>NW_027362769.1:203535397-213535397 GCF_046119375.1 Phyllobates terribilis | reverse complement strand
CAACCCCCATCTGTGGACGCCGGGCCCTCATACCACCCTAATGGAGTCGGTTTCTAACCATTTGTGCAGACACATGCACATTTGTGGTCTGCTGGAGGTCATTTTGCAGGGCTCTGGCAGTGCTCCTCCTGTTCCTCCTTGCACAAAGGTGGAGATAGCGGTCTTGCTGCTGGGTTTTTGCCCTCCTACGGCGCCATCCACGTCTTCTGGTGTACTGGCCTGTCTCCTGGTAGCGCCTCAAGCCTCTGGACACTATGCTGACAGACACAGCAAACCTTCTTGCCACAGCTCGCATTGATGTGCCATGCTGGATCAGCTGTACTACCTGAGCATCTTCTGAGGGTTGTAGAATCAGTCTCATGCTACCAAGAGTGTGAAAGCACAACCAATATTCAAAAGTGACCAAAACAGCCAGAAAGCATTGGTACTGAGATGTGGTCTGTGGTCCCCACCTGCAGAACCACTCCTTTATTCAGGGTGTCTTGATAATGGTCAATAATTTCCATCTATTGTCTATTCCATTTGCACAACAGCATGTGAAATTGATTGTCAATCAGTGTTGCTTCCTAAGTAGACAATTTGATTTCACAGAAGTTTGATTTACTTGGAGTTATATTCTGTTTAAGTGTTCCCTTTATTTTTTTTGAGCACTGTATATATATATGTTGTGGAATACCTATACTAACAGGACATTCAATGGACCCTCGTATGCTGTATCATGTACTCTGCCACATACCCTGCCTGCCTGCCTAACTCCTGCTATCACCACTGAATATATGCAGCTGGATTAGTTCTCAGAAGGACTTTTAGTTCAGTTGGATATATATCTATATATATGTTGTGGAATACCTATACTAACTATAAACAAGCAAATATCTCCCTGACGCAGCAGCAGCTCTCCCTACTCTTCCTGGTTCCGGAGTAGACTGTGACGAGCATGGCAGCGCCTCGTCTTATATACACCTGATGATGCCTTGCGGCCAGCCAATCACTGTAATGCCACAACCAACATGGCTACGGGATTACAGTGCATGGCAGGCAATCCCTGCATGTTTATTGGCTCTCTAAAGAGCGCCGAACATGCAGGGAGGGGACCCGAGTTCCCGCCCGAGCAACCCAGAAATACTCGCAGAGCGCCAAGCTTGTTGAGCACAGTGATGCTCGAGTGAGTACCGAGCAGTGGCGAGCACATTCGCTCATCAACGTCATGATAACTTTTATTTATCATGCATACATAGCACAGTTTTCGCAGAACATCAAAACATTTCATATGAAATAAGAAAGCATTAGATCAAGTATAAAACCTTGATTATGAGACCAAGACTAATTAATACTAAACAAAACGTTCAATACTTATTTCACCCGATGTACCAACCCCAGCTACAAGGGAAATAAGATGAAAATGAAAATATTTTGATATTTAAATGACACCCCCTCAAAGGTCTTTTAATAACTCATTTGAGCCACAATGTGTAAAATAAATGAAAAATAAACAAAATAGCAGATTAAAAAATAATAATTAATTTTAAAAAAAAAATGCCACAGTCAATCCAAATTGCTCTTCCTAGCCCTGCCCCTGAAAAAAAAACATAAAATACATAAAAATATTTGTTACAGAGTAAGGAAATGTTGACCTTTTTTAAATGTATTTTAGTAATTCTTGTGGTGCTCATAAAAGAAATGTAAAAAAATGGGAAAAACACTTATTATCCTTATTTTTCCACTGATAGCAGCAAAAAATAAATCAATAATTTTCTCACTGTTATATTGCCTTTCTTTTTAACACCACATGCATCATAAAGAAAAGATGCAACAATTACTGGAATATCTGCGAAAAAAAGCCAAAATGTGTCTTGTCAGGAATGGGGATAAATGGCCTGGTCTTCAACTGGTTAAAGGCATTGTCTAGCTTAGAAAACCCATTTTCATATACTATATTAGTGAATTCTGAGCTATTAAAACAGAAGGTTCTCTTTCAGAATCCTCATATCTTACCAAGAATGGAGCATAGTAATAAAGGGTCTCCTGTACTCTAGAGGACACCAAAATATATACAGATCAGTTATACCATTAACGATCAAATAAGACTCTTCAAAGAATTACAGACCCTTGAATAAAGTCCATAGAAAATAACTAAAGCCAGACTCAACACAATTATAAACTCAAAATAATTATAGACCGTAGACAAGACCCTCAAAACAAATAGAGACTTCAGACTATACTTCAGATCTCCAAAACTAATACAGTCATCAGTCCAGGCCCCTTTAATAAATATACAGTTGTGCTTAAAAGTTTACATACCCCGGCAGAATTTTTCCTTTCTTGGTCTTGTTTCAGAAAATATGAATGATTTAAAAAAAAAAAAAAAAAAAGCAAAACACACTTTCTCCACTCATGGTTATTGGTTGGGTGAAGCCATTGATTGTCAAATTACTGTGCTTTCTTTTTTTAAATCTTAATGACAACCAAAAACAACCAAATAACCCTCATCAAAAGTTCACATACCCCAGTTCTTAATACCGTGTATTGCCCCCTTTAACATCAATGACAGCTTGAAGTCTTTTGTGGTAGTTGTGGATGATGTTCTTTATTTTCTCAGCTGGTAAAACTGCCCATTCTTCTTGGCAAAAAGCCTCCAGTTCCTGTAAATTCCTGGGCTGTCTAGCATGAACTGCATGATTGAGATCTCCCCAGAGTGGCTCAATGATATTGAGGTCAGGAGGCTGAGATGGCCACTCCAGAACCTTCCCTTTGTTCTGATGTAGCCAATGACAGGTCGACTTGGCCTTGTGTTTTGGATCGTTGTCATGTTGGAATGTCCAAGTACGTGCCATGCGTGGCTTCTGGGCTGATGAGTGCAAATCTGCCTCCAGTATTTGCTGATAACGTGCTGCATTCATCTTTCATTCAACTTTTACCAAGTTTCCTGTGCCTTTGTAGCTCAAACATCACCAAAACATCAGCGATCCACCTCCGTGCTTTACAGTAGGAATGGTGTTCTTTTCATCATAGGTCTTGTTGACCTCTCTCCAAATATAACGTGTATGTTGTGGCCAAAAAGTTACTGTTTGGCGTATTGTAGGCAAGATACTTTGTGGCATTTTCCCAGTAATGGCTGTCTTCTGGCGTCTCGACCATGCAGCCCATTTTTCGTCAAGAGCCTCCTTATTGTGCATCTTGAAACAGCCACACCGCTATTTTTCAGAGAGTCCTGAATTTCAGCTGATGCTATTTGTGGGTTTTTCTTTGCATCCCGAACAATTTTCCTGCCAATTGTGACCGAAATTCTTGTTGGTCTACCTGACCGTGGTTTGGTTTTTACAGAGCCCCCGATTTTCCATTTGTTAATCACAGTTTGAATGCTGCTGACTGGCATTATCAATTCCTTGAATATTTTTTGTATCCCTTTCCTGCATTGTACAGTTAAACTACCTTTTCCCATAGATCCGTTGACAATTTTTTTGCTTTCCCCATGACTCACAATCCAGAAACGTCAGTGGCTGGATGAAAGATACAAGAGTCTGTCTGGATCCCAGAAACTCACCCAGCTTTTATGCACACCCACTGATTACAAGCAAACAGGTCACAGGTGAGGATGTTACCTTTTGTAGCCATTCAAAATCATTTGTGTCAAATTCTGAGCATGTTATCGGGCCAAAATCACCAGGGTATGTGAACTTTTGATCCGGGTCAATTGGATGTTTTTAGTTGTCATTAAGATTAGAGATGTTCGCCAATCTCAAATTCGAGCTGTTTTGGGCGGTGTTCGAGCCGTTCGGCGAACACGAACAATTTGAAAAAAATTCGACTGTTCGATGTTATGTTCGATAACTGTTCGTGCACCAAAATCATAACTGGATTTTTTCTCAGTAATGCTGAAAATTAATGTTAATACGCAGTTTGAGTGTACAGCGGGGCGGGGGGAGGGGCAGGGGATGGATCTCTGCAGAAATAATGAAGATCTCCATTTTTTTTTCTCTTTCCCGCATTTACAGTGGGGAGGTGCAATCTGTCAGCCTATCAGCAGCGCACACACGGAGCAAACTGCTTTTTTTCACACAAGCAAGGGCATATGTCATTGGCGGTGTATGTCACATGTACTTGCCCTATAAGACCCAGCCATTTTCCCCGTCGCCACCATTTTCTCACTGCTGCAGCTGCGTGTTAGACGGCACCGCTGTTGCTGTGTGCGCTATACTTTCAGTGTTAATTTCAAGCCAATTTTCGCACAAATCTACAGATAGCTTGGGAGTAGGGAATAGTTTTGATTGCAGTCCTTTGAGGACTAGGTTACATAATTTCCTATGACTTTTATCAGGCAGGTCTGTGCTCTTAAATAGATAGGTTGGGAGTAAAGACTAATTGTAATTGCAGTCCTTTTGAGGGCTAGGTTACATCAGTTCCTATCACTTTTATCAGGCAGGTCTGTGCTCTTAAATAGATGGGTTGGGATTAAAGACTAATTGTAATTGCAGTCCTTTTGAGGGCTAGGTTACATCATTTCCTAGCACTTTTTGCCTAGCAGGTCTGTGCCAGTACTGGGCAAGTTGTTTTCACAGCATTTGGCTAAATCTAGCTAAGCAAATCCTTTTTTGGCCTCTTGCAGTGTGTGTTAGTCAGTGGAGTAGCCTATCTGTGTTGCAAGCTACACCACCTGTGTATAGAATACAATTTTTTTTTACTGCACCTAGCCAAGTAAAACCTTTTGGGCATAACATCATTCTATGAGGCCATCTATACTAACCTCCACCAGGTTGCAAATTCAAAATAATTTTTATCTGCATCTAGCTCTGAAAAAATATTTCGGCTTGTAGCAGTGTGTGGGACTTGTTCTATTAGTCCATCTATACTAACCTCCACCAGGTTGCAAATTCAATATAATTTTTATCTGCATCTAGCTCTGAAAAAATATTTCGGCTTGTAGCAGTGTGTGGGACTTGTTCTATTAGTCCATCTATACTAACCTCCACAAGGTTGCAAATTCAATATAATTTTTATCTGCATCTAGCTCTGAAAAAATATTTCGGCTTCGGCTTGTAGCAGTGTGTGGGACTTCTTCTATTAGTCCATCTAAACTAACCTCCACCAGGTTGCAAATTCAATATAATTTTTATCTGCATCTAGCTCTGAAAAAATATTTTGGCTTGTAGCAGTGTGTGGGACTTGTTCTATTAGTCCATCTATACGAACCTCCACAAGGTTGCAAATTCAAAATAATTTTTATCTGCATCTAACCCAGCCAATACTTTCGGGCTAATACCACAGTTTGGCCACTCAGCTCTGCTCGGTTCCCATCCATTGTTTTTTGTGCAAACAACTCCAGAGTTGTCAATTAGTTAACCACCAAAATGAGTGGAAAAAGGCCTACTGCTGGTGGAAAGGGGAATAGGCGTGTTGGGAAGGGAAAAAAAGGTTGTGTCCGTGGGGTAGTTGTTAAAGCAACAGTAACATCTGCAGAAGAAAGACCATCTTCCAGCCAAACTAAGATGTCTACTTCTTTTAGCGGACAATGTGATAAGATCCCTTTCTTACGGCCACGCCAATCGCTACAAATTCCAGATGAGGCACAAAAACAGCAGGTCCTTCAACAGATATCAAGTGCTCCTTTAAGTGGGTTCTCCTCCACCTCAACTTCAACATCACAAATACTCCAGTCCTCAGAAGTGTCACCCCAATCGCACTTGCTTCCTCACAGCTCCCAAGTCTCCAGCTGCCCGTCTGAGTATGGGGTAGAACAGATGGTTGAGTCTGCAGAGCTGTTTACTCATACTATAGCCTGGGAATCAGAGGTCGGCTCCAGAGCTTCTGTGAATCCAGACGAGGAAATGATCTGCACTGATGCCCAGAATCTTTATGAGACGGATCCAGGACCAGACTCACAAGGTTCTGACCATAATGTAGACCCTCGTTCCCAAACTGTAACTCCTGTTGGTGGAGACAATGAGGAAGATGATGATGAGATTAAAATACCTGATTGGAGCGACAACTTGAGTTTTTTGTCAGGGCAGGAAGAGGTTGGCTCTGAGGACGACGGGTGTGATAACCCACAGGGTGATGATGACGAGGTTGGAGATCCCACTTACTGTCAACCCACAGTCAGCCAGTCGATGAGGTCAGCAGAGGAGGTGGAGGAGGATGCTAGTGATGACGAGGTCAGGTTGCGCCTTCCTGGACAGAGACGTAGTACTGGAAGCACGTCAACAACTGCATCCTCAAACACAACTCTGCCTCTCACCACAAGTCGTTGTGGCTCTTCAGGTCGCATGGGTGCTATGCCTTGCATAGCCTGGGCATTTTTTTAGATCGATAAGGATGACCAAACTCGTGTTATCTGTAACATTTGTCAGCAAAAGCTAAGTAGAGGCCAAAAAATACATAGTTTGAGTACTTAATGCATGAACCGGCACATGGATATGAAGCATAAGTTGCAGTGGGAAGCTCACTGTGCTACAATGCGGCCTAGCCGGCCGGGCCAACCACCGTCTGCCACATCATGTGCATCCGCGGCCTCTTCATCCTCTGTGACTGGGGGGACAGCAGTCACACCTGTTTTGGTACGCAGACCTGCCACCTCTTTACCCGCAACAGCCAGCGTGATTGGCAGGTCATCATTTTCTTTGGAGGTGGAAACACCAGCTGGTGTTGAGCGCTGTCCGACATCGATAGCACCACCTTTGGATCAAGGCAACCTAACATGTCCGCCTGCATCTTCCTCACAGACCGGCGGTTTGCTGGGGACACCCTTCTCAACCCCGTCTAAGCACAACAGCCAGCCCTCGGTCCCTCAGATGTGGACAAGTAAAAGACCATTTCCTCCTAGCCATGAGAAAGCTAAGAGGTTGAATTTCACCATCTGTAAGCTCTTGGCTACAGAAATGCTGAATTTCCGCCTGGTGGACACAGAGGATTTTCGAGACCTTATGTCCGTCGCAGTGCCCCAGTACCAGATGCCCAGTCGGCACTACTTCTCAAAGAAAGGTGTGCTTGAGCTCCACCAGCATGTTGCACACAACATCACCGCTTCTTTGAGAAACTCTGTGTGTGGCAGGGTGCATTTCACCACAGACACTTGGACGAGTAGGCATGGACAGGGGCGTTACATGTCGCTGACTGGGCACTGGGTAACTATGGTGACAGCAGGACAAGGGGCTGCTGTCCAAGTCTTGCCGTTCCAACGAGTTGTGCGTCAATCCTCTTTATCTCGAAGTTCCTCCACTGCTTCTGCCTCCTCAACCTCCTCTTGGTCCTCCACCTGCACCCAAAGCCTGTCTGGTCATGCCACAAGCTTTCTAACTGCGGAGAAGGGATCCTGCACACCTCCTTACTATGCTGGCAGCAGGGCTCAACGTCATCAGGCAGTTTTTACTTTGAAATGTCTGGGAAATGTGAGTCACACAGCTGAGGAGTTGTGGTCAGCTCTGGAGAACCAGTTTCATGAATGGTTGTCTCCACTGGACCTGAAACCAGGGAAGGCCGTGTGCGACAATGCTGCAAACCTGGGTGCGGCCCTTCGCCGGGGCAATGTCACACACATGCCTTGTATGGCTCACGTGTTGAACCTGGTTGTCCAGCAATTTTTAGCCCACTATCCAGGACTAGATGGCCTTCTGCAGAGGGCACGGTCGCTGTGTGCTCACTTCCGCCGTTCGCATCCCGCAGCTCAGCAACTTACATCTCTACAGAAGTCGTTGGGCCTGCCACTTCACCGGCTAAAATGCGATGTGTCTACCCGGTGGAATTCAACTCTGCACATGTTGCAGTGACTGTGGCAGCACCGACAAGCCCTGGTGCAATATGTTCTGACGTATAGCCTGGGCCAACGAGATCCAGAGGTGGGGCAAATCACGCTGGAGTAGTGGTCTCAGATCAGGGACCTATGCACCCTTCTGCACAGTTTTGAAATGGCGACGAAGATGTTTAGTGCTGACGATGCCATTATCAGCATGACTATTCCGGTGATTTACATGCTGGAGCACATGTTAAACAGAATTCGGAGTCAGGTGGTGGCACAAGAGGAGGTGGAGGAAGTAGAGGAGGAGGAGTTGTATGCGGAAGGGCTAACATCTGCAAGGTCCAGACGGTCGGCAGCACCAAGGCGGCAGGCATGTGAGGGTGGGGGAGATGGTTTTACCAGGGCGCATGGTAGCAGCCAAACTAGTGAGGAAGGTTCAGGAGCCCAGGAAGAAGTGGAGGACGAACTGATGGAAGACTCATCAGATGAGGGAGACCTTGATCACATTTCTGTTGTGCGAGGTTGGGGGGAGAGGGCAGAGAAAGGAAGCATGATAGTTACCTCACCACCAACACAACAGGGACTTGGTGCTCCTGGATGCGCAAGACGCATGAGTGCCTTCGTGCTGCACTACCTGCAACATGACCCTCGAATTGTGAGAATTAGAAATAATCCTGACTACTGGGTTGCCACACTGTTAGATCCCCAGTACAAAAGTAAATTTGCAGAAATTATTCCTGCCATAGAAAGAGATGCACGCATGCAGGAGTATCAGCAGAGACTGTTGCAGAATCTTACATGTGCTTTTCCACAAAACACTAGTGGTGCACGTAGTGAATCTCACAGTTCCAACTTGCCAACTGTGGAATCGGCGAGTGTTCAGCACTCAAAACGTAACAGAAACACAGGATCTGCTGGTAACATCAATTTTGCGGAATCATTTCACCTCTTTTTTAGCCCATCCTTTGCAATGCCACAGGAGACAAGAAGTCTGACACATAGTCAACGCCTAGAGACGATGGTACAGGAGTATCTCCAAGTAAACATTGAAGCCATGACTGTGTCACTGGACCCTTGCTCTTTTTGGGCTTCCAATCTGAATAAATGGCCGGAGCTCGCCACTTACGCCTTGGAGATCTTGTCATGCCCCGCAGCCAGCGTTCTGTCTGAACGTGTGTTCAGCGCTGCTGGTGGTGTGCTGACAGATAAGCACACGCGGCTCTCCACTGATAATGTAGACAGACTCACGTTCATAAAGATGAACAAATCATGGATCCGAAACGACTTTTCTACCCCTGTGTCATCCTGGGGAGAGTAAAAGCTTGATGATTTGTTAAAATCACCTCACCAACCACTTTAAGCTTTCAAATTACTAATCATGTTTATCTGTATCTTGGCTGGAAAATAATTTGGGCCTTGTAGCAGTGTGCAATACTGATTCTATTAGGCCATCTATACTAAACTCCACCAGATTTAAAATTACTAATCATGTTTATCTGTATCTTGGCTGGAAAATAATTTGGGCTTTGTAGCAGTTTGCAGTACTGATTCTATTAGGCCATCTATACTAAACTCCACCAGCTTTCAAATTAATAATAATTTTTAGCTGCATCTAGCCCGGAAAATAATTTTGGGGCTCATAGATGCGCAAGACACATGAGTGCCTTCTTGCTGCACTACCTGCAACATGACCTTCAGATTGTCAGAATTCAAAATAATCCTGACTACTGGGTTGCCACACTCTTAGATCCCCCACACTTTTTGATCAACCTTTTTATTTTAATAAAGAACAAAAAAATGGTCATTTTTGAAATTATAAGCATTAGCAGGTTATTAGAAACTGAAATCAAACAGTTTTCAACTCAAAACTTTATTCTAGGTGATGTTACATTTGCACATAGGACCCCTTGTTCGAAAGGAGCTTCTGAACTCTCTCGTCCATTGAATTTGTCAGGTTTTGGATGGTTTCTGCTTTAATTGTTTTGCATGAGAACAGAATACCCTCCCAGAGCTGTTGCTTAGATGTGAACTGCCTCCCACCATCATAGACACTCCTTTTGATGATGCTCCAGAGGTTCTCAATGGGGTTGAGGTCAGGGGAGCATGGGGGTCACACCATAAGTTTGTCCCCTTTTATGCCCATAGCAGCCAGAGATGCAGATGTGTTATGTGCAGCATGAGACGGTGCATTATCATGCATGAAAATGATCTTGCTGCGGAATACACGGTTCTTCTTCTTGAACCATGGCAGGAAGTGCTGTTTGAGAAACTCCACATACATTATGGAGTTCATCTTTACCCCTTCAGGGATCTTAAAGGGGCTGACAATCTCTCTCCCCATGATTCCAGCCCAAAACATTACTCCACCTCCTCTTTGTTGGCGCCATAGCCATGTTTGCATGGGGTGTCCATCAACCCGCCATCCTCCACTCCATCCATCTGGACCATCGAGCGTTGCACGGCACTCATCCGTGAACAAAACAGTTTTGAAGTCAGTCTTCATGTATTGTTTGGCCCACTGGAGCCGTTTCTGCTTGTGTACAGTGGATAGAGGAGGTCGACAGGATGGCTTACGCACAGCTGCAAACCTCTGAAAGACCCTGCATCTTGTTGTTCGGGGACGTTGGAGGCACCAGCAGCTTCAAAATCTTGTCTGCTGCTATGACAAGGCTTTTTTGCCGCTGCTCTTTTAACCTGATGTAATTGCCTGTAGGAAAGAGTCCTAAATTTTCCCTTATCAGCACGCACACGTGTGTACTGTGAATCAGCTACATACTTCTTGATTGTGCGATGATCAGGATGAAGTGTCTTGGCAATGCTGATTGTAGTCATGCCTTGACCTAAACACTCCACAATTTGTTGCTTCTCAGCAGCCGACACATCCTTTTTCTTTCCCATTTGGCAGAATATGTAGGCTGCTTAATAATGTGGGACAGCCTTCTTAAGCAGTCTTGCCTTTCATTGGACACACCTGCCAAACTAATTAGCACAGGTGTCTGCAATTGCTTACAGTGATATAAAGAGCCCTGACACACATCACCATCAATGAGTTTAACTGACAAACAAAAAAATTCTTCCCTTATCACTCCTAAACACTTTTTGCATAATAATTTGGAACACAGTGTACTTCTGCTTTTCCACAAAACACCAGTGGTGCACGTAGTGAATCTTACAGTTCTAACTTGCCAACCATGGTCTGTATGGAATTGTTCAATAAAGGGCCCAAAATTAAGATAACATAGACGGGAGAGGTCTCTATGAATACGAATTCCTAAGTATTTGATACCCTGTGAGGGCCAGACAAAGGGAAAGTTGGACTGGATGGAATCCTTTATGGATTTGGGGAGGGAGACATCGAGGGCCTCAGACTTCGCTGCATTGATTTTAAAATTTGACCATGTAACAAAATGATCTATTTCAGCCATAACAGCAGGGATGGATATATGTGATTGAGTGATATATACTAGGACATCATCAGTAAATGCAGAGCACTTGTACTCGGTACCTCCCACCTCAATCCACCTAATATTGGGGTTATGGCGAATTGATGAGAGCAGGTGCTCCATCACTAGTATGTATAAGAGAGGGGACAGAGGACATACCTGCCTTGTCCCATTGGTGATTATGAAAGGTGATGAAAATGTTCCATTTATCTTCAGCCTAGGTGACGTATTGCAATACAGGGCCGTGATTTTGACTATAAAAGGGTCCCCTAGACCCCTACCCCAAGCTTTTTAAGAGAATAATATATGGCTTGGCAGGAGACTCTATGGAATGCTTTCTGAGCATCCAACGAGAGTATCTAATTACAAATTTTTAACTGCATCTAGCCCAGGAAATACTTTGTGCCTAGTAGCAGTGTCTGCTAGTCAGCGGATTATCCCAGCTGTTAAGCAAGCTACACCACCTGTAGTTTGGACACTTAATTTTTTTAATGGAAATGGTTCGGGCCCCGGGACACTCAGTGAAGAGCATCGGGGAGGCACCCCAAGGCACAGGGGCTGGGACTGGCGGTAGGACGCCTTGCGGTGGACCGCCAAGCTCGATCCTTATAAACCTTTTCAACTGCAGCAGCTTTAGTGGACGCTACTGGAGCTGGAACTTTTTTTTATTATAAAAGTAAAAGAAACCCCTACATTCTTTTTCCCAGCACAACCCCCCCCCATATCAAAACCTATCTATAAATACATACATACTACCACATAGAAAAAAAAAATAAGAAACATGCCCACAATTAACCCAAGTCCGTCTTAAAAGGAAAAGGAAAACACACGCATATAGTCCAGAAACCATATTGCTTAATTCCAAACATTAAGTAGGAACCCTACCAGCGTCCAGAAGCTACAGGAGTCCCAAGAGTCCATTAAAAAGGAGAGGCACAGGAGTGCCATAGAGTCTCTGAGCCCTTTACCAGTCCCGAGGGTGGAAAATCAAAGTCCATCTTCCTTCCTCAACTTGGCTCTGCTCCTCTCTCCTCAGAATATGCCAACCTTTCCCCTCCTTCTTTCTCTCCTCCTCTTCTTTCGCTACCTTTTCTCTCCTTCCCTTCCTCCCCAGGCTCCGACGCAGGAACAGGGAGAGAGCAAGAGAAAAAAAAAGGGGGCCGTTACACACTACATACACATTCATTCTATAGACAACTTATAACTCCCAGTCCACCGCCCCTAACTTAAATACCATGGCTATCTGCCAAAAAAAAAAACCCTAACTGAAACTTATGTCTTGTTATACACTCCAAAAGAAACCCCTTTTTTTTTTCCCCCTCCAACATAATACAAATGATTTGATCGAAAAAGAAAATAATACTAACTGAAAAGGAATGCTGACTGAAAACCAAAAGCCAAAATATAACACCCAAAAATAACATACCCTTCCACAACCCCCCACCCAACCGCACACAATATAACAGCATGATACTATATGCCATATAGCACTTACTCTGTACTATGTCATGACCACCTACTTACGTTAAGCATTTACTTAAGCCATGGCTCGGTGCTTGCAAGCCCCATACACCTCGATATTCCATGAAAACAAAAATCTACCGGTGAAAGTTGGCAGCCCACCACCAGGAGCTGGAGCGACAGACACTTCCCCTGACACATAAGACAAACCTATCCTCCCCTTGCTATCTGAAAACTGTCCCTAAACATAAAAACCTGTCCCTACCTGTCCCTCCCTGCCCCTATCGCCCTATCTGCATTACCGCGTGCCTAAACTACCTATCCCTCCTCTGTCCCTAACTGTCCCTATGGTTATCTCTCCCTACTTTCTTCATACCTGCCCCTTCATCTAGAAAACCATAAAAGAAAAAGTTACCTGACCCTCAGGGCACGTCAAAAGAGAGACCCCTCCAGAGGGGGGAGGCCTTCCTCGCGCTCAGCCTGTCGAACTCCAGCGAGCGCACTTTTCCAAGGTCACCCAGAATGTTCCTAACCACCTCATCCATGGGGAGGGTTTTCTGCTGAGTAGACACTAGACAGCATGCATTCCACGTGTAAAACCTAACCACTATGCTGACTAAGAATAACGTGCACCGATCTCGGCCACCAGGGGACCCAAATGCACCATACACCCACTCAGGATAGGAGAGGCGCGCCAGCCTAGGCCAGCCAATGGAAGCACCCACCCCTTTGTAGACCCCTGTATTAAAGGGGTACTGGAGGAGGAAGTGCTCCATGCTTTCCAGCACGTCGCAGAATTCCTCACGGGGGCAACCCCGATCATCGGAATTCCTGTACTTCAGGTTGCCCCTTACATACAGCCTCCCGTGAAAGCAGCGCCAGGCCAAGTCCCAAAACTTCAAGGGGATCCGGGTAGAATTCAGCAACCTTAGCCCCCCCTCCAGATCCCGACCTGGGCAATCTTTGAGGACCAGAGGCTTCTGGAAACGGGTCAACAGAACCCTCCTGTCAAGGAATTTCCTCGGCATGGCTCTGATCTCCCACATTCCCAGACCCCACTGGCGGATCACCTTCAAAACCAGGGCAGCATAAGCCGGTGGGTGCCCGTGCGGCGTGCGCAGATCCTTCACTCGCCCTCCTGCCTCCCATTCCTGGAAGAAGGGCTGAAGCCATCTGTAATGCACATGCCCGGGCTGAGCGGCGTGTGCGTGTGATTCCACTGGACCGTGCCGGAGAGTGAATGCCTGGAGGGGCGTAACTAGGTATTCACCCGATCCGACCAGGGTCGCACGACGGCATACGACGCCAGTGCACCAAGGAGGAACCGAGCAGAGGGACCAGGTGCTACTCCAGGACAGACCCCGGACATGGCTGTTGACCCACACAGGGGAATACAGGAACAGGCTGGTTAGGCTGGTGCACAGACTGGTGGGTATAGGCAGGCACGACTGGTATGCAGGCAGGCGGGTATGCAGGCCGGGGAGTACAGGCAAGCACAGCTAGAGTGCAGACAGGGAGGCACTAGCAGGTAGGAACACAGGCGGAATAGGACCCAGTACACACTGGGACTCAGGAACAATACAGGCAGAGGGGTACAGGCAAGCACAGCTAGAGTGCAGACAGGGAGGCACTAGCAGGTAGGGACACTGGCGGGATAGGACCCAGTACACACTGGGACTCAGGAACAGAACCACAGATGTGGCGGACAAACACAGCAGAGTGAGGCCGCCCAGAGAGGTGAGCGAGAACAGGGCAGGACAAGGCCGCCTGGAGCGGTGAGCAAAGGGTCAGAGCTGAGCGAGACTGCCGGAGCAGTGAGCAAGAGTAAAGCAGGACGAGACCGCCTGGAGCGGTGAGCAAGAGTGGAGCAAGACTGCCGGAGCAGTGAGCAAAAGGATAAGAGCGGAGCGAGACTGCCGGAGCAGTGAGCAAAAGGGTCAGAGCGGAGCAAGGCTGCCGGAGCAGCGAGCAAAGGAGTCAGAGCAGGCTAGAACCGCCGGAGCGGTGAGCAAAGGAGTCAGAGCAGGCTAGAACCGCCGGAGCGGTGAGCAAGGGAGTCAGAGCAGGCAAGGCTGAGCAGGGGGGACAGGGCTCTGTTCACACGGAACAGACAGGAAGGGAAAGGCAGAGCCAGATACCCACAGGGTACTTGCAGTGAAGTAGCGAGTGGACCACAAACTCACAAACGGGAGTACAGAGACAACAAGCAGGAGTTAGGTACGAGTTCAGACTCTGCAGAAAAAGGAAGGGAACGGACATAGAGGCAAAACAGGTAAAGGATAGGAGAGAGTTCAGACTGGAACTGAGTGTACGGAGGAGACCGACACTGCAGCGGAATACAGGAGCGGGTCTGGGAATACGGCCCCCAGAGAGGCAGGACGAACAGGCAAGGAGCATGTTCAGACAGGACAGACAAGATACAGGAGCGGGTCTAGGTAATCGGCCCCTAGAAGGTGGGAGGAACAGGTTAGGAGCGTGTTCAGACAGGACAGACAAGATACAGGAGCGGGTCTAGGTAATCGGCCCCTAGAAGGCGGGAGGAACAGGCTAGGAGCGTGTTCAGACAGGACAGACAAGATACAGGAGCAGGTCTAGGTAATCGGCCCCTAGAAGGCAGGAGGAACAGGCTAGGAGCGTGTTCAGACAGGCCTGGAAATACAGCCTCCAGGATAGGCAGACAAGAGAACACAGACAGGACTCAGTTCAGACACGGGAACTGATACCGCAAGGCAGGAGACATAGACAGGACTCAGTTCAGACACGGGAACTGATACCGCAAAGCAGGAGACAAAGAACGGGACCTGGCACCTTCAGAGTGCAAGCACACACTGAATGAAACACTATGCTCAGGCAGGGATTGATTGGAGCAGCTGGGTTATATACCAGGTGACAGACAGCAATAGGCTGAGGACGCACAAGGGGTGTGACCCACAGCAGGTACAAAAAGCAGGAAGTGATCGGGCGCCGCCCTTAAGCAGCAGAAACAGACACAAACAGACAGCATGGAGGGAAGCCAGAGAGACATTCTGGACTGGAGATCAAGTGCGCGCTCTTGCACAGTGGGAGATGGACCACCATGCAAGGGCGCCGCCAGGTATGTTACACCATCCCCTGCAGGAGAATACCCACTGAGGAGCCCTCTCCGGCCAGAGGTTGGCAATGTTGGTCTTAAGGAAGGCATTCACTAGGAATACCACCGGGTTGACCATATCCAACCCGCCTAGTCTCCTCGTATGGTACGTGACCTCCCTCTTGATTAGGTTGAGCCTGTTTCCCCATAACATCTGGAAAAACAGGCCGTAGACCTTTGTCCAAAGAGATTCTGGCAAAATGCATATGCTGCCCAAATATCTCAGCAAAGGCAAAAGGTAACCCTTGATCAGGTTCACCCGCTCCCTGAGGGTCAAGGTCCAACCCTTCCACTGGTCCACCTTTTGGGCGGCAATATTCAGCCTTCCCTCCCAATTTTTTAGGGTGTAATCCCCTGGGCCGAACTCGATGCCTAAGATCCTTGCTGTGGCTTGGGGTTCTGGGAGGGTGTCCGGGAGACCAAAACCAGGGTCTCCCCCTCCCAGCCAGAGACTCTCACACTTTTCCTGGTTGATCATTGACCCAGATGCTTCTGAGTAACGGACCACTTCAGACATCACCCAGTCTCTCGAGGATACAAACAGGGAGACATCATCGGCATACGCCACTGCCCTCAAGGTGGCCCTCAAGGTGGTCTCCGGGGCCGCCCGGTCCATCCGGACTCCCGCCGATGAGAAGGGGTCGATGGCAAACACGTATAACAGCGGGATCAACGGACAGCCCGGGCGAACCCCAGATCCCACCTCAAAAGGCCAGCCAGACAAACCATTCACCAGTGGGAACGTCTCAGCCCCTGCGTATAATGCCTTTAACCAATTTACGAACCCCCCAGGCAGACCGTACCTCAAAAGGATGGACCAGAGGTAGTCGTGCTTCACCCGGTCAAATGCCTTCGCCTGATCCAGGGACAGCAAGAACCCCTTCCAGAGGCCAGCCCTACCCTGCTCCACTGCCTCTCGGACACCGAGTACAGCACTAAATGTGCTGCGGCCTTGAACAGAGCAATGCTGGGACCCCGAAAGGAGCCTGGGTGCAAATTTCACCAACCGATTGAAAAGCACTTTTGCCAGCACCTTCCGGTCCGTATTGAGAAGCGCTATGGGATGCCAGTTCTCAATGCGGGACGAGTCCTTACCCTTTGACAGGATAATCAGGGCTGACCTCCTCATTGAACGGGGAAGAGTACCCGAGGAGAGGCACTCATTAAACACCTCCGCTAAGAGGGGGACCAAAGAGTCCCTAAAAGTCTTGTAAAATTTCGACGTTAAGCCGTCTGGGCCTGGCGATTTCTTGAGCCGAAGCCCATCAATGGCCAGTCTCACTTCCTCTTCCCTGATTGCCTCAGTCAAAACACCGAGAGAGGGGTCATCCCCTGGCTCAGGAACGGCTTCAGCCAGGAAAGCCGACGCCACGTCTCGATCTAGCTCCCTCTTTCCCAAGAGGCGTGAGTAGAAGGACCTGACGACTTCCAGGATCCCTGATTTGGATCTGTTCAGGGAACCCGTACCATCAATCAGGCCAGTCATTACTTTTCGATTCACTGACATCTTACAGTTTCTGTAGGGGTCAGGCGAGCGGTACTTCCCGAAATCCCTCTCAAAAACCAAAGATGTGTGCCTATTATACTGACTCCTCTTGAGCAAAGACTTCACTCTGGAGATCTCCTCGCGGTCACCTCCAGTCGAGATGAGCTGCTCGAGTTTCCTCCTCAGGCTCTGGTACAGGCGGTACCTGTTCAGGCTCCTGAGGCTGGAGAGCTGGCGGAAGAAACTAGCAACCCAATCTTTGAACATCTCCCACCACTCAGAATTAGCGCTACACAGATCCACTAATGGTACCTGGCTCTGAAGAAAATCCTCAAAAGATTGTCTCACCTCCACCTCCTCCAGCAGGGATGAATTCAGCTTCCACAGTCCTCTCCCCATCCGGGGGGTTTCTAAAACATTCAAGGAAAAGAAAATTAAACAGTGGTCGGAGAATTCCACCTCGACAGCGGACACTGCTGAGGAGACGGCTTCCTCCTTCAAAAAAAAACTGTCTATTCTAGACCTACAACTTCCCCTATAATAGGTGAAACCACTGTGACCCGGGGTGTACCGGATGTGGACATCCACCAGGCGAGCATCACTAGCTATACTATTCAGGGTCACGCTATCGTAAGCCAGCCAGCCATTGGAGCCTCCCTGGTCACGTAATCTTGTGACAGTGTTGAAGTCCCCTCCAAAGACCACCTGCCGACTCGTAAAAAGATAGGGCTTGACCTTCAGGAGGAGACACTTACGGTCCCACTTTGATTGGGGACCATAGATGTTTATGAGCCGAAGCTCCTGTCCCCCCATGAAGACGTCTAGGACCAAGCACCTCCCCATTTCTACTTCAATAACCCTCCGGCATTCTTCCGCTGCGGTCTTAAAAAGGACCGCCACCCCACTATACGGCTCGGCCGCAAGAGACCAGTATGAGGGCCCACACCTCCATTCACTCCTTGCCTTGTGAATGGCCCCCATGTCCGTTAGTCTGGTCTCCTGCAAAAAGAAAAATTTCAGCCTCAAATCAGGTGAGAAAATCAAAGGCCGTGAATCTAGCCGCATCTGATTTTATGCTGGCGACATCCCCCTCACCCTCTGAGGAAAAACCCCTATCCTCCCGCTCCCGGCGCTTGAGGCACACCGATACATCCATAGAGCCCCCTCGGCCCTCCTCACCCCCAAGTCCAGGGGCAGCCCCTCCCCCAGAGGAAGACGGTATTCCCCCCGAGGGAGGAACTTCGCCACCCCCCACAGGCCCCTCAGGTGGCACCCCCGGCTCTTTGCCCTTGACCCCCGCCACATCAGGGTCCTCAAGGGCTGTGAACCGGTTGGAGACGGGGACTAGAGGGGAGATCGCGGAGCCCTCCGTCGACACCACCCTGGTCGGGGGGGGGGCAGATTTTATAACCCCCTTCCCTTTGTTCTTTTTCCTCTTACGCCACTTTACCTGGATTTTACTGTCACCCTTTGCTGTAGACTGCGCTTCCTCCAAAACTTTCATATTGGGAGGAATCCAAAAGCACAGCCGCCTCCTCCCTCTCCATCCTCCTGGTCTCCTCGTTCAGTGCTTCCTCCCCCAGGGCCTCAGTGGCCCCTGCTGAGGCACCCGGAGGGGGGACAGTCATCACCCCAGTTGCCTGAGGATCCCCCTGCCCTTTACCCACCAGGTGCCCCACCTGCCTCCGCTGGCAAGAGGGGCCCCGGATCTTACTGTTCTTCACTGGCCCCTCCGCTTTCACCAGCCTCTGGCTCAGCAGAGGGCGCACTGCCAGGACTTACCCCGACATGGCCACCCTCCACCTGACCAAAGACGGCATTGGCAAAAGAACGAGGGCAGCGGCTGAACGGATGCCCGACGGCATCACACAGGTGACACCTAACTGTACCACAGGAGGCAGCGAGATGGCCCACCCCACCACACAAAGTGCATTTCTGCACCCTGCATGCTGCACTAAAGTGCGTGGGGTCACCGCACCTGTGGCACACCTTCGGTTGGCCCTGGTAGAAGAGCAGGATCCTATCCCTCCCAAGGAAAGCCGAGGAAGGGATGTGGGTGACAGTGCCGCCAGACCTCTTCAATCGCACCATGAAGGTCCAGCCCCCTGACCAGATGCCCTCGTCCATGATTTTCTTGGGCGGCTCTGTGATCTCACCGTGCCGGCTGAGCCAGGTCATTATGTCAACCCCAGAAAGGGACTCGTTGCACGTCAGCACAGTCACTCTCTTTGGCCCATTCTGGCGGGATATCGCCTCCGCGACGAGACCCCGCCAGTCAGGCTTTTCCTTTGCCAGCTCGTAATTCGACCAGAACAGCTCCATGCCCTCCGGCTGAATGAAACTGACATCGAAAAAAGGGGCACCAAAAGGATGCATCAGGGCAAAGATGTCACCCGCTCTGAAACCAGAAGGAGCTTCACCACCCTAGATCTTGTGGGGCACGCTTCATCGCTCCTCCACTGAAGAAGGACCACATTCCTTCTGGACACCCCTCGCCCACCTGTAGGGAGAGACCATACGGTCTCACCCCCCCTTTTCTCTTGGAAGGCGGCCTGTCCGTGCTTACCCAGCCAAAAGGACAGGTCCACATTCCTCCCCTCTACATTGATCGACCGTTCCCCATGCCTCAGGGCCTGTACGAAACGGTGGTGGAAATCTCCACCATTTGAGCCTGGGGGTGAGGAGGGCCCCGACACTGCACTAGAAAAATTCATGCCAGCGTTACCAACGCCGGCACCACCTGCGCGAGACGATGGACTGGGCCCCACACCACCATTCACACCATTGGCCCCACCAGCCTCACCACTCACAATCCTCCATTTCCACACAATCACCATTCTCACTACTTGCTCCATTTACACCATTCTCACCATTGGCACCATTCACACCCTGGCCCTGCGATTCCCCCCCCCCCCCATCGCATCCAGTTTTTTCCCTATCACTGACCCTGTAGCACTCACTCCAGACCCCTTTCCATTGCCCCCTCCTTTGCTATTCATACGGTTCCCTTTACTTTCACTGACCTGATTGAGGCCAGCTGTAGTTCTAACTATGGAGCCTCGGCTTTGGTGTAGGCGGGATGTGTGCTGTGCTTCCACAGCCCTCACTGCTGCCTCCCTTAGCCTGGCTTGCAGCAACAATGGGAGCTGCTGCAGAGCATTGCTCCTCCATCTCTGCCCGCTGAAATCTTCCCCTGGGGGGACCAGCCACCGCCAAGGACCCCACTGACCCAGGTGAGACACTGCCAGCAGGAGCCCCCGATGGCGCGACACCCCCCCGGCTGGGGGTGGGGCTTCAGATGTTTTTGCTGTTGTTGCTTTAGATGTGGTTACTTTAGATGTTTTTATTGCTTTTATTGCTTTTTTGGGTATGACAACTGGCACCGGAACCCCTGCAGACCCCGGCGGCACTGTGCCCCCTGTTAAGGTGGTAGACTGGGACACAGACGGCTGTATAGCCGCAGTTGCCACCCCCACACACCCGCCCTCACTCACTGCCGGCGCCGAGGCCCCTATAGCCCCCGATGGTGGCAGGCACACAGGGGACCTCGACGGCCAGCTGCACCCCAGCCGCGGCATTCCTTCCGCCCTTTGCCGATACCAGCGCCAAGGCCCCCATAGCCCCAGGAAGCGGGCTCGCAGGGGGCCCCAGCTGGCCGCCCCCCCCCGCCGATGGTGCTGGCGGGGGTAGGACGGCGACAGCTATCACCGCTGACCCGTCACTCTTGCGGGGTGGCCCCAGGGCCCACGCAGACCCAGCAGATAATACATACACCGGGGGCCCCAAAGGCACACCCCCACCCACTGAGGTGGGGGTCCGGGTCAGCCGGACCTCCGGCACCATCCTTCTGATTGGTACTTTGCCCTCCCCCATGCTAGCCTCAGCATGGACGATTGCCTTTACCCTGATGACATTACTCTTCCCGCCCCCATGCACTGGGCCCACCTCAGAACCCAGGCCGGGGTGGGAAGCGGGCACAAAGTGGAACCGGGGGGACCCAGGAAGGGGGAGATACATGTACTTTTCCTCTGCCAACATCTTGTTCTTCCCCTTTTTTTTCTTCTTCCTTGATGCCTCATCCGGACAGTCCTCGTCCCCAAATGAAAACAGGGAGAAATCCACTCCCGGGGATTCGAGCTGCGGGTTCTGGCGCATGAGGCAAGCCTCCCCCCGTTACTGCTATCACTACTCCCATCATCCACCTCCTCCTCCCCACTACTGGCGTCCCATGGGAGCGCAATTTGGTGAGGTTTTAACTCCCCACTGTGTGTGACCTGGTGCTGTTGTGCATTTACCAGGTCCCCAGGCAGGCTGTCCAAGTTCGCCTCCTCCTCCTCCTCCACACCAGACTCCTCAGCCTCCTCTTCCTCCTCTGCCTGGGTTGGGCAGCCAGACCCCTCTGGCGCCCCTCTGGCGGCGGCGGTGGTGGTGGTGGTCATGCCCATGAAACGTTCATCATTTCTCAGTTTTTCTTGGAAGGGCCCCGCATTGGCGACAATTTGGCTTTTCCGGTCCTCCAGGATCTTTATCGAGCTTTTCAGCTCCTTCACCCTCGCTGACAGGCCCATCCTTGGGCCATGGGGAGCATTTTTTGCTGCCAGCTGGGCACACCGCAGCTCCTCCCGGAGCCTCTTCAGGGACTTCATTGCCTCCCCGTGCTCACCGAGGTAGAGGCCCAGGCAGGAGCTGTAGGTGGAAATTGGCTCCCCCTCAGCCTGGACTCCCCAGTCCTTATGGACGGCAGCTGGGCCCCGGCAAGTACCGGGCTCCTCTCCGGGAGGAGAGATCTCATCCGCCTGTGGCCCGGCCTTGGCCTTCTGTGCCTGCCTGGCTTGCTTAGCCTTGGCCTCTTTAGCCCGCTTGGCCCTGAGGGAGCTGCCCTTCATGGCCAGGACATAGTTAAATAAAAGTTCAATAGAGTTCGCTGTAAAGTACACACAAAAAAAAACAAAGCAGGACTCCCACCCCGGTATCAACCGAGGGGTGGGAGACGGGGACAAGCCCCTACTGTAGTCCAAAAAAAAAACCTCCCTCTCCTGGGTCAAAAAGAGGGGGCCCTCTGAGTAAGCAAAAGGCCTTACGGCCCGGCAGCTCCACAGGAACACGTCCTTATTCCTCAGCAGCAATCCTCCCACTGACCAAACAGGAAGTCCCGTGGCTGCTGGCATGAGACTTGCCCTCCAATAGATCCTTGTAAAAGGATTTAAAGTGTACTCATTCAAATTAGAGAGACAATTTAAATTAAAAAGATTAGACCTGCCTCCACCAGCGGACAGGCACCAGTATTGGGAGAGGGGGGCTGGCTGTCAGGGTCCACCGTGGCTCTGGCACAAACCCGGCGACACGGAGGTCACATGGGCTGGAATGGACTGGCCATGTCGGCTTCACACTTTTTTGGTTTTAGAAGGGCATGGCATTCCTATATCTGTAACTCCCCCTCCTTTTACTCCTCCACCTCTTTTCTTTTCGCATGACTATATGTACTTGTCACTTTTCCATGTGTTAGTTGTGTCTTCTGAGCAGTTTGTTAGCTTTTGGACACCTTTGAAGGTGTTTTCTATGTGTTTCTATGTGTTTTTGTTTGCCTGCCATTGGTTTTAACGGTGTTCGAAGGTGTTCGACGAACAGTTCGACGAACAGTTCGGCGAACATACGGGTGTTCGACGAACCGAACCGAATTCGAACACTACGGGGGTGGCTCAACACTAAGATTTAAAAAGAGAAAACACAGTAGTTTGACAATAAATGGCTTCACCCAACCATTAACCATGAGTGGAGAAAAGTTTTTTTTGTTATCATTCATATTCTCTGAAACAAGACCAAGAAAGCAAAAATTCTGCCGGGTTATGTAAACGTTTGAGCACAACTGTACACCTCAGACCAGAACCCCCTAAATATAGATGCCAGACTTCCTTAGCAAATACAGATCAGAAATTTTAACAAATGTAGACTAAACTTTTAAAATAAAAACAGACCCTAGATTAAACCACATTAACAAATACAGAACCAGGATCCTCTAACCAAATACTGAACCAAGATTCTCTAAACAAATACAGAACCAAGATCCTCTAAACAAATACAGAACCTAGACCAGACCCTTTAAACAAATATAGACCCATGCCAAACTCACATAAAGCAACTCTCCATATGTCAATCTTTCAGTCCTCTTTGTTCACAGGCACCTCTGCGGACAATGTCCTGAAACCGGTGAAGGAGCAAGTAGTGAAGAGGATTGCCAGCTTCAGAAATAAGAAGAGGTGAGCATTTAGTCAGGATATGGGGGTCTTCTCTTTCCTTGGATTTTGCTCACATTCCACGAGAGTTGGCAAGTACTTTTTAAAGCCCCTCATAGACTTTAGATGGCTATGGTTGAATGATAGTCCGGTCAATTGATCTGCCGACAGCTACAGTATCTCCCCCGACTTTCCCATATACAGGGCCATTCACGCTGCTGAGCTTTCCTGTGTTCTCTAATAGAAAACAGACATCTATGTTGGAGGCTTATCTCTTAGAGAACAAAAAGATCGGCAGTCTGAAATTGGACATGCCGGATCAGCATCTATCGATGGATGGTAAGGAGGCCCCCTACTGTATAAACATTAGACTGTTAACTGAACCCATTAATATCGGCAGGTTTGGCCAATGTTAATCTAATGGACATAACATTTTTAACTTTTCATTATTTGAATACTAAGCAGTTAGTCACTATACAATTAATATGGTACTACATCTTGTGCTATGTGATGTTAACCCACATATCTACTTAACAAATCAAAACTTTCCTTGACCCCTAATTTAAAACTGACTGCGCTATGGAATCAAATTCAAAAAACATATTAAGTTATATGATCTGAATCAGCAGTTGCTAAGCAACTACAATATATATCAGATTTACCAGGCAAAATATAAAAAGTAGAATTGCATTATGTTATTGAAAAGATCTGTATTTATTCCCTTAACAACATTTCTCCTTAAATCTGAACATACATAGCTCATATATTCATATGAAGAAAATAAAAAGAAAAGCTTTTAGCAAAGATTAACAAGGTAAAAGATGAAAAGGTCTAATTTTAAACACTAGCTTTAAATGCTTGTTTAATTCAATATTAAAAAATAGGGGGGCGGATGATCTTTATAAGCCATAGTTCTATTTATAGGTGCCTTTATAAATTCTATTTATTGGACTTGATTGTGATAATGAAACAAAACACTTTTACGGCAAAAGTAAGATTAAAGTCGTCAGTGTAATGTAGGTAAATGCAATCACCGGCCTATGTAATGCCAGAATGAAGGAAAGTAGATTTGACTTTCAAAAGGAGCGAGACATTATCCTGCAAATAGAAGGCAGATATGCCTTCCACCCAAGACTACACTTAAGACTGTATGTCACTGAACCATGTACTAAGCAGCATATTTTTAGTACCTCAAGACCTGTCATGATTAAATACTGTATAATCTAATAGCTTAAGATACACCCAAACAAGTGGATGTCAAGCCAGGTGTGAGTGAAACACAGAGGGGAAAGGGAAAGGGAGCCCAGACACTAGGGAAAGAGGGAAGAGGTGACCTCTTAATCTGGACTAGCGTCACCCTGTCTCGCCCTAACGACCCTATACAGCCTCCACAGCTGTCGCCGATCACGTGCCTCGCCCTACTATCCCTGGCATAAGGCTATAGCTGGGAGTGGAAGGAGATGAGCACTAGTCAACCTCCGCTAGCACTCTAAAGACAAAAGGGAAGACAACACAGGAGAATTACAACTTAGCTTTAGAAGAACTCCAACAGGGCACACAGCCGCCAGACTCTAGAGAGGACGTGATGCTGCTTCAGCCAAGTTGCAAGTAGAAATGAGTATAAGCAGTGACGCCCACCTGGAGAGATCAGGTATATATACACCCAGGCCAGAGGGAGGCAGTCGCTGGGTCCTAAAGACAGCCTCCTATCTAGGCAGCTCTCTGCATTGTCAAACGTGGAGATCTCCAACAAATTACTGCAGGACGACTGTCTGTTACCTCTGACACACCCGTGACAGTGGATGTATATTTTCAAATCACTGATCCACAAATCTTCAGGACATCACCAAGATTGAACTTGGATATCTGATGACTGATTCGTTTCCGACGGCAGAACTGATAAGCTATACGAACATTTTTTTTTCTTAACGTAAAGTGAAGTTGTCACCTCAAAACAGATATATGGCCATGCAGGTCTTTGAAATGTAAATCCATTGACATCTTTATATCTTCTATCTGTGGCTGCATTCCAGAGTAATTAGCATTTCAATTGATATGCAAATGATACGTTAAGTGCTCTTGGCATGACAGAGCACTTAGAAAGCCTTTGCCTCCAGAGATTTCTCCCCCTGCACCAGCCTCTTTAACTTGATTGCATGATGTAAAGTGCCAGGCAAGAGAATGAGACAGTGAGTGAAACCAGACAGATAAAATCAAGATAAAGAGGCTGGTGCTGGGAAAGGGAAACAACCTGGGCAGGTAGAGGCTTCCTTGAGAGCTCTGTCACACCCAGAGCACTCAGAGCCTCATATGCATATGAATTGAAATGCTGATCACTTGGGAATGCAGCAACCTATTGAAGATATAAAGATTTTAATTAATTTATCTGTGGTTTGGGATGGATCTTACTGACAGATTCTATTTAAAACTTTGCTTTTATTTGGTAAGATATATACTTATTGCGACCTCGGTACAGCATATAGGGGATAGATATAATGTATAGTCTTTCTGGGTCCCCATTACTCACCTACTCTCAGTTTCCCCATAACTCTTCTTCTTGACCATAATGTCTGATGATTTCTCACTAGAGTGGCCATAGCAGCTCTAGATTTCTATATTTCCCACATTTGAACATTTGTCCACTAGGTCCTCTAGCAACAGGCCATGTAGGCAATGCAAATGCTTCCCTGGGCTCCATCAATCTTGACCAAATCAATATAAAAAAAAATGCTTCCAAAGGACTTCTTGCTGGCCCAAACATTCCCTAGTTTATTGTATGCATCTATTTGATGGATATATACTAAAATTAACATTTTTTATATTACTTTATTGAAGTTGGTGCAGTGGCATTTAGTGATGAGCGAGCACTAAAATGCTCGGGTACTCGTTGCTCGGGTCAAGCACATTGGAATACTCGGGTGCTCGACCCGAGCAACGAGCCCAATGTAAGTCTATGGGAAACTCGAGCATTTTTCAGGCGGCTCCCCCCGGCGGTCTGCAGAAGGCCTAAAAATTGCCCAAATCGATGGGAACAGTGCTCAAATGACATGGGGACAGCATGGGGAAGACCCCTGGAAGCATCTTCGACTCCCAGATCACTGCTGTCAGCAACGTGGTCAGAATATTACACCACTTTTACGGACTCACAATTAAACATACAAAAACCAAAATGGATTTTCCTGGGAAATATGTTAAGGAACATCCTTTCCAGGGTAATGACTTGTATAGAAGGCAAAATAAATAACCAAAAACACTCCTCCACAACTTGGGCTATGTTCACACGTAGCGTTTTGCTGCGTTTTTGCACTTTTGAATTGCTTTCAACCAAGACAAATGCATTCACCAGGAAATGTCATTTTAACATTCTACAACCTTATCGGGCCATGTGGTGTGTGACACATCTTCAGACACATGCATACAGTGCTGAAAAGACATGGGAACAGCATGGGGAAGACCTCTGGAAGCATTTCTGACTCCCAGGTCACTGCCTAAAAGTGTGCCCATCATAAGTGATCCTTGGTGCATGCGAAGATGCCTCCCGCCATGTATCTGTCATTGCAGACTTGCAGACTTGCAACAATCACCGTCCACGTCCTTGTCCCAGTGCAGCGTTCAGTTGTCCCTACCCCATTACTTGGAATGCAAGCGCAAGTATGCAGGCAAACAGGCTGCAATACTATAGTGCCAAATTTTTGACAGCTGCTTGCACTTGAAATGTGGCCTTTTAATCTCGTGGAGGCGGAAGCTTTTCATAACCTCATGCCGGCGGAGGCCGAGTGTCCATACTCAGTCCCCAGCCGCCACTATATTTCCCGGTATCGCCTCCGCCTTCCACAAGCACAGGTCCCACAACATTACCCGTGCCCTCCCCAGTGCACTTACTGGGAAGGACCGCCTAACCACAAACACATGGACAGGTGAATGTGGCCAGGGACGGTACGGAGCCAGTCCACAACTTTTTTGGCTGAGCGTTGTATTTAGCTCAGTGAAAGAACTAGCATAGAGGGAAACTATATCTACCCTGCATGTCATTTCTCCCAGGAAGTCCTCTAAAGCTGCTTGCTCTTGAAATGTGGCCTGAACATTACTGCTGGTACATTTCTGTGGGAATTTGCTTGCCTCCTACCAGCCTGGAATATTGCCAGCAAACTATGGTACGACGCCATGGTATTAGCATTGCCCCCAGTACCAGCCAAGCCATCCCCAATTTCCTTCTCAGGAATTTTATTTGGTAGCCTGAGTGGCTGCCCAAATACATTTTCTCACAAAGGAGCAGAAGATAGAGTGGCAGTAGGTGCAAGTTTCTCCAGCTTCTTAGATATTAGAGGGTGAGCAGCAGTACATTGGATCAGTAGTTAGTAGTGTTGAGCGAACATGCTCGACACTGCTCGGTACTCGCCCGAGCATCACGCTGCTCGGGATGTTCGGCGAGCACCGAGCATTTCCGGGTTACTCGGGCGGGAGCTCGGGTCTCCACCCTGCTTGTTTGGCGCTCTTTACAGAGCCAATGAACATGCAGGGATTTCCAGCCAGTCACTGTAATGCTGCAGCCATGTTGGTTGTGGGCATTACAGTGATTGGCTGGCCGCACAGCGTCACCTCGAGTATTTAAAACGGGGCGCCGCCATCTTGGACACAGTCGCTCCGGATTAGACAGTGTAGGGACAGCGCTGCTGATTTAGGGAGAGATATAAACTGCAAAATAGTTAGTGTAGGGTCTGTAAAGGCTGCCAGAACAAACAAACAGTCCTTTTCAGGACTAATATCCATCCCAGATACCAGGCAGGCAGGCTGTATAGGAGAGACAGTGGTTATACCAGCAAACGCTGCATTACAGTCCTGTGTGCTCCTGTTGCTGAAATTGCTGGACTTAGCACCAGGTGTCGGGGGCCAGGAAAAATCCTTTTTTTTTCATCTAAATCCTCCTTTTTTTTTCCTCTTTCACACTGTACAAATACCCGTCTTATTAACCTTTTGGTGTCCCCCCCCCCCCCCCCAAAAAAAGCGTGTCTCTGATTTTTCAGACACAAATATAACTTTTGAAAATAGTCTGGTGTAGGCTAGAGAAACAAAAGTGTTGTTTTACACTTCCACGGTTCAAACCTCTGTATTATCCATTTTGGGCCATTTGTATCTAAAAAAAAAAACAGTCTGAGTGTGTCGCTCACTGTTCAGCCGCAAATATCTCTATTAAAAAAGTGTGGTATACCCCAGTAAACAATAACTGTGGTTTTGCCATCCCACGGTAAAAAATCTCTATTATTCAGGTTTTGGTAGTTTTTTCCGTAAAGAAAAACAGTAGTGTCTCCTGACTGTTGTGACACAAAAATATATCTGTTGAAAATAGTCTTGTGTAGGCCCGACATCCCAGTGTGGTTTCGCAGTTCCACGGGTCAAATCGTTGTACTATCCAGTTTTGGGCCTTTGGTATCTAAAAAAAAAGCAGTTTGAGTGTGTCGCTCACTGTTCAGCCGCAAATATCTCTATTTAAAAAAGTGTGGTATACCCCAGTAAACAATAACTGTGGTTTTGCCATCCCACGGTAAAAAATCTCTATTATTCAGCTTT
The DNA here is from genome assembly GCF_046119375.1 of Phyllobates terribilis. Classification (NCBI taxonomy): domain Eukaryota; kingdom Metazoa; phylum Chordata; class Amphibia; order Anura; family Dendrobatidae; genus Phyllobates; species Phyllobates terribilis. The sequence continues at coordinate 213,506,344 of NW_027362769.1, read as the reverse complement.
TGGTAGTTTTTTCCGTAAAGAAAAACAGTAATGTCTCCTGACTGTTGTGACACAAAAATATATCTGTTGAAAATAGTCTTGTGTAGGCCCGACATCCCAGTGTGGTTTCGCAGTTCCACGTGTCAAATCGCTGTACTATCCAGTTTTGGGCCTTTGGTATCTAAAAAAAAAGCAGTTTGAGTGTGTCGCTCACTGTTCAGCCGCAAATATCTCTATTTAAAAAAGTGTGGTATACCCCAGTAAACAATAACTGTGGTTTTGCCATCCCACGGTAAAAAATCTCTATTATTCAGGTTTTGGTATTTTTTTCCGTAAAGAAAAACAGTAGTGTCTCCTGACTGTTGTGACACAAAAATATATCTGTTGAAAATAGTCTTGTATAGACCCGTCATCCCAGTGTGGTTTCACAGTTCCACGGGTCAAATCGCTGTACTATCCAGTTTTGGGTCTTTGGTATCTAAAAAAAAAGCAGTTTGAGTGTGTCGCTCACTGTTCAGCCACAAATATCTCTATTTAAAAAAGTGTGGTATACCCCAGTAAAAAATAACTGTGGTTTTCCTCTTCCACAGTTCTAATCTACTCTTTATTACCCTTTTTCCATTGATAGTGCAAGTGTAAGCTATTTTACTTCATTTACAATGGGCAAGGCGCATGGCAAGGGACGTGGTAGTGGACGTTCTGGTGATGGTTCGTGCAGAGGACGGGGCCGTGGCCAAGGTGAAAATGTGCTACAACCAACAGCCACATCTTCTCGCTCCCACTTCTTGACCGAATTACTAGGGAAGCACAGAACAACACCAGTATTGAGAACTGATCAGTGTGAACAGGTTATTAATTGGAGTGCAGATAATACTTCCAGTTACCTGGGCACCGCCACCTCCAGTCTGTCTTCCACACGGTCAACTCTTAGTAGCCGTGAGTCTCGACCGCATACTCCTCCTCACCCTGATGCTCCTTCCTCCCACCATGCCGAGTGTCGTCAGACAGCAAGTGATCCCACACTTGGACACTCTGAAGAGCTGTTCACTGGTCCATTTCCATATTTGGGCCCCTCGCCTGATACGCTTGAAGTGGTGGAAGAGGAGATCCCATGATGCGATGCCCAAATATTTGAACAGCCACGGCCACAAGAAGTCGACGTTGGCAATCTGTCACAAGAGGTGGACGATGACGAGACACAAATGCCAGGAAGTGAGGAGGAGGATCGTGGTGCGCAAGTGGAAGAGGAGGAGGTGGTGGTTGATCTAGTAACTGACCCAACGTGGAAGGAGGACATGCAGAGTGAGGCCAGCAGCACACAGGGGGAGAGAGGCAGAGTACCCCAACAGGCAGGAAGAAGCAGTGTGGTGGCCGCAGACAGAAGGCAGGCAACCGTTCCCCGTAACACCAACACGAGGGATGTTGCCAGTACAAGCGGTAGGTTTTCCAGAGTCTGGAATTTTTTTAAAGACTCTGCTGATAACCCCAAAAAGGCCATATGTTCCACCTGCCATGCCAGCATCACCAGGGGTGACAAAACTACCAGCCTGACCACCACCAGCATGATCAGGCACATGGCAGCAAAGCACCTGACTTTGTGGGGCGAAACCCAGGGTCCACGACCAGTGTCAGCGGGTGTCACCACTGCTTCTTTCACTGTTGTGCGTGCAATAGAACCCCCTGTTGTGTGTGCACGGCAATCCCCTGTCCATACTGCATGTAAAGATGCCCCCTATTCTCAGTCTTCACTTGTTATGGCAGTTTCTCAAGAAACAGCATCAACGTCCACGTCCCACGTTCAATTGTCCATATCCCAGACCTTTGAACGAAAGCGGAAATTCGCAGCTAACGCCCCAGAGGCCACAGTCCTAAATTCGCACATTTCACGACTGCTTGCATTGGAAATGCTGCCTTTTAGGCTGGTGGAGACGGAATCCTTCCGCAATCTTATGGCGGTGGCCGTCCCTCGGTACTTGGTCCCCAGCCGACACTATTTTGCCCGGTGTGCCATCCCCGCACTACACAAGCATGTGTCCCAAAACATCTGCCGTGCCCTCAACAACGCAGTTACTGGGAGAGTCCACCTGACAACGGACACGTGGACAAGTGCTTGTGGCCAGGGACGGTACATCTCTCTGACGGCACACTGGGTAAACATAGTGGAAGCCGGGACCCAGTCAGACCTTGGGACGGAACACATCCTCCCCACACCGAGGATTGCGGGCCCTATGTCAGTCAGAGTTGCCCCCACAGTGTACAGCTCCTGCGCATCCTCCTCCTCCTCCTCATGTTCAGCCTCCATCTCAGATATCACCACATCAGTTACAAGCTGGAAGCATTGCAGTACTGCCTCCGCCAAGCGGCAGCAGGCTGTGCAGAAACTCATAAGCTTAGGTGATAAACCTCACACTGCTTGTGAGTTGTGGACAGCTGTGAAAGAGCAGGCAGATCTGTGGCTGAGACCGCTGAACCTACATCCCGGCATGGTCGTGTGTGACAATGGCTGTAACCTGGTGGCGGCTCTGAGGCGAGGTGAGATCACACACGTACCATGCCTGGCTCATGTGCTTAACCTCGTGGTTCAGCGGTTTCTTAAATTGTACCCCGAGTTGCCAGATCTGCTCGTGAAAGTACGCCGCCTGTCAGCTCATTTTCGCAAGTCGGCTACAGCTTCCGCCGCCCTTGCTGTGTTGCAGCAGCGTTTGCAGCTTCCGGCACACCGACTGGTGTGTGATGTCCCCACAAGTTGGAACTCTACCCTCCACATGTTGCAAAGGATTTGTGAGCAGAGGAGAGCAGTAGTGGAGTACCAGCTGCAACAAGGCCGTTGATATTCAGGTCAGACTCCACACATAAGACCTCAGGAGTGGACCTGGATGTCTGACATATGTACCATCCTGACAAACTTTGAGGAGCCCACCAAGATGGTGAGTGGCGATGACGCCATCATTAGTGTCAGCATCCCACTTGTCGGTCTTTTGCAACGCTCTCTGCAGAGAATTAAAGAGGAGGCATTGCAGCCAGAGTATGATGAGATGGATCAAGAAGCCGTAGCGGGCGATTACACACAGCCCAGCCTCATCTCATCCCAACGTGCATTGGGGGACAATGAGGGAGAGAAGGAGGAGGAGGAGGAGGAGGAAGAACAGGAGCTGATATCATGCGTTGTAGACGGTAGTACCTGTACAAGTGTCATACCGTCGGTTCAGCGTGGGTGGCCTGAGGACAGGGGGGGGAGGAGGAAGAGGAGGAGGAGAGCATGGTCAGTCGCCATCTTGGTGAGGACACGGAAATCTTGCCCATTACCAGTCTGGCACGCATGGCTGACTTTATGTTACGCTGCCTTAACCGTGACCCTCGCGTTGTCAAAATGTTGGGTGACAGTCATTACTGGTTGGTGACACTTGTAGACCCCCGCTACAAGGAGAACTTTCACTCTCTTATTCCTGAGGTGGAGAGGTCTACAAAAATGGGGCAATACCAGAAGGCCCTTGCTGCAGAACTCTTAAAAAAATTCCCATCTGAACACGCTAGCGGCAGAGGTCACAGTTCGTTGCCCAACCAAGGCATACAGGCGAGAGAGATGCAACTCCAATCCAGCAGAGGCAGGGGAACACTGTCAACGTTCTGGGACAGTTTTCTGACACCCGCCCAGCTTACAGGCCCTGAGGCGCGGGGTAGTCTCACAAGGAGTGGAAAGTTTCAAAAGATGGTGAGGGAGTACCTTGCCGATCGTACCAGCGTCCTCCGTGATTCCTCTGTGCCTTTTAATTATTGGGTATCCAAGCTGGACACTTGGAATGAACTCGCTCTGTACGCCTTGGAGGTCCTGGCCTGCCCTGCCGCTAGCGTGTTATCGGAGCGTGTTTTTAGTGCCTCTGGGGGAATTATAACTGATAAGCGCACTCGCCTGTCAACTGACAATGCTGACAAGCTGACCCTTATCAAAATGAACAAGGGCTGGATTGGGCCAGACTTCTCATCACCACCAAATGACAGCAAAGTAACATAAAGTCAAATCCACTGTGTTATTTCGGGAGGTGTATTCACATGCACCGCTTCACACCCACACATGGGTATACGCTTCCTCGTTTCGGCTGTTTAATCTTCTTCTCCTTATCCTCAGCCTCCACCACCACTATACCACCAGGGTGCCAGCATTGCAAGTTCCTCTGTCCTTATTTTTGGCAGCTTTTGCTTGCAAGGCATAAGCAAATACTATGGGACACCCACTCCCCAATAATGGGACTTATGTTTGTAATATGCTGTACTGCATGGCTCTTGTAAGGGGCATTGCAAGTTGCTCCATCCTAATTTTTGGCAGCTTTTGCTTGGAAAGCATAAGCAAATACTATGGGACACCCACTCCCCAATAATGGGACTTATGTTTGTAATATGCTGTACTGCATGTGACGCGCCCCCTGGGCCGTGTGTACACGTGTGTGGGATACCCGGTGCCGGGTCTCTGGGGTCTGTAGTCTCCGTGGCGGTGACCCGGTCCCGTGGCTCAGGCTGGTCAAACCAGTGGCAGTCTTTCTTAGGTTTTGAGGTTAATTGTCCGACTGCGCCACCCGTGGATTGCTGTCAGGGAGTACCACCGCTGCGAGGCAGACCGCTGAGGCTGGTGTTGTGTGCGCAGCATAGAATGGGATAACTCCCCTCGGGAGGAGTATAGCCTCAGGGCAGTGAGTGTGGATGATGGGGGTGATGGTGCACGAGCGCAGCAGGAATGACTCAGAGTCTTTGCAGTGCAGTTCAGGGTCTTTACTGATGATTATAAGGTAGACCCTACCGGGAGTACTGGCTAGCATAAGAGGCCTGGTCAGTCTGTGAGCAAGCAGGAGTTCCCCTGGCCAGGTGGAGTTGTAGGCCTCCCCGTCTGTCTGCACTCTTCCTGGCTACCTTGATGTAAGCGGGTAGAAGCAGCCCACGTCCCTGAGTGTACCGTGTAGTGCTCACCTGTATGGCTGGTGACTTGGGGCCTTCTGTTAGCCGTGCTGTTCCCTTGCTTGTGACTGAGCCTCCGGGCTTCTATGGCCAGAGGACCTGAAATCCCCTGCCGGCTGGTTTCTGCTGCTGGATATATAAGTCCTCACAGCTTCGGACTCCTGTGTCCGGTTCCTATTGTCTTCTGCCAGGGCGAGCTCTGCTCAGCTTCCAGCCCCTGGTCTTTAGCTCCTAGCTCCTACAGAGCTCCTTGCTGTTACTTTCCCTTGCTCTCACTTTGACTGACTGTTCTCTGACTCACTCAACCCCGCCCCAGATCCAGTTTATAAGGGCAGAATTCTCCCCTCCCAGGATTGGGGCAGGAGGATGTTGCATGTTTAAGGGATCCTGACCAGGAAACCTCCCACTTGCTCTCCGACGTAATATCTCTATTACTGTAGTGACCAGACCCCTGGGATGCCACACATGGCTCTTGTAAGGGGCATTGCAGTTCCTCATAATTTTTGGAAAGCCTTCCATTCACTGCTTAGGCCAACAGTGCACGGGAGACCCAGTTGCTATAAATGGAAAAAAAGGTTTAGTTAACGCCCTCTAACCTCCATGTCATTTCCAAGGGGCATTGGAGTGGCTCGAAATTTTTGGTAGGCATTGCACTCACTGTATGCCCTATAACTGTGTAGCCGAACCGCTCCTTTTGTTACAGAAACATATCCTACAAGACATATCTGGTTGACTAGCCTGATATTGATGTGAATGGTCCCTGTTCTTGCTGCTCTCTCTCCTTTGCCACTACCTTATCCATCATTTATCACCTGAAGCTTTGTTTTAACGGGAGTCATAGAACTTGGATAGTAGCAGGAAAACATCCAGCAATCCTCGGAGGAGGTAGGATATGCGCCAAAACGCTGACCACCTCAGGCCTAGCCGCTACTACATACATGCGCTTGCATTACAACCAAACAAAGCAGATGCTAAATTCTATCATCCTCATCATGCTCCTCACCTTGGCACTCTCAACTCCCCTGATGGAGAAGCCAGGGCCCACCGGAGGAGTCTGATAGTCCGGTGGGCTCGGCCAATGCTGCCCTAAAGCAGGCCAGGCTAAGAAAAGTGTGGGAAAGGTTACCGGGACAAATAGGGGTGGCTGGGGACCGAGTATGGACACCCGGCCACCCCCTGGAGGCTGGGGAGCTAGCGGGGACACCCAGCCACCAGGCGGCTGGGGACTGAGTATGGATACCAGGCCGCCGACACAGCCATGGCGTGGTGGCCAGATTCCACCTCCACATGCCTAAAAGGCCCAATTTAAAGCACAAGCAAGCAAGCAGTATGGTATTGCAGCCTGGGGGTGGGTGGGTGGCAGGCTGCATACTTGCGCTTGCATTGCAAGGAATGGGAGAGGTACAATTGAACACTGCCCTGGGACAAGGACTTGAATGGGGATAGTTGCAAGTCTGCAACGACAGGTGCAAGGTGGGAGGCATCTTCGCATGTACCATGAACAGGGGTTTGGCATGCACACACTACAGCGGAATAGGCTCTCCTTCCCACTAAAGGCACTGGGGAGGGCACAGGTAATGTTTTGGTATACACGCTTAATCTTATGTATAAGGCACACCAGGACAAATATGGGCGGCTGGGGACTGAGTATGGATACCTCGCTGCCGAAGCAGCCATGAGGTAGTGGCCAGCTTCGACCTCCTCCAAACTAAAAGGCCCCATTTCAAGTGCAAGCTAGCAGTATGGAATTGCAGTCTGGGGGTGGGTCGATGGCAGGCTGCACACTTACACTTGCATTAAAAGAAAACATAGCAGATGCTAACTTCTGTCATCATCATCATGCTCCTCTCCTTGGCACTCTCAACTCCACCGATGGAGAAGTCAGGGCCCACCGGAGGAGTCTGGTTCTCTGGTGGGCTCATCCAATGCTGCCTAAAGCAGGCCGGGCTAAGAAAAGTGTGTGGGGGGATGTTCCAAGGAGAAATAGGGGCGGCTGGGGACCGTTTATGAACACCCGGCTGCCCCCAGGCGGCTGGGGACCGTGTGTGGACACCCGGCCGCGGGGCGGCTGGGGACCGAGTATGGACACCCGGCCGCCGGGCGGCTGGGGACTGAGTATGGATTCCAGGCCGCCAACACAGCCATGACGTGGTGGCTAGATTCCGCCTCCACATGCCTAAAAGGCCCAATTTCAAGTTCAAGCAAGCAAGCAGTATGGTATTGCAGCCTGGGGGTGGGTGGGTGGCAGGCTGCATACTTGAGCTTGTATTGCAAGGAATGGGGGAGGTACAATTGAACACTGCCCTGGGACTAGAACTTGCATGGGGATAGTTGCAAGTCTGAATCTTCTGATGCGGTAAGGATCACTTATGATGGGCACACTTTTAGACAGTGACCTGGGAGTCAGAGATGCTTCCAGGGGTTTTCCCCATGCTGTTCCCTTGTCTTTTCAGCACTTTATGCATGTGTCACACAGCACATGGCCAGATAAGGTTGTAAAATGTTAAAATGACATTTCACGGTGAATGCATTTGTCATAGTTGAAAGCAATACAAAAGTGCAAAAACGCATAAAAAATGCTACTTGTGAACATAGCTGAAGGTGTGGAGGAGTATTTTTGTTTTTGGTCATTTATTTTAACTTATACACAAGTCTTTACCCTGGAAAGGATGTTCCTTAACATATTTCACAGGACAAAAGTTTCACTTTCGTTTTTGAACGTTTTATTGTGAGCCTGTAAAAGTGGCTTAATACCTCTGACCACGTTGTTGACAGCAGTGACCTGGGGGTCAGAAATGCTTCCTGGGGCGATCCCCATGCTGTCCCCATGTCATTTGAGCACTGTCACTATCGTTTTGGGCACTTGTTAGGCTTTTAAAAGACTGCCGGGGGTGCCACCGCAAAAATGCTCGAGTCTCCCATAGACTAACATTGGGCTCGTTGCTCGGGTCGAGCACCCGAGTATCACGGCGAGCATTTTAGTGCTCGCTCAACACTTGTAGTTAGCACTGAAGCCTTGCAGCGCTGGGATCCTGGGTTCAAATCCCAGCAAGGACAACATCTGCAAGGATTTTGTATGTTCTCCCTGTGTTTGCGTGTGTTTCCTCCTCAGTAAAAAAGCAGCCATAGAGTGTCCAGGAACCTTCCCACACACTTTTCATAGCCAGGACTGCTTCTCAGCAGGGTTGGATGGTCCCACCAGAGAAACCTCTGTTGTGCCTTGGCTTCTACTTCAGGAGAGTTCATGATAGCGCTAACTTTGCTGCTGCTATGGGCTCTTGAGCAGGTGAGAAAGGTTAGCCCTCAGAATCAAATCCTGTGGTGGGCACAATGTTTTTCAATTTGAAACTGCTTCTCAGTGGGAGTTGTATTTCACCACAGCCATATTCTTTAGCTCAGTGAAAGGGCTGGCATAGAGGGAAACCGTATCTACCCCGGCTGTCATTTCTCCATCACCAGGTTCCCCCCATTGTCACACATGACCATGCCTGGATGTATGTTCAGCGGTGAGAGCCACAGATCAGGCTGCTGTGTTTCAGCTTTCAACAACTCTGCAGCGCTGGGCGGTTTGTCAATTAAGCATTAAGCATGTTATCTTCAGCACAGCCTGTTGCCGCTTGGCCAAGGCAGTGCTATCAGCTTGTGACTGATGTGATCATTTCAGAGATGGAGGAGGAGGTGCAGGAGCTGAACAATGTGATTACATTGAGGTTAAATTGGTGACGCTGTTTTTTATATACTAAAGAAAGATCCTATTGTTTTGTTGTTTTTTTTATGTTATTTTTTTAACACAAATGCATTCACCGGGAAAATGTAATTTTAACATTTTACAACCTTATCTGGCAATGTGGTGTGTGACACATCAGACACATCCTGTTTTATTTATGATGGAGGGACTCTGAAAGTCATAAAGCCTATTTTTATAGGGACATCAGACAGCTCTTACTATTCTTAAAAGGCCAGCAGTTGGCCGTAGCTATTGTTAGAGAGCCATCAGCCGGCTATGCTTTGTTGTTCCCATTATTAACAAGTGGGTCTCCTATACTGTTATTGCGTATCCAGTGACTGCAAGGGCTGCCAAAAATTTGTACGCAACCCAATACCCCTTTGAAGAGACATAGAGGAGGGTCTCAGTAAAAAAAATGTTCCCATTATAAAGGAGCGGGTCTCCTATGGTGGTAATGCCCATGCTGTGACTGCAAGGGCTGTCAAAATTTGGGAAAAACCCCACTAAGAATTTAAAGACACAGAGCAGGGCCACAGTAACAAGGTACGACATGTTCCCATTAGAAAGGAGAGGATCTGCTATACAGCTATAGGGTATGCAGTGAGTCCAACGGCTGACCAATTTTAGGAAAAACCCCACTAAGAATTTAAAGACACAGAGAGCAGGGCCACAGTAACGACAAATTCCCATTAGAAAGGAGAGAGTCTCCCATAGTGTTGGCCTATGCAGTGAATGCAAAGGCTGCCAAAAATTTGGAGGCACTTCAATGCCCCTAGGAAGAGACGTGGAGGAGGGCCTCATAAATAAATGTTCTCATTAGAAAGGAGCGGGACAACTATATTTGTAATTCCCATGTACTAAGTGTATGGGCTGACAAACATTTACCCCTGGGGGGCATACATGAACATACTGTATAAAAAAAAAATTCACGGGCATCATAAACACCCTTTAAAAAAAAATTATGTGGGTGTTGCATCACGGACCACGGTTATCCTGGTGATATGATGGTGGAGGATGAGGAGAAGGACGAGGACAAGAGCAAATAGAAAAAATCAAGAAGCATATACCCATGTGTGGGTGTGAAAATGTGCATGGGAATACACCTCCCAAGAAAAGACACTGTATTTGAGTTTGTTACGCTGCTATCATTCGGTGGTGTTGAAAAGTCTGGCCCAATCCAGCCCTTGTTCATTTTTATAAGAGTCAGCCTGTCAGCATTTTCAGTTGACAGGCAGATTCGCTTATCAGTTATAATTCCACCAGCGGCACTAAAAACCCGCTCTGATAAAACGCTGGCGGCAGGGCAGGCCAGGTCCTCCAAGGCATAGAGAACCAGTTCATTCCACGTATCCAGCTTGGATACCCAATAATTATAAGGCACAGAGGAATCATGGAGGACGTTGGTACGATCAGCAAGGTACTCCCTCAGCATCTTCCAAAACTTTGCACTCCTTGTGAGAGTACCCCGCGCCTCAGGGCCTGTGCGATGGGAGGGTCTGAGAAAACTCTCCCAGAACTTTGACAGTGTTCCCCTGCCTCCGATAGGATTGAAGTTGTGTCTCTCTCGCCTGTACTCCTTGGTTGTCCAACGAAGTGTGCCCTCTGCCGCCAGCATTTTCAGATGGGAATTTTTTTAATAGTTCTGCAACTAGGGCCTTCTGGTACTGCCCCATTTTTGTAGACCTGTCTGCGTCAGGAATAAGAGATAAAGTTGTCCTTGTGTGGCACCCCAAGGTCTGGTTGCCACAGTGGCAGCAATGTCATGTCTGAGAGCAGGTGGGAGGTTCCCTGGTTGGGGACAATTAGCATGCAGCACCTCCTGTCTCAGTCCAGGGAGGGGAGAAACCTGCCCTTTATAAACTGGATCTGGGGCGGGGTTAGAGAGTGGAGTCCAGTCCAGTAAAGCCAGAGACAAGTTCCAGTCTAGTTCCAGAGATAGGGACAGGTCAGCAGCAGGCTGAGGAGTCCCTGTAGGCAGAGGAGGAACATGAGGCCAGGAGGGGAACTAGCAGAGTTCGTCCTGACCAGAGACTTACTAAGCCGGACACTGGGGTTCGAGGCTGTGAGGGTTCTAAGCCCAGCAGCAGAAAACCACCACGCAGGGGACTTCAAGTCCTTTGGCCCAAAGAAGCCCAGAGGCTCAGCCACACGAGAGGGACCACTACCGCCCTGGAGGGGTGAGAAGCATGGAAGACCCGAGTCGCCAGTCATATGGGTGAGAACAACACGGTACACTCAGGGACGTGGGCTACCACTACACTACAGCGGGATAGCCAAGAAAGAGTGAAGTCAGCACGGTAAGCCTACAAACTCCCCCTGATCAGCAGGATTTCCCAGTTGCTCTCAGACTGACCAGGCCTCCATTGTTAACCTGTATTCCGGACGGGTCCTTTAATACCACCAACAGTAATGACCCTGAATTGCATGACAGACTCCGTGTGGTTACTGCTGCTCCCGCGAACCATCACCACCAACATCCCCATTTACTGCCCTGAGGCTATACTCCTCCCGTGGGGAGTTGTACTACACTATGCTGCACCCACAACACCAGCCTCAGTGGTCTGCCCTGCAGCGGCGGTTCACCCTGACCGCAATCCACGGGTGGCGTAGTATACGGACATTAGTATATAGAGACTGCCATTTAGTTTGACCACCCTGAGCCACGGGACAGAGTCACCGCCACGGTGACTACAACCCCCAGCATCTATAAAAAGGCCCGGTTCCGGGTTCCTCACGCAGCCCAGGGGGCGCGTCACTTGTAGCGTGGGTCTAGAAGTGTCACCAACCAGTAATGACTGTCACCCAAAATTTTGAGAACACGAGGGTCATGGGAAAGGCAGCGCAACAAACTCAGCCATGCGTGCCAGACTACTAACTGGCAAGACTTCCGTGTCCTCACCAAGAGGATGACTGACCATGGTCTCTTCCTCCTCATCCTCCTCTCTGTCCTCTGGCCATCCACGCTGAACAGACAGTATGACAGCTGTGTAGGTAGTACCGTCTATAGTGCATGAAACTAGCTCCTGTCCGTCTTCCTCCTCTTCCTCATTGTCACCTAATCCACATTGGGATGAGATGAGGCTTGGCTGTGTGTAATCACCCTGTATGGTTCCTTGCTCCATCTCATCGTGCTCCGCCTGCAATGCATCCTCTTTGATTGTGAGCAGAGAGCGTTTCAGAAGACAGAGAAGTGGGATGGTGATGCTAATTATGGTGTCATCGCCGCTCACCATCTTGGTGGAGTCCTCAAAGTTTTGGAGGATGGTACATATGTCTGACATCCATGTCCACTCCTGAGGTCTTATGTGTGGAGTCTGAACTGAATACCGATGGCCTTTTGATGCTGGTACTCAACAACTGCCCTCTTCTGCTCACAAATCCTTCCCAACATCTGCAGTGTATAGTTCCAAAGCGTGGGGACATCACACACTAGTCTGTGAGCCGGAAGCTGCAAACTCTGCTGAAACACTGGCAAGGGCGGCGGAAGCTGTAGCTGACTTTCTAAAATGGGCACACAGGCGGCGTACTTTAATAAGCAGATCCGGCAGCTCCGGGTAGGATTTGAGAAACCGCTGAACCACGAGGTTAAGCACATGGGCCAGGCATGGTACATGTGTGAGCTCACCTCGCCTCAGAGCCGCCACCAGGTTCCGACCATTTTCACACACGACCATGCCTTGCTATAGGTTCAGCGGTGTGAGCCACAGATCTGCCTGCTCTGTCCACAACTCTTCAGCATTGTGCGGTTTTTCAGCTAAGCATATTAGCTGCAGCACAGCCTCATCTCATCCCAACGTGGATTGGGTGACAATGAGGAAGAGGAGGAGGAAGGACAGGAGCTAATTTCATGCGCTATAGACGGTACTACCTGCACAACTGTCATACCATCTGTTCAGCGTGGATGGCCTGAGAACAGAGAGGAGGAGAGCATGGTCAGTCATCCTCTTGGTGAGGACACAGAAGTCTTGCCAGTTAGTAGTCGGGCACGCATGGCTGAGTTTATGTTACGCTGCCTTTCCCATGACCCACGCGGTCTCAAAATTTTGGGTGACAGTCATTACTGGTTGGTAACACTTCTAGACCCACGCTACAAGGAGAACTTTATATCTCTTATTCCTGAAGCGGACAGGTCTACAAAAAAGGGGCAGTACCAGAAGGCCCTTGTTGGGGAACTATTAAAAAAATTCCCGTCTGAATACGCTGGCGATAAAGGTCACACTTTGTTGGACAACCAAAGAGTTAGTGCATGGGCATTTCAAGTATAGGAGACCTGCTCCTTTCTAATGGGAACATTTTTTTATGAGGCCCTCCTCGACGTCTCTTCCAAGGGGCATTGGAGTGCCTACCAATTTTGGCAGCCCTTGCATTCACTGCATAGGCCAACACTATCGGAGACCCACTTCCTAATAATGGGAAAAATATTTTCTTGAGGCCCTCTACGTCTCTTCCAAGGGGCATTGGAGTGCCTACCAATCTTTGGCAGCCCTTGCATTCATTGCTTAGGCCAACGCTATGGGAGACCCACTTCCTAATAATGGGAACATTTTTTCATGAGGCCCTCTACGTCTCTTCCAAGGCGCATTATTGGACTAGGCCCACATTTTGGGCAGCCCTTGCATTCACTGCATAGGCAAACAGTATGGGAGACCCACTTCCTAATAATGGGAACATTGTTTTCAGGAGGGGCCCTCCTCTAAGTCTCTTCAAAGGGGTATTGGGGTGCTTCCACATTTTGGGCAGCCCTGCCACTCACTGCATATGCAATAACAGTATAGGAAACCCACTCTTTAGTGGATAAGCAGATAAGGTTGTAAAATACAAAAGTGCAAAACACGCAACAAAAACGCTACGTGTGAACATAACCTATGGTCTGGAGGAGTGTTTTTGTTTTTGGTTATTTATTTTGCCTTATATACAAGTCATTACCCTGGAAAAGATGTTCCTTAACATATTTCCCAGGAAAATCCATTTTGGTTTTGTTTTTGTATGTTTTATTGTAAGTCCGTAAAAGTGGCGTAATACCTCTGACAACATTGTTGACAGAAGTGACCTGAGAGTCAGAAATGCTTCCAGGGGTCTTCCCCATGTCATTTGAATGCTGTTCCCATCGATTTGGGCAATTTTTAGGCCCTCTGCAAACCATCAATCACTAGTCATTAGCAGAACGGAGGGAACGGGTAGGGTGGTAGATAGAGATGAGGGAAGAGATATAGGGTGTTGTTGAATCATGGAGAGCTCATATTATACTAATACATATATATACACACACATATACAATATATATATTGTCACTGGTTTTATATGTGAGGGGAGGTATGTGTCACTCAGGATGCTCTCCTGTGTGAACTAAGACCTACTTTATTTTTCTGCCAGCATGTTATATGCTGGTAGATTTACTCTGTTAAAGGGTGTGCGGTTTTATGGGAATGTCAAAGAGGGCGGGACGCCATTCCCCCTACCTCCCCTCAGGGTGTGGCTGAGCAATGTGTAAAAGCTCAGTCCTGTTTTTTTTTCCTGTGAAGTGTGGTCTGGAGAGGGAAGTCTCCAGACAGTATTGTGGAAGCTGCAGAGCTTGTGACCTGTGCAGTTTATGCTGCCGAGAGCGGGCGGAACCCGCTCACCTATGGACTGAGCTATATTTTGTTTTGTTTTGTTTTTCCGTTTAACCCAGAGGGGTCTTGTTTATTTTTTCTGCGAAAGCCTGCACGAGTTTATGCCAGACAATAAACCAGCAGAAAGGTAACCTGAGAACGTGTGTCCTGAGTCTGCCACCTGGAGAGCCGAGCGAGTCGTCTTGCCACAGTTGGTGTGAGAGTGCGTGCAGGATTCCAGGAACACGTGTACCTGCCACAAAGACTGGTGGATGTCCTGGGTGAAGGCTGCCAGCCAGCCAGAGAAGTCCAGCAGCATGGAGGAGCTCGTTAAGCACCTGGTCCAGGCCCAGCAGAGCATGCAGCAGCAACACCTACAGGCCCAGCAGAGCATACAGCAGCAGCACTAGGAGACGACCAAACTGTTGCTTCAGCAAATCCAGTTGCAGCAAAAGTCGCAGCAGCAGCACCAGCAGGAGGCGCAACAGCAGATACAGCTTTTGGTGGACGCCATCCAGAGCAGGGCGTCCGCCCCACCCCCAGGGCCGACTGATGATTCTCACGTCAGGAAGGCGGTAAGGCGGGCCATGCAGAAGATGACCCCTGGGTATGATGTAGAAGCATTTCGGACTGTTTTTGAGAGGGTGGCTGATCGGGAGAGACTTCCACCAGCACTGTGGGCAGAGGTTCTGGCGCCATATTTATCGGGTGAACTCCAGAAGGCGTATTTTGACTTGGCGCTGCAAGATGCTAAGGAGTATCCCAAACTAAAGACAGAGATCTTAGCACGTCTGGGAGTAAATATGGTGGTGAGAGCCCAACGAGTTCATCACTGAGCGTATGCTAGAGACAAACCCCCTCGCTCGCAGATGTTTGACCTCCTGCATCTGGTTCAGAAGTGGCTACAACCGGAGTCCTCCACTCCGGCCCAGATGGTTGAGCGGGTGGTGATTGACAGATTCATGCATTCCCTTCCCAAGCCAGTACAGACCTGGGTTGCCCAGGGTGATCCCCAGAATGCAGATGACTTCATCGGCCTGGTAGAGAGGTACCAGGTAGTCGAGAGATCTCTTGGGAAACCGGATGCAGTCATTTCTCCCTATTGGGATACCCAAAGGGGGGCGGGTTCACCACGGAAGGGGTCTAGAGCCACCACTGGGGGGCGTCCCACTCCCACTGAAGGTGCCGTTAGAACGGTTGGTAAAGATATAGTTTGCTGGCGGTGTCACAACCCTGGACATGTAGCCGCCAGGTGTCAAATATCCCCTGAGCCCATGGACTGCAGCCTAGGCAGACGGGTCTCCTATTATGCCTATCCAGCCTGTAGCGTGGACTGTCGACCCGGTGAGGGGCCGCAGGCGTGTGCAGTGTCCATTAATGGAGTAAAAGTGCTTGGGCTGTTGGACTTCGGGAGTCTGGTGACCTTGATCAGAGCATCCCTTCCCCACCAATTGATCCCTTCCAAAACCATGGGCGTTCGGTGCATCCATGGTGACGCCAAGGACTATCCCGTGGCCACAGTAACAGTGGGGACAGACTGTGGTGCCCAGTCCCATGAAGTCGGGGTAGTAAAGGACCTGATACATCCCGTCATATTGGGCCGTGATTTTTCCTTATTCTGGGACTTGTGGGGGAAGGGAACTGGACTAAGTTGCATGGGGAAAAGCCAGGTCCTTGAAGAAGAACCCCCGACGAAGTCTCAGATGGAGGAGTTCCCACTGTGCGTCCTTGTCGGTGATGAGGGTGAGACGGTGACCGAGGAGGCCGACCTCCCTGCGTTAGATATGTCCAGAGAGAACTTTGGGACTGCTCAAGTTCGAGACCTGACCTTAAAAGGGGCATTCGACCAGGTTACTGTATGTAATGGGGTTGCCCAAGAGCCGGGGGCCGACACCAGATTCCCCCACTTTGCAGTGCAGGGGGAGTTGCTCTATCGGGTGGCCAAACTGAGGGGCAGTGAGATAGTGGAACAGCTGTTAATGCCGGGGCCATACAGACGGCGGGTGCTAGATATGGCCCATTCACATGTTCTGGGGGGACACCTAGGGGTTGAGAAAACTCAGGAGAGGATATTGAGAAGGTTTTATTGGCCAGGGTGTTATCGAGAAGTTCAAAACTATTGTAGGTCCTGCCCCACCTGCCAAATAACCGCTCCCTCCTCCCACTTCCGTATCCCCTTAGTCACACTACCTGTGATAGAGGTTCCCTTTGAGAGGATTGCCATGAACCTCGTGGGCCCCTTAGTTAAATCAGCTCGGGGCCACCAATATATCCTGGTCGTCATGGACTATGCGACTCGGTATCCGGAAGCGGTTCCCCTAAGGAACATGTCCAGTAAAAGTATAGCCCGAGAGCTGGTCCATATTTTTGCTCGGACAGGTCTACCAAAAGAGATTCTGACAGACCAAGGAACCCCCTTCATGAGCAAGGTGATGAAGGAGCTTTGCAGAGTCCTTCAGATAACTCAGCTTCGGACCTCGGTTTATCATCCACAGACGGACGGCCTAGTAGAACGCTTCAACAAGACCATAAAGGCGATGCTCAAGAAGGTTGTTGAAAAGGATGGGTGAGACTGGGACTACCTGCTCCCATTTCTGCTTTTCTCGGTCAGAGAAGTTCCTCAAGCCTCCACTGGCTTCTCTCCATTTGAGCTCCTATATGGGCGGCATCCAAGAGGTCTCCTAGACATCGCCAAGGAAACTTGGGAGGCTGAAGTCACGCCACACCGGAGTATCATCGAACATGTTGCCCAGTTACAGGAGAGAATGTCCAAGGTGATGCCCATCGTGAAGGAACATCTCCTCCAGGCGCAGGAAGCCCAGGCAAGGGTCTATAACCAGTCGGCGAGACTAAGACAGTTACAGACAGGGGACCGTGTTTTGGTGCTGATCCCTACCGTCGAGAGCAAGTTCCTCGCCAAATGGCAAGGTCCATACGAGGTGGTGGAGAAAGTCAGCGAGGTTAATTATAAAGTCCACCAGCCTGGCCGAAGAAAGCCGCATCAAATATATCATGTAAATTTGCTCAAGCCGTGGCGGGACCGTGAACCTGTGGAAACTCCTTGCCTGGGAGCCGCACCAGAAGGCAAGGTGGAGGAGGTCACTATTGCAGAGACTCTATCACCGGCCCAGAAGCAACAGTGTTGAGAATTACTACAGCGGAATCGGGAGCTGTTTTCAGAGTTGCCGGGGCATACTCAAGTGGTAGAGCATGATGTGCTGACAGAGCCGCACGTACGAGTGAATCTGAAGCCGTATCGGATTCCAGAAGCACGCCGGGAGGTGATCTCGGCCGAGGTGAAGAGGATGTTAGACCTCGGAGTAATAGAGGAGTCAAAGAGTGGGTGGTCGAGCCCAATCGTCCTCGTGCCGAAACCCAATGGAGAGTGGAGGTTTTGTAATGAATACCGCCGGCTGAATGAGGTATCCAAGTGTGACGCGAACCCGATGCCCCGCGTCAACGAACTCATCGAGAGGCTTGGACCGGCGAGGTACATCACCACTCTCAACCTGACGAAGGGCTACTGGCAGATCCCCATGTCCCAGATGGCTAAGGAGAAGATGGCTTTCTCAACACCTGATGGGTGTTTTCAATACACGCGGATGCCATTCGGACTACAGGGGGCCCCAGCCACTTTCCAGAGGGCTATAGATCGGATCCTAGCCCCACATAAGAAGTATGCCGCAGCCTACATCAACGACATTGTGGTCTTTAGCCCAGACTGGGCTAGTCACCTACCTAAACTACAGTCCGTTCTGGACGCGTTAAGGAAGGCAGGATTTACCATAAATCCGAGAAAGTGTGCCATCGGAAAGGAGGAGGCCAAGTACCTGGGCTATGTTTTCGGGAGAGGCGAAAAAAAGCCGCAAATCAAGAAAGTGGAGGCAATTCAAACCTGGCCGCAACCACTCTCGAAGAAGCAGGTGAGAGCATTCCTGGGAATGGTGGGATACTACCGGCGGTTTATCCCGAATTTCGTTATGATTGCCGCGCCACTAACGGATCTTCTAAAAGGCACCAAATCAATCATGGTGAAATGGACGGAAGAAACGGAGACCGCGTTTCAACAGTTGAAGCTAACACTGTGCAAGCAGCCGGTCCTGGTTGCGCCAGACTTCAAGAAAGAATTTGTGGTCCAGACGGACACTTCAGAGGATGGTCTAGGGGCTGTACTCTCCCAAGAGATAAATGGGGAAGAACATCCCATTCTCTATCTAAGCCGAAAGCTGTCCTCTTGCGAGAAGAACTACGCCATAGTAGAGAAAGAGTGTTTAGCCATAAAATGGGCCGTGGATACACTGAAATATTACCTACTAGGCCGGAAGTTTAAATTAGTATCAGACCATGCCCCGATGAGATGGTTGAGGGAGAAGAGGGGTAAAAATGCCAGGGTAACTAGATGGTTCCTAGGGCTTCAAGATTTTAACTTTCACGTGGAGTATAGGCCCGGGAACTTACATGGGAATGCAGATGCCCTCACTAGGATTCCCTGCCTGGTGTCAGAAGGTGCCCAAACCCCCGGCTTTGGGCAGAGGGGGGGGAGATATGTGACAGTGTCACTGGTTTTATATGTGAGGGGAGGTATGTGTCACTCAGGATGCTCTCCTGTGTGAACTAAGACCTACTTTATTTTTCTGCCAGCATGTTATATGCTGGTAGATTTACTCTGTTAAAGGGTGTGCGGTTTTATGGGAATGGCAAAGAGGGCGGGACGCCATTCCCCCTACCTCCCCTCAGGGTGTGTCTGAGCAATGTGTAAAAGCTCAGTCCTGTTTTTTTTTCCTGTGAAGTGTGGTCTGGAGAGGGAAGTCTCCAGACAGTATTGTGGAAGCTGCAGAGCTTGTGACCTGTGCAGTTTATGCTGCCGAGAGCGGGCGGAACCCGCTCACCTAAGGACTGAGCTATACTTTGTTTTGTTTTTCCGTTTAACCCAGAGGGGTCTTGTTTATTTTTTCTGCGAAAGCCTGCATGAGTTCATGCCAGACAATAAACCAGCAGAAAGGTAACCTGAGAACGTGTGTCCTGAGTCTGCCTCCTGGAGAGCCGAGCGAGTCGTCTTGCCACAATATATACATGCATACACACATACACAGTACAGACCAAAAGTTTGGATACACCTTCTCATTTAAAGATTTTTTCTGTATTTTCATGACTATGAAAATTGTATATTCACACAGAAGGCATCAAAACTATGAATTAACACATGTGGAATTATATACTTAACAAAAAAGTGTGAAACAACTGAAAATATGTCTTATATTCTAGGTTCTTCAAAGTAGCCACCTTTTGCTTTGATGACTGCTTTGCACATTCTTGGCATTCTCTTGATTGTTAAGTATATAATTCCACATGTGTTAATTCATAGTATATCTATCTATCTATCCACACACACACACACACACACACACACACACACACACACACACACACACACACACACACACACACAGCTCAAAAAAAATAAAGGGAACACTTAAACAACAGAATATAACTCCAAGGAAATCAAACTTCTGTGAAATCAAACTGTCCACTTACGAAGCAACACTGATTGAGAATCAATTTCACATGCTGTTGTGCAAATGGAATAGATGGAAATTATTGGCAATTATCAAGACACCCTCAATAAAGGAGTGGTTCTGCAGGTGGGGACCATAGACCACATCTCAGTACCAATGCTTTCTGACTGATGTTTTGGTCACTTTTAAATGTTTGTTGTGCTTTCACACTCATGGTAGCATGAGACAGACTCTACAACCCACAGAAGTTGCTCAGGTAGTGCAACTCATCCAGGATGGCAAATCAATGAGATCTGTGGCAAGAAGATTTGCTGTGTCTTTCAGCGTTGTGTCCAGAGGCTGGAGGCACTACCAGGAGACAGGCCAGTACACCAGGAGACGTGTAGGGGGCCGTAGGAGGCCAACAAACCAGCAGCAGGACGGCTATCTCTGCCTTTGAGCAAGGAGGAACAGGAGGAGCACGGCCAGAGCCCTTCAAAATGACCTCCAGCAGGCCACAAGTGTGCATGTGTCTGCACAAACGGTTAAAAACTGACTCCATGGGGGTGGTATGAGGGCCCGATGTCCACAGATGGGGGTTGTGCTCACAGCCCAACACCATGCAGGACGCTTGGCATTTGCCACAGAACACCAGGATTGGCAAAGTCGCCACTGGCACCCTGTGCTCTTCACAGATGAAAGCAGGTTCACACTGAGCTCATGTGACAGACGTGACAGAGTCTTGAGAGGCCGTGGAGAGCGATCTGCTGCCTGTAGAATCCTTCAGCACGACCGGTTTGGCAGTGGGTCAGTAATGGTGTGGGGTGGCATTTCTTTGGAGGGCCTCACTGCCTTCCATGTGCTCACCAGAGGTAGCCTGACTGCCATTAGGTACCAAGATGAGATCCTCAGACCCCTTGTGAGACCATATGCTGGTGCAGTTGGCCCTGGGTTCCTCCTAATGCAGGACAATGCCAGACCTCATGTGGCTGGAGTGTGTCAGCAGTTCCTGCAAGATTAAGGCATTGAAGCTATGAACTGGCCCTCCCGTTCTCCAGACCTGAATCCGATTGAGCACATGTGGGACATAATGTCTCGCTCCATCCACCAATGTCACGTTGCACCACAGACTGTCCAGGAGTTGGTGGATGCTTTAGTCCAGGTCTGGGAGGAGATCCCGCAGGAGACCATCCGCAACCTCATCAGGAGCATGCCCAGGCATTGTAGGGAGGTCTTATAGGCACGTGGAGGCCACACACAATACTGAGCCTCATTTTGACTTGTTTTAAGGACATTACATCAAAGTTGGATCAACCTGTAGTGTGTTTTTCCACTTGAATTTTGGGGGTTACTTCAAATCCAGGCCTCCATTGGTTAATAAATTTGATTTCCATTGATGATTTTTGTGTGATTTTGTTGTCAGCACATTCAACTTTGTACAGAACAAAGTATTCAATGAGAATATTTCATTCATTCAGATCTAGGATGTGTTATTTGAGTGTTCCCTTTATTTTTTTTGAGCAGTGTATGTATATGTATATGTTCTGTATAATGTGAGGCAGTGACCGGGATCGTATATGAGGGACGTTATATATCCCCCAGAATGTGTACAGAGACCTGTTAAATCTATTGGAGTGCGGTCACAAACTCACCTGCGTCTGCAATGCAGGATTTGAGGCGAGCATTGACCCGGTCAGGCTATCTGGCTAAGGCAGATTAAGTAAAACCCGGCAGGGCCTTCATTTCTTGGGGGAGGTTACAGGAAGGCAGTGGGGTGGCCTCCTCCTTCCAACCCGGGCTTTCCAGTGGCTTGCCACAGGTCCTTTAAAAACCCTGCACTAAGGATTAGTGTGGTGCTATGTTGGAACCTGCTAGGAGCATAGCAGGAAAGCTCAGCAGGATTGAGTGTGGCTGAACCCACACGCCTGGGAAGGCTCTGCACCTGTCAGGCTCTGAGCGGCCCGGCGCGGCCGTTGCCCCCGGCAACCGTTATTCATGGACTGATGTTAACCCGGCTGCGAACCGGAGGACTTTTCTGTTACCCGTGAGTTGCTGAATAAAGCTGTTTATGTTTGACTTGCTTGGGTCACTGCCTCAGTTACTGCACGGTGTGAACACCGCCGTCTTACAGCTTGGTGGAGAATGCGGGCATAGTGACTGAGGCATACCCCACCGGCCGCTGCATGACCACAATCCGGCCGGCCACCTTTCAGCCCCACCCTGTGGACAAAATGGACAAGCTGTTAAAGCAGCTGGTACTTACCCAGCAGCAGCAGCTGCAGTCTCAGCGGCAACAGCAGAAGCAGCAACTGAGTCTCCAACGGCAACAGCAGGAGCGGGAGCAGCAGCATAATCAGCAGCAGCAAAAAGCAAACAAACTGTTGCTGCAACAGATTGCTGCCCTGCGCGAGACGCTGACGGCACCAGCCCCAGAACGTCACGAGGCCCGGGACAAGGTTCGCTCAGAGTTGAGGAAGATAGGACCGGAGGACAATCTGGAAGCCTTCCTGACCATTTAGGAGCACACAGCAGAGCGGGAAAACCTACCGGCCGGCCAGTGGGCAGAAGTGGTGGCTCCGTTTCTGGTCGGCGATGCCCAAAAGGCCTACTTCGACCTCAGTTGAGAGGACGCCCAGGACTACCAGAGGCTCAAAGGTGAGATCCTTGCCCGACTGGGGGTCAATACATACGTGAGAGCTCAGCGTGTATTTTCATGGGCCTATGTGGAGACCCGACCCACCCGGTCTCAGGCTTATGACCTCCTGCAGCTGGTAAAGAGGTGGCTCCAGCCTGAGACTTTGTCTCCAGCCCAGATGGTGGTGAGGGTGGTGGTTGACCGGCTGGTGAGGACTCTGCCAGCTGCTATCCAACGTTGGGTGGGGCAAGGGAACCCCGGCACACTCAACCAGGTGGTCAGCCTGATCAAGCGCTACTCGGCCACTCAGGACTTTATCTGGGACTCTGCCCCCTCGCGGCTGTCACGCCGATCCCTCCCAACCCAGGAACTGGAAAAGGGGTCGTGTCCCTCTGCTGAGGACAGTCAGCACCATACCCATGCTGAAGGGGTATCCTGGAATGAGAGTGGCAGGAGACCGGTTACCTCCCAAACAGTCCTAAGACCTAACGGTACCTCCACAATTAGGTTCTGGCGGTGTCAGGGGCCGGGACATGTGGTTGCCAACTGCCCCCTGACTACGGAACCCATGGGCTGCGGGTTTATTCGCCAGGTATCAATGTACGCCCAGACTGTCTGCACTGTGAGCGCCGACCCCCTGGACAGTAAACCCCAACTGTGCCAGGTACTGGTTAATGGCTACCCCATGGAGGCCCTCCTAAACTGGGGGAGCCTAGTGACTTTGGTAAATGGGTCGCTGGTGGCAGGAGACAACCCCAGTGGACGGACAGTCGGGGTTGTGTGTATCCATGGGGACCTCCGAGAGTACCCAACCGCGAAGGTAGTGTTGTCCACGCCATGAGTAGACATAAAACATGTGGTGGGGGTGGTAAAAACTCTTCCCTATGGGACTGTGTTGGGAAGAGACTTGCCCCTGTTCTGGACTCTGTGGAAAAACAAAATCCACTCTCCCCCCCGTAAAATGTATTACAGGCGCTGTATCCAACAAACTCGAGTCAGGGTTCCTGCCATAGGGGTGTCCAACCTAGGGACAGAGTGTGACCCCGATAGGTTTCCCCTAGAGGTGCTGAAAGGAGAGGTCGAGGAGACCCCATCGATTCCCGAGCTGCAAGTGTCCCGGGGCACGTTTGGGATAGCTCAGCTACAGGAACCCACTCTGACTCGGGCACGGGAAAGGGCGTTAGAGGTAAATGGCGTAGCTCAACAGCCCAGTGCAGATACTGTATTTCCACGCATGGTAGTCAACGGTGAGTTGCTGTATAGGGTAGACAGAATCAGGGACGAGATCGTGGAACAGTTAGTGGTACCTCAGTTGTACCGTCGGGCGGTTCTGGAGTTGGCACATACACCTGCTGGGTGGATATTTAGGGGTTAAAAAGACACAAGAGCGTATCTTACAGGGTTATATTGGCTGGGGATTTACGCAGAGGTCCAAAAGTACCGCGAATCCTCCCTCGAATGTCAGTTGACCACACCCAGGGAAAGTTTCCGTAGCCCATTGGTACCCCTGTCAGTGATAGAGGTACCTTTTGAACAGATTGCAATGGACTTGGTAGGGCCCATTGTAAAATCCGCTCGTAGTCACCAACATATACTGGTGGTCGTCGACTACGCCACCCGGTACCCAGAGGCTATACAGCTACGCCACATCTCGGCAAAACTGATTGCACGGGAGCTGTTTGCCATGTTCTGTCGCCTTGGACTACCTAAGAGATCCTGACGGATCAGGGGACCCCTTTTATGTCCAAAGTGACAAGGGAACTGTGAAAACTGCAAAAAATTAAACAACTGCGCACCTCGGTGTGCCACAATCAAACCGACGGGCTAGTAGAACGGTTCAACAAAACCCTCAAGGCCATGTTAAAAAAGGTGGTTTCTAAGGATGGAAGGGATTGGGACAGGTTGCTACCCTATTTGATGTTCGCCGTCCGTGAGGTACCCCAGGCTTCCACAGGGTTCTCTCCCTTTGAGTTATTGTACGTCAGACACCCTAGGGGTCTGTTGGACGTAGCCAAAGAGACATGAGAACAAGAGCCGACTCCACATAGGAGTATAATTGAACACGTGGCTAGTATGCAGGACCGGATCGCGGCGGTCATGCCCATCGTGAAAGAACATCTGTTAGATGCCCAGGCAGCTCAGAGGCGCACATATAATAAAAGAGCCACGATCAGTGCTTTTAACAAGGGCGATCGGGTGTTAGTACTGGTACCCACAGCCGAGAGTAAGCTCATGGCCAAGTGACAAGGGCCATGTGAGGTTCGAGAAAAGGTGGGGGAGGTAAATTACCATGTGTATCAGCACAGAAGGAGGAAACCTGAGCAGCTTTATCATGTAAACCTGCTAAAACCTTGGAAAGATCGAGAGTGTTTAGTTTCGGACGTCACTTCGGGCATGCCATCAGAGAGTTCTCTACCTTCGGCCAGGGATGCGTCCGGCGGAGAGGTCAGGATAATTGATGCTCTCACTAAACAGCAGCGACGGGAGGCTCGCTCACTTGTGCAGCACATTACCGACGTGTTCTCAGAGCTACCGGGTAGGACTACAGTTCCCCAACATGACATTGTCACAGAACCTGGGGTAAGGGGGCGAATTAGACCGTACCGGGTACCCGAAGCCCGGAGGCAAGCCATCACGGCGGAGGTAAAACAGATGCTCCAGTTAGGCGTCATCGAGGAATCACGGAGAGAATGGGCAAGCCCCATTGTACTGATTCCGAAACCAGACGGATCATTATGCTTCTGTAACGATTTCCGAAAACTAAATGAAGTGTCGAAGTTTGACCTTTATCCAGTGCCCAGGGTGGATGAGCTGATTGAGAGACTAGGGCAGGCCCAGTACTTTACCATGCTAGATCTCACCAAGGGTTACTGGCAGGTACCTCTCATGAAATCAGCAAAGGAAAAGACCACCTTCATAACTCCGGAGGGTCTATATCACTATGTGGTCTTACCTTTTGGGTTACATGGGGCCCCGGCTACATTCCAGAGGTTGATGGACATAGTGCTCAAGCCTCATCAGGAGTACGCATCCGCGTATCTAGATGATATTATCATCTTTAGCACCGACTGGCATACGCATCTATCCCAGGTACAAGCAGTTCTGGATTCTCTCGGAGCCGCGGGGTTAACGGCAAACCCCAAAAAATGTGCGATAGGGCTAGAGGAAGCCCGATATTTGAGGTATGTGATTGGCCGAGGAGTTATCAAGACCCAAATCAATAAAGTTGAGTTCATAAAAAATTGGCCTAAACCGTCAAGTACAAAGCAGGTGAGGACGTTCCTTGGCATCCTTGGGTATTACCGCCGGTTTATACCTAATTTTGCTGGGAGAAAAGCGGCCCTGACCGATCTTTTGAAAGGGGGAAAAAAAAACAAAAAAAAACGGCAGAAGAAGCCTTTCAGTCCATGAAGTTGGCCCTGTGTGGACAGCCGGTCCTCATCAGCCCCAACTTCAAGGAAACCTTCATTGTACAGACAGATGCCTCGGAGGTAGGCTTAGGGGCGGTATTGTCACAAAAAGTGAATGGTGAAGAGCACCTGGTCACCTACTTGAGTAGAAAATTTGTCCCGGCAGAGAAAAACTATAGTATGGTAGAGAAGGAGTGTTCGGCTATTCAGTGGGCCTTGGAATCGCTACTTTATTATTTACTCGGGAAACAGTTCCGCTTGGTGACAGACCACTCACCCTTGGTATGGATGAGGAATGCCAAGGAGAGGAATGCGCGAGTCACCAGGTGGTTCCTGTCACTGCAAAATTTCAGTTTCTCTGTAGAACATCATCCTGGGAAGTCGCAGGCAAATGCAGATGCCATGTCCCGGGCTCCCTGTATGGTGTCAAATGTTCTACCCCACAAGTTAAAACAGAGGGGGGGATATGTGAGGCAGTGACCGGGATTGTATACGAGGGACGTTAT
Source organism: Phyllobates terribilis (assembly GCF_046119375.1). Classification (NCBI taxonomy): domain Eukaryota; kingdom Metazoa; phylum Chordata; class Amphibia; order Anura; family Dendrobatidae; genus Phyllobates; species Phyllobates terribilis. Next base: position 213,480,054 of record NW_027362769.1, on the reverse strand, counting down.
ATATTCCCCAGAATGTGTACAGAGACCTATTAAATCTATTGGAGTGCATTGCAGTCACAAACTCACCTGCGGCTGCAATGCAGCAATTGAGGTGAGCATTGACCTGGTCAGGCTATCTGGCTGAGGCAGATTAAGTAAAACCCGGCAGGGCCTTCATTTCTTGGGGGAGGTTACAGGAAGGCAGTGGGGTGGCCTCCTCCTTCCAACCCGGGTTTTCCAGTGGCTCTTGCCACAGGTCCTTTAAAAACCCTGCACTAAGGATTAGTGTGGTGCTATATTGGAACCTGCTAGGAGCATAGCAGGAAAGCTCAGCAGGATTGAGTGTGGCTGAACCCACACCTGGGAAAGCTCTGCACCTGTCAGGCTCTGAGCGGCCCGGCGCGGCCGTTGCCCCCGGCAACCGTTATTTATGGACTGATGTTAAACCGGCTGGGAACTGGAGGACTTTTCTGTTACCTGTGAGTTGCTGAATAAAGTTGTTTATGTTGGACTTGCTTGGGTCACTGCCTCAGTTGCTGCACGGTGTGAATACCGCCGCCTTACTTTCTTTATATATATGACGCGCCCCCTGGGACATATTCCTTTTTGAGGGGAATACCCGGCACCGGATCAGATGGGGGGTTGTAGTCTCCGAGCGGCTGTGACCCGGTCCCGTGCCCAGGGCGTCAAGCTAAGTGTTATGTGGCAGCTTTACAGATGTTACTAAAGTTCTTTTGTGTCGACTACGCCACCCGTTGTGATGCGGTCACTGTGGCCGCCGCTGCAGCAGGGTCCGCTGAGGCTGATGGTGGATGTGCAGCTTGGTGGGATAACCCCCAACGGGAGGGGTATAGCCTCAGAGGGGACAGGCGCAGAGGATGGGGGTTGTGGTGGTGCGGTGCAGCCGGCAATGAAGACAGACTCGGGTTGTGCAGTTAAGGGTGTTTACTTACTGCTGATGTTCCGGTCACTCCAGCTGCTAGTGACCACCCGAGCCGTGCTGCGTCCACCAGGTCCTGGATCCAGCCAACCCCCAAACAAGTCCAGAGCGTGGCCCTGAGCTCTCCCTCTGTCCTTTCTTCAGCCGTCCCCACCAGGGATTCACCTAGGTCCAGCTCCCTCGGGCCTTCTTTTGGGACACCCTTGGCCCTGGGTTCCCTGACCCTTCACGTGGTGTGCCTTCGGGGTGAATGTGGTGGGTGACCGTGACAGACACTGCCCACGGTCTCCGGTCTCTGGCTGGGGATTGTTTTTGCCCCCACCAGCTTGGGTTCCGGTACCCTCTTGCTGACTCCTCACCCGGTGCTCTAATTTGGGTTCTTGGGTCCCTTCAGTCTTCCCCCTCTGGGTCTTTCTCTTTCTTTCTCCTCTCTCTCTCTCCAGGGCTGCTGTTTCCTTCTCTCTCTCCAACTGACTTGTTCTCAGCGTCTGACCCTGATCTAAGTTGGTGCCCTCCTTATATATCCCTCTATGTGTGAGCTCAGGTGACCAGCACCCAATGAGCTCCTATCACTACCCAGACTGCTCCCCCTATCTGCCCCTACACTACATGGGATGTACCACCCCCCTCCCACTCCAGCCAGGAACAGGCTCGGTTGTACCTGCACATTTCTAAGTGGGAGTACTGTCGGCCTGCTCCTCTGGAATGGGATGTATGTAGTGCATGCAGTCTATCTGAGCTCAGTTCCACACTCCTTCCTTACCCGGGAGTGGAATATCACACCTCTGGGTTGAGGTGCAATACCCCTGTAGCAGCCGAATCCTCAGGGTGCTACATTCCCCCCTGGTAAATCACAGCACGTCCTCGGGCTGTAAAGACAAAAACACCAAAACATACAAAATTTTTATATAAACATATAAAACATATAAGACATTATATATATAACATATCTTATCAGATAAAACTTTCTCGTAGACTTCTCTTGTCTCTGGTTCCTCCTCCGGACACTGTGCAACGCGTGTCCGGGAAAAGTGCGACAGTCTCTTAGAAAATCTGGTTTTCTTATAAAACCGGTAGGGGGCGCTTTAGGACGCGCAACTATATACAGGGAAGTTGGAAGTTGGCCGCTCTCAGTCCTCGGCCAGGTAGAGGGAAGGGAATGGCTGCTCACAGTCCTCAGCCTGTAGGATGAAGGGGTTAACGGGTAAAACAGTTCACTGGTCCCAACGGGGACTATTTTAGCAGCAACAACAGTTCCAGTTCCTTTATACCCTGATTGGGTAACTATTTACAACACCTGCTCTGCCGCACTCAACGGCGTCTTCCTCCTGCTCTTTGCTTATAGCTGGTTGTTACTTCAGACCCGTCCGGGTCCTCTTGCTCCTCCTCCTCGCACCGCAACTCCTCCTCCGTCAGGCGGTGTACGTGGAGGGCGTAAGGTCCTTTGGCACACTTGTGCCGGGTGAAAGTGACCTCGTCTCCGACGTAGAGGTCACGGCCTTTGTGACCTTCCGGCAGGTGGGACTCTGCGGGTCACAAAAACGTCACCGCGGTTATTACGGTCCCGAATAAAGCCCCACCCATGCTGCGGGTTGAACTTTATCACTGTCCCGATGGTGCGGGGACAATGCGCTGCACGGGGGTTCCTCCTAGTCCGGCTCTTCTGCTCCGCGCTCTGGATTTGGGCCTGTTGTTCTCTGACCCGCCTCTCCTCCCGTTCTCTCTTAAACTCTGCCAGCTGTTGACGGCAACACTCTGTACGTTCAGCTGCGGCTGCCCGAGTTTCTCCGGTGAACCCCATCAAATCTTCTCCCGTGGGGTCCCACACGAATTGGGCTTCTGCTAGAGGAGGCGAGACCCGAGCCACGGGCTTCGGAGCCGGGATTAGGGGCTCACACAAGGGCCCTAGTCTTTGCTGCCGCTCCAGCTCAGGGTACCCTTCGGGCCAGATGAAGGGCCGCCCGTCCGGCCATGTGAGCTGGCCGAAGAGGTCCTCCCCCAGGTGTGGCACCCTAGGTATTGCGGGCGCGGGCGCGGTGGTGGTGGCGCCCGGGTTGCCCAGGCCTTGCGGCCAGGCCTGGGGCACCTGGAAGGTGAAGGGCACCGTTAGGACGGCGGCGCCCTGGGCTACCTGGCCTTGCGGCCAGGCCGGAGGCTCCGCGGAGGTAGGGGGCGCTGTTGGTGGTGCGGCGCCCGGGGGTACTAGGCCTTGCGACCAGGCTGGTGGTAATTCCTGCTTTGTCACGCTCCGGGTCGGGGCGCGTGACGTCACAGGGGTCGCTGCGGCGGCTTCCGGTCGGGGCCTAGTCCATGGCGGTGACCTGGCGGCTACGGGCACAGCAGGGGGACTTTCGGGCTCTGCGACGGGGAGCTGGGGCAGGTAAGCGGTGTCACGGCTTGGGGTATAGGCGTCCCCTTTACCTGCCTCCATGCGTTCGGCTCCCTCCTCGGCGCCGTCTCCGGCCTTGGGTCCTCCCGCGCCATCCTCAGAGGCGGTCTGCTTCCTCTTCCAGGGTAGCGTGCTCCGTTGACTGGTCTCTGCTTGCTGAGCCATCTCCCGGCTCCACTCCGCCAGTATCTCCCGCTGTACCCGGGCCATCCTCCGTGCGAGGCCCTCCAGGGCTGTTTGTGCACACTCCCGGTCTCGGGGGAGCTGCGCTAGGATCTCCGCTAGACCTAGCGGGGTTGTGGACTCTAGCAGGCTCCTGACCATCGGGTCGGTGCTGCTCTGCTCGGCTTCCGGCAGGCTCCTGGCCAGCGGGCCGGTGCTGCTCTGCCCTCCTTCCTCGGTCTCTAGCAGACTCCTGGCCAGCGGGCCGGTGCTGTTCTGCTCTCTTTCCATCTCCGGGTGAGCTTTTCTGCTGCTCCTTTCCAGGCTTCCTGCCTCCGGGTGCGCTCGCTCCAGACTGCTCCAAGCGACACCCATCTTTTCTCTTCTCTTTCGTCTCCTCCCACTTCGAGGGCGGTCCCGGGGCAACTCGGTGACTGTCAGCTCCAGGGGGAGTTCTTTCACGCTGACAGACACCTCCAGCATCACAGTCTCTGTTGGTGGGGGCGGTTTCCACTTTTGGCGCCATTTTCTGTCCTGGCCCACGATGGGAGGTGGCCTCTTGCCCTCCTTTGGCACGCCCATAATGGCGTCCGCTGCTCTTCCAAGGCGGGAAATCTGCGGTTTTGGCGGGAAGCGTCGCCCAGTGGCGGGAAACTCTGCAGATGGCGGGAACAAGCTGGAAATGGCGGACAATCGGCGGGAAACGACTGGTGATGGAGTCCGATGGCGTGGACCCTCCGGAACCGGCGGGAGACTTCTTTCTGAGGTAAACTTGCACTTTTCTTCAGGCACGCAGTACCCGGGTGTTGCGGGCACGTAATCCTGCCGACTACGCCAAAGTTGACGCGCCCCCTGGGACATATTCCTTTTTGAGGGGAATACCCGGCACTGGATCAGATGGGGGGTTGTAGTCTCCGAGCGGCTGTGACCCGGTCCCGTGCCCAGGGCGTCAAGCTAAGTGTTATGTGGCAGCTTTACAGATGTTACTAAAGTTCTTTTGTGTCGACTACGCCACCCGTTGTGATGCGGTCACTGTGGCCGCCGCTGCAGCAGGGTCCGCTGAGGCTGATGGTGGATGTGCAGCTTGGTGGGATAACCCCCAACGGGAGGGGTATAGCCTCAGAGGGGACAGGCGCAGAGGATGGGGGTTGTGGTGGTGCGGTGCAGCCGGCAATGAAGACAGACTCGGGTTGTGCAGTTAAGGGTGTTTACTTACTGCTGATGTTCCGGTCACTCCAGCTGCTAGTGACCACCCGAGCCGTGCTGCGTCCACCAGGTCCTGGATCCAGCCAACCCCCAAACAAGTCCAGAGCGTGGCCCTGAGCTCTCCCTCTGTCCTTTCTTCAGCCGTCCCCACCAGGGATTCACCTAGGTCCAGCTCCCTCGGGCCTTCTTTTGGGACACCCTTGGCCCTGGGTTCCCTGACCCTTCACGTGGTGTGCCTTCGGGGTGAATGTGGTGGGTGACCGTGACAGACACTGCCCACGGTCTCCGGTCTCTGGCTGGGGATTGTTTTTGCCCCCACCAGCTTGGGTTCCGGTACCCTCTTGCTGACTCCTCACCCGGTGCTCTAATTTGGGTTCTTGGGTCCCTTCAGTCTTCCCCCTCTGGGTCTTTCTCTTTCTTTCTCCTCTCTCTCTCTCCAGGGCTGCTGTTTCCTTCTCTCTCTCCAACTGACTTGTTCTCAGCGTCTGACCCTGATCTAAGTTGGTGCCCTCCTTATATATCCCTCTATGTGTGAGCTCAGGTGACCAGCACCCAATGAGCTCCTATCGCTACCCAGACTGCTCCCCCTATCTGCCCCTACACTACATGGGATGTACCACCCCCCTCCCACTCCAGCCAGGAACAGGCTCGGTTGTACCTGCACATTTCTAAGTGGGAGTACCGTCGGCCTGCTCCTCTGGAATGGGATGTATGTAGTGCATGCAGTCTATCTGAGCTCAGTTCCACACTCCTTCCTTACCCGGGAGTGGAATATCACACCTCTGGGTTGAGGTGCAATACCCCTGTAGCAGCCGAATCCTCAGGGTGCTACATATACACACACACACACACACACACACACACAGGGAAGGCCATTTTTATGGATACACCAAAATAAAATGGGAATGGTTGGTGATATCAACTTCCTGTTTGTGGTACATTAGTATATGGGAGGGGGAAAACTTTTTCAGATGGGTGGTGACCATGGTGGCCATTTTGAAGTCGGCTATTTTGGATCCAACTTTATTTTTTTCAAGAGAAGAGAGTCATGTGACACAAACTTAGAGAATTTCATAAGAAAAACAATGGTGTGCTTGGTTTTAACGTAACTTTATTCTTTCATGAGTTTTTTTTTACAAGTTTATGACCACTTATAAAATGTGTTCAAAGTTCTGCCCATTGTGTTGGATTGTCAATGCAACCCTCTTCTCCCACTCTTGACACACTGACAGCAACACCGCAGAAGAAATGCTAACACAGGCTTCCAGTATCTGTTGTTTCAGATGCTCGCATATCTTCACAGCATAGACAATTGCTTTCAGATGACCCCAAAGATAGAAGTCTAAGGGAGTCAGATTGGGAGACCTTGGTGGCCATTCAACTGGCCCACGACGACCAATCCACTTTCCAGGAAACTGTTCATGTAGGAATGCTCAGACCTGACACTCAAAATGTGGTGGGGCACCATCTTGTTGGAAAAACTCAGTTTCTTGGAAACAGCATTTGTCTGACTGAGAGAGTCACCATGGCTGGTGGTGACTTATTGCTTCAATAGTGTCATTATTGCCCATCTTAGGCCACTCAGCTTTCACTGTCATAGTCCTCCAGAAATATTGCCATAAACCTATTTTAGTATCTATCTTAGGTTACCAAGAACAGATGGTGAGCTCTAACTATGTTTGTTTTCTATTGTAGAGGGGGAGGTTTCTGCTGCAGCTATTTGTCTTAGGCTACGGCCCCACTTTCAGTATTTGGTCAGAATTCGGTCTGTATTTTTTCTCAGGAGTGGGAGCCAAAACCAGGTGAAGAACAATCAGAGAAAAGATATAATAGAAACAAGTCACCAATTCTGCATTTATCACCCATTCCTGATTTTTGCTCCCACTCCTGAGAAAAAAATACTGACCAAATACTGATAGTGGGGCCATGGCCTTACAGTCATACTCGGGGCAGAGAAAAGAAGAGACATGACTGAGAACCTGGGACACATACAGAATATTTATGCAGTGATAAAGAACGCAAGTGAGCGCTCGAAACGCGTCTTGATCCCCTACCCTGCCTATGCAACCTCTGTAATTTTTGCAAGTTTTTAATGGATGAAAAATAAACAAAGAATCATTTTACCAGATGCTGGAACAACTATCCCTTTTTTTTTAGCATATTCTGGTGTGGATCCACCTGGTTCCGTGCCACCTGGATTATAAGTACTGGGTGAGCTGGCTTTCCTTTTACTATATGTGTACATACAGAATATGCCTTTGTACACAGTATTTCTCAATTGCAAAAGTAAAACTTAAGTTAAAGAGGCACGACAATCATTAACAGCCCTTAAAGGTTTCTATACAGTATGTCTCAGTAAGCTTTAAAGTGCTGCAGTGCACATGCTCAATCACCATTTATACCATTCCTCATCCCCAAGGACATGCTGGCGGAGAGGGATGGGTGACTAACAAGCATATTATTTTTAAACTATTTGTGATAGTTGCTTGGAACCTCACTATGTAATGTTTAGCACTTAACTAGTGGATAGGTGATTAATATTAATGGCTGGTAAAGCGTTTGAAAAGAAACAATACAGAAAAAGAATTGATGCCTTTGAAATTTGGTGCTGGATAAGGATGTTATCAATACCATGGATGGCAAGAAGAATAAACAAATCAATTTTGAAACAAATTAAGACAGGCATTTCACTCGAAGCAAGAATCGCCAAGCTATGACTTGCCTAGTTTGGAAACATCATACAAAGAGCATTCACTGGAGAAAGACATCATGGCTGGAAGAATAGAAGAAACAAGGTGAAGAGGAAGACCAGCGACTCGATGGCTTGATATTATCAAGATAACAGCGGAGAAGACCCTGGCGGATCTATCTTGACTTGCACAAGTTTAAGCTTCCTACAGATTGTTCATCCATCAAGTGGTCATGGCTCGAGTACGAGCCGAAGGCTGACAAAAATAAAAAAAAAATCCTTTGAATGAAAAATTGATTATCCACTGAATATCAGGGAAAGTTTCTCAAACTAGGAAATAAATCATAATCTGTAGATATGTTTTAGGAAGAAAAATCATGCACTGTAAAATAAAGTAAATTTAGTTAGCTAGTTGATGTGCAAACTCATTTTACCCTATTTTTTCGTGGCGTGACAAATCGAAAGGAAATGTGATGACTGTCAGAGTTGATTTCATCTACAGTGTAAAATAATAATATGTCTTTGCAATTTTAGCACATACGAAATTAGAAGGTACAAACCGTAATCGCAAGCAAGTATGAAAAGTTTGCTAATGGATTATAAATTATATAAAGTAGACTCTTTGCTATGTAATTAATGGAATTTCACCATTTTTAAGCTTCTACTGGGAAAATTTCCATGTCAAATCAATTTGTAGATGGGACCCAAGAGGCAGGAAACCACAGCTGTTTCAGCATCCTTTTTCATTACATTGTGGCTGCCTTTTAAATTTTCAGTCACGTTCCTTGATGACTTTGATCTTTCATGACAGTGTTAACTCTATTTGCTCCTCAATAGCACATTGATTTTTTTGAAGTGCCTTTCGAGATATTCCCACTAATTATTTTACTGGAACTTTAGTACATTTTTTCACTTAGGAATTCTCTAAAACATAAATATCATGAAATATCGTGTAAATGGGAGAAATGTGCCAAGAGAGAAAAATGAAATGTGGAACAGAAGAGGTAGATTTAATTGAAAACTTTCCAAAACAATTGCCGTACAAGGTAGTGCTAAATCTAGCAATGAGCACCTGGTTCAGCGAGGCTTTATATACTGCTGCCAATCATTCAGAATTGGTTGATTGAGAAATGTTCCTTTTACAGGTAATATCTAAGAATGATTTTGTTGATGCATGGTAATTATAGATGGGAGAATCGAATCTCAGGACTTCGTTCCATGTGCCAGGTAAGTAATCTTTGACCACTTGACGTGAGGCCTGCAAACTTCCTTACCTCCCAGACTTCTCAGATCTTCTTTTGATTAGCTGGGCTGGCACGGCATCATCATTATGGTATGATGTATCGCATCAGGCTGGCTAATCAAAATAGGAGCCAGTAATGCCAGGATGTAAGGAAATTCCCAAGGCTCCCATCATGGGTTGCAAACTTGACATTTTATTTTTTCTGTAAAACTTACCAAAAAATCACAGACAGACAATATTTTTTATGGACACGTTGGAAAACCATAATGAATCAATATGATTATAAATGATACATGTCTACAGGTCATAATTCGAATATGAAGACATAATTTGCATTCACTGTAAAGTGTAAAATGATGATAATTACACTCAAAATGATCTTTATAAGTTTATTCAGCTTCAAAAACATCATGGACGCCATAAAGTACCCTCTACACACAGTGTGATGACCCTACAGTACCCCCCTGGCAAAGTATGGTGACTCCAACGCAGTATGATGCCCCATCTGTGACCCCCAACACAGTCCTACATACAGTATAATAGCCCAAACACAATCCTCCACACAGTACGATGGCTGCAACACTACCCTCCGCATTGTATGATGGTCCCACTAGCCCTCCAAACAGTATAATGGCCCCCACACAGCCCTCCAAACAGCATAATGACCCCCACACAGTATGATATACCCCACGCAGAACTTCACACTGTTTAATTGCTTGCCTACAGTATAATGGCCCCTCTAGCCCTCCAAACAATATAATGGCATTCATCATAGCCCTCCAAACAGTATAATGGCGCCCACATAACCCTGCATACAGTATAATGGACCCCCACATAGCCCTGCAAACAGTAAAATTGACCCCCACATAGCCCTCCAAACAGTATAATGGCCTTCACATAGCCCTGTAAACCTGTAAACAGTATAATGGTCCCCACATAGCCCTCCAAACTGTGTAATGGCCCTTCATAGAGTATAAAAGCTCACACATAGCCCTCCAAATATTATAATGGCCCCACACATAGTCCTCCAAATAGTATGATGGCTTCTACATCGTCCACCATATATTATAATAGCCCCCACATAGTATGATGAGCCCCATATAGCCCTTAAAATAGTATAATAGGACCCATATAGCCCTCAATATAGTATAATGGCCTCCACATAGCCCTCCAAATATTATAATGGCCCCCATATTGCCCTCCATGTAGTATAATGCACCCCATTGCCCTCCATTTAGTATAATGCGCCCCCATTGCTCTCCATATAGTATAATGCACTCCCATTGCCATTCATATAGTGTAATGCATCCCCATTTTCCTGAATATAGTATAATGTGCCTCATTGCCCTCCACATAGTATAATGCACCTCCATGTAGTATAATGCGCCCCATTGCACTTCATATATTATAATGTGCCTCCATATAGTATAATGTGCCCCATTGTACTTCATATAGTATAATGTTCCTCCATATAGTAGGTTACGCTCGTGCCCAGACTGACTGGCGTGAGCGTGATTAGTGATCCCACTATACCATGAACCGAGGAGTGCCTGGAGGGGCGTAACTAAATATCAACCCGATCCGACCAAGGTCGCACGGCGGCTCAGTCGACTCCGTGAACCAAGGAGGAACCGAGCTGAGGGACCAGGTGCTACTCCAGGTCAGACCCTGGTCACAGCTGTTGACCCACACCGGGGAATGCAGGAACAGGCAGGTTAGACTGACATACAGACAGGTGGGTATTGGCAGGCACGGCTGGTGTGCAGACAGGTGGGTACTGGCAAGCACGGCTGGTATGCAGACAGGTGGGTACTTTCAAGCACGGCTGGTATGCAGACAGGTGGGCGCTGGCAAGCACGGCTGGAGTGCAGACAGGGAGATACTGGCCAGCACGGCTGGAGTGCAGACAGGGAGGCACTAGCAAGTTGGAGAGCAGGCTGGATAGGATCCAGTACAGACTGGGAGACAGGAACAGAGCCGCAGATGCGGTAGACAAGCAGAGTAAAGCGAAACCACCGGAGCGGTGAACAAGGCAGAGCAGAGCGAAACCGCTGGAGCGGTGGACAAGACGGAGCAGAGTGAAACCGCAGGTGCGGTGGACAAGACAGAGCAGAGCGAAACCACCAGATGCAGTAGACAAGCTGAGCAGAGCAAAACCCGCAGATGCGGTAGACAAGCTGAGCAAAGCAAAACCCGCAGATGCGGTAGACAAGCTGAGCAAAGCAAAACCCGCAGATGCGGTAGACAAGCTGAGCAAAGCAAAACCCGCAGATGCGGTAGACAAGCTGAGCAGAGCAAAACCCGCAGATGCGGTAGACAAGCTGAGCAGAGCAAAACCCGCAGATGCGGTAGACAAGCTGAGCAGAGCAAAACCTGCAGATGCAGTAGACAAGCTGAGCAGAGCAAAACCCACAGATGCAGTAGACAAGCTGAGCAGAGCAAAACCAGCAGATGCAGTAGACAAGCTGAGCAGAGCAAAACCGCAGGTGCAGTGAACAAGCAGAGCAGAGCAAAACTGCAAGCGCGGTGAACAAGCAGAGCGGAGCAAAACCGCAAGCGCGGTGAACAAGCAGAGCGGAGCAGAACCGCAGGCGCGGTGGACAAGACAGAGCAGAACAGGGCTGAAAGTGCCAGCAGAAAGGACAGGGCTCTGTTCACATGGAACAGATAGGAAAATACAGAAAGATGGCTAGAACACAGGAGGTAGATACGGAGGAAGGGAAAAGGGACAAGCAGAACCAGATACACACAAGGTACTTAAAATGAAGTAGCGAGTGGACACAAAACTCACAAACAGAAGTACAGAGACAATGAGTTGGAGCTAGGTGCAGGTTCAGACAATGCAGGAAAAGGGAGGGTACGGACATAGAGACAAACAGGTAACAGGCTAGGAGACAGTTCAGACAGGAACTGATAATGCAACGAGATACAGGAACGAGCCTGGGTATACAGCCCCCAGAGTGGCAGAAATGAACTAGAAGTCACAGATAACAGGCCTGGGTATACAGCCCCGAGGGTGGCAGAAACAGACAAGATACAGGACAAGACCAGGCAACTCAGAGGCAAGGAGCACACTGATCGATAGTGTTGCTCAGGCACCTCCTTCTGGGTGGAGGAGGTTTAAATATCCAGAGACTCACAGCAATAGGCTGGGAACGCATTAGGAGTGCGCCCCCAGCAGCTATAAGAATCAGGAAGTAACCGGGCCGCCGCCCTAAGCAATCAGACAGGAGACATGCACATAGCATGAACTGGAGCAAGGTTTGTAGGCTGGACTGACGGGTAAGATTGCGGTCTTGCATGGTGGGAGGTGGTGCACTATGCAAGCACGCCACTAGAGATGTTACATAGTATAATGCACCCCCATTTTACTTCATATAGTATGATGCACCATACAATGTACTTATTGATAAATAAATACTCACCTCCCTTTGGTCTCCCACTGCTCCAATCTCTTCAGCGTGTGGCCTGAAGTGCCGCACATCTCAGCAAAGTGAGCGCCATATAGTGACATCATCGAACCCACTGCGTTAAAAAGTCAGATCTCAGACACCGAGGGAGAATGATGGGGGAGGGAGAGGACGTCTTCCCTCTCCATCTTTACTTTCAACTGTACCGGCATCCACGATGTCAATACAGTTGAAAGAGTGAGGCTGGGGTGGGGGGAGGGTGGGGGGCTTGGTGCTGGCTCTGGCACAGAGTCCCCCCTGACTCATGGGTCCCATAGCAGCTTTGTGGTCTGCCGTCATTGGCGGTACGCCACTGTAGCCAAGTATGTTTTACTCTGAAGCGCTGCAGCATCTCATAGAAAAATATGCTTTAAAAGCCACCGGTGATCAAGCCATGCTGGCACAGTTTCTCCTCGCCCACTGCCCTGGAGTGCCAGGTCTCAACCTATGTGTGCTTATAGGGATACTCCTGTTACTTCATGGCAGCGGACAGGGTGAAGCCGCCGAGGACCTGCCTGTCCCACTAGTCTCCAGCATGGCAGTGTTTCAGAATCAAACATACATGCTTGAAATTATACAGCTTGTTCCAGATACATGCTGCATGTGGATTGAGCAGTATGTATCAGCTGTCAGGTTCACTTTAAAACCAGTTTCTGCACCTTAACATATTAGTATGTCAAATACTTTGTGTATATGGTGGGGGCCTACTTGAAGCTGACATTTTAAGCCCCAGCGACATAATTATGTCATACATAAATTGTTTATGTAATGGGGCTGAGATACTAAGGTACTGTACATGTGCCAGAAATTTGGTTTAATTTTGTGTTACATTTATTACAAGAGACATATACCAATATATGGAATTTCCTTAGAGGAAAAAAAAGGAGAGAAAGGAGTTATTTTTGAGCATAATAGGTTAAAATGATATAAAACCAATTGTAAGGAATGCCTTCACCTGGCAGAGTTGTGCTGTAGGCCCAACTCCAAATTGCACTATAATGGGTGCAGCCAACCTGGTATACTGTGGGATTTTTCTCCGTAAGGAGTTCCAGCAGAGCTTGTAAAGTAAAAAGACCAGATAAAGTCGTTTCTGTCAAAATGGAATGGGGCAATGGATCCAATGACTACAGAAGCTAAATAAAAAAAAATATATAAACTTTTATTTAAAAAACACTATGTGTTTCAGCTGCATTCAGACTTCCTCAGGTGTGTCACCTGAGTAAGGCTGGATGCAGCTGAAATGGGGAGTTGTATAGATAAAAGTTTATCTATTTATATATGTATGTATTCCAAGAGACATGCTAGATATATTTTTTTAACAAGCTTGGACTATCAGAAAGTAGGTAGAAAAAGTTACATGATCTAAATTACAACGCCAAAATGTCACCATAAACTGTTGTAACCTTCTGGACCAGAGCAATCCAACTAAAAAAAGGTGTAAGCTTAGCCCAGACAGTCTAAAGATGCTCCGATTTATTGACCAGCATGATTCCCTGAGATTCATTTTGCTTATTTTAAGATTGTCTACTCAAGGTTTGACAGGTATGTTTAGAAAATCTTCCCCAATTTGCTTGTATTATTACAAGTTGACACTTCAAAAATAGTAATAGTCATATTATCATTAGCAGTAGTAGTATCTAAATATATCCTTTTACCATTGAAGGCAAAGTTAAAAGATTTCATCAGAGATTCCACCAAAAATGTCGTATAATAGAGCCATGACCTTCTGGTACACCTATAGTCAACAGGTACCATCAGACGTAGTTGATTGCCATCAAATGCAAGTTTCGGCAATGCCAATATTCATATTTTGGTTCCTGGAATGGAGCAGAAAAACAAAAGTAATAACAAGTCTACCTCCTCTCAATCAGATGTCTTCTTTTCAGCCTAATGACCATAAACATGGCATACCTGGTATCTCTAAAGTATTTTATCTTAGCCATCTGCTTTCCAATTGAATCTGAATAAAGGACAATTCTACTTTCGGCAGGCTTTAGAATTGCAGATTATTATTCGATAAAGGCGAAGGACACACTCTTGCAATTGTTTCATGTTTTACCACGTTGATAAGTAACAGAGATGTGATGGCCTTTCAGCAGTAACTGCTAATTACTATTTGGATTGAAAAATCTATAACGTTATTTTGACCTTTTACCATTAAAAGGCCAGACACGAGACTCATTTGGTTGTACAGAGTGCATAGCATTTTAATATAGATGTGTCTAATGGGGAGTAAAATGTAGAAGTATATTATACTAAACCACTTAGTGCAAGATGATGGTTCCTTGTATCTGAGTGTCTCAGACATTGTTTTTGATATGTATAAATTCTCTTCATTGGGAGGAAGTGATTATTTTAAATGCAAACCCTCTGTTATGACTGGAAAGACCAATTACTACAATGATTGTCCACAATGCAATATATTTATAATACATATCAATAGAAATTATTCATTGCTACAGCTGTCAATTATTGAAACATGTTATTCTGATATCCGAGCCTGAAAATGAGCGTTACCTCATCATTTAATTTGAAAGCATCTGGAACAGATTGATTTTGTGAGAAGAAGAAAACTTGAAATATCATTGTATTGATTCTTCCTCTTTACATTATGTTCATCACTGCTTCTGATTTTAGAATTTAGAATTAATCTGATCGGTAAATGGCATAACGAGAAAAAAAATCAAAACGCCAGAATTACGTATTTTTGGTCTCCACGTCATTGCAATAAAATAATGAGCAAAACATCGTATCTACCCCAAAATGGTATCAATAAAAACTTCAGCTCAGTGCGCAAAAAATAAGCCCTCACCCAGCCCCACATCCCGAAAAATGGAGACGCTGAGGGTCTCGGGAAATGGCAAATTTTTTTTTAAACAAACTTTGGATTTTTTTTTCACCAATTAAAAAAAGAACTTATGTTTGGTATCTACAAACTCGTAATGACCTGAAGTATCATAATGGCAGGTCAGATTTACCATATAGTGAACGTGGTAAAAAAAAAAAAAAAAAACAAATGTGAAATTGCACTTTTTTTTGCAATTTCACCGCACTTGGAATTTTTTCCTGTTTTCCAGTACACAATATGGTAAAACCAATGGTATTGTTCAAAAGTACAACTTGTCTTGCAAAAAACAAGCCCCTACATGGCCATATGGACCTAAACTTAAAAAAGTTATGGCTCTGTGAAGAAGAGGAATAAAAGACGAAAGAGCAAAAATGGAGAAGGGCCGCGATGTGAAGGGGTTAAAGAGTTAGGTTCCAAAATAAAGTCACTTATGGGTGTTTTTTGCAGTTCATAATCTATTCCAGCACAAACTGGGCTTCAATATCCAAATGACCCTTATTTCCTGCCATGTGTCCAAACATTTAGGTCCAGTTCATCAAGTCTAGCAATTTTTACATCAGTCTTGATGAGGGAGCATGCTGAAGTCAGACGCTCATCATTTATTAAGAGGTGCATTACACTTTATGAATCAGGAGTGTTTGAGCAGCGGCGTGCGTCCCCATGCAGAGTAGGATTTCAGGAGTAAGGAATGTCACAGCTCACTAGGAATTAGACTAGTTATGGCGTCGTTCCCCCACTGTGTCCCCATCATCCAACAGATTCTCCCATTTTGGCTGTGCTTAACTGGTCTGGAAATGTCAAAAGTCTCGAAATTATTGCCACTTTTCAAAGAGATTTAAAGGGGTTGTCATGTCAAAAGTGATAAGTCTGCAGTTACTCTGAGTGACTGCAGACTTATGAATCCAACCAGCTCAGGCATTCACCAGTATGAGACTCGGTAACAGAGGGTATGTACGTGTTATACACTTGTATTGAGCGAGGCAGCGCCTTCTAGTCAGAGGCGCCCATTGGCTGTCTGCCTCACTAGACGGGGCGTGGCCTCACTCCATACAAGTGAATGGAGAGAGGCGGTGCTGAATGGCCGGGGGTATGTATAACGTATACATAGCCTCCAGTCCCAGGTCTCATAACAGCGAATCCCCGCAGTGCACAATACCTGCGCTGAGGGGATTCATAAGTCTGCAGTCACACAGACTCACTGCAGACTTATCAGTTTTGACCGGACAACCCCTTTAGGCCAGAATTCTGGCATAGTTGTCCTGATGAATCTGGGCCTTAGGTAACTACAGCATTCTTTAGAAATTGCACAACAAATTGTGAGACCAATTCTCCTATTACCCATTGGGAAAGTGAAAAATTAGGGGCTTAAACAATATTTTAGTGGAATAAATGTAATTTTTGTTTTCATTGACAAATGCTGTAAAATTTCTGAAGCTTATGTGGGTTCAAAATGCTCACCACTCCCCTAGATGAATTTCTTGAATGTGGTTAATTATGAGGGGGTTTATCTTTATAAATGCAACATGGCATCCACAATCTAGTCTCAACATACTTATGCTCTAAAAATCAATTAGTGCTTTGCTTTCTTTCTTTCTTCCAAGCTCTGCCGTTTTTGCAAACAGTAGTTTTTGAACACATATGTGTTCAGGAAAAAATGTGTTCAGAACACTATTAGCCTGAAGATTAACCCCAAATCTGCAGGTGTATAGCGCTATTTTACATGACAAATTTTCTTTAAGGTCTCCAACATTTGTAAACTATTTGCTAATTTTGTTTAATTATTTTTTTCAATTTTGTTTAATCAAACCGAAGGCAAAATGAAATAAAATAAAAGTAAAAATGATGACCCCCATATTACAACACATTAGCAATAATGCCATCCTTGATTTTAAATATCGGCTGGACATAACAGTGCACTCCGAAGCAGGTATTGAGTGTACAGAGTGATAAGACATATTAAAGGTCATGGAGATAATGGAGAGTAAAGTAAATAAATTTCTAAATTGAAAATGTGCAGTTATCACTATGAAAAGAAAAAAGTAAATTGCAATGAAGAGATATGAACAAAGTTAGGAATAGAGACAGGACAAAAAGTCTGGATGTGGGGAGAAGTAGATGGTGTGTCTGGATCATAGTCATGACAAAGGTTAATTGCATTATCTGGCATATTGACAGAATTACAAATATTTAGATTTTTGGAGACTATATTACAGACAATAAATAATTGGAAAGACCCTTTAATGCTTATTACATTGATACCTTTATAGTAGAATTTCATTGGGGCATTTTAGAGAAATCTATCCCAGAAGTTTTATCCTCAAGTGCATCCGAGCGAGGACTGCACTCCTCACCTGTGCTGTATATCACCACCCACTGCCTGATTGACAAATCACCCTTCTCTATGAAACCTATCTCCCCTGCCCAGGCACCATAATTGTTTGCATCAACAGATGAGGTGGCGTCTTCGCAGTGAGCTCCTGATTGCCATTGTGAGATCAACATACTGGCTCCTGCAACATCATTACAACAAACTTGGGCGAAATACAGCAGACGAGATTAGTGCAATGCCTGTCCCGATGCACTTGAGAATAAAACTTCAGAAATAGATTTTTCAAAAATACCCCAACAAAATTCTGCTAGCAATGTATGAATTTAATAAGCATTAAAGGGGTTTTCCCCTTGTGAAGGTGCAGAAGATGTCTGAACACCCTCTCTGAAGATCTCTGATTTAATATTTATTGCAACCTGTTTGTGTTTTATCCTATGCAGGCTGCAGTATTCTGTGCATGGTTCACAGGTTTAACTGTAATGCCAGCCCTTGGTTTGGGAGGAGTTAAGTAGGCATTAGGAATGGAGTTCCTATTTCTAGGTGTGACATGCAGAAGTAGTGCTGTTACTTTAAAAGCATTCAGCAATAATTAGAAGTAACACAAGCACTTGAGACAGGAAGTGTTGTGCTCCAGAAGCATCCAGCAACTAGAGGGGTTAACACAGTCACAGGATAAGGGGGGTGTTTTAGCAGAGCCCCAGCGGGACTGTGGGGAAGTTGTTTACTGTCTGGCTGGAGCCGAAGAGAAAGGTGGTGTGTGTGTTCTGTATCTCACAGAAGCGCCCCTGCAAGTGAAAAGGATTCAAGTCAGGAGTGAAGCTAAGCACAGGTCAGGTAGAGTTCCTGAACTAGCAGGGCAGAGTATTGTCAGACAGAAAGATATGGACTGGAAGAAATGGTGTCCCTCAGAAAACCCTCCCCCCTCCATCTCACTGTGCTGTAAAGAATGCTGTGTTCATTAATGTGCCTTTGCATTAGAACTGTGCTGTCCTGTACTACTGGGAAGACTGAGCTGCTGTGCTGTTAAGGAAACTACTGTTTGTCACTGGAGCCTGTTGATGATAAGACTTAACTTGCACTGGCTGTGCGGCTTCTTATTAAATGCTACTGTTTTACCATTTATGAGGACTCTTGTCAAGTGTGTCTGGTCAGCAAGTGAAACAACCTATGTGTCTTTGCCTGAGGGTCAATACCCCTGTGTGCCTGAGAGAAGCTGCAGCACATGGTCTATGGTCGCCCTGAGTAACGGTTACCCCAGGATTCCAAAGAATTCATGTAACTACCAGGAATTTGGCTTACATCTCAACCCTTGTGTTAAACACAGCGATTGTCTAATTGTCCACAAAAGTGTAATTTTAGATTCTATATAATTCCATTTAAAGCTGATGGCACAGAGGTGAGGATGTCAGAGAAGTTACTGAAAATTCCATCTACTACGAGGTGGGAATGAGAGTTCAAGACAATCTAATGAGCGGCGGATGGGTACTTGGAGAACAATTGTAAGAAGAGTAATGGAGATGATTGAATGATCGTGGCCTCCAATGCTATAAATGGAAAGTTCCGTGGGAGAAGTAACCTTCATACTGCAGACCAGCACAGTTATGGCTTGTACGTAGAAGAGAAAGAGAGAGAGCAGTCTGGAGTAGTAAGGTAGCAAGTCCTGAAAGCAACCAACTAAAGAGTGGCAGAATTTCCTACCTACAGAGGGCAAGTGGGGTGTCTATAGAAAGCGTCATGTCTATTAGAAGGACAAGTGTTAGCCAGACCTGGAAGCCCTAGTGAAGGAAGACTAGACTAGGCTGGGACACATTCATATAAGGAATAATAGCTGGAGGAGCGGTCCATATATATGAAGAACGTAGTATTGTGGAGCAGCCTCCTCCCTCCAACCCGAGTTTTCCAGTGGCTCTTGCCACAGGTCCTTTAAAAACCCTGCACTAAGTGTTAGGGTTGTTCAATGTTGGGACCTGCTAGGAGCATAGCAGTAAAGCTCGGCGGACCTGTGAGTAGCTGAACCCACGCCTGGGAAGGCTCTGCACCCGCCAGGCTCTGAGCGGCCCGGCGCGGCCGTTGCCCCCGGCAACCGTTGTTATGGACTTGTGTTAACCCGGCTGCGCACCGGAGGACTTTTCTGTTTACACGTGAGTTGCTGAATAAAAGCTGCTTATGTTGGACTTGCTTGGGTCACTGCCTCAGTTATGGCACGGTGTCAACAACGCCGCCTTACAGTAGTCACAGAGACATACATTGACCCATGTCACTCATACTGACGAGATGGAGGTGCTCAGGGAAACTTGTTGTGCAACAGTAATGTCCTTCACAAGTTATGTAGCGCCATTTATAACAGTTAGGATTGTACCACTTTATTTTACAGAAGAAAACTTAGAGTCATTCCTGCTACCAGTAGTATATATGTTTTATAAGTTTATACAGTAAAGCAAAGTTAATTTTCTTATCCCTGCCTCTCTTATTCATCTGGAAGTCATTGGGTCCTGGCCTTCCACCTTAATCGGCAGTATGCGGTCTGAGTATATGAAGTAACAACACACATACACCCAGTCAGGTACCCTTTGCTACTTTGTTTAGGGACAATGAAACAACCATCAGCCATTGTTGTTTCTTACACACTTATACGTTTAGTTAGGAGTAAAATATCTTGCTGACAGGTCCTCTTTACCAGGTCCTTTTATAAGTGTTTGGGTACAAACCACACAATAAATATGTACACCATCGAGTAAAAAGATAATTCTGCATTGAAATGATCTGTAAATCTTTATGTAGGGGGTTCTCTGGAAAAGGGAAAATAAATAAAATTATAATAATAATTATAAAGAAATGCATACATATGTTTAATTAGCAAATCACTCTAATTTTGTCTAGATATGTTGATACTTTGAAAGAATC
The DNA here is from genome assembly GCF_046119375.1 of Phyllobates terribilis. Lineage (NCBI taxonomy): Eukaryota > Metazoa > Chordata > Amphibia > Anura > Dendrobatidae > Phyllobates > Phyllobates terribilis. The sequence continues at coordinate 213,459,916 of NW_027362769.1, read as the reverse complement.
TTGTCCTAGCATGTTAAAAGAACAGGTGCCTTTGAGCATGTGCAGTAGGAAGCTCTGGCTTCTTGCTGCTGTCCATTCTGTCGTCCTGAATGCTGTGACCTGAAGATAGCTTAAGACTGCAAGATATAGGTTAACTCCAGGTCGCATCAGTGGAGCTTCCAATTGCATACGCCCATAGACCCTGGTCCTATTAACATTCAAGGAATGGTTTCTCTCTGCATAATGGCCCATTTAGACCAGCCAATAATTGGGGAATGAGCATCTGTATGAAGACTTATTTGACTATCGGCCCATCTAAACAGGCTGGCAATAACCTTATAATATTGAAAACGCTCGTTTGTCAGATGTGGAAATTTTAAAAGTGGCTTCAAATCATTATTGGCAGTACATCATCCTGTGTAGACAGGAGATGTACCATCAATTACATGAATCACCTAAAATGGCCAACGCCATTTTACGAATTGCATCAGATTGTATTCGTATGACCATGGACACAGCCGGTTACATTTATCCACAATTCTTTGCAGCTATTACATCACATGGTGTAGCACAACCAATCAGGAGGGACCATCATAGCCAGTATAAAAGCAGAAGCAGGAAATATATAAAAGCTACTGTGTGGTGAATCTGGATAGTGAGAGGACATTAGAGCTCACAGCTTAGCCATTGACATAGGGAGAGAAAGCCATAGTACACTGAAGAAACTATACAGATCATGTGTACAGCACAGCGGTGAAGAAGACTAGTATGCGAAGAAGTGTCAAATAAATATAGTTTCATACTCATGTTTCAGGTCAGTTGGAGGCTTTGAAGTATTTTTGATTCACAGAAAATCATTTAGTTGAGAATAGAATATCCTTGGAAAATCTATTTTTTATTACTATGACCTCCCTATGGGTGTTCTCGTAGTTTAAAGTGCTGCTTTGGCACCAATGATACTTTTATATACTTGTGACATGCAGAAGTAGTGCTGTTGCTTCAAAGGCATGCAGCAACTGTTACAAATAATAAAAGCAAAGGAGGCAGGAAGTGTTGTGCTTCAGAAGCATCCAGCTACTAGAGGGGTTAACACAGTCACAGGAGACAGGGAGTGTTTTAGCAGAGCCCCAGGGGGATTGTGGGGAACTTGTTTTTGTAGTCTGGCTGAAGCCGAAGAGAAAGGTGGTGTGTGATCTGTATCTGACAGAAGGCAACTGAACAGGATTCAGATCAGGAGAGAAACTAAACACAGGTCAGATAAACTCCCTGAACTAACAGTGCAGAGTATTATCGGGCAGGAAGATAAGGACTGGAAGGAATTGTGTCACAGGGATCATCTCCCTCATCAAACCCTCCCCCACTCCATCTCCATGCAGGATAAAGAATGCTGTGTACTATTGTGTCCTTGTGAAGGAAAAGACTTGCATAGAAGTGTGCTGCTAAGAGATCTAATCTATTCTGAATTATGCTACTGAAGAGACTAATACTGTGCCTTGTGAAGAAACTACTGTATCATTACTGTAGCCGGTTGCTCAATGGAAATGACCCATGGACGAAGCATTTCCTGTGCGAAACGCGCGTCGGGTGTGTGGTGGGTGCCTGGACCTTTGATCTACGCTCCTTTGTAATTATAATTGCTCTGTGGTTATTTTGGGTTGTCCCTATAGGAATTATTTATCTACATATGCAGCCTTACTTAGACACTGTGTATTAAATACCTATATTTATTTAGCTCTGTGTTCAGATGGAACTACCTTATGTATTTATATATTTATGTATTTATATTTATTAATTCTATATATATGGTGTGCCATCTATGTATTCTATATTGTGTAATTCCTATATGTAAAGCTCTGTCATACCATATATTGTATAACATACCTGGCGGCATGCTTGCATCGTGCACCATCTCCCACTGTGCAAGATCGCATCTTAACCTTCAGTCCAGTTTGTAAGCCGTGCTCCTGTTCTACTGTGTGCATGCTCTGGTCTGACTGCTTAGGGCGGCGGCCCGGTTACTTCCTGTTTCTTGTAGCTGCTGTGGGCACAGCCCTAATGCGTCCCCAGCCTATTGCTGTGGGTCACTGGATATTTATACCTCCTTCTCCCAGAAGAAGGTGCCTGAGCAACTCTTACCTTCAGAGGGCTCCTTGCCTCTGATGTGCCAGGTCCCGTTCTGTTTGCCTGTCCACCAACCTGGGGGCTGTATTCCCAGGCCTGTCTGAACTCTCTCTTAGCCTGTTTGTCCGCCTCTCTGGGGGCCATATACCCATACTCGCTCCTGTATCTTGTTGCAGTGTCAGTTCCTGTCTGAACACTCTCCTAGCCTGTTTGTCTCTATGTTCGTACCTTCCTTTTCCTGCAGTATCTGAACCTGCACCTAACTCCAACTCGTTGTCTCTGTACTTCTGTTTGTGAGTTTTGTGTCCACTCGCTACTTCATGTGTAGTACCTTGTGTGTATCTGGTTCTGCTTGTCCCTTTTCCCTTCCTCCGTATTTTCCTCCTGTGTTCTGTCCACCGCACCTGCGGTTTCGCTCTGCTCAGCCTTGTCCACCGCACCTGCGGTTTCGCTCTGCTCAGCCTTGTCCACCGCACCTGCGGTTTCGCTCTGCTCTGCTTGACTACCGCATCTGCGACTCTGAACCTGTCTCCCAGTCTGTACTGGACCCTATCCAGCCTGTGCTCCAATCTGCTAGTACCCCCTGTCTGCATACCAGCTGTGCTTGCCAGTGCCCATCTGTCTGCATACCAGCCGCGCTTGCCAGTGCCCACCTGTCTGCATACCCGCCGTGCTGGCCAGTACCCACCAGTCTGCATACCAGCCGTGCTTACCAGTACCCACCTGTCTGCACACCAGCCGTGCCTGCCAATACCCACCTGTCTGTATGCCAGTCTAACCTGCCTGTTCCTGCATTCCCCGGAGTGGGTCAACAGCTGTGACCGGGGTCTGACCTGGAGTCACACCTGGTCCCTCTGCTCGGTTCCTCCTTGGTCCACAGAGTTGACTAAGCCGCCGGGTATACGGATCGGGTTGATACTTAGTTACGCCCCCCCAGGCACTCCTCGGTTCATGGTACAGTGGGATCACTAATCACGCACACGCCAGTCAGCCCGGGCGTGTGCATAACATATTGGTTGTTACATATTTACCTGTTGGAGCTATATGAATGATATATTCTTTACTTTATGCATTATTCAGGTCCAGGTGCTTCACCTTCTTATCATCTGTGGGGTGCCTTGTTTTTACTTATTTTTGTGTAATTTTATGTTTTCAATAAAGTTTTATAGTCTTGGCAATTCTCAACTTTGGCCATGTAGTTGGTTATTGCTTCAGTTATTTTGGTGTTGCTGATGGTAAATTGGGCCCAAGTTATTTATTGGTGTTTAGAGCTCTAAAACAGTCACATCAGCAAATAAGAGGATCTTCTGCATGTAGATTGAGAAGTAGGAGATAGAGTAGTTCCATGTTTAGTAATTCTTCAAGCAGTTTTATTTAAATGTTTGTTTCGTACCTAACCCTTTCTCAAAATTGAAGTACATCAAGTTTTAGTTCAATTTTGAGAAAGGGTTTGGAACGAACCGGAAATGTATTAATATAAGCTACTTGAAGTATTATCGCAAGTGGAACTACTCCTTTTCACAGTAGCGCGGTCTACCCTATCGTCTATCTCCTACTTTTCCTCAAGAAGCAAAATTGTCTTTGTACATTCCAGTGATGAATCTTTAGCAAAAAAATCTATTTTATGTTGAATTTAGGATCCACTTTAAGTACGCCTTTCCCAGTCAACTCGAGTGTTTTTAGGCTCTGATGTTCTTTCTATGAACTCTAGGCTCTAGGTATGAAGAGAAATTGTTCTGGCACACGTCCAAGAATAATAATTAAAAACAGCAATTTATTTTAACCATTAAAATGTATTATTGAAAAATGTGAAAAACACATGTTTAGAGTTCATTACGTGTTTCAAATGCTGCTTCCTGGATTCTTAGGTCACAACTATCTGCTACATCTGAAACCTCTGAACCAGAACTCATTTACTAGAAATGACAGATTTAACTCTTGTAACTCTTCCTACTGTCTGGTAATGGTACTAACCCCTGCCTTGTTCCATTCAACAAACTTACTATAGATTTCAATATTCTTTAGGGGAAGCTGAATAATTGTAATCATTTTTCTTTAAATTCATTTTCACCTCCGAATTATTTGATATATTGGACTCAATCATATCAAAATATCTTTATTTTTAATTTTTAAATTTCTTTATTTTTAATGATGGAATATGGAGTGGGGGTGATTCAAATTTTCACTTTTCTTACATTTATTTTTATATATATTTTTTAATTTTTGTACTTTATTTTATAGTCCCGAGGGGGGGGGGGGGGCGACTTGAGTTTGCAATGGTTTGATCACTTGCCCTCTATACTGAAATACCCCAGTATTGCAGTATATAAAGAAAATCATAGTCTCCTACGAAGCCCAGCCACAGGCTTGTCTTCACAGGCTGATCTTCACAGGAGTACCATAATGGCAGGCATGATAGCCTTGAGCAGGCCACCAGCAGCCATGGCAACCCATTGGCCCCCCCATGAATATGTAGCGCCCCGAGGGTTCGGTCGCTACAGAGGTATTGCATCTCATCCATAGGTGTGATATCTCACTTCCAGGTAAGGATGGAGTGTGGCTCAGGACCCTAACACCTACATGCACTACACCACATTTCCGGGGGGCAGGGTGACAATGCTCCCAAGAGTGAGCACAACTGCCCCTGTCCCTGGCTGGAGTGGGGGGAGGGAACACCTAGAAAGGGGGAACCCAGTAGTGTGTAGGTGGGGAGAGTAGATTCAGGGTGCACTGGAAGGAGGAGTATATAAGGTGGGCACCATCTTGGAGTCAGAGAGAAGAGTTGCTGAGTTCAGTCAGAGAGGAGAAGACAGGGAGCGGGGGCTCTGTACGAGCTCTGCTCCGCGGGCAGGCCAAGTCACAAGGCCTGGGCCTGGAGGAGAAGAAAGGAGAGGAGAGGAACGGAGGAGGCTCCAGGAGTGGAGTGAAGGGACCCCAGGGGTGCAGACCGGCCAGTCGCCACCGTATGCCCGCCGCTACCAGAGTAGGGGGGTCAGGCCAAGAAAAGGAACCAGATCCCTCATCTAGTGGAGGAGAGCAACTACCCTCAGCTAGTAACCGGAGGCCATGGCATTGCACATGTTACAGCCCCTCACTAAACCCGTTAGGAAGCCACCATATAGGGCCCAGGGAAACGGAACATACGTTTGCCCGCCAAGGCCCGAGGCAGCTGGACAGAAACGTGGTCAATTGTGGGGTACGACGGGCCAGAGAAAGGACACACAAAGGGGGTCCTGAAAAGCATTCCAAAAGGTACCTGGGAGTTGGACAAGCCCCTCACCAGGTGAGCACAGTACGACGTGGGCAGCCATTACCTGCAGAAGTAGCTTGGAGTGTAAAACTGTGAGTAAAGACCCTGGACTGCATCACTGGACTCTGAGTCATTACTGTTGCTCCCGCGCACCATCACCCCCACCATCTGCTCTCACTGCCCTGAGGCTATACTCCTCCCGTGGGGAGTTATACTACCCTCTGCTGCGCACACAACATCAGCCTCGTCTGCCCCGCAGCGGCGGTTCTCAGTGACCGCAATCCACGGGTGGCGTAGTCGGACATTTTAAACATAAAAAAACAAATTAACAGATCCGCCACTGGTTTGACCACCCTGAGCCACGAGACCGGGTCGCCGCCATGGAGACTACAACCCCCAGCATTACACAGAGACCCGGCTCCGGGTATTCCCCCACACACGGCCCAGGGGGCGCGTCAAATATGTTGCAAGAGGGCTGATGGAAAGGAGTAACTCTGCCTGGACTACACTCCTTAAAAGTTGCTATCAGAGATTGACAGCAGCATTTAGGAGGTTAACAGTGAGCAGAGCTCAGCTCCTCGCGCTGCTGTTAGAGGCAGATGCAGGCTATATAACAGCCTCTATCTGCTGGGAGTGGTGCAAGTTTGACTACTGAGCCCATATGATTAAAGGGGACCCTATACCAGTAGGAAAGTCGATAAGGGGTTAAAAAACTAGCAAAGAATAGAAAGTACCAGGGAAATGTCACAGGTGTCAGACCACTGATGTATAAGTCTGTATAAGACAAGCTGTTGCTTTTCGATATTGTGAAAACCATCATGATGGTTGCCTCATGTAAGACTTTGTAACCACCAATCTTGTTACCCCTTTTTAGTAAGGTGCTGTTTAACAGTCTGTGTATGCCTTCATTTGTTCAAACATCCCTAAATGAGGAACCACTATATCATCAAGGGTTACAGCATTCTATATTATTTAAAGGGTCACACCACCAGCTGGTGCTTCAACAACAACAACACAAGCCAGACTATATGATTGGGCTCCTTTGAAAGGGATATATTTCCATCAAATAGTTTAGTATGAGCGGAAGGCAGTCTTAAACAAACCTTCTACAGAAGTATAGGGGTAGCAGCTTGTATTGTTTTCTTTTAATTGTTTACATCTTGGCGCTCACTTTAGTGACAAATTCTCTCTCCCCTGCTGTGGCCTCATAGCTCCTCACTTTTCCACTCTTTAAGTTGTCCCTCTCTTGAAATGTATTAACTTCTATGGGGCTGGGCTTCTATAGGTGTCTTGGTACAGACTCTGTCTGGCTCTTCATGCCTCTCAATCTCAGGGCCTCCTTATCCTTGAGCCTCACATGCAAGTCTGACCTCTCTTCTACCTCCAGGTTGACTCAAACATTCATTTCACCATCATAGCATATTTAACTCTTTGATATTAGTAGTTTTGCAACTTTGTCACGGTTCACGGGTGGTTCACTTTCCACCAGTACTGTTCTCTCTGGGTACTTCTGTGTGTCTTTGTCCTGCACACACTCAGGCTTGGGTGGTTGGACTTCCTCCTCTCCTGTAAACTGGTGGGTATTCCAATCCTGGACCAGTACACCAGAGCAACACCTCCTTTTGGGAATCTGAGGTGCATCTGAAGTGCACCCATTGATTAGTCTTCCATTTTCTATGTTGCAAGCTCTTGAAGCCACATGAGGCTTCAACCCGCTCACATGACCACTGCACCTTACCCCAGAATGCGAGATGGAGAGGTAATTATTAGTGTTGAGCGAACATGCTCGACACTGCTCGGTACTCGCCCGAGCATCACACTACTCGGGATGTTCGGCGAGCACCGAGCATTTCCGGGTTACTTGGGCGGGAGCTCGGGTCTCCGCCCTGCATGTTTGGCGCTCTTTACAGAGCCAATGAACACGCAGGGATTGCCAGTCAGTCACTTTAATGCTGCAGCCATGTTGGTTGTTGGCATTACATTGATTGGCTGGCCGCACAGTGTCACCTCGAGTATTTAAAACCGGGCGCCGCCATCTTGGACACAGACGGCCGGGATCAGCTAGTGTAGGGAAAGTGCTGCTGAGATAGGGAGAGACTTATAATGCGAAATAGGTAGTGTAGGGTCTCTAAAGCCTGCCAGATCAAACAAACAGTCCTTCTCAGGACTAATATCCATCCCAGATATCAGGCAGGCAGGCTGTATAGGAGACGCAGTGGTTATACCAGCAAACGCTGCATTACAGTCCTGTGTGCTCCTGTTGCTGAAATTTCTGGACTTAGCTCCAGGTCTCGGGGGGCCAGGAAAAATCCTTTTTTTTTCATCTAAATCCACTTTTTTTTTCCTCCTTCACACTGTACAAATACCCGTCTTATTAACCTTTTGGTGTCCCCCCCACCCCCCAAAAAAAAACAAACAAAAAAAAAAAAAAGTGTGTGACAGTTCAGACACAAATATATCTGTTTAAAAGAGTCTGGTGTAGGCCAGAGAAATACAAGTGTGGTTTTGCAGTTCCACGGCTCAAACCTCTGTATTATCCACTTTTGGGCCATTTTTACCTAAAAAAAAAAAAAAACAGTTTGAGTGTGTCGCTCACTGTTCCGCCGCAAATCTATTATCTATTTAAAAAAGTCTGGCATACACCAGTAAATTATAACAGTAGTTTTGCCGTTCCACGGTAAAAAATCTCTATTATCCTGCTTTTGGCATTTTTTGCCGTAAAGAAAAACAGTAATAGTGTCTCCCTGATTGTTCAGATTGTTTAAAAGAGTCAGGTGTAGGCCAGAGAAATAGAACTGTGGTTTTCTTCTTCCACGGTTCTAATCTATTTTTTATTACCCTTTTTCCATTGATAGTGCAAGTGTAAGCTATTTTACTTCCTTTACAATGGGCAAGGCGCGTGGCAAGGGACGTGGAACTGGACGTTCTGGTGATGGTGAGTGCAGAGGACGGGACCATGGCCATGGTAAAAATGTGCCACAACCAACAGCCACATCTTCTCGCTCCCACTTCTTGACCGAAATACTAGGGAAGCACAGAACAACACCAGTATTGCGAACTGATCAGTGTGAACAGGTTATTAATTGGATAGCAGATAATACTTCCAGTTACTTGGGCACAATCACCTCCGGTCTGTCTTCCACACAGTCAAATCTTAGTAGCCATGAGTCTCGACTGCATATTCCTCCTCACCTTGATGCTCCTTCCTCCCACCATGCCGAGTGTCGTCAGACAGCAACTGATCCCACACTTGGACACTCTGAAGAGCTGTTCACTGGTCCATTTACAGATTTGTGCCCCTCGCCTGCTCCGCTTGAAGTGGTGGAAGAGGAGATCCCATGTAGCGATGCCCAAATATTTGAACAGCCACGGCCACAGGAAGTCGACGCTGGCAATTTGTCACAAGAGGTGGATGATGACGAGACACAATTGGCAAGAAGTGAGGAGGAGGATTGTGGTGCGCAAGTGGAAGAGGAGGAGGTGGTGGATGATCTAGTAACTGACCCAACGTGGCAGGAGGACATGCAGAGCGAGGCCAGCAGCACACAGGGTGAGGGAGGCAGAGTACCCCAAGGGGCAGAAAGAAGCAGTGTGGTGGCCGCACACAGAAGGCAGGCAACAGTTCCTCGTAACACCAACACGAGGGACATTGCCAGTACAAGCGGTAGGTCTTCCAGAGTCTGGAATTTTTTTAAAGACTCTGATAACTCCAAAAAGGCCATTTGTACCACCTGCCATGCCAGCATCAGCAGGGGTGACAAAACTACCAGCATGATCAGGCACATGGCAGCAAAGCACCCGACTTTGTGGGGTGAACCCCAGGGTCCACGACCAGTGTCAGCGGGTGTCACCACTGCTTCTTCCGCTGTTGTGCATGCAATAGAACCCCCTGTTGTGTGTGCAAGGCAATCCCCAGTCCATACTGCATGCAAAGATGCCCCCTCCTCTCAGTCTTCACTTGTTATGGCAGTTTCCCAAGAAATAGCACCAACGTCCACGTCTCACCGCAGCGTTCAATTGTCCATATCCCAGACCTTTGAACGAAAGCGGAAATTCGCAGCCAACGCCCCACAGGCCACAGTCCTAAATTCGCACATTTCACGACTGCTTGCGTTGGAAATGCTGCCTTTTAGGCTGGTGGAGACGGAATCCTTCCACAACCTTATGGCGGTGGCCGTCCCTCGGTACTTGGTCCCCAGCCGACACTATTTTGCCCAGTGTGCCATCCCCGCACTACACAAGCACGTGTCCCAAAACATCTGCCGTGCCCTCAACAATGCATTTACTGGGAGAGTCCATCTGACAACGGACACGTGGACAAGTGCTTGTGGCCAGGGGCGGTACATCTCCCTGACGGCACACTGGGTAAACATAGTGGAAGCCGGGACCCAGTCGGACCTTGGGACGGAACACATCCTCCCCACACCGAGGATTGCGGGCCCTATGTCAGTCAGAGTTGCCCCCACAGTGTACAGCTCCTGTGCATCATCCTCCTCCTCCTCATGTTCAGCCTCCATCTCAGATATCACCACATCAGTTACAAGCTGGAAGCACTGCAGTACTGCCTCCGCCAAGCGGCAACAGGCTGTGCTGAAACTCATAAGCTTAGGTGAGAAACCTCACACCGCTTGTGAGTTGTGGACAGCTGTGAAAGAGCAGGCAGATCTGTGGCGGAGACCGCTGAACCTACATCCAGGCATGGTCGTGTGTGACAATGGCCGTAACCTGGTGGCGGCTCTAAGGTGAGGCGAGATCACACACGTACCATGCCTGGCTCATGTGCTTAACCTTATGGTTCAGCGGTTTCTTAAATCGTACCCCGAGTAGCCAGATCTGCTCGTGAAAGTACGCCGCCTGTCAGCTCATTTTTGCAAGTTGGCTACAGCTTCTGCCGCCCTTGCTGTGTTGCAGCAGCATTTGCAGCTTCCGTCACACCGACTGGTGTGTGATGTCCCCACACGTTGGAACTCTACCCTCCACATGTTGCAAATGATTTGTGAGCAGAAGAGAGCAGTTGTGGAGTACCAGCAGCAACAAGGCCGTCGATATTCAGGTCAGACTCCACACATAAGACCGCAGGAGTGGACCTGGATGTCTGACATATGTACCATCTTGACAAACTTTGAGGAGTCCACTAAGATGGTGAGTGGCGATGACGCCATCACTAGCGTCAGCATTCCACTTGTCTGTTTTTTGCAACGCTCTCTGCAGAGAATTAAAGAGGAGGCATTGCAGCCAGAGTATGATGAGATGGATCAAGAAGCCGTAGCGGGCGATTACACACAGCCCAGCCTCATCTCATCCCAACGTGCATTGGGGGACAATGAGGGAGAGGTGGAGGAAGAGAAAGAGGAGGAACAGGAACTGGTATCATGCTCTATGGACGGTAGTACCTGTACAACTGTCATACCGTCGGTTCAGCGTGGGTGGCCTGAGGACAGGGGGGAGGAGGAGGAGGAGATCATGGTCAGTCGTCATCTTGGTGAGGACACGGAAGTCTTGCCCGTTACCAGTCTGGCACGCATGGCTGACTTTATGTTACACTGCCTTAACCGTGACCCTCGCGTTGTCAAAATGTTGGGTGACAGTCATTACTGGTTGGTGACACTTTTAGACCCTCGCTACAAGGTGAACTTTCACTCCCTTATTCCTGAGGTGGAGAGGTCTACAAAAATGGGGCAGTACCAGAAGGCCCTTGCTGCAGAACTGTTAAAAAAATCCCCATCTGGTCACAGTTCGTTGCCCAACCAAGGCGTACATGCGAGAGAGACGCAACTCCAATCCAGCAGAGGCAGGGGAACACTGTCAACGTTCTGGGACAGTTTTCTCAGACCCTCCCTTCGGACAGACCCTGAGGCGCGGGGTACTCTCACAAGGAGTGGAAAGTTTCAAAAGATGGTGAGGGAGTACCTTGCCGACCGTACCAGCATCCTCCGTGATTCCTCTGTGTCTTTTAATTATTGTGTATCCTAGCTGGATGATTGGAATGAACTTGCTCTGTACACCTTGGAGGTCCTGGCCTGCCCTGCCGCTAGTGTGTTATCGGAGCGTGTTTTTAGTGCCGCTGGAGGAATTTTAACTGATAAGCGCACTCGCCTGTCAACTGACAATGCTGACAAGCTGACCCTTATCAAAATGAACGAGGGCTGGATTGGGCCAGACTTCTCATCACCACCAAATGACAGCAGAGTAACATAAAGTCAAATCCACTGTGTTATTTCGAGAGGTGTATTCATATGCACCGCTTCACACCCACACATGGGTATACGCTTCCTCATTTCGGCTGTTTTATGTTCTTCTCCTTATCCTCAGCCTCCACCACCACTATAGCACCAGGGTGACCGTGGTCCGTGTTGCCATTATTGAAAGTTCCTCCGTCCTTATTTTCGTCAGCTTTTGCTTGGAAGGCATAAGCAAAGAGTGTGGGAGACCCACTCCCCAATAATGGGAATAATATTTTTAAGATGCTGTATTGTATGGCTCTTGTAAGGGGCATTAAAATCGTCTTGTTAAGCTTCTGTGACTTCCACCACTTTTCCAAGGGGCATTAAAACAGTCTTGTTAAGCTACTGGGACCTCCACGTCTCCTTCGAGGGGCATTAAAACCGTCTTGTTAAGCTACTGTGACCTCCACGACTCTTCCAACGGACATTGCATTTCCTCCTAATTTTAGTCAGCTTTTGCTTTTCAAAGCGAAGGCGAAAACTAAGGGAGACCCACTCCCCAATAATGGGTAGAAGGTTTTTAGTACGTTGTAATCCACGTCTGCTTCAAGGGGCATTGCAGTTCCTCATAATCTTTGGAAAGCCTTCCATTCACTGCTTAGGCCAACAGTGTACAGGAGACCCAGTTGCTATAAATGGAAAAAACGGTTTAGTTAAGGCCCTCTGACCTCCATGTCACTTCCAAGGGGCATTTGAGTGCCTCGAAATTTTTGGTAGGCATTGCACTCACTGTATGCCCTATAACTGTGTAGCCGAACCGCTCCTTTTGGTACAGAAACATATCCTACAAGACATGTGTGGTTGACTGGCCTGATATTGATGTGAATGGTCCCTGTTCCTCCTGCTCTGTCTCCTTTTCCACCACCTCAACCATCATTTATCACCTGAAGCTTTGTTTTAACGGGAGTCTTAGAACTGGGATAGTAGCAGGAAAACATCCAGCAATCCTCGGAGGAGGTAGGATATGCGCCAAAACGCTGACCACCTCAGGCCTAGCCGCTACTACATACATGCGCTTGCATTCCAAGAAAACAAAGCAGATGCTAATTTCTATCATCATCATCATCATCATCATCATGCTCCTCACCTTGGAACTCCCCTGATGGAGAAGCCAGGGCCCACCGGAGGAGTCTGGTTCTCTGGTGGGCTCGTCCAATGCTGCCCTAAAGCAGGCCAGGCTAAGAAGAGTGTGTGGGAAGGTGACAGGAGAAATAGGGGCGACTGGGGACCGTTTATGGATACCCGGCCGCCCCCAGGCGGCTGGGGACTGTGTATGGATACCTCGCTGCCGAAGCAGCCATGAGGTAGTGGCCAGCTTCAGCCTCCTCCAAACTAAAAGGCCCCATTTCAATTGAAAGCTAGCAGTATGGTATTGCAGCCTGCGGGTGGGTGGGTGGTTGGCTGCATAATTGCGCTTGCATTGCAAGGAATGAGGGAGGTACAATTGAACACTGCAATGGGACAAGGACTTGCACGGTGATAGTTGCAAGTCTGCATCTTCTGATGCGGCAAGGATCACTTCTAATGGGCACACTTTTAGACAGTGATCTGGGTGTCAGAGATGCTTCCAGGGGTCTTCCCCTTGCTGTTCCCATGTCTTTTCAGCACTGTATGCATGTGTCACACAGCACATGGCCAGATAAGATTGTAAAATGTTAAAATGACATTTCCCGGTGAATGTATTTGTCACGGTTGAAAGCAATACAAAAGTGCAAAAACGCATGAAAAATGCTACTTGTGAACATAGCCCAAGGTGTGGAGGAGTATTTTTGTTTTTGGTTATTTATTTTACCTTATACACAAGTCTTTTATCCTGGAAAGGAAATTCCTTAACATATTTCACAGGAAAACCGTTTCAGTTTCGTTTTTGAACGTTTTGTGAGCCCGTAAAAGTGGCTTAATACCTCTGACCACGTTGTTGACAGCAGTGACCTGGGGGTCAGAAATGCTTCCAGGGGCAATCCCCATGCTGCCCCCATGTCTTTTGAGCACTGTCACTATCGGTTTGGGCACTTTTTAGGCATTCTACAGACTGCTGGGGGTGCCGCCGCAAAAATGCTCGGGTCTCCCATAGACTAACATTGGGCTCGTTGCTCGGGTCGAGCACCCGAGTATCACGGTGAGCTCGGCCCGAGCTTCGAGCACTCGAGCAATTTAGTGCTCGCTCAACACTAGTAATTATAAGTGCTAGGTGCTAACTCAGGGTAATCTGTCCTACTGTTGACCCCTACAATTCTCTAAACGAATTCAATAATTGAGAACTGTCAGGCTCAAATGTCCTTATGCCAAAAATTTTCAAATCTCTTGTAAAAGGTTATTCAGTTTTCAGCCCTCTTATACACCCATGTCCCCATCCCCCTTTATGGGTAATCTACCATTTGGAGACAGTCAGTGAAGTCAACCTCTAGCCACTCACTGCATTATTAGATAGTGAGCTGGAACAGAAATGGAGGTAGAACAGATGCTTAGAAATTATTATTTGGACAATATTTATTAGTCCTATGATTGGCCTGAAAGTTACATTGTCACATAGTTAATTCAACTTGTGTTAGGGCCCCTATACACGTTAGACTAATATTGCACAAACCCAAAAAACAGACTGAAAAGGATGCAACTTGGAAATGCCCAAGAATCAGAAAACAACAAATAAAAAAACCCTTAAAAACAATGTAATTTATGTAATATGTATAAAAACCAACACTCAAAGACATTCAATAAATGATAAAAAATGTGACAGTGCTCAAAGAGATGAAGACAATTCTAAAGAACATAGAGAGTGACTCTTTCCCTAACTGTTTCCTATATAGGTAACCCTGCCGGTTTGCGGAGGTTGGCACCCTAATATATTGTTATGGCGCCCCCGCTCAATGACAAATATCCCTCACTAGCCCAAGTGAGCCCTACCACTAGTATAAGACACCGAACATATTTTTATCATGTACAGATGTAGCAAACAGAAGGCCTACAAATTGTCAGCAAAAATTGTTAAGTGGGTAGAAATTGCTAAATATTGTAGTGCGGCGGTGCAGTAATGATACATTGACCGAAGGAAAGTCCAACTTAAATGGCTTTATTCAGCAAAAACTCACTCAGTGAAGGCAGCTTTATCCTCCAGATCGCAGCCGGGTTGTCCACAATAGTCCATACAACAATAACTGTTGCCGGGGGCGACTACACCGCTGTTTCACTCCAAGGAGTGTCAGAAGCTTGGCCGTCTTGGGCTCTGTGTTCCCTTCACACAGGCCTCTATGGCAAAGAGCCTCCTGCTCTGCAGTCTGCAAAATCAAAGACTGACACACCCAAACTTTTGCTGCAGGTTTTAAACAGGAATCTGTGGCCATGAGCAACCTGTAAGACCCGGGCTGGAGGGAGTGGACTGCTCCACTGCCATTCCTGTAGTTCACTCCAAGAATAAAAGCCCATGCCGGGTTTTACCAAATCTGCCTTAAACAACTAGTTTGACCAAGTCCAAACTTACTTTTATTTTGCACTGCAATCACAGCTATCTCTGTGACTGCAATGCACTCCAGTGGGTTTAAAATGCCTCTATGCACATTCTAGGAGAAACATACCGTCCCTCGCATATGATTCCTGCCACTGCCTCACAATATATATATAATCGAAATTCTTGCGGCACTCCTTAGTTCATAGTCATTTTACTCCACCCAGACCAGCGGGCACATATAGATTTGGCTCTTGTAGATTCTGTTGTTTTATTACACCTTCTAAGACATTCAGGAGTGTGGTCAGGTGACTGGTCGGAATTATTACACCAAACAATTTGCGGTGGGATTATTTCACATTCTAATGTTTATGAGGTTCTCCTGTCCTTCCCCTGACAGATAATGTTGTGAGAGAGCAGGATACAGTTTATTGGATTGTCCTTTCATTCTTAGATAGAAAAGCTGCTCCCATGGGTGTCTGGCAGCGGCTCTCTGAGAAAACAGGAACTCTAGACCAAGCTGAGCATTTCTGTGTATTGGGGGATTTGGAAGAGATAGTTGTCAGTGAAACAATTGGGTGAAAGATTGTTCAGCTAACAACTATCTATTGTGTATGGCGGGGGGGGGGCTTTAAAAAATGAAAGTTGTGTAAGGTATGTTTCCCATAATCCTCACTCTAGGTTTATTTTCTAGGCATGTAAAATATAATCCATAATGTCGCAGGCCTCCGTTGCATTTGTACGGTGTGTTATTTAGACAGTGATTGATTACTAAGAACAAGTGCCTAAAGAACAAGGAGCTTAGCAGATTTTCAGAATGTGTTATAAATATCTTACTTAGTGTTACATTATAGGATCTGATGACATTTAAACTAATGATCATTCAGCCCATAAACACTACAACATAATGACAAGCCTTTTAGGAAATTACACTGACCTTAATATGTTGTGAGGGCATGTGTATAAAGAGAACATACCATAGCATGCAATAACTCATTAAAGGAGAAAATATGAGTTAGGTTTTTAGTGAGCAGATAGCACAATACCTTTAAAAATATGACTTATTATTAGTGATGAGCGAGCACTAAAATGCTTGGGTGCTCGAAGCTCGGGTCGAGCACATTGGAATACTCGGGTGCTCGACCCGAGCAAAGAGCCCAATGTAAGTCTATGGGAAACTCAAGCATTTTTCTGGTGGTCCCCCCCGGCGGTCTGCAGAAGGTCAAAAATTGCCCAAATCGATGGGAATGGTGCTCAATTAAACGTCAGGCAGGCAGAATATATAGGCAGACAGGCAGGCAGCTAAAGCCTATGTCTTCTGCAATAAAAGTAAAATAATAAACCAACCTCATCCTTACCTTTCCATGGTTCCCAGGACAGCTTCAGCTCTGCTACATTCACATGACAGGCTGGATCGCAGCCGAAAGCTGCCATCCAGCTTGCCATGCCGCAGACACTGAGAAGTGCAGGCATGCTTGCGCTCCTCAGTGTCTGGCTGTGACAGCATCCAGATGAGCCGAGTTCATGTCCAATGAACTCAGCTCACCTCATGCACGTCACTGACAGCGTGGGAAAATTCTCCTGCGCTTGTGGTGAGCGTGAGAGAATTCTCCTGTGCTCACAGCAAGCGCTGGAGAATTCTCCCACGCTGTCAGTGACGTGCATGAGGTGAGCTGAGTTCATTGGACATGAACTCGGCTCATCTGGAGGCCGTCACAGCCAGACACCGAGGAGCGCAAGCATGCCTGCACTTCTCAGTGTCTGTGGCATGGCAAGCTGGATGGCAGCTTTCGGCTGTGATCCAGGTTGTCATGTGAATGTAGCAGAGCTGGAGCCGTCCCGGGAACCATGGAAAGGTAAGAATGAGGTTGGCTTATTATTTTATTTTTATTGCAGGAGATCGTTGGCTTCAGCTGGAATAGGCGTAATGGTAAGTATGGTTTAATTTAGAACATTAAAGAATAGTGTGTTTATTTCAATTAAAGGACTTTATTCTGGGTGTTTGTATTTTTTTTAACTTTGACTATGGGGTTAGTAATGGGGGTGTCTTATAGACGCCTCTCCATTACTAACCTGGGCTTGATGTCAGCTGGCATTATAAGCTGACATCAACCCCAGCCCTATTACCCCACTGCCACCGCTACAGGGCAGTGGGAAGAGCGAGGCTAAGTGCCAGAATTGGCGCATCCTGTGCATGCGCCATTTCTGGGGCGGCTGACAGCTGGTGTTTCTAGCCTGGGAGGGGGACAATATTCATGGCACCCTTCCTGGACTATTAATATCAGCCCCCAGCTGTCTGCCTAGCCTTTGCTAGCTATTAAAATAGGGGGGATCCCACGTCATTTTTTTTGGGGGTCCCCCATTTTAATAGCTGGTAAAGGCTAGGTATTCAGCTGGGGGCTGATATTAGTACCCTGGGAAGCTCCGTGGGTATTACCCCCTTCCCAGGCTTCAAACATCTGCCCCAGCCGTCTGCTTAACCTCCGCTAGAGACTAAAATTCCGGGAACCCTACGCCAATTTTTTTTTTTAATAAATCCTTTATTTTAACACTAAATGACAAGTACAGTAACCAACACTGTCACTCTACTTATTATATATGTGGCAAAGTTATTTGACCATACAGGTCACATATCAAATAAACAAAATCTGTTCAACGTCTCCAATATGGTTCATATAAGGCAAATGACGAACAAGAACATAGTAATATTCAAAATACAAAATTTATTATAATCCAAAGTTTAAAACTGACATACATATTAACCATAATGGCGCAGATACATTAGTAGTGGGCAAAAAAAGTAAGTACTCTAGGTTCAATCCAACACATGATATAGATTAGTTATAAAGAATCGCTGAAATAAGATATATATAGATCCAACACATGATGTAAATTAGTTATGAGAATTCGCTGAGATGGGACATATATAAATATGGATATGTCAAACATATACCATAGCCAAATTGATAGTATATAAACTATCAGAAAGGCTCCAATGAGCCACTAAAGTGGCTTGAGAATTTGGTCTTCAAGAAGCTGTTTCACAACACCTACCTTCACAAAAATTTCCCACTACCGGAGGAGCAACAGGCTCTATGTATACTAGAAGAATTAGCGATTGAACACAACCAAACCTCACTAGGTAAGATTCCAATGTCCATTCGTCCCAAATCCAAGAAATTCCCACCCTTGTCGACATGCCCGAATGTCGACATCTTTGTACAATTGGTATCCAAAGATTTGGAGGAGATACCAACAACTATATACCAGGATAATCTATCAGGACCTGAACATAAGTGTTTAAAACATCTAAAATCACTCAAGGATGTGATATTCAAGCCTGCCGACAAGGGTGGGAACATTGTAGTATGGCCCCGCTCAATGAATGAGCATGAAGCCCATAAATTGCTTAGGGATCATCAATGCTATAAGAAATTAACCTATAATCCATTAATTTCCTACAAAGAACAACTCACTAAAATTCTTTTGGGTGGGGTAGAGAAGAACATCATTTCCAAAAGTGTATGTGATATCTTACTAGTTAAAGAACCATCGGTCCCAACCCTCTATTTATTGCCCAAGGTGCACAAAAGTTTGACCGCACCTCCGGGCAGACCTATCATCTCTGGGATTGGTGGTCTGACTGAGAATGTATGCAAATATGTGGATAGCTTTTTGAAGCCTCTGGTAGAAACAATACCGTCTTTCCTACGCGATACCTCTGACTTGCTTAGGAAAATTGACTCCACCCACATTGACGAGGACATGCTCCTTGTCACATGTGATGTGGAGTCTTTGTATACGAGCATACATCACAAGGATGGACTCGTAGCGGCTCGGTACTTCCTTTCCATGAACCAACTCACATTGGATGAGAGGAATTTCATTGTTCAACTGTTGGAGTTTATTCTTACTAAAAATTTTTTTTGCTTTAACGGGTCCTTTTTTCTGCAGCTCCAGGGAACAGCCATGGGCGCAGCCTGTGCGCACTCCTATGCCAACCTGTTCCTGGGCCTGTGGGAAAGGGACCTGTTCCCGCCTAATCAGGACTCATCAATTGACCCGGTCATTTTTTGGGCCCGGTATATTGATGATATTTTCCTGATCTGGCGGGGTACACCAAGTGAACTGGATGATTTTTTTCAGAGTTTGAATTCCAATACTCTGAATATTAGACTTACCTATAAATTTCATTATCATCAAATTGAATTCTGGGACGTCCTTATCAATCTGGGCTATTTACAATCTGATTTATTTCGTAAGGACGCGGCTGTGAATGCCTTGTTGCATGCCTCCTCATCCCATCCAACCCACACCATCAATGCTGTACCTGTGAGCCAATTACTGCGCATTAGACGTATCTGTTCTACGGACAGTGACTTTGAGAAAAGAGCTGAGGAATTAAAGTGCAGATTCCTTGACCGCGGGTACAGCAGAAGGAGTATTAAACATGCATATAATCGGGCTAGGAACAGCAATCATGAGCATCTTATGTATTCCAATCAAAATTACAAACAAGAGAACTGCGCCAGGATGGTGACGCAATATCACTCTCAATGGCGTAGGATGTACGATGTGCTGAAGAGACACTGGCCTCTTCTACTTGCGGATCAGACGTTGCTGCAATATTTACCCAATCGTCCATCAGTCACGGCTCGTCGATGTCCAAGTCTCCAAGATTATTTAGTTAGGAGCTATCTTACCCCCAATATTCAGAGGACAATTGGAGATATTGGACCAATTGATAGAAAAAGTACATGGGGGTGCACTCCTTGTGGCTCATGTATTTCATGCCCAAACATTGTTAGTGCTAAGAAGTTCCTCTCATCCAATGGGAAGGAATTTACCATTCTACATTCCATCACATGTACAACTTGTAACGTCAACTATCACGCCACGTGTCGCTGCTCTTTCATTTATATTGGCCTTACCACCAGAATGCTCAAAACTAGAGTCAGGGAACACTTGCGTGATATTATGGCGGCCGCAACCGAGGACAACATTGAATTATTAAAAAACATTCCTAGGCACTTTAAGAGGTATCACGCCTGTGATCCATCTGGTTTTCGAGTCAAGGGCATTGACCATGTTTACAGCACATTGCGTGGCGGTGGTACTGGTCGTGCCCTTGCACAGAAAGAATCCAGATGGATTTGGTCATTGCATACATTACACCCTCAGGGACTCAATGAGTCTTTGAATTTTTCACCATTTCTTTGATCGCCATCTCTCTGAGATTGTTTGTCTTCCTTTTCGGTATTTTTAATTGGCTTTATTGGTTTTATTTTTTGTCTCACTTATATCTGTTCCTTTTTAGTCATGTGCACATCCATTTGGGACTGTGTCCTTCCCTTCCCTCTTCCTTTTTCCAATTCACGAGGAATAATATATGAGGACCACGTCGACATCTATTACTTTATGACTGCTATTGAAGTAATGAGCCACTGGGATCATCTGAGCAAACACACTGCAGGATAAAGGCCTATTCCATAATGAATCAAGTATCACGAATGTGTATATATACGGTCTTGTACGCATCAATATCCATGATGTATATCTATCCCATGTCTTTCATGTGTGTTAAATCTGTTTATTTATACACGTTATTGCCCAATTTTCTTATGCCTCTCCCCGCGGGGGCAAAGGTACCATGCCTCCTGCGGACAGTAGCATTTTGGATATACAGTACAGACCAAAAGTTTGGACACACCTCATTTAAAGATTTTTTCTGTATTTTCATGACTATGTAAATTGTACATTCACACTGAAGGCATCCAAACTATGCATTAACACATGTGGAATTATATACTTAACAAAAAAGAGTGAAACAACTGAAAATATGTCTTATATTCTAGGTTCTTCAAAGTAGCCACCTTTTGCTTTGATGACTGCTTTGCACCACACTCTTGGCATTCTTTTGATGAGCTTCAAGAGGTAGTCACCGGAAATGGTCTTCCAACAATCTTGAAGGAGTTCCCAGAGATGCTTAGCACTTGTTGGCCCTTTTGCCTTCACTCTGCGGTCCAGCTCACACCAAACCATCTCGATTGGGTTCAGGTCTGGTGACTGTGGAGGCCAGGTCATCAGGCGTAGAACACCATCACTCTCCCTCTTGGTCAAATAGCCCTTACACAGCCTGGAGGTGTGTTTGGGGTCATTGTCCTGTTGAAAAATAAATGATGGTCCAACTAAACGCAAACCGGATGGAATAGCATGCCGCGGCAAGATGCTGTGGTAGTCATGCTGGTTCAGTATGCCTTCAGTTTTGACTAAATCCCCAACAGTGTCACGAGCAAAGAACCTCCACACCATCACACCTCCTCCTCCATGCTTCACGGTGGGAACGAGGCATGTAGAGTCCATCCGTTCACCTTTTCTGCGTCGCACCAAGACACAGTGGTTGGAACCAATGATCTCAAATTTGGACTCATCAGACCAAAGCACAGATATCCACTGGTCTAATGTCCATTCCTTGAGTTCTTTAGCCCAAACAAGTCTCTTCTGCGTGTTGCCTGTCCTTAGCTGTGGTTTCCTAGCAGCCATTTTACCATGAAGGCCTGCTGCACAAAGTCTCCTCTTAACAGTTGTTGTAGAGATGTGTCTGCTGCTCGAACTCTGTGTGGCATTGACCTGGTCTCTAATCTGAACTGCTGTTAACCTGCGATTTCTGAGGCTGGTGACTCGGATAAACTTATCCTCAGAAGCAGAGGTGACTCTGGGTCTTCCTTTTCTGGGGCGGTCCTCATGTGAGCCAGTTTCTTTGTAGCGCTTGATAGTTTTTGCAACTGCACTTGGGGACACTTTCAAAGTTTTCCCAATTTTTCACACTGACTCACCTTCATTTCTTAAAGTAATGATGGCCACTCGTTATTCTTTACTTAGCTGCTTTTTTCTTGCCATAATACAAATTCTAACAGTCTATTCAATAGGACTATCAGCTGTGTATCCACCAGACTTCTGCACAACACAACTGATGGTCCCAACCCCATTTATAAGGCAAGAAACCCACTTATTAAACCTGACAGGGCACACCTGTGAAGTGAAAACCATTTCCGGTGACTACCTCTTGAAGCTCATCAAGAGAATGCCAAGAGTGTGCAAAGCAGTCATCAAAGCAAAAGGTGGCTACTTTGAAGAACCTAGAATATAAGACATATTTTCAGTTGTTTCACACTTTTTTGTTAAGTATATAATTCCACATGTGTTAATTCATAGTTTTGATGCCTTCAGTGTGAATGTACAATTTTCATAGTCATGAAAATACAGAAAAATCTTTAAATGAGAAGGTGTGTCCAAACTTTTGGTTTGTACTGTACATATACTATGTACAATTATATGGTATATGGGTCTTACTACATAATAATTAACAGTATGTCAACTTATTTTAACAATTTTATGTACATATTACATGCTTTTTTCACTATGTGTTTGCTTAATCTGATGTCTCCTATTACTATTTGTCTTCTTGATTCTCTGATTTTTATTGTTTTGCTATCTGTAAGATATATGTATAAGTATTGCTATATATGGTTTATTTTTGTATCATGTGTGGATACCATCAATGTGCACCACATAGTTTATCAGCCCCCCAACTGTCCGCCTTGTCCAATCATCACACTGATATCATGCATCCTCCCCTCTCAACTATATTGCAAATATGCCGGTATCTTTGATTTTGAGATCGAGTACATCATTACGTGATGCTGGGGGCGGTGCCTGACTGGCGATCACGTGATGCTAGGGGCGGTCGCAGCTCCTCCTAGTCACGTGAGTCTTGATGACGTTTTTTGTCCACCTGATCAGGGGCTGCACATACCATCCAGCTACACGTGGGGCGGTACGTATACCCGCGGTCACGTGATGCGAGGGGGGTCATGAACTCCTTGCAATCATGTGACGCGCGGGGTGGATCCAACGTTGCGTTACCATGGATAGCAAAGCAAACTTCCTGGAGGGGTGGGTTCAAAATGCGGATATGCGTCCATTCGTGGATGCATTAGTACCATTGATTGGCCAGTCACCAAACTCATTTTTGCATCCTGCATGCTTATTGGCTAATGGCACTATAAAAATGATACCAATTTCTAGTATATCACTACCCCCAGAAGAAGGCACAGCGCCGCAACGCGCGTCGGGGTGACAGTACCTGGGCTCACATCATTTGATATCCACACATGTAAGTTTTAGTACCTTGTACCCATGTTTGCTGCTTAATGGTGACTATTTTCTCTTGTGTTTAGCCATGCACTGTGCACTTTAGTGGCTCATTGGAGCCTTTCTGATAGTTTATATACTATCAATTTGGCTATGGTATATGTTTGACATATCCATATTTATATATGTCCCATCTCAGCGAATTCTCATTACTAGTTTACATCATGTGTTGGATCTATATATATCTTACTTCAGCGATTCTTTATAACTAATCTCTATCATGTGTAGGATTGAACCAAGAGTACTTAATTTTTTTGCCCACTACTAATGTATCTGCGCCATTATGGTTAATATGTATGTCAGTTTTTAACTTTGGATTATAATAAATTTTGTATTTTGAATATTACTATGTTCTTGTACGTCATTTGCCTTATATGAACCATATTATATATGTGACTGACATGTTTCTATCTATCTAATCTATGTGTGATGCTCTATTCTTTCTGTTCTAAATTGTCGGGTGCCGATGTATGCTGCTGATGAATTGCCGGCCGGCTTTTTTAAAGAGACGGGTGCATGAAAACACTATTATTTTTTTTTTAATAAATCCTTTATTTTAACACTAAATAACAAGTACAGTAACCAACACTGTCACTGTACTTATTATATATGTGACTGACATTTTTCTATCTATCTAATCTATGTGTGATGCTCTATTCTTTCTGTTCTAAATTGTCGGGTACCCGTGTATACCGCTGCTGAATTGCCGGCTTTTCATGTTTCACTGTGAGCACTGTTCCCATTGATTTGGGCAATCAGTGTAATGCCACAACCACCATGGCTGTGACATTACAGTGAGTGGCAGACAATCCCTGCATGGTTGGTGCTCTAAATAGCGCCAAACATGCAGGACGGGGACCCGAGCTCCCGCCCGAGCATCGCCAAGTACTCGGCGAGCGCCGAGCATCTCGAGTACTGAGATGCTCGGGCGAGTACCGAGCAGTGGCGAGCATGCTCGCTCATCACTACTTATTATGCATTGTCATGTAAGGGTGGTGAACAATTGCTGTCGTGTTTGTACCCCTGAAGACACCAATTGTGTCAATCTACTGTTATGTGAATTGTGTTTTGATTCTTGTAAATATTGTGTCTTGTGAATTGTATATGTTTGCTGTGTAATGTATAATGTGCAGTAATGTAAGATAAATAATGAAATGCATAGTGTAAGGAATGTTTAGTGTTGATAGTTTTGACTAGCCCACAGTGGGAGGGACTAGTATTAGGGAGAGTGACTGCTTCCTGCTAGGAAGGCAGACAGGGTCTGAAGTGCAGAGTGAGCAGTTCAGCTTCAAAGAGCAACCCTAAATGTGAGGAGACGGAACAGGAGGGATAGCGAGATCCTGAGGATAAGTTACAGAGAGACAGAGTGGCTTTCTGAGACGGGTCCTAGTAGAGGACTCCGAGCCACAAAACCTTGGGCTTGTAACGCTGAAAGGTAATGGGCCTAAATGGGACTGAGAGACTAGAACTAGTGAAGGGTCCAGAGCGGTAGATCCAGGGTGCCAGTAGTGGAAGAAAAAGGATGCAAAACTTCTGAACAAGTAAAGGAGACTTGTTGATCAGGACTGTAGCTTTAAAACTGGGTCGTGGCGAAGTAGGGAGAAACAGTAGACATAAATACCCCTGGAGTATACTACTGTGGAAGGATACTGTGTGTAAAATGCTTCATGTTGCAAAGGAAACATTCATAAGACTTTGTATCCGCTATCCCTTGTATATAACTGTTACCAAGTTGCCATTTAGTAAAGCGTTTATCTTTGAACAGTAGTCTCTCTCATTGAATGGTGAAATATCAGGTCCTGGCAAACCTGCAACAACAATTATATGCCACCTGCATGGTCGAAATTCTCTCACAGCACAAGTTCACACACCCAGCAAGTACTTCCACTTTCATGTAACTTGCCGAGGCGCCACAGACGTGTGCCTCACGGCTACCTCCCAGCACCACGTTACAGTAAGACACTTTAGCTATTAGTCCTGCACTCACAGCCTTCCGGCAGAGACTGAGCAATACAAACAAGGTCCTTCCTCCTCCACACTAAAGGCCCTGTCACACATAACGAGATCGCTAGCAAGATCGTTACTACGTCACGGTTTTGAGATCGCTGGAGAGATCGTTGGGGAGCCGTCAAACATGCAGAACTTGCCAACGATTTCGGCCGCCCCAGCGATCTAACTAACGATCTCGTTGGTCGTTGGGGCGCTTTCACACAGCAGCTATTTCAACGATCCACACCTTGATAGGGACTGTACTGTGTCACAAAGGCGTGCATAAAATTACTTTTCCTCGCCCCCTCATCTCCGATTGGTGGACGCTACTGCGCTCTGATTGGCGGCAGGTTTAAAATAAGGCGACGTTGCAGCAATTCCGTTCCTTTGTTCCTATCTGCGCTCTGCTTTCGGATCGTAGCAGTGTTCTCCGGGCAAGATTCGTCCATCTGGGATTTGTTGAAGCCTTGTCAGCGTCCTGCTTTTTGGATCCTAGTAGCGTTCTACAGCTGTGATTCCATTCATCTGGGCTTTGTTCCTGACAAGCGTTCTGGGGTGTGGATTTTCTTCAGCTGTGACTCAAAATCGATTTTTTGGTTCTTCAGGCAGATATATTGCTTTCTTTACACGGTAAGTTATTTTAGTGTTTTTTTGCCTATATTATCTATATTTTTAAATAGGTATGCATACTTTTGTGTCTGTGAGTATGTGTGTGTATATCTAGTTATCTGTATATAAGTGTGGATATGGGTGTAGATTTTTATGTATCTGAATATGTATGTGTATATGGATGTATCTGTATACATATGAGTACAACAATGGCATACCGCCATTGGCGGCAGGCCACATAACTGCTATGGGGCCCATGGCCGTAGGGGGCCCGTGAGCCAGCGGACCCCATAGCAGTCTCCCCTATTCTGTACCCCACGCTCCGCTGTTTGATTGCTGCCGCCGCCCACTGCCACTGTGTTCAGACATGGCTGCGCCTTTAATTGTGCTTGTGTCGGCCCTGCTGCGTCATTACTACAAGACACAGCCGCACAGCACACTACACGCAGCCATTACTGAGTACAGTGCTGGTGGGTGGCGGTTAATCAAACAGCGGCAACGCTGCTACGATGCACCACGCTGTGTCAGACAGTGGAGCTGCCAGCTGCTGTCGTGATGAGAGAGACAGGCTGCAGAGACTGAAGCAGCGGGGAATGAGGAGTGGTAAGTATGTATTTATATATTTTTGTAAATCAGTCAGTACTGATAATACTGGAGGACTGGGGCTGCCTTTTACCCTATGGGGGGCTGCATTATACTGTGTGGAGGACCACAGCGAGTGCATTATGTATATGTATGCATATGTATATGCTCTCCCATCCTGGTATACAGGGCTGTGGAGTCGGCAAGCCAAACCGACTCCTCAATTTCCATGACTCCGACTCCACGATTCCAACTCCCTGATACATGACTCGTGATACATTAGGGTCATTACACTGTGCATGTGGAGGCTAAAAAGGAGGAATTCACCATCGGGGTATCATACTGTGTTAAGGGGGACACTTTTGTTGGCATCACATTTTATGGGGCTATGAAAGAGGAATCTAGGAGTTCAGAAATGAAGAAAGTTGCTATGCAAAGCCTGGAAGGTTGTGAGATCTGCTCTTTTGTGTCCCCAACAATTATTTACTATTTTTTTTTTTGTGGGGGGTCCCCAATTATAACTTCTGCTATGGGGTCCCATGATTCCTATGTACACCCCTGGAGTAGTACACGTATGTATATACGGGCCCTTACTACTGAAACAATGAGAAACAAAGCTTTTGCAAAGTTAAACACAGTTTATTACACAAATCAATACAAAACTGAAAGTAGTGTATAATTGTCAGTAGTTGCCCACTATAAGTTCTGATGCTGCCAAGTAACAGCACCAGGACCGTTAAAATACTGGCAGTAGTCGCGACTGGTCTTCGCATCATGGGTGTTTCTGCCATATCCCACTGGTTGAAGGCCTACAATTGCAGGATCGTTTGAACGCCATTCTCCGAGCTCCACTTCCCCATTGGCTAGGTCCACAGAGTCCACGAAGCCAGGTGGACAGTACGTAATTGCATCACGTCGACGAAGAAAGTTGTGAAGCGTGCAACAGGCCAAAACAACAGAGTCTATTGATGTAAGCTTCATGTTAATTGGCGTGTGAAAAACTCTGAAGCGGTTGGCCATGATACCGAAGGCATTTTCGACAACACGACGTGCCCTTGACAAACGATAATTGAAAATTCTTCTTTCCTGGGTAAGACTTTTTTGGGGGAACGGTTTAATAAGATTGGGATGAAGTGGGAAGGCTTCATCGCCGACAAAAACAAAATTAAGGTTACCTGTAGTCTCTGAGTTGGGAGGCAAGTGTAGGTCACAGTTGTCCAATCGCTCTCCAAAAAGTGTGTGCTCTAAAACACCACCATCAGAAACCCTGCCGTTCATGCCAACATCTATATTTATAAATTCGTAATTGGTGTTAACAAGGGTCATCATGATGATGCTGAAATAGCCCTTATAATTATAAAAATAGGATCCGCTATTTGGTGGCTGAGTGATTCGGAGATGTTTCCCGTCCAAAGCCCCACCACAGTTAGGGAACTGCCACAGCTGCTCAAAATCAGAGGCAATCTTTTTCCATTCCTCCTCCGTGTTGGGAAACTGTATGTAACTACGTAGACTGTGGTAAATTGCATTACATGTCTCCGGGATTAGAACACTGAGCATGGGCCTTGAAATGGCTGCAGAAAAATGCAAGTCTTGGAGTGAGCGTCCGGTGGCCAGGAATCTCAGTGTGACTGCCAATCTTTCATTTGCCGGAATGGCAGCACGCATCGCTGTATCCTTCCGTTGAATACGTGGCGTAACTCGTTCCAGTAACTCTTTAAAAGATTCCTCTGACATCCTCACATAGTTGCGGAAATCATGAGGATTCTTCTCCTGAAGCTCTCTTACAAGTTGCATGTGGGACAATTCAGACCTCTTCTGCAGCCACTCTCTGGTCCACATGCGACGCTTTCGTTTGGAACGCCTCTGTAGCTCTCGTGCCTCATCTTGACGCCGAGCTTCCTCAACCAGCAATGCAGCAACCACAATAGCACACTGCCCATCGTCCATGATGTGCAAACTGCAAACATAACATGAAAAGATGAGAACACTTTCAACAAAACAATTAACACAAGTATTGAAACTGTACATAAAAAATATCATGGAAAACCATGTTCCATTATGTTAGTGAGCATGACAGAAAACGTGCTGTGTTGGTGCGTGTGCATGAGACCCCTAAAATATCTGTCCATACAAAAGCATATATATACAGATAGAAGCCAAGCCCTCCCTCCCTGAAGAGCAAAAATAGCAGATAATTGGTAAATGTGCGATAAATGGATTAAAAATGGAAACGCATTTGAGACCTCAAACAATACCTACCTCGCTAAAGATGCCTGATTTGTTCAAAGCGGAGTCACAGCTGGAGAACGCTACAATGATCCGCAAAAATCAGCACTAGTCCAATGAACGGATATTAACAGCCTGGAATACTCTGCTAGGATCTGCAATCAACAGCCCGGAGAACTCTGCTAGGATCTGCAATTAAGCACGAGGTCAGAAACAAAGGACGGAATCGCTATTCTGTTGCCTTCTTTATGCGCGGCCGGAAATGAGAACGCTGTAGCGACCACCAATCGGGGACGAGGGGCGCGGAAAAGTCCAATTTATGCACGCCTACGTGTCTCTGCTCTGGATCGCTGACGAGGTCGTTGGCTAGGTGTCAAATACAGCGATGCACACTGCCCAGCGGGAGTGCAACGACCCAGGAATGGTCCAAGAAGCTTTGTAACGATCAACGATCTCACAGCAGGGGCTTGATCGTTGCTACCTGTCAAACGTAACGAGATCGCTAGCGATGTCGCTATTGCGTCACAAAACCCGTGACATATCAACGATCTCGCTAGCGATCTCGTTATGTGTGACAGGGCCTATAGACACTAAGGACATCCTGGAATCCTACCTTCTTTATATAGGCCTATCACACCCAAGAGTGGAGATGTGGGAACAGACAGTCCCGCCCATCTCTTTCTGATTGCTCCTAAAAACCAAACCCTTTCTATGTCCAATTAACCCTCTCAGCACTAATTGTGCTGGAGCCTGTTTTTTGAGTTTTACATCACCGAGATAAAAAACAACCTCAGTGACACATATCCCCCCTCAAGGACCTGTCCAGCAGCCATCTTAAAATATACATGTACACATATGTACAGCAAAGACAATAAAGGTGATCTAATTCTGTGCTGAGCTACTGTCCACCTTTTTTTTGTCATTTTTGGTCATAAAATTGACCCTTATCTTGGCTACAGCTCACAATCATTTCTGGCAAAGAATTTTTTACAATTCTTTTGCACAAAACAACAATGGAAAAGTGGACAGTAACTTAACCTTTCACTTTTGGTTTGTTGAGTAAGGTCAAGATGCCTTACTTGAAAAATATATTACATATCATGACTAGCGATGAGTGAGCACTAAAATGCTCGGGTACTCGTTGCTCGGGTCGAGCAAATTGGAATACTCGGGGGCTCGACCCGAGCAACGAGCCCAATGTAAGTCTATGGGACAACCCGAGCATTTTTCAGACGGCTCCCCCCTCGGCGGTCTGCAGAGGGCCTAAAAATTGCCAAAATCGATGGGAACAGTGCTCAAATGACATGGGAACAGCATGGGGAAGACCCGTGGAAGCATTTCTGACTCCCAGATCACTGCTGTCAACAACGTTGTCAGAGTATTACGCCACTTTCACGGATTCACAATAAAACAAACAAAAACAAAACCAAATGAATTTTCCTGGGAAATATATTAAGGAACATCCTTTCTAGGGTAATGACTTGTATATAAGGCAAAATAAATAACCAAAACCAAAATTACTCCTCCACACCTTGGGCTATGTTCACAAGTAGCGTTTTTGATGCGTTTTTGCACTTTTGCATTGCTTTCAACAAAGACAAATGCATTCACTGGGAAATGTCATTTTAACATTTTACAACCTTATCTGGCCATGTCGTGTGTGACACATCATCAGACACATGCATACAGTGCTGAAAAGACATGGGAACAGCATAGAGAAGACCTCTGGAAGCATTTCTGACTCCCAGGTCACTGCCTAAAAGTGTGCCCATCATAAGTGATCCTTGGCGCATGCGAAGATGCCTCCCGCCATGCACCTGTCGTTGCAGACTTGCAACAATCACCGTCCACGTCCTTGTCCCAGTGCAGCATTCAGTTGTCCCTACCCCATTCCTTGGAATGCAAGCGCAAGTATGCAGCCAGCCACCCACCCACAAGCTGCAATACTATACTGCCAAATTTTTGACAGCTGCTTGCACTTGAAATGTGGCCTTTTAGGCTCAAGGAGGCAGAAGGTTTTCATAACCTCATAGCGGTGGCGGCTGGATGTCCATACTCGGTCCCCAGCTGCCACTATTTCTCCCGGTATCGTCTCTGCCTTCCACAAGCACGGTCCCACAACATTACCGGTTCCCTCCCAGTGCACTTACTGGGAAGGACCGCCTAACCACAAACACGTGGACAGGTGAATGTGGCAAGGGACGAAACGGAGCCAGTCCACAGCTTTTTTTGCTGAGTTGTATTTCACCACAGCCATATTCTTTAGCTTGGTGAAAGGACTTGGGAAACTATATCTACTCAGCAGTCAATTCTCCCAGGAAGTCCTCTAAAGCTGCTTTCACTAGAAATGTGGCCTTTTAGGCTCATGGAGGCAGAAGCTTTTCATAACCTCATGCCGGCGGTGGCCGGGAGTCCATACTCGGTCCCCAGCTGCCACTATTTCTCCCGGTATCGTCTCCGCCTTCCACAAGCACGGGTCCCACAACATCACCGGTGCCCTCCCCAGTGCACTTACTGGGAAGGACCGCCTAACCACAAACACGTGGACAGGTGAATGTGGCCAGGGACGGAACGGAGCCAGTCCACAGCTTTTTTTCCTGAGAGTTGTATTTAGCTTGGTGAAAGGACTGGCATAAAGGGAAACCGTATCTACTCCGGCTGTCATTTCTCCGTCACCTGGTTCCGCCCATTGACACACACGACCATGCCTGGCTGTATGTTCAGCAGTGAGACCAACAGATCAGGCTGCTGTGTTACAGCTTTTAACAACTCAGCTGCGCTGGGCGGTTTGTCAATTAAGCATTAAGCATGTTATCTTCAGCACAGCCTGTTGCCGCTTGGCCAAGGCAGTGCTGCAGTGCTGTCAGCTTGTGACTGATGTGGTCATTTCGTAGATGGAGGAGGAGGTGCAGGAGCTGAACAATGTGATTACATTGGGGTTAAATTGGTGACGCTGTTTTTTATACTAAAGAAAGATCCTATTGTTTTGCTTTTTTTACGTTATTTTTTAAGACAAATGCATTCACCGGGAAATGTAATTTTAACATTTTACAACCTTATCTGGCAATGTGGTGTGTGACACATCATCAGACACATCCTGTTTATTTATGATGGAGGGAAAGTCATAAAACCTATTTTTATAGGGCCATCAGACGGCCCTTACTATTCTTAAAAGGCCAGCAGTCGGCCCTCGCTATTGCTAGAGAGACATCAGCTATCCTTTGTTGTTCCCATTATTAACAAGTGGATCTCCTATACTGTTATTGCGTATCTAGTGATTGCAAAGGCTGCCAAAAATTTGGACGCAACCCAATACCCCTTTGAAGAGACATAGAGGATGGTCTCAGTAAAAAAAATGTTCCCATTATAAACGAGCGGGTCTCCTATAGTGGTAATGCCCATGCTGTGACTGCAAGGGCTGCCAAAATTTGGAAAAACCCCACTAAGAATTTAAAGACACATAGAGCAGGGCCACAGTAATGACAAATTCCCATTAGAAAGGAGAGAGTCTGCTATACAGTTATAGGGTATGCAGTGAGTCCAACGACTGACCAATTTTAGGAAAAACCCCACTAAGAATTTAAAGACACATAGAGCAGGGCCACAGTAACAAGGTACGACATGTTCCCTTTAGAAAGGAGAGGGTCTGCTATACAGTTATAGGGTATGCAGTGAGTCCAACGGCTGACCAAATTTAGGAAAAAT
Source organism: Phyllobates terribilis (assembly GCF_046119375.1). NCBI lineage: Eukaryota > Metazoa > Chordata > Amphibia > Anura > Dendrobatidae > Phyllobates > Phyllobates terribilis. The sequence continues at coordinate 213,427,572 of NW_027362769.1, read as the reverse complement.
CTGACTAAGAATTTAAAGACACATAGAGCAGGGCCGTAGTGACAAGGTGCGACATGTTCCCATTAGAAAGGAGAGTGTCTGCTATACAGAAAACCCCACTAAGAAATTAAAGACACATTGAGCAGGGCCACAGTAACAAGGTATGACATGTTCCCATTAGAAAGGAGAGGGTCTGCTATACAGTTTTAAGGTATGCAGTGAGTCCAACGGCTGACCAATTTTAGGAAAAACCCCACTAAGAATTTAAAGACACATGGAGCAGGGCCACAGTAACAAGGTACGACATGTTCCCATTAGAAAGGAATGGGTCTGCTATACAGTTATAGGGTATGCAGTGAGTCCAACGGCTGACCAAATTTAGGAAAAACCCCACTAAGAATTTAAAGACACATAGAGCAGGGCCACAGTAGCGACAAATTCCATTTAGAAAGGAGAGAGTCTGCTATACAGTTATGGGGTATGCAGTGAGTCCAATGGCTGACCAATTTTAGGAAAAACCCCACTAAGAATTTAAAGACACATGGAGCAGGGCCACAGTAACAAGTACGACATGTTCCCATTAGAAAGGAGAGGGTCTGCTATACAGTTATAGGGTATGCAGTGAGTCCAACGGCTGACCAATTTTAGGAAAAATCCGACTAAGAATTTAAAGACACATAGAGCAGGGCCGTAGTGACAAGGTGCGACATGTTCCCATTAGAAAGGAGAGTGTCTGCTATACAGTTATAGGGTATGCAGTGAGTCCAACGGCTGACCAATTTTAGGAAAAACCCCACTAAGAATTTAAAGACACATAGAGCAGGGCCACAATAACGACAAATTCCATTTAGAAAGGAGAGAGTCTGCTATACAGTTATGGGGTATGCAGTGAGTTCAATGGCTGAACAATTTTAGGAAAAACCCCACTAACAATTTAAAGACACATAGAGCACGGCCACAGTAACAAGGTAGGACATGTTTCCATTAAAAAGGAGAGAGTCTGCTATACAGTTATAGGGCATGCAGTGAGTCCAACGGATGACCAATTTTAGGAAAAACCCCACTAAAAATTGAAAGACTCATAGAGCAGGGCCACAGTAACGACATCTTCCCATTAGAAAGGAGAGCGTCTACTATACAGTTATAGAGTATGCAGTGAGTCCAACGGCTGACAAATTTTAGGAAAAATCCGACTAAGAATTTAAAGACACATAGAGCAGGGCCACAGTAATGACAAATTCCTGTTAGAAAGGAGAGAGTCTAACATAGTGTTGGCCTATGCAGTGAATGCAAGGGCTGCCAAAAATTTAGAGGCACTTCAATGCCCCTTGGAAGAGACGTGGAGGAGGGCCTCATAAAAATATGTTCCCATTAGAAAGGAGCGGGCCTCCTATACTTGTAATGCCCATGCACTAAGTGTATGAGCTGACAAACATTTACCCCGGGGGGGGGGGTATACATGAACATACTGTATAAAAAATTTTTTTTACGGGCATCATAAACACCATTTAAAAATATTATGTGGATGTTGCATCACGGACCACGGTCATCCTGGTGATATCGTGGTGGAAGATGAGGAGAAGGAGGAGGACAAGAGCAAATAGCCAAAATCAGGAAGCGTATACCCATGTGTGGGTGTGAAGAGGTGCGTGGGAATACACCTCCCAAGAAAGACACTGGATTTGAGTTTATGTTAGTCTGCTATCATTCGGTGGTGTTGAGAAGTCTTTCCCAATCCAGCCCTTGTTCATTTTTATAAGAGTCAGCCTGTCAGCATTTTCAGTTGACAGACGGATGCGCTTATCAGTTACAATTCCACCAGCGGCACTAAAAACCCGCTCTGATAAAACACTGGCGGCAGGGCAGGCCAGGACCTCCAAGGCATAGAGAGCCAGTTCATTCCATGTATCCAGCTTGGATACCCAATAATTATAAGGCACAGCGGAATCACGGAGGACGTTGGTACGGTCGGCAATGTACTCCCTCAGCATCTTCTCAAACTTTGCACTTCTTGTGAGAGTACCCCGCGCCTCAGGGCCTGTGTGATGGGAGGGTCTGAGGAAACTCTCCCAGAACTTTGTCAGTGTTCCCCTGCCTCTGCTGGATTGAAGTTGTGTCTCTCTCGCCTGTACTCCTTGATTGTCCAACGAAGTGTGCCCTCTGCCGCCAGCATTTTCAGATGGGAATTTTTTTAATAGGTCTGCAACAAGGGCTTTCTGGTATAGCCCCATTTTTGTAGACCTGTCCGTCTCAGGAATAAGAGATATAAAGTTCTCTTTGTAGCGTGGGTCTAGAAGTGTCACCAACCAGTAATGACTGTCACTCAAAATTTTGAGAACGCGAGGGTCATGGGAAAGGTAGCGTAACATAAACTCAGCCATGTGTGCCAGACTACTAACAGGCAAGACTTCCGTGTCCTAACCAAGAGGATGACTGACCATGCTCTCCTCCTTGTCCTCTGGCCATCCACGCTGAACAGACGGTATGACAGCTGTGCAGGTAGTACCGTCTATAGTGCATGAAACTAGCTCCTGTCCTTCCTCCTCCTCGTCTTCCTCATTGTCACCCAATCCACATTGGGATGAGATGAGGCTTGGCAGTGTGTAATCACCCTGTATGGTTCCTTGCTCCATCTCATCGTGCTCCGCCTGCAATGCATCCTCTTTGATTGTGAGCAGAGAGCATTTCAGAAGATAGAGAAGCAGGATGGTGATGCTAATTATGGCGTCATCGCCGCTCACCATCTTGGTGGAGTCCTCAAAGTTTTGGAGGATGGTACATATGTCTGACATCCATGTCCACTTCTGAGGTCTTATGTGTGGAGTCTGAACTGAATACCCACGGCCTTCTCGATGCTGATACTCAACAACTGCCCTCTTCTGCTCAAAAATCCTTCCCAACATCTGCAGTGTAGAGTTCCAAAGTGTGGGGACATCACACCAGTCTGTGAGCCGGAAGCTGCAAACGCTGCTGAAACACGGCAAGGGCGGCGGAAGCTGTAGCTGACTTTCTAAAATGGGCACACAGGAGGCGTACTTTAGCAAGCAGATCCGGCAGCTCCGGGTAGGATTTGAGAAACCGCTGAACCACGAGGTTAAGCACATGGCCCAGGCATGGTAAGTGTGTGAGCTCGCCTCGCCTCAGAGCCGCCACCAGGTTCCGGCCATTGTCACACATGACCATGCCTGGCTGTAGGTTCAGCGGTGTGAGCTACAGATCTGCCTGGTCTTTCAGAGCTGTCCACAACTCTTCAGCATTGTGCGGTTTGTCACCTAAGCATATTAGCTTCAGCACACCCTGTTGCCGCTCGGCCGAGGCAGTGCTGCAGTGCTTCCAGCTTGTGACTGATGTGGTCATTTTGGAGATGGAGGCCGAAGAGGAGGAGGAGGCTGAGGAGGATGAGGTGCAGGAGCTGTAGACCGCGGGGGCAACCCTGATTGACCTAGGGCCCGCAATCCTTGCCGTCGGGAGGACGTGTTCCGTCCCAAGGTCCGACTGGGTCCCGGCGTCCACTATGTTAACCCAGTGTGCCATCAGCGAGATGTACCGTCCCTGCCCACAAGCACTTGTCCACGTGTCTGTGGTTTGGTGGACTTTCCCGGTAACCACGTTTTTGAGGGCACGGCTAATGTTTTGGGACACGTGCTTGTGTAATGCGGGGACGGCACACCGGGAGAAATAGTGGTGGCTGGGGACCGAGTACTGAGGGACGCCCGCCGCCATCAGGTTGTGGAATGCTTCCGTCTCCACGAGCCTAAAAGGCAACATTTCGAGCGCAAGTAGTCGTGAAATGTGAGAATTTAGTACTGTAGCCTGTGGGGCATTGGCTGCATATTTGCACTTGAGTTCCAAGGACTGGGGTATGGACAACTGAACTCTGCGCTGGGACAAGGACATGGACGTGCTTCCTGATGCTGCTACTTGAGAGTGCGCAACGACATGTGCAGGGCAGGAGGCATCTTCGCATGCACAATGGACAGGGGATTGGCTTGCATGCATGACAGTGGAAGAAGCAATGGTGCCACCTGCAGACACTGTTCCTGGACTCTGGGGTTCGGCCCACAAAGTCGGGTGCTTTGCTACCATGTGCCTGATCATGCTGGTGGTGGTCAGGCTGGTCGTTTTGCCACTCCTGCTGATGCTGGCCTGGCAGGTGGTGCAAATGGGCTTTTTGGGGTTATTGGCAGAGTCTTTAAAAAACAACCAGACTCGGGAAGACCTAACAGTTGTGCTGGCAACTTCCTTCGTGTTGATGTTACGGGGAATGGTTGCCTGCCTTCTGTCTGCAGCCACCACACTGCTTCTTCCTGCCTGTTGGGGTGCTCTGCCTCCCTCCCCCTGTGTGCTGCTGTCCTCGCTCTGCATGTCCTCCTGCCAGGTTGGGTCAGTTACTATATCATCCACCACCTCGTATTCCACTTCTGCACCATGGTCCTCCTCCTGACTTTCTGGCAATTGTGTCTCATCATCGTCCACCTCTTGTGACACTTTCCCACCGTCGCCTTCGTGTGACCGTGGCTGCTCAAATATTTGGGCATTGCTATACGCGATCTCCTCTTGCCCCACTTCAAGTGGCCGGGCGAGAGGCCCGAATCTATAAATGGAAAAGTGAACAGCTCTTCAGAGTGTCCAAGTGTGGGATCATTTGTCTCCGGGTACTCGGCATGGTGGGAGGAAGGAGGATCAAGGTGTGGAAGACAGGTTGGTGGTGGTGGTTGTGGTGGTTAAGTGACTTGAAGCATTATCTGCTATCCAACCAACAACCTTTTGACACTGCTCTGGGTTCAATAGTGGTGTGCTGCGGTCCCCTATGAATTGGGACAGGAAGGTCAGGCAAGAAGATGTGGATGTGTGTTGTGGCACAATTTCAGCTTGCCCAAGGCCTTGTCCTTGGCCTCTGTATGCACCATCACCATCACGTCCAGTTTCCTGTCCCTTGCCACGTTCCTTGCCCATTTTAAATGGAGGACAGTATCTTCCACGCTCGCTACAAATGACTGAGTTTTGAGCGAACTTATATGTGATCCGTGTGACGGAGAAAACAGAGTTTTAAATACCTGCCCTGTAGGTAAGTAGTTTGAACAGCAAACTGCGGTGAATTGCTTCACTGACACACTAAAGAAAATTTTTAATGGAGGCCAGAAATGGCAGTATTTTCTGACAACGTGTATGTGATCCATTTAATGGAGAAAACACAGTTTTAAATAGCTGGATTTCTAGCTCTGTAATATGGAAAGGACCTGGCTGTATTCTGCAGTGCCAACAAGAAAATGGCACAGTGTTCCCTGGATTTCTTTTTAAGCAAATAATGAGGATTAAGAGCCAAAAAAAAGTATTCCTGGCCCCTGAGACCTAGGCCTTTGTATAGAAATATCTAACAGCAGCAGAAGGCAGAATTGGAATGGAGCCTCTTGTGCTATATGCACTGCAGTCAGCTATATACCCTGCCTGCCTATATACACTGCCTGCCTGATATCTCTGCAGATGGATTAGTTAGTCCTCAAAAGGACTGTTTGTTATGATGGATATGTGTAATGTACGGTTTTTCTCCCTACACTACCTAATACACAAGCAAATCTCTCCCTGACGCAGCAGCACCTCTCCCTACACTGTCTGATTCCGGAGTGACTGTGACGAGCACGGCGGCTCCAGGTCTGATATAGACCTGATGACGCTGTGCGGCCAGCCAATCACTGTAATGCCACAACCAACATGGCTATGACATTACAGTGAGTGGCAGGTAATCCCTGCATGTTGATTGGCGCTCTAAAGAGCCCCAAACATGCAGGGAGGGGACCCGAGCTCCCGCTGAGCAACCCGGAAATAATCGGCGATCGCAGAGCATTTCGAGCAGTGAGATGCTTGGGCGAGCACCAAGCAGTAGCGAGCATGCTCGCTCATCACTAATGATGACTAGTACCAGATTATTGGAGGTGGGATGTTGATCCAGGGAACAACTCTGATAGCTGTATTTGGAGTGGGGAATTTTCCTCCTAACATCTGGTAATTGGCATCTTCTGTGTTCCTAAGGTTTCCCAGATCCAAGTTTTATACATGCCTCCAATACCCACTAAATTTTCCATCAGTAAAAGAAAAAATCTAAAGAAAAATATATTTTTATTCTTTTCTACCCTGTAAGGTGCATACAATAAGTCAACAATTACAATGCGTTTCTTGTTTAACAAAATTAATGTTTTCATTGTGCTTTACTTTTTATTTTCTAATCCATTGATTTACTTTTTGCAAGAACATGCATCTTCATTGAACCATAACCAGGCTGGCCATAGACTAATCTGCCTTCTGGTAGGATGTAAGTATGTGAAGAGGGTTATCGCTATTTCTAGCAAATATCCTGCCTTGTTTAAATTGCTTACATTTCTTTAATTAGACCAATTTTCTTATGTTGAAGTTGATAAATGAGGCGACCATAGTATGTATCAGCTAACATCTCCCTAATTTGTCTATATTCTTTCTATTTTTTTTACTGTTTGTGTTATAATATGCATTTTTTCAATATATGAAGAGTGAATTTGAAAAGCCTTATTACTAAGGATGAGCAAATTGAATCTAAACAAATCCAATTCATTTACAATTTCCAAAAAGTTGCAGATTCTACCAAACCCAAATTTTTGGGAAACCAGGGAGCTTCTATTTTGCTGGATTCATATGGGCCAGAAAAGGAATAAAACAGAAAAAAAATCATACTCATCTAGCTCCTCGTGTGTCCCTGCCACATGTCCTGCTCCGCTCTGGCCCTAGTTCTCCTCACTCATCTCCAGTGACACCTCCGATGCCAGTGAAGTACATTTGGCCCTTTTAGGCCACTAGAATAATGCAGTAGTGAAGAGAAGATTTCCCTTTTTCGGCGCTTCCAGAGGATAAGGATCGTTACAGATGAATTCTTTTTCTCAAAATCAGATTTATTCGGACACTATATTAAGAACAAACAACGCGTTTCTGCCAGCAACGGCCTTCATCAGGTATAATATGCACTCAGGGTCGGACTGGGCTGGCGGGATACCGTGAATTTTCCCGGTGGGCCCCGCCCCCTGCTGCAGAGGAGAGGGGGAGAAGAGAGCAAAAAAAAAATCCTGCGGTTTTAAGGGGCACGGGCCCTTTAAAAGCGCAGGCACAGTGTATGCGGGGACGCGCGCACGCGGCGTTCATTACCTGAACCACCGCGGCGCACGTCCCTGTGAAGCAGCTGAAGCTGCGCGTCTCCCTTCGCCGGCCGGCTTATGACGTCATCGTCATGCGCCTGCTGTGAAGGAGGCGCGCAACTCCGGAGAAGGAGGACGCCGCACGGGATCGCAGGAAGGTAAGAGGTGTATGTGTGTGTGTGTGTGTGTGTGTGTGTGTGTGTGTGTGTGTATGTGTGTATGTAATGGTCTGGGCCCCTGGCTGGACACACAAGGGGGGAATCCCAGCTGGACAGTGGACAGACACACAAGGTGGGGAAGCCCAGCTGGACAGACACACAAGGGGGGAAGCCCAGCTGGACAGACACACAAGGGGGGAAGCCCATCTGGACAGACACACAAGGGGGGAAGCCCAGCTGGACAGACACACAAGGGGGGAAGCCCAGCTGGACAGACACACAAGGAGGGAAGCCCAGCTGGACAGACACACAAGGGGGGAAGCCCAGCTGGACAGACACACAAGGGGGGAAGCCCAGCTGGACACACACACAAGGGGGGAAGCCCAGCTGGACAGACACACAAGGGGGGAAGCCCAGCTGGACAGACACACAAGGGGGGGAAGCCCAGCTGGACAGACACACAAGGGGGGAAGCCCAGCTGGACGGACACACAAGGGGGGAAGCCCAGCTGGACGGACACACAAGGGGGGAAGCCCAGCTGGACGGACACACAAGGGGGGAAGCCCAGCTGGATGGACACACAAGGGGGGAAGCCCAGCTGGACGGACACACAAGGGGGGAAGCCCAGCTGGACGGACACACAAGGGGGGAAGCCCAGCTGGACGGACACACAAGGGGGGAAGCCCAGCTGGACGGACACACAAGGGGGGAAGCCCAGCTGGACGGACACACAAGGGGGAAGCCCAGCTGGACGGACACACAAGGGGGGAAGCCCAGCTGGATGGACACACAAGGGGGGAACCCCGTATGGACACACAAGGGGGAACCCCGTATGGACACACAAGGGGGGAACCCTGGCTGGACACAAAAGGGGGGAACCCTGGCTGGACACACAAGGGGGGATCCCTGGCTGGACACACAAGGGGGGAACCCTGGCTGGACACACAAGGGGGGACCCTGGTTGGACACACAAGGGGGGACCCTGGCTGGACCCAGGCAAAGGGGGGGGTGGGCAGGATGGATATATGGGGGGACAGGCTGGACTCATGGAGGCCAGGATGATATATGGGGGGCAGACTGGACATATGGAGGTCAGGATGGATATATGGGGGGGCATGCTGGACACATGGGAGGCCAGGACGGATATATGGGGGGGCAGGCTGGACACATGGGAGGCCAGGATGGATACATGGGGCGGCAGGCTGGACTCATGGAGGCCAGGATGGATATATGGGAGGGGGCAATCTGGACACATGGAGGCCAGGATGGATCTATGGGGGGGCAGGCTGAACACATGGAGGCCAGGATGGATCTATGGGGGGGGGCAGGCTGAACACATGGAGGCCAGGATGGATATATGGAAGCGGGGGGACAGGCTGGACACATGGGGGGCTAGGATGGATATGTGGATGGGCAGGCTTGATACACGTGGGCGAACATAAATATATGGAGGGGCACGCTGGATATATGGGGGGTGTCAGGATGGATATATGAGGAGGCAGGCTGGACACATGGAGGCCAGGATGGATATGTAGGGGGAGCAGGCTGGACACATGGATATATGGGTGGGGCAGGCTGGACACATGGAGTCCAGGATGGATATATGGGGGGGCAGGATGGATATATGGGGAGGTGTCAGGATGGATATATGCAGTGGGGGGCAGGATGGATATATAGAGGGTAGGCTGGACACATGGAGTCCAGGATGGATATATGGGGAGGCAGGCTGGAAACATGGAGGCCAGGATGGATATGTGGGGGGGGCAGGCTGGCCACATGGGGGGCTAGGATGGGTATATGGGAGGGGGCAGGCTCGATACACGTGTGCTAGGATAAATATATGGAGGGGTCAAACTGGACAAATGGGGGCCAGAAGGGATATATGCAGGGGGGTGTCAGGATGGATACATGGAGTCCAGGATGGATATATGGAGGGGCAGGCTGGAAACATGGAGGCAAGGATGGATATGTGGGGGGGGGGCAGTCTGGCCACATGGGGACTAGGATGGATATATGGAGGGGGGAGGGCAGGCTCGATACATGTGGACTAGGATAAATATATGGAGAGGCCACCCTGGACATATGGGGGCCAGAAGGGACATATGGGGGTGCCTGGCTGGACAAGGGACTTAATTACTGTTTGGGGGCCAGATTGAGGAACATACTTTATTAGTTTATGGTGGCCAGTGGGGAACATTATTACTTTAGATTCCAATTATTATTATTACATTATTACTTCAGTAATATAATTTACTTTTTAGGAAACTGTTTTCCATGGGATGGGACAAAAGAGGAGTCCTGTTACTGTGCAGGATGGCACTATGTTGCTTTTTTTCTTCAACTGGTGTAGTGTAAAAGTCGGGGGGGAGTGGGAATATTCTCTAGAAGAGATCAGTTATTGATAACTGTGTGTTATTTTCTGCAGTCGATTCCTGGCTGGAAGAAGTGATGGCCGTCTGTGCCTGATGAAGAAGAAAAGCGAAGATGAAGGACTTCACCTAGAGACGTCACTGGTGAGTCAGTGTATTACATGTACACTTACACTACACACGTGGTCAAAATTGTTGGTACCCCTCGTTTCATGAAAGAAAAACCCACAATGGTCACAGAAATAACTTGAATCTGATAGATTACAAACTTTTGAAAATGAACAAATGAAAGTCAGACATTGCTTTTCTGCTTCCACAGAATTAAAAAAAAAATTAACCTCATGAAATAGGCCTGGACAGAAATGATGGTTCTTCTTAACTTAATATTTTGTTGAACAACTTTTTGAGGCAATCACTGCAATCAAAGGATTCCTGTAACTGTCAATGAGACTTCTGCACCTCTCCACAGGTATTTTGGCCCACTCCTCATGAGCAAACTGCTACAGTTGTCTCGTGTTTGAAGGTTGCCTTTTCCATGTTTCAGCTCTTTCCAAAGATGCTCAATAGGATTTAGGTCAGGGCTCATAGAAGGCCACTTCAGAATAGTCCAATGTTTTCCTCTTAGCCATTCTTGGGTCATTATCCTGTTGCAAGACCCATGACCTGTGACTGATACCAAGCTTTCTGACACTGGGCAGCCCATTTCTCACTAGAATCCCTTGATAGTCTTGAGATTTCATTGTACCCAGCAGAGATTCAAGACACCTTGTGCCAGATGCAGCAGAGCAGCCCCAGAACATAACAGCCTCCCCCATGTTTCACAGTAGGGATAGTGTTCTTTTCTTGATATGCTTCATTTTTCTGTCTGTGAACATAGAACTGATGTGCCTTGCCAAAAACTTCCATTTTTGTCTCATCTGTCCATAGGACATTCTCCCAGAAGCTTTGTGGCTTGTCAACATGTAGTTTGGCAAATTCCAGTCTGGCTTTTTTATTATTTTTTTTTTTCAACAATGGTGTTCTCCTTGGTCATCTCCCATGAAGTCCACTTTGGATCAAACAATGACAGATGGTGCGATCTGACACTGATGTTCCTTGAGCTTGAAGTTCACCTTTAATCTCATTAGAAGTTATCCTGGGCTCTTTTGTTACCATTCATATTATCCGTCTCTTTGATTTGTGATCAATTTTCCTCCTGTGGCCACGTCCAGGGAAGTTGGCTACAGTCCCATAGATCTTAAATTTCTGAATAATATGTGACACTGTAGTCAAAGGAACATAAAGCTGCTTGGAGATGGTCTTATAACCTTTACCTTTAAACATGCTTTTCTATAACTTTCTTTCTAATCTCCCGAGACAACTCTTTCCTTTGCTTCCTCTGGTGCATGTTGAGTGTGGTACACACCATGTCACCAAACCTCACAGTGAGTATCTGTAGCCCTATATACAGGCCCACTGACTAATTACAAGATTGTAGACACCTGTGATGCTAATTAGTGGGCACAACTTGATTTAACATGTCCCTTTTGTCACATTATTTTCAGGGGTACCTTAATTTCTTTCCAGGCCTATTTCATGAGTTTAATTTTTTTTTAATTCTGTGGAAGCAGAAAAGCAATGTCTGACTTTCATTTCTTCATTTTCATAGATTTTTAAATTTATTATTACTTTTGTCAGATTCAAGTTATTTCTGTGACCATTGTGGGTTTTTCTTTCATTAAACGAGCGGTACCAACAATTCTGATCACTTGTGTGTATAGTATATACAGAGCTCCTGTGTATGTCACTGGTGATCACTGTATTACGTATACACTATATACAGAGCTTCTGTGTATAATGTCACTGGTGACCACTGTATTAACTGTACACTATATACAGAGCTGCTGTTTATAATGTCACTGGTGATCACTGTGTTACCTGTACACTGACACTATATACAGAGCTCCTGTGTATAATATCACTGGTGATCACTGTATTTATTACCTGTACACGAACACTATATACAGAGCTCCTGTGTATAATATCACTGGTGAGCAGTGTATTACCTGTACAATGACACTATATACAGAGCTCCTGTGTATAATGTCACTGGTGATCACTGTGTTACCTGTACACTAACACTATATACAGAGCTCCTGTGTATAATGTCGCTGGTGGCAATAACAGTTTTGTTAGTATTGTGGTTTGTATTCATGATCAGTATTGTAGTATTGGGTCACTTTGGGGTGGTAATATGTGGTCTGGTCATGGTGTGGCCGTATTTGTTCCTTGTATGTGGTATTATTCAGTCACTATGTGGTGGTAATATGTGATCTAGTCATGGTGTGGCGATATTTGTCCCTTTTGTATGTGGTATTATTGGTGTTGATATAGTGAACTGTGTTGTGTATGGCGGTCATTTTGTTCTTGCTGATATTAACTAGGAAAAGATTTTTTCCATTAGGCCACAGCCTCACCATCAGTATTTGGTTAGTATTTTTTCTCAGGAGTCGCTGCCAAAACAAGTAGTGGGTGATAAATGCAGAATTGGTGACTTGTTTCTATTATACCTTTTGTCTGATTGTTCCTCATCTAGTTTTGGCTCCCACTCCTGAAAAAAAAAATACTGACCGGATACTGACCAAATACTGATAGTGGGGCCGTGGCCTTAGAGATTAAATACTTGGACCAGAGCGGCAGAGATGCACTTACAAGGGTTCTCCGGTGAAAACAAGTAATCACCTCTCCACAGGATCAGTGATAATATTGATTGGTGGGGGTCTGACTGCTGGCACACAATCGGCAGAATGTGGAGCTTTTCTCCCCATTAGACTGGAGCGGCATGTGAGATGCGACCACTGATCCATTCATTCCTAAAGTGGCTGTGAGCACTGCTCTTTTTTGGAAGCCCCCAAGAGAATGAATGGAGCTGCGGTCAGACGTCCCACCTGCCGCTGCATTTTAAAATGGGGATAAGTGTCCTGTCAGGGATAAAACTTCCCCATTCTTCTGATAGGTGCGTTTTCCAATGTTCGGACCCAAACGATCAATAAGTTACCACCTATCCTGTAGAGCCCATGGATCGGTGATAACTTGTTTTAAACAAAGAAGCCCTTTAATGCAAACTACCGTAATTGTACATCCCAGTTATAGTGTCGCACAGTAGATGTGCAGGAGCCGCTAGTCAATGCTCCACTATAACAGGGATAGCGGATAACAGATATTTGCATATGGCTGTAGGTGGGCCCCTAGAGTCAGTTCTCCCTGTGGGCCCCAGACACCCCAGTCCGACCCTGTATGCACTTGTCAGTATTTTAACCCCTTAATTACCGGGGACGTATTAGTACGCATATTTGCGTACTGCCCGTTCAGTGAGGGCTGCTGCGCTGAGCCCTCACTGAACGGAGCACATGTCAGCTGATTCTTACAGCTGACATATGCCCGCAACAGCCGCGGGTGGAATCGCGATCCACCCGCGGCTGTTAACATGTTAAATGCCGCTGTCAATCTCTGATAGCAGCATTTAACGCGCGCTTCCGGGTAGCGCGTCATAAGCCCCGCCCACCGGCAACCCCGTCACGTGATCGCGGGTCGCCGATGGGTGGACATGACAACCCAGGGTCTGCAGCAGACGCCTGTGGTTGTCATGATCTTGTCGCTATGAGCGCCACCTAGTGGTCGGCGCTCATAGCACAGGACCATTTCTGCTGCATGCAGGGGACCTGCTCGTCCCCTGTATGTAGCAGAGGCGATCGGATAGTTGCTGCTTCTAGTCTCCTATGGAGACTACAGAAGCATGCAAAAAGTAAAAAAAAAAAGTTTTTAAAAATATAAAAAAAAATAAAAAAATATAAAAGTTTAAATCACCCCCCTTTTGCCCCATTCAAAATAAAATAATAAAAAATAAACTCCACATACACATATTTGGTATCGCCGCGTTCAGAATCGCCCGATCTATCAATATAAAAAAGAATTAATCTGATCGGTAAACGGCGTAATGAGAAAAAAATTCTAAACGCCAGAATTACGTTTTTTGGTCGCCGCAAAATTGCAATAAAATGCAATAACGGGCGATCAAAACATCGGATCTACCCCAAATGTTATCAGTAAAAATGTCAGCCCGGTGCACAAAAAATAAGCCATCAACCAGCCCCAGATCACGAAAAATGGAGACGCTACGGGTCTTAGAAAATGGCGCTATTTTTTTTTTTTTTTTTTTACCAAATTTTGGAATTTTTTTTCACCACTTAAATATAAAAGAACCTATACATGTTTGGTGTCTATGAACTTGTAATGACCTGTAGAATAAGAAGGGCAGGTCAGTTTTAGCATTCAGTGAACGTGGTAAAAAAAATAAATAAAAAACAACTGTGGTATTGCACTTTTTTTTGCAATTTTACTCTGGGAACAAGGGGAGCAAAAACGAAAATGCAAAAACGGAAAATGCTCCGGGGCTTAAGGGGTTAAGGAAGACAATCTTTATAGACTGGTAACTCTTAAGATGTCATGTTTTTTTTCCGTTTTTTTTTTTTTCTTTCCCTTACCTTGGTTAAATTACTTAGGATTGACACCGCACCCCAATTAAGTTAGGAGAGTGGGTAGTTGTTCAACATTATATTCTAACACCATTCTGTGTACTAGAATGGTTTGTTTTTTGATATTAGAATGAACATATGTATAATAAAAAATTCCTTTCTCTTTTCATTTCCTTCCCTTTCCCCTCCTTTCTTTCTCTTTCAATATATATAATAGTAATTTTAGAATACATAGTTGTGATTAAAATATACCTGGTGGTGGTTATAAAAAAAAAATGCATGGTACTGATCATAAAAATACATAATAATTGTTAGTCTAGTATATAAAAAATTCATAAAATATAACAGTTATTTTTACAGAAATTAGATATTACAATAAACAAATATTTTTTCAGTATTGGTAAATAGTTCTGTGCATTAATCAATATACACTTTTTTTTTTCCCCCCTCACACATTTTCCACTATATCGTTAAGACCATCTGGATATAGGGTTTTCAATCGAAAGATCCAATAAGACTCTTTTCTGTTTAGTTTCTGGATCCTATTTATGTCATTCTGTGATATTTGTTTAACAGGAGTTACCTTTATGTCAAATTTTTTGTGGTGTTTAACTAAAAGGTATCTGGACAAACTGTGTTTTAAAAAACCTTTTTTAGTGTTGTGTCTGTGTAGTGCGGCCCACATATTGAAGACCACAGGCACAATTGATCACGTAGATAACGTGGTCACTCTCACAAGTAAGGTGCTGGTTTATATTTATTGTCTCTCCTGTGCTTCTTGATGTGATACATTTTTGTTTGTGACTAATAATATTGCAGCAATGACATTTTTTTGATCCACATCTAAAAACTCCATAGGGGTTTTATATAGGAGTCTTTTTGATCTTGAAGGAGAGAGGGGTTTCCCTAAGACACTAAGCGCAATAATGTTCCCAATTGTAACCCCCCTCCGGAATGTGATACCAAGATTCTCCGGTAGCCACTTTTTGAGAAAGGAATCCTTTCTTAGAATGTACCAATACTTTTTTAAAATCTGTCTTACTTTCACACTTCCCTGATTAAAAGCAGTAATAAAATTATAATGCCATCTTGTAATATTTTCTTTGTCATCTTTATTTCTCTTTTTGTACATATTTGTTTGTTCAGTGTCTATAACAGAGCACTGTTTTTTTTCTGTGAGTTTTTCATACAGACATTCATTTTGATTTTTTTTCAGGTTGGTTTCATAGGCTTGTCCAGATACCTTTTAGTTAAACACCACAAAAAAATTGACATAAAGGTAACTCCTGTTGAACAAATATCACAGAATGACATAAATAGGATCCAGAAACTAAACCGAAACGAGTCTTATTGGATCTTTCGATTGAAAACCCTATATCCAGATGGTCTTAACGATATAGTGGAAAATGTGTGAGGGGGGGGGGGGAGTGTATATTGATTAATGCACAGCCCTATTTACCAATACTGAAAAAAATATTTGTTTATTGTAAGATCTAATTTCTGTAAAAATAACTTATATTTTATAATTTTTTTATATACTAGACTAACAATTATTATGTATTTTTATGATCAGTACCATGCAATTTTTTTTTAGAACCACCACCAGGTATATTTTAATCACAACTATGTATTCTAAAATTACTATTATATATATTGAAAGAGAAAGAAAGGAGGGGAAAGGGAAGGAAATGAAAAGAGAAAGGAATTTTTTATTATACATATGTTCATTCTAATATCAAAAAACAAACCATTCTAGTACACAGAATGGTGTTAGGCTATGTGCCCACGTAGCGTTTTTGTAGCATTTTTGCAATGTTTTTACGGCCGCAAAAACGCATGTAAAACCGTCTCCCATGCAAAGCAATGTGAATTCGGATGTGCAGTCCACATGATGCGCTAATTTGCTTGCCAAATTCGCATTGCGTTGCAAAACTCCTGCATGACCATTTCTACCGCGATTACGCTGAAAATTCGCTGCCTTTGAGGAACATTGAAATGCAGCAAACCCGCAGGTATATGTGGATTTGCTGCGTTTCAAAGAAATTCAATGGCCGTGAATTTGCAGCGTAATCGCGGTGCGTGTGGTACCCACGATGAAGAGGAGACTACAACTGAAAAAAAGAAATAAAAAAGTTAAAAATAAAAAAAAACCTGTATACTCAACTCTCCGGTCTCCTCCCGGCCATGTCCTCTCTCCTCGGTATCCCGCGGTGTACTTGCAGGACCTGCGGTGACATCATTTAGTCAGCTGATGGTCACGCGACCGCTGACGTCAGCAGTCAGGTGATGGTCGCGTAACCATCAGCTGACTAAATGACGTCATGGCAGGTCCTGCCAGTACACCGCGGGATGCCAAGGAGAGTGGACGCCGCCGGGAGGAGACAGGAGAGATGAGTATACAGTTTTTTTTAAATTTTTTACTTTTTAATTCCTTTTTTTTTTTTACTATAGATGCAGCATTAAAAGCATCTAAGTTGGTCACACGATATAAATCCATGTCGGTTGCATGGATTTTGTTAGAACTCTCCTGTTAGTTTTTTTTTAGTTTGATGGTCACATGACCATTTTGCCTATTTAATCTGGCTCCGCCCTCCTGGTCTTGCTGGACTTCATTGTATTTACTACTCTTGAGCTAGCTTGGTGCTCTGTTGCCATTCTCTGTTAGTTTTGCTAGGTCTTCTGACCTCTATGCTTTTTGTTGTGTGTTTGTCTTTGACTGCTACTATTTCTGCTAGGAGGTGTCCAACTTATCCCAGTCCCTAGTTCTTGTAGGGATCCCTCCCTCACATCTATAGGTCTTCGTACAGACTAGCCGAGGACTTTAGCGGGTCTGATCGCAGGATCAGGTTCCCCGTTACATCGTAGGGATCTAGTTTAGTTCTATTGTAGGGACAGTTCTCCTGTCTTTCCTTAGTCTCTGTAGCAGATCATAACAGTAAGTCCAGCCCTGAAAGAAAAAAAAAAAAAATTTCTCTAAGGAAAGACCTCCAGTTTTCCATCATGGTCTCGGTTCAAGATTTGGCTCAACGCTTGCAGGGACTCTCTCTGGAGGTGGCCGAGCTCCAACAACACGTGAGTAGCTGTTCTGGAGCGCATTTTGTGGAACCAAAGGTACGTCTGCCTGATCTATTTTTTGGCGAACAACAAGATTTTTTTTCTTTTAAAAATGCTTGTTTATTGTATTTTCGTTTGAGACCCGGATCCTCTGGTGATGAATCACAGCGCATAGGGTTCATAATGTCACTTTTGCGCAAAGATCCTCAGGGTTGGGCCTTCTCTCTCCAACCTAGTGATCCGTGCTTTAGATCAGTGGATAGTTTTTTTTCTGCTTTGGGTTTGTTGTATGATGATCCTGATCGTGTCTCATCTGCTGAGTCTGAATTGAGACGTTTGAGGCAGGGATCAGGTAATGTGGAAAAATATTGTTCTCACTTCCGTCGGTGGTCTGCCCAGGTGGGGTGGAACGATTCAGCTTTGAAAAGCTTGTTTCTTGCAGGGCTAGGTGAAAGGGTTAAGGATTTACTGATTGCTTATCCTACACCTGGAAACTTGCAGGAGGCAATGCAATTAGCTATACGGGTGGACAGGAGACTGCGTGCAGGGGTTAATGAGAGCAAATCCTCTGCTATGTCAGCTCCGAGTCCTGAGAGGGTCTGTGCAGACAATTGAGAGCCGATGGAGATTGGGGCGATGACACCCCGCTCTCAGGAAAAAGACCGCAGGCTTTCTGAAGGCTTGTGCTTCTATTGCGGAAATTCTGGTCATTTTATTAAGAACTGTGTGCTTCGTATGAAGAAAGAAAAAAAAATGGTCAGTTATGCCCGTATTGCCTGTTTAAATTCTAAGGGAGTATTCCTATCTGCCACTACTGCTGCTCAGGATGAATTAATTGAATTTCGGTATTTGTGGATTGTGGTTCTACTCTGAATGTGATTGATGGGGGATTCTTGGAAAAACTTAGATTAGAACCTAAAACTTTGTCATCCCCTATTGTTGTGGTTTCTGTTGATGGCTCTCCCTTGAAGAGTGTTACTCATAAGGTCTGTGAATTTCCCCTCACTATTAATGGTATTCACCAAGAAAATTTGGATTTGGTGGTATTGGATAATTTGCCTTCTCCAGTAATATTGGGGTTACCCTGGTTAAAATTGCACAATCCTGTACTGGATTGGTCTACCAATGAAATTAAGTCCTGGAGCCCTAAGTGTTATGACAAGTGTTGTAACGGACGTATTGCTGCTGTGGATAAAGGGGAATTGCCTGTACCTATTCAGGATTTTTGGAGAGTTTTTTCTGAGGAGGAGTCACAAATTTTGCCTCCCCATAGAGACTATGATTGTACCATTGAATTTGTCCCTGGAGCGACTCTTCCTAAAAGTCGTTTATTTAATCTTACTATTCCTGAGAGAAAGGCTTTGGAGGAATACATACAGACAAGCTTGGCCGCCGGTCACATTAGGCCTTCCAAGTCTCCTGTGGCTGTTGGATTTTTTTTTGTAAAAAAAAAAGATGGCGGTTTACGTCCTTGTCTGGACTTTCGTGAGATTAATAAAATTACTGCACGCAATCCTTACCCACTGCCATTGATTCCTGATTTATTTAACCAGTTAGTGGGGGCCAAGTGGTTCTCTAAAATTGATCTCCGGGGGGCATACAATTTGTTGCGCATGAAGGAGGGTGATGAATGGAAGACTGCTTTTAACACTCCTGTGGGTCATTTTGAGAATCTGGTTATGCCTTTTGGTCTTACCAATGCTCCAGCATTTTTTTCAGAATCTTATTAATGACATCCTTAGACCTTTAATCGGCAAAAATGTGGTTGTGTATTTGGATGACATTCTGATTTATTCGCCTGATCTGGAGTCTCATTGGCGGAGCGTACGTGAGGTATTACAGTTATTAATGGACAATTCGCTTTTTGCTAAGCTCGAGAAATGTGAGTTCGCTGTACAGAGAATTAATTTTTTGGGCTACATTATCTCCAGTGAAGGTTTTGAGATGGACCCGGTTAAAGTTCAAGCTGTGCAGGAATGGCCTAGGCCTATTGGTTTGAAATCGATACAGAGGTTTTTGGGTTTCGCCAATTATTACAGAAAATTCATAAAAAAATTTTCTATTATTGTCAAACCGCTGATCGATCTCACCAGGAAAGGTGCTAATGCGGTTCAGTGGACTTCTGAGGCCATTGAAGCTTTTGTGTTTCTAAAGGAGAGGTTCACCTCTGCTCCCATCCTTATGCAGCCTGATGTGACTAAGCCGTTTTTGGTTGAGGTTGATGCTTCTTCGGTGGGGGTCGGTGCGGTGTTGTCTCAGGAAAACAAGGATGGAGTACATCCCTGTGCCTTTTTTTCAAAAAAATTTTCTGAGACTGAACTTAATTACGATATTGGTAATCGGGAATTGCTGGTGATTAAACTCGCATTTGAACACTGGCGTCACCTCTTGGAAGGTGCTGAATTTCCCATTCAGGTTTTCACTGATCATAAAAATCTGATCTATCTTGATGCTGCCAAGCGCTTGAATGCCCGTCAGGCTAGGTGGGCACTTTTTTTCTCGCGGTTTAATTTTTCCGTTACTTACATCCCGGGTACCAAGAATGTTAAAGCGGATGCTTTGTCTCGCAGCTTTTCTCCCATGGTCGGTGTTGAGGAGGAAGAGGAGAGCATTTTACAAGAAGGTGTTGTGATTGCTGCTTTGGACTCCATTTTGGAGGATGAGATTCTTAAAGCTCAGGAGAATGCCCCATCTAACACTCCCCATGGGAGGTTGTTTGTGCCTAGGACCTTTAGGAGAGATTTGTTTGTTGAGTGTCATGAGTCTCGGTTGGCAGGTCATCCAGGAATTTCCGAGACCAAGAGACTTGTGGGTCGCAGTTTTTGGTGGCCTGGATGGCAGAAGGAAGTCATTAAGTGGGTGCGCCAATGTACTGTGTGTGCTAGATCCAAGTCTTCGCATGCTCCTGCTGCGGGGTTGCTTTGCCCTCTGGAGGTTCCTAGTGCACCTTGGACACATCTGGCTATGGACTTTATTACTGACCTTCCCCCCTCTGAAGGTTTCACGGTCATCTGGGTGGTCGTGGACCGTTTTAGCAAGATGTGTCACTTGGTTCCCTTCATCAAACTGCCTTGCGCTAAGACACTCGCTAAGGCCTTTGTCAAGGAAATTGTCAGACTACATGGTGTTCCTACTGACATTGTTTCTGACAGGGGACCTCAGTTCGTGGCTCGTTTTTGGCGTGCCTTTTGTGACAGGTTGGGAGTTCATTTGTCATTTTCATCTGGATATCATCCTGAGTCTAATGGCCAGACAGAAAGGAAGAACCAGGATGTTGAGCAGTTCTTGCGTTGTTTTGTGGCAGACAATCAAGAGGGGTGGTCTGAGTTTCTGCCACTTGCTGAATTTGCTCTTAACAACCATACATCCTCTTCTGCTGGGTGTTCGCCTTTTTTTTGTTGCTCTGGGAGACATCCGTCTTTTGGGTCATTCTCCAAATTGGTTTCAGCTGTGCCTGAGGAGGAGAGTTTTTCCGGTGATTTGGAGAGAGTTTGGACGGATGTGCGTGGTAATCTTCAGGAGGCTAACAAAAAATCTAAGAGGTACTTTGATAGGAAACGGCAAGAGGTTTTGTTTGCTGTTGGTGACATGGTTTGGTTGTCCTCTAAGAATCTGCGATTGAGGATTCCTTCTAAAAAATTGGGTCCCAAGTTCGTAGGGCCCTTTAAGGTGCTTCAGATAGTTAACCAATCTGCTGTTAGGTTGGAGGTTCCTACGTCCTGGAAGATTAACCCGGTGTTTCATGTTTCTCTGTTGAAAAAAGCTGATGTGTCGGATGGTGACGCCTCTGCCACTGTTCCTCCGGTGGTGGAGGACGGGGAATATGAAATTTCCCGCATCCTAAATTCTTGATGGTATAGAGGGAGTTTGCAGTATCTCGTCGGTTGGAAGGGTTTCGGATCTGAGGATAACCCATGGGTGAGGGCGGATGATGTTTCTGCTTCCAGACTTGTCAGAGCGCTTCACTGGAGGTTTCCTGGTAAGCCTGGGCCTAGGGGATCCGGAGAATCCTCTTAGAAGAGGGGGTACTGTTAGAACTCTCCTGTTAGGTTTTTTTGAGTTTGCTGGTCACATGACCATTTTTGCCTATTTAATCCGGCTCCGCCCTCCTGGTCTTGCTGGACTTCATTGTATTTACAACTCTTGAGCTAGCTTGGTGCTCTGTTGCCGTTCTCTGTTAGTTTTGCTAGGTCTTCTGACCTCTATGCTTTTTGTTGTGTGTTTGTCTTTGACTGCTACTATTTCTGCTAGGAGGTGTCCAACTTATCCCAGTCCCTAGTTCTTGTAGGGATCCCTCCCTCACATCTATAGGTCTTCGTACAGACTAGCCGAGGACTTTAGCGGGTCTGATCGCAGGATCAGGTTCCCCGTTACATCGTAGGGATCTAGTTTAGTTCTATTGTAGGGACAGTTCTCCTGTCTTTCCTTAGTCTCTGTAGCAGATCATAACAGATTTATATTGTGTGACCAACTTGTCAAGCACTTTTCCAAGTGATACTCAAAATCGCTTGGAAAAGTGCTTGAAAAAACGCATGCGAAAACGCAAGCAAAAATGCTGAAAAAATGCTTCTCTCTGGCAGAAAAAACGCATGTAAATCTGCATGCGTTTTTTTCTGCCATAGGGAGGCAAAAACACTTTGCGTCAAATCTGCTACGTGGGCACATAGCCTTAGAATGTAATGTTGAACAACTACCCACTCTCCTAACTTAATTGGAGTGCGGTGTCAATCCTAATTAATTTAACTAAGTTAAGGGAAAGAAAATAAAAAAAAGGAAAAAAACATGACATCTTAAGAGTAACCAGTCTATAAAGATTGTCTTCCTTTAAAGTCCTTACAAGTGCATATCTACCTGATGAAGGCCATTGCTGGCAGAAACGCGTTTTTGTTCTTAATATAGTGTCCGAATAAATCTGATTTTGAGAAAAATAATTCATCTGTAACGATCCTTATCCTCTGGAGGCGCCAAAAAAGGGAAATCTCTCCACTACAATATCCAACATGCAAGCCTTATACCAGGGCTGACATAGTTCCCGCATTTGTGCTGCAGACTCCCCTTTTATCCTTCTTTATATCACTGTAGAATAATGCAGAGTAATATTAATCATTCTTTATGAAAAGAAAATGGAACAATCTCACCATTCCTGTGCCCTTGTAAGGACAGGAGTCTTTGGGGTCTTAGGGTCAGCCAGCTTGACATGGAATGACAGGGTCAAGATACAAACCCTATCTCAAGATAAATGAGGAACCACTGATAGGACGACTCACACCAACAGGACTGGTGAGATTGTTCCGTTTTCTTTTAATAAAGGCTGATTAATATTAGACTGCATTATTCTAGTGGCCTAAAAGGGCCAAATGTTAGCTTTGTTGCGTATTATGGTGTAGTGTTTAAACTATTATTGAACTTTGCCCCGCATTAACTGGTTGACCATTGTCACTGTGTGTTCTATACAGGGACAAGGTGTCACACTGTCACAGAATACTGGAGGTAGGGGGCCTAAGCTGACCCTAAGCTGGGGCCCTGACTAATCCCTCATCCTGGAGGTACTGTTAAAGGTACAGAGGTCCAGGCCGCCAGCGTAACCCCTACCTCCTGAGGATCCCTGCACCACAGTAATCTAGTCCTGAGAAGGACCCCAATCACAACAATTGGGAACCAGCGATAATATGCCCACACACAGTATTTAGACGAACGAGACAGTACAAGGGAAAAACCAAAACCACCTTGCATACAACTTCAACAAAACTACAACAGAGGGAACACCAACGGGAAAGGAGATAAATGATAAAGCGAGGAAAGGGAAATAACACTTTCAAATACACTTATCTCAGCAACTCCAAACACCACGATCCGCTCTGTAAGTCTGAATGAAAAGCTTTCACCGACACCTCACAAACAGACCTGCAGGAATATAAAGGAGTCTCACTAACGAAGCATTGATTGCAGCTGGGCGAGGCTGGACCTCAGCTAGCCCAGAGAGAGAGAGAATTAACTCCTTCACTGCCGAGAAAACACAAAGCACCAACAAGTCAGCTGCGAGAAGTCAGGCTGTGTACTCGTGACGATCTTCGTGGCAACACACCCGTGACAGTACCCCCCCTTCTACGAGGGGCCTCCGGACCCTCAGGGCCAGGTTTATCCGGGTGAGTCGTGTGGAAGGCCCGAACTAATCGGTCTGCGTTAATATCCGACGCAGGAACCCACATCCTCTCCTCAGGACCATACCCCTTCCAATGAACCAAGTACTGAAGGGACCGGCGATTAAAGCGTGAATCAATGACCCTCGATACCTGGAACTCCAAGTTACCATTGACAACCACAGGAGGGGGAGGTAAAGGTGACGGTACCACCGGCGCCACATACCTCTTAAGCAATGATCTGTGAAACACGTTGTGAATTTTAAACGTAGGGGGGAGGTCAAGACGGAATGCCACCGGATTAATAACAGAACTGATTCTGTACGGCCCGATGAACCTGGGACCCAGTTTCCAGGAGGGAACCTTAAGTTTAATATTCCTGGTAGACAACCATACCTGATCGTTCACACTTAGGTCCGGACCAGACACTCTCCTCCTATCAGCCATACGTTTGTATCGGTTCCCCATAGTATTCAGATTCTTCAGCACCCCTCTCCATACTGAAGCGAGAGATGAGGAAAATCGTTCCTCCTCCGGAACCCCCGAAGAGCCCCCCCTACTGAAAGTACAAAACTGGGGGTGAAAACCATATGCCCCAAAAAACGGGGACTTACCAGTGGACTCGCTTCGCCTATTATTGAGAGCAAACTCTGCCAGAGGTAGGAAAGAAGCCCAGTCCTCCTGGTTCTCTGACACAAAACACCGAAGATATGTCTCCAAGCTCTGGTTCATACGTTCCGTCTGACCATTGGTCTGAGGATGAAAAGCCGACGAGAATGACAAATGCATCCCCCGCCGTGCACAAAACGCCTTCCAGAACTTGGACACAAACTGAGACCCCCGATCAGACACCACCTCGGAGGGTACCCCGTGAAGCCTCACAATCTCCCCAATGAACACCTGCGCAAGAGTTTTAGCATTAGGGAGAGCCGGAAGAGCGATAAAATGTGCCATCTTGCTGAACCTGTCCACTACAACGAGTATGACCGTTTTACCCGAAGACGGAGGGAGGTCCGTAATAAAGTCCATAGACAGATGAGTCCAAGGACGCTCCGGGATCTTCAAAGGTAAGAGGGCCCCAGACGGACGGGTATGTGAGGTCTTAGAGCGCGCACAAACCCCACAGGACGCGACAAAAGTTACCACCTCTTTATGTAAGTTAGGCCACCAAAACCGACGCGAGAGGAGATCCACAGTTGCTTTACTCCCCGGGTGTCCTGCAAAAACTGAGTTATGGTGTGCCTCGATCACCTTTTGTCGCAACTGATCTGGAACGAACAGTCTCCCCGGAGGTCCAACAGGGGCGTCCCCCTGAGCCTCCAATATCTCCTCCTCCAGCTCAGAGCATACTGCCGAAACCACCACCCCCTCCTGAAGAACAGGAATCGGGTCGTCCGTATTCCCGGCCCCAGGGAAACTACGAGATAAGGCATCCGCCTTTACATTTTTAGACCCAGGACGATATGTAACGACGAAATTAAACCTGGTAAAAAACAATGACCACCTAGCTTGTCTGGGATTCAGACGTTTAGCGGACTCCAGATATAGCAGGTTCTTGTGATCGGTGATGACGGTGACCGGATGAACTGCCCCCTCCAAAAAATGGCGCCACTCCTCAAAAGCTAACTTAATGGCCAGGAGTTCCCTATTGCCGACATCGTAATTCCTCTCAGCGGACGACAATTTTTTAGAGAAAAAGGCGCACGGATGCCACTTACCAGGGGACGAACCCTGTGACAATACTGCTCCCACCCCTACCTCGGAAGCGTCTACCTCTACAAAGAATGGCTGAGACGCATCAGGTTGAATGAGTATGGGTGCCGAGGCAAAACATTTTTTCAAGGAGGAGAATGCTTGACAAGCCTTGTCAGACCACCTAGAAAAATCCGTCCCCTTTTTAGTCATGTCTGTGAGAGGCTTAACCACGGACGAGAAATTACGAATGAACTTCCGGTAATAGTTAGCAAACCCCAGGAAACGTTGTAGTGCCTTAAGATTCTCCGGCCGATCCCACTCAAGAACTGCCCGCACTTTCCCAGGGTCCATACGAAAACCGGACGCAGAAACCAGGAAGCCTAAAAACTGGAGTTCCTGTACGGCGAACACACACTTTTCCCACTTGGCATACAGTTTATTATCCCGCAAGATCTGTAACACCTGTCTAACGTGCTCCTGATGAGACACCAGATCCGGCGAGTAAATTAAGATATCATCCAGATATATGACAACAAACTGTCCCACCAGGTGGCGAAAAATATCATTAACAAAGTGTTGAAACACCGCCGGGGCATTAGTCAGACCGAATGGCATGACAAGGTTCTCATAATGCCCCTCCGGAGTGTTAAAAGCCGTCTTCCACTCATCCCCCTCCTTCATCCTAATCAAATTGTACGCCCCCCTGAGATCCAACTTAGAGAACCATTTGGCGCCCACGATCTGATTAAAGAGATCGGGAATAAGTGGGAGCGGATACGGATCTCGGACCGTAATCCGATTAAGTTCACGGAAATCCAGGCAAGGGCGTAGGCCTCCATCTTTCTTCTTAACAAAGAAGAACCCCACGGCCACCGGTGAAGATGAAGGTCTAATATGCCCCTTAGCCAGACTTTCAGAAATATAATCCTTCATGGCCTGCCTCTCAGGACCAGAAAGGTTATACAACCTAGCTTTAGGTAACTTGGCCTCAGGGAGCAGTTTAACAGAACAGTCATACTCGCGATGAGGAGGTAGTTCCTGACACCCATTCTCCGAGAATACATCCTCAAAGTCTGCCAGAAATGGAGGTAAGACCCAAGGAGTAACCGCACCGATGACCGTGTTCATGCAGTTTTTATTACAGAATTTACTCCATTGGCTTATCTCTCTGGTTTGCCAATTAATAACAGGGTTATGCTTAGCTAACCAAGGAAGGCCCAACACTATAGGAGTGGGAAGACCCTCCAACACGTAGCAAGACAACAGTTCTTTATGTATTGCCCCCACTTGAAGTTTTACGCCATGCACAGCTTGCAAAAAACTTCCCTGACCGAGAGGCCTGGCATCGATCGAGAATATGGGGATGGGTTTAGCCAACTCACTCAATCGCATACCTTGAACCCGGGCAAACCGAGCATCAACCAGATTAGCCCCGGCCCCACTATCCAGAAGAACAGATATCCTCTCAGTTCTCGTACCCACCACCACCTCCGCCGGTACGAGAAACTGAGACGAACCTAGGGACGAAATACCTACTCCCAGATTGCCGTCCACCACACAACCTGGGATCAACAGTTTTTTCGACGACTCTTTACTCAGCAAGGGGCGGGATGGACACCCCCCAATAAAATGTCCCTTTTTCCCGCAGAGGAAACACCTTCCTGTCTTATGGCGCACCACCGGTCCCCTTCCCCGAAATGATGTCCCTCCTAATTGCATAGGCTCCTCCGGACTGACCAGGGGAACCACCATATGAGGGGACCTTGTAAGAGGTGGAGACATTACAGGGGGTAGAGTTATCCCGCACCTCTCCCGAAGCCGTCTGTCAACGCGAATAGCAAGGGCCATAGCGGCTTCCAGTGACGCGGGAGAGTCATACTGTGCCAACACATCCTGTAATTTGTCGGATAAACCATGACAAAACTGGCTCCTAAGAGCCGGGTCATTCCACTGGGTGTCCGTGGCCCACCTACGGAACTCCAAACACCACGATCCGCTCTGTAAGTCTGAATGAAAAGCTTTCACCGACACCTCACAAACAGACCTGCAGGAATATAAAGGAGTCTCACTAACGAAGCATTGATTGCAGCTGGGCGAGGCTGGACCTCAGCTAGCCCAGAGAGAGAGAGAATTAACTCCTTCACTGCCGAGAAAACACAAAGCACCAACAAGTCAGCTGCGAGAAGTCAGGCTGTGTACTCGTGACGATCTTCGTGGCAACACACCCGTGACACAAGGGCATTTTTTTACTTTATGTGTTTTGTGTGGGGGGTTTTTAGGGGCGCTGGTGGGTATAGTTCAGTTTACCTGCAGCAAGTAGTAAGGGGCACCATATACCACATAAGAATAAAACCAATTGTAAAAAGATCTACTGCGCTGGTATACTTAATTTAAAATGACACGAGAGGGTTAGTGGTAAAAAGAGGAATTTATTTATTTATACAAAGAAATTTTAAAAATTATCTGATAAAAATGCAAGGTTAAAATTCATAGAGAGAGTAGTAGGGGTTCCTTTGAGGAATGTGCTCAGGATTCCAAGTTCTCCTAATTGGTTATTCTCGGTTAGTCCAGGACGTGCGAGTACCTGTGAAGGGTATATATATGCTTTGGTAAGCTTTAAAACCAGCTGACAAATTACCTTTTTAGTATGTGGATAACAAGTATCACCTAGAATCCATACACCCACGTCCCTACGGGTAAGGTACTTAATTGTGCAGAACTGTGTACTATATATCTATGTACGTTCTATTTTCTGAGTTCCCACTTAACATTACCATATAGTCCTCCAGGCGGACCCAGGACAGTGACTTCCCAGTTCAAACAGGGTTAACAGGTTTTATCACCAATTTCAGATCTTCACAGGTAAATATCCAACCTATTCTCAATATGTGGCAACACTGTCTCCTAATAATTAGCCCCTTCTTTACTCACAGCTGACCGTTTCAGCAGAGCTAGCCAGAGACGCCCATACTCCTGTGATTATTCCTTCTCCACCTAACTGCCTTCCAGTTAACCAGAACCTCCACATACTAAAAAGGTAATTTGTCATCTGGTTTTAAAGCTTACCATAGCATATATATACCCTTCACAGGTACTCGCACGTCCTGGACTAACCGAGAATAACCAATTAGGAGAACTTGGAATCCCGAGCACATTCCTCAAAGGAACCCCTACTACTCTCTCTATGAATTTTAACCTTGCATTTTTATCAGATAATTTTTAAAATTTCTTTGTATAAATAAATAAATTCCTCTTTTTACCACTAACCCTCTCGTGTCATTTTAAATTAAGTATACCAGCGCAGTAGATCTTTTTACAAATGTGTTTTGTGTGTCATTTTTTGGTACATTTTCTAATATTTTAACTAATGTAGTAAAAGTTATGTTTTAAGCTTCACTTGATTGCTGCTAAACTACTAATTGATTTGCGGGTTTGGCCTTGGAGCTATCATGTTTGTGACATATTTCTTGCTTCTATATTCATCACATAGCTGAACAAAAAGTGGAATAAAATGCGTTCAAATATTACTGGTATCTGTGAAAGGTTGCAACACAGGATAGTCCAGATGGTGGATAAGCAGCCTCAATCCAGTTCCAAAGAAATTCAAGCTGTCCTGCAGGCTAAGGGTGCATTAGTGTCAGCACAAACTATTCGTCGAGATTTTAATGAATTTAAACACTATGGCAGGAGACCCAGCAGGACCTCGGTGTTGACACATAGACACAAAAAAGCTAGACTGCAGTTTTCCAAAATGTACATGAGTAAGCCAAAGTCCCTCTGGGAAAGCGTCTTGTGGACAGATGAGACCAAGATAGAGCTTTTTGGTAAAGCACATCATTCTACTGTTTACTAAAAATGGAATGAGTCCTACAAAGAAAAGAACACAATACCTACAGTCAAATATGGTGGAGGTTCGAAGATGTTTTGGGGTTGTTTTGGTGCCTCTGGTACTCGGTGCCTTGACGGTGTGTAAAGCATCATGAAATCTGAAGATTACCAAGGGATTTTGAGTCGCAATGTAGTGCCCAGTGTCAGAATGGTGGGTCATGGGTCTTTGAGCAGGACAGTGACCCCAAACATATTTCAACAAGCACCCAAAAATGGATTGAAACAAAGCAATGGAGAGTTCTCAAGTGGCCAGCAATGAGTTTGGATCTAAATGCCATTGAACATCTGTGGAGAGATCTTAAAATTGCTGTTGGGTGAAGGCACCCTTCAAATATGAGAGACCTGAAGCAGTTTGGAAAAGAAGAATGGTCCAAAATTCCAGTTGAGAGGTGTAAGAATTTTGTTTAAGGTTATAGGAAGTGATTGCAGTTATTTAGTCCAAAGAGTGTGCAACCAAATATTAAGTTGAGGGTGCCAACAATTTTGTCCGACCATTTTGGGGGTTTTGTGTGAAATTATGTCTTGCCTTTTTTTTCTCTGCTTTTTTGTGTTGTTCCAATACATACAAAGGAAATAAACACGTGTATAACAAAACATGTGTAATTGCAATAATTTTCTGGAACAATTTCAAGGGTGCCAACACTTTCGTCCATGACTGTATGTATATAAAAGAAGGCAACACTATACTTCGAAAAGTGTGAATAGGATGCAAGGCTCAGGTTACCAACTCTGTATAGTTCAATAGAAAATGTTAACGCAAATATGGTGGTAAAAATCAGAAGTGGTTTATTCACCCATGTGACATTTTTATCTATCTATCTATCTATCTATCGATCTATCTATCTATCTATCTATCGATCTTTGTTCCTGGACATACAGAATACTGATACTATCTTATGACCGGTTCATGCAGCTTTACTCTAATACCCTTATTATATTGATGACCGGATATACATGACATGACGAGCACTTTTTACCTTTTGCGTAATCCCTTTTTCCTTATAGATTGTAAGCTCTTGCGAGCAGGACCCTCACTCCACCTGTTTAATTGTTGAATTTTGTGTTACTCTATAATGCCTGATATTGTTTATACATGTCCCCTCTGGTTTGTAAAGTGCTGTGGAATATGTTAGTGCTATATAAATAAAATTATTATTATTGCTATTATATACACACTACACAGTGACAGCATATATTACACTTATACTACAACCACTCAGAAAACATATGGCGAAAACGTTATCAATTAAACATTAAAACTTATTACAAATGTCCAAGGCAAACACAAAATACTAAGCTACTAATATATAAAGGGCAAGATTTTTAGAGAGATGGATGGAATAGTTCCATGGAATAAAATGGATTGTAGAGATTTTATCTGACTGGAGATTTTCTACTCACTGCTTTATAAATCTAGACAAAGACTCTGGAGATACCAAGGGGCTTAATTTACACCACACAATGTGAACAATACTGCAGGCATCCCCATAAATGTCACGCTAAGCCCCTAAATCTTGATATGGAATAAGGATGCAAGGCATGTTTGGAGTCATTTGTCAATGCATTAAGCTGAATTTATGTTCAAAATATTCTCTGCGTGTCCATAAAACATCTGCCGAGTTAAAAAAAATCACAGCTTTTATTCAGAAAAATGACACAGATCTCAGCAGCACAGTTGTACTATTGCTTAAATTTCAATAACATTTCCTCATCCTGGTGTTAAGTGTAACTTCCCAGGCAATAAACATATGCATGTGTATATATACAGTATATATTGCCTATGAGTACGTATATATACAGTGAGGGAAATAATTATTTGATCCCTTGCTGTTTTTGTAAGTTTGCCCACTGACAAAGACATGAACAGTCTATAATTTTAAGGGTAGGTTCATTTTAACATTGAGAGATCGAATATCCAAAAAAAATAACATTGTATAAATTAGATATTTTTTTTGCATTTTGCAGTGAGAAATAAGTATTTGATCCCTCTGGCAAACAACACTTAATACTTGGTGGCAAAACCCTTGTTGGCAAGCACAGCAGTCAGACATTTTTTGTAGTTGATGATGAGGGTTTCTCACATGTCGGGAGGAATTTTGCTCCACTCCTCTTTGCAGATCATCTCTAAATCATTCAGATTTTGAGGCTGTCGCTTGGCAACTCGGAGCTTCAACTCCCTCCATAAGTTTTCTATAGGATTATGGTCTGGAGACTGGCTAGGCCACTCCATGACCTTACTGTGCTTCTTTCTGAGACACTCCTTTGTTGCCTTGGCTGTATGTTTTGGGTCATTGTCTTGCTCGAAGACCCAGCCACGAACCATCTTCAATGCTCTTACTGAGGGAAGGAGGTTGTCGGCCAAAATCTCACTATACATGACCCCATCCATCTTCCCTTCAGAACGGTGCAGTTGTCATGTCCCCTTTGCAGAAAAGCACCCCCAAAGTATAATGTTTCCCCCACCATGCTTCACGGTTAGGATGATGTTCTTAGGGTTGTACGTATCCTTCTTCTTCCTCCAAACACAGCGAGTTGAGTTAATGCCAAAGAGCTCAATTTTTTTCTCATCTGAACACAGCACATTCTCCCAATAACTCACAGAATCATCCAGGTGTTAATTGGCCAACTTGAGACGGGCCTGCACATGTGCCTTCTTGAGCAGGGGGACCTTGCGGGCACTGCAGGATTTTAAACCTTTAAGGCGTAATGTGTTATCAATGGTTTTCTTTGTGACTGTGGTCCCAGGTGCCTGGAGATCATTAACAAGTTCCCCCATGTAGTTTTAGGCTGATCTCTCACTTTCCTCATGATCAAGATACCCCACGAGGTGAGATTTTGCATGGTGTCCCAGATCGATGTCGATTGACAGTCATTTTCTATTTCTTCCAATTTCTTACTATTGTACCAACAGTTGTCTCCTTCTCACCCAGTATCTTACTTATGGCTTTGTAGCCCATTCCAGCTTTGTGCAGGTCTATGATCTTGTCCCTGACATCCTTAGAAAGCTCTTTGGTCTTGCCCATGTTGTAGAGGTTAGAGTTTGACAGATTAATTGAGCCCGTTTACAGGAGTCTTTTATACAGGTGACTATGTAAGACAGCTGTCTTTAAGGCAGGCAACAAGTTGATTAGAAGTGATTAACTGGTCTGTAGGAGCTAGAACTCATAATGGTTTGTAGGGGATCAAATACTTATTTTTCACTGCAAAATGCAAAAAAAATTATCTAATTTATACAATATGATTTTCTTGATTTTTTTGGGATATTCTATCTCTCAATGTTAAAATTAACCTACCCTTAAAATTATAGACTGTTCATGTCTTTGTCAGTGGGCAAACTTACAAAAACAACAAGGCATCAAATACTTATTCCCCCACTGTGTATATATATATATAGTACAGACCAAAAGTTTGGACACACCTTCTCATTTAAAGATTTTTCTGTATTTTCATGACTATGAAAAGTGTACATTCACACTGAAGGCATCAAAACTATGAATTAACACATGTGGAATTATATACTTTACAAAAAGTGTGAAACAACTGAAAATATGTCTTATATTCTTGGTTCTTCAAAGTAGCCACCTTTTGCTTTGACCGCCTTTGTGCAAGGAGGAAAAGGAGGAGCACTGCCAGAGCCCTGCAAAATGACCCCCAGCAGGCCACAAATGTGCATGAGGGTGTATGAAGGCCCGACGTCCACAGATGAAGGTTGTGCTCACAGCCCAACACCGTGCAGGACGCTTGGCATTTGCCACAGAACACCAGGATGGGCAAAGTCACCACTGGTGCCCTGTGCTCTTCACAGATGAATGCAGGTTCACACTGAGCACATGTGACAGACGTGACGGAGTCTGGAGACGCCGTGGAGAGCAATCTGCTGCCTACAACATCCTTCAGCATGACCGGTTTGGCAGTGGGTCAGTAATGGTGTGGCATTTCTTTGGAGGGCCGCACAGCCCTCCATGGGCTCGCCAGAGGTAGCCTGACTGCCATTAGGTACCGAGATGAGATCCTCAGACCCCTTGTGAGACCATATGCTGGTGGGGTTGGCCCTGGGTTCCTCCTAATGCAGGGCAATGCCAGACCTCATGTGGCTGGAGTGTGTCAGCAGTTCCTGCAAGATGAAGGCATTGAAGATATGGACTGGCCCGCCTGTTACCCAGACCTGAATCCGATTGAGCACATCTGGGACATCATGTCTTGCTCCATCCACCAACATTACGTTGCACTACAGACTGTTCTGGAGTTGCCGGATGCTTTAGTCCAGGTCTGAGAAGAGATCCCACAGGACACCGTCCACAACTTCATCAGGAGCATGCCCAGGCGTTGTAGGGAGGTCATACAGGCACGTGGAGGCCACGCACAATACTGAGCCTCATTTTGACTTGTTTTAAGGACATTACATCAAAGTTGGATCAGCCTGTAGTGTGTTTTTCCACTTTCATTTTGGGGGTGACTCCAAATCCAGGCCTCCATTGGTTAATAAATTTGATTTCCATTGATGATTTTTGTGTGATTTTGTTGTCAGCACATTCAACTTTGTACAGAACAAAGTATTCAATGAGAATATTTCATTCATTCTCATCTAGGATGTGTTATTTGAGTGTTCCCTTTATTTTTTTGTTCAGTGTATATACTGTATCTATCTATCTATATATTTTATATATAGATATATACTGTATATAGATATACATATAGATACAGTATATATATATATACATATATATACCGTATTTTTCGGACTATAAGACGCACGGAGGGGGCTGTGGCAGCAGAGGGGGCTGTGGCTGCGGAGGGGGCTGTGGCTGCTGAGGGGGCTGTGGAGAGGGCTGTGGATGCAGAGGGGGCTGTGGAGGCGGCTGTGGCTGCGGTGGGGGCTGTGGCTGCGACGGGGGCTGTGGCTGCAGAGGGGGCTGTGGCTGCGGCTGGGGCTGTGGCAGCTGGGGTGGCGATGGAGCGGTATTACCCAGTGGGCGCAGCCGTGAATACACTATGGCCATCAGGAGGTGGGCAGTCCCCCATCCAGATGGCTCCCTGCAGTGACGTTACTAAGAGGCAGGGCTGGGGATGACTGTGCGCTGTTCTGCTTTGTGTTGCCCCAGCCCTGCCTCTTAGTAACGTCACTGCAGCGATCTTAATGGGAGACCGCCCACCTATTGATGTCTATCGCGGCCATAGTTAATTCATGGCTGCGCCCACTGGGTAACACCGCTCCAATGCCACCCCAGTTGCCACAGCCCCCTCTGCTGCCACAGTCCCAGCAGCCTCCGCTGCCGCAGTCCCAGCCGCGGCAGCAGAGGCGGCTGGGACACACACTTTTCAAAATTGAAATTGCAACACCAAAAAGGAGAAGTTGTGGAATTATGGAAATCATAGGATGGATAGACATATTATTGATATGCAAGTGGTGAAAAAATGTAATTCTTTTTTTTAAATATCTCAACTTATTCAGTATCGAGTATGAGCGCAACACACAAACACACGCACTTACAAGCCTTGGCTGCTATCTATGAAACTATTAATGGTTGTCTAAGGAATGTTCCACAACAGTGAATGTACATGGACACACAAATTACCAAGATACGCTACTGGCAGCTCCCTTTGCAATCGCCATCCAATGACGTACCAGATGTGCTTGATTGGGTAAAATTTCAGAGAAGCTTTTGGCCATGGTGCCATGTTTCAACCACGCAAACTGCTCACATAATCTTTCATTGTCATGGTGAAAAATGGCTACTGGGACACTTTGGAGAAATGGCCATATACCTTAATTGTTTATACGATTGATCCATTCTGTACTGCAAGTGAAATTGAACGTCACATACCAAACCTAAGGCATCAAAGAATGTCTACATAAAAACCATCAGAAGGCATTTGAACAATATTGGGCTACAAACCAGACATCCAAATAGAGTTTTCCATTGACCTCATGCCACCCTTCTCAAAGGCTAATACTGTAGAGAACAAGAGAGCAATAGAGGCTGAAATTAAATTTGATGATAGCTAAAGATTAGTCTGGAGTCCACATGGGTAATACCATGAAGATGCCTTCATTAGGGAACGTCACACTGGTCCTACTCTCAGGATAATGGTGTGGCGTGGCATAATGTACGATACTCAGACCCCTATAGTCTTCATTCCTGGTACACTAACAGCTCGGCATTATATTGATTTGGTCATGAAACCAGTGGCATGGCTATTTTTCCAAAATGTTCAGAAGCGATTTTCAACATGACATTGCCAGGCAATATGAGTAGCTGGTGTGGCCTAAATGTGCTACCATGCTCTGGGTCTCTGGACTTGTCTCCCATCGTGCACATCTGGGACATCATTGGTTTGCAATTGCAAAGGGATCTGCAAGTAATGGATTTTGATGATTTGCATGCCCAACTGAATTCACCAAGGCAGAACATTCCTCGGACAAACATTATAAACCTCACTAGTAGCAGCAAATAATAATAAGTGCTGGGATTTCTGCTTGAGGCTTTCATACTTGATATTAAATAAATCGAGACGTCTTGAAAATTTTGTTGAGGCCCCTGTGCAGGGCACAAAGGGCAAAATTGTTGTAACTTATCGAGCAAAAATTTTTAGAATACAGTAAGTACAATTTTCTTTCATAAAATTCTCAATTTTTGTCAAAATTGATAATACTTTTTTGAGGTGGATGTGTTGGCATATTACGAAGATAATATGTGTTGCCCGGTGAAGCTATTGTAGAGCAAATGACTGGCGATCGCATGTCTGATCAGTAGACCCCTCTCTACTCCCTGTAGAGTCAACACTTCCGCACATGTGCAGCCCCTGCACAGGACTGGTCACAAAGGGCAAAATTCTTGTATATTGTCAAAAAAAATTCTTGGATTTCTGTAAATGCAATTTTCTTTCACAAAGTTCTCACTGTTTGTCAAAATTGTTAATTAACTTTTGGGATGGATGAATTGGCGTATTAAATGGATAAGCTGTATTCTTTGATTGGTGAAGCCTCAGCAGAGCAGATGGCTGGCAACTGCATGTCTGACCAGGAGGCCACCATCCTCTCCCTGCGGAGTCACCACTCCCCTGCCTGCACCAGATTTACAGTTAAAACAAATAACTAAGGTAGCAGCAATACCAATTAAAGTATATATGACATGATGGACAAGATATTTTATCTGCTGCACCAACCTGATGCACATCAGCAAATAGAGTTACACTGTATGAACAGTCAGGTTCAGTCGTACCTGCACTGTGTACTTTCTCCAGCAGATACCTTGAGCTCTGAAGCCATAGACTTCTGGCTCAGTAGAATGGACCAGTGGCAAGAACTGGCCTAGTTTGATAGGGACATATTATCCTGTCCAGCCTGTCAGAGAGGGGAAATTCAGTGCAGCTGGTGTCTTTGTCACACCCAAGTTGACCAGATTGTTCTCTGCAAGCGTGGAAAACCTTTGTCAAAATGAATCAGGCATGGAGCAGTGCCAACTTTCATTCATCTACGGCTAATGTCAACGATCGCATTAGGTGGACCATCTGCCTTCCTGCCTGTCAGTTGTCTGCTCTATGAACAGTTTTGTTTCCACCAGTGTGGATGGTGGACCTCAGCCAGTCATCTACTCTCTGTTCATCATGTCGCCTATACCTATTTTTATACCATGTGGCCACAGCAGCCACACATCTCCTAGCTGCCCATTGTGTTTTATAGCTTTACTAAACTGTTGCTGCCATTGTTGGATCTATACTGTCAAACGTCTCCTTGCCAGCCTCGTCCTTTAGTTACACTGTGTTGCTTCTGTTGCTGCTGCTACTCCACAGCCATACTAGCCACACTTCTCCTGGTTACCCACTGTGTTTTATGATGCTATAATTTAGAGTTGCTGTGATGCATACTCTTCTGAGGGTCCACAAACATAAAATAGCTGACAAAATAGGGCAATATTTGCATGGAAAATTGTTGGGAAACCATTACTTCATCAATTTTAAAACAGTTAACATCTTTCAGTGCCATAAATAAACTGATACTTTTTGGATTGCTTGTGAAAAGCTATTGCTTCCTCATCTAGCACAGAACAAAGTTCTTCATGCTCCCCTAACAAAGATAATTTTTCCCCCTGCCCACCATGACTTCTTTCCTTTACACTGCTTGTGTATAAACATTAGCAAGGCAGCTATTTGCCCTCAAAAAGAGATCATTTTGGACCGTTTTTTAATTTAAGCAATTTAAAAATTCTGATACTACAGAGTGTGGTTACTAAGGCTGTTTGGTTACCATTAGTATTGAGCGAGCACTAAAATGCTAAATACTAAATACTCATTGCTCGGGTCGAGCAAATTGGAATGCTCGGGTACTCGGTCCAAGTAACAAGCCCATTGTAAGTCTATGGGAAACTCGTGCATTTTTCTGGCAGCCCCCCCCCCCCCCCCCGCGGTCTGCAGAGGGCCTAAAAATTGCCCAAATCAATGGGAACAGAGCTCAAATGACATGGGAACAGCATGGGAAAGACCACTGGAAGCATTTCTGACTCCCAGGTCACTGCTGTCAATAATGTTGTCAGAGGTATTACGCCACTTTTACGGACTCACAATAAAACATACAAAAATGAAACCAAAATGGATTTTCCTGGGAAATATGTTAAGTAACATCCTTTCTAAGGTAATGACTTGTATATAAGGCAAAATAAATATACAAAAACAAAAATGCTCCTCCACACCTTGGGCTATGTTTTGATGTGTTTTTGCACTTTTACATTGCTTTCAAGGGTGAAAAATACATTCACCGGTAAATGTCATTTTAAAATTTTACTACCTTATCTTGCCATGTGGTGTGTGAGACATGATCAGACACATCCTGTTTCATTTATGAAGGAGGGACTCAGGCGGCCCTTACTATTCTTAAAGGGCCAGCAGTCGGCTAAGCTTTGTTGTTCCCATTATTAAAGAGCGGGTCTCCTACACTGTTATTGGGTATGCAGTGACTGCAGAGCTGCCAAAATTTGGGAAAAGCCCCAATACCAGTTTAAAGACACATAGAGCTAGGCCTCAGTAACGACATGTTCCCATTAGAAAGTCGCAAGTCTGCTATCCAGTTATAGGGTATGTAGTGAGTCCAACGGCTGCCGAAATTAAGGAAAAACCCAAATACCAATTTAAAGATACATAGAGCTGGGCCACAGTATAGATAATGCAGTGAGGCCAACGGCTGCCAAAATTAAGGAAAAACCCCAATACCAATTTAAAGACACATAGAGCTGGGCCACAGTAATGACATGTTCTCATTAGAAAGGAGTGGGTCTGCTATACAGTTATAGGGTATATATTGAGTACAATGGCTGACAAAATTTAGGAAATACCCCAATAACAATTTAAAGACACATAGAGCAGGGCCACAGTAACAACATGTTCTCATTAGAAAGGAGCGGGTCTGCTATACAGTTAAAGGGTCTGTAGTGCATCCAACGGCTGCAAAAAATTAGGAAAAACCCCAATACCAATTTAAAGACACATAGAGCTGGGCCACAGTAACGACATGTTCCCATTACGAAAGAGTGGGTCTGCTATACAGTTATAGGGTCTGCAGTGTGTCCAACGGCTGCCAAAATTTAGGAAAAACCCCACTACCAATTTAAAGACACATAGAGCTGGGCCACAGTAACGACATGTTCCCATTAGAAAGGAGTTGGTCTCTCATACACTCCCTGACAGAAGTTATGTCGCTTATCCATGTTATGTAAATAAAAGCTTATAACCTGACGTTAAATTCATCCATTGGTTTTATAAATTACTCTTTTGAAAGCTGAAACCCTCCCAAATTTGGTATAGGTTAAGAAAATAAATTGGCATCAATGCTGAAATATTGATCATTTAATGAACACAGAATGGTCAGATTTTGGCAAGACAAAAGTTTTGTCGCCTGGTCATATAATCCTACTTTACATCCTCACCAGTGCTCAGTAAATGATCGGTAAATTAGTGGGTGTGTATAAAAAGAAACCCAGCACCCCAGACCTTCACTTGAACTGCAACTTGAGCTCTGACAACATGCCAAAAATCCACCCTGCGACCAAAGCCCTGATTATCAAAAGGCTGAAGACCAGATCCACTGCAGAGGTGGCTGACACCTTTAATGTGTCTCAGCGTCAAGTACAAAGAATTAAAAAAAGATTTGAAGAGACTGGAGATGTGTTTGACAAGCCCAGGTCCGGCAGACCCCGCAAGACAACTGCTCAGGAGGAACGTTTGTTGGTTAGAAAATCCAAAGCAAGCTCCTCTTCCACTGCAGCAGAGCTCCAACAGGCCTGGTCACCTCAAGTCCCTGTGTCAACTAGAACAGTTTGCAGGATTCTGTCTCGAAGTGGCCTCCATGGTTGAATCAGTGCCCAGAAGCCAGCACTAAACAAAAGGCAAATAAAAAAACATGTGGCATTTGCAAAGTCCCACAGCCTGCTAAACAGATGGACTCAGGAAAAGTGGCAGAAGGTGGATTTCTCTGATGAATCTTCAGTAGAATTACACCACAGCCACCGCAAATACTGCAGGAGACCTACTGGAGCCCGTATGGATCCAAAATACACCCAGAAAATAGTTACATTTGGTGGTGGAAAGATCATGGTCTGGGGTTACATTCAGCATGGGGGTGTGCGAAACATTTGCAAGGTGGAAGGCAATATCAATAGCCTAAAATATCAAGAAGTATTAGCTACCTCTTAAATTCCAAATCATAAAAGGGGTCAAATTCTGCAGCACGATGGTGCTCCATCTCATACATCCATCTCTATAATAAAGTTCCTCCAGGCAAAAAAGATCAAGGTGCTCAAGGACTGGCCAGCCCAGTCACCAGACATCAATATCCTTGAGCATGTTTGGGGTAGGATGAAAGAGGAAGATTGGAAGACAAAACCAAAGAATCTAGATGAACTCTGGGAGGCACGTAAGACTGGATTCTTTGCTATTCCTGATGATTTCATTAATACATTGTATGAATCATTGTTGAACCACATGGATGTGTGTCACCCCAGGCCTGGATGCCACAAATATTAAAGGCTGTGTCTGAGAGCAGGAGGGAGGTTCCCTGGTTAGGGACAATTAGCATGCAGCACCTCCTGTCCCAGGCCTGTAGGGGGAGCAGGCTGCCCTATAAAATCTGGAACTGGGGCAGGGTTAGAGAGACCAGAACCCACTTCTGAAGTGACCAGAAGTGTTCTCAGAGGAAGGGACAGGTCAGCTGCAGCTGAGGAGTCCGTGAGGCAGAGGAGAAACTGCAAGCCAGGGACAGAGGCGACGAGAGCCGGTCCTGGCAGAGAACCAATCTAACCGGACATTGGAGTCCGAGGCTGTCATGGTTATAAGCCCAGCAGCAGAGAACCAACCCGCGAGGGATTTCAGGTCCCTTGGCCTAAGAAGCCTGGAGGCTCCGCCACACAGAGGGACCAGTACAGTGAGGAGAAAGCAAAAGGTACCCAAGGCCCGAGTCGCAAGCCATACAGGCGAGAAGTACACGGCCAGCTCAGGGACGTGGGCTATTACACCACAAAGAGGGGGATAGTCAGAAAGAGCATAGAGAGAACGGTAGGCCTACACACTCACCCTGACCAGTGGGGCTCACCCGAATGCTCTCAGACACCCAGGCCCATTCCTAACCGGTACCACTGTTGGGTCATTAATAATACCTACAATAAAGACTCTGGACTGTTTGAAGCGGACTCTGAACTCTTACTATTGCGGCCTGCACTATCACCCCCAGCATCCACCTACACTGCCCTGAGGCTACACTCTTCCCATGGGGAGCTATCCTACCCCTGTGCTGCACACGAACACCAGCATCAGCGGTCTGCCTTGCAGCGGCGGTTATCCCTGACCTCAATCCACGGGTGGTGTAGTCGGACATTCAAAACACTGATAAGTAGACAGCCACAATTTGGTCTGACCACCCTGAGCCACGGGATCGGGTTGCCACTACTACCCCCAGCATCGTACAGAAGCCCGGTTCCGGGTACCCCACGGCCCAGGGGGCGAGTCAGATGCAGTCCTTCAAGCTCATGGAAGTCACACAAAATATTAAAAATGACTCTAATAGCACCTCAACTTCATTCACCAATGTTATGCAACATATATTTGTATTTTAAGATAATTATTTGTTTGAATATCACATTACTTTCTGTGGGCGACAAAACTTTTGTCTTGCCAAAATCTGACCATTCTGTGTTCATTAAATGATCAATATTTCAGCATTGATGCCAATTTATTTTCTTAACCTTTACCAAATTTGGGAGGGTTTCAGCTTTCAAAAGAGTAATTTATAAAACCAATGGATGAATTTAACGTCAGGTTATAAGCTTTTATTTACATAACATGGATAAGCGACATAATTTCTGTCAGGGAGTGTACTGTTATTGCTTATGCAGTTGATGCGTCCCCAGGGCAATGGGGTACTCGGCAGCCGGGCCTGTGGATGCTGGTGCGGGATATCACGGTGGCTGGCCCGGTCCGTGGCCCAGGGTGGTCAACAAAAAGGGGATTATAACTTGGATAGGAAAAATGAAAATAAAATAAATAGTTTGTGACGCCACCTGTGGTACCTGGTAAGGTTTACCAGCGCTGCTACAGACCTCCGGGGGTGTTGGGATGGCAGCTGAGGTGTTTCTGCTCCCCACAGGTGGAGCGGGCCCCCGGGGCAGGGATGGTGTGAAGGGATGCAGGAGAGAGGGGACCCAGCCAGGTCAGAGGAAGAACAGACATGCACACAGGGGTTCTCTTCAGTACCTTTACTGATGATGGTAGTCAGGTACGGTCCAGAGTACTTGCTAGGAAGGGTGTGCACTTCTGGACTTGCTCCCCAGTGAGCGGGTGTAAGGCCTCCTTTCTGTATCTCCCTGTCTCTCTCCCTCGAGCTTCTGACCTGACTGGAACAGGGTCTAGCTCCCTCGATGTTTCTCTCACACATCTTGCTTGGTGGCGAGGGCTTTCCCACTGGTGACCACAATCCCTGGATGCTGGGGCCTTCGTGGTACCTAGTCCTCTAAATATGCGGTATTCACGGGTGGACTGAGGGATATGAAATCCTCCTCAGTATGCCGGATTCCCTACTGGGCATAGAGATCCCAATAGGCTTGGGCCCGGTGCCCGGCTTGCATCAGGGGACGAACCCTCTGTGGTTCCTCTGTCCCTCATGGCTCTTCTCTTCTCCTTGCCTTCTAGCCCACTCTAGGCTCTCACTGGCTAGACTAGCCCGCAGCTTGGGCCTAGCCTGGCTTTCAGCCACACAGACTTCAGCTTGTCTGGTGCTGCAGCATCGTGTCACACTCACTGCTTCCCACTGACTGACTTCCTGAACTCCACCCCCAGTATCAATATACCTGACAGGGCTCCATCTAGTGGACTTGGGTGGAGATGTCTGCATGTATTGAGGCCACTGGGGAGAAACCATCTGTGCAAAACCCAGGAGTTCTGTGACAGTCTGCAGCCGCAGGGCGTCACACAGTGACTGCAATGGCTGCCAAATATTTGGAAGTACTCCAATGCCCCTTGCAAGAGACGTAGAGGTCGGAGGGCCTCCTGAAAACAATGTTCCCATTATTAGGAAGTATGTCTCCCATACCGTTTGCCTATGCAGTGAATGCAGCAGCTGCCAAAAATATGGAGGAATTCCAATGCCCCTTGCAAGAGACGTAGAGCTTGGAGAGCCTCCTGAAAACAATGTTTCCATTATTAGGAAGTGGGTCTCCCATACTGTTTGCCTATGCAGTGAATGGATCAACTGCCAAAAATTTGGAGGAACTCCAATGCCCCTTGCAAGAGACGTAGAGGTCGGAAAGCCTCCTGAAAAAAATGTTCCCATTATTAGGAAGTGGGTCTTCCATATGGTTTGCCTATGCAGTGAATGCAACAGCTGCCAAAAATTTGGAGGAACTCAAATGCCCCTTGCAAGGGACGTAATGCCCCTTGCAAGGGACGTAGATATAGTGATATGGTAGATATTGTGGTAATATAGTGGTGGAGTATGAGGATGAGTTT
This sequence comes from Phyllobates terribilis, assembly GCF_046119375.1. Lineage (NCBI taxonomy): Eukaryota > Metazoa > Chordata > Amphibia > Anura > Dendrobatidae > Phyllobates > Phyllobates terribilis. The sequence goes on along the minus strand of NW_027362769.1, from coordinate 213,384,626 downwards.
GTCAGCATTTTCAGTTGACAGGCAGATGCTCCTATTGGTTATAAATAATTCCACCAGTGGCACTAAAAACCTGCTCTGACAAAACGCTAGCGGCAGAGCAGGCTAGGACCACCAAAACGTAGAGAGCCAGTTCATGCCACATGTCCGGCTGGGATACCCAATAATTATAAGGCACAGAGGAGTCACGGAGGATGTTGGTACCGTCGGCAAGGTACTCCCTCAGCATCTTCCCAAACTTTTCCCTTTTTGCGAGAGTATCCCACGCCTCAGGGCCTGTGCGATGGGAGGGTCTGAGAAAACTGTCCCAGAACTTTGACAGTTCCCCTGCCTCTGCTGGATTGCATTTGTGTCTTTCTCGCTTGTACTCTTTGTTTGTCCAACGAACTGTGACCTCTGCCGCCAGCGTTTTCAGATGGGAATTTTTTAAGTAGTCCCGCAACAAGGGCATTCTGGTACTGGCCCTTTTTATTAGGCCTGTCCAGCAAGGGAATAAGAGACAGAAAGTTCTCCTTGTAGCATGGGTCTAGAAGTGTCACCAACCAGTAATGACTGTCACCCAAAATTTGGGCAACGAGAGGGTCACAGGAAAGGCATCGTAACATAAACTGAGCCATGTGTGCCAGACTGCAAAGAGGCAAGACTTCCGTGTCCTCACCAAGAGGACGACTGACCATGCTCTTCTCCTCATTCTCCTCCTCTTCCTCCCTGTCCTCAGGCCATCCACGCTGAACAGACGTTATGACAGTTGTGTAGGTAGTACTGTCTATAGCGCATGAAACTAGCTCCTGTTCTTCCTCTTCCTCCTCCTCCTCTTCCTCATTGTCACCCAATCCACGTTGGGATGAGATGAGGCTGGGCTGTGTGGAATCACCCTGTATGGTTCCTTGCTCCATCTCATCGTGCTCCGCTTGCAATGCATCCTCTTTAATTGTGAGCAGAGAGTGTTTCAGAAGACAGAGAAGCGGGATGGTGACGCTAATTATAGCGTCATTGCCACTTACCATCTTGGACTCCTCAAAGTTTTGGAGTATGGTACAAGTGTCTGACATCCATGTCCACTCCTGCGGTCTTATGTGTGGAGTCTGATCTGTATACCGATGGCATTGTTGATACTGATAGTCAACAATTGCTCTCTTCTGCTCACAAATCCTTCCCAACATATGCAATGTAGAGTTCCAACGAGTGAGGACATCGCACACCAGTTGGTGAGTTGGAAGCGGCAAACGGGCTGGACTGAAGCATGGCAACGGCGGCGAAAGCGGTAGCTGACTTTCTAAAATGGGCAGACACACGGCGTACTTTGACAAGCAGATGCGACAGATCTGGGTAGATTTTGAGAAACCGCTGAACCACGAGGTTAAGCACATGGGCCAGTCATGGTACGTGTGTGAGCTCGCTTCGCTTCACAGCCGCCACCTGGTTCGGGCCATTGTTACACACCACCATGCATGGCTGTAGGGTCAGCGGTGTCAGCCACAGATCTGCCTGCTCTTTTAGAGATGTCCACAACTATTCAGCGGTGTGCGGTTTGTCCCCTAAGCATATTAGCTTCAGCACAGCCTGTTGCCGCTTGGACGAGGCAGTGCTGCCGTGCTTCCAGCTTTTAACTGATGTGGTAATTTTGCAGATGGAGGCTGAAGAGTAGGAGGAGGAGGTTCAGGAGCTGTAGAATGTGGGGCAACCCTGTTTGACCCAGGGCCCTCAATCCTCGGGGTCGGGAGGACGTGTTCCGTCCCAAGGTCAGAGTAGGTCTCGGCTTCCACTATATTAACCCAGTGTGCCGTCAGCGAGAGGGACCATCCCTGCCCACAAGCACTTGTCCACGTATCCGTGATTAGGTGGACTTCCCCAATAACTGCGTTGTTGAGGGCACGGCTAATGTTGTGGGACACGTGCTCATGTAATGCGGGGACGGCACACCAAGAGAAATAGTGGCGGCTGGGGACCAAGTAACGAGGGACGGCCGCCGCCATCAGGTTGCGGAAAGCTTCCGTCTCCACGAGCCTAAAAGGCAACATTTTGAGCACAAGCAGTCACGAAATGTGTCAATTTAGTAGTGTGGCCTGTGGGGTGTTGGCTGCGTATTTGTGCTTGCGTTCCATGGACTGGGGTAGGGAAAACTGAACGCTGCGCTGGGACAAGGACGTGGACATGCTTGCTGATGGTGCTAGTTGAGAGTGTGCAACTACACGTGCAGGGCGGAAGGCATCTTCACATGCGCCATGGACAACAGAGGAAGAAGCAGTGGTGTCACCCGTAGACACTGTTTCTGGACCCTGGTGTTCGGCCCACATAGTCGGGTGCTTTGCTGTCATGTGCCTGATCATGCTGATGGTGGTCAGGCTGCTGGTTTTGCTACCCCTGCTGATGCTGGCCTGGCAGGTGGTGCAAATTGCCTTTTAGGGGTTATCTGCAGAGTCTTTAAAAAACAACGAGACTCGGGAAGACCTAACAGTTGTACTGGCAACTTCTGTCGTGTTGGTGTTACGGGAAACGCTTTTCCGCCTTGGGTCAGCAGCCACCACACTGCTTCTTCCTGCCTGTTGTGGTGTTACGCCTCCCTCCCCCTGTGTGCTGCTTTCCTCGCTCTGCATGTCCCCCTGCCAGGTTGGGTCAGTTACTATATCATCCACCACCTGTCTTTCACTTCCGCTCCCTTGTCTTCCTCCTGACTTTCTGGCAACTGTGTCTCATCATCATCATCATCCACCTCCTGCGACAGTAGTTGCACTTTCCCACCGTTGCTTTCGTGTGACCGTGGCTGCTCAAATATTTGGGCTTTGCTACACGCGTTCTCCTCTTGACTCACTTGAAGCTGGCCGGGCGAGAGGCCTGAATCTATAAATGTAAAAGTGAACAGCTCTTCGGAGTGTCCAAGTGTGGGATTAGTTGTCTCCGGGCACTCGGCATGGTGGGAGGATGGAGGATCAGGGTGAGGAATATGCGGCCCAGACTAATGGCTACTGAGACTTGACCGTGTGGAAGACAGGGTGTTGGTGGCAAAGTGACTGGAAGCATTATCTGCTATCCAACCAACAACCTTTTGACATTGCCCTGGGTTCAATAATGGTGTGCTGCGGTCCCCTATCAATTGGGACAGGAAGGTCGGGCGACAAGATGTGGGTGTTTGTTGTGGCACAATTTCATCTTGCCCACGGCCTCAGCCTTGGCCTCTGCATGTACCATCACCATCACGTCCACTTCCCTGTCCCTTGCCACGCACCTTGCCCATTTTAAATGGAGGACAATGTTTTCCACGTTCACTAGAAATGTCTGATTTTGGAACACAGTTATATGAGATACGTCTGACAGAGAACCACGGTTTTAAATAGCAGGCCTGTAATTTATTAATACTATTCTTCACAGAGACCTACAGTGAATAGCTTGACCGACACACTGCAACGAAATGAAAGGCAGAAATGGCTGATTTTGGAACACAGTTATATGTGAGATATGTTTGACAGAAAAACACGGTTTTAGATAGCAGGCCTGTAATTTACTAATACTATAATTCACAGAGACCTAGTGTGAATATCTTGACTGATACACTACAAAGAAATGGAAGACTGAAATGGCTGATTTTGGAACGCTGTTATATGTGATACGTCTGACAGAGAACCACGGTTTTAAATAGCAGGCCTGTAATTTACTAATACTATTTTTCACAGAGACCTAGTGTGAATAGCTTGACTGACACACTGCAACAAAATGAAAGGCAGAAATGGTTGATTTTGGAATGCTGTTATATGTGATATCTCTGACAGAGAACCATGGTTTTAAATAGCATGCCTGTAATTTACCAATACTATTATTCACAGAGACCTAGTGTGAATGCCTTGACCAACACACTGCAACGAAATGGAAAGCAGAAATGGCTGATTTTGGAACGCTGTTATATGTTATATGTCTGACAGAGAACCACGGTTTTAGGTAGCAGGCCTGTAAATTACTAATACTATTCTTCACAGAGACCTAGTGTGAATAGCTTGACCTACACACTGCAACACAATGGAAGGCAGAAATGGCTGATTTTGGAACGCTGTTATATGTTATACGTCTGACAGAGAACCACGGTTTTAAATAGCAGGCCAGTAGTTGAGTAATACTATTCTTCTCAGAGACTTAATGTGAATAGTTTGACCGACACACTGCAACAAAATGAAAATATAAGCCAATATTTTCCACGTTCAGTTCAAATTTCTGCATTTTTATCGCTGTAATATTGAAAAGATCTGGCTGTATTCTGCAGTGCTAACAAGCAAATGGAGTAGAAAAAATGTGTACTCTGGATTACTTTTTAAGAAAATAATCAGGATTAAGATAAAAAAAAAATTGTCCCTGGTCCCTGATATATGGGGCTATGTCTACAAATACACTACCGTTCAAAAGTTTGGGGTCACCCAGACAATTTTGTGTTTTCCAAGAAAACTTATACTTTTATTTATCAAATGAGTTGCAAAGTGATTAGAAAATATAGTCCAGACATTGACAAGGTTAGAAATAATGATTTTTATTAGAAAGAATAATTTTCTCCTTCAAACTTTGCTTTCGTCAAAGAATGCTCCCTTTGCAGAAATTACAGCATTGCAGACCTTTGGCATTCTAGCTGTTAATTTGCTGAGGTAATCTTGAGAAATTTCACCCCATGCTTCCTGAAGCCTCTCCCACAAGTTGGATCGGCTTGATGGGCACTTTTTGCGTACCATACGTTCAAGCTGCTCCCACAACAGCTCAATGGGGTTGTGATCTGGTGACTACGCTGGCCACTCCATTACAGATAGAATACCAGCTGCCTGCTTCTTCCCTAAATAGTTCATGCATAATTTAGAGGTGTGCTTTGGGTCATTGTTAGTGTTGAGCCACCCCCGTAGTGTTCGAGTTCGGTTCGGTTCGTCGAACACCCGTGTGTTCGCCGAACTGTTCGTCGAACTGTTCGTCGAACACCTTCGAACACCGTTAAAACCAATGGCAGGCAAACAAAAACACATAGAAACACATAGAAAACACCTTCAAAGGTGTCCAAAAGCTGACAAACTGCTCAGAAGACACAACTAACACATTGAAAAGTGACAAGTACATATAGTCATGCGAAAAGAAAAGAGGTGGAGGAGTAAAAGGAGGGGGAGACACAGATATAGGCATGTCATGCCCTTCTAAAATCCAAAAAGTGAGAAGCCGAGACGGCCAGTCCGCTCCTGCCCGTGCCACCTCCGTGTCGCCGGGTTTGTGCCAGAGCCGCGGTGAACCCTGACGGCCAGCCCCCCTCTCCCAATACTGGTGCCTGTCCGCTGGTGGGTCGAGAGAGCCCCCCTGTGGTGGAGGCAGCTCTAAGCTTTTTAATTTAAATTGTCCCTCTAATTTGAATGAATACACTTTAAATCCATTTACAAGGATCTATTGGAGGGCAAGTCTCATGCCAGCAGCCGCGTAATTCCAGCTCCAGTAGCGTCCACTAAAGCTGCTGCAGTTAAAAAGCTTTTATAAGGATCGAGCTCGGCTGTCCACCGCAAGGCATCCTAGTGCCAGTCCCAGCCCCTATGCCTTGGGGTGCCTCCTGATGCTCTTCACTAAGTATCCCGTGGTCCCGAAGCATTTCCTTTGAAAAAATTAAGTGTCCAAACTACAGGTGGTGTAGCTTGCTTAACAGCCGGGATAATCCGCTGACTAGCAGACACTGCTACTAGGCACAAAGTATTTCCTGGGCTAGATGCAGTTAAAAATTTGTAAGTAGATACTCTCGTTGGATGCTGAGAAAGCATTCCATAGAGTCTCCTGGCACGCCATATATGATTCTCTTAAAAAGCTTGGGGTAGGGGTCTAGGGGACCCTTTTATAGCCAAAATCACGGCCCTGTATCACAATACGTCACCTAGGCTGAAGATAAATGGAACTGTAGCACCGAGGGCTCGGTTGCTACAGATGTATTGCACCTCACCCAGAGGTGTGATATCTCACTCTCAGATAAGGATGGAGTGTGGATCAGGACCCGACACCTGCATGCATTACACCACATTGCCGTGGGGCAGGGCGACCAATATGCCCCTGAGATGGGCACGACAGTCCCTGTCCCTGGCTGGAGTGGGGGGAGGGAACACTGAGGAAGGGGAACCCTGCAGTGCAGGAGCAGGGAGGAAGCAGTTCCTGGGTGCATTGAGAAGGGAGTATAAAAGGTGGGCACCATCTTAGTTCAGTGCAGAGAAGTCTGAGCAGAAGTGGCAGGGAGCAGGGGCTCTGCATGAGCTCTGCTCCGGAGGCGGGCCTAGTAACAGAGGCCCAGGCCTGCAAGAGGGAGAAGGAAGGAAGAGGAGCGGAGAAGGCTCCAGGAACGAGGAATGAAGGGATCCCAGGGGTGCGGACGGGCGAGTCGCCACCGCACGCCCGAATCCACCTGCGTGGAGGGGTCAGGCCAAAGGGGGAGACCGGTCCCCGAACTAGTGGAGGCAGGAAACGACCCTCAGCTAGAAACCGGAGGCTCTGACATTTTATGTGGCGCAGCCCCTTGCTCCACCCGCTAGGAAGGCACCACATAGGGTCAGGGAAACTGGCGCCAAGTTTACCAAGAGGAGGCCCGAGGCAGCCGGACAGAAGTGTTGGTAAGAAAGGCCAGACAAAGGACACACAAAGGGGGTCCTGTGAAGCGCTCCAAAGTTATCTGGGAGTTGTCTGAGCCCCTCACCTGGTGAGCACAGTACGACGTGGGCAGCCGTTACCTGCAGACGTGGTCTGGATAATAAGAACTGTGAGTAAAGGCCCTGAACTGCATCACTGACTCCGTGTCGTTACTGCTGCTGCCCTGCACCATCACCCCCATCCTCCGCATACACTGCCCTGAGGCTATACTCCTCCCGTGGGGAGTTATGCTACGCTCTGCTGCACCCACAACACCAGCCTTAGCGGTCTGCCCTGTAGCGGCGGTTCACTCTGACCGCAATCCACGGGTGGCGTAGTCGGACATTTAAACATCAAAACCACATAAATAGTTCCGCCACTGGTTTGACCGCCCTGAGCCACGGAACCGGATCGCCGCCACGAAGACTACAACCACCAGCATCCACCAAAAAGGGTCCGGCTCCGGGTGTCCCAAGGCCCAGGGGGTGCGTCAGAACATTTTCATCACCTTTCACAATCACCAATGGGACAAGGCAGGGATGTCCTCTGTCCCCTCTCTTATACATCCTAGTGACGGAGCACCTGCTCTCATCAATTCGCCATAACCCCAATATTAGGTGGATTGAGGTGGGAGGCACCGAGTACAAGTGCTCTCTATTTGCTGATGATGTCCTAGTATATATCACTCAATCACATATATCCATCCCTGCTGTTATGGCTGAAATAGATCACTTTGTTACATGGTAAAATTTTAAAATCAATGCAGCGAAGTCTGAGGCCCTCGATGTCTCCCTCCCTAAATCCATATAGGATTCCATCCAGTCCAACTTTCCCTTTGCCTGGCCCTCACAGGGTATCAAATACTTAGGAATTCCTATTCATAGAGACCTCTCCCATCTATGTTATCTTAATTTTGGGCCCTTTATTGAACAATTCCATACAGACCACGGTTGGCAAGTTGGAACTGTGAGATTCACTACGTGCACCACTGGTATTTTGTGGAAAAGCACATGTAAGATTCTGCAACAGTCTCTGCTGATACTCCTGCATGCGTGCATCCCTTTCTATGGCAGGAATAATTTCTGCAAATTTACTTTTGTACCGGGGATCTAACAGTGTGGCAACCCAGTAGTCAGGATTATTTCTAATTCTCACAATTCGAGGGTCATGTTGCAGGTAGTGCAGCAAGAAGGCACTCATGTGTGTTGCGCATCCAGGAGCACCAAGTCCCTGTTGTGTTGGTGGCGAGGTAACAATCATGCTTCCTTCCTCTGTCCTCTCCCCCCAACCTCGCACAACAGAAATGTGATCAAGGTCTCCCTCATCTGATGAGTCTTCCATCAGTTCGTCCTCCACTTCTTCCTGGGCTCCTGCACCTTCCTCACTAGTTTGGCTGCTACCATGCGCCCTGGTAAAATCATCTCCCCCACCCTCACATGCCTGCCGCCCTGGTGCTGCCGACCGTCTGGACCTTGCAGATGTTAGCCCTTCCGCATACAACTCCTCCTCCTCTACTTCCTCCACCTCCTCTTGTGCCACCACCTGACTCCGAATTCTGTTTAACATGTGCTCCAGCATGTAAATCACCGGAATAGTCATGCTGATAATGGCATCGTCAGCACTAAACATCTTCGTCGCCATTTCAAAACTGTGCAGAAGGGTGCATAGGTCCCTGATCTGAGACCACTCCTCCAGCGTGATTTGCCCCACCTCTGAATCTCGTTGGCCCAGGCTATACGTCAGAACGTATTGCACCAGGGCTTGTCGGTGCTGCCACAGTCGCTGCAACATGTGCAGAGTTGAATTCCACCGGGTAGGCACATCGCATTTTAGCCGGTGAAGTGGCAGGCCCAACGACTTCTGTAGAGATGTAAGTCGCTGAGCTGCGGGATGCGAACGGCGGAAGTGAGCACACAGCGACCGTGCCCTCTGCAGAAGGCCATCTAGTCTGGGATAGTGGGCTAAAAATTGCTGGACAACCAGGTTCAACACGTGAGCCATACAAGGCACGTGTGTGACATTGCCCCGGCGAAGGGCCGCACCCAGGTTTGCAGCATTGTCGCACACGGCCTTCCCTGGTTTCAGGTCCAGTGGAGACAACCATTCATGAAATTGGTTCTCCAGAGCTGACCACAACTCCTCAGCTGTGTGACTCACATTTCCCAGACATTTCAATGTAAAAACCGCCTGATGACATTGAGCCCTACTGCCAGCATAGTAAGGAGGTGTGCAGGATCCCTTCTGCGCAGTTAGAAAGCTTGTGGCATGACCATACAGGCTTTGGGTGCAGGTGGAAGACCGAGAGGAGGTTGAGGAGGCAGAAGCAGTGGAGGAAAAATGACATAAAGAGGATTGACGCACAACTCGTGGGGACGGCAAGACTTGGACAGCAGCCCCTTGTCCTGCTGTCACCATAGTTACCCAGTGCCCAGTCAGCGACATGTAACGCCCCTGTCCATGCCTACTCGTCCAAGTGTCTGTGGTGAAATGCACCCTGTCACACACAGAGTTTCTCAAAGAAGCGGTGATGTTGTGTGCGACATGCTGGTGGAGAGCAGGCACACCTTTCTTTGAGAAGTAGTGCCGACTGGGCATCTGGTACTGGGGCACTGCGACGGACATAAGGTCTCGAAAATCCTCTGTGTCCACCAGGCGGAAAGGCAGCATTTCTGTAGCCAAGAGCTTGCAGATGGTGAAATTCAACCTCTTAGCTTTCTCATGGCTAGGAGGAAATGGTCTTTTACTTGTCCACATCTGAGGGACCGAGGGCTGGCTATTGTGCTTAGACGGGGTTGATAAGGGTGTCCCCGGCAAACTGCCGGTCTGTGAGGAAGATGCAGGCGGACATGTTAGGTTGCCTTGATCCAAAGGTGGTGCTATCGATGTCGGACAGCGCTCAAGACCAGCTGGTGTTACCACCTCCAAAGAAAATGATGACCTGCCAATCACGCTGGCTGTTGCGGGTAAAGAGGTGGCAGGTCTGCGCCCCAAAACAGGTGTGACTGCTGTCCCCCCAGTCACAGAGGATGAAGAGGCCGCGGATGCACAAGATATGGCAGACGGTGGTTGGCCCGGCCGGCTAGACCGCATTGTAGCACACTGAGCTTCCCACTGCAACTTATGCTTCATGTCCATGTGCCGGTTCATGCATGAAGTACTCAAACTATGTATTTTTTGGCCTCTACTTAGCTTTTGCTGACAAATGTTACAGATAACACGAGTTGGGTCATCTTTATCGATCTGAAAAAATGCCCAGGCTATGCAAGGCTTAGCACCCATGCGACCTGAAGAGCCACCACGACTTGTGGTGAGAGGCAGAGTTGTGTTTGAGGATGCAGTTGTTGACGTGCTTCCAGTACTACGTCTCTGTCCAGGAAGGCGCAACCTGACCTCGTCGTCACTAGCATCTTCCTCCACCTCCTCTGCTGACCTCATCTCTTGGCTGACTGTGGGTTGACAGTAAGTGGGATCTCCGACCTCATCATCATCACCCTGTGCGTTATCACACCCGTCGTCCTCAGAGCCAACCTGTTCCTGCCCTGACAAAAAACTAAAGTTGTCACTCCAATCAGGTATTTGAGTCTTATCATCGTCTTCCTCATTGTCTCCACCAACAGGAGTTACAGTTTGGGAATGAGGGTCTACATTATGGTCAGAACCTTCTGCGTCTGGTCCTGGATCCGACTCATAAAGATTCTGGGCATCAGTGCAGATCATTTCCTCGTCTGGATTCACAGAAGCGCTGGAGTCGACCTCTGATTCCCAGGCTATAGTATGAGTAAACAGCTCTGCAGACTCAACCATCTGTTCTACCTCATACTCAGACGGGCAGCTGGAGATTTGGGAGCTGTGAGGAAGCAAGTGCGATTTGGGTGACACCTTTGAGGACTGGAGTATTTGTGATGTTGAAGTTGATGTGGAGGAGAGCCCACTTAAAGGAGCACTTGATATCCGTTGAAGCACCTGCTGTTTTTGTGCCTCATCTGGAATTTGTAGCGATTGGCGTGGCCGTAAGAAAGGGATCTTATCACATTGTCCGCTAAAAGAAGTAGACATTTTAGTTTGGCTGGAAGATGGTCTTTCTTCTGCACCTACCCCACGGACACAACCTTTTTTCCCCTTCCCAACACGCCTATTCCCCTTTCCACCAGCAGCAGGCCTTTTTCCACTCATTTTGGTGGTTAACTAATTCACAACTCTGGAGTTGTTTGCACAAAAAAACAATGGATGGTAACCGAGCAGAGCTGAGTGGCCAAACTGTGGTATTAGGCCAAAACTATTGGCTGGGTTAGATGCAGAAAAAAATTATTTTTAATTTGCAACCTGATGGAGGTCAGTATAGATGGACTAATAGACCAAGTCCCACACACCGCTAGAAGCCCAAATATTTTTTCAGAGCTAGATGCAGAAAATTTTTTTATTCAATTTGCAACCTGATGGAGGTCAGTATAGATGGACTAATAGACCAAGTCCCACACACTGCTAGAAGCCCAAATATTTTTTCAGAGCTAGATGCAGAAAAAAATTATTTTTAATTTGCAACCTGATGGAGGTCAGTATAGATGGACTAATAGACCAAGTCCCACACACTGCTAGAAGCCCAAATATTTTTTCAGAGCTAGATGCAGAAAAAAATTATTTTTAATTTGCAACCTGATGGAGGTCAGTATAGATGGACTAATAGAACAAGTCCCACACGCTGCTAGAAGCCCAAATATTTTTTCAAAGATAAATGAAGAAAAAAATTATTTTTAATTTGCAACCTGATGGAGGTCAGTATAGATGGACTAATAGACCAAGTCCCACACACTGCTAGAAGCCCAAATATTTTTTCAGAGCTAGATGCAGAAAAAAATTATTTTTAATTTGCAACCTGATGGAGGTCAGTATAGATGGACTAATAGACCAAGTCCCACACACCGCTAGAAGCCCAAATATTTTTTCAGAGCTAGATGCAGAAAAAAATTATATTCAATTTGCAACCTGCTGGAGGTCAGTATAGAAGGACTAATAGAACAAGTCCCACACACTGCTAGAAGCCCAAATATTTTTTCAGAGCTAAATGAAGAAAAAAATTATTTTTAATTTGCAACCTGATGGAGGTCAGTATAGATGGACTAATAGACCAAGTCCCACACACTGCTAGAAGCCCAAATATTTTTTCAGAGCTAGATGCAGAAAAAAATTATATTCAGTTTGCAACCTGATGGAGGTCAGTATAGATGGACTAATAGAATGATGCTATGCCCAAAAGATTTTACTTCACTAGGTGCAGTAAAAAAATTGGTATTCTATACACAGGTGGTATATCTTGCAACACAGATAGGCTACTCCACTGACTAACACACTCTGCAATAGGCCAAAAAGGATTAGCTTTGCTAGATTCAGCCAAATGCTGTGAAAAAAACTTGCACAGCACTGGCACAGACCTGCCTGGCAAAAACTGATAGGAACTGATGTAACCTAGTCCTGAAAAGGACTCCAATTACAATTAGTCTTTACTCCCACAATCTATCTATTTAAGAGCACAGACCTGCCTGATAAAAGTCGTAGGAAATGCTGTAACCTAGTCCTTAAAAGGACTGCAATCACAACTATTCCCTACTCCCAAGTTATCTGTATATTTGTGCGAAAATTGGCTTGAAATTAACAAGGTATAGTGCACACAGCAACAGCGGTGCCGTCTAACACGCAGCTGCAGCAGTGAGAAAATGGTGGCGATGGGGAAAATGGCTTGGTCTTATAGGGCAAGGACATGTGACATACACTGCCAATCACACATGCCCTTGCTTGTGTGAAAAAAAGCACTTCGCTCCGTGTGTGCGCTGCTGATAGGCTGACAGATTGCACCTCCCCACTGCAAATGCGGGAAAGAGAAAAAAAAATGGAGATCTTCATTGTTCCTGCAGAGATCCATCCCCTGCCCCTCCCCCCGCCCCGCTGTACACTCAAACTGCGTATTAACATTAATTTTCATCATTACTGAGAAAAAATCCAGTTATGATTTTGGTGCACGAACAGTTATCGAACATAACCTCGAACAGCCGAATTTTTCTCAAATTGTTCGTGTTCGCCGACCGGCTCGAACACCGCCCAAAACAGCTCGAATTTGAGATTGGCGAACAGTTCGAGTAGAACAACGCTCATCTCTAGTCATTGTCCTGTAGCAGGATGAAATTGGCTCCAATCAAGCGCTGTCCACAGGGTATGGCATGGCGTTGCAAAATGAAGTGATAGCCTTCCTAATTCAAAATCCCATTTACCTTGTACAAATCTCCCACTTTACCAGCACCAAAGCAACCCCAGACCATCACATTACCTCCATCATGCTTGACAGATGGCGTCCGGCACTCTTTCAGCATCTTTTCAGTTGTTCTGCCTCTCACAAATGTTCTTCTGTGTGATCCAAACACCTCAAACTTTGATTCGTCTGTCCATAAAACTTTTTTCCAATCTTCCTCTGTCCAATGTCTGTGTTCTTTTGCCCATATTAATCTATTCCTTTTATTAGCCATTCTCAGATGTGGCTTTTTCTTTGCCACTTTGCCCTGAAGGCCAGCATCCCGGAGTCGCCTCTTCACTGTAGACGTTGACACTGGCGTTTTGCGTGTACTATTTAATGAAGCTGCCAGTTGAGTTGTTGTGAGGCGTCGATTTCTCAAACTAGAGACTCTAATGTACTTATCTTGTTGCTCAGTTGTGCAGTGGGGCCTCCCACTTCTCTTTCTACTCTGGTTAGAGCCTGTTTGTGCTCTCCTCTGAAGGGAGTAGTACACACCGTTGTAGGAAATCTTGAATTTCTTGGCAACTTCTCGCATGGAATAGCCTTCATTTCTAAGAACAAGAATAGACTGTCGAGTTTCTCATGAAAGTTCTCTTTTTCTGGCCATTTTGAGAGTTTCATAGAACAAACAAATGTAATTTTCCAGATTCTAAACTAGCTCAAAGGATGGTCAATTTTATAGCTTCTCAATTCAGCCAAACCATTTTCAGCTGGGCTAACATACTTGTGCAAGGGTTTTCTAAACACCCATTAGCCTTCTTAGCAAACACCATGTACCATTAAAACACTGAAATGGTGGTTGTTGGAAATGGGCCTCTATACACATATGTAGATATTGCAATAAAATCAAGATGTTTGCAGCTAGAATAGTCATTTACCACATTAACAATGTATAGAGTGTATTTCTGATTCATTTAATGTTAGCTTCATTGAAAAAAAATGTGCTTTTCTTTCAAATTTCTAAATGACCCCAAAGTTTTGAACGGTAGTATATATGTCAGAACAGCAGCAGCAGACAGAACGCTCAATGGACCCTCTTGTGCTGAATCATGCACTGCAGTCTGACACATACACTGCCTGCCTGCCTAACTCCTGCTATCACCTTCACCACTGACTGTTAGTTCAGATGGATATATATATATATATGTGTGTTGTGGAATACCTATACTAACTATAAACAAGCAAATCTCTCCATGACTCAGCAGCAGCTCCTCTCCCTACTCTGCCTGATTCCGGGGTAGACTGTGACGAGCATAGTGTTGCCAGGTCTTATATAGATCTGATGACGCTGTGCGGCCAGCCAATCACTGTAATGCCCACAACCAATATGACTACAGCATTAGAGTGCTTGGCACGCAATCCCCGCATGTTCATTGGCTCTCTAAAGAGTGCCAAACATGCAGGGCAGGGACCTGAGTTTCTGCCCGAGCAACCCGGAAATACTCGCCGAGCTTGTCGAGCACCATGATGCTCGGGCGAGTACCAAGCAGTGGTTTGCACTTAAGAGCTCAAAATGTTTCAAAGTAGGCAAGTCATAGCTTGGGGATGCTTACTTCGAATGAAATGGTTGGCTTGATTAATTTCAAAATTCATTTGTTTGTTCTTCTTGCCATCCACGGTATTGATAACATCCTTCTCCAGCACCACATTTCGAAGGCGTCGATTCTTCTTCTGTCTTGCTCCTTCATTGCACTGGTTTCCCATGCATATGTTACCACGGAAAAGACCAAACTATGTACGAGTCATGTCTTTTTCGCCAGTGAAATGTTCCTCAATTTGAAGACCTTGTCCATTGATTACATTGTTGATTTGCCCATAGCTATTGTCCTATTGACTTCCGGGGTCGTCGATACATCTTGAGTGATCATTGGTCCGAATAGGTTGAAGTCTTTTAAAACTTCCATTTCTTCACAAATCCATTTCAAATGTGTCCCAGTCGTACCTGGCAGTAGTCAATATATTTGTCTTCCTTGTATTGAGTAGCAGTCCCATGTTCGAGCTTTCTGTCTTGACACAGTCCTTAATAAGTCCTTCATTTCATATATGCTTGTTGCTATCAATGTTGTATCATCTGTGTGTTTAAGATTGCTGATGATTATTCCCAGGAATTTTGAGTCCTTCTTTTTTTTTTCGGCAAGTCCAGCCTTCCCAACAATAGCTTCAGCATATAAATTGAAGAGAAATGGTGACAGGATGCAGCCTTGTCTGATGAACAATGTCATGTCTCCATGTTCTGTTCGGACTTTTGCTTCTAAGTCGATGTAAAGGTTCCTAATGAGACTGATCAGATGGTTCGGCACACCCATATCCTTCATGGTATTCCAAATTTTCTGGTGATCAACACAGCCGAAGGCTTTGCTGTAGTCAATGAAGCTAAAATAGATCTCCTTGTTGTATTCTTTGGCCTTTTCCATTATCAATCTAATGTTAGCAATTACATCTCTTGTTCCTCTGCCTTTTCTGAATCATGCTTTGACAATCTGGCAGTTTGTTTGTCAAAATAAGGCTGTAATTGTCTTTGTAGGATCTTCAGTGGTATTTTACAAGCATGAGGTATGAGCGCAATAGTCCGATAGTTTCCACAGTTGGTAGCATCGCCCTTCTTTGGAATAGGAATAAACACCGATCTTGTCCAGTCTTTGAGCCATTTACCAGATGCCCATATCTGTTGACACAGGTATGTGATGACATCAACTGCTGTTTCAGAAGACTTTATTAGCTGTATTGGAATATAGTCACATTGCTTTGTTGTTTGACACAAGCTTTATAGCAGCAACAATTTCATTTTTCAGGATGTTCAGCTCTCTATCATTTCTAGTCTCATTTTCTTCACATATCACTAAGTCGTTCTTGTAAAGATGCTCCATGTGCTCTCTCCATCTTTCCTTGGTCTGTTCTGGCTCTTTTAGTTTGTTGATGTTGGCGTCTTTCAGCATGCCTACTCTTAGTTGAAACTTTTGTCATCTCTCTTTGATCTTTAGGTATGCCTTTCTGGCCTTGTCCCTCTTGCCTTTCTATCTCTGTACATATCTATTACAGTACCATACTCAAATACAGTGACCCATTCGTTCACTAATGTTTTAAAAGCAGACTGCATGGCTAGTAGCTCATGTTACATACCTGTGGCAATGGGGCTGGATGTAATAGCAAAACCTTAATTAATTGATTAAGAGGTGTGTACCAATACTTTTGTCCATGTAGTGTAAAGTTTTGAGGCTTTGTTTTTGATGGTACATTTTTTCATGAATGTTTTTTTGTACATGGATAGATTTCTAATATTACTTATTAATACACTGGCAGACTGTCATAAATGGTTTTAAAACCAAGTAAAAAGGTAATATTTTATTGCTAACCGAGCAACTTAGCTATATCCCTGTAGAACATCCACACACAAGCTATTGATATTATGCCATATTGCATTATTATCACAGAACTAACTCCCAACCAAATGAAACCCTAAATTCCTTGAAGCAACAAGGTAACAACAAGCTGCCACTTTGCTTTATTTTAGTACTTCTGAATGATTTCCCTCTGGACAAACTAGAAACATTCAAATGACGGCTAGAAAAAGTAGGTTTGACAGGCAACAAGGTTAGTGCAGAAGCAAGAGATTTACAGTACGGATGGGTCAGAGTGTTTCAAATTCTATGATACTGGGACAACTTCAGTAATGTAATACAAAGTTTTATCGAAAAAATGTAAAAACAACTATTTTTCTAGGTCTAAAGCATGTTATTTTATTGAAAGCACTGAGAAGACAGATAACACTGTATTCTGTGTTGAACATAGAGTTTACGGCTTCAACGTACAAAGTAAAATCAATTTCAGGCAGCCTTACTAAGTCAGCGGACTGGGGTTTGTAATGTGGCTGGATATCTTGTGGTTCTACTGATCTGAACCTAGATGGCCATGGGACCTTAATTAGTAATCACATACACAACTTTTATCATACATCAACAGGATAAATGATGAATGTACATAAGTGTGGGATCCAGTTACTAAGACCGCCATCGATTCCAAGAACAGAGGGCATGAACTTCCCTCTGTCAATGGGGCAGTTCTGAGCATGTGTGACCTGACCACCACTCCAATAAACAATGAATGGAGTAATGGTTACATATGCTCACTTCTGCTCCATTCATGAAGGGGACATTGAGCTTAAAATACCTGAACATAAAGGCTACAATTCATCAAGACTGTCATTGTACCAGTCTTCATGAAAGGGCGTGTTGGCGTCAGAGACGCCTGATTCATTAATAGGCTCATTCCTCGTGATGAATCAGACAGGTCTTAAAAATCGTGTGCGCCTCGCCACAAATCTTAGTTTAGTCTGGAAATGGAGTAAGATTTGCGGAATAAGGTACATGATTTAGATGAGCTGGTGTTGGCCATGCCCTGTTCAGCAAGTGGTCTGCCCAAGCTCCACCAAAATAGGTCAGAATTGCAGTGAAAATTCTAGAAGTCACAACATTTTTGCACAACTTCTCATTGCGGCTGTTGTTTTATGCCAGAATCTGGCATAAACAACTGGATAAGTCAGGAACACTTTGACGAGTCAGGGTCAATTTGTTTATTTTGGTTAGTAATTTGGTTTACAAAATGGAACTACATTGCACAATGTATCCTTGGCCACTTCCAGATGTAGTCCAATTTTACTCCAAGTTTTCCTCTAGAAATGCTAAATTCAGTTCTTGTGAAGGAAAACTCTATCTGATATGCAGCATATATTTTTTGTGGACTTGCGTGCATTAGGTGGTTGTAACACCTCAGCATTCATGCTCTATGACTAAGGGTGCAGTAGGCACCAGAAACTCGTTAGAGCGGTTTCTGCACCACATCATCCTTGTATGAATTTTTAAAGATATGTATTTGGAATAAAGTTTGAAGATTTTTTATTATTGGATGTGCTTGTCCACCTCTTTTTTTGCATTGTGTGCATTACCCTTTTATTTTTTTCACAAATTTTGTGCATGCTTCATTGAAATGTAGTAATGTCACATTTGAGGTACGGCTGATATAAATTGTAGATTTATTTGAGTTCATGAGTCTCTGTTCAATCTAAGATCTATGGAAGTTTACTTAAGACTTGAATGCGGTTTGACAAAGTAGTAGCACAAAAACAAAGACCCGCCCCTACTTCTTGTAAAGCCTCATTTAGACATTAAAAATGTTGCGTGTGTCATCAATGTTTTGGATCCGAGTGACATTAGTGTTTAGTCACTGTGTCATCAGTGTTTCATCAGTGTTTTTAATGTATGGATAAATAAATAAATGATAAAACTTTTCCTATCCTTTGCAATGTTAAGCACAGACAGCACATGGACTGCACTCTTATGCCATCTGTGCACTTTTCATCTCTGCTGGCCAAGAAAAATGAACATGTCTCCTTGAGTTTTGCACACGTTCCGTGAAAAAACATGGACATGTGAACTGTCCCATGGAATATGGCTACGTGTTTAATCTGTGAAAAACATGGATATAACACGTACATGCAACATGGATGTCTGAATGAGACTTAAACCATCTCGGCCTCTCTGCTGCTAGACACGGATTACACTCAAGAACAGGCAGTTGACAGCAAGTTAGACAGAAGAGAGACAACTAATGGCCAGCCATTTGAAACTCTTTTTTGGCAATAAGACAATTCATTTAATATATTTTTTTTTTCAATGTAAAGCTGGTAATGCACATTTCAGTCATGTTGGCCAATCTTGATTTCAGCCGGACTAGCTAACCATCTAATGTAGAGTATATGAGGGCTTCCCATGATGGCAGGTGTTGTGGCAGAAAAAGATCAGTCTTTTGGACTTAAATATGCTGGATCCTTTGTTTTTGGGAGAGTTTTGCTGCCTCCAGAAATGGTGGGCAGCTGCTCACTGTCCTGTCTGCACACACAACACATGCTCATTCAGATTAAATATGTGGGGGAGAAGTTCTAAAGAAATTTAAGGTCAGCCTACCAACATCCCAACAGTGGGGAAATTTGGCAGCATCGAATATCTTCCTTTATTACTAGTGTTGAGCGAGCATGCGCGACACTGCTCGGTACTCTCCCGAGCATCTCACTACTCGGGATGTTCGGCGAGCACTGAGCATTTCCGGGTTACTCGGGCGGGAGCACGGGTCTCCGCCTTGCATGTTTGGCGCTCTTTACAGAGCCAATGAACATGCAGGGATTGCCAGCCAGTCACTGTAATGCCGCAGCCATGTTGATTGTGGGCATCACAGTGATTGGCTGGCCGCACCTCGAGTATTTAAAGCCGGGCGCCGCCATCTTGGACACAGTCGCTCCGGATCAGACAGTGTAGGGTCAGTGCTGCAGAGCTAGGGAGAGATTTATACTGCAAAATAGTTAGTGTAGGGTCTCTAAAGCCTGCAAAATCAAACAAACAGTCCTTCTCAGGACTAATATCCATCCCAGATATCAGGCAGGCAGGCAGGCTGTATAGGAGCCGCAGTGGTTATACCAACAAACACTGCATTACAGTCCTGTGTGCTCCTGCTGGTCAAATTGCTAGACTTATCCCCAGGTCTCAGGGGCCAGGAAAAATCCTTTTTTTTTCATCTAAATCCTGTTTTGTTTTGTTTTTCCCCTCAGTCAGACTGTACAAATACCCGTCTTATTAACCTTTTGGTATTCCCCCAGCCACCAAAAAAAAATTGAGTGTGTCTGTGAGTGTTCAGACACCAATATATCTGTTTAAAAGAGTCTGGTGTAGGCCAGAGAAATAGAACTGTGGTTTTCCTCTTCCACAGTTCAAATCTGGGTGTTATCAACCTGCTTGCCTTTTTTCCATAAAAAAAACAGTTTGAGTGTGTCGCTGACTGTTCAGACACAAATACTGTATATCTACTTTAACAAGTCTGGTATACACCAGGAAATTATAACTGTGGTTTTGCAGTTCCACGGTTCAAATCTTTGTATTATCCACTTTTTTGTCTTTTTTCCATTAAAAAAAACATTTTCAGTGTCTCACTGACTGTTCAGACACCAATATATCTGTTTAAAAGAGTGTGGTGTAGGCCAGAGAAATAGAACTGTGGTTTTCCTCTTCCACGGTTCAAATCTGGGTGTTATCAACCTGCTTGCCTTTTTTCCATAAAAAAAAACAATTTGAGTGTGTTGCTGACTGTTCAGACAAAAATATATCTGTTTAAAAGATTCTGGTGTAGGCCAAAGAAATAGAACTGTGGTTTTCCTCTTCCACGGTTCTAATCTCCTCTTTATTACCCTTTTGCCATTGATAGTGCGAGTTTAAGCTTTTTCACTTCATTTACAATGGGCAAGGTGCGTGGCAAGGGACATGGAACTGGACGTTCTGGTGATGGTGCGTGCAGAGAACGGGGCCGTGGCCAAGGTGAAAATGTGCCACAACCAACAGCCACATCTTCTCGCTCCCAGTTCTTGACCGAATTACTAGGGAAGCACGCAACAACAAGACCACTATTGCGAGCTGATCAGTGTGAACAGGTTATTAATTGGATAGCAGATAATACTTCCAGTCACCTGGGCACCACCACCTCCGGTCTGTCTTCCACACGGTCAAGTGTTAGTAGCCGTGAGTCTCGACTGCATACTCCTCCTCACCCTGATGCTCCTTCCTCCCACCATGCCGAGTGTCGTCAGACAGCAACTGATCCCACACTTGGACACTCTGAAGAGCTGTTCACTGGTCCATTTCCATATTTGGGCCCCTCGCCTGCTCCGCTTGAAGTGGTGGAAGAGGAGATCCCATGTAGCGATGGCCAAATATTTGAACAGCCACGGCCACAGGAAGGCGACGCTGGCAATTTGTCACAAGAGGTGGACGATGACGAGACACAATTGCCACAAAGTGAGGAGGAGGACCGTGGTGCGGAAGTGGAAGAGGAGGAGGTGGTGGATGATCTAGTAACTGACCCAACGTGGCAGGAGGACACGCAGAGCAAGGCCATCAGCACACAAGGGGAGGGAGGCAGAGTACCCCAACAGGCAGGAAGAAGCAATGTGCTGGCCGCAGACAGAAGGCGGGCAACCGTTCCCTGTAACACCAACACGAGGGAGGTTGCCAGTACAACCGGTAGGTCTTCCAGAGTCTGGAATTTTTTTAAAGACTCTGCTGATAACCCCAAAAAGGCCATTTGTACCACCTGTCAGGCCAGCATCAGCATGGGTGACAAAACTACCAGCCTGACCTCCACCAGCATGATCAGGCACATGTCTGCAAAGCACCCGACTTTGTGGGGTGAACCCCAGGGTCCACGACCAGTGTCAGCGGGTGTTACCACTGCTTCTTCCGCTGTTGTGCATGTAAGAGAACCCCTTGTTGTGCGTGCAAGGCAATCCCCTGTCCATACTGCATGCAAAGATGCCAGTCCTCTCAGTCTTCACTTGGTGTGGCAGTTTCTCAAGAGACAGCATCAACGTCCACATCCACGTCCCACCGTAGCGTTCAATTGTCCATATCCCAGACCTTTGAACGAAAGCGCAAATTCGCAGCCAACGCCCCACAGGCCACAGTCCTAAATTTGCACATTTCACGACTGCTTGCATTGGAAATGCTGCCTTTTAGGCTGGTGGAGACAGAATCCTTCCACAACCTTATGGCGGTGGCCGTCCCTCGCTACTCGGTCCCCAGCCGACACTATTTTGCCCGGTGTGCCATCCCCGCACTATACAAGCACGTGTCCCAAAACATCTGCCGTGCCCTTGTGGCACCCCAGGGGTCTGGTTTTCCACAGTAATGTAATGTTATGTCTGAGAGCAGGTGGGAGGTCCTTTGGTCAGGGATCCTGTGCGTGCATGCCACACCTCCTGCCCAGTCTTGGGAGGGGAAGAACTTCCCCTGTATAAACCCTGGGCTGAGGCAGGGTTAGTCAGTCAAGGAGAGTAGAGACAAGAAACAGTCACAGGAAGAAACAGCAGAAGCTCAGTGGGAGCAATACTACTACAAGTCAGGGGCTGGCAGCTGCAGAGCTCGCCCTGACTGAGAAGCTTTCTTACCGGACCCGGCGTCCGAGGCTGTGGGGACTAACTCTTACCCAGCAGCAGAAGCCGTCAGGCAGGGGATTTCAGGTCCTCAGGCCCAGAAACCCGAAGGCACGGTCACACGCGTGGGACCAGCACCGCCATCGTGGAGCGGAAGCCATTAGAAGGCCCCGAGTCACCGGCCATACGGGTGAGCACCACACGGTACACTCAGGGACGTGGGCTACTTATATCCGCTTCTAGCAAGGTAGCCAGAAGAGTACAGTCAGTTTGGGAGGCCTACAACTCCGCCTGGCCAGGGGAGATCCCATCTGCTCAAGGACTGACCAGGCCCCGTTCACTAGCAAGTACTCCGGGAGGGTCTATCGTTGTTACCAGTAAAGACCCTGAATTACACCGCACCGTCTCTGAGTGGTTCCTGCTACCCCCATCATCCACATCTGCTGCCCTGAGGCCATACCCCTCCCGTTGGGGGTTATACCATCTACGCTGCACCATCCATCCACCGGCCTCAGCGGACTGTCTTGCAGCGGCAGCTCCATAGCTGCATTCAACGGGTGGCGTAGTCGTCCTACATCTACCGCTGTTACATCGCCGCTCAGTTTGACTCCCTGGGCACGGACCGGGTCACCGCCACGAGACTACAACCCTCAAGAGATCCGGCTCCGGGTAAGCTCCCGCGTGCGCAACGCAGCGCGACACAGGCCCAGGGGCGCGTCACCCTCAACAACGCAGTTACCGGGAGAGTCCACCTGACAACGGACACGTGGACAAGTGCTTGTGGCCAGGGATGGTACATCTCCCTGACGGCACACTGGGTAAACATAGTGGAAGCCGGGACCCAGTCTGACCTTGGGACGGAACACATCCTCCCCACACCGAGGATTGCGGGCCCTATGTCAGTCAGAGTTGCCCCCACAGTGTACAGCTCCTGCGCATCATCCTCCTCCTCCTCCTCATGTTCAGCCTCCATCTCAGATATCACCACATCAGTTACAAGCTGGAAGCACTGCAGCACTGCCTCAGCCAAGCGGCAACAGGCTGTGCTGAAACTCATAAGCTTAGGTGAGAAACCTCACACTGCTTGTGAGTTGTGGACAGCTGTGAAAGAGCAGGCAGATCTGTGGCTGAGACCGCTGAACCTACATCCAGGCATGGTCGTGTGTGACAATGGCCGTAACCTGGTGGCGGCTCTGAGACGAGGCGAGATCACACACTTACCATGCCTGGCTCATGTGCTTAACCTTGTGGCTCAGCGGTTTCTTAAATCGTACCCCAAGTTGCCAGATCTGCTCGTCAAAGTACGCCGCCTGTCAGCTCATTTTCGCAAGTCGGCTATAGCTTCCGCCGCCCTTGCTGTGTTGCAGCAGCGTTTGCAGCTTCCGGCACACCGACTGGTGTGTGATGTCCCCACACGTTGGAACTCTACCCTCCACATGTTGCAAAGGATTTGTGAGCAGAGGAGAGCAGTTTTGGAGTACCAGCTGCAACAAGGCCGTCGATATTCAGGTCAGACTCCACACATAAGACCTCAGAAGTAGACCTGGATGTCTGACATATGTACCATCCTGACAAACTTTGAGGAGTCCACCAAGATGGTGAGTGGCGATGACGCCGTCATTAGCGTCAGCATCCCACTTGTCTGTCTTTTGCAACGCTCTCTGCAGAGAATTATAGAGGAGGTATTGTAGCCAGAGTATGATGAGATGGATCAAGAAGCCGTAGTGGGCGATTACACACAGCCCAGCCTCATGTCATCCCAACGTGCTGTTAGGGGGGCGGTTGCAGACAACTTTATCAAAATGGAACGCAACCGACCCCGGGGTCCGCAATGCTGCCTGGGAGGCTGCTGCCGAACACTTTCCGGGTAGAAAGGAAAGCGACAACTTAAATACTAAACCCTTCCGTGTTTCTCCACAAAGGAAGGTGTATGGCGGTACGCTCTATCTCCGTTAACTGCACGGGAGATGAGAGTCCGGAGACGCACCTAACTGATTAACCCCTCCGTGTTAATGCACACGGAGCGGGTAAAATGGTTCACACAATCTCCAAGAACCGCAGGGAGACGTGTGACCGGGGGAGAAGCAGTAGCCCTCTCTGCGATACAGGCGCTACGCAATAGGAGTTGGCGCTAGTGTGCGGGTGTGACTATGCCGACAGGTACACGAGCCAACAGCCGGCGTGCTACCGGACTGAAGGGAGCTATTCCACGTGACAGACAGGTGATAGCTGTGAATAGGGCGTCTGCAGGCTGCTCGGGGTGTTAGGCGACCCCTTTGGCAGAGCCAGACTGCTAGACGAAGCTACCTGCCTACTTTCACTAGCCTGCATACTTTCTCTAAACCTGCCTGCAGAAACTACGTGGAACCAGTCGTCCACACACCGCAACACATGCTCAATGATTTGAGCGCGTCGCCATGTTTGTGGGCGGGCCTTTTAAAGACTAAGCCCTGCCCACCGACGCGCCATTGGTGACGTTACCCGTGGACCAATCAGGCGGCGCCAGGTCACCGGGTCAGGTGGGTACCAGACCACCAATCATGATCCGCCAGGTCACGGACATGCTCAGTGCGGCAAACCCTGGACTTAGATTCCACAAGCCCTGTCTCCCTCTGCAACCCAGGCTTAACATTGCTAGGCACAACTACCTGGGAGATAAACAGTGCTCGCGGACCAGCTAGGTGTTGAGGTTGATGGTGATTTTGAGCAGCATCAGCCCTGGCTGTACTGAAATGGGAGACCACAGAAGGTCCTTGACCCATTTCAAATCCAGCACCAGACCAACGCCTAACACGTGCATTGGGGGACAATGATGGAATGGAGGAGGAGGAGGAAGAACAGAAGCTGCTATCATGTGCTGTATATGGTAGTACCTGTACAACTGTCTTACCGTCGGTTCAGTGTGGGTGGCCTGAGGACAGGGGGAGGAGGAGGAGAGCATGGTCAGTCATCATCTGGGTGAGGACACGGAAGTCTTGCCCATTACCAGTCTGGCACGCATGGCTGACTTTATGTTATGCTGCCTTAAGCGTGACCCTCGCGTTGTCAAAATGTTGGGTGACAGTCATTACTGGTTGGTGACACTTTTAGACCCCCGCTACAAGGAGAACTTTCACTCTCTTATTCCTGAGGTGGAGAGGTCTACAAAAATGGGGCAGTACCTGAAGGCCCTTGCTGCAGAACTGTTAAAAAAATTCACATCTGAACAGGCTAGCGGCAGAGGTCACAGTTCATTGCCCAACCAAGGCGTACAGGCGAGAGAGACGCAACTCCAATCCAGCAGAGGCAGGGGAACACTGTCAACGTTCTGGGACAGTTTTCTGAGACCCTCCCAGCTTACAGGCCCCGAGGCGCGGGGTACTCTCACAAGGAGTGGAAAGTTTGAAAAGATGGTGAGGGAGTACCTTGCCGACTGTACCAGCGTCCTCCGTGATTCCTCTGTGCCTTTAAATTATTGGGCATCCATGCGGGACACTTGGAATGAACTCGCTCTGTACACCTTGGAGGTCCTGGCCTGCCATGCCGCTAGCGTGTTATCGGAGCGTGTTTTTAGTGCCACTGGGGGAATTATAACTGATAAGCGCACTCGCCTGTCAACTGACAATGCTGACAAGCTGACCCTTATCAAAATGAACAAGGGCTGGATTGGGCCAGACTTCTCATCACCACCAAATGACAGCAGAGTAACATAAAGTCAAATCCACTGTATTGTTTCGGGAGGTGTATTCCCATGCACCGCTTCACACCCACACATGGGTATACGCTTCCTCATTTCGGCTGTTTTTTGCTCTTCTCCTTATCCTCAGCCTCCACCACCACTATACCACCAGTGTGACCATGGTCTGTGTTGCCAGCATTGCAAGTTCCTCCATCCTAATTCTTGGAAGCTTTTGGTTGGAAGGCCTAGGCAAAGACTATGGGAGACCCACTCTGTTTTTAATATGCTGTACTGCATGGCTCTCGTAAGGGGCATTAAAATCATCTTGTTAAGCTACTGTGACCTCCACATCTCTTCCACAGGGCATTGATATTGTCTTTTTATTCCACTGCGACCTCCACCACTCTTCCAAGGGGCATTAAAACCATCTTGTTAAGCTACTGTGACCTCCACGTCTCTTTCACGGGGCATTGATATTGTCATTCCATTCCACTGCGACCTCCACCACTCTTCCAAGGGGCATTGATATTGTCTTTTTATTCCACTGCGACCTCCACCACTCTTCCAAGGTCATTAAAACCATATAGTTAAGCTACTGTGACCTCCACGTCTCTTCCAAGGGCATTAAAACCATCTTGTTAAGCTACTGTGACCTCCACGTCTCTTCCAAGGGGCATTAAAACCATCTTGTTAAGCTACTGTAACCTCCACATCTCTTCCACGGGGCATTGATATTGTCTTTTATTCCACTGCGACCTCCACCACTCTCCCAAGGGGCATTGATATTGTCTTTTTATTCCACTGCGACCTCCACCACTCTTCCAAGGGGCATTAAAACTGTCTTGTTAAGCTACTGTGACCTCCATGTCTCTTCCAAGGGGCATTAAAACCGTCTTGTTAAGCTACTGTGACCTCCACGTCTCTTCCACGGGGCATTGATATTGTCTTTTTATTCCACTGCTACCTCCACCACTCTTCCAAGGGGCATTCATATTGTCTTTTTATTCCACTGCGACCTCCACCACTCTTCCAAGGGCATTAAAACTGTCTTGTTAAGCTACTGTGACCTCCACGTCTCTTCCAAGGGGCATTAAAACCGTCTTGTTAAGCTACTGTGACCTCCACGTCTCTTCCACGGGGCATTGATATTGTCCTTTTATTCCACTGCGACCTCCACCACTCTTCCAAGGGGCATTGATATTGTCTTTTTATTCCACTGCGACCTCCACCACTCTTCCAACGGGCATTAAAACAGTCTTGTTAAGCTACTGTGACCTCCACGTCTCTTCCAAGGGGTATTAAAACCATCTTTTTAAGCTACTGTGACCTCCTCGTCTCTTCCAAGGGGCATTAAAACCATCTTGTTAAGCTACTGTGACCTCCACATCTCTTCCACGGGGCATTGATATAGTCTTTAATTCTACTGCGACCTCCACCACTCTTCCAAGGGGCATTGATATTGTCTTTTTATTCCACTGCGACCTCCACTACTCTTCCAAGGGGCATTAAAACGGTCTTGTTAAGCTACTGTGACCTCCACGTCTCTTCCAAGGGGCATTAAAACCGTCTTGTTAAGCTACTGTGACCTCCACATCTCTTCCACGGGGCATTGATATTGTCTTTTTATTCCACTGCGACCTCCACCACTCTTCCAAGGGGCATTGATATTGTCTTTTTATTCCATTGCAACCTGCACCATTCTTCCAAGGGTAATTAAAACGGTCTTGTTAAGCTTCTGTGACCTCCATGTCTCTTCCAAGGGGCATTAAAACCTTCTTGTTAAGCAACTCTGAACTCCACAGCTCTTCCAAGGAGCATTAAAATGTTGTTTTTAATTACCTCTAACCTCCACGACTCTTCCAACGGGCATTGCATTTCCTCCTAATTTTAGTCAGCTTTTTCTTTTCATTGCATAGGCGAACACTAAGGGAGACCCACTACCCAATGATGGGTAGAAGGTTTTTAGTACGCTGTAATCCACGTTTGTTTCAAGGGGCATTGCGTTCCTCATAATTTTTGCAAAGCCTTCCATTCACTGCTTGGGCCAACAGTGTACAGGAGACCCAGTTGCTATAAATGGAAAAAAACAGTTTAGTTAAGGCCCTTTGACCTCCATGTCACTTCCAAGGGGCATTGGAGTGCTTTGAAATTTTTGGTAGGCATTGCACTCACTGTATGCCCTATAACTCTGTAGCCGAACCACTCCTTTTGGTACAGAAACATATCCTACAAGACATGCGTGGTTGACTGGCCGGATATTGATGTGAATGGTCCCTGTTGCTCCTGCTCTTTCTCCTTTGCCACCACCTCATCCATCATTCATCGCCTGAAGCTTTGTTTTAACGGGAGTTATAGAACTGGGAAAGTAGCAGGAAAACATCCAGCAGTCCTCGGAGGAGGTAGGATATGCGCCAAAACGCTGAGCACCTCAGGCCTAGCCGCTACTGCATACATGCGCTTGCATTCCAAGGAACAGAAAGCTAAGGAGATGGATGGCTTCATGATCATGAATAATTCACTCGTTGTGTAGGAGGCCGACCACTGCTGTTGTCTACCTTCTGAACTTTGTGTTGAAGCATGATTGACCCAGGACCCGCAATCCTCTATGTCTGGAGGACGTGTTGCATCCCAGTGTCCAACTGTGTCCCGGCTTCCACAATATTAACCCAGTGTGAAGGCATCAGTGAGATGGACCATCCCTGGCCACATTCACTTGTCCACGTGTTTGTGGTTAGGCTGTCCTTCCCACTAAATGCACTGGGGAGGGCACAGGTAATATTTCGGTATGCGCGCTTGTGTATAAGGTGCACCGGGACAAATAGGGGCGGCTGGGGACCGTTTATGGACATCCGGCCGGCCCCTGGAGGCTGGGGATTGAGTGTGGACACCTGGCCGCCGGGCGGCTGGGGACTGAGTATGGATACCAGGCCGCTGACACAGTCATGACAAGGTAGCTGGCATCTTCCTCCACAAGCCTAAAAGGCCTCATTTCAAGTGCAAGCAAGCTAGCAGTATGGTATTGCAGCCTGCGGGTGGGTGGGTGGCAGGCTGCACACTTACGCTTGCATTCCAAGAAAACAAAGCAGATGCTAACTTCTATCATCATCATCATGCTCCTCACCTTGGCACTCTCAACTCCCCTGATGGAGAAGCCAGGGCCCACTGGAGGAGTCTGGTTGTCTGGTGGGCTCGGCCAATGCTGCCCTAAAGCAGGCCAGGCTAAGTAAAGTGTGGGGAAGGTTACCGGGACAAATAGGGGCAGCTGGGGACCGAGTATGGACACCCGGCCGCCAGGCGGCTGGGGACTGAGCATGGATACCAGGCCGCCGACGCAGCCATGACATGGTGGCCAG
Organism: Phyllobates terribilis; assembly: GCF_046119375.1. NCBI lineage: Eukaryota > Metazoa > Chordata > Amphibia > Anura > Dendrobatidae > Phyllobates > Phyllobates terribilis. The sequence continues at coordinate 213,355,755 of NW_027362769.1, read as the reverse complement.
ATTCCGCCTCCACATACCTAAAAGGCCCAATTTCAAGTGCAAGCAAGCAAGCAGTATGGTATTGCAGCCTGGGGGTGGGTGGGTGGCATGCTGCATACTTGCGCTTTTATTGCAATGAATGGGGGAGGTACAATTGAACACTGCCCTGGGACAAGGACTTGCATGGGGATAGTTGCAAGTCTGCATCTTCTGATGCGGCAAGGATCACTTCTGATGGGCACACTTTTAGGCAGTGACCTGGGTGTCAGAGATGCTTCTAGGGGTCTTCCCCATGCTGTTCCCATGTCTTTTCAGCACTGTATGCATGGGTCACACAGCACATGGCCAGATAAGGTTGTAAAATGTTAAAATTACATTTCTCGGTGAATGCATTTGTCACGGTTGAAAGCAATATAATAGTGCAAAAACGAATAAAAAATGCTACTTGTGAACATAGCCCAAGGTGTGGAGGTGTATTTTTGTTTATGGTTATTTATTTTACCTTATACACAAGTCTTTACCCTGGAAAGGATGTTCCTTAACATATTTCACAGGAAAACAGTTTCAGTTTCGTTTTTGAACTTTTTATTGTGAGCCCGTAAAAGTGGCTTAATACCACTGACCACGTTGTTGACACCAGTGACCTGGGGGTCAGAAATGCTTCCTGGGGCGATCTCCATGCTGTCCCCATGTCATTTGAGCACTGTCACTATCGTTTTGGGCACTTTTTAGGCTTTCTACAGACTGCCGGGGGTGCCGCCGCAAAAATGCTCGGGTCTCCCATAGACTAACATTGGGCTCGTTGCTCGGGTCGAGCACCCGGGTCGAGTATCACAGCGAGCTCGGCCCGAGCTTCAAGCACCCGAGCATTTTAGTGCTTGCTCAACACTATTTATTACCTATCCTTGATGGTTATGGAGGATCTATTATCTAGTAGATCCTGATTGATGCCATTGACTTTTGTTACAGTTAGAATAAAAATAGCATTGATTATTGTTGAAAATTACACCTCTATTCTTTTGCATCAGTTTTCCACAAGCTCCATTGTACTTTAAATTGAATTAAAACTTGAATATATACTGGAATATATGGAAGGTTCAAATAACATTTAGCCAGCAAAAAATGTTCCCTTTCTTCGTGCTTTAGACACATTTTAATCTAGATGTTATTCTTCAATCACTCAGTTTTGTTATTTCCATTTCATGCTACAGCAGATTTCACTTAAACAAGCCTCTGTGACATTCTGTTTAGGAAGTAAAAATCATTTTGTTGCAGAGTCATTTTTATATGTAAGACAAATATAACCCAATGAGCCTCAACTTTCTCCAAAAATCTATACAGAGGACTCATCACTGTCCATTATTTCTCTTAAAAGACAAGTGCAATGCGAAAGGCAGTAAAATAAAAAGGTTTTCTTCTAAGCTGTAGGAGTCTGAATGTAAGAGAATATGACTAAATACAATGCACTGAAAGTAGCATCAAGTGCTAAAAGGATCATCTGGTTTATAAAATAACCTCCATCAATTAGCCAGAATGGAATAGGTCTACAAAACCATTTTTCTCTTTGGAGGCATAGCTTTCCCATACATTATATACACTCATCTAAATGGACACCAGGTTATGCTTCATTTCCCTTAAGGTACAACACTTGCTGCCAACATGTGCCTACATGCCATAAAAGCAGGTGGTGCAGCTCTGATGGGAATAAAGATGAACCCTGATTGTTTTTTGTCTCTTTGATATTGGGTTGTGACAATGTAAAGGTAGAAACTAGAGATTAAGGAATATTTTGAAATTAAAGTTTGTCAAATTTTTCCCAAATATTTGATTCGCATTGAATCGATTCGCCATGAATCTCAAGTACTGCTAAACCTTTCATTGCCAATAAAAGATATGTAACATTCTGAGGTCTACTACAAATGTATTGAACCTCTTTTCAGCTCTGAAGTGCTAACAGAGTCTTAGAAATGCGAAAGAAAGTGTAAAAGTTGTTGATCCTTTGACAGGAAGCTTTTTAAATGGTACTGCTCAGTGCAAAAAAATTATACACATTTCTTTAGGGGTTCTTTTGGCAGGTATGTGTCACCGAGCTGGCTAGCCTCAGTGATATAAGTCCTGGGGGAAATTTCACCAGTAACAAGGGGTTACTGAGATGGTTTTATTTTGACTGGATTTTGGGTCCAGGATTTAAGAGCGACGTAAAGATCCTAGGTGGGAAAGGTTGTTCCCATTCCCATACTCAAGTTCGGGTCTTACAGGTCTAATAACAGGCAGATGGGTAAGCTCAGCCGAGTGTATTGTAATGGAGCTGTTTTCCTTTTTAGAGATACAAAGTTTATGAAGGACAATACACTTTACTTTGTTATGATAATAAAACCCTGTGCCTGTGCTTATCCAAGAAGCTATCAGAGAGCTGAAACCAATACTAATAATATAATATATATATACGGTGCATTGTGAAAGTATTTGGCACCCTTGAACTTTTCTACCTTTTGCCACATTTCTGGCTTCAAAGATATAAAATTCTATTTTTTGGGGGAAGAATCAACAACAAGTGGGACACAATCATGAAGTGGAACGAAATTTATTGGATATTTTAAACTTTTTTAACAAATTAAAAACTGAAAAGTGGGGCGTGCAATATTATTCGGCCCCCTTGAGTTAATACTTTGTAGTGCCACCTTTTGCCGCGATTACAGCTGCAAGACGCTTGGGGTATGTCTCTATCAGTTTTGCACACAGAGAGGCTGAAATTCTTGCTAATTCTTCCTTGCAAAACAGCTCGAGCTCATTGAGGTTGGATGGAGGGCGTTTGTGAGCAGCAGTTTTCATCTCTTTTCACAGATTCTCGATTGGATTCAGGTCTGGACTTTGACTTGGCCATTCTAACACTGGATACGTTTATTTTTGAACCATTCCATTGTAGATTTTGCTTTATGTTTGGGATCATTGTCTTGTTGGAAGATAAATCTCTGTCCCAGTCTTAGGTCTTTTGTAGACTCCAACAGATTTTCTTCTAGAATGGTCCTGTATTTGGCTCCGTCCATCCTCCCATCAATTTTAACTATTTTCACTGTCCCTACTGAAGAAAAGCAGGCCCAAACCATGATCCTGCCACCACCATGTTTGACAGTGGGGATGGTGTTTTGAGGGTGATGAGCTGTGTTGCTTTTACACCAAACATATCGCTTTGCATTGTGGCCAAAAAGTTTGATTTTACTTTCATCTGACCAGAGCACCTTATTCCACATGTTTGGTGTGTCTCCCAGGTGGCTTGTGGCAAACTTCAAACGAGACTTTTTATGGATATCTTGGAGAAATGGCTTTCTTCTTGCCACTCTTCCATAAAGGCCAGATTTGTGAGGTGTACGACTGATTGTTGTCCTATGGACAGACTCTCCCGCCTCAGCTGTAGATCTCTGCAGTTCATCCAGAGTGATCATGGGCCTTTTGGCTGCATCTCTGATCAGTCTTCTCCTTGTTGGAGATGAAAGTTTAGAGAGACAGCCGGGTCTTGGTAGATTTGCAGTGGTCTGATACTCCTTCCATTTCAATATGATCACTTGCACAGTGCTCCTTGAGATGTTTAAAACTTGGGAAATATTTTTGCATCCAAATCCGGCTTTAAACTTCGCCACAACAGTATCTCGGACCTTCCTGGTGTGTTCCTTGGGCTTCATGATGCTCTTGTAAGGGGGAAGACCGGGGTGTAAGGACTTTCAGAGCAAGGGATCCGGAACTGCTGGAGCCGTGCCTCTGGTTGCAGGGGGAAGACAGACTGCGAGCACAGGAGTCACGTGACTGGGAAGCTGGGAGCGTGTCCAGAGTGAGAGCTGGGAGGTCAGTTGACCGGGAAACTGGTGGTGTGGGTAGAGAGAGGAAGAGACAAGGATGTTTGCGAGGGAAAGCGGAGCTGGGTCCTGCTCAGGAGAGCAGTGTGAGAGGGTCCAGGCTCCTGGCTCCAGTCCAGGGAGCAAAAGCCAAGTGCAGTGGACCGGAGGAGTCAAGCCGACTAGAGAAGAGACGCGGGGTCTGTGGAGCCGAGCACGTGAGGTGCCGTGTTATGGACTAGGGGCTCAGCGGGTAAAACCGGAGACCGCCCGCTGCCACCAGAAGACGGAGCATTGTTTGGGCAGGGAAGCCTGAAGAAATCAACAACAGCCTCAGCTGGCAACTGCCTTGTGGAGGAAAAGAGTCAGCTAAGTGTAAAAACTGTCGATTACAACCGGTGCGACTCTGCTATATCTAGTTAAACTGTGAACTGTCAAAGACTTTTACCTCCTACTTCCCTTGTTTTCCCCCATATTTTCCCCTGTTACTCCCTGCGTGGAGATTGACCCTGCTATTATAAACTTCCCCTGTTTATTAACCCTGTATTGGCTGCTCTGTGTTTCTGTGTCACTGCATCTAAAGTATCCGTGTTTCATTTGGCGTAGTCGGCAGGATGCAGTCGTTAGACACAGACACTGCAGAGCAGTCCATCCTGGGAGCCCCTAAATCTAGCTTGCCGCTGGGTGCCATGCTCAGCAATCCCCCAAAGTTCACCGGGTACAATATGATGCTGTGGGACTGGATTGAGAGAGTTAGGAGTATGTTACGTATGCATCCGATGACCCCAGCTATGCAAACCGAAATAGCCTTACTGGCCCTGGATGGTGAGGCCCGACAACCCGTGATGTACCGCCCTCCCCATGACCGGGATACTGTAGAAAAAGTGGTGCGGACATTGGAGGAGATGCATGGGGATCCCACCAATGTGGGAGAGCTGAGGATACGGCTGTTTCACCAAGTGCATTAGGAGGGAGAGACTGTGACGCAGTATGTTAATGCCTTACAGAGGGTGCATGCCTATATCACTAGAAAAGACGACATGGGGAATTTGGGAATGGGCCCGCCTGATGTGATCTTAAGGGACCAGTTTGTGGCAGGCCTCAGGGATGTGCAGCTGAAGCAGGCCTTGCGGGAGCGCCTGTGTGCCAACCCACGTATGACTTTTCTAGAAGTGGGGTCGGAGGCACGTGTGAGAGAGCAGGAGATGGGGGTGATGGCCCTGGCAGGGAGGGTCCAGAGTAATGAGGTACCCACCCCGCCTGCAGCTGAACCGGAATGGGCTCGAGAGATGCGAAAGGAGATACAGGAGATGCAGGATGAATGGTCCAGTCTCAAGAAGACCCCTTCCCCCGACACCAGAGATACCCAGATCGATTGCTCCAGTTATGGAAAGAATTGAATTCAGGACCCCCCCTGCAGGAGAGTTCTGTAGGGGAGTGAGGCAGCCCTACACAGACAGAGACACAACCTGCTGGAAGTGTGGAGGTGCAGGACATTACGCTAGGGGCTGTGCTAGCCGAGGGTGGCCCCTGTCGCGGCAGCCGTTAAACTAGCGGCCTCCGTGTTTGGGGGACACAGCCCAGAGCCTGAGGAAGGGGAAAGAAAAAGAGGAAGTCCCAAGGACCTGGTTTCCACCAGCCCGACTGTCTGGGCCGAAATAAGCGGTCAGGCTGTTCACTGCCTGATTGACCCGGGATCCCAGGTGACTACGATGACAGAAGCCTACTTCCAACAGCGATTTCCAGAGATAGCGCGGCCTGAATGGGGACCAGTAATTAGACTCACGGCAGCTAATCAATTACCCTTCCCGGTCACAGGGGTGGTGTGGATGAAGATCCGAGTGTGTGGAAAAGATGTGGGAAAAAAAGGAGTCGTCCTGGTCACAGGGGGAACCTGAAGTGGACCCCCGGTGACCCTCGGAATGAATGGGCTGAAAGAGATCGGGCAAATCCTGATTAGTGAGCCGAAGGAGATTCCTCTAGACCAGTGGGACCCGCGAAACCCCCAAAGGAGGGTCTTTCAACAACTAATCTGAGCTGCCCAGGCTCAGGAGATGTCGAGTGAAGGGAAGATCCTGGGGAAAACAATAGTGCCAGGAGCTATGAAACTCACCTTACCGCCCGGACAAACTGTACTCACGTTATCCGCACGGGCCTGCACACCTCTTGAGGGGGTCGAAGTTCAGATAGACCCAACATCGATGGACAAAGTACCCCCCGGACTCTTGGTGGCTCGGACACTGGCCACCGTCCAGGGTGGCAATGTTATAGTGCGGTGTGTTAATCTGGGCGAAGATGATCTCACATTTCCTCGCAGGGCGGAAATAGCCCAGATTCTGGGAATGCCAGAGAAGTTGGTGCGACCTGATGTGGTACAGCTGTCCGCTGTACGACGAGACTCCTGGACTCAGGCGGTCACCGTGCCGCCGGAATCCTACCGGGCTAGTGCGAAGGGGGGATGAAGAATCCAAGAATGCATGCGGGCTGAATTGACGGGACTTAAACCTCGACAGGTGCAGCTGGTTGAGGATGTGCTGGAACGGTACCAGGAAGTCTTTGCTCACCATGAGGATGATTTTGGTTGCACTGAAGCCATTACCCATGAGATTTCCATGGGGAGCGCTGCCCCAGTGCGGGAGAGATACCAGCAGATACCTCCCCAGATGTATAAAGAGGTTAAGGAGATGCTAGCCCATATGTTACAGAATGGTGTGATACGGGAGAGTCAGAGTCCGTGGGCAGCCCTGATTGCCCTGGTCCGGAAGAAAGATGGGACCCTGCGGTTCTGTGTGGACTATAGACGACTGAATGCCTGTACAGTACGGGACTCTTACCCACTACCCCGAATTGAAGAGTCCCTGTCGGCCTTAGGGAAGGCAAGATACTTCTCCTCCTTGGATCTGGCCAGTGGGTACTGGCAGGTGCCCTTGGCCGAACATGACCGTGTGAAGACGGCGTTCATATTACCCATGGGACTGTTCGAGTTCAATCGGATGCCCTTCGGCCTGACTAATGCCCCCGGGACGTTCCAGCGTCTGATGGAGAGGTGCCTGGGCGATTTAAACTTCGAGGCGACACTGATTTACCTTGACGACATAATTGTCTATGCCGCCACCTTCGAGGAGCACCTCCAGCGACTGGAGCAAGTACTGAGTCACCTACAGAGTCATGGCCTAAAGGTGAAGCCCCAGAAGTGCCACCTGTTCCGCAAACAGATCGAATATCTCGGTCATACTGTGTCCGGTGAAGGAGTAAGGCCCACCCAGGAAAAGTTGGCCGCCGTACAAGAGTGGCCTACCCCGAAGACAGTGAAGGACGATCAGGCCTTACTGGGACTTTCCGGGTACTACCGAAGATTCATGAAGATCTTCACCCGCATAGCCAGCCCATTGCTGGAGCTACTTAAGGGAGTGCCGGCGGGCTCCAAGAATCAGGTGATTCGGTGGGAAGCAGCCAGGAAGAGGCCTTCCATGCCCTAAAAATGGCCCTGACCGAGGCCGCAATACTTGCCTATGCGGATTTCTCCCAACCCTTCACACTCCACACTGATGGGAGCCTACATGGTCTGGGAGCCGTGTTATCCCAAGTACAGGAGGGGAAAGAGCGCGTGATTGCGTATTGCCAGCTGTTCCCTTCACGACTCCGAGAGGAACCCAGATAATTATAGCTCTTTCAAATTAGAGTTGCTGGCTCTGGTTTGGGCAATGACCAAGAAGTTTGCAGAGTATTTGTCCGGGTCCAAAGTACTGGTGAGAACAGATAACAACCTGCTGGTCCACCTGGAGAATGCGAAATTGGGGGCCCTGGAGCAGCGGTGGGTGGCCCGCATGGCCAGGTACCGGTATAAGATCGCCTACCGGCTTAAGGCAGAGAATACTTATGCCGACGCCCTCTCCAGAGTGATCATGACCGCGATAAAGATTTGGAGGCGGATGAGACCCCTAGCTTCCGAAGTTTCTTGGGACCGCTGGCCGTGGCGCAGGGACAGATCGGAGAGACGTCAGAAGAACAAGTGCTAGGGCGACCAAAAGATGACTGGATCCGACTTCATCAGATTGACAGAGAAGTTGCTCAATTACGTCAATGGGTGGCTTTGCGGCAAGTCCCCAGTCGAGAAGAGAGGAGTACCCTGTCCCGGGGAGCACTGAAGATGCTGGGTCAATGGGAGAGACTGTGTTTGCGAGACGGGCTGCTGTACCGATGGGTGCAGCTACTGAGAGAGTTTGGGACCACCTGGCAAGTGGTGATCCCAGAGAAGTTGGTCGGAGTAGTGGCTAAGGAGGCTCATGAACGAGGGGCTCACTTCGGACCAAAGAAGACGTTTCAGTGGTTGCAGAGGCTGGTGTATTATCCCCGACTGCGAGCAACAATAGAAGACACTTGTCGAAGATGTCGGAGCTGTGAGCTGGTTAAGCCCCCGGAGCAGCGGGTCCCCATACAAACTATTGTGACTTCTGCCCCCTTGGAGGTGCTGATGATCGACTATTTGACTGTTGGACCAGCGCATCTCGGGTATGAACATTGCCTGGTAATGACAGACCACTTCACAAAGTTTGCGGTAGTGACCCCAACCAGAGACCAGACCGCCGAGTCAGCTGCGCAGGCCATCTGCAGAGACTTCATTTGGGTGTACGGCTGCCCAAAGAGGATTCATTCCGATCAAGGCGCCTGCTTCCAAGGCCGGGTGATGGAAGAGCTGCACCGGTTGTACAAGGTTGAGAAGTCCTGGACTACTCCTTACCACCCTCAAGGAAATTGGGCCTGAGAACGCTTTAATCGGACACTGATCCAAATGCTCCGCACGTTGGAGGAAGATCGGAAGGCACAGTGGCCTGAGTTTGTGGCCGAGCTGGTGTGGGTCTACAACAACCGAGTGAATAGTACGACGGGGTTCACTCCGAGTTAGAGCTGGACCCCGAGGAGGACTACCCACGGATGGGGGTGTCTTCCTGGGTCCGGGAACATCGGCATCGACTGCAGACCCTCCGATGGTTGGTACAACAAAAGTTTCAGGAGCTCAAACATCATGAGACATTGCCTCTTTGAGGGACAGCTCTGAGGCCCGGGTAGCGGGTGTTGGTTCGGGACAGGCGGCCCCGGGGCAAATTGAGTAGGCGATGGGAACGGACCCCGCACCAAGTGAAGCGCAGGATTGGCGCTGAAGGAGCCCCTACCAGAGTGGTTCATCGTAGTATGCTGCGACTCTGTCTGTCTAAAGATGACGAGGATGGAGAAGAATCACCTGCTTCTAGAGAGGGTCCTGTCACAGTTGCCCCAAGACACGATGTGGACGAAGAAGAGCTGTTGATTCTCCCTCCGAGCCCCAGCACTCGATTACTTGCAGTCCCCAGTGCAGGCGGTGAGGGAACAACATCGGTTGAAGCCACCGGGCAGGCGGAGATTGGAAATCCGAGTGACCCCACACCCCTATAGGTCAAACTGAGTTACTCCGGTCAGTACGGACAACAGCAGGAGTGCCTCCTCACCGTTACGAACAAGATCAATTCACATGGTACCGTATCGTCCAGGAAGTCCAAGAATGTGAACGTTTGACGAAGGAACTCTCGTGGAATGGCGAGTTAAAGGAGAGCGGGAGTGTAAGGGGGAAGACCGGGGTGTAAGTACTTTCAGTGCAAGGGATCCGGAACTGCCGGGGCCGTGCCTCTGAATGCAGGGGGACGACAGACTGCGAGCACAGGAGTCAGGTGACTGGGAAGCTGGGGGCGTGTCCAGAGTGAGAGCTGGGAGGTCAGGTGACCGGGAAACTGGTGGCGTGGGTAGAGAGAGGAAGAGACGAAGACGTTTGCGCGGGAAAGTGGAGCTGGGTCCTGCTCAGGAGAGCAGTGTGAGAGGGTCCAGGCTCCTGGCTCCAGTACTGGGAGCAAGAGCCAAGTGCAGTGGAGTCAAGCCGACTAGAGAAGAGACGCGGGGTCTGTGGAGCCGAGCACGTGAGGTGCCGTGTTATGGACTAGGGGCTCAGCGGGTAAAACTGGAGACCGCCCACAACCACCAGAAGACAGAGCATTGTTTGGGCGGGGAAGCCTGAAGAAATCAATACCAGCCTCAGCTGGCAACTGCCTCGTGGAGGAAAAGAGTCAGCTAAGTGTAAGAACTGTCGATTACAACCGGTTCGACTCTGCTATATCTAGTTAAACTGTGAACTGTCAGTTAAAGACTTTTACCTGCTACTTCCCTTGTTTTCCCCCATATTTTCCCCTGTTACTCCCTGCGTGGAGATTGACCCTGTTATTATAAACTTCCCCTGTTTATTAACCCTGTATTGGCTGCTCTGTGTTTCTGTGTCGCTGCATCTAAAGTACCCGTGTTACACTCTCTGCACTTGAAACAGAACCCTGAGACTATCACAGAGCAGATGCATTTATACGGAGACTTGATTACGCACAGGTGGATTATATTTATTATTACCAGTCATTTAGGACAACATTGGATCATTCAGAGATCCTCACTGAACTTCTGGAGTGAGTTTGCTGCACTGAAAGTAAAGGGGCCGAATAATATTGCACGCCCCACTTTTCAGTTTTTAATTTGGTAAAAAAGTTTAAAATATCCAATAAAATTTGTTCCACTTCACGATTGTGTCCCACTTGTTGTTGATTCTTCCCAAAAAAATTAGAATTTGATATCTTTATGTTTGAAGCCAGAAATGTGGCAAAAGGTAAAAAAGTTCAAGGGGACCAAATACTTTCACAATGCCCTGTATCAACATACATATGCATTGCAGTGCACATATAACTAGTATAGGCAATAGGCTCCCTGGCAGCAATGGTTTTCTAATGATATGCAGCAGGGGAGCAGCATAAACTAGCATAAAACGTGTCATAACATGTGCAGAAATATGGTATTAGCATACTAATAAGGCTACTTAGATAACCTGGTGGTATCTTCATTGCTATAGGAACCGCTAAAGATATTATAGCCCCTGTCATTTCAGAACACAAAAAAGGGTTTCTTGTAGCACATGTTCTTAATTTTGTAAGAGGATGGCAGATTCACTTTTAACCCATTTACAAGCTATTTTGACCCGATTATCGGTACTAAAGACATGCTTGAATGGATCAATTGCCAATAAGCAATAATATTGCGGTACTGACATAAGAAAACTGTTTGCTCAATACCTTTTATTCTTTTTTGACATATTGTGTCATTTGCATTCTGTAATAGAAGAGCCCTAGTTGCTGTTAATTTTCACTTTGGCAGTCCACCATTATGAGGCATGGGAATCACTACAGTATTAACCAATCAGCTAGTATTTTTTGTGCCTCCTACACTCTAATAATAAGCTATGATGAATCTATTTTACTTAACACATGCCTGAGAAATATTAAATTTTTATAGCCATTTCAGGCTAAGCATCTAAAATTTCACTTTTACTAGAAAAAAAGCTTCTAAAAACTCAAAACATTTGCTGACTACACAGAACATATTACAATACAGTGCATAAAGACAATGCGGATAGTAATGCTTGTCAATCAGTCAAAGTGGGTCTTAGTGGTTAGAGTTTACAACAATGGACACAGCCCTCCCATACAGCATGAGGCCCCCCACAGATCTCCACACAATATAATGGCCCTCCAAACATTATAGTGGCTTTCCAAATAGCCCTCTAAACAGTATAATGGACACCCACATAGCCCTCCAAACAGAATAATGGCCCCTCACATAACCCTCTAAATAGTATAATGGCCCCCACATAGCCCTCCAAATAGTGTAACGCTCCCTGACATAGCCCTCTAAACAGTATAATGCCACCCACAATGTAATCAGTGATTTAAAAAAAATTAAAAAAAATTCACTTATCCCTATTCACTCTTTGCTTCGTTCTCTGCAGCATGTGTTCTGAAGTTCTGCACAGCAGGCACGATATAGTGACATCATCGCGTCCCCTGCGCTGAGACGTCAGAGCTCAGACACAGGGAGGATAATGGAGGAGAGAGCTGACAGCTCCCTCCTCCATCATTGTTTTCAACTGTATTTGCATCCAGTAGGGGGGCCTGGAAGTGTCACCTTGAAGATGTTTTAGTGAATTATCTACTTTGAGCGTATTCAGTAAGTAGACTAGAACGTTGTCAGTCATTCCTATCTCACTCTGTCACCTTTTTGTCTTGGATCTGGATACTGTTCTCCATGCTGCCCCAAATCCATCAGCAAACACCAAATACACTCTGACCTATTCTGGTCCTTCCATCAACATTTCCTCCCAATCACTGCTCTAGCTCTAACGTACCCCCTTCTGAAAGCTACAATGTGACATAGGATACCATGAGAAAAGAAGAATAGAAAGCATCTAGAAAGCAATTTCTCAGCACATTTTTCAGGTGGCTAATTTAAAGGGATTGTCTCATGAACAAAGTATATTTCAATCAATAGATCTTGGAATAAAAATTTGTTCCACAAATGAATGTGTTAAAAAAATGTTCCTGTACCGAGATAATCTTGTAACTATGCTCCTGCTATGTACTGTGTAATGACTTTGACTGACCGTGCAGGAACATGGTCTGATCATACCACATCTCCTGGGCAGAGGAGAAAACAAACTAGAGTATACAGACAAGAGAGCACGGAATCACAGCTTCTGCTTTCTGTGAGATAAAACATTTACCTGCCTGTTTAAAACCAATGTTTTACCTCACAGAAAAAAATGTTTTACCTCACAGAAGAAATAATTTACTTTACAAAAATTATCACCTGCGATCCCGGTCTGTCCTGTCTGTATACTCTCTTTTGGTTTCTCCCCTGCCCAGTAGATGTGGTATGATCAGACCATGTTCCAGCACAGTCAGAAAAAGTCATTACACAGTACACAGCAGGAGCATAGTTATAAGATGATCTCAGTACAGGAACATTTTTCTAACACATCCAACTGTGGAACTTATTTTTATACCAAAATCTATTGATTAAAATGTACTTTGTTTGTAAGACAACCCCTTCAAGGGATATTGAAACCATAGATATTTATAATATATATGTTGGATACCTACTGTATTTCACAGACACGTTGGATTCCTCACAAGATCTCCTTCTCTACTCCCCTCTTATCTCCTCTTCCTACAATCGCATACAAGTTTTCTCTCGTGCTTCCCCCCTACTCTGGAATTCTCTACCCCAACATATCAGACTCTCGCCTACCATGGAAACCTTCAAAAGGAACCAGAAGACTCACCTCTTCCGACAAGCGTACAACCTGCAGTAACCACCGCTCCACCATACCACTGCACGACCGGCTCTACCCTCACCTACTGTATCCTCACCCATCCCCTGTAGATTGTGAGCCCTTGCGGGCAGGGTCCTCTCTCCTCCTGACTCATTTTTGTTCAATTATTGTACTTGTTGCTTGCTATGTATACCCCTTTTTAACATGTAAAGCGCCATGGAATTAATGGCGCTATAATAATAAATAATAATAATTCTAAACAGGATTACGAGAACCCAAAGATACAAGTCCCTTACATTTTAAAATGTAAACTGCATATTCATGAGAAAATATTTGAAATTGTCTTCAGTATTAGTTCTCCAAGCTGAGACCTATTCCCCTGCTATCTCAAAACCAAGGAATCAATTCTTCCATCTCTCATGAGAAGCAATGATATGTGTCAACAAGTCAGCATATTACAAAATCGTTCTCTGCAATGTCCATTTGTTTTGGAACTAAACATAATTCGCTTTCAAAAATGGAATCTTCGAATGTTGTAAACCATCCCAAACAATTTTAACCATGCCATACATTTCCCTTAGCGCTGCATCGAAGCAGTCTGTTATTGTTGTAGGGTCATTGGGATGAAGGTGCAGATGTTTGCTTTGCTAGCATATTTGGAAATAGATCAGTAAGCTGTTAATAGAATGCCAAAGGCTATGACAGATGACTGTGGCTTATGCAGAACCCTGGGGACAGCAAATCAGCATGACCTTGTAATTCCACACTGACGTCAATACATCAGCAATGAAGAGAATCATATGTTTGCAGCAAGAAAGAGAAGACAACTTCTGACAGCTCGGCCACAACAAAGTTGTAATATTGTGAATATGACATAAATAAGGTGAAAAAGGTTTCGTATTAGCTCAAATATAGGATCAAACACATGGAAGCTGTACTGCACTTGATATATTGTAGCATTATTATTATCAGGTGACACCTAATTACCCACCGGGACCAATTGTTGTAAAATATGTTGTAATTCGTCTTTCTAGCTTAACACCTTGATTAATTGGAAAATCAGGAGTAAAGACAAATATTCCTAAAGGGAAATAAATAATATAGGTAAGTAAATACAAGTCAAAATCATAGGCATTGAATCCTATACGCACAAGAGGAAACACTGGGATTAACAGGTTAAAAATAGAGAAGTTCAGCACCAGAAGAGATGAATAAAAACGTGCATTTTATTTTACCGATTGAAAGCAAAGGAGGGTTCCTATTTGATTGCATTACAGAATTCAAGATCCCTGCTGTTAGAGTGTACTTAGATGTGCTCTGACAACAAGCTGTATACTTATAAAAATAAGATAATACATTTGAAGAGATGTGCACATGTTCATTATTACAGTGGATGTACTAAATAAAAAATGTTAGAAACTTCGATATCGGTTTAAAATAATTTAAATAAAAATTAATGAAAAATATCTGTGAAAAAAGTAAAGTAAAAAAACATGCAAAAGCAATACTTGTACATAAGTTTGATTATATTTTATATATTATTTGATTATCAGAATATACAATTTGTATCAAAAAATGGTATCAAAAGAAAGAACCATTGGTCCAAATAAAGAAATAAGGCCTCATAAAGGTATTTTTTTTTAAATTAAAAATGTTATGAAGGACCTACATAATTCTATAATTCCTTATCATCAAAAATGGTCCGAGGTGTTAAAAGGTTATTCCAGCTCCGCTTGCTTCCACATCAGGAGGTCAGCAGGACCGATGACTTCACATCTCCTGATACCTGCCAGGATGTGTGCATAATCTTCTTGACTTCATCTGACCGGCTCATGTCCCAAAACAGTAGCGGGTAGAGCTGGAATACACCTTTAATGACATAAGGTTAAAATCAATAAAGAATAATATAGCGCAAAAGTCTTCTTGCATGTTTCATGCATACAAATAGCCCTTTGTCGTAGCATTTGATAATCACTGGTGCTGGAATTGTATACATCTATGCATGATTAAAAAGTGTAGAGAAACAGAAAACAATAAGCTTTGTCACTTTGGGGGTTTGGCATAATGTTTCATGACTTTTTTGGTATGGTTTACGGCCAAGTATGGAATCGATTATATAAAGTCATATATCTTTTCACTCATTTGACTAAGCCATAGTAACAATTGCTTTGATAAGTTGATGGATAATTTTGATTGCAATTGACTAGAAGAATGACTATTGATTATGACGCACCCCCTGGGCCATGGGGTATTCGGTAGCTGGGCCAGTCGACGCAGGGCGGTCAATTAAAGGGAAAGTAAAAGGGGAATAAAGTTTTAATAGAGATAATGTTCGTGACGCCACCTGTGGTATGCGGCTATTGTATATGGGACAGCCACTGCGGTGCAGATCCACTGGAGCTGATGGTGACGCAGCAGAGTTGGCTCAGCTCTCCACAGGCAGAGCTTAGCTCCAGGGCAGGATGTAGGGGTTTTATGAGGTAGATGTTGTTAGTGCTGTATAGTGCAGGGCTGGTGATGGCGCAGCAATAATTCCAGGACACAGTGGGGTGCAGTCTTCAAAGTTTACTCACAGTTGTTCAAGATTACTCCAGGTTACAAGGGCCAGTGTGTAACCTCCCACGTCGTCCTGTGTTCACCAGGGAAGGGGTTCAGCAACTTTCAAGTCTCTCAGGAGTACTTAAACGGGACCCCGTTCTGTGTTCCTTTCTCGGTCGTCTTCCCTGCACTGGCTCTCGCCCTCCTGCCCTGCGCCTCACAATCAGTATCCCAAGTCGGGCGACTTGCAATACCCTGGACCCTATGCGGCCACCTTTTCGGCGATGTAATTGTGGTGATTGGCTGCTGCACCTTGCAAATACAGCAGCCTCCCATTATCTAGTTGAGCCTGATTGTTCTCCACTAGTTTAGGGGCCGGTCCCCTCTGTTGCCTGATCCCTCCACGTCTGTGTAGATTCGGGTGCACGGGTGGCTTCCTGCACTCACCGTGCCCCTGGGATCCCCTTTGTCTCTGGAGCCTTCTCTCTGCTCAAGTCCTCTCTCACTCTCCTGGGCCTCTCTTACTAGGCCCGACCTTTTCTCTCCTGAGCGGAGCTCCTTCTGAGCTCCCACTCCCCACTGTTTCTCCTCTGTACTCACTCTGCAACCCTGCTCCAAGCACTGGAGCAGGAGACTGGCTTATTCTAGAACCTTCTACCTTCTTTTTATAATCTTTCTGACAGTGCTCCCCTGATCTACTTCCTCCACCCACACCCCACTACATGGTTCCCCCTCTCTTGGTTCCCCCCCTTCCAATGAGGGACAGGGCTCAGCAGTGGATTCGTGCATCTTGCCCCTCCTGCTGGTCTGGAGTGGTGTAGTGTTGGATGTAGGTGTGTGGGTCCCGGGTAGTACTACCTCCTTACCTGAGAGTGGGGTACCACACCTCTGGGTGAGAAGCAGTACCTCTGTGGCGCCTGAACCCACAGGGGTGCCACAATTAATTTTAACATTTTTCTTTGTAAGAAAAATTACTTGTCTTGAAATTTTTATGCAACTTGTTATTCTATAAGTAAACACTAAAGTGGAATGATAATCGCTGTGTTGTTCAAATTGTGTTCATGTCTTTGATTACTTATATTGCTTTCTTTTTCTGATATATAATTATATATATTATACATAAACATATAAGCACTGTAGGAAAGCAGGAGGTAAGGTCCTGGATTGTAGGTATGTGTTACTGAGATGGTTTTTATGTTGACTGGATTTTGGGTCCGGCATTTAGGAGCAATCAAAAGAGCCTGGGTGGGAGTGGTTGCTCCCATACTCCAGTCCAGGTCTTAAAGGCCTAATAACAGGCAGCAGAGAATAGTCCAGCAGAGTGTGTTGTGTGGGAACTGGAGAAATACCATTCATGGTGGTTACTCTATGCCTTAAATCAGGATCACAAATTCAGTATTTGTTCAGTATTTTATGTTAGTATTTGTAAGCCAAAACCTGGAGTGGGGGAAAAATGCAGAAGTGGTGACGTGTTTCTATTATACTTTACCTCTGAATGTTCCACTCCTGATTTTGGATTACAAATATTGAGGTAAAATACTGCCTAAATACTGAACATTTGAACAAGGCCTCACCCAGAGAAGAGACTGTTTTGTTATTCATTTGTGCTGGAGAAAGGCTGCTTTCATTTTTCGAAAACAACAAAGACAGAAACACAATACACAAATACCCTGCAATAAATAAATAAACCGCAATAGTGCATGAAAATAATAAAGGGTACTTAGTTAACATAATTTTGATCAAAATAATGCGAAAGCCATCCCGCCTCGTCACGGCACCCCCTATGGGACAGTCCTAACTCCAATATTTAAAACCTTACCGTTTGTCAGAGAGACTGAATCCAACTAGTGAACACAGAGACCTGGGAAGCAAGATGACTAAACCTTCCAGCACAAGGAAAGGGCGGCCACACCCTTATATGCACTTGTGCACATTCGCATTATTTTCAAAATTATGTTAACTAAGTACCCTTTATTATTTTTATGCACTATTGCGGTTTATTTATTTATTGCAGGGTATTTGTGTATTGTGTTTCTGTCTTTGTTGTTTTCTGTTTAATGGCCATGTGTGAACATGCTCTTACATGCTGCATGCGCACCAATTTACACTGCTCAAAAAAATAAAGGGAACACTCAAAAAACACATCCTAGATCTGAATGAATGAAATATTCTCATTGAATACTTTATTCTGTACAAAGTTGAATGTGCTGACAACAAAATCACACAAAAATCATCAATGGAAATCAAATTTAATTAACCAATGGAGGCCTGGATTTGGAGTCACCCCCAAAATTAAAGTGGAAAAACACACTACAGGCTGATCCAACTTTGATGTAATGTTCTTAAAACAAGTCAAAATGAGGCTCGGTATTGTGTGTGGCCTCCACGTGCCTGTATGACCTCCCTACAATGCCTGGGCATGCTCCTGATGAGTTTGTGGATGGTCTCCTGTGGGATCTCCTTCCAGACCTGGACTAAAGCATCCGCCAACTCCTGGACAGTCTGTGGTGCAACGTGACGTTGGTTGATGGAGCAAGACATGATGTCCCAGATGTACTTAATCGGATTCAGGTCTGGGGAACGGGCGGGCCAGTCCATAGCTTCAATGCCTTCATCTTGCAGGAACTGCTGACACACTCCAGCCACATGAGGTCTGGCATTGTCCTGCATTAGGAGAAACCGAGGGCCAACCGCACCAGCATATGGTCTCACAAGGGGTCTGAGGATCTCATCTCGGTACCTAATGGCAGTCAGGCTACCTCTGGCGAGCACATGGAGGGCTGTGCGGCCCTCCAAAGAAATGCCACCCCACACCATCACTGACCCACTGCCAAACCGGTCATGCTGAAGGATGTTGCAGGCAGCAGATCGCTTCAGACTCAGTCACGTCTGTCACATGTGCTCAATGTGAACCTGCTTTCATCTGTGAAGAGCACAGGGCGCCAGTGGCGACTTTGCCAATCCTGGTGTTCTGTGGCATATGCCAAGTGTCCTGCAAGGTGTTGGGCTGTGAGCACAACCCCCATCTGTGGACATCAGGCCCTCTTACCACCCTCATGGAGTCGGTTTCTAAACCTTTATGCAGACACATGCACATTTGTGGTCTGCTGGAGGTCATTTTGCAGGGCGTTGGCAGTGCTCCTCCTGTTCCTCCTTGCACAAAGGCAGAGGTAGCGGTCCTGCTGCTGGGTTGTTGCCCTCCTTTGGCCCCCTCCACGTGTCCTGGTGTACTGGCCTGTCTCCTGGTAGCACCTCCAGCCTCTGGACACTACGCTGACAGACACAGCAAACCTTGCCACAGCTCGCATTGATGTGCCATCCTGGATGAGCTGCACTACCTAAGCAACTTCTGTGGGTTGTAGAGGCCGTCTCATGCTACCACGAGTGTGAAAGCACAACCAACATTCAAAAGTGACCAAAACATCAGCCAGAAAGCATTGGTACTGAGATGTGGTCTGTGGTCCCCACCTGCAGAACCACTCCTTTGTTGAGTGTATCTTGATAATTGCCATCAATTTCCATCTTTTGTCTATTCCATTTGCACAACAGCATGTGAAATTGATTGTTAATCAGTGTTGCTTCCTAAGTGGACAGTTTGATTTCACAGAAGTTTGATTTACTTGGAGTTATATTCTGTTGTTTAAGTGTTCCCTTTATTTTTTTGAGCAGTGTACATTCCAGTTCAGTTCTTCAGGTTTTTTGCTTTCATTTTTAGAGTTGTAAAGTTTATGATGTACAATATGCTTTATTCTGTTTTGATATAAAAACCCTGTGCATATCTAAGCGGCTACCAGGGAGCTGAAATCCATACAATATATATGATTGAATGACAACAAACAGAAAGAAACAGAACATGAAAGACATGCTATATACCAGGGGTCTCAAACACGTGACCCGAGGGACGCATGTGGCCCCTGAGGCTGCATTGTGCGGCCCGAGGGCCCCAGAAACAATCACGTCTGACTCACCCCCTGGGCCTGTGTTGTGCGTGCACGTGTGTGCGGGGAATACCCGGAGCCGGATCGCTGGGGGTTGTAGTCTCCGTGGCGATGACCCGGTCCGTGCCCAGGGTGGTCAAATCAGTGGCAGTCTTATTAGTATGATAATGGTCCGACTAGACCACCCGTGGATTGCGGTCAGTGGGGACCGCCGCTGCAAGGCAGACCGCTGAGGCCGGTGTTGTGTGTGCAGCTAAGAATGGGATGACTCCCCACGGGAGAAGTATAGCCTCAGGGCAGTTGGTGTGGATGATGGGAGTGATGGTGCACGAGCGCAGCAGGAACAACTCAGAGTCTGTGCAGTGCAGTTCAGGGTCTTTACTGGTGTTATAAAGCAGACCCTCCCAGGAGTACTGGTTAGCAGTAGAGGCCTGGTCAGTCTGTGAGCAAGCAGGATCTCCCCTGGCCAGGTGGAGTTGTAGGCCTCCCCGTCTATCTGCACTCTTCCTGGCTACCTTGCTGTATGCGGGTAGAAGTAGCCCACGTCCCTGAGTGTACCGTGTGGTGCTCACCCGTATGGCCGGTGACTTGGGGCCTTCTGTTAGCCTCCGCTCCACGATGGCGGTGCTGGTCCCTTGCTTGTGACCGTGCCTCCGGGCTTCTATGGCCAGAGGACCTGGAATCCCCTGCCTGTTGGATTCTGCTGCTGGACCTAGATATCCCCACAGCCTTGGACTCCGTGTCCAGTCTTAGTGTCTTCAGCCAGGGCGAGCTATCTGGCTTCCAGCCCCTGGCACTTGCTCCTGCTCCTACAGAGCTCCTGCTGTAACTTTCCCTCTCCAGGCTCTGACTGTCCTAATCCCGCCCCAGACCCAGTTTATAAGGGCAGATTCCTCCCCTCCCAGGTCTGAGCGGGCGGTGTTGCATGCTTAGGGCTCCTGACCAGAGAAACCTCCCACTTGCTCTCAGACGTAATATTTCTATTACTGTGGTAACCAGACCCCTGGGGTGCCACACGTCCAGTGAGCTAGATGCCCATCTACATTACCAGTTTTTTTCAACTGAATGTGCGTCCTAGGATGCACATTCAATTGATATGTATTGTGGTGCAGAGACCAGCTCTCTGCACCACAATACCAATGCCAGCCACCGGCCAATCAGTAGCCGGCATGCCAGCATGGCCCTACATGACGTTATTGCTAAGCGCCCCGGCTGTGAAAGAGGAAGAGGACAATGTTAGCCAAGGGAGCGTGGTCAGGTGAAAATAATTTTTTTAGGTGTATGTAAAGAGCAACAGAATGGAGGACATTGTTTCAAGAAGGGGACTAGGAAGGGGACAATATTACAGGCTGGGGACATTATTACAGGATTGGGGACATTATCACAGGATATTGGAAATTATTACAGGATTAGCGACATTATTACAAGACAGGGGACATTATTACAGGATGGGTGAAATTAATACAAGGGGGCAGTACAGGCTGAGGAACATTATTACAGGATTGAGGACCTTATTACAGGCTGAGGGACATCATTACAGGCTGAGGGACATTATTGCGGGCTTGGGAGCCAGAATTACTATATGAATTGTAAAACTATATTACTGTATGAGGCTAATTGGGGTCAAAAACAAGCAAAACATTTTAAAAAAAAAAGTAAATTAAAGAATAAAAAATAATGGATTAATATTTGCCCACTAAAAATGCTGTTTTATGTAAAAATGTAATTAAAAGAGAAGACCTGCACCATAATCCATATGATAAACACCATTGAAAAGAATAAAAAACACGGCAAAAAAAGAAAGATGATCAAAAGGTCATATAGAAAAATAATGGTATCACTGGAAAAGTCTCCAGCAAATAATGTAGCTCTTCATATTCACATTTTTTATATGTGAGGCACATTTACCCGGCTGAGTTTGAGACCCCTGCTATAGACAGATGCATAGTTACTGTATCTTTCTCCTTGTCACTTTAATGTCTGAACTTTGCAGGGCAGGAGAAGAAGCTGGAGAAGAAGCAGGAGAAGAAGACCTCTATAGACTATAATTGCGAACTGTTCAGAATTTTCCAATAAATCTGAGCTAAAAAGGGCAGGTTTTATGGAAACCTCACTCAAAAGTTGGTGTTTTAGAGCATCCCACAGAGATGTTACTGGTACTGATAGGTCGGTTTGGGGCTGGGCTTGAATTCCCCCTAAAATGTTTTCTACTCTGATTGACTTCCCCATATTGCAGGTCATGAAGCAGCATACCACACCACATGGGCAACAGGACATTAGATTATTTATGTATCAAAATTAGCTGGAGGACTGTATCATATCACAGACATGTGATTGGTCACATACCTTGAAGCATTTTTATAGTGTATAAAATAGGAAGAATTCATGCCTGGCACTAAACTACTTATCATTAAAATCAGTAGGGGGGATGCCTACAGCAGAGCTGTGTGTGCATGTAAGTAGCAGACCTGTATGTATGGACTGTATGCATGCAACAGAGATGTATGTGTTTCTATTGAGCGTGCAGCAGTATTTTTTGTGCTGCAGAGCTGTGTGTGTATCTAATGTGCGTGCAGCAGTGCTGTGTGTGCTGCATAGTTATATATGTATCTACTGTGCGTGCAGCAGTGCTGTGTGTATGTGTGTGTTGCAGTCTTAGTTGTTTACATAATGTCCGTGTTGCAGAGCTGTGTGTAATGTCATGTGGATGCTGCAGAGAAACACTAACTGGAGCTGTCTGTAAACTCTTACCTTGCTATTCTATCATAAAGCATGCAAAGTTAGGGTATTGTTCCATCCACTTATTTACACCTGCTGGAAAGTAGTTTTAAATAGTGAGAAATATATTTTTCCAACCTATTGTTGTGTAAACTTAGGGAGCATTTTATCATAAGGTGTGTACATTGATTCTCTTGATTGATTCTTGATCCTGTGGATTGGAGAGGGGAGAAGTGGGGTCCTGGCCAGTGACTCAACACATCCCGCGGCTCTCCGGACTGTTGCAAGTCCGAAGGACCTGCGTGACATCAGGACACATGATGATCACGTGGTACATACTGGTAGGGAAGCCTGTATGGACCAAAAACCTACGCGTTTCAGAAACTGAGTGGTTTCCTTCATCAGGGTGAGGGGACTCAACTCCTCTCCTCTCCCCTCAACAGGATCCTCTACACTCCACCTGTTACACACACGTCGCTAATTTCAGATAGGGGCGAGACAGGTTGCATGGATTCTTTGGAATCCTGGGGGAACCGTTACTCAGGGTGACCATAGACCATGTGCTGCAGCTTCTCTCAGACACAAAGGGATATTGACCCTCAGGTACAGACAAGTAGGTTGTTTCACTTGCTGACCAGACATACTTGGCAAGAGTCCTCATAAACGGTGGAACAGTAGCATTTAATAAGAAGTCGCACAGTCAGTGCAAGTTAAGTCTTATGAGCAACAGGCTCCAGTGACAAACAGTACAGTTTCCTTAGCAGCACAGCAGTTCACGGTCTTCCCAGTAGCACAGGACAGCACAGTTCTAATCCAAAGGCACATTAATGAACACAGCATTCTTTACAGCACAGTGAGATGGAGGAGGGGGGGAGGGTTTGCTGAGGGAGATAATCTCTGTGACACCATTTCTTCCACTCCTCATCTTTATGCCTAACAATACTCTGCACTGCTAGTTCAGGAACTCTACCTGACCTGTGCTTAGCTTCACTCCTGACTTGAATCCTTTTCACTTGCAGGGGCGCTTCTGTGAGATACAGAACACACACACCACCTTTCTCTTCTGTTCCAGCCAGACAGTAAACAACTTCCCCACAATCCCCCTGGGGCTCTGCTAAAACACTCCCCTTCTCCTGTGACTGTGTTAACCCCTCTAGTTGCTGGATGCTTTTAAAGCACCAGCACTACTTCTGCATGTCACATTCTTCCTTCCTTTTTGAATGTCGTCCTCGACATTCGTCTTAGTTGGTCAATCTGACCAATTCTGAGACAGTGGTGAAACATGGATAACTTTATATACAAATTGGCATTGTGAAATTGGTATAACGTTCATAAACATTGATAACAACCTAATTTTACGACCTTTTTCTTGTAGGATGCCTGTAAGAGATAAACAATTAACACAATTGAAACAATCAGCATCTCTTCAGCTGGAGCTTTTCGTACACCTTCAACCAGCTCTCTCTCTCTATGCTTTAACACTTCTTTGTGTCTACAAAGTCTTTTAAGGAAAATCAAAGCAGGAAAACAAGTCTTTCCAGTAGGCAACATCTTCCATACTGCCTCTCGGTGGTGAATACCACTCAAGTGGGCTTACCTGGTCCGCAGGCAGAGATACCCGATTCCAGTTGACAGTCCTTGGCACTTGACTCGGTTCACCAAGTGTCTCATATGTCAGCATCACGGGCCTCCTCACTTCTCGAGTCGACATCCTCCTGGTGGGTTGTTCCTCAGAGACCACGGGTTCTTCGGTCACAGAAGTTTCTTCCGCTGCACTCATTTCCCTGGCAGCTGTTGTAGACGGGAACACACTTGGGGATAGTACTGATGCAGCTGTTTTACCTCATGCGCCGTTCTGGGGTTTGGTGAGATTTGGATTTACTTCTGGGGCCTGCTCTGTGTCACGGTTACCAGTCGCCCCGCACTGGCAACCTCATGTCTTTTAACCCAAACGACTGTGACCATTGGCACTCCTTGGCATAAAGTCCTTCCTTACCACATCTTAGACAGTGGACACATACCGCACTCTGATTTGATGAATGGCACGCTTCACAAGCCGGGTATCTTCTGTTTTGGAACCCACTCCTGGGTCTGAGTGATACCGATTCTGGCCTGGAACGAATCAACTTTTTCACCTTAATCAATTCGGCTCGCAGTTCTCCTATTACTTCCTCCCAGTCAGCGCAGGCAGGCCTCTCTTTTCTTGGTGATTTAAGGTTTCCTCTTGGAGGTGGCACTGGAGGATCTCTATGATGACCTTCGGACTGGCCACCGGGGGTCTCCAACTTCAGCTGACTAATTTGGTGATTTTAGGAGCAGAGCCTTTCTTTAACTTCTGTTCGCTCTCTGACTCCAAACTAGCAGCATCATTCATTTTTTCAATTAGGACTTCGCCCAAAATGCCAGGATCTTCTAGGTACTGTTTCAGCTACAACTTGATATGTTTGCTGATTAATCCCGTTCCCAATGATCTCAAGAACTTCTTCTGGACTAGTCCAGCATCAAACTTCTCTTCCG
The DNA here is from genome assembly GCF_046119375.1 of Phyllobates terribilis. Taxonomy (NCBI): domain Eukaryota; kingdom Metazoa; phylum Chordata; class Amphibia; order Anura; family Dendrobatidae; genus Phyllobates; species Phyllobates terribilis. The sequence goes on along the minus strand of NW_027362769.1, from coordinate 213,331,063 downwards.
CTTCTACATCTCTGGATACAAACAACAGTCTATGCTTCAGTTCAATTGCTCTGAACAAGAAATTTTGGGGTGATTCATTATTTTTCTGTGAGAGGTTAATGAGTCGGTGGAACAATTCTGAAGTACTCTCTTCTTTATAGTGCCCTTTTAAAATCATCTTCAGCTGTTGCAAGGTCAATTGACTTTTAATTTCTAGCATACTACAGAGATTCAGTCCTGGGTTGATCGCTTTCACCACCCCCTCAATGATCTCATCTGGCTGGTAGCCTTTCTGTAATCCTGCATCGATCTGGTGCAACAAGTTCATATAAGACAGTTTCTCTTTCTGTTCACACTCTCCATTCTGTCTCTGGATCTTGAATTCTTTCCTTATGGTGATTTGTGGAGTTAGAGAGGACTGTCTCCTTGATTTATCTAACCTGAGCAGGTTAAAGGTCCTGTCTGAGTCTATCACCCGTTCATAGGTTTTGGTCGATTCCTGCAGGGCTGTTGTTAGGGCTTTGAATTGTTCTTTCAATTCCTGTAGTTCAGTCTGTGGATGGAGATTCCCGCTTTTGGTAGTTGGTGCTGCCCCTCCAACCTCCAACCTTCAACCTGGTTATAAACTGTGTTAGTTCCTGGAGGAATGTCCCCATGACGTCTTCAGCTTCTTTCTCCCCCAGCTCATCCATTTTTGCATTAATGGCAGCTAACAGTTGCCTGCGGTTGTGTGCTTTGGAAATCTGTTCTACTGACATCTTTATATGTTCTGCTACTGTTCTCAATTCTTCACAGGTTAACTGAAGAAGCAGCTCACTAATTCTGTCCATTTGTATTTCCACTTCCATTGCTGCTAGTGAGTTTTTCTTTAGGGCTGGTCCCCTTTAACCGGTGTAGCAGAGTTGAGTTGAGGTGCTGTGCTGCTGTGTTTTTCCAGACACTTTTCCTCTTTTCCCTCCACAAACTAATTCCCGCTCAGGATTCCCTGTATGGGCCACCAATGTTACACGCACGCCTCAAGATTCAGATGGAGGTGAGAAAAATGACATGAATTCTTTGGAATCCTGGGGGAACCGTTACTCAGGGCGACCATAGACCATTTGCTGCAGCGTCTCTCAGGCACACAGGAGTATTGACCCCCAGGTACAGACAAGTAGGTATTTTCACTTGCTGACCAGACACACTTGGCAAGAGTCCTCATAAACGGTAGAACAGTAGCATTTAATAAGAAGCCTCACAGCCAGTGCAAGTTAAGTCTTATGAGCAACAGGCTCCAGTGACAAACAGTACAGTTTCCTCAGAAGTACAACAGTTCACAGTCTTCCCAGTAGTACAGGACAGCACAGTTCTGATGCAAAGGCACATTAATGAACACAGCATTCTTTACAGCACAGTGAGGTGGAGGAGGGGGAGAGGGTTTGCTGAGGGAGATAATCTCTGTGACACCATTTCTTCCAGTCCTCATCTTTATGCCTAACAATACTCTGCACTGCTAGTGCAGGAACTCTACCTGACATGTGCTTAGCTTCACTACTGACTTGAATCCTTTTCGCTTGCAGGGGCGCTTCTGTGAGATACAGAACACACACACCACCTTTCTCTTCTGCTCCAGCCAGACAGTAAACAACTTCCCCACAATCCCCCTGGGGCTCTGCTAAAACACTCCCTTTCTCCTGTGACTGTGTTAACCCCTCTAGTTGCTGGATGCTTCTGGAGCACAACACTTCCTGCCTCATGTGCTTATGTTACTGCTAATAGTTGCTGAATGCTTTTAAAGCAAAAGCACTACTTCTGCATGTCACACTCTGCAACAGCACTACTTCTGCGTGTCACACTCTTCCCTCCTTTTTGACTGTGTTAACCACTCTAGTTGCTGGATGCTTTTAAAGCACCAGCACTACTTCTGCATATCACACATCCCCTTCATGGACAACTGAATTTATCCTGTGCAGACTACCTGTCTCTCCGAGCGTCTGCACCGTTCCTCCACAGGGCCGCCTGCTGACCGGACAACTGAACTGTCAGTTTGTGCTCAGCTTGCTCTCCTCAGCAAGCGCTCTGCTACCCAGCTTACTGGGGATCCCGTGTTCTACTTCCATTCTGCAGGTAGTGCAACCCAGGTGAACACTCAAGACGTCTACCACCAGGACTCCTGTTTCTCCAGTATCTATTGTGAGGCACCCCATCACAGGATTCTACCAGCAGGTACTAATATATAGAAAACCGTAGCACTGCCGGGTGGGTGCTCAAGTAGGGTCCAAAACCAGTCATTTAGTAAGCAAAACTTGGCACTTCAATTGAGTAATTTAAATACTTTTTTTTTTTATTCTTTTTTTTTTTATTATTCAATGCTGCAGGGTGACCCCTGACGAAGCTGCTGGTTAGCAGCAATACGTGTTGGTTCCACACACCTTGCAGGTGACTATATGTATTTACCCCACATATACTGTACCTTTCATCTGTTTAGGCCACCTGTTACCGCACATATCGATTGTGTATTAATATAGTAGTAGTGTGGTAGATTGTTGATCTGTGGTGTTGTCTTGGTTTATTATACCCGGACTTACCATACTAGGGGATATTTTACATTGCCTGCAAAGTTAAGAGGTTTTTTACACCATTTGGCTACCTTGTCCATACCTCTTGGTTTATAATACCGCCTGCATAATATATATGTTTTTTAATTGTTTTTAAATTTTGCCTGTGTTTTGCTTGTGTATTGCTAATAAAGATTTTTGATATTTTTCATTATATTTGGGAGTGCACGGCTTTTGTTTTGCCCAAGATATATTTATGAGTTCTCTCCATTTTAAACGCCTACCTGTCCAGCGCAAGTTAAATTTTAATCCTAATTTCATTTACCCCTTGACAACCTGTGGTAGTTGTCCCACTTGCAGCACGCCATACTAGGCAGACCTACTAGCATCACTAGAGTATACTTCTAATAACCACATATTGCCCACTTGAATAATAGAAACTGGATAATATCGCTATACTGCTTCCGAATAAAATCCACTATACAAAGGCCAATATTCTGTACAATATAGCTAAATCTAGTGACCGACAGGTGATATTCTTTCTGATTGCGTCATTTTCCCTTATCCTCTTCATCCGGTCCAGATTGACACGACAACTACTATCCACTTCTCATCTCTGCAAAATATAACACACAGACGTCTATAACTTATAGTTTTTCTAGCCCCCAATCAATTTTTTCCTCACTTCTAGTCAAACACCCTATAATGCTGTACACAGTATCTGCAGAAAGAATATCTACCTTTGTGCCCAAAACAATAGTAATATCCCCCTTTGTTGCTCATAAACGGTAGCAATGATTCTTTTTATGATCTCATAAAGTGGTAATGTCCAGTTCTGTGCCCCCAAAAAGTATTAACATCCATGTTTGTGCCCCCAAACAGTAGTAGTGTTCTTCTTTGTACCCCATACAGTAGCAATGTAACCCTTTGTGCCCCTTACATTAGTAGTGTTCCCTGTTGTGCCTCCCATACAGTTGTAACAGCCCACCATTAAGGCCCTATAAAATAGTAAAGATTCCCTTTCTATGCTCATATATTAGTACATAGTCACCCCACACAGTAGTTCCGTCATATTGGTGCTCCCAAACATTACTAACACTTTCCGTGTGCCCCATATAGTTATAATGTCATCCTTATGCTGACATGCAGCACTAACATTATTTTAGACCTATTTAAAAGTAATGTCTTTCTTTGCATCCCTCATAAAGTAGTAATGTTCCCCTCTATATCTCTATGTAGTATTTTTAGTAATACTGTCCCCATAAATTGGTCCTCTTGCTAATTCCCTCTCCATTAAAGTTGTCCACTACTTTTACATTGATGCCCTATCCATAGGATAGGGCATCAATGTATGATCGGGGTCCCGCACATGGCACCCCCACCGATCAGCTGTTATTGGTGCCGGCGGCCACCGGCCAGAAGTGCTCACTTGCGGGGCTCCGCCGTCAAGTTGTAGTGGCCGCTGCAGTGTACTGCACATCTGCCTCCTATTCAATTGAATGGGAGGCGGATCAGCAGTACACCGCGGCGGCCACTATCACATGACGGCGGAGCCCCGCAGGTGAGCACTTCCGTCCGGCGGCCGCCGCCGGCGGCACTGATAGCAGCTGTTCGGCGGGGGTGCCGCGTGCGGGACCCCGGCCAATCATACATTGATGTCCTATCCTGGTTACTGCAAGATCGATCATCAGGACCATGTCTGAAGGAAAGAGTCATATCACACAGCCAACGTGGTTTTTCCTGAGCACCTGTAACCTGGAGAGAGAAAATAACGCTGTGGTACCAGTGATCCTTCAGCATTGAAAGTGTGGACGAGTCTTTCAAGTACACGGAAGTAGATGGATCCATTAAACTGAAAAAAAGCTCTATACAACAAACTCAGCTCCACTACAATGGGTCCAAGCTGAAGCTAGCAGACTTCCTCCTAAGCACTACAGAACTGTGAGTGTGACACAGGTGTTCAACTGTGTTAGTGTGTAAAGCAGGTTTCTTTACTCTTTAGCTAGGGCGTAGTAGCAGCACGACCCGATTTTCGGAAGCTAAGTAGGAATTTAGAAGAGAGTAGTTTGTAGAAATTGTTTATACTTTTTGTATTGAACTTTGCATTGCCATAGCTGGAGCACGGCTTGTGTGACACATTCCAGCTATCTTTCCTTGTATCCATTATTGCTATTATCATTACAAGAATGTTAGTCTCATTTCCCGGCATATGATTCTCTGTTTTTCAATAAAGCCAGTGTTTTATTTCTGCCTCCTCGTCTACTGTACCGTGTTTGAGTCCTGCCCGGTGGTGTCGTTCAGGCACCGCTACACATGTGCAGGGACATGTCAAGCTTAGTTGTGGATTGAAGTCTTGACCTAGCATGAAGATGCAGAGCATGGTGGTGGTAAGAAGATGCGCCATGGACTGTATGGGGGGACAGTGAGCAGCATAAGTGAAGGCTGGGTTCACATTCAATTCACGGAAAATAAATTGAATTTCCTGATAAAATCTACACAATTTAGCGAATTTGAATAGGGTCAGGCCCGCTCATCTCTAGTAGCAGCAGAATAGTGACTGCAGCTCTGGATGTGACTCGATTGTAGGATCTTATGCAACAGCAGACACCTGAGTTTTGTCAAGTCAGTCTAATTCTGGCTATTTGTGTGTTTGTATCATGCGCAGTACAAACTTTGGTAACAAGAAAACAATCATGGATGGTACATTTTTCTGCTACTTAGTGGCTGGCATAAAAAAGCACTTATTTTTTTCAGACTAACCGTGAATTTACGGACGGTTGAAATAATTTTTACATAAATTGATATGTACATTTGCTGTTTATCACATTATCAAATGATTTTTCTGAAAAAAAAAATGTTATAATTTATGATATGATAAAGGAGGGAATGGGGTTAGGAAAATAAAGCATTCTGAATAAATTGGATATCTGAAAGTTTGACTTTATCTAACGGAAACTATATTTTTGAAAATTAGATTCAATCACATTGAAAGCATGAAATTGGAAAACCTTTGAAAATATGTGCAAGGAAAATAGCGAGACAGATAGTCAATGTATAATCACAAAAGAGGAATCCAAACACTCTGATATGATCCTTTGTGTATAATGACTGAGGTTATATGGAAGCAGAAAGGAACAGGTTGTTTTTCATGGATTGCAAGAATGCATTTTATATAATAGCATATAGTAGAAAGAGAAATAGAATAATTTACAACTCAGTAGCTAAGGATTGTAAAGAAATGTAGAAATTGATTAAAACTTGGCTTTCAGGCAGAAAACATGAGGTTTTAATGCAGATTGTCATTCACTATTCAGAAATTAGGAAGGGAACATGAGATGCTGCAGGGAAGCATTATCTCCACTCTTGTACTTTATATGGGGATGTCTCAGAGAAGGATTATGTTCTTATAACATGTTAAGAGGCAATTTTAGTTTCCCTTTTCATAATCTAGAGAGGAGCTCACTTGGTGTGTTTTACAGAACTTGATTTTTTTGTAAAAATATTTAAAGCATAACTGTCTCTCCAGAAAAACCTGTCGAAAAGTTACAACTGCTTTTGGGAACATATCAGGCTAATATGTCTAGGAACTGTCACATTCTTCTACTCTGTAACTTGCCATTCGCTCTGTTTCAGTGGGAGGTTCCTCTTCATCAGAATTCTTCTTCTAGAACAATAGGTGTTGGAACCTCACTTCCCAGAAAGCTTTGGATCTGACATTGTCCATTGGCTTGCCTCTCCTGAACTGAGAGCTTGCCTCTTTCTTATGTCTGAATACAGTTTGACAGACAGGAGAGCAGGAGCAGAGAAACAAAGTCCTGCTCCCACTTCCTGTAAATCCGGCTTTTGAGCTGGAGACAAACTACATTAGACAACAGGCAGTGGACAGCAAGTTAGACAAAAAGGAGACACTAAGTGGCCAGCACTTTGGAGTGATTTTTTAGGGGCAAATCAACATTTTATTTAAATAAACAGATTTGCAGATTGTCTGTTCATCATATAAATATTAGAGTTTATGAAAATTGCCTAGCAGGACCCAGTCCAGTAACCAGGTCAGTAATCTCTGGCTATCAAAAGGGAGCCTTGAGAACTGCCTCCTACCTCCCAGCATCTGCAGCTCTTCTTTTGATTAGGGACATATACATCTCACCGCAACAATGTCAGTGGTTCTCAGGGCTCCTGACCAACTACCAGAGATTACTGACCTGGCTGGTGGACTGGTAACTCTAATAAATACAGTTTTGCTCAAAAGTTTACATACCCCAGCAGAATTTTTGCTTTCTTGGCCTTGTTTCAGAGAATATGAATGATAACAGAAAAACTTTTTCTCCTCTCATGGTTATTGGTTGGGTGAAGCCATTTATTGTCAAACTACTGTGTTTTCTCTTTTTAAATATTAATGACAACCAAAAACATCCAAATTACCCTGATCAAAAGATTACATACCCTGGTGATTTTGGCCTGATAGCATGCACAGAATTTGACACAAATGGGTTTGAATGGCTACTAAAGGTAACATCCTCACCTTTGACCTGTTTGCGTGTAATCAGTGTGTGTGCATAAAAGCTGAGTGAGTTTCTGGGATCCAGACAGACTCTTGCATCTTTCATCCAGCCACTGACATTTCTGGATTGTGAGTCATGGGGAAAGTAAAAGAATTGTCAACGGATCTACGGGAAAAGGTAGTCGAACTGTATAACACAGGTGTAGCATCGGCGTCTCTGCCTTCTGCCCTGCAGAGACGCTGTCCCCCTTACCATCGCGGTCCTGCTTCGGCGTCTTCTGGCCTCCCTGCAGCTGCTGCACGCAGCTTCCCCGGCTCTGTGCTTAGGGCGCGCACTCCCTCCCTTTTAAAGGTGCCGCGCGCACCGACCTAAAAAGTCCCCGGCCAATGTCCGGAGGACTTCCCCTATAAAAGGCACCTCCTCCAATATGGAGGTGCCCGTGCAAGGTTGTAGCTTTGTGTTTGATACTCTGCTTCAGCCCTCCGGTCCCGCTGCTAGCCTGACTACTAGTCCAGCCCGCTAGCCAGACTACAAGTCCAGCCCGCCAGCCAGACTACAAGTCCAGTCCGTCTGCTTGTCTACTCTCCAGCCCGACAGTCTGTCTACAGTCCAGTCCGCCAGTCTGTCTATGGGCTCTGTCCGCCTGCTTACCTGGAAGCACCTGCCCGTTACCTGCCGTGCCTACCAGCCAGCCTACCTGGAGGCTCCTGCCTGCTACCTGCCGTGCCTACCAGCCCGCCTACCTGGAGGCTCCTGCCTGTTACCTACCGTGCCTGCCAGCCCGCTTACCTAGAAGCACCTGCCTGTTACCTGACGTGCCTACCAGCCAGCCTACCTGGAGGCTCCTGCTTGTTACCTGCCGTGCCTGCCAGTCCGTCTGCCTGGATCACCTATCAGCCTGCCATCCATACTCATCTGCAGTACCGGTCAGTCCCTGCCTTCTGACCCATGGGAGTCAACTGCTCTCATACAAGGTCGGTCCCCAGAGTAGCACCTGGTCCCTCTGCTCGGTCCTTCCCTGGTCACGGAGTCAATTGAGCCACAGTACGGCCTTGGTCAGTCCGCGTTGATACCTAGTTACGCCCCTCTGGTGCCTCCTTGCACTGCAGCACAGAGGTTCCACCACCCGGATCCGTAACATCAGGAAAGGGATACAAAAATATATCCAAGGAATTGATAATGCCAGTCAGCAGCATTCAAACTGTGATTAACAAATGGAAAATCAGGGGCTCTGTAAAAACCAAACCAACAAACATTTCGGCCACAACTGCCAAGAAAATTGTTTGGGATGCAAAGAAAAACCCACAAATAACATCAGCTGAAATTCAGGACTCTCTGAAAACTAGCAGTGTGGCTGTGTCAAGATGCACAATAAGAAGGCACTTGCAGAAAAATGGGCTGCATGGTCGAGTCGCCAGAAGAAAGTCATTACTGAGCAAATGCCACAAAGTATCTCGCTTACAATACGCCAAACAGCACAGAGACAAGCCTCAAAACTTCTTGAACAATGTAATTTGGAGTGATGAGACCAAAATTTAACTTTTTGGACACAACCATAAATGTTACATTTGGAGAGAGGTCAACAAGGCCTATGATGAAAGGAACACCATTCCTACAGTAAAGCACAGAAGTGGATCGCTGATGTTTTGGGGATGTGTGAGCTACAAAGGCACAGGAAACTTGGTAAAAGTTGAAGGAAAGATTCCCTATCAATAGGGAATAGAATTTTTTTTTCAGCACGGAGTATAATACAATAATCCCTGACTAGATGCCTGTAAGACACACTCCAAAACCAATTTGAAGAGACGTAGTGAAGGGCCTCAGAAAAATTGTTTTAAAAATTATTAAGGAGTGGGTCTCCTACACTTTTATTGCGTATGCAGCAAGTTCAAGGGCTGCCAAAAAATTAGGATGCACTCTAAAACCAATTTGAAGAGACGTAGTAGAGGGCTTCAGTCAAATTTTTTTCCCATTACTAAGGAATGGGTCTCCTACACTGGTAATGCCCATGCAGTTAGTGCATGGGCTGAACAACATTACTCCTGGGGGGTATACATATTTTTTATATAGAATGCTTGAGGTAGGCCTCTAAAAATAGTTCCTATGGGCATCATAAACACCCTTAAGAAAATTATTTTGGCGTTGCATGATGATCACCCTGGTGATATGGTAGTGGAGAATGAGGATTAGGATAAGGAAGAGGACAACATAAAATAGACAAATTTGTGAAGCATGTATTCATGCTTGGATGTGAAGGGGAGCATGGGAATAGATCCTCCAAAAAAACCCACTGGATTTGAGTTTATGTTCCTCTGCTATCATTCGGTGGTGTCGAAAAGTCTGACCCAATCCAGCCCTTATTGATTTTGATAAGAGTCAGCCTTTTCAGTTGACAGGTGGATGTGCCTATCAGTTATAATACCCCAAAAAAAGCCTGCTCTGACAAAACGCTAGCAACAGGGCAGGCCAGGACCTCCAAGGAGTAGAGAGACAATTAATTACATGTGTCCAGCTTGGATACCCAATAGTTGTAAGGTACAGAGGAATCATGGAGGATGCTTATATGGCCAGCAAGGTACTCATTCAGCATCTTCCAAAACTTTTCCCTCCTTGTCTGAGTACCCCGCGCATCAGGGCTTGGGCGCTGGGAGGTTCTGAGAACACTGTCCCAGACCTTGGACAGTGTTCGTCTGCCTCTGCTGCATCTGGTTTGTGTCTCCCTCACCTTTATTCCTTGGTTGTCCAAGGAACTGGGATCTCTGCCGCCAGTGTTTTCAGCTGGGAATTTTTTTAATAATTCTTCAACAAGGGCCTTCTGGTACTGCAACATTTTATTAGACCTCTCACCACGGGAAGGAGAGATAGAAAGTTCTCCTTGTAGCGCGGGTCTAGAAGTGTGACCAACCAGTAATTACTGTTGCCCAAAATGCATACTACGTGAGGGTCAGGGGAAAGGCAGTGGAAAATAAACTCAGCCATTTGTGCCAGACTGCCAACAGCCAAGACTTCCCTGTCCCCACCAAGAGGACAACTGTCCATATTCTCCTCCTCATCCTCCTCCTGGTACTCCTCCTCTTTCTCCCCCTCTTCAGGCCATCCATGCTGAACAGACGGTATGAATGTGTTGTGGGTAGTACCATCTGTAGCCAGGAAATCAGCTCCTGTTCCTCCTCCTCATTATCACCAAATGAAGGCTGTAAGCACCCGAAACGCATTGTGTAAACTAGTGTTTTAATAATCTTTTATTTTTAAATAAATGCTCATTGAACCAATCAAAAAAGACACCGTCCTTGATTCAATAATGGCAACAGAAGACAGCACTGATCCTGGACTCCATTTCTGATTCTAGTGACTGCATTGGTGAGGGCACTGGTAATGTTCTCAGACTCGTGTTTGTGTAAGGCTGGGACGGCACACCGTGAGAAATAGTGGTGGCTGGGGACCAAGGGACAGACGCTGCCATGAGGTTTCTGGAAGCTTCCGTCTCCATGAGCCTAAAAGGCAACATTTCCAGTGCAAGCAGTCGAGAAATGTCTCAGTTTAGTATTCTGGCCTGTGGGTGGGTGACTGCGTATTTGCGCCTGGGTTCCAAGGACTGGGGTAGGGACAATTGAATGCTGTGCCGGGACAAGGGCGTAGTTGCTGATGGTGCTGGTTGCAAGTGTGCAACGACAAGTGCAGGGTGGGAGGCATCTTCGCCTGCATCATGGACAGAGGCTTGACATGTGCGAACGACAGCGGAAGAGGCAGTGGTGTCATCCGCAGACACTGTTTCTGGACCTTGGCGTTTGGCCCAACTAGTCGGGTGCTTTGCTGTCATGTGCCTGAGCATGCTGTCATGTGTCCTGAGAGGATACGACATAAAATGCTGACCCGTGAACACATGCAGCTATGCAATGACTAAGGATTAATTTCCGAAACGCGTCTGCTGTTCTCCCATGTTTGTGATGGTTGTGACCTCAAACCGCATCTATTCGGCGACATGAAATATTTTAAATTAATTAATAAATATGGCTTTTATTGGAGATCGTCTTGCTGGATTTTCCTCCACTGCTGATCATTCCTCTACGTGACTCCGTGGATCCGTGCATACGGTCTCAAAAAAGGGTGAGCTGACTACTTTTTCTATTTTTTCTTAAGTGACTTCATCGTCCACCACCTTGTCTTCCACTTAGTTTCCCTGGGCCTCCTCCTGACTTGCTGGCAATTTTGTCTCATCATCATCAGCCACCTCTTGCAACAGTAATTGCACTTTCCCACCGTCGCCTTCGTGAGAGCGTGGCTGCTCAAATATTTGGGCATCGCTACATGCGATCTTCTGTTGCCCCGGTTGAAGCATACCGAGCGAGAGGACAGAATCTATAAATGGAAATGTGAACAGCTCTTCAGAGTGTCAAAGTGTGGGATCACTTGTCTTCGGGTGCTCGGCATGGTGGGAGGAAGGTTAAGGAATAAGGAATATGTGGTCCAGATTCACATCTACTGATACTGGACCTTGTGGAAGACAGGGTTGTGGTGGTGGTGGTGGCAAACTGATTGAAGCATTATCTGCTATCCAACCAACAACCTTTTCACACTGCTCTGGATTCAAGAGTGGTGTTCCGTGGCCCCCTAGACAGTGGGACAGGAAGCTAGGTCGACATGATGTGGGTGTTTGTTGTGCTCCCTCAGAAGGCACAGTTTCATCTTGCCTACGGCCTCGGCCTCTGCGTGTGCCATCAGCATCACATCCATTTTCCTGTCCCTTACCATGTGCCTTGCCCATTTTAAATGGAGTATAATATTTTGCAGCTTGCAAAAAAATGTCAGGAATAATACCACAGTATTTGATCATGTCTGATGACCAATTCTTTTGGCCAGTGCTGGTATAGCGATGCTATTGGTCAGCGAACAAGTGTGGATATATTTTGGAAAAAATGTAGAATTGGGACTACCAACCATATAAGTGTAAATCTAGCGCGGTAGAAAGTATATTAAAATATTACTTTTAATGATAATATATTAAAAATGGCTAATGGCTCAATAAAAATAGACAATAGACACGATAAACCAACAAACGACACACATAAACATCAGTCACAAACCCAGGGGGGTGAAGGGTGAGCTTGCCCAGTATTGCGACCCCCCAGCAATATGGCAGTGACATATAAGTAAATGAGAAAGGAACAATCTCACCGATAGTTGGAGTATAGCCTTACTCAAAGCACAAGAAGATCCCCACTTAGCTGGTTTTTTATCCAGAGAGGCACAATCCACAGAGGAGATATGAACAAATGGGGGGGGGGAGGATTACCCACACAATACCCATGAAGAAATATCTCATGTATAGATGGGTGAGCCGGGGATCTATTGCACATGTCCCCAAAAATGTCTTATTCCCTACGCGTTTCGTTAGTCACTCATCAGGGGATAGTGATGGAAAATGGACCGCTGTATTAGCACAGCAGAAAAAGATTTTTGGATATATTTTGGACACACAAGTAGCAGACTTTAAATGGAGTATAATATTTTGCAGCTTGCAAAAAAAATGTCAGTATTAATACCACGGTATTTGATCCCGTCTTATGACCAATTCTTTTGGGCAGTGCCGGTATACCGATGGTATTGGTCAGCGAAGAAGTGTGGATATATTTTGGACACACACGTATCAGACTTTAAATGGAGTATAATATTTTGCAGCTTGCAAAAAAAATGTCAGGATTAATACCACGGTATTTGATCACATCTGATGATCAATTCTTTTGGGCAGTGCCGGTATAGCGATGCTATTGGTCAGCAAACAAGTGTGGATATATTTTGCACACAAGCAGCAGACTTTAAATAAAGTATAATATTTTGCAGCTTACAAAAAAAAAATCAGGATTAATACTGCAGTAATATTTGACCACTTGAGATGATGGACAAGTTTCTCTGCTTGCTCAAAACATGAATGCTATTCAAATCAATCAAATCTGGCTATATGCTGCTAACAAGCAAATGGAGCAGTAAAATGCTGTATTATATTACTTTTCACCAAAATTATCAGTATTAAGAGAAAAAAGATTATTTGTCCTGATATCTAGGGCTATTGATAGGAGTTCCAGCAGCAGAAAGAATGTGCAATGGACCCTATTCTGTACTACACTAGCTCTCCACAAGCTCTGCCTAACTAGTGCTGTCAGCAGGATTAATATTCTTCAGAATGAGCCCTTACAAGGACTGTTAGAGTTGATTAATAATTGTAGAGTGGAATTTCTGTTTAAAATAACTACCAATTCTCTCCCTTACTTAGCTGCAGCTCTCCCTACTCTGCCTCTTTGACTGGTAGACTGTGACGAGCACAGGGTCCTGGTTCTTATATAGACCCATGATGCTATGCGGCCAGCCAATCGCTTTAATGCCACAACCAACATGGCTATGGCATTACAGTGATTGTCACGCAATCCCGGCATAGTAATTGGCTGTCTATTATGCGCCAAACATGCGGGGCGGGGACTCGAGGTCCCGCCTCAACATTCAAAACATACTCGTCAAGCAATGAGCATCTCGAGCACTGTGATGCTCGGGCGAGTAACAAATAGTGGCGAGCATGCTCGCTCATCACTATTTAAAAAAACAAACAAACAAAAAAAAACAATGTATTCACGATGCTCCTCACTTGCTTTGGTGTCGCAGCTCAATGCTTCTTCACCGGCTGGCTCACTTAGTTTTTCTAGCTGTGTCTTCTATTTTCACTGTTTCGCTCCTCTTGCAAGGTCTACGGCTCAAATGATGTCATGACATCATGAGTCGATGCAAATCATGACGTTATGGGAGGTCTATTGAGTGCCAGAGGCCTTGAAATCCAAAGGAGACTTAGGCTGAGTTCACACGATGCGTATTTCATGCGTTTCCGCGGCGTTTTTGCAGGTGCGTAAATGCCGCGGAAACGCATGAAAAACGCATGGTAGAAGGGAAGCAATGTTCCCCAATGGAAATCCGCATGTGCTGTGCACATGATGCAGATTTTTCCGCAGCGTGAACGCTGCGGTCAAAAATCCGCAGCATGTCAATTAATTTTGCGGAAACGCGGCGATTTCGCCGCCATTGACTTGCATTAGAACGTGCCAATTCCGCAAGACAGCATCTGTACTTGCGCTATTGGCGCGTTCTAATATGCGGATGGTACCCGAGTGTGGAGGAGAGGAGAGTCTCATCCACACCCAGGTACCATTAAAAAAGCTGTAAAAAAAGAATAAAATAAAAAATAAATGTATTCTTACCTTCTGTCGGCCCGCGCAGCGCTCCCGCTTGGTTCTCGACACTTGCAGTGAGTTGTAGGACCTGCGCTGACGTCAGAGTCATGTGACGGGTCACGTGACGCTGACGTCGGCAGGTCTTTCAATTCAAAGTTGCCGGCAGCCGGGAACTTTGTAAAGCAGGACAGCGCGGGCCATCGGAGGTAAGTATATACACTCTCTCGGGTCACGCTATATAAATCCATGCTGTTTGCATGGATTTATATAGTGTGACCTAGTTGTCAAGCACTTTCCAGGTGATGCTAAAATCGCCTGGAAAGCGCTTGTCAATCTGCATGCGGAAACGCATGTGAATCTGCATGTGGATCCGCATGTATTCTGCAGGAAAAACGCATGCACAATCTGCATGCGTTTTTTCTGCCAGGGAGATGCAGAAATGATGCAGAAATTTTCTGCTTCATTTCTGCATCGTGTGCACATACCCTTAAGATAGAAGAAAAGACTGGAGCTGGAGGGAGAAAGCAAGTGAGCAGAGGCTGGGCAGGGAGCTACGGTGCCAGGACAGCTGAGAGGCAAGATGAGTACAATATTTTTTATTTTTTTAACCCCTCCATTTATTATATTTTGAGGTCTGGAGAGAGACCTGAGAGTGTGATAAATGGCTTTTGCCAACAATTCAATTAGCATCAAATAAATTTAGCCCTAAATGAATTTGCTGGCAAAATTCAAGCAAATCTATCAAATCGAATTTTGGCAGATTCGCTTATCTTTGTTGTTATCATTCCACATCATCAATAAGGTCTTATAGGTTATCGATCAATCAAAATATAATATATACATTGACCCTAGTTGCAAGTGGTTGGCCACAAAAATAGCACACAAAAAGATTATCTAATATCTGAACCTGTGGTCCATTTTGCATTATTAGATATTCTGGTGTGTACATCTGCTCATTGACACTCTGTTATGATCTGCAACATGTACTATGGAAAGAAGGAAAGATAGGGGAAAGTTGTCCCTACAGTAAGACTAAGCTGAATCCCTACGATTCCTAGTGAACAGACCCGCCTTAGTCCTCGGCTAGTCTGAACGAAGACCTATAGAATTAAGGGAGAGGTCCCTAAAAGAACTAAGGACTGGGATAAAAATGGGACACCTCCTAAACAGAGAAGTTGTTGCAGAACACAAAAAGACAAACTGACAAAAATGTACTAGAAGTCACAAACAGTAGGGTTCTAACAGTACCCCCTCTTTTATGAGGATCCTCCGGATTCTCCAGGCCCAGGCCTATCCAGAAACCTCCTGTGGAAATCTTTAACAAGCCTAGGAGCAGAGACATCATCCGTCCTTACCCAGGAGTTGTCTTCGGGACCGAAACCCTTCCAGGACACAAGATACTGTAATCTCCCTCTATGCCATCTAGAATTCAAGATACGAGAAATTTCATATTCGGCGTCTTCCACCACAGGAGGAACTGTGACAGTGGCGTCCCTATCAGATACATCAGCCTTTTTCAACAAGGAAACATGAAACACAGGATTAATCTTCCAGGAAGTGGGGACATCCAACCTAACAGCAGACGGGTTAACAACCTGAAGCACTTTAAATGGACCCACAAACTTAGGACCCAGTTTTTTAGAGGGAATCCTCAACCTCAGGTTCTTCGAGGACAACCAAACCATGTCACCCACAGTAAACAAAACCTCTTTACGTTTCCTGTCAAAATACTTCTTGGACTTCTTGTTAGCCTCTTGAAGGTTGCAACGTACATTAGTCCAAACTCTCTCCAAATCACCGGAAAAATTCTCCTCCTCCGGCACAGCCAACCCCAATTTGGAGAACGAACCAAAAGACGGATGTCTCCCAGTACAACAAAAAAGGAGAACACCCAGCAGAGGAGAATGTATGATTGTTAAGAGCAAATTCTGCGAGAGGCAGAAACTCAGACCACACCTCTTGATTGTCCGCCACAAAACAACGCAAAAACTGTTCAACATCCTGGTTATTTCTTTCAGTCTGTCCATTAGACTCAGGATGATAACCAGGCGAAAATGACAAATGGACTCCCAACCTGTCACATAAAGCATGCCAAAAGCGAGCCACAAACTGAGGTCCTCTATGATAAACAATATCCGTGGGAACGCCATGGAGCTTGACAATCTCCTTAACAAACGCCTTAGCGAGTGTCTTGGCGCAGGGCAACTTAATGAATGGAACCAAATGACACATCTTACTAAAATGGTCCACGACCACCAAGATGACAGTAAAACCCTCGGACACAGGAAGATCTGTAATAAAATCCATTGTGAGATGCGTCCAAGGTGCACTAGGAACCTCCAGAGTGCAAAGCAACCCCGCAGCAGGAGTATGTATAGCCTTTGACCTAGCACACACAGTACACTGACGCACCCACTTGATGACTTCCTTCTGCCATCCAGGCCACCAAAAACTGCGACTAATAAGTCTCTTAGTCTCCGAAATTCCTGGATGACCTGCCAACCGAGACTCATGACACTCCACAAACAAATCTCTCCTAAAGGCTCTAGGCACAAACAACCTCCCATGGGGAGTGTTAGATGGAGCATCATCTTGAGCTTTCAGAATCCCATTCTCCAAAACGGAGTTCAAAGCTGCCACCACAACGCCTTTCTGTAAAATGCTCTCCTCTTCCTCGGCACCAACCGTAGGAGAGAAGCTGCGAGATAAAGCATCGGCTTTAACATTCTTAGTACCAGGGATATAGGTA
Source organism: Phyllobates terribilis (assembly GCF_046119375.1). Classification (NCBI taxonomy): domain Eukaryota; kingdom Metazoa; phylum Chordata; class Amphibia; order Anura; family Dendrobatidae; genus Phyllobates; species Phyllobates terribilis. Next base: position 213,314,082 of record NW_027362769.1, on the reverse strand, counting down.
ACAAAAATGAAACCGAGAAAAAAAAAGTGCCCACCTAGCTTGACGGGCATTTAAGCGCTTGGCAGCATCCAGATAGATCAAATTCTTATGATCTGTGAAAACCTGATTAGAAAATCTAGCGCCTTCCAAAAAATGAAGCCAATGTTCAAACGCAAGTTTAATAGCCAGCAACTCCCAATTTCCAACATCATAATTCAGTTCGGTTTCCAAAAATTTTTTCGAAAAGAAGGCACCAGAATGTACTCCACCCTTGTTCTCCTGAGACAAAACTGCTCCGACCCCCACCGATGAAGCATCGACCTCGACCAAAAAAGGCTTGGTCTCATCAGGCTGCATAAGGATAGGGGCAGAACTGAACCTCTCTTTGAGATACTCAAACGCTTCAATGGCCTCAGTAGTCCACTGGGCCGTATTCGCACCTTTCCTGGTGAGATCGGTTATAGGTTTAACAATTACAGAAAAATTCTTAATGAATTTCCTGTAATAATTGGCAAAACCCAAAAATCTCTGTATAGATTTCAAACCAATAGACCTAGGCCATTCCTGCACAGCCTGAACCTTCACAGGGTCCATCACAAAGCCCTCGCTGGAGACAATGTAGCCCAAAAAACTAATTTTCTGCACAGCAAACTCACATTTCTCCAGCTTAGCAAAGAGTGAATTATCACTCAATAACTGCAAAACTTCACGTACACTCTGCCAATGGGACTCTAGATCTGATGAATAAATCAAAATGTCATCTAAATACACAACCACATTCTTACCAATCAAAGGTCTCAGGATGTCATTAATAAGGTTCTGAAAAAATGCAGGTGCATTGGTAAGACCAAAAGGCATCACCTGATTCTCAAAATGACCTACCGGAGTGTTAAAAGCAGTTTTCCATTCATCACCCTCCTTCACTCGTAACAAATTGTATGCCCCCCGGAGATCAATTTTGGAGAACCACTTGGCTCCCACTAACTGGTTAAACAAGTCAGGAATTAACGGCAATGGGTAGGAATTGCGTACGGTAATCTTATTAATTTCACGAAAATCCAGACATGGACGTAAACCGCCGTCTTTATTTTTTTAACAAAGAAGAATTAAACTGCCACAGGTGACTTAGAAGGTCTAATGTGACCAGCAGCCAAGCTAGTCTCTATGTACTCCTCCAAGGCCTTTCTTTCAGGGATAGTCAGATTAAACAAGCGACATTTGGGAAGGGTAGCACCCGGAACAAACTCAATGGCGCAATCATAATCCCTATGAGGAGGTAAAACTTGCAACTCCTCCTCCAAAAAAACCCTCCAAAAATCTTGAATAGGTACCGGTAATTCCCCTTTTACCACAGCCGCAATGCGACCATTACAAAATTTATCATAGCACTTCGGACTCTAAGACTTAAGCACATTAGTAGACCAGTCCAATAAAGGATTGTGCAGTTTTAACCAAGGTAATCCTAGAACAACTGGAGAGGGCAAATTATCCAAAACAACCAAGTCCAAAATTTCTTGGTGAACTCCATTGATAGTGAGGGGAAATGCAGCAACCTTGTGAGTAATACATTTCAAGGGAGTGTTATCAATTGCAATCACAGAAATAGGTGATGACAAAGGTTTGGATTTCAATTTAAGGTTTTCAAAAAACCCTTTATCAATCACATTAAGTGTTGAACCACAATCCACAAATACCTGAAATTCAATCAAATCTCCCTGCAAAGTAGTACTCCCTGAAAGAAATACTCCTGCAAGCTATACGGGCGTAACTAACATTTTTTTTTTATTTACTTAAACGACGCTCACAATACTTAATCAAATGGTCAGCTTTACCACAATAAATACGCAATCCCTCTGTAAACCTCCGGTCTCTTTCCTGAGAGCGGAGTAACATCCCCCAACCTCCATCGGTTCTCTGCCGTCAGAGCAGATTTTCTGGGGACTAGGACCTGACATTACAGGCGTCTTTACCTCATTAAGCCTGCACCTCAGTCTCCTGTCTATACGAACAGCTAACTGCATAGCATCCTGCAGAGTCTCAGGTGCAGGGAATGCAACTAGCAGATCCTTAACCCTTTCACTCAGACCAGCAAGAAATAAACATCTCAGTGCAGGATCATTCCACTTAACTTCTGAAGCCCATCTCCTGAAGTGTATGCAATAATTTTCAACATCATCTGACCCCTGATTCAAACGTTTGAGTTCTGATTCAGCAGATGAGATTTGATCAGGATCATCATATAATAGCCCCATAGCAGAAAAAAATTCTTCAACAGACCTTAAACACGGATCATTAGGCTGGAGAGAAAAGGCCCACCCTGTGGTTCATTGCGCAAAAGTGACATAATAAAACCAATGCTCTGTGATTCATTCCCAGATGACCTTGGTCTCAAACGAAAATATAACAAACAAGCATTTTTAAAGGAAAAAAAATGTTGCAGTTTACCATTAAAAAAACATCAGGCAGTCCTACCTTGGGTTCCACAAAATGCGCTACAGAACAGCTACTCACGTGTTGCTGAAGCTTGGCCACCTCCAGAGACAATCCCTGCAGGCGTTGAGCCAAATCCAGGACGGAAACCATACTGATCCCCGAATTTCTTTCCTTTTAGTTTTTTGGGCTGGACTTACTGTTATGATCTGCAACATGTACTAAGGAAAGATAGGGGAAAGCTGTCCCTACAGTAAGACTAAGCTGAATCCCTACGATGTAGCGGACTGCCTGTTCCTAGTGAACAGACCCGCCTTAGTCCTCGGCTAGTCTGAAAGAAGACCTATAGAATTAAGGGAGGGGTCCCTAAAAGAACTAAGGACTGGGACAAAAATGGGACACCTCCTAAACAGAGAAGTTGTTGCAAAATATAAAAAGATAAACTGACAAAAATGTACTAGAGGTCCCAGAGGACCAAGCGAACTGACAGAGAAAGGCACCGAAGTCCCAGGCTAGAGAAACAGTCAAACACTGAAGTCCAGCACAGCCATAAGGGCGGAGCTGGAATATAAAGGCAGATGGTCACGTGACTGCAAAACACAAGATGGAAAAAACAAACAGGAGGGTTCTAACACACTCGAGTTACAATGGTTCTAGTATCTGAAGAAGCCCAATGTCACTTCTGTCATTTGAGAAGACAGCATTATTATAGCGGATCTGGTTAAAGATTTTTATTTGAGCCCAGAAGCTTTAACTTATCTCTACATCACTATTTTACATTGGTAAAGAGACATTGGAGTGGAACTAGGCTTAAAAGGTGTAAAATTCTATGCTCTGGAACAAAAAAGGTCATGACAATGTAGACAACAAAACTGTATAGTATCATTGTTATGTTACAGTGGGATGAAAAATAAAAATGAATAAATGAGAAAGAAAAAAACATGCATCCATAACACATGCATGTCGTTCTGCAGAAAGAGATGGACAGAAAATCTTTTGTGAAATTTCTATTATGACATCTGCTAGACATTACTTCTGATTTCCTATCTGTGGTTACCAAACATGCACCAGGTGTCTCATGCACGGCAGCTATCAGAAGTTTTTTGACCCTATACAGTTAAGGAGTAGTGTTGAGCCACCCCCGTAGTGTTCGAGTTCGGTTCGGTTCGTCGAACACCCGTGTGTTCGCCGAAGTGTTCGTCGAACTGTTCGTCGAACACCTTCGAACACCGTTAAAACCAATGGCAGGCAAACAAAAACACATAGAAACACATAGAAAACACCTTCAAAGGTGTCCAAAAGCTGACAAACTGCTCAGAAGACACAACTAACACATGGAAAAGTGACAAGTACATATAGTCATGCGAAAAGAAAAGAGGTGGAGGAGTAAAAGGAGGGGGAGACACAGATATAGGCATGTCATGCCCTTCTAAAATCCAAAAAGTGAGAAGCCAAGACGGCCAGTCCGCTCCTGCCCGTGCCACCTCCGTGTCGCCGGGTTTGTGCCAGAGCCGCGGTGAACCCTGACGGCCAGCCCCCCTCTCCCAATACTGGTGCCTGTCCGCTGGTGGGTCGAGAGAGCCCCCCTGTGGTGGAGGCAGCTCTAAGCTTTTTAATTTAAATTGTCCCTCTAATTTGAATGAATACACTTACAAGGATCTATTGGAGGGCAAGTCTCATGCCAGCAGCCGCGTAATTCCAGCTCCAGTAGCGTCCACTAAAGCTGCTGCAGTTAAAAAGCTTTTATAAGGATCGAGCTCGGCTGTCCACCGCAAGGCATCCTAGTGCCAGTCCCAGCCCCTATGCCTTGTGGTGCCTCTTGATGCTCTTCACTAAGTATCCCGTGGTCCCGAAGCATTTCCTTTGAAAAAATTAAGTGTCCAAACTACAGGTGGTGTAGCTTGCTTAACAGCCGGGATAATCCGCTGACTAGCAGACACTGCTACTAGGCACAAAGTATTTCCTGGGCTAGATGCAGTTAAAAATTTGTAAGTAGATACTCTCGTTGGATGCTGAGAAAGCATTCCATAGAGTCTCCTGGCACGCCATATATGATTCTCTTAAAAAGCTTGGGGTAGGGGTCTAGGGGACCCTTTTATAGCCAAAATCACGGCCCTGTATCACAATACGTCACCTAGGCTGAAGATAAATGGAACTGTAGCACCGAGGGCTCGGTTGCTACAGACGTATTGCACCTCACCCAGAGGTGTGATATCTCACTCTCAGATAAGGATGGAGTGTGGATCAGGACCCGACACCTGCATGCATTACACCACATTGCCGTGGGGCAGGGCGACCAATATGCCCCTGAGATGGGCACGACAGTCCCTGTCCCTGGCTGGAGTGGGGGGAGGGAACACTGAGGAAGGGGAACCCTGCAGTGCAGGAGCAGGGAGGAAGCAGTTCCTGGGTGCATTGAGAAGGGAGTATAAAAGGTGGGCACCATCTTAGTTCAGTGCAGAGAAGTCTGAGCAGAAGTGGCAGGGAGCAGGGGCTCTGCATGAGCTCTGCTCCGGAGGCGGGCCTAGTAACAGAGGCCCAGGCCTGCAAGAGGGAGAAGGAAGGAAGAGGAGCGGAGAAGGCTCCAGGAACGAGGAATGAAGGGATCCCAGGGGTGCGGACGGGCGAGTCGCCACCGCACGCCCGAATCCACCTGCGTGGAGGGGTCAGGCCAAAGGGGGAGACCGGTCCCCGAACTAGTGGAGGCAGGAAACGACCCTCAGCTAGAAACCGGAGGCTCTGACATTTTATGTGGCGCAGCCCCTTGCTCCACCCGCTAGGAAGGCACCACATAGGGTCAGGGAAACTGGTGCCAAGTTTACCAAGAGGAGGCCCGAGGCAGCCGGACAGAAGTGTTGGTAAGAAAGGCCAGACAAAGGACACACAAAGGGGGTCCTGTGAAGCGCTCCAAAGTTATCTGGGAGTTGTCTGAGCCCCTCACCTGGTGAGCACAGTACGACGTGGGCAGCCGTTACCTGCAGACGTGGTCTGGATAATAAGAACTGTGAGTAAAGGCCCTGAACTGCATCACTGACTCCGTGTCGTTACTGCTGCTGCCCTGCACCATCACCCCCATCCTCCGCATACACTGCCCTGAGGCTATACTCCTCCCGTGGGGAGTTATGCTACGCTCTGCTGCACCCACAACACCAGCCTTAGCGGTCTGCCCTGTAGCGGCGGTTCACTCTGACCGCAATCCACGGGTGGCGTAGTCGGACATTTAAACATCAAAACCACATAAATAGTTCCGCCACTGGTTTGACCGCCCTGAGCCACGGAACCGGATCGCCGCCACGAAGACTACAACCACCAGCATCCACCAAAAAGGGTCCGGCTCCGGGTGTCCCAAGGCCCAGGGGGTGCGTCAGAACATTTTCATCACCTTTCACAATCACCAATGGGACAAGGCAGGGATGTCCTCTGTCCCCTCTCTTATACATCCTAGTGACGGAGCACCTGCTCTCATCAATTCGCCATAACCCCAATATTAGGTGGATTGAGGTGGGAGGCACCGAGTACAAGTGCTCTCTATTTGCTGATGATGTCCTAGTATATATCACTCAATCACATATATCCATCCCTGCTGTTATGGCTGAAATAGATCACTTTGTTACATGGTAAAATTTTAAAATCAATACAGCGAAGTCTGAGGCCCTCGATGTCTCCCTCCCTAAATCCATATAGGATTCCATCCAGTCCAACTTTCCCTTTGCCTGGCCCTCACAGGGTATCAAATACTTAGGAATTCCTATTCATAGAGACCTCTCCCATCTATGTTATCTTAATTTTGGGCCCTTTATTGAACAATTCCATACAGACCACGGTTGGCAAGTTAGAACTGTAAGATTCACTACGTGAACCACTGGTGTTTTGTGGAAAAGCACATGTACACCGCGTTCCAAATTATTATGCAAAAAGTGTTTAGGAGTGATAAGGGAAGAATTTGTTTGTTTGTCAGTTAAACTCATTGATGGTGATGTGTGTCAGGGCTCTTTATATCACTGTAAGCAATTGCAGACACCTGTGCTAATTAGTTTGGCAGGTGTGTCCAATGAAAGGCAAGACTACTTAAGAAGGCTCTCTCACATTATTAAGCAGCCTACATTTTCTGCCAAAATGGGAAAGAAAAAGGATGTGTCGGCTGCTGAGAAGCAACAAATTGTGGAGTGTTTAGGTCAAGGCATGACTACAATCAACATTGTGCGATGATCAGGATGAAGTGTCTTGGCAATCAAGAAGTATGTAGCTGATTCACAGTACACACGTGTGCGTGCTGATAAGGGCAAATTGAGGACTCTTTCCTACAGGCAATTACGTCAGGTTGAAACAGCAGCGGCAAAAAAGCCTTGTCATAGCAGCAGACAAGTTTTTGAAGCTGCTTGTGCCTCCAACGTCCCCCGAACAACAAGATGCAGGGTCCTTCAGAGGTTTGCAGCTGTGCATATGCCATCCTGTCGACCTCCTCTATCCACTTCACACAAGCAGAAACGGCTCCAGTGGGCCAAACATTACATGAAGACTGATTTCAAAACTGTTTTGTTCACGGATGAGTGCCGTGCAGCGCTCGATGGTCCAGATGAATGGAGTGGAGGATGGCTGGTTGATGGACACCCCACGCAAACACGGCTACAGCGCCAACAAGGAGGAGGTGGAGTAATGTTTTGGGCTGGAATCATGGGGAGAGAGATTGTCGGCCCCTTTAGGATCCCTGAAGGCGCTAAAGATGAACTCCATAATGTATGTGGATTTTCTCAAACAGCACTTCCTGCCATGGTTCAAGAAGAAGAACCGTGTATTTCACAGCAAGATCATTTTTCTGCATGATAATGCACCATCTCATGCTGCACATAAAACATCTGCATCTCTGGCTGATATGGGCATAAAAGGGGACAAACTTATGGTGTGACCCCCATGCTCCCCTGACCTCTACCCCATTCAGAACCTTTGGAGCATCATTAAAAGGAGTGTCTATGATGGCGGGAGGCAGTTCACATCTAAGCAACAGCTCTGGGAGGGTATTCTGTCCTCATGCAAAACAATTGAAGCAGAAACCATCCAAAACCTGACAAATTCAATGGACGAGAGAGTTCAGAAGCTCCTTTCGAACAAGGGGTCCTATGTGAAAATGTAACATCACCTAGAATAAAGTTTTGAGTTGAAAACTGTTTGATTTCAGTTTCTAACAACCTGCTAATGCTTATAATTTCAAAAATGACCATTTTTTTGGTCTTTATTAAAATGAAAAGGTTGATCGAAAAGTTTGGGGGATCTAAGAGTGTGGCAACCCAGTAGTCATGATTACTTCGAATTCTGACAATATGAGGGTCATGCTGCAGGTAGTGCAGCAAGAAGGCACTTATGTGTCTTGCGCATCTCGGAGCCCCAAAATTATTTTCCGGGCTAGATGCAGCTAAAAATTATTTTTAATTTTAAATCTGGTGAAGCTTATTATAGATGGCCTAATAGGATCAGTGCTGCACACTGCTACAAAGCCCAAATTATTTTCCAGTCAAGATACAGATAAACATGATTAGTAATTTGAAAGCTTAAAACGGTTGGTAGGGTGATTTTAACCAATCATCAAGCTTTTACTCTCCCCAGGATGACACAGGGGTAGAAAAGTCGTTTCGGATCCATGATTTGTTCATCTTTATGAACTTGAGTCTGTCTACATTATCAGTGGAGAGCCGCGTGCGCTTATCTGTCAGCACACCACCAGCAGCGCTGAACACACGTTCAGACAGAACGCTGGCTGCGAGGCATGACAAGATCTCCAAGGCGTAAGTGGCTAGCTCCGGCCATTTATCCAGATTGGAAGCCCAAAAAGAGCAAGGGTCCAGTGACACAGTCGTGGCTTCAATGTTTACTTGGCGATACTCCTGTACCATCGTCTCTAGGCGTTGACTATGTGTCAGACTTCTTGTCTCCTGTGGCCTTGCAAAGGATGGGCTAAAAAAGTGGTGAAATGATTCCGCAAAATTGATGTTACCAGCAGATACTGTGGTTCTGTTACGGTTTGAGTGCTGAACACTTGACGGTCCCACGGTTGGCAAGTTGGAACTGTGAGATTCACTACGTGCACCACTGGTATTTTGTGGAAAAGCACATGTAAGATTCTGCAACAGTCTCTGCTGATACTCCTGCATGCGTGCATCCCTTTCTATGGCAGGAATAATTTCTGCAAATTTACTTTTGTACCGGGGATCTAACAGTGTGGCAACCCAGTAGTCAGGATTATTTCTAATTCTCACAATTCGAGGGTCATGTTGCAGGTAGTGCAGCAAGAAGGCATTCATGTGTGTTGCGCATCCAGGAGCACCAAGTCCCTGTTGTGTTGGTGGCGAGGTAGCAATCATGCTTCCTTCCTCTGTCCTCTCCCCCCAACCTCGCACAACAGAAATGTGATCAAGGTCTCCCTCATCTGATGAGTCTTCCATCAGTTCGTCCTCCACTTCTTCCTGGGCTCCTGCAACTTCCTCACTAGTTTGGCTGCTACCATGCGCCCTGGTAAAATCATCTCCCCCACCCTCACATGCCTGCCGCCTTGGTGCTGCCGACCGTCTGGACCTTGCAGATGTTAGCCCTTCCGCATACAACTCCTCCTCCTCTACTTCCTCCACCTCCTCTTGTGCCACCACCTGACTCCGAATTCTGTTTAACATGTGCTCCAGCATGTAAATCACCGGAATAGTCATGCTGATAATGGCATCGTCAGCACTAAACATCTTCGTCGCCATTTCAAAACTGTGCAGAAGGGTGCATAGGTCCCTGATCTGAGACCACTCCTCCAGCGTGATTTGCCCCACCTCTGAATCTCGTTGGCCCAGGCTATACGTCAGAACGTATTGCACCAGGGCTTGTCGGTGCTGCCACAGTCGCTGCAACATGTGCAGAGTTGAATTCCACCGGGTAGGCACATCGCATTTTAGCCGGTGAAGTGGCAGGCCCAACGACTTCTGTAGAGATGTAAGTCGCTGAGCTGCGGGATGCGAACGGCGGAAGTGAGCACACAGCGACCGTGCCCTCTGCAGAAGGCCATCTAGTCTGGGATAGTGGGCTAAAAATTGCTGGACAACCAGGTTCAACACGTGAGCCATACAAGGCACGTGTGTGACATTGCCCCGGCGAAGGGCCGCACCCAGGTTTGCAGCATTGTCGCACACGGCCTTCCCTGGTTTCAGGTCCAGTGGAGACAACCATTCATGAAATTGGTTCTCCAGAGCTGACCACAACTCCTCAGCTGTGTGACTCACATTTCCCAGACATTTCAATGTAAAAACCGCCTGATGACGTTGAGCCCTACTGCCAGCATAGTAAGGAGGTGTGCAGGATCCCTTCTGCGCAGTTAGAAAGCTTGTGGCATGACCAGACAGCCTTTGGGTGCAGGTGGAAGACCGAGAGGAGGTTGAGGAGGCAGAAGCAGTGGAGGAAAAATGACATAAAGAGGATTGACGCACAACTCGTGGGGACGGCAAGACTTGGACAGCAGCCCCTTGTCCTGCTGTCACCATAGTTACCCAGTGCCCAGTCAGCGACATGTAACGCCCCTGTCCATGCCTACTCGTCCAAGTGTCTGTGGTGAAATGCACCCTGTCACACACAGAGTTTCTCAAAGAAGCGGTGATGTTGTGTGCGACATGCTGGTGGAGCGCAGGCACACCTTTCTTTGAGAAGTAGTGCCGACTGGGCATCTGGTACTGGGGCACTGCGACGGACATAAGGTCTCGAAAATCCTCTGTGTCCACCAGGCGGAAAGGCAGCATTTCTGTAGCCAAGAGCTTGCAGATGGTGAAATTCAACCTCTTAGCTTTCTCATGGCTAGGAGGAAATGGTCTTTTACTTGTCCACATCTGAGGGACCGAGGGCTGGCTATTGTGCTTAGACGGGGTTGATAAGAGTGTCCCCGGCAAACTGCCGGTCTGTGAGGAAGATGCAGGCGGACATGTTAGGTTGCCTTGATCCAAAGGTGGTGCTATCGATGTCGGACAGCGCTCAAGACCAGCTGGTGTTACCACCTCCAAAGAAAATGATGACCTGCCAATCACGCTGGCTGTTGCGGGTAAAGAGGTGGCAGGTCTGCGCCCCAAAACAGGTGTGACTGCTGTCCCCCCAGTCACAGAGGATGAAGAGGCCGCGGATGCACAAGATATGGCAGACGGTGGTTGGCCCGGCCGGCTAGACCGCATTGTAGCACACTGAGCTTCCCACTGCAACTTATGCTTCTTGTCCATGTGCCGGTTCATGCATGAAGTACTCAAACTATGTATTTTTTGGCCTCTACTTAGCTTTTGCTGACAAATGTTACAGATAACACGAGTTGGGTCATCTTTATCGATCTGAAAAAATGCCCAGGCTATGCAAGGCTTAGCACCCATGCGACCTGAAGAGCCACCACGACTTGTGGTGAGAGGCAGAGTTGTGTTTGAGGATGCAGTTGTTGACGTGCTTCCAGTACTACGTCTCTGTCAAGGAAGGCGCAACCTGACCTCGTCGTCACTAGCATCTTCCTCCACCTCCTCTGCTGACCTCATCTCTTGGCTGACTGTGGGTTGACAGTAAGTGGGATCTCCGACCTCATCATCATCACCCTGTGCGTTATCACACCCGTCGTCCTCAGAGCCAACCTGTTCCTGCCCTGACAAAAAACTAAAGTTGTCGCTCCAATCAGGTATTTGAGTCTTATCATCGTCTTCCTCATTGTCTCCACCAACAGGAGTTACAGTTTGGGAATGAGGGTCTACATTATGGTCAGAACCTTCTGCGTCTGGTCCTGGATCCGACTCATAAAGATTCTGGGCATCAGTGCAGATCATTTCCTCGTCTGGATTCACAGAAGCGCTGGAGTCGACCTCTGATTCCCAGGCTATAGTATGAGTAAACAGCTCTGCAGACTCAACCATCTGTTCTACCTCATACTCAGACGGGCAGCTGGAGATTTGGGAGCTGTGAGGAAGCAAGTGCGATTTGGGTGACACCTTTGAGTACTGGAGTATTTGTGATGTTGAAGTTGATGTGGAGGAGAGCCCACTTAAAGGAGCACTTGATATCCGTTGAAGCACCTGCTGTTTTTGTGCCTCATCTGGAATTTGTAGCGATTGGCGTGGCAGTAAGAAAGGGATCTTATCAAATTGTCCGCTAAAAGAAGTAGACATTTTAGTTTGGCTGGAAGATGGTCTTTCTTCTGCACCTACCCCACGGACACAACCTTTTTTCCCCTTCCCAACACGCCTATTCCCCTTTCCACCAGCAGCAGGCCTTTTTCCACTCATTTTGGTGGTTAACTAATTCACAACTCTGGAGTTGTTTGCACAAAAAAACAATGGATGGTAACCGAGCAGAGCTGAGTGGCCAAACTGTGGTATTAGGCCAAAACTATTGGCTGGGTTAGATGCAGAAAAAAATTATTTTTAATTTGCAACCTGATGGAGGTCAGTATAGATGGACTAATAGACCAAGTCCCACACACCGCTAGAAGCCCAAATATTTTTTCAGAGCTAGATGCAGAAAAAAATTATTTTTAATTTGCAACCTGATGGAGGTCAGTATAGATGGACTAATAGACCAAGTCCCACACACCGCTAGAAGCCCAAATATTTTTTCAGAGCTAGATGCAGAAAAAAATTATATTCAATTTGCAACCTGCTGGAGGTCAGTATAGAAGGACTAATAGAACAAGTCCCACACACTGCTAGAAGCCCAAATATTTTTTCAGAGCTAAATGAAGAAAAAAATTATTTTTAATTTGCAACCTGATGGAGGTCAGTATAGATGGACTAATAGACCAAGTCCCACACACTGCTAGAAGCCCAAATATTTTTTCAGAGCTAGATGCAGAAAAAAATTATTTTTAATTTGCAACCTGATGGAGGTCAGTATAGATGGACTAATAGACCAAGTCCCACACACTGCTAGAAGCCCAAATATTTTTTCAGAGCTAGATGCAGAAAAAAATTATTTTCAATTTGCAACCTGATGGAGGTCAGTATAGATGGACTAATAGACCAAGTCCCACACACCGCTAGAAGCCCAAATATTTTTTCAGAGCTAGATGCAGAAAAAAATTATATTCAATTTGCAACCTGCTGGACGTCAGTATAGAAGGACTAATAGAACAAGTCCCACACACTGCTAGAAGCCCAAATATTTTTTCAGAGCTAAATGAAGAAAAAAATTATTTTTAATTTGCAACCTGATGGAGGTCAGTATAGATGGACTAATAGACCAAGTCCCACACACTGCTAGAAGCCCAAATATTTTTTCAGAGCTAGATGCAGAAAAAAAATATTTTTAATTTGCAACCTGATGGAGGTCAGTATAGATGGACTAATAGACCAAGTCCCACACACTGCTAGAAGCCCAAATATTTTTTCAGAGCTAGATGCAGAAAAAAATTATATTCAGTTTGCAACCTGATGGAGGTCAGTATAGATGGACTAATAGAATGATGCTATGCCCAAAAGATTTTACTTCACTAGGTGCAGTAAAAAAATTGGTATTCTATACACAGGTGGTATATCTTGCAACACAGATAGGCTACTCCACTGACTAACACACTCTGCAATAGGCCAAAAAGGATTAGCTTTGCTAGATTCAGCCAAATGCTGTGAAAAAAACTTGCACAGCACTGGCACAGACCTGCCTGGCAAAAACTGATAGGAACTGATGTAACCTAGTCCTGAAAAGGACTCCAATTACAATTAGTCTTTACTCCCACAATCTATCTATTTAAGAGCACAGACCTGCCTGATAAAAGTCGTAGGAAATGCTGTAACCTAGTCCTTAAAAGGACTGCAATCACAACTATTCCCTACTCCCAAGCTATCTGTATATTTGTGCGAAAATTGGCTTGAAATTAACAAGGTATAGCGCACACAGCAACAGCGGTGCCGTCTAACACGCAGCTGCAGCAGTGAGAAAATTGTGGCGACGGGGAAAATGGCTTGGTCTTATAGGGCAAGGACATGTGACATACACTGCCAATCACACATGCCCTTGCTTGTGTGAAAAAAAGCACTTCGCTCCGTGTGTGCGCTGCTGATAGGCTGACAGATTGCACCTCCCCACTGCAAATGCGGGAAAGAGAAAAAAAAATGGAGATCTTCATTGTTCCTGCAGAGATCCATCCCCTGCCCCTCCCCCCACCCCGCTGTACACTCAAACTGCGTATTAACATTAATTTTCATCATTACTGAGAAAAAATCCAGTTATGATTTTGGTGCACGAACAGTTATCGAACATAACCTCGAACAGCCGAATTTTTCTCAAATTGTTCGTGTTCGCCGACCGGCTCGAACACCGCCCAAAACAGCTCGAATTTGAGATTGGCGAACAGTTCGAGTAGAACAACGCTCATCTCTATTAAGGAGTCTCATTACAAAGGTTGGGCAATGGAAAGTAAAGAGAAGGAGTAGATCTGAGACATTCTGTCAGTGTCACTTGGGAGGGACAGAGTGGAGACAACTGGTTGATTTGAAGGAGGAAAGGATTTGGAAAAGCAAAACTAGCAAACAATGCTTGTGGAACCAAACTAGGGGGAACACCAGGTCAGAGGTGCAACTCGATGGAGGCACGGAGGACCGGACAGTAGACAGTGGGCAGCTGGGGTGGCCGGAGAGGTGAGCGGTGAGGTATGTTTTTTTCTTTTGCCGGCTCTTTTCTGTTCAGCAAGATGGAAGCCACAGCCTGCTACCATTTTGTTGAATTTACACAAAGTGAATTACTAAAAAGACATGTTCTACAGATCTTAAGAAAATTTGAGTCAAACTCATTTCCTCTCGAATAAATACTCGCATCTATAAAAATATTACATCATAACTTGCATTTTATGGAGCATTTAGTTTTCAGTTCTATGATTAAATACATATGATATACCCCTAAATCTTCTTTATAAATTTACTTTGCATGGCTTTAATTTCCTATCCAATGCATGTTTTAAGGGGTGAAATATCAACCTACATTGCTCTGTACATTAAGCATAATTTAGTTCTTGCTGCCTATGGGGAAGATTGACAATCTGCTTCATAAAAATGCCAATAACTGTTAAATAACCCAGTAAGTAATGAGATCCTTAATGTAAATGTAGAAAAAAAAGCCAAGCTATTCTACCGTTAGTCAAAAGCTATCTTAGTAATGAAAATTTGACAGCCCACACACCGTCAATTGGAAATCTAAACATAGAAACATGAATATAAAACTTTGACGTGTGCCGTAGCTAATCTGCTCTCAACTCCCAAACCCAACTTTGCTCTCAGTTTCAAAATTCAGTAAAAGGTGGGTTTTTATTGTTTGTTTTTTTAACACTAAATTAAATGGAGATATTTGGATATTTCACTTTTAATCTCACTTTCTTAGAATCATATACAGTGGTTTCTGTTATGAAACTTAATAGCCACATGAGCTTCTTTCTCAAATGACAGACCGCTTCCAGTGCTGTAATAAATCATAGGTCCTGGGTTATTCCTCAACTTTCGGCACCCACCTCATCCTGATGTCCCCCTTTCTACATCGTGCCTACAGTCAGCACCACTTTTCTGTGTGAGCATTGACAACTGACTGTTGCCATTCTCAGTATCAAAAGACGATGTCCAATTGTGGCTGACAGTATTAGACTGTGTAGGGAGCCATCCTCTTGACAATGTAAATGGTAAAACCCAGTTGTCTACTAGGCCTTCTCTATACTGAGGTTTTTTGGGTACTTTTTATCATTTCATATCATTGTATTATTTCTTATAATAATCTGTGATTCACAGGTGATGTTTTCTTCATCCAGCCAAGACCGCCATGTTGATGTCTTCTGATCACTGTGTTATGCTGGACTCTTAACTTGACATATTCAATGGATTTTAAAGTTTCCTACATCAACATATTTCTCTGCATTATGGTATAGTTAAAGGGGTGTGAGGATTCTTAGGTGCTGGCACCGGTAGAGAGCGGTCATGTGACAGCAAGTATGCGTTTTGCATACTTCTGGCCACATTCTGACTAGACGTGTCCGGCCTTGCTCAAAACACTTGTAATGAGGGAGGCCACTTATGTCTAGTCTGCATGTGATCACATGTATGCAAATCACATACTTGCAGCCCTCAAGGCGCACAGTGTCCACAATGTGAAGATTCACAAGTCTGTAGTCACATCGAGTGACTGCAAACTAATATCCTAAGGCCAGACAAACCCCTTTAATGCTTGAAATATTAGGTTAAAGGATGTTACATCAGCAGTTCACACACTCCTGCTCTTCTTACTGTTCTGCATTCTGTCTTTAGAACCAGAATAGATATGGTCATGTGATCTTATCTGTGCAGGCCTTTGTGTAGGTCCAGCACACATTTTTGCAAAGGGTCCCTTCACAAAGTGAGTTGACGTGTTCAGAACAAAAAACAACTAAATTGCAATGTGCATCAAATCTTTGAGCCCCCTCCCTCCTCACTTTCTCTGCAGCTCTGGCTTCATCAACTGAAACTAGGCCAGCTTTCCTATCGCCATTCCTAGCAGTCTCCCCTCAGGAGCATATGTGGGCAAATAGGCTACATGGCTTTAATTAATAAACAAACTTCAGCCCACATC
Source organism: Phyllobates terribilis (assembly GCF_046119375.1). Classification (NCBI taxonomy): domain Eukaryota; kingdom Metazoa; phylum Chordata; class Amphibia; order Anura; family Dendrobatidae; genus Phyllobates; species Phyllobates terribilis. The sequence continues at coordinate 213,298,110 of NW_027362769.1, read as the reverse complement.
ATAAGTCTTGCAGGTTGGGGGTCAGGAAAAGCAACTCATCCGCCATCCCCACACAGTTGTGCCTACTCAAAAGTATATATAAACAGGAGAACCCATGAGTATAATGGCATGAAAAAACTTTATTAATAGACAATTCCTTTAAAAATAGTACATCAAATATAAATAAATTACAAAGATAAATGCGGACGACAGAGTAGACACAGAGTGCTGGATCCACATGAATAAAACAATGTTAAAAACTGTGACACAGCGCCCTTTTGTTTCTGGGTTTCTGGGTATTTTGATTGTGATGGGATATTATTGTTTTGGGGGTACAATTTGGAAAAGGTATTCTTGATGGGTGGTATATATTTATTAATACATGTGACCCTGTTGCTGTCCCCCCTATATTTCCACTTGCTATATAGGCTGACCCAGTGGAAAGGGGCCCAGCCCAGAAGGGGACAGCACAGGGACTGAACAATGGCCAGACACAGCTTCGATGCGCGTTTTGCCGGTGGATGAGCTTTCTCAAGAGGCATGTGTGATTAGGCTGTCAGGACCTTTTAAATACGCCCTCAGATGATCACATGTATAATCATGTGATCAGCCAATATGGCCGCCCAGCGGCCGATGCACACGGCGCATGCGTTAGGGCTACCAGCGCCTCCATGCACGCGCCACCAAACGTCATGACGTCGGCGCGTGTCCGGGAGTGCTGGTGTGCACAATTCCCGATGACGCGCCGAGGGCAGAAGGACAGCTGAGCGCAGGCATGGAACGCAGGAGACCGGGTGCATGTGCACCGCATCTATGGACAAATGGAAGCAGAAGGAACTGTGTGAAATAAACGGAACTATTGTCTAAGGTCAGTGTGGCCGAAAAATAAGCCTCCAATAGGTACATAAAATTTGGTTTAAATATCAAAAGGGAATATAAAGATGAGGCTAAATAATCATCATATAAATACCGGCAGCCATAAAGATACAAATACAAAAAGAAGGGAATACACTAAAGAAAAATGTGTTCATATTAATGCGCCGTCCATCCAATGCATTTCCATGTCAGGATGTAAGGGGTCCATAGGCGTAAGTCAGCAACCACAGGTGAAATAGGGCAGAGTAAGAGGTCCTTGGAGCACAATCACTAAGTGAAAAAAATAATAAATAAACATAATCAGTAAAAAAGATAAAATGACAAAACATAAAAACATATGGCCATGGTCCATAGTCCCATATGTAAGGGTAAAGCAAGACCAGCAGGAGAGCAAGAAGATTTTTTAGTATATATTATTTCATTATTATTATTCTATATTTTGAATATTATTCAAATAAGAAACAATTACCCCATTTCAGAGAAAGGACGAAAACCCCAAGTTCTCATTCAGACTCCGCGGAGCCACGGTATCCAAAGTGATAATCCATCTGGCCTCTTTTTGGGCCAGAAGGCGCTTGCCATTTCCACCACGGGAGCCAAATGTACGACATCAATGCCTCTCACTTTCAGTGTTCGAGGGTCACAGGGGTACAGTTTTTAGCATGGTGTCACTTTCTGTCATAAAGGCCCTTCAAAGTCACTTCAAATGTGATGTGGTCCCTAAAAAAATGGTTTTGTAAATTTTGTTGGAAAAATTAGAAATCGCTGGTCAATTTTTAACCCTTATAACTTCCTAACAAATAAAAAAATTGGTTCCAAAATTGTGCTGATGTAAAGTAGGTGACGCGCCCCTGGGCCTGTGTCGCGCTGCGTTGCGCACGCGGGAGCTTACCCGGAGCCGGATCAGATGGGGGTTGTAGTCTCGTGGCGGTGATCCGGTCCGTGCCCAGGGAGTCAGACTAAGTGGCGCTGTATCAGCGGTAGATGTTGGACGACTACGCCACCCGTTGAGTACAGCTAAGGAGCTGCTGCTGCAGGGCAGACCGCTGAGGCCGGTGGTAGGATTGTGCAGCGTGATAGTATAACCCCCAACGGGAGGGGTATGGCCTCAGGGCAGCCGACGTGGATGATGGGAGTAGCAGGAACCACTCGGAGACGGTACGGTGTAGTTCAGGGTCTTTACTGGTGACAAAGATAGACCCTCCCGGAGTACTGGCTAGCGATTGGGGCCTGGTCAGTCCTTGAGCAGATGGGATCTCCCCTGGCCAGGCGGAGTTGTAGGCCTCCCAAACTGACTGTACTCTTCTGGCTACCTTGCTAGAGGCGGGTATAAGTAGCCCACGTCCCTGAGTGTACCGTGTGGTGCTCACCCGTATGGCCGGTGATTCGGGGCCTTCTAGTAGCTTCCGCTCCACGACGGCGGTGCTGGTCCCATGCGTGTGACCGTGCCTTCGGGTTTCTTGGCCAGAGGACCTGGAATCCCCTGCCTGACGGATTCTGCTGCTGGGTAGGAGTTAGTCCCCACAGCCTCGGACTCCGGGTCCGGTGATAACTTCTCAGTCAGGGCGAGCTCTGCAGCTGCCAGCCCCTGACTCCTTGTAACACTGCTCCCACAGAGCTCCTGTTGTTTCTTCCCATAGCTGCTTCTCTTCTCTGTCTCTACTTCTGGCATGGCCCAGGAGCTGGGCCCAGCCGGAGCCACAGCTCCCTGTCAGCCCCCCTGGCTGAACTCTCCCTCTGAACTCCCTAACCCTGCCTCAGCCCCAGGTTTATATAGGGGAAGTTCTTCCCCTCCCAGGACTGGGCAGGAGGTGTGGCATGCATAGGATTCCTGACCAAGAGACCTCCCACCTGCTCTCAGACATAACATTGCCGTTACTGTGGAAACCAGACCCCTGGGGTGCCACATAGGCATTTGGGAAATTTTATTTATTAACTGTTTTGTAATATCTCTCTGATTTAAGGGCATGAAAATTCAAATTTTGAAAATTGTGAAATTTTCAAAATTTTCACCAAATTTCCAATTTTTTCACAAATAAACGCAAGTCATATCAAAGAAATTTTACCATTATCAGGAAGTACAATATGTCACACAAAAAAAACAGTCTCAGAATCAGTGGGATCCGTTGAAGCGTTCCAGAGTTATTTCCTCATAAATTGACAGTGGTCAGTATTGTAAAAATTGGCCTTGTCATTAACGTGCAAACCACCCTGGGGGGTAAAAGGGTTAAGGCTGTTTTGAGGACATGGTGTCATGGTCTTTTGTAATGAGCGAGTACCGTAATAAGTACCGTAAGCTGTTACTTAGACATTTGGGCGGTCCCTCCTTCATTGACACTCAGATAGTAGAATACATATTCAAAAGCAGTTTACAATGTGCCCATTGTAGCGTTGGGCTTGACCCTCCTCCTCCTCCTCCTCCACCACCATGTGATACTGCGGCCCTAAATTCAAATGTTCAGAGGCCCTGCAGTAGGCAGGAAAGCTGAGTTTTGTGAGAGCCCTCCTCTAGAAATTTTGGAGGTCCCTCTTGTATACAATACATTTGAGAGTGCCCTCACTTATTCATATTGTAGGGCTCTTACTCTATTATTTAACTCATTTAAGGGCAGAGACTACAGAGAAAAAGGCCAAGAGACATGAAGAACTAGAAGGTAGCAGTGAGTGCGGCCTGCGATCCTCAGGTATGGCTGAACTCTGTGAACCGGAAAAATAAAGCTGCACTAGTCAACTGGATGATGAGCTCAAATATATCACTTGTGCAAGTCAATGGCCAAAGGATATATGGTACCCGCTCCAGGACGGGTTGGAGAAGCTTCTCCAAATGGCTCAGAGATTTTGATTGTCAATATTCCCCAGAATATATAGGAAGAGAAGTCTTCTTGATACTGTACTACTTGGTCCAGTGCAGAATGTGCATCGTATTTCCAAAAATTACTCCTGGGGGCTGTGTCATAGGTGCAGGGAGATTCCATTACAAGGGCCTCCCTTGTCAAACATTATCTACGGTGGAGTACTGTAGTAGTTGTGGCCCTCAATTCAAGTTTTCAGAGGGCCATCATTCGGTCATCAACAGTCAGTGTAAATTTCTATTGAATATGTATCCCCTATCTCAGTCACAATGTGGCACAAGCCAGGCATGGTTTTTTGCCAAATAGGGTGACTGACAGTACATTTCTATTGAATATGTATCCTCTATCTCAGTCACAATGTGGCACAACCTGTGACAAGGGCCTCCAATGACAAATATTAGTTTGGTAGGACCACTGTACATTCCAGATTTGTCCACTGCACAATGTGCATAGGGTTTTGAAAAATGAGCCCTATGGGCTGAGTCATGGTTGACGTAAGTAACCACCATCTCAAGGGCCTTCAATCACAAATAGTAGTTAGGCTGGAGTAGGAATACTGTCCTGGTTTGACCACTGCACAATGTGCATAGGGTTTGTAAAAATTAACCCTATGGGCTGAGTCATGGTTGACGAAGGAAGGAAATGGGTTTTTATGGGAAGGGGGTGATGTTAACAGCAGTAGCATGAATCTAGATTTTTGGTGAATTTAGGTTGGATTGCTGTCATCTGGAGTGATTACAAACTGGAGATATCCAGTCCTTGTTGAATTTAATCAGAGTAAGTCTGTCTGCATTTTCCATGGAGAGGCGTGTGCGCCTATCAGTGATGATTGCCCCAGCGGAACTGAAAACACACTCAGACACCACACTAGCAGCTCGGCAGGCCAGCTCCTCCAAGGAATATAAAGAGAGGTCGGGCCATGTGTTCAGCTTAGACACCCAATAATTAAAGGGAACTGAAGCATCAGAAAGGACGCACGTATGGTCACTTAAGTACCCCTTGACCATGTTCTGCAACTTATCCCTCCTTGGCATTGTTACAGGCACAGATAGTCCTTGCTGTTTTGCTGGTTTATTGAAAATTGCCCAATTTGTGAACATTTTCCCCCCACCTCTGTTGGAGCTGGTGTTCATGTCTCTCTCCATTATCCCTTGGTGTTGAAAAGAGCCGGTACCTCTGCCACCAGGATTGTCTAAGGGTGATGTTTTCAGCAACTGATCTACAACGGCCCTCTTGAATGATTCCATTGTAAAACTCTTTGGTGACTACAAAAGGAGAGAAGGAAATTTCTCCTTGTACTGTGGATCGAGAAAGGTGGCCAACCAGTATAGGTTGTTGGATAAAATGTGTATCACGCGAGGGTCTTGCCACAGACACTTACACATGAAATGTGCCATGTGGGCCAAGCTGCAAAAAGGCAAATGTTCTGTGTCCCCAGCAGTAGAAAAAGTACCTATCCTCTCCTCACGCTGACTCGCCTCCTCCTCCTCTACCTCCTTGTCCTCCTCTCCAGCACATCCAGCGTGGACAGACATGAAGCTTGGGTTGGGTGTCCCCTCTGTAGCATTATGAGTCCCTTTGGTAGCACAGAAAAACAAGTCCTCTCTATAGATGAGCGGTGTTCGACTCGAACTGTTCGCCAATCTCAAATTCGAGCTGTTTTGGGCGGTGTTCGAGCCGTTCGGCGAACACGAGCGATTTGAAAAAAATTCGGCTGTTCGAGGTTATGTTCGATAACTGTTCGTGCACCAAAATCATAACTGGATTTTTTCTCAATAATGCTGAAAATTAATGTTAATACGCAGTTTGAGTGTACAGCAGGGCGGGGGGAGAGGCAGGGGATGGATCTCTGCAGGAGTAATGAAAATCTCCATTTTTTTTCTCTTTCCCGCATTTACAGTGGGGAGGTGCAATCTGTCAGCCTATCAGCAGCGCACACAAAAACAAACTGCTTTTTTACACACAAGCAAGGGCATGTGTCATTGGCAGTGTATGTCACATGTCCTTGCCCTATAAGACCCAGCCATTTTCCCCATCGCCACCATTTTCTCACTGCTGCAGCTGCGTGTTAGACGGCACTGCTGTTGCTGTGTGCACTATACCTTGTTAATTTCAAGCCAATTTTTGCACAAATCTACAGATAGCTTGGGAGTAGGGAAGAGTTGTGATTGCAGTCCTTTTAAGGACTAGGTTACAGCATTTCCTACGACTTTGATCAGGCAGGTCTGTGATCTTAAATAGATAGGTTGGGAGTAAAGACTAATTGTAATTGCAGTACTTTTCAGGACTAAGTTACATCAGTTCCTATCAGTTTTTGCCAGGCAGGTCTGTGCCAGTGCTGTGCAAGTTTTTTTCACAGCATTTGTCTAAATCTAGCAAAGCAAATCCTTTTTGGCCTATTGCAGAGTGTGTTAGTCAGTGGAGTAGCCTATCTGTGTTGCAAGCTACACCACCTGTGTATAGAATACCAATTTTTTACTGAACCTAGTGAAGTAAAACCTTTTGGGCATAGCATCATTCCATTAGTCCATCTAAACTAACCTCCACCAGGTTGCAAATTCAAAATAATTTTTATCTGCATCTAGCTCTGAAAAAATATTTTGGTTTGTAGCAGTGTGTGGGACTTGTTCTATTAGTCCATCTATACTAACCTCCACCAGGTTGCAAATTCAATATAATTTTTTTCTGCATCTAGCTCTGAAAAAATATTTCGGCTTGTAGCAGTGTGTGGGACTTGGTCTATTAGTCCATCTATACTGACCTCCATCAGGTTGCAAATTCAATGTAATTTTTTTCTGCATCTGGCTCTGGAAAAATATTTGGCCTTCTAGCAGTGTGTGGGACTTGTTCTATTAGTCCATCTATACTGACCTCCATCAGGTTGCAAATTAAAAATAATTTTTATCTGCATCTAGCTCTGAAAAAATATTTGGGCTTCTAGCAGTGTGTGGGACTTGTTCTATTAGTCCATCTATACTGACCTCCATCAGGTTGCAAATTCAATATATTTTTTTTCTGCATCTAGCTCTGAAAAAATATTTGGGCTTCTAGCAGTGTGTGGGACTTGGTCTATTAGTCCACCTATACTGACCTCCATCAGGTTGCAAATTCAATATAATTTTTTTCTACATCTAGCTCTGAAAAAATATTTGGGCTTCTAGCAGTGTGTGGGACTTGGTCTATTAGTCCATCTATACTGACCTCCATCAGGTTGCAAATTAAAAATAATTTTTATCTGCATCTAGCTCTGAAAAAATATTTGGGCTTCTAGCAGTGTGTGGGACTTGTTCTATTAGTCCATCTATACTGACCTCCATCAGGTTGCAAATTCAGTATAATTTTTTTCTGCATCTAGCTCTGAAAAAATATTTGGGCTTCTAGCAGTGTGTGGGACTTGTTCTATTAGTCCATCTATACTGACCTCCCTCAGGTTGCAAATTGAATATAATTTTTTTCTGCATCTAGCTCTGAAAAAATATTTGGGCTTCTAGCAGTGTGTGGGACTTGGTCTATTAGTCCATCTATACTGACCTCCATCAGGTTGCAAATTAAACATAATTTTTATCTGCATCTAGCTCTGAAAAAATATTTCAGCTTGTAGCAGTGTGTGGGACTTGTTCTATTAGTCCATCTATACTGATCTCCATCAGGTTACAAATTCAATATAATTTTTTTCTGCATCTAGCTCTGAAAAAATATTTGGGCTTCTAGCAGTGTGTGGGACTTGGTCTATTAGTCCATCTATACTGACCTCCATCAGGTTGCAAATTCAATATAATTTTTTTCTGCATCTAGCTCTGAAAAAATATTTGGGCTTCAAGCAGTGTGTGGAACTTGGTCTATTAGTCCATCTATACTGACCTCCATCAGGTTGCAAATTCAATATAATTTTTTTCTGCATCTAGCTCTGAAAAAATATTTGGGTTTCTAGCACTGTGTGGGACTTGGTCTATTAGTCCATCTATACTGACCTCCATCAGGTTGCAAATTAAAAATAATTTAATCTGCATCTAGCTCTGAAAAAATATTTTCAGCTTGTAGCAGTGTGTGGGACTTGTTCTATTAGTCCATCTATACTGACCTCCATCAGGTTGCAAATTCAATATATTTTTTTTCTGCATCTAGCTCTGAAAAAATATTTCAGCTTGTAGCAGTGTGTGGGACTTCGTCTATTAGTCCACCTATACTAACCTCCACCAGGTTGCAAATTCAATCTAATTTTTTTCTGCATCTAGCTCTGAAAAAAATATTTCAGCTTGTAGCAGTGTGTGGGACTTGTTCTAATAGTCCATCTACAGTTTACTGACCTCCATCAGGTTGCAGATTCATTATCATTTTTATCTGCATCTAACCCGGCCAATACTTTTGGACTAATACCACAGTTTGGCCACTCAGCTCTGCTCGGTTACCATCCATTGTTTTTTTGTGCAAACAACTCCAGAGTTGTGAATTAGTTAACCACCAAAATGAGTGGAAAATGGCCTGCTGCTGGTGGAAGGGGGAATAGGCGTGTTGGGAAGGGGAAAAGAGGTTGTGTCCGTGGGGTAGGTGTTAAAGCAACAGTAACATCTGCAAAAGAAAGACCATCTTCCAGCCAAACTAAAATGTCTACTTCTTTTAGCGGACAATGTGATAAGATCCCTTTCTTACGGCCACGCCAATCACTACAAATTCCAGATGAGGCACAAAAACAGCAGGTGCTTCAACGGATATCAAGTGCTCCTTTAAGTGGACTCTCCTCCACATCAACTTCAACATCACAAATACTCCAGTCCTCAGAGGTGTCACCCCAATCGCACTTGCTTCCGCACAGCTCCCAAATCTCCGGCTGCCCGTCTGAGTATGGGGTAGAACAGATGGTTGAGTCTGCAGAGCTGTTTACTCATGCTATAGCCTGGGAATCAGAGGTCGGCTCCAGAGCTTCTGTCAATCCAGATGAGGAAATGATCTGCACTGATGCCCAGAATCTTTATGAGTCGGATCCAGGACCAGACGCAGAAGGTTCTGACCATAATGTAGACCCTCATTCCCAAACTGTAACTCCTGTTGGTGGAGACAATGAGGAAGACAATGATGAGACTCAAATACCTGATTGGAGCGACAACTTTAGTTTTTTGCCAGGGCAGGAACAGGTTGGCTCTGAGGACGACGGGTGTGATAACACACAGGGTGATGATGATGAGGTTGGAGATCCCACTTACTGTCAACCCACAGTCAGCCAAGAGATGAGGTCAGCAGAGGAGTTGGAGGAGGATGCTAGTGACGACGAGGTCAGGTTGCGCCTTCCTGGACAGAGACGTAGTACTGGAAGCACGTCAACAACTGCATCCTCAAACACAACTCTGCCTCTGACCACAAGTCGTGGTGGCTCTTCAGGTCGCATGGGTGCTAAGCCTTGCATAGCCTGGGCATTTTTTCAGATCGATAAAGATGACTCAAGTCGTGTTATCTGTAACATTTGTCAGCAAAAGCTAAGTAGAGGCCAAAAAATACATAGTTTGATTATTTCATGCATGAACCGGCACATGGACATGAAGCATAAGTTGCAGTGGGAAGCTCACTGTGCTACAATGCGGCCTAGCCGGCCGGGCCAACCACCGTCTGCCACATCTTGTGCATCTGCGGCCTCTTCATCCTCTGTGACTGGGGGGACAGCAGTCACACCTGTTTTGGGACGCAGACCTGCCACCTCTTTACCTGCAACAGCCAGCGTGATTGGCAGGTCATCATTTTCTTTGGAGGTGGTAACACCAGCTGGTGTTGAGCGCTGTCCGACATCGATAGCACCACCTTTGGATCAAGGCAACCTAACATGTCCGCCTGCATCTTCCTCACAGACCGGCAGTTTGCCGGGGACACCCTTATCAACCCCGTCTAAGCACAACAGCCAGCCCTCGGTCCCTCAGATGTGGACAAGTAAAAGACCATTTCCTCCTAGCCATGAGAAAGCTAAGAGGTTGAATTTCACCATCTGCAAGCTCTTGGCTACAGAAATGCTGCCTTTCCGCCTGGTGGGCACAGAGGATTTTCGAGACCTTATGTACGTCGCAGTGCCCCAGTACCAGATGCCCAGTCGGCACTACTTCTCAAAGAAAGGTGTGCCTGCGCTCCACCAGCATGTCGCACACAACATCACCGCTTCTTTGAGAAACTCTGTGTGTGACAGGGTGCATTTCACCACAGACACTTGGACGAGTAGGCATGGACAGGGGAGTTACATGTCGCTGACTGGGCACTGGGTAACTATGGTGACAGCAGGACAAGGGGCTGCTGTCCAAGTCTTGCCGTCCCCACGAGTTGTGCGTCAATCCTCTTTATCTCAAAGTTCCTCCACTGCTTCTGCCTCCTCAACCTCCTCTCGGTCCTCCACCTGCACCCAAGGCCTGTCTGGTCATGTCACAAGCTTTGTAACTGCGCAGAAGGGATCCTGCACACCTCCTTACTATGCTGGCAGTAGGGCTCAACGTCATCAGGCGGTTTTTACTTTGAAATGTCTGGGAAATGTGAGTCACACAGCTGAGGAGTTGTGGTCAGCTCTGGAGAACCAATTTCATGAATGGTTGTCTCCACTGGACCCGAAACCAGGGAAGGCCGTGTGTGACAATGCTGCAAACCTGGGTGCGGCCCTTCGCCGGGGCAATGTCACACACGTGCCTTGTATGACGCACGTGTTGAACCTGGTTGTCCTGCAATTTTTAGCCCACTATCCCGGAATAGATGGCCTTCTGCAGAGGGCACGGTCGCTGTGTGCTCACTTCCGCCGTTCGCAACCCGCAGCTCAGCGACTTACAGTGCCTACAAGTAGTATTCAACCCCCTGCAGATTTAGCTGGTTTGATAAGATGCAAATAAGTTAGAGCCTTCAAACTGCAAACGAGAGTAGGTTTTATGAACAGAAGCATAAATCTTACAAACCAAAAAGTTATGTTGCTCAGTTGAATTTTATGAAATTTTAAACATAAAAGTGTGGGTCAATTATTATTCAACCCCTATGTTTAATATTTTGTGGAATAACCCTTGTTAGCAATTACAGCTAATAATCGTCTTTTATAAGACCTGATCAGGCCGGCACAGGTCTGTGGAGTTATCTTGGCCCACTCCTCCATGCAGATCTTCTCCAAGTTATCTAGGTTCTTTGGGTGTCTCATGTGGATTTTATTCTTGAGCTCCTTCCACAAGTTTTCAATTGGGTTAAGGTCAGGAGACTGACTAGGCCACTCCAACACCTTGTCTTTTTCCCTATTGAACCAGGCCTTGGTTTTCTTGGCTGCGTGCTTTGGGTCGTTGTCTTGTTGGAAGATGAAATTACGACCCATCTTAAGATCCTTCATGGAGAAGCAGAGGTTCTTGGCCAAAATCTCCAGGTAGGCCGTGCTATCCATCTTCCCATGGATGCGGACCAGATGGCCAGGCCCCTTGGCTGAGAAACAGCCCCACAGCATGATGCTGCCACCACCATGCTTGACTGTAGGGATGGTATTCTTGGGGTCGTATGCAGTGCCATCCAGTCTCCAAACGTCACGTGTGTGGTTGGCACCAAAGATCTCGATCTTGGTCTCATCAGACCATAGAACCTTGAACCAGTCTGTCTCAGAGTCCTCCAAGTGATCATGAGCAAACTGTAGACGAGCCATGACATGACGCTTTGAAAGTAAAGGTACCTTACGGGCTCGTCTGGAACGGAGACCATTGCGGTGGAGTACGTTACTTATGGCATTGACTGAAACCAATGTCCCCACTGCCATGAGATCTTCCCGGAGCTCCTTCCTTGTTGTCCTTGGGTTAGCCTTGACTCTTCGGACAAGCCTGGCCTCGGCACGGGAGGACACTTTCAAAGGCTGTCCTGGCCGTGGAAGGCTAACAGTAGTTCCATAAGCCTTCCACTTACGGATGATGCTCCCAACAGTGGAGACAGGTAGGCCCAACTCCTTGGAAAGGGTTTTGTACCCCTTGCCAGCCTTGTGACCCTCCACGATCTTGTCTCTGATGGCCTTGGAATGCTCCTTTGTCTTTCCCATGTTGACCATGACTGAGTGCTGTTCACAAGTTTGGGGGGGGTCTTAAATAGTCAGAAAAGGCTGGCAAAAGAGATCTTTAATCCACACATGTGAAGCTCATTATTCTTGGTGCCTGAACTACTTCAAAATACTTTAGGGGGACCAAACAGAATTCTTGTGGTTTGAGGGGTTGAATAATAAATGACACTCTGAATTAACTTTTAACGTTTTTAAAAAAAAAAAATAAAAAAAAAACAACAAAATTTGCTGCAGTGCATTTCCCACTTCCAGGCTGATCTACAGTACAAATGTCACAATGCCAAGTTAATTCCGCATGTGTCAACCAGCTAAATCTGCAGGGGGTTGAATACTACTTGTAGGCTCTGTACATCTCTGCAGAAGTCGTTGGGCCTGCCACTTCACCGGCTAAAATGCGATGTGCCTACCCGGTGGAATTCAACTCTGCACATGTTGCAGCGACTGTGGCAGCACCGACAAGCCCTGGTGCAATACGTTCTGACGTATAGCCTGGGCCAACGAGATCCAGAGGTGGGGCAAATCACGCTGGAGGAGTGGTCTCAGATCAGGGACCTATGCATCCTTCTGCACAGTTTTGAAATGGTGACGAAGATGTTTAGTGCTGACGATGCCATTATCAGCCTGACTATTCCGGTGATTTACATGCTGGAGCACATGTTAAACAGAATTCGGAGTCAGGTGGTGGCACAAGAGGAAGTGGAGGAAGTAGAGGAGGAGGAGTTGTATGCGGAAGGGCTAACATTTGCAAGGTCCAGATGGTCAGCAGCACCAAGGCGGCAGGCATGTGAGGGTGGGGGAGATGGTTTTACCAGGGCGCATGGTAGCAGCCAAACTAGTGAGGAAGGTGCAGGAGCCCAGGAAGAAGTGGAGGACGAACTGATGGAAGACTCATCAGATGAGGGAGACCTTGATCACATTTCTGTTGTGCGAGGTTGGGGGGAGAGGACAGAGGAAGGAAGCATGATTGTTACCTCGCCACAAACACAACAGGGACTTGGTGCTCCTGGATGCGCAACACACATGAGTGCCTTCTTGCTGCACTACCTGCAACATGACCCTCGAATTGTGAGAATTAGAAATAATCCTGACTACTGGGTTGCCACACTGTTAGATCCCCGGTACAAAAGTAAATTTGCAGAAATTATTCCTGCCATAGAAAGGGATGCACGCATGCAGGAGTATCAGCAGAGACTGTTGCAGAATCTTACATGTGCTTTTCCACAAAACACCAGTGGTGCACGTAGTGAATCTCACAGTTCCAACTTGCCAACCGTGGGACCATCGAGTGTTCAGCACTCAAACCGTAACAGAAACACAGTATCTGCTGGTAACATCAATTTTGCGGAATCATTTCACCACTTTTTTAGCCCATCCTTTGCAAGGCCACAGGAGATAAGAAGTCTGACACATAGTCAACGCCTAGAGACAATGGTACAGGAGTATCTCCAAGTAAACATTGAAGCCATGACTGTGTCACTGGACCCTTGCTCTTTTTGGGCTTCCAATCTGGATAAATGGCTGGAGCTCGCCACTTACGCCTTGGAGATCTTGTCATGCCCCGCAGCCAGCGTTCTGTCTGAACGTGTGTTCAGCGCTGCTGGCGGTGTGCTGACAGATAAGCGCACGCGGCTCTCCACTGATAATTTAGACAGAGTCACGTTCATAAAGATGAACAAATCATGGATCCGAAACGACTTTTCTACCCCTGTGTCATCCTGGGGAGAGTAAAAGCTTGATGATTGGTTAAAGCTTTCAAATTACTAATCATGTTTATCTGTATCTTGGCTGGAAAATTATTTGGGCTTTGTAGCAGTGTGCAGTACTGAATCTATTAGGCCATCTATACTAAGCTCCACCAGATTTAAAATTAATAATCATGTTTATCTGTATCTTGGCTGGAAAATAATTTGGGCTGTGTAGCAGTGTGCAGTACTGATTCTATTAGGCCATCTATACTAAGCTCCACCAGATTTAAAATTACTAATCATGTTTATCTATATCTTGGCTGGAAAATAATTTGGGCTTTGTAGCAGTGTGCAGTACTGATTCTATTAGGCCATCTATAATAAGCTCCACCAGATTTAAAATTAATAATAATTTTTAGCTGCATCTAGCCCGGAAAATAATTTTGGGGCTCCTAGATGCGCAAGACACATGAGTGCCTTCTTGCTGCACTACCTGCAACATGACCCTCAGATTGTCAGAATTCAAAGTAATCCTGACTACTGGGTTGCCACACTCTTAGATCCCCCACACTCTTCGATCAACATTTTCATTTTAATAAAAAACAAAAAAATGGTCATTTTTGAAATTATCAGCATTAGCAGGTTATTAGAAACTGAAATTAAACAGTTTTGAACTCAAAACTTTATTCTAGGTGATGTTACATTTGCACATAGGACCCCTTGTTCGAAAGGAGCTTCTGAACTCTCTCGTCCATTGAATTTGTCAGGTTTTGGATGGTTTCTGCTTCAATTGTTTGGCATGAGGACAGAATACCCTCCCAGAGCTGTTGCTTAGATGTGAACTGCCTCCCGCTATCATAGACACTCCTTTTGATGATGCTCCAGAGGTTCTGAATGGGGTAGAGGTCAGGGGAGCATGGGGGTCACACCATAAGTTTGTCCCTTTTTATGCCCATATCAGCCAGAGATGCAGATGTGTTATGTGCAGCATGAGACGGTGCATTATCATGCATGAAAATGATCTTGCTGTGGAATACACGGTTCTTCTTCTTGAACCATGGCAGGAAGTGCTGTTTGTGAAACTCCACATACATTATGGAGTTCATCTTTACCCCTTCAGGGATCCTAAAGGGGCCGACAATCTCTCTCCCCATGATTCCAGCCCAAAACATTACTCCACCTCCTCCTTGTTGGCGCTGTAGCCGTGTTTGCTTGGGGTGTCCATCAATCAGCCATCCTCCACTCCATCCATCTGGACCATCGAGAGTTGCACGGCACTCATCCGTGAACAAAACAGTTTTGAAGTCAGTCTTCATGTATTGTTTGGCCAACTGGAGCCGTTTCTGCTTGTGTGCAGTGGATAGAGGAGGTCGACAGGATGGCTTACGCACAGCTGCAGACCTCTGAAGGACCCTGCATCTTGTTTTTCGGGGGACGTTGGAGGCACCAGCAGCTTCAAAAACTTGTCTGCTGCTATGACAAGGCTTTTTTGCCGCTGCTCTTTTAACCTGACGTAATTGCCTGTAGGAAAGATTCCTCAATTTGCCCTTATCAGCACGCACACGTGTGTACTGTGAATCAGCTACATACTTCTTGATTGCCAAGACACTTCATCCTGATCATCGCACAATGTTGATTGTAGTCATGCCTTGACCTAAACACTCCACAATTTGTTGCTTCTCAGCAGCCGACACATCCTTTTTCTTTCCCATTTTGGCAGAAAATGTAGGCTGCTTAATAATGTGGGACAGCCTTCTTAAGTAGTCTTGCCTTTCATTGGACACACCTGCCAAACTAATTAGCACAGGTGTCTGCAATTGCTTACAGTGATATAAAGAGCCCTGACACACATCACCATCAATGAGTTTAACTGACAAACAAACAAATTCTTCCCTTATCACTCCTAAACACTTTTTGCATAATAATTTGGAACACAGTGTACATGTGCTTTTCCACAAAACACCAGTGGTTCACGTAGTGAATCTTACAGTTCTAACTTGCCAACCGTGGTCTGTATGGAGTTGTTCAATAAAGGGCCCAAAATGAAGATAACATAGACGGGAGAGGTCTCTATGAATAGGAATTCCTAAGTATTTGATACCCTGTGAGGGCCAGGCAATGGGAAAGTTGGACTGGATGGAATCCTGTACGGATTTGGGGAGGGAGACATCGAGGGCCTCAAACTTTGCTGCATTGATTTTAAAATTTGACCATGTAATAAAGTGATCTATTTCAGCCATAACAGCAGGGATGGATATATGTGATTGATTGATATATACTAGGACATCATCAGCAAATAGAGAGCACTTGTACTCGGTGCCTCCCACCTCAATCCACCTAATATTGGGGTTATGGCGAATTGATGAGAGCAGGTGCTCCGTCACTAGGATGCATAAGAGAGGGGACAGAGGACATCCCTGCCTTGTCCCATTGGTGATTATGAAAGGTGATGGAAATGTTCTGACGCGCCCCCTGGGCCTTGGGACAGCCGGAGCCGGACCCTTTTTGGTGGATGCTGGTGGTTGTAGTCTCCGTGGCGGCGACCCGGTTCCGTGGCTCAGGGCAGTCAAACCAGTGGCGGAACAATTTATGTGGTTTTGATGTTTAAATGTCCGACTACGCCACCCGTGGATTGCGGTCAGAGTGAACCGCCGCTGCAGGGCAGACCACTGAGGCTGGTGTTGTGGGTGCAGCAGAGCGTAGTATAACTCCCCACGGGAGGAGTATAGCCTCTGGGCAGTGTATGCGGAGGATGGGGGTGATGGTGCAGGGCAGCAGCAGTAACGACACGGAGTCAGTGATGCAGTCCAGGGCCTTTACTCACAGTTCTTATTATCCAGACCACTTCTGCAGGTAACGGCTGCCCACGTCGTACTGTGCTCACCAGGTGAGGGGCTCAGACAACTCCCAGATAACTTTGGAGCGCTTCACAGGACCCCCTTTGTGTGTCCTTTGTCATGCCTTTCTTACCAACGCTTCTGTCCGGTTGCCTCGGGCCTCCTCTTGGTAAACTTGGCGCCAGTTTCTCTGACCCTATGTGGTGCCTTCCTAGCGGGTGTAGCGAGGGGCTGTGCCACATAAAATGTCACAGCCTCCGGTTTCTGAGGGTCATTTCCCGCCTCCACTAGTTTCGGGGGACCGGTCTGCCCCTTTGGGCTGACCCCTCCACGCAGGTGGATTCGGGCGTGCGGTGGCGACTCGTCGGTCAGCACCCCTGGGATCCCTTCGTTCCTCGTTCCTGGAGCCTTCTCCGCTCCTCTTCCTTCCTTCTCCCTCTTGCAGGCCTGGGCCTCTGTTACTAGGCCCGCCTCCGGAGCAGAGCTCATGCAGAGCCCCTGCTCCCTGTCACTTCTGCTCAGACTTTTCTGCACTGAACTAAGATGGCGCCCACCTTTTATACTTCCTTCTCAATGCACCCAGGAACTGCTTCCTCCCTGCTCCTGCACTACAGGGTTCCCCTTCCTCATTGTTCCCTACCCCCACTCTAGCCAGGGACTGGGACTGTCGTGCCCATCTCAAGGGCATATTGGTTGCCCTGCCCCACGGCAATGTGGTGTAATGCATGCAGGTGTCGGGGTCCTGATCCACACTCCATCCTTACCTGAGAGTGAGATATCACACCTCTGGGTGAGGTGCAATACCTCTGTAGCAACCGAGCCCTCGGGGTACTACAGTTCCATTTATCTTCAGCCTAGGTGACGTATTGCGATACAGGGCCGTGATTTTGGCTATAAAAGGGTCCCCTAGACCCCTACCCCAAGCTTTTTAAGAGAATAATATATGGCGTGCCAGGAGACTCTATGGAATGCTTTCTCAGCATAATTACAAATTTTTAACTGCATCTAGCCCAGGAAAAACTTTGTGCCTAGTAGCAGTGTCTGCTAGTCAGCGGATTATCCCAGCTGTTAAGCAAGCTACACCACCTGTAGTTTGGACACTTAATTTTTTCAAAGGAAATGCTTCGGACCCCGGGAAACTCAGTGAAGAGCATCAGGAGGCACCCCAAGGCATAGGGGCTGCGACTGGTGGTAAGACGCCTTGCGATGGACCGCCGAGATCGATCCTTATAAAAGCTTTTTAACTGCAGCAGCTTTAGTGGACGCTACTGGAGCTGGAATTACGCGGCTGCTGGCATGAGACTTGCCCTCCAATAGATCCTTGTAAAAGGATTTAAAGTGTATTCATTCAAATTAGAGAGACAATTTAAATTAAAAAGCTTAGACCTGCCTCCACCACAGGGGGGCTCGCTCGACCCACCAGCGGACAGGCACCAGTATTGGGAGAGGGGGGCTGGCCATCAGGGTCCACTGCGGCTCTGGCACAAACCCGGCGACACGGAGGTGGCACGGGCAGGAACGGACTGGCCGAGTCGGCTTCTCACTTTTTGGATTTTAGAAGGGCATGACATGCCTATATCTGTGTCTCCCCCTCCTTTTACTCCTCCACCTCTTTTCTTTTCGCATGACTATATGTACTTGTCACTTTTCCATGTGTTAGTTATGTCTTCTGAGCAGTTTGTCAGCTTTTGGACACCTTTTAAGGTGTTTTCTATATGTTTCTATGTGTTTTTGTTTGCCTGCCATCGGTTTTAACGGTGTTCGAAGGTGTTCGACGAACAGTTCGACGAACAGTTCGGCGAACACAAGGGTGTTCGACGAACCGAACACGAACACTACGGGGGTGGCTCAACACTAGTCCTCTCCCTCCTCATCCTCCTCATCTTCCTCCTCATCACCCATTGTTGCCTCAGAATATTGGCTGGGCTGGGTAGTAACACCCATTGGGAAATCTGGCTCCATAACAACATGCTGGGAACTCAAAGCTTCCTCTTTGAGATTATGCAGTGATTGTTTCAAGAGACATAGCAGCAGGATGGTTACGCTGATAATAGCCTGATCACTGCTCACGAGGTTGGTGCAGTACTCAAAGTTCTCAAAAACCTCACAAATGTCAGCGATCCACACCCACTCGACAGTTGTTATGTGTGGTGGCTGACTCTCAGTCTGACGGGCATGCTAAAGCTGGTATTCAGCTATTGCCCTCTGCTGTTCACTAATCCTTGCCAACATATGATAGGTGGAGTTCCACCGCTTGGGCAGGTCGCAAATGAGTTGGTGACTGGGCAAATTCAAGCGTTTTTGTAGCACTGTAAGAGCAGCAAAAACCGTAGAGGAATGGCGGAAATGGGCGCTAATACGGCACACCTTCTCAAGTAGGTACGGCAAGTCACGGTAAGTTTTCAGAAATTTCTGAATAACTAGGTTCAGCATGTGAGCCATGCATGGCACGTCTACCAGCTTGCTGACCTTTAAAGCCGCCACCAGGTTACGCTCATTATCACAGACGACCAGACTGGGTTGGAGGTGCAGCGGAGAGAGCCACTGACTGGTCTGTTGTTTTAAAGCTTGCCACAGCTATGCTGCAGTGTGTGCTTTTTGACCTAATCAGATCAGCTTCAGCAGAGCGTGTTGCTGCTTTGCCGATGCGCTGCCGCACAGGTCCCAGCTTGGCAGTGATGAGGAGGGTAATTCAGCAGAGGATGAGGAGCAGGAGGAGGGGAGAGAGGAAGTGGAATATGAAGAGGCGGAAACCCTGACAGAAGTTGGGCCCGCTATTCTTGGCGTGGGTAGGATGTGTGATGTTCCAGTTTGCACCTTTGTTCCACCCTCCACCAGGTTGACCCAGTGTGCCATGACAGAAATGTATCATCCTTGTCCACAACAACTTGTCCAGGTGTCTGTTGTTAGGTGGACCTTCCCGATTACGGCTTGATGAGAGCACGGTTCGGATTGTTTAACACGTGCTTGTGTAATGCAGGGACGGCACATCAGGCGAAATAGTGGCGGCTGGGAACACTGTATCATGGGGCAGCCACAGCCAAGAGATCACTGAAAGACTGTGTTCCCACAAGCCTAAACGGCAACATCTCCACAGCTAGCAATTTGGCAAGCTACAAGTTCAGTATTTGTGCCTGTGGGTGCGTGGCTGGGTATTTACGCTTTCTTTCCAAGCTGTCAGGCACGGACAGTTGGACACTTTGCTGGGACAAGGAAGTGGATGTGTTTGATGTTTGTTGTGTTTGAGCAACCGCAGCTTGTGGGCAGAAGGTATGAGTGCCTGCTTCCTGAACAGCAGATTCTGAAGGACATAGCCCAGGCGACATGGCATTGGTTTGACCCGCAGATGCAGATTTGGTACTCTGGTGTCCCACCCATCTACTGGGGTGCTTGGCTGCCATGTGGTTTCGCATACTGGTGGTGCTTAGGTTGCCTTTGCCCCAGCCTCTGCTCAACTTGGTATGGCAGATGCTACAGACTACAATGTTTTTCTCTGACGGACTTTCAGAAAAAAATTCCACACAGCAACTGAACGCCCCCTTGCCCTGACTTGGCACACAGTGGGGGTCCTCTTGGGAACAGTTGACCCAGTTCTCACTCTGGGCAAACCATGACCCCTTGGTGCCTGTGTTAACATATCCATCTTCCTCTGTGTTGCTGTCATGGCTATGCATGTCAACGGTCCAGGTAGGATCAGTGGACTCATCATCGACCACCTCGTCTTCCATCTCATCCTCCTTCCCAGTTGACATTGTAGGCTGACCTGATGGCAACTGTGTCTCATCATCATCAGCCTTCACCTCTGGAGACAGTAAATAACGTTCCGCCAAGTGGCTTTCTTCTGGCCGTAGGTCCTCAAATACTTGAGCATCAAGGAACGCCACCTTCTCTTGTCCCTCTTCAATGCTGCACGGTGATAGGCCAGAGCCAACCAAAGGATACCTACCAAACTGATCCTCGGAGTGGCCAAGCTTGGGGTCATATGTCTCCTGTGACTAATAATGGCTGGAGGAAGGAGAACCAGCTTCAGGATTGGATGGGCCAGCCTTCTGTGTATCCACAGTAGAAGGTGTGGCTGTGGAAGAATTGTTGCTGCTTGACAAATGCGTAGAGGCCTTGTCTGCTATCCAAGGCAAAATCTGCTCTCGCTCTTCTGGTTTCCACACACGTTTACATTCCAGACCGGGAAATTTTTCCAGGAACATAGTGGATGCATCAAGCTTCTTCTGACCTGACACAGACTAAGTGCCTTCTCGCACACCACTGACAACACCACGTCCATGTCCACGTCCCTTAACAACAGGCTTTTTTGACATTTTGGGTTTTGTTGACAGATTTTCGGATGTTGATGGCACAAGCCAAGCTAGCTGTCACAACCAAATTAGTGGGTAAAATGGGCTGGTGCATGCTTTGTAGCAGGCAGTAAAAAATGTTTGGACTACTGCTTTGTGTAGGGCACTCAATGATTTTTTAAGTGGACTAATATGGACAGAAGGCAGGCTCTGACCCCTAAAACAGCAGGGAAAATAGACTGGTGCTAAAAAAAAAGGCAGCACAAAATGCTACTTCTGTGTGTGCAGGAAAAATATTGCTTTGCCTCTGACAAGAGCTGTTTTAAGATGGACACTGGAAAAACACTACCTAATACACTCCCTACCTAATACACAATCTCTCCCTCTCTGTCCTCTGACTTTGTTGTGTGTCTTCAGCTCTGAAAAGAGCTATTTTTTGGTGGTATTATGGAGCTAGTGAGCAGCTCCTTTAAACACATAACTAGTATATGCAGTTAGCCCTTAAAAGGGCTTTTGTTTCATCAAGAGGCCTAAACACTCTCCCTAGCAGCTCAGCGATCTCTCCCTAGGCTATTACAATGCAGGCTCCGGATGCAATGTGCACAAAATGGCGGTGGCATGGCTTAAATAGACCCTATGACGCTGGGCGGCCAGCCAATCACAGTAATGTCACAACCAAGATGTCTGCGGCATTACTGTGATTGGTTAAGAATCCCAGCATGTTTAGTGGCTGCAAAGGAGGTACCAAAACTGCAGGACGAGACATCCGAATATAGCGAGACGAGTACACAAATACTCGCAATATAGCGAGCAACCCGAATACCGTACTATCCGTGCGAATAGCGAATAGTAACAAATACACTCGCTCATCTCTAATGGTCTTTATTAAAATGAATCTGTCAGCAGATTTTTGCTATGTAATCTGAAGACAGCAGGAGACAGGGGCTGAAACACAGATTTCAGCGATGTGTCATTTATTTGACAGCGTGCTGTTTACTTACAATGAAGATTTTATCACCAGGAAACTATCATTGCCCTGACTAGCTGCCCCATGCCAAGTCATCCCACCACACCCTCCTCTGATAAGCAGCTCACTGTCAATATACAATGCACACAGAAAGCTGTGGTGTGGGCGGGATTAGCTTTCTGAGCTCTGTTGCATGCTACATCTAAAAACTCTGTGTCACAACTGCTGCACCCAGTAAACTAAGTGATACATCTTTGGGATCAGGGTCTCTTTTCCTACATTATGCTGCTCTCAGATGAGGTAGTAAAGCATAGTGATAGATTCCCTTTAAAGAAGTTGTCCACTACTTGGACAACCCCTGTTAATGCCTCCCGCTTAGCCCTCATAAAATAATATACCTATACTAACTCCCATGCTGGCACCATTCCCGTGGTGTTGGCACTCTCAGTCCCGGGGCTACTGTGCTGTTGTTGTGACACGTGATGCCGGTGCCCAATCAGTGCTGGCATTACTGTTTCCACCTCCTGTCGAATTGAGCATGAAGAGGAAGTCCAAGATCAGCTGCAGCCCTGACTTCCTATTCAGGTTCAGCTTTTATGAAGGCGGGAACAGTGACACCAGTGCTGATTGGGCGTCAGCATCACATGTCACAACAACAACAGCATGGCAGCCCCGGGACCACGAGTGCCGACACCATGGGAAGGTTGCCAGAGGTGAATATAGGTTTTATTATTTTATGGGGGCCAAACATTTTGATCAAGGAGGGGTTGTCCTAGTAGTGGACTACCCCTTTAAGGTTGAATGTCCATAAACATCTTTGATTGTACATGGATTTTGGTCCAATTGTCCAGAAAAAAAGACAAAAGTAGGTTGGCAACCCTACTTCTAAGAAAGGGGTTGTCCACTACTAGGACAACCTCTTCTTAAACTAAATGTTCGGACCCAATAAAATAATAAAGCCTATACTCACCTCCCATGCCGACTCCGTTCCAGCGGTGTCGGCACTCGCGGTCCCGGAGTTGTGATGCGATGGAATGACACATGATGCCTGGTGCCAAATCAGCGCTGGCTTAATGATGTCAGGGAGTAGGATCACCAGAAGGTCAGGACACATTGACTGGTCCACTGAAATGCAACCCCATTTATCCCAGTCAATAAACAGGGATTATATACACCAGTCCTGCTCTGAAGATGGCACCATACTTGCCATTCTGAATGGTAATGCACTTCAAAATTATGACATAAACCTAAAAAAATATGTGACAGCTGGATCCTCTTACCTTAAGAATAGTCACCAAAAGAAAAAACCCTAATGATACGTATCAGTTTTGGATTATATTTCTCAAAGTGTATAATACAATTTTTAATTAAGCCCAAAATAATGAGGCTCAGAATATTCATAAGACACTTATTTAGGTTAATCCTTTCAGTTCTCCACTTGAAGGCTCACTTTGAATGACATCCTCAACGTAATAACTATTTAGGAATTCATACTTTGCTTCTAATGTTCGATTATATATCCAAGAAGAAGACACCTGTGACATTTCAGATGCTTTATACACAGAATTACATCTTATGAGGACCCATCCCCAAAGGATTCACAACAGATTTTATATGGAGACTTTTTAAGCATTTAAAGACTGGAAAAAAAATTGGGAAAAAAACAACAAAACAAATTTCCTGTTTAATTAATTGCTCTAGAGAGCATAAAGAACTTGGCAAAAGCTGAATGCATTTTATATTTATCTTGCTGTTCTCCCCCAAACTATAATGTGTTAACAGAGCCATAAGAAAAAACTTGACTGTGAAATTCAGAGAGGAGAGAACACAACAACATCTGGCGAGGAGTGAAGAGCAAAACAGTTAAAAATGAGTTAAATTTGAAAAAAGATTTGAGAAATTATTCATTTAAAGACATTGGAGCACTCAACTCTTTATTGTTTAAGACCACGTTGACCATTTCAGCCAAATTTCTTTGCTCTCAGGAAATACCAATTTTTGGCTGCAGAGTTCCAGCTGGAGTAAGGAGTCTTACAGGCAATGCTCTTTGAAAAAAATATACTGTATGTTAATTATCCATTCTCCAGAAGGAGAAAAAAACTCTCTCCAGTGCCAAATGTGGGTAGCTAAATCAGTCAGTGTTGAGTCAACTCATTAAAGAGCTTTGAAACTAGCAATTTCAGAAAAAGCAGACACCCGTCTGTAGACAACTGTCTCAGAGATCACTGAATTGCCTTAGGTGTAGCTCTTTGGTGGTACCAATTAGTGATGAGCTAGCACTAAAATGCTCGGGTACTCGTTGCTCAGGTCAAGCAAATTGGTATGCTTGAGTGCTCGGTCCGAGTAACGAGCCCAATGTAAGTCTATGGGAAACTCGAGCATTTTTCCGGTGGCTCCCCCCGGCGGTCTGCAGAGGGCCTAAAAATTGCCCAAATCAACGGGAACAGTGCTAAAATGTCATGGGAACAGCATGGGGCAGACCTCTGGAAGCATTTCTGATTCCCAGGTCACTGCTGTCAACAACGTTGTCAGAGGTATTACGCAACTTTTACGGACTCACAATAAAACATACAAAAACTAAACCAAAATAGATTTTCCTGGGAAAAATGTTAAGGAACATCCTTTCCAGGATAATGACTTGCATATAAGGCAAAATAAGTAACCAAAAACAAAAATGCTCCTCCACACCTTGGGTTATGCTCACACATAGCGTTTTTGATGTGTTTTTGCACTTTTGCATTGCTTTCAACCAAGACAAATGCATTCACCGGTTAATGTCATTTTAACATTTTACAACTGTTACACGCACGCCGCTAGGTTCAGATAGGGGAGAGACAGGTTACATGAATTCTTTGGAATCCTGGGGGAACCGTTACTCAGGGTGACCATAGACCATGTGCTGCAGCTTCTCTCAGGCACACAGGGGTATTGACCCTCAGGCACAGACACGTAGGTTGTTTCACTTGCTGACCAGACACACTTGATGAAAATCCTCATAAATGGTAGAACAGTAGCATTTAATAAGAAGCCGCAAAGCCAGTGCAAGTTAAGTGTTATGAGCAACAGGCTCCAGTGACAAACAGTACAGTTTCCTTAGCAGCACAGCAGTTCACAGGCTTCCCAGTAGTACAGGACAGCACAGTTCTAATGCAAAGGCACATTAATGTACACAGCATTCTTTACAGCACAGTGAGATGGAGAAGGGGGGAGGGTTTTCTGAGGGAGATGATCCCTGTGACACCTTTTCTTACAGTCCTTATCTTTCTGCTTGACAATACTTTGCACTGCTTGTTCAGGAACTCTACCTGACCTGTGCTTCCCTTCACTCCTGACTTGAATCCTTTTCACTCACAGGGGCGCTTCTGTGAGATACAGAACACACACACCACCTTTCTCTTCTGTTCCAGCCAGACAGTAAACAACTTCCCCACAATCCCCCTGGGGCTCTCCTAAAACACTCCCCTTTTCCTGTGACTGTGTTAACACCTTTAGCTGCTGGATGCTTCTGGAGCACAACAATTCCTGTCTCATGTGCTTGTTTTACTGCTAATAGTTGCTGAATGCTTTTAAAGCAACAGCACTACTTATGCATGTCACACTTTGCAACAGCACTACTTCTGGATGTCACACAACCTTATCTGACCATGTGGTGTGTGAAAAATCATCAGACATATCCTGTTTCATTTATGAAGGAGGGATTGTGAAAGTCACAAACACTATTTTTACAGCCTAAAAAATCTTAAAGGGCCAGCAGTCGGCTATGCTTTGTTGTTCCCATTATTAAAGAGTTGGTCTCCTGTACTGTTATTGCATATGCAGTGACTGCAAGGGTTGCCAAAAATTTGGATGCACCCCAATACCCCTTTGAAGAGACACAGAGGAGGGTCTCAGTAAAAAAAATGTTCCCATTAGAAAGGAGTGGGTCTCCTATAGTGGTAATGCCCATGCAGTGACTGCAAAGGCTGCCAAAATTTTGGAAAAACCCCAATAACAATTTAAAGACACATAGAGGTGGGCCTCAGAAACTACATATTCCCATTAGAAAGGAGCGGGTCTGCTATCCAGTTATAGGGTATGCAGTGAGTCCAACGGCTGCCAATATTTAGGAAAAACCACACTAACAATTTAAACAAGCATAGAGCTGGGCCACAGTAACAACATGTTTCCATTAGAAAGGAGAGGTTCTGCTATCCAGTTATAGGGTATGCAGTGAGTCCAACGGCTACCAAAATTTAGGAAAAACCCCACTAATATATTAAAGACACATAGAGCTGGATCACAGTAACGACGTCATCCCATTAGAAAGGAGAGGGTCTGCTATCCAGGTATAGGTTATGCAGTGAGTCCATTGACTGCAAAAATTTGGGAAAAACCCCACTAACAATTTAAAGACACATATAGCTGGGTCACAGTAACGACATGTTCCCATTAGAAAAGAGAGGGTCTGCTATCCAGTTATAGGGTATGCAGTGAGTCCAATGGCTGCCAACATTTAGGAAAAACCCCACTAACAATTTAAACACACATAGAGCAGGGCCACAGTAACGACATATTCCCATTAGAAAGGAGAGAATCTGCTATCCAGTTATAGGGTATGCAGTGAGTCCAATGGCTGCCAAAATTTAGGAAAAATCCTACTAACAATATAAAGACACATGGAGCTGGGCTACAGTAACGAGTACAACATGTTCCCATTAAAAAGAAGTGGGTCTCAAATACTCTTTGCCTATGCAGTGAATGCAACGGCTACCAAAAATTTGGAGCCACTCCAATGTCTCTTGCAAGAGACGTAGAGGTTGGAGGGCCTCCTGAAAACAATGTTCCCATTATTAGGAAGTGGGTCTCCCATACTGTTTGCCTATGCAGTGAATGCAACGACTGCCAAAAATTTGGAGGAACTCCAATGCCCCTTGCAAGAGTTGTAGAGGTCAGAGGGCCTACTAAAAACAATGTTCCCATTATTAGGAGGTGGGTCTCCCATGCTGTTTGTCTATGCAGTTAATGTAATGGCTGGCAAAAATTTGGAGGAACTCCAATGTCCCTTGCAAGAGACGTAGATATGGTAGATATGGTGGTGATATGGAGGAGGATGTGGAGGATGAGTAGAAGGAGGAGGACAAGAGCAAATAGACAAAATGAGAAAGCATATAGCCATGTCTGGGTGTGAAGGCAGAAGTGCATGGGAATAGAATTAAATCTCCCCAAAAAACACTCTATTTGAGTTTATGTTACGCTGATATCATTCGGTGGTGTTGAGAAGTCTGGCCAAATCCAGCCCTTGTTCATTTTTATAAGAGTCAGCCTGTCAGCATTTTCAGTTGACAGGAGGATGTGCCTATCGGTTATAATTCCACCAGAGGCACTAAAAACCAGCTCTGACAAAACACTAGTGGCAGGGCAGGCCAAGACCTCCAAGGCGTAGAGGGCCAGTTCATGCCACGTGTCCAGCTTGGATACCCAATAATTATAAGGCACAGAGGAATCACGGAGGACGTTGGTGCGGTCGACGAGGTACTCCCTCACCATCTTCCGAAACCTTTCCCTCCTTGGGAGAGTACCCCGCGCCTCAGGACCTGTGCGATGGGAGGGTCTGAGAAAACTCTCCCAGAACTTTGACAGTGTTCCCCTGCCTCTGCTGGATTGCATTTGTTTCTCTCTCGCTTGTACTCTTTGGTTGTCCAACGAACTGTGACCTCTGCCGCCAGCGTTTTCAGATGGGAATTTTTTTAATAATTCCACAACAAGGGCCTTCTCTTACTGCACCATTTTATTAGCCCTGTCTTGCACGGGAATAAGAGACAGAAAGTTCTCCTTGTGGGGTGGGTCTAGAAGTGTCACCAATCAGTAATGACTGTCACCCAAAATTTGGATAACGCGAGGGTCAAGGGAAAGGCAGCATAGCATAAATTTAGCCATGTTTGCCAGACTGCTAACAGGCAAGACTTTCATGTCCTCACCAGGAGGACGACTGACAATGCTCTCCTCCTCATCCTCCTCCTCATCCTCTTCCTCCTCCCTGTCCTCAGGCCATCCACGTTGAATAGACGGTATGACAGTTGTGCAGGTAGTACCATCCATAATGCAGGAAACTAGCTCCTGTTCTTCCTCCTCCTCTTCTTCCTCCTCATTGTCACCCAATCCACATTGGGATGAGATGAGGCTGGGCTCTTTGGAATCACCCTGTATGGTTCCTTGCTCCATCTCATCATGCTCCGCCTGCAATGCATCCTCTTTAATTGTGAGCAGAGAGCATTTCAGAAGACAGAGAAGTGGGATGGTGTTGCTAATTATTGCATCATCGCCGCTCACCATTTGTTGGAGTCCTCAAAGTTTTGGAGGATGGTACATATGTCTGACATCCATGTCAACTCCTGAGGTCTTATGTGTGGAGTCTGAACTGAATACCGACGGCCTTGTTGATGCTGGTCGTCAACAACTGCCCTCTTCTGCTCACAAATCCTTCCCAACATGTGCAGTGTAGAGTTCCAACGCGTAGGGACATTGCACACCAGTTGGTGAGCCAGAAACTGCAAACGCTGCTGAAGCACGGCAAGGGCGGCGGAAGCTGTAGTGGACTTTCTAAAATGGGCACATAGGCAGCGTACTTTGACAAGCAGATTCAACAGATCTGAGTAGGTTTTGAGAAACCGCTGAACCACAAGGTTAAGCAGATGGGCCAGGCATGGTAAATGTGTGAGTGTTAGAACTCTCCTGTTAGGTTTTTTCTATTTTGCTGGTCACATGTCCTTTTTTGCCTATTTAATCCTGCTCCGCCCTTCTGGCCATGCTGGACTTCATTGTAATTTCTACTCTTAAGCTAGCCAGGTGCTTTGTAACCTTTCTCAGTCAGTTTAGCTAGGTCTTTTGACCTCTATGTTCTATGTTGTTTTGTTTGTCTTTTTACTGCTACAATTTCTGCTAGGAGGTGTCCATCTTTCTTCCAGTCCCTAGTTCTTGTAGGGATCCCTCCCTCACATCTATAGGTCTTCGTTCAGACTAGCTGAGGACTTTTGCGGGTCTGATCGCAGGATCAGGTTCCCGGTTACATCGTAGGGATCTAGCTTAGTTCTATTGTAGGGACAGATCTCCTGTCTTTCCTTAGTGCTTGTAGCCTATCATAACAGTGAGCTCTCCTCATCTCAGAGCCGCCACCAGGTTCCACCCATTGTCACACACGACCATGCCTGGCTGTAGGGTCTGTGGTGTCAGCCAGAGATCTGCCTGCTCTTTCAGAGCTGTCCACAGCTCTTCAGCGTTGTGCGGTTTGTCACCTAAGCATATTAGCTTCAGCACAGCCTGTTGTCACTTGGCCGAGGCAGTGCTGCAGTGCTTCCAGCTTGCGACTGATGTGGTCGTTACGGAGATGGAGGCTGAAGAGGAGGAGGAGGAGGTGCAGGAGCTGTAGATTGTGGGGGCAACCCTGATTGACCCAGGGACCGCAATTTTCCGCATTAGGAGATAGTGTTCCGTTCCAAGGTCTGACTGGGTCCCGGCTTTCACTATATTAACCCAGTGTGCCGTCAGCAAGTTGTTCCCTCCCTGACCACAAGCACTTGTACATGTGTCCGTGGTTAGGTGGAATTTCCCAGTAACTTTGTTGTTGAGGACACAGCTAATGTTATGGGACACATGCTCGTGTAATGCGGGGACGGCACACCAGGAGAAATAGTGGCAGCTGGTGACCGAGTACTGAGGGACGATCGCCGCCTTCAGGTTGCAGAAAGCTTCCATCTCCACGATCCTAAAAGGTAATATTTCGAGCGCAAGCATTCGCGAAATGTGTGAATTTAGTAGTGTGGCCTGTGGGGTGTTGGCTACGTATTTGCAATTGCGTTCCAAGGACTGGTGTAGGGACAACTGAACGCTGTGCTGGGACAAGGAAGTGGATGTGCTTGCTGATGGTGCTCCTTGAGAGTGTGCAACGACAGGTGCAGGGTGGGAGGCATCTTTGCATGCGCCTTGGACAGAGGATTGGCGTCCACTCACAACAGCGGAGGCAGTGGTGTCACCCGCAGACATTGTTGCTGGACCCTGGGGTTCGCCCCACTTAGTCGGGTGCTTTCCTGCCCTGTGCCTGATCATGCTGGTAGTGGTCAGGCTGCTAGTTTTGCTACCCCTGCTGATGCTGGTCTGGCAGGTGATGCAAATGGCGCTTTCCCGCCTTGTGTCTGCGGCCACCACTCTTCTTCTTCCTGCCTGTTGTGGTGCTACGCCTCCCTCCCCCTGTGTGCTGCTGTCCTTATTCTGTATGTCCCCCTGTCAGATTGGGTCAGTTACTATATCAACCACCACCTTGTCTTCCACTTCCGCACCATTGTCCTCCTCCTGACTTTCTGGCAATTGTGTCTCATCATCTTCATCCACCTCTTGCGTCAGTAATTGCATTTTCCCATCGTCACCTTCGAGTGACCGTGGCTGTGTGGGATCAGTTGTCTCCAGGCACTCGGCATGGTGGGAGGAAGGAGGATCAGGGTGAGGAATATGTGGTTCGGACTCACAGCTACTGAGACTTGACCGTGTGAAAGACAGGGTGGTGGTGGTGGCAAAGTGAATGGAAGCATTATCTGCTATCCATCCAACCAACAACGTTTTGACACTGCTCTGGATTCAATAGTGGTGTATAGTGTTGAGCGAGCACTAAAATGCTCGGGTGCTCGAAGCTCGGGCCGAGCTCGCCGTGATACTCGGGTGCTCGACCCGAGCAACAAGCCCAATGTTAGTCTATGGGAGACGCAAGCATTTTTGCGGCGGCACCCCCGGCAGTCTTTTAAAAGCCTAACAAGTGCCCAAAACGATAGTGACAGTGCTCAAATGACATGGGGACAGCATGGGGATCGCCCCAGGAAGCATTTCTGACCCCCAGGTCACTGCTGTCAACAACGTGGTCAGAGGTATTAAGCCACTTTTAAGGGCTCACAATAAAACGTTCAAAAACGAAACTGAAACTGCTTTCCTGTGAAATAAGTTAAGGAAGTTCCTTTCCAGGGTAAAGACTTGTGTATAAGGTAAAATAAATAACCCCAAAAAAAATACTCCTCCACACCTTGGTGTTAGGCGCCGGGCGCTTGCTGGATCAGAAATGAGTTCTGAGTCATCAGCGGATTCTGTGGTCTCCCATTCTGGTTCAGCCGGGGCTGATGCTGCACAAAATCGCCGTCAGTCCCAACGCCTAGCCAATGCACAAGATGTATCTCGGGTGGTTGTGCCTAGCACTATGAAATATAGGTTGTGGAGGGAGTCAGGGCTCCGGCAGCCTAAGTCCAAGATGCATCACACTGAGCATGCCCGTGACATGGCGGACCGTGATTGGTGGTTCGGGAACCAGCTGATCCGGTGACCTGGCACAGCCTGATTGGTCACAGGTGACGTCACCAATTGTGCGACAGTGGGGCAGGGCTTAATCTGTAAAAGGCCCGCCCACAAACATGGCGGCGCGCTCAGATCATAGAGCATGATGCTGGTGTGTGGACGTCTGTGCTCCACGTGTAGTTTCTGCTAGGCAGGTTAGCTCCGTAGAGGCAGGCTAGTGGAAGTAGGCAGGTAGCTTCGCCTTGCAGACTGGCTCTGTCAGTGGGGGTCGCCTTACACCCTGAGCAGCCTGCAGGACCACGTGGAGAAGCACTCCTCTGTCCGGTAGCATGCCGGCAGAGGGCACTTACCCGTCGGCGTGAGTCACACGCATCTTAGCGCCAATTCCTACAGCGTAGCGCCTGTATCGAAGACAGGGCTACTGCTTTTCCCCCTGTCGCACATCTCCCTGCGGTTCTTGGAGATTGTGTGAACTGCTGAAACCCGCTCCGTGTGCATTAACTCGGAGTGGTTCTTCAGTTAAGTAGGTGCTATCCCGGTCACTCTTCTCCCGTGCAGTTAACGAAGATAGAGCGAACCGCTATACCCGTTCCTGTGTGCAGTAACACGGAAGGGTTTAACATTTAAGTTGGTTACTTTACTTTCCACCCGGAAAGTGTTCAGCAGCAGTCCTTCAGGCTGCATCGCGGACCCTGGGGTCGGTTGCGTTCCATTTTAATAAAGTTGTCTGCAACCGCCCTCCTAACAGTATCTGAGCGCCAGGGTCTTGCCGAACATGGCCGACAATCAGCAGCTGCAGCGCTATATACAGCAACTGGAGACCAGACTCAGGTCTCTGGAACAAGCTGTCCCGGTTGCTGATACCACTGCAGTAGCTACCCAAGCGGTTTCTCTAGCAGCCAATATGATTAACTCGGTTGCCACCACTGCAAGTGCTCCATTACCCCGCTTTGCCCTCCCGGAGAAATTTTCTGGGGACAGTAAATTCTGCAGGGGTTTTGTTAATTTATGCACCATACACTTGGAGATTATGGAGGCACGTTTTCCCTCCGAGAGAGCCAAAGTGGGTTATATCATCTCGTTGCTCTTCCACAGGGCTCTGGAGTGGGCTACTCCACTGTGGGAGCAGAATGATCCGGTCGTGGCTAATGCAGGTCTTTTTCTTAGGACCTTAAAAAGTGTTTTCCTGGGGCCTCAGGTCACGCATGATACGGCTCTTAAGCTGCTTGCGTTGACCCAGGGTTCGGCCACCGCCAGCCACTATGCCATTCAGTTCAGAACCTTTGTGGCTGAACTGGATTGGCCAGAGCGGTCGCTAATCCCGGTGTTTTGGAGGGGGCTGGCTGGGCATATTAAAGATGCCCTAGCTACCAGGGAGGTTCCAACCTCTCTGGAAGAGTTAATTACACTTGCTAACCGAATAGATCTGCGTCATGCAGAACGCACGTTAGAGCTGGAGGTTTCCAGACCTCGGTTTCGGTTGGCACCCGCTTTTTCTAGGCCTATCTCCAAACCCACGGTTCTCAACTCGGAGCCTGAGGCTATGGACATTTCCCAGACTAAGTCTAAGCCCCCTCGTTCCCGACCTGCACATCCCTTGGAGTACCCCGTTAATAAGGTTTCCAAGCAGTCGGGAAACGAGGGTGTCTAACCACCGTTGGAGGGGGTGTGTTAGATTCAGGGGTTTCGTCCTCCAAATTACTTTATGAGGTGACCTTGTCCTTCGGAACAACCATGGTTACTGCCAAGGCGTGTGTGGATTCTGGAGCTGATGGCAATTTTTTGTCTTCAGCATTTGCCCAGAGGCATGCCATTCCTATGGAGTTACTGTCTAGGTCAATGAACATCTGGGTGGTCAATGGTTCTCTGCTGGATACACAAATCACTCACCAGTAGTGTTGAGCCACCCCCGTAGTGTTCGAGTTCGGTTCGGTTCGTCGAACACCCGTGTGTTCGCCGAACTATTCGTCGAACTGTTCGTCGAACACCTTCGAACACCGTTAAAACCAATGGCAAACAAAAACACATAGAAACACATAGAAAACACCTTCAAAGGTGTCCAAAAGCTGACAAACTGCTCAGAAGACACAACTAACACATAGAAAAGTGACAAGTACATATAGTCATGCGAAAATAAAAGAGGTGGAGGAGTAAAAGGAGGGGGAGACACAGATATAGGCATGTCATGCCCTTCTAAAATCCAAAAAGTGAGAAGCCGACACGGCCAGTCCGCTCCTGCCCGTGCCACCTCCGTGTCGCCGGGTTTGTGCCAGAGCCGCGGTGAACCCTGATGGCCAGCCCCCCTCTCCCAATACTGGTGCCTGTCCGCTGGTGGGTCGAGCGAGCCCCCCTGTGGTGGAGGCAGCTCTAAGCTTTTTAATTTAAATTGTCTCTCTAATTTGAATGAATACACTTTAAATCCATTTACAAGGATCTATTGGAGGGCAAGTCTCATGCCAGCAGCCGCGTAATTCCAGCTCCAGTAGCGTCCACTAAAGCTGCTGCAGTTAAAAAGCTTTTATAAGGATCGAGCTCGGCTGTCCACCGCAAGGCATCCTACTGCCAGTCCCAGCCCCTATGCCTTGGGGTGCCTCCTGATGCTCTTCACTGAGTATCCCATGGTCCCAAAGCATTTCCTTTGAAAAAATTAAGTGTCTAAACTACAGGTGGTGTAGCTTGCTTAACAGCCGGGATAATCCGCTGACTAGCAGACACTGCTACTAGGCACAAAGTATTTCCTGGGCTAGATGCAGTTAAAAATTTGTAATTAGATACTCTCGTTGGATGCTGAGAAAGCATTCCATAGAGTCTCCTGGCACGCCATATATGATTCTCTTAAAAAGCTTGGGGTAGGGGTCTAGGGGACCCTTTTATAGCCAAAATCACGGCCCTGTATCGCAATACGTCACCTAGGCTGAAGATAAATGGAACTGTAGCACCCTGAGGGCTCGGTTGCTACAGACGTATTGCACCTCACCCAGAGGTGTGATATCTCACTCTCAGGTAAGGATGGAGTGTGGATAAGGACCCGACACCTGCATGCATTACACCACATTGCCGTGGGGCAGGGCGACCAATATGCCCCTGAGATGGGCACGACAGTCCCTGTCCCTGGCTGGAGTGGGGGGAGGGAACACTGAGGAAGGGGAACCCTGTAGTGCAGAAGCAGGGAGGAAGCAGTTCCTGGGTGCATTGAGAAGGGAGTATAAAAGGTGGGCACCATCTTAGTTCAGTGCAGAGAAGTCTGAGCAGAAGTGGCAGGGAGCAGGGGCTCTGCATGAGCTCTGCTCCGGAGGAGGGCCTAGTAACAGAGGCCCAGGCCTGGAAGAGGGAGAAGGAAGGAAGAGGAGCGGAGAAGGCTCCAGGAACGAGGAATGAAGGGATTCCAGGGGTGCGGACGGGCGAGTCGCCACCGCACGCCCGAATCCACCTGCGTGGAGGGGTCAGGCCAAAGGGGGAGACCGGTCCCCGAACTAGTGGAGGCAGGAAACGACCCTCAGCTAGAAACCGGAGGCTCTGACATTTTATGTGGCGCAGTCCCTCGCTACACCCGCTAGGAAGGCACCACATAGGGTCAGGGAAACTGGCGCCAAGTTTACCAAGAGGAGGCCCGAGGCAGCCGGACAGAAGTGTTGGTAAGAAAGGCCAGACAAAGGACACACAAAGGGGGTCCTGTGAAGTGCTCCAAAGTTATCTGGGAGTTGTCTGAGCCCCTCACCTGGTGAGCACAGTACGACGTGGGCAGCCGTTACCTGCAGACGTGGTCTGGATAATAAGAACTGTGAGTAAAGGCCCTGGACTGCATCACTGACTCCGTGTCGTTACTGCTGCTGCCCTGCACCATCACCCCCATCCTCCGCATACACTGCCCTGAGGCTATACTCCTCCCGTGGGGAGTTATGCTACGCTCTGCTGCACCCACAACACCAGCCTCAGCGGTCTGCCCTGTAGCGGCGGTTCACTCTGACCGCAATCCACGGGTGGCGTAGTCGGACATTTAAACATCAAAACCACATAAATAGTTCCGCCACTGGTTTGACCGCCCTGAGCCACGGAACCAGGTCGCCGCCACGAAGACTACAACCACCAGCATCCACCAAAAAGGGTCCGGCTCCGGGTGTCCCAAGGCCCGGGGGGTGCGTCAGAACATTTTCATCACCTTTCACAATCACCAATGGGACAAGGCAGGGATGTCCTCTGTCCCCTCTCTTATACATCCTAGTGACGGAGCACCTGCTCTCATCAATTCGCCATAACCCCAATATTAGGTGGATTGAGGTGGGAGGCACCGAGTACAAGTGCTCTCTATTTGCTGATGATGTCCTAGTATATATCACTCAATCACATATATCCATCCATGCTGTTATGGCTGAAATAGATCACTTTGTTACATGGTAAAATTTTAAAATCAATGCAGCGAAGTCTGAGGCCCTCGATGTCTCCCTCCCCAAATCCATATAGGATTCCATCCAGTCCAACTTTCCCTTTGCCTGGCCCTCACAGGGTATCAAATACTTAGGAATTCCTATTCATAGAGACCTCTCCCATCTATGTTATCTTAATTTTGGGCCCTTTATTGAACAATTCCATACAGACCACGGTTGGCAAGTTAGAACTGTAAGATTCACTACGTGAACCGCTGGTGTTTTGTGGAAAAGCACATGTACACCGCGTTCCAAATTATTATGCAAAAAGTGTTTAGGAGTGATAAGGGAAGAATTTGTTTGTTTGTCAGTTAAACTCATTGATGGTGATGTGTGTCAGGGCTCTTTATATCACTGTAAGCAATTGCAGACACCTGTGCTAATTAGTTTGGCAGGTGTGTCCAATGAAAGGCAAGACTACTTAAGAAGGCTCTCTCACATTATTAAGCAGCCTACATTTTCTGCCAAAATGGGAAAGAAAAAGGATGTGTCGGCTGCTGAGAAGCAACAAATTGTGGAGTGTTTAGGTCAAGGCATGACTACAATCAACATTGTGCGATGATCAGGATGAAGTGTCTTGGCAATCAAGAAGTATGTAGCTGATTCACAGTACACACGTGTGCGTGCTGATAAGGGCAAATTGAGGACTCTTTCCTACAGGCAATTACGTCAGGTTGAAAGAGCAGCGGCAAAAAAATCCTTGTCATAGCAGCAGACAAGTTTTTGAAGCTGCTTGTGCCTCCAACGTCCCCCGAACAACAAGATGCAGGGTCCTTCAGAGGTTTGCAGCTGTGCATACGCCATCCTGTCGACCTCCTCTATCCACTTCACACAAGCAGAAACGGCTCCAGTGGGCCAAACATTACATGAAGACTGATTTCAAAACTGTTTTGTTCACGGATGAGTGCCGTGCAGCGCTCGATGGTCCAGATGGATGGAGTGGAGGATGGCTGGTTGATGGACACCCCACGCAAACATGGCTACAGCGCCAACAAGGAGGAGGTGGAGTAATGTTTTGGGCTGGAATCATGGGGAGAGAGATTGTCGGCCCCTTTAGGATCCCTGAAGGCGCTAAAGATGAACTCCATAATGTATGTGGATTTTCTCAAACAGCACTTCCTGCCATGGTTCAAGAAGAAGAACCGTGTATTTCACAGCAAGATCATTTTTCTGCATGATAATGCACCATCTCATGCTGCACATAAAACATCTGCATCTCTGGCTGATATGGGCATAAAAGGGGACAAACTTATGGTGTGACCCCCATGCTCCCCTGACCTCTACCCCATTCAGAACCTTTGGAGCATCATTAAAAGGAGTGTCTATGATGGCGGGAGGCAGTTCACATCTAAGCAACAGCTCTGGGAGGGTATTCTGTCCTCATGCAAAACAATTGAAGCAGAAACCATCCAAAACCTGACAAATTCAATGGACGAGAGAGTTCAGAAGCTCCTTTCGAACAAGGGGTCCTATGTGAAAATGTAACATCACCTAGAATAAAGTTTTGAGTTGAAAACTGTTTGATTTCAGTTTCTAACAACCTGCTAATGCTTATAATTTCAAAAATGACCATTTTTTTGGTCTTTATTAAAATGAAAAGGTTGATCGAAAAGTTTGGGGGATCTAAGAGTGTGGCAACCCAGTAGTCATGATTACTTCGAATTCTGACAATATGAGGGTCATGCTGCAGGTAGTGCAGCAAGAAGGCACTTATGTGTCTTGCGCATCTCGGAGCCCCAAAATTATTTTCCGGGCTAGATGCAGCTAAAAATTATTTTTAATTTTAAATCTGGTGGAGCTTATTATAGATGGCCTAATAGGATCAGTGCTGCACACTGCTACAAAGCCCAAATTATTTTCCAGTCAAGATACAGATAAACATGATTAGTAATTTGAAAGCTTAAAACGTTTGGTAGGGTGATTTTAACCAATCATCAAGCTTTTACTCTCCCCAGGATGACACAGGGGTAGAAAAGTCGTTTCGGATCCATGATTTGTTCATCTTTATGAACGGGAGTCTGTCTACATTATCAGTGGAGAGCCGCGTGCGCTTATCTGTCAGCACACCACCAGCAGCGCTGAACACACGTTCAGACAGAACGCTGGCTGCGGGGCATGACAAGATCTCCAAGGCGTAAGTGGCTAGCTCCGGCCATTTATCCAGATTGGAAGCCCAAAAAGAGCAAGGGTCCAGTGACACAGTCGTGGCTTCAATGTTTACTTGGAGATACTCCTGTACCATCGTCTCTAGGCGTTGACTATGTGTCAGACTTCTTGTCTCCTGTGGCCTTGCAAAGGATGGGCTAAAAAAGTGGTGAAATGATTCCGCAAAATTGATGTTACCAGCAGATACTGTGGTTCTGTTACGGTTTGAGTGCTGAACACTTGACGGTCCCACGGTTGGCAAGTTGGAACTGTGAGATTCACTACGTGCACCACTGGTATTTTGTGGAAAAGCACATGTAAGATTCTGCAACAGTCTCTGCTGATACTCCTGCATGCGTGCATCCCTTTCTATGGCAGGAATAATTTCTGCAAATTTACTTTTGTACCGGGGATCTAACAGTGTGGCAACCCAGTAGTCAGGATTATTTCTAATTCTCACAATTCGAGGGTCATGTTGCAGGTAGTGCAGCAAGAAGGCACTCATGTGTGTTGCGCATCCAGGAGCACCAAGTCCCTGTTGTGTTGGTGGCGAGGTAACAATCATGCTTCCTTCCTCTGTCCTCTCCCCCCAACCTCGCACAACAGAACAACAGAAATGTGATCAAGGTCTCCCTCATCTGATGAGTCTTCCATCAGTTCGTCCTCCACTTCTTCCTGGGCTCCTGCACCTTCCTCACTAGTTTGGCTGCTACCATGCGCCCTGGTAAAACCATCTCCCCCACCCTCACATGTCTGCCGCCTTGGTGCTGCCGACCTTCTGGACCTTGCAGATGTTAGCCCTTCCGCATACAACTCCTCCTCCTCTACTTCCTCCACCTCCTCTTGTGCCACCACCTGACTCCGAATTCTGTTTAACATGTGCTCCAGCATGTAAATCACCGGAATAGTCATGCTGATAATGGCATCGTCAGCACTAAACATCTTCGTCGCCATTTCAAAACTGTGCAGAAGGGTGCATAGGTCCCTGATCTGAGACCACTCCTCCAGCGTGATTTGCCCCACCTCTGAATCTCGTTGGCCCAGGCTATACATCAGAACGTATTGCACCAGGGCTTGTCGGTGCTGCCACAGTCGCTGCAACATGTGCAGAGTTGAATTCCACCGGGTAGGCACATCGCATTTTAGCCGGTGAAGTGGCAGGCCCAACGACTTCTGTAGAGATGTAAGTCGCTGAGCTGCGGGATGCGAACGGCGGAAGTGAGCACACAGCGACCGTGCCCTCTGCAGAAGGCCATCTAGTCTGGGATAGTGGGCTAAAAATTGCTGGACAACCAGGTTCAACACGTGAGCCATACAAGGCACGTGTGTGACATTGCCCCGGCGAAGGGCCGCACCCAGGTTTGCAGCATTGTCGCACACGGCCTTCCCTGGTTTCAGGTCCAGTGGAGACAACCATTCATGAAATTGGTTCTCCAGAGCTGACCACAACTCCTCAGCTGTGTGACTCACATTTCCCAGACATTTCAATGTAAAAACCGCCTGATGACGTTGAGCCCTACTGCCAGCATAGTAAGGAGGTGTGCAGGATCCCTTCTGCGCAGTTAGAAAGCTTGTGGCATGACCAGACAGGCTTTGGGTGCAGGTGGAAGACCGAGAGGAGGTTGAGGAGGCAGAAGCAGTGGAGGAACTTTGACATAAAGAGGATTGACGCACAACTCGTGGGGACGGCAAGACTTGGACAGCAGCCCCTTGTCCTGCTGTCACCATAGTTACCCAGTGCCCAGTCAGCGACATGTAACGCCCCTGTCCATGCCTACTCGTCCAAGTGTCTGTGGTGAAATGCACCCTGTCACACACAGAGTTTCTCAAAGAAGCGGTGATGTTGTGTGCGACATGCTGGTGGAGCGCAGGCACACCTTTCTTTGAGAAGTAGTGCCGACTGGGCATCTGGTACTGGGGCACTGCGACGGACATAAGGTCTCGAAAATCCTATGTGTCCACCAGGCGGAAAGGCAGCATTTCTGTAGCCAAGAGCTTGCAGATGGTGAAATTCAACCTCTTAGCTTTCTCATGGCTAGGAGGAAATGGTCTTTTACTTGTCCACATCTGAGGGACGAGGGCTGGCTATTGTGCTTAGACGGGGTTGATAAGGGTGTCCCCGGCAAACTGCCGGTCTGTGAGGAAGATGCAGGCGGACATGTTAGGTTGCCTTCATCCAAAGGTGGTGCTATCGATGTCGGACAGCGCTCAACACCAGCTGGTGTTACCACCTCCAAAGTAAATGATGACCTGCCAATCACGCTGGCTGTTGCGGGTAAAGAGGTGGCAGGTCTGCGCCCCAAAACAGGTGTGACTGCTGTCCCCCCAGTCACAGAGGATGAAGAGGCCGCGGATGCACAAGATATGGCAGACGGTGGTTGGCCCGGCCGGCTAGGCCGCATTGTAGCACACTGAGCTTCCCACTGCAACTTATGCTTCATGTCCATGTGCCGGTTCATGCATGAAGTACTCAAACTATGTATTTTTTGGCCTCTACTTAGCTTTTGCTGACAAATGTTACAGATAACACGAGTTGGGTCATCTTTATCGATCTGAAAAAATGCCCAGGCTATGCAAGGCTTAGCACCCATGCGACCTGAAGAGCCACCACGACTTGTGGTGAGAGGCAGAGTTGTGTTTGAGGATGCAGTTGTTGACGTGCTTCCAGTACTACGTCTCTGTCCAGGAAGGCGCAACCTGACCTCGTCGTCACTAGCATCTTCCTCCACCTCCTCTGCTGACCTCATCTCTTGGCTGACTGTGGGTTGACAGTAAGTGGGATCTCCGACCTCATCATCATCACCCTGTGCGTTATCACACCCGTCGTCCTCAGAGCCAACCTGTTCCTGCCCTGACAAAAAACTAAAGTTGTCGCTCCAATCAGGTATTTGAGTCTTATCATCGTCTTCCTCATTGTCTCCACCAACAGGAGTTACAGTTTGGGAATGAGGGTCTACATTATGGTCAGAACCTTCTGCGTCTGGTCCTGGATCCGACTCCTAAAGATTCTGGGCATCAGTGCAGATCATTTCCTCGTCTGGATTCACAGAAGCGCTGGAGTCGACCTCTGATTCCCAGGCTATAGTATGAGTAAACAGCTCTGCAGACTCAACCATCTGTTCTACCTCATACTCAGACGGGCAGCTGGAGATTTGGGGGCTGTGAGGAAGCAAGTGCGATTTGGGTGACACCTTTGAGGACTGGAGTATTTGTGATGTTGAAGTTGATGTGGAGGAGAGCCCACTTAAAGGAGCACTTGATATCCGTTGAAGCACCTGCTGTTTTTGTGCCTCATCTGGAATTTGTAGCGATTGGCGTGGCTGTAAGAAAGGGATCTTATCACATTGTCCGCTAAAAGAAGTAGACATTTTAGTTTGGCTGGAAGATGGTCTTTCTTCTGCAGATGTTACTGTTGCTTTAACACCTACCCCACGGACACAACCTTTTTTCCCCTTCCCAACACGCCTATTCCCCTTTCCACCAGCAGCAGGCCTTTTTCCACTCATTTTGGTGGTTAACTAATTCACAACTCTGGAGTTGTTTGCACAAAAAAACAATGGATGGTAACCGAGCAGAGCTGAGTGGCCAAACTGTGGCATTAGGCCAAAACTATTGGCTGGGTTAGATGCAGAAAAAAATTATTTTGAATTTGCAACCTGATGGAGGTCAGTATAGATGGACTAATAGAGAAAGTCCGACACACTACTAGAAGGCCAAATATTTTTTCAGAGGTAGATGCAGAAAAAAATATATTCAGTTTGCAACCTGATGGAGGTCAGTATAGATGGACTAATACAACAAGTCCCGCACACAGCTAGAAGCCCAAATATTTTTTCAGAGGTACTGTAGATGCAGATAAAAATTGTTTTTAATTTGCAACCTGATGGA
The DNA here is from genome assembly GCF_046119375.1 of Phyllobates terribilis. Lineage (NCBI taxonomy): Eukaryota > Metazoa > Chordata > Amphibia > Anura > Dendrobatidae > Phyllobates > Phyllobates terribilis. The sequence goes on along the minus strand of NW_027362769.1, from coordinate 213,256,821 downwards.
GGTCAGTATAGATGGACTAATAGAGAAAGTCCGACACACTACTAGAAGGCCAAATATTTTTTCAGAGGTAGATGCAGAAAAAAATATATTCAGTTTGCAACCTGATGGAGGTCAGTATAGATGGACTAATACAACAAGTCCCACACACAGCTAGAAGCCCAAATATTTTTTCAGAGGTACTGTAGATGCAGATAAAAATTAGTTTTAATTTGCAACCTGATGGAGGTCAGTATAGATGGACTAATAGAGAAAGTCCGACACACTACTAGAAGGCCAAATATTTTTTCAGAGCTAGATGCAGAAAAAAATTATATTCAGTTTGCAACCTGATGGAGGTCAGTATAGATGGATTAATAGAACAAGACCCACACACAGCTAGAAGCCCAATATTTTTTCAGAGGTAGATGCAGAAAAAAATATATTCAGTTTGCAACCTGATGGAGGTCAGTATAGATGGACTAATAGAACAAGTCCCACACACTGCTAGAAGCCCAAATATTTTTTCAGAGGTACTGTAGATGCAGATAAAAATTAGTTTTAATTTGCAACCTGATGGAGGTCAGTATAGATGGACTAATAGAGAAAGTCCGACACACTACTAGAAGGCCAAATATTTTTTCAGAGGTAGATGCAAAAAAAAATATATTCAGTTTGCAACCTGATGGAGGTCAGTATAGATGGATTAATAGAACAAGACCCACACACTGCTAGAAGCCCAATATTTTTTCAGAGGTAGATGCAGAAAAAAATATATTCAGTTTGCAACCTGATGGAGGTCAGTATAGATGGACTAATAGAACAAGTCCCACACACTGCTAGAAGCCCAAATATTTTTTCAGAGGTACTGTAGATGCAGATAAAAATTAGTTTTAATTTGCAACCTGATGGAGGTCAGTATAGATGGACTAATAGAGAAAGTCCGACACACTACTAGAAGGCCAAATATTTTTTCAGAGGTAGATGCAGAAAAAAATATATTCAGTTTGCAACCTGATGGAGGTCAGTATAGATGGACTAATAGAACAAGTCCCACACACTGCTAGAAGCCCAAATATTTTTTCAGAGGTACTGTAGATGCAGATAAAAATTAGTTTTAATTTGCAACCTGATGGAGGTCAGTATAGATGGACTAATAGAGAAAGTCCGACACACTACTAGAAGGCCAAATATTTTTTCAGAGGTAGATGCAGAAAAAAATATATTCAGTTTGCAACCTGATGGAGGTCAGTATAGATGGATTAATAGAACAAGACCCACACACAGCTAGAAGCCCAATATTTTTTCAGAGGTAGATGCAGAAAAAAATATATTCAGTTTGCAACCTGATGGAGGTCAGTATAGATGGACTAATAGAACAAGTCCCACACACTGCTAGAAGCCCAAATATTTTTTCAGAGGTACTGTAGATGCAGATAAAAATTAGTTTTAATTTGCAACCTGATGGAGGTCAGTATAGATGGACTAATAGAGAAAGTCCGACACACTACTAGAAGGCCAAATATTTTTTCAGAGGTAGATGCAGAAAAAAATATATTCAGTTTGCAACCTGATGGAGGTCAGTATAGATGGACTAATAGAACAAGTCCCACACACTGCTAGAAGCCCAAATATTTTTTCAGAGGTACTGTAGATGCAGATAAAAATTAGTTTTAATTTGCAACCTGATGGAGGTCAGTATAGATGGACTAATAGAGAAAGTCCGACACACTACTAGAAGGCCAAATATTTTTTCAGAGGTAGATGCAGAAAAAAATATATTCAGTTTGCAACCTGATGGAGGTCAGTATAGATGGACTAATACAACAAGTCCCGCACACAGCTAGAAGCCCAAATATTTTTTCAGAGGTACTGTAGATGCAGATAAAAATTAGTTTTAATTTGCAACCTGATGGAGGTCAGTATAGATGGACTAATAGAGAAAGTCCGACACACTACTAGAAGGCCAAATATTTTTTCAGAGCTAGATGCAGAAAAAAATTATATTCAGTTTGCAACCTGATGGAGGTCAGTATAGATGGATTAATAGAACAAGACCCACACACAGCTAGAAGCCCAATATTTTTTCAGAGGTAGATGCAGAAAAAAATATATTCAGTTTGCAACCTGATGGAGGTCAGTATAGATGGACTAATAGAACAAGTCCCACACACTGCTAGAAGCCCAAATATTTTTTCAGAGGTACTGTAGATGCAGATAAAAATTAGTTTTAATTTGCAACCTGATGGAGGTCAGTATAGATGGACTAATGGAATGATGCTATGCCCAAAAGATTTTACTTCACTAGGTGCAGTAAAAAAATTGGTATTCTATACACAGGTGGTATATCTTGCAACACAGATAGGCTACTCCACTGACTAACACACTCTGCAATAGGCCAAAAAGGATTAGCTTTGCTAGATTCAGCCAAATGCTGTGAAAAAAACTTGCACAGCACTGGCACAGACCTGCCTGGCAAAAACTGATAGGAACTCATGTAACCTAGTCCTGAAAAGGACTCCAATTACAATTAGTCTTTACTCCCACAACCTATCTATTTAAGAGCACAGACCTCCCTGATAAAAGTCGTAGGAAATGCTGTAACCTAGTCCTTAAAAGGACTGCAATCACAACTATTCCCTACTCCCAAGCTATCTGTATATTTGTGCGAAAATTGGCTTGAAATTAACAAGGTATAGCGCACACAGCAACAGCGGTGCCGTCTAACACGCAGCTGCAGCAGTGATAAAATGGTGGCGACGGGGAAAATGGCTTGGTCTTATAGGGCAAGGACATGTGACATACACTGCCAATGACACATGCCCTTGCTTGTGTGAAAAAAAGCACTTCGCTCCGTGTGTGCGCTGCTGATAGGCTGACAGATTGCACCTCCCCACTGTTAATGCGGGAAAGAGAAAAAAAAATGGAGATCTTCATTGTTCCTGCAGAGATCCATCCCCTGCCCCTCCCCCCACCCCGCTGTACACTCAAACTGCGTATTAACATTAATTTTCATCATTACTGAGAAAAAATCCAGTTATGATTTTGGTGCACGAACAGTTATCGAACATAACCTCGAACAGCCGAATTTTTCTCAAATTGTTCGTGTTCGCCGAACGGCTCGAACACCGCCCAAAACAGCTCGAATTTGAGATTGGCGAATAGTTCGAGTAGAACAACGCTCATCTCTACTCACCAGTCTGTTCACCTCACCATGTCTTTTCCTCAGGGTCACCGGTAGGTTATCTCCTTCCTTATTATCCCCGGGGGATTAGATGAGGTGTTATTATGCCTTACTTGGCTACGCCGTCACTCTCCACACATTGACTGGAGTACAGGGGGAATTTCTTCCTGGGGTAAAGATTGTGTGCCCCAGTGTATGGTTACAGCCGCCCGAGGGGCAGTCTCAGAGCCTTCTCCCGACTTGTCCACTCTGCCTGTGCAATATCGGAGCTTTGCGGATGTCTTTTCTAAAAAGGCTGCTGAGACTTTACCTCCCCACCGACTGTATGACTGCCCTATTGACCTGATTCCCGGTACTGAGCCCCCTCGGGGTAGGGTCTACCCTCTGTCTGTACCCAAAACCCAGGCCATGTCTGACTGACTATATCAAGGAGAATCTGGCTCGGAGGTTTATCAGAAAATCGGTCTCCCCTGCGGGAGCGGGGTTTTTCTTCGTCCAGAAGAAAGGGGGTGATTTGCGTCCCTGCATTGATTACAGAGGATTAAATGCCATCACCATCAAGAATAAATACCCTCTGCCCCTTATTTCTGAGCTATTTGACAGGTTGTGAGGGGCTCATATTTTCACTAAGCTGGACTTGCGAGGGGCATATAATCTAGTGTGAATCCGTGAGGGCGACGAGTGGAAAACAGCCTTTAACACTCGTGATGGCCATTACGAGTATCTCGTCATGCCTTTCGGATTATGCAATGCCCCTGCGGTTTTTCGAGATTTTGTCAACAATATCTTTCGGGATTTGCTGCTATCTTTCGTGGTAGTCTATCTCGATGATATTCTTATTTTTTCCCCGGACCTCTCCACACACCGAGAGGATGTTCGCAGGGTTTTCGAACGATTGCGAGCAAATTCTTTGTACTGTAAGCTGGAGAAGTGTCAGTTTGAACGAGAGTCGTTACCATTCCTGGGCTACATCATATCCAGTAAAGGATTGGCTATGGATTCACAAAAGTTAGTGGCGGTACAGAGCTGGCAGGAGCCCCATTCTCTTAAAGCGGTACAACGCTTCATGGGCTTTATTAACTACTACCGGCAGTTCATACCACATTTTTCCACCCTGGTGGCTCCCTTAGCAGCTTTAACCCGGAAGAGTGCCAATCCCAAGGACTGGTCTCAGGAGACATCCAAGGCGTTCCGGGAGATTAAATCCTACTTTGCTAGAGCTCCCATTCTCCATCGCTCGGATGTGGACAAGCCATTCTTTTTGGAGGTCGATGCCTCCTCTGTCTTAGCAGGAGCGGTTCTCTCCCAAAAGAATGAACAAGGTCGGACAAAACCATGTTTTTTCTTCTCCAAGACCTTCTCTCCAGCAGAGAAGAATTATACGATTGGTGACAAAGAGTTGCTGGCTATTAAGATGGCTTTTTCGTAATGGAGGTACCTCTTGGAGGGAGCTAAGCATCCTTTCGTGGTATATTCCGATCATAAGAACCTTTCATACCTACAGACGGCGCAGCGTCTTAACCCGAGGCAGGCCAGGTGGTCTCTTTTCTTTTCCCGATTCAATTTTTCCATTCATTTTTTAAAAGGAGAAAAGAACCCTCGGGCGGATGGTTTGTCCCGGTCTATGGATACGACTGAGGATGAGGACGAGCCAAGGCTCATTGTTCCGCCAGAGTGTATGCGGACGCTGGCTCCAGTGTCTCTAAACCAGGTTCCTCCTGGGAGGACCTTCGTTCCTCCAAATTTACAGAATGAGGTACTGTCCTGTGCACATGCCTCTAAGATCGGAGGTCATTTTGGGGTTAAGCGTACCACAGAGCTTCTCCAACGGTCGTATTGGTGGCCTCGGTTATCCCAGGACTTTAAGGAGTATGTCCAAGCGTGTGTCTCCTGTGCGAGAAATAAATCGTCCAGTCAGAGGCCGGCTGGTCTTCTTCATCCGTTACCCGTGGCGGATAGACCTTGGGTGCTGGTTTGGATGGATTTTATTGTTGAATTGCCTAAGTCCCGGGGAAATACGACTATATGGGCGGTGTCTGACCATTTCTCAAAGATGGTTCACCTGGTCCCTCTGCCTAGGGTCCCCTCCTCCCGGGTTCTGGCATCATTGTTCATTCGTCACGTTTTCCATCTCCACGGCATGCCTGATAGGATTGTCTGTGACCGGGGACCACAGTTTTCCTCTCGGTTTTGGAAAGAATTGTGTAATTTGCTCAGCATTGAACTGAATCTTTCCACTGCCTATCACCCGGAGACCAATGGTCTGGTGGAACTCACTAACCAGACGCTGGTGACATACTTGCGCCATTTCGTTTCGGCCAACCAGAATGACTTGTCGATATTGCTTCCCTGGGCAGAGTTTGCCTTAAACAACGCAGTGGCGGATTCCACGGGCCAGACTCTGTTTCTCTTAAATAATGGCCAACATCCGAGAGTCCCGGTTAGTGTTGAGCCACCCCCGTAGTGTTCGAGTTCGGTTCGGTTCGTCGAACACCCGTGTGTTCGCCGAACTGTTCGTCGAACTGTTCGTCGAACACCTTCGAACACCGTTAAAACCAATGGCAGGCAAACAAAAACACATAGAAACACATAGAAAACACCTTCAAAGGTGTCCAAAAGCTGACAAACTGCTCAGAAGACACAACTAACACATGGAAAAGTGACAAGTACATATAGTCATGCGAAAAGAAAAGAGGTGGAGGAGTAAAAGGAGGGGGCGACACAGATATAGGCATGTCATGCCCTTCTAAAATCCAAAAAGTGAGAAGCCGAGACGGCCAGTCCGCTCCTGCCCGTGCCACCTCCGTGTCGCCGGGTTTGTGCCAGAGCCGCGGTGAACCCTGACGGCCAGCCCCCCTCTCCCAATACTGGTGCCTGTCCGCTGATGTGTCGAGAGAGCCCCCCTGTGGTGGAGGCAGCTCTAAGCTTTTTAATTTAAATTGTCCCTCTAATTTGAATGAATACACTTTAAATCCATTTACAAGGATCTATTGGAGGGCAAGTCTCATGCCAGCAGCCGCGTAATTCCAGCTCCAGTAGCGTCCACTAAAGCTGCTGCAGTTAAAAAGCTTTTATAAGGATCGAGCTCGGCTGTCCACCGCAAGGCATCCTAGTGCCAGTCCCAGCCCCTATGCCTTGGGGTGCCTCCTGATGCTCTTCACTAAGTATCCCGTGGTCCCGAAGCATTTCCTTTGAAAAAATTAAGTGTCCAAACTACAGGTGGTGTAGCTTGCTTAACAGCCGGGATAATCCGCTGACTAGCAGACACTGCTACTAGGCACAAAGTATTTCCTGGGCTAGATGCAGTTAAAAATTTGTAAGTAGATACTCTCGTTGGATGCTGAGAAAGCATTCCATAGAGTCTCCTGGCACGCCATATATGATTCTCTTAAAAAGCTTGGGGTAGGGGTCTAGGGGACCCTTTTATAGCCCAAATCACGGCCCTGTATCACAATACGTCACCTAGGCTGAAGATAAATGGAACTGTAGCACCGAGGGCTCGGTTGCTACAGACGTATTGCACCTCACCCAGAGGTGTGATATCTCACTCTCAGATAAGGATGGAGTGTGGATCAGGACCCGACACCTGCATGCATTACACCACATTGCCGTGGGGCAGGGCGACCAATATGCCCCTGAGATGGGCACGACAGTCCCTGTCCCTGGCTGGAGTGGGGGGAGGGAACACTGAGGAAGGGGAACCCTGCAGTGCAGGAGCAGGGAGGAAGCAGTTCCTGGGTGCATTGAGAAGGGAGTATAAAAGGTGGGCACCATCTTAGTTCAGTGCAGAGAAGTCTGAGCAGAAGTGGCAGGGAGCAGGGGCTCTGCATGAGCTCTGCTCCGGAGGCGGGCCTAGTAACAGAGGCCCAGGCCTGCAAGAGGGAGAAGGAAGGAAGAGGAGCGGAGAAGGCTCCAGGAACGAGGAATGAAGGGATCCCAGGGGTGCGGACGGGCGAGTCGCCACCGCACGCCCGAATCCACCTGCGTGGAGGGGTCAGGCCAAAGGGGGAGACCGGTCCCCGAACTAGTGGAGGCAGGAAACGACCCTCAGCTAGAAACCGGAGGCTCTGACATTTTATGTGGCGCAGCCCCTTGCTCCACCCGCTAGGAAGGCACCACATAGGGTCAGGGAAACTGGCGCCAAGTTTACCAAGAGGAGGCCCGAGGCAGCCGGACAGAAGTGTTGGTAAGAAAGGCCAGACAAAGGACACACAAAGGGGGTCCTGTGAAGCGCTCCAAAGTTATCTGGGAGTTGTCTGAGCCCCTCACCTGGTGAGCACAGTACGACGTGGGCAGCCGTTACCTGCAGACGTGGTCTGGATAATAAGAACTGTGAGTAAAGGCCCTGAACTGCATCACTGACTCCGTGTCGTTACTGCTGCTGCCCTGCACCATCACCCCCATCCTCCGCATACACTGCCCTGAGGCTATACTCCTCCCGTGGGGAGTTATGCTACGCTCTGCTGCACCCACAACACCAGCCTTAGCGGTCTTCCCTGTAGCGGCGGTTCACTCTGACCGCAATCCACGGGTGGCGTAGTCGGACATTTAAACATCAAAACCACATAAATAGTTCCGCCACTGGTTTGACCGCCCTGAGCCACGGAACCGGATCGCCGCCACGAAGACTACAACCACCAGCATCCACCAAAAAGGGTCCGGCTCCGGGTGTCCCAAGGCCCAGGGGGTGCGTCAGAACATTTTCATCACCTTTCACAATCACCAATGGGACAAGGCAGGGATGTCCTCTGTCCCCTCTCTTATACATCCTAGTGACGGAGCACCTGCTCTCATCAATTCGCCATAACCCCAATATTAGGTGGATTGAGGTGGGAGGCACCGAGTACAAGTGCTCTCTATTTGCTGATGATGTCCTAGTATATATCACTCAATCACATATATCCATCCCTGCTGTTATGGCTGAAATAGATCACTTTGTTACATGGTAAAATTTTAAAATCAATGCAGCGAAGTCTGAGGCCCTCGATGTCTCCCTCCCTAAATCCATATAGGATTCCATCCAGTCCAACTTTCCCTTTGCCTGGCCCTCACAGGGTATCAAATACTTAGGAATTCCTATTCATAGAGACCTCTCCCATCTATGTTATCTTAATTTTGGGCCCTTTATTGAACAATTCCATACAGACCACGGTTGGCAAGTTAGAACTGTAAGATTCACTACGTGAACCACTGGTGTTTTGTGGAAAAGCACATGTACACCGCGTTCCAAATTATTATGCAAAAAGTGTTTAGGAGTGATAAGGGAAGAATTTGTTTGTTTGTCAGTTAAACTCATTGATGGTGATGTGTGTCAGGGCTCTTTATATCACTGTAAGCAATTGCAGACACCTGTGCTAATTAGTTTGGCAGGTGTGTCCAATGAAAGGCAAGACTACTTAAGAAGGCTCTCTCACAGTATTAAGCAGCCTACATTTTCTGCCAAAATGGGAAAGAAAAAGGATGTGTCGGCTGCTGAGAAGCAACAAATTGTGGAGTGTTTAGGTCAAGGCATGACTACAATCAACATTGTGCGATGATCAGGATGAAGTGTCTTGGCAATCAAGAAGTATGTAGCTGATTCACAGTACACACGTGTGCGTGCTGATAAGGGCAAATTGAGGACTCTTTCCTACAGGCAATTACGTCAGGTTGAAACAGCAGCGGCAAAAAAGCCTTGTCATAGCAGCAGACAAGTTTTTGAAGCTGCTTGTGCCTCCAACGTCCCCCGAACAACAAGATGCAGGGTCCTTCAGAGGTTTGCAGCTGTGCATATGCCATCCTGTCGACCTCCTCTATCCACTTCACACAAGCAGAAACGGCTCCAGTGGGCCAAACATTACATGAAGACTGATTTCAAAACTGTTTTGTTCACGGATGAGTGCCGTGCAGCGCTCGATGGTCCAGATGAATGGAGTGGAGGATGGCTGGTTGATGGACACCCCACGCAAACACGGCTACAGCGCCAACAAGGAGGAGGTGGAGTAATGTTTTGGGCTGTAATCATGGGGAGAGAGATTGTCGGCCCCTTTAGGATCCCTGAAGGCGCTAAAGATGAACTCCATAATGTATGTGGATTTTCTCAAACAGCACTTCCTGCCATGGTTCAAGAAGAAGAACCGTGTATTTCACAGCAAGATCATTTTTCTGCATGATAATGCACCATCTCATGCTGCACATAAAACATCTGCATCTCTGGCTGATATGGGCATAAAAGGGGACAAACTTATGGTGTGACCCCCATGCTCCCCTGACCTCTACCCCATTCAGAACCTTTGGAGCATCATTAAAAGGAGTGTCTATGATGGCGGGAGGCAGTTCACATCTAAGCAACAGCTCTGGGAGGGTATTCTGTCCTCATGCAAAACAATTGAAGCAGAAACCATCCAAAACCTGACAAATTCAATGGACGAGAGAGTTCAGAAGCTCCTTTCGAACAAGGGGTCCTATGTGAAAATGTAACATCACCTAGAATAAAGTTTTGAGTTGAAAACTGTTTGATTTCAGTTTCTAACAACCTGCTAATGCTTATAATTTCAAAAATGACCATTTTTTTGGTCTTTATTAAAATGAAAAGGTTGATCGAAAAGTTTGGGGGATCTAAGAGTGTGGCAACCCAGTAGTCATGATTACTTCGAATTCTGACAATATGAGGGTCATGCTGCAGGTAGTGCAGCAAGAAGGCACTTATGTGTCTTGCGCATCTCGGAGCCCCAAAATTATTTTCCGGGCTAGATGCAGCTAAAAGTTATTTTTAATTTTAAATCTGGTGAAGCTTATTATAGATGGCCTAATAGGATCAGTGCTGCACACTGCTACAAAGCCCAAATTATTTTCCAGTCAAGATACAGATAAACATGATTAGTAATTTGAAAGCTTAAAACGTTTGGTAGGGTGATTTTAACCAATCATCAAGCTTTTACTCTCCCCAGGATGACACAGGGGTAGAAAAGTCGTTTCGGATCCATGATTTGTTCATCTTTATGAACGTGAGTCTGTCTACATTATCAGTGGAGAGCCGCGTGCGCTTATCTGTCAGCACACCACCAGCAGCGCTGAACACACGTTCAGACAGAACGCTGGCTGCGGGGCATGACAAGATCTCCATGGCGTAAATGGCTAGCTCCGGCCATTTATCCAGATTGGAAGCCCAAAAAGAGCAAGGGTCCAGTGACACAGTCGTGGCTTCAATGTTTACTTGGAGATACTCCTGTACCATCGTCTCTAGGCGTTGACTATGTGTCAGACTTCTTGTCTCCTGTGGCCTTGCAAAGGATGGGCTAAAAAAGTGGTGAAATGATTCCGCAAAATTGATGTTACCAGCAGATACTGTGGTTCTGTTACGGTTTGAGTGCTGAACACTTGACGGTCCCACGGTTGGCAAGTTGGAACTGTGAGATTCACTACGTGCACCACTGGTATTTTGTGGAAAAGCACATGTAAGATTCTGCAACAGTCTCTGCTGATACTCCTGCATGCGTGCATCCCTTTCTATGGCAGGAATAATTTCTGCAAATTTACTTTTGTACCGGGGATCTAACAGTGTGGCAACCCAGTAGTCAGGATTATTTCTAATTCTCACAATTCGAGGGTCATGTTGCAGGTAGTGCAGCAAGAAGGCACTCATGTGTGTTGCGCATCCAGGAGCACCAAGTCCCTGTTGTGTTGGTGGCGAGGTAGCAATCATGCTTCCTTCCTCTGTCCTCTCCCCCCAACCTCGCACAACAGAAATGTGATCAAGGTCTCCCTCATCTGATGAGTCTTCCATCAGTTCGTCCTCCACTTCTTCCTGGGCTCCTGCACCTTCCTCACTAGTTTGGCTGCTACCATGCGCCCTGGTAAAATCATCTCCCCCACCCTCACATGCCTGCCGCCTTGGTGCTGCCGACCGTCTGGACCTTGCAGATGTTAGCCCTTCCGCATACAACTCCTCCTCCTCTACTTCCTCCACCTCCTCTTGTGCCACCACCTGACTCCGAATTCTGTTTAACATGTGCTCCAGCATGTAAATCACCGGAATAGTCATGCTGATAATGGCATCGTCAGCACTAAACATCTTCGTCGCCATTTCAAAACTGTGCAGAAGGGTGCATAGGTCCCTGATCTGAGACCACTCCTCCAGCGTGATTTGCCCCACCTCTGAATCTCGTTGGCCCAGGCTATACGTCAGAACGTATTGCACCAGGGCTTGTCGGTGCTGCCACAGTCGCTGCAACATGTGCAGAGTTGAATTCCACCGGGTAGGCACATCGCATTTTAGCCGGTGAAGTGGCAGGCCCAACGACTTCTGTAGAGATGTAAGTCGCTGAGCTGCGGGATGCGAACGGCGGAAGTGAGCACACAGCGACCGTGCCCTCTGCAGAAGGCCATCTAGTCTGGGATAGTGGGCTAAAAATTGCTGGACAACCAGGTTCAACACGTGAGCCATACAAGGCACGTGTGTGACATTGCCCCGGCGAAGGGCCGCACCCAGGTTTGCAGCATTGTCGCACACGGCCTTCCCTGGTTTCAGGTCCAGTGGAGACAACCATTCATGAAATTGGTTCTCCAGAGCTGACCACAACTCCTCAGATGTGTGACTCACATTTCCCAGACATTTCAATGTAAAAACCGCCTGATGACGTTGAGCCCTACTGCCAGCATAGTAAGGAGGTGTGCAGGATCCCTTCTGCGCAGTTAGAAAGCTTGTGGCATAACCAGACAGGCTTTGGGTGCAGGTGGAAGACCGAGAGGAGGTTGAGGAGGCAGAAGCAGTGGAGGAAAAATGACATAAAGAGGATTGACGCACAACTCGTGGGGACGGCAAGACTTGGACAGCAGCCCCTTGTCCTGCTGTCACCATAGTTACCCAGTGCCCAGTCAGCGACATGTAACGCCCCTGTCCATGCCTACTCGTCCAAGTGTCTGTGGTGAAATGCACCCTGTCACACACAGAGTTTCTCAAAGAAGCGGTGATGTTGTGTGCGACATGCTGGTGGAGCGCAGGCACACCTTTCTTTGAGAAGTAGTGCCGACTGGGCATCTGGTACTGGGGCAATGCGACGGACATAAGGTCTCGAAAATCCTCTGTGTCCACCAGGCGGAAAGGCAGCATTTCTGTAGCCAAGAGCTTGCAGATGGTGAAATTCAACCTCTTAGCTTTCTCATGGCTAGGAGGAAATGGTCTTTTACTTGTCCACATCTGAGGGACCGAGGGCTGGCTATTGTGCTTAGACGGGGTTGATAAGGGTGTCCCCGGCAAACTGCCGGTCTGTGAGGAAGATGCAGGCGGACATGTTAGGTTGCCTTGATCCAAAGGTGGTGCTATCGATATCGGACAGCGCTCAAGACCAGCTGGTGTTACCACCTCCAAAGAAAATGATGACCTGCCAATCACCTGGCTGTTGCGGGTAAAGAGGTGGCAGGTCTGCGCCCCAAAACAGGTGTGACTGCTGTCCCCCCAGTCACAGAGGATGAAGAGGCCGCGGATGCACAAGATATGGCAGACGGTGGTTGGCCCGGCCGGCTAGACCGCATTGTAGCACACTGAGCTTCCCACTGCAACTTATGCTTCATGTCCATGTGCCGGTTCATGCATGAAGTACTCAAACTATGTATTTTTTGGCCTCTACTTAGCTTTTGCTGACAAATGTTACAGATAACACGAGTTGGGTCATCTTTATCGATCTGAAAAAATGCCCAGGCTATGCAAGGCTTAGCACCCATGCGACCTGAAGAGCCACCACGACTTGTGGTGAGAGGCAGAGTTGTGTTTGAGGATGCAGTTGTTGACGTGCTTCCAGTACTACGTCTCTGTCCAGGAAGGCGCAACCTGACCTCGTCGTCACTAGCATCTTCCTCCACCTCCTCTGCTGACCTCATCTCTTGGCTGACTGTGGGTTGACAGTAAGTGGGATCTCCGACCTCATCATCATCACCCTGTGCGTTATCACACCCGTCATCCTCAGAGCCAACCTGTTCCTGCCCTGACAAAAAACTAAAGTTGTCGCTCCAATCAGGTATTTGAGTCTTATCATCGTCTTCCTCATTGTCTCCACCAACAGGAGTTACAGTTTGGGAATGAGGGTCTACATTATGGTCAGAACCTTCTGCGTCTGGTCCTGGATCCGACTCATAAAGATTCTGGGCATCAGTGCAGATCATTTCCTCGTCTGGATTCACAGAAGCGCTGGAGTCGACCTCTGATTCCCAGGCTATAGTATGAGTAAACAGCTCTGCAGACTCAACCATCTGTTTTACCTCATACTCAGACGGGCAGCTGGAGATTTGGGAGCTGTGAGGAAGCAAATGCGATTTGGGTGACACCTTTGAGGACTGGAGTATTTGTGATGTTGAAGTTGATGTGGAGGAGAGCCCACTTAAAGGAGCACTTGATATCCGTTGAAGCACCTGCTGTTTTTGTGCCTCATCTGGAATTTGTAGCGATTGGCGTGGCCGTAAGAAAGGGATCTTATCACATTGTCCGCTAAAAGAAGTAGACATTTTAGTTTGGCTGGAAGATGGTCTTTCTTCTGCACCTACCCCACGGACACAACCTTTTTTCCCCTTCCCAACACGCCTATTCCCCTTTCCACCAGCAGCAGGCCTTTTTCCACTCATTTTGGTGGTTAACTAATTCACAACTCTGGAGTTGTTTGCACAAAAAAACAATGGATGGTAACCGAGCAGAGCTGAGTGGCCAAACTGTGGTATTAGGCCAAAACTATTGGCTGGGTTAGATGCAGAAAAAAATTATTTTTAATTTGCAACCTGATGGAGGTCAGTATAGATGGACTAATAGACCAAGTCCCACACACCGCTAGAAGCCCAAATATTTTTTCAGAGCTAGATGCAGAAAAAAATTATATTCAATTTGCAACCTGCTGGAGGTCAGTATAGAAGGACTAATAGAACAAGTCCCACACACTGCTAGAAGCCCAAATATTTTTTCAGAGCTAAATGAAGAAAAAAATTATTTTTAATTTGCAACCTGATGGAGGTCAGTATAGATGGACTAATAGACCAAGTCCCACACACTGCTAGAAGCCCAAATATTTTTTCAGAGCTAGATGCAGAAAAAAATTATTTTTAATTTGCAACCTGATGGAGGTCAGTATAGATGGACTAATAGACCAAGTCCCACACACTGCTAGAAGCCCAAATATTTTTTCAGAGCTAGATGCAGAAAAAAATTATTTTTAATTTGCAACCTGATGGAGGTCAGTATAGATGGACTAATAGACCAAGTCCCACACACCGCTAGAAGCCCAAATATTTTTTCAGAGCTAGATGCAGAAAAAAATTATATTCAATTTGCAACCTGCTGGACGTCAGTATAGAAGGACTAATAGAACAAGTCCCACACACTGCTAGAAGCCCAAATATTTTTTCAGAGCTAAATGAAGAAAAAAATTATTTTTAATTTGCAACCTGATGGAGGTCAGTATAGATGGACTAATAGACCAAGTCCCACACACTGCTAGAAGCCCAAATATTTTTTCAGAGCTAGATGCAGAAAAAAATTATTTTTAATTTGCAACCTGATATAGGTCAGTATAGATGGACTAATAGACCAAGTCCCACACACCGCTAGAAGCCCAAATATTTTTTCAGAGCTAGATGCAGAAATTTTTTTTATTCAATTTGCAACCTGATGGAGGTCAATATAGATGGACTAATAGACCAAGTCCCACACACTGCTAGAAGCCCAAATATTTTTTCAGAGCTAGATGCAGAAAAAAATTATTTTTAATTTGCAACCTGATGGAGGTCAGTATAGATGGACTAATAGACCAAGTCCCACACACTGCTAGAAGCCCAAATATTTTTTCAGAGCTAGATGCAGAAAAAAAATATTTTTAATTTGCAACCTGATGGAGGTCAGTATAGATGGACTAATAGAACAAGTCCCACACGCTGCTAGAAGCCCAAATATTTTTTCAGAGATAAATGAAGAAAAAAATTATTTTTAATTTGCAACCTGATGGAGGTCAGTATAGATGGACTAATAGACCAAGTCCCACACACTGCTAGAAGCCCAAATATTTTTTCAGAGCTAGATGCAGAAAAAAATTATTTTTAATTTGCAACCTGATGGAGGTCAGTATAGATGGACTAATAGACCAAGTCCCACACACCGCTAGAAGCCCAAATATTTTTTCAGAGCTAGATGCAGAAAAAAATTACATTCAATTTGCAACCTGCTGGAGGTCAGTATAGAAGGACTAATAGAACAAGTCCCACACACTGCTAGAAGCCCAAATATTTTTTCAGAGCTAAATGAAGAAAAAAATTATTTTTAATTTGCAACCTGATGGAGGTCAGTATAGATGGACTAATAGACCAAGTCCCACACACTGCTAGAAGCCCAAATATTTTTTCAGAGCTAGATGCAGAAAAAAATTATATTCAGTTTGCAACCTGATGGAGGTCAGTATAGATGGACTAATAGAATGATGCTATGCCCAAAAGATTTTACTTCACTAGGTGCAGTAAAAAAATTGGTATTCTATACACAGGTGGTATATCTTGCAACACAGATAGGCTACTCCACTGACTAACACACTCTGCAATAGGCCAAAAATGATTAGCTTTGCTAGATTCAGCCAAATGCTGTGAAAAAAACTTGCACAGCACTGGCAAAGACCTGCCTGGCAAAAACTGATAGGAACTGATGTAACCTAGTCCTGAAAAGGACTCCAATTACAATTAGTCTTTACTCCCACAATCTATCTATTTAAGAGCACAGACCTGCCTGATAAAAGTCGTAGGAAATGCTGTAACCTAGTCCTTAAAAGGACTGCAATCACAACTATTCCCTACTCCCAAGCTATCTGTATATTTGTGCGAAAATTGGCTTGAAATTAACAAGGTATAGCGCACACAGCAACAGCGGTGCCATCTAACACGCAGCTGCAGCAGTGAGAAAATGGTGGCGACGGGGAAAATGGCTTGGTCTTATAGGGCAAGGACATGTGACATACACTGCCAATCACACATGCCCTTGCTTGTGTGAAAAAAAGCACTTCGCTCCGTGTGTGCGCTGCTGATAGGCTGACAGATTGCACCTCCCCACTGCAAATGCGGGAAAGAGAAAAAAAAATGGAGATCTTCATTGTTCCTGCAGAGATCCATCCCCTGCCCCTCCCCCCGCCCCGCTGTACACTCAAACTGCGTATTAACATTAATTTTCATCATTACTGAGAAAAAATCCAGTTATGATTTTGGTGCACGAACAGTTATCGAACATAACCTCGAACAGCCGAATTTTTCTCAAATTGTTCGTGTTCGCCGACCGGCTCGAACACCGCCCAAAACAGCTCGAATTTGAGATTGGCGAACAGTTCGAGTAGAACAACGCTCATCTCTAGTCCCGGTTCCTATACCGATTTTCTCTGTGGAACCAGGAGTCAGAGATTGGGCTCTGGAGGCGCGGGAGGTTTGGGATCATACCCAGGAGGCTATTTTGTCTTCTAAGAATCGGATGAGCGAGTCGGCTGACGCTCATCGTCGTCCAGCCCCCGTATTCTCCCTGGGCGACAGAGTGTGGCTCGCGACTCGCAACATCAGAGTACGCGGGAATCCGCTAAGTTTGCTCCCCGTTTTATTGGTCCTTTCAGAATCCTGGCCCAAATAAACCCCGTAGTGTACCGGTTACAATTACCTCGACACATGAGGATTCATGACACCTTTCATGTGTCGCTTCTCAAGCCGGTTCGTCTGACAAAATTTTCGGAACCCCAATCTGCCCCAGACACCAGGGGTGATGATTTCGAGGTACAGGTGATTGTGGGGTCTAAGGTGGTTCGGGGGAAAATTTTTTACCTCGTACACTGGAGAGGTCATGGATCTGAGGATTGCCCCTGGTAGCCAGTGGACCACATTCATGGCCCCCTGTTCATTGAGGAATATGAGCGTCAAGTGGAGGGGGAGGTTAGAAGGGGGGACAATGTTAGGCGCCGGGCGCTTGCTGGATCAGCAATGGGTTCTGAGTCATCAGCGGATTCTGTGGTCTCCCATTCTGGTTCAGCTGGGGCTGATGCTTCCCAACATCGCCGTCGGTCCCAACGCCTAGCCAATGCACGAGATGTGCAAGTTGTATCTCAGGTGTTTGTGCCTAGCACTATGAAGTATAGTTTGCGGAGGGAGTCAGGGCTCCGGCAGCCTAAGTCCAAGATGCATCACACTGAGCATGCCCGTGACATGGCGGACCGTGATTGGTGGTTCGGGAGCCAGCTGATCCGGCGACCTGGCACAGCCTGATTGGTCACAGGTGATGTCACCAATGGTGCGACAGTGGGGCAGGGCTTAATCTGTAAAAGGTCCGCCCACAAACATGGCGGCGCGCTCAGATCATAGAGCATGATGCTGGTGTGTGGACATCTGTGCTCCACGTGTAGTTTCTGCTAGGAAGGTTAGCTCCATAGAGGCAGGCTAGTGGAAGTAGGCAGGTAGCTTCGCCTTGCAGACTGGCTCTGTCAGTGGGGGTCGCCTTACACCCCAAGCAGCCTGCAGGACCACGTGGAGAAACACTCCTCTGTCCGGTAGCACGCCGGCAGAGGGCACTTACCCGTCAGCGTGAGTCACACGCATCTTAGCGCCAATTCCTACAGCGTAGCGCCTGTATCGAAGACAGGGCTACTGCTTTTCCCCCGGTCGCACATCTCCCTGCGGTTCTTGGAGATTGTGTGAACCGCTGAAACCCGCTCCGTGTGCATTAACTCGGAGTGGTTCTTCAGTTAAGTAGGTGCTATTACGGTCACTCTTCTCCCATGCAGTTAACGGAGATAGAGCGTACCGCTATACCCGTTCCTGTGTGCAGTAACAGGGAAGGGTTTAACATTTAAGTTGGTTACTTTACTTTCCACCCGGAAAGTGTTTGGCAGCAGTCCTCCAGGCTGCATCGCGGACCCCGGGGTCGGTTGCGTTCCATTTTAATAAAGTTGTCTGCAACCGCCCTCCTAACACTTGGGCTATGTTCACAAGTAGCATTTTTAATATGTTTTTGCACTTTTGTATTGCTTTCAACCGTGACAAATGTATTCACTGTGAAATGTCATTTTAACATTTTACAACCTTATCTGGCCATGTGCTGTGTGACACATGCATACAGTGCTGAAAAGACATGGGAACAGCATGGGGAAGACCCCTGGAAGCATCTCTGACACTCAGGTCACTGCCTAAAAGTGTGCCTATCAGAAGTGATCCTTGCCGCATCAGAAGATGCAGACTTGCAACTATCCCCGTGCAAGTCCTTGTCCCAGGGCAGTGTTCAATTGTACCTCCCCCATTCCTTGCAATGCAAGCGCAAATATGCAGCCAACCACCCACCCACCCACCCTTAGGCTGCAATACTATACTGCTAGCTTGCACTTGAAATGGGGCCTTTTAGTTTGGAGGAGGCCGAAGCTGGCAACTACCTCATGGCTGCTTCGGCAGCGAGGTATCCATACTCAGTCCCCAGCCGCCCGGCGGCCAGGTGTCCACGCTCAGTCCCCAGCTGCCAGGGGGCGGCCGGGTGTCCATACTCGTTCCCCAGCCGCCCCGCGGCTGGGTGTCCACACACGGTCTCCAGCCGCCTGGGTGCGGCCGGGTGTCCATAAACGTTCCCCAGCCGCCCCTATTTCTCCTGTCACCTTCCCACACACTTTTCTTAGCCTGGCCTGCCTTAGGGCAGCATTGGACGAGCCCACCAGAGAATCAGACTCCTCCGGTGGGCCCTGGCTTCTCCATCAGGGGAGTTGAGAGTGCCAAGGTGAGGAGCATGATGATGATGATAGAAGTTTGCATCTGCTTTGTTTTCTTTTAATGCAAGCATAAGTGTGCAGCCTGCCACCCACCCACCCCAGGCTGCAATATCATACTGCTAGCTTGCACTTGAAATGGGGCCTTTTAGTTTGGAGGAGGCCGAAGCTGGCCACTACCTCATGGCTGCTTCGGCAGCGAGGTATCCATATTCAGTCCCCAGCCGCCCCTATTTGTCCCAGTGTGCCCTATACATAAGATTAAGCGCGCATACCAAAATATTACCTGTGCCCTCCCCAGTGCATTTAGTGGGAAGGACAGCCTAATCCGCCGTAGTGTGTGCATGCCAAACCCCTGTTCATGGTACATGCGAAGATGCCTCCCACCCTGCACCTGTCATTGCAGACTTGCAACTATCCCCGTTCAAGTCCTTGTCCCAGGGCAGTGTTCAATTGTACCTCTCCCATGCCTTGCAATGCTAGCACAAGTATGCAGCCTGCCACCCACCCACCCCCAGGCTGCAATACCATACTGCTTGCTTGCACTTTAAATTAAGCCTTTTAGGCATGTGGAGGCGGAATCTGGCCACCATGTCATGGCTGCGTTGGCGGCCTGGTATCCATACTCAGTCCACAGCCGCCCGGTGGCCGGGTGTCCACACTCGGTCCCCAAATGCCAGGGGTCGGCCGGGTGTCCACACACGGTTCCCAGCCGCCTGGGGACGGCCGGGTGTCCATAAATGGTCCCCAGCCGCCCTTATTTCTCCTTGGAACATCCCCCCATACACATTTCTTAGTCTGGCTTGCTTTAGGGCAGAATTGGACGAGCCCACCAGAGAACCAGACACCTCCGGTGAGCCCTGGCTTCTCCATCAGGGGAGTTGAGAGTGCCAAGGTGAGGAGCATGATGATGATGATAGAAGTTAGCATCTGCTTTGTTTTCTTGGAATGCAAGTGCATGTATGTAGTAGCGGCTAGGCCTGAGGTGGTCAGCGTTTTGGCGCATATCCTACCTCCTCCGAGGATTGCTGGATGTTTTCCTTCTACTATTCCAGTTCTATGACTACCGTTAAAACAAAGCTTCAGGTGATTAATGATGGATGAGGTGGTGGCAAAGGAGAAAGAGCAGGAGGAACAGGGACCATTCACATCAATATCAGGCCAGTCAAGCACATATGTCTTGTAGGATATGTTTCTGTACGAAAAGGAGCGGTTCGGCTACACAGTTATAGGGCATACAGTGAGTGCAATGCCTACCAAAAATTTTGAGGCACTTCAATGCCCCTTGGAAATGACATGGAGGTCAGAGGGCCTTAACTAAACCATTTTTTCCATTTATAGCAACTGGGTTTCCTGTACACTGTAGGCCTAAGCAGTGAATGGAAGGCTTTCAAAAAATTATGAGGAACTGCAATGCCCCTTGAAACAGACGTGGATTACAGCGTACTAAAAACCTTCTACCCATTATTGGGGAGTGGGTCTCCCTTAGTTTTCGCCTTTGCATTGAAAAGCAAAAGTTGACTAAAATTAGGAGGAAATGCAATGCCCGTTGGAAGATTCGTGGAGGTTAGAGGTAATTAAAAACAACATTTTAATGCTCCTTGGAAGAGCTGTGGAGTTCAGAGTGGTTTAAGAAGACGCTTTTAATGCCCCTTTGAAGAGACGTGGAGGTCACAGTAGCTTAACAAGACGGTTTTAATGCCCCTCGGAAGAGACGTGGAGGTCACAGTAGCTTAACAAGACGGTTTGAATGCCCCTCGGAAGACACGTGGAGGTCACAGTAGCTTAACAAGACAGTTTGAATGCCCCTTGGAAGAGACGTGGAGGTACCAGTAGCTCAACAAGACGGTTTTAATGCCCCTTACAAGAGCCATACAGTACTGCATATTACAAAAAATATTCCCATTACTGGGGAGTGGGTCTCCCATAGTCTTTGCTTATGCCTTCCAAGCAAAAGCTGCCAAAAATTAGGAGGAAATGCAATGCCCGTTCGAAGAATCGTGGAGGTTAGAGTTAATTAAAAACAACATTTCAATGCCCCTTGGAAGAGCTGTGGAGTTCAGAGTGGTTTAACAAGACGCTTTTAATGCCCCTCGGAAGAGACGTGGAGGTCCCAGTAGCTTAACAAGATGGTTTTAATGCCCCTTGGAAAAGTGGTGGAGGTCGCAGTAGCTTAACAAGAAGGTTTTAATGCCTCTTGGAAAAGTGGTGGAGGTCGCAGTAGCTTAACAAGACGGTTTTAATGCCCTTTGGAAAAGTGGTGGAGGTCGCAATAGCTTAACAAGACGGTTTTAATGCCTCTTGGAAAAGTGGTGGAGGTCACAGTAGCTTAACAAGACGGTTTTAATGCCCCTTGGAAAAGTGGCGGAGGTCACAGTAGCTTAACAATATGGTTTTAATGCCCCTCGGAAGAGACGTGGAGGTCACAGTAGCTTAACAAGATGGTTTTAATGCCCCTTGGAAAAGTGGTGGAGGTCGCAGTAGCTTAACAAGACGGTTTTAATGCCCCTCGGAAGAGACGTGGAGGTCCCAGTAGCTTAACAAGATGGTTTTAATGCCCATTGGAAAAGTGGTGGAGGTCGCAGTAGCTTAACAAGACGGTTTTAATGCCCCTCGGAAGAGACGTGGAGGTCCCAGTAGCTTAACAAGACGGTTTTAATGCCCCTTGGAAGAGACGTGAAGGTCCCAGTAGCTTAACAAGACGCTTTTAATGCCCCTCGGAAGAGACGTTGAGGTCCCGGTAGCTTAACAAGATGGTTTTAATGCCCCTTGGAAAAGTGATGGAGGTCGCAGTAGCTTAACAAGACGGTTTTAAGGCCCCTTGGAAAAGTGGTGGAGGTCACAGTAGCTTAAAAAGACGGTTTTAATGCCACTTGGAAAAGTGGTGGAGGTCACAGTAGCTTAAGAAGATGGTTTTAATGCCCCTCTGAAGAGATGTGGAGGTCACAGTAGCCAACAAGACAGTTTGAATGCCCCTTGGAAGAGACGTGGAGGTCCCAGTAGCTCAGCAAGATGGTTTTAATGCCCCTTACAAGAGCCATACAGTACAGCATCTTAAAAACATTATTCCCATTACAGGGGAGTTGGTCTCCCATAGACTTTGCTTATGCCTTCCAAGCAAAAGCTGCCAAAAATTAGGACGGAGAAACTTGCAATGCCGCTTACAAGAGCCATGCAGTACAGCATATTACAAACATTATTCCCATTGTTGGGGAGTGGGTCACCCATAGTCTTTGCTTATGCCTTCCAAGCAAAAGCTGCCAAAAATTAGGACGGAGAAACTTGCAATGCCCCTTACAAGAGCCATGCACTACAGCATATTACCAACATTATTACCATAATTGGGGAGTGGGTCTCCCATAGTCTTTGCTTATGCCTTCCAAGCAAAAGCTGCCAAAAATTAGGACGGAGGAACTTGCAATGCCCCTTACAAAAGCCATGCAGTACAGCATATTGCAAACATTATTCCCATTATTGGGGAGTGGGTCTCCCATAGTCTTTGCTCATGTCTTCCAATCATAAGCTGCCAAAAATTAGGAGGAAACGCAATGCCCGTTCGAAGAGTCTTGGAGGTTAGGGCTAATTGAAAACAACATTTCAATGCCCCTTGGGAGAGCTGTAGAGTTCAGAGTGGTTTAACAAGATGCTTTTAATGCCCCTCGGAAGAGAAGTGTAGGTCCCAGCAGCTTAACAAGACGGTTTTAATGACCCTTGGAAATGTGGTGGAGGTCGCAGTAGCTTAACAAGACGGTTTTAATGTCCCTTGGAAAAGTGGTGGAGGTCGCAATAGCTTAACAAGACGGTTTTAATGCCCCTTGGAAAAGTGGTGGAGGTCACAGTAGCTTAACAAGACGGTTTTAATGCCCCTTAAAAAAGTGGTGTATGTCGCAATAGCTTAACAAGACTGTTTAAATGCCTCTTGGAAAAGTGGTGGAGGTCACAGTAGCTTAACAAGATGGTTTTAATGCCCCTCGAAGAGACGTGGAGGTCACAGTAGCTTAACAAGACGGTTTTAATGCCCCTTGGAAAAGTGGTGGAGGTCCTAGTAGCTTAACAAGATGGTTTTAATGCCCCTTGGAAAAGTGGTGGAGGTCGCAGTAGCTTAACAATACGGTTTTAATGCCCCTCGGAAGAGACGTGGAGGTCCCATTAGCTTAACATGACGGTTTTAATGCCCCTCGGAAGAGACGTGGAGGTCCCAGTAGCTTAACAAGACGGTTTTAATGCCCCTCGGAAGAGACGTTGAGGTCCCAGTAGCTTAACAAGATGGTTTTAATGCCCCTTGGAAAAGTGATGGAGGTCGCTGTAGCTTAACAGGACGGTTTTAAGGCCCCTTGGAAAAGTGGTGTAGGTCACAGTAGCTTAACAAGACGGTTTAATGCCACTTGGAAAAGTGGTGGAGGTCGAAGTAGCTTAACAAGACGGTTTTAATGCCCCTCGGAAGAGATGTGGAGGTCACAGTAGCTTAACAAGACAGTTTGAATGCCCCTTGGAAGAGACATGGAGGTCCCAGTAGCTCAACAAGACGGTTTTAATGCCCCTTACAAGAGCCATACAGTACAGCATCTTAAAAACATTATTCCCATTACTGGGGAGTTGGTCTCCCATAGTCTTTGCTTATGCCTTCCAAGCAAAAGCTGACAAAAATTAGGACGGAGGAAAATGCAATGCCCCTTACAAGAGTCATGCAGTACAGCATATTACCAACATTATTACCATTATCGGGGAGTGGGTCTCCCATAGTTTTTGCTTATGTCTTCCAAGCAAAAGCTGCCAAAAATTAGGAGGAAACGCAATGTCCGTTCAAAGAGTCATGGAGGTTAGAGTTAATTAAAAACAACATTTCAATGCCCCTTGGAAGAGCTGTGGAGTTCAGAGTGGTTTAACAAGACATTTTTAATGCCCCTCGGTAGAGAAGTGGAGGTCCCAGTAGCTGAACAAGACAGTTTTAATGCCCCTTGGAAAAGTGGTGGATGTCGCAGTGGCTTAACAAGACGGTTTTAATGCTCCTTGGAAAAGTGGTGGAGGTCGCAGTAGCTTAACAAGACGGTTTTAATGCCCCTTGGAAAAGTGATGGAGGTCACAGTAGTTTAACAAGCCGGTTTTAATGTCCCTTGGAAAAGTGGTGGAGGTCACAGTAGCTTAACAAGATGGTTTTAATGCCTCTCGGAAGAGACGTGGAGGTGACAGTAGCTTAACAAGACGTTTTTAATGCCCTTCGGAAGAGACGTGGAAGTCGCATTAGCTTAACAAGACGGTTTTAATGGCCCTCGGAAGAGACGTGGAGGTCCCAGTAGCTTAACAAGACGGTTTAAATGCCCCTTGGAAAAGTGATGGAGGTCACAATAGCTTAACAAGACGGTTTTAATGCCCCTTGGAAAAGTGGTGGAGGTCACAGTAGCTTAACAAGATGGTTTTAATGCCCCTTGGAAAAATGGTGGAGGTCGCAATAGCTTAGCAAGACAGTTTTAATGCCTATTGGAGAAGTGGTGGAGGTCGCAGTAGCTTAACAAGACGGTTTTAATGCCCCTTGGAAAAGTGGTGGAGGTCGCAGTAGCTTAACAAGACGGTTTTAATGCCCCTCGGAAGAGATGTGGAGGTCACATTAGCTTAACAAGACAGTTTGAATGCCCCTTGGAAGAGACGTGGAGGTCCCAGTAGCTCAACAAGATGGTTTTAATGCCCCTTACAAGAGCCATTCAGTACAGCATCTTAAAAACATTATTCCCATTACTGGGGAGTTGGTCTCCCATAGTCTTTGCTTATGCCTTCCACGCAAAAGCTGCCAAAAATTAGGACGGAGGAACTTGCAATGCCCCTTACAAGAGCCATGCAGTACAGCATATTACAAACATTATTCCCATTATTGGGGAGTGGGTATCCCATAGTCTTTGCTTATGCCTTCCAAGCAAAACCTGCCAAAAATTAGGACGGAGGAACTTGCAATGCCCCTTACAAGAGCCATGCAGTACAGCATATTACCAACATTATTACCATTATTGGGGAGTGGGTCTCCCATAGTCTTTGCTTATGCCTTCCAAGCAAAACCTGCCAAAAATTAGGACGGTGGAACTCGCAATGCCCCTTACAAGAGACATGCACTACAGCATATTGCAAACATTATTCTCATTATTGGGGAGTGGGTCTCCCATAGTCTTTGCTTATGCCTTCCAAGCAAAAGCTGCCAAAAATTAGGAGGAAATGCAATGCCCGTTCGAAGAATCGTGGAGGTTAGAGTTAATTAAAAACAACATTTCAATGCCCCTTGGAAGAGCTGTGGAGTTCAGAGTGGTTTAACAAGACGCTTTTAATGCCCCTCGGAAGAGACGTGGAGGTCCCAGTAGCTTAACAAGATGGTTTTAATGCCCCTTGGAAAAGTGGCGGAGGTCACAGTAGCTTAAAAATATGGTTTTAATGCCCCTCGGAAGAGACGTGGAGGTCACAGTAGCTTAACAAGACGGTTTTAATGCCCCTTGGAAAAGTGGTGGAGGTCGCAGTAGCTTAACAAGACGGTTTTAATGCCCCTCGGAAGAGACGTGGAGGTCCCAGTAGCTTAACAAGATGGTTTTAATGCCCATTGGAAAAGTGGTGGAGGTCGCAGTAGCTTAACAAGACGGTTTTAATGCCCCTCGGAAGAGACGTGGAGGTCCCAGTAGCTTAACAAGACGGTTTTAATGCCCCTTGGAAGAGACGTGAAGGTCCCAGTAGCTTAACAAGACGCTTTTAATGCCCCTCGGAAGAGAGGTTGAGGTCCCGGTAGCTTAACAAGATGGTTTTAATGCCCCTTGGAAAAGTGATGGAGGTCGCAGTAGCTTAACAAGACGGTTTTAAGGCCCCTTGGAAAAGTGGTGGAGGTCACAGTAGCTTAAAAAGACGGTTTTAATGCCACTTGGAAAAGTGGTGGAGGTCACAGTAGCTTAAGAAGATGGTTTTAATGCCCCTCTGAAGAGATGTGGAGGTCACAGTAGCCAACAAGACAGTTTGAATGCCCCTTGGAAGAGACGTGGAGGTCCCAGTAGCTCAGCAAGATGGTTTTAATGCCCCTTACAAGAGCCATACAGTACAGCATCTTAAAAACATTATTCCCATTACAGGGGAGTTGGTCTCCCATAGACTTTACTTATGCCTTCCAAGCAAAAGCTGCCAAAAATTAGGACGGAGAAACTTGCAATGCCGCTTACAAGAGCCATGCAGTACAGCATATTACAAACATTATTCCCATTGTTGGGGAGTGGGTCACCCATAGTCTTTGCTTATGCCTTCCAAGCAAAAGCTGCCAAAAATTAGGACGGAGAAACTTGCAATGCCCCTTACAAGAGCCATGCACTACAGCATATTACCAACATTATTACCATAATTGGGGAGTGGGTCTCCCATAGTCTTTGCTTATGCCTTCCAAGCAAAAGCTGCCAAAAATTAGGACGTAGGAACTTGCAATGCCCCTTACAAAAGCCATGCAGTACAGCATATTGCAAACATTATTCCCATTATTGGGGAGTGGGTCTCCCATAGTCTTTGCTCATGTCTTCCAATCATAAGCTGCCAAAAATTAGGAGGAAACGCAATGCCCGTTCGAAGAGTCGTGGAGGTTAGAGCTAATTGAAAACAACATTTCAATGCCCCTTGGGAGAGCTGTGGAGTTCAGAGTGGTTTAACAAGATGCTTTTAATGCCCCTCGGAAGAGAAGTGTAGGTCCCAGCAGCTTAACAAGACGGTTTTAATGCCCCTTGGAAATGTGGTGGAGGTCGCAGTAGCTTAACAAGACGGTTTTAATGTCCCTTGGAAAAGTGGTGGAGGTCGCAATAGCTTAACAAGACGGTTTTAATGCCCCTTGGAAAAGTGGTGGAGGTCACAGTAGCTTAACAAGACGGTTTTAATGCCCCTTGGAAAAGTGGTGTATGTCGCAATAGCTTAACAAGATTGTTTAAATGCCTCTTGGAAAAGTGGTGGAGGTCACAGTAGCTTAACAAGATGGTTTTAATGCCCCTCGAAGAGACGTGGAGGTCACAGTAGCTTAACAAGACGGTTTTAGTGCCCCTTGGAAAAGTGGTGGAGGTCCTAGTAGCTTAACAAGATGGTTTTAATGCCCCTTGGAAAAGTGGTGGAGGTCACAGTAGCTTAATAATACGGTTTTAATGCCCCTCGGAAGAGACGTGGAGGTCCCATTAGCTTAACATGACGGTTTTAATGCCCCTCGGAAGAGACGTGGAGGTCCCAGTAGCTTAACAAGACGGTTTTAATGCCCCTCGGAAGAGACGTTGAGGTCCCAGTAGCTTAACAAGATGGTTTTAATGCCCCTTGGAAAAGTGATGGAGGTCGCAGTAGCTTAACAGGACGGTTTTAAGGCCCCTTGGAAAAGTGGTGTAGGTCACAGTAGCTTAACAAGACGGTTTAATGCCACTTGGAAAAGTGGTGGAGGTCGAAGTAGCTTAACAAGACGGTTTTAATGCCCCTCGGAAGAGATGTGGAGGTCACAGTAGCTTAACAAGACAGTTTGAATGCCCATTGGAAGAGACATGGAGGTCCCAGTAGCTCAACAAGACGGTTTTAATGCCCCTTACAAGAGCCATACAGTACAGCATCTTAAAAACATTATTCCCATTACTGGGGAGTTGGTCTCCCATAGTCTTTGCTTATGCCTTCCAAGCAAAAGCTGACAAAAATTAGGACGGAGGAACATGCAATGCCCCTTACAAGAGCCATGCAGTACAGCATATTACCAACATTATTAACATTATCGGGGAGTGGGTCTCCCATAGTCTTTGCTTATGTCTTCCAAGCAAAAGCTGCCAAAAATTAGGAGGAAACGCAATGTCCGTTCAAAGAGTCATGGAGGTTAGAGTTAATTAAAAACAACATTTCAATGCCCCTTGGAAGAGCTGTGGAGTTCAGAGTGGTTTAACAAGACATTTTTAATGCCCCTCGGTAGAGAAGTGGAGGTCCCAGTAGCTGAACAAGACAGTTTTAATGCCCCTTGGAAAAGTGGTGGATGTCGCAGTGGCTTAACAAGATGGTTTTAATGCTCCTTGGAAAAGTGGTGGAGGTCGCAGTAGCTTAACAAGACGGTTTTAATGCCCCTTGGAAAAGTGATGGAGGTCACAGTAGTTTAACAAGCCGGTTTTAATGTCCCTTGGAAAAGTGGTGGAGGTCACAGTAGCTTAACAAGATGGTTTTAATGCCTCTCGGAAGAGACGTGGAGGTGACAGTAGCTTAACAAGACGTTTTTAATGCCCTTCGGAAGAGACGTGGAAGTCGCAGTAGCTTAACAAGACGGTTTTAATGGCCCTCGGAAGAGACGTGGAGGTCCCAGTAGCTTAACAAGACGGTTTTAATGCCCCTTGGAAAAGTGATGGAGGTCACAATAGCTTAACAAGACGGTTTTAATGCCCCTTGGAAAAGTGGTGGAGGTCACAGTAGCTTAACAAGATGGTTTTAATGCCCCTTGGAAAAATGGTGGAGGTCGCAATAGCTTAGCAAGACAGTTTTAATGCCTATTGGAGAAGTGGTGGAGGTCGCAGTAGCTTAACAAGACGGTTTTAATGCCCCTTGGAAAAGTGGTGGAGGTCACAGTAGCTTAACAAGATAGTTTTAATGCCCCTCGGAAGAGACGTGGAGGTGACAGTAGCTTAACAAGACGGTTTTAATGCCTCTTGGAAAAGTGGTGGAGGTCGCAGTAGCTTAACAAGACGGTTTTAATGCCCCTCGGAAGAGATGTGGAGGTCACATTAGCTTAACAAGACAGTTTGAATGCCCCTTGGAAGAGACGTGGAGGTCCCAGTAGCTCAACAAGATGGTTTTAATGCCCCTTACAAGAGCCATTCAGTACAGCATCTTAAAAACATTATTCCCATTACTGGGGAGTTGGTCTCCCATAGTCTTTGCTTATGCCTTCCACGCAAAAGCTGCCAAAAATTAGGACGGAGGAACTTGCAATGCCCCTTACAAGAGCCATGCAGTACAGCATATTACAAACATTATTCCCATTATTGGGGAGTGGGTATCCCATAGTCTTTGCTTATGCCTTCCAAGCAAAAGCTGCCAAAAATTAGGACGGAGGAACTTGCAATGCCCCTTACAAGAGCCATGCAGTACAGCATATTACCAACATTATTACCATTATTGGGGAGTGGGTCT
Source organism: Phyllobates terribilis (assembly GCF_046119375.1). Lineage (NCBI taxonomy): Eukaryota > Metazoa > Chordata > Amphibia > Anura > Dendrobatidae > Phyllobates > Phyllobates terribilis. Next base: position 213,227,808 of record NW_027362769.1, on the reverse strand, counting down.
CCCATAGTCTTTGCTTATGCCTTCCAAGCAAAACCTGCCAAAAATTAGGACGGTGGAACTCGCAATGCCCCTTACAAGAGACATGCACTACAGCATATTGCAAACATTATTCTCATTATTGGGGAGTGGGTCTCCCATAGTCTTTGCTTATGCCTTCCAAGCAAAAGCTGCCAAAAATTAGGAGGAAATGCAATGCCCGTTCGAAGAATCGTGGAAGTTAGAGTTAATTAAAAACAACATTTCAATGCCCCTTGGAAGAGCTGTGGAGTTCAGAGTGGTTTAACAAGACGCTTTTAATGCCCCTCGGAAGAGACGTGGAGGTCCCAGTAGCTTAACAAGATGGTTTTAATGCCCCTTGGAAAAGTGGTGGAGGTCGCAGTAGCTTAACAAGAAGGTTTTAATGCCTCTTGGAAAAGTGGTGGAGGTCGCAGTAGCTTAACAAGACGGTTTTAATGCCCTTTGGAAAAGTGGTGGAGGTCGCAATAGCTTAACAAGACGGTTTTAATGCCTCTTGGAAAAGTGGTGGAGGTCACAGTAGCTTAACAAGATGGTTTTAATGCCCCTTGGAAAAGTGGCGGAGGTCACAGTAGCTTAACAATATGGTTTTAATGCCCCTCGGAAGAGACGTGGAGGTCACAGTAGCTTAACAAGACGGTTTTAATGCCCCTTGGAAAAGTGGTGGAGGTCGCAGTAGCTTAACAAGACGGTTTTAATGCCCCTCGGAAGAGACGTGGAGGTCCCAGTAGCTTAACAAGATGGTTTTAATGCCCATTGGAAAAGTGGTGGAGGTCACAGTAGCTTAACAAGACGGTTTTAATGCCCCTTGGAAAAGTGGTGTATGTCGCAATAGCTTAACAAGATTGTTTAAATGCCTCTTGGAAAAGTGGTGGAGGTCACAGTAGCTTAACAAGATGGTTTTAATGCCCCTCGAAGAGACGTGGAGGTCACAGTAGCTTAACAAGACGGTTTTAGTGCCCCTTGGAAAAGTGGTGGAGGTCCTAGTAGCTTAACAAGATGGTTTTAATGCCCCTTGGAAAAGTGGTGGAGGTCACAGTAGCTTAATAATACGGTTTTAATGCCCCTCGGAAGAGACGTGGAGGTCCCATTAGCTTAACATGACGGTTTTAATGCCCCTCGGAAGAGACGTGGAGGTCCCAGTAGCTTAACAAGACGGTTTTAATGCCCCTCGGAAGAGACGTTGAGGTCCCAGTAGCTTAACAAGATGGTTTTAATGCCCCTTGGAAAAGTGATGGAGGTCGCAGTAGCTTAACAGGACGGTTTTAAGGCCCCTTGGAAAAGTGGTGTAGGTCACAGTAGCTTAACAAGACGGTTTAATGCCACTTGGAAAAGTGGTGGAGGTCGAAGTAGCTTAACAAGACGGTTTTAATGCCCCTCGGAAGAGATGTGGAGGTCACAGTAGCTTAACAAGACAGTTTGAATGCCCATTGGAAGAGACATGGAGGTCCCAGTAGCTCAACAAGACGGTTTTAATGCCCCTTACAAGAGCCATACAGTACAGCATCTTAAAAACATTATTCCCATTACTGGGGAGTTGGTCTCCCATAGTCTTTGCTTATGCCTTCCAAGCAAAAGCTGACAAAAATTAGGACGGAGGAACATGCAATGCCCCTTACAAGAGCCATGCAGTACAGCATATTACCAACATTATTAACATTATCGGGGAGTGGGTCTCCCATAGTCTTTGCTTATGTCTTCCAAGCAAAAGCTGCCAAAAATTAGGAGGAAACGCAATGTCCGTTCAAAGAGTCATGGAGGTTAGAGTTAATTAAAAACAACATTTCAATGCCCCTTGGAAGAGCTGTGGAGTTCAGAGTGGTTTAACAAGACATTTTTAATGCCCCTCGGTAGAGAAGTGGAGGTCCCAGTAGCTGAACAAGACAGTTTTAATGCCCCTTGGAAAAGTGGTGGATGTCGCAGTGGCTTAACAAGATGGTTTTAATGCTCCTTGGAAAAGTGGTGGAGGTCGCAGTAGCTTAACAAGACGGTTTTAATGCCCCTTGGAAAAGTGATGGAGGTCACAGTAGTTTAACAAGCCGGTTTTAATGTCCCTTGGAAAAGTGGTGGAGGTCACAGTAGCTTAACAAGATGGTTTTAATGCCTCTCGGAAGAGACGTGGAGGTGACAGTAGCTTAACAAGACGTTTTTAATGCCCTTCGGAAGAGACGTGGAAGTCGCAGTAGCTTAACAAGACGGTTTTAATGGCCCTCGGAAGAGACGTGGAGGTCCCAGTAGCTTAACAAGACGGTTTTAATGCCCCTTGGAAAAGTGATGGAGGTCACAATAGCTTAACAAGACGGTTTTAATGCCCCTTGGAAAAGTGGTGGAGGTCACAGTAGCTTAACAAGATGGTTTTAATGCCCCTTGGAAAAATGGTGGAGGTCGCAATAGCTTAGCAAGACAGTTTTAATGCCTATTGGAGAAGTGGTGGAGGTCGCAGTAGCTTAACAAGACGGTTTTAATGCCCCTTGGAAAAGTGGTGGAGGTCACAGTAGCTTAACAAGATAGTTTTAATGCCCCTCGGAAGAGACGTGGAGGTGACAGTAGCTTAACAAGACGGTTTTAATGCCTCTTGGAAAAGTGGTGGAGGTCGCAGTAGCTTAACAAGACGGTTTTAATGCCCCTCGGAAGAGATGTGGAGGTCACATTAGCTTAACAAGACAGTTTGAATGCCCCTTGGAAGAGACGTGGAGGTCCCAGTAGCTCAACAAGATGGTTTTAATGCCCCTTACAAGAGCCATTCAGTACAGCATCTTAAAAACATTATTCCCATTACTGGGGAGTTGGTCTCCCATAGTCTTTGCTTATGCCTTCCACGCAAAAGCTGCCAAAAATTAGGACGGAGGAACTTGCAATGCCCCTTACAAGAGCCATGCAGTACAGCATATTACAAACATTATTCCCATTATTGGGGAGTGGGTATCCCATAGTCTTTGCTTATGCCTTCCAAGCAAAAGCTGCCAAAAATTAGGACGGAGGAACTTGCAATGCCCCTTACAAGAGCCATGCAGTACAGCATATTACCAACATTATTACCATTATTGGGGAGTGGGTCTCCCATAGTCTTTGCTTATGCCTTCCAAGCAAAACCTGCCAAAAATTAGGACGGTGGAACTCGCAATGCCCCTTACAAGAGACATGCACTACAGCATATTGCAAACATTATTCTCATTATTGGGGAGTGGGTCTCCCATAGTCTTTGCTTATGCCTTCCAAGCAAAAGCTGCCAAAAATTAGGAGGAAATGCAATGCCCGTTCGAAGAATCGTGGAAGTTAGAGTTAATTAAAAACAACATTTCAATGCCCCTTGGAAGAGCTGTGGAGTTCAGAGTGGTTTAACAAGACGCTTTTAATGCCCCTCGGAAGAGACGTGGAGGTCCCAGTAGCTTAACAAGATGGTTTTAATGCCCCTTGGAAAAGTGGTGGAGGTCGCAGTAGCTTAACAAGAAGGTTTTAATGCCTCTTGGAAAAGTGGTGGAGGTCGCAGTAGCTTAACAAGACGGTTTTAATGCCCTTTGGAAAAGTGGTGGAGGTCGCAATAGCTTAACAAGACGGTTTTAATGCCTCTTGGAAAAGTGGTGGAGGTCACAGTAGCTTAACAAGATGGTTTTAATGCCCCTTGGAAAAGTGGCGGAGGTCACAGTAGCTTAACAATATGGTTTTAATGCCCCTCGGAAGAGACGTGGAGGTCACAGTAGCTTAACAAGACGGTTTTAATGCCCCTTGGAAAAGTGGTGGAGGTCGCAGTAGCTTAACAAGACGGTTTTAATGCCCCTCGGAAGAGACGTGGAGGTCCCAGTAGCTTAACAAGATGGTTTTAATGCCCATTGGAAAAGTGGTGGAGGTCGCAGTAGCTTAACAAGACGGTTTTAATGCCCCTCGGAAGAGACGTGGAGGTCCCAGTAGCTTAACAAGACGGTTTTAATGCCCCTTGGAAGAGACGTGAAGGTCCCAGTAGCTTAACAAGACGCTTTTAATGCCCCTCGGAAGAGACGTTGAGGTCCCGGTAGCTTAACAAGATGGTTTTAATGCCCCTTGGAAAAGTGATGGAGGTCGCAGTAGCTTAACAAGACGGTTTTAAGGCCCCTTGGAAAAGTGGTGGAGGTCACAGTAGCTTAAAAAGACGGTTTTAATGCCACTTGGAAAAGTGGTGGAGGTCACAGTAGCTTAAGAAGATGGTTTTAATGCCCCTCTGAAGAGATGTGGAGGTCACAGTAGCCAACAAGACAGTTTGAATGCCCCTTGGAAGAGACTTGGAGGTCCCAGTAGCTCAGCAAGATGGTTTTAATGCCCCTTACAAGAGCCATACAGTACAGCATCTTAAAAACATTATTCCTATTACAGGGGAGTTGGTCTCCCATAGACTTTGCTTATGCCTTCCAAGCAAAAGCTGCCAAAAATTAGGACGGAGAAACTTGCAATGCCGCTTACAAGAGCCATGCAGTACAGCATATTACAAACATTATTCCCATTGTTGGGGAGTGGGTCACCCATAGTCTTTGCTTATGCCTTCCAAGCAAAAGCTGCCAAAAATTAGGACGGAGAAACTTGCAATGCCCCTTACAAGAGCCATGCACTACAGCATATTACCAACATTATTACCATAATTGGGGAGTGGGTCTCCCATAGTCTTTGCTTATGCCTTCCAAGCAAAAGCTGCCAAAAATTAGGACGTAGGAACTTGCAATGCCCCTTACAAAAGCCATGCAGTACAGCATATTGCAAACATTATTCCCATTATTGGGGAGTGGGTCTCCCATAGTCTTTGCTCATGTCTTCCAATCATAAGCTGCCAAAAATTAGGAGGAAACGCAATGCCCGTTCGAAGAGTCGTGGAGGTTAGAGCTAATTGAAAACAACATTTCAATGCCCCTTGGGAGAGCTGTGGAGTTCAGAGTGGTTTAACAAGATGCTTTTAATGCCCCTCGGAAGAGAAGTGTAGGTCCCAGCAGCTTAACAAGACGGTTTTAATGCCCCTTGGAAATGTGGTGGAGGTCGCAGTAGCTTAACAAGACGGTTTTAATGTCCCTTGGAAAAGTGGTGGAGGTCGCAATAGCTTAACAAGACGGTTTTAATGCCCCTTGGAAAAGTGGTGGAGGTCACAGTAGCTTAACAAGACGGTTTTAATGCCCCTTGGAAAAGTAGTGTATGTCGCAATAGCTTAACAAGACTGTTTAAATGCCTCTTGGAAAAGTGGTGGAGGTCACAGTAGCTTAACAAGATGGTTTTAATGCCCCTCGAAGAGACGTGGAGGTCACAGTAGCTTAACAAGACGGTTTTAGTGCCCCTTGGAAAAGTGGTGGAGGTCCTAGTAGCTTAACAAGATGGTTTTAATGCCCCTTGGAAAAGTGGTGGAGGTCGCAGTAGCTTAATAATACGGTTTTAATGCCCCTCGGAAGAGACGTGGAGGTCCCATTAGCTTAACATGACGGTTTTAATGCCCCTCGGAAGAGACGTGGAGGTCCCAGTAGCTTAACAAGACGGTTTTAATGCCCCTCGGAAGAGACGTTGAGGTCCCAGTAGCTTAACAAGATGGTTTTAATGCCCCTTGGAAAAGTGATGGAGGTCGCAGTAGCTTAACAGGACGGTTTTAAGGCCCCTTGGAAAAGTGGTGTAGGTCACAGTAGCTTAACAAGACGGTTTAATGCCACTTGGAAAAGTGGTGGAGGTCGAAGTAGCTTAACAAGACGGTTTTAATGCCCCTCGGAAGAGATGTGGAGGTCACAGTAGCTTAACAAGACAGTTTGAATGCCCCTTGGAAGAGACATGGAGGTCCCAGTAGCTCAACAAGACGGTTTTAATGCCCCTTACAAGAGCCATACAGTACAGCATCTTAAAAACATTATTCCCATTACTGGGGAGTTGGTCTCCCATAGTCTTTGCTTATGCCTTCCAAGCAAAAGATGACAAAAATTAGGACGGAGGAACATGCAATGCCCCTTACAAGAGCCATGCAGTACAGCATATTACCAACATTATTAACATATCGGGGAGTGGGTCTCCCATAGTCTTTGCTTATGTCTTCCAAGCAAAAGCTGCCAAAAATTAGGAGGAAACGCAATGTCCGTTCAAAGAGTCATGGAGGTTAGAGTTAATTAAAAACAACATTTCAATGCCCCTTGGAAGAGCTGTGGAGTTCAGAGTGGTTTAACAAGACATTTTTAATGCCCCTCGATAGAGAAGTGGAGGTCCCAGTAGCTGAACAAGACAGTTTTAATGCCCCTTGGAAAAGTGGTGGATGTCGCAGTGGCTTAACAAGACGGTTTTAATGCTCCTTGGAAAAGTGGTGGAGGTCGCAGTAGCTTAACAAGACGGTTTTAATGCCCCTTGGAAAAGTGATGGAGGTCACAGTAGTTTAACAAGCCGGTTTTAATGTCCCTTGGAAAAGTGGTGGAGGTCACAGTAGCTTAACAAGATGGTTTTAATGCCTCTCGGAAGAGACGTGGAGGTGACAGTAGCTTAACAAGACGTTTTTAATGCCCTTCGGAAGAGACGTGGAAGTCGCAGTAGCTTAACAAGACGGTTTTAATGGCCCTCGGAAGAGACGTGGAGGTCCCAGTAGCTTAACAAGACGGTTTTAATGGCCCTTGGAAAAGTGATGGAGGTCACAATAGCTTAACAAGACGGTTTTAATGCCCCTTGGAAAAGTGGTGGAGGTCACAGTAGCTTAACAAGATGGTTTTAATGCCCCTTGGAAAAATGGTGGAGGTCGCAATAGCTTAGCAAGACAGTTTTAATGCCTATTGGAGAAGTGGTGGAGGTCGAAGTAGCTTAACAAGACGGTTTTAATGCCCCTTGGAAAAGTGGTGGAGGTCACAGTAGCTTAACAAGATAGTTTTAATGCCCCTCGGAAGAGACGTGGAGGTGACAGTAGCTTAACAAGACGGTTTTAATGCCCCTTGGAAAAGTGGTGGAGGTCGCAGTAGCTTAACAAGACGGTTTTAATGCCCCTCGGAAGAGATGTGGAGGTCACATTAGCTTAACAAGACAGTTTGAATGCCCCTTGGAAGAGACGTGGAGGTCCCAGTAGCTCAACAAGATGGTTTTAATGCCCCTTACAAGAGCCATTCAGTACAGCATCTTAAAAACATTATTCCCATTACTGGGGAGTTGGTCTCCCATAGTCTTTGCTTATGCCTTCCACGCAAAAGCTGCCAAAAATTAGGACGGAGGAACTTGCAATGCCCCTTACAAGAGCCATGCAGTACAGCATATTACAAACATTATTCCCATTATTGGGGAGTGGGTATCCCATAGTCTTTGCTTATGCCTTCCAAGCAAAAGCTGCCAAAAATTAGGACGGAGGAACTTGCAATGCCCCTTACAAGAGCCATGCAGTACAGCATATTACCAACATTATTACCATTATTGGGGAGTGGGTCTCCCATAGTCTTTGCTTATGCCTTCCAAGCAAAACCTGCCAAAAATTAGGACGGTGGAACTCGCAATGCCCCTTACAAGAGACATGCACTACAGCATATTGCAAACATTATTCTCATTATTGGGGAGTGGGTCTCCCATAGTCTTTGCTTATGCCTTCCAAGCAAAAGCTGCAAAAAATTAGGAGGAAATGCAATGCCCGTTCGAAGAATCGTGGAGGTTAGAGTTAATTAAAAACAACATTTCAATGCCCCTTGGAAGAGCTGTGGAGTTCAGAGTGGTTTAACAAGACGCTTTTAATGCCCCTCGGAAGAGACGTGGAGGTCCCATTAGCTTAACAAGATGGTTTTAATGCCCCTTGGAAAAGTGGTGGAGGTCGCAGTAGCTTAACAAGAAGGTTTTAATGCCTCTTGGAAAAGTGGTGGAGGTCGCAGTAGCTTAACAAGACGGTTTAATGCCCCTTGGAAAAGTGTTGGAGGTCGCAGTGGCTTAACAAGACGGTTTTAATGCTCCTTGGAAAAGTGGTGGAGGTCGCAGTAGCTTAACAAGACGGTTTTAATGCCCCTTGGAAAAGTGGTGGAGGTCACAGTAGTTTATCAAGCCGGTTTTAATGCCCTTTGGAAAAGTGGCAGAGGTCACAGTAGCTTAACAAGACAGTTTTAATGCCCCTCGGAAGAGACGTGGAGGTGACAGTAGCTTAACAAGACGTTTTTAATGCCCTTCGGAAGAGACGTGGAGGTCCCGGTAGCTTAACAAGACGGTTTTAATGCCCCTCGGAAGAGACGTGGAGGTCACAGTAGCTTAACAAGACGGTTTTAATGCCCCTTGGAAAAGTGGTGGAGGTCACAGTAGCTTAACGAGACGGTTTTAATGCCCCTTGGAAAAATGGTGGAGGTCACAATAGCTTAACAAGACGGTTTTAATGCCCCTTGGAAAAGTGGTGGAGGTCACAGTAGCTTAACAAGACGGTTTTAATGCCCCTTGGAAAAATGGTGGAGGTCGCAATAGCTTAGCAAGACAGTTTTAATGCCTATTGGAGAAGTGGTGGAGGTCGCAGTAGCTTAACAAGACGGTTTTAATGCCCTTGGAAAAGTGGTGGAGGTCACAGTAGCTTAACAAGATAGTTTTAATGCCCCTCGGAAGAGACGTGGAGGTCACAGTAGCTTAACAAGACGGTTTTAATGCCCCTTGGAAAAGTGGTGGAGGTCCTAGTAGCTTAACAAGATGGTTTTAATGCCCCTTGGAAAAGTGGTGGAGGTCGCAGTAGCTTAACAAAACGGTTCTAATGCCCCTCGGAAGAGACGTGGAGGTTCCAGTAGCTTAACAAGACGGTTTTAATGCCCCTCGGAAGAGACGTGGAGGTCCCAGTAGCTTAACAAGACGGTTTTAATGCCACTCGGAAGAGACGTTGAGGTCCCAGTAGCTTAACAAGACTGTTTTAAGGCCCCTTGGAAAAGTGGTGGAGGTCACAGTAGCTTAACAAGACGGTTTTAATGCCACTTGGAAAAGTGGTGGAGGTCGCAGTAGCTTAACAAGACGGTTTTAATGCCCCTCGGAAGAGATGTGGAGGTCACATTAGCTTAACAAGACAGTTTGAATGCCCCTTGGAAGAGACGTGGAGGTCCCAGTAGCTCAACAAGACGGTTTTAATGCCCCTTACAAGAGCCATTCAGTACAGCATCTTAAAAACATTATTCCCATTACTGGGGAGTTGGTCTCCCATAGTCTTTGCTTATGCCTTCCAAGCAAAAGCTGCCAAAAATTAGGACGGAGGAACTTGCAATGCCCCTTACAGAGCCATGCAGTACAGCATATTACAAACATTATTCCCATTATTGGGGAGTGGGTATCCCATAGTCTTTGCTTATGCCTTCCAAGCAAAAGCTGCCAAAAATTAGGACGGAGGAACTTGCAATGCCCCTTACAAGAGCCATGCAGTACAGCATATTACCAACATTATTACCATTATTGGGGAGTGGGTCTCCCATAGTCTTTGCTTATGCCTTCCAAGCAAAAGCTGCCAAAAATTAGGATGGTGGAACTTGCAATGCCCCTTACAAGAGCCATGCAGTACAGCATATTGCAAACATTATTCTCATTATTGGGGAGTGGGTCTCCCATAGTCTTTGCTTATGCCTTCCAAGCAAAAGCTGACAAAAATTAGGAGGAAACGCAATGCCCGTTCGAAGAGTCGTGGAGGTTAGAGTTAATTAAAAACATCATTTCAATGCCCCTTGGAAGAGCTGTGGAGTTCAGAGTGGTTTAACAAGACGCTTTTAATGCCCCTCGGAAGAGAAGTGGAGGTCCCAGTAGCTTAACAAGATGGTTTAAATGCCCCTTGGAAAAGTGGTGGAGGTCGCAGTGGCTTAACAAGACGGTTTTAATGCTCCTTGGAAAAGTGGTGGTGGTCGCAGAAGCTTAACAAGACGGTTTTAATGCCCCTTGGAAAAGTGGTGGAGGTCACAGTAGCTTATCAAGCCGGTTTTAATGCCCCTTGGAAAAGTGGTGGAGGTCACAGTAGCTTAACAAGACGGTTTTAATGCCCCTCGGAAGAGACGTGGAGGTGACAGTAGCTTAACAAGACGTTTTTAATGCCCTTCGGAAGAGACGTGGAGGTCCCGGTAGCTTAACAAGATGGTTTTAATGCCCCTCGGAAGAGACGTGGAGGTCACAGTAGCTTAACAAGACGGTTTTAATGCCCCTTGGAAAAGTTGTGGAGGTCGCAATAGCTTAACAAGACAGTTTTAATGCCCCTTGGAAAAGTGGTGGAGGTCACAGTAGCTTAACAAGACGGTTTTAATGCCCCTTGGAAAAGTAGTGGAGGTCACAGTAGCTTAACAAGACGATTTTAATGCCCCTCGGAAGAGACGTGGAGGTGACAGTAGCTTAACAAGACGGTTTTAATGCCCCTTGGAAAAGTGGTGGAGGTCACAGTAGCTTAACAAGACGGTTTTAATGCCCCTCGGAAGAGACGTGGAGGTCACAGTAGCTTAACAAGACGTTTTTAATGCCCCTCGGAAGAGACGTGGAGGTCCCAGTAGCTTAATAAGACGGTTTTAATGCCCCTCGGAAAAGTGGTGGAGGTCACAATAGCTTAGCAAGACAGTTTTAATGCCCCTTGGAAAAGTGGTGGAGGTCGCAATAGCTTAGCAAGATAGTTTTAATGCCTATTGGAAAAGTGGTGGAGGTCACAGTAGCTTAACAAGACGGTTTTAATGCCCCTTGGAAAAGTGGTGGAGGTCACAGTAGCTTAACAAGATAGTTTTAATGCCCCTCGGAAGAGACGTGGAGGTCACAGTAGCTTAACAAGACGGTTTTTATGCCCCTTGGAAAAGTGGTGGAGGTCCTAGTAGCTTAACAAGATGGTTTTAATGCCCCTTGGAAAAGTGGTGGAGGTCGCAGTAGCTTAACAAAATGGTTTTAATGCCCCTCGGAAGAGACGTGGAGGTTCCAGTAGCTTAACAAGACGGTTTTAATGCCCCTCGGAAGAGACGTGGAGGTCCCAGTAGCTTAACAAGACGGTTTTAATGCCACTCGGAAGAGACGTTGAGGTCCCAGTAGCTTAACAAGATGGTTTTAATGCCCCTTGGAAAAGTGATGGAGGTCGCAGTAGCTTAACAAGACTGCTTAAAGGCCCCTCGGAAAAGTGGTGGAGGTCACAGTAGCTTAACAAGACGGTTTAATGCCACTTGGAAAAGTGGTGGAGGTCGAAGTAGCTTAACAAGACGGTTTTAATGCCCCTCGGAAGAGATGTGGAGGTCACAGTAGCTTAACAAGACAGTTTGAATGCCCCTTGGAAGAGACATTGAGGTCCCAGTAGCTCAACAAGACCGTTTTAATACCCCTTACAAGAGCCATACAGTACAGCATCTTAAAAACATTATTCCCATTACTGGGGAGTTGGTCTCCCATAGTCTTTGCTTATGCCTTCCAAGCAAAAGCTGACAAAAATTATTACGGAGGAACATGCAATGCCCCTTACAAGAGCCATGCAGTACAGCATATTACCAACATTATTACCATTATCGGGGAGTGGGTCTCCCATAGTCTTTGCTTATGTCTTCCAAGCAAAAGCTGCCAAAAATTAGGAGGAAACGCAATGTCCGTTCAAAAAGTCATGGAGGTTAGAGTTAATTAAAAACAACATTTCAATGCCCCTTGGAAGAGCTGTGGAGTTCAGAGTGGTTTAACAAGACATTTTTAATGCCCCTCGGTAGAGAAGTGGAGGTCCCAGTAGCTGAACAAGACGGTTTTAATGCCCCTTGGAAAAGTGGTGGATGTCGCAGTGTCTTAACAAGACGGTTTTAATGCTCCTTGGAAAAGTGGTGGAGGTCGCAGTAGCTTAACAAGACGGTTTTAATGCCCCTTGGAAAAGTGGTGGAGGTCACAGTAGTTTAACAAGCCGGTTTTAATGCCCCTTGGAAAAGTGGTGGAGGTCACAGTAGCTTAACAAGATGGTTTTAATGCCTCTCGGAAGAGACGTGGAGGTGACAGTAGCTTAACAAGACGTTTTTAATGCCCTTCGGAAGAGACGTGGAAGTCGCAGTAGCTTAACAAGACGGTTTTAATGGCCCTCGGAAGAGACGTGGAGGTCCCAGTAGCTTAACAAGACGGTTTTAATGCCCCTTGGAAAAGTGATGGAGGTCACAATAGCTTAACAAGATGGTTTTAATGCCCCTTGGAAAAGTGGTGGAGGTCACAGTAGCTTAAAAAGACGGTTTTAATGCCCCTTGGAAAAATGGTGGAGGTCGCAATAGCTTAGCAAGACAGTTTTAATGCCTATTGGAGAAGTGGTGGAGGTCGCAGTAGCTTAACAAGACGGTTTTAATGCCCCTTGGAAAAGTGGTGGAGGTCACAGTAGCTTAACAAGATAGTTTTAATGCCCCTCGGAAGAGACGTGGAGGTGACAGTAGCTTAACAAGACGTTTTTAATGCCCCTTGGAAAAGTGGTGGAGGTCGCAGTAGCTTAACAAGACGGTTTTAATGCCCCTCGGAAGAGATGTGGAGGTCACATTAGCTTAACAAGACAGTTTGAATGCCCCTTGGAAGAGACGTGGAGGTCCCAGTAGCTCAACAAGATGGTTTTAATGCCCCTTACAAGAGCCATTCAGTACAGCATCTTAAAAACATTATTCCCATTACTGGGGAGTTGGTCTCCCATAGTCTTTGCTTATGCCTTCCACGCAAAAGCTGCCAAAAATTAGGACGGAGGAACTTGCAATGCCCCTTACAAGAGCCATGCAGTACAGCATATTACAAACATTATTCCCATTATTGGGGAGTGGGTATCCCATAGTCTTTGCTTATGCCTTCCAAGCAAAAGCTGCCAAAAATTAGGACGGAGGAACTTGCAATGCCCCTTACAAGAGCCATGCAGTACAGCATATTACCAACATTATTACCATTATTGGGGAGTGGGTCTCCCATAGTCTTTGCTTATGCCTTCCAAGCAAAACCTGCCAAAAATTAGGACGGTGGAACTCGCAATGCCCCTTACAAGAGACATGCACTACAGCATATTGCAAACATTATTCTCATTATTGGGGAGTGGGTCTCCCATAGTCTTTGCTTATGCCTTCCAAGCAAAAGCTGCCAAAAATTAGGAGGAAATGCAATGCCCGTTCGAAGAATCGTGGAGGTTAGAGTTAATTAAAAACAACATTTCAATGCCCCTTGGAAGAGCTGTGGAGTTCAGAGTGGTTTAACAAGACGCTTTTAATGCCCCTCGGAAGAGACGTGGAGGTCCCAGTAGCTTAACAAGATGGTTTTAATGCCCCTTGGAAAAGTGGTGGAGGTCGCAGTAGCTTAACAAGAAGGTTTTAATGCCTCTTGGAAAAGTGGTGGAGGTCGCAGTAGCTTAACAAGACGGTTTTAATGCCCCTTGGAAAAGTGTTGGAGGTCGCAGTGGCTTAACAAGACGGTTTTAATGCTCCTTGGAAAAGTGGTGGAGGTCGCAGTAGCTTAACAAGACGGTTTTAATGCCCCTTGGAAAAGTGGTGGAGGTCACAGTAGTTTATCAAGCCGGTTTTAATGCCCTTTGGAAAAGTGGCAGAGGTCACAGTAGCTTAACAAGACAGTTTTAATGCCCCTCGGAAGAGACGTGGAGGTGACAGTAGCTTAACAAGACGTTTTTAATGCCCTTCGGAAGAGACGTGGAGGTCCCGGTAGCTTAACAAGACGGTTTTAATGCCCCTTGGAAAAGTGGTGGAGGTCACAGTAGCTTAACGAGACGGTTTTAATGCCCCTTGGAAAAATGGTGGAGGTCGCAATAGCTTAACAAGACGGTTTTAATGCCCCTTGGAAAAGTGGTGGAGGTCACAGTAGCTTAACAAGACGGTTTTAATGCCCCTTGGAAAAATGGTGGAGGTCGCAATAGCTTAGCAAGACAGTTTTAATGCCTATTGGAGAAGTGGTGGAGGTCGCAGTAGCTTAACAAGACGGTTTTAATGCCCTTGGAAAAGTGGTGGAGGTCACAGTAGCTTAACAAGATAGTTTTAATGCCCCTCGGAAGAGACGTGGAGGTCACAGTAGCTTAACAAGACGTTTTTAATGCCCCTTGGAAAAGTGGTGGAGGTCCTAATAGCTTAACAAGATGGTTTTAATGCCCCTTGGAAAAGTGGTGGAGGTCGCAGTAGCTTAACAAAACGGTTCTAATGCCCCTCGGAAGAGACGTGGAGGTTCCAGTAGCTTAACAAGACGGTTTTAATGCCCCTCGGAAGAGACATGGAGGTCCCAGTAGCTTAACAAGACGGTTTTAATGCCACTCGGAAGAGACGTTGAGGTCCCAGTAGCTTAACAAGACTGTTTTAAGGCCCCTTGGAAAAGTGGTGGAGGTCACAGTAGCTTAACAAGACGGTTTTAATGCCACTTGGAAAAGTGGTGGAGGTCGCAGTAGCTTAACAAGACGGTTTTAATGCCCCTCGGAAGAGATGTGGAGGTCACATTAGCTTAACAAGACAGTTTGAATGCCCCTTGGAAGAGACGTGGAGGTCCCAGTAGCTCAACAAGACGGTTTTAATTCCCCTTACAAGAGCCATTCAGTACAGCATCTTAAAAACATTATTCCCATTACTGGGGAGTTGGTCTCCCATAGTCTTTGCTTATGCCTTCCAAGCAAAAGCTGCCAAAAATTAGGACGGAGGAACTTGCAATGCCCCTTACAAGAGCCATGCAGTACAGCATATTACAAACATTATTCCCATTATTGGGGAGTGGGTATCCCATAGTCTTTGCTTATGCCTTCCAAGCAAAAGCTGCCAAAAATTAGGACGGAGGAACTTGCAATGCCCCTTACAAGAGCCATGCAGTACAGCATATTACCAACATTATTACCATTATTGGGGAGTGGGTCTCCCATAGTCTTTGCTTATGCCTTCCAAGCAAAAGCTGCCAAAAATTAGGATGGTGGAACTTGCAATGCCCCTTACAAGAGCCATGCAGTACAGCATATTGCAAACATTATTCTCATTATTGGGGAGTGGGTCTCCCATAGTCTTTGCTTATGCCTTCAAAGCAAAAGCTGCCAAAAATTAGGAGGAAACGCAATGCCCGTTCGAAGAGTCGTGGAGGTTAGAGTTAATTAAAAACATCATTTCAATGCCCCTTGGAAGAGCTGTGGAGTTCAGAGTGGTTTAACAAGACGCTTTTAATGCCCCTCGGAAGAGAAGTGGAGGTCCCAGTAGCTTAACAAGATGGTTTAAATGCCCCTTGGAAAAGTGGTGGAGGTCGCAGTGGCTTAACAAGACGGTTTTAATGCTCCTTGGAAAAGTGGTGGTGGTCGCAGTAGCTTAACAATACGGTTTTAATGCCCCTTGGAAAAGTGGTGGAGGTCACAGTAGTTTATCAAGCCGGTTTTAATGCCCCTTGGAAAAGTGGTGGAGGTCACAGTAGCTTAACAAGACGGTTTTAATGCCCCTCGGAAGAGACGTGGAGGTGACAGTAGCTTAACAAGACGTTTTTAATGCCCTTCGGAAGAGACGTGGAGGTCCCGGTAGCTTAACAAGATGGTTTTAATGCCCCTCGGAAGAGACGTGGAGGTCACAGTAGCTTAACAAGACGGTTTTAATGCCCCTTGGAAAAATTGTGGAGGTCGCAATAGCTTAACAAGACAGTTTTAATGCCCCTTGGAAAAGTGGTGGAGGTCACAGTAGCTTAACAAGACGGTTTTAATGCCCCTTGGAAAAGTAGTGGAGGTCACAGTAGCTTAACAAGACGATTTTAATGCCCCTCGGAAGAGACGTGGAGGTGACAGTAGCTTAACAAGACGGTTTTAATGCCCCTTGGAAAAGTGGTGGAGGTCACAGTAGCTTAACAAGACGGTTTTAATGCCCCTCGGAAGAGACGTGGAGGTCACAGTAGCTTAACAAGACGTTTTTAATGCCCCTCGGAAGAGACATGGAGGTCCCAGTAGCTTAATAAGACGGTTTTAATGCCCCTCGGAAAAGTGGTGGAGGTCACAATAGCTTAGCAAGACAGTTTTAATGCCCCTTGGAAAAGTGGTGGAGGTCGCAATAGCTTAGCAAGATAGTTTTAATGCCTATTGGAAAAGTGGTGGAGGTCACAGTAGCTTAACAAGACGGTTTTAATGCCCCTTGGAAAAGTGGTGGAGGTCACAGTAGCTTAACAAGATAGTTTTAATGCCCCTCGGAAGAGACGTGGAGGTCACAGTAGCTTAACAAGACGGTTTTTATGCCCCTTGGAAAAGTGGTGGAGGTCCTAGTAGCTTAACAAGATGGTTTTAATGCCCCTTGGAAAAGTGGTGGAGGTCGCAGTAGCTTAACAAAATGGTTTTAATGCCCCTCGGAAGAGACGTGGAGGTTCCAGTAGCTTAACAAGACGGTTTTAATGCCCCTCGGAAGAGACGTGGAGGTCCCAGTAGCTTAACAAGACGGTTTTAATGCCACTCGGAAGAGACGTTGAGGTCCCAGTAGCTTAACAAGATGGTTTTAATGCCCCTTGGAAAAGTGATGGAGGTCGCAGTAGCTTAACAAGACTGCTTAAAGGCCCCTCGGAAAAGTGGTGGAGGTCACAGTAGCTTAACAAGACGGTTTTAATGCCACTTGGAAAAGTGGTGGAGGTCGCAGTAGCTTAACAAGACGGTTTTAATGCCCCTCGGAAGAGATGTGGAGGTCACATTAGCTTAACAAGACAGTTTAAATGCCCCTTGGAAGAGACGTGGAGGTCCCAGTAGCTCAACAAGATGGTTTTAATGCCGCTTACAAGAGCCATTCAGTACAGCATCTTAAAAACATTATTCCCATTACTGGGGAGTTGGTCTCCCATAGTCTTTGCTTATGCCTTCCACGCAAAAGCTGCCAAAAATTAGGACGGAGGAACTTGCAATGCCCCTTACAAGAGCCATGCAGTACAGCATATTACAAACATTATTCCCATTATTGGGGAGTGGGTATCCCATAGTCTTTGCTTATGCCTTCCAAGCAAAAGCTGCCAAAAATTAGGACGGAGGAACTTGCAATGCCCCTTACAAGAGCCATGCAGTACAGCATATTACCAACATTATTACCATTATTGGGGAGTGGGTCTCCCATAGTCTTTGCTTATGCCTTCCAAGCAAAACCTGCCAAAAATTAGGACGGTGGAACTCGCAATGCCCCTTACAAGAGACATGCAGTACAGCATATTGCAAACATTATTCTCATTATTGGGGAGTGGGTCTCCCATAGTCTTTGCTTATGCCTTCCAAGCAAAAGCTGCCAAAAATTAGGAGGAAACGCAATGCCCGTTCGAAGAGTCGTGGAGGTTAGAGTTAATTAAAAACATAATTTCAATGCCCCTTGGAAGAGCTGTGGAGTTCAGAGTGGTTTAACAAGACGCTTTTAATGCCCCTCGGAAGAGAAGTGGAGGTCCCAGTAGCTTAACAAGACGGTTTTAATGCCCCTTAGAAAAGTGGTGGAGGTCACAGTAGTTTATCAAGCCGGTTTTAATGCCCCTTGAAAAAGTGGCGGAGGTCACAGTAGCTTAACAAGACAGTTTTAATGCCCCTCGGAAGAGACGTGGAGGTGACAGTAGCTTAACAAGACGTTTTTAATGCCCTTCGGAAGAGACGTGGAGGTAACGGTACCTTAACAAGACGGTTTTAATGCCCCTCGGAAGAGACGTGGAGGTCACAGTAGCTTAACAAGACGGTTTTAATGCCCCTTGGAAAAGTTGTGGAGGTCGCAATAGCTTAACAAGACGGTTTTAATGCCCCTTGGAAAAGTGGTGGAGGTCACAGTAGCTTAACAAGACGGTTTTAATGCCCCTTGGAAAAGTAGTGGAGGTCACAGTAGCTTAACAAGACGGTTTTAATGCCCCTCGGAAGAGACGTGGAGGTGACAGTAGCTTAACAAGATGGTTTTAATGCCGATTGGAAAAGTGGTGGGGGTCAAAGTAGCTTAACAAGACTGTTTTAATGCCCCTCGGAAGAGATGTGGAGGTCACAGTATCTTAACAAGACGGTTTTAATGCCCCTTGGAAAAGTTGTGGAGGTCGCAATAGCTTAACAAGACGGTTTTAATGCCCCTTGGAAAAGTGGTGGAGGTCACAGTAGCTTAACAAGACGGTTTTAATGCCCCTTGGAAAAGTAGTGGAGGTCACAGTAGCTTAACAAGACGTTTTTAATGCCCCTCGGAAGAGACGTGGAGGTGACAGAAGCTTAACAAGACGGTTTTAATGCCCCTTGGAAAAGTGGTGGAGGTCACAGTAGCTTAACAAGACTGTTTTAATGCCCCTTGGAAAAGTGGTGGAGGTCACAGTAGCTTAACAAGACAGTTTTAATGCCCCTCGGAAGAGACGTGGAGGTGACAGTAGCTTAACAAGACGTTTTTAATGCCCTTCGGAAGAGACGTGGAGGTCCCAGTAGCTTGACAAGACGGTTTTAATGCCCCTAGGAAGAGACGTGGAGGTCACAGTAGCTTAACAAGACGGTTTTAATGCCCCTTGGAAAAGTTGTGGAGGTCGCAATAGCTTAACAAGACGGTTTTAATGCCACTTGGAAAAGTGGTGGAGGTCACAGTAGCTTAACAAGACGGTTTTAATGCCCCTTGGAAAAGTAGTTTAGGTCACAGTAGCTTAACAAGACGGTTTTAATGCCCCTCGGAAGAGACGTGGAGGTGACAGTAGCTTAACAAGACGGTTTTAATGCCCCTTGGAAAAGTGGTGGAGGTCACAGTAGCTTAACAAGACTGTTTTAATGCCCCTCGGAAGAGACGTGGAGGTCACAGTAGCTTAACAAGACGGTTTTAATGCCCCTTGGAAAAGTTGTGGAGGTCGCAATAGCTTAACAAGACGGTTTTAATGCCCCTTGGAAAAGTGGTGGAGGTCACAGTAGCTTAACAAGACGGTTTTAATGCCCCTTGGAAAAGTAGTGGAGGTCACAGTAGCTTAACAAGACGGTTTTAATGCCCCTCGGAAGAGACGTGGAGGTGACAGTAGCTTAACAAGATGGTTTTAATGCCGCTTGGAAAAGTGGTGGAGGTCACTGTAGCTTAACAAGACTGTTTTAATGCCCCTCGGAAGAGACGTGGAGGTCACAGTATCTTAACAAGACGGTTTTAATGCCCCTTGGAAAAGTTGTGGAGGTCGCAATAGCTTAAGAAGACGGTTTTAATGCCCCTTGGAAAAGTGGTGGAGGTCACAGTAGCTTAACAAGACGGTTTTAATGCCCCTTGGAAAAGTAGTGGAGGTCACAGTAGCTTAGCAAGATGGTTTTAATGCCCCTCGGAAGAGATGTGGAGGTGACAGTAGCTTAACAAGACGGTTTTAATGCCCCTTGGAAAAGTGGTGGAGGTCACAGTAGCTTAACAAGACTGTTCTAATGCCCCTTGGAAAAGTGGTGGAGGTCACAGTAGCTTAACAAGACAGTTTTAATGCCCCTCGGAAGAGACGTGGAGGTGACAGTAGCTTAACAAGACGTTTTTAATGCCCTTCGGAAGAGACGTGGAGGTCCCGGTAGCTTAACAAGACGGTTTTAATGCCCCTCGGAAGAGACGTGGAGGTCCCAGTAGCTTAACAAGACGGTTTTAATGCCCCTTAGAAAAGTGGTGGAGGTCACAGTAGTTTATCAAGCCGGTTTTAATGCCCCTTGGAAAAGTGGCGGAGGTCACAGTAGCTTAACAAGACAGTTTTAATGCCCCTCGGAAGAGACGTGGAGGTGACAGTAGCTTAACAAGACGTTTTTAATGCCCTTCGGAAGAGACGTGGAGGTCCCGGTAGCTTAACAAGACGGTTTTAATGCCCCTCGGAAGAGACGTGGAGGTCACAGTAGCTTAACAAGACGGTTTTAATGCCCCTTGGAAAAGTTGTTTAGGTCGCAATAGCTTAACAAGACGGTTTTAATGCCCCTTGGAAAAGTGGTGGAGGTCACAGTAGCTTAACAAGACGGTTTTAATGCCCCTTGGAAAAGTAGTGGAGGTCACAGTAGCTTAACAAGACGGTTTTAATGCCCCTCGGAAGAGACGTGGAGGTGACAGTAGCTTAACAAGATGGTTTTAATGCCGATTGGAAAAGTGGTGGGGGTCAAAGTAGCTTAACAAGACTGTTTTAATGCCCCTCGGAAGAGATGTGGAGGTCACAGTATCTTAACAAGACGGTTTTAATGCCCCTTGGAAAAGTTGTGGAGGTTGCAATAGCTTAACAAGACGGTTTTAATGCCCCTTGGAAAAGTGGTGGAGGTCACAGTAGCTTAACAAGACGGTTTTAATGCCCCTTGGAAAAGTAGTGGAGGTCACAGTAGCTTAACAAGACGTTTTTAATGCCCCTCGGAAGAGACGTGGAGGTGACAGAAGCTTAACAAGACGGTTTTAATGCCCCTTGGAAAAGTGGTGGAGGTCACAGTAGCTTAACAAGACTGTTTTAATGCCCCTTGGAAAAGTGGTGGAGGTCACAGTAGCTTAACAAGACAGTTTTAATGCCCCTCGGAAGAGACGTGGAGGTGACAGTAGCTTAACAAGACGTTTTTAATGCCCTTCGGAAGAGACGTGGAGGTCCCGGTAGCTTGACAAGACGGTTTTAATGCCCCTCGGAAGAGACGTGGAGGTGACAGTAGCTTAACAAGACGGTTTTAATGCCCCTTGGAAAAGTGGTGGAGGTCACAGTAGCTTAACAAGACTGTTTTAATGCCCCTCGGAAGAGACGTGGAGGTCACAGTAGCTTAACAAGACGCTTTTAATGCCCCTTGGAAAAGTTGTGGAGGTCGCAATAGCTTAACAAGATGGTTTTAATGCCCCTTGGAAAAGTGGTGGAGGTCACAGTAGCTTAACAAGACGGTTTTAATGCCCCTTGGAAAAGTAGTGGAGGTCACAGTAGCTTAACAAGACGGTTTTAATGCCCCTCGGAAGAGACGTGGAGGTGACAGTAGCTTAACAAGATGGTTTTAATGCCGCTTGGAAAAGTGGTGGAGGTCACAGTAGCTTAACAAGACTGTTTTAATGCCCCTCGGAAGAGACGTGGAGGTCACAGTATCTTAACAAGACGGTTTTAATGCCCCTTGGAAAAGTTGTGGAGGTCGCAATAGCTTAAGAAGACGGTTTTAATGCCCCTTGGAAAAGTGGTGGAGGTCACAGTAGCTTAACAAGACGGTTTTAATGCCCCTTGGAAAAGTAGTGGAGGTCACAGTAGCTTAGCAAGACGGTTTTAATGCCCCTCGGAAGAGATGTGGAGGTGACAGTAGCTTAACAAGACGGTTTTAATGCCCCTTGGAAAAGTGGTGGAGGTCACAGTAGCTTAACAAGACTGTTCTAATGCCCCTTGGAAAAGTGGTGGAGGTCACAGTAGCTTAACAAGACAGTTTTAATGCCCCTCGGAAGAGACGTGGAGGTGACAGTAGCTTAACAAGACGTTTTTAATGCCCTTCGGAAGAGACGTGGAGGTCCCGGTAGCTTAACAAGACGGTTTTAATGCCCCTCGGAAGAGACGTGGAGGTCACAGTAGATTAACAAGACGGTTTTAATGCCCCTTGGAAAAGTTGTGGAGGTCGCAATAGCTTAACAAGACGGTTTTAATGCCCCTTGGAAAAGTGGTGGAGGTCACAGTAGCTTAACAAGACGGTTTTAATGCCCCTTGGAAAAGTAGTGGAGGTCACAGTAGCTTAACAAGACGGTTTTAATGCCCCTCGGAAGAGACGTGTAGGTGACAGTAGCTTAACAAGACGGTTTTAATGCCCCTTGGAAAAGTGGTGGAGGTCAGAGTAGCTTAACAAGACTGTTTTAATGCCCCTCGGAAGAGACGTGGAGGTCACAGTAGCTTAACAAGACGGTTTTAATGCCCCTTGGAAAAGTGGTGGAGGTCACAGTAGCTTAACAAGACTGTTTTAATGCCCCTCGGAAGAGACGTGGAAGTCACAGTAGCTTAACAAGACGTTTTTAATGCCCCTCGGAAGAGACGTGGAGGTCCCACTAGCTTAACAAGACGGTTTTAATGCCCCTCGGAAAAGTGGTCGAGGTCGCAATAGCTTAGCAAGACAGTTTTAATGCCCCTTGGAAAAGTGGTGGAGGTCGCAATAGCTTAGCAAGACAGTTTTAATGCCTATTGGAAAAGTGGTGGAGGTCACAGTAGCTTAACAAGACGGTTTTAATGCCCCTCGGAAGAGACGTGGAGGTTCCAGTAGCTTAACAAGACGGTTTTAATGCCCCTCGGAAGAGACGTGGAGGTCCTAGTAGCTTAACAAGATGGTTTTAATGCCCCTTGGAAAAGTGATGGAGGTCTCAGTAGCTTAACAAGACTGTTTTAAGGCCCCTCGGAAGAGACGTGGAGGTGACAGTAGCTTAACAAGACGTTTTTAATGTCCTTCGGAAGAGACGTGGAGGTCCCGGTAGCTTAACAAGACGGTTTTAATGCCCCTCGGAAGAGACGTGGAGGTCACTGTAGCTTAACAAGACGGTTTTAATGCCCCTTGGAAAAGTTGTGGAGGTCGCAATAGCTTAGCAAGACGGTTTTAATGCCCCTTGGAAAAGTGGTGGAGGTCACAGTAGCTTAACAAGACGGTTTTAATGCCCCTTGGAAAAGTAGTTTAGGTCACAATAGCTTAACAAGACGGTTTTAATGCCCCTCGGAAGAGACGTGGAGGTGACAGAAGCTTAACAAGACGGTTTTAATGCCCCTTGGAAAAGTGGTGGAGGTCACAGTAGCTTAACAAGACTGTTTTAATGCCCCTCGGAAGAGACGTGGAGGTCACAGTAGCTTAACAAGACGGTTTTAATGCCCCTTGGAAAAGTTGTTTAGGTCGCAATAGCTTAACAAGACGGTTTTAATGCCCCTTGGAAAAGTGGTGGAGGTCACAGTAGCTTAACAAGACGGTTTTAATGCCCCTTGGAAAAGTAGTGGAGGTCACAGTAGCTTAACAAGACAGTTTTAATGCCCCTCGGAAGAGACGTGGAGGTGACAGTAGCTTAACAAGATGGTTTTAATGCCGATTGGAAAAGTGGTGGGGGTCAAAGTAGCTTAACAAGACTGTTTTAATGCCCCTCGGAAGAGATGTGGAGGTCACAGTATCTTAACAAGACGGTTTTAATGCCCCTTGGAAAAGTTGTGGAGGTTGCAATAGCTTAACAAGACGGTTTTAATGCCCCTTGGAAAAGTGGTGGAGGTCACAGTAGCTTAACAAGACGGTTTTAATGCCCCTTGGAAAAGTAGTGGAGGTCACAGTAGCTTAACAAGACGTTTTTAATGCCCCTCGGAAGAGACGTGGAGGTGACAGAAGCTTAACAAGACGGTTTTAATGCCCCTTGGAAAAGTGGTGGAGGTCACAGTAGCTTAACAAGACTGTTTTAATGCCCCTTGGAAAAGTGGTGGAGGTCACAGTAGCTTAACAAGACAGTTTTAATGCCCCTCGGAAGAGACGTGGAGGTGACAGTAGCTTAACAAGACGTTTTTAATGCCCTTCGGAAGAGACGTGGAGGTCCCGGTAGCTTGACAAGACGGTTTTAATGCCCCTCGGAAGAGACGTGGAGGTGACAGTAGCTTAACAAGACGGTTTTAATGCCCCTTGGAAAAGTGGTGGAGGTCACAGTAGCTTAACAAGACTGTTTTAATGCCCCTCGGAAGAGACGTGGAGGTCACAGTAGCTTAACAAGACGCTTTTAATGCCCCTTGGAAAAGTTGTGGAGGTCGCAATAGCTTAACAAGACGGTTTTAATGCCCCTTGGAAAAGTGGTGGAGGTCACAGTAGCTTAACAAGACGGTTTTAATGCCCCTTGGAAAAGTAGTGGAGGTCACAGTAGCTTAACAAGACGGTTTTAATGCCCCTCGGAAGAGACGTGGAGGTGACAGTAGCTTAACAAGATGGTTTTAATGCCGCTTGGAAAAGTGGTGGAGGTCACAGTAGCTTAACAAGACTGTTTTAATGCCCCTCGGAAGAGACGTGGAGGTCACAGTATCTTAACAAGACGGTTTTAATGCCCCTTGGAAAAGTTGTGGAGGTCGCAATAGCTTAAGAAGACGGTTTTAATGCCCCTTGGAAAAGTGGTGGAGGTCACAGTAGCTTAACAAGACGGTTTTAATGCCCCTTGGAAAAGTAGTGGAGGTCACAGTAGCTTAGCAAGACGGTTTTAATGCCCCTCGGAAGAGATGTGGAGGTGACAGTAGCTTAACAAGACGGTTTTAATGCCCCTTGGAAAAGTGGTGGAGGTCACAGTAGCTTAACAAGACTGTTCTAATGCCCCTTGGAAAAGTGGTGGAGGTCACAGTAGCTTAACAAGACAGTTTTAATGCCCCTCGGAAGAGACGTGGAGGTGACAGTAGCTTAACAAGACGTTTTTAATGCCCTTCGGAAGAGACGTGGAGGTCCCGGTAGCTTAACAAGACGGTTTTAATGCCCCTCGGAAGAGACGTGGAGGTCACAGTAGATTAACAAGACGGTTTTAATGCCCCTTGGAAAAGTTGTGGAGGTCGCAATAGCTTAACAAGACGGTTTTAATGCCCCTTGGAAAAGTGGTGGAGGTCACAGTAGCTTAACAAGACGGTTTTAATGCCCCTTGGAAAAGTAGTGGAGGTCACAGTAGCTTAACAAGACGGTTTTAATGCCCCTCGGAAGAGACGTGTAGGTGACAGTAGCTTAACAAGACGGTTTTAATGCCCCTTGGAAAAGTGGTGGAGGTCAGAGTAGCTTAACAAGACTGTTTTAATGCCCCTCGGAAGAGACGTGGAGGTCACAGTAGCTTAACAAGACGGTTTTAATGCCCCTTGGAAAAGTGGTGGAGGTCACAGTAGCTTAACAAGACTGTTTTAATGCCCCTCGGAAGAGACGTGGAAGTCACAGTAGCTTAACAAGACGTTTTTAATGCCCCTCGGAAGAGACGTGGAGGTCCCACTAGCTTAACAAGACGGTTTTAATGCCCCTCGGAAAAGTGGTCGAGGTCGCAATAGCTTAGCAAGACAGTTTTAATGCCCCTTGGAAAAGTGGTGGAGGTCGCAATAGCTTAGCAAGACAGTTTTAATGCCTATTGGAAAAGTGGTGGAGGTCACAGTAGCTTAACAAGACGGTTTTAATGCCCCTCGGAAGAGACGTGGAGGTTCCAGTAGCTTAACAAGACGGTTTTAATGCCCCTCGGAAGAGACGTGGAGGTCCTAGTAGTTTAACAAGATGGTTTTAATGCCCCTTGGAAAAGTGATGGAGGTCTCAGTAGCTTAACAAGACTGTTTTAAGGCCCCTCGGAAGAGACGTGGAGGTGACAGTAGCTTAACAAGACGTTTTTAATGTCCTTCGGAAGAGACGTGGAGGTCCCGGTAGCTTAACAAGACGGTTTTAATGCCCCTCGGAAGAGACGTGGAGGTCACAGTAGCTTAACAAGACGGTTTTAATGCCCCTTGGAAAAGTTGTGGTGGTCGCAATAGCTTAGCAAGACGGTTTTAATGCCCCTTGGAAAAGTGGTGGAGGTCACAGTAGCTTAACAAGACGGTTTTAATGCCCCTTGGAAAAGTAGTTTAGGTCACAATAGCTTAACAAGACGGTTTTAATGCCCCTCGGAAGAGACGTGGAGGTGACAGTAGCTTAACAAGACGGTTTTAATGCCCCTTGGAAAAGTGGTGGAGGTCACAGTAGCTTAACAAGACTGTTTTAATGCCCCTCGGAAGAGACGTGGAGGTCACAGTAGCTTAACAAGACGGTTTTAATGCCCCTTGGAAAAGTTGTGGAGGTCGCAATAGCTTAACAAGACGGTTTTAATGCCCCTTGGAAAAGTGGTGGAGGTCACAGTAGCTTAACAAGACGGTTTTAATGCCCCTTGGAAAAGTAGTGGAGGTCACAGTAGCTTAACAAGACGGTTTTAATGCCCCTCGGAAGAGACGTGGAGGTGACAGTAGCTTAACAAGATGGTTTTAATGCCGCTTGGAAAAGTGGTGGAGGTCACAGTAGCTTAACAAGACTGTTTTAATGCCCCTCGGAAGAGACGTGGAGGTCACAGTATCTTAACAAGACGGTTTTAATGCCCCTTGGAAAAGTTGTGGAGGTCGCAATAGCTTAAGAAGACGGTTTTAATGCCCCTTGGAAAAGTGGTGGAGGTCACAGTAGCTTAACAAGACGGTTTTAATGCCCCTTGGAAAAGTAGTGGAGGTCACAGTAGCTTAGCAAGACGGTTTTAATGCCCCTCGGAAGAGATGTGGAGGTGACAGTAGCTTAACAAGACGGTTTTAATGCCCCTTGGAAAAGTGGTGGAGGTCACAGTAGCTTAACAAGACTGTTCTAATGCCCCTTGGAAAAGTGGTGGAGGTCACAGTAGCTTAACAAGACAGTTTTAATGCCCCTCGGAAGAGACGTGGAGGTGACAGTAGCTTAACAAGACGTTTTTAATGCCCTTCGGAAGAGACGTGGAGGTCCCGGTAGCTTAACAAGACGGTTTTAATGCCCCTCGGAAGAGACGTGGAGGTCACAGTAGATTAACAAGACGGTTTTAATGCCCCTTGGAAAAGTTGTGGAGGTCGCAATAGCTTAACAAGACGGTTTTAATGCCCCTTGGAAAAGTGGTGGAGGTCACAGTAGCTTAACAAGACGGTTTTAATGCCCCTTGGAAAAGTAGTGGAGGTCACAGTAGCTTAACAAGACGGTTTTAATGCCCCTCGGAAGAGACGTGTAGGTGACAGTAGCTTAACAAGACGGTTTTAATGCCCCTTGGAAAAGTGGTGGAGGTCAGAGTAGCTTAACAAGACTGTTTTAATGCCCCTCGGAAGAGACGTGGAGGTCACAGTAGCTTAACAAGACGGTTTTAATGCCCCTTGGAAAAGTGGTGGAGGTCACAGTAGCTTAACAAGACTGTTTTAATGCCCCTCGGAAGAGACGTGGAAGTCACAGTAGCTTAACAAGACGTTTTTAATGCCCCTCGGAAGAGACGTGGAGGTCCCACTAGCTTAACAAGACGGTTTTAATGCCCCTCGGAAAAGTGGTCGAGGTCGCAATAGCTTAGCAAGACAGTTTTAATGCCCCTTGGAAAAGTGGTGGAGGTCGCAATAGCTTAGCAAGACAGTTTTAATGCCTATTGGAAAAGTGGTGGAGGTCACAGTAGCTTAACAAGACGGTTTTAATGCCCCTCGGAAGAGACGTGGAGGTTCCAGTAGCTTAACAAGACGGTTTTAATGCCCCTCGGAAGAGACGTGGAGGTCCTAGTAGCTTAACAAGATGGTTTTAATGCCCCTTAGAAAAGTGATGGAGGTCTCAGTAGCTTAACAAGACTGTTTTAAGGCCCCTCGGAAGAGACGTGGAGGTGACAGTAGCTTAACAAGACGTTTTTAATGTCCTTCGGAAGAGACGTGGAGGTCCCGGTAGCTTAACAAGACGGTTTTAATGCCCCTCGGAAGAGACGTGGAGGTCACTGTAGCTTAACAAGACGGTTTTAATGCCCCTTGGAAAAGTTGTGGAGGTCGCAATAGCTTAGCAAGACGGTTTTAATGCCCCTTGGAAAAGTGGTGGAGGTCACAGTAGCTTAACAAGACGGTTTTAATGCCCCTTGGAAAAGTAGTTTAGGTCACAATAGCTTAACAAGACGGTTTTAATGCCCCTCGGAAGTGACGTGGAGGTGACAGAAGCTTAACAAGACGGTTTTAATGCCCCTTGGAAAAGTGGTGGAGGTCACAGTAGCTTAACAAGACTGTTTTAATGCCCCTCGGAAGAGACGTGGAGGTCACAGTAGCTTAACAAGACGGTTTTAATGCCCCTTGGAAAAGTTGTTTAGGTCGCAATAGCTTAACAAGACGGTTTTAATGCCCCTTGGAAAAGTGGTGGAGGTCACAGTAGCTTAACAAGACGGTTTTAATGCCCCTTGGAAAAGTAGTGGAGGTCACAGTAGCTTAACAAGACGGTTTTAATGCCCCTCGGAAGAGACGTGGAGGTGACAGTAGCTTAACAAGATGGTTTTAATGCCGATTGGAAAAGTGGTGGGGGTCAAAGTAGCTTAACAAGACTGTTTTAATGCCCCTCGGAAGAGATGTGGAGGTCACAGTATCTTAACAAGACGGTTTTAATGCCCCTTGGAAAAGTTGTGGAGGTTGCAATAGCTTAACAAGACGGTTTTAATGCCCCTTGGAAAAGTGGTGGAGGTCACAGTAGCTTAACAAGACGGTTTTAATGCCCCTTGGAAAAGTAGTGGAGGTCACAGTAGCTTAACAAGACGTTTTTAATGCCCCTCGGAAGAGACGTGGAGGTGACAGAAGCTTAACAAGACGGTTTTAATGCCCCTTGGAAAAGTGGTGGAGGTCACAGTAGCTTAACAAGACTGTTTTAATGCCCCTTGGAAAAGTGGTGGAGGTCACAGTAGCTTAACAAGACAGTTTTAATGCCCCTCGGAAGAGACGTGGAGGTGACAGTAGCTTAACAAGACGTTTTTAATGCCCTTCGGAAGAGACGTGGAGGTCCCGGTAGCTTGACAAGACGGTTTTAATGCCCCTCGGAAGAGACGTGGAGGTGACAGTAGCTTAACAAGACGGTTTTAATGCCCCTTGGAAAAGTGGTGGAGGTCACAGTAGCTTAACAAGACTGTTTTAATGCCCCTCGGAAGAGACGTGGAGGTCACAGTAGCTTAACAAGACGCTTTTAATGCCCCTTGGAAAAGTTGTGGAGGTCGCAATAGCTTAACAAGACGGTTTTAATGCCCCTTGGAAAAGTGGTGGAGGTCACAGTAGCTTAACAAGACGGTTTTAATGCCCCTTGGAAAAGTAGTGGAGGTCACAGTAGCTTAACAAGACGGTTTTAATGCCCCTCGGAAGAGACGTGGAGGTGACAGTAGCTTAACAAGATGGTTTTAATGCCGCTTGGAAAAGTGGTGGAGGTCACAGTAGCTTAACAAGACTGTTTTAATGCCCCTCGGAAGAGACGTGGAGGTCACAGTATCTTAACAAGACGGTTTTAATGCCCCTTGGAAAAGTTGTGGAGGTCGCAATAGCTTAAGAAGACGGTTTTAATGCCCCTTGGAAAAGTGGTGGAGGTCACAGTAGCTTAACAAGACGGTTTTAATGCCCCTTGGAAAAGTAGTGGAGGTCACAGTAGCTTAGCAAGACGGTTTTAATGCCCCTCGGAAGAGATGTGGAGGTGACAGTAGCTTAACAAGACGGTTTTAATGCCCCTTGGAAAAGTGGTGGAGGTCACAGTAGCTTAACGAGACTGTTCTAATGCCCCTTGGAAAAGTGGTGGAGGTCACAGTAGCTTAACAAGACAGTTTTAATGCCCCTCGGAAGAGACGTGGAGGTGACAGTAGCTTAACAAGACGTTTTTAATGCCCTTCGGAAGAGACGTGGAGGTCCCGGTAGCTTAACAAGACGGTTTTAATGCCCCTCGGAAGAGACGTGGAGGTCACAGTAGATTAACAAGACGGTTTTAATGCCCCTTGGAAAAGTTGTGGAGGTCGCAATAGCTTAACAAGACGGTTTTAATGCCCCTTGGAAAAGTGGTGGAGGTCACAGTAGCTTAACAAGACGGTTTTAATGCCCCTTGGAAAAGTAGTGGAGGTCACAGTAGCTTAACAAGACGGTTTTAATGCCCCTCGGAAGAGACGTGTAGGTGACAGTAGCTTAACAAGACGGTTTTAATGCCCCTTGGAAAAGTGGTGGAGGTCAGAGTAGCTTAACAAGACTGTTTTAATGCCCCTCGGAAGAGACGTGGAGGTCACAGTAGCTTAACAAGACGGTTTTAATGCCCCTTGGAAAAGTGGTGGAGGTCACAGTAGCTTAACAAGACTGTTTTAATGCCCCTCGGAAGAGACGTGGAAGTCACAGTAGCTTAACAAGACGTTTTTAATGCCCCTCGGAAGAGACGTGGAGGTCCCACTAGCTTAACAAGACGGTTTTAATGCCCCTCGGAAAAGTGGTCGAGGTCGCAATAGCTTAGCAAGACAGTTTTAATGCCCCTTGGAAAAGTGGTGGAGGTCGCAATAGCTTAGCAAGACAGTTTTAATGCCTATTGGAAAAGTGGTGGAGGTCACAGTAGCTTAACAAGACGGTTTTAATGCCCCTCGGAAGAGACGTGGAGGTTCCAGTAGCTTAACAAGACGGTTTTAATGCCCCTCGGAAGAGACGTGGAGGTCCTAGTAGTTTAACAAGATGGTTTTAATGCCCCTTGGAAAAGTGATGGAGGTCTCAGTAGCTTAACAAGACTGTTTTAAGGCCCCTCGGAAGAGACGTGGAGGTGACAGTAGCTTAACAAGACGTTTTTAATGTCCTTCGGAAGAGACGTGGAGGTCCCGGTAGCTTAACAAGACGGTTTTAATGCCCCTCGGAAGAGACGTGGAGGTCACAGTAGCTTAACAAGACGGTTTTAATGCCCCTTGGAAAAGTTGTGGTGGTCGCAATAGCTTAGCAAGACGGTTTTAATGCCCCTTGGAAAAGTGGTGGAGGTCACAGTAGCTTAACAAGACGGTTTTAATGCCCCTTGGAAAAGTAGTTTAGGTCACAATAGCTTAACAAGACGGTTTTAATGCCCCTCGGAAGAGACGTGGAGGTGACAGTAGCTTAACAAGACGGTTTTAATGCCCCTTGGAAAAGTGGTGGAGGTCACAGTAGCTTAACAAGACTGTTTTAATGCCCCTCGGAAGAGACGTGGAGGTCACAGTAGCTTAACAAGACGGTTTTAATGCCCCTTGGAAAAGTTGTGGAGGTCGCAATAGCTTAACAAGACGGTTTTAATGCCCCTTGGAAAAGTGGTGGAGGTCACAGTAGCTTAACAAGACGGTTTTAATGCCCCTTGGAAAAGTAGTGGAGGTCACAATAGCTTAACAAGACGGTTTTAATGCACCTCGGAAGAGACGTGGAGGTGACAGTAGCTTAACAAGATGGTTTTAATGCCGCTTGGAAAAGTGGTGGAGGTCACAGTAGCTTAACAAGACTGTTTTAATGCCCCTCGGAAGAGACGTGGAGGTCACAGTATCTTAACAAGACGGTTTTAATGCCCCTTGGAAAAGTTGTGGAGGTCGCAATAGCTTAACAAGACGGTTTTAATGCCCCTTGGAAAAGTGGTGGAGGTCACAGTAGCTTAACAAGACGGTTTTAATGCCCCTTGGAAAAGTAGTGGAGGTCACAGTAGCTTAGCAAGACGGTTTTAATGCCCCTCGGAAGAGACGTGGAGGTGACAGTAGCTTAACAAGACGGTTTTAATGCCCCTTGGAAAAGTGGTGGAGGTCACAGTAGCTTAACAAGACTGTTTTAATGCCCCTCGGAAGAGACGTGGAGGTCACAGTAGCTTAACAAGACGGTTTTAATGCCCCTTGGAAAAGTAGTGGAGGTCACAGTAGCTTAACAAGACGGTTTTAATGCCCCTCGGAAGAGACGTGGAGGTGACAGTAGCTTAACAAGATGGTTTTAATGCCGCTTGGAAAAGTGGTGGAGGTCCCGGTAGCTTAACAAGACGGTTTTAATGTCCCTCGGAAGAGACGTGGAGGTTACAGTAGCTTAACAAGACGGTTTTAATGCCCCTTGGAAAAGTTGTGGAGGTCGCAATAGCTTAACAAGACGGTTTTAATGCCCCTTGGAAAAGTGGTGGAGGTGACAGTAGCTTAACAAGACGGTTTTAATGCCCCTTGGAAAAGTAGTGGAGGTCACAGTAGCTTAACAAGACGGTTTTAATGCCCCTCGGAAGAGACATGTAGGTGACAGTAGCTTAACAAGACGGTTTTAATGCCCCTTGGAAAAGTGGTGGAGGTCACAGTAGCTTAATAAGACTGTTTTAATGCCCCTCGGAAGAGACGTGGAGGTCACAGTAGCTTAACAAGACGGTTTTAATGCCCCTTGGAAAAGTAGTGGAGGTTACAGTAGCTTAACAAGACGGTTTTAATGCCCCTCGGAAGAGACGTGGAGGTGACAGTAGCTTAACAAGACGGTTTTAATGCCCCTTGGAAAAGTGGTGGAGGTCACAGTAGCTTAACAAGACTGTTTTAATGCCCCTCGGAAGAGACGTGGAAGTCACAGTAGCTTAACAAGACGTTTTTAATGCCCCTCGGAAGAGACGTGGAGGTCCCACTAGCTTAACAAGACGGTTTTAATGCTCCTCGGAAAAGTGGTCGAGGTCGCAATAGCTTAGCAAGACAGTTTTAATGCCCATTGGAAAAGTGGTGGAGGTCGCAATAGCTTAGCAAGACAGTTTTAATACCTATTGGAAAAGTGGTGGAGGTCACAGTAGCTTAACAAGACGGTTTTAATGCCCCTTGGAAAAGTGGTGGAGGTCACAGTAGCTTAACAAGATAGTTTTAATGCCCCTCGGAAGAGACGTGGAGGTCACAGTAGCTTAACAAGACGGTTTTAATGCCCCTTGGAAAAGTGGTGGAGGTCCTAGTAGCTTAACAAGATGGTTTTAATGCCCCTTGGAAAAGTGGTGGAGGTCACAGTAGCTTAACAAAACGGTTTAATGCCCCTCGGAAGAGACGTGGAGGTTCCAGTAGCTTAACAAGACGGTTTTAATGCCCCTCGGAAGAGACGTGGTGTCCTAGTAGCTTAACAAGATGGTTTTAATGCCCCTTGGAAAAGTGATGGAGGTCGCAGTAGCTTAACAAGACTGTTTTAAGGCCCCTTGGAAAAGTGGTGGATGTCACAGTAGCTTAACAAGACGGTTTTAATGCCACTTGGAAAAGTGGCGGAGGTCGCAGTAACTTAACAAGACGGTTTTAATGCCCCTCGGAAGAGATGTGGAGGTCACATTAGCTTAGCAAGACAGTTTGAATGCCCCTTGGAAGAGACGTGGAGGTCCCAGTAGCTCAACAAGACGGTTTTAATGCCCTTTACAAGAGCCATTCAGTACAGCATCTTAAAAACATTATTCCCATTACTGGGGAGTTGGTCTCCCATAGTCTTTGCTTATGCCTTCCAAGCAAAAGCTGCCAAAAATTAGGACGGAGGAACTTGCAATGCCCCTTACAAGAGCCATGCAGTACAGCATATTACCAACATTATTACCATTATTGGGGAGTGGGTCTCCCATAGTCTTTGCTTATGCCTTCCAAGCAAAAGCTGCCAAAAATTAGGACGGTGGAACTTGCAATGCCCCTTACAAGAGACATGCAGTACAGCATATTGCAAACATTATTCTCATTATTGGGGAGTGGGTCTCCCATAGTCTTTGCTTATGCCTTCCAAGCAAAAGCTGCCAAAAATTAGGAGGAAACGCAATGCCCGTTCGAAGAGTCGTGGAGGTTAGAGTTAATTAAAAACATAATTTCAATGCCCCTTGGAAGAGCTGTGGAGTTCAGAGTGGTTTAACAAGACGCTTTTAATGCCCCTCGGAAGAGAAGTGGAGGTCCCAGTAGCTTAACAAGACGGTTTTAATGCCCCTTGGAAAAGTGGTGGAGGTCACAGTGGCTTAACAAGACGGTTTTAATGCTCCTTGGAAAAGTGGTGGAGGTCGCAGTAGCTTAACAAGACGGTTTTAATGCCCCTTGGAAAAGTGGTGGAGGTCACAGTAGCTTAACAAGACAGTTTTAATGCCCCTTGGAAAAGTAGTGGAGGTCACAGTAGCTTAACAAGACGGTTTTAATGCCCCTCGGAAGAGACGTGGAGGTGACAGTAGCTTAACAAGACGGTTTTAATGCCCCTTGGAAAAGTGGTGGAGGTCACAGTAGCTTAACAAGACTGTTTTAATGCCCCTTGGAAAAGTGGTGGAGGTCAAAGTAGCTTAACAAGACAGTTTTAATGCCCCTCGGAAGAGACGTGGAGGTGACAGTAGCTTAACAAGACGTTTTTAATGCCCTTCGGAAGAGACGTGGAGGTCCCGGTAGCTTAACAAGACGGTTTTAATGCCCCTCGGAAGAGACGTGGAGGTCACAGTAGCTTAACAAGACGGTTTTAATGCCCCTTGGAAAAGTTGTGGAGGTCGCAATAGCTTAGCAAGACGGTTTTAATGCCGCTTGGAAAAGTGGTGGAGGTCACAGTAGCTTAACAAGACGGTTTTAATGCCCCTTGGAAAAGTAGTTTAGGTCACAATAGCTTAACAAGACAGTTTTAATGCCCCTCGGAAGAGACGTGGAGGTGACAGTAGCTTAACAAGACGGTTTTAATGCCCCTTGGAAAAGTGGTGGAGGTCACAGTAGCTTAACAAGACTGTTTTAATGCCCCTCGGAAGAGACGTGGAGGTCACAGTAGCTTAACAAGACGGTTTTAATGCCCCTTGGAAAAGTTGTGGAGGTCGCAATAGCTTAACAAGACGGTTTTAATGCCCCTTGGAAAAGTGGTGGAGGTCACAGTAGCTTAACAAGACGGTTTTAATGCCCCTTGGAAAAGTAGTGGAGGTCACAGTAGCTTAACAAGACGGTTTTAATGCCCCTCGGAAGAGACGTGGAGGTGACAGTAGCTTAACAAGATGGTTTTAATGCCGCTTGGAAAAGTGGTGGAGGTCACAGTAGCTTAACAAGACTGTTTTAATGCCCCTCGGAAGAGACGTGGAGGTCACAGTATCTTAACAAGACGGTTTTAATGCCCCTTGGAAAAGTTGTGGAGGTCGCAATAGCTTAACAAGACGGTTTTAATGCCCCTTGGAAAAGTGGTGGAGGTCACAGTAGCTTAACAAGACGGATTTAATGCCCCTTGGAAAAGTAGTGGAGGTCACAGTAGCTTAGCAAGACGGTTTTAATGCCCCTCGGAAGAGACGTGGAGGTGACAGTAGCTTAACAAGACGGTTTTAATGCCCCTTGGAAAAGTGGTGGAGGTCACAGTAGCTTAACAAGACAGTTTTAATGCCCCTCGGAAAAGACGTGGAGGTGACAGTAGCTGAACAAGACGTTTTTAATGCCCTTCGGAAGAGACGTGGAGGTCCCGGTAGCTTAACAAGACGGTTTTAATGCCCCTCGGAAGAGACGTGGAGGTTACAGTAGCTTAACAAGACGGTTTTAATGCCCCTTGGAAAAGTTGTGGAGGTCGCAATAGCTTAACAAGACGGTTTTAATGCCCCTTGGAAAAGTGGTGGAGGTGACAGTAGCTTAACAAGACGGTTTTAATGCCCCTTGGAAAAGTAGTGGAGGTCACAGTAGCTTAACAAGACGGTTATAATGCCCCTCGGAAGAGACATGTAGGTGACAGTAGCTTAACAAGACGGTTTTAATGCCCCTTGGAAAAGTGGTGGAGGTCACAGTAGCTTAATAAGACTGTTTTAATGCCCCTCGGAAGAGACGTGGAGGTCACAGTAGCTTAACAAGACGGTTTTAATGCCCCTTGGAAAAGTAGTGGAGGTCACAGTAGCTTAACAAGACGGTTTTAATGCCCCTCGGAAGAGACGTGGAGGTGACAGTAGCTTAACAAGACGGTTTTAATGCCCCTTGGAAAAGTGGTGGAGGTCACAGTAGCTTAACAAGACTGTTTTAATGCCCCTCGGAAGAGACGTGGAAGTCACAGTAGCTTAACAAGACGTTTTTAATGCCCCTCGGAAGAGACGTGGAGGTCCCACTAGCTTAACAAGACGGTTTTAATGCCCCTCGGAAAAGTGGTCGAGGTCGCAATAGCTTAGCAAGACAGTTTTAATGCCCCTTGGAAAAGTGGTGGAGGTCGCAATAGCTTAGCAAGACAGTTTTAATACCTATTGGAAAAGTGGTGGAGGTCACAGTAGCTTAACAAGATGGTTTTAATGCCCCTTGGAAAAGTGGTGGAGGTCACAGTAGCTTAACAAGATAGTTTTAATGCCCCTCGGAAGAGACGTGGAGGTCACAGTAGCTTAACAAGACGGTTTTAATGCCCCTTGGAAAAGTGGTGGAGGTCCTAGTAGCTTAACAAGATGGTTTTAATGCCCCTTGGAAAAGTGGTGGAGGTCACAGTAGCTTAACAAAACGGTTTAATGCCCCTCGGAAGAGACGCGGAGGTTCCAGTAGCTTAACAAGACGGTTTTAATGCCCCTCGGAAGAGACGTGGTGTCCTAGTAGCTTAACAAGATGGTTTTAATGCCCCTTGGAAAAGTGATGGAGGTCGCAGTAGCTTAACAAGACTGTTTTAAGGCCCCTTGGAAAAGTGGTGGATGTCACAGTAGCTTAACAAGACGGTTTTAATGCCACTTGGAAAAGTGGCGGAGGTCGCAGTAACTTAACAAGACGGTTTTAATGCCCCTCGGAAGAGATGTGGAGGTCACATTAGCTTAGCAAGACAGTTTGAATGCCCCTTGGAAGAGACGTGGAGGTCCCAGTAGCTCAACAAGACGGTTTTAATGCCCTTTACAAGAGCCATTCAGTACAGCATCTTAAAAACATTATTCCCATTACTGGGGAGTTGGTCTCCCATAGTCTTTGCTTATGCCTTCCAAGCAAAAGCTGCCAAAAATTAGGACGGAGGAACTTGCTATGCCCCTTACAAGAGCCATGCAGTACAGCATATTACAAACATTATTCCCATTATTGGGGAGTGGGTATCCCATAGTCTTTGCTTATGCCTTCCAAGCAAAAGTTGCCAAAAATTAGGACGGAGGAACTTGCAATGCCCCTTACAAGAGCCATGCAGTACAGCATATTACCAACATTATTACCATTATTGGGGAGTGGGTCTCTCATAGTCTTTGCTTATGCCTTCCAAGCAAAAGCTGCCAAAAATTAGGACGGTGGAACTTGCAATGCCCCTTACAAGAGACATGCAGTACAGCATATTGCAAACATTATTCTCATTATTGGGGAGTGGGTCTCCCATAGTCTTTGCTTATGCCTTCCAAGCAAAAGCTGCCAAAAATTAGGAGGAAACACAATGCCCGTTCGAAGAGTCGTGGAGGTTAGAGTTAATTAAAAACATAATTTCAATGCCCCTTGGAAGAGCTGTGGAGTTCAGAGTGGTTTAACAAGACGCTTTTAATGCCCCTCGGAAGAGAAGTGGAGGTCCCAGTAGCTTAACAAGACGGTTTTAATGCCCCTTGGAAAAGTGGTGGAGGTCACAGTGGCTTAACAAGACGGTTTTAATGCTCCTTGGAAAAGTGGTGGAGGTCGCAGTAGCTTAACAAGACGGTTTTAATGCCCCTTGGAAAAGTGGTGGAGGTCACAGTAGTTTATCAAGCCGGTTTTACTGCCCCTTGGAAAAGTGGTGGAGGTCACAGTAGCTTAACAAGATGGTTTTAATGCCCCTCGGAAGAGACGTGGAGGTGACAATAGCTTAACAAGATGTTTTCAATGCCCTTCGGAAGAGACGTGGAGGTCCCGGTAGCTTAACAAGACGGTTTTAATGCCCCTCGGAAGAGACGTGGAGGTCACAGTAGCTTAACAAGACGGTTTTAATGCTCCTTGGAAAAGTTGTGGAGGTCGCAATAGCTTAACAAGACGGTTTTAATGCCCCTTGGAAAAGAGGTGGAGGTCACAGTAGCTTAACAAGACAGTTTTAATGCCCCTTGGAAAAGTAGTGGAGGTCACAGTAGCTTAACAAGACGATTTTAATGCCCCTCGGAAGAGACGTGGAGGTGACAGTAGCTTAACAAGACGGTTTTAATACCCCTTGGAAAAGTGGTGGAGGTCACAGTAGCTTAACAAGATGGTTTTAATGCCCCTTGGAAGAGACGTGGAGGTCACAGTAGCTTAACAAGACGTTTTTAATGCCCCTCGGAAGAGACGTGGAGGTCCCAGTAGATTAACAAGACGGTTTTAATGCCCCTCGGAAGAGACGTGGAGGTCCCAGTAGCTTAACAAGATGATTTTAATGCCCCTAGGAAAAGTGATGGAGGTCGCAGTAGCTTAACAAGACGGTTTTAGTGCCCCTTGGAAAAGTGGTGGAGGTCACAGTAGCTTAACAAGATGGTTTTAATGCCGGTTGGAAAAGTAGTGGAGGTCACAGTAGCTTAAAAAGACGGTTTTAATGTCCCTTACAAGAGCCATACAGTACAGCATCTTAAAAATATTATTCCCATTATTGGGGAGTGGGTCTCCCACAGTCTTTGCTTATGCCTTCCAAGCAAAAGCTGACAAAAATAAGGACGGAGGAACTTTCAATAATCGCAACATGGACCACGGTCACCCTGATGGTATAGTGGTGGTGGAGGCTGAGGATAAGGAGAAGTACATAAAACAGCCGAAATGAGGAAGCATATACCCATGTGTGGGCGTACAGAGCGAGTTCATTCCAAGTATCCCACTTGGATACCCAATAATTAAAAGGCACAGAGGAATCACGGAGGATGCTGGTACGGTCGGCAAGGTACTCCTTCACCATCTTTTGAAACTATCCACTCCTTGTGAGAGTACCCCGCGCCTCAGGGTCTGTCCGAAGGGAGGGTCTGAGAAATATGTCCCAGAACGTTGACAATGTTCCCCTGCCTCTGCTGGATTGGAGTTGCGTCTCTCTCGCATGTACACCTTGGTTGGGCAACATACTGTGACCTCTGCCGCTAGCGTGTTCAGATGGGAATTTTTTTAACAGTTCTGCAGCAAGGGCCTTCTGGTACTGCCCCATTTTGGTAGACCTCTCCACCTCAGGAATAAGAGAGTGAAAGTTCTCCTTGTAGCGGGGGTCTAAAAGTGTCACCAACCAGTAATGACTGTCACCCAACATTTTGACAACGCGAGAGTCACGGTTAATGCAGCGTAACATAAAGTCAGCCATGCGTGCCAGACTGGTAACGGGCAAGACTTCCGTGTCCTCACCAAGATGACGACTGACCATGCTCTCCTCCACCTCCTCCCCCCTGTCCTCAGGCCACCCACGCTGAACCGACGGTATGACAGTTGTACAGGACTCTGGAAGACCTACAGGTTGTACTGGCAACGTCCCTCGTGTTGGTGTTACGGGGAACGGTTGCCTGCCTTCTATCTGCGGCCACCACACTGCTTCTTCCTGCCTGTTGGGGTACTCTGCCTCCTTCACCCTGTGTGCTGCTGGCCCCGCTCTGCATGTCTTCCTGCCACGTTGGGTCAGTTCCTAGATCATCTACCACCACCACCTCCTCCTCTTCCACTTGCGCACCACGATCCTCCTCCTCACTTCCTGGCAATTGTGTCTCGTCATCATCCACCTCTTGTGACAAATTGCCAGCGTCGACTTCCTGTGGCCGTGGCTGTTCAAATATTTGGGCATCGCTACATGGGATCTCCTCTTCCACCACTTCAAGCGGAGCAGGCGAGGGGCACAAATTTGGAAATGGACCAGTGAACAGCTCTTCAGAGTGTCCAAGTGTGGGATCAGTTGCTGTCTGACGACACTCGGCATGTTGGGAGGAAGGAGCATCAGGGTGAGGAGGAGTATGCGGTCGAGACTCACGGCTACTAAGATTTGACCGTGTGGAAGACAGACCGGAGGTGGTGGTGCCCAGGTAACTGGAAGTATTACCTGCTATCCAATTAATAAACTGTTTACACTGATCAGTAGAGATGAGCGTTGTTCTACTCGAACTGTTTGCCAATCTCAAATTCGAGCTGTTTTGGGCGGTGTTCGAGCCGTTCGGCGAACATGAACAATTTGAGAAAAATTCGGCTGTTCGAGGTTATGTTCGATAACTGTTCGTGCACCAAAATCATAACTGGATTTTTTCTCAGTAATGATGAAAATTAATGTTAATACGCAGTTTGAGTGTACAGCGGGGTGGGGGGAGGGGCAGGGGATAGATCTCTGCAGGAACAATGAAGATCTCCATTTTTTTTTTCTCTTTCCCGCATTTACAGTGGGGAGGTGCAATCTGTCAGCATATCAGCAGCGCACACACGGAGCGAAGTGCTTTTTTTCACACAAGCAAGGGCATGTGTCATTGGCAGTGTATGTCACATGTCCTTGCCCTATAAGACCAAGCCATTTTCCCCGTCGCCACCATTTTCTCACTGCTGCAGCTGCGTGTTAGACGGCACCGCTGTTGCTGTGTGCGCTATACCTTGTTAATTTCAAGCCAGTTTTCGCACAAATCTACAGATAGCTTGGGAGTAGGGAATAGTTGTGATTGCAGTCCTTTTAAGGACTAGGTTACAGCATTTCCTATGACTTTTATCAGGCAGGTCTGTGCTCTTAAATAGATAGGTTGTGGGAGTAAAGACTAATTGTAATTGGAGTCCTTTTCAGGACTAGGTTACATCAGTTCCTATCAGTTTTTGCCAGGCAGGTCTGTGCCAGTGCTGTGCAAGTTTTTTTCACAGCATTTGGCTGAATCTAGCAAAGCTAATCCTTTTTGGCCTATTGCAGAGTGTGTTAGTCAGTGGAGTAGCCTATCTGTGTATAGAATACCAATTTTTTTACTGCACCTAGTGAAGTAAAATCTTTTGGGCATAGCATCATTCTATTAGTCCATCTATACTGACCTCCATCAGGTTGCAAATTGAATATAATTTTTTTCTGCATCTAGCACTGAAAAAATATTGGGCTTCTAGCTGTGTGTGGGACTTGTATTAGTCCATCTATACTGACCTCCATCAGGTTGCAAACTGAATATATTTTTTTCTGCATCTACCTCTGAAAAATTATTGGGCTTCTAGCTGTGTGTGGGACTTGTTCTATTAATCCATCTATACAGACCTCCATCAGGTTGCAAACTGAATATATTTTTTTCTGCATCTACCTCTGAAAAAATATTGGGCTTCTAGCTGTGTGTGGGACTTGTTGTATTAGTCCATCTATACTGACCTCCATCAGGTTGCAAATTAAAAATAATTTTTATATGCATCTACAGTACCTCTGAAAAAATATTTGGGCTTCTAGCTGTGTGTGGGACTTGCTCTATTCGTCCATCTATACTGACCTCCATCAGGTTGCAAATTGAATATAATTTTTATCTGCATCTAGCTCTGAAAAATATTTGGCCTTCTAGCAGTTTGTGGGACTTTCTCTATTAGTCCATCTATACTGACCTCCATCAGGTTGCAAATTAAAAATAATTTTTATCTGCATCTACCTCTGAAAAAATATTTGGGCTTCTAGCTGTGTGTGGGACTTGTTCTATTAATCCATCTATACAGACCTCCATCAGGTTGCAAACTGAATATATTTTTTTCTGCATCTACCTCTGAAAAAATATTGGGCTTCTAGCTGTGTGTGGGACTTGTTGTATTAGTCCATCTATACTGACCTACATCAGGTTGCAAACTGAATATATTTTTTTCTGCATCTACCTCTGAAAAAATATTGGGCTTCTAGCTGTGTGTGGGACTTGTTGTATTAGTCCATCTATACTGACCTCCATCAGGTTGCAAACTGAATATATTTTTTTCTGCATCTACCTCTGAAAAAATATTGGGCCTTCTAGCAGTGTGTGGGACTTTCTCTATTAGTCCATCTATACTGACCTCCATCGGGTTGCAAATTCAAAATAATTTTTTGTCTGCATCTAGCTCTGAAAAAATATTGGGCTTCTAGCTGTGTGTGGGCTTGTTGTATTAGTCCATCTATACTAACCTCCATCAGGTTGCAAACTGAATATATTTTTTTCTGCATCTAATTCTGAAAAAATATTGGGCTTCTAGCTGTGTGTGGGACTTGTTCTATTAATCCATCTATACAGACCTCCATCAGGTTGCAAACTGAATATATTTTTTTCTGCATCTACCTCTGAAAAAATATGTGGCCTTCTAGCAGTGTGTGGGACTTTCTCTATTAGTCCATCTATACTGACCTCCATCAGGTTGCAAATTCAAAATAATTTTTTGTCTGCATCTAGCTCTGAAAAAATATTGGGCTTCTAGCTGTGTGGGGGACTTGTTGTATTAGTCCATCTATACTGACCTCCATCAGGTTGCAAACTGAATATATTTTTTTCTGCATCTACCTCTGAAAAAATATTGGGCTTCTAGCTGTGTGTGGGATTTGTTCTATTAATCCATCTATACAGACCTCCATCAGGTTGCAAACTGAATATATTTTTTTCTGCATCTACCTCTGAAAAAATATTGGGCTTCTAGCTGTGTGTGGGACTTGTTCTATTAATCCATCTATACAGACCTCCATCAGGTTGCA
Organism: Phyllobates terribilis; assembly: GCF_046119375.1. Taxonomy (NCBI): domain Eukaryota; kingdom Metazoa; phylum Chordata; class Amphibia; order Anura; family Dendrobatidae; genus Phyllobates; species Phyllobates terribilis. Next base: position 213,186,135 of record NW_027362769.1, on the reverse strand, counting down.
AACTGAATATATTTTTTTCTGCATCTACCTCTGAAAAAATATTGGGCTTCTAGCTGTGTGTGGGACTTGTTGTATTAGTCCATCTATACTGACCTCCATCAGGTTGCAAACTGAATATATTTTTTTCTGCATCTACCTCTGAAAAAATATTGGGCCTTCTAGCAGTGTGTGGGACTTTCTCTATTAGTCTATCTATACTGACCTCCATCAGGTTGCAAATTCAAAATAATTTTTTGTCTGCATCTAGCTCTGAAAAATATTGGGCTTCTAGCTGTGTGTGGGACTTGTTGTATTAGTCCATCTATACTGACCTCCATCAGGTTGCAAATTGAATATAATTTTTATCTGCATCTAGCTCTGAAAAAATATTTGGCCTTCTAGCAGTGTGTGGGACTTTCTCTATTAGTCCATCTATACTGACCTCCATCAGGTTGCAAATTAAAAATAATTTTTATCTGCATCTGCCTCTGAAAAAATATTTGAGCTTCTAGCAGTGTGTTGGACTCATTGTATTAGGCCATCTATACCAAGCTCCACCAGCTTTGAAATTAATAATAATTTTTAGCTGCATCTAGCCCTGAAAATAATTTTTCCCAATAGTGGTAGCAATAGAAATATGGGGCGCGCGCCTGGCTAACAAAAATATACGCTTCATAACACAAAACATCAGCCTAGCGCACTGCATTAATAAGATGGCATCATCGTCTATCCCAGTGCTAGGCCTACTACGCAGGCTAGTATTCCTGTGCCTAAAACACAATGTATGGGTCCGCGCTAGCCACTATGCTAAGGGGTATAAAGCTGCTGCTAACGCTTTATAACAATTCAATTGGCAGATTTTCACAGAGCTCTTCCACAACGCCCACCCATCGGGCAACAGTTGCCCACCCTCCCTATGGGATCTAGTGGCGAATAGTTGATGCCATTAATCAGAGCGTCAGTTGCCCCGTCAACGTGGCAAGCATACGGTAAGGCATGGGAAGAGTGGACACGACTAGTAGCAGGCAGACGGGTTGACCAATGTGAACAAGCCAGATCACAAGTCACCATAGAATTTCTCCACCAGCTAATGATGAGGGGCATATCAGGGGCGTCAGCGCAGCGGTGTCTGACCGGAGTAGCATTTCACTTCCAACTACTGAATTGGGGAGATGTGACAAAGATTCATCATCAGACAATCCATAAAAGGGTGGAAAAGGGGTCAGCCAAGTCAGGAATGTAGACGTCCCGTCCCGTGTCACTAAAACTGATTTCTCACATCTTATCCCTAACACCATTAACATGACACTCACAATTTGAAGCAACACTAATGTCTACTGCATTTGTGATCGCCTTCTTCGGGGCGCTATGTATAAGCGAATTAGTCCCTCAATCCAAAATTACCACCAGTGGACGCTTATTACACCAGGAAGTAGTCATAGCCAATAATGCAATACGTGTACGCATACACCAATCAAAAACGGTTCCAGCGGGCAGGAGTACTTGGGTACTTCTACAACCCACAAACGGTACACTGAGTCGGGTAACAATAGTAAAAACATATCTAACCATCAGATCACAAAGTAATTTCTTCGTATCACACATTGATGGAATGCCATTATCAAGATACCTGTTCCAAGCTATATTTAATAAATGCATAACATCGGCAGGGAACCACCCCAAAGATTACGGCACACACTCATTCCGCATAGGTGCGGCCACGGAAGCAGCAAGAGCAGGACTGTCAGAAACGGAAGTTCAGAGGATAGGGAGATGGCGATCCACGTGTTTGGCGAGATACATAAGACCGGACTTGTTAACCTAACGTGGTTTGTTTCTTTTACAGGTGACGCTAAGCCAACAGTGTGAGTGATAGGCCACTCGTATATATATTGGGCACAAAAAAGGTCGAAAGTCCGCCCAGGCGGGAGGAAATTAGAGTTTCATAACACATATTTCAACTGGAGAGGTATTAGAGGCCTACTATGGCCACAGGTACTAATGGAGGTAATCAAGGTAGGGAGAGAGGCAAGAGGTCCGGTCATCTTAGTTATACAGGCCGGGGGAAACAACCTAGGTCATCACAAGAGCTCATAACTAATGGCAATAATGAAACTAGACACTGAGCGCTTCAAAGAATTTTTCACAAAATTAGCTATAGTATGGTCAGAGATTGTGCCGATAGCGGTATGGTAAGGTGCGCGAGACATCACGGCCATCGAATGGACAAGGCGGGTAATAAATATTCGGATGGCAAAATTTAGAAGAGACAGAGGCGGTGTAGTGATACGACACCGACAACTGGAAGGAGATAAAGCAGGCCTCATACGGTCCGACGGTGTTCACTTAATAGATATTGGACTGGACATATTCCTGTCAGGACTCCAGGACGGAGTGGAACAAGCATTAAGAGTGATGGGTGGGGGTTAGAGTCCTGCATACGAGTACGCTGGATCCTCCGTGGCCTGGAAATAGAAAGGACATGTTGGAGAGTTACACTTGTTGGCCAACTTGCCGGAGTGGGGACCCAGGGCATGCTGCAACAAGCTGAATTATTTTAGAAATAAAATGCCTTTCTAATGGAATGAGTATAAAGAGTTAATAAAGCTGTGACCGATCCTCACCCATCCAGTTGTAAGAGTTACATTATTGGGTTGTCCATGAAAGGGGGGCGGTAGGGGGGCTGAGCATCTGGGCTTGGTTGGGGGTCCCCACAGTCTGCCTAGGCTAGATTAATTTAAAAATTCTTATTAGATACACAGGCGGTGCAGCTTGCTTCGCAGCTGGGCTACTACGCCCAAAGTATTGCCTAGGCTAGATGCAGTTAAAAATTCTACGCTGACTAGCAGACACTGAAGATTTGGAGCAGACCTCTGAGTAAACAGCTCTTCATACTCAACCATCTGTGTTACCCCAAGCCATAGTGTATGTAGTTTCTTACAGTTAAAAGGGGGGGGTGCGACCCAACCCACCTGGAATTGACGATGCCAACGTCACCTAAGACACAGCAAGGGGACTCCCAAAATTGTGGCACAGACACCACTTAACCCTAGAACGCATACCTGTGGCCTTGCAGGCCCGCCCAGTTAATTGTTTTCTATTTTCTGCAAGATTGCTTTAGTTAGAATTTTGAAACTCTAGGTATTCTTCATGTATATAGTTGTTTGTCATTTGAGTTTGAGTTATTCCATGTTATTTGCACACGGGCCTAAAGGGCCCCAGGTATGTGAAAGTGTAGATTTTTATGGTCATGCGTTCTAGGGTTAAGTGGCATCAATTGCCCCACTGTTGCTTAAAACGGTTGGTGAGGTGATTTTACCAAATCCCCAAGCTTTTAGTCTCCCAAGGATGACACAGGGGTAGAAATGTCCTTGCGAATCCATGATTTGATCATCTTTATGAACGTGAGTCTGTCTACATTCTCAGTGGACAGCCGCGTGCGCTTATCTGTCAGCACACCACCAGCAGCGCTGAACACACGTTCAGAGAGAACGCTGGCTGCATGGCATGACAAGATCTCCAAGGCGTGAGTGGCGAGCTCCGGCGATTTTTCAAGATTGGAATACCAAAATGAGCAAGGGTCCAGTGACACAGTAAGAAGGCACTCATGTGTCTTGCGCATTCAGAAGGACCAAGTCCTTGTTGTGTTGGTAGCGAGGTAAGAATCATGCTTCCTTCCTCTGCCCTCTCCCTCCAACCTCGCACAACAGAAATGTAATCAAGGTCTCCCTCATCTGATGAGTCTTCCATGCCCATTGCCAGTTCGTCCTCCACTTCTTCCTCAGCTCCTGCACCTTCCTCAACAGTTTGGCTGCTACCATGCGCCCTGGTTAATCCCTCTCCCCCACCCTCCCATGCCTGCCGCCTTGGTGCTGCCAACCGTCTGGACCTTGGAGATGTTATCCCTTCCGCATACGACTCCTCCTCTACTTCCTCCACCTCCTCTTGTCCCACCACCTGACTCTGAATTCTGTTTAACATGTGCTCCAGCATGTAAATCACCGTAATAGTCATGCTGATAATGGCATCGTCAGCACTAAACATCTTCGTCGCCATTTCAAGACTGTGCAGAAGGGTGCATAGGTCCCTGATCTGAGACCACTCCTCCAGAGTGATTTGCCCCACCTCTGGATCTCGTTGGCCCAGGCTATACGTCAGAACGTATTGCACCAGGGCTTGTCGGTGCTGCCACAGTCGCTGCAACATGTGCAGAGTTGAATTCCACCGTGTCGGCACATCGCATTTCAGCCGGTGAACTGGCAGGCCCAACGACTTCTGTAGAGATGTAAGTCGTTGAACTGCGGGATGCGAACGGCGGAAGTGAGCACACAGCGACCGTGCACTCTGCAGAAGGCCATCTAGTCCGGGATAGTGGGCTAAAAATTGCTGGACAACCAGGTTCAACACGTGAGCCATACAAGGCACGTGTGTGACATTGCCCCGGCGAAGTGCCGCACCCAGGTTTGCAGCATTGTCGCACATGGCCTTCCCTGGTTGCAGGTGCAGTGGAGACAACCTTTCATGAAACTGGGTTTCCAGAGCTGACCAAAACTCCTCAGCTGTGTGACTCACATTTCCCAGACATTTCAAAGTAAACACTGATGCGTTGAGCCCTGCTGCCAGCATAGTAAGGAGGTGTGCAGGATTCCTTCTGCGCAGTTAGAAAGCAGGTGGCATTACCAGACAGGCTTTGGGTGCAGGTGGAGGACCGAGAGGAGGTTGAGGAGGCAGAAGCAGTGGAGGAAGTTCGAGATAAAGAGGATTAACACACAACTCGTGGGGACTGTAAGACTTGGACAGCAGCCCCTTGTCCTGCTGTCACCATAGTTACCCAGTGCCCAGTCAGCGACATGTAACGCCCCTGTCCATGCCTTCTCGTCCAAGTGTCTGTGGTGAAGTGCACCCTGTCACACACAGAGTTTCTCAAAGAAGCGGTGATGTTGTGTGCGACATGCTAGTGGAGCGCAGGCACACCTTTCTTTGAGAAGTAGTGCCGACTGGGCATCTGGTACTGGGGCACTGTGACGGACATAAGGTCTTGAAAAATCCTCTGTGTCCTCCAGGTGGAAAGGCAGCATTTCTGTAGCCAACAGCTTGCAGATGGTGAAATTCAACCTCTTAGCTTTCTCATGGCTAGGAGGAAATGGTCTTTTACTTTTCCACATCTGAGGGACCGAGGGCTGGCTGTTGTGCTTAGACGGTGTTGAGTAGGGTGTCCCCGGCAACTGCCGGTCTGTGAGGAAGATGCAGGCGGACATGTTAGGTTGCCTTGATCCAAAGGTGGTGCTCTCGATGTCGGAGAGCGCTCAACACTAGCAGGTGTTTCCACTTCCCAATGAACTGACGACCTGCCAATCACACTGGCTGTTGCGGGTAAAGAGGTGGCAGGTCTGCGTCCAAAAACATGTGTGACTGCTGTCCCCCCAGTCACAGAGGATGAAGAGGCTGCGGATGCACAAGATGGGGCAGACGGTGGTTGGCCCAGCCGGCTAGGCCGCATTGTAGCACAGTGAGCTTCCCACTGCAACTTATGCTTCATATCCATGTGACGGTACATGCATGAAGTACTCAAACTATGTATTTTTTGGCCTCTACTTAGCTTTTGCTGACAAATATTACAGATAACACGAGTTGGGTCATCCTTATCGATCTGAATAAATGCCCAGGCTATGCAAGGCTTAGAGCCCATGTGACCTGAAGAGCCACTACGACTTGTGGTCAGAGGCAGAGTTGTGGTTGAGGATGCAGTTGTTAACGTGCTTCCAGTACTCCGTCTCTGTTCAGGAAGGCGCAACCTAACCTCGTCGTCAATAGCATCTGTGATGCCCCGCTGCGCTTGGTATCACAGATCCTACAAGAGTGCATTGATGGAATCCTCCACAAGAGGCCCCCATAAACATTCACACATCTCCACCTTCCACCTCAGACCAGCAGAGGAAGCCCGTTAGGGATATAAATAGGGAAGGTGGAGCTAGGCAGTTCAGTTCCTCTGAAGAGTTCCTGCAGTAGAGAAGCCTAAGAGAGGTCAGTCTGCAGTGGAGCTCAGTCTAGTCTAGAGAACGCAGTTAATAGTTCAGCAGTGGAGCACGAGGCTCCTGCTTGCTAGATTCAGGGAGCCCAGATAGAACTTAAGGTGTGCCGGTGCTGTAAGATCAGTGAAGCGCGGCAAGCTGCCGTTAGTGTGTATAGCCTAGTGAGGGCCCGAGTAGGCCGAAGGCGAGTGGCGAGTTAGTACATAAGGGGCAGAGGAGCTTAACCAGCTCACCCCGAAGCATTTACCGGACACAGGATCCGAGCTTACCGGTATCTCTATGACCCAGTAAGGCATAACCGGAATCCCTGGAGAACTACAAGTCCCAGGATCGCTAAGGTGCTGATATGTAACAGAGCAAGGAGACGCTTAGGCCCCGCATACTGGGAGCGTGAACTCCAAGAGAAGGCCCTACCACAAGGTCAGCCAGCGCAGGACAGAGACAAAGTTAGGCCTAGCTCCAGGCAGGTCAGAAACTTACTACGCAGAGGCAAGAAACAGGAGGCCCTACACCCGCTCATTGGGGAGGATCCTGATATGCACCCTTCACCCTACAGTGCTCCGGGATGTGCCTGAATTTCCACCAGTAAAAGGTACTGAAGTGACTACCGTGTCCGTTCCCGTTCTTGCTCTGACCCAGCTGGGTCTCGCCTGTCCTGCATTCCCCCTGCATACGCTGCCCTGAGACCTAGCTCCACCTGTGGGGAGCTACACCATCGAGCTGCCTTATCACCGGCCTCAGTGGACTGCTGCAGCGCTGGTGCTTGTCACCAGATACCACAGGTGGCGTCATGAACTCTTATAAAATTAACAATTATCCACCCTTTTAAAGAGAGACCCCAGGGTACGGGCCAGGGAGCCGACCACCGCGACATCCCCAAGGCCAGGCAAATGCCCGGGTACCGAGTCATCCCCATCCCCAGGGCTAGTCACATCCTCCTCCACCTCCTCTGCTGACCTCATCGACTGTCTGACTGTGGGTTGACAGTAAGTGGGATCTCCAACCTCGTCATCATCACCCTGTGTGTTATCACACCCGTCGCCCTCAGAGCCAACCTCTTCCTGCCCTGACCGAAAAGTCAAGTTGTCGCTCCAATCAGGTATTTGAGTCTCATCATCGTCTTCATCATTGTCTCCACCAACAGGAGTTACAGTTTGGGAACAAGGGTCTACATTATGCTCAGAACCTTCTTCATCTGGTCCTGGATCCAACTTATAAAGATTCTGGGCATCGGATGAGATCATTTCCTCATCTGGATTAACAGAAGCTCTGGAGCAGAACTCCGTTTCCCAGGCTATAGTATGAGTAAACAGCTGGGCAGACTCAGCCATCTGTGTTACCCCATACTCAGACGGGCAGCTGGAGACTTGGGAGCTGTGAGGAAGCAAGTGCGATTGGGGTGACACCTCTGAGGACTGGAGTATTTGTGATGTTGAAATTGAGGTGATGGAGAGCCCACTTGAAGGAGCACTTGATATCCGTTGAAGCACCTGCTGTTTTTGTGCCTCATCTAGAATTTGTAGCGATGGGCGTGTCCGTAAGAATGGTATCGTATCACATTGTCCACGAAAAGAAGTCGACATCTTAGTTTGGCTGGAAGATGGTCTTTCTTCTGCAGATGTTACTCCCCCCCCCCACCGTGGGGGGCCTTGACCCACCGGCGGACAGGCACCTGTATTGGGATAGGGGGGCTGGCCGTCAGGGTCCACCGCGGCTCTGGCACAAACCCGGCGACACAGAGGTGGCACAGGCAGGAACGGACTGGCCGTGTCGGCTTCTCACTTTTTGGATTTTAGAAGGGCATGACATGCCTATATCTGTGTCTCCCCCTCCTTTTACTCCTCCACCTCTTTTCTTTTCGCATGACTATATGTACTTGTCACTTTTCCATGTGTTAGTTGTGTCTTCTGAGCAGTTTGTCAGCTTTTGGACACCTTTGAAGGTGTTTTCTATGTGTTTCTATGTGTTTTTGTTTGCCTGCCATTGGTTTTAACGGTGTTCGAAGGTGTTCGACGAACAGTTCGACGAACAGTTCGGCGAACACACGGGTGTTCGACGAACCGAACCGAACTCGAACACTATGGGGGTGGCTCAACACTACTGATCAGTTCGCAACACTGGTGTTTTTCTGTGCTTCCCTAGTAATACGGTCAAGAAGTCGGAGCGAGAAGATGTGGCTGTTGGTTGTAGCACATTTTCACCTTGGCCACGGCCTCGTCCTCTGCACGCACCATCACCAGAACGTCCAGTTCCAGGTCCCTTGCCATGCGCCTTGCCCCTTGTAAAGGAAGTAAAATAGCTTACACTCGCACTATCCATGGAAAAAGGGTAATAAAAAGTAGATTAGAACCGTGGAAGAGGAAAATCACAGTTCTATTTCTCTGGCCTACACCCGACTCTTTTAAACAATCTGAACAATCATGGAGAAACTATTACTGTTTTTCTTTACGGAAAAAATACCAAAAGCTGGATAATAGAGATTTTTTACAGTGGAACGGCAAAACCACAGTTATAATTTACTGGTGTATACCAAACTTTTTTAAATATATATATTTGCGGCTGAACAGTGAGCAACACTTTCAAACTGTTTTTTTTTAGATACAAATGGCCCCAAAGTGGATAATACAGAGGTTTGAACAGTGGAACTGCAAAACCACACTTCTGTTTCTCTGGCCTACACCAGACTATTTTCAACAGATATATTTGTGTCTGAAAAAACAGGGAGACACTATTAGTTTTTTTTTACGGCAAAAAATGGCAAAAGCAGGATAATAGAGATTTTTTACTGTGGAACAGCAAAACCACAGTTATAATTTACTGGTGTATACCTGACTTTTTTAAATATATATATTTGTGGCTAAACATGAGCGACACACTCAAACTGTTATTTTTTAGATACAAATGACCCAAAAGTGGATAATACAAAGGTTTGAACCGTGGAACTGCAAAACCACACTTCTGTTTCTCTGGCCTACACCAGACTATTTTCAACAGATATATTTGTGTCTCAACTGTCACAGACACTTTTTTTTTTTTTTTTGGGGGGGGGGGGGACACCAAAAGTTTAATAAGACAGGTATTTGTACAGTGTGAAGGAGGAAAAAAAAAAGAGGATTTAGATGAAAAAAAAAGGATTTTTCCTGGCCCCCGAGACCTGGAGTTAAGTCCAGCCATTTCAGCAACAGGAGCACATAGGACTGTAATGCAGCATTTACTGGTATAACCACTGCGTCTCCTATACAGCCTGCCTGCCTGATATCTGAGATGCATATTAGTCCTGAGAAGTACTGTTTGTTTGATCTGGCAGCCTTTACAGAGCCTACACTAACTATTTTGCAGTATATATCTCTCCCTAAATCAGCAGTGCTGTCCCTACACTGTCTGATCCCAGCCGTCTGTGTCCAAGATGGCGGCGCCCGGTTTTAAATACTCGAGGTGACGCTGTGCGGCCAGCCAATCAATGTAATGCCCACAACCAACTTGGCTGCGGCATTACAGTGACTGGCTGGCAATCCCTGCATGTTCATTGGCTCTGTAAAGAGCGCCAACCATGCAGGGCGGAGACCCGAGCAGTGTCGAGCATGTTCGCTCAACACTAGTGGTGTACTGCGGTCCCCTAGTAATTGCGACAGGAAGGTCGAGCGACAAGATGTGGGTGTTTGCTGTGGCACAAATTCAGCTTGCCCACGGCCACATCCTTGGCCTCGGCCTCTGCATGCACCATCACTATCATGTCCACTTCTCCGTCCCTTGCCACGCACCTTGCCCTTTTTAAATAGAGGACAATATTTTCCACGTTCACGAGAAATGGCTAATTTTGGAACGCATTTATATGTGATATGTCTGACAGAAAACCACGATTTTAAATAGCAGGCTTGTAATTTACTAATATTAATATATACAGAGACCTAGTGTGAATAGCTTGACCCACACACTGCAACAGAATGGAAATGGAAGAAATGTTTGATTTTGGAACAGTGTTATAGGTGATATGTCTGACAGAGAACCACGGTTTTAAATAGCAGGCCTGTAATTTACTAATACTATTTTTCACAGACAGCTAGTGTGAATAGCTTGACCGACACACAAACAGAATGGAAATGGAAGAAATGTCTGATTTTGGAACACTCTTATAGTTGATTGTCTGACAAAGAACCACGGTTTAAAATAGCAGGCCTGTAATTTACTAATACTATTCTTCACAGATGCCTAGTGTGAATAGCTTTTCCGACATACTGCAACAGAATGGAAAGGGAAGAAATGGCTGATTTTGGAACAGTCTTATAGGTGATATGTCTGACAGAGAACCACAGTTTTAAATAGCAGGCCTGTAATTTAGTAATACTATTCTTCACAGAGGCCTAGTGTGAATAGCTTGACCGACAGAATGGAAAAGGAGGTCAATCTTTTCCACGTTCAGTTTAAATTACTGGATTTTTATTGCTGAAATATGGAACAGATCTGGCTGTATTCTGCAGTGCTAATATGCAAATGGAGCATAAAAATGGTGTACTCTGGATTGCTTTTTAAGCAAATAACCAGGATTAAGATAAAAAAAAATTTGCCCTGGCCCCTGATATCTGGGGCTATGTCTACAAATATCTGTAATTATTACAGCAGCAGCAGACAGGACGTTCAATGGACCCTCTTGCGCTATATGCACTGCAGTCTGCCAAATACACTGCCTGCCTGCCTAACTCCTGCCTAGCACTGACTATATGCAGCTGGATTGGTCCTCAGAAGGACTGTTAGTTCAGTTGGACATATACAGTCATGGCCAAAAGTATTGAGAATGAGACAAATAGTAATTTTTCCAAAGTTTACTGCTTCATTTTTTGTAATGGCAATTTGCATATACTCCTGAATGTCAAAGAGTGATCAGCTTAACAGCAATTACTGTACTTGCAAAGTCAATATTTGCACAGAAAATGAACTTTAACCCCCAAAACACATTTCAACATCATTGCAGTCCTGCCTTAAAAGGAGCAGCTAACATCGTTTTAGTGATTGATCCATTAACACAGGTGTGGGTGTTGATGAGGACAGGGCTGGCGATCAATCAGTCATGATTAAGTAAGAATGACATCACTGGACACTTTAAAAGGAGGCTGGTTCTTGGTATCATTGTTTCTCTTCAGTTAACCATGGTTATCTCTAAAGAAACACGTGCAGCCATCATTGCACTGCACAAAAATGGCCTAACAGGGAAGAGTATCGCGGCTACAAAGATTGCACCTCAGTCAACAATCTATCGCATCATCAAGAACTTCAAGGAGAGAGCTTCCATTGTTGTCAAAAAGGCTCCAGGGCGCCCAAGAAAGACCTGCCAGCGCCAGGACCGTATCTTAAAACAGTTTCAGCTGCGGGATCGGACTACCAGCAGTGCCGAGCTTGCTCAGGAATGGCAGCAGGCTGGTGTGAGTGCTTCTGCACGCACTGTGAGGCGGAGACTCTTTGAGCAAGGGCTGGTTTCAAGGAGGGCAGCAAAGAAGCCACTTCTCTCCAGAAAAAACATCAGGGACCGACTGATATTCTGCAAAAGGTACAGGGAGTGGACTGCTGAGGACTGGGGCAAAGTCATTTTCTCTGATGAATCCCCTTTTTGATTGTTTGGGACATCGGGAAAACAGCTTATTCGGAGAAGAAGAGGTGAGCGCTACCACCAGTCTTGTCTCATGCCAACTGTAAAGCATCCTGAAACCATTCATGTGTGGGGTTGCTTCTCAGCCAAGGGAATCGGCTCACTCACAGTCTTGCCTAAAAACACAGCCATGAATAAAGAATGGTACCAGAATGTCCTCCAAGAGCAACTTCTCCCAACCGTCCAAGAGCAGTTTGGTGCCCAACAATGCCTTTTCCAGCATGATGGAGCACCTTGCCATAAAGCAAAGGTGATAACTAAATGGCTCATGGAACAAAACATAGAGATTTTGGGTCCATGGCCTGGAAACTCCCCAGATCTTAATCCCATTGAGAACTTGTGGTCAATCATCAAGAGACGGGTGGACAAACAAAAACCAACAAATTCTGGCAAAATGCAAGCATTGATTATGCAAGAATGGACTGCTATCAGTCAGGATTTGGTCCAAAAGTTGATTGAGAGCATGCCAGGGAGAATTACAGAGGTCTTGAAGAAGAAGGGGCAACACTGCAAATATTGACTTGCTGCATTAACTCATTCTAACTGTCAATATAACCTATTGGTACTCATAATATGATTGCAATTATATTTCTGTATGTGATATAAACATCAGACAAACACTAATAAAAACCAGAGGCCAGCAGATCATGTGAAAATATAATTTTGGTGTCATTCTCAAAACTTTTGGCCATGACTGTACACTGCTCAAAAAAATAAAGGGAACTCTCAAATAACACATCCTAGATCAGAATGAATGAAATATTCTCATTGAATACTTTGTTCTGGAATGCGCTGACAACAAAATCACACAAAAATAATCAATGGAAATCAAATTTATTAACCAATGGAGGCCTGGATTTGGAGTCACCCCCAAAATTAAAGTGGAAAAACACACTACAGGCTGATCCAACTTTGATGTAATGTCCTTAAAACAAGTCAAAATGAGGCTCAGTATTGTGTGTGGCCTCCACGTGCCTGTATGACCTCCCTACAATGCCTGGGCATGCTCCTGATGAGGTTGCGGATGGTCTCCTGTGGGATTTGCTCCCAGACCTGGACTAAAGCATCCGCCAACTCCTGGGCAGTCTGTGGTGCAGCATGACGTTGGTGGATGGAGTGAGACATGATGTCCCAGATGTGCTCAATTGGATTCAGGTCTGGGGAATGGGCGGGCCAGTCCATAGCTTCAATGCCTTCATCTTGCCGGAACTGCTGACACACTCCAGCCACATGAGGTCTGGCATTGTCCTGCATTAGAAGAAACCCAGGGCCAACCGTACCAGCATATGGTCTCACAAGGAGTCTGAGGATCTCACTTAGGTATCTAATGCCAGTCAGGCTACCTCTGGCGAGCACATGGAGGGCTGTGTGGCCCTCCAAAGAAATGCCACCCCACACCATTACTGACCCACTGCCAAACCGGTCATGCTGAAGGATGTTGCAGTTTGCAGGTCGCTCTCCACGGCGTCTCCTGGCTCTGTCACGTCTGTCACATGTGCTCAGTGTGAACTGCTTTCAGCTGTGAAGAGCACAGGGCGCCATTGGCAACTTTGCCAATCCTGGTGTTCTGTGGCAAATGCAAAGTGTCCTGCACGGTGTTGGGCAGTGATCTCAACCCCCATCTGTGGACATTGGGCCCTCATACCACTCTCCTGGAGTCGGTTTCTAACCGTTTGTGCAGACACCTGCACATTTGTGGCCTGCTAGAGGTCATTTTGTAGGGTTCTGGCAGTGCTCCTCCTGTTCCTCCTTGCACAAAGGTGGAGGTAGCGGTCCTGCTGCTGGGTTGTTGCTCTCCTACGGCCCCCTCCACGTCTCCTGGTGTACTGGCCTGTCTCCTGGTAGCGCCTCCAGCCTCTGGACACTATGCTGACAGACACAGCAAACCTTGCCACAGCTCGCATTTGATGTGCCATCCTGGATGAGCTTTACTATCTGAGCAACTTCTGTGGGTTGTAGAGTCCATCTCATGCTACCACGAGTGTGAAAGCACAACCAACATTCAAAAGTGACCAAAACATCAGCCAGAAAGCATTGGTACTGAGATGTGGTCTGTGGTCCCCACCTGCAGAACACTCCTTTATTGAATGTGTCTTGATAATTGCCATCAATTTCCATCTATTGTCTATTCCATTTGCACAACAGCATGTGAAATTGATTGTCAATCAGCGTTGCTTCCTAAGTGGACAGTTTGATTTCACAGAAGTTTGATGTACTTGGAGTTATATTCTGTTGTTTAAGTGTTCCCTTTATTTTTTTGAGCAGTGTATATATGTTGTGGAATACTTATACTAACTATAAATAAGCAAATTTCTCCCTGACACAGCAACACCTCTCCCTAATCTGCCTGATTCCGGGGTAGACTGTGACGAGCCTAGCAGCGCCATGTCTTATATAGACCTGATGACGCTGTGCGGCCAGCCAATCATTGTAATGCCCACAACCAACATGGCTACGGCATTACAGTGCGTGGCAGGCAATCTCTGCATGTTCATTGGCTCTCTAAAGAGCGGCAAACATGCAGGGAGGGGACCCAATTTCCCTTCCGAGCTACAGGGAAATACTCGACGAGCGCCGAGCTTGTCGAGCACCGTGAAGCTCGGGTAAGTACCGAGCAGTGGCGAGCACGTTCGCTCATCACTAGTACCAATTCTTACTTTTTCCTAGGAAGCATTGTCTGTAAGCCTCCATGCTCCAGCTGTATCTTTGCAAGGTGGTTTAGTATTCCAGCAAGAGCTCTGTACTGATAAGGGGGAGAGCCTGAAACAGTGATATACAGGTGGCTAAAAAACTAAAATTTCCGATCATGTTTCAAGGCTTTCTTATGGGTCAAATATTAACTTACAGTGACACTAAAGAGCTAATTTTCTTTATATTGCAACTCCAAAAATAGAAAAATAGCCTTAAATAAAAACATTCTCCTGTTTTATTTTTTTGTTTACAGCTCCATTGCAGACCTATGTGAACCAGAATAGAGATAGTGTAGGCACTACTATTTCAATCCTTTTAGTTTGACCATGTATAATAGCATCATAGACAAAATGGCATACACTGATCATGTTTTTAATGATTATATTTTTCCAAACATTTCGGTATACTTACCCACTGTACCTATTTCCCTAAAATTAGGAATTCATAAGTTATCTTCATTGCAAATTCATTGAATATGAATAAAACATTTATGGAGTGTTATGCAGATTCCAATTGCTCTACTTGACCTTGAGGGATCTAAGGCCTTTTCCTTTCTAATTGATCCTCCCATATGGAATCTCTCATTGGAGCAATCTGAATTACTTGAAGCCCCTTTGACATTGGCTGATGTAACTAAGGTTATCACATCTCTCTTAGTTAGGAATGCCTCTGGCATGGATGGTCTTATGGTATGGACATCCTTAGGATAGGTCATCAATATCAGACTGGTGTAAATGCAACACCCATCACCCTCACCGATTAAATGTTTACAGGGCCGACAGAGGCTGGATGTTATCAGTTACCAAGTGGAATAGCACAGCTCTGTCTCCTGTATAGTTACCGCAGTGGAATACTGCAGATCTACTACTATTCATTCGAATAAGTACAGATGTGCAGTGCTTGGGCGCAGTCACTAAGCAGTTGACGGAGCTGTGCTGTTAAGCTCCACAAATTATAATATTCATCGGTTTCCGACACCAACAACAGCTGATAGGTGATCCACCCCCACCAATCTGAAATCAATGACTTATCTTGAAGATAGGTCATCAATATAAAACTGGTGGATAACTCCTTTAAAACCTTTGAGGACACCTGTACTCTAAGTTCTCTAACCACTCTAAGCGAGAAGCTACATCATAAAATGACCTATTGCTTTAATCAGGTTTTTGTGTTACTTAGATTTTTAAAACAATTTTGGCAATGTTTTTTTTTCTTTTCATATCAAGATCATTATTTAAAAAAAGAAAATTAGTAAACTTGCAATTTTCCAAAGCATACTTGTCAGTCTTAATCGACTGTGACAGGTACATGAAGAATAACACTATTTCTGACGAATAATATGGCTTGCACAGTATTCTGCATGTTTCATCAGGTTACTACTTTGTTAGTTCCATATCTAATTGTCAGTTGCCCTTGAGCTCAGTTACAGAGGACTAGAAGGCTAGCTGCTAAGATGTCTCTCACCCACAGCACAAAAGCAGAAGAGAAAATTCTGCTCTTATGTTTATCCCACATAAACACTCACACATAAAATCAGCAAAAACATGAAGGACATTAAACAGTAAAAGCAAAAGCAAATAGCCAGCATCAGATTCTTCAGTTAAAAAACATGTTTTTATTTAGAAAAAAAACACAAAAAATGGAAAAGTCGCAACTTCACATGCAAAAAAACTTAAAAATATTATGCAAACGCGTTTCAGACGACTGTCCTTATCTCACTCTCCCACTATTCAATGAATCTCTGTTTTATTCAGAAATTACTATCCTCATCTTCTTCACTCATATAGTTGTATTATTATTGTATGGAGTATTTGTCCATTGTTTTTGGGCTTTCTTTTCCTAACTCTTTTGCTGAGCTATGAGCTCTAACATGGCTGCTGCATTCCCTGTCTCAGCTTTTATATAGGCTATGATAGTCCTTCCTTCTTGGCTGCACTATGTGATGTAATAGCTGCAAGCCCTTATAGGGAAGCCCATGTGATTGCACTTGAGGTCATATGAACCTTTTGTGGCTGATGCAATCTTCTGCAATGTGTAAAATTGCACCGGTCATTTCTTTTGTGATTCACGTGGATCAAAAGACAAATTATATGAATTTGCCAGGACCTACACGTTTTATAAAATTTGACGCAAATTTGATTTGCATCAAATTGCTCATCTCTACTTTATACCCATATTTCTTTTCTTCACTTGTAACATTGATTTATGGAAAGTTTGTTGAGACGACAATAAGTCACATATCGGGAGATGCAATCCAATTTTGTAGTTAAAGTATTAACGCTCTATAACAAAAATTGTCAATATGCTTTCAAGTATTTAACAATAAAAATAATTGCATCACAATTTCAGTTTGTTTAATTTGTTTCCTGATACCTTAAGCCGGCATCTGAAAAGCCTCATGTATAAAATACAGAATGCCTTCCTTCACAAACTGACAGCATTAACATCTTATACCGGTTAATATATGTAATTCCTATTACACTCATTCGCTTTAGGCATAGAATTTGCATCTTGTCCAACCGATTTAGCCCAGTCCTCTAGGAGAGAGCCGGAGCCAAATATTCTGGACTAGAATACAAATGATCATACGGCTTTAACCTTCTGAGTCATCAAGAAGCAGAGAACATCCAGAATAATTCAGTTAAGAAACTGATTTGCTTTTATATTGCCTTTTTATACTCTGGGATATGCATTGACGAGTCCCAGTAGTCTAGTAGTTTTTCAGCCTAGACAATTCCTTATCTTAAGGGAAGATTTTATAAAATTACATTTTGTTTGTTAAAGGTGCACAGCTTTGAAGCTGACCGAACAAGACTATAAACATCATATTGTAAAATGCATAGAGTATATACTGTATGTTGTATACATTTGGAATAATTTCATCTTTACCTTTGTAGAAAGGAATTAATGAGGGAGTCAACAATGGTGTAAAATTCCAATTATTGTGAAATAAAATATTAAATGGTGGTATTATGCACCTCTAGACCTCTAGGGGGCAGAAGGAATCCTTGTGATCTCTGTTCACACGTACAAAGAAATCCTCCATAGGACAAAGATCAAATGAGCATGCAGATTGTAAATGTTTGTATGTAAAGTTTAGATTGTGAAGACGGGAATCACAATATTATTGTCCAACAAAGAGATTTTAGCAAATTTTTCTAAGAAAATAAATATGTAAATATATTTTCTGTACATGGTTAAAGTGGCAACTAATTAGCTTGAGCTGAGTCTCAGTTCAAACAATTCCAAAGATTTTCTTTACAGTAGTTGTATGAGACATAGGAAGAGCCAGAAAATACATTTACTTCTATGCAGGAGTGTTGTGGGCATGCTCTGTGACACGTCTAGAGGTCACATGGCAGGAAGATGGATACAGATGACAATCGACAATTGGTTCACCACAGATGAAACCATTCATGCTAATTCTGCCTGTGATGATAATGACTGTAGACTATAGAACAGCACTCCAAAGGACACAGACTAAGGGCCTATTTGAATAATCCAATAATATGGAATTAGCATCGTTAGAAATTCTTATTTTCAGTTATCAGCCTGATTAAAAAGACAGGCAATCACCTGTTAAAATCCTCATTCTCTGCAGCACATCTTAATGTGTAATTAGGACATGCATACAAGTGTTCCACTGTTCCTTGAGGTTTGGGGTATGTCAAGACCTCAACTCTGTGTCCTCAGGACTAGCAGCACCTCAATGTCTAATAGATGTGCTGGCCCACTGCGTGTACAGTATGTTACTGAGGATGCTGCAGTGACTGTTCAGCTCCACCTCCAACAAATCGGGGTCAGCATCTGTCTGTTATCTGTAGAATACATTCATTAAAATAAACAATTCTTCTCTTTTCTTGGACTTATCTTTTACTGGGATTCATACTCACAACCTCTAGCTGGCAGGCAGAAGCTTTAGTTGTAATCCATTAACAGCACTGACAAGGATAGTAGAATTTTTTGAAGCTGAATAAATAAATTCTTTTTCTTCACAGGCACAGTGTACTGGAATATAGAGATACATCTCTATGCCAATACTTCTTTATATGTCAGATCCCTATATGCCAATACATCTTTATGTGTCAGATACATCTCTAGATACCTGTGTATCATGTATTATATATATGATGTATCATTCCATCACAAAATTAGCAAATAATATATACATATTTGGTATCCCTGTAATTATTGCAACCCATACAACACAATGAACGGTTTATTTATTATGATTGTTTTTAAGGTAACCAGTCTGCACCCACAATTAGTGCCTTCAGCTTGTCTTGTGTTGTCTTCAGCACCATCATCATCTTACTCATCTACTGTGATCCATACTGTTTTTCCTTTACCTCCATTGCGTCATCAGTTATCCTTTTATGTATACAAGAAATATGCATTCAGTCATCTGTTTGTATGGAAACTGAATTCTTACATGTCCTAGTCAACCACAGTCAATGCAAAAACCACCTACGTTATACTGCTTTTTGTGAAAGAATCACATGTTCTCAGCCTGAAAGGAAGATACCTAGCTGCCATAATTTATTAAAAAAAACGAGCCTGCCAGATTTCTGCACGTGATGCAAATAAAATTTATTGTGTTTCATGCATCAGGTTTTCAATACATATCATGACTCTAACCTTTTTTGTAACCTTTGGTGAACTTAATTTTTATTGTGCCTGCAGCTGTTTCTCCTTGTGGAGAGTGGCACACCAGCTCTGGCTTGCCAAAGTAAGGAGACTTTTTCTCTGAAGAGGCAATTTGCATATTAAATTTCCCAGAGGTGCATTGCACGGTGAATAAGCCTCCTTACTTTGGCATGCCAGAGCCGGTGTGTCACTCGCCACAAGGAGAAACTTTACCCCTTAGACCTCAGTCCAGAAAACTTCTCACCTAGCCAAATCAGTTCTCATACCTTGCACTGATGAGTAGTGTTGAGCCACCCCCGTAGTGTTCGAGTTCGGTTCGGTTCGTCGAACACCCGTGTGTTCGCCGAACTGTTCGTCGAACTGTTCGTCGAACACCTTCGAACACCGTTAAAACCAATGGCAGGCAAACAAAAACACATAGAAACACATAGAAAACACCTTCAAAGGTGTCCAAAAGCTGACAAACTGCTCAGAAGACATAACTAACACATGGAAAAGTGACAAATACATATAGTCATGCGAAAATAAAAGAGGTGGAGGAGTAAAAGGAGGGGGAGACACAGATATAGGCATGTCATGCCCTTCTAAAATCCAAAAAGTGAGAAGCCGACACCGCCAGTCCGCTCCTGCCCATGCCACCTCCGTGTCGCCGGGTTTGTGCCAGAGCCGCGGTGAACCCTGACGGCCAGCCCCCCTCTCCCAATACTGGTGCCTGTCGGCTGGTGGGTCGAGCGAGCCCCCCTGTGGTGGAGGCAGCTCTAAGCTTTTTAATTTAAATTGTCTCTCTAATATGAATGAATACACTTTAAATCCATTTACAAGGATCTATTGGAGGGCAAGTCTCATGCCAGCAGCCGCGGTAATTCCAGCTCCAGTAGCGTCCACTAAAGCTGCTGCAGTTAAAAAGCTTTTATAAGGATCGAGCTCGGCTGTCCACCGCAAGGCATCCTACTGCCAGTCCCAGCCCCTATGCCTTGGGGTGCCTCCTGATGCTCTTCACTAAGTATCCCATGGTCCCGAAGCATTTCCTTTGAAAAAATTAAGTGTCTAAACTACAGGTGGTGCAGCTTGCTTAACAGCCGGGATAATCCGCTCACTAGCAGACACTGCTACTAGGCACAAAGTATTTCCTGGGCTAGATGCAGTTAAAAATTTGTAATTAGATACTCTCGTTGGATGCTGAGAAAGCATTCCATAGAGTCTCCTGGCACGCCATATATGATTCTCTTAAAAAGCTTGGGGTAGGGGTCTAGGGGACCCTTTTATACCAAAATCACGGCCCTGTATCGCAATACGTCACCTAGGCTGAAGATAAATGGAACTGTAGCACCCTGAGGGCTCGGTTGCTACAGACGTATTGCACCTCACCCAGAGGTGTGATATCTCACTCTCAGGTAAGGATGGAGTGTGGATCAGGACCCGACACCTGCATGCATTACACCACATTGCCATGGGGCAGGGCGACCAATATGCCCCTGAGATGGGCACGACAGTCCCTGTCCCTGGCTGGAGTGGGGGGAGGGAACACTGAGGAAGGGGAACCCTGTAGTGCAGGAGCAGGGAGGAAGCAGTTCCTGGGTGCATTGAGAAGGGAGTATAAAAGGTGGGCACCATCTTAGTTCAGTGCAGAGGAGTCTGAGCAGAAGTGGCAGGGAGCAGGGGCTCTGCATGAGCTCTGCTCCGGAGGCGGGCCTAGTAACAGAGGCCCAGGCCTGGAAGAGGGAGAAGGAAGGAAGAGGAGCGGAGAAGGCTCCAGGAACGAGGAATGAAGGGATCCCAGGGGTGCGGACGGGCGAGTCGCCACCGCACGCCCGAATCCACCTGCGTGGAGGGGTCAGGCCAAAGGGGGAGACCGGTCCCCGAACTAGTGGAGGCAGGAAATGACCCTCAGCTAGAAACCGGAGGCTCTGACATTTTATGTGGCGCAGCCCCTCGCTACACCCGCTAGGAAGGCACCACATAGGGTCAGGGAAACTGGCGCCAAGTTTACCAAGAGGAGGGCCGAGGCAGCCGGACAGAAGTGTTGGTAAGAAAGGCCAGACAAAGGACACACAAAGGGGGTCCTGTGAAGTGCTCCAAAGTTATCTGGGAGTTGTCTGAGCCCCTCACCTGGTGAGCACAGTACGACGTGGGCAGCCGTTACCTGCAGACGTGGTCTGGATAATAAGAACTGTGAGTAAAGGCCCTGAACTGCATCACTGACTCCGTGTCGTTACTGCTGCTGCCCTGCACCATCACCCCCATCCTCCGCATACACTGCCCTGAGGCTATACTCCTCCCGTGGGGAGTTATGCTACGCTCTGCTGCACCCACAACACCAGCCTCAGTGGTCTGCCCTGTAGCGGCGGTTCACTCTGACCGCAATCCACGGGTGGCGTAGTCGGACATTTAAACATGAAAACCACATAAATAGTTCCGCCACTGGTTTGACCGCCCTGAGCCACGGAACTGGGTCGCCGCCACGAAGACTACAACCACCAGCATCCACCAAAACGGGTCCGGCTCCGGGTGTCCCAAGGCCCAGGGGGTGCGTCAGAACATTTTCATCACCTTTCACAATCACCAATGGGACAAGGCAGTGATGTCCTCTGTCCCCTCTCTTATACATCCTAGTGACGGAGCACCTGCTCTCATCAATTCGCCATAACCCCAATATTAGGTGGATTGAGGTGGGAGGCACCGAGTACAAGTGCTCTCTATTTGCTGATGATGTCCTAGTATATATCACTCAATCACATATATCCATCCATGCTGTTATGGCTGAAATAGATCACTTTGTTACATGGTAAAATTTTAAAATCAATGCAGCGAAGTCTGAGGCCCTCGATGTCTCCCTCCCCAAATCCATATAGGATTCCATCCAGTCCAACTTTCCCTTTGCCTGGCCCTCACAGGGTATCAAATACTTAGGAATTCCTATTCATAGAGACCTCTCCCATCTATGTTATCTTAATTTTGGGCCCTTTATTGAACAACTCCATACAGACCACGGTTGGCAAGTTAGAACTGTAAGATTCACTACGTGAACCACTGGTGTTTTGTGGAAAAGCACATGTACACTGCGTTCCAAATTATTATACAAAAAGTGTTTAGGAGTGATAAGGGAAGAATTTGTTTGTTTGTCAGTTAAACTCATTGATGGTGATGTGTGTCAGGGCTCTTTATATCACTGTAAGCAATTGCAGACACCTGTGCTAATTAGTTTGGCAGGTGTGTCCAATGAAAGGCAAGACTACTTAAGAAGGCTCTCTCACATTATTAAGCAGCCTACATTTTCTGCCAAAATGGGAAAGAAAAAGGATGTGTCGGCTGCTGAGAAGCAACAAATTGTGGAGTGTTTAGGTCAAGGCATGACTACAATCAACATTGTGCGATGATCAGGATGAAGTGTCTTGGCAATCAAGAAGTATGTAGCTGATTCACAGTACACACGTGTGCGTGCTGATAAGGGCAAATTGAGGACTCTTTCCTACAGGCAATTACGTCAGGTTGAAAGAGCAGCGGCAAAAAAGCCTTGTCATAGCAGCAGACAAGTTTTTGAAGCTGCTTGTGCCTCCAACGTCCCCCGAACAACAAGATGCAGGGTCCTTCAGAGGTTTGCAGCTGTGCATGCGCCATCCTGTCGACCTCCTCTATCCACTTCACACAAGCAGAAACGGCTCCAGTGGGCCAAACATTACATGAAGACTGATTTCAAAACTGTTTTGTTCACGGATGAGTGCCGTGCAGCGCTCGATGGTCCAGATGGATGGAGTGGAGGATGGCTGGTTGATGGACACCCCACGCAAACACGGCTACAGCGCCAACAAGGAGGAGGTGGAGTAATGTTTTGGGCTGGAATCATGGGGAGAGAGATTGTCGGCCCCTTTAGGATCCCTGAAGGCGCTAAAGATGAACTCCATAATGTATGTGGATTTTCTCAAACAGCACTTCCTGCCATGGTTCAAGAAGAAGAACCGTGTATTTCACAGCAAGATCATTTTTCTGCATGATAATGTACCATCTCATGCTGCACATAAAACATCTGCATCTCTGGCTGATATGGGCATAAAAGGGGACAAACTTATGGTGTGACCCCCATGCTCCCCTGACCTCTACCCCATTCAGAACCTTTGGAGCATCATTAAAAGGAGTGTCTATGATGGCGGGAGGCAGTTCACATCTAAGCAACAGCTCTGGGAGGGTATTCTGTCCTCATGCAAAACAATTGAAGCAGAAACCATCCAAAACCTGACAAATTCAATGGACGAGAGAGTTCAGAAGCTCCTTTCGAACAAGGGGTCCTATGTGAAAATGTAACATCACCTAGAATAAAGTTTTGAGTTGAAAACTGTTTGATTTCAGTTTCTAACAACCTGCTAATGCTTATAATTTCAAAAATGACCATTTTTTTGGTCTTTATTAAAATGAAAAGGTTGATCGAAAAGTTTGGGGGATCTAAGAGTGTGGCAACCCAGTAGTCATGATTACTTCGAATTCTGACAATATGAGGGTCATGCTGCAGGTAGTGCAGCAAGAAGGCACTTATGTGCCTTGCGCATCTCGGAGCCCCAAAATTATTTTCCGGGCTAGATGCAGCTAAAAATTATTTTTAATTTTAAATCTGGTGAAGCTTTAGTATAGATGGCCTAATAGGATCAGTGCTGCACACTGCTACAAAGCCCAAATTATTTTCCAGTCAAGATACAGATAAACATGATTAGTAATTTGAAAGCTTAAAACGGTTGGTAGGGTGATTTTAACCAATCATCAAGCTTTTACTCTCCCCAGGATGACACAGGGGTAGAAAAGTCGTTTCTGATCCATGATTTGTTCATCTTTATGAACGTGAGTCTGTCTACATTATCAGTGGAGAGCCGCGTGCGCTTATCTGTCAGCACACCACCAGCAGCGCTGAACACACGTTCAGACAGAACGCTGGCTGCGGGGCATGACAAGATCTCCAAGGCGTAAGTGGCTAGCTCCGGTCATTTATCCAGATTGGAAGCCCAAAAAGAGCAAGGGTCCAGTGACACAGTCGTGGCTTCAATGTTTACTTGGAGATACTCCTGTACCATCGTCTCTAGGCGTTGACTATGTGTCAGACTTCTTGTCTCCTGTGGCCTTGCAAAGGATGGGCTAAAAAAGTGGTGAAATGATTCCGCAAAATTGATGTTACCAGCAGATACTGTGGTTCTGTAACGGTTTGAGTGCTGAACACTTGACGGTCCCACGGTTGGCAAGTGGGAACTGTGAGATTCACTACGTGCACCACTGGTATTTTGTGGAAAAGCACATGTAAGATTCTGCAACAGTCTCTGCTGATACTCCTGCATGCGTGCATCCCTTTCTATGGCAGGAATAATTTCTGCAAATTTACTTTTGTACCGGGGATCTAACAGTGTGGCAACCCAGTAGTCAGGATTATTTCTAATTCTCACAATCCGAGGGTCATGTTGCAGGTAGTGCAGCAAGAAGGCACTCATGTGTGTTGCGCATCCAGGAGCACCAAGTCCCTGTTGTGTTGGTGGCGAGGTAACAATCATGCTTCCTTCCTCTGTCCTCTCCCCCCAACCTCGCACAACAGAAATGTGATCAAGGTCTCCCTCATCTGATGAGTCTTCCATCAGTTCGTCCTCCACTTCTTCCTGGGCTCCTGCACCTTCCTCACTAGTTTGGCTGCTACCATGCGGGCTGGTAAAACCATCTCCCCCA
The DNA here is from genome assembly GCF_046119375.1 of Phyllobates terribilis. Classification (NCBI taxonomy): domain Eukaryota; kingdom Metazoa; phylum Chordata; class Amphibia; order Anura; family Dendrobatidae; genus Phyllobates; species Phyllobates terribilis. The sequence continues at coordinate 213,161,451 of NW_027362769.1, read as the reverse complement.
CCCTCACATGCCTGCCGCCTTGGTGCTGCCGACCGTCTGGACCTTGCAGATGTTAGCCCTTCCGCATACAACTCCTCCTCCTCTACTTCCTCCACCTCCTCTTGTGCCACCACCTGACTCCGAATTCTGTTTAACATGTGCTCCAGCATGTAAATCACCGGAATAGTCATGCTGATAATGGCATCGTCAGCACTAAACATCTTCGTCGTCATTTCAAAACTGTGCAGAAGGGTGCATAGGTCCCTGATCTGAGACCACTCCTCCAGCGTGATTTGCCCCACCTTTGAATCTCGTTGGCCCAGGCTATACGTCAGAACGTATTGCACCAGGGCTTGTCGGTGCTGCCACAGTCGCTGCAACATGTGCAGAGTTGAATTCCACCGGGTAGGCACATCGCATTTTAGATGGTGAAGTGGCAGTCCCAACGACTTCTGTAGAGATGTAAGTCGCTGAGCTGCGGGATACGAACGGCGGAAGTGAGCACACAGCGACCGTGCCCTCTGCAGAAGGCCATCTAGTCTGGGATAGTGGGCTAAAAATTGCTGGACAACCAGGTTCAACACGTGAGCCATACAAGGCACGTGTGTGACATTGCCCCGGCGAAGGGCCGCACCCAGGTTTGCAGCATTGTCGCACACGGCCTTCCCTGGTTTCAGGTCCAGTGGAGACAACCATTCATGAAATTGGTTCTCCAGAGCTGACCACAACTCCTCAGCTGTGTGACTCACATTTCCCAGACATTTCAATGTAAAAACCGCCTGATGACGTTGAGCCCTACTGCCAGCATAGTAAGGAGGTGTGCAGGATCCCTTCTGCGCAGTTAGAAAGATTGTGGCATGACCAAACAGGCTTTGGGTGCAGGTGGAAGACCGAGAGGAGGTTGAGGAGGCAGAAGCAGTGGAGGAACTTTGACATAAAGAGGATTGACGCACAACTCGTGGGGACGGCAAGACTTGGACAGCAGCCCCTTGTCCTGCTGTCACCATAGTTACCCAGTGCCCAGTCAGCGACATGTAACGCCCCTGTCCATGCCTACTCGTCAAAGTGTCTGTGGTGAAATGCACCCTGTCACACACAGAGTTTCTCAAAGAAGCAGTGATGTTGTGTGCGACATGCTGGTGGAGCGCAGGCACACCTTTCTTTGAGAAGTAGTGCCGACTGGGCATCTGGTACTGGGGCACTGCGAAGGACATAAGGTCTCGAAAATCCTCTGTGTCCACCAGGCGGAAAGGCAGCATTTCTGTAGCCAAGAGCTTGCAGATGGTGAAATTCAACCTCTTAGCTTTCTCATGGCTAGGAGGAAATGGTCTTTTACTTGTCCACATCTGAGGGACCGAGGGCTGGCTATTGTGCTTAGACGGGGTTGATAAGGGTGTCCCCGGCAAACTGCCGGTCTGTGAGGAAGATACAGGCGGACATGTTAGGTTGCCTTGATCCAAAGGTGGTGCTATCGATGTCGGACAGCGCTCAACACCAGCTGGTGTTACCACCTCCAAAGAAAATGATGACCTGCCAATCACGCTGGCTGTTGCGGGTAAAGAGGTGGCAGGTCTGCGCCCCAAAACAGGTGTGACTGCTGTCCCCCCAGTCACAGAGGATGAAGAGGCCGCGGATGCACAAGATATGGCAGACGGTGATTGGCCCGGCCGGCTAGGCCGCATTGTAGCACACTGAGCTTCCCACTGCAACTTATGCTTCATGTCCATGTGCCGGTTCATGCATGAAGTACTCAAACTATGTATTTTTTGGCCTCTACTTAGCTTTTGCTGACAAATGTTACAGATAACACGAGTTGGGTCATCTTTATCGATCTGAAAAAATGCCCAGGCTATGCAAGGCTTAGCACCCATGCGACCTGAAGAGCCACCACGACTTGTAGTGAGAGGCAGAGTTGTGCTTGAGGATGTAGTTGTTGACGTGCTTCCAGTACTACGTCTCTGTCCAGGAAGGCGCAACCTGACCTCGTCGTCACTAGCATCTTCCTCCACCTCCTCTGCTGACCTCATCTCTTGGCTGACTGTGGGTTGACAGTAAGTGGGATCTCCGACCTCATCATCATCACCCTGTGCGTTATCACACCCGTCGTCCTCAGAGCCAACCTGTTCCTGCCCTGACAAAAAACTAAAGTTGTCGCTCCAATCAGGTATTTGAGTCTTATCATCGTCTTCCTCATTGTCTCCACCAACAGGAGTTACAGTTTGGGAATGAGGGTCTACATTATGGTCAGAACCTTCTGCGTCTGGTCCTGGATCCGACTCATAAAGATTCTGGGCATCAGTGCAGATCATTTCCTCGTCTGGATTCACAGAAGCGCTGGAGTCGACCTCTGATTCCCAGGCTATAGTATGAGTAAACAGCTCTGCAGACTCAACCATCTGTTCTACCTCATACTCAGACAGGCAGCTGGAGATTTGGGAGCTGTGAGGAAGCAAGTGCGATTTGGGTGACACCTTTGAGGACTGGAGTATTTGTGATGTTGAAGTTGATGTGGAGGAGAGCCCACTTAAAGGAGCACTTGATATCCGTTGAAGCACCTGCTGTTTTTGTGCCTCATCTGGAATTTGTAGCGATTGGCGTGGCCGTAAGAAAGGGATCTTATCACATTGTCCGCTAAAAGAAGTAGACATTTTAGTTTGGCTGGAAGATGGTCTTTCTTCTGCAGATGTTACTGTTGCTTTAACACCTACCCCACGGACACAACCTTTTTTCCCCTTCCCAACACGCCTATTCCCCTTTCCACCAGCAGCAGGCCTTTTTCCACTCATTTTGGTGGTTAACTAATTCACAACTCTGGAGTTGTTTGCACAAAAAAACAATGGATGGTAACCGAGCAGAGCTGAGTGGCCAAACTGTGGTATTAGGCCAAAACTATTGGCTGGGTTAGATGCAGAAAAAAATTATTTTGAATTTGCAACCTGATGGAGGTCAGTATAGATGGACTAATTCAAATAGTCCCACACACTGCTAGAAGCCCAAATATTTTTTCAGAGGTACTGTAGATGCAGATAAAAATTATTTTTAATTTGCAACCTGATGGAGGTCAGTATAGATGGACTAATAGACCAAGTCCCACACACTGCTAGAAGCCCAAATATTTTTTCAGAGCTAGATGCAGAAAAAAATTATTTTTAATTTGCAACCTGATGGAGGTCAGTATAGATGGACTAATAGACCAAGTCCCACACACCGCTAGAAGCCCAACTATTTTTTCAGAGCTAGATGCAGAAAAAAATTATATTCAATTTGCAACCTGCTGGAGGTCAGTATAGAAGGACTAATAGAACAAGTCCCACACACTGCTAGAAGCCCAAATATTTTTTCAGAGCTAAATGAAGAAAAAAATTATTTTTAATTTGCAACCTGATGGAGGTCAGTATAGATGGACTAATAGACCAAGTCCCACACACTGCTAGAAGACCAAATATTTTTTCAGAGCTAGATGCAGAAAAAAATTATTTTTAATTTGCAACCTGATGGAGGTCAGTATAGATGGACTAATAGACCAAGTCCCACACACCGCTAGAAGCCCAAATATTTTTTCAGAGCTAGATGCAGAAAAAAATTATTTTTAATTTGCAACCTGATGGAGGTCAGTATAGATGGACTAATAGACCAAGTCCCACACACTGCTAGAAGCCCAAATATTTTTTCAGAGCTAGATGCAGAAAAAAATTATTTTTAATTTGCAACCTGATGGAGGTCAGTATAGATGGACTAATAGACCAAGTCCCACACACCGCTAGAAGCCCAACTATTTTTTCAGAGCTAGATGCAGAAAAAAATTATATTCAATTTGCAACCTGCTGGAGGTCAGTATAGAAGGACTAATAGAACAAGTCCCACACACTGCTAGAAGCCCAAATATTTTTTCAGAGCTAAATGAAGAAAAAAATTATTTTTAATTTGCAACCTGATGGAGGTCAGTATAGATGGACTAATAGACCAAGTCCCACACACTGCTAGAAGCCCAAATATTTTTTCAGAGCTAGATGCAGAAAAAAAATATTTTTAATTTGCAACCTGATGGAGGTCAGTATAGATGGACTAATAGACCAAGTCCCACACACCGCTAGAAGCCCAACTATTTTTTCAGAGCTAGATGCAGAAAAAAATTATATTCAATTTGCAACCTGCTGGAGGTCAGTATAGAACGACTAATAGAACAAGTCCCACACACTGCTAGAAGCCCAAATATTTCTTCAGAGCTAAATGAAGAAAAAAATTATTTTTAATTTGCAACCTGATGGAGGTCAGTATAGATGGACTAATAGACCAAGTCCCACACACTGCTAGAAGCCCAAATATTTTTTCAGAGCTAGATGCAGAAAAAAAATATTTTTAATTTGCAACCTGATGGAGGTCAGTATAGATGGACTAATAGACCAAGTCCCACACACCGCTAGAAGCCCAAATATTTTTTCAGAGCTAGATGCAGAAAAAAATTATTTTTAATTTGCAACCTGATGGAGGTCAGTATAGATGGACTAATAGACCAAGTCCCACACACTGCTAGAAGCCCAAATATTTTTTCAGAGCTAGATGCAGAAAAAAATTATTTTTGATTTGCAACCTGATGGAGGTCAGTATAGATGGACTAATAGACCAAGTCCCACACACCGCTAGAAGCCCAAATATTTTTTCAGAGCTAGATGCAGAAAAAAATTATTTTTGATTTGCAACCTGATGGAGGTCAGTATAGATGGACTAATAGACCAAGTCCCACACACCGCTAGAAGCCCAAATATTTTTTCAGAGCTAGATGCAGAAAAAAATTATTTTTAATTTGCAACCTGATGGAGGTCAGTATAGATGGACTAATAGACCAAGTCCCACACACTGCTAGAAGCCCAAATATTTTTTCAGAGCTAAATGAAGAAAAAAATTATTTTTAATTTGCAACCTGATGGAGGTCAGTATAGATGGACTAATAGACCAAGTCCCACACACTGCTAGAAGCCCAAATATTTTTTCAGAGCTAGATGCAGAAAAAAATTATTTTTAATTTGCAACCTGATGGAGGTCAGTATAGATGGACTAATAGACCAAGTCCCACACACTGCTAGAAGCCCAAATATTTTTTCAGAGCTAGATGCAGAAAAAAAATATTTTTAATTTGCAACCTGATGGAGGTCAGTATAGATGGACTAATAGACCAAGTCCCACACACTGCTAGAAGCCCAAATATTTTTTCAGAGCTAGATGCAGAAAAAAATTATTTTTAATTTGCAACCTGATGGAGGTCAGTATAGATGGACTAATAGACCAAGTCCCACACACCGCTAGAAGCCCAACTATTTTTTCAGAGCTAGATGTAGAAAAAAATTATATTCAATTTGCAACCTGCTGGAGGTCAGTATAGAAGGACTAATAGAACAAGTCCCACACACTGCTAGAAGCCCAAATATTTTTTCAGAGCTAAATGAAGAAAAAAATTATTTTTAATTTGCAACCTGATGGAGGTCAGTATAGATGGACTAATAGACCAAGTCCCACACACTGCTAGAAGCCCAAATATTTTTTCAGAGCTAGATGCAGAAAAAAATTATATTCAGTTTGCAACCTGATGGAGGTCAGTATAGGACTAATAGAATGATGCTATGCCCAAAAGATTTTACTTCACTAGGTGCAGTAAAAAAATTGGTATTCTATACACAGTTGTTATATCTTGCAACACAGATAGGCTACTCCACTGACTAACACACTCTGCAATAGGCCAAAAAGGATTAGCTTTGCTAGATTCAGCCAAATGCTGTGAAAAAAACTTGCACTGGCACAGACCTGCCTGGCAAAAACTGATAGGAACTCATGTAACCTAGTCCTGAAAAGGACTCCAATTACAATTAGTCTTTACTTCCACAACCTATCTATTTAAGAGCACAGACCTCCCTGATAAAAGTCGTAGGAAATGCTGTAACCTAGTCCTTAAAAGGACTGCAATCACAACTATTCCCTACTCCCAAGCTATCTGTATATTTGTGCGAAAATTGGCTTGAAATTAACAAGGTATAGCGCACACAGCAACAGCGGTGCCGTCTAACACGCAGCTGCAGCAGTGAGAAAATGGTGGCGACGGGGAAAATGGCTTGGTCTTATAGGGCAAGGACATGTGACATACACTGCCAATGACACATGCCCTTGCTTGTGTGAAAAAAAGCACTTTGCTCCGTGTGTGCGCTGCTGATAGGCTGACAGATTGCACCTCCCCACTGCAAATGCGGGAAAGAGAAAAAAAAATGGAGATCTTCATTGTTCCTGCAGAGATCCATCCCCTGCCCCTCCCCCCACCCCGCTGTACACTCAAACTGCGTATTAACATTAATTTTCATCATTACTGAGAAAAAATCCAGTTATGATTTTGGTGCACGAACAGTTATCGAACATAACCTCGAACAGCCGAATTTTTCTCAAATTGTTCGTGTTCGCCGAACGGCTCGAACACCGCCCAAAACAGCTCGAATTTGAGATTGGCGAGCAGTTCGAGTAGAACAACGCTCATCTCTACTGATGAGGGCAAACAGCCCGAAACACCGTGTCTGCAAATTGAGATTCTGATTTGGCTATTATCCTAAGTCATACGTTCAAGGGTTGATTGTGACTTGTAGGATTGCTGCTTCCAATAGGTGGCGCTATAGAGTTCAAGTCCTCTTTTTCTCTAAAGAGACAATTTTTATCTAAATTTTTAATGATTTTTTACGCATTACCAAGATAAGCTTGGTTCCCTGCTCGGCGATGCTTTTGCATGTCTGGCTAAGAGAACACTTTCCATTCCCTGCTGATTCAACATTTTCCTGAGTATGCAGCCCCTGGTCGGGGCAGGGCGCAAGGTATAAAATGTCTGTAAATTATCAAGCAAAAATTTTTGAAATTCTGTAAATTTTATTTTTTAACAAAATGTTAATTTTTTTTGTAAACTGTTAATTATTTGTTGGGTGGGTGAATTTGTTTATTACCAGGATAAGCTTTTGTAAAGTGGACGGCAATTTTCAGTTTTTTTCAAAACTGTGAATGATTTTTCCTGGTAGCAATCTCGTGAGTGTGCTAGTACTGCTGCTACATCAAATAACCAAGGCAGCAGGAACTACAGCATATATAACATGATGAGCCCGATATTTTATTTGCCGCAGCACCAACCTGATGCACATCAGAAAGGTCAATCGCATCCTCTGAACAACCGGGTTCAGTTGTATCTGCACTGTGTCCTTTCTCCGGAATATACTTTGAGCCTCAATTCCATGGACTTTTAGATCAGCAGATTGGAACAGTGGCAAGAAGTGGCCCGGTTTGCTATGATATGTACTATCATGTTCAACCGTCAGTTTACTGTCAGAGAGCGGATCAGAGAGAGGATTCAGCTTTGTTGCACCCAAGTGGACAAGGTATCCACCGCAAGCAAGAAGAACCCTACATTTGTCAAAATTATTCAGGTATGGATAACTGCCAACTTTCATACTCATACGGCTGATGCTAACAATTAAATCGGCCATACCATCTGCCTGACTGACTGCCCGTTACCTGTCTTCTGCACAGTTCTGCTGTTGCAAGTGCAGATGGCCCATAGTCAGATGGGAAACTTCTCCTTCTGTTCATCATGACATCTATACTAGAGTACTAGGAATGAGTGGACCCGTGGGAGTTTAGGTTCATTGGGTTCGGCCGAACTTTAGTCCAAAGTTCAGTTCAGGTACCAGAACGTGATCCCAACTTGACGCCGAACCACATATAAATCAATGGGGATCCGAACTTTGATGCTGTAAAATTGCTGTTAAATGATCGTAGTAAAAGCTAGAGGGCTGCAAAATGAAGCAAAATAGGGGGTAAGAGAAGGACAATTGCCATGCAAACAAATGCGGATAGGGAAATTACTTAAAATAACATAGAATAAAAAAATATATAAAAAAATTATCTTGAACCAGGAGGCAGAGGACCAAGTGGAGGAGTGCAGCAGTGCCTTGCGTGAGTAGTTTACTGTGCTTGTTAATAAATAAATAAATGAATATATTGGCCCCTTCCCAAGCATAATAAGACCAGTACACAGCTGTATGCTTTTCCTTAGCTGGTTATTAAATATAGGGGGAACCCCATGTTGTTGCTTTTTTTCATTTATTTTACACTGTCCCTATTCTTAACAGAGCATAATGGTGGCGCCACCCATGATACTGCATTTATACAGGCTGAGACATATGTTTCAGATGGCTCCGAAGGTGCCCACTGTGATTAAATAGCCTGTTGGTTATAACCGACTACCATTTTTTTTCCCCTAGTCAGATAGGTTGAAGTCACTTTGACATTAATAAGGCAGTGTTTGCATTACAGAGCTCAAAAGGGAGTTAAATACACATTTAAATTACCTCAGAATGTTATACACTTATTATATACTTATTATACATGGTGAATTTATTCATACAAATCAAATTTTTCATGAAAATTCTGAGAATCTGACAAATTTGAATTTCAAACTATCTGCTTTTCTCTACTGGCTGCTATTCCAGACAAATATAGTAAACTAAAGAATCAAAAATAACTTTGATCTCGAAATTACATCTACATTGTATTATTTACAACATTTTCCATGGGATACAAGGTTATGCTTCCTCATTATCACTGGTAAGAATGTAAAGTTTCTACCCCACCATGTAAACAATGAACTATTGCAGTATTTTTAAAACTTTCTCACATGATTGTGTTTTTGTACTTTGTATTTTTATCTAACTATCGTTAGAGTCAGCACTGCTGCTAATTACTATGTTGTCGTTTCGTTTAGTCACAGGCGTTGCAAGACTCTCATTTATATTTTCAAACGTGTATTGGTGACCTTATTAACAAGAACAACATTGGCTCCTGAACACTGTTCTGTTTGCAACAAAATAATGAGTTTTCTAAACACAACACTGTTCTTTGGTCAAATAATGAATGTGAGTGCATTGTTTGAAGGCACTAAATAAAGCATGCTGGAGCAATTAAATAATAAAGAATGCATAATGTCATAGTGAGATTATGTCTCAAAATTATAGCAAACTTCGGAAATGATACCAGTGGTACAACATTTCCTTTTTACTTATATTCCTAATTTATGCTCTGGTCGTTTTTCAACACACACACAATTAAATATATATATATATATCTATGTGTGTGTGTACATATATATACAGTATATATATATATATATATATATATATATATATATATACAGTACAGACCAAAAGTTTGGACACACCTCATTTAAAGATTTTTCTGTATTTTCTTGACTATGAAGAGAATGCCAAGAGTGTGCAAAGCAGTCATCAAAGCAAAATGTGGCTACTTTGAAGAACCTAGAATATAAGACATATTTTCAGTTGTTTCACACTTTTTTGTTAAGTATATAATTCCACATGTGTTAATTCATAGTTTTGATGCCTTCAGTGTGAATGTACAATTTTCATAGTCATGAAAATACAGAAAAATCTTTAAATGAGAAGGTGTGTCCAAACTTTTGTACTGTATGTGTATATATATATATATATATATATATATATATATATATATATATATAAATATATACATATATACACTGGTCAAAAAAATGAAGGGAACTCTTAAACAACAGAATATAACTCCAAGTAAATCAAACTGCTGTGAAATCAAACTGTCCATTTAGGAAGCAACACTGATTGACAATCAATTTCACATGCCGTTGTGCAAATGGAATAGACAATAGATGGAAATTATTGGCAAGTATCAAGACACACTCAATAAAGGAATGGTTCTGCAGGTGGGGACCACAGACCACATCTCAGTACCAATGCTTTCTGGCTGATGTTTTGGTCACTTTTGAATGTTGGTTGTGCTTTCACACTCGTGGTAGCATGAGATGGACTCTACAACCCACAGAAGTTGCTCAGGTAGTGCAGCTCATCCAGGATGGCACATCAATGCGAGCTGTGGCAAGGTTTGCTGTGTCTGTCAGCGTAGTGTCCAGAGGCTGGAGGCGCTACCAGGAGACAGGCCAGTACACCAGAATACTTGGAGGGGGCCGTAGGAGGGCAACAACCCAGCAGCAGGACCGCTACCTCCGCCTTTGTGCAAGGAGGAACAGGAGGAGCACTGTCCGAGCCCTGCAAAATGACCTCCAGCAGGCCACAAATGTGCATATGTCTGCACAAACGGTTAGAAACTGACTCCATGAGGGTGGTATGAGGGCCCGATGTCCACAGATGGGGGTTGTGCTCACAGCCCAACACCGTGCAGGACGCTTGGAATTTGCCACAGAACACCAGGATTGGCAAAGTCGCCACTTGCGCCCAGTGCTCTTCACAGATGAAAGCAGGTTCACACTGAACACATGTGACAGAGGTGACAGAGTCTGGAGACGCTGTGGAGAGCGATCTGCTGCCTGCAACATCCTTCAGCATGACCGGTTTGGCAGTGGGTCAGTAATGGTGTGGGGTGGCATTTCTATGGAGGGCCACACAGCCTTCCATGTGCTCGCCACAGGTAGCCTGACTACCATTAGGTACCAAGATGAGATCCTCAGACCCCTTGTGAGACCATATGCTGGTGCGGATGGCCCTGGGTTCCTTCTAATGCAGGACAATGCCAGACCTCATGTGGCTGGCGTGTGTCAGCAGTTCCTGCAAGATGAAGGCATTGAAGCTATGGACTGGCCTGCCCGTTCCCCAGACCTGAATCCGATTGAGCACATCTGGGACATCCACCATCCACCAACTCCATCCACCAACGTCACCTTGCACAACAGACTGCTCAGGAGTTGGCGGATGCTTTAGTCTAGGTCTGGGAGGAGATCCCACAGGAGACCATCCGCAACCTCATCACGAGCATGCCCAGGCATTGTAGGGAGGTCATACAGGCACGTGGAGGCCACACACAATTCATAAGGAATAGGGCACCGACCCCAGCGTAGGGCAAAGCTGAGTCTCAGTGCAGGGACAGCTTTTCTCTCCTATTCCTTAGTTCTAAGTTGCAGAACATAACAGTATGTCCAGCCATGTGCTTTCTTTTCAAAAAAATTTTCTGAGACAGAGCTCAACTATGATGTTGGGATTCGTGAGTTGTTGGCTATTAAACTCGCATTCGAGCATTGGTGCCTTTTTTTGGTGGGGGCTCGACATCCTATACAGGTTTTCACTGATCATAAGAATTTGATTTATCTGGATGCAGCTAAACGTTTGAATGCCTGTTTGAAATAGTTTTTTGGGTTGCTTTTTCTCTTGTGATGGTTTTGAGATGGACCCAGTGAAAGTTCAGGCTGTGCTGGAGTGGCTGAGGCCTGAGGGCTTGAAGTCCGTAAAGAGGTGTTTGGGGTTTGCCAATTATTACAGGAAATTCATAAAGAATTTCTCTGTCATCGCTAAACCCATTACTGATCTCACCAAGAAGGGTGCTAATTAGTGTTGAGCCACCCCCGTAGTGTTCGAGTTCGGTTCGGTTCGTCGAACACCCGTGTGTTCGCCGAACTGTTCGTCGAACTGTTCGTCGAACACCTTCGAACACCGTTAAAACCAATGGCAGGCAAACAAAAACACATAGAAACACATAGAAAACACCTTCAAAGGTGTCCAAAAGCTGACAAACTGCTCAGAAGACATAACTAACACATGGAAAAGTGACAAGTACATATAGTCATGCGAAAAGAAAAGAGGTGGAGGAGTAAAAGGAGGGGGAGACACAGATATAGGCATGTCATGCCCTTCTAAAATCCAAAAAGTGAGAAGCCGACACGGCCAGTCCGCTCCTGCCCGTGCCACCTCCGTGTCGCCGGGTTTGTGCCAGAGCCGCGGTGAACCCTGACGGCCAGCCCCCCTCTCCCAATACTGGTGCCTGTCCGCTGGTGGGTCGAGCGAGCCCCCCTGTGGTGGAGGCAGCTCTAAGCTTTTTAATTTAAATTGTCTCTCTAATTTGAATGAATACACTTTAAATCCATTTACAAGGATCTATTGGAGGGCAAGTCTCATGCCAGCAGCCGCGTAATTCCAGCTCCAGTAGCGTCCACTAAAGCTGCTGCAGTTAAAAAGCTTTTATAAGGATCGAGCTCGGCTGTCCACTGCAAGGCATCCTACTGCCAGTCCCAGCCCCTATGCCTTGGGGTGCCTCCTGATGCTCTTCACTGAGTATCCCTTGGCCCCGAAGCATTTCCTTTGAAAAAATTAAGTGTCCAAACTACAGGTGGTGTAGCTTGCTTAACAGCCGGGATAATCCGCTGACTAGCAGACACTGCTACTAGGCACAAAGTATTTCCTGGGCTAGATGCAGTTAAAAATTTGTAATTAGATACTCTCGTTGGATGCTGAGAAAGCATTCCATAGAGTCTCCTGGCACGCCATATATTATTCTCTTAAGAAGTTTGGGGTAGGGGTCTAGGGGACCCTTTTATATCCAAAATCACGGCCCTGTTTCGCAATACGTCACCTAGGCTGAAGATAAATGGAACTGTAGCACCCTGAGGGCTCGGTTGCTACAGAGGTATTGCACCTCACCCAGAGGTGTGATATCTCACTCTCAGGTAAGGATGGAGTGTGGATCAGGACCCGACACCTGCATGCATTACACCACATTGCCGTGGGGCAGGGCGACCAATATGCCCCTGAGATGGGCACGACAGTCCCTGTCCCTGGCTGGAGTGGGGGGAGGGAACTCTGAGGAAGGGGAACCCTGTAGTGCAGGAGCAGGGAGGAAGCAGTTCCAGGGTGCATTGAGAAGGGAGTATAAAAGGTGGGCACCATCTTAGTTCAGTGCAGAGAAGTCTGAGCAGAAGTGACAGGGAGCAGGGGCTCTGCATGAGGTCTGCTCCGGAGGCGGGCCTAGTAACAGAGGCCCAGGCCTGGAAGAGGGAGAAGGAAGGAAGAGGAGCGGAGAAGGCTCCAGGAATGAGGAACGAAGGGATCCCAGGAGTGCGGACGGGCGAGTCGCCACCGTACGCCCGAATCCACCTGCGTGGAGGGGTCAGGCCAAAGGGGGAGACCGGTCCCCGAAACTAGTGGAGGCGGGAAACGATCCTCAGCTTGAAACCGGAGGCTGTGACATTTTATGTGGCGCAGCCCCTCGCTACACCCGCTAGGAAGGCACCACATAGGGTCAGGGAAACTGGCGCCAAGTTTACCAAGAGGAGGCCCGAGGCAGCCGGACAGAAAGGTTGGTAGGAAAGGCCAGACAAAGACCAAACAAAGGAGGTCCTGTGAAGCGCTCCAAAGTTATCTGGGAGTTGTCTGAGCCCCTCACCTGGTGAGCACAGTACCACGTGGGCAGCCATTACCTGCAGACGTGGTCTGGATAATAAGAACTGTGAGTAAAGACCCTGGACTGCATCACTGACTCCGTGTCGTTACTGCTGCTTCCCTGCACCATCACCCCCATCCTCCGCATACACTGCCCTGAGGCTATACTCCTCCCGTGGGGAGTTATGCTACGCTCTGCTGCACCCACAACACCAGCCTCAGCGGTCTGCCCTGCAGCGGCGGTTCACTCTGACCGCAATCCACGGGTGGCGTAGTCGGACATTTAAACATAAAAACCACATAAATAGTTCCGCCACTGGTTTGACCGCCCTGAGCCACGGAACCGGGTTGCCGCCACGGAGACTACAACCACCAGCATCCACCAAAAAGGGTCCGGCTCCGGGTGTCCCAAGGCCCAGGGGGCGCGTCAGAACATTTTCATCACCTTTCATAATCACCAATGGGATAAGGCAGGGATGTCCTCTGTCCCCTCTCTTATACATCCTAGTGACGGAGCACCTGCTCTCATCAATTCGCCATAACCCCAATATTAGGTGGATTGAGGTGGGAGGCACCGAGTACAAGTGCTCTCTATTTGCTGATGATGTCCTAGTATATATCACTCAATCACATATATCCATCCCTGCTGTTATGGCTGAAATAGATCACTTTGTTACATGGTCAAATTTTAAAATCAATGCAGCGAAGTCTGAGGCCCTCGATGTCTCCCTCCCCAAATCCATACAGGATTCCATCCAGTCCAACTTTCCTTTTGCCTGGCCCTCACAGGGTATCAAATACTTAGGAAATCCTATTCATAGAGACCTCTCCCATCTATGTTATCTTAATTTTGGGCCCTTTATTGAACAACTCCATACAGACCACGGTTGGCAAGTTAGAACTGTAAGATTCACTACGTGAACCACTGGTGTTTTGTGGAAAAGCACATGTACACTGTGTTCCAAATTATTATGCAAAAAGTATTTAGGAGTGATAAGGGAAGAATTTGTTTGTTTGTCAGTTAAACTCATTGATGGTGATGTGTGTCAGGGCTCTTTATATCACTGTAAGCAATTGCAGACACCTGTGCTAATTAGTTTGGCAGGTGTGTCCAATGAAAGGCAAGACTACTTGAGAAGGCTGTCCCACATTATTAAGCAGCCTACATTTTCTGCCAAAATGGGAAAGAAAAAGGATGTGTCGGCTGCTGAGAAGCAACAAATTGTGGAGTGTTTAGGTCAAGGCATGACTACAATCAACATTGTGCGATGATCAGGATGAAGTGTCTTGGCAATCAAGAAGTATGTAGCTGATTCACAGTACACACGTGTGCGTGCTGATAAGGGCAAATTGAGGACTCTTTCCTACAGGCAATTACGTCAGGTTAAAAGAGCAGCGGCAAAAAAGCCTTGTCATAGCAGCAGACAAGTTTTTGAAGCTGCTGTTGCCTCCAACGTCCCCCGAACAACAAGATGCAGGGTCCTTCAGTGGTTTACAGCTGTGCATACGCCATCCTGTCGACCTCCTCTATCCACTTCACACAAGCAGAAACGGCTCCAGTGGGCCAAACATTACATGAAGACTGATTTCAAAACTGTTTTGTTCACGGATGAGTGCCGTGCAACGCTCGATGGTCCAGATGGATGGAGTGGAGGATGGCTGGTTGATGGACACCCCATGCAAACACGGCTACAGCGCCAACAAGGAGGAGGTGGAATAATGTTTTGGGCTGGAATCATGGGGAGAGAGATTGTCGGCCCCTTTAGGATCCCTGAAGGGGTAAAGATGAACTCCATAATGTATGTGGAGTTTCTCAAACAGCACTTCCTGCCATGGCTCAAGAAGAAGAACCGTGTATTCCACAGCAAGATCATTTTTATGCATGATAATGCACCGTCTCATGCTGCACATAACACATCTGCATCTCTGGCTGATATGGGCATAAAAGGGGACAAACTTATGGTGTGACCCCCATGCTCCCCTGACCTCTACCCCATTCAGAATCTCTGGAGCATCATCAAAAGGAGTGTCTATGATGGCGGGAGGCAGTTCACATCTAAGCAACAGCTCTGGGAGGGTATTCTGTCCTCATGCAAAACAATTGAAGCAGAAACCATCCAAAACCTGACAAATTCAATGGACGAGAGAGTTCAGAAGCTCCTTTCGAACAAGGGGTCCTATGTGCAAATGTAACATCACCTAGAATAAAGTTTTGAGTTGAAAACTGTTTGATTTCAGTTTCTAATAACCTGCTAATAATTATAATTTCAAAAATGACCATTTTTTTGGTCTTTATTAAAATGAAAAGGTTGATCGAAGAGTGTGGGGAATCTAAGAGTGTGGCAACCCAGTAGTCAGGATTACTTCGAATTCTGACAATCTGAGGGTCATGTTGCAGGTAGTGCAGCAAGAAGGCACTTATGTGTCTTGCGCATCTCGGAGCCCCAAAATTATTTTCCGGGCTAGATGCAGCTAAAAATTATTATTAATTTTAAATCTGGTGGAGCTTAGTATAGATGGCCTAATAGAATCAGTACTGCACACTGCTACAAAGCCCAAATTATTTTCCAGCCAAGATACAGATAAACATGATTAGTAATTTTAAATCTGGTGGAGCTTAGTATAGATGGCCTAATAGAATCAGTACTGCACACTGCTACAAAGCCCAAATAATTTTCCAGCCAAGATACAGATAAACATGATTAGTAATTTGAAAGCTTAAAATGGTTGGTGAGGTGATTTTAACCAATCATCAAGCTTTTACTCTCACCAGGATGACACAGGGGTAAAAAAGTCGTTTCGGATCCATGATTTGTTCATCTTTATAAACGTGAGTCTGTCTACATTATCAGTGGAGAGCCGCGTGCGCTTATCTGTCAGCACACCACCAGCAGCGCTGAACACACGTTCAGACAGAACGCTGGCTGCGGGGCATGACAAGATCTCCAAGGCGTAAGTGGTTAGCTCCGGCCATTTATCCAGATTGGAAGCCCAAAAAGAGCAAGGGTCCAGTGACACAGTCATGGCTTCAATGTTTACTTGGAGATACTCCTGTACCATCGTCTCTAGGCGTTGACTATGTGTCAGACTTCTTGTCTCCTCTGGCCTTGCAAAGGATGGGCTAAAAAAGTGGTGAAATGATTCTGCAAAATTGATGTTACCAGCAGATACTGTGTTTCTGTTACGGTTTGAGTGCTGAACACTCGACGGTCCCACGGTTGGCAAGTTGGAACTGTGAGATTCAGTACGTGCACCACTGGTGTTTTGTGGAAAAGCACATGTAAAATTCTGCAACAGTCTCTGCTGATACTCCTGCATGCGTGCATCCCTTTCTATGGCAGGAATAATTTCTGCAAATTTACTTTTGTACCAGGGGTCTAACAGTGTGGCTGTTATGTTCTGCTACCAGAGCTAAGGAAAGAGAGGAGATCTGTCCCTACGATAGAACTCAGCTGAATCCCTACGATGTAACAGGGGACCTGATCCTGCGATCAGACCTGCTAAAGTCCTAAGCTAGTCTGTACGGAGACCTATAGATGTGGGGAAGGAATCCCTACAAGTACTAAGGACTGGGAGGAAAATGGACACCTCCTAACAGAAATAGTAGCAGACAGACGAACAAACAACATATATAGAACATAGAGGTCCGTAGACCAAGCAAACTAACAAAGTTAGATATAGAGCACAGGCTAACTAGAAAGTAGATATACAATGAAGTCCAGCAAAGCCAGAAGGGCGGAGCAGGATTAAATAGGCCAACAAGGTCATGTGACCAGCAAAGGAAAAAAAACCTAAGAGCAAGGTTCTAACAGTACCCCCCCTTCTAAGAGGATCCTCCGGATCCCCTAGGACCAGGCTTATCAGGAAATCTCCTGTGAAACGCTCTGATAAGTCTGGACGCGGAAACATCATCCGACCTCACCCAAGAGTTATCCTCGGGACCGAAACCTTTCCAGGCCACAAAATACTGCAAACTACCTCTATACCGTCTAGAGTTAAGGATGCGAGAAATTTCATATTCCCCGTCCTCCACCACCGGAGGAACAGAGGCAGAGGCGTCACAATCCGATACAACAGCTATTTTCAACAGAGAGACATGAAATACCGGATTAATTCTCCAGGAGGTAGGAACCTCCAACCTAACAGCAGATTGGTTGACAACCTGAAGCACCTTAAAGGGCCCTACAAACTTGGGACCCAATTTCTTTGAAGGAATCCTCAACCGCAGATTCCTAGAGGACAACCAAACCATGTCACCAACAGTGAACAAAACCTCCTGTCGTTTCCTATCAAAGTAGTCTTTAGATTTTCTGTTGGCCTCCTGAAGATTACCACGCACATCCGTCCAAACTCTCTCCAAATCACCGGAAAAATTCTCCTCCTCAGGCACGGCAGATCCCAACTTGGAGAACGACCCAAACGACGGATGTCTCCCAGAACAACAAAAAAAAGGCGAACAACCAGCAGAAGAAGATGTATGATTGTTCAGAGCAAATTCAGCAAGTGGCAGAAACTCAGACCACCCCTCTTGATTGTCTGCCACAAAACAACGCAAGAACTGCTCAACATCCTGGTTTTTCCTTTCTGTCTGGCCATTAGATTCAGGATGATATCCGGACAAGAACGACAAATGAACTCCCAACCTATCACAAAAGGCACGCCAAAAACGAGCCACGAACTGAGGACCCCTATCAGAAACAATGTCAGTAGGAACGCCATGAAGTCTGACAATTTCCTTGACAAAGGCCTTAGCGAGAGTTTTAGCGCAGGGCAGTTTGACGAAAGGAACCAAGTGACACATCTTGCTAAAACGGTCCACGACCACCCAGATGACAGTAAAACCCTCAGAGGGGGGAAGGTCAGTTATAAAGTCCATAGCCAAATGTGTCCAAGGAGCACTGGGAACCTCCAAAGGACAAAGCAACCCCGCAGCAGGAGTATGTGAGGACTTAGATCTAGCACATATAGTACATTGACGCACCCACTTATTGACTTCCTTCTGCCATCCAGGCCACCAAAAACTGCGACCCACCAGTCTCTTGGTCTCAGAGATTCCGGGATGACCTGCCAACCGAGATTCGTGACACTCAACAAACAAATCTCTCCTAAAGGTCCCAGGCACAAACAACCTCCCATGAGGAGTGTTAGAAGGGGCATTCTCCTGTGCTTTAAGAATCTCATTTTCCAAAACGGAGTCCAAAGCAGCTATCACAACTAGAGATGAGCGTTGTTCTACTCGAACTGTTCGCCAATCTCAAATTCGAGCTGTTTTGGGCGGTGTTCGAGCCGGTCGGCGAACACGAACAATTTGAGAAAAATTCGGCTGTTCGAGGTTATGTTCGATAACTGTTCGTGCACCAAAATCATAACTGGATTTTTTCTCAGTAATGATGAAAATTAATGTTAATACGCAGTTTGAGTGTACAGCGGGGCGGGGGGAGGGGCAGGGGATGGATCTCTGCAGGAACAATGAAGATCTCCATTTTTTTTTCTCTTTCCCGCATTTGCAGTGGGGAGGTGCAATCTGTCAGCCTATCAGCAGCGCACACACGGAGCGAAGTGCTTTTTTTCACACAAGCAAGGGCATGTGTGATTGGCAGTGTATGTCACATGTCCTTGCCCTATAAGACCAAGCCATTTTCCCCGTCGCCACCATTTTCTCACTGCTGCAGCTGCGTGTTAGACGGCACCGCTGTTGCTGTGTGCGCTATACCTTGTTAATTTCAAGCCAATTTTCGCACAAATATACAGATAGCTTGGGAGTAGGGAATAGTTGTGATTGCAGTCCTTTTAAGGACTAGGTTACAGCATTTCCTACGACTTTTATCAGGCAGGTCTGTGCTCTTAAATAGATAGATTGTGGGAGTAAAGACTAATTGTAATTGGAGTCCTTTTCAGGACTAGGTTACATCAGTTCCTATCAGTTTTTGCCAGGCAGGTCTGTGCCAGTGCTGTGCAAGTTTTTTTTCACAGCATTTGGCTGAATCTAGCAAAGCTAATCCTTTTTGGCCTATTGCAGAGTGTGTTAGTCAGTGGAGTAGCCTATCTGTGTTGCAAGATATACCACCTGTGTATAGAATACCAATTTTTTTACTGCACCTAGTGAAGTAAAATCTTTTGGGCATAGCATCATTCTATTAGTCCATCTATACTGACCTCCATCAGGTTGCAAACTGAATATAATTTTTTTCTGCATCTAGCTCTGAAAAAATATTTGGGCTTCTAGCGGTGTGTGGGACTTGGTCTATTAGTCCATCTATACTGACCTCCATCAGGTTGCAAATTAAAAATAATTTTTTTCTGCATCTAGCTCTGAAAAAATATTTGGGCTTCTAGCAGTGTGTGGGACTTGGTCTATTAGTCCATCTATACTGACCTCCATCAGGTTGCAAATTAAAAATAATTTTTTTCTGCATCTAACCCAGCCAATAGTTTTGGCCTAATACCACAGTTTGGCCACTCAGCTCTGCTCGGTTACCATCCATTGTTTTTTTGTGCAAACAACTCCAGAGTTGTGAATTAGTTAACCACCAAAATGAGTGGAAAAAGGCCTGCTGCTGGTGGAAAGGGGAATAGGCGTGTTAGGAAGGGGAAAAAAGGTTGTGTCCGTGGGGTAGGTGCAGAAGAAAGACCATCTTCCAGCCAAACTAAAATGTCTACTTCTTTTAGCGGACAATGTGATAAGATCCCTTTCTTACGGCCACGCCAATCGCTACAAATTCCAGATGAGGCACAAAAACAGCAGGTGCTTCAACGGATATCAAGTGCTCCTTTAAGTGGGCTCTCCTCCACATCAACTTCAACATCACAAATACTCCAGTCCTCAAAGGTGTCACCCAAATCGCACTTGCTTCCTCACAGCTCCCAAATCTCCAGCTGCCCGTCTGAGTATGAGGTAGAACAGATGGTTGAGTCTGCAGAGCTGTTTACTCATACTATAGCCTGGGAATCAGAGGTCGACTCCAGCGCTTCTGTGAATCCAGACGAGGAAATGATCTGCACTGATGCCCAGAATCTTTATGAGTCGGATCCAGGACCAGACGCAGAAGGTTCTGACCATAATGTAGACCCTCATTCCCAAACTGTAACTCCTGTTGGTGGAGACAATGAGGAAGACGATGATAAGACTCAAATACCTGATTGGAGCGACAACTTTAGTTTTTTGTCAGGGCAGGAACAGGTTGGCTCTGAGGACGACGGGTGTGATAACGCACAGGGTGATGATGATGAGGTCGGAGATCCCACTTACTGTCAACCCACAGTCAGCCAAGAGATGAGGTCAGCAGAGGAGGTGGAGGAAGATGCTAGTGACGACGAGGTCAGGTTGCGCCTTCCTGGACAGAGACGTAGTACTGGAAGCACGTCAACAACTGCATCCTCAAACACAACTCTGCCTCTCACCACAAGTCGTGGTGGCTCTTCAGGTCGCATGGGTGCTAAGCCTTGCATAGCCTGGGCATTTTTTCAGATCGATAAAGATGACCCAACTCCTGTTATCTGTAATATTTGTCAGCAAAAGCTAAGTAGAGGCCAAAAAATACATAGTTTGAGTACTTCATGCATGAACCGGCACATGGACATGAAGCATAAGTTGCAGTGGGAAGCTCAGTGTGCTACAATGCGGTCTAGCCGGCCGGGCCAACCACCGTCTGCCATATCTTGTGCATCCGCGGCCTCTTCATCCTCTGTGACTGGGGGGACAGCAGTCACACCTGTTTTGGGGCGCAGACCTGCCACCTCTTTACCCGCAACAGCCAGCGTGATTGGGAGGTCATCATTTTCTTTGGAGGTGGTAACACCAGCTGGTCTTGAGCGCTGTCCGACATCGATAGCACCACCTTTGGATCAAGGCAACCTAACATGTCCGCCTGCATCTTCCTCACAGACCGGCAGTTTGCCGGGGACACCCTTATCAACCCCGTCTAAGCACAATAGCCAGCCCTCGGTCCCTCAGATGTGGACAAGTAAAAGACCATTTCCTCCTAGCCATGAGAAAGCTAAGAGGTTGAATTTCACCATCTGCAAGCTCTTGGCTACAGAAATGCTGCCTTTCCGCCTGGTGGACACAGAGGATTTTCGAGACCTTATGTCCGTCGCAGTGCCCCAGTACCAGATGCCCAGTCGGCACTACTTCTCAAAGAAAGGTGTGCCTGCGCTCCACCAGCATGTCGCACACAACATCACCGCTTTTTTGAGAAACTCTGTGTGTGACAGGGTGCATTTCACCACAGACACTTGGACGAGTAGGCATGGACAGGGGCGTTACATGTCGCTGACTGGGCACTGGGTAACTATGGTGACAGCAGAACAAGGGGCTGCTGTCCAAGTCTTGCCGTCCCCACGAGTTGTGCGTCAATCCTCTTTATGTCATTTTTCCTCCACTGCTTCTGCCTCCTGAACCTCCTCTCGGTCTTCCACCTGCACCCAAAGCCTGTCTGGTCATGCCACAAGCTTTCTAACTGCACAGAAGGGATCCTGCACACCTCCTTACTATGCTGGCAGTAGGGCTCAACGTCATCAGGCGGTTTTTACATTGAAATGTCTGGGAAATGTGAGTCACACAGCTGAGGAGTTGTGGTCAGCTCTGGAGAACCAATTTCATGAATGGTTGTCTCCACTGGACCTGAAACCAGGGAAGGCCGTGTGCGACAATGCTGCAAACCTGGGTGCGGCCCTTCGCCGGGGCAATGTCACACACGTGCCTTGTATGGCTCACGTGTTGAACCTGGTTGTCCAGCAATTTTTAGCCCACTATCCCAGACTAGATGGCCTTCTGCAGAGGGCACGGTCGCTGTGTGCTCACTTCCGCCGTTCGCATCCCGCAGCTCAGCGACTTACATCTCTACAGAAGTCGTTGGGCCTGCCACTTCACCGGCTAAAATGCGATGTGCCTACCCGGTGGAATTCAACTCTGCACATGTTGCAGCGACTGTGGCAGCACCGACAAGCCCTGGTGCAATACGTTCTGACGTATAGCCTGGGCCAACGAGATTCAGAGGTGGGGCAAATCACGCTGGAGGAGTGGTCTCAGATCAGGGACCTATGCACCCTTCTGCACAGTTTTGAAATGGCGACGAAGATGTTTAGTGCTGACGATGCCATTATCAGCATGACTATTCCGGTGATTTACATGCTGGAGCACATGTTAAACAGAATTCGGAGTCAGGTGGTGGCACAGGAGGAGGTGGAGGAAGTAGAGGAGGAGGAGTTGTATGCGGAAGGGCTAACATCTGCAAGGTCCAGACGGTCGGCAGCACCAAGGCGGCAGGCATATGAGTGTGGGGGAGATGGTTTAACCAGGGCGCATGGTAGCAGCCAAACTAGTGAGGAAGGTGCAGGAGCCCAGGAAGAAGTGGAGGACGAACTGATGGAAGACTCATCAGATGAGGGAGACCTTGATCACATTTCTGTTGTGCGAGGTTGGGGGGAGAGGACAGAGGAAGGAAGCATGATTGTTACCTCGCCACCAACACAACAGGGACTTGGTGCTCCTGGATGCGCAACACACATGAGTGCCTTCTTGCTGCACTACCTGCAACATGACCCTCGAATTGTGAGAATTAGAAATAATCCTGACTACTGGGTTGCCACACTGTTAGATCCCCGGTACAAAAGTAAATTTGCAGAAATTATTCCTGCCATAGAAAGGGATGCACGCATGCAGGAGTATCAGCAGAGACTGTTGCAGAATCTTACATGTGCTTTTCCACAAAATACCAGTGGTGCACGTAGTGAATCTCACAGTTCCAACTTGCCAACCGTGGGACCGTCAAGTGTTCAGCACTCAAACCGTAACAGAACCACAGTATCTGCTGGTAACATCAATTTTGCGGAATCATTTCACCACTTTTTTAGCCCATCCTTTGCAAGGCCACAGGAGACAAGAAGTCTGACACATAGTCAACGCCTAGAGACGATGGTACAGGAGTATCTCCAAGTAAACATTGAAGCCACGACTGTGTCACTGGACCCTTGCTCTTTTTGGGCTTCCAATCTGGATAAATGGCCGGAGCTAGCCACTTACGCCTTGGAGATCTTGTCATGCCCCGCAGCCAGCGTTCTGTCTGAACGTGTGTTCAGCGCTGCTGGTGGTGTGCTGACAGATAAGCGCACGCGGCTCTCCACTGATAATGTAGACAGACTCACGTTCATAAAGATGAACAAATCATGGATCCGAAACGACTTTTCTACCCCTGTGTCATCCTGGGGAGAGTAAAAGCTTGATGATTGGTTAAAATCACCCTACCAACCGTTTTAAGCTTTCAAATTACTAATCATGTTTATCTGTATCTTGACTGGAAAATAATTTGGGCTTTGTAGCAGTGTGCAGCACTGATCCTATTAGGCCATCTATAATAAGCTTCACCAGATTTAAAATTAAAAATAATTTTTAGCTGCATCTAGCCCGGAAAATAATTTTGGGGCTCCGAGATGCGCAAGACACATAAGTGCCTTCTTGCTGCACTACCTGCAGCATGACCCTCATATTGTCAGAATTCGAAGTAATCATGACTACTGGGTTGCCACACTCTTAGATCCCCCAAACTTTTCGATCAACCTTTTCATTTTAATAAAGACCAAAAAAATGGTCATTTTTGAAATTATAAGCATTAGCAGGTTGTTAGAAACTGAAATCAAACAGTTTTCAACTCAAAACTTTATTCTAGGTGATGTTACATTTTCACATAGGACCCCTTGTTCGAAAGGAGCTTCTGAACTCTCTCGTCCATTGAATTTGTCAGGTTTTGGATGGTTTCTGCTTCAATTGTTTTGCATGAGGACAGAATACCCTCCCAGAGCTGTTGCTTAGATGTGAACTGCCTCCCGCCATCATAGACACTCCTTTTAATGATGCTCCAAAGGTTCTGAATGGGGTAGAGGTCAGGGGAGCATGGGGGTCACACCATAAGTTTGTCCCCTTTTATGCCCATATCAGCCAGAGATGCAGATGTTTTATGTGCAGCATGAGATGGTGCATTATCATGCAGAAAAATGATCTTGCTGTGAAATACACGGTTCTTCTTCTTGAACCATGGCAGGAAGTGCTGTTTGAGAAAATCCACATACATTATGGAGTTCATCTTTAGCGCCTTCAGGGATCCTAAAGGGGCCGACAATCTCTCTCCCCATGATTCCAGCCCAAAACATTACTCCACCTCCTCCTTGTTGGCGCTGTAGCCGTGTTTGCGTGGGGTGTCCATCAACCAGCCATCCTCCACTCCATTCATCTGGACCATCGAGCGCTGCACAGCACTCATCCGTGAACAAAACAGTTTTGAAATCAGTCTTCATGTAATGTTTGGCCCACTGGAGCCGTTTCTGCTTGTGTGAAGTGGATAGAGGAGGTCGACAGGATGGCGTATGCACAGCTGCAAACCTCTGAAGGACCCTGCATCTTGTTGTTCGGGGGACGTTGGAGGCACAAGCAGCTTCAAAAACTTGTCTGCTGCTATGACAAGGCTTTTTTGCCGCTGCTCTTTCAACCTGACGTAATTGCCTGTAGGAAAGAGTCCTCAATTTGCCCTTATCAGCACGCACACGTGTGTACTGTGAATCAGCTACATACTTCTTGATTGCCAAGACACTTCATCCTGATCATCGCACAATGTTGATTGTAGTCATGCCTTGACCTAAACACTCCACAATTTGTTGCTTCTCAGCAGCCGACACATCCTTTTTCTTTCCCATTTTGGCAGAAAATGTAGGCTGCTTAATAATGTGAGAGAGCCTTCTTAAGTAGTCTTGCCTTTATTGGACACACCTGCCAAACTAATTAGCACAGGTGTCTGCAATTGCTTACAGTGATATAAAGAGCCCTGACACACATCACCATCAATGAGTTTAACTGACAAACAAACAAATTCTTCCCTTATCACTCCTAAACACTTTTTGCATAATAATTTGGAACGCGGTGTACATGTGCTTTTCCACAAAACACCAGTGGTTCACGTAGTGAATCTTACAGTTCTAACTTGCCAACCGTGGTCTGTATGGAATTGTTCAATAAAGGGCCCAAAATTAAGATAACATAGATGGGAGAGGTCTCTATGAATAGGAATTCCTAAGTATTTGATACCCTGTGAGGGCCAGGCAAAGGGAAAGTTGGACTGGATGGAATCCTATATGGATTTAGGGAGGGAGACATCGAGGGCCTCAGACTTCGCTGCATTGATTTTAAAATTTTACCATGTAACAAAGTGATCTATTTCAGCCATAACAGCAGGGATGGATATATGTGATTGAGTGATATATACTAGGACATCATCAGCAAATAGAGAGCACTTGTACTCGGTGCCTCCCACCTCAATCCACCTAATATTGGGGTTATGGCGAATTGATGAGAGCAGGTGCTCCGTCACTAGGATGTATAAGAGAGGGGACAGAGGACATCCCTGCCTTGTCCCATTGGTGATTGTGAAAGGTGATGAAAATGTTCTGACGCACCCCCTGGGCCTTGGGACACCCGGAGCCGGACCCTTTTTGGTGGATGCTGGTGGTTGTAGTCTTCGTGGCGGCGATCCGGTTCCGTGGCTCAGGGCGGTCAAACCAGTGGCGGAACTATTTATGTGGTTTTGATGTTTAAATGTCCGACTACGCCACCCGTGGATTGCGGTCAGAGTGAACCGCCGCTACAGGGCAGACCGCTAAGGCTGGTGTTGTGGGTGCAGCAGAGCGTAGCATAACTCCCCACGGGAGGAGTATAGCCTCAGGGCAGTGTATGCGGAGGATGGGGGTGATGGTGCAGGGCAGCAGCAGTAACGACACGGAGTCAGTGATGCAGTTCAGGGCCTTTACTCACAGTTCTTATTATCCAGACCACGTCTGCAGGTAACGGCTGCCCACGTCGTACTGTGCTCACCAGGTGAGGGGCTCAGACAACTCCCAGATAACTTTGGAGCGCTTCACAGGACCCCCTTTGTGTGTCCTTTGTCTGGCCTTTCTTACCAACACTTCTGTCCGGCTGCCTCGGGCCTCCTCTTGGTAAACTTGGCGCCAGTTTCCCTGACCCTATGTGGTGCCTTCCTAGCGGGTGGAGCAAGGGGCTGCGCCACATAAAATGTCAGAGCCTCCGGTTTCTAGCTGAGGGTCGTTTCCTGCCTCCACTAGTTCGGGGACTGGTCTCCCCCTTTGGCCTGACCCCTCCACGCAGGTGGATTCGGGCGTGCGCTGGCGACTCGCCCGTCCGCACCCCTGGGATCCCTTCATTCCTCGTTCCTGGAGCCTTCTCCGCTCCTCTTCCTTCCTTCTCCCTCTTGCAGGCCTGGGCCTCTGTTACTAGGCCCGCCTCCGGAGCAGAGCTCATGCAGAGCCCCTGCTCCCTGCCACTTCTGCTCAGACTTCTCTGCACTGAACTAAGATGGTGCCCACCTTTTATACTCCCTTCTCAATGCACCCAGGAACTGCTTCCTCCCTGCTCCTGCACTACAGGGTTCCCCTTCCTCAGTGTTCCCTCCCCCCACTCCAGCCAGGGAGAGGGACTGTCGTGCCCATCTCAGGGGCATATTGGTCGCCCTGCCCCACGGCAATGTGGTGTAATGCATGCAGGTGTCGGGTCCTGATCCACACTCCATCCTTATCTGAGAGTGAGATATCACACCTCTGGGTGAGGTGCAATACGTCTGTAGCAACCGAGCCCTCGGTGCTACAGTTCCATTTATCTTCAGCCTAGGTGACGTATTGTGATACAGGGCCGTGATTTTGGCTATAAAAGGGTCCCGTAGACCCCTACCCCAAGCTTTTTAAGAGAATCATATATGGCGTGCCAGGAGACTCTATGGAATGCTTTCTCAGCATCCAACGAGAGTATCTACTTACAAATTTTTAACTGCATCTAGCCCAGGAAATACTTTGTGCCTAGTAGCAGTGTCTGCTAGTCAGCGGATTATCCCGGCTGTTAAGCAAGCTACACCACCTGTAGTTTGGACACTTAATTTTTTCAAAGGAAATGCTTCGGGACCACGGGATACTTAGTGAAGAGCATCAGGAGGCACCCCAAGGCATAGGGGCTGGGACTGGCACTAGGATGCCTTGCGGTGGACAGCCGAGCTCGATCCTTATTAAAGCTTTTTAACTGCAGCAGCTTTAGTGGACGCTACTGGAGCTGGAATTACGCGGCTGCTGGCATGAGACTTGCCCTCCAATAGATCCTTGTAAATGGATTTAAAGTGTATTCATTCAAATTAGAGGGACAATTTAAATTAAAAAGCTTAGAGCTGCCTCCACCACAGGGGGGCTCTCTCGACCCACCAGCGGACAGGCACCAGTATTGGGAGAGGGGGGCTGGCCGTCAGGGTTCACCGCGGCTCTGGCACAAACCCGGCGACACGGAGGTGGCAAGGGCAGGAGCGGACTGGCCGTCTCGGCTTCTCACTTTTTGGATTTTAGAAGGGCATGACATGCCTATATCTGTGTCTCCCCCTCCTTTTACTCCTCCACCTCTTTTCTTTTCGCATGACTATATGTACTTGTCACTTTTCCATGTGTTAGTTGTGTCTTCTGAGCAGTTTGTCAGCTTTTGGACACCTTTGAAGGTGTTTTCTATGTGTTTCTATGTGTTTTTGTTTGCCTGCCATTGGTTTTAACGGTGTTCGAAGGTGTTCGACGAACAGTTCGACGAACTGTTCGGCGAACACACGGGTGTTCGACGAACCGAACCGAACTCGAACACTACGGGGGTGGCTCAACACTAATCACAACACCTTCTTGTAAAATGTTCTCCTCTTTCTCAGCACCGACTATGGGAGAAAAACTGCGAGACAAGGCATCCGCCTTAACATTTCTAGTACCAGGGATGTAAGTAACGGAGAAATTAAACCGCGAGAAAAACAGTGCCCACCTAGCCTGACGGGCATTCAGGCGCTTGGCAGCATCAAGATATATCAGATTTTTATGATCCGTAAGAACCTGAACGGAAAATTCCGCACCTTCCAAGAAGTGGCGCCAGTGTTCAAATGCGAGTTTAATAGCCAATAATTCCCGATTACCAATATCGTAATTCAGTTCAGTCTCCGAAAATTTTTTTGAAAAAAAGGCACAGGGATGTAATCCATCCCCGTTATCCTGAGACAATACTGCGCCAACCCTCACAGAGGAAGCATCAACCTCAACCAAAAACGGCCTAGTAACATCAGGCTGCATAAGGATGGGAGCAGAGGTGAACCTCTCCTTGAGATACACAAAAGCTTCAATGGCCTCAGAAGACCACTGAACCGCATCAGCACCTTTCCTGGTGAGATCAGTCAGAGGTTTGACAATACTAGAAAATTTTTTTATGAATTTTCTATAGTAATTGGCGAAACCCAAAAACCTCTGTATCGATTTCAAACCAATAGGCCTAGGCCATTCCTGCACAGCCTGAACCTTAACCGGATCCATCTCAAAACCTTTGCTGGAGATAATGTAGCCCAAAAAACTAATTCTCTGTACAGCGAACTCACATTTCTCCAGCTTAGCAAAAAGCGAATTGTCCATTAATAACTGTAATACCTCACGCACGCTCCGCCAATGAGACTCCAGATCCGGCGAATAAATCAAGATGTCATCCAAATACACAACCACATTTTTACCGATCAAAGGTCTAAGGATGTCATTAATCAGATTCTGAAAAAATGCAGGAGCATTAGTAAGACCAAAAGGCATAACCAGATTCTCAAAATGACCCACAGGAGTGTTAAAAGCAGTCTTCCGTTCGTCACCCTCCTTCATGCGCAACAGATTGTATGCCCCCTTAAGGTCAATTTTAGAGAACCACTTGGCCCCCATTAACTGGTTAAACAGATCAGGAATCAATGGCAGTGGGTAAGGATTGCGTACAGTAATTTTGTTAATCTCACGAAAATCCAGACAAGGACGTAAACCGCCGTCCTTTTTTTTTACAAAAAAAAAATCCAACCGCCACAGGAGACTTAGAGGGCCTAATGTGA
The DNA here is from genome assembly GCF_046119375.1 of Phyllobates terribilis. NCBI lineage: Eukaryota > Metazoa > Chordata > Amphibia > Anura > Dendrobatidae > Phyllobates > Phyllobates terribilis. The sequence goes on along the minus strand of NW_027362769.1, from coordinate 213,132,317 downwards.
CCGGCGGCCAAACTTGTCTGTATGTATTCCTCCAAAGCCTTCCTCTCAGGAATAGTAAGGTTAAATAAACGACTTTTAGGAAGAGTCGCTCCAGGGACAAATTCAATAGAACAATCATAGTCTCTATGGGGAGGCAAAACCTGCGATTCCTTCTCAGAAAAAACTCTCCAAAAATCCTGAATAGGAACAGGCAATTCTCCCCTATCCAAAGCTGCAATACGCCCGTTACAACACTTGTCATAACATTTATGGCTCCAGGATTTAATTTCACTGGTAGACCAATCCAGTACAGGATTGTGAAATTTTAACCAGGGCAATCCCAATATTACTGGAGAAGGCAAGTTATTCAACACTACCAAATCCAATTTCTCATGGTGAACACCAATAATAGTGAAAGGAAATTTACAGACCTTGAGAGTAATATTCTTCAAAGGGGAACCATCCACAGAAACCACAGCAATGGGGGATGATAAAGGTTCAGGTTTTAAATTGAGTCTTTCCACGAATCCCCCATCAATTACATTCAGAGTAGACCCACAATCGACAAACACCCGAAATTCCATTAATTTTTCCTGAGCAATCGTGGAAGCAGCTAAAAATACACCCTTGGAATTTAAACAGGCAATACGGGCATGACTGACCATTTTTTTTTCTTTCTTCATACGAAGCTCACAGCCTTTAATCAAATGACCAGATTTTCCGCAATAGAAACACAAGCCTTCAAAAAATCGACGGTCTTTTTCTTGAGAGCGAGGTGCCACCGATCCAATCTCCATCGGTTCACCACTGTTAGTACACACATTCTCATAACCAGAAACTGACATAGCAGAGGATTTGCTCTCATTAACCCTTGCACGCAGTCTTCTATCCACCCGTATAGCTAATTGCATAGCCTGTTGCAAATCTTCAGGTGTAGGATAAGCAATTAGCAGGTCTTTAACCCTTTCACTGAGCCCAGCAAGAAATAGACTTTTCAGAGCAGAATCGTTCCACCCTGTTTGAGTAGACCAACGACGGAAATGAGTACAATATTTTTCCACATTACCTGATCCCTGTTTTAAACGTCTCAACTCAGTCTCAGCTGATGCGACACGGTCAGGATCATCATATAATAGTCCCAAAGCAGAAAAAAAACTATCCACTGATCTGAAGCATGTATCACTAGGTTGCAAAGAAAAGGCCCACTCCTGAGGCTCTTTGCGCAAAAGTGACATTATGAACCCTACGTGCTGGGATTCATCCCCAGAGGACTTAGGTCTCAAACGAAAATACAATAAGCAAGCATTTTTAAATGAAAAAAATTCTCGGTGTTCACCAAAAAATAAATCCGGCAAACATACCTTAGGCTCCAAGAAATGTGCTCCAGGACAGCTACTCACGTGTAGTGTTGAGCCACCCCCGTAGTGTTCGGGTTCGGTTCGGTTCGTCGAACACCGGGATGTTCGAGGAACTGTTCGTCGAACTGTTCGTCGAACACCTTAGAACACCGTCGAACACCGTTAAAACCAATGGCAGGCAAACAAAAACACATAGAAACACATAGAAAACACCTGCAAAGGTGTCCAAAAGCTGACAAACTGCTCAGAAGACACTCTGTTTAAAAAAGCCGGCGGCAAATTCAGCAGCGGCATACACCGGTACCCGACAATTTAGACAAGAAGGAATAGAGCATCACACATAGATTAGATAGATAGAAACATGTCAGTCACACATATAAGAAGCACAGTGACAGTGTTGGTTACTGCACTTGTCATTTAGTGTAAAGGATTTATTAAAAAAAATATTAGTGTTTTCATGCACCGTCTCTTTAAAAAAGCCGGCCGGCAATTCAGCATCTGTACCCGACAATTTAGAACAGAAAGAATAGAGCTTCACACATAGATTAGATAGATAGAAACATGTCAGTCACATATATAATAAGTACAGTGATAGTGTTGCTTACTGTACTTGTCATTTAGTGTAAAGGATTTATTTAAAAAAATAATAGTGTTTTCATGCACTGTCTCTTTAAAAAAGCCGGCCGGCAATTCAGCAGCGGTACCCGACAATTTAGAACAGAAAGATAGAGCATCACACATAGATTAGATAGATAGAAACATGTCAGTCACATATATATGAAGTACAGTGATAGTGTTGGTTACTGTACTTGTCATTTAGTATTAAAATAAAGGATTTATTATTAAAAAAATTGGCGTGGGGTTCCCCTTAATTTTAGGCTCTAGCGGAGGTTAAGCAGACGGCTGGGGCAGATGTTTGAAGCCTGGGAAGGGGGTAATACCCACGGAGCTTCCCAGGCTACTAATATCAGCCCCCAGCTGAATACATAGCCTTTACTAGCTATTAAAATGGGGGACCCCCCAAAAAAAATGACGTGGGGTCCCCCCTAATTTAATAGCTAGCAAAGGCTAGGCAGACAGCTGGGGGCTGATATTAATAGCCCAGGAAGGGAGCCATGAATATTGGCCCCCTCCCAGGCTAGAAACACCAGCCGTCAGCCGCCCCAGAAATGGCGCATTCATAGGATGCGCCAATTCTGGCACTTAGCCTCGCTCTTCCACGCTGCCCTGGTGCGGTGGCAGGGGGTAATAGGGTTGGGGTTGATGTCAGCTTATAATGCCAGCTGACATCAAGCCCAGGTTAGTAATGGAGAGGCGTCTATAAGACACCCCCATTACTAACCCCATAGTCAAAGTTAAAAAAAACACAAACACCCAGAATAAAGTCCTTTAATTGAAATAAAGACACAATCCTTTATTGTTCTAAATTAAACCATACTTACCATCACGCCCATTCCAGCTGAAGCCAACGATCTCCTGCAATAAAAGAAAAATAATAAAGCAACCTCATCCTTACCTTTCCATGGTTCCCACGACAGCTTCAGCTCTGCTACATCGAGATGACAGGCTGGACCGCAGCAGAACGCCGCCATCCAGCCTGTCATCCCGCAGACACTGAGAAGCGCAGGCTTGCTTGCGCTGCTCAGCGTCTCTCTGTGACGACATCCAGATGAGCCGAGTTCATGTCCAATGAACTCGGCTCACCTCATGCACGTCACTGACAGCGTGGGAAAATTCTCACGCTGAAGCGCTGATTGCAGGAGAATTTTCCCACGCTGTCAGTGACGTGCAGGAGGTGAGCTGAGTACATTGGACATGAGCTCACCTCATGCACATCACTGACAGCGTGGGAGAATTCTCCTGCACTCAGCACTTCAGCGTGAGAATTTTCCCACGCTGTCAGTGACGTGCATGAGGTGAGCCGAGTTCATTGGACATGACCTCGGCTCATCTGGATGCCGTCACAGCGAGACAGTGAAGAGCGCAAGCATGCCTGCGCTTCTCAGTGTCTGCGGGATGACAGACTGGATGGCAGCGTTCTGCTGCGGTCCAGCCAGTCATCTCGATGTAGCAGAGCTGAAGCTGTCGTGGGAACCATGGAAAGGTAAGGATGAGGTTGGTTTATTATTTTTCTTTTATTGCAGGAGATCGTTGGCTTCAGCTGGAATGGGTGTGATGGTAAGTATGGTTTAATTTAGAACAATAAAGAATTGTGTCTTTATTTCAATTAAAGGACTTTATTCTGGGTGTTGTGTTTTTTTTAAATACTTTACTAGAAATTCATGGCGGTCATGTCTAATACTGGCGTGACCCCATGAATTTTGGGCTTGGGGCCAGCTGATAATACCAAGCTGGCCCTAACCCCTTTATTACCCAGTGAGCCACCGCACCAGGGCCCTTGATGAGTTGGGTACAGCGCCAGAAGATGGCGCTTCTATGAACGCGCCATTTTCCGGGGTGGCTGCGGACTGCAATTTGTAACGGGGGGGGGCCCAGAAAGCTTGGGCCTCCCTGCGCTGCAGATTCCAGCCCCCAGCTGCCTAGTTGTACCTGGCTGGACACAAAAATAGGGCGAAGCCCCACGTACTTTTTTTTTAATTATTTCATGAAATTCATGAAATAATTAAGAAAAAAAGGCCTTCCCTATATTGTTGTGTCCAGCCAGGTACAAATAGGCAGCTGGTGGTTGGGGGCAGCCCGTTCCTGCCTGCTGTACCTGGCTGGACACAAATATAGTGCGAAGCCCCACTTCAATTTTTTTTAATTATTTCATGAAATTCATGAAATAATTAAGAAAAAAAGGGCTTCCCTATATTGTTGTGTCCGGCCAGGTACAAATAGGCAGCTGGTGGATGGGGGCAGCCCGTTCCTGCCTGCTGTACCTGGCTGGACACAAATATAGTGCGAAGCCCCACTTCAATTTTTTTTAATTATTTCAGGAAATTCATGAAATAATTTAAAAAAAATTGACGTGGGGCTTCGCACTATATTTGTGTCCAGCCAGGTACAGCAGGCAGGAACGGGCTGCCCCCAACCACCAGCTGCCTATTTGTACCTGGCCGGACACAACAATATAGGGAAGCCCTTTTTTTCTTAATTATTTCATGAAATAATTTAAAGAAAATTGACGTGGGGCTTCGCCCTGTTTTTGTGTCCAGCCAGGTACAACTAGGCAGCTGGGGGCTGGAATCCGCAGCGCAGGGAGGCCCAAGCTTTCTGGGCCACCCCCGCTGCAAATTGCAGTCCGCAGCCACCCCGGAAAATGGCGCGTTCATAGAAGCGCCATCTTCTGGCGCTGTACCCAACTCATCCAGGGCCCTGATGCGGTGGCTCACTGGGTAATAAAGGGGTTAGGGCCAGCTTGGCATTATCAGCTGGCCCTAAGCCCGAAATTCATGGGGTCATGCCAATATTAGACATGACCACCATGAATTTCTAGTAAAGTATTTAAAAAAAACACAACACCCAGAAAAAAGTCCTTTAATTGAAATAAACACACAATTCTTTATTGTTCTAAATTAAACCATACTTACCGTCACGCCCATTCCAGCTGAAGCCAACGATCTCCTGAAATAAAAGAAAAATAATAAAGCAACATCATCCTTACCTTTCCATGGTTCCCATGACAGCTTCAGCTCTGCTACATCGAGATGACAGGCTGGACCGCAGCAGAATGCTGCCATCCAGCCTGTCATCCCGCAGACACTGAGAAGCGCAGGCTTGCTTGCGCTCCACAGTGTCTCTCTGTGAGGGCATCCAGATGAGCCGAGTTAATGTCCAATGAACTCGGCTCACCTCATGCACGTCACTGACAGCGTGGGAAAATTCTCCTGCACTCAGCGCTTCAGCGTGGGAGAATTCTCACACTGAAGCGCTGAGTGCAGGAGAATTCTCCCACGCTGTCAGTGACGTGCAGGAGGTGAGCTGAGTTCATTGGACATGAGCTCACCTTATGCACGTCACTGACAGCGTGGGAAAATTCTCCTGCACTCAGCGCTTCAGCGTGGGAGAATTCTCACGCTGAAGCGCTGAGTGCAGGAGAATTCTCCCACGCTGTCAGTGACGTGCAGGAGGTGAGCTGAGTTCATTGGACATGAGCTCACCTTATGCAAGTCACTGACAGCGTGGGAGAATTCTCCTGCACTCACCGCTTCAGCGTGAGAATTTTCCCACGCTGTCAGTGACGTGCATGAGGTGAGCCGAGTTCATTGGACATGAACTCGGCTCATCTGGATGCCGTCACAGAGAGACGCTGAGCAGCGCAAGCAAGCCTGCGCTTCTCAGTGTCTGCGGGATGAGAGGCTGGATGGCAGCGTTCTGCTGCGGTCCAGCCTGTCATCTCGATGTAGCAGAGCTGAAGCTGTCGTGGGAACCATGGAAAGGTAAGGATGAGGTTGCTTTATTATTTTTCTTTTATTGCAGGAGATCGTTGGCTTCAGCTGGAATGGGTGTGACGGTAAGTATGGTTTAATTTAGAACAATAAAGGATTGTGTCTTTATTTCAATTAAAGGACTTTATTCTGGGTGTTTGTGTTTTTTTTAACTTTGACTATGGGGTTAGTAATGGGGGTGTCTTATAGACGCCTCTCCATTACTAACCTGGGCTTGATGTCAGCTGGCATTATAAGCTGACATCAACCCAACCCTATTACCCCCTGCCACCGCACCAGGGCAGCGTGGAAGAGCGAGGCTAAGTGCCAGAATTGGCGCATCCTATGAATGCGCCATTTCTGGGGCGGCTGACGGCTGGTGTTTCTAGCCTGGGAGGGGGCCAATATTCATGGCTCCCTTCCTGGGCTATTAATATCAGCCCCCAGCTGTCTGCCTAGCCTTTGCTAGCTATTAAATTAGGGGGGACCCCACGTCATTTTTTTGGGGGGGTCCCCCATTTTAATAGCTAGTAAAGGCTATGTATTCAGCTGGGGGCTGATATTAGTAGCCTGGGAAGCTCCGTGGGTATTACCCCCTTCCCAGGCTTCAAACATCTGCCCCAGCCGTCTGCTTAACCTCCGCTAGAGCCTAAAATTAAGGGGAACCCCACGCCAATTTTTTTAATAATAAATCCTTTATTTTAATACTAAATGACAAGTACAGTAACCAACACTATCACTGTACTTCATATATATGTGACTGACATGTTTCTATCTATCTAATCTATGTGTGATGCTCTATTCTGTCTGTTATAAATTGTCGGGTACCGCTGCTGAATTGCCGGCCGGCTTTTTTAAAGAGACAGTGCATGAAAACACTATTATTTTTTTTTATAAATCCTTTACGCTAAATGACAAGTACAGTAAGCAGGACTGTCACTGTACTTCATATATATGTGACTGACATGTTTCTATCTATCTAATCTATGTGTGATTCTCTATTCTTTCTATTCTAAATTGTCAGGTACCGCTGCTGAATTGCCGGCCGGCTTTTTTAAAGAGACGGTGCATGAAAACACTATTATTTTTTTTGATAAATCCTTTACGCTAAATGACAAGTACAGTAAGCAGCACTTTCACTGTACTTCGTATATATGTGGCTGACATGTTTATATCTATCTAATCTATGTGTGAAGCTCTATTCTTTCGGTTCTAAATTGTCGGGTACAGGTGTATGCCGCTGCTGAATTGCCGGCTTTTCATGTTTCACTGTTGGCACTGTTCCCATCGATTTGGGCAATCACTGTAATGCCACAACCACCATGGCTGTGGCATTACAGTGAGTGGCAGACAATCCCTGCATGATTGGTGCTCTAAATAGCGCCAGACATGCAGGACACGCTTTTGGTGCACGAACAGTTATCGAACATAACCTCGAACAGCCGAATTTTTTGCAAATCGTTCGGGTTCGTCGAACAACTCGAACACCGCCCAAAACAGCTCGAATTTGAGATTGGCGAACAGTTCTAGTCGAACACCGCTCATCTCTACTCACGTGCTGACGGAGCTCGGCCACCTCCAGAGAGAGTCCCTGCAGGCGATGAGCCAAATCCTGAACCGACACCATGATGGAACAGAAAAATCTTTCCTTAGAGAATTTGCTGGCTGGACTTACTGTTATGTTCTGCTACCAGAGCTAAGGAAAGAGAGGAGATCTGTCCCTACGATAGAACTCAGCTGAATCCCTACGATGTAACAGGGGACCTGATCCTGCGATCAGACCTGCTAAAGTCCTAAGCTAGTCTGTACGGAGACCTATAGATGTGGGGAAGGAATCCCTACAAGTACTAAGGACTGGGAGGAAAATGGACACCTCCTAACAGAAATAGTAGCAGACAGACGAACAAACAACATATATAGTACATAGAGGTCCGTAGACCAAGCAAACTAACAGAGTTAGATACAGAGCACAGGCTAGCTAGAAAGTAGATATACAATGAAGTCCAGCAAAGCCAGAAGGGCGGAGCAGGATTAAATAGGCCAACAAGGTCATGTGACCAGCAAAGGAAAAAAAACCGAAGAGCAAGGTTCTAACAGTGGCAACCCAGTAGTCAGGATTATTTCTAATTTTCACAATTCGAGGGTCATGTTGCAGGTAGTGCAGCAAGAATGTACTCATGTGTGTTGCACATCCAGGAGCACCAAGTCCCTGTTGTGTTGGTGGCGAGGTAACAATCATGCTTCCTTCCTCTGTCCTCTCCCCCCAACCTCGCACAACAGAAATGTGATCAAGGTCTCCATCATCTGATCAGTCTTCCATCAGTTCATCCTCCACTTCTTCCTGGGCTCCTGCACCTTCCTCACTAGTTTGGCTGCTACCATGCACCCTGGTAAAACCATCTCCCCCACCCTCACATGCCTGCCGCCTTGGTGCTGCCGACCGTCTGGACCTTGCAGATGTTAGCCGTTCCGCATACAACTCCTCCTCCTCTACTTCCTCCACCTCCTCTTGTGCCACCACCTGACTCCGAATTCTGTTTAACATGTGCTCCAGCATGTAAATCACCGGAATAGTCATGCTGATAATGGCATCGTCAGCACTAAACATCTTCGTCACCATTTCAAAACTGTGCAGAAGGGTGCATAGGTCCCTGATCTGAGACCACTCCTCCAGCGTGATTTGCCCCACCTCTGGATCTCGTTGGCCCAGGCTATACATCAGAACGTATTGCACCAGGGCTTGTCAGTGCTGCCACAGTCGCTGCAACATGTGCAGAGTTGAATTCCACCGGGTAGGCACATCGCATTTTAGCCGGTGAAGTGGCAGGCCCAACGACTTCTGTAGAGATGTAAGTCGCTGAGCTGCGGGATGCGAACGGCGGAAGTGAGCACACAGCGACCGTGCCCTCTGAAGAAGGCCATCTAGTCTGGGATAGTGGGCTAAAAATTGCTGGACTACCAGGTTCAACACGTGATCCATACAAGGCACGTGTGTGACATTGCCCCGGCGAAGGGCCGCACCCAGGTTTGCAGCATTGTCGCACACGGCCTTCCCTGGTTTCAGGTCCAGTGGAGACAACCATTCATGAAATTGGTTCTCCAGAGCTGACCACAACTCCTCAGCTGTGTGACTCACATTTCCCAGACATTTCAAAGTAAAAACTGCCTGATGACGTTGAGCCCTACTGCCAGCATAGTAAGGAGGTGTGCAGGATCCCTTCTGCGCAGTTAGAAAGCTTGTGGCATGACCAGACAGACTTTTAGTGCAGGTGGAGGACCGAGAGGAGGTTGAGGAGGCAGAAGCAGTGGAGGAACTTTGAGATAAAGAGGATTGACGCACAACTCGTGGGGAAGGCAAGACTTGGACAGCAGCCCCTTGTCTTGCTGTCACCATAGTTACCCAGTGCCCAGTCAGCGACATATAACGCCCCTGTCCATGCCTACTCATCCAAGTGTCTGTGGTGAAATGCACCCTGTCACACACAGAGTTTCTCAAAGAAGCGGTGATGTTGTGTGCGACATGCTGGTGGAGCGCAGGCACACCTTTCTTTGAGAAGTAGTGCCGACTGGGCATCTGGTACTGGGGCACTGCGACGGACATAAGGTCTCGAAAATCCTTTGTGTCCACCAGGCGGAAAGGCAGCATTTCTGTAGCCAAGAGCTTGCAGATGGTGAAATTCAACCTCTTAGCTTTCTCATGGCTAGGAGGAAATGGTCTTTTACTTGTCCACATCTGAGGGACCGAGGGCTGGCTATTGTGCTTAGACGGGGTTGATAAGGGTGTCCCCGGCAAACTGCCGGTCTGTGAGGAAGATGCAGGCGGACATGTTAGGTTGCCTTGATCCAAAGGTGGTGCTATCGATGTCGGACAGCGCTCAACACCAGCTGGTGTTACCACCTCCAAAGAAAATGAGGACCTGCCAATCACACTGGCTGTTGCGGGTAAAGAGGTGGCAGGTCTGCGCCCCAAAACAGGTGTGACTGCTGTCCCCCCAGTCACAGAGGATGAAGAGGCCGCGGATGCACAAGATATGGCAGACCGTGGTTGGCCCGGCCGGCTAGGCCGCATTGTAGCACAGTGAGCTTCCCACTGCAACTTATGCTTCATGTCCATGTGCCGGTTCATGCATGAAGTACTCAAACCATGTATTTTTTGGCCTCTACTTAGCTTTTGCTGACAAATGTTACAGATAACACGAGTTGGGTCATCTTTATCGATCTGAAAAAATGCCCAGGCTATGCAAGGCTTAGCACCCATGGGACCTGAAGAGCCACCACGACTTGTGGTGAGAGGCAGAGTTGTGTTTTAGGATGCAGTTGTTGACGTGCTTCCAGTACTACGTCTCTGTCCAGGAAGGCGCAACCTGACCTCGTCGTCACTAGCATTCTCCTCCACCTCCTCTACTGACCTCATCTCTTGGCTGACTGTGGGTTGACAGTAAGTGGGATCTCCAACCTCATCATCATCACCCTGTGCGTTATCACACCCGCCGTCCTAGGAGCCAACCTATTCCTGCCCTGACAAAAAACTTAAGTTGTCGCTCCAATCAGGTATTTGAGTCTCATCATCGTCTTCCTCATTGTCTACACCAACAGGAGTTACAGTTTGGGAATGAGGGTCTACATTATGGTCAGAACCTTCAGCGTCTGGTCCCGGATCCGACTCATAAAGATTCTGGGCATCAGTGCAGATCATTTCCTCGTCTGGATTCACAGAAGCGCTGGAGCCGACCTCTGATTCCCAGGCTGTAGTATGAGTAAACAGCTCTGCAGACTCAACCATCTGTTCTACCTCATACTCAGACGGGCAGCTGGAGATTTGGGAGCTGTGAGGAAGCAAGTGCGATTGGGGTGACACCTTTGAGGACTGGAGTATTTGTGATGTTGAAGTTGATGTGGAGGAGAGCCCACTTAAAGGAACACTTGATATCCGTTGAAGCACCTGCTGTTTTTGTGCCTCATCTGGAATTTGTAGCGATTGGCATGGCTGTAAGTAAGGGATCTTATCACATTGTCCGCTAAAAGAAGTAGACATTTTAGTTTGGCTGGAAGATGGTCTTTCTTGTGCAGATATTACTGTTGCATTAACACCTACCCCACGGACACAACCATTTTTCCCCTTCCCAACACGCCTATTCCCCTTTCCACCGGCAGCAGGCCTTTTTCCACTCATTTTGGTGGTTAACTAATTCACAGCTCTGGAGTTGTTTGCACAAAAAAACAATGGATGGCAACCGAGCAGAGCTGAGTGGCCAAACTGTGGTATTAGGCCAAAACTATTGGCTGGGTTAGATGCAGAAAAAAATTACATTCAATTTGCAACCTGATGGAGGTCAGTATAGATGGACTAATAGAACAAGTCCCAAACACAGCTAGAAGCCCAAATATTTTTTCAGAGGTAGATGCAGAAAAAAATTATATTCAGTTTGCAACCTGATGGAGGTCAGTATAGATGGACTAATAGAACAAGTCCCACACACTGCTAGAAGGCCAAATATTTTTTCAGAGCTAGATGCAGACAAAAAATTATTTTTAATTTGCAACCTGATGGAGGTCAGTATAGATGGACTAGTAGAACAAGTCCCACACACTGCCAGAAGGCCAAATATTTTTTCAGAGCTAGATGCAGACAAAAAATTATTTTTAATTTGCAACCTGATGGATGTCAGTATAGATGGACTAATAGAACAAGTCCCACACACTGCTAGAAGGCCAAATATTTTTTCAGAGCTAGATGCAGACAAAAAATATTTTTAATTTACAACCTGATGGAGGTCAGTATAGATGGACTAATAGACCAAGTCCCACACACTGCTAGAAGGCCAAATATTTTTTCAGAGCTAGATGCAGACAAAAAGATATTTTTAATTTGCAACCTGATGGAGGTCAGTATAGATGGTCTAATAGAACAAGTCCCACACACTGCTAGAAGTCCAAATATTTTTTCAGAGCTAGATGCAGACAAAAAATTATTTTGAATTTGCAACCTGATGGAGATCAGTATAGATGGACTAATAGAACAAGTCCCACACACTGCTAGAAGGCCAAATATTTTTTCAGAGCTAGATGCAGATAAAAATTATTTTTCCTTTGCAACCTGATGGAGGTCAGTATAGATGGACTAATAAAACAAGTCCCACACATTGCTAGAAGCCCAAATATTTTTTCAGAGGTAGATGCAGAAAAAAATTATATTCAGTTTGCAACCTGATGGAGGTCAGTATAGATGAACTAATAAAACAAGTCCCACACACTGCTAGAAGGCCAAATATTTTTTCAGAGGTAGATGCAGAAAAAAATTATATTCAGTTTGCAACCTGATGGAGGTCAGTATAGATGGACTAATAGAACAAGTCCCACACACTGCTAGAAGGCCAAATATTTTTTCAGAGCTAGATGCAGACAAAAAATTATTTTGAATTTGCAACCTGATGGAGGTCAGTATAGATGGACTAGTAGAAAATGTCCCACACACTGCTAGAAGGACAAATATTTTTTCAGAGCTAGATGCAGAAAAAAATTATATTCAATTTGCAACCTGATGGAGGTCAGTATAGATGGAGTAATAGAACAAGTCCCACACACTGCTAGAAGGCCAAATATTTTTTCAGAGCTAGATGCAGACAAAAAATCTTTTTGAATTTGCAACCTGATGGAGGTCAGTATAGATGGACTAGTAGAAAAAGTCCCACACACTGCTAGAAAGACAAATATTTTTTCAGAGCTAGATGCAGAAAAAAATTATATTCAATTTGCAACCTGATGGAGGTCAGTATAGATGGACTAATAGAACAAGTCCCACACACTGCTAGAAGGCCAAATATTTTTTCAGAGGTAGATGCAGACAAAAAATTATTTTTAATTTGCAACCTGATGGAGGTCAGTATAGATGGACTAATAGAACAAGTCCCACACACTGCTAGAAGGCCAAATATTTTTTCAGAGCTAGATGCAGACAAAAATTATTTTGAATTTGCAACCTGATGGAAGTCAGTATAGATGGACTAATAGAACAAGTCCCACACACTGCTAGAAGCCCAAATATTTTTTCAGAGCTAGATGCAGATAAAAATTTATTTTAATTTGCAACCTGATGGAGGTCAGTATAGATGGACTAATAGAACAAGTCCCACACACTGCTAGAAGGCCAAATATATTTCAGAGCTAGATGCAGACAAAAAAATATTTAGAATTTGCAACCTGATGGAGGTCAGTATAGATGGACTAATAGAACAAGTCCCACACACTGCCAGAAGGCCAAATATTTTTTCAGAGCTAGATGCAGACAAAAAATTATTTTTAATTTGCAACCTGATGGAGGTCAGTATAGATGGACTAATAGAACAAGTCCCACACACTGCCAGAAGGCCAAATATTTTTTCAGAGCTAGATGCAGACAAAAAATTATTTTTAATTTGCAACCTGATGGAGGTCAGTATAGATGGACTAATAGAACAAGTCCCACACACTGCTAGAAGGCCAAATATTTTTTTCAGAGCTAGATGCAGACAAAAAAATATCTTTAATTTGCAACCTGATGGAGGTCAGTATAGATGGACTAATAGACCAAGTCCCACACACTGCTAGAAGGCCAAATATTTTTTAAGAGCTAGATGCAGACAAAAAAATATTTTTAATTTGCAACCTGATGGAGGTCAGTATAGATGGAGTAATAGAACAAGTCCCACACACTGCTAGAAGGCCAAATATTTTTTCAGAGCTAGATGCAGACAAAAAATCATTTTGAATTTGCAACCTGATGGAGGTCAGTATAGATGGACTAATAGAACAAGTCCCACACACTGCTAGAAGGCCAAATATTTTTTCAGAGCTAGATGCAGACAAAAAAATATTTTTAATTTACAACCTGATGGTGGTCAGTATAGATGGACTAATAGACCAAGTCCCACACACTGCTAGAAGAACAAATATTTTTTCAGAGCTAGATGCAGACAAAAAATTATTTTTAATTTGCAACCTGATGGAGGTCAGTATAGATGGTCTAATAGAACAAGTCCCACACACTGCTAGAAGCCCAAATATTTTTTCAGAGCTAGATGCAGACAAAAAAATATTTTGAATTTGCAATCTGATGGAGGTCAGTATAGATGGACTAATAGAACAAGTCCCACACACTGCTAGAAGGCCAAATATTTTTTCAGAGCTAGATGCAGATAAAAATTATTTTGAATTTGCAACCTGATGGAGGTCAGTATAGATGGACTAATAGAACAAGTCCCACACACTGCTAGAAGCCCAAATATTTTTTCAGAGCTAGATGCAGATAAAAATTATTTTTAATTTGCAACCTGATGGAGGTCAGTATAGATGGACTAATAGAACAAGTCCCACACACTGCTGGAAGGCCAAATATTTTTTCAGAGCTAGATGCAGACAAAAAAATATTTTTAATTTGCAACCTGATGGAGGTCAGTATAGATGGACTAGTAGAGCAAGTCCCACACACTGCTAGAAGGCCAAATATTTTTTCAGAGCTAGATGCAGACAAAAAAATATTTTTAATTTGCAACCTGATGGAGGTCAGTATAGATGGACTAATAGACCAAGTCCCACACACTGCTAGAAGGCCAAATATTTTTTAAGAGCTAGATGCAGACAAAAAAATATTTTTAATTTGCAACCTCATGGAGGTCAGTATAGATGGACTTATAGATCAAGTCCCACACACTGCTAGAAGGCCAAATATTTTTTCAGAGCTAGATGCAGACAAAAAATCATTTTGAATTTGCAACCTGATGTAGGTCAGTATAGATGGACTAATAGAACAAGTCCCACACACTGCTAGAAGGCCAAATATTTTTTCAGAGCTAGATGCAGACAAAAAATTATTTTTAATTTGCAACCTGATGGAGGTCAGTATAGATGGACTAATAGAACAAGTCCCACACACTGCTAGAAGGCCAAATATTTTTTCAGAGCTAGATGCAGACAAAAAAATATTTTTAATTTGCAACCTGATGGAGGTCAGTATAGATGGACTAATAGAACAAGTCCCACACACTGCTAGAAGGCCAAATATTTTTTCAGAGCTAGATGCAGATAAAAATTATTTTTAATTTGCAACCTGATGGAGGTCAGTATAGATGGACTAATAGAACAAGTCCCACACACTGCTAGAAGCCCAAATATTTTTTCAGAGCTAGATGCAGATAAAAATTATTTTTAATTTGCAACCTGATGGAGGTCAGTATAGATGGACTAATAGAACAAGTCCCACACACTGCTAGAAGGCCAAATATTTTTTCATAGCTAGATGCAGACAAAAAATTATTTTGAATTTGCAACCTGATGGAGGTCAGTATAGATGGACTAATAGAACAAGACCCACACACTGCTAGAAGGCCAAATATTTTTTCAGAGGTAGATGCCGAAAAAAATTATATTCAGTTTGCAACCTGATGGAGGTCAGTATAGATGGACTAATAAAACAAGTCCCACACACTTCTAGAAGCCCAAATATTTTTTCAGAGGTAGATGCAGAAAAAAATTATATTCTGTTTGCAACCTGATGGAGGTCAGTATAGATGGACTAATAGAACAAGTCCCACACACTGCTAAAAGGCCAAATATTTTTTCAGAGCTAGATGCAGACAAAAAATTATTTTTAATTTGCAACCTCATGGAGGTCAGTATAGATGGACTAGTAGAACAAGTCCCACACATTGCTAGAAGGACAAATATTTTTTCAGAGGTAGATGCAGAAAAAAATTATATTCAATTTGCAACCTGATGGTCAGTATAGATGGACTAATAGAACAAGTCCCACACACTGCTAGAAGGCCAAATATTTTTCAGAGCTAGATGCAGACAAAAAAATATTTTTAATTTGCAACCTGATGGAGGTCAGTATAGATGGACTAATAGACCAAGTCCCACACACTGCTAGAAGGCCAAATATTTTTTCAGAGCTAGATGCAGACAAAAAAATATTTTTAATTTGCAGCGTGATGGAGGTCAGTACAGATGGACTAATAGAACAAGTCCCACACACTGCTAGAAGGCCAAATATTTTTTCAGAGCTAGATGCACATAAAAATTATTTTTAATTTGCAACCTGATGGAGGTCATTATATATGGACTAATAAAACAAGCCCCACACACTGCTAGAAGCCCAAACATTTTTTCAGAGGTAGATGCCGAAAAAAATTATATTCAGTTTGCAACCTGATGGAGGTCAGTATAGATGGACCAATAGAACAAGTCCCACACACTGCTAGAAGGCCAAATATTTTTTCAGAGCTAGATGCAGACAAAAAATTATTTTGAATTTGCAACCTGATGGAGGTCAGTATAGATGGACTAGTAGAACAAGTCCCACACACTGCTAGAAGGACAAATATTTTTTCAGAGCTAGATGCAGAAAAAAATTATATTCAATTTTCAACCTGATGGAGGTCAGTATAGATGGACTAATAGAACAAGACCCACACACTGCTAGAAGGCCAAATATATTTTCAGAGCTAGATGCAGACAAAAAAATATTTTTAATTTGCAACCTGATGGAGGTCAGTATAGATGGTCTAATAGAACAAGTCCCACACACTGCTAGAAGGCCAAATATTTTTTCAGAGCTAGATGCAGATAAAAATTATTTTTAATTTGCAACCTGATGGAGGTCAGTATAGATGGACTAGTAGAACAAGTCCCACACACTGCTAGAAGCCCAAATCTTTTTTCAAAGGTAGATGCCGAAAAAAATTATATTCAGTTTGCAACCTGATGGAGGTCAGTATAGATGGACTAATAAAACAAGTCCCACACACTGCTAGAAGCCCAAATCTTTTTTCAGAGGTAGATGCAGAAAAAAATTATATTCAGTTTGCAACCTGATGGAGGTCAGTATAGATGGACTAATAGAACAAGTGCCACACACTGCTAGAAGGCCAAATATTTTTTCATAGCTAGATGCAGACAAAAAATTATTTTGAATTTGCAACCTGATGGAGGTCAGTATAGATGGACTAATAGAACAAGTCCCACACACTGCTAGAAGGCCAAATATTTTTTCAGAGGTAGATGCCGAAAAAAATTATATTCAGTTTGCAACCTGATGGAGGTCAGTATAGATGGACTAATAAAACATGTCCCACACACTGCTAGAAGCCGAAATATTTTTTCAGAGGTAGATGCAGAAAAAAATTATATTCTGTTTGCAACCTGATGGAGGTCAGTATAGATGGACTAATAGAACAAGTCCCACACACTGCTAGAAGGCCAAATATTTTTTCAGAGCTAGATGCAGACAAAAAATTATTTTTAATTTGCAACCTCATGGAGGTCAGTATAGATGGACTAGTAGAACAAGTCCCACACATTGCTAGAAGGACAAATATTTTTTCAGAGGTAGATGCAGAAAAAAATTATATTCAATTTGCAACCTGATGGTCAGTATAGATGGACTAATAGAACAAGTCCCACACACTGCTAGAAGGCCAAATATTTTTTCAGAGCTAGATGCAGACAAAAAAATATTTTTAATTTGCAACCTGATGGAGGTCAGTATAGATGGACTAATAGACCAAGTCCCACACACTGCTAGAAGGCCAAATATTTTTTCAGAGCTAGATGCAGACAAAAAAATATTTTTAATTTGCAACCTGATGGAGATCAGTACAGATGGACTAATAGAACAAGTCCCACACACTGCTAGAAGGCCAAATATTTTTTCAGAGCTAGATGCAGATAAAAATTATTTTGAATTTGCAACCTAATGGAGGTCATTATATGTGGACTAATAAAACAAGCCCCACACACTGCTAGAAGCCCAAATATTTTTTCAGAGGTAGATGCCGAAAAAAATTATATTCAGTTTGCAACCTGATGGAGGTCAGTATAGATGGACTAATAAAACAAGTCCCACACACTCCTAGAAGCCCAAATCTTTTTTCAGAGGTAGATGCAGAAAAAAATTATATTCAGTTTGCAACCTGATGGAGGTCAATATAGATGGACCAATAGAACAAGTCCCACACACTGCTAGAAGGCCAAATATTTTTTCAGAGCTAGATGCAGACAAAAAAATATTTTTAATTTGCAACCTGATGGAGGTCAGTATAGATGGACTAATAGAACAAGTCCCACACACTGCTAGAAGGCCAAATATTTTTTCAGAGCTAGATGCAGATAAAAATTATTTTTAATTTGCAACCTGATGGAGGTCAGTATAGATGGACTAATAGAACAAGTCCCACACACTGCTAGAAGCCCAAATATTTTTTCAGAGCTAGATGCAGAAAAAAATAATTTTTAATTTGCAACTTGATGGAGGTCAGTATAGATGGACTAATAGAACTAGTCCCACACACTGCTAGAAGGCCAAATACATTTTCAGAGCTAGATGCAGACAAAAAAATATTTTTAATTTTCAACCTGATGGAGGTCAGTATAGATGGACTAATAGACCAAGTCCCACACACTGCTAGAAGGCCAAATATTTTTTCAGAGCTAGATGCAGACAAAAAAATATTTTTAATTTGCAACCTGATGGAGGTCAGTATAGAAGGACTAATAGAACAAGTCCCACACACTGCTAGAAGCCCAAATATTTTTTTAGAGCTAGATGCAGACAAAAAATTATTTTGAATTTGCAACCTGATGGAGGTCAGTATAGATAGACTAGTAGAACAAGTCCCACACACTGCTAGAAGCTCAAATATTTTTTCAGAGTTAGATTCCGAAAAAAATTATATTCAGTTTGCAACCTGATGGAGGTCAGTATAGATGGACTAATAAAACAAGTCCCACACACTGCTAGAAGACCAAATCTTTTTCAGAGGTAGATGCAGAAAAAAATTATATTCAGTTTGCAACCTGATGGAGGTCAGTATAGATGGACCAATAGAACAAGTCCCACACACTGCTAGAAGGCCAAATATTTTTTCAGAGCTAGATGCAGATAAAAATGATTTTTAATTTGCAACCTGATGGAGGTCATTATATTTGGACTAATAAAACAAGCCCCACACACTGCTAGAAGCCCAAATATTTTTTCAGAGGTAGATGCCGAAAAAAATTATTTTTAATTTGCAACCTGATGGAGGTCAGTATAGATGGACTAATAGAACAAGTCCCACACACTGCTAGAAGGCCAAATATTTTTTCAGAGCTAGATGCAGACAAAAAAATATTTTTAATTTGCAACCTGATGGAGGTCAGTACAGATGGACTAATAGAACAAGTCCCACACACTGCTAGAAGGCCAAATATTTTTTCAGAGCTAGATGCAGATAAAATTGATTTTTAATTTGCAACCTGATGGAGGTCATTATATTTGGACTAATAAAACAAGCCCCACACACTGCTAGAAGCCCAAATATTTTTTCAGAGGTAGATGCCGAAAAAAATTATATTCAGTTTGCAACCTGATGGAGGTCAGTATAGATGGACCAATAGAACAAGTCCCACACACTGCTAGAAGGCCAAATATTTTTTCAGAGCTAGATGCAGACAAAAAATTATTTTGAATTTGCAACCTGATGGAGGTCAGTATAGATGGACTAGTAGAACAAGTCCCACACACTGCTAGAAGGACAAATATTTTTTCAGAGCTAGATGCAGAAAAAAATTATATTCAATTTTCAACCTGATGGAGGTCAGTATAGATGGACTAATAGAACAAGTCCCACACACTGCTAGAAGGCCAAATATTTTTTCAGAGCTAGATGCAGACAAAAAAATATTTTTAATTTGCAACCTGATGGAGGTCAGTATAGATGGACTAATAGAACAAGTCCCACACACTGCTAGAAGGCCAAATATTTTTTCAGAGCTAGATGCAGATAAAAATTATTTTTAATTTGCAACCTGATGGAGGTCAGTATAGATGGACTAGTAGAACAAGTCCCACACACTGCTAGAAGCCCAAATCTTTTTCAGAGCTAGGTGCAGAAAAAAATTATTTTTAATTTGCAATCTGATGGAGGTCAGTATAGATGGACTAATAGAACAAGTCCCACACACTGCTAGAAGGCCAAATATATTTTCAGAGCTAGATGCAGACAAAAAAATATTTTTAATTTGCAACCTGATGGAGGTCAGTATAGATGGACTAGTAGAACAAGTCCCACACACTGCTAGAAGCCCAAATATTTTTTCAGAGGTAGATTCCGAAAAAAATTATATTCAGTTTGCAACCTGATGGAGGTCAGTATAGATGGACTAATAAAACAAGTCCCACACACTGCTAGAAGCCCAAATCTTTTTTCAGAGGTAGATGCAGACAAAAAAATATTTTTAATTTGCAACCTGATGGAGGTCAGTATAGATGGACTTATAGAACAAGTCCCACACACTGCTAGAAGGCCAAATATTTTTTCAGAGCTAGATGCAGGCAAAAAATTATTTTGAATTTGCAAACTGATGGTGGTCAGTATAGATGGACTAGTAGAACAAGTCCCACACATTGCAAGAAGGACAAATATTATTTCAGAGCTAGATGCAGAAAAAAATTATATTCAATTTGCAACCTGATGGAGGTCAGTATAGATGGACTAATAGAACAAGTCCCACACACTGCTAGAAGGCCAAATATTTTTTCAGAGCTAGATGCAGACAAAAAAATATTTTTAATTTGCAACCTGATGGAGGTCAGTATAGATGGACTAATAGAACAAGTCCCACACACTGCTAGAAGGCCAAATATTTTTTCAGAGCTAGATGCAGATAAAAATTATTTTTAATTTGCAACCTGATGGAGGTCAGTATAGATGGACTAATAGAACAAGTCCCACACACTGCTAGAAGCCCAAATATTTTTTCAGAGCTAGATGCAGAAAAAAATTATTTTTAATTTGCAACCTGATGGAGGTCAGTATAGATGGACTAATAGAACAAGTCCCACACACTGCTAGAAGGCCAAATATATTTTCAGAGCTAGATGCAGACAAAAAAATATTTTTAATTTGCAACCTGATGGAGGTCAGTATAGATGGACTAATAGACCAAGTCCCACACACTGCTAGAAGGGCAAATATTTTTTCAGAGCTAGATGCAGACAAAAAAATATTTTTAATTTGCAACCTGATGGAGGTCAGTATAGATGGACTTATAGAACAAGTCCCACACACTGCTAGAAGCCCAAATATTTTTTTAGAGCTAGATGCAGACAAAAAAATATTTTGAATTTGCAACCTGATGGAGGTCAGTATAGATGGACTAATAGAACAAGTCCCACACACTGCTAGAAGGCCAAATATTTTTTCAGAGCTAAATGCAGATACAAATTATTTTTAGTTTGCAACCTGATGGAGGTTAGTATAGATGGACTAATAAAACAAGTCCCACACACTGCTAGAAGCGCAAATATTTTTTCAGAGGTAGATGCAGAAAAAAATTATATTCAGTTTGCAACCTGATGGAGGTCAATGTAGATGGACTAATAGAACAAGTCCCACACACTGCTAGAAGGCCAAATATTTTTTTCAGAGCTAGATGCAGACAAAAATTATTTTGAATTTGCAACCTGCTGGAGGTCAGTATAGATGGACTAATAAAACAAGTCCCACACACTGCTAGAAGCCCAAATATTTTTTTCAGAGGTAGATGCAGAAAAAAATTATATTCAGTTTGCAACCTGATGGAGGTCAGTATAGATGGACTAATAAAACAAGTCCCACACACTGCTAGAAGCCCAAATATTTTTTCAGAGGTAGATGGAGAAAAAAATTATATTCAGTTTGCAACCTGATGGAGGTCAGTATAGATGGACTAATAGAACAAGTCCCACACACTGCTAGAAGGCCAAATATTTTTTCAGAGCTAGATGCAGACAAAAAATTATTTTGAATTTGCAACCTGATGGAGGTCAGTAGAGATGGACTAGTAGAACAAGTCCCACACACTGCTAGAAGGACAAATATTTTTTCAGAGCTAGATGCAGATAAAAATTATTTTTAATTTGCAACCTGATGGAGGTCATTATATATGGACTAATAAAACAAGTCCCACACACTGCTAGAAGCCCAAATATTTTTTCAGAGGTAGATGCCGAAAAAATTTTTATTCAGTTTGCAACCTGATGGAGGTCAGTATAGATGGACTAATAAAACAAGTCCCACACACTGCTAGAAGCCCAAATCTTTTTTCAGAGGTAGATGCAGAAAAAAATTATATTCAGTTTGCAACCTGTTGGAGGTCAGTATAGATGGACCAATAGAACAAGTCCCACACACTGCTAGAAGGCCAAATATTTTTTCAGAGCTAGATGCAGACAAAAAAATATTTTTAATTTGCAACCTGATGGAGGTCAGTATAGATGGACTAATAGAACAAGTCCCACACACTGCTAGAAGGCCAAATATTTTTTCAGAGCTAGATGCAGATAAAAATTATTTTTAATTTGCAACCTGATGGAGGTCAGTATAGATGGACTAATAGAACAAGTCCCACACACTGCTAGAAGGCCAAATATATTTTCAGAGCTAGATGCAGACAAAAAAATATTTTTAATTTTCAACCTGATGGAGGTCAGTATAGATGGACTAATAGACCAAGTCCCACACACTGCTAGAAGGCCAAATATTTTTTCAGAGCTAGATGCAGACAAAAAAATATTTTTAATTTGCAACCTGATGGAGGTCAGTATAGATGGACTAATAGAACAAGTCCCACACACTGCTAGAAGCCCAAATATTTTTTTAGAGCTAGATGCAGACAAAAAATTATTTTGAATTTGCAACCTGATGGAGGTCAGTATAGATGGACTAGTAGAAAAAGTCCCACACACTGCTAGAAGCTCAAATATTTTTTCAGAGGTAGATTCCGAAAAAAATTATATTCAGTTTGCAACCTGATGGAGGTCAGTATAGATGGACTAATAAAACACGTCCCACACACTGCTAGAAGACCAAATCTTTTTCAGAGGTAGATGCAGAAAAAAATTATATTCAGTTTGCAACCTGATGGAGGTCAGTATAGATGGACCAATAGAACAAGTCCCACACACTGCTAGAAGGCCAAATATTTTTTCAGAGCTAGATGCAGACAAAAAATTATTTTGAATTTGCAACCTGATGGAGGTCAGTATAGATGGACTAGTAGAACAAGTCCCACACACTGCTAGAAGGACAAATATTTTTTCAGAGCTAGATGCAGACAAAAAAATATTTTTAATTTGCAACCTGATGGAGGTCAGTATAGATGGACTAATAGAACAATTCCCACACACTGCTAGAAGGTCAAATATTTTTTCAGAGCTAGATGCAGATAAAAATTATTTTTAATTTGCAACCTGATGGAGGTCAGTATAGATGGACTAATAGAACAAGTCCCACACACTGCTAGAAGCCCAAATATTTTTTCAGAGCTAGATGCAGAAAAAAATTATTTTTAATTTGCAACCTGATGGAGGTCAGTATAGATGGACTAATAGAACAAGTCCCACACACTGCTAGAAGGCCAAATATTTTTTCAGAGCTAGATGCAGACAAAAAAATATTTTTAATTTGCAACCTGATGGAGGTCAGTACAGATGGACTAATAGAACAAGTCCCACACACTGCTAGAAGGCCAAATATTTTTTCAGAGCTAGATGCAGATAAAAATTATTTTTAATTTGCAACCTGATGGAGGTCATTATATATGGACTAATAAAACAAGCCCCACACACTGCTAGAAGCCCAAATATTTTTTCAGAGGTAGATGCCGAAAAAAATTATATTCAGTTTGCAACCTGATGGAGGTCAGTATAGATGGACCAATAGAACAAGTCCCACACACTGCTAGAAGGCCAAATATTTTTTCAGAGCTAGATGCAGACAAAAAATTATTTTGAATTTGCAACCTGATGGAGGTCAGTATAGATGGACTAGTAGAACAAGTCCCACACACTGCTAGAAGGACAAATATTTTTTCAGAGCTAGATGCAGAAAAAAATTATATTCAATTTTCAACCTGATGGAGGTCAGTATAGATGGACTAGTAGAACAAGTCCCACACACTGCTAGAAGGACAAATATTTTTTCAGAGCTAGATGCAGACAAAAAAATATTTTTAATTTGCAACCTGATGGAGGTCAGTATAGATGGACTAATAGAACAATTCCCACACACTGCTAGAAGGCCAAATATTTTTTCAGAGCTAGATGCAGATAAAAATTATTTTTAATTTGCAACCTGATGGAGGTCAGTATAGATGGACTAATAGAACAAGTCCCACACACTGCTAGAAGCCCAAATATTTTTTCAGAGCTAGATGCAGAAAAAAATTATTTTTAATTTGCAACCTGATGGAGGTCAGTATAGATGGACTAATAGAACAAGTCCCACACACTGCTAGAAGGCCAAATATTTTTTCAGAGCTAGATGCAGACAAAAAAATATTTTTAATTTGCAACCTGATGGAGGTCAGTACAGATGGACTAATAGAACAAGTCCCACACACTGCTAGAAGGCCAAATATTTTTTCAGAGCTAGATGCAGATAAAAATTATTTTTAATTTGCAACCTGATGGAGGTCATTATATATGGACTAATAAAACAAGCCCCACACACTGCTAGAAGCCCAAATATTTTTTCAGAGGTAGATGCCGAAAAAAATTATATTCAGTTTGCAACCTGATGGAGGTCAGTATAGATGGACCAATAGAACAAGTCCCACACACTGCTAGAAGGCCAAATATTTTTTCAGAGCTAGATGCAGACAAAAAATTATTTTGAATTTGCAACCTGATGGAGGTCAGTATAGATGGACTAGTAGAACAAGTCCCACACACTGCTAGAAGGACAAATATTTTTTCAGAGCTAGATGCAGAAAAAAATTATATTCAATTTTCAACCTGATGGAGGTCAGTATAGATGGACTAATAGAACAAGTCCCACACACTGCTAGAACGCCAAATATTTTTTCAGAGCTAGATGCAGACAAAAAAATATTTTTAATTTGCAACCTGATGGAGGTCAGTATAGATCGACTAATAGAACAAGTCCCACACACTGCTAGAAGGCCAAATATTTTTTCAGAGCTAGATGCAGATAAAAATTATTTTTAATTTGCAACCTGATGGAGGTCAGTATAGATGGACTAGGAGAACAAGTCCCACACACTGCTAGAAGCCCAAATATTTTTTCAGAGCTAGATGCAGAAAAAAAATATTTTTAATTTGCAACCTGATGGAGGTCAGTATAGATGGACTAATAGAACAAGTCCCACACACTGCTAGAAGGCCAAATATATTTTCAGAGCTAGATGCAGACAAAAAAATATTTTTAATTTGCAACCTGATGGAGGTCAGTATAGATGGACTAATAGACGAAGTCCCACACACTGCTAGAAGGCCAAATATTTTTTCAGAGCTAGATGCAGACAAAAAAATATTTTTAATTTGCAACCTGATGAAGGTGAGTATAGATGGACTAGTAGAACAAGTCCCACACACTGCTAGAAGCCCAAATATTTTTTCAGAGGTAGATTCCGAAAAAAATTATATTCAGTTTGCAACCTGATGGAGGTCAGTATAGATGGACTAATAAAACAAGTCCCACACACTGCTAGAAGCCCAAATCTTTTTTCAGAGGTAGATGCAGAAAAAAATTATATTCAGTTTGCAACCTGATGGAGGTCAGTATAGATGGACCAATAGAACAAGTCCCACACACTGCTAGAAGGCCAAATATTTTTTCAGAGCTAGATGCAGGCAAAAAATTATTTTGAATTTGCAAACTGATGGAGGTCAATATAGATGGACTAGTAGAACAAGTTCCACACACTGCTAGAAGGACAAATATTATTTCAGAGCTAGATGCAGAAAAAAATTATATTCAATTTGCAACCTGATGGAGGTCAGTATAGATGGACTAATAGAACAAGTCCCACGCACTGCTAGAAGGCCAAATATTTTTTCAGAGCTAGATGCAGACAAAAAATATTTTTAATTTGCAACCTGATGGAGGTCAGTATAGATGGACTAATAGAACAAGTCCCACACACTGCTAGAAGGCCAAATATTTTTTCAGAGCTAGATGCAGATAAAAACTATTTTTAATTTGCAACCTGATGGAGGTCAGTATAGATGGACTAATAGAACAAGTCCCACACACTGATAGAAGGCCAAATATTTTTTCAGAGCTAGATGCAGATACAAATTATTTTTAATTTGCAACCTGATGGAGGTCAGTATAGATGGACTAATAAAACAAGTCCCACACACTGCTAGAAGCGCAAATATTTTTTCAGAGGTAGATGCAGAAAAATATTATATTCAGTTTGCAACCTGATGGAGGTCAATGTAGATGGACTAATAGAACAAGTCCCACACACTGCTAGAAGGTCAAATATTTTTTTCAGAGCTAGATGCAGATAAAAATTATTTTGAATTTGCAACCTGATGGAGGTCAGTAGAGATGGACTAGTAGAACAAGTGCCACACACTGCTAGAAGGACAAATATTTTTTCAGAGCTAGATGCAGAAAAAAATTATATTCAATTTGCAACCTGATGGAGGTCAGTATAGATGGACTAATAGAACAATCCCACACACTGTTAGAAGGCCAAATATTTTTTCAGAGCTAGATGCAGACAAAAAAATATTTTTAATTTGCAGCCTGATGGAGGTCAGTATAGATGGACTAATAGACCAAGTCCCACACACTGCTAGAAGGCCAAATATTTTTCCAGAGCTAGATGCAGACAAAAAAATATTTTTAATTTGCAACCTGATGGAGGTCAGTACAGATGGACTAATAGAACAAGTCCCACACACTGCTAGAAGGCCAAATATTTTTTCAGAGCTAGATGCAGATAAAAATTATTTTTAATTTGCAACCTGATGGAGGTCATTATAAATGGACTAATAAAACAAGCCCCACACACTGCTAGAAGCCCAAATATTTTTTCAGAGGTAGATGCCGAAAAAAATTATATTCAGTTTGCAACCTGATGGAGGTCAGTATAGATGGACTAATAAAACAAGTCCCACACACTGCTAGAAGCCCAAATCTTTTTTCAGAGGTAGATGCAGAAAAAAATTATATTCAGTTTGCAACCTGATGGAGGTCAGTATAGATGGACTAATAGAACAAGTCCCACACACTGCTAGAAGGCCAAATATTTTTTCATAGCTAGATGCAGACAAAAAATTATTTTGAATTTGCAACCTGATGGAGGTCAGTATAGATGGACTAATAGAACAAGTCCCACACACTGCTAGAAGGCCAAATATTTTTTCAGAGGTAGATGCAGAAAAAAATTATATTCAGTTTGCAACCTGATGGAGGTCAGTATAGATGGACTAATAAAACAAGTCCCACACACTGCTAGAAGCCCAAATATTTTTTCAGAGGTAGATGCAGAAAAAAATTATATTCTGTTTGCAACCTGATGGAGGTCAGTATAGATGGACTAATAGAACAAGTCCCACACACTGCTAGAAGGCCAAATATTTTTTCAGAGCTGGATGCAGACAAAAAATTATTTTTAATTTGCAACCTCATGGAGGTCAGTATAGATGGACTAGTAGAACAAGTCCCACACATTGCTAGAAGGACAAATATTTTTTCAGAGGTAGATGCAGAAAAAAATTATATTCAATTTGCAACCTGATGGTCAGTATAGATGGACTAATAGAACAAGTCCCACACACTGCTAGAAGGCCAAATATTTTTTCAGAGCTAG
The DNA here is from genome assembly GCF_046119375.1 of Phyllobates terribilis. Taxonomy (NCBI): domain Eukaryota; kingdom Metazoa; phylum Chordata; class Amphibia; order Anura; family Dendrobatidae; genus Phyllobates; species Phyllobates terribilis. Next base: position 213,104,983 of record NW_027362769.1, on the reverse strand, counting down.
ATGCAGACAAAAAAATATTTTTAATTTGCAACCTGATGGAGGTCAGTATAGATGGACTAATAGACCAAGTCCCACACACTGATAGAAGGCCAAATATTTCTTCAGAGCTAGATGCAGACAAAAAAATATTTTTAATTTGCAACCTGATGGAGGTCAGTACAGATGGACTAATAGAACAAGTCCCACACACTGCTAGAAGGCCAAATATTTTTTCAGAGCTAGATGCAGATAAAAATTATTTTTAATTTGCAACCTGATGGAGGTCATTATATATGGACTAATAAAACAAGCCCCACACACTGCTAGAAGCCCAAATATTTTTTCAGAGGTAGATGCTGAAAAAAATTATATTCAGTTTGCAACCTGATGGAGGTCAGTATAGATGGACTAATAAAACAAGTCCCACACACTGCTAGAAGACCAAATCTTTTTCAGAGGTAGATGCAGAAAAAAATTATATTCAGTTTGCAACCTGATGGAGGTCAGTATAGATGGACCAGTAGAACAAGTCCCACACACTGCTAGAAGGCCAAATATTTTTTCAGAGCTAAATGCAGACAAAAAATTATTTTGAATTTGCAACCTGATGGAGGTCAGTATAGATGGACTAGTAGAACAAGTCCCACACAATGCTAGAAGGACAAATATTTTTTCAGAGCTAGATGCAGACAAAAAAATATTTTTTATTTGCAACCTGATGGAGGTCAGTATAGATGGACTAATAGAACAATTCCCACACACTGCTAGAAGGCCAAATATTTTTTCAGAGCTAGATGCAGATAAAAATTATTTTTAATTTGCAACCTGATGGAGGTCAGTATAGATGGACTAATAGAACAAGTCCCACACACTGCTAGAAGCCCAAATATTTTTTCAGAGCTAGATGCAGAAAAAAATTATTTTTAATTTGCAAACTGATGGAGGTCAGTATAGATGGACTAATAGAACAAGTCCCACACACTGCTAGAAGGTCAAATATTTTTTCAGAGCTAGATGCAGACAAAAAAATATTTTTAATTTGCAACCTGATGGAGGTCAGTATAGATGGACTAATAGACCAAGTCCCACACACTGCTAGAAGGCCAAATATTTTTTCAGAGCTAGATGCAGATACAAAATATTTTTAATTTGCAACCTGATGGAGGTCAGTATAGATGGACTAATAAAACAAGTCCCACACACTGCTAGAAGCCCAAATATTTTTTCAGAGGTAGATGCAGAAAAAAATTATATTCAGTTTGCAACCTGATGGAGGTCAATGTAGATGGACTAATAGAACAAGTCCCACACACTGCTAGAAGGCCAAATATTTTTTTCAGAGCTAGATGCAGATAAAAATTATTTTGAATTTGCAACCTGCTGGAGGTCAGTATAGATGGACTAATAAAACAAGTCCCACACACTGCTAGAAGCCCAAATATTTTTTTCAGAGGTAGATGCAGAAAAAAATTATATTCAGTTTGCAACCTGATGGAGGTCAGTATAGATGGACTAATAAAACAAGTCCCACACACTGCTAGAAGCCCAAATATTTTTTCAGAGGAAGATGGAGAAAAAAATTATATTCAGTTTGCAACCTGATGGAGGTCAGTATAGATGGACTAATAGAACAAGTCCCACACACTGCTAGAAGGCCAAATATTTTTTCAGAGCTAGATGCAGACAAAAAATTATTTTGAATTTGCAACCTGATGGAGGTCAGTATAGATGGACTAGTAGAACAAGTCCCACACACTGCTAGAAGGACAAATATTTTTTCAGAGCTAGATGCAGAAAAAAATTATATTCAATTTGCAACCTGATGGACGTCAGTATAGATGGACTAATAGAACAAGTCCTACACACTGTTAGAAGGCCAAATATTTTTTCAGAGCTAGATGCAGACAAAAAAATATTTTTAATTTGCAACCTGATGGAGGTCAGTATAGATGGACTAATAGACCAAGTCCCACACACTGCCAGAAGGCCAAATATTTTTTCAGAGCTAGATGCAGACAAAAAAATATTTTTAATTTGCAACCTGATGGAGGTCAGTACAGATGGACTAATAGAACAAGTCCCACACACTGCTAGAAGGCCAAATATTTTTTCAGAGCTAGATGCAGATAAAAATTATTTTTAATTTGCAACCTGATGGAGGTCAGTATAGATGGACTAATAAAACAAGCCCCACACACTGCTAGAAGCCCAAATATTTTTTCAGAGGTAGATGCCAAAAAAAATTATATTCAGTTTGCAACCTGATGGAGGTCAGTATAGATGGACTAATAAAACAAGTCCCACACACTGCTAGAAGCCCAAATCTTTTTCAGAGGTAGATGCAGAAAAAAATTATATTCAGTTTGCAACCTGATGGAGGTCAGTATAGATGGACCAATAGAACAAGTCCCACACACTGCTAGAAGGCCAAATATTTTTTCAGAGCTAGATGCAGACAAAAAATTATTTTGAATTTGCAACCTGATGGAGGTCAGTATAGATGGACTAGGAGAACAAGTCCCACACACTGCTAGAAGGACAAATATTTTTTCAGAGCTAGATGCAGAAAAAAATTATATTCAATTTTCAACCTGATGGTCAGTATAGATGGACTAATAGAACAAGTCCCACACACTGCTAGAAGGCCACATATTTTTTCAGAGCTAGATGCAGACAAAAAAATATTTTTAATTTGCAACCTGATGGAGGTCAGTATAGATGGACTAATAGAACAAGTCCCACACACTGCTAGAAGGCCAAATATTTTTTCAGAGCTAGATGCAGACAAAAAAATATTTTTAATTTGCAACCTGATGGAGGTCAGTATAGATGGACTAATAGACCAAGTCCCACACACTGCTAAAAGGGCAAATATTTTTTCAGAGCTAGATGCAGACAAAAAAATATTTTTAATTTGCAACCTGATGGAGGTCAGTATAGATGGACTAGTAGAACAAGTCCCACACACTGCTAGAAACCCAAATATTTTTTCAGAGGTAGATGCCGAAAAAAATTATATTCAGTTTGCAACCTGATGGAGGTCAGTATAGATGGACTAATAAAACAAGTCCCACACACTGCTAGAAGCCCAAATCTTTTTTCAGAGGTAGATGCAGAAAAAAATTATTTTCAGTTTGCAACCTGATGGAGGTCAGTATAGATGGACAAATAGAACAAGTCCCACACACTGCTAGAAGGCCAAATATTTTTTCAGAGCTAGATGCAGACAAAAAAATATTTTGAATTTGCAACCTGATGGAGGTCAGTATAGATGGACTAATAGAACAAGTCCCACACACTGCTAGAAGGCCAAATAATTTTTTCAGAGCTAGATGCAGACAAAAAAATATTTTTAATTTGCAACCTGATGGAGGTCAGTATAGATGGACTAATAGACCAAGTCCCACACACTGCTAGAAGGCCAAATATTTTTTAAGAGCTAGATGCAGACAAAAAAATATTTTTAATTTGCAACCTGATGGAGGTCAGTATAGATGGACTAATAGAACAAGTCCCACACACTGCTAGAAGGCCAAATATTTTTTCAGAGCTAGATGCAGACAAAAAATCATTTTGAATTTGCAACCTGATGGAGGTCAGTATAGATGGACTAATAGAACAAGTCCCACACACTGCTAGAAGGCCAAATATTTTTTCAGAGCTAGATGCAGAAAAAAATTATATTCAGTTTGCAACCTGATGGAGGTCAGTATAGATGGACTAATAAAACTAGTCCCACACACTGCTAGAAGCCCAAATATTTTTTCAGAGGTAGATGCAGAAAAAAATTATATTCAGTTTGCAACCTGATGGAGGTCAGTATAGATGGACTAATAGAACAAGTCCCACACACTGCTAGAAGGCCAAATATTTTTTCAGTGCTAGATGCAGACAAAAATTATTTTGAATTTGCAACCTGATGGAGGTCAGTATAGATGGACTAATAGAACAAGTCCCACACACTGCTAGAAGGCCAAATATTTTTTTAGAGGTAGATGCAGAAAAAAATTATATTCAGTTTGCAACCTGTTGGAGGTCAGTATAGATGGACTAATAGAACAAGTCCCACACACTGCTAGAAGGCCAAATATTTTTTCAGAGCTAGATGTAGACAAAAAATTATTTTGAATTAGCAACCTGATGGAGGTCAGTATAGATGGACTAGTAGAACAAGACCCACACACTGCCAGAAGGCCAAATATTTTTTCAGAGCTAGATGCAGAAAAAAATTATATTCAATTTGCAACCTGATGGAGGTCAGTATAGATGGACTAATAGAACAAGTCCTACACACTGTTAGAAGGCCAAATATTTTTTCAGAGCTAGATGCAGACAAAAAAATATTTTTAATTTGCAACCTGATGGAGGTCAGTATAGATGGACTAATAGACCAAGTCCCACACACTGCTAGAAGGCCAAATATTTTTTAAGAGCTAGATGCAGACAAAAAAATATTTTTAATTTGCAACCTGATGGAGGTCAGTACAGATGGACTAATAGAACAAGTCCCACACACTGCTAGAAGGCCAAATATTTTTTCAGAGCTAGATGCAGATAAAAATTATTTTTAATTTGCAACCTGATGGAGGTCAGTATAGATGGACTAATAAAACTACTCCCACACACTGCTAGAAGCCCAAATATTTTTTCAGAGGTAGATGCAGAAAAAAATTATATTCAGTTTGCAACCTGATGGAGGTCAGTATAGATGGACAAATAAAACTAGTCCCACACACTGCTAGAAGCCCAAATATTTTTTCAGAGGTAGATGCAGAAAAAAATTATATTCAGTTTGCAACCTGATGGAGGTCAGTATAGATGGACTAATAGAACAAGTCCCACACACTGCTAGAAGGCCAAATATTTTTTCAGTGCTAGATGCAGACAAAAAATTATTTTGAATTTGCAACCTGATGGAGGTCAGTATAGATGGACTAATAGAACAAGTCCCACACACTGCTAGAAGGCCAAATATTTTTTTAGAGGTAGATGCAGAAAAAAATTATATTCAGTTTGCAACCTGTTGGAGGTCAGTATAGATGGACTAATAGAACAAGTCCCACACACTGCTAGAAGGCCAAATATTTTTTCAGAGCTAGATGTAGACAAAAAATTATTTTGAATTAGCAACCTGATGGAGGTCAGTATAGATGGACTAGTAGAACAAGACCCACACACTGCCAGAAGGCCAAATATTTTTTCAGAGCTAGATGCAGAAAAAAATTATATTCAATTTGCAACCTGATGGAGGTCAGTATAGATGGACTAATAGAACAAGTCCTACACATTGTTAGAAGGCCAAATATTTTTTCAGAGCTAGATGCAGACAAAAAAATATTTTTAATTTGCAACCTGATGGAGGTCAGTATAGATGGACTAATAGACCAAGTCCCACACACTGCTAGAAGGCCAAATATTTTTTAAGAGCTAGATGCAGACAAAAAAATATTTTTAATTTGCAACCTGATGGAGGTCAGTACAGATGGCCTAATAGAACAAGTCCCACACACTGCTAGAAGGCCAAATATTTTTTCAGAGCTAGATGCAGATACAAATTATTTTTAATTTGCAACCTGATGGAGGTCAGTATAGATGGACTAATAAAACTAGTCCCACACACTGCTAGAAGCCCAAATATTTTTTCAGAGGTACATGCAGAAAAAAATTATATTCAGTTTGCAACCTGATGGAGGTCAGTATAGATGGACAAATAGAACAAGTCCCACACACTGCTAGAAGGCCAAATATTTTTTCAGAGCTAGATGCAGACAAAAAAATATTTTGAATTTGCAACCTGATGGAGGTCAGTATAGATGGACTAATAGAACAAGTCCCACACACTGCTAGAAGGCCAAATATTCTTTTCAGAGCTAGATGCAGACAAAAAAATATTTTTAATTTGCAACCTGATGGAGGTCAGTATAGATGGACTAATAGACCAAGTCCCACACACTGCTAGAAGGCCAAATATTTTTTAAGAGCTAGATGCAGACAAAAAAATATTTTTAATTTGCAACCTGATGGAGGTCAGTATAGATGGACTAATAGACCAAGTCCCACACACTGCTAGAAGGCCAAATATTTTTTCAGAGCTAGATGCAGACAAAAAATCATTTTGAATTTGAAACCTGATGGAGGTCAGCATAGATGGACTAATAGAACAAGTCCCACACACTGCTAGAAGGCCAAATATTTTTTCAGAGCTAGATGCAGAAAAAAATTATATTCAGTTTGCAACCTGATGGAGGTCAGTATAGATGGACTAATAAAACTAGTCCCACACACTGCTAGAAGCCCAAATATTTTTTCAGAGGTAGATGCAGAAAAAAATTATATTCAGTTTGCAACCTGATGGAGGTCAGTATAGATGGACTAATAGAACAAGTCCCACACACTGCTAGAAGGCCAAATATTTTTTCAGTGCTAGATGCAGACAAAAAATTATTTTGAATTTGCAACCTGATGGAGGTCAGTATAGATGGACTAATAGAACAAGTCCCACACACTGCTAAAAGGCCAAATATTTTTTTAGAGGTAGATGCAGAAAAAAAATTATATTCAGTTTGCAATCTGTTGGAGGTCAGTATAGATGGACTAATAGAACAAGTCCCACACACTGCTAGAAGGCCAAATATTTTTTCAGAGCTAGATGTAGACAAAAAATTATTTTGAATTAGCAAACTGATGGAGGTCAGTATAGATGGACTAGTAGAACAAGACCCACACACTGCCAGAAGGCCAAATGTTTTTTCAGAGCTAGATGCAGAAAAAAATTACATTCAATTTGCAACCTGATGGAGTTCAGTATAGATGGACTAATAGAACAAGTCCTACACACTGTTAGAAGGCCAAATATTTTTTCAGAGCTAGATGCAGACAAAAAAATATTTTTAATTTGCAACCTGATGGAGGTCAGTATAGATGGACTAATAGACCAAGTCCCACACACTGCTAGAAGGCCAAAAATTTTTTCAGAGCTAGATGCAGACAAAAAAATATTTTTAATTTGCAACCTGATGGAGGTCAGTACAGATGGACTAATAGAACAAGTCCCACACACTGCTAGAAGGCCAAATATTTTTTCAGAGCTAGATGCAGATAATAATTATTTTTAATTTGCAACCTGATGGAGGTCAGTATAGATGGACTAATAAAACAAGCCCCACACACTGCTAGAAGCCCAAATATTTTTTCAGAGGTAGATGCCGAAAAAAATTATATTCAGTTTGCAACCTGATGGAGGTCAATATAGATGGACTAATAAAACAAGTCCCACACACTGCTAGAAGCCCAAATCTTTTTCAGAGGTAGATGCAGAAAAAAATTATATTCAGTTTGCAACCTGATGGAGGTCAGTATAGATGGACCAATAGAACAAGTCCCACACACTGCTAGAAGGCCAAATATTTTTTCAGAGCTAGATGCAGACAAAAAATTATTTTGAATTTGCAACCTGATGGAGGTCAGTATAGATGGACTAGTAGAACAAGTCCCACACACTGCTAGAAGGACAAATATTTTTTCAGAGCTAGATGCAGAAAAAAATTATATTCAATTTTCAACCTGATGGTCAGTATAGATGGACTAATAGAACAAGTCCCACACACTGCTAGAAGGCCAAATATTTTTTCAGAGCTAGATGCAGACAAAAAAATATTTTTAATTTGCAACCTGATGGAGGTCAGTATAGATGGACTAGTAGAACAAGTCCCACACACTGCTAGAAGGCCAAATATTTTTTCAGAGCTAGATGCAGACAAAAAAATATTTTTAATTTGCAACCTGATGGAGGTCAGTATAGATGGACTAATAGACCAAGTCCCACACACTGCTAAAAGGGCAAATATTTTTTCAGAGCTAGATGCAGACAAAAAAATATTTTTAATTTGCAACCTGATGGAGGTCAGTATAGATGGACTAATAGAACAAGTCCCACACACTGCTAGAAGCCCAAATATTTTTTTAGAGCTAGATGCAGACCAAAAATTATTTTGAATTTGTAACCTGATGGAGGTCAGTATAGATGGACTAATAAAACAAGTCCCACACACTGCTAGAAGCCCAAACTTTTTTCAGAGGTAGATGCAGAAAAAAATTATATTCAGTTTGCAACCTGATGGAGGTCAGTATAGATGGACTAATAGACCAAGTCCCACACACTGCTAGAAGGCCAAATATTTTTTCAGAGCTAGATGCAGACAAAAAATCATTTTGAATTTGCAACCTGATGGAGGTCAGCATAGATGGACTAATAGAACAAGTCCCACACACTGCTAGAAGGCCAAATATTTTTTCAGAGCTAGATGCAGAAAAAAATTATATTCAGTTTTCAACCTGATGGAGGTCAGTATAGATGGACTAATAAAACTAGTCCCACACACTGCTAGAAGCCCAAATATTTTTTCAGAGGTACATGCAGAAAAAAATTATATTCAGTTTGCAACCTGATGGAGGTCAGTATAGATGGACTAATAGAACAAGTCCCACACACTGCTAGAAGGCCAAATATTTTTTCAGTGCTAGATGCAGACAAAAAATTATTTTGAATTTGCAACCTGATGGAGGTCAGTATAGATGGACTAATAGAACAAGTCCCACACACTGCTAGAAGGCCAAATATTTTTTTAGAGGTAGATGCAGAAAAAAAATTATATTCAGTTTGCAACCTGTTGGAGGTCAGTATAGATGGACTAATAGAACAAGTCCCACACACTGCTAGAAGGCCAAATATTTTTTCAGAGCTAGATGTAGACAAAAAATTATTTTGAATTAGCAACCTGATGGAGGTCAGTATAGATGGACTAGTAGAACAAGACCCACACACTGCCAGAAGGCCAAATGTTTTTTCAGAGCTAGATGCAGAAAAAAATTATATTCAATTTACAACCTGATGGAGGTCAGTATAGATGGACTAATAGAACAAGTCCTACACACTGTTAGAAGGCCAAATATTTTTTCAGAGCTAGATGCAGACAAAAAAATATTTTTAATTTGCAACCTGATGGAGGTCAGTATAGATGGACTAATAGACCAAGTCCCACACACTGCTAGAAGGCCAAAAATTTTTTCAGAGCTAGATGCAGACAAAAAAATATTTTTAATTTGCAACCTGATGGAGGTCAGTACAGATGGACTAATAGAACAAGTCCCACACACTGCTAGAAGGCCAAATATTTTTTCAGAGCTAGATGCAGATAAAAATTATTTTTAATTTGCAACCTGATGGAGGTCAGTATAGATGGACTAATAAAACAAGCCCCACACACTGCTAGAAGCCCAAATATTTTTTCAGAGGTAGATGCCGACAAAAATTATATTCAGTTTGCAACCTGATGGAGGTCAATATAGATGGACTAATAAAACAAGTCCCACACACTGCTAGAAGCCCAAATCTTTTTTCAGAGGTAGATGCAGAAAAAAATTATATTCAGTTTGCAACCTGATGGAGGTCAGTATAGATGGACCAATAGAACAAGTCCCACACACTGCTAGAAGGCCAAATATTTTTTCAGAGCTAGATGCAGACAAAAAATTATTTTGAATTTGCAACCTGATGGAGGTCAGTATAGATGGACTAGTAGAACAAGTCCCACACACTGCTAGAAGGACAAATATTTTTTCAGAGCTAGATGCAGAAAAAAATTATATTCAATTTTCAACCTGATGGTCAGTATAGATGGACTAATAGAACAAGTCCCACACACTGCTAGAAGGCCAATTATTTTTTCAGAGCTAGATGCAGACAAAAAAATATTTTTAATTTGCAACCTGATGGAGGTCAGTATAGATGGACTAATAGAACAAGTCCCACACACTGCTAGAAGGCCAAATATTTTTTCAGAGCTAGATGCAGACAAAAAATTATTTTTAATTTGCAACCTGATGGAGGTCAGTATAGATGGACTAATAGACCAAGTCCCACACACTGCTAAAAGGGCAAATATTTTTTCAGAGCTAGATGCAGACAAAAAAATATTTTTAATTTGCAACCTGATGGAGGTCAGTATAGATGGACTAATAGAACAAGTCCCACACACTGCTAGAAGCCCAAATATTTTTTTAGAGCTAGATGCAGACCAAAAATTATTTTGAATTTGTGACCTGATGGAGGTCAGTATAGATGGACTAGTAGAACAAGTCCCACACACTGCTAGAAACCCAAATATTTTTTCAGAGGTAGATGCCGAAAAAAATTATATTCAGATTGCAACCTGATGGAGGTCAGTATAGATGGACGAATAAAACAAGTCCTACACACTGCTAGAAGCCCAAACTGTTTTCAGAGGTAGATGCAGAAAAAAATTATATTCAGTTTGCAACCTGATGGAGGTCAGTATAGATGGACAAATAGAACAAGTCCCACACACTGCTAGAAGGCCAAATATTTTTTTCAGAGCTAGATGCAGACAAAAAAATATTTTGAATTTGCAACCTGATGGAGGTCAGTATAGATGGACTAATAGAACAAGTCCCACACACTGCTAGAAGGCCAAATATTTTTTTCAGAGCTAGATGCAGACAAAAAAATATTTTTAATTTGCAACCTGATGGAGGTCAGTACAGATGGACTAATAGAACAAGTCCCACACACTGCTAGAAGGCCAAATATTTTTTCAGAGCTAGATGCAGATAAAAATTATTTTTAATTTGCAACCTGATGGAGGTCAGTATAGATGGACTAATAAAACAAGCCCCACACACTGCTAGAAGCCCAAATATTTTTTCAGAGGTAGATGCCAAAAAAAATTATATTCAGTTTGCAACCTGATGGAGGTCAGTATAGATGGACTAATAAAACAAGTCCCACACACTGCTAGAAGCCCAAATCTTTTTCAGAGGTAGATGCAGAAAAAAATTATATTCAGTTTGCAACCTGATGGAGGTCAGTATAGATGGACCAATAGAACAAGTCCCACACACTGCTAGAAGGCCAAATATTTTTTCAGAGCTAGATGCAGACAAAAAATTATTTTGAATTTGCAACCTGATGGAGGTCAGTATAGATGGACTAGGAGAACAAGTCCCACACACTGCTAGAAGGACAAATATTTTTTCAGAGCTAGATGCAGAAAAAAATTATATTCAATTTTCAACCTGATGGTCAGTATAGATGGACTAATAGAACAAGTCCCACACACTGCTAGAAGGCCACATATTTTTTCAGAGCTAGATGCAGACAAAAAAATATTTTTAATTTGCAACCTGATGGAGGTCAGTATAGATGGACTAATAGAACAAGTCCCACACACTGCTAGAAGGCCAAATATTTTTTCAGAGCTAGATGCAGACAAAAAAATATTTTTAATTTGCAACCTGATGGAGGTCAGTATAGATGGACTAATAGACCAAGTCCCACACACTGCTAAAAGGGCAAATATTTTTTCAGAGCTAGATGCAGACAAAAAAATATTTTTAATTTGCAACCTGATGGAGGTCAGTATAGATGGACTAGTAGAACAAGTCCCACACACTGCTAGAAACCCAAATATTTTTTCAGAGGTAGATGCCGAAAAAAATTATATTCAGTTTGCAACCTGATGGAGGTCAGTATAGATGGACTAATAAAACAAGTCCCACACACTGCTAGAAGCCCAAATCTTTTTTCAGAGGTAGATGCAGAAAAAAATTATTTTCAGTTTGCAACCTGATGGAGGTCAGTATAGATGGACAAATAGAACAAGTCCCACACACTGCTAGAAGGCCAAATATTTTTTCAGAGCTAGATGCAGACAAAAAAATATTTTGAATTTGCAACCTGATGGAGGTCAGTATAGATGGACTAATAGAACAAGTCCCACACACTGCTAGAAGGCCAAATAATTTTTTCAGAGCTAGATGCAGACAAAAAAATATTTTTAATTTGCAACCTGATGGAGGTCAGTATAGATGGACTAATAGACCAAGTCCCACACACTGCTAGAAGGCCAAATATTTTTTAAGAGCTAGATGCAGACAAAAAAATATTTTTAATTTGCAACCTGATGGAGGTCAGTATAGATGGACTAATAGAACAAGTCCCACACACTGCTAGAAGGCCAAATATTTTTTCAGAGCTAGATGCAGACAAAAAATCATTTTGAATTTGCAACCTGATGGAGGTCAGTATAGATGGACTAATAGAACAAGTCCCACACACTGCTAGAAGGCCAAATATTTTTTCAGAGCTAGATGCAGAAAAAAATTATATTCAGTTTGCAACCTGATGGAGGTCAGTATAGATGGACTAATAAAACTAGTCCCACACACTGCTAGAAGCCCAAATATTTTTTCAGAGGTAGATGCAGAAAAAAATTATATTCAGTTTGCAACCTGATGGAGGTCAGTATAGATGGACTAATAGAACAAGTCCCACACACTGCTAGAAGGCCAAATATTTTTTCAGTGCTAGATGCAGACAAAAATTATTTTGAATTTGCAACCTGATGGAGGTCAGTATAGATGGACTAATAGAACAAGTCCCACACACTGCTAGAAGGCCAAATATTTTTTTAGAGGTAGATGCAGAAAAAAATTATATTCAGTTTGCAACCTGTTGGAGGTCAGTATAGATGGACTAATAGAACAAGTCCCACACACTGCTAGAAGGCCAAATATTTTTTCAGAGCTAGATGTAGACAAAAAATTATTTTGAATTAGCAACCTGATGGAGGTCAGTATAGATGGACTAGTAGAACAAGACCCACACACTGCCAGAAGGCCAAATATTTTTTCAGAGCTAGATGCAGAAAAAAATTATATTCAATTTGCAACCTGATGGAGGTCAGTATAGATGGACTAATAGAACAAGTCCTACACACTGTTAGAAGGCCAAATATTTTTTCAGAGCTAGATGCAGACAAAAAAATATTTTTAATTTGCAACCTGATGGAGGTCAGTATAGATGGACTAATAGACCAAGTCCCACACACTGCTAGAAGGCCAAATATTTTTTAAGAGCTAGATGCAGACAAAAAAATATTTTTAATTTGCAACCTGATGGAGGTCAGTACAGATGGACTAATAGAACAAGTCCCACACACTGCTAGAAGGCCAAATATTTTTTCAGAGCTAGATGCAGATAAAAATTATTTTTAATTTGCAACCTGATGGAGGTCAGTATAGATGGACTAATAAAACTACTCCCACACACTGCTAGAAGCCCAAATATTTTTTCAGAGGTAGATGCAGAAAAAAATTATATTCAGTTTGCAACCTGATGGAGGTCAGTATAGATGGACAAATAAAACTAGTCCCACACACTGCTAGAAGCCCAAATATTTTTTCAGAGGTAGATGCAGAAAAAAATTATATTCAGTTTGCAACCTGATGGAGGTCAGTATAGATGGACTAATAGAACAAGTCCCACACACTGCTAGAAGGCCAAATATTTTTTCAGTGCTAGATGCAGACAAAAAATTATTTTGAATTTGCAACCTGATGGAGGTCAGTATAGATGGACTAATAGAACAAGTCCCACACACTGCTAGAAGGCCAAATATTTTTTTAGAGGTAGATGCAGAAAAAAATTATATTCAGTTTGCAACCTGTTGGAGGTCAGTATAGATGGACTAATAGAACAAGTCCCACACACTGCTAGAAGGCCAAATATTTTTTCAGAGCTAGATGTAGACAAAAAATTATTTTGAATTAGCAACCTGATGGAGGTCAGTATAGATGGACTAGTAGAACAAGACCCACACACTGCCAGAAGGCCAAATATTTTTTCAGAGCTAGATGCAGAAAAAAATTATATTCAATTTGCAACCTGATGGAGGTCAGTATAGATGGACTAATAGAACAAGTCCTACACATTGTTAGAAGGCCAAATATTTTTTCAGAGCTAGATGCAGACAAAAAAATATTTTTAATTTGCAACCTGATGGAGGTCAGTATAGATGGACTAATAGACCAAGTCCCACACACTGCTAGAAGGCCAAATATTTTTTAAGAGCTAGATGCAGACAAAAAAATATTTTTAATTTGCAACCTGATGGAGGTCAGTACAGATGGCCTAATAGAACAAGTCCCACACACTGCTAGAAGGCCAAATATTTTTTCAGAGCTAGATGCAGATACAAATTATTTTTAATTTGCAACCTGATGGAGGTCAGTATAGATGGACTAATAAAACTAGTCCCACACACTGCTAGAAGCCCAAATATTTTTTCAGAGGTACATGCAGAAAAAAATTATATTCAGTTTGCAACCTGATGGAGGTCAATATAGATGGACAAATAGAACAAGTCCCACACACTGCTAGAAGGCCAAATATTTTTTCAGAGCTAGATGCAGACAAAAAAATATTTTGAATTTGCAACCTGATGGAGGTCAGTATAGATGGACTAATAGAACAAGTCCCACACACTGCTAGAAGGCCAAATATTCTTTTCAGAGCTAGATGCAGACAAAAAAATATTTTTAATTTGCAACCTGATGGAGGTCAGTATAGATGGACTAATAGACCAAGTCCCACACACTGCTAGAAGGCCAAATATTTTTTAAGAGCTAGATGCAGACAAAAAAATATTTTTAATTTGCAACCTGATGGAGGTCAGTATAGATGGACTAATAGACCAAGTCCCACACACTGCTAGAAGGCCAAATATTTTTTCAGAGCTAGATGCAGACAAAAAATCATTTTGAATTTGAAACCTGAGGGAGGTCAGCATAGATGGACTAATAGAACAAGTCCCACACACTGCTAGAAGGCCAAATATTTTTTCAGAGCTAGATGCAGAAAAAAATTATATTCAGTTTGCAACCTGATGGAGGTCAGTATAGATGGACTAATAAAACTAGTCCCACACACTGCTAGAAGCCCAAATATTTTTTCAGAGGTAGATGCAGAAAAAAATTATATTCAGTTTGCAACCTGATGGAGGTCAGTATAGATGGACTAATAGAACAAGTCCCACACACTGCTAGAAGGCCAAATATTTTTTCAGTGCTAGATGCAGACAAAAAATTATTTTGAATTTGCAACCTGATGGAGGTCAGTATAGATGGACTAATAGAACAAGTCCCACACACTGCTAAAAGGCCAAATATTTTTTTAGAGGTAGATGCAGAAAAAAAATTATATTCAGTTTGCAATCTGTTGGAGGTCAGTATAGATGGACTAATAGAACAAGTCCCACACACTGCTAGAAGGCCAAATATTTTTTCAGAGCTAGATGTAGACAAAAAATTATTTTGAATTAGCAAACTGATGGAGGTCAGTATAGATGGACTAGTAGAACAAGACCCACACACTGCCAGAAGGCCAAATGTTTTTTCAGAGCTAGATGCAGAAAAAAATTACATTCAATTTGCAACCTGATGGAGTTCAGTATAGATGGACTAATAGAACAAGTCCTACACACTGTTAGAAGGCCAAATATTTTTTCAGAGCTAGATGCAGACAAAAAAATATTTTTAATTTGCAACCTGATGGAGGTCAGTATAGATGGACTAATAGACCAAGTCCCACACACTGCTAGAAGGCCAAAAATTTTTTCAGAGCTAGATGCAGACAAAAAAATATTTTTAATTTGCAACCTGATGGAGGTCAGTACAGATGGACTAATAGAACAAGTCCCACACACTGCTAGAAGGCCAAATATTTTTTCAGAGCTAGATGCAGATAATAATTATTTTTAATTTGCAACCTGATGGAGGTCAGTATAGATGGACTAATAAAACAAGCCCCACACACTGCTAGAAGCCCAAATATTTTTTCAGAGGTAGATGCCGAAAAAAATTATATTCAGTTTGCAACCTGATGGAGGTCAATATAGATGGACTAATAAAACAAGTCCCACACACTGCTAGAAGCCCAAATCTTTTTCAGAGGTAGATGCAGAAAAAAATTATATTCAGTTTGCAACCTGATGGAGGTCAGTATAGATGGACCAATAGAACAAGTCCCACACACTGCTAGAAGGCCAAATATTTTTTCAGAGCTAGATGCAGACAAAAAATTATTTTGAATTTGCAACCTGATGGAGGTCAGTATAGATGGACTAGTAGAACAAGTCCCACACACTGCTAGAAGGACAAATATTTTTTCAGAGCTAGATGCAGAAAAAAATTATATTCAATTTTCAACCTGATGGTCAGTATAGATGGACTAATAGAACAAGTCCCACACACTGCTAGAAGGCCAAATATTTTTTCAGAGCTAGATGCAGACAAAAAAATATTTTTAATTTGCAACCTGATGGAGGTCAGTATAGATGGACTAGTAGAACAAGTCCCACACACTGCTAGAAGGCCAAATATTTTTTCAGAGCTAGATGCAGACAAAAAAATATTTTTAATTTGCAACCTGATGGAGGTCAGTATAGATGGACTAATAGACCAAGTCCCACACACTGCTAAAAGGGCAAATATTTTTTCAGAGCTAGATGCAGACAAAAAAATATTTTTAATTTGCAACCTGATGGAGGTCAGTATAGATGGACTAATAGAACAAGTCCCACACACTGCTAGAAGCCCAAATATTTTTTTAGAGCTAGATGCAGACCAAAAATTATTTTGAATTTGTAACCTGATGGAGGTCAGTATAGATGGACTAGTAGAACAAGTCCCACACACTGCTAGAAACCCAAATATTTTTTCAGAGGTAGATGCCGAAAAAAATTATATTCAGTTTGCAACCTGATGGAGGTCAGTATAGATGGACTAATAAAACAAGTCCCACACACTGCTAGAAGCCCAAACTTTTTTCAGAGGTAGATGCAGAAAAAAATTATATTCAGTTTGCAACCTGATGGAGGTCAGTATAGATGGACTAATAGACCAAGTCCCACACACTGCTAGAAGGCCAAATATTTTTTCAGAGCTAGATGCAGACAAAAAATCATTTTGAATTTGCAACCTGATGGAGGTCAGCATAGATGGACTAATAGAACAAGTCCCACACACTGCTAGAAGGCCAAATATTTTTTCAGAGCTAGATGCAGAAAAAAATTATATTCAGTTTTCAACCTGATGGAGGTCAGTATAGATGGACTAATAAAACTAGTCCCACACACTGCTAGAAGCCCAAATATTTTTTCAGAGGTACATGCAGAAAAAAATTATATTCAGTTTGCAACCTGATGGAGGTCAGTATAGATGGACTAATAGAACAAGTCCCACACACTGCTAGAAGGCCAAATATTTTTTCAGTGCTAGATGCAGACAAAAAATTATTTTGAATTTGCAACCTGATGGAGGTCAGTATAGATGGACTAATAGAACAAGTCCCACACACTGCTAGAAGGCCAAATATTTTTTTAGAGGTAGATGCAGAAAAAAAATTATATTCAGTTTGCAACCTGTTGGAGGTCAGTATAGATGGACTAATAGAACAAGTCCCACACACTGCTAGAAGGCCAAATATTTTTTCAGAGCTAGATGTAGACAAAAAATTATTTTGAATTAGCAACCTGATGGAGGTCAGTATAGATGGACTAGTAGAACAAGACCCACACACTGCCAGAAGGCCAAATGTTTTTTCAGAGCTAGATGCAGAAAAAAATTATATTCAATTTACAACCTGATGGAGGTCAGTATAGATGGACTAATAGAACAAGTCCTACACACTGTTAGAAGGCCAAATATTTTTTCAGAGCTAGATGCAGACAAAAAAATATTTTTAATTTGCAACCTGATGGAGGTCAGTATAGATGGACTAATAGACCAAGTCCCACACACTGCTAGAAGGCCAAAAATTTTTTCAGAGCTAGATGCAGACAAAAAAATATTTTTAATTTGCAACCTGATGGAGGTCAGTACAGATGGACTAATAGAACAAGTCCCACACACTGCTAGAAGGCCAAATATTTTTTCAGAGCTAGATGCAGATAAAAATTATTTTTAATTTGCAACCTGATGGAGGTCAGTATAGATGGACTAATAAAACAAGCCCCACACACTGCTAGAAGCCCAAATATTTTTTCAGAGGTAGATGCCGACAAAAATTATATTCAGTTTGCAACCTGATGGAGGTCAATATAGATGGACTAATAAAACAAGTCCCACACACTGCTAGAAGCCCAAATCTTTTTTCAGAGGTAGATGCAGAAAAAAATTATATTCAGTTTGCAACCTGATGGAGGTCAGTATAGATGGACCAATAGAACAAGTCCCACACACTGCTAGAAGGCCAAATATTTTTTCAGAGCTAGATGCAGACAAAAAATTATTTTGAATTTGCAACCTGATGGAGGTCAGTATAGATGGACTAGTAGAACAAGTCCCACACACTGCTAGAAGGACAAATATTTTTTCAGAGCTAGATGCAGAAAAAAATTATATTCAATTTTCAACCTGATGGTCAGTATAGATGGACTAATAGAACAAGTCCCACACACTGCTAGAAGGCCAATTATTTTTTCAGAGCTAGATGCAGACAAAAAAATATTTTTAATTTGCAACCTGATGGAGGTCAGTATAGATGGACTAATAGAACAAGTCCCACACACTGCTAGAAGGCCAAATATTTTTTCAGAGCTAGATGCAGACAAAAAATTATTTTTAATTTGCAACCTGATGGAGGTCAGTATAGATGGACTAATAGACCAAGTCCCACACACTGCTAAAAGGGCAAATATTTTTTCAGAGCTAGATGCAGACAAAAAAATATTTTTAATTTGCAACCTGATGGAGGTCAGTATAGATTGACTAATAGAACAAGTCCCACACACTGCTAGAAGCCCAAATATTTTTTTAGAGCTAGATGCAGACCAAAAATTATTTTGAATTTGTGACCTGATGGAGGTCAGTATAGATGGACTAGTAGAACAAGTCCCACACACTGCTAGAAACCCAAATATTTTTTCAGAGGTAGATGCCGAAAAAAATTATATTCAGATTGCAACCTGATGGAGGTCAGTATAGATGGACGAATAAAACAAGTCCTACACACTGCTAGAAGCCCAAACTGTTTTCAGAGGTAGATGCAGAAAAAAATTATATTCAGTTTGCAACCTGATGGAGGTCAGTATAGATGGACAAATAGAACAAGTCCCACACACTGCTAGAAGGCCAAATATTTTTTTCAGAGCTAGATGCAGACAAAAAAATATTTTGAATTTGCAACCTGATGGAGGTCAGTATAGATGGACTAATAGAACAAGTCCCACACACTGCTAGAAGGCCAAATATTTTTTTCAGAGCTAGATGCAGACAAAAAAATATTTTTAATTTGCAACCTGATGGAGGTCAGTATAGATGGACTAATAGACCAAGTCCCACACACTGCTAGAAGGCCAAATATTTTTTAAGAGCTAGATGCAGACAAAAAAATATTTTTAATTTGCAACCTGATGGAGGTCAGTATAGATGGACTAATAGAACAAGTCCCACACACTGCTAGAAGGCCAAATATTTTTTCAGAGCTAGATGCAGACAAAAAATCATTTTGAATTTGCAACCTGATGGAGGTCAGTATAGATGGACTAATAGAACAAGTCCCACACACTGCTAGAAGGCCAAATATTTTTTCAGAGCTAGATGTAGACAAAAAATTATTTTGAATTAGCAACCTGATGGAGGTCAGTATAGATGGACTAGTA
This sequence comes from Phyllobates terribilis, assembly GCF_046119375.1. NCBI lineage: Eukaryota > Metazoa > Chordata > Amphibia > Anura > Dendrobatidae > Phyllobates > Phyllobates terribilis. The sequence continues at coordinate 213,085,484 of NW_027362769.1, read as the reverse complement.
GAACAAGTCCCACATACTGCCAGAAGGCCAAATATTTTTTCAGAGCTAGATGCAGACAAAAAATTATTTTTAATTTGCAACCTGATGGAGGTCAGTATAGATGGACTAAAAGAACAAGTCCCACACACTGCTAGAAGGCCAAATATTTTTTCAGAGCTAGATGCAGACAAAAAAATATTTTTAATTTGCACCCTGATGGAGGTCAGTATAGATGGACTAATAGACCAAGTCCCACACACTGCTAGAAGGCCAAATATTTTTTCAGAGCTAGATGCAGACAAAAAAATATTTTTAATTTGCAACCTGATGGAGGTCAGTATAGATGGTCTAATAGAACAAGTCTCACACACTGCTAGAAGCCCAAATATTTTTTCAGAGCTAGATGCAGACAAAAAATATTTTGAATTTGCAATCTGATGGAGGTCAGTATAGATGGACTAATAGAACAAGTCCCACACACTGCTAGAAGGCCAAATATTTTTTCAGAGCTAGATGCAAATAAAAATTATTTTGAATTTGCAACCTGATGGAGGTCAGTATAGATGGACTAATAGAACAAGTCCCACACACTGCTAGAAGCCCAAATATTTTTTCAGAGCTAGATGCAGATAAAAATTATTTTTAATTTGCAACCTGATGGAGGTCAGTATAGATGGACTAATAGAACAAGTCCCACACACTGCTGGAAGGCCACATATTTTTTCAGAGCTAGATGCAGACAAAAAAATATTTTTCATTTGCAACCTGATGGAGTTCAGTATAGATGGACTAGTAGAACAAGTCCCACACACTGCTAGAAGGCCAAATATTTTTTCAGAGCTAGATGCAGACAAAAAAATATTTTTAATTTGCAACCTGATGGAGGTCAGTATAGATGGACTAATAGACCAAGTCCCACACACTGCTAGAAGGCCAAATATTTTTTAAGAGCTAAATGCAGACAAAAAAATATTTTTAATTTGCAACCTGATGGAGGTCAGTATAGATGGACTAGTAGAACAAGTCCCACACACTGCTAAAAGGACAAATATTTTTTCAGAGGTAGATGCAGAAAAAAATTATATTCAATTTGCAACCTGATGGAGGTCAGTATAGATGGACTAATAGAACAAGTCCCACACTGCTAGAAGGCCAAATATTTTTTCAGAGCTAGATGCAGACAAAAAAATATTTTTAATTTGCAACCTGATGGAGGTCAGTATAGATGGACTAATAGACCAAGTCCCACACACTGCTAGAAGGCCAAATATTTTTTCAGAGCTAGATGCAGACAAAAAAATATTTTTAATTTGCAACCTGATGGAGGTCAGTACAGATGGACTAATAGAACAAGTCCCACACACTGCTAGAAGGCCAAATATTTTTTCAGAGCTAGATGCAGATAAAAATTATTTTTAATTTGCAACCTGATGGAGGTCAGTATAGACGGACTAATAAAACAAGCCCCACACACTGCCAGAAGCCCAAATATTTTTTCAGATGTAGATGCCGAAAAAAATTATATTGAGTTTGCAACCTGATGGAGGTCAGTATAGATGGACTAATAAAACAAGTCCCACACACTGCTAGAAGCCCAAATCTTTTTTCAGAGGTAGATGCAGAAAAAAATTAAATTCAGTTTGAAACCTGATGGAGGTCAGTATAGATGGACCAATAGAACAAGTCCCACACACTGCTAGAAGGCCAAATATTTTTTCAGAGCTAGATGCAGACAAAAAATTATTTTGAATTTGCAACCTGATGGAGGTCAGTATAGATGGACTAGTAGAACAAGTCCCACACACTGCTAGAAGGACAAATATTTTTTCAGAGCTAGATGCAGAAAAAAATTATATTCAATTTTCAACCTGATGGAGGTCAGTATAGATGGACTAATAGAACAAGTCCCACACACTGCTTGAAGGCCAAATATTTTTTTTAGAGCTAGATGCAGACAAAAAAATATTTTTAATTTGCAACCTGAGGGGGTTAGTATAGATGGACTAATAGAACAAGTCCCACACACTGCTAGAAGGCCAAATATTTTTTCAGAGCTAGATGCAGATAAAAATTATTTTTAATTTGCAACCTGATGGAGGTCTGTATAGATGGACTAATAGAACAAGTCCCACACACTGCTAGAAGCCCAAATATTTTTTCAGAGCTAGATGCAGAAAAAAAATATTTTTAATTTGCAACCTGATGGAGGTCAGTATAGATGGACTAATAGAACAAGTCCCACACACTGCTAGAAGGCCAAATATTTTTTCAGAGCTAGATGCAGACAAAAAAATATTTTAAATTTGCAACCTGATGGAGGTCAGTATAGATGGACTAATAGACCAAGTCCCACACACTGCTAGAAGGCCAAATATTTTTTCAGAGCTAGATGCAGACAAAAAAATATTTTTAATTTGCAACCTGATGGAGGTCAGTATAGATGGACAAATAGAACAAGTCCCACACACTGCTAGAAGCCCAAATATTTTTTTAGAGCTAGATGCAGACAAAAAATTATTTTGAATTTGCAACCTGATGGAGGTCAGTATAGATGGACTAATAAAATAAGTCCCACACACTGCTAGAAGCCCAAATCTTTTTTCAGAGGTAGATGCAGAAAAAAATTATATTCAGTTTGCAACCTGATGGAGGTCAGTATAGATGGAACAATAGAACAAGTCCCACACACTGCTAGAAGGCCAAATATTTTTTCAGAGCTAGATGCAGGCAAAAAATTATTTTGAATTTGCAACCTGATGGAGGTCAGTATAGATGGACTAGTAGAACAAGTCCCACACACTGCTAGAAGGATAAATATTTTTTCAGAGCTAGGTGCAGAAAAAAATTATATTCAATTTGCAACCTGATGGAGGTCAGTATAGATGGACTAATAGAACAAGTCCCACACACTGCTAGAAGGCCAAATATTTTTTCAGAGCTAGATGCAGACAAAAAAATATTTTTAATTTGCAACCTGATGGAGGTCAGTATAGATGGACTAATCGAACAAGTCCCACACACTGCTAGAAGGCCAAATATTTTTTCAGAGCTAGATGCAGATAAAAATTATTTTTAATTTGCAACCTGATGGAGGTCAGTATAGATGGACTAATAGAACAAGTCCCACACACTGCTAGAAGCCCAAATATTTTTTTAGAGCTAGATGCAGACAAAAAATTATTTTGAATTTGCAACCTGATGGAGGTCAGTATAGATGGACTAGTAGAACAAGTCCCACACACTGCTAGAAGCCCAAATATTTTTTCAGAGGTAGATGCTGAAAAAAATTATATTCAGTTTGCAACCTGATGGAGGTCAGTATAGATGGACTAATAAAATAAGTCCCACACAGTGCTAGAAGCCCAAATCTTTTTTCAGAGGTAGATGCAGAAAAAAATTATATTCAGTTTGCAACCTGATGGAGGTCAGTATAGATGGAACAATAGAACAAGTCCCACACACTGCTAGAAGGCCAAATATTTTTTCAGAGCTAGATGCAGGCAAAAAATTATTTTGAATTTGCAACCTGATGGAGGTCAGTATAGATGGACTAGTAGAACAAGTCCCACACACTGCTAGAAGCACAAATATTTTTTCAGAGCTAGGTGCAGAAAAAAATTATATTCAATTTGCAACCTGATGGAGGTCAGTATAGATGGACTAATAGAACAAGTCCCACACACTGCTAGAAGGCCAAATATTTTTTCAGAGCTAGATGCAGACAAAAAAATATTTTTAATTTGCAACCTGATGGAGGTCAGTATAGATGGACTAATCGAACAAGTCCCACACACTGCTAGAAGGCCAAATATTTTTTCAGAGCTAGATGCAGATAAAAATTATTTTTAATTTGCAACCTGATGGAGGTCAGTATAGATGGACTAAAAGAACAAGTCCCACACACTGCTAGAAGCCCAAATATTTTTTCAGAGCTAGATGCAGAAAAAAATTATTTTTAATTTGCAACCTGATGGAGTTCAGTATAGATGGACTAATAGAACAAGTCCCACACACTGCTAGAAGGCCAAATATTTTTTCAGAGCTAGATGCAGACAAAAAAATATTTTTAATTTGCAACCTGATGGAGGTCAGTATAGATGGACTAATAGACCAAGTCCCACACACTGCTAGAAGGGCAAATATTTTTTCAGAGCTAGATGCAGACAAAAAAATATTTTTAATTTGCAACCTGATGGAGGTCAGTATAGATGGACTAATAGAAGAAGTCCCACACACTGCTAGAAGCCCAAATATTTTTTTAGAGCTAGATGCAGACAAAAAATTATTTTGAATTTGCAAGCTGATGGAGGTCAGTATAGATGGACTAATAGAACAAGTCCCACACACTGCTAGAAGGCCAAATATTTTTTCAGAGCTAGATGCAGATACAAATTATTTTTAATTTGCAACCTGATGGAGGTCAGTATAGATGGACTAGTAGAACAAGTCGCACACACTGCTAGAAGCCCAAATATTTTTTCAGAGGTAGATGCAGAAAAAATATATATTCAGTTTGCAACCTGATGGAGGTCAGTATAGATGGACTAATAAAACAAGTCCCACACACTGCTAGAAGCCCAAATATTTTTTCAGAGGTAGATGCAGAAAAAAATTATATTCAGTTTGCAACCTGATGGAGGTCAGTGTAGTTGGACTAATAGAACAAGTCCCACACTGCTAGAAGGCCAAATATTTTTTCAGAGCTAGATGCAGACAAAAAAATATTTTTAATTTGCAACCTGATGGAGGTCAGTATAGATGGACTAATAGACCAAGTCCCACACACTGCTAGAAGGCCAAATATTTTTTCAGAGCTAGATACAGACAAAAAAATATTTTTAATTTACAACCTGATGGAGGTCAGTACAGATGGACTAATAGAACAAGTCCAACACACTGCTAGAAGGCCAAATATTTTTTCAGAGCTAGATGCAGATAAAAATTATTTTTAATTTGCAACCTGATGGAGGTCAGTATAGATGGACTAGTAGAACAAGTCGCACACACTGCTAGAAGCCCAAATATTTTTTCAGAGGTAGATGCTGAAAAAAATTATATTCAGTTTGCAACCTGATGGAGGTCAGTATAGATGGACTAATAAAATAAGTCCCACACACTGCTAGAAGCCCAAATCTTTTTTCAGAGGTAGATGCAGAAAAAAATTATATTCAGTTTGCAACCTGATGGAGGTCAGTATAGATGGAACAATAGAACAAGTCCCACACACTGCTAGAAGGCCAAATATTTTTTCAGAGCTAGATGCAGGCAAAAAATTATTTTGAATTTGCAACCTGATGGAGGTCAGTATAGATGGACTAGTAGAACAAGTCCCACACACTGCTAGAAGGACAAATATTTTTTCAGAGCTAGGTGCAGAAAAAAATTATATTCAATTTGCAACCTGATGGAGGTCAGTATAGATGGACTAATAGAACAAGTCCCACACACTGCTAGAAGGCCAAATATTTTTTCAGAGCTAGATGCAGACAAAAAAATATTTTTAATTTGCAACCTGATGGAGGTCAGTATAGATGGACTAATCGAACAAGTCCCACACACTGCTAGAAGGCCAAATATTTTTTCAGAGCTAGATGCAGATAAAAATTATTTTTAATTTGCAACCTGATGGAGGTCAGTATAGATGGACTAATAGAACAAGTCCCGCACACTGCTAGAAGCCCAAATATTTTTTCAGAGCTAGATGCAGAAAAAAATTATTTTTAATTTGCAACCTGATGGAGTTCAGTATAGATGGACTAATAGAACAAGTCCCACACACTGCTAGAAGGCCAAATATTTTTTCAGAGCTAGATGCAGACAAAAAAATATTTTTAATTTGCAACCTGATGGAGGTCAGTATAGATGGACTATTAGACCAAGTCCCACACACTGCTAGAAGGGCAAATATTTTTTCAGAGCTAGATGCAGACAAAAAAATATTTTTAATTTGCAACCTGATGGAGGTCAGTATAGATGGACTAATAGAAGAAGTCCCACACACTGCTAGAAGCCCAAATATTTTTTTAGAGCTAGATGCAGACAAAAAATTATTTTGAATTTGCAACCTGATGGAGGTCAGTATAGATGGACTAATAGAACAAGTCCCACACACTGCTAGAAGGCCAAATATTTTTTCAGAGCTAGATGCGGATACAAATTATTTTTAATTTGCAACCTGATGGAGGTCAGTATAGATGGACTAATAAAACAAGTCCCACACACTGTTAGAAGCCGAAATATTTTTTCAGAGGTAGATGCAGAAAAAATATATATTCAGTTTGCAACCTGATGGAGGTCAGTATAGATGGACTAATAAAACAAGTCCCACACACTGCTAGAAGCCCAAATATTTTTTCAGAGGTAGATGCAGAAAAAAATTATATTCAGTTTGCAACCTGATGGAGGTCAGTGTAGTTGGACTAATAGAACAAGTCCCACACTGCTAGAAGGCCAAATATTTTTTCAGAGCTAGATGCAGACAAAAAAATATTTTTAATTTGCAACCTGATGGAGGTCAGTATAGATGGACTAATAGACCAAGTCCCACACACTGCTAGAAGGCCAAATATTTTTTCAGAGCTAGATACAGACAAAAAAATATTTTTAATTTGCAACCTGATGGAGGTCAGTACAGATGGACTAATAGAACAAGTCCAACACACTGCTAGAAGGCCAAATATTTTTTCAGAGCTAGATGCAGATAAAAATTATTTTTAATTTGCAACCTGATGGAGGTCAGTATAGATGGACTAATAAAACAAGCCCCACACACTGCTAGAAGCCCAAATATTTTTTCAGAGGCAGATGCCGAAAAAAATTATATTCAGTTTGCAACCTGATGGAGGTCAGTATAGATGGACTAATAAAACAAGTCCCACACACTGCTAGAAGCCCAAATCTTTTTTCAGAGGTAGATGCAGAAAAAAATTATATTCAGTTTGAAACCTGATGGAGGTCAGTATAGATGGACCAATAGAACAAGTCCCACACACTGCTAGAAGGCCAAATATTTTTTCAGAGCTAGATGCAGACAAAAAATTATTTTGAATTTGCAACCTGATGGAGGTCAGTATAGATGGACTAGTAGAACAAGTCCCACACACTGCTAGAAGGACAAATATTTTTTCAGAGCTAGATGCAGAAAAAAATTATATTCAATTTTCAACCTGATGGAGGTCAGTATAGATGGACTAATAGAACAAGTCCCACACACTGCTTGAAGGCCAAATATTTTTTTCAGAGCTAGATGCAGACAAAAAAATATTTTTAATTTGCAACCTGATGGAGGTCAGTATAGATGGACTAATAGAATAAGTCCCACACACTGCTAGAAGGCCAAATATTTTTTCAGAGCTAGATGCAGATAAAAATTATTTTTAATTTGCAACCTGATGGAGGTCAGTATAGATGGACTAATAGAACAAGTCCCACACACTGCTAGAAGCCCAAATATTTTTTCAGAGCTAGATGCAGAAAAAAAATATTTTTAATTTGCAACCTGATGGAGGTCAGTATAGATGGACTATTAGATCAAGTCCCACATACTGCTAGAAGGCCAAATATTTTTTCAGAGCTAGATGCAGACAAAAAAATATTTTAAATTTGCAACCTGATGGAGGTCAGTATAGATGGACTAATAGACCAAGTCCCACACACTGCTAGAAGGCCAAATATTTTTTCAGAGCTAGATGCAGACAAAAAAATATTTTTAATTTGCAACCTGATGGAGGTCAGTATAGATGGACTAATAGAACATGTCCCACACACTGCTAGAAGCCCAAATCTTTTTTCAGAGGTAGATGCAGAAAAAAATTATATTCAGTTTGCAACCTGATGGAGGTCAGTATAGATGGAACAATAGAACAAGTCCCACACACTGCTAGAAGGCCAAATATTTTTTCAGAGCTAGATGCAGGCAAAAAATTATTTTGAATTTGCAACCTGATGGAGGTCAGTATAGATGGACTAGTAGAACAAGTCCCACACACTGCTAGAAGGACAAATATTTTTTCAGAGCTAGGTGCAGAAAAAAAATTATATTCAATTTGCAACCTGATGGAGGTCAGTATAGATGGACTAATAGAACAAGTCCCACACACTGCTAGAAGGCCAAATATTTTTTCAGAGCTAGATGCAGACCAAAAAATATTTTTAATTTGCAACCTGATGGAGGTCAGTATAGATGGACTAATCGAACAAGTCCCACACACTGCTAGAAGGCCAAATATTTTTTCAGAGCTAGATGCAGATAAAAATTATTTTTAATTTGCAACCTGATGGAGGTCAGTATAGATGGACTAATAGAACAAGTCCCACACACTGCTAGAAGCCCAAATATTTTTTCAGAGCTAGATGCAGAAAAAAATTATTTTTAATTTGCAACCTGATGGAGTTCAGTATAGATGGACTAATAGAACAAGTCCCACACACTGCTAGAAGGCCAAATATTTTTTCAGAGCTAGATGCTGACAAAAAAATATTTTTAATTTGCAACCTGATGGAGGTCAGTATAGATGGACTAATAGACCAAGTCCCACAAACTGCTAGAAGGGCAAATATTTTTTCAGAGCTAGATGCAGACAAAAAAATATTTTTAATTTGCAACCTGATGGAGGTCAGTATAGATGGACTAATAGAAGAAGTCCCACACACTGCTAGAAGCCCAAATATTTTTTTAGAGCTAGATGCAGACAAAAAATTATTTTGAATTTGCAACCTGATGGAGGTCAGTATAGATGGACTAATAGAACAAGTCCCACACACTGCTAGAAGGCCAAATATTTTTTCAGAGCTAGATGCAGATACAAATTATTTTTAATTTGCAACCTGATGGAGGTCAGTATAGATGGACTAATAAAACAAGTCCCACACACTGGTAGAAGCCGAAATATTTTTTCAGAGGTAGATGCAGAAAAAATATATATTCAGTTTGCAACCTGATGGAGGTCAGTATAGATGGACTAATAAAACAAGTCCCACACACTGCTAGAAGCCCAAATATTTTTTCAGAGGTAGATGCAGAAAAAAATTATATTCAGTTTGCAACCTGATGGAGGTCCGTGTAGTTGGACTAATAGAACAAGTCCCACACTGCTAGAAGGCCAAATATTTTTTCAGAGCTAGATGCAGACAAAAAAATATTTTTAATTTGCAACCTGATGGAGGTCAGTATAGATGGACTAATAGACCAAGTCCCACACACTGCTAGAAGGCCAAATATTTTTTCAGAGCTAGATACAGACAAAAAAATATTTTTAATTTGCAACCTGATGGAGGTCAGTACAGATGGACTAATAGAACAAGTCCAACACACTGCTAGAAGGCCAAATATTTTTTCAGAGCTAGATGCAGATAAAAATTATTTTTAATTTGCAACCTGATGGAGGTCAGTATAGATGGACTAATAAAACAAGCCCCACACACTGCTAGAAGCCCAAATATTTTTTCAGAGGCAGATGCCGAAAAAAATTATATTCAGTTTGCAACCTGATGGAGGTCAGTATAGATGGACTAATAAAACAAGTCCCACACACTGCTAGAAGCCCAAATCTTTTTTAAGAGGTAGATGCAGAAAAAAATTATATTCAGTTTGAAACCTGATGGAGGTCAGTATAGATGGACCAATAGAACAAGTCCCACACACTGCTAGAAGGCCAAATATTTTTTCAGAGCTAGATGCAGACAAAAAATTATTTTGAATTTGCAACCTGATGGAGGTCAGTATAGATGGACTAGTAGAACAAGTCCCACACACTGCTAGAAGGACAAATATTTTTTCAGAGCTAGATGCAGAAAAAAATTATATTCAATTTTCAACCTGATGGAGGTCAGTATAGATGGACTAATAGAACAAGTCCCACACACTGCTTGAAGGCCAAATATTTTTTTCAGAGCTAGATGCAGACAAAAAAATATTTTTAATTTGCAACCTGATGGAGGTCAGTATAGATGGACTAATAGAATAAGTCCCACACACTGCTAGAAGGCCAAATATTTTTTCAGAGCTAGATGCAGATAAAAATTATTTTTAATTTGCAACCTGATGGAGGTCAGTATAGATGGACTAATAGAACAAGTCCCACACACTGCTAGAAGCCCAAATATTTTTTCAGAGCTAGATGCAGAAAAAAAATATTTTTAATTTGCAACCTGATGGAGGTCAGTATAGATGGACTATTAGATCAAGTCCCACATACTGCTAGAAGGCCAAATATTTTTTCAGAGCTAGATGCAGACAAAAAAATATTTTAAATTTGCAACCTGATGGAGGTCAGTATAGATGGACTAATAGACCAAGTCCCACACACTGCTAGAAGGCCAAATATTTTTTCAGAGCTAGATGCAGACAAAAAAATATTTTTAATTTGCAACCTGATGGAGGTCAGTATAGATGGACTAATAGAACATGTCCCACACACTGCTAGAAGCCCAAATATTTTTTTAGAGCTAGATGCAGACAAGAAATTATTTTGAATTTGCAACCTGATGGAGGTCAGTATAGATGGACTAGTAGAACAAGTCCCACACACTGCTAGAAGCCCAAATATTTTTTCAGAGGTCGATGCCGAAAAAAATTATATTCAGTTTGCAACCTGATGGAGGTCAGTATAGATGGACTAATAAAATAAGTCCCACACACTGCTAGAAGCCCAAATCTTTTTTCAGAGGTAGATGCAGAAAAAAATTATATTCAGTTTGCAACCTGATGGAGGTCAGTATAGATGGAACAATAGAACAAGTCCCACACACTGCTAGAAGGCCAAATATTTTTTCAGAGCTAGATGCAGGCAAAAAATTATTTTGAATTTGCAACCTGATGGAGGTCAGTATAGATGGACTAGTAGAACAAGTCCCACACACTGCTAGAAGGACAAATATTTTTTCAGAGCTAGGTGCAGAAAAAAATTAATTTCAATTTGCAACCCGATGGAGGTCAGTATAGATGGACTAATAGAACAAGTCCCACACACTGCTAGAAGGCCAAATATTTTTTCAGAGCTAGATGCAGACAAAAAAATATTTTTAATTTGCAACCTGATGGAGGTCAGTATAGATGGACTAATAGAACAAGTCCCACACACTGCTAGAAGGCCAAATATTTTTTCAGAGCTAGATGCAGACAAAAAAATATTTTTAATTTGCAACCTGATGGAGGTCAGTATAGATGGACTAATAGACCAAGTCCCACACACTGCTAGAAGGGCAAATATTTTTTCAGAGCTAGATGCAGACAAAAAAATATTTTTAATTTGCAACCTGATGGAGGTCAGTATAGATGGACTAATAGAAGAAGTCCCACACACTGCTAGAAGCCCAAATATTTTTTTAGAGCTAGATGCAGACAAAAAATTATTTTGAATTTGCAACCTGATGGAGGTCAGTATAGATGGACTAATAGAACAAGTCCCACACACTGCTAGAAGGCCAAATATTTTTTCAGAGCTAGATGCAGATACAAATTATTTTTAATTTGCAACCTGATGGAGGTCAGTATAGATGGACTAATAAAACAAGTCCCACACACTGCTAGAAGCCGAAATATTTTTTCAGAGGTAGATGCAGAAAAAATATATATTCAGTTTGCAACCTGATGGAGGTCAGTATAGATGGACTAATAAAACAAGTCCCACACACTGCTAGAAGCCCAAATATTTTTTCAGAGGTAGATGCAGAAAAAAATTATATTCAGTTTGCAACCTGATGGAGGTCAGTGTAGTTGGACTAATAGAAAAAGTCCCACACACTGCTAGAAGCCCAAATATTTTTTTAGAGCTAGATGCAGACAAAAAATTATTTTGAATTTGCAACCTGATGGAGGTCAGTATAGATGGACTAGAAGAACAAGTCCCACACACTGCTAGAAGCCCAAATATTTTTTCAGAGGTAGATGCAGAAAAAAATTATATTCAGTTTGCAACCTGATGGAGGTCAGTATAGATGGACTAATAAAACAAGTCCCACACACTGCTAGAAGCCCAAATCTTTTTTCAGAGGTAGATGCAAAAAAAAATTAAATTCAGTTTGCAACCTGATGGAGGTCAGTATAGATGGACAAATAGAACAAGTCCCACACACTGCTAGATGGCCAAATATTTTTTCAGAGCTAGATGCAGAAAAAAATTATATTCAATTTTCAACCTGATGGAGGTCAGTATAGATGGACTAATAGAACAAGTCCCACACACTGCTAGAAGGCCAAATATTTTTTCAGAGCTAGATGCAGACAAAAAAATATTTTTAATTTGCAACCTGATGGAGGTCAGTATAGATGGACTAATAGAACAAGTCCCACACACTGCTAGAAGGCCAAATATTTTTTCAGAGCTAGATGCAGATAAAAATTATTTTTAATTTGCAACCTGATGGAGGTCAGTATAGATGGACTAATAGAACAAGTCCCACACACTGCTAGAAGCCCAAATATTTTTTCAGAGCTAGATGCAGAAAAAAATTATTTTTAATTTGCAACCTGATGGAGGTCAGTATAGATGGACTAATAGAACAAGTCCCACACACTGCTAGAAGGCCAAATATTTTTTCAGAGCTAGATGCAGACAAAAAAATATTTTTAATTTGCAACCTGATGGAGGTCAGTATAGATGGACTAATAGACCAAGTCCCACACACTGCTAGAAGGGCAAATATTTTTTCAGAGCTAGATGCAGACAAAAAAATATTTTTAATTTGCAACCTGATGGAGGTCAGTATAGATGGACTAATAGAACAAGTCCCACACACTGCTAGAAGCCCAAATATTTTTTTAGAGCTAGATGCAGACAAAAAATTATTTTGAATTTGCAACCTGATGGAGGTCAGTATAGATGGACTAATAGAACAAGTCCCACACAATGATAGAAGGCCAAATATTTTTTCAGAGCTAGATGCAGATACAAATTATTTTTAATTTGCAACCTGATGGAGGTCAGTATAGATTGACTAATAAAACAAGTCCCACACACTGTTAGAAGCCGAAATATTTTTTCAGAGGTAGATGCAGAAAAAATATATATTCAGTTTGCAACCTGATGGAGGTCAGTATAGATGGCCTAATAAAACAAGTCCCACACACTGCTAGAAGCCCAAATATTTTTTCAGAGGTAGATGCAGAAAAAAATTATATTCAGTTTGCAACCTGATGGAGGTCAGTATAGATGGACTAGTAGAACAAGTCCCACACACTGCTAGAAGGACAAATATTTTTTCAGAGCTAGATGCAGAAAAAAATTATATTCAATTTGCAACCTGATGGAGGTCAGTATAGATGGACTAATAGAACAAGTCCCACACACTGCTAGAAGGCCAAACATTTTTTCAGAGCTAGATGCAGACAAAAAATTATTTTTAATTTGCAACCTGACGGAGGTCAGTATAGATGGACTAATAGAACAAGTCCCACACACTGCTAGAAGCCCAAATATTTTTTCAGAGCTAGATGCAGATAAAAATAAATTTTAATTTGCAACCTGATGGAGGTCAGTATAGATGGACTAATAGAACAAGTCCCACACACTGCTAGAAGGCCAAATATTTTTTCAGAGCTAGATGCAGATAAAAATGATTTTTAATTTGCAACCTGATGGAGGTCAGTATAGATGGACTAATAGAACAAGTCCCACACACTGCTAGAAGGCCAAATATTTTTTCAGAGCTAGATGCAGACAAAAAAATATTTTTAATTTGCAACCTGATGGAGGTCAGTATAGATGGACTAATAGATCAAGTCCCACACACTGCTAGAAGGCCATATATTTTTCAGAGCTAGATGCAGACAAAAAAATATTTTTAATTTGCAACCTGATGGAGGTCAGTATAGATGGACTATTAGATCAAGTCCCACACACTGCTAGAAGCCCAAATATTTTTTCAGAGGTAGATGCAGAAAAAAATGATATTCAATTTGCAACCTGATGGAGGTCAGTATAGATGGACTAATAAAACAAGTCCCACATACTGCTAGAAGCCCAAATATTTTTTCAGAGGTATATGCTGAAAAAAATTATATTCAGTTTGCAACCTGATGGAGGTCAGTATAGATGGACTAATAGAACAAGTCCCACACACTGCTAGAAGGCCAAATATTTTTTTCAGAGCTAGATGCAGATAAAAATTATTTTGAATTTGCAACCTGCTGGAGGTCAGTATAGATGGACTAATAAAACAAGTCCCACACACTGCTAGAAGCCCAAATATTTTTTTCAGAGGTAGATGCAGAAAAAAATTATATTCAGTTTGCAACCTGATGGAGGTCAGTATAGATGGACTAATAAAACAAGTCCCACACACTGCTAGAAGCCCAAATATTTTTTCAGAGGTAGATGCAGACAAAAATTATATTCAGTTTGCAACCTGATGGAGGTCAGTATAGATGGATTAATAGAACAAGTCCCACACACTGCTAGAAGGCCAAAAATTTTTTCAGAGCTAGCTGCAGACAAAAAATTATTTTGAATTTGCAACCTGATGGAGGTCAGTATAGATGGACTAGTAGAACAAGTCCCACACACTGCTAGAAGGACAAATATTTTTTCAGAGCTAGATGCAGAAAAAAATTATATTCAATTTGCAACCTGATGGAGGTCAGTATAGATGGACTAATAGAACAAGTACCACACACTGCTAGAAGGCCAAATATTTTTTCAGAGCTAGATGCAGACAAAAAATTATTTTTAATTTGCAACCTGATGGAGGTCAGTATAGATGGACTAATAGAACAAGTCCCACACACTGCTAGAAGGCCAAATATTTTTTCAGAGCTAGATGCAGATAAAAATTATTTTTAATTTGCAACCTGATGGAGGTCAGTATAGATGGACTAATAGAACAAGTCCCACACACTGCTAGAAGGCCAAATATTTTTTCAGAGCTAGATGCAGACAAAAAAATATTTTTAATTTGCAACCTGATGGAGGTCAGTATTAGTGTTGAGCCACCCCCGTAGTGTTCGAGTTCGGTTCGGTTCGTCGAACACCCGTGTGTTCGCCGAACTGTTCGTCGAACTGTTCGTCGAACACCTTCGAACACCGTTAAAACCAATGGCAGGCAAACAAAAACACATAGAAACACATAGAAAACACCTTCAAAGGTGTCCAAAAGCTGACAAACTGCTCAGAAGACATAACTAACACATGGAAAAGTGACAAGTACATATAGTCATGCGAAAAGAAAAGAGGTGGAGGAGTAAAAGGAGGGAGAGACACAGATATAGGCATGTCATGCCCTTCTAAAATCCAAAAAGTGAGAAGCCGACACGGCCAGTCCGCTCCTGCCCGTGCCACCTCCGTGTCGCCGGGTTTGTGCCAGAGCCGCGGTGAACCCTGACGGCCAGCCCCCCTCTCCCAATACTGGTGCCTGTCCGCTGGTGGGTCGAGCGAGCCCCCCTGTGGTGGAGGCAGCTCTAAGCTTTTTAATTTAAATTGTCTCTCTAATTTGAATGAATACACTTTAAATCCATTTACAAGGATCTATTGGAGGGCAAGTCTCATGCCAGCAGCCGCGGTAATTCCAGCTCCAGTAGCGTCCACTAAAGCTGCTGCAGTTAAAAAGCTTTTATAAGGATCGAGCTCGGCTGTCCACCGCAAGGCATCCTACTGCCAGTCCCAGCCCCTATGCCTTGGGGTGCCTCCTGATGCTCTTCACTAAGTATCCCATGGTCCCGAAGCATTTCCTTTGAAAAAATTAAGTGTCTAAACTACAGGTGGTGTAGCTTGCTTAACAGCCGGGATAATCCGCTGACTAGCAGACACTGCTACTAGGCACAAAGTATTTCCTGGGCTAGATGCAGTTAAAAATTTGTAATTAGATACTCTCGTTGGATGCTGAGAAAGCATTCCATAGAGTCTCCTGGCACGCCATATATGATTCTCTTAAAAAGCTTGGGGTAGGGGTCTAGGGGACCCTTTTATAGCCAAAATCACGGCCCTGTATCGCAATACGTCACCTAGGCTGAAGATAAATGGAACTGTAGCACCCTGAGGGCTCGGTTGCTACAGACGTATTGCACCTCACCCAGAGGTGTGATATCTCACTCTCAGGTAAGGATGGAGTGTGGATCAGGACCCGACACCTGCATGCATTACACCACATTGCCGTGGGGCAGGGTGACCAATATGCCCCTGAGATGGGCACGACAGTCCCTGTCCCTGGCTGGAGTGGGGGGAGGGAACACTGAGGAAGGGGAACCCTGTAGTGCAGGAGCAGGGAGGAAGCAGTTCCTGGGTGCATTGAGAAGGGAGTATAATAGGTGGGCACCATCTTAGTTCAGTGCAGAGAAGTCTGAGCAGAAGTGGCAGGGAGCAGGGGCTCTGCATGAGCTCTGCTCCGGAGGCGGGCCTAGTAACAGAGGCCCAGGCCTGGAAGAGGGAGAAGGAAGGAAGAGGAGCGGAGAAGGCTCCAGGAACGAGGAATGAAGGGATCCCAGGGGTGCGGACGGGCGAGTCGCCACCGCACGCCCGAATCCACCTGCGTGGAGGGGTCAGGCCAAAGAGGGAGACCGGTCCCCGAACTAGTGGAGGCAGGAAACGACCCTCAGCTAGAAACCGGAGGCTCTGACATTTTATGTGGCGCAGCCCCTCGCTACACCCGCTAGGAAGGCACCACATAGGGTCAGGGAAACTGGCGCCAAGTTTACCAAGAGGACGCCCGAGGCAGCCGGACAGAAGTGTTGGTAAGAAAGGCCAGACAAAGGACACACAAAGAGGGTCCTGTGAAGTGCTCCAAAGTTATCTGGGAGTTGTCTGAGCCCCTCACCTGGTGAGCACAGTACGACGTGGGCAGCCGTTACCTGCAGACGTGGTCTGGATAATAAGAACTGTGAGTAAAGGCCCTGGACTGCATCACTGACTCCGTGTCGTTACTGCTGCTGCCCTGCACCATCACCCCCATCCTCCGCATACACTGCCCTGAGGCTATACTCCTCCCGTGGGGAGTTATGCTACGCTCTGCTGCACCCACAACACCAGCCTCAGCGGTCTGCCCTGTAGCGGCGGTTCACTCTGACCGCAATCCACGGGTGGCGTAGTCGGACATTTAAACATCAAAACCACATAAATAGTTCCGCCACTGGTTTGACCGCCCTGAGCCACGGAACCGGGTCGCCGCCACGAAGACTACAACCACCAGCATCCACCAAAAAGGGTCCGGCTCCGGGTGTCCCAAGGCTCAGGGGGTGAGTCAGAACATTTTCATCACCTTTCACAATCACCAATGGGACAAGGCAGGGATGTCCTCTGTCCCCTCTCTTATACATCCTAGTGACGGAGCACCTGCTCTCATCAATTCGCCATAACCCCAATATTAGGTGGATTGAGGTGGGAGGCACCGAGTACAAGTGCTCTCTATTTGCTGATGATGTCCTAGTATATATCACTCAATCACATATATCCATCCCTGCTGTTTTGGCTGAAATAGATCACTTTGTTACATGGTAAAATTTTAAAATCAATGCAGCGAAGTCTGAGGCCCTCGATGTCTCCCTCCCCAAATCCATATAGGATTCCATCCAGTCCAACTTTCCCTTTGCCTGGCCCTCACAGGGTATCAAATACTTAGGAATTCCTATTCATAGAGACCTCTCCCATCTATGTTATCTTAATTTTGGGCCCTTTATTGAACAATTCCATACAGACCACGGTTGGCAAGTTAGAAATGTAAGATTCTCTACGTGAACCACTGGTGTTTTGTGGAAAAGCACATGTACACTGCGTTCCAAATTATTATGCAAAAAGTGTTTAGGAGTGATAAGGGAAGAATTTGTTTGTTTGTCAGTTAAACTCATTGATGGTGATGTGTGTCAGGGCTCTTTATATCACTGTAAGCAATTGCAGACACCTGTGCTAATTAGTTTGGCAGGTGTGTCCAATGAAAGGCAAGACTACTTAAGAAGGCTCTCTCACATTATTAAGCAGCCTACATTTTCTGCCAAAATGGGAAAGAAA
The DNA here is from genome assembly GCF_046119375.1 of Phyllobates terribilis. Taxonomy (NCBI): domain Eukaryota; kingdom Metazoa; phylum Chordata; class Amphibia; order Anura; family Dendrobatidae; genus Phyllobates; species Phyllobates terribilis. The sequence goes on along the minus strand of NW_027362769.1, from coordinate 213,067,572 downwards.
AAGGATGTGTCGGCTGCTGAGAAGCAACAAATTGTGGAGTGTTTAGGTCAAGGCATGACTACAATCAACATTGTGCGATGATCAGGATGAAGTGTCTTGGCAATCAAGAAGTATGTAGCTGATTCACAGTACACACGTGTGCGTGCTGATAAGGGCAAATTGAGGACTCTTTACTACAGGCAATTACGTCAGGTTGAAAGAGCAGCGGCAAAAAAGCCTTGTCATAGCAGCAGACAAGTTTTTGAAGCTGCTTGTGCCTCCAACGTCCCCCGAACAACAAGATGCAGGGTCCTTCAGAGGTTTGCAGCTGTGCATACGCCATCCTGTCGACCTCCTCTATCCACTTCACACAAGCAGAAACGGCTCCAGTGGGCCAAACATTACATGAAGACTGATTTCAAAACTGTTTTGTTCACGGATGAGTGCCGTGCAGCGCTCGATGGTCCAGATGGATGGAGTGGAGGTTGGCTGGTTGATGGACACCCCACGCAAACACGGCTACAGCGCCAACAATGAGGAGGTGGAGTAATGTTTTGGGCTGGAATCATGGGGAGAGAGATTGTCGGCCCCTTTAGGATCCCTGAAGGCGCTAAAGATGAACTCCATAATGTATGTGGATTTTCTCAAACAGCACTTCCTGCCATGGTTCAAGAAGAAGAACCGTGTATTTCACAGCAAGATCATTTTTCTGCATGATAATGCACCATCTCATGCTGCACATAAAACATCTGCATCTCTGGCTGATATGGGCATAAAAGGGGACAAACTTATGGTGTGACCCCCATGCTCCCCTGACCTCTACCCCATTCAGAACCTTTGGAGCATCATTAAAAGGAGTGTCTATGATGGCGGGAGGCAGTTCACATCTAAGCAACAGCTCTGGGAGGGTATTCTGTCCTCATGCAAAACAATTGAAGCAGAAACCATCCAAAACCTGACAAATTCAATGGACGAGAGAGTTCAGAAGCTCCTTTCGAACAAGGGGTCCTATGTGAAAATGTAACATCACCTAGAATAAAGTTTTGAGTTGAAAACTGTTTGATTTCAGTTTCTAACAACCTGCTAATGCTTATAATTTCAAAAATTACCATTTTTTTGGTCTTTATTAAAATGAAAAGGTTGATCGAAAAGTTTGGGGGATCTAAGAGTGTGGCAACCCAGTAGTCATGATTACTTCGAATTCTGACAATATGAGGGTCATGCTGCAGGTAGTGCAGCAAGAAGGCACTTATGTGTCTTGCGCATCTCGGAGCCCCAAAATTATTTTCCGGGCTAGATGCAGCTAAAAATTATTTTTAATTTTAAATCTGGTGGAGCTTATTATAGATGGCCTAATAGGATCAGTGCTGCACACTGCTACAAAGCCCAAATTATTTTCCAGTCAAGATACAGATAAACATGATTAATAATTTGAAAGCTTAAAATGGTTGGTAGGGTGATTTTAACCAATCATCAAGCTTTTACTCTCCCCAGGATGACACAGGGGTAGAAAAGTCGTTTCGGATCCATGATTTGTTCATCTTTATGAACGTGAGTCTGTCTACATTATCAGTGGAGAGCCGCGTGCGCTTATCTGTCAGCACACCACCAGCAGCGCTGAACACACGTTCAGACAGAACGCTGGCTGCGGGGCATGACAAGATCTCCAAGGCGTAAGTGGCTAGCTCCGGCCATTTATCCAGATTGGAAGCCCAAAAAGAGCAAGGGTCCAGTGACACAGTCGTGGCTTCAATGTTTACTTGGAGATACTCCTGTACCATCGTCTCTAGGCGTTGACTATGTGTCAGACTTCTTGTCTCCTGTGGCCTTGCAAAGGATGGGCTAAAAAAGTGGTGAAATGCTTCCGCAAAATTGATGTTACCAGCAGATACTGTGGTTCTGTTACGGTTTGAGCGCTGAACACTTGACGGTCCCACGGTTGGCAAGTTGGAACTGTGAGATTCACTACGTGCACCACTGGTGTTTTGTGGAAAAGCACATGTAAGATTCTGCAACAGTCTCTGCTGATACTCCTGCATGCGTGCATCCCTTTCTATGGCAGGAATAATTTCGGCAAATTTACTTTTGTACCGGGGATCTAACAGTGTGGCAACCCAGTAGTCAGGATTATTTCTAATTCTCACAATTCGAGGGTCATGTTGCAGGTAGTGCAGCAAGAAGGCACTCATGTGTGTTGCGCATCCAGGAGCACCAAGTCCCTGTTGTGTTGGTGGCGAGGTAACAATCATGCTTCCTTCCTCTGTCCTCTCCCCCCAACCTCGCACAACAGAAATGTGATCAAGGTCTCCCTCATCTGATGAGTCTTCCATCAGTTCGTCCTCCACTTCTTCCTGGGCTCCTGCACCTTCCTCACTAGTTTGGCTGCTACCATGCGCCCTGGTAAAACCATCTCCCCCACCCTCACATGCCTGCCGCCTTGGTGCTGCCGACCGTCTGGACCTTGCAGATGTTAGCCCTTCCGCATACAACTCCTCCTCCTCTACTTCCTCCACCTCCTCTTGTGCCACCACCTGACTCCGAATTCTGTTTAACATGTGCTCCAGCATGTAAATCACCGGAATAGTCATGCTGATAATGGCATCATCAGCACTAAACATCTTCGTCGCCATTTCAAAGCTGTGCAGAAGGGTGCATAGGTCCCTGATCTGAGACCACTCCTCCAGCGTGATTTGCCCCACCTCTGGATCTCGTTGGCCCAGGCTATACGTCAGAACGTATTGCACCAGGGCTTGTCAGTGCTTCCACAGTCGCTGCAACATGTGCAGAGTTGAATTCCACCGGGTAGGCACATCGCATTTTAGCCGGTGAAGTGGCAGGCCCAACGACTTCTGTAGAGATGTAAGTCGCTGAGCTGCGGGATGCGAACGACGGAAGTGAGCACACAGCGACCGTGCCCTCTGCAGAAGGCCATCTAGTCTGGGATAGTGGGCTAAAAATTGCTGGACAACCAGGTTCAACACGTGAGCCATACAAGGCACGTGTGTGACATTGCCCCGGCGAAGGGCCGCACCCAGGTTTGCAGCATTGTCGCACATGGCCTTCCCTGGTTTCAGGTCCAGTGGAGACAGCCATTCATGAAATTGGTTCTCCAGAGCTGACCACAACTCCTCAGCTGTGTGACTCACATTTCCCAGACATTTCAAAGTAAAAACCGCCTGATGACGTTGAGCCCTACTGCCAGCATAGTAAGGAGGTGTGCAGGATCCCTTCTGCGCAGTTAGAAAGCTTGTGGCATGACCAGACAGGCTTTGGGTGCAGGTGGAAGACCGAGAGGAGGTTGAGGAGGCAGAAGCAGTGGAGGAACTTTGACATAAAGAGGATTGACGCACAACTCGTGGGGACGGCAAGACTTGGACAGCAGCCCCTTGTCCTGCTGTCACCATAGTTACCCAGTGCCCAGTCAGCGACATGTAACGCCCCTGTCCATGCCTACTCGTCCAAGTGTCTGTGGTGAAATGCACCCTGTCACACACAGAGTTTCTCAAAGAAGCGGTGATGTTGTGTGCGACATGCTGGTGGAGCGCAGGCAAACCTTTCTTTGAGAAGTAGTGCCGACTGGGCATCTGGTACTGGGGCACTGCGACGGACATAAGGTCTCGAAAATCCTCTGTGTCCACCAGGCGGAAAGGCAGCATTTCTGTAGCCAAGAGCTTGCAGATGGTGAAATTCAACCTCTTAGCTTTCTCATGGCTAGGAGGAAATGGTCTTTTACTTGTTCACATCTGAGGGACCGAGGGCTGGCTATTGTGCTTAGACGGGGTTGATAAGGGTGTCCCCGGCAAACTGCCGGTCTGTGAGGAAGATGCAGGCGGACATGTTAGGTTGCCTTGATCCAAAGGTGGTGCTATCGATGTCGGACAGCGCTCAACACCAGCTGGTGTTACCACCTCCAAAGAAAATGATGACCTGCCAATCACGCTGGCTGTTGCGGGTAAAGAGGTGGCAGGTCTGCGCCCCAAAACAGGTGTGACTGCTGTCCCCCCAGTCACAGAGGATGAAGAGGCCGCGGATGCACAAGATATGGCAGACGGTGGTTGGCCCGGCCGGCTAGGCCGCATTGTAGCACACTGAGCTTCCCACTGCAACTTATGCTTCATGTCCATGTGCCGGTTCATGCATGAAGTACTCAAACTATGTATTTTTTGGCCTCTACTTAGCTTTTGCTGACAAATGTTACAGATAACACGAGTTGGGTCATCTTTATCGATCTGAAAAAATGCCCAGGCTATGCAAGGCTTAGCACCCATGCGACCTGAAGAGCCACCACGACTTGTTGTGAGAGGCAGAGTTGTGTTTGAGGATGCAGTTGTTGACGTGCTTCCAGTACTACGTCTCTGTCCAGGAAGGCGCAACCTGACCTCGTCGTCACTAGCATCTTCCTCCACCTCCTCTGCTGAACTCATCTCTTGGCTGACTGTGGGTTGACAGTAAGTGGGATCTCCAACCTCATCATCATCACCCTGTGTGTTATCACACCCGTCGTCCTCAGAGCCAACCTGTTCCTGCCCTGACAAAAAACTAAAGTTGTCGCTCCAATCAGGTATTTGAGTCTTATCATCGTCTTCCTCATTGTCTCCACCAACAGGAGTTACAGTTTGGGAATGAGGGTCTACATTATGGTCAGAACCTTCTGCGTCTGGTCCTGGATCCGACTCATAAAGATTCTGGGCATCAGTGCAGATCATTTCCTCGTCTGGATTCACAGAAGCGCTGGAGTCGACCTCTGACTCCCAGGCTATAGTATGAGTAAACAGCTCTGCAGACTCAACCATCTGTTCTACCTCATACTCAGACGGGCAGCTGGAGATTTGGGAGCTGTGAGGAAGCAAGTGCGATTTGGGTGACACCTTTGAGGACTGGAGTATTTGTGATGTTGAAGTTGATGTGGAGGAGAGCCCACTTAAAGGAGCACTTGATATCCGTTGAAGCACCTGCTGTTTTTGTGCCTCATCTGGAATTTGTAGCGATTGGCGTGGCCGTAAGAAAGGGATCTTATCACATTGTCCGCTAAAAGAAGTAGACATTTTAGTTTGGCTGGAAGATGGTCTTTCTTCTGCAGATGTTACTGTTGCTTTAACACCTACCCCACGGACACAACCTTTTTTCCCCTTCCCAACATGCCTATTCCCCTTTCCACCAGCAGCAGGCCTTTTTCCACTCATTTTGGTGGTTAACTAATTCACAACTCTGGAGTTGTTTGCACAAAAAAACAATGGATGGTAACCGAGCAGAGCTGAGTGGCCAAACTGTGGTATTAGGCCAAAACTATTGGCAGGGTTAGATGCAGAAAAAAATTATATTCAATTTGCAACCTGATGGAGGTCAGTATAGATGTACTAATACAACAAGTCCCACACACAGCTAGAAGCCCAATATTTTTTCAGAGCTAGATGCAGAAAAAAATTATATTCAGTTTGCAACCTGATGGAGGTCAGTATAGATGGATTAATAGAACAAGACCCACACACAGCTAGAAGCCCAATATTTTTTCAGAGGTAGATGCAGAAAAAAATATATTCAGTTTGCAACCTGATGGAGGTCAGTATAGATGGACTAACAGAGAAAGTCCCACACACTACTAGAAGGCCAAAAATTTTTTCAGAGCTAGATGCAGAAAAAAATTATATTCAGTTTGCAACCTGATGGAGGTCTGTATAGATGGATTAATAGAACAAGACCCACAAACAGCTAGAAGCCCAATATTTTTTCAGAGGTAGATGCAGAAAAAAATATATTCAGTTTGGAACCTGATGGAGGTCAGTATATATGGACTAATACAACAAGTCCCACACACAGCTAGAAGCCCAAATATTTTTTCAGAGGTACTGTAGATGCAGATAAAAATTATTTTTAATTTGCAACCTGATGGAGGTCAGTATAGGTGGACTAATAGAACAAGTCCCACACACTGCTAGAAGGCCAAATATTTTTTCAGAGCTAGATGCAGAAAAAAATTAGATTCAGTTTGCAACCTGATGGAGGTCAGTCTAGATGGACTAATAGAATGATGCTATGCCCAAAAGATTTTACTTCACTAGGTGCAGTAAAAAAATTGGTATTCTATACACAGGTGGTATATCTTGCAACACAGATAGGCTACTCCACTGACTAACACACTCTGCAATAGGCCAAAAAGGATTAGCTTTGCTAGATTCAGCCAAATGCTGTGAAAAAAACTTGCACAGCACTGGCACAGACCTGCCTGGCACAAACTGATAGGAACTGATGTAACCTAGTCCTGAAAAGGACTCCAATTACAATTAGTCTTTACTCCCACAACCTATCTATTTAAGAGCACAGACCTGCCTGATAAAAGTCGTAGGAAATGCTGTAACCTAGTCCTTAAAAGGACTGCAATCACAACTATTCCCTACTCCCAAGCTATCTGTATATTTGTGCGAAAATTGGCTTGAAATTAACAAGGTATAGCGCACACAGCAACAGCGGTGCCGTCTAACACGCAGCTGCAGCAGTGAGAAAATGGTGGCGACGGGGAAAATGGCTGGGTCTTATAGGGCAAGGACATGTGGCATACACTGCCAATGACACATGCCCTTGCTTGTGTGAAAAAAAGCACTTCGCTCCATGTGTGCGCTGCTGATAGGCTGACAGATTGCACCTCCCCACTGTAAATGCGGGAAAGAGAAAAAAAAATGGAGATCTTCATTGTTCCTGCAGAGATCCATCCCCTGTCCCTCCCCCCACCCCGCTGTACACTCAAACTGCGTATTAACATTAATTTTCATCATTACTGAGAAAAAATCCAGTTATGATTTTGGTGCACGAACAGATATCGAACATAACCTCGAACAGCCGAATTTTTCTCAAATTGTTTGTGTTCGCCGAACGGCTCGAACACCGCCCAAAACAGCTCGAATTTGAGATTGGCGAACAGTTCGAGTAGAACAACGCTCATCTCTAGTCAGTATAGATGGACTAATAGACCAAGTCCCACACACTGGTAGAAGGCCAAATATTTTTTCAGAGCTAGATGCAGACAAAAAAATATTTTTAATTTGCAACCTGATGGAGGTCAGTATAGATGGACTACTAGAACAAGTCCCACACACTGCTAGAAGCCCAAATATTTTTTCAGAGGTAGATGCAGAAAAAAATTATATTCAGTTTGCAACCTGATGGAGGTCAGTATAGATGGACTAATAAAACAAGTCCCACACACTGCTAGAAGGCCAAATATTTTTTTCAGAGGTAGATGCAGAAAAAAAATTATATTCAGTTTGCAACCTGATGGAGGTCAGTATAGATGGACTAATAGAACAAGTCCCACACACTGCTAGAAGCCCAAATATTTTTTCAGAGCTAGATGCAGATAAAAATTATTTTTAATTTGCAACCTGATGGAGGTCAGTATATATGGACTAAAAGAACAACTCCCACACACTGCTAGAAGGCCAAATATTTTTTCAGAGCTAGATGCAGATAAAAATGATTTTTAATTTGCAACCTGATGGAGGTCAGTATAGATGGACTAATAAAACAAGTCCCACACACTGCTAGAAGGCCAAATATTTTTTCAGAGCTAGATGCAGACAAAAAAATATTTTTAATTTGCAACCTGATGGAGGTCAGTATAGATGGACTAATAGACCAAGTCCCACACACTGCTCGAAGGCCAAATATTTTTTCAGAGCTAGATGCAGACAAAAAAATATTTTTAATTTGCAACCTGATGGAGGTCAGAATAGATGGACTATTAGATCAAGTCCCACACACTGCTAGAAGCCCAAATATTTTTTCAGAGGTAGATGCAGAAAAAAATTATATTCAGTTTGCAACCTGATGGAGGTCAGTATAGATGGACTAATAAAACAAGTCCCACACACTGCTAGAAGCCCAAATATTTTTTCAGAGGTAGATGCAGAAAAAAATTATATTCAGTTTGCAACCTGATGGAGGTCAGTATAGATGGACTAATAGAACAAGTCCCACACACTGATAGAAGGCCAAATATTTTTTTCAGAGCTAGATGCAGATAAAAATAATTTTGAATTTGCAACCTGATGGAGGTCAGTATAGATGGACTAATAAAACAAGTCCCACACACTGCTAGAAGCCCAAATATTTTTTTCAGAGGTAGTTGCAGAAAAAAATTATATTCAGTTTGCAAACTGATGGAGGTCAGTATAGATGGACTAATAAAACAAGTCCCACACACTGCTAGAAGGCCAAATATTTTTTCAGAGCTAGATGCAGACAAAAAATTATTTTGAATTTGCAACCTGATGGAGGTCAGTATAGATGGACTAGTAGAACAAGTCCCACACACTGCTAGAAGGACAAATATTTTTTCAGAGCTAGATGCAGAAAAAAATTATATTCAATTTGCAACCTGATGGAGGTCAGTATAGATGGACTAATAGAACAAGTCCCACACACTGCTAGAAGGCCAAATATTTTTTCAGAGCTAGATGCAGACAAAAAATTATTTTTAATTTGCAACCTGATGGAGGTCAGTATAGATTGACTAATTGAACAAGTCCCACACACTGCTAGAAGCCCAAATATTTTTTCAGAGCTAGATGGAGATAAAAATTATTTTTAATTTGCAACCTGATGGAGGTCAGTATAGATGGACTAATAGAACAAGTCCCACACACTGCTAGAAGGCCAAATATTTTTTCAGAGCTAGATGCAGATAAAAATTATTTTTAATTTGCAACCTGATGGAGGTCAGTATAGATGGACTAATAGAACAAGTCCCACACACTGCTAGAAGGCCAAATATTTTTTCAGAGCTAGATGCAGACAAAAAAATATTTTTAATTTGCAACCTGATGGAGGTCAGTATAGATGGACTAATATACCAAGTCCCACACACTGCTAGAAGGCCAAATATTTTTTCAGAGCTAGATGCAGACAAAAAAATATTTTTAATTTGCAACCTGATGGAGGTCAGTATAGATGGACTACTAGAACAAGTCCAACACACTGCTAGAAGCCCAAATATTTTTTCAGAGGTAGATGCAGAAAAAAATTATATTCAGTTTGCAACCTGATGGAGGTCAGTATAGATGGACTAATAAAACAAGTCCCACACAGTGCTAGAAGCCCAAATATTTTTTCAGAGGTAGATGCAGAAAAAATATTATATTCAGTTTGCAACCTGATGGAGGTCAGTATAGATGGACTAATAGAACAAGTCCCACACACTGCTAGAAGCCCAAATATTTTTTTCAGAGCTAGATGCAGATAAAAATTATTTTTAATTTGCAACCTGATGGAGGTCAGTATAGATGGACTAATTTCCCACACACTGCTAGAAGGCCAAATATTTTTTCAGAGCTAGATGCAGATAAAAATGATTTTTAATTTGCAACCTGATGGAGGTCAGTATAGATGGACTAATAGAACAAGTCCCACACACTGCTAGAAGGCCAAATATTTTTTCAGAGCTAGATGCAGACAAAAAAATATTTTTAATTTGCAACCTGATGGAGGTCAGTATAGATGGACTAATATACCAAGTCCCACACACTCCTCGAAGGCCAAATATTTTTTCAGAGCTAGATGCAGACAAAAAAATATTTTTAATTTGCAACCTGATGGAGGTCAGTATAGATGGACTATTAGATCAAGTCCCACACACTGATAGAAGCCCAAATATATTTTCAGAGGTAGATGCAGAAAAAAATTATATTCAGTTTGCAACCTGATGGAGGTCAGTATAGATGGACTAAGAAAACAAGTCCCACACACTGCTAGAAGCCCAAATATTTTTTCAGAGGTAGATGCACAAAAAAATTATATTCAGTTTGCAACCTGATGGAGGTCAGTATAGATGGACTAATAGAACAAGTCCCACACACTGCTAGAAGGCCAAATATTTTTTTCAGAGCTAGATGCAGATAAAAATTATTTTGAATTTGCAACCTGCTGGAGGTCAGTATAGATGGAATAATAAAACAAGTCCCACACACTGCTAGAAGCCCAAATATTTTTTTCAGAGGTAGATGTAGAAAAAAATTATATTCAGTTTGCAACCTGATGGAGGTCAGTATAGATGGACTAATAAAACAAGTCCCACACACTGCTAGAAGCCCAAATATTTTTTCAGAGGTAGATGGAGAAAAAAATTATATTCAGTTTGCAACCTGATGGAGGTCAGTATAGATGGATTAATAGAACAAGTCCCACACACTGCTAGAAGGCCAAATATTTTTTCAGACCTAGATGCAGACAAAAAATTATTTTGAATTTGCAACCTGATGGAGGTCAGTATAGATGGACTAGTAGAACAAGTCCCACACACTGCTAGAAGGACAAATATTTTTTCAGAGCTAGATGCAGAAAAAAATTATATTCAATTTGCAACCTGATGGAGGTCAGTACAGATGGACTAATAGAACAAGTCCCACACACTGCTAGAAGGCCAAATATTTTTTCAGAGCTAGATGCAGACAAAAAAATATTTTTAATTTGCAACCTGATGGAGGTCAGTATAGATGGACTAATAGACCAAGTCCCACACACTGCTAGAAGGCCAAATATTTTTTCAGAGCTAGATGCAGACAAAAAAATATTTTTAATTTGCAACCTGATGGAGGTCAGTATAGATGGACTACTAGAACAAGTCCCACACACTGCTAGAAGCCCAAATATTTTTTCAGAGGTAGATGCAGAAAAAAATTATATTCAGTTTGCAACCTGATGGAGGTCAGTATAGATGGACTAATAAAACAAGTCCCACACACTGCTAGAAGCCCAAATATTTTTTCAGAGGTAGATGCAGAAAAAAAATTATATTCAGTTTGCAACCTGATGGAGGTCAGTATAGATGGACTAATAGAACAAGTCCCACACACTGCTAGAAGGCCAAATATTTTTTCAGAGCTAGATGCAGACAAAAAATTATTTTGAATTTGCAACCTGATGGAGGTCAGTATAGATGGACTAGTAGAACAAGTCCCACACACTGCTAGAAGGACAAATATTTTTTCAGAGCTAGATGCAGAAAAAAAATTATATTCAATTTGCAACTTGTTGGAGGTCAGTATAGATGGACTAATAGAACAAGTCCCACACACTGCTAGAAGACCAAATATTTTTTCAGAGCTAGATGCAGACAAAAAATTATTTTTAATTTGCAACCTGATGGAGGTCAGTATAGATGGACTAATAGAACAAGTCCCACACACTGCTAGAAGGCCAAATATTTTTTCAGAGCTAGATGCAGATAAAAATTATTTTTAATTTGCAACCTGATGGAGGTCAGTATAGATGGACTAATAGAACAAGTCCCACACACTGCTAGAAGGCCAAATATTTTTTCAGAGCTAGATGCAGATAAAAATTATTTTTAATTTGCAACCTGATGGAGATCAGTGTAGATGGACTAATAAAACAAGTGCCACACACTGCTAGAAAGCCAAATATTTTTTCAGAGCTAGATGCAGACAAAAAATTATTTTTAATTTGCAACCTGCTGGAGGTCAGTATAGATGGACTAGTAGAACAAGTCCTACACACTGCTAGAAGGACAAATATTTTTTCAGAGCTAGATGCAGAAAAAAATGATATTCAATTTGCAACCTTATGGAGGTCAGTATAGATGGACTAATAGAATGATGCTATGCCCAAAAGGTTTTACTTCACTAGGTGCAGTAAAAAAATTGGTATTCTATACACAGGTGGTGTATCTTGCAACACAGATAGGCTACTCCACTGACTAACACACTCTGCAATAGGCCAAAAAGGATTAGCTTTGCTAGATTCAGCCAAATGCTGTGAAAAAAACTTGCAGAGCACTGGCACAGACCTGCCTGGCAAAAACTGATAGGAACTGATGTAACTTAGTCCTGAAAAGGACTGCAATTACAATTAGTCTATACTCCCACAACCTATCTATTTAAGATCACAGACCAGCCTGATAAAAGTCGTAGGAAATGCTGTAACCTAGTCCTTAAAAGGACTGCAATCACTACTATTCCCTACTCCCAAGCTATCTGTAGATTTGTGCGAAAATTGGCTTGAAATTAACAAGGTATAGCGCACACAGCAACAGCGGTGCCGTCTAACACGCAGCTGCAGCAGTGAGAAAATGGTGGCGTCGGGGAAAATGGCTGGGTCTTATAGGGCAAGGACATGTGATATACACTGCCAATGACACATGCCCTTGCTTGTGTGAAAAAAAGCACTTTGCTCCGTGTGTGCGCTGCTGATAGGCTGACAGATTGCACCTCCCCACTGTAAATGCGGGAAAGAGAAAAAAAAATGGAGATCTTCATTATTCCTGCAGAGATCCATCCCCTGCCCCTCCCCCCGCCCCGCAGTAGACTCAAACTGCGTATTAACATTAATTTTCATCATTACTGAGAAAAAATCCAGTTATGATTTTGGTGCATGAACAGTTATCGAACATAACCTCGAACAGCCGAATTTTTCTCAAATCGTTCGTGTTCGCTCGAACACCACCCAAAACAGCTCGAATTTGAGATTGGCGAACAGTTCGAGTCGAACACCGCTCATCTCTAGTGCTAATACAGTCCAATGGTCCACTGAGGCTATTGAGGCTTTTGAGTATCTCAAAGAGAGGTTCAGCTCTGCTCCTGTTCTTATCCAGACGGATGAGATCAAGCCATTTTTGGTTGAGGTTGATGCCTCATCTTTAGGCGTAGGGGCAGTTCTGTCCCAGGAGGGTGAGGATGGGGTGCATCCCTGTGCTTTCTTTTCAAAAAAATTTCTGAGACAGAGCTCAACTATGATGTTGGGAATCGTGAGTTGTTGGCTATTAAACTCGCGTTCGAGCATTGGCGACATTTTTTGAAGGGGGCTCAACATCCTATACAGGTTTTCACTGATCATAAGAATTTGATTTATCTGGATGCTGCTAAACGTTTGAATGCCCGTTAGGCTAGGTGTGCACAGTTTTTTTGCCTTGTTCAATTTGTCCGTAACCTTTGTCCCGGGGACAAAGAATGTTAAGGCTGACGCTTTGTCTCGTAGTTTCTCTACAGCGGTGAATGCTGAGAGGGAGGAGTGTATTTTGCAGAGAGAGGTGGTGGTGGCCGCATTGGATTCTAAGTTGGAGAATAGCATCCTAGGAGCTCACAGTGTGGCACCAACTAACACTCCGTGTGGTAAATTGTTTGTGCCAAGAGCCTTGAGGAGAGCGTTGTTTGTTGAATGTCATGAGTCTCGGTTGGCGGGTCACCCAGGGATTTCAGAAACTAGGAAGTCTATTGGTCGGAGTTTCTGGTGGCCAGGGTGGTAAAGGGAAGTCATCAAGTGGGTGCGTCAGTGTTCTGTGTGCACTAGGTCGAAGGCCTCTCACTCTCTGGCTGCGGGGTTGCTATGCCCCTTGGAAGTTCCTAGTTCGCCATGGATGCACCTTGCCATGGATTTTATCACTGATCTGCCTTTATCGGAGGGTTTTTCTGTCATCTGGGTTGTTGTGGACTGGTTTAGTAAAATGTGTCATCTGGTTCCGTTCAACAAGTTACCTTGTGCCAAGACTCTTGCTAAGACTTTTGTGAAGGAGATTGCCAGGCTCCATGGTGTTCCCATGGACATTGTTTCCGATAGAAGACTACATTTTGTAGCTCGATTTTGGCGTGCTTTTTGTGACAGACTGAAAATTAATTTGTCATTCTCGTCGGGGTATCATCCAGAGTCCAATGGACAGACTGAAAGCAAGAAGCAGGATGTCGAGCAGTTTTTGAGATGTTTTGTGGCAGACAATCAGGAAATGTGGTCAGAATTTCTATCACTTGCTGAGATTGCCCTTAATAATCATACTTCTTCCTCGGCTGGTTGTTCTTTTTTTTGTTGTACTGGCAGGTATCCATTAGTGTTGAGCGAGCACTAAAATGCTCGGGTGCTCGAAGCTCGGGCCGAGCTCACCGTGATGCTCGGGTGCTCGACCCGAGCAACGAGCCCAATGTTAGTCTATGGGAGACCCGAGCATTTTTGCGGCAGCACCCCCAGCAGTCTGTAGAAAGCCTAAAAAGTGCCCAAATGACAGTGCTCAAATGGCATGGGGACAGCATGGGGATCGGCCCAGGAAGCATTTCTGACCCCCAGGTCACTGCTGTCAACAACGTGGTCAGAGGTATTAAGCCACTTTTACGGGCTCACAATAAAAAGTTCAAAAACGAAACTGAAACTGTTTTCCTGTGAAATATGTTAAGGAACATCCATTCCAGGGTAAAGACTTGTGTATAAGGTAAAATAAATAACCAAGAACAAGAATACTCCTCCACACCTTGGGCTATTTTCACAAGTAGCATTTTTTATGCTTTTTTGCACTTTTGTATTGCTTTCAACTGTGACAAATGCATTCACCAGGAAATGTCATTTTAACATTTTACAACCTCATCTGGCCATGTGCTGTGTGACACATGCATACAGTGCTGAAAAGACATGGGAACAGCATGGGGAAAACCCCTGGAAGCATCTCTGACACCCAGGTCACTGCCTAAAAGTGTGCCCATCAGAAGTGATCCTTGCCGCATCAGAAGATGCAGACTTGCAACTATCCCCGTGCAAGTCCTTGTCCCAGGGCAGTGTTCAATTGTACCTCCCTCATTCCTTGCAATGCAAGCGCAAATATGCAGCCAACTACTCACCTGCAGGCTATAATACTATACTGCTAGCTTGCACTTGAAATGGGGCCTTTTAGTTTGGAGGAGGCCGAAGCTGTCTACTTCCCCATGGCTGCTTCGGCAGCGAGGTCTCCATACTCAGTCCCCAGCCGCCACTATTTGTCCCGATAACCTTCCCCACACTTTTCTTAGCCTGGCCTGCTTTAGGGCAGCATTGGATGAGCCCACCAGACAACCAGACTACTCCGGTGGGCCCTGGCTTCTCCATCAGGGGAGTTGAGAGTGCCAAGGTGAGGAGCATGATGATGATAATAGAAGTTAGCATCTGCTTTTTTTTCTTGGAATGCAAGCGTAAGTGTGCAGCCTGCCGCCCACCCACCCCCAGACTGCAATGCCATACTGCTAGCTTGCTTGCACTTGAAAGCCTTTTAGGCTTGTGGAAGCAGACGCTGGCCACCATGTCATGGCTGCGTCAGCGGCCTGGTATCCATACTCAGTCCCCAGCCGCCCGGCGGCCGGGTGTCCACACTCGGTCCCCAGCAGCCAGGGGGCGGCCGGGTGTCCATACTCGGTCCCCAGCCACCCCTATTTGTCCCGGTGCGCCTTATACACAAGCACGCATACTAAAACATTAACTGTGCCCTCCCCAGTCCATTTAGTGGGAAGGACAACCTATTCCGCTGCAGTGTGTGCACGCCAACCCCCTGTTCATGGCACATGCAAAGATGCCTCCCACCCTGCACCTGTCATTGTAGACTTGCAACTATCCCTGTTCAAGTCCTTGTCCCAGGGAAGTGTTCAATTGTACCTCCCCCATTCCTTGTAATGCAAGCGCAAGTATGCAGCCTGCCACCCACCCACCCCCAGGCTGCAATACCATACTGCTTGCTTGCTTGCACTTGAAATTGGGCCTTTTAGGCATGTGGAGGTGGAATCTGGCCACCACGTCATGACTGCATTGGCGGCCTGGTATCCGTACTCAGTCCCCAGCCGCCCGGCGGCCGGGTGTCCACGCTTGGTCCCCAGCCGCCAGGGGGCGGTCGGGTGTACATACTCGGTCCCCAGCCGCCCCGCGGCCGGGTGCCCACACAAGGTCCCCAGCCACCTGGGGGCGGCCGGGTGTCCATAAACGGTCCCCAGCCGCCCCCACTTGTCCCGGTGCGCCTTATACACAAGCGCGCATACCAAAACATTACCTGTGCCCTCCCCAGTGTATTTAGTGGGAAGGACAGCCTAACCACAAACACGTGGACAAGTGAATGTGGCCAGGGATGGTCCATCTCACTGACACCTTCACACTGGGTTAATATTGTGGAAGCTGGGACACTGGGATGCAACATGTCCTCCAGACATAGAGGATTGCGAGTCCTGGGTCAATCAGGCTTTAACACAAAGTTTAGAAGGTAGACAACAGCAGTGGTCGGCCTCCTGCACAACAAGTAAATTATTCATGATCATGAGGCCATCCATCTCCTTAGCTTTCTGTTCCTTGGAATGCAAGCGCATGTATTTAGTAGCGGCTAGGCCTGAGGTGGTCAGCGTTTTGGCGCATATCCTACCTCCTCCGAGGATTGCTGGATGTTTTCCTGCTACTATCCCAGTTCTATGACTCCCGTTAAAACAAAGCTTCAGGTGATGAATGATGGATGAGATGGTGGCAAAGGAGAAAGAGCAGGGGGAACAGGGACCATTCACAACAATATCAGGCCAGTCAACCACACATGTCATGTAGGATATGTTTCTGTACCAAAAGGAGCGGTTCGGCTACACAGTTATAGGGCATACAGTGAGTGCAATGCCTACCAAAAATCTCGAGGCACTCCAATGCCCCCTGGAAGTGACATGGAGGTCAGAGGGCCTTAACTAAACCGTTTTTTCCATTTATAGCAACTGGGTCTCCTGTACACTGTTGGCCTAAGCAGTGAATGGAAGACTTTCCACAAATTATGGGGAACTGCAATGCCCTTTGAAACAGACGTGGATTACAGCCTTCTACCCATTATTGGGGAGTGGGTCTCCCTTAGTGTTCGCCTATGCATTGAAAAGCAAAAGCTGACTAAAATTAGGAGGAAATGCAAAGCCCGTTGGAAGAGTCGTGGAGGTTAGAGGTAATTAAAAACAACATTTCAATGCCCCTTGGAAGAGCTGTGGAGCTCAGAGTGGTTTAACAAGATGGTTTTAATGCCCCTTGGAAGAGACGTGGAGGTCACAGTAGCTTAACAAGACGGTTTTAATGCCCCTTGGAAGATTGGTGAAGGTTACAGTGGAATAAAAAGACAATATTGACAATGACGACTGACCATGCTCTCCTCCTCCTCCTCCCCCCTGTCCTCAGGCCACCCACGCTGAACCGACGGTATGACAGTTGTACAGGTACTACCGTCTACAGAGCATGATACCAGCTCCTGTTTTTCCTCCTCCTCCTCCACCTCTCCCTCATTGTCCCCCAATGCACGTTGGAATGAGATGAGGCTGGGCTGTGTGTAATATCCGGCTACGGCTTCTTGATCCATCTCATCATACTCTGGCTGCAATGCCTCCTCTTTAATTCTCTGTAGAGAGCGTTGCAAAAGACAGACAAGTGGGATGCTGATGCTAATGATGGCGTCATCGCCACTCACCATCTTGGTGAACTCCTCAAAGTTTGTCAGGATGGTACATATGTCAGACATCCAGGTCCACTCCTGAGGTCTTATGTGTGGAGTCTGACCTGAATATCGACGGCCTTGTTGCAGCTGGTACTCCATAACTGCTTTCTTCTGCTCACAAATCCTTTGCAACTTGTGGAGGGTAGAGTTCCATCGTGTGGGGACATCACACACCAGTCGGTGTGCCGGAAGCTGCAAACGCTGCTGCAACACAGCAAGGGTGGCGGAAGCTGTAGCCGACTTGCGAAAATGAGCTGACAGGCAGAGTACTTTGACAAGCAGATCTGGCAACTCGGGGTACGATTTAAGAAAATGCTGAACCACGATGTTAAGCACATGAGCCAGGCATGGTACGTGTGTGATCTCGCCTCTCCTCAGAGCCACCACCAGGTTACGGCCATTGTCACACACGGCCATGCCTGGATGTAGGTTCAGCGGTCTCAGCCACAGATCTGCCTGCTCTTTCACAGCTGTCCACAACTCACGAGCAGTGTGAGGTTTATCACCTAAGCGTATGAGTTTCAGCACAGCCTGTTGCCGCTTGACTGAGGCAGTACTGCAGTGCTTCCAGCTTGTAACTGATGTGGTGATATCTGAGATGGAGGCTGAACATGAGGAGGAGGAGGATAATGCGCCGGAGCTGTACACTGTGGGGGCAACTCTGACTGACATTGGGCCCGCAATCCTCGGTGTGGGGAGGATGTGTTCCGTCCCAAGGTCCGACTGGGTCCCGGCTTCCACTATGTTTACCCAGTGTGCCGTCAGGGAGATGTACCATCCCTGGCCACAAGCACTTGTCCACGTGTCCGTTGTCAGGTGGACTCTCCCAGTAACTGCGTTGTTGAGAGCAGGGCAGATGTTTTGGGACACGTGCTTGTGTAGTGCGGGGATGGCACACCGGGCGAAATAGTGTCGGCTGGGGACCAAGTACCGAGGGACAGCTACCGCCAAAAGGTTGTGGAAGGATTCCGTCTCCACCAGCCTAAAAGGCAGCATTTCCAACGCTAGCAGTCATGAAATGTGCAAATTTAGGACTGTGGCCTGTGGGGCGTTGGCTGCGAATTTGCGCTTTCGTTCAAAGGTCTGGGATATGGACAATTGAACGCTGCGGTGGACGTGGACGTTGATGCTATTTCTTGAGAAACTGCCATAACAAGTGAAGACTGAGAGGAGGGGGAATCTTTGCATGCAGTATGGACAGGGGATTGCCTTGCACGCACAAAAGCAGAAGAAGCAGTGGTGACACCCGCTGACACTGGTCATGGAACCTGGGGTTCGCCCCACAAAGTTGGGTGCTTTGCTGCCATGTGCCTGATCATGCTGGTGGTGGTCAGGCTGGTAGCTTTGTCACCCCTGCTGATGCTGGCCTGCCAGGTGGTACACCTGGCATTTTTGGGGTTATCAGCAGAGTCTTTAAAAAATTCCAGACTCTGGAAGACCTACCGGTTGTACTGGCAACGTCCCTCGTGTTGGTGTTACGGGGAACGGTTGCCCGCCTTCTGTTTGCGGCCACCACACTGCTTCTTCCTGCCTGTTGGGGTACTCTGCCTCCCTCCCCCTGTGTGCTGCTGGCCTCGCTCTGCATGTCCTCCTGCCACGTTGCGTCAGTTACTAGATCATCCACCACCTCCTCCTCCTCTTCCACTTCCGCACCACGGTCCTCCTCCTCACTTTGTGGCAATTGTGTCTCGTCATCGTCCACCTCTTGTGACAAATTGCTAGCGTCGCCTTCCTGTGGCCGTGGCTGTTCAAATATTTTGCCATCGCCACATGGGATCTCCTCTTCCACCACTTCAAGCAGAGCAGGAGAGGGGCCCAAATATGGAAATGGACCAGTGAACAGCTCTTCAGAGTGTCCAACTGTGGGATCAGTTGCTGTCTGACGACACTCGGCATGGTGGGAGGAAGGAGCATCAGGGTGAGGAGGAGTATGCGGTTGAGACTCACGGCTACTAAGACTTGACCGTGTGGAAGACAGACCAGAGTTGGTGGTGCCCAGGTGACTGGAAGTATTATCTGCCATCCAATTAATAACCTGTTCACACTGATCATTTCGCACTAGTAGTGTTGTGTGCTTCCCTAGTAATTCGGTCAAGAACTGGGCGCGAGAAGATGTAGCTGTTGGTTGTGGCACAATTTCACCTTGGCCACGGCCCCGTCCTCTGCACGCACCATCACCAGAACGTCCAGTTCCACGTCCCTTGCCACGCGCCTTGCCCATTGTAAATGAAGTAAAATAGCTTACACTCGCACTCTCAGTGGCAAAAGGGTAATAAAAAGGAGATTAGAACCGTGGAAGAGGAAAACAACAGTTCTATTTCTCTGGCCTACACCAGAATCTTTGAAACAGATATATTTGTGTCTGAACAGTCAGCGAGACACTCAAACTGTTTTTTTTTATGTAAAAAAAGGCAAAAAGGTGGATTACACCCAGATTTGAACCGCGGAAGAGGAAAACCACAGTTCTATTTCTCTGGCCTACACAATAATCTTTTAAACAGATATATTTGTGTCTGAACAGTCAGCGAGACACTCAAACTGTTTTTTTCATGAAAAAAAGGCAAAAAGGTGGATAACACCCAGATTTGAACCGTGGAAAAGGAAAACCACAGTTCTATTTCTTTGGCCTACACCAGAATCTTTTAAACAGATATACTTGTGTCTGAACAGTCAGCGAAACACTGAAACTGTTTTTTTTTATGTAAAAAAGGCAAAAAGGTGGATTACACCAAGATTTGAACCGTGGAAGAGGAAAACCACAGTTCTAGTTCTCTGGCCTACACCAGAATCTTTTAAACAGATATATTTGTGTCTGAACAGTCAGCGAGACACTGAAACTGTTTTTTTTATGTAAAAAGGCAAAAAGGTGGATAACACCAAGATTTGAACCGTGGAAGAGGAAAACCACAGTTCTAGTTCTCTGGCCTACACCAGAATCTTTTAAACAGATATATTTGTGTCTGAACAGTCAGCGAGACACTGAACCTGTTTTTTTTTATGTAAAAAAGTAAAAAAGGTGGATTACACCCAGATTTGAACCGTGGAAGAGGAAAACCATAGTTCTAGTTCTCTGGCCTACACATGAATCTTTTAAACAGATATATTTGTGTCTGAACAGTCAGCGAGACACTGAAACTGTTTTTTTTTATGCAAAAAAGGCAAAAAGGTGGATAACACCAAGATTTGAATCGTGGAAGAGGAAAACCACAGTTCTAGTTCTCTGGCCTACACCAGAATCTTTTAAACAGATATATTTGTGTCTGAACAGTCAGCGACACACTGAACCTGTTTTTTTTATGTAAAAAAGGCAAAAAGGTGGATTACACCCAGATTTGAACCGTGGAAGAGGAAAACCACAGTTCTATTTCTCTGGCCTACACCAGAATCTTTTAAACAGATATATTTGTGTCTGAACAGTCAGCGAGACACTGAAACTGTTTTTTTTTTATGTAAAAAAGGCAAAAAGGTGGATAACACCCAGATTTGAACTGTGGAAGAGGAAAACCACAGTTCTAGTTCTCTGGTCTACACCAGAATCTTTTAAACAGATATATTTGTGTCTGAACAGTCAGCAAGACACTGAAATTGTTTTTTTTTATGGAAAAAAGGCAAAAAGGTGGATTACACCCAGATTTGAACTGTGGAAGAGGAAAACCACAGATCTATTCCTCTGGCCTACACCAGAATCTTTTAAACAGATATATTTGTGTCTGAACAGTCAGCGAGACACTGAAACTGTTTTTTTTTATGTAAAAAAGGCAAAAAGGTGGATTACACCCAGATTTGATCCGTGGAAGAGGAAAACCACAGTTCTATTCCTCTGGCCTACACCAGAATCTTTTAAGCAGATATATTTGTGTCTGAACAGTCAGCGAGACACTGAAACTGTTTTTTTTATGTAAAAAAGGCAAAAAGGTGGATTACACCCAGATTTGAACCGTGGAAGAGGAAAACCACATTTCTTTTTCTCTGGCCTACACTAGAATATTTTATTTAGATATATTTGTGTCTGAACAGTCAGCTAGATACTGAAACTGTTTTTTTTTATGTAAAAAATGCAAAAAGGTAGATTACACCCAGATTTGATCCGTGGAAGAGGAAAACCACAGTTCTATTTCTCTGGCCTACACCAGAATCTTTTAAACAGATATATTTGTGCCTGAACAGTCAGCGAAACACTGAACCTGTTTTCTTTTATGTAAAAAAGGCAAAAAGGTGGATTACACCCAGATTTGAACCGTGGAAGAGGAAAACCACATTTCTTTTTCTCTGACCTACACTAGAATCTTATATTCAGATATATTTGTGTCTGAACAGTCAGCTAGACACTCAAACTGTTTTTTTTATGGAAAAAAGGGAAAAAAGTGGATAATACAGAGATTTGAACCGTGGAACTGCAAAACCACAGTTCTAGTTATCTGGCCGAAACCAGACTCTTTTTAACAGACTTATTGGTGTCTGAACACTCACAGACACACTCAATTTTTTTTGGGTAGGGGGAAATGCCAAAAGGTTAATAAGACAGGTATTTGTACAGTCTGACTGAGGAAAAAAAAAAGAGGATTTAGATAAAAAAAAAGGATTTTTCCTGGCCTCTGAGACCTTGTGCTAAGTCTAACAATTTGAGCAGCAGCAGCACACTGGACTATAATGCAGTGTTTGCTGGTATAACCACTGTGTCTCCTATACAGCCTGCCTGCCTGATATCTGAGATGGATATTAGTCCTCAGAAGGACTGTTTGTTTGATTTTGCAGGCTTTAGAGACCCTACACTACCTATTTCGCAGTATAAATCTCTCCCTAGCTCAGCAGCACTCTCCCTACACTGTCTGATCCGGAGCGACTGTGTCCAAGATGTCCAGGTGACGCTGTGCGGCCAGCCAATCACTGTAATGCCCACAACCAACATGGCTGCGGCATTACAGTGACTGGCTGGCAATCCCTGCATGTTCATTGGCTCTGTAAAGAGCGCCAAACATGCAGGGCGGAGACCCGAGCTCCCGCCCGAGTGACCCGAAAATGCTCGGTGCTCGCCGAACATCCCGAGTAGTGAGATGCTTGAGCGAGTACCAAGCAGTGTCGAGCATGCTCGCTCAACACTAGTATCCATCTTTTGGTCGATTTTCCAAAGTTGGGGCTGCTGTACCGGAGGAGGACAATTTTTCTAATGATTTGGAGAGGGTTTGGACCAGTGTACGTCTGAACCTTAAAGAGGCTGACAGGAGATCAAAAAGGTATTTTGATGAAAAAATAAAGGAGTCCTTGTTTGCTGTTGGGGATATGGTTTGGTTGTCCTCTAGGAATCTTCATTTGAAAATTCCTTCTAAAAAAGTGGGGCCTAAATTTGTGGGTCCTTTCAAAGTGGTTCAGATTGTCAACTCAGCAGCTGTGAAGTTGGGCATTCCCTCGTCCTCGAGGATTAATTCTGTGTTTCATGAGTCGTTACTTAAGAAGGCACACATGCCTGATAAGCAGGCGAAGCCTACTGTTCCTCCTGTTGATGAGGATGGTGAATTTGAGATTTCTCGCATTTTGGATTCCAGGTGGCATAGAGGAAAATTACAGTATCTTGTGTCCTGGAGAGGTTTCGGCCCCGAGGAAAATTCCTGGGTGAAGGCCGAGGACTTCTCGGCCTCAAGGCTAATTAAGGCTTTTCACAGGAGATTTCCTGGTAAGGCTCAGCCTAGAGGATCCTCGTAAAAGGGGAGGTACTGTTAGAATCTCTGTTGTTTTACTATCGGCCATCTTGTTGTGGTTTGCTGGCTTCTAGTTTTTTCCTCTGGTGCTGGGTTTCTTGGTCACGTGATCATTGCACTCTTTGAAAATGGGAAATTTTCAAAACAGTCCTACATAGTCACTGTAGAAGGTACATACCTTATGGGAATAAAAGGTCTAGGAATAGGAGGAAGCCAATGTGGCTAAATAAGGAAGTCAAGAGGGCAATGAAAAACAAAAAAAGGGCTTTTGGTAAACTTAAACAAGAAGGCAGCGAGGAAGCGCTAATATCTTATAGGGAAAAAAACAAAATCTGTAAGAAGCAAATAAGAATAGCAAAAGAGGAGACAGAGAGACTAATTGCCAAGGAAAGTAAAACAAATCCCAAACTGTTCTTTAAGTATATAAACAGTAAAAGGATTAAAACTGATGGAGTTGGCCCATTGAAAAATAACCTGGGTAAAATCATAGAGGGCGATGAGGGTAAAGCAAACCTACTCAATAGCTTCTTCTCCACTGTTTTCACAAAAGAAAACAATTTATCGGAGTAAATGCAGAGTGATAAAGTAAACCCTCCGCTAAATATCACCCACCTAACCCAGGAGGAAGTTCAGAAACGCCTAAATAATATCAAAATAGACAAGTCACCAGGCCCAGATGGCATACACCCCCGGGTACTAAAAGAATTAAGTAATGTGATAGATAGACCGCTGTATCTTATATTCAAGCACTCTTTATGGACAGGGACTGTCCCACTAGACTGGCGCCAAGCAAATGTGGTACCAATATTCAAAAAGTGATCTAAAAGTGACCCTGGGAACTATAGACCAGTAAGCTTAACGTCTGTTGTGGGTAAATTGTTTGAAGGATTTCTTAGAGATGCTATTGTAGAATATCTTAATGATAATAACTGTCTAACTCCATATCAACATGGATTCATGAGGGATCGCTCCTGCCAAACAAACCTGATCGCCTTCTACGAGGAGGTGAGCTCACAGCTGGACCGGGGAGAGTCAGTGGATGTTGTATACCTTGACTTCTCCAAAGCGTTTGATACCGTGCCACACAAAAGGTTGGTATATAAAATGAGAATGCTTGGTCTGGGGGATAATGTGTGCAAGTGGGTAAATAGCTGGCTGAGTGATAGAAAGCAGAGGGTGGTTATCAATGGAGTAAGCTCATTGTGTGTCAGGGTTACTAGCGGGGTGCCTCAAGGGTCTGTCTTGGGCCCTATATTATTTAATATATTTATTAATGATCTAGTGGAAGGGTTGCATAGTAAAATAGCAATATTTGCAGATGATACTAAACTTTGTTTAGTAGTTAATACAGATGAGGATAGGGCACAGCTACAGGAGGATTTAGATAAATTGGGGAGTTGGGCCAAAAAATGGCAAATGGGGTTCAATGCCGATAAATGTAATGTCATGTACATGGGAAAGAAAAACAGCAGTCACCCATACATATTAAATGGGAAACCATTGGGGACATCTGACATGGAGAACGACCTGGGCGTCTTGGTTAACAGCAAATTAAATTGGAGTGCCCAGTGTCAGGCAGCAGCTGCGAAGGCAAATAGAGTCATGGCATGCATCAGAAGAGGAATAGGGGCATATGATGAGAACATTGTTCTTCCTCTGTATAAAGCGCTGGTAAGGCTGCACTTAGAATATTGTGCACAGTTCTGGGCTCCGGTGCTCAGGAAAGACATATTGGAGCTAGAGAGGGTACAAAGGAGGGCGACTAAGGTAATAAAGGGAAGGGAGGGACTAGAATACCCAGAGAGGTTGTCAAAATTAGGCCTATTTACGTTGGAACAGAGAAGGCTTAGGGGAGACCTCATAAACATGTATAAATACATCAAGGGGCAGTACAGAGATCTCTCCCATGACCTGCTTATACCAAGGATGGTGACAAAGACGAGGGGGCACACTATGCGTCAGGAGGAAAGGAGGTTCCTGCACCAGAATAGAAGGGGATTCTTTACGGTCAGAGCCGTGAGACTCTGGAATTCTCTGGGAGAGGAAGTGGTGATGTCCAACTCACTTAATGAGTTCAAGAGAGGCCTGGACACCTTTCTTGAGAACAATAAAATTACATCTTATGCTTAGTGATAGTTTATTTAATCCAGGGATTTAATCTGACTGCCAGATTGGAATCGGGAAGGGAATTTTTCCTCAATGATGTAAATTGGCCTATACCGCATGTTTTTTTTTTTGCCTTCCCCTGGATCAACGCTGCGGAATAGCTGCAGTGCACAAGAAATAGGCTGAACTGGATGGACGCTTGTATTTTTTCGGCCTTATAAACTATGTAACTCTTTATTACCCAGCACCTGGTTCCCTTTCCCTGCTGGACATCAGTGTTGTGACGCTCATGCTCTGGCTAAGTAGCCTGGTTTAGTGCTTCTTGCTTTGGACCATTTTTATCCTGGGACTTCTTGTTCCACCAGTTTTGTTTCCTTTAATTTTCGTTTCTGCAACTAACTTTTATGTTAGGAGGTCTCCTGCTTTTGCTCACAGTCCTTAGATCTTTTAGGGACCCCTTTCCCTTTCCTACAGGTCTTCGTTTGAGTTCAGTGCAGGAGTTTTGGTGGGGCTATTCATAAGGGATAGGGCACCCACCCCAGCATAGGGTAAAGCTGAGTCTCAGTGCAGGGACAGCTTTTCCCTCCTATTCCTTAGTTCTAAGTTGCAGAACATAACAGTTAGTTTTTCTTTAAGAAGCCCTCCTACTCTGCACTCATTATCTGTATTTATTGCACCTGTTTGAACTCATTACCTGTATAAAAGACATCTGTCTACACACTCAATCAATCACACTCTAACCTCCGCACCATGGCCAAGAACAAAGAGCTGTCTAAGGACATCAGGGACAAAATTGTAGACCTGTACAAGGGTGAAATGGGCTACAGGACAATAGGCAAGCAATTTGTTGAGAAGGTAACCACTGTTGGTGCAATTATTAGAAAATGGAAGAAACACAAGATGACTGTCAATCTTCCTCAGTCTGGGGCTCCATGCAAGATCTCACCTGATGGGGTGAGGATGATTCTAAGAAAAGTCAGGAATCAGTCCAGAACTACACGAGAGGACCTGGTCAGTTAACTGAAGAGAGCTGGGACCACAGTCTCAAATGATCTCAGATGACACCAAAATAGAACTTTTTGGTATCAACTCCACTCGCCGTGTTTGAAGGAGGAAGAAGGATGAGTACAACCCCAAGAACACTGTCCCAACCATGAAGCATGGTGGGAGAAACATCATATTTTGGGGGTGCTTTCTGCAAAGGAGACAGATCGACTGCACCATATTGAAGTGAGGATGGATGGGGTCATGTATCACGAGATGTTGGCCAGCAACCTCCTTCCATCAGTAAGAGCTTTGAAGATGGGTCATGGCTGGGTCTTCCAGCATGACAATGACCCAAAACACACAGCCAGGGCAACTAAGGAGTGGCTCTGTAAGAAGCATTTCAAGGTCCTGGAGTGGCCTAGGGAGTCTCCAGACCTGAACCCAATAGAAAATCTTTAGAGGGAGCAGAAACTCAATATTTCCAGCAACAGCCCGAAACCTGAAAGATCTGGAGAAGATATCTATGGAGGAGTGAGACAAAATCTCTGCTGCAGTATGAGCAAACTTGGTCAAGAACTACAGGAAACATCTGACCTGTGAAATTGCAAACAAAGGTTTCTGTACCAAATATTAAGCTATGTTTTTCTATTGTATCAAATACTTATTTCATGCAATAAAATGCAAATTAATTATGTAAAAATCATATAATGTGATTTTCTGGATTTTTTTTAAGATTCTGTCTCTCACAGTTGAAGCGTACCTATGATAAAAATTACAGACCTCTCCATTCTTTATAGGTGGGAAAACTTCCACGGCCGGCTCCTATCTTTTATACAGGCTATGGTTGCACCTGCTGATTGGCTGTGCTAGATCATGTGAACTGATTGCTGGAGATCATTGTGGAAAAGCCTTGACAGCCGTGACTTATGCTCACTGACTCTCGAATCTCAGAGTGTTTGAATTGGCATGGAAATTCAACTCAAACTCGATCATCCGTGGATCGATCTGCTGATCTCTACTCATTGGCCATAGCACAGAGCTGATTACACCTTATGAGCTTTTGGACAGCACACAAACCAATTCTGCCTGACTGGATGGCAACACAAGTCCCAAGTATACCAGTATACCTGGCTGGCAGAGCATGAGTCATCTAGCAATATTGGTCATAACATCTCCTATATCACCAACACATCCTGCGGTACAAATATGGCTGCACCTGGCAACAGTGTAGCAGTGTCCAAAGAACAATGCAAGGCAGGATTCAAGTACGCTACAGCAGACGAGGAGGCAGAAACAAAACACCGGCTTTATTAAGTAAAAGAGGATATATGCCGGAAGATAGGAATGACAGTTTTTTATAACAATGATGTTAATAACATGAGTATAAGGAGAAATAGCTGAAGCGGCTCACAAAACTATGCTCCAGCTATGGCAATGACAGTACAATACAAAAGTATAAATCAGGTTTCAAACTACTCTAGGCTAATTCACTATCTGGCTTTTGCACTAACCTGGCCATGATAATACAGCGTCCTAACTAAAGAGAATGTGAGCTACACCCTCACACAGTACGGTACCAGTGTTTCACTCACAATTGTGCAGTTCAGGAATAGAGAGGCAGCTGCTGCTTGGTTCTGTTGTAGCTGATCCGGATGAGTTATGCTTCAGTTCTTTCTCCTGTAGATTTTTTCTTCTCTTTTCCAGTCAGGCAAGTCTTATTCCCCTCTCAATGATGAGGGATGGCTGACACACTGTTATCTGGTACCTCAGGTCACCAGTATTCAGGGAAGCTGTTCCAGAGGAGTGATGCATCTCTTTATTTTTGGACACAGTCCTGATGATAACCAATCTTGTAATAATCCAGTCTTTATCTTTTCCCCAAAGAACATCAGGTCCTCTTATTATCTATCCTTATCAGGACACAGGCAAACGTCCTGACTGTTACCTCAGACACACACAAAGTCTCTCTCACTTCCTGGTTCTTCTCCCTTCAACAGCACACACCAAAACAACAGGGGGAGAGGCAACTAGTCCAAGAGCAATAATCAGAATGGAGCATGGTCTCTTAAAGTCACAGTGTCATTCAATGTCCAGTAAGGGCTGACCCCCTACAACAGAGGCAGATGTTGCTGGAGCTGGTCCTGGTAGAGATGTAGCAGTTCACTAATAAATCATTTTGTTCGCACACAGTATCATGTTGTCACCAGAACATCTCCTATGTGCTGTCCATCCAATCTTCTAATTATTTTTTTTGTACCCATCGTTTGGCAATTGCCTACATGTTTATGACTCGCCCCCTGGGCCGTGGGGCACTCGGGACCGGACTTCAGGGTGATGCTGGGAGTAGTAGTGGCGACCCGGTCCCGTGGCTCAGGGTGGTCAGACCAGTGGCAGTCTATGATGTGCTGTAGGTAATGTCCGACTACGCCACCCGTGGATTGCGGCTATTATGAACCGGCGCTGCAAGGCAGTCCACTGAGGCTGATGGTGTGTGCAGCTGAGATAGTATAACTCCCCATGGGAAGAATGTAGCCTCAGGGCAGTGAGCGTAGATGGTGGGGATTGTAGTGCAGGGCGTCCCAGCACCGGTAGTGCTGGCGCGGCAAGAAATGCAAAGACAACGTGTTGCAGTCCAGGGTCTTTTACTCACAGTTCGTATAGTCCAAGTCACCTCTGCAGGGAATGACTGCCCAAGCCGTGCTGCGTCCACCAGGTGAGGGGCTCGGTCAACCCCCAGGCAATTCAGTAGTATGGCACAGGACTCTCTTTTATCCTTCCTCTGGCTTGTGCCCCACCAGTGACCAAGCTTTTGTCCAGCTTCCGCGGATCTACGCGGGTAAACGTGGGCCCCGTTTCCCGCTATGCTATATGATGCCTTCCTAGCAAGGTTTAGTAGGGGGTCGCACCAAGTAATGATCACGACCTCCGGTTCTTGGCTGAGGGTAGTTTCTCCTCCACCAATTTGGGATCCGGTACCCTTTTCTCGCCTGACCCGTCACCTGTAATTTCCTGGGTCCTTAGGGTCCCTTCTGCCTTCTTGTTCCTGAGCCCTTCTACACTTTGGGTACTTCTCTTCCTTTTCTGTTCCTTTCTGTTTCTGTTCCTTTCTGTTCCTGTTCTCCTCTCCTCTCTGGCTCCAGCCTTCTCTCTAGGCCTGCCAAGTGGAGCTGGGCCCAGATTGAGCCACAGCTCCCTGTCAGCCCTCTCTGGCTGAACTCCTTCTCTCACTGAACTCAACCCAGAACTAAGATGGTGCCCTCCTTATATACCCTCCCCTAGTGAGTGAGCTCAGGTGACCA
This sequence comes from Phyllobates terribilis, assembly GCF_046119375.1. Lineage (NCBI taxonomy): Eukaryota > Metazoa > Chordata > Amphibia > Anura > Dendrobatidae > Phyllobates > Phyllobates terribilis. The sequence goes on along the minus strand of NW_027362769.1, from coordinate 213,038,275 downwards.
GCAACCAATGAGCTCCTACCTATGCTCAGAAACTGTCCCCTTCTGCTCCTACATCACTGGGTTTTCCTCCCCCCCTCCCCACTACAGTCAGGGACATGTTTGCATTACTATATAAATGGGAGCACCGTTGAGCTGTCCCCCGGAAATGGGGTGTGTGTGATGCATGCCGCTAACTGAGCCCTGGTCCACCCTCCATCCTTACCCGGGAGTGGAATACCACACCTCTGGCAGAGGTGCAATACCCCTGTAGCGGCCGAACCCTCGGGGCGCTACATTTACACTTACAAACACTAATCTGCAGGACCTGTCACCAAGTGAAAAGTAGCCAATTTTTGCTCTCATATTGATATACACATATATACATATATATATATATATACAGTACAGACCAAAAGTTTGGACACACCATCTCATTTAAAGATTTTTCTGTATTTTCATGACCATGAAAAATGTACATTCACACTGAAGGCATCAAAACTATGAATTAACACATGTGGAATTATATACTTAACAAAAAAGTGTGAAACAACTGAAAATATGTCTTATATTCTAGGTTCTTCAAAGTAGCCACCTTTTGCTTTGATGACTGCTTTGCACACTATTGGCATTCTCTTGATGAGCTTCAAGAGGTAGTCACCGGAAATGGTCTTCCAACAATCTTGAAGGAGTTCCCAGAGATGCTTAGCACTTGTTGGCCCTTTTGCCTTCACTCTGCGGTCCAGCTCACCCCAAACCATCTCGATTGGGTTCAGGTCTGGTGACTGTGGAGGCCAGGTCATCTGGCGTAGCACCCCATCACTCTCCTTCTTGGTCAGATAGCCCTTACACAGCCTGGAGGTGTGTTTGGGGTCATTGTCCTGTTGAAAAATAAATGATGGTCCAACTAAACGCAAACCGGATGGAATAGCATGCCGCTGCAAGATGCTGTGGTAGCCATGCTGGTTCAGTATGCCTTCAATTTTGAATAAATCCCCAACATTGTCACCAGCAAAGCACCCCCACACCATAACACCTCCTCCTCCATGCTTCACGGTGGGAACCAGACATGTAGAGTCCATCCGTTCACCTTTTCTACGTAGCACGAAGACACGGTGGTTGGAACAAAAGATCTCAAATTTGGACTCATCAGACCAAAGCACAGATTTCCACTGGTCTAATGTCCATTCCTTGTGTTCTTTAGCCCAAACAAGTCTCTTCTGCTTGTTGCCTGTCCTTAGCAGTGTTTTCCTAGCAGCTATTTTAGCAGGAAGGCCTGATGCACAAAGTCTCCTCTTAACAGTTGTTGAAGAGATGTGTCTGCTGCTAGAACTCTGAGTGGCATTGACCTGGTCTCTAATCTGAGCTGCTGTTAAACTGCGATTTCTGAGGCTGGTGACTTGGATAAACTTATCCTCAGAAGCAGAGGTGACTCTTGGTCTTCCTTTCGTGGGGCGGTCCTCATGTGAGCCAGTTTCTTTGTAGTGCTTGATGGTTTTTGCAACTGAACTTGGGGACACTTTCAAAGTTTTCCCAATTTTTCGCACTGACCGACCGTCATTTCTTAAAGTAATGATGGCCACTCGTTTTTCTTTACTTGGCTGCTTTTTTCTTGCCATAATACAAAATCTAACAGTCTATTCAGTAGGACTATCAGCTGTGTATCCACCAGACTTCTGCACAAAACAACTGATGGTCCCAACCCCATTTATAAGGCAAGAAATCCCACTTATTAAACCTGACAGGGCATACCTGTGAAGTGAAAACCATTTCCGATTACTACCTCTTGAAGCTCATCAAGAGAATGCCAATAGTGTGCAAAGCAGTCATCAAAGCAAAAGGTGGCTACTTTGAAGAACCTAGAACATAAGACATATTTTCAGTTGTTTCACACTTTTTTGTTAAGTATATAATTCCACATGTGTTAATTCATAGTTTTGATGCCTTCAGTGTGAATGTACAATTTTCATAGTCATGAAAATACAGAAAAATCTTTAAATGAGAAGGCGTGTCCAAACTTTTGGTCTGTACTGTATATATATATATATATATATAAATATATAGTGACATTCACTTTGAATGATGAAATGACAGTTATAAAAATTGATGCAAAGTCCTTCATCCTAAAAATAATATATGTATTTACAGATACTGGAAGAAAAGTTTCTAACAGACTGTCAAGGAGTTTTAATATTGTTGACAAGTCTGAATGCATTTTGAGCAGCATGTAAGTTTATGAGGCTCTTTCCTCTCTTACAGTGTCATATGGATGGCTGGACATAAATATTAGATCATTATCCTGTTATCCCACAGATGTCAACATAGTTTAAAGGCAATGTAATGTGAATGAAGGTATCTTTGCCCTTCCCAGGTGTTGGGCTTTGGGTGGTCATATCAGTTTATTGGATTTTAATTGATTTCCTGTTCAATCAGTAGATATATGCTGCCAACAATATTCAGCATTTTCTTTTTTCATGTTCTCTATGACAATAAAAATACATGCTTGACTATTGGATTTCTAGTTAGTAGTAGATATAGAAAAATGGATCTTAGCCTCTTCATTATTAGCCTCTTAGTTATATGTATGTGTGCAGTGGCTGTGAGAAAGTATTCAGTCCCTTGGCATTTTAACTATTTTGTTACATTGCAACCTGTGTTTAAACATTTTTGTAATCCAATTTGTGTGTGATGCATCAGCACTAGTGATGAGCGAGAACTAAAATGCTGGGGTACTCGTTGCTCGGGCCGAGCAAATTGAAATACTCGGGTGCTCGACCCGAGCAACGAGCCTAATGTAAGTCTATGGGAAACTCGAGCATTTTTCAAGCGGCTCCCCCCGGCTGTCTGCAGAGGGCCTAAAAATTGCCCAAATCGATGGGAACAGTGATCAATTGACATGGGAACAGCATGGGGAAGACCACTGGAAGCATCTCTGACTCTCAGATCACTGCTGTCAGCAACGTGGTCAGAGTATTACACCACTTTTACGGACTCACAATAAAACATACAAAAACTAAACCAAAATGGATTTTCCTGGGAAATATGTTAAGGAACATCCTTTCCAGGGTAATGACTTGTATATAAGGGAAAATAAATAACCAAAAACAAAAATACTCCTCCATAACTTGGGCTATGTTCACACGTAGGGTTTTTGATGCGTTTTTGCACTTTTGAATTGCTTTCATCCAAGACAAATGCATTCACCAGGATATGTCATTTTAACATTTTACAACCTTATCCGGCCATGTGGTGTGTGACAGATCATCAGTCACATGCATACAATGCTGAAAAGACCTCTGGAAGCATCTCTGACTCCCAGGTCGCTGCCTAAAAGTGTGCCCATCATAAGTGATCCTTGGCGCATGCGAAGATGCCTCCCGCCATGCACCTGTCATTGCAGACTTGCAACAATCACCGTCCACGTCCTTGTCCCAGTGCAGCGTTCAGTTGTCCCTACCCCATTTCTTGGAATGCAAGCGCAAGTATGCAGGCAGCCACCCACCCACAGGCTTCAATACTATACTGCCAAATTTTTGACAGCTGCTTGCACTTGAAATGTGGCCTTTTAGGCTCGTGGAGGTGGAAGCTTTTCACAACCTCATACCGGCGGTGGCCGAGTGTCCATACTCGGTCCCCAGCCGCCACTATATTTCCCGGTATCGCCTCCGCCTTCCACAAGCACGGGTCCCACAACATTACCCGTGCCCTCCCCAGTGCACTTTCTGGGAAGGACCGCCTAACCACAAACATGTAGACAGGTGAATGTGGCCAGGGACAGTACGGAGCCAGTCCACAACTTTTTTTGCTAAGAGTTGTATTTAGCTCGGTGAAAGGACTGGCATAGAGGGAAACTGTATCTACCCTGCATGTCATTTCTCCCAGGAAGTCCTGTAATTGAGCTTGTTGCAGAAGCAATGGCAGCCCATCCAACATCAACTCGCACTTGTCGGTGGTGCTTTGACACACACATATCTTTCTTTGCGCATTTAATTTTTTGAATGCAGAGTTGGACAATGGCCTGATCTGTAATGTGTTTTGAGAAATAACATGCATAAGCATGGCTGATCCACATAAAAAAAAGCAGCCATAGAGTGTCCAGGAACCTTCCCCCACACGTTTCTTAGCTCTGGCTGCTTTCCGGCAGGGTTGGACGAGTTCACCAGAGAACCGGAGGCTCCTCCGGCGGGCCCTGGCTTCTCCTTCAGGAGAGTTCATAGTGCCGAGTTGAGGCCATGATGATGATAGAGGCCATCATCTGCTTAGTTTTCTGTTACTTGGAATGCAAGTGCAAGTATGCAGCCAGCCACCCACCCACCACGCAGGCCGCAACACTAAACTGCCAAATTTCTGGGCAGCTCTTTGCACTTGAAATATGGCCTTTTAAGCTCGTGGAGGCGGAAGCTTTTCACAACCTCATGCTGGCGGCGGCCGGGTGTCCATACTCGGTCCCCAGCCGCCACTATATTTCCCGGTATCGCCTCCGCCTTCCACAAGCACAGGTCCCACAACAGGTCCCAGTGCACTTACTGGGAAGGACCGCCTAACCACAAACACATGGACAGGTGAATGTGGCCAGGGACGGTACGGAGCCAGTCCACAACTTTTTTGGCTGAAAGTTGTATTTAGCTCGGTGAAAGGACTGGCATAGAGGGAAACCGTATCTACCCTGCGTGGCATTTCTCCCAGGAAGTCCTCGAAAGCTGCTTGCACTTGAAATGTGGCCTGAACATTACTGCTGGTACTTTTCTGTGGTAATTTGCTTGTCTCCTACCAGCCTGGAATATTTCCAGCAAACTATGGTACGACGCCATGGTATTAGCACTGCCCCCAGTACCAGTAGCGAAGCCATCCTCAATTTCCTTCTCAGGAATTTTATTTGGTAGACTGAGTGGCTGCCCAAATACATTTTCTCACAAAGGAGTTGAAGATAGAGTGGCAGTAGGTGCAAGTTTCTCTAGCCTGTTAGATATTAGAGAGTGAACGGCAGCTCATTGGATCAGTGGTTAGCACTGAAGCCTTTCAGCGCTGGGATCCTGGGTTCAAATCCGAGCAAGGACTTTGCATGTCCTCCCCGTGTTTGCGTGTGTTTCCTCCTCAGTAAAAAAGCAGCTATAGAGTGTCCGGGAACCTTCCCACACACTTTTCTTAGCCAGGACTGCTTCTCAGCAGGGTTGGACGGTAACTTTGCAGCTGCTATAGGGCTCTTGAGCGGGTGAGAAAGGCTGGCCCTCAGAATCAAATCCTGTGGTGGGCACAATGTTTTTCAATCTGAAACAGCTTCTCAGTGGGAGTTGTATTTCACCACTGCCATATTATTTAGCTCGGTGAAAGGGCTGGCATAGAGGGAAACCGTATCTACCCCGGCTGTCATTTCTCCGTCACCAGGTTCCCCCCATTGTCACACTAGACCATGCCTGGATGTATGTTCAGCGGTGAGAGCCACAGATCAGGCTGCTGTGTTACAGCATTCAACAACTCTGCAGCGCTGGGCGGTTTGTCAATTAAGCATTAAGCATGTTATCTTCAGCATAGCCTGTTGCCACTTGGCCAAGGCAGTGCTGCAGTGCTGTCTGCTTGTGACTGATGTGGTCATTTTGGAGATGGAGGAGGAGGTGCAGGAGCTGAACAATGTGATTACATTGAGGTTAAATTGGTGACACTGTTTTTTATACTAAAGAAAGATCCTATTGTTTTGGGTTTTTTACGTTATTTTTTAAGACAAATGCATTCACCGGGAAATGTCATTTTAACATTTTACAACCTTATCTGGCAATGTGGTGTGTGACACATCATCAGACACATCCTGTTTTATTTATGATGGAGGGACTCTAAAAGTCATAAAGCCTATTTTTATAGGGCCTTCAGACGGCCCTTACTATTTTTAAAAGGCCAGCAGTCAGCCCTCGCTATTGTTAGAGAGCCATCAGCCGTCTATGCTTTGTTGTTCCCATTATTAACAAGTGGGTTTCCTATACTGTTATTACGTATCCAGTGACTGCAAGGGCTGCCAAAAATTTGGACGCAACCCAATACCCCTTAGAAGAGGCATAGAGGAGGGTCTCAGTAAAAAAAATATTCCCATTATAAAGGAGCGGGTCTCCTATAGTGGTAATGCCCATGCTGTGACTGCAAGGGCTGCCAAAATTTTGAAAAACCCCACTAAGAATTTAAAGACACACGGAGCAGGGCCACAGTAACAAGGTACGACATGTTCCCATTAGAAAGGAGAGGGTCTGCTATACAGTTATAGGGTATGCAGTTAGTCCAACGGCTGACCAATTTTAGGAAAAACCCCACTAAGAATTTAAAAACACACAGAGCAGGGCCACAGTAACGACAAATTCTCATTAGAAAGGAGAGAGTCTCCCATAGTGTGGGCCTATGCAGTAAATGCAAGGGCTTCCAAAAATTTGGAGGCACTTCAGTGCCCCTTGGAAGAGACGTGGAGGAGGGCCTCTTAAAGAAATGTTCCCATTAGAAAGGAGCGGGCCTCCTAAACTTGTAATGCCCATGCACTAAGTGTATGGGCTGACAAACATTTACCCCTGGGGGGTATACATGAACATACTGTATAAAAAAAAAAATTCACGGGCATCATAAATACCTTTTAAAAAAATTATGTGGGTGTTGCATCACAGACCACGGTCACCCTGGCGATATGGTGGTGGAGGATGAGGAGAAGGAGGAGGACAAGAGCAAATAGAGAAAATCAGGAAGAGTATACCCATGTGTGGGTGTGAAAAGGTGCATGGGAATACACCTCCCAAGAAAAGACACTGGATTTGAGTTTATGTTACGCTGCTATCATTCCGTGGTGTTGAGAAGTCTGGCCCAATCCAGCCCTTGTTAATTTTTATAAGAGTCAGCCTGTCAGCATTTTCAGTTGACAGGTGGATGTACTTATCAGTTAAAATTCAGTTAAAATTCCACCAGCGGCACTAAAAACCCGCTCTGATAAAATGCTGTCAGTAGAGCAGGCCTGGACCTCCAAGGCATAGAGAGCCAGTTCATTCCACGTATCCAGCTTGGATACCCAATAATTATAAGGCACAGAGGAATCACGGAGGACGCTGGTAAGGTCAGCAAGGTACTCCCTCTGCATCTTCCCAAACTTTGCACTCTTTGTGAGAGTACCCCGCGCCTCAGGGCCTGTCCGATGGGAGGATCTGAGAAAACTCTCCCAGAACTTTAACAGTGTTCCCCTGCTGGATTGAAGTTGTGTCTCTCTCGCCTGTACTCCTTGGTTGTCCAACGAAGTGTCCCCTCTGCTGCCAGCGTTTTCAGATGGGAATTTTTTTAATAGTTCCGCAACAAGGGCCTTCTGGTACTGCCCCTTTTTTGTAGACCTGTCCGCCTCAGGAATAAGAGATAGAAAGTTCTCCTTGTAGCATGGGTCTAGAAATGTCACCAAGTAGTAATGACTGTCACCCAAAATTTTGAGAACGTGAGGGTCATGGGAAAGGCAGCATAACATAAACTAAGCAATGCGTGCCAGACTACTAACAGGCAAGACTTCCGTGTCCTCACCAAGAGGATGACTGACCATGTTCTCCTCCTCCTCCTCCTCTCTGTCCTCTGGCCATCCACGCTGAACAGACGGTATGAAAGCTGTGCAGGTAGTACCGTCTATAGTGCATGAATCTAGCTCCTGTCCTTCCTCCTCCTCCTCTTCCGCATTGTCACCCAATCCACGTTGGGATGAGATGAGGCTTGGGTGTGTGTAATCACCCTGTATGGTTCCTTGGTCCATCTCATCATGCTCCGCCTGCAATGCATCCTCTTTGATTGTGAGCAGAAAGCGTTTCAGAAGACAGAGAAGCGGGATGGTGATGCTAATTATGGCGTCATCACCGCTCACCATCTTGGTGGAGTCCTCAAAGTTTTGGAGGATGGTACATATGTCTGACATCCATGTCCATTCCTGAGGTCTTATGTGTGGAGTCTGAACTGAATACCGACGGCCTTATTGATGCTGGTACTCAACAACTGCCCTCTTCTGCTCACAAATCCTTCCCAACATCTGCATCGTAGAGTTCCAATGCGTGGGGACATCACACACCAGTCTGTGAGCCGGAAGCTGCAAACGATGCTGAAACACTGCAAGGGCAGCGGAAGCTGTAGCTGACTTTCTAAAATGGGCACACAGGTGGCATACTTTAACAAGCAGATCCGGAAGCTCTGGGTAGGATTTTAGAAACTGCTGAACCACGAGGCTAAGCACAAGGGCCAGGCATGGTACGTGTGTGAGCTCGCCTCGCCTCAGAGCCGCCACCAGGTTCCATCCATTGTCACACATGACCATGCCTGGCTGTAGGTTCAGCGGTGTGAGCCTCAGATCTTCCTGCTCTTTTAGAGCTGTCCACAACTCTTCAGCATTGTCCGGTTTTTCAGCTAAGCATATTAGCTTCAGCACAGCCTGTTGCCGCTTGGCTGAGGCAGTGCTACAGTGCTTCCAGCTTGTGACTGATGTGGTCATTTTGGAGATGGAGGCTGAAGAGGAGGAGGAGGCTGATGAGGATGAGGTGCAGGAGCTGTAGACCGTGGGGGCAACCCTGATTGACCTAGGGCGCGCAATTCTTGGCGTCGGGAGGACGTGTTCCGTCCCAAGGTCCGACTGGGTCCTGGCTTCCACTATGTTAACCCAGTGTGCGGTCAGCGAGATGTACCGTCCCTACCCACAATCACTTGTCCATGTGTCCGTGGTTAGGTGGACTTAACGGTAACTGCGTTGTTGAGAGCACGGCTATTGTTTTAGGACACGTGCTTGTGTAATGCGGGGACGGCACACCGGGAGAAATAGTGGCGGCTGGGGACCGAGTACCGAGGGATGGCCACCGCCTTCAGGTTACGGAATGCTTCCGTCTCCACAAGCTTAAAAGGCAACATTTCGAGCGCAAGCAGTCGTGAAATGTGAGAATATAGTAGTGTGGCCTGTAGTGCGTTGGGTGCATATCTGCGCTTGCATTCCAAGGATTGGGGTATGGACAACTGAACGCTGCGCTGGGACAAGGACATGGACGTGCTTCCTGATGCTGCTACTTGAGAGTGTGCAACGACAGGTGCAGGGCAGGAGGCGTCTTTGCATGCACCATGGACGGGATTGGCTTGCATGCACAACAGCGGAAGAAGCAGTGGTGCCACCTGCAGACACTGTATCTGGACACTGGGGTTCGGGCCACAAAGTTGGGTGCATTGCTGCTATGTGCCTGATCATGCTGGTGGTGGTCAGGCTGGTCGTTTTGCCACCCCTGCTGATGCTGGCCTGGCAGGTGGTGCAAATGGCCTTTTTGGGGTTATTGGCAGAGTCTTTAAAAAACAACCAGACTCGGGAAGACCTAACAGTTGTACTGGTAACTTCCTTCGTGTTGGTGTTACGGGGAACGGTTGCCTGCCTTCTGTCTGCGGCCACCACACTGCTTCTTCCTGCCTGTTTGGGTGCTCTGCCTCCCTTCCCCTGTGTGCTGCTGTCCTCGCTCTGCATGTCCTCCTGCCAGGTTGGGTCAGTTACTATATCATCCACCACCTCATCTTCCACTTCCGCACCCTGGTCCTTTCTGGCAATTGTGTCTCATCATCGTCCACCTCTTGTGACACTTTGCCACCGTCGCCTTCGTGTGAACATGGCTGCTCAAAAATTTGGGCATCGCTACACGCGATCTCCTCTTGCCCCGCTTCAAGTGGACCGGGCGAGAGGCCCGAATCTCTAAATGGAAAAGTGAACAGCTCTTCAGAGTGTCCAAGTGTGGGATCAGTTGTGTCTGGGTACTCGGCATGGTGGGAGGAAGGAGGATCAGGGTGAGGAATATGCGGTACAGACTCACAGCTACTGAGACTTGACCGTGTGGAAGACAGGTTGGTGGTGGTGGTGGCTAAGTGACTGGAAGCATTATCCGCTATCCAACCAACAACCTTTTGACACTGCTCTGGCTTCAATAGTGGTGTGCTGCGGTCCACTAGAAATTGAGACAGGAAGGTCAGGCGAGAAAATGTGGGTGTTTGTATTGGCACAATTTCGGCTTGCCCACAGCCTTGTCCTCGGCCACTGCATGCATCATTACCATCATATCCAGTTCCCCGTCCCTTGCCAAGTGCCTTGCCCATTTTAAATGGAGGACAGTATCTTCCACGCTCACTACAAATGACTGAGTTTGGAGCGAACTTATATGTGATCCGTGTGATAGAGAAAACAGAGTTTTAAATACCTGGCCTGTAGGTAAGTAGTTTGAACTGGAAACTGTGGTGAATTGCTTCACTGACACACTAAAGGAAATTTTTAATGGAGGCCAGAAATGGCAGTATTTTCTGACAACGTATATGTGATCTGTGTGACTGAGAAAACACAGTTTTAAATAGCTGGATTTCTAGTGCTCTAATATGGAAAGGACCTGGCTGTATTCTGCAGTGCCAACAAGCAAATGGCGCAGAAAAAATGGTGTTCTCTGGATTGCTTTTTAAGCAATAATGAGGATTAAGATCCAAAGAAAAGTATTCCTGGCCCCTGAGACCTGGGCCTTTGTATAGAAATATCTAACAGCAGCAGAAGGCAGAATTGGAATGGAGCCTCTTGTGCTATATGCACTGCAGTCTGCTATATACACCGCCTGCCTATACACCCTGCCTGCCTGATATCTCTGCAGATGGATTAGTCCTCAGTAGGACTGTTTGTTAAGATGGATATGTATAATGTACGTTTTTTTCTCCCTACACTACCTAATACACGATCAAATCTCTCCCTGACACAGCAGTAGCTCTCCCTACACTGTCTGATCCTGAGTGACTGTGACGAGCATGGTGGCGCCAAACATGCAGGGAGGGGACCTGAGTTCCTGCCCGAGCAACCTGGAAATACTCGGCGAGCACCGAGCATCTCGAGCAGTGAGATGCTCGGGCGAGCACCGAGCAGTAGCGAGCATGCTCGCTCATCACTAATCAGCACTAAATAGTCTAAGTTGCTGAAGTAATGTGAGAAAACTATAAGCAAAGTTGTTGAGAAGTACAAGTCAGGGTTGGGTTATAAAAAAATATCCCAATCTCTGATGATCCCCCAGAGCAACATCAAATCCACACAACAGACCTGCCAAGAGAGGGCTGCCCACCAAAACTCTCAGCCTGGGCAAGGAGGGCATTAATCAGAGGTAAACCTGAATGAGCTGCAGAGTTCCCAAGAGTTGATTTGGTGCCAGACATATTGTTTACCTTGGTGCCCAAAAAGTTCAATTTTGGACTCATCTGACCACAGCACTTCCCTCCATACATTTGGGGAGTCTCCCACATATCTTTTGGCAAGCTCAAAACGAGCTTTACATTTTTTGTGTGTAAGGAAATGCTTTTTTCTGCCCACTCTTCCATAAAGGCCACCTCTACTGTATGGAGTGTATGGCTTATTGTAGTTGTATGGACAGATACTCCAGTCTCTGCTTGGGAACTCTGCAGCTCCTTCAGGGTTACCTTTGGTCTCTGTGCTGCCTCTCTGATGAATGACCTACTTGTCCAGGCTGAGAGTTTTGGTGGGTGGCCCTCTCTTGGCAGGTTTGTAGTGGTGCCATGTCCTTTCCATTTGATGATAATAGATTTGATGTTGCTCCGGGGATCATCAGAGATTGGGATATTTTTTTATATCCCAACCCTGACTTGTACTTCCCAACAACTTTGTCCCTGACTTATTTGGAGATCTCCTTGGTCTTCATGGTGTTGTTTGGTTAGTGGTGCCTCTTGCTTAACCCCTTTACAGCCTGTGGCGTATTAGTCACCCCCTGTTCAGCGTGGGCTCCGGCACTGAGCCCACACTGAACCGGGCACATGTCAGCTGATTCTTACAGCTGACATGTGCCCGCTACAGCCATGGGTGGAATTGCGATCCACCCGAGGCTGTTAACATGTTAAATGCTGCTGTCAATCTCTGACAGAGGCATTTAACATTGCCGCGCTGGAAGCGCGTCACTTACCCCGCCCATCGGTGACCCCATCACGTGATCGCGGGTCACTGATGGGTGGGCATGACAACCCTGGGTCTGCAGCAGACCTCAGTGGTTGTCATGTGCTGATAGCTACATAAAGGTGATCTGCTCATCATCTCTATGTAGCAGAGGCGATCAGACAAGTGCTGCTTCTAGTCTCCTATGGAGACTATAAAAGCATGCATAAAGTGAAAAATTTTTTTTTTTTTTTAAAAATATAAAAGTTTAAATCACTCCCCTTTCGCCCCATTTAAAATAAAATAATGGAAAAAACCCCCACATACACATATTTGGTATCGCCGTGTTCATAATCGCCCTATCTATCAATATAAAAAAAGAATTAATCCGATCGATAAACGGCGTAACGAGAAAAAAATGATAAACGCCAGAATTACGCTTTTTGGTCGCTGCAACATTGCAAAAAAATGAAATAACGGGCGAAAAAAACATCGGATCTACCCCAAAATGGTATCAATGAAAACTTCAGCTCGGCGCGCAAAAAATAAGCACTCACCCGGCCCCAGATCAAAAAATGGAGACGCTACGGGTCTTGGAAAGGGGCGCCATATCTTTTTTTTTCACCACTTAAATAAAAAAGAACCTATACATGTTTGGTGTCTACGAACTCATAATGACCTGGAGAATAATAATGGCTGGTCAGTTTTAGCATTCAGTGAACATGGTAAAAAAAAATTAAAAAAACATCTGTGGTATTGCACTTTTTTTGCAATTTCACCGCACTTGGATTTTTTTCCCCGTACATGATATGGTAAAACCAGTAATATCGTTCAAAAGTACAACTCATCCTGCAAAAAATAAGCCCTCACATGGCCATATTGACTAAAAAATAAAAACGCTATGGCTCTGGGAACAAGGGGAGCAAAAAACGAAAATGCAAAAACGGGTTGCGAAGGGGTTAATGGTAATGCAGCTTCTGTGGTCTGTCAGAAATGGTGTGTATATACTGACAGACCATCTGACACTTAGATTGCACACAGGTGGACTTCCTTTCACTAAGCATGTGACTTATGAAGGTAATTGCTTGCCCTAGAAATTTTAGGGGCTTCATTGCAAAAGTGGTGAATACATATGCACATGCCAATTTTTACTTATTTGAACCCATAAATTTAATTTATGCCTATATTTTTCTCACTTCACTTCACCAACTTAGACTATTTACTGCTGATACATCACACACAAATCGACTTACAAAAATACTTAAGCACAGGTTGTAATGTAATAAAATAAGTAAAAAGCCATGGGGGGTGAATTCCCTCGCAAGCCACTATAGGTTAAAAAAAGACCTAGGTCCATCACAAACAACCTTTCTTCACCAATCATACATTTTTGTCACTAAATTATCATCCAGCCCTTTTTTAAAAGCTGTTATAGTGTCTGTCATCAGAACCTCTTGTGGTCGGCATTCCACAGCCTGACTGCTCTGACAGTAAAGAACCCTTTCCTATTTAGCTGCCAGAATTTCCTTTCCACCCGTAATGAGTGCCCCCTGGTCCTCAGTATGGTCTTTGGAAGGAATAAGTCATGTGCCAGTCCCTTGTACTGACCACACATATATTTATACATATAAAAAAGATCTCCTCTGAGACATCTTTTTTCTAAGATAAACAAGCCCAACTTTTCAAACCTCTCATCATATGAGAGGCCTTCCATCCTTTGTAATAATCAAGTTGCCGCCTTTGAACTGACTCTAAAATGGTGATCTTTTAGTTTGGATTTTACACCTGTTATCAACCAAAAATTCTAGTGTATGGCATAATCGAATTCCCCTGATCATTTGTCATTTTGTACAAGTCCAATGTGTTTTTTTTAATTTCCTAATCTGCCAGTGTAGTCTGTCATATTGATAGTTGAATCATCATTCAAATTGTCTGACAGACCATTGTTTGGCCACATTCAGGACAATCATAATCTGCATGTTTAGATTTTGAAAAAAGTAGACACTTGTCTGTAGGATAAAATCACAAAATTTCAAACAGGGTGGGTAGGTGGTTTGGTTGTCAATTTTGGTGAAGATCAATCAGATCCGAAAAGTAGCTAAGGCGAAAGTGCACATGCCCCAAGCATCTTCTCTATAATCTGAACCTAATCAGCCTTAGTTGGTCTCAACACATTTGTTACTGGATGACAAGAACATACCGTATTTTTTGGAACATAAGACGCATTTTTTTCCCCCCAAATTTGGGAGGAAAATGGGGGGTGCGTCTTATGGTCCGAACCTTACCAGATTCTTGAGGTGGTGGTGTAGTGGAATCGCAGAGCCGATGCAGCAGAGCGGCGGTGCAGCTGTGAGGCAGAGTGGCGGAAGGTGCGGCGGCGAAACTGAGTGGCTGTGCAGCAGTGCGATGGTGAGGCAAAGCGGCGGTGGGTGCACGGTGATCTACAGGAAAATGGTCTCCCGCGCTGGTGTGGCGCCCCTGCTGCGCATTGGTGCCACAGAACCCAGAAGGGTGCATGGATGGACTTCTCCACAAGAGGCCCTCACACATTCACACACCTCCACCTTCCACCTCAGACCAGCAGAGGGAGCCCGTTAGGGACATATATAGGGAGGGTGGAGCCAGGCAGCTCAGTCTAGTCTTAGTTTCAGTTCAGTGTTCAGAGAGGAACACAGCTCAGAGTGAGCTGAGAGCGTGCTGACGCTCAGAGCGCGGTGAAGACTCAGCAAGCCAGCTGCCAAGTAGTGAGGGCCCTGAGTGTGGTCGACGGTGAGAGGAAAAGGAGTGTGGAGCTAAGGGGGCAGAGGAGCGTAGTAAGCTCACCCCGATTTATATACCGGACTCCGGGTTCGCGCCTACAGGGACTCCTTATACCCAGTAGGAACCACCGGAACCCCTGGAAAACAGGTCCCTGGTCCACCTAATGCTGATTGTAGTACCAGGACTAGGAGTCACAAAGGTCCCAGCATCCAGGGAGAGTGATCTCCAAAGAGAAGGCCCTACCACCAGGTCAGCAGGTGCAGAGAGAGACAGTAACCAAGCTAGGCCCAGCTCCAGGCAGGCCAGAAGCTTAGAGAAATATGCAACGGATCAGGTGGCCCTATACCCACTCACTGGGGAGAGTCCAAAAGTGCGCCCTTCACCTGGAGTACCCTGGACCGTGCCTGCAGCATCACCAGTAAAGGTACTGAAGCTTACCCCCGTGTGAGTGTCCGTCCTTCCTCCGGGACCGTCCTGCCGTCTCTCCCCTGCACCGCCATCCAGTACATCCCCCAGGCTACCCTAAGGCCCGCTCCACCTGTGGGGAGCCATTCCATCACAAGCTGCCCTACCATTTGCCTCAGAGGACTGTTGCAGCGCTGGTGATCCTCACCAGACACCACAGGTGGCGTCACGAAAAATCCCAAAAACCCCATATAAAAGTATTCCTGTTAGAACCTTGCTCTTAGTTTTTTTCTATTGTTGGTCACATGACCTTGTTTGGCCTATTTAGTCCTGCTCCGCCCTTCTGGCTTTGCTGGACTTCATTGTATATCTAGCCTGTGCTCTGTATCTAACTCTGTTAGTTTGCTTGGTCTACGGACCTCTATGTTCTATATATTTTGTTTGTTCGTCTGTCTGCTACTATTTCTGTTAGGAGGTGTCCCATTTTCCTCCCAGTCCTTAGTACTTGTAGGGATTCCTTCCCCACATCTATAGGTCTCCGTACAGACTAGCTTAGGACTTTAGCAGGTCTGATCGCAGGATCAGGTCCCCTGTTACATCGTAGGGATTAAGCTGAGTTCTATCATAGGGACAGATCTCCTCTCTTTCCTTAGCTCTGGTAGCAGAACATAACAATTCCCCCATTTCACTGACCGCCCTGGGTCACGGACCGGGCAAGCCACCGTGATATCCCCCGGCAACCAGAGGCCCGGCTGCCGAGTACCCCACGGCCCCGGGGGCAAGTCACTGACGCATGTGCTGTCTGGGAGCTCGGGCGGCCATTTTTCTGTGGATCACAGCTTCATGAAGATGGCCGCGGCCACCGGAAAGCCACACTGCTGCATCTGTGACACCCCAGGGGTCTGGTTGCCACAGTAATAGAGATATTATGTCTGAGAGCAAGTGGGAGGTTTCTCTGGTCAGGAGCCCTAAGCATGCAACACTGCCCGCCCAGACCTGGGAGGGGAGGAATCTGCCCTTATAAACTGGGTCTGGGGCGGGATTAAGTCAGTCAGAGCCTGGAGAGGGAAAGTGAGAACAGGAGCTCTGTAGGAGCAGCAGCTGAAGGCCAGGGGCTGTGAGCAGAGATATAGCTCGCCCTGGCTGAAGTTACTAAAACCGGACACAGGAGTCCGAGGCTGTGGGGACTGATATATACCCAGCAGCAGAAACCAACCGGCAGGGGATTCCAGGTCCTCTGGCCATAGAAGCCCGGAGGCTCAGTCACAAAGAAGGGACCAGCGCCGCCATCCAGGAGCGGAGGCTAACAGAAGGCCCCAAGTCACCAGCCATACGGGTGAGCACCACACGGTATACTCAGGGACGTGGGCTACTTGTAACCACTGACAGCAAGGTAGCCAGGAAGAGTGCAGATAAACGGGGAGGCCTACAACTCCACCTGGCCAGGGGAACTCCTGCTTGCTCGCAGACTGACCAGGCCCCTTATACTAGCCAGTACTCCCGGGAGGGTCTGCCTTGTACCATCAGTAAAGACCCTGAACTGCACCTCACGTCTCTGTGATTCCTTGCCGCACCAGCACCATTAGCACTGGGACCCTCACACCATCACTCCCATCATCTCTCACATTAGCTGCCCTGAGGCAATACTTCTCCCGTGAGGAGTTATCCCATACTCGGCTGCGCAAGCAACATCAGCCTCAGCGGTCGGCAGCGCAGCGGCGGTCCCCACTGACCGCAATCCACGGGTGGCGTAGTCGGACATTTGCTATACATTAAGACTGCCACTGGTTTGACCACCCTGGGCACGGACCGGGTCACCGCCACACGGAGACTACAACCCCCAGCATTCTACAACAGACCCGGTTCCGGGTTCCCCTGCACAATACAGGCCCAGGGGGCGCGTCACATCCACCACCCCTCTGCTGCACCGCAGCACAGCTGCGGCCACCGGACAGCAGCGCACACCGCTCACAGGCCCAAGCACCCAGCCAGACCACAGGCCCCCGCCCAGGCCCTGGCCCTAGCCCCATCCAGACCACAGGCCCCAGCCAGGCTTCAGCCCCACCACAGGCCCCAGCCAGCCTCCAGCCCCACCACAGGCCCCATCATAGGCCCCAGACCCTACCACAGGCCCAGGCCCCAGCCAGACCACAGGCCCCACCACAGGACCCAGGCCCCAGCCAGACCACAGGCCCAGGCCCCACCACAGGCCCAGGCCCCAGCCAGACCACAGGCCCAGGCCCCAGCCCGACTACAGGCCCATGCCCCACCACAGGCCCCAGGCCCCACCACAGGCCCAGGCCACGCAGCATCTCACATCTTCTGCTGCAGCCGCCAGGTTCCTGAGGGAGGGAACTGAGGGCCCTGCGATCCTGCTCCACCACCACCATAACTCCCCGCTGCTGGAGCACTGGCTTCTCGAATCCAGGGTCCACAGCATTCATCCACTTCCGCCGGCTTCCAGAGGGACCCTGCCTCCTGTGACCCTCGCTCCACCCCCCCCTCCCCCGGGTAGGATACCTATTCAGACTAGGGGTGCGTCTTATGGTCCGGTGCATTTTATAGTCCGAAAAATACGGTACATAGAACTTCCTTCACTAATTAGCTTACACCTAATTATTTTACCCCCATCAATATTTCTGTGGGCATTTTGCCGGTTAATTGATTAGAAATTTGTAAGATAAACGTGTTCATTTGAGGGTAAACTAGATAATTTGGTGATATGTGCAATGATTCTCAGTAACAACCAATAAATATTGACCATTTTAGTAATTTATTTCTGGTAATAAATTGACGTTCATATATTTCGGCTGTAATATTTTTGGAAGCATCTGGTGTTTATTAGTCTTGATATATATATATGAAACTTTATTAATTTTTTCTTGTCAATGTCCGAACATAACTGTCGTTACAAGTCTGTAACTGAAGCAGCAAAGCAGCATTACTGTTGCAGCCAAGCTCAGCAGAATGGCAGATGAACTACTTTATCAGCAAAAGAAGGATAATGCCGTCTATCAGATCTTGTATACAAAAGAGATCCCACTTGGTAGAGCTAGAAACCAAAAAAGTCGCTATTGTGAGTTTTATCATACAAAAGGAAGAATGTTTCTATGTCTTACTGGGCCCCCTCAACCTCTAACACTGGGGTGCACTACTCTTTCAGGTCCAAGGCAGCACTGCATAATGGAAGGATTCAAAGAGCAACAGTGAGAAAATCTCATTTAAAGGGAAACTGTCACCAGGTTTTCCCAAAATAAAGTACGGCCACCACCTTTCCAGCCTCTTTTACAGTATTCTGGTATGCTGTATGTCTGTCTCCAATCACCTATGCAAGTCACAAAAAAGACCTTTAATTATACTCACAGGCGGTGCAGTCCGGTAGGATGAGCGTCTCTGGTCTTGATCTGGCGCCCCCTCTTTTCTTCCAATCTCTGTCCTCTTTCCCTGGTACATTTGGTTGATGTGTCCTACATCATCTACAGTGTCCCTTAAACATGCTCCTGCACAGCCGTACTTCTCTCTGCCATGCCAAAGGTAGAGCAAAGTACTGTAGTGCGCATGTGAATGGAAAGGCCAAAGAGCGCCGATGACCGTGAGTAAAGCCGTAGGCTAACCCCTTTTTTTCATTGTGCTTTGTTACAGTTTAATTGGAATCTGTGGGCTGGTTGACTAGTTGAGTGCTGCAATTTTCAGGATTTTGTTTGTAACTAGAGATGAGAGGATCGATTTGTAGGACTCCGGTCCAGAGTCCAGGGTCGTGGTACATGGTGGCTAGGCAGAAGGCCTCTAAATCTCTTACCTTCTGGCTTCCCCACATTTGATTTGTCAGAGCTGGTACAATGTCATCTTTGTGATGGTGATTATAAGGGATTCTACTCTGTGTGCACAATTATTAGGCAATCTGTATTTTTTGATTATTCATTTTATTATTGAACAAATACAGTGCTGTGGGTCATCAATCCAAAAGGTTAACATTGAAGATTTAATACGGAATATTTAAGAACGTAAAAGTGAAGTTATGTCTTTCTTAGGAGAATATCTACAGTATGTGTTCAGAATTATTAGGTAACTATTAGTGTGTAGAATTATTAAGCAACTATGTGAAAAAAATCTCCCATCTCTATTGTTTATTTTCATCTGTTAAAGTGAGAATAATAACCAAACAACTTAATATGTACAAAAATACATTTCTGACATTTCAGACACTGCTCAGAGAGGTGTACTGTTTTCCTTCATCATAAATTTTCCGCTTAATAAGGGCCCACAAGTTCTCAATAGGTTTTAGGTCAGGTGAGGAAGGGGCCATGTCATTATTTTTTTATTTAAAGGGGTTGTCTGGTCCAAATCGATAAATCTGTGTAACGGGTCTGGGAGGCGGAACCTCTGAGCAACTATACAAGGGGGCGGTCCTTGTAAGGAAGCGGGTGGCTCCCAGGGAAGACGGGCAGGTAATCACGGCAAGTGACAGGGACAGTCTCTGGGTAGAAGGGCAGGTAGTCACGGCAAGTGACAGGGACAGTCTCTGGGTAGAAGGACGGGTACTCACGGCAAGTGACAGGGACAGTCTCTGGACAGGCAGGTGGTCACGGCTAGTGACGGCAGAGTCTCCAGTTAGGCTAGCAGGCAGGTAGCAGGTGAGCGCTCCTAGGTGAGCAGGCGAGAGTCTCTGGACAGGCAGGTGGTCACGGCAAGTGACGGCGGAGTCTCCAGGTAGGCTAGCAGGCAGGTAGCAGATGAGCACTCCCAGGTGAGCAGACAAGAGTCTCTGGACAGGCAGGTGGTCACGGCAAGTGACGGCGGAGCCTCCAGGTAGGCTAGCAGGCAGGTAGCAGATGAGCGCTCCCAGGTGAGCGGGCAGGCTGGTCCATAGACAGACTGACAGGTGTCGGAAGGCAGACCGTCGGACCGCAGGCTTGCAAGCAGGTAAACGGATATCTGGCAGGTATCAAGCAGGAATCTGGCAGGTGACTGGCAGGTAACAGGCAGGAATCTGGCAGGTGACTGGCAGGTAATAGGCAGGAATCTGGCAGGTGACTGGCAGGTAACTGGAAACGGGACCTGAGGGCTGAAGCAGAGTGAAGGCTTTGCAACAACATTGCTCGGGCACCTCCATTTTGGAGGAGGTGCCTTATATATGGTGAAGTCCTCCGGCCATTGGCCGGGGACTCCTTAGGACGGCGTGCGCGGCCCCTTTAAGAGAGGGGGAGCGCGCACGCCCTAAGCACCGTGGCCGGGAAGCAGCGCGCGCTGCCAGCAGAGTGGGAGGAAGACGCCGGGCACAGAGCGGAGAGGTGAGGGGAACAGCGTCCCTGCCTAGCAGGAGGCAGGGACGCCGACGCTACAGTACCCCCCCCTTTAGGCCCCCCCTTTTTTAGGCCAGAGAGAAATTTATCAAGGATGAGAGGGGCATGGATGTTCTCCCGGGGCTCCCACGTTCACTCCTCAGGACCAAACCCCTTCCAATCTACCAGAAAAAAGGTTTTTCCTCTTACCCTTTTGGTGGCCAGAATGTTCTCTACCTCAAACTCGTTCTCAGCGGAAACCGGAGCAGGAGGCGTACCTGTAGACTTGGTAAAAGAGTTAAGTACCACGGGTTTGAGGAGAGATACATGGAAGGAGTTAGGGATCCGTAAGTTGGCCGGGAGTTTTAATTTATAGGCCACCGGGTTGATCTGTTTGATAACTTCCAGTGGGCCGATGAACCGAGGCCCTAACTTGTAGGAGGGAATCTTGAGCCGGACATATTTGGACGAGAGCCAGACTTTATCTCCAGGACGGAATTGTGGAGGATCCAGGCGTTTCTTGTCAGCGTGTTTTTTCATCCGTTCGGACGACTGAAGGAGTGCGGATCGGGTACTCTCCCAAATGGAGGAGAATTCGCGAACGAGAGATTCCGCAGCCGGATTGTCCACCGAGGTGGAGACGGGAAATGGGATCCGAGGATGCTGACCGAAGACTACAAAAAACGGGGATTTGGAGGAAGATTCGCTCTCGTGATTATTATAAGAGAACTCGGCCCATGGTAGGAGATCCACCCAGTCCGAATGGTGGGCATTAACGAAGTGCCGGAGGTAACTGGTCAGGTTCTGATTGATCCGCTCCACTTGACCATTGGACTGTGGATGGCAAGTGGAGGAGAAGTCCAGAGTAACGTCAAGCAACTTACATGTGGCTCTCCAGAAGCGTGAGGTGAACTGAACCCCACGATCCGACACGATGTGGAGGGGCAGGCCATGGAGACGGAAGATGTGGCGGATAAAGTCTGTAGCCAGTTCGGGTGCAGACGGGAGACCCGGCAGGGGAATGAAGTGCGCCATCTTGGAGAAGCGATCAGCGACCACCCAAATGACCGTACAACCGGCAGAGACAGGAAGATCCGTTATAAAGTCCATAGCAATATGCTGCCACGGGGCAGCAGGTACTGGAAGAGGAAGAAGGTGACCGGCTGGCAGGTGTCTCGGAACTTTGTTGCGGGTGCAGGACACACAGGCAGAAACAAAGTCTATTACATCCTTGTGCAGGGTAGGCCACCAGTAATGCCGGGTAATGAGCTGGAGGGTCTTTTTTTGACCGGCGTGGCCAGCTAGCTTAGACGAGTGACCCCAGTGTAGGACCTTCTTCCGATCAGGTACAGTTACAAACGTCTTACCGGGAGGGAGACGATTTAGATTCATGGGAGCCACTTGCATTACTCTGGCGGGATCATTGATGTGCTTAGGTTCCTCCTCTAGATCAGATACCAGGAAGGATCGGGACAAGGCATCAGCTTTGATGTTTTTGTCTGCCGGGCGAAAATGAAGAACAAAATCAAAGCGGTCAAAAAACAAGGACCACCGGGCTTGGCGCGGGTTAAGTCTCTGGGCGCTCTGAAGGTAAGCCAAGTTCTTGTGGTCCGTGTAAATTATTACCGGGTGAAGAGCCCCCTCGAGCAGGTAACGCCACTCCTCCAGTGCCAGCTTAATGGCTAACAATTCACGGTCTCCAATAGAATAGTTGCGCTCAGAAGAGGAGAAGAGTTTGGAGAAAAAACCGCAGGTTACCATTCTTCCGGAAGATGACTTTTGGGTAAGTACCGCCCCGGCTCCGGAGGAGGAAGCGTCAACTTCTAGGAAGAATTGTTTGTTGCCGTACGGACGATGCAGCACCGGGGCGGAGGAGAAGGCCTGTTTTAAGGAAAGAAAGGCCTCCTCAGCTTCGGGCGGCTATCTTCTGGGATTAGTACCCTTACGGGTGAGCACAGAGATAGGGGCAGTCCGGGAAGAGAAGTGCGGTATGAAGAGGCGGTAATAGTTGGCGAAGCCCAGGAACCGCTGAATAGCCTTCAACCCCTCTGGTCGGGGCCACTTCTGGATGGCAGACAGTTTCTCAGGATCCATTTGTAGGCCGGTCTGAGAGATTATGTAGCCCAGAAATGGAAGAGAGGTCTGCTCAAAGAGGCACTTCTCATATTTAGCGTAGAGGTGGTTCTGCCTGAGCCTGAGCAGGACCTGATGAACATCCCTCCGGTGAGTAGGAAGGTCCGGAGAGAAGACCAAGATGTCGTCCAGGTACACCACCATGCAGGAGTAGAGAAGGTCACGGAAGATGTCATTGACCAACTCTTGAAAGACGGCAGGAGCGTTACAGAGACCGAAGGGCATTACAAGGTACTCATAGTGGCCGTCCCGGGTGTTGAATGCCGTCTTACACTCATCCCCCTGACGGATACGGACCAGGTTATACGCCCCACGGAGATCCAGTTTGGTGAAGATTCTAGCCCCCCTCAGGCGGTCAAATAATTCAGGAATGAGAGGGAGGGGGTATTTATTCTTCACTGTAATCTGGTTAAGGCCTCTATAATCTATACATGGACGGAGTGAGCCGTCCTTCTTTTTGACGAAGAAGAAGCCTGCTCCCGCCGGGGAGGTAGATTTCCGGATAAATCCCCGTGCCAGATTCTCCTCAATATATTCTGACATGGACCGGGTCTCCGCTGCGGACAAAGGGTAGATACGCCCACGGGGAGGAGTAGATCCGGGTATCAGGTCGATTGGACAATCATATGGTCTATGAGGGGGTAATGTCTCTGCTTCTTTTTTATTGAAGACATCCGCATAAGACCAATAGACCGGGTAGACTGACTGGGGTAGGAGAAGGACGAGCAGGATGAACGGGAACTAGACAAGTCCTATGGCAGTCCTGTCCCCAGCGAAGGACTTCTCCGGTCTGCCAGTCAAGCACGGGTGCATGTTTCTGGAGCCAAGGTAGGCCTAACAAGAATGAGTGAGAGAGTCCAGGCAGAACATGAAAGGAGATGCTCTCAGAATGCAGCATTCCCACCTGCAGAGTTATGGATTCGGTGATGAGTTGGATGGGATATGGTAAGAGGCCCCCATCCACGGCGGCGACAGATAAAGGTACGGCCAAAGGTTTGGTGGGAATGCGGTATTTCTCTACCAGAGACTGAGAAATGAGATTTCCAGCAGCTCCTGAGTCAAGTTGAGCCAGTTCAAAATAGCGGTTCTCTCCGCAGGTGATAGAGACTGACAGCATCAGAGATGGAGAGGGTTTACTTTTGTCTAGGGCGACCTCTCTGAGCGATCCTAGACAGAGGCGTTTCCCGACCTCTCTGGGCAGGAACGGATCCGGTGCTCCTTACTGCCACAGTAGAAGCAGCTCCCCTCGGCACGGCGTAAGTCTTGACGGGTTTTGACCATCTTGGTCTGGTCGACCTGCATAGGCTCAGGTGAGTGTGCCTGGGGAGTAAAGGAGGGAGTGACGGGTTTCTGGAAGGTGGGGGCTAGACGTGGAAACCTCCTCTCACGGGTGACCTCTTTGGCGCGCTCCTGGAATCGGATGTCAATCCGGGTGGCAAGTGTTATTAAGTCGTCGAGAGTGGTAGGAATGTCCCGACCGGCGAGTTCATCTTTAATACGGCTGGACAGACCCTCCCAGAAGACAGACACCAGAGCGTCGTTATCCCAGGCCAGCTCCGAAGCAAGGGTACGGAACCGTATGGCATATTGGCCCACGGTGAGATCTCCTTGACGGAGACGTAGCAGACACGATGCGGATGAGGTCTTCCGTCCGGGTTCGTCGAAGACTTTCCGGAAAGCCGTGAGAAAGGCTGGCAGGTCGGACACCAGGGGATCTCCTCTCTCCCACAGAGGATTTAGCCAAGCCAGAGCCTCCCCCGTGAGGTGGGACATGATAAAGGCTACTTTGGACCGGTCGGAGATAAACTGGTGGGACAAGAGTTCAAAGTGCAGGGTGCACTGGTTTATGAAGCCCCGAGCTTGAGCGGAGTCACCTCCGAAACGAGGAGGTGCAGAAAGCCAGGGTCCGGGACAGGATACCATGGTATTGGTGGGCAGCGGTGCTGCCGGGTTGCGAGTCATGACACTAGCGGTGGTTGCAGGTGGAGCAGACAGAGTGTCCAGGCGAGAGTTGACACTCCGCAGGTGACTCAGGATGGACTCCTGTTGGGACCTCTGACGGGACAGTTCATGACATAGGTCCGAGAGCGAGGGAGCTTGGGAGCCACCGGATTCCATGGCCCGAGCAAACTGTAACGGGTCTGGGAGGCGGAACCTCTGAGCAACTATACAAGGGGGCGGTCCTTGTAGGGAAGCGGGTGGCTCCCAGGGAAGATGGGCTGGTAATCACGGCAAGTGACAGGGACAGTCTCTGGGTAGAAGGGCAGGTAGTCACGGCAAGTGACAGGGACAGTCTCTGGGTAGAAGGACGGGTACTCATGGCAAGTGACAGGGACAGTCTCTGGACAGGCAGGTGGTCACGGCTAGTGATGGCAGTCTCCAGTTAGGCTAGCAGGCAGGTAGCAGGTGAGCGCTCCTAGGTGAGCAGGCGAGAGTCTCTGGACAGGCAGATGGTCACGGCAAGTGACGGCGGAGCCTCCAGGTAGGCTAGCAGGCAGGTAGCAGATGAGTGCTCCCAGGTGAGAGGGCAGGCTGGTCCATAGACAGACTGACAGGTGTCGGAAGGCAGACTGTCGGACCGCAGGCTTGCAAGCAGGTAAACGGATATCTGGCAGGTATCAAGCAGGAATCTGGCAGGTGACTGGCAGGTAACAGGCAGGAATCTGGCAGGTGACTGGCAGGTAACAGGCAGGAATCTGGCAGGTGACTGGCAGGTAACTGGAAACGGGACCTGAGGGCTGAAGCAGAGTGAAGGCTTTGCAACAACATTGCTCGGGCACCTCCATTTTGGAGGAGGTGCCTTATATATGGTGAAGTCCTCCGGCCATTGGCCGGGGACTCCTTAGGACGGCGCGCGCGGCCCCTTTAAGAGAGGGGGAGCGCACGCACGCGCGCCCTAAGCACCGTGGCCGGGAAGCAGTGCGCGCTGCCAGCAGAGCGGGAGGAAGACGCCGGGCACAGAGCGGAGAGGTGAGGGGAACAGCGTCCCTGCCTAGCAGGAGGCAGGGACACCGACGCTACAGTCTGCAGTCACTCTTTGTGACTGCAAACTTATGAATCCCCCCAGCGCATGCACTGTGCACTGCTGGGGGGAGTTCGCCACTTTCTGAACCAGGACCAGAGGGTATGTGTGCGTTATGCATACTCCCGGCCAGATCCCGTCCAGCAAGGCCACACCCTCTAGTCATCCAGATCCACTGGACAGCCACGCCGACTAGATGGGCTCTGGATGGGAGTATGTATAAAACATACGTATCCTCCCGTCCCAGCTCAGAGACCAGCGAATCCCCGCAGCACACAGTGCCTGCGCTGGGTGGATTCATAAGTTTGCAGTCACACAGAGTGACCACAGACTTGTCAGTTTGGACTGGACAACCCCTTCAAGGCCTTTAATGGATAGCCAAGAAGTGGAGTATTTTAATGCATGGAATGGAGCATTGTCTTAAATAACAATCATGGTTTTCTTGAAAAATTAAAACTTTTTCCTGTACCACTGCTTAAAAAGTGTCTTCTAAAAACTGGACGTAGGTTTGGGAGTTGATTTTGAGTCCATCTTCAACCCATAAAAGGTCCAACTTGCTCATCATTAATAAGAACAGCCCATAGCAGTATCCCACCTCCACTGTGCTGTCATCTGAGTCAAAGTGAAGGTTTGTGCCCGTTACTGATCCATCCATGGGACCATTAATCTGGTCCCTCAAGAGTCAGTTTCATCCCATTTGTCCATAAAACCTTTGAAAAATCTGTTTGCTGATATTTCTTGTCCCAGTCTTGACTTTTGAACTTCTGTGTCTTGTTCAATGGTGGTCAGGTTTCAGCCTTCCTTACCTCGGCCATGTCTCTGAGCACTGGACACCTTATACTTCTGAGCACTCTAGGGAGGTTGCAGTTTTGTAATATGACAGCACTGGAGGATAATGGCTTCCTGGTCACTTCACGTTGGATTCTTCTTTTGCAGTTAACTTTCATCTGTTTTTTTCAACACATTTTTTACGACCCTGTTGACTATTTGCAATAAAAATTTTGATTGTTCTATGATCACAATATCTTAGAAATTTCATGAGTATTGCATTCCTCTGTAAGACTGTAACAATTTTTTACTTTCAGAGTTAGTAAAAAAAAATTTTGCCCGAGGACAACAAGCTGCCTAAAAATTCTGCACACTTTGATAAATAGTGTTGATATCCTTAGCTCGCACCCTCCTCATTACACTTATACACATACAGACTTATACACATCACTTGGTCTGCTTCATCCAATAAGCATTCAAGTTTATACAGATTGGGATTGGAAAATCTGCATAAAATTTATGATATGATCAAAATACTCATTTTCCTAATAAATGGGCACACAGTATATGATCCGGAAGACTGAATAATTGTCACCAAGACTGCCTGAACCAAATGATGTGCTTGTCTCCCTGTTGTCAAGGCTAAACATTTGGAAGAATAGGTTAATGAATACTTGATGGGGTAGGGATTGGTGATGATCCCACTGTCATGGTCCACATGGAAACTGAAGACAGAATAAGTGGTATTTGAGGTATCCTCAATAATAGATTTAAAGACTTATTCTGGAAGCTGAAGAGAAAGACCTCCAAGGTGGTATTCTTTGGAATACTGCCTGTGTCATCCACAACACAGGAGAGACATTGGGAACTTGGGCAGTTAAATGCATGACTTGTTGGTGCAGAGGAGAAGATTTTGTGTTCCTAGAGTACTGGGCTTTCTTTTCATTGGAGTAACATCTGTATTCTGCAGATAAGTTGCATCTGTATAGGAAGGTGGGAGTAGATAGGGAGATCCATATGTTACAAACAAACATTGAAGACAAATGTGCCCTCAAAATATTAGAAATTAGCATCAGAAAACAAACTGGACAGAAACGTAAAGTGTATGTTCACAAAATAGAAAAGGAGAAGGAGTTCATCTGTATGTTAGGAGTAATATGAAAGTGAGTGTGACAGTTGAAGCAGTTGAGGATCGGGCAGCATGTATCAGCTGTCGGGTTTCCTTTAAGTTGTAAGTGAACACTGCTAGAATTATTTTTTAAAAAGGAGAGTCTTCTCCACTATAGGTTAAGAATAGAGTTGTAAATGAGCCCCAGACTTAGTTAATTGATTTACCACAATGGGGGCACTATTATGGAGTGGAAGCACGGAAAGGGCATTATTACTACGTGAGGGCACAGTGGGGCACTATTATTATGTTGTTGCATAATATTTTCACTGTTATGGTATGGAAGCACAAAGAGTGCACTATTATGATGTGCCGGTACAATGGGGCAGCATTATAATATGGAGACACAAAGTGTACATTATTATTTTTATGTGGAGGAAAAATTGGTGGCACTATTGTAGCATATACACACAGAAAGGGTACTATTACTGTATGAAAACATAGAGGGGGCACGAATGCTCTGTAGAGACACAGAGAAAGCACAAATATTGTTATCTGGAGGAACAATGGGGACACCATTACAGTGTGTAAGTGTGGCGCCCTGCTCCGCACAGGTGCTACAGAACCCAGTAGGGTGCATGGATGGACTTCTCCACAAGAGGCCCTCACATATTCACACACCTCCACCCTACCACCGCAGACCACCAGAGGGAGCCCGTTAGGGATATATATAGGGAGGGTGGAGCCAGGCAGCTCAGTTAGTTGTTAGTTGAGTTTAGTGTGCTCAGGGAGAGAGCAGCAGGCAGGCTGCTGTGTGAGGCAAGTTTAGGCCTACAGCACGCACTGAAGCCTAGTGAGGGCCCTGAGTGTGGCCGAAGGCGAGAGGAGAGAAGAAGTAACAAGGGGGAAGAGGAGCGTACCAGGCTCACCCCGAACTTTACACCGGACACCGGGTCCGCGCCTACGGGGTCCCTTTATACCCAGTAGGGACTAGAGATGAGCGATGTTCGACTCGAACTGTTCGCCAATCTCAAATTCGAGCTGTTTTGGGCGGTGTTCGAGCCGTTCGGCGAACACAAACAATTTGAAAAAAATTCGGCTGTTCGAGGTTATGTTCGATAACTGTTCGTGCACCAAAATCATAACTGTATTTTTTCTCAGTAATGATGAAAATTAATGTTAATACGCAGTTTGAGTGTACAGCGGGGCGGGGGCAGGGGCAGGGGCAGGGGATGGATCTCTGCATAAATAATGAAGATCTCCATTTTTTTTTCTCTTTCTCGCATTTACAGTGGGGAGGTGCAGTCTGTCAGCCTATCAGCAGCGCACACACGGAGCGAAGTGCTTTTTTTCACACAAGCAAGGGCATGTGTCATTGGCAGTGTAAGTCACATGTCCTGGCCCTATAAGACCCAGCCATTTTCCCCGTCGCCACCATTTTCTCACTGCTGCAGCAGCATGTTAGACGGCACCGCTGGTGCTGTGTGCACTATACTTTCAGTGTTAATTTCACGCCAATTTTCGCACAAATCTACAGATAGCTTGGGAGTAGGGAATAGTTGTGATTGCAGTCCTTTTGAGGACTAGGTTACATCATTTCCTACGACTTTTATCAGGCAGGTCTGTGCTCTTAAATAGATAGGTTGGGAGTAAAGACTAATTGTAATTGCAGTACTTTTGAGGGCTAGGTTACATCAGTTCCTATCACTTTTGTCAGGCAGGTCTGTGCTCTTAAATAGATAGGTTGGGAGTAAAGACTAGTGTTGAGCCACCCCCGCAGTGTTCGAGTTCGGTTTGTCGAACACCCGTATGTTCGCCAAACTGTTCGTCGAACTGTTCGTCGAACACCGTCGAACACCGTTAAAACCTATGGCAGGCAAACAAAAACACATAGAAACATATAGAAAACACATTCAAAGGTGTCCAAAAGCTGACAAACTGCTCAGAAGACACAACTAACACATGGAAAAGTGACAAGTACACATAGTCATGCGAAAATAAAAGAGGTGGATGAGTTAAAGGAAGGGGAGACACAGATATAGGCATGTCATGCCATTCTAAAACCAAAAAAGTGCGAAGCCGACACGGCCAGTCCGTTCCTGCCCGTGCGACCTCCGTGTCGCCGGGTTTGTGCCAGAGCTGTGGTGGACCCTGACGGCCAGCCCCCCTCTCCCAATACTGGTGCCTGTCCGCTGGTGGGTCGAGCGAACCCCCCTGCGGTGGAGGCAGGTCTAAGCTTTTTAATTTAAATTGTCTTTCTAATTTGAATGAATACACTTTAAATCCTTTTACAAGGATCTGTTGGAGGGCAAGTCTCATGCCAGCAGCCGCGTAATTCCAGCTCCAGTAGCGTTCACTAAAGCTGCTGCAGTTGAAAAGCTTTTATAAGGATCGAGCTCGGCGGTCCACCGCAAGGCATCCTACCACCAGTCCTAGCCCCTATGCCTTTGGGTGCCTCCCCGATGCTCTTCACTGAGTGTCCCGGGGGCTTGAACCATTTCCTTTGAAAAAATTAAGTGTCCAAACTACAGTTGGTGTAGCTTGCTTAACAGCTGGGATAATCTGCTGACTAGCAGACACTGCTACTAGGCACAAAGTATTTCCTGGGCTAGATGCAGTTAAAAATTTGTAATTAGATACTCTCGTTGGATGCTGAGAAAGCACTCCATAGAGTCTCATGGCACCCCATATATTATTCCCTTAAAAAGCTTGGGGTAGGGGTCTAGGGGACCCTTTAATAGGCAAAATCACAGCCCTGTATCGCAATACGTCACCTAGGCTGAAGATAAATGGAACATTTTCATCACCTTTCAGAATCACCAATGGGACAAGGCAGGGATGTCCTCTGTCCCCTCTCTTATACATCCTAGTGATGGAGCACCTGCTCTCATCAATTCGCCATAACCCCAATATTAGGTGGATTGAGGTGGGAGGCACCGAGTACAAGTGCTCTGCATTTGCTGATGATGTCCTAGTATATATCACTCAATCACATATATCCATCCCTGCTGTTATGGCTGAAATAGATCACTTTGTTACATGGTCAAATTTTAAAATCAATGCAGCGAAGTCTGAGGCCATTGATGTCTCCCTCCCCAAATCCATACAGGATTCCATCCAGTCCAACTTTCCCTTTGCCTGGCCCTCACAGGGTATCAAATACTTAGGAATTCCTATTCATAGAGACTTCTCCCATCTATGTTATCTTAATTTTGGGCCCTTTATTGAACAACTCCATTGTTATGTTCTGCTACCAGAGCTAAGGAAAGAGAGGAGATCTGTCCCTACGATAGAACTCAGCTTAATCCCTACGATGTAACAGGGGACCTGATCCTGCGATCAGACCTGCTAAAGTCCTAAGCTAGTCTGTACGGAGACCTATAGATGTGGGGAAGGAATCCCTACAAGTACTAAGGACTGGGAGGAATATGGGACACCTCCTAACAGAAATAGTAGCAGACAGACGAACAAACAAAATATATAGAACATAGAGGTCAGTAGACCAAGCAAACTAACAGAGCAAGACACAGAGCACAGGCTAGCTAGAAAGTAGATATACAATGAAGTCCAGCAAAGCCAGAAGGGCGGAGCAGGACTAAATAGGCCAACGAGGTCATGTGACCAGCAAAGGAAAAAAAACCTAAGAGCAAGGTTCTAACATCCATACAGACCACGGTTGGCTAGTTAGAACTGTAAGATTCACTACGTGAAACACTGGTGTTTTGTGGAAAAGCACATGTACACTGTGTTCCAAATTATTATGCAAAAAGTGTTTAGGAGTGATAAGGTAAGAATTTTTTTGTTTGTCAGTTAAACTCATTGATTGTGATGTGTGTCAGGGCTCTTTATATCACTGTAAGCAATTGCAGACACCTGTGCTAATTAGTTTGGCAGGTGTGTCCAATGAAAGGCAAGACTACTTAAGAAGGCTGTCCCACATTATTAAGCAGCCTGCATTTTCTGCCAAAATGGGAAAGAAAAAGGATGTGTCGGCTGCTGAGAAGCAACAAATTGTGGAGTGTTTAGGTCAAGGCATGACTGCAATCAACATTGCCAAGACACTTCATCCTGATCATCGCACAATCAAGAAGTATGTAGCTGATTCACAGTACACACGTGTGCGTGCTGATAAAGGAATATTGAGGACTCTTTCCTGAAGGCAATTACGTCAGGTTAAAAGAGCAGCGGCAAAAAAGCCTTGTCATAGCAGCAGACAAGTCTTTGAAGCTGCTGGTGCCTCCAACATCCCCCGAACAACAAGATGCAGAGTCCTTCAGAGGTTTGCAGCTGTGCGTAAGCCATCCTGTCGACCTCCTCTATCCACTGCACACAAGCAGAAATGGCTCCAGTGGGCCAAACAATACATTGAGACTGACTTCAAAACTGTTTTGTTCACCGATGAGTGCCGTGCAACGCTCGATGGTCCAGATGGATGGAGTGGATGATGGCTGGTTGATGGACACCCCACGCAAACACGGCTACAGCGCCAACAAGGAGGAGGTGGAGTAATGTTTTGGGCTGGAATCATGGGGAGAGAGATTGTCGGCCACTTTAGGATCCCTGAAGGGGTAAAGATGAACTCCATAATGTATGTGGAGTTTCTCAAACAGCACTTCCTGCAATGGTTCAAGAAGAAGAACCGTGTATTCCGCAGCAAGATCATTTTCATGCATGATAATGCAACGTCTCATGCTGCACATAACACATCTGCATCTCTGGCTGATATGAGCATAAAAGGGGACAAACTTATGGTGTGACCCCCATGCTCCCCTGACCTCAACCCCATTGAGAATCTCTGGAGCATCATCAAAAGGAGTGTCTATGATGGTGGGAAGCAGTTCACATCTAAGCAACAGCTCTGGCAGGGTATTCTGTCCTCATGCAAAACAATTGAAGCAGAAACCATCCAAAACCTGACAAATTCAATGGACGAGAGAGTTCAGAAGCTCCTTTCGAACAAGGGGTCCTATGTGCAAATGTAACATCACCTAGAATAAAGTTTTGAGTTGAAAACTGTTTGATTTCAGTTTCTAATAACCTGCTAAAGCTTATAATTTCAAAAATGACCATTTTTTTGTTCTTTATTAAAATTAAAAGGTTGATCGAAGAGTGTGGGGGATCTAAGAGGGTGGCAACCCAGTAGTCAGGATTACTTCGAATTCTGACAATCTGAGGGTCATGTTGCAGGTAGTGTAGCAAGAAGGCACTCATGTGTCTTGCGCATCTAGGAGCCCCAAAATTTTTTTCCGGGATAGATGCAGCTAAAAATTATTATTAATTTGAAAGCTGGTGAAGCTTAGTATAGATGGCCTAATAGTATCAGTACTGCAAACTGCTACAAAGCCCAAATTATTTTCCAGCCAAGATACAGATAAACATGATTAGTAATTTTAAATCTGGTGGAGTTTAGTATAGATGGCCTATTAGAATCAGTACTGCACACTGCTACAAGGCCCAAATTATTTTCCAGCCAAGATACAGATAAACATGATTAGTAATTTTAAATCTGGTGAAGCTTAGTATAGATGGCCTAATAGAATCAGTACTGCACACTGCTACAAGGCCCAAATTATTTTCCAGCCAAGATACAGATAAACATGATTAGTAATTTTAAAGCTTAAAACGGTTGGTGAGGTGATTTTAACAAATCATCAAGCTTTCACTCTCCCCAGGATGACACAGGGCTGGAAAAGTAGTTTTGGATCCATCATTTGTTCATTTTTATGAACGTGAGTCTGTCTACATAATCAGTGGAGAGCCGCGTGCACTTATCTGTCAGCACACCACCAGCAGTGCTGAACACACGTTCAGACAGAACGCTGGCTGCGGGGCATGACAAAATCCCCAAGGCGTAAGTGGCGAGCTCCGGCCATTTATCCAGATTGGAAGCCCAAAAAGAGAAAGGGTCCAGTGACACAGTCTTCAATGTTTACTTGGAGATACTCCTGTACCATCGTCTCTAGGCGTTGACTATGTGTCAGACTTCTTGTCTCCTGTGGTCTTGCAAAGGATGGGCTAAAAAAGTGGTGAAATGATTCCGCAAAATTGATGTTACCAGCAGATACTGTGTTTCTGTTACGTTTTGAGAGCTGAACATTCGACGGTCCCACGGTTGGCAAGTTGGAACTGAGAGATTCACTACGTGCACCACTAGTGTTTTGGGGAAAAGCACATGTAAGATTCTGCAACAGTCTCTGCTGATACTCCTGCATACGTGCATCTCTTTATATGGCAGGAATAATTTCTGCAAATTTACTTTTGTAGATGGGTGTGATAACACACAGGGTGATGATGACGAGGTTGGAGATCCCACTTATTGTCAACCCACAGTCAGCCAGTCGATGAGGTCAGCAGAGGAGGTGGAGGAGGATGCTACTGACGACGAAGTCAGGTTGCGCCTTCCTGGACAGAGACGTAGTACTGGAAGCACGTCAACAACTGCATCCTTAAACACAACTCTGCCTCTGACCACAAGTCGTGGTGGCTCTTCAGGTCGCATGGGTGCTAAGCCTTGCATAGCCTGGGCATTTTTTCAGATCGATAAGGATGACCCAACTCGTGTTATCTGTAACATTTGTCAGCAAAAGCTAAGTAGAGGCCAAAAAATACATAGTTTGAGTACTTCATGCATGAACCGGCACATGTATATGAAGCATAAGTTGCAGTGGGAAGCTCACTGTGCTACAATGCGGCCTAGCCGGCCGGGCCAACCACCGTCTACCACATCTTGTGCATCCATGACCTCTTCATCCTCTGTGACTGGGGGGACAACAGTCACACCTGTTTTGGGACGCAGACCTGCCACCTCTTTACCCGCAACAGCCAGCGTGATTGGCAGGTCATCATTTTCTTTGGAGGTGGAAACACCAGCTGGTGTTCAGCGCTGTCCGACATCGATAGCACCAACTTTGGATCAAGGCTACCTAACATGTCCGCCTGCATCTTCCTCACAGACTGGCAGTTTGCCGGGGACACCCTTCTCAACCCCGTCTAAGCACAACAGCCAGCCCTCGGTCCCTCAGATGTGGAAAAGTAAAAGACCATTTCCTCCTAGCCATGAGAAAGCTAAGAGGTTGAATTTCACCATCTGCAAGCTCTTGGCTACAGAAATGCTGCCTTTCCGCCTGGTGGACACAGAGGATTTTCGAGACCTTATGTCCGTCGCAGTGCCCCAGTACCAGATGCCCAGTCGGCACTATTTCTCAAAGAAAGGTGTGCCTGCGCTCCACCAGCATGTTGCACACAACATCACCGCTTCTTTGAGAAACTCTGTGTGTGACAGGGTGCATTTCACCACAGACACTTGGACGAGCAGGCAAGGACAGGGGCGTTACATGTCACTGACAGGGCACTGGGTAACTATGGTGACAGCAGGACAAGGGGCTGCTGTCCAAGTCTTGCCGTCCCCACGAGTTGTGCGTCAATCCTCTTTATCTCGAAGTTCCTCCACTGCTTCTGCCTCCTCAACCTCCTCTCGGTCCTCCACCTGCACTCAAAGCCTGTCTGGTCATGCCACAAGCTTTCTAACTGCGCAGAAGGGATCCTGCACGCCTCCTTACTATGCAGGCAGCAGGGCTCAACGTCATCAGGCGTTATTTACTTTGAAATGTCTGGGAAATGTGAGTCACACAGCTGAGGAGTTGTGGTCAGCTCTGGAGTACCAGTTTCATGAATGGTTGTCTCCACTGGACCTGAAACCAGGGAAGGCCGTGTGCGACAATGCTGCAAACCTGGGTGCGGCCCTTACCCGGGGCAATGTCACACACATGCCTTGTATGGATCACGTGTTGAACCTGGTTGTCCAGCAATTTTTAGCCCTCTATCCCGGACTAGATGGCCTTCTGCAGAGGACACGGTCGCTGTGTGCTCACTTCCGCCGTTCGCATCCCGCAGCTCAGCGACTTACATCTCTACAGAAGTCGTTGGGCCTGCCACTTCACCGGCTAAAATGCGATGTGCCTACCCGGTGGAATTCAACTCTGCACATGTTGCAGCGACTGTGGCAGCACCGACAAGCCGTGGTGCAATACGTTCTGACGTATAGCCTGGGCCAACGAGATCCAGAGGTGAGGCAAATCACGCTGGAGGAGTGGTCTCAGATCAGGGACCTATGCACCCTTCTGCACAGTTTTGAAATGGCAACAAAGATGTTTAGTGCTGACGATGCCATTATAAGCATAACTATTCCGGTGATTTACATGCTGGAGCACATGTTAAACAGAATTCGGAGTCAGGTGGTGGCACAAGAGGAGGTGGAGGAAGTAGAGGAGGAGTTGTATGCGGAAGGGCTAACATCTGCAAGTTCCAGATGGTCGGCAGCACCAAGGTGGCAGGCATGTGAGGGTGGGGGAGATGGTTTTACCAGGGCGCATGGTAGCAGCCAAACTAGTGAGGAAGGTGCAGGAGCCCAGGAAGAAGTGGAGGATGAACTGATGGAAGACTCATCAGATGAGGGAGACCTTGATCACATTTCTGTTGTGCGAGGTTGGGGGGAGAGGGCAGAGGAAGGAAGCATGATTGTTACCTCGCCACCAACACAACAGGTACTTGGTGCTACTGGATGTGCAAGACACATGAGTGCCTTCTTGCTGCACTACCTGCAACATGACCCTCGAATTGTGAGAATTAGAAATAATCCTGACTACTGGGTGGCCACACTCTTAGATCCCCGGTACAAAAGTAAATTTGCAGAAATTATTCCTGCCATAGAAAGAGATGCACGTATGCAGGAGTATCAGCAGAGACTGTTGCAGAATCTTACATGTGCTTTTCCACAAAACACTAGTGGTGCACGTAGTGAATCTCACAGCTGCAACTTGCCAACCGTGGGACCGTCGAGTGTTCAGCACTCAAAACGTAACAGAAACACAGTATCTGCTGGTAACATCAATTTTGCGGAATCATTTCACCACTTTTTTAGCCCATCCTTTGCAAGGCCACAGGAGACAAAAAGTCTGACACATAGTCAACGCCTAGAGACAATGGTACAGGAGTATCTCAAAGTAAACATTGAAGCCATGACTGTGTCACTGGACCCTTGATCTTTTTGGGCTTCCAATCTGGATAAATGGCCGGAGCTCGCCACTTACGCCTTCGAGATCTTGTCATGCCCCGCTGCCAGCGTGATGTCTGAACGTGTGTTCAGCGCTGCTGGTGGTGTGCTGACAGATAAGCGCACGCGGCTCTCCACTGATGATGTAGACAGACTCACGTTCATAAAGATGAAAAAATCATGGATCCGAAACGACTTTTCTACCACTGTGTCATCCTGGGGAGAGCAAAAGCTTGATGATTTGTTAAAATCACCTCACCAACCGTTTTAAGCTTTCAAATTACTAATCATGTTTATCTGTATCTTGGCTGGAAAATAATTTGGGCCTTGTAGCAGTGTGCAGTGCTGATTCTATTAGGCCATCTATACTAAACTCCACCAGATTTAAAATTACTAATCATGTTTATCTGTATCTTGGCTGGAAAATAATTTGGGCCTTGTAGCAGTTTGCAGTACTGATTCTATTAGGCCATCTATACTAAGCTCCACCAGCTTTCAAATTATTAATAATTTTTAGCTGCATCTAGCCCAGAAAATGATTTTGGGATAGATGCGCAAGACACATGAGTGCCTTCTTGCTGCACTACCTGCAACATGACCCTCAGATTGTCAGAATTCGAAATAATCCTGACTACTGGGTTGCCACACTCTTAGATCCCCCCACTCTTAGATCCCCCACACTCTTCGATCAACCTTTTAATTTTAATAAAGAACAAAAAAATTGTCATTTTTGAAATTATAAGCATTAGCAGGTTATTAGAAACTGAAATCAAACAGTTTTCAACTCAAAACTTTATTCTAGGTGATGTTACATTTGCACAGAGGACCCCTTGTTCCAAAGGAGCTTCTGAACTCTCTCGTCCATTGAATTTGTCAGGTTTTGGATGGTTTCTGCTTCAATTGTTTTGCATGAGGACAGAATACCCTCCCAGAGCTGTTGCTTAGATGTGAACTGCCTCCCGCCATCATAGACACTCCTTTTGATGATGCTCCAGAGGTTCTGAATGGGGTTGAGGTCAGGGGAGCATGGGGGTCACACCATAAGTTTGTCCCCTTTTATGCCCATATCAGCCAGACATGCAGATGTGTTATGTGCAACATGAGACGTTGCATTATCATGCATGAAAATGATCTTGCTGCGGAATACACGGTTCTTCTTCTTGAACCATGGCAGGAAGTGCTGTTTGAGAAACTCCACATACATTATGGAGTTCATCTTTACCCCTTCAGGGATCCTAAAGGGGCCAACAATCTCTCTCCCCATGATTCCAGCCCAAAACATTACTCCACCTCCTCCTTGTTGGCGTCGTAGCCGTGTTTGCATGGGGTGTCCATCAACCAGCCATCCTCCACTCCATCCATCTGGACCATCGAGCATTGCATGGCACTCATCGGTGAACAAAACAGTTTTGAAGTCAGTCTTCATGTATTGTTTGGCCCACTGGAGCCATTTCTGCTTGTGTACAGTGGATAGAGGAGATCAACAGGATGGCTTACGCACAGCTGCAAACCTCTGAAGGATCCTGAATCTTGTTGTTCGGGGGACGTTAGAGGCACCAGCATCTTCAAAAACTTGTCTGCTGCTATGACAAGGCTTTTTTGCCGCTGCTCTTTTAACCTGGCGTAATTGCCTGTAGGAAAGAGTCCTCAATTTTCCCTTATCAGCACACACACGTGTGTACTGTGAATCAGCTACATACTTCTTGATTGTGCGATGATCAGGATGAAGTGTCTTGGCAATGTTGACTGTAGTCATGCCTTGACCTAAACACTCCACAATTTGTTGCTTCTCAGCAGCCGACACATCATTTTTCTTTCCCAATTTGGCATAAAATGTAGGCTGCTTAATAATGTGAGACAGCCTTCTTAAGTAGTCTTGCCTTTCATTGGACAAACCTGCCAAACTAATTAGCACAGGTGTCACAATCAATGAGTTTAACTGACAAACAAAAAAATTCTTACCTTATCACTCCTAAACACTTTTTGCATAATAATTTGGAACACAGTGTACATGTGCTTTTCCACAAAACACCAGTGGTTCACATAGTGAATCTTACAGTTCTAACTTGCCAACCATGGTCTGTATGGAGTTGTTCAATAAAGGGCCCAAAATTAAGATAACATTGACGGGAGAGGTCTCTATGAATAGGAATTCCTAAGTATTTGATACCCTGCGAGGGCCAGGCAAAGTGAAAGTTGTTCGATGAACAGTTCGGCGAACATACGGGTGTTCAACGAACCGAACCGAACTCGAACACTACGGGGGTGGCTCAACACTAGTAGGGACCACTGGATACCTGGAGGACTACAAGTCCCAGGTCGACCAATGCTGACTACCATACCAGGGCTAGGAGTCACGGAGGCCCCAGTGTCCAGGGAGAGTGATCTCCAAGAGAAGGCCCTACCACCAGGTCAGCAGGTGCAAGAGAGAGAGACAGTAATTAAGCCAGGCCTAGCTCCAGGCAGGTCAGAAGCTTAGCAAGTAAAAGCAATGGATCAGGAGGCCCTATACCCGCTCACTGGGGAGAGTCCAGAAGTGCACCCTTCGTACCGAGTACCCTGGACCATACCTGCATCTACACCAGTAAAGGTACCGAAGCGAACCCCCGTGTGAGTGTCTGTCATTTCTCCCTGACCTGTCCTGGCCGTCTCTCACCTGTACCACCATCCATTTCCCCATGCTGCCCTGAGGCCTGCTCCACCTGTGGGGAGCCGTTCTATCATAAGCTGCCCTAACATCTGCCTCAGAGGACTGTCGCAGCGCTGGTAGTCCTTACCAGGCACCACAGGTGGCGTCACGAACTATTCCAAAACCCCATCTAAATAATCCCCTTTTTGTTGACCGCCCTGGGCCACGGACCAAGCCAGCCACCGTGATATCCCCCACCAGCATCCATAGGCCCGGCTGCCCAGTACCCCACGGCTCTGGGGGCGCGTCAACTTCTGGCGTCACGAACAGGATTTCGTGCCCGTTGCAACGAACAGGATTATGTGCCCGCTGCCACCGGGTACTGTGCACCTTAAAAGACTGTAGCACTTACTGTGGAGAAGATTTCCCGCCATTCCCGAGGTTTCCCGCCATTATCCACCATTTTCCTGTTGCCGCGCAGGAAGAAGAGGGGCGTAACCGCGGGAATCGGAGAGGCGTAACCGCTGGAAGCGCGTGAATCCCAGGCCCCGCCTTGTATCTTGACGCCGAACCAGGAAGCGTCAGGTCCTAGAAGGAGACCGTTGTCAAGCGCACGCTCTGACGTCAGCCGCGAGGGAGACGAAAGGTCCTGGAAGGAGACCGTTGCCTGCGGAGCTGCGGCCTACCCGATCCAAGTAAAGAAGGTAGGCTACGGTTTACTAGGGGGGGCGCAACCATGGCCGACGACCAGCAAGCCGCCGGAGAACCTGTTAACGCTCCTGATGCCCAACTTGCGCCAGGCGCTGCATAGGCCGGAGCGGCCGCCCCACCAGCAGGGGTCGTGACTCCATTGATACCCATGGCCCTGCCGTATATCCCTGGAGCAAAATGGCTTCCCTAGTATGATGTTAAACCAGACACCCTGTCTGGGTTCAAGAGAAAAATATGCGGTGTGCTGGACATGTATTCTATGACTGGTAAGCAGAGAGCCGCTGTTGTGCTGGGACAATTGACTGGTGTCGCAGAGCGGGAAGTTGAAACCTGGCCAGCCGCAGACCAGGAATCAGTGTCCATAATCTTTAAGAGACTGCAAACTGTCTTTGAAAACCGCACTGAGACAGGTCTCCGGACGAGGTTCTACCACTGTGTCCATAAGCCTGAGGACAGTATCCGGGACTACGCCTGGCGCTTACAGGAAGCCCTGCGGGCCCTGAAACAGGTTAGTCCAGCAGCATACAAGATGAGAATAAAATGCTGACGGAACAGTTCATCCGGGGGTTGAGGTCCCAGGAGGAGAGCAGAGCTGTACGGTGGTGGGCCTTAGATCATCGAAATGCCACCTTTGACACCATGAAGGACATGGCTATTAAGGGTCTACAGCCCCTGGAAACATCAGGGACTGCTATCCAGCGTTACCAGGGTGGGGCCACCCCAGTGCCCGCAGCACCCACTGCTCCTTCATTAACGGCTGAAACAAAAATGCAAACAGTGCCCCCTAGCGAGCTGAACAGCCTGCACTCTGAACTGCGTCAGCTAAGTAAAACCCTGGCCACTGTCCTGAGCACCCTGTAGATAGAGACAGAGCCCGAGCCGGAAGGAAGGATCCTACTCGCCGACAGCCCTGAGGATGTCCCCTGGATGAGGAGAAGAAAGAGGACAACGCCACCCAGTAGGAGGACAACGCCACCCCGGAGGAGGACAACGCCACCCCGTGGAAGGACCAACGACCAACGTCGCCCTCCAGGAGATTTCATCTGCTACCATTGCCACAAGGCAGGCCACACTGCGTGGAACTGTCCTTTAAACGGGCAAACCCTGGGGCCGAGGGCCGACACCCAGGAGTAACTCAACCAGGCCCATCAAGCTGGTGCAACCGGTTCGTAGGAGGAAGGCCTTCCCTGTCCATCGTGCTGGACGGCATAGCAACACCTGCATTAATGGACACCGGCTCACAGGTAACCATCATACCTGATGTCCTCTACAAAAGGTACTGGTCCATAGATGAACTCCACCCGCCAGCCCCGAACCTCTATGTGTATGCCTCTAACGGCCTTCCTCTTAACCTAGTAGGGGTTAAGGACGTGACGGTGAAGGTGGGGAGAGTGGAACTAAAGGACCAAGGACTAATTGTTATAGAATCTAACCCTGGTGATACCAATCCGTATATGATACTTGGTACAAATATTGTTGGTAACTCTTTGGGAGAAGTTTTGTTTTTACTCCAACAGATTGCTGACACTACCAAACCAGGGCAGAGGAAGGTGCTCCAGAGAGAGATTCGAGCCCTCCTGTATCAGGAACAGGTAAAACTAACAGGTGGCGAGATTGGTAATGTACGGGTGACAGACCCGATACCCATTGTGATTCCCCCAATGAGTGAGATGCTGATTTGGTGTAGGGCAGCAATAGGTCTCAAGGGACAGAACTACCAGGCGGTAGTGGAGCCCATTAGCTCGGAGAACAGACCTACACTCTTAACTGCTAGAGGGGTAGTTGATGTACGCAATGGGATGGTACCCATACGTCTCCTAAATTGTGGGGAGGAGGAAGTTAAATTACCAAGATACGCCACTGTTGCCAGATTGTATACTGTGAATGATGACGCCATACACACAGTAGAGTCTTTAACCTCATCAGACACAGTAGAGGGTAATGACTCGGAAACCCAGGTGGGGGATTGGTGTCATCAGCTCCATGTTGGGACTGACGCCACTACTGTCCATCAAAAACAAGGTGTACTCAGGGTGGTCCAGGAATGCGAACAGGTATTCAGCAAACACCCACTTGATTTTGGGAGGATTAAAGGGGTACAACACCAAATACCCACAGGTGACCATCCACCCATCAAAGAACGTTACAGGCCCATACCACCAGCACACTATCAGAAAGCGAAGGAAATGTTGCATGACATGAAGAAAGCAGGGATAATAAGAGATAGCTGTAGTCCCTGGGCAGCTCCCCTGGTCCTGGTAAGGAAAAAGGATGGAAGCATGAGGATGTGTGTAGATTACAGACAGGTAAACCACATAACACATAAAGATGCATACCCTTTGCCCCGTATAGAGGAATCCCTGGCTGCACTAAAGTCTGCAAATTACTTCTCTACCCTTGACCTCACTAGTGGGTACTGGCAAATAGCAGTTGCTGAGGAGGACCGGGAGAAGACGGCCTTCACTACCCCGATGGGACTCTGTGAATTCAACAGTATGCCGTTCGGACTCTGCAACGCCCCTGGAACATTCCAGAGATTGATGGAGTGCTGCTTGGGACAACGTAACTTCGAGACCGTGCTGCTATACCTGGATGATGTGATAGTGTACTCCAAGACGTATGAGAACCATTTGAAGCACCTGGCAGAGGTATTTGAATCATTGTCCCGGTATGGGATGAAATTGAAGCCTTCCAAGTGCTACCTGCTCAAACAGAAGGTTCAGTACCTGGGGCACATCGTCAGTCCAGAAGGAGTAGCAACAGACCCGGAGAAGGTCACTGCCATCCAGAAATGGCCGGAACCGAAGAATCTCAAGGAGGTACATCAGTTCCTGGGACTGGTCGGGTATTACCGGAGATTTGTAAAGTACTACACCGAGAAGGCAGCGCCTTTGCAAAATCTGGTAGGACAGTCCAACAGAGGCAAACCCCCCCCCTTCCAGTGGGGTAAAGAGCAGGCTGAGTCATTTGCAGTGATGAAAGAGATCCTGACTGGCGAAGAAATCCTGGCCTACCCTGACTACAGCCAACCTTTCCTGCTGTACACTG
Source organism: Phyllobates terribilis (assembly GCF_046119375.1). Classification (NCBI taxonomy): domain Eukaryota; kingdom Metazoa; phylum Chordata; class Amphibia; order Anura; family Dendrobatidae; genus Phyllobates; species Phyllobates terribilis. The sequence continues at coordinate 212,995,467 of NW_027362769.1, read as the reverse complement.
ATGCCAGCAACGAGGGACTAGGAGCTGTGTTAAGTCAGAAGCAGTATGGCAAAGAGAAGGTGATTGCCTATGGCAGCAGGAAGCTTCGTCCTACCGAGAGGAATCCAGAAAACTATAGCTCCTTCAGGTTGGAGTTCCTGGCCTTGGTCTGGTCCATCACTGAACGATCCAAGCACTACCTAGCCTCCACTAAGTTCATGGCCTATACTGACAACAACCCCTTGACACAGCTAGAGACAGCCAAGTTGGGAGCCATGGAACAGTGTTGGATGGCCCGACTGTCAAACTATCAGTTCACCATCAAGTACCGGGCAGGCCACAAGAACGCCAACGCCGATGCCCTATTCAGAATGCCTCACCAGTCGGACACTGAAGAAGTGGATTACCTGGAGGAGATTGAGCTACCTGCCTTCCACAGAAATGGGATGGTCCACGAGCAGCGAACCACCAGGAGGTATCGTGGTAAAACACTAAACCCTTTGCCTCATCACAGTTGGAAGGAGACCCAGGACAGTGACCCGGTTGTCAGCCGTATCAAAGAACTGATAACCCAGGAAGGTTCCTCCCTGGAGAAGGACACTCCTCCACAAGCCAAGCAACTGTGGAATGAGAGAAGCTGTTCATCTATAGAGAGAAGCAGTGCCGAAGGTATGTCAACCCTAGGACCCATGAGATGGTATGGCAGATCGTAGTGCCCAGTACAGACATCCAGATGGTGTTGGAGTCCTACCACAATCAAGCAGGGCACTTTGGCTGGAAGAAGCTGGAAACCCTCCTGAAGAGTCGGTTTTATTGGGTTGGAATGTGGAGTTCCATAGAGAGGTGGTGCCGGGATTGTGGACCCTGTAGTCTCAGAAGAAAAGACTACAGCAGCCAGAAAGCACCCTTGCAGTCCATCAAGACAACCCAGCCCTTGGAGATCGTCGCTCTGGATCACGTCAAGCTGTCACCCAGCAGGTCAGGCTACTCCTATGCCCTGACCATGGTGGATCACTACTCCCGGTTCCTGGTGGTAGCCCCCGTCAAGGATCTGACGACAGAAACTGCAGCAAGAACGTTTCAAGCATACTTCTGCAGGCCCCATGGATACCCAGATAAGGTGCTGACGGATAAAGGCCCTGCCTTTGAAGCCGAGCTGTTCAAAGAGTTTTGCCATCTGTACGGGTGTAAGAAGATTCGGACTACGCCGTACAACCCTCAAACCAATGGTTTATGTGAAAAGATGAACAATACCGTCATAGACCTGCTGAAGACCTTACCTTTAGAAGAAAGGAATCAGTGGCCAGACAAACTACCTGACCTGGTAGATCTGTACAATCACATACCTGTGAGTTCCACCAATTGTACTCCAGCGTACCTCATGAGAGCAAGACCCGGAAAATTGCCCATGGACCTGGAGCTTGGAGTGGTAGAGCCAGAAGCAGATATGTCCACTGAAGACTGGGATACGACTTGACAGGAGCAGTACAAGAGAGTACAGGCCTGTGTCGAAGACAGTCTAAATAGGGTGAGAGATATGCAGGAAGCACAGTACAACAAGAGTGCACCAGCAGAACCCTTAACACCTGGAGAAGTTGTGCTGAAGCGAAAGAGAAGAAGCCACAAGCTTGACGACCAGTGGGAAAGAGAGCCTTACACTGTGCTGGATTCCAGATTCGACAATAGAAAAACCTGTCTAATCAGTAAAGATGGAGGTAAGACAGCTGTAACAGTCTCAAGAGACCACTTAAAGTTGTGCCCAGGTCTATTGAAGCCACAGGAAGAAGTACCTCTTATAGTGATTGAAGAACCTAAAGAAGATGTACTCCATACTGTCTTAGGAGATTTCCCGGCAGATTGGCCTCAACTGGATGGAGCCGTAATAATACCTGTGATGCACTTCTACCAACAGCCAGAAGACCCTCCACTGCAAGTAAGACTTGTAAGTACCCCAGAAGAGCCTGCTCAGAAAGAATCCCCGGAAGAATGATCACCGGTAGAAGGAGAGCCAGAAGGCCCAGTAAACAGTGTACTTGCCAGTCCCATCGAGAGGTTAAGACAGTTCTACAATTTGCCCACATGTAGATCTAACAGGGTAGCAGACAGTGCAAACAAAGACATCAACAACACCCCAGTACTACATACGTCAACACGCAGTACAAAAGGCCAGATCCCTGCCAGGTATAAGGAATAAGTAAGAAATACCTGCAGTGTAAATAGTTACCCAGTTGGGCAGTGCCTACTGTCATTATTAATTATGTGAACTGGACAATATATGTGCATTTAGTTACCCGTAAGGGTATAAAGACTTGTTGGCTGAGGACTGTGAGCAGCCCAAAAACTGTTCCTATGCATAGTTGCACTCCCTGAAGTGCCCCTTAAGTGACCACGGAACAAAAACCCGTTTGGCGTGGCCGAAGATGTGGTCCAGCACCTGGATCACCTATGCCCTGTAGCCACGCCCAGGGCCTACGTTGAGGGTTTTCAGGCGGGTCCATCATGTTCTTTCATCGGTGAAATGGACACCAGGCTACGGGACTTACTGTAACTTTATTAATGTTATTATACTTGTTATTGTTGTTACCTGTTTTGAAAAAAAAAAATGCTTCAGTCCAGGAGTACTGAATTGTACTAGGGGGGACAGGAAAATGGCGGATAATGGCGGGAAACCTCGAGAATGGAATCTTCTCCACAGTAAGTGCTACAGTCTTTTAAGGTGCACAGTACCCGGTGGCAGCGGGCACATAATCCTGTTCGTTGCAACGGGCACGAAATCCTGTTCGTGACGCCAGAAGTTGACGCGCCCCCAGAGCCGTGGGGCACTCGTCAGCCGGGCCTATGGATGCTGGTGGGGGATATCACGGTGGCTGGCCCGGTCCGTGGCCCAGGGCGGTCAACAAAAAGGGGATTATTTAGATGGGGTTTTGGAATAGTTCGTGATGCCACCTGTGGTGCCTGGTAAGGACTACCAGCGCTGTGACAGTCCTCTGAGGCAGATGTTAGGGCAGCCTATGATGGAACGGCTCCCCACAGGTGGAGCGGGCCTCAGGGCAGCGTGGGGAAATGGATGATGGTACAGGTGAAAGACGGCCAGGACGGTTCAGGGAGAAATGACAGACACTCTCACGGGGGTTCGCTTCGGTACCTTTACTGGTGTAGATGCAAGTATGGTCCAGGGTACTCGGTACGAAGGGTGCACTTCTGGACTCTCCCCAGTGAGCGGGTATAGGGCCTCCTGATCCATTGCTTTCACTTGCTAAGCTTCTGACCTGCCTGGAGCTAGGCCTGGCTTAATTACTGTCTCTCTCTCTTGCACCTGCTGACCTGGTGGTAGGGCCTTCTCTTTGAGATCACTCTCCCTGGACGCTGGGGCCTCCGTGACTCCTAGCCCTGGTACGGTAGTCAGCGTTGGTCGACCTGGGACTTGTAGTCCTCCAGGTATCCGGTGGTCCCCACTGGGTATAAAGGGACCCCGTAGGCGCAGACCCGGTGTCCGGTGTAAAGTTCGGGGTGAGCCTGGTATGCTCCTCTTCCCCCTTGTTACTTCTTCTCTCCTCTCGCCTTCGGCCACACTCAGGGCCCTCACTAGGCTTCAGTGCGTGCTGTAGGCCTAAACTTGCCTCACACAGCAGCCTGCCTGCTGCTCTCTCCCTGAGCACACTAAACTCAACTAACAACTAACTGAGCTGCCTGGCTCCACCCTCCCTATATATATCCCTAACGGGCTCCCTCTTGTGGTCTGCGGTGGTAAGGTGGAGATGTTTGAATGTGTGAGGGCCTCTTGTGGAGAAGTCCATCCATGCACCCTGCTGGGTTCTGTGGCACCTGTGCGGAGCAGGGCGCCACATAAGCAGATAGAGGAAACCATTACTATATGGAAATACTATTATGGTATGTGCGCACGTTGAGTATTTGATTGCAGAAATTTCTGCAAGGTTTCTGCATCTCTTGGCAGCAAAAACGCTGTGGAAAAAACGCAAGTTTTTGCAGCGTTTTTGATGCATTTTTGGTGGTTTTTGCATGTGTTTTTTGCATGCATTTTTATGCATTTTTGTATAGCAATTAGTGTTGAGCGAGTATGTTCTGTTAACCCTTTCGCCGAGTATGCTCGGGCGAGCACCGAGTAGTTACAGCTGCTCGGTGTTATGTTTAAATCACTCCTGTGTGCATGATTTGCGACTGTTTGACAGCTTTATTACATGTGAGCAATGTAAAAGAAACAATCATTCCTCACATGTATTAAAGCTGTCCAACAGTCGGGAGTGATTTAAACATAACACCGAGCAGCTGTAACTACTCGGTACTCACCCGTGCATACTCGGCGAAAGGGTTAACAGAACATACTCGCTCAACACTAATAGCAATGAATGCTTTTTAGAACTAAGTAAAGATATTTTAAAAAAAAGTGTGAAAGCTTTAACCCTTGGATTACCAAGGGCCTGGGGTGAGTATATTAGGTTAATTTAAATGATTAAAGAATGTGTTTGTTTTATTTCAAATAAAGTGTTTTACTCTCAGTGTGTTTTTATTTAACTCTTTACTTACAGGTTTAGTAATGAGGGTGTCTGGCTGACATTTCTTCATTACTAAACCTAGGGCTTAGTGTCAGCAACACCTAATCCAATTACCTAATCCCATTACCCCAATGCAACTGCACCAGTAAGAGCCTGGCTAAGTGTCAGAATTAGCACTTCAAATATAAAGTGCCATTTCTGGGGCAGCTGTGGGCTGGTATTTTTAGCCCAGGAAGGCGCCAACATGTTCCCTTGCTATTGAAAACAGCTCACAGCTATTTGGTTAACCTTTACTGGCTAGATTACAGGTGGACCCAAGACAAAAATTGACGTAGGGTCCCCCTATAAAATCTAACCAACAAGGGTTAAATAGACAGCTGTAGGCTGATAGTACTAGCCAGGGAAGGGCCATTACTTCCAAATGTTCCCTGGCAATTAATAACAGCTCACAGCTGTTTGATTAGCTTTTACTGGCTAGTTTACAGGGGGAACCCAGAAAATAAACTACGTAGGGTCCCCCTATAAAATCAAACCAGCAAAGGCTAACCAGACAGCTGTAAGCTGATATTAATAGACAGTGAAGGGGCCATGAATGCTGGCCCCCTCCGAGGCTAATGACATCATCTCTCAGCCACCCAAGAAATGGCTCATCAATAGGGTGTTCCAAATCTGGCACTTAGCCTTGCTCTTCCCACTTGCCCTGGTGCGGTGGCAAGTGGGGTAATAGGGTTGGGGTTCATGTCAACCTTGTATTGGCAGCTGAAATGAAGCCAAGGTTAGTAATATAGAGGTGTCTATAATACACCCCCATTACTAACCCCAAAGTAAAAGTTTGGAAATAAACACACGGCCTGAAAAAATCCTTTATTTGAAATAAAGATCCAAACGGTTTTTAACATTTATTTAAAGGTAAAAAACACAGTTTACTCACCTAACACCTAATCCCTTGAAGCCTTTGTCCCCTATAAAAAAGCAGAAAATAAAAAAACAACCTTTTACTCACCTAACACCCAATCCATTTGAAGCCATTGTCACCTGTAAAAGAAACAAAAATAAAAAAAAACATATTCCTTACCTGTCTGATGTGATGAAATAATCCAGAGTGTCCCACAGTGATTGGATCATTTGTAGAGCAGTCACATCAGCAGTCACTGATGTGACTGCTCTACATGACAGCAGGCTGCCACTTAAACAGGAGTGTAATCGCTCCTGTGTCAGTGCATAGCGCTGAGCTGCCGTGAGAGAGGTCACACAAGTTCATCAGCTGATGAGCACCAGTGATCTCACTTACTGAACCACTGCTGTGTGAGAAATTTCTCACGGCGGTGCCGTAAGTGAAGTCACCGGAGCTTATCAGCTGATGAACTCGTGTGTCCTCTCTCCCGGCAGCTCAGCGCTATACACTGCGGGAGCAATTACGCTCCTTTCAGTGTATTGCCACTGAATGTGATGTGACTGTTCTACAAATGATCCGATCACTGTGGGACACTCTGGATTATTTCATCACATCAGACAGGTGAGGAATGTTTTTTTTTATTTTTGTTTTTTTTACAGGTGACAATGGCTTCAAATGGATTCCGTGGGACACACTGAATTATGGTGGATAGGTGATGGATATGGTGGTTTATTATTTTTTACAGATGACATGGGCATTGATGATTAGGCATTAAGGTGAGTACATGGTGTTTATTTATTTTTGATTTTTTTTACAAGTGACATGAGTATCGGTAATTTGGTGTTAGGTGAGTATAATGTGTTTTTTTTTAATTTCAAAATTTATTTATTTCATCTTTTATTTTCTTGACCGCGGGTCACAGGCGCTGGCTGATGGGAGACAACTTCTCCCATCAGCGGCGCCTGCTCTCGCTGTTATTAGCGGCAGCAGCTGTAGGCTTAAGGGAGTAGTAGTCTCTCACCAACCAATGCCTGTGACCCGTGGTCAATTCTTTGTGTGTTTTTCTACATTTTTGACCCATTGACTTCAATTGAGTCAGTGAAATCCGCAGCAAAAATCCGCAGCAAATCCGCAAACATTTTTATGCGTGCGTTTTTGCTGCGGATTTGACTGACTCAATTGAAGTCAATGGGTGAAAAACGCACAAAGAATTGACATTCCGCAGATTTAAACGCACTGCAAATACTCAAAGGAAAATTATTGATTATGTGCACAGCACTTCAGGATTCTCATTTAATTAGCTGGCATAAGGATTCCCTAGTGTTTTTGGCTCAATTCTGTGAGGAAACAACGCCACGAGAATGCACCAAAAATGCACTGCGTGCCCACAGCTTTATTGTTGTGTGGAGGAACAATGGTGGCATTATTATTGTGTAGGCACAGAAAGAGCACTATTGCTGTGTGAAAACAGAGAGAGGCCACTAATACTATGTAGAAACTCAGAGAGAGCACAATTATTGTTATGTGGAATAACAATGGGGGCACTATTACAGTGGTTTATCACATAGAGGACATCATTACTGTATGGAAACACAGACAGGGCACTATTACTATGTGGTGGCACAATAAAGATACTATAGCGGTGTGGAAGCTCAGAGAGGGCACTATGTGGAGTTAACACTATTTTGAGTTGCATCATCATATATAAAAAAATTAAAGTATTATTTGGTAATTGTATGACACTAATCTAGGGAAGAAAGTAGGGTAGAGCAATACATAGGTCTGTGTGCTTCAAAATTGACAAGGCTAAATTTCCGCACCAATTCAGTCCTAGGAGTAAAACTCTGTCATACTTGCCAACAATTCTGATTTTATAATACCCTAAAATATTAATGTATCTGCTTCACAAGCTAAGAAATAGACAATAAATAGAACCAGGTAGGAGACCTGTATAATCAATAATAAATACATAAATATAGTAGAAATAGAGCGATACTGCGTAAACTATTCTTCGCATTCACTACTGTTACATTAACGCCTCCTGTACTTTAAATCCATTTGATTATGTTTACTCTGCAGCCAGTAGATAATAATGATTTCTTTCACATAAGACAGTAGAAAAATTATCCTTCGTGGATCCATTCTTTTCCATTGTGGAAGCCAATTTGGTGACTTAAATACAAACAACTCTTTTCATGCCTGTAATTCTGACGCAATTAAATATAAGTTTAGGAAAGCATTGCCGGCTGACCCATTCAAGTCTACAAGGGGTTAGATTGATTTAAAAAATGGATGCACAGCTTGTATCTCTCCACTTGTTTGCCTTTCATTCTACTTTGACCTGGACTTCATTGATAATGGGAACAGTCTTCCAAATGGAAATGCAATCCACAACGTGAACGCAGTTAATTAAAGCTGGCAATAGAAAATAAATAATTGTCAAATTTTCCAGCTGACAATTACACTGGCTGATTGCCCCATTATTATACACACATCTATACAGGAGGGGAGAATGATTGGCTGCCAGATATATGTAACAGCACTTATCTAAAGGATAAAGTTTATAATCTGAAAAAGAAAAGTACAATTTGCTCAATCTGTGTTTCCACTGACAGTAGACGAGTTTGTCAGCTCAAATAGAATTAGATCAGCACATCTCACCAAAAATATTACCATCTGCTTTTCTTCACCATTTTTCGCTGTGACTACATCATAGCATAATGTTAATATTCTACTAACACAAGTCAATGTAATAAGTGTAACGGGGCCGGGAGGTGGAACCTCTGAGCTGCAATACAAAGGGGAAGTCCTTGTAAGGAAGCGGGTGACTCCCAGGGAAGGCAAGCAGGTAGCCACAGCAAGTGACGGGGACAGTCTCTGGGTAATCAGGCAGGTGGTCACGGCAAGTGACGGAGACAGTCTCTGGGTAGACAGGCAGGTGGTCATGGCAAGTGACGGGGACAGTCTCTGGGTAGACAGGCAGGTGGTCACGGCAAGTGACGGCAGGATCTCCAGGCAGGCTGGCAGAAAGCAATCAGGTAACAGGCAGGTAACTGGCGGATAACAGGCTGGCAGGCAGGACGAGAAGTCAGGCTAGCAGCGGGACCTGAGGGCTGAAGCACAGGAAGACACAGTGCAAACAACTTTGCTCGGGCACCTCCATTTTGGAGGAGGTGCCTTATATATGAGAGATCCTCCGGCAATTGGCCAGGTACTCCTTAGGACGGCGCGCGCGGCCCCTTTAAGAGAGAGGGAGCGCGCGCGCGCACTAAGCACAGTGCCTGGGAAGTAGCGCGCGCTGCCAGCAGCACGGGAGGAGGACGCCGAGCACAGAGCAGAGAGGTGAGGGGAACGGCGTCTCTGCCTAGCAGGGGGCAGAGACGCCGAAGCTACAGTACCCCCCCCTTTAGGCCCCCCCTTTCTTAGGCCAGAGAGAAATTTATCAAGGATGAGCGGGGCATGGATGTTCTCCCAGGGCTCCCATGTTCTCTCCTCAGGACCAAACCCCTTCCAATCCACTAGAAAAAAGGTCTTTCCTCTTACCCTTTTGATGGCTAGAATGCTCTCTACCTCAAACTCGTCTTCAGCGGAGACCGGAGCAGGAGGCGTACCTGTAGACTTGGAAAAAGAGTTAAGTACCACGGGTTTGAGGAGAGATACATGGAAGGAGTTGGGGATCCGCAAGTTGGCCGGGAGTTTCAATTTATAGGCCATCGGGTTGATTTGCTTGATAACTTCCAGTGGGCCGATGAACCGGGGCCCTAACTTGTAGGAAGGAATCTTGAGCCGGACATATTTGGACGAGAGCCAGACTTTGTCTCCAGGACGGAATTGGGGCGGATCCAGACGTCTTTTGTCAGCCTGTTTCTTCATCCGCTCGGAGAACTGAAGAAGTGCGGATCTGGTACTCTCCCAAATGGAGGAGAATTTGCGAACAAGAGACTCCGCGGCTGGGTTGTCCACGGAGGTGGAGACGGGAAACGGGATTCGGGGATTTTGACCGTAGACTGTAAAAAACGGGGATTTGGAAGAGGATTCACTCTCGTGATTATTACAGGAGAATTCGGCCCACGGTAAAAGATCCACCCAGTCCGAATGGTGGGCATTAACAAAGTGCCGGAGGTAACTGGTTAAAATTTGGTTGATCCGCTCTATTTGACCATTGGACTGTGGGTGGTAAGCAGAAGAGAAGTCCAAGGTGACCCCCAGCAGTTTACACGTGGCTCTCCAGAAGCGAGAGGTGAACTGGACCCCTCGATCGGACATGATGTGGAGAGTAAGACCATGGAGACGGAAAATATGATGAATAAAGTCCTTAGCCAACTCAGATGCAGATGGAAGACCCGGCAGGGGAATGAAGTGAGCCATCTTAGAGAAGTGGTCAGCGACCACCTAAATGACCGTGCAACCAGCAGAGACAGGGAGATCCGTTATAAAGTCCATGGCTATATGCTGCCACGGGGCAGCAGGTACGGGAAGAGGCAGAAGGCGGCCGGCTGGCAGATGTCTAGGAACCTTGTTGCAAGCGAAGGACGCACAGGCCGAGACAGAGTCTATTACCTCCTTGCGCAGGGTAGGCCACCAGTAATGCCGGGTAATAAGCTGGAGGGTCTTCTTTTGGCCAGCATGGCCGGCTAGCTTAGATGAATGTCCCCAGTGCAGAACCTTCTCACGATCAGGTACTGTCACGAACGTCTTACCGGGTGGAAGACGATTCAGATCCACGGGGGCCACCTGCATTACCTTGGCGGGGTCAATGATGTGCTTTGGCTCCTCCTCAAGATCGGAGGACAGAAAGGATCGGGACAAGGCATCGGCTTTGATATTTTTGTCTGCCGGGCGGAAATGAAGAATGAAATCAAAGCGGGCGAAGAACAAGGACCACTGGGCCTGGCGCGGGTTAAGTCTTTGGGCACCTCTGGAGGTAAGCCAAGTTTTTGTGGTCCGTATAAATTATTACCGGATGAAGAGCCCCCTCGAGCAAGTAACACCACTCCTCCAGTGCCAACTTAATGGCTAACAATTCTCGGTCTCCTATAGAATAATTGCGCTCAGACGAGGAGAAGAGTTTGGAGAAGAAGCCGCAGGTTACCATTCTCCCAGATGACGACTTTTGGGTGAGTACCGCTCCGGCTCCGGAGGAGGAAGCATCTACTTCTAAGAAGAATTGTTTGTTGCAGTCCGGACGGTGCAGCACAGAAGCGGAGGAGAAAGCTTGTTTCAAAGAAAGGAAGGCCTCCTCTGCCTCGGGCGGCCATTCTTTGGGACTAGCTCCCTTATGGGTGAGCGCGGAGATAGGGGCAGTCCGGGAAGAGAAGTGCGGAATGAAGAGGCGGTAGTAGTTGGCGAAGCCCAGGAACCGCTGAATAGCCTTCAACCCCTCCGGTCGGGGCCACTTCAAGATGGCAGAAAGTTTCTCAGGATCCATTCGTAGGCTGGTCTGGGAGATGACTTAGCCCAGAAATGGAAGCGAGGTCTGCTCAAAGAGGCACTTCTCAAATTTTGCGTAGAGGTGGTTCTGCCTGAGCCTGAGCAGGACTTGACGAACGTCCCTCCGGTGTGTGGGAAGATCCGGAGAGAAGATCAAGATGTCGTCCAGGTACACCACCATGCAGGAGTAGAGAAGGTCACGGAAGATGTCATTGACCAACTCTTTAAAGACGGCAGGAGCATTACAGAGGCCGAAGGGCATTACGAGGTATTCATAGTGGCCGTCCCGGGTGTTGAATGCCGTCTTCCATTCATCCCCCCGACGGATACGGACCAGGTTATACGCCCCACGGAGATCCAGCTTGGTGAAGATTCTGGCACCCCTCAGACGGTCAAATAATTCAGGAATGAGTGGAAGGGGGTATTTATTCTTCACCGTGATCCGGTTAAGACCTCTATAGTCAATACAGGGACGGAGTGAACCATCCTTTTTTTTAACGAAGAAGAAGCCTGCTCCCGCCGGGGAGGTAGATTTCCGGATAAATCCCCGGGCCAGATTTTCCTCGATATATTCAGACATGGCCCGGGTCTCGGCAGCGGACAACTGGTAAATATGCCCACGGGGTGGAGTTGCGCCGGGTACCAGGTCGATTGGGCAATCGTATGGTCTATGAGGGGGTAATGTCTCTGTTTCTTTCTTGTTGAAAACATCAGCATAAGACCAATAAGGGACCAGTAGGCCGGGTAGATTGGCTGGACAAGGAGAGGGACGAGCAGGATGAACAGGAACTAAACAAGTCTTATGGCAGTCCTGCCCCCAGCGTAGGACTTCTCCGGTCTGCCAATTCACCACGGTTGCATGTCTCTGGAGCCAAGGTAGGCCTAACAAAAGGGCGTGAGAGAGTCCAGGTAGAACATGGAAGAAGATGCTCTCAGAGTGCAGCATTCCCACCTGCAGAGTTATGGGTTCGGTGATGATTTGGATGGTTTGCGGCAAGAGGCCCCCATCCACGGAGGCGACAGATAAGGGTTCAGCCAGAGGTTTAGTGGGAATGCGGTATTTCTCTACCAGGGACTGAGAAATGAGATTTCCGGCAGCTCCAGAATCAAGTTGAGCTAGTTCAAAGTGACGGTTCTCCCCACAGATGATAGAGACCGACAGCATCAGAGATGGAGAGGGTTTACTCTTGTCTAGGATGACCTCTCTGAGCGATCCTAGACACAGGCGTTTCCCGGCCTCTCTGGGCAGGAACGGATCCGGTGCACCTTACTGCCACAGTAGAAACAGCTCCCCTCGGCACGGCGTGACTCTTGACGGGTTTTGACCATCTTGGTCTGGTCGACCTGCATGGGCTCTGACGAGTGCGCCCGGTGAGTTACAGATGAAGAGACGGGTCTCTGGAAAGTAGGAGCAAGGCGGGGAAACTTCCTCTCACGGGTGACCTCTTTGGTACGCTCCTGGAACCGGATGTCAATTCGGGTGGCAAGTGTCACCAAGTCATCCAGGGTGGTTGGAATGTCCCGACTGGCAAGTTCATTTTTAATCCGGCCGGATAGGCCCTCCCAGAAGATGGACACCAGGGCCTCATTATCCCAGGCAATCTCGGAAGCAAGGGTACGGAACCGTATGGCATATTGGCCCACGGTGAGACTCCCTTGGCGGAGGCGTAGCAGAGAGGAGGCAGAAGAGGTTTTTCGTCCTGGTTCGTCAAAGACTTTCCGGAAAGCCGTGAGAAAGGCTGGCAAGTTGGACACCAGGGGGTCTCCTCTCTCCCATAGAGGATTTAGCCAGGCCAGTGCCTCCCCAGTGAGATGGGACATGATGAAGGCCACCTTGGCCCGGTCGGTGGTGAACTGGTGTACCAAAAGTTCGAAGTGCAGGGTGCACTGGTTAATGAAGCCCTGTGCCTGGCCGAGGTCTCCACCAAAATGAGGCGGGGCGGAAAGGCGGGGACCGGGAAGGGATGCCATGGTATTGATGGGCAGCGACGCTGCCGGGGTAGTAGTTGTGCGAGTGGAAGCAGCTCCCGATGAGGCAGTCAGTGTGTTGTGGCGGGATTTAACACTACGCAGGTGACTCAGGAAGGACTCCTGTTGGGACCTCTGACGGGATAGTTCATGGCATAGGTCCGAGAGTGAGGGAGCTTGGGTGCCACAGGGTTCCATGGCCCGAGCAAACTGTAACAGGGCCGGGAGGTGGAACCTCTGAGCTGCAATACAAAGGGGAAGTCCTTGTAAGGAAGCAGGTGACTCCCAGGGAAGGCAAGCAGGTAGCCACAGCAAGTGACGGGGACAGTCTCTGGGTAATCAGGCATGTGGTCACGGCAAGTGACGGGTACAGTCTCTGGGTAGACAGGCAGGTGGTCACGGCAAGTGACTGGGACAGTCTCTGGGTAGACAGGCAGGTGGTCATGGCAAGTGATGGGGACAGTCTCTGGGTAGACAGGCAGGTGGTCACGGCAAGTGACGGCAGGATCTCTAGGCAGGCTGGCAGAAAGCAAGCAGGTGCTCCCAGGAGAGCGGGCAGACAGACGAGGCAGATACCTGACAGGTAACTGGCGGACGCTCCAAGGTGAGCGTGTTGACGGAAACAGCAGGTAACAGGCAGGTAACTGGTGGACGCTCCCAGGTAAGCGGTCTGACAGACAAGGCAGGTGAAAGGCAGGTAACTGGTGGACGCTCCCAGGTGAGCGGTCTGATAGACAAGGCAGGTAACAGGCAGGTAACTGGCGGATAACAGGCTGGCAGGCAGGGCGAGAAGCCAGGCTAGCAGCGGGACCTGAGGGCTGAAGCACAGGAAGACACAGTGCAAACAACTTTGCTCGGGCACCTCCATTTTGGAGGAGGTGCCTTATATATGGGATATCCTCCGGCAATTGGCCAGGGACTCCTTAGGACGGCGCGCGCGGCCCCTTTAAGAGAGAGGGAGCGCGCGCGCCCTAAGCACAGTGCCTGGGAAGCAGCGTGCGCTGCCAGCAGCGCGGGAGGAGGACGCCGAGCACGGAGCAGAGAGGTGAGGGGAACGGCATCTCTGCCTAGCAGGGGGCAGAGACGCCGATGCTACAATAAGGTAATTACATGCTCTATCTTCAACCTTATGGACACAACATTTCAGACTAATTTTCATCCAAGTCTGGTTATTGCTGCCCACCAGTTGAATTTCTATGGGTAAATGGATGGTAACCATTACTCACTGCAACTTTGTCACACATCTGTTTTTTTCTCCATATTTCTATTGATAAGCTATGATCTGTGTCAACTTTTCACTAAACAGATTCATCACAAAATAGTTGTTGCACTGCATTCCCTGGCTCAGCTTTCATACAGGCTGTGTGTGATGCTGAGTCACAACAGACAAGCCATGAAACAGGGTAGTCAGAAGGTCTGAGGTCAGATACCAGAAGGGCTTGTAGTACAGAGGTGCAATACAAAAGTGTGGTCAAGTAACAGTCCGGGGTCTAAAAGGCAGGAGGATACGTTAAGAAAAGGAGATAAGACAAATGGATAGTTAGAGGCCAAGTCCAGGGTCAGGTACCTGAGGTCAGAGAGCGTCAAGAGTAAAAGGAATAATACACCCGAATAGTCAAGAAAAATCCTAGGTCCAGCAACATGATCAGACACAGAGCACACCACACACATGACAGAGAAAAGCTACAGCTGACAATGGTCTGCTCATAACTAGACAGCTAAATAGCTAGCAAATAATCAAGAACAGGAGGCACCTGGAGGAACGCCCACAGGCTAGGCCAGATTGAGCAGCAGGGCTGTAAATCAAAATGCTGACAGCCCAGCACGGCGCAGCATCAGATTGGACGACTGGGCTGTCACTCACAATACTGACAGTCCAGCACACTCCAGATCCTATAGGGCGGCCGAGCTTTCACTCACAGAATCCCTAGGCCACAGTGAATGATGAAACCGTGACACTGTGATAGGCTGTGACATTGTGTGATTTGATAACTACAATGCATTACTGGCAAGTCAGTCCGATCGCGCCTGAGGTCATGTGAGCCTTCTCTGGCTGAAACAATCTCTGCAATGTGTAAATTAGCAGCAAGCATTTTCCTCGATTCATGCAAAACGATTCTCTAATCATTTGAATTCATCATCATCAGGTCCAACAAATTTCTTAAAATTCAAAACAAATTCGATTCACATCAAGTCGATTTGCTCTCTGTAGTTAAGATAACTATTTTTCTCTTACTTACTAGGTTTTCTTGCTGTTTTGCTCTTGGAGAACCATCTCCATGTCTCCTTAGAAAATATAACCAATGGTACTAATTGCAAATTGCAATAAAATGTCAAAAGTGAAATACAAACAATGAATTATCAAAAATGAGGGGAGCTCATATTTAATTCGGATTATAGAAATAAGTCTTGAGTGCACTGGCATATATAAAGTTTCTGGTGAATAAACTGTAGAAAAAGAATGAATGTATAGCTCTCAGAAGGTTTTATGTGGAATCTAGAACTGTTTTAATAGATTTAATAATACTGTATTGAACACAAAATAATAAAAAATATTAAAATTCAGATAGTACCCACAGCATGAGATATTAATTACTCAATTGGGTTAAAATATGGATTGTGCAAATTTTTTCAGAAGACTTAATACAACCTTTAAAAAAATCCCAACAAATAAAAAAAAATAATAATAAAAGCTTTTTATTGTGTTTGGGGGTTTCCGAATTAAATAGTTTTTCCCAAAATTAAAATTTGGTTTTATAATAATCTACACATAACTAAATTTATTTGTGGCACTATAACCAAATTTTAAATCTGCCTTGTTTTGCATATAGCACTTCTTTAAGTATAGATCGTCCAGGCTCCATTTACTGTCCAGTTGCCATTGAAACTATCCTGTAGTAGTTCTAGCTTGTGGTCCATCATGCGCACTGAAGTCTTTCTTACCGGGCTTCTATACAGCATAGTTCTTTTCTGGGACGTGTTTCGAACAGAATTTTGACTGTGAGGGATAATGTCACGGAAAAGCAGCAGAGTCTCCTTCATTACAGTGCAAAGCTCATACCAGGAAGCAGCAGTGTACCTGAAGGCTGGTAACTAAGAAGAACAATGTACTATACGATGGAGCTGTATATAGAGGAACTGAGAGGGAGATAAACTGCAGATTGGAGCTGTGTAAAAAAGAAAGGAGAGATATACTGCAGGAGGGCACTGAATGGAGCAATATACTGCAGAATGGGTATATGTACAGGGGCTAAGATTATTTGAGATATTTGATGCCTGCTTATAAGAAATCAATGAAGTGAAACAACAATGCATCTCTATTGATGCATATGACAGAGGATTATCTTCTGCCACAAGCATCAATTGTGCTGCACTTGCAGTTTCACAAAACAAGCACAGGTCTGCACTGCCATTGGGGAGAAGAGCAAGAGAGTCGAGCTCTGCTACAACAAGCTAATGATGTAAAATCTCACTGCAGCTGTAGATGGTAGAATATAAAATCAGTCATGCATGGTATTTTACAGACACTGCACAGAAGCATAAGGTGAATTCTACAATTAGATTAGCTTGATTATAGGTCAGAGAAGTGGGATTAGTCAAGAGCACACAGGATTGTGATGTAGGGGTCTGCAGCACTGAGGATAAGAAGGTGTTGCTGGGGAGTGTAGATTTTCCAGATAAGAATAGGACTGTCCATTCAACTATACGAAGCTGAAAGCAGGGGCAGAAAAGAGGAAAAATTACACAAAGGAATAAAAGGGAACTTTATGTTGGGCTTAGTCTGTACATTAACAATAAGTATGCAATTACTGTGCTTTGTGGGGAAAAAATGTGATTATGGGAATAACCCATTAATGTGCAATTCGTATGTTCACTCATTTGAGTAATTAGTATATCACATTTATTTATTTATTTAGTGTATAATAGTGATACATTTATTAAGAAAAAATGATATGCCACATAATATGTTTTGAGAGCCAGCAATTCATTCTTTAACTGAAAAAACATACGCAGACCATTTTTTCCTATAGATTTGATCTTTTATAATATCTTCTGTACTATTTTAATATACTGTTGTAGGCAGAGTGTTACAAAACTTCCTTTGCTTGATGCTGATGTGACAATAATTGCTCTGTTCATTTTTTAGTAATTACTTTGCTGCATTTCCAATTGAATTCTATACACGATTATATACATTTATCTTAAAGTTATTTGTCACAATGCATCCACATGTAATCAAAGTTCTGCAGCCAGAAAACACCGCCTATGACAGCCTCAGAAAGGAGGCACAGAGAGAACAACCTTTCAGACCCGTGGATATTTTATAACATTTTCTGTCGGAAGGTGTTGTTATGTAAGTACATACATCAAAACCTGCACTCCTACTGATTTTGCAGTGTATTATTCATTGACAGGTTAGAAAAACTCATGCAGTCCCTACTGGGTCTCTGTTCCACAAAGGTCAGGAACAGCTCAGACAAAGTCTGCCACTTGGCTTTTAAAGTCAGCTGGAATCAGATCCTATTAGTAACGGAGCCCAACTGAGAGCCAGAGCTGTTTTTGCTAAATAATTGATTGTACTGTAAATTGGTAGAGACACTTTGCTGTAGAATCGACAGGCTGAACAGAGGACACAGCAGATTATGGAATAATTGTTTCAGTTGTTAAATATAAAGGACTGTTTTAGTACGTCATTGTATCACTGTATAGCGGTATATAGGTTATGACATCTGGGGGCGTACTTAGAATAAAACCGCTAATGGTGAATTCTGTTACTTTGTTAAAGGGGTTGTTCCATAATCTCAATTTATTACCTATCTACAGGATGTTATACCATTCCAGTGACTTAAATTCCCACTAGTCTCAAAAATGGGGGCCAAAGTCCATCATTTAATCATAGCAGTGATCGAGTATGTGCACTTGGAGTCTATGGGAGTCCATTCTGTACTCAGATATTTCCATCTGTACTATTGACTTTGAAAGCAGTGTTAGTGCAAATTTCTTGAAAACACATTCTTTTAAACACGGGCCTCATGCGCTCATTCTTGTGATGGGTGGGACCCACAAATATTGGGGCCCAAGGGGGTAACATTTCACTTTATGGAGAGTGATATGCCTGAAATGCCAGGGTAAGGAGGCTTATAAAGCCGTGAAATGCTCCTCTGGGAAAATAAATATGCAAATTGTCCCTTCAGAAAGGAAGAGGACTCTAGCGCCACCTATTGTAAGTAGCAATCCTAAAAGTCAATATCAACCCTTTAATGAGCCTTGCCACATGATTTAGGATAAAAGACTAATTGAGATTCTGGTTTGGGTTTTATCCTAAGTCATATGGCAATGCTCGTTAAAGGGTCGATATTGAATTTTAGGATTGCTTCTTCCAATAAGTGATATTCGAGTTGAAGTTCTCTTCCTCCCTGAAGAGACAATTTGCGTACCACAGATATTGGAAACATCATATTTATTCTATTAATTCTAAAGTGTGCGTGGCAATTGCAAGTCCTTGGATCTCTCTAAAAACTTTGAAGCTACAATGTGCATACCCAACAACCACTCTATTTGAACAAGGGACTCATGATTAGAAGGGATCCCAGCAGTGAAACCTCCCA
This sequence comes from Phyllobates terribilis, assembly GCF_046119375.1. NCBI lineage: Eukaryota > Metazoa > Chordata > Amphibia > Anura > Dendrobatidae > Phyllobates > Phyllobates terribilis. Next base: position 212,977,072 of record NW_027362769.1, on the reverse strand, counting down.
GCTCTCAGCAACTTGTCACCTATCCTCTGGAAAGGTTATAAGTTGGGTTTGAGACAAAGAAATCATTGAGTTCTCTACAAATTTCCTAACAATACTATTCTAGGGATGTGATCAATCACAACTTCAGTAGAGCTTGTCATCTTAGAAACCAGAAGACCAAATTGTTATGTTCTGCAACTTAGAACTAAGGAATAGGAGGGAAAAGCTGTCCCTGCACTGAGACTCAGCTTAACCCTATGCTGGGGTGGGTGCCCTATTCCTTATGAATAGCCCCACCAAAACTCCTGCACCGAACTCAAACGAAGACCTGTAGGAAGGGGAAAGGGGTCCCTAAAAGATCTAAGGACTGTGAGCAAAAGCAGGAGACCTCCTAACAGAAAAGTTAGTTGCAGAAACAAACATTAAAGGGAACAAAACTGGTGGAGCAAGAAGTCCCAGGATAACAATTGTCCAAAGCACAAAGAACTAAACAAGGCTACTTAGCCAGAGCACAAGCATAACAACACTGATATCCAGCGGGGAATGGCAGCCAGGTGCTGAGTAATAAAGAGTGCAGAGATCACGTGACCAAGAAACCCAGCACCAGAGGAAAGGACTAGAAGCCAGCAAACCACAACTAGATGGCCGATAGTAAAACAAAATAGATTCTAACACAAATTTGCCCTTGCAGTTGTCATCCAAAGGTCTGGACAAGTGATTTGGAGCTGTAGTAATGGAATTATTAGTGTCAATAGCTTTCACTTATACAGATGTAACTAAATAAAAGAACAGAATATTTACCTCTTGGCAGAAGATAACTCAAAGGTTGATATTATTAGGGAGCTCTTGACGTACTAACCTGAAGCTCTTAATAGGGCTTCCACGGACTCGCGTAGCAATATCCACTTTGTCTAGCAGTTCCCAGGGTGTGCCCTGACCTGCATCACTTAATCTCTGAACAAGGATATGGACTTACACAGGGGCTCATTGGTTAGCTGCTGGCTATTGGAGAGGCCGTACAGAGGATGTTCAGGAAGCCATGTCAATAACAGGGATTCAGGAAAAGTAACAGAATCATTGTTTTGCAAAATAGTCAAAAATATGGTCTGAAATCAGAAACAGCAAGAAACTAGCAAAAGAGGCAGTGAACCAGTGTAAGGTGAACTTATAACTAGAAATGGAGGCAAGGAGCTCAGAGTTTATATAGTGTGAGGTCCCGCTCAAAAACTCAAAGAAGAGATTAATTAGAAACCCATGTTCAAGAATAAACCCTCAAGCTCCCTGCTTGGATGGCACCACAAGTCACAGAATATTAAGCAGAACTGCTGCACAGTCACCCAGTGTTGCCCATAATGATGGCGTGACATCACTGGGCCCCACAAAGAGAAGAACAAGGAGTGAGCACAGACATGGATGTAACTGATATTTGCTATTAATTTTTTGAGGGAAATGCTCCTAAAGGAATATCACAAGAATATGAAGTAAACTGATTTTGAGAAATCACATGGAGTTGGACCTCTTCCCTTAATATGCTAGGTACATTGTTTTGTGGAAGAGGAATGAGAATGTTTATTAGGGTTTGGATTTTGTGCCTTAGTTCGATTGGAAAAGTATGTAAAAGGGCTAAAAGGGTCTAATGTTTAGGACTTTCATCTTTGGGCTCAAGGGTGGCCTCTGACCTCATGCACCAACTTTTCTGCTCTGTGCTTTGTATACATTTCAGTGGAGCAAGAGCCGTTTCATTGACACTTTCTATAATATTTCAATTACATGCATTTAAAGTCACTTCTCTATTGAAATTTGCAGTAGATAGAAACTGGCAAACAGGAGTCACTGATGGTCCAAGATGAGGGACCTGCACCTATCATATTTGGTACATATGCAATGAGTGCTTATCATGATAGATTTAGAATATAAATCTATTTAATCTTTATCCCCTTTAGCAGCATAAAAGCATTAAGATTCTCTGCCCTGAGTGTTGATAGGACAGGTGGACATTTAAGTTAACATCTGAGCACTACATAACGTGTCAAAACCTTGAACAAAAAATTAACTTCAAAAGATAGTTCATGACTAGGTCATTTTTTATTACATTTTTCCATTCCACCTTAAAAGACAACTTTTTAGATTTGTTTTCCATTGCCATAGCCATATGAACGCTTGTTTTATGCCAGACTAGTAGCATTTTTAATGGCATCATTTCATTTATTGTATTGTAAAATAGACACAAAAATTCTATGTGGAATGAAATTGAAAAAAACGCAACAATTCCATCATTTTTTGGGAAGTGAAGAGTGTTTGTTTTCAAAGTGTTCTTTGTGCGGTAAAAAATAAATGTTCATTTTCTGCCATTCTGTATGATTAGAACCATACCAAATCTATATAGGATTTTTTATCTTTTAATACTTTTAAAAAATGAAACATAAACAAAAAATTGGTGCATGGTGCAATATTCTGAGACTCATAATTTTTTATTATTTTTTTTATTTTTCCATTAATGGAGCAGTGTGAGGGCTTTATAATAATGTAACATTTCAGTAGTTTTGGACCATTAAAAATGTGCCAATATAACATTTCAGATTTTTCATTTAGGAAATAGGAAAAGGGGATGGATTTGAATGTATATTGTGTTTTTAAATGTTTTATTTTTTTAAACTGTTTTTAACTTATTTTCTTAGACCCAATAGTGGATTTGATCCTGCAGCTCAAAGGGGTGGTCCAATAACTATGAAACCCTTTATAAACACATACCTTAAGCACTAAGCACTGCAGTGCTGTAGTCATTTACCATAACTACTGTCCACGTTGTTTTCTAATGACATCCTGGTTTAGTAGAGGTCATCAAAAAGTGACCACATCTTCAGTCATCTTTGCCATCGCAATTACTGCTACAAACGCCACAGTCTCTTTGCCTGAAATTAATCATTATCAGGGCACAGTTATAGAAGCAGTGTGAGTTACACCAGCACCACCCCCTGATGACAATTTGTTTGAGGGCAGTTGTGGCACCCCAGGGATCTGGTTTCCACAGTAACAGCAATGTTATGTCTGAGAGCAGGTGGGAGGTCTCTTGGTCAGGAATCCTATGCATGCCACACCTCCTGCCCAGTCCTGGGAGGGGAAGAACTTCCCCTATATAAACCTAGGGCTGAGGCAGGGTTAGTGAGTAGAGAAGAAGTAGAGACGGAGAAAAGAAGCAAATATAGGAACAGAACATCAGGAGCTCTGTGGGAGCAGTGTTACAAGGAGTCAGGGGCTGGCAGCTGCAGAGCTCGCCCTGACTGAGAAGATTTCTTACCGGACCCGGAGTCCGAGGCTGTGGGGACTAACTCCTACCCAGCAGCAGAATCCGTCAGGCAGGGGATTCCAGGTCCTCTGGCCAAGAAACCCGAAGGCACGGTCACACGCATGGGACCAGCACCGCCGTCGTGGAGCGGAAGCTACTAGAAGGCCCCGAGTCACCGGCCATACGGGTGAGCACCACACGGTACACTCAGGGACGTGGGCTACTTATACCCGCCTCTAGCAAGGTAGCCAGAAGAGTACAGTTAGTTTGGGAGGCCTACAACTCCGCCTGGCCAGGGGAGATCCCATCTGCTCAAGGACTGACCAGGCCCCAATCGCTAGCCAGTACTCCGGGAGGGTCTATCTTTGTCACCAGTAAAGACCCTGAACTACACCGTACCGTCTCCGAGTGGTTCCTGCTACCCCCATCATCCACGTCGGCTGCCCTGAGGCCATACCCCTCCCGTTGGGGGTTATACTATCCCGCTGCACAATCCTACCACCGGCCTCAGCGGTCTGCCCTGCAGCAGCAGCTCCTTAGCTGTACTCAACGGGTGGCGTAGTCGCCCAACATCTACCGCTGATACATCGCCGCTCAGTTTGACTCCCTGGGCACGGACCGGGTCACCGCCACGAGACTACAACCCTCAACAGATCCGGCTCCGGGTAAGCTCCCGCGTGCGCAACGCAGCGCGACACAGGCCCAGGGGCGCGTCACAGTGACAGAAGTTGTGGGACAGTGATGAAGTCACTCACCCTGCTTCTATCACCACCCTCAAACTAATCGTCATCAGGGGGCTGTGCTGGTGTCACTCACACTGCTTCTATCACCGTCCCCTTATGACAATTCATTTCAAATAAAGCAAATGTGGTGTTAGAAGCAGTGACAGTGACGACAGCGGCGACAGAAGATATGGTCACTTTTTGATGACCTCTACTGAACCAGGATGTCATCAGGGACACAGTGAGAGAAGATGTGGTAAGTGACCTCAGACCACCCCCTGATGATGTCCTGTTTCAGGAGGGTTGATAGATGCTGCAGAGAAGTGTGTTCAGCCCTAGCCTCCTGTGACGTCCCATTTGAGACTCCTCTCAAACAAAACGTCACAGGAAGTAAAGTAAAAAAACAGATAAAGGAAATAACTGGATAGGGAGAAGTGTAGGGAATTGAATAAAAAAGCTGATTACAAAAGTGCTTAGGGCTCAAAGATAGCTGTTTATAAAAAGGTCTTTGTTGTTATTGAACAAGACCTTTAAACCTGTGATCACTTGTTATTTGCATTGCACTACTTCTGTATGGCAATGTATTGTCCTGCCACAACTCTCCCATTTAGCCCTGACTGTGGCAGAAGAACTAGTATGACAAACATGGACATGTTTCATTAAGCCCACTCCCTGCTGCCATGAGAACTCATTGGCATCCCATGATCACAGGGGAGGTGTAACTGCTTAAATGCTGCATTCGCTACTGACATCTAAGGGGTTGTACTACAGAAAATTCCAACTATGGCAAGTACGGATGGGTGTCAGTTGCATAACAAAGCTGACACCACTTCATATATTCCCAGCATCTATCTGATGGAAACCTACATTATTTATGAGTTATTGGTTAAGTAACTCACAAGAGTATTTTAGATTGCTTAAATATTTAACAGGGAGTAGGGGAGCATAATATGCTAGAATATGGATGAGTAATCAAGGAGTTCTGAATTTGTAACCAAGACTCTCCTGATTCTCACGTGCCAACCTAATCTAAGAGCTCCTACATTCTTTTTCGACATAGCACGTGAGACTGAACCTACCCCCCTAATCTAATCTTTTTTTAAAGTACATTTTGAGGCTACAGTATCTCTCCAGTTCTCAAAGAATTTGCAGTTTTTAAATCTGATGTTAAAGGAATTGGCAGCAGAATATTGGCACTAGAAGAAACACAGGCAGTTATAGCCAACAGTGATGCCATACAAAATATATTACATTTGAACATACCCATCTAAATAATGCTCACTTCTAGTTAGAAGACCAAGAAAAGCACAAATCAGTAAAAATGTATGGATCAGAAGCTTGCCATAATCTTCAGCAAACAAAGCCCTCTTACAGGCAACTAAGAAGATCTTTGCTTATTTTTGCACAATGATAAAGAGACTACCAAGTAATATGAGACTTGGAACTCTTAGGCAAAAAAACTGCGTGAGCGAATCCCTCACATGACCTACGTGAGGGAATCCCTCATATGACCTACGTGAGGGAATCCCTCATGTGGCCTTTTAAACTACTTGAATATGGACACTGCAGCTTTTCTAAAATCAGCCAGAGAGCTAAGAGAGGTATCATTTATAAACCAGATGATCCTGTATTCCCAGGGCGAGCGCACTGGCCAAACAAAGCATTCTAAGGCTGCGCTCACACATTGCGTATTTTCGCGCGCTTTTTTGCGCGCGCTTTTTCAAAATATGCAATGTGCCTTGTGTCTGCCAGCAAAGTGAATGGGAAATTCACTTTGCCGTTCAGACACTGTGTGATTTTACGCAGCGCGAAAGCGCAGCTGCGTAAAGAATTGACATGTCAATCCTTTACGCAGCTGCGTCCTGCGCTTTCTCCCTATTGTGCCCATTATAAGCGCTGGAATTACGCAGCGGTGTTCACACACTGCGTAATTCCAGCACTTTTTTACAGAGGCGCAGGACAAACTATGGATACTCACCTATCCGATGGATGGGAGAGGCGTCCGGTCCAGTCCCGCGCTTCCAGCATCTGCCGGTGAAGCGATCAGCTGTTAGCTAACCGGCTTGTAACCGGCCGGTCAGCTGATTTACAAGCCGGTCTGCTGACAGTCAGCTGATCGCTTCATGCCAGATGCTGGAAACCGCGGGACCGGACCGGATGCCTCTCCCATCCATCAGATAGGTGAGTATCCATAGTTTTTTTCTTTTAATAACTTAAGCAGTGTATGTACTGCAGCCAGAAGCTTTCTGTACATACACTGCTAGGGGGACACTCACACACATGACACATAGACACAGACAGTACACACAGGACACACAGACACATAAACACAGACAGTACACACACGACATACAGACACATACATTACATTACATACAGGTGTCCATGCTCGTCACACTTCATTTCTCCTGCACCTCCATAAAAAAACGCAGTGTGTGAATGGAGGTGCTTTTTTTACCTGCGTAAAAAAATGCAGGTAAAAAAAGCAGGAAAATACGCGGGCGTAAAAAAACGCAGGGAAATACGCAATGTGTGAACGCAGCCTAAAACCATTGACAGAAGATCTGAGAGCAAACAAGCAATGGGTTAGATGGCTCTTCCCATGTGGCTTCTCTATGATCAAAGATGGTAGCCAAAACACTATCTGCTATGGTAAAGGCGCCAGACTCCACTGATAAATATTCCAAGCTGACTTCCAGTCCTCCAAGAAAAAACCTATGCCCAAAATCCTATTTCATCTCTTTGGCAAACATGCTTTAAGACAAAAATTAACCTGAAACAAGAAGCATAGCAAGGACTTTACAGATACAGTGGGGAAAAAAAGTATTTAGTTAGCCACCAATTGTGCAAGTTCTCCCACTTAAAAAGATGAGAGAGGCCTGTAATTGACATCATAGGTAGACTTCAACTATGGGAGACAAAATGAGAAAACAAATCCTGAAAATCACATTGTCTGATTTGGAAAGAATTTTTTTTTCAAATTTTGGTGGAAAACAAGTATTTGGTCAATTACAAAAGTTCATCTCAATACTTTGTTATACATCCTTTGTTGGCAACGACAGAGGTCAAATGTTTTCTGTAAGTCTTCATAAGGTTGGCACACACTGTTGATGGTATGTTGGCCCATTCCTCCATGTAGATCTCCTCTAGAGCAGTGATGTTTTGGGGCTGTCGCTGGGCAACACGGACTTTCAACTCCCTCCAAAGGTTTTCTATAGGGTTTAGATCTGGAGACTGGCTAGACCACTTCAGGACATTGAAATGCTTCTTACGAAGCCACTCCTTCGTTGCCCTGGTGGTGTGCTTGGGATCATTGTCATGCTGAAAGATCCAGCCATGTTTCATCTTCAATGCCCTTGCTGATGGAAGGAGGTTTGCACTCAAAATCTTGCGATACATGGCCCCATTCATTCTTTCATGTACACGGATCAGTCGTCCTGGTCCCTTGGCAGAGAAACAGCCCCAAAGCATGATGTTGCCACCCCCATGCTTCACAGTAGGTATGGTGTTTGGTGTTCTTTGGATGCAACTCAGCATTCTTTCTCCTCCAAACACAGCGAGTTGTGTTTCTACCAAACAGTTCTACTTTGGTTTCATCTGACCATATGACATTCTCCCAATACTCTTCTGGATCTTCCAAGTGCTCTCTAGCAAACTTCAGACGGGCCCAGACATGTAATAGCTTAAGCAGGGGGACACGTTTGGCACTGCAGGATCTGAGTCCCTGGCAGCGTAGTGTGTTACTGATGGTAGCCTGTGTAACGTTGGTCCCAGTTCTCTGTAGGTCATTCACTAGGTCCCCCCGTGTGGTTCTGGGATTTTTGCTCACCGTTATTGAGATCATTTTGACCCCATGGGGTGGGATCTTGTGTGGAGCCCCAGATCGAGTGATCCACGATAATACTAACCTCTAGATTAGATTTCAGTTTTTCTGTTTAGAGAATCTCAAAGGCTTTACACATGTGTGGTTATATCCCTTGCACCCCATAAATATTCAAATCCTTCTTCATGGAGATTTTTCATCCAAGCATAGAAACACAGAAAGGTAGAGTTGGAAGGGACCTCCAGGGTCATCTGGTTCAACCCCCTGCTCAATGCAGAATTCATGACATCTCTGTCCAGACTCTGTTTGAAGAGTGCTATTGAAGGAGAACTTGCCAGTTCATCCCATTGCTTCTAGTCTTTCTTTGTGCCAATGATAATAAAACTGATCCCTCTACACTGTGAGAGCCCTTGAGACATTTGCAGACAGCTATTAAGTCTCCTCACTGTCTTCTCTTTTGCAAACTAAACAGTCCCAAATCCTCTAACCGTTCTTCATAGGACACTGTTTGCAGACGGTCACCATTCTGGTTGCTCTTCTGTGAAGTTGCTCCAGTTTCTTCATGTCTTTTTTAAAATGTAGTGCCCAGAACTGGGCACAGTATTCCAGATGAGGTCTGACCAAGGAGGAGTAGAGGAAGATAATTACTTCAAATAATCTAGACTCTATGCATCTTTTAATGCAACCCAGAATTGTGTTTGCCTCTTTTGCTGCTGCATCACACTGTTGACTCATGTTCAGTCTGTGATGTATTAGCATACCCAAGTCTTTTTCACATGTGCTGTTGCTTAGCCCAATTCCTCCCATTCTGTATGTGCTTTTTTCATTTTTCTTGCCCAGATGTAGGACTTTGCATTTTTCGGTTAAAAAAAAACATTCTGTTAGTTGTTGCCCACAGATCCTTTTTGTTTAGATCTTTTCGAATCCTCTCTCTTCTCTAGTATTAGCTATACCTCCTAGCTTTGTGTCAGTATTAGCTATCCCTCCTAGCTTTCTGTCTTCAGCAAATTTAATCAGTTTATCCTCAATTTTTTCATGTAAATCATTGATAAAGATGTTGATGTTGAACAACACAGGGCCCAGGACAGAACCTTGTGGTATCCCACTTGAGACATTCTTCCAACTGGATGCGCAACCATTTATGACCACTCTTTGGATCCGATCACTAAGCCAGTTATGAATCCACCTAAAGGTTGCCTTGTCCATTCCATAGTTCATCATTTTTTCAGTAAGGATGGTATGAGATATTTTGTCAAATGCTTTGCTGAAGTCAAGATATACTATATCTACTGCGTTTCTCTGATGCACCCAGTCAGTGATTCTCTCATAGATGGAAATTGTTAGCCTGACATGACTTATTAGTTACAAACCCATGCTGGCTCTGGTTAATCACTTCTTTCCCATAAAGGTACTTGCGTTCTTGTTGTTTAAGAATTTTTTCAAAGATCTTTCCTGGTATAGAAGTAAGGCTCACAGGCCTATAGTTCCCTGGATGCATCTTCTTCCCCTTTTTAAAGATAGGGACAACATTCACTCTCCTACTGTCTTCTGGGACTTCTCCTTTTCTCCAAGAATTTTCAAAGATTGTGGAGAGTGGTTCTGTGTATAGATAGTGTGGATTCTTCTATTCATTCAATAATACAGTGAAGATCAGTTGATGTTACATTTACCTTCTTAGAGAAAACAGATGTAAAATAGGAATTTAAAAGTTCTCAGCATCATTTTTTACAACTTTACCATTTTCATCCTGTAAAAATCCAATAGCATCTTTGACTTTTCTTTTACTTTTGACATACCTCCAAAATTCTTTCTTACTGCTTTTGACATCTCTCGCAAGCCTTAATTCATTATCAGCTTTAGTTAATCTGAAGCGTGCCCTACAGGTTCTGCAGACAGCATTATATTCTTTAGATATGCCTCCCTCTTTCCATTTGAAAAACATTTCTTTCTTCCTTTTTAGCATGTGTTTATGTTCTGTGTTCATCCATTCTGGTTTCCTTAAATGCTTCCTGTTCTTCCCTCCTTTAGGGATTGTTAACGATTATGCTTTGAGAATCTCATTTTTCAAAATTTCCCATCCTTCCTGGACATTTCTGTCCTTAAGAAAATCCAGCCATTGGATCCCTCCTATCCTTTTTCCCTTAAAATCTGCCTTTCTGAAATCCAACCTTGAAGTCTGACTCTTCACAGGTCTTCCGCCTCTAGTTATCCAAAATTCTATGATACCATGATCGCTGCCTCCTAGGGTCCCAGCCACCTTTAGCTCCTCAACCATTTCCTCCTTGTTTATGAGGAGGGTACTTCCATAGCTCTTAGGCCTCCTTTATATGTCCGTGTTTGCAGTACGAGTGGTATCCATTATTTTGACGGATGTCACATATATACATTATAACCTATGCTGCTGTGCATCTGTCCATGTTTTTACATGCACCATGTGTCCATGTAAACCAGACAGAGACATGTCTATTTTTTACCGGCAGCACGGATGACAAGGGCCAATACAAGTCTATGGGTCCATGTGAAACATATACAGCAGACAGATAGGGTCCATGTGCCATTTAAGTGCCATCCTTGTGCTGTACGTGTTTAACATTGCAAAGTATAGGAGAAGCTTTGTAATTTCTTTTTCTTTTGCAATACTGGAAAAAAAATTAATGGCACACTGATGACACACTGATCCAAAACACTGATGACACCAATATGTTTTTTCCAGTTCCGGTTTTATACTGACGTGTGGAGGGAACCTTACTAAGAAGTTTCCTTTTAAGATGACTGACACACAAATTGATCTTGCAGAAACGTAATTTTTATGAAGAGCTATGTATGAGCAGCACTTCATTAAAAAATCACCTTTGCCTTTGGTTTGAATGTCCCAAACACATGTGTACTTCTTTTGTTGATAAAAACAAACATACTGTTAAAGCACCACTCCAGCATTTTTTTTTTATTTTACTGTTGGAGTGGCGCCACTAATCTAAATTCCCAGCACATAATATTCATAGGTTCCCGGCATCGCTCCGGTTGGTCTTCTGCTGATTCTGACCTTCCGGAATGCTCCAGTGCGGTGTTCACTGGGCCATCTTTAGCATCTTTTGGTACCTAGTGTCTTTTACCATTTGGCATAGTGTGTCTTCTGCACTGACAAGGCCTCAACATTATGATGTCATGCAAGGCGATGCCACAGCCTGTTGTCACCACAGGGCAGGATTACAATGAAACGTGAAGGCGGCATGGTGGAGATGGATATGTTGCTCATCCCTTCTCCCTTACCCTGCACAGTCACCTACTGGAGAGGCACCAGATGCAGGTGGAGGATACAGATAATGTTTGGCACATAGTCATACGCTTATCAAGACTCCTCACTGCGTGCTGTGCCCACGATGTGAGGATTTACAAGTCTGCAGTCACATAGAGTGACTGAAGACTTGCAGTTTAAGATCAGACAACCCTTTTTATTTGGCATATTTTTTATAAGTTGGTCAAGCATGATGGAAGACGGGAGGCAAACACATGTTCTGCATAGGGGCCCTTCACTGTCAGTATTCGCCCCTGCATGAGAAAATGTATGACATCTTTACAGTGAAGCCTATAAGGATGAACTAAACTCTTCATTGCTACTCCTAGCAATCACATACTACAGATCAACATCCAAGAAGGTTGTGCTCCACAATATGATTAATTCAATGTTTCCTCTGCTATTCTTTGTTTTTTTTTTCTCTTGTCTTGTTCTGCATTTATAAAGAGGAGACATCAGGAACATACAAAATTTCCCAACGGCAAAATGGTAAACCGACCTTAATGCTTCAACTGGGTGAGTCTATAGTTTTTAATTATAGATGGTTACATCGTAGACTATTTTCTGCTGTTAGGATTAGGAATAGTGCTGTAGGCTTTGTTCGCCTGTTTATTAATAATAAGTGACAGATCGTTTCACATTCTGCACAACAAATCCAGTCTCTGTTGGCATTTCATATTTTTACTTCTAAAATTTTGCCAAGGGATGAAACTTTTAGAAATATCTTTTTATTCTGCCGTTGTAACTGAAATTGCATTCTTCCTAACTAATATCTTATAGCCTTTGTTTTTAATTGTATGGTTGAGTGGAAATACGGGGACATTTTGTGCAATTCACTAATGCTATGCAACCTTTCTGACTTTGGCTCGTTGTCAGTTAATTAATGCAGGACTAATATTCCATTTGTGATGGTGTAATTTTAGATCAGATGAGCTACATAGCAATAAATTATACCATTAAATATGCATGAGTATAGCATATATCTAGATCTCACTTTCTTTAGATTAATAATCTCCAGACGAGAAGAACTGAAATCTGAAATCTTGTTTAAACAATTTTAACAACTTTGGTGAATGATACATGTAATTATATCGATTGTATTTGTCAGATTAAAGGAACAAGCAGAGTAAAATTGATATCATGTGTTATGCGCAATAGGGATCATGGGATCATGAGGGGTGGAGCATAGTTATGTAGTGTGGTGGAAAAAAAGGTGCATGTTCATTAAGTTCAACCTAAGGATGGGAAAAGATAAAGAGAATTGTCTTGTCTCCACCAGGACCCGCTCCTGAGACATCTGCTTCTGTTGCCAGGCGCTGGCATATTCATTATGCGGGCTGCGAAGGTGATAGAAAAGACGTTGGGACCAAAAGCTCTGGATGACACAGGCTCTGTCCAGGCACTTAGATTTGGGAGGCTGGGATCTGTATTGCTGTACAGTTTTGCAGTATGGGTGTGTGCTGTCTAGCTGGAGATATCAGCTCCTTGCTCCAGCCAATTGGAAAGCACCACACCCTACTTAAGCTTCCAGCTTACTTTTGGAACCTGCCAGACATAGTTTTGTGCTTCTCTGGGTCAGTCTTATCTGATTAGCTCCTTGTTGTTTCATTGCTCCTTGTTTTGACTTCAGCTTATGTTTTCTGACTATTCTTTTTGATCCTGATTTTGTCCTATTGGCTGTGTGCCCATGATGCGTTTTTTAAGCGTTTCCGCAGCGGCAAAAATGCTGCAGAAACGCTTAAAAAATACATGGTAGAAGGCCTGCCATGTTCCCCAATGATAATCCGCATGTGCTGTGCACATGCTGCGGAAATTTCCGCTGCGGATTATCATTGCGGAAAAAAACACAGCACTACCAATTATTTTGCGGAAGTGCTGCGTTTTCGCCACCATTGACTTGCATTAGAACACATGGATTACGCATCACTGTATATGTAGATGCGCATTCCATGCGTTCTAATGTGAGGATGGTTCCTAGGTCTAGAGGAGAGGAGACTCTCCTCCGGTCCTGAGTACCATAGAAAACTGTAAAAAAAAAGAATAAAATAAAAAATAAATATATACTTACCTCCTGACGGCCCCCGATGCGCTCCTCCTCTCATTCCGGCAGTTCTCAATGGACTGAAGGACCTGCGCTGACGTCATAGTCATGTGACGGGTCACGCGACGCTGACGTCGGCAGGTCCTTCAGTGTAACGTGATCTGCTGGCAACCGGGACGGTGAAGCAAGACTCCAGGGGCCATCGGAAGGTAAGTATAGATTTATTTTTTATTTTTTTACATTCTCTCAGGTCACACTATATAAATCCATGCTGTTTGCATGGATTTATAGTACAGACCAAAAGTTTGGACACACCTTCTCATTTAAAGATTTTTCTGTATTTTCATGACTATGAAAATTGTACATTCACACTGAAGGCATCAAAACTATGAATTAACACATGTGGAATTATATACTTAACAAAAAAAAGTGTGAAACAACTGAAAATATGTCTTATATTCTAGGTTCTTCAAAGTAGCCACCTTTTGCTTTGATGACTGCTTTGCGCACTCTTGGCATTCTCTTGATGAGCTTCAAGAGGTAGTCACCGGAAATGGTCTTCCAACAATCTTTAAGGAGTTCCCAGAGATGCTTAGCACTTCTTGGCCCTTTTGCCTTCACTCTGCGGTCCAGCTCACCCCAAATCATCTCAATTGGGTTCAGGTCTGGTGACTATGGAGGCCAGGTGATCTGGCGTAGCATCCCATCACTCTCCTTCTTGGTCAAATAGCCCTTACACAGCCTGGAGGTGTGTTTGGGGTTATTGTCCCGTTGAAAAATAAATGATGGTCCAACTAAACGCAAACCGGATTGAATAGCATGCCGCTGCAAGATGCTGTGGTAGCCATGCTGATTCAGCATGCCTTCAATTTTGAATAAATCCCCAACAGTGTCACCAGCAAAGCACCCCCACACCATCACACATCCTCCTCCATGCATCACGGTGGGAACCAGGCATGTGGAGTCCATCCGTTCACCTTTTCTGCGTCGCACAAAGACACGGTGGTTGGAACCAAAGATCTCAAATTTGGACTCATCAGACCAAAGAACAGATTTCCACTGGTCTAATGTCCATTCATTTTGTTCTTTAGCCCAAACTTGTCTCTTCTGCTTGTTGCCTGTCCTTAGCAGTGATTTCCTAGCAGTTATTTTACCATGAAGGCCTGCCGCACAAAGTCTCCTCTTAACAGTTGTTGTAGAGATGTGTCTGCTGCTAGAACTGTGTGTGGCATTGACCTGGTCTCTAATCTGAGCTGCTGTTAATCTGCGATTTCTGAGGCTGGTGACTCGGATAAACTTATCCTCAGAAGCAGAGGTGACTCTTGGTCTTCCTTTCCTGGGGCGGTCCTCATGTGAGCAAGTTTCTTTGTAGCACTTGATGGTTTTTGCAACTGCACTAGGGGACACTTTCAAAGTTTGCCCAATTTTTCAGACTGACTGACCTTCATTTCTTAAAGTAATGATGGCCACTCGTTTTTCTTTACTTAGCTGCTTTTTTCTTGCCATCATACAAATTCTAACAGTCTATTCAGTAGGACTATCAGCTGTGTATCCACCTGACTTCTGCACAACACAACTGATGGTCCCAACCCCATTTATAAGGCAAGAAATCCCACTTATTAAACCTGACAGGGCACACCTGTGAAGAGAAAACCATTTCCGGTGACTACCTCTTTAAGCTCTTCAAGAGAATGCCAAGAGTGTGCAAAGCAGTCATCAAAGCAAAAGGTGGCTACTTTGAAGAACCTAGAATATAAGACATATTTTCAGTTGTTTCACACTTTTTTGTTAAGTATATAATTCCACATGTGTTAATTCATAGTTTTGATGCCTTCAGTGTGAATGTACAATTTTCAAAGTCATGAAAATACAGAAAAATCTTTAAATGAGAAGGTGTGTCCAAACTTTTGGTCTGTACTGTATATAGTGTGACCAAGTTGTCAAGCTTGACAACCCGCATGCGGAAATGCATGTCAAGAACGCTTCACTTCCGCTTGTCCCTGGCAGGAAAAAACGCATATACAATCCGCATGCGTTTTTTTCTGCCAGGGGAGATGCAGAGACGCTCAGGAAAAATTCCGGAGCATTTCTGCATCGTGGGTGTAGCACCCTGAGGATTCGGCTGCTACAGGGGTATTGCACCTCAAGCCAGAGGTGTGATATTCCACTCCCGGGTAAGGATGGAGTGTGGAACTGAGCTCAGATAGCTGCATACACTACATACATCCCATTTCCGGGGGACAGATCGACGGTACTCCCACCAATATATGTGCAGGTACGATAGTGTCTGTCCCTGGCTGGAGTGGGAGGGGGGTGGAACATCCCGGTAGTGTAGGGGCAGATAGGGGGAGCAGTCTGGGTAATGCTAGGAGCTCATTGGGTGCTGGTCACCTGAGCTCACACATAGAGGGAGTATATAAGGTGGGAACCATCTTAGATCAGGGTCAGACAGGCAGACAGTTACCAGTCAGTCTTTTGTAGAGGGTCAAGCAGTCCTGAAAGAAGAGAGAGAGAAGAGAAGGACCCAGAGGGGAAGAAGAGGGAACCCCAAGAGCCCAAATACAACCAGAAGGGTGAAGGGTTGGCACAAGGGTACCGGATCCCAAGCTGGTGGAGGGCACTAATCCTCAGCCAGAGACCGGAGGTTGTGGGCAGGATCTGCCACGACCCCCCACTAAATCCACTGCGAAGGCATACCGAGTATAGGGTCAGGGAACCCAGAGACAAGGGTTTTACCAACAAGAGGCCCGAGGGAGCCGGACATAAGTGGATCCCTGGTGGGGAAGGCCAGAGAAAAGGAACGTCAGAAAGGGAGCTCAGGATCACGCTCCAGAATTACCTGGGGGTTGGCCGAGTCCAGGACCTGGTGGACGCAGCACGGCTCGGGCGGTCACTCAAGGCCGGAGTGACCAGCACAACAGCAGTAAGTAAAAACCCTGAACTGCACAGCCCGACTCTGAGTCTTATTACCATCCTCACTGCACCACCACAACCACCACCCTCTACAACTGACCCCCTGAGGCTATACCCCTCCCGTTGGGGGTTATACTACCAGAAGCTGCACACACACCACCAGCCTCAGCGGACCCTGCTGCAGCGGCGGCCGTATTGACCGCAAATCAACGGGTGGCGTAGTCGACACTAAAGAACATCCAGCAACATCTGTAGGACTGCCACACACTGAGCTTGACACCCTGGGCATGGACCGGGTCACCGCCACTCGGAGACTACAACCCCCATCTGATCCGGCTCCGGGTATCCCCCAAACAACACTGGCCCAGGGGGCGTGTCATGGGCACATAGCCTTACACAACTTCTCGGCTTTGACCATGCTTGGCGACCATTCCTGCGCACCTCTGGACAGGAGCTCTTCCATAGATAGCAATACACTGGACCCCATTGTAAGTCCAGATCCTTGTATGGCAATTAAAGGGTGTCAGGGTTTCTTTGGAGTCTGCCAGTCGGAGTGGCTTGAGCCTTTGTTGAGTCTGTGGCCTCTGACAGATGTTACAGAAATGTGGTATATTTATATCAATAATGTATTATCCAGTTTGTCCTTAAAGAAGTTGTGCACTACTGTAGATTAACCCCCCAATGTATCCCCCCGGGGCCCCTAAGCCTTTTTGTAAATACCTTCCGTTGCAGATAATGCCTGTGCGCTGCGCTGTCGGTGGCCGCTCACAGGCATCACGTGACCCCGAGCTGACGTCACGACAAGTGAGGCGTGACTCAGCGCTGGGGTCCTCGCCGTGGCTGCTGGGTTGTGGGCTGCGTTATTCCCCCACGTCACACCCAGCATCCACCGTGCTCTTTCCCAATGAATGGGGAGAGGCAGAGTGCGCTGTGGATGCTGGGTGTGACGCGGGGGGGGGGTATCCCCGGTATCCCCACCCATAGTCTGGCATTCACCGTGGAACCAGGAAGACAGAGACCCCCGGCTGCTGCCAGCACTTGTCGTGACATCAGCGGATGTCACGTGATGCCTGTGAGCGGCCAGTGATAGCGCCACTCACAGGCAGTATCTGCAACAGAAGGTATTTACAAAAAGGCTTAGGGGCCCCGGGGGGATACATTGGGGGGGGGGGGTAATATAAAGTACTGGACAACCCCTTTAAAGAGCAGATTTTTCCCTCCCAACAGGCTTGCCAACTTGATTTTTTACTTTTTCTGGACAACTTTTCAAAAAATTACAGACAGACTATATTTTAATGAACACATTTTATGGCCATAATAATTCATTAAGATTATAAGTGATACATGTCTACAGCCCATAATTCTGATAGGAAGATATCACCTGTGTTCACTGTAAACTGTAAAATGATGATAATTACAGCCAAAATAATCTGTGTAAGTTTCTTCAGTTTAAAAAAGAATCATGGACGCCTTAAAAAAATTTATGGACAAAAAAGGTTCCTATTTTTACGGACTGGCCTGGAATTTCTGGATGGTTGGCCACCCTGCCTCCAAATCTTGAGTATTGATTGACTGGGTCAATATTCTGAACAAGAAATTTACTCATGTACATAAGTAATGATGCCATTTTCTTTTACAAAAAAGCAGCTAAGTCCTTTTGGAAACCATCTCCAGTGGCCGCTATTACCAGCTCCCGAGGTAGACAATTCCACCGATTATTTATTATTTATTATGGAAAAGAAAGGCTGTCTCTTCTGGAGATTGAACCGTATTTTCTCCAGATGCAGGGAAAACTCTCAGATTGTTTGAGGGGAGTTACATGAAACATCTTTAGACCCTACTTTTTGTATGGTCCATTTATGTACAGGCTTATCATATCCTTCTTAGATGTCTCTTCTCAAGACTATATAAATTTAATTAAATCTTTAATCTTTCTTCATAAATAAGACCGTCGATTGAACTTATCAGTATTGTGGCTCTTCTTTGTATTTTTTCTAATTCCAGGGCATCCTTTCAATAAATTGGTGCCCAGAACTGGATTGAGCTTTCCAGATGAGGTTGCACTAATGCTTTTGTAAAGTGGTAGCAGTACGTGCCTGTCTTGCAAGTCCATGTCTCTCTTACTACATGGCAACATCCTGCAAGCCTTAGAAACAACTGATTGGTATGCTATCATATACAGTGCATTGTGAAAGTATTTGGTCCCCTTGAACTTTTCTACCTTTTGCCACATTTCTGGCTTCAAACATAAAGATATAAAATTCTAATTTTTTGGGAAGAATCAACAACAAGTGGGACACAATTGTGAAGTGGAACGAAATTTATTGGATATTTAAATTTTTTTTAACAAATTAAAAACTGAAAAGTGGGGCGTACAATATTATTCTGCCCCTTTACTTTCAGTGCAGCAAACTCACTCCAGAAGTTCAGTGAGGATCTCTGAATGATCCATTGTTGTCCTAAATGACTGGTAATGATAAATAGAATCCACCTGTGTGTAATCAAGTCTCCGTATAAATGCACCTGCTCTGTCATAGTCTCAGGGTTCTGTTTCAAGTGCAGAGAGCATCATGAAGACCAAGGAACACACCAGGCAGGTCCGAGATACTGTTGTGGCAAAGTTTAATGCCGGATTTGGATACAAAAAGATTTCCCAAGTTTTAAACATCTCAAGGAGCACTGTGCAAGCGATCATATTGAAATGGAAGGAGTAACAGACCACTGCAAATCTACCAAGACCCGGCCGTCTCTCTAAACTTTCATCTCGAACAAGGAGAAGACTGATCTGAGATGAAGCCAAAAGGCCCATGATCACTCTGGATGAACTGCAGAGATCTATAGCTGAGGTGGGAGAGTCTGTCCATAGGACAACAATCACTCGTACACTGCACAAATCTGGCCTTTATGGAAGAGTGGCAAGAAGAAAGCCATTTCTCAAGGATAACCATGAAAAGTCTTGTTTGAAGTTTGCCACAAGCCACCTGGGAGACACACCAAACATGTGGACTAAGGTGCTCTGGTCAGATGAAACCAAAATCTAATTTTTGGCTACAATGCAAAACGATATGTTTGTCGTAAAAGCAACACAGCTCATCACCCTCAAAACACCATCCGCACCGTCAAACATTGTGGTGACATCATCATGGTTTTGGCCTGCTTTTCTTCAGCAGGGACAGGGAAGATGGTTAAAATTGATGGGAAGATGGACGGAGCCATTCTGGAAGAAAACCTGTTGGAGTCGGCAAAAGACCTGAGACTGGGACGGACATTTATCTTCAAACAAGACAATGATCCCAAACATAAAGCAAAATCTACAATGGAATGGTTCAAAAATAAACGTATCCAGTAGTTTTAAGCGAGCACTAAAATGCTCGGGTGCTCGAAGCTCGGGCCGAGCTCACTGTGATACTCGGGTGCTCGACCCGAGCAACGAGCCCAATGTTAGTCTATGGGAGACCCGAACATTTTTGCGGCGGCTCCCCCGGCAGTCTGTAGACAGCCTAAAAAGTGCCCAAAACGATAGTGACAGTACTCAAATGACATGGGGACAGCATGGGGATCGCCCCTGGAAGCATTTCTGACCCCCAGGTCACTGCTGTCAACAACGTGGTCAGAGGTATTAAGCCACTTTTACAGGCTCACAATAAAACGTTCAAAAACGAAAGTGAAAGTGCTTTCCTGTGAAATATGTTAACCCCTTAACGACCATGGGTCTTTCTGTTTTTGTGTTTTCCTTTTTTGCTCCCCTTCTTCCCAGAGCCAGAACTTTTTTATTTTCGTTCAATATGGCCATGTGAGGGCTTATTTTTTGCGGGACGAGTTGTACTTTTAAACACCATCACTGGTTTTACCATATCGTGTGCTGGAAAATGGGAAAAAAATTCCAAGTGCAGTGAAACTACAAAAAAAATGCAATTCCACAGTTGTTTTTTGGGTCCTTTTTTTACCACGTTCACAGATTGCTAAAACTGACCTGCCATAATTATTTTCCAGGTCGTTATGAGTTCATAGACACCAAACATGTATAGGTTCTTTTTTATTTAAGTGGTGAAAAAAAAATCCAATGCTTGCTAAAAAAACAAAAAAAAATGACGCCATTTTCCGAGACCCTTAGCTTCTCCATTTTTTGGGATCTGGGGCCAGGTGAGGGCTTATTTTTTGCGTGTCAGGCTGACGTTTTTATTGATACCATTTTGGGGTAGATCCGATGTTTTGATCGCCCGTTATTGCATTTTATTGCAAAGTTGTAGCGACCAAAAAAACTTAATTCTGGCGTTTAAATTTTTTTTCTCGTTACGCCGTTTACTGATTGTATTAATTCTTCTTTTATATTGATAGATAGGGCGATTCTGAACGCGGCGATACCAAATATGTGTATGTGTTTTTTTTATATATATATATATATATATATATATATATATATATTTTTTTTTTTATTATTTTGAATGGGGCGAAAGGGGGGTGACTTAAACTTTTATATATTTTTTATTTTTTTTATTTTTTAAAAAACTTTTTTTTTACACTTTCTGCTTGCTTCTATAGTCTTCAGAGGAGACTAGAAGCAGCAGTTGTCTGATTGCTTCTACTGCATACAAGCGATGAGCAGATTGCTTGTATGCAGGAGAAATGCTCACTTGCTATGAGCGCTGACCACTAGGTGGCGCTCATGGCAATTGAGACATGACAAACACAGGCGTCTGCTGCAGACCCTGAGTTGTCATGCCCACCCATTGGTGACCCGCGATCACGTGACGGGGTCACTGATGGGCGGGGCTTAGGACTCCCGGAAGCACGAGTTAAATACCACTGTCAGAGATTTAACATATTAACAGCCGCGGGTGGATTGCGATTCCAATAATCAGCGGACATGTGCTCGCTTCAGTGCGGGCTCACCGCCGGAGCCCCCGCTGAACCGGCCTTCCCGACCTGATGCGTACAATTACTGACCAGGTCGGAAAGGGGTTAAGGAACATCCTTTCCAGGGTAAAGACTTGTGTATAAGGTAAAATAAATAACCAAAAACAAAAATACTCCTCCACACCTTGGGCTATGTTCACAAGTAGCATTTTTTATGCGTTTTTGCACGTTTGTATTGCTTTCAACCGTGACAAATGCATTCACCGGGAAATGTAATTTTAACATTTTACAACCTTATCTGGCCATGTGCTGTGTGACACATGCATACAGTGCTAAAAAGACATGGGAACAGCATGGGTAAGACCCCTGGAAGCATCTCTGACACCCAGGTCACTGCCTAAAAGTGTGAAGAAGTGATCCTTGCCGCATCAGAAGATGCAGACTTGCAACTATCCCCGTGCAAGTCCTTGTCCCAGGGCAGTGTTCAATTGTACCTCCCCCATAACTTGCAATACAAGCGCAAGTATGCAGCCTGCCACCCACCCACCCCCAGGCTGCAATACCATACTGCTAGCTTGCTTGCACTTGAAATTGGGCCTTTTAGGCATGTGGAGGTGGAATCTGGCCACCACCCGGCGGCCGGGTGTCCACGCTTGGTCCCCAGCCGCCAGGGGTAGGCCAGGTGTCCATACTCAGTCCCCAGCCGCGTGGGTGTGGCCGGGTGTCCATAAACGGTCCCCAGCAGCCCCTATTTGTCCCGGTGCGCCTTATACACAAGCGCGCATACCCAAACATTACCTGTGCCCTCCCCAGTGCATTTAGTGGGAAGGACAGCCTAACCACAAACACGTGGACAAGTGAATGTAGCCAGGAATGGTCCATCTCACTGACGCCTTCACACTGGGTTAATATTGTGGAAGCCGGGACACAGTTGGACACTGGGATGCAACACGTCCTCCAGACATAGAGGATTGCGGGTCCTGGGTCAATCAACCCAAAGTTCAGAAGGTAGACAGCAGCAGTGGTCGGCCTCCTACACAACGAGTAAATTATTCATGATTAGAGATGAGCGTTGTTCTACTCGAACTGTTCGCCAATCTCAAATTCGAGCTGTTTTGGGCGGTGTTCGAGCCGTTCGGCGAACACGAACAATTTGAGAAAAATTCGGCTGTTCGAGGTTATGTTCGATAACTGTTCGTGCACCAAAATCATAACTGGATTTTTTCTCAGTAATGATGAAAATTAATGTTAATACGCAGTTTGAGTGTACAGCGGGGTGGGGGGAGGGGCAGGGGATGGATCTCTGCAGGAACAATGAAGATCTGCATTTTTTTTTTCTCTTTCCCGCATTTACAGTGGGGAGGTGCAATCTGTCAGCCTATCAGCAGCACACACACGGAGCGAAGTGCTTTTTTTCACACAAGCAAGGGCATGTGTCATTGGCAGTGTATGTCACATGTTCTTGCCCTATAAGACCAAGCCATTTTCCCCGTCGCCACCATTTTCTCACTGCTGCAGCTGCGTGTTAGACGGCACCACTGTTGCTGTGTGCGCTATACCTTGTTAATTTCAAGCCAATTTTCGCACAAATCTACAGATAGCTGGGGAGTAGGGAATAGTTGTGATTGCAGTCTTTTTAAGGACTAGGTTACAGCATTTCCTATGACTTTTATCAGGCAGGCCTGTGCTCTTAAATAGATAGGTTGTGGGAGTAAAGACTAATTGTAATTGGAGTCCTTTTCAGGACTAGGTTACATCAGTTCCTATCAGTTTTTGCCAGGCAGGTCTGTGCCAGTGCTGTGCAAGTTTTTTTCACAGCATTTGGCTGAATCTAGCAAAGCTAATCCTTTTTGGCCTATTGCAGAGTGTGTTAGTCAGTGGAGTAGCCTATCTGTGTTGCAAGATATACCACCTGTGTATAGAATACCAATTTTTTTACTGCACCTAGTGAAGTAAAATCTTTTGGGCATAGCATCATTCTATTAGTCCATCTATACTGACCTCCATCAGGTTGCAAATTGAATATAATTTTTTTCTGCATCTAGCTCTGAAAAAATATTGGGCTTCTAGCTGTGTGTGGGACTTGTTGTATTAGTCCATCTATACTGACCTCCATCAGGTTGCAAACTGAATATATTTTTTTCTGCATCTACCTCTGAAAAAATATTGGGCTTCTAGCTGTGTGTGGGACTGGTTCTATTAATCCATCTAAACAGACCTCCGTCAGGTTGCAAACTGAATATATTTTTTTCTGCATCTACCTCTGAAAAAATATTGGGCTTCTAGCTGTGTGTGGGACTTGTTGTATTAGTCCATCTATACTGACCTCCATCAGGTTGCAAATTGAATATAATTTTTATCTGCATCTACCTCTGAAAAAATATTTGGGCTTCTAGCTGTGTGTGGGACTTGTTCTATTAGTCCATCTATACTGACCTCCATCAGGTTGCAAATTGAATATAATTTTTATCTGCATCTAGCTCTGAAAAAATATTTGGCCTTCTAGCAGTGTGTGGGACTTTCTCTATTAGTCCATCTATACTGACCTCCATCAGGTTGCAAATTGAATATAATTTTTACCTGCATCTAGCTCTGAAAAAATATTTGGGCTTCTAGCAGTGTGTGGGACTCATTGTATTAGGCCATCTATACCAAGCTCCACCAGCTTTGAAATTAATAATAATTTTTAGCTGCATCTAGCCCTGAAAATAATTTTTCCCAATAGTGGTAGCAATAGAAATATGGGGCGCGCGCCTGGCTAACAAAAATATACGCTTCATAACACAAAACACCAGCCTAGCGCACTGCATTAATAAGATGGCATCATCGTCTCTCCCAGTGCTAGGCCTACTACGCAGGCTAGTATTCCTGTGCCTAAAACACAATGTATGGGTCCGCGCTAGCCACTATGCTGAGGGGTATAAAGCTGCTGCTAACGCTTTATAACAATTCAATTGGCAGATTTTCACAGAGCTCTTCCACAACGCCCACCCATCGTGCAACAGTTGCCCACCCTCCCTATGGGATCTAGTGGCGAATAGTTGATGCCATTAATCAGAGCGTCAGTTGCCCCATCAACGTGGCAAGCATACGGTAAGGCATGGGAAGAGTGGACACGACTAGTAGCAGGCAGACGGGTTGACCAATGTGAACAAGCCAGATCACAAGTCACCATAGAATTTCTCCACCAGCTAATGATGAGGGGCATATCAGGGGCGTCAGCGCAGCGGTGTCTGACCGGAGTAGCATTTCACTTCCAACTACTGAATTGGGGAGATGTGACAAAGATTCATCATCAGACAATCCATAAAAGGGTGGAAAAGGGGTCAGCCAAGTCAGGAATGTAGACGTCCCGTCCCGTGTCACTAAAACTGATTTCTCACATCTTATCCCTAACACCATTAACATGACACTCACAATTTGAAGCAACACTAATGTCTACTGCATTTGTGATCGCCTTCTTCGGGGCGCTATGTATAAGCGAATTAGTCCCTCAATCCAAAATTACCACAGGTGGACGCTTATTACACCAGGAAGTAGTCATAGCCAATAATGCAATACGTGTACGCATACACCAATCGAAAACGGTTCCAGCGGGCAGGGGTACTTGGGTACTTCTACAACCCACAAACGGTACACTGAGTCGGGTAACAATAGTAAAAACATATCTAACCATCAGATCACAAAGTAATTTCTTCGTATCACACATTGATGGAACGCCATTATCAAGATACCTGTTCCAAGCTATATTTAATAAATGCATAACATCGGCAAGGAACCACCCCAAAGATTACGGGACACACTCATTCTGCATAGGTGCGGCCACGGAAGCAGCAAGAGCAGGACTGTCAGAAACGGAAGTTCAGAGGATAGTGAGATGGCGATCCACGTGTTTGGCGAGATACATAAGACCGGACTTGTTATCCTAACGTGGTTTGTTTCTTTTACAGGTGATGCTAAGCCAGCAGTGTGAGTGATAGGCCACTCGTATATATATTGGGCACAAAAAAGGGCGAAAGTCCACCCAGGCGGGAGGAAATTAGAGTTTCATAACACATATTTCAACTGGAGAGGTATTAGAGGCCTGCTATGGCCACAGGTACTAATGGAGGTAATCAAGGTAGGGAGAGAGGCAAGAGGTCCGGTCATCTTAGTTATACAGGCCGGGGGAAACAACCTAGGTCATCACAAGAGCGCATAACTAATGGCAATAATGAAAGTAGACACTGAGCGCTTCAGAGAATTTTTCACAAAATTAGCTATAGTATGGTCAGAGATTGTGCCGATAGCGGTATGGCAAGGTGCGCGAGACATCACGGCCATCGAATGGACAAGGCGGGTAATAAATATTCGGATGGCAAAATTTAGAAGAGACAGAGGCGGTGTAGTGATACGACACCGACAACCAGGTTCAACACGTGAGCCATACAAGGCACGTGTGTGACATTGCCCCGGCGAAGTGCCGCACCCAGGTTTGCAGCATTGTCGCACATGGCCTTCCCTGGTTGCAGGTCCAGTGGAGACAACCTTTCATGAAACTGGGTCTCCAGAGCTGACCAAAACTCCTCAGCTGTGTGACTCACATTTCCCAGACATTTCAAAGTAAACACTGATGCTTGAGCCCTGCTGCCAGCATAGTAAGGAGGTGTGCAGGATTCCTTCTACGCAGTTAGAAAGCAGGTGGCATTACCAGACAGGCTTTGGGTGCAGGTGGAGGACCGAGAGGAGGTTGAGGAGGCAGAAGCAGTGGAGGAAGTTCGAGATAAAGAGGATTAACACACAACTCGTGGGGACGGTAAGACTTGGACAGCAGCCCCTTGTCCTGCTGTCACCATAGTTACCCAGTGCCCAGTCAGTGACATGTAACGCCCCTGTCCATGCCTTCTCGTCCAAGTGTCTGTGGTGAAGTGCACCCTGTCACACACAGAGTTTCTCAAAGAAGCGGTGATGTTGTGTGCGACATGCTAGTGGAGCGCAGGCACACCTTTCTTTGAGAAGTAGTGCCGACTGGGCATCTGGGACTGGGGCACTGTGACGGACATAAGGTCTTGAAAATCCTCTGTGTCCTCCAGGTGGAAAGGCAGCATTTCTGTAGCCAACAGCTTGCAGATGGTGAAATTCAACCTCTTAGCTTTCTCATGGCTAGGAGGAAATGGTCTTTTACTTTTCCACATCTGAGGGACCGAGGGCTGGCTGTTGTGCTTAGACGGTGTTGAGTAGGGTGTCCCCGGCAACTGCTGGTCTGTGAGGAAGATGCAGGCGGACATGTTAGGTTGCCTTGATCCAAAGGTGGTGCTCTCGATGTCGGAGAGCGCTCAACACTAGCAGGTGTTTCCACTTCCCAATGAACTGACGACCTGCCAATCACACTGGCTGTTGCGGGTAAAGAGGTGGCAGGTCTGCGTCCAAAAACATGTGTGACTGCTGTCCCCCCAGTCACAGAGGATGAAGAGGCTGCGGATGCACAAGATGGGGCAGACGGTGGTTGGCCCAGCCAGCTAGGCCGCATTGTAGCACAGTGAGCTTCCCACTGCAACTTATGCTTCATATCCATGTGACGGTACATGCATGAAGTACTCAAACCATGTATTTTTTGGCCTCTACTTAGCTTTTGCTGACAAATATTACAGATAACACGAGTTGGGTCATCCTTATCTATCTGAATAAATGCCCAGGCTATGCAAGGCTTAGAGCCCATGTGACCTGAAGAGCCACTACGACTTGTGGTCAGAGGCAGAGTTGTGGTTGAGGATGCAGTTGTTGACGTGCTTCCAGTACTCCGTCTCTGTTCAGGAAGGCGCAACCTAACCTCGTCGTCAATAGCATCTGTGATGCCCCGCTGCGCTTGGTATCACAGATACTACAAGAGTGCATTGATGGAATCCTCCACAAGAGGCCCCCATAAACATTCACACATCTCCACCTTCCACCTCAGACCAGCAGAGGGAGCCCGTTAGGGATATAAATAGGGAAGGTGGAGCTAGGCAGTTCAGTTCCTCTGAAGAGTTCCTGCAGTAGAGAAGCCTAAGAGAGGTCAGTCTGCAGTGGAGCTCAGTCTAGTCTAGAGAACACAGTTAATAGTTCAGCAGTGGAGCACGAGGCTCCTGCTTGCTAGATTCAGGGAGCCCAGATAGAGCTTAAGGTGTGCCGGTGCCGTAAGATCAGTGAAGCGCGGCAAGCTGCCGTTAGTGTGTATAGCCTAGTGAGGGCCCGAGTAGGCCGAAGGCGAGTGGCGAGTTAGTACATAAGGGGCAGAGGAGCTTAACCAGCTCACCCCGAAGCATTTACCGGACACAGGATCCGAGCTTACCGGTATCTCTATGACCCAGTAAGGCATAACCGGAATCCCTGGAGAACTACAAGTCCCAGGATCGCTAAGGTGCTGATATGTAACAGAGCCAGGAGACGCTTAGACCCCGCATACTGGGAGCGTGAACTCCAAGAGAAGGCCCTACCACAAGGTCAGCCAGCGCAGGACAGAGACAAAGTTAGGCCTAGCTCCAGGCAGGTCAGAAACTTACTACGCAGAGGCAAGAAACAGGAGGCCCTACACCCGCTCATTGGGGAGGATTCTAATATGCACCCTTCACCCTACAGTGCTCCGGGATGTGCCTGAATTTCCACCAGTAAAAGGTACTGAAGTGACTACCGTGTCCGTTCCCGTTCTTGCTCTGACCCAGCTGGGTCTCGCCTGTCCTGCATTCCCCCTGCATACGCTGCCTTGAGACCTAGCTCCACCTGTGGGGAGCTATACCATCGAGCTGCCTTATCACCGGCCTCAGTGGACTGCTGCAGCGCTGGTGCTTGTCACCAGATACCACAGGTGGCGTCATGAACTCTTATAAAATTAACAATTATCCACCCTTTTAAAGAGAGACCCCAGGGTACGGGCCAGGGAGCCGACCACCGCGACATCCCCAAGGCCAGGCAAATGCCCGGGTACCGAGTCATCCCCATCCCCAGGGCTAGTCACATCCTCCTCCACCTCCTCTGCTGACCTCATCGACTGTCTGACTGTGGGCTGACAGTAAGTGGGATCTCCACCCTCGTCATCATCACCCTGTGTGTTATCACACCCGTCGCCCTCAGAGCCAACCTCTTCCTGCCCTGACCGAAAAGTCAAGTTGTCGCTCCAATCAGGTATTTGAGTCTCATCATCGTCTTCATCATTGTCTCCACCAACAGGAGTTACAGTTTGGGAACAAGGGTCTACATTATGCTCAGAACCTTCTTCATCTGGTCCTGGATCCAACTTATAAAGATTCTGGGCATCGGATCAGATCATTTCCTCATCTGGATTAACAGAAGCTCTGGAGCAGACCTCCGTTTCCCAGGTTATAGTATGAGTAAACAGCTGGGCAGACTCAGCCATCTGTGTTACCCCATACTCAGACGGGCAGCTGGAGACTTGGGAGCTGTGAGGAAGCAAGTGCGATTGGGGTGACACCTCTGAGGACTGGAGTATTTGTGATGTTGAAATTGAGGTGATGGAGAGCCCACTTGAAGGAGCACTTGATATCCGTTGAAGCACCTGCTGTTTTTGTGCCTCATCTAGAATTTGTAGCGATGGGCGTGTCCGTAAGAATGGGATCGTATCACATTGTCCACGAAAAGAAGTCGACATCTTAGTTTGGCTGGAAGATGGTCTTTCTTCTGCAGATGTTACCCCCCCCCCCCACTGTGGGGGGCCTCGACCCACCGGCGGACAGGCACCAGTATTGGGATAGGGGGGCTGGCCGTCAGGGTCCACCGCGGCTCTGGCACAAACCCGGCGACACAGAGGTGGCACAGGCAGGAACGGACTGGCCGTGTCGGCTTCTCACTTTTTGGATTTTAGAAGGGCATGACATGCCTATATCTGTGTCTCCCCCTCCTTTTACTCCTCCACCGCTTTTCTTTTCGCATGACTATATGTACTTGTCACTTTTCCATGTGTTAGTTGTGTCTTCTGAGCAGTTTGTCAGCTTTTGGACACCTTTGAAGGTGTTTTCTATGTGTTTCTATGTGTTTTTGTTTGCCTGCCATTGGTTTTAACGGTGTTCGAAGGTGTTCGACGAACAGTTCGACGAACAGTTCGGCGAACACACGGGTGTGGCTCAACACTATTCATGATCATGAGGCCATCCACCTCCTTAGCTTTCTGTTCCTTGGAATGCAAGCGCATGTATGTAGTAGCAGCTAGGCCTGAGGTGGTCAGCGTTTTGGCGCATATTCTGCCTCCTTCGAGGATTGCTGGATGTTTTCCTGCTACTATCCCAGTTCTATGACTCCCGTTAAAACAAAGCTTCAGGTGATGAATGATGGATGAGGTGGTGGCAAAGGAGAAAGAGCAGGAGGAAGAGGGACCATTCACATCAATATCAGGCCAGCCAACCACACATATCTTGAAGGATATGCTTCTGTACCAAAAGGAGCGGTTCAGCTACACAGTTATAGGGCATACAGTGAATGCAATGCCTACCAAAAATTTCGAGGCACTCCAATGTCCCTTGGAAGTGACATGGAGGTCAGAGGGCCTTAACTAAACCGTTTTTTCCATTTATAGAAACTGGGTCTCCTGTACACTGTTGGCCTAAGCAGGGAATGGAAGGCTTTCCAAAAATTATTAGGCACTGCAATGCCCCTTGAAACAGACGTGGATTACAGCGTATTAAAAACCTTCTACCCGTTATTGGGGAGTGGGTCTCCCTTAGTGTTCGCCTATGCATTGAAAAGCAGAACCTGACAAAAATTAGGAGGCAATGCAGTCGTGGAGGTTAGAGGTAATTAAAAACAACATGTCAATGCCCCTTGGAAGAGCTGTGGAGTTCAGAGTGGTTTAACAAGACAGTTTTAATGCCCCTTGGAAGAGATGTGGAGGTCACAGTAGCTTAACAAGATGGTTTTAATGCCCCTTGGAAGAGACGTGGAGTTCAGAGTGGTTTAACCAGACAGTTTTAATGCCCCTTGGAAGAGTGGTGGAGGTTACAGTGGAATAAAAAGACAATATGAATGCCCCGTGGAAGAGGCGTGGAGGTCACAGTAGCTTAACAAGACAGTTTTAATGCCCCTTGGAAGAGTGGTGGAGGTCGCAGTGGAATAAAAAGACAATATCAATGCCCCTTGGAAGAGTGGTGGAGGTTACAGTGGAATAAAAAGACAATATCAACGCCCTGTGGAAGAGACGTGGAGGTCACAGTAGCTTAACAAGACGCTTTTAATGCCCCTTGGAAGAGTGGTGGAGGTCGCAGTGGAATAAAAAGACAATATTAACGACCCTTGGAAGAGACGTGGAGGTCACAGTAGCTTAACAAGACGATTTTAATGCCCCTTACAAGAGCCACGCAGTACAGCATATTAAAAACATTATTCCCAATATTGGGGAGTGGGTCTCCCATAGTCTTTGCCTATGCCTTCCAAGCAAAAGCTGCCAAAAATTAGGAAGGGGGAACTTGCAATGTCCCTTACAAGAGCCATGCAGTACAGCATATTAAAAACATTATTCCCATTATTGGGGAGTGGGTCTCCCATAGTCTTTGCCTATGCCTTCCAAGCAAAAGCTGCCAAAAATTAGGACAGAGGAACTTGCAATGCTGGCAACATGAACCACGGTCACCCTGGTGGTATAGTGGTCGTGGAGGCTGAGGATAAGGAGAAGAGCAAAAAACAGCCGAAATGAGGAAGCGTATACCCATGTGTGGGTGTGAAGCGATGCATGGGAATACACCTCCCGAAATAACAGAGTGGATTTGACTTTATGTTACTCTGCTGTCATTTGGTGGTGATGAGAAGTCTGGCCCAATCCAGCTCTTGTTCATTTTGATAAGGGTCAGCTTGTCAGCATTGTCAGTTGACAGGCGAGTGCGCTTATCAGTTATAATTCCCCCAGCGGCACTAAACACACGCTCCGATAACACGCTAGCGGCAGGGCAGGCCAGGACCTCCAAGGCATACAGAGTGAGTTCATTCCAAGTGTCCAGCTTGGATACCCAATAATTAAAAGGCACAGAGGAATCACGGAGGACGCTGGTACTCTCTCACCATCTTTTGAAAATTTCCACTCCTTGTGAGAGTACCCTGCGCCTCAGGGCCTGTAAGCTGGGCAGGTCTCAGAAAACTGTCCTAGAACATTGACAGTGTTCCCCTGCCTCTGCTGGATTGGAGTTGCGTCTCTCTCGCCTGTATGCCTTAGTTGGGCAGCGAACTGTGACCTCTGCCACTACCGTGTTCAGATGGGAATTTTTTTTAATAGTTCTGCATCAAGGGCCTTCTGGTACTGCCCCATTTTTGTAGACCTCTCCAACTCAGGAATAAGAGAGTGAAAGTTCTCCTTGTAGAGGGGGTCTAAAAGTGTCATAAACCAGTAATGACTGTCACCCAACATTTTGACAATGCGAGGGTCACGGTTAAGGCAGCGTAACATAAAGTCAGCCATGGGTGCCAGACTGGTAACGAGCAAGACTTCTGTGTCCTCACCAAGATGCCGAACGATAGTGTTGAGCGATCACTAAAATGCTCGGGTGCACGAAGCTCGGGCCGAGCTTACCTTGATACTCGGGTGCTCGACCCGAGCAGCGAGCCCAATGTTAGTCTATGAGAGACCCGAGCATTTTTGCAGCAGCACCCCCGGCAGTCTGTAGAAAGCCTAAAAAGTGCCCAAAACGATAGTGACAGTGCTCAAAAGACATGGGGGCAGCATGGGGATCGCCCCTGGAAGCATTTCTGACCTCCAGGTCACTGCTGTCAACAACGTGGTCAGAGGTATTAAGCCACTTTTGCGGGCTCACAATAAAACGTTCAAAAACGAAACTGAAACGGTTTTCCTGTGAAATATGTTAAGGAATTTCCTTTCCAGGGTAAAACTTGTGTATAAGGTAAAATAAATAACCAAAAACAAAAATACTCCTCCACACCTTGGGCTATGTTCACAAGTAGCATTTTTCATGCGTTTTTGCACTTTTGTATTGCTTTCAACCGTGACAAATGCGTTCACCGGGAAATGTCATTTTAACATTTTACAACCTTATCTGGCCATGTGCTGTGTGACACATGCATACAGTGCTGAAAAGACAAGGTATCAGCATGGGGAAGACCCCTGGAAGCATCTTTGACCCCCAGGTCACTGTCTAAAAGTGTGCCCATCAGAAGTGATCCTTGCCGCATCAGAAGATGCAGACTTGCAACTATCCCCGTGCAAGTCCTTGTCCCAGGGCAGTGTTCAATTGTACCTCACCCATTCCTTGCAATGCAAGCGAAAATATGCAGCCAACCACCCACCCACCTGCAGGCAGCAATACCATACTGCTAGCTTTCACTTGAAATGGGGCCTTTTAGTTTGGAGGAGGCCGAAGCTGGCCACTACCTCATGGCCGCTTCGGCATCGAGGTATCCATACTCTGTCCCCAGCCGCCCGGCGGCCGGGTGTCCACGCTCGGTCCCCAGCCGCCAGGTGGCGGCCAGGTGTCCATACTCGGTCCCCAGCCGCCCTGATTTCTCCTGTCACCTTCCCCCACACTTTTCTTAGCCTGGCCTGCTTTAGGGCAGCATTGGACGAGCCCACCAGAGAACCAGACTCCTCCGGTGGGCCCTGGCTTCCCCATCAGGGGAGTTGAGAGTGCCTAGGTGAGGAGCATGATGATGATGATAGAAGTTAGCATCTGCTTTGTTTTCTTGGAATGTAAGCGCATGTATGTAGTGGTGGTCCGCGTTTTGGCGCATATCCTACCTCCTCCGAGGATTGCTGGATGTTTTCCTGCTACTATCCCAGTTCTATGACTCCCGTTAAAACAAAGCTTCAGGTGATAAATGATGGATGAGGTGGTGGCAAAGGAGAAAGAGCAGGAGGAACAGGGACCATTCACATCAATATCAGGCCAGTCAACCAGATATGTCTTGTAGGATATGTTTCTGTAACAAAAGGAGCGGTTCGGCTACACAGTTATAGGGCATACAGTGAGTGCAATGCCTACAAAAAATTTCGAGCCACTCCAATGCCCCTTGGAAATGACATGGAGGTCAGAGGGCATTAACTAAACCTTTTTTTTCGATTTATAGCAACTGGGTCTCCCGTGCACTGTTGGCCTAAGCAGTGAATGGAAGGCTTTCCAAAAATTATGAGGAACTGCAAAGCCCCTTACAAGAGTCATGTGTGGCACCCCAGGGTTCTGGTCACCACAGTAATAGAGATATTACGTCGGAGAGCAAGTGGGAGGTTTCCTGGTCAGGATCCCTTAAACATGCAACATCCTCCTGCCCCAGTCCTGGGAGGGGAGAATTCTGCCCTAATAAACTGGATCTGGGGCGGGGTTGAGTGAGTCAGAGAACAGTCAGAGTCAGATTGAGAGCAAGGGAAAGTAACAGCAAGGAGCTCTGTAGGAGCTAGGAGCTAAAGACCAGGGGCTGGAAGCTGAGCAGAGCTCGCCATGGCAGAAGACAATAGGAACCGGACACAGGAGTCCGAAGCTGTGAGGACTTATATATCCAGCAGCAGAAACCAGCCGGCAGGGGATTTCAGGTCCTCTGGCCATAGAAGCCCGGAGGCTCAGTCACAAGCAAGGGACCAGCACCGCCGTCATGGAGCGGAGGCTAACAGAAGGCCCCAAGTCACCAGCCATACGGGTGAGCACTACACGGTACACTCAGGGACGTGGGCTACTTCTACCCGCTTACAGCAAGGTAGCCAGGAAGAGTGCAGACAGACGGGGAGGCCTACAACTCCACCTGGCCAGGGGAACTCCTGCTTGCTCACAGACTGACCAGGCCTCTTATGCTAGCCAGTACTCCCAGGAGAGTCTACCTTATAATCATCAGTAAAGACCCTGAACTGCACTGCAAAGACTCTGAGTCATTCCTGCTGCGCTCGTGCACCATCACCCCCATCATCCACACTCACTGCCCTGAGGCTATACTCCTCCCAAGGGGAGTTATCCCATTCTATGCTGCGCACACAACACCGGCCTCAGCGGTCTGCCTCGCAGCGGTGGTACTCCCTGACCGCAATCCATGGGTGGTGCAGTCGGACAATTAACCTCAAAACTTAAGAAAGACTGCCACTGGTTTGACCAGCCTGAGCCACAGGACCGGGTCACCGCCACGGAGACTACAGACCCCAGAGACCCGGCACCGGGTATCCCACACACGTGTACACACGGCCCAGGGGGCGCGTCACATGCAGTACAGCATATTACAAACATAAGTCCCATTATTGGGGAGTGGGTGTCCCATAGTATTTGCTTATGCCTTGCAAGCAAAAGCTGCCAAAAATTAGGGCGGAGCAACTTGCAATGCCCCTTACAAGAGCCATGCAGTACAGCATATTACAAACATAAGTCCCATTATTGGGGAGTGGGTGTCCCATGGTATTTGCTTATGCTTTCCCAGCAAAAGCTGCCAAAAATTAGGACGGAGCAACTTGCAATGCCCCTTACAAGAGCCATGCAGTACAGCATATTACAAACATAAGTACCATTATTGGGGAGTGGGTGTCCCATGGTATTTGCTTATGCTTTCCCAGCAAAAGCTGCCAAAAATTAGGACGGAGGAACTTGCAATGCTGGCACCCTGGTGGTATAGTGGTGGTGGAGGCTGAGGATAAGGAGAAGAAGATTAAACAGCCGAAACGAGGAAGCGTATACCCATGTGTGGGTGTGAAGCGGTGCATGTGAATACACCTCCCGAAATAACACAGTGGATTTGACTTTATGTTACTCTGCTGTCATTTGGTGGTGATGAGAAGTCTGGCCCAATCCAGCCCTTGTTCATTTTGATAAGGGTCAGCTTGTCAGCATTGTCAGTTGACAAGCGAGTGCGCTTATCAGTTATAATTCCCCCAGCGGCACTAAAAACATGCTCCGATAACACGCTAGCGGCAGGGCAGTCCAGGACCTTCAAGGCGTACAGAGCGATTTCATTCCAAGTGTCCAGCTTGGATACCCAATAATTAAAAGGCACAGAGGAATCACGGAGGACGCTGGTACGATCGGCAAGGTACTCCCTCACCATCTTTTGAAACTTTCCACTCCTTGTGAGAGTACCCCGCGCCTCAGGGCCTGTAAGCTGGGCAGGTGTCAGAAAACTGTCCCAGAACGTTGACAGTGTTCCCCTGCCTCTGCTGGATTGGAGTTGCATCTCTCTCACCTGTACGCCTTGGTTGGGCAACGAACTGTGACCTCTGCCGCTAGCGTGTTCAGATGGGAATTTTTTTAAGAGTTCTGCAGCAAGGGCCTTCTGGTATTGCCCCATTTTTGTAGACCTCTCCACCTCAGGAATAAGAGAGTGAAAGTTCTCCTTGTAGCGGGGGTCTACAAGTGTCACCAACCAGTAATGACTGTCACCCAACATTTTGACAACGCGAGGGTCACGGTTAAGGCAGCGTAACATAAAGTCAGCCATGCGTGCCAGACTGGTAACGGGCAAGATTTCCGTGTCCTCACCAAGATGACGACTGACCATGCTCTCCTCTTCCTCCTCCTCCTCCTCTTCCTCCTCCCCCCTGTCCTCAGGCCACCCACGCTGAACCGACGGTATGACACTTGTACAGGTACTACCGTCTTCAACGCATGATAGCAGCTCCTGTTCTTCCTTTTCCTCCTCCTCCTCCTCCTCTCCCTCATTGTCCCCCAATGCACGTTGGGATGAGATGAGGCTGGGCTGTGTGTAATCGCTCACTACGGCTTGTTGATCCATCTCATCATACTCTGGCTGCAATGCCTCCTCTTTAATTCTCTGCAGAGAGCGTTGCAAAAGACAGACAAGTGGGATGCTGACACTAATGATGGCGTCATCGCCACTCACCATCTTGGTGGCCTCCTCAAAGTTTGTCAGGATGGTACATATGTCAGACATCCAGGCCCACTCCTGAGGTCTTATGTGTGGAGTCTGCCCTGAATATCGACGGCCTTGTTGCAGCTGGTACTCCACAACTGCTCTCTTCTGCTCACAAATTGTTTGCAACATGTGGAGGGTAGAGTTCCAACGTGTGGGGACATCACACACCAGTCGGTGTGCCGGAAGCTGCAAACGCTGCTGCAACACAGCAAGGGCGGCGGAAGCTGTAGCCGACTTTCGAAAATGAGCTGACAGGCGGCGTACTTTCACGAGCAGATCTGGCAACTCGGGGTACGATTTAAGAAACAGCTGAACCACGAGGTTAAGCACAGGAGCCAGGCATGTTACGTGTGTGATCTCACCTCGCCTCAGAGCCACCACCAGGTTACGGCCATTGTCACACACGACCATGCCGGGATGTAGGTTCAGCGGTCTCAGCCACAGATCTGCCTGCTCTTTCACAGCTGTCCACAACTCACAAGCAGTGTGAGGTTTATCACCTAAGCTTATGAGTTTCAGCACAGCCTGTTGCCGCTTGGCGGAGGCAGTACTGCAATGCTTCCAGCTTGTAACTGATGTGGTGATATCTGAGATGGAGGCTGAACATGAGGAGGAGGAGGAGGATGCGCAGGAGCTGTACACTGTGGGGGCGACTCTGACTGACATAGGGCCCGCAATCCTCGGTGTGGGGAGGATGTGTTCCGTCCCAAGGTCCGACTGGGTCCCGGCTTCCACTATGTTTACCCAGTGTGCCGTCAGAGAGATGTACCGTCCCTGGCCACAAGCACTTGTCCACGTGTCCGTTGTCAGGTGGACTCTCCCAGTAACTGCGTTGTTGAGGGCACGGCAGATGCTTTGGGACACGTGCTTGTGTAGTGCGGGGATGGCACACCAGGCAAAATAGTGTCGGCTGGGGACCGAGTACCGAGGGACGGCCATCGCCATAAGATTGCGGAAGGATTCCGTCTCCACCAGCCTAAAAGGCAGCATTTCCAATGCAAGCAGTCGTGAAATGTGCGAATTTAGGACTGTGGCCTGTGGGGCGTTAGCTGCGAATTTCCGCTTTCGTTCAAAGGTTTGGGATATGGACAATTGAACACTGCGGTGGGACGTGGACGTGGACGTTGATGCTGTTTCTTGAGAAACTGCCATAACAAGCAGTATGGACAGGGGATTGCCTTGCACACACAACAGGGGGTTCTATTGCACGCACAACAGTGGAAGAAGCAGTGGTGACACCCGCTGACACTGGTCGTGGACCCTGGGTTTCGCCCCACAAAGTCGGGTGCTTTGCTGCCATGTGCCTGATCATGCTGGTGGTGGTCAGGCTGGTAGTTTTGTCACCCCTGCTGATGCTGGCATGGCAGGTGGAACATATGGCCTTTTTGGGGTTATCAGCAGAGTCTTTAAAAAAATTCCAGACTCTGGAAGACCTACCGCTTGTACTGTCAACGTCCCTCGTGTTGGTGTTACGGGGAACGGTTGCCAGCCTTTTGTCTGCGGTCACCACACTGCTTCTTCCTGCCTGTTGGGGTACTCTGCCTCCCTCCCCCTGTGTGCTGCTGGCCTCACTCTGCATGTCCTCCTTCCACGTTGGGTCAGTTACTAGATCATCCACCACCTCCTCCTCCTCCACTTGCGCACCACGATCCTCCTCCTCACTTCGTGGCAATTGTGTCTCGTCATCGTCCACCTCTTGTGACAGATTGCCAACGTCGACTTCCTGTGGCCGTGGCTGTTCAAATATTTGGGCATCGCAACATGGGATCTCCTCTTCCACCACTTCAAGCGTATCAGGCGAGGGGCCCAAATATGGAAATGGGCCAGTGAACAGCTCTTCAGAGTGTCCAAGTGTGGGATCACTTGCTGTCTGACGACACTCGGCATGGTGGGAGGAAGGAGCATCAGGATGAGGAGGAGTATGCGGTCGAGACTCACGGCTACTAAGAGTTGACCGTGTGGAAGACAGACCGGAGGTGGTGGTGCCCAGGTAACTGGAAGTATTGTCTGCTATCCAATTAATAACCTGTTCACACTGATCAGTTCTCAATACTGGTGTTGTTCTGTGCTTCCCTAGTAATTCGGTCAAGAAGTGGGAGCGAGAAGATGTGGCTGTTGGTTGTGGCACATTTTCACCTTGGCCACGGCCCCGTCCTCTGCATGAACCATCACCAGAACGTCCACTTCCACGTCCCTTGCCACGCGCCTTGCCCATTGTAAATGAAGTAAAATAGCTTACACTTGCACTATCAATGGAAAAAGGTTAATAAAGAATAGATTAGAACCGTGGAAGATGAAAACCACAGTTATTGTTTACCGGGGTATACCACACTTTTTTAAATAGAGATATTTGCGGCTGAACAGTGAGCGACACACTCAAACTGTTTTTTTTAGATACAAATGGCCCAAAAGTGGATAATACAGAGGTTTGTACCGTGGAACTGCAAAACCACACTTGTATTTCTCGGGCCTACACCAGACTATTTTCAACAGATATATTTGTGTCTGAAAAATCAGGGAGACACTATTTTTTTTTTTTTTTTTACAGCAAAAAATGCAAAAAGCAGGATAATAGAGATTTTTTACCGTGGAACAGCAAAAGCACACTTCTGTCTCTCTGGCCTACACCAGACTATTTTCAACAGATATATTTGTGGCTGAAAAATCAGGGAGACACTATTATTATTTTTATACAGCAAAAAATGCCAAAAACAGGATAATAGAGATGTTTTACCGTGGAACATCAAAACCACAGTAATAATTTACTGGTGTAAACCAGGCTTTTTAAAATATATATATATTTGCGGCTGAACAGTGAGCGACACACTCAAACTGTTTTTTTTAGATACAAATGGCCCAAAAGTGGATAATACAGAGGTTTGTACCGTGGAACTGCAAAACCACACTTGTATTTCTTGGGCCTACACCAGACTATTTTCAACAGAAAAATCAGGGAGACACTATTTTTTTTTTTACAGCAAAAAATGCAAAAAGCAGGATGATAGAGATTTTTTTACCGTGGAACAGCAAAAGCACACTTCTGTCTCTCTGGCCTACACCAGACTATTTTCAACAGATATATTTGTGTCTGAAAAATCAGAGAGACACTATTATTATTTTTATACAGCAAAAAATGCCAAAATCAGGATAATAGAGATGTTTTACCGTGGAACATCAAAACCACAGTAATAATTTACTGGTGTAATACCAGGCTTTTTAAAATATATATATATATGCGGCGGAACAGTGAGCGACACACTCAAACTGTTTTTTTTAGATACAAATGGCCCAAAAGTGGATAATACAGAGGTTTGTACCGTGGAACTGCAAAACCACACTTGTATTTCTCGGGCCTACACCAGACTATTTTCAACAGATATATTTGTGTCTGAAAAATCAGGGAGACACTATTTTTTTTTTTTTACAGCAAAAAATGCAAAAATCAGGATAATAGAGATTTTTTTTACCGTGGAACAGCAAAAGGACACTTCTGTCTCTCTGGCCTACACCAAACTATTTTCAATAGATATATTTGTGTCTGAAAAATCAGGGAGACACTATTATTATTTTTATACAGCAAAAAAAGGATAATAGAGATGTTTTACCGTGGAACATCAAAACCACAGTAATAATTTACTGGTGTATACCAGGCTTTTTAAAATATATATATATTTGCGGCTGAACAGTGAGCGACACACTCAAACTGTTTTTTTTAGATACAAATGGCCCAAAAGTGGATAATACAGAGGTTTGTACCGTGGAACTGCAAAACCACACTTGTATTTCTCGGGCCTACACCAAACTATTTTCAACAGATATATTTGTGTCTGAAAAATCAGGGAGACACTATTTTTTTTTTTTTCCAGCAAAAAATGCCAAAAGCAGAATAATAGAGATTTTTTACCGTGGAACAGCAAAAGCACACTTCTGTCTCTCTGGCCTACACCAGCCTATTTTCAACAGATATATTTGTGTCTGAAAAATCAGGGAGACACTATTATTATTTTTATACAGCAAAAAATGCCAAAAACAGGATAATAGAGATGTTTTACCGTGAAACATCAAAACCACAGTAATAATTTACTGGTGTATACCAGGCTTTTTAAAATATATATATATTTGCGGCTGAACAGTGAGCGACACACTCAAACTGTTTTTTTTAGATACAAATGGCCCATAGAACTGCAAAACCACACTTCTATTTCTCTGGCCTACACCAGACTATTTTCAACAGATATATTTGTGTCTGAAAAATCAGAGGCACACTTTTTTTTTTTGGGGGGGGGGGGGACACCAAAAGGTTAATAACATGGGTATTTGTACATTGTGAAGGAGGAAAAAAAAAGAGGATTTAGATAAAAAAAAAGGATTTTTCCTGGCCCCCGGGACCTGGAGCTAAGTCCAGCAATTTCAGCAACAGGAGCAGCACACAGGACTGTAATGCAGCGTTTGCTGGTATAACCACTGCGTCTCCTATACAGCCTGCCTGCCTGCCTGCCTGATATACCTGGGATGGATATTAGTCCTGAGAAGGACTGTTTGTTTGATCTGGCAGCCTTTACAGACCCTACACTAACTATTTTGCAGGATATATCTCTCCCTAAATCAGCAGCGCTGTCCCTACACTGTCTGATCCGGAGCGACTGAGTCCAAGATGGCGGCGCCCGGTTTTAAATACTCAAGGTGACGCTGTGCGGCCAGCCAATCACTGCAATGCCCACAAACAACATGGCTGCGGCATTACAGTGACTGGCTGGCAATCCCTGCATGTTTATTGGCTCTGTAAAGAGCGCCAAACATGCAGGGCGGAGACCCGAGCTCCCGCCCGAGTAACTCGGAAATGCTCTGTGCTCGCCGAACATCCCGAGTAGCGTGATGCTGGGGCGAGTACCGAGCAGTGTCGAGCATGTTCGCTCAACACTAGTATCCAGGTGTTAGAATGGCCAAGTCAAAGTCCAGACCTGAATCCAATCGAGAATCTGTGGAAAGAGCTGAAAACTGCTGTTCACAAACGCCCTCCATCCAACCTCAATGAGCTCAAGCTGTTTTGCAAGGAAGAATGGGCAAGAATTTCAGCCTCTCGATGTGCAAAACTGATAGAGATATATCCCAAGTGACTTGCAGCTGTAATCGCAGCAAAAGGTGGCGCTACAAAGTATTAACTCAAGGGGGCCTAATAATATTGCACGTCCCACTTTTCAGTTTTTAATTTGTTAAAAAAGCTTTTAAAATATCCAATAAATTTCGTTCCACTTCACGATTGTGTCCCACTTGTTGTTGATTCTTCCCCCAAAAATTAGAATTTTATATCTTTATGTTTGAAACCAGAAATGTGGCAAAAGGTAGAAAAGTTCAAGGGGGGCAAATACTTTCACAATGCACTGTAGCCTGAGATCTACAAGGACACCAAGATTTTTCTCTACAAATAACTCTCATAGTTTACCCCCTACAAAAAATGTATTGGCCCTTGTTTCATCAAGTTCTGTTATTTTCTCACCGACTTTGAAGAGGGGGCGTGTAGGAGACACTATTAATAAATCAGGAGCATCTGACGATCAGGAGCATTTGGGAAGAGTTAGGAGAAACTTGTGTCAAAACGTCAAAAGTTGCTACATTTTTGTTCAACTCAAAGTCTTTCCAACTCCTTACATTTTTGTGCAACCCGCAACTTTCCAAAGCAATTTAAGCCAGAATTTTGGTGAAACTGATTTGATGAATCGGGGTCATAATGCTTGCAGGTTATTAATGTCCAGATGCGTAAATTTACATTTCTCCATATTAAACCTCATCTGCCAAGTGGATGCACACTCAGTTTGCCCAAGTCAGCTTGTAAGTTATGAGTATCCTCCATGGACTGCAGCATACT
The DNA here is from genome assembly GCF_046119375.1 of Phyllobates terribilis. Lineage (NCBI taxonomy): Eukaryota > Metazoa > Chordata > Amphibia > Anura > Dendrobatidae > Phyllobates > Phyllobates terribilis. The sequence goes on along the minus strand of NW_027362769.1, from coordinate 212,935,485 downwards.
ACATCACTTGGTGTCATCTGCAAAAATAGAAACAGCATTATTAATTACGATGTGGGATTATCTCTTTAGTGCACTTCGCAGAATACAATGTATCAATTTTGCCCAGACTGTTTGATTAACATTTTAACTTTTAAAGACAAGACAGGACAATTCATTTTGTTTATATACATATAGTGTATGGTTTTGAGAGATTAATGAGGGCTTATTATCTTTCCTGATAGGGCTGAATTGTTGTTTTAATTTTATTTTTGCATCTTTTCCCTTTAACCCCCTTCTGGCTCTAAACGTACTAATACATATCAGCACCCTGAGCCTTATGGGTCTGATACATATTAGTATGCCCTAGCTTTAATGCGGCACCACGACTTCGGTCACGGTGAGGGTATTAAATTTCCGGCACCATCTTACCTCAGGGTAGATGGCGTTGGCATTCTGGGGGGTGTCACCGCTACCCCCCCCCCCCCCGCAACCACGATTGCTGTGATTGGCTGTTCAATACTGAACAGCCAATCACAGCATTTCTCACTGTTTCGGATTGCCGGAAACAGTGATGTGCAGCCTACGATCGGTGCTCCTCCATCGATCCTAGGCTGTTGCCTAGAAACCCCAGCCCTGGCCCCAACCTGCTCTGATTGGTGCGATTGCACCGATCAGAGTGCTACTGCGTGGTGACTGGGCGGTTACGGGGTGGTGACCGGCTTGTGACCTGCCTGTCACCGCCCCATGACCTCCTGTGATGTTGGCACAGGCCCCAGCCAGCAGTGATTGGAGCAATCGATGATGACATCGATCGCTCCAATCAGAGTGCCTGAACACAGGTGACCGGGTGGTCACAGGCTGTGACCGGCTTGTGACCTGCCTGTCACCTGCCTGTCACTTCCCTGTGACCTACTGTGATGCGTGCCTAGACCCCAGCCAGCTCTGATTGGAGCGATCGATGATGACATTGATCGCACCAATTAGAATGCCTGACCGGGAGGTGACCAAGTGGTGACCAGCCTGTGACCTGCCAGTCACCACCCTATCACCCACCTGTGACCGCCTGCAGCTCCTCACCATTGGTGAGGATTTCTACATAGCGGTCACATACTAATCAGCGCTGTGCTGGGCCTTGTGGTGCCACAGAAGCACTTGTGACACCACAAGACCTTCCTCTCACCTGCTCCAGTCGCTGCTCCTGTTCCGGTGCCTGGCTCCGGTCTCCTGTTGCTGCGGTAAGCTGTTCCTGCTCCAGAGCCTCCTCCAGAGCCTGCTCCAGAGCCTGCTGCTGATCCTGCTGTTGCTGAAAGAAGAACAGAGAAGACTTTGGTAAGTCCATCTCTGATCTCCCCTCATCCACCCCAATCCCCCTCTCCCTCCATTCGTCCCCTCCTCTTCCTCCTCCTCTTCCCACCTCAGGTGCTGCTGGACCGCCACGCAGTCGCCCCAGAAGAGAAGATGAACTAGCGCCCCCCACTACTGACCCCTTATGGACCTCACCCCCTGAAAATTATGAGCAACTGATTTTCTGATTTCGTGGTGGAATCAGGAATCAAGTTTGACACCACGGGGCTCACAGAAATAGACTTTTTCAAAGTCTTTTTCTCTGAGGATTTTGTAAACCTCATGTTGGGCCAAACTAATTTATACACTCATCAATTTTTGGAACAAAACCCCTCTTCATCATTTTCTAACTGGTCTCCTGTAGACGCAGTAGAAATGATGAAGTTTTGGGGCCTGGTCCTTCATATGGTGATCCTGAAGATGCCAGAAGTTCGGCAATACTGGAGTGTTGACATTTTGTAAAACATTCCAGTGTTCTGAATGGTCATGACCCGGTGACGTTTAGAGGCCATCCACAAGTTCTTGCATTACAATGATAATGCAAGGTGTCCTGCACGCGATGACCCAAACTTTGATGGTTTTTACAAAGTTTGGCCGGTCATCGACCACTTCAACAACAAGTTTGCTGAAGTGTAAGTGCCTTAAAGGGACATCGGCGTGGATGAGTCCTTAATCGCTTTTAAGGGGCGGCTTGGATTCTGGCAGTACCTGCCCAGTAAGAGGGCCAGGTATGGAATCAAGCTGTATAAACTGAGTGAGAGTACCTCAGGGTACACTCACAGGTTTAGAGTTTACGAAGGGAAGGACTCCCGGATTTAACCCCCTGAATGCCCCTGACTCGCCCTCTGAGGTCGTGGGGTACTCGGTAGCCGGGCCGGTCCTTTTTGGGGTAGTCACAGTGGCTGTGACCCCGTCCGTGGCCCAGTGCAGTCAATAAAGAAAAGTCAATAGGAAATAAAGATTTGTGACGCCACCTGTGGCATGCGGCTATAAGGGCCGTCGCTGCGGTGCAGATCCACTGGGGCTGATGGTGACGCAGCAGAGATAGTGCAGCTCTCCACGGGCAGAGCTAAGCCCCAGGGCAGTATATAGGACTTGATGAGGTAGATGTTGTTGGCAGGGACAGTGTAGTGCAGGGCCGGTGACGCAGCAATTAAGTCAAGGACACAGCGGGGTGCAGTCTTCAAGTATTTACTCACAGTTATTAAGATGCTCCAGGTTACAACTGCCAGATTACAACCACCCACGTCGTCCTGTGTCCTCCGGGGAAGTGATCCAGCCAACTCTCAGATAACTTGGGTGCACTTGAACCGGATCCTTTTCTGTGTACCTATCCAGGTCATCTCTCTGTGCTGGCTCTCGCCCTCCTGCCCTGTGCCTCACACACAGTGTCCCGAGCCAGGGGCATGGGCCTTGTCAGGCGACGTCCTGTCTGTTCCCATTGTCCTATATGGCCACCTTTTCAGCGATTGTGTGTGGATTTTGGCTATGGCACATGAAGATACCGCAACCTCCGGTTTGCTAGCTGAGTCTTGAAGTACTCCACTAGTCTGGGGCCGGTCCACTATTGCGGCCTGATCCCTCCACGGTCAGCGTGAACTCGGGCGCACGGGTGGACTCCGCATTTCCCGTGCCCCTAGGAACCCTTCTCTCTCTGTAGCCCCTCTCATTGCTCCGGTGTTCTCTCCTCACTCTCCTACTGGGCCCCTTCCACTGGGCCCCCTCGCTGTCTGGACCTTACTCCACACGGTCCTCCCTTGCTCCCCTGAGCATAACTGACTGCTTCTAGATGTTTCTACCCTGATTTTTATACTCTTCCTGTAGTGCTCCCCTAAACTACTTCCTCCACCCACCTCCTCTACTTAGATCCACCTTCCCAACAGGGACCAGGCCTGTGCTCTCCCTTAGGAGCTATCTGGACCTTCCCTTATGAAGTGGTGTAGTGTTGGATGTGAGTGGTTGGGTCCCGGGTAGTGCTCCCTCCTTACCAGAGAGTGGGGTACCATACCTCTGGATGAGATGCAGTACCTCTGTGGCAACTGGACCTGCAGGTGCGCCACACCCCCCTGTTCTGGGAGTTAGTGGGAAAATTGTGTGGGATTTGGTGCACCCACTGCTGGATAAAGGTTATCACCTGTACGTGGATAACCTTTATACCAGTGTCCCTCTCTTCAAGTCCCTCTCTGAGCGAGGTATCGCAGCCTGCGGTACTGTCCACAAAAATCAGAGAGGCCCCCCGAAGATGCTAATTGGGCAGCTGCTCAGAAGGGGTGAGCTGGTTAAGCTCCTTTGCCCCCTATGTACTAACTCTCCACTCGCCTTCGGCCTACTCGGGCCCTCACTAGGCTATACACACTAATGGCAGCTTGCCGCGCTTCACCGATCTTATGGCGCCGGCACACCTTAAGCTCTAACTGGGCTCCCTGAATCTAGCTAACAGGAGTCTCATGCTCCACTGCTGAACTATTAACTGAGTTCTCTAGACTAGACTGTGCTCCACTGCAGACTGACCTCTCTTAGGCTTCTCTACTGCAGGAACTCATCAGAGGAACTGAACTGCCTAGCTCCACCTTCCCTATTTATATCCCTAACGGGCTCCCTCTGCTGGTCTGAGGTGGAAGGTGGAGATGTGTGAATGTTTATGGGGGCCTCTTGTGGAGGATTCCATCAATGCACTCTTCTAAGATCTGTGATACCAAGCGCAGCTGGGGGTCACAGATGCTATTGACGATGAGGTTAGGTTGCGCCTTCCTGGACAGAGACGGAGTACTCGAAGCACGTCAACAACTGCATCCTCAACCACAACTCTGCCTCTGACCACAAGTCGTAGTGACTCTTCAGGTCGCATGGGCTCTAAGCCTTGCATAGCCTGGGCATTTTTTCAGATCGATAAGGATGACCCAACTCGTGTTATCTGTAATATTTGTCGCCAAAAGCTAAGTAGAGGCCAAAAAATACATAGTTTGAGTACTTCATGCATGAACCGTCACATGGATATGAAGCATAAGTTACAGTGGGAAGCTCACTGTGCTACAATGCGGCCTAGCGGGCCGGGCCAACCACCGTCTGCCCCTTCGTGTGCATCCGCAGCGTCTTCATCCTCTGTGACTGGGGGGACAGCAGTCACACATGTTTTTGGACGCAGACCTGCCACCTCTTTACCCGCAACAGCCAGTGTGATTGGCAGGTCATCATTTCATATGGAAGTGGAAACACCAGCTGGTGTTGAGCGCTCTCCGACATCGAGAGCACCACCTTTGGATCAAGGCAACCTAACTTTTCCGCCTGCATGTTCCTCACAGACCGGCAAGTTTGCCGGGGACACCCTACTCAACCCCATCTAAGCTCAACAGCCAGCCCTCGATCCCTCAGATGTGGACAGGTAAAAGACCATTTCCTCCTAGCCATGAGAAAGCTAAGAGGTTGAATTTCACCATCTGCAAGCTGTTGGCTACAGAAATGCTGCCTTTCCGCCTGGTGGACACAGAGGATTTTCGAGACCTTATGTCCGTCGCAGTGCCCCAGTACCTGATGCCCAGTCGGCACTACTTCTCAAAGAAAGGTGTGCCTGCGCTCCACCAGCAAGTCGCACACAACATCACCGCTTCTTTGAGAAACTCTGTGTGTGACAGGGTGCATTTCACCACAGACACTTGGGCAAGTAGGCATGGACAGGGGAGTTACATGTCGCTGACTGGGCACTGGGTAACTATGGTGACAGCAGGACAAGGGGCTGCTGTCCAAGTCTTGCCATCCCCACGAGTTGTACGTCAATCCTCTTTATCTAGAAGTTCCTCCACTGCTTCTGCCTCCTCAACCTCCTCTCGGTCCTCCACCTGCACCCAAAGCCTGTCTGGTAATGCCACCTGCTTTCTAACTGCGTAGAAGGAATCCTGCACACCTCCTTACTATGCTGGCAGCAGGGCTAAACAGCATCAGGCGGTGTTTACTTTGAAATGTCTGGGAAATGTGAGTCACACAGCTGAGAAGTTGTGGTCAGCTCTGGAGACCCAGTTTCATGAATGGTTGTCTCCACTGGACCTGCAACCAGGGAAGGCCGTGTGCGACAATGCTGCAAACCTGGGTGCGGCCCTTAGCCGGGGCAATGTCACACACGTGCCTTGTATGGCTCACGTGTTGAACCTGGTTGTTCCGCAATTTTTAGCCCACTATCCTGGACTACATGGCCTTCTGCAGAGGGCTCGGTCGCTGTGTGCTCACTTCCACCGTTCGCATCCCGCAGCTCAATGACTTACATCTCTACAGAAGTCGTTGGGCCTGCCAGTTCACCGGCTGAAATGCGATGTGCCGACATGGTGGAATTCAACTCTGCACATGTTGCAGCGACTGTGGCAGCACCGACAAGCCCTGGTGCAATACATTCTGACGTATAGCCTGGGCCAACGAGATCCAGAGGTGGGGCAAATCACGCTGCAGGAGTGGTCTCAGATCAGGGACCTATGAAGTTGACGCGCCCCCTGGGCCGTGGGGTACCCGGAGCCGGGCCGGTAGATGCTGGGGGTTGTAGTCACTGTGGCGGCGACCCAGTCCGTGACCCAGGGCGGTCAATCCAAGGGTAATTTGTATATATGGGTTTTATAATGTCCGACTACGCCACCTGTGGAGTGCGGTCAAAGGGGCTGCCGCTGCGGAGCAGTCCTCTGCAGCTGGTGGTTTTGCAGCAATGGTATTATTACTCCCCACAGGAAGAGTGTAGCTTCAGGGCAGTGTGGGTGGATGATGGTGGTTGTAGTGCAGGGAGTCAGTAATGAACACATAGTCCGTGTGATGCAGTCCCAAGATCTTTACTCACAGTTTTTGCAGTCCAGATTACAGGTACCAGAGCAATCTCCCCCGTCGTGCTCAGTGAGGGGCTCAGTCCACCCCCAGATAGCTCCAGAGTACTTAGCAGGACCCCCTTCTGGGTGTCCTTTCTCTGGCCTTCTCCCTGCACCTCACACCCAGTGACACTTCTATCCGGTATCCTCGGGCCTTGGCGTGCGACGTGTGTTCCGTCCCCTGGGTCCTATGAGGCTACCTTCTTAGTGAGACAGGTGTGGACTTTGGCCTGCAGTACATGAAAAGCTGCAGCCTCCGGTTTCTAGTTGAGCCTTGCTGTTTCTCCTCTAGTTGAGGGACCGGTTCCCCTTATCTGGCCTGACCCCTCTACATCCTGGTAGCAGCGGGCGTACGGGTGGCCTTCTGCACGGCCCATACCCCTAGGGTCCCTTCGGTTCCTGGAGCCTTCCTGCTCCCACTCCTCTCTTCTCTCCTTCAGTCCTGGGCCTCCCAGGCTAGGCCCGCCTCCGGAGCAGAGCTCATGCAGAGCCTCTGCTCCAGTCACTTCTCCTCTGACTGGCTTGCTCTTTCTAAGATGGCTTCCTATTTATACTCTCCCTGTCATGTGCTCCCCTAAGCTGCTTTCTCCACCCACATCCACTACATAGGACCCTCCCACCAGCTAGGGACCTGGGACTGTGCTCTCCCTTAGGAACAATCTCGCCCTACCCCCACTGCGGGTATGTGTTGGATGCAGGTGTTAGGGTCCCGAGCCATACTCCTTCCTTACCTGAGGGTGAGATACCACACCTCTGGGTGAGATGCAGTACCTCTGTGGCGACTGAACCCTCAGGGGCGCCACACACCCTTCTGCACAGTTTTGAAATGGCGACGAAGATGTTTAGTGCTGACGATGATGCCATTATCAGCATGACTATTCTGGTGATTTACATGCTGGAGCACACGTTAAACAGAATTTAGAGTCAGTTGGTGGGACAAGAGGAGGTGGAGGAAGTAGAGGAGGAGTCGTATGCCGAAGGGATAACATCTCCAAGGTCCAGACGGTCGGCAGCACCAAGGCGGCAGGCATGGGAGGGTGGGGGAGAGGGATTAACCAGAGCGCATGGTAGCAGCCAAACTGTTGAGGAAGGTGCAGGAGCCGAGGAAGAAGTGGAGGACGAACTGGCGATAGGCATGTAAGACTCATCAGATGAGGGAGACCTTGATCACATTTCTGTTGTGCGAGGTTGGGGGGAGAGGGCAGAGGAAGGAAGCATGATTCTTACCTCGCTACCAACACAACAAGGACTTGGTCCTCCTGGATGCGCAAGACACATGAGTGCCTTCTTGTTGCACTACCTGCAACATGACCCTCGGATTGTCAGAATTCGAAGTAATCCCGACTACTGGGTTGACACACTCTTAGATCCCCGGTACAAAAGTAAATTTGCTGAAATAATTCCTGCCATAGAAAGGGATTCATGCATGCAGGAGTATCAGCAGAGGCTGTTGCAGAATCTTACATGTGCTTTTCCACAAAACACCAGTGCTGCACGTAGTGAATCTCACAGTTCTAACTTGAAAAACGTGTGACTGTCGAGTCTTCATCATTCAAACCGTAACAGTAACACAGTATCTGCTGGTAACAGCAATTTTGTGGAACCGTTTCACCACTTTTTTAGACCATCCTTTGCAAGGCCACAGGAGACAAGAAGTCTGACATAGTCAACGCCTAGAGAGGATGGTACAGGAGTATCTCCAAGTGAACATTGAAGCTATGACTGTGTCACTGGACCCTTGCTCATTTTGGGCTTCCATTCTGGAAAAATGGCCGGAGCTCGCCACTCACGCCTTGGAGATCTTGTCACGCCCTGCAGCCAGCGTTCTCTCTGAACGTGTGTTCAGCGCTGCTGGTGGTGTGCTGACAGATAAGCACACGCGGCTGTCGACTGAGAATGTAGACAAACTCACATTCATAAAGATGAACAAATCATGGATCCGCAAGGACTTTTCTACCCCTGTGTCTTCCTGGGGAGACTAAAAGCTTGAGGATTTGGTAAAATCACCTCACCAACCATTTTAAGCAACTCTGTGGCAATTGATGCCACTTTAGTGGTGTCTGTGCCACAATTTTTGGAAAAAATGGAGACTCTTTTTGGAGTCCCCTTGCTGTGTTTTACATGACGTTGGCATCGTCAATTCCAGGTGGGTTGGGTCACCCCCCCCCCCCCCCCGCTTTTAACTGTAAGCAACTGCATACACTATGGCTTGGGGTAACACAGATGGTTGAGTCTGAAGAGCTGTATACTCAGAGGTCTGCTCCAAAGCTTCAGTGTCTGCTAGTCAGCGTAGAATTTTTAACTGCATCTAGCCTAGGCAATACTTTGGGCGTAGTAGCCCAGCTGTGAAGCAAGCTGCACCGCCTGTGTATCTAATAAGAATTTTTAAATGCATCTAGCCTAGGCAGACTGTGGGGACTCCCAACCAAACCCAGACACTCAGCCCCCCTAACCGCCCCCCTTTCCTTGACAATACAATAATGTAACTCTTACAACTGGATGGGTGAGGATCGGTCACAGCTTTATTAACTCTTTATACTCATTCCTTTAGAAAGGCATTTTATTTCTAAAATAATTCAGCTTGTTGCAGCATGCCATTGGTCTCCACACCGGCAAGTTGGCCAACAAGTGTAACTCTCCAACATGTCCTTTCTATTTCCAGGCCACGGAGGATCCTGCGTACTCGTATGCAGGACTCTGACCCCCATCCATCACTCTTAATGCTTGTTCCACTCCGTCCTGGAGTCCTGACAGGAATATGTCCAGTCCAATATCCATTAAGTGAACACCGTCGGGCCGTATGAGGCCTGCTTTATCTCCTTCCAGTTGTCGGTGTTGTATCACTACACCGCCTCTGTCTCTTCTAAATTTTGCCATCCGAATATTTATTACCCGCCTTGTCCGTTGGATGGCCGTGATGTCTCACGCACCTTGCCATACCGCTATCGGCACAATCTCTGACCATACTATAGTTAGTTTTGTGAAAAGTTCTCTGAAGCGCTCAGTGTCTAGTTTCATTATTGCCATTGGTTATGCGCTCTTGTGATGACCTAGGTCGTTTCCCCCGGCCTGTATAACTAAGATGACCGGACCTCTTGCCTCTCTCCCTACCTTGATTACCTCCATTAGTACCTGGGGCCATAGCAGGCCTCTAATACCTCTCCAGTTGAAATATGTGTTATGAAACTCTAATTTCCTCCTGCCTGGGCGGACTTTTGCCCTTTTTTCTGCCCAATATATATACGAGTGGCCTATCACCCACACTGGTGGCTTAGTGTCACCTGTAAAAGAAACAAACCACGTTAGGATAACAAGTCCGGTCTTATGTATCTCGCCAAACACGTGGATCGCCATCTCCCTATCCTCTGAACTTCCGTTTCTGACAGTCCAGCTCTTGCTGCTTCTGTGGCCGCGCCTATGCGGAATGAGTGTGTCCCATAATCTTTGGGGTGGTTCCCTGCCGATGTTATGCATTTTTTAAATATAGCTTGGAACTGGTATCTTGATAATGGCATTCCAACAATGTGTGATAGGAAGAAATTACTTTGTGATCTGATGGTTATATATGTTTTTACTATTGTTACCCGACTCACTGTACCGTTTGTGGGTTGTAGAAGTACCCAAGTGCCCCTGCCCGCTGGAAACGTTTTCGATTGGCGTATGCGCAGACGTATTGCATTATTGGCTATGACTACGTCCTGGTGTAATAAGCCTCCACTGGTGGTAATTTTGGATTGAGAGACTAATTTGCTTAGGCATAGCGCCCCAAAGAAGGCGATCGCAAATGCAGTAGACAGTAGTGTTGCTTCAAATTGTGAGTGTCATGTTAATGATGTTAGGGATATGATGTGAGAAATCAGTTTTAGTGACACGGGACGGGACGTTTACACTCCTGACTTGGCTGACCCCTTTTCCACCCTTTTATGGATTGTCTGATGATGAATCTCTTTGTCACATCTCCCCAATTCAGTAGTTGGAAGTGAAATGCTACTCCGGTCAGACACCGCTGCGCTGACGACCCTGATATGCCCCTCATCATTAGCTGGTGGAGAAATTCTATGGTGACTTGTAATCTGGCTTGTTCACATTGGTCAACCCGTCTGCCTGCTACTAGTCGTGTCCACTCTTCCCATGCCTTACCGTATGCTTGACACGTCGACGGGGCAACTGACGCTCTGATTAATGGCATCAACTATTCGCCACTAGATCCCATAGGGAGGGTGGGCAACTGTTGCCCGATGTGTGGGCGTTGGGGAGGAGCTCTGTGAAAATCTGCCAATTGAATTGTGATAAAGCGTTTGCAGCAGCTTTAGACCCCTCAGCATCGAGGCTAGCGCGGACCCATACATTGTGTTTTAGGCACAGGAATGCTAGCCGGCGTAGTAGGCCTAGCACTGGGAGAGACGATGATGCCATCTTATTAATGCAGTGCCCTAGGCAGGTGTTTTTTGTTATGAAGCGTATATTTTTGTCAGCCAGGAGCGCGCCCCATATTTCTATTGCTACCACTATTGGAAAGAAAAATTATTTTCCGGGCTAGATGCAGCTAAAAATTATTATTAATTTCAAAGCTGGTAGAGCTTAGTAGAGATGGCCTAATAGAATGAGTACCACACACTACTAATATGCCGAAAATTAGTTTACAGGCAAGATGCAGCTAAAAATTATTATTAATTTCAAAGGTGGTGGAGCTTGATATAGATGGCCTAATGCAATGAGTACCACACACTGCTACAAGCCCAAGCCCAAATATTTTTTCAGAGCTAGATGCAGATAAAAATTATTTTGAATTTGCAACCTGGTGGAGGTTAGTATAGATGGACTAATAGAACAAGTCCCACACACTGATACAAGCCCAAGCCCAAATATTTTTTCTGAGCTAGATGCAGATAAAAATTATTTTGAATTTGCAACCTGGTGGAGGTTAGTATAGATGGACTAATAGAACAAGTCCCACACACTGCTACAAGCCCAAGCCCAAATATTTTTTCAGAGCTAGATGCAGATAAAAATTATTTTGAATTTGCAACCTGGTGGAGGTTAGTATAGATGGACTAATAGAACAAGTCCCACACACTGCTACAAGCCCAAGCCCAAATATTTTTTCTGAGCTAGATGCAGATAAAAATAATTTTGAATTTGCAACCTGGTGGAGGTTAGTATAGATGGACTAATAGAACAAGTCCCACACACTGCTACAAGCCCAAGCCCAAATATTTTTTTAGAGCTAGATGCAGATAAAAATTATTTTGAATTTGAAACCTGGTGGAGGTTAGTATAGATGGACTAATAGAATGATGCTATGCCCAAAAGGTTTTACTTGGCTAACTGCAGTAAAAAAAAATTGTATTCTACACACAGGTGGTGTAGCTTGCAACACAGATAGGCTACTCCACTGACTAACACACACTGCAAGAGGCCAAAAATTATTTGCTTAGTTAGATTTAGCCAAATGCTGTGAAAAAAACTTGCACAGCACTGGCACAGACCTGCCTGGCAAAAAGTGATAGGAACTGATGTAACCTAGCCCTCAAAAGGACTGCAATTAGAATTAGTCCCTACTCCCAACCTATCTATTTAAGAGCACAGACCTGCCTGATAAAAGTGATAGGAACTGATGTAACCTATCCCACAAAAGGACTGCAATTACAATTAGTCTTTACTCCCAACCTATTTAAGAGCACAGACCTGCCTGATAAAAGTGATAGGAACTGATGTAACCTAGCCCTCAAAAAGACTGCAATTACAATTAGTCTTTACTCCCAACCTATCTATTTAAGAGCACAGACCTGCCTGATAAAAGTCGTAGGAAATGATGTAACCTAGTCCTCAAAAGGTCTGCACTCACAACTATTCCCTACTCCCAAGCTCTGTACATTTGTGCGAAAATTGGCTTAAAATTAACACTCAAAGTATAGCGCACACAGCAACAGCGGTGCCGTCTAACACGCAGCTGCAGCAGTGAGAAAATAGTGGCTACGTGGAAAATGGCTGGGTCTTATAGGGCAAGGACATGTGCCATACACTGCCAATGACATATGCCCTTGCTTGTGTGAAAAAAAGCAGTTCGCTCCGTGTGTGCGCTGCTGATAGGCTGACAGATTGCACCTCCCCACTGTAAATGCGGGAAAGAGAAAAAAAAATGGAGATCTTCATTGTTCCTGCAGAGATCCATCCCCTGCCCCTCCCCCCGCCCCGCTGTACACTCAAACTGCGTATTAACATTAATTTTCATCATTACTGAGAAAAAATCCAGTTATGATTTTGGTGCACGAACAGTTATCGAACATAACCTCAAACAGCTGAATTTTTTTAAAATTGTTCGTGTTCGCCGAACGGCTCGAACACCGCCCAAAACAGCTCGAATTTGAGATTGGCGAACAGTTCGAGTCGAACACCGCTCATCTCTAGTGACAATGAAAAAAATGAAAAGAAAAAATGCTTGATCTTCAAAGTGTTGTTTTAATTTTTATTTTATAAATCAATAGTACAGATGAAAATAAGCAACTTTGTAATATATCTTATCAGAGAAATCTGCTTCTTTCTCCATCGGGACTAATCATTCATTCTCAAAATTCTCAATAACATCTGTATTCAGTGTATTCAGTGAAGCCAGAATGTTACATTACTGATATAGGAGATGGGGGTTGTTTTTTTTTATAACATTCCAGTAGGGGAGGAGGGAGGAGCTCTGCCTCTAGCTAATGCCTTCTTCTCTTTCCCATCTGCATAGAGCCTTATCAGTACTAACTGCCTTCTCTTGTCTCCGTAATGTAAAAATCTGTTTTCACTGAATACAGATTTTACTCAAGAATTTAGAAAAATAATGATCAGTCCAGGAAGAGCAAATTTCTCTGATAAGAAGTATTACAAAGTTGCTTATTTTCATGAGTACTGTTGATTTATAAAAATGATTTATAAAAATAAAAATTAAAACAACAGTTACACTTTAAGTACTGTATAAGATAAAGGGTCAAAATAAACCACACATTTAATGAAAATTTCTCATCATATTTGATGTAGTCTGCTAGCTTGGAGGTGGTAACTAGAGATGTTCGATTTGTTTCAGATCAGCGAACTTCCCGTTGCTCCCCGAACAGTTCGACGAACAGTACAACAAACATATCCAAATCACATCGCATTCAATGGGAGGCAAAACCAAACGCATACACAACACCTTCAAAGGGGCCTAAAAGCTGCCAAAACAGCTTAAATTAGGGGCAGACACCAGGAAAAGTGGCATCAATTGACCCACTGTACAAATCGTATAATTATTAATATTATTTATTATTATAGCGCCATTTATTCCATGGCGTTTTACATGTGAAAAGGGGTAAACATAGCAAGCAAAAAGAGTCACCGACTGGTACAAGAGGAGAGAGGACCCTGCCTGCGAGGGCTCACAAACAGTCTACAAGTGATGGGTGAGGATACAGTAGGTGAGGGTAAAGCTGGTCGTGCAGGAGTATGGTGGAGCAATGGTTACTGCAGGTTGTAGGCTTGTTAGAAGAGGTGGGTCTTCAGGTTCCTTTTGGAGGTTTCCACGGTAGGTGAAAGTCTGATATGTTGGGATAGATAGTTTCAGAGCAGGGGAGTTGCACGGGACAAATCTTGTATGTGATTGTGGGAGATAAGAGGAGAGTAGAGAAAGAGATATTGTGAGGTTCGGGAGTTGCGTGCAGGTCAGCACTGGGAGACTAGGTCACAGATGAATGGAGGAGACAGGTTTTGTATGCCTAAGTTAGGGTTTTCAGCTGGAGTCTCTGAGCAATGGGGAGCCAGTGCAAGGAATGACAGAGGGGAGAAATCTGGGAATAGCGGGGTGACAGATGGAATAGTCAGCCAGCATAGTTTAGGATAAACTGGAGGGGGGCGAGAGTGTTAGAAGGGAGGCCACAGAGCAGTAACTTGCAGTAGCTGAGGTGGGATATGATGAGGGTGTGTAATAGCATAGAGGTGATACTGATGAGACTCAGATACTTGAGGTGCACGCGGACTGTCCTGTGCTGTCAGGGCAGGAAGATGAGGAGGGTGACTCTCAGGGCGAGAAGTGGGAGAACAGATAGGATGATGATGAGGTTGTAGATCCCACTTGGTGTGAACCCAGAGGCATACAGCTGAGTAGCTCAGCAGAGGAGGTGGAGGAGGAGATGAGGAGGTTACGTTGCGGCTTCCCGCACAGACACTTAGTGATGCAACCATAACAAATGCTGCATCCACAGCCCAACCATAACAAATGCTGCATCCACAGCCACATTTGTGGCTGTGGCCAGAATCGGTCGCAGGTCTGCAGTTTGCAAGGGCGGCAAGGGTTGCCTAGCCTGGGCCTTTTTTGAGACCGCAAAGGATGAGCCAACTCCCGATATCTGCCAACTTTGCAAAAAACGACTCAGTAGAGGGAAAAATTGCAATAATTTGACTACTACATGCATGAACCATCACATGCACGATCAGCATGTGTTAGACTGGGAATCTCACTGCGATAAAATACAGACTAGCGAGCGTCGCCAACCATCGGCCGCCCCATCAACCGCAACTGCTGCTTCTTCCTCCTCCGTCTCCATGTCAAGTGTTGTCACACAGGTCTCTGGCTGCAGAACCTCCACTTGTTTACCCACTACAGTCAGGGTGAGTGAAAACCCGTCAGCTGTTACGGAAGTGGACATGCCTGCTGTCTTTGACCAATCTCAGACACAGAGCACACCACATCTTTCTCAATCCACCATAACATCTCCGCCTGCACCTCTCTCACAGTCCAATAGTTTGTCGTGATCACCCTACTCCACCCTCTGTCAGCACAGTAGCCAGCCCTCGGTCCCGCAGTTGTGGTTTGGAGAAAGATTGTTTTCTCCTACACATGCCAAAGCAAAGAGCTTGAACTTTACCATATCCAATCTGCTGCCTTTCTGCCTGGTGGATTCAGACAGTTTCCAAAAGCTGATGGCAGTCACAGTCCCCCAGTACCAGTTGTCCAGTCGCCATTATTTCTCTAAAAAAGATGTGCCTGCGCTACACCATCATGTTGTAGACAAAATCACCCGTTCCTTGAAAATATCTATGTCTGACAAGGTGTATTTCACCACTGACACCTGGCAAGCATGGCCAGTGGCGTTGCATCTCGCTGACTGGGCACTGGAAAACTCAGGTGGCTGCGGGGGCAGGCGGAGAATGGGCTGCTCCAAAAGTCTTGGCATCCCCAAGGCTTGCAGGTGCTTGGGGATGGAGAACTAAACCACTACACACCAGAAGATGGAAACCTAAACTAATTGAATACATGGGTTGGAGAACTAGACTACTAAACAACTAGGGCTGGAGAATTAAAACACTACACACCAGGGAATGGAGAACTAAACCATTAGACACCAAGGTATCACTAGACACCAAGTCTTAGAATCCCTAAGGCTTGCGGGACAAACCTCTGTATGCAACACTTCTCCACTGCTTCTGCCTCTTCCACCTCCTCTAGGGCCTCCACCTGCACCCTCAACCTCTCCCTTAATGAAACACGCATTCCAACAATGAGGAGAGAGAATCCCCCACCTCTGTACTACGCAGCTAGGGCTCACCACAATCAGGCAGTGTTTAAATTAATATGCCTTAGAAATCGCAGTCACACAGCTCAAGAGTAGTGATGAGTGAGCACTAAAATGCTCGGGTACTTGTTGCTCGGGTTGAGCACATTGGAACACTCGGGTGCTCGACCCGAGCAATGAGCCCAATGTAAGTCTATGGAAAACTCGAGCATTTTTCAGGCGGCTCCCCCCGGCGGTCTGCAGAGGGCCTAAAAATTGCCCAAATAGATGGGAACAGTGCTAAAATGACATGGGAACAGCATGGGGAAAAAGCATCTCTGACTCCCAGATCACTGCTGTCAACAATGTTGTCAGAGTATTACGCCACTTTTATGGACTCACAATAAAACATTCAAAAACGAAACCAAAATGGATTTTCCTGGGAAATATGTTAAGGAACATCCTTTCCAGGGTAATGACTTGTATATAAGGAAAAATAAAAAAACAAAAACAAAAATACTCCTCCACACCTTGGGCTATGTTCACACGTAGCATTTTTGATGCGTTTTTGCACTTTTGCATTGATTTCAACCAAGACAAATGCATTCACCAGGAAATGTCATTTTAACATTTTACAACCTTATCTGGCCATGTGATGTGTGACACATCATCAGACACATGCATACAGTACTGAAAAGACATGGGAACAGCATGGGGAAGACCTCTGGAAGCATTTCTGACTCCCAGGTCGCTGCCTAAAAGTGTGTCCATCATAAGTGATCCTTGGTGCATGTGAAGATGCCTCCTGCCATGCACCTGTCATTTCAGACTTGCAACAATCACCGTCCACGTCCTTGTCCCAGTGCAGCGTTCAGTTGTCCCTACCCCATTCCTTGGAATGCAAGCGCAAGTATGCAGCCAGCCACCCACCAACTCACAAGCTGCAATACTATACTGCCAAATTTTTGACAGCTGCTTGCACTTGAAATGTGGCCTTTTAGGCTCGTGGAGGCAGAAGCTGTCCACAAACTTATGGCAGCGGCGACCGGGTATCCATACTCGGTACCCAGCCTCCACTATTTGTCACGGTGTCGTCTCCGCCTTCCACAAGCATGGGTTCCACAACATTACCTGTGCCCTCCCCAGTGCACTTACTGGGAAGGACCGCCTAACCACAAACATGTGGACAGGTGAATTTGGCCAGGGACGGTACGGAGCCAGTCCAAAGCTTTTTTTGCTGAGTTGTATTTCACCACAGCCATATTCTTTAGCTTGGTGAAAGGACTTGGGTAACCATATCTACCCAGCTGACATCTCTCCCAGGAAGTCCTCTAAAGCTGCTTTCACTTGAAATGTGGCCTTTTAGGCTCGTGGAGGCAAAAGCTTTTCACAACCTCATGCCGGCGGCAGCGGGTGTCTTTACTCGGTCCCCAGATGCCACTGTTTCTCCCGGTATCGTCTAAACCTTCCACAAGCACGGGTCCCACAACATTACCCGTGCCCTCCCCAGTGCACTTACTGGGAAGGACTGCCTAACCACAAACACGTGTAGACGTGAATGTGGCTAGGGATGGTACGGAATCAGTCCACAGCTATTTTTGCTGAGTTGTATTTCACCACAGCCATATTCTTTAGCTTGGTGAAAGGACTTGGGAAACCATATCTACCCAGCTGTCATTTCTCCCAGGAAGTACTCTAAAGCTGCTTTCACCTGAAATGTGGCCTTTTAGGCTCGTGGAGGCGGAAGCTTTTCATAACCTCATGCCGGCGGCAGCCGGGTGTCCATGCTCGGTCCCCAGCCGCCACTGTTTCTCCCGGTGTCGTCTCCGCCTTCCACAAGCACGGGTCCCACAACATTACCCGTGCCCTCCTCAGTGCACTTACTAGGAAGGACCGCCTAACCACAAATACGTGGACAGGTGAATGTGGCCAGGGACGGTACGGAGTCAGTCCACAGCTTTTTTTGCTGAGTTGTATTTCACCACAGCCATATTCTTTAGCTTGGTGAAAGGACTTGGGAAACCATATCTACCCAGCTGTCATTTCTCCCAGGAAGTCCTCTAAAGCTGCTTTCACATGAAATGTGGCCTTTTAGGCTCGTGGAGGCAGAAGTTTTTCATATCCTCATGCCGGCGGCGGCCGGGTGTCCATACTTGATTCCCAGCCGCCACTGTTTCTCCCAGTATCGTCTCCGCCTTCCACAAGCACGGGTCCCACAACATTACCCGTGCCCTCCCCACTGCACTTACTGGGAAGGATCACCTAACCACAAACATGTGGACAGGTGAATGTGGCCAGGGAAGAAATGGAGCCAGTCCACAGCTTTTTTTGCTGAGTTGTATTTCACCACAGCCATAATCTTTAGCTCGGTGAAAGGACTGGCATAGAGGGAAACCATATCTACTCTGTGTGTCATTTCTCCCAGGAAGTCCTCTAAAGCAGCTTGTTGCAGAAGCAATGGCAGCCTGTCCAACATCAACTCGCACTTCTCGGTGGTGTTTTGACACTCAAACATTTTTCTTTGCGCATTTAATTTCATGCATACAGAGTTGGGCAATGGCCTGATCTGCAATCTGGTTTGAGAAATAACATGCATAAGCACATCCGATCCACATTAAAAAAGCTGCCATAGAGTGTCTGGGAACCTTCCCCCACACTTTTCTTAGCCAGGGCTGCTTCTCGGCAGGGTTAGACGGACCCACAAGAAAACCGGAGACTCCTCCGGTGGGCCCTGGCTTCTCCTTCTGGAGAGTTCATAGTGCCGAAGTGAGGCCATGATGATGATAGAGGCCACCATCTTAGTTTTCTGTTGCTTGGAATGCAAGCGCAAGTATGCAGCCAGCCACCCACCCACAGGCTGCAATACTAAACTGGCAGATTTCTGGGCAGCTGCTTTCACTTGAAATGTGGCCTTTTAGGCTCGTGGAGGCGGAAGCTTTTTACAACTTCATGCCTCATGCCTCGTGTCCATACTCAGTCCCCAGCCGTCACTATTTCTCCCGGTGTTGTCTCCACCTTCTACAAGCACGGGTCCCTGAACATTACTGCTGGTACTTTTCTGTGGGAATTTGCTTGCCTCCTACCAGCCTGGAATATTTCCAGTAAACTATGGTACGGCGCCATGGTATTAGCACAGCAACCAGTAACAGTAGCGAAGCCATCCTCAATTTCCTTCTCAGGAATTTTATTTGGTAGACTGAGTGGCTGCCCAAATACATTAGTTTCTCACAAAGGAGCTAAAGATAGATTGGCAGTAGGTGCAAGTTTCTCCAGCCTGTTAGATATTAGACGGTGAACGGCAGCACATTGGATCAGTGGTTAGCACTGAAGCCTTGCAGTGCTGGGATCCTGGGTTCAAATCCCAGCAAGGACAACATCTGCAAGGACTTAGTATGTTCTCCCCATGTTTGCGTGGGTTTCCACCTCAGTAAAAAAGCAGCTATAGAGTGTCTCCGTCACCAGGTTCCGCCCTTTGTCACACACGACCATGCCTGGCTGTATGTTCAGCGGTGAGAGCCACAGATCAAGCTGCTGTGTTACAGCTTTCAACAACTCTGCAGCGCTGGGCGGTTTGTCACCTAAGCATTAAGCATGCTGTCTTCAGCACAGCCTGTTGCTGCTTGGCCAAGGCAGTGCTGCATGTGGTCATTTCGGAGATGGAGGTCATTTCGGAGATGGAGGAGGAGGTGCAGGAGCTGAACAATGTGATTACATTGAGCTTACATTGGCGACTCTGTTTTTATACTAAAGAAAGATCCTACTGTTTTTTTTTTCCTTTTTTTTTTAAAGGCAAATGCATTCACCGGGAAATGAAATTTTAACATTTTACAACCTTATCTGGCAATGTGGTGTGTGACACATCATCAGACACATCCTGTTTCATTGATGATGGAGGGACTCTGAAAGACACATAGAGCAGGGCCACAGTAATGAGTGCGACATGTTCCCATTAGAAAGGAGAGAGTCTGCTATACAGTTATAGGGTATGCAGTGAGTCCAACGGCTGACCAAATTTAGGAAAAACCCCACAAAGAATTTAAAGACACATAGAGCAGGGCCACAGTAATGAGTACGACATGTTCCCATTAGAAAGGAGAGAGTCTGCTATACAGTTATAGGGTATGCAGTGAGTCCAACGGCTGACCAAATTTAGGAAAATCCCCACTATCAATTTAAAGAGACTTAGAGCAGGGCCACAGTGATGACAAATTCCCATTAGAAAGCAGAGAGTCTCCCATAGTGTTGGCCTATGCAGTGAATGCAAGGGCTGCCAAAAATTTGGAGGCACTACAATGCCCCTTGGAAGAGACGTGGAGGAGGGCCTCATAAAAAAATGTTCCCATTAGAAAGGAGCGCGACTCCTATACTTGTAATACCCATGAACTAAGTGTATGGGCTGACAAATATTTACCCCTTGGGGTATACATGAACATACTTTATAAAAAAATTTTTTTACGGGCATTATAAACAACACCCTTTAAAAAAATTATGTGGGTGTTGCATCATGGACCACGGTCACCCTGGTGATATGGTGGTGGAGGATGAGGAGAAGGAGGAGGACAAGAGCAAATAGCCAAAATCAGGAAGCGTATACCCATGCCTGGGTGTGAAAAGGTGCATGGGAATACACCTCTCAAAAAAAGACACTGGATTTGAGTTTATGTTACGCTGCTATCATTCGGTGGTGTTGAGAAGCCTGGCCCAATCCAGCCCTTGTTCATTTTTATAGGAGTCAGCCTGTCAGCATTTTCAGTTGACAGGCGGATGCGCTTATCAGTTATAATTCCACCAGCGGCACTAAAAACCCGCTCTGATAAAACGCTGGCGGCAGGACAGGCCAGGACCTCCAAGGCATAGAGAGCCAGTTCATTCCACGTATCCAGCTTGGATACCCAATAATCATAAAGCACAGAGGAATCACGGAGGACGTTGGTACGGTCGGCAAGGTACTCCCTCAGCATCTTCCCAAAACTTTGCACTCCTTGTGAGAGTACCCCGCGCCTCAGGGCATGTGCGATGGGAGGGTCTGAGAAAACTCTCCCAGAGCTTTGACAGTGTTCCCCTGCCTCTGCTGGATTGAAGTTGTGTTTCTCTCACCTGTACTCCTTGGTTGTCCAACGAAGTGTGCCCTCTGCCCCCAGCGTTTTCAGATGGGAATTTTTTTAATAGTTCCGCAACAAGGGCCTTCTGGTAAAGCCCCATTTTTATAGACCTGTCCGCCTCAGGAATAAGAGATATAAAGTTATCCTTGTAGCGTTGGTCTAGAAGTGTCACCAACCAGTAATGACTGTCACCCAAAATTTTGAGAACGCGAGGGTCATAGGAAAGGCAGCATAACATAAACTCAGCCATGCGTGCCAGACTACTAACATGCAAGACTTCCGTGTCCTCACCAAGAGGATGACTGACCTTGCTCTCCTCCTCCTCCTCTCTGTCCTCTGGCCATCCACGCTGAACAGACGGTATGACAGCTGTGAAGGTAGTACCGTCTATAGCGCATGAAACTAGCTCCTGTCCTTCCTCCTCCTCTTCCCCCTTGTCACCCAATCCACGTTGGGATGGGATGAGGCTGGGCTGTGTGTAATCACCCTGTATGGTTCCTTGCTCCATCTCATCGTGCTCCGCCTGCAATGCATCCACTTTGATTGTGAGCAGAGAGCGTTTCAGAAGACAGAGAAGGGGGATGGTGACGCTAATTATGGCATCATCGCCACTCACCATCTTGGTGGAGTCCTCAAAGTTTTGGAGGATGATACATATATCTGACATCCATGTCCACTCCTGAGGTCTTATGTGTGGAGTCTGAACTGAATACCGACGGCCTTGTAGATGCTAGTACTCAACAACTGCCCTCTTCTGCTCACAAATCCTTCCCAACATCTGCAGTTTAGAGTTCCAACGCGTGGGACATCACACACCAGTCTGTGAGCCAGAAGCTGCAAACGCTGCTGAAACACTGCAAGGGCGGCGGAAGCTGTAGCTGACTTTTCTAAAATGGGCACACAGGCGGCGTACTTTAACAAGCAGATCCAGCTGCTCCGGGTAGGATTTGAGAAACCGTTGAACCACGAGGTTAAGCACATGGGCCAGGCATGGTACGTGTGTGAGCTCGCCTCGCCTCAGAGCCGCCACCAGGTTCCGGCCATTATCACACACGACCATGCCTGGCTGGCTATAGGTTCAGGGTTGTCAGCCACAGATCTGCCTGCTCTTTCAGAGATGTCCACAACTCTTCGGCATTATGCGGTTTGTCACCTAAGCATATTAGCTTCAGCACAGCCTGGCTTCCAGCTTGTGACTGATGTGGTGTGATTTCGGAGATGGAGGCTGAAGAGGAGGAGGAGGCTGATGAGAATGAGGTGCAGGAGCTGTAGACTGTGGGGGCAACCCTGATTGACCTAGGGCTTGCAATCCCTAGTGTCGGGAGGACGTGTTTCGTCCCAAGGTCCGACTGGGTCTCGGCTTCCACTATGTTAACCCAGTATGCCGTCAGCAAGAAGTACTGTCCCTGCCCACAAGCACTTGTCCACGTGTCCATGGTTAGGTGGACTTTCCCGGTAACTGCATTGTTGAGGGCACGGCTAATATTTTGGGACACGTGCTTGTGTAATGCGGGGACAGCACACCGGGAGAAATAGTGGCGGCTGGGGACCGAGCACCGAGGGATGGCCGCCGCCATCAGGTTGCGGAATATTTCCGTCTCAACAAGCCTAAAAGGCAACATTTCGAGCGCAAGCAGTCGTGAAATGTGAGAATTTAGTAGTGTGGCCTGTGGGGGGTTGGCTGCATATTTGATCTTGCGTTCAAAGGACTGGGGAATGGACAACTGAGCGCTGCGCTGGGCGAGAAGATGTGGGTGTTTGTTGTGGCACAATTTCAGCTTGCCCCTGGCCTTGTCCTCGGCCTCTGCATGCACCATCACTATCACGTCCAGTTCCCCGTCCCTTGCCAAGTGCCTTGCCCATTTTAAATGGAGGACAGTATCTTCCACGCTCACTACAAATGACTGAGTTTGGAGCGAACTTATATGTGATCTGTGTGACAGAGAAAACAGAGTTTTAAATACCTAGCCTGTAGGTATCTAGTTTGAACAGCAAACTGTTGTGAATTGCTTCACTGACACACTGAAAGAAATTTTTAAAGGAGGCCAGAAATGGCAGTATTTTCTGACAACGTATATGTGATCCATGTTACAGAGAAAATAGAGCTTTAAATACCTGGCCTGTAGGTAACTAGTTTGAACAGCAAACCATTGTCAAAAACTTCGCTGACACAGTGAAAAAAAATTGGAATGGAGGCCAAAAATGGCAGTATTTTCTGAAAACGTATATGTGATCCGTGTGATGGAGAAAACACAGTTTTAAATAACTGGATTTCTAGCGCTGTAACATGGAAAGGACCTGGCTGTATTCTGCAGTGCCAACAAGCAAATGACGCAGAAAAACGGTGTTCTCTGGATTGCTTTTTAAGCAAATAATGAGGATTAAGATCCAAAAAAAAGTATTCCTGGCCCCTGAGACCTGGGCCTTTGTATAGAAATATCTAAGAGCAGCAGAAGGCAGAATTGGAATGGAGCCTCTTGTGCTGTATGCACTGCAGTCTGCTATATACACTGCCTGCGTATATACCCTTACTGTCTGATATCTCTGCAGATGGATTAGTTAGTCCTCAAAAGGACTGTTTGTTAAGATGGATATGTGTAATGTACGGTTTCTCTCCCTACACTACCTAATACACAAGCAAATCTCTCCCTGACGCAGCAGTACCTCTCCCTACTCTGCCTGATTCTGGAGTGACTGTGACGAGCGCAGTGGCGCCAGGTCTGATATAGACCTGATGACGCTGTGCGGCCATCAAATCACTGTAATGCCAGAACCACCATGGCTGCGGCATTACAATGAGTGGCAGGCAATCCCTGCATGTTGATTGGCGCTCTAAAGAGTGCCAAACATGCAGGGAGGGGACCCGAGCTCCCGCCGAGCAACCCCGGAAATACTCGGCGAGCACCGAGCAGTAGCGAGCATGCTCTCTCATCACTACTTAAGAGTTGTGGACAGCTATCCAGGCCAAGTTTAAGCAATGTCTGTCTCCACTGAACCTGGAGCTAGGGAAGGCCATGTGCAATAACGTTGCAAACCTGGTGGCAGCCCTACGCCGGGGCAACCTCACACATTTGCCTTGCATGGCTCACATCCTCAACCTGGTGGTACAGCAATTTCTCTGCCACTATCCCGGCCTGGATGTGCTGATGCAGAAACCTCGGTCGTTGTGTGCTCACTTCAGCCATTCGCAACTTTCGGGTCATCGTCTTGAATTGCTATAGAGATCTTTCGGTTAACCGGTTGATGCGCAATGTTGCGCCATGGTGTAATTGAACTCTGCACATGTGACGAGCCCTGACTCAGTATGTCATTTTACATAGCCTTGACCAAAGCAGTACGTACATGGTGAAAATCACACTTGCAGAGTGGACATAGATGAAGGACCTCTGCACCCTTCTGCACATTTTTGAAATGGCTACTAAGATGGTTTGTGCTGTTGATGCCATCATCAGCATTACTATTCCGGTCATCTACATGCTATAGCACACTTTGAAAAGTCTGCGGGAGGAGGTGGTGGTCCCTGGGGAAGAGGAGGAAGAGGAGAAAGCAAAGGAGGATGCGGAAGGGATAACAATATCTCTAAGTTCCGAACTGTCGTCGCACAAGTGGTTGTATGGAAGGGTGGATTACAGTGATCAAGGGGGGCTCATGGTACCAGACAAACTGTTAGTGAAGGTGCAGGAGCTGAGAAACAAATGGAGGAGGATGAGGAGGTGATGGACACGGAACAGTTAGGAGGTGAAGAGGATAATGATCCCCTCTCTGTTGTCCGTGGTTGCCAGGAGGGGATGGAGGAAGCAAGTTTGAGTGTGTTATCCCGCCACCAACACACTATGGACTTGGACCTCATGAAAGAGACCGACCCACGAGCGCCTTCTTGCAGCACTATCCACAACATGATTGTTGCCCATATTGTTAGAATTAGAAATAGTGCTGAGTGCTGACTACCGGGTTGCCACTATGTTCAATCCATGGTGCAAGAGTAAATTTTGCCAGATGCTTCCCCCTGAAAAGTGACGCGCCCATGCTAGAATATCAAAACATGCTTGAAGAAAATCTTGAGGCTGTGTGCCCACTATGCATTTTTCAAGCGTTTTTGCTGCAGAATTTCCACAGCGTAAACACTTGCAAAACGCTTGGTAATCCGTGCCCCATGATCCCCAATGAAAATCTGCATGTTCTGTGCCCATAGTGTGGAATTTTCCACAGTGGATTTTCCTTGCGGAAAAATCCGCAGCATGTCCATTATTTGTGCATTTCTGCATGCGGATTTGAGGTCCCAATGCATTTGAAAAACGCAAGTCAAATCTGCATGTAAAAACGCTGCAAAAACGCGTCAAAAACGCGTGTAAAATCAGCAAGCGTTTTTACTGCCAAGAACATGCAGAAACGCTGCAGAAATTTTCTGCTTCATTTTTGCATCGTGGGCACATAGCCTGAGAGTGATATTCCCCAAGACAGCAGTGAGGCACACAGTGTGCTTCGCAGTTATAGACTTCCAACCTTCCAACCCTGGGAACATTCGCAGCCTCGCAGCGCTGGGGTCCTGCGTTCCAACCCCACCAAGGACAACATCTGCAAGGAGTTTGTATGTTCTCCCCGGGTTTCCTCCGGGTACTCATTTTTCTTCCCACACATACTGATAGGAAATTTAGCATGTGAGCCCAAATGGGGGCAGTGGCACTAATGTCTGTAAATGTCTGTAAAGCGCAGTGGAATTAATGGTGCTATATGAGTAAAATAAATTTAAAAAAAAATTCTGGGATTCTTTTCACTCCTTTTTTAGACCAGACCGTGCACCTTCAGAACAGAGTACAAGTCTGACACATAGTGAATAGTGTTGAGCCACCCCCGTAGTGTTCGAGTTCGGTTCGGTTCGTCGAACACCCGTGTGTTCGCCGAACTGTTCGTCGAACTGTTCGTCGAACACCTTCGAACACCGTTAAAACCAATGGCAGGCAAACAAAAACACATAGAAACACATAGAAAACACCTTCAAAGGTGTCCAAAAGCTGACAAACTGCTCAGAAGACACAACTAACACATGGAAAAGTGACAAGTACATATAGTCATGCGAAAAGAAAAGAGGTGGAGGAGTAAAAGGAGGGGGAGACACAAATATAGGCATGTCATGCCCTTCTAAAATCCAAAAAGTGAGAAGCCGACACGTTCAGTCCGCTCCTGCCCGTGCCACCTCCGTGTCGCCGGGTTTGTGCCAGAGCCGCGGTGAACCGTGACGGCCAGCCCCCCTCTCCCAATACTGGTGCCTGTCCGCTGGTGGGTCGAGCGAGCCCCCCTGTGGTGGAGGCAGCTCTAAGCTTTTTAATTTAAATTGTCTCTCTAATTTGAATGAATACACTTTAAATCCATTTACAAGGATCTATTGGAGGGCAAGTCTCATGCCAGCAGCCGCGTAATTCCAGCTCCAGTAGCGTCCACTAAAGCTGCTGCAGTTAAAAAGCTTTTATAAGGATCGAGCTCGGCTGTCCACCGCAAGGCATCCTACTGCCAGTCCCAGCCCCTATGCCTTGGGGTGCCTCCTGATGCTCTTCACTGAGTATCCCGTGGTCCCGAAGCATTTCCTTTGAAAAAATTAAGTGTCCAAACTACAGGTGGTGTAGCTTGCTTAACAGCCGGGATAATCCGCTGACTAGCAGACACTGCTACTAGGCACAAAGTATTTCCTGGGCTAGATTCAGTTAAAAATTTGTAATTAGATGCTCTCGTTGGATGCTGAGAAAGCATTCCATAGAGTCTCCTGGCACGCCATATATGATTCTCTTAAAAAGCTTGGGGTAGGGGTCTAGGGGACCCTTTTATAGCCAAAATCACGGCCCTGTATCACAATACGTCACCTAGGCTGAAGATAAATGGAACTGTAGCACCCTGAGGGCTCGGTTGCTACAGAGGTATTGCACCTCACCCAGAGGTGTGATATCTCACTCTCAGGTAAGGATGGAGTGTGGATCAGGACCCGACACCTGCATGCATTACACCACATTGCCGTGGGGCAGGGCGACCAATATGCCTCTGAGATGGGCACGACAGTCCCTGTCCCTGGCTGGAGTGGGGGGAGGGAACACTGAGGAAGGGGAACCCTGTAGTGCAGGAGCAGGGAGGAAGCAGTTCCTGGGTGCATTGAGAAGGGAGTATAAAAGGTGGGCACCATCTTAGTTCAGTGCAGAGAAGTCTGAGCAGAAGTGGCAGGGAGCAGGGGCTCTGCATGAGCTCTGCTCCGGAGGCGGGCCTAGTAACAGAGGCCCAGGCCTGGAAGAGGGAGAAGGAAGGAAGAGGAGCGGAGAAGGCTCCAGGAACGAGGAATGAAGGGATCCCAGGGGTGCGGACGGGCGAGTCGCCACCGCACGCCCGAATCCACCTGCGTGGAGGGGTCAGGCCAAAGGGGGAGACCGGTCCCCGAAACTAGTGCAGGCAGGAATCGACCCTCAGCTAGAAACCGGAGGCTCTGACATTTTATGTGGCGCAGCCCCTCGCTACACCCGCTAGAAAGGCACCACATAGGGTCAGGGAAACTGGCGCCAAGTTTACCAAGAGGAGGCCCGAGGCAGCCGGACAGAAGGGTTGGTAAGAAAGGCCAGACAAAGGACACACAAAGGGGGTCCTGTGAAGCGCTCCAAAGTTATCTGGGAGTTGTCTGAGCCCCTCACCTGGTGAGCACAGTACGACGTGGGCAGCCGTTACCTGCAGACGTGGTCTGGATAATAAGAACTGTGAGTAAAGGCCCTGGACTGCATCACTGACTCCGTGTCGTTACTGCTGCTGCCCTGCACCATCACCCCCATCCTCCGCATACACTGCCCTGAGGCTATACTCCTCCCGTGGGGAGTTATGCTACGCTCTGCTGCACCCACAACACCAGCCTCAGCGGTCTGCCCTGCAGCGGCGGTTCACTCTGACCGCAATCCACGGGTGGCGTAGTCGGACATTTAAACATCAAAACCACATAAATAGTTCCGCCACTGGTTTGACCACCCTGAGCCACGGAACCGGGTCGCCGCCACGAAGACTACAACCACCAGCATCCACCAAAAAGGGTCCGGCTCCGGGTGTCCCAAGGCCCAGGGGGTGCATCAGAACATTTTCATCACCTTTCACAATCACCAATGGGACAAGGCAGGGATGTCCTCTGTCCCCTCTCTTATACATCCTAGTGACGGAGCACCTGCTCTCATCAATTCGCCATAACCCCAATATTAGGTGGATTGAGGTGGGAGGCACCGAGTACAAGTGCTCTCTATTTGCTGATGATGTCCTAGTATATATCACTCAATCACATATATCCATCCATGCTGTTATGGCTGAAATAGATCACTTTGTTACATGGTCAAATTTTAAAATCAATGCAGCGAAGTCTGAGGCCCTCGATGTCTCCCTCCCCAAATCCATATAGGATTCCATCCAGTCCAACTTTCCCTTTGCCTGGCCCTCACAGGGTATCAAATACTTAGGAATTCCTATTCATAGAGACCTCTCCCATCTATGTTATCTTAATTTTGGGCCCTTTATTGAACAACTCCATACAGACCACGGTTGGCAAGTTAGAACTGTAAGATTCACTACGTGAACCACTGGTGTTTTGTGGAAAAGCACATGTACACTGTGTTCCAAATTATTATGCAAAAAGTGTTTAGGAGTGATAAGGGAAGAATTTGTTTGTTTGTCAGTTAAACTCATTGATGGTGATGTGTGTCAGGGCTCTTTATATCACTGTAAGCAATTGCAGACACATGTGCTAATTAGTTTGGCAGGTGTGTCCAATGAAAGGCAAGACTACTTAAGAAGGCTGTCTCACATTATTAAGCAGCCTACATTTTCTGCCAAAATGGGAATGAAAAAGGATGTGTCGGCTGCTGAGAAGCAACAAATTGTGGAGTGTTTAGGTCAAGGCATGACTACAATCAACATTGTGCGATGATCAGGATGAAGTGTCTTGGCAATCAAGAAGTATATAGCTGATTCACAGTACACACGTGTGCGTGCTGATAAGGGCAAATTGAGGACTCTTTCCTACAGGCAATTACGTCAGGTTAAAAGAGCAGCGGCAAAAAAGCCTTGTCATAGCAGCAGACAAGTTTTTGAAGCTGCTGGTGCCTCCAACGTCCCCCGAACAACAAGATGCAGGGTCCTTCAGAGGTTTGCAGCTGTGCATACGCCATCCTGTCGACCTCCTCTATCCACTTCACACAAGCAGAAACGGCTCCAGTGGGCTAAACATTACATGAAGACTGATTTCAAAACTGTTTTGTTCACGGATGAATGCCGTGCAGCGCTCGATGGTCCAGATGGATGGAGTGGAGGATGGCTGGTTGATGGACACCCCACGCAAACACGGCTACAGCGCCAACAATGAGGAGGTGGAGTAATGATTTGGGCTGGAATCATGGGGAGAGAGATTGTCGGCCCCTTTAGGATCCCTGAAGGTGCTAAAGATGAACTCCATAATGTATGTGGATTTTCTCAAACAGCACTTCCTGCCATGGTTCAAGAAGAAGAACCGTGTATTTCACAGCAAGATCATTTTTTTGCATGATAATGCACCATCTCATGCTGCACATAAAACATCTGCATCTCTGGCTGATATGGGCATAAAAGGGGACAAACTTATGGTGTGACCCCCATGCTCCCCTGACCTCTACCCCATTCAGAACCTCTGGAGCATCATCAAAAGGAGTGTCTATGATGGCGGGAGGCAGTTCACATCTAAGCAACACCTCTGGGAGGGTATTCTGTCCTCATGCAAAACAATTGAAGCAGAAACCATCCAAAACCTGACAAATTCAATGGACGAGAGAGTTCAGAAGCTCCTTTCGAACAAGGGGTCCTATGTAAAAATGTAACATCACCTAGAATAAAGTTTTGAGTTGAAAACTGTTTGATTTCAGTTTCTAACAACCTGCTAATGCTTATAATTTCAAAAATGACCATTTTTTTGGTCTTTATTAAAATGAAAAGGTTGATCGAAAAGTTTGGGGGATCTAAGAGTGTGGCAACCCAGTAGTCATGATTACTTTGAATTCTGACAATATGAGGGTCATGTTGCAGGTAGTGCAGCAAGAAGGCACTTATGTTTCTTGCGCATCTCGGAGCCCCAAAATTATTTTCCGGGCTAGATGCAGCTAAAAATTATTATTAATTTTAAATCTGGTGGAGCTTAGTATAGATGGCCTAATAGGATCAGTGCTGCACACTGCTACAAAGCCCAAATTATTTTCCAGCCAAGATACAGATAAACATGATTAGTAATTTTAAATCTGGTGGAGCTTATTATAGATGGCCTAATAGAATCAGTGCTGCACACTGCTACAAAGCCCAAATTATTTTCCAGCCAAGATACAGATAAACATGATTAGTAATTTGAAAGCTTAAAACGGTTGGTAGGGTGATTTTAACCAATCATCAAGCTTTTACTCTCCCCAGGATGACACAGGGGTAGAAAAGTCGTTTCGGATCCATGATTTGTTCATCTTTATGAACGTGAGTCTGTCTACATTATCAGTGGAGAGCCGCGTGCGCTTATCTGTCAGCACACCACCAGCAGCGCTGAACACACGTTCAGACAGAACGCTGGCTGCGGGGCATGACAAGATCTCCAAGGCGTAAGTGGCTAGCTCCGGCCATTTATCCAGATTGGAAGCCCAAAAAGAGCAAGGGTCCAGTGACACAGTCATGGCTTCAATGTTTACTTGGAGATACTCCTGTACCATCGTCTCTAGGCGTTGACTATGTGTCAGACTTCTTGTCTCCTGTGGCCTTGCAAAGGATGGGCTAAAAAAGTGGTGAAATGATTCTGCAAAATTGATGTTACCAGCAGATACTGTGGTTCTGTTACGGTTTGAGTGCTGAACACTTGACGGTCCCACGGTTGGCAAGTTGGAACTGTGAGATTCACTACGTGCACCACTGGTGTTTTGTGGAAAAGCACATGTAAGATTCTGCAACAGTCTCTGCTGATACTCCTGCATGCGTGCATCCCTTTCTATGGCAGGAATAATTTTGGCAAATTTACTTTTGTACCGGGGATCTAACAGTGTGGCAACCCAATAGTCAGGATTATTTCTAATTCTCACAATTCGAGGGTCATGTTGCAGGTAGTGCAGCAAGAAGGCACTCATGTGTGTTGCGCATCCAGGAGCACCAAGTCCCTGTTGTGTTGGTGGCGAGGTAACAATCATGCTTCCTTCCTCTGTCCTCTCCCCCCAACCTCGCACAACAGAAATGTGATCAAGGTCTCCCTCATCTGATGAGTCTTCCATCAGTTCGTTCTCCAATTCTTCCTGGGCTCCTGCACCTTCCT
Source organism: Phyllobates terribilis (assembly GCF_046119375.1). NCBI lineage: Eukaryota > Metazoa > Chordata > Amphibia > Anura > Dendrobatidae > Phyllobates > Phyllobates terribilis. Next base: position 212,904,398 of record NW_027362769.1, on the reverse strand, counting down.
CACTAGTTTGGCTGCTACCATGCGCCCTGGTAAAACCATCTCCCCCACCCTCACATGCCTGCCGCCTTGGTGCTGCCGACCGTCTGGAATTTGCAGATGTTAGCCCTTCCGCATACAACTCCTCCTCCTCTACTTCCTCCACCTCCTCTTGTGCCACCACCTGACTCCGAATTCTGTTTAACATGTGCTCCAGCATGTAAATCACCGGAATAGTCATGCTGATAATGGCATCGTCAGCACTAAACATCTTCGTCGCCATTTCAAAACTGTGCAGAAGGGTGCATAGGTCCCTGATCTGAGACCACTCCTCCAGCGTGATTTGCCCCACCTCTGGATCTCGTTGGCCCAGGCTATACGTCAGAACGTAATGCACCAGGGCTTGTCGGTGCTGCCACAGTCGCTGCAACATGTGCAGAGTTGAATTCCACCGGGTAGGCACATCGCATTTTAGCCGGTGAAGTGGCAGGCCCAACAACTTCTGTAGAGATGTAAGTCGCTGAGCTGCGGGATGCGAATGGCGGAAGTGAGCACACAGCGACCGTGCCCTCTGCAGAAGGCCATCTAGTCTGGGATAGTGGGCTAAAAATTGCTGGACAACCAGGTTCAACACGTGAGCCATACAAGACACGTGTGTGACATTGCCCCGGCGAAGGGCCGCACCCAGGTTTGCAGCATTGTCGCACACGGCCTTCCCTGGTTTCAGGTCCAGTGGAGACAACCATTCATGAAATTGGTTCTCCAGAGCTGACCACAACTCCTCAGCTGTGTAACTCACATTTCCCAGACATTTCAAAGTAAAAACCGCCTGATGATGTTGAGCCCTACTGCCAGCATAGTAAGGAGGTGTGCAGGATCCCTTCTGCGCAGATAGAAAGCTTGTGGCATGACCAGACAGGCTTTGGGTGCAGGTGGAAGACCGAGAGGAGGTTGAGGAGGCAGAAGCAGTGGAGGAACTTTGACATAAAGAGGATTGACGCACAACTCGTGGGGACGGCAAGACTTGGACAGCAGCCCCTTGTCCTGCTGTCACCATAGTTACCCAGTGCCCAGTCAGCGACATGTAACGCCCCTGTCCATGCCTACTCGTCCAAGTGTCTGTGGTGAAATGCACCCTGTCACACACAGAGTTTCTCAAAGAAGCGGTGATGTTGTGTGCGACATGCTGGTGGAGCGCAGGCACACCTTTCTTTGAGAAGTAGTGCCGACTGGGCATCTGGTACTGGGGCACTGCGACGGACATAAGGTCTCGAAAATCCTCTGTGTCCACCAGGCGGAAAGGCAGCATTTCTGTAGCCAAGAGCTTGCAGATGGTGAAATTCAACCTCTTAGCTTTCTCATGGCTAGGAGGAAATGGTCTTTTACTTGTCCACATCTGAGGGACCGAGGGCTGGCTATTGTGCTTAGACGGGGTTGAGAAGGGTGTCCCCGGCAAACTGCCGGTCTGTGAGGAAGATGCAGGCGGACATGTTAGGTTGCCTTGATCCAAAGGTGGTGCTATCGATGTCGGACAGCGCTCAACACCAGCTGGTGTTACCACCTCCAAAGAAAATGATGACCTGCCAATCACGCTGGCTGTTGCGGGTAAAGAGGTGGCAGGTCTGCGCCCCAAAACAGGTGTGACTGCTGTCCCCCCAGTCACAGAGGATGAAGAGGCCGCGGATGCACAAGATATGTCAGAAGGTGGTCGGCCCGGCCGGCTAGGCCGCATTGTAGCACACTGAGCTTCCCACTGCAACTTATGCTTCATGTCCATGTGCCGGTTCATGCATGAAGTACTCAAACTATGTATTTTTTGGCCTCTACTTAGCTTTTGCTGACAAATGTTACAGATAACACGAGTTGGGTCATCTTTATCGATCTGAAAAAATGCCCAGGCTATGCAAGGCTTAGCACCCATGCGACCTGAAGAGCCACCACGACTTGTGGTGAGAGGCAGAGTTGTGTTTGAGGATGCAGTTGTTGACGTGCTTCCAGTACTACGTCTCTGTCCAGGAAGGCGCAACCTGACCTCGTCGTCACTAGCATCTTCCTCCACCTCCTCTGCTGACCTCATCTCTTGGCTGACTGTGGGTTGACAGTAAGTGGGATCTCCAACCTCATCATCATCACCCTGTGCGTTATCACACCCGTCGTCGTCAGAGCCAACCTGTTCCTGCCCTGACAAAAAACTAAAGTTGTCGCTCCAATCAGGTATTTGAGTCTCATCATCGTCTTCCTCATTGTCTCCACCAACAGGAGTTACAGTTTGGGAACGAGGGTCTACATTATGGTCAGAACCTTCTGCGTCTGGTCCTGGATCCGACTCATAAAGATTCTGGGCATCAGTGCAGATCATTTCCTCGTCTGGATTCACAGAAGCGCTGGAGTCGACCTCTGATTCCCAGGCTATAGTATGAGTAAACAGCTCTGCAGACTCAACCATCTGTTCTACCTCATACTCAGACGGGCAGCTGGAGATTTGGGAGCTGTGAGGAAGCAAGTGCGATTGGGGTGACACCTTTGAGGTCTGGAGTATTTGTGATGTTGAAGTTGATGTGGAGGAGAACCCACTTAAAGGAGCACTTGATATCCGTTGAAGCACCTGCTGTTTTTGTGCCTCATCTGGATTTTGTAGCGATTGGCGTGGCCGTAAGAAAGGGATCTTATCACATTGTCCGCTAAAAGAAGTAGACATTTTAGTTTGGCTGGAAGATGGTCTTTCTTCTGCAGATGTTACTGTTGCTTTAACACCTACCCCACGGACACAACCTTTTTTCCCCTTCCCAACACGCCTATTCCCCTTTCCACCAGCAGCAGGCCTTTTTCCACTCATTTTGGTGGTTAACTAATTCACAACTCTGGAGTTGTTTGCACAAAAAAACAATGGATGGGAACCGAGCAGAGCTGAGTGGCCAAACTATGGTATTAGGCCAAAACTATTGGCTGGGTTAGATGGAGAAAAAAATTATATTCGATTTGCAACCTGATGGAGGTCAGTATAGATGGACTAATAGAACAAGTCCCACACACAGCTAGAAGCCCAAATATTTTTTCAGAGGTAGATCCAGAAAAAAAATATATTCAGTTTGCAACCTGATGGAGGTCATTATAGATGGACTAATAGAGAAAGTCCCACACACTGCTAGAAGGCCAAATATTTTTTCAGAGCTAGATGTAGACAAAAAATTACTTTGAATCTACAACCTGGTGGAGGTCAGTATAGGTGGACTAATAGAACAAGTCCCACACACTGCTAGAAGGCCAAATATTTTTTCAGAGCTAGATGCAGAAAAAAATTATATTCAGTTTGCAACCTGATGGAGGTCAGTATAGATGGACTAATAGAACAAGTCCCACACACAGCTAGAAGCCCAAATATTTTTTCAGAGGTAGATGCAGAAAAAAATTATATTCAGTTTGCAACCTGATGGAGGTCTGTATAGATGGATTAATAGAAGAAGTCCCACACACAGATAGAAGCCCAATATTTTTTCAGAGGTAGATGCAGATAAAAATTATTTTTAATTTGCAACCTGATGGAGGTCAGTATAGATGGACTAATAGAGAAAGTCCCACACACTGCTAGAAGGCCAAATATTTTTTCAGAGCTAGATGCAGATAAAAATTATTTTTAATTTGCAACCTGATGGAGGTCAGTATAGATGGACTAATAGAGAAAGTCCCACACACTGCTAGAAGGCCAAATATTTTTTCAGAGCTAGATGCAGATAAAAATTATTTTTAATTTGCAACCTGATGGAGGTCAGTATAGATGGACTAATAGAGAAAGTCACACACACTGCTAGAAGGCCAAATATTTTTTCAGAGCTAGATGCAGATAAAAATTATTTTTAATTTGCAACCTGATGGAGGTCAGTATAGATGGACTAATAGAGAAAGTCCCACACACTACTAGAAGGCCAAATATTTTTTCAGAGCTAGATGCAGAAAAAAATTATATTCAGTTTGCAACCTGATGGAGGTCAGTATAGATGGACTAATAGAACAAGTCCAACACACAGCTAGAAGCCCAAATATTTTTTCAGAGGTAGATGCAGATAAAAATTATTTTTAATTTGCAACCTGATGGAGGTCAGTATATATGGACTAATAGAGAAAGTCCCACACACTGCTAGAAGGCCAAATATTTTTTCAGAGCTAGATGCAGATAAAGATTATTTTTAATTTGCAACCTGATGGAGGTCAGTATAGATGGACTAATAGAGAAAGTCCCACACACTGCTAGAAGGCCAACTATTTTTTCAGAGCTAGATGCAGAAAAAAATTATATTCAGTTTGCAACCTGATGGAGGTCTGTATAGATGGATTAATAGAACAAGTCCCACACACAGCTAGAAGCCCAATATTTTTTCAGAGGTAGATGCAGAAAAAAAATATATTCAGTTTGCAACCTGATGGAGGTCTGTATAGATGGATTAATAGAACAAGTCCCACACACAGCTAGAAGCCCAATATTTTTTCAGAGGTAGATGCAGAAAAAAAATATATTCAGTTTGCAACCTGATGGAGGTCAGTATAGATGGACTAATAGAGAAAGTCCCACACACTGCTAGAAGGCCAAGTATTTTTTCAGAGCTAGATGCAGAAAAAAATTATATTCAGTTTGCAACCTGATGGAGGTCAGTATAGATGGACTAATAGAACAAGTCCCACACACAGCTAGAAGCCCAAATATTTTTTCAGAGGTAGATGCAGATAAAAATTATTTTTAATTTGCAACCTGATGGAGGTCAGTATAGATGGACTAATAGAGAAAGTCCCACACACTGCTAGAAGGCCAAATATTTTTTCAGAGCTCGATGCAGATAAAAATTATTTTTAATTTGCAACCTGATGGAGGTCAGTATAGATGGACTAATAGAGAAAGTCCCACACACTGCTAGAAGGCCAAATATTTTTTCAGAGCTAGATGCAGATAAAAATTATTTTTAATTTGCAACCTGATGGAGGTCAGTATAGATGGACTAATAGAGAAAGTCCCACACACTGCTAGAAGGCCAAATATTTTTTCAGAGCTAGATGCAGAAAAAAATTATATTCAGTTTGCAACCTGATGGAGGTCAGTATAGATGGACTAATAGAACAAGTCCCACACACAGCTAGAAGCCCAAATATTTTTTCAGAGGTAGATGCAGATAAAAATTATTTTTAATTTGCATCCTGATGGAGGTCAGTATAGATGGACTAATAGAGAAAGTCCCACACACTGCTAGAAGGCCAAATATTTTTTCAGAGCTAGATGCAGATAAAAGTTATTTTTAATTTGCAACCTGATGGAGGTCAGTATAGATCGACTAATAGAGAAAGTCCCACATACTGCTAGAAGGACAAATATTTTTTCAGAGCTAGATGCAGATAAAAATTATTTTTAATTTGCAACCTGATGGAGGTCAGTATAGATGGACTAATAGAGAAAGTCCCACACACTGCTAGAAGGCCAAATATTTTTTCAGAGCTAGATGCAGAAAAAAATTATATTCAGTTTGCAACCTGATGGAGGTCAGTATAGATGGACTAATAGAACAAGTCCCACACACAGCTAGAAGCCCAAATATTTTTTCAGAGGTAGATGCAGATAAAAATTATTTTTAATTTGCAACCTGATGGAGGTCAGTATAGATGGACTAATAGAGAAAGTCCCACACACTGCTAGAAGGCCAAATATTTTTTCCAATCTAGATGCAGATAAAAATTATTTTTAATTTGCAACCTGATGGAGGTCAGTATAGATGGACTAATAGAGAAAGTCCCACACACTGCTAGAAGGCCAAATATTTTTTCAGAGCTAGATGCAGATAAAAATTATTTTTAATTTGCAACCTGGTGGAGGTCAGTATAGATGGACTAATAGAGAAAGTCCCACACACCGCTAGAAGGCCAAATATTTTTTCAGAGCTAGATGCAGAAAAAAATTATATTCAGTTTGCAACCTGATGGAGGTCAGTATATATGGACTAATAGAACAAGTCCCACACACTGCTAGAAGCCCAAATATTTTTTCAGAGGTAGATGCAGATAAAAATTATTTTTAATTTGCAACCTGATGGAGGTCAGTATAGATGGACTAATAGAGAAAGTCCCACACACTGCTAGAAGGCCAAATATTTTTTCCAATCTAGATGCAGATAAAAATTATTTTTAATTTGCAACCTGATGGAGGTCAGTATAGATGGACTAATAGAGAAAGTCCCACACACTGCTAGAAGGCCAAATATTTTTTCAGAGCTAGATGCAGATAAAAATTATTTTTAATTTGCAACCTGAAGGAGGTCAGTATAGATGGACTAATAGAGAAAGTCCCACACACTGCTAGAAGGCCAAATATTTTTTCAGAGCTAGATGCAGAAAAAAATTATATTCAGTTTGCAACCTGATGGAGGTCAGTATAGATGGACTAATAGAACAAGTCCCACACACAGCTAGAAGCCCAAATATTTTTTCAGAGGTAGATGCAGATAAAAATTATTTTTAATTTGCAACCTGATGGAGGTCAGTATAGATGGACTAATAGAGAAAGTCCCACACACTGCTAGAAGGCCAAATATTTTTTCAGAGCTAGATGCAGATAAAAATTATTTTTAATTTGCAACCTGATGGAGGTCAGTATAGATGGACTAATAGAGAAAGTCCCACACACTGCTAGAAGGCCAAATATTTTTTCAGAGCTAGATGCAGATAAAAATTATTTTTAATTTGCAACCTGATGGAGGTCAGTATAGATGGACTAATAGAGAAAGTCCCACACACCGCTAGAAGGCCAAATATTTTTTCAGAGCTAGATGCAGAAAAAAATTATATTCAGTTTGCAACCTGATGGAGGTCAGTATAGATGGACTAATAGAACAAGTCCCACACACAGCTAGAAGCCCAAATATTTTTTCAGAGGTAGATGCAGATAAAAAATATTTTTAATTTGCAACCTGATGGAGGTCAGTATAGATGGACTAATAGATAAAGTCCCACACACTGCTAGAAGGCCAAATATTTTTTCCAATCTAGATGCAGATAAAAATTATTTTTAATTTGCAACCTGATGGAGGTCAGTATAGATGGACTAATAGAGAAAGTCCCACACACTGCTAGAAGGACAAATATTTTTTCAGAGCTAGATGCAGATAAAAATTATTTTTAATTTGCAACCTGATGGAGGTCAGTATAGATGGACTAATAGAGAAAGTCCCACACACTGCTAGAAGGCCAAATATTTTTTCAGAGCTAGATGCAGAAAAAAATTATATTCAGTTTGCAACCTGATGGAGGTCAGTATAGATGGACTAATAGAACAAGTCCCACACACTGCTAGAAGGCCAAATATTTTTTCAGAGCTAGATGCAGAAAAAAATTATATTCAGTTTGCAACCTGATGGAGGTCAGTATAGATGGACTAATAGAACAAGTCCCACACACAGCTAGAAGCCCAAATATTTTTTCAGAGGTAGATGCAGATAAAAATTATTTTTAGTTTGCAACCTGATGGAGGTCAGTATAGATGGACTAATAGAGAAAGTCCCACACACTGCTAGAAGGCCAAATATTTTTTCAGAGCTAGATGCAGATAAAAATTATTTTTAATTTGCAACCTGATGGAGGTCAGTATAGATGGACTAATAGAGAAAGTCCCACACACTGCTAGAAGGACAAATATTTTTTCAGAGCTAGATGCAGATAAAAATTATTTTTAATTTGCAACCTGATGGAGGTCAGTATAGATGGACTAATAGAGAAAGTCCCACACACTGCTAGAAGGCCAAATATTTTTTCAGAGCTAGATGCAGAAAAAAATTATATTCAGTTTGCAACCTGATGGAGGTCAGTATAGATGGACTAATAGAACAAGTCCCACACACAGCTAGAAGCCCAAATATTTTTTCAGAGGTAGATGCAGATAAAAATTATTTTTAATTTGCAACCTGATGGAGGTCAGTATAGATGGACTAATAGAAAAAGTCCCACACACTGCTAGAAGGCCAAATATTTTTTCAGAGCTAGATGCAGATAAAAATTATTTTTAATTTGCAACCTGATGGAGGTCAGTATAGATGGACTAATAGAGAAAGTCCCACACACTGCTAGAAGGCCAAATATTTTTTCAGAGCTAGATGCAGATAAAAATTATTTTTAATTTGCAACCTGATGGAGGTCAGTATAGATGGACTAATAGAGAAAGTCCCACACACTGCTAGAAGGCCAAATATTTTTTCAGAGCTAGATGCAGATAAAAATTATTTTTAATTTGCAACCTGATGGAGGTCAGTATAGATGGACTAATAGAGAAAGTCCCACACACTGCTAGAAGGCCAAATATTTTTTCAGAGCTAGATGCAGAAAAAAATTATATTCAGTTTGCAACCTGATGGAGGTCAGTATAGATGGACTAATAGAACAAGTCCCACACACAGCTAGAAGCCCAAATATTTTTTCAGAGGTAGATGCAGATAAAAATTATTTTTAATTTGCAACCTGATGGAGGTCAGTATAGATGGACTAATAGAGAAAGTCCCACACACTGCTAGAAGGCCAAATATTTTTTCAGAGCTAGATGCAGATAAAAATTATTTTTAATTTGCAACCTGATGGAGGTCAGTATCGATGGACTAATAGAGAAAGTCCCACACACTGCTAGAAGGCCAAATATTTTTTCAGAGCTAGATGCAGATAAAAATTATTTTTAATTTGCAACCTGATGGAGGTCAGTATAGATGGACTAATAGAGAAAGTCCCACACACCGCTAGAAGGCCAAATATTTTTTCAGAGCTAGATGCAGAAAAAAATTATATTCAGTTTGCAACCTGATGGAGGTCAGTATAGATGGACTAATAGAACAAGTCCCACACACAGCTAGAAGCCCAAATATTTTTTCAGAGGTAGATGCAGATAAAAAATATTTTTAATTTGCAACCTGATGGAGGTCAGTATAGATGGACTAATAGAGAAAGTCCCACACACTGCTAGAAGGCCAAATATTTTTTCCAATCTAGATGCAGATAAAAATTATTTTTAATTTGCAACCTGATGGAGGTCAGTATAGATGGACTAATAGAGAAAGTCCCACACACTGCTAGAAGGACAAATATTTTTTCAGAGCTAGATGCAGATAAAAATTATTTTTAATTTGCAACCTGATGGAGGTCAGTATAGATGGACTAATAGAGAAAGTCCCACACACTGCTAGAAGGCCAAATATTTTTTCAGAGCTAGATGCAGAAAAAAATTATATTCAGTTTGCAACCTGATGGAGGTCAGTATAGATGGACTAATAGAACAAGTCCAACACACTGCTAGAAGCCCAAATATTTTTTCAGAGCTAGATGCAGAAAAAAATTATATTCAGTTTGCAACCTGATGGAGGTCAGTATAGATGGACTAATAGAACAAGTCCCACACACAGCTAGAAGCCCAAATATTTTTTCAGAGGTAGATGCAGATAAAAATTATTTTTAATTTGCAACCTGATGGAGGTCAGTATAGATGGACTAATAGAGAAAGTCCCACACACTGCTAGAAGGCCAAATATTTTTTCAGAGCTAGATGCAGATAAAAATTATTTTTAATTTGCAACCTGATGGAGGTCAGTATAGATGGACTAATAGAGAAAGTCCCACACACTGCTAGAAGGACAAATATTTTTTCAGAGCTAGATGCAGATAAAAATTATTTTTAATTTGCAACCTGATGGAGGTCAGTATAGATGGACTAATAGAGAAAGTCCCACACACTGCTAGAAGGCCAAATATTTTTTCAGAGCTAGATGCAGAAAAAAATTATATTCAGTTTGCAACCTGATGGAGGTCAGTATAGATGGACTAATAGAACAAGTCCCACACACAGCTAGAAGCCCAAATATTTTTTCAGAGGTAGATGCAGATAAAAATTATTTTTAATTTGCAACCTGATGGAGGTCAGTATAGATGGACTAATAGAAAAAGTCCCACACACTGCTAGAAGGCCAAATATTTTTTCAGAGCTAGATGCAGATAAAAATTATTTTTAATTTGCAACCTGATGGAGGTCAGTATAGATGGACTAATAGAGAAAGTCCCACACACTGCTAGAAGGCCAAATATTTTTTCAGAGCTAGATGCAGATAAAAATTATTTTTAATTTGCAACCTGATGGAGGTGAGTATAGATGGACTAATAGAGAAAGTCCCACACACCGCTAGAAGGCCAAATATTTTTTCAGAGCTAGATGCAGATAAAAATTATTTTTAATTTGCAACCTGATGGAGGTCAGTATAGATGGACTAATAGAGAAAGTCCCACACACTGCTAGAAGGCCAAATATTTTTTCAGAGCTAGATGCAGAAAAAAATTATATTCAGTTTGCAACCTGATGGAGGTCAGTATAGATGGACTAATAGAACAAGTCCCACACACAGCTAGAAGCCCAAATATTTTTTCAGAGGTAGATGCAGATAAAAATTATTTTTAATTTGCAACCTGATGGAGGTCAGTATAGATGGACTAATAGAGAAAGTCCCACACACTGCTAGAAGGCCAAATATTTTTTCAGAGCTAGATGCAGATAAAAATTATTTTTAATTTGCAACCTGTTGGAGGTCAGTATAGATGGACTAATAGAGAAAGTCCCACACACTGCTAGAAGGCCAAATATTTTTTCAGAGCTAGATGCAGATAAAAATTATTTTTAATTTGCAACCTGATGGAGGTCAGTATAGATGGACTAATAGAGAAAGTCCCACACACCGCTAGAAGGCCAAATATTTTTTCAGAGCTAGATGCAGAAAAAAATTATATTCAGTTTGCAACCTGATGGAGGTCAGTATAGATGGACTAATAGAACAAGTCCCACACACAGCTAGAAGCCCAAATATTTTTTCAGAGGTAGATGCAGATAAAAAATATTTTTAATTTGCAACCTGATGGAGGTCAGTATAGATGGACTAATAGAGAAAGTCCCACACACTGCTAGAAGGCCAAATATTTTTTCCAATCTAGATGCAGATAAAAATTATTTTTAATTTGCAACCTGATGGAGGTCAGTATAGATGGACTAATAGAAAAAGTCCCACACACTGCTAGAAGGACAAATATTTTTTCAGAGCTAGATGCAGATAAAAATTATTTTTAATCTGCAACCTGATGGAGGTCAATATAGATGGACTAATAGAGAAAGTCCCACACACTGCTAGAAGGCCAAATATTTTTTCAGAGCTAGATGCAGAAAAAAATTATATTCAGTTTGCAACCTGATGGAGGTCAGTATAGATGGACTAATAGAACAAGTCCAACACACTGCTAGAAGCCCAAATATTTTTTCAGAGCTAGATGCAGAAAAAAATTATATTCAGTTTGCAACCTGATGGAGGTCAGTATAGATGGACTAATAGAACAAGTCCCACACACAGCTAGAAACCCAAATATTTTTTCAGAGGTAGATGCAGATAAAAATTATTTTTAATTTGCAACCTGATGGAGGTCAGTATAGATGGACTAATAGAGAAAGTCCCACACACTGCTAGAAGGACAAATATTTTTTCAGAGCTAGATGCAGATAAAAATTATTTTTAATTTGCAACCTGATGGAGGTCAGTATAGATGGACTAATAGAGAAAGTCCCACACACTGCTAGAAGGACAAATATTTTTTCAGAGCTAGATGCAGATAAAAATTATTTTTAATTTGCAACCTGATGGAGGTCAGTATAGATGGACTAATAGAGAAAGTCCCACACACTGCTAGAAGGCCAAATATTTTTTCAGAGCTAGATGCAGAAAAAAATTATATTCAGTTTGCAACCTGATGGAGGTCAGTATAGATGGACTAATAGAACAAGTCCCACACACAGCTAGAAGCCCAAATATTTTTTCAGAGGTAGATGCAGATAAAAATTATTTTTAATTTGCAACCTGATGGAGGTCAGTATAGATGGACTAATAGAAAAAGTCCCACACACTGCTAGAAGGCCAAATATTTTTTCAGAGCTAGATGCAGATAAAAATTATTTTTAATTTGCAACCTGATGGAGGTCAGTATAGATGGACTAATAGAGAAAGTCCCACACACTGCTAGAAGGCCAAATATTTTTTCAGAGCTAGATGCAGATAAAAATTATTTTTAATTTGCAACCTGATGGAGGTCAGTATAGATGGACTAATAGAGAAAGTCCCACACACTGCTAGAAGGCCAAATATTTTTTCAGAGCTAGATGCAGATAAAAATTATTTTTAATTTGCAACCTGATGGAGGTCAGTATAGATGGACTAATAGAGAAAGTCCCACACACTGCTAGAAGGCCAAATATTTTTTCAGAGCTAGATGCAGAAAAAAATGATATTCAGTTTGCAACCTGATGGAGGTCAGTATAGATGGACTAATAGAACAAGTCCCACACACAGCTAGAAGCCCAAATATTTTTTCAGAGGTAGATGCAGATAAAAATTATTTTTAATTTGCAACCTGATGGAGGTCAGTATAGATGGACTAATAGAAAAAGTCCCACACACTGCTAGAAGGCCAAATATTTTTTCAGAGCTAGATGCAGATAAAAATTATTTTTAATTTGCAACCTGATGGAGGTCAGTATAGATGGACTAATAGAGAAAGTCCCACACACTGCTAGAAGGCCAAATATTTTTTCAGAGCTAGATGCAGATAAAAATTATTTTTAATTTGCAACCTGATGGAGGTCAGTATAGATGGACTAATAGAGAAAGTCCCACACACTGCTAGAAGGCCAAATATTTTTTCAGAGCTAGATGCAGATAAAAATTATTTTTAATTTGCAACCTGATGGAGGTCAGTATAGATGGACTAATAGAGAAAGTCCCACACACCGCTAGAAGGCCAAATATTTTTTCAGAGCTAGATGCAGAAAAAAATTATATTCAGTTTGCAACCTGATGGAGGTCAGTATAGATGGACTAATAGAACAAGTCCCACACACAGCTAGAAGCCCAAATATTTTTTCAGAGGTAGATGCAGATAAAAAATATTTTTAATTTGCAACCTGATGGAGGTCAGTATAGATGGACTAATAGAGAAAGTCCCACACACTGCTAGAAGGCCAAATATTTTTTCCAATCTAGATGCAGATAAAAATTATTTTTAATTTGCAACCTGATGGAGGTCAGTATAGATGGACTAATAGAGAAAGTCCCACACACTGCTAGAAGGACAAATATTTTTTCAGAGCTAGATGCAGATAAAAATTATTTTTAATTTGCAACCTGATGGAGGTCAGTATAGATGGACTAATAGAGAAAGTCCCACACACTGCTAGAAGGCCAAATATTTTTTCAGAGCTAGATGCAGAAAAAAATTATATTCAGTTTGCAACCTGATGGAGGTCAGTATAGATGGACTAATAGAACAAGTCCAACACACTGCTAGAAGAACAAAATATTTTTTCAGAGCTAGATGCAGAAAAAAATTATATTCAGTTTGCAACCTGATGGAGGTCAGTATAGATGGACTAATAGAACAAGTCCCACACACAGCTAGAAGCCCAAATATTTTTTCAGAGGTAGATGCAGATAAAAATTATTTTTAATTTGCAACCTGATGGAGGTCAGTATAGATGGACTAATAGAGAAAGTCCCACACACTGCTAGAAGGCCAAATATTTTTTCAGAGCTAGATGCAGATAAAAATTATTTTTAATTTGCAATCTGATGGAGGTCAGTATAGATGGACTAATAGAGAAAGTCCCACACACTGCTAGAAGGACAAATATTTTTTCAGAGCTAGATGCAGATAAAAATTATTTTTAATTTGCAACCTGATGGAGGTCAGTATAGATGGACTAATAGAGAAAGTCCCACACACTGCTAGAAGGCCAAATATTTTTTCAGAGCTAGATGCAGAAAAAAATTATATTCAGTTTGCAACCTGATGGAGGTCAGTATAGATGGACTAATAGAACAAGTCCCACACACAGCTAGAAGCCCAATTATTTTTTCAGAGGTAGATGCAGATAAAAATTATTTTTAATTTGCAACCTGATGGAGGTCAGTATAGATGGACTAATAGAAAAAGTCCCACACACTGCTAGAAGGCCAAATATTTTTTCAGAGCTAGATGCAGATAAAAATTATTTTTAATTTGCAACCTGATGGAGGTCAGTATAGATGGACTAATAGAGAAAGTCCCACACACTGCTAGAAGGCCAAATATTTTTTCAGAGCTAGATGCAGATAAAAATTATTTTTAATTTGCAACCTGATGGAGGTGAGTATAGATGGACTAATAGAGAAAGTCCCACACACCGCTAGAAGGCCAAATATTTTTTCAGAGCTAGATGCAGATAAAAATTATTTTTAATTTGCAACCTGATGGAGGTCAGTATAGATGGACTAATAGAGAAAGTCCCACTTACTGCTAGAAGGCCAAATATTTTTTCAGAGCTAGATGCAGAAAAAAATTATATTCACTTTGCAACCTGATGGAGGTCAGTATAGATGGACTAATAGAACAAGTCCCACACACAGCTAGAAGCCCAAATATTTTTTCAGAGGTAGATGCAGATAAAAATTATTTTTAATTTGCAACCTGATGGAGGTCAGTATAGATGGACTAATAGAGAAAGTCCCACACACTGCTAGAAGGCCAAATATTTTTTCAGAGCTAGATGCAGATAAAAATTATTTTTAATTTGCAACCTGTTGGAGGTCAGTATAGATGGACTAATAGAGAAAGTCCCACACACTGCTAGAAGGCCAAATATTTTTTCAGAGCTAGATGCAGATAAAAATTATTTTTAATTTGCAACCTGATGGAGGTCAGTATAGATGGACTAATAGAGAAAGTCCCACACACCGCTAGAAGGCCAAATATTTTTTCAGAGCTAGATGCAGAAAAAAATTATATTCAGTTTGCAACCTGATGGAGGTCAGTATAGATGGACTAATAGAACAAGTCCCACACACAGCTAGAAGCCCAAATATTTTTTCAGAGGTAGATGCAGATAAAAAATATTTTTAATTTGCAACCTGATGGAGGTCAGTATAGATGGACTAATAGAGAAAGTCCCACACACTGCTAGAAGGCCAAATATTTTTTCCAATCTAGATGCAGATAAAAATTATTTTTAATTTGCAACCTGATGGAGGTCAGTATAGATGGACTAATAGAAAAAGTCACACACACTGCTAGAAGGACAAATATTTTTTCAGAGCTAGATGCAGATAAAAATTATTTTTAATTTGCAACCTGATGGAGGTCAGTATAGATGGACTAATAGAGAAAGTCCCACACACTGCTAGAAGGCCAAATATTTTTTCAGAGCTAGATGCAGAAAAAAATTATATTCAGTTTGCAACCTGATGGAGGTCAGTATAGATGGACTAATAGAACAAGTCCAACACACTGCTAGAAGCCCAAATATTTTTTCAGAGCTAGATGCAGAAAAAAATTATATTCAGTTTGCAACCTGATGGAGGTCAGTATAGATGGACTAATAGAACAAGTCCCACACACAGCTAGAAGCCCAAATATTTTTTCAGAGGTAGATGCAGATAAAAATTATTTTTAATTTGCAACCTGATGGAGGTCAGTATAGATGGACTAATAGAAAAAGTCCCACACACTGCTAGAAGGCCAAATATTTTTTCAGAGCTAGATGCAGATAAAAATTATTTTTAATTTGCAACCTGATGGAGGTCAGTATAGATGGACTAATAGAGAAAGTCCCACACACTGCTAGAAGGCCAAATATTTTTTCAGAGCTAGATGCAGATAAAAATTATTTTTAATTTGCAACCTGATGGAGGTGAGTATAGATGGACTAATAGAGAAAGTCCCACACACCGCTAGAAGGCCAAATATTTTTTCAGAGCTAGGTGCAGAAAAAAATTATATTCAGTTTGCAACCTGATGGAGGTCAGTATAGATGGACTAATAGAACAAGTCCCACACACAGCTAGAAGCCCAAATATTTTTTCAGAGGTAGATGCAGATAAAAATTATTTTTAATTTGCAACCTGATGGAGGTCAGTATAGATGGACTAATAGAGAAAGTCCCACACACTGCTAGAAGGCCAAATATTTTTTCCGATCTAGATGCAGATAAAAATTATTTTTAATTTGCAACCTGATGGAGGTCAGTATAGATGGACTAATAGAGAAAGTCCCACACACTGCTAGAAGGCCAAATATTTTTTCAGAGCTAGATGCAGAAAAAAATTATATTCAGTTTGCAACCTGATGGAGGTCAGTATAGATGGACTAATAGAAAAAGTCCAACACACTGCTAGAAGCCCAAATATTTTTTCAGAGCTAGATGCAGAAAAAAATTATATTCAATTTGCAACCTGATGGAGGTCAGTATAGATGGACTAATAGAATGATGCTATGCCCAAAAGCTTTTACTTCACTAGGTGCAGTAAAAAAATTGGTATTCTGTACACAGGTGGTATATCTTGCAACACAGATAGGCTACTCCACTGACTAACACACTCTGCAATAGGCCAAAAAGGATTAGCTTTGCTAGATTCAGCCAAATGCTGTGAAAAAAACTTGCACAGCACTGGCACAGACCTGCCTGGCAAAAACTGATATTAACTGATGTAACCTAGTCCTGAAAAGGACTGCAATTAAAATTAGTCTTTACTCCCACAATCTATCTATTTAAGAGCACAGACCTGCCTGATAAAAGTCGTAGGAAATGCTGTAACCTAGTCCTCAAAAGGACTGCAATCACAACTATTCCCTACTCCCAAGCTATCTGTAGATTTGTGCGAAAATTGGCTTGAAATTAACTAGGTATAGCGCACACAGCAACAGCGGTGCCGTCTAACACGCAGCTGCAGCAGTGAGAAAATGGTGGCGACGGGGAAAATGGCTTGGTCTTATAGGGCAAGGACATGTGACATACACTGCCAATGACACATGCCCTTGCTTGTGTGAAAAACAGCAGTTCGCTCCGTGTGTGCGCTGCTGATAGGCTGACAGACTGCACCTCCCCACTGCAAATGCAGGAAAGAGAAAAAAAATGGAGATCTTCATTATTCCTGCAGAGATCCATCCCCTGCCCCTCCCCCCACCCCGCTGTACACTCAAACTGCGTATTAACATTAATTTTCATCATTACTGAGAAAAAATCCAGTTATGATTTTGGTGCACGAACAGTTATCGAACATAACCTCGAACAGCTGAATTTTTCTCAAATCGTTCGTGTTCGCCGAACAGCTCGAACACCGCCCAAAACAGCTCGAATTTGAGATTGGCGAACAGTTCGAGTAGAACAACGCTCATCTCTAATAGTGAACGACTGGAGAAGATGGTGCAGGAGTATCCCAAGTTCAATATCAATGCCATCAGGGGGAGTTTGGAGCTTTTTAAATTTTTACCTAGAAAAACTGAAGAGTTGCCTGAGCTCGCCTGTCTACTTTATAAGTTTTGGCATGAGAGGCAGCCAGTGTTCTCTCAGAAAGTGTCTTCACCGCTGCAGGTATCTTGATGGATAAGCGCATGTGGCTGTCCCATGAAAGTATAGACCGCCTAACTTTCATCAAGATGAACAAGTCATGGATCTCCAATGACTTTTGCACCCCAGTCGCAGACCGGGAAGACTAGGCAATGGTGTCATTTTTATTGTGCTGCATTGATCTTGGGTTATTGCAGTCTGTGACACCTTTGTCGTGGCTTCTGTGCCTGTTGTTGCTAGTGCTGCTGTAGCGCCCCGAGGGTTCGGCCGCTACAGGGGTATTGCACCTCAGCCCAGAGGTGTGATATTCCCCTCCCGGGTAAGGATGGAGTATGGACCAGGGTTCAGTTAGCTGCATACAGCACACAGACCCCATTTCCGAGGGACAGCTCAACGGTGCTCCCACTAGACAGAAGTGCAGGCACGACCGACTATGTCCCTGCCTGGAGTGGGGAGGGGGGTGGAACACCCAGTGCTGTAGGGGCAGATAGGGGTTGGTTCCTGAGAGTAGGAAGGAGCCCATTGGTTGCTGGTCACCTATGCTCATGGTCAGAGGGAGGTATAAAAGGTGGGCACCATCTTTGTTCTGGGTCAGTTCAGCCAGAGGAGAAGACAGGGAGTAGAGGCTCTGTAGGAGCTCTACTCCAAGAGGGCCTAGTGAGAGGCCGAGGAGGAGGTGAAGGGGAGCTGAGATTTTGGCTCATCTCAGCTCCAAGAGAACGGAACAGAAAGGAACAGGAAGGAACGGAAAGGGAGAAGAAGAGACAGAGAAACAGAAGAGCTCAGGAACAAGAAGGTGGAAGGGACCCTAAGAACCCACGAGAATCCAGGGTGAAGGATCAGGCAGATTAAGGGTACCGGATCCCAAGTTGGTGGAGGAGAAACTACCCTCAGCCAAAGACTGGTCGTCGTGATCATCTATTGGTGCGACACCTCATCAAACCTGCTAGGAAGGCACCATATAGGACAGCGGAGGACGGGGCCCACGTTTAACCGCACAAGTCCGCGGCAGCTGGACAAAAGTGGGTCACTGGTGAGGCAGGCCAGAGAAAGGATTAAAGAGGGTCCTGTGCCATGCTCCTGAACTGCTTGGGAGTTGACCGAGCCCCACACCTGGTGGACGCAGCACTGCTCGGGCGGTCACTACCTGTACAGAAGTGACCCGGAACAAATGAACTGTGAGTAAAGACCCTGGACTGTAACTTGTTGTCTGTGTGCTCCTTCTACCGGTACTGGGACTCTCACCACCATCACTCCCACCATCCACTACACTGCCCTGGGGCCGCACTCTTCCCGTGGGGAGTTACACCATCCCAGCTGCATTCATCATCAGCCCCAGCGGACTGCCTTGCAGCGGCAGTTCCTAATAACCGCAATCCACGGGTGGCGTAGTCGGACATTATCTGAAGCACGTAGTAGACTACCATTGGTCTGACCACCCTGAGCCACGGGACCGGGTCGCCACTACTACCCCCATCGCGTCTCCCTATTGCCCGGTTCCGCGTGCCCGACGGCCCAGGGGGCGAGTCACTGCTAATGTTACTAAAAATTTTTCGAAATGTGGAGACTCCAAGTTGGGTCTCCAACTGGTGGGTTGCCTGTAGTGGAATGGGTGTCAGAGCCCCATTATACAGTTTCTACTATGGGAAATGTAGCGTCGGCGTCCTTGCCTCCTGCTAGGCAGGGACGCTGTTCCCCTCACCTCTCCGCTCCGTGCCCGGCATCTTCCTCCCGCTCTGCTGGCAGCGCGCGCTGCCTCCCGGCTTCTGTGCTTAGGGCGCGCGCGCGCTCCCCCTCTCTTAAAGGAGCCGCGCGCGCCGTCCTAAGGAGTCCAATGGCCGGAGGACCTCACCATATATAAGGCACCTCCTCCAAAATGGAGGTGCCCGAGCAATGTTGTTGCATAGCCTATCACTCTGCTTCAGCTCTCAGGTCCCGTTACCAGATACCTGCCAGTTACCTGCCAGTTACCTGCCTGATTCCTGCTTGATACCTGCCTGATTCTTGTCTATCTACTTGCATTCCTGTGGTCCGACAGTCTGCCTACCAGCCCTGCCAGTCTGTCTATGGATCTGATTGCCCGCTCACATGGGAGCGCTCATCTGCTACCTGCCTGCTAGCCTACCTGTAGGCTCTGCCGTCACGTGCTGTTACCACCTGCCTGTCCAGAGACTTTTACCCGCTCACCTGGGAGCGTCCATCTGCTACTTGCCTGCTAGCCTACCTGGAGGCTCTGCCGTCACGTGCTGTGACCACCTGCCAGTCCAGAGACTCTTCCCCGCTCACCTGAGAGCGTCCGCCTGCTACCTGCCTGCTAGCCTACCTGGAGGCTCTGCCGTCACGTGCTGTGACCACCTGCCTGTCCAGAGACTCTTGCCCGCTCACCTGGGAGCGTCCACCTGCTACCCGCCTGCTAGCCTATCTGGAGGCTTAGCCGTCACTTGCCGTGACCACCCGCCCGTCAAGAGACTGTCCCCGTCACTTGCCGTGACCTCCTGCCCCTCTACCCAGAGACTGTCCCCGTCACTTGCCGTGACCTCCTGCCCTTCTACCCAGAGACTGTCCCCCTCACTTGCCGTGACCTCCTGCCCTTCTACCCAGAGACTGTCCCCGTCACTTGCCGTGACTACCTGCCCGCCTTCCCTGGGAGCCACCCGCTTCCTTACAAGGACTGCCCCTTTGTATCGTTGCTCAGAGGTTCCACCTCCCAGACCCGTTACAGTTTGCTCGGGCCATGGAACCCGGTGGCACCCAAGCTCCCTCGCTCTCGGACTTATGTCATGAACTTTCCCGTCAGAGGTCCCAACAAGAGTCCATCCTGAGTCATCTGCGTAGTGTTAACTCCCGCCTGGACACATTGTCTACCTCTTCGGGAGCTGCCTCCACACGCTCACTTACTACCCCAGCACCGCCGCAGCCCATCAACACCATGGCATCTCTTCCCAGTCCCCGCCTCTCTGCTCCTCCTCATTTTGGCGGAGATCCCAGCCAGGCACGGGGCTTCATTAACCAGTGCACTCTGCACTTTGAACTGTTGGCACACCAGTTTTCCACCGACCGAGTTAAAGTAGCCTTCATCATGTCCCATCTCACGGGAGAGGCACTGGCTTGGCTAAATCCTCTATGGGAGAGAGGAGACCCCCTGGTGTCCAACCTGCCAGCCTTTCTCACGGCTTTCCGGAAAGTCTTCGACGAACCAGGACGGAAGACCTCATCCGCATCATCTCTGCTACGCCTCCGTCAAGGAAATCTCACCGTGGGCCAATATGCCATACGGTTCCGTACCCTTGCTTCGGAGCTGGCCTGGGATAACGACGCCCTGGTGTCTGTCTTTTGGGAGGGTCTGTCCAGCCGTATTAAAGATGAACTCGCCGGTCGGGACATTCCTACCACTCTCGACGACTTAATAACTCTTGCCACCCGGATAGACATCCGGTTCCAGGAGCGCGCCAAAGAGGTCACCCGTGAGAGGAGGTTTCCACGTCTAGCTCCTACCTTCCAGAAACCCATCACTTCTCCCGTTTCTCCCCAGGCGCACTCACCCGAGCCTATGCAGGTCGACCAGACCAAGATGGTCAAGACCCGTCAAGAGTTACGCCGAGCCGAGGGGAGCTGCTTCTACTGTGGCAGTAAGGAGCACCGGATCCGTTCCTGCCTGGAGAGGTCGGGAAACTCCTGTGTCTAGGATCGCTCAGAGAGGTCGTCCTAGAAAAGAGTAAACCCTCTCCATCTCTGTTGCTGTCGGTCTCTATCATCTGCGGGGAGAACCGTTATTTTGAACTAGCCCAACTTGACTCTGGAGCTGCCGGAAATCTCATTTCTCAGTCCCTGGTAGAGAAATACCGCATTCCCACCAAACCTCTAGCTGTACCCTTATCTGTCGCTGCCGTAGATGGGGGCCTCTTACCACATCCCATCCAACTCATCACCGAATCCATAACCCTGCAGGTGGGAATGCTGCACTCAGAGAGCATCTTCTTTCATGTTCTGCCTGGACTCTCTCACGCCCTCTTGCTAGGCCTACCTTGGCTTCAGAAACATGCACCCGTGCTTGATTGGCAGACCGGAGAAGTCCTTCGCTGGGGACAGGACTGCCATAAGACTTGTTTAGTTCCCGTCCATCCTGTCCGTCCTTCTCCTACCCCAGCCAATCTACCTGGTCTTCCGGTTCCCTATTGGTCTTATGCGGACGTCTTTAATAAAAAGGAGGCAGAGACATTACCCCCTCATAGACCATACGACTGCCCAATCGACCTGATGCCCGGCGCTACTCCTCCCCGTGGGCGTATTTACCCTTTGTCCGCTGCTGAGACCCGGTCCATGTCTGAATATATTGAGGAGAATCTGGCCCGGGGATTTATCCGGAAATCGACCTCCCCGGCGGGAGCAGGCTTCTTCTTCGTCAAAAAGAAGGACGGCTCACTCCGTCCCTGTATAGACTATAGAGGCCTTAACCAGATCACGGTGAAGAATAAATACCCCCTTCCGCTCATTCCGGAATTATTTGACCGTCTGAGGGGGGCTAGAATCTTCACCAAGCTGGACCTCCGTGGGGCGTATAACCTGGTCCGTATCCGTCAGGGGGATGAATGGAAGATGGCATTCAACACTCGGGACGGCCACTATGAATACCTGGTAATGCCCTTCGGTCTCTGTAACGCTCCCGCCGTCTTTCAAGAGTTGGTCAATGACATCTTCCGGGACCTTCTCTACTCCTGCGTAGTGGTGTACCTGGACGACATCTTGGTCTTCTCTCCGGATCTTCTCACTCACCGGAGGGATGTTCGTCAGGTCCTGCTCAGGCTCAGGCAGAACCACCTCTACGCTAAATATGAGAAGTGCCTCTTTGAGCAGACCTCGCTTCCGTTCTTGGGCTACATAATCTCTCAGACCGGCCTACGAATGGATCCTGAGAAACTGTCTGCCATCCAGAAGTGGCCCCGACCAGAGGGGTTGAAGGCTATTCAGCGGTTCCTGGGCTTCGCCAACTACTACCGCCTCTTCATACCGCACTTCTCTTCCCAGACTGCCCCAATCTCTGCACTCACCCGTAAGGGCACTAGTCCCAGAGAATGGCCGCCCGAAGCAGAGGAAGCCTTTCTTTCCTTAAAACAGGCTTTCTCTTCCTCCCCGGTGCTGCATCGTCCGGACGGCAACAAACAATTCTTCCTGGAAGTGGACGCCTCCTCCTCTGGAGCCGGAGCGGTACTTACCCAAAAGTCGTCTTCCGGAAGAATGGTAACTTACGGCTTCTTCTCCAAACTCTTCTCCCCTTCTGAGCGCAATTATTCTATAGGAGACCGAGAGTTATTGGTCATTAAGCTGGCACTGGAGGAGTGGCGTTACCTGCTCGAGGGGGCTCTTCACCCGGTAATTATTTACACGGACCACAAGAACTTGGCTTACCTCCAGAGTGCCCAGAGACTTAACCCGCGCCAAGCCCGGTGGTCCTTGTTTTTTGCCCGCTTTGATTTCGTTCTTCATTTTCACCCGGCAGACAAAAACATCAAAGCTGACGCCTTGTCCCGATCCTTCCTGGTGTCTGATCTAGAGGAGGAGCCTAAGCACATCATTGATCCCGCCAGAGTAATGCAGGTGGCCCCCGTGAATTTAAATCGTCTCCCTCCCGGTAAGACGGTCGTAACAGTACCTGATCGGAAGAAGATCCTACACTGGGGCCACTCGTCTAAGCTAGCTGGCCACGCCGGTCAGAAATAGACCCTCCAGCCTATTACCCGGCACTACTGGTGGCCTACCCTGCACAAGGACGTAATAGACTTTGTTTCAGTCTGTGTGTCCTGCGCCCGCAACAAGGTTCCGAGACATCTGCCAGCCGGTCGCCTCCTTCCTCTTCCAGTACCTGCTTCCCCGTGGCAGCATATAGCTATGGACTTTATAACGGATCTCCCTGTCTCTGCCGGTTGTACGGTCATTTGGGTGGTCGCTGACCGCTTTTCCAAGATGGCTCACTTCATTCCCCTCCGGGCCTCCCGTCTGCACCCGAGCTGGCTAAAGACTTTATCCGCCACATCTTCCGTCTCCATGGTCTGCCCCTCCACATCGTGTCGGATCGTGGGGTTCAGTTCACCTCACGCTTCTGGAGAGCCACATGTAAGCTGCTTCGTCTCCACTTCGGTGGACAATCCGGCTGCGGAATCTATCGTTAGCGAATTCTCCTCCATTTGGGAGAGTACCCGATCCGCACTCCTTCAGTCGTCCGAGCGGATGAAAAGACACGCTGACAAAAAACGCCTGGATCCTCCACAATTCCGCCCTGGAGATAAACTCTGGCTCTCGTCCAAGTATGTCTGGCTCAAGATTCCTTCCTACAAGTTAGGGCCTCGGTTCATCGGCCCACTGGAAGTTATCAAACAAATCAATCCGGTGGACTATAAATTGAAACTCCCGGCCAACTTGCGGATCCCTAACTCCTTCCATGTATCTCTCCTCAAACCCGTGGTACTTAACTCTTTTTCCAAGTCTACAGGTACGCCTCCTGCTCCGGTTTCCGCTGAAAACGAGTTTGAGTTAGAGAACATTCTGGCCACCAAAAGGGTAAGAGGAAAGACCTTTTTTCTAGTGGATTGGAAGGGGTTTGGTCCTGAGGAGAGAACATGGGAGCCCCGGGAGAACATCCATGCCCCTCTCATCCTTGATAAATTTCTGTCTGGCCTAAAAAAGGGGGGGCCTAAAGGGGGGGGTACTGTAGCGTCGGCGTCCCTGCCTCCTGCTAGGCAGGGACGCTGTTCCCCTCACCTCTCCGCTCCATGCCCGGCGCCTTCCTCCCGCTCTGCTGGCAGCGCACGCTGCTTCCCGGCTACTGTGCTTAGGGCGCGTGCGCGCGCGCTCCCCCTCTCTTAAAGGGGCCGCGCGCGCCGTCCTAATGAGTCCCCGGCCAATGGCCGGAGGACCTCACCATATATAAGGCTCCTCCTCCAAAATGGAGGTGCCCGAGCAATGTTGTTGCATAGCCTATCACTCTGCTTCAGCCCTCAGGTCCCGTTACCAGATACCTGCCAGTTACCTGCCAGATTCCTGCTTGATACCTGCCTGATTCTTGTCTATCTACTTGCATTCCTGCGGTCCGATAGTCTGCCTACCAGCCCTGCCAGTCTGTCTATGGATCTGATTGCCCACTCACCTGGGAGCGCTCATCTGCTACCTGCCTGCTAGCCTACCTGGAGGCTCTGCCGTCACGTGCTGTGACCACGTGCCTGTCCAGAGACTCTTACCCGCTCACCTGGGAGCGTCCATCTGCTACCTGCCAGCTAGCCTACCTGGAGGCTCTGCCGTCACGTGCTGTGACCACCTGCCTGTCCAGAGACTCTTCCCCACTCACCTGGTAGCGTCCGCCTGCTACCTGCCTGCTAGCCTACCTGGAGGCTCTGCCGTCACATGCTGTGACCACCTGCCTGTCCAGAGACTCTTGCCCGCTCACCTGGGAGCGTCCACCTGCTACCTGCCTGCTAGTCTACCTGGAGGCTTAGCCATCACTTGCTGTGACCACCTGCCTGTCCAGAGACTCTTGCCCGCTCACCTGGGAGCATCCACCTGCTACCCGCCTGCTAGCCTATCTGGAAGCTTAGCCGTCACTTGCCGTGACCACCCGCCTGTCAAGAGACTGTCCCCGTCACTTGCCGTGACCTCCTGCCCCTCTACCCAGAGACTGTCCCCGTCACTTGACGTGACCTCATGCCCTTCTACCCAGAGACTGTCCCCGTCACTTGCCGTGACTACCTGCCCGCCTTCCCTGGGAGCCACCAGCTTCCTTACAAGGACTGCCCCTTTATATCGTTGTTCAGAGGTTTCACCTCCCAGACCCGTTACAGGAAAATTGTTAATGTCTAGTGTTCAGCGAGCACTAAAATGCTCGGGTGCTCGAAGCTCAGGCCGAGCTCACCGTGATACTCGGGTGCTCGACCCGAGCAACGAGCCCAATGTTAGTCTATGGGAGACCCGAACATTTTTGCGGTGGCACCCCCGGCAGTCTGTAGAAAGCCTAAAAAGTGCCCCAAACGATAGTGACAGTGCTCAAAAGACATGGGGACAGCATGGGGAAGACCCCTGGAAGCATCTCAGGCACCCAGGTCACTGCCTAAAAGTGTGCCCATCAGAGGTGATCCTTGCCGCATCAGAAGATGCAGACTTGCAACTATCCCCGTGCAAGTCCTTGTCCCAGGGCAGTGTTCAATTGTACCTCCCCCATTCCTTGCAATGCAAGTGCAAGTATGCAGCCTGCCACCCACCCACCCCCAGGCTGCAATACCATACTGCTAGCTTGCTTGCACTTGAAATGAGGCCTTTTAGGCTTGTGAAGGCAGACGCCGGCCACCATGTCATGGCTGTGTCGGCGGCCTGGTATCCATACTCAGTCCCCAGCCGCCCGGCGACTGGGTGTCCACGCTCGGTCCCTAGCCGCCAGGGAGCGGCCAGGTGTCCACACACGGTCCCCAGCCGCCTGGGGGCAGCCGGGTGTCCATAAACGGTCCCCAGCCGCCCCTATTTCTCCTGGGAACTTCCTGCACACTTTTCTTAGCCTTGCCTGCTTTAGGGCAGCATTGGATGAGCCCACCAGAGAACCAGACTCCTCCAGTGGCCCCTGGCTTCTCCATCAGGGCAGTTGAGAGTGCCAAGGTGAGGAGCATGATGATGATGATAGAAGTTAGCATATGCTTTGTTTTCTTGGAATGCAAGCGTAAGTGTGCAACCTGCCACCCACCCACCCCCAGGCTGCAATACCATACTGCTAGCTTGCTTGCACTTGAAATGAGGCCTTTTAGGCTGGTGGAGGCAGACGCCGGCCACCATGTCATGGCTGTGTCGGCGGCCTGGTATCCATACTCAGTCCCCAGCCGCCCGGCGACTGGGTGTCCACGCTCGGTCCCCAGCCGCCAGGGAGCGGCCGGGTGTCCATACCCGGTCCACAGTCGCCCCACGGCCGGGTGTCCACACACGGTCCCCAGCCGCCTGGGGGCAGCCGGGTGTCCATAAACGGTCCCCAGCCGCCCCTATTTCTCCTGGGAACTTTCCCCACACTTTTCTTAGCCTTGCCTGCTTTAGGGCAGCATTGGACGAGCCCATCAGAGAACCAGACTCCTCCAGTGGCCCCTGGCTTCTCCATCAGGGGAGTTGAGAGTGCCAAGGTGAGGAGCATGATGATGATGATAGAAGTTAGCATCTGCTTTGTTTTCTTGGAATGCAAGCGTAAGTGTGCAACCTGCCACCCACCCACCCCCAGGCTGCACTACCATACTGCTACCTTGCTTGCACTTGAAATTGGGACTTTTAGGCATGTGAAGACAGACGCCGGCCACCACGTCATGGCTGCGTTGGCGGCCTGGTATCCATACTCAGTCCCCAGCCACCCAGCGGCCGAGTGTCCACGCTTGGTCCCCAGCCGCCAGGGGGCGGCCGGGTGTCCATACTCGGTACCCAGCTGCGCCTATTTTAAGGACAGCCTAACCACAAACACGTGGACAAGTGAATGTGGCCAGGGATGGTCCATCTGACTGACGCCTTCACACTGGGTTAATATTGTGGAAGCCGGGACACAGTTGGACACTGGGATGCAAAACATCCTCCAGACATAGAGGATTGCGGGTGCTGGGTCAATCAGGCTTCAACACAAAGTTCAGAAGGTAGACAGCAGCAGTGGTCGGCCTCCTACACAACGAGTAAATTATTCATGATCATGAGGCCATCCATCTCCTTAGCTTTCTGTTCCTTGGAATGCAAGCGCATGTATGTAGTAGCGGCTAGGCCTGAGGTGGTCAGCGTTTTGGCGCATATCCTACCTCCCCCGACGATGGCTGGATGTTTTACTGCTACTATCCCAGTTCTATGACTCCAGATAAAACAAAGCTTCAGGTGATGACTGATGGATGAGGTGGTGGCAAAGGAGAAAGAGCAGGAGGAATAGGGACCATTCACATCAACATCTGGCCAGTCAACCACACATGTCTTGTAGGATATGTTTCTGTACTAAAAGGAGTGGTTCGGCTACACAATTAAAGGGCATACAGTGAGTGCAATGCCTACCAAAAATTTCGAGGCACTCCAATGCCCCTTGGAAGTGACATGGAGGTCAGAGGGCCTTAACTAAGCCGTTTTTTCCATTTATAGGAACTGGGTCTCCTGTACACTGTTGGCCTAAGCAGTGAATGGAAGGCTTTCCAAAAATTATGAGGAACTGCAATGCCCCTTGAAACAGACGTGGATTACAGCATACTAAAAACCTTCTACCCATTATTGGGGAGTGGGTCTCCCTTAGTGTTCGCCTATGCATTGAAAACAAAAGGTGACTAAAATTAGGAGGAAATACAATGCCCGTTGGAAAAGTCGTGGAGGTTAGAGGTAATTAAAAACAACATTTCAATGCCCCTTGGAAGAGCTGTGGAGTTCAGAGTGGTTTAACAAGACGGTTTTAATGCCCCTTGGAAGAGACGTGGAGGTCACAGTAGCTTAACAAGACGGTTTTAATGCCCCTTGGAAGAGTGGTGGAGGTTACAGTAGAATAAAAAGAAAATATCAATGCCCTGTGGAAGAGACGTGGAGGTCACAGTAGCTTAACAAGACGGTTTTAATGCCCCTTGGAAGAGACGTGGAGGTCAGAGTGGTTTAACAAGATGGTTTTAATGACCCTTGGTAGAGTGGTGGAGGTCGCAATAGCTAAACAAGACGGTTTTAATGCCCCTTGGAAGAGACGTGGAGGTCGCAGTAGCTTAACTAGATGGTTTTAATGCCCCTTGGAAAAGAGGTGGAGGTCGCAGTAGCTTAACAAGACGGTTTTAATGCCCCTTGGAGAAGTGTTGGAGGTCACAGTAGTTTAACAAGACGGTTTTAATGCCCCTTGGAAGAATAGTGGAGGTCGCAGTGGAAAAAAAAGACAATATCAATGCCCCTTGGAAGAGTGGTGGAGGTCGCAGTAGCTTAACAAGACGGTTTTAATGCCCCTTGAAAAAGTCGTGGAGGTCGCAGTAGCTTAACAAGACGGTTTTAATGCCCCTTGGAAAAGTGGTGGAGGTTGCAGTAGCTTAACAAGATGGTTTTAATGCCCCTTGGAAGAGACATGGAGGTCGCTGTAGCTTAACAATACAGTTTTAATGCCCCTTGGAAGAGTGGTGGAGTCACAGTAGCTTAACAAGACGTATTTAATGCCCCTTGGAAGAGACATGGAGGTCAGAGTGGTTTAACAAGACAGTTTTAATGCCCCTTGGAAAAGTGGTGGAGGTCGCAGTAGCTTAACAATACGGTTTTAATGCCGCTTGGAAGAGACGTGGAGGTCAAAGTAGCTTAGCAAGACGGTTTTATTGCCCAATGGAAAAGTGGTGAAGTTCGCAGTAGCTTAACAAGACGGTTTTAATGCCCCTTGAAGAAGTGTTGGAGATCGCAGAAGCTTAACAAGACGGTTTTAATGCCCCTTGGAAGAGACGTGGAGGTCAGAATGGTTTAACAAGACGGTTTTAATGCCCCTTGGAAAAGTGGTGGAGGTCCCAGTAGCTTAACAAGACGGTTTTAATGCCCCTTCGAAGAGACGTGGAGGTCGCAGTAGCTTAACAAGAAGGTTTTAATGCCCCTTGAAAGAGAGGTGGAGGTCGCAGAGGTTTAACAAGACGGTTTTAATGCCCCTTGGAAGAGACGTGGAGGTCAGAGTGGTTTAACAAGACGGTTTTAATGCCCCTTGGAGAAGTGGTGGAGGTCGCAGTAGCTTAACAAGACAGTTTTAATGCCCCTTGGAAGAGACATGGAGGTCGCAGTAGCTTAACAAGATGGTTTTAATGCCCCTTGGAAGAGACGTGGAGTTCAAAGTAGCTTAACAAGACGGTTTTAATGCCCCTTGGAAAAGTGGTGGAGTTCGCAGTAGCTTAACAAGACGGTTTTAATGTCCCTTGGAAGAGACGTGGAGGTCAGAGTGGTTTAACAAGACGGTTTTAATGCCCCTTGGAAGAGACGTGGAGGTCGCAGTAGCTTAACAAGAAGGTTTTAATGCCCCTTGGAAGAGTTATGGAGGTCACAGTAGCTTAACAAGACGGATTTTATGCCCCTTGGAAGAAACATGGAGGTCGCAGTGGTTTAACAAGACGGTTTTAATGCCCCTTGGGAAAGTGGTGGAGGTTGCAGTAGCTTAACAGGACGGTTTTAATGCCCCTTGGAAGAGACGTGGAGGTCAGAGTGGTTTAACAAGACGGTTTTAATGCCCCTTGGAGAAGTGGTGGAGGTCGCAGTAGCTTAACAAGACAGTTTTAATGCCCCTTGGAAGAGACATGGAGGTCGCAGTAGCTTAACAAGATGGTTTTAATGCCCCTTGGAAGAGACGTGGAGGTCAAAGTCGTTTAACAAGACCGTTTTAATGCCCCTTGGAAAACTGGTGGAGTTCGCAGTAGCTTAACAAGACGGTTTTAATGCCCCTTGGAAGAGACGTGGAGGTCAAAGTAGCTTAACAAGACGGTTTTAATGCCCCTTGGAAGAGACGTGGACGTCAAAGTAGCTTAACAAGACGGCTTTATTGCCCATTGGAAAAGTGGTGGAGCTCGCACTAGTTTAACAAGACGGTTTTAATGCCCCTTGAAGAAGTGTTGGAGATCGCAGAAGCTTAACAAGATGGTTTTAATACCCCTTGGAAGAGACGTGGAGGTCAGAGTGGTTTAACAAGACGGTTTTGATGCCCCTTGGAAAAGTGGTGGAGGTCCCAGTTGCTTAACAAGACGTTTTTAATGCCACTAGGAAGAGACGTGGAGGTCAGAGTGGTTTAACAAGACGGTTTTAATGCCCCTTGGAGAAGTGGTGGATGTCGCAGTAGCTTAACAAGACAAATTTAATGCCCCTTGGAAGAGACATGAAGGTCGCAGTAGCTTAACAAGATGGTTTTAATGCCCCTTGGAAGAGACGTGGAGGTCAAAGTAGCTTAACAAGACGGTTTTAATGCCCCTTGGAAAAGTGGTGGAGTTCAGAGTAGCTTAACAAGACGGTTTTAATGCCCCTTGGAGAAGTGTTGGAGATCGCAGAAGATTTTCAAGATGGTTTTAATGCCCCTTGGAAGAGACGTGGATGTCAGAGTGGTTTAACAAGACGGTTTTAATGCCCCTTGTAAAAGTGGTGGAGGTCGCAGTAGCTCTACAAGACGGTTTTAATGCCCCTTGAAAGAGACGTGGAGGTCACAGTAGCTTAACAAGTTGGTTTTAATGCCCCTTGGAAAAGTGGTGGAGGTCGCAGTAGCTTAACATGACGGTTTTAATGCCCCTTGGCAGAGAAGTGGAGGTCGCAGTAGCTTACCAAGATGGTTTTAATGCCCCTTGGAAAAGTGGTGGAGGTCGCAGTTCCTTAACAAGACGGTTTTAATGCCCCTTGGAGAAGTGTTGGAGGTCGCAGTAGCTTAACAAGACGGTTTTAATGCCCCTTGGAGAAGTGTTGGAGGTCGCAGTTCCTTAACAAGACGGTTTTAATGCCCCTTGGAGAAGTGTTGGAGGTCGCAGTAGCTTAACAAGTCGGTTTTAATGCCCCTTGTAAGAATAGTGGAGGTCGCAGTGGAATAAAAAGACAATATCAATGCCCCTTGGAAGAGTGGTGGAGGTCGCAGTAGCTTAACAAGACGGTTTTAATGCCCCTTGAAAAAGTCGTGGAGGTCGCAGTAGCTTAACAAGACGATTTTAATGCCCATTGGAAAAGTGGTGGAGGTTGCAGTAGCTTAACAAGATGGTTTTAATGCCCCTTGGAAGAGACGTGGAGGTCGCAGTAGCTTAACATTATAGTTTTAATGCCCCTTGGAAGAATGGTGGAGGTCACAGTAGCTTAACAAGACGTATTTAATGTCCCTTGGAAGAGACATGGAGGTCATAGTGGTTTAATAAGACGGTTTTAATGCCCCTTGGAAAAGTGGTGGAGGTCGCAGTAGCTTAACAAGACGGTTTTAATGCCCCTTGGAAGAGACGTGGAGGTCAAAGTAGCTTAACAAAACGGTTTTAATGCCCCTTGGAAGAGACGTGGAGGTCAAAGTAGCTTAAAAAGACGGTTTTATTGCCCATTGGAAAAGTGGTGGAGTTCGCAGTAGCTTAACAAGACTGTTTTAATGCCCCTTGAAGAACTGTTGGAGATCGCAGAAGCTTAACAAGACGGTTTTAATGCCCCATGGAAGAGACGTGGAGGTCAGAGTGGTTTAACAAGACGGTATTAATGCCCCTTGGAAAAGTGGTGGAAGTCCCAGTAGCTTAACATGACGGTTTTAATGCCCCTTGGAAGAGAAGTGGAGGTCGCAGTAGCTTAACAAGAAGGTTTTAATGCCCCTTGGAAGAGTGGTGGAGGTCACAGTAGCTTAACAAGACGGATTTAATGCCCCTTGGAAGAAACATGGAGGTCGCAGTGGTTTAACAAGACGGTTTTAATGCCCCTTGGGAAAGTGGTGGAGGTCGCAGTAGCTTAACAAGACGGTTTTAATCCCCTTGGAAGAGACGTGGAGGTCAGAGTGGTTTAACAAGACAGTTTTAATGCCCCTTGGAAAAGTGTTGGAGGTCGCAGTAGCTTAACAAGACAGTTTTAATGCCCCTTGGAAGAGACATGGAGGTCGCAGTAGCTTAACAAGATGGTTTTAATGCCCCTTGGAAGAGACGTGGAGGTCAAAGTAGCTTAACAAGACTGTTTTAATGCCCCTTGGAAAAGTGGTGGAGTTCGCAGTAGCTTAACAACACGGTTTTAATGCCCCTTGGAGAAGTGTTGGAGATCGCAGAAGCTTAACAAGACGGTTTTAATGACCCTTGGAAGAGACGTGGAGGTCAGAGTGGTTTAACAAGACGGTTTTATTGCCCCTTGGAAAAGTGGTGGAGGTCGCAGTAGCTTAACAAGATGGTTTTAATGCCCCTTGGAAGAGACGTGGAGGTCGCAGTAGTTTAACAAGACGGTTTTAATGCCCCTTGGAAGAGATGTGGATGTCGCAGTAGCTTAACAAGTGTTATGATCTGCTACAGGGACTAAGGAAAGACAGGAGAACTGTCCCTACAATAGAACTAAACTAGATCC
The DNA here is from genome assembly GCF_046119375.1 of Phyllobates terribilis. Lineage (NCBI taxonomy): Eukaryota > Metazoa > Chordata > Amphibia > Anura > Dendrobatidae > Phyllobates > Phyllobates terribilis. Next base: position 212,872,003 of record NW_027362769.1, on the reverse strand, counting down.
CTACGATGTAACGGGGAACCTGATCCTGCGATCCGACCCGCTAAAGTCCTCGGCTAGTCTGAACGAAGACCTATAGATGTGAGGGAGGGATCCCTACAAGAACTAGGGACTGGGATAAGTTGGACACCTCCTAGCAGAAATAGTAGCAGTCAAAGACAAACACACAACAAAAAGCATAGAGGTCAGAAGACCTAGCAAAACTAACAGAGAACGGCAACAGAGCACCAAGCTAGCTCAAGAGTAGTAAATACAATGAAGTCCAGCAAGACCAGGAGGGCGGAGCCGGATTAAATAGGCAAAAATGGTCATGTGACCAGCAAACTAAAAAAAAACTAACAGGAGAGTTCTAACAGTACCCCCTCTTCTAAGAGGATCCTCCGGATCCCCTAGGCCCAGGCTTACCAGGAAACCTCCTGTGAAATGCTCTGACAAGTCTGGAAGCAGAAACATCATCCGCCCTCACCCATGAGTTATCCTCAGGTCCGAAACCCTTCCAAGCGACGAGATACTGCAAACTCCCTCTATACCGTCTAGAATTTAGAATGCGGGAAATTTCATATTCCCCGTCCTCCACCACCGGAGGAACAGTGGCAGAGGCGTCACCATCAGACACAGTTTTTTTCAACAGAGAAACATGAAACACCGGGTTAATCTTCCAGGACGTAGGAACCTCCAACCTAACAGCAGATTGGTTAACTATCTGAAGCACCTTAAAGGGCCCTACGAACTTGGGACCCAATTTTTTAGAAGGAATCCTCAATCGCAGATTCTTAGAGGACAACCAAACCATGTCACCAACAGCAAACAAAACCTCTTGCCGTTTCCTATCAAAGTACCTCTTAGATTTTTTGTTAGCCTCCTGAAGATTACCACGCACATCCGTCCAAACTCTCTCCAAATCACTGGAAAAACTCTCCTCCTCAGGCACAGCCGAAACCAATTTGGAGAATGACCCAAAAGACGGATGTCTCCCAGAACAACAAAAAAAAGGCGAACACCCAGCAGAAGAGGATGTATGGTTGTTAAGAGCAAATTCAGCAAGTGGCAGAAACTCAGACCACCCCTCTTGATTGTCTGCCACAAAACAACGCAAGAACTGCTCAACATCCTGGTTCTTCCTTTGTGTCTGGCCATTAGACTCAGGATGATATCCAGATGAAAACGACAAATGAACTCCCAACCTGTCACAAAAGGCACGCCAAAAACGAGCCACGAACTGAGGTCCCCTATCAGAAACAATGTCAGTAGGAACACCATGTAGTCTGACAATTTTCTTGACAAAGGCCTTAGCGAGTGTCTTAGCGCAAGGCAGTTTGATGAAGGGAACCAAGTGACACATCTTGCTAAAACGGTCCACGACCACCTAGATGACCGTGAAACCTTCAGAGGGGGGAAGGTCAGTAATAAAGTCCATAGCCAGATGTGTCCAAGGTGCACTAGGAACCTCCAGAGGGCAAAGCAACCCCGCAGCAGGAGCATGCGAAGACTTGGATCTAGCACACACAGTACATTGGCGCACCCACTTAATGACTTCCTTCTGCCATCCAGGCCACCAAAAACTGCGACCCACAAGTCTCTTGGTCTCAGAAATTCCTGGATGACCTGCCAACCGAGACTCATGACACTCAACAAACAAATCTCTCCTAAAGGTCCTAGGCACAAACAACCTCCCATGGGGAGTGTTAGATGGGGCATTCTCCTGAGCTTTAAGAATCTCATCCTCCAAAACGGAGTCCAAAGCAGCAATCACAACACCTTCTTGTAAAATGCTCTCCTCTTCCTCCTCAACACCGACCATGGGAGAAAAGCTGCGAGACAAAGCATCCGCTTTAACATTCTTGGTACCCGGGATGTAAGTAACGGAAAAATTAAACCGCGAGAAAAAAAGTGCCCACCTAGCCTGACGGGCATTCAAGCGCTTGGCAGCATCAAGATAGATCAGATTTTTATGATCAGTGAAAACCTGAATGGGAAATTCAGCACCTTCCAAGAGGGGACTCCAGTGTTCAAATGCGAGTTTAATCGCCAGCAATTCCCGATTACCAATATCGTAATTAAGTTCAGTCTCAGAATTTTTTTTTGAAAAAAAGGCACAGGGATTTACTCCATCCTTGTTTTCCTGAGACAACACCGCACCGACCCCCACCGAAGAAGCATCAACCTCAACCAAAAACGGCTTAGTCACATCAGGCTGCATAAGGATGGGAGCAGAGGTGAACCTCTCCTTTAGAAACACAAAAGCTTCAATGGCCTCAGAAGTCCACTGAACCGCATTAGCACCTTTCCTGGTGAGATCGGTCAGCGGTTTGACAATAATAGAAATTTTTTTTATGAATTTTCTGTAATAATTGGCGAAACCCAAAAACCTCTGTATCGATTTCAAACCAATAGGCCTAGGCCATTCCTGCACAGCTTGAACTTTAACCGGGTCCATCTCAAAACCTTCACTGGAGATAATGTAGCCCAAAAAACTAATTCTCTGTACAGCGAACTCACATTTCTCCAGCTTAGCAAAAAGCGAATTGTCCATTAATAACTGTAATACCTCACGTACGCTCCGCCAATGAGACTCCAGATCAGGCGAATAAATCAGAATGTCATCCAAATACACAACCACATTTTTGCCGATTAAAGGTCTAAGGATGTCATTAATAAGATTCTGAAAAAATGCTGGAGCATTGGTAAGACCAAAAGGCATAACCAGATTCTCAAAATGACCCACAGGAGTGTTAAAAGCAGTCTTCCATTCATCACCCTCCTTCATGCGCAACAAATTGTATACCCCCCGGAGATCAATTTTAGAGAACCACTTGGCCCCCACTAACTGGTTAAATAAATCAGGAATCAATGGCAGTGGGTAAGGATTGCGTACAGTAATTTTATTAATCTCACGAAAGTCCAGACAAGGACGTAAACCACCATCTTTTTTTTTTACAAAAAAAAATCCAACAGCCACAGGAGACTTGGAAGGCCTAATGTGACCGGCGGCCAAGCTTGTCTGTATGTATTCCTCCAAAGCCTTTCTCTCAGGAATAGTAAGATTAAATAAACGACTTTTAGGAAGAGTCGCTCCAGGGACAAATTCAATGGTAAAATCATAGTCTCTATGGGGAGGCAAAATTTGTGACTCCTCCTCAGAAAAAACTCTCCAAAAATCCTGAATAGGTACAGGTAATTCCCCTTTTTCCACCGCAGCAATACGTCCGTTACAACACTTGTCATAACACTTAGGGCTCCAGGACTTAATTTCATTGGTAGACCAATCCAGTACAGGATTGTGCAATTTTAACCAGGGTAACCCCAATATTACTGGAGAAGGCAAATTATCCAATACCACCAAATCCAAATTTTCTTGGTGAATACCATTAATAGTGAGGGGAAATTCACAGACCTTATGAGTAACACTCTTCAAGGGAGAGCCATCAACAGAAACCACAGCAATAGGGGATGACAAAGTTTTAGGTTCTAATCTAAGTTTTTCCAAGAATCCCCCATCAATCACATTCAGAGTAGAACCACAATCCACAAATACCCGAAATTCAATTAATTCATCCTGAGCAGCAATAGTGGCAGATAGGAATACTCCCTTAGAATTTAAACAGGCAATACGGGCATAACTGACCATTTTTTTTTTCTTTCTTCAAACGAAGCACACAGTTCTTAATAAAATGACCAGAATTTCCGCAATAGAAGCACAAGCCTTCAGAAAGCCTGCGATCTTTTTCCTGAGAGTGGGGTGGCATCGCCCCAATCTCCATCGGCTCTCCATTGTCAGCACAGACCCTCTCAAGACTCGGAGCTGACATAGCAGAGGATTTGCTCTCATTAACCCTTGCACGCAGTCTCCTGTCTACCCGTATAGCTAATTGCATAGCCTCCTGCAAGTTTCCAGGTGTGGGATAAGCAATCAGTAAATCCTTAACCCTTTCACCTAGCCCTGCAAGAAACAAGCTTTTCAATGCTGAATCGTTCCACCCCACCTGGGCAGACCACCGATGGAAGTGAGAACAATATTTTTCCACATTACCTGATCCCTGCCTCAAACGTCTCAATTCAGACTCAGCAGATGAGACACGATCAGGATCATCATACAACAAACCCAAAGCAGAAAAAAAACTATCCACTGATCTAAAGCACGAATCACTAGGTTGGAGAGAAAAGGCCCATCCCTGAGGATCTTTGCGCAAAAGTGACATTATGAACCCTATGCGCTGTGATTCATCACCAGAGTATCCGGGTCTCAAACGAAAATACAATAAACAAGCATTTTTAAAAGAAAAAAAATCTTGTTGTTCGCCAAAAAATAAATCAGGCAGACGTACCTTTGGTTCCACAAAATGTGCTCCAGAACAGCTACTCACGTGTTGTTGGAGCTTGGCCACCTCCAGAGAGAGTCCCTGCAAGCGTTGAGCCAAATCTTGAACCGAGACCATGATGGAAAACTGGAGGTCTTTCCTTAGAGAAATTTTTTCTTTTTTTTTCTTTTATGGCTGGACTTACTGTTATGATCTGCTACAGGGACTAAGGAAAGACAGGAGAACTGTCCCTACAATAGAACTAAACTAGATCCCTACGATGTAACGGGGAACCTGATCCTGCGATCAGACCCGCTAAAGTCCTCGGCTAGTCTGAACGAAGACTTATAGATGTGAGGGAGGGATCCCTACAAGAACTAGGGACTGGGATAAGTTGGACACCTCCTAGCAGAAATAGTAGCAGTCAAAGACAAACACACAACAAAAAGCATAGAGGTCAGAAGACCTAGCAAAACTAACAGAGAACGGCAACAGAGCACCAAGCTAGCTCAAGAGTAGTAAATACAATGAAGTCCAGCAAGACCAGGAGGGCGGAGCCGGATTAAATAGGCAAAAATGGTCATGTGACCAGCAAACTAAAAAAAAACTAACAGGAGAGTTCTAACAACAAGATGGTTTTAATGCCCCTTGGAAAAGTGGTGGAGGTCGCAGTAGCTTAACAAGACGGTTTTAATGCCCCTTGGAAGAGACGTGGAGGTCGCAGTAGCTTAACAAGATGGTTTTAATGCCCCTTGGAAAAGTGGTGGAGGTCGCAGTAGCTTAACAAGATGGTTTTAATGCCCCTTGGAGAAGTGTTGGAGGTCGCAGTAGCTTAACAAGATGGTTTTAATGCCCCTTGGAAAAATGGAGGAGGTCGCAGTGGAATAAAAAGACAATATCAATGCCCCTTGGAAAAGTGGTGGAGGTCGCAGTAGCTTAACAAGACGGTTTTAATGCCCCTTGGAAAAGTGGTGGAGGTCGCAGTAGCTTAACAAGACGGTTTTAATACCCCTTGGAGAAGTTTTGGAGGTCGCAGTATCTTAACAAGACGGTTTTAATGCCCCTTGGAAAAGTGGTGGAGGTAGCAGTAGCTTAACAAGACGGTTTTAATGCCCCTTGTTAGAGACGTGGAGGTCACAGTAGCTTAACAAGACGGTTTTACTGCCCCTTGGAAAAGTGGTGGAGGTCGCAGTAGCTTAACAAGACGGTTTTAATGCCCCTTGGAAGAGACGTGGAGGTCGCAGTAGCTTAACAAGATGGTTTTAATGCCCATTGGACAAGTGGTGGAGGTCGCAGTAGCTTAACAAGACGGTTTTAATGCCCCTTGGAGAAGTGTTGGAGGTCGCAGTAGCTTAACAAGATGGTATTAATGCCCCTTGGAAGAATGGTGGAGGTCGCAGTGGAATAAAAAGACAATATCAATGCACCTTGGAAGATTTGTGGAGGTCGCAGTAGCTTTACAAGATGGTTTTAATGCCCCTTGGAAAAGTGGTGGAGGTCGCAGTAGCTTAACAAGATGGTTTATTGCCCCTTGGAGACGTGTTGGAGGTCGGAGTAGCTTAACAAGACAGTTTTAATGCCCCTTGGAAGAAAGGTGGAGGTCGCAGTGGAATAAAAAGACAATATCAATGCACCTTGGAAGAGTGGTGGAGGTCGCAGTAGCTTAACAAGACGATTTTAATGCCCCTTGGAAAAGTGGTGGAGGTCGCAGTAGCTTAACAAAACGGTTTTAATGCCCCTTGGGGAAGTGTTGGAGGTCGCAGTAGATTAACAAGACAGTTTTAATGCCCCTTGAAAGAATGGTGGAGGTCGCAGTGGAATAAAAAGACAATATCAATGCCCTTTGGAAGAGTGGTGGAGGTTGCAGTAGCTAAACAAGACGGTTTTAATGCTCCTTGGAAAAGTGGTGGAGGTCGCAGTAGCTTAACAAGATGGTTTTATTGCCCCTTGGAAGAGACGTGGAGGTCGCAGTAGCTTAACAAGACGGTTTTAATGCCACTTGGAAAAGTGGTGGATGTCGCAGTAGCTTAACAAGATGGTTTTAATGCCCCTTGAAAAAGTGTTGGAGGTTGCAGAAGCTTAGCAAGACGGTTTTAATGCCCCTTGGAAGAGTGGTGGAGGTCACAGTAGCTTAACAAGACGGTTTTAATGCCCCTTGGAAGAGACGTGGAGGTCAGATTGATTTAACAAGACGGTTTTAATGCCCCTTGGAAAAGTGGTGGAGGTCGCAGTAGCTTAACAAGATGGTTTTAATGCCCCTTGGTAGAGACGTGGAGGTCGCAGTAGCTTAACATGACGGTTTTAATGCCCCTTGGAAAAGTGGTGGAGGTCGCAGTAGCTTAACATGATGGTTTTAATGCCCCTTGGAAGATACGTGGAGGTCAGAGAGGTTCAACAAGACGGTTTTAATGCCCCTTGGAAAAGTGGTGTGTAACATACCTGGCGACATACTTGCATAGTGCACCATCTCCCACTATGCAAGATCGCATCTTAACCTTCAGTCCAGTTTGTAAGCCGTGCTCCTGTTCTACTGTGTGCGTGCTCTGGTCTGACTGCTTAGGGCGGCGGCCCGGTTACTTCCTGTTTTTTATAGCTGCTGTGGGCACACTCCTATTGCGTCCCCAGCCTATTGCTGTGAGTCACTGGACATTTAAACCCACTCCACCCTGTAGGAGATGCCTGAGCAACTCTAACATTCAGTGTGCTCCTTGACTCTGAATGTTCCAGGTCCCGTTCTGTTTCTTGCTTGTCCACCAACCTGGGGGCTGTATTCCCAGGCCTGTCTGAACTATCTCTTAGCCTGTTTGTCCTCCATACTGAGGCCCGTATACCCAGACTCGCTCCTGTATCATGTTGCAGTGTCAGTTCCTGTCTGTACACTCTCCTAGCCTGTTTGTCTCTGTGTCCGTACCTTCCCTTTTCCTGCAGTCTCTGAACCTGCACCTGACTCCTACTCGTTGTCTCTGTACTTCTGTTGTGAGTTTAGAGTCCACTCGCTACTTCATTGCAAGTACCTTGTGTGTATCTGGTTCTGCTTGTCCCTTCCAGTCTGTTCAGTGTGAACAGAGCCCTGTCCTCTCTGCTCTGCCTTGTTCACCGCTCCAGTGGTTCCTTCCTGCTCTGCCTTGCTCACCGCTCCGGCGGTTCCTCTCTGCTCTGCCTTGCTCACCGCTCCGGCAGTTCCTCTCTGCTCTGCCTTGTTCACCGCTCCGGCGGTTTCGCTCTGCTCTGCCTTGCTCACCGCTCCGGCGGTTCCTTCCTGCTCTGCCTTGCTCACCGCTCCGGCGGTTCCTCTCTGCTTTGCTTTGCTCAACGCTCCGGCGGTTCCTCACTGCTCTGCCTTGTTCACCTCTCCGGTGGTTTCGCTCTGCTCTGCCTTGCTCACCGCTCTGGCGGTTCCTTCCTGCTCTGCCTTGCTCACCGTTCCGGCGGTTCCTCTCTGCTCTGCCTTGCTCACCGCTCCGGCGGTTCCTCTCTGCTCTGCCTTGCTCACCGCTCCGGCGGTTCCTCTCTGCTCTGCCTTGTCCACCGCTTCGGCGGTTTTGCCCTGCTCTGCCTTGCTCACCGCTCTGGCGGTATTTCTCTGCTCTGCTTTGCCCACCGCTCCAGCAGTTCCTCTCTGCTCTGCTTGTCTACCGCATCTGCGGTTCTGTTCCTGAATCCCAGTCTGTACTGGACCCTATCCAGCCTGCGCTCCAACCTGCCAGTACCCCCCTGTCTGCACTCCAGCTGTGCTTGCCAGTATCCCCCTGTCTGCATACCAGCCATGCTTGCCAGTATCCTCCTGTCTGCACTCCAGCCGTGCCTGCCAATTCCCACCTGCCTGTATGCCAGTCTAACCTGCCTGTTCCTGCATTCCCCGGTGTGGGTCAACAACTGTGACCGGGGTCTGACTTGGAGTCGCACCTGGTCCCTCTGCTCGGTTCCTCCATGGTCCACGGAGTCGACTAATCCACCGTGCGACCTTGGTTGGATAGGGTTGATACTTAGTTACGAATCTCCAGCCACTCCTCGGTTCATGGTACAGTGGAATCACTAATCACGCACACGCCAGTCATCCCGGGCGTGTGCATAACATGGTGGAGGTCGCACTAGCTTAACAAGATGGTTTTAATGCCTCTTGGAAAAGTGGTGGAGGTCGCAGTAGCATAACAAGACGGTTTTAATGCCCCTTGGAAGAGACGTGGAGGTTGCAGTAGCTTAACAAGATGGTTTTAATGCCCCTTGGAAAAGTGGTGGAGGTCGCAGTAGCTTAACAAGACGGTTTTAATGCCCCTTGGAAAAGTGGTGGATGTTGCATTAGCATAACAAGATGGTTTTAATGCCCGTTGGAAGAGATGTGGAGGTCACACTAGCTTAACAAGTTGGTTTTAATGCCCCTTGGAAGAGTGGTGGAGGTCACAGTAGATTAACAAGACTGTTTTAATGCCCCTTGGAAGAGACAAGGAGGTCAGAGTGGTTTAACAAGATGATTTTAATGCCCCTTGGAAAAGTGGTGGAGGTCGCAGTAGCTTAACAAGACGGTTTTAACGCCCCTTGGAAGAGACGTGGAGGTGAGAGTGGTTTAACAAGACGGTTTTAATGCCCCTTGGGAAAGTGGTGAAGGCCGCAGTAGCATAACAAGACTGTTTTAATTCCCCTTGGAAGGGACGTGGAGGTCGAGGTAGCTTAACAAGATGGTTTTAATGCCCCTTGGAAGACACGTGGAGGTCGCAGTAGCTTAGCAAGACGTTTTTAATGCCCCTTGGAAAAGTGGTGGAGGTCACAGTAGCTTAAAAAGACGGTTTTAATGCCCCTTGGAGCAGTGTTGGAGATCGCAGTAGATTAACAAGATGGTTTTAATGCCCCTTGGAAGAGACGTGGAGGTCAGAGTAGTTTAACAAGACGGTTTTAATGCCCCTTGGAAAAGTGGTGGAGGTCGCAGTAGCTTAAAAAGACGGTTTTAAAGCCCCTTGGAGGAGACGTGGAGGTCGCAGTAGCTTAACAACACGGTTTTAATGCCCCTTTGAGGAGACATGGAGGTGGCAGTAGCTTAACAAGAAGGTTTTAATGCCCCTTGGAAGAGACGTGGAGGTCGCAGTAGCTTAACAAGACGGTTTTAATGCCCCTTGGAAAAGTGGTGGAGGTCGCAGTAGCTTAACAAGACGATTTTAATGCCCCTTGGAAAAGTGTTGGAGGTCGCAGTAGCTTAACAAGACGGTTTTAATGCCCCTTTGAGGAGACATGGAGGTGGCAGTAGCTGAACAAGACGGTTTTAATGCCCCTTGGAAAAGTGGTGGAGGTCGCAGTAGCTTAACAAGACGGTTTTAATGCCCCTTGGAAGAGACGTGGAGGTCGCAGTAGCTTAACAAGACAATTTTAATGCCCCTTGGAAAAGTGGTGGAGGTCGCAGTAGCTTAACAAGATGATTTTAATGCCCCTTGGAAAAGTGGTGGAGGTCGCAGTAGCTTAACAAGATGGTTTTAATGCCCCTTGGAGAAGTGTTGGAGGTCGCAGTAGCTTAACAAGAAGGTTTTAATGCCCCTTGGAAGAATGGTGGAGGTCACAGTGGAATAAAAAGACAATATCAATGCCCATTGGAAGAGTGGTGGAGGTCGCAGTAGCTTAACAAGATGGTTTTAATGCCCCTTGGAAAAGTGGAGGAGGTCGCAGAAGATTAACAAGATGGTTTTAATGCCCCTTGAAAAAGTGGTGGAGGTTGCAGTAGCTTAACAAGACGGTTTTAATGCCCCTTGGAAGAGACGTGGAGGTTGCAGTAGCTTAAAAAGATTGTTTTAAAGCCCCTTGTAAGAGTGGTGAAGGTCACATAGCTTAACAAGACGGTTTTAATGCCCCTTGGAAGAGCTGTGGAGGTCAGAGTGGTTTAACAAGACGGTTTTAATGCCCCTTGGAAAAGTCATGGAGGTCGCAGTAGCTTAACAAGATGGTTTTAATGCCCCTTGGAAGAGACGTGGAGGTCGCAGTAGCTTAATAAGACAGTTTTAATGCCCATTGGAAGAGACGTGGAGGTCGCAGTAGCTTAACAAGACGGTTTTTATGCCCCTTGGAAAAGTGGTGGAGGTTGCATTAGCATAACAAGATGGTTTTAATGCCCGATGGAGGAGATGTGGAGGTCACAGTAGCTTAACAAGACGGTTTTAACGCCCCTTGGAAGAGTGGTGGAGGTCACAGTAGCTTAACAAGACGGTTTTAATGCCACTTGGAAGAGACAAGGAGGTCAGAGTGGTTTAACAAGATGATTTTAATGCCCCTTGGAAAAGTGGTGGAGGTCGCAGTAGCTTAACAAGACGGTTTTAACGCCCCTTGGAAGAGACGTGGAGGTGAGAGTGGTTTAACAAGACGGTTTTAATGCCCCTTGGGAAAGTGGTGAAGGCCGCAGTAGCATAACAAGACTGTTTTAATTCCCCTTGGAAGGGACGTGGAGGTCGAGGTAGCTTAACAAGACGGTTTTAATGCCCCTTGGAAGACACGTGGAGGTCGCAGTAGCTTAGCAAGACGTTTTTAATGCCCCTTGGAAAAGTGGTGGAGGTCACAGTAGCTTAAAAAGACGGTTTTAATGCCCCTTGGAGCAGTGTTGGAGATCGCAGTAGATTAACAAGATGGTTTTAATGCCCCTTGGAAGAGACGTGGAGGTCAGGGTAGTTTAACAAGACGGTTTTAATGCCCCTTGGAAAAGTGGTGGAGGTCGCAGTAGCTTAAAAAGACGGTTTTAAAGCCCCTTGGAGGAGACGTGGAGGTCGCAGTAGCTTAACAACACGGTTTTAATGCCCCTTTGAGGAGACATGGAGGTGGCAGTAGCTTAACAAGAAGGTTTTAATGCCCCTTGGAAGAGACGTGGAGGTCGCAGTAGCTTAACAAGACGGTTTTAATGCCCCTTGGAAAAGTGGTGGAGGTCGCAGTAGCTTAACAAGACGATTTTAATGCCCCTTGGAAAAGTGTTGGAGGTCGCAGTAGCTTAACAAGACGGTTTTAATGCCCCTTTGAGGAGACATGGAGGTGGCAGTAGCTGAACAAGACGGTTTTAATGCCCCTTGGAAAAGTGGTGGAGGTCGCAGTAGCTTAACAAGACGGTTTTAATGCCCCTTGGAAGAGACGTGGAGGTCGCAGTAGCTTAACAAGACAATTTTAATGCCCCTTGGAAAAGTGGTGGAGGTCGCAGTAGCTTAACAAGATGATTTTAATGCCCCTTGGAAAAGTGGTGGAGGTCGCAGTAGCTTAACAAGATGGTTTTAATGCCCCTTGGAGAAGTGTTGGAGGTCGCAGTAGCTTAACAAGAAGGTTTTAATGCCCCTTGGAAGAATGGTGGAGGTCGCAGTGGAATAAAAAGACAATATCAATGCCCATTGGAAGAGTGGTGGAGGTCGCAGTAGCTTAACAAGATGGTTTTAATGCCCCTTGGAAAAGTGGAGGAGGTCGCAGTAGATTAACAAGATGGTTTTAATGCCCCTTGAAAAAGTGGTGGAGGTTGCAGTAGCTTAACAAGACGGTTTTAATGCCCCTTGGAAGAGACGTGGAGGTTGCAGTAGCTTAAAAAGATTGTTTTAAAGCCCCTTGGAAGAGTGGTGAAGGTCACATAGCTTAACAAGACGGTTTTAATGCCCCTTGGAAGAGCTTTGGAGGTCAGAGTGGTTTAACAAGCCGGTTTTAATGCCCCTTGGAAAAGTCGTGGAGGTCGCAGTAGCTTAACAAGACGGTTTTAATGCCCCTTGGAAGAGACGTGGAGGTCGCAGTAGCTTAATAAGACAGTTTTAATGCCCATTGGAAGAGACGTGGAGGTCGCAGTAGCTTAACAAGACGGTTTTTATGCCCCTTGGAAAAGTGGTGGAGGTTGCATTAGCATAACAAGATGGTTTTAATGCCCGATGGAAGAGATGTGGAGGTCACAGTAGCTTAACAAGACGGTTTTAACGCCCCTTGGAAGAGTGGTGGAGGTCACAGTAGCTTAACAAGACGGTTTTAATGCCCCTTGGAAGAGACAAGGAGGTCAGAGTGGTTTAACAAGATGATTTTAATGCCCCTTGGAAAAGTGGTGGAGGTCGCAGTAGCTTAACAAGACGGTTTTAACGCCCCTTGGAAGAGACGTGGAGGTGAGAGTGGTTTAACAAGACGGTTTTAATGCCCCTTGGGAAAGTGGTGAAGGCCGCAGTAGCATAACAAGACTGTTTTAATTCCCCTTGGAAGGGACGTGGAGGTCGAGGTAGCTTAACAAGACGGTTTTAATGCCCCTTGGAAGACACGTGGAGGTCGCAGTAGCTTAGCAAGACGTTTTTAATGCCCCTTGGAAAAGTGGTGGAGGTCACAGTAGCTTAAAAAGACGGTTTTAATGCCCCTTGGAGCAGTGTTGGAGATCGCAGTAGATTAACAAGATGGTTTTAATGCCCCTTGGAAGAGACGTGGAGGTCAGAGTAGTTTAACAAGACGGTTTTTATGCCCCTTGGAAAAGTCGTGGAGCTCGCAGTAGCTTAACAAGACGGTTTTAATGCCCCTTGGAAGAGATGTGGAGGTCGCAGTAGCTTAGCAAGATGGTTTCTATGCCCCTTTGAAGAGTGGTGGAGGTCTCAGTAGCTTAACAAGACAGTTTTAATACCCCTTGGAAGAGACGTGGAGGTCAGAGTGGTTTAACAAGACGGTTTTAATGCCGCTTGGAAGAGACATGGAGATCACAGTGGAATAAAAAGACACTATCATTGCCCCTTGGAAAAGTGGTGGAGGTCGCAGTGGAATAAAAAGACAATATCAATGCCCCTTGGAAGAGTGGTGGAGGTCGCAGTAGCTTATCAAGACGGTTTTAATGCCCCTTGGAAAAGTGGTGGAGGTCGCAGTAGCTTAACAAGACGGTTTTAATGCCCCTTGGAAGAGACATGGAGGTCAGAGTCGTTTAACAAGACGGTTTTAATGCCCCTTGAAGAGTGGTGGAGGTCACAGTAGCTTAACAAGATGGTTTTAATGCCCCTTACAAGAGCCATGCAGTACAGCATATTAAAAACATTATTCCCATTATTGGGGAGTGGGTCTCCCATTTTCTTTGCCTATGCCTTCCAAGCAAAAGCTGCCAAAAATTAGGACGGAGGAACTTGCAATGCCGGCAACACGAACCATGGTCACCCTAGTGGTATAGTGGTGGTAGAGGCTGAGGATCAGGAGAAGAGCAAAAAACAGCCAAAATGAGGAAGCATATACCTTTGTGTGGGTGTGAAGCGGTGCATGGGAATACACCTCCCGAAATAACACAGTGGATTTGGCTTTATGTTACTCTGCTGTCATTTGGTGGTGATGAGAAGTCGGGCCCAATCCAGCCCTTGTTCATTTTGATAAGGGTCAGCTTGTCAGCATTGTCAGTTGACAGGCAAGTGCGCTTATCAGTTATAATTCCCCCAGCGGCACTAAAAACACGCTCCGATAACACGCTAATGGCAGTGCAGGCCAGGACCTCCAAGGCGTACAGAGCGAGTTCATTCCAAGTGTCCAGCTTGGATACCCAATAATTAAAAGGCACAGAAGAATCACGGAGGACACTGTTACGGTCGGCAAAGTACTCCCTCACCATCTTTTGAAACTTTCCACTCCTTGTGAGAGTACCCCGCGCCTCAGGGCCTGTAAGCTGGGCGGGTCCCACAATGTTGACAGTGTTCCCCTGCCTCAGCTTGATTGGAGTTGCATCTCTCTCGCCTGTACGCCTTGGTTGGTCAACGAAGTGTGACCTCTGCTGCTAGCGTGTTCAGATGGAATTTTTTTAACAGTTCTGCAGCAAGGGCTTTCTGGTACTGCCACATTTTTGTAGACCTCTCCACCTCAGGAATAAGAGAGTGAAAGTTCTCCTTGTAGCGGGGGTCTAAAAGTGTCACCAACCAGTAATGACTGTCACCCAACATTTTGACAACGCGAGGGTCACGGTTAAGGCAGCGTAACATAAAGTCAGCCATGCGTGCCAGACTAGTAAAGGCAAGACTTCCGTGTCCTCACCAAGATGACGACTGACCATGCTCTCTTCCTCCTCCTCCTCCTCCTCCTCCTCCCCCCTGTCCTCAAGCCACCCACGCTGAACCGACTGTATGACAGTTGTACAAGTACTACCGTCTACAGCTCATGATACCAGCTCCTGTTCTTCCTCCTCCTCCTCTCCCTCATTGTCCCCGAATGCACGTTGGGATGAGATGAGGCTGGGCTGTGTGTAATCGCCCACTATGGCTACTTGATCCATCTCATCATACTCTGGCTGCAATGCCTCCTCTTTAATTCTCTGCAGAGAGCGTTGCAAAAGACAGACAAGTGGGATGCAGACACTAATGATGGCGTCATCGCCACTCACCATCTTGGTGGACTCCTCAAAGTTTGTCAGGAGGGTACATATGTCAGACATCCAGGTCCACTCCTGAGGTCTTATGTGTGGAGTCTGACCTGAATATCGACGGCCTTGTTGCAGCTGGTACTCTTCAGCTCTGGCTCGGGATAGCACGCGTGCTGGGTCACGCGTGCAATAGTTTTTAAGTGCAATAGTTACAAGTGCAGTTATACAATGTCTGGAAGCTGATAATCCACTCTCCTCTCTTCTTCTTCACACAGGTATTTAATTCATCCATCCGTTTGTGTGCTGTCTGATAAGTGTGAACAGAGTCATATTCTCTAGCAACATTTTTCCATGGTATTTAATTCATCCATCCGTTTGTGTGCTGTCTGATAAGTGTGAACAGAGTCATATTCTCTAGCAACATTTTCCATGGTATTTAATTCATCCATCCATTTGTGTGCTGTCTGATAAGTGTGAACAGAGTCATATTCTCTAGCAACATTTTTCCATGGTATTTAATTCCTTGGTCCTGAGTATTTTTGTCTTTTTTGTTTTTGTTGTCTTGCTTCTATTTTAAAATGTTCAAAGCCTGCTATTTCACTGTTTTATGGCCTCTGTGTTTATCTTACATAGCATTGCCTGCTCTAGCCCTGTGCTAATTGGCTAATTACTAAGTATGACAAACTTGTGCTGGAGACTTTAGTAGACATTTCATTTCATATATATACAGCTCTGGCTTGGGATAGCACGCGTGCTGGGTCACGCGTGCAATAGTTTTTAAGTTCAATAGTTACAAGAGCAGTTATACAATGGCAGTTAGACAGGGCAGGAGACAAGTAAGGTGCATAAGATATTCATACAAACATGCTTCTCAGTCAGTCATACTGCATTATGCATTAATCTTATCAATCTGCTGTTTATTTGTTTTCACTTCTGCTTTCTCACAACTCGCCCGCCCTTTAACACATTCAGTGCACTCACTCTATATCAACCCCTCCCTTCTCCCCTCTCCCATGTATAACTCTGAGGCTCTACTGACATTCCTCACCCACTGCAAACCATCCTCTACCTCCATACAGCGCTCAAAACGTTCATACAAATCATTGCACCGCCTGCTCTTTCTCTTCTTTCTCCTTTTACTAGTCGCAGGCAACATCTCCCCCAACCCTGGGCCCCCCTCCACTTGCATACACCACTCTCCTCCAGCTGCATATAGAAGCCCTGCTAATCTTATTAACGTTCAGTGCATGCCCTCTCCTCTCGATTTCCATCGTGCTCTCTGGAATGCACGGTCTGTGTGTAACAAACTAACTTACATCCATGATTTTTTCCTCTCTAATTCCCTTAACCTTCTGGCTATCACAAAAACCTGGATTCAGCAGCCAGACACCACCGCAGCTGCCGCTCTCTCATTTGGTGG
The DNA here is from genome assembly GCF_046119375.1 of Phyllobates terribilis. Lineage (NCBI taxonomy): Eukaryota > Metazoa > Chordata > Amphibia > Anura > Dendrobatidae > Phyllobates > Phyllobates terribilis. The sequence continues at coordinate 212,856,000 of NW_027362769.1, read as the reverse complement.
GCTGATATTTTCACATACCGCCAGACCAGGCAACAGACAGGGTGGAGGTGTTGGTCTGCTCCTTTCCTCACAATGTGCTTTCCAGGTCATCCCCCCGGTTCCCTCACTTATGTTTCCTTCCTTTGAAGTCCACACCATCCACACCCTCCAGGCTCCTCCCACCAGTTCCTGGATCACTTTTTCACCTGGCTTCCTCACTTTCTATCCTGTGACATCCCCACCCTCATCATGGGCGACTTTAACATCCCCATCGATGTTCCCCTCTCCCAATCTGCCTCTCATCTACTTTCTCTAACCTCTTCATTCCGTCTCTCACAGTTTACTAATTCTCCTACCCATGAAGACGGGAATACTCTGAACCTGTTTTTTTCCAGTCTCTGCTCGCTGGATGACTTTACCAACTCCCCTCTCCCGCTCTTGGGCCACAACCTTCTTTCCTTCTCTGTTAAGAATTGTCTCCTCACCTGGGACACCCCCACTTACCACACTTATAGGAATACACGTACCATTAATACCCAGCAGCTTATGGACAATCTCCACACATCTTTAGCCCCCATCTCCTCCTTCTCCTGTCCAGACTTAGCATTGTCACACTATAATAATACACTGCAGAGTGCCCTAGATGAAGCCGCACCTTCTACAAGCAGAAAGACCCGTCACAGACAACGGCAGCCCTGGCACACGATGCAAAAACGTTTTCTTCAACGTTGCTCAAGGTGTGCTGAGCGTCAGTGGAGAAAATCTCTTTTAGCAGAGGACTTCATCCACTATAAATTCATGCTCAAAACCTATAACTCTGCCCTTCATCTGGCCAAACAATCCTACTTCACCACCCTCATCACTTCAATGTCCAACAATCCAAAACGAAGTTTTCGAAACCTTAAACTCCCTCCTGAAACCTAAAGCACAGGGCCCCACCACCAACCTCAGCGGAGAGGATCTGGCCACTTATTTCTTTGAAAAAATCAACCACATCCATCAGGACATCTCAGCCCAATCTCCTCAGTGCCTGGATCCCCTTCCCTGCAGCACTTCAAGCTCACTTGCCATCTTTGAGCCTGTTACAGAAGAAGAAGTTACCCAGCTCCTCGCTTCTTCTCGGCCTATAACCTGCAACAGTGACCCCATTCCTTCACATCTCCTGCAGTCCCTTTCACCGGTGGTCACCACTCACCTGACTAAAATATTTAACCTCTCTTTCTTCAGGTATCTTTCCCTCCTCATTTAAACATGCCATCATAAACCCTTTACTTTAAAAGCCATCCCTGGACCAGAACTGCACTGCTAACTACAGACCTGTCTCTAATCTTCCTTTCATCTCTAAACTCCTGGAATGCTTGGTTCACTCCCGTCTAATCCGCTATCTCTCAGATAACTCTCTCCTCGACCCTCTACAATCTGGTTTCCGCTCCTTACACTCCACTGAAACTGCCCTCACTAAAGTCTCTAATGATCAACTAACAGCCAAATCCAAAGGTCACTGCTCCCTGCTGATTCTCCTGGATCTCTCTGCAGCATTTGACACTGTGGATCACCAGCTCCTCCTCACTATGCTCCACTCTATAGGCCTCAAGGACACCGTTCTCTCCTGGTTCTCCTCCTACCTCTCTGACCGCTCCTTCACTGTATCTTTTGCCGGCTCCTCTTCCTCTCCTCATCCTCTTACTATCGGGGTTCTGCAGGGCTCAGTCCTAGGCCCCCTTCTCTTCTCTCTATACACTGCCCCTATTGGACAAACAATCAGCAGATTTGGGTTCCAGTATCATCTCTATGCTGACGACACCCAATTATACACTTCTTCCCCTGACATCACCCCTACCCTAATTCAAAATACCAAGGATTGTTTGTCTGCTGTGTCTAACTTCATGTCCTCCCTCTATCTTAAACTGAATCTCTCCAAAACTGAACTTCTTGTGTTTCCCCCCCTCTACTAACCTAACTCTACCTATCATCGAAATTACCTTCGAGGGTTCAACCATAACTCCCAAGCAGCACGCCCGCTGCCTTGGGGTCATATTTGACACTAACCTTTCCTTTACTCCCTATATCCGATCACTCACTCGCTCTTGTCACCTGTACCTTAGAAACATCTCCAGAATCCGATCTTTTCTCACTTTTGAAACTGCTAAAACTCTTACTGTCGCTCTTATTCACTCTCGTCTGGACTACTGCAACTCTCTTCTGATCGGTCTCCCTCTTACCAAAATTTCCCCTCTCCAATCCGTCCTGAATGCGGCAGCCAGGGTCGTATTTCTGTCCAGCCGCTTCACCGATGCCTCCACCTTGTGCCAGTCATTACACTGGTTACCCATTCGCTACAGGGTCCAATATAAACTCATTGCTCTCACCCACAAAGCTCTCCACAGTTCTGCACCACCTTATATCTCCTCTCTCATCTCAGTCTATCGTCCTACACGTGTCATCCGTTCCACAAATGACCTAAGACTAACATCCCCCATAATCCGAACCTCGCACCTCCGTCTCCAAGACTTCTCTCATGCTGCGACAGTTCTCTGGAATGCTCTACCCCAGACGATCCGATTGATGCCTAGCCCTGATGTCTTCAAGCGCACTTTAAAAACCCATCTCTTAAAACAAGCCTACCACCTCAAATACCCAGTAAACTAACTTTCCCCTGTTCCCTCCTAAATACTATTCAGAATCTGCTCCCTACTGTTCATCTGTCTCTACACCCTCCATGCACACGATAACTGCACTCGGTAATTGAGTATTGCACTTGAACATACAGACTGATGACCGGATCATACAGCTTTATATCATAATCCCGACTTATTATGATTGCCAGACCTGAAATAACAAGCACTTTCCACCTATCGTGTCCCTCCATTTCCTTGTAGAATATAAGCTTGCGAGCAGGGACCTCACTCCTGATGTAATTGTTTAAACTGTCTCACCTTGTATTGAATTTATTGTTTGTACATGTCCCCGCTTAATTGTAAAGTGCTGCGCAATATGTTGGCGCTATATAAATAAAAATTATTATTATTATTATTATTACTCCACAACTGCTCTCTTCTGCTCACAAATCCTTTGCAACATGTGGAGGGTAGAGTTCCATCGTGTGGGGACATCACACACCAGTTGGTGTGCCGGAAGCTGCAAACACTGCTGCAACACAGCAAGGGCGGCGGAAGCTGTAGCCGACTTCCGAAAATGAGCTGACAGGCGGCGTACTTTGACGAGCAGATCTGGCAACTCGGGGTACGATTTAAGAAACCGATGAAACACGAGGTTAAGCACATGAGCCAGGCATGGTACGTGTGTGATCTCGCCTCGCCTCAGAGCCGCCACCAGGTTACGGCCATTGTCACACGCGACCATGCCTGGATGTAGGTTCAGCGGTCTCAGCCACAGATCTGCCTGCTCTTTCACAGCTGTCCACACCTCACAAGCAGTGTGAGGTTTCTCACCTAAGCTTATGAGTTTCAGCACAGCCTGTTGCCACTTGGCTGAGGAAGTACTGCAGTGCTTCCAGCTTGTAACTGATGTGGTGATATCTGAGATGGAGGCTGAACATGAGGAGGAGGAGGAGGATGATGCGCAGGAGCTGTACACTGTGGGGGCAACTCTGACTGACATAGGGCCCGTAATCCTCGGTGTGGGGAGGATGTGTTCCGTCCCAAGGTCCGACTGGGTCCCGGCTTCCACTATGTTTACCCAGTGTGCCGTCAGGGAGATGTACCGTCCCTGGCCGCAAGCACTTGTCCGCGTGTCCGTTGTCAGTTGGACTCTCACAGTAACTGCGTTGTTGAGGGCACGGCAGATGTTTTGGGACACGTGCTTGTGTAGTGCGGGGATGGCACACCGGGCAAAATTGTGTCGGCTGGGGACTGAGTACCGAGGGACGGCCGCCGCCATAAGGTTGCGGAAGGATTCCATCTCCACCAGCCTAAAAGGCAGCATTTCCAACGCAAGCAGTCGTGAAATGTGCGAATTTAGGACTGTGGCCTGTGGAGCATTGGCTGTGAATTTGCACTTTCGTTCAAAGCTCTGGGATATGGTTAATTGAAAGCTGCGGTGGGACGTGGACGTGGACGTTTGATGCTGTTTCTTGAGAAACTGCCATAACAAGTGAAGACTGAGAGGAGGGGGCATCTTTGCATGCAGTATGGCCAGAGGATTGCCTTGCACGCACAACAAGGGGTTCTATTACACGCACAACAGCGGAAGAAGCAGTGGTGACACCCGCTGACACTGGTCGTGGACCCTGGGGTTCGCCCCACAAAGTCCGGTGCTTTGCTGACATGTGCCTGATCATGCTGGTGGTGGTCAGGCTGGTAGTTTTGTCACCCCTGCTGATGCAGGCATGGCAGGTGGTACAAATGGCCTTTTTGGGGTTATCAGCAGAGTCTTTAAAAAAATTCCAGACTTTGGAAGACCTAGCGGTTGTACTGGCAATGTCCCTCGTGTTGGTGTTATGGGGAACTGTTGCCCGCCTTCTGTGTGCGGCCACCACACTGATTCTTCCTGCCTGTTGGGGTACTCTGCCTCCCTGCCACTGTGTGCTGCTGGCCTCGCTCTGCATGTCCTCTTGCCACGTTGGGTCAGTTACTAGATCATCCACCACCTCCTTCTCTTCCACTTGTGCACCACAATCCTCCTCCTCACTTCGTGGCAATTGTGTCTCATCATCGTCCACCTCTTCTGACAAATTGCCAGCATCGGCTTCCTGTGGCTGTTCAAATATTTGGGCATCGCTACATGGGATCTCCTCTTCCGCCACTTCAAGCGGAGCAGGCGAGGGGCACAAATATGGAAATGGACCAGTGAACAGCTCTTCAGAGTGTCCAAGTGTGGGATCACTTGCTGTCTGACGACACTTGGCATGGTGGGAGGAAGGAGCATCAGGGTGAGGAGGAGTATGCGGTCGAGACTCATGGCTACTAAAACTTGACCGTGTGGAAGACAGACCGGAGGTGGTGGTGCCCAGGTAACTGGAAGTATTATCTGCTATCCAATTAATAACCTGTTCACACTGATCAGTTCGCAATACTGGTGTTGTAGTGTGCTTCCCTAGTAATTCGGTCAAGAAGTGGGAGCGAGAAGATGTGGTTGTTGGTTCTGGCACATTTCACCTTGGCCACGGCACCGTCCTCTACACGCACCATCACCAGAACGTCCAGTTCCACGTCCCTTGCCACGCACCTTGCCCATTGTAAATGAAGTAAAATAGCTTACACTTGCACTATCAATGGAAAAAGGGTAATGAAAAGTAGATTAGAACCGTGGAAGAGGAAAACAGTTCTATTTGTCTGGCCTACACCAGAATCTTTTAAACAGATATATTTGTGACTGAACAGATAGGGAGACACTATTTTTTTTTTTTTTTACGTAAAACAGTCCAAAAGCTGGATAATACAGATATTTGAACCGTGGAACTGCAAAACCACAGTTTTAATTTACTGGTGTATACCAGACTTTTTTTAATAAATATATTCAGGGCTGAACAGTCAACGACACTCTCAAAGTGTTTTTTTTATGTAAAAAAAGCCCAAAAGTGGATAATACAGAGATTTGAACCATGGAACTGCAACACCACAGTTATATTTTTCTGGCCTACACCAGAATCTTTCAAACAGATATATTTGTGTCTGAACAATCAGGGAGACACTATTACTGCTTTTCTTTACGGAAAAAATACCAAAAGCTGGATAATATAGAGATTTGAACCGTGGAACTGCAAAACCACAGTTATATTTTTCTGGCCTACACCAGAATCTTTCAAACAGATATATTTGTGTATGAACAATCAGGGAGACACTATTACTGTTTTTCTTTACGGAAAAAATACCAAAAGCTGGATAATACAGAAATTTTAACCGTGGAACTGCAAAACCATAGTTATATTTTTCTGGCCTACACCAGAATTTTTCAAACAGATATATTTGTGTCTGAACAATCAGGGAGACACTATTACTGTTTTTCTTTACGGAAAAAATACCAAAAGCTGGATAATACAGAGATTTGAACCATGGAACTGCAAAACCACAGTTATATTTTTCTGGCCTACACCAGACTCTTTCAAACAAATATATTTGTGTCTGAACAATTATGGAGACACTATTACTGTTTTTCTTTACGGAAAAAATACCAAAAGCTGGATAATACAGAGATTTGAACCGTGGAACTGCAAAACCACAGCTATATTTTTCTGGCCTACACCAGAATTTTTCAAACAGATATATTTGTGTCTGAACAATCAGGGAGACACTATTACTGTTTTTCTTTACGGAAAAAATACCAAAAGCTGGATAATATAGAGATTTGAACCATGGAACTGCAAAACCACAGTTATATTTTTCTGGCCTACACCAGACTCTTTCAAACAAATATATTTGTGTCTGAACAATTAGGGAGACACTATTAGTGTTTTTCTTTACGGAAAAAATACCAAAAGCTGGATAATACAGAGATTTGAACCGGGGAACTGCAAAACAACAGTTATATTTTTCTGGCTTACACCAGACTCTTTTAAACAGATATATTGGTGTCTGACTAGTCAGGGAGACACTATTACTGTTTTTCTTTACGGAAAAAATACCAAAAGCTGGATAATACAGAGATTTGAACCATGGAACTGCAAAACCACAGTTATATTTTTCTGGCCTGCACCAGACTCTTTCAAACAGATATATTGGTGTCTGACCAGTCAGGGAGACACTATTTCAGTTTTTTTTTACGGCAAAAAATGCCAAAAACAGGATAATACAGTGATTTCACCCTTGGAACTGCAAAACCACAGTTCTATTTTTCTGGCCTACACCAGACTCTTTTAAACGGATATATTCGTGTCTGAACAGTCACAGACACACTCAATTTTTTTTTTTGGGGGGGGGGAATACCAAAAGGTTAATAAGACGCATATTTGGACAGTCTGACTGAGGGAAAAAAAAAGGATTTAGATGAAATTTGACCAACAGGAGCACACAGAACTGTAATGCAGCGTTTGCTGGTATAAACACTGCGTCTCCTATACAGCCTGCCTGCCTGATATCTGGATATTAGTCCTGAGAAGGACTGTTTGTTTGATTTTGCAGCCTTTAGAGACCCTATACTAGCTATTCTCGGAGTATAAATCTCTCCCTAGCTCAGCAGCACTGACCCTACACTGGCTGATCCGGAGCGACTGTGTCCAAGATGGCCAATCACTGTAATGCCCACAAGCAACATGGCTGCGGCATTACAGTGACTGGCTGGCAATCCCTGCATGTTCATTGGCCCTGTAGAGAGCGCCAAACGTGCAGGGCAGAGACCCGAGTTCCCGCCCGATTAACCCGGAAATGCTCGGTGCTCGCTGAACATCCCGAGTAGTGAGATGCTCGGGCGAGTACCGAGCAGTGTCGAGCATGCTCGCTCAACACTAATAAGGATCTGTGAAACACCTGTGGTGTCAACAGGATCACTCCACCTTTAGATTAATTCATTGAGGGGTATAGTTTGTAAAATCAAGTCACTAATGGGGGCTTCTGCTGTTCTGGCACCCCATGGGTTCTGCCAATGTCACATGGAACCCGCAAACCATATCAGGAAAATCTGCACTAAAAAATAGCGCTCCTTCCCTTCTGAACTTTCTACTGGTCCTCAAAAGTATTTTTTGACCACATACAGGATATTGGCGTCAAAAGCAGAAATTTTGCAAACAAATTATACCATTCATTTTCCCCTGCTTACCCTTCTGAAAATGAAAAGTTTAGGCTAAGGCAACATTTTTGTGGGAAAAAATGTAGTTATTTTATTTTCACGGCACAACATTACAAAATTCTGTGAAGCATCTGCGGGTTCAAGCTGCTCACCCACACATCTAGATAAAATCCTTGAAGGGTGTAGTTTCTGAAATGGGGTCACTTGTGAGGGGTTCCACTGTTTAGACACATCAGGGGCTCTACAAATGCTACATGGCGTCTGCTATCTATTCCAGCCAATTTTGCATTCCAAAAGTCAAATGGTGCTCCTTCCCTTCTTAGCCCTGCCATGTATCCAATCCATGTATCCAAACAGTAGTTTTACACCACATATGGGGTATCTGTGTACCCAGGAGAAATTGCATAACAAAATGGTTGTCCATTTTTTCCTGCTACCTTTGTGAAAATGAAAAGTTTGGGGATAAAGCAACACCTGGGGGTTCAAGATGTTCACCTCACCTCTAGATAAATTCCTTGAGAGGTGTAGTTTTCAAAATGGGGTCACTCATGGGGGGTTTCCACTGTTTAGGCACATTAGGGGCTCTGCAAACACAATATGGCTTCTGCTATCTGTTCCAGACAATTTTGTGCTTCAAAATGTAAATGCTGCTCCTTCCCTTCCAAGCCCTGCCATGCGTCCAAACAGTAGTTTTCCACCACATATGGGGTATCGGTGTACTCAGGAGAAACTGCACAACAAACTGTATGGTCCATTTTCTCCTGATACCCTTGTGAATATGCCAAATTTTGGGCTAAAGCAACATTTTTGCGGGAAAATTTAATATTTTCATTTTTTCCTTCCACACTGCTTTAAATCCTGTAAAGTAACTAAAGGTTATAAAGAAAAAAAAAACGGATGTGTCACAAAGCGCAAAAAAAGATTTCTAAATTACTATGATAGTTACCTTTAAGAGAATTACTTTTTACTTTTTATTTATAAAAAAAAGAGAAAAAGAGAAAATTCTTGTAAAATGTTACTCTCGGCAGAGGTTTGTTACTACCGTAGCCTCACCCTGCTGATGACCTTATTACTTCATCCAACTAATTATGTGGCAGGTGAACATTAAAAGCTAAAGACATTTTCAAAGTTTTTGCTATTTTACTATAGTTGGTTTCCATAGCAACTGTTCTCCCTAACACGGGCATGCTGTTGTGGACGTTGCTATTGCCTGCACTTAAGAAATTTAACAGCTTATGGAACAGTCATTTTTCAATGTGCTAAAAATATCACATTTGAGAATATTAAGGCTTGAGCTGTTCGGAAATGCAGTCTATCATTTAATCCTCACTAAGGATTTTAGGATGTTGGGTCTTTTAGGAGCCATCAATATTTGTACTGAATTATGAATTGCGAAATATTTTGTATTGCCATTTTGGCTCTTTATATGAACCCATATCTTATTAACAGCTTTCCATCTGTCTAATAACTCAAACGCATAATTATGTGAAGCAGCCAGTCTCAATTTAGATGACAATTTTACATTTGTTCCTGGGAAAGGTCAAAAGTAGCAAAGACGCCCTGTCGGCAAGCCATAACCATGTTGTGCTGCTAATGTACAAAAACAAATTATTACATTTGTTTCATTTGATCTGCATTTTCATGGAAAATTGAAAGGCAAACCAAGTCAACCAAATACCAGTTTAATGCAATTTCTAACTATTGTTTTTCTGTTGTTTTGTTTTGAAAATAAATGACTTTGTTCATTTTAGCAGATATTCTGTTCATATCTTACATCTTTTTTCCAATTTTGTGTGCACAGAATAAATGTAAAATATTTGAAAATATAACCTTGCCTAGTTACAGAGAAAGTACAATCTCAAAAAATATTATTCACTTGGGGGACTTACAGAATCTCCATATTAAGATACCTTCAGTGCCTGCATTAAAAAGGACCTGTCCCTTGCCAAAACAACTGAGCTAAATACCTTGCAAAAATCCATGCACTACCCTTGTTCTGTGACTCTTTTCCGTTTTGCTCTGCGTCACTCCATTGCAGAGATATTCACATTTGTTGCTTTTGAAGTGCAGCATGTGAAATCTCTGCTTTGCTGTCTAACTGGGCTTTTCTTTAGAGCCTTCTCTTGGGGCGCGCACTTCCACCCCTCCCTCTCAGACACTACCAATCACAGCTTGGCAAACTCTGAGACTGATAGACTGTTAAATCAAATGCCGGGCGCTATAATTGACAGCATCAGGGAGGGTGGTGTCAAAATGCATGCCACCAAGAAAGATCCTGAAGACACACCCAGTTGTACTGCAAGCAGAGTTTTCACATGCTGCGCTCCAAAAGCAACAAATGTAAATATCTCTGCACTTGAGTGACTCAGAACAGAATTGAAAAAAGCAGCAGCCTTTTAGAAAAGTCTTACCCGTTAGGCATCTGCTAGACAGAAAATAAAGAGGAAATTTGAATTCTCAACAAAATGTACAGTCTTGGCCAAAAGTATTGAGAATGAGACAAATAGTAATTTTTCCAAAGTTTACTGCTTCATTTTTTGCAATGGCAATTTGCATACTCCTGAATGTCAAAGAGTGATCAGCTTAACAGCAATTACTGTACTTGCAAAGTCAATATTTGCCCAGAAAATGAACTTTAACCCCCAAAACACATTTCAACATCATTGCAGTCCTGCCTTAAAAGGAGCAGCTAACATCGTTTTAGTGATTGATCCATAAACACAGGTGTGGGTGTTGATGAGGACAGGGCTGGCGATCAATCAGTCATGATTAAGTAAGAATGACATCACTGGACACTTCAAAAGGAGGCTGGTTCTTGGTATCATTGTTTCTCTTCAGTTAACCATGGTTATTTCTAAAGAAACACGTGCAGCCATCATTGCACTGCACAAAAATGGCCTAACAGGGAAGAGTATCGCAGCTACAAAGATTGCACCTCAGTCAACAATCTATCGCATCATCAAGAACTTCAAGGAGAGAGCTTCCATTGTTGTCAAAAAGGCTCCAGGGCGCCCAAGAAAGACCAGCAAGCGCCAGGACCGTATCTTAAAACTGTTTCAGCTGCGGGATCGGACTACCAGCAGTGCCGAGCTTGCTCAGGAATGGCAACAGGCTGGTGTGAGTGCTTCTGCACGCACTGTGAGGCGGAGACTCTTTGAGCAAGGGCTGGTTTCAAGGAGGGCAGCAAAGAAGCCACTTCTCTCCAGAAAAAACATCAGGGACCGACTGATATACTGCAAAAGGTACAGGGAGTGGACTGGGGCAAAGTCATTTTCTCTGATGAATCCCCTTTTTGATTGTTTGGGACATCTGGAAAACAGCTTATTCGGAGAAGAAGAGGTGAGCGCTACCACCAGTCTTGTCTCATGCCAACTGTAAAGCATCCTGAAACCATTCATGTGTGGGGTTGCTTCTCAGCCAAGGGAATCGGCTCACTCACAGTCTTGCCTAAAAACACAGCCATGAATAAAGAATGGTACCAGAATGTCCTCCAAGAGCAACTTCTCCCAACCGTCCAAGAGCAGTTTGGCGCCCAACAATGCCTTTTCCAGCATGATGGAGCACCTTGCCATAAAGCAAAGGTGATAACTAAATGGCTCATGGAACAAAACATAGAGATTTTGGGTGCATGGCCTGGAAACTCCTCAGATCTTAATCCCATTGAGAACTTGTGGTCAATCATCAAGAGACGGGTGGACAAACAAAAACCAACAAATTCTGGCAAAATGCAAGCATTGATTATGCAAGAATGGACTGCTATCAGTCAGGATTTGGTCCAAAAGTTGATTGAGAGCATGCCAGGGAGAATTACAGAGGTCTTGAAGAAGAAAGGGCAACACTGCAAATATTGACTTGCTGCATTAACTCATTCTAACTGTCAATATAACCTATTGGTACTCATAATATGATTGCAATTATATTTCTGTATGTGATATAAACATCAGACAAACACTAATAAAAACCAGAGGCCAGCAGATAATGTGAAAATATAATTTTGGTGTCATTCTCAAAACTTTTGGCCATGACTGTATGTAAGACAGGCTACTTGAGGAACAACTAGAAGTTCTTGGAAAGTGTTTCTCTGCTTTTTGTGCGTTTTTCTAGGGTTAGCATTTATTTAAGGAAAAGTAAAAAGTAAGATGAAAAAAATATAAGGTACAGAAGATATAGAGTGGATCAATTCAATACAAATCTAATTCATGTAAAATTTTATGAAATTTGTCATTTGCAATTTGATTTGCGTGAATCGCCCCCAAAAATTACCTTCGTAATTTTAAACAGCACAGAAAATTGCATTAGACACAAAAGGCTGACATCATATTAGGCACAACATTAATTACCCCATAATGCCATGTAGCTATCAGTTTACATGGTATAGCGCATCCAAATTGGAGGGACTATCAAAGCCGTAATGAAAGCTGAGGCAGGGAATGCAGCAGCTATTTTAGGGTGATTTAGAATAATAAGAGGACATCAGAGCTCACAGTTCAGCAATATGAATAAGAAAAGAAAGCAACAAATGTAAATATCTCTGCACTCCAGTGACTCAGAACAAAATGGAAAAAAGTAGCAGAATCAGGGAAGCTCAAGGATTTTTGCAAGTTATTTAGCTCAGTTTTTTTAGCAAGTGACTGGTCCTCTTTAAGTGTACAAATAATGTGGATGGGTTTGATCATAATTGTGGATTATGCAGGTACTATGGATTTTATGACTGTGGGGGAAAGAGAATTTAAACCAATAGGAAGAGAATCTAAACCAATTTTCCAATTTTGATATTGCCATGTCACTTAGATAGAACCAAAAAATTAAGGAAACGTGAAAATTAAGATCTCAACAATACCTGAGCAAAAATTTAGAACTTCTGGGTATAGTGTCACATGACTTCTTTAACTTTTGTCAGTCAGTCACTCTTGTAACACCTTACTGTGCCCAATGAGACCTCTTAGATGAAGGATACCTAAACAACATCTAATAACATTGATAGAGATGTGCTATCAAAATTCTCAAAAATAGACAAAGAAAGGTAAAAAAACAAATATGAGTCAGATTTTAAAGTTATGAAATGACATATATACACACACATTAAAAAAAAAAAAAACTCTATAAAATGGTTTAATTGGGAATATATTGAGATGAAGACAAATTATGCAGATTATTGTTTTATTTTTAGATGGACAATTAATTACATTGCACCAAAATGTTAGCTGTTTTTAAGCGGCCAGTCTATACGTCACTTGAACAAATGCTTATTTTCTAAATTTATGTTGAAAAAGTCCTCTTAAAACATAAAACAAACATAAAACAACTATACAGCAAACATAGTTTATAAAATATGCAATTGCATCTATGCAATGCTGAAATGTACTTGTATGTTTGTCCAAATTGCTTTAATGGTTCATGGTGGAACAAGTGAACTTACTGGTGCCTGAGTACTCGGCTATCAAGCCTGTCCGTTCATTGTCAAACAAGCTTCCAGCAACATCCACACTGAATTCGCTACACAAGAAAAAGCAGTTTGCATAATAACATTATATGCTGCTTTAAAGCAGAGACTCATATTCTAGACACCATTAATTTCAATGCTACAGTAATGAATCCCTTGAACGCATTTAGAAAAGTTCGGTTAAGATTATTATTGATTTTGATACTTTCCAAGTCTAAATGAGTTGGCAGTTCAGATACTGTAATTTCTAGACATTTTGGCTTATTGGGATGAGTAACTTTGTTTCAAATAAAGCTCCGTTTTATAGGGTTCTGTTCGCTTTTTCCTATGGACAGCTGGTAACTATAATACATACCGCCATGTTTGGATTTACTTTGGGAACTGATCTGACTGTTATAGAGCTTTATTTTCCAACTGTCTTATTTTGCAATAAATACTTGTGCAAATTTAAATTGGCAAATAAATATTTAATAGTTTTAGATGTTTGATATCATTTATCCTTTTTTTAGATTTACAAGGTAGGGTATCATCAGGAAATTTAAATATTAAAAAATATTAAATCCAAAAGAAAAGATACAAAGTTATATGAGACTTGCTTAAACCTGCCTCTTAGAAAAGTCTTACCCTTAGGCATCTGCTAAAAAGAAAATAAGAGAAAATTTGTATTCTCAACAAAATTTATGTAAGGCAGGTTATTTGAGGAACAACTAGAAGTTGTTGGAAAGCGCTTCTCTGCTTTTTATGCTTTTTTCTAGTATTAACATTTATTTAAGGAAAATTAAAAAGTAATAAGAAAAAAATATATAAGGTACAACAGACAAAGAGTGGATCAATTCATTACGAATCTAATTCATGTAAAATTTTATGAAACTTGTCATTTGAAATTTGATTAGGTGAATCGCCCCAAAAAATTACCTCCGTAATTTTAAACAGTACAGAAGATTGCATCAGACACAGTAGACTGACATATTAGGCGCAACCTTAATTACCCCATAATGCCATGTTTACATGGGATAGCACAACCAAATTGGAGGACTGAAGGGACTATGAAAGCCTTTATATAAGCTGAGGCAGGGAATGCAGCGGCCATTTTAGGGTGATTTAAAATAATAAGAGGACATCAGAGCTCACAGTTCAGCAATATGAATAAGAAAAAAAAGTACTTAGATCCCGATTCATCAAAGTATTTACTTATCAAGCACTTTGAAAAGTTGCAAAATGTTTGTGCAACATGGAGTAGAGCAATAATTATGCAATTTTTTGGCATTTTCACACCAGTTCTGGGGTGGAATGGGGTATGGCAATGCCCGCTTGTCTAATTCATAACGAGCTGTGGCATACCTTAAGCTTCAAATCTTACTCAAGACCCTTAATGAATCAGAAGAATCTGACTTCACCACACCTCCTAATCAAGACTAATGTATACCTTGCTGGTGTTTATATGCCAGAGAATAAAACGTTGGACAAATACTCCAGCCAGTAATATGTTGTACAACTGCAGCACTGAAGGAGTATTATTAGTGTGAATAATACAGAGATTCAATTGATGGGGAAAAGAGAGATAGGAAATGTGCTAGCAGCATTGCCAGACTCTGTGTGTTTGATCAGTGATATTGCACAGCTGGAATTTGTATGGCTGCATTTGAATAACAATTACATTTTTTTGTCTTCATTCTTAATGCACTAGACAGCAGCAGCAAGTCACAGGATAAAATAATTTTTTTGTGAAGGAGGGAATAATTGCTTTTGTAGAATACAAAAGAAAATTCCCCAAAATCCAGAAACTTATCTGCAGCTGTCTATTTCACAGTGTGCAGGTCACAAACAATATTTTTTTGCATATCTGTTTTACTAGTCAAATTGTAAATCCACAAATGCCACAACAATAAAGTACCCTGTTGCAGGTTCTGGCAGTTTGGATATATACAGAATTCTTATTTTATCATTTTTGGGGATAAGGTTGAATAGAAATCAAAATGTAAAAAAAATTATACATTGAACTATGCATATCTGTTTGACAACCTTACATGCCACACCTACACTGAAGCCTGCTGCCACATTTTGCTTTCTGAACATGTACCTACCTACTTCACATGTCTTGTTATGTCCTTTTTGGCAAAAGTTGAATGATTGGAGTTTAAAAGATTGTCGAAAGCTAAATATAGTATTACACAAAATGTATAATAAAAGAAAAAGTGGGAATGGCAATTAATGGGGTAATGAAAAGGAAAAAAAATACCATGACTAAGAAAGTGGGAGTTGCTAGTAGCAACAGAAGTACCAACACCACTCCTGGCACCAAAAATGGGTAGTAGTAGTACTACCAAATGCATCTCACTATTAGCATCATTTGCCTCCAGCAAGCATATTAATGGGGAGCAAGTGTAGGAAATTATGGAATATATGACACATTTATCTTCTCAGTCACAGTTGAATGTTACATCTGAGACAGCGATACCATACATTTTAGTCTGTGTTTTGCGCAGATCAGTCTGCCTGATCACAAATAACCAGAAGGGATAATTTTTGGACCATTTTCTAATTAAAAAAAACACAAAAAATCTGTCAGTGCACTTTCTTAATACATGGACTATTGGTTCCTACCAGGTTACCATCCATTTTTATGGTGAGGTCACTTTGACATTATTAAAGGTGTGTTTGTGTTAAAAAAAAAATGTTTACTTAAAAGGGATTGGATACATTTCTAGGAGACCACAGAGTGTTACACACATATTTTCAAGACAATAGAAAGATTTGAAGTATTGTAATTCAAGCAGCCAAATAGAATTTTTAGGAAAAATGAATCCAACCTGGGAAATTTGAGTTTAAAAAATGTCAATCATCTCTGATGTATAGATAGATATGCATACAGAGAGCATAGAAGGATAAAACAAAGGGGGGTGGGGGATTTATCATGGCAAGAGTGGACTCTTTGAAGTCAGTTTTAATTAAGGCTTCATTTCTATTACTTGCACCAAGTTTATTAAAGTATCACATTATCTTTGATAAATTTGGCACATTTGTGCATTTCAGCAGTACACTTTTGTCAAGGTTTTGACAAGAGTGTTCCATTCCACCATAGCCCTGAAACTGTGTACTTTCATATGGACTGATATGTCTTAATTAAAGCTATATTGTTTTTTTGGATCTCAATGTGACATTATCATTTTTTTCTATCTTTGCCATCGAACAGACTGAACTTTGTGTATGTCCATGTATTTTTACGATATCATGGAACATAGTATTGAGTTGACATACCATGATTTGGCTGTTTAGCTTTACAGAAGCAACCTAGATAGCTGTTTGGGGGTTTAGGATCCTCTACCCATTGCTGTTGAATAGCTAAAATATGTGCAATACTTCTCCCTACTCCCCCCATGGTTGTCAATCTGGTAAATTTGCTGATAGGAAATGGGGGTAGTGTGGTGACTAGTGTTGAGCGATACCTTCCGATATCAGGAAATATCGGATCGGATTGGATCGGGCCGATTCCCAAAAAGTATCGGATATCGACGATTCCGATACCGGAAACCAATGCAAGTCAATGGGACACAAATATCGGAATGAAAATAAACCCTTTCTTTCCTTGTAGGTTAATTCTACATGAAGGAAAACAACTAACAATAATGTAGAATGTATTGGGGGAGGTGGTTGCCCAAATCAATGGGAACAGTGCTCACAGTGAAACATGAAAAGCCGGCAATTCAGCAGCGGCATACACCGGTACCCGACAATTTATAACAGAAAGAATAGAGCTTCACACATAGATTAGATAGATAGAAACATGTCAGTCACTATATATGAAGTACAGTGACAGTGTTGCTTACTGTACTTGTCATTTAGTGTAAAGGATTTATTAACAAAAATATTAGTGTTTTCATGCACCGTCTCTCTAAAAAAGCCAGCCGGCAATTCAGCATCTGTACCCGACAATTTAGAATAGAAAGAATAGAGAATCACACATAGATTAGATAGATAGAAACATGTCAGTCACATATATAATAAGTACAGTGACAGTGTTGCTTACTGTACTTGTCATTTAGTGTAAAGGATTTATTTAAAAAAATATTAGTGTTTTCATGCACCGTCTCTTTAAAAAAGCCAGCCGGCAATTCAGCAGCGGTACCCGACAATTTATAACAGAAAGAATAGAGCATCACACATAGATTAGATAGATAGAAACATGTCAGTCACATATATAAGAAGTACAGTGATAGTGTTGCTTACTGTACTTGTCATTTAGTGTAAAGCATTTATTTAAAAAAATATTAGTGCTTTCATGCACCCTCTCTTTAAAAAAGCCGGCCGGCAATTCAGCATCTGTACTCGACAATTTAGAATAGAAAGAATAGAGACTCACACATAGATTAGATAGATAGAAACATGTCAGTCACATATATATGAAGTACAGTGATAGTGTTGATTACTGTACTTGTCATTTAGTGTTAAAATAAAGGATTTATTAAAAAAAAAAAATTGGCGTGCGGTTCCCCGTAATTTTAGTCTCTAGCGGAGGTTAAGCAGACGGCTGAGGCAGATGTTTGAAGCCTGGGAAGGGGGTAATACCCACGGAGCTCCCCAGGCTACTAATATCAGCCCCCAGCTGAATACCTAGCCTTTGCTAGCTATTAAAATGGGGGACCCCCCAAAAAATGAAGTTGGGTCCCCCCTATTTTAATAGCTAGCAAAGGCTAGGCAGACAGCTGGGGGCTGATATTAAAAGCCCAGGAAGGGTGCCATGAATATTGGCCCCCTCCCAGGCTAGAAACACCAGCCGTCAGCCGCCCCAGAAATGGCACATCCATAGGATGCGCCAATTCTGGCACTTAGCCTCGCTCTTCCCACTGCCCTGTAGCGGTGGCAGTGGGGTAATAGGGTTGGGGTTGATGTCAGCTTATAATGCCAGCTGACATCAAGCCCAGGTTAGTAATGGAGAGGTGTCTATAAGACACCCCCATTACTAACCCCATAGTCAAAGTTAAAAAAAAACACAAACACCCAGAATAAAGTCCTTTAATTGAAATAAACACACAATTCTTTATTGTTCTAAATTAACCCATACTTACCATCACGCCCATTCCAGCTGAAGCCAACGATCTCCTGCAATAAAAGAAAAATAATAAAGCAACATTATCCTTACCTTCCCATGGTTCCCAGGACAGCTTCAGCTCTGCTAAATCGAGATGACAGGCTGGACCACAGCAGAACGCTGCCATCCAGCCTGTCATCCCGCGGACACTGAGAAGCGCAGGCATGCTTGCACTCCTCAGTGTCTGGCTGTGACGGCATCCAGATGAGCCGACAATGAACTCAGCTCACCTCATGCACGTCACTGACAGCGTGGGAGAATTCTCCTGCGCATGCGGTGAGCGTGAGAGACTTTGCTCATCTGGATGCCTTCACAGCCTGACACTGAGGAGAGCAAGCATGCCAGCGCTTCTCAGTGTCCGTGGGATGACAGGCTGGATGGCAGCGTTCTGCAGCGGTCCAGCCTGTCATCTCGATGTAGCAGAGCTGAAGCTGTCCTGGGAACCATGCAAAGGTAAGGATGATGTTGCTTTATTATTTTACTTTTATTGCAGGAGATCGTTGTCTTCAGCTGGAATGGGCGTGACGGTAAGTATGGTTTAATTTAGAACATTAAAGAATTGTGTGTTTATTTCAATTAAAGGACTTTATTCTGGGTGTTGTGTTTTTTTTAAATACTTTACTAGAAATTCATGGCGGTCATGTCTAATATTGGCGTGACCCCATGAATTTCGGGCTTAGGGCCAGTGGATAATACAAAGCTGGCCCTAACCCCTTTATTACCCAGTGAGCCACCACACCAGGGCCCTGGATGAGTTGGATACAGCGCCAGAAGATGGCGCTTCTATGAACGCGCCATTTTCTGGGGTGGCTACGGACTGCAGTTCGCAACAGGGGGGGCCCACAAAGCTTGGGCCTCCCTGCGCTGTGGATTCCAGCCCCCAGCTGCTTAGTTGTACCTGGCTGGACACAAAAATAGGGCGAAGCCCCACATATTTTTTTTTTTTTTACTTATTTCATGAAATTCATGAAATAATAATAAAAAAAGGGCTTCCCTATATTGTTGTGTCCGGTCAAGTACAATTAGGCAACTGGGAGTTGGGGGCAGCCTGTTCCTGGATGCTGTACCTGGCTGGCATACAAAAATATGGCAAAGCCCACATCAAATTTTTTGGGAAAAATGTATTAAAAAAGAAATAATAATTTAGGGACTGCATCTTTATTAACTCCTCAAGTGTCATTTAGTGTTAAAATAAAGGATTTATTAAAAAAAAAATTGGCGTGGGATCCCCCATAATTTTAGTCTCTAGCGGAGGTTAAGCAGACGGCTGGGGCAGATGTTTGAAGCCTGGGAAAGGGGTAATACCCACGGAGCTTCCCAGGCTACTAATATCAGCCCCCAGCTGAATACCTAGCCTTTACCAGCTATTAAAATGGGGGACCCTGCCCAAAGAAATGATGTGGGGTCCCCCCTATTTTAATAGCTAGCAAAGGCTAGGCAGACAGCTGGGGGCTGATATTAATAGCCCAGGAAGGGTGCCATGAATATTGGCCCCCTCCCAGGCTAGAAACACCAGCCGTCAGCCGCCCCAGAAATGGCGCATCCACAGGATGCGCCAATTCTGGCACTTAGCCTCGCTCTTCCACGCTGCCCTGGTGCGGTGGCAGGGGGTAATAGTGGTGGGGTTCATGTCAGCGCCAGCTGCCATGAAGCCCAGGTTAGTAATGATGGGCGTCTATAAGACACCCCCATTACTAACCTACAAAGTGTTAAAAAGAAAACACACACTACACCCAGAAAAAAATAATTTATTTGAAATAAAACACACCATTTTATTTAATTCTTAGTTTACTAAAAAAAAAATAGTTACCTGTCCACGTTCCTGCGCTGATCTCCCATGCACAGCTGTCACATCTGGAGATGGTGTCAGCTGTGCATGGCTGCTGTAAGCTCACACTGCCGGGAACACGTCCGCTCCCGGCAGCGGGAGCCACTGACTGAGGTCACCGGAGTGCATTCAGTCAGCGCAGCTCCGGAGACCTCCTTTACAGCACTGCTGTACCGTGGGAATTTCTCACGGTACAGCAGGGCCATAAAGGAGCTGACCGGAGCAGCGCTGCCTGAACTCCGGCGAACCCGCTTATGCAATGACGGGGCTGCTTTACGGCCCCATCATTCTAGCGGCGGCAGCGGTTCAGAGCGGTCACATTCTATGTGGCTGCTCTAAACTGGAGATCTTCGTGGGACTTTCGTGGACTACTACGGAGGGGTAAGGATAAGGTTGTGGTTTATTATTTTAGATTTTATTACAGGAGATCGATGGCTTCGGGGAATTAGGTGTCTAGGTGAGTATAGGTGTATTTTTTTATTTTTTACTTTATTTTAGGTGGCGATCGGCGGGGACAGGTAATGTATAAACTAATTTATTGTAGGTAACCACTGGCCACCAATGACATGTATTTAAAATTTATTGGGGACCAAAAAAAACATGTATAGGGGCAAAAATAGCACATGGGGCAGTTTAAATAGCAGGATCAGGCTGATGGGAACTACTGCTCCCATCAAGCTGATCCTGCTGGCACGAGTGGACGGGGGACAGACATAGGCCGATGGGAGTAGTAGTGTCTCATCGGCCTATGTCTGCCTGCACGCACACACCCGCACACACTCGCAGACATCGCACAGACACCGCGCACACACCCGCAGACATCGCACAGACACCCGCACACACCAATCATGACGGGTCTGATGGTCAGCAAGGTGTGGCTGACCTGTGCGGCCGTGGGAAAGTTCATGTGAGTTCATGCAATGCAGTCAAGCATGAACTCACATGAACCCTCTGAGGGCACCGCGGCTACTTCAAATGAACAGCTGATCGGCATCACCTGATACCTCAGCTGTTCATTTGAAATAACCGGCGGGAAAGCGCAGCACAGAACGGGAAAGCCGGCGGTGAAGTCTTTTCACTGCCGGCTTCCCCGCCCGGGTCCTTTGCTCCCCGCTCCTTGGTGCTGTGCTCCCCGCCCGGTCCTAACTTATGATCAGGATGGGAGGAGCGCAGGATCGGGGTGGGAGGCTGCGGGGAAGCAGTATGGGGCTGTGTGATTGTTTAAAAGCCGGCGGATTTTTACCGCCCGCCGGCTTTTAAACAATCAGGAGAATTCTTTCAAGCTGGGATGGCATTCTGATGACAGGCTGGATCGCAGCTGAGCGCTGCCATCCAGCTTGTCATCCTTCAGAGACACTGCAGAGCGCAGGCATTATGGGAACTTCCGATTCCGGTATTCGATATTGTAAAAGTATCGGAATTAAGTATCGGAATTCCGATACCGCGAATATCGGCCGATACCCGATATTTCAGTATCGGAATGCTCAACACTAGTGGTGACAAAAGACCCTCCAAGTCTGAGTGTAAAAATAATTGGAAGAATAGTTTAACCTTTACAGTGGGAGCCTTTTTGAGTCCCACTAAGATACAAAGGGATTTTTAGTTGGGTACGTTGAGTAAAATAATTTTTTATTGTTACGAAAATTCTGCTCTTTTACTAATGATTCCACTCTTCTGTATGTCTACAGTTGTCTTATTTTGCTTATATCATGTTACTGATGATCGTGGTCTTGGTAGAATGCATAAGTCTGCTGGCGAATCAATTAGCCAATAAGTCATTCTGGGCAGAAAATGGATTTCCTAAAATGTATGCAACATCATATAAAATTATCAGCAGAATGCAATAAGCATTGACGAGAAGAGGTATAACTCCCATCTCCTAGAAATATACTGCTTTGTTATACACTATATTTTCTACAGGGCGACAGCTCAATGCATAATTAGTACTCATCAAACAGCAAGCTTTGTACCGGAATAATCATCTCAACAATACTGTAGGTCTCCTGCGTCTCAGCTTTCTGTTTTAGGTGATATACAATTATTAGATGCTGTGAAAATTACTTACAATTCATAAAAAGACACTTTCCGTGGATGTAATATAGTGCAATATTGCAAACCTAATCATGTACCGAGGCACAAATTGTTTTCAGCGACAGAATGCATGGGACAGCAGGTGCTTTCTAATTACTCTGGGAAAAGGACTTAAAGAAATACATCCCAATAATAATTTGCCCTTGTTATGTACAGTCAATGCAACATTACTGATAAATGAACTGCAAACCATTGGAATTTCATTGCAGAAAATACATTAAGTAAAGAATCTTGCTGAATCCAAAATCATAATATACAGCCTCTGTTAAAGGAGTTATCTGCTTTGGATCACCTCTCTTTGTTAGAAGTGCTCCCCAAAAATAAGCTGACCATTAGAGCTCCAAATAGGTTTTCCATTTTTTTTAAACTTGCCAATAAAGAAATTACAAAAAAAAATAAAGAAGTCTTGTCTATCTCTCTAATCCCCAGCCAATCTATTTCCACTGTTGGGGTGGTCTTTGCAGAGAGCGTAACTGATCACTTCCCTGACATTAATGCTTATGATGCCTATGGGAGTTACCAAAACAGAAGTGCCGGAGAGATTGGTGATTTTTCTCTTATAACAAGATCATGGAATACTGCTTTCATTTGCAGGGATCTGGCAGTATGTAAAGCTTATTGTAATACTCGGTCAAACCGAAGAAATTTGGTTGCAGGTTGCGAAAGGCATTCATTCTCTGGCAAATTTTACTAACTACAATGTCGACTTTGATGATAAGTTAATACTAGAGATGAGAGTATTGATCTGCAGAGGATCGAGTTTGAGTCAGATTTTTAGCAATTTCAGTTTCCTGCAAATTTAATATTATGAGATTAGATTTGTGGTTTGCAAAAAAAAAAAACTTGCCCAGTACAATTTCCCACACTACTGATTCACCAGATATCAGGCTAATGTCATTTTGCATTGCTGCCTGGCTACCCCTTAATGCACTGCAGCTGTGACATCTAGCGGGCTATCATACCTTGCATAGAGGTGGTCAGTACCTGGTCCCTCACTGATCAGCGGTTCCAACAGTTTATGCGGTAGAGTAATTTTCCATTTCCAGAGTCACTGGGTAAGTCTCTCTCTTCTGTACAGTGTAAGTTCCTATGGTTAGCGGGGTCCTCTCTCTCCCTTCTGTGGAGTGTAAGCTCTTATGGTCAGCAGAGACCTCTCTCTCCTGTAGAGTGTAAGCTCTTATGGTCAGCTGGGTCATCTCTCTCTTCTGTGGATGTAAGCTCTCATGGTCAGTGGGGTCCTCTCTCTCTTCCATGGAGTATAAGGTCTTATGGTCAACAGGTCCTCTCTCTCTTCCATGGAGTGTAAGGTCTTATGGTCAATGGGTCCTCTCTCTCTCCTCTCCCTCACAGGTATTTTCTGAGTAATTATAAGCTTTGCAGTATTGAGATTTGCACAAATGTATTTGCCGTAAATTGAATGTTTTGGGAAATTTCTGCAGTCGGCTGATTTGAATTTCAAAAGATTCGCTCATCTCTTGTTAATTTGTGTGCAGTAGTCTCTGCATTAAAAATTGCAAACAAGTCTTTGCATCAAATGTTTATCGTTTATATGCATGGACATTATTTCACCAAAATCATACACTGAGGGCATTTCGAAGTAGCATACCCCTTTTTCAGATCAAGAGAACTATTTGGTAAACTGGCACTGTTATATTATTGAATTGGGTTCAACAGTATATGACTACTGACTATTGAATATTGACTGTTCCATCTGCAATATCCCCAGTACCATATACAGAAGAACTGCCAGTTCCAAAAGCACCAGAAACATTTTCAGTCGAGTCAAGTGATGAAAAAGAGGGCGCTTGGTGTCATCATGAAGCATTTTCTCTCACGACCCAGACTTTCTGTCAGCAACCTCAACTGAACCACACATTATAACACAAAGTGAACTGAACAATGTTGTTAGAGATTTGGATCTGCCGAAGAGTAAGGCTGAGCTCTTAGGTTCTACAGCAGTAGAATCTCCTAGCAGATGATGTTTGGATTTCTTTGTTTCGCAACCATGATAAACATCTTGTCCAATACTTCTTCATGGAGGGCGATCTTGTGGCTTGCAACAACATGAACAGTTTAATGGAAGCTCTGATAATAAGTCATAATCCAGAAGAAAGGAGGTTCTTCATCAATTCGTCCAAAGCAAGCCTAAAAGCTATCGTGCTGCATAATTGCAATGCTCTACCTTCAATACCAGTTGGTTATGCAGTCCACATGAAAGAAACCTATGACAACAGGAAACAGCTGTTGAGGTGCCTGAACTATGACCAACATTTGTGGCTCCTCTGTGGTGGCTTATAGGTGGTTGCCCTCCTACTTGGTCTTCACGGTGGATATGTGACACCCCAGGGGTCTGGTTGCCACAGTGATAGAGATATTATGTCTGAGAGCAGGTGGGAGGTCCTTTGGTCAGGGATCCTGTGCATGCCACACCTCCTGCCCAGTCTTGGGAGGGGAAGAACTTCCCCTATATAAACCCGGGGCTGAAGCAGGGTTAGCAGTCAAGGAGAGTAGAGACAAGAAACAGTCACAGGAAGAAACAGCAGAAGCTCAGTGGGAGCAATACTACTACAAGTCAGGGGCTGGCAGCTGCAGAGCTCGCCCTGACTGAGAAGCTTTCTTACCGGACCCGGCGTCCGAGGCTGTGGGGACTAACTCTTGCCCAGCAGCAGAAGCCGACCGGCAGGGGATTTCAGGTCCTCAGGCCCAGAAACCCGAAGGCACGGTCACACGCGTGGGACCAGCACCGCCATCGTGGAGCGGAAGCCATTAGAAGGCCCCGAGTCACCGGCCATACGGGTGAGCACCACACGGTACACTCAGGGACGTGGGCTACTTATATCCGCTTCTAGCAAGGTAGCCAGAAGAGTACAGTCAGTTTGGGAGGCCTACAACTCCGCCTGGCCAGGGGAGATCCCATCTGCTCAAGGACTAACCAGGCCCCGTTCACTAGCAAGTACTCCGGGAGGGTCTATCGTTGTTACCAGTAAAGACCCTGAATTACACCGCACCGTCTCTGAGTGGTTCCTGCTACCCCCATCATCCACATCTGCTGCCCTGAGGCCATACCCCTCCCGTTGGGGGTTATACCATCTACGCTGCACCATCCATCCACCGGCCTCAGCGGACTGTCCTGCAGCGGCAGCTCCATAGCTGCATTCAACGGGTGGCGTAGTCGTCCTGCATCTACCGCTGTTACATCGCCGCTCAGTTTGACTCCCTGGGCACGGACCGGGTCACCGCCACGAGACTACAACCCTCAAGAGATCCGGCTCCGGGTAAGCTCCCGCGTGCGCAACGCAGCGCGACACAGGCCCAGGGGCGCGTCAGATACACAAAGTACTGCTGCTTTCTGAGTGAGTTGGATAGTCGTGTAAGAGAATATCACTACAATAAAAGAGACTGGCCTCTCCGACATTCACATCAGCGAGGGAGTAACTATGTCCTGCATCCAGCACTTGACCCACATAAGATTTTGTTACCACCATTGCATATCATGTCCGGTCTAATGAAGAACTTTGTAAACACAATGGATAAAAATGCAAAAGCATTCTAGTATCTCATTGATAAATGTCCATGGTTGAGTGGAGCAAAGATAAAGGAAGGAGTCTTTATTGGGCATCAGATAAGCTTCTTCAAGATAAGGAGTTTCTCTGTTTGTTGCAGGTTAAGGAAAAGGCTGCATGGTTAGCATTCATATTGGCGATAACTAATTTTTTGGGAAACTCAAGAGCAGATAACTATGAAAAGCTGGAAAATCTCAAAACATATAAGGATTATGGCTGTAACATGTCCTTATAGATTTATTTCTTACATTCGCATATAGACTTTTTTCCACCAAACTGTGGAGCAGTAAGCGATGAGCATGATGAGAGATTTCACCAAGATATTAAAGGTATAGAAAACAGATCTCAAGGAAAATGCAGATTACTGTTGGACAATTATAAGAGATGATCTGATGCAGAAGTACAAGAGACAAGCAAAAAACTTAATGTCACTGAATGAGGACCAAATTTTGTAGTGCAATTTCTGTAACTGTTTATAAATCACAATAGTATTTAGACAGGTTTTAGTTATTTGAATTGTTGCTAAGTTTCCTCTAAATAAATATCAGAAAATTGGCATAACAGAATATTCTGCATCTTTATATTTTCAAAAATAATAATGATTCAAAGTACTGAAATGTTTAGGCATTAATTATATGTAGCAGTAAAAGGAAAAATCTTTGATATAGAAACAAGATCCAACTAAAAATTTTCTTTGTCAGATTTGAATTCAGGAGGTCAAAATCATTAAGAAATGGCTCATTTCATAACTGAACCAGACAGCTTTTGAAAATATGTAGAACAGTGTTATTTATAATTTTGAATTAGGCTAGATTCACGTAACGATAGAGTGGCCATATTTTACTGTCCATGTGGTGTCCACATTTCCAAGCCCCCTATCAGTAAAAGGGAAAAATAAAATTACAGAGTGCTCCATAGTGCAGAACCATAACTAAAAAAGTGTGCAACACATATGGGAACAGACAGGGTGTAGCGGTGGTATGCTCACATATATGAAATGTCTTCTACCAGGTACGACTCTGTTTCGACATGTTAGGATATGGAAGACTCAGCTACACCTCTTCTCGTATGTCCGGTCAGCTGGACTCTGCTGCAGCTAAATCCAAAAATAATTAAAAAATAATAATAATAATAAAGTGAGCTGAAGAATAGGAAGAATTCAGTGATATCCTTTCAAAGCATTTATTGGTATGTGGATAAAAAACAGGCCTATGAATTTTGGCACTAAGGCAGTGCCTTCCTCAGGCCTGGAACATGCATCCATGTACCAATAAATGCTTTGAAAGAATACCCCAGATTCCTTCTCTTATTTTGTGTTACTTCTGCTCCTTTTTATTTAGAATTAATATTGGATTTAATGGCAGCAACCTCCAGCTGACCGGGTATCCAAGAAGAGCTGCAGCTTCCAGAATTGTGCCTTGTAGTAGCACATCTCATATAGATGAACATACTACTAGCACCCTGTTTGTCTTCGTATATGTTAAACGCTTTTTAGCTATGGTTCTGCTAGAAATTGTGGCTGTAACACGGATAGTAAAATATGGGTTGCTAAGGGGTCTTGTGAATCTAGTCTAAGGGTTTGTGCAGACAGCCATAAAACATCAGATCCCACTGGAATCAATGTTGTTCTAAGGGGTTGTGCATATGTCCAATTTTTCCTGAGCCGTTCCAAGGAAAAAATTGCAGCATGCCCTAGTTGGATCCAATTATCAGATAGCACTCAGCCATGAAAGTCAATGAGTCCATGGTAAAATTTGGACTGGACTTGGATGACATCTGAGTGCAGTCCGAATTTCACGGACTGTCAGAATGGAGAAGATGTAGAAATTTATTTTTCCATCTTCTCTTCCTCCTTTAAAATCGGATCACACTCTGATCAGAGTGTGACTTGCATCATCGTTCTGATTCTCTCGGATGAGGGAAAATACAGTGGTGTAACCCTAGCTAAACAGTAATGAGTTAGAGAAATATTTCATACCCATAATCATAAATCAAAGTAGGACAGATTTCCGGTGCAGGTTTATTATAAAAAAGTATAACATTTTTGCAGAATAGCAAGTGATGTAAGCTTACTCCAATATAACGTGTAAAAAATGGGTTTGTATTACTAACATGCTTTTTATACAAAGTACATATTATTAGCCATTAACCTCTAGGTCAATTTTCAGCAATTAATTCTATTTATTTGCATGAAAAGCTATATCGTAGGAATTAAGTATTTATGAATCTGAAGTCTCCCATGGACCTCAACAAAGACTCCAAGTGTTAAAATATACAGTAAGGAGCGGTTTATTAATAAAATATCTAATTTCTGTGAAGCTTCACTAATAGTCCTCTGGAGAAAAGCCTAAACCACAATTCCCGAGTAACATATATAGCTTTCAAGATTCATTAACTCACTTGCCACAAGCAATAGCAAGTTCTGTACTTTCTGAGTTCATAAAGCAGACTGAAGATGATGCATTGAACACTCTAATGGGACATCACAACCTTTTCGACCTTAATTTCTATTCACCGTTATTGAAGCTAAAGCTAAATCAAATCTTAGGGGTGCTGATAAATCAGATTGTTGTTTCCATTAATCACCAAATTATTCCAGTTTATACAATCTTTCCAGTTAAATTATGTTTTGGATTACACTTACCAGAAAAATAATAATTTTTATTGGGTCAGTGCTTCCCCTGACATTATACCTTAACCTTATCCTTCACAACTTTAGGAAAGTGTAGCATCGGCGTCTCTGCCTCCTGCTAGGCAGAGACGCCGTCCCTCTCACCTTCCTGCTCAGCACGTGGCGTCCTCCAGCACTCCTTCCCTCGCTGCTGCCGGCGTGCGCTCCTTCCCGGGCACTGTGCTTAGGGCGCGCGCGCGCGCTCCCCCTCTCTTAAAGGGGCCGCGCGCGTCGTCCTAAGGAGTCCCCGGCCAATTGCCGGAGGACTTCCCATATATAAGGCACCTCCTCCAAAATGGAGGTGCCCGAGCAAAGTTGTTTGCACTGTGTCTGATCTGTGCTTCAGCCCTCAGGTCCCGCTGCTAGCATGACTTCTCGTCCTGCCTGCCAGCCTGTTATCTACCCTTTACCTGCCGAACCTGCCAGCCTGCTCACCTGGAGCGCTCACCTGTTACCTGCCTGTTACCTGCCTTGGCTATCTGTCCGCTCACCTGGGAGCATCCTCCTGCCCTGTCTGTCAGACCGCTCACCTGGGAGCGTCCACCAGTTACCTGCCTGTTACCTGCCTCGTCTGTCAGACCGCTCACCTGGGAGCGTCCACCAGTTACCTGCCTGTTACCTGTCTCGTCTGTCTGCCTGCTCACCTGGGAGCGTCCACCAGTTACCTGCCTGTTACCTGCTGAGTCCGTCAGTTCACTCACCTGGGAGCGCCCACCAGTTACCTGTCAGTTACCCGCCTCGTCTGTCTGCCCGTTCACCTGGGAGCACCTGCCTGTTTCCTGCCAGCCTGCCTGGAGACCCTGCCGTCACTTGCTGTGACCACCTTCCTGGTAAACCTAAAGACTGCTACTTGCCCTGCTTTCTCGAACTGTGACCACCTGTCAGCTACCAGAGACTTCCGCCTGCTTGCCGTGTCCATCCGCCATACCGGTCAGTCCCAGCCATCTGACCCGTGGGAGCCACCTGCTCTCTTACAAGGTCGTCCCCAGAGAAGCACCTGGTCCCTCAGCCCGGATCCTCCCTGGTCCCTCAGCCCGGATCCTCCCTGGTCACGGTGTCATTAGCTGCCGTACGACCAGGGTCGGTTCGGGTGGATACTTAGTCACGCCCCTCTGGGTCCCTCCTTGCACCTCGGCACAGAGGTTCCACCACCCGGACCCGTAACAGTTTGCTCGGGCCATGGAACCCGGTGGCACCCAAGCTCCCTCGCTCTCTGACCTATACCAGGAAGTCTCCCGTCAGAGATCCCAGCAGGAGTCCATCCTGAACCACCTGCGGAATGTCCACTCCCACCTGGACACACTGACTGCTCCACCAGCAACCACCGCTAGTTGCACGACTCGCACCCCGGCAGCGCCGCTGCCCATCAATACCATGGCATACTGCTCCGGACCCCGGCTTTCTGCACCTCCTCGTTTCGGAGGCGACCCCGCTCAAGCTCGGGGCTTCATAAACCAGTGCACCCTGCACTTTGAACTCTTGGCACATCACTTTACCACCGACTGGGCCAAAGTGGCTTTCATCATGTCCCATCTCACTGGGGAGACACTGGCTTGGCTAAATCCCCTGTGGGAGAGAGGGGATCCCCTGGTATCCAACTTGTCAGCTTTCCTCACTGCTTTCCGGAAAGTCTTCGATGAACCGGGACGAAAGACCTCGTCAGCCTCCTCTCTGCTACGTCTCTGCCAAGGGAGTCTCACCATAGGCCAATATGCCATACAGTTCCGTACCCTCGCTTCTGAACTTGCCTGGGATAACAAGGCCCTGCTGTCCGTGTTCTGGGAGGGTCTTTCTGGTCGGATTAAAGATGAACTTGCCGGTCGAGACATCCCTACCACCCTGGACGACCTGGTGTCACTTGCTACCAGGATTGACATTCGGTTCCAGGAACGTACCAAGGAAACCACCCGTGAGAGAAAGTTTCCCCGCCTTGCTCCTAACTTCCAGACCTGTCTCTTCTTCAGTCACTCCCCAAGCACACTCACCCGAGCCCATGCAGGTCGACCAGACCAAGTTGGTCAAATCCCGCCAGGAGCCACGCCGGGCCGAGGGGAGCTGTTTCTATTGTGTCAGCAAGGAGCACCTGATCCGTTCCTGCCCGGAGAGGCCGGGAAACGCCGGTGTCTAGGATCGCTCGGAGAGGTCGTCCTAGACAAAAGTAAGTCCTCTCCCTCCCTGACTTTGCCTGTCTCTCTCTCCTGGGGAGAGGATCTGCACTTTGAAAACGCTCACCTGGACTCTGGAGTGGCTGGGAACCTCATCTCCCAGTCCTTAGTAGAGAGATACCATATTCCCACCAAGCCTCTCACTGAACCTTTGTCAGTTGCCTCCGTGGATGGTAAACTCATTCCAGTACCCATCCTGCTCGTCACTGAACCCTTAACTCTGCAGGTGGGAATGCTGCACTCTGAGAAGATCTCCTTCCATGTGCTATCCGGACTCTCTCACTCCCTGTTGCTGGGTCTCCCTTGGCTCCAGACACATGAACCCGTATTGAACGGGCGATCCGGCGAAGTACTCCGGTGGGGTCCTGACTGTCATAAGACCTACCTGGTTCCGGTCTGCTCAGCTCGCCCTCCGCCTACTCCAGCTAATCTACCCGGTCTCCCGGCTCCATACTGACCCTATGCGGACGTCTTCGGTAAAAAGGAAGCGGAGACTTTGCCACCCCATAGGCCATATGACTGCCCGATCGACCTGGTACCTGGTGCCACTCCTCCCCATGGGCGTATCTACCCGTTGTCTGTGGCCGAAACCCGGTCCATGTCTGAATACATTGAAGAGAATCTGGCTAGGGGATTTATCCGAAAATCTACCTCCCCGGCTGGAGCCGGATTCTTCTTTGTCAAAAAGAAAGACGGCTCGTTACGTCCCTGTATTAACTACAGAGGACTCAATCTAATCACTGTGAAAAACAAATACCCTCTGACGCTCATCTCCAAATTGTTTGACCGTCTCAAGGGCGCCAGGATCTTCTCCAAGCTGGATCTACGAGGAGCATATAACCTGGTCCGTATCCGTCAAGGAGACGAGTGGAAGACAGCATTCAATACCCGGGACGGTCACTATGAGTACCTTGTGATGCCCTTTGGTCTCTGTAATGCCCCCGCTGTCTTTCAAGAGCTGGTCAACGACATCTTCCGTGATCTCCTGTACTCCTGCGTAGTGGTTTACCTGGACGATATCTTGGTCTTCTCTCCGGATCTCCCCACACACCAGAGGGATGTTCGTCAGGTCCTGCTTAGGCTCCGGCAGAACCACCTCTATGCCAAATACGAGAAGTGCCTCTTCGACCAGACCTCCCTTCCATTCTTGGGCTATGTTATCTCCCAGACAGGTCTACAAATGGATCCAGAGAAGCTCTCTTCTGTTCTAAAATGGCCCCGTCCAGAAGGTTTGAAGGCGATACAGCGATTCCTGGGCTTCGCTAATTACTATCATCTTTTCATCCCACACTTCTCGTCCCGGACTGCTCCCATATCTGCGCTTACCCGTAAGGGGGCTAATCCCAAGGTAAGGTCGCCTGAAGCCGAGGAGGCCTTCCTTTCATTAAAGAGAGCCTTCGCCTCTGCCCCCGTCCTGCATCGTCCGGACTGTAATAAACAATTCTACCTGGAGGTTGATGCCTCCTCCTCCGGAGCCGGAGCGGTACTCACCCAAAAATCTTCTACCGGGAGAATGGTAACCTGCGGCTTTTTCTCCAAAATCTTCTCCTCGTCTGAGCGCAACTACTCCATAGGAGACCCTGAATTGCTAGCCGTCAAATTGGCACTGGGGGAGTGGCGCTATCTGCTAGAAGGGGCTCTTTACCCGGTAATCATCTACACGGATCACAAAAACCTGGCATATCTCCAAAATGCCCAGAGACTCAATCCTCGCCAGGCTCGATGGTCGTTGTTTTTTGCCCGCTTCGACTTCATTCTTCATTTCCGCCCGGCGGACAAGAACGTCAAAGCTGATGCCTTGTCCCGGTCATTCCTGTCCTCTGATCAAGAGGAGGAGCCTATGCACATCTTTGACTCCTCCAAGGTGATAAATGTGGCCCCCTTGGATCTGACTCGTCTTCCACCCGGTAAGACGTTTGTAGCAGTACCAGATCGGGAGCGGGTTCTTCGCTGGGGACATTCTTCTAAACTAGCTGGCCATGCTGGCCAAAAGAAGACCTTCCAGCTCATTGCCCGGCATTACTGGTGGCCTACCCTGTGTAAGGACATTGTAAACTTAGTCGTGGCCTGATCATCCTGTGCCCGTAACAAAGTTCCCAGACATCTACCAGCTGGCCATCTCTTGCCACTGCCCATACCTGCTGCTCCATGGCAGCACATTGCTATGGACTTTATCACCGATCTTCCTGTTTCTGCCGGTTGTACAGTCATTTGGGTGGTCGTTGACCGCTTTTCTAAAATGGCCCACTTCATTCCCCTGCCTGGTCTCCCATCTGCACCCGAGCTGGCTAAAGACTTTATCCGCCACATCTTCCGTCTCCATGGCCTACCCCTCCACATCGTGTCGGATCGTGGGGTTCAGTTCACCTCACGCTTCT
Source organism: Phyllobates terribilis (assembly GCF_046119375.1). Classification (NCBI taxonomy): domain Eukaryota; kingdom Metazoa; phylum Chordata; class Amphibia; order Anura; family Dendrobatidae; genus Phyllobates; species Phyllobates terribilis. Next base: position 212,823,110 of record NW_027362769.1, on the reverse strand, counting down.
GGAGAGCCACATGTAAGCTGCTAAACGTCACCCTGGATTTCTCCTCCGCTTACCACCCACAGTCCAATGGTCAAGTGGAGCGGATCAATCAGATCCTGACTAGTTACCTCCGGCACTTCGTTAATGCCCACCATTCGGATTGGGTGGATCTCCTACCATGGGCTGAGTTCTCTTATAATAACCATGAGAGCGAATCCTCTTCCCAATCCCCATTCTTTATTGTCTATGGCCAGCACCCCCGGATTCCAGTTCCTGTCTCCACTTCTGTGGACAACCCTGCCGCAGAGTCTCTTGTCAGCGAATTTTGTACTATTTGGGAGGGTACCAGGTCTGCTCTTCTTCTGTCCTCCGAGAGGATGAAGAGATTTGCTGATAAGAGACGTCTGGATCCACCTCAATTCCGTCCGGGAGACAAGGTTTGGCTCTCTTCCAAATATGTGCGGCTCAAAGTACCCTCCTACAAGTTGGGCCCTCGGTTCATTGGACCCTTCGAAGTCTTCAGGCAAATTAACCCAGTGGCCTACAAATTAAAACTCCCGGCCACCCTATGCATTCCCAACTCCTTCCACGTATCCCTCCTCAAAACCGTTGTCCTTAACACTTTTTCCGACAATCCAGGTACTCCTCCTACTCCGGTTTCTGCTGAGGACGTCTTTGAAGTGGAGAGTATCCTGGCCACCAAGAGGGTAAGAGGGAGAACCTTTTTTCAGGTGGATTGGAAGGGGTTTGGTCCTAAGGAAAGAACTTGGGAACCCAGGGAGAACATCAACGCTCCGCTTCTCCTTGAGAAATTTCTCTCTGGCCTAAAAAAGGGGGGGCCTAAAGGGGGGGTACTGTAGCATCGGCGTCTCTGCCTCCTGCTAGGCAGAGACGCCATCCCTCTCACCTTCCTGTTCAGCGCGCGGCGTCCTCCAGCACTCCTTCCCTTGCTGCTGCCGGCGTGCGCACCTTCCCGGGCACTGTGCTTAGGACGCGCGCGCGCGCTCCCCCTCTCTTAAAGGGGCCGCGCGTGTCGTCCTAAGGAGTCCCCGGCCAATTGCCGGAGGACTTCCCATATATAAGGCACCTCCTCCAAAATGGAGGTGCCCGAGCAAAGTTGTTTGCACTGTGTCTGATCTGTGCTTCAGCCCTCAGGTCCCGCTGCTAGCCTGACTTCTCGTCCTGCCTGCCAGCCTGTTATCTGCCCATTACCTGCTGAGCCTGCCAGCCTGCTCACCTGGAGCGCTCACCTGTTACCTGCCTGTTACCTGCCTTGGCTATCTGTCCGCTCACCTGGGAGCATCCGCCTGCCCTGTCTGTCAGACCGCTCACCTGGGAGCGTCCACCAGTTACCTGCCTGTTACCTGCCTCGTCTGTCAGACCGCTCACCTGGGAGCGCCCACCAGTTACCTGTCAGTTACCCGCCTCGTCTGTCTGCCCTCTCACCTGGGAGCGCCTGCCTGTTTCCTGCCAGCCTGCCTGGAGAACCTGCCGTCACTTGCTGTGACCACCTTCCTGGTAAAGCTAAAGACTGCTACTTGCCCGGCTTTCTCGAACTGTGACCACCTGTTAGCTACCAGAGACTTCCGCCTGCTTGCCGTGTCCATCCGCCATACCGGTCAGTCCCAGCCATCTGACCCGTGGGAGCCACCTGCTCTCTTAAAAGGTCGTCCCCAGAGTAGCACCTTGTACCTCAGCCCGGATCCTCCCTGGTCACGGTGTCGTTAGCTGTCATACGACCAGGGTCGGTTCGGGTGGATACTTAGTCACGCCCCTCTGGGTCCCTCCTTGCACCTCGGCACAGAGGTTCCACCACCCGGACCAGTAACAGAAAGTTAGGGCTTCAAGGGTAGGTTTTTAAAAATCCTTTCAACAATCGATCGGAATCAACTCTTTTTATTTATTTGTTTAATAAACATCCACAAGACCGACCCTGAGGGTTTTGCTACATGGGCTGCAGCAGGTGACAAAGCCAATGTCGTGGTACTAGTGATGAGCAGATCTGCTGAGCTTCAAATTTGGCACTTTGCTCAAATGTGGCCAAGAATGTTGAATCACATCAAATTTATTCAATGTGAATCGAAAGTGTCTAATTATGCTCTGTGACCTGGAGGCAATAAACGTAGGGTGAAAAAAAAATACTCATTTTTCCCCGACCCTTACCATGGGAATAAACATGGGGTGAAACAAAATAATACTCACCTTTCTCCGACCCTCACCATGTCCGCACAGCTTCCCGCTTGATCATTTTTGTCTTGGCTTATTTCACAGCCACTAGTCCAGTCTCATCTTCGGCACCTCTGGCACCCACTTTGCTTTGCAATGTCATTGTGTCACCCTGGCCTGGATGCCACAAGTGTAATTAAAGCTGTGTCTGAGAGCAAGGGGGAGGTTCTCTAGTCAGGGGAACATTAGCATGCAGTACCTCCTGTCTCAGGCCAGTAGGGGGAGCAGGCTGCCCCTATAAAAGCTGGTGCTGGGAGCAGGGTTAGGGAGAACTTGATGGCCTGTCTCAGCACTGAGACTTGTCCCAGAGCAGAGCAGGGACAGACAGTCGTATTGCACCTAAGAAAAAGTGTGGCAGGAGGAGAGCCACAGGCCAGAGACAAGAGGCGAAGAGAGCCTGTCTTGGCAGATAAAGGACTTAATCTACCAGACTTTGGAGTCTGAGGCTGGGAGGATTCCACATTCTCCAGCAGATAACCAGTTCGCAAGGGACAGTATATTCCTTGGCCTAAGAAGCCTGGAGGCCCTGCCACAACCAAAGGGACCAGTAAAGCCGTACAAGGCTGGGAGCAGAAAGGAACCCACGTCGCAGGCCATACAGGCGAGAATACACGGAAAGCTCGGAAACGTGGGCTGTTACCCTATAACGAGGAGATAGCCAGAAGGAGCGCAGAAAGCACAGTAGGCCTACACCCTCACCCTGGCCTGGGCCAATTTCCCCGTTGCTCTCAGACATCCAGGTCCTCTCCTAGCTGGGACTGTTTATGGGTCAGTTTACCTGTTTCAGTAAAGACGCTGGACTGCAACCTATTGTCTGTGTGCTCCTTCGTGCCTCCAGCTCTACCGTTACTGGGACTCTCACTACCATCACTCCCACCATCCACCACACTGCCCTGGGGCCGCACTCTTCCCGTGGGGAGTCACACCATCCCAGCTGCATATATCATCAGCCCCAGCGGTCTGCCCTGCAGCGGCGGTTCCTAATGACCGCAAATCCACGGGTGGCGTAATCGGACATAATCAATAGCACATAACGGACTACCACTGGCCTGACCACCCTGAGCCACGGAACCGGGTTGCCACTACTACCCCCATCGTTCCCTATTGCCCGGATCCGAGTGCCCCACGGCCCAGGGGGCGAGTCAGCTTTGGCGTAGTCGGCAGGATTTCGTGCTCGCAACCACCGGGTACTGCGTGCCTGAAAAAGACTTTTGTAACTTACCTGTGGCGAAGTTTCCCGCCATCCGGAGCCGATTCCCGCCATCAGACGCCATCTTGGACCGTTTCCCGCCGTCTTCTGCCGTCTTCCCGCCATCCGCAGCTGCTTCCCGCCATCGGACGCCATCTTCAGGACGCCGCGCGGGAAGAAGAGGGGCGTGGACGTCAAAACCGCGCGAGATCCGAAGCTCCGCCCCATGCACCGACGCTGCGCAAGGTCCTGGAAGGGAGAGAGAGCGACGCTGACGTCATCAGGACGCGACGCCAGGTCCTTGTCCATAGCAGCAGCAGCGGAGCCGCGGCCTACAGAAGAGGATCGTCGGAAGGTAGGCCACGCTTAACTAGGGGGGAGGAAGATGTCGGACACAGAGGCGCCCACTACCACCAACGCAGCTGCAGCAGCGGTGATGCCCTTTTCCCTGCCCTACATCCCTTGAGCGGCCTGGCTGCCCAAGTACTCAGGGGAGCCCTAACTGACTTTAAGGAAAGGCTGTACAGTTTGTTCCAAGTCTACCCCCTGACAGAGGAACAGAAGGTCAGCATACTAACAGGGCAGTAGTGTTGAGCCACCCCCGTAGTGTTCGAGTTCGGTTCGGTTCGTCGAACACCCGTGTGTTCGCCGAACTGTTCGTCGAACTGTTCGTCGAACACCTTCGAACACCGTTAAAACCAATGGCAGGCAAACAAAAACACATAGAAACACATAGAAAACACCTTCAAAGGTGTCCAAAAGCTGACAAACTGCTCAGAAGACACAACTAACACATGGAAAAGTGACAAGTACATATAGTCATGCGAAAAGAAAAGAGGTGGAGGAGTAAAAGGAGGGGGAGACACAGATATAGGCATGTCATGCCCTTCTAAAATCCAAAAAGTGAGAAGCCGAGACGGCCAGTCCGCTCCTGCCCGTGCCACCTCCGTGTCGCCGGGTTTGTGCCAGAGCCGCGGTGAACCCTGACGGCCAGCCCCCCTCTCCCAATACTGGTGCCTGTCCGCTGGTGGGTCGAGAGAGCCCCCCTGTGGTGGAGGCAGCTCTAAGCTTTTTAATTTAAATTGTCCCTCTAATTTGAATGAATACACTTTAAATCCATTTACAAGGATCTATTGGAGGGCAAGTCTCATGCCAGCAGCCGCGTAATTCCAGCTCCAGTAGCGTCCACTAAAGCTGCTGCAGTTAAAAAGCTTTTATAAGGATCGAGCTCGGCTGTCCACCGCAAGGCATCCTAGTGCCAGTCCCAGCCCCTATGCCTTGGGGTGCCTCCTGATGCTCTTCACTAAGTATCCCGTGGTCCCGAAGCATTTCCTTTGAAAAAATTAAGTGTCCAAACTACAGGTGGTGTAGCTTGCTTAACAGCCGGGATAATCCGCTGACTAGCAGACACTGCTACTAGGCACAAAGTATTTCCTGGGCTAGATGCAGTTAAAAATTTGTAAGTAGATACTCTCGTTGGATGCTGAGAAAGCATTCCATAGAGTCTCCTGGCACGCCATATATGATTCTCTTAAAAAGCTTGGGGTAGGGGTCTAGGGGACCCTTTTATAGCCCAAATCACGGCCCTATATCACAATACGTCACCTAGGCTGAAGATAAATGGAACTGTAGCACCGAGGGCTCGGTTGCTACAGACGTATTGCACCTCACCCAGAGGTGTGATATCTCACTCTCAGATAAGGATGGAGTGTGGATCAGGACCCGACACCTGCATGCATTACACCACATTGCCGTGGGGCAGGGCGACCAATATGCCCCTGAGATGGGCACGACAGTCCCTGTCCCTGGCTGGAGTGGGGGGAGGGAACACTGAGGAAGGGGAACCCTGCAGTGCAAGAGCAGGGAGGAAGCAGTTCCTGGGTGCATTGAGAAGGGAGTATAAAAGGTGGGCACCATCTTAGTTCAGTGCAGAGAAGTCTGAGCAGAAGTGGCAGGGAGCAGGGGCTCTGCATGAGCTCTGCTCCGGAGGCGGGCCTAGTAACAGAGGCCCAGGCCTGCAAGAGGGAGAAGGAAGGAAGAGGAGCGGAGAAGGCTCCAGGAACGAGGAATGAAGGGATCCCAGGGGTGCGGACGGGCGAGTCGCCACCGCACGCCCGAATCCACCTGCGTGGAGGGGTCAGGCCAAAGGGGGAGACCCGTCCCCGAACTAGTGGAGGCAGGAAACGACCCTCAGCTAGAAACCGGAGGCTCTGACATTTTATGTGGCGCAGCCCCTTGCTCCACCCGCTAGGAAGGCACCACATAGGGTCAGGGAAACTGGCGCCAAGTTTACCAAGAGGAGGCCCGAGGCAGCCGGACAGAAGTGTTGGTAAGAAAGGCCAGACAAAGGACACACAAAGGGGGTCCTGTGAAGCGCTCCAAAGTTATCTGGGAGTTGTCTGAGCCCCTCACCTGGTGAGCACAGTACGACGTGGGCAGCCGTTACCTGCAGACGTGGTCTGGATAATAAGAACTGTGAGTAAAGGCCCTGAACTGCATCACTGACTCCGTGTCGTTACTGCTGCTGCCCTGCACCATCACCCCCATCCTCCGCATACACTGCCCTGAGGCTATACTCCTCCCGTGGGGAGTTATGCTATGCTCTGCTGCACCCACAACACCAGCCTTAGCGGTCTGCCCTGTAGCGGCGGTTCACTCTGACCGCAATCCACGGGTGGCGTAGTCGGACATTTAAACATCAAAACCACATAAATAGTTCCGCCACTGGTTTGACCGCCCTGAGCCACGGAACCGGATCGCCGCCACGAAGACTACAACCACCAGCATCCACCAAAAAGGGTCCGGCTCCGGGTGTCCCAAGGCCCAGGGGGTGCGTCAGAACATTTTCATCACCTTTCACAATCACCAATGGGACAAGGCAGGGATGTCCTCTGTCCCCTCTCTTATACATCCTAGTGACGGAGCACCTGCTCTCATCAATTCGCCATAACCCCAATATTAGGTGGATTGAGGTGGGAGGCACCGAGTACAAGTGCTCTCTATTTGCTGATGATGTCCTAGTATATATCACTCAATCACATATATCCATCCCTGCTGTTATGGCTGAAATAGATCACTTTGTTACATGGTAAAATTTTAAAATCAATGCAGCGAAGTCTGAGGCCCTCGATGTCTCCCTCCCTAAATCCATATAGGATTCCATCCAGTCCAACTTTCCCTTTGCCTGGCCCTCACAGGGTATCAAATACTTAGGAATTCCTATTCATAGAGACCTCTCCCATCTATGTTATCTTAATTTTGGGCCCTTTATTGAACAATTCCATACAGACCACGGTTGGCAAGTTAGAACTGTAAGATTCACTACGTGAACCACTGGTGTTTTGTGGAAAAGCACATGTACACCGCGTTCCAAATTATTATGCAAAAAGTGTTTAGGAGTGATAAGGGAAGAATTTGTTTGCTTGTCAGTTAAACTCATTGATGGTGATGTGTGTCAGGGCTCTTTATATCACTGTAAGCAATTGCAGACACCTGTGCTAATTAGTTTGGCAGGAGTGTCCAATGAAAGGCAAGACTACTTAAGAAGGCTCTCTCACATTATTAAGCAGCCTACATTTTCTGCCAAAATGGGAAAGAAAAAGGATGTGTCGGCTGCTGAGAAGCAACAAATTGTGGAGTGTTTAGGTCAAGGCATGACTACAATCAACATTGTGCGATGATCAGGATGAAGTGTCTTGGCAATCAAGAAGTATGTAGCTGATTCACAGTACACACGTGTGCGTGCTGATAAGGGCAAATTGAGGACTCTTTCCTACAGGCAATTACGTCAGGTTGAAAGAGCAGCGGCAAAAAAGCCTTGTCATAGCAGCAGACAAGTTTTTGAAGCTGCTTGTGCCTCCAACGTCCCCCGAACAACAAGATGCAGGGTCCTTCAGAGGTTTGCAGCTGTGCATACGCCATCCTGTCGACCTCCTCTATCCACTTCACACAAGCAGAAACGGCTCCAGTGGGCCAAACATTACATGAAGACTGATTTCAAAACTGTTTTGTTCACGGATGAGTGCCGTGCAGCACTCGATGGTCCAGATGAATGGAGTGGAGGATGGCTGGTTGATGGACACCCCACGCAAACACGGCTACAGCGCCAACAAGGAGGAGGTGGAGTAATGTTTTGGGCTGGAATCATGGGGAGAGAGATTGTCGGCCCCTTTAGGATCCCTGAAGGCGCTAAAGATGAACTCCATAATGTATGTGGATTTTCTCAAACAGCACTTCCTGCCATGGTTCAAGAAGAAGAACCGTGTATTTCACAGCAAGATCATTTTTCTGCATGATAATGCACCATCTCATGCTGCACATAAAACATCTGCATCTCTGGCTGATATGGGCATAAAAGGGGACAAACTTATGGTGTGACCCCCATGCTCCCCTGACCTCTACCCCATTCAGAACCTTTGGAGCATCATTAAAAGGAGTGTCTATGATGGCGGGAGGCAGTTCACATCTAAGCAACAGCTCTGGGAGGGTATTCTGTCCTCATGCAAAACAATTGAAGCAGAAACCATCCAAAACCTGACAAATTCAATGGACGAGAGAGTTCAGAAGCTCCTTTCGAACAAGGGGTCCTATGTGAAAATGTAACATCACCTAGAATAAAGTTTTGAGTTGAAAACTGTTTGATTTCAGTTTCTAACAACCTGCTAATGCTTATAATTTCAAAAATGACCATTTTTTTGGTCTTTATTAAAATGAAAAGGTTGATCGAAAAGTTTGGGGGATCTAAGAGTATGGCAACCCAGTAGTCATGATTACTTCGAATTCTGACAATATGAGGGTCATGCTGCAGGTAGTGCAGCAAGAAGGCACTTATGTGTCTTGCGCATCTCGGAGCCCCAAAATTATTTTCCGGGCTAGATGCAGCTAAAAATTATTTTTAATTTTAAATCTGGTGAAGCTTATTATAGATGGCCTAATAGGATCAGTGCTGCACACTGCTACAAAGCCCAAATTATTTTCCAGTCAAGATACAGATAAACATGATTAGTAATTTGAAAGCTTAAAACGGTTGGTAGGGTGATTTTAACCAATCATCAAGCTTTTACTCTCCCCAGGATGACACAGGGGTAGAAAAGTCGTTTCGGATCCATGATTTGTTCATCTTTATGAACGTGAGTCTGTCTACATTATCAGTGGAGAGCCGCGTGCGCTTATCTGTCAGCACACCACCAGCAGCGCTGAACACACGTTCAGACAGAACGCTGGCTGCGGGGCATGACAAGATCTCCAAGGCGTAAGTGGCTAGCTCCGGCCATTTATCCAGATTGGAAGCCCAAAAAGAGCAAGGGTCCAGTGACACAGTCGTGGCTTCAATGTTTACTTGGAGATACTCCTGTACCATCGTCTCTAGGCGTTGACTATGTGTCAGACTTCTTGTCTCCTGTGGCCTTGCAAAGGATGGGCTAAAAAAGTGGTGAAATGATTCCGCAAAATTGATGTTACCAGCAGATACTGTGGTTCTGTTACGGTTTGAGTGCTGAACACTTGACGGTCCCACGGTTGGCAAGTTGGAACTGTGAGATTCACTACGTGCACCACTGGTATTTTGTGGAAAAGCACATGTAAGATTCTGCAACAGTCTCTGCTGATACTCCTGCATGCGTGCATCCCTTTCTATGGCAGGAATAATTTCTGCAAATTTACTTTTGTACCGGGGATCTAACAGTGTGGCAACCCAGTAGTCAGGATTATTTCTAATTCTCACAATTCGAGGGTCATGTTGCAGGTAGTGCAGCAAGAAGGCACTCATGTGTGTTGCGCATCCAGGAGCACCAAGTCCCTGTTGTGTTGGTGGCGAGGTAACAATCATGCTTCCTTCCTCTGTCCTCTCCCCCCAACCTCGCACAACATAAATGTGATCAAGGTCTCCCTCATTTGATGAGTCTTCCATCAGTTCGTCCTCCACTTCTTCCTGGGCTCCTGCACCTTCCTCACTAGTTTGGCTGCTACCATGCGCCCTGGTAAAACCATCTCCCCCACCCTCACATGCCTGCCGCCTTGGTGCTGCCGACCGTCTGGACCTTGCAGATGTTAGCCCTTCCGCATACAACTCCTCCTCCTCTACTTCCTCCACCTCCTCTTGTGCCACCACCTGACTCCGAATTCTGTTTAACATGTGCTCCAGCATGTAAATCACCGGAATAGTCATGCTGATAATGGCATCGTCAGCACTAAACATCTTCGTCGCCATTTCAAAACTGTGCAGAAGGGTGCATAGGTCCCTGATCTGAGACCACTCCTCCAGCGTGATTTGCCCCACCTCTGAATCTCGTTGGCCCAGGCTATACGTCAGAACGTATTGCACCAGGGCTTGTCGGTGCTGCCACAGTCGCTGCAACATGTGCAGAGTTGAATTCCACCGGGTAGGCACATCGCATTTTAGCCGGTGAAGTGGCAGGCCCAACGACTTCTGTAGAGATGTAAGTCGCTGAGCTGCGGGATGCGAACGGCGGAAGTGAGCACACAGCGACCGTGCCCTCTGCAGAAGGCCATCTAGTCTGGGATAGTGGGCTAAAAATTGCTGGACAACCAGGTTCAACACGTGAGCCATACAAGGCACGTGTGTGACATTGCCCCGGCGAAGGGCCGCACCCAGGTTTGCAGCATTGTCGCACACGGCCTTCCCTGGTTTCAGGTCCAGTGGAGACAACCATTCATGAAATTGGTTCTCCAGAGCTGACCACAACTCCTCAGCTGTGTGACTCACATTTCCCAGACATTTCAATGTAAAAACCGCCTGATGACGTTGAGCCCTACTGCCAGCATAGTAAGGAGGTGTGCAGGATCCCTTCTGCGCAGTTAGAAAGCTTGTGGCATGACCAGACAGGCTTTGGGTGCAGGTGGAAGACCGAGAGGAGGTTGAGGAGGCAGAAGCAGTGGAGGAAAAATGACATAAAGAGGATTGACGCACAACTCGTGGGGACGGCAAGACTTGGACAGCAGCCCCTTGTCCTGCTGTCACCATAGTTACCCAGTGCCCAGTCAGCGACATGTAACGCCCCTGTCCATGCCTACTCGTCCAAGTGTCTGTGGTGAAATGCACCCTGTCACACACAGAGTTTCTCAAATAAGCGGTGATGTTGTGTGCGACATGCTGGTGGAGCGCAGGCACACCTTTCTTTGAGAAGTAGTGCCGACTGGGCATCTGGTACTGGGGCACTGCGACGGACATAAGGTCTCGAAAATCCTCTGTGTCCACCAGGTGGAAAGGCAGCATTTCTGTAGCCAAGAGCTTGCAGATGGTGAAATTCAACCTCTTGGCTAGGAGGAAATGGTCTTTTACTTGTCCACATCTGAGGGACCGAGGGCTGGCTATTGTGCTTAGACGGGGTTGATAAGGGTGTCCCCGGCAAACTGCCGGTCTGTGAGGAAGATGCAGGCGGACATGTTAGGTTGCCTTGATCCAAAGGTGGTGCTATCGATGTCGGACAGCGCTCAAGACCAGCTGGTGTTACCACCTCCAAAGAAAATGATGAACTGCCAATCACGCTGGCTGTTGCGGGTAAAGAGGTGGCAGGTCTGCGCCCCAAAACAGGTGTGACTGCTGTCCCCCCAGTCACAGAGGATGAAGAGGCCGCGGATGCACAAGATATGGCAGACGGTGGTTGGCCCGGCCGGCTAGACCGCATTGTAGCACACTGAGCTTCCCACTGCAACTTATGCTTCATGTCCATGTGCCGGTTCATGCATGAAGTACTCAAACTATGTATTTTTTGGCCTCTACTTAGCTTTTGCTGACAAATGTTACAGATAACACGAGTTGGGTCATCTTTATCGATCTGAAAAAATGCCCAGGCTATGCAAGGCTTAGCACCCATGCGACCTGAAGAGCCACCACGACTTGTGGTGAGAGGCAGAGTTGTGTTTGAGGATGCAGTTGTTGACGTGCTTCCAGTACTACGTCTCTGTCCAGGAAGGCGCAACCTGACCTCGTCGTCACTAGCATCTTCCTCCACCTCCTCTGCTGACCTCATCTCTTGGCTGACTGTGGGTTGACAGTAAGTGGGATCTCCGACCTCATCATCATCACCCTGTGCGTTATCACACCCGTCGTCCTCAGAGCCAACCTGTTCCTGCCCTGACAAAAAACTAAAGTTGTCGCTCCAATCAGGTATTTGAGTCTTATCATCGTCTTCCTCATTGTCTCCACCAACAGGAGTTACAGTTTGGGAATGAGGGTCTACATTATGGTCAGAACCTTCTGCGTCTGGTCCTGGATCCGACTCATAAAGATTCTGGGCATCAGTGCAGATCATTTCCTCGTCTGGATTCACAGAAGCGCTGGAGTCGACCTCTGATTCCCAGGCTATAGTATGAGTAAACAGCTCTGCAGACTCAACCATCTGTTCTACCTCATACTCAGACGGGCAGCTGGAGATTTGGGAGCTGTGAGGAAGCAAGTGCGATTTGGGTGACACCTTTGAGGACTGGAGTATTTGTGATGTTGAAGTTGATGTGGAGGAGAGCCCACTTAAAGGAGCACTTGATATCCGTTGAAGCACCTGCTGTTTTTGTGCCTCATCTGGAATTTGTAGCGATTGGCGTGGCCGTAAGAAAGGGATCTTATCACATTGTCCGCTAAAAGAAGTAGACATTTTAGTTTGGCTGGAAGATGGTCTTTCTTCTGCACCTACCCCACGGACACAACCTTTTTTCCCCTTCCCAACACGCCTATTCCCCTTTCCACCAGCAGCAGGCCTTTTTCCACTCATTTTGGTGGTTAACTAATTCACAACTCTGGAGTTGTTTGCACAAAAAAACAATGGATGGTAACCGAGCAGAGCTGAGTGGCCAAACTGTGGTATTAGGCCAAAACTATTGGCTGGGTTAGATGCAGAAAAAAATTATTTTTAATTTGCAACCTGATGGAGGTCAGTATAGATGGACTAATAGACCAAGTCCCACACACCGCTAGAAGCCCAAATATTTTTTCAGAGCTAGATGCAGAAAATTTTTTTATTCAATTTGCAACCTGATGGAGGTCAGTATAGATGGACTAATAGAACAAGTCCCACACACTGCTAGAAGCCCAAATATTTTTTCAGAGCTAGATGCAGAAAAAAATTATGTTTAATTTGCAACCTGATGGAGGTCAGTATAGATGGACTAATAGACCAAGTCCCACACACCGCTAGAAGCCCAAATATTTTTTCAGAGCTAGATGCAGAAAAAAATTATTTTTAATTTGCAACCTGATGGACGTCAGTATAGATGGACTAATAGACCAAGTCCCACACACCGCTAGAAGCCCAAATATTTTTTCAGAGCTAGATGCAGAAAAAAATTATATTCAATTTGCAACCTGCTGGAGGTCAGTATAGAAGGACTAATAGAACAAGTCCCACACACTGCTAGAAGCCCAAATATTTTTTCAGAGCTAAATGAAGAAAAAAATTATTTTTAATTTGCAACCTGATGGAGGTCAGTATAGATGGACTAATAGACCAAGTCCCACACACCGCTAGAAGCCCAAATATTTTTTCAGAGCTAGATGCAGAAAAAAATTATTTTTAATTTGCAACCTGATGGAGGTCAGTATAGATGGACTAATAGACCAAGTCCCACACACCGCTAGAAGCTCAAATATTTTTTCAGAGCTAGATGCAGAAAAAAATTATATTCAATTTGCAACCTGCTGGAGGTCAGTATAGAAGGACTAATAGAACAAGTCCCACACACTGCTAGAAGCCCAAATATTTTTTCAGAGCTAAATGAAGAAAAAAATTATTTTTAATTTGCAACCTGATGGAGGTCAGTATAGATGGACTAATAGACCAAGTCCCACACACCGCTAGAAGCCCAAATATTTTTTCAGAGCTAGATGCAGAAAAAAATTATATTCAATTTGCAACCTGCTGGACGTCAGTATAGAAGGACTAATAGAACAAGTCCCACACACTGCTAGAAGCCCAAATATTTTTTCAGAGCTAAATGAAGAAAAAAATTATTTTTAATTTGCAACCTGATGGAGGTCAGTATAGATGGACTAATAGACCAAGTCCCACACACTGCTAGAAGCCCAAATATTTTTTCAGAGCTAGATGCAGAAAAAAAATATTTTTAATTTGCAACCTGATGGAGGTCAGTATAGATGGACTAATAGACCAAGTCCCACACACCGCTAGAAGCCCAAATATTTTTTCAGAGCTAGATGCAGAAAATTTTTTTATTCAATTTGCAACCTGATGGAGGTCAGTATAGATGGACTAATAGACCAAGTCCCACACACTGCTAGAAGCCCAAATATTTTTTCAGAGCTAGATGCAGAAAAAAATTATATTCAATTTGCAACCTGCTGGAGGTCAGTATAGAAGGACTAATAGAACAAGTCCCACACACTGCTAGAAGCCCAAATATTTTTTCAGAGCTAAATGAAGAAAAAAATTATTTTTAATTTGCAACCTGATCGAGGTCAGCATAGATGGACTAATAGACCAAGTCCCACACACCGCTAGAAGCCCAAATATTTTTTCAGAGCTAGATGCAGAAAAAAATTATTTTTAATTTGCAACCTGATGGAGGTCAGTATAGATGGACTAATAGACCAAGTCCCACACACCGCTAGAAGCCCAAATATTTTTTCAGAGCTAGATGCAGAAAAAAATTATATTCAATTTGCAACCTGCTGGAGGTCAGTATAGAAGGACTATTAGAACAAGTCTCACACACTGCTAGAAGCCCAAATATTTTTTCAGAGCTAAATGAAGAAAAAAATGATTTTTAATTTGCAACCTGATGGAGGTCAGTATAGATGGACTAATAGACCAAGTCCCACACACTGCTAGAAGCCCAAATATTTTTTCAGAGCTAGATGCAGAAAAAAATTATTTTTAATTTGCAACCTGATGGAGGTCAGTATAGATGGACTAATAGACCAAGTCCCACACACCGCTAGAAGCCCAAATATTTTTTCAGAGCTAGATGCAGAAAAAAAATATTTTTAATTTGCAACCTGATGGAGGTCAGTATAGATGGACTAATAGACCAAGTCCCACACACCGCTAGAAGCCCAAATATTTTTTCAGAGCTAGATGCAGAAAAAAATTATATTCAATTTGCAACCTGCTGGAGGTCAGTACAGAAGGACTAATAGAACAAGTCCCACACACTGCTAGAAGCCCAAATATTTTTTCAGAGCTAAATGAAGAAAAAAATTATTTTTAATTTGCATCCTGATGGAGGTCAGTATAGATGGACTAATAGACCAAGTCCCACACACTGCTAGAAGCCCAAATATTTTTTCAGAGCTAGATGCAGAAAAAAAATATTTTTAATTTGCAACCTGATGGAGGTCAGTATAGATGGACTAATAGACCAAGTCCCACACACTGCTAGAAGCCCAAATATTTTTTCAGAGCTAGATGCAGAAAAAAATTATTTTTAATTTGCAACCTGATGGAGGTCAGTATAGATGGACTAATAGACCAAGTCCCACACACCGCTAGAAGCCCAAATATTTTTTCAGAGCTAGATGCAGAAAAAAATTATATTCAATTTGCAACCTGCTGGACGTCAGTATAGAAGGACTAATAGAACAAGTCCCACACACTGCTAGAAGCCCAAATATTTTTTCAGAGCTAAATGAAGAAAAAAATTATTTTTAATTTGCAACCTGATGGAGGTCAATATAGATGGACTAATAGACCAAGTCCCACACACTGCTAGAAGCCCAAATATTTTTTCAGAGCTAGATGCAGAAAAAAATTATTTTTAATTTGCAACCTGATGGAGGTCAGTATAGATGGACTAATAGACCAAGTCCCACACACCGCTAGAAGCCCAAATATTTTTTCAGAGCTAGATGCAGAAATTTTTTTTATTCAATTTGCAACCTGATGGAGGTCAGTATAGATGGACTAATAGACCAAGTCCCACACACTGCTAGAAGCCCAAATATTTTTTCAGAGCTAGATGCAGAAAAAAATTATTTTTAATTTGCAACCTGATGGAGGTCAGTATAGATGGACTAATAGACCAAGTCCCACACACTGCTAGAAGCCCAAATATTTTTTCAGAGCTAGATGCAGAAAAAAATTATTTTTAATTTGCAACCTGATGGAGGTCAGTATAGATGGACTAATAGAACAAGTCCCACACGCTGCTAGAAGCCCAAATATTTTTTCAGAGATAAATGAAGAAAAAAATTATTTTTAATTTGCAACCTGATGGAGGTCAGTATAGATGGACTAATAGACCAAGTCCCACACACTGCTAGAAGCCCAAATATTTTTTCAGAGCTAGATGCAGAAAAAAATTATTTTTAATTTGCAACCTGATGGAGGTCAGTATAGATGGACTAATAGACCAAGTCCCACACACCGCTAGAAGCCCAAATATTTTTTCAGAGCTAGATGCAGAAAAAAATTATATTCAATTTGCAACCTGCTGGAGGTCAGTATAGAAGGACTAATAGAACAAGTCCCACACACTGCTAGAAGCCCAAATATTTTTTCAGAGCTAAATGAAGAAAAAAATTATTTTTAATTTGCAACCTGATGGAGGTCAGTATAGATGGACTAATAGACCAAGTCCCACACACTGCTAGAAGCCCAAATATTTTTTCAGAGCTAGATGCAGAAAAAAATTATATTCAGTTTGCAACCTGATGGAGGTCAGTATAGATGGACTAATAGAATGATGCTATGCCCAAAAGATTTTACTTCACTAGGTGCAGTAAAAAAATTGGTATTCTATACACAGGTGGTATATCTTGCAACACAGATAGGCTACTCCACTGACTAACACACTCTGCAATAGGCCAAAAAGGATTAGGTTTGCTAGATTCAGCCAAATGCTGTGAAAAAAACTTGCACAGCACTGGCACAGACCTGCCTGGCAAAAACTGATAGGAACTGATGTAACCTAGTCCTGAAAAGGACTCCAATTACAATTAGTCTTTACTCCCACAATCTATCTATTTAAGAGCACAGACCTGCCTGATAAAAGTCGTAGGAAATGCTGTAACCTAGTCCTTAAAAGGACTGCAACCACAACTATTCCCTACTCCCAAGCTATCTGTATATTTGTGCGAAAATTGGCTTGAAATTAACAAGGTATAGCGCACACAGCAACAGCGGTGCCGTCTAACACGCAGCTGCAGCAGTGAGAAAATGGTGGCGACGGGGAAAATGGCTTGGTCTTATAGGGCAAGGACATGTGACATACACTGCCAATCACACATGCCCTTGCTTGTGTGAAAAAAAGCACTTCGCTCCGTGTGTGCGCTGCTGATAGGCTGACAGATTGCACCTCCCCACTGCAAATGCGGGAAAGAGAAAAAAAAATGGAGATCTTCATTGTTCCTGCAGAGATCCATCCCCTGCCCCTCCCCCCGCCCCGCTGTACACTCAAACTGCGTATTAACATAAATTTTCATCATTACTGAGAAAAAATCCAGTTATGATTTTGGTGCACGAACAGTTATCGAACATAACCTCGAACAGCCGATTTTTTCTCAAATTGTTCGTGTTCGCCGACCGGCTCGAACACCGCCCAAAACAGCTCGAATTTGAGATTGGCGAACAGTTCGAGTAGAACAACGCTCATCTCTACAGGGCAGTTAACTGGCGCAGCCCAAAGGTAGGTAAAATCATGGCCCACTGAGGAGAAAAGGACTGTGAAGGGTATTCTGGCCCGGCTGCGGGGTACCTTTGACACACGTACCTCCGCTGAGATTAAAATGAGGTTCTATGGATGTAAGTAGCGGACACAGGACAGCATCAGAGACTATGCCCTAAATCTGCAGGAAGCCTTGAGGGCTATTCAACAAACTGACCCTGGCAGTGTGCAGGAAACGGATAAGCTGCTAACAGAACAATTCATAGAAGGTCTGCTGTCTAGCGCCCACAGGGCCCAACTGCGCCTCATGTTCTTTCAGAACCCCGACCTGACCTTTGTCCAATTTAAGGACAGGGCCATAAGGGTGCTCCGTGAACCTGCAACCAGTGGCGCTATAAACCCCCGGCGCCCTGCTCTCACCTACCACCAGGAGGCGGCGCCCTCCTCTATGGACTCCATGGGGGGTGATGGACAGGCCCTGAACCAAGCCCCGTCGAAAGACCTGCACCACCAAGTCCAGGAGCTGACCAGGAGCGTCGCGGCGTTGACCAGGACCGTCCAGGCGTTGCAAGTGGACCCGTCAAGACCCATCGAGCTGGCTTCAAGTCCGGAGGATGTCCCGTGGCATCGATAGAGGAGGATCCCGTTGTTCCGAGGGAGGCCCACAGACCGCTACGCAGAGGATGGACAGCCCATTTGCCGTCGATGCAACCAGCCCGGACACATTTCCAGGTACTGTAATTTAAACGGGTCCAACCTGGGGCAGAGGGCCAACCCCCAGGCATAAGATCACCAGGCCCTTATAATTGGCGTGATAAGTACGTTGGGGGGTGCCTGGTTTTGCCCGTGGTGCTGGACGGTATCCCCATGAGCGCCTTGCTGGATACTGGGTCGCAAGTAACCACTATCCCTTATGTACTTTTTAAGCAGTATTGGACTGATGCTGATATCACACGGTATCCAGACAGTAACTTGAGCATCATCGCCAGTAATGGCTTACCCGTGCCGCAGATGGGGTTCAAGGAGATGACCATTAAAATTGGTAAAGTTGAACTGCCGGCACAGGGAGTAATTATTGTGGACATTGACCATCGTGAAAGTCACCCTAAAATAACTGTGGGCACTAACGTGATTGAAAATTGTCTTTCAGAGGTAATTGTAATCTTACAACAGGTGGCGGTGAGTGCTAGTTCCAGCCAACAGAGAGTCCTCAACAAGGAGATAAAAGCCCTGATGAGACGGCAGCAGTTAGAACTGTCTGGTGGTGAGATCGGTAGCGTAAGACTGAGTGACCCATTCCCCATTTCCATGCCTCCCAAAAGTGAAATGATGATCTGGTGTCAGTCTGCAATCGGGTTGAGAGGTAGAGACTACCAAGCCATGGTAGAACCCGTGTACTCAGACAGCAGGCCCACCATTTTGACAGCCCGGGGGGTGGTTGATGTCCGTCATGGGAGGGTGCCCGTCCGCATCCTCAACATTGGGGAGAGGGAAGTACACTTACCCAGGTACGCCACACTCGCCAAACTGTTTGTTGTCGAACACAAAGCCATCAGGGCCGTGGAACCCTTGCCTCCATCTCCACAGGCGGAGGGTAATGGCTCCCAGAAACAAAAGGAGGACTGGTGCCAGAAACTCCATGTGGGTGCTGACTCCACTCCCCTGCACCAAAAACAAGGAGTCTACCGGGTGGTACAGGAGTACGAGAGAGTCTTTAGTAAGCACCCGCTAGACTTCGGCAGAGTAAAGGGGATAGAGCACCACATCCCCACAGGGAGCCACCCACCGATAAAAGAAAGACACAGACCTGTACCCCCTGCACACTACCAGAACGCAAAGGGCATGCTAAGAGAGATGAAAGAAGCTGGGGTTATTAGAGACAGCTGTAGCCCCTGGGCAGCCCCCTTGGTTCTGGTCAAAAAGAAAGACGGCACCATGAGAATGTGTGTGGACTATAGACAAATCAACCGTATCACCCACAAAGACGCATATCCGCTGCCTAGAATAGAGGAGTCTTTAGCCGCACTAAAATCAGCTAACTTCTTTTCTACTTTGGACCTTACTAGCGGGTACTGGCAGGTTCCTGTGGCAGAGGCTGACAAGGAGAAGACCGCCTTCACCACCCCGATGGGACTGAGCGAGTTCAACTGTATGCCTTTCGGGCTCTGCAACGCACCAGGGACCTTCTAGCGGCTGATGGAATGCTGTCTAGGGCACCGAAACTTCGAGACGGTCCTCCTTTACCTGGACGACGTGATCGTCTATTCAAAGACCTACGAGGACCATCTAAAGCACCTGGCCGAGGTGTTCGAAGCCCTGGCAGGCTACGGCCTGAAGGTGAAACCATCGAAGTGTCACCTGCTGAAACCAAAGGTCCAGTACCTAGGGCACGTGGTAAGCGCGGAAGGAGTGGCCCCCGACCCTGACAAGGTCACGGCAATCAAGAGCTGGCCAAGCCCCTCGAACATCAAAGAGGTGAGACAGTTTCTCGGGTTGGTAGGCTACTACCGAAGGTTCATCCCCGGGTTCACTAAGATGGCAGCTCCTATGCAGGACCTCCTGATCGGACAGTCTAAGTCCAGAAGTCAAAAGCCACCCTTCAAGTGGGATAAACCGGAAGAGGAGTCCTTCCGCCAGTTGAAGATGGCCCTCACGGGGGATGAGATCCTAGCCTACCCTGATTATGGTCAGCCTTTTATTCTCCACACGGACGCCAGTAATGTGGGACTGGGAGCCGTACTGTCCCAAAACCAACAATGCAGAGAAAGGGTGATCGCATACGCCAGCCGGAAGCGGAGGCCCACCGAGAGGAACCCGGAGAATTACAGCTCCTTCAAGCTAGAATTCTTGGCGGTGGTGTGGGCCGTGACGGAACGCTTCAAGCATTACCTGGCCTCCGCAAAGTTCACCGTGTACACGGACAACAACCCGTTGACACACCTGGACAATGCAAGACTGGGTGCCCTAGAACAGCGGTGGATGGCCCGTCTCTCCAACTATGACTTCTTGATCAAGTACCGGGCAGGCAAAACCAATGCCAACGCGGACGCCCTATCAAGAATGCCTCACTTACCTGAAGGTGACGAAGACCCAGAAGAGCTGGAGGAGGTAGAACTCCCCGCGTTTCACCGGTATGGAACCGCTCAATACTCCCACCGTGTGAAGGAGGAGGATCTAACAACCGTGATGATCAATCCCCTACCTCACCACAGCTGGGCCGAGACCCAAGATAGTGACCCGGCCATCCGCCTGGTGAAAGACCTGCTGACCCAGGAAGACGCCCGCATGAATCCGGATGCTCCAGAGGAAGCTAGACAGCTATGGAAGGAGAAGAGCAAGCTGTTCCTCTACGAAGGCAAGTTGTGCAGAAGGATTGACAACCACCGGACGCACGAGCTGACCTGGCAAGTCATGGTCCCAAGGCGGGATGCAGCTATGGTTCTGGGGGCTTACCATGACAGAGCGGGACACTTCGGTTGGAAGAAACTGGAGTTCCTGCTAAGAGGAAGGTTCTTTTGGGTCGGCATGAGAGGAGCTGTAGAAAAGTGGTGCAGAGACTGTGGCCCTTGTCACCTAAGGAGGAAGGACCACACCAGCCAGAAGACACCCTTGAGGCCCATCGTCACCACGCAGCCTCTTGAGCTGGTAGCTCTAGACCATGTCAAGTTGGCTCCAAGCCGGTCAGGGTACATCTACCCCCTGACAATCATGGACCACTATTCCCGTTTTCTCGTGGTGGTCCCGGTAAAGGACTTGACAGCCCAAACAGCGGCCAGAGCCTTCCAGCAATACTTCTGCCGTCCACACGGGTATCCGGAACAGGTCCTGACAGACCAGGGTCCAGCGTTCGAGGCTGAAATCTTCCAGGAGTTCTGCAACCTCTATGGCTGTAAGAAGATTCGTACAACGCCTTACCACCCCCAAACCAACGGGATGTGTGAGAAGATGAGCAATATAGTCATTGATCTCCTGAAGACGTTGCCCCTGGAGGAACGCAGCCTGTGGCCAGAAAAATTGCCGGACCTGATAGACCTATACAACAATATCCCGGTGAATGCTACAAACTGCACCCCTGCTTACCTGATGCGAGCCAGACCAGGTAAGCTGCCCGTTGACCTGGAGACGGGAGTCCTAATACCTGAGGACACCTCCCCGTATGCGGACTGGGATACGGAAAGGCAACTGCAGTACAAGAAGGTACAGGAGAGTGTGGAGAAGAGCCTGGCCCAGGTGAGAGAGAGGCAAGAAAAACTCTTCAATCAACACGCCCCTGCTGGTCCCCTAGAACCTGGTGAGCAAGTCCTAAAGCGAAAAAGAAGGCTACATAAGTTGGATGACCAGTGGGAAAGGGAACCCTACACCGTACTGCAGTCTGACCACGACAACCCAAAGGTGTGCGTAATCACCAAGGACGGAGGAGAAACCACTAGTGTTGTCTCCAGAGACGACCTCAAAAGGTGCCCCGAGCAACTCCATAGTGCAGAAGAGGATCAGAGTGACCTTGAACCCGCAGAGGACAAGGAAGAAATGATCAGCACCGTTCTCGGAGAGTTCCCTCAGTCCTGGACTCGCATAAATGATGCCATAGTGGTACCCGTCCTGAATTTTCTGCAACTGGCAGAGCAACAACCAACACCAGAGCCGGAAGGTGAAGAGGAAAAGCAAGCAGTTCCAGAGGCAGAAGAGCCTGAACCAGCAGCCCAGGAGAATCAACCCTCTGCTGACAGTGAGCATGCCATGCCTGTGGTAAGCCAAAGGACCCGCAGACAGCTGCCTGCCCTACCTGTACACCCAGCTGGTAGCTGTACCCCTAACGCTAGTGGGGAAAGCCAGGTCAGTCCACCACCAGACAGTGGGTTAAGGAGGTCAACCAGGAGCACAAAGGGACAGATACCCGCTTGCTGGAGAATATAGAGCGCGCAAAAATTGTAAATAACCCTGTTGCCAAATGTTGAAATGTTTGCCAAGTTATATGCATGTTTGGTAATTCTGTGTTTCAGTTTCTTGCAGCTACCGTAAGGACTCAAAGGTTATGGACTTTTTATAACCGGGACCTTGTATGGACTGCGTTCGGAGCCTAACCAAGGAATGAACTAAGACTGTAAAGGACTTGGGGTAGGACAGACCCCCACCTGGTTAAGGCTCCCCGTTGTGTTGGTGATATGGACACCCGGTCACAGACCACACTGTGACCTTAAGAACTCAATCTGTGCGACGTCTGTCTATTAATGTTTTATTGTTATGCATATTGTCTTTGTTTATTGTTTAGTCCCGGAGTACTAAATTTCACTAGGGGGGAATGTGTCACCCTGGCCTGGATGCCACAAGTGTAATTAAAGCTGTGTCTGAGAGCAAGGGGGAGGTTCTCTAGTCAGGGGAACATTAGCATGCAGTACCTCCTGTCTCAGGCCAGTAGGGGGAGCAGGCTGCCCCTATAAAAGCTGGTGCTGGGGGCAGGGTTAGGGAGAACTTGATGGCCTGTCTCAGCACTGAGACTTGTCCCAGAGCAGAGCAGGGACAGACAGTCGTATTGCACCTAAGAGGAAGTGTGGCAGGAGGAGAGCCACAGGCCAGAGACAAGAGGCGAAGAGAGCCTGTCTTGGCAGATAAAGGACTTAATCTACCAGACTTTGGTGTCTGAGGCTGGGAGGATTCCACATTCTCCAGCAGATAACCAGTTCGCAAGGGACAGTATATTCCTTGGCCTAAGAAGCCTGGAGGCCCTGCAACAACCGAAGGGACCAGTAAAGCCGTACAAGGCTGGGAGCAGTAAGGAACCCACGTCGCATGCCATACAGGCGAGAATACACGGAAAGCTCGGAAACATGGGCTGTTACCCTATAATGAGGAGATAGCCAGAAGGAGCGGACAAAGCACGGTAGGCCTACACCCTCACCCTGACCTGGGCCAATTTCCCCGTTGCTCTCAGACATCCAGGTCCCCTCCTAGCTGGGACTGTTTATGGGTCAGTTTACCTGTTTCAGTAAAGACCCTGGACTGCAACCTATTGTCTGTGTGCTCCTTCGCGCCTCCAGCACTACCGGTACTGGGACTCTCACTACCATCACTCCCACCATCCACCACACTGCCCTGGGGCCGCACTCTTCCTGTGGGGAGTCACACCATCCCAGCTGCATATATCATCAGCCCCAGCGGTCTGCCCTGCAGCGGCGGTTCCTAATGACCGCAAATCCACGGGTGGCGTAGTCGGACATAATCAATAGCACATAACGGACTACCACTGGCCTGACCACCCTGAGCCACGGAACCGGGTTGCCACTACTACCCCCATCGTTCCCTATTGCCCGGATCCGAGTGCCCCACGGCCCAGGGGGCGAGTCATCATGATGCCGCAAACCGACGAACTTCATAAATTCACGAGGACATGAGGATCCCCGTGGTTTCGAAGGCCTGCGGTTTGAAAAAGTCCAGATTCTAGCTAACCTGATTTTTTTTTTAATTCAAAGTGAATTAATTTTTCCTTGATGTAATACACTTATCTTAGGTGTTAGTTTTGTATAGCATTTTTCTTAATGAATCCAATTAATTCAGCTATTTAGTCAGTGTAAGTTGATATTATTTGAAGATTGTTTTGTGGTATTTATTTATTGGTGCACGCTTCTATTTAGGCAATGCACAGCATATTTTTTCTTCAGAGCATGGTGGTGGTGGGATTAAGTGTAATACGTAGTTGTATGGAAATATCATTTGGCCAATAATCAGCACTAATAATTGGGCTCCATATAGTTTGTCAGCTATAATTTGAAACTTTATAGTAAAGTTAAAGAGGTTGTCCATTACTTTTACATTGATGCCCTATCCTTAGGATAAGGCACCAATTTCTGATCGGCCAAGTTTCGACACCTGGCACCTCTGACGATCAGCTGCTATCAGTGGGGGCGGCCGACGGCCGGAAGTACTTATTTGCGGAGCTTGGCCACCTCTTTGCATTGGCTGCCGAAGAGTACTGCACATCCCCCTCCTGTTCAAATCAACAGGAGGCAGATGTGCAGTACCAAGCCCCAGCCACTACAAGTAGACGGCCAAGCTCCGCAAGTAAGTACTTCCTGCCGGCGCCACCAATGATGGCTGATTGACAGGGGTGCCGGGTATTGGACCCCGGCCGATCAGACATTGATGACCTATTCTAAAGATAGGCCATCAATGTAAAAGTAGTTGACAACCTCTTTAATTGCACACTATACAATTGTATACTTTATAAGGCCACATTGACAACAACAGAAGGTACGGCACAAGTCATCATACAAGCTATAGCAGGTCCTGAATTTCATATTCTAGAATACAAACTTGCTAAAGTATTGAATTAAGCAAAATACGACAACATTAAGGCTATACATTCTAACTATTCCTATCAATGTATTGTTGAGACAAATGGATTCTGGAGGCAGGCCCCATGGAAGAAAGAGTCACCAAAAAATTGTTGGATCTTCCAAATATGGTGCAATCACATGGAGGATATTTATGTGGCACCCCAGGGGTCTGGTTTCCCACAGTAATGTAATGTTATGTCTGAGAGCAGGTGGGAGGTCCTTTGGTCAGGGATCCTGTGCATGCCACACCTCCTGCCCAGTCTTGGGAGGGGAAGACCTTCCCCTATATAAACCCGGGGCTGAAGCAGGGTTAGTCAGTCAAGGAGAGTAGAGACAAGAAACAGTCACAGGAAGAAACAGCAGAAGCTCAGTGGGAGCAATACTACTACGAGTCAGGGGCTGGCAGCTGCAGAGCTCGCCCTGACTGAGAAGCTTTCTTACCGGACCCGGCGTCCGAGGCTGTGGGGACTAACTCTTACCCAGCAGCAGAAGCCGACCGGCAGGGGATTTCAGGTCCTCAGGCCCAGAAACCCGAAGGCACGGTCACACGCGTGGGACCAGCGCCGCCATCGTGGAGCGGAAGCCATTAGAAGGCCCCGAGTCACCGGCCATACGGGTGAGCACCACACGGTACACTCAGGGACGTGGGCTACTTATATCCGCTTCTAGCAAGGTAGCCAGAAGAGTACAGTCAGTTTGGGAGGCCTACAACTCCGCCTGGCCAGGGGAGATCCCATCTGCTCAAGGACTGACCAGGCCCCGTTCGCTAGCAAGTACTCTGGGAGGGTCTATCGTTGTTACCAGTAAAGACCCTGAATTACACCGCACCGTCTCTGAGTGGTTCCTGCTACCCTCATCTTCCACGTCGGCTGCCCTGAGGCCATACCCCTCCCGTT
This sequence comes from Phyllobates terribilis, assembly GCF_046119375.1. Classification (NCBI taxonomy): domain Eukaryota; kingdom Metazoa; phylum Chordata; class Amphibia; order Anura; family Dendrobatidae; genus Phyllobates; species Phyllobates terribilis. Next base: position 212,797,914 of record NW_027362769.1, on the reverse strand, counting down.
GGGGGTTATACTATCACGCTGCACAATTCTACACTGGCCTCAGCGGTCTGCCCTGCAGCGGCAGCTCCATAGCTGCAAATCAACGGGTGGCGTAGTCGACACACAAATAACATCTATCAAGACTGCCACACACTGAGTTGACTCCCTGGGCACGGACCGGGTCCCCGCCACTCGGAGACTACAACCCTCATCTGATCCGGTTCCGGGTAAGCCCCCATGCGCGAGACGCTGCGCGACACAGCAGGCCCAGGGGCGCGTCAACTTTGGCGTAGTCGGCAGGATTTCGTGCCCGCAACCACCGGGTACTGCGTGCCTGAAAAAGAGACTTTTAAAACTTACCATCCGTGAAGTTTTCCCGCCATCGGTGAAGATTCCCGCCATCTGGCGCCATTTTCAGCCTTCTTCCCGCCATCTGTGAAGATTCCCGCCATCCGGCGCCATCTTCAGCCTTCTTCCCGCCATCCGTGGAGTTTTCCCGCCGTTGGACGCCATCTTGAGGACGCCGCGCGGGAAGAAGAGGGGCGTGGACTCCGAAAGCGCGCGAGAACTGAAGCCCCGCCTCACGTCCGGACGTTGCGTAAGGTCCTGGAAGGAGCCCAGCAGACGCCGACGTCACCGGAGCGCGACGGAAGGTCCTCAACCCTGACGATCTACTGCGGAGCCGCGGCCTACGGAACAGGATCATCGCAAGGTAGGCCACGGTCCACTAGGGGGGAGGAAGATGTCGGATGCGGAGGAGAGCTTCATTGCCTCAACCCCCGCCAGCGCCACCGCTGCTGCAGTTATGCCCTTCACCATGCCCTATATCCCGGGAGCAGCTTGGCTACCCCAGTACTCAGGGGAGTCACATACCCTGCATGACTTTAGAGAAAAGCTGGATAGCCTCTTCCAGGTGTACCCCCTCACAGAAGAGCAAAAAGTGAGCATCCTGGTGGCCCAACTAACCGGGGCAGCCAAAAGGGAAGTAAAATCCTGGCCACCTGGGAGGAAGACTGTCGCAGGGATACTAACCCGGCTGAAGGATACCTTTGATACCCGCACCTCAGCCGAGATTAAGCTTAGATTCTACGGGTGCAAGCAGCGAGCGCATGAGAGTATAAGGGACTATGCACTAAACCTACAAGAGGCCCTGAGGGCCATTAAGCAGACCGACCCTGATGGAGTGGGAAACGAGGACAGGCTGTTCACCGAACAATTTATAGAGGGACTATATTGTAATGCCCACCGAACCCAGTTGCGGGCGATGGCCTTACAGGATCCCCATCTGGGCTTTGCACAGTTCAAGGACAGAGCCATCCGGGTGCTCCGAGAACCGGCACCGGGTGGCGTTGTGACCCACAGGCGCCCAGCTATCACTTACCACCAGGAGGCGGCGCCCTTGTCGGCAGGGCCTGTGGGAGCTGATGCGCAGGCTTTGGACAATGACCCGGCTCCAGACCTACACCATCAGGTCCAAGAGCTAGCTAAGAGCGTTGCTGCGCTAACCCGAACTGTGCAGTCTTTACAGGTTTCCACCCCAGGGAAGATCCAGCTGGCATCCGGACCGGAGGACATCCCGTGGCGTCGACCAAGGAGGACCCCACCGGCCAGAGGAAGACCCAGTGACCGATACAGCGAAGACGGACGACCCATCTGCCGCCGCTGCAATCAACCCGGACATATGGCAAGGTACTGTTCTTTAAACGGGCACAACCTGGGGTAGAGGGCCAACCCCCAGGAAAAAGATCACCAGGCCCATCGAACTGGCGCGACAGATATGTGGGAGGACGTCCAGTCTTGCCTGTGGTACTGGATGGCATTCCCATGAGTGCCCTACTGGACACCGGGTCACAGGTCACCACCATCCCGTACGTGCTCTTTAAGCAGTACTGGAATGACTCGGATATTACCCGCTACCCTGACGACGACTTGAGTATCATCGCCAGCAATGGCCAGCCCGTGCCACAGATCGGATTTAAAGAGGTGACCATCAAAATCGGTAGAGTCGAACTGGCAGCACAGGGACTGATCATTGTAGATATTGACAAACATGAGAGTCACCCAAAAATAACTCTAGGAACTAATGTAATTGAAAATTGTCTTGCAGAGGTGATTTTCCTTTTACAGCAGGTTGCCAAGAACGCCAGCTCCGGCGAGCAGCGGGTGCTCCAGAAAGAGATCCGGGCACTGATGCGATGGCAACAGGTGGAACTCTCCGGCGGTGAGATTGGTAGCGTAAGAATGTGTGACCCTTTTCCTATTGCCATGCCCCCAAAAAGTGAAATGATGATTTGGTGCCGGGCAGCTATTGGTCTGAGAGGTAGAGATTACCAGGCAATGGTAGAACCAGTTTACTCAGACAGTAGGCCCACCATCTTGACAGCACGGGGGGTGGTTAATGTACGCCATGGGAGGGTGCCCGTTCGCATAATCAATATCGGGAAGAGGGAAGTGTACCTGCCCCGGTATGCCACGCTAGCCAAATTATATACCATTAACCAAAATGCTATACAATCTGTGGAACCCTTGCCTCCATCTCACCCGGAGGAAGGTAACGGCTCTAAGAAAACAAAGGAGGACTGGTGTCAGCAACTACATTTGGGTACTGACTCCACTCCCTCACATCAGAAACAGGGAGTCTATCGGGTGGTTCAAGAGTACGAGAGAGTGTTTAGTAAACACCCGTTAGACTTCGGGCGAGTCAAGGGGGTAGAACACCACATCCCCACGGGAGACCATCCTCCCATAAAAGAGAGGTATCGACCCGTACCCCCTGCACACTACCAACACGCCAAGGGGATGCTTAGAGACATGAAGGAGGCTGGGGTGATCAGGGATAGCTGTAGCCCCTGGGCAGCTCCACTAGTCTTAGTCAGAAAAAAAGACAACACCATGAGGATGTGTGTAGATTACCGGAAAATCAACCGTATCACACACAAGGATGCGTACCCCTTACCAAGGATAGAGGAGTCATTGGCTGCTTTAAGATCTGCTAACTTCTTCTCTACCTTGGATCTCACTAGCGGGTACTGGCAGGTTCCTGTAGCAGAGGCGGACCGGGAGAAGACCGCATTCACCACCCCGATGGGACTTAGCGAGTTCACCTGCATGCCGTTCGGACTCTGCAACGCACCAGGAACCTTCCAACGACTAATGGAGTGTTGTCTGGGCCACAGAAACTTCGAGACGGTCCTGTTGTACCTGGACGATGTCATCGTATATTCCAAGACGTATGAGGACCACCTGAAACACCTGGCGGAAGTGTTCGAAGCTCTGGCGAGTTACGGCCTAAAGGTGAAACCCTCCAAGTGTCACCTCCTGAAACCAAAGGTGCAGTACCTGGGACACGTGGTGAGCGCTGACGGAGTGGTTCCCGACCCTGATAAGATCACCGCAATTAAGGAATGGCCAAGCCCCTCCAGCGTAAAAGAAGTGCGGCAGTTCCTCGGGTTGGTAGGCTACTACCGAAGGTTTATTCCCGGTTTCACCAAAAAGGCAGCACCTATGCAGGACCTCCTGATAGGCCAGTCCCGGAAGGCCAAGAACCAGAAGCCGCCCTTCAAATGGGAGGAGCTGGAAGAAGAGTCCTTCCGCCAGCTGAAGATGGCCCTCACGGGGGACGAAATCCTGGCGTACCCGGATTATAGCCAGCCCTTTATCCTCTACACCGACGCCAGTAACATCGGGCTAGGAGCCGTACTGTCCCAGATCCAGCAGGGGAAGGAACGAGTAATCGCCTACGCCAGCCGAAAGCTGCGACCCACCGAAAGGAATCCCGAGAATTACAGCTCATTTAAGCTAGAGTTCCTGGCCGTAGTATGGGCAGTCACCGAGCGCTTTAAGCATTACCTCGCTTCTTCCCGGTTCACCGTGTACACGGATAACAACCCGTTGACACACCTGGACACGGCAAGACTCGGTGCCCTGGAGCAGAGGTGGATGGCCCGTCTGTCCAACTACGAGTTCACAATCAAATACCGGGCCGGACGCTCCAATACCAACGCGGACGCCCTGTCCAGGATGCCCAACCTGCCGGACGAAGGAGAAGATCCGGAGGGACTGGAAGAAGTTGAACTCCCTGCGTTCCACCGTCATGGGACTATCCAGTACTCCCACCGGGTAAGGAGTAAGCAGGCTGCTACGTTGAACCCCTTACCTCACTACAACTGGGCGGAAACGCAAGACAGCGACCCTGCCGTCCGACTGGTGAAGGAGATGCTGACTCGCCCGGAGGCTTGCCTTGAACCAGACGCTCCGGAGGAAGCCAAACAACTATGGGCAGAGAGGAGTCGACTGTTCCTTTTCAAGGGGAAGTTGTGCCGCAGAATGGTTAACTCCCGGACGCATGAACTACTCTGGCAAGTAGTGGTGCCACGAAGAGACGCAGCCATGGTGATGGAGGCATACCACGACGGAGCTGGACACTTCGGGTGGAAGAAGCTGGAGTTCCTGCTGCGCGAGCGATTCCACTGGGTAGGCATGAGGGGAACCATTGAGAAGTGGTGCAGAGACTGTGGCCCGTGCAACCTAAGAAGGAAGGATCGTGCCAGCCAGAAGACTCCCCTGCAGTCCATCGTCACCCGGCAGCCGTTGGAACTGGTAGCCTTGGATCATGTAAAACTGACCCCAAGCAGAAGTGGCTACGTCTACGCACTAACCATCGTGGATCACTACTCCCGGTTCTTGGTTGTCGTCCCCGTCAAGGACTTAACAGCTCGAACAGCAGCGAGAGCCTTCCAGCAGCATTTCTGCCGTCCACACGGGTACCCGGACCAAGTGTTGACAGACCAGGGACCTGCCTTTGAAGCGGAGGTCTTCCAAGAATTCTGCACTCTGTATGGCTGCCGGAAGATAAGGACGACACCCTATCATCCGCAAACTAATGGACTTTGTGAGAAAATGAACCAGGTGGTAATGGATCTTCTGAAAACGTTGCCCCTGGAAGAACGCAGTCTGTGGCCTGAGAAGCTGCCCGATCTGGTGGACCTATACAACCACATCCCGGTAGGTTCCACCAACTGTACCCCGGCTTACCTAATGAGGGCAAGACCTGGTAAGTTACCTGTTGACCTGGAAATGGGAGTCCTGACACCCGAGGACACTTCACCAGAAGCAGACTGGGACACAGAGAGGCAGCAGCAGTACCGGAGAGTACAGGAGAGCGTGGAGCGAAGTCTCTGTCAGGCTAGGGAAAGACAAGAGAAAACTTACAACCAGTATGCTCCCGCTGTTCCCCTGGTACCCGGAGAGCAGGTCTTGAAGAGGAAGAGACTGCTCCACAAGTTGGACGACCAGTGGGAGAAGGACCCGTACACCGTACTGCCCTCAAGCCACGAGAACCCGAAGGTTTGTACCATCAGTAAAGACGGAGGGGAAACTACAGCCATTGTATCCCGGGACCACCTGAAGAAGTGTCCCGAACAACTGAGGAACCCTGAAGAGGAACAAGAAGACCATCGACCCGTAGAGGAAAGGGAAGATATGGTTAGTACTGTGCTCGGGGACTTCCCTCGGTCTTGGACTCAAGTCAATGGTGCAGTTGTGGTACCCGTACTCACCTTCCTCCAACCAGCATCCCAAGCACCTACGGAGCAACAGGTAGAGCTGGAAGAACAGCCGGTCCAGGAGGCAGAAGACCCCACACCCGCAGACCAGGAGGATCAACCCTCTGCTTGCAGTGAGCCTGCCATATCCCTAGTGAGCCAAAGAGCCGGTAGACAGCTGCCCAGTTTACCCTTGACAGCTCCTACACCCTGTAGTTCAGGGCTAGACAGTCAGCTCCGTAGGTCCACTAGGGCCACTAGAGGCCAGTTACCCGCACGTTGGAGGATTTGAAGTGTATAAATTGTTTTATTTATGTTTACCTGTGTATTGTTGCTTGTGTATAATTTTGTGTTTCTAGTTATTTGTAGGAGTCCTTGGTGGATTTACCGGGAATCCCTTGTACATAGTTGGAGCGTAACCCAGGATGGACTAAAGACTGTTAAGGACTCGGGGCAGGACAAACCCCTACCTGGTTACGTCTCCCTGTTTTGGTGAAATGGACACCTTGCTTTTCTTCAAAGACTACACCCGGTTACGGACATGCCGTGACCACCTTTATGTGTTTCTTCTTATTGTACTATTATTGTTGTTATATCTTGTTATGTTTTTCTAAAATATGTTTAGTCCCGGAGTACTAAATTTCACTAGCAGGGAATGTGGCACCCCAGGGGTCTGGTTTCCCACAGTAATGTAATGTTATGTCTGAGAGCAGGTGGGAGGTCCTTTGGTCAGGGATCCTGTGCATGCCACACCTCCTGCCCAGTCTTGGGAGGGGAAGACCTTCCCCTATATAAACCCGGGGCTGAAGCAGGGTTAGTCAGTCAAGGAGAGTAGAGACAAGAAACAGTCACAGGAAGAAACAGCAGAAGCTCAGTGGGAGCAATACTACTACGAGTCAGGGGCTGGCAGCTGCAGAGCTCGCCCTGACTGAGAAGCTTTCTTACCGGACCCGGCGTCCGAGGCTGTGGGGACTAACTCTTACCCAGCAGCAGAAGTCGACCGGAAGGGGATTTCAGGTCCTCAGGCCCAGAAACCCGAAGGCACGGTCACACGCGTGGGACCAGCGCCGCCATCGTGGAGCGGAAGCCATTAGAAGGCCCCGAGTCACCGGCCATACGGGTGAGCACCACACGGTACACTCAGGGACGTGGGCTACTTATATCCGCTTCTAGCAAGGTAGCCAGAAGAGTACAGTCAGTTTGGGAGGCCTACAACTCCGCCTGGCCAGGGGAGATCCCATCTGCTCAAGGACTGACCAGGCCCCGTTCGCTATCAAGTACTCCGGGAGGGTCTATCGTTGTTACCAGTAAAGACCCTGAATTACACCGCACCGTCTCTGAGTGGTTCCTGCTACCCTCATCTTCCACGTCGGCTGCCCTGAGGCCATACCCCTCCCGTTGGGGGTTATACTATCACGCTGCACAATTCTACACCGGCCTCAGCGGTCTGCCCTGCAGCGGCAGCTCCATAGCTGCAAATCAACGGGTGGCGTAGTCGACACTCAAATAACATCTATCAAGACTGCCACACACTGAGTTGACTCTCTGGGCACGGACCGGGTCCCCGCCACTCGGAGACTACAACCCTCATCTGATCCGGTTCCGGGTAAGCCCCCGTGCGCGAGACGCTGCGCGACACAGCAGGCCCAGGGGCGCGTCATTTACACAAGGGATTAATACTCGTAGGTTTATAAAAAAAAATCATAAAACCATGAATATACATAAGAGACATGGATATTTATAAAAAAGGAGAGGAAGGGGGTCTTAAAAAAGATCACATAATGCATTTCTGCTCATAGAGCCTTCATCAGGTGTGTATCATTAATGCGTTATACAATTTGCATTTTATGGATAGCGCTTATGATGACTTCTCTGTTTGTGATATCTGTAGGAAAGGAGAATTGATGGAAAATTGAGCTGGAGAACCAAGAAATTATTTGTTATCAAACCATGAACAGCCTGTGGTCTATGGACAAACATATTGTTATTTTGGACTAAAAAGAGTACAAGGTTACTGAAGGGGCCATAAACACACAATAACAATTATAAAGGGGATCAGTATTTAGTATTTACCACAAGTTACAGTGTGTTTTGAGTCGATCCTAGTCTTGAATGTTTTCCAGCCTCAACTTTAGCACTGAAAGGTGGCTCAGTGGTTAACACTGTTGTTTTGCAATGCTGGGGCCCAGAGTTAAAATCCCACCTTGGACACCATCTGCAAGGAGTTTGTATGTTCTCTCTGTGTTTGTGTGGGCTTCATAGAATGTTAGAGTTGGAAGGGACCTCCAGGGTCATCGTGTCCAACCCCCTGCTAAATGCAGGATTCACTAAACCAGGGGTCTCAAACTCAGCTGGGTATATGGGCCGCACATGGAAACAAATTGAATTTGGGGGGCCGCATACTTTGCAGGACAAAGTGACATTTTTAGTGATCTCATTTTTTTTTCTATACACCTTTTGAACATTTTGCTGTGTTTTATTTTATTTTATTATTTTATCGCTTGGGTCGTTACGGATGTGGCGATAACAAACATGCACTTTTTTTGTTTACTTCAGTTTATATATAAAGCAGCATTTTTAGTGGCATTATATTTTTTCATGCTTTATTTTGATTTTTTTTTTTTTTACAATTTTGTTTGGCAAACATCTTGTAGTAATGTTCTCCATCCTGGTCCGCATCTGTCTCAATGTCACCCATCCTGGTCCCCATATTGTAGTAATGCCCTATCCTGGTCCTCATTTTGTTGTAATGTCCCCCATCTTTGTCCCCATCTTGTTGTAATGTGCCCCATCCAGGTCTCTATCTTGTCGTAATGTGCCCCATCCTTGTCCCCATCTTGTTGTAATGTCCCCCATCCAGGTTCACCTCTTGTTGTAATGTCCCCCATCCAGGTCCCCATTTTGTAGATATGTTCTCATCCAGGTCCTCATCTTGTATCAATGCCCCATCTAGGTCCCCATCTTGTCGTTATGTCCCCCATTCAGGTCCCCATCTTGTCGTAATGTCCCCCATCTAGGTCCCCATCTTGTTGTAATATCCCCATCTTGTAGGAATGTCCCCCATCCAGGTACCCACATTGTAGTAATGTTCCTATCCAGGTCCCCACATTGAAGGAATATTCCTATCCAGGTGCCCACATTATAGGAATGTCCCTATCCAGGTCCCCATATTGTAGATATGTCCCCATCCAGGTCCTCATATTGTAGGAATGTCCCCAGCCAGGTCTCCATATTGTAGGAATGTTCCTATCCAGGTCCCCACATTGTAGGAATGTCCCTATCCAGATCCCCATATTGTAGATATGTCCCCATCCAGGTCCCAATATTGTAGATATGTCCCCATCCAGGTCCCCATATTGTAGGAATGTCCCCATCCAGGTCTCCATATTGTAGGAATGTCCCTATCCAGGTCCCCACATTGTAGATATATCCCCATCCAGGTCCCCATATTGTAGGAATGTCCCCATCCAGGACCCACATTGTAGGAATGTTCCCATTCAGGTCCCTATATTGTAGGAATGTCCGCTTTGCCATTCTTCACATACATATATAAGAGAAAAAAAAGACTCTTCTCACCCGTCCTCCGTTCCCTCGGCGTCCTTTCTGCACATGCGGGTGCAGGCACCATAGACCCCTTGACGATTGCGGCCCGATCCAGGAGCTGCCAACAGCTGCGCTTTTGTTCAGTGTATTGCCGAGCAGAGATCGGCTCTCTGCATGCAGCAATACCAATGCCAGCCGCATGTCAGTTACATCTGCGCATGTCAGTGACGTCATACGCCGCTGTGCTGGGACGCAGATGTCAGCAGCTGGCCTCTGATAGGCCGGTGGCTGGCATTGGTATTGCTGCGTGCAGAGAGCCGGCCTCTGCGCGTCAATACACTGAACTAAAGCGCAGCTGTCGGCAGCTCCTGGACCGGGCCGCGATCAGGGTCTATGGTGCCTACGGGCCGCATGAAGCAGTCTGAAGGGCCACGTGTTTGAGACCCCTGCACTAAACAATTTTGGACAGATGTCTGTTCAGCCTCCGGTTTCCTCACAAACTCCAAAGACATATTGATGAATTTAGATTGTGAGCCCCAATGGGAATAGAGACAATAATATCTGTAAAGCTCTGTGGAAGATAATGGCGCTATATAAGTAAGCATAATAAATAATATACCAACCCTTTAAGTAAACCTGTTAGTTGATTCATGCTGCACGAACCACAAACAGCATTTATCAAACACTGCCTCCATCATTTCAGTCGGTTATGTTATACTCTGAAACACCGAGGAATTTCAGATAGAACATGCATTCTAGATCCCATGCCAGGTGACCTTTCCATGAGGCCAATCTCCAGTGCCATTGACGCACCCCCAGAGCCGTGGGGTACTCGGCAGCGGGGCCTGTGGATGCTGGTGGGGGATATCACGGTGGCTGGCCCGGTCCGTGGCCCAGGGCGGTCAACAAAAAGGGGGGATATTATTTGTAAGGGGTTTGTAGTTTTAGGAAGTGTTCGTGACGCCACCTGTGGAATGCGGCCAAAGGGAGCCGCTGCTGCGGAGCAGTCCTCTGAAGCTGATGTTACTGCAGCAGGGATGGTGTGGCTCTCCACAGGAAGAGCTAGCTCCAGGGCAGTGTAGGTGTTGTTGGTTGCGCTGGGAATTGTAGTGCAGGGGGAAAGATGGCGCAGCTGAAATAATGGACGGAGGCAGTGCGGTGCAGTCATCCGAGTCTTTACTCACAGTTCTTATGTAAGTTCAACAGGTGCACTGTACGGGTGTCAGCCTCCCACGTCGCGTTGCGTTCACCAGACCGGGGGTTCAGCTCTTACTCAGGTAGGTTAGGAGCACCTGACGGAACCCCGCTTTCTTGTGTTCCTCTCTAGACCGTCTTCACGCTGGGTCTTCTCCCTCCTGCCCTGCGCTTCCCCACTCTCAGTCCCGCTCGGGTGCTCTGAAGTCCCTCCTGTCTAACTGGAGTTCCCGGACCTGCTTGACCCTCATGAAGATTAGAATGAGGCTTTGGCAACTGGACTATAAAAGCCAGAAGCCTCCGGTTTTTCCATCCGTGACGTGGAGTAACACGTCTGGTCCAGGGGCCGGTCCCCTTCTTGCGGCCTACGATCCCTCTGTCTTCTGACAGATTCGGGGCGTACGGGTGCCGTCCTGCACTCGCCGTACCCCCTGGGATCCCTTCAATGAAACGGAGCCTTCCTCCTCTGGCTCCCCTCCTGGGCCTCTAGCACTGGGCCCAACTTGTGGAGCAGAGCTCCTAAAGAGACTCTGCTCCCTGACTGACTGTCCTCTCTCACTCCTCTCACTCATCTGAACTGCCACCCTAAGATGGCTTCCCATTATATACCTACTACTATGGTGCTCCCCTAAACTGCTTCCTCCACCCACACCCACTACTGGTTCCCCCTACCTTTGGGTTCCCCCCACTCCAGTCAGGGAAAGGGCTCATCACTGTGCCCATGCATCTTGCCCTTCCAGCCGGCCTGGAGCAGTGTAGTGTTGATTGTGGGTGTTGGGGTTCCGGGCAGCACTCCCTACTTACCTGAGAGAAGGAGACACCACACCTCTGGGTGAGGTGCAGTACCTCTGTGGCGACTGAACCCTCAGGGGCGCCATACTCCCCCCTGGTAAAACACAGCTCGTCCGCAGGCTGGAACTGAGTAAAACACGGTATATTAGACATGCAGTTTTTAGAATGCATTCGCATATAAGATTATAACAAAAACATTTCTTCCCTTTATGGGAGGCACTTCACTTTAAACGTTACAGATTATCATAACATCATAAACACTTTTTAATAACATTCTGTAACAGGGTGTCCTTTTACCTGGTAAAAGAGTGCAAAGGTAGCAGCATGAGGGACCCGTCCGCAAACCCTCAACGTAGGCCCTGGGCGTGGCTGCAAGGCATAGGTGGTCCTGGTGCTGGACCATGTCTTCCGTCACGCCAAACTGATTTTTCTTCTGAGGTCATTTGGTTACACTTATAAAACCAATAGGGAGCACTTTAAGAAGTGCAGAACTATGTACAATATCAGTTTTTGGCTGTTCACAGTCCTCAGCCTGGAGTCTGTATACCCTGATGGATAATTATGCACACACACTATAAGAAAAACATTATTTTGAACTTTAAATTACTGTACCCTTATGGGTGACTATATACATAATGTCCAGTCCCATTAATTGCTCTTAGTAATGGGGTCCCCGCCTGGGGTACTTTTGGTTTTTGCTGGACCCAGCCGGGTCATCAGCTAAGAAATGCGGGGGTGTGTCCTCTCCTTCCTCAATCACGCGGTACACCTTGAGGGCATACCACCCGCGCTCCCCATGGTGCCGAGTGTAAGTGACACGGTCACCGGGATACAGGTTCCGTTCGGCATGGCCCTGTTCCAGCTCGGGCTCAACCTCCCGCCAGTTCACAAAAATGTCCCTGACGAAGTTGGAATCTCGAATAAAGCCCCACCCAGCCTTCAAGTCGAACTTCACCACGAGTCCTTCTTTACGGGGGCTGGAGTGGGCAGACTCCGACTGCCGGGCCTGAGCTTTTGCGGCCTTGTTCCGGGCCTCTAGTCGCTCACAACGCGCCCGCCGAGCACGCCGCTCCTTCTCCAGCTGCTGGAGCTCCCGCCTGCAGAACTCCTTCCTCTGCAGGGATTCAGCTTGTGTCTCCTGGGGGACCCCCATTAGGTCCCCCCCACGGTTGTCCCAACTAAATTCTTCTCCGCTGGGGCAGGTAACCGGCGGCGTGGTGTCGGGAGTAGCGGGCACGGCTGCTGGTCCTCGAACTGGGCGGACCAATCAAAAGCCGGCGCGCCGTACACCCACTCGGGTGTAACATCCCTGGCGGCGTGCTTGCATAGTGCACCACCTCCCACCATGCAAAACCGCAATCTTACCCATCAGTCCAGCCTGCAAACCTTGCTCCAGTTCATTCTGTGTGCATGTCTCTTATCTGACTGCTTAGGGCGGCGGCCCGGTTACTTCCTGATTCTTATAGCTGCTGTGGGCGCACTCCTAATGCATCTCCAGCCTATTGCTGTGAGTCACTGGATATTTAAACCCCCTCCACCCAGAAGGAGGTACCTGAGCAACACTAACTATCAGTGTGCTCCTTGCTTCTGAGTTGCCAGGTCTTGTCCTGTATCTTGTCTGTTTCTGCCACCCTGGGGGCTGCATACCCAGGCCTGTTATCTCTGACTTCTAGTCTGTTTCTGCCACCCTGGGGGCTGTATACCCAGGACTTTTATCTGTGACTTCTAGTCTATTTCCGCCACCCTGGGGGCCGTATACCCAGGCTCGTTCCTGTATCTCGTTGCAGTATCAGTTCCTGTCTGAACTGTCTCCTAGCCTGTTACCTGTTTGTCTCTATGTCCGTACCCTCCCTTTTCCTGCAGTGTCTGAACCTGCACCTAACTCCAACTCGTTGTCTCTGTACTTCTGTTTGTGAGTTTTGTGTCCACTCGCTACTTCATTGTAAGTACCTTGTGTGTATCTGGTTCTGCTTGTCCCTTTTCCCTTCCTCCGTATCTACCTCCTGTGTTGTAGCCAACTTCCTGTATCTTCCAGTCTGTTCCATGTGAACAGAGCCCTGTCCTCTCTGCCTGCACCTTCAGCCCAAACTGCTCTGCCTTGACCACCGCTCCGGCGGTTCCTCTCTGCTCTGCCTTGTCCACCGCTCCGGCGGTTTCGCTCTGCTCTGCCTTGTCCACCGCACATGCGGTTTCGCTCTGCTCTGCTTGCTCACCGCACCAGCGGTTTTGCTCTGCTCTGCTTGCTCACCGCACCTGCGGTTTCGCTCTGCTCTGCCTTGTCCACCGCTCCGGTAGTTTTGCTCTGCTCTGCCTTGTCCACCGCTCCGGCGGTTTCGCTCTGCTCTGCCTTGTCCACCGCTTCGGCGGTTTCGCTCTGCTCTGCCTTGTCCACCGCTCCGGCGGTTTCGCTCTGCTCCGCCATGTCCAGCACACCTGCGGTTTCGCTCTACTCTACTTACCGCACCTGCGGTTTCACTCTGCTCTGCCTTGACCACTGCTCCGGTTGTTCCTCTCTGCTCTACCTTGCCAACGCTCTGGCGGTTTCGCTCTGCTCTGCCTTGTCCACCGCACCTGTGGTTTCGCTCTGCTCTGCTTGCTCACCGCACCTGTGGTTTCGCTCTACTCTGCCTTGTCCACTGCTCCGCCGGTTCCGCTTTGCCTTGTCCTCCGCTCCAGCAGTTTCACTTTACTCTGCTTGTCTACCGCATCTGTAGCTCTGTTCCTGTCTCCCAGTCTGTACTGGACCCTATCCAGCCTGCGCTCCAACCTAGTACCTCCCTGTCTTCACTCCAGCCGTGCTTGCCAGTATCTCCCTGTCTGCACTCCAGCCGTGCTTGCCAGTACCCACCTGTCTGCATACCAGCCGTGCTTACCAGTACTCACCTGTCTGCATACCAGCCGTGCCTGCCAATACCCACCTGTCTGTATGCCAGTCTAACCTGCCTGTTCCTGCATTCCCCAGTGTGGGTCAACAGCTGTGACCGGGGTTTGACATGGAGTAGCACCTGGTCCCTCTGCTCGGTTCCTCTTTGGTTCACGGAGTCGACTGAGCCGCTGTGCGACCTTGGTCGGATCGGGTTGGTACTTAGTTACGCCCCTCCAGGCACTCCTCGGTTCATGGTACAGTGGGATCACTAATCACGCTCACGCCAGTCAGTCCGGGCGCGAGCGTAACAGTTTGCTCAGGCCATGGTTCCTGTTGAGCCGCACGGCCCTTCGCTCTCAGAGACATTTGAATCCTTGTCTGGCGAATACGTGCACCAAGAAAAATTTTTTTCTCAAACTGTGGCCCAGACGATTTACGCACCAGCCCAAATGGATCTATCAGCACTCGTTCCTGCGGATCCACCACATTACTATGGGGATCCAAAACGAAGCCGTGCGTTTGTGGAGCAATGCATGCTGCATTTCAAGTTCAATGCTCACTATTTTCCTACCGATCGGGTTAAAGTGGCATTTATGATGTCCTACCTAGCGGGTGACGCCTTGAAATGGATCACCCCTCTATGGGAAGCATGGGATCCTATCGTCTTTGACCTGCAGGCCTTCCTGATGGCCTTTCTAATGGTCTTCGATGACCCTAATCCTGGAGCCTCTGCTAAAGCTTCCCTTCCCAATATCCCGGAGCAGCCCCGATGAGTAATGTGTGTAGGTAGCCTACCAGTTCTCCAGCCCGAAGAGACTGCTGCCCACCCTGAATCCACACAGGATGACTATGCTCCACAGAATACTTCTCTTTCCAACCTCAAGATGCAGTCCAGATGTGCAAGGCATAGAGGTAAACCGTCACGCCAGGTTCTGTCGTCCCAAAGACCTCCTGTTCCCCAGCCTGTAGAGGCAGCTTTCCGCACAGAATCCATGAAGGATGACTATGTTCGTTGGGCAAAGCAGAGGCCAGAACGCAGACACAAAATCGGATTGTGGTCCTGCTGTGGTTGTTTGGAACCCCCTGACGGTCTTTGTCCAGCGAAGGTTGGAGAATCCCAAGACATTAGGCCTGTAGGAGAGGCTGCCCTTGGCGTAAGTGTTTCCTTGTTATGAACTGCAACATAGGCTAAGGAAAGAAGGGGAGAGCTGTCCCTACAGTAAGACTAAGCTGAGCCCCTACGTTGTAGTGGGCTACCTGTTCCTTGTGAACAGACCCGCCTTCGTCCTCGGCTAGTCTGAACAGAGACCTATAGAGAAAGGGAGGTGTCCCTAAAGGAACTAAGGACTGGGACAAAAATGGGACACCTCCTAACAGAAGTTGTTGCAGAGCAAAAGATAAACTGACAAAAAGTACTAGAGGTCCCAGAGGACCAAGCAAACTAGAGATAGATAGGCACAAAGCACCTGGCTAGAGAGACAGTCAAAACAACACTGAAGTCCAGCAAAGCCAGAAGGGCGGAGCTGGAATATATAGGAAGATGGTCACGTGACCGCAAAACACAAGATAGAAACAAAAACAAGCAGGAGGGTTCTAACAGTACCCCATCTTTTATGAGGATCCTCCGGATCCTCCAGGCCCAGGCCTATCCGGAAATCTTCTGTGGAAATCTCTGACAAGTCTAGGAGCAGAGACATCATCCGCCCTTACCCAGGAGTTATCCTCGGGACCGAAACCTTTCCAAGCGATGAGATACTGCAATCTCCCTCTATGCCCTCTGGAATTCAGGATACGAGAAATTTCATATTCGCCGTCTTCCACCACCGGAGGAACTGTGACAGTGGCATCCCTATCCGATACATCAGCCTTTTTCAACAAGGAAACATGAAACACAGGATTAATCTTCCAGGAGGTGGGAACCTCCAACCTAACAGCAGACTGGTTAACCACCTGAAGCACCTTAAATGGCCCCACAAACTTCAGACCCAATTTTTTAGAGGGAATCCTCAACTGCAGATTCTTTGAGGACAACAAAACCATGTCACCCACAGTAAACAAAACCTCTTTACGTTTCCTGTCAAAATACTTCTTGGACTTTTTGTTAGCCACTTGAAGGTTACAACGTACATTAGTCCAAACTCTCTCCAAATCACCGGAAAAATTCTCCTCCTCCGGCACTGCCGACCCCAATTTGGAGAACGAACCAAAAGACGGATGTCTCCCAGTACAACAAAAAAAAGGAGAACACCCAGCAGAGGAGGATGTATGGTTGTTAAGAGCAAATTCTGCGAGTGGCAGAAACTCAGACCACCCCTCTTGATTGTCTGCCACAAAACAATGCAAAAACTGTTCCACATCCAGGTTCTTTCTTTCTGTCTGTCCATTAGACTCAGGATGATACCAAGACGAAAATGACAAATGGACTCTCAACCTGTCACAAAAAGCACGCCAAAAGCAAGCCACAAACTGAGGTCCCTTATCAGAAACAGTGTCGGTGGGAATGCCATGGAGCCTGACAATTTCCTTAACAAACGCCTTAGCGAGTGTCTTAGCGCAGGGTAGCTTAATGAATGGAACCAAATGACACATCTTGCTAAAACGGTCCACGACCACCCAGATGACAGTGAAACCCTCGGACACATGAAGGTCAGTAATAAAATCCATTGCCAGATGCGTCCAAGGCGCACTAGGAACCTCCAGAGGGCAAAGCAACCCCGCAGCAGGGATATGTGAAGCCTTTGACCTAGCACACACCGTACATTGACGCACCCACTTGATGACTTCCTTCTGCCACCCAGGCCACCAAAAACTGCGACTGATAAGTCTCTTAAGCCCCCGTCTCACATAGCGAGATCGCTAGCGAGACAGCTGCTGTGTCACGGTTTTGGTGACGCAACAGCGACCTCACCAGCGATGTCGCTATGTGTGACAATTTGCAACGATCAGGTCGCTGATCGCTGCAAAGTGTCCTGGACCATTTTTTGGTCGTTGCTCTCCCGCTGGTCAACACACATCGCTGTGTGTGACCAGCGGGAGCAGCGATCAGGCTGGTAACTATGGTAAACATCGGGTTACTAGGGGCACATGCGCCCCTAGTAACCCGCTGTTTATCATGGTTACGAGCCTGCTAAAGTGAGCGGTAACCTTCCGCTCACTGTAGCAGAGTGGTAACCATGATAAACAACGAGTTACTAGGAGCGCGTGTGCCCCTAGTAACCTGATATTTACCATAGTTACCAGCCTGCTCCTGCTTCAGCAGGCTCGTAACCAGGAGCAGGACATCGTGGAAAGATTCTTTCCACGATGTCGCTGCTCCCTTGATCGTTGGTGAGCCTGCCTGTTTGACAGCTCACCAGCGACCACATAGTGACCCAGCAACAATCCCTGACAGGTCGTATCGTTGTCGGGATCGTTGCAGCGTCGCTAAGTGTGACGGGGCCTTTAGTCTCAGAAATTCCTGGATGACCTGCCAACCGAGACTTATGATACTCCACAGACAAATCTCTCCTAAAGGCTTTAGGCACAAACAACTTCCCATGGGGAGTGTTAGATGGGGCATCCTCTTGGGCTTTCAGAATCCCATCTTCCAAAACGGAGTCCAATGCTGCTACCACAATGCCTTCCTGTAAAATGCTTTCCTCCTCCTCAGTACCAACCATGGGACAAAAGCTGTGAGATAAAGCATCGGCTTTAACATTCTTAGTACAACGGATATAAGTAACAGAAAAATTAAACCGAGAAAAAAAAAGTGCCCACCTAGCTTGACGGGCATTCAAGCGTTTGGCAGCATCCAGATAGATCAAATTCTTATGATCTGTGAAAACCTGAATAGGAAATTTAGCCGGAAGTTTCGGGCTTAAAGCCTTGAAGAGTCGGTGTCTGAAACCCGTTCGACAACTCCAGAAGCCGGATTGGGTATTGTCAGCAGAAGGACGAGCCCTACTGAGAAACAGTCAAAATATGTCTGTACAAATTAAGCTCCAGATTGGAGCATTACACAAGAAGAAGTTCACATTCCAGGTGCTGACTGGCTTACCCACAGGTTGTCCAGAGCCGAGAGATCTAGTGCCCGCTCTGGTCTGGAGATCCTGCATGGTGTATCCTGGGGGACTGCTAAGGTACAAGGGGTGTCCAGTCCCCATATCTTCAGGACTTTCAGCAGTTTCTTCTTCTTCTTCACCAGATCTGCTAGTCGCTGACTTGCTGTGCGCTGAAGTCTCCAAAGGAAGAGAAGTGGAGGCGATGTCCCCACACAGTCTCGACGATTGTACCAATGATCTGGCTTCAGGTACCATCCCGCCTCACAGACATGTCATCTCTGAAACCAGATTGAAGATGGTCCCAAAGCAAGGACCCTCGGTCTCTAATAAATTTGGTCTTACGTCCATCAAGGCAGTGTTTACCCCCGAGTCTCTGCACCCCTCCAACCAGGCGGAGTACCTCCAGTTGTCTCCTGAATCCTCCAGGGTGCTACCTGATAACAAATTGAAAGAGACTTTCCTACACCCGATACCTGGTACGCCGCCCACTTCATCCAGTAAGCTTGGCAAAGTGTACGTCAAGGCGGTGGTTACCCCCGAGTCTCTGCACCCCTCCAACCAGGCAGAGGACCTCCAGTTGTCTCCTGAATTCCCCGGAGTGCTACCTGATAAACGGAGAGAGACTTTCTTACACCTGGTACCTGGTACGCCGCCGACTTCATCTAGTAAGCTTGGCAAAGTGTACGTCAAGGCGGTGGTTACCCCCGTGTCTCTGCACCCCTCCAACCAGGTGGAGGACCTCCAGTTGTCTCCTGAATCAACCAGGGTGCTACCTGATAACAAATGGAGAGAGACTTTCCTGTGTGCGGTTCCTGGTACTTCACCCACTTCATCTGTTGCTTAGGATGGCTTGATAGGAGGAAGCATCCTAGTCACCAAGATGATGAGACCAGTTTTGTTTCCTCTAGTGGACAGAAGAGGTAATCCTCTTGATGAGAAGGATTGGCCTCCAAATTCTCTGCAGAAGACCCTTGCAGGCTTGAAGAAGAGGGGGCGTAAAGGGGGGGGGTACTGTAACATCCCTGGTGGCGTGCTTGCATAGTGCACCACCTCCCACCATGCAAGACCGCAATCTTACCCATCAGTCCAGCCGGCAAACCTTGCTCCAGTTCATGCTATGTGCATGTCTCTTGTCTGACTGCTTAGGGCGGCGGCCCGGTTCCTTCCTGATTCTTATAGCTGATGTCGGCGCACTCCTAATGCGTCTCCAGCCTATTGCTGTGAGTCACTGGATATTTAAACCCCCTCCACCCAGAAGGAGGTGCCTGATCAACACTATCAGTGTGCTCCTTGCCTCTCAGTTGCCAGGTCTTGTCCTGTATCTTGTCTGTTTCTGCCAACCTGGGGGTTGCATACCAAGGCCTGTTATCTCTGACTTCTAGTCTGTTTCCGCCACCCTGGGGGCTGTATACCCAGGCCTGTTATCTGTGACTTCTAGTCTATTTCCGCTACCCTGGGGGCCGTATACCCAGGCTCGTTCCTGTATCTCGTTGCAGTATCAGTTCCTGTCTGAACTGTCTCCTAGCCTGTTACCTGTTTGTCTCTATGTCCGTACCCTCCCTTTTCCTGCAGTGTCTGAACCTGCACCTAACTCCAACTCGTTGTCTCTGTACTTCTGTTTGTGAGTTTTGTGTCCACTCGCTACTTCATTGTAAGTACTGTATCTGGTTCTGCTTGTCCCTTTTCCCTTCCTCCATATCTACCTCCTGTGTTCAAGCCATCTTCCTGTATCTTCCATACTGTTACATGTGAGCAGAGCCCTGTCCTCTCTGCCTGCACCTTCAGCCCTGTTTCGCTCTGCTCTGCCTTGACCACCGCTCCGGCAGTTCCTCTCTGCTCTGCCTTGACCACCGCTCCGGCGGTTCCTCTCTGCTCTGCCTTGTCCACTGCTCCGGCGGTTTCGCTCTGGTCTGCCTTGTCCACCGCACCTGCGGTATCGCTCTGCTCTGCTTGCTCACCGCACCTACGGTTTCGTTCTGCTCTGCCTTGTCCACCGCTCCGGCGGTTTCGCTCTGCTCTGCCTTGTCCACCGCTCCGGCGGTTTCGCTCTGCTCTGCCTTGTCCACCACACCTGCGGTTTTGCTCTGCTCTGCTTGCTTACTGCACCTGCGGTTTCCCTCTGCTCTGCCATGTCCACCGCTCCTGCGGTTTCGCTCTGCTCCGCCTTGACCACCGCACCTGCGGTTTCGCTCTGCTCTACTTACTGCACCTGCGGTTTCGCTCTGCTCTGCCATGACCACCGCTCCGGCGGTTCCTCTCTGCTCTGCCTTGTCCACGGCTCCGGCGGTTTCGCTCTGCTCTGCCTTTTCCACCGCACCTGCGGTTTCACTCTGCTCTGCTTTCTCACTGCACCTGCGGTTTCGCTCTGCTCTGCCTTGTCCACCGGTCCGGCGGTTCCGCTCTGCTCTGCCTTGTCCTCCGCTCCGGCGGTTTCGCTTTACTCTTCTTGTCTACCGCATCTGTGGCTCTGTTCCTGTCTCCCAGTCTGTACTGGACCCTATCCAGCCTGGGCTCCAACCTGCTAGTGCCTCCCTTTCTGCACTCCAGCCGTGCTTGCCAGTACCCACCTGTCTGCATACCAGCCGTGCTTGCCAGTACCCACCTGTCTGCATACCAGCCGTGCTTGCCAGTACCCACCTATTTGCATACCAGCCGTGCTGCCAGTACCCACCTGTCTGCATACCAGCTGTGCTTTCCAGTACCCACCTGTCTGCATACCAGCTGTGCCTGCCAATACCCACCTGTCTGTATGCCAGTCTAACCTGCCTGTTCCTGCATTCCCCGGTGTGGGTCAACAGCTGTGACCGGGGTCTGACCTGGAGTAGCACCTGGTCCCTCTGCTTGGTTCCTCCTTGGTTCACGGAGTCGACTGAGCCGCCGTGCGACCTTGGTCGGATCGGGTTGATACTTAGTTACACCCCTCCAGGCACTCCTCGGTTCATGGTAAAGTGGGATCACTAATCACGCTCATGCCAGTCAGTCCAGGCGCGAGCGTAACATCAGGTGCCGGAGGTGCAGGCTCCGGGAGGGAACCGAGCAAGAGGTTCCTGGCTTCAGCACCCGGGAGTGGAGGTTCCGGGAGGGAACCAAGCAGGAGGTCCTCAGGATCAGTGCTCGGGGGTGGAGGTTCCGGGCTAAGCAGCTGCTCCAGGGAGTACATGGCGGGGTATGCGGAGTGCTGGTGTAGGAGGCCCAGGAGCAGGTCGGCGCTTGCAGCGCCCGGGACAGGGGATCTCTTCCTACCTGCTCCTGTGCTGCACACGGCCTCCTGGTATTCAGCGGGCTCCGCCGGGCTGGGGTGCCGCTGATGGCATCCGGTGCTGTCCTCCGCCGTGCTGCTAATTTCTCCAGCAGCTCGCTCCTCCACCTGGTGACCGCGGCTTGCTTGGCCCGTTCTACCAGCAGGCTCAGCTCCAGGATTTCACTTGGGAGGAATTCCGCATCCTCCGGGGACAATTTACTGGATTCCCCCTCAAGGGTGAGGGGGGTCGCTTGTTGCTGCAGGCCAGAGGCGGAGGCTGGATCCTTGCTTCCGTCCATGCTGGCTAGCGGGTGCGAACTGTCTAGACTTGTTAAGACCACACCCTGTCTCCATTCCTTCTCTCTTCCTCCCCTCCCCTTTTGGGGTCGGTCCCATGGCAGCTTGCTGTCGGTCACTCCTTGTGACATCCTCCCTGCCTTGACGGACACATCTATGCAGACAGCCACTGTTGCAAGGGGCAGGGTGTGCTTTTGGCGCCATTCTGGGACCCGGCCCACGATGGGAGGCTCCATATTGTTGTTTTTGATCATGCATATAATGGCGCCCATTCTTCTGGGGCGGGCGCCACATTCAATGTAGAAAAACAGTTCCTTAGGCACACAATACCCGCTGTTAATGGGTTGGTCACGTATCCTGTTTGTGACGCCAAAGATGACGCGCCCCCAGAGCCATGGGGTACTCAGCAGCCGGGCCTGTGGATGCTGGTGGGGGATATCACGGTGGCTGGACCGGTCCATGGCCCAGGGCGGTCAACAAAAAGGGGGGATATTATTTGTAAGGGGTTTGTAGTTTTAGGAAGTGTTCGTGACGCCACCTGTGGAATGCGGCCAAAGGGAGCTGCTGCTGCGGAGCAGTCCTCTGAAGCTGATGTTACTGCAGCAGGGATGGTGTGGCTCTCCACAGGAAGAGCTAGCTCCAGGGCAGTGTAGGTGTTGTTGATTGCGCTGGGCGTTGTAGTGCAGGGGGAAAGATGACGCAGCTGAAATAATGGACGGAGGCAGTGCGGTGCAGTCATCCGAGTCTTTACTCACAGTTCTTATGTAAGTTCAACAGGTGCACTGTACAGGTGTCAGCATCCCACGTCGCACTGCGTTCACCAGACCGGGGGTTCAGCTCTTCCTCAGGTAGGTTAGGAGCACCTGACGGAACCCCGCTTTCTTGTGTTCCTCTCTAGACCGTTTTCACGCTGGGTCTTCTCCCTCCTGCCCTGCGCTTCCCACTCTCAGTCCCGCTCGGGTGCTCTGAAGTCCCTCCTGTCTAACTGGAGTTCCCGGACCTGCTTGACCCTCACGGAGATTAGAATGAGGCTTTGGCAACTGGACTATAAAAGCCAGAAGCCTCCGGTTTTTCCATCCGTGACCTGGAGTAACACGTCTGGTCCAGGGGCCGGTCCCCTTCTTGCGGCCTACGATCCCTCTGTCTTCTGACAGATTCGGGGCATACGGGTGCCATCCTGCACTCGCCGTACCCCCTGGGATCCCTTCAATGAAACGGAGCCTTCCTCCTCTGGCTCCCCTCCTGGGCCTCTAGCACTGGGCCCTACTTGTGGAGCAGAGCTCCTAAAGAGACTCTGCTCCCTGACTGACTGTCCTCTTTCACTCCTCTCACTCATCTGAACTGCCACCCTAAGATGGCTTCCCATTATATACCTACTACTATGGTGCTCCCCTAAACTGCTTCCTCCACCCACACCCACTACTGGTTCCCCCTACCTTTGGGTTCCCCCCACTCCAGCCAGGGACAGGGCTCAGCACTGTGCCCATGCATCTTGCCTTTCCAGCCGGCCTGGAGTAGTGTAGTGTTGAATGTGGGTGTTGGGGTTCCGGGCAGCACTCCCTCCTTACCTGAGAGAAGGAGATGTGGCGCTCTGCTTCGCATTGTTGCCACAGATCCCAGAGGGGTACATGGATGGAATTCTCCCCAGTGGCCTCAATACATACAGACACCTCCACCCAAGTCCACTAGATGGAGCCTTGTCAGGTATATAAATACTGGGGGGTGGAGTTCAGGAAGTCAGTCAGTGGGAAGCAGACAGTTTGACACCATGCTGCAGCTCCAGGCAAGCTGAAGTCTGTGTGGCTGAAGGCCAGGCTAGGCCCCAGCTGCGGGCTAGTCTGGCCAGTGAGAGCCTGGAGCGGGCTAGAAGGCAAGTGAGCATTCCTGCCAGGCACAGACAGGGACAGAGCTCCGAGAGTCTGCTCAGGGAGTCTGCATGAGAGAGTCTGCAGACTGAGGAGAAGAAGGAGAAACGCATAGGGGGCAGAGGAGCATAACAGGCTCACCCCGAACCATATACCGGACACCGGGTCCGCGCATACAGGGATCTTTATGACCAGTAGGAACAACCGGAATCCCTGGAGAACTACAAGTCCCAGGTTAACCAACCGCTGACCACAGCAATGGGGTTAGGCACCACTAAGGCTCCAGCGACCAGGAATAGTGGGAACCAGGAGAAAACCCTACCGCCAGGTCAGTAGGTAATAGAAGGAAGCAGTAAACAAGCCAGGCCTAGCTCCAGGCTGGCCCGAAGCTTAGAGAGTAAAAGACACAGAACAGGAGGCCTTACACCCGCTCACTGGGCAGAGTCCAGAAATGTACCGTTCGCCCTGAGTGCCCTGGACCGTACCTGCATCACCACCAGTAAAAGTATTGAAGTTTACCCTTGTGTGTGTGCCTGTACTTCCTCTGGGACCGTCCTGCCGTCTCCCTCCTGCTTCCACCATCTTTCTACACCTCTACACTGCCCTGAGGCCTGCTCCACCTGTGGGGAGCCGTCCCATCATAGCTGCCCCTAACATCAGCCTCAGTGGACTGTCGCAGCGCTGATACCCTCTTACCAGAATCCACAGGTGGCGTCACGACAATTTCCCCTATAAACATCCCCCCTTTTAAGTGACCGCCCTGGGCCACGGACCAGGCCAGCCACCGTGATATCCCCCGGCAACCAGAGGCCCGGCTGCCGAGTACCCCACGGCCCTGGGGGCGAGTCAGAGACACCACACCTCTGGGTGAGGTACATTACCTCTGTGGCGACTGAACCCTCAGGGGCGCCACAGCATCTCCCTGCCCCACTCCCCTTGACTGACAAGTCTCTCTCAATATACACACATATGGAAAGACCTATAACTCAAATGGAGAAGGGTGGGGAGAAGCTATCAGAGACTGGCCTCTTGGAATAGTCAACCAAGCCGCATGGTCCCAGCTTTTAAATGTATGTTTTCTATGAAATGCCCCAATATGCCAGAGTAAACTATAACTGGCTGAAATAATGAAGCAGGACTTTTCATTCTTGCTGCCTATGCTCCGAGCCAGGGCTGGCTCCAGGTTTTTCTGGGCCCCGGGCGAAAGAGTCTCAGTGGGCCCCTTTAATACATACCACGATTCATGATGCACAGATACTGCAAAGAAATATATATATATAGTACAATGCAAAGATTTCACTTCTTACATTACATGAGCGATATCTATTGTAAATTCTACAATAGCTCAGAAACCGGCGAATCGCTCCACACACAATACTGGCCCCCATATAAGGCCCCATACAGAATACTGGCCCCCATATAAGGCCCCATATGGAATACTGGCCCCCATATAAGGCCCCATACTTAATACTGGCCCCATATAAGGCCCCATACGGAATACTGGCCCCCATTTAAGGCCCCATACGGAATACTGGCCCCCATATAAGGCTCCATACGGAATACTGGCCCCCATATAAGGCTCCATACGGAATACTTGGCCCCCATATAGGGCTCCATACAGAATACTGGCCTCCATATAAGGCCCCATACGGGATACTGGCCTCCATATAAGGCCCCATACGGAATACTGGCCCCCATATAAGACCCCAGACGGAATACTGGCCCCCATATAAGGCTCCATATGGAATACTTGACCCCCATATAAGGCTCCATACGGAATACTGGCCTCCATATAAGGCTCCATATGGAATACTGGCCTCCATATAAGGCACCATACAGAATACTGGCCCCCAAATAACGCTCCATACAGGATACTGGTCCCCTTATAAAGCTCCATACAGGATACTGGCCCCCATATAACGCTCCATACAGGATACTGGTCCCCTTATAAAGCTCCATACAGGATACTGGCCCCCATATAACACTCCATACAGGATACTGGTCCCCTTATAACTCTCCATACAGGATACTGGCCCCCATATAATGCTGAATTCAGGCTGTTACCCCCTACATAATGCCCCATACAGGCTGTCCCCCCCTTATAATGCTCCATGCAGGCTGTTACCCCCCACATAATGCCCATACAGGCTGTCCCCCTCTTATAATGCTCCATGCAGGCTGTTCCCCCCACATAATGCACTATGCAGGCTGTCCCCCCCCCCTTATAATGTACCATGCAGGCTGTTCCCCACATTATAATGCCCCATGCAGGCTATCACCCCTTCTTTTATAATGCCCCATGCAGGATGTACCCCCCTCTTTATAAGGCCCCATGCAGGATGTCACCCCCCCTCTTTATAATGCCCCATGCAGGATGTCACCCCCTCTCTTTATAATGCCCCATGCAAGATGTCACACCCCCCCTCTTTATAATGCCCCATGCAGGATGTCACCCCCCCCTCTCTTTATAATGCCCCATGCAGGATGTCACCCCCCCTCTCTTTATAATGCCCCATGCAAGATGTCACCCCCCCATATTATGCCCCATGCCTCCATACATTTAAAAAAAAAAAAATCAATTACTCACCTCCCTCCTCCTCACCTGCTGCCCGCTGCTCTGGTCCGGACTCCAGCGTTGCCGGCATCGTCCCGCTCTGCGCTCCCTGTGACGGCTCAGGGGAGCGCTCGGTGGAAAGACATCACCGCGCCCTCTGACCTGAGACGTCACAGGGAGTGCACGGCAGGAAGACAGTGGATCTGCGGAGGCACGGGGAGAGGTAAATATCTGGCTGCCGGGGCCCTGAGCAAGCGGCGGAGAAGGGCGGGTGCTGACACCGCTCTCCTCTGCCCATAGTCCAGCAGGGTGCGCGACCGCCAGTGGGCCCCCCTGCCTGCTCGGGGCCCCGGCACTTGCCCAGGTGCGCCGGGTGCTGACGCCGGCCCTGCTCCGAGCAGCATAAATCAGCTATCAGATTCCCTTTAAAGGATACTTATCATTTTAGAAAACTTTTGACATGATCTGTTTAAATTGGTGGATGTCAGTGTGATGAAAACAAAGGGACGAAAGAGCTCATCTGCGTGCTGTGCCCCTTCAGCTTTGCTTGGCTCTTCTTGGAGAGCTATGGATCTGGATATCGTACATTCAGGTCTTTGAGAGTAGACCACCAGAGACAGGCCCGGCATCAGCACCCGGTGCACCCGGGCAAGTGCCGGGGCCCTGAGCAGGCGGGAGGGCCCACTCACCGTCGGGCACCCAGGTGCGCTATGGGATCCATGAGCGGTGCCGGTGCCAGCGCCCCCCCCCTCCCCGTGCCTCCGCAGCAGGTCCGATCTCTTCCACAGCTGCTGCACTGTGACGTCTCAGGTCAAAGAGCGCGGTGACGTCTTTACACTGCGCTCTCTTCTGAGCCGTCACAGCGCAGAGCAGGAAGACGCCGGCGACGCTGAGGAGCCCAAAGCAGCAGCAGCAGGTGAGAAGTGAGGTGAGTATTTGATTTTTTTTTTTTTTATATGTACAGTATGGAGGCATGGGGCATTATATGGGGGGGGGAACAAGTGACATCCTGCATGGGGCATTATATGGAGCAGGCCCTGACCAGAGGTAATCAAAGCCAAAGCAGCTTAGCGCATCTGCTTTTTCATTTTATCTTTTCCCTTTTTACTGAAATGAAATGAAAGCATTACCAGTCCTGGTAAATTCTTTCTTTTTAAGTCTGTATTGCCAATAGATCCATTCACTTTCTGGACTACAGGTCTTGTAATCTGCGGCTCCAAGCATGAAGCATGTTCTAATGATTTTTTTTAATGACAGATGGAATGGTTTTAATCTGCATATTAATGGCTGGGCTGTATTGTGGTTTTGCTCAGCAGATTTTTGTTTCCAACATGTAATTAGTTTTAAATTGGTTTGAGCAATATTACACCTGGAGATGAAACCAGCGAGTTATCGAGAGATGCTCAGTATGATTAATTGTCTACAACAGATCTTCTAGACTCTTGTTGTGATACAGTATGTTTCCTGGTATTACTCTGTGATGTAATGATAGAGTTATGGGGTAATCATACAGGACTGTATTTACAGCAAGATCAAACATATCAAAAATAAACCTGAGCCCTAATTCAAATAATTTGCTTCCTAGAAAATAATGGTCTGGTGGTTTTCTGTAATTAATTCACTTAGGCCACTTCTTTATTGCCTTCTTTGAAGTCAACAAAGGCTGAAAGGAGACATTAACATTAGAGACTGGAGATGAGCGAATCGCTTTGTGCAACCCTGGTTGACAGTCCAGGTAAGTTCTTTGGCCAAGCTTTGTGCTGAATGAATATCCTTAGCTTCTGGCATGGTGTTTGATTCGCCAGTCTGGTGTACCATCATCTGAGAAGCATGCAGCACACAGGTGATGGCTCTCCAGCCAGGCCAATCATAGGCCAAGTCTGGGACACCAGATGGTAAGGAAATTTACTCACTCATGCCAATGGCTAGAGATTACTGATCTCAACCATGAACTGGGGTCACACAAAACATCTATTTAGTAGCTCTCTGAACTTTCTTTGGTTTTCAGAACTGCACTACTTTACAAACACCATCCATCCACAGGTATCAGAGGACTCAGGGTGGGCCAAAAAACATTCCCCCACTATTACTTCTCTTCCACCAGCCTGAGCTGCAGCTACATTAAGATTTTAGCAATTTATGAAGTTTGAGACAAATTCTGAACCACCTACTATTATGGTCCACCAGAGATCTGAACTCATCTGACTTGGCAATGTGTTTTTTATAGCTCGATGATCCAATTTTTAACCATCAAATCCTTGACTTTCTGTTTCCTTAGAAAGCAATGGCATGGTTGACAATCTGTGGTGCTAATTTTCAACTGTAGTTTACTTGACTCATTGTGCACCGCCTATTTGTCAGAACGATTCTTGACATAAGACTCTTACTCTTCTTGTCGATAAGATGTGTTATCTCCCTTTTACTCTTCATTCTTTGTATACTATCAACTTTGTTGCACAAGAAAACACCACAAGGTTAACAGTTTTTGAAAATTTGACCCTGAATTGTCAACAGATCATGCCTCATTCACATTAGCTAAGGTCTTGAGATTTTTCCATTGTAATGTGGATTCAGTCAGAGATTGATCCCAGGAAACTGATTCACTTATAGGGGCTGTCAAGCATCAAAAATATTTTTTCTTACACATGGCCTACTATAAACTAACAAACTGAGGCATACTCACCGGCAGAGTGGCCTAGTGTCCATTTAGTGAAGGCCACACTACGCTGGTAGTGTGCATTGACTCTGAAAGCGATGACTTCGCCATGACACTGGACCACAGAACTGTGTGATTGGTTACATTGGTCAGAAAACTGAAACAAAGCATCATCAAAGAAACATCTGACCTATGAAGCCAAAAACCAGCTTTAGCTATCCAAGACATCTAGATTGTCCAATCATTGTTTCTGAATCTGGGGCTGACCACTAGAGCTGCCTACACTGGATCCACAGAGTGGACATAAGGTGAGTACGCTTCCATTTGTTTGTTTTTTCTAACATCCTATAAGTAAAAAAATAATGATTGTAGACAACCACTTAAATTTCATGCTGCATTCCACTTAGTCATGCGTCTAATTTTCATACAGGGAAGTTTAATTTGACAAAGGGCAGGTTTCTCTAATAATATTACGGTCAATGTAATTCATCTAGTGATTGATGGTCCTATATAGCCTCTCACCACCTTACAGCAAAGAAGATTTATACCAACCAGGGATTGGCTACCTTCAAGTGCCTCTATAGTATGTTGGTTTATACATTCATGAATCTAGTAAAGATTTCCCAGTTGTGAGGTTATAGGGGCAATTGGTCCGTAGTGCCCAAAAAATGCCCATAGAAGAAACTTATAAACATAGAGAAATCTGCTTGGATACACATGAATGAAAAGAGATAGCAGGTATTCTGCACTGCTGGTGTGTAACCAATATAGGATTTGGACTCAAGCAAAGGTATTGACAGTGCAGGTAATTCTCAATGCGTTTTGAAGTATTACAACTTCTTCTTCTTCAGAAAAACCATAGATATTGTATACAGCAGCAAATAACAGTCGTAAATACTATGAAATTTCAAAAAGGAGTGCCAAAGAAAAAACGCACATTGTCACTGCATATAAAGTTTAGGAAAAGGAAAAAAGACAAAAAGAAAAAAAATGGGAGAAGAAAAAAGAAAATGCAAATGCTCCTTTTTCTTCTCCCATTTTTTTCTTCACCCTTTTTTCTTCTCCCATTTTTTTCTTCTTTCTTTTTCCTGAACTTTATTTGCAGTGACAATGGATGAATCACCCACACCTTCATGTGGGCGTTTCTATTTGGTGCTCCTTTTTTGCAATTTCAGAGTATTTAAAATGGTTATTTGATTTTGTATACAACCCCTGGCAAAAATTATAGAATCACCAGGCCCGGAGGATGTTCATTCAGTTGTTTAATGTTGTTAAAAAAAACAGATCACAGACATGGCACAAAACTAAAGTAATTTCAAATGGCAACTTTAGGGCTTTAAGAAACACTAAAAGAAATCAAGATAAAATATGTGGTACTCGGTAAGGGTAATTTTTTTCAGACCAAGCAGGGGGAAAAAATGATGGAATCACTCAATTCTGAGGAAAAAAATATGGAATCACCCTGTAAATTTTCATTTCCAAAACCAACACCTGCATCAAATTAGATCTGTTTGTTAGTCTGCATCTAAAAAGGAGTGATCACACCTTGGAGAGCTGTTGCACCAAGTGGACTGACATGAATCATGGCTCCAACATGAGAGATGTCAATTGAAACAAAGGAGAGGATTATCAAACTCTTAAAAGAAGGTAAATCATCACGCAATGTTGCAAAAGATGTTGGTTGTTCACAGTCAGCTGTGTCTAAAATCTGAACCAAATACAAACACCATGGGAAGGTTGTTAAAGGCAAACATACTGGTAGACCAAGGAAGACATCAAAGCGCCGGAAACTTAAAGCGATATGTCTCCAAAACATGAAATGCACAACAAAACAAATGAGGAATGAATGGGAGGAAACTGGAGTCAATGTCTGTGACCGAACTGTAAGAAACCGCCTAAAGGAAATGGGATTTACATACAGGAAAGCTTAACAAAAGCCATCATTAACACCTAAACAGAAAAAAACAAGGTTACAATGGGCTAAGGAAAAGAAATCGTGGACTGTGGATGACTGGATGAAAGTCATATTCAGTGATGAATCGCGAATATGCATTGGGCAAGGTGATGATGCTGGAACTTTTCTTTGGTGCCGTTTCAATGAGATTTATAAAGATGACCGCATGAAGAGAACATGCAAATTTCCACAGTCATTGATGATATGGGGCTGCATGTCAGGTAAAGGCAATGGGGAGAAGGCTGTCATTACATCTTCAATAAATGCCCAAGTTTACATTGATATTTTGGACAGTTTTCTTATCCCATCAATTGAAAGGATGTTTGGGGATGATGACATCATTTCTCAAGATGATAATGCATCCTGCCATAGAGCAAAAACTGTGAAAACATTCCTTGAAAGAAGACACATAAGGTCAATGTCATGGCCTGCAAATAGTCCAGATCTCAATCCAATTGAAAATCTTTGGTGGAAGTTGAAAAAAATGGTCCATGACAAGGCTTCAACCTGCAAAGCTGATCTGGCAACCGCAATCAGAGATTGATGAAGAGTACTGTTTGTCACTCATTAAGTCCATGCCTCAGAGACTGCAAGCTGTTATTAAAGCCAGAGGTGGTGCAACAAAATACTAGTGATGTATTGGAGTGTTCTTTTGTGTGTTTGTTTTTCATGATTCCATAATTTTTTCCTCAGAATTGAGTGATTCCATAATATTTTCCCTCTGCTTGGTCTGAAATATATTTCCTTACTGAGTTTCTTAAAGCCCTAAAGTTGCCACTTGAAATGACTTTAGTTTTGTGCCATGTCTGTGATCTGCTTTTTTTCAACAACATTAAATAACTGAATGTACATCCTCCAAGCCCGGTGATTCCATAATTTTTGCCAGGGGTTGTACAATCTTCGTGGTTCTCTTGAACAAACTTGTAATACTTCGAAATGCATTGAGAATGGACCACATTGTCAATATCTTCTCTTGATGTCGACTCCTTTTTTGTTTGCACACCAGCAGCGCAGAATTCCGCTTACTCCTTCCCTACATTACTACGTTGGATCTACCAACCATAGGGGCTGCAGGTGCTGGACCTTATCTAATACCATATCAGAGATGTGTCTCAGACAGCCCTATCAGGTGAACAGAACCACCATTTGATCACCACGTTATTTTGGATAACACCCTATTGCGCTTTTCATGTTCCCTGGTTATTTTCCTAGATTCACATGCAGTGGTAATCTTGTAATGACTGTCAACAATTCTTGTAGCATCTTAGTGATCCAGTTAGATTTGAATGAGTAGCTCTAAATCAATCTGTACATTTTTGATCGCCTTATAGATCAATTTCCATTAAGACATTAAGACATATGGCTTATCTATAGAGTTACTATATGTTTTTTGCACGCTATTGTGTAGGTGTTGTTGACAGATCATAAATAGCATCTTTTCCTCATGTAGCCACGAATATTCTGCTTAGATAAAGGGTCACTGTCATATTAGGAAAGCTGTATATATTTTATAAACCAGCAAATTATGTACGCCAGCATAAAATGTTCAGTCTGCTGTTCAATCAGAAAATCTATCCCGTGATTTTTTTGCCTAACACAAGACAGAAAGGAAGTATCGTTTCATAAGCAAAATGAGCGTCTGCACCCTGCCGAGACAAGTGTTCTGGCATTGGCACGGCACCATTATGTCTTCAGATGGAAAACACAGAAAGAAATAGCATCTTCCTGATACGTTACTCAGCCATTATCACATATACTGTAGGTAAGAACTATCTGAGACTACCACTGTTTTGCACTTGTGGCTACATGCATGACCAAGATGTGGATTAGTGTTTTCATAAATCTACTTTTCATCCATAAATCTTTTTCTCTATGGAACATCTGTGTGAGGGCAGCAGGCTGCTAAACAGTTTAGCCCAAAGTAATAAAATTGTTGCAAACTAACAGTGGGAAGATGGATGTCATATATTAATTTAGCTCCAATGATGTCAGGACCTGTGGAGCATACCTGCCAGTCATTCTTAAATGGAGATTAGTGATTTGATATTGGACCACCTAGATACTACTGATTATGAACTAGTTCACTTTAAACTATGACCACCTTCTGTACCAAATGTCCTTAAAGGGGTTGTCTCGAGTGATGAGTGAGCATGCTCGCTACTGCTCGGTGCTCGCCCGAGCATCTCACTGATCGAGATGCTCGGCGCTCGCCAAGTATTTCCGGGGTTGCTCGGCTGGAGCTCGGGTCACCTTCCTGCATGTTTGGCGCTCTTTACAGAGCCAGTGAACATGCAGGGATTGCCTACCACTCACTGTAAAGCCGCAGCCACATTGGCTGTGGCATTACAGTGATTGGCTGGCTGCACAGTGTCATCAGGTCTATATCAGACCTGGCACCGCCATGCTCGTCACAGTCACTACGGAATCAGATAGTGTAGGGAGAGGTGCTGCTGAGCTAAGGAGAGATTTGCTTGTTTCTAGTTAGTGTAGGTAGAACAGAAGCATATTACACATATCCAGGGCTGGCGTCAGCACCTGGCGCACCCGGGCAAGTGCCGGGGCCATGAGCAGGCGGTGGGCCCACTCGCAGTCGGGCACCCCGCCGGGCTATCGGCGGAGGAGAGCGGTGCCAGCGCCTGCCCTTCTCCCCCGCTTGCTCAGGGCCCCGGCAGCCGGATACTTACCTCTCCCCGTGCCTCCGCAGATCCGCTGTCTTCCTGCTACACGCTCCCTGGGGCGTCTCAGGTCAGAGGGTGCGGTGACGTCTTTCCACCATGCCCTCCCCTGAGCCGTCACAGGCAGCGCAGAGCGGGAAGAGGCCGGCAACGTTGGAGTCCAGACCTGAGCAGCGACAGCAGGTGAGGAGGAGTGAGGTGAGTATTTGATTATTTTTTTTTTTAAATGTATGGAGGCATGGGGTATTATATGGGGGGTTGACATCCTGCATGGGTCATTATAAAGAGGGGGGGTGACATCCTGCATGGGGCATTATATGGGAGGGAATGACATCCTGCATGGGGCATTATATGGGGGGTGACATCCTGCATGGGGCATTATATGGGAGGTGACATCCTGCATGGGGCATTATAAGGGGGGTAACAGCCTGCATGGGGCATTATGTGGGGGGAACAGCCTGCATAGGGCATTATGTGGGGGGAACAGCCTGCATGGAGCACTATATGGGGGCCAATATCCTGTATGGAGCGTTATATGGGGGCCAGTATTCGGTATGGAGCGTTATATGGAGGCTAGTATTCCGTATGGAGCATTTTATGGGGGCCAGTATACTATATGGAGCATTATATGGGAGCCAGTATTCCCTATGGAGCATTTTATGGGGGCCAGCATACTGTGTGGAGCGTTATATGGGGACCAGTATCCTGTACAGAGCGTTATATGGGGACCAGTAACATGTATGGAGCGTTATATGGGGGCCAGTATTCCGTATGGAGCATTTTATGGGGGCCAGTATACTGTATGGAGTGTTATATGGGGGCCAGTATACTGTATGGAGCGTTATATGGGGGCCAGTATTCTGTATGGAGCGCTATATGAGGCCAGTATTCCATATGGAGCATTTTATGGGGGCTAGTATTCTGTATGGAGCGTTATATGGGGGCCAGTATTCTGTATGGAGCGTTGTATGGGGGCCAGTATTCGGTATGGAGCGTTATATGGAGGCCAGTATTCCGTATGGAGCATTTTATGGGGACCAGTATACTGTATGGAGCGTTATATGAGAGCCAGTATTCCGTATGGAGCATTTTATGGGGGCCAGTATACTGTGTGGAGCGATTCGCCGTTTTTTGAGCTATTGTGGAATTTACAATAGATGTCACTCATGTAATGTAAGAAGTAAAATCTTTGCATTGTACTATATGTATATATATATATATATATATATATATATATATATATATATATAATATATACAGTACAGACCAAAAGTTTGACACACCTTGTCATTTAAAGATTTTTCTGTATTTTCATGACTATGAAAATTGTACATTCACACTGAAGGCATCAAAGCTATAAATTAATACATGTGGAATTATATACTTAACAAAAAAGTGTGAAACAACTGAAAATATGTCATATATTCTAAGTTCTTCAAAGTAGCCACCTTGTGCTTTGATGACTGCTTTGCACACTCTTGGCATTCTCTTGATGAGCTTCAAGTGGTAGTCACCAGAAATAGTCTTCCAACAATCTTGAAGGAGTTATCCTCAGAAGCAGAGGTGACTCTTGGTCTTCCTTTCCTGGGGCGGTCCTCATGCGAGCCAGATTCTTTGTAGCGCTTGATGGCTTTTGCACCTGCACTTGGGGACACTTTCAAAGTTTGCCCAATTTTTCGGACTGACTGACCTTCATTTCTTAAAGTAATGATGGCCACTTGTTTTTCTTTACTTGGCTGCTTTTTTCTTGCCATAATACAAATTCTAACAGTCTATTCAGTAGGACTATCAGCTGTGTATCCACCTGACTTCTGCACAACACAACTGATAGTCCCAACCCCATTTATAAGGCAAGAAATCCCACTTATTAAACCTGACAGGGCACACCTGTGAAGTGAAAACCATTTCCGGTGACTACCTCTTGAAGCTCATCAAGAGAATGCCAAGAGTGTGCAAAGCAGTCATCAAAATAAAAGGTGGCTACTTTGAAGAACCTAGAATATAAGACATATTTTCAATTGTTTCACACTTTTTTGTTAAGTATATAATTCCACATGTGTTAATTCATAGTTTTGATGCCTTCAGTGTGAATGTACAAATTCATAGTCATGAAAATACAGAAAAATCTTTAAATGAGAAGGTGGGTCCAAACTCTTGGTCTGTACTGTATACGTTTTCAGAAAATACTGCCATTTCTGACCTCCATTAAAATTTTGTTTCAGTGTGTCAGTGAAGCAGTTGACACCAGTTTGCTGTTCAAACTAGTTACCTACAGGCCAGGTATTTAAAACTCTGTTTTCTCCGTCACACGGATCACATATACGTTTTCAAAAAATACTGCCATTTCTGGACTCCATTAAAAAATTTTTTCAGTATGTCAGCAAAGTTTTTGACATTGGTTTGCTATTCAAAATAGTTACCTTCAGGGCAGGTATTTAAAACTGTGGTTTCTCTGTCACACGGATTACATATAAATTTCGCTCCAAATTCAGCCATTTGTAGCGAGCGTGGAAGATATTGTCCTCCATTTAAAATGGGCAAGGCGTGTGGCAAGGGATGGGGAACAGGAGGTGATGGTGATGGTGCATGCAGAGGCCGAGGCCATGGGCAAGCTAAAATTGTGCCACAACAAACACCCACATCTTCTGGCCTGACCTTCCTTTCCCAATTCCTAGGAGACCGCAGCACACCACTATTGAACCCAGAGCAGTGTCAAAAGGTTGTTGGTTGGATAGCGGATAATGCTTCCAGTCACCTAGCCCCCACCACCACCCTGTCTTTCACACGGTCAAGTCTCAGTAGTCCTGAGTCTGGACCGCATATTCCTCACCCTGATCCTCCTTCCTCCCACCATGCCAAGTGCCCAGACACAACTGATCCCACACTTGGACACTCTGAAGAGCTGTTCACTTTTCCATTTATAGATTCGGGCCTCTCGCCTAGTCCACTTGAAGTGGTGCAAGAGGAGATCGCATGTAGCGATGCCCAAATATTTGAGCAGCCACGGTCATACGAAGGTAACGGTGGGCAAGTGTCACAAGAGGTGGACGATGATGAGACACAATTGCAAGAAAGTCAGGAGGAGGACCAGGGTGCCGAAGTGGAAGACGAGGTGGTGGATGATAGATATAGTAACTGACTCAACCTGGCAAGAGGACATGCAGAGCGAGGACAGCAGCACACATAGGCCGTATGATTGCCTCATCGACCTAATACCTGGTGCTTTACCTGCTCGTTAGTGATGAGCAAGCACTAAAATGCTCGGGTACTCGTTGCTCGGGTCGAGCACATTGGAATACTCGGGTGCTCGACCCGAGCAACGAGCCCAATGTAAGTCTATGGGAAACTCAAGCATTTTTCATGCGGCTCCCCCCGGCGGTCTGCAGCGGACCTAAAAATTGCCCACATCGATTGGAACAGTGCTCAAATGACATGGGAACAGCATGGGGAAATCCCTGGAAGCATCTCTGACTCCCAGGTCACTGCTCTCAACAATGATGTCAGAGTATTACGCCACTTTTACGGACTCACAATAAAACATAAAAAAACAAAACCAAAATGGGTTTTCCTGGGAAATATGTTAAGGAACATCCTTTCCAGGGAAATGGCAAAATAAATAACCAAAAACAAAAATACTCCTCCACACCTTGGGCTATGTTCACATGTAGCGTTTTTGATGCGTTTGTCCACTTTTGCATTGCTTTCAACCAAGACAAATGCATTCACCAGGAAATGTCATTTTAACATTTTACAACCTTATCTGGCCATGTGATGTGTGACTCATCATCAGACACATGCATACAGTGCTGAAAAGACATGGGAACAGCATGGGGAAGACCTCTGGAAGCATTTCTGACTCCCAGGTCACTGCCTAAAAATGTGCCCATCATAAGTGATCCTTGGCGCATGCGAAGATGCCTCCCTCCATGTACCTGTCATTGCAGACTTGCAACAATCACCGTCCACGTCCTTGTCCCAGTGCAGCGTTCAGTTGTCTCTACTCCATTCCTTGGAATGCAAGCGCAAGTATGCAGCCAGCCACTCACCCAGCCAGAGGCTGCAATACTATACTGCCAAATTTTTGACAACTGCTTGCACTTGAAATGTGGCCTTTTAGGCTCGTGGAGGTGGAAATTGTCCAC
The DNA here is from genome assembly GCF_046119375.1 of Phyllobates terribilis. Lineage (NCBI taxonomy): Eukaryota > Metazoa > Chordata > Amphibia > Anura > Dendrobatidae > Phyllobates > Phyllobates terribilis. The sequence goes on along the minus strand of NW_027362769.1, from coordinate 212,760,573 downwards.
AATCTTATGGTGGCGGCGACAGGGTATCCATACTCGGTCCCCAGCCGTCACTATTTGTACCGGTGTCGTCTCCGCCTTCCACAAGCACGGGTCCCACAACATTACCCATGCCCTCCCCAGTGCACTTACTGGGAAGGACCACCTAACCACAAACACATGGACAGGTGAATGTGGCCAGGGACGATGCGGAGCCAGTCCACAGCTTTTTTTGCTGAGTTGTATTTCAACACAGCCATATTATTTAGCTTGGTGAAAGGACTTCGGAAACCATATCTGCCCAGCTGTCATTTCTCCCAGAAAGTTCTCTAAAGCTGTTTTCACTTGAAATGTGGCCTTTTAGGCTCATGGAGGCGGAAGCCCTTCATAAACTCATGCCGGCGGCGGCCAGGTGTCCATACTTGGTCCACAGCCGCCACTGTTTCTCCCGGTATCGTCTCCGCCTTCCACAAACACAGGTCCCACAACATTACCTGTGCCCTCCCCAGTGCACTTACTGGGAAGGACCACCTAACCACAAACACGTGGACAGGTGAATGTGGCCAGGGACGGTACGGAGCCAGTCCACAGCTTTTTTTGCTGAGAGTTGTATTTCATCACAGCCATATTCTTTAGCTCGGTGAAAGGACTGGCATAGAGGGAAACCATATCTACTCTCGGTTTTATCTCTCCCAGGAAGTCCTCTAAAGCAGCTTGTTGCAGAAGCAATGGCAGCCCGTCCAACATCAACTCGCACTTCTCGGTGGTGCTTTGACACACAAACATCTTTCTTTGCACATTTAATTTCATGACTACAGAGTTGGGCAATGGCCTGATCTGCAATGCGGTTTGAGAAATAACATGCATAAGCACATCCGATCCACATTAAAAAACAGCCAAAGAGTGTCCGGGAACCTTCCCCCACACTTTTCTTAGCCAGGGCTGCTTCTCGGCAGGGTTGGACGGACCCACCAGAAAACCGGAGACTCCTCCGGTGGGCCCTGGCTTCTCCTTCAGGAGAGTTCATAGTGCCGAGGTGAGGCCATGATGATGAAAGAGACCACCATCTGCTTAGTGTTCTGTTACTTGGAATGCAAGAGCAAGTATGCAGCCAGCCACCCACCCACAGGCTGCAATGCTAAACTGCAAGATTTCTGGGGAGCTGCTTGCACTTGAAATGTGGCCTTTTAGGCTCGTGGAGGCGGAAGCTTTTCACAACCTCATGCCTCATGCCTCGTGTCCATACTCGGTCCCCAGCTGTCACTATTTCTCCCGGTGTTGTCTCTGCCTTCTACAAGCGCGGGTCCCTGAACATTACTGCTGGTACTTTCTGTGGGAATTTGCTTGCCTCCTACCAGCCTGGAATATTTCCAGTAAACTATGGTATGACGCCATGGTATTAGCACTGCCCCAGTAACAGTAGCGAAGCCATCCCCAATTTCCTTCTCAGTGATTTTATTTGGTAGACTGAGTGGCTGCCCAAATACATTAGTTTCTCACAAAGGAGCTGAAGATAGAGTGGCAGTAGGTGCAAGTTTCTCCAGCCTGTTAGATATTAGAGGGTAAATGGCAGCACATTGGATCAGTGGTTAGTACTGAAGCCTTGCAGCGCTAGGATCTTGGTTTCAAATCCCAGCAAGGACAATATCTACAAGGACTTTGTATGCTCTCCCCATGTTTGCGTGGGTTTCCACCTCAGTAAAAAAGCAGCCATAGAGTGTCCGGGAACCTTCCCACACACTTTTCTTAGCCAGGACTACTTCTCGGCAGGGTTGGACGGTCCCACCAGAGAATCCTCTGGTGTGCCCTGGCTTCTACATCAGGAGAGTTCATGATAGCACTAACTTTGCAGCTGCTATGGGGCTCTTCAGCGGGGGAGAAAGGTGAGCCCTCAGAATGAAATACTCTTGTGGGCACAATGTTTTTCAATCTGAAACAGCTTCTCAGTGGGAGTTGTATTTCACCACAGTCATATTCTTTAGCTCGGTGAAAGGACTGGCATAGAGGGAAACCGTATCTACTCCGGCTGTCATTTCTCCGTCACCAGGTTCTGCCCATTGTCACACACGACCATGCCTGGCTGTATGTTCAGCGGTAAGAGCCACAGATCAAGCTGCTGTGTTACAGCTTTCAACAACTCTGCAGCGCTGGGCGGTTTGTCACCTAAACATTAAGCATGCTATCTTCAGCACAGCCTGTTGCCGCTTGGCCAAGGCAGTGCTGCAGTGCTGTCAGCTTGTGACTGATGTGGTCATTTCGGAGATAGAGGAGGAGGTGCATGAGCTGAACAATGTGATTAAATTGAGGTTACATTGGCGACACTTCTTTTATACTAAAGAAAGATCCTACCGTTTTTTTTTTTACGCTATTTTTTAAGGCAAATGCATTCACTGACAAATGTCATTTTAACATTTTACAACCTTATCTGGCAATGTGGTGTGTGACACATCATCAGACACATCCTGTTTCATTGATGATGGAGGGACTCTGAAAGACACATAGAGCAGGGCCACAGTAACGAGTACGACATGTTCCAATTAGAAAGGAGAGAGTCTGCTATACAGTTATAGGGTATGCAGTGAGTGCAACGGCTGACCAATTTTAGGAAAAAAACAACTAAGAATTTAAAGACACATAGAGCAGGGCCACAGTAATGACAAATTCCCATTAGAAAGGAGAGAGTCTGCTATACAGTTATAGGGTATACAGTGAGTCCAAAGGCTGACCAAATTTAGGAGCGGGCCTCCTATACTTGTAATGCCCATGCACTAAGTGTATGGGCTGACAAACATTTACCCCTGGGGGTATACATGAACCTACTGTATAAAAAATTTTTTTACAGGCATCATAAACACCTTTTAAAAAAATTATGTGGGTGTTGCATCATGGACCACGGTCACCCTGGTGATATGGTGGTGGAGGATGAGGAGAAGGAGGAGGACAAGAGCAAATAGCCAAAATCAGGAAGCGTATACCCATGTCTGGGTGTGAAAAGGTGCATGGGAATACACCTCCCTAGAAAAGACACTGGATTTGAGTTTATGTTACGCTACTTTCATTCGGTGGTGTTGAGAAGTCTGGCCCAATCCAGCCCTTGTTCATTTTTATAAGAGTCAGCCTATCAGCATTTTCAGTTGACAGGCGTATGCCTTATCAGTTATAATTCCACCATCGGCACTAAAAACCCGCTCTGATAAAACGCTGGTGGCAGGGCAGGCCAGGACCTCCAAGGCAGAGAGCCAGTTCTTTCCACGTATCCAGCTTGGATACCCAATAATTATAAGGCACAGAGGAATCACGGAGGACGTTGGTATGGTCAGCAAGGTACTCCCTCAGCATCTTCCCAAACTTTGCACTCCTTGTGAGAGCACCCCGCGCCTCAGGGCCTGTGCGATGGGAGGAGCTGAGAAAACTCTCCCAGAACTTTGACAGTGTTCCCCTGCCTCTGCTGGATTGAAGTTGTGTCTCTCTCACCTATACTCATTGGTTGTTCAACGAATTGTGCCCTCTGAAGCCAGCGTTTTCAGATGGGAATTTTTTTAATAGTTCCACAGCAAGGGCCTTCTGGTACAGCCCCATTTTTGTAGACATGTCCGCCTCAGGAATAAGAGATATAAAGTTCTCCTTGTAGCGTGGGTCTAGAAGTGTCACGAACCAGTAATGACTGTCACCCAAAATTTTGAGAACGCGAGGGTCATGAGAAAGGCAACGTAACATAAACTCAGCCATGCGTGCCAGACTACAAACAGGCAAGACTTCCGTGTCCTCACCAAGTGGATGACTGACCATGCTCACCTCCTCCTCCTTTCTGTCTTCTGGCCATCCACGCTGAACAAACGGTATGACAGCTGTGCAGGTAGTACCGTCTATAGCTCATGAAACTTGCTCCTGTCCTTCCTCCTCCTCCTCTTCCTCATTGTCACCCAATCCACGTTGGGATGAGATGAGTCTGAGCTGTGTGTAATCACCCTGTATGGATTCTTGCTCCATCTCATCGTGCTCCGCCTGCAATGTATCCTCTTTGATTGAGAGGAGAGAGCGTTTCAGAAAACAGAGAAGCGGGATGGTGACGCTAATTATGACATCATCGCTGCTCACCATCTTGGTGGAGTCCTCAAAGTTTTGGAGGATGGTACATGTAAAGGTAAGTGTCCTAGGTTGTACATGTATATATGTATCTACATGCTAGCCATGCTTGCAGATAAGTATACATATATATATTGGCCCCCATCTCCTTATGTGTTTCAGTCTGCTTGCTGCTGTTGGGGGCAGGATCAACAAAATGTCCAGCCATGTACTAAAACAGGTTTTGCGAGTATGGTTGGACATGAACAAAGACCTTAGCCAGTGGGCGGGGAATACCACCTCATTTCCTGTGCAGGACTTAAAACCCCAGAGCGCTCATGTGCTAGCCCCTCTTTGGACGGTTGGAGAGATGGACATAAAAACACATGGCTGAGTATCTCTTTTCCCTTGTAACTCTTTACTTATTAGCCCTACATACCCTGTACTAATCCTCCTAGATATTGATATCCTTGTATCTGTATATATATAGGGAAAATTAGTATAGTTGGGTGTGCTGATATTGCATGAGTGATTAGGAAACGTGGGTGGAAAATATATTAGGTAATTGGGAATTGTATATCCATTTTGTGTACTGTGTTAGTGTGATAAATAGTAGTATATTAACTGTAGACTTTTGTGTAATAAATACCTTTTATTAGCACACGGTTTTGTCTCAGTTGGTATATAGTATAAGGCACAGATAACGTTAGTGGATATTAATTATTAATAGTCAAGTTTGATGTTAATAGTTAATATCGGACCTCAACAGAGGTCTAGGAGAGTTCCCCATTAATAACTGATATTTTTGGAGAAAATCTCGCCCTTTAACAATGGTGAGCCAGGCCCAACTGTTGTGATTTTGTTTTTCGTGTTTTGCTCTGTGATTATCTGTCGTTATTGTTTGTGAACTGATCAGGCAAGGGGGACATGGACAGATTACATTGATACAGAGTGAACTGTTGTGTAATTCTGTGTGTTCAGAGTGCTGAAAGTTCAGACAAATGACACAGCTTTTCAGTATGAGCTGTACACGGGACAAAATCTATAACAGAGAGTCCAATCTTTTGTTTTCTTCTGATTTTTAACGTTTTTCTGTTTGCTTTACAATCTTTGAGCAATTGGGGTGATCTATACCAAGGCATTCTTCCAAAGAGGCATAGTCGTTCTCAAGGGAAAGTCCAGCTGGTCAGGAAAAGGCGTTCCGGAGGTAAAAGGACCTTTTTCAAGCAGCACAGAAGGGACAAGGAGGATGACCGTGATGGCTCCAGGAAGAGTGAGTAAGGATTTATCCACCCTGAAATGCTTGGCAAAACACAGTAAATTTAACCCAGTGCACCCCAATACACCCAAATCTGCAGAATTGTTGTGGTCTGCTCTATTAGAGCAAGCATGTGCTCATGATTAGTGTTGAGCCACCCCCGTAGTGTTCGAGTTCGGTTCGGTTCGTCGAACACCCGTGTGTTCGCCGAACTGTTCGTCGAACTGTTCGTCGAACACCTTCGAACACCGTTAAAACCAATGGCAGGCAAACAAAAACACATAGAAACACATAGAAAACACCTTCAAAGGTGTCCAAAAGCTGACAAACTGCTCAGAAGACACAACTAACACATGGAAAAGTGACAAGTACATATAGTCATGCGAAAAGAAAAGAGGTGGAGGAGTAAAAGGAGGGGGAGACACAGATATAGGCATGTCATGCCCTTCTAAAATCCAAAAAGTGAGAAGCCGACACGGCCAGTCCATTCCTGCCTGTGCCACCTCTGTGTCGCCGGGTTTGTGCCAGAGCCGCGGTGGACCCTGACGGCCAGCCCCCCTATCCCAATACTGGTGCCTGTCCGCCGGTGGGTCGAGGGCCCCACGGTGGGGGGGGGGGGTAACATCTGCAGAAGAAAGACCATCTTCCAGCCAAACTAAGATGTCGACTTCTTTTCGTGGACAATGTGATACGATCCCATTCTTACGGACACGCCCATCGCTACAAATTCTAGATGAGGCACAAAAACAGCAGGTGCTTCAACGGATATCAAGTGCTCCTTCAAGTGGGCTCTCCATCACCTCAATTTCAACATCACAAATACTCCAGTCCTCAGAGGTGTCACCCCCATCGCACTTGCTTCCTCACAGCTCCCAAGTCTCCAGCTGCCCGTCTGAGTATGGGGTAACACAGATGGCTGAGTCTGCCCAGCTGTTTACTCATACTATAGCCTGGGAAACGGAGGTCTGCTCCAGAGCTTCTGTTAATCTAGATGAGGAAATGATCTAATCCAATGCCCAGAATCTTTATAAGTTGGATCCAGGACCAGATGAAGAAGGTTCTGATCATAATGTAGACCCTTGTTCCCAAACTGTAACTCCTGTTGGTGGAGACAATGATGAAGACGATGATGAGACTCAAATACCTGATTGGAGCGACAACTTGACTTTTCGGTCAGGGCAGGAAGAGGTTGGCTCTGAGGGCGACGGGTGTGATAACACACAGGGTGATGATGACGAGGTTGGAGATCCCACTTACTGTCAACCCACAGTCAGACAGTCGATGAGGTCAGCAGAGGAGGTGGAGGAGGATGTGACTGTTAGAACCTTGCTGTTAGGTTTTTTTTCCTTTGCTGGTCACATGACCTTGTTGGCCTATTTAATCCTGCTCCGCCCTTCTGGCTTTGCTGGACTTCATTGTATATCTACTTTCTAGCTAGCCTGTGCTCTGTATCTAACTCTGTTAGTTTGCTTGGTCTACGGACCTCTATGTTCTATCTATTTTGTTTGTTTGTCTGTCTGCTACTATTTCTGTTAGGAGGTGTCCCATATTCCTCCCAGTCCTTAGTACTTGTAGGGATTCCCTCCTCACATCTATAGGTCTCCGTACAGACTAGATTAGGACTTTAGCAGGTCTGATCGCAGGATCAGGTTCCCTGTTACATCGTAGGGATTCAGCTGAGTCTTATAGTAGGGACAGATCTCCTCTCTTTCCTTAGCTTTGGTAGCAGAACATAACAGTAAGTCCAGCCTGCAAATTCTCTAAGGAAAGATTTTTTTTTTTTTTTTGTTCCATCATGGTGTCGGTTCAGGATTTGGCTAAACACCTGCAGGGACTCTCTCTGGAAGTGGCCGAGCTCCGTCAGCACGTGAGTAACTGTCCTGGAGCATATCTCTTGGAGCCTAAGGTATGTTTGCCGGATTTATTTTTTGGTGAACATCGAGAATTTTTTTCATTTAAAAATGCTTGCTTATTGTATTTTCGTTTGAGACCCAAGTCCTCTGGGGATGAATCCCAGCGCGTAGGGTTCATAATGTCACTTTTGCGCAAAGAGCCTCAGGAGTGGGCCTTTTCTTTGCAACCTAGTGATACATGCTTCAGATCAGTGGATAGTTTTTTTTCTGCTTTAGGACTATTATATGATGATCCTGACCGTGTGGCATCAGCTGAGACTGAGTTGAGACGTTTAAAACAAGGATCAGGTAATGTCGAAAAATATTGTACTCATTTTCGTCGTTGGTCCACTCAAACAGGGTGGAACGATTCTGCTCTGAAAAGTCTATTTCTTGCTGGGCTCAGTGAAAGGGTTAAAGACCTGCTAATTGCTTATCCTACACCTGAGGATTTGCAACAGGCTATGCAATTAGCTATACGGGTGGATAGAAGACTGCGTGCTAGGGTTAATGAGAGCAAATCCTCTGCTATGTCAGTTTCTGGTTATGATAATGTGTGTACTAACAGTGGTGAACCGATGGAGATTGGATCGGTGGCACCTCGCTCTCAAGAAAAAGACCGTCGTTTTTCAGAAGGCTTGTGTTTCTATTGCGGAAAATCTGGTCATTTGATTAAAGGCTGTGAGCTTCGTATGAAGAAAGAAAAAAAAATGGTCAGTCACGCCCGTATTGCCTGTTTAAATTCCAAGGGTATATTTTTAGCTGCTTCCACGATTGCTCAGGAAAAATTAATGGAATTTCGGGTGTTTGTTGATTGCGGGTCTACACTGAATGTAATTGATGGGGGATTCGTGGAAAAACTCAATTTAAAACCTGAACCTTTATCATCCCCCATTGCTGTGGTTTCTGTGGATGGCTCCCCTTTGAAGAATATTACTCTCAAGGTCAGTGAATTTCCTCTCACTATTAATGGTGTTCACCATGAGAAATTGGATTTGGTAGTGTTGAATAACTTGCCTTCTCCAGTAATATTGGGTTTGCCCTGGTTAAAATTTCACAATCCTGTACTGGATTGGTCTACCAGTGAAATTAAATCCTGGAGCCATAAATGTTATGACAAGTGTTGTAACGGGCGTATTGCAGCTTTGGATAGGGGAGAATTGCCTGTTCCTATTCAGGATTTTTGGAGAGTTTTTTCTGAGAAGGAATCGCAGGTTTTGCCTCCCCATAGAGACTATGATTGTTCTATTGAATTTGTCCCTGGAGCGACTCTTCCTAAAAGTCGTTTATTTAACCTTACCATTCCTGAGAGGAAGGCTTTGGAGGAATACATACAGACAAGTTTGGCCGCCGGTCACATTAGGCCCTCTAAGTCTCCTGTGGCGGTTGGATTTTTTTTTGTAAAAAAAAAGGACGGCGGTTTACGTCCTTGTCTGGATTTTCGTGAGATTAACAAAATTACTGTACGCAATCCTTACCCACTGCCATTGATTCCTGATCTGTTTAACCAGTTATTGGGGGCCAAGTGGTTCTCTAAAATTGACCTTAAGGGGGCATACAATCTGTTGCGCATGAAGGAGGGTGATGAATGGAAGACTGCTTTTAACACTCCTGTGGGTCATTTTGAGAATCTGGTTATGCCTTTTGGTCTTACTAATGCTCCTGCATTTTTTCAGAATCTGATTAATGACATCCTTAGACCTTTGATCGGTAAAAATGTGGTTGTGTATTTGGATGACATTTTGATTTATTCGCCAGATCTGGAGTCTCATTGGCGGAGCGTGCGTGAGGTATTACAGTTATTAATGGACAATTCGCTTTTTGCTAAGCTGGAGAAATGTGAGTTCGCTGTACAGAGAATTAGTTTTTTGGGCTACATTATCTCCAGCAAAGGTTTTGAGATGGATCCGGTTAAGGTTCAGGCTGTGCAGGAATGGCCTAGGCCTATTGGTTTGAAATCGATACAGAGGTTTTTGGGTTTCGCCAATTACTACAGAAAATTCATAAAAAATTTTTCTAGTATTGTCAAACCTCTGACTGATCTCACCAGGAAAGGTGCTGATGCGGTTCAGTGGTCTTCTGAGGCCATTGAAGCTTTTGTGTATCTCAAGGAGAGGTTCACCTCTGCTCCCATCCTTATGCAGCCTGATGTTACTAGGCCGTTTTTGGTTGAGGTTGATGCTTCCTCTGTGGGGGTTGGCGCAGTATTGTCTCAGGATAACGGGGATGGATTACATCCCTGTGCCTTTTTTTCAAAAAAATTTTCGGAGACTGAACTGAATTACGATATTGGTAATCGGGAATTATTGGCTATTAAACTCGCATTTGAACACTGGCGCCACTTCTTGGAAGGTGCGGAATTTCCCGTTCAGGTTCTTACGGATCATAAAAATCTGATATATCTTGATGCTGCCAAGCGCCTGAATGCCCGTCAGGCTAGGTGGGCACTGTTTTTCTCGCGGTTTAATTTCTCCGTTACTTACATCCCTGGTACTAAGAATGTTAAGGCGGATGCCTTGTCTCGCAGTTTTTCTCCCATAGTCGGTGCTGAGAAAGAGGAAAACATTTTACAAGAAGGTGTTGTGATAGCTGCTTTAGACTCCGTTTTGGAAGATGAGATTCTTAAAGCTCAGGAGAATGCCCCATCTAACACTCCTCATGGGAAGTTGTTTGTGCCTGGGACCTTTAGGAGAGATTTGTTTGTTGAGTGTCACGAATCTCGGTTGGCAGGTCATCCCGGAATCTCTGAGACCAAGAGACTGGTGGGTCGCAGTTTTTGGTGGCCTGGATGGCAGAAGGAAGTCATTAAGTGGGTGCGCCAATGTACTATATGTGCTAGATCTAAGTCCTCACATACTCCTGCTGCGGGGTTGCTTTGTCCTTTGGAGGTCCCCAGTGCTCCTTGGACACATTTGGCTATGGACTTTATAACTGACCTTCCCCCCTCTGAGGGTTTTACTGTCATCTGGGTGGTCGTGGACCGTTTTAGCAAGATGTGTCACTTGGTTCCCTTCGTCAAACTGCCCTGCTCTAAAACTCTCGCTAAGGCCTTTGTCAAGGAAATTGTCAGATTTCATGGCGTTCCTACTGACATTGTTTCTGATAGGGGTCCTCAGTTCGTGGCTCGTTTTTGGCGTGCCTTTTGTGACAGGTTGGGAATTCATTTGTCGTTTTCGTCCGGATATCATCCTGAATCTAATGGCCAGACAGAAAGGAAAAACCAGGATGTTGAGCAGTTCTTGCGTTGTTTTGTGGCAGACAATCAAGAGGGGTGGTCTGAGTTTCTGCCACTTGCCGAATTTGCTCTGAACAATCATACATCTTCTTCTGCTGGTTGTTCGCCTTTTTTTTGTTGTTCTGGGAGACATCCGTCGTTTGGGTCGTTCTCCAAGTTGGGATCTGCCGTGCCTGAGGAGGAGAATTTTTCCGGTGATTTGGAAAGAGTTTGGACGGATGTGCGTGGTAATCTTCAGGAGGCCAACAGAAAATCTAAAGACTACTTTGATAGGAAACGACAGGAGGTTTTGTTCGCTGTTGGTGACATGGTTTGGTTGTCCTCTAGGAATCTGCGGTTGAGGATTCCTTCTAAGAAATTGGGTCCCAAGTTTGTAGGGCCCTTTAAGGTGCTTCAGGTTGTCAACCAATCTGCTGTTAGGTTGGAGGTTCCTACCTCCTGGAGAATTAATCCGGTCTTTCATGTCTCTCTGTTAAAAAAAGCTGTTGTGTCGGATGGTGACGCCTCTGCCTCTGTTCCTCCGGTGGTGGAGGACGGGGAATATGAAATTTCTTGCATCCTTGACTCTAGACGGTATAGAGGTAGTTTGCAGTATCTTGTGGCCTGGAAAGGTTTCGGACCCGAGGATAACTCTTGGGTGAGGTCAGATGATGTTTCCGCATCCAGACTTATCAGAGCGTTTCACAGGAGATTTCCTGATAAGCCTGGTCCTAGGGGATCCGGAGGATCCTCTTAGAAGGGGGGGTACTGTTAGAACCTTGCTGTTAGGTTTTTTTTCCTTTGCTGGTCACATGACCTTGTTGGCCTATTTAATCCTGCTCCGCCCTTCTGGCTTTGCTGGACTTCATTGTATATCTACTTTCTAGCTAGCCTGTGCTCTGTATCTAACTCTGTTAGTTTGCTTGGTCTACGGACCTCTATGTTCTATCTATTTTGTTTGTTTGTCTGTCTGCTACTATTTCTGTTAGGAGGTGTCCCATATTCCTCCCAGTCCTTAGTACTTGTAGGGATTCCCTCCTCACATCTATAGGTCTCCGTACAGACTAGATTAGGACTTTAGCAGGTCTGATCGCAGGATCAGGTTCCCTGTTACATCGTAGGGATTCAGCTGAGTCTTATAGTAGGGACAGATCTCCTCTCTTTCCTTAGCTTTGGTAGCAGAACATAACAGTGACTAGCCCTGGGGATGGGGATGACTCGGTACCCGGGCATTTGCCTGGCCTTGGGGATGTCGCGGTGGTCGGCTCCCTGGCCCGTACCCTGGGGTCTCTCTTTAAAAGGGTGGATAATTGTTAATTTTATAAGAGTTCATGACGCCACCTGTGGTATCTGGTGACAAGCACCAGCGCTGCAGCAGTCCACTGAGGCCGGTGATAAGGCAGCTCGATGGTATAGCTCCCCACAGGTGGAGCTAGGTCTCAGGGCAGCGTATGCAGGGGGAATGCAGGACAGGCGAGACCCAGCTGGGTCAGAGCAAGAACGGGAACGGACACGGTAGTCACTTCAGTACCTTTTACTGGTGGAAATTCAGGCACATCCCGGAGCACTGTAGGGTGAAGGGTGCATATCAGGATCCTCCCCAATGAGCGGGTGTAGGGCCTCCTGTTTCTTGCCTCTGCGTAGTAAGTTTCTGACCTGCCTGGAGCTAGGCCTAACTTTGTCTCTGTCCTGCGCTGGCTGACCTTGTGGTAGGGCCTTCTCTTGGAGTTCACGCTCCCAGTATGCGGGGCCTAAGCGTCTCCTGGCTCTGTTACATATCAGCACCTTAGCGATCCTGGGACTTGTAGTTCTCCAGGAATTCCGGTTATGCCTTACTGGGTCATAGAGATACCGGTAAGCTCGGATCCTGTGTCCGGTAAATGCTTCGGGGTGAGCTGGTTAAGCTCCTCTGCCCCTTATGTACTAACTCGCCACTCGCCTTCGGAGTACTCGGGCCCTCACTAGGCTATACACACTAACGGCAGCTTGCCGCGCTTCACTGATCTTACGGCACCGGCACACCTTAAGCTCTATCTGGGCTCCCTGAATCTAGCCAGCAGGAGCCTCGTGCTCCACTGCTGAACTATTAACTGCATTCTCTAGACTAGACTGAGCTCCACTGCAGACTGACCTCTCTTAGGCTTCTCTACTGCAGGAACTCTTCAGAGGAACTGAACTGCCTAGCTCCACCTTCCCTATTTATATCCCTAACGGGCTCCCTCTGCTGGTCTGAGGTGGAAGGTGGAGACGTGTGAATGTTTATGGGGGCCTCTTGTTGAGGATTCCATCAATGCACTCTTGTAGGATCTGTGATACCAAGCGCAGCGGGGCATCACAGATGCTATTGACGACGAGGTTAGGTTGCGCCTTCCTGAACAGAGACGGAGTACTGGAAGCACGTCAACAACTGCATCCTCAACCACAACTCTGCCTCTGACCACAAGTCGTAGTGGCTCTTCAGGTCACATGGGCTCTAAGACTTGTATAGCCTGGGCATTTATTCAGATCGATAAGGATGACCCAACTCGTGTTATCTGTAATATTTGTCAGCAAAAGCTAAGTAGAGGCCAAAAAATACATAGTTTGAGTACTTCATGCATGTACCGTCACATGGATATGAAGCATAAGTTGCAGTGGGAAGCTCACTGTGCTACAATGCGGCGTAGCCGGCTGGGCCAACCACCGTCTGCCCCATCTTGTGCATCCGCAGCCTCTTCATCCTCTGTGACTGGGGGGACAGCAGTCACACATGTTTTTGGACGCAGACCTGCCACCTCTTTACCCGCAACAGCCAGTGTGATTGGCAGGTCGTCAGTTCATTGGGAAGTGGAAACACCTGCTAGTGTTGAGCGCTCTCCGACATCGAGAGCACCACCTTTGGATCAAGGCAACCTAACATGTCCGCCTGCATCTTCCTCACAGACCGGCAGTTGCCGGGGACACCCTACTCAACACCGTCTAAGCACAACAGCCAGCCCTCGGTCCCTCAGATGTGGAAAAGTAAAAGACCATTTCCTCCTAGCCATGAGAAAGCTAAGAGGTTGAATTTCACCATCTGCAAGCTGTTGGCTACAGAAATGCTGCCTTTCCACCTGGAGGACACAGAGGATTTTCAAGACCTTATGTCCGTCACAGTGCCCAGTCGGCACTACTTCTCAAAGAAAGGTGTGCCTGCGCTCCACTAGCATGTTGTACACAACATCACCGCTTCTTTGAGAAACTCTGTGTGTGACAGGGTGCACTTCACCACAGACACTTGGACGAGAAGGCATGGACAGGGGCGTTACATGTCGCTGACTGGGCACTGGGTAACTATGGTGACAGCAGGACAAGGGGCTGCTGTCCAAGTCTTACCGTCCCCACGAGTTGTGTGTTAATCCTCTTTATCTCGAACTTCCTCCACTGCTTCTGCCTCCTCAACCTCCTCTCGGTCCTCCACCTGCACCCAAAGCCTGTCTGGTAATGCCACCTGCTTTCTAACTGCGCAGAAGGAATCCCGCACACCTCCTTACTATGCTGGCAGCAGGGCTCAACGCATCAGTGTTTACTTTGAAATGTCTGGGAAATGTGAGTCACACAGCTGAGGAGTTTTGTTCAGCTCTGGAGACCCAGTTTCATGAAAGGTTGTCTCCACTGGACCTGCAACCAGGGAAGGCCATGTGCGACAATGCTGCAAACCTGGGTGCGGCACTTCGCCGGGGCAATGTCACACACGTGCCTTGTATGGCTCACGTGTTGAACCTGGTTGTCCAGCAATTTTTAGCCCACTATCCCGGACTAGATGGCCTTCTGCAGAGTGCACGGTCGCTGTGTGCTCACTTCCGCCGTTCGCATACCGCAGTTCAACGACTTACATCTCTACAGAAGTCGTTGGGCCTGCCAGTTCACCGGCTGAAATGCGATGTGCTGACACGGTGGAATTCAACTCTGCACATGTTGCAGCGACTGTGGCAGCACCGACAAGCCCTGGTGCAATACGTTCTGACGTATAGCCTGGGCCAACGAGATCCAGAGGTGGGGCAAATCACGCTGGAGGAGTGGTCTCAGATCAGGGACCTATGCACCCTTCTGCACAGTCTTGAAATGGCGACGAAGATGTTTAGTGCTGACGATGCCATTATCAGCATGACTATTACGGTGATTTACATGCTGGAGCACATGTTAAACAGAATTCGGAGTCAGGTGGTGGGACAAGAGGAGGTGGAGGAAGTAGAGGAGTAGTCGTATGCGGAAGGGATAACATCTCCAAGGTCCAGACGGTTGGCAGCACCAAGGCGGCAGGCATGGGAGGGTGGGGAAGAGGGATTAACCAGGGCGCATGGTAGCAGCCAAACTGTTGAGGAAGGTGCAGGAGCTGAGGAAGAAGTGGAGGACGAACTGGCAATGGGCATGGAAGACTCATCAGATGAGGGAGACCTTGATCACATTTCTGTTGTGCGAGGTTGGAGGGAGAGGGCAGAGGAAGGAAGCATGATTCTTACCTCGCTACCAACACAACAAGGACTTGGTCCTTCTGGATGCGCAAGACACATGAGTGCCTTCTTGCTGCACTACCTGCAACATGACCCCCGGATTGTCAGAATTCGAAGTAATCCCGACTACTGGGTTGCCACACTCTTAGATCCCCGGTACAAAAGTATATTTGCCTAAATAATTCCTGCCATAAAAAGGTATTGACGAATGCAGGAGTATCTGTTGCAGAATCTTACATGTGCTTTTCCACAAAACACCAGTGGTGCACGTAGTGAATCTCACAGTTCTAACTTGCCAACGGTGGGACTGTCGAGTCTTCATCACTCAAACAGTAACAGTAACACAGTATCTGCTGGTAACAGCAATTTTGTGGAATCGTTTCACCACTTTTTTAGACCATCCTTTGCAAGGCCACAGGAGACAAGAAGTCTGACACATAGTCAATGCCTAGAGAGGATGGTACAGGAGAATCTCCAAGTGAACATCGAAGCCATGACTGTGTCACTGGACCCTTGCTCATTTTGGTATTGCAATCTTGAAAAATCGCCGGAGCTCGCCACTCACGCCTTGGAGATCTTGTCATGCCATGCAGCCAGCGTTCTCTCTGAACGTGTGTTCAGCGCTGCTGGTGGTGTGCTGACAGATAAGCGCACGCGGCTGTCCACTGAGAATGTAGACAGACTCACGTTCATAAAGATGATCAAATCATGGATTCGCAAGGACATTTCTACCCCTGTGTCATCCTTGGGAGACTAAAAGCTTGGGGATTTGGTAAAATCACCTCACCAACCGTTTTAAGCAACAGTGGGGCAATTGATGCCACTTAACCCTAGAAGGCATGACCATAAAAATCTACACTTTCACATACCTGGGGCCCTTTAGGCCCGTGTGCAAATAACATGGAATAACTCAAACTCAAATGACAAACAACTATATACATGAAGAATACCTAGAGTTTCAAAATTCTAACTAAAGCAATCTTGCAGAAAATAGAAAACAATTAACTGGGCGGGCCTGCAAGGCCACAGGTATGCGTTCTAGGGTTAAGTGGTGTCTGTGCCACAATTTTGGGAGTCCCCTTGCTGTGTCTTACGTGACGTTGGCATCGTCAATTCCAGGTGGGTTGGGTCGCACCCCCCCCTTTTAACTGTAAGAAACTACATACACTATGGCTTGGGGTAACACAGATGGTTGAGTCTGAAGAGCTGTTTACTCAGAGGTCTGCTCCAAATCTTCAGTGTCTGCTAGTCAGCGTAGAATTTTTAACTGCATCTAGCCTAGGCAATACTTTGGGCGTAGTAGCCCAGCTGCGAAGCAAGCTGCACCGCCTGTGTATCTAATTAGAATTTTTAAATTAATCTAGCCTAGGCAGACTGTGGGGACCCCCAACCAAACCCAGATGCTCAGCCCCCCTACCGCCCCCCTTTCATGGACAACCCAATAATGTAACTCTTACAACTGGATGGGTGAGGATCGGTCACAGCTTTATTAACTCTTTATACTCATTCCATTAGAAAGGCATTTTATTTCTAAAATAATTCAGCTTGTTGCAGCATGCCCTGGGTCCCCACTCCGGCAAGTTGGCCAACAAGTGTAACTCTCCAACATGTCCTTTCTATTTCCAGGCCACGGAGGATCAAGCGTACTCGTATGCAGGACTCTGACCCCCACCCATCACTCTTAACGCTTGTTCCACTCCGTCCTGGAGTCCTGACAGGAATATGTCCAGTCCAATATCTATTAAGTGAACACCGTCGGGCCGTATGAGGCCTGCTTTATCTCCTTCCAGTTGTCGGTGTCGTATCACTACACCGCCTCTGTCTCTTCTAAATTTTGCCATCCGAATATTTATTACCCGCCTTGTCCATTCGATGGCCGTGATGTCTCGCGCACCTTGCCATACCGCTATCGGCACAATCTCTGACCATACTATAGCTAATTTTGTGAAAAATTCTCTGAAGCGCTCAGTGTCTAGTTTCATTATTGCCATTAGTTATGCGCTCTTGTGATGACCTAGGTTGTTTCCCCCGGCCTGTATAACTAAGATGACCGGACCTCTTGCCTCTCTCCCTACCTTGATTACCTCCATTAGTACCTGTGGCCATAGCAGGCCTCTAATACCTCTCCAGTTGAAATATGTGTTATGAAACTCTAATTTCCTCCCGCCTGGGCGGACTTTCGCCCTTTTTTGTGCCCAATATATATACGAGTGGCCTATCACTCACACTGTTGGCTTAGCGTCACCTGTAAAAGAAACAAACCACGTTAGGATAACAAGTCCGGTCTTATGTATCTCGCCAAACACGTGGATCGCCATCTCCCTATCCTCTGAACTTCCGTTTCTGACAGTCCTGCTCTTGCTGATTCCGTGGCCGCACCTATGCGGAATGAGTGTGTCCCGTAATCTTTGGGGTGGTTCCCTGCCGATGTTATGCATTTATTAAATATAGCTTGGAACAGGTATCTTGATAATGGCGTTCCATCAATGTGTGATACGAAGAAATTACTTTGTGATCTGATGGTTAGATATGTTTTTACTATTGTTACCCGACTCAGTGTACCGTTTGTGGGTTGTAGAAGTACCGAAGTACCCCTGCCCGCTGGAACCGTTTTCGATTGGTGTATGCATACACGTATTGCATTATTGGCTATGACTACTTCCTGGTGTAATAAGCGTCCACTGGTGGTAATTTTGGATTGAGGGACTAATTCGCTTATACATAGCGCCCCGAAGAAGGCGATCACAAATGCAGTAGACATTAGTGTTGCTTCAAATTGTGAGTGTCATGTTAATGGTGTTAGGGATAAGTTGTGAGACATCAGTTTTAGTGACACGGGACGGGATGTCTACATTCCTGACTTGGCTGACCCCTTTTCCACCCTTTTATGGATTGTCTGATGATGAATCTTTGTCACATCTCCCCAATTCAGTAGTTGGAAGTGAAATGCTACTCCGGTCAGACACCGCTGCGCTGACGCCCCTGATATACCCCTCATCATTAGCTGGTGGAGAAATTCTATGGTGACTTGTGATCTGGCTTGTTCACATTGGTCAACCCGTCTGCCTGCTACTAGTCGTGTCCACTCTTCCCATGCCTTACCGTATGCTTGCCACGTTGACGGGGCAACTGACGCTCTGATTAATGGCATCAACTATTCGCCACTAGATCCCATAGGGAGGGTGAGCAACTGTTGCCCGATGGGTGGGCGTTGTGGAAGAGCTCTGTGAAAATCTGCCAATTGAATTGTAATAAAGCGTTAGCAGCAGCTTTATACCCCTCAGCAGAGTGGCTAGCGCGGACCCATACATTGTGTTTTAGGCACAGGAATACTAGCCTGCGTAGTAGGCCTAGCACTGGGAGAGACGATGATGCCATCTTATTAATGCAGTGCGCTAGGCTGGTGTTTTGTGTTATGAAGCGTATATTTTTGTTAGCCAGGCGCGCGCCCCATATTTCTATTGCTACCACTATTGGGAAAAATTATTTTCAGGGCTAGATGCAGCTAAAAATTATTATTAATTTCAAAGCTGGTGGAGCTTGGTATAGATGGCCTAATACAATGAGTCCCACACACTGCTAGAAGCCCAAATATTTTTTCAGAGGTAGATGCAGATAAAAATTATTTTTAATTTGCAACCTGATGGAGGTCAGTATAGATGGACTAATAGAGAAAGTCCCACACACTGCTAGAAGGCCAAATATTTTTTCAGAGCTAGATGCAGATAAAAATTATATTCAATTTGCAACCTGATGGAGGTCAGTATAGATGGACTAATAGAGAAAGTCCCACACACTGCTAGAAGGCCAAATATTTTTTCAGAGCTAGATGCAGATAAAAATTATATTCAATTTGCAACCTGATGGAGGTCAGTATAGATGGACTAATAGAACAAGTCCCACACACAGCTAGAAGCCCAAATATTTTTTCAGAGGTAGATGCAGATAAAAATTATATTCAATTTGCAACCTGATGGAGGTCAGTATAGATGGACTAATAGAACAAGTCCCACACACAACTAGAAGCCCAAATATTTTTTCAGAGGTAGATGCAGATAAAAATTATTTTTAATTTGCAACCTGATGGAGGTCAGTATAGATGGACTAATAGAGAAAGTCCCACACACTGCTAGAAGGCCAAATATTTTTTCAGAGCTAGATGCAGATAAAAATTATATTCAATTTGCAACCTGATGGAGGTCATTATAGATGGACTAATAGAACAAGTCCCACACACAGCTAGAAGCCCAAATATTTTTTCAGAGGTACTGTAGATGCAGATAAAAATTATTTTTAATTTGCAACCTGATGGAGGTCAGTATAGATGGACTAATAGAGAAAGTCCCACACACTGCTAGAAGGCCAAATAATTTTTCAGAGCTAGATGCAGAAAAAAATTATATTCAGTTTGCAACCTGATGGAGGTCAGTATAGATGGACTAATAGAGAAAGTCCCACACACCGCTAGAAGGCCACATATTTTTTCAGAGGTAGATGCAGAAAAAAATATATTCAGTTTGCAACCTGATGGAGGTCTGTATAAATGGATTAATAGAACAAGTCCCACACACAGCTAGAAGCCCAATATTTTTTCAGAGGTAGATGCAGAAAAAAATATATTCAGTTTGCAACCTGATGGAGGTCTGTATAGATGGATTAATAGAACAAGTCCCACACACAGCTAGAAGCCCATATATTTTTTCAGAGGTAGATGCAGATAAAAATTATTTTTAATTTGCAACCTGATGGAGGTCAGTATAGATGGACTAATAGAGAAAGTCCCACACACTGCTAGAAGGCCAAATATTTTTTCAGAGCTAGATGCAGATAAAAATTATATTCAATTTGCAACCTGATGGAGGTCAGTATAGATGGACTAATAGAACAAGTCCCACACACAGCTAGAAGCCCAAATATTTTTTCAGAGGTACTGTAGATGCAGATAAAAATTATTTTTAATTTGCAACCTGATGGAGGTCAGTATAGATGGACTAATACAACAAGTCCCACACACAGCTAGAAGCCCAATATTTTTTCAGAGGTAGATGCAGAAAAAAATATATTTAGTTTGCAACCTGATGGAGGTCTGCATAGATGGATTAATAGAACAAGTCCCACACACAGCTAGAAGCCCAATATTTTTTCAGAGGTAGATGCAGAAAACAATATATTCAGTTTGCAACCTGATGGAGGTCAGTATAGATGGACTAATACAAGTCCCACACACAGCTAGAAGCCCAATATTTTTTCAGAGCTAGATGCAGAAAAAAATTATATTCAATTTGCAACCTGATGGAGGTCAGTATAGATGGACTAATAGAATGATGCTATGCCCAAAAGATTTTACTTCACTAGGTGCAGTAAAAAAATTGGTATTCTATACACAGGTGGTATATCTTGCAACACAGATAGGCTACTCCACTGACTAACACACTCTGCAATAGGCCAAAAAGGATTAGTTTTGCTAGATTCAGCCAAATGCTGTGAAAAAAACTTGCACAGCACTGGCACAGACCTGCCTGGCAAAAACTGATAGGAACTGATGTAACCTAGTCCTGAAAAGGACTCCAATTACAATTAGTCTTTACTCCCACAACCTATCTATTTAAGAGCACAGACCTGCCTGATAAAAGTCATAGGAAATGCTGTAACCTAGTCCTTAAAAGGACTGCAATCACAACTATTCCCTACTCCCAAGCTATCTGTAGATTTGTGCGAAAATTGGCTTGAAATTAACAAGGTATAGCGCACACAGCAACAGCGGTGCCGTCTAACACGCAGTTGCAGCAGTGAGAAAATGGTGGCGACGGGGAAAATGGCTTGGTCTTATAGGGCAAGGACATGTGACATACACTGCCAATGACACATGCCCTTGCTTGTGTGAAAAAAAGCACTTCGCTCCGTGTGTGCGCTGCTGATAGGCTGACAGATTGCACCTCCCCACTGTAAATGCGGGAAAGAGAAAAAAAAAATGGAGATCTTCATTGTTCCTGCAGAGATCCATCCCCTGCCCCTCCCCCCACCCCGCTGTACACTCAAACTGCGTATTAACATTAATTTTCATCATTACTGAGAAAAAATCCAGTTATGATTTTGGTGCACGAACAGTTATCGAACATAACCTCGAACAGCCGAATTTTTCTCAAATTGTTCGTGTTCGCCGAACGGCTCGAACACCGCCCAAAACAGCTCGAATTTGAGATTGGCGAACAGTTCGAGTAGAACAACGCTCATCTCTACTCATGATACCATGTGTATAGACAGACGGTCTGTTTTGAATAAAACAAGCAAACGGCTCCACATGCTAGCAAAACTGATTTGTGTATATGAGGACTCATTGTGTAAGGAAGATCCCCCAAAGTTTCACTGCCAGTGTTGTGTAACAAATTTGCAGAGAGTTTGTGCCTTACAGACACAACTGGCAGAGAATAGTAAATGTGATATGGATAGAGATAAGCAGATCTGCATGCTTGAATCGCAACTGCTTGAGATGAAAAATCATTGTGTTGATATTGAGGCACAGCTGACTCAGTCTGTGGCTGAGATCAAAGCTTTTAAGGACAAGGCAGCAGCTAGTGATGCCATAATCAATAAGTTGAGTGTTGATCTTGATACTAGATCCCAACTGATTAAAAATTTGCAAAATATCATCAATGATTTATCAAACATGGTGCCGGCCTTCTCTTTGTCTCTGAGACCAAGGCCGGATTCTCTACCAATTGTGCCCTGCGCAGGGCAAAATGGGGGGAGTGATGGATCAAATATTTCATCAAATTGTGATCCAATCAATAAATGTAACGACAAGTGTAAAATAATGAGAAAATGCAAACTTAAAATTGTTAAAAGTGCATCCCTAGTGATGGAACAGTTTAAAATATTCAGACAAAAGGAAGTATGTTCTGTTAGGGGCCCTACATCATGCATGGCATCCATTAGATGTTATGCCTGTGATGGCTCAGGTCATATTGCCAGGTACTGCAAATTGTCAGATACAAGGAGAGAGAGGAAATATTGCTCTGTTAAATGTTTTAAATGTGGTCACTTTGGACACATTGCAAGGAATTGTCATTGGAGAATTAATTGTGAGAAGTCCAGCATGGAGAACAGACATTTACAGAGACAAAATAGTATTTTCTCTCAGTCTCATGTGCCCCACCATGTGCAGATGTGTCAAAATGGCCGACTACAAGCAAGGGATGAAAGGGTAAATTTTGCTCCCTAGTAAGGCACTGATTTAAACTCAATCAGCAGAGTTTCTAACAGTCCTGTACTGTTCTATATGTATACAGTTGTTTTGTCTTATTAGTTTATTTTACTGTTCTGTTGTTACTAGGTTTGTTCTTTTACAGTTTAAATATATTGTTAGACCTGTGAGGCTCAGATTGGTGGCAGAAAGGCTTTATAGGAGTCTCAATGTGTATGCAATGTATAACAGGATTTGTTAGTATGCTGGTTGTTTTCTGTTTTCTATCAGACCCCCTGTCAAGTAAATGAGGTTTATTTGCTGGTACTTTTATTTTTAGCTCCAGTTTTTCCATAGGATTCATAAGGTTAAGAGTAGCACAGATCGCAGGAATGTTTATTTTATTTTTTTTTGTTTTCATTTGGTAATAGTCACATCCGTGGATGAGCTGGTTTGGCAGCATGGACTAAGATAGGTAGATAGGTGTGGACATTTATATATTGTGCACCTAGGCCTTGAAGTTCAGTCGGATAATTTGTTAATGGTTTGTTTTTTTTTTGTTTTCTGTGCATTTTGAATTGAATAAAGGGTGTATTACGTGAGCTAAGACAGGCAGAGAAGCATGGACAGGTAACTGACGTACACGATGGAGTGTCGTGTTATACTGTGTGCTTAGACCTTGAAGTTTGGACGGATAACCTGGTTTTGTTTAAATCTTGATGCAGGATACAACTTAAAACAGTGAACCTTAGTTTGACGTTTAGACTTCCTAAGCGTATTAACATTGTTAATTTGATAATAGAGCCATATGCACGAGAGAGCTGGTTTTTCGTCATGGACTAAGATAGGTAGAGAGGTGTGGACAGGTATATATTGTGCACCTAGGCCTTGAAGTTCCAGCTGGTTGTGGTTGCCTACATATCTTAATCGGTAGTATGTGGCAACGGGGAGTACCAAACCCAGTGATGGGCAGTTTCATGATGAGGCATGAGGCTGGCAAAATGGGATGTTACTCCAGAAATCCTGAATTAGTTCAAGCCAGCTAAACACGATGAGCCTTTGTCTCTGTGTAGTCTGTTTGAAGCTATGTATAGGAGAATAAGTAGCTGCGAGGGCTGTGTGTTACTCTTTTGTATTGTGAAAAACTGGAAGGGGTGTCTGTATGGTAATCAGAAGAAATTGACTAGGAGCATACTAAAGAAAAATTGCATTCATTTTGTGGGGTTCAAGAGAGTCAATGCATTGCCTATGCAATAGGAACTTGCTAGGCAGCTCAAGAAAGGTTAATAGGGGGAGGTCACCCTGAAAGAACGGGAGTTTGATGGGACAGGGAAGATCAAAATAAGGGAGGTTATCCAGTGCCAGGATGTTGATTAACTGCATCGGGAGAACTCCCAAGAGCGTATTGTTCCCTTAATCCCATTTTAGGTATCGATGTAGCAGAGCATTGTGCTGAAGAACACCTATCACTCCTGAGAGAAGACTTGACCTTCACCCAGATACCCCTGAGAGATGCCGGAAGACCCCTCTTGTGTTTGGCACTGAGCTGAAACATCTCCTCTCATATTTCAGCCATAAGGAGGAGACTGTAATAAAGCCCCACAGCTGCCTCTTCCTGTCATTTGCCTCCTGGTTGTAATCTTATATATTGGACTGTTTCTGATTTGCAGGAGGATCAAAAGACTGTCTGCCCAACTGCACAGAAGTCAGGCTGAGCACCATGAGCTCAGCGAGAGACAGGGGTTAAGGACATAAGACAAACACAGTCCTTTACCCCAAATCCAATATATATTGTGTATATATAATTTAATGTAAATTTATGAGTTTTACTGTATACTGAAATTCCATATGTGTACATATAGACACTTTAGGTGTAAGTGCAGAACTACCTGTGCATGGACATACTCAGTCCACAGTAAGTGTGTTCATGTGACGGTGTTCATGCATTTGCAGCCAGTAGTGAACCCCAATTGCACATGGGTCAATGATCTGCATGTGTTTTATGGATCAGTTAGAATACATGCTATTTTAGCTCAAGTCTCTATATGTATTCAAACCAAAAGCTTATTTTGGAATGTAATTGTAATGTGTGTTCTGTGTGAATGGGGAAATAGAGTTAAGTTCTCTAGGGACAGGTCCCCTCACTTTATAAGGTATTTGCCACTTCAACCCTAGCTATTGTGAAGTTCGTAAGGGATGGATTGAATGTCTGTTAGAATCAGACGGTGTTTCTTCCCACAGTCAACTTAGGTCTTGTGACATCACTCCCTACTCGAGAAATTCTGACCTGCCTAGTAAAGATCTGCGTATCTATCCATGGAAGAAACTCATCAACGATCTTCAATCAAGACTACAGGAAGAGTGCCTGATGAAAGTCGTGCCTGAGGGATGTCATGCCTCTACTGGAAGACCACGATTCACCGTACCCCAAAAAGAAGGAGGTGCTCAAAGAAAGGCCCAACTACAGACTGACACCCAGCAGTCTCATCACGCCAGACCTACTCATAACCCTGCAGAAGCAAGCTGCGGGAGAGGAATAGAAAGACTGGCAGGGTGAGGGGTGTACACAGGATAGTGACTTGGGCCAACCTATACACTGAGGGTAAAGCCATTCCAGAGTCTGACCAGCAAGACGACTTTGGGATAGGCAGATACCTGAAGACTGGCAATGACATGACCACAGCAAAAAGACTTTAACAACAAAAAGACTTTGACAAAAGATCCAAGAAAGAAGCAGAGTGTATTCTGTGGAGGGATACATTGGATTACGGTAAAAGGCAGGGAAGAGTTGATGGCCGTAATGGCTGATGTCTAGGTACCTAAGTGCAGTATTATACTTCATTCCATCCTGAACTGTCACAACTTATAAATGGGGCTTGAGTAGGCTAATATATCCCAGTACAACACTTCCCTCAAATTTCATTGTCGTGTTCTCGACAACAGGGGGATTGTAAAGGGAAGTGTCCTAGGTTGTACATGTATAAATGTAGAACGAGCAAAAAAGCTTGTAAAAGAACTTCAACATGACATTTCAAGGATGGAGGGAGACTGCCATCTACTGGCCAGAGACAGTCAAGCAGAACCAAAATATACAAAGGAAGTTGCAGGGAGGGCAGATTCAGAGGCTGGACCCGATCAGGTGACTTCCAGGAAGGAGTTCAGAGAGATAAGAGGCCTGCGCGCCAAACCTGAGGGGTCTTTGGCGCCAAGCAGCAGAGAGGAGCAGACGTGCTCCCTGCGTCCTGAGAAACCCCGCGTGACAGGCCAAATCCAGAGGCCCGAGAGGTGCTCGAGCCGGGCACCGGTAAAAGAGCTCCGGATCCTTCACAGTTGTGACTCGAGTACTGTGCCTGCTGACGGGACTAGGAACCTGATCGCGGTGCTGAGTGAGTTCGCGGAACCCGACGTCGGCCGCCGACAGACGAGGCCTGGACCCCCCTATCCAAGGCTCGAGAGACTGCCCCCAACAGCCAAGCAGAGAGGAGCTGCATACGTGAGCAGGGCCGCCACTTCCACTGCTCACCCACGGTACCGGGGACAATTGGGTAAAAGTACTCAGGTTGGGAGGGGGACTGTTGGGGCTAAAGTAGCACAACGTGATTTAATTGAATTCATCCGGAAAGAGACTTACGGCCTAGTGGGAATAACCGGTGACCCCCGCTAGGGCCAAATTCACGGTTAAAGAACTTGTGTGGTGCTTCTCATGCTTGAGGGCATCACCTTACTTTAAGAGACTGCGCCTTATTTTAAGAGACTGCGCCTTATTTTAAGAGACTGCGCCTTACTTTGAGAAATTTCGTATTCTTCTGATATTTCAAACCACTGTTCATTACCCTTGTTGCTAATCCCTTGTTTCAGTATACCTGTTGTATAAAACTGTTTACAAACATCTCTGACTGTTCTTGCCTTGTGTCTCTGTGCGTTGCATTCCGGTACCTGCATTACATTTGGCGTAGTCGGCAGGATGCAACATTCAGACGCAGAGATGGCGGATTAGTCTGTGGCTGGGTCCGGCCGGAGCCATATACCCCTGGGGGCTATGCTCAGCCATCTTGCCAAGTTTACAGGGGATGGCATGTCACTTTGGGACTGGGCAGAAAGACTGAGAAGTATGCTACGTATGTATCCCCTTGACCCTCTAGCCCAGGCGGAGCTGGCCCTCCTAACCCTTGATGGAGAGGCCCGACAGACTGTGATGTACCGCCCACCTGGGGACCATGACACCGTGGATAAAGTGATAAAAATTCTAGAGGACATGCACAGTGACACTACAGATTTGGGACACTTGCGCTTACGGTTGTTTCAGCGGGTCCAAGGGGAAAATGAGACAGTAAATCAGTATGTTAATGCATTACAGGAAGTGACGGCCCATATCACTAAGAAAACTCGACATGGGAACCGAGGACTGGGACCATTGGATGAGGTGTTGCGTGACCAACTGATTGCTGGCTTGAAAGACCCTTCCCTGAGGCAGATCCTGAAGGTGCGGTTGCGATTGAGCCCTGATATGGGCTTCCTGGAGATAGGGGCTGAAGCTAGAGTCCTGGAGAGAGAAGTTCCTGTTCTCAAAGCCACAGTTAGAAGTCATGAGGCAATTGCTCCTGGATTCACCAACCAAGAGCCTGATTGGGTACGGGAAATACGTCAGGAAATTCGAGACATTCGGGGTGAACTGAATGCTATTAGGAAGACTCCTACTGCCCCCTTGCCGACGGACCGTACTGCTCAATGCGGACGGAGACCAGAACGAGAAAGACGTTCTTATCCGGCCCCAGCACGACATGTACCCGACCTATCGGCAGAACGAGGGCCGGAGTGCTGGACCTGCGGAGGTAGGGGGCATATCTCCAAAGACTGTCCCAACCGAGAAAGGAGGAGGAGGGGACAGCCGTTAAACTAAAATGCCCCACGGTTGTGGAGCATACCGTGGGGTCTCGAGCTTCAGAGAGTAGAAGAGGGAGCTCTGAAGACATTGTCTCCGAGAGGCCCATTATCTGGGCTGAATTCAATGGGCAGCGGATCCGCTGTTTGATGGACACCGGGTCTCAAGTGACCACTATGCCTGAGACGTACTTCCAAAGTCACTTTCCTGAAGTCGCTCGTTCCTGCCGGGAACCCACTGTCAAACTGGTGGCGGCTAATCAACTACCTATCCCAGAAGCGGGAGTAGTATGGATGTCCGTGCGGGCATGTGGAAAGGACCTCGGTCGAAAAGGGATTGTACTGACCACCGGGCCCGGAGGCGATGGGCCCATTGTAACCCTGGGCATGAATGTGCTGAAAGAAGTCGGACAGTTCCTGGCTGAGAGCTGTAACAAAAACAACTGGACCCGCGCCACTCGAGACCCAGCTAACAAGAGAGTGTTCCAGCACCTCGTGCAAGTCAGTCAGATTCAAAAGTTGCCCACTACCTCCCAGTACCTTGGTAAGGTATCGATACCGCCCGAAGCCACAATGACACTGCCGGTGGGACAGACTGTACTCACTTTACCGGTGCTGGCACATGTGTCCTTAGAGGGCGTGGACATTCAAGTTGAACCAATGGAGGGAGAAGAAGCTCCTGATTGCTCGAACTCTGGCCACCGTGCGGCACGGTCGAATACCCGTGCGCTGCATCAATTTAAGTGGTACCAGTTTACAGTTGTTGCCCCGACAAGAAGTGGCGCGAGTGTGCGTAATGCCGGAGGCCCTTACTAGAGCTGACACTATAGGGCTGGCACCTGTGGAAGGAAAACCATGGACCCTAGAGGTGTCCCTCAATAGCCAGGAACATGGAAGAGAACCGTTGGCTGGACGCCACCTCCTGGAAGAAATGGAAGCTAACCTGACTGAGTTTTCTGCTGGACAAGTAAGGCAGATCGAACAACTTCTACAGCGATATCAGGGAGTGTTTGCACAGCATGAAGATGATTTCGGGTACACTCCGGACATTCAGCACGAAATACCCACCGTAAATACTGCTCCCATCCGAGAGAGATATCGGCAGATCCCGCCTCAAATGTACCAGGAGGTGAAAGAGCTGTTGGCCCACATGTTGCGGAACGGTGTGATCCGTGAAAGCCAGAGCCCCTGGGCCGCTCCGATCGTGCTGGTCCGAAAGAAGGACTGTACCCTGAGATTCTGCGTAGACTATCGGAAGCTGAATGCCTGTACAGTACGGGACTCCTATCCACTCCCCCGAATCGAAGAGTCTCTATCTGCACTAGGGAGCGCCAAATTCTTCTCCTCCCTCGACGTGGCCAGTGGCTATTGGCAGGTCCCAGTAGCTGAGAAGGATCGTCCGAAGACAGCTTTTGTTCTCCCTATGGGCCTGTTTGAGTTCAATCGAATGCCGTTCGGACTAACAAATGTGCCAGGAACCTTCCAACGGCTGATGGAGAGATGCTTGGGGGACCTCAACTTTGAAGCCACTTTAATATATCTGGACGATATAATTATCTATTCCGCAACGTTTGAGGATCATCTCCGCCGATTGGAACAAGTGTTAGAACGGCTACAAAGGCACGGCCTGAAAATTAAGCCTCGTAAGTGTCGTCTCTTCAAACGAGAAATTGAATATCTGGGGCACACTGTGTCCAGTGCAGGGGTGCACCCCACTGTGGAGAAAGTAGCTGCCGTGCAGAAGTGGCCCACGCCCGCCAATCTAAGAGAACTAAGGGCATTCCTGGGGCTCGCTGGATACTACCGCAGATTCATTAAAGACTTCGCTAAGATTGCGAACCCACTCAATGAATTGCTGAGAGGAACAGCCGGGGGAGCCAAGCGGCAGCCCATTCAGTTGGGCCCACGACAAGAAGAGGCATTCCGAGCATTGAAAATGGCGCTAACAGATGCCCCGATTCTGGCTTACGCTGACTTTTCGCAGCTGTTCATGTTGTACACTGATGGAAGCTTGCATGGGCTGGGAGCAGTGCTGGCTCAAGTACAAGGAGGGAAAGAGCGAGTGATCGCGTATGCCAGCAGGTCACTCCGAGATACGGAGAAGAATCCGGACAACTACAGTTCGTTTAAGCTGGAGCTACTGGCACTGGTGTGGGCCATGACCGAGAAGTTTGCTGAGTACCTGTCAGGGTCTGAAGTGCAAGTGCGGACAGATAACAACCCTTTGGCCCACTTGGAGAACGCCAAACTGGGCGCGTTAGAACAACGGTGGGTCGCAAGGATGTCCAAATTCCAGTATAAAATCGCCTATCGGTCCAAGGCCCTGAACACACATGCGGATGCCCTGTCCCGGGTCACTCAGGCGGGGCCGAAGAAGGACAGAGATGAGGAGCTCGAAGGCGACGAGATCCCGGATTTCAGCCAGTTCGCCACTGCTGTGGTCGACGCCCAAGAGACCAGAGGGGAGCCGAGGCCCACTTAGATTCTGGGCCGTTCAAGAGACGAATGGATACATCTGCAGCAATCCGACCCGGAGCTAGCAAAGTTGAGAGAATGGGTCGCCCTTAATCAGAGACCCGACCAGGAAACCAGAGCCTCTTCACTTCCAACTACCCTACAAATCCTAGGCCAGTGGGAGAGGCTCCTCCTGAAGTACGGCTTGCTATGCCGAAGAATCCTGCTGCCTCGAGAGTTTGATGTTACCTGGCAAGTGGTAATTCCAGGAGCGCTAGTTACACAGCTAGCCCAAGAAGCTCATAGAAGAGGTGCTCACTTCAGAGTAGAAAAGACCTTCCGGTGGTTGCAACGGCTGGTGTATTGGCCTCAACTGCGACAAGAAGTCGAGGGGGTCTGCCGAACATGTCGCCAGTGTGAGTTGAACAAGCCCCCGGAGCAAAGAGCTCCCATTCAGACCATCCGAACTTCTGCCCCCTTGGAAGTCTTGATGATTGACTACTTGATGGTAGGAACTTCATACAACGGTTATGGACACTGTTTAGTCATGACTGATCACTTCACCAAGTTTGCAGTAGTGACGCCCACTAAAGATCAGACGGCAGAAGCCGCAGCCAAGGCCATGTGTCAAGATTTCATCCAGATTTATGGGTGCCCGAAGCGAATACATTCTGACCAGGGGGGCCTGCTTCCAAGGACGAGTGATGGATGAGCTATACCGCATCTATGGGATCGACCGTTCCCGGACAACGCCCTACCACCCGCAAGGGAACGGTGCATGCGAGCGCTTTAACCGAACCCTGTTGCAAATGTTGCGAACACTGGAAGCGGACAAAAAGATGAAGTGGTCCGAATTCGTATACTAACCTCCACCAGGTTGCAAATTCAATATAATTTTTTTCTGCATCTAGCTCTGAAAAAATATTTCGGCTTGTACCAGTGTGTGGGACTTGGTCTATTAGTCCATCTATACTAACCTCCACCAGGTTGCAAATACAATATAATTTTTTTCTGCATCTAGCTCTGATGAAATATTTCGGCT
Organism: Phyllobates terribilis; assembly: GCF_046119375.1. Lineage (NCBI taxonomy): Eukaryota > Metazoa > Chordata > Amphibia > Anura > Dendrobatidae > Phyllobates > Phyllobates terribilis. Next base: position 212,730,136 of record NW_027362769.1, on the reverse strand, counting down.
TGTAGCAGTGTGTGGGACTTGTTCTATTAGTCCATCTATACTAACCTCCACCAGGTTGCAAATTCAGTATAATTTTTTTCTACATGTAGCTCTGAAAAAATATTTTGGCTTGTAGCAGTGTGTGGGACTTGTTCTATTACTCCATCTATACTAACCTCCACCAGGTTGCAAATTCAATATAATTTTTTTCTGCATCTAGCTCTGAAAAAATATTTCGGCTTGTAGCAGTGTGTGGGACTTGTTCTATTAGTCCATCTATACTAACCTCCACCAGGTTGCAAATTCAAAATAATTTTTAACTGCATCTAGCTCTGAAAAAATATTTCGGCTTGTAGCAGTGTGTGGGACTTGGTCTATTAGTCCATCTATACTAACCTCCACCAGGTTGCAAATTCAATATAATTTTTTTCTGCATCTAGCTCTGATGAAATATTTCGGCTTGTAACAGTGTGTGGGACTTGTTCTATTAGTCCATCTATACTAACCTCCACCAGGTTGCAAATTCAATATAATTTTTTTCTACATGTAGCTCTGAAAAAATATTTTGGCTTGTAGCAGTGTGTGGGACTTGTTCTATTAGTCCATCTATACTAACCTCCACCAGGTTGCAAATTAAATATAATTTTTTCCCGCATCTAGCCCTGAAAAAATATTTCTGCTTGTAGCAGTGTGTGGGACTTGTTCTATTAGTCCATCTATACTAACCTCCACCAGGTTGCAAATTCAATATAATTTTTTTCTGCATCTAGCTCTGAAAAAATATTTCAGCTTGTAGCAGTGTGTGGGACTTGTTCTATTAGTCCATCTATACTAACCTCCACCAAGTTGCAAATTCAATATAATTTTTTTCTGCATCTAGCTATGAAAAAATATTTCCGCTTGTAGCAGTGTGTGGGACTTGTTCTATTAGTCCATCTATGCTAACCTCCACCAGGTTGCAAATTCAAAATAATTTTTATCTGCATCTAGCTCTGAAAAAATATTTCCGCTTGTAGCACTGTGTGGGACTTGTTCTATTAGTCCATCTATACTAACCTCCACCAGGTTGCAAATTCAATATAATTTTTTTCTGCATATAGCTCTGATAAAATATTTCGGCTTGTAGCAGTGTGTGGGACTTGTTCTATTAGTCCATCTATACTAACCTCCACCAGGTTGCAAATTCAATATCATTTTTTTCTGCATCTAGCTCTGAAAAAATATTTGGCTTGTAGCAGTGTGTGGGACTTGTTCTATTAGTCCATCTACACTAACCTCCACCAGGTTGAAATTCAATATAATTTTTTTCTGCATCTAGCTCTGAAAAAATATTTTGGCTTGTAGCAGTGTGTGGTACTTGTTCTATTAGTCCATCTATACGAACCTCCACCAGGTTGCAAATTCAATATAATTTTTTTCTGCATCTAGCTCTGAAAAAATATTTCGGCTTGTAACAGTGTGTAGGACTTGTTCTATTAGTCCATCTACACTAAACTCCACCTGGTTGCAAATTCAAAATAATTGTTATCTGCATCTAGCTCTGAAAAAATATTTCGGCTTGTAGCAGTGTGTGGGACTTGTTCTATTAGTCCATCTATACTAACCTCCACCTGGTTGCAAATTCAAAATAATTTTTAACTGCATCTAGCTCTGAAAAAATATTTCGGCTTGTACCAGTGTGTGGGACTTGGTCTATTAGTCCATCTATACTAACCTCCACCAGATTGCAAATTCAATATAATTTTTTTCTGCATCTAGCTCTGATGAAAAATTTTGGCTTGTAGCAGTGTGTGGGACTTGTTCTATTAGTCCATCTATACTAACCTCCACCAGGTTGCAAATTCAATATAATTTTTTTCTACATGTAGCTCTGAAAAAATATTTTGGCTTGTAGCAGTGTGTGGGACTTGTTCTATTAGTCCATCTATACTAACCTCCACCAGGTTGCAAATTCAATATAATTTTTTTCTGCATCTAGCTCTGAAAAAATATTTCAGCTTGTAGCAGTGTGTGGGACTTGTTCTATTAGTCCATCTATACTAACCTCCACCAAGTTGCAAATTCAATATAATTTTTTTCTGCATCTAGCTATGAAAAAATATTTCCGCTTGTAGCAGTGTGTGGGACTTGTTCTATTAGTCCATCTATGCTAACCTCCACCAGGTTGCAAATTCAAAATAATTTTTATCTGCATCTAGCTCTGAAAAAATATTTCCGCTTGTAGCACTGTGTGGGACTTGTTCTATTAGTCCATCTATACTAACCTCCACCAGGTTGCAAATTCAATATAATTTTTTTCTGCATATAGCTCTGATAAAATATTTCGGCTTGTAGCAGTGTGTGGGACTTGTTCTATTAGTCCATCTATACTAACCTCCACCAGGTTGCAAATTCAATATCATTTTTTTCTGCATCTAGCTCTGAAAAAATATTTGGCTTGTAGCAGTGTGTGGGACTTGTTCTATTAGTCCATCTACACTAACCTCCACCAGGTTGAAATTCAATATAATTTTTTTCTGCATCTAGCTCTGAAAAAATATTTTGGCTTGTAGCAGTGTGTGGTACTTGTTCTATTAGTCCATCTATACGAACCTCCACCAGGTTGCAAATTCAATATAATTTTTTTCTGCATCTAGCTCTGAAAAAATATTTCGGCTTGTAACAGTGTGTAGGACTTGTTCTATTAGTCCATCTACACTAAACTCCACCTGGTTGCAAATTCAAAATAATTGTTATCTGCATCTAGCTCTGAAAAAATATTTCGGCTTGTAGCAGTGTGTGGGACTTGTTCTATTAGTCCATCTATACTAACCTCCACCTGGTTGCAAATTCAAAATAATTTTTAACTGCATCTAGCTCTGAAAAAATATTTCGGCTTGTACCAGTGTGTGGGACTTGGTCTATTAGTCCATCTATACTAACCTCCACCAGATTGCAAATTCAATATAATTTTTTTCTGCATCTAGCTCTGATGAAAAATTTTGGCTTGTAGCAGTGTGTGGGACTTGTTCTATTAGTCCATCTATACTAACCTCCACCAGGTTGCAAATTCAATATAATTTTTTTCTACATGTAGCTCTGAAAAAATATTTTGGCTTGTAGCAGTGTGTGGGACTTGTTCTATTAGTCCATCTATACTAACCTCCACCAGGTTGCAAATTCAATATAATTTTTTTCCGCATCTAGCTCTGAAAAAATATTTCTGCTTGTAGCAGTGTGTGGGATTTGTTCTATTAGTCCATCTATACTAACCTCCACCAGGTTGCAAATTCAATATAATTTTTTTCTGCATCTAGCTCTGATGAAATATTTCGGCTTGTAGCAGTGTGTGGGACTTGTTCTATTAGTCCATCTATACTAATCTCCACCAGTTTGCAAATTCAATATAATTTTTTTCTGCATCTACCTCTGAAAAAATATTTCGGCTTGTAGCAGTGTGTGGGACTTGTTCTATTAGTCCATCTATACTAACCTCCACCAGGTTGCAAATTCAATATAATTTTTTTCTACATGTAGCTCTGAAAAAATTTTTTGGCTTGTAGCAGTGTGTGGGACTTGTTCTATTAGTCCTTCTATACTAACCTCCACCAGGTTGCAAATTCAATATAATTTTTTTCTGCATCTAGCTCTGAAAAAATATTTCGGCTTGTAGCAGCGTGTGGGACTTGTTCTATTAGTCCATCTATACTAACTTCCACCAGGTTGCAAATTCAATATAATTTCTTTCTGCATCTAGCTCTTAAAAAATATTTCGGCTTGTAGCAGTGTGTGGGACTTGTTCTATTAGTCCATCTATACTAACCTCCACCAGGTTGCAAATTCAATATAATTTTTTTCTGCATTTAGCTCTGAAAAAATATTTTGGCTTGCAGCAGTGTTTGGGACTTGTTCTATTAGTCCATCTACACTAACCTCCACCAGGTTGCAAATTCAATATAATTTTTTTCTGCATCTAGCTGTAGCGCCGGCGTCCCTGCCCTCTGCTAGGCAGGGACGCTGCTCCCCTCACCGCTCTGCTCCGTGCCCGGCGTCCTCTCCCCGCTCTGCTGTCAGCGCGCGCTCCTTCCCGGCGTCCTCCTCCCGCTCTGCTCTCAGCGCGCGCTCCTTCCCGGTCCTTGTGCTTAGGGCGCGCGCGCTCCCCTCCTCTTAAAGGGGCCGCGCGCGCCGCCCTAAAGAGTCCCCGGCCAATGGCCGGAGGACTTCATCATATATAAGGCACCTCCTCCAAAATGGAGGTGCCCGAGCAATGTTGTTTGCACCTGTGTCTCACCTGTGCTTCAGCCCTTAGGTCCCGTTGCCAGTTACCTGCCAGTTTCCTGCTAGTTACCTGCCAGTTACCTGCCTGTTTCCTGCCTGAATACTTGTTACCTGTCTGCCAGTCTGAGGTCCGACGGTCTGCCTTACTACTCCTGTCAGTCTGTCTAAAGGACCAGCCTGCCCGCTCACCTGGGAGCGCATATCAGCTACCTGCCTGCTTGCCTGAGGTCCGACGGTCTGCCTTACTACTCCGGTCAGTCTGTCTATGGACCAGCTTGCCCGCTCACCTGGGAGCGCTTCTCCGTTATCTGCCTGCTTGCCAGCCCGGAGGCTCCGTTGTCACGTGCTGTGACCACCAGCTATCTCAGAGACTCTTGCCCGCTCACCTGGGAGCGCATCTCCGTTACCTGCCTGCTTGCCAGCCCGGAGGTCCCGTTGTCACGTGCGGTGACCACCAGCTATTCCAGAGACTCTTGCCCGCTCACCTGGGAGCGCTTCTCCGTTACCTACCTGCCTGCCAGCCCGGAGGTTCCGCCGTCACGTGCCGTGACCACTTGCTATTCCAGAGACTCTCGCTTGCTCACCTGGGAGCACACATCTACCATCTGCCTGCTAGCCTACCCGGAGGCTCTGCCATCACAGGTCGTACCTACCCCTTACCCAGAGACTGCCCTGATCACTTGCCGTAACTCCCTGTCCGTTCACCCAGAGACTGCCACCCGCTCCCTTACAAGGGCCGCCCCCTTGTATAGTAGCTCAGAGGTTCCGCCTCCCGGACCCGTTACAGTCCGCCTCCCGGACCCGTTACAGTTTGCTCGGGCCATGGAACCCGGTGGCACCCAAGCTCCCTCGCTCACGGACCTGTGTCATGAACTGTCCCGTCAAAGGTCCCAACAGGAGTCCATCCTGGGTCACCTGCGGAATGTCAATACTCGCCTGGACACTCTGACTGCACCACCTGCAGCCACTGCCAGTACCATGACTCGCAACCCGGCAGCTCCGCTACCCACTAATACCATGGTAACCTATCCCGGTCCCCGGCTGTCTGCACCTCCTCACTTCGGAGGCGACTCCGTCCAGGCTCGGGGCTTCATAAATCAGTGCACCCTGCACTTTGAACTTTTGTCCCATCAGTTTAATTCCGACCGGGCCAAAATTGCCTTTATCATGTCCCATCTCACCGGGGAGGCCCTGGCCTGGCTAAATCCTCTATGGGAGAGAGGAGACCCCCTGGTGTCCAACTTGCCTGCTTTTCTCTCGGCTTTCCGGAAAGTCTTCGACGAACCCGGACGGAAGACCTCATCCGCATCCTCTCTGCTACGCCTCCGTCAGGAGGGTCTCACCGTGGGCCAATATGCCATACGGTTCCGCACCCTTGCCTCGGAGCTGGCTTGGGATAACGACGCTCTGGTATCCGTCTTCTGGGAGGGTCTGTCCGGTCGTATTAAAGATGAACTTGCTGGTCGGGACATTCCTACCTCTCTCGATGATCTAATAACCCTTGCCACCCGGATTGACCTACGGTTCCAGGAGCGTGCCAAAGAGGTCACCCGTGAGAGAAGGATTCCACGTTTAGCTCCTACTTTCCAGAAACCCGTCATTCCCTCCATCTCTCCCCAGGTACACTCTCCTGAGCCTATGCAGGTCGACCAGACCAAGATGGTCAAAACCCGTCAGGACTCACGCCGTGCCGAGGGGAGCTGCTTCTACTGTGGCAGTAAGGAGCACCGGATCCATGCCTGCCCGGAGAGGTCGGGAAACGCCTGTGTCTAGGTTCGCTCAGAGAGGTCCACCTAGACAAGAATAAATCCTCTCCATCCCTGCTGTTGTCAGTTTCGATCATCTACGGGGAGAACCGTTATTTTGAACTAGCCCAACTTGACTCTGGAGCAGCCGGGAACCTTATTTCACAGTCCCTGGTTGAGAAATACCGCATCCCCACCAAACCTCTGGCTGTACCCTTGTCTGTCGCTGCCGTGGATGGGGGCCTCTTACCTCGCCCCATTCAACTCATCACCGAATCCATTACCCTGCAGGTGGGAATGCTGCATTCTGAAAGTATCTCCTTTCATGTTCTGCCTGGACTCTCTCACGCCCTCTTGCTAGGTCTGCCCTGGCTCCAGAGACATGCACCAGTGCTAGACTGGCAAACCGGAGAGGTCCTTCGCTGGGGACAAGACTGTCATAAAACCTGCCTGGTTCCCGTCCATCCCGTCCGTCCCTCTCCTACCCCAGCTAATCTACCTGGACTTCCGATTCCTTATTGGTCTTATGCAGATGTCTTTAATAAAAAGGAGGCAGAGACATTACCACCACATAGACCATACGACTGTCCCATCGATCTACTACCCGGTACTACTCCTCCCCGTGGGCGTATGTATCCTTTATCCGCTGCTGAGACCCGGTCAATGTCCGAATATATTGAGGAGAATCTGGCCAGAGGATTCATCCGGAAATCTACCTCCCCGGCGGGAGCAGGCTTCTTTTTCGTCAAAAAGAAGGACGGCTCTCTCCGTCCCTGTATAGACTATAGAGGCCTAAACCTGATCACGGTGAAGAATAAGTACCCCCTTCCGCTCATTCCAGAATTATTTGATCGTCTGAGGGGGGCTAGGATCTTCACCAAACTGGACCTTCGTGGGGCGTACAACCTGGTTCGTATTCGTCAGGGGGATGAATGGAAGACGGCATTCAACACCCGGGACGGCCACTATGAATACCTGGTAATGCCCTTTGGTCTCTGTAACGCTCCTGCCGTCTTTCAAGAGTTGGTCAATGACATCTTCCGGGACCTTCTCTACTCCTGCGTAGTGGTGTACCTGGACGACATCTTGGTCTTCTCTCCGGATATCCAGACTCACCGGAGGGACGTTCGTCAGGTCCTGCTCAGGCTAAGGCAGAACCATCTCTACGCTAAATTTGAGAAGTGCCTCTTTGAGCAGACCTCGCTTCCGTTTCTGGGCTACATTATCTCTCAGACCGGCCTACAAATGGATCCTGAGAAACTGTCTGCCATCGAGAAATGGCCCCGACCGGAGGGGTTGAAGGCCATTCAGCGATTCCTGGGCTTCGCCAACTACTACCGCCTCTTCATACCACACTTCTCTTCCCGGACGGCCCCAATTTCTGCGCTCACCCGTAAAGGTACTAATCCCAAAGAGTGGCCACCCGAAGCAGAGGAGGCCTTTCTTTCCCTTAAACAGGCCTTCTCTTCCGCCCCGGTGCTGCATCGCCCAGATGGCAACAAGCAGTTCTTCCTGGAAGTTGACGCCTCCTCCTCTGGAGCCGGAGCGGTACTTACTCAAAAATCATCTTCCGGGAGGATGGTAACTTGTGGCTTCTTCTCTAAACTCTTCTCCTCCTCTGAGCGCAACTATTCCATAGGAGACCGAGAGTTATTGGCCATCAAACTGGCATTGGAGGAGTGGCGTTACCTGCTCGAGGGGGCTCTTCACCCGGTAATAATTTACACTGACCACAAGAACTTGGCTTACCTCCAGCATGCCCAGAGACTTAACCCGCGCCAAGCCCGGTGGTCCTTGTTTTTTGCTCGTTTTGATTTTGTCCTTCATTTTCGCCCGGCTGACAAAAACGTCAAGGCGGACGCCTTGTCTCGGTCCTTTCTGGTGTCTGATCTCGAGGAGGATCCGAAACATATCATCGATCCCGCCAGAGTAATGCAGGTGGCTCCCGTGAGTCTAAATCGTCTTCCTCCTGGTAAGACGTTCGTACCAGTACCTGATCGGGAGAAGATCCTACACTGGGGTCATTCGTCTAAACTAGCTGGCCACGCCGGTCAGAAAAAGACCCTCCAGCTTATTACCCGGCACAACTGGTGGCCTAACCTGCACAAGGATGTAATAGACTTTGTTTCTGCCTGTGTGTCCTGCGCCCGCAACAAAGTTCCGAGACACCTGCCGGCCGGCCGCCTCCTACCTCTGCCAGTACCTGCTGCCCCCTGGCAGCATATAGCGATGGACTTCATTACTGATCTGCCCGTCTCTGCCGGTTGTACGGTCATTTGGGTGGTCGCTGACCGCTTCTCCAAGATGGCTCACTTCATTCCACTGCCAGGTCTTCCGTCTGCACCCGAGCTGGCTAAAGACTTTATCCGCCACATCTTCCGTCTTCATGGCCTGCCCCGTCACATCGTGTCGGATCGTGGGGTACAGTTCACTTCCCGTTTCTGGAGAGCCACTTGTAAATTGCTGGACGTCACCCTGGACTTCTCCTCCGCTTACCACCCACAGTCTAATGGTCAAGTGGAGCGGATCAATCAGAACCTGACCAGTTACCTTCGGCACTTCGTTAATGCCCACCATTCTGACTGGGTGGATCTCCTGCCATGGGCCGAATTCTCGTACAACAATCACGAGAGCGAGTCTTCCTCCAAATCCCCGTTTTTTGTAGTCTACGGTTAGCATCCTCGGATCCCGTTTCCCGTCTCCACCTCGGCGGACAATCCGGCTGCGGAATCTCTTGTTAACAAATTTTCCTCCATATGGGAGAGTACCCGGTCCGCACTCCTTCTGTCATCCGAGCGTATGAAAAGACACGCTGACAAAAAACGTCTGGACCCTCCTCAATTCCGCCCTGGGGATAAAGTCTGGCTCTCGTCCAAATATGTCCGGCTCAAGATCCCTTCCTATAAGTTAGGGCCTCGGTTCATCGGCCCACTGGAGGTCATCAGTCAGATCAACCCGGTGGCCTATAAATTGAAACTCCCGGCCAACTTACGGATCCCTAACTCCTTCCATGTGTCTCTCCTCAAACCTGTGGTGCTTAACTCTTTTTCCAAGTCTACAGGTACGCCTTCTGCTCCGGTTTCTGCTGAGGACGAGTTTGAGGTAGAGAACATTCTTGCCACCAAAAGGGTAAGAGGAAAGACCTTTTTCCTGGTAGATTGGAAGGGGTTTGGTCCTGAGGAGAGAACGTGGGAGCCCCGGGAGAACATCCATGCCCCTCTCATCCTAGCTAAATTTCTGTCTGGCCTAAAAAAGGGGGGGCCTAAAGGGGGGGGTACTGTAGCGCCGGCGTCCCTGCCCTCTGCTAGGCAGGGACGCTGCTCCCCTCACCGCTCTGCTCCGTGCCCGGCGTCCTCTCCCCGCTCTGCTGTCAGCGCGCGCTCCTTCCCGGCGTCCTCCTCCCGCTCTGCTCTCAGCGCGCGCTCCTTCCCGGCCCCTGTGCTTAGGGCGCGCGCGCGCGCGCTCCCCTCCTCTTAAAGGGGCCGCGCGCGCCGCCCTAAAGAGTCCCCGGCCAATGGCCGGAGGACTTCATCATATATAAGGCACCTCCTCCAAAATGGAGGTGCCCGAGCAATGTTGTTTGCACCTGTGTCTCACCTGTGCTTCAGCCCTCAGGTCCCGTTGCCAGTTACCTGCCAGTTTCCTGCTAGTTACCTGCCAGTTACCTGCCTGTTTCCTGCCTGAATACTTGTTACCTGTCTGCCAGTCTGAGGTCCGACGGTCTGCCTTACTACTCCTGTCAGTCTGTCTAAAGGACCAGCCTGCCCGCTCACCTGGGAGCGCATATCAGCTACCTGCCTGCTTGCCTGAGGTCCGACGGTCTGCCTTACTACTCCGGTCAGTCTGTCTATGGACCAGCTTGCCCGCTCACCTGGGAGCGCTTCTCCGTTATCTGCCTGCTTGCCAGCCCGGAGGCTCCGTTGTCACGTGCTGTGACCACCAGCTATCTCAGAGACTCTTGCCCGCTCACCTGGGAGCGCATCTCCGTTACCTGCTTGCTTGCCAGCCCGGAGGTCCCGTTGTCACGTGCGGTGACCACCAGCTATTCCAGAGACTCTTGCCCGCTCACCTGGGAGCGCTTCTCCGTTACCTACCTGCCTGCCAGCCCGGAGGTTCCGCCGTCACGTGCCGTGACCACCTGCTATTCCAGAGACTCTCGCTTGCTCACCTGGGAGCACACATCTACCATCTGCCTGCTAGCCTACCCGGAGGCTCTGCCATCACAGGTCGTACCTACCCCTTACCCAGAGACTGCCCTGATCACTTGCCGTAACTCCCTGTCCGTTCACCCAGAGACTGCCACCCGCTCCCTTACAAGGGCCGCCCCCTTGTATAGTAGCTCAGAGGTTCCGCCTCCCGGACCCGTTACAGTCCGCCTCCCGGACCCGTTACACTAGCTCTGATGAAATATTTCGGCTTGTAGCAGTGTGTGGGACTTGTTCTATTAGTCCATCTATACTAACCTCCACCAGTTTGCAAATTCAATATAATTTTTTTCTGCATCTACCTCTGAAAAAATATTTTGGCTTGTAGCAGTGTGTGGGACTTGTTCTATTAGTCCATCTATACTAACCTCCACCAGGTTGCAAATTCATTATAATTTTTTTCTGCATCTAACCCTGCCAATACTTTTGGGCTAATACCACAATTTGGCCACTCAGCTCTGCTTGGTTCCCATCCATTGTTTTTGTGCAAACAACTCCAGAGTTGTGAATTAGTTAACCACCAAAATGAGTGGAAAAAGGCCTGCTGCTGGTGGAAAGGGGAATAGGCGTGTTGGGAAGGGAAAAAAAGGTTGTGTCCGTGGGGTAGGTGTTAAAGCAACAGTAACATCTGCAGAAGAAAGACCATCTTCCAGTCAAACTAAGATGTCTACTTCTTTTAGCGCACAATGTGATAAGATCCCTTTCTTACGGCCATGCCAATCGTTACAAATTCCAGATGAGGCACAAAAACAGCAGGTGCTTCAACGGATATCAAGTGCTCCTTTAAGTGGGCTCTCCTCCACCTCAACTTCAACATCACAAATACTCCAGTCCTCAGAGGTGTCACCCCAATCGCACTTGCTTCCTCACAGCTCCCAAGTCTCCAGCTGCCCGTCTGAGTATGGGGTAGAACAGATGGTTGAGTCTGCAGAGCTGTTTACTCATACTATAGCCTGGGAATCAGAGGTCGGCTCCAGAGCTTCTGTGAATCCAGATGAGGAAATGATCTGCACTGATGCCCAGAATCTTTATGAGTCGGATCCAGGACCAGACGCAGAAGCTTCTGACCATAATGTAGACCCTCGTTCCCAAACTGTAACTCCTGTTGGTGGAGACAATGAGGAAGACGATGATGAGACTCAAATACCTGATTGGTGCGACAGCTTGAGTTTTTTGTCAAGGCAGGAAGAGGTTGGCTCTGAGGACGACAGGTGTGATAACACACAGGGTGATGATGACGAGGTTGGAGATCCCACTTACTGTCAACCCACAGTCAGCCAGTCGATGAGGTCAGCAGAGGAGGTGGAGGAGGATGCTAGTGACGACGAGGTCAGGTTGCTCCTTCCTGGACAGAGACGTAGTACTGGAAGCACGTCAACAACTGCATCCTCAAGCACAACTCTGCCTCTGACCACAAGTCGTGGTGGCTCTTCAGGTCGCATGGGTGCTACGCCTTGCATAGCCTGGGCATTTTTTCAGATCGATAAAGATGACCCAACTCGTGTTGTCTGTAACATTTGTCAGCAAAAGCTAAGTAGAGGCCAAAAAATACATAGTTTGAGTACTTCATGCATGAACCGGCACATGGATATGAAGCATAAGTTGCAGTGGGAAGCTCACTGTGCTACAATGCGGCCTAGCCGGCCGGGCCAACCACTGTCTGCCGCATCTTGTGCATCTGCAGCCTCTTCATCTTCTGTGACTGGGGGGACAGCAGACACACCTGTTTTGGGGCGCAGACCTGCCACCTCTTTATACGCAACAGCCAGCGTGATTGGCAGGTCATCATTTTCTTTGGAGGTGGAAACACCAGCTGGTGTTGAGCGCTGTCCGACATCGATAGCACCACCTTTGGATCAAGGCAACCTAACATGTCCGCCTACATCTTCCTCACAGACCGGCAGTTTGCCGGGGACACCCTTCTCAACCCCGTCAAAGCACAACAGCCAGTCCTCAGTCCCTCAGATGTGGACAAGTAAAAGACCATTTCCTCCTAGCCATGAGAAAGCTAAGAGGTTGAATTTCACCATCTGCAAGCTCTTGGCTACAGAAATGCTGCCTTTCCGCCTGGTGGACACAGAGGATTTTTGAGACCTTATGTCCGTCGCAGTGCCCCAGTACCATATGCCCAGTCGGCACTACTTCTCAAAGAAAGGTGTGCCTGCGCTCCACCAGCATGTCGCACACAACATCACCGCTTCTTTGAGAAACTCTGTGTGTGACAGGGTGTATTTCACCACAGACACTTGGACGAGTAGGCATGGACAGGGGCGTTACATGTCGCTGACTGGGCACTGGGTAACTATGGTGACAGCAGGACAAGGGGCTGCTGTCCAAGTCTTTCTGTCCCAACGAGTTGTGCGTCAATCCTCTTTATCTCGAAGTTCCTCCACTGCTTCTGCCTCCTCAACCTCCTCTCGGTCCTCCACCTGCACCGAAAGCCTGTCTGGTCATGCCACAAGCTTTCTAACTGCGCAGAAGGGATCCTGCACACCTCCTTACTATGCTGGCAGCAGGGCTCAACGTCATCAGGCGGTTTTTACTTTGAAATGTCTGGGAAATGTGAGTCACACAGCTGAGGAGTTGTGGTCAGCTCTGGAGAACCAGTTTCATGAATGGTTGTCTCCACTGGACCTGAAACCAGGGAAGGCCGTGTGCGACAATGCTGCAAACCTGGGTGCGGCCCTTCGCCGGGGCAATGTCACACACGTGCCTTGTATGGCTCACGTGTTGAACCTGGTTGTCCAGCAATTTTTAGCCCACTATCCCGGACTAGATGGCCTTCTGCAGAGGGCACTGTCGCTGTGTGCTCACTTCCGCCGTTCGCATCCCGCAGCTCAGCGACTTACATCTCAACAGAAGTCGTTGGGCCTGCCACTTCACTGGCTAAAATGCGATGTGCCTACCCAGTGGAATTCAACTCTGCACATGTTGCAGCGACTGTGACAGCACCGACAAGCCCTGGTGCAATACGTTCTGATGTGTAGCCTGGGCCAACGAGATCCAGAGGTGGGGCAAATCACGCTGGAAGAGTGGTCTCAGATCAGGGACCTATACACCCTTCTGCACAGTTTTGAAATGGCGACGAAGATGTTTAGTGCTAACGATGCCATTATCAGCATGACTATTCCGGTGATTTACATGCTGGAGCACATGTTAAACAGAATTCGTTGTCAGGTGGTGGCACAAGAGGAGGTGGAGGAAGTAGAGGAAGAGGAGTTGTATGCGGAAGGGCTAACATTTGCAAGGTCCAGACAGTTGGCAGCACCAAGGCGGCAGGCATGTGAGGGTGGGGGAGATGGTTTTACCAGGGCGCATGGTAGCAGTCAAACTAGTGAGGAAGGTGCAGGAGCCCAGGAAGAAGTGGAGGATGAACTGATGGAAGACTCATCAGATGAGGGAGACCTTGATCACATTTCTATTGTGCGAGGTTGGGGGGAGAGGGCAGAGGAAGGAAGCATGATTGTTACCTCACCACCAACACAACAGGGTCTTGGTGCTCCTGGATGCGCAAGACATATGAGTGCCTTCTTGCTGCACTACCTGCAACATGACCCCCGAATTGTGAGAATTAGAAATAATCCTGACTACTGGGTTGGCACACTGTTAGATACCCGGTACAAAAGTAAATTTGCAGAAATTATTCCTGCCATAGAAAGAGATGCACGCATGCAGGAGTATCAACACAGACTGTTTCAGAATCTTACATGTGCTTTTCCCCAAAACACTAGTGGTGCATGTAGTGAATCTCACGGTTCCAACTTGCCAACCGTGGGACCGTCGAGTGTTCAGCACTCAAAACATAACAGAAACACAGTATCTGCTGGTAACATCAATTTTGCGGAATCATTTCACCACTTTTTTAGCCCATCCTTTGCAAGGCCACAGGAGACAAGATGTCTGACACATAGTCAACGCCTAGAGACGATGGTACAGGAGTTTCTCCAAGTAAGCATTGAAGTCATGACTGTGTCACTGGACCCTTGCTCTTTTTGGGTTTCCAGTCTGGATAAATGGCCAGAGCTCGCCACTTACGCCTTGGAGATCTTGTCATGCCCTGCAGCCAGCGTTCTGTCTGAACGTGTGTACAGCGCTGCTGGTGGTGTGCTGACAGATAAGCGCACGCGGCTCTCCACTGATAATGTAGACAGACTCACGTTCATAAAGATGAACAAATCATGGATCCGAAATGACTTTTCTACCCCTGTGTCATCCTGGGGAGAATAAAAGCTTGATGATTTGTTAAAATCACCTCACCAACCGTTTTAAGCTTTCAAATTACTAATCATGTTTATCTGTATCTTGGCTGGAAAATAATTTGGGCCTTGTAGCAGTGTGCAGTACTGCTTCAATTAGGCCATCTATACTAAACTCCACCAGATTTAAAATTAATAATCATGTTTATCTGTATCTTGGCTGGAAAATAATTTGGGCTTTGTAGCAGTGTGCAGTACTGATTCTATTAGGCCATCTATACTAAACTCCACCAGATTTAAAATTACTAATAGTGTTGAGCGAGCACTAAAATGCTCGGGTGCTCGAAGCTCGGGCCGAGCTCACTGTGATACTCAGGTGCTCGACCCGAGCAACGAGCCCAATGTTAGTCTATAGGAGACTCGAACATTTTTGCGGCGGCTCCCCCAGCAGTCTGTAGACAGCCTAAAAAGTGCCCAAAACGATAGTGACAGTGCTCAAATGACATGGGGACAGCATGGGGATCGCCCCTGGAAGCATTTCTGACCCCCAGGTCACTGCTGTCCACAACGTGGTCAGAGGTATTAAGCCACTTTTACAGGCTCACAATAAAACGTTCAAAAACGAAAGTGAAAGTGCTTTCCTGTGAAATATGTTAACCCCTTAACGACCATGAGTCTTTCTATTTTTGTGTTTTCCTTTTTTGCTCCCCTTCTTCCCAGAGCCAGAACTTTTTTAATTTTCGTTCAATATGGCCATGTGAGGGCTTATTTTTTGCGGGACGAGTTGTACTTTTAAACACCATCACTGGTTTTACCATATCGTGTGCTGAAAAATGGGAAAAAAATTCCAAGTGCAGTGAAACTGCAAAAAAAATGCAATTCCACAGTTGTTTTTTGGGTCCTTTTTTTACCACGTTCACAGATTGCTAAAACTGACCTGCCATCATTATTTTCCAGGTCGTTACGAGTTCATAGACACCAAACATGTATAGGTTCTTTTTTATTTAAGTGGTGAAAAAAAAATCCAAAGCTTGCTAAAAAAACAAAAAAAAATGACGCCATTTTCCGAGACCCTTAGCTTCTCCATTTTTCGGGATCTGGGGCCAGGTGATGGCTTATTTTTTGCGTGCCGGGCTGACGTTTTTATTGATACCATTTTGGGGTAGATCCGATGTTTTGATCGCCCGTTATTGCATTTTATTGCATAGTTGTAGCGACCAAAAAAACTTAATTCTGGCGTTTAAAATTTTTTTCTCGTTACGCCGTTTACTGATTGTATTAATTCTTCTTTTATATTGATAGATCGGGCAATTCTGAACGCGGCGATACCAAATATGTGTATGTGTTTTTTTTTTTATATATATATATATTTTATTTTGAATGGGGCGAAAGGGGGGTGACTTAAACTTTTATATATTTTTTATTTTTTTTATTTTTTTAAAAACTTTTTTTTACACTTTCTGCTTGCTTCTATAGTCTCCAGAGGAGACTAGAAGCAGCAGTTGTCTGATTGCTTCTACTGCATACAAGCGATGAGCAGATCGCTTGTATGCAGGAGAAATGCTCACTTGCTATGAGCGCTGACCACTAGGTGGCGCTCATAGCAATTGAGACATGACAACCACAGGCGTCTGCTGCAGACCCTGAGTTGTCATGCCCACCCATTGGTGACCCGCGATCACGTGATGGGGTCACTGATGGGCGAGGCTTAGGACTCCCGTAAGCGCGAGTTAAATGCCACTGTCAGAGATTTAACATATTAACAGCAGCGGGTGGATTGCGATTCCAATAATCAGCTGACATGTGCTCGCTTCAGTGCGGGCTCACCGCCGGAGCCCCCGCTGAACCGGCCTTCCCGACCTGGTGCGTACTATTACTGACCAGGTCGGAAAGGGGTTAAGGAACATCCTTTCCAGGGTAAAGACTTGTGTATAAGGTAAAATAAATAACCAAAAACAAAAATACTCCTCCACACCTTGGGCTATGTTCACAAGTAGCATTTTTTTTGCGTTTTTGCACGTTTGTATTGCTTTCAACGGTGACAAATGCATTCACCGGGAAATGTCATTTTAACATTTTACAACCTTATCTGGCCATGTGCTGTGTGACACATGCATACAGTGCTAAAAAGACATGGGAACAGCATGGGGAAGACCCCTGGAAGCATCTCTGACACCCAGGTCACTGCCTAAAAGTGTGCCCATCAGAAGTGATCCTTGCCGCATCAGAAGATGCAGACTTGCAACTATCCCCATGCAAGTCCTTGTCCCAGGGCAGTGTTCAATTGTACCTCCCCCATAACCTGCAATACAAGCGCAAGTATGCAGCCTGCCACCCACCCACCCCCCAGGCTGCAATACCATACTGCTAGCTTGCTTGCACTTGAAATTGGGCCTTTTAGGCATGTGGAGGTGGAATCTGGCCACCACGTCATGGCTGCATCGGTAGCCTGGTATTCATACTCAGTCCCCAGCCGCCCGGCGGCCGGGTGCCCACACACAGTCCCCAGCCGCGTGGGGGTGGCCGGGTGTCCATAAACGGTCCCCAGCCGCCCCTATTTGTCCCGGTGCACCTTATACACAAGCGCGCATACCAAAACATTACCTGTGCCCTCCCCAGTGCATTTAGTGGGAAGGACAGCCTAACCACAAACACGTGGACATGTGAATGTGGCCAGGAATGGTCCATCTCACTGACGCCTTCACACTGGGTTAATATTGTGGAAGCCGGGACACAGTTGGACACTGGGATGCAACACGTCCTCCAGACATAGAGGATTGCGGGTCCTGGGTCAATCAGGCTTCAACACAAAGTTCAGAAGGTAGACAGCAGCAGTGGTCGGCCTCCTACACAATGAGTAAATTATTCATGATCATGAGGCCATCCACCTCCTTAGCTTTCTGTTCCTTGGAATGCAAGCGCATGTATGTAGTAGCAGCTAGGCCTGAGGTGGTCAGCGTTTTGGCGCATTTTCTACCTCCTTCAAGGATTGCTGGATGTTTTCCTGCTACTATCCCAGTTCTATGACTCTCGTTAAAACAAAGCTTCAGGTGATGAATGATGGATGAGGTGGTGGCAAAGGAGAAAGAGCAGGAGGAACAGGGACCATTCACATCAATATCAGGCCAGCCAACCACACATGTCTTGTAGGATATGTTTCCGTACCAAAAGGAGCGGTTCAGCTACACAGTTATAAGGCATACAGTGAATGCAATGCCTACCAAAAATTTCGAGGCACTCCAATGCCCCTTGGAAGTGACATGGAGGTCAGAGGGCCTTAACTAAACCGTTTTTTCCATTTATAGCAACTGGGTCTCCTGTACACTGTTGGCCTAAGCAGGGAATGGAAGGCTTTCCAAAAATTATTAGGCACTGCAATGCCCCTTGAAACAGACGTGGATTACAGCGTATTAAAAACCTTCTACCCATTATTGGGGAGTGGGTCTCCCTTAGTGTTCGCCTATGCATTGAAAAGCAAAAGCTGACAAAAATTAGGAGGAAATGCAATGCCCGTTGCAAGAGTTGTGGAGGTTAGAGGTAATTAAAAACAACATGTCAATGCCCCTTGGAAGAGCTGTGGAGTTCAGAGTGGTTTAACAAGACGGTTTTAATGCCCCCTAGAAGAGACGTGGAGTTCAGAGTGGTTTAACAAGATAGTTTTAATGCCCCTTGGAAGAGATGTGGAGGTCACAGTAGCTTAACAAGATGGTTTTAATGCCCCTTGGAAAAGACGTGGAGTTCAGAGTGGTTTAACAAGACAGTTTTAATGCCCCTTGGAAGAGTGGTGGAGGTTACAGTGGAATAAAAAGACAATATCAATGCCCCGTGGAAGAGACGTGGAGGTCACAGTAGCTTAACAAGATGGTTTTAATGCCCCTTGGAAGAGTGGTGGAGGTCGCAGTGGAATAAAAAGACAATATCAATGCCCCTTGGAAGAGTGGTGGAGGTTACAGTGGAATAAAAAGACAATATCAACTCCCTGTGGAAGAGACGTGGAGGTCACAGTAGCTTAGCAAGACGCTTTTAATGCCCCTTGGAAGAGTGGTGGAGGTCGCAGTGGAATAAAAAGACAATATTAACGACCCTTGGAAGAGACGTGGAGGTCACAGTAGCTTAACAAGACGATTTTAATGCCCCTTACAAGAGCCATGCAGTACAGCATATTAAAAACATTATTCCCATTATTGGAGAGTGGGTCTCCCATAGTCTTTGCCTATGCCTTCCAAGCAAAAGCTGCCAAAAATTAGGAAGGGGGAACTTGCAATGTCCCTTACAAGAGCCATGCAGTACAGCATATTAAAAACATTATTCCCATTATTGGGGAGTGGGTCTCCCACAGTCTTTGCCTATGCCTTCTGGTCTAGGGGTCTGGTCACCACAGTAATAGAGATATTACGTCGGAGAGCAAGTGGGAGGTTTCCTGGTCAGGATCCCTTAAACATGCAACATCCTCCTGCCCCAGTCCTGGGAGGGGAGAATTCTGTCCTTATAAACTGGATCTGGGGCGGGGTTGAGTGAGTCAGAGAACAGTCAGAGTCAGAGTGAGAGCAAGGGAAAGTAACAGCAAGGAGCTCTGTAGGAGCTAGGAGCTAAAGACCAGGGGCTGGAAGCTGAGCAGAGCTCGCCCTGGCAGAAGACAATAGGAACCGGACACAGGAGTCCGAAGCTGTGAGGACTTATATATCCAGCAGCAGAAACCAGCCGGCAGGGGATTTCAGGTCCTCTGGCCATAGAAGCCCGGAGGCTCAGTCACAAGCAAGGGACCAGCACCGCCGTCTTGGAGCGGAGGCTAACAGAAGGCCCCAAGTCACCAGCCATACGGGTGAGCACTACACGGTATACTCAGGGACGTGGGCTACTTCTACCCGCTTACAGCAAGGTAGCCAGGAAGAGTGCAGACAGACGGGGATGCCTACAACTCCACCTGGCCAGGGGAACTCCTGCTTGCTCACAGACTGACCAGGCCTCTTATGCTAGCCAGTACTCCCGGGAGGGTCTACCTTATAATCATCAGTAAAGACCCTGAACTGCACTGCACAGACTCTGAGTCGTTCCTGCTGTGCTCGTGCACCATCACCCCCATCATCCACACTCACTGCCCTGAGGCTATACTCCTCCCGAAGGGAGTTATCCCATTCTATGCTGCGCACACAACACCAGCCTCAGCGGTCTGCCTCGCAGCGATGGTACTCCCTGACCGCAATCCACGGGTGGCGCAGTCGGACAATTAACCTCAAAACCTAAGAAAGACTGCCACTGGTTTGACCAGTCTGAGCCACGGGACCGGGTCACCGCCACGGAGACTACAGACCCCAGAGACCCGGCACCGGGTATCCCACACACGTGTACACACGGCCCAGGGGGCACGTCACATGCAGTACAGCATATTACAAACATAAGTCCCATTATTGGGGAGTGGGTGTCCCATAGTATTTGCTTATGCCTTGCAAGCAAAAGCTGCCAAAAATAAGGACGGACCAACTTGCAATGCCCCTTACAAGAGCCATGCAGTACAGCATATTACAAACATAAGTCCCATTATTGGGGAGTGGGTCTCCCATAGTATTTGCTTATGCTTTCCCAGCAAAAGCTGCCAAAAATTAGGACGGAGCAACTTGCAATGACCCTTACAAGAGCCATGCAGTACAGCATATTACAAACATAAGTCCCATTATTGGGGAGTGGGTGTCCCATAGTATTTGCTTATGCCTTGCAAGCAAAAGCTGCCAAAAATTAGGATGGAGCAACTTGCAATGCCCCTTAAAAGAGCCATGCAGTACAGCATATTACAAACATAAGTCCCATTATTGGGGAGTGGGTGTCCCATAGTATTTGCTTATGCCTTGCAAGCAAAAGCTGCCAAAAATTAGAACGGAGCAACTTGCAATGCCCCTTACAAGAGCTATGCAGTACAGCATATTACAAACATAAGTCCCATTATTGGGGAGTGGGTCTCCCATAGTATTTGCTTATGCTTTCCCAGCAAAAGCTGCCAAAAATTAGGACAGAGCAACTTGCAATGCCCCTTACAAGAGCCATGTAGTACAGCATATTACAAACATAAGTCCCATTATTGGGGAGTGGGTGTCCCATGGTATTTGCTTATGCTTTCCCAGCAAAAGCTGCCAAAAATTAGGACGGCGCAACTTGCAATGCCCCTTACAAGAGGCATGCAGTACAGCATATTACAAACATAAGTCCCATTATTGGGGAGTGGGTCTCCCATAGTATTTGCTTATGCTTTCCCAGCAAAAGCTGCCAAAAATTAGGACGGAACTTGCAATGCTGGCACCCTGGTGGTATAGTGGTGGTGGAGGCTGAGGATAAGGAGAAGAAGATTAAACAGCCGAAACGAGGAAGCGTATACCCATGTGTGGGTGTGAAGCGGTGCATGTGAATACACCTCCCGAAATAACACAGTGGATTTGACTTTATGTTACTCTGCTGTCATTTGGTGGTGATGAGAAGTCTGGCCCAATCCAGCCCTTGTTCATTTTGATAAGGGTCAGCTTGTCAGCATTGTCAGTTGACAGGCGAGTGCGCTTATCAGTTATAATTCCCCCAGCGGCACTAAAAACACGCTCCGATAGCACGTTAGCGGCAGGGTTGGCCAGGACCTCCAAGGCGTACAGAGCGAGTTCATTACAAGTGTCCAGCTTGGATACCCAATAATTAAAAGGCACAGAGGAATCACGGAGGACGCTGGTACGATCGGCAAGGTACTCCCTCACCATCTTTTGAAACTTTCCACTCCTTGTGAGAGTACCCCGCGCCTCAGGGCCTGTAAGCTGGGCGGGTGTCAGAAAACTGTCCCAGAACGTTGACAGTGTTCCCCTGCCTCTGCTGGATTGGAGTTGCATCTCTCTCGCCTGTACGCCTTGGTTGGGCAACGAACTGTGACCTCTGCCGCTAGCGTGTTCAGATGGGAATTTTTTTAAGAGTTCTGCAGCAAGGGCCTTCTGGTATTGCCCCATTTTTGTACACCTCTCCACCTCAGGAATAAGAGAGTGAAAGTTCTCCTTGTAGCGGGGGTCTACAAGTGTCACCAACCAGTAATGACTGTCACCCAACATTTTGACAACGCGAGGGTCATGGTTAAGGCAGCGTAACATAAAGTCAGCCATGCGTGCCAGACTGGTAACGGGCAAGATTTCCGTGTCCTCACCAAGATGACGACTGACCATGCTCTCCTCCTCCTCTTCCTCCTCCCCCCTGTCCTCAGGCCACCCACGCTGAACCGACGGTATGACACTTGTACAGGTACTACTGTCTACAACGCATGATAGCAGCTCCTGTTCTTCCTCCTCCTCCTCCTCCTCTCCCTCATTGTCCCCCAATGCACGTTGGGATGAGATGAGGCTGGGCTGTGTGTAATCGCCCGCTATGGCTTCTTGATCCATCTCATCATACTCTGGCTGCAATGCCTCCTCTTTAATTCTCTGCAGAGAGCATTGCAAAAGACAGACAAGTGGGATGCTGACACTAATGATGGCGTCATCGCCACTCACCATCTTGGTGGCCTCCTCAAAGTTTGTCAGGATGGTACATATGTCAGACATCCAGGTCCACTCCTGAAGTCTTATGTGTGGAGTCTGACCTGAATATCGAAGGCCTTGTTGCAGCTGGTACTCCACAACTGCTCTCTTCTGCTCACAAATCCTTTGCAACTTGTGGAGGGTAGAGTTCCAACGTGTGGGGACCTCACACACCAGTCGGTGTGCCGGAAGCTGCAAACGCTGCTGCAACACAGCAAGGGCGGCGGAAGCTGTAGCCGACTTGCGAAAATGAGCTGACAGGCGGCGTACTTTCACGAGCAGATCTGGCAACTCGGGGTACGATTTAAGAAACCGCTGAACCACGAGGTTAAGCACATGAGCCAGGCATGGTACGTGTGTGATCTCACCTCGCCTCAGAGCCGCCACCAGGTTACGGCCATTGTCACACACGACCATGCCGGGATGTAGGTTCAGCGGTCTGAGCCACAGATCTGCCTGCTCTTTCACAGCTGTCCACAACTCACAAGCAGTGTGAGGTTTATCACCTAAACTTATGAGTTTCAGCACAGCCTGCTGCCGCTTGGCGGAGGCAGTACTGCAAAGCTTCCAGCTTGTAATTGATGTGGTGATATCTGAGATGGAGGCTGAACATGAGGATGAGGAGGAGGAGAAGGATGCGCAGGAGCTGTACACTGTGGGGGCAACTCTGACTGACATAGGGCCCGCAATCCTTGGTGTGGGGAGGATGTGTTCCGTCCCAAGGTCCGACTGGGTCCCGACTTCCACTATGTTTACCCAGTGTGCCGTCAGAGAGATGTGCCGTCCCTGGCCACAAGCACTTGTCCACGTGTCCGTTGTCAGGTGGACTCTCCCAGTAACTGCGTTGTTGAGGGCACGGCAGATGCTTTGGGACACGTGCTTGTGTAGTGCGGGGATGGCACACCGGGCAAAATAGTGTCGGCTGGGGACCGAGTACCGAGGGACGGCCACCGCCATAAGATTGCGGAAGGATTCCGTCTCCACCAGCCTAAAAGGCAGCATTTCGAATGCAAGCAGTCGTGAAATGTGCGAATTTAGGACTGTGGCCTGTGGGGCGTTAGCTGCGAATTTCCGCTTTCGTTCAAAGGTCTGGGATATGGACAATTGAACGCTGCGGTGGGACCTGGACGTGGACGTTGATGCTGTTTCTTGAGAAACTGCCATAACAAGTGAAGACTGAGAGGAGGGCGCATCTTTACATGCAGTATGGACAGGGGATTGCCTTGCACACACAACAGGGGGTTCTATTGCACGCACAACAGTGGAAGAAGCAGTGGTGACATCCGCTGACACTGGTCGTGGACCCTGGGGTTCGCCCCACAAAGTTGGGTGCTTTGCTGCCATGTGCCTGATCATGCTGGTGGTGGTCAGGCTGGTAGTTTTGTCACCCCTGCTGATGCTGGCATGGCAGGTGGAACATATGGCCTTTTTGGAGTTATCAGCAGAGTCTTTAAAAAAATTCCAGACTCTGGAAGACCTACCACTTGTACTGGCAACGTCTCTCGTGTTGGTGTTACGGGGAACGGTTGCCTGCCTTCTGTCTGCGGCCACCACAGTGCTTCTTCCTGCCTGTTGGGGTACTCTGCCTCCCTCCCCCTGTGTGCTGCTGGCCTCACTCTGCATGTCCTCCTTCCACATTGGGTCAGTTACTAGATCATCCACCACCTCCTCCTCTTCCACTTGCGCACCACGATCCTCCTCCTCACTTCCTGGCAATTGTGTCTCGTCATCGTCCACCTCATGTGACAGATTGCCAACGTCGACTTCCTGTGGCCGTGGCTGTTCAAATATTTGGGCATCGCAACATGGGATCTCCTCTTCCACCACTTCAAGCGTATCAGTGAGGGGCCCAAATATGGAAATGGACCAGTGAACAGTTCTTCAGAGTGTCCAAGTGTGGGATCACTTGCTGTCTGACGACACTCGGCATGGTGGGAGGAAGGAGCATCAGGGTGAGGAGGAGTATGCGGTTGAGACTCACGGCTACTAAGAGTTGACCGTGTGGAAGACAGACCGGAGGTGGTGGTGCCCAGGTAACTGGAAGTATTGTCTGCTATCCAATTAATAACCTGTTCACACTGATCAGTTCTCAATACTGGTGTTGTTCTGTGCTTCCCTTGTAATTCGGTCAAGAAGTGGGAGCGAGAAGATGTGACTGTTGGTTGTGGCACATTTTCACCTTGGCCACGGCCCCGTCCTCTGCACGAACCATCACCAGAACGTCCACTTCCACGTCCCTTGCCACGCGCCTTGCCCATTGTAAATGAAGTAAAATAGCTTACAATTGCACTATCAATGGAAAAAGGGTAATAAAGAGTAGATTAGAACCGTGGAAGAGGAAAACCACAGTTATTGTTTACTGGGGTATACCACACTTTTTTAAATAGAGATATTTGCGGCTGAACAGTGAGCGACACACTCAAACTGCTTTTTTTTTAGATACCAAAGGCCCAAAACTGGATAGTACAGCGATTTGACCCGTGGAACTGCGAAACCACACTGGGATGTCGGGCCTACACAAGACTATTTTCAACAGATATATTTTTGTGTCACAACAGTCAGGAGACACTACTGTTTTTCTTTACGGAAAAAACTACCAAAACCTGAATAATAGAGATTTTTTACCGTGGAACAGCAAAACCACAGTTATAATTTACTGGTGTATACCAGGCTTTTTAAAATATATATATATTTGCGGCTGAACAGTGAGCGACACACTCAAACTGTTTATTTTAGATACAAATGGCCCAAAAGTGGATAATACAGAGGTTTGTACCGTGGAACTGCAAAACCACACTTGTATTTCTCGGGCCTACACCAGACTATTTTCAACAGATATATTTGTGTCTGAAAAATCAGCGAGACACTATTTTTTTTTTTTTTACAGCAAAAAATGCAAAAAGCAGGATAATAGAGATTTTTTACCGTGGAACAGCGAAAGCACACTTCTGTCTCTCTGGCCTACACCAGACTATTTTCAACAGATATATTTGTGTCTGAAAAATCAGGGAGACACTATTTTTTTTTTTTTTACAGCAAAAAATGCAAAAAGAAGGATAATAGAGATTTTTTACCGTGAAACTGCAAAAGCACACTTCTGTCTCTCTGGCCTACACCAGACTATTTTCAACAGATATATTTGTGTCTGAAAAATCAGGGAGACACTATTTTTTTTTTTTTTTTTACAGCAAAAAATGCAAAAAGCAGGATAATAGAGATTGTTTACCGTGGAACAGCAAAAGCACACTTCTGTCTCTCTGGCCTACACCAGACTATTTTCAACAGATATATTTGTGTCTGAAAAATCAGGGAGACACTATTATTATTTTTATACAGCAAAAAATGCCAAATACAGGATAATAGAGATGTTTTACAGTGGAACATCAAAACCACAGTAATAATTTACTGGTGTATACCAGGCTTTTAAAAATATATATATATTTGCGGCTGAACAGTGAGCGACACACTCAAACTGTTTTTTTTAGATACAAATGGCCCAAAAGTGGATAATACAGAGGTTTGTACCGTGGAACTGAAAAACCACACTTGTATTTCTCGGGCCTACACCAGACTATTTTCAACTGATATATTTGTGTCTGAAAAATCAGGGAGACACTATATATTTTTTTTTTTACAGCAAAAAATGCAAAAAGCAGGATAATAGAGATTTTTTACCATGGAACAGGAAAAGCACACTTCTGTCTCTCTGGCCTACACCAGACTATTTTCAACAGATATATTTGTGTCTGAAAAATCAGGGAGACACTATTATTATTTTTATACAGCAAAAAATTCCAAAAACAGGATAATAGAGATGTTTTACCGTGGAACATCAAAACCACTGTAATAATTTACTGGTGTATACCAGGCTTTTTAAAATATATATATATTTACGGCTGAACAGTGAGCGACACACTCAAACTGGTTTTTTAGATACAAATGGCCCAAAAGTGGATAATACAGAGGTTTGTACCGTGGAACTGCAAAACCACACTTGTATTTCTCGGGTCTACACCAGACTATTTTCAACAGATATATTTGTGTCTGAAAAATCAGGGAGACACTATATATTTTTTTTTTACAGCAAAAAATGCAAAAAGCAGGATAATAGAGATTTTTTACCATGGAACAGCAAAAGCACACTTCTGTCTCTCTGGCCTACACCAGACTATTTTCAACAGATATATTTGTGTCTGAAAAATCAGGGAGACACTATTATTATTTTTATACAGCAAAAAATTCCAAAAACAGGATAATAGAGATGTTTTACCGTGGAACATCAAAACCACTGTAATAATTTACTGGTGTATACCAGGCTTTTTAAAATATATATATATTTACGGCTGAACAGTGAGCGACACACTCAAACTGGTTTTTTAGATACAAATGGCCCAAAAGTGGATAATACAGAGGTTTGTACCGTGGAACTGCAAAACCACACTTGTATTTCTCGGGTCTACACCAGACTATTTTCAACAGATATATTTGTGTCTGAAAAATCAGGGAGACACTATATATTTTTTTTTTACAGCAAAAAATGCAAAAAGCAGGATAATAGAGATTTTTTACCATGGAACAGCAAAAGCACACTTCTGTCTCTCTGGCCTACACCAGACTATTTTCAACAGATATATTTGTGTCTGAAAAATCAGGGAGACACTATTATTATTTTTATACAGCAAAAAATGCCAAAAACAGGATAATAGAGATGTTTTACCGTGGAACATCAAAACCACAGTAATAATTTACTGGTGTATACCAGGCTTTTTAAATATATATATATTTGCGGCTGAACAGTGAGCGACACACTCAAACTGTTTTTTTTAGATACAAATGGCCCAAAAGTGGATAATACAGAGGTTTGTACCGTGGAACTGCAAAACCACACTTGTATTTCTCGGGCCTACACCAGACTATTTTCAACAGATATATTTGTGTCTGAAAAATCAGGGAGACACTATTTTTTTTTTTTTTACAGCAAAAAATGCAAAAAGCAGTATAATAGAGATTTTTTACCGTGGACCAGCAAAAGCACACTTCTGTCTCTCTGGCCTACACCAGACTATTTTCAACAGATACATTTGTGTCTGAAAAATCATGGAGACACTATTATTATTTTTATACAGCAAAAAATGCCAAAAACAGGATAATAGAGATGTTTTACCGTGGAACATCAAAACCACAGTAATAATTTACTGGTGTATACCAGGCTTTTTAAAATATATATATATTTGCGGCTGAACAGTGAGCGACACACTCAAACTGTTTTTTTTAGATACAAATGGCCCAAAAGTGGATAATACAGAGGTTTGTACCGTGGAACTGCAAAACCACACTTGTATTTCTCGGGCCTACACCAGACTATTTTCAACAGATATATTTGTGTCTGAAAATTCAGGGAGACACTATTTTTTTTTTTTTACAGCAAAAAATGCAAATAGCAGGATAATAGAGATTTTTTACCGTGGAACAGCAAAAGCACACTTCTGTCTCTCTGGCATACACCAGACTATTTTCAACAGATATATTTGTGTCTGAAAAATCAGGGAGACACTATTATTATTTTTATACAGCAAAAAATGCCCAAAATAGGATAATAGAGATGTTTTACCGTGGAACATCAAAACCACAGTAATAATTTACTGGTGTTTACCAGGCTTTTTAAAATATATATATATATTTGCGGCTGAACAGTGAGCGACACACTCAAACTGTTTTTTTTTAGATATAAATGGCCCAAAAGTGGATAATACAGAGGTTTGTACCGTGGAACTGCAAAACCACACTTGTATTTCTCGGGTCTACACTAGTGTTGAGCCACCCCCGTAGTGTTCGAGTTCGGTTCGGTTCGTCGAACACCCGTGTGTTCGCCGAACTGTTCGTCGAACTGTTCGTCGAACACCTTCGAACACCGTTAAAACCAATGGCAGGCAAACAAAAACACATAGAAACACATAGAAAACACCTTCAAAGGTGTCCAAAAGCTGACAAACTGCTCAGAAGACACAACTAACACATGGAAAAGTGACAAGTACATATAGTCATGCGAAAGAAAAGAGGTGGAGGAGTAAAAGGAGGGGGAGACACAGATATAGGCATGTCATGCCCTTCTAAAATCCAAAAAGTGAGAAGCCGACACGGCCAGTCCGCTCCTGCCCGTGCCACCTCCGTGTCGCCGGGTTTGTGCCAGAGCCGCGGTGAACCCTGACGGCCAGCCCCCCTCTCCCAATACTGGTGCCTGTCCGCTGGTGGGTCGAGAGAGCCCCCCTGTGGTGGAGGCAGCTCTAAGCTTTTTAATTTAAATTGTCCCTCTAATTTGAATGAATACACTTTAAATCCATTTACAAGGATCTATTGGAGGGCAAGTCTCATGCCAGCAGCCGCGTAATTCCAGCTCCAGTAGCGTCCACTAAAGCTGCTGCAGTTAAAAAGCTTTTATAAGGATCGAGCTCGGCTGTCCACCGCAAGGCATCCTAGTGCCAGTCCCAGCCCCTATGCCTTGGGGTGCCTCCTGATGCTCTTCACTAAGTATCCCGTGGTCCCGAAGCATTTCCTTTGAAAAAATTAAGTATCCAAACTACAGGTGGTGTAGCTTGCTTAACAGCCGGGATAATCCGCTGACTAGCAGACACTGCTACTAGGCACAAAGTATTTCCTGGGCTAGATGCAGTTAAAAATTTGTAAGTAGATACTCTCGTTGGATGCTGAGAAAGCATTCCATAGAGTCTCCTGGCACGCCATATATGATTCTCTTAAAAAGCTTGGGGTAGGGGTCTAGGGGACCCTTTTATAGCCAAAATCACGGCCCTGTATCACAATACGTCACCTAGGCTGAAGATAAATGGAACTGTAGCACCGAGGGCTCGGTTGCTACAGACGTATTGAACCTCACCCAGAGGTGTGATATCTCACTCTCAGATAAGGATGGAGTGTGGATCAGGACCCGACACCTGCATGCATTACACCACATTGCCGTGGGGCAGGGCGACCAATATGCCCCTGAGATGG
Source organism: Phyllobates terribilis (assembly GCF_046119375.1). Lineage (NCBI taxonomy): Eukaryota > Metazoa > Chordata > Amphibia > Anura > Dendrobatidae > Phyllobates > Phyllobates terribilis. The sequence continues at coordinate 212,701,211 of NW_027362769.1, read as the reverse complement.
GCACGACAGTCCCTGTCCCTGGCTGGAGTGGGGGAGGGAACACTGAGGAAGGGGGAACCCTGCAGTGCAGGAGCAGGGAGGAAGCAGTTCCTGGGTGCATTGAGAAGGGAGTATAAAAGGTGGGCACCATCTTAGTTCAGTGCAGAGAAGTCTGAGCAGAAGTGGCAGGGAGCAGGGGCTCTGCATGAGCTCTGCTCCGGAGGCGGGCCTAGTAACAGAGGCCCAGGCCTGCAAGAGGGAGAAGGAAGGAAGAGGAGCGGAGAAGGCTCCAGGAACGAGGAATGAAGGGATCCCAGGGTGCGGACGGGCGAGTCGCCACCGCACGCCCGAATCCACCTGCGTGGAGGGGTCAGGCCAAAGGGGGAGACCGGTCCCCGAACTAGTGGAGGCAGGAAACGACCCTCAGCTAGAAACCGGAGGCTCTGACATTTTATGTGGCGCAGCCCCTTGCTCCACCCGCTAGGAAGGCACCACATAGGGTCAGGGAAACTGGCGCCAAGTTTACCAAGAGGAGGCCCGAGGCAGCCGGACAGAAGTGTTGGTAAGAAAGGCCAGACAAAGGACACACAAAGGGGGTCCTGTGAAGCGCTCCAAAGTTATCTGGGAGTTGTCTGAGCCCCTCACCTGGTGAGCACAGTACGACGTGGGCAGCCGTTACCTGCAGACGTGGTCTGGATAATAAGAACTGTGAGTAAAGGCCCTGAACTGCATCACTGACTCCGTGTCGTTACTGCTGCTGCCCTGCACCATCACCCCCATCCTCCGCATACACTGCCCTGAGGCTATACTCCTCCCGTGGGGAGTTATGCTACGCTCTGCTGCACCCACAACACCAGCCTTAGCGGTCTGCCCTGTAGCGGCGGTTCACTCTGACCGCAATCCACGGGTGGCGTAGTCGGACATTTAAACATCAAAACCACATAAATAGTTCCGCCACTGGTTTGACCGCCCTGAGCCACGGAACCGGATCGCCGCCACGAAGACTACAACCACCAGCATCCACCAAAAAGGGTCCGGCTCCTGGTGTCCCAAGGCCCAGGGGGTGCGTCAGAACATTTTCATCACCTTTCACAATCACCAATGGGACAAGGCAGGGATGTCCTCTGTCCCCTCTCTATACATCCTAGTGACGGAGCACCTGCTCTCATCAATTCGCCATAACCCCAATATTAGGTGGATTGAGGTGAGAGGCACCGAGTACAAGTGCTCTCTATTTGCTGATGATGTCCTAGTATATATCACTCAATCACATATATCCATCCCTGCTGTTATGGCTGAAATAGATCACTTTGTTACATGGTAAAATTTTAAAATCAATGCAGCGAAGTCTGAGGCCCTCGATGTCTCCCTCCCTAAATCCATATAGGATTCCATCCAGTCCAACTTTCCCTTTGCCTGGCCCTCACAGGGTATCAAATACTAGGAATTCCTATTCATAGAGACCTCTCCCCATCTATTGATATCTTAATTTGGGCCCTTTATTGAACAATTCCATACAGACCACGGTTGGCAAGTTGGAACTGTGAGATTCACTACGTGCACCACTGGTATTTTGTGGAAAAGCACATGTAAGATTCTGCAACAGTCTCTGCTGATACTCCTGCATGCATGCATCCCTTTCTATGGCAGGAATAATTTCTGCAAATTTACTTTTGTACCGGGGATCTAACAGTGTGGCAACCCAGTAGTCAGGATTATTTCTAATTCTCACATTCGAGGGTCATGTTGCAGGTAGTGCAGCAAGAAGGCACTCATGTGTGTTGCGCATCCAGGAGCACCAGTCCCTGTTGTGTTGGTGGCGAGGTACAATCATGCTTCCTTCCTCTGTCCTCTCCCCCCAACCTCGCACAACAGAAATGTGATCAAGGTCTCCCTCATCTGATGAGTCTTCCATCAGTTCGTCCTCCACTTCTTCCTGGGCTCCTTGCACCTTCCTCACTAGTTTGGCTGCTACCATGCGCCCTGGTAAAATCATCTCCCCCACCCTCACATGCCTGCCGCCCTGGTGCTGCCGACCGTCTGGACCTTGCAGATGTTAGCCCTTCCGCATACAACTCCTCCTCCTCTACTTCCTCCACCTCCCTCTTGTGCCACCACCTGACTCCGAATTCTGTTTAACATGTGCTCCAGCATGTAAATCACCGGAATAGTCATGCTGATAATGGCATCGTCAGCAGCACTAAACATCTTCGTCGCCATTTCAAAACTGTGCAGAAGGGTGCATAGGTCCCTGATCTGAGACCACTCCTCCAGCGTGATTTGCCCCACCTCTGAATCTCGTTGGCCCAGGCTATACGTCAGAACGTATTGCACCAGGGCTTGTCGGTGCTGCCACAGTCGCTGCAACATGTGCAGAGTTGAATTCCACCGGGTAGGCACATCGCATTTTAGCCGGTGAAGTGGCAGGCCCAACGACTTCTGTAGAGATGTAAGTCGCTGAGCTGCGGGATGCGAACGGCGGAAGTGAGCACACAGCGACCGTGCCCTCTGCAGAAGGCCATCTAGTCTGGGATAGTGGGCTAAAAATTGCTGGACAACCAGGTTCAACACGTGAGCCATACAAGGCACGTGTGTGACATTGCCCCGGCGAAGGGCCGCACCCAGGTTTGCAGCATTGTCGCACACGGCCTTCCCTGGTTTCAGGTCCAGTGGAGACAACCATTCATGAAATTGGTTCTCCAGAGCTGACCACAACTCCTCAGCTGTGTGACTCACATTTCCCAGACATTTCAATGTAAAAACCGCCTGATGACGTTGAGCCCTACTGCCAGCATAGTAAGGAGGTGTGCAGGATCCTTTCTGCGCAGTTAGAAAGCTTGTGGCATGACCAGACAGGCTTTGGGTGCAGGTGGAAGACCGAGAGGAGGTTGAGGAGGCAGAAGCAGTGGAGGAAAAATGACATAAAGAGGATTGACGCACAACTCGTGGGGACGGCAAGACTTGGACAGCAGCCCCTTGTCCTGCTGTCACCATAGTTACCCAGTGCCCAGTCAGCGACATGTAACGCCCCTGTCCATGCCTACTCGTCCAAGTGTCTGTGGTGAAATGCACCCTGTCACACACAGAGTTTCTCAAAGAAGCGGTGATGTTGTGTGCGACATGCTGGTGGAGCGCAGGCACACCTTTCTTTGAGAAGTAGTGCCGACTGGGCATCTGGTACTGGGGCACTGCGACGGACATAAGGTCTCGAAAATCCTCTGTGTCCACCAGGCGGAAAGGCAGCATTTCTGTAGCCAAGAGCTTGCAGATGGTGAAATTCAACCTCTTAGCTTTCTCATGGCTAGGAGGAAATGGTCTTTTACTTGTCCACATCTGAGGGACCGAGGGCTGGCTATTGTGCTTAGACGGGGTTGATAAGGGTGTCCCCGGCAAACTGCCGGTCTGTGAGGAAGATGCAGGCGGACATGTTAGGTTGCCTTGATCCAAAGGTGGTGCTATCGATGTCGGACAGCGCTCAAGACCAGCTGGTGTTACCACCTCCAAAGAAAATGATGACCTGCCAATCACGCTGGCTGTTGCGGGTAAAGAGGTGGCAGGTCTGCGCCCCAAAACAGGTGTGACTGCTGTCCCCCCAGTCACAGAGGATGAAGAGGCCGCGGATGCACAAGATATGGCAGACGGTGGTTGGCCCGGCCGGCTAGACCGCATTGTAGCACACTGAGCTTCCCACTGCAACTTATGCTTCATGTCCATGTGCCGGTTCATGCATGAAGTACTCAAACTATGTATTTTTTGGCCTCTACTTAGCTTTTGCTGACAAATGTTACAGATAACACGAGTTGGGTCATCTTTATCGATCTGAAAAAATGCCCAGGCTATGCAAGGCTTAGCACCCATGCGACCTGAAGAGCCACCACGACTTGTGGTGAGAGGCAGAGTTGTGTTTGAGGATGCAGTTGTTGACGTGCTTCCAGTACTACGTCTCTGTCCAGGAAGGCGCAACCTGACCTCGTCGTCACTAGCATCTTCCTCCACCTCCTCTGCTGACCTCATCTCTTGGCTGACTGTGGGTTGACAGTAAGTGGGATCTCCGACCTCATCATCATCACCCTGTGCGTTATCACACCCGTCGTCCTCAGAGCCAACCTGTTCCTGCCCTGACAAAAAACTAAAGTTGTCGCTCCAATCAGGTATTTGAGTCTTATCATCGTCTTCCTCATTGTCTCCACCAACAGGAGTTACAGTTTGGGAATGAGGGTCTACATTATGGTCAGAACCTTCTGCGTCTGGTCCTGGATCCGACTCATAAAGATTCTGGGCATCAGTGCAGATCATTTCCTCGTCTGGATTCACAGAAGCGCTGGAGTCGACCTCTGATTCCCAGGCTATAGTATGAGTAAACAGCTCTGCAGACTCAACCATCTGTTCTACCTCATACTCAGACGGGCAGCTGGAGATTTGGGAGCTGTGAGGAAGCAAGTGCGATTTGGGTGACACCTTTGAGGACTGGAGTATTTGTGATGTTGAAGTTGATGTGGAGGAGAGCCCACTTAAAGAAGCACTTGATATCCGTTGAAGCACCTGCTGTTTTTGTGCCTCATCTGGAATTTGTAGCGATTGGCGTGGCCGTAAGAAAGGGATCTTATCACATTGTCCGCTAAAAGAAGTAGACATTTTAGTTTGGCTGGAAGATGGTCTTTCTTCTGCACCTACCCCACGGACACAACCTTTTTTCCCCTTCCCAACACGCCTATTCCCCTTTCCACCAGCAGCAGGCCTTTTTCCACTCATTTTGGTGGTTAACTAATTCACAACTCTGGAGTTGTTTGCACAAAAAAACAATGGATGGTAACCGAGCAGAGCTGAGTGGCCAAACTGTGGTATTAGGCCAAAACTATTGGCTGGGTTAGATGCAGAAAAAAATTATTTTTAATTTGCAACCTGATGGAGGTCAGTATAGATGGACTAATAGACCAAGTCCCACACACCGCTAGAAGCCCAAATATTTTTTCAGAGCTAGATGCAGAAATTTTTTTTATTCAATTTGCAACCTGCTGGAGGTCAGTATAGATGGACTAATAGACCAAGTCCCACACACTGCTAGAAGCCCAAATATTTTTTCAGAGCTAGATGCAGAAAAAAATTATTTTTAATTTGCAACCTGATGGAGGTCAGTATAGATGGACTAATAGACCAAGTCCCACACACTGCTAGAAGCCCAAATATTTTTTCAGAGCTAGATGCAGAAAAAAATTATTTTTAATTTGCAACCTGATGGAGGTCAGTATAGATGGACTAATAGACCAAGTCCCACACACTGCTAGAAGCCCAAATATTTTTTCAGAGCTAGATGCAGAAAAAAAATATTTTTAATTTGCAACCTGATGGAGGTCAGTATAGATGGACTAATAGAACAAGTCCCACACGCTGCTAGAAGCCCAAATATTTTTTCAGAGATAAATGAAGAAAAAAATTATTTTTAATTTGCAACCTGATGGAGGTCAGTATAGATGGACTAATAGACCAAGTCCCACACACTGCTAAAAGCCCAAATATTTTTTCAGAGCTAGATGCAGAAAAAAATTATTTTTAATTTGCAACCTGATGGAGGTCAGTATAGATGGACTAATAGACCAAGTCCCACACACCGCTAAAAGCCCAAATATTTTTTCAGAGCTAGATGCAGAAAATAATTATATTCAATTTGCAACCTGCTGGAGGTCAGTATAGAAGGACTAATAGAACAAGTCCCACACACTGCTAGAAGCCCAAATATTTTTTCAGAGCTAGATGCAGAAAAAAATTATATTCAGTTTGCAACCTGATGGAGGTCAGTATAGATGGACTAATAGAATGATGCTATGCCCAAAAGATTTTACTTCACTAGGTGCAGTAAAAAAATTGGTATTCTATACACAGGTGGTATATCTTGCAACACAGATAGGCTACTCCACTGACTAACACACTCTGCAATAGGCCAAAAAGGATTAGCTTTGCTAGATTCAGCCAAATGCTGTGAAAAAAACTTGCACAGCACTGGCACAGACCTGCCTGGCAAAAACTGATAGGAACTCATGTAACCTAGTCCTGAAAAGGACTCCAATTACAATTAGTCTTTACTCCCACAATCTATCTATTTAAGAGCACAGACCTGCCTCATAAAAGTCGTAGGAAATGCTGTAACCTAGTCCTTAAAAGGACTGCAATCACAACTATTCCCTACTCCCAAGCTATCTGTATATTTGTGCGAAAATTGGCTTGAAATTAACAAGGTATAGCGCACACAGCAACAGCGGTGCCGTCTAACACGCAGCTGCAGCAGTGAGAAAATGGTGGCGACGGGGAAAATGGCTTGGTCTTATAGGGCAAGGACATGTGACATACACTGCCAATCACACATGCCCTTGCTTGTGTGAAAAAAAGCACTTCGCTCCGTGTGTGCGCTGCTGATAGGCTGACAGATTGCACCTCCCCACTGCAAATGCGGGAAAGAGAAAAAAAAATGGAGATCTTCATTGTTCCTGCAGAGATCCATCCCCTGCCCCTCCCCCCGCCCCGCTGTACACTCAAACTGCGTATTAACATTAATTTTCATCATTACTGAGAAAAAATCCAGTTATGATTTTGGTGCACGAACAGTTATCGAACATAACCTTGAACAGCCGAATTTTTCTCAAATTGTTCGTGTTCGCCGACCGGCTCGAACACCGCCCAAAACAGCTCGAATTTGAGATTGGCGAACAGTTCGAGTAGAACAACGCTCATCTCTAGTCTACACCAGACTATTTTCAACAGATATATTTGTGTCTGAAAAATCAGGGAGACACTATTTTTTTTTTTTTTACAGCAAAAAATGCAAAAAGCAGGATAATAGAGATTTTTTACAGTGGAACAGCAAAAGCACACTTCTGTCTCTCTGGCCTACACCAGACTATTTTCAACAGATATATTTGTGTCTGAAAAATCAGGGAGACACTATTATTATTTTTATACAGCAAAAAATGCCAAAAACAGGATAATAGAGATGTTTTACCGTGGAACATCAAAACCACAGTAATAATTTACTGGTGTATACCAGGCTTTTTAAAATATATATATATTTGCGGCTGAACAGTGAGCGACACACTCAAACTGTTTATTTTAGATACAAATGGCCCATAGAACTGCAAAACCACACTTCTATTTCTCTGGCCTACACCAAACTATTTTCAACAGATATATTTGTGTCTGAAAAATCAAAGGCACACTTTTGTTTTTTGGGGGGGGGGCACCAAAAAGTTAATAAGATGGGTATTTGTACATTGTGAAGGAGGAAAAAAAAAAGAGGATTTAGATAACAAAAAAAGGATTTTTCATGGCGCCCGGGACCTGGAGCTAAGTCCAGTAATTTCAGCAACAGGAGCAGCACACAGGACTGTAATGCAGCGTTTGCTGGTATAACCACTGCGTCTCCTATACAGCCTGCTTGCCTGCCTGCCTAATATACCTGGGATGGATATTAGTCCTGAGAAGGACTGTTTGTTTGATCTGGCAGCCTTTACAGACCCTACACTAACTATTTTGCAGTATATATCTCTCCCTAAATCAGCAGCGCTGTCCCTACACTGTCTGATCCGGAGCGACTGTGTCCAAGATGGCGGCGCCCGGTTTTAAATGCTCGAGGTGACGCTGTGCGGCCAGCCAATCACTGTAATGCCCACAAACAACATGGCTGTGGCATTACAGTGACTGGCTGGCAATCCCTGCATGTTCATTGGCTCTGTAAAGAGCGCCAAACATGCAGGCGGAGCCCCGAGCTCCCGCCCGAGTAACCCGGAAATGCTCGGTGCTCGCCGAACATCCCGAGTAGCGTGATGCTCGGGCAAGTACCGAGCAGTGTCGAGCATGTTCGCTCAACATTAATTACTAATCATGTTTATCTGTATCGTGGCTGGAAAATAATTTGGGCCTTGTAGCAGTTTGCAGTACTGATTCTATTAGGCCATCTATACTAAGCTCCACCAGATTTCAAATTAATAATAATTTTTAGCTGCATCTAGCCCGGAAAATAATTTTGGGGCTCCTAGATGCGCAAGACACCTGAGTGCCTTCTTGCTTCACTACCTGCAACATGACCCTCAGATTGTCAGAATTCGAAATAATCCTGACTACTGGGTTGCCACACTCTTAGATCCCCCACACTCTTCGATCAACCTTTTCATTTTAATAAAGAACAAAAAAATGGTCATTTTTGAAATTATACGCATTAGCAGGTTATTAGAAACTGAAATCAAACAGTTTTCAACTCAAAACTTTATTCTAGGTGATGTTACATTTGCACATAGAACCCCTTGTTCGAAAGGAGCTTCTGAACTCTCTCGTCCATTGAATTTGTCAGGTTTTGGATGGTTTCTGCTTCAATTGTTTTGCATGAGGACAGGATACTCTCCCAGAGCTGTTGCTTAGATGTGAACTGCCTCCCGCCATCATAGACACTCCTTTTGATGATGCTCCAGAGGTTCTCAATGGGGTTGAGGTCAGGGGAGCATGGGGGTCACACCATAAGTTTGTCCCCTTTTATGCCCATATCAGCCAGAGATGCAGATGGGTTATGTGCAGCTTGCGACGGTGCATTATCATGCATGAAAATGATTTTGCTGCGGAATACACAGTTCTTCTTCATGAACCATGACAAGAAGTGCTGTTTGAGAAACTCCACATACATTATGGAGTTCATCTTTACCCCTTCAGGGATCCTAAAGGGGCCAACAATCTCTCTCCCCATGATTCCAGCCCAAAACATTACTCCACCTCCTCCTTGTTGGCGCCGTAGCCGTGTTTGCATGGGGTGTCCATCAACCAGCCATCCTCCACTCCATCCATCTGGACCATCGAGCGTTGCATGGCACTCATTGGTGAACAAAAGAGTTTTGAAGTCAGTCTTCATGTATTGTTTGGCCCACTGGAGCCGTTTCTGCTTGTGTACAGTGGATAGAGGAGGTCGACAGGATGGCTTACGCACAGCTGCAAACCTCTGAAGGACCCCGCATCTTGTTGTTCGGGGGACGTTGGAGGTACCAGCAGCTTCAAAAACGTGCCTGCTGCTATGACAAGGCTTTTTTGCCGCTGCTCTTTTAACCTGACATAATTGCCTGTAGGAAAGAGTCCTCAATTTTCCCTTATCAGCACACACACGTGTGTGCTATGAATCAGCTACATACTTCTTGATTGTGCGATGATCAGGATGAAGTGTCTTGGCAATGTTGATTGTAGTCATGCCTTGACCTAAACACTCCACAATTTGTTGCTTCTCAGCAGCCAACACATCCTTTTTCTTTCCCATTTTGGCAGAAAATGTAGGCTGCTTAATAATGTGGGACAGCCTTCTTAAGTAGTCTTGCCTTTCATTGGACACACCTGCCAAACGAATTAGCACAGGTGTCTGCAATTGCTTACAGTGATATAAAGAGCCCTGACACACATCACCATCAATGAGTTTAACTGACAAACAAACAAATTCTTACCTTATCACTCCTAAACACTTTTTGCATAATAATTTGGAACACAGTGTACATGTGCTTTTCCACAAAACACCAGTGGTTCACGTAGTGAATCTTACAGTTCTAACTTGCCAACCGTGGTCTGTATGGAGTTGTTCAATAAAGGGCCAAAATTAAGACAACATAGACGGGAGAGGTCTCTATGAATAAGAATTCCTAAGTATTTAATACCCTGTGAGGGCCAGGCAAAGGGAAAGTTGGACTGGATGGAATCGTGTATGGATTTGGGGAGGGAGACATCGAGGGCCTCAGACTTCGCTGCATTGATTTTAAAATTTGACCATGTAACAAAGTGATCTATTTCAGCCATAACAGCAGGGATGGATATATGTGATTGAGTGATATATACTAGGACATCATCAGCAAATGCAGAGCACTTGTACTCCGTGCCTCCCACCTCAATCCACCTAATTTTGGGGTTATGGCGAATTGATGAGAGCAGGTGCTCCGTCACTAGGATGTATAAGAGAGGGGACAGAGGACATTCCTGCCTTGTCCCATTGGTGATTATGAAAGGTGATGAAAATGTTCCATTTATCTTCAGCCTAGGTGACGTGTTGCGATACAGGGCCGTGATTTTGCCTATATAAGGGTCCCCTAGACCCCTACCCCAAGCTTTTTAAGAGAATAATATATGGCGTGCCAGGAGACTCTATGGAATGCTTTCTCAGCATCCAACGAGAGTATCTAATTACAAATTTTTAACTGCATCTAGCCCAGGAAATACTTTGTGCCTAGTAGTCAGTGGATTATCCCAGCTGTTAAGCAATCTACACCACCTGTAGTTTGGACACTTAATTTTTTCAAAGGAAATGGTTCGGGCCCCCGGGACACTCAGTGAAGAACATCGGGGAGGCACCCCAAGGCACAGGGGCTGGGACTGGCGGTAGGACGCCTTGCGGTGGACCGCCAAGCTCGATCCTTATAAATGCTTTTTAACTGCAGCAGCTTTAGTGGACGCTACTGGAGCTGGAATTACCGCGGCTGCTGGCATGAGACTTGCCCTTCAATAGATCCTTGTAAAAGGATTTAAAGTGTACTCATTCAAATTAGAGAGACAATTTAAATTAAAAAGATTAGACCTGCCTCCACCGCAGGGGGGCTCGCTCGACCCACCAGCGGACAGCACCAGTATTGGGAGAGGGGGGCTGGCCGTCAGGGTCCACCGCGGCTCTGGCACAAACCCGGCGACACGGAGGTCGCCCAGGCAGGAACGGACTGGCCATGTCGGCTTCGCACTTTTTTAGTTTTAGAAGGGCATGACATGCCTATATCTGTGTCTCCCCCTCCTTTTACTCCTCCACCTCTTTTCTTTTCTCATGACTATATGTACTTGTCACTTTTCCATGTGTTAGTTGTGTCTTCTGAGCAGTTTGTCAGCTTTTGGACACCTTTGAAGGTGTTTTCTATGTGTTTCTATGTGTTTTTGTTTGCCTGCCATTGGTTTTAACGGTGTTCGAATGTGTTCGACAAACAGTTCGGCGAACATACGAGTGTTCGATGAACCGAACCGAACTCGAACACTACGGGGGGTGGCTCAACACTAATCATTGTGAGTAATATGCGGTCCAGACTCACGGCTACTGAGACTTGTCCGTGTGGAAGACAGGGTGGTGGTGAAGTGGCTAAGTGACTGGAAGCAATATCCCCTATCCAACCAACAACCTTTTGACACTGCTCTGGGTTCAATAGTGGTGTTCTGCGGTCCCCTAGGAATTGGGAAAGGAAGGTCGAGTGAGAAGATGTGGGTGTTTGTTGTGGCACAATTTCAGCTTGCCCATGGCCTTGTCCTCGGCCTCTGCATGCACCATCACCATCACGTCCAGTTCCTCGTCCCTTGCCACTTGCCTTGCCCATGTTAAATGGAGGACAGTATCTTCCACGCTTACTACAAATGACAGAGTTTGGAGCAAAATAATATGTGATCCGTGATTAAATTTTTAATGGAGGCCAGAAATGGCAGTATTTTCTGACAACGTATATGTGATCCGTGTGACGGAGAAAACAGAGTTTTAAATACCTGGCCTGTAGGTAACTAGTTTGAACAGCAAACTGCTGTGAATTGCTTTACTGACACACTGAAAGAAATTTTTAATGGAGGCCAGAAATGGCAGTATCTTCTGACAACGTATATGTGATCCGTGTAATGGAGAAAACAGAGTTTTAATAACCTGGCCTGTAGGTAACTAGTTTGAACAGCAAACTGGTGTGAATTGCTTCATTGACACACTGAAGGAAATTTTTAATGGAGGCCAGAAATGGCATTATTTTCTGACAACATATATGTGATCCGTGTGACGGAGAAAACAGAGTTTTAAATACTTGGCCTGTAGGTAACTAGTTTGAACAGCAAACTGGTGTGAATTCCTTCACTAACACACTGAAAGAAATTTTTAATGGAGGCCAGAAATGGCAGTATTTTCTGACAACGTATATGTGATCCGTGTGACGGAGAAAACAGAGCTTTAAATACCTGGCCTGTAGGTAACTAGTTTGAACAGCAAACCGGAGTCAAAAACTTCGCTGACACAGTGAAAAAAAATTGGAATGGAGGCCAAAAATGGCAGTATTTTCTGAAAACGTTTATGTGATCTGTGTAACGGAGAAAACAGAGTTTAAAATACTTGGCCTGTAGGTAACTAGTTTGAACAGCAAACTGGTGTCAAAAACTTCGCTGACACAGTGAAAAAAAATTTGAATGGTGGCCAAAAATGGCAGCATTTTCTGAAAACGTGTATGTGATTGGTGTTACAGAGAAAACACAGTTTTAAATAGCTGGATTTCTAGCGCTGTAATATGGAAAGGACCTGGCTGTGTTCGGCAGTGCCAACAAGCAAATGAAGCAGAAAAACGGTGTTCTCTGGATTGCTTTTTAAGCAAATAATGAGGATTAAGATCCAAAAAAAGTATTCCTGGCCCCTGAGACCTGGGCCTTTGTATAGAAATATCTAACAGCAGAGGGCAGAATTGGAATGGAGCCTCTTGTGCTATATGCACTGCAGTCTGCTATATTCACTGCCTGCCTATATACCCGGCCTGTCTGATCTCTGCAGATGGATTAGTTAGTCCTCAAAAGGACTGTTTGTTTAGATGGATAAGTGTAATGTACAGTTTTTCTCCCCACACTACCTAATACACAAGCAAATCTCTCCCTGACGCAGCAGCACCTCTCCCTACTCTGCCTGATTCCTGAGTGACTGTGACAAGCACAGCGGCACCAGGTCTGATATAGACCTGATGACGCTGTGCGGTCATCCAATCACTGTAATGCCATAACCACCATGGCTGCGGCATTACAATGAGTGGCAGGCAATCCTTGCATGTTGATTGGCGCTCTAAAGAGCGCCAAACATGCAGGGAGGGGATCCGAGCTCCCGCCGAGCAACCCCAGAAATACTCGGTGAGCGCCGAGCATCTCGAGCAGTGAGATGCTCGGGTGAGCACGGAGCAGTAGCGAGCATGCTCGCTCATCACTACTCCTCGCGGGTGAATCTACCCCTTGTCGCTGGCCGAGACCCGTGCTATGTCTGAGTACATAGAAGAGAATCTTGCTAGGGGATTTATCCAGAATCCACCTCTCCGGCTGGAGCAGGCTCTCTTCGTCCATGTATCAACTAAAGGGGCCTAAACCAGATTACCATCAAAATAAGTACCCCTGCCTCTCATCTCAGAGCTGTTTAACCACCTAAAAGGCACGAAGATCTTCATTAAGCTCAATCTTCGTGGGGCATACAATCTGGTCTGGGTTCGCCAGGGAGACGAGTGGAAGACGGCATTCAACACTCGGGATGGTCACTACGAGTACTGCGTGATGCCTTTCGGTCTCTGTAATGCTCCAGCCATCTTCCAGGAGTTAGTGAATGACATCTTCCGAGATCTGCTGTATTCCTGCGTGGTGGTGTACCTGGATGATATCTTGGTGTTCTCCCCTGATCTAGGGATGTTCGTCAGGTACTACTGAGGCTCCGGAAGAATCGCCTGTATGCTAAGTACGAGAAATGCCTCTTTGAGCAGACCTCCCTACCATTTTTGGGGTATATCATCTCAGACCAGACTGTGAATGGATCCCGAGAAGGTGTCTGCCATCTTAAAGTGGCCCTGACCTGAGGGGTCGAAGGCTATTCAGCGGTTTCTGGGATTCGCTAACTATTACCGCCTCTTCATTCCTCATTTCTCCTCCCAGACTGCTCCCATCTCTGCTCTCACCCGTAAAGGAGCAAATCCCAGGGAATGGACTTCCGAGGCGGAAAGTGCCTTTGTCTCTCTTAAACAAGCCTTCTACTCCGCTCCAGTTCTACATCGTCCAGATTGCAATAAACAGTTCTTCCTGGAGGTTGATGCCTCTGACGCGACCCCTGGGGCCGTGGGGTATTCGGTAGCCAGGCCGGTCCCTTCTGGGGTAGTCACGGTGGCAGTGACCTGGTCAGTGGCCCAGGGCGATAGATAAAGAAAAGTCAATTGGGGAATAAAGTTTGTGATGCCACCCGTGGTATGCGGCTATAGGGGGCCGTCGCTGCGGTGCAGATCCACTGGGGCTGATGATGACGCAGCAGAGATAGTGCAGCTCTCCACGAGCAGAGCTAAGCCCCAGGGCAGTATATAGGACTTGATGAGGTAGATGTTGTTGGCAGGGACAGTGTAGTGCAGGGCCGGTGATGCAGCAATTAAGTCAAGGACACAGCGGGGTGCAGTCTTTAAGTATTTACTCACAGTTATTAAGATGCTCCAGGTTACAACTGCCAGATTATACCCTCCCGCCGAGTCCTGCATCCCCCGGGGAAGTGATCCAGCCCTGCGCCTCACACACAGTGTCCAGAGCCAGTGGCCGCGGGCCTTGTTGGGCGACGTCCTGTCTGTCCCCTTTGTCCTATATGGCCACCTTTTCAGCAAATGTGTGTGAATTTTGGCTACGCCACATAAAGATACCGCAACCTCCGGTTTGCTAGCTGAGTCTTGCAGTCTTCCACTAGTCTGGGGCCGGTCCCTTACTGCGGCCTGATCCCTTCACGGTCAGCGTGAACTCGGGCGCATGGGTGGACTCCGCACTTCCCGTGCCCCTAGGATCCTTTCTCTCTCTGTAGCCTTTCCCATTGCTCCTGTCTTCTCTCCTCACTCTCCCAATGGGCCCCTCTGACTGGATCCCACTCTTCCACGGTCCTCACTCACTGAACTCCTGCTCCAAAGACTGGAACCAGGAATGGACCCTTCTAGATGCTTCTACTAGAGATGAGCGTTGTTCTACTCGAACTGTTCGCCAATCTCAAATTCGAGCTGTTTTGGGCGGTGTTCGAGCCGGTCGGCGAACACGAACAATTTGAGAAAAATTCGGCTGTTCGAGGTTATGTTCGATAACTGTTCGTGCACCAAAATCATAACTGGATTTTTTCTCAGTAATGATGAAAATTAATGTTAATACGCAGTTTGAGTGTACAGCGGGGCGGGGGGAGGGGCAGGGGATGGATCTCTGCAGGAACAATGAAGATCTCCATTTTTTATTCTCTTTCCCGCATTTGCAGTGGGGAGGTGCAATCTGTCAGCCTATCAGCAGCGCACACACGGAGCGAAGTGCTTTTTTTCACACAAGCAAGGGCATGTGTGATTGGCAGTGTATGTCACATGTCCTTGCCCTATAAGACCAAGCCATTTTCCCCGTCGCCACCATTTTCTCACTGCTGCAGCTGCGTGTTAGACGGCACCGCTGTTGCTGTGTGTGCTATACCTTGTTAATTTCAAGCCAATTTTCTCTGAAATCTACAGATAGCTTGGGAGTAGGGAATAGTTGTGATTGCAGTACTTTTAAGGACTAGGTTACAGCATTTCCTACGACTTTTATCAGGGAGGTCTGTGCTCTTAAATAGATAGGTTGTGGGAGTAAAGACTAATTGTAATTGGAGTCCTTTTCAGGACTAGGTTACATGAGTTCCTATCAGTTTTTGCCAGGCAGGTCTGTGCCAGTGCTGTGCAAGTTTTTTTCACAGCATTTGGCTGAATCTAGCAAAGCTAATCCTTTTTGGCCTATTGCAGAGTGTGTTAGTCAGTGGAGTAGCCTATCTGTGTTGCAAGATATAACACCTGTGTATAGAATACCAATTTTTTTACTGCACCTAGTGAAGTAAAATCTTTTGGGCATAGCATCATTCTATTAGTCCATCTATACTGACCTCCATCAGGTTGCAAACTGAATATAATTTTTTTCTGCATCTAGCTCTGAAAAAATATTTGGGCTTCTAGCAGTGTGTGGGACTTGGTCTATTAGTCCATCTATACTGACCTCCATCAGGTTGCAAATTAAAAATAATTTTTTTCTGCATCTAGCTCTGAAAAAATATTTGGGCTTCTAGCGGTGTGTGGGACTTGGTCTATTAGTCCATCTATACTGACCTCCATCAGGTTGCAAATTAAAAATAATTTTTTTCTGCATCTAGCTCTGAAAAAATATTTGGGCTTCTAGCGGTGTGTGGGACTTGGTCTATTAGTCCATCTATACTGACCTCCATCAGGTTGCAAATTAAAAATAATTTTTTTCTGCATCTAGCTCTGAAAAAATATTTGGGCTTCTAGCAGTGTGTGGGACTTGGTCTATTAGTCCATCTATACTGACCTACATCAGGTTGCAAATTAAAAATATTTTTTTTCTGCATCTAGCTCTGAAAAAATATTTGGGCTTCTAGCAGTGTGTGGGACTTGGTCTATTAGTCCATCTATACTGACCTCCATCAGGTTGCAAATTGAATAAAAAAATTTTCTGCATCTAGCTCTGAAAAAATATTTGGGCTTTTAGCGGTGTGTGGGACTTGGTCTATTAGTCCATCTATACTGACCTCCATCAGGTTGCAAATTAAAAATACTTTTTTTCTGCATCTAGCTCTGAAAAAATATTTGGGCTTCTAGCGGTGTGTGGGACTTGGTCTATTAGTCCATCTATACTGACCTCCATCAGGTTGCAAATTAAAAATAATTTTTTTCTGCATCTAACCCAGCCAATAGTTTTGGCCTAATACCACAGTTTGGCCACTCAGCTCTGCTCGGTTACCATCCATTGTTTTTTTGTGCAAACAACTCCAGAGTTGTGAATTAGTTAACCACCAAAATGAGTGGAAAAAGGCCTGCTGCTGGTGGAAAGGGGAATAGGCGTGTTGGGAAGGGGAAAAAAGGTTGTGTCCGTGGGGTAGGTGCAGAAGAAAGACCATCTTCCAGCCAAACTAAAATGTCTACTTCTTTTAGCGGACAATGTGATAAGATCCCTTTCTTACGGCCACGTCAATCGCTACAAATTCCAGATGAGGCACAAAAACAGCAGGTGCTTCAACGGATATCAAGTGCTCCTTTAAGTGGGCTCTCCTCCACATTAACTTCAACATCACAAATACTCCAGTCCTCAAAGGTGTCACCCAAATCGCACTTGCTTCCTCACAGCTCCCAAATCTCCAGCTGCCCGTCTGAGTATGAGGTAGAACAGATGGTTGAGTCTGCAGAGCTGTTTACTCATACTATAGCCTGGGAATCAGAGGTCGACTCCAGCGCTTCTGTGAATCCAGACGAGGAAATGATCTCCACTGATGCCCAGAATCTTTATGAGTCGGATCCAGGACCAGACGCAGAAGGTTCTGACCATAATGTAGACCCTCATTCCCAAACTGTAACTCCTGTTGGTGGAGACAATGAGGAAGACGATGATAAGACTCAAATACCTGATTGGAGCGACAACTTTAGTTTTTTGTCAGGGCAGGAACAGGTTGGCTCTGAGGACGACGGGTGTGATAACGCACAGGGTGATGATGATGAGGTCGGAGATCCCACTTACTGTCAACCCACAGTCAGCCAAGAGATGAGGTCAGCAGAGGAGGTGGAGGAAGATGCTAGTGACGACGAGGTCAGGTTGCGCCTTCCTGGACAGAGACGTAGTACTGGAAGCACGTCAACAACTGCATCCTCAAACACAACTCTGCCTCTCACCACAAGTCGTGGTGGCTCTTCAGGTCGCATGGGTGCTAAGCCTTGCATAGCCTGGGCATTTTTTCAGATCGATAAAGATGACCCAACTCGTGTTATCTGTAACATTTGTCAGCAAAAGCTAAGTAGAGGCCAAAAAATACATAGTTTGAGTACTTCATGCATGAACCGGCACATGGACATGAAGCATAAGTTGCAGTGGGAAGCTCAGTGTGCTACAATGCGGTCTAGCCGGCCGGGCCAACCACCGTCTGCCATATCTTGTGCATCCGCGGCCTCTTCATCCTCTGTGACTGGGGGGACAGCAGTCACACCTGTTTTGGGGCGCAGACCTGCCACCTCTTTACCCGCAACAGCCAGCGTGATTGGCAGGTCATCATTTTCTTTGGAGGTGGTAACACCAGCTGGTCTTGAGCGCTGTCCGACATCGATAGCACCACCTTTGGATCAAGGCAACCTAACATGTCCGCCTGCATCTTCCTCACAGACCGGCAGTTTGCCGGGGACACCCTTATCAACCCCGTCTAAGCACAATAGCCAGCCCTCGGTCCCTCAGATGTGGACAAGTAAAAGACCATTTCCTCCTAGCCATGAGAAAGCTAAGAGGTTGAATTTCACCATCTGCAAGCTCTTGGCTACAGAAATGCTGCCTTTCCGCCTGGTGGACACAGAGGATTTTCGAGACCTTATGTCCGTCGCAGTGCCCCAGTACCAGATGCCCAGTCGGCACTACTTCTCAAAGAAAGGTGTGCCTGCGCTCCACCAGCATGTCGCACACAACATCACCGCTTCTTTGAGAAACTCTGTGTGTGACAGGGTGCATTTCACCACAGACACTTGGACGAGTAGGCATGGACAGGGGCGTTACATGTCGCTGACTGGGCACTGGGTAACTATGGTGACAGCAGGACAAGGGGCTGCTGTCCAAGTCTTGCCGTCCCCACGAGTTGTGCGTCAATCCTCTTTATGTCATTTTTCCACCACTGCTTCTGCCTCCTCAACCTCCTCTCGGTCTTCCACCTGCACCCAAAGCCTGTCTGGTCATGCCACAAGCTTTCTAACTGCGCAGAAGGGATCCTGCACACCTCCTTACTATGCTGGCAGTAGGGCTCAACGTCATCAGGCGGTTTTTACATTGAAATGTCTGGGAAATGTGAGTCACACAGCTGAGGAGTTGTGGTCAGCTCTGGAGAACCAATTTCATGAATGGTTGTCTCCACTGGACCTGAAACCAGGGAAGGCCGTGTGCGACAATGCTGCAAACCTGGGTGCGGCCCTTCGCCGGGGCAATGTCACACACGTGCCTTGTATGGCTCACGTGTTGAACCTGGTTGTCCAGCAATTTTTAGCCCACTATCCCAGACTAGATGGCCTTCTGCAGAGGGCACGGTCGCTGTGTGCTCACTTCCGCCGTTCGCATCCCGCAGCTCAGCGACTTACATCTCTACAGAAGTCGTTGGGCCTGCCACTTCACCGGCTAAAATGCGATGTGCCTACCCGGTGGAATTCAACTCTGCACATGTTGCAGCGACTGTGGCAGCACCGACAAGCCCTGGTGCAATACGTTCTGACGTATAGCCTGGGCCAACGAGATTCAGAGGTGGGGCAAATCACGCTGGAGGAGTGGTCTCAGATCAGGGACCTATGCACCCTTCTGCACAGTTTTGAAATGGCGACGAAGATGTTTAGTGCTGACGATGCCATTATCAGCATGACTATTCCGGTGATTTACATGCTGGAGCACATGTTAAACAGAATTCGGAGTCAGGTGGTGGCACAAGAGGAGGTGGAGGAAGTAGAGGAGGAGGAGTTGTATGCGGAAGGGCTAACATCTGCAAGGTCCAGACGGTCGGCAGCACCAAGGCGGCAGGCATGTGAGGGTGGGGGAGATGGTTTTACCAGGGCGCATGGTAGCAGCCAAACTAGTGAGGAAGGTGCAGGAGCCCAGGAAGAAGTGGAGGACGAACTGATGGAAGACTCATCAGATGAGGGAGACCTTGATCACATTTCTGTTGTGCGAGGTTGGGGGGAGAGGACAGAGGAAGGAAGCATGATTGTTACCTCGCCACCAACACAACAGGGACTTGGTGCTCCTGGATGCGCAACACACATGAGTGCCTTCTTGCTGCACTACCTGCAACATGACCCTCGAATTGTGAGAATTAGAAATAATCCTGACTACTGGGTTGCCACACTGTTAGATCCCCGGTACAAAAGTAAATTTGCAGAAATTATTCCTGCCATAGAAAGGGATGCACGCATGCAGGAGTATCAGCAGAGACTGTTGCAGAATCTTACATGTGCTTTTCCACAAAATACCAGTGGTGCACGTAGTGAATCTCACAGTTCCAACTTGCCAACCGTGGGACCGTCAAGTGTTCAGCACTCAAACCGTGACAGAACCACAGTATCTGCTGGTAACATCAATTTTGCGGAATCATTTCACCACTTTTTTAGCCCATCCTTTGCAAGGCCACAGGAGACAAGAAGTCTGATACATAGTCAACGCCTAGAGACGATGGTACAGGAGTATCTCCAAGTAAACATTGAAGCCACGACTGTGTCACTGGACCCTTGCTCTTTTTGGGCTTCCAATCTGGATAAATGGCCGGAGCTAGCCACTTACGCCTTGGAGATCTTGTCATGCCCCGCAGCCAGCGTTCTGTCTGAACGTGTGTTCAGCGCTGCTGGTGGTGTGCTGACAGATAAGCGCACGCGGCTCTCCACTGATAATGTAGACAGACTCACGTTCATAAAGATGAACAAATCATGGATCCGAAACGACTTTTCTACCCCTGTGTCATCCTGGAGAGAGTAAAAGCTTGATGATTGGTTAAAATCACCCTACCAACCGTTTTAAGCTTTCAAATTACTAATCATGTTTATCTGTATCTTGACTGGAAAATAATTTGGGCTTTGTAGCAGTGTGCAGCACTGATCCTATTAGGCCATCTATACTAAAGCTTCACCAGATTTAAAATTAAAAATAATTTTTAGCTGCATCTAGCCCGGAAAATAATTTTGGGGCTCCGAGATGCGCAAGGCACATAAGTGCCTTCTTGCTGCACTACCTGCAGCATGACCCTCATATTGTCAGAATTCGAAGTAATCATGACTACTGGGTTGCCACACTCTTAGATCCCCCAAACTTTTCGATCAACCTTTTCATTTTAATAAAGACCAAAAAAATGGTCCTTTTTGAAATTATAAGCATTAGCAGGTTGTTAGAAACTGAAATCAAACAGTTTTCAACTCAAAACTTTATTCTAGGTGATGTTACATTTTCACATAGGACCCCTTGTTCGAAAGGAGCTTCTGAACTCTCTCGTCCATTGAATTTGTCAGGTTTTGGATGGTTTCTGCTTCAATTGTTTTGCATGAGGACAGAATACCCTCCCAGAGCTGTTGCTTAGATGTGAACTGCCTCCCGCCATCATAGACACTCCTTTTAATGATGCTCCAAAGGTTCTGAATGGGGTAGAGGTCAGGGGAGCATGGGGGTCACACCATAAGTTTGTCCCCTTTTATGCCCATATCAGCCAGAGATGCAGATGTTTTATGTGCAGCATGAGATGGTGCATTATCATGCAGAAAAATGATCTTGCTGTGAAATACACGGTTCTTCTTCTTGAACCATGGCAGGAAGTGCTGTTTGAGAAAATCCACATACATTATGGAGTTCATCTTTAGCGCCTTCAGGGATCCTAAAGGGGCCGACAATCTCTCTCCCCATGATTCCAGCCCAAAACATTACTCCACCTCCTCCTTGTTGGCGCTGTAGCCGTGTTTGCGTGGGGTGTCCATCAACCAGCCATCCTCCACTCCATCCATCTGGACCATCGAGCGCTGCACGGCACTCATCCGTGAACAAAACAGTTTTGAAATCAGTCTTCATGTAATGTTTGGCCCACTGGAGCCGTTTCTGCTTGTGTGAAGTGGATAGAGGAGGTCGACAGGATGGCGCATGCACAGCTGCAAACCTCTGAAGGACCCTGCATCTTGTTGTTCGGGGGACGTTGGAGGCACAAGCAGCTTCAAAAACTTGTCTGCTGCTATGACAAGGCTTTTTTGCCGCTGCTCTTTCAACCTGACGTAATTGCCTGTAGGAAAGAGTCCTCAATTTGCCCTTATCAGCACGCACACGTGTGTACTGTGAATCAGCTACATACTTCTTGATTGCCAAGACACTTCATCCTGATCATCGCACAATGTTGATTGTAGTCATGCCTTGACCTAAACACTCCACAATTTGTTGCTTCTCAGCAGCCGACACATCCTTTTTCTTTCCCATTTTGGCAGAAAATGTAGGCTGCTTAATAATGTGAGAGAGCCTTCTTAAGTAGTCTTGCCTTTCATTGGACACACCTGCCAAACTAATTAGCACAGGTGTCTGCAATTGCTTACAGTGATATAAAGAGCCCTGACACACATCACCATCAATGAGTTTAACTGACAAACAAACAAATTCTTCCCTTATCACTCCTAAACACTTTTTGTATAATAATTTGGAACGCAGTAAACATGTGCTTTTCCACAAAACACCAGTGGTTCACGTAGTGAATCTTACAGTTCTAACTTGCCAACCGTGGTCTGTATGGAGTTGTTCAATAAAGGGTCCAAAATTAAGATAACATAGATGGGAGAGGTCTCTATGAATAGGAATTCCTAAGTATTTGATACCCTGTGAGGGCCAGGCAAAGGGAAAGTTGGACTGGATGGAATCCTATATGGATTTGGGGAGGGAGACATCGAGGGCCTCAGACTTCGCTGCATTGATTTTAAAATTTTACCATGTAACAAAGTGATCTATTTCAGCCATAACAGCATGGATGGATATATGTGATTGAGTGATATATACTAGGACATCATCAGCAAATAGAGAGCACTTGTACTCGGTGCCTCCCACCTCAATCCACCTAATATTGGGGTTATGGCGAATTGATGAGAGCAGGTGCTCCGTCACTAGGATGTATAAGAGAGGGGACAGAGGACATCACTGCCTTGTCCCATTGGTGATTGTGAAAGGTGATGAAAATGTTCTGACGCACCCCCTGGGCCTTGGGACACCCGGAGCCGGACCCTTTTTGGTGGATGCTGGTGGTTGTAGTCTTCGTGGCGGCGACCCAGTTCCGTGGCTCAGGGCGGTCAAACCAGTGGCGGAACTATTTATGTGGTTTTGATGTTTAAATGTCCGACTACGCCACCCGTGGATTGCGGTCAGAGTGAACCGCCGCTACAGGGCAGACCACTGAGGCTGGTGTTGTGGGTGCAGCAGAGCGTAGCATAACTCCCCACGGGAGGAGTATAGCCTCAGGGCAGTGTATGCGGAGGATGGGGGTGATGGTGCAGGGCAGCAGCAGTAACGACACGGAGTCAGTGATGCAGTTCAGGGCCTTTACTCACAGTTCTTATTATCCAGACCACGTCTGCAGGTAACGGCTGCCCACGTCGTACTGTGCTCACCAGGTGAGGGGCTCAGACAACTCCCAGATAACTTTGGAGCACTTCACAGGACCCCCTTTGTGTGTCCTTTGTCTGGCCTTTCTTACCAACACTTCTGTCCGGCTGCCTCGGGCCTCCTCTTGGTAAACTTGGCGCCAGTTTCCCTGACACTATGTGGTGCCTTCCTAGCGGGTGTAGCGAGGGGCTGCGCCACATAAAATGTCAGAGCCTCCGGTTTCTAGCTGAGGGTCGTTTCCTGCCTTCACTAGTTCGGGGACCGGTCTCCCCCTTTGGCCTGACCCCTCCACGCAGGTGGATTCGGGCGTGCGGTGGCGACTCGCCCGTCCGCACCCCTGGGATCCCTTCATTCCTCGTTCCTGGAGCCTTCTCCACTCCTCTTCCTTCCTTCTCCCTCTTCCAGGCCTGGGCCTCTGTTACTAGGCCCGCCTCCGGAGCAGAGCTCATGCAGAGCCCCTGCTCCCTGCCACTTCTGCTCAGACTTCTCTGCACTGAACTAAGATGGTGCCCACCTTTTATACTCCCTTCTCAATGCACCCAGGAACTGCTTCCTCCCTGCTCCTGCACTTCAGGGTTCCCCTTCCTCAGTGTTCCCTCCCCCCACTCCAGCCAGGGACAGGGACTGTCGTGCCCATCTCAGGGGCATATTGGTCGCCCTGCCCCACGGCAATGTGGTGTAATGCATGCAGGTGTCGGGTCCTGATCCACACTCCATCCTTACCTGAGAGTGAGATATCACACCTCTGGGTGAGGTGCAATACGTCTTTAGCAACCGAGCCCTCAGGGTGCTACAGTTCCATTTATCTTCAGCCTAGGTGACGTATTGCGATACAGGGCCGTGATTTTGGCTATAAAAGGGTCCCCTAGACCCCTACCCCAAGCTTTTTAAGAGAATCATATATGGCGTGCCAGGAGACTCTATGGAATGCTTTCTCAGCATCCAACGAGAGTATCTAATTACAAATTTTTAACTGCATCTAGCCCAGGAAATACTTTGTGCCTAGTAGCAGTGTCTGCTAGTAAGCGGATTATCCCGGCTGTTAAGCAAGCTGCACCACCTGTAGTTTAGACACTTAATTTTTTCAAAGGAAATGCTTCGGGACCATGGGATACTTAGTGAAGAGCATTAGGAGGCACCCCAAGGCATAGGGGCTGGGACTGGCAGTAGGATGCCTTGCGGTGGACAGCCGAGCTCGATCCTTATAAAAGCTTTTTAACTGCAGCAGCTTTAGTGGACGCTACTGGAGCTGGAATTACCGCGGCTGCTGGCATGAGACTTGCCCTCCAATAGATCCTTGTAAATGGATTTAAAGTGTATTCATTCAAATTAGAGGGACAATTTAAATTAAAAAGCTTAGAGCTGCCTCCACCACAAGGGGGCTCGCTCGACTCACCAGCGGACAGGCACCAGTATTGGGAGAGGGGGGCTGGCCGTCAGGGTTCACCGCGGCTCTGGCACAAACCCGGCGAGACGGAGGTGGCACGGGCAGGAGCGGACTGGCCGTGTCGGCTTCTCACTTTTTGGATTTTAGAAGGGCATGACATGCCTATATCTGTGTCTCCCCCTCCTTTTACTCCTCCACCTCTTTTATTTTCGCATGACTATATGTACTTGTCACTTTTCCATGTGTTAGTTATGTCTTCTGAGCAGTTTGTCAGCTTTTGGACACCTTTGAAGGTGTTTTCTATGTGTTTCTATGTGTTTTTGTTTGCCTGCCATTGGTTTTAACGGTGTTCGAAGGTGTTCGACGAACAGTTCGACGAACAGTTCGGCGAACACACGGGTGTTCGACGAACCGAACCGAACTCGAACACTACGGGGGTGGCTCAACACTAGTTTCTACCCTTCCTTTTATACTCTTCCTTCAGTGCTCCCCTAGACTACTTCCTCCACCCACCTCCTCTACTTAGTTCCATCCCCCTGACAGGGTCCAGGCCTGTGCTCTCCCTTAGGAGCTATCTGGACCTTCCCTAATGGAGTGATGTAGTGTTGGATGTGAGTGGTTGGGTGCCGTGTAGTGCTCCCTCCTTACCTGAGAGTGGGGTAACACACCACTGGATGAGATGCAATATCTCTGTGGCAACTGGACCCGCAGGGGCGCCACATCTCTTCATCCGGGGCAGGAGCAGTGCTTACCTAGAAATCCTCGTCCGGGCGAATGGTGACCTGCTAATACTTCTCCAAACTCTTTTCTCCATCCGAGCGCAATTACTCCATAGGGGATCGAGAACTGATGGCCATCAAATTAGCGCTGGAGGAAAGGCGCTACTTGCTTGAGGGGGCTCTGCACTCGGTGGTCATCTACACTGACCATAAAAACCTTGCTTACTTGCAGACCGCCCAAAGACTAAATCCGCGTCAGGCCAGATGGTCTTTGTTCTTTGCTCGTTTCAGCTTAACTCTCCATTACCGCCCGGCAGACAAGAATATTAAAGCTGACACTCTATCCCGCTCTTTTCTGTCTACCGACCAAGAGGAGGAGCCTCTACACATCATTGACCCCTCCAGAATAATGACTGCTGCTCCGCTTGACCTGTTTCATCTACCTCCTGGTAAGACCTTTTTAGCGGCTCAGGATCGGAAGAGGGTCTTACTCTGGGATCATTCATCCAAACTGGCTGGTTATGCCGGCCAGAAGAAGACGCTTCTGCTCATTGCCCGACATTATTGGTGGCCCACCCTGCGCAAGGATGTTGTGGATTTTGTTGTGGCTTGTTCCTCCTGTGCCCATTACAAGATACCTAGGCACTAGTGTTGAGCCACCCCCGTAGAGTTCGGGTTCGGTTCGGTTCGTCGAACACCGGGATGTTCGAGGAAATGTTCGTCGAACTGTTCGTCGAACACCTTAGAACACCGTCGAACACCGTTAAAACCAATGGCAGGCAAACAAAAACACATAGAAACACATAGAAAACACCTTCAAAGGTGTCCAAAAGCTAACAAACTGCTCAGAAGACGCTCTCTTTAAAAAAGCCGGCCGGCATTTCAGCAGCGGTACCCGACAATTTAGACAAGAAGGAATAGAGCATCACACATAGATTAGATAGATAGAAACATGTCAGTCACATATAAAAGAAGTACAGTGACAGTGTTGGTTACTGTACTTGTCATTTAGTGTAAAGGATTTATTAAAAAAAATATTAGTGTTTTCATGCACCGTCTCTTTAAAAAAGCCGGCCGGCAATTTAGCAGCGGTACCCGACAATTTAGAACAGAAAGAATGGAGCTTCACACATAGATTAGATAGATAGAAACATGTCAGTCACATATATAAGAAGTACAGTGACAGTGTTGCTTACTGTACTTGTCATTTAGTGTAAAGGATTTATTAAAAAAAATATTAGTGTTTTCATGCACCGTCTCTTTAAAAAAGCCGGCCGGCAATTCAGCATCGGTACCCGACAATTTAGAACAGAAAGAGCATCACACATAGATTAGATAGATAGAAACATGTCAGTCACATATATAAGAAGTACAGTGATAGTGTTGGTTACTGTACTTGTCATTTAGTGTTAAAATAAAGGATTTATTAAAAAAAAAATTGGCGTGGGGTTCCCCGTAATTTTAGTCTCTAGCGGAGGTTAAGCAGACGGCTGGGGCAGATGTTTGAAGCTTGGGAAGGGGGTAATACCCATGGAGCTTCCCGGGCTACTAATATCAGCCCCCAGCTGAATACCTAGCCTTTACTAGCTATTAAAATGGGGGACCCCCCAAAAAAAATGACGTGGGGTCCCCCCTATTTTAATAGCTAGCAAAGGCTAGGCAGACAGCTGGGGGCTGATATTAATAGCCCAGTAAGGGTGCCATGAATATTGGCCCCCTCCCAGGCTAGAAACACCAGCCGTCAGCCGTCCCAGAAATGGCGCATCCATAGGATGCACCAATTCTGGCACTTAGCCTCGCTCTTCCCACTGCCCTGTAGCGGTGGCAGTGGGGTAATAGGGCTGGGGTTGATGTCAGCTTATAATGCCAGCTGACATCAAGCCCAGGTTAGTAATGGAGAGGCGTCTATAAGACACCCCCATTACTAACCCCATAGTCAAAGTTAAAAAAAACACAAACACCCAGAATAAAGTCCTTTAATGAAATAAACACACAATTCTTTATTGTTCTAAATTAAACTCTACTTACCATCACGCCCATTCCAGCTGAAGCCAACGATCTCCTACAATAAAAGAAAAATAATAAAGCAACATCATCCTTACCTTTCGATGGTTCCCAGGACAGCTCCAGCTCTGTTACATCGAGATGACAGGCTGGACCGCAGCAGAAAGCTGCCATCCAGCCTGTCATCCCGCAGACACTAAGAAGCGCAGGCATGCCTGCGCTCCTCAGTGTCTGGGTGTGACGGCATAAAGATGAGCCGAGTTCATGTCCAATGAACTCGGCTCACCTCATGCACGTCACTGACAGCGTGGGAAAATTCTCCTGCACTCAGCGCTTCAGCGTGAGAATTCTCCCACGCTGTCAGTGACGTGCATGAGGTGAGCTCATGTCCAATGAACTCAGTTCACCTCATGTACGTCACTGACAGCGTGGGAAAATTCTCCTGCACTCAGCTCTTCAGCATGAGAATTTTCCCACGCTGTCAGTGACGTGCATGAGGTGAGTTCATGTCCAATGAACTCAGCTCACCTCATGTACGTCACTGACAGCGTGGGAAAATTCTCCTGCACTCAGCGCTTGAGCAGGAGAATACTCCCACGCTGTCAGTGACGTGCATGAGGTGAGTTCATGTCCAATGATCTCAGCTCACCTCATGCACGTCACTGACAGCGTGGGAGAATTCTCACGCTGAAGCGCTGAGTGCAGGAGAATTCTCCCACGCTGTCAGTGACGTGCATGAGGTGAGTTCATGTCCAATGAACTCAGCTCACCTCATGCACGTTACTGACAGCGTGGGAAAATTCTCCTGCACTCAGCGCTTCAGCGTGAGAATTTTCCCACGCTGTCAGTGACGTGCATGAGGTGAGCTCATGTCCAATGAACTCAGCTCACCTCATGTACGTCACTGAGAGCGTGGGAAAATTCTCCTGCACTCAGCGCTTGAGCAGGAGAATTCTCCCACGCTGTCAGTGACGTGCATGAGGTGAGTTCATGTCCAATGATCTCAGCTCACCTCATGCACGTCACTGACAGCGTGGGAGAATTCTCACGCTGAAGAGCTGAGTGCAGGAGAATTTTCCCACGCTGTCAGTGACGTGCCTGAGGTGAGCCGAGTTCATTGGACATGAACTCGGCTCATCTTTATGCCGTCACAGTGAGACACTGAGGAGCGCAAGCATGCCTGCGCTTCTCAGTGTGTGCAGCATAGCAAACTGGATGGCAGCGTTCTGCTGCGATCCAGCCTGTTATGTGAATGTAGCAGAGCTGAAGCCGTCGTGGGAACCATGGAAAGGTAAGGATGATGTTGCTTTATTATTTTATTTTTATTGCAGAAGACATTGGCTTCAGCTGGAATGGGCGTGATGGTAAGTATGGTTTAATTTAGAACAATAAAGAATTGTGTGTTTATTTCAATTAAAGGACTTTATTCTGGGTGTTTGTGTTTTTTTTTAACTTTGACTATGGGGTTAGTAATGGGGGTGTCTTATAGACGCCTCTCCATTACTAACCTGGGCTTGATGTCAGCTGGCATTATAAGCTGACATCAACCCCAGCCCTATTACCCCACTGCCACCGCTACAGGGCAGTGGGAAGAGCGAGGCTAAGTGCCAGAATTGGCGCATCCTATGGATGCGCCATTTCTGGGGCGGCTGACTGCTGGTGTTTCTAGCCTGGGAGGGGGCCAATATTCATGGCACCCTTACTGGGCTATTAATATCAGCCCCCAGCTGTCTGCCTAGCCTTTGCTAGCTATTAAAATAGGGGGGACCCCACGTCATTTTTTTGGGGGGGTCCCCCATTTTAATAGCTAGTAAAGGCTAGGTATTCAGCTGGGGGCTGATATTAGAAGCCTGGGAAGCTCCGTGGGTATTACCCCCTTCCCAGGCTTCAAACATCTGCCCCAGCCGTCTGCTTAACCTCCGCTAGAGCCTAAAATTATGGGGAACCCCACGCCAATTTTTTTTTAAATAAAATCCTTTATTTTAACACTAAATGACAAGTACAGTAATCAACACTGTCACTGTAGTTCATATATATGTGACTGACATTTTTCTATCTATCTAATCTATGTGTGATTCTTTATTCTTTCTATTCTAAATTGTCGGGTACCGCTGCTGAAATGCCGGCCGGCTTTTTTAAAGAGACGGTGCATGAAAACACTATTATTTTTTTTAATAAATCCTTTACACTAAATGACAAGTACAGTAAGCAACACTGTCACTGTACTTCATATATATGTGACTGACATGTTTATATCTAATCTATGTATGATTCTCTATTCCTTCTATTCTAAATTGTCGGGTACCGCTGCTGAAATGCCAAGAGACGGTGCATGAAAGCACTATTATTTTTTTTAATAAATCCTTTACACTAAATGACAAGTACAGTAACCAACACTGTCACTGTACTTCTTATATGTGTGACTGACATGTTTCTATCTATCTAATCTATATGTGAAGCTCTATTCTTTCTGTTCTAAATTGTCGGGTACCGGTGTATGCAGCTGCTGAATTGCCGGCTTTTCATGTTTCATTGTGAGCACTGTTCCCATCGATTTGGGCTACCACTGTAATGCCACAACCACCATGGCTGTGGCATTACAGTGAGTGGCAGACAATCCCTGCATGATTGGTGCTCTAAATAGCGCCAGACATGCATTACACGCTTTTGGTGCACGAACACTTATCGAACATAAACTCGAACAGCCGAATTTTTTGCAAATCGTTCAGGTTCGTCGAACAACTCGAACACCGCCCAAAACAGCTCGAATTTGAGATTGGCGAACTGTTCTAGTCGAACACCGCTCATCTCTACTAGGCACCTCCCAGCTGGTCGTCTTCTTCCTCTCCCCATGCCTTCTGCTCCTTGGCAACACATTGCTATGGACTTCATCACTGATCTTCTGGTATCTGCTGGTTCTACCATCATATGGGTGGTCGCTGACCGCTTCTCCAAGATGGGCTGAGTTTTCTTATAACAACCATGTGAGTGATTCCCCTGCTAAGTCTCCGTTTTTTGTGGTTTATGGTCGACACCCCCTAATTCCGTTTCCCATTTCTTCTTCAGTGGACAATCCTGATGCGGAGTCTCTCGTCAGTAACTTTTTGGAGATTTGGGAAGACACTAGATCTGCGCTTCTTCAGTCCTCCAAGTGGATAAAGAAGCATGCTGATAAGATACGTCTGGATCCGCCTCTATTTCGTCCGGGAGACAAGGTCTGGCTTTCCTCCAAATATGTCCATCTCAAGATATCATCATACAAGTTGGGCCCATGGTCAATCGGTCCTTTCGAGATTCTGAATCAAATAAATCCAGTGGCGTACCAGCTGAAACTCCCTGCCTCCTTACGGATTCCCAATTCCTTTCATGTATCTCTCCTCAAGCCTGTTGTCCTTAATCCTCAGACGATCCAGGTACCACTCCAGCTCCAGTCTCCGCGGAGGACGTATTTGAGGTCGATAATATTTTGGCCATCAAGAGGGTAAAAGGAAAGACTTTCTTTCTTGTGGATTGGAAGGGGTTTGGTCCTGAGGAGAGGTCTTGGGAGCCCAGGGAGAACAATCATGCCCTCGTCTTCTAGAAAAATTTCTTGCAGACCTAAAGAAGAGGGGGCATAAAGGGGGGGAGTACTGTAGCGTCAGCATCTCTGTCTCCTGCTGGGCAGAGATGCCGATCCCCTCACCGCCGCGGTCCCGGTCCGACATCCTCCGGCTCCCTTGCTGCATCTGCCCGGGCTGCGCGCACAAAGCGCAGTTTCCCCAGCACCATATTTAGGGCACGCACACATGCACTCCCTCCCTCTTAAAGGGGCCACGCGCCGTCCTAAAGAGTCCCCGGCCAATGGCTGGAGGACTGCCCTTATTTAAGGCACCTCCTCCAAAATGGAGATGCCTGTGCAAGGTTGTTGTTTGTGTGCTAAGAGCACCCCAACAGGCAGGAAGAAGCAGTGTGGTGGCCGCAGACAGAAGGCAGGCAACCGTTCCCCGTAATACCAATACGAAGTGTAGCGTTGTCGTCTCTGCCTCCTGCCAGCAGAGACGCCGATCCCCTCACCGCCGCTGTCCCGGTCCGACATGCTCCGGCTCCCCTGCTGCATCTGCAGCACACAGTTCCCCGGGCACTGTACTTAGGGTGCGCACGCGTGTGTTCCCTCCCTCTTAAAGGGGCCGCATGCGCCGTCTTAAAGAGTCTCCGGCAAATGGCTGGAGGACTGCCCTTCTATAAGGCACCTCCTCCAAAATGGAGGTGCCTGTGCAAGGTTGTTGTTTGTGTGCTATCACTCTCCTCAGCCCTCAGGTTGCAGTGCCCGCCAGTCTATCAGCCATGCCCGCCTGCCTGTCTATCAGCTGTGCCCGCCTGCCTGCCTATTAGCCGTGCCCACCTGCCTGTCTATCTGCCATGCCCGCCTGCTTGTCTACCCGCATCACCTGCCTGTCTACCAGCCGTGCTCATCTGCTGTGCCTGTCGGCTTCAGCTATCAGTCCAGTGGGGGTCGCCTGCTCTCACACAAGGTCGGTCCCAGAGTGGCACCAGGTTCACCTTCCCGGGCCCTCCTTGGTTCACGGAGTCGACTAAGCCGCCATGTGGCCAGGGTCAGTCCTGATAGGCACTTAGTTACACCCTTCTGGTCCCTACTTGTATCACAGCACAGAGGTTCCACCACCCGGATCCGTAACACGAAGGAAGTTGCCAGTACAACTGTTAGGTCTTCCTGAGTCTGGTTGTTTTTTAAAGACTCTACCGATAACCCCCAAAAAGCCATTTTCACCACCTGCCAGGCCAGCATCAGCAGGGGTGGCAAAACGACCAGCCTGACCATCACCAGCATGATCAGACACATGGCAGCAAAGAATTCCGACTTTGTGGGCCGAACCCCAGGGTCCAGGAACAGTCTCTGCGGGTGGCTCCACTGCTTCTTCCACAGTTGTGCATGCAAGCCAATCCCTCGTCCATGGTGCATGCGAAGATGTCTCCTGCC
Organism: Phyllobates terribilis; assembly: GCF_046119375.1. Taxonomy (NCBI): domain Eukaryota; kingdom Metazoa; phylum Chordata; class Amphibia; order Anura; family Dendrobatidae; genus Phyllobates; species Phyllobates terribilis. The sequence continues at coordinate 212,669,233 of NW_027362769.1, read as the reverse complement.
CTGCACCTGTCGTTGCACACTCTAAAGTAGCAGCATCAGGAAGCACGTCCACGTCCTTGTCCCAGTGCAGCATTCAGTTGTCCATACCCCAGTCCTTGGAACGCAAGCGCAAATACGCAGCCAACGCCTGATGGTGGCGACCGTCCCTCGGTACTCGGTCCCCAACCGCCACTATTTCTCCCAGTGTGCCATCCCCGCATTGCACAAGCATGTGTCCCAAAGCATTAGCCATGCCCTCAACAACACAGTTACCGGGAAAGTCCACCTAACCACATGGACAAGTGATTGTGGGCAAGGACGGTACATCTCGCTGACGGCACACTGGGTTAACATAGTGGAAGCTGGGACCCAGTCGGACCTTGGGACGGAACACGCCCTCCCGACGCCAAGGATTGCGGGCCCTAGGTCAATCAGGGTTGCCCTCACAGTCTACAGCTCCTGCACCTTATCCTCCTCAGCCTCCTCCTCCTCTTCAGCCTCCATCTCTGAAATGACCACATCAGTCACAAGCTGGAAGCACTGCAGCACTGCCTCGGCCAAGCGGCAACAAGCTGTGCTGAAGCTAATATGCTTAGGTGACAAACCGCACAATGCTGAAGAGTTGTGGACAGCTCTGAAAGAGCAGGCAGATCTGTGGCTCACACATCTGAACCTACAGCCAGGCATGGTCGTGTTTGACAATGGCTGGAACTTGGTGGCGGCTCTGAGGCGAGGCGAGCTCACACATGTACCATGCCTGGCCCATGTGCTTAACCTCGTGGTTCAGCGGTTTCTCAAAACCTACCCGGAGCTGCCGGATCTGCTTGTCAAAGTACGCCGCCTGTGAGCCCATTTTAGAAAGTCACCTACAGCTTCCGCAGCCCTTGCCATGCTTCAACAGCATTTGCAGCTTCCGGCTCACCAACTGGTGTGTGATATCCCCACATGTTGGAACTCTACACTGCAGATGTTGGGAAGGATTTGTGAGCAGAAGAGGGCAGTTGTTGAGTACCAGCATCAACAAGGCCGTCGGTATTCAGTTCAGACTCCACACATAAGACCTCAGGAGTGGACATGGATGTCAGAATCTGTACCATCCTCCAAAAATTTGAGGACTCCACCAAAATGGTGAGCGTCGATAACACCATAATTAGCGTCACCATCCCGCTTCTTTGTCTTCTGAAACGCTCTCTGCTCACAATCAAAGAGGATGCATTGCAGGCGGTGCCCGATGATATGGAGCAAGGAACCATACAGGGTGATTACGCACAGCCCAGCCTCATCTCATCCCAATGTACAGTACAGACCAAAGATTGGACACACCTTCTCATTTAACCCTAGAACACATAACCATAAAAATCTACATTTTCACATACCTGGGGCCTTTTAGGCCCGAGTGCAAATAACATGGAATAACTCAAACAAAAATGACAAACAACTATATACCTGAGGAATACCTAGAGTTTCAAAATTCTAACTAAAGTAATCTTGCAGAAAATAGAAAACAATTAACAGGGCGGGCCTGCGAGGCCCCAGGCATACGTTCTAGGGTTAAAGATTTTTCTGTATTTTCATGACTATGAAAATTGTACATTCACACTGAAGGCATTAAAACTATGAATTAACATATGTGGAATTATATACTTAAAAAAAAGTGTGAAGCAACTGAAAATATGTCTTATATTCTAGGTTCTTCAAAGTAGCCACCTTTTACTTTGATGACTGCTTTGCACACTCTTGGCATTCTTTTGATGAGCTTCAAGAGGTAGTCACCGGAAATGGTTTTCACTTCACAGGTGTGCCCTGTCAGGTTTAATAAGTGGGATTTCTTGCCTTATAAATAGGGTTGGGACCATCAGTTGTGTTGTGCAGAAGTCTGGTGGAACCACAGCTGATAGTCCTACTGAATAGACAGTTAGAATTTGTATTATGGCAAGAAAAAAGCTGCTAAGTAAAGAAAAACGAGTGGCCATCATTACTTTAACAAATGAAGTTCAGTCAGTCCGAAAAATTGGGAAAACTTTGAAAGTGTCCTCAAGTGCAGCTGCAAAAACCATCAAGCACTAAAAAGAAACTGGCTCACATGAGGACCGCCCCAGGAAAGGAAGACCAAGAGTCACCTCTGCTTCTGAGGATAAGTTTATCTGAGTCACCAGCCTCAGAAATTGCAGGTTAACAGCAGCTCAGATTAGAGACCAGGTCAATGGCACACAGAGATCTAGCAGCAGACACAACTCTTCAACAACTGTTAAGAGGAGACTCTGTGCAGCAGGCCTTCATGGTAAAATAGCTGCTAGGAAACCACTGCTAAGGACAGGCAACAAGCAGAAGAGACTTGTTTGGGCTAAAGAACACAAGGAATTGACATTAGACCAGTGGAAATCTGTGCTTTGGTCTGATGAGTCCAAATTTGAGATCTTTGGTTCCAACCACCGTGACGATGCAGAAAAGGTGAACGGATGGACTCTACATGCCTGGTTCCCACCGTGAAGCATGGAGGAGGAGGTGTGATGGTGTGGGGGTGCTTTGCTAGTGACACTGTTGGGGATTTATTCAAAATTGAAGGCATACTGAACCAACATGGCTACCACAGCATCTTGCAGCGGTATGCTATTCCATCCGGTTTGCGTTTAGTTGGACCATCATTTATTTTTCAAGAGGACAATGACCCCAAACACACCTCCAGGCTGTGTAAGGGCTATTTCACCAAGCAGGAGAGTGATGGGGTGCTACGTCAGATGACCTGGCCTCCACAGTCACCAGACCTGAACCCAATCGAGATAGTTTGGGGTGAGCTGGACCGCAGAATGAAGGCAAAAGGGCCAACAAGTGCTAAGTATCTCTGGGAACTCCTTCAAGATTGTTGGAAGACCATTTCCTGTGACTACCTCTGGAAGCTCATCAAGAGAATGCCAAGAGTGTGCAAAGCAGTCATCAAAGCAAACGGTGGCTACTTTGAAGAACCTAGAATATAAGACATATTTTCAGTTGTTTCACACTTTTTTGTTAAGTATATAATTCCACATGTGTTAATTCACAGTTTTGATGCCTTCAGTGTGAATGTACAATTTTCATAGTCATGAAAATGCAGAAAAAATTTTAAATGAGAAGGTGTGTCCAAACTTTTGATCTGTACTGTAGATTGGGTGACAATGAGGAAGAGGAGGAGGAGAAGGAAGAACAGGAGCTAGTTTCATGCACTATAGATGGTACTACCAGCACAACTGTCATACCGTCTTTTCATCATGGATGGCTTGAGGACAGAGAGGAGGAGGAGGAGAGCATGGTCAGTTGTCCTCTTGCTAAGGACATGGAAGTCTTGCCTGTTAGCAGTCTGGCACGCTTGGCTGAGTTTATGTTACGCTGCCTTTCCCATGACCCTCGTGTTCTCAAAATTTTGGGGGGCAGTCATTACTGGTTGGTGACACTTCTAGACCCACGTTACAAGGAGAACTTCATATCTCTTATTCCTGAGGCGGACAGGTCTACAAAAATGGGGCAGTACCAGAAGGCCCTTGTTGCGAAGCTATTAAAAAAATTCCTATCTGAAAGCGCTGGCGGCAGAGGTCACAGTTCATTGGACAACCAAAGAGTATAGGCGAGAGAGACACAAATGCATTCCAGCAGAGGCAGGGGAACACTGTCAAAGTTCTGGGAGAGTTTTCTCAGCCCCTCCCATCGCATAGGCCCTGAGGCGTGGGGTACTCTCTGGGAAGATGCTGAGGGAGTACCTTGCCGACCGTACCAACGCCCTCCGTGATTCCTCTGTGCTTTATAATTATTGGGTATCTAAGCTGGATACGTGGAATGAACTGACTCTCTACGCCTTGGAGGTTCTGGCCTGTCCTGCCGCTAGCGTTTTATCAGAGCGGATTTTTAGTGCCGCTGGTGGAATTATAACTGATAAGCGCATTCGCCTGTCAACTGAAAATGCTGACAGGCTGACTCTTGTGAAAATGAACAAGGGCTCTATTGGGCCAGACTTCTCAACACCACCGAATGATAGCAGCGTAACATAAACTCAAATCGAGTGTCTTTTTTCCGGAAGTGTATTCCCCTGCACCTTTTCACACCCGCACATGGGTATATGCTTCCTGATTTTGGCTATTTGCTCTTGTCCTCCTCCTTCTCCTCATCCTCATCCTCCACCACAATATCACCAGGGTGACCATGGTCCATGATGCAACACCCACATAATTTGTTTAAAGGGTGTTTATGATGCCCGTAAAAAAAATTTTTTATACATTATGTTCATGTATACCCCCCAGGGGTAAATGTTTGTCAGCCTATACAATTAGTGCTTGGGCATTACAAGTATAGGAGACCCGCTCCTTTCTAATGGGAACATTTTTTTATGAGGCCCTCCTCCACGTCTTTTCCAAGGTGCATTGGAGTGCCTCCCAATTTTTGGCAGCCCTTGCATTCACTGCATAGGCCAACACTATGGGAGACCCACTTCCTAAGAATGGAAACATTTTTTCACGAGGCCCTCTGACCTCCACGTCTCTTCCAAGGGGCATTGGAGTTCCTCCAAATTTTTGGAAACCCTTGCATTTACTGCATAGGCAAACACAATGTGAGAACCATTTCCTAATAATGGGAACATTTTTTTCAGGAGGCCCTCCTCTATGTCTCTTCCAAGGGGCATTGGAGTAGGTTCAAATTTTTGGCAACCCTTGCATTTACTGCATACGCAAACCCAATGTGAGACCAATTTCCTAATAATGGGAACATTGTTTTCAGGAGGAGCCCTCCTCTAAGTCTCTTCAAAGGGGTATTGGGATGCGTCCAAATTTTGGACAGCCCTGCCACTCACTGCATACGCAATAACAGTATAGGAGACCCACTCTTTAGTAATGGGAACAACAAAGCATAGCCGGCTGATGGCTCTCTAACAATAGTGAGTGCCGGCTGCTGGCATTTTAGAAATAGTAAAGGCCGCCTGATGGCCCTATAAAAATAGGCTTTGTGACTTTCAGAGTCCCTCCTTCATAAATGAAACAGGATGTGTCTGATCATGTCTCACACACCACATGGCCAAATAAGGTTGTAAAATGTTAAAATTACATTTCCCGGTGAATGCATTTGTCTTGGTTGAAAGCAATGCAAAAGTGCGAAAAGACATAAAAAATGCTATGTGTGAACATAGCCCAAGGTGTGAACCAGTATTTTTGGTTTTGGTTATTTATTTTGCCTTATATGCAAGTCATTACCCTGGAAAGAATGTTCCTTAACATATTTCCCAGGAAAATCCATTTTGGTTTCGTTTTTGTATGTTTTTTTTGCGAGTCCGTAAAAGTGGCGTAATACCTCTGACAACGTTGTTGACAGAAGTGACCTGGGAGTCAGAAATGCTTCCAGGGGTCTTCCCCGTGCTGTTACCATGTCATTTGAGCACTGTTCCCATCGATTTGGGCAATTTTTAGGCCTCTGCAGACCGCCGGGGGGAGCTACCTGAAAAATGCTCAAGTTTCCCATAGATTTACATTGGGCTCATTGCTCGGGTCGAGCACCCGAGTATTCCAGTTTGCTCGACCCGAACATCAGGCACCCGAGCATTTTAGTGCTCGACCATCACTAATCTTCATCAATCGTTAAAATTGCAAATTGCATGTAAAACCAAACAAGTTTGGATTTTACTTCTTATCAATTCCCCAATCACAAAAACAAACGTATTTTCAATTTTATTTATTATGGGTTGCCGGTCACATCTGCATTCTATTAGAGGTGGCTGGTTTCCTATGCAAGGTGCGCAGCGCTTACAAGCTTTTTGCTTTTTCAGCTTGCTAGCACTGCTCTGAAGCTCTGAAACGTATCCCACAAGCTTCAGTCCCCCTGTATTCCTCCGATACTGCAGAGGCAAAGCAGCTCTTCTTGCAGCTTTGGATAGCACACAATTCAGACTAGCTTCTCAACCAAGCTGCTGGTCCAAACTGGTAATTTTCAGCAGCGCACCCCTCTCTAACTTTCTTAGTGTAATCAGAAAGCTGGCAGCTCCTGAAACTAAAAGGTAAGAAAACACCTTTCATATGGATTCTAGTCTTGGAAATAAATTGTAACCCCTTTCTGGCCCACGGCGTACTAATACTTATCTGCGCCCTATGCTTTATGGGCCAGATACATATTAGTACGCCCTAGCGATTTCGCAGCTGACACCCGGTGCTGTGTGCAGGGAGCGGTCCCACCGCTCCCGGAACATTTACCCCCAAAATGCTGTGACCGAAGTCGATCGCAGCATTGCGGAAGCAAGGGGGAAGGTAAGCACCGATACTTACCTCCTCTCCGACGTCCCGCGCTGTCTGTGTCGGGTTCCGACAAAAATTTGAAAAAATTTGAAAAAAATTTATTTCCTAATCAGACAATGTGATTTTCAGGATTTGTTTTCTCATTTTGTCTCTCATAGTTTAGGTCTACCTATGATGTCAATTACAGGTCTCTCTCATCTTTTTAAGTGGGAGAACTTACACAATTGGTGGCTGACTAAATACTTTTTTCCCCACTGTATATTGTACCCATAAATAAATATTCTTCTGAAAAAAAAATAAACCAATAAAAGTACACATATTTGGTATCGCTGCGTCCAAACGACCGGACCTATAAAACCATCCCACTTGTTAACCCCTTTAGTGAACACGGTAAAAAAATAAAATAAAAAACGAAGCAAAAAACAATGCTTTATCATCATACCGCCAAACAAAAAATGAAATAAAATGCGATCAAAAAGACGAGTGTAAATAAAAATGGTACCGCTGAAAACGTCATCTTGTCCTGCAAAAAACGTACTGACCCGAAGAATAAAGCTGCTTTGTTCCTAAATTGTTGATTTTTGTTTATTCTGCCTTCCAAAAATTGGAATAGAAAGCGATCAAAAAATGTCACGTGCCCGAAAATGGTACCAATAAAAAAGTCAACTTGTCCCACAAAAAGCAAGCCATCACATGACTCTGTCGGCCGAAATATAGAAAAATTATAGCTTTCAAAATATGCCGATGCAAAAACTAGTCTTTGCCAAAAAAAAAGTTTTTTTAGTTTGTGACAGCTGTCAGTCATAAAAACCTAATATCAATCTGGTATCGCTGTTATCACACCGACCCGAAGAATAAAGTTGTCTAATCACTTATACTGCACGAGGTACAGCATAAAAAATAAACTCTAGGATTTGGGTTGTGCTAGGGTTAGGATTGAGCTATGGTTAGGGTTGTGCTAGGGTTAGGGTTGGGCTAGGGTTAGGGTTGGGTTAGGGTTGGGCTAGAGTTAGGGTTGGGCTGGGGTTAGGGTTGGGCTGGGGTTAGGGATAGGGTCAGGGTTGGGCTAGGGTTATGGTTGGGTTAGGGTTAGGGTTGTAAGACAAAAAGGGGGAGGAATAAGATGAAGGGATGTCTATGATATTCAGAATAAAGACCGCATTCCAAAGAAAATAGCCGGAGAGTGAGCTATTGAACAATATATACGTTTTTATTAATTAATCATAACAATAGAAAAGATATTCTCTAATTGAAGGTTACAATAAGTGAACGTGGTGATGTGAGAAGCATGACTAGATAAAGGCAGATGGAAAAATGCCAAGAGAAGGGAAACCAAATCCCTGTCCACAGAATCCAAACGCACCCATAAGTCCAAATTAATCACATGTGTATGGGACAAAATGCTCAACTAGTAAATGAACATACAAATATACACTATACATAAGTCAGTTAAGATATATATGATAGGATAATCCTACAAAAAGTGTAATAGTAGTCATTCAGAATGTCTAACAATAAGGGTAAATAGCAGTTAATACTATTAGTAAGTATGAAGGTCTATAGGTCTTGCCGAGCCATATGGTATATAGCCTAAGTGTTACTTAAGCAAGACAACAAAGGGATTATGAATGACACATAGTGTACACATGTGAGTAGTCAAGGTTATATTAAATGCATTATGTTAGAAGAAATAGTAATTACCTTGAGACATATTGGGCATATCGGTGTGCAGATACTGGTTACAGAGAGCTGGCAGCGTGCCTCGACGCGCGTTTCACCTACGTGGCTTCGTCAGGAGGCGTAATATGCCGATGCAAAAACTAGTCTTTGCCAAAAAAAAGGTTTTTTAGTTGTGACAGCTGTCAGTCATAAAAACCTAATATCAATCTGGTATCGCTGTTATCACACCGACCCAAATAATAAAGTTGTCTAATCACTTATACTGCACGAGGAACAGCGTAAAAAATAAACTCTAGGATTAGGGTTGTGCTAGGGTTAGGGTTGAGCTAGGGTTAGGGTTGTGCTAGGGTTAGGCTTGGGCTAGGGTTAGGGTTGGGCTAGGGTTAGGGTTGGGCTAGGGTTAGGGTTGTGTTGGGGTTGGGATTTTTTCCGAAGTAAAGAAAAACAAATGATGACGACATAGCGATTAGTGTTGAGCACAAGTGCTCGCTACTTGAGTTTGCATCGGGTGATTGGGTATGCAGAAAGTATCGTGGGTGCTCGAGTGACATGCTCGAGTCTTCGCCCCATATGTTTTGCAGCTGTTATACAGCCAACAAAAACCTGCCATGCACGACAAATTCCGCATGGTTATTTTGTGTGTCTAACAACTGTGAAACATGTGGGACAGGGACTCGAGCATGTCACTTGAGCACCCGCTGTTATAATCTGCAACAAGTACTAAGGAAAGATAAGGGAAAACTGTCACTACAGTAAGACTAATCTGAATCCCTACGATGTAGCGGGCTGCCTGTTCCTAGCGAACAGACCCGCCTTAGTCCTCGGCTAGTCTGAACGAATACCTATAGCATAAAGGGAGGGGTCCTTAAAATAATTAAGGACTGGTACAAAAATGGGACACCTCCTAAACAGAGAAGTTGTTGCAGAACACAAAAAGACAAACAGACAAAAAGGTACTAGAGGTCCCAGAAGGACCAAGCGAACTGACAGAGAAAGGCACAGAAGCACCTGGCTAGAGAAACAGTCAAACACTGAAGTCCAGCACAGCCAAAAGGGCGGAGCTGAAATATAAAAGCAGGTGGTCACATGACCGCAAAACACAAGAAGGAAAAACAAACAAACTGGAGGGTTCTAACAGTACCCCCTCTTTTATGAGGATCCTCCAGGCCCAGGCCTATCCGGAAACCTCCTGTGGAAAGCTCTAACAAACCTAGGAGCAGAGACATCATCCGCCCTTACCCAGGAGTTATCTTCAGGACCGAAACCCTTCCAGGAGACAAGATACTATAATCTCCCTCTATGCCATCTAGAATTCAAGACACGAGAAATTTCATATTCGCTGTCTTCCACCACAGGAGGAACTGTGACAGTGGCGTCCTTATCTGATACATCAACCTTTTTCATCAAGGAAACATTAAACATTAAACACAGGATTAATCTTCCAGGAAGTAGGGACATCCAACCTAACAGCAGATGGGTTAACAACCTGAAGCACTTTAAATGGATCCACAAACTTAGGACCCAGTTTTTTAGAGGGAATCCTCAACCGCAGGTTCTTTGATGACAACCAAACCATGTCACCCACAGTAAGCAAAACCTCCTTACGTTTCCTGTCAAAATACTTCTTGGACTTCTTGTTAGCCTCTTGAAGGTTGAAAAGTACATTAGTCCAAACTCTCTCCAAATCACCGGAAAAATTCTCCTCCTCCGGTACCGCCGACCCCAATTTGGAGAACGAACCAAAAGACGGATGTCTCCCAGTACAACAAAAAAAAGGAGAACACCCAGCAGAGGAGGTTGTATGATTGTTAAGAGCAAATTCTGTGAAAGGCAGAAACTCAGACCACACCTCTTGATTGTCCACCACAAAACAACGCAAAAACTGTTCAACATCCTGGTTCTTTCTTTCAGTCTGTCCGTTAGACTCAGGATGATACCCAGACCAAAATGACAAATGGACTCCGAAACTGTCACAAAAAGCACACCAAAAGCGATCCACAAACTGAGGTCCTCTATCAGAAACAATATCCATGGGAACACCATGAAGCTTGACAATCTCCTTAACAAACGCCTTAGCGAGTGTCTTGGCGCAGGGCAGCTTAATGAATGGAACCAAATGACACATCTTACTAAAACGGTCCACGACCACCCAGATGACAGTAAAACCCTCGGACACAGGAAGATCAGTAATAAAATCCATTGTGAGATGCGTCCAAGGTGCACTAGGAACCTCCAGAGGGCAAAGCAACCCCACAGCAGGAGTATGTGAAGCCTTTGACCTAGCACACACAGTACATTGACGCACCTACTTGATGACTTCCTTCTGCCATCCAGGCCACCAAAAACTGAGACTGATAAGTCTCTTAGTCTCCGAAATTCCTGGATGACCTGCCAACCGAGACTCATGACACTCCACAAACAAATCTGTCCTAAAGGCTTTAGGCACGAACAACCTCCCATGGGGAGTGTTAGATGGAGCATCAGCTTGAGCTTTCAGAATCCCATTCTCCAAAACAGAGTCCAATGCCGCCACCACAACTCCTTTCTGTAAAATGCTCTCCTCCTCGGCACCGACCGTAGGAGAGAAGCTGCAAGATAAAGCATCAGCTTTAACATTCTTAGTACCAGGGATATAGGTAACAGAAAAAGGAAACCGAGAAAAAAAAAGTGCCCACCTAGCTTGACGGGCATTCAAGCGCTTGGCAGCATACAGATAGATCAAATTCTTATGATCTGTGAACACCTGAATAGGAAATCTAGCACCTTCCAAAAAATGACGCCAATGTTCAAACGCGAGTTTAATAGCCAGCAACTCCCGATTTCCAACATCATAATTCAGTTCGGTTTCCGAAAATTTTTTCAAAAAGAAGGCACAAGGATGTACTCCATCCTTGTTCTCCTGAGACAAAACTGCTCTGACCCCCTACCGATGAAGCATCGACCTCGACCAAAAAAGGCTTGGTCTCATCAGGCTGCATAAGGATAGGGGCAGGACTGAACCTCTCTTTGAGATACTCAAACGCTTCAATGGCCTCAGTAGTCCACTGGACTGTATTCGCACCTTTCCTGGTGAGATTGAGCAGAGGCTTAACAATTACAGAAAAATTCTTAATTAATTTCCTGTAATAATTGGCAATACCGAAAAATCTCTGTATAGATTTCAAACCAATAGGCTTAGGCCATTCCTGCACAGCTTGAACCTTCACCGGGTCCATCTCAAAGCCCTCGATAGAGACAATGTAGCCCAAAAAACTAATTTTCTGCACAGTGAACTCACATTTCTCCAGCTTAGCAAAGAGTGAATTATCACTCAATAACTGCAAAACTTCACATACACTCTGCCAATGGGACTCTAGATCTGGTGAATAAATCAAAATGTCATCCAAATACACAACCACATTCTAACCAATCAAAGGTCTCAGGATGTCATTAATAAGGTTCTGAAAAAATGCAGGTGAATTGGTAAGACCAAAAGTCATCACCAGATTCTCACAATGACCTACCGGAGTTTTAAAAGCAGTTTTCACCCTCCTTCACTCGTAACAAATTGTATGCCCCTCGGAGATCAATTTTAGAGAACCACTTGGCCCCCACCAACTGGTTAAACAAGTCAGGAATTAACGGCAATGGGTAGAAATTAGAGATGAGCGGTGTTCGACTAGAACTGTTCGCCAATCTCAAATTCGAGCTGTTTTGGGCGATGTTCGAGTCGTTCGACGAACGCGAACGATTTGCAAAAAATTCGGCTGTTCGAGGTTATGTTCGATAACTGTTCGTGCACCAAAAGCGTAACTGGATTTTTTCACATCATGCAGGGATTGTCTGCCACTCACTGTAATGTCACAGCCATGGTGGTTGTGGCATTACAGTGGTTGTCCAAATCGATGGGAACAGTGCTCACAGTGAAACATGAAAAGCCGGCAATTCAGCAGCGGCATACACCGGTACCCGACAATTTAGAACAGAAAGAATAGAGCATCACACATAGATTAAATAGATAGAAACATATCAGTCACATATATAAGAAGTACAGTGACAGTGTTGGTTACTGTACTTGGCCTGGGAGGGGGCCAATATTCATGGCACCCTTCCTGGGCTATTAATATCAGCCCCGAGCTGTCTGCCTAGCCTTTGCTAGCTATAAAATAGGGGGGACCCCACATCATTTTTTTGGGGGGGTCCCCCATTTTAATAGCTAGTAAAGGCTTCAAACATCTGCCCCAGCTGTCGGCTTAACCTCCGCTAGAGACTAAAATTACGTGGAACCCCACGCCAATTTTTTTTTAATAAATCCTTTATTTTAACACTAAATGACGAGTACAGTAATTAACACTATCACTGTACATATTATATATGTGACTGACATGTTTCTATCTATCTAATCTATATGTGATGCTCTATTCTTTCTGTTCTAAATTGTCGGGTACCGATGCTGAATTGCCGGCCGGCTTTTTTAAAGAGACGGTGCATGAAAACACTATTATTTTTTTTAATAAATCCTTTAACACTAAATGACAAGTACAGTAACCAACACTGTCACTGTACTTCTTATATATGTGACTGATATGTTTCTATCTATCTAATCTATGTGTGATGCTCTATTCTTTCTGTTCTAAATTGTCGGGTACCGACGCTAAATTGCCGGCCGGCTTTTTTAACCCCTTAAGCCCCGAGGGTGGTTTGCACGTTAATGACCAGGCCAATTTTTACAATTCTGACCACTGTCAATTTATGAGGTAATTACTCTGGAACGCTTCAACGGATCCCCCTGATTCTGAGATTGTTTTTTCGTGACATATTGTTCTTCATGATTGTGGAAAAATTTCTTCAATATCACTTGCATTTATTTGTGAAAAAAACGGAAATTTGGTGAAAATTTTGAAAATTTTGCAATTTTCAAAATTTGAATTTTTAAGCCCTGAAATCAGAGAGATATGTCACACAAAAGAGTTAATAAATAACATTTCCCACATGTCTACTTTACATCAGCACAATTTTGGAACCAAAATTTTTTTTTGTTAGGGAGCTATAAGGGTTAAAAGTTGAACAGTGATTTCTCATTTTTCCAACAAAATTTACAAAACCATTTTTTAGGGACCACATCACATTTGAAGTCACTTTGAGAGGTCTTTATGACAGAAAATACCCAAAAGTGACACCATTCTAAAAACTGCACTCCTCAAGGTGCTCAAAACCACATTCAAGAACTTTATTAACCCTTCAGGTGCTTCACAGGAATTTTTTGAATGTGGAAGAAAAAAATGAACATTTAACTTTTTTCACAAAAATGTTACTTTAGACCCAATTTTTTTTATTTTCACAGGGGTAACAAGAAAAAATGGACCCCAAAATTTGGTGTGCAATTTCCCCTGAGCACGCAGATACCCAATATTTGGGTAAAAAACACTGTTTGGGCGCACGGCAGGGCTCGGAAGGGAAGGAGCGCCATTTGACTTTTTGATTGTAAAATTTGCTTGAATAATTAGCGGACGCCATGTTGTGTTTGGAGAGCCCCTGTGTGCCCAAACTTTGGAGCTCCCCCACAAGTGACCCCATTTTGGAAACTAGACCCCCCAAAGCACCTTTCTAGATGCATAGTTGTAGCACCCTGAGGACTCGGCTGCTACAGGGGTATTACACCTCAAGCCAGAGGTGTGGTATTCCACTCCCGGGTAAGGATGGAGTGTGGAACTGAGCTAGTAGGCTGCATGCACTACATACATCCCATTTCCGGGGGACAGAACGACGGTACTCCCACCAGTTTATGTGCAGGTACGACTGCGTCTGTCCCTGGCTGGAGTGGGAGGGGGGTGGAACATCCCAGTAGTGTAGGGGCAGATAGGGGGAGTAGTCTGGGTAAAGCTAGGAGCTCATTGGGTGCTGGTCACCTGAGCTCACACATAGAGGGAGTATATAAGGTGGGCACCATCTTAGGACAGGGTCAGTTGGAGAGAGTTTAGCCTGAGGAGCAGAGCAGAGGAAAACAGCCAGAAGGGCTGACAGGGAGCTGTGGCTCCGGCTGGGCCCAGCTCCAGAGCAAGGCCTGCTGAGAGAGAGAGAGAGGAGTCAGAAGGACCCAGAGAGGAAAGAAGAAAAAACCCCAAGAACCCAGAAACAGACCAGAAAGGGTGAAGGGTTGGCGGACCAGGTACCGGAACCCAAGCTGGCAGAGGCCAAAGCACACCTTAGCCAGGAACCGGAGGTCGTGGTCAGGATCTGCCACGACCCTCACCAAATCCACTAGAAAGGCATACCAAGCATAGGGTCAGGGAACCCAGAAAAGGTGCAACCAACAAGAGACCCGAGGGAGCCGGACATAAGTGGATCCCTGGTGGGAACGGCCAGTAGAAAGGGAAAGTCAGAAAGGAGCTCAGGACCACGCTCCAGAATTGCCTGGGGGTTGGCCGAGTCCAGGACCTGGTGGACGCAGCACGGCTCGGGTGGTCACTCAAGGCCAGAGTGACCAAAAGAACATCAGTAAGTAAAAACCCTGAACTGCACCTCCCGTCTCAGAGTCTCCTTTCTACACCACAACAACCCCCATCATCCACACCTGCTGCCCTGAGGCCATACCCCTCCCTTTGGGGGTTATATCATCACTGCTGCACATACACCACCGGCCTCAGCGGACTGCTTTGCAGCGGCGGCTTCAAAGCCGCACTCAACGGGTGGCGAAGTCGACAATCAAAGTAACATCTACTGCCATAGACTGCCACGTAGTTTGACACCCTGGGCACGGACCGGGTCACCGCCACAAGGACTACTACCCCCATCGAGATCCGGCTCCGGGTATCCCCTACAGCACTGGCCCAGGGGGCGCGTCAACTTTGGCGTAGTCGGCAGGATAACGTGCCCGCAACCACCGGGTACTGCGTGCCTGAAAAAGAGACTTTTAAAACTTACCATCCGTGAAGTTTTCCCGCCATCCGGCGCCATCTTCAGCCTTCTTCCCACCATCGGTGAAGATTCCCGCCATCCACGGAGTTTCCCGCCACTGGGAGACGATTCCCGCCATTTCAGAAGATTTCCCGCCCTGGCAGAGCGGACGCCATTATGGGCGTGCCGGAGGGTGGCAAGAGGCCACCTCCCATCGTGGGCCAGGTCAAGGAATGGCGCCAAAAGCGGAAACCGCCCCCACCAGCAGAGACTGTGATGTTAGAGATGTCCATCAGCGTGAGGGGACTGCCCCTGGAACTGACAATCACCAAGTTACCCCAGGACCGCCCTCAGTATGGGCGTAGACAGAACAAAAGAGAGAAGATGGGAGCAGCTTGGAGGAGTCTGGAGAGAGCGCACCCGGAGATGAGAAGTCTGGAGAGGAGTCTGGAGAAGTCGCACCCGGAGATGGAGGGAGAGTCAGGCAGCACCGACCCTGTGGTCAGGAGCCTGTTGCAAGCGACAACCCCAGAAGGCCTGGTGGAGATCCTGGCACAGCTCCCCCGAGACCGGGAGTGTGCGCAGATGGCGCTGGAGGGCCTCGCACGGAGGATGGCCCAGGTGCAGCGAGAAACGCTGGCGGAGTGGAGCAGAGAGATGGCCCAGCAGGCTGGAACCCGCCAGCGAAGCACGCCACCCGAGACGAGGAGACAGACCGCCTCTGAGGATGGTGCAGGAGGAGTGAAGGCCGGAGACGACGCCGAGGAGGGAGCTGGAGAGACGGAGGCAGGTAAAGGGGACGCTACTACCCCGAGCCAAGGAACCGCGTGCCTGCCCCAGCTTCCCGTCGCAGAGCCCGAAATTCCCCCTGCCGTGCCCGTCGCTGCACCGTCACCGCTCCAGACTAGGCCTCAAAGAGAAGCCGCGGCCGCGACCCCGGTGACGTCACACGCTTCAGTCCTGAGCGCGGCCCAGCAGGAAACACCACCGGCCTGGTCGCAGGGCCGAGTAACCCCGGGCGCCGCCGTTCTTACGGTGCCCTTGACTTTTAGGGTGCCCCAGGCCTGGTCGCAAGGCCTGGTCAATCCGGGCGCCGCTTCCACCACCGCGCCCTCAACATCTAGAGTGCCGCACCTGGGTGATGAGGTCACCTTCACCCGGCACCAATGTGCCAAAGGACCCTATGCCCTTCATGTACACTGACTGACAGAGAAAGAGCTGAGGTGTCAGGAGGAGCAAGAGGACCCGGACGGGTCTGAAGCCTACTTGCGAGAAGGAGCAGGCGGACGCCGTCATTAGAGTACGGTATAGTGAAACTGTAAAATAGTTACCCGTCGGGGTACAAGAACTGCTGCCGTTTAAAATATGTTCCCCGTTGGGACAAGTGTAAACTGTTACCCGTATATCCCTTATTCCCACTGACCGAGGACTGAGAGCGGTCATCCTTTCCTAATATCTGGCCGAGGACTGAGAGCGGCCATACCTTCCCTTGTATATAGTTGCGCTTTCTAAGGCGCCCCCTACTGGTTTTATAGGAAACTGTTTTTCAAGAAGAGACTGTTGCACTTTACCCGGTCACAAGTTGCACCGTGGCCGGAGGAACAAGAATGTTTATATGAAAAAGTTTTATGCTGATAATATATATATTGTTTTATATGTTTATGATGTTTTTGAAAAAAATTGTATGTTTGTGGATGTTTTTATTCTTTTACAGCCCGAGGATGTGCTGTGATTTACCAGGGGGGAATGTAGCACCCTGAGGACTCGGCTGCTACAGGGGTATTACACCTCAAGCCAGAGGTGTGGTATTCCACTCCCGGGTAAGGATGGAGTGTGGAACTGAGCTAGTAGGCTGCATGCACTACATACATCCCATTTCCGGGGGACAGAACGATGGTACTCCCACCAGTTTATGTTCAGGTACGACTGCGTCTGTCCCTGGCTGGAGTGGGAGGGGGGTGGAACATCCCAGTAGTGTAGGGGCAGATAGGGGGAGTAGTCTGGGTAAAGCTAGGAGCTCATTGGGTGCTGGTCACCTGAGCTCACACATAGAGGGAGTATATAAGGTGGGCACCATCTTAGGACAGGGTCAGTTGGAGAGAGTTTAGCCTGAGGAGCAGAGCAGAGGAGCTCAGCTAGAAGGGCTGACAGGGAGCTGTGGCTCCGGCTGGGCCCAGCTCCAGAGCAAGGCCTGCTGAGAGAGAGAGAGAGGAGTCAGAAGGACCCAGAGAGGAAAGAAGAAAAAACCCCAAGAACCCAGAAACAGACCAGAAAGGGTGAAGGGTTGGCGGACCAGGGTACCGGAACCCAAGCTGGCAGAGGCCAAAGCACACCTTAGCCAGGAACCGGAGGTCGTGGTCAGGATCTGCCACGACCCTCACCAAATCCACTAGAAAGGCACACCAAGCATAGGGTCAGGGAACCCAGAAAAGGTGCAACCAACAAGAGACCCGAGGGAGCCGGACATAAGTGGATCCCTGGTGGGAACGGCCAGTAGAAAGGGAAAGTCAGAAAGGAGCTCAGGACCACGCTCCAGAATTGCCTGGGGGTTGGCCGAGTCCAGGACCTGGTGGACGCAGCACGGCTCGGGTGCTCACTCAAGGCCAGAGTGACCAAAAGAACATCAGTAAGTAAAAACCCTGAACTGCACCTCCCGTCTCAGAGTCTCCTTTCTACACCACAACAACCCCCATCATCCACACCTGCTGCCCTGAGGCCATACCCCTCCCGTTGGGGGTTATATCATCACTGCTGCACATACACCACCGGCCTCAGCGGACTGCTTTGCAGCGGCGGCTTCAAAGCCGCACTCAACGGGTGGCGTAGTCGACAATCAAAGTAACATCTACTGCCATAGACTGCTACGTAGTTTGACACCCTGGGCACGGACCGGGTCACCGCCACAAGGACTACTACCCCCATCGAGATCCGGCTCCGGGTATCCCCTACAGCACTGGCCCAGGGGGCGCGTCATAGTGAGCACTTGGAACCCCCAGGTGCTTCACAAATTGATTCGTAAAAATGAAAAAGAGAAAAAAAAAACACTTTTTCATTTTTGCAAATCAATTTGTGAAGCACCTGGGGGTTCCAAGTGCTCACTATGCATCTAGATAGGTGCCTTGGGGGGTCTAGTTTCCAAAATGGGGTCACTTGTGGGGGAGCTCCAATGTTTGGGCACACAGGGACTCTCCAAATGCAACATGGTATCCGCTAACAAATTGAATGGAAAATCGGCTCAAATTGTTAGCGGACATCACGTTGCGTTTGGAGAGCCCCTCTGTGCCCAAACTTTGGAGCTCCCCCACAAGTGACCACATTTTGGAAACTAGACCCCCCAATGCACCTTTCTAGATGCATAGTGAGCACTTGGAACCCCCAGGTGCTTCACAAATTGATTCGTAAAAATGAAAAAGTGAAAAAAAAAACACTTTTTCATTTTTATGAATCAATTTGTGAAGCACCTGGGGTTCCAAGTGCTCACTATGAATCTAGATAGGTGCCTTGGGGGGTCTAGTTTCCAAAATGGGGTCACTTGTGGTGGAGCTCCAATGTTTGGGCACACAGAGACTCTCCAAATGCAACATGATATCCGCTAACAAAATGTCGGCTCAAATTGTTAGCGGACACCATGTTGTGTTTGGAGAGCCCTTGTGTGCCCAAACTTTAGAGCTCCCCCACAAGTGACCCCATTTTGGAAACTAGACCCCCCAAGGCACCTATCTAGATGCATAGTGAGCACTTGGAACTCCCAGGTGCTTCACAAATTGATTCGTAAAAATGAAAAAGTGAAAAAAAAACACTTTTTCATTTTTATGAATCAATTTGTGAAGCACCTGGGGTTCCAAGTGCTCACTATGAATCTAGATAGGTGCCTTGGGGGGTCTAGTTTCCAAAATGGGTTCACTTGTGGGGGAGCTCCAAAGTTTGGGCACACAGGGGCTCTCCACTTGTGCTCAACTCTAGTCGCCATATCGTCATCTTTTTTTCTTACTTTTGAAAAAAATCCCAACCCCAGCCCTAACCCTAGCACAACCCTAACCATAGCACAACCCTAGCCCCAGCACAACCCTAGCCCCAGCACAACCCTAGCCCCAAACCCAGCCCTAACCCTAGCCCAATCCTAACCCAAGAGTTTATTTTTGACGCCGTTCCTTGTGCGGTATAAGTGATTAGCCGACTTTATTCTTCAGGTCGGTGTGATTACAGCAATGCCAGAATCATATGGGGTTTTTATGACTGACAGCTGTCACACACTAAAAGACGCATTTTTTGTAAAATCTAGTTTTTGCATCGCCATATTTTGAGAGTTATAATTTTTTCAGATTTTGGCAGACAGTCATGTGACGGCTCGTTTTTTGCGGGATGACTTGACGTTGTTATTGGTGCCATTTTCAGGCACGTGACATTTTTTGATCGCTTTCTATTCCGATTTTTGGGAGGCAGAATAAACAAAAACCAACAATTCAGGAATCTGTTCCACGTGTGGTAAAATTGATGAGGTAGCTTTATTCTTCGGGTCAGTATGTTTACAGCGGTACCACATTTGTATCATTTTTCTATGTTTTGGCGCTTATACACAATAAAAGCTATTTTATAGAAAAAAATATTTTTTAGCATAGCTTTATTCTGACAGCTATAACTTTTTTATTTTTCGGCTGATGGAGCTATATGGTGACTTGTTTTTTGCGGGGCGAGATGACGTTTTCAGCGGTACCATTTTTATTTATATGCATCTTTTTGATCGCGTGTTATTCCACTTTTTGTTTGGCGGTATGGTGATAAAGCATTGTTTTTTGCTTCGGGTTTTTTTTTTTTTTTTACCGTGTTCACTGAAGGGGTTAACTAGTGGGACAGTTTTTTAGGTCAGGTTGTTCCGGACACGGCGATACCAAATATGTGTACTTTTATTGTTTTTTTTGTTTTTTTTTGTAATAATATTTATTGATGGGTACATTATATTTTTATTTTTGGTGGATTATTTTATTTATTTATTTTTTTATATTTTTGCAATTTTTTTTTTTTTTTTTTCCACTTTCAGACAGTTTATACACTTTATTACTTTGTCCCACTCTGGGACTTTCACTTTTTTTTCTCTGATCGCCTGCATGGCATAGGAATGGAGCACCATCCCTATGCCATGCAGGCTGTCAGCGGTGCAGTGTGAAGATTGTTTGGAGATGCACTGCGCATGTCCAAACAATCTTCCTGCTGTCTGGTGACCCGGATGTTGTCATGACGACATCGGGTCGTCATGGCAACACCCGGGAAGCCTTTGCAGACTGCGCTGGAAGCCGGAAGAGGAGGTGAGTATCGGCGATCACCTCCCCTTGCCCCCGCAATGCCGCGATCGACTTCGATCGCAGCATCGCAGGGGTTAATGTGCTGGGAGCGGTGCACCGCTCCCTGCACATAGCACCAGGTGTCAGCTGTGACAATCAGCTGACACCCGGCGGCGATCGCGCCCGCACAGCCTGTGTGCGCACGCGATCGCGATGACGTACTAATACGGGTCTGGCTCTTAAGTCCCAGGGCACAGACGCGTATTAGTACGTCAGATGTTGTTAAGGGGTTAAAGAGAGTTTCTTCTGAGCAGTTTGTCAGCTTTTGGACACCTTTGAAGGTGTTTTCTATGTATTTTTATTTGCCTGCCATTGGTTTTAATGGTGTTCGACGGTGTTCGACAGTGTTCTAAGGTGTTCGACGAACAGTTCCACGAACATCCCGGTGTTCGACAAACCGAACCGAACCCGAACACTATGGGGGTGGCTCAACACTAGTAGGAATTGCGTACGGTAATCTTATTAATTTCACCAAAATCCAGACATGGACGTAAACCCCCGTCCTTTTTTTTAACAAAGAAAAATCCAACTGCCACAGGCGACTTAGAAGGTCTAATGTGACCAGCAGCCAGGCTAGTCTGTATGTACTCCTCCAAGGTCTTTCTTTCAGGGATAGTCAGAATAAACAAGCGACTCTTGGGAAGAGTAGCTCCAGGAACAAACTCAATGGCTCAATCATAATCCCTATGAGGAGGTAAAACTTGCGACGCCTCCTCTGAAAAAACCCTCCAAAAATCTTGAATTGGTACAGGTAATTCCCCTTTTTCCACAGCCGCAATGCGACCATTACAACACTTATCATAGCACTTCGGACTCCAAGACTTAATCACATTAGTAGACCAGTCCAGCAAAGGATTGTGCAGTTTTAACCAAGGCAAACCTAAAACGACCGGAGAGGGTAAATTATCTAATACAACCAAGTCCAAAATTTCTTGGTGAACTCCATTGATAGTGAGGGGAAATGCAGCAACCTTGTGAGTTATACATTTCAAGAGAGTGTTAGCAATTGCAATTACAGAAATAGGTGATGACAAAGGTTTGGATTTCAATTTAAGGTTTTCCAAAAACCCTTTATCAATCACATTAAGTGTTGAACCACAATCCACAAATACCTGAAATTCAATAAAATTTTCCTGCAAAGTAGTACTCCCAGAAAGAAATACTCCTGCAGAGCGTAAACAAGCTATACGGGCGTAACTGACCTTTTTTTTTTCTTTACTTAAACGAAGCTCACAATACTTAATCAAATGGTCAGCTTTACCACAATAAAGACACAATCCCTCGGCGAACCTCTGGTCTCTTTCCTGAGAGGGAAGCGACTTCGCCCCAACCTCCATCGGTTCTCTGCCGTCAGAGCAGATTTTCTGGGGACTAGGACCTGGCACTACAGGAGTCTTTACCTCATTCTGTCTAAATCTCAGTCTCCTATCCACACAAACAGCTAATTGCATGGCATCCTGCAGAGTCTCAGATGCGAGGAATGCAATTAGCAAATCCTTAACCCTTTCACTCAAACCAGCAAGAAATAGACATTTCAGAGCAGGATCATTCCATTTAACTTCTGAGGCCCATCTCCTGAAGTATGTGCAATCATTTTCAACATCACCTGATTCAAACGCCTGAGTTCTGCCTCAGCAGATGAGATTCGATCAGGATCATCATAAAATAGCTCCATAGCAGAAAAAATTCTTCTACAGACCTTAAACATGGATCATTAGGTTGGAGATAAAAGGCCCACCCTTGTGGTTCTTTGAGCAAAAGTGACATAATAAAAGCAATGCACTGTGATTCAATCCCAGAGGACCTTGGTCTCAAATGAAAATATAACAAACAAGCATTTTTAAAGAAAAAAAAAGCTTGCTGTTTACCATAAAAAACATCAGGCAGTCCTACCTTGGGTTCCACAAAATGTGCTTCAGAACAGCTAGTCACATGTTGCTGGAACTTGGCTACCTCCAGAGACAATCCCTGGAGGCATTGAACCAAATCCTGGACGGAAACCATACTGATCCCCGAATTTCTTTCCTTTCAGTTTTTTTGGGCTGGACTTACTGTTATGATCTGCAACAAGTACTAAGCAAAGATAAGGGAAAACTGTCCCTACAATAAGACTAAGCTGAATCCCTATGATGTAGCGGACTGCCTGTTCCTAGCGAACAGACCTGCCTTAGTCCTCGGCTAGTCTGAATGAAGACCTATAGCATAAGGGGAGGGGTCCCTAAAAGAACTAAGGACTGGAACAAAAATGGGACACCTAGTAAACAAAGAAGTTGTTGCAGAACACAAAAAGACAAACAGACAAAAAGGTACTAAAGGTCCCAGAAGGACCAAGCGAATTGACAGAGAAAGGCACAGAAGCACCTGGCTAGAGAAACAGTCAAACACTGAAGTCCAGCACAGCCAAAAGGGCGGAGCTGGAATATAAAGTCAGGTGGTCACATGACCGCAAAACACAAGAAGAAAAAACAAACAAACAGGAGGGTTCTAACACCCGCGATACTTGGTGCATGCCAAAGTACCCGATGCAAATTGAAGTAGTGCACACTTGCACTCAAGAGTAATGACAACTTGTTCAATATGATGACATAATGTTATCAAATTCTGGATAAATACCCCTTGATAAAATCCTTGAGGGGTGTAGTTTCAAAAATGGAGTCACTTGTGGGGAGTTTCCACTGTTTAGGCATATCAAGGGCTCCCGAAATGCAACATGGCGTCAACTAATTATTCAAGCAAATTTTACATTCAAAAAGTCAAATGGCGCTCCTTTCCTTCGGAACCCTGCCGTGCGCCCAAACAGTGGTTTCCCCCACATCTGGGGTATTGGTGTACTCAGGAGAAATTGCACAACAAATTGCATGGTGCAATTTCTATTGTTACCCTTATGAAAATGCAAAATTGGAGGCTGAAAAACATTTTTGTTGGAAAAATGTGAAAACAGTTTTTTTACAGCTCAATGTTATAAACTTCTGTGCAGCACCTGGGGGTTCAGGGTGCTCACCACACATCTAGATAAGTTCCCTGAGGGGTCTAGTTTCCAAAATGGGGTCACTTGTGGGGGTTTCCACTGTTTAGGCACATCAGGGGCTCCCCAAACGCGACATGGTGTCCGCTAATTATTTAAGCAAATTTTTCATTCAAAAAGTCAAATGGCGCTCCTTTCCTTCCGAACCCTGCCGTGCGCCCAAACAGTGGTTTTACCCCACATTTGGGGTATCGACGTGCTCAGGAGGAATTGCACAACAAATTTTGGGGTCTATTTTTTCCTGATACCCTTGTGAAAATAAAAAATGGGGTCTAAAATAACATTTTTGTGAAAAAAAATAAATGTTCATTTTTTTCTTCCACATTCCAAAAATTCCTGTAAAGCACCTGAAGGGTTAATAAACTTCTTGAATGTAGTTTTGAGCACCTTGAGGGGTGCAGTTTTTAGAATGGTGTCACTTTTGGGTATTTTCTATTATAAAGGCCCCTCAAAGTCACTTCAAATATGATGTGGTCTCTAAAATAACGGTTTTGTAAATTTTGTTGTAAAAATGAGAAATCGCTGGTCAACTTTTAACCCTTATAACTCCCTAACAAAATAAAATTTGGTTCCAAAATTGTGCTGATGTAAAGTAGACATGTGGGAAATATTATTTATTAACTATTTTGTGTGACATATCTCTATGATTTAAGGGCATGAAAACTCAAAGTTTGAAAATTGCAAAATTTTCTTCAAATTTCTGTTTTTTTCACAAATAAGTGCAAGTGATATCGCAGAAATTTTACAACTATCATGAAGTACAATATGTCATGAAAATACAATCTCAGAATTAGGGGGATCCATTGAAGCATTCCAGAGTTATTACCTCATAAAGTGACAGTGGTCAGAATTCTAAAAATTGGCCTGGTTATTAACGTGCAAACCACCCTCGGGGGTAAACGTGTTAAAGTGTCTATTTTTGTTAACATGACAATTTATTAATTGCAATGTCTGTGGTCCCTCTCTTCTCTGTGGCACAAGAAGTAGGCACTGCCGACCAATGTCTCTGCAAAGTAGAGTATTCTTCTCTAGAACAATATACAGTTATTTGAAAAAGTTTGGGCACCCCTATTAATCTTAAGCTTAATGTTTTCTTAAAATTGGTGTTTTTGCAACAGCTATTTCAGTTTGATATATGTAATAACTATTGGACACAGTAATGTTTCTGCCTTGAAATGAGGTTTATTGTACTAACAGAAAATGTGCAATCTGCATTCAAACAAAATTTGACAGGTGCATACGTATGGGCACCCTTATCATTTTCTTGTTTTAAATACTCAGTATTCCAAGAAAAACACTTGCTACCCACAGTAAAATTTGGTGGATGTTCCATCATGCTTTGGGGCTGTGTGGCCAATGCCGGCACCGGGAATCTTGTTACAGTTGAGGGACGCATGGATTCCACTCAGTAGCAGCACATTCTTGACAATAATGTTCAAGAATCAGTGATAAAGTTGAAGTTATGCAGGGGATGGATCATTCAGCAAGACAATGATCCAAAACACCGCTCCAAATCTACTCAGGCATTCATGCAGAGGAACAATTACAATGTTCTGGAATGGCCATCCCAGTCCCCAGACCTGAATATCATTGAACATCTGTGGGATTATTTGAAGAGGGCTGTCCATGCTCGGCGACCATCAAACTTAACTGAACTGGAATTGTTTTGTAAAGAGGAATGGTCAAAAATACCTTCATCCAGGATCCAGGAACTCATTAAAAGCTACAGGAAGCGACTAGAGGCTGTTATTTTTGCAAAAGGAGGATCTACTAAATATTAATGTCACTTTTCTGGTGAGGTACCCATACTTATGCACCTGTCAAATTTTGTTTGAATGCAGATTGCACATTTTCTGTTAGTACAATAAACCTCATTTCAAGGCAGAAACATTACTGTGTCCAACAGTTATTACATATATCAAACTGAAATAGCTGTTGCAAAAACACCAATTTTTATAAAACATTAAGCTTAAGATTAATAGGGGTGCCCAAACTTTTTCATATAACTGTATCTCTATTAGACAGCGCAAAAAGTTATTGGCACCATTTAACAGGCCTGTAGTACAATGATTCTACATTAACCCCTTTACTCCCAAGTCTGTTTACATCTTCATGACCAGGCCAAATTTTACAATTATTACCACTTTATGAGGTAATAACTCTGGAACACTTCAACAGGTTGCACTGATTCTGAGATTATTTTTGGTGACATATTGTACTTTATGATAGTGATAAAAAATTTTCGATATGACTTGCATTTATTTTGAAAAAAATGGAAATTTTGGAAAAATGTTGAAAATTTTGCAATTTTCAAACTTTAAAGTTTTATGTCCTAAAATCAGAGTTATATCACACAAAATATTTAATAAATAACATTTCCCACATGTCTACTTTACTTCAGCAAATTTTTTGAAACATTTTTTTTTTTCTTAAGAAGTTATAAGGGTTAAAAGTTGACCTGCGATTTCTAATTTTTCCAACAAAATTTACCGATAGCATGCCGATACCACATATGTGGGGAAAACCCTTATTTGGGCACACAGCAGGGCTTGGAAGGGAAAAAGCGCCATTTGACTTTTTGAATGTGAAATTTGCTGGAACAATTAGCAAACGCCAATTGCGTTTGGAAAGCCCCTGATGTGCCTATACAGTAGAAATCTCTTAATTTCTCCCTCCATCCTCCCCATTCATCTCACCTCCTCCTCAGAACTATTCTTCAATATCTGTGTCTCCAAACACAGACAGCCACCTCATTCCCTCTCCTGCTCCCACCTGCGAACACTTTCCCTGCTCCTTCTGACTGCTGGTGATATCTCCCCAATTCCTGGTCCTCCTCACCACATCCCCACAGTCACTTCTACCTCCTATCTGCGATCTATCACAAACTCTCACAACCTTTCTAACCTTACACCCATCCGCACACCCCCCGCTCCCCAGTTCCACTAACAGGAGCTCTATGGAACGCTCGCTCCGTGTGCAACAAACTTTCCTACATCCATGATCTTTTCATTACTAACAAACTCTCCTTCCTCGGAATCACCGAAACCTGACTCACCCCCTCTGACATGTCCTCCCTAGTGGCACTTTCGT
The DNA here is from genome assembly GCF_046119375.1 of Phyllobates terribilis. Classification (NCBI taxonomy): domain Eukaryota; kingdom Metazoa; phylum Chordata; class Amphibia; order Anura; family Dendrobatidae; genus Phyllobates; species Phyllobates terribilis. Next base: position 212,642,999 of record NW_027362769.1, on the reverse strand, counting down.
GTGGTGGATTCCATATTTCTCACACCCCTCACTCCAATGGCAAGCATGGTGGAGGAGTAGGTTTTCTCCTGTCGGGCAACTGCTCCTTCACCCATATCCCACTGCCACCCTCCATTACGCTCCCCTCCTTTGAAGTGCACTGTGTGAGCATCTACTCCCCCTCCAACCTCCAACCTCTTTTACCACCCCCCAGGAACAGCCACTACCTTCTTTGACCACTTCACAACCTGGCTGCTTCATTTCCTTTCCGCTGACATCCCCACTATCATCATGGGTGACTTCAACATCCCCATTTACACTTCCCACTCATCTGTCTCTAAGCTTCTATCCCTCACTTCCTCCTTTGGCCTTGCTCATTGGTCTTCAGCCCCCACTCATAAAGATGGCCACACACTGGACGTCATCTTCACCCGCCTCTGTTCCCTATCTAACCTTTCTAGCTCACCTCTCCCTCTTTCTTATCACAACCTACTCACATTCTTTTCCCTCTCCTCTCCAGGTGCACAAGCCCCACTCCACAAACTTGCACACCCTGGCAGAAATCTCAAACACCTTGACCTACACTCACTCTCTGAATCCCTTCTCCCTCTCACAGGCATAAGTTCATTACACAATGCAAAAGCTGCTGCCACTTTATATAACACCACAACAGCTGCAGCTATAAATTCAGTTGCCCCCCTCACACATCACAGCTCGCCCACTCAACCGGCCACCCTGGCACACCAACCTGACTAAAGAACTGCGAAAGGTCTCCAGGGTTGCTGAGTGGAAATGGAAAAGGTCCTACTCCAATGAGCATTTCATCACATTCAAACAGTCCCTCACTACCTTCAAGTCCACACTCACTACAGCAAAACAAACATACTTCTCATCTCTCATATCCTCCCTGTCACACAACCGTAAACAGCTATTCAAAACTTTCAATTCTCTCCTTTGTCCCCCAGCACCTCCTCCCTCTCCTCTCATCTCAGCAGAAAACTTTGCCTCATTCTTCAAGCAGAAGATTGACACCATCAGACAATGCTTTTACCAAAAGTCCCCACAACCCCTCCTCATAACTACTCAACCATCCTCCTCCAAAACCAGCTTCTCCACCATTACGGATGATCACCTCTCCTCTTTATTCTCCAAATCACACCTCACCACCTGCGAACTTGACCCAATCCCATCTTACCTCATTCCTAACCTCACCACAGTCTTCATCCCAAACCTAACCCACCTTTTCAACCTGTCACTAACAACTGGTGTCTTCCCCTCATGCTTCAAACCTGCCTCGATCACACCCATCCTCAAAAAGCCATCCCTTGACCCATCCTCTCTGTCGAGCTATAGCCCCATATCACTCCTCCCTTACGCCTCAAAACTACTGGAACAACCCTTCCATTCTGAACTGTCCTCCCATCTCTCCTCCTGCTCCCTGTTTGACCGCCTCCAATCTGGCTTCCGACTGCATCACTCCACTGAAACTGCCCTGACTAAAGTCACCAATGACCTACTAACTGCCAAATCCAAGCGATACTACTCTGTCCTTCTCCTCCTGGACCTGTCATCTGCCTTTGACACAGTGGACCATTTCCTCTTACTACAGATTCTCTCTTCTCTTGGCATCAAAGACTTGGCCCTATTTTGGATCTGATCATACTTAGCAAACAGGACATTCAGTGTCTCCCACTCACACACCACCTCCTCATCTCGCCCCCTATCTGTCGGTGTCCCCCAAGGTTCAGCCCTAGGACCCCTTCTCTTCTCCATCTACACCTTTGGCCTGGGACAGCTCATAGAGTCCCATGGCTTTCAGTATCACCTCTATGCTGATGACACACAGATCTACCTCTCTGGACCCATTATCTCCTCCCTACTAACCAAAATCCCACAATGTCTGTCCGCTATCTCATCCTTCTTCTCTGACAGATTTCTAAAACTTAACATGGACAAAACTGAATTCATTATCTTTCCACCGTCTCGCTCAACCCCCTCCAACTGACCTATGCATCAAAATCAATGGCTGCCCACTCTCCCCAGTCCTGCAAGCCCGCTGCCTCGGGGTAACCCTGGACTCTAACCTCTCCTTTAAACCACATATCCAATCCCTTTCCACTTCCTGCCGACTCCAACTCAAAAATATCTCCCGGATCCGCACATTCCTCAACCACAAATCTGCAAAAACATTAGTGCACACCCTCATCATCTCCCGCCTTGACTACTGCAGCCTCTTGCTCTGTGGCCTCCCTTCTACCACTCTCGCACCCCTCCAATTTATCCTAAACACTGCTGCCCGACTAATCCACCTGTCCCCTCACTATTCCCTGGCCTCTTCTCTCTGTCAATCCCTTCACTGGCTTCCCATTGTCCAGAGACTCCAGTTCAAAACCCTATCCATAGCATGCAAAGCCATCCACAACCTGTCTCCCCCATACATCTGTGACCTAGTCTCCCGGTACTTTCCTACACGCATCCTCCGATCCTCACAAGATCTCTTTCTCTACTCCCCTCTTATCTCCCCTTCCCACAATCGTATACAAGATTTCTCCCGTGCATCCCCCCCTACTCTGGAACTCTCTACTCCAACACATCAGACTCTCGCCTACCATGGAAACCTTCAAAAGGAACCTGAAGACCCACCTCTTCCGACAAGCCTACTACCTGCAGTAACCCTCGCTCCACCATTCGCTGCACGACCAGCTCTACCCTCGCCTACTGTATCCTCACCCATCCCCTGTAGATTGTGAGCCTTCGGGGACAGGGTTCTCACTCCTCCTGTACAAGTCGCCGACTTGCATTGTTCAAAATGTATTGTAATTGTTTGTGCTATGTACTGTATATCCCTTTCACATGTAAAGCGACATGGAATGAATAGCGCTATAATAATAAATAATAATAATAATAACCGCCCACAAGTGACACCATTTTGGAAACAAGACCCCTCAGGGAACTTATCTAGATGTGTTGTGAGCATTTTGAACCCCCAGGTGCTACTCTTAAGTTTATAACATTGAGCCGTGAAAAAAAAAAAAAAAATTTTTCCCACAAAAACATATTTTAGCCCCAAATTTAGAATTTTAATAAGGGTAACAGCATAAATTGCACCATACAATTTGTTGAGAAATTTCTCCTGAATAAGCCGATACCCAATATGTGGAGATATGTGGGGCACAACTACTGTTTGGGCACACAGCAAGGCTTGGAAGGGCGGGAGCGCCATTTGGCTTTTTGAATGCAAAATTTGCTGGAGTAATTAGTAGAGATGAGTGTTGTTCTACTCGAACTGTTCGCCAATCTCAAATTCGAGCTGTTTTGGGCGGTGTTCGAGCCGTTCGGCGAACACGAACAATTTGAGAAAAATTCGGCTGTTCGAGGTTATGTTCGATAACTGTTCGTGCACCAAAATCATAACTGGATTTTTTCTCAGTAATGATGAAAATTAATGTTAATACGCAGTTTGAGTGTACAGCGGGGTGGGGGGAGGGGCAGGGGATGGATCTCTGCAGGAACAATGAAGATCTCCATTTTTTTTTCTCTTTCCCGCATTTGCAGTGGGGAGGTGCAATCTGTCAGCCTATCAGCAGCGCACACACGGAGCGAAGTGCTTTTTTTCACACAAGCAAGGGCATGTGTCATTGGCAGTGTATGTCACATGTCCTTGCCCTATAAGACCAAGCCATTTTCCCCGTCGCCACCATTTTCTCACTGCTGCAGCTGCGTGTTAGACGGCACCGCTGTTGCTGTGTGCGCTATACCTTGTTAATTTCAAGCCAATTTTCGCACAAATATACAGATAGCTTGGGAGTAGGGAATAGTTGTGATTGCAGTCCTTTTAAGGACTAGGTTACAGCATTTCCTACGATTTTTATCAGGGAGGTCTGTGCTCTTAAATAGATAGGTTGTGGGAGTAAAGACTAATTGTAATTGGAGTCCTTTTCAGGACTAGGTTACATGAGTTCCTATCAGTTTTTGCCAGGCAGGTCTGTGCCAGTGCTGTGCAAGTTTTTTTCACAGCATTTGGCTGAATCTAGCAAAGCTAATCCTTTTTGGCCTATTGCAGAGTGTGTTAGTCAGTGGAGTAGCCTATCTGTGTTGCAAGATATAACACCTGTGTATAGAATACCAATTTTTTTACTGCACCTAGTGAAGTAAAATCTTTTGGGCATAGCATCATTCTATTAGTCCATCTATACTGACCTCCATCAGGTTGCAAACTGAATATAATTTTTTTCTGCATCTAGCTCTGAAAAAATATTTGGGCTTCTAGCAGTGTGTGGGACTTGGTCTATTAGTCCATCTATACTGACCTCCATCAGGTTGCAAATTAAAAATAATTTTTTTCTTCATTTAGCTCTGAAAAAATATTTGGGCTTCTAGCAGTGTGTGGGACTTGTTCTATTAGTCCTTCTATACTGACCTCCAGCAGGTTGCAAATTGAATATAATTTTTTTCTGCATCTAGCTCTGAAAAAATAGTTGGGTTCTAGCGGTGTGTGGGACTTGGTCTATTAGTCCATCTATACTGACCTCCATCAGGTTGCAAATTAAAAATAATTTTTTTCTGCATCTAGCTCTGAAAAAATATTTGAGCTTCTAGCGGTGTGTGGGACTTGGTCTATTAGTCCATCTATACTGACCTCCATCAGGTTGCAAATTAAAAATAATTTTTTTCTGCATCTAGCTCTGAAAAAATATTTGGGCTTCTAGCAGTGTGTGGGACTTGGTCTATTAGTCCATCTATACTGACCTCCATCAGGTTGCAAATTAAAAATATTTTTTTTCTTCATTTAGCTCTGAAAAAATATTTGGGCTTCTAGCAGTGTGTGGGACTTGTTCTATTAGTCCTTCTATACTGACCTCCAGCAGGTTGCAAATTGAATATAATTTTTTTCTGCATCTAGCTCTGAAAAAATAGTTGGGCTTCTAGCGGTGTGTGGGACTTGGTCTATTAGTCCATCTATACTGACCTCCATCAGGTTGCAAATTAAAAATAATTTTTTTCTGCATCTAGCTCTGAAAAAATATTTGGGCTTCTAGCAGTGTGTGGGACTTGGTCTATTAGTCCATCTATACTGACCTCCATCAGGTTGCAAATTAAAAATAATTTTTTCTGCATCTAGCTCTGAAAAAATATTTGGGCTTCTAGCAGTGTGTGGGACTTGTTCTATTAGTCCTTCTATACTGACCTCCAGCAGGTTGCAAATTGAATATAATTTTTTTCTGCATCTAGCTCTGAAAAAATAGTTGGGCTTCTAGCGGTGTGTGGGACTTGGTCTATTAGTCCATCTATACTGACCTCCATCAGGTTGCAAATTAAAAATAATTTTTTTCTGCATCTAGCTCTGAAAAAATATTTGGGCTTCTAGCAGTGTGTGGGACTTGGTCTATTAGTCCATCTATACTGACCTCCATCAGGTTGCAAATTAAAAATAATTTTTTTCTGCATCTAGCTCTGAAAAAATATTTGGGCTTCTAGCAGTGTGTGGGACTTGGTCTATTAGTCCATCTATACTGACCTCCATCAGGTTGCAAATTAAAAATAATTTTTTTCTTCATTTAGCTCTGAAAAAATATTTGGGCTTCTAGCAGTGTGTGGGACTTGTTCTATTAGTCCTTCTATACTGACCTCCAGCAGGTTGCAAATTGAATATAATTTTTTTCTGCATCTAGCTCTGAAAAAATAGTTGGGCTTCTAGCGGTGTGTGGGACTTGGTCTATTAGTCCATCTATACTGACCTCCATCAGGTTGCAAATTAAAAATATTTTTTTTCTGCATCTAGCTCTGAAAAAATATTTGGGCTTCTAGCAGTGTGTGGGACTTGGTCTATTAGTCCATCTATACTGACCTCCATCAGGTTGCAAATTAAAAATAATTTTTTTCTGCATCTAGCTCTGAAAAAATATTTGGGCTTCTAGCGGTGTGTGGGACTTGGTCTATTAGTCCATCTATACTGACCTCCATCAGGTTGCAAATTAAAAATAATTTTTTTCTTCATTTAGCTCTGAAAAAATATTTGGGCTTCTAGCAGTGTGTGGGACTTGTTCTATTAGTCCTTCTATACTGACCTCCAGCAGGTTGCAAATTGAATATAATTTTTTTCTGCATCTAGCTCTGAAAAAATAGTTGGGCTTCTAGCGGTGTGTGGGACTTGGTCTATTAGTCCATCTATACTGACCTCCATCAGGTTGCAAATTAAAAATATTTTTTTTCTGCATCTAGCTCTGAAAAAATATTTGGGCTTCTAGCAGTGTGTGGGACTTGGTCTATTAGTCCATCTATACTGACCTCCATCAGGTTGCAAATTAAAAATAATTTTTTTCTGCATCTAGCTCTGAAAAAATATTTGGGCTTCTAGCGGTGTGTGGGACTTGGTCTATTAGTCCATCTATACTGACCTCCATCAGGTTGCAAATTAAAAATAATTTTTTTCTGCATCTAGCTCTGAAAAAATATTTGGGCTTCTAGCAGTGTGTGGGACTTGGTCTATTAGTCCATCTATACTGACCTCCATCAGGTTGCAAATTAAAAATAATTTTTTCTGCATCTAGCTCTGAAAAAATATTTGGGCTTCTAGCGGTGTGTGGGACTTGGTCTATTAGTCCATCTATACTGACCTCCATCAGGTTGCAAATTAAAAATATTTTTTTCTGCATCTAGCTCTGAAAAAATATTTGGGCTTCTAGCAGTGTGTGGGACTTGGTCTATTAGTCCATCTATACTGACCTCCATCAGGTTGCAAATTAAAAATAATTTTTTTCTTCATTTAGCTCTGAAAAATATTTGGGCTTCTAGCAGTGTGTGGGACTTGTTCTATTAGTCCTTCTACACTGACCTCCAGCAGGTTGCAAATTGAATATAATTTTTTTCTGCATCTAGCTCTGAAAAAATAGTTGGGCTTCTAGCGGTGTGTGGGACTTGGTCTATTAGTCCATCTATACTGACCTCCATCAGGTTGCAAATTAAAAATAATTTTTTTCTGCATCTAGCTCTGAAAAAATATTTGGGCTTCTAGCAGTGTGTGGGACTTGGTCTATTAGTCCATCTATACTGACCTCCATCAGGTTGCAAATTAAAAATAATTTTTTTCTGCATCTAGCTCTGAAAAAATATTTGGGCTTCTAGCAGTGTGTGGGACTTGGTCTATTAGTCCATCTATACTGACCTCCATCAGGTTGCAAATTAAAAATAATTTTTTTCTTCATTTAGCTCTGAAAAAATATTTGGGCTTCTAGCAGTGTGTGGGACTTGTTCTATTAGTCCTTCTATACTGACCTCCAGCAGGTTGCAAATTGAATATAATTTTTTCTGCATCTAGCTCTGAAAAAATAGTTGGGCTTCTAGCGGTGTGTGGGACTTGGTCTATTAGTCCATCTATACTGACCTCCATCAGGTTGCAAATTAAAAATAATTTTTTTCTGCATCTAGCTCTGAAAAAATATTTGGGCTTCTAGCAGTGTGTGGGACTTGGTCTATTAGTCCATCTATACTGACCTCCATCAGGTTGCAAATTAAAAATAATTTTTTTCTGCATCTAGCTCTGAAAAAATATTTGGGCTTCTAGCGGTGTGTGGGACTTGGTCTATTAGTCCATCTATACTGACCTCCATCAGGTTGCAAATTAAAAATAATTTTTTTCTGCATCTAGCTCTGAAAAAATATTTGGGCTTCTAGCGGTGTGTGGGACTTGGTCTATTAGTCCATCTATACTGACCTCCATCAGGTTGCAAATTAAAAATAATTTTTTTCTTCATTTAGCTCTGAAAAAATATTTGGGCTTCTAGCAGTGTGTGGGACTTGTTCTATTAGTCCTTCTATACTGACCTCCAGCAGGTTGCAAATTGAATATAATTTTTTTCTGCATCTAGCTCTGAAAAAATAGTTGGGCTTCTAGCGGTGTGTGGGACTTGGTCTATTAGTCCATCTATACTGACCTCCATCAGGTTGCAAATTAAAAATATTTTTTTTCTGCATCTAGCTCTGAAAAAATATTTGGGCTTCTAGCAGTGTGTGGGACTTGGTCTATTAGTCCATCTATACTGACCTCCATCAGGTTGCAAATTAAAAATAATTTTTTTCTGCATCTAGCTCTGAAAAAATATTTGGGCTTCTAGCGGTGTGTGGGACTTGGTCTATTAGTCCATCTATACTGACCTCCATCAGGTTGCAAATTAAAAATAATTTTTTTCTGCATCTAGCTCTGAAAAAATATTTGGGCTTCTAGCAGTGTGTGGGACTTGGTCTATTAGTCCATCTATACTGACCTCCATCAGGTTGCAAATTAAAAATAATTTTTTCTGCATCTAGCTCTGAAAAAATATTTGGGCTTCTAGCGGTGTGTGGGACTTGGTCTATTAGTCCATCTATACTGACCTCCATCAGGTTGCAAATTAAAAATATTTTTTTCTGCATCTAGCTCTGAAAAAATATTTGGGCTTCTAGCAGTGTGTGGGACTTGGTCTATTAGTCCATCTATACTGACCTCCATCAGGTTGCAAATTAAAAATAATTTTTTTCTTCATTTAGCTCTGAAAAATATTTGGGCTTCTAGCAGTGTGTGGGACTTGTTCTATTAGTCCTTCTATACTGACCTCCAGCAGGTTGCAAATTGAATATAATTTTTTTCTGCATCTAGCTCTGAAAAAATAGTTGGGCTTCTAGCGGTGTGTGGGACTTGGTCTATTAGTCCATCTATACTGACCTCCATCAGGTTGCAAATTAAAAATAATTTTTTTCTGCATCTAGCTCTGAAAAAATATTTGGGCTTCTAGCAGTGTGTGGGACTTGGTCTATTAGTCCATCTATACTGACCTCCATCAGGTTGCAAATTAAAAATAATTTTTTTCTGCATCTAGCTCTGAAAAAATATTTGGGCTTCTAGCAGTGTGTGGGACTTGGTCTATTAGTCCATCTATACTGACCTCCATCAGGTTGCAAATTAAAAATAATTTTTTTCTTCATTTAGCTCTGAAAAAATATTTGGGCTTCTAGCAGTGTGTGGGACTTGTTCTATTAGTCCTTCTATACTGACCTCCAGCAGGTTGCAAATTGAATATAATTTTTTTCTGCATCTAGCTCTGAAAAAATAGTTGGGCTTCTAGCGGTGTGTGGGACTTGGTCTATTAGTCCATCTATACTGACCTCCATCAGGTTGCAAATTAAAAATAATTTTTTTCTGCATCTAGCTCTGAAAAAATATTTGGGCTTCTAGCAGTGTGTGGGACTTGGTCTATTAGTCCATCTATACTGACCTCCATCAGGTTGCAAATTAAAAATAATTTTTTTCTGCATCTAGCTCTGAAAAAATATTTGGGCTTCTAGCGGTGTGTGGGACTTGGTCTATTAGTCCATCTATACTGACCTCCATCAGGTTGCAAATTAAAAATAATTTTTTTCTGCATCTAGCTCTGAAAAAATATTTGGGCTTCTAGCCGTGTGTGGGACTTGGTCTATTAGTCCATCTATACTGACCTCCATCAGGTTGCAAATTAAAAATAATTTTTTTCTGCATCTAGCTCTGAAAAAATATTTGGGCTTCTAGCGGTGTGTGGGACTTGGTCTATTAGTCCATCTATACTGACCTCCATCAGGTTGCAAATTAAAAATAATTTTTTTCTGCATCTAGCTCTGAAAAAATATTTGGGCTTCTAGCAGTGTGTGGGACTTGGTCTATTAGTCCATCTATACTGACCTCCATCAGGTTGCAAATTAAAAATAATTTTTTCTGCATCTAGCTCTGAAAAAATATTTGGGCTTCTAGCAGTGTGTGGGACTTGGTCTATTAGTCCATCTATACTGACCTCCATCAGGTTGCAAATTAAAAATAATTTTTTTCTTCATTTAGCTCTGAAAAAATATTTGGGCTTCTAGCAGTGTGTGGGACTTGTTCTATTAGTCCTTCTATACTGACCTCCAGCAGGTTGCAAATTGAATATAATTTTTTTCTGCATCTAGCTCTGAAAAAATAGTTGGGCTTCTAGCGGTGTGTGGGACTTGGTCTATTAGTCCATCTATACTGACCTCCATCAGGTTGCAAATTAAAAATAATTTTTTTCTGCATCTAGCTCTGAAAAAATATTTGGGCTTCTAGCAGTGTGTGGGACTTGGTCTATTAGTCCATCTATACTGACCTCCATCAGGTTGCAAATTAAAAATATTTTTTTTCTGCATCTAGCTCTGAAAAAATATTTGGGCTTCTAGCAGTGTGTGGGACTTGGTCTATTAGTCCATCTATACTGACCTCCATCAGGTTGCAAATTAAAAATAATTTTTTTCTGCATCTAGCTCTGAAAAAATATTTGGGCTTCTAGCGGTGTGTGGGACTTGGTCTATTAGTCCATCTATACTGACCTCCATCAGGTTGCAAATTAAAAATAATTTTTTTCTGCATCTAGCTCTGAAAAAATATTTGGGCTTCTAGCAGTGTGTGGGACTTGGTCTATTAGTCCATCTATACTGACCTCCATCAGGTTGCAAATTAAAAATAATTTTTTCTGCATCTAGCTCTGAAAAAATATTTGGGCTTCTAGCAGTGTGTGGGACTTGGTCTATTAGTCCATCTATACTGACCTCCATCAGGTTGCAAATTAAAAATAATTTTTTTCTTCATTTAGCTCTGAAAAAATATTTGGGCTTCTAGCAGTGTGTGGGACTTGTTCTATTAGTCCTTCTATACTGACCTCCAGCAGGTTGCAAATTGAATATAATTTTTTTCTGCATCTAGCTCTGAAAAAATAGTTGGGCTTCTAGCGGTGTGTGGGACTTGGTCTATTAGTCCATCTATACTGACCTCCATCAGGTTGCAAATTAAAAATAATTTTTTTTTGCATCTAGCTCTGAAAAAATATTTGGGCTTCTAGCAGTGTGTGGGACTTGGTCTATTAGTCCATCTATACTGACCTCCATCAGGTTGCAAATTAAAAATAATTTTTTTCTGCATCTAGCTCTGAAAAAATATTTGGGCTTCTAGCGGTGTGTGGGACTTGGTCTATTAGTCCATCTATACTGACCTCCATCAGGTTGCAAATTAAAAATAATTTTTTTCTGCATCTAGCTCTGAAAAAATATTTGGGCTTCTAGCAGTGTGTGGGACTTGGTCTATTAGTCCATCTATACTGACCTCCATCAGGTTGCAAATTAAAAATAATTTTTTTCTGCATCTAGCTCTGAAAAAATATTTGGGCTTCTAGCGGTGTGTGGGACTTGGTCTATTAGTCCATCTATACTGACCTCCATCAGGTTGCAAATTAAAAATAATTTTTTTCTGCATCTAGCTCTGAAAAAATATTTGGGCTTCTAGCAGTGTGTGGGACTTGGTCTATTAGTCCATCTATACTGACCTCCATCAGGTTGCAAATTAAAAATAATTTTTTTCTGCATCTAGCTATGAAAAAATATTTGGGCTTCTAGCAGTGTGTGGGACTTGGTCTATTAGTCCATCTATACTGACCTCCATCAGGTTGCAAATTAAAAATAATTTTTTTCTGCATCTAGCTCTGAAAAAATATTTGGGCTTCTAGCGGTGTGTGGGACTTGGTCTATTAGTCCATCTATACTGACCTCCATCAGGTTGCAAATTAAAAATAATTTTTTTCTGCATCTAGCTCTGAAAAAATATTTGGGCTTCTAGCAGTGTGTGGGACTTGTTCTATTAGTCCTTCTATACTGACCTCCAGCAGGTTGCAAATTGAATATAATTTTTTTCTGCATCTAGCTCTGAAAAAATATTTGGGCTTCTAGCGGTGTGTGGGACTTGGTCTATTAGTCCATCTATACTGACCTCCATCAGGTTGCAAATTAAAAATAATTTTTTTCTGCATCTAGCTCTGAAAAAATATTTGGGCTTCTAGCAGTGTGTGGGACTTGGTCTATTAGTCCATCTATACTGACCTCCATCAGGTTGCAAATTAAAAATAATTTTTATCTGCATCTACAGTACCTCTGAAAAAATATTTGGGCTTCTAGCAGTGTGTGGGACTATTTGTATTAGTCAATCTATACTGACCTCCATCAGGTTGCAAATTCAAAATAATTTTTTTCTGCATCTAACCCAGCCAATAGTTTTGGCCTATTACCACAGTTTGGCCACTCAGCTCTGCTCGGTTACCATCCATTGCTTTTTTGTGCAAACAACTCCAGAGTTGTGAATTAGTTAACCACCAAAATGAGTGGAAAAAGGCCTGCTGCTGGTGGAAAGGGGAATAGGCGTGTTGGGAAGGGGAAAAAAGGTTGTGTCCGTGGGGTAGGTGTTAAAGCAACAGTAACATCTGCCGAAGAAAGACCATCTTCCAGCCAAACTAAAATGTCTACTTCTTTTAGCGGACAATGTGATAAGATCCCTTTCTTACGGCCACGCCAATCGCTACAAATTCCAGATGAGGCACAAAAACAGCAGGTGCTTCAACGGATATCAAGTGCTCCTTTAAGTGGGCTCTCCTCCACATCAACTTCAACATCACAAATACTCCAGTCCTCAAAGGTGTCACCCAAATCGCACTTGCTTCCTCACAGCTCCCAAATCTCCAGCTGCCCGTCTGAGTATGAGGTAGAACAGATGGTTGAGTCTGCAGAGCTGTTTACTCATACTATAGCCTGGGAATCAGAGGTCGACTCCAGCGCTTCTGTGAATCCAGACGAGGAAATGATCTGCACTGATGCCCAGAATCTTTATGAGTCGGATCCAGGACCAGGCGCAGAAGGTTCTGACCATAATGTAGACCCTCATTCCCAAACTGTAACTCCTGTTGGTGGAGACAATGAGGAAGACGATGATAAGACTCAAATACCTGATTGGAGCGACAACTTTAGTTTTTTGTCAGGGCAGGAACAGGTTGGCTCTGAGGACGACGGGTGTGATAACGCACAGGGTGATGATGATGAGGTCGGAGATCCCACTTACTGTCAACCCACAGTCAGCCAAGAGATGAGGTCAGCAGAGGAGGTGGAGGAAGATGCTAGTGACGACGAGGTCAGGTTGCGCCTTCCTGGACAGAGACGTAGTACTGGAAGCACGTCAACAACTGCATCCTCAAACACAACTCTGCCTCTCACCACAAGTCGTGGTGGCTCTTCAGGTCGCATGGGTGCTAAGCCTTGCATAGCCTGGGCATTTTTTCAGATCGATAAAGATGACCCAACTCGTGTTATCTGTAACATTTGTCAGCAAAAGCTAAGAAGAGGCCAAAAAATACATAGTTTGAGTACTTCATGCATGAACCGGCACATGGACATGAAGCATAAGTTGCAGTGGGAAGCTCAGTGTGCTACAATGCGGCCTAGCCGGCCGGGCCAATCACCGTCTGCCATATCTTGTGCATCCGCGGCCTCTTCATCCTCTGTGACTGGGGGGACAGCAGTCACACCTGTTTTGGGGCGCAGACCTGCCACCTCTTTACCCGCAACAGCCAGCGTGATTGGCAGGTCATCATTTTCTTTGTAGGTGGTAACACCAGCTGGTGTTGAGCGCTGTCCGACATCGATAGCACCACCTTTGGATCAAGGCAACCTAACATGTCCGCCTGCATCTTCCTCACAGACCGGCAGTTTGCCGGGGACACCCTTATCAACCCCGTCTAAGCACAATAGCCAGCCCTCGGTCCCTCAGATGTGGACAAGTAAAAGACCATTTCCTCCTAGCCATGAGAAAGCTAAGAGGTTGAATTTCACCATCTGCAAGCTCTTGGCTACAGAAATGCTGCCTTTCCGCCTGGTGGACACAGAGGATTTTCGAGACCTTATGTCCGTCGCAGTGCCCCAGTACCAGATGCCCAGTCGGCACTACTTCTCAAAGAAAGGTGTGCCTGTGCTCCACCAGCATGTCGCACACAACATCACCGCTTCTTTGAGAAACTCTGTGTGTGACAGGGTGCATTTCACCACAGACACTTGGACGAGTAGGCATGGACAGGGGCGTTACATGTCGCTGATTGGGCACTGGGTAACTATGGTGACAGCAGGACAAGGGGCTGCTGTCCAAGTCTTGCCGTCCCCACGAGTTGTGCGTCAATCCTCTTTATGTCAAAGTTCCTCCACTGCTTCTGCCTCCTCAACCTCCTCTCGGTCTTCCTCCTGCACCCAAAGCCTGTCTGGTCATGCCACAAGCTTTCTAACTGCGCAGAAGGGATCCTGCACACCTCCTTACTATGCTGGCAGTAGGGCTCAACGTCATCAGGCGGTTTTTACATTGAAATGTCTGGGAAATGTGAGTCACACAGCTGAGGAGTTGTGGTCAGCTCTGGAGAACCAATTTCATGAATGGTTGTCTCCACTGGACCTGAAACCAGGGAAGGCCGTGTGCGACAATGCTGCAAACCTGGGTGCGGCCCTTCGCCGGGGCAATGTCACACACGTGCCTTGTATGGCTCACGTGTTGAACCTGGTTGTCCAGCAAATTTTAGCCCACTATCCCAGACTAGATGGCCTTCTGCAGAGGGCACGGTCGCTGTGTGCTCACTTCCGCCGTTCGCATCCCGCAGCTCAGCGACTTACATCTCTACAGAAGTCGTTGGGCCTGCCACTTCACCGGCTAAAATGCGATGTGCCTACCCGGTGGAATTCAACTCTGCACATGTTGCAGCGACTGTGGCAGCACCGACAAGCCCTGGTGCAATACGTTCTGACGTATAGCCTGGGCCAACGAGATTCAGAGGTGGGGCAAATCACGCTGGAGGAGTGGTCTCAGATCAGGGACCTATGCACCCTTCTGCACAGTTTTGAAATGGCGACGAAGATGTTTAGTGCTGACGATGCCATTATCAGCATGACTATTCCGGTGATTTACATGCTGGAGCACATGTTAAACAGAATTCAGAGTCAGGTGGTGGCACAAGAGGAGGTGGAGGAAGTAGAGGAGGAGGAGTTGTATGCGGAAGGGCTAACATCTGCAAGGTCCAGACGGTCGGCAGCACCAAGGTGGCAGGCATGTGAGGGTGGGGGAGATGGTTTTACCAGGGCGCATGGTAGCAGCCAAACTAGTGAGGAAGGTGCAGGAGCCCAGGAAGAAGTGGAGGACGAACTGATGGAAGACTCATCAGATGAGGGAGACCTTGATCACATTTCTGTTGTGCGAGGTTGGGGGGAGAGGACAGAGGAAGGAAGCATGATTGTTACCTCGCCACCAACACAACAGGAACTTGGTGCTCCTGGATGCGCAACACACATGAGTGCCTTCTTGCTGCACTACCTGCAACATGACCCTCGAATTGTGAGAATTAGAAATAATCCTGACTACTGGGTTGCCACACTGTTAGATCCCCGGTACAAAAGTAAATTTGCAGAAATTATTCCTGCCATAGAAAGGGATGCACGCATGCAGGAGTATCAGCAGAGACTGTTGCAGAATCTTACATGTGCTTTTCCACAAAATACCAGTGGTGCACGTAGTGAATCTCACAGTTCCAACTTGCCAACCGTGGGACCGTCAAGTGTTCAGCACTCAAACCGTAACAGAACCACAGTATCTGCTGGTAACATCAATTTTGCGGAATCATTTCACCACTTTTTTAGCCCATCCTTTGCAAGGCCACAGGAGACAAGAAGTCTGACACATAGTCAACGCCTAGAGACGATGGTACAGGAGTATCTCCAAGTAAACATTGAAGCCACGACTGTGTCACTGGACCCTTGCTCTTTTTGGGCTTCCAATCTGGATAAATGGCCGGAGCTAGCCACTTACGCCTTGGAGATCTTGTCATGCCCCGCAGCCAGCGTTCTGTCTGAACGTGTGTTCAGCGCTGCTGGTGGTGTGCTGACAGATAAGCGCACGCGGCTCTCCACTAATAATGTAGACAGACTCACGTTCATAAAGATGAACAAATCATGGATCCGAAACGACTTTTCTACCCCTGTGTCATCCTGGGGAGAGTAAAAGCTTGATGATTGGTTAAAATCACCCTACCAACTGTTTTAAGCTTTCAAATTACTAATCATGTTTATCTGTATCTTGACTGGAAAATAATTTGGGCTTTGTAGCAGTGTGCAGCACTGATCCTATTAGGCCATCTATACTAAAGCTTCACCAGATTTAAAATTAAAAATAATTTTTAGCTGCATCTAGCCCGGAAAATAATTTTGGGGCTCCGAGATGCGCAAGGCACATAAGTGCCTTCTTGCTGCACTACCTGCAGCATGACCCTCATATTGTCAGAATTCGAAGTAATCATGACTACTGGGTTGCCACACTCTTAGATCCCCCAAACTTTTCGATCAACCTTTTCATTTTAATAAAGACCAAAAAAATGGTCATTTTTGAAATTATAAGCATTAGCAGGTTGTTAGAAACTGAAATCAAACAGTTTTCAACTCAAAACTTTATTCTAGGTGATGTTACATTTTCACATAGGACCCCTTGTTCGAAAGGAGCTTCTGAACTCTCTCGTCCATTGAATTTGTCAGGTTTTGGATGGTTTCTGCTTCAATTGTTTTGCATGAGGACAGAATACCCTCCCAGAGCTGTTGCTTAGATGTGAACTGCCTCCCGCCATCATAGACACTCCTTTTAATGATGCTCCAAAGGTTCTGAATGGGGTAGAGGTCAGGGGAGCATGGGGGTCACACCATAAGTTTGTCCCCTTTTATGCCCATATCAGCCAGAGATGCAGATGTTTTATGTGCAGCATGAGATGGTGCATTATCATGCAGAAAAATTATCTTGCTGTGAAATACACGGTTCTTCTTCTTGAACCATGGCAGGAAGTGCTGTTTGAGAAAATCCACATACATTATGGAGTTCATCTTTAGCGCCTTCAGGGATCCTAAAGGGGCCGACAATCTCTCTCCCCATGATTCCAGCCCAAAACATTACTCCACCTCCTCCTTGTTGGCGCTGTAGCCGTGTTTGCGTGGGGTGTCCATCAACCAGCCATCCTCCACTCCATCCATCTGGACCATCGAGCGCTGCACGGCACTCATCCGTGAACAAAACAGTTTTGAAATCAGTCTTCATGTAATGTTTGGCCCACTGGAGCCGTTTCTGCTTGTGTGAAGTGGATAGAGGAGGTTGACAGGATGGCGCATGCACAGCTGCAAACCTCTGAAGGACCCTGCATCTTGTTGTTCGGGGGACGTTGGAGGCACAAGCAGCTTCAAAAACTTGTCTGCTGCTATGACAAGGCTTTTTTGCCGCTGCTCTTTCAACCTGACGTAATTGCCTGTAGGAAAGAGTCCTCAATTTGCCCTTATCAGCACGCACACGTGTGTACTGTGAATCAGCTACATACTTCTTGATTGCCAAGACACTTCATCCTGATCATCGCACAATGTTGATTGTAGTCATGCCTTGACCTAAACACTCCACAATTTGTTGCTTCTCAGCAGCCGACACATCCTTTTTCTTTCCCATTTTGGCAGAAAATGTAGGCTGCTTAATAATGTGAGAGAGCCTTCTTAAGTAGTCTTGCCTTTCATTGGACACACCTGCCAAACTAATTAGCACAGGTGTCTGCAATTGCTTACAGTGATATAAAGAGCCCTGACCCACATCACCATCAATGAGTTTAACTGACAAACAAACAAATTCTTCCCTTATCACTCCTAAACACTTTTTGCATAATAATTTGGAACGCAGTAAACATGTGCTTTTCCACAAAACACCAGTGGTTCACGTAGTGAATCTTACAGTTCTAACTTGCCAACCGTGGTCTGTATGGAGTTGTTCAATAAAGGGCCCAAAATTAAGATAACATAGATGGGAGAGGTCTCTATGAATAGGAATTCCTAAGTATTTGATACCCTGTGAGGGCCAGGCAAAGGGAAAGTTGGACTGGATGGAATCCTATATGGATTTGGGGAGGGAGACATCGAGGGCCTCAGACTTCGCTGCATTGATTTTAAAATTTTACCATGTAACAAAGTGATCTATTTCAGCCATAACAGCATGGATGGATATATGTGATTGAGTGATATATACTAGGACATCATCAGCAAATAGAGAGCACTTGTACTCGGTGCCTCCCACCTCAATCCACCTAATATTGGGGTTATGGCGAATTGATGAGAGCAGGTGCTCCGTCACTAGGATGTATAAGAGAGGGGACAGAGGACATCACTGCCTTGTCCCATTGGTGATTGTGAAAGGTGATGAAAATGTTCTGACGCACCCCCTGGGCCTTGGGACACCCGGAGCCGGACCCTTTTTGGTGGATGCTGGTGGTTGTAGTCTTCGTGGCGGCGACCCAGTTCCGTGGCTCAGGGCGGTCAAACCAGTGGCGGAACTATTTATGTGGTTTTCATGTTTAAATGTCCGACTACGCCACCCGTGGATTGCGGTCAGAGTGAACCGCCGCTACAGGGCAGACCACTGAGGCTGGTGTTGTGGGTGCAGCAGAGCGTAGCATAACTCCCCACGGGAGGAGTATAGCCTCAGGGCAGTGTATGCGGAGGATGGGGGTGATGGTGCAGGGCAGCAGCAGTAACGACACGGAGTCAGTGATGCAGTTCAGGGCCTTTACTCACAGTTCTTATTATCCAGACCACGTCTGCAGGTAACGGCTGCCCACGTCGTACTGTGCTCACCAGGTGAGGGGCTCAGACAACTCCCAGATAACTTTGGAGCACTTCACAGGACCCCCTTTGTGTGTCCTTTGTCTGGCCTTTCTTACCAACACTTCTGTCCAGCTGCCTCGGGCCTCCTCTTGGTAAACTTGGCGCCAGTTTCCCTGACCCTATGTGGTGCCTTCCTAGCGGGTGTAGCGAGGGGCTGCGCCACATAAAATGTCACAGCCTCCGGTTTCTAGCTGAGGGTCGTTTCCTGCCTCCACTAGTTCGGGGACCGGTCTCCCCCTTTGGCCTGACCCCTCCACGCAGGTGGATTCGGGCGTGCGGTGGCGACTCGCCCGTCCGCACCCCTGGGATCCCTTCATTCCTCGTTCCTGGAGCCTTCTCCGCTCCTCTTCCTTCCTTCTCCCTCTTCCAGGCCTGGGCCTCTGTTACTAGGCCCGCCTCCGGAGCAGAGCTCATGCAGAGCCCCTGCTCCCTGCCACTTCTGCTCAGACTTCT
This sequence comes from Phyllobates terribilis, assembly GCF_046119375.1. NCBI lineage: Eukaryota > Metazoa > Chordata > Amphibia > Anura > Dendrobatidae > Phyllobates > Phyllobates terribilis. The sequence continues at coordinate 212,624,027 of NW_027362769.1, read as the reverse complement.
CTGCACTGAACTAAGATGGTGCCCACCTTTTATACTCCCTTCTCAATGCACCCAGGAACTGCTTCCTCCCTGCTCCTGCACTACAGGGTTCCCCTTCCTCAGTGTTCCCTCCCCCCACTCCAGCCAGGGACAGGGACTGTCGTGCCCATCTCAGGGGCATATTGGTCGCCCTGCCCCACGGCAATGTGGTGTAATGCATGCAGGTGTCGGGTCCTGATCCACACTCCATCCTTACCTGAGAGTGAGATATCACACCTCTGGGTGAGGTGCAATACGTCTGTAGCAACCGAGCCCTCAGGGTGCTACAGTTCCATTTATCTTCAGCCTAGGTGACGTATTGCGATACAGGGCCGTGATTTTGGCTATAAAAGGGTCCCCTAGACCCCTACCCCAAGCTTTTTAAGAGAATCATATATGGCGTGCCAGGAGACTCTATGGAATGCTTTCTCAGCATCCAACGAGAGTATCTAATTACAAATTTTTAACTGCATCTAGCCCAGGAAATACTTTGTGCCTAGTAGCAGTGTCTGCTAGTGAGCGGATTATCCCGGCTGTTAAGCAAGCTGCACCACCTGTAGTTTAGACACTTAATTTTTTCAAAGGAAATGCTTCGGGACCATGGGATACTTAGTGAAGAGCATCAGGAGGCACCCCAAGGCATAGAGGCTGGGACTGGCACTAGGATGCCTTGCGGTGGACAGCCGAGCTCGATCCTTATAAAAGCTTTTTAACTGCAGCAGCTTTAGTGGACGCTACTGGAGCTGGAATTACCACGGCTGCTGGCATGAGACTTGCCCTCCAATAGATCCTTGTAAATGGATTTAAAGTGTATTCATTCAAATTAGAGAGACAATTTAAATTAAAAAGCTTAGAGCTGCCTCCACCACAGGGGGGCTCGCTCGACCCACCAGCGTACAGGCACCAGTATTGGGAGAGGGGGGCTGGCCGTCAGGGTTCACCGCGGCTCTGGCACAAACCCGGCGACACGGAGGTGGCACGGGCAGGAGCGGACTGGCTGTGTCGGCTTCTCACTTTTTGGATTTTAGAAGGGCATGACATGCCTATATCTGTGTCTCCCCCTCCTTTTACTCCTCCACCTCTTTTATTTTCGCATGACTATATGTACTTGTCACTTTTCCATGTGTTATTTATGTCTTCTGAGCAGTTTGTCAGCTTTTGGACACCTTTGAAGGTGTTTTCTATGTGTTTCTATGTGTTTTTGTTTGCCTGCCATTGGTTTTAACGGTGTTCGAAGGTGTTCGACGAACAGTTCGGCGAACTCGAACACTACGGGGGTGGCTCAACACTAGTAATTAGCAGATGCCATGTTGCGTTTGGAGAGCCCCTGTTGTGCCTAAACAGTGGTATCCCCCCACAAGGGACACCATTTTGGAAACTGGACTCCTCAGGGAACTTATCTAAATCTAAAAAATCACATTTTCCCTACAAAAATGGTTTTTAGCCCCAATTTTTTTATTTTCACAAGGTTAGCAGGAGAAAATCAACCCCAAAATTTGTTGTGCAATTTCCTGAGTACACAGATAGCCCATATGTGTGGGTAAACTACTGTTTGGGCTCACGGCAGGGCTCAGAAAAGGAGTGACGTTTTGGAACGCAGACTTTGATGGAATGGTTTGCCGATGTCATGTCTCATTTCTAGAGCCCCTGATGTGCCTAAACAGTGGAAAACCCCCACAAGTGACACAATTTTGTAAGTTAGACCCCTCAAAGAATGTATCTAGATGTGTGGTGAGCACCTTGAACCCCCAGCTGCTTCACAGAAGTTTATAATGTAGAGCCATGAAAATAAAAAAATCTAATTTTACCCAAAAAATTTAATTTTAGCCCAAATTTTTTTATTTTCACAAGAATAGCAGGAGAAAATGGACCGCAAAATTTGTTCTGCAATTTCTCATGAGTAAGCTGATACTCTATATGTGGATGAAAACACCCATACAGTTAAACTCTGCGGTAGAGCAGAACCTGCACTGCTGCTCTCCATTCTATAGGCCACAGATCATTTTAGACCCGTGGCCTGCAGAAAGGCCGGTCCCAGTCAGAGCAATGTGATTGCGTCATCGCGCGAGGACTATGAAATCCTGTGCATGTCCTGGCGTGATGACAGTCAAGCTGTGGATGTGAAAAGCCATAATTGCGGCTCATCAAGATGTAGAAGAAAATAAATAAATTGACTCCAATCAGAGGAGACATCACCAGTAAGATACCTGGATGTAAATGTTTAGATTTGAGAGTCCTCAGTGGTTGATACCTTTTAATGGCTAACTGAAAAGATACAGCCAGAAATGTTTATCTCTCCCATAGTAATAGCCCTACTTTTCATAACCTGTCTCATCTATTGCATTATTTCTGTGCCCTATTGTGTATAAATACTATATACAGCTCAGGCAAAAATTAAGAGACCATTGCAAAATTTTCAGTTTCTCTGATATTTCTCTTTATAAGTATATTTTTGAGTAAAATGTACATTGTTGTTTTAGTCTATAAACTACTGACAACATGTATCCGAAATTCAAAGCTAAACATTTTGTATTTATTTTCAACAAAAGCAAAAGCGCCAAAATACTAAAAAAGAAACAGTGCTTTCAGAACTCAAATTACTCATGTTTTAACTGTGAACTCAATATTTGGCAAAATTTGGTGGACTAACCATGATTTTTAATCAAAGCTTTCATTTGTCTTGGCATGCTTTCCACTAGTCTTTCCATGCTTTCCAATAGAAAACTGGTCAGTGGTGTCTTATTTTTTGCCAGAGCTGTATATATATATATATATATATATATATATATATATTTTTTTTTATATATATATATATATATATATATATATATATATATATACACATACATGTACAGACCAAATATTTGGACACACCTTCTCATTTAAAGATTTTTCTGTATTTTCATGACTTTGAAAATCGTACATTCACACTGAAGGCATCAAAACTATGAATTAACACATGTGGAATTATATACTTAACAAAAAAAGTGTGAAACAACTGAAAATATGTCTTATATTCTAGGTTCTTCAAAGTAGCCACCTTTTGCTTTGATGACTGTTTTGCACACTCCTGGCATTCTCTTGAGGAGCTTCAAGAGGTAGTTATCGGAAATGGTTTCACTTCACAGGTGTTCCCTGTCAGGTTTAATAAGTGGGATTTCTTGCCTTATAAATGGGGTTGGGACCATCAGTTGCGTTGTGCAGAAGTCTGGTGGATACACAGCTGATAGTCCTACTGAATAAACTGTTAGAATTTGTATTATAGCAAGAAAAAAGCAGATAAGTAAAGAAAAACGAGTGGCCATCATTACTTTAAGAAATGAAGGTCAGTCAGCCCGAAAAATTGGGAAAACTTTGAAAGTGTCCCCAAGTGCAGTCGCTAAAACCATCAAGCGCTACAAAGAAACTGGCTCACATGAGGACCACCCCAGGAAAGGAAGACCAAGAGTCACCTCTGATTCTGAGGATAAGTTTATCCGATTCACCAGCCTCAGAAATCGCAGGTTAACAGCAGCTCAGATTAGATACCAGGTCAATGCCACACTGAGTTCTAGCAGCAGACACATCTCTACAACAACTGTTAAGAGGAGACTTTGTGGTAAATAGCTGCTAGGAAACCACTGCTAAGGACAGGCAACAAGCAGAAGAGACTTGTTCGGGCTAAAGAACACAAGGAATGGACATTAGACCAGTGGAAATCTGTGCTTTGGTCTGATGAGTCCAAATTTGAGATCTTTGGTTCCAACCACTGTCTCTTTGTGCGACGCAGAAAAGGTGAACGGATGGACTCTACATGCCTGGTTCCCACCGTGAAGCATGGAGGAGGAGGTGTGATGGTGTGGGGGTGCTTTGCTAGTGACACTGTTGGGGATTTATTCAAAATTGAAGGCATACTGAACCAGCATGGCTACCACAGCATCTTGCAGCGGCATGCTATTCCATCCGGTTTGCGTTTAGTTGGACCATCATTTATTTTTCAACAGGACAATGACCCCAAACACACCTCCAGGCTGTGTAAGGGCTATTTGACCAAGAAGGAGAGTGATGGGGTGCTACGCCAGATGACCTGGCCTCCACAGTCACCAGACCTGAACCCAATCGAGATGGTTTGGGGTGAGTTGGACAGCAGAGTGAAGGCAAAAGGGCCAACAAGTGCTAAGCTTCTCTTGGAACTCCTTCAAGATTGTTGGAAGACCATTTCCGGTGACTACCTCTTGAAGCTCATCAAGAGAATGCCAAGAGTGTGCAAAGCAGTCATCAAAGCAAAAGGTGGCTACTTTGAAGAACCTAGAATATAAGACATATTTTTAGTTGTTTCACACTTTTTTGTTAAGTATATAATTCTACATGTGTTAATTCATAGTTTTGATGCCTTCAGTGTGAATGTACAATTTTCATAGTCATGAAAATACAGAAAAATCTTTAAATGAGGTGTGTCCAAATATTTGGTCTGTACTGTATATATATATATATATATATATATATATATATATATATATATATATATATATATATATATATACCCTGTATCTGCATGTAAATGTAAATCTAATCAGTGATGTGTTTCCTGCATGGTCTGCAGTATGATGATGGCTGGTAACAGCAACATCCACCCCGGGAGTTGTAGGTTGAAGCAATACAAATGTATATTGTAGGGACTGACCACCATTGCAAGATTTGTTCTGTATTCATATGATGATAGTTCTGCTCAAATATTCCTTTACTTATGGCGGTTCTGGTGCTACATTCATGTACTATTGGTGGTTCTGGTGTTGTATTCATTTACTGATGGTGATTCTGGTGTTGTATTAATGTACTGATGTTGGTCCTGGTGCTGTATTAATGTACTTATGGCGGTTTGGTGCTGTGTATTCATGTACTGATGCTGGGTTTAGTGATGTATTTATTTACTGATAGTGGTTCTAGTGCAGTATTCATGTAAAGATGGTGGTTCTGGAGTTATATTTATGTACTGATGCCGATTCTTCTGCTCTATTCATGTCTTGATCATGGTTCTGGTGCTGTTTTCATGTTCTGATTATGGTAATGTAATTATATGATGATGGTTGTTCTGGTGATGTATTCATGTACTGATAGTGGTTCTGGTACTGTATTCTTGTACCAATATTGGTTCTGGTAATGTATTCATGTGCTAATCATGGTTTTGATGCTGTATTCATGTAGTGAGACTCTCACAAAATGAAGACACGAACCAAAAAGGTTTTTGTTTGCTTTGCAAAAAAAAAATCAATGAAAGTTTGGAGTTGCCATCATTTTTACATTACAATGAATATCGTAAAAGCAAAGCCTAAAAAACAATGATGGAATTGCATTTATTCACTGTAGGTTTATATTGCACTGTAGGGAGAGGCACAATTTAAATTTTTGTCTCAGTTAGCAGTAAAGCTACAATCGGCCTCAGCTTTTGGCCAAAAAATCTATGGAACCATCAAAGATTAATAACTCTTAAAACAACATAAGGGATATTGCTATGTAGAAAATCATTACATAATCTTTTTTCTTTCAATAGCACAAAGGTAAAGTAAGCTGATTTCATCATTTCATGGTTGCCTTCTATCCAATAATCCCATTCCTCCTTTTTGGATACAATTGAATTATTTTGTTTGTATAACAGTCAGATTTGTAAATTTAATTAAAGCATTGGTAGGAGATGTGGAGATGTCTGCCCGTTAACGTGAATGTGAAATGTTTCCTGGCTGCAGGAGGGATTTGAACAGTGATTTGACTGAGAAGATACATTTTCTTAAATTAAATTTAGACCCTGAAGGAAAACTAGATAAAAGCATGGCATACAAATAATACAATTTCCAAACATAATTTTAAAACAAGTGATTTTGTAATGCCACATTTTTACAGTGTTGTAGTCTGAAGAGTTCCTGAAAATCAATTCGGAAACAAATATATATTTTTGGCTTCTGAAGTTAAAGGAAATCCCAGTTGTATGGCTTCCAAAGAATTGTATTGGTCTGTATTATTATTGCTTTAGGGGGTTTGCTTATTTTATATGAGATCTTACAGAGCATTGTTTCTAGAAGATCTTGTAAGTCTGGTCTTGGCAAATAAATACAATTTTGGAATTTGCCCCCCTAGTTTCAAAATGCCTCTGTTGTATCTATTGGCTTTGTGCATGAATACCTTCAAAAGGTGTCTAGATATTATATTGAAAATAGTTTATATAGGTCTCAATGTGGTGGCAAAAAAAATCCAAAATGTACAAAAAATTGTTTAACCCCCTTCAAAACAAGTCGAAAGTGGGTGTATGGAGAGGGCTCACGAGGTGAGCTCGCCCCATATTCGACAGGTAATGACTGTGTGTGTAACAGCCAAGACCTGCCTCTAACAATCGCTGGAGGGGCCTTGGACCGCCCATGATTGTTGACCTGTTAAATGCCGCTGTCAAACTTTGACAGCCACATTAACAACACACCGCCATGGGGGCACATCATTCTTTGCTCCCATAGGGGCGCCCGTGACGCAATTTTAGGTCACTGATGGGTTGCTACGACAGTCGGGGGGTTGGTTGAAGACCTCTGTGCTTGACATTACAGAGCTCCCTTGAAACCCTGCCTGTGGCCGAGCTTCAAATGAGACTGTGATATTTACTCTATGCAGCAATACTATGGTATTGCTGTATATACTACAAGCGACACCACAGACACCCCCATTGATCAGCCTTCTCTGAGGGGGTGGTAGCCGAAAGTGCGTAGTTATGGAGGTGCTTCATCTACTGATATTGACTGCAGTCAGGATACATATCCACCCCCCTATTGATGTGCAGTACCCAGCCGTGGCTACTATCAGTAGATGAAGGAGCCCCGTAACTGAGCACTTCCGGCCGCTGCCGCCACTGAGGGCAGCTGATTGGGTGGGGGGAGTCATGTGTTGCACCACCATCGATCAGACATTGGTGACCTATCCTAAGGATAACCCATCAATGTAAAAGTAGTGGACAACCTCTTTAATATAATATTAATGGGGGCCTTAGTAATAGCATACAGTGAGTACAGATCACGCTACATAATATCATATTGCCAATTATCTAGCACCAGAATCCTACAGCTTGCAACTGTGATTTCATGCTTGGAGGTTTAGTTTGCAGAAGCTAGTGTGTAACAGGTTGGTGACCCCTATTTTAGGTACTGCTTGTGATTCTATGCTAACTTAGAAACTGAACACTAATGGTGCATTGAAATGAGTAGATAACTGAGCAATGAGCATTCATAGGAACACCCTTTTCCGATTAACTGCCTGTGCAAACATGTCGGTGATCACTCAATGTACAAGCAGACTACTTAGACTAATATTTTAACCCTTACGAATGACAGCCCTCTTCCTGACATTGACTAAATAACACACAACTTGAACTCTTATGTTGGACTGGGGTCGACCAAAGCTTTATATTAAATATTTATTATATTAAATTAAACCATTATATCAGTTAACATGTAAATTATCACCCTAGTTGAAACAATATGCTAAGTCTGCTTTCATCTCCACCACTTCATCTCCAGTGTAACCATCAACTGCCAGCTAGGACTTGTCATGAGGAGGAATCAAAAGAGCACTACAATCACAAATACTTAACAGTAAGAACAAATATGGCCAAACACAAACAAAAATATCTCAGTAAGGATACGAGGGTGGGCATCTCCAGAGAAGACAGATGGAATGAGGCCGCTCACGTTATTCATGTGGCTTCTATTAATATAGGTGGTGCCACCAGATACATAGACGGCTTAAATGCAGAGCCCAAACAGGCTGCTCTATTAACAGCAGATGAAAGGGGGGTAGGAAGAGATACATTATAGTCAATGGTCTTGATGTCAATCCCGATTGGTAGGACTTCGGACATGTCCCAAAAGAGCCAGTTAACGTATGCTAAAACGCAAATAGATTGCATAGCTGGAAGAACGTCTCTTGCTGCAAAATTAGTAGATGAAGGTGTCTTTTTTGTCTACTATTTTTGCAACAAAAGACATTCTTCTAGCTGTGCAACCTATTTGAAAGTGATTTCTTTCTTCTGGTGAATATTACCTGGGGGGTCTCCTCCAACCATTAGGCAGAAGCAGCTGCGCCTTTTAAACCAGGGGATACCAACCTATTACCATGCTATCCCTTAGGTGAGCCTTACCATATATTTTACTTTTTATCCAGCTCTAATAGGGTCACCTTATTTTGTGCGCACTTTCCCACCACGGCTTCTATTAAAAACGCTTTGTCAACATAGCCTGAGTTTTAAAGAGGAATAGATCCTGTATCATCACTACAGGGAAAGTTCAGGCAATTGTTTAGTAGGAGCTTAGATCTGGCTCCTGTAGTCAGTGACACCTTTCAAAAATGCTCATTGTGAAGGGAAGAGCACAATAGTGTAAGCACATAGTGGAAGGGAGAGCATTTTGGAGGGGAGCAGTATTTGGGGAGAGCATAGAGGAGTTGAAAGCATGGTGGAGGGGAACACAAGTGGGGGGTGAGCGCAGTCGAGGGGACTGCAATGGAGGGAAGAGTCCAATTGAGGAAGAACACAGTTTAGGAAAGAACACAATGGGCCGGCCCAGCGTCAGCACCGGGGCCCTGAGCAGGCGGGAGAACCCACTCGCCGTCAGGCACCCCGGCGAGCTATGGGACCCGTGAGTGGAACAGATCGGTGCCAGCGCCCATGCCCGCCACCCCCCCCGCTTGCTCAGGGCCCCGGCACAATACCTACCTCTCCCCGTGCCTCCGCAGCAGGTCCTGTATCTTCCACGGCTGCTGCACTGTGACTTCTCAGGTCAGAGGGTGCGATGACGTCTTTCCACCACGCCCTCTACTGAGCAGTCACAGTGCAGAGCGGGAAGACGGTGATGCGGCTGATGAGTCTAGAGCAGTGGCAGCGACGAGAGCAGCGGCAGCAGGTGAGGTGAGGTGAGTATTTGATTTTTTTTTTTTTTATGTATGGAGGCATGGGGCATTATATGGGGCACCTGCAGGGGCATTATATGGGGCACAAGGATGGGGCATTATATGGGGGCCCAGGAGGAATGGGGAATTATATGGGTGCACTGGAGACATGGGGCATCATATGGGGGCTCAGGAGTCATGGGTAGTGTTGAGCCACCCCCGTAGTGTTCGAGTTCGGTTCGCTTCGTCGAACATCCATATGTTCGCCGAGCTGTTCGTGGAACTGTTCGTCGAACACCTTCGAACACCGTTAAAACCAATGGCAAGCAAACAAAAACACAGAGAAACACATAGAAAACACATAGAAAACACTTCAAAGGTGTCCAAAAGCTGACAAACTGCTCAGAAGACACAACTAACACATGGAAAAGTGACAAGTACATATAGTCATGCGAAAATAAAAGAGGTGGAGGAGTAAAAGGAGGGGGAGACACAGATATAGGCATGTCATGCCCTTCTAAAACCAAAAAGTGCGAAGCCGACACGGCCAGTCCGTTCCTGCCCGTGCGACCTCCGTGTCGCCGGGTTTGTGCCAGAGCCGCGGTGGACCCTGACGGCCAGTCCCCCTCCCCCAATACTGGTGCCTGTCCGCTGGTGGGTCGAGTGAGCCCCCCTGCAGTGGAGGCAGGTCTAATCTTTTTAATTTAAATTGTCTCTCTAATTTGAATGAGTACATATTAAATCCTTTTACAAGGATCTATTGGAGGGCAAGTCTCATGCCAGCAGCCGTGGTAATTCCAGCTCCTGTAGCGTCCACTAAAGCTGCTGCAGTTAAAAAGCTTTTATAAGGATCGAGCTTGGCGGTCCACCGCAAGGCGTCCTACCACCAGTCCCAGCCCCTGTGCCTTGAGGTGCCTCCCCAATGCTCTTCACTGAGTGTCCCGGGGGCCCGAAGCATTTCCTTTGAAAAAATTAAGTGTCCAAACTACAGGTGGTGTAGCTTGCTTAACAGCTGGGTTAATCCGCTGACTAGCAGACACTGCTACTAGGCCCAAAGTATTGCTTGGGCTAGATGCAGTTAAAAATTTGTAATTAGATACTCTAGTTGGATGCTGAGAAAGCATTCCATAGAGTCTCCTGGCATGCCATATATTATTCTCTTAAAAAGCTTGGGGTAGGGACCCTTTTATAGCCAAAATCATGGTCCTGTATCGCAATCCGTCAGCTAGGCTGAAGATAAATGGAACATTATCATCACCTTTCGTAATCACCAATGGGACAAGGCAGGGATGTCCTCTGTCCCCTCTCTTATACATCCTAGTGACGGAGCACCTGCTCTCATCAATTCACGATAACCCCAATATTAGGGGGATTGAGGTGGGAGGCACTGAGTACAAGTTCTCTGCATTTGCTGATGATGTCCTAGTATATATCACTCAACCACATATATCCATCACTGCTGTTATGGCTGAAATAGATCACTTTGGTACATGGTCAGATTTTAAAATCAATGCAGCGAAGTCTGAGACCCTTGATGTCTCCCTCCCCAAATCCATACAGGATTCCATCCAGTCCAGCTTTCCCTTTGCCTGGCCCTCACAGGGTATCAAATACTTAGGAATTCGTATTCATAGAGACCTCTCCCGTCTATTTTATCTTAATTTTGGGCCCTTTATTAAACAACTCCATAGAGATCTTACTTCTTGGCCGGTGAAGGATTTTTCCTGGTTCGGCAGAATAAATATACTAAAAATGAACGTCCTACCTAAACTCTTATACCTCTTCCAAACCATTCCCGTGGTAATTCCCTCAAATTTTAGGAAAAGACTACGCAGTAGCTTTTGCAGATTTATCTGGGCAAGTGGGCGTCCACGCATTCGGGGGGACGTTCTGATCAGATACAAACAAAAGGGGGGCCTTAGCCTTCCGGATTGTAGAAGGTATTACATGGCAGCAGTACACGCTAGAATCCTGGACTTCTTCCATCATTCGGAGGGGAAATTGTGGGTCAAAATAGCTCAATCCACTTGTCCTAAAGCTCTTACCACTCTCCCATGGTGCGCCCATTTAATTGTCCCCTCTCTTGGCCTCATGTCATATAGTACTTATGCCACTGCTTTGGCTTTGAGATCCCCCAAAAAAAGCTTATCCTCAATCGACCCCCAGGGCCCCTTGCTCCCAATTTCAGATAATCCAGATTTCCCACCAGGACTATCTGCAAATAGATTTCTCAGTTCAAATAAATCCCATCCGATATTATTTTCTCATGTCATCTCCAATACTTCGCTGCTCCCCCTCAATGACTTGTTACAGGGAAGAGCCACTTCCCCGAAGGCTAATTTTGAATATAGCCAGTTACAACACTTCTATTCAACTGTGAAGAAGCGCACACATCTTCATAGAGATCTCACAAACGTTGAAAAATTGAGCCTATCATTGTCACCCCCTACACACTCCATCTCCCTATTGTATAATCTCCTCATTGCCCAGGTAACTGACAATAGGCCAGGATTCTGCGGTGCATGGGAAAGGGAAATGGGGAAGTCCTTCTCTGACTCACAATGGGATAAATGTTTCTTCCTAACACATAAAACCTCAATAAGGTCCAAAGCTCAGGAAACCTCCTTCAAAATTATCTCTAGATGGTACCGGGTACCAGCAGTCCTTCATAGATGGTATCCAGTGGTCTCAGATAGATGTTGGAGATGTGGGGAGGAGGAAGGGACAATGTCACACACATGGTGGGCATGCCCTATAATAAATGCATTTTGGGCAAAGGTGGTTCCCATGATTGAGAAAATAACTGGTTTGACTATCCCTAATACGCCAGAAGCCCTCCTTTTATCAATGTTACCAATAAGTAAACGTAGTTATAAAAGGTCATCAATAGGCTACCTAATACAGGCGGCTAAGAATGTCATTCCACGACACTGGAAAAGCAGAGACCCACCCACTGTGGAGGAATGGTTTGCGGAGATCTCCTTCCTTAATAGGATGTAGCATCTGATTGCCATCTCACCGGCTGATGTTGATAGATACTGTGTGATTTGGAGGGATTGGATTGATTTGCAAAACTCTGACGCCTACCATCTAGCCCCCAACTAAAGTTATCCGTGATGTCGGCACAACAATGATCATAATCACACTCTATTGATTGGTGGTCTGCCGTGGTCCGCTCCCTCTCTCTCTATCGTTCATAAGGAAAAATACATGCTTGATCTGGATATTGATGGAAAACCCTCCCTGTACCCCCCAATGTACTGTCGTTATGCATAGATTTATAGTTATACTACCCCTTTTACTATGTATATTGTATTTTCTTGTACTTTTTCAACACAAAAATAAAAAAAAACTTGAATTAGAAAAAAAAAATTGTAATTAGATCTACAGGCGGTGGCTACTCCGCTGACTAGCAGACACTGAAGCTTTGGAGCAGACCTCTGATTCCCAGGCTATAGTATGAGTAAACAGCTCTTCAGACTCAACCATCTGTGTTACCCCAAGCCATAGTGTATGTAGTTTCTAAAGGTTAAAAGGGGGGGGGGGAGACCCGACCCTCCTGGAATTTACGATGGCAACGTCATGTAAAACAAAGCAAGGGGACTCCAAAAAGAGTCTCCATTTTTTCCCAAAATTGTGGCACAGACACCACTTAAGTGGCATCAATTGTCCCAGAGTTGCTTAAAATGGTTGGTGAGATGATTTTCCCAAATCCTCAAGCTTTTAGTCTCCCCAGAATGACACAGGTGGGGCAGATGGTGGTTGTTCCTGCCCACTAGGCCGCATTGTAGCACAGTGAGCTTCGCACTGCAACTTATGCTTCATATCCGTGTGACGGTTCATGCATGAAGTACTCAAACTATGGATTTTTTGGCCTCTACTTAGCTTTTGGTGACAAATGTTACAGATAACACGAGATGGGACATCCTTATCGATCTGAAAAAATGCACAGGCTATGCAAGGTTTAGAGCTCATGCGACTCTGCTACTAGCAATACTATCAAATGATTGGCTGGGTTAGATGCAGAGCGTCTGGGTTTGGTTGGGGGTCCCCACAGTCAGCCTAGGCTAGATGCAGTTAAAAATTATTATTAGATACACAGGCGGTGCAGCTTGCTTCGCAGCTGGGCTAATACGCCCAAAGTATTGGTAGACTCTATACTAAATAAGGAAGGATTCACTGACTGTGGTGTCCCCTCCGTGGGCTGTGACGATTGGTGGAGATTTGGTGGATGATTATAGGAGAAAGCTCCTTAATAGAGAAAGTTGGTGGATTTATACTTTAAATACACGTGTACCAGCGGGTTTAAACATCAGACATGATTTGATGTATCATTATGAATGATCATTTATAGATTATTATTATATATATGTTCCTTTTTTCTTCTTTTCTTTTTCTTTTGGATTATTTACATTTATATGCATTGTTAACTCAGCCTTGAACAGGTGCATAGCAGGACATGACATATAAATACCACTTCCTTGCTGTTTTTCTGCTATGCAATGATTAAGAACCTTTAGTTCGAAATGCGTTTGCTGTTCTTCTCCAAGGTGGACTTTTAAAATATTTTTTGTATGACCCAATAAAAAGTGGATTTAAGAAGATTTGTTCAGCTGGTTCTTCCTGGTTCCTCATGTTCGTCTGGTAGCACTCCTGGCTCCGTGCTGTTGATCTTCTAGGTGGGTGAGCTGATTTTTTACTTTCTTTTTCTGCCATGTGGCGATTGGTCATCCACTTTCGCTGCCCCTTACTCAACGAATTCACAAACATCTCCCGTCGGTTTGGAGTCCCATTATGCCCAACCAAAAACATAGGCCCCACAACTAAAAAAAATCTTTCTTAGGCATCGAAATCGACACCACAGCAAGGGTGTTCCACCTCCCATGGGAAAAAATACCAAAACATTACACCTGATCTAGGTTTTTTGCGCAGTATGGAAAGTAACACTACAGCAGATGCAAGTATTACTAGGTCTCCTCGTGTTTGCGAGTCGGGTGATGCCAGTCGGAAGGGTTTTTTCTCTTCATGTATCGGCCGCAACAAAATGGGCATCTAAACTGAGTCATACAATCAGAATCAGCAGGCAGCTACGGGCGGACTTAGAGGTGTGGAAAACCTTCTTATAATCATCGAACGGTCACACGTTATTTATGTCAGCAGAACAGTCCAACATTCAACTAAGATTATTCACCGGGGCGGCAGAATCAGGCGGATATGCAGCGATACTAAATAACCAATGGTGCACAAGCTTATGGCCTCCGTATTGGGCAGAACAAGTGCTGACAAAAAAACAGACAGTCCTGGAACTGTTTCTAATAGTGGTAGCAATAGAAATATGGGGCGCGCGCCTGGCTATCAAAAATATACTCTTCATAACAAAAAACACCAGCCTAGCGCACTTCATTAATAATGTGGCATCATCGTCTCTCCCAGTGCTAGGCCTACTACGCCGGCTAGCATTCCTGTACCTAAAACACAATGTATGGGTCCGCGCTAGCCATGATGCTGAGGGGTCTAACGCTGCTGCTAACGCTTTATCACAATTCAATTGGCAGATTTTCACAGAGCTCCTCCCCAACGCCCACCCATCGGGCAACAGGTGTCCAGCCTCCCTATGGGATCTAGTGGAGAATAGTTGATGCCATTAATCAGAGCGTCAGTTGCCCCGTCGATGTGGCAAGCATACGGTAAGGCATGGGAGCAGTGGACACGACTAGTAGCAGGCAGACGGGTTGACCAATGTGAACAAGCCAGATTACAAGTCACCATAGAATTTCTCCACCAGCTAATGATGAGGGGCATATCAGTGGCGTCAGAGCAGCGGTGGTTGGCCGGAGTAGCATTTCACTTCCAACTACTGAATTGGGGACATGTGACAAAGAGATTCATCATCAGACAATCCATAAAAGGGTGGAAAAGGGATCAGCCAAGTCAGGAGTGTAGACGTCCCGTCCCATGTCACTAAAACTGATTTCTCACATCACATCCCTAACACCATTAACATGATACTCACAATTCGAAGCAACACTACTGTCTACTGTATTTGCGATCGCCTTCTTCGGGGCGCTATGCATAAGCGAATTAGTCCCTCAATCCAAAATTAACACCAGTGGAGGCTTATTACACCAGGACGTAGTCATAGCCAATAATGCAATACGTCTACACATACGCAAATCGAAAACGGTTCCAGCGGGCAGGGGCACTTGGGTACTTCTAAAACCCACAAATAGTATGCTGAGTCAGGTAACAATAGTAAAAACATATATAACCATCAGATCACAAAGTAATTTCTTCCTATCACACATTGATGGAACGCCATTATCAAGATACCAGTTCCAAGCTATATTTAATAAATGCATAACATCGGCAGGGAACCACCCCAAAGATTATGGGACACACTCATTCCGCATAGGCGCGGCCACAGAAGCAGCAAGAGCAAGACTGTCACAAACGGAAGTTCAGAGGATAGGGAGATGGCGATCCACGTGTTTGGCGAGATACATAAGACCGGACTTGTTATCCTAATGTGGTTTGTTTCTTTTACAGGTGACGCTAAGCCAACAGTGTGGGTGATAGGCCAATCGTATATATATTGGGCAGAAAAAAGGGCGAAAGTCCGCCCAGGTGGGAGGAAATTAGAGTTTCATAACACATATTTCAACTGGAGAGGTATTAGAGGCCTGCAATGGCCACAGGTACTAATGGAGGTAATCAAGGTAGGGAGAGAGGCAAGAGGTCCGTTCATCTTAGTTATAAAGGCCGGGGGAAACGACCTAGGTTATCACAAGAGCGCATAACTAATGGCAATAATGAAACTAGACACTGAGCGCTTCAGAGAATTTTTCACAAAAATAGTCAGAGATTGTGCCGAGCACGGTATGGCAAAGTGCCCGAGACATCACGGCCATCGAACAGACAAGGCGGATAATAAATAATTGGATGCCAAAATTTATAAGAGACAGAGGCGGACAACTGGAAGGAAATAAAGCAGGCCTCATACGGTCCGACTGTGTTCACTTAATGGATATTGAACTGGACATATTCCTGTCAGGACTCCAGGACGGAGTGGAACAAGCGTTAACAGTGATGGATGGGGGTCAGAGTCCTGCATAAGAGTACGCAGGATCCTCTGTGGTCTGGAAATAGAAAGGACATGTTGGAGAGTTACACTTGTTGGCCAACTTGCCGTTGTGGAGACTGGAGACACAGGGCATGCTGCAACAAGCTGAATTATCTTAGAAATAAAATGCCTTTCTAATGTAATGAGTATAAACAGTTAATAAAGCTGTGACCGATCCTCACCCATCCAGTTGTAAGAGTTACATGATTGTATTGTCAATGAAAGGGGGCGGTAGGGGGCTGAGTGTCTGGGTTTGGTTGGGGGTCACCACAGTCTGCCTAGGCTAGATGCAGTTAAAAATCATTATTAGATACACAGGCGGTGCAACTTGCTTTGCAGCTGGGTTACTACGCTGACTAGCAGACACTGAAGTTTTGGAGCAGACCTCTGAGTAAACAGCTCTTCAGACTCAACCATCTGTGTTACCCCAAGCCATAGTGTATGTAGTTTCTTACGGATAAAAGGGGGGGGGACCCAACCCACCTGTAATTGACGATGCCAACGTCACGTAAAACACAGCAAGGGGACTCCAAAAAGAGTCTCCATTTTTTCAAAAAATTTGGGGCACACATACCACTTAAGTGGCATCAATTGCCCCAGAGTTGCTTAAAACGGTTGGTGAGGTGATTTTAACAAATCCTCAAGCTTTTATTCTCCCCAGGATGACACAGGGGTAGAAAAGTCCTTGCGGATCCATGATTTGTTCATCTTTATGAACGTGAGTCTGTCTACATTCTCAGTGGACAGCCGCGTGCGCTTATCTGTCAGCACACCACCAGCAGCGCTGAACACAGGTTCAGAGAGAACGCTGGCTGCAGGGCATGACAAGATCTCCAAGGCGTGAGTGGCGAGCTCCGGCCAATTATCCAGATTGGAAGCTCAAAAAGAGCAAGGGTCTAGTGACACAGTCATGGCTTCGATGTTCAGTTGGAGATACTCCTGTACCATCGTCTCTAGGCGTTGACTATGTGTCTGACTTCTTGTCTCCTGTGGCCTTGCAAAGGATGGGCTAAAAAAGTGGTGAAAGGATTCCGTAAAATTGCTGTTACCAGCAGATACTGTGTTTCTGTTACGGTTTGAGTGCTGAACACTTGACGGTCCCACGGTTGGCAAGTTGGAACTGTGAGATTCACTACATGCACCACTGGTGTTTTGCGGCAAAGCACAAGTAAGATTCTGCAACAGTCTCTGCTGATACTCTTGCATGCGTGAATCCCTTTCTATGGCAGGAATTACTTCGGCAAATTTACTTTTGTACAGGGGATCTAAGAGTGTGGCTACCCAGTAGTCAGGATTATTTAGAATTCTGACAATTCGAGGGTCATGTTGCTGGTAGTGCAGCAAGAAGGCACTCATGTGTCTTGCGCATCCAGGAGCACCAAGTCCCTGTTGTGTTGGCGGCGAGGTAAGAATCATGCTTCCTTCCTCTGCCCTCTCCCCCCAACCTCGCACAACAGAAATGTGATCAAGGTCTCCCTCATCTCATGAGTCTTCCTTGCCCATCACCAGTTCGTCCTCCACTTCTTCCTGGGCTCCTACACCTTCCTCACTAGTTTGGCTGCTACCATGCGCCCTGGTTAAGCCCTCTCCCCCACCCTCCCATTCCTGCCGCCTTGGTGCTGCCGACCGTCTGGACCTTGCAGATGTTAGCCCTTCCGCATACAACTCCTCCTCCTCTACTTCCTCCACCTCCTCTTGTCCCACCACCTGACTCCGAATTCTGTTTAACATGTGCTCCAGCATGTAAAATCACCAGAATAGTCATGCTGATAATGGCATCGTCAGCACTAAACATCTTCGTCGCCATTTCAAAACTGTGCAGAAGGGTGCATAGGTTCCTGATCTGAGACAACTCCTCCTGCGTGATTTGCCCCACCTCTGGATCTCGTTGGCCCAGGCTATAAGTCAGAACGTATTGCACCAGGGCTTGTCGGTGCTGCCACAGTCGCTGCAACATGTGCAGAGTTGAATTCCACCGTGTTGGCACATTGCATTTTAACCGGTGAAGTGGCAGGTCCAACGACTTCTGTAGAGGTGTAAGTCGCTGAGCTGCGGGATGCGAACGCCGAAAGTGAGCACACAGCGACTGTGCCCTCTGCAGAAGGCCATCTAGTCCGGGATAGTGGTCTAAAAATTCAACACGTGAGCCATACAAGGCACGTGTGTGACATTGCCCAGGTTTGCAGCATTGTCGCACACGGCCTTCCCTGGTTGCAGGTCCAATGGAGACAACCATTCATGAAACTGGCTCTCCAGAGCTGACCACAACTCCTCAGCTGTGTGACTCACATTTCCCAGACATTTTAAAGTAAAAACCGCCTGATGACGCTGAGCCCTGCTGCTAGCATAGTAAGGAGGTGTGCAGGATCCCTTCTGCGCAGTTAGAAAGCGGGTGGCATGACCAGACAGGCTTTGGGTGCAGGTGGAAGACTGAGAGGAGGTTGAGGAGGCAGAAGCTGTGGAGGAACTTAGAGATAAAGAGGATTGACGCACAATTCGTGGGGACGGCAAGACTTGGACAGCAGCCCCTTGTCCTGCTGTCACCATAGTGACCCAGTGCCCAGTCAGCGACATGTAATGCCTCTGTCCATGCCTACTCATCCAAGTGTCTGTGATGAAATGCATCCTGTCACACACAGAGTTTTTCAAAGAAGCGGTGATGTTGTGTGCGACATGCTGGTGGAGCGCAGGCACACCTTTCTGTGAGAAGTAGTGCCGACTGGGCATCTGGTACTGGGGCACTGCGACGGACATAAGGTCTCGAAAATCCTCTGTGTCCACCAGGCGGAAAGGCAGCATTTCTGTAGCCAAGAGCTTGCAGATGGTGAAATTCAACCTCTTAGCTTTCTCATGGCTAGGAGGAAATGGTCTTTTACTTGTCCACATCTGAGGGACCGAGGGCTGGCTGTTGTGCTTAGACTGGGTTGAGTAGGGTGTCCACGGCAAACTGACGGTCTGTGAGGAAGATGCAGGCAGAAAAGTTAGGTTGTCTTGATCCAAAGGTTGTGCTCTCGATGTCGGAGAGCGCGCAACACCAGCTGGTGTTTCCACTTCCAAATGAAATGATGACCTGCCAATCACACTGGCTGTTGCGGGTAAAGAGGTGGCAGGTCTGCGTATCAAAACAGGTGTGACTGCTGTCCCCCCAGTCACAGAGGATGAAGAGGCCGTGGATGCACAAGATGGGGCAGACGGTGGTTGGCCCGGCCCGCTAGGCCGCATTGTAGCACAGTGAGCTTCCCACTGCAACTTATGCTTCATATCCATGTGACGGTTCATGCATGAAGTACTCAAACTATGGATTTTTTGGCCTCTACTTAGCTTTTGGTGACAAATGTTACAGATAACATGAGTTGGGTCATCCTTATCGATCTGAAAAGATTCCCAGGCTATGCAAGGCTTAGAACCCATGCGACCTGAAGAGCCACCACGACTTGTGGTCAGAGGCAGAGTTGTGTTTGAGGATGCAGTTGTTGACATGCTTCCTGTACTACGTCTCTGTCCAGGAAGGCGCAACCTGACCTCGTCGTCACTAGCATCCTCCTCCACCTCCTCTGCTGACCTCATCGACTGGCTGACTGTGGGTTGACAGTAAGTGGGATCTGCAACCTCGTCATCATCACCCTGTGTGTTATCACACCCGTCGTCCTCAGAGCCAACTTCTTCCTGCCCTGACAAAAAACTCAAGTTGGCGCTCCAATCAGGTATTTGAGTCTCATCATCGTCTTCCTCATTGTCTCCACCAACAGGAGTTACAGTTTGGGAACGAGGGTCTACATTATGCTCAGAACCTTCTTCATCTGGTCCTGGATCCGACTCATAAAGATTCTGGGCATCAGTGCAGATCATTTCCTCGTCTGGATTCACAGAAGCTCTGGAGCCGACCTCTGATTCCCAGGCTATAGTATGAGTAAACAGCTGTGCAGACTCAACCATCTGTTCTACACCATACTCAGACGGGCAGCTGGAGACTTGGGAGCTGTGAGGAAGCAAGTGCGATTGGGGTGACACCTCTGAGGACTGGAGTATTTGTAATGTTGAAGTTGAGGTGGAGGAGAGCCCACTTAAAGGAGCACTTGATGTCCGTTGAAGCACCTGCTGTTTTTTTGCCTCATCTGGAATTTGTAGCAATGGGCGTGGCCGTAAGAAAGGGATCGTATCACATTGTCCACTAAAAGAAGTAGACATCTTAGTTTGACTGGAGGATGGTCTTTCTTCTGCAGATGTTACTGTTGCTTTAACACCTACCCCATGGACACAACCTTTTTTTCCCTTCCCAACACGCCTATTCCCCTTTCAACCAGCAGCAGGCCTTTTGCCACACATTTTGGTGGTTAACTAATTGACAACTCTGGAGTTGTTTGCACAAAAAACGAGGGATGGAAACCGAGCAGAACTGAGTGGCCAAATTGTGGTACTAGCCCAAAAGGATTGGCTGGGTTAGAAGCAGTAAAACATTTTATTAGATACACAGGTGGTGGAGCTTGGTATAGATAGCCTAATAGAATGAGTACCAAACACTGCTACAGGCCCAAAATTATTTTCCAGGCAAGATACAGCTAAAAATTATTAGTAATTTAAAAGCTGGTGGAGCTTAGTATAGATGGCCTAATAGAATGAGTACCACACACTGCTACTAAGCCCAAAATTATTTTCCGGGCTAGATGCAGCTAAAAATTATTATTAATTTCAAAGCTGGTGGAGCTTGGTATAGATGGCTTAATACAATGAGTACCACACACTGCTACTATGCCCAAAATTATTTTCCGGGCTAGATGCAGCTAAAAATTATTATTAATTTCAAAGCTGGTGGAGCTTGGTATAGATGGCCTAATACAATGTGTACCACTCACTGCTACTATGCCCAAAATTATTTTCCGGGCTAGATGCAGCTAAAAATTAATATTAATTTCAAAGCTGGTGGAGCTTGGTATAGATGGCCTAATACAATGTGTACCACTCACTGCTACTAAGCCCAAAATTATTTTCCGGGCTAGATGCAGCTAAAAATTATTATTAATTTCAAAGCGAGTGGAGCTTGGTATAGCTGGCCTAATACAATGAGTACCACACACTGCTACTATGCCCAAAAGGTATTACTTGGCTAGGTGCAGTAAAAAATTTGTATTACATACACAGGTGGTGTAGCTTGCAACACAAATAGGCTACTCCACTGACTAACACACACTGCTAATATGCCCAAAAGGTTTTACTTGGCTAGGTGCAGTAAAAAATTTGTATTACATACACAGGTGGTGTAGCTTGCAACACAGATACGCTACTCCACTGACTAACACACACTGCAAGAGGCCCAAAAGGATTTGCTTAGCTAGATTTAGCCAAATGCTGTGAAAAACACTTGCACAGCACTAAAACAGACCTGCCTGGCAAAAAGTGATAGGAACTGATGTAACCTAGCCCTCAAAAGGGCTGGAATTACAACTAGTCACTACTCCCAACCTATCTGTCTATTTAAGAGCACAGACCTGCCTGCTAAAAGTGCTAGGAACTGCTGTAACCTAGCCCTCAAAAGGGCTGCAATTACAAACTAGTCCCTACTCCCTAAACCTTTCTGTCTATTTAAGAGAAAATTCGCTTGCAATTCAGTTACACAATATAGCGCTAACAGCAGCAGCAGTGCCGTCTAACACTCAGCTGCAGCAGTGAGAAAATGGTGGCGACTGGGAAAATGGCTGGGTCTTATAGGGCAAGGACATGTGACATACACAGCCAATGACACATGCCCTTGCTTGTGTGAAAAAAAGCACTTCGCTCCGTGTGTGCGCTGCTGATAGGCTGACAGACTGCACCTCCCCACTGTAAATGCGGGAAAGAGAAAAAAAAATGGAGATCTTCATTATTTCTGCAGAGATCCATCCCATGCCCCTCCCCCCGCCCCGCTGTACACTCAAACTGCGTATTAACATTAATTTTCATCATTACTGAGAAAAAATCCAGTTACGATTTTCGTGCACGAACAGTTATCGAACATAACCTCGAACAGCCGGAGTTTTTTCAAATCGTTCGGGTTCGTCGAACGGCTTGAACACCGCCCAAAACATCTCAAATTTGAAATTGGTGAACAGTTCGATTCTAACACCGCTCATCTCTAGTCATGGGGCATTATATTGGGGCCCAGGAACCATGGGGCATTATATGGGGGCCCAGCCTGCATGGGGCATTATATGAGAGCCCAGTCTGCATGGGGCATTATATGGGGTCACAGCCTGCATGGAGGATTATATGGGGGCACAGCCTTCATGGGGCATTATATGGGGGCCCAGCCTGCATGGGGCATTATATGGGGGCACAGCCTGCATGGGGCATTATATGGGGACACAACCTGCATGGGGAATTATATGGGGGCACAGCCTGTGGACTTCCATGACATATAAAGGGACTAGGGGAGGCCAACCCAGTCTAAATACCCAGATGCCCAGGTCCCATAACATCACTACCTCAGTCATGGCTTCTGTGCACCCTTAGTTGCATGTTCCCTCAGCCACACATATGGCCTTGTGGGTTTGTTACATCAGAAGTAACACACCCACAAGTCAGATCCTACAATTTAAATAGCAAAGTTGAATCCTAGTGAAAAACCAACTCTATTTAAAGTCTTTTTATTGAATGTTTATAACAGAAGTACATGAAGAATAAATTGCTGTAATGTTTTCCATTTTAAATCTATGGGAAAATTGTATTTTTTCCTAAATGGACTTTAGTTATATTACTTAAAATACTATTTAAACCATGACCTCTAATTTTCTAAGAAATTACATAGTTTTTATTTTATGGCAAAACAAATGACAAGCACTTACCTAAGTGACTAAAAAAAATAAATCATACTAGATATTTAGCTTTTTGAGATCTCAAATTTAGCTAACTGGCTAAAGGATAGAAGGCAGAGGGTGGTTATAAATGGAATATACTCAGATTGGGTAAGTGTCACTAGTGGGGTACCACAGGGGTCTGTACTAGGCCCAATGTTATTTAATATCTTTATTAACGACATAGTCAATGGGATAAATAGTAAAATATCAATATTTGCAGATGACACAAAGTTATGTAAAACAATTAATACAAAAGAGGATAGTGAAGACCTACAGAGGGATTTGGATAAGCTGGGTAGGTGGAGCATTAAATGGCAAATGAGGTTTAACGAGGAGAAATGTAAGGTCATACATATGGGAAGGAAAAATGGAAGTCACCAGTAGTGTTGAGCCACCCCCGTAGTGTTCGAGTTCGGTTCGGTTCGTCGAACACCCGTGTGTTCGCCGAACTGTTCGTCGAACTGTTCGTCGAACACCTTCGAACACCGTTAAAACCAATGGCAGGCAAACAAAAACACATAGAAACACATAGAAAACACCTTCAAAGGTGTCCAAAAGCTGACAAACTGCTCAGAAGACACAACTAACACATGGAAAAGTGACAAGTACATATAGTCATGCGAAAAGAAAAGAGGTGGAGGAGTAAAAGGAGGGGGAGACACAGATATAGGCATGTTATGCCCTTCTAAAATCCAAAAAGTGAGAAGCCGAGACGGCCAGTCCGCTCCTGCCCGTGCCACCTCCGTGTCGCCGGGTTTGTGCCAGAGCCGCGGTGAACCCTGACGGCCAGCCCCCCTCTCCCAATACTGGTGCCTGTCCGCTGGTGGGTCGAGAGAGCCCCCCTGTGGTGGAGGCAGCTCTAAGCTTTTTAATTTAAATTGTCCCTCTAATTTGAATGAATACACTTTAAATCCATTTACAAGGATCTATTGGAGGGCAAGTCTCATGCCAGCAGCCGCGTAATTCCAGCTCCAGTAGCGTCCACTAAAGCTGCTGCAGTTAAAAAGCTTTTATAAGGATCGAGCTCGGCTGTCCACCGCAAGGCATCCTAGTGCCAGTCCCAGCCCCTATGCCTTGGGGTGCCTCCTGATGCTCTTCACTAAGTATCCCGTGGTCCCGAAGCATTTCCTTTGAAAAAATTAAGTGTCCAAACTACAGGTGGTGTAGCTTGCTTAACAGCCGGGATAATCCGCTGACTAGCAGACACTGCTACTAGGCACAAAGTATTTCCTGGGCTAGATGCAGTTAAAAATTTGTAAGTAGATACTCTCGTTGGATGCTGAGAAAGCATTCCATAGAGTCTCCTGGCACGCCATATATGATTCTCTTAAAAAGCTTGGGGTAGGGGTCTAGGGGACCCTTTTATAGCCAAAATCACGGCCCTGTATCACAATACGTCACCTAGGCTGAAGATAAATGGAACTGTAGCACCGAGGGCTCGGTTGCTACAGACGTATTGCACCTCACCCAGAGGTGTGATATCTCACTCTCAGATAAGGATGGAGTGTGGATCAGGACCCGACACCTGCATGCATTACACCACATTGCCGTGGGGCAGGGCGACCAATATGCCCCTGAGATGGGCAAGACAGTCCCTGTTCCTGGCTGGAGTGGGGGGAGGGAACACTGAGGAAGGGGAACCCTGCAGTGCAGGAGCAGGGAGGAAGCAGTTCCTGGGTGCATTGAGAAGGGAGTATAAAAGGTGGGCACCATCTTAGTTCAGTGCAGAGAAGTCTGAGCAGAAGTGGCAGGGAGCAGGGGCTCTGCATGAGCTCTGCTCCGGAGGCGGGCCTAGTAACAGAGGCCCAGGCCTGCAAGAGGGAGAAGGAAGGAAGAGGAGCGGAGAAGGCTCCAGGAACGAGGAATGAAGGGATCCCAGGGGTGCGGACGGGCGAGTCGCCACCGCACGCCCGAATCCACCTGCGTGGAGGGGTCAGGCCAAAGGGGGAGACCGGTCCCCGAACTAGTGGAGGCAGGAAACGACCCTCAGCTAGAAACCGGAGGCTCTGACATTTTATGTGGCGCAGCCCCTTGCTCCACCCGCTAGGAAGGCACCACATAGGGTCAGGGAAAC
This sequence comes from Phyllobates terribilis, assembly GCF_046119375.1. Classification (NCBI taxonomy): domain Eukaryota; kingdom Metazoa; phylum Chordata; class Amphibia; order Anura; family Dendrobatidae; genus Phyllobates; species Phyllobates terribilis. The sequence goes on along the minus strand of NW_027362769.1, from coordinate 212,599,087 downwards.
TGGCGCCAAGTTTACCAAGAGGAGGCCCGAGGCAGCCGGACAGAAGTGTTGGTAAGAAAGGCCAGACAAAGGACACACAAAGGGGGTCCTGTGAAGCGCTCCAAAGTTATCTGGGAGTTGTCTGAGCCCCTCACCTGGTGAGCACAGTACGACGTGGGCAGCCGTTACCTGCAGACGTGGTCTGGATAATAAGAACTGTGAGTAAAGGCCCTGAACTGCATCACTGACTCCGTGTCGTTACTGCTGCTGCCCTGCACCATCACCCCCATCCTCCGCATACACTGCCCTGAGGCTATACTCCTCCCGTGGGGAGTTATGCTACGCTCTGCTGCACCCACAACACCAGCCTTAGCGGTCTGCCCTGTAGCGGCGGTTCACTCTGACCGCAATCCACGGGTGGCGTAGTCGGACATTTAAACATCAAAACCACATAAATAGTTCCGCCACTGGTTTGACCGCCCTGAGCCACGGAACCGGATCGCCGCCACGAAGACTACAACCACCAGCATCCACCAAAAAGGGTCCGGCTCCGGGTGTCCCAAGGCCCAGGGGGTGCGTCAGAACATTTTCATCACCTTTCACAATCACCAATGGGACAAGGCAGGGATGTCCTCTGTCCCCTCTCTTATACATCCTAGTGACGGAGCACCTGCTCTCATCAATTCGCCATAACCCCAATATTAGGTGGATTGAGGTGGGAGGCACCGAGTACAAGTGCTCTCTATTTGCTGATGATGTCCTAGTATATATCACTCAATCACATATATCCATCCCTGCTGTTATGGCTGAAATAGATCACTTTGTTACATGGTAAAATTTTAAAATCAATGCAGCGAAGTCTGAGGCCCTCGATGTCTCCCTCCCTAAATCCATATAGGATTCCATCCAGTCCAACTTTCCCTTTGCCTGGCCCTCACAGGGTATCAAATACTTAGGAATTCCTATTCATAGAGACCTCTCCCATCTATGTTATCTTAATTTTGGGCCCTTTATTGAACAATTCCATACAGACCACGGTTGGCAAGTTGGAACTGTGAGATTCACTACGTGCACCACTGGTATTTTGTGGAAAAGCACATGTAAGATTCTGCAACAGTCTCTGCTGATACTCCTGCATGCGTGCATCCCTTTCTATGGCAGGAATAATTTCTGCAAATTTACTTTTGTACCGGGGATCTAACAGTGTGGCAACCCAGTAGTCAGGATTATTTCTAATTCTCACAATTCGAGGGTCATGTTGCAGGTAGTGCAGCAAGAAGGCACTCATGTGTGTTGCGCATCCAGGAGCATCAAGTCCCTGTTGTGTTGGTGGCGAGGTAACAATCATGCTTCCTTCCTCTGTCCTCTCCCCCCAACCTCGCACAACAGAAATGTGATCAAGGTCTCCCTCATCTGATGAGTCTTCCATCAGTTCGTCCTCCACTTCTTCCTGGGCTCCTGCACCTTCCTCACTAGTTTGGCTGCTACCATGCGCCCTGGTAAAATCATCTCCTCCACCCTCACATGCCTGCCGCCCTGGTGCTGCCGACCGTCTGGACCTTGCAGATGTTAGCCCTTCCGCATACAACTCCTCCTCCTCTACTTCCTCCACCTCCTCTTGTGCCACCACCTGACTCCGAATTCTGTTTAACATGTGCTCCAGCATGTAAATCACCGGAATAGTCATGCTGATAATGGCATCGTCAGCACTAAACATCTTCGTCGCCATTTCAAAACTGTGCAGAAGGGTGCATAGGTCCCTGATCTGAGACCACTCCTCCAGCGTGATTTGCCCCACCTCTGAATCTCGTTGGCCCAGGCTATACGTCAGAACGTATTGCACCAGGGCTTGTCGGTGCTGCCACAGTCGCTGCAACATGTGCAGAGTTGAATTCCACCGGGTAGGCACATCGCATTTTAGCCGGTGAAGTGGCAGGCCCAACGACTTCTGTAGAGATGTAAGTCGCTGAGCTGCGGGATGCGAACGGCGGAAGTGAGCACACAGCGACCGTGCCCTCTGCAGAAGGCCATCTAGTCTGGGATAGTGGGCTAAAAATTGCTGGACAACCAGGTTCAACACGTGAGCCATACAAGGCACGTGTGTGACATTGCCCCGGCGAAGGGCCGCACCCAGGTTTGCAGCATTGTCGCACACGGCCTTCCCTGGTTTCAGGTCCAGTGGAGACAACCATTCATGAAATTGGTTCTCCAGAGCTGACCACAACTCCTCAGCTGTGTGACTCACATTTCCCAGACATTTCAATGTAAAAACCGCCTGATGACGTTGAGCCCTACTGCCAGCATAGTAAGGAGGTGTGCAGGATCCCTTCTGCGCAGTTAGAAAGCTTGTGGCATGACCAGACAGGCTTTGGGTGCAGGTGGAAGACCGAGAGGAGGTTGAGGAGGCAGAAGCAGTGGAGGAAAAATGACATAAAGAGGATTGACGCACAACTCGTGGGGACGGCAAGACTTGGACAGCAGCCCCTTGTCCTGCTGTCACCATAGTTACCCAGTGCCCAGTCAGCGACATGTAACGCCCCTGTCCATGCCTACTCGTCCAAGTGTCTGTGGTGAAATGCACCCTGTCACACACAGAGTTTCTCAAAGAAGCGGTGATGTTGTGTGCGACATGCTGGTGGAGCGCAGGCACACCTTTCTTTGAGAAGTAGTGCCGACTGGGCATCTGGTACTGGGGCACTGCGACGGACATAAGGTCTCGAAAATCCTCTGCGTCCACCAGGCGGAAAGGCAGCATTTCTGTAGCCAAGAGCTTGCAGATGGTGAAATTCAACCTCTTAGCTTTCTCATGGCTAGGAGGAAATGGTCTTTTACTTGTCCACATCTGAGGGACCGAGGGCTGGCTATTGTGCTTAGACGGGGTTGATAAGGGTGTCCCCGGCAAACTGCCGGTCTGTGAGGAAGATGCAGGCGGACATGTTAGGTTGCCTTGATCCAAAGGTGGTGCTATCGATGTCGGAAAGCGCTCAAGACCAGCTGGTGTTACCACCTCCAAAGAAAATGATGACCTGCCAATCACGCTGGCTGTTGCGGGTAAAGAGGTGGCAGGTCTGCGCCCCAAAACAGGTGTGACTGCTGTCCCCCCAGTCACAGAGGATGAAGAGGCCGCGGATGCACAAGATATGGCAGACGGTGGTTGGCCCGGCCGGCTAGACCGCATTGTAGCACACTGAGCTTCCCACTGCAACTTATGCTTCATGTCCATGTGCCGGTTCATGCATGAAGTACTCAAACTATGTATTTTTTGGCCTCTACTTAGCTTTTGCTGACAAATGTTACAGATAACACGAGTTGGGTCATCTTTATCGATCTGAAAAAATGCCCAGGCTATGCAAGGCTTAGCACCCATGCGACCTGAAGAGCCACCACGACTTGTGGTGAGAGGCAGAGTTGTGTTTGAGGATGCAGTTGTTGACGTGCTTCCAGTACTACGTCTCTGTCCAGGAAGGCGCAACCTGACCTCGTCGTCACTAGCATCTTCCTCCACCTCCTCTGCTGACCTCATCTCTTGGCTGACTGTGGGTTGACAGTAAGTGGGATCTCCGACCTCATCATCATCACCCTGTGCGTTATCACACCCGTCGTCCTCAGAGCCAACCTGTTCCTGCCCTGACAAAAAACTAAAGTTGTCGCTCCAATCAGGTATTTGAGTCTTATCATCGTCTTCCTCATTGTCTCCACCAACAGGAGTTACAGTTTGGGAATGAGGGTCTACATTATGGTCAGAACCTTCTGCGTCTGGTCCTGGATCCGACTCATAAAGATTCTGGGCATCAGTGCAGATCATTTCCTCGTCTGGATTCACAGAAGCGCTGGAGTCGACCTCTGATTCCCAGGCTATAGTATGAGTAAACAGCTCTGCAGACTCAACCATCTGTTCTACCTCATACTTAGACGGGCAGCTGGAGATTTGGGAGCTGTGAGGAAGCAAGTGCGATTTGGGTGACACCTTTGAGGACTGGAGTATTTGTGATGTTGAAGTTGATGTGGAGGAGAGCCCACTTAAAGGAGCACTTGATATCCGTTGAAGCACCTGCTGTTTTTGTGCCTCATCTGGAATTTGTAGCGATTGGCGTGGCCGTAAGAAAGGGATCTTATCACATTGTCCGCTAAAAGAAGTAGACATTTTAGTTTGGCTGGAAGATGGTCTTTCTTCTGCACCTACCCCACGGACACAACCTTTTTTCCCCTTCCCAACACGCCTATTCCCCTTTCCACCAGCAGCAGGCCTTTTTCCACTCATTTTGGTGGTTAACTAATTCACAACTCTGGAGTTGTTTGCACAAAAAAACAATGGATGGTAACCGAGCAGAGCTGAGTGGCCAAACTGTGGTATTAGGCCAAAACTATTGGCTGGGTTAGATGCAGAAAAAAATTATTTTTAATTTGCAACCTGATGGAGGTCAGTATAGATGGACTAATAGACCAAGTCCCACACACCGCTAGAAGCCCAAATATTTTTTCAGAGCTAGATGCAGAAAATTTTTTTATTCAATTTGCAACCTGATGGAGGTCAGTATAGATGGACTAATAGACCAAGTCCCACACACTGCTAGAAGCCCAAATATTTTTTCAGAGCTAGATGCAGAAAAAAATTATTTTTAATTTGCAACCTGATGGAGGTCAGTATAGATGGACTAATAGACCAAGTCCCACACACCGCTAGAAGCCCAAATATTTTTTCAGAGCTAGATGCAGAAAAAAATTATATTCAATTTGCAACCTGCTGGAGGTCAGTATAGAAGGACTAATAGAACAAGTCCCACACACTGCTAGAAGCCCAAATATTTTTTCAGAGCTAAATGAAGAAAAAAATTATTTTTAATTTGCAACCTGATGGAGGTCAGTATAGATGGACTAATAGACCAAGTCCCACACACTGCTAGAAGCCCAAATATTTTTTCAGAGCTAGATGCAGAAAAAAATTATATTCAGTTTGCAACCTGATGGAGGTCAGTATAGATGGACTAATAGAATGATGCTATGCCCAAAAGATTTTACTTCACTAGGTGCAGTAAAAAAATTGGTATTCTATACACAGGTGGTATATCTTGCAACACAGATAGGCTACTCCACTGACTAACACACTCTGCAATAGGCCAAAAAGGATTAGCTTTGCTAGATTCAGCCAAATGCTGTGAAAAAAACTTGCACAGCACTGGCACAGACCTGCCTGGCAAAAACTGATAGGAACTGATGTAACCTAGTCCTGAAAAGGACTCCAATTACAATTAGTCTTTACTCCCACAATCTATCTATTTAAGAGCACAGACCTGCCTGATAAAAGTCGTAGGAAATGCTGTAACCTAGTCCTTAAAAGGACTGCAATCACAACTATTCCCTACTCCCAAGCTATCTGTATATTTGTGCCAAAATTGGCTTGAAATTAACAAGGTATAGCGCACACAGCAACAGCGGTGCCGTCTAACACGCAGCTGCAGCAGTGAGAAAATGGTGGCGACGGGGAAAATGGCTTGGTCTTATAGGGCAAGGACATGTGACATACACTGCCAATGACACATGCCCTTGCTTGTGTGAAAAAAGCACTTCGCTCCGTGTGTGTGCTGCTGATAGGCTGACAGATTGCACCTCCCCACTGCAAATGCGGGAAAGAGAAAAAAAAATGGAGATCTTCATTGTTCCTGCAGAGATCCATCCCCTGCCCCTCCCCCCACCCCGCTGTACACTCAAACTGCGTATTAACATTAATTTTCATCATTACTGAGAAAAAATCCAGTTATGATTTTGGTGCACGAACAGTTATCGAACATAACCTCGAACAGCCGAATTTTTCTCAAATTGTTCGTGTTCGCCGACCGGCTCGAACACCGCCCAAAACAGCTCGAATTTGAGATTGGCGAACAGTTCGAGTAGAACAACGCTCATCTCTAGTCACCAGTACTCACTGAATGGGAAATCATTGGGGAATTCAGAGATGGAGAAGGACTTGGGCATCTTGATTGATAGCAAACTAAATTGAAGTGCCCAAAGTCAGGCCGCTGCTGTAAGGGCAAACAGGGTAATGGGATGTATCAGAAGAGGTATAGCTGCAAAGGATGAGAACATTGTTCTTCCACTGTACAAAGCACTGGTCAGACCACACTTGGAATACTGTGCTCAGTTATGGGCCCCAATATATAGAAAGGATATAAATGAGCTTGAAAAGGTACAAAGGAGGGCAACAAAATTAATAAGGGGAATGGAGGGACTGCAATACCCAGAGAGGTTGGCAAAACTAGGACTATTCAGCCTGGAAAAGAGAAGGTTGAGGGGGGACATAATAAATGTGTACAAATATGTTAGGGGACAGTATAGAGACCTTGCCCGGGATTTGTTCAAAAGGAGGGATATTACGGTAACAAGAGGGCATTCACTAAGACTGGAAGAGAAAAGGTTTCAGCACCAGCATAGGAAGGGGTTCTTTACGGTAAGAGCAGTGAGAATATGGAATTCACTGAGTGAGGAGACGGTAATGTCGGATTCACTACACCAGTTCAAGCGGGGACTGGATGCTTTTCTAGATACCAGGCAGATTTCTGCATATACTTAAAAATAGAATAAAATAGTAGGTTGATACAGGGATTTATTCTGACTGCTGGTTTCAGAGTCGGGAGGGAATTTTTCCTCAGGTGAAGATTGGCTAAATCATTTGGGGTTTTTGCCCTCCTCTGGATCAACTTTAGCAATTACAGAACTAACAGGTCGAACTTGATGGACGCAAGTCTTTATTCGGCTTTACTAACTATGTAACTATGTAACTATGTAACTATGGATATTTCATTATTTTGCCAATTTGTTGGTACTTGGACTGAATCTCCTTTTTGTATGGGCCATAAGAAGGTAGATACACAATATATTTAAACTAATTTCCTCTTACAAATAAAACTAAGCACCTCTCAAAATATCCAAAGTGAAATGCATTTGACTTATACATTTTTTTATGAACATTGAGGCTTTTGGAAATGGCAAGTAGTGGGCATTGCGTCTTCTTGAGAAGCACGGAATATGCCCAAAAAAAATGTGGATTCCAAGGTACAGTATAAAATCAAAGTGTAAGTATTAGTGATGAGCGAGTATGTTCTGTTAACTCTTTTGGCGAGCATGCTCGGGTGCTCGCCGCGTATCTTTAGCGTGCTCGGGTGTTATGTTTCAGTCACGCCGTACTCATTATTTGCGACTGTTTGACAGCTTTAATACATGTGAGGTATGCCTAAGAAACAGGCATTCCTCACATGTATTAATGCTGTCAAACAGTCGCAAATCAAGAGCACGGAGTGACTGAAACATAACACACGAGCACGCTAAAGATACTCGGAAAACACCCCGAGCATGCTCATAAATCTCGAGTAAAGAGCATGCTTGCTCTTCACTAGTAAGTATTCCTAAGGACAATGCTGGAGTCTGGAGAGGTGATTAAACTACAAGATATAACACATGATGCAGTAACCTCCTCAATTTATTCGATCACCCTATATGCAGTCATTAACTGATTAAAACAGATCGGAGACACTGGAAAGTTTCATACAGTGAACATACAGTATTTTGCCTCCTGTCAATGGTCCATGGGTGGGCATGTTGGACTCCTATTTTTCAGGTATTCAGCTGAAAGTCCACAATGGAGTTATGAATGGACAGATGAATGGGATATAATCCTTGCCTTAGATGTAGCAGTCAGAATCTTTATTATTTCTTCAATTCAGTAGTACCTTGTAGAGATGATCAAAACTGAGGAGATCTGAATTCAGAAATCACCTATAACTCTCATTTAAGAACATACTACTCTATGAGGTACTCCTGTCCTGCATTTTTTCCTATAGCACCTTCAAAGCGCTTGAGATGTCACCCATAAATCCTTTCAATGTCTTAAAGTATTAAGTATGAGCCAATTAACTCGTTTAATGACCCAGAGCTGCAAGGATGCTGCTATTAACTTCTAAATATGCAGATATTAGCCCCTGCAATGCTCCACACTATCCAGAATGTTGCTAGTAACTGCTTCCCTTCCCCAGTTTCCCCATAATGCTGCAATTAACCTCTTTAATTTAACCTTTTTACCACCCCGAGTTTATCAAGGATGCTGCAATCAACCTTTTCACTCCCGATTTTAAGTCATTATCATGTTCACTCCCGTAGACCATGATAGTTGCTGTCATAGACCTCATTACTACCATATATATACCAGGAAAACTGTAAATTATCCACTTCACTACCTTATGGCACTAAGTAATTTGCTTTTACCACTTCCACTATTTTATACTACTAAAGACTGTGACAATAACCACTTCATTGTCATAAATCACCAGGGATGCAGGCATTACAATACTCTATATATTGTTTAAAGGGAGTCTGTCAGTAGGATCAACTCTGATAAGCCATCTATATGAGCATGTAGGTCATAGAAAGTTGAATAAAATGATGCCTTGATATCTGCGATCCAATGTCTTATTCCAGAGAAATCCACTTTGTTCTTATATGTAAATGAGCTGTTAAGATCTATGGGCCGGACATAGATCTCCCTGAGAATCTTCTGCCAGAGATTATTTTACATGAAAGGCGGCATTACCAGTGTGAGACATGAAACGACTGACAGTCTGTTCTCCAGATCTACATTTCTCACATAGGTAATGTCCCCTTTTATTTAAAATAAACTTAAAGGACAGAATCTTGGGGAGATCTGTGTCCGGCCCATAGATCTTAAGAGGTAATTTACATATTAAGAAAACCATGGATTTCTCTGGAATAAGATAGTGGATTGCAGATATCAAGATATCATTTTATTCAGCTTCCTATGACCTGCATGCACATATAAATGAGTTTGGAGGATTGATTCTAATAACAAATTCCCGTTGTATAGTGCCACAGACGTTGGTATAATTTAGCACAGATCGCGCCTACCTTATCAATATTTTTTAATGTTTCCTGTTTACCACAAATGCAATACTCAACAAAATCCCATTAAGACAACCCTTTTTTTCAATTTGAAAATAACCCAGCAATCAACTGATGTAGTAGATCCTGACTTAGAAATTGCAGTTGATTAGCTGTTGATACAGCTATCTATTCATTGAAGATTATTAATTTGTGCCACTTATGTATATATGTAAATTTATGGCTGACAGTGTAATACGTGGGTGGGCTGGGTTTGCCAGAGCATCAGTTCCTTTTATTGAGCAACTGTACACTTTGAACTCTGTAGCAAAATATTCACAGTAAAAACAATAAAAGGATGTATTATTGAATATTCTACCCAGTGTGAGACCATTAGGTCTGATTATATATAGATAGTACAAACTATAAGAAGTGGAAACACCAAACTAGCGCTTAGATGCACATTGACGAGAGAAGAATAATAAAATCTTATTTTGGACAGAAGCCTATAGGCTTGATGTGCATAATCATAACAGCAGGGCTATTGTTCATTGCCTGTCATCGTCTATTGGAAAATCTGAAGCTGTAAGCAAGAGCTGTCCTGTGTGACAAATCATTTTATAAATTTATAGCCTCCAGGATCCCAGAAGCCGACCCTGTAAACATAATCAATTTTAAAAATCAATGTAAAATATGGAACTTACAATGATAATCTGAACTTGCCAAATTTCACAATGAACTGTTAGGTTTTGCCAGGACTCGTTCTTTAACTTTTTAACCTCTTCTTTGATAATAGCTTTCTGGGTTTTTTATGCTTCATTTTGAGACACTGGATTAAATTCTGAAATATAAAAAGTATAAATTGTATATATACAATTTTCCAATAAACAACAGCGGTCAAAAATTTGTACAGCTGTTCAAGCAATTGTTTTCCTTGTCCTTATTGGGTTGTGCACATTGTAGATTCAGACTCAAGGCAGCAAATCTACTAAGGCACACGTATAAAAAACAAGGAGTAAAGAAGCATGGTGAAATATGGGTGAAACAAACAAGAATATGTGTGAAATATTAGATTCCATAAAATACCGCCCTTTAATCTGATGACAGTTTTACACCCCCTTCGCATTTTCTCAAGGAGCTGCAGCAGGTAGTCACCTGGAATTGCTTTTCAACAGTTTTGATATAGTTTCCAGAGGTGCTGAGCACTTATAGGCTGCTTTGCTTTCACTATGTGGTTTTACAAATCCCAAACCATCTTAATTGAATTCAAGTTGGATGATTGTGGAGGCCATATCATCTGATGCAGCTCCTTCTTGGTCACATAGCCTTACCGTAGCCTCATAGACTGGAGGTATGTTTTGGGTCATTGTGCTGTTGCAACACAAATGATGGCACCACTGAGTGCAAATCAGATGAGATAACATGTTGTTTCAGAATGCTAAGCATGCCTTAAATTTGGAAAAATAATCAAATGTATCACCAGTAAACCATCCCTACACCATCATACCTCCCCCTCCAAGCTATATAGTGGAAAGACCATGTGTAGAAACCATCCACTGACCTTTCCTGCATCTCACAGTTATGGTGGTTGGTACCAAAAATCTTGAATTGTGACTCATCAGACCATAGTACATATTTCCACTGATCTAATGCCCAGGCCTTCTGTTGCTTGGCTCAAACAAGTCTTGTTCTTGTTTGCTGTCCTTAGTAGTGGCTTATTTGTAGCAATTTGTGAGAGAACAGATTCCATTTTGTGACTGTGGTACCTATCTTTTCTTATAACTTCTGTATAATGGTGATCAAATAACACTGATGGGCAAGAAAGTTTCACAGTTCAAGTCACACTCTTTAAGTTCTTATTGGCTCATGGTTCAGAGGGAACTTTGTGATCCTACTTAAAGTGCTACATGTGCTAATAAAGCAGAAGTCCTGAGAACACCATACAAGGCTGTGCTGTATTAATTTCCTGAGTGCTCGTAAAACAAATCTTGTTAATTAGCAGTTTGAAAGGCATAGAAGTGAGTGTATTTTGCTCACAAATTTGTCCATAAAGTCCTGCTTCCCAGTCTCTCCTCTGAAACTTTGATTTTGAAATATGTCTGTTACTTGATGTCTGCTCATCATTTAAAATTGCTGTTTTTAAAGTGCTGTCTATTTACAATTTCTGAGGCTGGTAACTCTGATGAACTTATCCTCTGCAGCAGAGGAAATTATTGCCCTTGCTTTCATGAGAGGCAGTTTCATCACATTGATTTATAGTTTTCATGATTACACTTGACTATGCCTTCAAGCTTGTAGAAATTTTCCAGATTGACTGATCTTTATGTCTTAAACTAATAATGGACAGACCTTTCTCTTTATTTAGTTGAGTGGTTCTTCCTATATTCTGGCTTAGTCCACGGCCCCACTATCAGTATTTGGTCAGAATTCAGTCAGTATTTTCTCTCAGGAGTGGGAGCTAAAACCAGGAGTGGGTGATAAATGCAGATTTGGTGACTTGTTTCTATTATACCTCTTCTCTGATTGTTCCCTTCCTGGTTTTGACTCCCATTCCTGAGAAAAAATACTGACCAAATACTTACCAAATACTGTTAGTGGGGCCGTGGCCTTAGAGAACTTGTAGAATAGAGCATAGCATTGTATAGAACTGTGTTCCAACACTTCCTATGCAAAACACACCTAAAGGTCCTAAACACTTTCTAAAGGCCAGTGTTTCCACAAATGAACTCTTGACAAGGCATACCAGTCCATTGGAATCCATTCTAAGTGACTACCTGATGAAGCTGCTTGAGAGAATACAAAGGATGTGTAAAGCTGTCATAAAAGTAAAAGGTGTATTTTAAGTAATCTAAGGTTGAACACACATTGTGGTTTGTTTCCCCCGTGTTTCTTCACTCCTTGTTTCCATACATGTTCCATCGTGGTTTTGCTGACTTCAGTCTGAATCTAAAATGTGCACTTTCCAATGTGACATTAAGGTTTCATTCAGTAATTCCTTTTTTCACATACTTATACAATCTCTGTTTTCACAAATAGAACATATAACCAATAAAGTCTATAGTAATGTGTAAACAAAATCATGGTTTCTCTTGAATGACTGTAAGCAAAGGTTCTGAGAACCATGATCAATTTTCACAAAAATTGTAATGGAAAGTTGTATAAATACAAAAACTCATCTGATGCAATACTGATAGAATACTCATGCATTTTAAGCACTCTATGTAGACTTTTATTTGTGTATTCTAATCACAAATCAGGTTAAAATAGCACATGCTGATTTTTTGAAAAATGGACATGAAAAAAGTGTCCATGTGAATATCGCCATTGGTTTACATTGGGACTTTATTTCAATCCATGTGAAAAGGATGAAATATGAATGACACATAGATTGTGTGAAAGTGACCTAAATCTTTGTGCTGTCTGTTTTTGAATGAAAAAAATATATTTACAATTTTTGGAGAGTTAAGTGTCACTTGACTTTGTAGCTTTTTAATAAAGCATGTACTCTGCTATGAGCAGATCTGCTTCCTGAACTCACTTCTGAACAGTCTTTTGAGCAATTGGTGGAGGTCTCAGGACCTGGACCCCCTACTGATCTACACGGAATTTAACTTTGTACAAGGTATTAAAAAATGCCCAAATTTAGTTGCACTTTAAGGCTCGATTCAGACAGTCATACTAAAACTCAAGCCAGTTACGTCCACAATTGCGGATGTGACTAGCTCCCTGTGCATCTCTGTGTGCTTGTGCGCATATTAATCTAGTGCAGGATCTGCCTGTTGTTTATAAGCTTTATTCTGGTCCACAATCGTAGACCGTTGGTACATGTGAAAAATATTTGATTCGCAGCAAATATGTAGCACCCTGAGGGTTCGGCTGCTACAGGGGTATTGCACCTCAACCCAGAGGTGTGATATTCCACTCCCGGGTAAGGATGGAGTGTGGATCTGAGCTCGGTAGGCTGCATGCACTACACACATCCCATTTCCGAGGAGCAGACCGACGGTACTCCCACTTAGAAATGTGCAGGTACGACCGAGTCTGTTCCTGGCTGGAGTGGGAGGGGGGTGGTACATCCCAAGTAGTGTAGGGGCAGATAGGGGGAGCAGCCTGGGTAAAGTTAGGAGCTCATTGGGTGCTGGTCACCTGAGCTCACACATAGAGGGTGTATATAAGGTGGGCACCAACTAAGAGCAGGGTCAGATGCAGAGAACAAGTCAGGAGCAGAGGAGAAGGAAAGACCCAGAGTGAGAGAGGAGAAGAGAGAGACCCAGAGGCACAGAAGAACAGGACTCTAAGATCCCAAATTAAAACCCCGGGTGAAGAGTCGGCATCAGGGTACCGGAACCCAAGCTGGTGGGGGTAAAAACATTCCCCAGCCAGAGACCGGAGACCGTGGGCAGCGTTTGCCACGGTCACCCACCACATCCACCCCGAAGGCACACCACATGAAGGGTCAGGGAACCCAGGGCCAAGGGTGTCCCAACAGAAGGCCCGAGGGAGCTGGACCTAGGTGGATCACTGGTGGGGACGGCCAGTGAACGGGACAGAAGGAGAGCTCAGGGCCACGCTCCGGACTTGTTTGGGGGTTGGCTGGATCCAGGACCTGGTGGACGCAGCACGGCTCGGGTGGTCACTCGGAGCTGGAGTGACCAGTACAACATCTGCAGTAAGTAAACACCCTTAACTGCACAACCCGACTCTGTCTTCACTGCCGTCTGCACTGCACCACCACAACCCCCATCCTCTGCACCTGTCCCCCCTGAGGCTATACCCCACCCGTTGGGGGTTATACCATCTCAAGCTGCACCTGCACCATCAGCCTCAGCGGACCCTGCTGCAGCGGCGGCCACAGTGACCGCATCACAACGGGTGGCGTAGTCGACACAAAAGAACTCTTAATAACATCTGTAGGACTGCCACATAACACTGAGCTTGACGCCCTGGGCACGGGGCCGGGTCACAGCCGCTCGGAGACTACAACCCCCCATCTGATCCGGTGCCGGGTATTCCCCTCAAAAAGGAATATGTCCCAGGGGGCGCGTCAACTTTGGCGTAGTCGGCAGGATTACGTGCCCGCAACACCCGGGTACTGCGTGCCTGAAGAAAAGTGCAAGTTTACCTCAGAAAGAAGTCTCCCGCCGGTTCCGGAGGGTCCACGCCATCGGACCCCATCACAGGTCGTTTCCCGCCGATTGTCCGCCATTTCCAGCTTGTTCCCGCCATCTGCAGAGTTTCCCGCCACTGGGCGACGCTTCCTGCCAAATCCGAAGATTTCCCGCCTTGGAAGAGCAGCGGACGCCATTATGGGCGTGCCAAAGGAGGGCGAGAGGCCACCTCCCATCGTGGGCCGGGACAGAAAATGGCGCCAAAAGTGGAAACCGCCCCCACCAACAGAGACTGTGATGCTGGAGGTGTCTGTCAGCGTGAAAGAATTACCCCTGGAGCTGACAGTCACCGAGTTGCCCCGGGACCGCCCTCGAAGTGGGAGGAGACGAGAGAAAAGAACGAAGATGGGTGCCGCCTGGAGCAGTCTGGAGCGAGCACACCCGGAGGCAAGAAGCCTGGAGAGGAGCAGCAGAAAAGCTCACCCGGAGATGTCCAGAGAGCAGAGCAGCACCGGCCCGCTGGCCAGGAGCCTGCTGGAAGAAGAGCAGAGCAGCACCGACCCGTTGGTCAGGAGCCTGCTGGACACCACGACCCCACTAGGCCTAGTGGAAGTCCTTGCACAGCTCCCCCGAGACCGGGAGTGTGCACAGACTGCCCTGGAGGGCCTCGCACGGAGGATGGCCCGGGTACAGCGCGAGATATTGGCGGAATGGAGCCGGGAGATGGCCCAGCAAGCTGAGACCTGTCAGCGGAGCACGCCACCCAAGATGAGGAAACAGACCGCCTCTGAGGATGGCGCGGGAGGACCAAAGGCCGGAGACGGCGCCGAGAAGGGAGCCGAACGCATGGAAGCAGGTAAAGGGGACGTCTATACCCCAAGCCGGGACACCGCTTACCTGCCCCAGCTCCCCGTCGCAGAGCCCGAAAGTCCCCCTGCTGTGCCCGAAAACGCCATGTCACCGACGCAGACTAGGCCCCAACCGGAAGCCGCCGCCGCGACCCCTGTGACGTCACACGCCTCGATCCCGAGCGTGACCAAGCAGGAAGTACCACCAGCCTGGTCGCAAGGCCTAGTACCCCCGGGCGCCGCAATACCAACAGCGCCCCCTACCTCCGCGGAGCCTCCGGCCTGGTCGCAAGGCCAGGTAGCCCAGGGTGCCGCCGTCCTAACGGTGCCCTTCACCTTCCAGGTGCCCCAGGCCTGGCCGCAAGGCCTGGGCAACCCGGGCGCCACCACCACCGCGCCCGCACCCGTAAAACCAAGGGTGCCGCGTCTGGGAGAGGACTTGTTTGCCCAGCACACGTGGCCGGACGGGCAGCCTTTCATCTGGCCCCAGAAATATTACGAACTGGAGCACCAGAGGAGGGTTGGGGCCATGTGTGCACCCCTGATTCCGGCTCTGAAGCCCGTGATAAGGATCTCGCCTCCTCTGGAAGAAGCCCAATTTGAGTGGGACCCCACCGGAGAAGACCTAATGGGGTTCACTCAAGAAACCAGGGCAGCTGCAGCAGAGCGTGCTGAGTATTGCCGACAGCGGCTCGAAGAGTTCGCACGGGAGCGGAGAGAGAGGCGGGTCCGGGAACAACAGGCCCAAGTACGGAGCGCCGAGCAGAAGAGCCGGACCAGGAGGGACCCCCGTGCAGCGCATTGTCCCCGCACCATCGGGACAGTGATCAAGTTCAACCAGCAGCATGGGTGGGGCTTCATCAGAGACCACAACACCCCCGGCGACGTTTTTGTAACGCGCAGAGACGTTGAGTCCCATCTGCCGGAGGGGCACAGAGGTCGTGACCTCTACATCGGAGACGAGGTCACCTTCACCCGGCACAAGTGTGCCAAAGGACCTTACGCCCTCCACGTACACCGCCTGACGGAGGAGGAGTTGCGGTGCGAGGAGGAGGAGCAAGAGGACCCGGACGGGTCTGAAGTTACCACCAGCTACAAGCAAAGAGCAGGAGGAAGACGCCGTTGAGTGCGGCAGAGCAGGTGCTGTAAATAAGTTACCCGATCGGGGTATAAAGAAACTGAAACTGTTGTTGCTAATATAGTCCCCGTTGGGACCAGCTGAGTGAACTGTTTACCCGTTAACCCCTTAATCCCACAGGCTGAGGACTGTGAGCAGCCATTCCCTTTCCCCTCCTTACCTGGCCGAGGACTGAGAGCGGCCAACTTTCCCCTGTATATAGTTGCGCGTCCTAAAGCGCCCCCTACCGGTTTTATAGAAAACCAGTTTTTCTAAGAGACTGTCGCACTTTTCCCGGACACACGTTGCACAGTGTCCGGAGGAGGAGGAACCAGGAGCCTGAGACGACGAGAAAGTTTTATCTGCTAAGATATGTTATTTATATAATGTTTTTATATGTTTTATATGTTTATATGAAAAATTTTGTATGTTTTTGGTGATGTTTTATGTCTTACAGCCCGAGGACGTGCTGTGATTTACCAGGGGGGAATGTAGCACCCTGAGGGTTCGGCTGCTACAGGGGTATTGCACCTCAACCCAGAGGTGTGATATTCCACTCCCGGGTAAGGATGGAGTGTGGATCTGAGCTCGGTAGGCTGCATGCACTACACACATCCCATTTCCGAGGAGCAGACCGACGGTACTCCCACTTAGAAATGTGCAGGTACGACCGAGTCTGTTCCTGGCTGGAGTGGGAGGGGGGTGGTACATCCCAAGTAGTGTAGGGGCAGATAGGGGGAGCAGCCTGGGTAAAGTTAGGAGCTCATTGGGTGCTGGTCACCTGAGCTCACACATAGAGGGTGTATATAAGGTGGGCACCAACTAAGAACAGGGTCAGATGCAGAGAACAAGTCAGGAGCAGAGGAGAAGGAAAGACCCAGAGTGAGAGAGGAGAAGAGAGAGACCCAGAGGCACAGAAGAACAGGACTCTAAGATCCCAAATTAAAACCCCGGGTGAAGAGTCGGCATCAGGGTACCGGAACCCAAGCTGGTGGGGGTAAAAACATTCCCCAGCCAGAGACCGGAGACCGTGGGCAGCGTTTGCCACGGTCACCCACCACATCCACCCCGAAGGCACACCACATGAAGGGTCAGGGAACTCAGGGCCAAGGGTGTCCCAACAGAAGGCCCGAGGGAGCTGGACCTAGGTGGATCACTGGTGGGGACGGCCAGTGAACGGGACAGAAGGAGAGCTCAGGGCCACGCTCCGGACTTGTTTGGGGGTTGGCTGGATCCAGGACCTGGTGGACGCAGCACGGCTCGGGTGGTCACTCGGAGCTGGAGTGACCAGTACAACATCTGCAGTAAGTAAACACCCTTAACTGCACAACCCGACTCTGTCTTCACTGCCGTCTGCACTGCACCACCACAACCCCCATCCTCTGCACCTGTCCCCCCTGAGGCTATACCCCACCCGTTGGGGGTTATACCATCTCAAGCTGCACCTGCACCATCAGCCTCAGCGGACCCTGCTGCAGCGGCGGCCACAGTGACCGCATCACAACGGGTGGCGTAGTCGACACAAAAGAACTCTTAATAACATCTGTAGGACTGCCACATAACACTGAGCTTGACGCCCTGGGCACGGGGCCGGGTCACAGCCGCTCGGAGACTACAACCCCCCATCTGATCCGGTGCCGGGTATTCCCCTCAAAAAGGAATATGTCCCAGGGGGCGCGTCAAATACATACTGAAAAAATCAAGCCAGATATGTCACTCAAAGCAAGTACCACCAAGCATCGACTTGCCTACTTTGCACACATCGTTTGAAGAGAGCAATCACTGGAGACGGACATCATAGTCGGAAGAATATATGGAACAAGACGAAAAGAAAGATCAGTAACTGATGGCTTGGCACTATCAAAATAACAGCAGAGAAGACCCTGTTGGATCTATCTAGGCTTGCACAAGATCAATCTTCCTACAGATCATTCATCCTTCAAGTCACTATGGCTCGAGATCAAGCCCAAGGCCATTAAAAAAAAAAACGGAAAGGCCAGCAATTGCATGAAAAAGAGAGAAAGACCAAATTAGCACTGAGGGGTTTAATATTGCCCTCCTTGCTTTCAGTGTGTGAGGAATAAAAAAAGGTTGTTATTAAGGTGCTGCAATAGCAGTATATCTCAGAACAATTAATTCACAGTCACACTGATTAGTTACAGCACTTCCCTAAGTATCACTTGAATTTTTAGATTAGTATTCAGAGACTACCATTTTCAATGTGTTTCAGCACTGCAGTACTACGCCACAATCAGATTTGGCCTTTTACTATCCCTAAGTGGAATGAGCGGTACACTCTGACCGCCTATCCCTACACTGTACAAGTATAAAATTTTGTTCCTTGGCCGGCCCCTATCTTTTATTCTGCCTTTTATAGGCCCACTGATTGGCTTGACAACAGCCATGTGATGCTATAGCTAAAGTGCAGTGGTGGGTAGCCAGCATGGCTGAGCAAAACGTCATTAGCCTGCTCGCTGAGCCTTCCGCAGTGTGTGACACGACCTTGGGCATTTTTTTTAAGTAGTAATAAAAGGGTAGAGTTTAGAGGAAGGGGTATGGTCAACTAGAGTATGACAGATTTGCTAATTATGACATCCTCAATTTTTTTGTCCCACCAATGTGCCTGCAGCTCCGCAGAGAAGAGAAACTTAATTTTTTTTATAAAATAAACTGTCTTCAAATATTTATTTTATTTGTTTCTCCTAAAGACTTCTTTTTGCCATGACAGTATTTCCATTACACTATTGACTTATTGATGAGTTTTTGTACCGCACAACTGTGAAATGTTTTGGATAAATAATTTCTATGCATATGAATCAAGTGCTAGTGTCGTTCATAAATAAGATGTGCTTCACAAGTCAATTTGAAGAAGAACAGCAAAATAAGAGATGACGTGAGACGGCAGACATCCTAAATAGTTGCCGATGTATTTAGAGCACAAAGCAAAAGAAAAAGAAAACTGAAATGTCTGAAATTTATATTTATACAAGAAGTAAAAACATCTTTTACTTATACCAAAGTTTCAAAACATTTAAAATCATATGAATAAATATGCATTTTGCATAATTAATAAAACTTGATTGATTGAAAACATGAAAAAAATGTGTTTTACATGCAGCTATTAAATGCCTTCTTGATGTAGTTTTTATTGAAAATAAAACTACTAAGATGTAAGGGTATGTTCACACAATGCATCATGCTGAGTTGTTTGCTGTATTTTTCTGAAATCATGGTAAAATCATCATGTTTTTGCCGTGATTTTTAAAAAATCACGGCAAAAACGACAAGTTTTTATTTTGCTTTGTGCTCTAAATACATACTGTATCTTTTTCCAAAGGTGAAAATGTTAGTTTTTCAAGTGGAAGTAATTTGAGGATTTTTTCCTTGTCTCTGACGTATTTTTTTTCTCCTTAAGCGTCTTTTGTTCAATATTTTGGTCTTTTCCTGAAGCACTTTGCCTGCATTCTTCTCCACTGATGATTTTTGGCTCATTTTTTGAACGCTTTTTTTACAGGTGTTTTCTTTTGACAGCTTTAAAAACCATCCTTAGGGCTTGTGCAGACGACAGTAGTTTTGGCCCGAGTACAATCCGTCAAAACATCAAATCACACTCGGATTAATGTTATTCTATGGGGCCATGCACATGTCCAATTTTTTCCTCTGACCGTGTGACACGAGGAAAAAAATCGCAGCATGCAAATTTGCCTCTCATTATTGGATTGCACTCGGCAATTCAAGTCTATGGGTCTGTGAAAAAAATTGGACCCGCACTCAAATTACATCCGAGTGCAGTCCGATTTTCACTGACTGAACGGAGAAGATGGAGAAACTTTTTTTTTAGTTCTCCACACCTGTGAAAAACTTCCCACTCTGATCAAACTCTGATCAGAGTGTGATTAGCATGATCAGAGCAATTTTCTCGAATGAGAGAAAATTGGTCGTGTGACCCCAGCCTAATGGAAATGGGTCTACCCTACCTCACTATTTCACCTCCACCTTAACTCCAACCAATTCTCTGAAGTTTTGAGCACATTTCTGTGTCTGTTTCTTGTTTCTATATCTTATTTTTGCTGTTTTTTTTTCAGAAAAATGTCCAATTTATCACCAGTGTCTGCAGAAGAAGAACAGAATTCTAAGGATATATTTCTTTCTGATTTGTTCCTTTTTTACTTTGTTTGTTAGTGGATGATGCTAATCCCACATTCCCATGATGATCTTTGAGCTTTTGATAATGCAGATTTTCTGCACCCTTTCTGCACCTATTAAATAAATTATGTTACTTGCATTTTTTCATTATGTTTTTGGATGCGGTTTTCTTACATGCATTTTTATTGCGTTTTTGAAGCTACAATTTTTGGCTCTTTATATGGTACTAGATGGTGGCCCGATTCTAATGCATCGGGTATTCTAGAATAGGTATGCGGCCGACCGGGCGCAATCAGCAGAGCTGTGTTTAAATTTGGGGCCAAAATCGCTGATTGGTCGCGTTCGGCAACCGCGACCAATCAGCAAAGCGGTGTTTAAATTTGGCGGCAATATCGATGATTGGTCGCGGGCGGCGGCCGCGACCAATCAGCGAACCGTGTTAGTGAGGACTGGAGAGCGTGTTTAAATTTGGCACCAAAATCGCTGATTAGTCGTGACCAATCAGCAGAGCGGTGTTTAAATTTGGCGCCAATACTGCTGACTGGTCGCGGCCGCCGACCGCGACCAATCAGCAGAGCGATGCAGAGCGGGGTTTAAATTTGGCGCCAAAATCGCTGATTGGTCGCCGGCCGCGACCAAACAGCAGAGTGTTGTTTAAATTTGGCGCCAAAATCGCTGATTGGTCGAGGCCGGCAACCGCGACCAATCAGCAGAGCGTTGTTTAAATTTGGCGCCAATCTCTCTGATTGGTCGCGGATGGCGGCCGCGAGCAATCAGCAGTGCGGTGTTTAAATTTGGCACCAAAATCGCTGATTAGTCGCGACCGCGACCAATCAGCAAAGAGGTGTTTAAATTTGGCGACAATAGTGCTTATTGGTCGCGGCCGGCGACCGCGACCAATCAGCAGAGCGATGCAGAGCGGGGTTTAAATTTGGCGCCAAAATCGCTGATTGGTCGCCGGCCGCGACCAATCAGCAGAGCGGTGTTTAAATTTGGCACAAAAAGCGCAGATTGGTCGCGGACGGTGGTTGCGACCAATCAGCAGAGTGAGGTTTACATTTGGCGCCAATACTGCTGATTGGTCACGGCCGATAACCGCGACCAATCAGCAGAGAGGTGTTTAAATTTGGCGCCAATCTCGCTGATTGTTCGCGGCTGGCGGCCACGACCAATCAGCAGAGCAGGGTTTAAATTTGGCACCAATAATGCTGATGGGTCGCGGCCGGCGACCGCGACCAATCAGCAGAGCGGGGTTTACATTTGGCCCCAATGCTGCTGATTGGTCGTGGCCGGCGACCGTGACCAATCAGCAGAGCGTTGTTTAATTTTGGCACAAAAAACGCAGATTGGTCGCGGCCGGTGGTTGCGACCAATCAGCAGAGTGAGGTTTAAATTTGGCGCCAATACTGCTGACTGGTCACGGCCGACAACCGCGACCAATCAGCAGAGCAGTGTTTACATTTTGCGCCAATACTGCTGATTGATCTCGGCCAGCAACCGCGATCAATCAGCAGAGCGTTGCTTAAATTTGGCGCCAATCTCGTTGATTGGTCGCGGCTGGAGTCCGCAACCAATTAGCAGAGCGTTGTTTAAATTTGGCGCCAATCTCGCTGATTGGACGCGTCCTGCGTCCGCGTCCAATCAGCACAGCAGTGTTTAAATGTGGCGGCAAGATCAGTGATTGGTCGCGGCCGCTATTTAATTGTGGCGCCCAAATCGGTGATTGGTTGCGGGCAGCGGCCGCGACCAATCAGCAGAGCGGTGTTTAACTTTAGCGCCAAGATCACTGATTGGTCGGGTGTGGAGAGCGCGACCAATCAGCGAATCGTATTGGTGAGGAGCGGGGAGCGGAATCGTATTAGTGAGGACCGGGGAGCGCCGCTGCCTGTGCGGCTACTTCCGCTGCGAGAACCCGGGACATGAGCAGGCGCTCACAGCAGAAGTATCCCGACCCGCAGCGCCGCTCCCCGGTCCTCCCTTCACACCCTAGCCACTGATATCCCCACAGTATCCGCATGGTGTTACAAAGGTCCGGACATTTGTGTTAAAAATCGCTGATTGGTCGCTGGCGCTGCCCGCGACCAATCACCGATTTGGGCGCCAAATTTAAATATCGGCCGTGACCAATCACCGATCTTGGCTCCACATTTAAACACCGCTGTGCTGATTGGTCGCGGCCGATATTTAAATTTGGCGCCCAAATAGGTGATTGGTCGCGGGCAGCGCCAGCGACCAATCAGCGATTTTTAACACAAATTTCCGGACCTTTGTAACACCATGCGGATACAGTGGGGACATCAGCGGCTAGGGTGTGAAGGGAGGACCGGGGAGCGGCGCTGCGAGTCCGGATACTTCTGCTGCGAGCGCCCGCTCATGTCCTAGGTTCTTGCAGCAGAAGTATCCGCACAGGCAGCGGCGCTGACATCCAATTGGTCGCGGACGCTATTTAAAATTGCCGCACAAATCGGTGATTGGTCGCTGTCTTGGCCCGCGACCAATGACTGATCTTGGCACCAAAGTTAAACACTATTGTGCTGATTGGTCGCGGACGCTGACCGCGACCAATCACCGATTTGGGCGCCAAATTTAAATATCGGCCGCGACCAATCACCGATTTGGGCGGCAAATTTAAATATCGGCCGCGACCAATCACCGATCTTGGCTCCACATTTAAACACCGCTGTGGTGATTGGTCGCGGCCGATATTTAAATTTGGCGCCCAAATCGGTGATTGGTCGCGGGCAGCGTCGGCGACCAATCACCACAGCGGTGTTTAAGCTTTGCGTTAAGATCAGTGATTGGTCGGGTCCGAAGACCGCGACCAATCATCGAATCGTCTTGGTGAGGACCGGGGAGCGGCGCTGCCTGTGCGGCTACTTACGCTGCGAGAACCCAGGACATCGCGGGCGCTCGCAGCAGAAGTATCTCGACCCGCAGCGCCGCTCCCCGGTCCTCCCTTCCGCATGGAGGTCAGCGGCGCCGGCGGTCCTTCCGCTGATACCGGCCAGGAGATGAGCGCCTCGCGCCGCTCATCTCCCGGCTGCATCTCCATCCCGCAAATGGGTCCGGCGGTCGGGTTCCTTCTGCTGTTGCCGGCTGGGAGATGAGCACCTCGCGGCGCTCATCTCCCGGCTGCATCGCCGCTCAGCTCCGTCCCGCAGATGAGCCGCTAACGGCCGCCATCTTTTTTTAGACATCCCCCGGCGCTGATTGGCCGCTGCCGGACCAATGAGCGACGCGGGATTTCCTGGACAGACAGACAGACAGACAGACAGACAGACGGGATAAGACGATTATATATAGATGTCTTAATTAAAGCTGCTTTGTTTTTGATACTTCCTGGTATTTGGCTTTCACAAAATTTTATTGGTACAGTTATGTGCAGATCACATGTATTTTTGATGCGTTTCTGCACGTGTATTTTTAACCTATGGATTTTCTGCATCTAATGTAAGTCTATGGGGAAAAATCTGCTCATAAAACTCAGTGTACCCACAAGAGAAATTGAAATGTTGTGGATCTGAACCATGCACCGCAGGTCATTTTATGCTAAGTGAAAAAAAGCACAGTGGGAATGAAATCCCATCCACTTTGATGAAACTGTAAGATGCTGCATTTCTGATAAAAAAAATATACAGCGTCAAAAACTCACCAAAAATTCATTGTGGGCACACAGCCTTACTTGCATAGTTTGTCATAGCTATGCAATTTAAAATGTACTTTATTTTGTGAAAAGGAGACTGTTCGTTCATTATTTTTGTTTAAATCAGTAGCAGCGTGAATGTCAGCCAAGGCAAAGTGGACGTTATTGAATTCACCCCATAAATGCAATTTAGGTTAAACTTTACTGAATATTTGTATTATCCATTTTCAGATTTCTGGCTACTGGAAGAGTTTAGGATTTCTGCACATGCAACTTCAAGTTGGAAAATCCACCTTTGTCAAAACTACATGCCACGTGAGCTAGAAGTATTTGCTGCCGATTCTGATGCCCTATACAACATTGAGATTTGGTTGGAGGCTTTCAATCTGTGGCCAATTTCACCAACTATATAGGTACTGTTGATGGTACAAACGTGTGCAACAGCCACTGAAATCAGGATCACGTTTCTTTAGCCACAAAAAAATACTTTTCTGTGTTACTGATGGCGATGGCTGATTCAACGTACAATTTTGTAACTATCAAAGTTGGCAGTACTGGGAACTTCTGGGTACTACTTATATCAAAACTTGGTCCCACTGTACTAATAGACCTGGTGATTCTTCCTCTCCCCAATCCTATTCCTGGTACCAATCCTCTATGTCATGGTATCAGATAAGGCTTCTTCACTGTTGTCTAACCTGCTGCACCCATACTAACATACTGTAGATGACTGGATGCCCGGAAAAGAGTGTTCAACTGAAGGATTAGCTTTGGATGAAATTCATCTTTGGAATCATGGTAAGTGGAGGGTCTTCACCAGTGCCATGTAGTTAGATGAGGGTAACGTAGACCTGGTCATCAACCCTGCTTGTGTTCGTCACAACTATGTTCGTGGTTTTTCAAAATTGGACACACACCGTGCTGACCAGTAGCAAGTAATATCAATGTACAGCAGCCAATCTGACGGATGTGTGGTGTCCTCCAGTCATGCTATTTACTATATTTACTATTTTTTTAGTTCTACAAAATATGTCATATTTTTTGCAATTTATGAATAAACTTTTCTGCTGTTAATTACATTTTTAAAATGTGCTTGTGTTATTTTTAATACTTTTTTCTTTTAGATATAAAAATGTAGCACCTTCGGAAACATCATCACAGACTTGGCTCATAATTAAAGGAACATCAAGTTCCACTCACATATCTGACTTTGCCCATCTTGAAAACTCTTTTTCAGCATGGTGAGGACAAGCCTATGCTTGGTGGTAACATGCCGGAGTTTTTTTTTAACTCAATGCACAACATGTAGTGGTGAATGTATTGTTACATCTGACAAAAAAGTGATTTATCTGTGTTACATTATTGGATCATATTGACAAACCAACCGCATATATAATATACAGTAATCATTATTGTGCCCTTTTAATACCATATACTGTTCTCAGTCCTTTTGCACTATGGCTCCCTGTGAACATCAGGCCTTGGGTAAAATGAACAATGCAGCCTGTCATCATCTCCTATATCAGATGGGACACATCACAAGCAATGATGGTATGGCAAAAAACAAGGTGAATTGCATATATAAATACATTATCTATACACAATACATATAAAGGAACCAGACTGAACGAAGGCAAAAAAAATAAATTAAGGCTAGGTAAAATGGGATATGGAATCCTGAGAAGAATGAGAGAAATACTGTCCTTGGATGGGACCAATCCTGCTGGGGTATAACAAATGGGGATACTGATAAAACAAATTTTAAAATTGGGAAGCAGCAGTGAGTGGGGAGGAGGGATTAACAAGGAAACAGAAAAGTGGTCAGGCAGGGTGTTCGTCAAATCCATTAACCTATGAAGAAAGGAAAGAGGAGCAGAATGCAAACCTCAGACCTATCGGAAATGGTTCAGGATGTCGCCCATATTAGGCAGTCAATTGGTGTTCTCGAAGACTGATGCCATGGTAATGCAAAAGCCACAAAAATCATTCTTGAAGGCTGTTGGCATCTGGCGGCAGCCAAATGCCAACAAAGCACTATTGTCATTATTGTCATCATTGTTGTAAGCCAACAGACGGAAACTGCTGCCTCTCCTGTTCTTAGATGTATCTTTGTAAAGGGCCGCTGTGAAAATCGGTTCAGGTAGAGTGGGCACAATGGGGTGGAGGGCTGGTAGCCACAGCAGTCCAACTTTTGCTGTAGCCCCTCTGGCATCATTGTAGTCTTCTCATGATCCAGAGATGTTAAGGCTGTCCACGATGGTCCCGCCTGGTCTTCTTCATTCTCCTCATGAGCCAATAATACAAGAGTGGCCGCCCTCTCCCTGACCTGCTGCTCATCATCTTGTGCAAGGGTCACCTGTGCCCTATGTCAGCAACAGGTAATGGTGAAAACAAAAATTATAAAGATAGTATCACTAAAAATCTGTAACAAAGAGGTGATGAAATGGACTTCAAGGACCGTGGTTCAGCGGAAACCTCAGTATTCCATTGCCACAGGAGCAGGGTATTGCAAATAAATTCACCTCTATATAATGTTAAATATAAAATATATCAACATATGTAGAAATACAGACACAGGCCTTCTTTTTGTCAAGATGAACATCAGCTCATACAAGAGGGCAATGTGTGGCCTTGTGAATGAGAGGAGCCACTCTGCCAAACCAATTTCAACCATGTTTTGATGTCATCAGCAAACCTTAATATGTGACCCATAATAATAAATACTATGGCCACGATTCATGATTTGTGATTTTTTGAAATTTGCTGACAATTTTTGCACCAATTCCTTAAAAATGGCCCAAGCAGTTAATAAATTTGGCTCAAAATCAAAAATGTTCTTCATGAATTTGTCTAAAACATTTGGATAAGCAAAAGTTTTCGAGGAAAAATAGAGAAAGACTTAAAAAAGAAAGACAACTTAAAAAATGGCGTAAAATGTATAAAGAATAAGGCACAAATACCGAAGCCAATAAAATAGATCAAATTACTCCAGTAAACTTGTGAAACAACAATGATGAATTGGGGTCCATGTTCAAAATGCAAAATGATATAATCAATAGAGATGAGCAGATCTGGCGAGATTCAAATTCACCACATCACAGGGATTTTACAGGGAAATTTGATTAGTAGTGACTAGTGTTGAGCGAGCACTAAAATGCTCGGGTGCTCGAAGCTCGGGCCGAGCTCGCTGTGATACTCGGGTGCTCGACCCGAGCAACGAGCCCAATGTTAGTCTGTGGGAGAACTGAGCATTTTTGCGGCGGCACTCCCGGCAGTCTTTTAAAAGCCTAACAAGTGCCCAAAACGATAGTGACAGTGCTCAAATGACATGGGGATAGCCCCAGGAAGCATTTCTGACCCCCAGGTCACTGCTGTCAACAACGTGGTCAGAGGTATTAAGCCACTTTTAAGGGCTCACAATAAAACGTTCAAAAATGAAACTGAAACTGCTTTCCTGTGAAATATGTTAAGGAAGTTCCTTTCCAGGGTAAAGACTTGTGTATAAGGTAAAATAAATAACCCCAAAAAAAATACTCCTTCACAACTTGGGCTATGTTCACAAGTAGCATTTTTTATGCGTTTTTGCACTTTTGTATTGCTTTCAACCGTGACAAATGCATTCACCGGAAATGTCGTTTTAACATTTTACAACCTTATCTGGCCATATGCTGTGTGACACATGCATACAGTGCTGAAAAGACAGGGGAACAGCATGGGGAAGACCCCTGGAAGCATCTCTGACACCCAGGTCACTGCCTAAAAGTGTGCACATCAAAAGTCATCCTTGCCACATCAGAAGATGCAGACTTGCAACTATCCCCGTGCAAGTTCTTGTCCCAGGGCACTGTTCAATTGTACCTCCCCCATTCCTTGCAATGCAAGCGCAAATATGCAGCCAACCACCCACCCACCCCCAGGCTGCAATACTATACTGCTTGCTTGCACTTGAAATTGGACCTTTTAGGCATGTGGAGGTGGAATCTGGCCACCACGTCAAGGCTGCATTGGCGGCTTGGAATCCATACTCAGTCCCCAGCCGCCTGGCGGCCGGGTGTCCACACTCGGTCCCCAGCTGCCAGGGGGCGGCCGGGTGTCCATACTCGGTCCACAGCCGCCCCGCGGCCGGGAGTCCACACATGGTCCCCAGCCGCCTGGGGGCAGCCGGGTGTCAATAAACGGTCCCCAGCCGCCCCTATTTCTCTTTGGAACATCCCCCACAAACTTTTCTTAGCCCAGCCTGCTTTAGGGCAGCATTGGACGAGCCCACCAGAGAACCAGACTCTTCCGGTGGGCCCTGGCTTCTCCATCAGGGGAGTTGAGAGTACCAAGGTGAGGACCATGATGATGATGATACAAGTTAGCATCTGCTTTGTTTTCTTTGAATGCAAGCGTAAGTGTGCAGCCTGCCACCCACCCACCCCCAGGCAGCAATACCATACTGCTTGCTTGCTTGCACTTGAAATTGGGCCTTTTAGGCATGTGGAGGCGGAATCTGGCCACCACGTCATGGCTGCGTTGGCGGCCTGGAATCCATACTCGGTCCCCAGCCGCCCGGCGGCCGGGTGTCCATTCTCGATCCCCAGCCGCCCCGCGGCCGAGTGTCTACACACAGTCCCCCGCCACCTGGGGGCAGCCGGGTGTCCATAAACGGTCCCCTGCTGCCCCTATTTCTCCTTGGAACATCCCCCCACACACTTTTCTTAGCCCGGCCTGCTTTTGGGCAGCATTGGACGAGCCCACCAGAGAACCAGACTCCTCCGGTGGGCCCTGGCTTCTACATCAGGGGAGTTGAGAGTGCCAAGGTGAGGAGCATGATGATGATGATACAAGTTAGCATCTGCTTTGTTTTCTTGGAATGCAAGTGCATGTATGTAGTAGCGGCTAGGCCTGAGGTGGTCAGCGTTTTGGCGCATATCCTACCTCCTCCGAGGATTGCTGGATATTTTCCTGCTACTATCCCAGTTCTATGACTCCCGTTAAAACAAAGCTTCAGGTGATAAATGATGGATGAGGCAGTGGCAAAGGAGAAAGAGCAGGAGGAACAGGGACCATTCACATCAATATCAGGCCAGTCAACCACATATGTCTTGTAGGATATGTTTCTGTAACAAAAGGAGCGGTTCGGCTACACAGTTAAAGGGAATACAGTGAGTGCAATGCCTACCAAAAATTTTAAGGCACTCCAATGCCCCTTGGAAATGACATGGAGGTCAGAGGGCCTTAACTAAACCGTTTTTTTCCATTTATAGCAACTGGGTCTCCTGTACTCAGTTGGCCTAAGCAGTGAATGGAAGGCTTTCCAAAAATTATGAGGAACTGCAATGCCCCTTGAAACAGACGTGGATTACAGCGTACTAAAAACCTTCTACCCATTATTGGGGAGTGGATCTCCCTTAGTTTTCGCCTTTGCATTGAAAAGCAAAAGCTGACTAAAATTAGGAGGAAATGCAATGCCCGTTGGAAGAGTCATGGAGGTTAGAGGTAATTAAAAACAACATTTCAATGCCCCTTGGAAGAGCTGTGGAGTTCAAAGTGGCTTAAGAAGACGCTTTTAATGCCCCGTTGAAGAGACGTGGAGGTCACAGTAGCTTAACAAGACGGTTTTAATGCCCCTCGGAAAAGTGGTGGAGGTCGCAGTAGCTTAACAAGATGGTTTTAATGCCCCTTTGAAGAGACGTGGAGGTCACAGTAGCTTAACAAGACGGTTTTAATGCCCTCGGAAAAGTGGTGGAGGTCGCAGTAGCTTAACAAGACGGTTTTAATGCCCCTTACAAGAGCCATGCAGTACAGCATATTACAAACATTATTCCCATTATTGGGGAGTGTGTCTCCCATAGTCTTTGCTTATGCCTTCCAAGCAAAAGCTGCCAAAAATTAGGATGGAGGAACTTGCAATGCCCCTTACAAGAGCCATACAGTACAGAATCTTAAAAACATTACTCCCATTATTGGGGAGTGTGTCTCCCGTAGTCTTTGCTTATGCCTTCCAAGAAAAAGCTGCCAAAAATTAGGACGGAGGAAATTGCAATGCCCCTTACAAGAGACATGCAGTACAACATATTACAAACATCATTTCGATTATTGGGTAGTGGGTCTCCCATAGTATTTGCTTATGCCTTCCAAGCAAAAGCTGCCAAAAATTAGGACGGAGGAACTTGCAATGCCCCTTACAAGAGCCATGCAGTACAGCATATTACAAACATTATTCCCATTATTGGGGAGTGTGTCTCCCATAGTCTTTGCTTATGCCTTCCAAGCAAAAGCTGCCAAAAATTAGGACGGAGGAACTTGCAATGCCCCTTACAAGAGCCATGCAGTGCAGCATATTACAAACATTATTCCCATTATTGGGGAGTGTGCCTCCCATAGTCTTTGCTTATGCCTTCCAAGCAAAAGCTGCCAAAAATTAGGATGGAGGAACTTGCAATGCCCCTTACAAGAGCCATACAGTACAGAATCTTAAAAACATTATTCCCATTATTGGGGAGTGTGTCTCCTATAGTCTTTGCTTATGCCTTCCAAGCAAAAGCTGCCAAAAATTAGGACGGAGGAACTTGCAATGCCCCTTACAAGAGACATGCAGTACAGCATATTACAAACATTATTCCCATTATTGGCGAGTGGGTCTCCCATAGTATTTGCTTATGCCTTCCAAGCAAAAGCTGCCAAAAATTAGGACGGAGGAACTTGCAATGCCCCTTACAAGAGCCATGCAGTACAGCATATTACAAACATTATTCCCATTATTGGGGAGTGTGTCTCCCATAGTCTTTGCTTATGCCTTCCAAGCAAAAGCTGCCAAAAATTAGAACGGAGGAACTTGCAATGCCCCTTACAAGAGCCATGCAGTACAGCATATTACAAACATTATTCCCATTTTTGGGGAGTGGGTCTCCCATAGTATTTGCTTATGCCTTCCAAGCAAAAGCTGCCAAAAATTAGGACGGAGGAACTTGCAATGCCCTTTACAAGAGCCATGCAGTACAGCATATTACATACATTATTTCCATTATTGAGGTGTGTGTCTCCCATAGTCTTTGCTCATGCCTTCCAAGCAAAAGCTGCCAAAAATTAGGAGGAAATGCAATGCCCGTTCGAAGAGTCATGGAGGTTAGAGTTAATTAAAAGCAACATTTCAATGCCCCTTGGAAGAGCTATGGAGTTCAGAGTGGTTTAACAAGACGCTTTTAATGCCCCTCGGAAAAGTGGTGGAGGTCCCAGTATCTTAACAAGACGCTTTTAATGCCCCTTGGAAAAGTGGTGGATGTCCCAGTAGCTTAACAAGACGGTTTTAATGCCCCTCGGAAAAGTGGTGGAGGTCCCAGTAGCATAACAAGATGCTTTTAATGCCCCTCGGAAAAGTGGTGCAGGTCACAGTAGCTTAACAAGACGCTTTTAATGCCCCTCGTAAGTGGTGGAGGTCGCAGTAGCTTAACAAGACACTTTTAATGCCCCTTACAAGAGCCATACAGTACAGCATCTTAAAAATATTATTCCCATTATTGGGGAGTGGGTCTCCCACAGTCTTTGCTTATGCCTTCTAAGCAAAATTTGACAAAAATAAGGACGGAGGAACTTAAAATAATGGCAACACGGACCACGGTCACCCTGGTGGTATAGTGGTGGTGGAGTCTGAGGATAAGGAGAAGAACATAAAACAGCCGAAATGAGGAAGCGTATACCCATGTGTGGGTGTGAAGCGGTGCATGTGAATACACCTCCCGAAATAACACAGTGGATTTGACTTTATGTTACTCTGCTGTCATTTGGTGATGATGAGAAGTCTGGCCCAATCCAGCCCTTGTTCATTTTGATAAGGGTCAGCTTGTCAGCATTGTCAGTTGAAAGGCGAGTGCGCTTATCAGTTATAATTCCCCCAGCGGCACTAGAAACACGCTCCGATAACACGTTAGTGGCAGGGCAGGCCAGGACCTCCAAGGCGTACAGAGCGAGTTCATTCCAAGTGTGCAGCTTTGATACCCAATAATTAAAAGGCACAGAGGAATCACGGAGGACGCTGGTACAGTCGGCAAGGTACTCCCTCACCATCTTTTGAAACTTTCCACTCCTTGTGAAAGTACCCCGCGCCTCATGGCCTGTAAGCTGGCGGGTCTCAGAAAACTGTCCCAGAACGTTGACAGTGTTGCCTCTCTCTCACTTGTACGCCTTGGTTGTTCAACTGACTGTGACCTCTGCTTGTTCAGATGGGAATTTTTTTAACAGTTCTGCAGCAAGGGCCTTCTGATACTGCCCCATTTTTGTAGACCTCTCCACCTCAGGAATAAGAGAGTGAAAGTTCTCCTTGTAGCGGGGGGTCTAAAAGTGTCACAAACCAGTAATGACTGTCACCCAACATTTTGACAACGCGAGGTCACGGTTAAGGCAGCGTAACATAAAGTCAGCCATGCATGCCAGACTGGTAATGGGCAAGACTTCCGTGTCCTCACCAAGATGACGACTGACCATGCTCTCCTCCTCCTCCTCCTCCCCGCTGTCCTCAGGCCACCCACGCTGAACCGACGGTATGACAGTTGTACAGGTACTACCGTCTACAGCGCATGATACAAGCTCCTGTTCTTCCTCCTCCTCCTCCTCCTCTCCCTCATTGTCCCCCAGTGCACATTGGGATGAGATGAGGCTGGGCTGTGTGTAATCGACCGCTACGGCTTCTTCATCCATCTCATCATACTCTGGCTGCAATGCCTCCTCTTTAATTCTCTGCAGAGAGCGTTGCAAAAGACAGACAAGTGGAATGCTGATGCTAATGATGGTGTCATCGCCACTCACCATCCTGGTGGACTCCTCAAAGTTTGTCAAGATGGTACATATGTCAGACATCCAGGTTCACTCCTGAGGTCTTATGTGTGGAGTCTGAACTGAATATCGACGGCCTTGTTGCAGCTGGTACTCCACAACTGCTCTCTTCTGCTCACAAATCCTTTGCAACATGTGGAGGGTAGAGATCCAACATGTGGGGACATCACACACCAGTCAGTGTGACGGAAGCTGCAAACGCTGCTGCAACACAGCAAGGGCAGCGGAAGCTGTAGCCGACTTCCGAAAATGAGCTGACAGGCTGCGTACTTTGACGAGCAGATCTGGCAACTCGGGGTATAATTTAAGAAACCGCTGAACCACGAGGTTAAGCACATGAGCCAGGCATGGTACGTATGTGATCTTGCCTCGCCTCAGAGCCGCCACCAGGTTACGGCCATTGTCGCACACGACCATGCCTGGATGAAGGTTCAGCGGTCTCAGCCACATATCTGCCTGCTCTTTCACAGCTGTCCACAACTCACAAGCATTGTGAGGTTTCTCACCTAAGCTTAAGAGTTTCAGCACAGCCTGTTGCCGCTTGGCGGAGGCAGTACTACAGTGCTTCCAGCTTGTAACTGATGTGGTGATATCTGAGATGGAGGCTGAACATGAGGAGGAGGAGGATGCGAAGGAGCTGTACACTGTGGGGGCAACTCTGACTGACATAGGGCCCGCAATCCTTGGTGTGGGGAGGATGTGTTCCGTCCCAAGATCCGACTTGGTCTCGGCTTCCACTATGTTTATCCAGTGTGCCGTCAGGGAGATGTACCGTCCCAGGCCACAAGCACTTGTCCACGTGTCCGTTGTCAGGTGGACTCTCCCAGTAACTGCGTTGTTGAGGGCACGGCAGATGTTTTGGGACACGTGCTTGTGTAGTGCGGGGATGGCACACCGGGTAAAATAGTGTCGGCTGGGGACCGAGTACCGAGTGACGGCCACCGCCATAAGGTTGCAGAAGGATTCCGTCTCCACCAGCCTAAAAGGCAGCATTTCCAATGCAAGCAGTCGTGAAATGTGCGAATTTAGGACTGTGGCCTGTGGGGCGTTAGCTGCGAATTTCCGCTTTTGTTCAAAGGTCTGGTATATGGACAACTGAACGCTGCGGTGGGACGTGGACATGGACGTTGATGCTGTTTCTTGAGAAACTGCCATAACAAGTGAAGACTGAGAGGAGGGGGCATCTTTGCATGCAGTAGGGACAGGGGATTGCCTTGCACACACAACAGAGGGTTCTATTGCACGCACAACAGCGGAAGAAGCAGTGGTGACACCCGCTGACACTGGTCGTGGACCCTGGGGTTCGCCCCACAAAGTCGGGTGCTTTGCTGCCATGTGCCTGATCATGCTGGTGGTGGTCAGGCTGGTAGTTTTGTCACCCCTGCTGATGCTGGCATGGCAGGTGGTACAAATGGCCTTTTTGGGGTTATCAGCAGAGTCTTTAAAAATTCCAGACTCTGGAAGACCTACCGGTTGTACTGGCAACGTCCCACGTGTTGGTGTTACCGGGGAACTGTTGCCCGCCTTCTGTGTGCGGCCACCACACTGCTTCTTCCTGCCTGTTGGGGTACTCTGCCTCCCTCACCCTGTGTGCTGCTGACCTCTCTCAGCATGTCCTCCTGCCATGTTGCGTCAGTTACTAGATCATCCACCACCTCCTCCTCTTCCACTTGCGCACCACGATCCTCCTCCTCACTTCCTGGCAATTGTGTCTCGTCATCGTCCACCTCTTGTGACAAATTGCCAGCGTCGACTTCCTGTGGCCGTGGCTGTTCAAATATTTGGGCATCGCTACATGGGATCTCCTCTTCCACCACTTCAAGTGGAGCAGGCGAGGGGCACAAATGTGGAAATGGACCAGTGAACAGCTCTTCAGAGTGTTCAAGTGTGGGATTAGTTGCTGTCTGACGACACTCGGCATGGTGGGAGGAAGGAGCATCAAGGTGAGGAGGAGTATGCAGTCGAGACTCACGGCTACTAAGATTTGACCGTGTGGTAGACGGACAGGAGGTGGTGGTGCCCAGGTAACTGGAAGTATTATCTGCTATCCAATTAATAACCTGCTCACACTGATCAGTTCGCAATACTGGTGTTGTTCTGTGCTTCCCTAGTAATTCGGTCAAGAAGTGGGAGCGAGAAGATGTGGCTGTTGGTTGTGGCACATTTTCACCTTGGCCACGGCCCCGTCCTCTGCACGCGCCATCACCAGAACGTCCAGTTCTGCGTCCTTTGCCACGCGCCTTGCCCATTGTAAAGGAAGTAAAATAGCTTACACTCGCACTATCAATGGAAAAAGGGTAATAAAAAGTAGATTAGAACTGTGGAAGAGAAAAACCACAGTTCTTTTACTCTGGCCTATATCCGACTCTTTTAAGCAATCTGAACAATCAGGGAGAAACTATTACTGTTTTTCTTTACGGAAAAAATACCAAAAGCTGAATAATATAGATTTTTTACCGTGGAATGGCAAAACCACAGTTATTGTTTACTGGGGTATACCAGAAAATTTTAAATAGATATATTTGCGGCTGAACAGTGACCGACACACTCAAACTGTTTTTTTAAGTAAAAATGGCCCAAAAGTGGACAATACAGAGATATGACCCGTGGAACTGCAAA
Source organism: Phyllobates terribilis (assembly GCF_046119375.1). NCBI lineage: Eukaryota > Metazoa > Chordata > Amphibia > Anura > Dendrobatidae > Phyllobates > Phyllobates terribilis. The sequence goes on along the minus strand of NW_027362769.1, from coordinate 212,563,927 downwards.
ACCACACTTGTATTTCTCGGGCCTACACCAGACTATTTTCAACAGATATATTTGTGTCTGAACAATCAGGAGACTCTACTGTTTTTCTTTAGAGCAAAAAATGCAAAAAAGCAGGATAATACAGAGATTTGACCCTTGGAACTGCATATCCACACTTGTATTTCTCGGGCCTACATCAGACTATTTTCAACAGATATATTTGTGTCTGAACAATCAGGAGACACTACTGTTTTTCTTTACAGCAAAAAATGCAAAAAGCAGAATAATACAGAGATTTGACCCGTGGAACTGCAAAACCACACTTGTATTTCTCGGGCCTACACCAGACTATTTTCAACAGATATATTTGTGTCTGAACAATCAGGAGACACTACTGTTTTTCTTTACGGCAAAAAATGCAAAAAAGCTGGATAATACAGAGATTTGACCCGTGGAACTGCAAAACCACACTTGTATTCCTCGGGCCTACACCAGACTATTTTCAACAGATATATTTGTGTCTGAACAATCAGGGAGACACTCTTAATTTTTTTTTACGGCAAAAAATGCCAAAAGCAGGATAATAGAGATTTTTTACCGTGGAACAGCAAAACCACAGTTATAATTTACTGGTGTATACCAGACTATTTTCAACAGATATATTTATGTCTGAACAATCAGGAGACACTACTACTGTTTTTGTTTACGGCAAAAAATGCCAAAAGCAGGGTAATAGAGATTTTTTACCGTGGAACAGCAAAACCACAGTTATAATTTACTGGTGTATACCAGAGTATTTTCAACAGATATATTTGTGTCTGAACAATCAGGAAGCACTATTGTTTTTCTTTACAGCAAAAAATGCAAAAAAGCAGGATAATACAGAGATTTGACCCGTGGAACTGCAAAACCACACTTGTATTTCTCGAGCCTACACCAGACTATTTTACTGGTGTAAACCAGACTTTTTTAAATATATATATTTGCGGCTGAACAGTGAGCGACACACTCAAACTGTTTTTTTTAGATACAAATGGCCCAAAACTGGATAATACAGAGGTTTGAAATGTGGAACTGCAAAACCACACTTCTATTTCTCTAGCCTACACCAGACTATTTTCAACAGATATATTTGTGTCTGATAAATCAGAGACACACTTTTTTTTTTTTTTAGGGGGGGGGGGGGACACCAAAAGGTTAATAAGACGGGTATTTGTACAGTGTGAAGGAGGAAAAAAAAAAGAGGATTTAGATGAAAAAAAAGGATTTTTCCTGGCCCCCGAGACCTGGAGCTAAGTCCAGCAATTTCAGCAACAGGAGCACACAGGACTGTAATGCAGCGTTTGCTGGTATAACCACTGCGTCTCCTATACAGCCTGCCTGCCTGATATCTGGGATGGATATTAGTCCTGAGAAGGACTGTTTGTTTGATCTGGCAGCCTTTACAGAGCCTACACTAACTATTTCGCAGGATATATCTCTCCCTAAATCAGCAGCGCTGTCCCTACACTGTCTGATCGAATGCGCCTGTGTCCAAGATGGCGGCGTCCGGTTTCAAATACTCGAGGTGACGCTGTGCGGCCAGCCAATCACTGTAATGCACACAACCAACATGGCTGTGGCATTACAGTGACTGGCTGGCAATCCCTGCATGTTCATTGTCTCTGTAAAGAGCGCCAAACATGCAGGGCGGAGACCCGAGCTCCTGCCCGAGTAACCCGGAAATGCTCGGTGCTCGCCGAACATCCCGAGTAGCGTGATGCTCGGGCGAGTACCGAGCAGTGTCGAGCATGCTTGATCAACACTAGTAGTGACTTATTCTTCAGACCTAAGTGCATAATCAGTATAATATGTAAGAGAAAAAGAAGAAAACTAATACTCACTTTACCGCTCACATGTCCCAGCATCCCTGTTGTCTCCAGTGCCTGGGACAGGTTAGTGGTGTTAGAACCTTGCTGTTAGGTTTTTTTTTCCTTTGCTGGTCACTTGACCTTGTTGGCCTATTTAATCCTGCTCCGCCCTTCTGGCTTTGCTGGACTTCATTGTATATCTACTTTCTAGCTAGCCTGTGCTCTGTATCTAACTCTGTTAGTTTGCTTGGTCTACGGACCTCTATGTTCTATCTATTTTGTTTGTTCGTCTGTCTGCTACTATTTCTGTTAGGAGGTGTCCCATATTCCTCCCAGTCCTTAGTACTTGTAGGGATTCCCTCCCCACATCTATAGGTCTCCGTACAGACTAGATTAGGACTTTAGCAGGTCTGATCGCAGGATCAGGTTCCCTGTTACATCGTAGGGATTCAGCTGAGTCCTATAGTAGGGACAGATCTCTCTTTCCTTAGCTTTGGTAGCAGAACATAACAAGTGGTGATGTGAGATTTTTGGGGTTCTTTGTATCCTTTTGTTGGTTCTGTTCAGATTAACAAAATGGCAGCTGCAGCTGGCCCCCATTTTTGCTGAATTTTAGTAAAATTCGAATAGAATTCAATTCTACTAAATTCGCCCATCTCTAGTAATCAGTCTTTCTTCTAACTAAAAGAAGAAAAATAAATATAAGCATCTTACAAAAGACACCTTAGTGCTCTGCTGCGTACCCATCCCAGTGAGGGTATTGTGTCTAGAATACTTCAAGTCAGGTATCAAATTTTTTGACATATCACTGAACTCAGACATCCCCTTTGTTCCACAGAGTGGGTTGGACGTGCCGCTAGAATGACAGAGAGAAGAGTAATTTAAGCAAAAGTTGCCTCAACAAATAAAAACACAATTACAAATGTTCTGAATATCGAAAAAAAAATATTAAAATATGAAGCCAATAGAACCAATTTGCTCAAAGCATTACATAGCATAAACTGCAAAAAAAGGCCATTTGCCTTCTGAGCCACAACTTTTAAACATAATCCCGGACAAAAAATATTGCAAAAATTTAGATGACCTCATGGATCATAATCTCATGAGGGGCATTTGATATCTGCATATGCTTCAAATATTTTCAACATACCACAATGTTCGAGCATGCAACGTGGTTTACAGGATCCAAGGGGTAGTGTTTCTCCTTGCAGAGCGTGACATGCCAAGGTGAGGAGACTTTTAAGCCTTACAATGCTCCTCTGGGAAACATGCAAATTGTCTCTTCAGAGAGTAAAAGAACTAGAACTCTAGTGCCACCTTTAGGAGGTAGCAATCCTAAAAGTCAATATCGACCATTTAACGAGCCCTGATCAGACGCCTCTCACACAGCCAAACCAGATCTCACACTTGCACTGACTAGGGGCAGTACCCCGAAACACTGTCTCTGCAAATTGAGATTCCTGGTTTGGCTTTTATCCTAAGTCATGTTGCAAGGCTCATTAGAGGGTCAATATTGACTTTTAGGATTGCTATTTCCAATAGGTGGCGCTAGAGTTCCAGTCCTCTTCCTCTCTAAAGAGACAATTTGCATATTTCCCAGAGAAGCATTGTAAGGCTTAAAAGTCTCCTCACCTTGGCTTGTCACTCTCTGCAAGGAGAAATGTTACCCTTGGATACCTCTTCATACTAAAATGATCATTTTATGAGTCAAGCTTCACTTTCAGCTCATTTTAATATCAGCATTATGCAGCCATTCTGATATGGATTCTCAAAGTAAGTACACCAGTTTCATGAAGTCTCCAAGATCTATTTAACAATATATGCAGTAATCTTCACATTACCCTTGCCTGACCCTGGTCCAGTGCCCATATTGGTATTCCATAGCCACTGGACCAGAGTTCTATGAACCTCCTACTACCTGAGATATCATCATCAACTCTTCTGATTAGCAGGAGTCATTATGTTGTAGCTGAATGTATGCCTGGCATCAGAGCAGCCAACTAATCAGAAAAGTCACCAGAGATGTTGCAAATAGTAGGAGGTTCTCTGATCTAGAATCCAAGGACTACTAATGTGGAGGCAGGACCATTGTCCTGAAAATCTTTTAGCTCAACTCTAGCATGCAATTTTTTTTATTAAATATGATGAGTGTCTCTTCAGAGAGAAAGAGGACTAGAACTCTAGTGCCACCTATAGGAAGTAGCAATCCTAGAAGTCAATATCGACTCTCTAACGAGCCTTGTCACATGATTTACTATTAAAGCCAAAACCAGAATCTCAACTTGCACACACTGTGTTTAGGGGTACAGCCCCTCATCAGTGAAAGTGTGAGATCTGATTTGGTGAGAGGCATCTGACCAGGATCCAAGGGTTAACGTTTCTCCTTGCGGAGAGTGACATGTCAAGCCTGACATGCTGAGGTGGGGAGACTTTTAAGCCACAATGCTCCTCTGGTAAATATTCAAATTGTCTCTTCAGAGAGGAAGAGGAGTAGAACTCTAGTGCCACCTATAGGAAGTAGCAATCCTAAAAGTCAATATCAACTCTCGAACGAGACCTGTCACATGACTTAGGATTAAAGGTGATAAAATTAACTTTCACTCCAAATCAACCGCAATGTGTGAGTAAACTATCATGAAGCAAAAAATATATGCCTGTATACAAGATTGGATGGGACTTATATTTAGGCCCTTACTACCCCCAAACACCCACACACACTTTCTAAGATGAGGTCTAATTACAAGTATAACCCTGCCTGACGTTGAAGGAAATCAACATACTAATCAGTACCTAACAAGACTGTGCCAATGCCAATATTACCAACAATATTGAAATATAAGAGACAAATATTAAAAACCCGACCTTAATCGTATATTACCAACATTTATAATAGTGATAACACCACCATACTGATCATTAGCCAAAACTACTGCACTAAGGCTGATATTACCACCATAATGGTAATATCAGTTATATACCAGTGCTCTGCAGATCATAGAAGTGTATACTGCATAGATAAATCCATTGACTCACCCATGATGTCCTCCAATTCTAATGGTTCACTTTTAGTGATGAGCGAGCATGCTCGCTACTGCTCGGTGCTCGCCAGAGCATCTCACTGCTCGAGATGCTGGGCGCTCGCCGAGTATTTCCGGGGTTGCTCGGTGGGAGCTCTGGTCCCCTCCTTGCATGCTTGGTGCTCTTTCAAGCGCCAATCAACATGCAGGGAAAGCCTGCCACTTACTGTAATGCCGTAGCCATGGTGGTTGTGGCATTACAGTGATTGGCTGGCCGCACAGCGTCATCAGGTCTATATCAGACCTGGCGCCGCTGTGTTCGTCACAGTCACTCCGGAATCAGGCAGAGTAGGGAGAGGTGCTGCTGAGCTAGGGAGAGATTTGCTTGTGTATTAGGTAGTGTATGGAGAAAAACCGTACATTACACATATCCATCTTAACAAACAGTCTTTCTGAGGGCAAATCCATCTGCAGAGATATCAGGCAGGCAGTATATGTAGGCAGGCAGGCAGGGTATATAGCAGACTGCAGTGCATATAGCACAAGAGGCTCCATTCCAATTCTGCCTTCTGCTGCTGTTAGATATTTCTGTACAAAGGCCCAGGTCTCAGGAGCCAGGAATACTTTTTTTTGGATCTTAATCCTCATTATTTGCTTAAAAAACAATCCAGAGAACACAGTTTTTCTGCGCCATTTGCTTGTTGGCACTGCAGAATACAGCCAGGTCCTTTCCATATAACAGCGCTAGAAATCCAGATATTGAAAACTGTTTTCTCCGTCAAATGGATCACATATACGTTGTCAGAAAATACTGCCATTTCTGGCCTCCATTAAAAATTTCCTTTAGTGTGTCATTGAAGCAATTCACCGCAGTTTGCTGTTCAAACTACTTACCTACAGGCCAGGTATTAAAAACTCTGTTTTCTCCATCACACGGATCACATATACGTTGTCAGAAAATACTGCCATTTCTGGCCTCCATTAAAAATTTCCTTTAGTGTGTCATTGAAGCAATTCACCACAGTTTGATGTTCAAACTACTTACCTTGAAGGCCAGGTATTTAAAACTCTGTTTTCTCCGTCCCACGGATCACATATAAGTTCGCTCCAAATGCAGTCATTTGTAGTGAGCGTGGAAGATACTGTCCTCCATTTAAAATGGGCAAGGCACGTGGCAAGGGACGGGGAACTGGACGTGATGGTGATGGTGCATGCAGAGGCCGAGGACAAGGCCGTGGGAAAGCTTAAATTGTGCCACAACAAACACCCACATCTTCTCACCTGACCTTCCTGTCCCAATTCCTAGAGGACCGCAGCACACCACTATTGAACCCAGAGCAGTGTCAAAAGGTTGTTGGTTGGATAGCGGATAATGCTTCCAGTCACTTAGCCACCACTACCCCCACCACCCTGTCTTCCACACGGTCAAGTCTCAGTAGCCGTGAGTCTGGACCGCATATTGCTCACCCTGATCCTCGATCCTCCTTCCTCCCACTATGCCGAGTGCCCGGGGACAACTGATCCCAAACTTGGACACTCTGAAGAGCTGTTCACTTTTCCATTTGTAGATTCGGGCCTCTCGCCCGGTCCACTTGAAGCAGGGCAAGAGGAGATCGCGTGTAGCGATGCCCAGATATTTGAGCAGCCATGGTCACACGAAGGCGATGGTGGAAAAGTGTCACAAGAGGTGGATGATGATGAGAGACAATTGCCAGAAAGTCAGGAGGAGGACCAGGGTGCGGAAGTGGAAGACGAGGTGGTGGATGATATACTGACCCAACCTAGCAAGAGGACATACAGAGCGAGGACAGCAGCACACAGGGGGAGGGAGGCAAAGCACCCCAACAGGCAGGAAGAAGCAGTGTAATGGACGCAGACAGAAGGCAGGCAACCATTCCCCGTCACACCAACACAAAGGAAGTTGCCAGTACAACTGTTAGGTCTTCCCGAGTCTGGTTGCTTTTTAAAGACTCTGCCGATAACCGCAAAAAGGCCATTTGCACCACCTGCCAGGCCAGCATCAGCAGGGGTGGCAAAACAACCAGCCTGACAACCACCAGCATGATCAGGCACATAGCAGCAAAGCACCCGACTTTGTGGGCCGAACCCCAGGGTCCAGGAACAGTGTCTGCAGGTGGTACCATTGCTTCTTCCGCTGTTGTGCATGCAAGCCAATCCCCTGTCCATGGTTCATGTGAAGATGCCTCCTGCCCTGCACCTGTCGTTGCGCACTCTCAAGTAGAAGCATCAGAAAGCACGTCCATGTCCTTGTCCAAGCGCAGTGTTCAGTTGTCCATACCCCAGTCCTTGGAACGCAAGCGCAAATATGCAGCCAACGCCCCACAGGCCACACTACTAAATTCTCACATTTCACGACTTCTTGCGCTCGAAATGTTGCCTTTTAGGCTTGTGTAGACGGAAGCATTCCGCAACCTGATGGCGGTGGCCGTCGGTACTCGGTCCCAAGCCGCCACTATTTCTCCCGTTGTGCCGTCTCCGCATTACACAAGCACGTGTCCCAAAACAGTAGCCGTGCCCTCCACAATGCTGTTAACGGGAAAGTCCACCTAACTATGGACACGTGGACAAGTGCTTGTGGGCAGGGACAGTACATCTCGCTGACGGCACACTGGGTTAACATAGTGGAAGCCGGGACCCAGTCGGACCTTGGGACGGAACACGTCCTCCTGATGCCAAGGATTGCGGGCCCTAGGTCAATCAGGGTTGCCCCCACGATCTACAGCTCCTGCACCTCATCCTCCTCAGCCTCCTCCTCTTCAGCCTCCATCTCCGAAATGACCACATCAGTCACAAGCTGGAAGCAATGCTGCACTGCCTCGACCAAGCGGCAACAAGCTGTGCTGAAGCTAACATGCTTAGGTGACAAACCGCACAATGCTGAAGAGTTGTGGACAGCTCTGAAAGAGAAGGCAGATCTGTGGCTCACACTGCTGAACCTACAGCCAGGCATGGTCATGTGTGACAATGGCCGTAACCTGGAGGCAGCTCTGAAGCGAGGCGAGCTCATACACGTATCATGCCTGGCCCATGTGCTTAACATCGTGGTTCAACGGTTTCTCAAATCCTACCCGGAGCTGCCAGATCTGCTTGTTAAAGTACGCTGCCTGTGTGCCCATTTTAGAAAGTCAGCTACAGCTTCCGCCGCCTTTGCCGTGTTTCAGCAGCATTTGCAGCTTCCGGCTCACAGACTGGTGTGTGATGTCCCCACGCATTGGAACTCTACACTGCAGATGTTGGGAAGGATTTGTGAGCAGAAGAGGGCAGTTGTTGAGTACCAGCATCAACAAGGCCATCGGTATTCAGTTCAGACTCCACACATAAGACCTCTGGAGTGGACATGGATGTCAAACATATGTACCACCCTCCAAAACTTTGAGGACTCCACCAAGATGGTGAGTGGTGATGACGCCATAATTAGTGTCACCATCCCGCTTCTCTGCTCACAATCAAAGAAAATGCATTACAGGTGGAGCACGATGAGATGGAGCAAGGAACCATACAGGGTGATTACGCACAGCCAAGCCTCATCTCATCCCAACGTGGATTGGGTGACAATGAGGAATAGGAGGGGGAGGAAGGACAGGAGCTAGTTTCTTGCACTATAGACGGTACTACCTGTACAGCTGTCATACTGTCTGTTCAGCGTGGCCGGCCAGAGGACAGAGAGGAGGAGGAGGAGGAGAGCATGATCAGTCATCCTCTTGGTGAGGACACGGAAATATTGCCTGTTAGTAGTCTGGCACGCATGGCTGAGTTTATGTTACGCTGCCTTTCCCATGACCTTCGCGTTCTCCAAATTTTGAGTGACAGTCATTACTGGTTGGTGACACTTCTAGACCCCCGTTACAAGGAGAACTTTATATCTCTTATTCCTGAGGCGGACAGATCTACAAAAATGGGGCTGTACCAGAAGGCCCTTGTTGCGGATCTATTAAAAAAATTCCCATCTGAAAACGCTGGAGGCAGAGGGCACACTTCGTTGCACAACCAAGGAGTACAGGCGAGAGAGACACAACTTCAATCCAGCAGAGGCAGGGGAACACTGTCAAAGTTCTGGGAGAGTTTTCTCAGACCCTCCCATCGCACTGGCCCTGAGGTGCGGGGTACTCTCACAAGGATTGCAAAGTTTGGGAAGATGCTGAGGGAGTACCTTGCCGACCGCACCAACGTCCTCCGTGATTCCTCTGTGCCTTATAATTATTGGGTATTCAAGCTGGATACATGGAATGAACTGGCTCTCTATGCCTTGGAGGTCCTGGCCTGCCCTGCCACCAGCGTTTTATCAGAATGGGTTTTTAATGCTGCTGGTGGAATTATAACTGATAAGCGCATCCGCCTGTCAACTGAAAATGCTGACAGGCTGACTCTTATAAAAATGAACAAGGGCTGGATTGGGCCAGACTTCTCAACACCACCGAATGATAGCAGCGTAACATAAACTCAAATCCAGTGTCTTTTCTTGGAGGTGTATTCCCATGCACCTTTTCACACCCACACATGGGTATACGCTTCCTGATTTTGGCTATTTGCTCTTGTCCTCCTCCTTCTCCTCATCCTCCACCACCATATCACCAGGGTGACCGTGATGCAACACCCACATAATTTTTTTAAAGGGTGTTTATGATGCCCGTAAATAAAAAATTTTATACAGCATGTTCATGTATACCCCCCAGGGGTAAATGTTTGTCAGCCCATACACTTGTGCATGGGCATTACAAGTATAGGAGGCCCGCTCCTTTCCAATGGGAACATTTTTTTATGAGGCCCTCCTCTACGTCTCTTCCAAGGGGCATTGAAGTGCCTCCAAATTTTTGGCAGCCCTTGCATTCACTGCATAGGCCAACACTATGGGAGACACTCTCTTTTCTAATGGGAATTTGTCGTTACTGTGGCCCTGCTCTATGTCTCTTTAAATTGTTAGTGGGGATTTTCCTAAATTTGGTCAGCCGTTGGACTCACTGCATACCCTATAACTGTATAGCAGACTCTCTCCTTTCTAATGGGAACATGTCGTACCTTTTTACTGTGGCCCTGCTCTATGTGTCTTTAAATTCTTAGTTGGGTTTTTCCTATAATTGGTCAGCCTTTGGACTCACTGCATACCCTATAACTGTATAGCAGTCTCTTTCCTTTCTAATGGGAATTTGTCGTTACTGTGGCCCTGCTCTATGTGTCTTTAAATTCTTAGTGGGGCTTTTTCTAAAATTGGTCAGCCATTGGACTCACTGCATACCCTATAACTGTATAGAAGACCCTCTGCTTTCTAATGGGAACATGTCGTACTTGTTACTGTAGCCCTGCTCTGTATGTCTTTAAATTCTTAGTGGGGTTTTTCCTAAAATTGGTCAGCCGATGCACTCACTGCATACCCTATAACTGTATAGCAGACCCTCTCCTTTCTAATGGGAACATGTCGTACTTGTTATTATGGCCCTGCTCTGTGTGTCTTTAAATTCTTAGTGGGGTTTTTCCTATAATTGGTCAGCCTTTGGACTCACTGTATACCCTATAACTGTATAGCAGACTCTCTCCTTTTTAATGGGAATTTGTCATTACTGTGGCCCTGCTCTATGTGTCTTTAAATTCTTAGTGGGGTTTTTCCTATAATTGGTCAGCCTCTGGACTCACTGCATACCCTATAACTGAATAGCAGACTCTCTCCTTTCTAATGGGAATTTGTCATTACTGTGGCCCTGCTCTATGTGTCTTTAAAGTCTTAGTGGGGGTTTTCCCAAATTTTGGCAGCCCTTGCAGTCACAGCATGGGCATTACCACTATAGGAGACCCGCTCCTTTATAATGGGAACATTTTTTTTTCCTGAGACCCTACTCTATGTCTCTTCAAAGGGGTATTGGGTTGCGTCCAAATTTTTGGCAGCCCTTGCAGTCACTGGATACGCAATAACAGTATAGGAGATCCAATTGTTAATAAAGGGAACAGCAAAGCATAGCCGGCTGATGGCTCTCTAACAATAGCGAGGGCCGACTGCTCACCTTTTAAGAATAGTAAGGGCCGTCTGATGGCCCTATAAAAATAGGCTTTAAGACTTTCAGAGCCCCTCCATCATAAATAATACAGGATGTGTCTGATGATGTGTCACATACCACATTGCCAGATAAGGTTGTAAAATTTTAAAATGACATTTCCTGGTTTATGCATTTGTCTTAAAAAATAACATAAAAAAACCCAAAACAATAGGATCTTTCTTTAGTATACAAAACAGCGTCACCAATTTAACATCAATGTATTCACATTGTTCAGCTAATGCACCTCCTCCTCCATCTCCGAAATGACCACATCAGTCACAAGCTGACAGCACTGCAGCATTGCCTCGGCCAAGCGGCAACAGGCTGTGCTGAAGATAACATGCTTAATGCTTAAATGACAAACCGCACAGTGCTGCAGAGTTGTTGAAAGCTGTAACACAACAGCCTGATCTGTGGCTCTCACCGCTGAACATAAAGCCAGGCATTGTGGTGTGTGACAATGGGCGGAACCTGGTGACGGAGAAATGACACCCAGAGTAGATACGGTTTCCCCCTATGCCAGTCCTTTCACTGAGATAAATACAACTCTCAGCAAAAAAAGCTGTGGACTGGCTCTGTACCATCCCTGGCCACATTCACCTGTCCACGTGTTTGTGGGTAGGTGGTCCTTCCCAGTAAGTGCTCTGGGGAGGGCACGGGTAATGTTGTGGGACCCATGCTTGTGGAAGGCGGAGACGATACCAGGAAAAATAATGGCGGCTGGGGATCGATTATGGATACCCGGTCACCGCCGCAATAAGATTGTGGACAGCTTCCGCCTCCACGAGCCTAAAATGCCACATTTCAAGTGCAAGCAGCTGCCCAGACATCTGGCATTTTAGTGTTGCGGCCTGTGGGTGGGTGGGTGGCTGGCTGGCTGCATGCTTGCATTTGCATTCCAAGTAACAGAAAACTAAGCAGATGGTGGCCTCTATCATCATCATGGCCTCATCTCGGCACTATGAACTCTCCTGAAGGAGAAGCCAGGGCCCACCGGATGAGTCTCCGGTTCTCTGGTGGGCCAGTCCAACCCTGCCGAGAAGCAGCCCTGGCTAAGAAATGTGTGGGGGAAGGTTCCCGGACACTCTATGGCTGCTTTTTTAATGTGGATCGGACATGCTATTTCTTAAACCACATTGCAGATCAGGCCATTGTCCAACTCTGTATTCATGAAATTAAATGCGCAAAGAAAGATGTTTGTGTGTCAAAGCACCACCGACAAGTGCGAGTTGATGTTGGATGGGCTGCCATTGCTTCTGCAACAAGCTGCATTAGAGGACTTCCTGGGAGAAATAACACCCAGGGTAGATACGGTTTCCCTCTATGCCAGTCCGAATATGGACACCCGGCCGCCGCCGGCATGAGGTTATGAAAAGCTTCCGCCTCCATGAGCCTAAAAGACCACATTTCAAGTGAAAGCAGCTTTAGAGGACTTCCTGGGAGAAATGACAGCTGGGTAGATATGGTTTCCCAAGTCCTTTCACCTAGCTAAAGAATATGTCTGTGGTGAAATACAACTCTCAGCAAAAAAGCTGTGGACTGGCTCCGTACCGTCCCTGGCCACATTCACCTGTCCACGTGTTTGTGGTTAGGCGGTCCTTCCCAGTAAGTGCACTGGGGAGGGCACGGGTCATGTTGTGGGACCTGTGCTTGTGGAAGGTGGAGACGACACCGGGAGAAACAGTGGCGGCTGGGGACCGAGTATGGACAACCGGCCGCCGCCGGCATGAGGTTATGAAAAGCTTCCGCCTCGACGAGCCTAAAAGGCCACATTTCAAGTGCAAGCAGCAGTCAAAAATTTGGCAGTATAGTATTGCAGCCTGTGGCTGGGTGGGTGGCTGGCTGCATACTTGTGTAATGCAGGTGCCAGAATGCAACGCACAGAGACACAAGGCAAGGACAGTCGGAGATGATTATAAACAATTTATATATATATATAACAGGTATTCTGAACAATGGGATAACAACAAGGGTATTGAACTGTAATTTGAAATATTAGCAAAATACGAAGTCTCTCAAAGTAATGTGGTGCACCCAGTCAGGGGATTCACCACATCAATTCTTTATCTCTGTGTATGGCCCTAGCTTTTCTGGACAAAATCAATTAAGTCAAGTTTAGCTTCTTACACCCCAACTGTTCCCCTCCCAACCTGAGTACCTAAACCCAACTGGCCCCGGTACCGTGAGTGAACAGTAGAAGTGACAGCCCTGTTCACATATGCAGCTCTTCTGCTTTCACTAGCGTGACTTTCCTGACTCAGCAGTCTCCCAACTCCTCTCTTCCTGGCCGTTGGAGGCAGTCTCTCAAGCTGTGGATAGGGGGGTCCAGACCTCGTCTGTCGGCAGGCGACGTTGGGTTCCGCGAACTCACTCAGCACTGCTATTAGGCGTCGGTCTGTGGCTGGATTTGAAATGGGTTCAGGACCTTCTGTGGTCTCCCATTTCGGTCCAGCTGGGGCTGATGTTGCTCAGTATCATCGTCAGCCCCAACGCCTAGCTGGTCCACGAGTCGCACAGATTGTCTCCTGTGTATTGGTACCTTGCAAGGTTAAGCATAGGTTGCAGAGGGAGACAGGGTGCTTGGAATCTAAGTCCAGGATTCGTCGCACTGAGCATGCCCGTGACCTGGCGGATCGTGATTGGTGGTTTGGCACCCACCTGACCCGGTGACCTGGTACCGCCTGATTGGTCCACGGGTGGCGTCACCAATGGCGCGTCGGTGGGCAGGGCTTAGTCTTTAAAAGGCCCGCCCACAAACATGGCGGCGTGCTCTGATCATTTGAGCAAGTGATGCTGCTGTGTGGACAACTGTGTTCCACGTGCTCCCTAGCTGTTCGCTCCGTGACCTGCCGATGCCAGAATTCGCTTGGCTAATTAGCACAGGTCGCTTAGGCAGGCTAGTTCCATAGAGGCTGGCTAGTTCCATAGAGGCAGGTAGTTTCGTCTAGCAGTCTGGCTCTGCCAAAGGGGTCGCCTAACACCCTGAGCAGCCTGCAGACGTCCTATCCTCGGCTATCGCCTGTCAGCCACGTGGAGTAGTACCCTTCAGTCCGGTAGCACGCCAGCTGGAGGCACGTGTACCCGTTGGCGTAGTCACACACGCATCCTAGCGCCGCCACTGTAGTCCCTGTGCTGTAACAGGACTACAGATAGTTTTTCTCCGCCTATCTCCCGTGCTGTTAACGGAGATAGTGCGGTTTGCTATACCCGTTCCAGTGTGCAGAAACACGGAAGGGTTTTACATTTAAGTTGGTTGCTTTCCTTTCCACCCGGAAAGTGTTCGGCAGCAGTCCACCAGGCTGCACTGCGGACCCCGGGTTCGGTTGCGTTCCATTATATTAAAGTTGTCTGCAACCGCCCTCCTAACAGTATCAGAGCGCCAGGGTCTTGCCGAACATGGCCGACAACCAGCAACTGCAGCGTTACATTCTGCAACTGGAGACCAGACTTAGATCTCTGGAACAAGCTCCGGTCACTGATATCACTGCAGTAGCTACCCAGGAGGCTTCTCAAGCAGCCAATCTGGTTCACTCGGCTGCGGTGAATGCTGCAACAGCTGCCCCATTACCCCGTTTCGCTCTCCCGGAAAAATTTTCTGGAGACAGTAAATCCTGTAGGGGTTTTATTAATTTATGCTCCATTCAGTTGGAGATGATGGAAGCACGGTTCCCCTCCGAAAGAGCCAAAGTGGGTTATGTTGTCTCATTACTCTCCCACAGGGCTCTGGAGTGGGCTACTCCTCTATGGGAGCGGAATGATCCGGTTGTAGAAAATGCGGGTCTTTTCCTTAAGACCCTAAAAAGTGTATTCCTAGGCCCTCAGGTCATGCATGATACGGCTCTTAAGCTACTTGCGTTGATCCAGGGTTCGGCCACCAACAGCCACTATGCCATCCAGTTTAGAACCCTTGGGGCTGAACTGGATTGGTCTGAGCGGTCGCTTATCTCGGTGTTCTGGAAGGGTCTGGCTGGGCATATTAAAAATGCTCTATCTACCAGAGAGATTCCAACCTCCCTGGAGGAGTTAATCTCGCTTGCTAACCGAATAGATTTGCGTCATGCAGAACACAAATTAGAGCTGGAGGTCCCCAGACCCCAGTGTCGGTTGGCACCGTCCTTCTCTAGACTCGTTTCCAAACCCGTGACTCCTGACCCGGAGCCTGAGGCTATGGATATATCTCGGACTGAGTCTAGTCCCACTCGTTTCCGACCTGAACATCTCTTGGAGTACCCCGTTAATAAGGGTTCCAAGCAGTCGGGAAAACGAGTAGGTCTTACCACCATTGGAGGAGGTGTGTTAGATTCTGGGGCTTCTTCCTCCAAATTATTATATAAGGTGACATTGTCCTTCGGAACATCTGCAGTTACTGCTAAGGCGTGGGTGGACTCTGGTGCTGATGGCAATTTTTTGTCATCTGCGTTTGCCCAGAGGCACGCCATTCCTATAGAGTTACTGCCAAGACCAATGAACATTAGAGTAATCAATGGATCATTCCTGGACACGCAAATCACCCACCAGTCAATTCCCCTCACCATGTCATTTCTTCAGGGCCACCAGGAGGTCATCTCCTTTCTTATTATTCCCGGTGGATTAGATGAGGTGCTATTGGGTCTCCCCTGGTTACGTTGTCATACTCCACACATTGACTGGAGTGAGAATTGTGTGTCTCAGTGTATGGTTACTGTCACCCGGAGGGTAGTTTCTGATCCCTCTACCGTCGTGGCTTCCGGTACAGATTCTTTGTTTGTCCCTAAGACCCTGGTCTTGTCAGACTATGCCAAAAAGAACTCTTAGAGTGGGTGGCTCCAGTGTCCTCTAACCAGGTTCCGTCGGGGAGGACGTTTGTTTCCCCTAAGTTACAAAATGAGGTGCTCTCCTGGGCTCATGCCCCTAAGATCGGAGCTCATCTGGGGGTCAAACGTACCACTAAGTCCCTTCAACGGTCCTATTGGTGGCCCCGGTGGCGCCAGGACGTCAAGGACTTTGTTCTCTCATGTCCCGTCTGTGCGAGAGATAAATCTTTCCGCCAAAGTCCGACTGGTCTTCCCCAGGTCTTCCCCAGCTGTCACCCGTGACGGACTCCACACATAGAGAGTCGGTTGTCACTTCTCGTCGTCCTGCCCCCATATTCTATCCGGGCAACAGAGTGTGGCTCATGGCCCATAATACTAAAGTAATCGGGGAATCTGCGAGGTTTGCCCCTCGCTTTAAAAAAATGGTACCCTGAGGGGTCACGGTTCTGTGAATCCCCTCTGTGATACGGTTGTGGGAGGAGGAGATAAGAGGGGAGTAGAGCAGGAGATCTTGTGAGGATCGGAGGTTGCGTGCAGGTATGTAACGGGAGACTAGGTTGGAGATATATGGAGGAGACAGGTTGTGAATGGCTTTGTATGTCATGGTTAGGGTTTTGAACTGGAGTCTCTGAGCAATGGGGAGCCAGTGAAGAGATTGACAGAGAGGAGAGGCCGGGGAATAGTGGGGAGACAGGTTGATTAGTCGAGCAGCAGAGTTTATGATAAATTGGAGGGGTGCGAGAGTGTTAGAGGGGAGGCCACAGAGCAGGAGGTTGCAGTAGTCAAGGCGGGAGATGATGAGGGCGTGCACTAGTGTTTTTGCAGATTCATGGTTTAGGAATGTGCGGATCCGGGAGATATTTTTGAGTTGGAGTTGGCAGGAAGTGGAAAGGGCTTGATATGTGGTTTGAAGGAGAGTTCCGAGTCCAGGGTTACCCCAAGGCAGCGAGCTTGAGGGACTGGGGAGAGTGGGCAGCCATTGACGTTGATAGATAGGTCAGTTGGGAGGGTTGAATGAGATGGCGGGAAGATGATGAATTCTGTTTTGTCCATGTTAAGTTTTAGAAATCTGGCAGAGAAGAAGGATGAAATAGCAGACAGACATTGTGGGATTTTGGTTAATAAGGAGGTGATATCGGGTCCAGAGAGGTAGATCTGTGTGTCATCGGCATAGAGGTGATAATGAAACCCATGAGACTCTATGAGCTGTCCCAGGCCTAAGGTGTAGATGGAGAAGAGCAGGGGTCCTAGAACTGAACCTTGGGGGACGCCGACAGATAGGGGGCGAGATGAAGAGGTGGCAATCTCTCTCTATCTTTGAAGCATCCTGTAAGAATCCACTCAAAGGCCCTTTTGTCTCCATGACATTCCTCCCTCCTTTTTGTTCGCCAGTCCTCGGGCGAGTGGATTTCTTGCGGAATGGATGCCTCTTTGGATGCCTCTTTCCAGGCAGTACAAGTTCAGACAGGAGTTGAGCAGACTCCTCTGTTTTCTGTTGGATCTGAGAACAGATGAAATCTTCTTGAGCATACCGGTTAGGAGGAATTCCAGCATTAGCCCGCTCAGTTCTGCGGTGCTCCTCCTGCAGAGGTGACTCCGGGATATCCGATGAATCAACCACTGGGGATTGCAAGTCACTGCTCGATTCATTCTGGATCTCACTCGGGGTTGGCATCGACGGTTCTGACGGGCCCAACTGCATTGTGGCCCATCCTTCTTCATCTCCCAAGGTTCCTGTATGTGGCACCTCAGCCAATTAGTTTGAAGGTCCAACTTCGTTACAGGCCTCTGCTTCAGAGGAGCAAGGTCGCAGCATATGGCAGTGCAACACCCTGGGTGCCGCGGTGTCATCCCCTTCGGGCTTGACCTCGTAGACTGGGTTGTCGGGGTGAATCTTCTTCACCACCCGATATGGTATCGCCTCCCAACGATGGTCCAGTTTACTCCCAAATTCATTTGGCCCTTACCAGCACACGGTCTCCTGGCTGGAGTCATCCACCTGAGGTCGGGGGCCGATCTGCATGCTCTACTTCCAGAAGCTTCTGAGTAACCAATCTTCTCACCGTATGAAGCCGGCGTTTGTGCTCTCGAATCCAGGTACTCGGGCTACTGCCTGGGCCGGAGTCTTCTGAGTCTAGCTCTAGTTCAGTAATTTATCGCCCACTCCTTCCAAACAGCAACATGTAAGGGGTGTAGCCAGTAGTCGCATGAACTCGATTATTATACACCCACACCAGCTCGGACACAAATTCGGAACGCTTCATCTTTTTGTCTGCTTCCAGCGTTCGCAACATTTGCAACAGGGCTCGGTTGAAGAGCTCGCATGCGCCGTTCCCTTGAGGGTGGTAAGGCGTTGTTCGGGATCGGTCGATCCCATATATACGGTATAGTTCATCCATCACTCGTCCTTGGAAGCAGGCCCCTTGGTCAGAATGTATTCGCTCCGGGCACCCATAAATCCGGATGTAATCATGGCAGATGGCCTTAGCTGCGGCTTCTGCTGTCTGGTCTTTGGTAGGCGTCACTACTGCGAACTTGGTAAAGTGATCAGTCATTACCAAACAGTGTATCACGGAGCGACCTGCTGGCATACGCAATCACCCGCTCTTTTCCTCCTTGCACTTGAGCCAGCACTGCTCCCAGTCCATGCAATCTTCCATCAGTGTACAACACGAAAGGCTGCGAAAAGTCAGCGTAGGCCAGAATTGGAGCATCCGTTAGCGCCATTTTCAATGCTCAGAATGCCTCTTCTTGTCGTGGGCCCCACTGAATGGGCTGCCGCTTGACTCCCCCAGCCGTTCCTCTCAGTAATTCATTGAGCGGGATCGCAATCTTAGTGAAGTCTTTAATGAATCTGCGGTAGAATCCAGCGAGCCCCAGGAATGCCCTCAGTTCTCTCAGATTGGAGGGTGTGGGCCACTTCTGTACGGCAGTTACTTTCTCCGCAGTGGGGTGCACTCCCTCACTGGACACAGTGTGCCCCAGATATTCAATTTCCCGCTTGAAGAGACGACACTTACGAGGCTTAATTTTCAGGCCATGCCTCCGAAGCCATTCTAACAATTGTTCCAGTCGGCGAAGATGATCTTCAAATGTAGTGGAATAGATAATAGTAACATAGTAACTAGTGTTGAGCCACCCCCGTAGTGTTCGGGTTCGGTTCGGTTCGTCGAACACCGGGATGTTCGAGGAACTGTTCGTCGAACTGTTCGTCGAACACCTTAGAACACCGTCGAACACCGTTAAAACCAATGGCAGGCAAACAAAAACACATAGAAACACATAGAAAACACCTGCAAAGGTGTCCAAAAGCTGACAAACTGCTCAGAAGACACTCTCTTTAAAAAAGCCGGCCGGCAAATTCAGCAGCGGCATACACCGGTACCCGACAATTTAGACAAGAAGGAATAGAGCATCACACATAGATTAGATAGATAGAAACATGTCAGTCACACATATAAGAAGCACAGTGACAGTGTTGGTTACTGCACTTGTCATTTAGTGTAAAGGATTTATTAAAAAAAATATTAGTGTTTTCATGCACCGTCTCTTTAAAAAAGCCGGCCGGCAATTCAGCAACAGTACCCGACAATTTAGAACAGAAAGAATAGAGCTTCACACATAGATTAGATAGATAGAAACATGTCAGTCACATATATAATAAGTACAGTGACAGTGTTGCTTACTGTACTTGTCATTTAGTGTAAAGGATTTATTTAAAAAAATAATAGTGTTTTCATGCACTGTCTCTTTAAAAAAGCCGGCCGGCAATTCAGCAGCGGTACCCGACAATTTAGAACAGAAAGATAGAGCATCACACATAGATTAGATAGATAGAAACATGTCAGTCACATATATATGAAGTACAGTGATAGTGTTGGTTACTGTACTTGTCATTTAGTATTAAAATAAAGGATTTATTATTAAAAAAATTGGCGTGGGGTTCCCCTTAATTTTAGGCTCTAGCGGAGGTTAAGCAGACAGCTGGGGCAGATGTTTGAAGCCTGGGAAGGGGGTAATACCCACGGAGCTTCCCAGGCTACTAATATCAGCCCCCAGCTGAATACCTAGCCTTTACTAGCTATTAAAATGGGGGACCCCCCCCAAAAAATGACGTGGGGTCCCCCCTAATTTAATAGCTAGCAAAGGCTAGGCAGACAGCTGGGGGCTGATATTAATAGCCCAGGAAGGGAGCCATGAATATTGGCCCCCTCCCAGGCTAGAAACACCAGCCGTCAGCCGCCCCAGAAATGGCGCATTCATAGGATGCGCCAATTCTGGCACTTAGCCTCGCTCTTCCACGCTGCCCTGGTGCGGTGGCAGGGGGTAATAGGGTTGGGGTTGATGTCAGCTTATAATGCCAGCTGACATCAAGCCCAGGTTAGTAATGGAGAGGCGTCTATAAGACACCCCCATTACTAACCCCATAGTCAAAGTTAAAAAAAACACAAACACCCAGAATAAAGACCTTTAATTGAAATAAAGACACAATCCTTTATTGTTCTATATTAAACCATACTTACCATCACGCCCATTCCAGCTGAAGCCAACGATCTCCTGCAATAAAAGAAAAATAATAAAGCAACCTCATCCTTACCTTTCCATGGTTCCCACGACAGCTTCAGCTCTGCTACATCGAGATGACAGGCTGGACCGCAGCAGAACGCTGCCATCCAGCCTGTCATCCCGCAGACACTGAGAAGCGCATGCTTGCTTGCGCTGCTCAGCGTCTCTCTGTGACGACATCCAGATGAGCCGAGTTCATGTCCAATGAACTCGGCTCACCTCATGCACGTCACTGACAGCGTGGGAAAATTCTCACGCTGAAGCGCTGATTGCAGGAGAATTTTCCCACGCTGTCAGTGACGTGCATGAGGTGAGCTGAGTTCATTGGACATGAGCTCACCTCATGCACATCACTGACAGCGTGGGAGAATTCTCCTGCACTCAGCACTTCAGCGTGAGAATTTTCCCACGCTGTCAGTGACGTGCATGAGGTGAGCCGAGTTCATTGGACATGACCTCGGCTCATCTGGATGCCGTCACAGCGAGACAGTGAGGAGCGCAAGCATGCCTGCGCTTCTCAGTGTCTGCGGGATGACAGACTGGATGGCAGCGTTCTGCTGCGGTCCAGCCAGTCATCTCGATGTAGCAGAGCTGAAGCTGTCGTGGGAACCATGGAAAGGTAAGGATGAGGTTGGTTTATTATTTTTCTTTTATTGCAGGAGATCATTGGCTTCAGCTGGAATGGGTGTGATGGTAAGTATGGTTTAATTTAGAACAATAAAGAATTGTATCTTTATTTCAATTAAAGGACTTTATTCTGGGTGTTGTGTTTTTTTTAAATACTTTACTAGAAATTCATGGCGGTCATGTCTAATACTGGCGTGACCCCATGAATTTTGGGCTTGGGGCCAGCTGATAATACCAAGCTGGCCCTAACCCCTTTATTACCCAGTGAGCCACCGCACCAGGGCCCTGGATGAGTTGGGTACAGCGCCAGAAGATGGCGCTTCTATGAACGCGCCATTTTCCGGGGTGGCTGCGGACTGCAATTTGTAGCGGGGGGGGGCCCAGAAAGCTTGGGCCTCCCTGCGCTGCAGATTCCAGCCCCCAGCTGCCTAGTTGTACCTGGCTGGACACAAAAATAGGGCGAAGCCCCACGTACTTTTTTTTTAATTATTTCATGAAATTCATGAAATAATTAAGAAAAAAAGGCCTTCCCTATATTGTTGTGTCCGGCCAGGTACAAATAGGCAGCTGGTGGTTGGGGGCAGCCCGTTCCTGCCTGCTGTACCTGGCTGGACACAAATATAGTGCGAAGCCCCGCTTCAATTTTTTTAAATTATTTCATGAATTTCCTGAAATGATTTAAAAAAAATTGACGTGGGGCTTCGCACTATATTTGTGTCCAGCCAGGTACAGCAGGCAGGAACGGGCTGCCCCCAACCACCAGCTGCCTATTTGTTCCTGGCCGGACACAACAATATAGGGAAGCCCTTTTTTTCTTAATTATTTCATGAAATAATTTAAAGAAAATTGACGTGGGGCTTCGCCCTGTTTTTGTGTCCAGCCAGGTACAACTAGGCAGCTGGGGGCTGGAATCCGCAGCGCAGGGAGGCCCAAGCTTTCTGGGCCACCCCCGCTGCAAATTGCAGTCCGCAGCCACCCCGGAAAATGGCGCGTTCATAGAAGCGCCATCTTCTGGCGCTGTACCCAACTCATCCAGGGCCCTGATGCGGTGGCTCACTGGGTAATAAAGGGGTTAGGGCCAGCTTGGCATTATCAGCTGGCCCTAAGCCCGAAATTCATGGGGTCACGCCAATATTAGACATGACCACCATGAATTTCTAGTAAAGTATTTAAAAAAAACACAACACCCAGAAAAAAGTCCTTTAATTGAAATAAACACACAATTCTTTATTGTTCTAAATTAAACCATACTTACCATCACGCCCATTCCAGCTGAAGCCAACGATCTCCTGAAATAAAAGAAAAATAATAAAGCAACATCATCCTTACCTTTCCATGGTTCCCATGACAGCTTCAGCTCTGCTACATCGAGATGACAGGCTGGACCGCAGCAGAACGCTGCCATCCAGCCTGTCATCCCGCAGACACTGAGAAGCGCAGGCTTGCTTGCGCTCCACAGTGTCTCTCTGTGAGGGCATCCAGATGAGCCGAGTTAATGTCCAATGAACTCGGCTCACCTCATGCACGTCACTGACAGCGTGGGAAAATTCTCCTGCACTCAGCGCTTCAGCGTGGGAGAATTCTCACACTGAAGCGCTGAGTGCAGGAGAATTCTCCCACGCTGTCAGTGACGTGCAGGAGGTGAGCTGAGTTCATTGGACATGAGCTCACCTTATGCACGTCACTGACAGCGTGGGAAAATTCTCCTGCACTCAGCGCTTCAGCGTGGGAGAATTCTCACGCTGAAGCGCTGAGTGCCGGAGAATTCTCCCACGCTGTCAGTGACGTGCAGGAGGTGAGCTGAGTTCATTGGACATGAGCTCACCTTAAGCACGTCACTGACAGCGTGGGAGAATTCTCCTGCACTCACCGCTTCAGCGTGAGAATTTTCCCACGCTGTCAGTGACGTGCATGAGGTGAGCCGAGTTTATTGGACATGAACTCGGCTCATCTGGATGTCGTCACAGAGAGACGCTGAGCAGCGCAAGCAAGCCTGCGCTTCTCAGTGTCTGCGGGATGACAGGCTGGATGGCAGCGTTCTGCTGCGGTCCAGCCTGTCATCTCGATGTAGCAGAGCTGAAGCTGTCGTGGGAACCATGGAAAGGTAAGGATGAGGTTGCTTTATTATTTTTCTTTTATTGCAGGAGATCGTTGGCTTCAGCTGGAATGGGCGTGACGGTAAGTATGGTTTAATTTAGAACAATAAAGGATTGTGTCTTTATTTCAATTAAAGGACTTTATTCTGGGTGTTTGTGTTTTTTTTAACTTTGACTATGGGGTTAGTAATGGGGGTGTCTTATAGACGCCTCTCCATTACTAACCTGGGCTTGATGTCAGCTGGCATTATAAGCTGACATCAACCCCAACCCTATTACCCCCTGCCACCGCACCAGGGCAGCGTGGAAGAGCGAGGCTAAGTGCCAGAATTGGCGCATCCTATGAATGCGCCATTTCTGGGGCGGCTGACGGCTGGTGTTTCTAGCCTGGGAGGGGGCCAATATTCATGGCTCCCTTCCTGGGCTATTAATATCAGCCCCCAGCTGTCTGCCTAGCCTTTGCTAGCTATTAAATTAGGGGGGACCCCACGTCATTTTTTTTGGGGGGTCCCCCATTTTAATAGCTAGTAAAGGCTATGTATTCAGCTGGGGGCTGATATTAGTAGCCTGGGAAGCTCCGTGGGTATTACCCCCTTCCCAGGCTTCAAACATCTGCCCCAGCCGTCTGCTTAACCTCCGCTAGAGCCTAAAATTAAGGGGAACCCCACGCCAATTTTTTTAATAATAAATCCTTTATTTTAATACTAAATGACAAGTACAGTAACCAACACTATCACTGTACTTCATATATATGTGACTGACATGTTTCTATCTATCTAATCTATGTGTGATGCTCTATTCTGTCTGTTATAAATTGTCGGGTACCGCTGCTGAATTGCCGGCCGGCTTTTTTAAAGAGACGGTGCATGAAAACACTATTATTTTTTTTGATAAATCCTTTACGCTAAATGACAAGTACAGTAAGCAGCACTTTCACTGTACTTCGTATATATGTGGCTGACATGTTTCTATCTATCTAATCTATGTGTGAAGCTCTATTCTTTCGGTTCTAAATTGTCGGGTACAGGTGTATGCCGCTGCTGAATTGCCGGCTTTTCATGTTTCACTGTGAGCACTGTTCCCATCGATTTGGGCAATCACTGTAATGCCACAACCACCATGGCTGTGGCATTACAGTGAGTGGCAGACAATCCCTGCATGATTGGTGCTCTAAATAGCGCCAGACATGCAGGACACGCTTTTGGTGCACGAACAGTTATCGAACATAACCTCGAACAGCCAAATTTTTTGCAAATCGTTCGGGTTCGTCGAACAACTCGAACACCGCCCAAAACAGCTCGAATTTGAGATTGGCGAACAGTTCTAGTCGAACACCGCTCATCTCTAATAGTAACATAGTTTTTAAGGTTGAAGGAAGACTAAGTCCATCTAGTTCAACCCATAGCCTAACATGTTGATCCAGAGGAAGGCAAAAAAAAAACCCATGTGCCAAACACTAAGCTCCACATGGGGGAAAAAAATTCCTTCCCGACTCCATACGACAATCAGACTAGTTCCCTGGATCAACGCCCTATCAAGGAATCTAGTATATATAACCTGTAATTTTATACTTTTCAAGAAAGGCATCCATGCCCTTCTTAAATTTTAATATTGAATCACTCATTACAACATCATGCGGCAGAGAGTTCCATAGTCTCACTGCTCTTACAGTAAAGAATCCCCATCTGTGAATATGATTAAACCTTCTTTCCTCCAGACGTAGAAGGTGCCCCCTTGTCCCCGTCTCTGGCCTCAGAGTAAAAAGATCAGTAGAAAGGTCTTTGTACTGTCCCCTCATATACTTGTACATAGTAATAAGATCACCCCTAAGCCTTCTTTTTTCCACAGTAAATAACCCCAAGTGTAATAACCAGTCTTGGTATTGCAGACCCCCCAGTCCTCTAATAACCTTGGTCGCTCTTCTCTGCACCCTCTCTAGTTCAGCTATGTCTTTCTTATACACCGGAGACCAGAACTGTACATAGTATTCTAAGTGTGGTCGCACTAATGACTTGTATAGAGGTAAAATTATATTCTCCTCATGAGCATCTATGCCTCTTTTAATGCATCCCATTATTTTATTTGCCTTTGCAGCAGCTGCCTGACACTGGCCACTAAACGTGAGCTTGTCGTTCACCAATACACCCAGATCTTTTTCAGTTATTGTTATTTCAGTTATTTGCCATTTATCAGCCCAAGCTTCTAGTTTACAAAGATCCTCCTGTAATATAAAATTGTCCTCCTCTATATTGATTACCCTGCAGATTTTAGTGTCATCTGCAAATATTGAAATTTTACTCTGTATGCCCCATACAAGGTCATTAATAAATATGTTAAAAAGAAGGGTGCCCAATACTGACCCCTGTGGTACCCACTGTTAACTGAGACCCAGTCTGAGTGTTTTCCATTAATAATGACCCTTTGTTTCCTATCACTGAGCCAATTCTTAGCCCACATACATATATTTTCCCCTATCCCCATTGTTCTCATTTTATGTGTCAACCTTTTGTGTGGAACCGTATCAAAAGCTTTTGAAAAGTCCATATACACAACATCCACTGCATTTCCTTGGTCCAGTCCAGAACTTGCTTCCTCATAAAAACTGATCAGATTAGTTTGACAGAAACGGTCCCTCGTAAACCCATGTTGATATTGGGTCATGAGGTTATTCTTCTTCAGATACTCTAGTATAGCATCTCTTAGGAAACCCTCCAGGATTTTACCCACAGTAGAGGTTAAGCTTGCTGGCCTATAATTTCCAAGTTCACTTTTTGTCTCCTTTTTGAATTTTGGCACCACATTTGCTATACGCCAGTCGTGTGGTACAGACCCTGTTATTATGGAATCTTTAAAGATTAAAAATAATGGTCTATCTATGACGTTACTTAATTCCTGCAGTACTCGCGGGTGTATCCCACCCAGGCCCGGGGATTTGTCAACTTTAGTGATTTTTAGATGCCGCCGTACTTCCTGCTGGGTTAAGCAAGTGACATTTAATGGAGAATTTTTGTTATCACTAATCATGTTTTCTGTCATGCGATTTTCTTGTGTAAATACAGTTGAAAAAAAATCATTTAGCATATTGGCTTTTTCCTCATCCTCATCCACCATTTCACCCAGACTATTTTTAAGGGGGCCAACACTCTCATTTTTTAGTTTTTTACTATTTATGTAGTTAAAGAATATTTTGGGGTTATTTTTACTTTCTCTGGCAATGATTCTCTCTGCCTCAATCTTTGCTGCCTTGATTTGGTTTTTACAGAATTTATTTAATTTTCTATATTTATTTAATGCCTCATCACTACCTACTTGCTTTAGTGATATTGTCCAGATATATTAAAGTGGCTTCAAAGTTGAGGTGCCCCAAGCATCTCTCCATCAGTCTTTGGAAGGTTCCCGATGCATTTGTTAGCCCGAACGGCATCCGATTGAACTCAAACAGGCCCATAGGGAGAACAAAAGATGTCTTCGGACGATCCCTCTCAGCTACTGGGACCTGCCAATAGCCACTGGCCAGGTCGAGGGAAGAGAATAACTTGGCGTTTCCTAGCGCAGATATAGACTCTTCAATTCGGAGGAGTGGATAGGAGTCCCGTACTGTACAGGCATTCAGCTTCCGATAGTCTACACAAAATCTCAGGGTACCATCCTTCTTCCGGACCAGCACGATAGGGGCCGCCCAAGGACTCTGACTTTCCGCAACATGTGGGCCAACAGCTCTTTCACCTCCTGATACATTTGAGGCAGGATCTGCCGATATCTCTCTCGAATGGGAGCAGTATTTCCGGTGGGGATTTCGTGCTGAATGTCCCGAGTGCACCAGAAATCGTATTCATGTTGTGCAAACACTCCCTGATATCGCTGTAGAAGTTGTTCGATCTGTCTTAATTGTCCAGCAGAAAACTCAGTAAGATTAGCCTCCATTTTCTCCAAGAGGTGGCGCCCAGCCAACAGTTCTCTTCCATTCTCTTGGCTGTTGAGGGACACCTCCAGGGTCCATGGCTCTCCTTCCACAGGTGCCAGCCCTATAGCGTCAGCTCTGGTAAGGGCCTCTGGCATTATACAAACTCGCGCCACCTCTTGTCGGGGAAACAACTGTAAACTCGTGCCACTTAGATTGATGCAACGCACGGGCACTCGACCCTGCCGCACGGTGGCCAGGGTCCGAGCAACCAGGAGTCCAGAGGGCGCTTCCTCTCCCTCCATTGGTTCAATTTGAATGTCCACGCCCTCTAAGGACACATGTGCCAGCACCGGTAAAGTGAGTACAGTCTGTCCCACTGGCAGTGTCATTGTGGCTTCGGGTGGTATCGATACCTTACCAAGGTATTGAGAGGTAGTGGGCAATTTTTGAATTTGACTGACCCGCACGAGATGCTGGAATACTCTCTTGCTAGCTGGGTCATGAGTGGCGCGGGTCCAGTTGTTTTTGTTACAGCCCTCAGCTAGGAACTGTCCGACCTTCTTCAGCACATTCATGCCCAGGGCTACAATAGGCCCATCGCCTCCGGGCCCTGTGGTCAGTACTATCCCTTTCCGACCAAGGTCCTTTCCACATGCCCGGACAGACATCCATATTACTCCCGCTACTGGGATAGGTAGTTGATTAGCAGCCACCAGCTTGACAGTGGGTTCCCGCCAGGAACGAGCAACTTCAGGAAAGTGGCTTTGGAAATACGTCTCAGGTATAGTGGTCACCTGAGACCCAGTGTCCATTAGGCAGTGGATCCGCTGCCCATTAAATTCAGCCCAGATAATGGGCCTCTCGGAGACAATGTCTTCAGAGCTCCCTCTTCCACCCTCTGAAGCTCGAGACCCCACGGTATGCTCCACAACCGTGGGGCATCTTAGTTTAACGGCTGTCCCCGCCTCCTCCTTTCTTGGTTTGGACAGTTCTTGTAGATATGCCCCCTACCACCGCAGGTCCAACACTCTGGTCCTCGTTCTACCAATAGGTCGGGTACATGACGTGTTGGGGCCTGGTAAGAACGTCTTTCTCGCTATGGTCTTCGCCCACGTGAGGCAGTAGGATCCATCAGCAAGGAGGAAGCAGGGGCCTTTCTAATAGTGTTCAGCTCTCCCCGAATATCTCGAATTTCCTGACATATCTCCCGTACCCAATCAGGCTCTTTGCTGGTGAATCCAGGGGTAATTGCCTCATGACTTCTAACTGTGCCTTTGAGAACAGGAACTTCTTTCTACAAGACTCTAGCTTCAGCCCCTACCTCCAGGAAGCCCAGATCAGGGCTCAAACGCAGCCGCTCCTTCAAGATCTGCCTCAGGGAGGGGTCTTTCAAGCCAGCAATCAGTTGGTCACGCAACACTTCATCCAATGGTCCCAGTCCTTGGTTCCCATCTCGAGCATTCTTAGTGATATGGGCCGTCACTTCCTGTAATGCAGTTGACTCGCCCCCTGGGCCGTGGGGCACTCGGAACCGGGCTCCTGCACAATGATGGGGGTAGTAGTGGCGACCCGATCCCGTGGCTCAGGGTGGTCAGACCAAATTGTGGCAGTCTATTTATATGGTTTACAATGTCCGACTACGCCACCCGTGGATTGCGGTCAGAGTGAACCGCCGCTGCAGAGCAGACCGCTGAGGCTGGTGTTGTGGGTGCAGCAGGGAATAGTATAACTCCCCACGGGAGGAGTGTAGCCTCAGGGCAGTGAGCGTAGATGGTGGGGGTTGTGGTGCAGGGCGTCCCAGTACCGTTAGTGCTGGCGCGGTAAGAAACACAGAGGCAACGTGTTGCAGTCCAGGGTCTTTTACTCCCAGTTGATATCCAAGTCACTTCCGCACAGGTAATGACTGCCCAAGCCGTGCTGCGTCCACCAAGTGAGGGGCTCGGTCAACCCTCAGGCAATTCATGAGGATGGCACAGGACTCCCTTCTATCCTTTCTCTGGCTCATGCCCCACCAGTGACCAAACTTCTGTCCAGCTGCCGTGGATCTATGCGGGCAAACGTGGGCCCCGTTTCTCGCTATCCTGTATGGTGCCTTCTGTAAAATATTAATCTCTTATGATATAAAATATTACATATAAGCTCTCAGAAGCTTTGAGTCTCATGCTTAGTAGTTTCAGAGAATGACAGAGGTTATTCTGAGAACCTTGGCAGACACACCTGTTCTGTACATCAAATCTATAGGACTCGTTGTCAACATGGGTTATTTAGAGATAACTAATGATGAAAAGTCCTTAGCCATATGTTTGAAATATGCCAACATGAAGTAATTGTACACAGTCGAAAATACATACTCTATTATAGGTATGGAGGTTACTGCCATATCAGCAAAACGCCATATTGGGCTATGTAACTGTAAAAAATTGTCTCCAATGTATATCTATGAGGCAAGATGGTATATAAGGAGAGGCATCAGTATGGTGGGTAGATTCTCATGCCTTGAGGTCTCCACCACGGACCATCACATACTGCCAAGACTGGATACGTAAGAACTTATAATTGTTCCTATTTTCTTTTAACCTGATACTTCTTTTGTTGTGTGCTACGAACTATTTTCTTAACATTTTTTGTAATCACCTTTTTGAATGAACATTAAATAAGCTTTTGTTTTATCCACACAACTTAAAGATTGTTTTCCTTCACCGTACCCTTATCTAAAATAAGGAAGTGTTAATTTTTCTAACATTAATGGCGAGCCACAGCCAGTTCTGATTTTTTTGTACTATTTTGTGTGAAATCCTTTTCCTCGTACAAAGTGGGGGAGGAGAGTGAAAGCTAAAAATATACTTGTACAAGTCTCAGGAATTTCACACATTCACAACGATCAGACGGAATCTACTGAACGGTGTGAAGTTTGTCTCCAAAGCATACCACGTGGAGGACTGCGGAGCACAGAAAAGTCACCATCCATTGACAGTTGGATCAATCCAAGAGAGGAAAAGCCATTCCATAGGTGAGAAATGGATTTTATTTATGACTATTCTAAGAAAAGTAACATACAGTTTAAGTTTGTTCATAGCCATACAGATGCACAATTATGGTCTAGTTTGTATAGTCAATGTGAAGCAGAGAATCTTAGCATTGATAAAAGGTTTTTTTCTGTAAAAAAGTTACAGAGAAAGCTTTGAAATGTGATGCATATGATCCGCGTGTACAATAATTTGGTTTTTGAAAAAACTGACACACAAGCACACAAAGCATGCATTATCACACAAGACATCAGTCATTCTGACAAACAGGTAGACATACAAGAAATCAGTCATTCTGACACACAGGACACTGACGAGGATTACTTTGATTGTCCAAATTGTTTGATTTTGGCAGAACATATTGAACAATTGGAGGATCAAATTGATACCCGGACAGTTATTGTCCAAATTACACCAAGACATAAAAAAGGTTTCTGTAAATACAAGATCAAATAGTAAAAGTGAGGATAGTGTCTCCACATCATTTGTACCAGACACACAAGATTTAGAAATTTCAGGGGAATATTTACAGGGAGTTGAACTACAAAGGAAAAAATTACATGACAGAGCAGCACGAATCAATCTTAAAATGCACGATCAATTAATGAAAATTGTAAAAGATATTCCAAAGTACAATGAGAAGGTGGATGCTTTTGATAATGCAGACATTTTTGAATCTAATACAGATAAGTTCAATCTTAATGATGAACAAAAAAACAAGACATTCAGAGTCTGGTTGCCTTCACATATGGCCAAACGATTACAGGTCACGCCCAAACTAAATGATGGTAATGAATTAACACATAGTACAAAAGAAGACAGACTTAGACAATTGCTGGTATTTACCACAGGAGACACGCCCTCAGTTGACATGTTGAATCAATTGAGTGCGAGTATCCATGATGACCCATTTGCTTTTTTAGGTCAAATTTGAACAGGCCTATAGAATGGTGATTCCTGTTGGGTCTAATGAGGAATCGGCATCCATGATCAAATTGTATGTAACAAAATTCAAGTACCTAGATCCTGTATCAGTGCAATTGGCTAGTGTTCAGACATCATTGCAGGAGGCAACGACTTTTATTGACAAAATTAGGAGATCCATGAAACGGAATCAGGACAAGGCAAAAATAGCTGTAGTTCATGAGGAAAAAGGTAGACAACTGACATCAGATAAAACTCAACCAAGACTTAAATACACTCTAACATCCAGGAATAGAGATTACACTGAGCATAGAGGTAAAAATATCACACAAAGGAACAATGTCCATTGTTATTTTTGTGGTATACCTGGACACTTAAAGTGGCAGTGCAGAAAATTCTTGAGAGCAGAATCAGAGGCAGGTACATCGGGAACAGGTAAGCTTGGAAGGGAAAACGGACTTATTCCAAAATCTTCCAACAGACCTTCTGCCCCTCCATTCAGTTCTCTCAGATTTCCTCATACTGACACTGCACAGACACAGTCACCATATGCTCCATTA
Organism: Phyllobates terribilis; assembly: GCF_046119375.1. NCBI lineage: Eukaryota > Metazoa > Chordata > Amphibia > Anura > Dendrobatidae > Phyllobates > Phyllobates terribilis. The sequence goes on along the minus strand of NW_027362769.1, from coordinate 212,532,538 downwards.
ATCAGACAGATCAGAGAGATGACAGTGAAGGAGTCAAATTGCAGGGACACTGGTCTGCTCCCATCTCCATCTCTCTGACTAGTAAAGAACGCTCCCACACCCCATCCATTGGAATTTGTGACGAGAGTAACGTTAGATGATTGTGGGAGACCGTTTGTCAAGGTGATTCTGGCAGAACAGAGTGCTGTGTTTCTGATTGATACCGGGGCACAATTAAGTGTTACCAACCTTAATTTGATGGTAAACCCAGAATCTCCAAGTTGTAATATCATAGGATTCAGCGAAAAAGGAAAAACAAAAGCAAAGCTTGTTTCTAATGTTATGTTGGAAATACCAGGTTCTTTCAAAACAGGAATTGACATTGGGCACTGTCGTGATTCTGAGAATATACTTGGCACAGACTTTATGCAGAGATTCGGATGGGTAATTGATCTAGGGAATCAAGTGATCTGGAAAGATTCTAATGGACGCAAACCTGTAGTCATTGACCCTAGTGAATATAGCCATGTTGGAAGTATTTGCTTGAATGATGTTGTGTCATCAGATCATTTGTGGACTGAAACTGGTGGTGATGAGATACTGACCGAAATTGTACAATGCTTTCCTTCTCTTTGGGCTCAGTTCAGAAATGAGGTGGGTACAATAAAGGATGTGATTGTGAATGTAGACGGACGAGACCCTCCTCCGCAGCGTCAATATAAATTGCTTCCAGATTCAATTGGTTCTATGTCTAAGATCATACAGGAATTGCTAGCTCAAGGTGTCATACGTAGGTGGCTAACTCTGTAAGTAACAATCCTTTATGGTGTGTATTGAAATCTGATGGTACATATCGAATGATATTGGATTTGCGGATGTTTAATAAACATACTCCTAACGTAGCTCCCATTGTTGCTGATACTCATGATATGATGGCAAGGCTTAATGCAAAGGCAAAATATTTCTCTGTACTAGACATTAGTAACGTTTTTTTCAGTATACCTCTTGAAAAGAGTTGTCAGTACAAGTTTGCATTTACTTTCTTGGATGAGCAATATTTGTTTTGCTGGTTACCGCAAGGAGCACATTTGTCACCTAGTGTTTTTCATCAGGCGTTGGCAAAGGTATTATCCAGAATTTCTAGGCTTGATTGCATACTGCAATATATGGATGATATTCTGTTGTCTACTGAGGATAAGGAGTCACATGTTTCTCTTTTGGCAGAATTGTTTGAACTGTTGTATGATGCAGGGTTGAAATTGAACACTAAAAAGGTCAAATTGATGAAGACCGAGGTGAGATTTCTGGGAGTTTTGCTGAGTCCAGGAAAAAGACAGCCATTGCAGGAAAGAATAGAGGCAATCGCGTCTCTTCCAATCCCAACCACACACAAGGCTTTGCGACTAGTGTTGAGCCACCCCCGTAGTGTTCGAGTTCGGTTCGTCAAACACCCGTGTGTTCGCCGAACTATTCGTCGAACTGTTCGTTGAACACCTTCGAACACCGTTAAAACCAATGGCAGGCAAACAAAAACACATAGAAACACATAGAAAACACCTTCAAAGGTGTCCAAAAGCTGACAAACTGCTCAGAAGACATAACTAACACATGGAAAAGTGACAAGTACATATAGTCATGCGAAAATAAAAGAGGTGGAGGAGTAAAAGGAGGGGGAGACACAGATATAGGCATGTCATGCCCTTCTAAAATCCAAAAAGTGAGAAGCCGACACGGCCAGTCCGTTCCTGCCCGTGCCACCTCCGTGTCGCCGGGTTTGTGCCAGAGCTGCGGTGGACCCTGACGGCCAGCCCCTCTCTCCTAATACTGGTGCCTGTCCGCTGGTGGGTCGAGCCCCCCGCGGTGGGGGGGGGGGTAACATCTGCAGAAGAAAGACCATCTTCCAGCCAAACTAACATGTCGACTTCTTTTCGTGGACAATGTGATACGATCCCTTTGTTACGGACACGCCCATCGCTACAAATTCCAGATGAGGCACAAAAACAGCAGGTGCTTCAGCGGATATCAACTGCTCCTTCAAGTGGGCTCTCCTCCACCTCAACTTCAACATCACAAATACTCCAGTCCTCAGAGGTGTCACCCCAATCGCACTTGCTTCCTCACAGCTCCCAAGTCTCCAGCTGCCCGTCTGAGTATGGGGTAACACAGATGGTTGAGTCTGCACAGCTGTTTACTCATACTATAGCCTGGGAAACGGAGGTCTGCTCCAGAGCTTCTGTTAATCCAGACGAGGAAATGATCTGCACTGATGCCCAGAATCTTTATAAGTCGGATCCAGGACCAGATGAAGAAGGTTCTGAGCATAATGTAGACCCTCGTTCCCAAACTGTAACTCCTGTTGGTGGAGACAATGATGAAGACGATGATGAGACTCAAATACCTGATTGGAGCGACAACTTGACTTTTCGGTCAGGGCAGGAAGAGGTTGGCTTTGAGGACGACGGGTGTGATAACACACAGGGTGATGATGACAAGGTTGGAGATCCCACTTACTGTCAACCCACAGTCAGCCAGTCGATGAGGTCACCCGGGCCTTTGCCTGGCCTTTGGGATGTCGCGGTGGTCGGCTCACTGGCCCGTACCCTGGGGTCACTCTTTAAAAGGGTGGATAATTGTTAATTTTATAAGAGTTTGTGACACCACCTGTGGTATCTGGTGAGAAGCACCAGCGCTGCAGCAGTCCACTGAGGCCCGTGATAAGGCAGCTCGATGGTATAGCTCCCCACAGGTGGAGCTAGGTCTCAGGGCAGCGTATGCAGGGGGAATGCAGGACAGGCGAGACCCAGCTGGGTCAGAGCAAGAAGGGAAACGGACACGGTAGTCACTTCAGTACCTTTTACTGGAGGAAATTCAGGCACATCCTGGAGCACTGTAGGGTGAAGGGTGCATATCAGGATCCTCCCCAATGAGCGGGTGTAGGGCCTCCTGTTTCTTGCCTCTGCGCAGTAAGTTTCTGACCTGCCTGGAGCTAGGCCTAACTTTGTCTCTGTCCTGCGCTGGCTGACCTTGTGGTAGGGCCTTCTCTTGAAGTTCACGCTCCCAGTATGCGGGGCCTAAGCGTCTCCTGGCTCTGTTACGTATCAGCACCTTAGCGATCCTGGGACTTGTAGTTCTCCAGGGATTCTGGTTATGCCTTACTGGGTCATAGAGATCCCGGTAAGCTCGGATCCGGTGTCCGGTAAATGCTTCGGGGTGAGCTGGTTAAGCTCCTCTGCCCCTTATGTACTAACTTGCCACTCGCCTTCGGCCTACTCGGGCCCTCAATAGGCTATACACACTAACGGCAGCTTGCCGCGCTTCACCGATCTTATGACGCCGGCACACCTTAAGCTCTATCTGGGCTCCCTGAATCTAACTAGCAGGAGCCTCGTGCTCCACTGCTGAACTATTAACTGAGTTCTCTAGACTAGACTGAGCTCCACTGCAGACTGACCTCTCTTAGGCTTCTCTACTGCAGGAACTCTTCAGAGGAACTGAACTGCCTAGCTCCACCTTCCCTATTTATATCCCTAACGGGCTCCCTCTGCTGGTCTGAGGTGGAAGGTGGAGATGTTTGAATGTTTATGGGGGCCTCTTGTGGAGGATTCCATCAATACACTCTTCTAGGATCTGTGATACCAAGCGCAGCGGGGCGACACAGATGCTATTGACGACGAGGTTAGGTTGCGCCTTCCTGGACAGAGACGGAGTACTGGAAGCACGTCAACAACTGCATCCTCAACCACAACTCCGCCTCTGACCACAAGTCGTAGTGGCTCTTCAGGTCGCATGGGCTCTAAGCCTTGCATAGCCTGGGCATTTATTCAGATCGATAAGGATGACCCAACTCGTGTTATCTGTAATATTTGTCACCAAAAGCTAAGTAGAGGCCAAAAAATCCATAGTTTGAGTGCTTCATGCATGTACCGTCACATGGATATGAAGCATAAGTTGCAGTGGGAAGCTCACTGTGCTACAATGCGGCCTAGCAGGCTGGGCCAACCACCGTCTGCCCCATCTTGTGCATCCGCGGCCTCTTCATCCTCTGTGACTGGGGGGACAGCAGTCACACATGTTTTTGGACGCAGACCTGCCACCTCTTTACCTGCAACAGCCAGTGTGATTGGCAGGTCGTCAGTTCATTGGGAAGTGGAAACACCTGCTGGTGTTGAGAGCTCTCTGACATCGAGAGCACCACCTTTGGATCAAGGCAACCTAACATGTCCGCCTGCATCTTCCTCACAGACCGGCAGTTTGCCGGGGACAACCTACTCAACCCCGTCAAAGCACAACAGCCAGCCCTCGGTCCCTCAGATGTGGACAAGTAAAAGACCATTTCCTCCTAGCCATGAGAAAGCTAAGAGGTTGAATTTCACCATCTGCAAGCTGTTGGCTACAGAAATGCTGCCTTTCCGCCTGGAGGACACAGTGGATTTTTGAGACCTTATGTCCGTCGCAGTGCCCCAGTACCAGATGCCCAGTCGGCACTACTTCTCAAAGAAAGGTGTGCCTGCGCTCCACCAGCATGTCGCACACAACATCACCGCTTCTTTGAGAAACTGTGTGTGTGACAGGGTGCATTTCACCACAGACACTTGGACGAGTAGGCATGGACAGGGGTGTTACATGTCGCTGACAGGGCACTGGGTAACTATGGTGACAGCAGGACAAGGGGCTGCTGTCCAAGTCTTGCCGTCCCCGCGAGTTGTACGTCAATCCTCTTTATCTAGAAGTTCCTCCACTGCTTCTACCTCCTCAACCTCCTCTCGGTCCTCCACCTGCACCCAAAGCCTGTCTGGTAATGCCACCTGCTTTCTAACTGCGCACCTCCTTACTATGCTGGCAGCAGGGCTCAACGGCATCAGTGTTTACTTTGAAATGTCTGGGAAATGTGAGTCACATAGCTGAGGACTTGTGGTCAGCTCTGGAGACCCAGTTTCATGAATGGTTGTCTACACTGGACCTGCAACCAGGGAAGGCCGTGTGCGACAATGCTGCAAACCTGGGTGCGGCCCTTCGCCGGGGCAATGTTACACCCGTGCCTTGTATGGCTCACGTGTTGAACCTGGTTGTCCATAAATTTTTAGCCCACTATCCCGGACTAGATGGCCTTCTGCAGAGGGCACGGTCGCTGTGTGCTCACTTCCGCCGTTCGCATCCCGCAGCTCAACGACTTACATCTCTACAGAAGTCGTTGGGCCTGCCAGTTCACCGGCTGAAATGCGATGTGCCGACACGGTGGAATTCAACTCTGCACATGTTGCAGCGACTGTGGCAGCACTGACAAGCCCTGGTGCAATAGTTTCTGACGTATAGCCTGGGCCAACGAGATCCAGAGGTGGGGCAAATCACACAGCAGGAGTGGTCTCAGATCAGGGACCTATGAAGTTGACGCGCCCCCTGGGCCGTGGGGTATCCGGAGCCGGGCCGGTAGACGCTGGGGGTTGTAGTCACTGTGGCGGTGACCCGGTCCGTGACCCAGGGCGGTCAATCCAACGGTAATTTGTATATATGGATTTTATAATGTCCGACTACGCCACCTGTGGAGTGCGGCCAAAGGGGCCGCCGCTGCGGAACAGTCCTCTGAAGCTGGTGGTTTTGCTGCAATGGTATCATTACTCACCACAGGAAGAGTGTAGCTTCAGGGCAGTGTGGGTGGATGATGGTGGTTGTAGTGCAGGGAGTCAGTAATGAACACAGAGTCCGTGTGATGCAGTCCCAAGATCTTTACTCACAGTTGTTGCAGTCCAGATTACAGGTACCAGAGCTATCTCACCCGTCGTGCTGTGCGTACTCAGTGAGGGGCTCAGTCCACCCCCAGATAGCTCCAGAGTACTTAGCAGGACCCCATTCTGTGTGTCCTTTCTCTGGCCTTCTCCCTGCACCTCACACCCAGTGACACTTCTATCCAGTATCCTCGGGCCTTGGCGGGCGACTTGTGTTCCGTCCCCTGGGTCCTATGTGGCTACCTTCTTAGTGAGACTGGTGTGGACTTTTGCCTGCAGTACATGAAATGCTGCAGCCTCTGGTTTCTAGTTGAGCCTTGCTGTTTCTCCTCTAGTTGAGGGACCGGTTCCCCTTATCTGGCCTGACCCCTCTACCTCCTGGTAGCAGCGGGAGTACAGGTGGCCTTCTGCACGGCCCGTAGCCCTAGGGTCCCTTCGGTTCCTGGAGCCTTCCTGCTCCCACTCCTCTCTTCTCTCCTTCAGTCCTGGGCCTCCCAGGCTAGGCCCGCCTCCGGAGCAGAGCTCATGCCGAGCCTCTGCTCCTGTCACTTTTCCTCCTCTGACTGGCTTGCTCTTTCTAAGATGGCTTCCTATTTATACTCTCCCTGTCATGTGCTCCCCTAAGCTGCTCCCCTAAGCACCCACTACATAGGATCCTCCCACCAGCTAGGGACCTGGGACTGTGCTCTCCCTTAGGAGCAATCTCGCCCTAACCCCACTGCGGGTATGTGTTGGATGCAGGTGTTAGGGTCCCGAGCCATACGCCTTCCTTACCTGAGGGTGAGATACCACACCTCTGGGTGAGATGCAGTAACTCTGTGGTGACTGCACCCTCAGGGGCGCCACACACCTTTCTGCACAGTTTTGAAATGGCGACGAAGATGTTTAGTGCTGACGACGATGCCATTATCAGCATAACTAATCCGGTGATTTACATGCTGGAGCACACATTAAACAGAATTCAGAGTCAGGTGGTCGGACAAGAGGAGGTGGAGGAAGTAGAGGAGGAGTCGTATGCGGAAGGGATAACATCTCCAAGGTCCAGACGGTTGGCAGCACCAAGGAGGCAGACATGGGAGGGTGGGGGAGAGGGATTAAACAGGGCGCATGGTAGCAGCCAAACTGTTGAGGAAGGTGCAGGAGCCGAGGAAGAAGTGGAGGATGAACTGGCGATGGGCATGGAAGACTCATCAGATGAGGGAGACCTTGATCACATTTCTGTTGTGCGAGGTTGGGGGGAGAGGGCAGAGGAAAGAAGCATGATTCTTACCTCGCTACCAACACAACAAGGACTTGGTCCTCCTGGATGCGCAAGACACATGAGTGCCTTCTTGCTGCACTACCTGCAACATGACCCTCAGATTGCAGAATTCGAAGTAATCTCGACTACTGGGTTGCCACACTCTTAGATCCCCGGTACAAAAGTAAATTTGCCGAAATAATTCCTGCCATAAAAAGGGATTGACGCATGCAGGAGTATCTGCAGACGCTGTTGCAGAATCTTACATGTGCTTTTCCACAAAACACCAGTGGTGCACGAAGTGAATCTCACAGTTCTAACTTGCCAACCGCGGGACTGTCGAGTCTTCATCACTCAAACCGTAACAGTAACACAGTATCTGCTGGTAACAGCAATTTTGTGAAATCGTTTCACCACTTTTTTAGACCATCCTTTGCAAGGCCACAGGAGACAAGAAGTCTGACACATAGTCAATGCCTAGAGAGGATGGTGCAGGAGTATCTCCAAGTGAACATCGAAGCCATGACTGTGTCACTGGACCCTTGCTCATTTTGGTATTCCAATCTGGAAAAATGGCCGGAGCTCGCCACTCACGCCTTGGAGATCTTGTCATGCCCTGCAGCCAGTGTTCTCTCTGAACGTGTGTTCAGCGCTGCTGATGGTGTGCTGACAGATAAGCGCACGCGGCTGTCCACTGAGAATGTAGACAGACTCACGTTCATAAGGATGAACAAATCATGGATTCGCAAGGACTTTTCTAATCCTGTGTTATCCTTGGGAGGCTAAAAGCTTGAGGATTTGGTAATATCACCTCACCAACCATTTTAAGCAACTGTGGGGCAATTGATGCCACTTAACCCTAGAACGCATGACCATAAAAATCTACACTTTCATATACCTGGGGCCTTTTAGGCCCATGTGCAAATAACATTGAATAACTCAAACTCAAATGACAAACAACTATATACATGAAGAATACCTAGAGTTTCAAAATTCTAACTAAAGTAATCTTGCAGAAAATAGAAAACAATTAACAGGGGGGTCTGCGAGGCCCCAGGTATGCGTTCTAGGGTTAAGTGGTGTCTGTGCCACAATTTTGGGAAAAAATGGAAACTCTTTTTGGAGTCCCCTTGCTGTGTCTTACGTGACGTTGGCATCGTCAATTTCAGGTGGGTTGGGTCGCTCCCCCCCCCCTTTTAACTGTAAGAAACTACATACACTATAGCTTGGGGTAACACAGATGATTGAGTCTGAAGAGCTGTTTACTCAGAGGTCTGCTCCAAATCTTCAGTGTCTGCTAGTCAGCGTAGAATTTTTAACTGCATCTAGCCTAGGCAATACTTTGGGCGTAGTAGCCCAGCTGCGAAGCAAGCTGCACCGCCTGTGTATCTAATAAGAATTTTTAAATGCATCTAGCCTAGGCAGACTGTGGGGACCCCCAACCAAACCCAGACGCTCAGCCCCCCTACCGCCCCCCTTTCCTTGACAATACAATAATGTAACTCTTACAACTGGATGGGTGAGGATCGGTCACAGCTTTATTAACTCTTTCTACTCATTCCATTAGAAAGACATTTTATTTCTAAAATAATTCAGCTTGTTGCAGCATGCCCTGGGTCTCCACTCCGGCAACTTGGCCAACAAGTGTAACTCTCCAACATGTCCTTTCTATTTCCAGGCCACGGAGGATCCTGCGTACTCGTATGCAGGACTCTGACCCCCACCCATCACTCTTAACGCTTGTTCCACTCCGTCCTGGATTCCTGACAGGAATATGTCCAGTCCAATATCCATTAAGTGAACACCGTCGGGCCGTATGAGGCCTGCTTTATCTCCTTCCAGTTGTCGGTGTCGTACCACTACACTATCTCTGTCTCTTCTAAATTTTGCCATCCGAATATTTATTACCCGCCTTGTCCGTTCGATGGCCGTGATGTCTCGCGCACCTTGCCATACCGCTATCGGCACAATCTCTGACCATACTATAGCTAGTTTTGTGAAAAATTCTCTGAAGCGCTCAGTGTCTAGTTTCATTATTGCCATTAGTTATGCGCTCTTGTGATGACCTAGGTTGTTTCCCCCGGCCTGTATAACTAAGATGACCAGACATCTTGCCTCTCTCCCTACCTTGATTACCTCCATTAGTACCTGTGGCCATAGCAGGCCTCTAATACCTCTCCAGTTGAAATATGTGTTATGAAACTCTAATTTCCTCCCGCCTGGGCGGACTTTCGCCCTTTAATCTGCCCAATATATATACGAGTGGCCTATCACCCACACTGTTGGCTTAGCGTCACCTGTAAAAGAAACAAACCACGTTAGGATAACAAGTCCGGTCTTATGTATCTTGCCAAACACGTGGATCACCATCTCTCTATCCTCTGAACTTCCGTTTCTGACAGTCCTGCTCTTGCTGCTTCTGTGGCCGCGCCTATGCGGAATGAGTGTGTCCCGTAATCTTTGGGGTGGTTCCCTGCCGATGTTATGCATTTATTAAATATAGCTTGGAACTGGTATCTTGATAATGGCGTCCCATCAATGTGTGATAGGAACAAATTACTTTGTGATCTGATGGTTAGATATGGTTTTACTATTGTTACCCGACTCAGTGTACCCTTTGTGGGTTGTAGAAGTACCCAAGTGCCCCTGCCCGCTGGAACCATTTTCGATTTGTGTATGCGTAGACGTATTGCATTATTGCCTATGACTACGTCCTGGTGTAATAAGCCTCCACTGGTGCTAATTTTGGATTGAGGGACTAATTCGCTTATGCATAGCGCCCCGAAGAAGGCGATCACAAATGCAGTAGACAGTAGTGTTGCTTCAAATTGTGAGTGTTAATGGTGTTAGGGATATGATGTGAGAAATCAGTTTTAGTGACACGGGACGGGACGTCTACACTCCTGACTTGGCTGACTCCTTTTCCACCCTTTTATGGATTGTCTGATGATGAATCTTTGTCACATCTCCCCAATTCAGTAGTTGGAAGTGAAATGCTACTCCGGTCAGACACCGCTGCGCTGACGCCCCTGATATGCCCCTCATCATTAGCTGGTGGAAAAATTCTATGGTGACTTGTGATCTGGCTTGTTCACATTGGTCAACCCGTCTGCCTGCTACTAGTCGTGTCCACTCTTCCCATGCCTTACCGTATGCTTGCCACGTCGACGGGGCAACTGACGCTCTGATTAATGGCATCAACTATTTGCCACTAGATCCCATAGGGAAGGTGGGCAACTGTTGTCCCGATGGGTGGGCATTGTGGAAGAGCTCTGTGAAAATCTGCCAATTGAATTGTTATAAAGCGTTAGCAGCAGCTTTAGACCCCTCAGCATAGTGGCTAGCGCGGACCCATACATTGTGTTTTAGGCACAGGAATGCTAGCCTGGGTAGTAGGCCTAGCACTGGGAGAGACGATGATGCCATCTTATTAATGCAGTGCGCTAAGCTGGTGTTTTTTGTTATGAAGCGTATATTTTTGTAAGCCAGGAGCGCGCCCCATATTTCTATTGCTACCACTATTGGGAAGAAAAATTATTTTCAGGGCTAGATGCAGCGAAAAATTATTATTAATTGAAAAGCTGGTGGAGCTTGGTATAGATGGCCTAATACAATGAGACCCACACACTGCTAGAAGGCCAAATATTTTTTCAGAGTTAGATGCAGAAAAAAATTATATTCAGTTTGCAACCTGATGGAGGTCAGTATAGATGGACTAATAGAACAAGTCCCACACACTGCTAGAAGGCCAAAGATTTTTTCAGAGGTAGATGCAGACAAAAAATTATTTTGAATTTGCAACCTGATGGAGGTCAGTATAGATGACTAATAGAACAAGTCCCACACACTGCTAGAAGGCCAAATATTTTTTCAGTGCTAGATGCAGAAAAAAATTATATTCAGTTTGCAACCTTATGGAGGTCAGTATAGATGGACTAATAGAACAAGTCCCACACACAGCTAGAAGCCCAAATATTTTTTCAGAGGTAGATGCAGAAAAAAATTATATTCAGTTTGCAACCTGATGGAGGTCTGTATAGATGGATTAATAGAACAAGTCCCACACACAGCTAGAAGCCCAATATTTTTTCAGAGGTAGATGCAGAAAAAAATATATTCAGTTTGCAACCTGATGGAGGTCTGTATAGATGGATTAATAGAACAAGTCCCACACACAGCTAGAAGCCCAATATTTTTTCAGAGGTAGATGCAGAAAAAAATTATATTCAGTTTGCAACCTGATGGAGGTCAGTATAGATGGACTAATAGAACAAGTCCCACACACTGCTAGAAGGCCAAACATTTTTTCAGAGCTAGATGCAGAAAAATATTATATTCAATTTGCAACCTGATGGAGGTCAGTATAGATGGACTAATAGAACAAGTCCCACACAAAGCTAGAAGGCCAAATATTTTTTCAGAGGTAGATGCAGAAAAAAATTATATTCAGTTTGCAACCTTATGGAGGTCAGTATAGATGGACTAATAGAACAAGTGTAGCGCTGGCGTCCCTGCCCTCTGCTAGGCAGGGACGCTGCTCCCCTCACCGCTCTGCTCCGTGCCCGGCGTCCTCTCCCCGCTCTGCTGTCAGCGCGCGCTCCTTCCCGGCGTCCTCCTCCCGCTCTGCTCTCAGCGCGCGCTCCTTCCCGGCCCCTGTGCTTAGGGCGCGCGCGCGCGCTCCCCTCCTCTTAAAGGGGCCGCGCGCGCCATCCTAAGGAGTCCCCGGCCAATGGCCGGAGGACTTCATCATATATAAGGCACCTCCTCCAAAATGGAGGTGCCCGAGCAATGTTGTTTGCACCTGTGTCTCACCTGTGCTTCAGCCCTCAGGTCCCATTGCCAGTTTCCTGTCAGTTACCTGCCAGTTTCCTGCCAGTTACCTGCCTGATTCCTGCCTGAATACTTATCTGTCTGCCAGTCTGAGGTCCGACGGTCTGCCTTACTACTCCTGTCAGTCTGTCTAAAGGACCAGCCTGCCCGCTCACCTGGGAGCGCACATCAGCTACCTGCCTACTTTCCTGAGGTCCGACGGTCTGCCTTACAACTCGGTCAGTCTGTCTATGGACCAGCTTGCCCGGGAGCGCTTCTCCGTTACCTGCCTGCTTGCCAGCCCGGAGGCTCCGTTGTCACGTGCTGTGACCATCAGCTACTTCAGACTCTTGTCCGCTCACCTGGGAGCGCTTCTCCGTTACCTGCCCGCTTGCTAGCCTGGAGGCTCCGTTGTCACGTACTGTGACCATCAGCTACTTCAGACTCTTGTCCGCTCACCTGGGTGCGCTTCTCCGTTACCTGCCTGCTTGCCAGCCCGGAGGTTCCGCCGTCACGTGCCGTGACCACCTGTTATTCCAGAGACTCTCGCTTGCTCACCTGGGAGCACACATCTACCATCTGCCTGCTAGCCTACCCGGAGGCTCTGCCATCACAGGTCGTACCTACCCTTTACCCAGAGACTGCCCTGATCACTTGCCGTATCTCCCTGTCCGTTCATCCAGAGACTGCCACCCGCTCCCTTACAAGGGCTGCCCCCTTGTATAGTAGCTCAGAGGTTCCGCCTCCCAGACCCGTTACAGTTTGCTCGGGCCATGGAACCCGGTGGCACCCAAGCTCCCTCGCTCTCGGACCTCTGTCTTGAACTGTCCCGTCAGAGGTCCCAACAGGAGGCCATCCTGGGTCACCTGCGGAATGTTAATACTCGCCTGAACACTCTGTCTGATCCACCAACAACCTCCGCCAGTGCCATATCTTGCAATCCGGCAGCTCCGCTGCCCACTAATACCATGGTATCCTACCCCGGACCCCGGCTTTCTGCACCTCCTCGCTTCGGAGGCGACTCCGTCCAGGCTCGGGGCTTCTTAAATCAGTGCACTCTGCATTTTGAACTTTTGTCCTACCAGTTTAACTCCGACCGGGCCAAAATTGCCTTCATCATGTCCCATCTCACCGGGGAGGCCCTGGCCTGGCTAAATCCTCTATGGGAGAGAGGAGACCCCCTGGTGTCCAACTTGCCTGCTTTTCTCACGGCTTTCCGGAAAGTCTTCGACGAACCCGGACGGAAGACCTCATCTGCATCATCGTTGCTACGCCTCCGTCAGGCGAGTCTCACCGTGGGCCAATATGCCATACGGTTCCGTACCCTTGCCTCGGAGCTGACCTGGGATAACGACGCTCTGGTTTCCGTCTTCTGGGAGGGTCTGTCCGGCCGTATTAAAGATGAACTTGCCGGTCGGGACACTCCTACCACTCTCGATGACTTAATAACTCTTGCCACCCGGATTGACCTACGGTTCCAGGAGCGTGCCAGAGAGGTCACCCGTGAGAGGAGGTTACCACGTCTAGCTCCTACTTTTCAGAAACCCGTCACTCCTTCTGTCTCTAACCAGGTACACCCTCCTGAGCCTATGCAGGTCGACCAGACCAAGATGGTCAAGACCCGTCAGGACTTACGCCGTGCCGAGGGGACCTGCTTCTACTGTGGCAGTAAGGAGCACCAGATCCGTGCCTGCCCGGAAAGGTCGGGAAACGCCTGTGTCTAGGTTCGCTCAGAGAGGTCCACCTAGACAAGAATAAATCCTCTCCATCCCTGCTGTTGTCAGTTTCAATCGTCTACGGGGAGAACCGTTATTTCGAACTAGCCCAACTAGACTCTGGAGCAGCCGGGAATCTTATTTCACAGTCCCTGGTAGAGAAATACCGCATCCCCACCAAACCTCTGGCTGTACCCTTGTCTGTGGCTGCCGTGGATGGGGGGCTCTTACCACGCCCCATCCAACTCATCACCGAATCCATTACTCTGCAGGTGGGAATGCTGCATTCTGAGAGTATCTCCTTTCATGTTCTGCCTGGACTCTCTCACGCCCTCTTGCTAGGTCTGCCTTGGCTCCAGAGACATGCACCCGTGCTTGACTGGCAAACCGGAGAAGTCCTTCGCTGGGGACAAGACTGTCATAAGACCTGCCTGGTTCCCGTCCATCCCGTCCGTCCCTCTCCTACCCCAGCTAATCTACCTGGACTTCCAATTCCTTATTGGTCTTATGCTGATGTCTTTAATAAAAAGGAGGCAGAGACATTACCCCCTCATAGACCATACGACTGTCCCATCGACCTGTTACCCGGTACTACTCCTCCCCGTGGGCGTATTTATCCTTTATCCGCTGCTGAGACCCGGTCGATGTCCGAATATATTGAGGAGAATCTGGCCAGGGGATTCATCCGGAAATCTACCTCCCCGGCGGGAGCAGGCTTCTTTTTCGTTAAAAAGAAGGACGGCTCTCTCCGTCCCTGTATAGACTATAGAGGCCTAAACCAGATCACGGTGAAGAATAAGTACCCCCTTCCGCTCATTCCAGAATTATTTGATCGTCTGAGGGGGGCTAGAATCTTCACCAAACTAGACCTCCGTGGGGCGTACAACCTGGTTCGTATCCGTCAAGGGGATGAATGGAAGACGGCATTCAACACCCGGGACGGCCACTATGAATACCTGGTAATGCCCTTTGGTCTCTGTAACGCTCCTGCCGTTTTTCAAGAGTTGGTCAATGACATCTTCCGGGACCTTCTCTACTCCTGCGTAGTGGTGTACCTGGACGACATCTTGGTCTTCTCTCCGGATCTCCAGACTCACCGGAGGGACATTCGTCAGGTCCTGCTCAGGCTCAGGCAGAATCACCTCTTCGCTAAATACGAGAAGTGCCTCTTTGAGCAGACCTCGCTTCCGTTTTTGGGCTACATTATTTCTCAGACCGGCCTACGAATGGATCCAGAGAAACTGTCTGCCATCGAGAAATGGCCTCGACCGGAGGGGCTGAAGGCCATTCAGCGGTTCCTGGGCTTCGCCAACTACTACCGCCTCTTCATACCACACTTCTCTTCCCGGACTGCCCCAATTTCCGCGCTCACCCGTAAGGGTACTAATCCCAAAGAGTGGCCGCCCGAAGCAGAAGAAGCCTTTCTTTCCTTAAAACAGGCCTTCTCTTCCGCCCCGGTGCTGCATCGCCCGGACGGCAACAAGCAGTTCTTCCTGGAAGTGGACGCCTCCTCCTCTGGAGCTGGAGCGGTACTTACTCAAAAATCTTCTTCCGGGAGGATGGTAACTTGCGGCTTCTTCTCTAAACTCTTCTCCTCCTCAGAGCGCAATTATTCCATAGGAGATCGAGAGTTATTGGCCATCAAACTGGCATTGGAGGAGTGGCGTTACCTGCTTGAGGGGGCTCTTCACCCGGTAATAATTTACACTGACCACAAGAACTTGGCTTATCTCCAGCATGCCCAGAGACTTAACCCGCGCCAAGCCCGGTGGTCCTTGTTTTTTGCTCGTTTTGATTTTGTCCTTCACTTTCGCCCGGCTGACAAAAACGTCAAGGCGGACGCCTTGTCTCGATCCTTTCTGGTATCTGATCTCGAGGAAGATCCGAAACACATCATCGATCCCGCCAGAGTAATGCAGGTGGCTCCCGTGAGTCTAAATCGTCTTCCTCCCGGAAAGATGTCCGTATCAGTACCTGATCGGGAGAAGATCCTTCACTGGGGTCACTCGTCTAAACTGGCTGGCCACGCTGGTCAGAAGAAGACCCTCCAGCTTATTTCCCGGCACTACTGGTGGCCTACCCTGCACAAGGATGTAATAGACTTTGTTTCTGCCTGTGTGTCCTGCGCCCGCAACAAGGTTCCGAGACATCTGCCAGCCGGTCGCCTCCTTCCGCTCCCAGTACCTGCTGCCCCCTGGCAGCATATTGCAATGGACTTCATAACTGACCTCCCACTCTCTGCCGGTTGTACGGTCATTTGGGTGGTCGCTGACCGCTTCTCCAAGATGGCTCATTTCGTTCCCCTGCCAGGCCTCCCGTCTGCACCCGAGCTAGCTAGAGACTTTATTCGTCACATCTTCCGTTTTCATGGCCTGCCCCTCCACATCGTGTCGGATCGTGGGGTACAGTTCACCTCACGCTTCTGGAGAGCCACTTGTAAACTACTAGACGTCTCCCTGGACTTCTCTTCCGCTTACCACCCACAGTCCAATGGTCAAGTGGAGCGGATCAATCAGAACCTGACCAGTTACCTCCGGCACTTCGTTAATGCCCACCATTCTGACTGGGTGGATCTCCTACCATGGGTCGAGTTCTCTTACAATAATCACGAGAGCGAATCCTCCTCCAAATCCCCGTTTTTTGTAGTCTTTGGTCAGCATCCTCGGATTCCTTTTACTGTCTCCACCTCAGTGGACAACCCGGCTGCGGAATCTCTCGTTAGCAAATTTTCCTCCATTTGGGAGAGTACCCGATCCGCACTCCTTCAGTCTTCCGAGCGTATGAAAAGACACGCTGACAAAAAACGTCTGGACCCTCCTCAATTCCGTCCTGGGGATAAAGTCTGGCTCTCGTCCAAATATGTCCGGCTCAAGATCCCTTCCTATAAGTTAGGGCCTCGGTTCATCGGCCCACTGGAGGTCATCAGTCAGATCAACCCGGTGGCCTATAAATTGAAACTCCCGGCCAACTTACGGATCCCTAACTCCTTCCATGTATCTCTCCTCAAACCTGTGGTACTTAACTCTTTCTCCAAGTCTACAGGTACGCCTCCTGCTCCGGTTTCTGCTGAGGACGAGTTTGAGGTAGAGAACATTCTTGCCACCAAAAGGGTAAGAGGAAAGACCTTTTTTCTGGTAGATTGGAAGGGGTTTGGTCCTGAGGAGAGAACGTGGGAGCCCCGGGAGAACATCCATGCCCCTCTCATCCTAGCTAAATTTCTGTCTGGCCTAAAAAAGGGGGGGCCTAAAGGGGGGGGTACTGTAGCGCTGGCGTCCCTGCCCTCTGCTAGGCAGGGACGCTGCTCCCCTCACCGCTCTGCTCCGTGCCCGGCGTCCTCTCCCCGCTCTGCTGTCAGCGCGCGCTCCTTCCCGGCGTCCTCCTCCCGCTCTGCTCTCAGCGCGCGCTCCTTCCCGGCCCCTGTGCTTAGGGCGCGCGCGCGCGCGCTCCCCTCCTCTTAAAGGGGCCGCGCGCGCCGTCCTAAGGAGTCCCCGGCCAATGGCCGGAGAACTTCATCATATATAAGGCACCTCCTCCAAAATGGAGGTGCCCGAGCAATGTTGTTTGCACCTGTGTCTCACCTGTGCTTCAGCCCTCAGGTCCCGTTGCCAGTTTCCTGTCAGTTACCTGCCAGTTTCCTGCCAGTTACCTGCCTGATTCCTGCCTGAATACTTGTTACCTGTCTGCCAGTCTGAGGTCCGACGGTCTGCCTTACTACTCCTGTCAGTCTGTCTAAAGGACCAGCCTGCCCGCTCACCTGGGAGCGCACATCAGCTACCTGCCTACTTTCCTGAGGTCCGACGGTCTGCCTTACAACTCGGTCAGTCTGTCTATGGACCAGCTTGCCCGGGAGCGCTTCTCCGTTACCTGCCTGCTTGCCAGCCCGGAGGCTCCGTTGTCACGTGCTGTGACCATCAGCTACTTCAGACTCTTGTCCGCTCACCTGGGAGCGCTTCTCCATTACCTGCCTGCTTGCTAGCCCGGAGGCTCCGTTGTCACGTACTGTGACCATCAGCTACTTCAGACTCTTGTCCGCTCACCTGGGAGCGCTTCTCCGTTACCTGCCTGCTTGCCAGCCCGGAGGTTCCGCCGTCACGTGCCGTGACCACCTGTTATTCCAGAGACTCTCGCTTGCTCACCTGGGAGCACACATCTACCATCTGCCTGCTAGCCTACCCGGAGGCTCTGCCATCACAGGTCGTACCTACCCTTTACCCAGAGACTGCCCTGATCACTTGCCGTATCTCCCTGTCCGTTCATCCAGAGACTGCCACCCGCTCCCTTACAAGGGCTGCCCCCTTGTATAGTAGCTCAGAGGTTCCGCCTCCCAGACCCGTTACAACAAGTCCCACACACAGCTAGAAGCCCAAATATTTTTTCAGAGGTAGATGCAGAAAAAAATTATATTCAGTTTGCAACCTGATGGAGGTCTGTATAGATGGATTAATAGAACAAGTCCCACACACAGCTAGAAGCCCAATATTTTTTCAGAGGTAGATGCAGAAAAAAATATATTCAGTTTGCAACCTGATGGAGGTCTGTATAGATGGATTAATAGAACAAGTCCCACACACAGCTAGAAGCCCAATATTTTTTCAGAGGTAGATGCAGAAAAAAATATATTCAGTTTGCAACCTGATGGAGGTCTGTATAGATGGATTAATAGAACAAGTCCCACAGACAGCTAGAAGCCCAATATCTTTTCAGAGGTAGATGCAGAAAAAAATATATTCAGTTTGCAACCTGATGGAGGTCAGTATAGATGGACTAATACAACAAGTCCCACACACAGCTAAAAGCCCAATATTTTTTCAGAGGTAGATGCAGAAAAAAATATATTCAGTTTGCAACCTGATGGAGGTCTGTATAGATGGATTAATAGAACAAGTCCCACACACAGCTAGAAGCTCAATATTTTTTCAGAGGTAGATGCAGAAAAAAATATATTCAGTTTGCAACCTGATGGAGGTCTGTATAGATGGATTAATAGAACAAGTCCCACACACAGCTAGAAGCCCAATATTTTTTCAGAGGTAGATGAAGAAAAAAATATATTCAGTTTGCAACCTGATGGAGGTCTGTATAGATGGATTAATAGAACAAGTCCCACACACAGCTAGAAGCCCAATATTTTTTCAGAGCTAGATGCAGAAAAAAATTATATTCAATTTGCAACCTGATGGAGGTCAGTATAGATGGACTAATAGAATGATGCTATGCCCAAAAGATTTTACTTCACTAGGTGCAGTAAAAAAATTGGTATTCTATACACAGGTGGTATATCTTGCAACACAGATAGGCTACTCCACTGACTAACACACTCTGCAATAGGCCAAAAAGGATTAGCTTTGCTAGATTCAGCCAAATGCTGTGAAAAAAACTTGCACAGCACTGGCACAGACCTGCTTGGCAAAAACTGATAGGAACTGATGTAACCTAGTCCTGAAAAGGACTCTAATTACAATTAGTCTTTACTCCCACAATCTATCTATTTAAGAGCATAGACCTGCCTGATAAAAGTCGTAGGAAATGCTGTAACCTAGTCCTTAAAAGGACTGCAATCACAACTATTCCCTACTCCCAAGCTATCTGTAGATTTGTGCGAAAATTGGCTTGAAATTAACAAGGTATAGCGCACACAGCAACAGCGGTGCCGTCTAACACGCAGCTGCAGCAGTGAGAAAATGGTGGCGACGGGGAAAATGGCTTGGTCTTATAGGGCAAGGACATGTGACATACACTGCCAATGACACATGCCCTTGCTTGTGTGAAAAAAAGCACTTCGCTCCGTGTGTGCGCTGCTGATAGGCTGACAGATTGCACCTCCCCACTGCAAATGCGGGAAAGAGAAAAAAAAATGGAGATCTTCATTGCTCCTGCAGAGATCCATTCCCTGCCCCTCCCCCCACCCCGCTGTACACTCAAACTGCGTATTAACATTAATTTTCATCATTACTGAGAAAAAATCCAGTTATGATTTTGGTGCACGAACAGTTATCGAACATAACCTCGAACAGCCGAATTTTTCTCAAATTGTTCGTGTTCGCCGAACGGCTCGAACACCGCCCAAAACAGCTCGAATTTGAGATTGGCGAACAGTTCGAGTAGAACAACGCTCATCTCTATTTGCGACATTTTTTAGGTCTTGTAAACTATTCTAGGGATTTCATTGAGAATTTTGCTGAAAAGGCAAGGCCTTTGTACGATATTTTGAAAGGTGAAAATACTGATTATTTTGGTTCCTGGGGTGATGAACAACAAACCTCATTTGAACAAATGAAAATGAATTTACAGAATGCACCTGCTTTGTCCACAGTAGATCCTTCAGCTCCATTTGCTCTACAAGTTCACACATCAGAGACAGCGGTGTCGGCTGTTGTGTTACAATTGCAGGCAGAAGAGTGGAGAATTTTGGGCTATTTTTCTAAGCTTCTCACACCTGTTGAAAGAGGTTTTGAAATTTGTGCGAGACATTTGGTAGGCATCTACTTTGCAGTCAAAGCAACTGAACACATTCTGCAAACTCCTCATTCTACACTAAAACTTCTCTTTGAGAAAAATATCCCAGGTGTGTCACATCAGAGATTTGCCCATTGGTTACTGTCATTGTCTCCCAATCAAATTGAGGTAGATTATAAGGCCAAAATATGTTCTTCCTCAGTTGATGCAATATGAACGGCAAACTCATGATTGTCTCCAGTCTTTTCAGGATCCAAGTCCATCACTTTTCAGACGGAAGGCAGAGGTAACAGATGAAGCAGTTTTTGTAGATGGTTCCTGATTCTATTCAGATGGGCACTATTATACAGGATATGCCATTTTTTATCCCACAAGAGGACAGGTGGTAAAGCACAAGTTACCGAGTCATTTTTCAGCTCAGAGGGCAGAGCTAGAAGCAGTAAAAATTGTGCTACAGCTGAATGAGGCTGACGATCAGTGTCCCATTGTGATCTACAGTGATAGCTCCTATGTTGTGAGATCACTGACAGATTTTCTGCCAGTTTGGGAAAAAAGAGGCTATGTACAGTCATGGCCAAAAGTATTGAGAATGAGACAAATAGTAATTTTTCCAAAGTTTACTGCTTCATTTTTTGTAATGGCAATTTGCATATATACTCCTGAATGTCAAAGAGTGATCAGCTTAACAGCAATTACTGTACTTGCAAAGTCAATATTTGCCCAGAAAATGAACTTTAACCACCAAAACACATTTCAACATCATTGCAGTCCTGCCTTAAAAGGAGCAGCTAACATCGTTTTAGTGATTAATCCATTAACACAGGTGTGGGTGTTGATGAGGACAGGGCTGGCGATCAATCAGTCATGATTAAGTAAGAATGACATCACTGGACACTTTAAAAGGAGGCTGGTTCTTGGTATCATTGTTTCTCTTCAGTTAACCATGGTTATCTCTAAAGAAACACGTGCAGCCATCATTGCACTGCACAAAAATGGCCTAACAGGGAAGAGTATCGCAGCTACAAAGATTGCACCTCAGTCAACAATCTATCGCATCATCAAGAACTTCAAGGAGAGAGCTTCCATTGTTGTCAAAAAGGCTCCAGGGCGCCCAAGAAAGACCAGCAAGCGCCAGGACCGTATCTTAGAACTGTTTCAGCTGCGGGATCGGACTACCAGCAGTGCCGAGCTTGCTCAGGAATGGCAGCAGGCTGGTGTGAGTGCTTCAGCATGCACTGTGAGGCGGAGACTCTTTGAGCAAGGGCTGGTTTCAAGGAGGGCAGCAAAGAAGCCACTTCTCTCCAGAAAAAACATCAGGGACCGACTGATATTCTGCAGAAGGTACAGGGAGTGCACTGCTGAGGACTGGGGCAAAGTCATTTTCTCTGATGAATCCCCTTTTTGATTGTTTGGGACATCTGGAAAACAGCTTATTCGGAGAAGAAGAGGTGAGCGCTACCACCAGTCTTGTCTCATGCCAACTGTAAAGCATCCTGAAACCATTCATGTGTGGGGTTGCTTCTCAGCCAAGGGAATCGGCTCACTCACAGTCTTGCCTAAAAACACAGCCATGAATAAAGAATGGTACCAGAATGTCCTCCAAGAGCAACTTCTCCCAACCGTCCAAGAGCAGTTTGGCGCCCAAAAATGCCTTTTCCAGCATGATGGAGCACCTTGCCATAAAGCAAAGGTGATAACAAAATGGCTCATGGAACAAAACATAGAGATTTTGGGTCCATGGCCTGGAAACTCCCCAGATCTTAATCCCATTGAGAACTTGTGGTCAATCATCAAGAGACGGGTGGACAAACAAAAACCAACAAATTCTGGCAAAATGCAAGCATTGATTATGCAAGAATGGACTGCTATCAGTCAGGATTTGGTCCAAAAGTTGATTGAGAGCATGCCAGGGAGAATTACAGAGGTCTTGAAGAAGAAGGGGCAACACTGCAAATATTGACTTGCTGCATTAACTCATTCTAACTGTCAATATAACCTATTGGTACTCATAATATGATTGCAATTATATTTCTGTATGTGATATAAACATCAGACAAACACTAATAAAAACCAGAGGCCAGCAGATCATGTGAAAATATAATTTTGGTGTCATTCTCAAAACTTTTGGCCATGACTGTAGATTCTTCTAACAAGACTCTTGTACATAGTGACACACTGAAAACAATTTTTGAAATAGCTTCAAAAACCCCTAAAGGTTTTGCTATTGTCAAAGTTCCTGCCCATAAAATGTCTGATGATGAATTATCTGTCGGAAATGCAACCGCAGATATGCTAGCCAAAGAGGCAGCCCTGACAGGAGAAGAAGTGTTTGAACCTGAACCTCTCGAGGTTTCAGCAGTTCAAAGAACAGACACGCATATCCCTTCTTTTGTGGAAGAACAAGAAAAAGATACAACTCTTGTTGCTTCCCGGGTTGATCCAAAACCTCCCTTTGTTTGTGAAAACGGGGTTTTGTGTCATGACTTAAACGGGGACTTGCGTCCTGTTGTAACAAAACATCTACAGGATGAGTTTACAAGATACAATCATGAAAGCTTGGGTCATTTGGGTCAACAGAAATTGTTAGGCATTCTTAGAGAGAAATTTTACTGGGAAAAGATGGAAGAGACTGTACAAAGTATTGTTCAATCATGTCTCATTTGTGCCCAAATTAATCCAAGACCAAAAGGACAGAAACCGCCACTACTGCGAACCGCACCTGCAGATGGTCCATGGTCTACATTACAAATTGACTACATTCGTCCATTACCATCAGGTAAAAATGGTCTCAGGTATGCATTGGTTGTAGTAGATGTTTTTTCTAAATGGGTTGAAATTTTACCTGTCAGGAAAGATGATGCTTTGTCTACAGCTAGAGCATTAGTTAATCATGTCTTTTGTACTTGGGGGATCCCAAGAATGATCACCTCTGATCGAGGAAGTCATTTCACAGGAAAGATCATGCGAGCAGTTTGTACGATTTTAGGGGTACAACAACAATTCCATGTATCGTATCATCCACAGTCTGCTGGTATTGTGGAAAGGATGAATAGGACAATAAAATCCAGAATTGCAAAAATGTTATTGGACAAAGGTAATACTTGGGTTGATGCAGTACCTTTTGTACTGTTGAGTGTTAGAGGAACAACTTCCTCCACATCTCAGTTTACTCCTTTTGAACTAATGACAGAAAGGAAAATGCCATTGATTTTCACACATGAACCATTTTTATCCACACCTCAAAAAGATGCTGTTGCAAGGTCCAAATGGTTGCAATTGTTGCAGGAAAACTTGAAAACCGTTCTTCCACATGCTGCATCAAGAATGCAGAGGATGGAGCCACCATATGAATCTAAATTCAAAAAAGGGGCTCTCTTGCTCTTCCCACCCCACAAGACACAGAAGAAGGATCTTCATGCTGAGAAGCAGCTGACATGTAGGCCTGGACACGTGTTGGACAAAGACATGATTTACCAGCCAGGATCCAAGGAAAGATGGACACTCATGATTGAATCTCTTTGTAACTACTTCATCTATTTTATATTCTGTTTCAATTATTTTTTAATGGACAATCCAAGAATAAAAAGAAACATTTTTTTATAAGAAAATCTTGATATTGATACTTTGCGAAGTCATCAGTAGAGAAAAATAATACAGAAAGAAGTATTATTTAACACTTCCTAGCAGGTTTGGCGGGGGGTCGCACCAATAGATGATCACGACCTCCGGTCTTTGGCTGAGGGATAATTTACCTCCACCAACTTAGGAATCCGGTACACTTATTCTGCCTGACCCTTCACCCGTTATCTCGTGGGTTCTTAGGGTCCCTTCTGCCTTCTTGTTTCTGAGCCTTTCTACTTCTCTGTCTCTTCTCCTTCTTTCCTGTTCCTTCTTCTCCCCCTTCCCTCCGCCTCTTCTCCAGGCCTACTTCTCCTTCCTTCCTCCTCTCTGGCCCCGGCCTTTTCTCTAGGCCTGCCTTCTGAGCAGAGCTCCTACAGAGCCTCTGCTCTCTGTCACTTCTCCACTGAACTTCTCTCAGAACTAAGATGGTGCCCACCTTTTATACCTCCTCCTCTGTGTGTGAGCTCAGGTTACCAGCACCCAATGAGCTCCTACCTTTGCTCAGAACCCAACCCCTATCTGCTCCTACACCACTGGGTTTTCCTCCCCCCTCCCCACTCCAGCCAGGGACATAGTCAGATGTGCCTGCATAAATATATAAATGGGAGCTCCGTAGAGCTGTCCCCCGGAAATGGGGTGTGTGTGGTGTATGCAGCTAACTGAGCCCTGGTCCATACTCCATCCTTACCTGGGAGTGGGATATCACACCTCTGGTTGAGGTGCAATACCCCTGTAGCAACCGAACCCTCGGGGCGCTACACAATAACATATTGATTTATTGTCTCATTTTCCCCTTGAACCCGCTGAAACAACCATAGGCGCAAGTGTCCCAGATCTGTGGTGTCACCGTGCATGTCCTCTAGGATTTTTTTCACTTTGTCCATGGTGTCACGGTCCCCAGGTGGGCGGTACATCACAGTTTGCCGGGCCTCTCCATCAAGGGTTAGGAGGGCCAGTTCCGCCTGGGCTGGGGGGATCGAGGGGATACATACGTAGCATACTTCTCAGTCTTTCAACCCAGTCCCACAGTGACATGCCATCCCCCGTGAACTTGGGAAGATGATTGAGCATAGCCCCCAGGGGTATATGGTTCCGGCAAGACCCAGCCCCAGACTGATCTGCCATCTCTGCGTCTGAATGTTGCATCCTGCTGACTACGCCAAATGTAATGCAACGCACAGAGACACAAGGCAAGGACAGTCGGAGATGATTATAAACAATTTATATATATATATATATATATATAACAGGTATTCTGAAGAAGGGGATAACAACAAGGGTATTGAACGGTAATTTGAAATATTAGCAAAATACGAAGTCTCTCAAAGTAATGTGGTACACCCAGTCAGGGGAGTCACCACGTCAGTTCTTTATCTCTGTATATGGCCCTAGCGGGGGTCACCGGTTATTCCCGCTAGGCCGCAAGTCTTTTCTGGACAAAATCAATTAAGGCAAGTTTAGCTTCTTCCGCCCCAACTGTTCCCCTCCCAACCTGAGTACCTAAACCCAACTGGCCCAGGTACCGTGATTGAACAGTAGAAGTGACGGCCCTGTTCACGTATGCAGCTCTTCTGCTTTCACTGGCGTGACTTTCCTGGCTCCGCAGTCTTCCAACTCCTCTCTTCCTGGCTGTTGGAGGCAGTCTCTCAAGCCGTGGATAGGGGGGTCCAGACCTCGTCTGTCGGCGGGCGACGTCGGGTTCCGCGAACTCACTCAGCACTGCAAGCAGGTTCCGACTCTCCTCAGTAGGCACAGCACTAGGGTCACATCTGTGAGGGATCCGGAGCTCATCCACCGGCGCCCGGCTGTGGCACCTCGCAGGCCTCTGGCTTAGACCTGCCACGCGGGGCTTCTCAACACGCAGGGAGCACGACTGCTCCTCTCTGCTGCTTGGTGCCAAAAACTCCTCAGTCTTGGCGCGCTGGCCCCTTGTACCTTGGAACTCCGTCCTCGAAGTCACCTGATTGGGTCCAGCGTCTAATTCTGCTACCCCTTCAACTTCTCTTGTACATCTCGGTTCCGCATGACTGTGTCTGACCAGCAGATGGCAATCTCTCTCTATCTTTGAAGCATCCTGTAAGAATCCTCTTAGAGGCCCTTTTGTCTCCATTACATTTGCTCTTGCATTCCAAGGAATGGGGTAGGGACAACTGAACGCTGCACTGGGACAAGGACGTGGACGGTGATTGTTGCAAGTCTGCAATGACAGGAGCATGGCGGAAGGCATCTTCGCATGCGCCAAGGATCACTTATGATGGGCACACTTTTAGGCAGTGACCTGGGAGTCAGAAATGCTTCCAGAGGTCTTCCTCATGTTGTTCCCATGTCTTTTCAGTACTGTATGCATGTGTCTGATGATGTGTCACACACCACATGGCCAGATAAGGTTGTAAAATGTTAAAATGACATTTCCCAGTGAATGCATTTGTCTTTGTTGAAAGCAATGCAAAAGTGCCAAAACGCATCAAAAACACTACGTGTGAACATAGCCCAAGATCTGGGGGAGTATTTTTGGTTTGGGGTATTTATTTTGCCTTATATACAAGTCATTACCGTGGAAAGGATGTTCCTTAATATATTTCCCAGGAAAATCCATTTTGGTTTTGTTTTTGTATGTTTTATTGTGAGTCCGTAAAAGTGGCGTAATACTCTGACAACGTTGTTGACAGCAGTGACCTGGAGTCAGAAATGCTTCCAGGGGTCTTCCCCATGCTGTTCCCATGTCACTTGAGCGCTGTTCCCATCTATTTGGGCAATTTTTAGGCCCTCTGCAGACCGCCGGGGGAAGCTGCCTGAAAAATGCTCGAGTTTCCCATAGACTTACATTGGACTCGTTGCTCGGGTCGAGCACCCGGGTATTCCAATTTGCTCTACCCGAGCAATGAGTACCCGAGCATTTTAGTGCTCGCTCATCACTATTCACTTTCCCTTTTTTTTCCATTTGGCTCAGACCACCATGACCACTTCTTCCATCCATGACTTGTCTCTGCAGAATGTAACACACAGATATCTTTAGCTTATTGTTTTCCAGCAGCCTCCTCATTTCCCCATCTCTACACAAACCATATCTATGCCCTTCATAGTAATAGTATCCTTCTTATGTGTCCTACACAGTAATAATGCTCCCTTTGTGCCACTCCATAGTAATAATGGCCATCTTTGCTTCCTTACAGTTATAAAACCCACTGTGATTCTGTATAGCAATAATACCCCCTCTGCCTCCCAATATTTATACAGCTTGCTATAGTAATAATGCCCCTTGTGCCTCCTTATTTTAATAATGTCCCTCTGTATCTCTTTATAGTAATATTCCCCTCTTGTTCCTCTTAATAATAACAATGTACCCCCTTTGCCTCCTTCTAACAATATTAACAATAATATCCACCTGTAAATAATAATAATAATGATAATAACGCTGCCTGTCTATAATAATAATGTCATTTTTACCTGTAAGAAATTTCAGGGGCACATTATTGTTGTTATTATTAGAAGGTAAAGGGAAATAAATATAATACTAATAATAATAATAATGTCCCCCCAGTGCCTCCTTATAATAAATATGTTTCTCTGTATCTAATAATAATAGTAATGCCGTCAGTGTGCCTGGCAAATAATAAAATTAAATAATACATTAATTTGGTTCCCACCATGAGCGCTCCTCTTCCTCCTTACTGCAGTCTCCGGCCCAGTGCAGGCAGTGAGATGAAGAGATGTCATCAAGCGTCCAACAACCCCTGTGTAGCTCTGGAAGGCTGCTTGAGAAAATGGTGGAGCAGGGAACTCATGGCTCTCTACTCTGCCACAGTTCTTACCAGTGTTTGTGTCCTGAGGATGCAGACACCATTAAAAGTGTTGTGGGCTGATGTAGTCCATTGCTAGATCAGCCAGTCTGGCAATTTACTGCATATATTCACACCTAGTATTATAAGACGCTGAAAACAATGTAATGGTAAAGTTTTTGTTACATTTTGGGAAAAAAAACTGCAGTTATGGAAATTGAAGAAAGAAAACAAAATACTGCCAGAACATACAGTATGACCCCAGGCTAACTCTTATTTATATAGCAGTTTTTGTCTCATTATTTTACATCAATTTTTGTAAATGCAAAACAGGAAAGTGTGGACAAACCACAAATCACATGAATCACCTGCAAGTTTCAAGTAATTGTAGTATAAATACACTTCATTTTGGAATTTCCAATTGCTGATGAGTCAGTTTCCTATAAATGAGGTGTAGAAAAAAGAACACTTCAAATAACCCTGTAACAAGGGTACTGAAAAGAAGGCATGAGTAAAAAGACATTTCCAGGATACTAAAAATCACTCTGACGATGCCTGAACACTTAGCACGGTGTGCTCCATGCCTAAGAACGGCGCATCAAACTCCATGTAGTGATGCTGTCATTTAAGGCTCATGGTCCAATCTCTGATCGCAATGCATGGACTGGCCACGGCTCTCCCAACCCTAGTGTGACAGCTTCATATATTTCTCACAGGTAGTCACACTCAGATTGGGAGAGCCGCAGCCAGTCCGTGCATTAGTGATCCATGCTCAGACTGATTTGCAAGGATGTCTGCATGAGCCCTAAATGTATTGTTTTACTGTGCAGTTTCTGGCTGTTTGGTTTGAACAATATGTCGGGAGCAATTACAGTCACTATTGATGGCACTCAGAGCTGCAGCTGTAAGCACGCCCAGGGACAGACTCAGCCTGCTCTGCACTAATGCACTGAAGAGTCGACTGTCAGTCAGTGCCGGGGTGTCCTTACAGCCACCATTCTCAGTGCTGTGAGCAGTGACTGTAATTTCTCCGGGCACGCCTACATGACTGAAAGCTGGCGGCTCCCAGGAGAAAACAAGTTAATTTTCACCTGGGTGCCGCACTTTCAGTTCTGCGGCCAGGCACCTTCATAACTCTATTAACCTGCAAATTAACCCTATATCTGCAGCACTGACCGTTTGGGGCCCCTGTGCAAGAAATGTGTTTGATCCCCCTTCTTTTATGGCAACCAAGCTACAGATATTTATATAATCTCCTCTCAGTATGTATATTACCGTCCCTTATTGCACATTGTCCTCTCTTGTTATGTACAGCACCGTCCCTTACACATCAGATTACAAAGCATCCCCTGTCTTTATTACATACCGTCCTCTCTTGTTAGATATAAAATGTCTGCAGATGGAGCATGAAAAAGCTCCTTTTCTAATGGAGGAGCTGATGGACTGGTCTTCTGGTCAGATGCTGCTCCATTAGCAGTCATTTATTCCTAACAAGAGAGAACTCTATATAATAAAGATAGGGCACTGTGATTAACAAAAACAATGAGAATACGCTATGTAAGGGACAGTGCTATACATAACAAGCAATGATATTATGTAATAATGAACGGCACTGTACATAACAACAGAGGACATACAGTATATAATAAGAGACGGCGTTATACATAACTAGAGAGGATACTACGTAATAAGGGATGGTGTTATATATAATTAAAGAGGAAACTGTGTACCATAGTTAAGGATGGCGCTAAGTAAAACAAGAAAGTACACTATATACTAAGCGGCGGCGCTATATATAACAAGAAATTACTCTTTTTTACTAAGGGACAAGCTATATATAACAAGAAAATACATTCTATACTACGGGACTGTGCTATACATAATACATCTACATTTCTGTATTCGTGTGCTGCCTGATTTTTTTCTCGTACAGCACACAGACCCATTGAATATGTCCTATTCTGATCCTCAAAATCAGATCAGAAATAGACATGCTCTGAGTCTCGCAAGACTCACTCTCGAATCTGTGATTTTCACGCATATGTGAATGAATCTAAATGTACAATACAAAGTTATATTGTGGTACCGTGTTAGCCAGAAAAATCGATGTAAATACTTGTATGCCAAAAATGACAAAAGTATTCTTGGGGTGATACCTTTATTGGCTAACCAGAAAATATAAATATATGCAAGCTTTCAGAGCACAGAGGCTCCTTCTTCAGGCAAGATTACAAATGAATTCATAAGACAAAAGGCACAGCATTTGAGAGATGTTACAGCAAGACATTTGTTCATGAGGTGTAAGTTGTGATGCCTCCTACAGATAAGTTAGGGAGAGCAAATTAATTTTTTTTGTTGCAAAATGAGAGGCCTTGGGAATGTTTAATTATCTGGAGGTGTGAATTGTGTCCATGTAGTGAGTCATAAAGCCAGGTGTTATATTTAGTCCTGTTGTCAGTGAATTGAACATCCTTATCAATTTGAATTCCCAAATTTTTCTTTCTCTATTGCCCTTGAAATGACCTTTTAGTATTAAAACTTTTAGATCTTTCATACCGTGTCCCCGGCCAGAGAAATGTTTTCCCACTGGCGTGTCCAGTTCATTCTTAATTGTGTGTCTGTGTAAATTCATTCTCGTTTGCAGCCTTTGCATAGTTTCTCCAATATAAACTCCTTCTGGGCACCTTGTACATTGTATCATGTACACCACATTGAAGGATGTACATGAAAAGACATCCATGATTTTATAGTCCTGATTTGTGTTAGGTATGCAGACTGTATTTGATGGTAATATGTGGGCACAAGTTTTGCATTTTTTGTTTTTACATGGGAATGTGCCCGTCACTGATGGTGATGAGATGAGACTTCTGACAAGGAGATTCCTTAAGTTAGGGGGCTGTTTGTAGGAGAGAAGTGGTAGTTCTGGGAATATTCTCTCATGTACATCCTCCAATGTGGTGTACATGATACAATGTACAAGGTGCCCAGAAGGAGTTTATATTGGAGAAACTATGCAAAGGCTGCAAAAGAGAATGAATTTACACAGACACACAATTAAGAATGAACTGGACACGCCAGTGGGAAAACATTTCTCTGGCCGAGGACACGGTATAAAAGATCTAAAAGTTTTAATACTAAAAGGTCACTTCAAGGGCAACAGAGAAAGAAAAATTTGGGAATTCAAATTGATAAGGATGTTCAATTCACTGACAACAGGACTAAATATAACACCTGGTTTTATGACTCACTACATGGACACAATTCACACCTCCAGATAATTAAACATTCCCAAGGCCTCTCATTTTTCAACAAAAAAAACTAATTTGCTCTCCCTAACTTATCTGTAGGAGGCATCACAACTTACACCTCATGAACAAATGTCTTGCTGTAACATCTCTCAAATGCTGTGCCTTTTGTCTTATGAATTCATTTGTAATCTTGCCTGAAGAAGGAGCCTCTGTGCTCTGAAAGCTTGCATATATATATATTTTCTGGTTAGCCAATAAAGGTATCACCCCAAGAATACTTTTGTCATTTTTGGCATACAAGTGTTTACATCGATGAATGGATCTATGAAACTCTGAGTACGTGTGCTGTCTGATAAACAAAATCTAGCAGCACATGGACATATCACACGAATATGAGAATGTAGCCTAAGGAATAGTGATGAGCGAACATGCTCGCCACTGCTCGGTACTCGCCCGAGCATCTCAGTACTCGAGATGCTCGGAGCTCGCTGAGTACTTGCGTGATGCTCGGGCGGGAGCTTGGATCCCAGTCCTGCATGTTTGGCACTATTTAGAGCACCAATCATGCAGGGATTGTCTGCCATTCACTGTAATGTCACAGCCATGGTGGTTGTGGCATTACAGTGATTGCCCAAATTGATGGGAACAGTGCTCACAGTGAAACATGAAAAGCCGGCAATTCAGCAGTGGCATACACCGGTACCCGACAATTTAGAACAGAAAGAATAGAGCATCACACATAGATTAGATGGATAGAAGCATGTCAGTCACATATAATAAGTACAGTGACAGTGTTGGTTATTGTACTTGTCATTTAGTGGTAAAATAAAGGATTTATTAATAAAAAAATTGGCGTTGGATCCCCCGTAATTTTAGTCTGTAGTGGAGGTTAAGCAGACAGCTGGGGCAGATATTTGAAGCCTGGGAAGGGCGTAATACCCACGGAGCTTCCCAGGCTACTAATATCAGCCCCCAGCTGAATACCTAGCCTTTACTAGCTATTAAAATGGGGGACCCAAAAAAAAATGACGTGGGGTCCCCCCTATTTTAATAACTAGCAAAGGCTAGGCAGACAGCTGGGGGCTGATATTAATAGCCCAGGAAGGGTGCCATGAATATTGCCCCCCTCCCAGGCTAGAAACACCAGCCGTCAGCCACCCCAGAAGTGGTGCATCCATAGGATGCGCCAATTCTGGCACTTAGCCTCGCTCTTCCCACTGCCCTGTAGCGGTGGCAGTGGGGTAATAGGGTTGGGGCTGATGTCAGCTTATAATGCCAGCTGACATCAAGCCCAGGTTAGTAATGGAGAGGCGTCTATAAGACACCCCCATTACTAACCCCATAGTGAAAGTTAAAAAAAAACACCAACACCCAGAATAAAGTAATTTAATTGAAATAAAGACACAATTCTTTAATGTTCTAAATTAAACTCTACTTACCGTCATGCTCATTCCAGCTGAAGCCAACGATCTCCTGCAATAAAATTAAAATTATAAACCAACCTCATCCTTACCTTTCCATGGTTCCCAGGACGGTTTCAGCTCTGCTACACTGACATGACAGGCTGGATCGCAGCAGAACGCTGACATCCAGCTTGCCATGCCGCAGACACTGAGAAGCTCCTCAGTGAAGCTCCTCAGTGTCTGGCTGTGATGGCATCCAGATGAGCCGAGTTCATGTCCAATGAACTCAGTTCACCTCATGCACGTCACTGACAGCGTGGGAGAATTCTCTTGCGCATGCGGTGCCGGCAAATTATGTCACCGCTTGAGCAGGAAAATTCTCCCACGCTGGGACGGCATTGAGATGGCAGGCTGGATGGTAGCAGAACGCTGCCATCCAGCTTGTCAACCTTCAGAGACACTGCAGAGCGCAGCCTTAAAATAGGGGGACCCCACGTCATTTTTTTTTGGGAGTCCCCAATTTTAATAGCTAGTAAAGGCTATGTATTCAGCTGGGGGCTGATATTAGTAGCCTGGGAAGCTCCGTGGGTATTACCCCCTTCCCAGGCTTCAAACATTTGCCCCAGCTGTCTGCTTAACCTCCGCTAGAGACTAAAATTATGGGGAACCCCACGCCAATTTTTTTTTAAGAAATCCTTTATTTTAACACTAAATGACAAGTACAGTAACCAACACTGTCACTGTACTTATTATATATGTGACTGACATGTTTCTATCTATCTAATCTATGTGTGATGCTCTATTCTTTCTGTTCTAAATTGTCGGGTACCGGTGTATGCCGCCGATGAATTGCCGGCCGGCTTTTTTAATGAGACGGGTGCATGAAAATCGGAGGGCACTAGTGTGTTCCAAGTGCCCTGCTATGTTTTTCATGCACCCTCCTATATACCCTGCCTGCCTGTCTGCCTATATATTCTGCCTGCCTGACGTTTAATTGAGCACTATTCCCATCGATTTGGGCAATTTTTGACCTTCTGCAGACCGCCGGGGGGGGGAGACCGCCAGAAAAATGCTTCAGTTTCCCATAGACTTACAGTGGGTACGGAAAGTATTCAGACCCTTTACATTTTTCACTCTTTGTTTCATTGCAGCTATTTGGTAAATTCTAAAAAGTTTTTTTTTTTCACATTAAAGTACACTCTGCACCCCATGTTGACTGAAAAAAAACAGAAATGTAGACATTTTTGCAAATTTATTAAAAAAAAAAACTGAAATATCACATGGTCATAAGTATTCAAACCCTTTGCTCAGACACTCATATTTAAGTCGCATGCTGTCCATTTCCTTGTGATCCTCCTTGAGATGGTTCTACTCCTTCATTGGAGTCCAGCTGTGTTTAATTAAACTGATAGGACTTGATTTGGAAAGGCACACACCTGTCTATATAAGACCTCACAGCTCACAGTGCATGTCAGACCAAATGAGAATCTTGAGCTCAAAGGAACTGCCCAAGGAGCTCAGAGACAGAATTGTGGCAAGGCACAGATCTGGCCAAGGTTACAAAAGAATTTCTGCATTACTCAAGGTTCCTAAGAGCACAGTGGCCTCCATAATCCTTAAATGGAAGAAGTTTGGGTCCACCAGAAGTCTTCCTAGACTTGGCCGTTCTGCCAAATTGAGCAATCGTGGGAGAAGAGCCTTGCTGAGAGAGGTAAAGAAGAACCCCAAGATCACTGTGTCTGAGCTCCAGAGATGCAGTAGGGAGATGGGAGAAAGTTCCACAAAGTCTACTATCACTGCAGCCCTCCACTAGTCGGGCCTTTATGGCAGAGTGGCCCGATGGATTCCTCTTGTCAGTGCAAGACACATGAAAGCATGCATAGAGTTTGCTCAAAAACACATGGAATCCCAGACTATGAGAAATAAGATTCTCTGGTCTGATGAGACGAAGATAGAACTTTTTGATGATAATTCTAAGCTGTATGTATGGAGAAAACCAGGCACTGCTCATCACCTGCCCAATACAATCCCAACAGTGAAACATGGTGGTGGCAGCCTCATGCTATGGGGGTGTTGTTCAGCTGCAGGGACAGGACGACCGGTTGCAATTGAACGAATCATGAATGCGGCCAAGTACAGAGATATCCTGGATAAAAACCTCTGCCAGAGTGCTCTGGACCTCAGACTTGGCCAAAGGTTCACCTTCCAACAAGACAATGACACTAAGCACACTGCTAAAATAACAAAGGAGTGGCTTCAGAACAACTCTGTGACCATTCTTGACTGGCCCTGCCAGAGCCCTGACCTAAACCCAATTGATCATCTCTGGAGAGACCTGAAAATGGCTGTCCACCAACGTTCACCATCCAACCTGATGGAACTAGAGAGGATCTGCAAGGAAGAATGGCAGAGGATCCCCAAATCCAGGCGTGAAAAACTTGTTACATCATTCCCAAGAAGACTCATGGCTGTACTAGCTCAAAAGGGGGCTTCTACTCAATACTGAGTAAAGGGTCTGAATACTTATGACCATGTGATATTTCAGTTTTTCTTTTTTAATAAATTTGCAAAAATTTCTACATTTCTGTTTTTTTTCAGTCAACATGGGGTGCAGAGTGTACTTTAATGAGAAAAAAATTAACTTTTTAGAATTTACCAACTTGCTGCAATGTAACAAAGAGTGAAAAATGTAAAGGGTCTGAATACTTTCCGTACCCACTGTATAATCTCCACCGCCCAATAAATATAAAGTTAATTAGTCTCTGTGACACCTCCTCCACCCCCCAATTCAAATGAAGGCTATGTGCACACATTGCGTTTTTATTCCTATTTTTCTGCACAGATTTGTTGTGGAAAATATGCTACATTTTATAGTATAAGCAAAGTGAATGTGATCCCTGAAGTCTCATGCACACGTTGCAACAAAAATTAATGTAAAAAACAGAGCAAAAACACTTATTGCTAAATTTCATGAGAAAAATCACATATTTTCTGTTAAAATGTCACAAAACCTTCATGCATGGTTTAACAAATTCAGGCCAATTTGGAGAACCCTGTTCAGGGAGGGTGATTAAAGCAATGGGACACAAAACGATCTGAACATTTTTAATACCCTTTTTTTACCCCCAAGACCTTTGGGGGTAAATCTAAAATTGTAATAGGGAATCTCAAAGATTATCACTAAATCCATAAAAGAACCTTACATAATCCAAAGCCATGTTCATATGCAGGTTTTATTATTTTCTTTCTTTTCTGTTTTATAATAATCCTCAATTCCGATCAATTTTTAGCATAAAAAAAGAAATATCCAGTCACCGCAGACACAATGTTCAGTTAGTAATGATATTTCCTATCAGACATGTGGATGATTATTAGGAGAAGCCATGTTCAGTAAGATATGAGGTTTCCAGCTCACCAGCAGCTAATCCGCAGACTATTAATCGGATGTTTCTAACTGTGGTTTATGTCATTGAATCTGTCCAAGAAACAGGAAAATCACAGTAAGGATTGCATGCCAGTTGATGTTTCAAAGTCTTCCAAGTCGGCAAGTTAATTGTGATGCTGAAGAGGAAGACAACTGAACTATCAGGATGACTTTTCATAGGATTTATATGGGATTTATCATCCTTTGAGCTGGAGTATGGGGGATATAATGCTAAAAGCAATGAGAACAGTAGTGGTGTGTATTCAGCATGCTGTATAGTGATATTGGAAAACTATGTACACACAGAATCATTCACAGAAACACCCAACTGTTCTTGTGGCCAAGTTCCAGACCTTCACATTCCAGCATAATATATATGATTTGGAAGTGACGTAATAAAGAATACATGGCCTATAAGAGATAAAAAACAGACAACCACTTGTTAAGGCATCCATCTGTTGCCCATTGTCATGACTCTGGGATGCATACCTTGTAGAGATGACAGAATTGATTTGAAGGACTATGATCCATCGGCCAGGTTAGTAATATGTGACCGCTAAAAATGAGGATTGTGAATCTCCTTAAATCCCGGCATTCCTGCCTTTTATTTTGATTAGCCAGGCTGGCGCAACATCATCATTGAGGCGTGATGCACATATATTCAAAAGAGTAGCCGGGAATGTCAGGAGGTAAGGAGACTTGTAGTCTTCCCATCCAGTTATCACAGATTACTGACCTAGCCGGTGGATGAGAGTCCTCCGAATTGATTCTCCCTTCTTTAATAGCTTGGGAAAAAGATCTCAGATATCGGACATATGATGCTAGAAAAAGGCAACTAGCTTAAATAATTGTCACCCTACTTATAGAGATGAGCGTTGTTCTACTCGAACTGTTCGCCAATCTCAAATTCGAGCTGTTTTGGGCGGTGTTCGAGCCGTTCGGCGAACACGAACGATTTGAGAAAAATTCGGCTGTTCGAGGTTATGTTCGATAACTGTTCGTGCACCAAAATCATAACTGGATTTTTTCTCAGTAATGATGAAAATTAATGTTAATACGCAGTTTGAGTGTACAGCGGGGTGGGGGGAGGGGCAGGGGATGGATCTCTGCAGGAATAATGAAGAACTCCATTTTTTTTTCTCTTTCCCGCATTTACAGTGGGGAGGTGCAATCTGTCAGCCTATCAGCAGCGCACACACGGAGCGAAGTGCTTTTTTTCACACAAGCAAGGGCATGTGTCATTGGCAGTGTATGTCACATGTCCTTGCCCTATAAGACCCAGCCATTTTCCCTGTCGCCACCATTTTCTCACTGCTGCAGCTGTGTGTTAGACTGCACCGCTGTTGCTGTGTGCGCTATACCTTGTTAATTTCAAGCCAATTTTCGCACAAATCTACAGATAGCTTGGGAGTAGGGAATAGTTGTGATTGCAGTCCTTTTAAGGACTAGGATGCAGCATTTCCTACGACTTTTATCAGGCAGGTCTGTGCTCTTAAATAGATAGATTGTGGGAGTAAAGACTAATTGTAATTGCAGTCCTTTTCAGGACTAGGTTACATCAGTTCCTATCAGCTTTTGCCAGGCAGGTCTGTGCCAGTGCTGTGCAAGTTTTTTTCACAGCATTTGGCTGAATCTAGCAAAGCTAATCCTTTTTGGCCTATTGCAGAGTGTGTTAGTCAGTGGAGTAGCCTATCTGTGTTGCAAGACATACCACCTGTGTATAGAATACCAATTTTTTTACTGCACCTAGTGAAGTAAAATCTTTTGGGCATAGCATCATTCTATTAGTCCATCTATACTGACCTCCATCAGGTTGCAAATTGAATATAATTTTTTTCTGCATCTAGCTCTGAAAAAATATTTGGGCTTCTAGCAGTGTGTGGGACTTGTTCTATTAGTCCATCTATACTGACCTCCATCAGGTTGCAAACTGAATATAATTTTTTTCTGCATCTAGCTCTGAAAAAATATTTGGCCTTCTAGCAGTGTGTGGGACTTGTTCTATTAGTCCATATATACTGACCTCCATCACGTTGCAAATTCAAAATAATTTTTTGTCTGCATCTAGCTCTGAAAAAATATTTGGGCTTCTAGCAGTGTGTGGGACTTTCTCTATTAGTCCATCTATACTGACCTCCATCAGGCTGCAAATTAAAAATAATTTTTATCTGCATCTACCTCTGAAAAAATATTTGGGCTTCTAGCTGTGTGTTGGACTTGTTCTATTAGTCCATCTATACTGACCTCCATCAGGTTGCAAACTGAATATAATTTTTTTCTGCATCTAGCTCTGAAAAAATATTTGGCCTTCTAGCAGTATGTGGGACTTTCTCTATTAGTCCATCTATACTGACCTCCATCAGGTTGCAAATTAAAAATAATTTATATCTGCATCTAGCTCTGAAAAAATATTTGGCCTTCTAGCAGTGTGTGGGACTTTCTCTATTAGTCCATCTATACTGACCTCCATCAGGTTGCAAATTAAAAATAATTTTTTGTCTGCATCTAGCTCTGAAAAAATATTTGGCCTTCTAGCAGTGTGAGGGACTTTCTCTATTAGTCCATCTATACTGACCTCCATCAGGTTGCAAATTAAAAATAATTTTTTTCTGCATCTACCTCTGAAAAATTATTTGGCCTTCTAGCAGTGTGTGGGACTTGTTCTATTAGTCCATCTATACTGACCTCCATCAGGTTGCAAATTGAATATCATTTTTTTCTGCATCTACTTCTGAAAAAATGTTTGGGCTTCTAGCAGTGTGTGGGACTTGGTCTATTAGTCCATCTATACTGATCTCCATCAGGTTGCAAATTAAAAATAATTTTTTGTCTGCATCTAGCTCTGAAAAAATATTTGGCCTTCTAGCAGTGTGTGGGACTTGTTCTATTAGTCCATCTATACTGACCTCCATCAGGTTGCAAATTGAATATCATTTTTTTCTGCATCTACTTCTGAAAAAATGTTTGGGCTTCTAGCAGTGTGTGGGACTTGGTCTATTAGTCCATCTATACTGATCTCCATCAGGTTGCAAATTAAAAATAATTTTTATCTGCATCTAGCTCTGAAAAAATATTTGGGCTTCTAGCTGTGTGTGGGACTTGATCTATTTGTCCATCTATACTGACCTCCATCAGGTTGCAAACTGAATATCATTTTTTTCTGCATCTACCTCAGAAAAAAAATTTGGGCTTCTAGCAGTGTGTGGGACTTGTTCTATTAGTCCATCTATACTGACCTCCATCAGGTTGCAAATTGAATATAATTTTTTTCTGCATCTACTTCTGAAAAAATATTTGGGCTTTTAGCAGTGTGTGGGACTTGGTCTATTAGTCCATCTACACTGACCTCCATCAGGTTGCAAATTAAAAATAATTTTTATCTGCATCTAGCTCTGAAAAAATATTTGGGCTTCTAGCAGTGTGTGGGACTTGGTCTATTAGTCCATCTATACTGATCTCCATCAGGTTGCAAATTAAAAATAATTTTTATCTGCATCTAGCTCTGAAAAAGTATTTGGGCTTCTAGCAGTGTGTGGGACTTGGTCTATTAGTCCATCTATACTGACCTCCATCAGGTTGCAAATTGAATATCATTTTTTTCTGCATCTAGCTCTGAAAAAATATTTGGGCTTCTAGCAGTGAGTGGGACTTGTTCTATTAGTCCATCTATACTGACCTCCATCAGTCTGCAAATTGAATATAATTTTTTTCTGCATCTAGCTCTGAAAAAATATTTGGGCTTCTAGCAGTGTGTGGGACTGGGTCTATTAGTTCATCTATACTGACCTCCATCAGGTTGCAAATTAAAAATAATTTTTATCTGCATCTAGCTCTGAAAAAATATTTGGGCTTCTAGCAGTGTGTGGGACTCATTGTATTAGGCCATCTATACCAAGCTCCACCAGCTTTGAAATTAATAATAATTTTTAGCTGCACCTAGCCCTGAAAATAATTTTTCACCATATTGGTAGCAATAGAAATATGGGGCGCGCGCCTGGCTAACAAAAATATACGCTTCATAACACAAAACACCAGCCTAGCGCACTGCATTAATAAGATGGCATCATCGTCTCTCCCAGTGCTAGGCCTACTACGCAGGCTAGCATTCCTGTGCCTAAAACACAATGTATGGGTTCGCGCTAGCCACTATGCTGAGGGGTATAAAGCTGCTGCTAACGCTTTATAACAATTCAATTGGCAGATTTTCACAGAGCTCTTCCACAACGCCCACCCATCGGGCAACAGTTGCCCACCCTCCCTATGGGATCTAGTGGCGAGTAGTTGATGCCATTAATCAGAGCGTCAGTTGCCCCGTCAACGTGGCAAGCATACGGTAAGGCATGGGAAGAGTGGACACGACTAGTAGCAGGCAGACGGGTTGACCAATGTGAACAAGCCAGATCACAAGTCACCATAGAATTTCTCCACCAGCTAATGATGAGGGGCATATCAGGAGCGTCAGCGCAGCGGTGTCTGACGGGAGTAGCATTTCACTTCCAACTACTGAATTGGGGAGATGTGACAAAGATTCATCATCAGACAATCCATAAAAGGGTGGAAAAGGGGTCAGCCGAGTCAGGAATGTAGACGTCCTGTCCCGTGTCACTAAAACTGATTTCTCACATCATATCCCTAACACCATTAACATGACACTCACAATTTGAAGCAACACTAATGTCTACTGCATTTGTGATCGCTTTCTTCGGGGCGCTATGTATAAGCGAATTAGTCCCTCAATCCAAAATTACCACCAGTGGAGGCTTATTACACCAGGACGTAGTCATAGCCAATAATGCAATACGTCTACGCATACACCATTCGAAAACGGTTCCAGCGGGCAGGGGTACTTGGGTACTTCTACAACCCACAAACGGTACACTGAGTCGGGTAACAATAGTAAAAACATATCTAACCATCAGATCACAAAGTAATTTCTTCCTATCACACATTGATGGAACGCCATTATCAAGATACCTGTTCCAAGCTATATTTAATAAATGCATAACATCGGCAGGGAACCACCCCAAAGATTACGGGACACACTCATTCCGCATAGGTGCGGCCACGGAAGCAGCAAGAGCAGGACTGTCAGAAACGGAAGTTCAGAGGATAGGGAGATGGCGATCCACGTGTTTGGCGAAATACATAAGACCGGACTTGTTATCCTAACGTGGTTTGTTTCTTTTACAGGTGATGCTAAGCCAACAGTGTGAGTGATAGGCCACTCGTATATATATTGGGCACAAAAAAGGGCGAAAGTCCGCCCAGGCGGGAGGAAATTAGAGTTTCATAACACATATTTCAACTGGAGAGGTATTAGAGGCCTGCTATGGCCACAGGTACTAATGGAGGTAATCAAGGTAGGGAGAGAGGCAAGAGGTCCGGTCATCTTAGTTATACAGGCCGGGGGAAACAACCTAGGTCATCACAAGAGCGCATAACTAATGGCAATAATGAAACTAGACACTGAGCGCTTCAGAGAATTTTTCACAAAATTAGCTATAGTATGGTCAGAGATTGTGCCGATAGCGATATGGCAAGGTGCGCGAGACATCACGGCCATCGAATGGACAAGGCGGGTAATAAATATTCGGATGGCAAAATTTAGAAGAGACAGAGGCGGTGTAGTGATACGACACCGACAACTGGAAGGAGATAAAGCAGGCCTCATACGGCCCGACGGTGTTCACTTAATAGATATTGGACTGGACATATTCCTGTCAGGACTCCAGGACGGAGTGGAACAAGCGTTAAGAGTGATGGGTGGGGGTCAGAGTCCTGCATACGAGTACGCTGGATCCTCCGTGGCCTGGAAATAGAAAGGACATGTTGGAGAGTTACACTTGTTGGCCAACTTGCCGGAGTGGGGACCCAGGGCATGCTGCAACAAGCTGAATTATTTTAGAAATAAAATGCCTTTCTAATGGAATGAGTATAAAGAGTTAATAAAGCTGTGACCGATCCTCACCCATCCAGTTGTAAGAGTTACATTATTGTATTGTCCATGAAAGGGGGGCGGTAGGGGGGCTGAGCGTCTGGGTTTGGTTGG
This sequence comes from Phyllobates terribilis, assembly GCF_046119375.1. Classification (NCBI taxonomy): domain Eukaryota; kingdom Metazoa; phylum Chordata; class Amphibia; order Anura; family Dendrobatidae; genus Phyllobates; species Phyllobates terribilis. The sequence goes on along the minus strand of NW_027362769.1, from coordinate 212,491,092 downwards.
GGGTCCCCACAGTCTGCCTAGGCTAGATTTATTTAAAAATTCTTATTAGATACACAGGCGGTGCAGCTTGCTTCGCAGCTGGGCTACTAAGCCCAAAGTATTGCCTAGGCTAGATGCAGTTAAAAATTCTACGCTGACTAGCAGACACTGAAGATTTGGAGCAGACCTCTGAGTAAACAGCTCTTCAGACTCAACCATCTGTGTTACCCCAAGCCATAGTGTATGTAGTTTCTTACAGTTAAAAGGGGGGGGGGGTGCGACCCAACCCACCTGGAATTGACGATGCCAACGTCACGTAAGACACAGCAAGGGGACTCCCAAAATTGTGGCACAAACGCCACTTAACCCTAGAATGCATACCTGTGGCCTTGCAGGCCCGCCCAGTTAATTGTTTTCTATTTTCTGCAAGATTACTTTAGTTAGAATTTTGAAACTCTAGGTATTCTTCATGTATATAGTTGTTTGTTATTTGAGTTTGAGTTATTCCATGTTATTTGCACATGGGCCTAAAGCGCCCCAGGTATGTGAAAGTGTAGATTTTTATGGTCATGCGTTCTAGGGTTAAGTGGCATCAATTGCCCCACTGTTGCTTAAAACGGTTGGTGCGGTGATTTTACCAAATCCCCAAGCTTTTAGTCTCCCAAGGATGACACAGGGGTAGAAATGTCCTTGCGAATCCATGATTTGTTCATCTTTATGAACGTGAGTCTGTCTACATTCTCAGTGGACAGCCGCGTGCGCTTATCTGTCAGCACACCACCAGCAGCGCTGAACACACGTTCAGAGAGAACGCTGGCTGCATGGCATGACAAGATCTCCAAGGCGTGAGTGGCGAGCTCCGGCGATTATTCCAGATTGGAATACCAAAATGAGCAAGGGTCCAGTGACACAGTCATGTCTTCGATGTTCACTTGGAGATTCTCCTGTACCATCCTCTCTAGGCATTGACTATGTGTCAGACTTCTTGTCTCCTGTGGCCTTGCAAAGGATGGTCTAAAAAAGTGGTGAAACGATTCCACAAAATTGCTGTTACCAGCAGATACTGTGTTACTGTTACTGTTTGAGTGATGAAGACTCGACAGTCCCACCGTTGGCAAGTTAGAACTGTGAGATTCACTATGTGCACCACTGGTGTTTTGTGGAAAAGCACATGTAAGATTCTGCAACAGCGTCTGCAGATACTCCTGCATTCGTCAATACCTTTTTATGGCAGGAATTATTTCGGCAAATATACTTTTGTACCGGGGATCTAAGAGTGTGGCAACCCAGTAGTCGGGATTACTTCGAATTCTGACAATCCGGGGGTCATGTTGCAGGTAGTGCAGCAAGAAGGCACTCATGTGTCTTGCGCATCCAGAAGTACCAAGTCCTTGTTGTGTTGGTAGCGAGGTAAGAATCATGCTTCCTTCCTCTGCCCTCTCCCTCCAACCTCGCACAACAGAAATGTGATCAAGGTCTCCCTCATCTGATGAGTCTTCCATGCCCATCGCCAGTTCGTCCTCCACTTCTTCCTCGGCTCCTGCACCTTCCTCAACAGTTTGGCTGCTACCAAGCGCCCTGGTTAATCCCTCTCCCCCACCCTCCCATGCCTACCGCCTTGGTGCTGCCAACCGTCTGGACCTTGGAGATGTTATCCCTTCCGCATACGACTCCTCCTCTACTTCCTCCACCTCCTCTTGTCCCACCACCTGACTCTGAATTCTGTTTAATGTGTGCTCCAGCATGTAAATCACCGGAATAGTCATGCTGATAATGGCATCGTCGTCAGCACTAAACATCTTCGTCGCCATTTCAAAACTGTGCAGAAGGGTGTGTGGCGCCCCTGAGGGTTCAGTCGCCACAGAGTTACTGCATCTCACCCAGAGGTGTGGTATCTCACCCTCAGGTAAGGAAGGCGTATGGCTCGGGACCCTGACTCCTGCATCCAACACATACCCGCAGTGGGGGTAGGGCGAGATTGCTCCTAAGGGAGAGCACAGTCCCAGGTCCCTAGCTGGTTTGAGGGTCCTATGTAGTGGGTGCTTAGGGGAGCAGCTTAGGGGAGCACATGACAAGGAGAGTATAAATAGGAAGCCATCTTAGAAAGAGCAAGCCAGACAGAGGAGGAAAAGTGACAGGAGCAGAGACTAGGCATGAGCTCTGCTCTGGAGGCGGGCCTAGCCTGGGAGGCCCAGGACTGAAGGAGAGAAGAGAGGAGTGGGAGCTGGGAGGCTCCAGGAACCGAAGGGACCCTACGGCTACGGGCCGTGCAGAAGGCCACCCGTACTCCCGCTGCTACCAGGAGGTAGAGGGGTCAGGCCAGATAAGGGGAACCGGTCCCTCAACTAGCGGAAAAACAGCAAGGCTCAACTAGAAACCGGAGGCTGCTGCATTTCATGTACTGCAGGCCAAAGTCCACACCAGTCTCACTAAGAAGGTAGCCACATAGGACCCAGGGGACGGAACACACGTCACCCGCCAAGGCCCGAGGATACCGGATAGAAGTGTCACTGGGTGTGAGGTGCAGGGAGAAGGCCAGAGAAAGGACACACAGAAGGGGGTCCTGCTAAGTACTCCGGAGCTATCTGGGGGTGGACTGAGCCCCTCACTGAGTATGCACATCACGACGGGGGAGATTGCTCTGGTACCTGTAATCTGGACTACAACAACTGTGAGTAATATCTTGAGACGGCATCACACGGACTCTGTGTTCATTACTGACTCCCTGCACTGCAACCACCATCATCCACCCACACTGCCCTGAAGCTACACTCTTCCTGTGGTGAGTAATAATACCGTTGCTGCAAAACCACCAGCTTCAGAGGACTGTTCCGCAGCGACGGCCCCTTTGGCCGCACTCCACAGGTGGCGTAGTCAGACATTATAAAATCCATATATACAAATTACCCTTGGATTGACCGCCCTGGGTCACGGACTGGGTCACCGCCACAGTGACTACAACCCCCAGCGTCTACCGGCCCGGCTCAGGGTACCCCATGGCCCAGGGGGCGCGTCAACTTCATAGGTCCCTGATCTGAGACCACTCCTCCAGCGTGATTTGCCCCAACTCTGGATATCGTTGGCCCAGGCTATACGTCAGAACGTATTGCACCAGGGCTTGTCGGTGCTGCCACAGTCGCTGCAACATGTGCAGAGTTGAATTCCACCGTGTCGGCACATCGCATTTCAGCCAGTGAACTGGCAGGCCCAACGACTTCTGTAGAGATGTAAGTCGTTGAACTGCGGGATGCGAACGGCGGAAGTGAGCACACAGCGACCGTGCCCTCTGCAGAAGGCCATCTAGTCCGGGATAGTGGGCTAAAAATTGCTGGACAACCAGGTTCAACACGTGAGCCATACAAGGCACGTGTGTGACATTGCCCCGGCGAAGTGCCGCACCCAGGTTTGCAGCATTGTCGCACATGGCCTTCCCTGGTTGCAGGTCCAGTGGAGACAACCTTTCATGAAACTGGGTCTCCAGAGCTGACCACAACTCCTCAGCTGTGTGACTCACATTTCCCAGACATTTCAAAGTAAACACTGATGCCGTTGAGCCCTGCTGCCAGCATAGTAAGGAAGTGTGCAGGATTCCTTCTGCTCAGTTAGAAAGCAGGTGGCATTACCAGACAGGCTTTGGGTGCAGGTGGAGGACCGAGAGGATGTTGAGGAGGCAGAAACAGTGGAGGAACTTCGAGATAAAGAGGATTGACGCACAACTCGTGGGGACGGTAAGACTTGGACAGCAGCCCCTTGTCCTGCTGTCACCATAGTTACCCAGTGTCCAGTCAGCGACATGTAACGCCCCTGTCCATGCCTTCTCGTCCAAGTGTCTGTGGTGAAGTGCACCCTGTCACACACAGAGTTTCTCAACTACTGGGGCGCTGTGACGGACATAAGGTCTTGAAAATCCTCTGTGTCCTCCAGGTGGAAAGGCAGCATTTCTGTAGCCAACAGCTTGCAGATGGTGAAATTCAACCTCTTAGCTTTCTCATGGCTAGGAGGAAATGGTCTTTTACTTTTCCACATCTGAAGGACCGAGGGCTGGCTGTTGTGCTTAGACGGTGTTGAGTAGGGTGTCCCCGGCAAACTGCCGGTCTGTGAGGAAGATGCAGGCGGACATGTTAGGTTGCCTTGATCCAAAGGTGGTGCTCTCGATGTCGGAGAGCGCTCAACACTAGCAGGTGTTTCCACTTCCCAATGAACTGATGACCTGCCAATCACACTGGCTGTTGCGGGTAAAGAGGTGGCAGGTCTGCGTCCAAAAACATGTGTGACTGCTGTCCCCCCAGTCACAGAGGATGAAGAGGCTGCGGATGCACAAGATGGGGCAGACGGTGGTTGGCCCAGCCGGCTAGGCCGCACTGTAGCACAGTGAGCTTCCCACTGCAACTTATGCTTCATATCCATGTGACGGTACATGCATGAAGTACTCAAACTATGGATTTTTTGGCCTCTACTTAGCTTTTGCTGACAAATATTACAGATAACACGAGTTGGGTCATCCTTATCGATCTGAATAAATGCCCAGGCTATGCAAGGCTTAGAGCCCATGTGACCTGAAGAGCCACTACGACTTGTGGTCAGAGGCAGAGTTGTGGTTGAGGATGCAGTTGTTGACGTGCTTCCAGTACTACGTCTCTGTTCAGGAAGGCGCAACCAAACCTCGTCGTCAATAGCATCTGTGATGCCCCGCTGCGCTTGGTATCACAGATCCTAGAAGAGTGCATTGATGGAATCCTCCACAAGAGGCCCCCATAAACATTCACACATCTCCACCTTCCACCTCAGACCAGCAGAGGGAGCCCGTTAGGGATATAAATAGGGAAGGTGGAGCTAGGCAGTTCAGTTCCTCTGAAGAGTTCCTGCAGTAGAGAAGCCTAAGAGAGGTCAGTCTGCAGTGGAGCTCAGTCTAGTCTAGAGAACGCAGTTAATAGTTCAGCAGTGGAGCACGAGGCTCCTGCTTGCTAGATTCAGGGAGCCCAGATAGAGCTTAAGGTGTGCCGGTGCCGTAAGATCAGTGAAGCGCGGCAAGCTGCCGTTAGTGTGTATAGCCTAGTGAGGGCCCGAGTAGGCCGAAGGCGAGTGGCGAGTTAGTACATAAGGGGCAGAGGAGCTTAACCAGCTCACCCCGAAGCATTTACCGGACACAGGATCCGAGCTTACCGGTATCTCTATGGCCCAGTAAGGCATAACCGGAATCCCTGGAGAACTACAAGTCCCAGGATCGCTAAGGTGCTGATACGTAACAGAGCCAGGAGACGCTTAGGCCCCGCATACTGGGAGCGTGAACTCCAAGAGAAGGCCCTACCACAAGGTCAGCCAGCGCAGGACAGAGACAAAGTTAGGCCTAGCTCCAGGCAGGTCAGAAACTTACTACGCAGAGGCAAGAAACAGGAGGCCCTACACCCGCTCATTGGGGAGGATCCTGATATGCACCCTTCACCCTACAGTGCTCCGGGATGTGCCTGAATTTCCACCAGTAAAAGGTACTGAAGTGACTACCATGTCCGTTCCCGTTCTTGCTCTGACCCAGCTGGGTCTCGCCTGTCCGGCATTCCCTCTGCATACGCTGCCCTGAGACCTAGCTCCACCTGTGGGGAGCTATACCATCGAGCTGCCTTATCACCGGCCTCAGTGGACTGCTGCAGCGCTGGTGCTTGTCACCAGATACCACAGGTGGCGTCATGAACTCTTATAAAATTAACAATTATCCACCCTTTTAAAGAGAGACCCCAGGGTACGGGCCAGTGAGCCGACCACCGCGACATCCCCAAGGCCAGGCAAATGCCCGGGTACCGAGTCATCCCCATCCCCAGGGCTAGTCACATCCTCCTCCACCTCCTCTGCTGACCTCATCGACTGGCTGACTGTGGGTTGACAGTAAGTGGGATCTCCAACCTCGTCATCATCACCCTGTGTGTTATCACTCCCGTCGTCCTCAGAGCCAACCTCTTCCTGCCCTGACCGAAAAGTCAAGTTGTCGCTCCAATCAGGTATTTGAGTCTCATCATCGTCTTCATCATTGTCTCCACCAACAGAAGTTATAGTTTGGGAACAAGGGTCTACATTATGCTCAGAACCTTCTTCATCTGGTCCTGGATCCGACTTATAAAGATTCTGGGCATCAGATCAGATCATTTCCTCATCTGGATTAACAGAAGCTCTGGAGCAGACCTCCGTTTCCCAGGCTATAGTATGAGTAAACAGCTGTGCAGACTCAACCATCTGTGCTACCCCATACTCAGACGGGCAGCTGGAGACTTGGGAGCTGTGAGGAAGCAAGTGCGATTGGGGTGACACCTCTGAGGACTGGAGTATTTGTGATGTTGAAATTGAGGTGATGGAGAGCCCACTTGAAGGAGCACTTGATATCCGTTGAAGCACCTGCTGTTTTTGTGCCTCATTTAGAATTTGTAGCGATGGGCGTGTCCGTAAGAATGGGATCGTATCACATTGTCCACGAAAAGAAGTCGACATCTTAGTTTGGCTGGAAGATGGTCTTTCTTCTGCAGATGTTACTCCCCCCCCACCGTGGGGGGCCTCGACCCACCGGCGAACAGGCACCAGTATTGGGATAGGGGGGCTGGCCGTCAGGGTCCACCGCGGCTCTGGCACAAACCCGGCGACACAGAGGTGGCACGGGCAGGAACGGACTGGCCGTGTCGGCTTCTCACTTTTTGGATTTTAGAAGGGCATGACATGCCTATATCTGTGTCTCCCCCTCCTTTTACTCCTCCACCTCTTTTCTTTTCGCATGACTATATGTACTTGTCACTTTTCCATGTGTTAGTTGTGTCTTCTGAGCAGTTTGTTAGCTTTTGGACACCTTTGAAGGTGTTTTCTATGTGTTTCTATGTGTTTTTGTTTGCCTGCCATTGGTTTTAACGGTCTTCGAAGGTGTTCGACGAACAGTTCGACGAACAGTTCGGCGAACACACGGGTGTTCGACGAACCGAACCGAACTCGAACACTACGGGGGTGGCTCAACACTACCTACTTAAACCCTACACACGTGGTCAAAATGGTTGGTACCTCTCGATCAATGAAAGAAAAACCCACAATGGTCACAGAAATAACTTGAATCTGACAAAAGTAATAATAAATTAAAAATCTATGAATATTAACAAATGAAAGTCAGACATTGCTTTTCAACCCTGCTTCCACAGATTTTTAAAAAAAATTAAACTCATGAAATAGGTCTGGAGAGAAATGATGGTACCCCTGAAAATAATGTGACAAAAGGGACATGTTAAATCAAGTTGTGTCCACTAATTAGCATCACAGGTGTCGAACAAGATATGTATGTAATTATGTCCTTCATCACCTAATTTATTATGACATCTGTAAAAGTAACCAGATTGTCGTAAAACAACATATTGACCTGCTGAAGGGTAGTGTTGAGCCACCCCCGTAGTGTTCGAGTTCGGTTCGGTTCGTCGAACACCCGTATGTTCGCCGAACTGTTCGTCGAACTGTTCGTCGAACTGTTCGTCGAACACCTTCGAACACCGTTAAAACCAATGGCAGGCAAACAAAAACACATAGAAACACATAGAAAACACCTTCAAAGGTGTCCAAAAGCTGACAAACTGCTCAGAAGACACAACTAACACATGGAAAAGTGACAAGTACATATAGTCATGAGAAAAGAAAAGAGGTGGAGGAGTAAAAGGAGGGGGAGACACAGATATAGGCATGTCATGCCCTTCTAAAATCCAAAAAGTGAGAAGCCGACACGGCCAGTCCGTTCCTGCCCGTGCCACCTCCGTGTCGCCGGGTTTGTGCCAGAGCTGCGGTGGACCCTGACGGCCAGCCCCCCTCTCCCAATACTGGTGCCTGTCCACTGGTGGGTCGAGTGAGCCCCCCTGCGGTGGAGGCAGGTCTAAGCTTTTTAATTTAAATTATCTCTCTAATTTGAATGAGTACACTTTCAATCCTTTTACAAGGATCTGTTGGAGGGCAAGTCTGATGCCAGCAGCTGCGGGAATCACAGCTCCAGTAGCGTCCACTAAAGCTGCTGCAGTTAAAAAGCTTTTATAAGGATCGAGCTTGGCGGTCCACCGCAAGGCGCCCGACCGCCAGTCCCAGCCCCTGTGCCTTGGGGTGCCTCCCGATGCTCTTCACTGAGTGTCCCGGGGGCCCGAAGCATTTCCTTTAAAAAAATTAAGTGTCCAAACTACTGGTGGTGTAGCTTGCTTAACAGCTGGGATACTCCGCTGACTAGCAGACACTGCTACTAGGCACAAAGTATTTCCTGGGCTAGATGCAGTTAAAAATTTGTAATTAGATATTCTCGTTGGATGCTGATAAAGCATTCCATAGAGTGTCCTGACACGCCATATATTATTCTCTTAAAAATCTTGGGGTAGGGGTCTAGGGGACCCTTTTATAGGCAAAATCACGGCCCTGTATCGCAATACGTCACCTAGGCTGAAGATAAATGGAACATTTTCATCACCTTTCATAATCACCAATGGGACAAGGCAGGGATGTCCTCTGTCCCCTCTCTTATACATCCTAGTGACGGAGCACCTGCTCTCATTAATTCGCCATAACCCCAATATTAGGTGGATTGAGGTGGGAGGCACCGAGTACAAGTGCTCTGCATTTGCTGATGATGTCCTAGTATATATCACTCAATCACATATATCCATCCCTGCTGTTATGGCTGAAATAGATCACTTTGTTACACGGTCAAATTTTAAAATCAATGCAGCGAAGTCTGAGGCCCTCGATGTCTCCCTCCCCAAATCCATACAGGATTCCATCCAGTCCAACTTTCCCTTTGCCTGGCCCTCACAGGGTATAAAATACTTAGGAATTCGTATTCATAGAGACCTCTCCCGTCTATGTTATCTTAATTTTGGGCCCTTTATTGAACAACTCCATACAGACCACGGTTGGCAAGTTAGAACTGTAAGATTCACTACGTGAACCACTGGTGTTTTGTGGAAAAGCACATGTACACTGTGTTCCAAATTATTATGCAAAAAGTGTTGAGGAGTGATACGGTAAGAATTTTTTTGTTTGTCAGTTAAACTCATTGATGGTGATGTGTGTCAGGGCTCTTTATATCACTGTAAGCAATTGCAGACACCTGTGCTAATTTGTTTGGCAGGTATGTCCAATGAAAGGCAAGAAGGCTGTCCCACATCATTAAGCAGCCTACATTTTCTGCCAAAATGGGAAAGAAAAAGGATGTGTCGGCTGCTGAGAAGCAACAAATTGTGGAGTGTTTAGGTCAAGGCATGACTACAATCAACATTGCCAAGACACTTCATCCTGATCATTGCAGAATCAAGAAGTATGTAGCTGATTCACCGTACACACGTGTGCTAGCTGATAAGGGAAAATTGAGGACTCTTTCCTACAGACAATTACATCTGGTTAAAAGAGCAGCGGCAAAAAAGCCTTGTCATAGCGGCAGACAAGTTTTTGAAGCTGCTGGTGCCTCCAACGTTCACCGAACAACAAGATGCAGGGTCCTTCAGAGGTTTGCCGCTGTGCGTAAGCCATCCTGTCGACCTCCTCTATCCACTGTGCACAAGCAGAAACGGCTCCAGTGGGCCAAACAATACAAGAAGACTGACTTCAAAACTGTTTTGTTCTCCGATGAGTGCCGTGCAACGCTCGATGGTCCAGATGGATGGAGTGGAGGATGGCTGGTTGATGGACACCCCACGCAAACACGGCTACAGCGCCAACAAGGAGGAGGTGGAGTAATGTTTTGGGCTGGAATCATGGGGAGAGAGATTGTCGGCCCCTTTAGGATCCCTGAAGGGGTAAAGATGAACTACATAATGTATGTGGAGTTTCTCAAACAGCACTTCCTGCCATGGTTCAAGAAGAAGAACCGTGTATTCCACAGCAAGATCATTTTCATGCATGATAATGCAACGTCTCATCCTGCACATAACACATCTGCATCTCTGGCTGATATGGGCATAAAAGGGGACAAACTTATGGTGTGACCCCCATGCTCCCCTGACACCAACCCCATTGAGAACCTCTGGACCATCATCAAAAGGAGTGTCTATGATGGCGGGAGGCAGTTCACATCTAAGTAACAGCTCTGGAGGGTATTCTGTCCTCATGCAAAACAATTGAAGCAGAAACCATCCAAAACCTGACAAATTCAATGGACGAGAGAGTTCAGAAGCTCCTTTCGAACAAGGGGTCCTATGTGCAAATGTAACATCACCTAGAATAAAGCTTTGAGTTGAAAACTGTTTGATTTCAGTTTGTAATAACCTGCTAATGCTTATAATTTCAAAAATGACCATTTTTTTGTTCTTTATTAAAATGAAAAGGTTGATTGAAGAGTGTGGGGGATCTAAGAGTGTGGCAACCCAGTAGTCAGGATTATGTCGAATTCTGACAATCTGAGGGTCATGTTGCAGGTAGTGCAGCAAGAAGGCACTCATGTGTCTTGCGCATCTAGGAGCCCCAAAATTATTTTCTGGGCTAGATGCAGCTAAAAATTATTATTAATTTGAAAGCTGGTGGAGCTTAGTATAGATGGCATAATAGAATCAGTACTGAAAACTGCTACAAAGCCCAAATTATTTTCCAGCCAAGATACAGATAAACATGATTAGTAATTTTAAATCTGGTTTAGTTTAGTATAGATGGCCTAATAGAATCTGTACTGCACACTGCTACAAGGCCCAAATTATTTTCCAGTCAAGATACAGATAAATATGATTAGTAATTTTAAATCTGGTGGAGTTTAGTATAGATGGCCTAATAGAATCAGTACTGCACATTGCTACAAGGCCCAAATTATTTTCCAGCCAAGATACAGATAAACATGATCAGTAGTTTGAAATCTTAAAACGGTTGGTGAGGTGATTTTAACAAATCATCAAGCTTTTACTCTCCCCAGGATGACACAGGGGTAGAAAAGTCGTTTCGGATCCATGATTTGTTCATCTTTATGAACGTGAGTCTGTCTACATTATCAGTGGAGAGCCACTTGCGCTTATCTGTCAGCACACCACCAGCAGCGCTGAACACACTTTCAGACAGAACGCTGGCTGCGGGGCATGACAAGATCTCCAAGGCGTAAGTGGTGAGCTCTGGCCATTTATCCAGATTAGAAGCCCAAAAAGAGCAAGGGTCCAGTGACACAGTCATGGCTTCAATGTTTACTTGGAGATACTCCTGTACCATCGTTTCTAGGCGTTGACTATGTGTCAGACTTCTTGTCTCCTGTGGCCTTGCAAAGGATGGGCTAGAAAAGTGGTGAAATGATTCCGCAAAATTGATGTTACCAGCAGATACTGTGTTTCTGTTACCTTTTGAGTGCTGACCACTCGACGGTCCCAAGGTTGGCCAGTTGGAACTGTGAGATTCACTACGTGCACCACTAGTGTTTTGGGGAAAAGCACATGTAAGATTCTGCAACAGTCTCTGCTGATACTCCTGCATGCGTGCATCTCTTTCTATGGCAGGAATAATTTCTGCAAATTTACTTTTGTACCGGGGATCTAACAGTGTGGCAACCCAGTAGTCAGGATTATTTCTAATTCTCACAATTCGAGGGTCATGTCGCAGGTAGTGCAGCAAGAAGGCACTCATGTGTCTTGCGCATCCAGGAGCACCAAGTCCCTGTTGTGTTGGTGGGGAGGTAACAATCATGCTTCCTTCCTCTGCCCTCTCCCCCCAACCTCGCACAACAGAAATGTGATCAAGGTCTCCCTCATCTGATGAGTCTTCCATCAGTTCGTCCTCCACTTCTTCCTGGGCTCCTGCATCTTCCTCACTAGTTTGGCTGCTACCATGCGCCCTGGTAAAACCATCTCCCCCACCCTCACATGCCTGCCGCCTTGGTGCTGCCGACCGTCTGGACCTTGGAGATGTTATCCCTTCCGCATACAACTCCTCCTTCTCTACTTCCTCCACCTCCTCTTGTGCCACCACCTGACTCCGAATTCTGTTTAACATGTGCTCCAGCATGTAACTCACCGGAATAGTCATGCTGATAATGGCATCGTCCGCACTAAACATCTTCGTCGCCATTTCAAAACTGTGCAGAAGGGTGCATAGGTCCCTGATCTGAGACCACTCCTCCAGCGTGATTTGCCCCACCACTGGATCTCGTTGGCCCAGGCTATACATCACAACATATTGCACCAGGGCTTGTCGGTGCTGCCACAGTCGCTGCAACATGTGCAGAGTTGAATTCCACTGTGTAGGCACATCGCATTTTAGCCGATGAAGTGGCAGGCCCAACGACTTCTGTAGAGATGTAAGTCGCTGAGCTGCGGGAAGCGAACGGCGGAAGTGAGCACACAGCGACCGTGCCCTCTGCAGAAGGCCATCTAGTCCGGGATACTGGGCTAAAAATTGCTGGACAACCAGGTTCAACACGTGAGCAATACAAGGCACGTGTGTGACATTGCCCCGGCGAAGGGCCGCACCGAGGTTTGCAGCATTGTCGCACACGGCCTTCCCTGGTTTCAGGTCCAATGGAGACAACCATTCATGAAACTGGTTCTCCAGAGCTGACCACAACTCCTCAGCTGTGTGACTCACATTTCCCAGACATTTCCAAGTAAAAACCGCCTGATGACGTTGAGCCCTGCTGCCAGCATAGTAAGGAGGTGTGCAGGATCCCTTCTGCGCAGCTGCAACGCTTGTGGCATGACCAGACAGGCTTTGGGTGCAGGTGGAGGACCGAGAGGAGGTTGAGGAGGCAGAAGCAGTGGAGGAACTTTGAGATAAAGAGGATTGACGCACAACTCGTGGGGACGTCAAGACTTGGACAGCAGCCCCTTGTCCTGCTGTCACCATAGTTACCCAGTGCCCAGTCAGCGACATGTAACGCCGCTGTCCATGCCTACTCGTCCAAGTGTCTGTGGTGAAATGCACCCTGTCACACACAGAGTTTCTCAAAGAAGCAGTGATGTTTTGTGCGACATGCTGGTGGAGCGCAGGCACACCTTTCTTTGAGAAGTAGTACCGACTGGGCATCTGGTACTGGGGCACTACGACGGACATAAGGTCTCGAAAATCCTCTGTGTTCACCAGGCGGAAAGGCAGCATTTCTGAAGCCAAGAGCTTGCAGATGGTGAAATTCAACCTCTTAGCTTTCTCATGGCTAGGAGGAAATGGTCTTTTACTTGTCCACATCTGAGGGACAGAGGGCTGGCTTTTGTGCTTAGACGGGGTTGAGAAGGGTGTCCCCGGCTAACTGCCGGTCTGTGCGGAAGATGCAGGCGGATATGTTAGGTTGCCTTGATCCAAAGGTGGGGCTATCGAAGTCGGACAGCGCTGAACACCAGCTGGTGTTTCCACCTCCAAAGAAAATGATGACCTGCCAATCACGCTGGCTGTTGCGGGTAAAGAGGTGGCAGGTCTGCGTCCCAAAACAGGTGTGACTGCTGTCCCCCCAGTCACAGAGGATGAAGAGGCCGCGGATGCACAAGATGGGGCAGACGGTGGTTGGCCCGGCCCGCTAGGCCGCATTGTAGCACAGTGAGCTTCCCACTGCAACTTATGCTTCATATCCATGTGCCGGTTCATGCATGAAGTACTCAAAAAATGTATTTTTTGGCCTCTACTTAGCTTTTGCTGACAAATGTTACAGATAACACGAGTTGGGTCATCTTTATCGATCTGAAAAAATGCCCAGGCTATGCAAGGCTTAGCACCCATGCGACCTGAAGAGCCACCACGACTTGTGGTGAGAGGCAGAGTTGTGTTTGAGGATGCAGTTGTTTACGTGCTTCCAGTACTACGTCTCTGTCCAGGAAGGCGCAACCTGACCTCGTCGTCACTAGCATCCTCCTCCACCTCCTCTGCTGACCTCATCTCTTGGCTGACTGTGGGTTGACAGTAAGTGGGATTTCCAACCTCATCATCATCACCCTGTGTGTTATCACACCCGTCGTCCTCAGAGCCAACCTCTTCCTGCCCTGACAAAAAACTAAAGTTGTCATTCCAATCAGGTATTTGAGTCTCATCATCATCTTCCTCATTGTCTCCACCAACAGGAGTTACAGTTTGGGAATGAGGGTCTACATTATGATCAGAACCTTCTGCATCTGGTCCTGGATCCGACTCATAAAGATTCTGGGCATCAGTGCAGATCATTTCCTCGTCTGGATTCACAGAAGCTCTGGAGCTGACCTCTGATTCCCAGGCTATAGTATGAGTAAACAGCTCTGCAGACACAACCATCTGTTCTACCCCATACTCAGACGGGCAGCTGGAGACTTGGGAGCTGTGAGGAAGCAAGTGCGATTGGGGTGACACCTCTGAGGACTGGAGTATTTGTGATGTTGAAGTTGAGGTGGAGGAGAGCCCACTTAAAGGAGCACTTGATATCCATTGAAGCACCTGCTGTTTTTGTACCTCATCAGGAATTTCTAGCGATTGGCGTGGCAGTAAGAAACGGATCTCATCACATTCTCCGCTAAAAGAAGTAGACATCTTAGTTTGGCTGGAGGATGGTCTTTCTTCTGCAGATGTTACTGTTGCTTTAACACCTACGCCACGGACACAACCTTTTTTTCCCTTCCCAACACGCCTATTTCCCTTTCCACCAGCAGCAGGCCTTTTTCAACTCATTTTGGTGGTTAACTAATTCACAACTCTGGAGTTGTTTGCAAAAAACACAATGGATGGGAACCGAGCAGAGCTGAGAGGCCAAACTGTGGTATTAGCCCAAAAGTATTGGCTGGGTTAGCTGCAGATAAAAATTGTATTGAATTTGCAACCTGGTGGAGGTTAGTATAGATGGACTAATAGAACAAGTCCCACACACTGCTACAAGCCAAAATATTTTTTCAGAGCTAGATGCAGAAAAAAATTATATTGAATTTGCAACCTGGTGGAAGTTAGTATAGATGGACTAATAGAACAAGTCCCACACACTGCTACAAGCCGAAATATTTTTTCTGAGCTAGATGCAGAAAAAAATTATATTGAATTTGCAACCTGGTGGAGGCTAGTATAGATGGACTAATAGAACAAGTCCCACACAATGCTACAAGCCAAAATATTTTTTCAGAGCTAGATGCAGATAAAAATTATATTGAATTTGCAACCTGGTGGAGGTTAGTATAGATGGACTAATAGAACAAGTCCCACACACTGCTACAAGCCAAAATATTTTTTCAGAGCTAGATGCAGATAAAAATTATATTGAATTTGCAACCTGGTGGAGGTTAGTATAGATGGACTAATAGAACAAGTCCCACACACTGCTACAAGCCGAAATATTTTTTCAGAGCTAGATGCAGATAAAAATTGTATTGAATTTGCAGCCTGGTGGAGGTTAGTATAGATGGACTGATAGAACAAGTCCCACACACTGCTACAAGCCGAAATATTTTTTCAGAGCTAGATGCAGATAAAAATTATATTGAATTTGCAACCTGGTGGAG
This sequence comes from Phyllobates terribilis, assembly GCF_046119375.1. Classification (NCBI taxonomy): domain Eukaryota; kingdom Metazoa; phylum Chordata; class Amphibia; order Anura; family Dendrobatidae; genus Phyllobates; species Phyllobates terribilis. The sequence continues at coordinate 212,475,721 of NW_027362769.1, read as the reverse complement.
GTTAGTATAGATAAACTAATAGAACAAGTCCCATACACTGCTACAAGCCGAAATATTTTTTCAGAGCTAGATGCAGATAAAAATTATATTGAATTTGCAACCTGGTGGAGGTTAGTATAGATGGACTAATAGAACAATCTCACACACTGCTACAAGCCGAAATATTTTTTCAGAGCTAGAGTCAGAAAAAAATTATATTGAATTTGCAACCTGGTGGAGGTTAGTATAGATGGACTAATAGAATGATGCTATGCCCAAAAGGTTTTACTTCACTAGGTGCAGTAAAAAAAATTGTATTCTATACACAGGTGGTGTAGCTTGCAACACAGATAGGCTACTCCACTGACTAACACACACTGCAAGAGGACAAAAATGATTTGCTTTGCTAGATTTAGCCAAATGCTGTGAAAAAAACTTGCACAGCACTGGCACAGACCTGCCTGGCAAAAAGTGATAGGAACTGATGCAACCTAGCCCTCAAAAGGACTGCAATTACAATTAGTCTTTACTTCCAACCTATCTATTTAAGAGCACAGACCTGCCTGATAAAAGTGATAGGAACTGATGTAACCTAGCCCTGAAAAGGACCGCAATTACAATTAGTCTTTACTCCCAATCTGTCTATTTAAGAGCACAGACCTGCCTGATAAAAGTCGTAGGAAATTAAGTAACCTAGTCCTTAAAAGGACTGCAATCACAACTATTCCCTACTCCCAAGCTATCTGTAGATTTGTGCGAAAATTGGCTTGAAATGAACAAAGTATAGCGCACACAGCAACAGCGGTGCCGTCTAACACGCAGCTACAGCAGTGAGAAAATGGTGGCGACGGGGAAAATGGCTGGGTCTTATAGGGCAAGGACATGTGACATACACTGCCAATGATACATGCCCTTGCTTGTGTGAAAAAAAGCAGTGTGCTCCGTGTGTGCGCTGCTGATAGGCTGACAGATTGCACCTCCCCACTGTAAATGCGGGAAAGAGAAAAAAAAATGGAGATCTTCATTATTTCTGCAGAGATCTGTAGCGCCCCGAGGGTTCTGCCGCTACAGGGGTATTGCACCTGTGCCAGAGGTGTGATATTCCACTCTCGGGTAAGGATGGAGTATGGACCGGGACTCAGTTAGCTGCATGCATCACACACACCCCATTTCCGGGGGACAGCTCAACGGTGCTCTCATTTATACAGTAATGCAGGCACAACAGACCATGTTCCTGGCTGGAGTGGGGAGGGGGGAGGAAAACCCAGTGATGTAGGAGCAGAGGGGGACGGTTTCTGAGCATAGGTAGGAGCTCATTGGTTGCTGGTCACCTGAGCTCACACACTAGGGAAGGGTATATAAGATGGGCATCATCTTAGTTCTGGGTTGAGTTCAGTGAGAGAAGGAATTCAGCCAGAGAGGGCTGACAGGGAGCTGTGGCTCAGTCTGGGCCCAGCTCCACTTGGCAGGCCTAGGGTGAAGGCCGGAGCCAGAGAGGAGAGGAGAACAGGAACAGAAAGGAACAGAAACAGTAAGGAACAGAAAAGGAAGAGAAGTACCCAAAGTGTAGAAGGGCTCAGGAACAAGAAGGCAGAAGGGACCCTATGGACCCAGGAAGTTAAGGGTGATGGGTCAGGCGAGAAAAGGGTACCGGATCCCAAATTGGTGGAGGAGAAACTACCCTCAGCCAAGAACCGGAGGTCGTGATCATTACTTGGTGCGACCCCCTACTAAACCTTGCTAGGAAGGCACCCTATAGGATAGAGGGAAATGGGGCCCACGTTTACCCGCGTAGATCCGCGGCAGCTGGACAAAAGCTTGGTCAGTGGTGGGGCACGAGCCAGAGGAAGGATAGAAGGTAGTCCTGTGCCATACTCCGGAATTGCCTGGGGGTTGACCGAGCCCCTCACCTGGTGGACAAGGCCCGGCTTGGGCAGTCACTACCTGTGCAGAAGTGGCTTGGAGTTTACGAACTGTGAGTAAAAGACCCTGGACTGCAACATGTTGTCTTTGTGCTTCTTACTTCACCAGCACTAACGGTACTGGGACTCCCTGCACCATCACCCCCACCATCTACTACATTGCTCTGGGGCTACACTCTCCCCGTGGGGAGTTATACCATCTCAGCTGCACACACCATCAGCCTCAGGGGACTGCCTTGCAGCGGTGGTTCATAATTGCCGCAATCCACGGGTGGCGTAGTCGGACATTACCTACAGCACATCATAGACTGCCGCTGGTCTGACCACCCTGAGCCATGGGACCGGGTCGCCACTATTACTCCCAGCATTGCCCTGAAGCCCGGTCCCGAGTGCCCCACGGCCCAGGGGGCGAGTCAGCTTTGGCGTAGTCGGCAGGATTGTGACCAACCCGCCACAAACGGGTATTGCGTGCCTGAAAAAGACTGTACACTTACCTGAAAAAGAGTTTTACAGACATCCGTAGCCGTTTCCCGCCATCTTCAGCCATTTTCCCGCCATCGGACGCCATCTTCGGGACGCCGCGCGGGAAGAAGGGGGACGTGGCCGTCAAAAACGCGCGAAGTCCGAAGCCCCGCCTCACGCGCTGACGCCGCACAAGGTCCTTGAAGGAGCCCAGCGACGCCAGGTCCTCAACGCAGACCATCGTCAGCGGAGCCGCGGCCTACAGAAGAGGATCGCCGGAAGGTAGGCCACGGTTAACCAGGGGGGAGGAAGACATCAGGAACGGAGAGCAAGATTACGGACCACCAGCAGACTAAGCTGCCCAGCATCGGCAGTGCCCCAGCCGTCGCTGGCCCCTACCAGCGCCAGGAGAAGACGCGTGACACAGGAGCGGTCGCGGGAGCAGGTAAGAGGAGTCTCCCAGTCCCGGACGCTGCCAGCGTCAGCCTGCTCCCGGGCCCCCTGGTGGAGCCGCCGATCCCGGGAGTATCAACAGCGGCCCTCTCCAGGCCCCGCCGCAAGGCCCACTGCACCGCGGCGCAAGGGGCTGGTATGCCCTCAACATCCACCGGGTGGGCGCAGAGAGTCACACTTCAGAGGGCCCGGACGGGTTTGAAGATGACCAGGAGGAGCAAGGCACATCAGGAGGACACCGTTACCAGTAAACAGTAAAGTGTGATTGTACATAGTTACCCTTCAGGGTAAAAAGAACTGTTGTGGGACTGTTTCCACTGAGTGTGTGGTCCCCGTTGGGACTGATATAGAACTGATAAAAAGTTGCCCCACCCCCTAAGTAACCTGGCTGAGGACTGAGAGCAGCCATTCCCCTTCCCAAAACTGGCCGAGGACTGAGAGCGGCCGCCCTTGTACATAGTTGCGCTTCCTAAAGCGCCCCCTACTGGTTTTATAAAAAGACTGCAACGTCTACCTCAGGACAAATTTGCTGGACTGTTGCTGTTATGATCTGCTACAGGGACTAAGGAAAGACAGGAGATCTGTCCCTACAATAGAACTAAACTAGATCCCTACGATGTAACGGGGAACCTGATCCTGCGATCAGACCCGCTAAAGTCCTCGGCTAGTCTGTATGAAGACCTATAGATGTGAGGGAGGGAGCTCTACAAGAACTAGGGACTGGGATAAGTTGGACACCTCCTAGCAGAAATAGTAGCAGTCAAAGACAAACACACAACAAAAAGCATAGAGGTCAGAAGACCTAGCAACACTAACAGAGAACGGCAACAGAGCACCAAGCTAGCTCAAGAGTAGTAAATACAATGAAGTCCAGCAAGGCCAGGAGGGCGGAGCTGGATTAAATAGGCAAAAATGGTCATGCGACCAGCAAACTAAAAAAAACCTAACAGGAGAGTTCTAACAGTACCCCCTCTTCTAAGAGGATCCTCCGGATCCCCTAGGCCCAGGCTTACCAGGAAACCTCCTGTGAAACGCTCTGACAAGTCTGGAAGCAGAAACATCATCCGCCCTCACCCATGAGTTATCCTCAGGTCCGAAACCCTTCCAAGCGACGAGATACTGCAAACTCCCTCTATACCGTCTAGAATTTAGGATGCGGGAAATTTCATATTCCCCGTCCTCCACCACCGGAGGAACAGTAGCAGAGGCGTCACCATCCGACACATCAGCTTTTTTCAACAGAGAAACATGAAACACCAGGTTAATCTTCCAGGACGTAGGAACCTCCAACCTAACAGCAGATTGGTTAACTATCTGAAGCACCTTAAAGGGCCCTACGAACTTGGGACCCAATTTTTTAGAAGGAATCCTCAATCGCAGATTCTTAGAGGACAACCAAACCATGTCACCAACAGCAAACAAAACCTCTTGCCGTTTCCTATCAAAGTACCTCTTAGATTTTTTGTTAGCCTCCTGAAGATTACCACGCACATCCGTCCAAACTCTCCAAATCACCGGAAAAACTCTCCTCCTCAGGCACAGCCGAAACCAATTTGGAGAATGACCCAAAAGACGGATGTCTCCCAGAACAACAAAAAAAAGGCGAACACCCAGCAGAAGAGAATGTATGGTTGTTAAGAGCAAATTCAGCAAATGGCAGAAACTCAGACCACCCCTCTTGATTGTCTGCCACAAAACATCGCAAGAACTGCTCAACATCCTGGTTCTTCCTTTCTGTCTGGCCATTAGACTCAGGGTGATATCCGGATGAAAACGACAAATGAACTCCCAACCTGTCACAAAAGGCACGCCAAAAACGAGCCACGAACTGAGGTCCCCTATCAGAAACAATGTCAGTAGAAACACCATGTAGTCTGACAATTTCCTTGACAAAGGCCTTAGCGAGTGTCTTAGCGCAAGGCAGTTTGATGAAGGGAACCAAGTGACACATCTTGCTAAAACGGTCCACGACCACCCAGATGACCGTGAAACCTTCAGAGAGGGGAAGGTCAGTAATAAAGTCCATAGCCAGATGTGTCCAAGGTGCACTAGGAACCTCCAGAGGGCAAAGCAACCCCGCCGCAGGAGCATGCGAAGACTTGGATCTAGCACACACAGTACATTGGCGCACCCACTTAATAACTTCCTTCTGCCATCCAGGCCACCAAAAACTGCGACCCACAAGTCTCTTGGTCTCAGAAATTCCTGGATGACCTGCCAACCGAGACTCATGACACTCAACAAACAAATCTCTCCTAAAGGTCCTAGGCACAAACAACCTCCCATGGGGAGTGTTAGATGGGGCATTCTCCTGAGCTTTAAGAATCTCATCCTCCAAAACGGAGTCCAAAGCAGCAATCACTACACCTTCTTGTAAAATGCTCTCCTCTTCCTCCTCAACACCGACCATGGGAGAAAAGCTGTGAGACAAAGCATCCGCTTTAACATTCTTGGTACCCGGGATGTAAGTAACGGAAAAATTAAACCGCGAGAAAAAAAGTGCCCACCTAGCCTGACGGGCATTCAAGCGCTTGGCAGCATCGAGATAGATCAGATTTTTATGATCAGTGAAAACCTGAATGGGAAATTCAGCACCTTCCAAGAGGTGACACCAGTGTTCAAATGCGAGTTTAATCGCCAGCAATTCCCGATTACCAATATTGTAATTAAGTTCAGTCTCAGAAAATTTTTTTGAAAAAAAGGCACAGGGATGTACTCCATCCTTGTTTTCCTGAGACAACACCGCACCGACCCCCACCGAAGAAGCATCAACCTCAACCAAAAACGGCTTAGTCACATCAGGCTGCATAAGGATGGGAGCAGAGGTGAACCTCTCCTTTAGAAACACAAAAGCTTCAATGGCCTCGGAAGTCCACTGAACCGCATTAGCACCTTTCCTGGTGAGATCGGTCAGCGGTTTGACAATAATAGTAAAATTTTTTATGAATTTTCTGTAATAATTGGCGAAACCCAAAAACCTCTGTATCGATTTCAAACCAATAGGCCTAGGCCATTCCTGCACAGCTTGAACTTTAACCGGGTCCATCTCAAAACCTTCACTGGAGATAATGTAGCCCAAAAAACTAATTCTCTGTACAGCGAACTCACATTTCTCCAGCTTTGCAAAAAGCAAATTGTCCATTAATAACTGTAATACCTCACGTACGCTCCGCCAATGAGACTCCAGATCAGGCGAATAAATCAGAATGTCATCCAAATACACAACCACATTTTTGCCGATTAAAGGTCTAAGGATGTCATTAATAAGATTCTGAAAAAATGCTGGAGCATTGGTAAGACCAAAAGGCATCACCAGATTCTCAAAATGACCCACAGGAGTGTTAAAAGCAGTCTTCCATTCATCACCCTCCTTCATGCGCAACAAATTGTATGCCCCCCCGGAGATCAATTTTAGAGAACCACTTGGCCCCCACTAACTAGTTAAATAAATCAGGAATCAATGGCAGTGGGTAAGGATTGCGTACAGTAATTTTATTAATCTCACAAAAGTCCAGACAAGGACGTAAACCGCCATCTTTTTTTTTTACAAAAAAAAAAACCAACAGCCACAGGAGACTTGGAAGGCCTAATGTGACCGGCGGCCAAGCTTGTCTGTATGTATTCCTCCAAAGCCTTTCTCTCAGGAATAGTAAGATTAAATAAACGACTTTTAGGAAGAGTCACTCCAGGGACAAATTCAATGGTACAATCATAGTCTCTATGGGGAGGCAAAATTTGTGACTCCTTCTCAGAAAAGACTCTCCAAAAATCCTGAATAGGTACAGGTAATTCCCCTTTATCCACAGCAGCAATGCGCCTGTTACAACACTTGTCATAACACTTAGGGCTCCAGGACTTAATTTCATTGGTAGACCAATCCAGTACAGGATTGTGCAATTTTAACCAGGGTAACCCCAATATTACTGGAGAAGGCAAATTATCCAATACCACCAAATCCAAATTCTCTTGATGAATACCATTAATAGTGAGGGGAAATTCACAGACCTTATGAGTAACACTCTTCAAGGGAGAGCCATCAACAGAAACCACAGCAATAGGGGATGACAAAGTTTTAGGTTCTAATCTAAGTTTTTCCAAGAATCCCCCATCAATCACATTCAGAGTAGAACCACAATCCACAAATACCCGAAATTCAATTAATTCATCCTGAGCAGCAGTAGTGGCAGATAGGAATACTCCCTTAGAATTTAAATAGGCTATACGTGCATGACTGACCATTTTTTTTTCTTTCTTCATACGAAGCACACAGTTCTTAATAAAATGACCAGAATTTCCGCAATAGAAGCACAAGCCTTCAGAAAGCCTGCGGTCTTTTTCCTGAGAGCGGGGTGTCATCGCCCCAATCTCCATCGGCTCTCCATTGTCAGCACAGACCCTCTCAGGACTCGGAGCTGACATAGCAGAGGATTTGCTCTCATTAACCCTTGCACGCAGTCTCCTGTCCACCCGTATAGCTAATTGCATTGCCTCCTGCAAGTTTCCAGGTGTGGGATAAGCAATCAGTAAATCCTTAACCCTTTCACCTAGCCCTGCAAGAAACAAGCTTTTCAAAGCTGAATCGTTCCACCCCACCTGGGCAGACCACCGACAGAAGTGAGAACAATATTTTTCCACATTACCTGATCCCTGCCTCAGATGTCTCAATTCAGACTCAGCAGATGAGACACGATCAGGATCATCGTACAACAAACCCAAAGCAGAAAAAAAACTATCCACTGATCTAAAGCACGGATCACTAGGTTGGAGAGAGAAGGCCCATCCCTGAGGATCTTTGCGCAAAAGTGACATTATGTACCCTATGCGCTGTGATTCATCACCAGAGGATCCGGGTCTCAAACGAAAATACAATAATCAAGCATTTTTAAAAGAAAAAAAATCTTGTTGTTCGCCAAAAAATAAATCAGGCAGACGTACCTTTAGTTCCACAAAATGTGCTCCAGAACAGCTACTCACGTGTTGTTGGAGCTTGGCCACCTCCAGAGAGAGTCCCTGCAAGTGTTGAGCCAAATCTTGAACCGAGACCATGATGGAAAACTGGAGGTCTTTCCTTAGAGAAATTTTCTTTTTCTTTTAGGGCTGGACTTACTGTTATGATCTGCTACAGGGACTAAGGAAAGACAGGAGATCTGTCCCTACAATAGAACTAAACTAGATCCCTACGATGTAACGGGGAACCTGATCCTGCAATCAGACCCGCTAAAGTCCTCGGCTAGTCTGTACGAAGACCTATAGATGTGAGGGAGGGATCCCTACAAGAACTAGGGACTGGGATAAGTTGGACACCTCCTAGCAGAAATAGTAGCAGTCAAAGACAAACACACAACAAAAAGCATAGAGGTCAGAAGACCTAGCAACACTAACAGAGAACGGCAACAGAGCACCAAGCTAGCTCAAGAGTAGTAAATACAATGAAGTCCAGCAAGGCCAGGAGGGCGGAGCCGGATTAAATAGGCAAAAATGGTCATGTGACCAGCAAACTAAAAAAAAACTAACAGGAGAGTTCTAACAGTTGCACCTTTAAGAAGAATGAACACCAGGTCGCAAGTTGCACCACGGCCAGTACCCAAGAATATGTTTTACTTAAAAATGTTTTATATGAAAAAGTTTTATATGCTGCTATATGATGTTTAATATGACAAAAGAGTTCCGGTAGTATTAACAATGACAAAGAAAAGTGTTTCCCATAAAGGGAATTGAACAATGTCGTCCGTTTTCTAATGTGAAAAATTATTGAAAAAGTTGTGCATGTCTTGTAATCAAATGTATTTGCTCTTTTCCAGCCCGAGGACGTGCTGTGGTTTACCAGGGGGGAATGTAGCGCCCCGAGGGTTCGGCCGCTACAGGGGTATTGCACCTCTGACAGAGGTGTGATATTCCACTCTCGGGTAAGGATGGAGTATGGACCGGGACTCAGTTAGCTGCATGCTTCACACACACCCCATTTCCGGGGGACAGCTCAACGGTGCTACCATTTTTACAGTAATGCAGGCACGACAGACCATGTCCCTGGCTGGAGTGGGGAGGGGGGAGGAAAACCCAGTGATGTAGGAGCAGAGGGGGACGGTTTCTGAGCATAGGTAGGAGTTCAATGGTTGCTGGTCACCTGAGCTCACACACTAGGGAAGGGTATATAAGGTGGGCACCATCTTAGTTCAGGGTTGAGTTCAGTGAGAGGAGTTCAGCCAGAGAGGGCTGACAGGGAGCTGTGGCTCAGTCTGGGCTAAGCTCCACTTGGCAGGCCTAGGGTGAAGGCCGGAGCCGGAGAGGAGAACAGGAACAGAAAGGAACAGAAACAGAAAGGAACAGAAAAGGAAGAGAAGTACCCAAAGTGTAGAAGGGCTCAGGAACAAGAAGGCAGAAGGGACCCTAAGGACCCAGGAAGTTACGGGTGACGGGTCAGGCGAGAAAAGGGTACCGGATCCCAAATTGGTGGAGGAGAAACAACCCTCAGCCAAGAACTGGAGGTCGTGATCATTACTTGGTGCGACCCCCTACTAAACCTTGCTAAGAAGGCACCATATAGGATAGCGGGAAACGGGGCCCACGTTTACCCGCGTAGATCCGCGGCAGCTGGACAAAAGCTTGGTCACTGGTGGGGCACGAGCCAGAGGAAGGATAGAAGGGAGTCCTGTGCCATACTCTGGAATTGCCTGGGGGTTGACCGAGCCCCTCACCTGGTGGACAAGGCCCGGCTCGGGCAGTCACTACCTGTGCAGAAGTGGATTGGAGTATACGAACTGTGAGTAAAAGACCCTGGACTGCAACATGTTGTCTTTGTGCTTCTTACTTCGCCAGCACTAACGGTACTGGGACTCCCTGCACCATCACCCCCACCATCTACTACATTGCCCTGGGGCTACACTCTCCCCGTGGGGAGTTATACCATCTCAGCTGCACACACCATCAGCCTCAGGGGACTGCCTTGCAGCGGCGGTTCATATTAGCCGCAATCCACGGGTGGCGTAGTCAGACATTACCTACAGCACATCATAGACTGCCACTGGTCTGACCACCCTGAGCCACGGGACCGGGTCGCCACTACTACTCCCAGCATTGCCCTGAAGCCCGGTCCCGAGTGCCCCACGGCCCAGGGGGTGAGTCAGATCCATCCCCTGCCCCTCCCCCCGCCCCGCTGTACACTCAAACTGCGTATTAACATTAATTTTCAGCATTACTGAGAAAAAATCGAGTTATGATTTTGGTGCACGAACAGTTATCGAACATAACCTCGAACAGCCGAATTTTTTTTCAAATTGTTAGTGTTCGCCGAACGGCTCGAACACCGCCCAAAACAGCTCGAATTTGAGATTGGCGAACAGTTCGAGTCAAACACCGCTCATCTCTACTGAAGGGTTGAAAGAAAAGGCCACATGAAATTGGAATGTCTTTGATATCTCACAGTTTTTCAGAATACATTCACGTCATCATATATTTAACTTTCTTATATAGCACCATTAATTCCAAAGCATTTTACAGGTATCATCATCTCTGTCCTCATTGGGGCTCACAATCTAAATTTCCTGTTGGTATGCCTTTGGAGTGTGGGAGGTCACTGGAAAACCTGGAGGAAATCCACACAGAGGAAGAACATAAAACTCACTGCAAATGTTGTTCTTGATGGGACTTAAAGCAGTTGTCCACTACTTGGACAACTCCTTTTCATGCCCCACGCTTGGTCCCAATAAAATATAAAAGCTTATACTCACCTCCCTTGCTGGCGCCATTCCCGCAGTGTCGGCACTCTTTCTCCCTGGGGCTCCTGTGCTGTTGTTGTGATATCTGCACTGGCGTCACGGTCGCCACCTCCTGTCAAATTGAATATGAAGAGGAAGTCAGAGATCAGCTGCAGCCTAGACTTCCTCTTCATGTTCAATTTGTCTAAAGAAAGGGACGGTGACGCCAGCGCTGATTGGGCGCCGGGGTCACATGTCACAAGAACCGCACAAAAGCCCGGGGACCGTGAGTGCTTACACCGCTGGAACGGCACCAGCACCGGAGGTGAGGATAGGCTTTTTCATTTAATTGGGACCAAACATTTAGATCAAGAAAGGGTTGTCTAAGTAGTGGACATCCCCTTTAAACTTAGGACCCCAGCACTGCAAATCTACAGTGCCCACCTCTGAGCCATCATGCTACCCATTACACTATGTGTTATGGTCTTTGGGAATGTGATATTCTTTGCTATTTCTGTTGCTGCCAACAATTTTTAATGTTTCATGTATCAATCTAATGACTTTTTCCCCTAAATTCACATTAGCTTTCATAAAATCTCATAGAATGTAAGTGAAGATTTTTCATGCCATGTAAATAGTCAGATGCTCCTTAGCAACAGGCTCAAACTGTCACATTTATCATTTCTAGTGGCATTTCATGTCCTGCTTCTAAAGAATATTTGGCAGATTTGAAAATGACATTGAAGCTTAACCTAGATTAAAAATAAAACTCTGTCCACAAATGTTCTTTTCTTATTTGGAAATCATTTATTTTTTATTTTACTCGCTTAAATAGAGCCATTAATTCCACAGCATTTTATAGACATCATCACTGTCCCCACAATCTAAATTTCCTATCAGTTTGTCTTTGGCGTTTGGGAGGAAACCGGAGAACCTGGAGGAAACCCACACAAACACTGGGAGAACATACAAACTCCTTGCAGATGTTGTCCTTGTGGGATTGGAGCCCAGGACCTCAGCGTTGTGAGGCTGCCATGCCAGCGACCGCACTGCCCTTTATGTGGGAATGATATAATAATTGATTTGTGCATATGCAAGAGCTCTTTTACTTATAGGAGTTTATGCCAACAGCAGAGTCATCTGTTGATATTTAGGAGCTGAAAGGAGCCCTATTACAGACTGGGGTTGAGGAGCTTCAATCTGTTTATCTGGGTACATAAAGTCCCTAATGGCACTTTCCTCTAATAAAACTACAATATCTAATATTATAAAGTATAATATATTCACATGTAAAACTCTTTTACACAAAAATTATTAACAAATATGTATTCTTTAACCCTCTACTGACAATAGTGACTACAAACACTAGAGAACACCGAGTGTATGGCATAAATAGAGGAAACTTTATTATAAGTAGAAAAGATCTTATTTAAAAAATACAAGTTACAAGTACATATGAGTTGTGGAGCATATCAAAAAGTAAAAAAAAAGGCCATAGTTGCACTGCAGCTATCGAGACGAAAAGACCATGCAGAAAATATATTCCAAGGGAGAGCCATAATACGATTTAATAAATAAATACGTATTCCCCAAGCGCAGGGCTAACAGGGCCTATATAAATAGTAACACACTAAGATTGAAAGCACAGGGTATATCACACAGGAAGTCAACAGAGATCTGGATACAGAGTATATATATAGAAAGCTTTAAGGCTTCAAGTAGTAAGAGAGTATCCAGAAAATGTGTATACAAAACATTACAAATAACTCACCAGTGTGAATACCAGGGGCAGGAAGGCAGGGAGGATAAACTGGCAGGGCAGGAGCGTACAGATGTAGGGCCCGCAAGCCTCGACGCGCGTTTCGCATAAGTGGCTTTTTCAAGAGGCGTCACTGATCCAGATACCGGCATCTTTTTAAATATGGCGCTCAATTGGTCACATGTGCGGTCATGTGACCGGAAGAAGATGGCCGCCGACAAGAAGGCATATCCGGCGCATGCACAGGGGCCACTATGACGTCCCGCCCCCCGCTGCGCCCGTCAAGGCAGCGGCGTAACCCCGGAAGTGCCAAAGAGACAGCATCCGGAGCGACACCGGCGCCATGGAGACAGACGCGCGGGACCGCAGGAGGGTAAGTAGCCCCGCGCATGCGCGCCACCCATCTCGGAGCGCCGCATCCAGCTTCCACCATAGTCATAGCGACACATCTTAGGTCAACACCAATCCCACAATATCATGCATTAACATAGACAAGAGTCAGTACAAGGCACAATAGTATACACTGAGATTCATATATTCAAATACACAAAAATATTATTTTTTGGGGGATTCTATTCTATGGCCGTCCGTAGACAGCCAAGTGGGCGGAGTCCATCAGAGGCGGTCGGTCATTTTTCTTCTTTTAGTTGGAAGGCGATCACACCAAAAGAGGATATTATAGCCGGAATAAGGGTCAGAGATAGATTATGGACACTAGATGAAAGAAAGGTCAAATAAACAAACAGTTAAAATCAAAAAATTAAAAATAAGAAGATAAAATGGGCTAACCACAAATATTCCTCCCGCCATATGTAATATTATATAGCAGGGATTACAGGAGAGCAAAGAAATAGCCAAAACGAAGGCAATATAGTCCGGTACATCATTCTTATGATTTAGTATCGTGCTGTTCTGCGTCTCATATGCTTGATTATTATTATTATTTTCAGGATTTAACCCAGAGCTCTATGAGCGAGGGTTAATCCTGACTGAGGGGTATTTGTCTCTTTCCCCTGATGTACCGGACTATATTGCCTTCGTTTTGGCTATTTCTTTGCTCTCCTGTAATCCCTGCTATATAATATTACATATGGCGGGAGGAATATGCGGAGTCCGCAGTCTGCTCGGGGTGTATAGGGACCCCCTTGTCGGAGCCAGACTGTCAAACGGAACTACCTGCCTCCCTCCAGCTAAGACTGCCTATCCCCAGCTAAACCTGCCTGTCCGAAGCTAGAGCAGTAAGAGAGCACGTGGAGCTCAAACAGACAAGCGTCCACACATGAACAAAACCTTAGCTCAATGATCAGAGTGTGCCGCCATGCTTGTGGGCGGCCTATTTAAAGACTAAGCCCTGCCCACTGTCGCATTATTGGTCGCATTACTGATGACGTCACCCACGGCCAATCAGGCGGTGCCAGGTCACCGGATCAGCTGACACCAAAGCACCAATCACGGTCCGCCATGTCACGGGCATGCTCAGTGCAGTGCATCCTGGACATAGGCTGTATCAGCCCTTGCTCCCCTCCACAATCTATGCTTAACACTACTAGGAACAAGGACCCAAGAGACAGCCTGTACTTCTCATGCACTGGCTAGGTGTTGGGACTGACAGTGATGCTAAGCAGCATCTGCCCTGGCTGGACCAGAATGGAAGACTTCAGATGATTCTGACCCAATTTCAGGTCCAGCAACTGCCTAAAGCCTAACATTATCCCCCCTTCTAACATCCTCCTCCACTTGATGCTCATATTCCTCATGAGCAGGGGGGCATGAATGTGGTCCACCGGTTCCCAGGAGCAATCCTTAGATCCATGACCCCTCCAGTGTATCAGGAATTTTTTTTTTTTCACGAACCATCTTAGACCCCACAATAGCCTGCACCTCGAGATCATCACCCCTGGTGTCTGTAGCAGGTTGGGGTTCAGCGAATTTTGTCAGGCGAACGGGCTTAAGGAGCGAAACATGAAAAGTGTCGTGACTCCTCAGGTGTCGTGGTAACTGTAAATGGTACACTACGGGGTTTACTTGGGCCAAAATTTTGAAAGGACCAATAAAGCGGGGGGCAAACTTAGCAGATTCCCCGCGTACTTTGATATTGCGAGCCGCGAGCCACACTCTGTCGCCCGGATAGAATACGGGGGCTCGACGACGAAGAGTGTCAGCTGACTCACTCATCTGATTCTTGGAGGCCAATATAGCATCCTGGGTGTGGTCCCAAACCTCCTGTGCCTCCAGAGCCCAATCTCTGACCCCAGGTTCCACAGAGGGAACTGGCATAGGAACCGGAACTCGCGGATGTTGGCCATTATTCAGAAGAAGCGGAGTCTGATCTGTGGAATCCGCCACGGGTACCGGATGGAGAAGACCAGCCGGACTTTGACGAGATGATTTATCTCTCACACAGGAGACACACGCTAGAACATATTCCTTAACGTCCTGGTGCCACCGGGGCCACCAATACGACCGTTGGAGAAACTTCATGGTACGTTTGACCCCAAAATGACCTCAGATCTTAGAGGCATGTGCCCAGGAGAGCACCTCATTTTGTAGATTAGGAGGAACGAACGTCCTCCCAGAAGGAACCTGGTTTAGGGACACTGGAGTCACCATCCGCATACTTCCAGAAGGAATGGTAAGCCTGGGCTCGTCATCGTCCTCAGCCGTATCCATGGACCGAGACAAAGGGTCTACCCGAGGGTTATTTTTGATATAATCTGACAAGACCTGGGTCTCGGGGACAGACAGAGGATCTGTGCCGGGGGCCAAATCAATAGGACAGCCATATGGTCGGCGGCGAGGTAAAGTGTCTGCAGCTTTTTTGGGAAAGACATCCGCAAAAGTCTGATATTGCACAGGGAGAGCGGCCAAGTCGGTAGAAGGCTCAGAGACTACCCTCCGGTACATTATTCTTATGATTTAGCATCGTGCTGTTCTGCGTCTCATATGCTTGATTATTATTATTATTTTCAGGATTTAACCCACAGCTTTATGAGCGAGGGTTAATCCTGACTGAGGGATATTTGTCTCTTTCCCCTGATGTACCGGACTATATTGCATTCGTTTTGGCCATTTCTTTGCTCTCCTGTAATCCCTGCTATATAATATTACAGATGGCGGGAGGAATATTTGTGGTTAGCCCATTTTATCTTCTTATTTTTAATTTTTTGATTTTAATTGTTTGTTTCTTTGACCCTTCTTTCATCTAGTGTCCATAATCTATCTGTGACCCTTATTCCGGCTATAATATCCTCTTTTGGTGTGATCGCCTTCCAACTAAAAGAAGAAAAATGACCGACCGCCTCTGATGGACTCCGCCCACTTGGCTGTCTACGGACGACCATAGAATAGAATCCCCCAAAAAATAATATTTTTGTGTATTTGAATATATGAATCTCAGTGTATACTATTGTGCCTTGTATTGACTCTTGTCTATGTTAATGCATGATATTGTGGGATTGGTGTTGACCTAAGATGTGTCGCTATGACTATGGTGGAAGCTGGATGCGGCGCTCCGAGATGGGTGGCGCGCATGCGCGGGGCTACTTACCCTCCTGCGGTCCCGCGCGTCTGTCTCCATGGCGCCGGTGTCGCTCCGGATGCTGTCTCTTTGGCACTTCCGGGGTTACGCCGCTGCCTTGACGGGCGCAGCGGGGGGCGGGACATCATAGTGGCCCCTGCGCATGCGCCGGATATGCCTTCCGATCGGCGGCCATCTTCTTCCGGTCACATTACCGCACATGTGACCAATTGAGCGCCATATTTAAAAAGATGCCGGTATCTGGATCAGTGACGCCTCTTGAAAAAGCCACTTATGCGAAACGCGCGTCAAGGCTTGCGGGCCCTACTTCTGTTCGCTCCTGCCCTGCCAGTTTATCCTCCCTGCCTTCCTGCCCCTGGTATTCACATTGGTGAGTTATTTGCAATGTTTTGCATACACATTTTCTGGATACTCTCTTACTACTTGAAGCCTTAAAGCTTTCTATATATATACTCTGTATCCAGATGTCTGTTGACTTCCTGTGGGATATACCCTGTGCTTTCAATCTTAGTGTGTTACTATTTATATAGGCCCTGTTAGCCCTGCGCTTGGGGAATACGTATTTATTTATTAAATCGTATTATGGCTCTCCCTTGGAATATATTTTCTGCATGGTCTTTTCGTCTCGATAGCTGCAGTGCAACTATGGCCTTTTTTTCTACTTTTTGATATGCTCCGCAACTCATATGTACTTGTAACTTGTATTTTTTAAATAAGATCTTTTCTACTTATAATAAAGTTTCCTCTATTTATGCCATACACTCGGTGTTCTCTAGTGTTTGTATCTATTTCTGAGTAGGCAATTCATCGTGGATGTGGAGTATAAGTCGTATTTCCACTGTACTCCACATCCATAATATTATTTTTGTTGGTCGATCTGTTTATGACAATAGTGACTGCAGCACTTGGACATTATGACTGATTAGGTCAACTCCCCTTCCTCCTCCCTATACATAATCATGGAATGCCAATTGGTTGTCATGTTTGCTATCTATCATTACGTCCTGGAAGAACTTAACAGAAAATCAAGAAAATTACAACATGCTACAATACAGAAGTTTTGCAGTGTATCATGTCAATGATCAAGTGATTGCAGGCTCCAAGTTCTAAAAAAAGGAAAAAAATTATATAAATTAAAAAAAACATAAAATTGTTAATCACCCACTCAATAATACAAAATCTTTAATCTTACAAATAAACATATTTGGTAAAATTGGTGTGAATCGATTTGTAAGACTCTGTCTACAGTACTTAGCCATATCAGTAATCTCTGGTCACTAGATGTGATCCCTGAGATCCACCACCTCCCTCCAGACATCGAGGGCTCTGCTTTTGATTAGCCGGGCTGGCATAATGTCAACGTTGCGTCAGGCCATCTAACCAAAACAAGAACTGCAGATGGCAGAAGATGGGAACTCCCAGGGTTCCCATCTAGCGGCCAAAGATTATTGACATGGCTGCTGGACTGAGTCTTGCAAATCAATTAACACTAGCTCTAATATTTGGTGTTGCATACTTAGAAAAAACTTACAAACCCTTAAAATATCATATTATTTATGTTATGAGGACTGTTGCAAACAACTTTACTAATAATGGAAAGCAACCAAACCCGGGGTCCGCGATGCAGCCTCGAAGACTGCGGCCGAACACCTTCCGGGTAAGAAGGTAAAACAACCAACTAATATATAAATACCTCCAGTGTTACTGCACACCGAGACGGGAAAAGGGATTCGCACTATCTCCGCTAGCTGCACGAGAGATGTGCGACAAATAACATAGCCGTAGCCATGTTAACTGCACAGAAGCTACGCAGCAGACGCTAAGTAGTGTGTGTGACTCACGCCGGCGTATACGTGCTCCCAGCCGGTGTGCGACCAGACTGCGGAATAACTCTCCACGTGGCTAACAGGCGGTGCCAGGAATACGGAGTCCGCAGTCTGCTCGGGGTGTATAGGGACCCCCTTGTCGGAGCCAGACTGTCAAACGGAACTACCTGCCTCCCTCCAGCTAAGACTGCCTATCCCCAGATAAACCTGCCTGTCCGAAGCTAGAGCAGTAAGAGAGCACGTGGAGCTCAAACAGACAAGCGTCCACACATGAACAAAACCTTAGCTCAATGATCAGAGTGTGCCGCCATGCTTGTGGGCGGCCTATTTAAAGACTAAGCCCTGCCCACTGTCGCATTATTGGTCGCATTACTGATGACGTCACCCACGGCCAATCAGGCGGTGCCAGGTCACCGGATCAGCTGACACCAAAGCACCAATCACGGTCCGCCATGTCACGGGCATGCTCAGTGCAGTGCATCCTGGACATAGGCTGTATCAGCCCTTGTTCCCCTCCGCAATCTATGCTTAACACTACTAGGAACAAGGACCCAAGAGACAGCCTGTACTTCTCGTGCACTGGCTAGGTGTTGGGACTGACAGTGATGCTAAGCAGCATCTGCCCTGGCTGGACCAGAATGGAAGACTTCAGATGATTCTGACCCAATTTCAGGTCCAGCAACTGCCCGACGCCTAACATCCTCCTCCACTTGATACTCATATTCCTCATGAGCAGGGGGGCATGAATGTGGTCCACCGGTTCCCAGGAGCAATCCTTAGATCCATGACCCCTCCAGTGTATCAGAAATTTTTTTTTTTTTCACGAACCATCTTAGACCCCACAATAGCCTGCACCTCGAGATCATCACCCCTGGTGTCTGTAGCAGGTTGGGGTTCAGCGAATTTTCTCAGGCGAACGGGCTTAAGGAGCGAAACATGAAAAGTGTCGTGACTCCTCAGGTGTCGTGGTAACTGTAAATGGTACACTACGGGGTTTACTTGGGCCAAAATTTTGAAAGGACCAATAAAGCGGGGGGCAAACTTAGCAGATTCCCCACGTACTTTGGTATTGTGAGCCGCGAGCCACACTCTGTCGCCCGGATAGAATACGGGGGCTCGACGACGAAGAGTGTCAGCTGACTCACTCATCTGATTCTTGGAGGCCAATATAGCATCCTGGGTATGGTCCCAAACCTCCTGTGCCTCCAGAGCCCAATCTCTGACCCCAGGTTCCACAGAGGGAACTGGCATAGGAACCGGAACTCGCGGAGTCTGATCTGTGGAATCCGCCATGGGTAACGGATGGAGAAGACCAGCCAGACTTTGACGAGATGATTTATCTCTCACACAGGAGACACACGCTAGAACATATTCCTTAACATCCTGGTGCCATCGGGGCCACCAATACGACCGTTGGAGAAACTTCATGGTACGTTTGACCCCAAAATGACCTCAGATCTTAGAGGCATGTGCCCAGGAGAGCACCTCATTTTGTAGATTAGGAGAAACGAACGTCCTCCCAGAAGGAACCTGGTTTAGGGACACTGGAGCCACCATCCGCATACTTCCCGAAGGAATGGTAAGCCTGGGCTCGTCACCGTCCTCAGCCGTATCCATGGACCGAGACAAAGGGTCTACCCGAGGGTTATTTTTGATATAATCTGACAAGACCTGGGTCTCGGGGACAGACAGAGGATCTGTGCCGGGGGCCAAATCAATAGGACAGCCATATGGTCGGCGGCGAGGTAAAGTGTCTTCAGCCTTTTTGGGAAAGACATCCGCAAAAGTCTGATATTGCACAGGGAGAGCGGCCAAGTCGGTAGAAGGCTCAGAGACTACCCTCCGGGTGGCTGTAACCATACACTGAGACACACAATTCTCACCCCAGGAAGAAATTCTCCCCATATTCCAGTCAATATGTGGAGTGTGACAACATAACCATTAGAGTTGAGCCACCCCTGTAGTGTTCGGGTTCGGATCGGTTCGCCGAACACCGGTGTGTTCGCCGAACTGTTCGTCGAACTGTTCGTCGAACACCGTCGAACACCATTAAAACCCATGGCAGGCAAACAAAAACACATAGAAACACATAGAAAACACCTTCAAAGGTGTCCAAAAGCTGACAAACTGCTCAGAAGACACAACTAACACATGGAAAAGTGACAAGTACATATAGTCATGCGAAAAGAAAAGAGGTGGAGGAGTAAAAGGAGGGGGAGACACAGATATAGGCATGTCATGCCCTTCTAAAATCAAGAAAGGCTGGAGTAAAAATCTAAAATCAGCCTACCAACACCCAGACGTCGTGACAAGAAAATTAAAAAAAGAAATATCTTTAGGTAGAATGGCGGTTCCATTCAGAACACTTTCCTTACAAGACGTAGTGGTATCCCCGTTGTGAGTTGTGCCAAAAACGGAACCCAATACATTCGGACTAATCCACCATTTGTCATATCCAAGGGGCAGGTCAGTAAACGACAACATCGACGCGGAACCAAGTACAGTAGTATATACTGTACATCCTTTGACAAGGCAATCAGGCGTATCAAGAAGTTGGGAGGGGTCACCCTAATGGCCAAAACAGACATTGATGCGGCGTTCCGATTACTTACTACCTGTGCCTCCGAATAGTGTCCACCTATTGGGCTGCATCTGGGAAGGAGCATACTATATAGATCGCTGTTTGCCCATGGGGTGGTCCAGATCCTGCTCACTATTTGAGGCGTTTAGTTGCTTCCTCGAATGGGTTGTAATGGACGTTTCTAAGGGGGCACATATTATCCATTACCTCGACAACTTCTTATGCCTGGGCCCAAAAGATTCGCCACAGTGTGAATACACACGGTAGTCCACCTGTGAGAAGGCGAGAGCTGGAGGGAGAGCGGACACCTCAGAGCCGAGGGGTTAGATGGAGAACGGAAGAAGAAAAGAGGGCGAGGGAGGTAAGGGAGTACAGTGGAAGGCCGACCTGAGCTCCCCCACGTTCCTGCTGGGCAGGGAACAGCCCTGGGAAGAAAAGCCGCTTGCGCATCCCTTTGAGTTTACGGGCGCGAGCGGGCAGAGGGACTACGCTGGAGTGCGAAGCTGACACGGCCAGTCCGTTCCTGCCCGTGCGACCTCCGTGTCGCCGGGTTTGTGCCAGAGCCGCGGTGGACCCTGACGGCCAGCCCCCTTCTCCCAATACTGGTGCCTGTCCGCTGGTGGGTCGAGCCCCCCCCGCGGTGGAGGCAGGTCTAAGCTCTGTAATTTAAATTGGCTCTGTAATTTGAATGAGTACACTTTAAATCCTTTTACAAGGATCTATTGGAGGGCAAGTCTGATGCCAGCAGCCGCGGTAATTCCAGCTCCAGTAGCGTCCACTAAAGCTGCTGCAGTTAAAAAGCTTTTATAAGGATCGAGCTTGGCGGTCCACCGCAAGGCGTGCTACCGCCAGTCCCAGCCCCCTTTCCTTGGGGCGCCTCCCCGATGCTCTTCACTGAGCGTCCCGGGGGCCCGAAGCATTTCCTTTGAAAAAATTAAGTGTCCAAACCATAGGTGGTGTAGCTTGCTTAACAGCTTGGATACTCCGCTGACTAGCAGACACTGCTACTAGGCCCAAAGTATTGCCTGGGCTAGATGCAGTTAAAAATTTGTAATTAGATCAACAGGCGGTGGCTACTCCGCTGACTAGCAGACACTGAAGCTTTGGAGCAGACCTCTGATTCCCAGGCTATAGTATGAGTAAACAGCTCTTCAGACTCAACCATATGTGTTACCCCAAGCCATAGTGTATGTAGTTTCTTACGGTTAAAAGGGGGGGGGGGGGAGACCAGACCCACCTGGAATTGACGATGCCAACGTCATGTAAAACACAGCAAGGGGACTCCAAAAAGAGTCTCCATTTTTTCCAAAAATTGTGGCACAGACACCACTTAAGTGGCATCAATTGTCCCAGAGTTGCTTAAAATGGTTGGTGAGGTGATTTTCCAAGCTCCTCAAGCTTTTAGTCTCTCCAGGATGACACAGGTGGGGCGATGGTGGTTGGCCCGGCCCGCTAGGCCGCATTGTAGCACAGTGATCTTCGCACTGCAACTTATGCTTCATATCCATGTGACGGTTCAAGCATAAAGTACTCAAACTATTGTTTTTTTGGCCTCTACTTAGCTTTTGGTGACAAATGTTACAGATAACATGAGTTGGGTTATCCTTAGCGATCTCAAAAAATGCCCAGGCTATGCAAGGTTTAGAGCCCATGCGACACTGCTACTAGTAATACTAGCAAAGGATTGGCTGGGTTAGATGCAGTAAAAAATTGTTATTAGATACACAGGCAGTGCAGCTTGCTTCACAGCTGGGCTACTACGCCCAAAGTATTGCCTGGGCTAGATGCAGTTAAAAATTCTTATTAGATACACAGGCGGTGTAGCTTGCATCACAGCTGGGCTACTACGCCCAAAGTATTGGTAGACTCTATACTAAATAAGGAAGGAGTCACTGACTGTGGTGTCCCCTCCGTGGGCTGTGGCGATTGGTCATCCCCTTTCGCTGCACCTTACTCAACGAATTCACAAACATCTCCAGTTGGTTTGGAGTCCCATTATGCCCAACAAAAACCATAGGCCCCACAACAAAGCTATCGTTCTTAGGCATCGAAATCGACACCACAGCAAGGTTGTTCCTCCTCCCATGGGAAAAAATACCAAAACATTACACCTGATCAAGGGTTTTTGCGCAGTATGGAAAGTAACACTACAGCAGATGCAAGTATTACTAAGTCTCCTCGTTTTTGCGAGCCGGGTGATGCCAGTCAGAAGGGTTTTTTTCTCGTCATTTATCGCCCGCAACAAAAGGGGCATCAAAACCGAGTCATAGAATCAGAATCAGCAGGCAGCTACGGGCGGACTTAGAGGTGTGGAAAACCTTCTTATAATCATTCAACGGTCACACGTTATTTATGTCAGCAGAACAGTCCAACATTGAACTAAGATTATTCATCGGGCGGCAGAATCAGGCAGATATGCAGCGATACTAAATAACCAATGGTGCACAAGCTTATGGCCTCCGTATTGGGCAGAACAAGTGCTGACAAAAAAATCAGACACTACTGGAACTCCTAGCCACGATGCTGAGGGGTCTAACGCTGCTGCTAATGCTTTATCACACTTCAATTGGCAGATTTTCACAGAGCTCCTCCCCAACGCCCACCCATCGGGCAACAGTTGCCCACCCTTCCTATGGGATCTAGTGGCGAATAGTTGATGCCATTAATCAGAGCGTCAGTTGCCCCTTAAATGTGGCAAGCATACGGTAAGTCATGGGAAGAGTGGACACGACTAGTAGCAGGCAGACGGGTTGACCAATGTGAACAAGCCAGATTACAAGTCACCATAGAATTTCTCCACCAGCTAATGATGAGGGGTATATCAGGGGCGTCAGAGCAGCGGTGTCTAACTGGAGTAGCATTTCACTTCCAACTACTGAATTGGGGAGACGTGACAAAGAGATTCATCATCAGACAATTCATAAAAGGGTGGAAAAGGGGTCAGCCAAGTCAGGAGTGTAGACGTCCCGTCCGTGTCACTAACACTGATTTCTCACATCCTATCCCTAAGACCATTAACATGACACTCACAATTTAAAACGAAACTACTGTCTACTGCATTTGCGATCGCCTTCTTCGGGGCGCTATGCATAAGCGAATTAGTCCCTCAATCCAAAATTACCACAAGTGGAGGCTTATTACACCAGGACGTAGTCATAGCCAATAATGCAATACGTCTACGCATACGCAAATCGAAAACGGTTCCAGCGGGCAGGGGCACTTGGGTACTTCTACAACCAACAAACGGTACACTGAGTCGGGTAACAATAGTAAAAACATACATAACCATCAGATCACAAAGTAATTTCTTCCTATCACACATTGATGGAACGCCATTTTCAAGATACCAGTTCCAAGCTATATTTAATAAATGCATACCATCGGCAGGGAACCACCCCAAAGATTACGGGACACACTCATTTCACATAGGCGCGGCCATGGAAGCAGCAAGAGCAGGACTGTCAGAAACGGAAGTTCAGAGGATAGGGAGATGGCGATCCATGTGTTTGGCGAGATACATAATACCAGACTTGTCATCCTAACGTGGTTTGTTTCTTTTACAGGTGACGCTAAGCCAACAGTGTGGGTGATAGGCCACTCATATATATATTGGGCAGAAAAAAGGGCAAAAGTCCGCCCAGGCGGGACTAAATTAGAGTTTCATAACACATATTTCAACTGGAGAGGTATTAAAGGCCGGCAATGGCCACAGGTACTAATGGAGGTAATCAAGGTAGGGAAAGAGGCAAGAGGTCCGGTCATCTTAGTTATACAGGCCGGGGGAAACGACCTAGGTCATCACAAGAGCGCATAACTAATGGCAATAATGAAACTAGACACTGAGCGCTTCAGAGAATTTTTTACAAAACTAACCATAGTATGGTCAGAGATTGTGCCGATAGCGGTATGGCAAGGTGCGCGAAACATCACGGCCATCGAACGGACAAGGCGGGTAATAAATATTCGGATGGCAAAATTTAGAAGAGACAGAGGCGATGTAGTGATACGACACCGACAACTGGAAGGAGATAAAGCAGGCCTCATACGGCCCGAGGGTGTTCACTTAATGGATATTGGACTGGACATATTCCTGTCAGGACTCCAGGATGGAGTGCAACAAGCGTTAAGAGTGATGGATGGGGGTCAGAGTCCTGCATACGAGTGCGCAGGATCCTCCGTGGCCTGGAAATAGAAAGGACATGTTGGAGAGTTACACTTGTTGGCCAACTTGCCGATGTGGTGACCCAGGGCATGCTGCAATAAGCTGAATTATTTTAGAAATAAAATGCCTTTCTAATGGAATGAGTTTAAAGAGTTAATAAAGCTGTGACCGATCCTCACCCATCCAGTTGTAAGAGTTACATTATTGTATTGTCAAGGAAAGGGGGGCGGTAGGGGGGCTGAGCGTCTGGGTTTGGTTGGGGTTCCCCACAGTCTGCCTAGGCTAGATGCAGTTAAAAATTCTTATTAGATACACAGGCGGTGCAGCTTGCTTCGCAGCTGGGCTACTAAGCCCAAAGTATTGCCAGGGCTAAATGCAGTTAAAAATTCTTATTAGATACACAGGTGGTCCAGCTTGCTTCACAGCTAGGCTACTACGCCCAAAGTATTGCCTAGGCTAGATGCAGTTAAAAATTCTTATTAGATACACAGGCGGTGTAGCTTGCTTCAGAGCTGGGCTAATACACTGACTAGCAGACACTGAAGCTTTGGAGCAGACCTCTGAGTAAACAGCTCTTCAGACTCAACCATCTGTGTTACCCTAAGCCATAGTGTATGTAGTTTCTTACGGTTAAAAGGTGGGGGGGAGCGACCCAACCCACCTGGAATTGACGATGCCAACGTCACGTAAAACACAGCAAGGGGACTCCAAAAAGAGTCTCCATTTTTTCCAAAAATTGTGGCACAGACTCCACTTAAGTGGCATCAATTGCCCCAGAGTTGCTTAAAACGGTTGGTGAGGTGATTTTACCAAATCCTCAAGCTTTTAGTCTCCCCAGGATGACACAGGAGTAGAAAAGTCCTTGCGGATCCATGATTTGTTCATCTTTATGAACGTGAGTCTGTCTACATTCTCAGTGGACAGCCGAGTGCGCTTATCTGTCAGCACACCACCAGCAGCGATGAACACACGTTCAGAGAGAACACTGGCTGCAGGGCATGACAGGATCTCCAAGGCGTGAGTGGTGAGCACCAGCCATTTTTCCAGATAGGAAGCCCAAAATGAGCAAGGGTCCAGTGACACAGTCATGGCTTCGATGTTCACTTGGAGATACTCCTGTACCATCCTCTCTAGGCGTTGACTATGTGTCAGACTTTTTGTCTCCTGTGGCCTTGCAAAGGATGGTCTAAAAAAGTGGTGAAACGATTCCACAAAATTGCTGTTACCAGCAGATACTGTGTTACTGTTACCGTTTGAGTGATGAAGACTCGACCGTCCCATGGTTGGCAAGTTAGAACTGTGAGATTCACTACGTGCACCACTGGTGTTTTGTGGAAAAGCACATGTAAGATTCTGCAACAGCCTCTGCTGATACTCCTGCATGCGTGAATCCCTTTCTATGGCAGGTATTATTTCGGCAAATTTACTTTTGTACCGGGGATCTAACAGTGTGGCAACCCAGTAGTCGAGATTAATTCGAATTCTGACAATCCGAGGGTCATGTTGCAGGTAGTGCAGCAAGAAGGCACTCATGTGTCTTGCGCATCCAGGAGGACCAAGTCCTTGTTGTGTTGGTAGCGAGGTAAGAATCATGCTTCCTTCCTCTGCCCTCTCCCCCCAACCTCGCACAACAGAAATGTGATTAAGGTCTCCCTCATCTGATGAGTCTTCCATGCCCATCGGCAGTTCGTCCTCCACTTCTTCCTCAGCTCCTGCACCTTCTTCAACAGTTTGGCTGCTACCATGCGCCCTGGTTAATCCCTCTCCCCCACCCTCCCATGCCTGCCGCCTTGGTGCTGCCGACCGTCTGGACCTTGGAGATGTTATCCCTTCTGCATACGACTCCTCCTCTACTTCCTCCACCTCCTCTTGTCCCACCACCTGACTCCGAATTCTGTTTAACTTGTGCTCCAGCATATAAATCACCGGAATAGTCATTCTGATAATGGCATCGTCAGCACTAAACATCTTCGTCGCCATTTCAAAACTGTGCAGAAAGGTGCATAGGTCCCTGATCTGAGACTACTCCTGCAGCGTGATTTGCCCAACCTCTGGATCTCGTTGGCCCAGGCTATACCTCAGAACATATTGCACCAGGGCTTGTCGGTGCTGCCACAGTCGCTGCAACATGTGCAGAGTTGAATTCCACCGTGTCGGCACATCGCATTTCAGCTGGTGAACTGGCAGGCCCAACAACTTCTGTAGAGATGTAAGTCGTTGAGCTGCGGGATGCGAACGGCGGAAGTGAGCACACAGCGACCGTGCCCTCTGCAGAAAGCCATCTAGTCCGGGATAGTGGGCTAAAAATTGCTGGACAACCAGGTTCAACACGTGAGCCATACAAGGCACGCGTGCGACATTGCCGCGGCGAAGGGCCACACCCAGGTTTGCAGCAGTGTCGCACGCGGCCTTCCCTTTTTGCAGGTCCAGTGGAGACAACCATTCATGAAACTGGGTCTCCAGAGCTGACCACAACTCCTCAGCTGTGTGACTCACATTTCCCAGACATTTCAAAGTAAGCACTGCCTGATGCCGTTGAGCCCTGCTGCCAGCATAGTAAGGAGGTGTGCAGGATTCCTTCTGCGCAGTTAGAAAGCGGGTGGCATTCCCATACAGGCTTTGGGTGTAGGTGGAGGACCGAGAGGAGGTTGAGCAGGCATAAGCAATGGAGGAACTTCTAGATAAAGAGGATTGACGCACAACTTGTGGAGACGGCAAGACTTGGACAGCAGCCCCTTGTCCTGCTGTCACCATAGTTACCCAGTGCCCAGTCAGCGACATGAAACGCCCCTGTCCATGCCTACTCGTCCAAGTGTCTGTGGTGAAATGCACCCTGTCACACACAGAGTTTCTCAAAGAAGCGGTGATGTTGTGTGCGACATGCTGGTGTAGCGCAGGCACACCTTTCTTTGAGAAGTAGTGCCGACTGGGCATCTGGTACTGGGGCACTGCGACGGACATAAGGTCTCAAAAATCCTCTGTGTCCACCAGGCGGAAAGGCAGCATTTCTGTAGCCAACAGCTTGCAGATGGTGAAATTCAACCTCTTAGCTTTGTCATGGCTAGGAGGAAATGGTCTTTTACTTGTCCACATCTGAGGGACCGAGGGGTGGCTGTTGTGCTTAGACGGGATTGAGTAGGGCGTCCCCGGCAAACTGACAATCTGTGAGGAAGATGCAGGCGGAAAAGTTAGGTTGCCTTGATCCAAAGGTGGTGCTCTCGATGTCGGAGAGCGCTCAACACCAGCTGGTGTTTCCACTTCCAAATGAAATGATGACCTGCCAATCACACTGGCAGTTGTGGGTAAAGAGGTGGCAGGTCTGCGTCCAAAAACATGTGTGACTGCTGTCCCCCCAGTCACAGAGGATGAAGAGGCCGCGGATGCACAAGATGGGGCTGACGGTGGTTGGCCCGGCCCGCTAGGCCGCATTGTAGCACAGTGAGCTTCCCACTGCAGCTTATGCTTCATATCCATGTGACGGTTCATACATGAAGTACTCAAACTATGGATTTTTTGGCCTCTACTTAGCTTTTGGTGACAAATATTACAGATAACACGAGTTGAGTCATCCTTATCGATCTGAAAAAATGCCCAGGCTATGCAAGACTTAGAGCCCATGCGAACTGAAGAGCCACCACGACTTGTGGTCAGAGGCAGAGTTGTGGTTGAGGATGCAGTTGTTGACGTGCTTCCAGTACTTCGTCTGTCCAGGAAGGCGCAACCTAACATCGTCGTCAATAGCATCCTCCTCCACCTCCTCTGCTGACCTCATCGACTGGCTGACTGTGGGTTGACAGTAAGTGGGATCTCCAACCTCGTCATCATCACCCTGTGTGTTCTCACACGCGTCGTCCTCAGAGCCAACCTCTTCCTGCCCTGACTGAAAAGTCAAGTTGTCGCTCCAATCAGGTATTTGAGTCTCATCATCAACTTCATCATTGTCTCCACCAACAGGAGTTATAGTTTGGGAACGAGGGTCTACATTATGCTCAGAACCTTCTTCATCTGGTCCTGGATCCGACTCATAAACATTCTGGGCATCAGTTCAGATCATTTCCTCGTCTGGATTAACAGTAGCTCTGGAGCAGACCTCCGTTTCCCAGGCTATAGTATGAGTAAACAGCTCTGCAGACTCAACCATCTGTGTTACCCCATACTCAGAAGGGCAGCTGGAGACTTGGGAGCTGTGAGGAAGCAAGTGCGATTGGGGTGACACCACTGAGGACTGGAGTATTTGTGATGTTGAAGTTGAGGTGGAGGAGAGCCCACTTGAAGGAGCATTTGATATCCGTTGAAGCACCTGCTGTTTTTGTGCCTCATCTGGAATTTGTAGTGATGGGCGTGTCCGTAAGAAAGGGATCGTATCACATTGTCCACGAAAAGAAGTAGACATCTTAGTTTGGCTGGAAGATGGTCTTTCTTCTGCAGATGTTACTGTTGCTTTAGCACCTACCCCACGAACACAACCTTTTTTTCCGTTTCCAACACACCTATTCCCCTTTCCACCAGCAGCAGGCCTTTTGCCACTCATTTTGGTGGTTAACTAATTGACAACTCTGTAGTTGTTTGCACAAAAACAATGGATGGAAACTGAGCAGAGCTGAGTGGCCAAACTGTGGTACTAGCCCAAAAGGATAGGCTGGGTTAGATGCAGTAAAACAATTTTATTAGATACACAGGTGGTGTAAGCTTGGTACAGATGGGCTACAACAATGAGTAACAGACACTGCTACAGGCCGAAAAGGATTTACTGGGCAAGATGCAGTAAAAATTTGTTATTAAATACAAAGGTGGTGTAGATTGGTACAGATGGGCTACTACAATGAGTAACAGACACTGCTACTATGCCCAAAAGGTTTTACTTGACTAGATGCAGTAAAAAATGTTATTAAATACAAAGGTGGTGTAGCTTGGTACAGAAGGGCTACTACAATGAGTAACAGACACTGCTACAGGCCCAAAAGTATTTACTGGGCTAGATGCAGTAAAAAATTGTTATTAAATACAAAGGTGGTGTAGCTTGGTACAGATGGGCTACTCCAATGAGTAACAGACACTGCTACAGGCCCAAAAGTATTTACTGGGCTAGATGCAGTAAAAAATTGTTATTAAATACAAAGGTGGTGTAGCTTGGTACAGATGGGCCACTACAATGAGTAGCAGACACTGCTACTATGCCCAAAAGGTTTTACTTGCCTAGATGCAGTAAAAAATTGTTATTAAATACAAAGGTGGTGTAGCTTGGTACAGATGGGCTACTACAATGAGTAACAGAACACTGCTACAGGCCCAAAAGGATTTACTGGGCTAGATGCAGTAAAAATTGTTATTAAATACAAAGGTGATGTAGCTTGGTACAGATGGACTACTCCACTGACTGCCAGACACTGCTACTATGCCCAAAAGGTTTTACTTGGCTAGATGCAGTAAAAAATTGTTATTAAATACAAAGGTGGTGTAGCTTGGTACAGATGGGCTACTCCAATGAGTAACAGACACTGCTACTGTGCCCAAAAGATTTTACTTGGCTAGGTGCAGTAAAAAATTGGTATTAGATACACAGGTGGTGTAGCTTGCAACACAGATAGGCTACTCCACTGACTAACACACACTGCTAGAGGCCCAAAAGGATTGGCTTAGCTAGATTTAGCCAAATGCTGTGAAAAACACTTGCACAGCACTGGCACAGACCTGCCTGGCAAAAAGTGCTAGGAACTGCTGTAACCTAGCCCTCAAAAGGGCTGCAATTACAACTAATCCCTACTCCCTAAACCTATCTGTCTATTTAAGAGCAAATTCGCTTGCAATTCACACAGTTACAAAGTATAGCGCCCACAGCACCAGCAGTGCCGTCTAACACTCAGCTGCAGCAGTGAGAAAATGGTGGCGATGGGGAAAATGGCTGGGTCTTATAGGGCAAGGACATGTGACATACACAGCCAATGACACATGCCCTTGCTTGTGTGAAAAAAAAGCACTTTGCTGCGTGTGTGCGCTGCTGATAGGCTGACAGACTGCACCTCCCCACTGTAAATGCGGGAAAGAAAAAAAAAATGGAGATCGGCATTATTTCTGCAGAGATCCATCCCCTGCCCCTACCCCCGCCCACTCTACACTGAAACTGTCTATTAACATTGATTAACAGTATTACCGTGAAAAAATCCAGTTACGATTTTGGTGCACGAACAGTTATCGAACATAACCTCGAACAGCCGGATTTTTTGCAAATCGTTCGGGTTCGTCGAACGGCTCTAACACCGCTCAAAACAGCTCGAATTTGAGATTGGCGAACAGTTCGAGTCGAACACCGCTCATGTCTAGTAACCGTGGAAGACCCAATAGCACATCATCCAATCCACCGGGAATAATAAGAAATGAGACAACCTCCCGGTGACCCTGAGGGAACGACATGGTGAGGGGAATCGACTGGTGAGTGATTTGCGTGTCCAGCAGTGAACCGTTGACTACACTAATGTTCATTGGTTTTGGCAGTAACTCCATAGGAATGGCGTGCTTCTAGGCAAACGTAAATGACAAAAAATTGCCATAGTCGCCAGAATTCACCCACGCCTTGGCAGTAACCGTGGTTGTTCCGAAGAGCAATGCCACCTTATACAATAATTTGGAGGAAGAAGCCTCGAAATCTAACACACCTCCTCTAACGGCGGTTAGACACACTAGTTTTCCCGACTGCTTGGAACCCTTATTAATGGGGTACTCCAAGAGATGTGCAGGTCGGGAATGAGAGGAGCTAGACTCAGTCCGGGATATATCCATAACCTCAGGCTCCGGGTCGGGGGTCGCGGGTTTGGAAATGGGTCTAGAGAATGAAGGTGCCAACCGAAACTGAGGTCTGGAGACCTCCAGCTCTAACTTGTGCTCTGCGTGACGCAAATCTATTCGGTTAGCGAGAGAGATTAACTCCTTCAGGGAGGTTGGAATCTCTCTGGTAGATAGAGCATTTTTAATATGCCCAGCCAGACCCTTCCAGAACACCGGGATTAACGACCGCTCAGACCAATCCAATTCAGCCGCTAAGGTTCTGAACTGGATGGCACAGTGGCTGGCGTTGGCCAACCCTGGACCAACGCAAGAAGCTTAAGAGCCGTATCATGCGTGACTTGAGGACCTAGGAAAACAGTCTTTAGGGCTCTGAGAAAGAGACCCGCATTAGCCACTACTGGATCACTCCGCTCCCACAGAGGGGTAGCCCACTCTAAGGCCCTGTGAGAAAGTAACGAGATGACAAAACCCACTTTGGCTCTTTCCGAGGGGAACCGTGCTTCTATCATCTCTAACTGAATGGAGCACAGATTAATAAAACCTCTGCAGGATCTGCTGTCGCCAGAAAATTTTTCCGTGAGAGCAAAATGGGGTAATGGGGCAACTGTGGCTGCCGTAGCATTCACCGCAGCCGCGTTAACCAGATTGGCCGCCTGAGAAGCTGCCTGGGTCGCTACTGCAGTGATATTAGCCACCGGGACAGCTTGGTCCAGAGTCCTAAGTCTGGCCTCAAGTTGCTGTATATAGCACTGCAGTTGCTGGTTGTCAGCCATGTTCGGCAAGACCCTGGCGCTCTTATACTGTTATGGGGATGGTTGCAAACAACTTTTTTAATAATGGAAAGCAACCGAACCCGGGTTCCGCGATGCAGCCTAGAAGACTGCGGCTGAACACCTTCCGGGTAAGAAGGTAAAACAACCAACTAATATATAAATCCCTCCAGTGTTACTGCACACCGAGGCGGGAAAAGGGATTCGCACTATCTCCGTTAAATGCACGAGAGATGTACGACAAATAACGTAGCCGTAGCCCTGTTAACTGCACAGAGGTTATGCAGCAGACGCTAAGAAGTGTGTGTGACTCACGCCGGTGTATGCGTGCTCCCAGCCGGTGTGCGACCAGACTGTGGAGTAACTCTCCACGTGGCTAACAGGCGTTGCCAGGAATATGGAGTCCGCAGTCTTCTCGGGGTGTATAGGGACCCCCTTGTCGGAGCCAGACTGTCAAACGGAACTACCTGCCTCCCTCCAGCTAAGACTGCCTATCCCCAGCTAAACCTGCCTGTCCGAAGCTAGAGCAGTAAGAGAGCACGTGGAGCTCAAACAAACAAGCGTCCACACATGAACACAACCTTAACTCAATGATCAGAGTGCGCTGCCATGCTTGTGGGCGGCCTATTTAAAGATTAAGCCCTGCCCACTGTCGCATTATTGGTCGCATTACTGATGACGTCACCCACGGCCAATCAGGCGGTGCCAGGTCACCGGATCAGCTGACACCAAAGCACCAATCACGGTCTGCTATGTCACGGGCATGCTCAGTGCAGTGCATCCTGGACTTAGGCTGTAGCAGCCCTTGTTCCCCTCCGCAACCTATGCTTAACACTACTAGGAACAAGGACCTAAGGGACAGCTTGTACTTCTCGTGCACTGGCTAGCTGTTGGGACCGATGGCTATGCTAAGCGGCATGTACCCCAGCTGGACCAGAATGGGAAACCACAGATGATTCTGACCCAATTTCAGGTCCAGCAACTACCTGACGCCTAACAATTTATCCCATAATCTATATGCTGTAAAATGCAAAATTGTTGTTTTTCGTCAGCTTGCTTACACAGAAAAAAATGAACAAAAAGTTATCAAAAATACAAATGTATCCCAAAATGGTATCAATCTGTTTTAGTTTTTTAAAGTGGTAAAACTTTAAAAAAAAAAACTATATAAATTTTGTATCTTTTATCCTGGCCCATAGAATGTTAACATTTAATTTTTACAGATAATGATGGCTGGGATGACACAGCATTTAATCTTAATTATCCAGATGTAAATTCAGTAGACCAGGAGACATGTGCTATTATATTCATGTTGACTTTTGAATTTGTGTTTTTCTTTGGTTGGTCAAGAAACACAGACTATTATTTGTATAATTATAAATATGCGAAATAGGATACCTAGATTCATTACAATTATGATATTCTATTCATAGAAACAATGAGGAAAACCAAAATCTCGTATACCAAATCTCATTCCTCATTTAGCAATAAATAAATAGCAAAAAATTTCTTGTATTTTAGTAGATTTATTAGATACAAAAGTTTATTTAACAAACAGAAGACACCCCTTATAAAATATGCCCCTAAAAAAGACCAGTTTAAAAATTGAGGCAGTGTGGTTCTAGGTTTGATCTAGTGCGGCAATATAATTCATTCATGGACATGATACAAAATTAACATAAGAGTTCAATACATGTATTATCAGATGTAATTTACATATAAGAAATATCAAAAATAGCATGAATATATGACTTATTAATACCAATCTAATACATTATTAATAACATTGTCCAATGCACAATATAAGGGGATCAGGAGGCCAAATTCTAGATTAACAATAGCAATGTCAGATACATGATGTAAAGAGATCAAAGGGCCAGCGTGGTTTCCTGAGTGATGGCACATGGTCTGTATGGTATTCATGCACTCAATTTTTTACCAACTCCGGGCTCTATGATATAATAACTTTTTACATATTATTCTCATGATCTATCTTGGGTGGCTACTCTGTAATAATAACTTGTCTAATTCTCTGATTTATTGAGATGAAGTTATACACTTTGATAATTGTGTATAGGATTTAATAGATGGCCCTTTGATCTCTTTACATCATGTATCTGACATTGCTATTGTTAATCTAGAATTTGGCCTCCTGATCCCCTTATATTGTGCATTGAACAATGTTATTAATAATGTATTAGATTGGTATTAATAAGCCATATATACATGCTATTTTTGATATTTCTTATATGTAAATTACATCTGATAATACATGTATTGAACTCTTATGTTAATTTTGTATCATGTCCATGAATTAATTATATTGCCACACTAGATCAAACCTAGAACCACACTGCCTCAATTTTTAAACGGGTCTTTTTTAGAGGCATATTTTATAAGGGGTGTCTGCTGTTTGTTAAATAAACTTTTGTATCTAATAAATCTACTAAAATACAAGAAATTTTTTACTATTGATTTATTGTTAACTGAGGAATGAGATGTGGTATTATTTGTATAAGCCTGGATGTTGATATTTACTGCAACTTATTGTCTGCTAACTTTGCAAGACAGGGACGCAGGGTCATTTTACAATGGTGTTTGCTAATATGTTGATTATTGATTACCAGTGTATAAGTCCTTGTGGCTTGTTGACCTGCAGAGCAGTGGAGGACAAACTGTTCAAATTAATTAAATGCCCAAACAATGAGAGATGAGCTTCTACCACCTCCCCCGACCTGTGGATGATGACATGAACCACAGATGTAGATATAAAAAGGACCCCTATCCTTCTGAGAGGGACTTTACAAAATCACAGCCAAGAGAGACTCTTCAGAACAGCAACCAGGACACATGGCTCCATCAAGAGGGACACAGATTTGACTCTACAGGATGTCAGCTTAGGGGACCACAGCCACAGCTAAAAGACCACAGATCTGTTCCATCACTGGAACCCATGGATACATTTGGGGAAACCAGGATTGTTACCCTCCAGTCACCTGGCTCCATGGATGTCTTCTGATAAACCAAGTTGGGACCATTCGGCCGCCTGGCCCCATGGAGACGTTTGGGGAATCCAGGATTTTGACGCTTTGGTCACCTGGTCCCATGGGTACATTCGGAGAAGCCTTGTTGTCATCTGGACACATGCCTCAATGAACTGTCAGCTTCCTAAGCTTGTCGTTACCTCCTCTCTGTGGGTGCCCACCAAAAGTGGGGTGCCACTGGTGAAGGTAGTCAACCCTGAAAGCCCCGGAGTCGCAGCTGCTCTAATCCCGGCGAGTCAGCGGAAGGTTGAGACTGTCATTTTGCACCATCTTGGGTATTTTGCTTAGACTGTTCTATATGTTATTGTCTGTTTGATGGTTCAATAAAATATTGCCACACTGTTTTACCCTCACCCTGTGTTGTCTGAGTAGTATTATTCCCACGGGAGACCCCAATGGCAATTGAAATTACAACTCATTCTGCAAAAAATAAGCCATCTTACAACTATGCTGAGAAAAAAATTAAAAGGTTATCTTGAAAGACACTGATGGAAAAACAAAAGAGAAAAAATTAAAACTCAAAACATGGCCCCTATGGTTAATTTTATGCTTAGTTGCTTTGTTTACTACAAAATTGAGAGTATTCCAGTTTTTCCATTATTAACATAGAGCACAATCAACCTAGTTCATGTTGCCTTAAAATCCAGATTATAGAAGAATAATAAAGATGAAACTTATATAAATGCATATATTCTTTGTGAATATTTGCACTTTCAAAACTGGTTATCTCCAGGTTACCATTAAGCACTATAGAAATGTATGGCTTTCTTCCATTGAGCAGAGCTTTGCTTCATAACCTATAAGCAGTTAGATTAGTCCACAGCTTAACAGCTTAATTCATTTTTCCTGCTATAGAAGAATAATGGAATTAATCAAAGCATTCTGGAGTCATAAATTCCGGACACTTAGAAAACAGAACATGCCGGCCTTTGAATCATTCTTATTCCTGATCGCGTATTATTTTAATCATCCTTTTACTTAAAAAAAACTTGAAAAATTTGAAATAAAATATAGGGGGGTTAGCGGGACTTCTTGCTTAATATTCTGTTGCATTCTGACAACTCTTGCAGTCACATCTTGCAACCAATCCATTAATAGGATTCTCTATTATTCTTAAATTTGCATGGCCATGTCACCAAAAAACAGAAACAGGCATTTTTGATCCATGAAAATGTGTAATTGATTCATATATACACTATAGTTGTATTCTGCAATGTATTTGAATATGATCTTAAAGTGAGTGCGCTCATATATTCACCTACCACCATCTTCTCCGGTATGCAGTGCCGTTCCGGTCTTCTTCTGAGAGACATCACTTAGAATTCAGACTCTCTAAGTCACTCTATGCTTTATTTGTGAGCTAGAAGTTTGTTTTACAATGCAAGCCTATGGATCCTCGTTCTGAAACTTTCTAGGTTTATATTGTAAAAGCCACTTCCGAGTTAAGCAGAGCACAG
Source organism: Phyllobates terribilis (assembly GCF_046119375.1). Classification (NCBI taxonomy): domain Eukaryota; kingdom Metazoa; phylum Chordata; class Amphibia; order Anura; family Dendrobatidae; genus Phyllobates; species Phyllobates terribilis. The sequence goes on along the minus strand of NW_027362769.1, from coordinate 212,439,291 downwards.
TGTGACTCAGAGTCTAAAAAGCGAGGACGTCACTCAGAAGAAGGCCGGAATAACAATAGGTACAGGAGAAGATGGAATTAGGTGAGTATAGGAAAACAGTCATGCTACAGCACATACATCGCATACATACAGCACATACATACAGCACATACATACAGCTTTAAGGGAAAAAAAGTTAATGGGAGGGCTTCTTTAAGTAGAATTGTCCTTTGACTGGCCCAATGTTAGCAGCAGAAAACAAGTGAAAGAGATCCCATTGAGCTGAAAGGTATTTTTGAGGAGATCCATATAATCCTTACCTGACTGATACAATCATACAATTTATAAAATGACTTGAAATATGTGCAAATTGAATCGCATATTGTTCAAATTCACTGGGACCTGCGGATTTCAAGTCATTTGACTTGAATTCAATTCGCATCTAATCAATTTGATTTACCATAGTGTTATTGCAGTCTAAAGGAACCAGAAAAATAAAATTCCAGTAGACAAAAGAGGACAAAAATGGGATCTCAGTGCAGCGTAAAAACATTGAATCCATATTTTAGTTGCACCATGAAGATGGGAATTTTAAAGTTTGTCGCAAGCAGCATGAATCAATGAATCCTTCCTGTCAAGTAACTAAAGTTTAGGATGGCGGAGGTAGAGTACATGGGGTAGGGAATCGCTCAGAAAGAAATTCAATGTTTTGTTGCAATTTTATGAACTAAAACTAATAAAAATGAAGATCTCAACATTAGTGAGTGTCACAATATTTCTTCATTTGTAGCGAGACCATCAATTCGAATGGATGATCATTTGAGTAGATGCTTACCTACACATTATGGCTTAACATTGAGTGGGTAAACTCAGGGGGAAGGGGTAACTTTATTAGCAGCTGTTTACCCTAAGTCAGATGGACAGTTTCAGGAGGACACTATCACTAAGATCTTATTATAGATTGGTTTCCAGGAACATTACAAGTTTTCTTCCTTCTTTCGGCGTCACAGTTCCGGTCTCTTAATCCTTTAGAATATCTCTGTTATGAGGTAGAGCGGGTTGTTCAGAGCAGTTCTGTACTTCTATCTAGTTTAGGGTATTTGCTAGAAGCTATCCTTTCTGCTTGTGCTATTGTACCTACAGAACGATTTCAGCTCCTTGTGGAATTAAAGCCATAACAAATTGCTATGGTTCTGAAGGCCAATGAAAATCCAACGTTCTACTAGATGGGGGTCTTAAATAAAGTCGCCATTCAGTATGTATTACTGGATCACATTTGCTGTTACATCTGTATGTTTATTTTCATAAACACTAGCCATAACTAATTCTAAAATAAAATGCGTTAATTTAGTGTTTGTTCTAATCACAATATTCTCTGAGGCTGATCTGTTGTTGTTATTGTTGTTAAACACATAATTGTGAGCATATTGTACGTGTCTTGTATGACCCTTGAGGCCATCAGAAATTCTCAAGCTTGTTACCACAGTAATAGTTCATTTTATTAGTTAATTGATGATTATTCTAGGGATTTATGCTGCGATTCACAAACAAAACCACAACAGAAATATCTGTGGCCCAACTGCATTACCTTTTATGATTGGCCCCCATTATATACATTAAAAACGCAATTCTAGAAATGGTTTCCAGGAATGGTTCTATGGAAAAGTCTACAATCTCATTTGTGTTTTTTTAACATCTGAATATTATGTTTTTTTATTGACGGAAAAAGTGCAACTTATAATTTGCAGCATTACGGGATCTTAAAGTTTTAAAAGCAGTGCTTTCCAAGTGACTTCAAGCCAGGCAGCCCCAATCCAGTAAGAGATCAAATTAAGGAACCTCAGCCTGTTCCCTATACATATGAGATATCACCACATCATGGCAATTGGCTTCATACAAAATCATGTGAAGAGAAGGAGGCAGTGAGGTTAAGTAGGGAGTGGTGTCCTTGGGACATATTTGGGTATATTGAATAATAGTATACATAAGAAGGGAAAGTTCACTGGCATTATCATAAAAAAGTAAAGGGTATCCAGAAAGCAGTCAGACAATCACTAGTCAAACATAGAGACATAAGATATACTGTAACAGGGTTAGGATTTTAAAGTGATGATTCAAAATCGCCTGTTTGTGCGGCTTTCCCTAAAAAAAAAAAATATAGCAAAAAAGTTACTCTCCACAAACTGAATGACCTTTATTATGCTTTGGGGTCTCTCCGGCCCCCAAAGAAGAATAAATGTAAGATGTAAAAAATTAAAAAATATTTATTCCTACCTTATTGCTCACCTCTCCTGCCCCTCACCATCACCCGTCCGGTCCTGCATGTCGATTGTCAATGGGGCAATGCTTATGACTGTTTTTTTCACTGACAGAATCTGTCCAAAAAAAAATTTCAGCAATCTGCAATTTCACTCTGAAATCAGATGAGCGTGAAAAAAAATATCGGAAGCAAAGTATAGCATCCAATTTTTATGGATACATTGCAATTCTGTAACATAGGAAACTGTAAATGGTCCTTTAAATGATTAATAGCTGCTGAGTAAAAAAAACGAATTCCATATGAACAGCACACAGATGACAAGTGAGAAAAGATTCACCCCACTTTTCTGGATGAAAATCAGACTGATTTTTTATACTGTTGTGTAACCATAGCCTTACCCCTTCCCAAAAATTGGAATGGACAAATGGCGAGTGCTGTGGATTACAATGTTCTAAATTCTACATTTAATAATTCTGGTTTACAGCCAAGGGCACATTAGTAGAATGCACTGTATTTCCCAAAATTACATACATTAAATTAGAATTACATTACCGATACTGACCGACACCAAGTGGTTCAACTTTCCATCCTCTAGTGGATATTTGTGTGGATTTCTACATTACTGAGCAGAATTGGGATTATGTAGCTTTCCTCCCTTGTCCCATCCATTGAAAGATTTTATTTGTGGAGCAATGCCAACCATTCTCTGTTATGTAAATCTAAATGTGTGGAACAGAGCGCATAATAGGGTGATACCCTATGGAGGGAGCGTAAGAGAGTGCTGGTTACTCTCACCTGGTGGAGTTGTGACAAGCACAACTCCTATGTAGGCATGAAGAAAAACAGATGTTACTGCCCCGTGGCCGGTGGATAAATCCTCCAGGAGATATTGGATCCAGTTGGATGAACACGTAAATCCTCCAGGAGATATTGGATCCATTTGGATGAACTTGGTGTAGTCCAATTGAGAATGATTGGATCCAGTTGGATGAACACGTAAGTGGGCTGCGCTGCCTTTTTATCATCATCATCATCTCTGAAGAATTTATTTACTCCAGCAGCGCAGCCCACTTACGTGTTCATCCAACTGGATCCAATCATTCTCCATTGGACTACACCAAGTTATATTTGCCATTGTCCACCATAAATTTTCTGAACATAGTAATATCTGAATTTGTATAAATTTCCAGTTATGGTGTCTATACATTAGTATTGGATAAGTAGATTTGTCTGAGGTTGAGGGTCGTTTGAAGGTTTGTGGCAGTGCAGTCACAGGGCTTAAAAAATCTCTTTAATTATCCAGCTTATGAGGTATAGAAGGAATATTGGCAATGACCACTGGTGACTATACACCTATACAGTATGAACTAGACGAGACATCCAGTTCAAGTAAAAGTTCCAAGGAAGATTTTTACCTTGTGGCACATTTACAGTAATTACATATGATTGTCTATGTATATTCTGTACAGATGAGCAGATTGATCCGTGGAGGACCAAGTTCGAATTTCCTGAAATTTGTAATTTCATGCAAATTTGAACACTTTGAGATTCGATTCGTGGTTTTCAGAAAAGAAACATGTTCTGCACCATTTCCCACACTGCTGAAGCATCAGAGAGCAGGCTTCACCATAATGACCTGCAGTTTATGACATCTTGTGGATTATCATACATTGATCAGTGATGGTCAGTACCTTGGCCTTCACAAATCAGCGGTTCCCAGTGGGGCACAGTTTGAGTGACAGTGTAGTTTTCCATCTCCAGCATCACTGGGTAACTCTCTCTCTTCTGTAAAGTGTAAGCTCTTATGGTCAGCGGATTCCTTTCTCTTTTTCTTTCCCATAAAGTGTAATCTCTTATGAACAGCAAGGTCCACTCTATCTCTTTTCTATAGAGTGTAAGCTCTTATGATCAGTGGAGTCCTCTCTCCTATAAAGTGAAATTATGATCAGCAAGGTCCTCTCTATCTCTCTCCTATAGAATGTAAGCTCTTATGGTCAGTGAGGTCATCTCTCTCTTGCCTGTAGAGTGTAAGCTCTTATGATCAGTGAGGTCATCTCTCTCCTAAAGTCTGTAAGCTCTTATGAACAGCACGGTCTTCTCTATCTCTCTTCTATACAATGTAAGCTCTTATGGTCAGTGGGGTCCTCTCTCTCCTAAAGTGTGTAAGTTCTTATGAACAGCAAGGTCTTCTTTATCTCTCTTCTATAAAGTGTAAGCTCCTATGGTCAGCAGGGTCCTCTCTCTCTCCTGTAAAGTGTAAGCTCTTATGATCAGTGAGGTCATCTCTCTCCTAAAGTGTGTAAGCTCTTATGAACAGCAAGGTCTTCTCTATCTCTCTTCTATACAGTGTAAGTTCTTATGGTCAGTGGGGTCCGCACTCTCCTCTCCCCATGTGTAATGTTCCAAAGAATTACAAGCTTTCCATTATTGAAATTTGCTAAAATGCATTCATCGCAAATCAAATTTTCTGGAAAATTCAGCGAAGATGACAAATTTGAATTTCAAAAGATCCGCTCATCTCTAATGTTCTGCAAAAAAAAAAGAAATAATAAAGTCAAGAATTATCTTCTATCATCAATTTGATGAAAAAAAACATTACACCAAAAATCCATTCCAGTTCCTGAAAATGTTATCTTAGGCCATCCAGCAACATACAGATTAAACCAAGCGACTGAGGACCAGATCGGAAAAGGGTAAATTGCATTTTTCATGAATCATTAATACTACATCATAATGAATATTTCACACCTAGCAAACTTCTAATGAAAATGTCATTTCAGTGCACAGTTTACCTGACGTCCTATTAATCATCTCGCTATTAAAGTAGAGAACAATAAAGGAAATTGATTTTTTAATTAGGCGTCGTGATATTTTAAATTAAAGGTTATTCAAAAAACAGTTATCATAGATATGTTACCCTCTCTTAATCGCATAGGAACACGGTGCTTTAGCCACTGGCTATTACCCAGAGTCAATATGACTGATGTTAGATATTATCGACAAGTACAATTTAATTTTAAGATTTCACGGCATTTTGTCTAAGGGCGAATTGTTGATAAAAATATGGTTAAATATAAAAACACACATGTCCGCTTGTGCAAATAATGCTAAGACAAAGCATATTGTCAGCGCTGTTAACATGGAAGGCAATTGTAGCAAGACAAATGGCTGTATCCCACAGAGTCATAAATTCATGGCTGCTGATTTATGTTCAATATCCCTTTTTTCCAAGCGAAAAATAATTTATAATGTTACAGAAATCTTCCCTGCTACCCATGTGTGCTATTTACAGGCATGCATGTCATAATATTTGCACCCAACCTACCATTAAACCATTCATCTTTTTCTCCTCTTGAAGTTTTTTAATTAACACATCTTAAGCCCAATTACATGTATCTTTTGAACTCAAGGTCATAAATGTCACAGTCTGTTCTTTGGGTAAGTTTGGAATTTGGTAGATTTGTATTGAAAGGTTTGTTATAATAGTATTGCAAATTAATATTATACTGTGTTGTTACTATGAAGCTTTTTAGACTTTAGACATTTTTGAGGAATGAAGAAAATGGAGAATATATTATTATTATTATTATTATTATTATAGCGCCATTTATTCCATGGCGCTTTACATGTGAAAAAGAGGGTATACATAGCAAAAACACTTACAATAATCTTGAACAAAACGAGTCAGTGACTGGTACAGGAGGAGAGAAGACCCTGCCTGCGAGGGCTCACAATCTACAAGGGATGGGTGAGGATCCAGTAGGTAAGGGTAAAGCTGGTTGTGCAGTGGTATGGTGGAGCGAGGGTTACTACAAGTTGTAGGCTTGTCAGAAGAGGTGGGTCTTCAGGTTCCTTTGAAGGTTTCCACGGTAGGCGAGAGTCTGATGTGTTGGGGTAGAGAGTTCCAGAGTAATGCCATAATACTTTCCAAATATCAGCACCATATGGTGACCAAAATAATTATAACATGGCTTTGCCAGAGGTCACCTGGCAGCTCCAAATAGGGCTTCTACAGACAGTCTTTGTGAAAGATACTCTATCAGGTGCCAAGAGAGCCTCGGTCTTTATCCCTTGAACCTAAAACACGTAAATCAATGGCAGAAATCTATTTTTTTAAAACATTTAACCCCACTTGGAATTTCTTAATGCCACTGTCCCATAAAAAATAAGATCTCCTACATCTATGTTGTTGAAAAAATAGAAAAGGCATTTCACTTTGAAGATGGGGAGGAAAAATTGAAAGCACAAAAGCACATCAACAGAATGGGGTGTGGGGTTTCTACTCACTTGGGTGCATCGGAAGGCAAACAGGAAGCATGTTCCTTTAAATGTCCATGTCAGTTTATTACGTCATAAACCAGGCATAAACAAAATAAAGAGTCCTTAAGGCAAAGTCTCTGGTTAGCCAGTCCTGTGGGCACACAGGCTGGATAACGTCCAGCTCACAGGCTCAGTCAGGAGGCCACAACACAGTCGGGAGGCCTTCTCCTGCCAAACACACAGACAATGTGCCAAACAACGGCCTCCATTTTAAACCTTAACCACACCCAGAGGTGAGGTATGTGGGTAGGTAGACCTGCCCATCTATCCAACTACTCGTAATCTGGCCCCAGGTGCACCAAACAGCCATCTTAGTGCTTATGTGCACTAGACTTACATAAAAAACCCATTTAAATGATAACTTTTAATGATTTGCATTAAAAATGCCTTAAGGCTCACAATTAATACCATAGAAATAGACAAATATAAAATTGTGATCCATCTACTATCAACATATAGATTATTTCATCAAAGGGAGGGCTATAGCAAATATATTGATGAACATGTGAGAACTTACTAAGTCCCTCACAACCAGAGCCCATTCGCCTTTAATAGTGATAGATCACCGAGACACACAAACACCACCGTGGAGTGCAGCCAGTGGATATCACTGGTCTGTTGTAGTTCCAAAAGTAGATAGACCTGGTAAAGTGTATATATATTAACTGTATACAGTACCTTAGTACACCAAATATATAGGATAAATGCTCGTATACAATAATTTATTTCGTTTCAATACCCAAACTAATTACCAGGTAGGAGCCATAGAAAATAGAAAATATAACCGGTTACAAAGGATGTAGCAAGCGTCTATAGATATATTATCTGCATACAGCACCTTATTGCACCAACTATATAATAGTGTTCAATCATTTACCAGGTAGGAACCATAAGCCACTCCAGATTAATTAAACAGATATTACAAACAGAACTTCACAGACCATGGATAACGAAAATCACAAAGAGATAAATAAGACATTGGTACTAAATTAGAAAACTTCTTTCCCTTGTTACTTATAAAGTAGCACAAGTAAAACACATGAATAGCATTTGGTGCCCAATCAGTTTCGCCTTCTAGCTTCGTCAAAGGAGATAAGCTCTGAAGATTTAGAAGGAAAATAATCTATTTTGAGCCAATTTTTATTAGAAAATAAAAAAAAGAAAACAAAGTGGTGTGGTTGGAAATCACTTTACACCAAACAGACATGTTTCCGTCTGTTACATTATTTTTAATACATACATAAAATTTTCTGTAAAATATACATTTATCTAAATGCAAAATAGCACTTTCTTTAGGAAGGTTATATAACTCAAGCTGACAAATGAAACCATTTCTTATTTTTTTCACAAAAATTATTAGAGTGTTTGGATATCTTGCGTTTTGTAATTTCCGTTGCTGTACAGCACATTTGTTCTCTGTTGATTAAAAATCACTTTATAATTACATCTCAGTGAATAGGGAGTTATTGGGATAGTCAGCGTTAATGTTCTGCTGCAGAATAAATACTCTCATTTTACCATTTCTGTCTTATTTACTGCGGCATGATCAAGCCTGTGCTTTTCAATGGAATTAAAGGAGAAATAATACAGATATGATTCACTTCTAACAAGCCGCTTGTGCTTGTTTTCAAGCAAAACATGAAAAAAGAACAAGAAATGTGGGCTATATTCATTAATCCCCTGCCGGGCGTATTATGTTCATTACAACGAAATATTCCTGTTTGCTTTTTTTTATTAAAAACTTTTTTTCCAATCGTTCATAGGCTAAGATCTCATTATATTTATTGATCTCAGTTTGGATAGCGCCTCCATAACTGTGAGTTGAATAACATTGAGTATCGGACTCATTGAGATCCATGTTTTAATCAGGGCCGGTTTTAGGCAAAGTGGGGCCCTGGGCAAAAGTTTAATGTGGGGCCCCAGATGCTAACATATTGCACCATCACATAGAAACATTTTGGTTGTACTTACATACGCTGAGTTCAGGACACTAAACGAGCGTGATTGACAGTATTGAAGTCGTTCGAAGTTTGTTTCCCTGCTTCTTTACACCGGCTGAGGAAGAATAATGGAGACAGAACAATCACTAGTAGATCAATCTGTACCACCCATACAGTATCATGTTATCAGCAGCACACAATTTACACGGAGCGATGTGCTGCTGAGAACAATGATTTTTGTTCCGGGATAAACAATCCAATCATTCAATGAATAGGCACCAATTTGTTTGTTTAGTATAATACACCCCATAATCCTCCGCATAGTATAATGCACTCCATAGTCCTCAACATAGTATAATGTACACCCCATAGTCCTCCATATAGTATAATGCACACCCCATAGTCCTCCATATAGTATAATGTGCCCTATAGTCCTCCATATAGTATAATGTGCCCCATAGCCCTCCATATAGTATAATACACTCCCCACAGTCCTCTATGTAGTTTAATACACTCCCCATAATCCTCCCTATTGTATAATACACTCCCCATAGTCCTCCATATAGTTTAATAAACTCCCCATTATCCTCCCTATTGTATAATACACTCCCCATAGTCCTCCATATGGTATAATACACTTCCCATAGTCCTCTATATAGTATAATACACTCCCCATAGTCCTCCATATAGTTTAATACACTCCCAATAGTCCTTCATATAGTATAATGCATTCCCCATAGTCCTCCATATTGTATAATACACTTTCAATAGTCCTCCATCTATCTAATATATATAATCATCTTATCCCATCTGTCTGTCCTTCTGTCCAGGAAATCTCACGTCGCTGATTGGTCCGGCTGCGGCCAATCAGCGACGCGGGATTTCAGAAAAAGATGGCGGCTGTTAGCGGCTCATCTGACGCACGGAGGTCAGCGGCGATGCAGCAGGGAGATGTCATCTCCCAGCTGCTCACAGCAGAACTACCCCGACCGGCGGCGCCGCTGACCTCCATGCGGCTACCGTCGGGAGTTCAGCGGCTAGGACCGCTGATCTCCCGACAGCAAGTGTGAAGGGAGGACCAGGGAGCGGCGCCACCGGTCGGGATACTTCTGTTGCGAGCAGCCGGTCATCTCCCAGCTGCTCGCAGCGGAAGTACCCGCACAGGCAGCGGCAGCCAGCCACGACCAATCAGCGATATTGGCGCCAAATTTAAACACCACTCTGCTGATTGCGCTCGGTCGGCCGCATACATATTCTAGAATACCCGATGAGTTAGAATCGGGCCACCATCTAGTATAAAATAATACACTCCCCATAGTCCTTCATATTGTATAATACACTCCCCATAGTCCTCCATATAGTATAATACACTCCTCATAGCCCTCCATATAGTATAATAAACTCCCCAGAGTCCTCCATGTACTATAATACACTCCCCATAGTCTTCCATATTGTATAATACACTCTCAATAGTCCTCCACATAGTATAATACACTCCCCATAGTCCTCCATATAGTATAATACACTCCTCATAGTCCTCCATATAGTATAATAAACTCACCATAGTCCTCCATATACTATAATACACTCCCCATAGTCCTCCATATTGTATAATGCACTCCCCATAGTCCCCCATATTGTATAATACACTCCTCATAGTCCTCCATATTGTATAATGCACCCCCATAGTCCTCCATAAACTATAATGCACTCCCCATACCATAATGTACCCCATAGTCCTTCATATAGTATAATACATTCCCCATAGTCCTTGATACAGTATAATGCAGGTCCCATATAATACATATAGTATAATGCACTCACCAGTCCTTGATAGAGTATAATGCAGCCCCCATATAGCATAATGCAGCCCCCATAGAGTATAATGCAGCCTTCATATAGTATAATGCAGCCCCCATATAGTACATATATTATAATATACCCTATAGTCCTTGATAGAGTATAATGCAGCCCCCCATTAGAGTATAATGCAGCCTCCCCATAGAGTATAATGCAGCCCCCCATAGAGTATAATGCAGTCCCCCTCAGAGTATAATGCATCCCCCTCATATAGTATAATGCAACCCCCTCATTGAGTGTAATGCAGCCCATAGAGTATAATGCAGCCCCCATAGATTATAATGCAGCCACCCCATAGAGTATAATGCAGCCCCCTCAAACTATAATGCAGCCCCCTTAGACTATAAGGCAGCTCCCTCATAGAGCATAATGCAGCCACCTCAGAGTATAATACAGCCCCCCATAGAGTATAATGCAGCCCCCATAGCATATAATGAAGTTCCCCCATAGAATATAATGCAGCCCCTCAAAGAATTATGCCGCTCCCCCATAGAGTATAAAGCAGCCACCCATAGAGTATAATGCAGCCCCCTCATAGAGTATAATGCAGCCCCCTCCGAGATATAACCCATTTTTAACCAACAATGTAAAAAATTTCAGCAAAATTATATAACAAGCTCAATAGCATATATCCAGCATTGTATATAAATGGCTATATTATTATGACAAAAAAAACTATTCACAAGAGAATATAGCTGAAAAAAATTATTTGAAAAATTGAAAGTAAATATTTTTATAAAAGGCACATGAGCAAACAAAAAGACGACAGAACAGCAGGCGGAGATGCAATGTTATATAAAAATAGAGTATAAATAACATCTATAATGGCATCTGTACAAAACGACATCAGGTAAAAAAATGGCAGTAAGATTAATTATAATCCACATTGATTGATTAATGTATAGATTAGTGTGCCACAATAGACAATTGTGAACAGGTTTTTTTTCAGCCCCCTCATAGAGTATAATGCAGCCCCCTCATAGAGTATAATGCAGCCCCCTCTCAGAGTATAATGCAGCCCCCTCTCAGAGTATAATGCAGCCTCCTCTCAGAGTATAATGCAGCCCCCTCTCAGAGTATAATGCAGCCCCCTATAGAGTATAATGTAGCCCCCTATAGAGTAAATGCAGCCCCCTACAGAGTATAATGCAGCCCCCTCAGAGTATAATGCAGCCCCCTTCATAGAGGGGTCAGCTGCATCAGAGACAGAGGAGGAATGATCGGAGAGGGAGCGTCACCTGACGCACTCTCCTCCCTCTTTGCTTTCAACTGTATCACCATCTACTATGCTGATACAGTTGAATACGCGATGCGGGGGGCGGCGTGTGGAGGAGCGGCCGCATGGTGTGCCAGTATTAGCAGCATGCTACTGGCTGGGAGCCCCTGGAGGAGTGGGGCCCTAGTCAAATTCCTAGCCTGCCTGCCCCAAATGCCGGTCCTGGTTCCAATTGTCTTAAACTAGCAAAATACTACAGATCAGAAATGAGCAAAAAGATCTGAACTACTCAGGTCCAACGTAAAGTTTGATCTTCTATGGCAGCCGGACAGTGGCAGTGTTCACTTTGACAATTCTCTTTCCAGCATAGTGGGTGCCTTTGCCACTTATCAAACCCCCAAGACATCATGATGTCATGTTGCAACTTACATCATTACTACTAACTAGGCCTTATGCAACACCATGATGTTGTGTGGCCCTAATAAGTAGCAGAGGTACCTAGAATCCTGGGAAGAAGAGAACATTGCTCTGTTACGGCTGCCACACAGGATGCTGGATGAGGGTAGTTTGACTCTTTTTGCTAATTTCTATGACATATTTCAGAACTTTCCTGTCTATTGGACCTGTAACCTACTCAAAAAAATAATTTAATAACTTGTAAGAATCCATGAGATCCCCTGATTCTGCCACATTTTTTCGTTTTACTCCGTGTTGCTCCATTGCAGCGATATTCAAATGTCTTGCTTTTGGAGTGCAGTATGGAAATTCTTTGCTTGCAGTCCAACTGAAAGTAGGAGAATAGGAGTGGTAGTCTGTGCTGCTGTGCTAAATTTAGGAAAATGCAGAGGATGCAGTAAGGTAATTAGAACATGCGATTTATTCACAACGCGTTTCGAAGGTGAACCAACTTCTTCATCAGGACCACAGGATTATGCCTGTATGCATGCTCACCACGCAAGACTCCATTGCTGAACAAAAAGCATGTTCAGCGCATGTTTAAAGTTTGCTCATCAACATTTAGACAAGCCTGCAAAATACTGGGAGAATATAGTCTGGTCAGATGAGACCAAAACTGAACACTTTGGATGCCATAATACACGCTATGTTTGGAAGCCAAAATCAGGGCATTACTGCCTTAACTGGTGTATGGGGCCCGGTGAATAGCAGTAAAGAGCGAGGGCCTGGGCATGGTCCAGGGCCCCCCCTCTTGTGCTTCTGCTCACCGGGCCCCAGGGTGTCAAGTGCTGGCGTGCCGTGGTGACGGCATACATCTCAGCGCAGGGAGAATAAATGGGGTGGGGGAGAGTAAATGATGATGAAGTGGGGGTGGGAGAGAGAGGACATGAAAAAAGGAATTGGGGCAGAGTGGGGCATGTAAATATAATGAATTGGGAGAGGGGGCATTGAGGATGACAGAGTGTGACTGGTAATGAATTGAGGGAAAGGTTCTAATTAATTTATATATTTATTAGGTGGAGAAAGTGGCTATTTACAGTTAGTGGGGACGCAGTGGTGGATTACAATTTATATTTATAATGGTGGGTTGCATAATAATTAATTATATATTAATGGTGGGTGCACGTCTGTATTCAGCTGTGTAGTGTAGAACTTGGGGAATGTGCTCTAGATAACTATTAGTGTTGAGCCACCCCCGTAGTGTTCGAGTTCGGTTCGGTTCGTCGAACACCCGTGTGTTCGCCAAACTGTTCGTCGAACTGTTCGTCGAACACCTTCGAACACCGTTAAAACCAATGGCAGGCAAACAAAAACACATAGAAACACATAGAAAACACCTTCAAAAGGTGTCCAAAAGCTGACAAACTGCTCAGAAGACACAACTAACACATGGAAAAGTGACAAGTACATATAGTCATGAGAAAAGAAAAGAGGTGGAGGAGTAAAAGGAGGGGGAGACACAGATATAGGCATGTCATGCCCTTCTAAAATCCAAAAAGTGAGAAGCCGACACGTTCAGTCCGCTCCTGCCCGTGCCACCTCCGTGTCGCCGGGTTTGTGCCAGAGCCGCGGTGAACCCTGACGGCCAGCCCCCCTCTCCCAATACTGGTGCCTGTCCGCTGGTGGGTCGAGCGAGCCCCCCTGTAGTGGAGGCAGCTCTAAGCTTTTTAATTTAAATTGTCTCTCTAATTTGAATGAATACACTTTAAATCCATTTACAAGGATCTATTGGAGGGCAAGTCTCATGCCAGCAGCCGCGTAATTCCAGCTCCAGTAGCGTCCACTAAAGCTGCTGCAGTTAAAAAGCTTTTAGAAGGATCGAGCTCGGCTGTCCACCGCAAGGCATCCTACTGCCAGTCCCAGCCCCTATGCCTTGGGGTGCCTCCTGATGCTCTTCACTGAGTATCCCGTGGTCCCGAAGCATTTCCTTTGAAAAAATTAAGTGTCCAAACTACAGGTGGTGTAGCTTGCTTAACAGCCGGGATAATCCGCTGACTAGCAGACACTGCTACTAGGCACAAAGTATTTCCTGGGCTAGATGCAGTTAAAAATTTGTAATTAGATACTCTCGTTGGATGCTGAGAAAGCATTCCATAGAGTCTCCTGGCATGCCATATATGATTCTCTTAAAAAGCTTGGGGTAGGTGTCTAGGGGACCCTTTTATAGCCAAAATCACGGCCCTGTATCGCAATACGTCACCTAGGCTGAAGATAAATGGAACTGTAGCACCCTGAGGGCTCGGTTGCTACAGAGCTATTGCACCTCACCCAGAGGTGTGATATCTCACTCTCAGGTAAGGATGGAGTGTGGATCAGGACCCGACACCTGCATGCATTACACCACATTGCCGTGGGGCAGGGCGACCAATATGCCCCTGAGATGGGCACGACAGTCCCTGTCCCTGGCTGGAGTGGGGGGAGGGAACACTGAGGAAGGGGAACCCTGTAGTGCAGGAGCAGGGAGGAAGCAGTTCCTGGGTGCATTGAGAAGGGAGTATAAAAGGTGGGCACCATCTTAGTTCAGTGCAGAGAAGTCTGAGCAGAAGTGGCAGGGAGCAGGGGCTCTGCATGAGCTCTGCTCCGGAGGCGGGCCTAGTAACAGAGGCCCAGGCCTGGAAGAGGGAGAAGGAAGGAAGAGGAGCGGAGAAGGCTCCAGGAACGAGGAACGAAGGGATTCCAGGGGTGCGGACGGGCGAGTCGCCATCGCACGCCCGAATCCACCTGCATGGAGGGGTCAGGCCAAAGGGGGAGACCGGTCCCCGAAACTAGTGGAGGCAGGAAACGACCCTCAGCTAGAAACCGGAGGCTGTGACATTTTATGTGGCGCAGCCCCTCGCTACACCCGCTAGGAGGGCTGCACATTGGGTCAGGGAAACTGACGCCAAGTTTACCAAGAGGAGGCCCGAGGCAGCCGGACAGAAGGGTTGGTAAGAAAGGCCAGACAAAGGACACACAAAGGGGGTCCTGTGAAGCGCTCCAAAGTTATCTGGGAGTTGTCTGAGCCCCTCACCTGGTGAACACAGTACGACGTGGGCAGCCGTTACCTGCAGACGTGGTCTGGATAATAAGAACTGTGAGTAAAGGCCCTGGACTGCATCACTGACTCCGTGTCGTTACTGCTGCTGCCCTGCACCATCACCCCCATCCTCCGCATACACTGCCCTGAGGCTATACTCCTCCCGTGGGGAGTTATGCTATGCTCTGCTGCACCCACAACACCAGCCTCAGTGGTCTGCCCTGCAGCGGCGGTTCACTCTGACCGCAATCCACGGGTGGCGTAGTCAGACATTTAAACATCTAAACCACATAAATAGTTCCGCCACTGGTTTGACCACCCTGAGCCACGGAACCGGGTCGCCGCCACGAAGACTACAACCACCAGCATCCACCAAAAAGGGTCCGGCTCCGGGTGTCCCAAGGCCCAGGGGGTGCATCAGAACATTTTCATCACCTTTCCCAATCACCAATGGGACAAGGCAGGGATGTCCTCTGTCCCCTCTCTTATACATCCTAGTGACGGAGCACCTGCTCTCATCAATTCGCCATAACCCCAATATTAGGTGGATTGAGGTGGGAGGCACCGAGTACAAGTGCTCTCTATTTGCTGATGATGTACTAGTATATATCACTCAATCACATATATCCATCCATGCTGTTATGGCTGAAATAGATCACTTTGTTACATGGTCAAATTTTAAAATCAATGCAGCGAAGTCTGAGGCCCTCGATGTCTCCCTCCCCAAATCCATATAGGATTCCATCCAGTCCAACTTTCCCTTTGCCTGGCCCTAACAGGGTATCAAATACTTAGGAATTCCTATTCATAGAGACCTCTCCCATCTATGTTATCTTAATTTTGGGCCCTTTATTGAACAACTCCATACAGACCACGGTTGGCAAGTTAGAACTGTAAGATTCACTACGTGAACCACTGGTGTTTTGTGGAAAAGCACATGTAAGATTCTGCAACAGTCTCTGCTGATACTCCTGCATGCGTGCATCCCTTTCTATGGCAGGAATAATTTCTGCAAATTTACTTTTGTACCGGGGATCTAACAGTGTGGCAACCCAGTAGTCAGGATTATTTCTAATTCTCACAATTCGAGGGTCATGTTGCAGGTAGTGCAGCAAGAAGGCACTCATGTGTGTTGCGCATCCAGGAGCACCAAGTCCCTGTTGTGTTGGTGGCGAGGTAACAATCATGCTTCCTTCCTCTGTCCTCTCCCCCCAACCTCGCACAACAGAAATGTGATCAAGGTCTCCCTCATCTGATGAGTCTTCCATCAGTTCGTCCTCCACTTCTTCCTGGGCTCCTGCACCTTCCTCACTAGTTTGGCTGCTACCATGCGCCCTGGTAAAACCATCTCCCCCACCCTCACATGCCTGCCGCCTTGGTGCTGCCGACCGTCTGGATCTTGCAGATGTTAGCCCTTCCGCATACAACTCCTCCTCCTCTACTTCCTCCACCTCCTCTTGTGCCACCACCTGACTCCGAATTCTGTTTAACATGTGCTCCAGCATGTAAATCACCGGAATAGTCATGCTGATAATGGCATCGTCAGCACTAAACATCTTCGTCGCCATTTCAAAACTGTGCAGAAGGGTGCATAGGTCCCTGATCTGAGACCACTCCTCCAGCGTGATTTGCCCCACCTCTGAATCTCGTTGGCCCAGACTATACGTCAGAACGTATTGCACCAGGGCTTGTCGGTGCTGCCACAGTCGCTGCAACATGTGCAGAGTTGAATTCCACCGGGTAGGCACATCGCATTTTAGCCGGTGAAGTGGCAGGCCCAACGACTTCTGTAGAGATGTAAGTCGCTGAGCTGCGGGATGCGAACGGCGGAAGTGAGCACACAGCGACCGTGCCCTCTGCAGAAGGCCATCTAGTCTGGGATAGTGGGCTAAAAATTGCTGGACAACCAGGTTCAACACGTGAGCCATACAAGGCACGTGTGTGACATTGCCCCGGCGAAGGGCCGCACCCAGGTTTGCAGTATTGTCGCACACGGCCTTCCCTGGTTTCAGGTCCAGTGGAGACAACCATTCATGAAATTGGTCCTCCAGAGCTGACCACAACTCCTCAGCTGTGTGACTCACATTTCCCAGACATTTCAATGTAAAAACCACCTGATGACGTTGAGCCCTACTGCCAGCATAGTAAGGAGGTGTGCAGGATCCCTTCTGCGCAGTTAGAAAGCTTGTGGCATGACCAGACAGGCTTTGGGTGCAGGTGGAAGACCGAGAGGAGGTTGAGGAGGCAGAAGCAGTGGAGGAACTTTGACATAAAGAGGATTGACGCACAACTCGTGGGGACGGCAAGACTTGGACAGCAGCCCCTTGTCCTGCTGTCACCATAGTTACCCAGTGCCCAGTCAGCGACATGAAACGCCCCTGTCCATGCCTACTCGTCCAAGTGTCTGTGGTGAAATGCACCCTGTCACACACAGAGTTTCTCAAAGAAGCGGTGATGTTGTGTGCGACATGCTGGTGGAGCGCAGGCACACCTTTCTTTGAGAAGTAGTGCCGACTGGGCATCTGGTACTGGGGCACTGCGACGGACATAAGGTCTCGAAAATCCTCTGTGTCCACCAGGCGGAAAGGCAGCATTTCTGTAGCCAAGAGCTTGCAGATGGTGAAATTCAACCTCTTAGCTTTCTCATGGCTAGGAGGAAATGGTCTTTTACTTGTCCACATCTGAGGGACCGAGGGCTGGCTATTGTGCTTAGACGGGGTTGATAAGGGTGTCCCCGGCAAACTGCCGGTCTGTGAGGAAGATGCAGGCGGACATGTTAGGTTGCCTTGATCCAAAGGTGGTGCTAGCGATGTCGGACAGCGCTCAACACCAGCTGGTGTTACCACCTCCAAAGAAAATGATGACCTGCCAATCACGCTGGCTGTTGCGGGTAAAGAGGTGGCAGGTCTGCGCCCCAAAACAGGTGTGACTGCTGTCCCCCCAGTCACAGAGGATGAAGAGGCCGCGGATGCACAAGATATGGCAGACGGTGGTTGGCCCGGCCGGCTAGGCCGCATTGTAGCACACTGAGCTTCCCACTGCAACTTATGCTTCATGTCCATGTGCCGGTTCATGCATGAAGTACTCAAACTATGTACTTTTTGGCCTCTACTTAGCTTTTGCTGACAAATGTTACAGATAACACGAGTTGGGTCATCTTTATCGATCTGAAAAAATGCCCAGGCTATGCAAGGCTTAGCACCCATGCGACCTGAAGAGCCACCACGACTTGTGGTGAGAGGCAGAGCTGTGTTTGAGGATGCAGTTGTTGACCTGCTTCCAGTACTGCGTCTCTGTCCAGGAAGGCGCAACCTGACCTCGTCGTCACTAGTATCTTCCTCCACCTCCTCTGCTAACCTCATCTCTTGGCTGACTGTGGGTTGACAGTAAGTGGGATCTCCAACCTCATCATCATCACCCTGTGCGTTATCACACCCGTCGTCCTCAGAGCCAACCTGTTCCTGCCCTGACAAAAAACTAAAGTTGTCGCTCCAATCAGGTATTTGAGTCTTATCATCGTCTTCCTCATTGTCTCCACCAACAGGAGTTACAGTTTGGGAATGAGGGTCTACATTATGGTCAGAACCTTCTGCGTCTGGTCCTGGATCCGACTCATAAAGATTCTGGGCATCAGTGCAGATCATTTCCTCGTCTGGATTCACAGAAGCGCTGGAGTCGACCTCTGATTCCCAGGCTATAGTATGAGTAAACAGCTCTGCAGACTCAACCATCTGTTCTACCTCATACTCAGACGGGCAGCTGGAGATTTGGGAGCTGTGAGGAAGCAAGTGCGATTGGGGTGACACCTTTGAGGACTGGAGTATTTGTGATGTTGAAGTTGATGTGGAGGAGAGCCCACTTAAAGGAGCACTTGATATCCGTTGAAGCACCTGCTGTTTTTGTGCCTCATCTGGAATTTGTAGCGATTGGCGTGGCCGTAAGAAAGGGATCTTATCACATTGTCCGCTAAAAGAAGTAGACATTTTAGTTTGGCTGGAAGATGGTCTTTCTTCTGCAGATGTTACTGTTGCTTTAACACCTACCCCACGAACACAACCTTTTTTCCCCTTCCCAACACGCCTATTCCCCTTTCCACCAGCAGCAGGCCTTTTTCCATTCATTTTGGTGGTTAACTAATTCACAACTCTGGAGTTGTTTGCACAAAAAAACAATGGATGGGAACCGAGCAGAGCTGAGTGGCCAAACTGTGGTATTAGGCCAAAACTATTGGCTGGGTTAGATGCAGAAAAAAATTATATTCAATTTGCAACCTGATGGAGGTCTGTATAGATGGATTAATAGAACAAGTCCCACACACAGCTAGAAGCTCAATATTTTTTCAGAGGTAGATGCAGAAAAAAATATATTCAGTTTGCAACCTGATGGAGGTCTGTATAGATGGATTAATAGAACAAGTCCCACACACAGCTAGAAGCCCAATATTTTTTCAGAGGTAGATGCAGAAAAAAATATATTCAGTTTGCAACCTGATGGAGGTCTGTATAGATGGATTAATAGAACAAGTCCCACACACAGCTAGAAGCCCAATATTTTTTCAGAGGTAGATGCAGAAAAAAATATATTCAGTTTGCAACCTGATGGAGGTCAGTATAGATGGACTAATACAACAAGTCCCACACACAGCTAGAAGCCCAATATTTTTTCAGAGGTAGATGCAGAAAAAAATATATTCAGTTTGCAACCTGATGGAGGTCTGTATAGATGGATTAATAGAACAAGTCCCACACACAGCTAGAAGCCCAATATTTTTTCAGAGGTAGATGCAGAAAAAAATATATTCAGTTTGCAACCTGATGGAGGTCTGTATAGATGGATTAATAGAACAAGTCCCACACACAGCTAGAAGCCCAATATTTTTTCAGAGGTAGATGCAGAAAAAATATATTCAGTTTGCAACCTGATGGAGGTCTGTATAGATGGATTAATAGAACAAGTCCCACACACAGCTAGAAGCCCAATATTTTTTCAGAGCTAGATGCAGAAAAAAATTATATTCAATTTGCAACCTGATGGAGGTCAGTATAGATGGACTAATAGAATGATGCTATGCCCAAAAGATTTTACTTCACTAGGTGCAGTAAAAAAATTGGTATTCTATACACAGGTGGTATATCTTGCAACACAGATAGGCTACTCCACTGACTAACACACTCTGCAATAGGCCAAAAAGGATTAGCTTTTCTAGATTCAGCCAAATGCTGTGAAAAAAACTTGCACAGCACTGGCACAGACCTGCCTGGCAAAAACTGATAGGAACTGATGTAACCTAGTCCTGAAAAGGACTCCAATTACAATTAGTCTTTACTCCCACAATCTATCTATTTAAGAGCACAGACCTGCCTGATAAAAGTCGTAGGAAATGCTGTAACCTAGTCCTTAAAAGGACTGCAATCACAACTATTCCCTACTCCCAAGCTATCTGTAGATTTGTGCGAAAATTGGCTTGAAATTAACAAGGTATAGCGCACACAGCAACAGCGGTGCCGTCTAACACGCAGCTGCAGCAGTGAGAAAATGGTGGCGACGGGGAAAATGGCTTGGTCTTATAGGGCAAGGACATGTGACATACACTGCCAATGACACATGCCCTTGCTTGTGTGAAAAAAAGCACTTCGCTCCGTGTGTGCGCTGCTGATAGGCTGACAGATTGCACCTCCCCACTGCAAATGCGGGAAAGAGAAAAAAAATGGAGATCTTCATTGTTCCTGCAGAGATCCATCCCCTGCCCCTCCCCCCACCCCGCTGTACACTCAAACTGCGTATTAACATTAATTTTCATCATTACTGAGAAAAAATCCAGTTATGATTTTGGTGCACGAACAGTTATCGAACATAACCTCGAACAGCCGAATTTTTCTCAAATTGTTCGTGTTCGCCGAACGGCTCGAACACCGCCCAAAACAGCTCGAATTTGAGATTGGCGAACAGTTCGAGTAGAACAACGCTCATCTCTAGTGTTTAGGTCAAGGCATGACTACAATCAACATTGTGCGATGATCAGGATGAAGTGTCTTGGCAATCAAGAAGTATGTAGCTGATTCACAGTACACACGTGTGCGTGCTGATAAGGGCAAATTGAGGACTCTTTCCTACAGGCAATTACGTCAGGTTGAAAGAGCAGCGGCAAAAAAGCCTTGTCATAGCAGCAGACAAGTTTTTGAAGCTGCTTGTGCCTCCAACGTCCCCCGAACAACAAGATGCAGGGTCCTTCAGAGGTTTGCAGCTGTGCATATGCCATCCTGTCGACCTCCTCTATCCACTTCACACAAGCAGAAACGGCTCCAGTGGGCCAAACATTACATGAAGACTGATTTCAAAACTGTTTTGTTCACGGATGAGTGCCGTGCAGCGCTCGATGGTCCAGATGGATGGAGTGGAGGATGGCTGGCTGATGGACACCCCAAGCAAACACGGCTACAGCGCCAACAAGGAGGAGGTTGAGTAATGTTTTGGGCTGGAATCATGGGGAGAGAGATTGTCGGCCCCTTTAGGATCCCTGAAGGCGCTAAAGATGAACTCCATAATGTATGTGGATTTTCTCAAACAGCACTTCCTGCCATGGTTCAAGAAGAAGAACCATGTATTTCACAGCAAGATCATTTTTTTGCATGATAATGCACCATCTCATGCTGCACATAAAACATCTGCATCTCTGGCTGATATGGGCATAAAAGGGGACAAACTTATGGTGTGACCCCCATGCTCCCCTGACCTCTACCCCATTCAGAACCTCTGGAGCATCATCAAAAGGAGTGTCTATGATGGCGGGAGGCAGTTCACATCTAAGCAACAGCTCTGGGAGGGTATTCTGTCCTCATGCAAAACAATTGAAGCAGAAACCATCCAAAACCTGACAAATTCAATGGACGAGAGAGTTCAGAAGCTCCTTTCGAACAAGGGGTCCTATGTGAAAATGTAACATCACCTAGAATAAAGTTTTGAGTTGAAAACTGTTTGATTTCAGTTTCTAATAACCTGCTAATGCTTATAATTTCAAAAATGACCATTTTATTGGTCTTTATTAAAATGAAAAGGTTGATCGAAAAGTTTGGGGGATCTAAGAGTGTGGCAACCCAGTAGTCATGATTACTTCGAATTCTGACAAAATGAGGGTCATGTTGCAGGTAGTGCAGCAAGAAGGCACTTATGTGTCTTGCGCATCTCGGAGCCCCAAAATTATTTTCCGTTCTAGATGCAGCTAAAAATTATTATTAATTTTAAATCTGGTGGAGCTTAGTATAGATGGGCTAATAGGATCAGTGCTGCACACTGCTACAAAGCCCAAATTATTTTCCAGTCAAGATACAGATAAACATGATTAGTAATTTGAAAGCTTAAAACGGTTGGTAGGGTGATTTTAACCAATCATCAAGCTTTTACTCTCCCCAGGATGACACAGGGGTAGAAAAGTCGCTTCGGATCCATGATTTGTTCATCTTTATGAACGCGAGTCTGTCTACATTATCAGTGGAGAGCCGCGTGCGCTTATCTGTCAGCACACCACCAGCAGCGCTGAACACACGTTCAGACAGAACGCTGGCTGCGGGGCATTACAAGATCTCCAAGGCGTAAGTGGCTAGCTCCGGCCATTTATCCAGATTGGAAGCCCAAAAAGAGCAAGGGTCCAGTGACACAGTCATGGCTTCAATGTTTACTTGGAGCTACTCCTGTACCATCGTCTCTAGGCGTTGACTATGTGTCAGACTTCTTGTCTCCTGTGGCCTTGCAAAGCATGGGCTAAAAAAGTGGTGAAATGATTCCGCAAAATTGATGTTACCAGCAGATACTGTAGTTCTGTTACGGTTTGAGTGCTGAACACTTGACGGTCCCACGGTTGGCAAGTTGGAACTGTGAGATTCACTACGTGCACCACTGGTGTTTTGTGGAAAAGCACATGTAAGATTCTGCAACAGTCTCTGCTGATACTCCTGCATGCGTGCATCCCTTTCTATGGCAGGAATAATTTCTGCAAATTTACTTTTGTACCGGGGATCTAACAATGTGGCAACCCAGTAGTCAGGATTATTTCTAATTCTCACAATTCGAGGGTCATGTTGCAGGTAGTGCAGCAAGAAGGCACTCATGTGTGTTGCGCATCTAGGAGCACCAAGTCCCTGTTGTGTTGGTGGCGAGGTAACAATCATGCTTCCTTCCTCTGTCCTCTTCCCCCAACCTCGCACAACAGAAATGTGATCAAGGTCTCCCTCATCTGATGAGTCTTCCATCAGTTCATCCTCCACTTCTTCCTGGGCTCCTGCACCTTCCTCACTAGTTTGGCTGCTACCATGCGCCCTGGTTAAACCATCTCCCCCACCCTCACATGCCTGCCGCCTTGTTGCTGCCGACCATCTGGACCTTGCAGATGTTAGCCCTTCCGCATACAACTCCTCCTCCTCTACTTCCTCCACCTCCTCTTGTGCCACCACCTGACTCCGAATTCTGTTTAACATGTGCTCCAGCATGTAAATCACCGGAATAGTCATGCTGATAATGGCATCGTCAGCACTAAACATCTTCGTCGCCATTTCAAAACTGTGCAGAAGGGTGCATAGGTCCCTGATCTGAGACCACTCCTCCAGCGTGATTTGCCCCACCTCCGGATCTCGTTGGCCCAGGCTATACGTCAGAACGTAATGCACCAGGGCTTGTCGGTGCTGCCACAGTCGCTGCAACATGTGCAGAGTTGAATTCCACCGGGTAGGCACATCGCATTTTAGCCGGTGAAGTGGCAGGCCCAACGACTTCTGTAGAGATGTAAGTCGCTGAGCTGCGGGATGCGAACGGCGGAAGTGAGCACACAGCGACCGTGCCCTCTGCAGAAGGCCATCTAGTCTGGGATAGTGGGCTAAAAATTGCTGGACAACCAGGTTCAACACGTGAGCCATACAAGGCACGTGTGTGACATTGCCCCGGCGAAGGGCCGCACCCAGGTTTGCAGCATTGTCGCACACGGCCTTCCCTGGTTTCAGGTCCAGTGGAGACAACCATTCATGAAATTGGTTCTCCAGAGCTGACCACAACTCCTCAGCTGTGTGACTCACATTTCCCAGACATTTCAAAGTAAAAACCGCCTGATGACGTTGAGCCCTACTGCCAGCATAGTATGGAGGTGTGCAGGATCCCTTCTGCGCAGTTAGAAAGCTTGTGGCATGACCAGACAGGCTTTGGGTGCAGGTGGAAGACCGAGAGGAGGTTGAGGAGGCAGAAGCAGTGGAGGAACTTTGACATAAAGAGGATTGACGCACAACTCGTGGGGACGGCAAGACTTGGACAGCAGCCCCTTGTCCTGCTGTCATCATAGTTACCCAGTGCCCAGTCAGCGACATGAAACGCCCCTGTCCATGCCTACTCGTCCAAGTGTCTGTGGTGAAATGCACCCTGTCACACACAGAGTTTCTCAAAGAAGCGGTGATGTTGTGTGCGACATGCTGGTGGAGCGCAGGCACACCTTTCTTTGAGAAGTAGTGCCGACTGGGCATCTGGTACTGGGGCACTGCGACGGACATAAGGTCTCGAAAATCCTCTGTGTCCACCAGGCGGAAAGGCAGCATTTCTGTAGCCAAGAGCTTGCAGATGGTGAAATTCAACCTCTTAGCTTTCTCATGGCTAGGAGGAAATGGTCTTTTACTTGACCACATCTGAGGGACCGAGGGCTGGCTATTGTGCTTAGACGGGGTTGATAAGGGTGTCCCCGGCAAACTGCCGGTCTGTGAGGAAGATACAGGCGGACATGTTAGGTTGCCTTGATCCAAAGGTGGTGCTATCGATGTCGGACAGCGCTCAACACCAGCTGGTGTTTCCACCTCCAAAGAAAATGATGACCTGCCAATCACGCTGGCTGTTGCGGGTAAAGAGGTGGCAGGTCTGCGCCCCAAAACAGGTGTGACTGCTGTCCCCCCAGTCACAGAGGATGAAGAGGCCGCGGATGCACAAGATATGGCAGACGGTGGTTGGCCCGGCCGGCTAGGCCGCATTGTAGCACACTGAGCTTCCCACTGCAACTTATGCTTCATGTCCATGTGCCGGTTCATGCATGAAGTACTCAAACTATGTATTTTTTGGCCTCTACTTAGCTTTTGCTGACAAATGTTACAGATAACATGAGTTGGGTCATCTCTATCGATCTGAAAAAATGCCCAGGCTATGCAAGGCTTAGCACCCATGCGACCTGAAGAGCCACCACGACTTGTGGTGAGAGGCAGAGTTGTGTTTGAGGATGCAGTTGTTGACGTGCTTCCAGTACTACGTCTCTGTCCAGGAAGGCGCAACCTGACCTCGTCGTCACTAGCATCTTCCTCCACCTCCTCTGCTGACCTCATCTCTTGGCTGACTGTTGGTTGACAGTAAGTGGGATCTCCAACCTCATCATCATCACCCTGTGCGTTATCACACCCGTCGTCCTCAGAGCCAACCTGTTCCTGCCCTGACAAAAAACTAAAGTTGTCGCTCCAATCAGGTATTTGAGTCTCATCATCGTCTTCCTCATTGTCTCCACCAACAGGAGTTACAGTTTGGGAATGAGGGTCTACATTATGGTCAGAACCTTCTGCGTCTGGTCCTGGATCCGATTCATAAAGATTCTGGGCATCAGTGCAGATCATTTCCTCGTCTGGATTCACAGAAGTGCTGGAGTCGACCTCTGATTCCCAGGCTATAGTATGAGTAAACAGCTCTGCAGACTCAACCATCTGTTCTACCTCATACTCAGACGGGCAGCTGGAGATTTGGGAGCTGTGAGGAAGCAAGTGCGATTGGGGTGACACCTTTGAGGACTGGAGTATTTGTGATGTTGAAGTTGATGTGGAGGAGAGCCCACTTAAAGGAGCACTTGATATCTCTTGAAGCACCTGCTGTTTTTGTGCCTCATCTGGAATTTGTAGCGATTGGCGTGGCCGTAAGAAAGGGATCTTATCACATTGTCCGCTAAAAGAAGTAGACATTTTAGTTTGGCTGGAAGATGGTCTTTCTTCTGCAGATGTTACTGTTGCTTTAACACCTACCCCACGGACACAACCTTTTTTCCCCTTCCCAACACGCCTATTCCCCTTTCCACCAGCAGCAGGCCTTTTTCCACTCATTTTGGTGGTTAACTAATTCACAACTCTGGAGTTGTTTGCACAAAAAAACAATGGATGGGAACCGAGCAGAGCTGATTGGCCAAACTGTGGTATTAGGCCAAAACTATTGGCTGGGTTAGATGCAGAAAAAAATTATATTCAATTTGCAACCTGATGGAGGTCAGTATAGATGGACTAATAGAGAAAGTCCCACACACAGCTAGAAGCCCAAATATTTTTTCAGAGGTAGATGCAGAAAAAAAATATATTCAGTTTGCAACCTGATGGAGGTCAGTATAGATGGACTAATAGAGAAAGTCCCACACACTGCTAGAAGGCCAAATATTTTTTCAGAGCTAGATGAAGACAAAAAATTATTTTTAATTTGCAACCTGATGGAGGTCAGTATAGATGGACTAATAGAGAAAGTCCCACACACAGCTAGAAGCCCAAATATTTTTTCAGAGCTGGATGCAGATAAAAATTATTTTTAATTTGCAACCTGATGGAGGTCAGTATAGAGGGACTAATAGAGAAAGTCCCACACACTGCTAGAAGGCCAAATATTTTTTCAGAGCTAGATGCAGAAAAAAAATATATTCAGTTTGCAACCTGATGGAGGTCAGTATAGATGGACTAATAGAACAAGTCCCACACACAGCTAGAATACCAAATATTTTTTCAGAGGTAGATGCAGATAAAAATTATATTCAGTTTGCAACCTGATGGAGGTCTGTATAGATGGACTAATAGAGAAAGTCCCACACACTGCTAGAAGGCCAAATATTTTTTCAGAGCTAGATGCAGACAAAAATTATTTTCAGTTTGCAACCTGATGGAGGTCAGTATAGATGGACTAATAGAACAAGTCCCACACACAGCTAGAAGCCCAAATATTTTTTCAGAGGTAGATGCAGAAAAAAATTATATTCAGTTTGCAACCTGATGGAGGTCTGTATAGATGGATTAATAGAACAAGTCCCACACACAGCTAGAAGCCCAAATATTTTTTCAGAGGTAGATGCAGATAAAAATTATTTTTAATTTGCAACCTGATGGAGGTCAGTATAGATGGACTAATAGAACAAGTTCCACACACAGCTAGAAGCCCAAATATTTTTTCAGAGGTAGATGCAGAAAAAAATTATATTCAGTTTGCAACCTGATGGAGGTCTGTATAGATGGATTAATAGAACAAGTCCCACACACAGCTAGAAGCCCAATATTTTTTCAGAGGTAGATGCAGAAAAAAAATATATTCAGTTTGCAACCTGATGGAGGTCAGTATAGATGGACTAATAGAACAAGTCCCACACACTGCTAGAAGGCCAAATATTTTTTCAGAGCTAGATGCAGACAAAAAATTAATTTTAATTTGCAACCTGATGGAGGTCAGTATAGATGGACTAATAGAGAAAGTCCCACACACTGCTAGAAGGCCAAATATTTTTTCAGAGCTGGATGCAGATAATAATTATTTTTAATTTGCAACCTGATGGAGGTCAGTATAGATGGACTAATAGAGAAAGTCCCACACACTGCTAGAAGGCCAAATATTTTTTCAGAGCTAGATGCAGAAAAAAATTATATTCAGTTTGCAACCTGATGGAGGTCAGTATAGATGGACTAATAGAACAAGTCCCAGACACTGCTAGAAGCCCAAATATTTTTTCAGAGCTAGATGCAGAAAAAAATTATATTCAATTTGCAACCTGATGGAGGTCAGTATAGATGGACTAATAGAATGATGCTATGCCCAAAAGATTTTACTTCACTAGGTGCAGTAAAAAAATTGGTATTCCATACACAGGTGGTATATCTTGCAACACAGATAGGCTACTCCACTGACTAACACACTCTGCAATAGGCCAAAAAGGATTAGCTTTGCTAGATTCAGCCAAATGCTGTGAAAAAAACTTGTACAGCACTGGCACAGACCTGCCTGGCAAAAACTGATAGGAACTGATGTAACCTAGTCCTGAAAAGGACTGCAATTACAATTAGTCTTTACTCCCACAATCTATCTATTTAAGAGCACAGACCTGCCTGATAAAAGTCGTAGGAAATGCTGTAACCTAGTCCTTAAAAGGACTGCAATCACAACTATTCCCTACTCCCAAGCTATCTGTAGATTTGTGCGAAAATTGGCTTCAAATTAACAAGGTATAGCGCACACAGCAACAGCGGTGCCGTCTAACACGCAGCTGCAGCAGTGAGAAAATGGTGGCGACGGGGAAAATGGCTTGGTCTTATAGGGCAAGGACATGTGACATACACTGCCAATGACACATGCCCTTGCTTGTGTGAAAAAAGCACTTCGCTCCGTGTGTGCGCTGCTGATAGGCTGACAGATTGCACCTCCCCACTGTAAATGCGGGAAAGAGAAAAAAAAATGGAGATCTTCATTATTCCTGCAGAGATCCATCCCCTGCCCCTCCCCCCACCCCGCTGTACACTCAAACTGCGTATTAACATTAATTTTCATCATTACTGAGAAAAAATCCAGTTATGATTTTGGTGCACGAACAGTTATCGAACATAACCTCGAACAGCCAAATTTTTCTCAAATCGTTCGTGTTCGCCGAACGGCTCGAACACCGCCCAAAACAGCTCGAATTTGAGATTGGCGAACAGTTCGAGTAGAACAACGCTCATCTCTAATAACTATGTGTTATTTTATGCAGAGACGCATACTGTCTGGAAGAAGTCATAGCGTTCTGCGCTGGATGAAGGAGAAAAGCGAAGATGAACAACTTCAACTAGAGACGTCACTGGTGAGTCAGTGTGTTATCTGTACACTGACACTATACACTATATACAGAGCTCCTGTGTATAATGTTACTGGTGATCCCTGTATTGCCTGTACACTATATACAGATCTCCTATGTATAATGTCACTGATGATCCCTCTATTACCTGTACACTGACACTATATACAGAGCTCCTGTGTATAATGTCACTGGTGTCCCTGTATTACCAGTAAACTGACACTATATACAGAGCTCCTGTGTATAATGTCACTGGTTATCACTGTGTTACCTGTAAACTATATACAGAGCTCCTTTGTATAATGTCACTGATGATCCCTGTATTACCTGTACACTGACACTATACACAAATCTCCTGTTTATAATGTCACTGGTGTCCCTGTATTACCTGTACACTGACACTATATACAGAGCTCCTGTGTATAATGTCACTGGTGATCACTGTATTACCTGTACACTGACAATATACACTCAATACTATGTACAGAGATCCTGTGTATAATGGCACTTATGGTAATACTAGTATTGTGTTTTTTTTATTAATGATCAGTATTTTAGTATTCAGTCACTATGTGGCGGCAATATGTGGTCTGGACACAGTGTGGAGGTATTTGTTCCTTTTATGTGGCATTGTTTGGTCACTATGTGATGGTAATATGTGGTCTGGTAATGGTGTGGCAGTATTTGTTCCTTGTATGTGGCATGATTCGGTCACTATGTCATGGTAATATGTGGTCTAGTCATGGTGTGGCGGTATTTGTTCCTTGTATGTGGTATTATTCGGTCACTATGAGGTGGTAATATGTGGTCCAGTCATGGTGTGACGGTATTTGTCTCTTGTATGTGATATTATTGGTCATTTTAAAAAATGTATGTGACACATTCCCTTAAAGAAAAATAAAGAAAAATATACGTAAAAGGAGTACCGAATATTTTAAGAAATGTTTAATAGGTTAGAGTAGAGTATGGCCCTACCAGAAGAGTCTCCTTGATGTGATGGCGGCTTAAAAAATCGTTTGGCCAAAACAAAAACTGCTGGCTATGTATTTGATATGGTGTTCTATGTTAATGTGTGATTGGTGGGACGTGGTGCAGAAGTGGAGTTTTTCCAAGAGTGGGCTGTGGGACTGTGGAAGGTTCGAGGGATGGAGGTGGAGATGGGTTGGAGCCTGGGCGGAGTCTCAAGGGGGCCCAAAAATATTGCCAGTTGGGGCCCTGAAATTCCTGTTGGCAGTCTTGCCCAAAATTCACTGCATATCACCCAAAAAACACC
This sequence comes from Phyllobates terribilis, assembly GCF_046119375.1. Classification (NCBI taxonomy): domain Eukaryota; kingdom Metazoa; phylum Chordata; class Amphibia; order Anura; family Dendrobatidae; genus Phyllobates; species Phyllobates terribilis. The sequence continues at coordinate 212,409,125 of NW_027362769.1, read as the reverse complement.
ATACCAACAGTGAAGTTTGGAGGTGTGAATCTCATGATGTGGGGATGTTTTTCAGCATGTGGCACTGGCAAACTTCAAATAATTGAATGGACAAATGTACAGAGACATTCATGATATAGAGTAAATCTGCTGCCATCTATCAGGATGATGAAGATGAAACAAGGGTGGACAATTCAGCAATACAATGATCCCCAACACACAGAAAGGAAACTCTCAATTGGTTTCAGAGAAAGAAAATCAAGGTGCTAGAATGGCCGAGCCAATCACCTGACCTGAATCCAATAGAAAATGTACGGAAGGAACTAAAGCTCAGAGTTCATAGAAGGAGAACCTTAAAGATTTGAAAAGTTTTTGTGTGGAAGAATGGGCCAAAATTACACCTGAGCAATGCCTGCGACTAGTTTCCCCATACAGGAGGAGTCTTGAAGCTGTCATCATCAACAAAGGCTTTTATATGAAGTATTAATTGAATTTCAGTTTGCGTGTTCAATACTTTTTCCTGTGTCATTTCTCATCATTACATCATTATTTCACATAATTTAGCTTATGGACATCTATGGTTTGATTCCTTTGTCTGTGTGGATTGGTTGCATTCTGTCCACTCCACTGATTGGCTGCATTCTGGCTATGGAATCAATGGTGGGGGTGGGGTTATTCAGAGATCATGAATATGCAGGACTATATGGCAGCACATTCACTAGTTCTCTAGTGGTAATCTTCTGCTGATGAAACTGTGATTTTATCAAAACTACTGCACACAGCCCAGCACTGGAACCACAGTCACTGTCTCTACATTATGCAGCTCTCAATTTAGGTGGTAAAATCTAGTGACATATTACTTTAACCCCTTAACGCCATATGATAATCAAGTTACATCATTTGCCATCTCCGTGCCTTTGATGTGGACTTGCTAGCCCGCATCTTTGCTGCCAGATGACGGCTGTGGTGAATATCCATCCTCTACCGCTAACAGCCATGAGTGGAGCAGCACACTGCAGAAAATCTGCTAAATGCTGCTGTTAATGTGTGACAGCGGCATTTACCGCATGCCGGCAATGAGGAGCGATATTCTATAATTGTGAGATGATTTGTGATTCGCCAATGGTTTGTCATAATAGCCGGGGATCTGCTTAAGACCCCGGTGCCTGTCATGATGATACTCCTGTGAAAGCCAGCCCATGGCTGGCGTTCATAGAAGACCGTTTTTTTGCTATCCACAGTAACACTATTGTATTGCTGTATATTGCACAAGCGATCAGCTGATCGCAGGTTCAAGTCACCTGAGGGGACTAACAAATAAAGTAATAGGTAAAAAAATGCTTTAAAAAAAATAAATAAAAGTTCAAATCACCACCCTTTTCCCCCCATTTAAAATTCTGAAATAAAAAACAGATATTTGATATTTCTGCATTCATAAAAGTCTGTTGTATCAAAATAAAAAATAAATTAATCTGATTAGTAAATGGCGAAACGAGAAAAAAATCAAAGCGGCAGAAATGCGTTTTTCCTCGAAATGATATAAATAAAAACATTGTGCACAAAAAACAAGCCCTCACACAGCCCCATATTCCGAAAGTTGAAAACGTTACGGAAAATGGCGTCACAAGCAAATTAGATTTTACCACTTAAGTAAAACAAAAACTATACATGTTTGGTATCTGCATAATCGTGCTGACCTGGAGAATCATTATTGCCAGGTTATCCTTACCATAAAATAAATGCTGTAAATAAAAAACCCAAAAATACAATTGCGGAATTGCGTTTTTTTTTCCATAAGCCACACTTGGAATTTTTTTCTCGCTTTCCAATACACCACATGGTAAAATGGATGGGGTCATTCAAAAGTACAACTCAAGTTCTGGCTTTTGGAATAAGGGGAGGAAAAAAGCGCAAAAACTAAACATTGCTGGGCCCTTAAGGGGTTAAATGGATTGTTGTTACCATCGATTGCTATCCATATTCTTCATGTCTTTTCCAGGCTCTGCAGTATTGAGATTCGTAGCAAAAGCATTTGTCGCAAATTGAGTTTTTTTTATCAAATTCATCAAATCTTGCAAATTTGAGTTTTGAAAAACTAATGTCTAGTGACTAATACAGTAGGTTATTTGTAAATTAAATAACATACTGACACTTCTGCTCCTGCTTCAGCTTCATATAGGGTTACCTGCAGAACTTTATATTATCATTTGAGAGCTTGAGGTCACTGTGGGATCCTCTGTTCTCTGGTGGATCAGTCCAATATCATCATTTTAACACGTACTGAGTACATGGCACAATTTTCATTTATGACCAGTCAACCTATTGTATAAATCAAATATCCTACAAAAAGAGAAGTGCAGAACTCAAAAACTAATCATAAAAAATATAATCTTACAATTAAAAATAATTAAAAAAACAAACATCAGATATACAGTAAAGATATGTGTCAATTAGGTGAGTATACATGAGTAAATAGGAGTGTCTGAGCAAAGGGTCTGAATACTCATGACCATGTCATATTTAAGTTTTGTTTTTTTTAATACATTTGCAAAAACTTCTACATTTCTGTTATTTTTCAGTCAAGATGGAGTGCGGAGTGTACTTTAATGAGAAAAAAAATGAACTTTTTAGAATTTACCAAATGGCTGCTATGAAACAAAGAGTGAAAAATTTAAAGGAGTCTGAATACTTTCCGTACCCACTGTATAAGAGCATTCCATATAATATATACACAATGCTAGCTACAGTATATGTTCATCGAAGAGAAAGCACCTGACATGCGTTTCGCATACAGCTTCATCAGGGAATAAATAGACAACACAAAATACATGCTATTGTATCAATCAGAGCCATCCAAACCTGATATGAATATTATGTCATTAAGGAATGCTGAATTTCATCTACAAGGTTTATACGATAACAGAGCACCGAAACAGGAATTCAGGAAAGACACTAGCACCAATGCTTTGCAAGAGACAGTGAGAACACGTGACAATAAGTCATATAATCTCAGTAATATCACATTGTGACATAGACACTCCTCACAAGAGGAAGAATAATTGAGACTGAAAGGGAAGGTCAGTTCACCTGCAGGATAAGGATACCAATTGTCACATAGTTACATAGTTTATAAGGCCGAAAGAAGACAAGCGTCCATCCAGTTCAGCCTATTTCTTGTGCACTGCAGCTATTCCGCAGCGTTGATCCAAGGGAAGGCAAAAAAAATCCATGCGGTATAGGCCAATTTACATCATTGATGAAAAATTCACTTCCCGACTCCAATCTGGCAGTCAGATTAAATCCCTGGATTAATTAACTATCACTAAGCTTAAGATGTAATTTTATTGTTCTCAAGAAAGGCGTCCAGGCCTCTCTTGAACTCATTAAGTGAGTTGGACATCACCACTTCCTCTCCCAGAGAGTTCCAGAGTCTCACGGCTCTGACCGTAAAGAATCCCCTTCTATGCTGGTGCAGGAACCTCCTTTCCTCCAGACGCATAGTGTGGCCCCTCATCTTTGTCACCATCCTTGGTATAAACAGGTCATGGGAGAAATTTCTGTACTGCCCCCTGATGTATTTATACATGATTATGAGGTCTCCCCTAAGCCTTCTCTTTTCCAACGTAAATAGGCCTAATTTTGACAACCTCTCTGGGTATTCTAGTCCCTCCATTCCCTTTATTACCTTAGTCGCCCTCCTTTGTACCCTCTCTCGCTCCAATATGTCTTTCCTGAGCACAGGAGCCCAGAACTGTGCACAATATTCTAAGTGCGGCCTTACCAGCGCTTTATACAGAGGAAGAACAATGTTCTCATCATATGCCCCTATTCCTCTTCTGATGCATGCCATGACTCTATTTGCCTTCGCAGCTGCTGCCTGACACTGGGCACTCCAATTTAATTTGCTGTTAACCAAGACGCCCAGGTCGTTCTCCATGTCAGATTTGCCCAACGGTTTCCCATTTAATATGTATGGGTGACTGCTGTTTTTCTTTCCCATGTTCATGACCTTACATTTATCGGCATTGAACCCCAATTGCACAGAGACTTGTAGTACTGCAAGATACATAAGAAAGCAAGATTCCAACAAAAGGATTCTTCATGTCCCTGACTTTGATGCGGCCTCACACGCTGAGCTTTGCATGCCTCAATTAAAATTGGAGTGTAATGTGTCAACCTGCCTTCTTAACAGTAAAGCATAGAACTGTTCAGTACAAAGTGTTAAACATTACATATCCTCATATATGGCAAACTTTTTTGCAATTTAAGTAAATGGGTGGCATATCTGATTACATTTCGTAGAGTTGCACACATTGGGGATGTCAGTTCACCATATATATTTATATATATATTTTTTATTTATATATATATATATATATATATATATATATATATATATATATATATATGCAGTGGGGGCCAAAAGTATTGGCACCCCTGCAATTCTGTCAGATAATACTCAGTTTCTTCCTGAAAATGATTGCAATCACAAATTCTTTGGTATTATTATCTTCATTTAATTTGCTTGCAAGGAAAAAACACAAAAGAGAATGAAGCAAAAATCAAATCATTGATCATTTCAAACAAAACTCCAAAAATGGGCCAGAGAAAAGTATTGTCACCCTCAACCTAATACTTGGTTGCACAACCTTTAGCCAAAATAACTGTGAACAACCGCTTCCGGTAACCATCAATGAGTTTCTTACAATGCTCTGCTGGAATTGTAGACCATTCTTCTTTGGCAAACTGCTCCAGGTCCCTGATATTTGAAGGGTGCCTTCTCCAAACTGCCATTTTGAGATCTCTCCACAGGTTTTCTATGGGATTCAGGTCTGCACTCATTGCTGGCCACCTTAGAAGTCTCCAGTGCTTTCTCTCAAACCATTTTATAGTGCTTTTGGAAGTGTGTTTTGGGTCATTGTCCTGCTGGAAGACCCATGACCTCTGAGGGAGACCCAGCTTTCTCACACTGGGCCCTACATTATGCTGCAAAATTTGTTGACAGTCTTCAGACTTCATAATGCCATGCACACGGTCAAGCAGTCCAGTGTCAGAGGCAGCAAAGCAACCCCAAAACATCAGGGAACCTCCGCCATGTTTGACTGTAGGGACAGTGTTCTTTTCTTTGAATGCCTCTTTTTTTTTCCTGTACACTCTATGTTGATGCTTTTTGCTAAAAAGCTCTACTTTTGTCTCATCTGACCAGAGAACATTCTTCCAAAACGTTTTAGGCTTTCTCAGGTAAGTTTTGGCAAACTCCAGCCTGGCTTTTTTATGTCTCACGGTAAGAAGTGGGGTCTTCCTGGGTATCCTAACATACAGTTCCTTTTCATTCAGACGCCGACGTATAGTACGGGTTGACACTCTTGTACCCTAGGACTGCAGGGCAGCTTGAACTTGTTTGGATGTTAGTCGAGGTTCTTTATCCACCATCCGCACAATCTTGCATTGAAATCTCTCGTCAATTTTTCTTTTCCGTCCACATCTAGGGAGGTTAGCCACAGTGTCATGGACTTTAAACTTCTTGATGACACTGCGCACAGAAGACACAGGAACATTCAGGTCTTTGGAGATGGACTTGTAGCCTTGAGATTACTCATGCTTCCTCACAATTTGGTTTCTCAAGTCCTCAGACAGTTCTTTGGTCTTTCTTCTTTTCTCCATGCTCAATGTGGTACACACAAGGACACAGGACAGAGGTTGAGTCAACTTTAATCCATGTTAACTGGCTGCAAGTGTGATTTAGTTATTGCCAACACCTGTTAGGTGCCACAGGTAAGTTACAGGTGCTGTTAATTACACGAATTAGAGAAACATCACATGATTTTTCAAACAGTGCCAATACTTTTGTCCACCCCCTTTTTTAGGTTTGGTGTGGAATTGTATCTAATTTGGCTTTAAGACAATTCTTTTTGTGTTTTTTCATTGAAGACAAATTAAATGAAGATAATAATGCCAAAGAATTTGTGATTGCAATCATTTTCAGGAAGAAACTGAGTATTATCTGACAGAATTGCAGGGGTGCCAATACTTTTGGACACCACTGTATATATATATATATATATATATATATATATATATATATATATATATATATATATATATATATATATATATATATATATATATATATATATATATATATATATATATATATAAAAAGCATTTTGTGCTATAAAGGCTTTAAGTAACAAAAAATATGAGAAGAATCTAATTTGAGACAGACTAGTTGTCTGCTATTCTCACATGAAAGTCTGTGGTTGTTAGGTAGTTTTTCCTAGCTATCAGCCTGTCAGAGTTCACTTTTGATTAGCTCTTAGCTGTAGATTCACCTTGCTAAATGCTGAGAACAAAGAAGGCATGTAAGAGGTACCAAGAATTGTGTGTTGGACTCTTTAAATAGAATTTGGAACAGTAACCTTCATTTGATTGGTGAAAACAATGTAAATAGACACCAGCAACAGTTGACTGGATATTAACTAAGAGGCAAGAAGTTTTTATGTTTACAATGTCTCTCTAAGAGGTATCAAACTGGAACAAAAGTGGTAAGTTGGTTTACAGTAACAATCTAACACTGGTAACATATTTGTTGTACTTTTGATCATCTGCTGGCAAAAACCTCAGCAGCTGTCACGGGTGTGTCGCCACGAAGATCGTCACGATTACACAGCCTGACTTCTCGCAGCTGACTTTTTGGTGCTTTGTGTTTTCGGCAGTGAGGGAGTTAATTCTCTTTCTCTCTGTGCTAGACGAGGTCCAGCCTCGCCCAGCTGCAATCAATGCTGCTGTAGTGAGTCTCCTTCAAATGCCTGCTGGTCTGTTTGGGAAGTGTCGGTGAAAGCTTTTCATACAGACTTACAGAGCGGATCGTGGTATTTGGAGTTTCTGAGATAAGTGTATTTGGAGTGTATTTTCCCTTCCTCGCTTTATCATTTATCTCCTTTCCCGTTCGTGTTCCCTCTGTTGTAGTAGTGTAGTCTTACTTGTCCTCTTTTGTTGTGATCGGGGTCCTTCTCAGGACTAGATTACTTAGGTGCAGGGATCCTCAGGAGGTAGGGGTTACGCTGGCGGCCTGGACCTCTGTACCTTTAACAGTACCTCCAGGTTGAGGGATTAGTCAGGGCCCCAGCTTAGGGTCAGCTTAGGCCCCTACCTCCAGTATACAGAGACAGTGTGACATTTTCACCGACCCACTTAGTTTTTCTCCAGCTACCATGGATCCAGTAGCCGGTCTAGCTCGGCAGTTGCAGAGTTTGTCCATGGAGCTGGCGGACGTTAGGTCCAAGGTTTTGCATCCTCTGGAGCAAGCCGGACCAGAACCTAAAGTAGCTCTCCCTGACAGGTTCACTGGGGGGCGGGACAAGTTTTTTGTTTTCCGGGAGGCATGCAAATTGTACTTTCGGCTGCGGCCTCGGTCATCGGGGAGTGAAGAACAAAGGGTGGGAATTGTCATCTCGCTCCTACAAGGGGACCCACAATCTTGGGCGTTCTCTCTTCCCCCGGGCTCCCCGGCTCTCCAGTCAGTGGATAGGTTTTTCGCTGCTCTGGGACTCGTATATGATGACCCAGATCGGATCTCCCTTGCTGAGTCTAAGTTACGTAGGATCCAGCAGGGAGATCGTCCGGCGGAGGAATTCTGTTCGGAGTTCCGTAGGTGGGCCACGGACACCCAGTGGAATGACCCGGCTCTTAGGAGCCAGTTTTATCAAGGTTTATCCGACAAATTACAGGATGTGTTGGCACAGTATGACTCTCCCGCGTCACTGGAAGCCGCTATGGCCCTGGCTATTCGCGTTGACAGACGGCTTCGGGAGAGGTGCGGGATAACTCGACCCCCTGTGATGACTCCACCTCCTACAAGGTCCCCTCATATGGTGGTTCCCCTGGTCAGTCCAGAGGAGCCTATGCAATTAGGAGGGACATCATTTCGGGGGAGGGGACCGGTGGTGCGCCATAAGACAGGAAGGTGTTTCTTCTGCGGGAGAAAGGGACATTTTATTGGGGGGTGTCCATCCCGTCCCTTGCAGAGTGAAGAGTCGTCGGAAAACTGTTGATCCCAGGTTGTGTGGTGGACGGCAATCTGGGAGTAGGTATTTCGTCCCTAGGTTCGTCTCAGTTTCTCGTACCGGCGGAGGTGGTGGTGGGTACGAGAACTGAGAGGATATCTGTTCTTCTGGATAGTGGGGCCGGGGCTAATCTGGTTGATGCTCGGTTTGCCCGGGTTCAAGGTATGCGATTGAGTGAGTTGGCTAAACCCATCCCCATATTCTCGATCGATGCCAGGCCTCTCGGTCAGGGAAGTTTTTTGCAAGCTGTGCATGACGTAAAACTTCAAGTGGGGGCGATACATAAAGAACTGTTGTCTTGCTACGTGTTGGAGGGTCTTCCCACTCCTATAGTGTTGGGCCTTCCTTGGTTAACTAAGCATAACCCGGTTATTAATTGGCAAACCAGAGAGATAAGCCAATGGAGTAAATTCTGTAATAAAAACTGCATGAACACGGTCATCGGTGCGGTTACTCCTTGGGTCTTACCTCCATTTCTGGCGGACTTTGAGGATGTATTCTCGGAGAAAGGGTGTCAGGAACTACCTCCTCATCGCGAGTATGACTGTTCTGTAAAACTGCTCCCTGAGGCCAAGTTACCTAAAGCTAGGTTGTATAACCTTTCTGGTCCTGAGAGGCAGGCCATGAAGGATTATATTTCAGAAAGTCTGGCTAAGGGGCATATTAGACCTTCATCTTCACCGGTGGCTGCGGGGTTCTTCTTTGTTAAGAAGAAAGATGGAGGCCTACGCCCTTGCCTGGATTTCCGTGAACTTAATCGGATTACGGTCCGAGATCCGTATCCACTCCCACTTATTCCCGATCTCTTTAATCAGATCGTGGGCGCCAAATGGTTCTCTAAGTTGGATCTCAGGGGGGCGTACAATCTGATTAGGATGAAGGAGGGGGATGAGTGGAAGACGGCGTTTAACACTCCGGAGGGGCATTATGAGAACCTTGTCATGCCATTCGGTCTGACTAATGCCCCAGCGGTGTTCCAACACTTTGTTAATGACATTTTTCGCCGCCTGGTGGGACAGTTTGTTGTCATATATCTGGATGATATCTTAATTTACTCGCCGGATCTGGTGTCTCATCAGGAGCACGTTAGGCAGGTGTTACAGATCTTGCGGGATAATAAACTGTATGCCAAATGGGAAAAGTGTGTGTTCGCCGTACAGGAACTCCAGTTTTTAGGCTTCCTGGTTTCAGCGTCCGGTTTTCGTATGGACCCTGGGAAAGTGCGGGCAGTTCTTGAGTGGGATCGGCCAGAGAATCTTAAGGCACTACAACGTTTCCTGGGGTTTGCTAATTATTACCGGAAGTTCATTCGTAATTTCTCGTCCATGGTTAAGCCTCTCACAGACATGACTAAAAAGGGGACGGATTTTTCTAGGTGGTCTGACAAGGCTTGTCAAGCATTCTCCTGCTTGAAAAAATGTTTTGCCTCGGCACCCATACTCATTCAACCTGATGCGTCACAGCCATTCATTGTAGAGGTAGACGCTTCCGAGGTAGGGGTGGGAGCAGTATTGTCACAAGGTTCGTCCCCTGGTAAGTGGCATCCGTGCGCCTTTTTCTCTAAAAAATTGTCGTCCGCTGAGAGGAATTACGATGTCGGCAATAGGGAACTCTTAGCCATTAAGTTAGCTTTTGAGGAGTGGCGCCATTTTTTGGAGGGGGCAGTCCATCCGGTCACCGTCATCACCGATCACAAGAACCTGCTATATCTGGAGTCCGCGAAACGTCTGAATCCCAGACAAGCTAGGTGGTCATTGTTTTTTACCAGGTTTAATTTTGTCGTTACATATCGTCCTGGGTCAAAAAATGTAAAGGCGGATGCCTTATCTCGTAGTTTCCCTGGGGCCGGGAATACGGACGACCCGATTCCTATCCTTCAGGAGGGGGTGGTGGTTTCGGCAGTATGCTCTGAGCTGGAGGAGGAGGTATTGGAGGCTCAGGGGGACGCCCCTGTTGGACCTCCGGGGAGACTGTTTGTTCCAGATCAGTTGCGACAAAAGGTGATCGAGGCACACCATAACTCAGTTTTGGCAGGACACCCGGGGAGTAAAGCAACTGTGGATCTTCTCTCGCGTCGGTTTTGGTGGCCTAACTTACATAAGGAGGTGGTAACTTTTGTCGCGTCCTGTGGGGTTTGTGCGCGCTCTAAGACCTCACATACCCGTCCGTCTGGGGCCCTCTTACCTTTGAAGATCCCGGAGCGTCCTTGGACTCATCTGTCTATGGACTTTATTACGGACCTCCCTCCGTCTTCGGGTAAAACGGTCATACTCGTTGTAGTGGACAGGTTCAGCAAGATGGCACATTTTATCGCTCTTCCGGCTCTCCCTAATGCTAAAACTCTTGCGCAGGTGTTCATTGGGGAGATTGTGAGGCTTCACGGGGTACCCTCCGATGTGGTGTCTGATCGGGGGTCTCAGTTTGTGTCCAAGTTCTGGAAGGCGTTTTGTGCACGGCGGGGGATGCATTTGTCATTCTCATCGGCTTTTCACCCTCAGACCAACGGTCAGACGGAACGTATGAACCAGAGCTTGGAGACATATCTCCGGTGTTTTGTGTCAGAGAACCAGGAGGACTGGGCTTCTTTCTTACCTCTGGCAGAGTTTGCTCTCAATAATAGGCGGAGCGAGTCCACTGGTAAGTCCCCGTTTTTTGGGGCATATGGTTTTCACCCCCAGTTTTGTACTTTCAGTAGGGGGGGCTCTTCGGGGGTTCCTGAGGAGGAACGATTTTCCTCATCACTCGCTTCAGTATGGAGAGGGGTGCTGAAGAATCTGAATACTATGGGGAACCGATACAAACGTATGGCTGATAGGAGGAGAGTGTCTGGTCCGGACCTAAGTGTGAACGATCGGGTATGGTTGTCTACCAGGAATATTAAACTTAAGGTTCCCTCCTGGAAACTGGGTCCCAGGTTCATCGGGCCGTACAGAATCAGTTCTATTATTAATCCGGTGGCATTCCGTCTTGACCTCCCCCCTACGTTTAAAATTCACAACGTGTTCCACAGATCGTTGCTTAAGAGGTATGTGGCGCCGGTGGTACCGTCACCTTTACCTCCCCTCCAGTGGTGGTCAATGGTAACTTGGAGTTCCAGGTATCAAGGGTCATCGATTCACGTTTTAATCGCCGGTCCCTTCAGTACCTGGTTCATTGGAAAGGGTATGGTCCTGAGGAGAGGATGTGGGTTCCTGCGTCGGATATTAACGCAGACCGATTAGTTCGGGCCTTCCACACGACTCACCCGGATAAACCTGGCCCTGAGGGTCCGGAGGCCCCTCGTAGAAGGGGGGGTACTGTCACGGGTGTGTCGCCACGAAGATCGTCACGATTACACAGCCTGACTTCTCGCAGCTGACTTTTTGGTGCTTTGTGTTTTCGGCAGTGAGGGAGTTAATTCTCTTTCTCTCTGTGCTAGACGAGGTCCAGCCTCGCCCAGCTGCAATCAATGCTGCTGTAGTGAGTCTCCTTCAAATGCCTGCTGGTCTGTTTGGGAAGTGTCGGTGAAAGCTTTTCATACAGACTTACAGAGCGGATCGTGGTATTTGGAGTTTCTGAGATAAGTGTATTTGGAGTGTATTTTCCCTTCCTCGCTTTATCATTTATCTCCTTTCCCGTTCGTGTTCCCTCTGTTGTAGTAGTGTAGTCTTACTTGTCCTCTTTTGTTGTGATCGGGGTCCTTCTCAGGACTAGATTACTTAGGTGCAGGGATCCTCAGGAGGTAGGGGTTACGCTGGCGGCCTGGACCTCTGTACCTTTAACAGTACCTCCAGGTTGAGGGATTAGTCAGGGCCCCAGTTTAGGGTCAGCTTAGGCCCCTACCTCCAGTATACAGAGACAGTGTGACAGCAGCACTTCCTTCACACAGACACAATCTTTGTCTCTTTCACATTCACAATGCTAGTCATAGCCCCTTCTCATAGTCACCTCTCTTGGCAGCGAAACCCTGCAGTAGCTATATTCTGGTAACTTGCAAACTACTTTGTCAGTTACCACATCACAATTCCTAACATATTAGGCATTTATATTTCCCTCTCTCTGATGTGGTAATTCTCTTCACATTAAGGCTTTAGACACTCCCCTCTTATGTATCTAATTTTCACTCTCAGGACAGCTAACCTCATCTTGTCAGCGAATACACTCTTCACTCACAGGAGCAAGCTACTTTGCTCCAATCTATAGTGGAAATCCTCATTCACTGTCTGTAATGGTGGATCTCTCATCCCGGAGAGATTCTCTCTTCCTCCTGAGGCAGACTACAACAAATACGACACAAAATGGAGATTCTTAAATGCTCCTCTGTGGTCCTAACTAGTTCCCTGGGGGGGGGGGGGCTCACCAACTGATAGCTTCTTGCTTCTGCTGACTCCAGTCTGCAATTCCCTTCTGAACTCAGACAAAATAAAACACTCTGTAAACATCAAGGGGTCATAGCCAAACATGAATGATAACTTCACACTCCCCAATACTCTGCATTTCACACAGCAATCTCAGTGTGTTAACCCCACGTGTTCTTCAACTAATCATTTCAGACATCACTCAGTGGCTTGCTGTCTAGGCATGCAAGATACGGGGAATTCCAGCTGCAAAACATATTGATGCACATAACACCAATTCCTCGTATTAAACATGCTGTAATATACTAGATTTATTGCACACTTGTGGCAGCATACATATAACATGCACATAGCATGCTATAAAATATTGCGTTACATATCACAACATATTATAACATCAACATGGCATGAGCACAGTCGTGAACAGTTCAACAGGTAGCAACGGAGGATCACATAGCAACAGTCTTTGTTATAAGAAGACGGCAAACCCATTTTCAACCCTTTTGCAAGTAGCTTGGCAGCAGTCACACCATGCCTTCTCCATCTCAGCCAGGTTATTAATCAAGTTTTTCTAAAAATACCTTTTGGTGGAGAAACATTTAATACCATGACATTAGCTTAATAGCAGATGCGGCAACAATCTGTCATTAATTCTGCACTGTGCAGGCTGAAGCTTTAAATCTGTCAGTGATCATTTTTAGCAGGCTTGATGGTAGGAATTTTTTTTTTCATTTCTCAATGAAATTCAATATTATCTAGCATCTAACTGATGGCTGTATGTTTCAACAATATCCACAGCACATCAGAATATGTTTAATAGGAGTTGTGGACCAGATTTTACATTTAAAAGGAACTTGTCACCTTGAGTAATGCTAGATTACTTATTTAGTGGTAATCTGCATTTGAATAAATAGTGATAAAAAGTGATAAATAGCATTTAAATCCTGTATAGCCGGCTAACTGAAGCAGTAGTTTAGGGAGCAAATTACTTTTTATTCTCCTTTCAGCCAGTTGCTTTCAGTCATTGGGGCAGTGCAGCGAACAGTTACAGTCACCACTCACTTCTCGGCACTTTGATTGACGGCTATAAAAATGTTATTCTGCCTGCAACTGGTCATTTGCAGTCATTGGGGCGGTGCAGCAAGTAATAACAGTCACCAGTCACTTCTCGGCACTTTGATTGACAGCTATAGAAATGTTATTCTGTCTGCAACCGGTCCCTTGCAGTCATTGGGGTGGTGCAGCAAGCAATAACAGTCACCACTCACTTCTAGGCACTTTGATTGACAGCTTGATCTGTGCAAATCAGGCTGTCAACCCAAGTCCCTGTGGGTGATTATAGCCGCATTCACTGTATAGTACGTTAATCACTTACTGCACCGCTACACTACTACCATATCTTCTGCGTTTCTCGGAGTAACTGGTTCTCTTTAAAAAATAATCTCACAGCCTGGTATCAAGCTAAAAAAGAACACTTTACTCATTTTATGAATCTCTCTTACCACTGACAAAATCCCTATTCTCCTCATTCCACAGGAAAGGGCATTTGACTACTGCAGCTAATCATTGGTAATAGAAAAAACAAAAATTTTACTTTTTTATTAACTATATTGTGCTGGAAAACATGAAAAAAATTTTTTCTTATCTCGTTTCGATTTATATGGCTGTCTAACTGCACGCTTAGAGTTGGTGTCAATCAAATTGCTGCTGTACAGGAGCCCTGAAAACCATGTTTTACATCCTGGAATCCATGGCTCTTCTGATTAGCCGGCATTGCGCAACGTCATCCTTGTGCAATGAGGCATAAGATGTTGGGTCAGACCAGCTAAGCCAATAAGTAGTAGGCAGATCTCACTGTTTCAGACTAGCCACCCCAGATTAGTGATGTGGTCGATGGACCGAGTCCTGCGAATCGATTCAGTCCAGTCAGTATGACTATAGTGATACCAATTTTATATGTTTTCCTGTGTTTTATCACTTAAAAACAGTCAAAGGAGGTAGGAGATGGCTAATTTTAGTTGGAAAACTGCCTTTTTTATTGGTACCATTTTGGAGAACATAAAACTGTTTGACCTTTTTTTGGAAGGTGACAAAAAAAAGCAATTCGTGCATAAAACCAATTCTTCTCTGATAATGGGTTAATTGGTTACCCCTATTTAAGGGTGGACACATGGAGTATCTGTCCTCTCTGTCACAACTCCATCCACCTGAATCACGCCAATGTCCACACGATTGTGAAACAAAATCATTCCATTGGCTCACCACGGCTGAACAGTTTTGGCCGTTGGGTTGCCAACGCGCTAGGCCACATCCTAGGCCAGACCCTAAGTCATCTGCATATAACTGGGTGAAATTCCACATTATATTGAAGTTCTTTATTGAAAACTGAATTTTCAGGTGCCTGATTAATCTAATTTTCTGGTGTGTTGACCATTTATAATAACATTCATTCAACTTGAATTTACTGTTGTTTCCACTGAGATCAGATTTCTACCAAGGTTAGTGCTATTTAGTATATGAACAGTATATTTAGTACAAACAATGAGTCAATATTATGTAAATGAAACCTATGAACTAAAATCCTACATTTCTTTTGTCATTATTTTAGTGTCACGATATTTTACTTCTAAATCTGTTCGCACAGATGAAGTCTGCGACCAGCAAATAACATAAGCTTCAATGGCTGTCTGACTTGCTTTGAATTGTATCAACAGTGCTCGGCTTTTGACAAGACATTGTCTGAAGTCTTTGTGCTGTCAGACTACAAATAGCTTTTGTAGTCAGCCACTTTTTGAACAGGTAATGGATTGCTGTACAATGATGAGCTACTTCTCTAACTTCATGAGGAAATCTTTTCTACTGGGCTCTTAGATTTAGAAACATCACTAACATATCCAATATAAAAGCAGGAAAAGCCAAATGACAAAATCATATTGCATACAATGTTCAAATTAATCTATCCAACTTTTATAAAAGTATCCAAGTAAAATTATTTAAAAATGCATCCATACAACAACTTTTGAAATATTTTTGTTTATTAATTTAATAGAATAATATATTAATAGGATAGAATAATATTTAATATAATAATATTTAATAGAATAATATTTAAAAGAATAATATATTATATACAGATTTATAAAGTATATAAAGTGTTTACCATAAATGAGTATACCCCAACCGATTTGCCAGAAAAACTTTAGTTTCCTTTCCGAATCCACATTTTCTATGGGATACCATACTACAAAATACTCCAACAAATGTGAGTCATTGATTGCAAACAAGGTTTGCTGTTTTACACACCCAAAAAAGTAATTTTCCCAATAAATTCATTCAAGACCATGTCGCAGAAATGAGTACGCCTAAATGAAAGTCTTAGGAGCAAAGCTAAAATACAGACTACAAAATTCTAATGAATAAGAATTCAACCACAAGTAAGTCTAATTATTCATGACACATGTGTCCAGCAGGCATTATTTAACAAAGAAAACGCTTTTCCATTTCATGCTGTGAGCAATGGCACCACATGGAAGAGAAATGTCACAAAACACGAGAAAGAAAATTATTTCTTTATACTATGAGAAATTCTGCACAGTTTTACTCATCAGTCAGAATAATGTAACAAAGGTCATACAAGATTTTAATAAAGATGAAACTGCAACCATCTTACAGAGACGTCCAGACTGACTATGGAAGTTTACACCTATACAGGAGCTTCTTCTAATGAGAAGGGTTAAAGAAAATTGACATTCAAGTTCATGCAGTTATCTAAAGAAGTAGAAAGCTACAAAAGTGGTGAGTGTTTTCCATGATACCATATGGCGTACACAGCAGAGGAATGATGTCAATGCACAAAATTGTAGCGCCCCGAGGGTTCGGCCGCTACAGGGGTATTGCACCTCAGACCGGAGGTGTGATATTCCACTCCCGGGTAAGGATGGAGTATGGACCAGGGCTCAGTTAGCTGCATACAGCACACACACCCCATTTCCGAGGGACAGCTCAACGGTGCTCCCACTAGACATAAGTGCAGGCACGACCGACCATGTCCCTGCTGGAGTGGGGAGGGGGGTGGAACACCCAGTGCTGTAGGGGCAGATAGGGGGCGGTTTCTGAGCGTAGGTAGGAGCCCATTGGTTGCTGGTCACCTGGGCTCATGGCTAGAGGGAGGTATAAAAGGTGGGCACCATCTTAGATCTAGGTTCGTTCTGTGGAGAGGAGAAGACAGGGAGCAGCAGCTCAGGCTGAGTGCTGCTCCAGAGGCAGGCCTAGGGAAGAGGCCGGGGCCTGAGAGGAGAAGGAGAAGTGGGCCTGGAGAAGAGGCCGAGGAGGAGGTGAAGGGGAGCTGAGATTCTGGCTCATCTCAGCTCCAAGAGAAAGGAACAGAAACAGAAAGGAACTGCAAAGAAGGAGAGACAGAGGAACAGAAGGGCTCAGGAACAAGAAGGTGGAAGGGACCCTAAGAACCCACGAGAATCCAGGGTGCAGGGTCAGGCAGATTAAGGGTACCGGATCCCAAGTTGGTGGAGGAGAAACAACCCTCAGCCAAAGACCGGTCGTCGTGATCATATATTGGTGCGACACCTCATTAAACCTGCTAGGAAGGCACCATATAGGACAGCGGCCCACGTTTAACCGCACAGGTCCGCGGCAGCTGGACAAAAGTGGGTCACTGGTGAGGCAGGCCAGAGAAAGGATAAAAGGGGGTCCTGTGCCATGCTCCTGAACTGCCTGGGAGTTGACCGAGCCCCTCACCTGGTGGACGCAGCACGGCTCGGGCGGTCACTGCTGGCCGAAGTGACCTGGAACAAACGAACTGTGAGTAAAGACCCTGGACTGTAACTTGTTGTCTGTGTGCTCCTTCGCGCCTCCAGCACTATCAGCACCGGGACCCGCACTACCATCACTCCCAACATCCACTACACTGCCCTGGGGCTGCACTCTTCCCGTGGGGAGTCACATCACCTCAGCTGCACCCATCATCAGCCCCAGCGGACTGCCTTGCAGCGGCGGTTCCTAATAACCGCAATCCACGGGTGGCGTAGTCGGACATTATTTGGAGCGCATAGCAGACTACCATTGGCCTGACCACCCTGAGCCGCGGGACCGGGCCGCCACTACTACTACCCCCATCGCTCCCCTATCGCCCGGATCCGCGTGCCCCACGGCCCAGGGGGCGAGTCAAAATGCATACTCCGGCTTCACAAACAAACAAAGCTTCTTTGTTTGTGGATAAATACAAAGTCCAAGATAGTGGTTAAAAGACCAGATAAATAGCATGGCTAAAATATCATGCATAGCAGAGCTAGAACATCTACCAGTTTCAAGTCCATTGCATTCTAGGTCATGAACGGGGAGAGTGTTTCCCATGACAAAATATGAATTACACAGCAGAGGTATGGTATGCATGTGTGTCATCAATGAAGGAAGCCTTTCCTAAAGGCCATGCACAAACAAGCAGTCTACAATTTTCCAGGGCCCATGTTGAAAAATATGAAGACTACTGGGACTATATCCTCTGGCGTGATGAGACAAAGAAAAATGTTTTTGGAACTGATGGCTTCAAAGCTGTGTGGTGTCGCAAAGGTGAGGAGTACAAAAATATACATGGTGCCTACAGTGAAACATGGTGGTTGCAGGGACCTTATGTGGGGCTGCATGAGTGCTGCTGGTGTCGGGGAGCTTAACTTCATTGATAGTCATGAATTCACAGATGTACTACTCTATGTTGAAAGAGAAGATGCTTCCATCACTCCGTGCTCTTGGTAGATATGCACTTTTCATAGGCAGTATGAAACAGAGCCTTGCTGCATCATTGCTTCCAGGTATATTTTACTCTGAAATGCTCCTATAATTCAGCGAAAACATAGCTTAAGCAGCCATCTTCTACACAAATGGGAGAGATCTGTCAATTACCTGAAGCGGGTAGGGAAGAATTCAGCCAGGGACCACTTCGGACTCAACTCTTCTCTTCTTATGGTCCCCGGCTCTTCCAACTATGTTTTTTCTGAATTGCCAGAACTTTCAGAGTAAAACATACATGGCTACTGTTACTGGTCCGGGTGGTGGAACCTCTGTGCTTCGGTGCA
Organism: Phyllobates terribilis; assembly: GCF_046119375.1. NCBI lineage: Eukaryota > Metazoa > Chordata > Amphibia > Anura > Dendrobatidae > Phyllobates > Phyllobates terribilis. The sequence goes on along the minus strand of NW_027362769.1, from coordinate 212,390,654 downwards.
AGGAGGGACTAGAGGGGCGTGACTAAGTATCTACTCGGCCTGACCAAAGTCACATGGTGGCTTAGTCGACTCCCTGAACCAGGGAGGGACAGGGCAGGTGAACCAGGTGCCACTCTGGGACCAACCTTGTGTGAGAGCAGGTGACTTCCATGGGTCAGATGACAGGAACTGACCGGTACAGCGGATGAGCACAGCAGGAAGGCAGACTGGTGGTCCGGGTAGATCAGCAGATAGGTACGGCAGACAGTCAGACAGGTACTCCGGGTAGGCAAGCCGGTGGGTTACGGTGGAGAGCCAGACAGGTGCTCCGGATAGGTAGGCTGGCGGGCACGGCAGGTAACTGGCAGGTGCTCCAGGTAGGCTGGCTGGCGGGCACGGAAGGTAACTGGCAGGTGCTCCAGGTAGGCAAGCTGGCGGACACGGCAGGTAACTGGCAGACTGGCGGGCAGAACTATTAGACAGACTGGCGGACTGGACTGTTAGACAGACTGGCGGGCAGGACAGACTGGCAGCGGGACCTGAGAGCTGAAGGAAGTGTTAGCACATGGAACAACAACCTTGAACAGGCACCTCCATTTTGGAAGAGGTGCCTAATATAGGAGAAGTCCTCCGACCATCGGCCGGGGACTCTTTAGGATGGCGCGTGCGGCCCCTTTAAGAGGGAGGGAGCGTGCGCGCGCCCTAAGCATAGTGCCTGGGAAGCTGCGCGGGGTGCGCGCCACAGCAGCGGGGAGCCGGAAGACGCCGGACCAGGACCGCGGCGGTGAGGGGAACGGCGTCTCTGCCCGGCAGGAGGTAGAGACGCCAATGGTACAGCTACAATCATACAGCCAGGCTCTGATTCATGATGCAAAATGCAGCAACGGGGATAATAGAAACAACTACACAAAAGTAGATATAGATACCAGCAGGTGTAGTTCTATAGAAACTTAAAACTTAACGTTTAATACCATTAGATAAAATATATGCCAAATGCAAGGACCTAAAAACACACAGTTTGACTGCCTGTGGTATATAATAACCAAGAGAACTTCCATATATTGTTACTTCCAGAGATATAAATATATGTCATATAAGCATATTACATCTCTAACACAAACCAGGGAAGGAATGGCAAATAGGAAAAAAGATAATGAAGCCCACAGTACACTATATCAACTTATTGTACCCCAATATGTGGGAACATGAAGGCATTCACCCTGAGATATGGGAACATGAAAACACTCGCCCCATCAATGGTGACCATTTAACTCTGCTATATAGAAATGGAACATCCTCACCAATTTTGATGACTGTCCATGCTCTCGGATCTCAGAGGGGGCTCCATATGATGGTGGTGAACCGAAATTCATAAGGTCACCAAACCAAATACCGCTCCCCAGATGCCGCTCCCGACGCGTTTCTTAGCCTTAGCTATTCATCAGGGGAAAGAAGAAAGAGGACATGCGGTATGCACGCTGCCCAAAGTCGCGCAGCTCATTCACCAGACAGCGCTACTTCATGCTCTATTAGATCCTCTTTTGAATCCTAATCGCGCTCTGTTCATAATCGTGTCACTTCCGGTTCCGGTCACCTGACATCCGGTATGTGGAACGCAGATGCCGGCCGTGACACGCAAACGTCACTTCCGGTATGCGCGTCATAGACAAGGAAACATCGCACATAACGGAGCGATAGCTAGGGGACACGCAGGATCACCAGCCGGCATCCTGCTTTGGATGTCACCATAAAAGGAGTCTCATCCATGAATATCCCAAGCCATGGAAAGTGTCCAGAACATATAATAACTGGCACTTATCCTGGCAACATACCATATGTACCGCGGTATATATAAAACACGCGTTCATTTTACCCCAGTGGTTAGAAGGCTGGAAATGCTTCATAGGTCCAGAATCGCACAGTGAAGCTACGGCCCAACCCCAGGAGCGCACTTTAAGCCCAAAATAGTAATGAAAGAAAAATGACAAAAACAGAAACAGAAAAATATAAAAAAGGAGGGAGAGGGGTATGAAGGGATATGAGGGAACAATGGAGAGGGACCGCACCTCATAGATTTGGAGAGTTAGAGGAATGTATGTAGGGAGCCAGGGGACCTATAAACATCCCTATTCAGCACCTGAAAAAATATATCCCTACCTGACAGTGGAGGTTGGCACCCTATAAACCTGCGCAAATGGCGCCCCCACTCCTCGACGGCTGTCCCTACACTCCTCTCCCTAATTCACCCTATATCTATAGGAACGGCCTGTAGGACAGCTGCTCGTTGAGGCCGTAGGGAGCCGTTGTCCGCATTCTGAAGATCCACTTCGTCTCTCTTTGCAGTATCAGTTTGTCCCAGTCGCCCCCTCTTGGTGGGGCCGTAACTTTGTCAATTCCCATATAGCGTATTATATCCCTACTGTTCGGATGTACGTTATTCACGTGTTTTGCCAGGGGGGTATCTCTTTTCAGGGCGATATCTCTTTGGTGCTCTCCTATTCTTCTTCTCAATTCTCTCTTTGTCTTCCCTATATATTCCATTCCGCAGACACATTTAGCCATATAGATAATTCCCTTCGATCTACAATTAATGAAATGTTTGACAACAAATGTTTTTCCGGTGACATTACTTATGAAGTCTTTCCCTTGCGTAATAACTTTGCATGATACGCATCCACTACATCTAAAACAGCCAGTTATGGAGCTTTTCAGCTTTTTGTTCCCCATATGGCCCATATAGTGACTATGGACCAATCTGTCCCTAAGGGATCTGCCCTTTTTATATGTAATCATAGGTCTTGAGTCAACCATGTTACCAATATCCTCGTCCATTAATAGAATCGGCCAATGTTTTTGTAATATCCTACGGACTGTATACGACTGATTAGTGAAAGTAGTGATGAGTCTGCAGAAGGTGTTGTCCTTATCCACATTTGGGGATGAGTGTAAAAAGGAGGAGCGGTCCCTGGCCAGAGTCCCCCCATAGGCCTCAGCTATCACCTTCTTTGGGTAACCCCTCTCATGAAATCTCTGACAGAGATCGGTGGCCTGGGCTCTAAAAGTGGCATCGTCCGAGCAGTTCCTCCGGACCCTCATGAATTGCCCCTTCGGTATGCCCCTCTTAAGTGGGGCTGGATGGTTACTCTCCCACCTGAGGAGGGAATTCGAGGCAGTTTTTTTCCTATATGTACTGGTCTCTATCTCCCCATCCTTTCCTATCCGTATCAAGATGTCCAGAAAGGGCAACTCCTGGGGGCCAAACTCAAAAGTGAAGTGTAAGTTAAGGTCATTATGATTAAGCCTTTCTACAAGGTTTCCAAAGGATGTTTTGTCCCCATTCCACAGAACTAGGACGTCGTCGATATATCGAACCCATAGCAAAATGTTTTCACCACCTTCAATAGGGATGTCTCCAAAAACCACGGTTTCCTCCCACCAACCCAGGTATAAATTGGCATACGATGGGGCACAAGGGCTCCCCATCGCAGTACCCCTGAGCTGGTGGAAGTACTTCCCACCAAAAAGAAATACATTTTTGGTCAGGCAAAACTGAAGGGCCTTCATCACAAAGTGATTGTGTCGCTCAAATTGTTTGCCTCTCCCCATAAGGAAAAAACGTATCGCCTCCAGACCCCTATCATGGGGAATTGAGGAGTATAATGACTCCACATCAATGCTAGCCAAAGTCACGTCTTTGTCAACTGTCATACCTTCTAGTTTTCGAAGCAGGTCATTGGTGTCACCGACAAATGAGTTCAAGCTTATAACAAAGGGTTTAAGTACCTTCTCCAAATATATTCCCAAATTTTGCGTTAGGTTATTAATTCCCGATATTATGGGTCGTCCTTTCAGTGGATTCAAGCCCTTATGTACCTTTGGGAGACTATAGAAGGTAGACATAACTGGATGGATTGGACAAATAAAATCTCTCTCCTGTTTACTTAGGGTACCATCCCTCATGGCCTCATTTGCCAGTTCCTCCAACTCTTGGGAGAATCTTTTCGTGGGATCCGCCTTTAATGTGCTGTAGCACTCCTTAACGTTGAGTATAGCACTGCACATCAGGTAGTACTCACTGGTATCCATGATCACCACGTTACCCCCTTTATCTGAAGGTTTTATGGTGATATGTTCATCATTTTCTAGTGACCTCAATGCCTGCATCTCGCAACGAGTGAAATTGTGTCTAAAGCGTCTGGAATCATTTTCCAGGTCCCTCAAATCTTTAGTCACCATGTTCAAAAATACATCAATAGGGCTCAGATCACTCTGTGGAGGTGGCATTTTGGTGCTTTTCAGTTTCAAATTGGTGAATGGGCCATTCCCCTCAAGGTTAGGATCCACATCACCGAGGTGAAAAAGGGTTCTAATATCAGGTAAAAGTTCTTCACGAACCCCCAGATCCGCGCATGCCTGTTTATCAATCTTAATATAGTGCTTGCGCCACTTCAACTTGCGCACAAATAAATTTACGTCTTTTATAATCTCAAAAGAATTGTAGTCTGTTGTCGGTACAAAAGTCAGACCCCTATTCAAAACCTCCAGTTCTACAGAGGTGAGGCTTCTCGATGATAAGTTTATGATTTGGGGATTCATAATGTCGGTGTGGGGGTACTCAGATTGAGGCGATTGCGTAATGGATAACCCTCCTCTAAAAAAAGCCCAGAGGGGGATCTCCTATTACTAATGTTTCTGCCACGAGTCCTACCGCCACCTCTTCCCCTCTGTCTACCACGATATGATTTGGGTCTGACCTCTGACTCTGAAAAGTCAGTGTCAGTAGACGAAATATCTGTATCTGGGTATCTTGGGCTCCTATTAGAGAGGAAATTATAGGCCTTATTTTCCTTGAACTCTTGTAGATCTTTAATAAAAAATTTGTGCTTCCGTTCCTTCAGATGATATTGAAATCTTTCTATTGTGTTCTGAAGTAACGTTTCCTTAGCATTAAATTCAGGTTCCAAGGAAAATTTTTTTGTTAATTCCACTTGTGTTCTCAATGATTCATTCAAAGCGGCTAATGTAATCCTCTCCTCATCTAGGAGCAATTTCATGAATCGTAAAGAACTCGCCGTCGCCTCTTTTTCCCAGAGGCCCAGTAGGGTCTGACTCCTGTACCGAAAAGAAGGGAACAGAGTGATCCGGAGGTTCCTCGGGACGATGCCTGCCCTTAAATAATTCTCAAGTGTTTGTACCTCCCACCAAGATGTGATCTGCTGTTTGTAGATTTTTGTTAATTCTCTAAAGGCGGCCGAAAAAGTGGGGGTGTATTTTTTTTGGGCAAAAGTGCGCTCAGAAAAGACCTCTTTGGCCTCAGTAGCCCACTGGCTGGTGTCTATTCCCACTGACAGAAAACCAGCCATACCACTTATATTTCAAGTATCAAAATGCAGCAACGGGGATAATAGAAACAACTACACAAAAGTAGATATAGATACCAGCAGGTGTAGTTCTATAGAAACTTAAAACTTAACGTTTAATACCATTAGATAAAATATATGCCAAATGCAAGGACCTAAAAACACACAGTTTGACTGCCTGTGGTATATAATAACCAAGAGAACTTCCATATATTGTTACTTCCAGAGATATAAATATATGTCATATAAGCATATTACATCTCTAACACAAACCAGGGAAGGAATGGCAAATAGGAAAAAAGATAATGAAGCCCACAGTACACTATATCAACTTATTGTACCCCAATATGTGGGAACATGAAGGCATTCACCCTGAGATATGGGAACATGAAAACACTCGCCCCATCAATGGTGACCATTTAACTCTGCTATATAGAAATGGAACATCCTCACCAATTTTGATGACTGTCCATGCTCTCGGATCTCAGAGGGGGCTCCATATGATGGTGGTGAACCGAAATTCATAAGGTCACCAAACCAAATACCGCTCCCCAGATGCCGCTCCCGACGCGTTTCTTAGCCTTAGCTATTCATCAGGGGAAAGAAGAAAGAGGACATGCGGTATGCACGCTGCCCAAAGTCGCGCAGCTCATTCACCAGACAGCGCTACTTCATGCTCTATTAGATCCTCTTTTGAATCCTAATCGCGCTCTGTTCATAATCGTGTCACTTCCGGTTCCGGTCACCTGACATCCGGTATGTGGAACGCAGATGCCGGCCGTGACACGCAAACGTCACTTCCGGTATGCGCGTCATAGACAAGGAAACATCGCACATAACGGAGCGATAGCTAGGGGACACGCAGGATCACCAGCCGGCATCCTGCTTTGGATGTCACCATAAAAGGAGTCTCATCCATGAATATCCCAAGCCATGGAAAGTGTCCAGAACATATAATAACTGGCACTTATCCTGGCAACATACCATATGTACCGCGGTATATATAAAACACGCGTTCATTTTACCCCAGTGGTTAGAAGGCTGGAAATGCTTCATAGGTCCAGAATCGCACAGTGAAGCTACGGCCCAACCCCAGGAGCGCACTTTAAGCCCAAAATAGTAATGAAAGAAAAATGACAAAAACAGAAACAGAAAAATATAAAAAAGGAGGGAGAGGGGTATGAAGGGATATGAGGGAACAATGGAGAGGGACCGCACCTCATAGATTTGGAGAGTTAGAGGAATGTATGTAGGGAGCCAGGGGACCTGGCAGGTGCTCCAGGTAGGCAAGCTGGCGGACACGGCAGGTAACTGGCAGACTGGCGGGCAGAACTATTAGACAGACTGGCGGACTGGACTGTTAGACAGACTGGCGGGCAGGACAGACTGGCAGCGGGACCTGAGAGCTGAAGGAAGTGTTAGCACATGGAACAACAACCTTGAACAGGCACCTCCATTTTGGAAGAGGTGCCTAATATAGGAGAAGTCCTCCGACCATCGGCCGGGGACTCTTTAGGATGGCGCGTGCGGCCCCTTTAAGAGGGAGGGAGCGTGCGCGCGCCCTAAGCATAGTGCCTGGGAAGCTGCGCGGGGTGCGCGCCACAGCAGCGGGGAGCCGGAAGACGCCGGACCAGGACCGCGGCGGTGAGGGGAACGGCGTCTCTGCCCGGCAGGAGGTAGAGACGCCAATGGTACAGCTACAATCATACAGCCAGGCTCTGATTCATGATGCCCATAGTCTGGGCAGCATGAATCAACTGAGAAGTTCTCTTTAACGCTTCTATTTTTTAAAACATTGTTACTTTGCTGATTTTTTTCCATACCTAACTAAAACTTTTGCACAATTCTGTATATGTATATTGAGCATAAAAACTTAATTAAAAAATGGTACCCTTCTCAGTAATGAACATCTTAAAGCAAATGTGAACCAGAAACAAATGGCATATTTAAACATAAATATTGGCGTTTCAGCTGGTTGTCAATATTAAAAGATGTTTTCAAGGTCACTCGAAGATTTTACATAGATTTTGCATTTTTTATATTAACCATAAAATATGGCTCAAAGAAGTAGAGAGAGACATAACATGAAGGTCCTATGTCCCGATTAAAAAAATGTGTAACAAATCCCAAACTGACCATGTGCCAAATAGAAAACTGGTATCTTCTTATATGACAGAGAACCATTTGCATGGCCTTATGCACTGAATCTGGAGGTTTGTGTTTGCCATATAGCCTTACTTCTATCCTATGCAAGAGTTGGACCAGCAGTGATTTATTATGTAAAGTTGAATAAAAAGCTGATAAATTTCTGCTCCACTGCTAATTTGTACAATTCCTCAAGGTAAGGCTAGGTGAGGACGATGATAATAATTGGATGAATACTTTCCGTCATTTGGACGGATAGCACCCGTACCAATGTTATTCTAAGGGGCCGTGCAGAAGTCCTATTTTTTTCTTGGACAGAGTTGGTCAGGGGAAAAAATCACAACATGTCCGAATTTGATCCAATATTCATATCGCACTCGTCCATGCAAGTCAATGAGTGCGTGGAAAACATCGGACTGCACTTGGATGACATCTGAGTGCAGTCCAATTTCCACAGACTGACAAAATGGAGAAGATAGAGACATTTTTTGCTCGTACACATACTATATACTGTATAGGTGTTGTAGGGATTCACACTCCCAGATAGGTATTAGGTAGGGTTCACACAGGCAATGCGGTTTGGTCCAAGCATGTACAGTTGTATTGATTTTATAAAACTCCAAGGAATTCAAAAATCAAAAACAGCACAAAGGTATAACAGCAAATAAACAGTTGATTTAGCAGGGCATATATATACCAGTGAGGACTCACCTAAACAGATTACAGTTCTTTCTCCCGGAGCAAGTTTATACACAGGAGAGATACGAGCCTACCAGTCTGGGCATCCTGTTCAGCTCGAGCTCCAGCAGCCTCCAGCACCAAACAGAAGTGTTCATCTCCATGCACAGTTCACACTGAACAGATTGCAGCTTCCACACTTTCTCTGCAACTCCAACGCACAGACTGCTCAGCTTTCCTAGATGACCCATGCAGTCCCCATTCAAAGAGAGACCCTGGCATGTCTCTCTATCTCAGCTACAGCTCACATTTTGGCTGTTCACTCACCAGAAGCACACTCGACTCTGCTCAAAATCCAGCAGACTGACAAGCCTAGTGAACATGGGCCCTGGTTCTTAGTAAAAAGCTAGGCAGGTGCATCTAATCAAACCCTGCAGAGCTAGTATTTAACCCTGTCCCACCTGGCTCTGCAACAGTGTTAAGTTGCATTGTCTGCTTAGATGGCTTGTGATAATATAATCATTAGCAATATCTGCGCTGCTATCAATTTGTCAAATAAACCCACCTCAATTATAGCAGATGGCTCCTAGAAAAACTTCTTTTGACAGGCCGATTACCATATTTAATAATGTTTTGCGTCGTATTGTTATATATTTGCTGTGACGTTGTAAGTAAATATGATAATGAAAACTATTGGGACCCAACTGTAATTAAAATGATGGCACAGCAGTCAGTTCTCATTTCATCAAAGAATATGAGTCCATAGCAGGTTCAAGCACAAAAACTGCTCAATAAGGATAAAAAAAGATTGTTGTCGCTATTCACCTATATTTTAGTTTTCTGCTTTCCATTCATCTCCTTTAGTGGGCTCGCATTTAATGAAGTGTTGGGATTTCCCCTGAGAAAACATTCTTAATTGCTCTGATTCTCACTTATGTCTTTAAGACATCCTTGGTGGCATTGATTAATTTCAATTTGCATTCTTGCACTGTTTAATTGCATGAAAATAGTCAATGCACAGAGTCTGTTCAATCCAAATACTCAAGAAAGATCGGAGACAAAAAAGAACACTTCAAGAGTGGCATTTCTCTTCCTTATTTTCAGTAGAACACTTGTATAAATTGTGTGTTTTGGAAGTCAGTTTTTTCTCTGGAGTAGGTTTTATTAGTTACGTTCCAAAGGCAATGGCATATAATGTCTGTGCCATCATGTAGAACAATCTTTTGTTAAGGCAGTGACATCCAATTGGTGACAACAGATCTCATACGGCTGATGCACATCACCCAAGTCCTACACCCTTTATGTACACCAAAATATATGTTGAAGTTATCACTATTGTATAGTATATACAGTACAGACCAAAAGTTTGGACACACCTTCTCATTTAAAGATTTTTCTGTATTTTCATAACTATGAAAATTGTACATTCACACTGAAGGCATCAAAACTAAGAATTAACACATGTGGAATTATATACTTAACATAAAAGTGTGAAACAACTGAAAATATGTCTTATATTGTAGGTTCTTCAAAGTAGCCACCTTTTGCTTTGATGACTGCTTTGCACACTCTTGGCATTCTCTTGATGAGCTTCAAGAGGTAGTCACCGGAAATGGTTTTCACTTCACAGGTGTGCCCTGTCAGGTTTAATAAGTGGGATTTCTTGCCTTATAAATGGGGTTGGGACCATCAGTTTTGTTGTGCAGAAGTCTGGTGGATACACAGCTGATAGTCCTACTGAATAGACTTTTAGAATTTGTATTATGGCAAGAAAAAAGCAGCTAAGTAAAGAAAAACGAGTGGCCATCATTACTTTAAGAAATGAAGGTCAGTCAGTCCGAAAAATTGGGAAAACTTTGAAAGTGTCCCCAAGTGCAGTTGCAAAACCAATCAAGCGCTATAAAGAAACTGGCTCACATGAGGACTGCCCCAGGAAAGGAAGACCAAGAGTCACCTCTGCTTCTGAGGATAAGTTTATCCGAGTCACCAGCCTCAGAAATCGCAGGTTAACAGCAGCAGATTAGAGACCAGGTCAATGCCACACAGAGTTCTAGAAGCAGACACATCTCTTCAACAACTGTTAAGAGGAGACTTTGTGCAGCAGGCCTTCGTGGTAAAATAGCTGCTAGGAAACCACTGCTAAGGACAGGCAACAAGCAGAAGAGACTTGTTTGGGCTAAAGAACACAAGGAATGGACATTAGACCAGTGGAAATCTGTGCTTTGGTCCGATGAGTCCAAATTTGAGATCTTTGGTTCCAACCACCGTGTCTTTGTGCGACGTAGAAAAGGTGAACGGATGGAGTCTACATGCCTGGTTCCCACCGTGAAGCATGGAGGAGGAGGTGTGATGGTGTGAGGGTGCTTTGCTGGTGACACTGTTGGGGATTTATTAAAAATTGAAGGCTTACTGAACCAGCATGGCTACCACAGCATCTTGCAGCGGCATGCTATTCCATCCGGTTTGCGTTTAGTTGGACCATCATTTATTTTTCAACAGGACAATGACCCCAAACACGCCTGCAGACTGTGTAAGGGTTATTTGACCAAGGAGGAGAGTGATGGGGTGCTACGCCAGATGACCTGGCCTCCACAGTCACCAGACCTGAACCCAATCGAGATGGTTTGGGGTGAGCTAGACCGCAGAGTGAAGGCAAAAGGTCCAACAAGTGCTAAGCATCTCTGGGAACTCCTTCAAGATTGTTGGATGACCATTTCCTGTGACTACCTCTTGAAGCTCATCAAGAGAATGCCAAGAGTGTGCAAAGCAGTCATCAAAGCAAAAGGTGGCTACTTTGAAGAACCTAGAATATAAGATATATTTTCAGTTGTTTCACACTTTTTTGTTAAGTATATAATTCCACATGTGTTAATTCATAGTTTTGATGCCTTCGGTGTGAATGTACAATTATCATAGTCATGAAAATACAGAAAAATCTTTAAATGAGAAGGTGTGTCCAAACTTTTGGTCTGTACTGTATACAACACAACATGGTGGGTCAGTGGTTAGGACTGTTACTTTGCAGTGATTGTGTCATGGGTTAAAACCTCACCAAGAGCAACATTTAACCTAAGAAAGCATAGCTATTGTAGTGCCGGCGTCCCTGCCCTCTGTTAGGCAGGGACGCTGCTCCCTTCACCGCTCTGCCCCGTGCCCGGCGTCCCTCTCCCGCTCTGCTGTCAGCGCGCGCTCCTTCCCGGCGTCCTCCTCCCGCTCTGCTCTCAGCGCGCGCTCCCTCCCGGCCCCGGTGCTTAGGGCGCGCGCGCGCGCGCTCCCCTCCTCTTAAAGGGGCCGCGCGCGCCGTCCTAAGGAGTCCCCGGCCAATGGCCGGAGGACTTCATCATATATAAGGCACCTCCTCCAAAATGGAGGTGCCCGAGCAATGTTGTTTGCACCTGTGTCTCACCTGTGCTTCAGCCCTCAGGTCCCGTTGCCAGTTACCTGTCAGATTCCTGCCTGATTACTTGCTACCTGTCTGCCAGCCTGAGGTCCGACGGTCTGCCTTACTACTCCTGTCAGTCTGTCTAAGGACCAGCCTGCCCGCTCACCTGGGAGCGCACCTCAGCTACCTGCCTGCTTGCCTGAGGTCCGACGGTCTGCCTTACAACTCCGGTCAGTCTGTCTATGGACCAGCTTGCCCGCTCACCTGGGAGCGCTTCTCCGCTACCTGCCTGCTTGCCTGCCCGGAGGCTCCGCTGTCACGTGCTGTGACCACCAGCTACTCCAGACTCTTGCCCGCTCACCTGGGAGCGCTTCTCTGCTACCTGCCTGCTTGCCTGCCCGGAGGCTCCGCTGTCACGTACTGTGACCACCAGCTACTCCAGACTCTTGCCCGCTCACCTGGGAGCGCTTCTCCGCTACCTGCCTGCTTGCCTGCCCGAAGGCTCCGCTGTCACGTGCTGTGACCACCAGCTATTCCTGAGACTCTTGCCCGCTCACCTGGGAGCGCTTCTCCGTTACCTGCCTGCTTGCCTACCTGGAGGCTCCGCCGTCACGTGCTGTGACCACCTGCTATTCCAGAGACTCTCGCTTGCTCACCTGGGAGCACACATTCTTCATCTGCCTGCTAGCCTACCTGGAGGTTCAGCCATCACAGGTCGTACCTACCCTTTATCCAGAGACTGCCCCGATCACTTGCCGTGTCCTCCTGCCCGTACACCCAGAGACTGTCCTGGTCACCTCCTGTGACTACCTGCCTGGTCGCCACCCGCTCCTTTACAAGGACCGCCCCCTTGTATTGTAGCCCAGAGGTTCCGCCTCCCAGACCCGTTACAGTTTGCTCGGGCCATGGAACCCGGTGGCACCCAAGCTCCCTCGCTCTCGGACCTCTGTCTTGAACTGTCCCGTCAGAGGTCCCAACAGGAGTCCATCCTGGGTCACCTGCGGAATGTCAATACTCGCCTGAACACTCTGTCTGATCCACCAACAACCTCCGCCAGTGCCATATCTTGCAATCCGGCAGCTCCGCTGCCCACTAATACCATGGTATCCTACCCCGGACCCCGGCTTTCTGCACCTCCTCGCTTCGGAGGCGACTCCGTCCAGGCTCGGGGCTTCTTAAATCAGTGCACCCTGCACTTTGAACTTTTGTCCCACCAGTTTAACTCCGACCGGGCCAAAATTGCCTTCATCATGTCCCATCTCACCGGGGAGACCCTGGCCTGGCTAAATCCTCTATGGGAGAGAGGAGACCCCCTGGTGTCCAACTTGCCTGCTTTTCTCACGGCTTTCCGGAAAGTCTTCGACGAACCCGGACGGAAGACCTCATCTGCATCATCGTTGCTACGCCTCCGTCAGGAGAGTCTCACCGTGGGCCAATATGCCATACGGTTCCGTACCCTTGCCTCGGAGCTGGCCTGGGATAACGACGCTCTGGTTTCCGTCTTCTGGGAGGGTCTGTCCGGCCGTATTAAAGATGAACTTGCCGGTCGGGACATTCCTACCACTCTCGATGACTTAATAACTCTTGCCACCCGGATTGACCTACGGTTCCAGGAGCGTGCCAGAGAGGTCACCCGTGAGAGGAGGTTACCACGTCTAGCTCCTACTTTTCAGAAACCCGTCACTCCTTCTGTCTCTAACCAGGTACACCCTCCTGAGCCTATGCAGGTCGACCAGACCAAGATGGTCAAGACCCGTCAGGACTTACGCCGTGCCGAGGGGACCTGCTTCTACTGTGGCAGTAAGGAGCACCGGATCCGTGCCTGCCCGGAGAGGTCGGGAAACGCCTGTGTCTAGGTTCGCTCAGAGAGGTCCACCTAGACAAGAATAAATCCTCTCCATCCCTGCTGTTGTCAGTTTCAATCGTCTACGGGGAGAACCGTTATTTCGAACTAGCCCAACTGGACTCTGGAGCAGCCGGGAATCTTATTTCACAGTCCCTGGTAGAGAAATACCGCATCCCCACCAAATCTCTGGCTGTACCCTTGTCTGTGGCTGCCGTGGATGGGGGGCTCTTACCACGCCCCATCCAACTCATCACCGAATCCATTACTCTGCAGGTGGGAATGCTGCATTCTGAGAGTATCTCCTTTCATGTTCTGCCTGGACTCTCTCACGCCCTCTTGCTAGGTCTGCCTTGGCTCCAGAAACATGCACCCGTGCTTGACTGGCAAACCGGAGAAGTCCTTCGCTGGGGACAAGACTGTCATAAGACCTGCCTGGTTCCCGTCCATCCCGTCAGTCCCTCTCCTACCCCAGCTAATCTACCTGGACTTCCAATTCCTTATTGGTCTTATGGTGATGTCTTTAATAAAAAGGAGGCAGAGACATTACCCCCTCATAGACCATACGACTGTCCCATCGACCTGTTACCCGGTACTACTCCTCCCCGTGGGCGTATTTATCCTTTATCCGCTGCTGAGACCCGGTCGATGTCCGAATATATTGAGGAGAATCTGGCCAGGGGATTCATCCGGAAATCTACCTCCCCGGCGGGAACAGGCTTCTTTTTCGTCAAAAAGAAGGACGGCTCTCTCCGTCCCTGTATAGACTATAGAGGCCTAAACCAGATCACGGTGAAGAATAAGTACCCCCTTCCGCTCATTCCAGAATTATTTGATCGTCTGAGGGGGGCTAGAATCTTCACCAAACTAGACCTCCGTGGGGCGTACAACCTGGTTCGTATCCGTCAAGGGGATGAATGGAAGACGGCATTCAACACCCGGGACGGCCACTATGAATACCTGGTAATGCCCTTTGGTCTCTGTAACGCTCCTGCCGTCTTTCAAGAGTTGGTCAATGACATCTTCCGGGACCTTCTCTACTCCTGCGTAGTGGTGTACCTGGACGACATCTTGGTCTTCTCTCCGGATCTCCAGACTCACCGGAGGGACGTTCGTCAGGTCCTGCTCAGGCTCAGGCAGAATCACCTCTTCGCTAAATACGAGAAGTGCCTCTTTGAGCAGACCTCGCTTCCGTTTTTGGGCTACATTATTTCTCAGACCGGCCTACGAATGGATCCAGAGAAACTGTCTGCCATCGAGAAATGGCCCCGACCGGAGGGGTTGAAGGCTATTCAGCGGTTCCTGGGCTTCGCCAACTACTACCGCCTCTTCATACCACACTTCTCTTCCCGGACTGCCCCAATTTCCGCGCTCACCCGTAAGGGTACTAATCCCAAAGAGTGGCCGCCCGAAGCAGAAGAAGCCTTTCTTTCCTTAAAACAGGCCTTCTCTTCCGCCCCGGTGCTGCATCGCCCGGACGGCAACAAGCAGTTCTTCCTGGAAGTGGACGCCTCCTCCTCTGGAGCTGGAGCGCTACTTACTCAAAAATCTTCTTCCGGGAGGATGGTAACTTGCGGCTTCTTCTCTAAACTCTTCTCCTCCTCAGAGCGCAATTATTCCATAGGAGATCGAGAGTTATTGGCCATCAAACTGGCATTGGAGGAGTGGCGTTACCTGCTTGAGGGGGCTCTTCACCCGGTAATAATTTACACTGACCACAAGAACTTGGCTTACCTCCAGCATGCCCAGAGACTTAACCCGCGCCAAGCCCGGTGGTCCTTGTTTTTTGCTCGTTTTGATTTTGTCCTTCATTTTCGCCCGGCTGACAAAAACGTCAAGGCGGACGCCTTGTCTCGATCCTTTCTGGTATCTGATCTCGAGGAAGATCCGAAACACATCATCGATCCCGCCAGAGTAATGCAGGTGGCTCCCGTGAGTCTAAATCGTCTCCCTCCCGGAAAGACGTTCGTATCAGTACCTGATCGGGAGAAGATCCTTCACTGGGGTCACTCGTCTAAACTGGCTGGCCACGCTGGTCAGAAGAAGACCCTCCAGCTTATTTCCCGGCACTACTGGTGGCCTACCCTGCACAAGGATGTAATAGACTTTGTTTCTGCCTGTGTGTCCTGCGCCCGCAACAAGGTTCCGAGACATCTGCCAGCCGGTCGCCTCCTTCCGCTCCCAGTACCTGCTGCCCCCTGGCAGCATATTGCAATGGACTTCATAACTGACCTCCCACTCTCTGCCGGTTGTACGGTCATTTGGGTGGTCGCTGACCGCTTCTCCAAGATGGCTCATTTCGTTCCCCTGCCAGGCCTTCCGTCTGCACTCGAGCTAGCTAGAGACTTTATTCGTCACATCTTCCGTCTTCATGGCCTGCCCCTCCACATCGTGTTGGATCGTGGGGTACAGTTCACCTCACGCTTCTGGAGAGCCACTTGTAAACTACTAGACGTCACCCTGGACTTCTCTTCCGCTTACCACCCACAGTCCAATGGTCAAGTGGAGCGGATCAATCAGAACCTGACCAGTTACCTCCGGCACTTCGTTAATGCCCACCATTCTGACTGGGTGGATCTCCTACCATGGGCCGAGTTCTCTTACAATAATCACGAGAGCGAATCCTCCTCCAAATCCCCGTTTTTTGTAGTCTTTGGTCAGCATCCTCGGATTCCTTTTCCTGTCTCCACCTCGGTGGACAACCCGGCTGCGGAATCTCTCGTTAGCAAATTTTCCTCCATTTGGGAGAGTACCCGGTCCGCACTCCTTCAGTCGTCCGAGCGGATGAAAAGACACACTGACAAAAAACGCCTGGATCCTCCTCAATTTCGTCCAGGAGATAAGGTCTGGCTCTCATCTAAATATGTTCGACTCAAGATACCCTCTTACAAGTTAGGGCCTCGGTTCATCGGACCTCTGGAGGTCACCAGTCAGATCAACCCGGTGGCCTATAAATTGAAACTCCCGGCCAACTTACGGATCCCTAACTCCTTCCATGTATCTCTCCTCAAACCTGTGGTACTTAACTCTTTTTCCAAGTCTACAGGTACGCCTCCTGCTCCGGTTTCTGCTGAGGACGAGTTTGAGGTAGAGAACATTCTTGCCACCAAAAGGGTAAGAGGAAAGACCTTTTTTCTGGTAGATTGGAAGGGGTTTGGTCCTGAGGAGAGAACGTGGGAGCCCCAGGAGAACATCCATGCCCCTCTCATCCTAGCTAAATTTCTGTCTGGCCTAAAAAAGGGGGGGCCTAAAGGGGGGGGTACTGTAGTGCCGGCGTCCCTGCCCTCTGTTAGGCAGGGACGCTGCTCCCCTCACCGCTCTGCCCCGTGCCCGGCGTCCCTCTCCCGCTCTGCTGTCAGCGCGCGCTCCTTCCCGGCGTCCTCCTCCCGCTCTGCTCTCAGCGTGCGCTCCTTCCCGGCCCCGGTGCTTAGGGCGCGCGCGCGCGCGCTCCCCTCCTCTTAAAGGGGCCGCGCGCGCCGTCCTAAGGAGTCCCCGGCCAATGGCCGGAGGACTTCATCATATATAAGGTACCTCCTCCAAAATGGAGGTGCCCGAGCAATGTTGTTTGCACCTGTGTCTCACCTGTGCTTCAGCCCTCAGGTCCCGTTGCCAGTTACCTGTCAGATTCCTGCCTGATTACTTGCTACCTGTCTGCTAGCCTGAGGTCCGACGGTCTGCCTTACTACTCCTGTCAGTCTGTCTAAGGACCAGCCTGCCCGCTCACCTGGGAGCGCACCTCAGCTACCTGCCTGCTTGCCTGAGGTCCGACGGTCTGCCTTACAACTCCGGTCAGTCTGTCTATGGACCAGCTTGCCCGCTCACCTGGGAGCGCTTCTCCGCTACCTGCCTGCTTGCCTGCCCGGAGGCTCCGCTGTCACGTGCTGTGACCACCAGCTACTCCAGACTCTTGCCCGCTCACCTGGGAGCGCTTCTCTGCTACCTGCCTGCTTGCCTGCCCGGAGGCTCCGCTGTCACGTACTGTGACCACCAGCTACTCCAGACTCTTGCCCGCTCACCTGGGAGCGCTTCTCCGCTACCTGCCTGCTTGCCTGCCCGAAGGCTCCGCTGTCACGTGCTGTGACCACCAGCTATTCCTGAGACTCTTGCCCGCTCACCTGGGAGCGCTTCTCCGTTACCTGCCTGCTTGCCTACCTGGAGGCTCCGCCGTCACGTGCTGTGACCACCTGCTATTCCAGAGACTCTCGCTTGCTCACCTGGGAGCACACATTCTTCATCTGCCTGCTAGCCTACCTGGAGGTTCAGCCATCACACGTCGTACCTACCCTTTATCCAGAGACTGCCCCGATCACTTGCCGTGTCCTCCTGCCCGTACACCCAGAGACTGTCCTGGTCACCTCCTGTGACTACCTGCCTGGTCGCCACCCGCTCCTTTACAAGGACCGCCCCCTTGTATTGTAGCCCAGAGGTTCCGCCTCCCAGACCCGTTACAGCTATGACCATAATTCACCATAAAAATGAATATACACTGTGTTCCAAATTATTATGCAAATAATATTTTCTCAGATTTTCCCAAATTACCTATATGAATTGCAGTCATTGTAATTTTTCAGTCAAATAACTATTAGAGTACAATTGAAAGGTTTTTGTACAAACTGCCTATGATAACAGTATATTTTTAAAAAAATAAAAAACTCAAACTGCACTCAAAATGCATGTTCAAAATTATTATGCACAGCAGAGTTTTCAACCTTTTCATTTTAATAAAGAACAAAAAAATGGTCATTTTTGAAATTATAAGCATTAGCAGGTTATTACAAACTGAAATCAAACAGTTTTCAACTCAAAACTTTATTCTAGGTGATGTTACATTTGCACATAGGACCGCTTGTTCGAAAGGAGCTTCTGAACTCTCTCATCCATTGAATTTGTCAGGTTTTGGATGGTTTCTGCTTCCAATTGTTTTTCATGAGGACCGAATACCCTCCCAGAGCTGTTGCTTAGATGTGAACTGCATCCCGCCATCATAGACACTCCTTTTGATGATGCTCCAGAGGTTCTCAATGGGGTTGAGGTCAGGGGAGCATGGGTGCCACACCATAAGTTTGTCCCCATTTATGCCCATAGCAGCCAGAGATGCAGATGTGTTATGTGCAGCATGAGACGGGGCATTATCATGCATGAAAATGTTCTTGCTGCGGAATGCACGGTTCTTCTTCTTGAACCATGGAAGGAAGTGCTGTTTGAGAAACTCAACATACATTATGGAGTTCATCTTTACCTCTTCAGGGATCCTAAAAGGGCCGACAATCTCTCTCCCCATGATTCCAGCCCAAAACATTACTCCACCTCCTCCTTGTTAGCGCCGTAGCCGTGTTTGCATGGCGTGTCCATCAACCAGCCATCCTCCATTCCATCCATCTGGACCATCGAGATCATTTCATGCATGATAATGCCCCGTCTCATGCTGCACATAACACATCTGCATCTCTGGCTGCTATGGGCATAAAAGGGGACAAACTTATGGTGTGGCACCCATGCTCCCCTGACCTCAACCCCATTGAGAACCTCTGGAGCATCATCAAAAGGAGTGTCTATGATGGCGGGAGGCAGTTCACATCTAAGCAACAGCTCTGGGAGGGTATTCTGTCCTCATGCAAAACAATTGGAAGCAGAAACCATCCAAAGCCTGACAAATTCAATGGACGAGAGAGTTCAGAAGCTCCTTTCGAGCAAGCGGTCCTATGTGCAAATGTAACATCACCTAGAATAAAGTTTTGAGTTGAAAACTGTTTGATTTCAGTTTGTAATAACCTGCTAATGCTTATAATTTAAAAAATGACCATTTTTTTGTTCTTTATTAAAATGAAAAGGTTGAAAACTCTGCTGTGCATAATAATTTGGAACATGCATTTTGAGTGCAGTTTGAGTTTTTTATTTTTTTTTAAATATACTGTTATCATAGGCAGTTTGTACAAAAACCTTTCAATTGTACTCTAATAGTTATTTGACTGGAAAATTACAATGACTGCAATTCATATAGGTAATTTGGGAAAATCTGAGAAAATATTATTTGCATAATAATTTGGAACACAGTGTATGTTATTGGCATACAATAGTAAAAACATTTATAGAAAAAATATAAAAACATGACATATAATCCACACAATGTAGAGGAAAAGGAAAGTTGAGGTGGCAGGGCAAATCGAGAACCCCAGGTTAAATCAAAGTGAAAAATGACTTACAGTAATACATATGATATGTTATATGTACAGTATATATGTGGCACCAGGGACAGAGATATAAATATCCAAATGCAAGTCGTATAATGTACATAGTAAGTTACAGATTTAGTACTCCATGATGGTAGCCATATTAATAAAGACACATATATAGTGAATCCAGATACACATGTATAAGGGCGAAGTCAAGAAGCCTAGCCAGTCCAGCCCGCCCGACGCACGTTTTTGCACACATATGAACTAAAACTACATTAGATTTTCACACAAGTCTTAAAAGTAGATGAAGAGAACCAAATCAAAGAGGCAAAAATATTAGACTTTGTCATTTTTTTAAGACAATAATCCATTATCACATGTCAGTGAGTGGCAAAATTATGTGAACCTTTGCTTTCACTATCTGGTGTGACCCCCTTGAGCAGCAATAACTGTATCTAAACGTTCCCAGTAATTGTTGATTAGTTCTGCATATTAGCTTGGAGGAATTTTAGCCCATTCCTCCCAACAAAATAGCTTCAACTCTGTTATATCGGTGTTATTTTGCATGACCTGCTCTTTCCTTATCCTTCCACAACATTTCTATAGGATAAAGCACTTAGCTAGCTAAAGGAGTTAAACATTTTTAATGAAAACTATTTAAAAAGTTGCTTAACTTTGCATTTACGAAGCCAATGAACAATACAAGAAAAACTGTGCAAAGGTGGTCAAATCCTTTAATTTGTGAAGCTGACCAGCAAACATGGCTGACTACTTGCTAGAAAAATAATTGTAATATTGTAATACGTATTATATATGAAGCAGCTCCATTTTATTTTTCACTCAATTTATCAGGATTATTCTAGAGTTATACACTCAGTGACGTCTCTGCCGTTTTAGGACAGTACCTTGGATTAGATAATCATTTGGGAATGCTCAGTTATGTGTGTAGACAGCAGAATCCTCCATGGATTGGTTCCTTTCAGCTGAATGCTCAGTTAAAGTTGTAAAAGTTTGTATTGTTGTAGAAAATTGTGACAAGCTGTCCCTTGTCACACGCTCCAATGCAGTTCATATATGGAATGTCACTCGTGTTTCAGAAACATATCTGAACAAGTCAAAGTCTTTGCTTCATTACGCGGAGATAGGTTGAACCAAACGCAATGTGATAATGCCCCATTTTATATCCCCTCTGTGATATCTTACATTCATTATGTGCATACAGTTTGCAATATTTAATACTCAGCTGTCAGTGTACAAAATTAAATAAAATTTACAGTGACATCATAAAATAAACTATTAATATATGTATGTAAAGAAGCCAAAATGTATGCTTATAATTGCAGAGAATACAGTGCAAGTTCTTAATATCATAAAATGTATCCTGAGGTTACAGTATATTTCGGGACATTTACCATCAAATTTTGTTAAAAATATTTTTGGGCAAAATAGAGTTCTGTGTGACTTTAACAGTGGCCATTAATGTTTTAGTTAGTTTGATGTTTCTCTAACCATGGCAGTTTCAGCAGAAGCTTTACTGTCATAACACTCCTATCATAATACCCCTGAGGAAGCTGCACTTTACAGCAACACATGTGGGGCCTCCTTCTCCACCTCCAGTACTGGTCTTACTTATACTTACAATGGTCTTCTCTTGGTTTGGCAATATGTCACATCGTATGTAGAATTATTTTCTTTTAGATTACATTTCCTAATCTTTGTGTACTTTTGCGCTGTTTTTTAAATAGTATTTTTGTTTGAATATTTCTTATTGAGTACAATTTCATACCTTTAGATTTTGAACTTAGTGTATTCTGTATAATTTAGAGGACTTTTGGGAAATTAATATAACCTTTTTGTCTATTATAATCACTTGTTTTTCAAACTGTGATTGCACTGTTCATTATAATTCTGGCTGAAATTTGTATTTCCAAGGCGGACAATCTAATTTTGGGTTGGTGTAAGATGGTTGACCACAGAGGATTTACCTATGTGTCCTGTATTATTTTCTTGATTTTTAGGCATTTTTAATCTCATGTAAACTGATTAAAGGGGTGTAATCTGATTAAAGGGGTATCCATTTTTATCATACCACTGCTGTTCTTGACTGTGACAATCAAAGAATTAAATGAACTCTGAATCAGATGTTTCTCCAATCATGGTTGTTTCAGCAAGAGCTCAACTGTCATAATTCTCCTATCATAATACTCCTGAGGAAGCTGTACTTTACAGCAATACTGTGACAATGAGTCACTTTTCATGGACAAGCCATGAGACAAGGAGGTCACGGAGTCCCGAGTCAGATACTAGGAGAGCATGTCAAAGGTAAAAGGGTAAGGCAAAAGAATAGTCAAAATGCAAAATCTGAGATCAGGCAGCAAAGGTCAGAGTACGTCAAAGGCAAAGGGGCAATTCAAAAAAATGGTCAAAAGGCAAAGTCCAAGGTCTGTCAATAAAGATCTGAATAACTGAACAGAAAGCACAAGGAACACACCCCCGTCCCCGAGGAAAGCTACAACAGGCAATGATTTCACTATTGTCAGTCAGCTAAATAGCCAGGTAATCACCCAGAATGGGTAACACCTGGAGGAAACCCAGCAAGCCTGGCCAGATTGGGTGGCTAGGTTGTCATTCACAATATTGACAGCTCAGCATGCCCCGACCTCTGATTGAGCAGCTGGGCTTTCACTCACAATATTGACAGCCCAGCTCACCCCTGAGTCTATAGGGCTCCTAAGCTGTCACTCACTGTATCCCTAAAGACACCATGGGTGGTGGAATTGTGACAAATACTTGTGCAGTCTCCTTCTTCACTTCTACTAATTTTCTCTGTTTTGGTGTTTTTATTCCCATATAGTGATGTTAGTGTTGTTTATTCCTTATTATTGTTCTAATAAAGCTGTTATATTTGTACTAGATGTGCACATTCGTCATGTGCGACCTTCTTGTTATTTTTGACAAAGCAGTAGCTTGACTGGTATAATACGGCCAAGCATCTGCTCCAAGACAGCATGGAGGGCCTAACATACACTGCTGTATAAGGTCCTAAATGGCCGCTGTAAAAATGCATATGAATGAGATGTTATTAAAGGGTTAAAAATTGCAAAAAGACAACATGAACACATTATTAATCTTCTGCAAATTTACATGTAACTAGTTAAACTAAACTGAAATACATTATACGTTTTTTATGTTGATTTTCATTAACCATAATTTTTATGAGCCGGAGATGGTTCTACATTACTTCAAAATACCAGCAATTCCCATATTAATGCCTCTTTCCCATATGGATAAACATCACAGTAGATGTTATTTATTCTTGTATCTTCTATAATTTATATCATTTTTTATAATCACATTTGACTTATTTACAATGTTTCTCGCACACATGATTTATTAAGAACAAAAACAACACAATCACAAATTTAAGCTAATGACTCATATGCCACTGTGAAGTAAGAGTTTTCCCTAGTGGAAAATAACTCAGATTTTTTACAACAGCAATTTAAGAACAATTATAAACATTCATTTTCAAAATTGCAGCTAGAAGTCTCTACTCTTAAGGTGCCCATACACATGACATACAGTACATACCAAAAGTTTGGACACACCTTCTCATTTAAAGATTTTTCTGTATTTTCATGACTATGAAAATTGTACATTCACACTGAAGGCATCAAAACTATGATGGTTTTTTATTAAATATGAATTGTAAAGTGTCACTAAATTGTGAGTCCTCCACCCTTACCCACTAACTGGTTCTCCTAACTCTTGGTTCCCCAGTCTCCCTGTAAACCAGGAGGGTAGCACCTAGTGCATTCTAGCCCCCTCTGGTGGAGAAATGTGGTGTTGGATGTAAAGGAAGGGTCCTGACCATCACGCTGTTCTTACCTCAGAGGAGGAACACTACACTCCATTAGAGAAGTGCAGCATCCCTGTGGCGGTCGAACCCTCAGGGGCGCCACATTCCCCCCTGGTGAAACACAGCACGTCCGCGGGCTGCAAAAGAGTAACACCCAGTAAATTTTATTTTTATATAACAACAAACTATCTTCCCTTTATGTAAGGCACATCTTCTTAAACGTTGCAAATATAATAATAACATTATAAAAGTACAAAAGTATAAAATTATAAAATTATAAAAGTGCTAGCATTTTCCAGAGATATCCTGTGTAGACAGACGGGTTAAGGTGCAAAAACTCAGAGTCAGTTCAGAAGTGCGAGGGACCTGTCCCAAACCCTCAACGTGGGCCCTGGGGTGGCTACACGGCATGAAGATCCCGAGTTGGACCTACAGGAGAGCCACCCTGACAGGTTTTCCTTCTGAGGTCTTGAGGTAGAAATGTTCACGGTTTTGCATAAAACCAATATGGAGCACCTAAAGAGATGCAAACTATATACATGAAAAGAGTCTGTCTGCTGCAAGTCCGCAGGGACACATGTCTCTAGAAACCATAAATAGAAAGAAATCAAAACTTAAATGTCAACATATTAACTATAAACAAATTGCAACAGCCGGGGCTGTTTAAGCCTCGGGTTCCCTCCTGGGAGAAGGCTCGTTCCTCCCGACGGAGGCTGACCGGTCCCCTGAGGCTGAGCGCGAGGGTGTGTCACTCCCGGACACTTTGTGGACATCCACGGCGTACCACCCCCGCACCCCCTGGTGGCGAGAATAAGTCACTATATCGCCCGGGAAGAGGTTCCGGCCAGGGTGTCCCTTCTTCAGCCGCGGCTCGATGTCCCGCCTGCTGACAAACACGTCATCTTCGTGCTGGGGACTTCTGATGAACCCCCACCCCGCCTCATGGTGGAAGCGGACGACTTGCCCTTCCACTCGGGGACTGGGACGGGTGGCCTCTTCCTGACGAGCCCGGGATTTAGCAGCTTTGGCCCGTACCTCAAGGCGTTCGCAGCGGAGCTCCCGTTGACGTTGCTCCCGAGCGAGTTGGAGTGTCTGCTCGCTGCACCGCTGGCTCCTCCTCTGCGCTTCAGCCCGGGTCTCCCGGGGGAAGCCCATCAGGTACCCCCCCTGGTTGTCCCAGGCCCACTCTTGAGCCTCCGGCCAGGTGACTGTCTGTGTGGGTAGCGGTGTCATTAGGGGCTGCTGCGGGTCCTCTGCAAGTGCGGACCAATCCGGGTTGGAGCCGGTGGACACCTCTGCAGCTTCAGGCATTACAGGTGCGGGAGTAGGGCAGCATCACAGGTCCCCACTTATAGCTGCCGCTTGCAGCTCCGGAGCAAAGACCTGCTGCCAGGTGACCGAGCCGGGCAGGATATACTCCGTCATGAGGTCCAGCATAGGAACGGTAGGCTCAGCAGCCAGGGCAGGGGTTGCACACTCACCCGCCTCTGGGCCGCTCACGGCCTCTGTCACCATATCTCCTTGGACTTCAACTCCTTGGTGGCGGGCCCGGATGCGCAGCAACATTTCTTCCCGCCATGCAGCCGTCGCCACCTCCTGGGCCTCTCTCTGTCTCCGCACGAGTTCCGGAGCTTTCTGGCGGGGAAACTCGAAATCTCCCGCTGTTAAAACGCTGCCGCCTCGCTCCCCGCCTGGTGAAGGGCCTGAACCGGGTTCAGAAGGTTCAGTAGGTTGCGCTCCAGAAGCGTCCATGTCTGCCTCTGAAGATTGCCAACCTCTGACTGCGATGGCAGCACCCTGTTCCTTTTCTTCTTCTTCCTCTTTCTGGGCGGTTCCTGGGCGGCATGTTGACAGGCCCGCCTTTATTCAGCCCATCCGATTTGACGGGCATTACCCCGCGGACAGTCTCTGATGGAAGGGGCAGTCCACATCTTTGGCGCCAAGCGGGAGCCCAGCCCACGATGGGAGGTGTTTGAAGACCGTCTTTTCACCGCATTATGGCGCCTGTTCTTCTTGGGCGGGCACCATTTTAGGTGTAAAATGAAAGTTCAAGGTATAAGGCACACAGTACCCGGTAGCAATGGGTACTTCCTTCCTTTGCTGCGGGCACGCAATCCTGCCGACTATGCCAAGTATGTGACGCCTCTACTCGAAAGCTCTTTTCTTTACCCTGGGAGATGGGGGACTCGGAGTCAGGTCCTATGATGGAGAGATAAGGTGCAGCCATGGCCCGGACCCGACCCGAGCTCAGGGCCGTCACACTAAAAAGGATGGTGTGGGCTTATCCGGGTTGAGTGGCTGATTCCGACTACGCCACCTGTGGCGCCTGGTGAAGGCCACCAGCGAAGCTGCAGTCCGCTGAGGCATGATGGTATAGCGGCCAACGTTGTTACTACTCCCCACAGGCGGAGCAAGGCCTCAGGGCAGAGAGACCGGAATACAGGGGTAGTAGTAGAGGAGTACGGGTGCCGCGTCGTGCGGTGTAGCGCAGAATAAACAGTCTGGAGGCCATAGGGGTGAACTTCCAAGGCTTTACTCACATCTGAGATGGCAGAAGGAAGGCGACTCCCTGCTCCTCACGGAGTCCTGCGGCCACCAGGGACGGGGATCCGACTACCTCCGAGCAAGTCCAGCATTCAATCAGGACCCCGCACCAGAGTGTTCCTGAACTACAGACCGTATCCTTTCCTGTCTGTGTGTGTAGATAGGCCGGGTCTCCCTCTGAACTCCTCTCAGAAATAGGGCACGGGTGGCAGCTCCGCTCCTTCCGATACCCGGTGGGATCCTACGGACATACCAGGCTTTCCAGACCAGGACATGGAGTAGCAAGGTCGGGTGTCGGGGGCCGGTACCCCTCTTGCAGCCGGACTCCCTCTGAATAGATCAGGTTGGCGAGGACAAGTGGCGTACACCGCTCCGTCTGCATCCTCCCTGGGATCCATTTGCTGTGGAGCTACACTCTTAAGCTTTGGGCCTTCTTGGTCGTGGTCCTTGACCAGGTTGAGACACTCCTCGTCTGCAACCTGCCCCTCGTCCCAAGGCCAGGGGTACGAGGCCTGTGCCTCCATCCGCTGCAGGTCCACACAGGATACACTTTCAGGGTAGGAGATCACAGTACATGACAGCCAGGCAAGTTGACTAACCAGGACCGTCAAAGAACTAAACTCCAAGGACCAAAAACCAAGATGGCTTTTTATTAAATATGAATTGTAAAGTGTCACTAAATTGTGAGTCCTCCACCCTCACCCACTAACTGGTTCCCCTAACTCTTGATTCCCCAGTCTCCCTGTAACCAGGAGGGTAGCACCTAGTGCATTCTAGCCCCCACTGGTGGATAAATGTGGTGTTGGATGTAAAGGAACAGTCCTGACCATCACGCTGTTCTTACCTCAGAGGAGGAACACTACACTCCATTAGAGAAGTGCAGCATCCCTTACTTTAAGAAATGAAGGTCAGTCAGTCCGAAAAATTGGTAAAACTTTAAAAGTGTCCCCAAGTGCAGTTGCAAAAACCATCAATCGCTACAAAGAAACTGGCTCACATGAGGACCGCCCCAGGAAAGCAAGACCAAGAGTCACCTCTGCTTCTGAGGATAAGTTTATCCGAGTCACTAGCCTCAGAAATCGCAGGTTAACAGCAGCTCAGATTACAGACCAGGTCAATGCCACACAGAGTTCTAGCAGCAGACACATCTCTTCAACAACTATTAAAAGGAGACTTTGTGCAGCAGGCCTTCATGGTAAAATAGCTGCTAGGAAACCACTGCTAAGGACAGGCAACAAGCAGAAGAGACTTGTTTGGGCTGAAGAACACAAGAAATGGACATTAGACCAGTGGAAATCTGTGCTTTGGTCTGATGAGTCCAAATTTGAGATCTTTGGTTCCAACCACCGTGTCTTTGTGCGACGCAGAAAAGGTGAACGGATGGACTCTACATGCCTGGTTCCCACCGTGAAGCATGGAGGAGGAGGTGTGATGGTGTGGGGGTGCTTTGCTGGTGACACTGTTGGGAATTTATTCAAAATTGAAGGCATAATGAACCAGCATGGCTACCACAGCATCTTGCAGCGGCATGCTATTCCATCCGGTTTGAGTTTAGTTGGACCATCATTTATTTTTCAACAAGATAATGACCGCAAACACACCTCCAGGCTGTGTAAGGGCTATTTGACCAAGAAAGAGAGTGATGGGGTGCTACGCCAGATGACCTGGCCTCCACAGTCACCAGACCTGAACCCAATCGAGATGGTTTGGGGTGAGCTAGACCGCAGAGTGAAGGCAAAAGGGCCAACAAGTGCTAAGCATCTCTGGGATCTCCTTCAACATTGTTGGAAGACCATTTCCGGTGACTACCACTTGAAGCTCATCAAGAGAATGCCAAGAGTGTGCAAAGCAGTCATCAAAGCAAAAGGTGGCTACTTTGAAGAACCTAGAATATAAGATATATTTTCAGTTATTTCACACTTTTTTGTTAAGTATATAATTCCACATGTGTTAATTCATAGTTTTGATGCCTTCATTGTGAATGTACAATTTCCATAGTCAAGAAAATACAGAAAAATCTTTAAATGAGAAGGTGTGTCCAAACTTTTGGTCTGTATTGTAGTTGTCGGCCAATTGCTCAATCAGTCGTCAGCTACAGTGCCTTGAAAAAGTAGTCATACGCTTTTGCGCAGTTTTTCATGTCACACCCATATACTTAAATGTTTTTTTATTTGTATTTTATGTGATATACCAACACAAAGTAGCAAGTATTTGTGAAGTGTAAAGGAAATGATACAGGGTTTTCTAAATATTTAAAAAATATAAATCTGAAAATTGTGACATGCATTTTAATTCAGTCTCCCTGAGTCAATACTTTGTAGGACCACCTTTCACTGCAATTATAGCTGCAAGTCTTTTGGGGTCTGTCTCTACCAGCTTTGCACATCTAGAGGCTGAAATTTTTGCCCATTCTTCATTGTAAACCAGCACTAACTCAGTAAGATTGGATGGAGGCGTCTGTGAGCAGCAATTTTCAAGTCTTGCCGCAGATTCTCAATGGGATTTAGGTCTGGACTGTGAGTAGGCCATTCACACACATGAATATGCTTTGATCATCCATTATAGCTCTAGGATGTCTAGGGTCGTTATCATGCTGGAAGGTGAACCTACATCCCAGTTTCAAGTCTATTGCAGCCTCTAACTGGTTTTCCTCCAGGTTGCCCTGTATTTAGCTCCATAGATCTTCCCATCAACTCTGACCAGCTTCCCTGTCCCTGCTGAAGAAAAGCCTTCCCACAGCATGATGCTGCCACTATTATGTTTGATGGTGGGGATGGTGTTTTCAGTTTGATGTGCAGTGTTAGTTTTCGGCCACGTGTAGCATTTTGCATGTGGGCCAAAAAATTATATTTTGGTCTCATTTGACCTGAGCACTTGCTTCCACATACTACCTGTGTCCCCTACATGGCTTTTTGCAAACTCAAATGGGACTTCTTATGGCTTTCAAAAATGGCTTTATTTTTACTATTCTACCATAAAAGTCAGATTTGTGGAGTATACTACTAATAGTTGTCCTGTGGACAGATTGTCACCACCTGAGCTGTGGATCTCTGCAGGTACTCCATAGTGACCATGAGCCTCTGGCAGCTTTTCTAACTACCGCTCTAAACTGCTTAGGATGTCAGTTTAGGTGGACAGCCATGTCTAGGTAGGTTTGCAGTTGTGGCATACTGCTTCCATCTTTGGATGATGGACTTAGCAGTGCTCCGTGAGAAGTTCAGCGCTTGGGCTAGTTTTTTCATAACCTAACCTTGCTTTACTCTTTTCCACAATTTTATCCCTGACCTTTCTGGTTTGTTCCTTGGTTTTCATGATGCTGTTTGATCCCTAATGTTCTCTAGCAAACCTCTGGAGCCTTCACAGAAGAGCAGTAGTTATACTAGTATAGAATAAATTACACAGAGTAAATTACAATCAATTTACTAATTATTAGTGTTGAGCGAGCACTAAAATGCTCAGGTGGTCGAAGCTCGGGCCGAGCTCGCCGTGATACTCGGGTGCTCGACCCATGCAACGAGCCCAATGTTAGTCTATGGTAGACCCGAGCATTTTTGCGGCGGCAACCCCGGCAGTCTTTTAAAAGCCTGACAAGTGCCCAAAACGATAGTGACAGTGCTCAAATGACATGGAGACAGAATGGGGATCGCCCCAAGAAGCATTTCTGACCCCCAGGTCACTGCTGTCAACAACGTGGTCAGAGGTATTAAGCCACTTTTAAGGGCTCACAATAAAACGTTCAAAAACTAAACTGAAACTGCTTTCCTGTGAAATATGTTAAGGAAGTTCCTTTCCAGGGTAAAGACTTGTGTATAGGGTAAAATAAATAACCAAAAAAAAAAATAAAAAAAAATACTCCTCCACACTTTGGGCTTTGTTCACAAGTAGCATTTTTATGCATTTTTGCACTTTTGTATTGCTTTCACCCGTGACAAATGCATTCACCGGGAAAAGTCATTTTAACATTTTACAACCTTATCTGGCCATGTGTTGTGTGACACATGCATACAGTGCTGAAAAGACATGGGAACAGCATGAGGAAGACCCCTGGAAGCATCTCTGACACCCAGGTCACTGCCCAAAAGTGTGCCCATCAGAAGTCATCCTTGCCGCATCAGAAGATGCAGACTTGAAACTATTCCCGTGCAATTCTTGTCCCAGGGCAGTGTTCAATTGTACCTCCCCCATTCCTTGCAATGCAAGCGCAAATATGCAGCCAACCACCCACCCACCCCCAGGCTGCAATACAAGACTGCTTGCTTGCACTTGAAATTGGGCCTTTTAGGCATGTGGAGGCGGAATCTGGCCACCACGTCATGGCTGCGTTGGCGGCCTGGTATCCATACTCAGACCCCAGCCGCCCGGCGGCCGGGTGTCCACACTCGGTCCCCAGCTGCCAGGGGGCGGCCGGGGGTCCATACTCGATCCCCAGCCGCCCCGCGGCCGGGTGTCCACACACGGTCCCCAGCCGCCTGGAGGCAGCAGGGTGTCCATAAACGGTCCCCAGCCGCCACTATTTCTCCTGTCAACTTCCCCCCACACACTTTTCTTAGCCCGGCCTGCTTTAGGGTAGCATTGGACGAGCCCACCAGAGAACCAGACTCCTCCGGTGGGCCCTGGCTTCTCCATCAGGGGAGTTGAGAGTGCCAAGGTGAGAACCATGATGATGATGATACAAGTTAGCATCTGCTTTGTTTTCTTGGAATGCAAGCGTAAGTGTGCAGCCTGCCACCCACCCCCAGGCTGCAATACCATACTGCTTGCTTGCTTGCACTTGAAATTGGGCCTTTTAGGCATGTGGAGGTGGAATATGGCCACCACGTCATGGCTGCGTTGGCGGCCTGGTATCCATACTCAGACCCCAGCCGCCCGGCGGCCGGGTGTCCACACTCGGTCCCCAGCTGCCAGGGGGCGGCCGGGGGTCCATACTCGATCACCAGCTGCCCCACGGCCGGGTGTCCACACACGGTCCCCAGCCGCCTGGAGGCAGCAGGGTGTCCATAAACGGTCCCCAGCCGCCACTATTTCTCCTGTCAACTTCCCCCCACACACTTTTCTTAGCCCGGCCTGCTTTAGGGTAGCATTGGACGAGCCCACCAGAGAACCAGACTCCTCCGGTGGGCCCTGGCTTCTCCATCAGGGGAGTTGAGAGTGCCAAGGTGAGAACCATGATGATGATGATACAAGTTAGCATCTGCTTTGTTTTCTTGGAATGCAAGCGTAAGTGTGCAGCCTGCCACCCACCCCCAGGCTGCAATACCATACTGCTTGCTTGCCTGCACTTGAAATAGGGCCTTTTAGGCATGTGGAGGTGGAATATGGCCACCACATCATGGCTGCGTTGGCGGCCTGGAATCCATATTCAGTCCCCAGCCGCCCGGCGGCCGGGTGTCCACACTCGGTCCCCAGCCGCCAGGGGGCGGCCGGGTGTCCATACTCGGTCCCCAGCCGCCCCTATTTCTCCTTGGAACATCCCACACACACTTTTCTTAGCCTGGCCTGCTTTAGGGCGGCATTGGACGAGCCCACCAGACTCCGGTGGGCCCTGGCTTCTCCATCAGGGGAGTTGAGAGTGCCAAGGTGAGGACCATGATGATGATACAAGTTAGCATCTGCTTTGTTTTCTTGGAATGCAAGCGTAAGTGTGCAGCCTGCCACCCACCCACCCCCAGGCCGCAATGCCATACTGCTAGCTTGCACTTGAAATGGGGCCTTTTAGTTTGGAGGAGGCCGAAGCTGGCCACTACCTCATGGCTGCTTCGGCAGCGAGGTATCCATACTCAGTCCCCAGCCGCCCCTATTTGTCCCGGTGTGCCTTATGCATAAGATTAAGCGCGCATACCAAAACATTACCTGTGCCCTCCCCAGTGCATTTAGTGGGAAGGACAGCCTATTCCGCTGTAGTGTGTGCATGCCAAACCCCTGTTCATGGTACATGTGAAGATGCCTCCCACCCTGCACCTGTTGTTGCAGACTTGCAACTATCCCCGTTCAAGTCCTTGTCCCAGGGCAGTGTTCAATTGTACCTCTCCCATTCCTTACAATGCAAGCGCAAGTATGCAGCCTGCCACCCACCCCCAGGCTGCAATACTATACTGCTTGCTTGCACTTGAAATTGGGCCTTTTAGGCATGTGGAGGCGGAATCTGTCCACCACGTCATGGCTGCGTTGGCGGCCTGAAATCCATAATCAGTCCCCAGCCGCTCGGTCCCCAGCCGTCAGGGGGCGGCCGGGTGTCCATACTCAGTCCCCAGCCACCCCGCGGCCGGGTGTCCACACACCGTCCCCAGCCACCTGGGGGCAGCCGGGTGTCCATAAACGGTCCCCAGCCGCCCCTATTTACTCTTGGAACATCCCCCCACACACTTTTCTTAGCCCGGCCTGCTTTAGGGCAGCATTGGACGAGCCCACCAGACAACCAGACACCTCCGGTGGGCCCTGGCTTCTCCATCAGGGGAGTTGAGAGTGCCAAGGTGAGGACCATGATGATGATGATACAAGTTAGCATCTGCTTTGTTTTCTTGGAATGCAAGCGCATGTATGTAGTAGCAGCTAGGCCTGAGGTGGTCGGCGTTTTGGCGAATATCCTACCTCCTCCGAGGATTGCTGGATGTTTTCCTGCTACTATCCCAGTTCTATGACTCCCATTAAAACAAAGCTTCAGGTGATAAATGATGGATGAGGTAGTGGCAAAGGAGAAAGAGCAGGAGGAACAGGGACCATTCACATCAATATCAGGCCAGTCAACCACATATGTCTTGTAGGATATGTTTCTGTAACAAAAGGAGCGGTTCGGCTACACAGTTATAGGGCATACAGTGAGTGCAATGCCTACCAAAAATTTTGAGGCACTCCAATGCCCCTTGGAAATGACATGGAGGTCAGAGGGTCTTAACTAAACCGTTTTTTCCATTTATAGCAACTGGGTCTCCTGTACACTGTTGGCCTAAGCAGTGAATGGAAGGCTTTCCAAAAATTATGAGGAACTGCAATGCCCCTTGAAACAGACGTGGATTACAGCGTACTAAAAACCTTCTACTCATTATTGGGGAGTGGGTCTCCCTTAGTTTTCGCCTTTGCATTGAAAAGCAAAAGCTGACTAAAATTAGGAGGAAATGCACTGCCCGTTGGAAGAGTCGTGGAGGTTAGAGGTAATTAAAAACAACATTTCAATGCCCCTTGGAAGAGCTGTGGAGTTCAGAGTGGCTTAAGAAGACGCTTTTAATGCCCCTTTGAAGAGATGTGGAGGTCACAGTAGCTTAACAAGACGGTTTTAATGCCCCTCGGAAAAAACGTGGAGGTCCCAGTAGCTTAACAAGACGGTTTGAATGCCCCTTGGAAGAGATGTGGAGGTCACAGTAGCTTAACAAGATGGTTTTAATGCCCCTCAGAAAAGTGGTGGATGTTGCAGTAGCTTAACAAGACGGTTTTAATGCCCCTTACAAGAGCCATGCAGTACAGCATATTACAAACATTATTCCCATTATTGGGGAGTGTGTCTCCCATAGTCTTTGATTATGCCTTCCAAGCAAAAGCTGCCAAAAATTAGGACTGAGGAACTTGCAATGCCCCTTACAAGAGCCATGCAGTACAGCATCGTCATCGTCCACCTCTTGTGACAAATTGCCAGCGTCGACTTCCTGTGGCCGTGGCTGTTCAAATATTTGGGCATCGCTACATGGGACCTCCTCTTCCACCACTTCAAGCGGAGCAGGCGAGGGGCCCAAATATGGAAATGGACCAGTGAACAGCTCTTCAGAGTGTCCAAGTGTGGGATAAGTTGCTGTCTGACGACACTCGGCATGGTGGGAGGAAGGAGCATCAGGGAGAGGAGGAGTATGCGGTCGAGACTCACGGCTACTAAGAGTTGACCGTGTGGAAGACAGACCAGAGGTGGTGGTGCCCAGGTAACTGGAAGTATTATTTGCTATCCAATTAATAACCTGTTCACACTGATCAGTTCGCAATACTGGTGTTGTTCTGTGCTTCTCTAGTAATTCGGTCAAGAAGTGGGAGCGAGAAGATGTGGCTGTTGGTTGTGGCACATTTTCACCTTGGCCACGGCCCCGTCCTCTGCACGCACCATCACCAGAACGTCCAGTTCCACGTCCCTTGCCATGCGCCTTACCCATTGTAAAGGAAGTAAACTAGCTTACACTCACACTATCAATGGAAAAAGGGTAATAAGAAGTACATTAGAACCGTGGAAGAGGAAAACCACAGTTCTATTTCTCTGGCCTACACACGACTCTTTTAAACACTCTGAACAATCAGGGAGAATCTATTACTGTTTTTCCTTACGGAAAAAATACCAAAAGCTGAATAATAGTGATTTTTTACCGTGGAATGGCAAAACCACAGTTATTGTTTACTGGGGTATACCAGAAAATTTTAAATAGATATATTTGCGGCTGAATAGTGAGCGACACACTCAAACTGTTTTTTTTAGGTAAAAATGGCCCAAAAGTGGATAATACTGAGATTTGACCCGTGGAACTGCAAAACCACACTTGTATTTCTCAGGCCTACACCAGACTATTTTCAACAGATATATTTGTGTCTGAACAATCAGGAGACACTACTGTTTTTCTTTACAGCAAAAAAAGCAAAAAAGCAGGATAATGCAGAGATTTGACCCGTGGAACTGCAAAACCACACTTATATTTCTCGGGCCTACACAAGACTATTTTCAACAGATATATTTGTGTCTGAACAATCAGGAGACACTACTGTTTTTCTTTACAGCAAAAAATGCAAAAAAGCAGGATAATACAGAGATTTGACCCTGGAACTGCAAAACCACAGTTATAATTTACTGGTGTATACCAGACTATTTTCAACAGATATATTTGTGTCTGAACAATCAGGAGACACTACTACTGTTTTTCTTTACGGCAAAAAATGCCAAAAGCAGGATAATAGAGATTTTTTACCGTGGAACAGCAAAACCACAGTTATAATTTACTGGTGTATTTCAGACTATTTTCAACAGATATACTGTATTTGTGTCTGAACAATCAGGAGACACTATTATTTTTTTTTACGGCAAAAAATGCCAAAAGCAGGATAATAGAGATTTTTTGCCGTGGAACAGCAAAACCACAGTTATAATTTACTGGTGTATACCAGACTATTTTCAACAGATATATTTGTGTCTGAACAATCAGGAGACACTACTACTGTTTTTCTTCACGGCAAAAAATGTCAAAAGCAGAATAATACAGAGATTTGACCTGTGGAACTGCAAAACCACACTTCTATTTCTCGGGCCTACACAAGACTATTTTCAACAGATATATTTGTGTCTTAAAAATCAGGGAGACACTATACGTTTTTTTTTACGGCAAAAAATGCCAAAAGCAGGATAATAGAGATTTTTTACCGTGGAACAGCAAAACCACAGTTATAATTTACTGGTGTATACCAGACTATTTTCAACAGATATATTTGTGTCTGAACAATCAGGAGACACTATTAATTTTTTTTATGGCAAAAAATGCCAAAAGCAGGATAATAGAGATTTTTTACCGTGGAACAGCAAAACCACAGTTATAATTTACTGGTGTATACCAGACTATTTTCAACAGATATATTTGTGTCTGAACAATCAGGAGACACTATTTTTTTTTTTTATGGCAAAAAATGCCATAAGCAGGATAATAGAGATTTTTTACCGTGGAACAGCAAAACCACAGTTATAATTTACTGGTGTATACCACACTATTTTCAACAGATATATTTGTGTCTGAACAATCAGGAGACACTACTACTGCTTTTTTTTACGGCAAAAAATGGCAAAAGCAGGATAATAGATTTTTTACCATGGAACCGCAAAACCACAGTTATAATTTACTGGTGTATTAATACCAGACTTTTTTAAATATATATATTTGCGGTGAACAGCGAGCGACACACTCAAACTGTTTTTTTTAGATACAAATAGCCCAAAACTGGGTAATACAGAGGTTTGAACCATGGAACTGCAAAACCACACTTCTATTTCTGTAGCCTACACCAGACTATTTTCAACAGATATATTTGTGTCTGAACAATCAGGAGACACTATTATTTTTTTTTATGGCAAAAAATGCAAAAAGCAGGATAATAGAGATTTTTTACCGTGGAAAAGCAAAACCACAGTTATCATTTACTGGTGTATAACAGACTGTTTTCAACAGATATATTTGTGTCTGAACAATCAGGAGACACTATTATTTTTTTTATGGCAAAAAATGCCAAAAGCAGGATAATAGAGATTTTTTACCGTGGAACAGCAAAACCACAGTTATAATTTACTGGTGTATACCACACTATTTTCAACAGATATATTTGTGTCTGAACAATCAGGAGACACTACTACTGTTTTTCTTTACGGCAAAAAATGCCAAATGCAGGATAATAGAGATTTTTTACTGTGGAACAGCAAAACCACAGTTATAATTTACTGGTGTATGTATACCAGACTTTTTTAAATATATATATTTACGGCTGAACAGTGAGCGACACACTCAAACTGTTTTTTTTAGATACAAATGGCCCAAAACTGGATAATACAGAGGTTTGAACCGTGGAACTGCAAAACCACACTTCTATTCCTCTAGCCTACAGCAGACTATTTTCAACAGATATATTTGTGTCTGAAAAATCTGAGACACACTTTTTTTTTTGGGGGGACGACACCAAAAGGTTAATAAGACGGGTATTTGTACAGTGTGAAGGAGGAAAAAAAAAAGAGGATTTAGATGAAAAAAAAAAGGATTTTTGCTGGCCCCCGAGACCTGGAGCTAAGTCCAGCAATTTCAGCAACAGGAGCACACAGGACTGTAATGCAGAGTTTGCTGGTATAACCACTGCGTCTCCTATACAGCCTGCCTGCCTGCCTGATATCTGGGACGGATATTAGTCCTGAGAAGGACTGTTTGTTTGATCTGGCAGCCTTTACAGACCCTACACTAACTATTTTGCAGTATAAATCTCTCCCTAGCTCAGTAGCACTCTCCCTACACTGTCTGATCCAGAGCGACTGTGTCCAAGATGGCAGCGCCCGGTTTTAAATACTCGAGGTGACGCTGTGCGGCCAGCCAATCACTGTAATGCCCACAACCAAAATGGCTGTGGCATTACAGTGACTGGCTGGCAATCCCTGCATGTTCATTGGCTCTGTAAAGAGCGCCAAACATGCAGGGCGGAGACCCGAGCTCCCGCCCGAGTAACCCGGAAATACTCGGTGCTCGCCGAACATCCCAAGTAGCATGATGCTCGGGCGAGAACCGAGCAGGGTCGAGCATGCTCGCTCAACACTACTAATTATGTAAGCTATGACTTCTGGAGGCAATTGGTAACTCAGGATTTTATTTAGGGGTATCAGACTACAGGAGGCTGAATACATATTTTGAAAAACATATATACTTTCCTTTACACTTGACAAATACTTACTTTGTGTTGGTATATCACATAAAATCAAAATAGAAAACATTTAAGTTTGTGGGTGTAACATGAAAAAATCTGGAAGAGATCACACGGTATGACTACTTTTTAAAGGCACTGTATCTATTCAAACTTCTCTGTTCAATGTAATGAGGAATGAAAGCCACTGTCAGACTGCTCTGATGGCGGCTTATCTCCCCTGAGAAGTAAATGATTGGACATCTCAATGTAACCTGCCAGATCCTTCATTTCCTGGATATAATCGGTTGGCCAAGTCAGGATGCCGCCATATATATCAGATGGTTTTCTGGTTTCCTGAAATTAGTTTGTTCGGCAACCTATTTTGTGTACAGGGCCTTTCATTTATTTGTGACTGACTATAAGTTCATAAAAATGGGAAACTAGCTGCATAGACTGTGATCATTTAGCTTCGAAACACCTCAATCTCAGATGTGACTACACAAGCTACTAACATACCATAATTGATCTTGTATAACTATAATTATTTCTTCAGTTTTAATTTCATTAGAGGGACCAGAGATTTACATTTCCAGAGACCAATACTAGATCTTCAGTTAAAAAGATTCTTCTTAACTGACATTGAGTACCTAGCCTGTGGGTAAGTCATCAATCTGAGATAGATGGGGGCCCAACATCTGGCATTCCCCACCAATCAGCTAAAACTTGCTATGGCAGTGTCTGGATCTAAGTGATGTACAGGTAGAACACAGCATGTACATACAATGCTTAGTACTAGTGATGAGCCACTATGTTCTGTTAACACATTCGGCGAGCATGCTCGGGTGTTTTCCAAGTATTTTCAGTGTGCTCGGGTGTTATGTTTTAGTCATTCCGAGCTCATAATTTGCGACTGTTTGACAGCTTCAATACATGTAAGGAATGCCTAAGAAGCAGGCATTCCTCACATGTATTAAAGCTGTTAAACAGTCGCAAATCATGAGCATGGAGTGACTAAAACATAACACCCAAGCACACTGAAGATACTCGGAAAACACCTGAGCATGCTTGAAAATCTCGAGTAACGAGCATGATCGCTCATCACTAGTTAGTACGGCATTTCATCTCCCATTCATTGGAAATAAGATAAAGTGTAGTACTTGACAGCAGCCTGTTATTAATGTATGGGACTGCTTTCTTCCACCCCATACATTGCATATATCTGGCCACTGCCATAGCAGATATCAGCTTATCAGTGGAGTGTTGGGTGTCGGACCCACGCCAATCTCATATTGATGACCTATCCTATGGTTAGATCAACAATTTGTCAGTCCCAGACAATCACTTTAATTCTACAGGAGTGACAGGCAGTTTCTTTCATTACCTATACAAATGAGCAGATACCAGCTGATTGATGGGGTGCTGAGTTTTGGAAACCCTAACAACCTCACCCTATGGATAGGTTATCACTATGTCTGTCCCGGATAACTATTTTAATTAGAGATGAGTGGATAGATCTGTGGAGAATCAATTTCGAGTCTAGTTTACAGAAATTCATGGTTCCATGTGAGTTGGAACACTTTGAGATTCGACTTGAGTTTCGCAAAAAAACAAGAAAAATAAAACTTTCCACCACTACTTCCCACAATGGTGAAGCATCAGAGAGCTGGCTAATGTCAGTTTGCATG
The DNA here is from genome assembly GCF_046119375.1 of Phyllobates terribilis. NCBI lineage: Eukaryota > Metazoa > Chordata > Amphibia > Anura > Dendrobatidae > Phyllobates > Phyllobates terribilis. Next base: position 212,351,618 of record NW_027362769.1, on the reverse strand, counting down.
GTCAAGTGGCCTTACTCATAATGCCAAGCAGCTATGACATCACATCCCAGTTTATCAGGCAGATTATTATACTTTGTACAGTGGTAGTCAGTTCACCACTGGGTCATCGTAGAGCGATTCCCAGTGGCACAAAGTTGGGCTCAGGACTGGTGGTATGTAGAGTTGGATTCCATCTCCAGATTCCCCGGTTAAGTCAATTAGACAGATCATATCGAATCAAAATGTATCAGTCTTGTGGTCTCTTTCTTTCCAGCACATCCATTTTTTAGTGTTGAGATCCACCTGAATTTATACACCACAAATCAAATTCCAGGAGAAAAATCGATGAAGCTGGCAAATTAAAACTTGAAATGATCCTCTCATCTCTAAATTTAATTCTCCAAGAGTGACCAGCAGTTTCTTTCATTACCTATACAAATGCAAGGTGATAGTGAAAAGGGTAACTTGAAGCTCTTGAGCCCCAGACAAAATATGTAGGATAGCACATATTCTTTGGGTTCACCCAGACCCCAGGACATTGGACATAGGGCATACATCAATAGAACCTGTCAGACCTTCCTCACCTCTCCTTCATGTTACCCTAGCTACTGCAAGAATATTGTTTTTGATGATCTTCAGATGCTTTCTGCTTTTCTTTCAACTTTGTGAAAAGCTATCTATTTGCACAAAGGAAGTAGAGTGGCTCTTGAGAAGATCTAAGTCTTTGTTGGTTAAAAATGTCCCTAACGTGTGGATTTTTGTAAATAGATGCACAGAATAAAAGGAACTCTGCATCCAAAAATGTGACTGCTGTAAAGAAGGACAAGAGAGTGTAGACTCTTTTAAGCCATTTCATTTCAACCAGCACAACACTACGACTGATGGCCCACAACATTGCTTTCCATTGCCCATAAAACTACCTTTTAGTCCAAGACCAGTGGTGAACAGATCTCACTCTTGTGTGTGAAATAATTATACTCCATTGACTATTTGGTGATCATAAATGTACTTAGTCTCTATAGCCCCAACTATACCTATTTTGTCATTCTGCAGATGATATAGGTATTGTACCTCATATGCTAATTTATTACTAACACAAAATGACAGTAGGTGTTAATAACAAAACTATTATCTATGGCATAATGTTTGGTTGCACTTTAAAATCTTTTGGCATTGCTGGTTTGAATAAGGGTTTACTGCCATTTTTGAAAGGGGTCTTGTTTTGGTTTAAATAGTCACTGTACTTCTAGATGTGATTTAACCATTTGGTGACTATACTGTCAGACAACTTGATCTCATATGATACATAATGTAATAAATAGACAATCTGAAAATCACTTTATTTAATAATCATGTTGTCGAACCTCTGATAAATCCCTCAAAGATGTTTGCCAATACGTGTCAGTCCAAATTGCTATCTACCACCTGTTGTCAAGTGTAATCCATCTCTAGTAACAGTGACATTGAGATAAATTAATGTAAGTGGCGAGTCTTTATCTCTCTGCAGGAAGTGAGGGCGGGTCTTTATCTCTCTGCAGGAAGTGAGGGCGGGTCTTTATCTCTCTGCAGGAAGTGAGGGCGGGTCTTTATCTCTCTGCAGGAAGTGAGAGCGGGTCTTTATCTCTCTGCAGGAAGTGAGGGCAGGTCTTTATCTCTCTGCAGGAAGTGAGGGCGGGTCTTTATCTCTTTGCAGGAAGTGAGGGCGGGTCTTTATCTCTTTGCAGGAAGTGAGGGTGGGTCTTTATCTCTCTGCAGGAAGTGAGGGCAGGTCTTTATCTCTCTGCAGGAAGTGAGGGCAGGTCTTTATCGCTCTGCAGGAAGTGAGGGCGGGTCTTTATCTCTTTGCAGGAAGTGAGGGCGGATCTTTATCTCTTTGCAGGAAGTGGGGCTGGGTCTATATCTCGATACAGAGAGTAGAGACAGGTCTTTATCTCTCTGAAAGAAGTTGAGGCGGGTCATTATCTCTCTACGAACAATGGAGGTGGGTCTTTATCTCTCTGCAGCAAGTGAGGGTGGGTCTTTATATCTTTGCAGGAAGTGAGGGCTGGTCTTTATATCTTTTCAGGAAGTGAGGGCGGGTTTTTATCTCTTTTCTGGAAGTGAGGGCAGGTCTTCATCTCTCTGCAGGAAGTGGGGGCGGGTCTTTATCTCTTTCCAAGAAGTGATGATGGCGGGTCTTTATCTCTTTGCAGGAAGTGAGGGCGAGTCTTTATCTCTCTGCAGCAAGTGAGGGCGGGTCTTTATCTCTCTGCAGGAAGTGAGGGCAAGTCTTTATCTCTCTGCAGTTAGTGAGGGCAGGTCTTTATCTCTTTGCAGGAAGTGAGGGCGGGTCTTTATCTCTTTGCAGGAAGTGAGGGCAGGTCTTTATTAGAGATGAGCGTTGTTCGACTCGAACTGTTCGCCAATCTCAAATTCGAGCTGTTTTGGGCGGTGTTCGAGCCGTTCGGCGAACACGAACGATTTGAGAAAAATTCGGCTGTTCGAGGTTATGTTCGATAACTGTTCGTGCACCAAAATCATAACTGGATTTTTTCTCAGTAATGATGAAAATTTATGTTAATACGCAGTTTGAGTGTACAGCGGGGTGGGGGGAGGGGCAGGGGATGGATCTCTGCAGGAATAATGAAGATCTCCATTTTTTTTTCTCTTTCCCGCATTTACAGTGGGGAGGTGCAATCTGTCAGCCTATCAGCAGTGCACACACGGAGCGAAGTGCTTTTTTTCACACAAGCAAGGGCATGTGTCATTGGCAGTGTATGTCACATGTCCTTGCCCTATAAGACCAAGCCATTTTCCCCGTCGCCACCATTTTCTCACTGCTGCAGCTGCGTGTTAGACGGCACCGCTGTTGCTGTGTGCGCTATACCTTGTTAATTTCAAGCCAATTTTCGCACAAATCTACAGATAGCTTGGGAGTAGGGAATAGTTGTGATTGCAGTCCTTTCAAGGACTAGGTTACAGCATTTCCTACGACTATCAGGCAGGTCTGTGCTCTTCAATAGATAGATTGTGGGAGTAAAGACTAATTGTAATTGCAGTCCTTTTCAGGACTAGGTTACATCAGTTCCTATCAGTTTTTGCCAGGCAGGTCTGTGCCAGTGCTGTGCAAGTTTTTTTCACAGCATTTGGCTGAATCTAGCAAAGCTAATCCTTTTTGGCCTATTGCAGAGTGTGTTAGTCAGTGGAGTAGTCAGTGGAGTAGCCTATCTGTGTTGCAAGATATACCACCTGTGTATAGAATACCAATTTTTTTACTGCACCTAGTGAAGTAAAATCTTTTGGGCATAGCATCATTCTATTAGTCCATCTATACTGACCTCCATCAGGTTGCAAATTGAATATAATTTTTTTCTGCATCTAGCTCTGAAAAAATATTTGGGCTTCTAGCAGTGTGTGGGACTTGTTCTATTAGTCCATCTATACTGACCTCCATCAGGTTGCAAACTGAATATAATTTTTTTCTGCATCTAGCTCTGAAAAAATATTTGGCCTTCTAGCAGTGTATGGGACTTGTTCTATTAGTCCATCTATACTGACCTCCATCACGCTGCAAATTCAAAATAATTTTTTGTCTGCATCTAGCTCTGAAAAAATGTTTGGCCTTCTAGCAGTGTGTGGGACTTTCTCTATTAGTCCATCTATACTGACCTCCATCAGGTTGCAAATTAAAAATAATTTTTATCTGCATCTACCTCTGAAAAAATATTTGGGCTTCTAGCTGTGTGTGGGACTTGTTCTATTAGTCCATCTATACTGACCTCCGTCAGGTTGCAAACTGAATATAATTTTTTTCTGCATCTAGCTCTGAAAAAATATTTGGCCTTCTAGCAGTGTGTGGGACTTTCTCTATTAGTCCATCTATACTGACCTCCATCAGGTTGCAAATTAAAAATAATTTATATCTGCATCTAGCTCTGAAAAAATATTTGGCCTTCTAGCAGTGTGTGGGACTTTCTCTATTAGTCCATCTATACTGACCTCCATCAGGTTGCAAATTAAAAATAATTTATATCTGCATCTAGCTCTGAAAAAATATTTGGCCTTCTAGCAGTGTGTGGGACTTTCTCTATTAGTCCATCTATACTGACCTCCATCAGGTTGCAAATTAAAAATAATTTTTTGTCTGCATCTAGCTCTGAAAAAATATTTGGCCTTCTAGCAGTGTGTGGGACTTTCTCTATTAGTCCATCTATACTGACCTCCATCAGGTTGCAAATTAAAAATAATTTTTTGTCTGCATCTAGCTCTGAAAAAATATTTGGCCTTCTAGCAGTGTGTGGGACTTTCTCTATTAGTCCATCTATACTGACCTCCATCAGGCTGCAAATTAAAAATAATTTTTATCTGCCTCTACCTCTGAAAAAATATTTGGCCTTCTAGCAGTGTGTGGGACTTGTTCTATTAGTCCATCTATACTGACCTCCATCAGGTTGCAAACTGAATATAATTTTTTGTCTGCATCTAGCTCTGAAAAAATATTTGGCCTTCTAGCAGTGTGTGGGACTTTCTCTATTAGTCCATCTATACTGACCTCCATCAGGTTGCAAATTAAAAATAATTTATATCTGCATCTAGCTCTGAAAAAATATTTGGCCTTCTAGCAGTGTGTGGGACTTTCTCTATTAGTCCATCTATACTGACCTCCATCAGGTTGCAAATTCAAAATAATTTTTTGTCTGCATCTAGCTCTGAAAAAATATTTGGCCTTCTAGCAGTGTGTGGGACTTTCTCTATTAGTCCATCTATACTGACCTCCATCAGGCTGCAAATTAAAAATAATTTTTATCTGCCTCTACCTCTGAAAAAATATTTGGCCTTCTAGCAGTGTGTTGGACTTGTTCTATTAGTCCATCTATACTGACCTCCATCAGGTTGCAAACTGAATATAATTTTTTTCTGCATCTAGCTCTGAAAAAATATTTGGCCTTCTAGCAGTGTGTGGGACTTTCTCTATTAGTCCATCTATACTGACCTCCATCAGGTTGCAAATTAAAAATAATTTATATCTGCATCTAGCTCTGAAAAAATATTTGGCCTTCTAGCAGTGTGTGGGACTTTCTCTATTAGTCCATCTATACTGACCTCCATCAGGATGCAAATTAAAAATAATTTTTTGTCTGCATCTAGCTCTGAAAAAATATTTGGCCTTCTAGCAGTGTGTGGGACTTTCTCTATTAGTCCATCTATACTGACCTCCATCAGGTTGCAAACTGAATATATTTTTTTTCTGCATCTACCTCTGAAAAAATATTTGGGCTTCTAGCTGTGTGTAGGACTTGTTCTATTAGTCCATCTATACTGACCTCCATCAGGTTGCAAACTGAATACAATTTTTTTCTGCATCTACCTCTGAAAAAATATTTGGGCTTCTAGCTGTGTGTGGGACTTGTTCTATTAGTCCATCTATACTGACCTCCATCAGGTTGCAAATTGAATATAATTTTTTACTGCATCTAACCCAGCCAATAGTTTTGGCCTAATACCACAGTTTGGCCACTCAGCTCTGCTCGGTTCCCATCCATTGTTTTTTTGTGCAAACAACTCCAGAGTTGTGAATTAGTTAACCACCAAAATGAGTGGAAAAAGGCCTGCTGCTGGTGGAAAGGGGAATAGGCGTTTTGGGAAGGGGAAAAAAGGTTGTGTCCGTGGGGTAGGTGTTAAAGCAACAGTAACATCTGCAGAAGAAAGACCATCTTCCAGCCAAACTAAAATGTCTACTTCTTTTAGCGGACAATGTGATAAGATCCCTTTCTTACGGCCACGCCAATCGCTACAAATTCCAGATGAGGCACAAAAACAGCAGGTGCTTCAACGGATATCAAGTGCTCCTTTAAGTGGGCTCTCCTCCACATCAACTTCAACATTACAAATACTCCAGTCCTCAAAGGTGTCACCCCAATCGCACTTGCTTCCTCACAGCTCCCAAATCTCCAGCTGCCCGTCTGAGTATGAGGTAGAACAGATGGTTGAGTCTGCAGAGCTGTTTAGTCATACTATAGCCTGGGAATCAGAGGTCGACTCCAGCACTTCTGTGAATCCAGACGAGGAAATGATCTGCACTGATGCCCAGAATCTTTATGAGTCGGATCCAGGACCAGACGCAGAAGGTTCTGACCATAATGTAGACCCTCATTCCCAAACTGTAACTCCTGTTGGTGGAGACAATGAGGAAGACGATGATGAGACTCAAATACCTGATTGGAGCGACAACTTTAGTTTTTTGTCAGGGCAGGAACAGGTTGGCTCTGAGGACGACGGGTGTGATAACGCACAGGGTGATGATGATGAGGTTGGAGTTCCCACTTACTGTCAACCGACAGTCAGCCAAGAGATGAGGTCAGCAGAGGAGGTGGAGGAAGATGCTAGTGACGACGAGGTCAGGTTGCGCCTTCCTGGACAGAGACGTAGTACTGGAAGCACGTCAACAACTGCATCCTCAAACACAACTCTGCCTCTCACCACAAGTCGTGGTGGCTCTTCAGGTCGCATGGGTGCTAAGCCTTGCATAGCCTGGGCATTTTTTCAGATCGATAAAGATGACCCAACTCGTGTTATCTGTAACATTTGTCAGCAAAAGCTAAGTAGAGGCCAAAAAATACATAGTTTGAGTACTTCATGCATGAACCGGCACATGGACATGAAGCATAAGTTGCAGTGGGAAGCTCAGTGTGCTACAATGCGGCCTAGCCGGCCGGGCCAACCACTGTCTGCCATATCTTGTGCATCCGCGGCCTCTTCATCCTCTGTGACTGGGGGGACAGCAGTCACACCTGTTTTGGGGTGCAGACCTGCCACCTCTTTACCCGCAACAGCCAGCGTGATTGGCAGGTCATCATTTTCTTTGGAGGTGGTAACACCAGCTGGTGTTGAGCGCTGTCCGACATCGATAGCACCACCTTTGGATCAAGGCAACCTAACATGTCCGCCTGCATCTTCCTCACAGACCGGCAGTTTGCCGGGGACACCCTTATCAACCCCGTCTAAGCACAATAGCCAGCCCTCGGTCCCTCATATGTGGACAAGTAAAAGACCATTTCCTCCTAGCCATGAGAAAGGTAAGAGGTTGAATTTCACCATCTGCAAGCTCTTGGCTACAGAAATGCTGCCTTTCCGCCTGGTGGACACAGAGGATTTTCGAGACCTTATGTCCGTCGCAGTGCCCCAGTACCAGATGCCCAGTCGGCACTACTTCTCAAAGAAAGGTGTGCCTGCGCTCCACCAGCATGTCGCACACAACATCACCGCTTCTTTGAGAAACTCTGTGTGTGACAGGGTGCATTTCACCACAGACACTTGGACGAGTAGGCATGGACAGGGGCGTTACATGTCGCTGAATGGGCACTGGGTAACTATGGTGACAGCAGGACAAGGGGCTGCTGTCCAAGTCTTGCCGTCCCCACGAGTTGTGCGTCAATCCTCTTTATGTCAAAGTTCCTCCACTGCTTCTGCCTCCTCAACCTCCTCTCGGTCTTCCACCTGCACCCAAAGCCTGTCTGGTCATGCCACAAGCTTTCTAACTGCGCAGAAGGGATCCTGCACACCTCCATACTATGCTGGCAGTAGGGCTCAACGTCATCAGGCGGTTTTTACTTTGAAATGTCTGGGAAATGTGAGTCACACAGCTGAGGAGTTGTGGTCAGCTCTGGAGAACCAATTTCATGAATGGTTGTCTCCACTGGACCTGAAACCAGGGAAGGCCGTGTGCGACAATGCTGCAAACCTGGGTGCGGCCCTTCGCCGGGGCAATGTCACACACGTGCCTTGTATGGCTCACGTGTTGAACCTGGTTGTCCAGCAATTTTTAGCCCACTATCCCATACTAGATGGCCTTCTGCAGAGGGCACGGTCGCTGTGTGCTCACTTCCGCCGTTCGCATCCCGCAGCTCAGCGACTTACATCTCTACAGAAGTCGTTGGGCCTGCCACTTCACCGGCTAAAATGCGATGTGCCTACCCGGTGGAATTCAACTCTGCACATGTTGCAGCGACTGTGGCAGCACCGACAAGCCCTGGTGCAATACGTTCTGACGTATAGCCTGGGCCAACGAGATCCAGAGGTGGGGCAAATCACACTGGAGGATTGGTCTCAGATCAGGGACCTATGCATCCTTCTGCACAGTTTTGAAATGGCGACGAAGATGTTTAGTGCTGACGATGCCATTATCAGCATGACTATTCCGGTGATTTACATGCTGGAGCACATGTTAAACAGAATTCGGAGTCAGGTGGTAGCACAAGAGGAGGTGGAGGAAGTAGAGGAGGAGGAGTTGTATGCGGAAGGGCTAACATCTGCAAGGTCCAGACGGTCGGCAGCACCAAGGCGACAGGCATGTGAGGGTGGGGGAGATGGTTTTACCAGGGCGCATGGTAGCAGCCAAACTAGTGAGGAATGTGCATGAGCCCAGGAAGAAGTGGAGGACGAACTGATGGAAGACTCATCAGATGAGGGAGACCTTGATCACATTTCTGTTGTGCGAGGTTGGGGGGAGAGGACAGAGGAAGGAAGCATGATTATTACCTCGCCACCAACACAACAGGGACTTGGTGCTCCTGGATGCGCAACACACATGAGTGCCTTCTTGCTGCACTACCTGCAACATGACCCTCGATTTGTGAGAATTAGAAATAATCCTGACTACTGGGTTGCCACACTGTTAGATCCCGGGTACAAAAGTAAATTTGCAGAAATTATTCCTGCCATAGAAAGGGATGCACGCATGCAGGAGTATCAGCAGAGACTGTTGCAGAATCTTACATGTGCTTTTCCACAAAACACCAGTGGTGCACGTAGTGAATCTCACAGTTCCAACTTGCCAACCGTGGGACCGTCAAGTGTTCAGCACTCAAACCGTAACAGAACCACAGTATCTGCTGGTAACATCAATTTTGCGGAATCATTTCACCACTTTTTTAGCCCATCCTTTGCAAGGCCACAGGAGACAAGAAGTCTGACACATAGTCAACGCCTAGAGACGATGGTACAGGAGTATCTCCAAGTAAACATTGAAGCCATGACTGTGTCACTGGACCCTTGCTCTTTTTGGGCTTCCAATCTGGATAAATGACCGGAGCTAGCCACTTACGCCTTGGAGATCTTGTCATGCCCCGCAGCCAGCGTTCTGTCTGAACGTGTGTTCAGCGCTGCTGGTGGTGTGCTGACAGATAAGCGCACGCGGCTCTCCACTGATAATGTAGACAGACTCACGTTCATAAAGATGAACAAATCATGGATCCGAAACGACTTTTCTACCCCTGTGTCATCCTGGGGAGAGTAAAAGCTTGATGATTGGTTAAAATCACCTCACCAACCGTTTTAAGCTTTCAAATTACTAATCATGTTTATCTGTATCTTGGCTGGAAAATAATTTGGGCTTTGTAGCAGTGTGCAGCACTGATTCTATTAGGCCATCTATAATAAGCTCCACCAGATTTAAAATTACTAATCATGTTTATCTGTATCTTGACTGGAAAATAATTTATGCTTTGTAGCAGTGTGCAGCACTGATCCTATTAGGCCATCTATACTAAGCTCCACCAGCTTTCAAATTAATAATAATTTTTAGCTGCATCTAGCCCGGAAAATAATTTTGGGGCTCCGGGATGCGCAAGACACATAAGTGCCTTCTTGCTGCACTACCTGCAACATGACCCTCATATTGTCAGAATTCGAAGTAATCATGACTACTGGGTTGCCACACTCTTAGATCCCCCAAACTTTTCGATCAACCTTTTCATTTTAATAAAGACCAAAAAAATGGTCATTTTTGAAATTATAAGCATTAGCAGGTTGTTAGAAACTGAAATCAAACAGTTTTCAACTCAAAACTTTATTCTAGGTGATGTTACATTTTCACATAGGACCCCTTGTTCGAAAGGAGCTTCTGAACTCTCTCGTCCATTGAATTTGTCAGGTTTTGGATGGTTTCTGCTTCAATTGTTTTGCATGAGGACAGAATACCCTCCCAGAGCTGTTGCTTAGATGTGAACTGCCTCCCGCCATCATAGACACTCCTTTTGATGATGCTCCAGAGGTTCTGAATGGGGTAGAGGTCAGGGGAGCATGGGGGTCACACCATAAGTTTGTCCCCTTTTATGCCCAAATCAGCCAGAGGTGCAGATGTTTTATGTGCAGCATGAGATGGTGCATTTTCATGCAAAAAAATGATCTTGCTGTGAAATACACGGTTCTTCTTCTTGAACCATGGCAGGAAGTGCTGTTTGAGAAAATCCACATACATTATGGAGTTCATCTTTAGCGCCTTCAGGGATCCTAAAGGGGCCGACAATCTCTCTCCCCATGATTCCAGCCCAAAACTTTACTCCACCTCCTCCTTGTTGGCGCTGTAGCCGTGTTTGCGTGGGGTGTTCATCAACCAGCCATCCTCCACTCCATCCATCTGGACCATCGAGCGCTGCACAGCACTCATCCGTGAACAAAACAGTTTTGAAATCAGTCTTCATGTAATGTTTGGCCCACTGGAGCTGTTTCTGCTTGTGTGAAGTGGATAGAGGAGGTCGACAGGATGGCATATGCACAGCTGCAAACCTCTGAAGTACCCTGCATCTTGTTGTTCGGGGGACGTTGGAGGCACCAGCAGCTTCAAAAACTTGTCTGCTGCTATGACAAGGCTTTTTTGCCGCTGCTCTTTTAACCTGACGTAATTGCCTGTAGGAAAGAGTCCTCAATTTGCCCTTATCAGCACGCACACATGTGTACTGTGAATCAGCTAAATACTTCTTGATTGCCAAGACACTTCATCCTGATCATCGCACAATGTTGATTGTAGTCATGCCTTGACCTAAACACTCCACAATTTGTTTCTTCTCAGCAGCCGACACATCCTTTTTCTTTCCCATTTTGGCAGAAAATGTAGGCTGCTTAATAATGTCAGTCAGCCTTCTTAAATAGTCTTGCCTTTCATTGGACACACCTGCCAAACTAATTAGCACAGGTGTCTGCAATTGCTTACAGTGATATAAAGAGCCCTGACACACATCACCATCAATGAGTTTAACTGACAAACAAACAAATTCTTCCCTTATCACTCCTAAACACTTTTTGCATAATAATTTGGAACACAGTGTACATGTGCTTTTCCACAAAACACCAGTGGTTCACGTAGTGAATCTTACAGTTCTAACTTGCCAACCGTGGTCTATATGGAGTTGTTCAATAAAGGGCCCAAAATTAAGATAACATAGATGGGAGAGGTCTCTATGAATAGGAATTCCTAAGTATTTGATACCCTGTGAGGGCCAGGCAAAGGGAAAGTTGGACTGGATGGAATCCTATATGGATTTGGGGAGGGAGACATTGAGGGCCTCAGACTTCGCTGCATTGATTTTAAAATTTGACCATGTAACAAAGTGATCTATTTCAGCCATAACAGCATGGATGGATATATGTGATTGAGTGATATATACTAGGACATCATCAGCAAATAGAGAGCACTTGTACTCGGTGCCTCCCACCTCAATCCACCTAATATTGGGGTTATGGCGAATTGATGAGAGCAGGTGCTCCGTCACTAGGATGTATAAGAGAGGGGACAGAGGACACCCCTGCCTTGTCCCATTGGTGATTGTGAAAGGTGATGAAAATGTTCTGATGCACTCCCTGGGCCTTGGGACACCCGGAGCCGGACCCTTTTTGGTGGATGCTGGTGGTTGTAGTCTTCGTGGCGGCGACCCGGTTCCGTGGCTCAGGGTGGTCAAACCAGTGGCGGAACTATTTATGTGGTTTTGATGTTTAAATGTCTGACTACGCCACCCGTGGATTGCGGTCAGAGTGAACCGCCGCTGCAGGGCAAACCGCTGAGGCTGGTGTTGTGGGTGCAGCAGAGCGTAGCATAACTCCCCACGGGAGGAGTATAGCCTCAGGGCAGTGTATGCGGAGGATGGGGTTGATGGTGCAGGACAGCAGCAGTAACGACACGGAGTCAGTGATGCAGTCCAGGGCCTTTACTCACAGTTCTTATTATCCAGACCACGTCTGCAGTTAACGGTTGCCCACGTCGTACTGTGCTCACCAGGTGAGGGGCTCAGACAACTCCCAGATAACTTTGGAGCGCTTCACAGGACCCCCTTTGTGTGTCCTTTGTCTGGCCTTTCTTACCAACCCTTCTGTCCGGCTGCCTCGGGCCTCCTCTTGGTAAACTTGGCGCCAGTTTCCCTGACCCTATGTGGTGCCTTCCTAGCGGGTGTAGCGAGGGGCTGCGCCACATAAAATGTCACAGCCTCCGGTTTCTAGCTGAGGGTCGTTTCCTGCCTCCACTAGTTTCGGGGAACGGTCTCCCCCTTTGGCTTGACCCCTCCACGCAGGTGGATTCGGGCGTGCGGTGGCGACTCGCCCGTCCGCACCCCTGGGATCCCTTCATTCCTCATTCTTGGAGCCTTCTCCGCTCCTCTTCCTTCCTTCTCCCTCTTCCAGGCCTGGGCCTCTGTTACTAGGCCCGCCTCCGGAGCAGAGCTCATGCAGGGCCCCTGCTCCCTGCCACTTCTGCTCAGACTTCTCTGCACTGAACTAAGATGGTGCCCACCTTTTATACTCCCTTCTCAATGCACCCAGGAACTGCTTCCTCCCTGCTCCTGCACTACAGGGTTCCCCTTCCTCAGTGTTCCCTCCCCCCACTCCAGCCAGGGACAGGGACTGTCGTGCCCATCTCAGAGGCATATTGGTCGCCCTGCCCCACGGCAATGTGGTGTAATGCATGCAGGTGTCGGGTCCTGATCCACACTCCATCCTTACCTGAGAGTGAGATATCACACCTCTGGGTGAGGTGCAATACCTCTGTAGCAACCGAGCCCTCAGGGTTCTACAGTTCCATTTATCTTCAGCCTAGGTGACGTATTGTGATACAGGGCCGTGATTTTGGCTATAAAAGGGTCCCCTAGACCCCTACCCCAAGCTTTTTAAGAGAATCATATATGGCGTGCCAGGAGACTCTATGGAATGCTTTCTCAGCATCCAACGAGAGTATCTAATTACAAATTTTTAACTGCATCTAGCCCAGGAAATACTTTGTGCCTAGTAGCAGTGTCTGCTAGTCAGCGGATTATCCCGGCTGTTAAGCAAGCTACACCACCTGTAGTTTGGACACGTAATTTTTTCAAAGGAAATGCTTCGGGACCATGGGATACTCAGTGAAGAGCATCAGGAGGCACCCCAAGGCATAGGGGCTGGGACTGGCAGTAGGATGCCTTGCGGTGGACAGCCGAGCTCGATCCTTATAAAAGCTTTTTAACTGCAGCAGCTTTAGTGGACGCTACTGGAGCTGGAATTACGCGGCTGCTGGCATGAGACTTGCCCTCCAATAGATCCTTGTAAATGGATTTAAAGTGTATTCATTCAAATTAGAGAGACAATTTAAATTAAAAAGCTTAGAGCTGCCTCCACCACAGGGGGGCTCGCTTAACCCACCAGCGGACAGGCACCAGTATTGGGAGAGGGGGGCTGGCCGTCAGGGTTCACCGCGGCTCTGGCACAAACCCGGCGACACGGAGGTGGCACGGGCAGGAGCGGACTGAACGTGTCGGCTTCTCACTTTTTGGATTTTAGAAGGGCATGACATGCCTATATCTGTGTCTCCCCCTCCTTTTACTCCTCCACCTCTTTTCTTTTCGCATGACTATATGTACTTGTCACTTTTCCATGTATTAGTTGTGTCTTCTGAGCAGTTTGTCAGCTTTTGGACACCTTTGAAGGTGTTTTCTATGTGTTTCTATGTGTTTTTGTTTGCCTGCCATTGGTTTTAACGGTGTTCGAAGGTGTTCGACGAACAGTTCGGCGAACACACGGGTGTTCGACGAACCGAACCGAACTCGAACACTACGGGGGTGGCTCAACACTAGTCTTTATCTCTCTGCAGGAAGTGAGGGCAGGTCTTTATCTCTTTGCAGGAAGTGAGGGCGAGTCTTTATCTCTCTGCAGGAAGTGAGGGCGGGTCTTTTTCTCTTTGCAGGAAGTGAGGAGCGGGTGTTTATCTCTCTGCAGGTAGTGAGGGCAGGTCTTTGTCTCTTTGCAGGAAGTGAGGGCGGGTCTTTATCTCTTTGCAAGAAGTGAGGGCGGGTCTTTATCTCTTTGCAGGAAGTGAGGGCGGGTCTGTATCTCTTTGCAGGAAGTAAGGGCAGGTCTTTATCTCTCTGCAGGAAGTGAGGGCAGGTCTTTATCTCTTTGCAGGAAGCGAGGGCAGGTCTTTATCTCTCTGCAGGAAGTGAGGGCGGGTCTTTATCTCTTTGCAGGAAGTGAGGGTGAGTCTTTATCTCTTTGCAGGAAGTGATGGCGAGTCTTTATCTCTTTGCAGGAAGTGAGGGCCGGTCTTTATCTCTCTGCAGGAACTGAGGGTGGGTCTTTATCTCTTTGCAGGAAGTGAGGGCGAGTCTTTATTTCTTTGCAGGAAGTGATGGTGGGTCTTTATCTCTTTGCAGGAAGTGAGGGCAGGTCTTTATATCTCTGCAGGAACTGAGGGTGGGTCTTTATCTCTTTGCAGGAAGTGAGGGCGGGTCTTTATCTCTGAAAGAAGTTGAGGCGGGTCATTATCTCTCTGCGAACAATGGAGGTTGGTCTTTATCTCTCTACAGCAAGTGAGGGCGGGTCTTTATCTCTCTGCAGGAACTGAGGGTGGGTCTTTATCTCTTTGCAGGAAATGAGGGCGAGTCTTTATCTCTTTGCAGGAAGTGATGGCGGGTCTTTATCTCTTTGCAGGAAGTGAGGGCAGGTCTTTATCTCTCTGCAGGAACTGAGGGTGGGTCTTTATCTCTTTGCAGGAAGTGAGGGCAGGTCTTTATCTCTCTGCAGGAAGTGAGGGCAGGTCTTTATCTCTTTGCAGGAAGCGAGGGTGAGTCTTTATCTCTCTGCAGGAAGTGAGGGCTGGTCTTTTTCTCTTTGCAGGAAGTGAGGAGCGGGTCTTTATCTCTCTGCAGGTAGTAAGGGCAGGTCTTTATCTCTTTGCAGGAAGTGAGGGCGGATCTTTATCTCTTTGCAGGAAGTGAAGGCGGGTTTTTATCTCTTTGCAGGAAGTGAGGGCGGGTCTGTATCTCTTTGCAGGAAGTAAGGGCAGGTCTTTATCTCTCTGCAGGAAGTGAATGCAGGTCTTTATCTCTTTGCAGGAAGTGAGGGCGGGTCTTTATCTCTCTGCAGGAAGTGAGGGCGGGTCTTTATCTCTTTGCAGGAAGTGAGGGTGAGTCTTTATCTCTTTGCAGGAAGTGATGCCGGGTCTTTATCTCTTTGCAGGAAGTGAGGGCCTGTCTTTATCTCTCTGCAGGAACTAAGGGTGGGTCTTTATCTCTTTGCAGGAAGTGAGGGCGAGTCTTTATCTCTTTGCAGGAAGTGATGGCGGGTCTTTATCTCTTTGCAGGAAGTGAGGGCAGGTCTTTATATCTCTGCAGGAACTGAGGGTGGGTCTTTATCTCTTTGCAGGAAGTGAGGGTGGGTCTTTATCTCTCTGAAAGAAGTTGAGGCGGGTCATTATCTCTCTGCGAACAATGGAGGTGGGTCTTTATCTCTCTACAGCAAGTGAGGGTGGGTCTTTATCTCTCTGCAGGAACTGAGGGTGGGTCTTTGTCTCTTTGCAGGAAGTGACCGCGAGTCTTTATCTCTTTGCAGGAAGTGATGGCGGGTCTTTATCTCTTTGCAGAAAGTGAGGGCAGGTCTTTATCTCTCTGCAGGAACTGAGGGTGGGTCTTTATCTCTTTGCAGGAAGTGAGGGTGGATCTTTATCTCTCTGAAAGAAGTTGAGGCGGATCATTATCTCTCTGCGAACAATGGAGGTGGGTCTTTATCTCTCTACAGCAAGTGAGGGCGGGTCTTTATCTCTTTGCAGGAAGTGATGATCGGTTTTTATCTCTTTGCAGGAAGTGATGGCGGGTCTTTATCTCTTTGCAGGAAGTGAGGGCAGGTCTTTAACTCTCTGCAGGAAGTGAGGTTGGGCCTTTATCTCTTTGCAGGAAGTGATGGTGGGTCTTAATCTCTTTGCAGGAAGTGAGGGCAGGTCTTTATCTCTCTGCAGGAACTGAGGGTGGGTCTGTATCTCTTTGCAGGAAGTGAGGGCAGGTCTTTATCGCTCTGAAAGAAGTTGAGGCAGGTCATTATCTCCCTGCGAACAATGTAGGTGGGTCTTTATCTCTCTGCAAGAAGTGAGAGCGGGTCTTTATCTGTTTGCAGGAAGTGATGGCGGGTCTTTATCTCTTTGCAGGAAGTGAGGACAGGTCTTTATATCTCTGCAGGAACTGAGGGTGGGTCTTTATCTCTTTGCAGGAAGTGAGGGCGGGTCTTTATCTCTCTGAAAGAAGTTGAGGCAGGTCATTATCTCTCGGCGAACAATGGAGGTGGGTCTTTATCTCTCTACAGCAAGTGAGGGCGGGTCTTTATCTCTCTGCAGGAACTGAGGGTGGGTCTTTATCTCTTTGCAGGAAGTGACGGCGAGTCTTTATCTCTTTGCAGGAAGTGATGGCGGGTCTTTATCTCTTTGCAGGAAGTCAGGGCAGGTCTTTATCTCTCTGCAGGAACTGAGGGTGGGTCTTTATCTCTTTGCAGGAAGTGAGGGCGAGTCTTTATCTCTTTGCAGGAAGTGATGGCGGGTCTTTATCTCTTTGCAGAAAGTGAGGGCAGGTCTTTATTTCTCTGCAGGAACTGATGGTGGGTCTTTATCTCTTTGCAGGAAGTGAGGGTGGATCTTTATCTCTCTGAAAGAAGTTGAGGCGGGTCATTATCTCTCTGCGAACAATGGAGGTGGGTCTTTATCTCTCTACAGCAAGTGAGGGCGGGTCTTTATCTCTTTGCAGGAAGTGAGGACCGGTTTTTATCTCTTTGCAGGAAGTGATGGTGGGTCTTTATCTCTTTGCAGGAAGTGAGGGCAGGTCTTTAACTCTCTGCAGGAAGTGAGGTTGGGTCTTTATCTCTTTGCAGGAAGTGATGGTGGGTCTTAATCTCTTTGCAGGAAGTGAGGGCAGGTCTTTATCTCTCTGCAGGAACTGAGGGTGGGTCTGTATCTCTTTGCAGGAAGTGAGGGCAGGTCTTTATCTCTCTGCAGGAACTGAGGGTGGGTCTGTATCTCTCTGCAGGAAGTGAGGGTGGGTTTTTATCTCTCTGCAGGAAGTAGGGCCAGGTCTATATCTCTTTGCAGGAAGTAGAGACAGGTCTTTATCGCTCTGAAAGAAGTTGAGGCAGGTCATTATCTCCCTGCGAACAATGTAGGTGGGTCTTTATCTCTCTGCAAGAAGTGAGAGCGGGTCTTTTTCTGTTTGCAGGAAGTGATTGCGGGTCTTTATCTCTTTGCAGGAAGTGAGGACAGGTCTTTATCTCTCTGCAGGAAGTGAGGGTGGGTCTTTATCTCTTTGCAGGAAGTGAGGACGGGTCTTTATCTCTCTGCAGGAAGTGAGGGCTGGTCTTTATCTCTCTGCAGGAAGTGAGGGTGGGTCTTTATCTCTCTGCAGGAAGTGAGGGCGGGTCTTTATCTCTTTGCAGGAAATGAGGGCAGGTCTTTATCTTTCTGCAGGAAAAGAGGGTGGGTCTTTATCTCTTTGCAGGAAGTGAGGGTGGATCTTTATCTTTTTTCAGGAAGTGGGGTGTGTTTTTATCTCTCTGCAGTAAATGGGATCGGGCCTTTACCTATCCGCAGGAAGTAGTGTTGGGTTTTTTTCTTTGTGCTTAAAGTGAAGGTGAGGCTTTGTCTTTTTGCAGGAAGAAAGGGTGGGGCTTTGTCTCTGCTTCTGCTCCCCTGTCTGTAAAACTGCATACAGACATGCATGACAGAGAGATGAACTTTCAGTTCAGATTAGGCAAACCATTGGACAATGGTAGGATTAATGCATGCTGTGAAATGAGGGAAAGAAAGTTTTAGCACCAATAATGCTGGTAGAATGCTTATGAAAAGGAATCATTTACTTTAAAATAGTGGAGCAAGTTGCAGAATATGGAAATGGGGATAGTTTCTGGCGTATTCGTCTGGTATGTGCACAAAAAGCAGTTTGGGGAGATGAAGGGAAAAGGCCATACATTTCAATTGGTTTCGTGTAAAATAACAGGTATGCTTTAAATGATTATTCCCGTCTTCATAGATGGACATTGTCAGATACTGCTTGTAAAAACCATCAAATTTGCAATTTACAACTTATTAAAATTTGCAGCCGTTCTTGAGATATCTTCTTTTCTTTTGTTTACAATTTGTTGCTTAGAAAACCTACCACTGCTGCTTTCTAGCATGTAAGCACTGATCTGTAGATGGCTGGGATTAGGAGCTAATAGCGCACTACTAGCACTAGTCTAGGAGCACAACACAATGAGCTGTAAACAAAAGAAAAGTGTAAACATCTCAAGAAAGGCTAAAAAGGCTAAAAATTATATTAAGCAGTAAATTGACAAAATGTCTTTTTACAAGCACTATCCGACAATACCCATTTATGAAGATGGAAATAACCAGTGGCGTAACTAGAGTCCAATGGGCCACATTGCAAAAGTTAGACCTGGGCCCCAACCAGCATGTTATATTATGGGCCTTTGTAGGGTTCCAAATCATGTGAAGACATAAGTGTTCGTCTTCTCATGTAACAATGTTCCCAATCCTGGCCCCTTCCTGTAATAAAGTCCCCCATCCTGGGATGCTTCCATGTATAATGTCCTCCATCCTGGGCCTTTTTCTGGTATAATGTCCCCCATCCTGGCATAATGTCTACATCCAGGACCCCTTCCTGGTAAAATGTCTCCCTTTCCTAGTATAATGTCCTCAATCCTGGGCCCCTTGCTGGTATAATGTCTCACTTTCCTGGTATAATGTCTTCCATCCAGAGCCCCTTACTGGTATAATGTCCCCAATCCTAGCCCCCTTTGGGAAATAAATATCATCCATCCTGGTATAATGCCTCTCATCCTAGGCCCCTTCAAATAATATATGTCTCCCATCCTGGCTTAATATTCCCTATCCTGGGCCCCTTCTAGTAATATATGTCCCCATCCTGGTATATTGCCCTCCCACCAGGGCCTTTTCCATTAAGATATGTCCCCCATCCTGGACCCCTTCTATTAATATTTGTCACCTGTCCTGGTATAATGCCCCCCATCTTGGGCCCTTTCCAGTAATAAATGTCCCCCATACTAGTATAATGTGCCCTATCCTGGGCATCTTCCAGTAGTAATGTCCTTGTTCTGCGCCTCTTCTCCAACAAACATTAAAAAAATAAAATAAACAATTCTACTCACCTTCCCCTGCTCCCACAACATGCAGCGTCCTCTTCCATAGCCGGCAGCTGACTTCAGCATGCAAGCAACAGGCAGTGCATGATTTCCCTGTGTTGCGCCACCAGTGACTTGCAAGCCAACATCAGCTGCTGGCCTCTGATTGGCTAGCAGCATGTATTGTACTGCAGGGACCCGGCGGATTTCTGCAAAACATTTCAGCTGAATTTGTGTCTTGGGACCCACATGTACCTGGAATAGCTGCTGGTGTTGGGCCCTACTTCCACAGGGGTCTGGTCGCAATCGTACCCTCTGCGACCACGATCATTGCGCCCCTGGGAATAACCTTTTAGACATGTCCCTTGCTGAAAATGACAAAGCACAGGTAACTATTGATTTCAAAGAAACTGAAAACTGAAGAGGTTGTTGTGCTTTACTTTTTCAGAGAGTTTACACTCTTCTTTTTTTTCTACCTATTTATGTTACATCTGTCATTCTTTCATTATTCCTCCGCCTGCTAGCGAAAACGAGGTGATTTCACTATGGGCTGTAATAGCTTTTGGACTTGTCTATAGTGTAGCCGGTTTAATTAGTAAATGTAATGACTGCAATATTAAATCATTATTTCCACATGGATAAACATAGCGAAATAAAAAAGACAAAACGTTCAAGTACATTGGACTTCCCATTTTTTAGACAGTTTTTCGTGTAATTTCAGCATACATAATACAGCCACACTGCCGCACAGTGACAAAATAATATCATTACATATGTCCCACATAATATCACCATATGGTACCCAAATTCAATTAAGTACCCAAATAATATTCTTTAAAATAGCGCAGTTCTGAAACAAAGTTCCCAAATAATATCATCATACACAGGTAAATATAACTATATGGTTATTAGTTTGCGCATGGGGCTCTCATCTCTGGTGATCCACTAGAATTTGAGAGCCCTGGGCAATGGCCTGGCTTGCTACCCCCTACAATTGGTCTTGGCCATACCTTTGGCTAGATACTGTATATGTCACTCTGAGTACAAATTAAGTAGCACCTGAAAGGATAAAAGGCGAGCAACTGATTGCTTAAAATGCCCTAGTTTAGCATCTTTCATTCGTTTAAGACATTCATTAATGTTCCAGTTTTAGATTTCCTGCAGCTTTCCGATAATCCCACATTATCTAGTGAAATCCTGTAATGAGGCGACTTTTTGAGCAATATTTTAACTGTTACATTTAATCAGGCCGCTCTTTGTATTTATTAGTTTATTATGAGACATCTATTTAAAGAACTTATTAGAGCCACTAATTTTTGTAATCTGTATTTATTTAAATTAATTAAAGTGACATTAATTGGCATTATTCCCCGTGGTCTTGCAAAATAATTTGCATTAACTACAGATGATTAACCATGTGATCGCTCAAACCTATTTTTTTTTCCAAACATTTCAGAATAATTCTGCTGCTTTAATAGACGCTCACACATGCATATCCTGTACATATTACCATAAAGAAAAGCAACTTATAAGGAAAATAAAAAAAATCTGCATTTAATTCATATAATACTAATTTTATAGGCTTGTGAACACACCTACATCAATGTCTATAAGCCCGGATCACACGACCATATTTTCTCTCATCCGAGAAAATTGTTCCAATTATGCTAATCACACTCTGATCAGACTCTGATCAGAGTGTGATCATAGTGCAATCCGATTTACGGATGCAAATCATGGATGCTGCGATTTTTTTCCTTGGACAGACTGGGTCCTAGGAAAAAAATCAGACGTATACACAGCCCCACAGAATAAATAACAAATGGTCCGAGTTCAATCGCATGTTTTGTTAGACCATACTCGGACTAAAAATCCGGTCGTCTGCATGAGCCCTATCACTCCTACCATTTTTAGTAGTAAGGCTGATGTATATCAATGAGCTGCTGGCTGTTGTAACCTGATATACTGGCACATCAACAGTTGAGATACATAGAAGAGGGAATAATACACAAGAGACTCTCAGTCTTGTCCTATTTTCACCTATTTTATTTTGGTATTATTTATGTGTAATTTAGAGGTACAATGTTTGTATCCAATATAAAGTTTTAATTATAGTTTTATTAATTATCTATTATTTATTTTATTTATTAAATGTATGACACTCGTATTTATATATACAGTAAATGCTGTAGCATTATTTATATGTTGGTATAGAAATAAATGTTGCCTTCACTTACTGCCCTGTACAGATGGGTTTCTCTGCATGTTCTTCCAGCATCGGAAGTGAAAAACTTACTGTTTTATTTCCATTTTTAAAACATTATGGATTCACAAATGTTTTAATGTTTTAGTGCCCTGCTGCTATGGAGCCAAGATGCCTCTTTGTCACCTTGAACCAATAAGATGGGCTCTTAATTTAATTCATTCGTACATACATGGAATAAAAGGGGTTGTCCATTACTTGGACAACCAATTCTAGATCCCTATGTTCCCTACCTGTAAAATAACCCCTTATACTTCCCCCACCCCCTCACACCTCACCCGCCAGCACCGTTCTATCAGTGTCAGCACTGGCTCTCCCAGGACTCACATTACACTATTATGTCACGCGATCCCTGAGGCCAATCGGAGCTGGCTTTATTCTCAGCAGCTCTCACTTCCTCCGGAAGAATGTGATTCATCCGTAGGAGAGAAGAGTGAAGCCAGTGCTGATTGGTCGCAAGGATCACATGAAATAACAAAGTCACGCAAGTCCCGGAAAAGCCAATGCCGACACTGCTGAAATGGAGCCAGCACCGGAGGTGAGTATAAGGGGTTATTATTTTACTGGGGGAAACATGGGAATTTTGATGGGGTTGTCCGAGTGGTGGACAATTTCTTTAAGACTTTCTGTCTTTCCAATATCTGGCAGATCGTGTATTACAATTAGATGTGTTTTCTAATGAGTGCTGTCTGAAGCACATTTGTAACAATATGGTTATTTTTTTCAGTTCTCTATTCTAAACTCATCATTTGACCCATCTTTTCTATGATGATTGAAGCCAACTTTCCAAGCATTTGGTGACTCCAGCAGAAAAAGAGTTATTTAATGCTCTAGTTTCTGATATAGCTAATTTTACAGTACATGTCAGCAATCTGAGTGCATCTGACATTTACGTCAAAATGGGATTCAGTATAAAAGATGAGAGATATTGATTTACATTCTACGTAAGTTAAACTGCTCGAGTCAGAAAACACTTTACTGCAGTGGCATTAATGTACAACCATTATCTACAGCTGCTAGTATATTAAAGTTAAAGGGAAACTGTCAGGTTCCTTAATAATCAGAAAAAAAACACTATATTGTTATACACGCTGATTGCTGTATTCTAATAAACTCTTTTATTTCCCCCAGGTCATTTACTAGTTTTACAAAATAACTTTTTAGCAGCATATGCAAATGAGTCAGGACTAGTCTGAGGGGAGAGACTAGACCTACGTCCACGTTCACACGTTCAGTATTTGGTCGGTATTTTACATCAGTATTTGCAAGCCAAAACCAGAAGTGGGTCAAAAATGCAGAAGTGGTGACGTGTTTCTATTATACTTTTTCTCTGATTGTTCCACTCCTGGTTTTGTCTTACAAATACTAATGTGAACTACTGACCAAAATACTGCCATGTGAACATAGCCTAAAAATCTCTGTAGTCCCCTGATTCAGCCACTTTTTACATTTTCAACTCCGTCACTCCATTGCAGAGATATTCACATTTGATGTTTTTGGAGCACAATATGTGAAATCTCTGCTTGTAGTATACAGTGGGTACAGAAAGTATTCAGACCGCTTTAAATAGTTCACTCTTTGTTTAATTGCAGCCATTTGGTAAATTCTAAAAAGTTCATTTTTTTTTTCATTGAAGTACACTCAGCACTAGTGATGAGCGAGCATTAAAATACTCGTGTACTCGTTGCTCGGGTCGAGCAAATTGGAATACTCGGGTGCTCGACCCGAACAACGAGCCCATTGTAAGTTTATGGGAAACTCGAGCATTT
Source organism: Phyllobates terribilis (assembly GCF_046119375.1). Lineage (NCBI taxonomy): Eukaryota > Metazoa > Chordata > Amphibia > Anura > Dendrobatidae > Phyllobates > Phyllobates terribilis. The sequence continues at coordinate 212,328,440 of NW_027362769.1, read as the reverse complement.
TTCAGGTGGCTCCCCTCGGCTCTCTGCATAGGGCCTAAAAATCACCCAAATCGATGGGAACAGGGCTCAAATGACATGGGAACAGCATATGGAAGACCTCTGGAAGCATTTCTGACTCTCAGGTCACTGCCTAAAAGTGTTCCCATCATAAGTGATCCTTGGCACATGCGAAGATTCCTCCAGCCATGCACCTGTCGCTGCAGACTTGCAACAATTACCGTCCACGTCCTTGTCCCAGTGCAGCGTTCAGTTGTCCCTACCCCATTCCTTGGAATGCAAGCGCAAGTATGCAGCCAGCCACCCACCCACCCACAGGCTGCAATACTATACTGCCAAATTTTTGACAGCTGCTTGCACTTGAAATGTGGCCTTTTAGGCTCGTGGAGGTGGAAGCTTTTCACAACCTCATGCCGGCGGCGGCCGGGTGTCCATACTTGGGCCCCAACCGCCACTATTTCTCCCGGTATCGTCTCCGCCTTCCACAAGCACGGGTCCCACAACATTACCCGTGCCCTCCCCAGTGCACTTACTGGGAAGGACCGCCTAACCACAAACACGTGGACAGGTGAATGTGGTCAGGGACGGTACAGAGCCAGTCCACAGCTCTTTTTGCTGAGAGTTGTATTTAGCTCGGTGAAAGTACTGGCATAGAGGGAAACCGTATCTACCCTGGGTGTCATTTCTCCCAGGAAGTCCTCTAATGCAGCTTGTTGCAGAAGCAATGGCAGCCCATCCAACATCAACTCGCACTTGTCGGTGGTGCTTTGACACACAAACATCTTTCTTTGCGCATTTAATTTCATGAATACAGAGTTGGACAATGGCCTGATCTGCAATGCGGTTTAAGAAATAACATGCATAAGCATGTCCGATCCACATTAAAAAAGCAGCCATAGAGTGACCGGGAACCTTCCCCCACACTTTTCCTAGCCAGGGCTGCTTCTCGGCAGGGTTGGACGGGCCCACCAGAGAACCAGAGACTCCTCCGTGGGCCCTGGCTTCTCCTTCAGGAGAGTTTATAGTGCCGAGGTGAGGCCATGATGATGATAGAGGCCACCAACTGCTTAGTTTTCTGTTACTTGGAATGGAAGCGCAAGTATGCAGCCAGCCATCCACTCACCCAAAGGCCGCAACACTAAACTGCCAGATTTTTGGGCAGCTGCTTGCACTTGAAATATGGCCTTTTAGGCTCGTGGAGGCGGAAGCTTTTCACAACCTCATGTCGGCGGCGGCCGGGTGTCCATACTCGGTTCCCAGCCGCCACTATTTCTCCCGGTATCGTCTCCGCCTTCCACAAGCACGGGTCCCACAACATTACCCGTGCCCTCCACAGTGCACTTACTGTGAAGGACCACCTAACCACAAACACGTGGACAGGTGAATGTGGCCAAGGACTGTACAGAGCCAGTCCACAGCTTTTTTTGCTGAGAGTTGTATTTAGCTTGGTGAAAGGACTGGCATAGAGGGAAACCGTATATACCCTGGGTGTCATTTCTCCCAGGATGTCCTCTAATGCAGCTTGTTGCAGAAACAATGGCAGCCCATCCAACATCAACTCGCACTTGTCGGTGGTGCTTTGACACACAAACATCTTTCTTTGCGCATTTAATTTCATGAATACAGAGTTGGCCAATGGCCTGATCTGCAATGCGGTTTAAGAAATAACATGCATAAGCATGTCCGATTCACATTAAAAAAGCAGCCATAGAGTGTCCGGGAACCTTCCCCCACACTTTTCATAGCCAGGGCTGCTTCTCGGCAGGGTTGGACGGGCCCACCAGAGAACCGGAGACTCCTCCGGTGGGCTCTAGCTTCTCCTTCAGGATAGTTCATAGTGCCGAGGTGAGGCCATGATGATGATAGAGGCCACCATCTGCTTAGTTTTCTGTTACTTGGAATGGAAGCGCAAGTATGCAGCCAGCCACTCACCCAACCACAGGCTGCAATACTATACTGCCAAATTTTTGACAGCTGCTTGCACTTTAAATGTGGCCTTTTAGGCTCGTGGAGGTGGAAGCTTTTCACAACCTCATGCCGGCGGGGGCCGGGTGTCCATACTCGGTTCCCAGCCGCCACTATTTCTCCCGGTATTGTCTCTGCCTTCCACAAGCACGGGTCCCACAACATTACCCGTACCCTCCCCAGTGCACTTACTGGGAAGGACCGCCTAACCACAAACACGTGGACAGGTGAATGTGGCCAGTGACGGTACGGAGCCAGTCCACAGCTTTTTTTGCTGAGAGTTGTATTTAGCTCAGTGAAAGTACTGGCATAGAGGGAAACCGTATCTACTCCGGCTGTCATTTCTCCATCACCAGGTTCCGCCCATTGTCACACACGACCATGCCTGGCTGTATGTTCAGCGGTGAGAGCCACAGATCAGGCTGCTGTGATACAGCTTTCAACAACTCTGCACCGCTGGGCGGTTAGTCAATTAAGCATTAAGCATGTTATGTTCAGCACAGCCTGTTGCCACTTGGCCAAGGCAGTGCTGCAGTGCTGTCAGCTTGTGACTGATGTGGTCATGTCGTAGATGGAGGAGGAGGTGCATGAGCTGAACAATGTGATTACATTGAGGTTAAATTGGTGGCGCTGTTTTTTATACTAAAGAAAGATCCTATTGTTTTTTTTTTTACGTTATTTTTTAAGACAAATGCATTCACCGGGAAATGTCATTTTAACATTTTACAACGTTATCTGGCAATGTGGTGTGTGACACATCATCTGACACATCCTGTTTTATTTATGATGGAGGGATTCTGAAAGTCATAAAGTCTATTTTTATAGGGACATCAGATGGCCCTTACTATTCTTAAAAGGCCAGCAGTCGGCCCTCTTGGTAGAGAGCCATCAGCCGGCTATGCTTTGTTGTTCCCATTACTAACAAGAGGGTCTCCTATACTCTTATTGCGTATCCAGTGACTGCAAGGGCTGCCAAAAATTTGGACGCAACCCAATACCCCTTTGAAAAGACATAGAGGAGGGTCTCAGTAAAAAAAATGTTCCCTTTATAAAGGAGTGGGTATCCTATATTGGTAATGCCCATGCTGTGACTGCAAGGGCTGCCAAAATTTGGGAAAAACCCCACTAAGAATTTAACCCCTTTACAACATAGGGCGTATTAGTACGTATCTGTGCCCTGGGCCTTATGGACCAGATACGTATTAATACGCCCTATCTTTAATGCGGCACCGCGACCGAAGTCGCGGTGATAGCATTAAAATTCCGGTGCCATCTTACCTTAGGGTAGATGGCACCGGCATCTCGGGGGTGTCGCCGCCCCTTTAGACCCACGATCGCTGTGATTGGCTGTTCAATTCTGAACAGCCAATCACAGCATTTCTCACTGTTTCCGGCAATCAGATTGCCAGAAACAGTGATGTGAGGTCTAGGATCAGTGCTCCTAAGAGCACCGATCCTAGGCTGTTGCCTAGTAACCCCAGCCCTCTCCCCAAACTTCTAGGATCGGGGCGATCGCCGATCAAATCGATCGCACCGATCACAGCGGGACCGTGCGGTAACAGGGCGGTCACGGGGCGGTGACCAGCTTGTGACCCAACTGTCACCTCCCCATGACCCCCTGTGATGTCAAAGAAGCCCCAGCCAGCTCTGATTGGAGCGATCGATGATGACATTGATCGCTCCAATCAGAGTACCTGAACACAGGTGACAGGGCGGTCACAGGGCGGTGACCAGCTTGTGACCTGCCTATCACCTCCCTGTGACCCCCTGTGATGCTGCCCAGGCCCCAGCCATCTCTGATTGGTGCGATCAATGTCATCATCGATCGCACCAATTACAGTACCTCACCGGGAGGTGACCGTGTGGTGACCGGCCTGTGACATGCCTGTCACCACCCTGTCACCTCCCTGTGACCGCCCTGCAGATCCTCACACTTGGTGAGGATTTCTACAGAGCGGTCACGTCTGACCTGCGCTGTGCTGGGCCTTGTAGTGCCACAGAATCTTCTGTTACACTGCAAGACCTTTCTCCTACCTGCTCCAGTCGCTGCTGCTGCTCCGGCATCCTGCTGCTGTCTCCAGGTTGCTGGGTCTCCAGCTTCAGCGTCCTGCTGCTGTCTCCAGGTTCCTGGGTCTCCAGCTCCTTATCCTGCTGCTGCGGATCCTGCTCCAGAGCCTCTTACAGAACCTGCTGCTGATCCTGCTGAAAGAAGAACAGAGAAGTCTACGTCACTGATCAACGTCCGTGCTCGCTGCTTTTCAGGACTTTTTCTTGTCCTTGTCAATTCCCCCCCCCCCACCTTTGCACCACATCCACGCACACACACAGCAGCTGCCGAGAGTTGATTGGTGACATAGTTCACCGATCCGCACTCGTGCTCGCTGTTTGCACCACCTACGGTAGTTCCTTTTTTTCTCTTTTTTTTTTTCAGAAAAAAAAGTTCACACCAAGCACACTGACACACATACACTCTAAATAAAGTACTGACACACATGCACCACATACACGAGAAAAAAAAAATGTCCGGCTCATCCCAAACTCGCTATTCAGCGGAGGAGGCATACGCTATTGTTGCCTCCGACACTGAGACTGACAGCGAGGGCGAGGATCCCACATTTCTTTACTTTTCCAAAGCCTCATCGTCCTCCTCTTCCTCCTCTTCTTCCTCCTCTTCCTCCTCAGGTGCTGCTGGACCGCCCCGCAGTCGTCGCAGGAGAGAAGATGTTCCAGCACCCCCCACTACTGACCCCATATGGACCTCGCCCCCTGAAAATTTTGAGCCACTGATTCCTGATTTCGTGGCGGAATCAGGAATCAAGTTTGACACCACCGGCCTCACAGAAATAGACTTTTTCAAAGTCTTTTTCTCTGAGGATTTTATAAACCTCCTGGTGGGCCAAACTAATTTGTATGCTCATCAATTTTTGGAACAAAACCCCTCTTCATCATTTTCTAACTGGTCTCCTGTAGACGCAGAAGAAATGATGAAGTTTTGGGGCCTGGTCCTTCATATGGGGATCCTGAAAAAAACAGAGGTTCGGCAATACTGGAGTGTTGACGTTTTGTATAACACTCCAGTGTTCCGAATGGTCATTACCCGGACACGTTTTGAGGCCATCCGCAAGTTCTTGCATTACCAAGATAATGCAAGGTGTCCTGCATTCGATGACCCGAACTTTGATCGTCTTTTCAAAGTTCGGCCGGTCATCGAGCACTTCAACAACAAGTTTGGTGAAGTGTACGTGCCCCAAAGGAACATCTGCGTGGTTGAGTCCTTAATTTCTTTTAAGGGGCGGCTTGGATTCCGGCATTACCTGTCCAGTAAAAGGTCCAGGTACGGGATCAAGCTGTATAAACTTTGTGAGAGTACCTCAGGGTACACTCACAAGTTTAGAGTTCATGAAGGGAAGGACTCCCGGATTGAACCCCCTGAATGCCCCCCTGTTCTGGGAGTGAGTGGGAAAATTGTGTGAGACTTGGTGCACCCACTGCTGGATAAAGGTTATCACCTGTACGTGGATAACTTTTATACAAGTATCCCGCTCTTCAAGTCCCTCTCTGCGCGGCACACCGCAGCTTGCGGTACTGTCCACAAAAATCAGAAAGGCCTCCCAAAGACACTAATTGGGCAGCCGCACAGAAGGGGTGAGAGCAGAGCCCAATGTAGCGACAACCTGTTGGTGGTCAAGTACAAGGACAAGAGGGATGTCCTTCTCTTGACCACCATACATGGTGATGGCAGCACCCTCAGCACCGTAAGAGGTTCCACTACACAGGTCGCCAAACCAGACTGTGTAGTGGGGTACAACAAGTACATGGGGGGAGTTGATCTCTCCGATCAAGTCCTCCAGCCGTACAGTGCTTTGATAAAGGCCAAGGTATGGTATAAGAAGCTGGCCATGCACATTGTTCAGATGGCAATGCACAACGCTTTCCTTCTGACAAAATGTGCAGGCCAGAATTCTATGTCGTACCTTCACTTCCAGGAGACAGTTATCAAGGCCCTGATATTTGGCAGTGGTGGCGGAGCGGGCCCCACTACTTCTGGAACTGAAGGACCTCGAATTGTACCGGGCCAGCATTTCCCGGGGCAGATCCCTCACAGCGGAAAAAAAGGTAAGACACAAAAGTAGTGCCGAGTGTGTTACCAAAGGGGAATACGCAAGGACACCATTTACCAATGTGACACCTGCCCTGACAAACCTGGCCTCTGCATGAAAGACTGCTTCAAAAGGTACCATACTTCCATGGACTATTAAATTAATTTCTGACTTATGACAACCTGACGAACACTACACAGCTGACGTAGTGTTCGTCAGGTTGTTATACTTCAGTTGTGTAGTGTTTATCAGGTTGTCCTACACAACTGGCGTATAACACTACATTATAAATTGAAAAATCAGGTATCCGTTCCAAAAAGGGGGCACTTGTTGGGCATTTCCACTGTTTAGGCACATCAGGGGCTCTGAGAACGTGACATGATGCCCGCAGACCATTCCATCAAAGTCTGCATTCCAAAGCGTCACTCCTTCCCTTCCGAGCCCTGACTTGCGCCCAAACAGTAGTTCTCTCCAACACATGGGGTATCAGCGTACTCAGGAGAAATTTCACAACAACTTTTGGGGTCCAATTTCTCCTAGTATCCTTGTGAAAATAAAAATATTGCGGCTAAAAGAGCATTTTTGTGGAAAAAAAATGATTTTTTTTTCACGGCTCTATGTCATAAACCTTTGCAAAACACTTGGGGGTTCAAAGTGCTCACCACACATCTAGATAGGTTCCCTGAGGGGTCTAGTTTCCAAAATTGGGTAATTTGTGGGGGAGCTCCAATGTTTAGGAACACAGGGGCTCTCCAAACGCGACATGGTGTCCGCTAACAAATTGGAACCATGTGGCGTTTGGAGAGCCCCTGTGTGCCTAAACATTGGAGCTCCCCCACAAGTGACCCCATTTTGGAAACTAGACCCCCCAAGGCACTTATCTAGATGCATAGTGAGCACTTGGAACCCCCAGGTGCTTCACAAATGAATCCGTAAAAATAAAAAAGTTTTATTTTTTTCCACTTTTTCATTTTTACGAATCAATTTGTGAAGCACTTGGGGGTTTCAAGTGCTCACTATGCATCTAAATAGGTGCCTTGGGGGGTCTAGTTTCCAAAATGGGGTCACTTGTGGGGGAGCTCCAATGTTTAGGCACACAGGGGCTCTTCAAACGCGACATGGTGTCCGCTAACAAATTGAATGGAAAATCGGCTCAAATTGTTAGCGGACACCATGTTGCGTTTGGAGAGCCCCTGTGTGTCTAAACATTGTAGCTCCCCCACAAGTGACCCCATTTTGGAAACTAGACCCCCCAAGGCACCTATCTAGATGCATAGTGAGCACTTGGAAGCCCCAGGTGCTTCACAAATTGATTCGTAAAAATGAAAAAGTGGGAAAAAAAACACTTTTTCATTTTTACGGAATAATTTGTGAAGCACCTGAGGGTTCCAAGTGCTCACTATGCATCTAGATAGGTGCCTTGGGGGGTCTAGTTTCCAAAATGGGGTCACTTGTGGGGGAGCTCCAATGTTTAGGCACACAGTGGCTCTCCAAACGCAACATGGTGTCCGCTAACAATTTGTGCCAATTTTCCATTCAATCTGTTAGCGGACACCATGTCACGTTTGGAGAGCCCCTGTGTGCCTAAACATTGGAGCTCCCCCACAAGTGACCGCATTTTGGAAACTAGACCCCCCAAGTCACCTATCTAGATGTATAGTGAGCACTTGGAACCCTCAGGTGCTTCACAAATGAATCTGTAAAAATAAAAAAGTGTTTTTTTTTTCCACTTTTTCATTTTTACGAATCAATTTGTGAAGCACTTGGGGGTTCCAAGTGCTCACTATGCATCTAGATAGGTGCCTTGGGGGGTCTATTTTCCAAAATGGGGTCACTTGTGGGGGACCTCCAATGTTTAGGCACACAGGGGCTCTCCAAACGCGACATGGCATCCGCTAATTATTCAAGCAAATTTTACAATCAAAAAGTCAAATGGCGCTCCTTCCCTTCCGAGCCCTGCCGTGCACCCAAACAGTGTTTTTTCCCCACATATGGAGTATCTGCGTGCCCAGGGGAAATTGATCAACACATTTTGGGGTCCATTTTTTCTTGTTACCCCTGCGAAAATAAAAAAAATTGGGTCTAAACTAACATTTTTGTGAAAAAAGTTAAATGTTCATTTTTTTCTTCCACATTCCAAAAATCTTGTGAAGCACCTGAAGGGTTAATAAAGTTCTTGAATGTGGTATTGAGCACCTTGAGGGGTGCAGTTTTTAGAATGGTGTCACTTTTGGGTATTTTCTGTTATAAAGACCTCTCAAAGTGACTTCAAATGTGATGTGGTCCCTAAAAAAATGGTTTTGTAAATTTTGTTGGAAAAATGAGAAATCGCTGGTCAGCTTTTAACCCTTATAGCTTCCTAACAAAAAAAAATTTTGATTCCAAAATTATGCTGTTGTAAAGTAAACATGTGGGAAATGTTATTTTTTAAGTATTTTGTGTGACATATCTCTCTGATTTAAGGGCAGAAAAATTCAAATTTTGAAAATTGCAAAATTTTCAACATTTTTGCCAAATTTCCATTTTTTTTAACAAATAAACGCAAGTGATATCGAAGAAATTTTACCACAATCATGAAGTACAATATGTCACGAAAAAACAATCTCAGAATCAGGGGGATCCGTTGAAGCGTTCCAGAGTAATTACCTCATAAAGTGAGAGTGGTCAGAATTGTAAAAATTGGCCTCGTCATTAACGTGCAAACCACCCTCGGGGGTAAAGGGGTTAAAGACACATAGAGCAGTGCCACAGTAACGACAAACTCCATTTAGAAAGGAGAGAGTCTGCTATACAGTTATAGGGTATGCAGTGAGTCCAACGGCTGACCAATTTTAGGAAAAACCCCACTAAGAATTTAAAGACACACAGAGCAGGGCAACAGTAACAAGTACGACATGTTCCCATTAGAAAGGAGAGGGTCTGCTATATAGTTATAGGGTATGCACTGAGTTCAACAGCTGACCAATTTTAGGAAAAAACACACTAAGAATTTAAAGACACATAGAGCAGGGCCACAGTAACGACAAATTCAATTTAGAAAGGAGAGAGTCTGCTATACAGTTATAGGGTATACAGTGAGTCCAACGGCTGACCAATTTTAGGAAAAACCGCACTAAGAATTTAAAGACACATAGAGCAGGGCCACAGTAACGACAAATTCCATTTAGAAAGGAGAGAGTCTGCTATACAGCTATAGGGTATGCAATGAGTCCAACGGCTGACCAATTTTAGGAAAAACCCCACTAAGAATTTAAAGACACATAGAGCAGGGCCACAGTAACGACAAATTCCCATTAGAAAGGAGAGAGTTTCCCATAGTGTTGGCCTCTGCAGTGGATGCAAGGGCTGCCAAAAATTTTGAGGCACTTCAATGCCCCTTGGAAGAGATGTGGAGGAGGGCCTCATAAAAAAATGTTCCCATTAGAAAGGAGCTGGCCTCCTATACTTGTAATGCACATGCACTAAGTGTATGTATGGGCTGACAAACATTTACCCCTGGGGAGTATACATGAACATACTGTATAAAAATTTTTTTTAACGGGCATCAAAAACACCCTTTAAAAAATTATGTGGGTGTTGCATCACGGACCACGGTCATCCTGGTGATATGGTAGTGGAGGATGAGGAGAAGGAGGAGGACAAGAGCAAATAGCCAAAATCAGGAAGCGTATACCTATGTGTGGGTGTGAAAAGGTGCATGCGAATACACCTCCCAAGAAAAGACACTGGATTTGAGTTTATGTTACGCTGCTATCATTCGGTGGTGTTGAGAAGTCTGGCCCAATCCAGCCCTTGTTCATTTTTATAAGAGTCAGCCTGTCAGCATTCTTAGTTGACAGGCGGTTACGCTTATCAGTTATAATTCCACCAGCGGCACTAAAAATGCGCTCAGATAAAACGCTGGCGGCAGGGCAGGCCAGGACCTCCAAGGCATAGAGAGCCAGTTCATGCCATGTATCCAGCTTGGATACCCAATAATTATAAGGCACAGCAGAATCACGGAGGACGTTGGTACGGTCGGCTAGGTACTCCCTCAGCATCTTTCCGGGCAGGATTTGAGAAACCGCTGAACCACGAGGTTAAGCACATGGGCCAGGCATGGTACGTGTGTGAGCTCGCCTCAGAGCCGCCTCAAGGTTCCGGCCATTGTCGCACATGACGATGCCTAACTGTAGGTTCAGTGGTGTGAGCCACAGATCTGCCTGCTCTTTCAGAGCTGCCAACAACTCTTCAGCATTGTGCGGTTTGTCACCTAAGTATATTAGCTTCAGCACAGCCTGTTGCTGCTTTGCCGAGGCAGTGCTGCAGTGCTTCCAGCTTGTGACTGATGTGGTCATTTCAGAGATGGAGGCTGAAGAGGAGGCTGAAGAGGATGAGGTGCAGGAGCTGTAGACCGTGGGGGCAATCCTGATTGACCTGGGGCCCGCAATCCTTGGCGTTGGGAGGATTTGTTCCGTCCCAAGGTCTCATCTGGTCTGACATGCACTGTGAGGTCTTATAAGGACAGGTGTGTGCTTTTCCAAATCAAGTCCTATCAGTTTAATTAAACATAGCTAGACTCCCATGAAGGAGTAGAACCATCTCAAGGAGGATCACAAGGAAATGGCATATGACTTAAATATGAGTGTCTGAGCAAAGGGTCCGAATACTTATGACCATGTGATATTTCAGTTTTTCTTTTTTAATAAACTTGCAAACATTTCTACATTTCTGTTTTTTTCAGTCAAGATGGGGTGCAGAGTGTACTTTAATGAGAAAAAAAATGAACTTTTTAGAATTTACCAAATGGCTGCAATGAAACAAAGAGTGAAAAATTTAAAGGGTTCTGAATGCTTTCAGTACCCACTGTAACTGGGCGTTTCTTCAGAGTCTTCTCTGGGGGCATGCATTTTCACCTGTTGCTCCCAGATGCTGCCAAACACAGCTGTCATTGGTAACATCTGATTGGGAAGGGTGATTGTGCAAAAGACAAGTAGAGTAAAAATTCTACATGTCCAACAGAGGGACTGAGTAAAAAAGTTAAAATGGAAAATAAAATGAGTAAAAAAACACACAAAAAAAATCACAAAAATCCCGAAAAGCCGTTTCTCCACAGCATTCGCGATTAAACAAAGATAAAACAAAACAAAAAATAACAGAATTGACATCGCCATCTCCAGAATTACCTGATCTATAAAACTGTCATGTTATTTATTCTGTATGGCAAATACCGTAAAAAAATAAATAAATAAAAAACACACCAAAAACTACTCTTTTTCATGATACTGACACATAAAATTTTTTAGAAAAAGCAATCAAAAAGTCATACGTTAAAAATGGCATAAATGAAAACGCCAAATCATCCTGCAAAAAACAAGCCCTAATTTGGCTCATTTAGTAAAAACCTAAAAAAGTTACAGCTCTCAGAATATGGTGATGCAAAAACAAATTCATTTTTGTAAAATATTGGTTTTAGTCTGTAAAAGCAGCAAATCCTAAAAAACAATATAAATCTGGTATCGCTGAAATCGTACTGACCTGACGAGTTAACTGGTCTTATCGATTTTACCGCACGTTGAACAGCGCAAAAAAAAAAAGATACAATCAATACTGAATTGCTGATTTTTGTTTATTCTGTGTCTGAAAAAAGCTGAATAAAAAGCAAACAAAAAACGTTATGTATCCCAAAACGGTACCCAAAAAATCTCCAACTCATCGCGCAAAAAAATAAGCCCTTATACAACTCTGTTCGTTAAACAATAAAAAAGTTACAGCTCTCAGAATATGACAATGAAATAACTTTTTCTTTTCTAAAAAAGCGTTTTTAACGCGTAATAGTAGTAAAAAAAAAAGCGATATAATGACATTTATCTTGTGCTCTCCACTGAGCGCTTACATCTGGGTTTCTGTGTAAATCCCCCAAACCGCAATTCAGACAAAACCCCAATGGAATCACTCACTTATGAGGCAGAAGAAGACACTTTAGACTCTGTCTGGTCTCTGTTCCGGCGGTGTCCCAAAATTGTAAGTGTTTGTTTAACGCTCAAGTGTGGACGACCACAGTTCTGTGAATGCCTAAAAAGATGGATACGACTAGAGCAGATGCCAAACAGAGTCTCCATCTGCCTCATTATGGTGGTTGACTCCATTGGGGGTTTTGTCTGAATAACATTTTTTGTTGGATTTACACGGAAACACCGATGTAAGTGCTCAGCGTAGAACACAAGAATGTGATCCAGCCTTATTCTGGAAGAGATCAAAAAATGTTATGTATCCTGAAATGTTACCAATTAAAACCCTAACTTATCCAGTACAAAACCATCCCCCACTCAGGTCCGTCACATGTCCCTGGAAATATAGGGGGTTCCCACACTACTCGTAGAACAAAGACTCTGGAAAAGTGACACCCCCTCAAATAAAGTCGAGTGAAATCTGTGCTCCCAAATTTCAATGCCTCCTTCTTCTGAGCCCCACAGTGTGCCTAAACCACAGTAAGCAACAACATTTGGATGTTACCAAATTAGGGACACCACAAACAGGGCCGGCTCCAGGTTTTTGTGGGCCCCGGGCGAAAGAGTCTCAGTGGTCCCCTTTAACACATACCACGATTCATGATGCACAGATACCGCAGAGAAATATATATATATTACAAGGCCAAAGATTTCACTTCTTACATTACATGAGCGATATCTATTGTAAATTCTACAATAGCTCAGAAACCGGTGAATCCTCACAGCGCACAGTGCAGATCGGACAGTATAGTCTTCCATACAGTATTATGGCCCCATATATTGCTCCATACAGAATAATAACCCCACATAGTCCTCCGTACAGTATCATGGGCACCACATAGTCCTCCATACAGTATTATGGGCGCCATATATTGCTCCATACAAAATAATGGACCACATGTAACGCTACATGCAGAATACTGGTCCCCATATAACGCTCCATACAGGATACTGGTCTCCATATAATGCTCCATACAGGATCCTGGTCCCATATAACGCTCCTTATAGAATACTGGCCTCCATATAACGCTCCATACAGGATACTGGCCCCCATATAACGCTCCATACAGGATACTGGCCCCTATATAATGCTCCATACAGAATACTGGCCAACACATAATGCCCCACGCAGGATGTCACTCCCCCCCCATATAATGCCCCATGCAGGATGTCAACTCTCCCCCCATATAATGTCCCATGCAGGATGTCACTCCCCTCATATAATGCCCTATGCAGGATGTCACCTCTACGCCCCATATAATGCCCCATGTAAGATGTCATCCCCCCATATAATACCCTATGCAGGCTGGCACCCCCCCATATAATGCACCTATGCAGGATGTCACCTCTCCCTCCCATATAATGCCCCATGCAGGATGTCACCTCTCCTCCCATATAATGCCCTATGCAGGATGTCACCTCTCTCCCCCATATAATTCCCCATACAGGATGTCACCTCTCCCCCACATATAATTCCCCAAGCCTCCATACATATAAAAAAAATCAAATACTCGCTTCTCAACTGCTGCCGCTGCTCTGGACTCCTCAGCCGCGTAGCCGGCGTCTTCCCGCTCTGCGCTGTGATGGCTCAGGAGAGAGCGCAGTGTAAAGACATCACCACGCCCTCTGACCTGAGACATCACAGCGCAGCAGCCGCGGAAGAGACCGGAGCTGCTGCGGGGGCACCTGAAGAGGTAAGTATTGTGCCGGCTGCTGGGGTCCTGAGTAAGCTTCGGGGATGGGGAGCAGGCACCGGCATCGGCACCGCTTTCCTTTGCTCACGGGTCCCATAGAGAGACGGGGTGCCCGATTGTGAGTGGGTCGCCCCGCCTGAGCTAGGGAGAGATTTATACTGCGAAATAGGTAGTGTAGGGTCTCTAAAGCCTGAAAAATCAAACAAACAGTCCTTCTGAGGACTAATATCCATCCCAGATATCAGGCAGGCAGGCAGGCTGTATAGGAGATGCAGTGGTTATACCAACAAACACTGCTTTACAGTCCTGTGTGCTGCTGCTGCTCAAATTGCTAGACTTAGCCCCAGGTCTCAGGGGCGAGGAAAAATCCTTTTTTTGTTCATCTAAATCCTCTTTTTTTTTTTTATTAACCTTTTGGTATTCCCCCCCCCTAAAAGAAAAAAAATTCAGTGTGTCTGTGAGTGTTCAGACACAAATATAGCTGTTTAAAAGAGTCCTGTTTTGGCCAGATAACTAGAACTGTGGCTTTGCAACTCCACGGTTCAATTCTATGTATTATCCACTTTTTTGCCTTTTTTCCATAAAAAAAAACAGTTTGAGTGTCTCGCTAACTGTTCAGACACAAATATATCTGTTTAAAAGATTCTGGTGTAGGCCAGAGAACTAGAACTGTGGTTTTCCTCTTCCACGGTTCAAATCTGGGTGTAATCCACCTTTTTGCCTTTTTTACATAAAAAAAACAGTTTGAGTGTCTCGATGACAGTTCAGACACAAATATATCTGTTTAAAAGATACTGATGTAGGCCAGAGAACTAGAACTGTGGTTTTCCTCTTCCACGGTTCTAATCTCCTTTTTATTACCCTTTTGCCATTGATAGTGTGAGTGTAAGCTATTTTACTTCATTTACAATGGGCAAGGCGTGTGGCACGGGACGTGGAACTGGACGTTCTGGTGATGGTGCGTGTAGAGAACGGGGCCGTGGCCAAGGTGAAAATGTGCCACAACCAACAGCCACATCTTCTCGCTCCCAGTTCTTATCCAAATTACTAGGGAAGCACACTACAACACCACTATTGCGAACTGATCAGTGTGAACAGGTTATTAACTGAATATCAGATAATACTTCCAGTCACCTGGGCACCACCACCTCCGGTCTGTCTTCCACACGGTCAAGTCTTAGTAGCCGTGAGTCTCGACTGCATACTCCTCCTCACCCTGATGCTCCTTCCTCCCACCATGCCGAGTGTCGTCAGACAGCAACTGATCCCACAGTTGGACACTCTGAAGAGCTGTTCACTAGTCCATTTCCATATTTGGGCCCCTCGCCTGCTCCACTTGAAGTGGTGGAAGAGGAGATCCCATGTAGCGATGCCCAAATATTTGAACAGCCACGGCCACAGGAAGACGATGGTGGCAATTTGTCACAAAAGGTGGACGATGACGAGACACAATTGCCACGAAGTGAGGAGGAGGACCGTGGTGCGGAAGTGGAAGAGGAGGAGGTGGTGGATGATCTAGTAACTGACCCAACGTGGAAGGACACGCAGAGCGAGGCCAGCAGCACACAGGGGGATGGAGGCAGAGTACCCCAACAGGCAGGAAGAAGCAGTGTGGTGGCCGCAGACAGAAGGCGGGCAACCATTCCCCGTAACACAAACAAGAGGGACGTTGCCAGTACAACCGGAAGGTCTTCCAGAGTCTGGAATTTTTTTAAAGACTCTGCTGATAACCCCAAAAAGGTCATTTGTACCACCTGCCAGGCCAGCATCAGCAGGGTGACAAAACTACCAGCATGACCACCACCAGCATGATCAGGCACATGTCAGCTAAGCACCCGACAGGGTCCACGACCAGTGTCAGCGGGTGTCACCACTGCTTCTTCCGCTGTTGTGCCTCTAAGAGAATCCCCTGTTGTGCATGCAAGGCAATCCCCTGTCCATACTGCATGCAAAGATGCCCCCTCCTCTGAGTCTTCACTTGTTATGGCATTTTCTCAAGAAACAGCATCAACGTCCACGTCCCACCGCAGCGTTCAATTGTCCATATACCAGACCTTTGAACGAAAGCGCAAATTCGCAGCCAACGCACCACAGGCTACAGTCCTAAATTCGCACATTTCATGACTGCTTGCGTTGGAAATGCTGCCTTTTAGGCTGGTGGAGATGGAATCCTTCCGCAACCTTATGGCGGTGGCCGTCCCTCGGTACTCGGTCCCCAGCTGACACTATTTTGCCCGGTGTGCCATCCCCGCACTACACAAGCACGTGTCCCAAAACATCTGCCGTGCCCTCAACAATGCAGTTACTGGGAGGGTCCACCTGACAATGGACACGTGGACAAGTGCTTGTGGCCAGGGATGGTACATCTACCTGATGGCACACTGGGTAAACATAGTGGAAGCCGGGACCCAGTCGGACCTTGGGACAGAACACATCCTCCCCACACCGAGGATTGCGGGCCCTATGTCAGTCAGAGCTGCCCCCACAGTGTACAGCTCCTGAGCATCATCCTCCTCCTCATGTTCAGCCTCCATCTCAGATATCACCACATCAGTTACAAGCTGGAAGCACTGCAGTACTGCCTCAGCCAAGCGGCAACAGGCTGTGCTGAAACTCATAAGCTTAGGTGATAAACCTCACGCTGCTTGTGAGTTGTGGACAGCTGTGAAAAGAGCAGGCAGATCTGTGGCTGAGACCACTGAACCTACATCCAGACATGGTCAAGTGTGACAATGGCCATAACCTGGTGGCGGCTCTGAGGTGAGGCGAGATCACACACGTACCATGCCTGGCTCATGTGCTTAACCTCGTGGTTCAGCGGTTTCTTAAATCGTACCCCGTGTTGCCAGATCTGCTCGTCAAAGTACACCGCCTGTCAGCTCATATTTGGAAGTTGGCTACAGCTTCCGCCGCCCTTGCTGTGTTGCAGCAGCATTTGCAGCTTCCGGCACACTGACTGGTGTGTGATGTCCCCACACGTTGGAACTCTACCCTCCACATGTTGCAAAGGATTTGTGAGCAGAAGAGAGCAGTGGTGGAGTACCAGCTGCAACAAGGCCGTCGATATTCAGGTCAGACTCCACACATAAGACCTCATGAGTGAACCTGGATTTCTGACATATGTACCATCCTGACAAACTTTGAGGAGTCCACCAAGATGGTGAGTGGCGATGATGCCATCATTAGCGTCAGCATCCCACTTGTCTGTCTTTTGCAACGCTCTCTGCAGAGAATTAAAGAGGAGGCATTGTAGCCAGAGTATGATGAGATGGATCAAGAAGTCGCAGCGGGCGATTACACGCAGCCCAGCCTCATCTCATCCCAATGCGCATTGGGGGACAATGAGGGAGAGGATGAGGGGGAGGAGGAAGAACAGGAGCTGGTATCATGCACTGTAGACGGTAGTACCTGTACAATTGTCATACCGTCGGTACAGCGTGGGTGACCTGAGGACAGGGGGGAGGAGGAGGAGGAAAAGGAGGAGAGCATGGTCAATCGTTATCTTGGTGAGGACACGGAAGTCTTGCCCGTTACCAGTCTGGCACGCATGGCTGACTTTATGTTACGCTGCCTTAACCATGACCCTCGCGTTGTCAAAATGTTGGGTGACAGTCATTACTGATTGGTGACACTTGTGGACCCCCGCTACAAGGAAAACTTTCACTCTCTTATTCCTGAGGTGGAGAGGTCTACAAACATGGGGCAGTACCAGAAGACCCTTGCTGCAGAACTGTTAAAAAAAATTCCCATCTGAACACGCTAGCGGCAGAGGTCACAGTTCGTTGCCCAACCAAGGCGTACAGGCGAGAGACACGCAACTCCAATCCAGCAGAGGCAGAGGAACACTGTCAACGTTCTGGGGCAGTTTTTTGAGAGCCGCCCAGCTTACAGGCCCTGAGGCGCGGGGTACTCTCACAGGGAGTGGAAAGTTTCAAAAGATGGTGAGGGAGTACCTTGCCGACCGTACCAGCGTCCTCCATGATTCCTCTGTGCCTTTTAATTATTGGGTATCCAAGCTGGACACTTGGAATGAACTCGCTCTGTACCCTTGGAGGTCCTGGCCTGCCCTGCCGCTAGCGTGTTATTGGAGCGTGTTTTTAGTGCCGCTGGGGGAATTATAACTGATAAGAGCACTCGCCTGTCAACTGACAATGCTGACAAGCTGACCCTTATCAAAATGAATAAGGACTGGATTGGGCCAGACTTCTCATCACCACCAAACAGCAGAGTAACATAAAGTCAAATCCACTGTGTTATTTCGGGAGGTGTATTCCCATGAACCACTTCACACCCACACATGGGTATACGCTTCTTCATTTCGGCTGTTTTTTGCTCTTCTCCTTATCCTCAGCCTCCACCACCACTATACCACCAGGGTGACCGTGGTCCGTGTTGTCAGCATTGCAAGTTCCTCCGTTCTAATTTTTGGCAGCTTTTGCTTGGAAGGCATAGGCAACGACTATGAGAGACCCACTCCCCAATAATGGGAATACTATTTTTAATATGCTGTACTGCATTGCTCTTGTAAGGGGCATTGCAAGTTCCTCCATCCTAATTTTTGGCAGCTTTTGCTTGGAAGGCATAGGCAAAGACTATGGGAAACCCACTCTCCAATAATGGGAATAATGTTTTTAATATGCTGTACTGCATGGCTCTTGTAAGGGGCATTAAAATCGTCTTGTTAAGCTACTGTGACCTCCACGTCTCTTCCAAGGGTCATTGATATTGTCTTTTTATTCCACTATGACCTCCACGTCTCTTCCAAGGGGCATTGATATTGTCTTTTTTATTCCACTGTGACCTCCACGTCTCTTCCAAGGGGCATTAAAACCGTCTTGTTAAGCCACTATGACCTCCACGTCTCTTCCAAGGGGCATTAAAACCATCTTGTTAAACCACTCTGAACTCCACGTCTCTTCCAAGGGGCATTAACATCGTCTTGATAAGCTACTGTGACTTCCACGTCTCTTCCAAGGGTCATTGATATTGTCTTTTTATTCCACTGGGACCTCCACTTCTCTTCCAAGGGGCACTGATATTGTCTTTTTATTCCACTGTGACCTCCATGTCTCTTCCAAGGGGCTTTAAAACCGTCTTGTTAAGCTACTGTGACCTCCACGTCTCTTCCAAGGGGCATTAAAACCGTCTTGTTAAACCACTCTGAACTCCACGTCTCTTCCAAGGGGCATTAAAAGTGTCTTGTTAAGCTACTGTGACCTTCACGCCTCTTCCAAGGGTCATTGATATTGTCTTTTTATTACACTGGGACCTTCACCACTCTTCCAAGGGGCATTGATATTGTCTTGTTATTCCACTGTGATTTCCACCAATCTTCCAAGTGGCATTGATATTGTCTTTTTATTCCACTGCAACCTCCACCACTCTTCCAAGGGGCATTGATATTGTCTTTTTATTCCACTGGGACCTCCACCACTCTTCCAAGGGGCATTGATATTGTCTTTTTATTCCACTGGGACCTCCACGTCTCTTCCAAGGGGCATTAAAACCGTCTTGTTAAACCACTCTGAACTCCACAGCTCTTCCAAGGGGCATTGAAATGTTGTTTTTAATTACCTCTAACCTCTACGACTCTTCCAACGGGCATGGCATTTCCTCCTAATTTTAGTCAGCTTTTGCTTTTCAATGCATAGCCGAACACTAAGGGAGACCCACTCCCCAATAATGGGTAGAAGGTTTTTAGTCCTCTGTAATCCACGTCTGTTTCAAGGGGCATTGCAGTTCCTCATAATTTTTGGAAAGCCTTCCATTCACTGCTTAGGCCAACAGTGTACAGGAGACCCAGTTGCTATAAATGGAAAAAACGGTTTAGTTAAGGCCCTCTGACCTCCATGTCACTTCCAAGGGGCATTGGAGTGCCTCGAAATTTTTGGTAGGCATTGCACTCACTGTATGCCCTATAACTGTGTAGCCGAACCACTCCTTTTGGTACAGAAACATATTCTACAAGACATGTGTGGTTGACTGGCCTGATATTGATGTGAATGGTCCCTGTTCCTCCTGCTCTTTCTCCTTTGCCACCACCTCATCCATCATTCATTACCTGAAGCTTTGTTTTAACGGGAGTCATTGAACTGGGATAGTAGCAGGAAAACATCCAGCAATCCTCGGAGGAGGTAGGATATGCGCCAAAACGCTGACCACCTCAGGCTTAGCCGTTACTACATACATGCGCTTACATTCCAAGGAACAGAAAGTTAAGGAGATGGATGGCCTCATGATCATGAATAATTTACCCGTTGTGTAGGAGGCCGAACACTGCTGCTGTCTACCTTCTGAACTTTGTGTTGAAGCCTGATTAACCCAGGACCCGCAATCCTCTATGTCTGGAGGACGTGTTGCATCCCAGTGTCCAACTGTGTCACGGTTTCCACAATATTAACCCAGTGTGAAGGCGCCAGTGAGATGGACCATCCCTGGCCACATTTACTTGTCCATGTGTTTGTGTGAAGGGCACAGGTAATGTTTTTGTATGCGCGCTTGTGTATAAAGTGCACAGGGACAAATCGGGGCGGCTGGGGACCGAGTATGGACAACCAGCCGCCCCCTGGCGGCTAGGGCCCGAGTGTGGACACCCGGCCGCCGGGCGGCTGGGGACTGAGTATGGATACCAGGCCGCTGACGCAGCCATGACATGGTGGCCGGCGTCTGCCTCCACAAGCCTAAAAGGCCTCATTTCAAGTGCAAGCAAGCTAGCAGTATGGTATTGCAGCCTGGGGGTGGGTGGGTGGCAGGCTGAACACTTACTCTTGCATTCCAAGAAAACAAAGCAGATGCTAACTTCTATCATCATCATCATGCTCCTCACCTTGGCACTCTCAACTCCCCTGATGGAGAAGCCAGGGCCCACCGGAGTAGTCTCTGGCTGTCTGGTCGTTCGTCCAGTGCTGCCCTAAAGCAGGCCAGGCTAAGAAAAGTGTGGGGAAGGTTCCCGGGACAAATAGTGGCGCCTGGGGACTGAGTATGGAGACCTCGCCGCCGACGCAGCCATGAGGTAGTGGCCAGCTTCGGTCTCCTCCAAACTAAAAAGCCCCATTTCAAGTGCAAGCTAGCAGTATAGTATTGCAGCCTGGGGGTGGGTGGTTGGCTGTATATTTCCGCTTGCATTGCAAGGAATGGGGGAGGTACAATTGAACACTGCCCTGGGACAGGGACTTGCACGGGGATAGTTGCAAGTCTGCATCTTCTGATGCGGCAAGGATCACTTCAGATGGGCACACTTTTAGGCAGTGACCTGGGTGTCAGAGATGCTTCCAGGGGTCTTCCCCATGCTGTTCCCATGTCTTTTCAGCACTGTATGCGTGTGTCACACAGCACATGGCCAGATAAGGTTGTAAAATGTTAAAATGACATTTCCCGGTGAATGCATTTGTCACGGTTGAAAGCAATACAAAAGTGCAAACGCGCATAAAAAATGCTACTTGTGAACATAGCCCAAGGTGTGGAGGAGTATTTTTGTTTTTGGTTATTTATTTTACCTTATACACAAGTCTTTACCCTGGAAAGGATGTTCCTTAACATATTTCACAGGAAAACCGTTTCAGTTTCGTTTTTGAATGTTTTATTGTGAGCCCGTAAAAGTGGCTTAATACCTTTAACCACATTGTTGACAGCAGTGACCTGGGGGTCAGAAATGCTTCCTGGGGCGATCCCCATGCTGTCCCCATGTCATTTCAGCACTGTCGCTATCGTTTTGGGCACTTTTTAGGCTTTCTACAGACTGCCGGGGGTGCCACCGCAAAAATGCTCGGGTCTCCCATAGACTAACAGAGATGAGAGAGCACTAAAATGCTCGTGTGCTCGAAGCTCGGGCCGAGCTCACCGTGATACTCGGGTGCTCGACCCGAGCAACGAGCCCATCGTTGCTCGGGTCGAGCACCCGAGTATCACGGTGAGCTCGGCCCGAGCTTCGAGCACACGAGCATTTTAGTGCTCTCTCATCTCTATTCAAAATGCATACTATACCCCTGGATAAAATCCTTGAGGGTGCAGTTTCCAAAATGGGGTCACTTATGTGGGGTTTCTGCTGTTTGGCCACCTTAGGGGCCTTGCAAATGTAGCGTGGAGCCCGCAATCTATTTCAACCAAATTTTTGTTCCAAAATTGAAATGGTGCTCCTTCCTTTCCAAGCTCAGCCGTTTGTCCAAACAGAGTTTTCTGGTCACATGTGGGGTATTAGCACGCTCATAAGAAACTAGGTAATAAATTGTGGGGTCCATTTTATTGTGATATTCCTTGTAAAAGCGAAAACATTGGGGCTAAAGCAACATTTTAGAGTAAAAATTGAAAAAAAAAATTTAATTTTTTCTTTTTTTTTCATTAATTCCTCTGTAGAACCTGAAGGGTTAAAACATTTCCAGACAGCAATTTTGAAGTATTTGACGGGTGCATTCCAGGAGGAAATGATCCATTGAGCTTTTGTTAATGGTGGTTGCTTCCAGGGGTGTAACTTGCAAAGGGTGTGACTGGACCTGTGTGGGAAGGGGGCCAGACAACGCCAGTGACAATTTCTCTATGATTCAGCGGAAATACATGCTCCTGGCTAATCAGAGGTTGACAGCACACGCTGGCTTGCACATGTGTAATAGTGGGGAAGGAAGTAGCCTTCCCTAGGCACTGAAGTAGCTAAGGAAAGTGTTCTCTTAATTAATCATCTCTGAACTGTTGTAGGCCAAGCTAAGGGGTTAGCTCTGGCATAGTCCCTTGTGGGCTGCAGTACCTGTAATCAGCCACAAGATGCAACTGTCCTGGGTGCAGATGTCAGGTTGAGTCTGCTAGCAGTGTTATAGACAGTGATGGGTTAAAGTTCTGTGATGACAGCTCACAGAGGGTGGGCACATTAGCAAAAAGCCTCTGTTTTAGTGTCCAGAGGGCAGTTAGAGATAGGACAGTGACCATTATGGGCAGCCTGAATATATGTGGCTGCTAGGGTAGACGGGAGCTCCATACCCTCAGACAGTGGGATCAATAGTGCAAAAGCCTCCCTACGCAAGAGCAAGAGTCCTGTTAGCCGGCCCGAGAAACTCAAAGGAAGTGTTGAGGACCCAGGGCACTTCTAGTCTGCAGGAAGCAGAAGAAGATAAATAGGACTCCAGGCTAAGACGTGGGGGGAGAGATTGGATCCAGATCACTGTTAGTATTACAGAAGAGTCTCTTGGGCTAGAGATAGAGTCACAGAGATGCTTCACTCAAAGAGGGAACCAGGGCTGAAGATGTTGCCAGTGCCTGTGAGCGAGATGATAACCTGTCGGGCCTTATCCATTATATCTGCCTGTAAATATTGTACATATTCCTCTTCCCCAAGTAAAGGCCAAGTTCTGGTTAAGAACCTCGTGTCCTCTGAATTTATTGCTGCCCTGGTCCCAGAAGAGAAATGCCTGGAGACAGCCGTGATAGGATGGCTTGAAGTAAGTGAAGAGCACCACATACACAGCCACACTTCAGAGGGAGGACACGTATTGTCTGTAGGGTGCCAGAGCGAGAGGGGGCTACAGCTCGCCCACGACTACCTCGCTGGGGCACCTTACACATGATAGGCAGTGAATGGGAGTGACGTCATCTGCTGCCCGTGCTGGAGTCAGCTGTAGACTTCTGCGTCAGCTATCGAAGAGGATGCCGCATGTCATGGATGCAGGGGAAGGTAAGAATAATTGTTTGCTTCTTTTTAAAATATGTTAATGTGCTGGAGAAGAACAGATTGGACCCAGGATGGGGGGCATTATAAAAGGAAGGGGCCCTGGATGGGGGAGATTCAAAGATAATTTTTATTTCAAACTAAAATACAACCGGTTTCGACTTCTTTGAGCCTTCCTCAGGTATAACATGCATATAAGCAGATCTATCTACACACATTTTATAGCAGATACCCCTGCTTGTCATTTTGGATGGGGACTGAAAGATCTGTTTTTCAGACACACCCAGATACTCAGATATGCAGAATTTTGCACTCTGAGGAATCTAACAAAACCCATATACTAAATGACTGTTAGGCTGTGTGCCCACGATGTGTTTTTAATGTGTTTCTGCAGCGTTTTTGCAGCTGCGGAAACGCTGTGGAAACGCATTAAAAATGCATGGTAGAAGGCCTGCCATGTTCCCCAATGATAATCCGCATGTGCTGTGCACATGCTGCGGAAATTTCCGCTGCGGATTATCATTGCGGAAAAAACGCAGCACTACCAATTATTTTGCGGAAATGCTGCGTTTTCGCCGCCATTGACTTGCATTAGATCACGCCAATTCTGCAAGACTGCATCTGTACTTGCGTAATTGGTGCGTTCTAATGTGCGGATGGTACCCGGGTGTAGAGGAGAGGAGAGTCTCATCCACACCCAGGTACCATTAAAAAATCTGTAAAAAAAAGAATAAAATAAAAAATAAATGTATATTTACCTTCTGGCGGCCCGCACAGCGCTCCTCCTTGCTTCCCGGCACTTTGCAGTGGATTGAAGGACCTGCGCTGACATCAGAGTCATGTGACGGGTCACGCGACGCTGACGTCGGCAGGTCTTTCAATCCACTGCTGCCGGCAGCCGGGACCGAGCGAAACAAGACAGCGCAGGCCATCGGAGGGTAAGTATATACAGTACAGACCAAAAGTTTGGACACACCTTCTCATTTAAAGATTTTTCTGTATTTTCATGACTATGAAAATTGGACATTCACACTAAAGGCATCAAAACTATGAATTAACACATGTGGAATTATATACTTAACAAAAAAGTATGAAACAACTGAAAATATGTCTTATATTCTAGGTTCTTCAAAGTAGCCACCTTTTGCTTTGATGACTGCTTTGCACACTCTTGGCATTCTCTTGATGAGCTTCAAGTGGTAGTCACCGGAAATGGTTTTCACTTCACAGGTGTGACCTGTCAGGTTTAATAAGTGGGATTTCTTGCCTTATAAATGGGGTTGGGACCATCAGTTGTGTTGTGCAGAAGTCAGGTGGATACACAGCTGATAGTCCTACTGAATAGACTGTTAGAATTTGTATTATGCAAGAAAAAAGCAGCTAAGTAAAGAAAAATGAGTGGCCATCATTACTTTAAGAAATGAAGGTCAGTCAGTGCGAAAAATTGGGAAAACTTTGAAAGTGTCCCCAAGTGCAGTTGCAAAAACCATCAAGCACTACAAAGAAACTGGCTCACATGAGGACCGCCCCAGGAAAGGAAGACCAAGAGTCACCTCTGCTTCTGAGGATAAGTTTATCCGAGTCACCAGCTTCAGAAATCGCAGGTTAACAGCAGCTCAGATTAGAGACCAGGTCAATGCCACACAGAGTTCTAGCAGCAGACACATCTCTACAACAACTGTTAAGAGGAGACTTTGTGCAGCAGGCCTTCATGGTAAAATAGCTGCTAGGAAACCACTGCTAAGTGTAACGGGTCTGGGAGGCGGAACCTCTGAGCTACTATACAAGGGGGCAGTCCTTGTAAGGGAGCGGGTGGCGACCAGGGAAGACGGGCAGGAGGTCACGGCAAGTGACCGGGGCAGTCTCTGGATGAACGGGCTGATGGTCACGGCAAGTGACCGGGGCAGTCTCTGAGTGAACGGGCAGATGGTCACGGCAAGTGACCGGGGCAGTTGTTATGTTCTGCTACCAGAGCTAAGGAAAGAGAGGAGATCTGTCCCTACGATAGAACTCAGCTTAATCCCTACGATGTAACAGGGGACCTGATCCTGCGATCAGACCTGCTAAAGTCCTAAGCTAGTCTGTACGGAGACCTATAGATGTGGGGTAGGAATCCCTACAAGTACTAAGGACTGGGAGGAATATGGGACACCTCCTAACAGAAATAGTAGCAGACAGACGAACAAACAAAATATATAGAACATAGAGGTCAGTAGACCAAGCAAACTAACAGAGCAAGACACAGAGCACAGGCTAGCTAGAAAGTAGATATACAATGAAGTCCAGCAAAGCCAGAAGGGCGGAGCAGGATTAAATAGGCCAACAAGGTCATGTGACCAGCAAAGGAAAAAAAACCTAAGAGCAAGGTTCTAACAGTACCCCCCCTTCTAAGAGGATCCTCCGGATCCCCTAGAACCAGGCTTATCAGGAAATCTCCTGTGAAACGCTCTGATAAGTCTCGACGCGGAAACATCATCCGACCTCACCCAAGAGTTATCCTCGGGACCGAAACCTTTCCAGGCCACAAGATACTGCAAACTACCTCTATACCGTCTAGAGTTAAGGATGCGAGAAATTTCATATTCCCCGTCCTCCACCACCAGAGGAACAGAGGCAGAGGCGTCACAATCCGATACAACAGCTTTTTTCAACAGAGAGACATGAAATACCGGATTAATTTTCCAGGAGGTAGGAACCTCCAACCTAACAGCAGATTGGTTGACAACCTGAAGCACCTTAAAGGGCCCTACAAACTTGGGACCCAATTTCTTTGAAGGAATCCTCAACCGCAGATTCCTAGAGGACAACCAAACCATGTCACCAACAGCGAACAAAACCTCCTGTCGTTTCCTATCAAAGTAGTCTTTAGATTTTCTGTTGGCCTCCTGAAGATTACCACGCACATCCGTCCAAACTCTCTCCAAATCACCGGAAAAATTCTCCTCCTCAGGCACGGCAGATCCCAACTTGGAGAACGACCCAAACGACGGATGTCTCCCAGAACAACAAAAAAAAGGCGAACAACCAGCAGAAGAAGATGTATGATTGTTCAGAGCAAATTCAGCAAGTGGCAGAAACTCAGACCACCCCTCATGATTGTCTGCCACAAAACAACGCAAGAACTGCTCAACATCCTGGTTTTTCCTTTCTGTCTGGCCATTAGATTCAGGATGATATCCGGACGAGAACGACAAATGAACTCAAAACCTATCACAAAAGGCACGCCAAAAACGAGCCACGAACTGAGGACCCCTATCAGAAACAATGTCAGTAGGAACGCCATGAAGTCTGACAATTACCTTGACAAAGGCCTTAGCGAGAGTTTTAGCGCAGGGCAGTTTGACGAAAGGAACCAAGTGACACATCTTGCTAAAACGGTCCACGACCACCCAGATGACAGTAAAGCCCTCAGAGGGGGGAAGGTCAGTTATAAAGTCCATAGCCAAATGTGTCCAAGGAGCACTGGGAACCTCCAAAGGACAAAGCAACCCCGCAGCAGGAGTATGTGAGGACTTAGATCTAGCACATATAGTACATTGACGCACCCACTTAATGACTTCCTTCTGCCATCCAGGCCACCAAAAACTGCGACCCACCAGTCTCTTGGTCTCAGAGATTCCGGGATGACCTGCCAACCGAGATTCGTGACACTCAACAAACAAATCTCTCCTAAAGGTCCCAGGCACAAACAACCTCCCATGAGGAGTGTTAGAAGGGGCATTCTCCTGTGCTTTAAGAATCTCATTTTCCAAAACGGAGTCCAAAGCAGCTATCACAACACCTTCTTGTAAAATGTTCTCCTCTTTCTCAGCACCGACTATGGGAGAAAAACTGCGAGACAAGGCATCCGCCTTAATATTCTTAGTACCAGGGATGTAAGTAACGGAGAAATTAAACCGCGAGAAAAACAGTGCCCACCTAGCCTGACGGGCATTCAGGCGCTTGGCAGCATCAAGATATATCAGATTTTTATGATCCGTAAGAACCTGAACGGGAAATTCCGCACCTTCCAAGAAGTGGCGCCAGTGTTCAAATGCGAGTTTAATAGCCAATAATTCCCGATTACCAATATCGTAATTCAGTTCAGTCTCCGAAAAATTTTTTGAAAAAAAGGCACAGGGATGTAATCCATCCCCGTTATCCTGAGACAATACTGCGCCAACCCCCACAGAGGAAGCATCAACCTCAACCAAAAACGGCCTAGTAACATCAGGCTGCATAAGGATGGGAGCAGAGGTGAACCTCTCCTTGAGATACACAAAAGCTTCAATGGCCTCAGAAGACCACTGAACCGCATCAGCACCTTTCCTGGTGAGATCAGTCAGAGGTTTGACAATACTAGAAAAATTTTTTATGAATTTTCTGTAGTAATTGGCGAAACCCAAAAACCTCTGTATCGATTTCAAACCAATAGGCCTAGGCCATTCCTGCACAGCCTGAACCTTAACCGGATCCATCTCAAAACCTTTGCTGGAGATAATGTAGCCCAAAAAACTAATTCTCTGTACAGCGAACTCACATTTCTCCAGCTTAGCAAAAAGCGAATTGTCCATTAATAACTGTAATACCTCACGCACGCTCCGCCAATGAAACTCCAGATCCGGCGAATAAATCAAAATGTCATCCAAATACACAACCACATTTTTGCCGATCAAAGGTCTAAGGATGTCATTAATCAGATTCTGAAAAAATGCAGGAGCATTAGTAAGACCAAAAGGCATAACCAGATTCTCAAAATGACCCACAGGAGTGTTAAAAGCAGTCTTCCATTCGTCACCCTCCTTCATGCGCAACAGATTGTATGCCCCCTTAAGGTCAATTTTAGAGAACCACTTGGCCCCCATTAACTGGTTAAACAGATCAGGAATCGATGGCAGTGGGTAAGGATTGCGTACAGTAATTTTGTTAATCTCACGAAAATCCAGACAAGGACGTAAACCGCCGTCCTTTTTTTTTACAAAAAAAAATCCAACCGCCACAGGAGACTTAGAGGGCCTAATGTGACCGGCGGCCAAACTTGTCTGTATGTATTCCTCCAAAGCCTTCCTCTCAGGAATAGTAAGGTTAAATAAATGACTTTTAGGAAGAGTCACTCCAGGGACAAATTCAATAGAACAATCATAGTCTCTATGGGGAGGCAAAACCTGCGATTCCTTCTCAGAAAAAACTCTCCAAAAATCCAGAATAGGAACAGGCAATTCTCCCCTATCCAAAGCTGCAATACGCCCGTTACAACACTTGTCATAACATTTATGGCTCCAGGATTTAATTTCACTGGTAGACCAATCCAGTACAGGATTGTGAAATTTTAACCAGGGCAATCCCAATATTACTGGAGAAGGCAAGTTATTCAACACTACCAAATCCAATTTCTCATGGTGAACACCATTAATAGTGAGAGGAAATTCACAGACCTTGAGAGTAATATTCTTCAAAGGGGAACCATCCACAGAAACCACAGCAATGGGGGATGATAAAGGTTCAGGTTTTAAATTGAGTCTTTCCACGAATCCCCCATCAATTACATTCAGAATAGACCCGCAATCAACAAACACCCGAAATTCCATTAATTTTTTCTGAGCAATCGTGGAAGCAGCTAAAAATATACCCTTGGAATTTAAACAGGCAATACGGGCGTGACTGACCATTTTTTTTTTCTTTCTTCATACGAAGCTCACAGCCTTTAATCAAATGACCAGATTTTCCGCAATAGAAACACAAGCCTTCAAAAAGTCTACGGTCTTTTTCTTGAGAGCGAGGTGCCACCGATCCAATCTCCATCGGTTCACCACTGTTAGTACACACATTTTTATAACCAGAAACTGACATAGCAGAGGATTTGCTCTCATTAACCCTTGCACGCAGTCTTCTATCCACCCGTATAGCTAATTGCATAGCCTGTTGCAAATCTTCAGGTGTAGGATAAGCAATTAGCAGGTCTTTAACCCTTTCATTGAGCCCAGCAAGAAATAGACTTTTCAGAGCAGAATCGTTCCACCCTGTTTGAGTAGACCATCGACGGAAATGAGTACAATATTTTTCCACATTACCTAATCCCTGTCTCAAACGTCTTAACTCAGTCTCAGCTGATGCGACACAGTCAGGATCATCATATAATAGCCCCAAAGCAGAAAAAAAACTATCCACTGATCTGAAGCATGTATCACTAGGTTGCAAAGAAAAGGCCCACTCCTGAGGCTCTTTGCGCAAAAGTGACATTATGAACCCTATGCGCTGGGATTCATCCCCAGAGGACTTGGGTCTCAAACGAAAATACAATAAGCAAGCATTTTTAAATGAAAAAAATTCTCAGTGTTCACCAAAAAATAAATCCGGCAAACATACCTTAGGCTCCAAGAAATGTGCTCCAGGACAGTTACTCACGTGCTGACGGAGCTCGGCCACCTCCAGAGAGAGTCCCTGCAGGCGATGAACCAAATCCTGAACCGACACCATGATGGAACAGAAAAATCTTTCCTTAGAGAATTTGCTGGCTGGACTTACTGTTATGTTCTGCTACCAGAGCTAAGGAAAGAGAGGAGATCTGTCCCTACGATAGAACTCAGCTTAATCCCTACGATGTAACAGGGGACCTGATCCTGCGATCAGACCTGCTAAAGTCCTAAGCTAGTCTGTACGGAGACCTATAGATGTGGGGTAGGAATCCCTACAAGTACTAAGGACTGGGAGGAATATGGGACACCTCCTAACAGAAATAGTAGCAGACAGACGAACAAACAAAATATATAGAACATAGAGGTCAGTAGACCAAGCAAACTAACAGAGCAAGACACAGAGCACAGGCTAGCTAGAAAGTAGATATACAATGAAGTCCAGCAAAGCCAGAAGGGCGGAGCAGGATTAAATAGGCCAACAAGGTCATGTGACCAGCAAAGGAAAAAAAACCTAAGAGCAAGGTTCTAACAGCAGTCTCTGGATGAACGGGCAGATGGTCACGGTAAGTGACCGGGGCAGTCTCTAGGTAAAGGGTTGGTATGACCTGTGGCGGCTGATGATAGACGTGAGCTTCCAGGTGAGCAGGCGAGAGTCTCTGGATGAACGGGTGGTCACAGCATGTGACGGCGGAGCCTTCAGGAAGACCAACAGACAGGCGGCAGATGAGCGCTCCCAGGTGAGCGGGCAGAAGTCTCTGGACAGGCGGGTGGTCACAGCACGTGACGGCAGAGCCTCCAGGTAGTCTAGCAGACAGGCAGCAGATGAGTGCTCCCAGGTGAGCGAGCAGGAGTCACTGGACAGGCAGGTGGTCACAGCACGTGACGGCGGAGCCTCCAGGTAGACTAGCAGGCAGGTAGCAGGTGTGTGCTCCCAGGTGAGCGGGCAAGTTGGTCCATAGACAGACTGACAGGAGTTGGAAGGCAGACCGTCGGACCTCGGGCAAGCAGGCAGGTGGCTGATGTGCGCTCCCAGGTGAGCGGGCAGACTGGTCCTTAGACAGACTGACAGGAGTAGTAAGGCAGACCGTCGGACCTCAGACTAGCAGGCAGGTAGCAGATAATCAGGCAGGAATCAGGCAGGTAACTGGCAGGTAACTGGCAGGAACTGGCAACGGGACCTGAGGGCTGAAGCAGAGTAGTGAACAGTGCAACAACATTGCTCGGGCACCTCCATTTTGGAGGAGGTGCCTTATATATGGTGAAGTCCTCCGGCCATTGGCCGGGGACTCCTTAGGACGGCGCGCGCGGCCCCTTTAAGAGGGAGGGAGAGCGCGCGCGCGCGCCCTAAGCACAGTGGACGGGAAGGAGCGCGCGCTGCCAGCAGAGCGGGAGGAGGACGCCGGGCACGGAGCAGGGAGGTGAGGGGAACAGCGTCCCTGCCTAGCAGAGGGAAGGGACGCCGGCGCTACAGTACCCCCCCTTTAGGCCCCCCCTTTTTTAGGCCAGACAGAAATTTAGCTAGGATAAGAGGGGCATGGATGTTCTCCCGGGGCTCCCACGTTCTCTCCTCAGGACCAAACCGGCTCCAATCTACTAGAAAAAAGGTCTTTCCTATTACCCTTTTGGTGGCAAGAATGTTCTCTACCTCAAACTCGTCCTCAGCAGAAACCGGAGCAGGAGGCATACCTGTAGACTTGGAGAAAGAGTTAAGTACCACAGGTTTGAGGAGAGATACATGGAAGGAGTTAGGGATCCGTAAGTTGGCCGGGAGTTTTAATTTATAGGCCACCGGGTTGATCTGACTGATGACCTCCAGAGGACCGATGAACCGAGGCCCTAACTTGTAAGAAGGTATCTTGAGTCGGACATATTTAGACGAGAGCCAGACTTTATCTCCAGGACGAAATTGTGGAGGATCCAGGCGTTTTTTGTCAGCGTGTCTTTTCATCCGTTCGGACGACTGGAGGATTGCGGATCGGGTACTCTCCCAAATGGAGGAAAATTTGCTAACGAGAGATTCCGCAGCCGGGTTGTCCACAGAGGTGGAGACAGGAAAAGGAATCCGAGGATGCTGACCGAAGACTACAAAAAACGGGGATTTGGAGGAGGATTCGCTCTCGTGATTGTTATAGGAGAACTCGGCCCATGGTAGGAGATCCACCCAGTCAGAATGATGGGCATTAACGAAGTGCCGGAGGTAACTGGTCAGGTTCTGATTGATCCGCTCCACTTGACCATTAGACTGTGGGTGGTAAGCGGAAGAGAAGTCCAGGGTGACGTCTAGCAGTTTACAAGTGGCTCTCCAGAAACGTGAGGTGAACTGTACCCCACGATCCGACACGATGTGGAGGGGCAGGCCATGAAGACGGAAGATGTGGCGGATAAAGTCTTTAGCCAGCTCGGGTGCAGACGGGAGGCCAGGCAGGGGAATAAAGTGAGCCATCTTGGAAAAGCGGTCAGCGACCACCCAAATGACCGTACAACCGGCAGAGACGGGGAGATCAGTTATGAAGTCCATAGCAATATGCTGCCAGGGGGCAGCAGGCACAGGAAGCGGAAGAAGGCGACCGGCTGGCAGGTGTCTCGGGACTTTGTTGCGGGCGCAGGACACACAGGCAGAAACAAAGTCTATTACGTCCTTGTGCAGGGTAGGCCACCAGTAGTGCCGGGCAATAAGCTGGAGGGTCTTTTTCTGACCGGCGTGGCCAGCTAGTTTAGATGAGTGACCCCAGTGTAGGATCTTCTCCCGATCAGGTACTGATACGAACGTCTTACCGGGAGGGAGACGATTTAGACTCACGGGAGCCACCTGCATTACTCTGGCGGGATCGATGATATGTTTAGGTTCTTCCTCGAGATCGGACACCAGAAAGGATCGGGACAAGGCATCTGCTTTGACGTTTTTGTCAGCCGGGCGAAAATGAAGAACAAAATCAAAGAGAGCAAAAAACAAGGACCACCGGGCTTGGCGCGGGTTAAGTCTCTGGGCATGCTGGAGGTAAGCCAAGTTCTTGTGGTCAGTGTAAATTATTACCGGGTGAAGAGCCCCCTCGAGTAGGTAACGCCACTCCTCCAATGCCAGTTTGATGGCCAATAACTCTCGGTCTCCTATGGAATAGTTGCGCTCAGAAGAGGAGAAGAGTTTGGAGAAGAAGCCACAAGTTACCATTCTCCCGGAAGATGATTTTTGAGTAAGTACCGCTCCGGCTCCAGAGGAGGAGGCGTCAACTTCCAGGAAGAACTGCTTGTTGCCGTCCGGGCGATGCAGCACCGGGGCGGAAGAGAAGGCCTGTTTTAGGGAAAGAAAGGCCTCCTCTGCTTCGGGCGGCCACTCTTTGGGATTAGTACCCTTACGGGTGAGCGCGGAAATTGGGGCAGTCCGGGAAGAGAAGTGTGGTATGAAGAGGCGGTAGTAGTTGGCGAAGCCCAGGAATCGCTGAATGGCCTTCAACCCCTCCGGTCGAGGCCATTTCTCGATGGCAGACAGTTTCTCTGGATCCATTCGTAGGCTGGTCTGAGAAATAATGTAGCCCAAAAACGGAAGTGAGGTCTGCTCAAAGAGGCACTTCTCGTATTTAGCGAAGAGGTGATTCTGCCTGAGCCTGAGCAGGACCTGACGAACGTCCCTCCGGTGAGTCTGGAGATCCGGAGAGAAGACCAAGATGTCGTCCAGGTACACCACTACGCAGGAGTAGAGAAGGTCCCGGAAGATGTCATTGACCAACTCTTGAAAGACGGCAGGAGCGTTACAGAGACCAAAGGGCATTACCAGATATTCATAGTGGCCGTCCCGGGTGTTGAATGCCGTCTTCCATTCATCCCCCTGACGGATACGAACCAGGTTGTACGCCCCACGGAGGTCCAGTTTGGTGAAGATTCTAGCCCCCCTCAGGCGATCAAATAACTCCGGAATGAGCGGAAGGGGGTACTTATTCTTCACCGTGATCTGGTTAAGGCCTCTATAGTCTATACAGGGACGGAGAGAGCCGTCCTTCTTTTTGACGAAAAAGAAGCCTGCTCCCGCCGGAGAGGTAGATTTCCGGATGAATCCCCTGGCCAGATTCTCCTCAATATATTCGGACATCGACCAGGTCTCAGCAGCGGATAAAGGATAAATACGCCCACGGGGAGGAGTAGTACCAGGTAACAGGTCGATAGGGCAGTCGTATGGTCTATGAGGAGGTAGTGTCTCTGCTTCCTTTTTATTAAAGACATCAGCATAAGACCAATAAGGAATCGGAAGTCCAGGTAGATTAGCTGGGGTAGGAGAAGGACGGACGGGATGGACGGGAACCAGACAGGTCTTATGGCAGTCCTGTCAACAGCAAAGGACTTCTCCGGTCTGCCAGTCAAGCACGGGTGCATGTCTCTGGAGCCAAGGTAGGCCTAGCAAAAGGGCGTGAGAGAGTTCAGGCAGAACATGAAAGGAGATGCTCTCAGAATGCAGCATTCCCACTTGCAGAGTTACAGATTCGGTGATGAGTTGGATGGGTCGTGGTAAGAGGCCCCCATCCACAGCAGCGACAGATATTGGTACAGCCAGAGGTTTGGTGGGAATGCGGTATTTTTCTACCAGGGACTGTGAGATAAGATTCCCGGCCGCTCCAGAGTCAAGTTGGGCTAGTTCGAAATAACGATTCTCCCCGCAGATAATTGAGACTGACAGTAGCAGAGATGGAGAGGATTTATTCTTGTCTAGGTTGACCTCTCTGAGCGAACCTAGACACAGGCGTTTCCCGACCTCTCCGGGCAGGTACGGATCCGGTGCTCCTTACTGCCACAGTAGAAGCAGCTCCCTTCGGCACGGCGTAAGTCCTGACGGGTTTTGACCATCTTGGTCTGGTCGACCTGCATAGGCTCAGGAGAGTGTACCTGGGGAGAGACGGATGGAGTGACGGGTTTCTGAAAAGTAGGAGCTAGACGTGGAAACCTCCTCTCACGGGTGACCTCTTTGGCACGCTCCAGGAACCATAGGTCAATCCGGGTGGCAAGAGTTATTAGGTCATCGAGAGTGGTAGGCATGACCCGACCGGCAAGTTCATCTTTAATACGGCCGGACAGACCCTCCCAGAAGACGGATACCAGAGCGTCGTTATCCCAGGCCAGCTCCGAGGCAAGGGTACGGAACCGTATGGCATATTGCCCCACGGTGAGACTTCCCTGACGGAGGCGTAGCAGAGATGATGCGGATGAGGTCTTCCGTCCGGGTTCGTCGAAGACTTTCCGGAAAGCCGTGAGAAAGGCAGGCAAGTCGGACACCAGGGGGTCTCCTCTCTCCCATAGAGGATTTAGCCAGGCCAGGGCCTCCCCGGTGAGATGGGACATGATGAATGCAATTTTGGCCCGGTCGGAGTTAAACTGGTGGGACAATAGTTCAAAGTGCAGGGTGCACTGATTTATGAAGCCCCGAGCCTGGGCGGAGTCGCCTCCGAAGCGAGGAGGTGCAGAAAGCCGGGGTCCGGGGTAGGATACCATGGTATTAGTGGGCAGCGGGGCTGCCGGATTGCGAGACATGGCAGTGGCGGAGGTTGCTGGTGGAGCAGTCAGAGTGTCCAGGCGAGTATTGACATTCCGCAGGTGACCCAGGATGGACTCCTGTTGGGACCTTTGACGGGACAGTTCATGACACAGGTCCGAGAGCGAGGGAGCTTGGGTGCCACCGGGTTCCATGGCCCGAGCAAACTGTAACGGGTCTGGGAGGCGGAACCTCTGAGCTATTATACAAGGGGGCAGTCCTTGTAAGGGAGCGGGTGGCGACCAGGGAAGATGGGCAGGAGGTCACAGCAGGTGACCGGGACAGTCTCTGAGTGAACGGGCTGGAGGTCACGGCAAGTAACCGGGGCAGTCTCTGGATGAACGGGCTGATGGTCACGGCAAGTGACCGGGGCAGTCTCTGAGTGAACGGGCAGATGGTCACGGCAAGTGACCGGGGCAGTCTCTGGATGAACGGGCAGATGGTCACGGCAAGTGACCGGGGCAGTCTCTAGGTAAAGGGTTGGTACGACCTGTGGCGGCTGATGATAGACGTGAGCTTCCAGGTGAGCAGGCGAGAGTCTCTGGATGAACGGGTGGTCACAGCATGTGACGGCGGAGCCTCCAGGAAGACCAACAGACAGGCGGCAGATGAGCGCTCCCAGGTGAGCGGGCAGAAGTCTCTGTACAGGCGGGTGGTCACAGCACGTGACGGCAGAGCCTCCAGGTAGGCTAGCAGGCAGGTAGCAGGTGTGTGCTCCCAGGTGAGCAGGCAAGCTGGTCCATAGACAGACTGACAGGAGTTGGAAGGCAGACCGTCGGACCTCGGGCAAGCAGGCAGGTGGCTGATGTGCGCTCCCAGGTGAGCGGGCAGACTGGTTCTTAGACAGACTGACAGGAGTAGTAAGGCAGACCGTCGGACCTCAGACTAGCAGGCAGGTAGCAGATAATCAGGCAGGAATCAGGCAGGTAACTGGCAGGTAACTGGCAGGAACTGGCAACGGGACCTGAGGGCTGAAGCAGAGTAGTGAACAGTGCAACAACATTGCTCGGGCACCTCCATTTTGGAGGAGGTGCCTTATATATGGTGAAGTCCTCCGGCCATTGGCCGGGGACTCCTTAGGACGGCGCGCGCTGCCCCTTTAAGAGGGAGGGAGAGCGCACGCGCGCGCCCTAAGCACAGTGGACGGGAAGGAGCGCGCGCTGCCAGCAGAGCGGGAGGAGGACGCTGGGCACGGAGCAGGGAGGTGAGGGGAACAGCGTCCCTGCCTAGCAGAGGGCAGGGACGCCGGCGCTACACTAAGGACAGGCAACAAGCAGGAGAGACTTGTTTGGGCTAAATAACACAAGGAATGGACATTAGACCAGTGGAAATCTGTGCTTTGGTTTGATGAGTTCAAATTTGAGATCTTTGGTTCCAACCACCGTGTCTTCTGCGATGCAGAAAAGTTGAACGGATAGACTCTACATGCCTGGTTCCCACCTTGAAGCATGGAGGAGGAGGTGTGATGGTGTGGGGGTGCTTTGCTGGTGTCACTGTTGGGGATTTATTCAAAATTGAAGGCATACTGAACCAGCATGGCTACCACAGCATCTTGCAACGGCATGCTATTCCATCCGGTTTGCTTTTAGTTGGACCATCATTTATTTTTCAACAGGACAATGACCCCAAACACGCCTCCAGGCTGTGTAAGGGCTATTTGACCAAGAAGGAGAGTGATGGGGTGCTATGCCAGATGACGTGGCCTCCACAGTCACCAGACCTGAACCCAATCGAGATGGTTTGGGGTGGGCTGGACCGCAGAGTGAAGGCAAAAGGGCCAACAAGTGCTAAGCATCTCTGGGAACTCCTTCAAGATTGCTGGAAGACCATTACCGGTGACTTCCTCTTGAAGCTCATCAAGAGAATGCCAAGAGTGTGCAAAGCAGTCATCAAAGCAAAAGGTGGCTACTTTGAAGAACCTAGAATATAAGACATATTTTCAGTTGTTTCACACTTTTTTGTTAAGTATATAATTCCACATGTGTTAATTCATAGTTTTGATGCCTTCAGTGTGAATGTACAATTTTCATAGTCATGAAAATACAGAAAAATGTTTAAATGAGAAGGTGTGTCCAAACTTTTGGTCTGTACTGTATTTATTTTTTTATTTTTAACCACTCTCTCGGGTCACACTATATAAATCCATGCTGTTTGCATGGATTTATATAGTGTGACCTAGTTGTCACAAGCACTTTCCAAGTGATGCTAATGGCTTGGAAAGCGCTTGTCAATCTACATGCGGAAATGTCAGTGAATAACACTCCATTTCCGCATGTCCCTGGCAGGAAAAACAAATGTACAATCCACATGTACAATCCACATGCGTTTTTTCTGCCAGGGAGATGCAGAAACGCTCAGGAAAAAATCCTGAGCATTTCTGCATCGTGGGCACATAGCCTTATACAGTTTTTTTCCATCAAAAAATTTTTTTGCACAACAATTTTTTTCACACAGAAAGTATTTTCTTTTCTAAAAACACTATAAATATAATTTTACCATATATAAAATGTCTTTTTATATAGATAGAGGAAAGCTCAAAGAAGTCGAAACCTGTTGTATTTCAGTTTGAAATAAAAATTATCTTTGAATCCGAATATCAAGTTCCATCATCATCCTTCAGGAGCGCATATTGCTGGGAAAAACATTTACAATGTGGTATCGCCCATGAAAGTACTGTCCAGTGCTATCATCAGCTCCCAGATTTCAGCAGCAAACTGAATGGAAAGAGGAATGGAGTGATCCACTGATTGGACTTACATGCAGTATGTTAGGGGTCAGTCTGGTGCTGGATTCAAAATGGGTCCAGGACCTTCTGTGGTCTCCCATTTCAGTCCAGCCAGGGCTGATGCTGCTCAGCATCTCCATCAGCCCCAACGCCTAGCTGGTCCGCAAGCAGTGTTTGTCTACCAGGTTGTTGTGCCTAGCAATGTTAAGCCTGGGTTGCAGAGGGAGACAGGGCTTGTGGAATCTAAGTCCAGGATTTGCCGCACTGAGCATGTCCGTGACCTGGCGAATCATGATTGGTGGGGTGGCACCCACCTGACCCGGTGACCTTGCACCGCCTGATTGGTCACGAGTGTCGTCACCAATGGTGCGACAGTGGGGCATGGCTTAATCTTTAAAAGGCCCGCCCACA
Source organism: Phyllobates terribilis (assembly GCF_046119375.1). Classification (NCBI taxonomy): domain Eukaryota; kingdom Metazoa; phylum Chordata; class Amphibia; order Anura; family Dendrobatidae; genus Phyllobates; species Phyllobates terribilis. Next base: position 212,289,996 of record NW_027362769.1, on the reverse strand, counting down.
AACATGGCGGCGCGCTCTGATCATTTGAGCTGGCTGTATGTGGTGTGCACGCTTTCTCTTGGGCTCCTCGAAGAGCCATAGCTTTAGCTAGGCAGGTAGAAAAAGTAGGCAGGTAGCTTCGCCTTGCAGACTGACTCTAACCAAGGGGGTGCGCCTTACACCCCGAGCCGCCTGTGAGCTATATAGAGCGGGTTTTCTCAGTCCAGTCGCACGCCGGCTGAGTGCTCGAATACCCGGCGGGAATCACCCGCACGCTAGCGCCGTCTCCTATAGCGTAGCGCCTGTATCGAAGACAGGGCTACTGCTCCTAGTCCGGTCACATGTCTCCCTGTGGTTCTTGGAGATTGTGTGAACCGCTTTAGCGCCAATCCCCATAGCGTAGCGCCTGTATCAAAGACAGGGCTACTGCTGTTCCCACGGTCGCACGTCTCCCTGCGGTTCTTGGAGATTGTGCGAACCGTCTTACCCTTCCGTGTGCTTTAACACGAAGGGCTAAGATTGTTGTTAGGTGCGTCGCCGGTCGCTCTCCCTCCGTGCAGTTAACGGAGATAGAGCATACCGCTTTACCCATTCCTGTGTGAAGTAACACGGAAGGGTTTATCATTTAAGTTGTCGTTGCCTTTCCACCCGGAAAGTGTTCGGCAGCAGTCCTCTAGGCTGCATCGCGGACCCTGGGGTCGGTTGCGTTCCATTAAATAAAGTCTGCAACCGCCCTCCTAACACAGTACCTCAAGACATCAAATAGGTGAGTGGATTTATGCTGCGTATATACCCTTGGAATCTAACTACTACACTTAGAAGCCTGCGCTTTCTATTTTCTCTCCCTACAATCCCCTCTTGTTTCATTATTACATGATGGGGAACACTATACCAAGAAGGGGTGCAGGATGAGGGACATTGTTATATCATGAAGCCCAGGATGGGAGACTTTGTTCCTGGAAGTGGCAAAGAATGAGGGACAATATTACAGGAAGGGGCCAGTATGGGAGAGATTATTACAGCAAACAGCCAGGACGGAGGATATAATTACATTGTAGGCAAACAATTATTACTTTATAGAATTTAGAATGCTACAAGGGCCCATACATCTGACTAAAATGAAGGTTGGGGCCCAGGTCCATATTTTGCACCGGGGCCCATTGGACTCTAGTTGCACCACTGGTTTCTCCATTATCTGACTCTAGTTTTATAACAGAGATGTTACCTTATTGTAATTCTGCCTGTGAGTATATTAAGATGGATTCTAAGGAGTAATCCCTACAGAACAGGAAGTATCAGTCAGTCATCAGCGGTATGAAGCTCAGTGATCAGTGTGAAAACTACAAGATTTTACAATTTCTTAAATATGAGATGAAAAACTAGAAAAAAAGACCACCAACAATTCTTTAAAAAATATGTTTAATACATACAATTTAGTTTAAACAATAGCTAATTTCTGGTGATTAATTCCACCTTTTACAGTTAGTGACATTTGTGTTGTTTTAGTACATTTACTTTTATACAATATTTATAGCACACATAATCATATCAAGTGAGAACAGCAGTTAATGTAGCCGCACATCCTGTAGCTACCGGCAGTCCTTGCGTTCTTCATTCGCATCGCAGGGTCATGTCATGATAAGTGTTTTTACCTTGACCAATTTAATTAACATGGCTTGCAACAAAGTAATAATTTCTGCCAAACCAAAACTGATGTTAAATTTGATGTTCAAAAGGAATGTTCCTTTCTACATAAATACATTTTCTGGAGATAATATGCAGCAAGCCTGCAGCCACAGAAACATGTCATTATTAACCTTTTTATTAACCATCTTTCTTTGGTGTTAAAAAAAAAAAAGCATTAAAATTTTCAGGAGAAGGGTTATAGGCTTTATGTGAGAACCACTTTCATATTCAGGGTTTATATTTTCAACACATTCAAAAATGAATTTCACAAAAATTGACTTTTGATCAGGGTTATTTAATATAAAATATATATAAAATCTACCTATTATCGTCTCCTGGAGGGTGTTATGTTCTGCTACCAGAGCTAAGGAAAGCGAGGAGATCTGTCCCTACGATAGAACTCAGCTTGATCCCTACGATGTAACAGGGGACCTGATCCTGCGATCAGACCTGCTAAAGTCCTAAGCTAGTCTGTACGGAGACCTATAGATGTGGGGAAGGAATCCCTACAAGTACTAAGGACTGGGAGGAAAATGGGACACCTCCTAACAGAAATAGTAGCAGACAGACGAACAAACAAAATATAAAGAACACAGAGGTCCGTAGACCAAGCAAACTAACAGAGTAGATACAGAGCACAGGCTAGCTAGAAAGTAGTTATACAATGAAGTCCAGCAAAGCCAGAAGGGCGGAGCAGGATTAAATAGGCCAACAAGGTCATGTGACCAGCAAAGGAAAAAACCTAAGAGCAAGGTTCTAACAGAGGGGGCAGCCAGATTATGTCTTTATCAAGTGCTGACACGTTTCGCAATCTTTTTCAGATGTTTCCAGGAAATAAAATAATTGTGTATTAAACAGATGCAGTTCATTACAAAAATATAATTTCAAAATAATGTTTAGATTCTAACATTTGTGTGGCCTCCATAATACACATAAAAGTGACTCTAGAACGGTCTATAATCTTAATGCAATAATATAATGCAGTGGCATACAGTGGGGAAAATAAATATTTAGTCAGCCACCAATTGTGCAAGTTTTCCCTCTTAAAAAGATGAGAGAGGCCTGTAATTGACATCATAGGTAGAACTTAACTATGAGAGACAAAATGAGAAAACAAATCCTGAAAATCACATTGTCTGATTTAGAAAGAATTTTTTTTAGAATTTTGGTGGAAAATAAGTATGTGTTCAATTACAAATAAGCAAGATTTCTGGCTCTCACAGACCTGAGGGTCATTTGGATGTTTTTGGTTGTCATTAAGATTTAAAAAGAGAAAACACAATAGTTTGACAATAAATGGCTTCATCCACCCAATAACCATGAGTAGAGAAAAACATTTTTGTTATCATTCATATTCTCTGAAGCAAGGCCAAGAAAGGAAAAATTCTGCCGGGGTATGTAAACTTTTGAGCACAACTGTATATATTTTTTAACCTCTTCCTGATCCATCTGTTTATTATACTATGGGATTCAAAGACAATTAACAGCTTTTAATTGGGACACATTTAATTTGCATTAAATAAATCTGATGCAAATCGAATTTTGCGGCAAAATTCAAACAAATCTGCCAAATTCGAAGTTCAGCAGATTCATTCATTTTTATCGATAACTTTATGGAAAAACCTATAATACCTTTGATTATCGAAGCTCCTAGTCATGTACATTTAAAATTGTTGCACAGAAGTTACATACTTTGTTTACAGCAATAACATTTTTATGTTCGGGGAACTATTAGGAACAAATGGAAATTTACAATGTAAGGGCGAACCATAGGTTATGCTTTTTTTTTGTAGGACATCCTTTATTAGATAAGTATCCAATAAAGGAGTTATCTCAACCAGACAACCCCAGTTAGAGTGCCATAAAGGTATGGTACCCTGTTTTGTAACCTCTCTTTAATTAGAGCATCTTGCCTATGGTTGCCAATTTATTTGAATAGATCAAGAGGTATAGTAGGTTCTATTAGCTTTTATGATCAGCAATTGGCTTGCTTGTGAAATTGAAAAACTTAAGGCCTTCATTGTCTGGGTAAGACACAAAGAAGAAATGGGGAGAATGTGGGGAGAAGTGTTTTAGGCTTCAGACCATTTTACAGTAAACTCACTCCAAAGTACTCAGAAGCCTGTAGCAGGACTGTGACAGTGAATGAATTAAAGCCATCCAATTTAATATTGAAACACAGATTCTTAGCGTTAAGTTAAATAGCCAACATGGTAATTGTGGCATATCAGTGTTTTTTTCTTGACATAAGCCGTAATAGGTTCTTGGAAGATTTGTTTTTGACTCAACTTCGTAAATTACTGGTTCATATGTAAATGACTGAAAATGAGCTAGCAGGGGACATTAATGAATTAGAAACGCAAGAGTTCTAGCCGTCCCAGTAATTTAATTTGTTCCTTTTTTCTTGCAGACTATCCATCACTATAAATCCCTGATAATTAGAATTGTAGACCCATGCTGAAGTCTGAGGACATTCTATCAGGACAAATTGTTAATATTCTGCTGTTTTCCTCCAGAAGCTTAATTTAACAGAAGATCGTGGCATTAAAAGTTTAAACTGAATTCATATCTAAAATTAATCTAAGTTGTCCAGAAGAGGTCTAACAAGTCACGTAAAAGACATGTCAGGAGATTAGACGGAAATTTTTTTAGAATTAAAAAAATATATATACACCTAATGGACACTTTATTAGAGACACCCATCTTGTACAACATTGGCTTTCAGAAGCATAATAATTTGTCATAGCATAGACCTCATTCTGCAAAATATTGGCCCATGCAGGATATCTTCTCAAATTTGATGGAGGTACAGACATACCAACCTACTTTACTTCATCCCATAGATGCTTTTTAGATTAAGATTTTGGGACTAAGAAGGTCTTAAAAGCAAAGAAAACCCCATGTCATGTTAATGCAACCATGACTATATGACCTATATGACTTGGTCCATTGGGCAGCAAAAAGTGTTGTTCCATAGGGTAAACAACTGCCATGAAAGGATGAACTTACTTGGCCAATATTCTTAGTTAATGCCTACTATCAAAACATCAATCCACAGGAATCAAAGGACCCCGGCTGTGCTAAGGAAACATACCAAAGCTAATATAGCCAAAGGCATTATGTATCATGGTCTCTCCAGACATTGTACCAATCAACATGGTAAAGACACTGCATGTATTTCTATTGTCCCAATTGAGTTTATTCCCCCTGAAGCCCCCAACCGGATGGAGATCCTCAAAAAAGGAAACTTATTAAATCTATAGGTTGAATATCTTAAAGCCTCATGGACTCAATGAGATCACAGAGGTTTTTATAAGTTTGGCAAGTCTATGGATTTTTCTTTTTACAAGAGCCTTTTTTATGTATTTTTATCTTTTCACACATAATATTCTCATTTGAATATTATCTTTTATACTCTAATTGTTATTTTTATTTTCATTTATGCATGCCAGTGCAATTTCTCTTTTATTTTATGAAGGTACACAACCCATCACAGGAATATTGAGTGGCCTTATTTTTATATATCTTATATTAATAATAATAATAATCTTTATTTTTACATAGCACCAACATATTCCACAGTGCTTTACATACACTATCATCACTGTCCCCATTGGGGCTCACAATCTAAATTCCCTATCATTATGTCTTTGGAGTGTGGGAGGAAACTGGAGAACCTGGAGGAAACCCACGCAAACACAGGGAGAACATACAAACTCCTTGCAGATGTTGTCCTTGGTGGGATTTGAATCCAGGACCCCAGCGCTGCAAGGCTGCAGTGCTAACCATTGAGCCACCGTGCTGCCTCTTATATTGTTATTTTATATGCTACTTCTGTATGCCTTTTCGATATTGAGCTCCTTTGTTCCAATTTTTACTATATATATCCTCATTTACTTTTACTATGTCTTTATATTCATAATCATCAACCCCATTCTGAAACTCTGGAGCATAAACCAAGTGGGTGTGTTTTTTTTTATTTATTTTTTTTATTTATTTATTTTTATTTTTTATTTACTTTTTTGGTTTCACTCCACTACTTGCACACTATCTAGCCTCATTTCTCTGTATTTGTCTTCAGAAAAAACACTAATTTGTTACCTTTTAAATTACCGGAAAACACTTGTTGTTCATTTTTCACCACTTTTTAAAATGCTAGATCCCTTACAAACTCCTGGTTCAGGATTACACATTTTTTCTATACACTGCTTGTTCTTTACTCCCTTAGTAATTTCTCTTATTTTTTCCCCCTACTGTATTAACCACTCCACCCACTCTGTGTGAACACTTTTTCTTTCCTTCCCTTGCTTCCCCCTCCTTCCCTTTAGGGGCATTTCTTATGCCTCTTGGAGCCATTTTTTTCTATATAAAGCCTCCAGTTGTTGTACCCTGCTCACTTGGATTTATACCTTGAGAAAGTCTCCGGTCCGGCTCAGATACGTGTTGGTATTAATAAAGACCATTTTGGAATCCCAAGGCTCTTCATTCCCGCAGAGCAGCCCGTCTAAACGTACCAGCTTCCATTTTTGCCAAGGAAACATTCCCAATGCCATTACTCCATCTTCACCATCCTGGACACCTTCACCCCCGGACAAATATATTTAATTGAGAAATGCTGTTTGTGCCAATTTTTGATCCTCTCATCAATATAGTGCAACAGAAATCTGCATTCACCCGAATGAGGCAATCTTCAGTGCAATGCTAGCACATCCATGCTAAAGAACAATGAGTTGTGCACTGGAACACATTAGTTGAAGCACCAACATTGTATTCAGCTGCAGTTTGCTTGACTGTCTACTTCTTCTTCGTCAGAACAATTCCTAACATCCTTCTCTGTATTCTTTACTGAGTCAATGAAATGAATTTGCAGGTGATGTGGTTAAGCATGGGACAGTGTGGGTCAGCATACGCATGCATACCTATGACCCTAGGACTGTACACATAGAATAAAACATTTCTTCTTCCTGTTAGTAGAGATCAGACACATAGAGATAGGTGCCTGTGTGTTTGGGACTAATGCGTGGTAACTTAGTGAGTAGGCTGCAGGAGCAGGCAAATTGTCAGACAATGGTTGTGGCAGAAAATTGCTGCCAAAATAGATGATCTTGAGGCTGGCTGTGACCATTGCTCCCTCTAAGTTGTGCTTTCAGAAAATACTAGAGTAAGAAAATACCCCAATCTGCAGACAGGCATATTTGCAATTGGTTTGTTGACATCACTAGTTTGGTATTTTACCTCTTTCCTTACCAAACTGCTTGTATTAGAGGTAACACTGCCTGTGATAAGCACTGTGTGCTGCACTGCATTATGAGTGACACAGAGACTTGACAGAAGGAAGGAGGTGCTGCTGAAAACATTGCCAGCAGATGGACAGAAGCATAAGCAAAGTGTTTGGTACAGTACTATAAAAGTGTCATAAGTATAAGTAAAGTTTTGTGAGTACTATATAAGTAGAGGGTCACAAGTGTCATCATATTTCTGTACACCAATGGCCAGCCTATGTTCAAGCTTGCAATTACCAAGCACGTTGTCTCATGAAATACATTGTAACCATCAAGCTTGTTGCTTCCCTAAAATATTGAACTGTCATCTGTCTGCACCTCCACCATCCTTGAGACGAGAACCACTTGTCACCCAGGACCATTGTATCCACAGTCTTAAGGCATATAAGGAAAACACCCCCTAATAAAAGGGTCACCCCTTCTTTCACCAATCAAAGGAAACTATCTTTTTCATACAATAACATTTGTACTAATTATCCTCTTGCAATTGTTGATGTGCTTGTTAGTTCTGGACTGTTTGTGTTCTTTTTTTCTACTAATTCGTATACCATATCCATATTCATATATTTTCTTCTGTTTTCCTTGCCAACTCTCTTAAATGCACACACTCCCATTAATATTATAATAAGTTATAATTTAGGCAATCCAATTATAATTTTTGTATGATGACTCAAAACTACAGATGTTTTTGTGTTCTTGATAACTATGAACACCATATATTAAGTATTGGAGAAAGGGTAAGGAGCTGTTTTACATAGACAGAGTAACAGATGTCACTAGCTTTGATTGTTGAAACATTATCATATTGACAAATAAATGTAAAATTGCACCGCACACCAATTTCTATAACCCGGAAACCGGAGAACATTAGCAGCTAATATAATGTAATGAAGGAGTTGCAAAACGTCAAATGAGTTGAACGACACATATCTACTGAGCAATTCAGAGGCGTAACGTCTTGCCCACAATAGAAAATCTTTAACAGGACCCCCTCTTAGCATGTCTCATTTACAATGGTGTCTTCTTATGCAGAAAAGGCCATTTTGGTCCCCAAAACACCAGGAAATGTATATAACTGCTATCTTTGCATCCCCTAGAGTCACATTTCCTTTTGAATGCATTGCTGTAGCTGTTCCTGTCCCTCCCATCCTGTACAGAGCAAACAAAAATATACTATAACTATTATAACGAGCTGCTACAAAGTAATATTTTTAATGTCACTACAGGAGATATTTTCTTAATTTCAAAGCAAATTAGAATTTTCTCACCAATAGCAATTAAAATGAATTATATGCCCCTCTTTAGATAGAAATGTTATGTTGTATCCTGTGACCCATGTTCTTAGTAATTAATGGGCAGCAACACTAAACACCTGTGTGAACAATATATGTTTACACCCTCCTTGAATTCTCTAGTTTTACAGATGAGGATATGAGAAAAGAAAACACCTGTTCCTCAGAATGTCTTAGAATTAAGTAAATACATTCTCACATAAATAAAACACATCACAAATTACATTGTGACATAATGTATTTAAGAAAAACTAGGCCAAAATGAATAAGCAGTATATGAAAAAATAAGTACATCCTTACTGCTTCAATAAAAATTAAGAAGGTAAGTAGCATCCAAATCCACTTGATAAATTCATTTGCAATTGTAACCACCTCTATAAAAGCAAAAGTTTGGTTTCTTTGTTGGTCTGGAGTTTTCAGGTGTGTGTTAAATCAAAACCAAGGAGGAAATACATTAGCAATGATCTTAGAGAAGCAATCGTTGTTGCCTATTAATTTGGGAAGGGTTATGTCACGGGTGAGTCAGATGTGACAGACAGTCGCCCTGCAGTTAGTTGCAGGAGATCTCTATAGATTCCCCCTCTTATTCCTATTCTCCAGCATAGATTCCCCCTCTTATTCCTATTCTCCAGCATAGATTCCCCCTCTTATTCCTATTCTCCAGCATAGATTCCCCCTCTTATTCCTATTCTCCAGCATAGATTCCCCCTCTTATTCCTATTCTCCAGCATAGATTCCCCCTCTAATTCCTATTCTCCAGCATAGATTCCCCCTCTTATGCCTATTCACCAGCATAGATTCCCCCTCTTATTCCTATTCCCCAATGTTGATTCTTCCTCTTATTTCTTTTTCTTAGCATAGATTCCCCCTCTTATTCCTATTCTCCAGCACAGATTCCCCCTCCTATTCCTATTCTCCAGCATAGATTCCCCCTCTTATTCCTATTTCCCAGCATAGATTCCCCCTCTTATTCCTATTCACAAGCATAGAATCTCCCTCTTATTCATATTCTCCAGCATAGATTCCCCCTCTTATTCATATTCTCCAGTATAGATTCCACCTCTTACTCCTATTCTCCAGCATAGATTCCTCATCTTATTCCTATTCTCCAGCATAGATTCCCCCTCTTATTCCTATTTTCCAGCATAGATTCCAACTCTTATTCACATTCTCCAGCATAGATTCCCCCTCTTATTCCTATTCTCCAGCATAGATTCCCCTCTTATTCCTATTCTCCAGCATAGATTCCCCCTCTTATTCCTATTTCCCAGCATAGATTCCCCCTCTAATTCCTATTCTCCAGCATAGATTCCCCCTCTTATGCCTATTCACCAGCATAGATTCCCCCTCTTATTCATATACTCCAGCATAGATTCCCCCTCTAATTCCTATTCTCCAGCATAGATTCCCCCTCTTATGCCTATTCTCCAGGATAGATTGCCCATCTTATTCCTATTCTCCAGCATAGATTCCCCCTCTAATTCCTATTCTCCAGCATAGATTCCCCCTCTTATGCCTATTCACCAGCATAGATTCCCCCTCTTATTCAAATTCCCCAATGTAGATTCCTCCTCTTATTTCTTTTTCTTAGCATAGATTCCTCCTCTTATTCCTATTCTCCAGCATAGATTCCACCTCTTATTCCTATTCTCCAGCATAGATTCCCCCTCTTATTCCTATTTCCCAGCATAGATTCCCCCTCTTATTTCTATTCTCCAGCATAGATTCCCCCTCTTATTCCTATTCTCCATCATAGATTCCGCCTCTTATTCCTATTTCCCAGCATAGATTCCCTCTCTTATTCCTATTCTACAGCATAGATTCCCCCTCTTATTTCTATTCTCAAGCATAGATTCTCCTTCTTATTCATAATCTCCAGCATAGATTCCCCCTCTTATTCGTATTCTCCAGTATAGATTCCACCTCTTATTCCTATTCTCCAGCATAGATTCCTCATCTTATTCCTATTCTCCAGCAAAGATTCTGCCTCTTATTCCTATTCTCCAGCATAGATTCCCCCTCTTATTCCTATTTTCCAGCATAAATTCCCCCTCTTATACCTATTCTCCAGCATAGATTCCCCCTATTATTCCTATTCCCCAGCATAGATTCCCGCTATTATTCCTATTCTCCAGCATAGATTCCCCCTCTTATTCCTATTCTCCAGCATAGATGCCCCCTCTTATTCCTATTCTCCAGCATAGATTCTCCCTCTTATTCCTATTCTCCAGCATAGATTCACCCTCTTATTCCTATTCTCCAGCATAGATTCACCCTCTTATTCCTATTCTCCAGCATAGATTCCCGCTCTTATTCCTATTCTCCAGCATAGATTCCCCCTCTTATTCCTATTCTCCAGCATAGATTCCCCCTCTTATTCCTATTCTCCAGCATAGATTCCCCCTCTTATTCGTATTCTCCAGCATAGATTCCCCCTCTTATTCCTATTCTCCAGCATAGATTCCCCCTCTTATTCCTATTCTCCAGCATAGATTCTCCCTCTTATTCCTATTCTCCAGCATAGATTCCCCCTCTTATTCCTATTCTCCAGCATAGATTCCCCCTCTTATTCCTATACTCCAGCATAGATTCCCCCTCTTATTCCTAATCTTCAGCATAGATTCCCCCTCTTATTCCTAATCTTCAGCATAGATTCCCCCTCTTATTCCTAATCTCCAGCATAGATTCCCCCTCTTATTCCTATTCTCCAGCATAGATTCCCCCTCTTATTCCTATTCTCCAGCATAGATTCCCCCTCTTATTCTAATTCCCCAATGTAGATTCCTCCTCTTATTTCAATTTCTTAGCATAGATTCCTCCTCTTATTCCTTTTTTCCAGCATAGATTCCCCCTCTTATTCCTATTCTCCAGCATAGATTCCGCCTCTTATTCCTATTCTCCAGCATAGATTCCTCCTCTTATTCCTATTCTTCAGCATAGATTCCTCCTATTATTCCTATTCTCCAGCATAGATTCTGCCTCTTATTGCTATTCTCCAGCATAGATTCCGCCTCTGATTCCTATTCTCCAGCATAGATTCCCCCTCTTATTCCTATTCTCCAGCATAAATTCCCCCTCTAATTCCTATTCTCCAGCATAGATTCCTCCTCTTATTCCTATTCTCCAGCATAGATTCTCCCTCTAATTCCTATTCTCCAGCATAGATTCCCCCTCTTATTCCTATTTCCCAGCATAGATTCCCCCTCTTTTTCCTATTCTCCAGCACAGATTTCCCCTCTTAATCCTATTCTCCAGCATAGATTCCCCCTCTTATTCCTATTCTCAAGCAAAGATTCCCCTCTTATTCATATTCTCCAGCATACATTCCCCCTATTATTCATATTCTCCAGTATAGATTCCAACTCTTATTCCTATTCTCCAGCATAGATTCCTCATCTTATTCCTGTTCTCCAGCATAGATTCTGCCTATTATTCCTATTCTCCAGCATAGATTCCCCCTCTTATTCCTTTTTTCCAGCATAGATTCCCCCTCTTATTCCTATTCTCCAGCATAGATTCCCCCTTTTATTCCTATTCTCCAGCATAGATTCCCCCTCTTATTCCTATTCTACCGCATAGATTCCCCATCTTATTCATATTCTCCAGTATAGATTCCTCATCTTATTCTTATTCTCCGGCATAGATTCCCCCTCTTATTCCTATTCTCCGGCATAGATTCCTCATCTTATTCCTATTCTCCAGCATACATTCCTCATCTTATTCGTATTCTCCAGCATAGATTCCCCCTCTTATTCCTATTCTCCAGCATAGATTCCCCCTTATTCCTATTCTCCAGCATAGATTCCCCCTCTTATTCCTATTCTCCAGCATAGATTCTCCCTCTTATTCCTATTCTCCAGCATAGATTAGCCCTCTTATTCCTAGTCTCCAGCATAGATTCCCCCTCTTATTCCTATTCTCCAGCATAGATTCCCCCTCTTATTCCTATTCTCCAGCATAGATTCCCTCTCTTATTACTATTCTCCAGTATAGATTCCCCCTCTTATTCCTATTCTCCAGCATAGATTCCCCCTCTTATTCCTATTCTCCAGCATAGATTCCCCCTCTAATTCCTATTCTCCAACATAGATTCCCCCTCTTATGCTTATTCTCCAGCATAGATTCCCCCTCTTATTCATATTCTCCAGTATAAATTCCTCATCTTATTCTTATTCTCCAGCATAGATTCCCCCTCTTATTCCTATTCTCCGGCATAGATTCCTCATCTTATTCCTATTATCCAGCATAGATTCCTCATCTTATTCGTATTCTCCAGCATAGATTCCCCCTCTTATTCCTATTCTCCAGCATAGATTCCCCCTCTTATTCCTATTCTCCAGCATAGATTCCCCCTATTATTCCTATTTCCCAGCATAGATTCCCCCTCTTATTCCTATTCTCAAGCATTGATTCCCCCTCTTATTCCTATGCTCAAGCATAGATTCTCCCTCTTATTCATATTCTCCAGCATAGATTCCCCCTCTTATTCATATTCTCCAGTATAGATTCCACCTCTTATTCCTATTCTCCAGCATAGATTCCTCATCTTATTCCTATTCTCCAGCATAGATTCTGCCTCTTATTCCTATTCTCCAGCATAGATTCCCCCTCTTATTCCTATTCTCCAGCATAGATTCCCCTCTTATTCCTATTCTCCAGCATAGATTCCTCATCTTATTCCTATTCTCCAGCATAGATTCCTCATCTTATTCCTATTCTCCAGCATAGATTCCCCCTCTTATTTCTATTTCTTAGCATAAATTCCCCCTCTTATGCCTATTCACCAACATAGATTCCCCCTCTTATGCCTATGCACCAGCATAGAATCCCCCTCTTATGCCTATTCACCAGCATAGATTTCCCCTCTTATTCTAATTCCCCAATGAAGATTCCTCCTCTTATTTCAATTTCTTAGCATAGATTCCTCCTCTTATTCCTATTTTCCAGCATAGATTCCCCCTCTTATTCCTATTCTCCAGCATAGATTCCGCCTCTTATTCCTATTCTCCAGCATAGATTCCTCCTCTTATTCCTATTCTCCAGCATAGATTCCTCCTATTATTCCTATTCTCCAGCATAGATTCTGCCTCTCATTCCTATTCTGCAGCATAGATTCCCCCTTTTATTCCTATTCTCTAGCATAGATTCCCCCTCTAATTCCTATTATCCAGCATAGATTCCCCCTCTTATGCCTATTCACCAGCATAGATTCCCCCTCTTATTCCAATTCCCCAATGTAGATTCCTCCTCTTATTTCTTTTTCTTAGCATAGATTCCCCCTCTTATTCCTATTCTCCAGCATAGATTCCCCCTCTTATTCCTATTCTCCAGCATAGATTCCCCCTCTTATTCCTATTTCCCAGCATAGATTCCCCCTCTTATTCCTATTCTCAAGCATAGAATCTCCTTCTTATTCATATTCTCCAGCATAGATTCCCCCTCTTACTCATATTCTCCAGTATAGATTCCACCTCTTACTCCTATTCTCCAGCATAGATTCCTCATCTTATTCCTACTCTCCAGCATAGATTCTGCCTCTTATTCCTATTCTCCAGCATAGATTCCCCCTCTTATTCCTATTTTCCAGCATAGATTCCCCCTCTTATTCCTATTTCCCAGCATAGATCCCCCCTCTAATTCCTATTCTCCAGCATAGATTCCCCCTCTTATGCCTATTCACCAGCATAGATTCCCCCTCTTATTCATATACTCCAGCATAGATTCCCCCTCTAATTCCTATTCTCCAGCATAGATTCCCCTCTTATTCCTATTCTCCAGCATAGATTCCCCCTCTTATTCTTATTTCCCAGCATAGATCCCCCCTCTAATTCCTATTCTCCAGCATAGATTCCCCCTCTTATGCCTATTCACCAGCATAGATTCCCCCTCTTATTCATATACTCCAGCATAGATTCCCCCTCTAATTCCTATTCTCCAGCATAGATTCCCCCTCTTATGCCTATTCTCCAGGATAGATTCCCCATCTTATTCCTATTCTCCAGCATAGATTCCCCCTCTTATGCCTATTCAACAGCTTAGATTCCCCCTCTTATTCCAATTCCCCAATGTAGATTTCTCCTCTTATTTCTTTTTCTTAGCATAGATTCCTCCTCTTATTCCTAGTCTCCGGCATAGATTCCACCTCTTATTCCTATTCTCCAGCATAGATTCCCCCTCTTATTCCTATTTCCCAGCATAGATTCCCCTTCTTATTTCTATTCTCCAGCATAGATTCCCCCTCTTATTCCTATTCTCCATCATAGATTCCCCCTCTTATTCCTATTTCCCAGCATAGATTCCCTCTCTTATTCCTATTCTCCAGCATAGATTCCCCCTCTTATTCCTATTCTCAAGCATAGATTCTCCCTCTTATTCATAATCTCCAGCATAGATTCCCCCTCTTATTCGTATTCTCCAGTATAGATTCCACCTCTTATTCCTATTCTCCAGCATAGATTCCTCATCTTATTCCTATTCTCCAGCAAAGATTCTGCCTCTTATTCCTATTCTCCAGCATAGATTCCCCCTCTTATTCCTATTTTCCAGCATAGATTCCCCCTCTTATACCTATTCTCCAGCATAGATTCCCCCTCTTATTCCTATTCTCCAGCATAGATTCCCCCTCTTATTCCTATTCTCCAGCATAGATTCCCCCTCTTATTCCTATTCTCCAGCATAGATTCCCCCTTTTATTTCTATTCTCCAGCATAGATTCTCCCTCTTATTCCTATTCTCCAGCATAGATTCCCCCTCTTATTCCTATTCTCCAGCATAGATTCCCCCTCTTATTCCTATTCTCCAGCATAGATTCCCGCTCTTATTCCTATTCTCCAGCATAGATTCCCCCTCTTATTCCTATTCTCCAGCATAGATTCCCCCTCTTATTCCTATTCTCCAGCATAGATTCCCCCTCTTATTCCTATTCTCCAGCATAGATTCCCCCTCTTATTCCTGTTCTCCAGCATAGATTCCCCCTCTTATTCCTATTCTCCAGCATAGATTCTCCCTCTTATTCCTATTCTCCAGCATAGATTCCCCCTCTTATTCCTATTCTCCAGCATAGATTCCCCCTCTTATTCCTATTCTCCAGCATAGATTCCCCCTCTTATTCCTATTCTCCAGCATAGATTCCCCCTCTTATTCCTATTCTCCAGCATAGATTCCCCCTCTTATTCCTATTCTCCAGCATAGATTCCCCCTCTAATTCCTATTCTCGAGCATAGATTCGCCCTCTTATGCCTATTCACCAACATAGATTCCCCCTCTTATTCCTATTCTCCAGCATAGATTCCCCCTCTTATTCCTATTCTCCAGCATAGATTCCCCCTCTTATTCCTATTCTCCAGCATAGATTCCCCCTCTTATTCCTGTTCTCCAGCATAGATTCTGCCTCTTATTCCTATTCTCCAGCACAGATTCCCCCTCCTATTCCTATTCTCCAGCATAGATTCCCCCTCTTATTCCTATTTCCCAGCATAGATTCCCCCTCTTATTCCTATTCACAAGCATAGAATCTCCCTCTTATTCATATTCTCCAGCATAGATTCCCCCTCTTATTCATATTCTCCAGTATCGATTCCACCTCTTACTCCTATTCTTCAGCATAGATTCCTCATCTTATTCCTATTCTCCAGCATAGATTCTGCCTCTTATTCCTATTCTCCAGCATAGATTCCCCCTCTTATTCCTATTTTCCAGCATAGATTCCAGCTCTTATTCACATTCTCCAGCATAGATTCCCCCTCTTATTCCTATTCTCCAGCATAGATTCCCCTCTTATTCCTATTCTCCAGCATAGATTCCCCCTCTTATTCCTATTTCCCAGCATAGATTCCCCCTCTAATTCCTATTCTCCAGCATAGATTCCCCCTCTTATACCTATTCACCAGCATAGATTCCCCCTCTTATTCATATACTCCAGCATAGATTCCCCCTCTAATTCCTATTCTCCACCATAGATTCCCCCTCTTATGCCTATTCTCCAGGATAGATTGCCCATCTTATTCCTATTCTCCAGCATAGATTCCCCCTCTTATGCCTATTCACCAGCATAGATTCCCCCTCTTATTCCAATTCCCCAATGTAGATTCCTCCTATTATTCCTATTCTCCAGCATAGATTCTGCCTCTCATTCCTATTCTGCAGCATAGATTCCCCCTTTTATTCCTATTCTCTAGCATAGATTCCCCCTCTAATTCCTATTATCCAGCATAGATTCCCCCTCTTATGCCTATTCACCAGCATAGATTCCCCCTCTTATTCCAATTCCCCAATGTAGATTCCTCCTCTTATTTCTTTTTCTTAGCATAGATTCCCCCTCTTATTCCTATTCTCCAGCATAGATTCCCCCTCTTATTCCTATTCTCCAGCATAGATTCCCCCTCTTATTCCTATTTCCCAGCATAGATTCCCCCTCTTATTCCTATTCTCAAGCATAGAATCTCCTTCTTATTCATATTCTCCAGCATAGATTCCCCCTCTTACTCATATTCTCCAGTATAGATTCCACGTCTTACTCCTATTCTCCAGCATAGATTCCTCATCTTATTCCTACTCTCCAGCATAGACTCTGCCTCTTATTCCTATTCTCCAGCATAGATTCCCCCTCTTATTCCTATTTTCCAGCATAGATTCCCCCTCTTATTCCTATTTCCCAGCATAGATCCCCCCTCTAATTCCTATTCTCCAGCATAGATTCCCCCTCTTATGCCTATTCACCAGCATAGATTCCCCCTCTTATTCATATACTCCAGCATAGATTCCCCCTCTAATTCCTATTCTCCAGCATAGATTCCCCTCTTATTCCTATTCTCCAGCATAGATTCCCCCTCTTATTCTTATTTCCCAGCATAGATCCCCCCTCTAATTCCTATTCTCCAGCATAGATTCCCCCTCTTATGCCTATTCACCAGCATAGATTCCCCCTCTTATTCATATACTCCAGCATAGATTCCCCCTCTAATTCCTATTCTCCAGCATAGATTCCCCCTCTTATGCCTATTCTCCAGGATAGATTCCCCATCTTATTCCTATTCTCCAGCATAGATTCCCCCTCTTATGCCTATTCAACAGCTTAGATTCCCCCTCTTATTCCAATTCCCCAATGTAGATTTCTCCTCTTATTTCTTTTTCTTAGCATAGATTCCTCCTCTTATTCCTATTCTCCGGCATAGATTCCACCTCTTATTCCTATTCTCCAGCATAGATTCCCCCTCTTATTCCTATTTCCCAGCATAGATTCCCCCTCTTATTTCTATTCTCCAGCATAGATTCCCCCTCTTATTCCTATTCTCCATCATAGATTCCCCCTCTTATTCCTATTTCCCAGCATAGATTCCCTCTCTTATTCCTATTCTCCAGCATAGATTCCCCCTCTTATTCCTATTCTCAAGCATAGATTCTCCCTCTTATTCATAATCTCCAGCATAGATTCCCCCTCTTATTCGTATTCTCCAGTATAGATTCCACCTCTTATTCCTATTCTCCAGCATAGATTCCTCATCTTATTCCTATTCTCCAGCAAAGATTCTGCCTCTTATTCCTATTCTCCAGCATAGATTCCCCCTCTTATTCCTATTTTCCAGCATAGATTCTCCCTCTTATACCTATTCTCCAGCATAGATTCCCCCTCTTATTCCTATTCTCCAGCATAGATTCCCCCTCTTATTCCTATTCTCCAGCATAGATTCCCCCTCTTATTCCTATTCTCCAGCATAGATTCCCCCTTTTATTTCTATTCTCCAGCATAGATTCTCCCTCTTATTCCTATTCTCCAGCATAGATTCCCCCTCTTATTCCTATTCTCCAGCATAGATTCCCCCTCTTATTCCTATTCTCCAGCATAGATTCCCGCTCTTATTCCTATTCTCCAGCATAGATTCCCCCTCTTATTCCTATTCTCCAGCATAGATTCCCCCTCTTATTCCTATTCTCCAGCATAGATTCCCCCTCTTATTCCTATTCTCCAGCATAGATTCCCCCTCTTATTCCTGTTCTCCAGCATAGATTCCCCCTCTTATTCCTATTCTCCAGCATAGATTCTCCCTCTTATTCCTATTCTCCAGCATAGATTCCCCCTCTTATTCCTATTCTCCAGCATAGATTCCCCCTCTTATTCCTATTCTCCAGCATAGATTCCCCCTCTTATTCCTATTCTCCAGCATAGATTCCCCCTCTTATTCCTATTCTCCAGCATAGATTCCCCCTCTTATTCCTATTCTCCAGCATAGATTCCCCCTCTAATTCCTATTCTCCAGCATAGATTCCCCCTCTTATGCCTATTCACCAACATAGATTCCCCCTCTTATTCCTATTCTCCAGCATAGATTCCCCCTCTTATTCCTATTCTCCAGCATAGATTCCCCCTCTTATTCCTATTCTCCAGCATAGATTCCCCCTCTTATTCCTGTTCTCCAGCATAGATTCTGCCTCTTATTCCTATTCTCCAGCACAGATTCCCCCTCCTATTCCTATTCTCCAGCATAGATTCCCCCTCTTATTCCTATTTCCCAGCATAGATTCCCCCTCTTATTCCTATTCACAAGCATAGAATCTCCCTCTTATTCATATTCTCCAGCATAGATTCCCCCTCTTATTCATATTCTCCAGTATCGATTCCACCTCTTACTCCTATTCTTCAGCATAGATTCCTCATCTTATTCCTATTCTCCAGCATAGATTCTGCCTCTTATTCCTATTCTCCAGCATAGATTCCCCCTCTTATTCCTATTTTCCAGCATAGATTCCAGCTCTTATTCACATTCTCCAGCATAGATTCCCCCTCTTATTCCTATTCTCCAGCATAGATTCCCCTCTTATTCCTATTCTCCAGCATAGATTCCCCCTCTTATTCCTATTTCCCAGCATAGATTCCCCCTCTAATTCCTATTCTCCAGCATAGATTCCCCCTCTTATACCTATTCACCAGCATAGATTCCCCCTCTTATTCATATACTCCAGCATAGATTCCCCCTCTAATTCCTATTCTCCACCATAGATTCCCCCTCTTATGCCTATTCTCCAGGATAGATTGCCCATCTTATTCCTATTCTCCAGCATAGATTCCCCCTCTTATGCCTATTCACCAGCATAGATTCCCCCTCTTATTCCAATTCCCCAATGTAGATTCCTCCTCTTATTTCTTTTTCTTAGCATAGATTCCTCCTCTTATTCCTATTCTCCAGCATAGATTCCACCTCTTATTCCTATTCTCCAGCATAGATTCCCCCTCTTATTCCTATTTCCCAGCATAGATTCCCCCTCTTATTTCTATTCTCCAGCATAGATTCCCCCTCTTATTCCTATTCTCCATCATAGATTCCCCCTCTTATTCCTATTTCCCAGCATAGATTCCCTCTCTTATTCCTATTCTCCAGCATAGATTCCCCCTCTTATTCCTATTCTCAAGCATAGATTCTCCTTCTTATTCATAATCTCCAGCATAGATTCCCCCTGTTATTCGTATTCTCCAGTATAGATTCCACCTCTTATTCCTATTCTCCAGCATAGATTCCTCATCTTATTCCTATTCTCCAGCAAAGATTCTGCCTCTTATTCCTATTCTCCAGCATAGATTCCCCCTCTTATTCCTATTTTCCAGCATAAATTCCCCCTCTTATACCTATTCTCCAGCATAGATTCCCCATCTTATTCCTATTCCCCAGCATAGATTCCCGCTATTATTCCTATTCTCCAGCATAGATTCCCCCTCTTATTCCTATTCTCCAGCATAGATTCCCCCTCTTATTCCTATTCTCCAGAATAGATTCTCCCTCTTATTCCTATTCTCCAGCATAGATTCCCCCTCTTATTCCTATTCTCCAGCATAGATTCACCCTCTTATTCCTATTCTCCAGCATAGATTCCCGCTCTTATTCCTATTCTCCAGCATAGATTTCCCCTCTTATTCCTATTCTCCAGCATAGATTCCCCCTCTTATTCCTATTCTCCAGCATAGATTCCCCCTCTTATTCCTATTCTCCAGCATAGATTCCCCCCTCTTATTCCTATTCTCCAGCATAGATTCCCCCTCTTATTCCTATTCTCCAGCATAGATTCTCCCTCTTATTCCTATCCTCCAGCATAGATTCCCCCTCTTATTCCTATTCTCCAGCATAGATTCCCCCTCTTATTCCTATTCTCCAGCATAGATTCCCCCTCTTATTCCTAATCTTCAGCATAGATTCCCCCTCTTATTCCTAATCTCCAGCATAGATCCCCCCTCTTATTCCTATTCTCCAGCATAGATTCCCCCTCTTATTCCAATTCTCCAGCATAGATTCCGCCTCTTATTCCTTTTCTCCAGCATAGATTCCCCCTGTTATTCCTATTCTCCAGCATAGATTCCCCCTCTTATTCTAATTCCCCAATGTAGATTCCTCCTCTTATTTCAATTTCTTAGCATAGATTCCTCCTCTTATTCCTTTTTTCCAGCATAGATTCCCCCTCTTATTCCTATTCTCCAGCATAGATTCCGCCTCTTATTCCTATTCTCCAGCATAGATTCCTCCTCTTATTCCTATTCTCCAGCATAGATTCCTCCTATTATTCCAATTCTCCAGCATAGATTCTGCCTCTTATTGCTATTCTCCAGCATAGATTCCGCCTCTGATTCCTATTCTCCAGCATAGGTTCCCCCTCTTATTCCTATTCTCCAGCATAAATTCCTCCTCTAATTCCTATTCTCCAACATAGATTCCTCCTCTTATTCCTATTCTCCAGCATAGATTCTCCCTCTTATTCCTATTCTCCAGCATAGATTCCCCCTCTTATTCCTATTTCCCAGCATAGATTCCCCCTCTTTTTCCTATTCTCCAGCATAGATTTCCCCTCTTATTCCTATTCTCCAGCATAGATTCCCCCTCTTACTCCTATTTCCCAGCATAGATTGCCCCTCTTATTCCTATTCTCCAGCATAGATTCCCCCTCTTATTCCTATTCTCAAGCAAAGATTCTCCCTCTTATTCCTATTCTCCAGCATAGATTCCTCATCTTATTCCTGTTCTCCAGCATAGATTCCCCCTCTTATTCCTTTTTTCCAGCATAGATTCCCCTCTTATTCCTATTCTCCAGCATAGATTCCCACTTTTATTCCTATTCTCCAGCATAGATTCCCCCTCTTATTCCTATTCTCCCGCATAGATTAACCATCTTATTCATATTCTCCAGTATAGATTCCTCATCTTATTCTTATTCTCCGGCATAGATTCCCCCTCTTATTCCTATTCTCCGGCATAGATTCCTCATCTTATTCCTATTCTCCAGTATAGATTCCTCATCTTATTCGTATTCTCCAGCATAGATTCCCCCTCTTATTCCTATTCTCCAGCATAGATTCCCCCTTATTCCTATTCTCCAGCATAGATTCCCCCTCTTATTCCTATTCTCCAGCATAGATTCTCCCTCTTATTCCTATTCTCCAGCATAGATTCCCCCTCTTATTCCTAGTCTCCAGCATAGATTCCCCCTCTTATTCCTATTCTCCAGCATAGATTCCCCCTCTTATTCCTATTCTCCTGCATAGATTCCCCCTCTTATTCCTATTCTACAGTATAGATTCCCCCTCTTATTCCTATTCTCCAGCATAGATTCCCCCTCTTATTCCTATTATCCAGCATAGATTCCCCCTCTAATTCCTATTCTCCAACATAGATTCCCCCTCTTATGCTTATTCTCCAGCATAGATTCCCCCTCTTATTCATATTCTCCAGTATAAATTCCTCATCTTATTCTTATTCTCCAGCATAGATTCCCCCTCTTATTCCTATTCTCCGGCATAGATTCCTCATCTTATTCCTATTCTCCAGCATAGATTCCTCATCTTATTCGTATTCTCCAGCATAGATTCCCCCTCTTATTCCTATTCTCCAGCATAGATTCCCCCTCTTATTCCTATTCTCCAGCATAGATTCCCCCTATTATTCCTATTTCCCAGCATAGATTCCCCCTCTTATTCCTATTCTCAAGCATTGATTCCCCCTCTTATTCCTATTCTCAAGCATAGATTCTCCCTCTTATTCATATTCTCCAGCATAGATTCCCCCTCTTATTCATATTCTCCAGTATAGATTCCACCTCTTATTCCTATTCTTCAGCATAGATTCCTCATCTATTCCTATTCTCCAGCATAGATTCTGCCTCTTATTCCTATTCTCCAGCATAGATTCCCCCTCTTATTCCTATTCTCCAGCATAGATTCCCCTCTTATTCCTATTCTCCAGCATAGTTTCCCCCTCTTATTCCTATTCTCCAGCATAGATTCCTCATCTTATTCCTATTCTCCAGCATAGATTCTGCCTCTTATTCCTATTCTCCAGCATAGATTCCCCCCCTTATTCCTATTTCCCAGCATAGATTCCCCCTCTAATTCCTATTCTCCAGCATAGATTCCCCCTCTTATGCCTATTCACCAGCATAGATTCCCCCTTTTATTCATATACTCCAGCATAGATTCCCCCTCTTATTCCTATTCTCCAGCATAGATTCCCCCTCTAATTCCTATTCTCCAACATAGATTCCCCCTCTTATGCTTATTCTCCAGCATAGATTCCCCCTCTTATTCCTATTCTCCAGCATAGATTCCCCCTCTAATTCCTATTCTCCAGCATAGATTACCCCTGTTATGCCTATTCACCAGCATAGATTCCCCCTCTTATTCCAATTCCCCAATGTAGATTCCTCCTCTTATTTCTTTTTCTTAGCATAGATTCCTCCTCTTATTCCTATTCTCCAGCATAGATTCCCCCTCTTATTCCTATTCTCCAGCATAGATTCCCCCTCTTATTCCTATTTCCCAGAATAGATTCCCCCTCTTATTTCTATTCTCCAGCATAGATTTCCCCTCTTATTCCTATTCTCCAGCATAGATTCCCCCTCTAACTCCTATTTCCCAGCATAGATTCCCCCTCTTATTCCTATTCTCCAGGATAGATTCCCCCTCTTATTCCTATTCTCAAGCAAAGATTCTCCCTCTTATTCATATTCTCCAGCATAGATTCCCCCTCTTATTCATATTCTCCAGTATAGATTCCACCTCTTATTCCTATTCTCCAGCAAAGATTCCTCATCTTATTCCTGTTCTCCAGCATAGATTCTGAATCTTATTGCTATTCTCCAGCATAGATTTCCCCTCTTATTCCTATTTTCCAGCATAGATTCCCCCTCTTATTCCTATTCTCCAGCATAGATTCCCCCTTTTATTCCTATTCTCCAGCATAGATTCCCCCTCTTATTCCTATTCTCCAGCATAGATTCCCCCTCTTATTCCTATTCTCCAGCATAGATTCCCCCTCTTATTCCTATTCTCCAGCATAGATTCTCCCTCTTACTCCTATTCTCCAGCATAGATTCCCCCTCTTATTCCTATTCTCCAGCATAGATTCCCCCTCTTATTCCTATTCTCCAGCATAGATTCCCCCTCTTATTCCTACTCTCCAGCATAGATTCCCCCTCTTATTCCTATTCTCCAGTATAGATTCCCTCTCTTATTCCTATTCTCCAGCATAGATTCCCCCTCTAATTCCTATTCTCCAACATAGATTCCCCCTCTTATGCTTATTCTCCAGCATAGATTCCCCCTCTTATTCCTATTCTCCAGCATAGATTCCCCCTCTAATTCCTATTCTCCAGCATAGATTCCCCCTCTTATGCCTATTCACCAGCATAGATTCCCCCTCTTATTCCAATTCCCCAATGTAGATTCCTCCTCTTATTTCTTTTTCTTAGCATAGATTCCTCCTCTTATTCCTATTCTCCAGCATAGATTCCCCCTCTTATTCCTATTCTCCAGCATAGATTCCCCCTCTTATTCCTATTTCCCAGCATAGATTCCCCCTCTTATTCCTATTCTCCAGCATAGATTTCCCCTCTTATTCCTATTCTCCAGCATAGATTCCCCCTTTTACTCCTATTTCCCAGCATAGATTCCCCCTCTTATTCCTATTCTCCAGCATAGATTCCCCCTCTTATTCCTATTCTCAAGCAAAGATTCTCCCTCTTTTTCATATTCTCCAGCATAGATTCCCCCTCTTATTCATATTCTCCAGTATAGATTTCACCTCTTATTCCTATTCTCCAGCATAGATTCCTCATCTTATTCCTGTTCTCCAGCATAGATTCTGCCTCTTATTCCTATTCTCCAGCATATATTCCCCCTCTTATTCCTATTTCCCAGCATAGATTCCCCCTCTAATTCCTATTCTCCAGCATAGATTCCCCCTCTTATGCCTATTCACCAGCATAGATTCCCCCTCTTATTCATATACTCCAGCATAGATTCCCCCTCTTATTCCTATTCTCCAGCATAGATTCCCCCTCTAATTCCTATTCTCCAACATAGATTCCCCCTCTTATGCTTGTTCTCCAGCATAGATTCCCCCTCTTATTCCTATTCTCCAGCATAGATTCCCCCTCTAATTCCTATTCTCCAGCATAGATTCCCCCTCTTATGCCTATTCACCAGCATAGGTTCCCCCCTCTTATTCCAATTCCCCAATGTAGATTCCTCCTCTTATTTCTTTTTCTTAGCATAGATTCCTCCTCTTATTCCTATTCTCCAACATAGATTCCCCCTCTTACTCCTATTCTCCCGCATAGATTCCCCCTCTTATTCCTATTTCCCAGCATAGATTCCCCCTCTTTTTCCTATTCTCCAGCATAGATTTCCCCTCTTATTTCTATTCTCCAGCATAGATTCCCCCTCTTACTCCTATTTCCCAGCATAGATTCCCCCTCTTATTCCTATTCTCCAGCATAGATTCCCCCTCTTATTCCTATTCTCAAGCAAAGATTCTCCCTCTTATTCATATTCTCCAGCATAGATTCCCCCTCTTATTCATATTCTCCAGTGTAGATTCCACCTCTTATTCCTTTTCTCCAGCATAGATTCCTCATCTTATTCCTGTTCTCCAGCATAGATTCTGCCTCTTATTCCTATTCTCCAGCATAGATTCCCCCTCTTATTCCTTTTTTCCAGCATAGATTCCCCCTCTTATTCCTATTCTCCAGCATAGATTCCCCCTTTTATTCCTATTCTCCAGCAGAGATTCCCCCTCTTATTCCTATTCTCCAGCATAGATTCCCCCTCTTATTCATATTCTCCAGTATAGATTCCTCATCTTATTCTTATTCTCCAGCATAGATTCCCCCTCTTATTCCTATTCTCCGGCATAGATTCCTCATCTTATTCCTATTCTCCAGCATAGATTCCTCATCTTATTCGTATTCTCCAGCATAGATTCCCCCTCTTATTCCTATTCTCCAGCATGGATTCCCCCTATTATTCCTATTTCCCAGCATAGATTCCCCCTCTTATTCCTATTCTCAAGCATTGATTCCCCCTCTTATTCCTATTCTCAAGCATAGATTCTCCCTCTTATTCATATTCTCCAGCACAGATTCCCCCTCTTATTCATATTCTCCAGTATAGATTCCACCTCTTATTCCTATTCTCCAACATAGATTCCTCATCTTATTCCTATTCTCCAGCATAGATTCTGCCTCTTATTCCTATTCTCCAGCATAGATTCCCCCTCTTATTCCTATTCTCCAGCATAGATTCCCCTCTTATTCCTATTCTCCAGCATAGTTTCCCCCTCTTAATCCTATTCTCCAGCATAGATTCCCCTCTTATTCCTATTCTCCAGCATAGATTCCCCCCGTATTCCTATTTCCCAGCATAGATTCCCCCTCTAATTCCTATTCTCCAGCATAGATTCCCCCTTTTATGCCTATTCACCAGCATAGATTCCCCCTTTTATTCATATACTCCAGCATAGATTCCCCCTCTTATTCCTATTCTCCAGCATAGATTCCCCCTCTTATGCCTATTCACCAGCATAGATTCCCCCTCTTATTCCAATTCCCCAATGTAGATTCCTCCTCTTATTTCTTTTTCTTAGCATAGATTCCTCCTCTTATTCCTATTCTCCAGCATAGATTCCCCCTCTTATTCCTATTCTCCAGCATAGATTCCCCCTCTTATTCCTATTTCCCAGCATAGATTCCCCCTCTTATTCCTATTCTCCAGCATAGATTCCCCCTCTTATTCCTATTCTCCCGCATAGATTCCCCATCTTATTCATATTCTCCAGTATAGATTCCTCATCTTATTCTTATTCTCCGGCATAGATTCCCCCTCTTATTCCTATTCTCCGGCATAGATTCCTCATCTTATTCCTATTCTCCAGCATAGATTCCTCATCTTATTCGTATTCTCCAGCATAGATTCCCCCTCTTATTCCAATTCTCCAGCATAGATTCCCCCTTATTCCTATTCTCCAGCATAGATTCCCCCTCTTATTCCTATTCTCCAGCATAGATTCTCCCTCTTATTCCTATTCTCCAGCATAGATTCCCCCTCTTATTCCTAGTCTCCAGCATAGATTCCCCCTCTTATTCCTATTCTCCAGCATAGATTCCCCCTCTTATTCCTATTCTCCTGCATAGATTCCCCCTCTTATTCCTATTCTCCAGTATAGATTCCCCCTCTTATTCCTATTCTCTAGCATAGATTCCCCCTCTTATTCCTATTATCCAGCATAGATTCCCCCTCTAATTCCTATTCTCCAACATAGATTCCCCCTCTTATGCTTATTCTCCAGCATAGATTCCCCCTCTTATTCATATTCTCCAGTATAAATTCCTCATCTTATTCTTATTCTCCAGCATAGATTCCCCCTCTTATTCCTATTCTCCGGCATAGATTCCTCATCTTATTCGTATTCTCCAGCATAGATTCCTCATCTTATTCGTATTCTCCAGCATAGATTCCCCCTCTTATTCCTATTCTCCAGCATAGATTCCCCCTCTTATTCCTATTCTCCAGCATAGATTCCCCCTATTATTCCTATTTCCCAGCATAGATTCCCCCTCTTATTCCTATTCTCAAGCATTGATTCCCCCTCTTATTCCTATTCTCAAGCATAGATTCTCCCTCTTACTCCTATTCTCCAGCATAGATTCCTCATCTTATTCCTATTCTCCAGCATAGATTCTGCCTCTTATTCCTATTCTCCAGCATAGATTCCCCCTCTTATTCCTATTCTCCAGCATAGATTCCCCTCTTATTCCTATTCTCCAGCATAGTTTCCCCCTCTTATTCCTATTCTCCAGCATAGATTCCTCATCTTATTCCTATTCTCCAGCATAGATTCTGCCTCTTATTCCTATTCTCCAGCATAGATTCCCCCCCTTATTCCTATTTCCCAGCATAGATTCCCCCTCTAATTCCTATTCTCCAGCATAGATTCCCCCTCTTATGCCTATTCACCAGCATAGATTCCCCCTTTTATTCATATACTCCAGCATAGATTCCCCCTCTTATTCCTATTCTCCAGCATAGATTCCCCCTCTAATTCCTATTCTCCAACATAGATTCCCCCTCTTATGCTTATTCTCCAGCATAGATTCCCCCTCTTATTCCTATTCTCCAGCATAGATTCCCCCTCTAATTCCTATTCTCCAGCATAGATTACCCCTGTTATGCCTATTCACCAGCATAGATTCCCCCTCTTATTCCAATTCCCCAATGTAGATTCCTCCTCTTATTTCTTTTTCTTAGCATAGATTCCTCCTCTTATTCCTATTCTCCAGCATAGATTCCCCCTCTTATTCCTATTCTCCAGCATAGATTCCCCCTCTTATTCCTATTTCCCAGCATAGATTCCCCCTCTTATTTCTATTCTCCAGCATAGATTTCCCCTATTATTCCTATTCTCCAGCATAGATTCCCCCTCTAACTCCTATTTCCCAGCATAGATTCCCCCTCTTATTCCTATTCTCCAGGATAGATTCCCCCTCTTATTCCTATTCTCAAGCAAAGATTCTCCCTCTTATTCATATTCTCCAGCATAGATTCCCCCTCTTATTCATATTCTCCAGTATAGATTCCACCTCTTATTCCAATTCTCCAGCAAAGATTCCTCATCTTATTCCTGTTCTCCAGCATAGATTCTGAATCTTATTGCTATTCTCCAGCATAGATTTCCCCTCTTATTCCTATTTTCCAGCATAGATTCCCCCTCTTATTCCTATTCTCCAGCATAGATTCCCCCTTTTATTCCTATTCTCCAGCATAGATTCCCCCTCTTATTCCTATTCTCCAGCATAGATTCCCCCTCTTATTCATATTCTCCAGTATAGATTCCTCATCTTATTCTTATTCTCCAGCATAGATTCCCCCTCTAATTCCTATTCTCCGGCATAACTTCCTCATCTTATTCCTATTCTCCAGCATAGATTCCTCATCTTATTCCTATTCTCCAGCATAGATTCCCCCTCTTATTCCTATTCTCCAGCATAGATTCCCCCTCTTATTCCTATTCTCCAGCATAGATTCCCCCTCTTATTCCTATTCTCCAGCATAGATTCCCCCTCTTATTCCTATTCTCCAGCATAGATTCTCCCTCTTATTCCTATTCTCCAGCATAGATTCCCCCTCTTATGCTTATTCTCCAGCATAGATTCCCCCTCTTATTCCTATTCTCCAGCATAGATTCCCCCTCTAATTCCTATTCTCCAGCATAGATTCCCCCTCTTATGCCTATTCACCAGCATAGATTCCCCCTCTTATTCCAATTCCCCAATGTAGATTCCTCCTCTTATTTCTTTTTCTTAGCATAGATTCCTCCTCTTATTCCTATTCTCCAGCATAGATTCCCCCTCTTATTCCTATTCTCCAGCATAGAATCCCCCTCTTATTCCTATTTCCCAGCATAGATTCCCCCTCTTATTCCTATTCTCCAGCATAGATTTCCCCTCTTATTCCTATTCTCCAGCATAGATTCCCCCTCTTACTCCTATTTCCCAGCATAGATTCCCCCTCTTATTCCTATTCTCCAGCATAGATTCCCCCTCTTATTCCTATTCTCAAGCAAAGATTCTCCCTCTTATTCATATTCTCCAGCATAGATTCCCCCTCTTATTCATATTCTCCAGTATAGATTCCACCTCTTATTCCTATTCTCCAGCATAGATTCCTCATCTTATTCCTGTTCTCCAGCATAGATTCTGCCTCTTATTCCTATTCTCCAGCATATATTCCCCCTCTTATTCCTATTTCCCAGCATAGATTCCCCCTCTAATTCCTATTCTCCAGCATAGATTCCCCCTCTTATGCCTATTCACCAGCATAGATTCCCCCTCTTATTCATATACTCCAGCATAGATTCCCCCTCTTATTCCTATTCTCCAGCATAGATTCCCCCTCTAATTCCTATTCTCCAACATAGATTCCCCCTCTTATGCTTATTCTCCAGCATAGATTCCCCCTCTTATTCCTATTCTCCAGCATAGATTCCCCCTCTAATTCCTATTCTCCAGCATAGATTCCCCCTCTTATGCCTATTCACCAGCATAGGTTCCCCCCTCTTATTCCAATTCCCCAATGTAGATTCCTCCTCTTATTTCTTTTTCTTAGCCTAGATTCCTCCTCTTATTCCTATTCTCCAACATAGATTCCCCCTCTTATTCCTATTCTCCCGCATAGATTCCCCCTCTTATTCCTATTTCCCAGCATAGATTCCCCCTCTTATTCCTATTCTCCAGCATAGATTTCCCCTCTTATTTCTATTCTCCAGCATAGATTCCCCCTCTTACTCCTATTTCCCAGCATAGATTCCCCCTCTTATTCCTATTCTCCAGCATAGATTCCCCCTCTTATTCCTATTCTCAAGCAAAGATTCTCCCTCTTATTCATATTCTCCAGCATAGATTCCCCCTCTTATTCATATTCTCCAGTGTAGATTCCACCTCTTATTCCTTTTCTCCACTTAGATTCCTCATCTTATTCCTGTTCTCCAGCATAGATTCTGCCTCTTATTCCTATTCTCCAGCATAGATTCCCCCTCTTATTCCTTTTTTCCAGCATAGATTCCCCCTCTTATTCCTATTCTCCAGCATAGATTCCCCCTTTTATTCCTATTCTCCAGCAGAGATTCCCCCTCTTATTCCTATTCTCCAGCATAGATTCCCCCTCTTATTCATATTCTCCAGTATAGATTCCTCATCTTATTCTTATTCTCCAGCATAGATTCCCCCTCTTATTCCTATTCTCCGGCATAGATTCCTCATCTTATTCCTATTCTCCAGCATAGATTCCTCATCTTATTCGTATTCTCCAGCATAGATTCCCCCTCTTATTCCTATTCTCCAGCATAGATTCCCCCTATTATTCCTATTTCCCAGCATAGATTCCCCCTCTTATTCCTATTCTCAAGCATTGATTCCCCCTCTTATTCCTATTCTCAAGCATAGATTCTCCCTCTTATTCATATTCTCCAGCACAGATTCCCCCTCTTATTCATATTCTCCAGTATAGATTCCACCTCTTATTCCTATTCTCCAGCATAGATTCCTCATCTTATTCCTATTCTCCAGCATAGATTCTGCCTCTTATTCCTATTCTCCAGCATAGATTCCCCCTCTTATTCCTATTCTCCAGCATAGATTCCCCTCTTATTCCTATTCTCCAGCATAGTTTCCCCCTCTTAATCCTATTCTCCAGCATAGATTCCCCTCTTATTCCTATTCTCCAGCATAGATTCCCCCCGTATTCCTATTTCCCAGCATAGATTCCCCCTCTAATTCCTATTCTCCAGCATAGATTCCCCCTCTTATGCCTATTCACCAGCATAGATTCCCCCTTTTATTCATATACTCCAGCATAGATTCCCCCTCTTATTCCTATTCTCCAGCATAGATTCCCCCTCTTATGCCTATTCACCAGCATAGATTCCCCCTCTTATGCCTATTCACCAGCATAGATTCCCCCTCTTATTCCAATTCCCCAATGTAGATTCCTCCTCTTATTTCTTTTTCTTAGCATAGATTCCTCCTCTTATTCCTATTCTCCAGCATAGATTCCCCCTCTTATTCCTATTCTCCAGCATAGATTCCCCCTCTTATTCCTATTTCCCAGCATAGATTCCCCCTCTTATTCCTATTCTCCAGCATAGATTTCCCCTCTTATTCCTATTCTCCAGCATAGATTCCCCCTCTTACTCCTATTTCCCAGCATAGATTCCCCCTCTTATTCCTATTCTCCAGCATAGATTCCCCCTCTTATTCCTATTCTCAAGCAAAGATTCTCCCTCTTATTCATATTCTCCAGCATAGATTCCCCCTCTTATTCATATTCTCCAGTATAGATTCCACCTCTTATTCCTATTCTCCAGCAAAGATTCCTCATCTTATTCATGTTCTCCAGCATAGATTCTGCCTCTTATTGCTTTTCTCCAGCATAGATTTCCCCTATTATTCCTATTTTCCAGCATAGATTCCCCCTCTTATTCCTATTCTCCAGCATAGATTCCCCCTTTTATTCCTATTCTCCAGCATAGATTCCCCCTCTTATTCCTATTCTCCAGCATAGATTCCCCCTCTTATTCATATTCTCCAGTATAGATTCCTCATCTTATTCTTATTCTCCAGCATAGATTCCCCCTCTTATTCCTATTCTCCGGCATAGATTCCTCATCTTATTTCTATTCTCCAGCATAGATTCCTCATCTTATTCCTATTCTCCAGCATAGATTCCCCCTCTTATTCCTATTCTCCAGCATAGATTCCCCCTCTTATTCCTATTCTCCAGCATAGATTCCCCCTCTTATTCCTATTCTCCAGCATAGATTCCCCCTCTTATTCCTATTCTCCAGCATAGATTCTCCCTCTTATTCCTATTCTCCAGCATAGATTCCCCCTCTTATTCCTAGTCTCCAGCATAGATTCCCCCTCTTATTCCTATTCTCCAGCATAGATTCCCCCTCTTATTCCTATTCTCCAGCATAGATTCCCCCTCTTATTCCTATTCTCCAGTATAGATTCCCCCTCTTATTCATATTCTCCAGCATAGATTCCCCCTCTTATTCCTATTCTCCAGCATAGATTCCCCCTCTTATTCCTATTCTCCAGCATACATTCTTCCTCTTATTCCTATTCTCCAGCATAGATTCCCCCTCTTATTTCTATTCTCCAGCATAGATTCCCCCTCTAATTCCTATTCTCCAGCATAGATTCCCCCTCTTATTCCTATTCTCCAGTATAGATTCCACCTCTTATTCCTATTCTCCAGCATAGATTCTGCCTCTTATTCCTATTCTCCAGCATAGATTCCCCCTCTTATTCCTATTTTCCAGCATAGATTCCCCCTCTTATTCCTATTCTCCAGCATAGATTCCCCCTCTTATTCCTATTCTCCAGCATAGATTCCCCCTCTTATTCCTATTCTCCAGCATAGATTCCCCCTCTTATTCCTATTCTCCAGCATAGATTCCCCCTCTTACTCCTATTCTCCAGCATAGATTCCTCATCTTATTCCTATTCTCCAGCATAGATTCCCACTCTTATTCCTATTCTCCAGCATAGATTCCCCCTCTTATTCCTATTCTCCAGCATAGATTCTCCCTCTTATTGCTATTCTCCAGCATAGATTCCCCCTCTTATTCCTATTCTCCAGCATAGATTCCCCCTCTTATTCCTATTCTCCAGCATAGATTCCCCCTCTTATTCCTGTTCTCCAGCATAGATTCCCCCTCTTATTCCTATTCTCCAGCATAGATTCCCCCTCTTATTCCTATTCTCCAGCATAGATTCCCCCTCTTATTCCTATTCTCCAGCATAGATTCCCCCTCTTATGCCTATTCACCAGCATGGATTCCTCCACTTATTCCTATTCTCCAGCATACATTCCCCCTCTTTTTTATTTTTTCCCAGCATAGATTACCCCTCTTATTCCTATTTCTCAGCATAATTTTTCCCTCTTGTTCCTATCACCCAGCATGGCTAATCAAATGCCCTTTTTACATAGCGTTTCTACATTACGTCCAGGGGTTTCACTTCAATACCTGTGAGACAAGTTTCAAACAGAACCTTGATGGAGCCATAGATTACAATGACACAAATGGACGGACGCTCTGAATAAAAGCACAAACAGATTTAATTTGATCTTCACTTCATTCTTGTCATAGTTTATGGCTCCATTAGGGGTTAATATGAATTCTTGGGGACTCAGACAGAACCCCCAGATGTAATGCAGAAACGTCATGTGAACAGGGTACCATACTTGATCGTAAAAGTCACTTGTACTCTTGGTGCCATTTTGATCATCAAGAGAATATATTTATAACATTGCCTATTTTCTTCTAATCATTCTAATCATTGTAATTGTTCGTCAGTCATCTCCCTTTACTTATCATCGGAGAATTACATTTGCATATATAAGGAGTATATGTCCTTTATTCAATAGATGAGTTTTGACAAGCGCAACTCTGTGATCCAGCTCTTGTCAAGTTCATTCAAGTTCATACAATTGAATGGAAAAATCCGGTTGTATTTATATTCCATAAAGTCAGATAAAGCGTTCAGCTTATTTGCAGTCACAAAGTAGCAGTATACCAGAGAATAAGGTCTGAAAACCACTGTGGAAGATATACAGTAAAAATAGATATGGTACGGTTTCCTTCTAAAAGAAAATGAAGGTACAGCGTTCAAGATCCTTCACGTAGATTTTATTTTACTTCCTTTATAAAGAAAACATGGAAAATCATAAGAAAGTACAATATGGGAACATGCCCTTAACTTCTACTTCCTTCACTAAGTTTTCTTGAAAGCAAGCTCAAAATCACATATCAGCACCATATACAAACCGTCGACTGCTGAACTAGTAGAGGAGAGATGGTCTTTCTTTCTCTTTGGACGTCGCACATCTTGCTTCTTATGATTGATGAGTTAGATTTTCTACTGTGGTGAAAAAGAAAATGTGTTTCTAGGTTTCAACAGTCAGACTGCGGAGATTTTCCTGCAGAAGTAATAGTTTGGTGCTGTATTTGTACGACATGCCATACGCACCACTGAAGATGATAGCGGTTACTTCAAGAGCTGGCAAATATACTTTTGGACTTTAGAAAAGTAACTTTTTATTTTTGAAAAAAAAAAGTTTTATGTACTAACTATATTGTACTGCTGTTCTGAAAATGTAAAAATGAAAAATAATGAAAAAATGGCAGCTAGAGATGAACAAATTGATTTGATGCAAATTGTCAAATTTTTGGAAACCAATGGACCCAGCACTTTGTGAATCGTTTAAAATATCTGTTGCTATTTTACACAATGCAGAAGATTGCATTAGCTAAGGAAAAATCATATGACCTTGGGTGTAATTCTTGGCAGCTGTGACATCACATGTTATAGCACAGCCAATCGGGAGAGAGACTATCATAGGCTGCATAAAAGCAGAAGCAGGAAATGCAGAAGCTAATTTGTGATGACTCTGGATAGTGAGAGAATGACACAGCTCAAAGAGATAGGGAGAGAAAGCCATAAAACACTGAAGAAACTGCATAGATAGTGTGTGACAGCATAGCGATAAAGATTAGTGTATGTGTGCACAAAAGAGAACAATGCAGATTTTATTGAAATGATGTGAGAGAGAAAGAAGACTTAAGGTTCTGAAACACTACAGCTGAGTATTAAAATTAAGAACTTCTTTAAGACCTCATTCAGATGTTCGTGATTTTTCATGTACACAAAAATGGTCTGATTTTAATCGTTTTTTTTGGATCCGAGTTTCCTCAGTGTTTGGTCAGTGTCAGTTTTTTATGTTTTATCAATAATTTTCTCTTTAAAAAAAAAAAATTGCAAAGCTTCTTCTATATATTGCAACTTTTTAAATGGACAGAACATGGTCTGCACATCAATGACAACGTGTGCCGTCAGTGATTTTTCCTAAACTTATAGGGGTAATTTTGGTCTGTGATACATGGTCCACAAAAATCACAGACATTTGAACAGCCCCATACACAATAATGGGTACGTGTTCTCACTGTGAAAAACACAGGACAAATACAGTGTGGGAAATAAGTATTTGATACCTTGCCGATTTTGCTAGTTTTCCCACCTACACATGGAGAGGTCTGTAATTTTTATCGTAGGTACACTTCACCTGTGAGAAACAGGATCATAAAAAAAATCCAGAGAATAACATTGTATGATTTTTACATAATTAATTAGCATTTTATTGCATGAAATAAGCATTTGATACAATGGAAAAGCAGAAGTTAATATTTTGTACAGAAACCTTTGTTTGCAATTACAGAGGTCAGACGTTTCCTATAGTTCTTGAACAAGTTTGCACACACTGCAGCAGGAATTTTGACCCACTCCTCCATACAGATCTTCTCCAGATCTTTTAGGTTTCGAGGCTGTTGCTGGGCAACATTGAGTTTCAGCTCCCTCCAAAGATTTTCCTTTGGGTTCAGGTCTGGAGACTGGCTAGGCCACTTCAGGACTTTGAAATGCTCATTACGGAGCCACTCCTTCGTTGCCCTGGCTGAATGTTTTTAGTCACTGTCATGCTTGAAGACCCAGCCATGACCAATCTTCAATGCTCTTACTGAGGGAAGGAGGTTGTTGGCCAAAATCTTGCTATACATGACCCCATCCATCCTCCCTTTAATATGGTGCAATAGTCCGGTCCCCTTTGCAGAAAAGCATCCCAAAGTATGATGCTTCCCCCACCATGCTTCACAGTTGAGATGGTGTTCTTGGGGTTGTATTCATCCTTCTTCTTCCTCCAAACACGGCGAGTGGAGTTGATATCAACAAGTTCTATTTTGGTCGCATCTGACCACATGACCTTCTCCCATGTCTCCTCTTGATCATCCACATGGTCATTGACGAACTTCAAACAGGCTTGGACATGTGCTAGCGTGAGCGGGAGGACCTTGCGTGCCCTGTAGTATTTTAATCAATGACAGCGTAGTGTGTTACTAACGGTAATGTTTGACACTGTGGTCCCAATTCTCTTCAGGTCATTGACGAGGTCCTCCCATGTAGTTCTGGGCTGATTCCTGACCTTTCTCAAAATCATCCTTACCCCACGAGGTGAGATCTTGCATGGAGCCCCAGACTGAGGAAGATTGAGTTATCTTGTGTTTCTTCCATTTTCTAATAATTGTGCCAACAGTTGTTGCCTTCTCACTAAGCTTCTTGCCTATTGTCCTGCAGCCCATCCCAGAATTGTGCAGGCCTACAATTTTGTCCTTGATGCCCTTAGACAGCTATTTGGTCTTGGCCATGGTGGAGAGGTTGGAGTGTGACTGGTTGAGTGTGTGGACAGGTGTCTTTTATACAAGTAACGAGTTCAAACAGGTGCAATTAATACAGGCAATGAGTGCAGAGTAGCTTAAAGAAGCATTTTTTTTTTTTATTCTTGCTACTGCTGTGCATTGGCCAAGGCCGAGGTACGACGCTAACGCGGAACGCACGTCAGGGGCACTTCCTGCGGTGCCTATTCAAGTTTTTGACAAACAAGGAAAGGGAGAAGGGGAGAAAAAAATCAGCTCACCCGATCGTTAACAGCTGGAGGCTCTGTGTGAGTTGATCCGACAACGGAATAGCCCTGGTTCCAGGCACTCTTTGAGAACAGGAAAAAGAAATATGGTCTTCCAGCGGATCTTTGATAAAATTAAGCTTTTATTAGGAACATATAAAAGCAGCCATGACACAAGGACAATACACGGGATACAAGGACACAAGACATGATAGTCCCAACGCGTTTCAGACATGGCTGCTTTTATGTGTTCCTAATAAAAGCTTAATTTTATCGAAGATCTGCTGGAAGACCATATTTCTTTTTCCTATTCAAGTTTTTGACTTATATTTATTGATTTTACATTTTCCACAATATTGTTGCATAGTATGTCATGGATGCATAACAGGCCTCTCATATGCTTTTAGCGGTGGGTGGGCATGGAAGGCCATCATTTGACTAGGATATGCGATATATCTTTGTAATTATGCAATAAACCAACCCAGTTCCACTTAGCGATGCACTTTGCATCTATGTAGGAATTTGTTCCACGATTATTCTACTGGTCTTTAGCATAATTTTTTTCCATCTATCAACAATAAGAGGTAGCATTCGCTACAGCATATATTTCTTGGTTGCTTTTACTCTGTGTAGCAAATAATTAAAATATTTTTTCTAGTCAATCACCCTGTTTTTGGCCCCTTGGTCTGTACTTTGCCTTCATATTTCTTATGTTTATGCTGTTTTTTAATGTTGTGATTTTAATCAGAGATTAATATTATGAATAAAGATTTATACATTTTTACTAGTACTGTAGCACTCCAATTCTTGATAGGTTTTTCCTGGTTATTGGGAGTAGTACAATGATATATGGTCTATAATAGGAACTTGAAGTGCTTATTTATAAACGTATAGCTATAATTTTTTCAGGAATCATTTTAATCCTTTTAACACTTTTAAGACCTGTCCTATTTTGTCCTTCAGGATTTTCATAGATTGTTAATTTGTGATAAGGACCCTCACTCCTCTTGTTTGAAATGTATAATTATGTGTTGATCTGTAATTTCTGATCTTGTTTGTTAATGTATCTTCTGAATTGTAAATCTGTTTGAGCTAGACAAAAAATATTATAATTAGTATTATTTAAAATTATTTTACTCGATTATTTGTATCATTAATTCCACAGCGTTTTACAGACATCATCATCACTTTCCCTATTGGGGATCACAATCTATATTCCCTATTAGTATGTCTTTGGAGTGTGGGAGGAAACCGAAGAACACAGAGGAAACCCACGCAAGCATGAGGAGAATATACAAACTCCTTGCAGATGTTGTCCTTGGAAGGATTTGATCTCAGGACCCCAGCACTGCAAGGCTGCAGTACACAGCTGCAGCAGTAGTAGTATTGCCAGCCTTTATTGACACATTCCAGGTGATATAACTTTTCTATTTTTCTGTTGTATAAGCTATATGAAGACTTGTTTCCTGATTTGTATTTTTACGATCATGTAAAGCTGCTGCAGCTCATGGTCGGCACATACCACAACTCCTGGCCAAGGGAGGAAGCATAAGAGTATACAGACAGCACAGCAGGGGCTCGCAGCTGCTTCTTTCTGTGTGATGACACATTTCGCTGCCTGTTTTATCACAGGAGCGAGTGTTTCTGCCACATCTCCAGCACTCTGAGCGCATCATTAATCAAGTCGACATTCATTCTTTAAGTGTAAATGCAGTTTAACTCCTCACTACAAAAGAATGGTGGAACTATGGATGCCAATTCTGGGGATCATGGAAGGCTAAGCAGTGGAGGTTCCAGATATCATACAGTTATGATTTATATAAAATATGGTTTTAGTGAAGATAACACTTTAAAATTCATGGTATTTGTGATTTTAATTATGTTACTGAGAATAGTAGAATCATGGCCAATGCACAACAGTAGCAAAAATAAAAAAAGTACAATTAGGAAATAAAAATTAATTATTAGAGATGATCGAGTTGTTTGAAATTTGAATTCACCACCTTCGTTGAATTTAAAAAAAAAATGTAATTCACAACAAAACAATTTGCTACGGATCTAAGTCT
Source organism: Phyllobates terribilis (assembly GCF_046119375.1). Taxonomy (NCBI): domain Eukaryota; kingdom Metazoa; phylum Chordata; class Amphibia; order Anura; family Dendrobatidae; genus Phyllobates; species Phyllobates terribilis. The sequence goes on along the minus strand of NW_027362769.1, from coordinate 212,251,367 downwards.
AATTACTCTGGGAAGATGTGTAATACTTTGAGGTCCACCAAGACTTTACTGAGCTCAACTATCGGTAGCATTGGGTGTTAACTAAAACTCTGTTTAATAACATTGAAAAGACAGATTTTTCATGCTAACAGTGATACTCTACCTTTCTTACCTTGAGAGCCACATTTAGCTCTGAAAGATGATCTCAAGCCACATCCAGGGCCCATCCACCCGACCTCTCAGTAGTGATATCTAGAGCCCCATTACTGGTGTAATGACAGCTCAAACTTTCACAAAGAAAGAACATAGAGACTTTGCATCTCCTTCATCTTAGGCAGTATGTCTACATCTACTGGTTCCCATTTTACCCCTGTGCAATATTCTTGGAGCAAGCACACTCACCATACTATTGCATCCAACTTCAAGCACCTCTCTAACTGGCAGTATCATCGCATCTCCAACTTACCATATTTATTCTCCCACATCTAGATCTGAACATCTGTGCAAGGCTATTCACAAAAATCACCATCTGTAGGCCTTCTCTTAATAGCTGTTTGCTAGACCTGCTGCTAATGCACCAAGCTGGCAGACCACTACGAGCCACTCAATGGACCAGTGAGTCACATGTGGCTCCCAAGCCACCGGTTTGGGACCCATGCTTTAAAACATTTAAAAAAGCTCCAAAAATTATTCCTCCAAGGGCCTGATTCATTGAGGTGTTTTTGACACTTTTCTGGTGCAAAACACCTTGAAATGTTGCAAACTTGTGCAACTTGGAGTTGCACAAAAATTTTGCTCCCTTTTGCGTGGAGCTTGGGAGTGACAAGGTGTGGCAAAGTCTGCTTAGCAAATTCATCAAAATTTATACCAATTTTGTGGTTTATATTACATCAGAAATGGATTCCAGTTCCTGACTGGAGTAACATTTCTGGCATAGGAGCACATTAATTCTAAGATGCACCTAATTTCTTAAGAGGTGTGTGACTCTTAATGAAATAGGTGCATCTTACTCCACAGCTCCACTAATTAAGGCTGGCGCACATTACATCAGACTTAATGAATCGGGTCCTTAGTGTTTTGTCATCAGACATATTGTTCTATACCTGTCTATAAGCTCATGAGAATGACTGAAGTCTACTGCACGGGTCAACTAAGAATTCACCTGCCTAGGCCTCTGGCCCACACTCAACCTGGTTGACCATGCACTTTGTAAGCATACAGGACCCTGGACTGGCCATCTATTGTTGTGGCAATGACACTATGTCTGTGTGTTCTATCAATGGTACTTTCCATGGTACTTTGGATGGTACTCTCCATGGGTAAAATGTTATCCAAATCAAGAGATAGAGAGAATCAAGGTTTTATTCCTCGATTGATCACCATCTCCTTCCATGTGACTTAATGCCAACATATGACACAGCTATTGGAGAATTATGATGTTGTAGCTGAAGAACCCGCAGTAGGTATTACATAACCATAAGAATAAGGCATTGCTAATTTAAATTCAATTATGTTGCATCTAAAATCCTTGAGGCAGTGTTGCCTTTGCAAGATAACTGTTTAATATCACCATCTCTTCAAGATGTATCCAAAGTTAGTGAGCAGGGTCCATCTGTCTCCTAAGCGACCTTATATTTGTTTCACAGTCAATACAGCGAGTACAAGTAAAGCAACACTGCAAGAGCCTCTTATGTTCCCAATTCTGTACACTGACCCAATGCTGAACAGGGTTGTACCGGAAAACTTTAACCAATCCAAAAAATCATTAAATAATTATACAAAATTGAAAGTTTTATTCAAGAAAATGTTGTTACTGGAATACCAAGAATTTTTGTTTGCTAAGTAGAATTACAACATTTTTTCCTACTGTTCCCAGTCCTATGCAGGGATCCAATCTGGCATAAGGTCAAAATGGGAGAATTCACTCATGTTAATGCCTATAAAATATCTATTTTTACAAAAAAAAAAAAAAGAAAAAGAAGCTGAGAAATAAAGTAAATTGGAGTCATAGAAGCCCAAAACATTTTTTATGACAATTTTTGCCCTTGGTTCCAATTCCTGCGCATGAGTACAATCCTGTAATAGGTCCTACTGGGGAAATCCACTCCAGTTCATGCCCTAAAAAAACTTAATTTCATTAAAAATAAGGAAGAAGCTGAGATGTAAAGAAAATTGCAGGAAATAAAGAACATGAATTTTTGTTTGAATAAAGTACAACAAGCAGTAGATGATGATAATAACTCTGACATTAACCAAGTACAACCAGACGAATTCCGACCAATCTAAGGCTGCAAATAACATCATATACACCAAAACTGTGGATAATGGTATTATTGTCATGGAAGCAATGGCATGTTTTTTAAGACGAGACAAAAACATATTTTGAGGGATAACAGTGCAGTAGCATCCATGTTATGTTGAATTATCTTGACCCCCACACTCCAAGAAAGCCGAAACGACTCAAATATTAAGGACAAGAGTAAGAAAATCTGAAACAGCGGGAGCGCCTACCATACCATATGGGTAGTGAAAGATCAATGGGAACCACCATGGGGCCCTAAAAGGCTCAGGGCAAAGGACACATTTTAGTAGTTGCTCTTCCTCTATGTCTTGTTGCATTGTTGTCTGCATTTTTGCCAATATAATTATGAGTGGGATGACATTGCTGTTGGCACAGTTATCCTTAGTAACAAATTTTGGGTCCTCTTCGAGGATAGGCCTCAGTAAGCAACTTGAGGCCCTCTTCACTTACCAATAGCGGACGTCAGGGTAATACCAGCTCAAGTTTTTCTACTGCATAATATTATTTGTCACCTTACCACCTTGTGTTGCTCATGTGGTTGCTGCAAAATAAGCAGTGGTGATATCCATTACATTGCAATTTCACAAATGAAGCAGGAGATCAGTCATACCGATCTGTCACTGCAAATCTTGGAGAGTTGGAGACCATTCTTTGCCATGTAAGAAAGGTTGATGTGCTGACACATTCTCTTGGTTGTGAACCTTTACATGATCAGGGTGTGTGCTGAGTAACGAGCATGTGTTACTTTGTCTAATAAAGTAATATAGTCCTTTTAAATGTTAAATTGTTGACCTCTTTTTGGATGAGATAAGTAGCGCTGGTATCAGGCGCTACACTTAGCCCTAAAGACTATGTACACCTTTGCGCAGTGAAAATGTAAGAAAATTTCTGTAGTCTTCTTTAAAAATGTTCTAGCATTTTGCTGTTGCAAAGAGTCTGAGCACTATGCAAAAATGTTATAAATCCGTCAGAGCTCTTCGTCAGTTCTCACGACTCCCTCTGTTCTCACCATCCCTTCTCTCAGGATTATTGATAGCAGGAAAGAGTGGTAGAGGGCTGTAAACAGATCTCTACAACATGAACAGGTGAGAAAATATGTACTACCCTAGATAGGGCAGAGAAAAAAATAAAGTGAAGAAGGAAAGCATAGGAAGATGAAATAAGTACAGGATAGAAGCTGTGTTTCGGAATAGAAGCTGTTTTGATACATAGAAGCAAATGAAGACAGCAGCACCCTGGATTCTCACAGAAATCGCATCCAAAAATCTAACTTGCGGACTGAAATTATTAAATAAGGTAACCAGTAACTTGTAAAAAAATATTTTTGTTTTTCCATGTCTAAGGTTTCCAATTCCTTTAAACATGCCCCTCTTGCTGTGAAATGGGTTATTGCTAGTTTTTGACTTTTACAGAAGTTCATATAAGTATAAATACAATTCTGCGTTCAGAATAACTTCCAGCAATGTTTCCTTCTCGGCAGATTGACAATCGAGATGCACTGTCCCATTGTCGCATTTCCCATTACAATAGACTCTTCTATCTCAAAGCTTTTGTTGCACATTGAAAAGCTGCTTCTATATCTTATCAAGACTCACTTTCCATGGAATAAAGAAGAAAAAAAAGTTACATTTAAGAGAAAGCATTCCTTAGAAACCAATGAATTCGTATAACATGATCCACAGGTTTAAACTACAGAATTAGAACATTATTTGTGTCTGGGATTACTGGGGGAAAAATCTGATGAATAAAGTGGCTTTCAGAGTTACGGACGTTATCGGCCTCCTGGATTTCTCATTTATTAGCTACAATGAACTGTTAGTTTTGGATCACAATGACACTGACTGCAAAGCTTGATTAATTTGCTGTCTTCAAATTCACAAGGACATTTTAGAGTCTTCAGCCTTTTTGATATATACTTCATTGGCATACTGAAGAGATTATTGCAGCGGCCTCTATATTAAGAAAATAAAGCACAGATGAAAAAAAACATATCTTCATGAAAAGATTACCACACATAAGAAAAAAAAATCCAAGGTGAAACCAGACAAATTATCTCTCTCTCCCAGAGGTGAAAAAAGCTATAAAAGTAATGCCATCTATAAGAGGTAGCTACCCAGTAAGTCAACATCTTACCCTTTAATAAGCCTTGAAAAATCCAGGGATATTAGCCGCCAGACACCTATTTTGAGGAATTTTCAGGATGACTACAGAACAGGGCATGATTGGTTCCCGTGAAGCATTGCCAATATGGCTATATTTAAGGAGACCACCCAAAGCTAGGTTAAGCCAGAATTATGTCAAGGCTGGGGTCATACGACTGTTTTCCTCTCATCCGAGAAAATCGGTCCGATTATTCTGATCAGACTCTAATCGGATTTGTTCAGTCTGTGATCCGATTTTCTCGGATATGGAGAATAACAAAAAAAGTTTATCCATCTTCTTATTCATCTTCTTCATTTTTTCACAGTCCCATAGACTTGAACTGTTGAGTGCGATCTGATTATCGGAGGCAAATTGTGCATGCTGCAATCTTTGTGCTTGGACAATTTGGAAAAAATTGAACATGTGCACTACCTCATTGAATAACATTGGTCTGAGTGCAATCTGATGTTTTAACGGATCACACTCAGACCAAACTACGGTTGTCTACACGAGCCCATAAAATAAGGTCAGCGTAGACCTGTGTATTCTTTTGTATTTCTGTCGTCTAAGTATGAAACGGACTAACCAAGAACAGTACACTGATCAATGCTAGTGTTACGGGTGTGTCAGAAGTGACAGACAGTCACCGTGCAGTTGGTTGCAGGGGATCTCTACGTTTGGCATTACAGACATATTCTTAGTGGCTGTCTCTAGGACCCAGCGGCTACCTCCCTCTGGCTAATTAACACCCTGGCCTGGGTGTATAAATACCTGCTACGTTTCAGAGGGAAGTGCCAGCGATATTCCTTACTACTTCTGAAGGCTTTAGCAAGAACAATACTTTGTCCTCTCTGGAGCTTGAGGACGTGTGCACATTTGTCTGGAGTCATCTAAAGCTAAGCTAAGCAGTTTCCCCTTGTTTGTTCACCCTTGTTGTCTATAGTGTTTAGTGGAGATCGACTAGTGCTCATCTCCACCCTTCCCTAGCCTTAGCCATACGCCAGGGAAAGACAGACCTAGGAGGTCTCTACTTCCCCCCTTTCCCTAGAGTGGCTCCCTTCCCCTCTTCCCTTTGTGTTGCACTAAGTCTTTCCCACACCTTGCGTGACATTATTGCTGGCCAAGCACATTTTGAAAGGGGAAAAAAAACAAAAAACCTTTGTTTTTTCGCTGTTTTTGGCCGTGGACCTTTTTTTCCCTTTCTCTCTTGGAATGGGGTTCAGTTTCAGAGCTTGCAGAGCAGTTCTGCCGTCTGTCTCTGGAGGTGAATGACCTCCGCTGTGAGGTTCAGCAGCAGCAGTAGCAGCTGTTACAGGTCACCAATGTGGGGGTCTCTGCAGGTAGGCCTGTCCAGCCTGAACCAAGGTTGCCCTCCCGGACAGGGTTTCAAGAGGTAGGGACAAGTTTTTTGTATTTAAGGAGGCATGTAAATTGTATTTTAAACTTCATCCTTACTCCTCTGGAAATGAGGAGCAGCAGATTGGTATTGTGTAGTGATGAGCGAACGTGATCGCCACTGCTCGGTACTCGCCCGAGCATCTCACAGATCGAGATGCTCGGTGTGTATTTTCGCGTTGCTCGGGCGGGAACTTGGGTCCCCTCCCGGCATGTTTGGCGCTCTTTAGAGAGCCAATGAACAAGCAGGGATTGCCTGCCACTCACTGTAATGCCGTAGCCATGTCGGTTGTGGGCATTACACTGATTGGCTGGCCGCACAGCGTCATCAGGTCTATAACAGACCTGGCACCGCCATGCTCGTCACAGTCACTCCAGATCAGACAGTGTAGGGAGAGCTGCTGCTGCGTCAGGGATAGGTTTGCTTGTACTGTATATTAGGTAGTGTAGGGAGAAAAAACTTACATTACACATATCCATCTTAACAAACAGTCCTTCTGAGGGCAGGCAGTGTATATAGGCAGGCAGTCAGTGTATATAGCAGACTGCAGTGCATATAGCACAAGAGGCTCCATTCCAATTCTGCCTTCTGCTGCTGTTAGATATTTCTATACAAAGGCCCAGGTCTCAGGGGCCGGGAATACTTTTCTTTGGATCTTAATCCTCATTATTTGCTTAAAAAGCAATCCAGAGAACACCATTTTTTCTGCGCCTTTTGCTTGTTGGCACTGCAGAATACAGCCAGGTCCTTTCCATATTACAGCGCTATAAATCCAGCTATTTAAAACTGTGTTTTCTCCGTCAAACGGATCACATATACGTCGTCAGAAAATACTGCCATTTCTGGCCTCCATTAAAGATTTCTTTCAGTGTGTCAGTGAAGCTATTCACAGCAGTTTGCTGTTCAAAGTACTTACCTACAGGACAGGTATTTAAAACTCTGTTTTCTCCGTCACACGGATCACATATAAGTTCGCTCCAAACTCAGTCATTTGTAGAGAGCGTGGAAGATACTGTCCTCCAATTAAAATGGGCACGGCACATGGCAAGGGACGGGGAACTGGACGTGATGGTAATGGTGCATACAGAGACCGAAGACAAGGCCGTGGGAAGCCGAAATTGTGCCACAACAAACACCCACATCTTCTCGCCTGACCTTCCTGTCCCAATTTCTAGGGGACTGCAGCACACCACTATTGAACCCAGAGCAGTGTCAAAAGGTTGTTGGTTGGATAGCGGATAATGCTTCCAGTCACTTAGCCACCACCACCACCCTGTCTTCCACACGGTCAAGTCTCAGTAGCCGTGAGTCTGGACCGCATATTCCTCACGCTGATCCTCCTTCTTCCCACCATGTTGAGTACCCAGAGACAACTGATCCCACACTTGGACACTTTGAAGAGCTGTTCACTTTTCCATTTATAGATTCGGGCCTCTCGCCCGGTCCACTTGAAGCGGGGCAAGAGGAGATCGCGTGTAGCGATGCTCAAACATTTGAGCAGCCACGGTCACACGAAGGCGACAGTGGGAAAGTGTCACAAGAGGTGGACGATGATGAGACACAATTTCCAGAAAGTCAGAAGGAGGACCAGGGTGCGGAAGTGGAAGACAAGGTGGTGGATGATATAGTAACTGACCCAACGTGGCAGGAGGATATGCAGAGCGAGGACAGCAGCACACAGGGGGAGGGAGGCAGAGCACCCCAACAGGCAGGAAGAAGCAGTCTGGTGGCTGCAGACAGAAGGCAGGCAACCGTTCCCCGTAACACAAACACGAAGGAAGTTGCCAGTACAACTGTTAGGTCTTCCCGAGTCTGGTTGTTTTTTAAAGTCTCTGCCGATAACCCCAAAAAGGCCATTTACACCAACTGCCAGGCCAGCATCAGCAGGGGTGGCAAAACGACCAGCCTGACCACCACCAGCATGATCAGGCACATGCAGCAAAGCACCTGACTTTGTGGGCCGAACCCCAGGGTCCAGGAACAGTGTCTGCGGGTGGCACCATTGCTTCTTCCGCTGTTGTGCATCCAAGCCAATCCCCTGTCCATGGTGCATGCGAAGATGCCTCCTGCCCTGCACCTGTCGTTGCACACTCTCAAGTAGCAGTATCAGGAAGCACGTCCATGTCCTTGTCCCAGCGCAGCGTTCAGTTGTCCATACTTCAGTCCTTGGAACGCAAGCGCAAATATGCAGCCAACGCCCCACAGGCCACACTACTAAATTCTCACATTTCACGACTGCTTGCAAACAAAATGTTGCCTTTTAGGTTTGTGGAGACGGAAGCATTCCGCAACCTGAAGGCGGCGGCCGTCAGCACAAGCAAGTGTCCCAAAACATTAGTGTAGCGTCGGCGTCCCTGCCTCCTGCTACGCAGGGACGCTGTTCCCCTCACCTCTCCGCTCTGTGCCCGGCGGTTTCCTCCCGCTCTGCTGGCAGCGTGCGCTGCTTCCCAGCCACGGTGCTTAGGGCGCGCGCGCGCGCTCCCGCTCTCTTAAAGGGGCCGCGCGCGCCGTCCTAAGGAGTCCCCGGCCAATGGCCGGAGGACTTCACCATATATAAGGCACCTCCTCCAAAATGGAGGTGCCCGAGCAATGTTATTGCAAAGCCTTCACTCTGCTTCAGCCCTCAGGTCCCGTTTCCAGTTACCTGCCAGTCACCTGCCAGATTCCTGCCTGTTACCTGCCAGTCACCTGCCAGATTCCTGCCTGTTACCTGCCAGTCACCTGCCAGATTCCTGCTTGATAACTGCCAGATATCCGTTTACCTGCTTGCAAGCCTGCGGTCCGACGGTCTGCCTTCCTACACCTGTCAGTCTGTCTATGGACCAGCCTGCCCGCTCACCTGGGAGCGCTCATCTGCTACCTGCCTGCTAGCCTACCTGGAGGCTCCGCCGTCACTTGCCGTGACCACCTGCCTGTCCAGAGACTCTTGTCTGCTCACCTGGGAGCGCTCATCTGCTACCTGCCTGCTAGCCTACCTGGAGGCTCCGCCGTCACTTGCCGTGACCACCTGCCTGTCCAGAGACTCTTGTCTGCTCACCTGGGAGCGCTCATTTGCTACCTGCCTGCTAGCCTACCTGGAGGCTCCGCCGTCACTTGCCGTGACCACCTGCCTGTCCAGAGACTCTCGCCTGCTCACCTAGGAGCGCTCACCTGCTACCTGCCTGCTAGCCTACCTGGAGGCTCTGCCGTCACTAGCCGTGACCACCTGCCTGTCCAGAGACTGTCCCTGTCACTTGCCGTGAGTACCCGTCCTTCTACCCAGAGACTGTCCCTGTCACTTGCCGTGACTACCTGCCCTTCTACCCAGAGACTGTCCCTGTCACTTGCCGTGACTACCTGCCCTTCTACCCAGAGACTGTCCCTGTCACTTGCCGTGATTACCTGCCCGTCTTCCCTGGGAGCCACCCGCTTCCTTACAAGGACCACCCCCTTGTATAGTTGCTCAGAGGTTCCGCCTCCCAGACCCGTTACAATTAGCCGTGCCCTCAACAACGGAGTTACCGGTAAAGTCCACCTAACCACGGACACATGGACAAGTGCTTGTGGGCAGGGATGGTACATCTTTCTGACAGCACACTGGGTTAACATAGTGGAAGCCGGGACCCAGTCGGACCTTGGGACGGAACATGTCCTCCCGACGCCAAGGATTGCGGGCCCTAGGTCAATCAGGGTTGCCCCCATGGTCTACAGCTCCTGCACCTCATCCTCCTCAGCCTCCTCCTCCTCTTCAGCCTCCATCTCCGAAACGACCACATCAGTCACAAGCTGGAAGCACTGCAGCACTGCCTCGGCCAAGCGGCAACGGGCTGTGCTGAAGCTAATATGCTTAGGTGAAAAATCGCACAATGCTGAAGAGTTGTGGACAGCTCTGAAAGAGCAGGCAGATCTGTGGCTCACACCGCTGAATCTACAGCCAGGCATGGTCATGTGTGACAATGGCCGGAACCTGGTGGCGGCTCTGAGGCGAGGCGAGCTCAGACACGTACCATGCCTGGCCCATGTGCTTAACCTCATGGTTCAGCGGTTTCTCAAATCCTACCCGGAGCTGTCGGATCTGTTTGTTAAAGTACGCCGCCTGTGTGCCCATTTTAGAAAGTCAGCTACAGCTTCCTCCACCCTTGCAGTGTTTCAGCAGCGTTTGCAGCTTCCGGCTCACAGACTGGTGTGTGATGTCCCCACACAGTCGAACTCTACACTGCAGATGTTGGGAAGGATTTGTGAGCAGAAGAGGGCAGTTGTTGAGTACCAGCATCAACAAGGCTGTCGGTATTCAGTTCAGACTCCACACATAAGACCTCAGGAGTGGACATGGATGTCAGACATATGTACCATCCTCCAAAACTTTGAGGACTCCACCAAGATGGTGAGCGGCGATGACGCCATAATTAGCATCACCATCCCGATTCTCTGTCATCTGAAATGCTCTCTGCTCACAATCAAAGAGAATGCATTGCAGGCGGAGCACGATGAGATGGAGCAAGGAACCATACAGTGTGATTACACACAGCCAAGCCTCATCTCATCCCAACGTGGATTGGGTCACAATGAGGAAGAAGAGGAGGAGGAGGGGGAAGGACAGGAGCTAGTTTCATGCACTATAGACGGTACTACCTGCACAGCTGTCATACCGTCTGTTCAGCGTGGATGGCCAGAGGACAGAGAGGAGGAGGAGGAGGAGAGCATGGTCAGTCATCCTCTTGGTGAGGACACGGAAGTCTTGCCTGTTAGTAGTCTGGCACGCATGGCTGAGTTTATGTTACGCTGCCTTTCCCATGACCCTCGCGTTCTCAAAATTTTGGGTGACAGTCATTACTGGTTGGTGATACTTCTAGACCCACGCTACAAGGAGAACTTTATATCTCTTATTCCTGAGGCGGACAGGTCTACAAAAATGGGGCAGTACCAGAAGGCCCTTGTCGCGGAACTATTAAAAAAATTCCCATCTGAAAACGCTGGCGGCAGAGGGCACACTTCGTTGGACAACCAAGGAGTACAGGCGAGAGAGACACAACTTCAATCCAGCAGAGGCAGGGGAACACTGTCAAAGTTCTGGAAGAGTTTTCTCAGACCCTTTCATCGCACAGGCCCTGAGGCGTGGGGTACTCTCACAAGGAGTGCAAAGTTTGGAAAGATGCTGAGGGAGTACCTTGCCGACCGTACCAACGTCCTCCGTGATTCCTCTGTGCCTTATAATTATTGGGTATCCAAGCTGGATACGTGGAATGAACTGGCTCTCTATGCCTTGGAGGTCCTGGCCTGCCCTGCCGCCAGCATTTTATCAGGGCGGGTTTTTAGCGCCGCTGATGGAATTATAACTGATAAGCGCATCCGCCTGTCAACTGAAAATGCTGACAGGCTGACTCTTATAAAAATGAACAAGGGCTGGATTGGGCCAGACTTCTCAACACCACCGAATGATAGCAGCGTAACATAAACTCAAATCCAGTGTCTTTTCTTGGGAGGTGTATTCCCATGCACCTTTTCACACCCACATATGGGTATACGCTTCCTGATTTTGGCTATTTACTCTTGTCCTCCTCCTTCTCCTCATCCTCCACCACCATATCACCAGGGTCCGTGATGCAACACCCACATAATTTTTTTAAAGGGTGTTTATGATGCCCGTAAAAAAAAAAAAATTTATACTGTATATTCATGTATACCCCCCAGGGGTAAATGTTTGTCAGCCCATACATTTAGTGCATGGGCATTACAAGTATAGGAGGCCTGCTCCTTTCTAATGAGAACATTTTTTTATGAGGCCCTCCTCCACGTCTCTTCCAAGGGGCATTGAAGTGCCTCCAAATTTTTGGCAGCCCTGCATTCACTGCATAGGCCAACACTGTGGGAGACTCTCTCCTTTCTAATGGGAATTTGTCGTTACTGTGGCCCTGCTCTATGTGTCTTTAAATTCTTAGTGGGGTTTTTCCCTAAATTGGTCAGCCGTTGGACTCACTGCATCTACTATATAATTGTCTTATCCCGTCTGTCTGTCTGTCTGTCTGTCTGTCCAGGAAATCCAGCGTCGCTCATTGGTCCGGCAGCGGCCAATCAGCGCCGCAGGATTTCAGAAAAAAGATGGCGGCCGTTAGCGGCTCATCTGCGGGATGGAGCTCAGCGGCATTGCAGCCGGGAGATGAGCGCCGCGAAGCGCTCATGTCCCGGCCGGCAGCAGCGGAAGGACCGCCGGCGTCGCTGACATCCATGTTGAAGGGAGGACCGGGGAGCGGCGCTTCGGGTTGGGATACTTCTGCTGCGAGCGCCCGCTCAAGTCCCGGGTTCTCGCAGCGGAAGTAGCCGCACAGGCAGCGCCGCTCCACGGTCCTCACCAAGACGATTCGATGATTGGTTGCGGTCTTCGGACCCGACCAATCACTGATCTTAGCGCAAAAGTTAAATACCGCTGTGCTGATTGGTCGCGGACGCTGCCCGCGACCAATCACCGATTTGGGCGCCAAATTTAAATATCGACCGCGACCAATCTGCACAGTAGTGGTTAACTTTAGCCGCAAGATCAGTGATTGGTCGCGGGCCAAGACCTCGACCAATCACCGATTTGTGCGGAACATTTAAATAGCGGCCGCGACCAATTGGATGTCAGCACCGCTCCCCGGTCTTCCCTTCACACCCTTGCCGCATGGATGTCAGCGGCGCTGCCTGTGCGGATACTACCGCTGCGAGAACCCGGGACATGAGCGGGCGCTCGCAGCAGAAGTATCCCGACCCGCAGCGCCGCTCCCCGGTCCTCCCTTCACACCCTAGCCGCTGATCTCCCCACAGTATCCGCATGGTGTTACAAAGAACCGGACATTTGAGTTAAAAATCGCTGATCGGTCGCGGGCGGTGCCCGCGACCAATCACCGATTTGGGCGCCAAATTTAAATATCGGCCGTGACCAATCACCGATCTTGGCTCCACATTTAAACACCGCTGTACTGATTGGTCGCGGCCGCTATTTAAATGTGGCACCCAAATCGGTGATTGGTCGCGGGCAGTGGCCGCGACCAATCAGCACAACAGCCCGCGACCAATCAGCGATTTTGGCATCAAATTTAAACACCGCTCTGCTGATTGGTCGCGGCCGCCATCTGCGACCAATCAGCGAGATTGGCGCCAAATTTAAACACCGCTCTGTATCGCTCTGCTGATTGGTCGCGGTAGGCGGCCGCGACCAATCAGCGATTTTGGCGCCAAATTTAAACCCCGCTCTGTATCGCTCTGCTGATTGGTCGCGGTCGGCGGCCGCGACCAATCAGCAGTATTGGCACCAAATTTAAACACCGCTCTGCTGATTGGTCGCGACTAATCAGCGATTTTGGTGCCAAATTTAAACACGCTCTCCAGTCCTCACTAACACGGTTCGCAGATTGGTCGCGGCCGCCGCCCGCGACCAATCACCGACATTGCCGCCAAATTTAAACACCGCTTTGCTGATTGGTCGCGGTTGCCTAACGCGACCAATCAGCGATTTGGGCGCCAAATTTAAACACCGCTCTGCTAATTGCGCTCCGTCGGCCGCATACCTATTCTAGAATACCCGATGCGTTCGAATCGGGCCACCATCTAGTACCCTATAACTGTATAGCAGACCCTCTCCTTTCTAATGGGAACATGTCGTACCTTGTTACTGTGGCCCTGCTCTTTGTGTCTTTAAATTCTTAGTGGTGTTTTTACTAAAATTGGTCAGCCGTTGGACTCACTGCATACCCTATAACTGTATAGGAGACCCTCTCCATTCTAATGGGAACATGTCATACCTTGTTACTGTGGACCTGCTCCATGTGTGTTTAAATTCTTAGTGGGGTTTTTCCTAAAATTGGTCAGCCATTGGACTCACTGCATACCCTATAACTGTATAGCAGACCCTCTCCTTTCTAATGGGAACATGTCGCACCTTGTTACTGTGGGCCTGCTCTGTGTGTCTTTAAATTCTTAGTGGGGTTTTTCCTAAAATTGGTCAGCCGTTGGACTCATTGCATATCCTATAACTGTATAGCAGACTCTCTCCTTTCTAATGGGAACATGTCGTACCTTGTTACTGTGGCCCTGCTCTATGTGTCTTTAAATTCTTAGTGGGGTTTTTCCCAAATTTTGGCAGCCCTTGCAGTCACAGCATGGGCATTACCACTATAGGAGACACGCTTCTTTATAATGGGAACATTTTTCTTTACTGAGACCCTCCTCTATGTCTCTTCAAAGGGGTATTGAGTTGCGTGCACATTTTTGGCAGCCCTTGCAGTCAATGGATACGCAATAACAGTATAGGAGACCCACTTGTTAATAATGGGAACAACAAAGCATAGCCAGCTGATGGCTCTCTAACAATAGTTAGAGCCGGCTGCTGGCCTTTTAAGAATAGTAAGGGCCGCCTGATGTCCCTATAAAAATAGGCTTTATGACTTTCAAAGTCACTCCATCAAAAATAAAACAGGATGTGTCTGATGATGTGTCACACACCACATTGCCAGATAAGGTTGTAAAATGTTAAAATAACATTTCCCGGTGAATGCATTTCTCTTGAAAAATAACGTAAAAAAAACAAAACAATGGGACCTTTCTTTAGTATAAAAAACAGCGTCACCAATTTAACCTCAATGTTATCACATTGTTCAGCTCATGCACCTCCTCCTCCATCTCCGAAATGACCACATCAGTCACAAACTGACAGCACTGCAGCACTGTTTTGGCCAAGGGGCAACAGGCTGTGCTGAAGATAACATGCTTAATGCTTAATTGACAAACTGCCCAGTGCTGCAGAGTTGTTGAAAGCTGTAACACAGCAGCCTGATCTGTGGCTCTCACCGCTGAACATACAGCCAGGCATGGTCATGTGTGACAATGGGCGGAACCTGGTGACGGAGAAATGACAGCCGGGGTAAATGCGGTTTCCCTCTATGCTAGTCCTTTCACCGTGCTAAAGAATATGGCTGTGGTGAAATACAATTCCCACTGAGAAGCTGTTTCAGATTGAAAAACATTGTGCCCACCAGAGGATTTGATTCTGAGGGCTAACCTTTCTCCCCCGCTCAAGAGCCCCATAGCAGCTGCAAAGTTAGCGCAATCATGAGCTCTTTGAGGTAGAAGCCAAGGCACACCAGAGGATTCTCTGGTGGGACCGTTCAACCCTGCCGAGAAGCAGTCCTGGCTAAGAAAAGTGTGTGGGAAGGTTCCCGGACACTCTATGGCTGCTTTTTTACTGAGGAGGAAACACACGCAAACACGGGGAGAACATACAAAGTCCTTGCAGATGTTGTCCTTGCTGGGATTTGAACCCTGAATCCAAGCGCTGCAAGGCTTCAGTGCTAACCACTGATCCAATGTGCTGCCTTTCACCCTCTAATATCTAACAGGCTGGAGAAACTTGCACCTACTGCCACTCTATCTTCAGCTCTTTTGTGAGAAAATGTATTTGGGAAGCCACTCAGTCTACCAAATAAAATTCCTGAGAAGGAAATTGGGGATGGCTTTGCTACTGGCACTGGGGGCAGTGATAATACCATGGCGTCGTACCATAGTTTGCTGGAAATATTCCAGGCTGGTAGGAGGCAAGCAAATTCCCACAGAAAAGTTCCAGCAGTAATGTTCAGGGACTAGCGCTTGTAGTAGACGGAGACAACACCAGGAGAAATAGTGAAGGCTGGGGACCGAGTATGGACACAAGGCATGAGGCATGTGGTTGTGAAAAGCTTCCACCTCCACCAGCATAAAAGGCCACATTTCAAGTGCAAGCAGCTTTAGAGGACTTCCTGGGAGAAATGACACGCCGGGTAGATACGGTTTCCCTCTATGCCAGTCCTTTCACCGAGCTAAATACAACCAACTCTCAGCAAAAAAGTTGTGGACTGGCTCTGTACCGTCCCTGGCCACATTCACCTGTCCACATGTTTGTGGTTAGGCGGTCCTTCCCAGTAAGTGCACTGGGGAGGGCACGGGTAATGTTGTGGGACCCGTGCTTGTGGAAGGCAGAGGCGATACCGGGAAATATAGTGGCGGTTGGGGACTGAGTATGGACACCCGGCCACCGCCGGCATGAGGTTGTGAAAAGCTTCTGCCTCCACGAGCTTAAAAGGCCATATTTCAAGTGCAAAAAGCTGCCCAGAAATCTGGCAGTTTAGTGTTGCGGCCTGTGGGTGGGTGGGTGGCTGGCTGCATACTTGCACTTGCATTCCAAGTAACAGAAAACTAAGCAGATGGTGGCCTCTATCATCATCATGGCCTCACCTCGGCACTATGAACTCTCCTGAAGGAGAAGCCAGGGCCCGCCGGAGGAGTCTCCGGTTCTCGGGTGGGCCCGTCTAACTCTGCCAAAAAGCAGCCCTGGCTAAGAAAAGTGTGGGGGAAGGTTCCCGGACACTCTATGGCTGCTTTTTTAATATGGATCGGCTATGCTTATGCATGTTATTTCTCAAACAGCATTACAGATCAGGCCATTGTCCAACTCTGTATTCAAGAAATTAAATGCGCAAAGAAAGATGTGTGTGTGTCAAAGCACGACCGACAAGTGTGAGTTGATGTTGGATGAGCTGCCATTGCTTCTGCAACAAGCTGCATTACAGGACTTCCTGGGAGAAATGACACGCAGGGTAGATACAGTTTCCCTCTATGCCAGTCCTTTCACCGAGCTAACTACAACTCTCAGCAAAAAAAGTTGTGGACTGGCTCTGTACTGTCCCTGGCCACATTCACCTGTCCACATGTTTGTGGTTAGGCGGTCCTTCCCAGTAAGTGCACTGGGGAGGGCACGGGTAATGTTGTGGGACCCGTGCTTGTGGAAGGCAGAGGCGATACTGGGAAATATAGTTGCGGCTGGGGACTGAGTATGGACACCCGGCCGCCGCCGGCATGAGGTTGTGAAAAGCTTCTGCCTCCATGAGCTTAAAAGGCCATATTTCAAGTGCAAAAAGCTGCCCAGAAATCTGGCAGTTTAGTGTTGCGGCCTGTGGGTGGGTGGGTGGCTGGCTGCATACTTGCACTTGCATTCCAAGTAACAGAAAACTAAGCAGATGGTGGCCTCTATCATCATCATGGCCTCACCTCGGCACTATGAACTCTCCTGAAGGAGAAGCCAGGGCCCGCCGGAGGAGTCTCCGGTTCTCTGGTGGGCCCGTCTAACTCTGCCGAAGAGCAGCCCTGGCTAAGAAAAGTGTGGGGGAAGGTTCCCGGACACTCTATGGCTGCTTTTTTAATATGGATCGGCTATACCTATGCATGTTATTTCTCAAACAGCATTACAGATCAGGCCATTGTCCAACTCTGTATTCAAGAAATTAAATGCGCAAAGAAAGATGTGTTTCCCTCTATGCCAGTCCTTTCACCGAGCTAACTACAACTCTCAGCAAAAAAAGTTGTGGACTGGCTCCGTACCGTCCCTGGCCACATTCACCTGTCCTCGTGTTTGTGGTTAGGCAGTCCTTCCCAGTAAGTGCACTGGGGAGGGCACGGGTAATGTTGTGGTACCCGTGCTTGTGGAAGGCGGAGGCGACACCGTTAGAAACAGTGGCGGCTGGGGACCGAGTATGGACACCCGGCCGCCGCCAGCATGAGGTTATGAAAAGCTTCCGCCTCCACGAGCCTAAAAGGCCACATTTCAAGTGCAAGCAGCTGTCAAAAATTTGGCAGTATAGTATTGCAGCCTGTGGGGGGGTGGGTGGCTGCCTGCATACTTGCGCTTGCATTCCAAAGTATGGGGTAGGGAAAACTGAACGCTGCGGTGGGACAAGAACGTGGACGGTGATTGTTGCAAGTCAGCAATGACAGGTGCATGGCGGGAGGCATATTCGCATGCGCCAAGGATCACTTATGATGGGCACACTTTTAGGCAGTGACCTGGGAGTCAGAGATGCTTCCAGAGGTCTTCCCAATGCTGTTCCCATGTCTTTTCAGCACTGTATGCATGTGTCTGATGATGTGTCACACACCACATGGCCAGATAAGGTTGTAAAATGTTAAAATGACATTTCCTGGTGAATGCATTTGTCTTGGTTGAAAGCAATGCAGAAGTGCAAAAATGCATCAAAAACGCTACGTGTGAACATAGCCAAGGTGTGGAGGAGTATTTTTGTTTTTGTTTATTTATTTTGCTTTATATACATTGTACATGTCATGGAAAGGATGTTCCTTAACATATTTCCCAGGAAAATCCATTTTGGTTTCGTTTTGGTATGTTTTATTGTGAGTCCGTAAAAGTGGCGTAATACCTCTGACAACACTGTTGACAGCAGTGACCTGGGAGTCAGAAATGCTTCCAGGGTCTTCCCCATGCTGTTCCCATGTCATTTGAGCACAGTTCCCAACAATTTGGGCAATTTTTAGTCCCTCTGCAGACTGCCGGGGGGAGCCGCCTGAAAAATGCTCGAGTTTCCCATAGACTTACATTGGGCTCGTTGCTCGGGTCGAGCACCCGAGTATTCCAATTTTCTCGACCCGAGCAATGAGTACCCGAGCATTTTAGTGCTCGCTCATCACTAGTATTGTGATCTCTCTATTGCAGGGAGATCCTCAGACGTGGGTATTTTCCTTACCGCAGGACTCGGTTTGTCTGCAGTCTGTGGAGGGTTTTTTGGGGGCTTTGGCCCTCATCTATGATGACCCTGACCAAGTCGCCTTGGCTGAGTCTAGGCTACGTCACCTTCAGCAGGGGGATCGGTCAGTGGAGACATACAGTTTGGAATTCTGTAGATGAGCAACGGATTCCAAATGGAATGACTCAGCCCTTAGAAGTCAATTTTGTGAGGGGCTTATTGAAAGGTTGAAAGATACCTTGGCAGTATATGAAACCCCTCAGTCCTTAGAGGCTGCCATGTCGCTGACCATACGTCTTGATAGACGCCTTCCGGATAGACGCGTGAGACCACCTTCTCCGGGGCCTTCTTCTCGGGGATGTGTACCTCTGCCAGGGGAGCAGTGTCGGGTTGAGCGAGTACTGGGGGAGGTGGAAGAAGCCATGCAGTTAGGGGGTGTCTCTACATCATACATCTCCCCGGAGATTCGCAGGAAAAAAGGTGTATGTTTCTTTTGTGGGAAAAAGGGACTTTTGTTGGGACCTGTCCTGCAATTCCTAAACAAAAGGAGTCTTGATTAACTCTTGGTAGTCTGGAGTTGGATAAACAAGGGGTGCATTTGTTACCAACCTGCAGTTCCCGCTTTGTCCTGTCAGCAGAGGTGGTGCTAGAGAGCAAAACCGAGAACATTTCTGTGTTTGTTGACAGTGGAGCCAGAGTCAGCATGGATGATGCTGAGTTTGTGAAAACTCATGGTCTTGCTTGCTGTGCTTTAGTTGAACCTATTTCCATCTTTGCTTTTGACTCAGCGCCACTTGCACAGAAAGCATTTACTCAGATTGTACATAATGTTAAACTGAGGTGGGGTCAGTTCATTGTGAAATAATCCCTTGCTATGTCCTGGACAATCTTCCCACACCGATTGTTTTGGGTATTCCTTGGCTTGTTAAACATAATCCGCTGGTGGATTGGCAAACCAGGGAGATTATTGAATGGAGAGGTTACTGCCATGAGAACTGTTTAAATATTTCCCTTGCTACTGTCTCTACGGAAATATTACCTGCTTTTCTGTCTGGTTGTAAGAACGTTTTTTTCTGAGTGGGAGTGTCAGGATTTGCCTCCTCATCATGCTTATGACTGTCCTATTAACCTGACCCTCGGAGCTAAACTACCGAAATCCAGACTATATAATTTTTCTGGCCCTGAGAGACAAGCCATGAAGGATTTCATTGCGGAAAGTCTGGAGAAGAGACATATCAGACCCTCATCTTCGCCCGTGGTGGCATGGTTCCTCTTTGTGAAAACAAAGATGGCGGTCTACGTCCCTGTTTAGATTTCCAGGAATTAAATCAAATTACCATCCGAGATCCATACCCTCTTCCTCTGATTCCAGATTTGTTCAGTCAGGTTGTAGGAGCTAAGGTATTCTCCAAGTTGGATTAAAGGGGAGCCTACAAGTAGGTTAGAATCAGAGAAGGGGACGAATGGAAAATAGAGTTTAATACCCCGGAAGGACATTTTGACAGTCTGGTTATGCCTTTTGGTTTGACCAATGCACCTGCGGTATTCCAGCATTTCATAAATTATATTTTCCATCATTTGGTGGGGAGGTTTGTGGTGGTCTATCTGGACGATATTTTGGTTTACTCACCTGATCTTGAGACTCATCGGAGGCATGTTAAGCAGGTGCTCCAGATATTAAGGGATAACAAACTTTATGCCAAACTGGAAAAATGTGTTTTCGCTGTTCAGGAGGTGTAGTTTTTGGGGTACTTGTTGTCATCTTCGGGTTTTCGGATAGATCCGGAGAAGATCCGTGCAGTCCTTGATTGGGAATGTCCTGAGAATCTGAAGGCTCTACAACCTTTTCTGGGCTTTACTAATTTTTACCGTAAATTAATCCAAAATTACTCTGTTATTGTGAAACCCATTACTGACATGACTAAGAAGGGGTCTGATTTTTCCAAATGGTCGGATGCTTCCCTCCAGGCTTTTACTTTCTTAAAGAATCATTTTGCCACTGCAACTATACTCAGTCAACCCGATGTTTCCCAACCCTTTATTGTGGAGGTTGATGCGTCGGATGATGCGTCGGATGTCGGGGTTGGGGCTGTGTTGTCTCAGGGTTCGTCCCCTAGTAAATGGCATCCATGCGCTTTCTTTTCTAAAAAAATGTCTTCAGCAGAGAGAAATTATGACGTGGGTAATAGGGAACTTTTGGCGATCAAATTGGCGTTGGAGGAATGGCGACATTGGTTGGAGGGGACTGTCCATCTTATTACTGTTATTACTGACCATAAGAACCTGTCATATCTCTTGTCAGCTAATCGTCTCAACCCTAGGCAAGTCAGACGGTCCCTGTTTTTTACTAGGTTCAATTTTGTTGTCACGTTTCGTCCAGGGGTCAAAATGTCAAGGCTGATGCTTTGTCCCGGAGCTTCCCTGGTGGTGGTGACCATGAGATCCCTGCCCTGATATTACAGAAAGAGGTAGTCATTTCGGCTCTGTATCCTGAACTGGAGGGTGAGGTGTTGGAGGCTCAGGGGGACGACCCTGCCTCCTGCCCTTCAGGAAGGTTATTTGTACCATCTAATCTGCGCCGCAAAGTAATTAAAGAACATCATAACTCTGTGCTTGCTGGGCATCCAGATGGTAAGGCAACTGGGGACCTCCTCTCTCGTCGTTTTTGGTGGCCGGGGTTGCATCGGGATGTGATTGAACACATAGCTGCTTGTAGTATTTGCGCGCGTTCTAAGGTTTCGCATACCCGTCCGTCTGGTACTCTTCTTCCGCTACCTATCCCTAGTAGGCCATGGACACACTTGTCCATGGATTTTATTAATGACCTATCGGTTGCTGCAGGCAAAATGGTGGTTTTGGTGGTAGTAGATAGGTTCCGTAAAATGGTTCACTTTATCTCATTGCCTGCACTTCCAAATGCCAGACACTTGCTCAGGTGTTCATAAATAAGATCATGAAGCTTCACGGGATTCCCTCCGATGTGGTGTCAGATCGGGGGACCTAGTTGTTTCCAAATTCTGGAAGGTATTCTGTTCTTGACTGGGGGTGCAGCGGTCATTTTCCTCTGCCTTCCACCCTCAATCGAATGGTCAGACTAAGCGTGTCAATAAGAATTTGGAGACCTACCTCAAGTGTTTCGTCTCCAAAAATCAGAAGGATTGGGCATCCTACTTACCGCTGGCAGAATTTGCCATTAATAATCATCGTCAAAAATCCACTGGCAGGTCACCGCTCTTCGGTGCATATGGTTATCACCCACAGTTTGGTACCTTTAGTGGGGGAGGAGCTTCAGAAGTTCCTGAGGAGGAACGGTTTGCTTTGTTGCTCTCCTAGGTATGCCAGGGTGTTCTGAGTAATTTAAAGATCATGGGAGACAGGTATAAACGTATGGCTGACAGAAAACGCTTGCCAAGTCTGGACCTGAATGTGAATGACTTTGTGTGGTTGTCTACCAGGAATATAAGATTGAAAGTTCCTTCTTTGAAGCTGGGACCTAGGTTTATTGGTCCCTATAAAATAACCGTCGTCATTAACCCAGCAGTGTTTCGTCTTGAACATCCTCAGGCTCTTAAGATCCACAACGTGTTCCACAGGTCCTTACTCAAAAAGTATGTGGAACCTCTTGAGCCCTCACCTCTACCTCCGCCCCCAGTAATGGTTGATGGTAATCTGGAGTTCCAGATTTTGAGGATTGTAGATTCTCGTCTCCAATGTCGTTCTCTACAATACTTGGTGCACTGGAAGGGCTATGGTCCAGAGGAGAGGATGTGGGTTTCAGCATCAGAGATGAACGCTCCCAGGTTGGTTCACTCATTCCACACCTCTTATCCTGAGAAACCCGGTCCTGAGTGCCCGACCACTCGTAGAGGGGGGGGTGCTGTCCGGGGTGTGTCAGAAGTGACAGACAGTCACCGTGCAGTTGGTTGCAGGTGATCTCTACGTTGGGCATTACAGACATATTCTTAGAGGCTGTCTCTAGGACCCAGCGGCTACCTCCCTCTGGCTAATTAACACCCTGGCCTGGGTGGTTAAATACCTGCTGTGTTTCAGAGGGAAGTGCCGGTGATATTCATTACTACTTCTGAAGGCATTAGCAAGAGCAGTACTTCGTCCTCTCTGGAGCTTGAGGACGTGTGCGCATTTGCCTGCAGTCATCTAAAGCTAAGCTAAGCAGTTTCCTCCTGTTTGTTCACCCTTGTTGTCTATAGTGTTTGGTTGAGATCGACTAGTGCTCATCTCCTCCCTTCCCTAGCCTTAGGGAAAGATAGAGCGAGGCACGCGTGCGGCGATTAGTGAAGAACCAATACAGGGACGTTAGGGGAGACAGGGTGACGCTAGATCAACCTAGGAGGTCTCCACTTCCTCCCTTTCCCTAAAGTCTGGGCTCCCTTCCCCTCTTCCCTTTGTGTTGCACTAAGTCTTTCCCACACCTTACATGACAGCTCGTCAATGTACAAGTGTCATAAGTAGAGATGAGCGTTGTTCTACTCGAACTGTTCGCCAATCTCAAATTCGAGCTGTTTTGGGCGGTGTTCGAGCCGTTCGGCGAACACGAACGATTTGAGAAAAATTCGGCTGTTCGAGGTTATGTTCGATAACTGTTCGTGCACCAAAATCATAACTGGATTTTTTCTCAGTAATGATGAAAATGAATGTTAATTCGCAGTTTGAGTGTACAGCGGGGTGGGGGGAGGGGCAGGGGATGGATCTCTGCAGGAATAATGAAGATCTCCATTTTTTTTTCTCTTTCCCGCATTTACAGTGGGGAGGTGCAATCTGTCAGCCTATCAGCAGCGCACACACGGAGCGAAGTGCTTTTTTCACAGAAGCAAGGGCATGTGTCATTGGCAGTGTATGTCACATGTCCTTGCCCTATAAGACCAAGCCATTTTCCCCATCGCCACCATTTTCTCACTGCTGCAGCTGCGTGTTAGACGGCACCGCTGTTGCTGTGTGCGCTATACCTTGTTAATTTCAAGCCAATTTTCGCACAAATCTACAGATAGCTTGGGAGTAGGGAATAGTTGTGATTGCAGTCCTTTTAAGGACTAGGTTACAGCATTTCCTATGACTTTTATCAGGCAGGTCTGTGCTCTTAAATAGATAGATTGTGGGAGTAAAGACTAATTGTAATTGCAGTCCTTTTCAGGACTAGGTTACATCAGTTCCTATCAGTTTTTGCCAGGCAGGTCTGTGCCAGTGCTGTGCAAGTTTTTTTCACAGCATTTGGCTGAATCTAGCAAAGCTAATCCTTTTTGGCCTATTGCAAAGTGTGTTAGTCAGTGGAGTAGCCGATCTGTGTTGCAAGATATACCACCTGTGTATAGAATACCAATTTTTTTACTGCACCTAGTGAAGTAAAATCTTTTGGGCATAGCATCATTCTATTAGTCCATCTATACTGACCTCCATCAGGTTGCAAATTGAATATAATTTTTTTCTGCATCTAGCTCTGAAAAAATATTTGGCCTTCTAGCAGTGTGTGGGACTTTCTCTATTAGTCCATCTATACTGACCTCCATCAGGTTGCAAACTGAATATATTTTTATTCTGCATCTACCTCTGAAAAAATATTGGGCTTCTAGCTGTGTGTGGGACTTGTTCTATTAGTCCATCTATACAGACCTCCATCAGGTTGCAAACTGAATATAATTTTTTTCTGCATCTACCTCTGAAAAAATATTTGGGCTTCTAGCTGTGTGTGGGACTTGTTCTATTAGTCCATCTATACTGACCTCCATCAGGTTGCAAACTGAATATAATTTTTTTCTGCATCTAGCTCTGAAAAAATATTTGGCCTTCTAGCAGTGTGTGGGACTTGTTCTATTAGTCTATCTATACTGACCTCCATCAGGTTGCAAACTGAATATAATTTTTTTCTGCATCTAGCTCTGAAAAAATATTTGGCCTTCTAGCAGTGTGTGGGATTTTCTCTATTAGTCCGTCTATACTGACCTCCATCAGGTTGCAAATTAAAAATAATTTTTTGTCTGCATCTAGCTCTGAAAAAATATTTGGCCTTCTAGCAGTGTGTGGGACTTTCTCTATTAGTCCATCTATACTGACCTCCATCAGGTTGCAAACTGAATATATTTTTTTTCAGCATCTACCTCTGAAAAAATATTGGGCTTCTAGCTGTGTATGGGACTTGTTCTATTAATCCATCTATACAGACCTCCATCAGGTTGCAAACTGAATATAATTTTTTTCTGCATCTACCTCTGAAAAAATATTTGGGCTTCTAGCTGTGTGTGGGACTTGTTCTATTAGTCCATCTATACTGACCTCCATCAGGTTGCAAACTGAAAATAATTTTTTGTCTGCATCTAGCTCTGAAATAATATTTGGCCTTCTAGCAGTGTGTGGGACTTTCTCTATTAGTCCATCTATACTGACCTCCATCAGGTTGCAAATTAAAAATAATTTTTATCTGCATCTACCTCTGAAAAAATATTTGGGCTTCTAGCTGTGTGTGGGACTTGTTCTATTAGTCCATCTATACTGACCTCCATCAGGTTGCAAACTGAATATAATTTTTTTCTGCATCTAGCTCTGAAAAAATATTTGGCCTTCTAGCAGTGTGTGGGACTTTCTCTATTAGTCCATCTATACTGACCTCCATCAGGTTGCAAATTAAAAATAATTTTTATCTGCATCCAGCTCTGAAAAAATATTTGGCCTTCTAGCAGTGTGTGGGACTTTCTCTATTAGTCCATCTACACTGACCTCCATCAGGTTGCAAATTAAAAATAATTTTTTGTCTGCATCTAGCTCTGAAAAAATATTTGGCCTTCTAGCAGTGTGTGGGACTTTCTCTATTAGTCCATCTATACTGACCTCCATCAGGTTGCAAACTGAATATATTTTTTTTCAGCATCTACCTCTGAAAAAATATTGGGCTTCTAGCTGTGTGTGGGACTTGTTCTATTAATCCATCTATACAGACCTCCATCAGGTTGCAAACTGAATATAATTTTTTTCTGCATCTACCTCTGAAAAAATATTTGGGCTTCTAGCTGTGTGTGGGACTTGTTCTATTAGTCCATCTATACTGACCTCCATCAGGTTGCAAACTGAAAATAATTTTTTGTCTGCATCTAGCTCTGAAAAAATATTTGGCCTTCTAGCAGTGTGTGGGACTTTCTCTATTAGTCCATCTATACTGACCTCCATCAGGTTGCAAATTAAAAATAATTTTTATCTGCATCTACCTCTGAAAAAATATTTGGGCTTCTAGCTGTGTGTGGGACTTGTTCTATTAGTCCATCTATACTGACCTCCATCAGGTTGCAAATTGAATATAATTTTTTCTGCATCTAACCCAGCCAATAGTTTTGGCCTAATACTACAGTTTGGCCACTCAGCTCTGCTCGGTTCCCATCCATTGTTTTTTGTGCAAACAACTCCAGAGTTGTGAATTAGTTAACCACCAAAATGAGTGGAAAAAGGCCTGCTGCTGGTGGAAAGGGGAATAGGCGTGTTGGGAAGGGGAAAAAAGGTTGTGTCCGTGGGGTAGGAGTTAAAGCAACAGTAACATCTGCAGAAGAAAGACCATCTTCCAGCCAAACTACTTCTTTTAGCGGACAATGTGATAAGATCCCTTTCTTACGGCCACGCCAATCGCTACAAATTCCAGATGAGGCACAAAAACAGCAGGTGCTTCAACGGATATCAAGTGCTCCTTTAAGTGGGCTCTCCTCCACATCAACTTCAACATCACAAATACTCCAGTCCTCAAAGGTGTCACCCCAATCGCACTTGCTTCCTCACAGCTCCCAAATCTCCAGGTGCCCGTCTGAGTATGAGGTAGAACAGATGGTTGAGTCTGCAGAGCTGTTTACTCATACTATAGCCTGGGAATCAGAGGTCGACTCCAGCGCTTCTGTGAATCCAGACGAGGAAATGATCTGCACTGATGCCCAGAATCTTTATGAGTCGGATCCAGGACCAGACACAGAAGGTTCTGACCATAATGTAGACCCTCATTCCCAAACTGTAACTCCTGTTGGTGGAGACAATGTCACGGGTGTGTCGCCACGAAGATCGTCACGAGTACACAGCCTGACTTCTCGCAGCTGACTTGTTGGTGCTTTGTGTTTTTCGGCAGTGAGGGAGTTAATTCTTTCTCTCTCTGTGCTAGACGAGGTCCAGCCTCGCCCAGCTGCAATCAATACTTCTGTAGTGAGACTCCTTCAAATGCCTGCTGGTCTGTTTGGGAAGTGTCGGTGAAAGCATTTCATTCAGACTTACAGAGCGGATCGTGGTGTTTGGAGTTTCTGAGATAAGTGTATTTGGAGTGTCTTTTCCCTTCCTCGCTTTATCATTTATCTCCTTTCCCGTTGGTGTTCCCTCTGTTGTAGTTGTGTAGTTGTTGTATGCAAGGTGGTTTTGGTTTTTCCCTTGTACTGTCTCGTTCGTCTAAGTACTGTGTGTGGGCATATTATTACTTGTCCCCTTTTGTTGTGATCGGGGTCCTTCTCAGGACTAGATTACTTAGGTGCAGGGATCCTCAGGAGGTAGGGGTTACGCTGGCGGCCTGGACCTCTGTACCTTTAACAGTACCTCCAGGTTGAGGGATTAGCCAGGGCCCCAGCTTAGGGTCAGCTTAGGCCCCCTACCTCCAGTATACAGAGACAGCGTGACAGACAATGAGGAAGACGATGATGAGACTCAAATACCTGATTGGAGCGACAACTTTAGTTTTTTGTCAGGGCAGGAACAGGTTGGCTCTGAGGACGACGGGTGTGATAACGCACAGGGTGATGATGATGAGGTTGGAGATCCCACTTACTGTCAACCCACAGTCAGCCAAGAGATGAGGTCAGCAGAGGAGGTGGAGGAAGATGCTAGTGACGACGAGGTCAGGTTGCGCCTTCCTGGACAGAGACGTAGTACTGGAAGCACGTCAACAACTGCATCCTCAAACACAACTCTGCCTCTCACCACAAGTCGTGGTGGCTCTTCAGGTCGCATGGGTGCTAAGCCTTGCATAGCCTGGGCATTTTTTCAGATCGATAAAGATGACCCAACTTGTGTTATCTGTAACATTTGTCAGCAAAAGCTAAGTAGAGGCCAAAAAATACATAGTTTGAGTACTTTATGCATGAACCGGCACATGGACATGAAGCATAAGTTGCAGTGGGAAGCTCAGTGTGCTACAATGCGGCCTAGCCGGCCGGGCCAACCACCATCTGCCATATCTTGTGCATCCGCGGCCTCTTCATCCTCTGTGACTGGGGGGACAGCAGTCACACCTGTTTTGGGGCGCAGACCTGCCACCTCTTTACCCGCAACAGCCAGCGTGATTGGCAGGTCATCATTTTCTTTGGAGGTGGTAACACCAGCTGGTGTTGAGCGCTCTCCGACATCGATAGCACCACCTTTGGATCAAGGCAACCTAACATGTCCGCCTGCATCTTCCTCACAGACCGTCAGTTTGCCGGGGACACCCTTATCAACCCCGTCTAAGCACAATAGCCAGCCCTCGGTCCCTCAGATGTGGACAAGTAAAAGACCATTTCCTCCTAGCCATGAGAAAGCTAAGAGGTTGAATTTCACCATCTGCAAGCTCTTGGCTACAGAAATGCTGCCTTTCCGCCTGGTGGACACAGAGGATTTTCGAGACCTTATGTCCGTCGCAGTGCCCCAGTACCAGATGCCCAGTCGGCACTACTTCTCAAAGAAAGGTGTGCCTGCGCTCCACCAGCATGTCGCACACAACATCACCGCTTCTTTGAGAAACTCTGTGTGTGACAGGGTGCATTTCACCACAGACACTTGGACGAGTAGGCATGGACAGGGGCGTTACATGTCGCTGACTGGGCACTGGGTAACTATGGTGACAGCAGGACAAGGGGCTGCTGTCCAAGTCTTGCCGTCCCCACGAGTTGTGCGTCAATCCTCTTTATGTCAATGTTCCTCCACTGCTTCTGCCTCCTCAACCTCCTCTCGGTATTCCACCTGCACCCAAAGCCTGTCTGGTCATGCCACAAGCTTTCTAACTGCGCAGAAGGGATCCTGCACACCTCCTTACTATGCTGGCAGTAGGGCTCAACGTCATCAGGCGGTTTTTACTTTGAAATGTCTGGGAAATGTGAGTCACACAGCTGAGGAGTTGTGGTCAGCTCTGGAGAACCAATTTCATGAATGGTTGTCTCCACTGGACCTGAAACCAGGGAAGGCCGTGTGCGACAATGCTGCAAACCTGGGTGCGGCCCTTCGCCGGGGCAATGTTACACACGTGCCTTGTATGGCTCACGTGTTGAACGTGGTTATCCAGCAATTTTTAGCCCACTATCCCAGACTAGATGGCCTTCTGCAGAGGGCACGGTCGCTGTGTGCTCACTTCCGCCGTTCGCATCCCGCAGCTCAGCGACTTACATCTCTACAGAAGTCGTTGGGCCTGCCACTTCACCGGCTAAAATGCGATGTACCTACCCGGTGGAATTCAACTCTGCACATGTTGCAGCGACTGTGGCAGCACCGACAAGCCCTGGTGCAATACGTTCTGACGTATAGCCTGGGCCAACGAGATCCAGAGATGGGGCAAATCACGCTGGAGGAGTGGTCTCAGATCAGGGACCTATGCACCCTTCTGCACAGTTTTGAAATGGCGACGAAGATGTTTAGTGCTGATGATGCCATTATCAGCATGACTATTCCGGTGATTTACATGCTGGAGCACATGTTAAACAGAATTCGGAGTCAGGTGGTGGCACAAGAGGAGGTGGAGGAAGTAGAGGAGGATGAATTGTATGCGGAAGGGCTAACATCTGCAAGGTCCAGACGGTCGGCAGCACCAAGGCGGCAGGCATGTGAGGGTGGGGGAGATGGTTTTACCAGGGCGCATGGTAGCAGCCAAACTAGTGAGGAAGGTGCAGGAGCCTAGGAAGAAGTGGAGGACGAACTGATGGAAGACTCATCAGATGAGGGAGACCTTGATCACATTTCTGTTGTGCGAGGTTGGGGGGAGAGGACAGAGGAAGGAAGCATGATTGTTACCTTGCCACCAACACAACAGGCACTTGGTGCTCCTGGATGCGCAACACACATGAGTGCCTTCTTGCTGCACTACCTGCAACATGACCCTCGAATTGTGAGAATTAGAAATAATCCTGACTACTGGGTTGCCACACTGTTAGATCCCCGGTACAAAAGTAAATTTGCAGAAATTATTCCTGCCATAGAAAGGGATGCACGCATGCAGGAGTATCAGCAAAGACTGTTGCAGAATCTTACATGTGCTTTTCCACAAAACACCAGTGGTGCACGTAGTGAATCTCACAGTTCCAACCGTGGGACCGTCAAGTGTTCAGCACTCAAACCGTAACAGAACCACAGTATCTGCTGGTAACATCAATTTTGCAGAATCATTTCACCACTTTTTTAGCCCATCCTTTGCAAGGCCACAGGAGACAAGAAGTCTGACACATAGTCAACGCCTAGAGACGATGGTACAGGAGTATCTCCAAGTAAACATTGAAGCCATGACTGTGTCACTGGACCCTTGCTCTTTTTGGGCTTCCAATCTGGATAAATGGCCGGAGCTAGCCACTTACGCCTTGGAGATCTTGTCATGCTCCGCAGCCAGCGTTCTGTCTGAACGTGTGTTCAGCGCTGCTGGTGGTGTGCTGACAGATAAGCGCACGCGGCTCTCCACTGATAATGTAGACAGACTCACGTTCATAAAGATGAACAAATCATGGATCCGAAACGACTTTTCTACCCCTGTGTCATCCTGGGGAGAGTAAAAGCTTGATGATTGGTTAAAATCACCCTACCAAACGTTTTAAGCTTTCAAATTACTAATCATGTTTATCTGTATCTTGACTGGAAAATAATTTGGGCTTTGTAGCAGTGTGCAGCACTGATCCTATTAGCCCATCTATACTAAGCTCCACCAGATTTAAAATTAATAATAATTTGTAGCTGCATCTAGCCCGGAAAATAATTTTGGGGATCCGAGATGCGCAAGACACATAAGTGCCTTCTTGCTGCACTACCTGCAACATGACCCTCATATTGTCAGAATTCGAAGTAATCATGACTACTGGGTTGCCACACTCTTAGATCCCCCAAACTTTTCGATCAACCTTTTCATTTTAATAAAGACCAAAAAAATGGTCATTTTTGAAATTATAAGCATTAGCAGGTTATTAGAAACTGAAATCAAACAGTTTTCAACTCAAAACTTTATTCTAGGTGATGTTACATTTTCACATAGGACCCCTTGTTCGAAAGGAGCTTCTGAACTCTCTCGTCCATTGAATTTGTCAGGTTTTGGATGGTTTCTGCTTCAATTGTTTTGCATAAGGACAGAATACCCTCCCAGAGCTGTTGCTTAGATGTGAACTGCCTCCCGCCATCATAGACACTCCTTTTGATGATGCTCCAGAGGTTCTGAATGGGGTAGAGGTCAGGGGAGCATGGGGGTCACACCATAAGTTTGTCCCCTTTTATGCCCATATCAGCCAGAGATGCAGATGTTTTATGTGCAGCATGAGATGGTGCATTATCATGCAAAAAAATGATCTTGCTGTGAAATACATGGTTCTTCTTCTTGAACCATGGCAGGAAGTGCTGTTTGAGAAAATCCACATACATTATGGAGTTCATCTTTAGCGCCTTCAGGGATCCTAAAGGGGCCGACAATCTCTCTCCCCATGATTCCAGCCCAAAACATTACTCCACCTCCTCCTTGTTGGCGCTGTAGCCGTGTTTGCGTGGGGTGTCCATCAACCAGCCATCCTCCACTCCATCCATCTGGACCATCGAGCGCTGCACGGCACTCATCCGTGAACAAAACAGTTTTGAAATCAGTCTTCATGTAATGTTTGGCCCACTGGAGCCGTTTCTGCTTGTGTGAAGTGGATAGAGGAGGTCGACAGGATGGCATATGCACAGCTGCAAACCTCTGAAGGACCCTGCATCTTGTTGTTCGGGGGACGTTGGAGTCATCAGCAGCTTCAAAAACTTGTCTGCTGCTATGACAAGGCATTTTTGCCGCTGCTCTTTTAACCTGACGTAATTGCCTGTAGGAAAGAGTCCTCAATTTGCCCTTATCAGCACGCACACGTGTGTACTGTGAATCAGCTACATACTTCTTGATTGCCAAGACACTTCATCCTGATCATCGCACAATGTTGATTGTAGTCATGCCTTGACCTAAACACTCCACAATTTGTTGCTTCTCAGCAGCCGACACATCCTTTTTCTTTCCCATTTTGGCAGAAAATGTAGGCTGCTTAATAATGTGAGACAGCCTTCTTAAGTAGTCTTGCCTTTCATTGGACACACCTGCCAAACTAATTAGCACAGGTGTCTGCAATTGCTTACAGTGATATAAAGAGCCCTGACACACATCACCATCATTGAGTTTAACTGACAAACAAACAAATTCTTCCCTTATCACTCCTAAACACTTTTTGCATAATAATTTGGAACACAGTGTACATGTGCTTTTCCACAAAACACCAGTGGTTCACGTAGTGAATCTTACAGTTCTAACTTGCCAACCGTGGTCTGTATGGAGTTGTTCAATAAAGGGCCCAAAATTAAGATAACATAGATGGGAGAGGTCTCTATGAATAGGAATTCCTAAGTATTTGATACCCTGTGAGGGCCAGGCAAAGGGAAAGTTGGACTGGATGGAATCCTATATGGATTTGGGGAGGGAGACATCGAGGGCCTCAGACTTCGCTGCATTGATTTTAAAATTTGACCATGTAACAAAGTGATCTATTTCAGCCATAACAGCATGGATGGATATATGTGATTGAGTGATATATACTAGTACATCATCAGCAAATAGAGAGCACTTGTACTCGGTGCCTCCCACCTCAATCCACCTAATATTGGGGTTATGGCGAATTGATGAGAGCAGGTGCTCCGTCACTATGATGTATAAGAGAGGGGACAGAGAACATCCCTGCCTTGTCTCATTGGTGATTGGGAAAGGTGATGAAAATGTTCTGATGCACCCCCTGGGCCTTGGGACACCCGGAGCCGGACCCTTTTTGGTGGATGCTGGTGGTTGTAGTCTTCGTGGCGGCGACCCGGTTCCGTGGCTCAGGGTGGTCAAACCAGTGGCGGAACTATT
This sequence comes from Phyllobates terribilis, assembly GCF_046119375.1. Taxonomy (NCBI): domain Eukaryota; kingdom Metazoa; phylum Chordata; class Amphibia; order Anura; family Dendrobatidae; genus Phyllobates; species Phyllobates terribilis. The sequence goes on along the minus strand of NW_027362769.1, from coordinate 212,218,929 downwards.
TATGTGGTTTTGATGTTTAAATGTCCGACTACGCCACCCGTGGATTGCGGTCAGAGTGAACCGCCGCTGCAGGGCAGACCGCTGAGGCTGGTGTTGTGGGTGCAGCAGAGCGTAGCGTAACTCCCCACAGGAGGAGTATAGCCTCAGGGCAGTGTATGCGGAGGATGGGGGTGATGGTGCAGGGCAGCAGCAGTAACGACACGGAGTCAGTGATGCAGTCCAGGGCCTTTACTCACAGTTCTTATTATCCAGACCACGTCTGCAGGTAACGGCTGCCCACGTCGTACAGTGCTCACCAGGTGAGGGGCTCAGACAACTCCCAGATAACTTTGGAGCGCTTCACAGGACCCCCTTTGTGTGTCCTTTGTCTGGCCTTTCTTACCAACCCTTCTGTCCGGCTGCCTCGGGCCTCCTCTTGGTAAACTTGGCGCCAGTTTCCCTGACCCTATGTGCTGCCCTCCTAGCGGGTGTAGCGAGGGGCTGCGCCACATAAAATGTCACAGCCTCCGGTTTCTAGCTGAGGGTCGTTTCCTGCCTCCACTAGTTTCGGGGACCGGTCTCCCCCTTTGGCCTGACCCCTCCATGCAGGTGGATTCGGGCGTGCGGTGGCGACTCGCCCGTCCGCACCCCTGGAATCCCTTCGTTCCTCGTTCCTGGAGCCTTCTCCGCTCCTCTTCCTTCCTTCTCCCTCTTCCAGGCCTGGGCCTCTGTTACTAGGCCCGCCTCCAGAGCAGAGCTCATGCAGAGCCCCTGCTCCCTGCCACTTCTGCTCAGACTTCTCTGCACTGAACTAAGATGGTGCCCACCTTTTATACTCCCTTCTCAATGCACCCAGTAACTGCTTCCTCCGTGCTCCTGCACTACAGGGTTCCCCTTCCTCAGTGTTCCCTCCCCCCACTCCAGCCAGGGACAGGGACTGTCGTGCCCATCTCAGGGGCATATTGGTCGCCCTGCCCCACGGCAATGTGGTGTAATGCATGCAGGTGTCGGGTCCTGATCCACACTCCATCCTTATCTGAGAGTGAGATATCACACCTCTGGGTGAGGTGCAATACCTCTGTAGCAACCGAGCCCTCAGGGTGCTACAGTTCCATTTATCTTCAGCCTAGGTGACGTATTGCGATACAGGGCCGTGATTTTGGCTATAAAAGGGTCCCCTAGACCCCTACCCCAAGCTTTTTAAGAGAATCATATATGGCGTGCCAGGAGACACTATGGAATGCTTTCTCAGCATCCAACGAGAGTATCTAATTACAAATTTTTAACTGCATCTAGCCCAGGAAATACTTTGTGCCTAGTAGCAGTGTCTGCTAGTCAGCGGATTATCCCGGCTGTTAAGCAAGCTACACCACCTGTAGTTTGGACACTTAATTTTTTCAAAGGAAATGCTTCGGGACCACGGGATACTCAGTGAAGAGCATCAGGAGGCACCCCAAGGCATAGGGGCTGGGACTGGCAGTAGGATGCCTTGCGGTGGACAGCCGAGCTCGATCCTTATAAAAGCTTTTTAACTGCAGCAGCTTTAGTGGACGCTACTGGAGCTGGAATTACGCGGCTGCTGGCATGATACTTGCCCTCCAATAGATCCTTGTAAATGGATTTAAAGTGTATTCATTCAAATTAGAGAGACAATTTAAATTAAAAAGCTTAGAGCTGCCTCCACCACAGGGGGGCTCGCTCGACCCACCAGCGGACAGACACCAGTATTGGGAGAGGGGGGCTGGCCGTCAGGGTTCACCGCGGCTCTGGCACAAACCCGGTGACACGGGCAGGAGCGGACTGAATGTGTCGGCTTCTCACTTTTTGGATTTTAGAAGGGCATGACATGCCTATATCTGTGTCACCCCTCCTTTTACTCCTCCACCTCTTTTCTTTTCTCATGACTATATGTACTTGTCACTTTTCCATGTGTTAGTTGTGTCTTCTGAGCAGTTTGTCAGCTTTTGGACACCTTTGAAGGTGTTTTCTATGTGTTTCTATGTGTTTTTGTTTGCCTGCCATTGGTTTTAACGGTGTTCGAAGGTGTTCGACGAACAGTTCGGCGAACACACGGGTGTTCGACGAACCGAACCGAACTCGAACACTACGGGGGTGGCTCAACACTAGTCATAAGTCATTTTCCACACAGACAAAATAGTTTGGGAAAATTGCATCATGTTCATGCATGTAACTGCAGGCTGCTTCTGCACCCGTCCACGATGTGGACTAGAACAGTGACCCACTAAATTCCGCCATTTGCAGATGTAACTGGCCCAATACCTTTAACGTTTGTATGAACCTGACCTTTGGCTTTATCTACACGTCAGTGTTTGTCATCTGAAACATTTTACTCTATGAACCATTCACTGACTTTTTGCCTGAAGCTTGAAAAACTAATTTGGAAGAGGTCTCTATGGATGCCATGTGCAGGTTTACACTCCATGGACAAATCTACTACCTATGAAAAGAAGAGTGGGGAGCAACCTGATTTGGGCTCTCTTCCTTTCATTAATCTTTAGCAGCCACCCTAACTTCCTGTTGGCACAGACACTCTGGGGATAAGTGCAGACGACCATAGTTTCGGTCTGAGAGCAATCCAATGTTTTGACCGATGTTTTTCAATGAGGAGGCCATGCACGTGTTTGATTTCTCCCTCGGAGCAAGTGGTTCGAGGAAAAAATCACAGCGTGCATGATTTGCCTCTGATAATCGGATCGCACTTAGCCATTCAAGTCTATGGGTCCATGTAAAACATCGGGCCGCACTTGGATGATGATTTTCACGGACAGACTGAATGGAGAAGACGGTGAAACTTTTTTTTTTATTCTCCACAGCCAAGAAAAATGGATCCCACTCTGATCAAACTCTGATCAGAGTCTGATTAGCATAATCGGACCGTTTTTTTCTCGGATGGAGAACATACAGTCGGTTTGTATCTGTCGTTAACATAGGCAACTGCAGATCAAACAAGACATGGACAGAAATGAAAAGTTTGCCCTTGTAAACCACAGATCTGCAGCATTTATGGAGGTCTTTCCATCTCAAATATTATCGTTGTGTTAATTTTGTTTTCCTAGTTGATACTTGTGTGTAGCTCAAATTTATTAATTCCTAATGCAATTGTAATCTACTAAATATTAAGGATTAAGCAAATTTCATATTAAATTCTGATCACCTCTTATTTTAGTTTGTTAACCCTTTCCCGACATGGCCAATTTCCATTTTTGTGCTTTAGTTTTTTCCTCTCCTTTCTCCAAGAGACATAACCTTTTATATTTTTCCATACACATAGCTTATTTATTGCAGGACGAGTTATACTTTTGAATGACAACATTCATTTTACCACACACTTTACTGGAAAACATGAAAAAAAAATACCAAGTGGGGTGAAATTGCGAAATAAGAAAAGTGAAATTCTGGCCATTTATTGGGAACTGTGTTTACAGCAAACATTGTATTGTAAAAATGAGCTGGCAATATGACTCTCCTCGTCAGTATGAATATGTACTTATCTAGTTTTCTATTATTTTCGTGGTGAAAAAAAATTGGAAATTTGTAAAAAAAAAATATCTTGTTTGTGCCACCAGTTTCCGAGACCCCTAACGTTTTCATTTTTTAGTCGATGGAGCTGTGTGAGGGCTTATTTTCTGCAGACTGAGACAATGTTTTTGTTGAGGCCATTTTGCGATAGATATGACAATTTAATCGCTTCTTAAAGGATTTTTTGCAGTGTTCCGTAATCAAAAGAACACAATTTAGAATTTTTTTCTGTTTATGGTGTTTATTGATCGGGTTAATTAATTTTAGATTTTGATCAGGCTGACTTTCATGAAAGTGGCGATACCCCATATGTGTATTTTATAAATATCTTTACTTTTAATGGGGGAAGAGATGGGTGATTTGAGCTTTTATTTATTTTATTTTTTTGTTGCATATTTTTATATTTTTACTTTTCACTGTGTGTGTTAGTCCCCTTTGGGGACTTGAACCTGAAATTATCCATGGTATTATTGTATATAGCAAAAATTGCAGTCTCCTATGAACACCAGCCAGAAGCTGACTTCAGCAGACCCCCAGCCATCAATGCAACCTTTGGTGAAAATCATAAAAATTAGGATTACTTGGGGAGGGGGGCAACAGGAATGAAAGAGGAACAAGACCAAATCTGCCCACTGTGAGCTGGTTACAAGTCCTCTCTACAATACCGCTTCAACATTTTTTTCTATTTCAGCATCTGCTAGCTATCAGTAATGTTTGTTCAGTGTATGCATTAAAATATTTAGCTGTCTCTGTCTTCTGATGTTTCCAGCAACACTCTAGTTCTCTCCTGCATCTCCTGCACATATTTAAAATTAAAAATGTCCAGAATATCGCCTTATAAAGTAATAATCCCCCAAGTACCACTTTAAAATTGACTAGGGATGAGCGGACCTGTGGAAGTTTGGGTTCTGGTACCCGAACCAAACTTTAGTCCAAAGTTCGGTTCGGGTACCAGAACAGTACCCGAACTTGAGCCGGAACCTGAAACCCATTGAAATTAATTGGGTCTCTCTCTCCTGCTGGACTTCCCCGTGACTCTGAACATTAAAACGGTCTTCTGGGAGAAGTCCGTGTTCAGAGTTTAGCACCGGACAGTTAAAGTTCGTGTTCGCTCATCCATAGTAATGACCTGAGTGCTGCTTATAATGAAAAAAATACTCCCTTGGTGCCCCCTTAGAGAAAATATGTCAGCAGGTTTTTGCTATATATCTGACAGAAGTATGATGAATGGGCAGAGACCCTGATTCCAGCGATGTATCACTTACTGGTATGTATGCTGTAATTTTGATACAATCACTGTTTTCTCTGCTGCAGATCTAGCAGAGCTCAAAATGCTGAGCTGTGCATAACTCCGTCAGCATCACTGATTGGCAGCTGTATACACTCTACATTGACATAAGGCTGCCAATCAGTAGTGAGGGTGTGGTTACATAGAGCAGTTGAACAGGATGCACTAGACACCTAGTTCTGCAGTGATAATCTTCTGCTGATAACACACTGATTTTATTGAAATTGCACCACACAGCCCAGTAAGTGACACATCGCTGTAATCAGGGTCTCTGCCTCTGTATCATGTTGCTCTCAGATTACTTACCAAAAATGTGTTGAAAGATTCCCTTTAATAATAAAGTACCTTCTTAATGTAAGGGGTGCAGGGTGGTAGTAGTGTCGAGAGATTTCTGTGGTATTATATTCTCACCCTGACCGCCCACAAATACAAGATAATGTCCGTGTTGTATTGTGCTTTGCGTGCTGTGTAAAACACTTACAGTTTTTGGGTGCTCTTCCATCTTCTTTAGGAATCCAGCCGTTGGAGGCAAGCAATCATTGTCACACACAGTCTCTCTTTTATATAGCATAACTTTACTAAACTCCTTTTGTTGCTCAATTCTGATCACAGATACCGTCCCTTTGCACATCACAATTACATTTGTCATCCTCTCTTCTGTCCCTTTCGGTCCTATCTTCAGAGTTAGTTTCTCCGGTACTGCAGCTTTCCAGAACACTGTCCTACTCTCCTCAGGTATGTCCCCATCCGCTCTCCCCTCTTTGGGAGTTGTGAAGACTGGCTCCATCAGTCCTTCTACAGGCCTCGGACGTTTTGGGAATTTTCCTCAGAGTTTACCGCTTCAACGTTCCCCCAAACTGCATAACTCTTTCTATCATCGACCGTCGATATCCTTATTGACTTTCAGCCCCAAGGGCCCAAAGCTTCTCCTCAGCATTCCTCCAGCACATACTTTAAAGTTACCAACAGCAACAACTGCTCTGACTCAACTGTTTCCTGACAGGAATAACCATTGCTCTCCTCTGGCCCAAACTCCTACCCCTTTTTCAACTGGACCAATCATCAACTGTTTCCGTCGGTTGCTGGGCAAACTACTCCGTTACTACCCAGGCTCCTTCTACACTGGAGCTATTACTAAATATATTAACTATTTCTATCCTAAACTATTGTGCCCACCACTGCACTGTACCCAATTCCTAATCTAATGTACCATCCACTCCTAACATATACTGTCCATGTAACTAACATTAGACAATAGACATTTACATATTCATATATAAACATAGAGTAGAGCAATACATTCACAAAAGGGAAAGAGGCGCATGACCATCCCTTTCACCCTCTTACATTCCTCCCTTCTAAAATATGGTCGTCCCCGACCATATGGTACTGGCAGAATACCAACATGTTCATTAGCATATAATACTACATTTAAAGTATTTATTAAACAATCTCACACATATAATTATAACACTCTTTCTTAGAGTCCTTCTCCTCTTCAACGCGGCATGCACATCGGGTCGTCCATTTTTCATATGGGTCCACATGACCCGGGTCCCACAGCTCCGGGGACCCCGACACAGAGTGTCCAAGTTTCTTTTTAAACTTGGGTCTGACTGACCCTGGCCCCCTTGCTCCTGGGACCCATAAAAACATCCATAACAGGCCCGTTGCCCACAAATCCTGTTCCGGGTTCACTGACCACAGGAAACCTTTCCATGAACACAATGGCCCACTGGCCATTTTGTACCAGCTCTGACAGTCCTGGAGCAGAGACCTGGCACAATCCTTGGGTCATCCTGACAAATTCTCCCCCTTCCCTCCTTTTACTGATCAACACCCCTTTAAAACAAGTGTGCTGCTCATCAGTACCTGTAAAGAGAGTTCAGGATAAAACAAAGACAGTCTGTGAATAAAAAAACACAATCCATTGAGCAATAGCACACAGTCCAGGGACAAGAGGCTTTTAACCCTTTTCAGGGTCATAATCCCGTAATCCAGCAGGGGAAGGTGCAACAAACACAAGAACTTGGATGGGGGTAAAACAATAAACTCACTGATCTTTCAGCCGTCCAGCCAGCACCGATCCCTTCTCTGTGTCATTAGGGCTGCTTGCCCTTTAAGAGACGCGGAACAGTCTCTTCAACAGTGACGGCATTTTTGGCCACTTCAGTAACCCTCAAACTCTTCAGGGACTCCTATCTCCGGGAACACGGAAAAGTTCCTCTTTTTTTTTTTTTTTTTTTTTAGTGCAACCAGCACAACTTTTTCAATGTCCTGAATATTTAGGCCTTTATTCAGGGTTGCAGGTATCAGAGGTGGCAGCTACCGCTTCTGCTGATTTCGAGTTGGGCTGGATCACTAGCTGCTGTGGCATGGCCGTGGTGTCCAGCTGAATGCTGCCTTGGCAGGTGTCTCCTTCCAGTTCGTCCTCCAGCAACAAGGAGACCGCCAGCGCATAAGGACCTTTGGGTCCAGGATCTCGGATGAAGGACACCCGATTTCCCTCGCATAGGGGTCGCTGGTACTGGATAGAGCTCGCATTCACATAAATACGTTCTCCTGTCTCAGACACTCTGATGAAACAGTATCACCGGCTTGGATCAGTGTAGACGAGCCGACCGATGATTTTCTGACCGGCCAGAGCTCCGCCTCCTGGATGACGAAGCTCTGCCCAAACTTCGCTCTCCCTCTGTTTTTTCTCCTGGATGACAGCCGCCAACCACTCCTCCTCCCCCGGGGACGGGAAGGGGCCTTCCCCCTCTCCATACTTCAGTTGAGTGGGATGGGAAGACGCTTCTCCAAAGTGAGGCTGTTGTTATTGGGTCTGGGACCGCGCACTACTCACCAGTCCAGCACTCCAGGGTTCCGTTACCACCGCTCCTTGTCCATGGTCCTTGGATGTTCCGACCGCTTCACTGCTTCGGGCCCTCTCCAGTCATTCTTTCACCACAGGACTTGGAGATGACAGTGTCGCAGCCGCTTCCGGTTCTCGGCTGTTCCGGTCAGACCTCCTGGCTCCTGGTCGCTGGTCATACAAAGCACCAAGAGGTATGGGGAAGCTGTCAAACGCAGATTCTTCCTCTGTTTCTTCCATCTCCTGTGGTTCTCGTGGCTGTCTCCTCATATCCTCTTTCTCCCATTTCCAGATAACGAGGTCTACACCGTCACGGTAACGAAAACTACAGTGCTCCATGTTCTTCCGTGACCGTGTCTGAAATGGTGCCATGCTACTCTGTATGTGAGTATATGGTTCAGGACTCCTCCCTTCCATGGCCGGAGTCACTCCTTGTTCTTCAGGGATCTGTAATACTAAGAGAGGCTTCTTCTTTCGCCGCATACACGACTGGCGGGCATTGACTATAAGGGGCTGCGCCCTAGGTTCAGGCCAGCGCCCTCTCCAGTCAAAGGTTCACTTCGCTTTTCTGGCAGACCGTCCATGATGGGCGGAGCTATCATCAGCCTCTGCACCATCCACCATTTTAAAATCTTCGACGCCCGCCATTTTGAGACTTCTAACGGTCATCAAACTAACTGTTTTAGGGGTTCCTCCGCTCTTTATATGCGAGGACTCTAAATCCTGCCGCCTACACCAATTTTGTAAGGGGTGAAGGGTGGTAGTAGTGTCGAGAGATTGCTGTGGTATTATATTCTCACCCTGGCCGCCCATAAATACAAGATAATGTCCGTGTTGTATTGTGCTTTGCATGTTGCGTAAAACACTTACAGTTTTTGGGTGCTCCTCCATCTTCTTTAGGAATCCAGCCGTTGGAGGCAAGCAATCATTGTCACACACAGTCTCTCTTTTATATAGCATAACTTTACTAAACTCCTTTTGTTGCTCAATTCTGATCACAGATACCGTCCCTTTGCACATCACAATTACATTTGTCATCCTCTCTTCTGTCCCTTTCGGTCCTATCTTCAGAGTTAGTTTTTCCAGTACCGCAACTTTCCAGAACACGGTCCTACTCCTTTCAGGTATGTCCCCATCCGCTCTCCCCTCTTTGGGAGTTGTGAAGGCCGGCTCCATCAGTCCTTCTACAGGCCTCGGACGTTTAGGGAATTATAGCCGTAAAAACACAGATAGACGCATGTCTGAAGGAGTCCTTCAATGTGGTGCTCCTGTCCTGTTTTTTCACTCCTGTTTCTGTTTATGCCAAAGGTAACTTGTTGCTATTATTATTTATAGACTTAGATCTTTTTTTTTAGAATATGTTGTAAATATATATATTTTTTTCTTACTTATTTTTTATCCCTCATTTTTAACTAGAGTTGAATCAATAGACAGGAATTACAGTGGTGGGAAAACCACTGAGATTTATGACGTGCACAGTATAGGTTTCCTAGAGAAGCTCACCATACTTTTTATTTTGACATATAGTAATTTCATGCACTCTGGGTTATGGTGAGGAATGTCTAAAGCTTCAATTATGTCTCTGGATGAGGAAAGGACACTTTGGTTACTTAAGAAAAGAGTATTAAAAGTCTTCTGCTTTTTATTTTAGTGTATAATAAAATATCAAGACTAAAGTTGAGCAAATGGTTTTGATACAAACCTAATTCATTTCGAAATTTTAGGAAGACAGCGAAATACATCAATAAGCAATTTGCTTCACATGAATTATCTAAACTTTTCCTCTGATTTTTTATGCATTGCAGATAATTGAAGTATCACATGATGATGGGCATGACTGGGAAGGCTTACCAATAATGCCTTGCACCTAATATATCACACAGTATAGCAGAGCCACTCAGGAACTTCTGTATAATAGTAGAAACAGGAAATGCAGAAGACATTTTGTGCTGAATCTGGATAGTGAGAGAACGTCAAAGCTCACAGCTTAAAAACTCAAGAAACAGCACAGATAGTGTATGACAGCACACCAATGAAAAAAGATGTGTGTGTGAGGAAAATGGATAATACAGATTTAATTGATAGGGTGAGAGAGCTACGAGAGATATACAGTGTCTACGTGGCAGGGCAGCTGCTGTTTGCTTGGTCAGTGTGGTTATAGTGCTGCTGCTATTCAATCACATATACATGTCTTTTCAGGGCAATAGGAGGCTTTGGTGTACAAAGATATTCCTCCGTGGTCAATTGATTTCTTACAAATTGAATTTCCTGTCCTGGCAACATTCGAAAAAGATGGAAAATTTGAATTTCTAAAGATTTAATCATTACTAATCAAAACGAATCAAGACAGCATGCAGCTGTCTGACCTTAAAGGTGATTAAGCAGTTAAAGAGGCTTTCCATGCTTACTTTTTTGAGCACCTATCCTTTGCATAGTGCTCATCAATATCAAATTCATGGCGTGGCAACACCCGACACCCCCGCTGATGTTGTTTTTACTGTAGCTCTGGCAGCGGCCAAGTGTTGAACCCACACCGTTCATTGATGTACTAGAAGGTAGATACCAGAATAGTGTTTCTGTATGTAAAATTGCATAAGCCAATTTTTCTTTACTAGGGTCGAGGGGACCCGTGGGAGTTCGGATTCTGGCACCCTATCCGAACATTAGTCCAAAGTTCGGTTTGGGTACCAGAACTGTACCCAAACTTGAACCAGAACCTATTGAAAACAATGGAGACCCGAACTTTGGATCTGGAAAAAATTCTCTCTTGCTGCAACGGACTTTCCCCAGAACTTTGCAACGGACTTCTGGGAGAAGTCCGCGTTCGGCGTTTAGCACCGGACACTAATTGTCCAGAATAAACCCCGAACTTTTAAGTTCAGGTTCGCTCATCTCTATTCTTTACTTAAGAAAAGTTCTTTCTGGCTCCTAATTTGGAGTAAATCCCAACAAACCCGTCTCCTTTAATCTAGGATACACAAGTTGTAAACATTGAAGAAAAATATCCAGACCCCTTTAAGTGTATTTACCATGGCAACTTACACGAAGAGTTCCATAGTCTCACTGCTTTTACTGCAGAGAATCTCTTACTATGTAGGCATGCAACCTTCTTTCTTCTAATTATAAAAGATGTCTCCTTACATAAATAAACTGTATAAAAACAACTGGGAGAAATCTCTGAATTTGCCTCTAATAAATATATGCATATCAATTAGGTCTTTCCTCGTCTGTCTTTTTATCAAAGCTAAATAACCCTAATTTGGATAATATTATTGTGTACTGTGGTTTGTTTGCTGTGTCAATTCTGTGTCCGACAGAGCTATCTTACAAGAAGCCATTTTATCACTTTCAACTGTATTTGCATTTTTAAGATATTTCAGACCTATTATCAAAGTGTGTAGATTACAAAGTGTGCACTATTACTGTGTGTAGGGGCAGTATTACTGTGTGGGGGCACTAATATACAAAAATGAAGGAGAAAAGCCAGCTCACCGTAACTTGTGCAAACCAGTGTGCAGGAAACAACGTTCTGACCAAATATACTTGAAATCAAAAGCAATGGGTTTCAGCCTCTGATAAAAATTGTATCCAGCTTTATTAAGGTTAAAAATCCATGTCACATATGAACTGGGGAGGACAGAAAGCACAAAGGCACTAGAACTTTGCATGATGAGTGAAAATTGATTAGACAAAGACATTTCAGCAGCAAATTCTGCAGACTTGTTATGGTTGGGAGAAATTGTCATCAAGGTCTGGGTTAGAAGGAGAAAAAAGACAAAGCTAACAACCACACTTAGAGAATTTATGTATTCATTTAGGTGTGCTAAAGTGAGTGATGTTCACAATTTGTGATACCAATGTTACAAATATTGTCCTAAATAAATGAGAGTGGCATAAAGAAAAAATTTTGATGTACAATCCCATCTTGAGAATTTCTATGATGTCCCTTCTCAAAAGTTGACAAGCATGATCAACAGTGCAGATAAAGACCTACAGTCTAAAAAAACCTAACCTAAAAGTCTAACGGGTATCATGAAAATAATTATATAAATAATCAGCATATCAAAAGGAACCCCAGACACATAGGAGATATGAAAAATACACTATAATTTTGTTAAGTACAAAAAAATATATAAGTAAAGACATCACATGATAAGTGTTGGGAGAGAAACAGCTAAAACCATAGTGGGATACAAAATACAGAATCCCAACAAGTGACAATAAGGAACGCACTGGTGGTCCCAGGTTACTATACGTGCCCCATAGACTGTAATGTGAGCAGATAGAACACAGCTGATATAGTGAATGCCCAGCAAGTCCAAGTGTACATAAAGTTATAAGTGAATGAATGTCACAAAGCAGCTATAGGTGGGCTTACAGATAAATAAGTATCACATGGCAGTTGAACATAGTCAAGCATGTGCCAACAAATGCGGGAGATGTATGGACTATTACAATACCAGCATAGCTGCGACCAGCATACCATATAATCATCTAGTAATGATGGCACAGTCTACTGAATGGTAGAACAAATGCTGGCTATGTACAAATACCTTGAGTCATGATGGGGAACCTGGGGCTAGACAGAGCAGTCAACCAAGTGCCTCGACACACGTTTCACCTTACGGCTTCGTCAGGAGGCATGCTTACAATAAGAAGTGGGTCCTATTTATATGAACCAGGTGTGCAAATCACCAATCGATGCGCTCAGTCGCGATGCCCCGCCTCCCATGATGCCGAGGCCCAGAGTGCAGCCCGCGAGATGGGGAGGAGGAACTACGTCATCCCCCCCATCAACCGGACAACGACGCATGGGCCGCGACGCCACAGGGGCGCCGCAGTGCACGAGTGAAGGCGCATCCTTGTAATAGAAAAATAGAAGGCTGCAAGCAAGAACTGCCCAGTTTCTGAATGACATAATCGCTGACGGGGGGTGGCCAGTCCCCCACCACCAACGAGGACAGACCAGAACATAATAATGGGTAAGTGTAAAAGGAGCCGCACAATAATAATAGCAGGCATCCTTGTGGACATTTGATGCTTCATCAAGTTCTATAATACGTTCCACGAATCATCTGAGGGAATAACACCAGTATGATTACTTCTATCAACATCTATATCTGATGATTTGCATCTACTTTTATATCTGCTGCATTGTGATTGGGCCCTTAGTTGTTATCAGCATATTTATTATATTATATATGATTACTCTCTCTTGTTCTCTTTCTCCCCGTTCCTTCCCCCATTCTCCCTTTTTTCGCGTTCCCTCCCCGTCTCACAATTTCCCTTCTTTCCTTCCATATACTTTCCTTTCCTGTTTCTTTTTTTCTTTGTTTTTAGTTTTATCCATCTGGTTCATTATTGATAATGTGTTTTATTTATGGACATTATCTGGAGACAGAGCATAATTGTTTGACTAATATTTATTCTCTCTTGCGATTGCCTAAATATGTTATAGATATTTATACTGTATTGAGCCACACTGCCCCCTAAATGGAGAGTGCATATGTACCTTTTCTTCTGGTAATTAGCATATATTATATGCAGTGAGCAGTTATACATATATTTATATTATCTGCATTAGATATCATTTAGGATGCCTGCTATTATTATTGTGTGGCTCCTTTTACACTTACCCATTGTTATGTTCTGGTCTGTCCTTGTTGGTGGTGGGGGATTGACCACCCCCTGTCAGCGATGATGTCATTCAGAAACTGGGCATTGCTTGCAGCCTTCTATTTTCCACACAAGGACGCGCCTTCACTCGTTCACTGTGGCGTTGCGGTCCGTGCGTCATTGCCCGGGTGATGGGGGGGGTGACGCAGTTCCTCCTCCCCATCTCGCGGGCTGCACGCCGGGCTGCGGCATCACGGGAGGCGGGGCATCGCGACTGACCGCATCGATTGGTGATTTGCACACCTGGTTCATATAAATAGGACCCACCTCTTATTGTAACCATGCCTCCTGATGAAGCCGTAAGGTGAAACGTGCGTCGAGGCGCTTGGTTGACCGCTCTGTCTAGCCCCAGGTTCCCCATCATGACTCAAGGTATTTGTACATAGCCAGCATTTGTTCTACCATTCAGTAGACTGTGCCATCATTACTAGATGATTATATGGTATGCTGGTCGCAGCTATGCTTGTATTGTAATTGTCCATATATCTTCCGCATTTGTTGGCACATGCTGGACTATGTTCAACTGCCATGTGATACTTATTTATCTGTAAGCCCACCTATAGCTGCTATGTGACATTCATTCATTTATAGCTTTATGTACACTTGGACTTGCTGGGCATTCACTATATCAGCTGTGTTCTATCTGCTCGCATTACAGTCTATGGGGCACGTATAGTAACCTGGGACCACCAGTGCGTTCCTTATCGTTACTTGTTGGGATTCTGTATTTTGTATCCCACTATGGTTTTAGCTGTTTCTCTCCCAACACTTAGCACGTGATGTCTTTACTTATATATTTTTTTGTACTTAATAAAATTATAGTGTATTTTTCATATCTCCTATGTGTGTGGGGTTCTTTTTGATATGCTGATTATTTATATAATTATTTTCATGATACCCCTTAGACTTTTAGGTTAGGTTTTTTCATTATTTTGAGACCGCATTTCACAATCGGTGATCTGCCTTGTAGGTTATTAAAGACCAACAGTCTGTTTCTGTGCAGTCACACATCAGAATGGGATTGTGTTAGAAGCAAGAATGTGGAGATTTATGAAGCATCTTGTGTCAAAATTTTGTCCAAAAAAGGTTGCAAATTATGGTGCATGTATGTTTTGTGCAAAAATGTACCCTTTAATTCAGTGTTACACTTTTCGAAAATTATAGTGCAACTTGAAAAATTATAAAGCAAATCTATGCCAGTTTGATTTGTTGGTGATTGAATACACACAGTCAAAACAAACTTATTAAGTTGTGCCTTTTAATAAATTTATCGTATTTACTCCAGAATTGTTTTTCTTAAAAGGGGTTGTCCACTACTCTGACAACCCCTTCTGAATTCCCCAGTAAAATAATAACACTTATACTCACTACTAGTGTTGGCACCATTCCATTAGTGTCGGCACTGGCTCTCCCGAGGATTGCGTGACATTATTATGTCATGCAATCCTAGCGGCCAGTCAGCTCTGGCTTCACTCTTTTTTCCTATGGATGTAATTGATATCCAGAGGAGGTGAGAGAGGAGCAGCAGCTCTCACTTCATCTGGATGTCTTGATTTGTCCAAAGGTGGGAAGAGTGAATCCAACACTGATTGGCCATAGGAACATTAAAAATGTAACGCGATCCCCAGGAGTGCCAGTACTGACACCACTGGATCAGCACCAACACCGGAGATGAGTATAAGTGTTATTATTTTACTGGGGGCAAACATAGGGATTCAGAAAGGGTTGTCCGAATAGCAGACAACACCTTTAAGACTACCGTAGAAATACCAATCATAAGTAAACGCCCTCATAATTTTCAGCAAGCCATTTTCAGATTAATGGGCAGTTGAAGAAATTTCTGCAAACAAATCTGCCAAATGTGAATATATCTTAACAATGTAAATGCATAGACCCAGAGTACCTGCCTTTGTTATACACATGAAAACTGAATAATGTGAACTAAAAGAACTCTAGTCCTGTATACTGACATCGCAGACCTTAGGGTCAGTCACATTTCCTTACAGATTCCCCTGCAATGAATCAGCTTCTGTGATTTTATATTAAAATGGATATAGTTTCCAACTTTTTTTAATTTTCTAAAAACTTTAGCGGAGGAAAGTCATGTCGTCCTAGAGGTAAAGTTCAGATGAAAATCCAGCAAACATTGACACTCCAGTTGTATTTTCTCCAGAGTATTATTTTCATATTTTCTTAGGATAATAGTTTTCTTGCAGGCTATTAACTGCACAAATGAGGCCAACAAAATGTCTCCATATTGCAGTTCCTAGAGGAAATAATATTTTGATATAGTTTTCTGCCAAGGATAATGGAAACACATAACCAGCTCTAATAACTCTGGGATGGAGAGAGGGATTACTATTTTGATTTTTTTTTAGGGGAAAATGTGTTTTAAATGGTAGACGCTATTCTCTGAGTCTTTCATATTGGGCATGAAGTATTGTAGCATCTCAAGTTGAAGCTATAAAAAGTATACTACATGGTCACTGTTGTTTCCTTAAACTTTGAATAAATCAATAGTAAAAACAACTAGAAAAAAGTCTTTGCAATGTATCTTATCAGAGAAATATACTTCATTGTAAACTTTTGAGCCGCTTCTCCCCATACCACCGGAAGTACTCCCTGACAAAAATCTATCTTGCTGACGCTGCTTATTAAAGTGTGTAAAAAGCACTGTATATAGGTATATTTTAGCTTTGGGCAGGTGTGGAAAAATGCCGCAAAGTAAGAAAACTTCCAAAAATAGAAGTGTTAATAGATTATTTTTATTAATTAAAAAAATGCAAAGAGAACAAAAAGGGAAATCAGAAAGCCATCACAGCCAAGAGCAGAGCACTGACAGATTTTTGAAAGATTTTGCAGTTCAGCTAGCTAGGGAAGGACATCTTTGGCACTACATCTTTATTGAAAGTATTCAGAAAGCTTCCTATTACAGTTAGGAGGTGAATAAACAATAAAACAAATCTGAAAAATATGTAAGGGTGTGACGGTCGCTGTCATGTGCCTCTCCCTCTCTAAACAGTGTATGGTTTTATTGTATTTTTGTGACTGTATTAATATGTGAGTCTTTATATAGTTTCATAGCGGATAATGTATTGTAAAATATTATTCATGTATAGTGTATAGGGAAAGCATAGGATATAGTTTAGTGCTTAGTTAGTGATAGATAGAAACATTAGGGCACATAGGCTGTGGTGGGCCTATTAGTGTATAAGATATAAGGCATAGTTTAGGACATAGGAGGTTTAGTGACTGCAGTTAAGTATTGAAGGGTGAAGTTGGCCCAACAACCAAGGGAGACAGTTACAAATTAGTCCAGTTAAATGTGGGAGGGGTTTGGGGCAGAGTAGAGCAACATTTTTTCAGAGATGAGTTGATGGTTGAAACGTTGAAGTATGTGCAGGAGGGAGAGCTGAGACAAGTGAAAAAGTTCAGGGCCAGTGTGGTCAATAGTGATGAAGAAAGAAGGAAAGAAAGAGAGAAGCAGCATTATAGAAATTGAAGTGGCCAACTTCAGGGAATCTTCCCTAAACGTCCGAGGCCTATGGCCTAGAAAAGGTATGGAGCACCATGCCTTACTTTCGTCCCAAGGGGGGAAAATGGACAGGGATGCACAGATAGGAAGCGGGACTGTGTTCTTGGAAGTGGTGGAGCCGGGTACAATACTCCTGAGGAAGAAAGAGTCAGAAAAGAAAGGGATAATGCAGGTGGCTGAAACTGCGACTGCTGTATCACATTGTACTGTAACTGTGACCAAAACTGAACAGAAAGAGTTAAGTAAAATGGTGTTGTTGAAAAAAGAATCAAGAGTCTGAGCTTGACTGTGTGGCTGCTTCTGAAAAAGGGACAGAGTATCAGATGAGGCTCTCATCAGAAAACGTAAGTGTTATCTACTACACACAGCCCACATGAAGAATAGGACTTTATCTTTTATTTGTGGAGTGCCACGGTGTGGGAGGAGAACAGCAGCCCTTCGCCATGACTACCACCATGCACCCCTCACATATACATAGCCTTTAAAGGGGTTGTCCAGGTTTGGCATGAAAGACTGTAGTCGCTCTATGTGATTGCAGACTTGTGAATCCTTACATCGCGCACATAGCATACTGTCAGGATTCTCCAGTGTCAGCGGTGAGACCAGTCAGGTGACTGCAAGTATGTGATATGCATACATTAGGCCACATTCCAACTAGACATGGGGGCGTCACTAAATTCCCTTGTATTGAGCAAGGCCATGCATGGTTAGTCGGAATCTGGCCGGGAGAATGTATATCACATACTTGAAGTCACATAATTGCCCACTCTTTTGATGGCAGCGGAGAATCCTGACAGTGAGCAATGTGAGCGCTGTGAGGATTCACACAATTTCAGTTACACAAAGTGACGGGAAACTTTCGAGACAAACCTGGAAACCCCTTTATGGAATGAAACTAGATAGCAGGACCTTCTGTTGCTGGTGGTTAGGAGTGTAAGTGTAACTCATAACAGTAACCTATAATGTATCATTGCTTACCCCCAAATTATGTAAATTTATTAAATGATATGGAAAACGATGATCTTAGTGATCACTAGTGTTGAGCCACCCCCGTAGTGTTCGAGTTCGGTTCGGTTCGTCGAACACCTTCGAACACCGTTAAAACCAATGGCAGGCAAACAAAAACACATAGAAACACATAGAAAACACCTTCAAAGGTGTCCAAAAGCTGACAAACTGCTCAGAAGACATAACTAACACATGGAAAAGTGACAAGTACATATAGTCATGCGAAAATAAAAGAGGTGGAGGAGTAAAAGGAGGGGGAGACACAGATATAGGCATGTCATGCCCTTCTAAAATCCAAAAAGTGAGAAGCTGACACGGCCAGTCCGCTCCTGCCCGTGCCACCTCCGTGTCGCCGGGTTTGTGCCAGAGCCGCGGTGAACCCTGACGGCCAGCCCCCCTCTCCCAATACTGGTGCCTGTCCGCTGGTGGGTCGAGCGAGCCCCCCTGTGGTGGAGGCAGCTCTAAGCTTTTTAATTTAAATTGTCTCTCTAATTTGAATGAATACACTTTAAATCCATTTACAAGGATCTATTGGAGGGCAAGTCTCATGCCAGCAGCCGTGGTAATTCCAGCTCCAGTAGCGTCCACTAAAGCTGCTGCAGTTAAAAAGCTTTTATAAGGATCGAGCTCGGCTGTCCACCGCAAGGCATCCTACTGCCAGTCCCAGCCCCTATGCCTTGGGGTGCCTCCTGATGCTCTTCACTAAGTATCCCATGGTCCCGAAGCATTTCCTTTGAAAAAATTAAGTGTCTAAACTACAGGTGGTGTAGCTTGCTTAACAGCCGGGATAATCTGCTGACTAGCAGACACTGCTACTAGGCACAAAGTATTTCCTGGGCTAGATGCAGTTAAAAATTTGTAATTAGATACTCTCGTTGGATGCTGAGAAAGCATTCCATAGAGTCTCCTGGCACGCCATATATGATTCTCTTAAAAAGCTTGGGGTAGGGGTCTAGGGGACCCTTTTATAGCCAAAATCTCTGCCCTGTATCGCAATACGTCACCTAGGCTGAAGATAAATGGAACTGTAGCACCCTGAGGGCTCGGTTGCTACAGACGTATTGCACCTCACCCAGAGGTGTGATATCTCACTCTCAGGTAAGGATGGAGTGTGGATCAGGACCCGACACCTGCATGCATTACACCACATTGCCGTGGGGCAGGGCGACCAATATGCCCCTGAGATGGGCACGACAGTCCCTGTCCCTGGCTGGAGTGGGGGGAGGGAACACTGAGGAAGGGGAACCCTGTAGTGCAGGAGCAGGGAGGAAGCAGTTCCTGGGTGCGTTGAGAAGGGAGTATAAAAGGTGGGCACCATCTTAGTTCAGTGCAGAGAAGTCTGAGCAGAAGTGGCAGGGAGCAGGGGCTCTGCATGAGCTCTGCTCCGGAGGCGGGCCTAGTAACAGAGGCCCAGGCCTGGAAGAGGGAGAAGGAAGGAAGAGGAGTGGAGAAGGCTCCAGGAACGAGGAATGAAGGGATCCCAGGGGTGCGGACGGGCGAGTCGCCACCGCACGCCCGAATCCACCTGCGTGGAGGGGTCAGGCCAAAGGGGGAGACCGGTCCCCGAACGAGTGGAGGCAGGAAATGACCCTCAGCTAGAAACCGGAGGCTCTGACATTTTATGTGGCGCAGCCCCTCGCTACACCCGCTAGGAAGGCACCACATAGGGTCAGGGAAACTGGCGCCAAGTTTACCAAGAGGAGGCCCGAGGCAGCCGGACAGAAGTGTTGGTAAGAAAGGCCAGACAAAGGACACACAAAGGGGGTCCTGTGAAGTGCTCCAAAGTTATCTGGGAGTTGTCTGAGCCCCTCACCTGGTGAGCACAGTACGACGTGGGCAGCCGTTACCTGCAGACGTGGTCTGGATAATAAGAACTGTGAGTAAAGGCCCTGGACTGCATCACTGACTCCGTGTCGTTACTGCTGCTGCCCTGCACCATCACCCCCATCCTCCGCATACACTGCCCTGAGGCTATACTCCTCCCGTGGGGAGTTATGCTACGCTCTGCTGCACCCACAACACCAGCCTCAGCGGTCTGCCCTGTAGCGGCGGTTCACTCTGACCGCAATCCACGGGTGGCGTAGTCGGACATTTAAACATCAAAACCACATAAATAGTTCCGCCACTGGTTTGACCACCCTGAGCCACGGAACCGGGTCGCCGCCACGAAGACTACAACCACCAGCATCCACCAAAAAGGGTCCGGCTCCGGGTGTCCCAAGGCCCAGGGGGTGCGTCAGAACATTTTCATCACCTTTCACAATCACCAATGGGACAAGGC
This sequence comes from Phyllobates terribilis, assembly GCF_046119375.1. NCBI lineage: Eukaryota > Metazoa > Chordata > Amphibia > Anura > Dendrobatidae > Phyllobates > Phyllobates terribilis. Next base: position 212,198,765 of record NW_027362769.1, on the reverse strand, counting down.
AGGGATCTCCTTTTTCCCCTCTCTTATACATCCTAGTGACGGAGCACCTGCTCTCATCAATTCGCCATAACCCCAATATTAGGTGGATTGAGGTGGGAGGCACCGAGTACAAGTGCTCTCTATTTGCTGATGATGTCCTAGTATATATCACTCAATCACATATATCCATCCCTGCTGTTATGGCTGAAATAGATCACTTTGTTACATGGTAAAATTTTAAAATCAATGCAGCGAAGTCTGAGGCCCTCGATGTCTCCCTCCCCAAATCCATATAGGATTCCATCCAGTCCAACTTTCCCTTTGCCTGGCCCTCATAGGGTATCAAATACTTAGGAATTCCTATTCATAGAGACCTCTCCCATCTATGTTATCTTAATTTTGGGCCCTTTATTGAACAATTCCATACAGACCACGGTTGGCAAGTTAGAACTGTAAGATTCACTACGTGAACCACTGGTGTTTTGTGGAAAAGCACATGTACACTGTGTTCCAAATTATTATGCAAAAAGTGTTTAGGAGTGATAAGGGAAGAATTTGTTTGTTTGTCAGTTAAACTCATTGATGGTGATGTGTGTCAGGGCTCTTTATATCACTGTAAGCAATTGCAGACACCTGTGCTAATTAGTTTGGCAGGTGTGTCCAATGAAAGGCAAGACTACTTAAGAAGGCTCTCTCACATTATGAAGCAGCCTACATTTTCTGCCAAAATGGGAAAGAAAAAGGATGTGTCGGCTGCTGAGAAGCAACAAATTGTGGAGTGTTTAGGTCAAGGCATGACTACAATCAACATTCTGCGATGATCAGGATGAAGTGTCTTGGCAATCAAGAAGAATGTAGCTGATTCACAGTACACACGTGTGCGTGCTGATAAGGGCAAATTGAGGACTCTTTCCTACAGGCAATTACGTCAGGTTGAAAGAGCAGCGGCAAAAAAGCCTTGTCATAGCAGCAGACAAGTTTTTGAAGCTGCTTGTGCCTCCAACGTCCCCCGAACAACAAGATGCAGGGTCCTTCAGAGGTTTGCAGCTGTGCATACGCCATCCTGTCGACCTCCTCTATCCACTTCACACAAGCAGAAACGGCTCCAGTGGGCCAAACATTACATGAAGACTGATTTCAAAACTGTTTTGTTCACGGATGAGTGCCGTGCAGCGCTCGATGGTCCAGATGGATGGAGTGGAGGATGGCTGGTTGATGGACACCCCACGCAAACACGGCTACAGCGCCAACAAAGAGGAGGTGGAGTAATGTTTTGGGCTGGAATCATGGGGAGAGAGATTGTCGGCCCCTTTAGGATCCCTGAAGGCGCTAAAGATGAACTCCATAATGTATGTGGATTTTCTCAAACAGCACTTCCTGCCATGGTTCAAGAAGAAGAACCGTGTATTTCTCAGCAAGATCATTTTTCTGCATGATAATGCACCATCTCATGCTGCACATAAAACATCTGCATCTCTGGCTGATATGGGCATAAAAGGGGACAAACTTATGGTGTGACCCCCATGCTCCCCTGACCTCTACCCCATTCAGAACCTTTGGAGCATCATTAAAAGGAGTGTCTATGATGGCGGGAGGCAGTTCACATCTAAGCAACAGCTCTGGGAGGGTATTCTGTCCTCATGCAAAACAATTGAAGCAGAAACCATCCAAAACCTGACAAATTCAATGGACGAGAGAGTTCAGAAGCTCCTTTCGAACAAGGGGTCCTATGTGAAAATGTAACATCACCTAGAATAAAGTTTTGAGTTGAAAACTGTTTGATTTCAGTTTCTAACAACCTGCTAATGCTTATAATTTCAAAAATGACCATTTTTTTGGTCTTTATTAAAATGAAAAGGTTGATCGAAAAGTTTGGGGGATCTAAGAGTGTGGCAACCCAGTAGTCATGATTACTTCGAATTCTGACAATATGAGGGTCATGCTGCAGGTAGTGCAGCAAGAAGGCACTTATGTGTCTTGCGCATCTCGGAGCCCCAGAATTATTTTCCGGGCTAGATGGAGCTAAAAATTATTTTTAATTTTAAATCTGGTGGAGCTTATTATAGTTGGCCTAATAGGATCAGTGCTGCACACTGCTACAAAGCCCAAATTATTTTCCAGTCAAGATACAGATAAACATGATTAGCAATTTGAAAGCTTAAAACGGTTGGTAGGGTGATTTTAACCAATCATCAAGCTTTTACTCTCCCCAGGATGACACAGGGGTAGAAAAGTCGTTTTGGATCCATGATTTGTTCATCTTTATGAACGTGAGTCTGTCTACATTATCAGTGGAGAGCCGCGTGCGCTTATCTGTCAGCACACCACCAGCAGCGCTGAACACACGTTCAGACAGAACGCTGGCTGCGGGGCATGACAAGATCTCCAAGGCGTAAGTGGCTAGCTCCGGCCATTTATCCAGATTGGAAGCCCAAAAAGAGCAAGGGTCCAGTGACACAGTCGTGGCTTCAATGTTTACTTGGACATACTCCTGTACCATCGTCTCTAGGCGTTGACTATGTGTCAGACTTCTTGTCTCCTGTGGCCTTGCAAAGGATGGGCTAAAAAAGTGGTGAAATGATTCCGCAAAATTGATGTTACCAGCAGATACTGTGGTTCTGTTACGGTTTGAGTGCTGAACACTTGACGGTCCCACGGTTGGCAAGTTGGAACTGTGAGATTCACTACGTGCACCACTGGTGTTTTGTGGAAAAGCACATGTAAGATTCTGCAACAGTCTCTGCTGATACTCCTGCATGCGTGCATCCCTTTCTATGGCAGGAATAATTTCGGCAAATTTACTTTTGTACCGGGGATCTAACAGTGTGGCAACCCAGTAGTCAGGATTATTTCTAATTCTCACAATTCGAGGGTCATGTTGCAGGTAGTGCAGCAAGAAGGCACTCATGTGTGTTGCGCATCCAGGAGCACCAAGTCCCTGTTGTGTTGGTGGCGAGGTAACAATCATGCTTCCTTCCTCTGTCCTCTCCCCCCAACCTCGCACAACAGAAATGTGATCAAGGTCTCCCTCATCTGATGAGTCTTCCATCAGTTCGTCCTCCACTTCTTCCTGGGCTCCTGCACCTTCCTCACTAGTTTGGCTGCTACCATGCGCCCTGGTAAAACCATCTCCCCCACCCTCACATGCCTGCCGCCTTGGTGCTGCCGACCGTCTGGACCTTGCAGATGTTAGCCCTTCCGCATACAACTCCTCCTCCTCTACTTCCTCCACCTCCTCTTGTGCCACCACCTGACTCCGAATTCTGTTTAACATGTGCTCCAGCATGTAAATCACCGGAATAGTCATGCTGATAATGGCATCATCAGCACTAAACATCTTCGTCGCCATTTCAAAACTGTGCAGAAGGGTGCATAGGTCCCTGATCTGAGACCACTCCTCCAGCGTGATTTGCCCCATCTCTGGATCTCGTTGGCCCAGGCTATACGTCAGAACGTATTGTACCAGGGCTTGTCGGTGCTGCCACAGTCGCTGCAACATGTGCAGAGTTGAATTCCACCGGGTAGGCACATCGCATTTTAGCCGGTGAAGTGGCAGGCCCAACGACTTCTGTAGAGATGTAAGTCGCTGAGCTGCGGGATGCGAACGGCGGAAGTGAGCACACAGCGACCGTGCCCTCTGCAGAAGGCCATCTAGTCTGGGATAGTGGGCTAAAAATTGCTGGACAACCAGGCTCAACACGTGAGCCATACAAGGCACGTGTGTGACATTGCCCCGGCGAAGGGCCGCACCCAGGTTTGCAGCATTGTCGCACACGGCCTTCCCTGGTTTCAGGTCCAGTGGAGACAGCCATTCATGAAATTGGTTCTCCAGAGCTGACCACAACTCCTCAGCTGTGTGACTCACATTTCCCAGACATTTCAAAGTAAAAACCGCCTGATGACGTTGAGCCCTACTGCCAGCATAGTAAGGAGGTGTGCAGGATCCCTTCTGCGCAGTTAGAAAGCTTGTGGCATGACCAGACAGGCTTTGGGTGCAGGTGGAAGACCGAGAGGAGGTTGAGGAGGCAGAAGCAGTGGAGGAACTTTGACATAAAGAGGATTGACGCACAACTCGTGGGGACGGCAAGACTTGGACAGCAGCCCCTTGTCCTGCTGTCACCATAGTTACCCAGTGCCCAGTCAGCGACATGTAACGCCCCTGTCCATGCCTACTCGTCCAAGTGTCTGTGGTGAAATGCACCCTGTCACACACAGAGTTTCTCAAAGAAGCGGTGATGTTGTGTGCGACATGCTGGTGGAGCGCAGGCACACCTTTCTTTGAGAAGTAGTGCCGACTGGGCATCTGGTACTGGGGCACTGCGACGGACATAAGGTCTCGAAAATCCTCTGTGTCCACCAGGCGGAAAGGCAGCATTTCTGTAGCCAAGAGCTTGCAGATGGTGAAATTCAACCTCTTAGTTTTCTCATGGCTAGGAGGAAATGGTCTTTTACTTGTCTACATCTGAGGGACCGAGGGCTGGCTATTGTGCTTAGACGGGGTTGATAAGGGTGTCCCCGGCAAACTGCCGGTCTGTGAGGAAGATGCAGGCGGACATGTTAGGTTGCCTTGATCCAAAGGTGGTGCTATCGATGTCGGACAGCGCTCAACACCAGCTGGTGTTACCACCTCCAAAGAAAATGATGACCTGCCAATCACGCTGGCTGTTGCGGGTAAAGAGGTGGCAGGTTTGCGCCCCAAAACAGGTGTGACTGCTGTCCCCCCAGTCACAGAGAATGAAGAGGCCGCGGATGCACAAGATATGGCAGACGGTGGTTGGCCCGGCCGGCTAGGCCGCATTGTAGCACACTGAGCTTCCCACTGCAACTTATGCTTCATGTCCATGTGCCGGTTCATGCATGAAGTACTCAAACTATGTATTTTTTGGCCTCTACTTAGCTTTTGCTGACAAATGTTACAGATAACACGAGTTGGGTCATCTTTATCGATCTGAAAAAATGCCCAGGCTATGCAAGGCTTAGCACCCATGCGACCTGAAGAGCCACCACGACTTGTGGTGAGAGGCAGAGTTGTGTTTGAGGATGCAGTTGTTGACGTGCTTCCAGTACTACGTCTCTGTCCAGGAAGGCGCAACCTGACCTCGTCGTCACTAGCATCTTCCTCCACCTCCTCTGCTGACCTCATCTCTTGGCTGACTGTGGGTTGACAGTAAGTGGGATCTCCAACCTCATCATCATCACCCTGTGTGTTATCACACCCGTCGTCCTCAGAGCCAACCTGTTCCTGCCCTGACAAAAAACTAAAGTTGTCGCTCCAATCAGGTATTTGAGTCTTATCATCGTCTTCCTCATTGTCTCCACCAACAGGAGTTACAGTTTGGGAATGAGGGTCTACATTATGGTCAGAACCTTCTGCGTCTGGTCCTGGATCCGATTCATAAAGATTCTGGGCATCAGTGCAGATCATTTCCTCGTCTGGATTCACAGAAGCGCTGGAGTCGACCTCTGATTCCCAGGCTATAGTATGAGTAAACAGCTCTGTAGACTCAACCATCTGTTCTACCTCATACTCAGACGGGCAGCTGGAGATTTGGGAGCTGTGAGGAAGCAAGTGCGATTTGGGTGACACCTTTGAGGACTGGAGTATTTGTGATGTTGAAGTTGATGTGGAGGAGAGCCCACTTAAAGGAGCACTTGATATCCGTTGAAGCACCTGCTGTTTTTGTGCGTCATCTGGAATTTGTAGCGATTGGCGTGGCCGTAAGAAAGGGATCTTATCACATTGTCCGCTAAAAGAAGTAGACATTTTAGTTTGGCTGGAAGATGGTCTTTCTTCTGCAGATGTTACTGTTGCTTTAACACCTACCCCACGGACACAACCTTTTTTCCCCTTCCCAACACGCCTATTCCCCTTTCCACCAGCAGCAGGCCTTTTTCCACTCATTTTGGTGGTTAACTAATTCACAACTCTGGAGTTGTTTGCACAAAAAAACAATGGATGGTAACCGAGCAGAGCTGAGTGGCCAAACTGTGGTATTAGGCCAAAACTATTGGCTGGGTTAGATGCAGAAAAAAATTATATTCAATTTGTAACCTGATGGAGGTCAGTATAGATGGACTAATACAACAAGTCCCACACACAGCTAGAAGCCCAATATTTTTTCAGAGGTAGATGCAGAAAAAAATATATTCAGTTTGCAACCTGATGGAGGTCAGTATAGATGGACTAATACAACAAGTCCCACACACAGCTAGAAGCCCAATATTTTTTCAGAGGTAGATGCAGAAAAAAATATATTCAGTTTGCAACCTGATGGAGGTCTGTATAGATGGATTATTGAACAAGTCCCACACACAGCTAGAAGCCCAATATTTTTTCAGAGGTAGATGCAGAAAAAAATATATTCAGTTTGCAACCTGATGGAGGTCAGTATAGATGGACTAATACAACAAGTCCCACACACAGCTAAAAGCCCAATATTTTTTCAGAGGTAGATGCAGAAAAAAATTATATTCAGTTTGCAACCTGATGGAGGTCTGTATAGATGGATTAATAGAACAAGACCCACACACAGCTAGAAGCCCAATATTTTTTCAGAGGTAGATGCAGAAAAAAATATATTCAGTTTGCAACCTGATGGAGGTCAGTATAGATGGACTAATACAACAAGTCCCACACACAGCTAGAAGCCCAAATATTTTTTCAGAGGTACTGTAGATGCAGATAAAAATTATTTTTAATTTGCAACTTGATGGAGGTCAGTATAGATGGACTAATAGAGAAAGTCCGACACACTACTAGAAGGCCAAATATTTTTTCAGAGCTAGATGCAGAAAAAAATTATATTCAGTTTGCAACCTGATGGAGGTCAGTATAGATGGATTAATAGAACAAGACCCACACACAGCTAGAAGCCCAATATTTTTTCAGAGGTAGATGCAGAAAAAAATATATTCAGTTTGCAACCTGATGGAGGTCAGTATAGATGGACTAACAGAGAAAGTCCCACACACTACTAGAAGGCCAAATATTTTTTCAGAGCTAGATGCAGAAAAAAATTATATTCAGTTTGCAACCTGATGGAGGTCAGTATAGATGGACTAATACAACAAGTCCCACACACAGCTAGAAGCCCAAATATTTTTTCAGAGGTACTGTAGATGCAGATAAAAATTATTTTTAATTTGCAACCTGATGGAGGTCAGTATAGATGGACTAATAGAGAAAGTCCGACACACTACTAGAAGGCCAAATATTTTTTCAGAGCTAGATGCAGAAAAAAGTTATATTCAGTTTGCAACCTGATGGAGGTCAGTATAGATGGATTAATAGAACAAGACCCACACACAGCTAGAAGCCCAATATTTTTTCAGAGGTAGATGCAGAAAAAAATATATTCAGTTTGCAACCTGATGGAGGTCAGTATAGATGGACTAACAGAGAAAGTCCCACACACTACTAGAAGGCCAAATATTTTTTCAGAGCTAGATGCAGAAAAAAATTATATTCAATTTGCAACCTGATGGAGGTCTGTATAGATGGATTAATAGAACAAGACCCACACACAGCTAGAAGCCCAATATTTTTTCAGAGGTAGATGCAGAAAAAAATATATTCAGTTTGCAACCTGATGGAGGTCAGTATAGATGGACTAATACATCAAGTCCCACACACAGCTAGAAGCCCAATATTTTTTCAGAGGTAGATGCAGAAAAAAATATATTCAGTTTGCAACCTGATGGAGGTCAGTATAGGTGGACTAATAGAACAAGTCCCACACACTGCTAGAAGGCCAAATATTTTTTCAGAGTTAGATGCAGAAAAAAATTAGATTCAGTTTGCAACCTGATGGAGGTCAGTATAGATGGACTAATAGAATGATGCTATGCCCAAAAGATTTTACTTCACTAGGTGCAGTAAAAAAATTGGTATTCTATACACAGGTGGTATATCTTGCAACACAGATTGGCTACTCCACTGACTAACACACTCTGCAATCGGCCAAAAAGGATTAGCTTTGCTAGATTCAGCCAAATGCTGTGAAAAAAACTGGCACAGCACTGGCACAGACCTGCCTGGCAAAAACTGATAGGAACTGATGTAACCTAGTCCTGAAAAGGACTCCAATTACAATTAGTCTTTACTCCCACAACCTATCTATTTAAGAGCACAGACCTGCCTGATAAAAGTCGTAGGAAATGCTGTAACCTAGTCCTTAAAAGGACTGCAATCACAACTATTCCCTACTCCCAAGCTATCTGTATATTTGTGCGAAAATTGGCTTGAAATTAACAAGGTATAGCGCACACAGCAACAGCGGTGCCGTCTAACACGCAGCTGCAGCAGTGAGAAAATGGTGGCGACGGGGAAAATGGCTTGGTCTTATAGGGCAAGGACATGTGACATACACTGCCAATGACACATGCCCTTGCTTGTGTGAAAAAAAGCACTTCGCTCCGTGTGTGCGCTGCTGATAGGCTGACAGATTGCACCTCCCCACTGTAAATGCGGGAAAGAGAAAAAAAAATGGAGATCTTCATTGTTCCTGCAGAGATCCATCCCCTGCCCCTACCCCCACCCCGCTGTACACTCAAACTGCGTATTAACATTAATTTTCATCATTACTGAGAAAAAATCCAGTTATGATTTTGGTGCACGAACAGTTATCGAACATAACCTCGAACAGCCGAATTTTTCTCAAATTGTTCGTGTTCGCCGAACGGCTCGAACACCGCCCAAAACAGCTCGAATTTGAGATTGGCGAACAGTTCGAGTAGAACAACGCTCATCTCTAGTGATCACTTCTAAAATGTCTATAGGCATCATAATGTCCTAAGGTTCGGGTTGGTTCCTTTTAGTGGCAAAAACGATAGTCATTGTCTGGAGCTAAGGCTCAAGAAAAACCTTGAAGCGCCATACAATCTGTCCATACACATTAGAGGTGTATAAATGAAGGGTTAACATCTCTGTTCTTAACACACTTTACTTTTATAATAACAAATTTCATTTTTGCAGCCCCAAAAAAAATGAAATTCTGTGAAACCAATTCTCAAAGGTTAACGATACTGTAAAAGATGAAAATTAGTGCTTTCAAAGACTCAGACAGATGGTAAAAACGAAAGGTTATGATGAAAGGATAGTAAACTTAGTGAAGACTAAAGCTACAGAGAATGAAATGTGTCACATATACCGGGGAGGCTATACAGGAATGAATCAGGTCTCCAATCAGCCCTTTGAGTTCTCTCTGATATCTCCTCTACAGAGAAGATTAAAAGAGCGATTCAACAAGATTGGTACATTCTAGAATCAGATAGCAGATTACTGGAATCTTTAACCTTCTCCCTTTGATGTTTCCATAAAAAATAATAGAAACACTGAATAGATTGGTTTTATATTTGATTTTTAGAAATTAGACAGAAAGGTCACTTTCAAAATAAGTTGTTGCTACACATTTCTTTTGCTATTTCAGGATGTGTAATAAAGTTTGCAATAGAAAAATCAATTATTCCACCTGAAAAGCAGCGTGACAATGCTGGTAAGTCATTTTGTACCAGGAACATTTAAATAATATATGTTATTTGTGCAGTTGCAATTTATCAATGTAACATTTCTATTATGTGCTATGTTTAATTTTGGAAAAAAGGGGACCATGCTATGCTTGACATTAAAGAAAAGCAGTATTGACTGGACAGAACACATAGTAAAAAAGAACACACACAAAATGGGCTTGAAAGTCATAAAAAAGAATGATTAGAAAAATGGATTATGTTTGGAGTCAAATGAATCCTGAAAACGGCTCAAGAATTAGGCACAACAATTATTTATAAACTTGTTTTCATATACAGTGAAGGAAATAATTATTTGATTCCTTACTGTTTTTGTAAGTTTGCCCACTGACAAAGAAATGAACAGTCTATAATTTTAAGGGTATGTTAATTTTAACATTGAAAGATAGAATATAAAAAAAAATCAAGAAAATCACATTGTATAAATTAGATACATTTATTTGCATTTTGCAGTGAGAAAAAGTATTTGATCCCTCTGGCAAACAACACTTGTTGGCAAGCACAGCAGTCAGAAGTTTTTTGTAGTTGATGATGAGGGTTGCGCACATGTCAGGAGGAATTTTGGTCCACTCCTCTTTGCAGATCATATCTAAATCATTCAGATTTTGAGGCTGTCGCTTGGCAACTCAGAGCTTCAACTCCCTCCATAAGTTTTCTATGGGATTAAGGTTTGGAGACTGGCTAGGCCACTCCATGACCTTATTGTGCTTCTTTTTGAGACACTCCGTTGTTGCCTTGGCTGTATGTTTTGGGTCACTGTCTTGCTGGAAGACCCAGCCATGACCCATTTTTAATGTCCTGGCGGAGGAAAGGAGGTTGTCACTCAGCATTTTATGGTACATGGCTCCATCCATTCTCACATTGATGCGGTGAAGTAGTCCTGTGCCCTTAGCAGAGAAACACCCCCAAAACATAATGTTTCCACCTCCAAGCTTGACAGTAGGGACGGTGTTCTTTGGGTCATAGGCAGCATTTCTCTTCCTCCAAACACGGTGAGTTGAGTTAATGCCAAAGAGCTCAATTTTTGTCTCATCTGACCACAGCACCTTCTCCCAATAACTCACAAAATCATCTAGGTGTTCATTAGTAAACTTCAGACGGGCCTGCACAAGTGCCTTCTTGAGCAGGGGGACCTTGCGGGCACTGCAGGATTTTAAACCTTTAAGGTGTAATGTGTTACCAATGATTTTCTTGGTGACTATGGTCCCAGCTGCCTGGAGATCATTACCAAGTTCCCCCCGTGTACTTTTAGGCTGATCTCTCACCTTCCTCATGATCAAGGATACCCCGCGAGGTGAGATTTTGCATGGTACCCCAGATTGACAGGCATTTTGTATTTCTTCCATTTTCTTACTATTTCACCAACAGTTTTCTTCTCACCCAGCATCTTACTTATGATTTTGTAGCCCATTCCAGCTTTGTGCAAGTTTATGATCTTGTCCCTGACATCCTTAGAAAGCTCTTTGGTCTTGCCCATGTTGTAGAGGTCAGAGTCTGACTGATTAATTGAGTCTGTGGACAGGAGTCTTTTATACAGGTGACTATGTAAGACAGCTGTCTTTAATGCAGGCAATGAGTTGATTATGAGCGTCTAACTAGTCTGTAGGAGCCAGGACTCATAATGGTTTGTAGGGATATCAAATACTTATTTCTCACTGCAAAATGCAAATAAATTTATCTAATTTATACAATGTGATTTTCTTGATTTTTTGGAATATTCTATTAAAATTAACCTACCCTTTAAATTATAGACTGTTCATGTCTTTGTCAGTGGGCAAACTTACAAAAACAGCTAGGGATCAAATAATTATTTCCTTCACTGTATCAGCAGTACATGAGAATGCATCAAACTTTGTAATATATATTACTAGATAAAGTAGCATTTTCAAAACCCTAAACAAAACTATAGATACTCTTTCTCTGAGTGCTGTATTTCTGTAAATGTTTAGAAACCTAGTTATTTAAAAAAAATCTATTATAAACCACTAAATAGGAGACAGGAAAAGCGGGAGAGGAAGGGGATGCAGCTGCAAGTTAACCCTCATCATTTTAGTGACAAGATTGAGGATCAAAGGAGCAAAGGAACAGCAGGGAGAAACATTTAATGTGCTCTGTGCTCTTCGCATTTTATACGTTAAAGGGCATTTGTCAGTAGGATCAACCCTACTAAGCTGTCTACATGCGCACGCAGGTCATAGGAAGCTGAATAAAATGATACATTGATATCTGCGATCTGATGTCTTATTCCAGAGAAATCCAAGTTTTTCTTTTATGTAAATGAGCTGTGTTGGACTATGGGCCAGGCACTGATCTACCTGAGAATCTGCCCCCAGAGATTATTTTAAATAAAAGGGGCGTTACAAGTGTTATATGTAATGACTGATGGTCCACTCTCCTAATGTCACTGCAGAGCTGTGTGTGATTATACCTATCTGAAGGTTTCTCTCAGCTTCAGCTTCCATCTCACAGGCAGCCAATATTGCAAGACAGCAGAGCTGTGAGAGCTGCAGCTGCTAATGTGTTTGTAATCAAAGTTTGGTTCTGCTGTCTTGTGTTAGTTACATGTCTCACACGGATAATGCCCCCTTTCATGTAAAATAAGCACTGGAGGCAGATTCTTAGGGATATCTGTGTCGGCTCTTAGTCCTGAACTGCTCATTTACTTATTAGAAAATGTGAATTTCTCTGGAATAAGACATCAAATGACAGATATCAAGGTATAATTTTACTCAGCTTCTGTTGATCTACATGCCCATATAGATGGCTTAAAAGGGTTTGGAAGAATGTATGGAGCAATTATATAATGAGAAGTTTTCCAGAAAATTAAAAATGGTACTAAAATATCTTTACATAGCAGGCTAGATAACTTACTAATGTAGTCTTATCAGCCTAGGTGTTCCAAAAACCCTTTAGAGATTTATTCTGAATCCTGGCAGGTCTTCTTCCAGTTTTTTTGGCTGACCTCAACAGGAGTGATGGAAGCCAACTAACTCCTAATTTCAGTCAATAAACCAGCCTCCTCCTGTTGTATAGATAAAGAAGAGGGTTGGCTTAGGTATTGAAATTAGAAGTCAGTTTGCCCCCTTCACTCACTTCTGCAGTCACATGTTGACATAGAAACCACTGTGCTGTGTCAAGCACAGGACCATGAGAGGATCTGCTAGGAGACTTAGTCTGCTTTAGGAAATTATGGAATTATTTTTAACAGCCTTCGGCTCGATCTCGAGCCATGTCGACTTGACGCGACGATGACCAATCAGTAGGAAGATCAATCTTGTGCAAGTTTAGATAAGTCCACCAGGGTCTTCTACACTTTTATCTTGATAGTATCTTTAGGAAATTATGTAACCTACTGTTAGGCGCCGGGCGCTTGCTGGATCAGAAATGGGATCTGAGTCATAAGTGTATTCTGTGGGAGCGGGGTTTTTCTTCGTTCAGAAAAAAGGGGGTGATTTGCGTCCCTGCATTGACTACAGAGGTTTAAATGCTATAACCATCAAGAATAAATATCCTCTGCCCCTTATTTCTGAGCTATTTGACAGGTTGCGAGGGGCTCATATTTTCACTAAACTGGACCTGCGAGTGGCATATAATCTGGTGCGAATCCGTGAGGACGACGAGTGGAAAACAGCCTTTAACACTCGTGATGGCCATTACGAGTACCTCGTCATGCCTTTCGGATTATGCAATGCCCCTGCGGTTTTTCAAGATTTTGTCAACGATATCTTTCGGGATTTGCTGCTATCCTCTGTAGTAGTCTATCTTGATGATATTCTTATTTTTTCCCTGGACCTCACCACACACCGAGAGGATGTTCGCAGGGTTTTCGAGCGATTGCGAGCAAATTCTTTGTACTGTAAGCTGGAGAAGTGTCAATTTGAACGAGAGTCGCTACCGTTCCTGGGCTACATCATATCCAGTAAGGGATTGGCTATGGATCCACAAAAGTTGGTGGCGGTACAGAACTGGCAGGAATCCCATTCTCTTAAAGCGGTACAACGCTTCATGGGCTTTATTAACTACTACCGGAAGTTCATACCACATTTTTCCACCCTGGTGGCTCCCTTAGCCGCTTTAACGCGAAAGGGTGCCAATCCCAAGGACTGGTCTCAGGAGACATCGGAGGTGTTCCGGGAGATTAAATCCTACTTTTCTAGAGCTCCCATTCTCCATCGCCCGGATGTAGACAAGCCATTCTTCCTGGAGGTTGATGCCTCTTCTGTCGGAGCAGGAGCGGTTCTCTCCCATAAGAATGAACAGGGTCGGACAAGACCATGTTTTTTCTTCTCCAGCAGAGAGGAATTATACTATTGGTGACAAAGAATTGCTGGCCATTAAAATGGCTTTTTCAGAATGGAGGTACCTCTTGGAGGGAGCTAAGCATCCGTTCGTGGTATATTCCGATCACAGAAACCTTTTATACCTACAGACGGCGCAGCGTCTTAACCCGAGGCAGGCCTGGTGGTCTCTTTTCTTTTCTCGGTTCAATTTCTCCATTCATTTCTTAAAAGGAGAAAAGAACCCTCGGGCGGACGCTTTGTCCCGGTCCATGGATATGGCTGAGGATGAGGACGAGCCAAGGCTCATTGTTTCGCCAGAGTGTATGCAGACGCTGGCTCCAGTGTCTCTAAACCAGGTTCCTCCCGGGAGGACGTTTGTTCCTCCAAATTTACAGAACGAGGTACTGTCCTGGGCACATACCTCTAAGATCGGAGGTCATTTTGGGGTCAAGCGTACCACAGAGCTTCTCCAACGCTCGTATTGGTGGCCTCGGTTATCCCAGGATGTTAAGGAGTATGTCCAAGCATGTGTCTCCTATGCGAGAAATAAACCATCCCGTCAGAGGCCGGCTGGCCTTCTTTATCCGTTACCCGTGGCGGATAGACCTTGGGAGCTGGTTGGGATGGATTTTATTGTGGAGTTGCCTAAGTCCCAGGGAAACACGACTATATTTGTGGTGTCTGACCATTTCTCTAAGATGGTCCACCTGGTCCCTCTGCCTAGGGTCCCTTCCTCCCGGGTTCTGGCATCATTGTTCATTCGTCACGTTTTCCATCTCCACGGGATGCCTGATAGGATTGCCTGTGATCAGGGACCACAGTTTTCCTCCCGGTTTTGGAGAGAATTGTGTAATTTGCTCGACATTGAACTAAATCTTTCCACTGCTTATCACCCAGAGACCAATGGTCTGGTGGAACGCACTAACCAGACGCTGGTGACATACTTGCGCCATTTCGTTTCGGCCAACCAGAATGACTGGTCGATATTGCTTCCCTGGGCAGAGTTTGCCTTAAACAACGCAGTGGCGGATTCCACGGGTCAGACTCCATTTCACCTAAATAATGGCCAACATCCGCGAGTCCCAGTTCCTATGCCGGTTTCCTCTGTGGAACCTGGGGTCAGAGATTGGGCTCAGGAGGCGCGGGAGGTTTGGGATCATACCCAGGAGGCTATTTTGGCTTCCAAGAATCGGATGAGAGAGTCGGCTGACGCTCATCGTCGTCCAGCCCCCGTATTTTCCCCGGGCGACAGAGTGTGGCTCGCGGCTCGCAACATCAGAGTACGTGGGGAATCCGCTAAGTTTGCTCCCCGTTTTATTTGTCCTTTCAGAATCCTGGCCCAAATAAACCCCGTAGTGTACCGGTTACAATTACCTCGACACATGAGGATTCACGGCACCTTTCATGTGTCGCTTCTTAAGCCGGTTCGTCTGACCAAATTTTCGGAACCCCAATCTGCTCCAGACGCCAGGGGTGATGATTTTGAGGTACAGGCGATTGTGGGGTCTAAGATGGTTCGGGGGAAAAAATTTTACCTCGTACACTGGAGAGGTCATGGAGCTGAGGATTGCTCTTGGGAGCCTGTGGACCACATTCATGCTCCCCTGCTCATTGAGGAATATGAGTGTCAAGTGGAGGGGGAGGTTAGAAGGGGGGATAATGTTAGGCGTCGGGCGCTTGCTGGATCAGAAATGGGTTCTGAGTCATCAGTGGATTCTGTGGTCTCCCATTCTGGTTCAGCCAGGGCTGATGCTGCTCAGCATCACCGTCAGTCCCAACGCCTAGTCAATGCACGAGAGGTACAAGTGGTATCTCGTGTATTTGTGCCTAGCAACATGAAGCACAGGTTGCGGAGAGAGACTAGGCCACTGCAGCCTAAGTCTAGAATGCATCGCACTGAGCATGCCCGTGACATGGCGCACCGTGATTGGTGGTTCAGGAACCAGCTGACCCGGTGACCTGGCACCGCCTGATTGGTCACAGGTGACGTCACCAATGGTGCAACAGTGGGGCAGGGCTTCGTTTTTAAAAGGCCCGCCCACAAACATGATGGCGCGCTCAGATCATTTGAGCTAGTTGCTTGGCTGTGCACGCATATCTCCGGAGCTCCTCTAAGAGCCATATTGAGCGGGTCAGCTCAGTCCGGTAGCACGCCGGCTGAGTGCACGAGTACCTGGCGGGATTCACATCCGCACACTAGCGGCTTCTCCTATAGCGTAGCACCTGTATCGTAGACAGGGCTACTGCTCCTAGTCCGGTCACATGTCTCCCTGCGGTTCTTGGAGATTGTGTGAACCGCTTTAGCGCCATTTCCCATAGCGTAGCGCCTGTATCGAAGACAGGGCTACTGCTTCTCCCCGGTCACACATCTCCCTGCGGTTCTTGGAGATTGTGTGAACCGTTAGTCTCCTCCCGTGTGCTGTAACACGGAGAGGTTAGGCAGGTTTTGGGTGCGTTGCCGGACGCTCTTCTTCCGAGCACCTATCGGAGATAAAGCGTACCGCTATACCCTGTCCCGTGTGAAGTTAACACGGAAGGGTTATCTTTTAGTTGGTTTTTCTTCCCTTCTCACCCGGGAAGAGTTCGGCAGCAGTCCACCAGGCTGCATCGCGGACCCCGGGGTCGGTTGCATTCCTATTTAATAAAGTGTTTGCAACCGTCCCCCTAACACCTACTATGAAAAGATCATTTATCAACAAATTCTCAAAAATACCTTACCATGTAGTATGTCTACTTTATGTCAGTAATCAGTATCAATTTTCAAATGTCATTTTTGGTAGGGTGTTCAAAGGATTAAATGTTTAGCAGCAAATCTTGATTTATTCCGAGGAAATTTACAAAACCTTCTTTTTTAGGGACCTATTCAGTTAGGAATAGAATTAGAGGTGCCTATGTATCGGATAACCCTCAAAGTTATATTATTTTAAAACTGCACCTCTCAGATGCAGGAAATGTGTTAACCTTTCAGGGGCTTCAGAAGGATTAATACAAGGGTTATATGAGAAAATAGACTTGACAATTTGCTACCCACTTTTTTTTGAAAATGGTGATGCTCCACCTGTGGTCAGAAACTGCTTGGACCAATGGCCATGGAAGGAAAGGACATAGAGATGGGAGAATCGATTTCCAGAACTCCGATCCATTGGCCAAGTCAGTAATTTGTGACCTTTGAATGGGAAGCCTGCAAATTATCTTACCTCCCGGCTCTTCTTTTGATTAGCAGGGCTAGTACAATGTCATTATTGTGACGTGATGCACACACAACATCATGCCAGCCTGGCTCATTAAAAGAAAAGCCAGAAATGCCGGGAAGTTAAGAGATTCGCATTTTTCTTTTCTTTTTCAAAGCATTGCACGGCAGTGAGCTTTGTAAGCCATTTTGATAAAACGACCATCAAATATTTTTTTTATTCTTTTCTTTTTTGTGAACCTGAAACAAAAAGAAAAGTGTAAACCTAGCTAACTCTAAAAAGCTGATGCCCTATAAGAGGTGAATTGGAAGCCTATTCATTTTTTTTATTTTATTTTCAGTGAAAAAAAATACAAAAAGTAAAGTAAATATAAGGCTAATGACAGGTAATAGAAACTATAGCAAAATTGGGAACTAAAATGTAACATTTATTATTAAATTTAAAATCGTTACCATGGATGATATAACGTTAAAAAACACAATGTGATAAAACATCTGAGTAAATCCCAAACTCAGGTTATTGAATATTTCACTTACAAACTGTATATGATTAAAGAGGTTGTCCACTACTTTTACATTGATGGCCTATCCTTAGGATAGGGCATCAATGTATGATCGACACCCCCGCCGATCAGCTGTTATCGGTGGCAGCCGGAATTACACACTTGCCGAGCTTCTGGTAGTGGCTGAGGCTTGGTACTACACATCTGCCTCCTATTCAAATCAATAGGAGGGGGATGTGTAATACCTTGCAGCTTCCAGTACCAGAAGACGGAGCAGCTCGTCAAGTGAGTGCTTCAGTCTGGCGGCCACTGCTCCCGACACCAATAACAGCTGATCGGCGAGGTGTCGAGCCCTGGACAATCAGACACTGATGACTTATCCCAAGGATAGGTCATCAATGTAAAAGTAGTGGACAACCTCTTTAAGCTCCCTTCATTGAGGGTAATCGTTCAATGGCGCCTAAGATTGGTCTACCTAACAATAAATCATATGAAAATTGTACATTCACACTGAAGGCATCAAAACTATGAATTAACACATGTGGAATTATATACTTAACAAAAAAGTGTGAAATAATTGAAAATATGTCTTATATTCTAGGTTCTCCCAAGTAGCCACCTTTTGCTTTTATGACTGCTTTGCACACTCTTGGCATTCTCTTGATGAGCTTCAAGAGGTAGTCACCGGAAATGATTTTCACTTCACAGGTGTGCCCTGTCAGGTTTAATAAGTGGGATTTCTTGCCTTATAAATGGGGTTGAGACCATCAGTTGTGTTGTGCAGAAGTCTGGTGGATATACAGCTGATAGTCCTACTGAATAGACTGTTAGAATTTTTATTATGGCAAGAAAAAAGCAGCTAAGTAAAGAAAAACGAGTGGCCATCATTACTTTAAGAAATGAAGGTCAGTCAGTGCGAAAAATTGGGAAAACTTTGAAAGTGTCCCCAAGTGCAGTTGCAAAAACCATCAAGCGCTACAAAGAAACTGGCTCACATGAGGACCGCCCCAGGAAAGGAAGACCAAGAGTCACCTCTGCTTCTGAGGATAAGTTTATCAGAGTCACCAGCCTCAGAAATCGCAGGTTAACAGCAGCTCAGATTAGAGACAAGGTCATTGCCACACAGAGTTCTAGCAGCAGACACATCTCTTCAACAACTGTTAAGAGGAGACTTTGTGCAGCAGGCCTTCATGGTAAAATAGCTGCTAGGAAACCACTGCTAAGGACAAGCAACAAGCAGAAGAGACTAGTTTGGGCTAAAGAACACAAGGAATGGACATTAGACCAGTGGAAATCTGTGCTTTGGTCAGATGAGTCCAAATTTGAGATCTTTGGTTCCAACCACCGTGTCTTTGTGCGATGCAGAAAAGGTGAACGGATGGACTCTACATGCCTGGTTCCCACCGTGAAGCATGGAGGAGGTGGTGTGATGGTGTGGGGGTGCTTTGCTGGTGACACTGTTGGGGATTTATTCAAAATTGAAGGCATACTGAATCAGTATGGCTACCACAGCATCTTGCAGCGGCATGCTATTCCATCCTGTTTGCATTTAGTTGGACCATCATTTATTTTTCAACAGGACAATGACCCCAAACACATCTCCAGGCTGTGTAAGGGCTATTTGACCAAGAAGGAGAGTGATGGAGTGCTACGCCAGATGACCTGGCCTCCACAGTCACCAGACCTGAACCCAATCGAGATGGTTTGGGGTGAGCTGGACCGCAGAGTGAAGGCAAAAGGGCCAACAAGTGCTAAGCATCTCTGGGAACTCCTTAAAGATTGTTGGAAGACCATTTCTGGTGACTACCTCTTGAAGCTCATCAAGAGAATGCCAAGAGTGTGCAAAGCAGTCATCAAAGCTGTTACAGATCCGGGTGGTGGAACCTCTGTGCTGAGGTGCAAGGAGGGACCCAGAGAGGCGTGACTAAGTATCAACTCAGACCGACCCTGGTCATAAGGCGGCTAACGACTCCGTGACCAGGGAGGGACCGAGTAGAGGGACCAGGTGCTACTCTGGGGACGACCTTGTAAGAGAGCAGGTGGCTCCCACTGGTCGGCAGACTGGGACTGACCAGTATAGCGGATGGACACAACAGGCAGGCAGAAGTCTCTGGATAGTTGACGGGTGGTCAAGGCAAGTGACGGCAGGAGTCTCTAGGTGGTCACGGCAAGTGCTCCCAGGTGAGCGGGCTGGCAGGCACAGCAGGTAACAGGCAGGTAACAGGCAAGTGCTCCCAGGTGAGCAGGCTGGCAGGCACGGCAGATAACAGGTAGGTAACAGGCAGGTGCTCCCAGGTGAGTGGGCTGGCAGGCACGGCAGGTAACAGGCAGGTAACAGGCAGGTGCTCCCAGGTGAGCGGGCTGGCAGACACGGCAGGTAAGAGGCAGGTGCTCCCAGGTGAGCGGGCTGGCAGGCAAGGCAGGTAACAGGCAGGAAACAGGCTGGGGGGCAAGACTGGTAGTCAGGCTAGCAGCGGAACCTGAGGGCTGAAGCAGAGGTCAGAAACACTGTGCAACAACTTTGCTCGGGCACCTCCATTTTGGAGGAGGTGCCTTATATATGGGAGGACCCTCGGCTATTTGCCGGGGACTCCTTAGGACGGCGCGCGCGGCCCCTTTAAGAGAGAGGGAGCGCGCTCACGCGCCCTAAGCACGGTGCCCGGGAAGCTGCGCGTTCCGGAAGCAGCAGGAAGAGGAGCGCAGGAGGACACCGCGCGGGGAGCGGGGAGGTGAGAAGGACGGCATCTCTGCCTGGCAGGGGGCAGAGACGCCGATGCTACAGTACCCCCCCCCCTTTATGCCCCCTCTTTTTTAGGCCATAAAGAAATTTTTCAAGGAGAAGCGGGGCATGGATGTTCTCCCTGGGTTCCCAAGTTCTCTCCTCTGGGCCAAACCCCTAGCAATCCACCAGAAAAAAGGTTTTTCCTCTTACCCTCTTGGTGGCCAGAATATTCTCTACCTCAAACACGTCCTCAGCGGAAACCGGAGCAGGGGAAGAACCTGGATTATTGGAAAAAGAGTTAAAGACAACTGGTTTGAGGAGAGATACGTGGAAGGAGTTGGGAATCCGTAAGGTGGCTGGGAGTTTTAACTTGTAGGCCAGTGGATTGATTTGCTTAAGGACTTCAAATGGACCGATGAACTTGTAGGAGGGTATTTTGAGCCGAACATGTTTGGAGGAGAGCCAAACCTTGTCTCCCGGACGGAATTGAGGTGGATTGAGGTGGATCCAGACATCTCTTGTCAGCATGTCTCTTCATCCGCTCGGAGGACTGAAGAAGTGTGGACCTAGTACTCTCCCAAATGGTGGAAAATTCGCTGACCAGAGACTCCGCGGCAGGGTTGTCCACAGAAGCGGAGATGGGAAACGGAATCCGGGGATGTTGACCATAAACTATAAAGAACGGAGACTTGGAAGATGATTCGCTCTCATGGTTATTGTAGGAGAATTCGGCCCAAGGCAGGAGATCCACCCAGGTAGGTGCCGGAGGTAGCTGGTAAGGATCTGGTTGATCCACTCCACTTGACCATTGGACTGTGGATGATAAGCGGCGGAGAAATCCAGGGTGACATCCAGCAGCTTACACGTAGCTCACCAGAAACGAGAGGTGAACTGAACCCCTCGATCCGACACGATGTGGAGGGGTAGGCCATGGAGACAGAAGATGTGGAGGAAGAAGTCCTTAGCTAGCACTGATGCAGATGGGAGACCAGACAGAGGGATAAAGTGAGCCATTTTAGAAAAGCGGTCGGCTACCACCCAAATAACTGTACAACCGGCAGAGACAGGGAGATCTGTGATGAAGTCCATAGCAATGTGTTGCCATGGAGCATCAGGTACAGGAAGAGGCAGGAGACGACCGGCTGGTAGATGTCTGGGAACTTTGTTGCGGGCACAGGACGAACAGGCTGAGATGAAGTCTACCACATCCTTGCGCAGGGTAGGCCACCAGTATTGCCGGGCGATGAGCAAGAAGGTCTTCTTTTGGCCAGCATGGCCGGCTAGTTTAGATGAATGACCCCAGCGAAGAATCTTCACACGATCCTGTACTGCTACAAATGTCTTACCGGGTGGAAGACGAGTCAGATCCAAGGGGGCCACATTCATCACTTTGGAGGGGTCGATGATGTGCATAGGATCCTCCTCTTGATCGGAGGACAAGAAGGAACGGGACAAGGCGTCGGCTTTGACATTCTTATCCGCCGGGCAGAAGTGTAGGACGAAGTCGAAGCGGGCGAAGAACAAAGACCACCGGGCCTGGCACGGGTTGAGTCTTTGGGCATTCTGGAGATATGCCAGGTTTTTGTGATCCGTATAGATGATCCCCGGGTATAGAGCCCCTTCAAGCAGGTAATGCCACTCCACCAGCACCAATTTAACGGCTAACAGTTCTCGGTCTCCTATAGAGTAGTTGCGCTCCGAGGAGGAGAAGAGTTTGGATTAGAAGCCGCAGGTTACCATTCTCCTGGAAGAAGACTTTTGGGTGAGCACTGCTCCGGCTCCGGAGGAGGAAGCATCAACCTCCAGGTAGAACTGTTTGTTGCAATCCGGACGGTGCAGCACTGGGGCCGAGGAGAAGGCTTGCTTTAAGGAAAGGAAGGCCTCCTCAGCTTCGGGTGACCATTACTTGTGATTTGCTCCCTTACAGGTGAGCGCAGATATGGGAGCAGTCCGAGAAGAGAAGTGCGGGATGAAGAGACGATAGTAGTTGGCGAAGCCCAGGAATCGCTGAATCGCCTTCAACCCCTCTGGACGGGGCCACTTTAGGACAGCAGAGAGCTTCTCAGGATCCATTCGTAGGCCTGTCTGGGAGATAACGTAGCCCAGGAATGGAAGAGAGGTCTGCTCGAAGAGGCACTTCTCCTTTTTGCATAGAGGTGGTTCTGCCTGAGCCTAAGCAGGACCTGACGAACATCCCTCCGGTGTGTGGGAAGATCCGGAGAGAAGACCAAGATATCGTCCAGGTATACCACCACGCAAGAGTAAAGAAGATCACGGAAGATGTCGTTGACCAATTCTTGGAAGACAGCGGGAGCATTGCAGAGACCGAAGGGCATCACACGGTACTCATAGTGACCGTCCCGGGTATTGAATGCCGTCTTCCACTCATCTCCTTGACGGATTCGGACCAGGTTATACGCTCCACGTAGATCCAGCTTGGAAAAGATCCTGGTGCCCTTAAGGCGATCAAACAACTCGGAGATGAGCGGCAGGGGATATTTGTTTTTTACCATGATCTGATTGAGTCCTCTATAATCAATACAGGGGCGTAGCGAACCATCCTTCTTTTTGACAAAGAAAAATCCTTGCTCCAGCCAGGGAGGTAGATTTCCGGATGAATCCCCTAGCCAGATTCTCCTCAATGTACTCAGACATGGCCCGGGTTTCGGCCGCCGACAACGGGTAAATACGCCCACGGGGTTGAGTGGCACCAGGTACCAGGTCGATCGGGCAATCATATGGCCTATGAGGTGGCAGTATCTCTGCTTCCTTTTTATCGAAGACATCCGCGTAGGACAAGTAAGGGGCCGTTAGACCGGGTAAATTAGCTGGGGTAGGTGGAGGACGAGTCAGGCGAACCGGAATCAGGCAGGTCCTATGGCAGTCCTGCCCGAAGTGGAGTACTTCACCGGATTGCCAGTTCAGCACGGGTTCATGTGTCTGGAGCCAGGGTAGACCTAGCAATAGGGAGTGAGAGAGTCCGGACAACACATGGAAGGAGATTTTCTCAGAGTGCAGCATTCCCACCTGCAGGGTTAGGGGCTCAGTGATGAGCAGGATGGTCACCGGAAGGAGTCTTCCATCCACGGAGGCGACGGACAATGGTTCAGCCAGAGGTTTGGTGGGAATTCGGTATCTCTCTACCAGGGACTGGGAAATGAGGTTTCCAGCAGCTCCAGAATCCAGATGAGCAATTTCAAAGAGACGGTTCTCTCCCCAGGAGATAGAGACAGACAAAGTCAGGGATGGAGAGGGCTTACTTTTGCCTAGGATTACCTCTCCGAGCGGTCCTAGACACTGAAGTTTCCCGGCCTCTCTGGGCAGGAACAGATCGGGTGCTCTTTACTGCCACAATAGAAACAGCTCCACGTGGCTCAAAGTGACTCTTGGCGAGATTTGACCATCTTGGTCTGGTTGATCTGCATGGGTTCGGGCGAGTGCGCCCGGAAAGTGACTGGTTGAGAGGCGGGTCTCTGGAAAGTAGGAGCAAGGCGGAGGAATTTTGCCTCTCCGGGTGGTCTCTTTGGTGCATTCTTGCAACCGGATTTCAATCCGGGTAGCGAGTGACACCAGGTCATCCAGGGTGGTAGGAATGTCCCGACTGGCAAGCTCATCCTTAATCCGGCCGGAAAGGCCCTCCCAGAAGACGGACACCAGAGCCTCGTTATCCCAGGCAAGCTCAGAAGCGAGGGTACGGAACCGTTTGGCATATTGGCCCACGGTGAGACTCTCTTGGCAGAGACGTAGCAGAGTGGAGGCTGAAGAGGATTTTCGTCCTGGTTCATCGAAGACTTTCCGGAAAGCAGCGAGGAAAGACGATAGGTCGGACACCAGGGGATCCCCTCTCTCCCACAGGGGATTTAGCCATGCCAGTGCTTCCCCAGTGAGATGGGACATGATGAATGCCACCTTCGCCCGGTCGGAGATGAACTGATGTGCCAAAAGTTCAAAGTGCAGGGTGCACTGGTTTATGAAACCCCGAGCTAAGGCGGGGTTGCCAGAAAAACGTGGAGGTGCCGAGAGCTGGGGTCCATAGCCGGACGCCATAATAGGAGTAGTTGGTGGTGCCGCGGAAGTAGGCGCTGCCTGACCAGAGAAGGACACAGACGGATAGGATAATGCACCTAGGCGAGAGTTAACAGACCGCAGGTAGTACAGGACCGACTCCTGTTGAGCCCTCTGACGAAAGACCTCCTGGTGCAGGTCGGATATTGTAGGGGTCTGGGGGCCACCGGGTTCCATTGCCCGAGCAACTGTTACGGATCTGGGTGGTGGAACCTCTGCGCCGAGGTGCAAGGAGGGACCCAGAGGGGCGTAACTAAGTATCAACTCAGACCGACCCTGGTCGTACGGTGGCTAACGACTCCGTGACCAGGGAGGGACCGAGCAGAGGGACCAGGTGCTACTCTGGGGACGACCTTGTAAGAGAGCAGGTGGCTCCCACTGGTCGGCAGACTGGGACTGACCGGTATAGCAGATGGACACAACAGGCAGGCAGAAGTCTCTGGATAGTTGACGGGTGGTCACGGCAAGTGACGGCAGGAGTCTCTAGGTGGTCACGGCAAGTGCTCCCAGGTGAGCGGGCAGGCAGGCACGGCAGGTAACAGGCAGGTAACAGGCAAGTGCTCCCAGGTGAGCGGGCTGGCAGGCATGGCAGGTAACAGGCAGGTAACAGGCAAGTGCTCCCAGGTGAGCGGGCTGGCAGGCATGGCAGGTAACAGGCAGGTAACAGGCAGGTAACAGGCAGGTGTCCCAGGTGAGCGGGCTGGCAGGCACGGCAGGTAACAGGCAGGTGCTCCCAGATGAGCGGGCTGGCAGGCACGGCAGGTAACAGGCAGGTAACAGGCAGGTGCTCCCAGGTGAGCGGGCTGGCAGGCAAGGCAGGTAACAGGCAGGAAACAGGCTGGCAGACAAGACTGGTAGTCAGGATAGCAGCGGAACCTGAGGGCTGAAGCAGAGGTCAGAAACACTGTGCAACAACTTTGCTTGGGCACCTCCATTTTGGAGGAGGTGCCTTATATATGGGAGGACCCTCGGCTATTGGCGTTGCCCCTTTAAGAGAGAGGGAGCTCCCTAAGCACAGTGCCCGGGAAGCTGCGCGTGCCGGCAGCAGCAGGAAGAGGAGCGCAGGATGACGCCGCGCGGGGAGCAGGGAGGTGAGAAGGGCGGCGTCTCTGCCTGGCAGGGGGCAGAGACGCCGATACTACAAAAGCAAAAGGTGGCTACTTTGAAGAACCTAGAATATAAGACATATTTTCAGTTGTTTCACACTTTTTTGTTAATTATATAATTCCACATGTGTTAATTCATAGTTGTGATGCCTTCAGTGTGAATGTACAATTTTCATAGTCATGAAAATATAGAAAAATCTTTAAATGAGAATGTGTGTCCAAACTTTTGGTCTGTACTGTATATATGTATATAATGTATAATAAAAAGGAAAGGACTCACCAAATTCATTATAGGAGACTGAAGACTTTACTAAATCTCCACTGATGAATCCAGATCAAGGAGAAAATGCGTTGGGAGAAGTATCTTGGTCTCTCATCTCGATGTAAGGATGGCAGATGGGCGCTGGCTTTATGTCCTTTCACCTATGTCGAGAAATTATCTGCAACACCTGGAAACACCTTAAGGAAAATTTAAAAATAACATATTCAAAAGATGTTAAGTTTAGATTTCCCAATTAGTCAAAGTTAAAGGTGCAGCTTCAAGTTTGTTGCAGCCACAAAGCTTGTCCATAATTTGATATAACTAAGGGAGAATTTAGAATAATTTGAATGAACAAAATTTACAGGAACAAAATTTAAGCTTTCGGTGAACATTGCAACCTCTATTCAGTATATAAAAATGAAGAAATGTGTAACATTAGGGAGGAATGTCCTTCAACATAATCTTCCATATGAATAAATAAATAACACTTTGTGTTTAATTAATTGCAAAATAAATTACTGAGATAAATAATCACTTCCTAAATAAATCCTAAAGGAATCAGTTGTCTCCAGAAGCTTTAAAATTAACGTATATGAGTCCAAAGAGCATAATTAAAATTTTTCAATTGATTTCAGATCAATACTCCAAGATGTTTTGGGGGAAGACATGCCAAATGATGCGTGTTTAAAACAACTGCTCATTTTATAGCTTTAGAATATTAACTCCAAATACATCTATGTTTTTGAAAAGATAACACATTTTATTAGACTTCTTACTACCCCTCCACTGCACCATTTATTGTTTAGAATTAATGTTACTATGTGATTGGGATTGACTAGAGAGAAAGTGAATTGGACCTTTTGACCCATTGAGAACATAGTCACTGTGCGCACAAGGTGGTCAAGCAGAAGGCCCAGTAGAGCACCTGTGGTAGGACAGAGGCCATGGTGAAGAACATGGAATGGGAAAACTAGACCCCCTGTCTCAGTAACCCTAAGGGCTCGTGCACACGAATGATTATCTCGGACAAGTGCTATCCATGGTTTTCACATATAGCACTCATAGCCATGATATTTTATGGGGCTGTGCTCATGTCCAATGTTTTCCTAGTGGTGCGAGGAGAAAAGGAGTCATGTCCGATTTTGATCTAAGTGTCGGTTTAAAATCGGCAATGTAAGATTATAGGTCAATGAAAAATATCGGAGCGCACTCGTATGAGTGTGGTCCGATTTTCACAGACTGACAAAATGAAGAAGGTGGATAAACTTTTTTTTCTCTCCACATCAGAATAGGAACTTCGAAGAAATAATATCCAGTGCAGCAATAAGCGATCTTCTTGTAGCGAGCAACACATGATCAATACAGCTTTACAGTCGATAACGTGGTGATTGGCCAGCACCAGATGAGAAAAAGCAAATGCCCACAGAGAAGTTCTATAGTATACGTCCAGTTGGTTGAAGGGAGAATTTGGTCCTTTATTATCAATGAGGTATAACTTTGGAAAGGGGGTTCAAAGAAGAAAAGGAAAAACTATTCCAGAATGAGAGTAGCAGTGAAAAGTCATCTTTAAAGAACAGATATCTATCAAAGCCATTTCTGAGGAGTGGACCTCAAAAGCAGAGTTGTTGATGCTCATCAGGCTGGAAAAGATTACAAAACAATCTCTAAAGAGTGTGGATTCCACCAATTCACAATCAGACATATTGTGTAGTGTTGAGCCACCCCCGTAGTGTTCGAGTTCGGTTCGTCGAACACCCGTGTGTTCGCCGAACAGTTCGTCGAACTGTTCGTCGAACACCTTCGAACACCGTTAAAACCAATGGCAGGCAAACAAAAACACATAGAAACACATAGAAAACACCTTCAAAGGTGTCCAAAAGCTGACAAACTGCTCAGAAGACACAACTAACACATGGAAAAGTGACAAGTACATATAGTCATGCGAAAAGAATAGAGGTGGAGGAGTAAAAGGAGGGGGAGACACAGATATAGGCATGTCATGCCCTTCTAAAATCCAAAAAGTGAGAAGCCGAGACGGCCAGTCCGCTCCTGCCCGTGCCACCTCCGTGTCGCCGGGTTTGTGCCAGAGCCGCGGTGAACCCTGACGGCCAGCCCCCCTCTCCCAATACTGGTGCCTGTCCGCTGGTGGGTCGAGAGAGCCCCCCTGTGGTGGAGGCAGCTCTAAGCTTTTTAATTTAAATTGTCCCTCTAATTTGAATGAATACACTTTAAATCCATTTACAAGGATCTATTGGAGGGCAAGTCTCATGCCAGCAGCCGCGTAATTCCAGCTCCAGTAGCGTCCACTAAAGCTGCTGCAGTTAAAAAGCTTTTATAAGGATCGAGCTCGGCTGTCCACCGCAAGGCATCCTAGTGCCAGTCCCAGCCCCTATGCCTTGGGGTGCCTCCTGATGCTCTTCACTAAGTATCCCGTGGTCCCGAAGCATTTCCTTTGAAAAAATTAAGTGTCCAAACTACAGGTGGTGTAGCTTGCTTAACAGCCGGGATAATCCGCTGACTAGCAGACACTGCTACTAGGCACAAAGTATTTCCTGGGCTAGATGCAGTTAAAAATTTGTAAGTAGATACTCTCGTTGGATGCTGAGAAAGCATTCCATAGAGTCTCCTGGCACGCCATATATGATTCTCTTAAAAAGCTTGGGGTAGGGGTCTAGGGGACCCTTTTATAGCCAAAATCACGGCCCTGTATCACAATACGTCACCTAGGCTGAAGATAAATGGAACTGTAGCACCGAGGGCTCGGTTGCTACAGACGTATTGCACCTCACCCAGAGGTGTGATATCTCACTCTCAGATAAGGATGGAGTGTGGATCAGGACCCAACACCTGCATGCATTACACCACATTGCCGTGGGGCAGGGCGACCAATATGCCCCTGAGATGGGCACGACAGTCCCTGTCCCTGGCTGGAGTGGGGGGAGGGAACACTGAGGAAGGGGAACCCTGCAGTGCAGGAGCAGGGAGGAAGCAGTTCCTGGGTGCATTGAGAAGGGAGTATAAAAGGTGGGCACCATCTTAGTTCAGTGCAGAGAAGTCTGAGCAGAAGTGGCAGGGAGCAGGGGCTCTGCATGAGCTCTGCTCCGGAGGCGGGCCTAGTAACAGAGGCCCAGGCCAGCAAGAGGGAGAAGGAAGGAAGAGGAGCGGAGAAGGCTCCAGGAACGAGGAATGAAGGGATCCCAGGGGTGCGGACGGGCGAGTCGCCACCGCACGCCCGAATCCACCTGCGTGGAGGGGTCAGGCCAAAGGGGGAGACCGGTCCCCGAACTAGTGGAGGCAGGAAACGACCCTCAGCTAGAAACCGGAGGCTCTGACATTTTATGTGGCGCAGCCCCTTGCTCCACCCGCTAGGAAGGCACCACATAGGGTCAGGGAAACTGGCGCCAAGTTTACCAAGAGGAGGCCCGAGGCAGCCGGACAGAAGTGTTGGTAAGAAAGGCCAGACAAAGGACACACAAAGGGGGTCCTGTGAAGCGCTCCAAAGTTATCTGGGAGTTGTCTGAGCCCCTCACCTGGTGAGCACAGTACGACGTGGGCAGCCGTTACCTGCAGACGTGGTCTGGATAATAAGAACTGTGAGTAAAGGCCCTGAACTGCATCACTGACTCCGTGTCGTTACTGCTGCTGCCCTGCACCATCACCCCCATCCTCCGCATACACTGCCCTGAGGCTATACTCCTCCCGTGGGGAGTTATGCTACGCTCTGCTGCACCCACAACACCAGCCTTAGCGGTCTGCCCTGTAGCGGCGGTTCACTCTGACCGCAATCCACGGGTGGCGTAGTCGGACATTTAAACATCAAAACCACATAAATAGTTCCGCCACTGGTTTGACCGCCCTGAGCCACGGAACCGGATCGCCGCCACGAAGACTACAACCACCAGCATCCACCAAAAAGGGTCCGGCTCCGGGTGTCCCAAGGCCCAGGGGGTGCGTCAGAACATTTTCATCACCTTTCACAATCACCAATGGGACAAGGCAGGGATGTCCTCTGTCCCCTCTCTTATACATCCTAGTGACGGAGCACCTGCTCTCATCAATTCGCCATAACCCCAATATTAGGTGGATTGAGGTGGGAGGCACCGAGTACAAGTGCTCTCTATTTGCTGATGATGTCCTAGTATATATCACTCAATCACATGTATCCATCCCTGCTGTTATGGCTGAAATAGATCACTTTGTTACATGGTAAAATTTTAAAATCAATGCAGCGAAGTCTGAGGCCCTCGATGTCTCCCTCCCTAAATCCATATAGGATTCCATCCAGTCCAACTTTCCCTTTGCCTGGCCCTCACAGGGTATCAAATACTTAGGAATTCCTATTCATAGAGACCTCTCCCATCTACGTTATCTTAATTTTGGGCCCTTTATTGAACAATTCCATACAGACCACGGTTGGCAAGTTAGAACTGTAAGATTCACTACGTGAACCACTGGTGTTTTGTGGAAAAGCACATGTACACCGCGTTCCAAATTATTATGCAAAAAGTGTTTAGGAGTGATAAGGGAAGAATTTGTTTGTTTGTCAGTTAAACTCATTGATGGTGATGTGTGTCAGGGCTCTTTATATCACTGTAAGCAATTGCAGACACCTGTGCTAATTAGTTTGGCAGGTGTGTCCAATAAAGGCAAGACTACTTAAGAAGGCTCTCTCACATTATTAAGCAGCCTACATTTTCTGCCAAAATGGGAAAGAAAAAGGATGTGTCGGCTGCTGAGAAGCAACAAATTGTGGAGTGTTTAGGTCAAGGCATGACTACAATCAACATTGTGCGATGATCAGGATGAAGTGTCTTGGCAATCAAGAAGTATGTAGCTGATTCACAGTACACACGTGTGCGTGCTGATAAGGGCAAATTGAGGACTCTTTCCTACAGGCAATTACGTCAGGTTGAAAGAGCAGCGGCAAAAAAGCCTTGTCATAGCAGCAGACAAGTTTTTGAAGCTGCTTGTGCCTCCAACGTCCCCCGAACAACAAGATGCAGGGTCCTTCAGAGGTTTGCAGCTGTGCATACGCCATCCTGTCGACCTCCTCTATCCACTTCACACAAGCAGAAACGGCTCCAGTGGGCCAAACATTACATGAAGACTGATTTCAAAACTGTTTTGTTCACGGATGAGTGCCGTGCAGCGCTCGATGGTCCAGATGAATGGAGTGGAGGATGGCTGGTTGATGGACACCCCACGCAAACACGGCTACAGCGCCAACAAGGAGGAGGTGGAGTAATGTTTTGGGCTGGAATCATGGGGAGAGAGATTGTCGGCCCCTTTAGGATCCCTGAAGGCGCTAAAGATGAACTCCATAATGTATGTGGATTTTCTCAAACAGCACTTCCTGCCATGGTTCAAGAAGAAGAACCGTGTATTTCACAGCAAGATGATTTTTCTGCATGATAATGCACCATCTCATGCTGCACATAAAACATCTGCATCTCTGGCTGATATGGGCATAAAAGGGGACAAACTTATGGTGTGACCCCCATGCTCCCCTGACCTCTACCCCATTCAGAACCTTTGGAGCATCATTAAAAGGAGTGTCTATGATGGCGGGAGGCAGTTCACATCTAAGCAACAAGCTCTGGGAGGGTATTCTGTCCTCATGCAAAACAATTGAAGCAGAAACCATCCAAAACCTGACAAATTCAATGGACGAGAGAGTTCAGAAGCTCCTTTCGAACAAGGGGTCCTATGTGAAAATGTAACATCACCTAGAATAAAGTTTTGAGTTGAAAACTGTTTGATTCCAGTTTCTAACAACCTGCTAATGCTTATAATTTCAAAAATGACCATTTTTTGGTCTTTATTAAAATGAAAAGGTTGATCGAAAAGTTTGGGGGATCTAAGAGTGTGGCAACCCAGTAGTCATGATTACTTCGAATTCTGACAATATGAGGGTCATGCTGCAGGTAGTGCAGCAAGAAGGCACTTATGTGTCTTGCGCATCTCGGAGCCCCAAAATTATTTTCCGGGCTAGATGCAGCTAAAAATTATTTTTAATTTTAAATCTGGTGAAGCTTATTATAGATGGCCTAATAGGATCAGTGCTGCACACTGCTACAAAGCCCAAATTATTTTCCAGTCAAGATACAGATAAACATGATTAGTAATTTGAAAGCTTAAAACGGTTGGTAGGGTGATTTTAACCAATCATCAAGCTTTTACTCTCCCCAGGATGACACAGGGGTAGAAAAGTCGTTTCGGATCCATGATTTGTTCGTCTTTATGAACGTGAGTCTGTCTACATTATCAGTGGAGAGCCGCGTGCGCTTATCTGTCAGCACACCACCAGCAGCGCTGAACACACGTTCAGACAGAACGCTGGCTGCGGGGCATGACAAGATCTCCAAGGCGTAAGTGGCTAGCTCCGGCCATTTATCCAGATTGGAAGCCCAAAAAGAGCAAGGGTCCAGTGACACAGTCGTGGCTTCAATGTTTACTTGGAGATACTCCTGTACCATCGTCTCTAGGCGTTGACTATGTGTCAGACTTCTTGTCTCCTCTGGCCTTGCAAAGGATGGGCTAAAAAAGTGGTGAAATGATTCCGCAAAATTGATGTTACCAGCAGATACTGTGGTTCTGTTACGGTTTGAGTGCTGAACACTTGACGGTCCCACGGTTGGCAAGTTGGAACTGTGAGATTCACTACGTGCACCACTGGTATTTTGTGGAAAAGCACATGTAAGATTCTGCAACAGTCTCTGCTGATACTCCTGCATGCGTGCATCCCTTTCTATGGCAGGAATAATTTCTGCAAATTTACTTTTGTACCGGGGATCTAACAGTGTGGCAACCCAGTAGTCAGGATTATTTCTAATTCTCACAATTCGAGGGTCATGTTGCAGGTAGTGCAGCAAGAAGGCACTCATGTGTGTTGCGCATCCAGGAGCACCAAGTCCCTGTTGTGTTGGTGGCGAGGTAACAATCATGCTTCCTTCCTCTGTCCTCTCCCCCCAACCTCGCACAACAGAAATGTGATCAAGGTCTCCCTCATCTGATGAGTCTTCCATCAGTTCGTCCTCCACTTCTTCCTGGGCTCCTGCACCTTCCTCACTAGTTTGGCTGCTACCATGCGCCCTGGTTAAACCATCTCCCCCACCCTCACATGCCTGCCGCCTTGGTGCTGCCGACCGTCTGGACCTTGCAGATGTTAGCCCTTCCGCATACAACTCCTCCTCCTCTACTTCCTCCACCTCCTCTTGTGCCACCACCTGACTCCGAATTCTGTTTAACATGTGCTCCAGCATGTAAATCACCGGAATAGTCATGCTGATAATGGCATCGTCAGCACTAAACATCTTCGTCGCCATTTCAAAACTGTGCAGAAGGGTGCATAGGTCCCTGATCTGAGACCACTCCTCCAGCGTGATTTGCCCCACCTCTGAATCTCGTTGGCCCAGGCTATACGTCAGAACGTATTGCACCAGGGCTTGTCGTTGCTGCCACAGTCGCTGCAACATGTGCAGAGTTGAATTCCACCGGGTAGGCACATCGCATTTTAGCCGGTGAAGTGGCAGGCCCAACGACTTCTGTAGAGATGTAAGTCGCTGAGCTGCGGGATGCGAACGGCGGAAGTGAGCACACAGCGACCGTGCCCTCTGCAGAAGGCCATCTAGTCTGGGATAGTGGGCTAAAAATTGCTGGACAACCAGGTTCAACACGTGAGCCATACAAGGCACGTGTGTGACAATGCCCCGGCGAAGGGCCGCACCCAGGTTTGCAGCATTGTCGCACACGGCCTTCCCTGGTTTCAGGTCCAGTGGAGACAACCATTCATGAAATTGGTTCTCCAGAGCTGACCACAACTCCTCAGCTGTGTGACTCACATTTCCCAGACATTTCAATGTAAAAACCGCCTGATGACGTTGAGCCCTACTGCCAGCATAGTAAGGAGGTGTGCAGGATCCCTTCTGCGCAGTTAGAAAGCTTGTGGCATGACCAGACAGGCTTTGGGTGCAGGTGGAAGACCGAGAGGAGGTTGAGGAGGCAGAAGCAGTGGAGGAAAAATGACATAAAGAGGATTGACGCACAACTCGTGGGGACGGCAAGACTTGGACAGCAGCCCCTTGTCCTGCTGTCACCATAGTTACCCAGTGCCCAGTCAGCGACATGTAACGCCCCTGTCCATGCCTACTCGTCCAAGTGTCTGTGGTGAAATGCACCCTGTCACACACAGAGTTTCTCAAAGAAGCGGTGATGTTGTGTGCGACATGCTGGTGGAGCGCAGGCACACCTTTCTTTGAGAAGTAGTGCCGACTGGGCATCTGGTACTGGGGCACTGCGACGGACATAAGGTCTCGAAAATCCTCTGTGTCCACCAGGCGGAAAGGCAGCATTTCTGTAGCCAAGAGCTTGCAGATGGTGAAATTCAACCTCTTAGCTTTCTCATGGCTAGGAGGAAATGGTCTTTTACTTGTCCACATCTGAGGGACCGAGGGCTGGCTATTGTGCTTAGACGGGGTTGATAAGGGTGTCCCCGGCAAACTGCCGGTCTGTGAGGAAGATGCAGGCGGACATGTTAGGTTGCCTTGATCCAAAGGTGGTGCTATCGATGTCGTACAGCGCTCAAGACCAGCTGGTGTTACCACCTCCAAAGAAAATGATGACCTGCCAATCACGCTGGCTGTTGCGGGTAAAGAGGTGGCAGGTCTGCGCCCCAAAACAGGTGTGACTGCTGTCCCCCCAGTCACAGAGGATGAAGAGGCCGCGGATGCACAAGATATGGCAGACGGTGGTTGGCCCGGCCGGCTAGACCGCATTGTAGCACACTGAGCTTCCCACTGCAACTTATGCTTCATGTCCATGTGCCGGTTCATGCATGAAGTACTCAAACTATGTATTTTTTGGCCTCTACTTAGCTTTTGCTGACAAATGTTACAGATAACACGAGTTGGGTCATCTTTATCGATCTGAAAAAATGCCCAGGCTATGCAAGGCTTAGCACCCATGCGACCTGAAGAGCCACCACGACTTGTGGTGAGAGGCAGAGTTGTGTTTGAGGATGCAGTTGTTGACGTGCTTCCAGTACTACGTCTCTGTCCAGGAAGGCGCAACCTGACCTCGTCGTCACTAGCATCTTCCTCCACCTCCTCTGCTGACCTCATCTCTTGGCTGACTGTGGGTTGACAGTAAGTGGGATCTCCGACCTCATCATCATCACCCTGTGCGTTATCACACCCGTCGTCCTCAGAGCCAACCTGTTCCTGCCCTGACAAAAAACTAAAGTTGTCGCTCCAATCAGGTATTTGAGTCTTATCATCGTCTTCCTCATTGTCTCCACCAACAGGAGTTACAGTTTGGGAATGAGGGTCTACATTATGGTCAGAACCTTCTGCGTCTGGTCCTGGATCCGACTCATAAAGATTCTGGGCATCAGTGCAGATCATTTCCTCGTCTGGATTCACAGAAGCGCTGGAGTCGACCTCTGATTCCCAGGCTATAGTATGAGTAAACAGCTCTGCAGACTCAACCATCTGTTCTACCTCATACTCAGACGGGCAGCTGGAGATTTGGGAGCTGTGAGGAAGCAAGTGCGATTTGGGTGACACCTTTGAGGACTGGAGTATTTGTGATGTTGAAGTTGATGTGGAGGAGAGCCCACTTAAAGGAGCACTTGATATCCGTTGAAGCACCTGCTGTTTTTGTGCCTCATCTGGAATTTGTAGCGATTGGCGTGGCCGTAAGAAAGGGATCTTATCACATTGTCCGCTAAAAGAAGTAGACATTTTAGTTTGGCTGGAAGATGGTCTTTCTTCTGCACCTACCCCACGGACACAACCTTTTTTCCCCTTCCCAACACGCCTATTCCCCTTTCCACCAGCAGCAGGCCTTTTTCCACTCATTTTGGTGGTTAACTAATTCACAACTCTGGAGTTGTTTGCACAAAAAAACAATGGATGGTAACCGAGCAGAGCTGAGTGGCCAAACTGTGGTATTAGGCCAAAACTATTGGCTGGGTTAGATGCAGAAAAAAATTATTTTTAATTTGCAACCTGATGGAGGTCAGTATAGATGGACTAATAGACCAAGTCCCACACACCGCTAGAAGCCCAAATATTTTTTCAGAGCTAGATGCAGAAATTTTTTTTATTCAATTTGCAACCTGATGGAGGTCAGTATAGATGGACTAATAGACCAAGTCCCACACACCGCTAGAAGCCCAAATATTTTTTCAGAGCTAGATGCAGAAAAAAATTATTTTTAATTTGCAACCTGATGGAGGTCAGTATAGATGGACTAATAGACCAAGTCCCACACACTGCTAGAAGCCCAAATATTTTTTCAGAGCTAGATGCAGAAAAAAATTATTTTTAATTTGCAACCTGATGGAGGTCAGTATAGATGGACTAATAGACCAAGTCCCACACACTGCTAGAAGCCCAAATATTTTTTCAGAGCTAGATGCAGAAAAAAATTATTTTTAATTTGCAACCTGATGGAGGTCAGTATAGATGGACTAATAGACCAAGTCCCACACACCGCTAGAAGCCCAAATATTTTTTCAGAGCTAGATGCAGAAAATTTTTTTATTCAATTTGCAACCTGATGGAGGTCAGTATAGATGGACTAATAGACCAAGTCCCACACACTGCTAGAAGCCCAAATATTTTTTCAGAGCTAGATGCAGAAAAAAATTATTTTTAATTTGCAACCTGATGGAGGTCAGTATAGATGGACTAATAGACCAAGTCCCACACACTGCTAGAAGCCCAAATATTTTTTCAGAGCTAGATGCAGAAAAAAATTATTTTTAATTTGCAACCTGATGGAGGTCAGTATAGATGGACTAATAGACCAAGTCCCACACACTGCTAGAAGCCCAAATATTTTTTCAGAGCTAGATGCAGAAAAAAATTATTTTTAATTTGCAACCTGATGGAGGTCAGTATAGATGGACTAATAGACCAAGTCCCACACACCGCTAGAAGCCCAAATATTTTTTCAGAGCTAGATGCAGAAAATTTTTTTATTCAATTTGCAACCTGATGGAGGTCAGTATAGATGGACTAATAGACCAAGTCCCACACACTGCTAGAAGCCCAAATATTTTTTCAGTGCTAGATGCAGAAAAAAATTATTTTTAATTTGCAACCTGATGGAGGTCAGTATAGATGGACTAATAGACCAAGTCCCACACACCGCTAGAAGCCCAAATATTTTTTCAGAGCTAGATGCAGAAAAAAATTATATTCAATTTGCAACCTGCTGGACGTCAGTATAGAAGGACTAATAGAACAAGTCCCACACACTGCTAGAAGCCCAAATATTTTTTCAGAGCTAAATGAAGAAAAAAATTATTTTTAATTTGCAACCTGATGGAGGTCAGTATAGATGGACTAATAGACCAAGTCCCACACACTGCTAGAAGCCCAAATATTTTTTCAGAGCTAGATGCAGAAAAAAATTATTTTTAATTTGCAACCTGATGGAGGTCAGTATAGATGGACTAATAGACCAAGTCCCACACACTGCTAGAAGCCCAAATATTTTTTCAGAGCTAGATGCAGAAAAAAATTATTTTTAATTTGCAACCTGATGGAGGTCAGTATAGATGGACTAATAGACCAAGTCCCACACACCGCTAGAAGCCCAAATATTTTTTCAGAGCTAGATGCAGAAATTTTTTTTATTCAATTTGCAACCTGATGGAGGTCAGTATAGATGGACTAATAGACCAAGTCCCACACACCGCTAGAAGCCCAAATATTTTTTCAGAGCTAGATGCAGAAAAAAATTATATTCAGTTTGCAACCTGATGGAGGTCAGTATAGATGGACTAATAGAATGATGCTATGCCCAAAAGATTTTACTTCACTAGGTGCAGTAAAAAAATTGGTATTCTATACACAGGTGGTATATCTTGCAACACAGATAGGCTACTCCACTGACTAACACACTCTGCAATAGGCCAAAAAGGATTAGCTTTGCTAGATTCAGCCAAATGCTGTGAAAAAAACTTGCACAGCACTGGCACAGACCTGCCTGGCAAAAACTGATAGGAACTGATGTAACCTAGTCCTGAAAAGGACTCCAATTACAATTAGTCTTTACTCCCACAATCTATCTATTTAAGAGCACAGACCTGCCTGATAAAAGTCGTAGGAAATGCTGTAACCTAGTCCTTAAAAGGACTGCAATCACAACTATTCCCTACTCCCAAGCTATCTGTATATTTGTGCGAAAATTGGCTTGAAATTAACAAGGTATAGCGCACACAGCAACAGCGGTGCCGTCTAACACGCAGCTGCAGCAGTGAGAAAATGGTGGCGACGGGGAAAATGGCTTGGTCTTATAAGGCAAGGACATGTGACATACACTGCCAATCACACATGCCCTTGCTTGTGTGAAAAAAAGCACTTCGCTCCGTGTGTGCGCTGCTGATAGGCTGACAGATTGCACCTCCCCACTGCAAATGCGGGAAAGAGAAAAAAAAATGGAGATCTTCATTGTTCCTGCAGAGATCCATCCCCTGCCCCTCCCCCCGCCCCGCTGTACACTCAAACTGCGTATTAACATTAATTTTCATCATTACTGAGAAAAAATCCAGTTATGATTTTGGTGCACGAACAGTTATCGAACATAACCTCGAACAGCCGAATTTTTCTCAAATTGTTCGTGTTCGCCGACCGGCTCGAACACCGCCCAAAACAGCTCGAATTTGAGATTGGCGAACAGTTCGAGTAGAACAACGCTCATCTCTAATATTGTGCACAAATAAAGGGAATTTAGGTCCATTATTAACCTCGACAGCAGGGGTCGACCAACAAAGATCATTCCAAGAGCAAGGTGTAAAAGAAACTGCAGGTAACCACAAAGTAACTAAAGGCCATTCTCAGATTAGTTAATGTCACTGTTCTTGAGTTCACCATCAGGAGGACACTGATCAACAATGATAAGCATGGCAGGATTGTAAGAAGAAAGCCAATGCTTTCCAAAAAGAACAATGTTGACCGCCTGCAGTTTGTTAAAGATCACCTGGACAAGCCAGAAGAATATTGGCACAATGTTTTGTAGGTTGATGAGACCAAAATGTATCTTTTTTGTTTAAATTAGAAATGTTATGTTTGGAGAAAGAAACACACTTCATTACAGCATGAAAAACCTAATACCATCTGTGATACACAGTGGTGGTGATATCATAGTTTGGGCCTGTTTTGCTGCATCTGGGTCAGGCAGCTTGCCATCATTGATGGAACATTGAATTCTGAATTACACCAGAAATTTCTAAAGGAAATTGTCAGGACAACTGTCCATGAGCTGAATCTCAAGAGAACGTGGGTGATCCAGCAAGACAACGACCCAAACCACACAAGTCGTTTTACAAAAGAATGGTTACAGAAAAATAAAGCTAAAGTGTCAAGAACTCTGTTGTCAGATTACCCAGGGCAAGGGGCTCCTTCCCTGTCCCTAATGCTAGGGGCGCCCTAGCTATCCCTGCTCCCCGGATTTCTTCTGCTGGTGAAGACGCCGGAGCCACCTACCTTGCTGAACTCCTGAATCAGCCCTATATCTGTCCTCCACCCCCACCCAGGGAAGTGGGGAGTAATAATGTATGTATATACACAAACCAGACTAACAACTGAGGACGTACAGGGATAAATGAAAATACCAATTATACAAATATGCAATCGCAGACAACAGAGAGGAGCACCGGAGAGAAAAGGAAGGAAAACCAAATAGGAGAGGATGAGGATTTGCACACAGCCGAAACACCAAGCAACAGTCACAGATCAACACTCCAAACGCCTCTACCAACAACTGACACCTCCACTCCACATCAGGGAGTATAAGACAAACACTGATGGTCCAGATTGGCAGAGGCAAGTACAGTTAGGTCCATATATATTTGGACAGAGACAACATTTTTCTAATTTTGGTTCTAGACATTACCACAATGAATTTTAAACAAAACAATTTAGATGCAGTTGAAGTTCAGCTTTCATTTGAGAGTATCCACATTAAAATTGGATGAAGGGTTTAAGAGTTTCAGCTCCTTAACATGTGCCACCCTGTTTTTAAAGGGACCAAAAGTAATTGGACAATTGACTCCAAGGCTATTTCATGGACAGGCGTGGGCAATCCCTTCATTATGTC
Organism: Phyllobates terribilis; assembly: GCF_046119375.1. NCBI lineage: Eukaryota > Metazoa > Chordata > Amphibia > Anura > Dendrobatidae > Phyllobates > Phyllobates terribilis. The sequence goes on along the minus strand of NW_027362769.1, from coordinate 212,159,024 downwards.
ATTCTCAATTAAGCAGATAAAGGGCCTGGAGTTGATTTGAGGGGTGGTGCTTGCATTTGGAAGGTTTTGCTGTGAAGTAAACATGCAGTCAAAGGAGCTCACCATGCAGGTGAAACAAGCCATCCTTAAGCTGCAAAAACAGAAAAAACCCATCCGAGAAATTGCTACAATATTAGGAGTGGCAAAATCTACAGTTTGGTACATCCTGAGAAAGAAAGAAAGCACTGGTGAACTCATCAATGCAAAAAGACCTGGGCACCCACGGAAGACAACAGTGGTGGATGATCGCAGAATAATCTCCATGGTGAAGAGAAACCCCTTCACAACAGCCAACCAAGTGAACAACACTCTCCAGGAGGTAGGCGTATCAATATCCAAATCTACCATAAAGAGAAGACTGCATGAAAGTAAATACAGAGGGTTCACTGCACGGTGCAAGCCACTCATAAGCATCAAGAATAAAAAGGCTAGACTGGACTTTGCTAAAAAACATCTAAAAAAGCCAGCACAGTTCAGGAAGAACATTCTTTGGACAAATGAAACCAAGATCACCCTCTACCTGAATGATGGAAAGAGAAAAGTATGGCGAAGGCGTGGTACAGCTCATGATCCATCATCTGTAAAACACGGCGGAGGCAGTGTGATGGCTTGGGCATGCATGGCTGCCAGTGGCACTGGGTCACTAGTGTTTATTAATGATGTGACACAGGACAGAAGCAGCCAAATGAATTCTGATGTATTCAGAGCCATACTGTGTGCTCAGATCCAGCCAAATGCAGCCAAACTGATTGGTCGTCATTTCATACTACAGATGGACAATGACCCAAAACAAAGCCAAAGCAACCCAGGAGTTTATTAAAGCAAAGAAGTGGAATATTCTTGAATGGCCAAGTCAGTCACCTGATCTCAACCCAATTGAGCATGCATTTCACTTGTTAAAGACTAAACTTCAGACAGAAAGGCCCACAAACAAACAGCAACTGAAAACCACCGCAGTGAAGGCCTGGCAGAGCATCAAAAAGGAGGAAACACAGCGTCTGGTGATGTCCATGAGTTCAAGACTTCAGGCAGTTATTGCCAACAAAGGGTTTTCAACCAAGTACTAGAAATGAACACTTTATTTACAATTATTTAATCTGTCCAATTACTTTTGGTCCCTTTAAAAACAGGGTGGCACATGTTAAGGAGCTGAAACTCCTAAACCCTTCATCCAATTTTAATGTGGATACCCTCAAATGAAAGTTGAAAGTCTGAACTTCAACTGCATCTGAATTGTTTTGTTTAAAATTCATTGTGGTAATATCTAGAACCAAAATTAAAAAAATGTTGTCCCTGTCCAAATATATATGAACCTAACTGTATATATAGGAGAGGGGAGCTACCAATACTGAACAGCTGAGATCATCCAAGGAAGAAGGCTTCAGAGACGCTAAAGTGAACAGTTTAACTCCTGCACTGCAAACAGAAACCTGCACCATTTAATATGAAGGAGAAATGCTTCTGATCAGAGGAGTATGTGAAATCAGATGCTGCGGTCTTCTGGCCCCTCTCTGTCGTGGTAAATTCATGACATAAAGTTTTGGAATGGCCAAATCAAAGTCCTGACCTTAATCCTATAAAATGTTGTGGAAGGACCCAGAGCCGCCATCAGGGTATTACTGCCCTTACTGCTGTATGGGGCCCGGTGAACAGAAGTAAAGATCAGGGGCCCAGGACCTGTCCGGAGCCCCCCTATTGTGCTTCTGCTCACCAGGCCCCGGGGTATCTTGTGCTGGGGCCCCAGGGTATCCTGTTCTGGAGCACTGCTGCCGGTGGTGGCGTACATCTCCTCCGCACAGGGAGTCTTGAAGCTCTCAAGGCCATCAAAACTGAACTCCAAGGGAGTCCCTCACCCTCTCCTGTGATGCGTTGGAGACTGCACGTTGCAATGACATTTACGTGTACTCACCACCATCGAGCACCAGGATGTCGGTCCAGAAGTGGAAGTGCAGGGGATCGTATGAGAGGTAAGTCTGAAACTTTTTTTTTAATAGATTAATTATATTGTCTTGGGGGGGTGGGGAGAGCACATGATGAACTGGGAGTAGGGAGTGGGGAGTAGGGGGTGGGGAGAGCACATGATGAACTGGGAGTGGGTAGTGGGGAGAGCACATGATGAACTGGAAGTTGGGGGTGGGGAGAGCAAATGATGAGTTGGGAGTGGGAAGAGCAAATGACGAACTGAGAGTGGAGGGGAGGAGAGCAAATAATGAATTGGGAGTGGGGGGTGGGGAATGCAAATAATGATGAATTGATGGTGGGGGATGGGGGAGAGCAAATGATGAATTGAAGGAGGAGGGGAGAGCAAGTGATAATGAATTGAGGGTGGGGGACAACAAATGATGATGAATTGGGGGTAAGGGAGAGTAAATCATGAAGTGGGGGGGAGATAGAGAGGACATGATAAAAGGAATTGGGGTGGAGGCTGGCATGTACAGTACAGACCAAAAGTTTGGACACACCTTCTCATTTAAAGATTTTTCTGTATTTTCATGACTATGAAAATTGCACATTCACACTGAAGGCATCAAAACTATGAATTAACACATGTGGAATTATATACTTAACAAAAAAGTGTGAAACAACTGAAAATATGTCTTATATTCTAGGTTCTTCAAAGTAGCCACCTTTTGCTTTGATGACTGCTTTGCACACTCTTGGAATTCTCTCGATGAGCTTCAAGAGGTAGTCACCGGAAATGATTTTCACTTCACAGGTGTGCCCTGTCAGGTTTAATAAGTGGGATATCTTGCCTTATAAATGGGGTTGGGACCATCAGTTGTGTTGTGCAGAAGTCTGGTGGATACACAGCTGATAGTCCTACTGAATAGACTGTTAGAATTTGTATTATGGCAAGAAAAAAGCAGCTAAGTAAAGAAAAACGAGTGGCCATCATTACTTTAAGAAATGAAGGTCAGTCAGTGCGAACAATTGGGAAAACTTTGAAAGTGTCCCCAAGTGCAGTTGCAAAAACCATCAAGCACTACAAAGAAACTGACTCACATGAGGACCGCCCCAGGAAAGGAAGACCAAGAGTCACCTCTGCTTCTGAGGATAAGTTTATCCGAGTCACCAGCCTCAGACATCGCAGGTTAACAGCAGCTCAGATTAGAGACCAGGTCAATGCCACACAGAGTTCTAGCAGCAGACACATCTCTTCAACAACTGTTAAGAGGAGACTTTGTGCAGCAGGCCTTCATGGTAAAATAGCTGCTAGGAAACCACTGCTAAGGACAGGCAACAAGCGGAAGAGACTTGTTTGGGCTAAAGAACACAAGGAATGGATATTAGACCAGTGGAAATCTGTGCTTTGGTCTGATTAGTCCAAATTTGAGATCTTTGGTTCCAACCACCGTGTCTTTGTGCGACGCAGAAAAGGTGAACGGATGGACTCTACATGCCTGGTTCCCACCGTGAAGCATGGAGGAGGAGGTGTGATGGTGTGGGGGTGCTTTGCTGTTGACACTGTTGGGGATTTATTCAAAATTGAAGGCATACTGAACCAGCATGGCTACCACAGCATCTTGCAGCGGCATGCTATTCCATCCAGTTTGCGTTTAGTTGGACCATCATTTATTTTTCAACAGGACAATGACCCCAAACCCACCTCCAGGCTGTGTAAGGGCTATTTGACCAAGAATGAGAGTGATGGGGTGCTACGCCAGATGACCTGGCGTCCACAGTCACCAGACCTGAACCCAATCGAGATGGTTTGGGGTGAGCTGGACCGCAGAGTGAAGGCAAAAGGGCCAACAAGTGCTAAGCATCTCTGGGAACTCCTTCAAGATTGTTGGAAGACCATTTCCGGTGACTACCTCTTGAAGCTCAACAAGAGAATGCCAAGACTGTGCAAAGCAGTCATCAAAGCAAAAGGTGGCTACTTTGAAGAACCTAGAATATAAGACATATTTTCAGTTGTTTCACACTTTTTTGTTAAGTATATAATTCCATATGTGTTAATTCATAGTTTTGATGCCTTCAGTGTGAATGTGCAATTTTCATAGTCATGAAAATACAGAAAAATCTTTAAATGAGAAGGTGTGTCCAAACTTTTGGTCAGTACTGTAAATATAATGAATAGGGAGAGTGGGGGAGCATTGAGGATGATGCAGTGCGGTAATGAATTGGGGGAAGAGAACAGGTTCTAATTAATTAATATATTAGGTGGGGAAAGTGGCTATTTAGTTAGTGGGGAAACAGTGGCGAATTACAATTTATATTTGGAATGGTAGGTTGCATAATAACTTAATATATGTTAATGGTGGGTGCACATCTGTACCCAGCTGTGAAGTGTAGAAGTTGGGGAATGTGCTTTAGATAACTATGTGTTGTTTTATGCAGAGACTAGTCCTGGCTGGAAGAAGTGATGGCGGTCTGCGCTGGATGAAGGAGAAAAGTGAAGATGAAGGACTTCAACTAGAGACGTCTCTGGTGAATCAGTGTGTTATCTGTACACTGACACTATACCCTATATACTATGTACAGAGCTCCTGTGTATAATATCACTGGTGATCACTGTATTACCTGTACACTATATACAAAGCTCCTGTGTATAATGTCACTGGTGAAAACTGTACTACCTGTACACTGACACTCTATACAGAGCTCCTGTGTATAATGTCACTGGTAATCACTGTATTACCTTTGCACTATACACTATATACAGAGCTTCTGTGTATAATGTCACCAGTGATCCCCGTATTACCTGTACACTATATACAGAGCTCCTGTGTATAATGTCACTGATGATCCCTGTATAACCTGTATACTGACACTGTATACAGAGCTCCTGTGTATGTCACTGGTGATCCCTGTATTACCTGTACACTATTTACAGAGCTCCTATGTATAATGTCACTGGTGATCACTGTATTACCTTGTACACTGACACTATATACAGAGCTCCTGTGTATAATGTCACTAGTGATCCCTGTATTATCTGGGCACTACATACATAGCTCCTGTGTATAATGTCACTGATGATCCCTGTATTACTTGTACACTGACACTATATACAGAGCTCCTGTGTATAATGTCACTGGTGATCACTGTATTACCTGTACACTGACACTGTACACTGTATACTATGTACAGAACTCCTGTGTATAATGGCACTTATGATAATATTAGCATTATATTTTTTTAATTCTGCAATGATCAGTATTTAAGTATTCGGTCACTATATGGTGGCAATATGTGGTCTGGTCACAGTGTGGAGGTATTTGTTCTTTGTATGTGATATTATTCCGTCACTATGTGGTGGTAATAGGTGGTCTAGTCATGGAGTGGCGGTATATGTTCCTTGTATGTGGCATTATTCGGTCACTATGTGGTTGTAATTTGTGGTCTAGTCATGGTGTGGTGGAATTTGTTCCTTGCATGTGGTATTATTCAGTCACTATGTGATGGTAATATGTGGTCCGGATATGGTGTGACAGTATTTGTCCCTTGTATATGATATTACTGGTCATTTTAAAAAATGTACATGACTTATTCCCTTAAAGAAAAATAAATAAAAATATACCTAAAAAGAGTATTGGATATTTTAAGAAATTTTTAATAGGTTAGAGTAGAGTAGGGGCCGGCCAAAAGAGTCTACCTTTTCGTTGTGGCGGCTTAAAAAATCTTTTATCCAAAGGAAAAGCTGATGGCTATGTATTTGATATGTTGTTTGATGGGAACTGTTAATGTGTAATTGGTGAGGATGGAGTGCAGAAGTGGAGTTTTCCAAGAGTGGGTGATGGGACTGTGGAAGGTTTGCGTGGTGGAAGTAGAGCTGGGGTGGAGACTGGGAGGAGCCTGGGAGGAATCTCAAGGGGGCCCGAAAATTTTACCAGTATGGAACCTGGAAATTCCTGGTGGCAGCCCTGGAAGGACCTGAAGTGAGCAATTTATGCGACCCACCAACATAACAGAGCCGAAGTAGGGACTGGAATGGGCTAAAATGCCTCCAAGCTGAAGAGCAGGATCAATAACATTTTCTGAAAATGTTTGGATGCAGTTATTGATGCACAAAAGGGTCACACCAGATACTGAAAGCAAAGGTTTACATATTTTTACCACTAAGAAACATATGACGTATCATTTTCTGCATTTAAAAAATTACAAAATCTAATTTTTTACTCATTTGTTAGATGTGGTTCTCTTTATCTACTTGTAGGATTTGTGTGAAAATCTGATATAGTTTTAGAGCAAATTTATGGAGAAATATGGAACATTCTGTAGGGTCCACAAACTTTCAAGCACCGCAGAATTTAGAATTTAGAAAGTTGATTAACTTTGCATTATGGAAAGCAAGTGAACAAAAAAAAAATCTGCATAAATGCTTACAGATTTCTTGAAAACCTTGCATACTGATATAGAAATTCTATAATGAAAATTGTAGAAAATTCCATTATACAATAAATAAATCTTGCTGTTGAAAATCAGAATGTCTGTGCTGAAACTCCAACCTATCAGAGTGGGAAAATATCTTTGCTCAACCCTTTACCATTTTTGATTACCTTTTTTTTATTCACCTACTGTATACTAGGAAGGACAACTAAAAGCACCCATACACTTTAAATAAAGTAGGCCAACCCTGACAAATGAGATTGAAAATGCTGAATTACAATAACTGTTTTTTTGTTGTAATGGACAGCAGCTTACTCTATTATCCTTATTGTGACCACAACAAAGCTTGACCAAACCAAGTATGTAGGTGTATAAGGAAAATGGGATAGACATGTGACACTGAGTCACTCCTCATGGACAATCCGTGAGTCTGGATAGTCAAGAAGTCCGAGGTCAATAGCCAGGAGGGTACGTCATAAATGGAGGCAAGAGATAGAGGCGTAGTCAGGTAACGGTCGGAGGTCAAAATACCAGGAGGATAGTGGATCAGAGCAAAGGGGTTAAAAAAACAGATGGTCAGAATGAGGTCCAAGGTCAGGCAACCATAGATCAACAAGAAAGCACTAGGCAAAGAGAAAACAAACCACACTGAGCTGAAGCTATGGCTGACAGCTATCTGGGACTGCCAGCCCAGTTAAGTAGCTGAGTAATCAAGTGAACATGGAGCACCTGACAAGAGCTCAGCACCTCCCAGTCTCAGATTGGATGGCCGAGCTGTCAATCAAGGCACAAACAGCTCAGCACGTCCCTGCACTAGACTGGACGACTGAGCTGTCAATCACTGCACAGACAGCACAGCACGCCCCTGCACTAAACTGGATGACTGAGCTATCAAACCCTGCATCCTACGACACACTGAGAGGTGGAATTGTTACAAGACAGCTATCCATCGATTTAGGATGCATGTGCTGCTTTAGTAACTTGGAGCAACATCATTTCTTCATACAGTGCACACAATTATTCTGCGTCCATTCTCCATATAGGTTTGGGTCCAAAAGGTCGGACTCTTACTCTTACAGATGTTAATCTGTAGCTATACATGTCTTAGATGGCAAAACTCCTTTAAAGCTGTTCTATTACTAAAGTTTACAATACAAACTACATATAGTAATACATAGATATTTTTTTGGGTCCAGATGGGGCTTGTGTACTTACTTTGAAGATCCATGTCAGAATAGCTGTATAACTCTCATACTGAAATGAGCATTTTATTAATTTAGCTAAAGAGTGAGCAGGAACTTATGAATCTAAGTGTCGCAGCAGGTACAGATTAGTGAGAGATTTCAGCAGCAACAGGGAGGAGTCGCATCGAGCAGCTGTTAATCAGACTGGGTGGGCAAAGATTGTGTTGAAAATTTTATAAAGGATTATATAGCTATTTTGACATGGATTTTCAAAGTAAATACACCAGCCACATCAGACAAAAGAGGACCAATTCATAATGTAAAATATGCAGCTTGTATTGTGAAATCTTGTTGCAAACTCTCTTTGAATATATATGAATAGGCTCATATTATTGCATATATGGGAATATCTCATAATGTCAATATGTACTCAAGGGAATTTATCATATTTCTTCTATTGTTTACTATAATATATAAGCAACCAATGGAAAAAATACATATAACTTTTATTGCATCCTCTGGCTTTTTTTCTTTGCGTAAACACAATTCAATTCACAATTGCAACCACGCTCGTATTCCCTGATCTAATTTAACTGCCATTTATGGTTTCTCATTGATATATCTTCTCCTGCCTAATATATATGTTTAATATAATGTTTATCTCTTGGAAAATTAATCAAGTCAGAAGGAATCAAATAAAGTAAGAATATGTTTTCTGAAAAGTCCAATAATAAAAAAACAACAAGATTATATTATATTTTTGCTTCAGTCTAGACTGTGATAGATATTGCTTACGGCTCTTACAGTTAACTGAATTTCTAAACGGTATTTCATCGAGCAAGATCAATGGTGAAATGCTACATACTCTGCCACTAAAAATGACTGTAAATATACTGGGTGAGTATAGAAATATATATTTATATATATTGGTCTAACATATTTTTACAGGGCATTGAGGTTACATTTACATTCTACTAGAATGTGGGCTTACAGACGATGAATTTAGAAAGTTCTTTTAATTTAATATTAGGCGAATAAGTCAAAAGATTTTCACAGCACAAGACTGTAAATATTATTAAAAAGTATTAAATAAATTGCCTAGACTTTTTGAGACTGGTGTACTTACTCTGAAAATCCATGTTAGAATGACTATATAAAAATGAAAGATTAGATAACCAAGTCTTTTGAAATTCCAATTTGCCAGGCTCAGCAAATTTTTCCAAAAATGTGATTTGCGGCATATGTAGGTACTCCAAATGCCCTAAAACGATGTATACAACACTCTGAGATTTCCTTGAACTGTATTCAACCTTCTTTAATCTCTTGAACACAAACATAGCCTATTTTTATAACTTGGTCCAACATATTTTTACAGAGGTTGGAGGTTACATTTATATTCTACTAGGGTGGGGGTTTAACATCCGTGCATGATCACGCTCCCACCATGACAGCCATGTTTACTATGTGCATGGCATTAAGGCCACGGTTCCCGCTTGGCAGCATAAGCATTATTGGGTTAAAACTTACAGTGCTGCTCACCATTATTGGCACCCCTTCATTTTTTTCATAGACAGTACAATACCTTCAGAAATAAATGGAAATGTACCAAAGTTATACACCAATGAAACATTGTTTTTCAACTTCCATGTTGCAATTTTAAAGAAAAAAACTGAATAAACAGCATGTGCAGCAATAAAGGCACTCCTAATTAATACTTGGTTGCACACCCTTTGGTATTGCTGACAGCCTCTAAACATTTCTTGTAGCCATGTATAAGATTCTTGCACTTCTCAGCTGGAATTTTCTCCCACTCTTCCTTTGCAGTTTGTTCGAGCTCTTGAATGCTTGCAGGGTTCTTTTCCCAATGGCAGATTTCAGCTCACCTCAAAGATTTTCAATGGGATTGAGGTCAGGACTCATTGCTGGCCATTTTAAAACAATCGATGTTTTCTTTTTCAACTATTCCTGTGTACTTTTGGATGTGTGCGTTGGGTAATGGCCTTGCTGGAGGACCCATGATTTTTGACTCAAACCAAGTTTTCTTACACTGGGTAAGACATTTCGCTCTAAAATCTCTTGATAAATCTCTGATTTCATGATTACTGTGTTACGGTCAAGGCCTTCGGTACCAAGCGCAGCAAAGCAACCCCACAACATTATGGATCCTACACCATGCTTAACTTTTGGTAAGGTGTTCTTTTCCTTATAACCTTCGTTGCGCCGTCTATAAACAAACTGTTGCTTTGCATTGCCAAAAAGCTCTATTCTCGTTTCATCTGTCTACAGGACATTTTCCCAGAAGGATTGTGGTTTGTCAAGGTAGTCTTTGGCAAAGATCAGTCATTCCTTTTTATGTCTTTTCTTCAGCAATGGTTTTTTCCTTAGCCTTCACCCATAAAGCTCTGCTTGGTTTAATGTGCAGCATAGGGTACTTTTTGAAACTATGACCGCAGACTTTTCCAAGTTGGCCTTCAAGTCTTTGGATGTTTGAAGTGGTGTTTTTTCCACCATTCGCAACAACCTTTGAAGACATCTCTTGTCAATTTTCCTCTTTTCCCCACGTCCAGGGAGGTTCTTGACGGTTTTATGCTTGGCAAACTTCTTAATAACATTGCGCACTGTTGAAACTGTAATACCATGGTGTTTGGAGATGGCCTTATACCCTTTGGAAGTCTTGTGTTTGCTAATAACACTGGTCAACACAAAAAAAATCATCAGCAAAGGTAATATGTCTGTTTTAAGGAGTTTGATGTGCTGATTCCAAAAATATGCTTCGTTTTGCTCAATCACATAAAGTTTCTGATATAGAAGCATTTTTGTCATTACGTTATTTCTACATTTTCAATGTATGTGGTTTTTCAATGTTATTCCCATTTCTTTGCTTGTCGTACTTAATTGTGAATTTTCCTTCAGGGACAACATCAGTAAAGTTTTTAGTGAGTTTTATGGGAAGTGCTGTCAGCCAATGACTGCTCTTCGGAAAGTCACATGTTATGGGGAGGAGCTAACTGTTCTGAGATGGTAAGATTTGAGTCAGTCAGAAAAGGATGGTGATGGCAGCAAGGACTGGTATGTGAGACTGTGACTGGAGACCGGCCTCTACAGGCCTCTTACACTGAGGTGTAACTGAGTGAGGGTCTCCACAGCGAGAGAACCTGAAAGCAGCCAATATCACACTGAGAAACTGCCTGTCTGCAAGTGTTCATCTGTAAGGAATAGGCTGACCCGTATACCTCACACCTGTATATAGTTATCTACCAGATTACCTCCAGTAAAATCAGTACAAAATACAAGCTGCCTCTGTCATCTCTGGGGAAATATCTACATACAGGCCCATCGCATTTTTTATTTGAGTTTGTCATCACCATTGAACTGAACTTACTCTACTGTTTGATCTGATTTAATGGAGAAAAATGCCCCAACAGTGCATCAATCATCCGGACAGATTCTGCTATGTGTGTGGTTCTTTTACACCAAAAGGCCAAGTACGTTCAATCACTTATGATATTAAAATGATGTACCAGATTTACTTTAACTGTGCACTTGGTGATCAAGACAAAAGCTGGGCCCCTCGTGATATGCTCAAGTTGTTCAAATGGTCTTCGTGACTGATTGAATATGAGGAAAGTGGCTATGCCATTTGCTGTTCCCGTGATTTGGAGACAACCCAAAAATCATAGTGATGACTGCTACTTTTGTTTTGTCAAAGTGAAGGGCTTTACTACAAAGAACAAACATAAGATTAATTACCCTGAACTTGAATCTGCGATTAGGCCAGTTTCACATGATGATACCTTGCCAGTTCCTCTACCACCGTTGTCTGGATTGGATGAAATTGAAGTAGAATATGGAGCTGAAGCTACTAGCGAAGGCATGGAGACCTCAAGTCAAGAGGAGTATGTACCCTATGGAGCAGCCGAGCAGCCAGAACGCTTTACTCAACATGAATTAAATGATCTCATCAGAGACCTGTCATTGTCAAAAGATAAAGCCGAACTTTTTGCATCTAGGTTGAAACAGAAGAATCTTCTTCATGATGATGTCAAAGTGTGTTATTACCGAAACAGAAAAAACAGTGTATCACAATTCACAGTTGGACCAATGGTGTACTGCAACAATGTGAATGGTCTCTTTGAAGAACTGAATCAAGAGTATTTTGTCGCAGATTGGCAATTGTTTATTGACTCATCCCATAGAAGTTTGAAAGCGGTGTTGCTTCACAATGGAATATGAAACCATCATTCCCTATTGCTCACTCATGTCATCTAAAAGAAAGTTATGAAAATCTGTCAGTTGTTTTGGATGCTATACAATATAAGCATCATCAATGGAATATCAGTGGAGATTTGAGAGTGATTGGTCTGCTAATGGGAATGCAAGGAGGTTTCACAAAATATTGTTGCTTCTTGTGTTTATGGGACAGTAGAAATACAGTAGAGCATTATGTTCGACGTGATTGGGGACAGAGAAACATCTGTGATCCAGGTAGACACAATGTACAGCATAATCCTTTAGTTGTTCCAACAAAAATCTTTCTTCCTCCACTACATATAAAGTTGGGATTGATTAAAAACTTTGTGAAAGCCATGGCAAAGACAAATTCACAAGGGTTCCAGTACATTTCACAGAAATTTCACCAGCCAAACTGAAGGAAGGTCAGGAGAAAATGAAATAATTCATCCAGTCTGTTCAGCGGTCCCAGGAGACAGGCACCAGGCAGAGGTATTAAAAGTCTTCAAAAATTTACTTAGATAAAAAGCATAAAAAAAAAACGATACATAGAACAACGGGTTTCGGCTATATACTTGTACAAAATAGCCTTCCTCAGGTAAGGCTATTTTGTACTAGTATATAGCCTAAACCGATTGTTCTATGTATCGTTTTTTTTTATGCTGTTTATCTAAGTAAATTTTTGAAGACTTTTAATACCTCTGCCTGGTGCCTGTCTCCTGGGACCGCTGAACAGACTGGATGAATTATTTCATTTTCTCCTGACCTTCATTCCACGGTCTCCAGGCTGAGAGATCCGTTGTATCCAGACTATAGCTGCACATCAAGAAGTCAAGGCATCTCAGTCAGACCTAAGAGGTCGATACGCTATGCCACAAGCTACATCAAAGGTGAGCAAATTAGCTTCTGAAAAATAGCTGAACTTAATAATCTGCACTTAGATCTGCGCCCATGTTTTCTGTCTTTTCCCCTCTCCTAGACCCTATAGCCTTGGGGTCATATACCTCTGAAACTGAAGGAAGGGGTATTTGTTGGTCCTCACATCAGAGAGCTTATGAGAGATTATGTGTTTGAAGGAACTCTAAATGATAAGGAATTGAGAGCTTGGAAAAGCTTCAAGTGGATCTGTGAAAACTTCTTAGGAAAAAATAAATCTCCAGAATATGTTGAAGGTGTTGAGGAATTGCTAAATGCATACTAGTGTCTTGGATGTCGCATGTCTCTGAAAATGCACTTTTTCCATTCACATATAGATTTCTTCCCTCCAAATCTTGGGAATGTAAGCGATAAACAAGGCAAGCGGTTTCACCAGGACATTAAAGAAATAGAACACCGCTACCAGGGTTTTTGGAATGACTCAATGATGGCAGAGTACTGTTGGATGCTATATAGGGACAACCCTGAAAAATCATATCAACGATAGTCTAATGTCAAGCACTTTTAATTTTTGCTCATATTTTGGTTTCTATTTTGCATGTGAAATTATTTTGGTTCAATAAAAACTGTTTTGTAAGGTCAAGCATTTTTTTCTGATATGTAGATTTCTTAATGTCACCAGTATATTTCCTATACCTTATAATAATGATGCTGCTCCGTGGAAAGTATACCTGCTACAGAAAAACTATATACATTTTTGAAATCAGAACAAATAAATGATTCAGAAAATTACAAGGTCAACTGCAATGATTACAAAAAATATTTTTTTGTAGACCTGTGTTATAGCAGTTCTGATGTCCTCCGACAGCTCCTTTGTCTTCACCATTGTAACAAAGGAACAAGGCCTACCATGTGGCTTTTAAAAGCACTGAAGTCGTCATTCATTGGATAATTCATGTCACATGGGCACAAAAAATTAATCACAGGTGAATCTCTTTTATGATTTACCACAGGCAAGTCAAAATGTGTTTCCATGCTAAATTAATGTAAAGGGTGCCAATATCGGTGACACAGCAAGCTTTAGGTTTTTCTATTTTTCCCTCTCATTGTTATTTGTTTTAAATTATTGTTTATCATTTGCTCTTTTGTATTTAAGATGAGTGCTCTATACAAAAATACTGTTTCACTTGTTTCATTTTTTTTCAGGATATATTCCACATTATGTACTTAAACTTCATGGGGGCCAATAATGATGAGTAGGACTGTAGGTCTGCTGAGACCTGTGTTATTTAAACCTTTCTGTAGCTGTGTTCTGGCAGTTTGCTGGTTAATTTCATTTAGCTTTCTCCTTGAGACAGGGTCGAGGTTCCCTTTTCTTTACACTCTTATAAGTCAGTCCATGGCAGCCAGTTATAGCTTTGCTTCTGGTTCTTTTGTGTCTTTAGCTGGCCTGATTTCTGCCTACCCTCTTGGCTGACGATTCTAACTCTGTTTTTGGACTTCCCGGTTTTGACACAGCTTTCCTGATTTCTCCTTACTTGCCAGACCACATAACACTCTGAGGCATCCTAGGACAGTATACAACATTTTTTAATCTCTTGAACATAAATACAGCCTTAGTAATGTCTAAGTGACCTCACCATGGAAATTAATATTTACCATTACCAACAGTCCATTTAAGAAAAAGGTGCACTGACAGATTTTAATATTTTTTAAAATTGGGAAAAAAAAACAGTCCAAAAATTATCCAGCTTAGTTATTTGTGATCAGGCAGACCATTGTGCAAAGAACACTGTCTCAAACTGATAGTGTCGCTGTTGGAAGAAACATTATCCTACTGTGACTGCGATGAGTCATTTGCCATAAATTCCATATTGCCCTCCACTTCCTCTCCACTAATACACTTGCAAGAGTCAAAGGAGGCCAATTGTGGCCTTCGTCTGGTAATAATACTGCCTGAAAGGCTGATGCTAATAGTGGTGCTTTTGCTGCCATTTGCAACACACACATTTTTAGTCATCGTACTTTTTTGCTCTTTTTCACTTCTTTGTCCTTTGCCATCACTACTTTTTCTTTGACCATATATTTTGTACAACACTATAATTAACTTATGACAATCTTTTCAACCCGCAATCATTCAACCCATGCCAAAAAGGACATAATAAGAAATGCTTTGTAGGTCGGTAGGTACACTACAGTGGGTCAAATAAGTATTTGATCCCTTGCTGTTTTTGTAAGTTTGCCCACTGACCAAGACATGAACAGTCTATAATTTTAAGGGTAGGTTATTTTAACATCGAGAGATAAAATATCCAAAAAAAATCAAGAATATCACATTGTATAAACTTGATAATTTTTTTTTATTTTGCAGTGAGAAATAAGTATTTGATCCCCTACAAACCATTATGAGTTCTGGCTCCTACAGACCAGTTAGACGCTCCTAATCAACTCTTTACCTGCATTAAAGACAGCTGTCTTTCATAGTCACCTATAAAAAAGACTCCTGTCCATAGATTCAATTAATCAGTCAGACTCTAACCTCTACAACATGGGCAAGACCAAAGAACTTTCTAAGGATGTCAAGGACAAGATCATAGACCTGCACAAAGCTGGGATGGGCTACAAAACCATAAGTAAGATGCTGGGTGAGAAGGAGACAACTGTTAGTGCAATAGTAACAAAATGGAAGAAATACAAAATAACTGTCAACCGACATCAATCTGGGGCACCATGCAAAATCTCACCTTGTGGGGTATCCTTGATCATGAGGAAGGTGAGAGATCAGCCTAAAACTACATGGGGGGAATTTGTTAATGATATCCAGGCAGCTGGGACCACAGTCACCAAGAAAACCATTAAACACATTATGCCTTAAAGGTTTAAAATCCTGCAGTGCCCGCAAGGTCCCCTTGTTCAAGAAGGCACATGTGCAGGTCCGTCTGAAGTTTGCCAATGAACACCTGGATGATTCTGTGAGTTATTGAGAGAAGGTGCTGTGGTCAGATGAGACAAAAATTGAGCTCTTTGGCATTAACTCAACTCGCTGTGTTTGGAGGAAGAAGAAAGATGAGTACAACCCTAAGAACATCGTCCCAACCATGAAGCATGGTGGGGGAAACATTATACTTTGGGGGTGCTTTTCTGAAAAGGGGACATGACGAATGCACCGTACTGAAGGGAAGATGGATGGGGTCATGTATCGCGAGATTTTGGCCAACAACCTCCTTCCCTCAGTAAGAGAATTGAAGATGGGTTGTGACTGGGTCTTCCAGCAAGACAATGACCCAAAACATACAGCCAAGGCAACAAAGGAGTGTCTCAAAAAGAAGCACAGTAAGGTCATGGAGTGGCCTAGCCAGTCTCCAGACCTTAATCCCATAGAAAACTTATGGAGGCCGTTGAAGCTCCAAGTTGCCAAGCGACAGCCTCAAAATCTCAATGATTTAGAGATGATCTGCAAAGAGTAGTGGACCAAAATTCCTCCTGACATGTGCGCAAACCTCATTATCGACTACAAAAAATGTCTGACTGCTGTGCTTGCCAACAAGGGTTTTGCCATCAAGTATTAAGTGTTGTTTGCCAGGGGGATCAAATACTTATTTCTCACTGCAAAATGCAAAAAAAATTATCTGATTTATGCAATGTGATTTTCTTGATTTTTTTTTAGATTCTATCGCTCAATGTTAAAAATAACCTACCCTTAAAATTATAGACTGTACATGTCTTTGTCAGTGGGCAAACTTACAAAAACAGCAAGGGATCAAATAATTATTTCCTCCACTGTACAGAAAGCAAAATGTAGCAGCAAGCCGCACTATAGGTGTGGCATGTACGGTTGTCAAATTGGACTAGTAAAAGAGGTGTGTAAGAACAGACATGCACAGTTAAATGTCTACTTTTTTGTAATTTGTTTTTCTATTTTTTCAAAAAAAGTACACATTGTGCTCTGTGGGGATTCTCCCGTGCCAGTGCTGGGAGAGGGTGGTCATGTGACAGCAAGTATGCGATTTGCATACTTCCGGCCACATTCCAACTAGACGTGTCCATTCTCACTCAATAAACTTGCATTGTGAGGCATGTCTAGTCGGCACATGACCGCATGTATGCATCTCATAATGATTTTAGCACTTATAGACATTACTAGGCAGAAGAGGTACATCAGCTGAGCAAGCAACCCAATGCACATTTTGTTTCTTCATCAAAACAGAAGGTTATATCTACTTGGAACGTATCTGGTATAGAATTTCTGCAGCAGAAAATACATGGCAAATTCTTAGCAAAATCTGAATTAAATTGTGCAGATTTTGCTTCATTTTTCAAAGCAGAAATGAGGCGGTCTAATGCAAATTTCACCCATTCCATTGGAAATCTTCAACTGAAGTCAAGTTTTAAATTCTCACCCAGAGTGCTGCTATTGTGTTATGACTGACCCATGTGAATGTACCCTTAGCTGCAGAAGCCAGTAAAAAAAGTAGAATATGGATGGAACCTGGAGAAGAGCTGCATCATATTACAGATATGTGGTGGGGCTGTTGGTTAGTTAGTTGGTTGTGCATTGAGAATTGCAGATGAATAAATATAATTGGAATAAAATGGTGAATATGCATTATAATTAAGAACAGGGCAACTGGCAAAGAGAAACATGATGCTCCCTATCACTATAATAATAATAATAATATTTTTTATTTTTATAGCGCCTACATATTCCGCAGCACTTTACAATTTTAGGGGGGACTTATGAAAACAATACAGAATAAGCATATCTCAAATCAAAAGGAGTGAGGGCCCTGCTCGCAAGCTTACAGTCTATGAGGAAATGGGGGAGACACAAAAGGTAGAATGTACATATATTGTATAATGCAGCCTTGATATACTAAATAGGATAAATAATACATGGACTGGTCGCCAGCCAGTATGTGTGCAGTCCTGACCGAGGCTATTAAGTACATGGATGGTATGAACCTGAAATTGAAGAAGATTTTAATATGGGGAAAACTGGGATGGACAGATAGTGTGTTGAGGCGATACGCCAGTCTAAAGAAATGGGTTTTTAGGGTCCGCTTGAAACTGTGGGTATTGGTAATTAATCAAACTTTCCTGGTTAGTGCATTCCAAACAATTGGCGCAGCACGCGAGAAATCTTGGAGATGGGAGTGGGAAGTTCGGATTATGGAGGATTTTAGTTTTAAGTCATTGGCAGAACGGAGGGCACGTGTAGACTGGTAGACTGAGACAAGAGAGGAGATGTAGGGGGGGTACTGAAGCATGGAGCGCTTTGTGGGTAAGCATGATAAGTTTAAATTGAACTCTATATTGGATGGGCAACCAATGCAATGACTGGCACAGGGAAGAGGCATCGGTGTAGCGGTTGGCGAGGAATATGATCCTGGCTGCTGCATTAAGGACGGATTGGAGAGGGGAGAGTTTAGCAAGAGGGAGACCGATTAGTAGAGAGTTGCAATAGTCGAGACGAGAATGAATAAGAGCTACAGTAAGAGTTTTTGCCGAGTCAAAGGTGAGAAAAGTTCTGATTCTTGAGATGTTTTTGAGGTGTAGATGACATGAATGAGCGAGTGATTTGATGTGAGGAGTGAAGGAAAGATCTGAATCAAAAATGACCCCAAGACAGCGGGCTTGTTGTTGGGGAGTAATGGTTGAGCCACAAACGGAAATGGCAATATCGGGCACAGGTAGGTTAGTGGAGGGAGGAAATATGAGTAGTTCAGTTTTTGACAGATTCAGTTTTAGACAGAGGGAGGACATAATGTTAGACACAGCAGAAAGACAATCACTGGTCTTTTGTAGTAATGCAGGGGTGGTGTCCGGAGCAGAGGTGTATAATTGGGTGTCATCAGCATAGAGATGGTACTGAAAACCGAATCTGCTGATTGTTTGTCCAATAGGAGCGGTGTATAAGGAGAAAAGAAGGGGGCCTAGGACTGATCCAGTAAGGGGAAGGAAAGAGGAGGAGGAACCAGCGAAAGACACAGAGAAGGAGCGGTCAGAGAGATAGGAGGAGAACCAGGAGAGAACAGTGTCCTTGAGGCCAATAGTGCGGAGCATAGTGAGGAGCAGCTGGTGATCCACAGTGTCGAATGCTGCAGAGAGATCCAGGAGAATCAGCAGGGAGTAGTGACCATTAGATTTAGCTGTTAGTAGATCATTAGAGACTTTAGTGAGGGCAGTTTCAGTAGAATGTAAAGAGCGGAAACAAGATTGTAGAGGGTTAAGAAGAGAGTTGTCTGAGAGATAGCAGATTAGATGGGAATGGACCAGGCGTTCCAGGAGTTTAGAGATAAATGGAAGATTGGAAACAGGTCTGTAGTTGGCCGTGCACTTCTGGTCGAGGGATTTTTTTTAAAGTAATGGATGTATGCTGGCGTGTTTAAAAAAAGAGGGAAAGATACCAGATGAGAGAGAGAGGTTGAAAATTTTAGTTAGGTGAGTGGTGACAGCTGGAGAAAGGGACTGAAGGAGATGTGAGGGAATAGGGTCACTGGTGCAGGTAGTAGGGCGAGAAGATGCAAGGAGCTTGATCACTTCATCTTCCGTGACTGGTTCGAAGTCAGAAAGTGAGCAAAATACAATGTGACGGGGGAGAGCATGCATAACTTTTGGGGATTGGGAGAAAGTTTCCTGTCAGATATGGTCAATTTTTTCTTTGAAATAATTGGCCAGATCATCAGCGCTGAGGTTGGTGGTCGGGGCCTGTGCTGTTTGATTGAGGAGAGAATGAAACGTGTCAAAGAGGTGTTTAGGATTGTTGGAAAGTGAGATGATGAGGTTGTTAAAGTAGGTTTGTTTGGAGAGGTGAAGGGCAGAGTTATATGTTTTCAGCATAAATATATAATGGAGGAAATCTTCGGGCAGATTAGATTTTCTCCACAGCCGTTCAGTGAACCTAAATCATTATAATCGTGTCACACAGGGTGTGGGTAAGACTAAGTGCAACACAAAGGGAAGAGGGGAAGGGAGTGAGTGGAGACCTCCTAGGCTGACCTGATATCACTCTGTCTCCCCTAACAACCCTATATTGGTTCTTCACCAATCGCTGCACAGTAACCTATCCCTGTATTTCCCTAGCACTTGGCCCTGGATAAGGAAGGGGGGATGACCACTAGTCAATCCCCACTAACAACTAAAGACAACAAGATAAACAGATAACTTCGCTTGAGCTGACTTCAAAGAGATAACACACATGTCTTCTCAGTACCAGAGAGAAGTAAACAGACTGCACTTGCTCCAAGCTTTCACAAGGAAACATGTGAATATCACCGGAACAGCCCTGCAGCAAAGTGAAACTATTTAAATGTAGTAGAAGTCAAAAAGCCATCAGAAGAACTCTTGCAGGATGTGCCAGAGATGAGGAGAGTTTGCTATCTGCTGGCCAGATGCAATCAAGCGGACCCAAGTTGTGCTAGAGGAGTTGAAGGGAGAGCAGATTCAGATTCAGATCCTCCAAGAAGGATTTCCTGGATATAAATTCCAGTGTGCTAAGACACAGGGAGATTTGATGCCAAGCGGCAGAGAGGAGCAGACGTGCTCCCGAGGCACCGCAAAGCCCAACGAGACAGGCTTCAGCCGGAGGCCTGCATCGCACCAGAGTCGAACACTGCCTGAGAAGCCCCGGTCCCCTTACAGAAGTGTCCTGAGCACTGCGCATGTTGGTCAGAGTCAGGACCTGCGCTCTACTCTGAGTAAGTTCCCGGGATCCGACACCGCCTGTCAAGAGCCGAGGTCTGGATCCCCTTACTGCAAGCGTGAGAGACTACCGTCGACGGCCATGCCGAGAAGAGCTGAGAAGGGACTGCGACAGGAGAGACGTGCCAGCAACCGCAGAGGAATTGCACAAGTAAACAGAGCCATCACTTCCAACTCTCACCTACGGTACCCAGGACAGTTGGCATTAGGATCTCATTTTGGGTGGGGGCCGATAGGTGCGTGGGAGGTTAAATGGGATTTGATAGACTTCATCCGGAAGAGACTTGCAGCCTAGCAGGAATAATCGGTGAACCCGCTAGGGCCATATAAAGAGAACTCACGTGGTGACTCCCACGACTGGGTGCATCACACTTTTGCAAAGAACTTTACCATTATTCACTGAAAGATATTTCTTATTGTTATTCCAAGTTGCTGTTTATTACCCTTGTTACTAATCCCCTTGCATAATTTTTGTTTTACATATAAAGTGGTTATATCAACCCCTGACTGTTCCCGCCTTGTGTCTCTGTGCGTTGCATTTCGGCACCTGTGTTACATAAACACCCACGCAAAGATGTCAATTAGTGCGGAAGGGAGGTAGCCACTGGGTCCTAGAGTGAAACAGATAAGAAGGTGTCTGTAATGCCAAACGAAGAGATCTTCTGCAACCAACTGCAGAGCGACTGTCTGTCACATCTGACACACCTGTGACAACATGACCTTATTATTCTACTCATTTATTATTTCACATATGTTACATATATGTACATATGACACAACAATCTAGAAAATATAACAAAGTAAATCTGGTCAAAATATGTATTTACTGTTAAATATATGGTCCCAGAACTGTTCTTATAATTACATTTACATATACAGTGCTATTGAAAATTCTATATATTCTGTAGCATTGCCCATAGACGGGGAACTGGGTGTGTTTCCTGGCAGTGAATTAAGACTAAAACTGCCAGGTCAGAAGCAAATGATCAGATGAACAGACCTCAGGGCTTAGCATGTGCCAAGCAGGGAGGTGCTGCTGTGCTCAATCCAATTTCTTCTGCAACCAAAAGAAAACAATCAAATTGTCCCCTTTGCTTGCCTAACAAATGAATTCCAATCTCCTTTAGTTAATCAGTAAATAGCTACATTCACACGACCGTATTTTCAGTCCAACTACTGTCCGTGAAAGAAACTGATAACACTCTGACCAATGTTATTCAATAGGGTACCATAGGATGACCATTTTTTTATATGGACGACACGTCCGTATTACAAAGACACAGTATAAACTATTCTTTGTATTTTGGATGAAACTCGCCTATTCAAGTCAATGGGTGCGCAAAAAAAAAATTGCATGCCATACGGATCAACCAAATAGTATCTAATTTTTACGAATGTATTGCCATTATTATAGGAAACTGGTTTTGGTCTTGAAAGTTTTATTCACTAGTGGTGTAGAAAAATGAATACTATATGGATGACAATACTGCTGAAAAATCGTCTGTTTTTTTCTGGATGAAAATCAGATGATTTTTTTATACATATTTGTCTAATTATAAGGGGCATACAGTGGTTTGCGAAAGTATTCACCCGCTTGGCCTTTTACCTATTATGCTACATTACAACCTGTCTTTAAATATTTTTGTAATCCGATTTGTGTGTGACGCATAAGCACTAAATAGTCTAAGTTGGTGAAGTGAACTAAGAAAAATATAGGCATAAATTAAATTTATGGATCAAATAACTAAAAATTGGCATGTGCATATGTATTCACCAGTTTTGCTATGAATCCCTTAAAAATTTCTAGTGCAAGCAATTACCTTCATAAGTCACATGCTTAGTGAAAGGAAGTCAACCTGTATGCAGTCTAAGTGTCACTTAGTCTGTCAGTATATGCACTCCTATTATGAAAGGCCACAGAGGCTGTAACACCGTTAAGAAAGAGGCACCACTAACCAAATGAAGAGAAAGGAGATCCCCAAACAAATCAGGGACAATGTTGTTGACAAGTACAAGTCAGGGATGGGTTAAAAAAAATATTCCAATCTCTTATGATCCTCCAGAGCACCATAAAATCCATTATCATAAAATGCAAACAACAACAAACCTACATGGTACTACAACAAACCTACTAAGAGAGGGCCACCCACCAAAACTCTCATCCTGGACAAGGAGGGCATTAATCAAAGAGTCAGCACAGAGACCAAAGGTAACCCAGAAGTAGCTGCAGAGTTCCCAAGCAGAGACTACAGTATCTGTCCATAAGACCACAATAAGCTGCACACTCCATAGAGGTGGCCTTTATGGAAGAGTGGGCAGAAAAAAAGCCATTACTTACACACAAATATTCATGAGGCTCATTTTAAGTTTGCCAAAAAGCATGTGGGAGACTCCCCAAATGTCTGGAGGAAGGTATTGTGATCAGATGAGACCAAAATTTTACTTTTTTGGCCACCAAGGTAAATGTTATGTCTGGCGCCAAACCAACAAAGCTCATCACACCAAGAACATCATCCCTACAGTGAAACATGGTGGTGGCAGCATCACGCCGTGGGAATGTTTTTCCATAGCAGGGACAGGGAAAATGGTCCGAGTCAAGGTGAAGATGGATGGTGCAAAAAACAGGGATATTCTTGAGCAAAACCTGTTTCAGTCTGCCAATGATTTGTGATTGGTACGGAGGTTCATCTTCCAACAAGGCTATGACACAAAGCAACACTCAAGTGGTTTAAGGGGAAACATGCAAATCTTTTGAAGTGGTCTAGTCAAAGCCCAGACCTTGAGAATCTGTGACCAGATTTGAAGACTGCTGTTCACCAGAAGAAACCATCTAACTTGAAGGAGCTGAAGCAGTTTTGCCTTGAGGAATGGGCAAAAATCCCAGTGGCAAGATGTGAAGTAGCCTGGAAAGAGAGGGGAGGGGAGGAGAGGAGATATCTAAGCATAGTGAATGTGTCAGAGATGTATCAAGGTGAAATAATGGGTATTTTGTCACCTGGTAAGGTTGTGCAGGTAGGCACTAGAATTCACTTGTAATGCAAGGAGTCCTTCAAAGGGCTTGCTTCCGCTGGTAATATGGACTCCACATGGAAGAAAGTAAAAAAAGTCATGGAATATTATATCCCAACGTAATCTAGTTAAAAATGTTTATTTAAAAAGTGCAAAGGTACACTCATAAATTAAAAAAAATATGTTTCGGCTGAAGGGAGCCTTCATCAGGAGCCTCAGGAAGAAGCCCTCTGGAAGAAGAATGGCAAAAAGGCATCATCGGGGTGGAGCGACTGAACATGCAGATTTTTTCCCTCTATACTCTTTATACCTGTAATTGATGATGATTGCTGATTACATTCAGTACTAGACTGGAAAACAATACTTAGTTTAAATTGCCACTTGTACTTTAGCCTGATTATCATGAGTGTATTTATACTTATATTGATACATGTGCACATTCTCAGCTATGTATATATGTACATTTCTGCATGATCTCTGCATATTTTAATTGGGCATCTAATCCATTCTTATTTTTATCTTCAATAATTTTTAATATATGAATTTTTAATAAAAGTTATATTTTTTAATTTTTTAAGCATGGGTCTCTTCTTAACCTGAGACTAATTCTCTCAGGCAGTGTGTTAAAATTAAAATGTTGAAGTGTTATGCATAAGACATTACTGTGACAAGTGTGTTAAGTGACTTTCCCTTATAGGTTTTCTTATATCATTGTGCTTATTAGCTCTTTACCCAAAGCCCATTATACATATGTAGGTTTGTCAACTTTAGGATCCATGCTACTTCCTGATCTATTTTTAATCCATTCTTTGGATTAGGCAAAATGATAAAATAACAACGATTTGAAATTATGATTTTTTTTTTGTTTTTCATTTTAACATTTACAGTATGGGATAAATATTTTTAGATTTTTTTTTAGTTCAGACAGATGCAGCAATACATATAGTAATTTTGTTTTAATTTTTTTTAGATTTTATTTAACTTCCCAGAAAAGGAAGGGGGTTGATTTGAACTTTTATATATATTGTTTATAAATATCTTTTATTGTTTTTGTTTTTTCAATATCGCTTTATCAGTCCTCTTGGGGAGTTGAACCTGCAGTTACTTGTACAATACACTGCAATATTGTTATAGATTAAAAATCTTAGTTGATTAACAATCTTACCTCTTACCATTATTTTGCACACAGCACCTACTGTATGTATATATACACTGTATATTTATATATACTCCTAAACATTGAAATTGCAACATCAAGAAGGTAGAATTATAGAATTATGGAAATCACAGTATTGTTAGACATTTTAGTGATATGTAAAGTGAAGAAATCTCTTCACTTACACATCTTGGCTGCTATCAATGAGGGTATTGATGATTGCCTGAAGAACCCTCTGTCATGCTGAACACACTTGGACAAATCATCAAGATCCACTGCTGGCAGCTCCCTTTGAATTGCCGACCAATGACGTCTCAGGTGTCTCGACGGGAGACAAGTCTGGTGATCCTGCAGGCCATGGTAGCACATTTATTCCAAGCAGCAGTAGAATGAGAAACATGCGGCATGGCATTGTTCTGCTGAAAAACTTCTTTTGGGATACTCTAGAGAATTGGCCGTATCACTGCTTCAAAGACCAAATCAATTTAATGGTCTGTTAGTGTACCTGGAATGAAGACTAGAGTAGTCTGGCTACAACACTTTATACCACACCATAATCCAGTAGTAGGACTGACGTGACATTACCTCATGAAGGCCTCTTCATGGCATTGTCCACGTGTTCTCTGGTCCAATCTCCAACTATCATCCACTCCAAGACAAAAGCATGACTCAACACTGAGGAGGACAGACATCCATTCTAGCCTCCATTGCTCCATTCTAGCCTACTGTCTTTAGGTGGAGACCACGTGGGCAGCAACATAAAGAGGCCTTTACAAGGGAAAGTCACACTGGTCCTACTCTCGGGATTATGGTGTAGGTGGCATAATCTGCAATAGCCATCCAGTCTTCATTCCAAGTACACTAACAACTTGGCGTTACGTTGATGTGGTCATGGAACCAGTGGAACGGCCATTTGCCTAAAGTGTCCAAGGAGACATTTTTCAACACGTCAATGTCAGGCCACATGTTGCTTGGGCTGCTGTGAGCAGATTGCATGGTCTAATCACATTTCCATGGCCTACTGCGTCTCCCGATTTGTCTCTCATTGAACTCTCCTGGGATGTCGTTGGTTGCCAATTGCAAAGGGACTTGTCAGTAGCGGATCATGATACAGTAAGTGCAAGGATTTCCGTATGTAGCGCTCATACTCGAAAATGAATAAATCAAGGTGTTTTCAAAATTTCGTTTCCATTTTTTCATCATTTCCACATCATTAACATGTCTATTCATCCTGTGATTTCTATAATTCCACAACTTTTTCTTTTCCTTCTTGGTATTACAATTTCAATGTTGAGGAGTGTATTTAACTCCTGCAGAACTATGCAGCTAAATGATGACAGACTACAAACAAACCCTATTTCTGATCCTACAGTCATGTTTTATTTGTTAATCTAATTTTGAAAGATTGGAGTAACACACAACTCCTGGATATGACGGTCACTTTTCTGCTTTTTCTTGTGATAGTCATTGCGCCAAGTTCTTAAAATTAGCACAAACGGCTCATGAATTATGTGCAAACTTTTTTACAACTCTTTAGAGCATAACATAGCACTTTACACAAAATCTTGCAAGAAAATATGATTGTACATTTTTAAAAAAGTTTTGCCTATTTTTCTGAAAATTTGCAAATGACGAATTTGGCAAAAACATCTGGAAAGTCTACATCCAGCCTACAATGGCAAACTAAGAAAAATAAACACATAAAAAAGTGACTTTAATAAAGGCGCAAATGAAAAGATGGACACATTGAAAAAAAAACAGCCGCAAAGTACACAAAAAGTTGTAGAACCGTATGTGGATAATGATTAGAGCCCTAATGTGATCAAATTCTGTTACCACTGCATGTCCATGAGGAAGATGAGAAGTTCTGGATCTTCATCTGCAGCTGTCTCTGTATAGGAGATTACATTCTGAGTGGTTTTGAGAATCAATTAGCTGAGATCTAGCATTAAGTAACATATGTACTCATGACGTCTGCTGACCAAGAATGGTGACAACACTAATCTTTGCCTTAGGGTATAGAAATCTCTTACAGCCATATAATCTTAGCTCGCAACACCTCGTAACGTTGCTGAATATTCTTCTTTTTGTATCTATGTAAACTTTTCTGTTCAGCTTATTGTTTGACTATGTCAGCCCGTTATAGCCATCAGTTGGCATCTGTCAAGGCTGTATGTGTCTAGGAAAAAAGCGCCAGTGGTGTGATCTTCCGTTATAGAGACAAGGTCACCTGGACTCTCTGCTACCTTGACCTTACAGCTCCTTCGACTAGGTTCAAAGACACCCTTGATATATCTGCCAACCACAGTGTTTTAACTAGTCATATGAATTTGTATGACCATGACAGTAAATTAATTTATATTATGTTCTACATAATCAAAACAGATTACTGTTTCTATATGCATATGATTAAATCTTTTGAAATTCAAATTCGCCAGCTTCGTTAAAATTGAAAAAAGATATAGAAAGAATCGCAAGTACTCAAATTACCCTGATAAGACGTGTTTAACACTGTGAGGTCTCCTAAGACTGTGTCCAACCCCTTTCAAGCTCTTTAATGCAAACACAACCTTGGTAATGTCAAAGTGATATTTACATACAGTACAGACCAAAAGTTTGGACACACCTTCTCATTTAAAGATTTTTCTGTATTTTCCTGACTATGAAAATTGTACATTCACACTGAAGGCATCAAAACTATGAATTACCACATGTGGAATTATATACTTAACAAAAAAGTGTGAAACAACTGAAAATATGTCTTATATTCTAGGGTCTTCACAGTAGCCACCTTTTGCTTTGATGACTGCTTTGCACACTCTTGGCATTCTCTTGATGAGCTTCAAGAGGTAGTCACCGGAAATGGTCTTCACTTCACAGGTGTGCCCTGTCAGGTTTAATAAGTGGGATTTCTTGCCTTATAAATGGGGTTGGGACCATCAGTTGTGTTGTGCAGAAGTCTGGTGGATACACAGCTGATAGTCCTACTGAATAGACTGTTAGAATTTGTATTATGGCAAGAAAAAAGCAGCTAAGTAAAGAAAAACGAGTGGCCATCATTACTTTAAGAAATGAAGGTCAGTCAGTCCGAAAAATTGGGAAAACTTTGAAAGTGTCCCCAAGTGCAGTTGCAAAAACCATCAAGCACTACAAAGAAACTGGCTCACATGAGGACCGCCCCAGGAAAGGAAGACCAAGAGTCACCTCTGCTTCTGAGGATAAGTTTATCCGAGTCACCAGCCTCAGAAATCGCAGGTTAACAGCAGCTCAGATTAGAGACCAGGTCAATGCCACACAGAGTTCTAGCAGCAGACACATCTCTACAACAACTGTTAAGAGGAGACTTTGTGCAGCAGGCCTTCATGGTAAAATAGCTGCTAGGAAACCACTGCTAAGGACAGGCAACAAGCAGAAGAGACTTGTTTGGGCTAAAGAACACAAGGAATGGACATTAGACCAGTGGAAATCTGTGCTTTGGTCTGATGAGTCCAAATTTGAGATCTTTGGTTCCAACCACCGTGTCTTTGTGCGACGCAGAAAAGGTGAACGGATGGACTCTACATGCCTGGTTCCCACTGTGAAGCATGGAGGAGGAGGTGTGATGGTGTGGGGGAGGCTTTGCTGGTGACACTGTTGGGGATTTATTCAAAATTGAATGCATACTGAACCAGCATGTCTACCACAGCATCTTGCAGCGGCATGCTATTCCATCCGGTTTGCGTTTAGTTGGACCATCATTTATTTTTCAACAGGACAATGACCCCAAACACACCTCCAGGCTGTGTAAGGGCTATTTGACCAAGAAAGAGAGTGATGGAGGGCTACGCCAGATGACCTGGCCTCCACAGTCACCAGACCTGAACCCAATCGAGATGGTTTGGGGTGAGCTGGACCGCAGAGTGAAGGCAAAAGGGCCAACAAGTGCTAAGCATCTCTGGGAGCTCCTTCAAGATTGTTGGAAGACCATTTCCGGTGACTACCTCTTGAAGCTCATCAAGAGAATGCCAAGAGTGTGCAAAGCAGTCATCAAAGCAAAAGGTGGCTACTGTGAAGACCCTGGAATATAAGACATATTTTCAGTTGTTTCACACTTTTTTGTTAAGTATATAATTCCACATGGGGTAATTCATAGTTTTGATGCCTTCAGTGTGAATGTACAATTTCCATAGTCAAGAAAATACAGAAAAATCTTTAAATGAGAAGGTGTGTCCAAACTTTTGGTCTGTACTGTATATGGCAAATGGTAACCGAGGATAACCAACAGCATGCTTGTTTAATAACACACTACACATCAGACTTTTCATGATTTTTAAAATGTAAAGCTTGTCCCCAAATTATCCCTTTTTAGGGGCAGAGTCTGCCGTGCTGATGTTTATACACACGCGATGTACGAGCTTTAGTCAAAAAATTATCACTTTCTGGGGGCCTAGCACCAGGTTTGTTGTTTGTAAAATGAAGAAGGAATAGCTTTTTAACAACCTTACCTAAAATTATCACTTAATTGGTAACAGCAACTGGTTTGCTATTAAGACAGTGAAAAAGCAATGTCTTTTTAACAAGCCATCCAAAAATTATCTTTTTTTTTTCAGTAGTTTCAGATTGATTTACCCAATCCATAGTAGGGTTACCAGCAGTGAAACAGTATGGAACATAATGGACAAGCAGAAGATGTCTGGCTGTCTAATAGTAATACAGTAATAGCAGCTTGTTGGTTGGACAACGTACATTCATGATGAACAGGTTGGAGATGTGGAGCTGTGCAGGGTGAGAACTGGCTGGCAGCCCCAACAACAGCGCAGTACAAATATAAAATGATGGAAAGGCACGAGATTCCTGGCTGTGAGGGCTATTGGCACTGGCAGCTGGAGAACAGTATAAAACACAAAGGACAGGCAGGCAGATACTATGTCTGATCTAATCATTGGCCTCAGCCTTAGGTCAAAATACGGTAAATCCATATTGATCCATGCCAGACTCATTTTAGCTCAGTGAACCCCTCCACATACATCTAGTGCTCCTCTTCCTTCCCCTCTTCAACATCTTGCTGCATATGACATTGATCCTGAGGGTCCCCAAAGATTGAGGGCCACAATGAACATGTAAAAATTGTTGATCGTCCTTTATCTGCTCTTTCATCATTCTGAGTTTTTCCAATATAAATATGAGGGTATGATGTTGTGGATGGCACAGTTATCCTTACTGAAAAATGTACTGATTTCCTTGAAATGCTTTAGTAGGCGACACGCATCAATATTCAATTGCCAATGGCGGATTTCAAACTAACCCAATCTCCAGTTTGCCTGCTGCAACATATAATTGGTCACCTCTTCATGATGCTCATACAGATTCTGTAACACATACAGCATTGAATTCCATCACATTTCAATATCGCAAAAGAAAGCAGCGCTTAGGAAGACTGTTCAGCATGTACAAAACATTCAAGATGTGCTTTGTCACATAAGAATAGTTGAAATGCTCAGACACTTTCCTGACCATCTGCACCAAGTGGGTACATTTCTTTACAAAATTTTGCACAATCATATTGAGGACATATGCCATGCAGAGACCATGAATTATATTGCCAAAACATAGTGCAGCAACAATGTTATGGACATGTTTGCTCACAACAATGCCCTGTTGGATTTTATAGGGAGCCATCCAGTAGGACATCGCTGCTTGATGCAGAGGAGAAACTGCTGTATGGCTTTTGTCGCCCATACTCATAAACTGTAAAACAGCTATGCTGTGCTTAAGCTTATAGGAATGAAAGACTGATAATCCAATAAGTGGCATTCAGATGGGTTAGAGGAGGACGTGGATAAGCATCGCCTGGAGTCAGAACCAGACCTACAGGGCCAATAACTGCTCAAAACATTGACCCTGTGGGCAGTTAAAGACATGCACTGTCCCATAATTACTGCTTTACATGTCCACGGTGCACTGCCCTTTAGAACTCAAAGCCAAATCCAGACCATCAGACGTTCTCCTGCACATGAGAACACAGAGCGTACACCCCTTTCTGTAAGAACTGTTGATGGCTGGATATCTTGCTGAGCACACACCATAATTTCCCCAATGACAGTGGAATCCATTAAGTGGAATGGCAGGAACTGAACAACCAGCAACTTGACCAAGTGGGAGTTGAGTTGGCACACAAACGGATGACTCGGAGCATATATTAGGTTCCTTGCTGCACAATCCAATATTGATTTCTGACAATGCAATGAAGAAGGAGGAGGAAACAGAGTACAACAAACAGCAGATGATGATGATATCGACCAGGTGTTAATGCAGACTGGCAACCAGAAAGACGATCATGAGAAGAAGCGGTAGGAGGACAGTTTGAGCTTTACTTATATTGCAAGCTAGTTGAATAGATGATGCCACTTCGTGATTACAATGGCAAGCCATTGTTCTAAGTCTATTTGAACTGGGACTTATTTTCCACTTGCAGAGCCTGCACACAGTAAAAGTTTAGTTGGAGTCATGCGAACAAAGAATATCTATCCCCGAAATGCCTCCAACTCACCACCACCATGATGTAGACATTTCAATCAATATCAGTTGCAGCATCACCTGCAGAAGAAGCAGATCCGTCACTGGAATATCTTTTGGTCGGACGTCAGCTCCGCTTTTTTACAGCTGCTGCCACCACTCTGCTCCTCTGAAAACATCACCTCTTCATCCCCCTGATCTGGTTCCTAGGGTATGTCGACCACAAACATGTTGACAGGTTCTATTTAGCCCTATATAGCCATGCAAATCTATAAGACCTCCATGGGTCTTCGGGAAGCCGGAGGACTTGGGGCCACTGTAACACCTGAGCAGCATTTGCTACATTTTGCAAGGTACCAGTAATAATTTGTAAGGGGTCTAAGCCTGACTTACACATCAGATGGCTGCCAGCCAAAACAACATTTTGGTCGATCGTTCAGCCTGCAGACACTCTGTCTCTCCCATACTTAGGAGCGCTCATTTGGCTGAGCGCTCTTATGTTCTCTATGAGAAAGCAAGTCTGGTGGTGGCCTATCTTTGGGAGAGCAAAAGGATGGTGAGTCCGAAATCGAACATATCACAACAATCAAGTGTCCTCATACACATTAGTCTCATTAGTCTAATGTATACAGAGTCTTTAGAGTTAATAGGGTCTGTTTAAAAATGAAGACCCTCATTTGTTAACAAAGGTAGAGAGGAGCTACACTGTATCTTTCGCTCTGGAGGACATGACACATTGACACATTACACAGACAGTTTATTAATCTCAATAAGAACTGTGTAATACTTCATTTTCCCTGGTGGGGCACTGCAGAGCAATTAAATAGCTTGATTTTTAGGTACCAAAATATAGTACTTGTATCAAATTAACAGGGAAAGTTGCACTTGTCCGATGCAATGTCCAATTTTTATATTTTTACAAGTTCTCTTCGTGAGTATCACGACACATAAAAAATGCTGAACCGCTTCTTTGTTAAGGGGACGGTTGCAAACAACTTTATTATAATGGCACGCAACCGACCCCGGGGTCCGCGATGCAGCCTGGTGGACTGCGGCCGAACACCTTCCAGGTGAGAAGGAAAACAACCAACTTAAATAACAAACCCTTCTATGTTACTGCACACCGGAATGGGTATAGCGGTTCGCTCTATCTCCGTTAACTGCACGGGAGATGTGCGACCGGGGAAGTAGCTGTAGCCCTGTTAACTACACAAGGACTATGCAGTAGGCGCTAGGATGCGTGTGTGATACGCGCCGGGTATACGTGCTCTCAGCCGGCGTGCCACCGGACTGAGGAGAACCGCTCCACGTGGCTCACAGGCGGTACCGGGAATACAGCGTCTGCAGACTGCTCGGGGTGTGAGGCGCCCCCCTTGTCGGAGCCAGACTGCCAGACAGAGCTACCTGCCTATTTCCACTAACCTGCCTATTTCCAATAAAGCACCCGTGGAGCTCAAACGACCAAGCGTCCACTCAACACCATCACTGCTCAATGATCAGAGCATGCCGCCATGTTTGTGGGCGGGCTTTTTAAAGATTAAGCCCTGCCCACCGTCGCACCATTGGTGACGTCACCCGTGACCAATCAGGCGATGCCAGGTCACCGGATCAGCTGACTCCCAAACCACCATTCACGGTCCGCCATGTCACGGGCATGCTCAGTGCAGAGAATCCTGGACTTAGGCTGTAGCAGCCCTGTTTCCCTCCGCAACCAACGCTTCATGTTGCTAGGGATAAAGACCAGGGAAACAACTCGTCCATCTTGTGCACCAGCTAGGCGTTGGGACTGATGAAAATGCTGATCAGCATCAGCCCTGGCTGGACCTGAATGGGAGATCACAGAATTCCTTGATGGCTCTGAACTCATTTCAAATCCAGCAAACATCCGACACCAAACATTATCCCCCCTTCTAACATCCCCCTCCACTTGACGCTCAAATTCCTCAACGAGCAGGAGAGCATGAAAGTGGTCCACTGGTTCCCAGGAATGATCCTCAGATCCATGGCCCCTCCAGTGTACCGGGTAACCTTTTTTTCCAAGAACCATTTTAGACCCCATAATAGCCTGCACCTCGAGATTATCACCCCTGATGTGTGTAGCAGGTTGGGGTTCAGCAAGTTTTGTCAGGTGAACGGGCTTGAGGAGCGACACATGAAAAGTGTCGTGACTCCTCAGGTGTCGTGGTAATTGTAAACGGTACATTACTGGGTTTACTTGGGCCAAAATTTTGGAAGGACCAATAAAGAGGGGGGAAAACTTAGCAGATTCCCCACGTACTTTAGTGTTGCGAGCCGTGAGCCACACTCTGTCGCCTGGATAGAATACGGGAGCAGGACGACGAAGAGTGTCAGCCGACTCACTCATTCGATTCTTGGAATCCGCCACGGGTAATAGATGGAGAAGGCCAGCCGGACTTTGACGAGATGATTTATCTCTCGCACAGGAGACACATGCTAGAACATATTTCTTAACGTCCTGGCGCCACCGGGGTCACCAATACGATCGTTGAAGGAACTTAGCGGTACGTTTGACCTCGGAATGACCTCCGGACTTAGGGGCATGTGCCCAGGAGAGCACCTCATTTTGTAGACTAGGAGGAACGAACGTCCTGCCAGGAGGAAGAATGAGCCTGGGCTCGTCATTGCCCTCAGCCGTATCCATGGGCAGGGACAAGAGGTCCACCCGAGGGTTCTTTTTGACATAATCTGACAAGACCTGGATCTTGGGGACAGACAGATGGTCTGTGCCGGGGGCCACATCGGTAGAAGGGTCAGAGACTAGCCTCCGGGTGACTGTAACCATACACTGAGACACGCAATTCTCACTCCAGGAAGAAATTCTCCCTGTATTCCAGTCAATGTGTGGAGTGTGACAACGTAACCATGGAAGACTCAATAACACCTCATCTAAACCACAGGGAATAATAAGAAAGGAGATAACCTCCTGGTGACCCTGAGGAATTGACATGGTGAGGGGAATTGACTGGTGGGTGATTGGCGTGTCCAGGAGTGAACCGTTGACTACCCTAATGTTCATTGGTCTTGGCAGTAACTCTATAGGAATGGCATGCCTCTGGGCAAACGTAGATGACAAAAAATTGCCATCGGCGCCAGAATCCACCCACGCCTTGGCAGTAACCGCGGATGCTCCGACGGACAATGTCACCTTATACAATAATTTGGAGGAAGAAGCCCCAGAATCTAACACACCTCCTCCAACGCTGGTTAGACACACTCGTTTTCCCGACTGCTTGGAACCCTTATTAACGGGGGACTCCAAGAGATGTGCAGGTTGGGAACGAGAAGAGCTAGACTCAGTTCGGGATATGTTCATAGCCTCAGGCTCCGGGTCGGGAGTCACGGGTTTGGAAAAGGGTCTAAAGAAAGATGGTGCCAACCGACACTGAGGTCTGGCGACCTCCAGCTCTAACTTGTGTTCTGCATGACGCAAATCTATTCGGTTAGCGAGGGACATTAACTCCTCCAGGGAGGTTGGAATCTCTCTGATAGATAGAGCATTTTTAATATGCCCAGCCAGACCCTTCCAGAACACCGGGATTAAAGACCGCTCAGACCAATCCAATTCAGCTGCTAAGGTTCTGAACTGAATGGCATAGTGCCTGGCGGTGACCGAACTTTGGACCAAAGCAAGAAGCTTAAGAGCCGTATCATGCGTGACTTGATGACCAAGGAAAACACTCTTTATGGCATTAAGAAAGAGGCCCGCATTAGCCACTACCAGGTCATTGCGCTCCTACAGAGGAGTAGCCCACTCCAGAGCCCTGTGGGAGAGTAACGAGATGACATAACCCACTTTGGCTCTTTCGGAGGGGAACCGTGCCTCCATCATCTCCAACTGAATGGAGCATAAATTAATAAAACCCCTGCAGGATTTACTGTCCCCAGAAAATTTTTCCGGGAGAGCAAAATGGGGTAATGGGGCAGCTGCAGCTGCCGTAGAATTTATCGCAGCCGAGTTAACCAGATTGGCTGCTTGAGAAGCCGCTTGGGTAGCTACTGCAGGGATATCAGCTTGTTCCAGAGTCCTAAGTCTGGCCTCAAGCTGCTGTATATAGCGCTGCAGTTGCTGGTTGTCAGCCATGTTCGGCAAGACCCTGGCGCTCTGATACTGCTAAGGGGACGGTTGCAAACAACTTTATTATAATGGAACGCAACCGACCCCGGGGTCCGCGATGCAGCCTGGTGGACTGCGGCCGAACACCTTCCGGGTGAGAAGGAAAACAACCAACTTAAATATCAAACCCTTCCGTGTTACTGCACACAGGAACGGGTATAGCGGTTCGCTCTATCTCCGTTAACTGCACGGGAGATGTGCGACTGGGGAAGTAGCTGTAGCCCTGTTAACTACACAGGGACTACGCAGTAGGCGCTAGGATGCGTGTGTGATACGCGCCGGGTATACGTGCTCTCAGCCGGCGTGCCACCGGACTGAGGAGAACCGCTCCACGTGGCTCACAGGCGGTACCGGGAATACGGAATCTGCAGACTGCTCGGGGTGTGAGGCGACCCCCTTGTCGGAGCCAGGCTGACAGACGGAGCTACCTGCCTATTTCCACTAAAGCACCCGTAGAGCTCAAACGATCAAGCGTCCACACAACACCATCACTGCTCAATGATCAGAGCGCGCCGCCATGTTTGTGGGCGGGCTTTTTAAAGATTAAGCCCTGCCCACTGTCGCACCATTGGTGACGTCACCCGCGACCAATCAGGCGGTGACAGGTCACCGGATCAGCTGACTCCCAAACCACCAATCACGGTCCGCTATGTCACAGGCATGCTCAGTGCAGAGAATCCTGGACTTAGGCTGTAGCAACCCTGTTTCCCTCCGCAACCTACGCTTCATGTTGCTAGGGATAAAGACCTGGGAAACAACTCGTCCATCTTGTGCACCAGCTAGGCATTGGGATGGATGAAAATGCTGAGCAGCATCAGCCCTGGCTGGACCAGAATGGGAGACAACAAAATCTCCTGATGGCTCTGAACCCATTTCAAATCCAGCAAATGCCTGACACCTAACATTCTTGTATGTATGATGACGAATATACATTCTGTCCATATGGAGTAAATTATAGCATTTCCCAGCTATTAGAAATATGAAAAGGAGAATTCTGGCCATAGCATTACCTGCGAGTGATGTTTTTTTCAGGAAAGCAGTGATTTTATATTGCGCACCACAGAGTCTTTTTTTGTTGTGTTTTTTTCATTTGATGCAAAGCAGCAACACACAGGACGACATAACGGATGTGTGATAATTCACAATGAAGATATGATGGAGCAGCACAGAGTTCGGCTGTGAAGGAGAGTGAATGTGAATATACAGAATTGCCCAGTAGGTGGCGCTGTAATGTAACATCTCTGTTCTAATAAATGTCCGTCTCCTGAACACATGAACACCTCTTCTGTCTCTGAACAGAGCCCTGCTTGTGTGGAAATGTTATTCCAGCCATGAGAAATGAGTAATAAGCAAACTTGATTCTTTGCCATGTAATTACAAATTCAGGAATGCTGATTACGGGAAGAAATAATGGATTTCTTTTGCAGCACAGACAGTGATATAGGTGTGAGGAAACCAGGAGCAGAATTTCCAAAATGCAGATTATAGGAAAAATACTAGTTATTATATACTACATATTACTACACTGCTCAAAAAAATAAAGGGAACACTTAAACAACAGAATATAACTCCAAGTAAATCAAACTTCTGTGAAATCAAACTGTCCACTTAGGAAGCAACACTGATTGACAATCAATTTCACATGACACATCAATTATCAAGACACCCTCAATAAAGGAGTGGTTCTGCAGGTGGGGACCACAGACCACATCTCAGTACCAATGCTTTCTGACTGATGTTTTGGTCACTTTTGAATG
Organism: Phyllobates terribilis; assembly: GCF_046119375.1. Lineage (NCBI taxonomy): Eukaryota > Metazoa > Chordata > Amphibia > Anura > Dendrobatidae > Phyllobates > Phyllobates terribilis. Next base: position 212,122,109 of record NW_027362769.1, on the reverse strand, counting down.
TTGGTTGTGCTTTCACACTCGTGGTAGCATGAGACGGACTCTACAACCCACAGAAGTTGCTCAGGTAGTGCAGCTCATCCAGGATGGCACATCAATGCGAGCTGTGGCAAGTAGGTTTGCTGTGTCTGTCAGCGTAGTGTCCAGAGGCTGGAGGCGCCACCAGGAGATGAGGAGGGGGCCATAGGAGGGCAACAACCCAGCAGCAGGACCGCTACCTCCGCCTTTGTGCAAGGAGGAACAGGAGGAGCACTGCCAGAGCCCTGCAAAATGACCTCCAGCAGGCCACAAATGTGCATGTGTCTGCACAAAGGGTTAGAAACCGACTCCATGAGGGTGGTATGAGGGCCCAACGTCCACAGATGGGGGTTGTGCTCACAGCCCAACACCGTGCAGGACGCTTGGCATTTGCCACAGAACACCAGGATTGGCAAAGTCGCCACTGGTGCCCTGTGCTCTTCACAGATGAAAGCAGGTTCACACTGAGCACATGTGACACACGTGGCAGAGTCTGGAGATGCCATGGAGAGAGATCTGCTGCCTGCAACATCCTTCAGCATGAGCGGTTTGGCAGTGGGTCAGTAATGGTGTGGGGTGGCATTTCTTTGGAGGGCCGCACAGCCCTCCATGTGCTCGCCAGAGGTTGCCTGACTGCCATTAGGTACCGAGATGAGATCCTCAGACCCCTTGTGAGACCATATGCTAGTGCGGTTGGCCCTGGGTTCCTCCTAATGCAGGACAATGCCAGACCTCATGTGGCTGGAGTGTGTCAGCAGTTCCTGCAAGATGAAGGCATTGAAGCTATGGACTGGCCCACCCGTTCCCCAGACCTGAATCCGATTGAGCACATCTGGAACATCTGTCTCGTTCCATCCACCAACATCACATTGCACCACAGACTGTCCAAGAGTTGACGGATGCTTTAGTCCAGGTCTGGGAGGAGATCCCACAGGTGACCATCCGCAACTTCATCAGGAGCATGCCCAGGCGTTGTAGGGAGGTCATACAGGCACGTGGAGGCCACACACAATACTGAACCTCATTTTGACTTATTTTAAGGACATTACATCAAAGTTGGATCAGCCTGTAGTGTGTTTTTCCACTTTAATTTTGGGGGTGACTCCAAATCCAGGCCTCCATTGGTTAATAAACTTGATTTCCATTGATGATTTTTGTGTGATTTTTTTGTCAGCACATTCAACTTTGTACAGAACAAATTATTCAATGAGAATATTTCATTCATTCAGATCTAGGATGTGTTATTTGAGTGTTCCCTTTATTTTTTTGAGCAGTGTATATACCTATATACCTCCCAATTTCATACGTCTTATCTATCGTCTATTTATCTCACATCTTTCTACATATCATCTCATATTTATTTATTACTATATATGTCACATCTATGTACCCCATTTTCTATCTCTAATGTTTTCTATCAATCCAATATCTATCTCTTTAGCTATCGATCTATCTACAACCCCTGACAAAAATTATGGAATCACCGGGCTCGGAGGATGTTCATTCAGTTGTTTAATGTTGTTGAAAAAAAGCAGATCACAGACATGGCACAAAACTAAAGTCATTTCAAATAGCAACTTTAGGGCTTTAAGAAACACTAAAAGAAATCAAGATTAAAAATGTGGTACTCAGTAAGGGTAATTTTTTTCATACCAAGCAGAGGGGAAAAAATTATGGACTCACTCAATTCTGAGGAAATAATTATGGAATCACCCTGTAGATTTTCATTTCCAAAACTAACACCTGCATCAAATTAGATCTGCTCATTAGTCTGCATCTAAAAAGGAGTGATCACACATTGGAGAGCTGTTGCACCAAGTGAACTGACATGAATCATGGCTCCAACACGAGAGATGTCAATTGAAACAAAGGAGAGGATTATCAAACTCTTAAAAGAAGGTAAATCATCACGCAATGTTGCAAAAATGTTGGTTGTTCACAGTCAGCTGTGTCTAAAATCTGGAACAAATACAAACAACATGGGAAGGTTGTTAAAGGCAAACATACTGGTAGACCAAGGAAGACATCAAAGCGTCAAGACTGGAAACTTAAAGCAATATGTCTCCAAAACAGGAAATGCACAACAAAACAAATGAGGAACGAATGGGAAGAAACTGGAGTCAATGTCTGTGACCGAACTGTAAGAAACCGCCTAAAGGAAATGGGATTTACATACAGAAAAGCTAAACATAAGCCATCGTTAACACCTAAACAGAAAAAAACAAGGTTACAATGGACTAAGGAAAAGCAATCGTGGACTGTGGATGACTGGATGAAAGTCATATTCAGTGATGAATCGCGAATCTGCATTGGGCAAGGTGATGATGCAGGAACTTTTTTTTGGTGCCATTCCAATGAGATTTATAAAGATGACTGCATGAAGAGAACATGCAAATTTCCACAGTCATTGATGATATGAGGCTGCATATCAGGTAAAGGCACTGGGGAGATGGCTGTCATTACATCTTCAATAAATGCCCAAGTTTACATTGATATTTTGGACAGTTTTCTTATCCCATCAATTGAAAGGATGTTTGGGGATGATGACATCATTTCTCAAGATGATAATGCATCCTGCCATAGAGCAAAAACTGTGAAAACATTCCTTGAAAGAAGACACATAAGGTCAATGTCATGGCCTGCAAATAGTCCGGAACTCAATCCAATTGAAAATCTTTGGTGGAAGTTGAAGAAAATGGTCCATGACAAGGCTCCAACCTGCAAAGCTGATCTGGCAACAGCAATCAGAGAAAGTTGTAGCCAGATTGATGAAGAGTACTGTTTGTCACTCATTAAGTCCATGCCTCAGAGACTGCAAGCTGTTATTAAAGCCAGAGGTGGTGCAACAAAATACTAGTGATGTATTGGATAGTTCTTTTGTGTGTTTGTTTTTCATGATTCCATAATTTTTTCCTCAGAATTGAGTGATTTCATAATTTTTTCCCTCAGCTTGTTATGAAAAAAATTACCCTTACTGAGTACCACATTTTTATCTTGATTTCTTTTAGTGTTTCTTAAAGCCCTAAAGTTGCCATTTGAAATGACTTTAGTTTTGTGCCATGTCTGTGATCGGCTTTTTTTCAATAGCATTAAACAACTGAATGAACATCCTCCGAGCCCGGTGATTCCATAATTTTTGCCAGGGGTTGTATTATCTATCTATCATCTATCTATTATCTTCCTTCCATTGTTTTTCTTTTTCTTACTATATAGCTATCTACCAATCTATTTTTCTATTAAATATCTTACTTTCCTTTTATCTTTTTTTCCATTTCTATATATTTAATCTATCTATCTAGAGAAAAATAGGAAAAAAATCTTCTATCAATCGATTATTTTTCTTTCCTTCTTTTCTTTCTTTCTATCATTCTCTTTATCTATTTATCAATATATCTATTTATCTTTCTATATAATATCTGTCTTTCCTTTTTTCTACTATACGTATATATACTGTATCTATGTATCTATTTATCTTTCTTTTGATTATCTTTCTTTCCTTCTTTTTCTTCTTTCTATCTCTTTATCTATCTATCTATTTATCTATCTTTCTATCACTTATTTCCTTCTTTCTATATATATAATGTATCGATCTAGAAAAGATAAGAATAAAATGATCTATCATCTATCTATCTAGCTATCCATCTATCTATCTGTCATATTAATCTATCTATCTATCTATCTATCTATCTATCTAATGATCTATCTATTTATCTATCTATCAATCATCTATCTACAGTGGGGGAAATAAGAATTTGATCCCTTGCTGTTTTTGTAAGTTTGCCCACTGACAAAGACATGAACAGTCTATAATTTTAAGGGTAGGTTAATTTTAACATTGAGAGAATATCAAAAAAAAAATCAAAAATCAAGAAAATCACATTGTATAAATTAAATAATTTTTTTTGCATTTTGCAGTGAGAAATAAGTATTTGATCCCCTACAAACCATTATGAGTTCTGGCTCCTACAGACCAGTTAGACGCTCCTAATCAACTTGTTACTTGCATTAAAGACAGCTGTCTTACATAGTCACCTGTATAAAAGACTCCAGTCCACAGACTCAATTAATCAGTCAGACTCTAACCTCTACAACATGGGCAAGACCAAAGAGCTTTCTAAGGATGTCAGGGACAAGATCATAACCCTGCACAAAGCTGGAATGGGCTACAAAACCATAAGTAAGACGCTGGGTGAGAAGGAGACAACTGTTGGTGCAATAGTAAGAAAATGGAAGAAATTCAATATGACTATCAATCGACATCGATCTGGGGCACCATGCAAAATCTCACCTCATGGGGTATCATTGATCATGAGGAAGGTGAGAGAACAGCCTAAAACTACATGGGGGGAACTTGTTAATGAACTCCAGCAGCTAGGACCACAGTCACCAAGAAAACCATTGGTAATACCTTACGCCTTAAAGGTTTAAAATCCTTCAGTGCCCGCAAGAAGGCACAAGAAGGCACATGTGCACAAGAAGGCACATGTGCAGGCCTGTCTGAAGTTTGCCAATGAACACCTGGATGATTCTGTGAGTTATTGGGAGAAGGTGCTGTGGTTAGATGAGACAAAAATTGAGCTCTTTGTGTTATGATCTGCAACATAAACTAAGGAAAGATAGGGGAAAACTGTCCCTACAGTAAGACTAAGCTGAATCCCTACGATGTAGCGGGCTGCCTGTTCCTTGTGAACAGACCCGCCTTCATCCTCGGCTAGTCTGAACGGAAATCTATAGAATCAAGGGAGGGGTCCCTAAATGAACTAAGGACTGGGACAAAAATGGGACACCTCCTAAACAGAAGTTGTTGCAGTGCAAAAAGGACAACCTGACAAAAAGTACTAAAGGTCCCAGAGGACCAAGTACTGACAGAGATAGGCGCTGAAGCACCTGGCTAGAGAGACAGTCTAAACAACACTGAAGTCCAGCAAAGCCAGAAGGGCGGAGCTGGAATATATAGGCAGCTGGTCACATGACCGCAAAACACAAGATAGCAAAAACTAACAGGAGGGTTCTAACAGTACCCCCTCTTCTATGAGGATCCTCTGGATCCTCCAGGCCCAGGCCTATCAGGAAACCTCCTGTGGAAAGCTTTAACAAGCCTAGGAGCAGAGACATCATCTGTCCTTACCCAGGAGTTGTCTTCGGGACCGAAACCCTTCCAGGAGACAAGATACTGTAATCTCCCTCTATGCCATCTTGAATTCAAAATACGAGAAATTTCATATTCGCCGTCTTCCACCACAGGAGGAACTGTGACAGTGGCGTCCCTATCAGATACGTCAGCCTTTTTCAACAAGGAAACATGAAACACAGGATTAGTCTTCCAGGAAGACATCCAACCTGACAGCAGATGGGTTAACAACCTGAAGCACTTTAAATGGACCCACAAACTTAGGACCAAGTTTTTTAGAGGGAATCCCCAACCGCAGGTTCTTCGAGGACAACCAAACCATGTAACCCACAGTAAACAAAACCTCTTTACGTTTCCTGTCAAAATACTTCTTGGATTTCTTGTTAGCCTCTTGCAGGTTACAACGTACATTAGTCCAAACTCTCTCCAAATCACCGGAAAAATTCTCCTCCTCCGGCACCGCCGACCCCAATTTGGAGAACGAACCAAAAGATGGATGTCTCGCAGTACAACAAAAAAAAGGAGAACACCCAGCATAGGAGGATGTATGATTGTTAAGAGCAAATTCTGCAAGAGGAAGAAACCCAGACCACACCTCTTGATTGTCCGCCACAAAACAAAGCAAAACTGTTCAACATCCTGGTTCTTTCTTTCAGTCTGTCCATTAGACTCAGGATGATAACCAGACGAAAATGACAAATGAACTCCCAACCTGTCACAAAAAGCACGCCAAAAGCGAGCCACAAACTGAGGTCCTCTATCAGAAACAATATCCGTGGGAACGCCATGAAGCTTGACAATCTCCTTAACAAACGCCTTAGCAAGTGTCTTGGCGCAGGGCAACTTAATGAATGGAACCAAATGACACATCTTACTAAAACGGTCCACGACCACCCAGATGACAGTAAAACCCTCAGATACAGGAAGATCAGTAATAAATTCCATAGTGAGATGCGTCCAAGGCGCACTAGGAACCTCCAGAGGGCAAAGCAACCCCGCAGCAGGAGTATGTGAAGCCTTTGACCTAGCACACACAGTACACTGATGCACCCACTTGATGACTTCCTTCTGCCATCCAGGCCACCAAAAACTGCGACTGATAAGTCTCTTAGTCTCCAAAACTCCTGGATGACCTGCCAACCGAGACTCATGACACTCCACAAACAAATCTCTCCTAAAGTCTCTAGGCACAAACAACCTTCCATGGGGAATGTTAGATGGAGCATCATCTTGAGCATTCAGAATCCCATTCTCCAAATCGGAGTCCAATGCCGCCATCACAACTCTTTTCTGCAAAATGCTCTCCTCCTCCTCGGCACCGACCGTATGAGAGAAGCTGCGAGATAAAGCATCGGCTTTAACATTCTAAGTACCAGGGATATGGGTAACAGAAAAATGAAACCGAGAAAAAAAAAGTGCCCACCTAGCTTGACGGGCATTCAAGCGCTTGGCAGCATCCAGATAGATCAAATTCTTATGATCTGTGAAAACCTGAATAGGAAATTTAGCGCCTTCCAAAAAATGACGCCAGTGTTCAAACGCAAGTTTAATAGCCAGCAACTTCCGATTTCCAACATCATAATTCAGTTCGGTTTCCGAAATTTTTTTCGAAAAGAAGGCACAAGGATGTACTCCACCCTTGTTCTCTTGAGACAAAAACTGCTCCGACCCCCACTGATGAAGCATCGACCTCGACCAAAAAAGGCTTGGTCTCATCAGGCTGTATAAGGATAGGGGCAGAACTGAACCTCTCTTTGAGATACTCAAACGCTTCAATGGCTTCAGTAGTCCACTGGGCCGTATTCGCACCTTTCCTGGTGAGATCGGTTAGAGGTTTAACAATTACAGAAAAATTCTTAATGAATTTCCTGTAATAATTGGCAAAACCCAAAAATCTCTGTATAGATTTCAAACCAATAGGCCTAGGCCATTCCTGCACAGCCTGAACCTTCACAGGGTCCATCTCAAAGCCCTCGCTGGAGACAATGTAGCCCAAAAAACTAATTTTCTGCACAGCGAACTCACATTTCTCCAGTTTAGCACAGAGTGAATTATCACTCAATAACTGCAAAACTTCACGTACACTCTGCCAATGGGACTCTAGATCTGGTGAATAAATCAAAATGTCATCCAAATACACAACCACATTCTTACCAATCAAAGGTCTCAGGATGTCATTTATAAGGTTCTGAAAAAATGCAGGTGCATTGGTAAGACCGAAAGGCATCACCAGATTCTCAAAATGACCTACCGGAGTGTTAAAAGCAGTTTTCCATTCATCACCATCCTTCACACGTAACAAATTGTATGCCCCTCGGAGAACAATTTTTGAGAACCACTCATTCCCAGAGGATCTTGGTCTCAAACGAAAATATAACAAACAAGCATTTTTAAAAGAAAAAAAATCTTGCTGTTTACCATAAAAAACATCAGGCAGTCCTACCTTCAGTTCGATAAAATGCGCTCCAGGACAGCTACTCACGTGTTGCTGAAGCTCGGCCACCTCCAGGGACAATCCCTGCAGGCGATGAGCCAACTCCTGGACGGAAACCATACTGATCCCCAAATTTCTTTCCTTTTAGTTTTTTTTTTTTTCCTTGGGCTGGACTTACTGTTATAATCTGCAACATAAACTAAGGAAAGATAGGGGAAAGCTGTCCCTACAGTAAGACTAAGCTGAATCCCTACGATGTAGCGGGCTGCCTGTTCCTTGTGAACAGATCCGCCTTCGTCCTCGGTTAGTCTGAACAGAGACCTATAGAATCAAGGGAGGGGTCCCTAAATGAACTAAAGACTGGGACAAAAATGGGACACCTCCTAAACAGAAGTTGTTGCAGAGCAAAAAGGACAAACTGACAAAAAGTACTAAAGGTCCTAGAGGACCAAGAACTGACAGAGATAGGCACCGAAGAACCTGGCTAGAGAGACAGTCTAAACAACACTGAAGTCCAGCAAAGCCAGAAGGGCGGAGCTGGAATATATAGGCAGCTGGTCACGTGACCGCAAAACACAACATGGCAAAAACTAACAGAAGGGTTCTAACACTTTGGCATTAACTCAACTATCCGTGTTTGGAGGAAGAAGAAGGATGAGTACAACCCTAAGAACATCGTCCCAGCCATGAAGCATGGTGGGGGAATCATTATACTTTGGGTGTGCTTTTCTGCAAAGGGGACATGACAACTGCACCGTACTGAAGGGAAGATGGATGGGGACATGTATCGTGAGATTTTGGCCAACAACCTCCTTCCCTCAGTAAGAACATTGAAGATGGGTCATGGCTGGGTCTTCCAGCAAGACAATGACCCAAAACCTTCCCACAAGGCAACAAAGGAGTGGCTCAAAAAGAAGCATAATAAGGTCATGAGGTGGCCTAGCCAGTCTCCAGACCATAATCCCGTAGAAAACTTATGGAGGGAGTTGAAGCTCCGAGTTGCCAAGCGACAGCCTCAAAATCTGAATGATTTAGAAATGATCTGCAAAGAGGAGTGGACCAAAATTCCTCCCGACATGTGCGCAACCCTCATCATCAACTACAAAAAACGTCTGACTGCTGTGCTTGCCAACAGGGGTTTTGCCACCAAGTATTAAGTGTTGTTTGCCAGAGGGATCAAATACTTATTTCTCACTACAAAGTGCAAAAAAATGTATCTAATTTATACAATGTGATTTTCTTGATTTTTTTGGGGGATATTCTATCTCTCAATGTTAAAATTAACCTACCCTTAAAATTATAGACTGTTCATGTCTTTGTCAGTGGGCAAACTTACAAAAACAGCAAGGGATCAAATAATTATTTCCCCCACTGTATCTATCATCAGTCTATCTTACTATCTAATGATCTATCTATCTATCTATCTATCTATCTATCTATCTATCTATATATCCATCTATCTGTCATATTGATCTATGTATCTATCTATCTATCTATTTATCTATCTATCATATCGATCTATCTAAATTCAAAGAAGTATTATTGACTTGACCAAACACACACTGCCAAAGCGAGTGCAGAATAACTATAAGGACTGTGGGGATAATGGATAGGGAGTGTGGGAATGAGGAATAGGGACATATATATTTATCTATCATTTATCTAAAATGTTCCCTCAGATGACATTTGACACAACTGTCCTGGTGAGAAGTTAAAGGCTCTGGAGGTTCTGAATGAACTAATGGAAACATCCTCTTCTGTGATGAGTGGAGAAAAGAATCGATAATCCAGAATACACTAATTTAAAATCCAGAAATAAAGCCATGACCCCAGTATCCTCTGATACATATATTAGGGTCTTCTCAGAGGCTATGTAGAAAGATCTAAAATAGTATAGACTCAATAATTTACACATGGATAATTTGAGTAAAGATGAGAGAAAGGCTCCGAATGAACTGAAAGCATTAGTGGGGATAATCATCAATGTTGTGATATGAAGGTAACAATGATAGTGATAAAGATATTGATAAAGAAGGTAATATCTATAGGGATAAAAGAGGATACTTTGTTTAGTGGAAAGAGGAAGATTACGTGAATGAGGTTAAAATATGGCTCAGCCAAGATTATGCTAGGCAATTGGGTAAAAATCCATTAGATGGTATTGTAAGTAAGTAAATTAAGTGTCTTCTTTGTGAATTCAATGAAGGAACTGTAAATTAAAATTAATTTGATTTTTTGAAGTTTAACGATGCTAAAATACCTAATCAGTATCTATTGCCAAAATCATTAAATATTAAATAAAACTATCTTGATGCCCCAAACTATCTGGGATTGACGGTAAATTTGTAGATATTAAACTACAAACATTAGTCAAAACGCTTAATTCCTTTGTGTTAGATAAAGAAAACTTAATGATTTTTCTATATTCAATGAATGCACATTGGTGGGGTTAGCCATGGAATTATTGGTATACATCTATTCCCCACAAAAAGGGATTATGCCCTGTTACTTATTCTCTTAATGAACAAGGCCCAGATTGGTCGGCTCAGAATGAATTTATCATTTACTTAGTTATTATTATTTATTTCAGTCTCTCATATCGCCTCATCATATTCGGCAGCACTTTACAGACATCATCACTTTCCCCATTGAGGCTCACACTCTAAATTCGCTATCAGTATGTTTTTGTACTGTGGGTGGAAACTGGAGAAACCGAATGAAACCCACACAAGCAAAGGGAGAACATACAAACTCCTTACAGATGTTGCAAACCAGTGGCTGCAGTATATGATGACCTCTTTCTACCACCCCAGGTGCAGTCAGCCATATGACGGGGCACAAGAAGTCCCCATCACAGTCACCTGCACCTGGAGATAGTGTCTATCATTAAAAACAAAATGATTATGTAGTGGAATTTGAATAGAGGACCCCAGCACTGCAAAGCAACAGTGCTATCGATGGTGCCACTGTGCTGACCATCATTGATATGTTAAGATTAGAGATGAGCGTTGTTCTACTCGAACTGTTCGCCAATCTCAAATTCGAGCTGTTTTGGGCGGTGTTCGAGCCGTTCGGCGAACACGAATAATTTGAGAAAAATTCGGCTGTTCGAGGTTATGTTCGATAACTGTTCGTGCACCAAAATCATAACTGGATTTTTTCTCAGTAATGATGAAAATTAATGTTAATACGCAGTTTGAGTGTACAGCGGGGCGGGGGGAGGGGCAGGGGATGGATCTCTGCAGAAATAATGAAGATCTCCATTTTTTTTTCTCTTTCCCGCATTTGCAGTGGGGAGGTGCAATCTGTCAGCCTATCAGCAGCGCACACACGGAGCGAAGTGCTTTTTTTCACACAAGCAAGGGCATGTGTCATTGGCAGTGTATGTCACATGTCCTTGCCCTATAAGACCAAGCCATTTTCCCCGTCGCCACCATTTTCTCACTGCTGCAGCTGCGTGTTAGACGGCACCGCTGTTGCTGTGTGCGCTATACCTTGTTAATTTCAAGCCAATTTTCGCACAAATCTACAGATAGCTTGGGAGTAGGGAATAGTTGTGATTGCAGTCCTTTTAAGGACTAGGTTACAGCATTTCCTACGACTTTTATCAGGCAGGTCTGTGCTCTTAAATAGATAGATTGTGGGAGTAAAGACTAATTGTAATTGGAGTCCTTTTCAGGACTAGGTTACATCAGTTCCTATCAGTTTTTGCCAGGCAGGTCTGTGCCAGTGCTGTGCAAGTTTTTTTCACAGCATTTGGCTGAATCTAGCAAAGCTAATACTTTTTGGCCTATTGCAGAGTGTGTTAGTAAGTGGAGTAGCCTATCTGTGTTGCAAGATATACCACCTGTGTATAGAATACCAATTTTTTTACTGCACCTAGTGAAGTAAAATCTTTTGGGCATAGCATCATTCTATTAGTCCATCTATACTGACCTCCATCAGGTTGCAAATTGAATATAATTTTTTTCTGCATCTAGCTCTGAAAAAATATTGGGCTTCTAGCTGTGTGTGGGACTTGTTCTATTAATCCATCTATACAGACCTCCATTAGGTTGCAAACTGAATATATTTTTTTCTGCATCTACCTCTGAAAAAATATTGGGCTTCTAGCTGTGTGTGGGACTTGTTCTATTAATCCATCTATACAGACCTCCATCAGGTTGCAAACTGAATATATTTTTTCTGCATCTACCTCTGAAAAAAAATTGGGCTTCTAGCTGTGTGTGGGACTTGTTCTATTAATCCATCTATACTGACCTCCATCAGGTTGCAAATTGAATATAATATTTTTCTGCATCTAGCTCTGAAAAAATGTTTGGCCTTCTAGCAGTGTGTGGGACTTGTACTATTAGTCCATCTATACTGACCTCCATCAGGTTGCAAACTGAATATATTTTTTTCTGCATCTACCTCTGAAAAAATATTGGGCTTCTAGCTGTGTGTGGGACTTGTTCTATTAATCCATCTATACAGACCTCCATCAGGTTGCAAACTGAATATATTTTTTTCTGCATCTACCTCTGAAAAAATATTGGGCTTCTAGCTGTGTGTGGGACTTGTTCTATTAATCCATCTATACAGACCTCCATCAGGTTGCAAACTGAATATATTTTTTTCTGCATCTACCTCTGAAAAAATATTGGGCTTCTAGCTGTGTGTGGGACTTGTTCTATTAATCCATCTATACAGACCTCCATCAGGTTGCAAATTGAATATAATATTTTTCTGCATCTAGCTCTGAAAAAATGTTTGGCCTTCTAGCAGTGTGTGGGACTTGTTCTATTAGTCCATCTATACTGACCTCCATCAGGTTGCAAACTGAATATAATTTTTTTCTGCATCTACCTCTGAAAAAATATTTGGGCTTCTAGCTGTGTGTGGGACTTGTTCTATTAGTCCATCTATACTGACCTCCATAAGGTTGCAAACTGAATATAATTTTTTTCTGCATCTACCTCTGAAAAAAATATTTGGCCTTCTAGCTGTGTGTGGGACTTGTTCTATTAGTCCATCTATACTGACCTCCATCAGGTTGCAAACTGAATATAATATTTTTCTGCATCTAGCTCTGAAAAAATGTTTGGCCTTCTAGCAGTGTGTGGGACTTGTTCTATTAGTCCATCTATACTGATCTCCATCAGGTTGCAAACTGAATATATTTTTTTCTGCATCTACCTCTGAAAAAATATTGGGCTTCTAGCTGTGTGTGGGACTTGTTCTATTAATCCATCTATACAGACCTCCATCAGGTTGCAAACTGAATATATTTTTTTCTGCATCTACCTCTGAAAAAATATTGGGCTTCTAGCTGTGTGTGGGACTTGTTCTATTAATCCATCTATACAGACCTCCATCAGGTTGCAAACTGAATATAATTCTTTTCTGCATCTACCTCTGAAAAAATATTTGGGCTTCTAGCTGTGTGTGGGACTTGTTCTATTAGTCCATCTATACTGACCTCCATAAGGTTGCAAACTGAATATAATTTTTTTCTGCATCTACCTCTGAAAAAATATTTGGCCTTCTAGCTGTGTGTGGGACTTGTTCTATTAATCCATCTATACAGACCTCCATCAGGTTGCAAATTGAATATAATATTTTTCTGCATCTAGCTCTGAAAAAATGTTTGGCCTTCTAGCAGTGTGTGGGACTTGTTCTATTAGTCCATCTATACTGACCTCCATCAGGTTGCAAACTGAATATAATTTTTTTCTGCATCTACCTCTGAAAAAATATTTGGGCTTCTAGCTGTGTGTGGGACTTGTTCTATTAGTCCATCTATACTGACCTCCATAAGGTTGCAAACTGAATATAATTTTTTTCTGCATCTACCTCTGAAAAAATATTTGGCCTTCTAGCTGTGTGTGGGACTTGTTCTATTAGTCCATCTATACTGACCTCCATCAGGTTGCAAATTGAATATAATATTTTTCTGCATCTAGCTCTGAAAAAATGTTTGGCCTTCTAGCAGTGTGTGGGACTTGTTCTATTAGTCCATCTATACTGATCTCCATCAGGTTGCAAACTGAATATATTTTTTTCTGCATCTACCTCTGAAAAAATATTGGGCTTCTAGCTGTGTGTGGGACTTGTTCTATTAATCCATCTATACAGACCTTCATCAGGTTGCAAACTGAATATATTTTTTTCTGCATCTACCTCTGAAAAAATATTGGGCTTCTAGCTGTGTGTGGGACTTGTTCTATTAATCCATCTATACAGACCTCCATCAGGTTGCAAACTGAATATATTTTTTCTGCATCTACCTCTGAAAAAATATTGGGCTTCTAGCTGTGTGTGGGACTTGTTCTATTAATCCATCTATACAGACCTCCATCAGGTTGCAAACTGAATATATTTTTTCTGCATCTACCTCTGAAAAAATATTGGGCTTCTAGCTGTGTGTGGGACTTGTTCTATTAATCCATCTATACAGACCTCCATCAGGTTGCAAACTGAATATAATTTTTTTCTGCATCTAGCTCTGAAAAAATGTTTGGGCTTCTAGCTGTGTGTGGGACTTGTTCTATTAGTCCATCTATACTGACCTCCATAAGGTTGCAAACTGAATATAATTTTTTTCTGCATCTACCTCTGAAAAAATATTTGGCCTTCTAGCAGTGTGTGGGACTTGTTCTATTAGTCCATCTATACTGACCTCCATCAGGTTGCAAACTGAATATAATTTTTTTCTGCATCTAACTCTGAAAAAATATTTGGCCTTCTAGCAGTGTGTGGGTCTCATTGTATTAGGCCATCTATACCAAGCTCCACCAGCTTTTCAATTAATAATAATTTTTCGCTGCATCTAGCCCTGAAAATAATTTTTCTTCCCAATAGTGGTAGCAATAGAAATATGGGGCGCGCTCCTGGCTTACAAAAATATACGCTTCATAACAAAAAACACCAGCTTAGCGCACTGCATTAATAAGATGGCATCATCGTCTCTCCCAGTGCTAGGCCTACTACCCAGGCTAGCATTCCTGTGCCTAAAACACAATGTATGGGTCCGCGCTAGCCACTATGCTGAGGGGTCTAAAGCTGCTGCTAACGCTTTATAACACTTCAATTTGCAGATTTTCACAGAGCTCTTCCACAATGCCCACCCATCGGGACAACAGTTGCCCACCTTCCCTATGGGATCTAGTGGCGAATAGTTGATGCCATTAATCAGAGCGTCAGTTGCCCGTGGACGTGGCAAGCATACGGTAAGGCATGGGAAGAGTGGACACGACTAGTAGCAGGCAGACGGGTTGACCAATGTGAACAAGCCAGATCACAAGTCACCATAGAATTTCTCCACCAGCTAATGATGAGGGGCATATCAGGGGCGTCAGCGCAGCGGTGTCTGACCGGAGTAGCATTTCACTTCCAACTACTGAATTGGGGAGATGTGACAAAGATTCATCATCAGACAATCCATAAAAGGGTGGAAAAGGGGTCAGCCAAGTCAGGAGTGTAGACGTCCCGTCCCGTGTCACTAAAACTGATTTCTCACATCATATCCCTAACACCATTAACATGACACTCACAATTTGAAGCAACACTACTGTCTACTGCATTTGTGATCGCCTTCTTCGGGGCGCTATGCATAAGCGAATTAGTCCCTCAATCCAAAATTAGCACCAGTGGAGGCTTATTACACCAGGACGTAGTCATAGGCAATAATGCAATACGTCTACGCATACACAAATCGAAAATGGTTCCAGCGGGCAGGGGCACTTGGGTACTTCTACAACCCACAAACGGTACACTGAGTCGGGTAACAATAGTAAAACCATATCTAACCATCAGATCACAAAGTAATTTGTTCCTATCACACATTGATGGGACGCCATTATCAAGATACCAGTTCCAAGCTATATTTAATAAATGCATAACATCGGCAGGGAACCACCCCAAAGATTACGGGACACACTCATTCCGCATAGGCGCGGCCACAGAAGCAGCAAGAGCAGGACTGTCAGAAACGGAAGTTCAGAGGATAGAGAGATGGTGATCCACGTGTTTGGCAAGATACATAAGACCGGACTTGTTATCCTAACGTGGTTTGTTTCTTTTACAGGTGACGCTAAGCCAACAGTGTGGGTGATAGGCCACTCGTATATATATTGGGCAGATTAAAGGGCGAAAGTCCGCCCAGGCGGGAGGAAATTAGAGTTTCATAACACATATTTCAACTGGAGAGGTATTAGAGGCCTGCTATGGCCACAGGTACTAATGGAGGTAATCAAGGTAGGGAGAGAGGCAAGATGTCTGGTCATCTTAGTTATACAGGCCGGGGGAAACAACCTAGGTCATCACAAGAGCGCATAACTAATGGCAATAATGAAACTAGATACTGAGCGCTTCAGAGAATTTTTCACAAAACTAGCTATAGTATGGTCAGAGATTGTGCCGATAGCGGTATGGCAAGGTGCGCGAGACATCACGGCCATCGAACGGACAAGGCGGGTAATAAATATTCGGATGGCAAAATTTAGAAGAGACAGAGGCGGTGTAGTGGTACGACACCGACAACTGGAAGGAGATAAAGCAGGCCTCATACGGCCCGACGGTGTTCACTTAATGGATATTGGACTGGACATATTCCTGTCAGGACTCCAGGACGGAGTGGAACAAGCGTTAAGAGTGATGGGTGGGGGTCAGAGTCCTGCATACGAGTACGCAGGATCCTCCGTGGCCTGGAAATAGAAAGGACATGTTGGAGAGTTACACTTGTTGGCCAAGTTGCCGGAGTGGAGACCCAGGGCATGCTGCAACAAGCTGAATTATTTTAGAAATAAAATGTCTTTCTAATGGAATGAGTATAAAGAGTTAATAAAGCTGTGACCGATCCTCACCCATCCAGTTGTAAGAGTTACATTATTGTATTGTCAAGGAAAGGGGGGCGGTAGGGGGGCTGAGCGTCTGGGTTTGGTTGGGGGTCACCACAGTCTGCCTAGGCTAGATGCATTTAAAAATTCTTATTAGATACACAGGCGGTGCAGCTTGCTTCGCAGCTGGGCTACTACGCCCAAAGTATTGCCTAGGCTAGATGCAGTTAAAAATTCTACGCTGACTAGCAGACACTGAAGATTTGGAGCAGACCTCTGAGTAAACAGCTCTTCAGACTCAATCATCTGTGTTACCCCAAGCCATAGTGTATGTAGTTTCTTACAGTTAAAAGGGGGGGGGGAGAGATCCAACCCACCTGGAATTGACGATGCCAACGTCACGTAAGACACAGCAAGGGGACTCCAAAAAGAGTTTCCATTTTTTCCCAAAATTGTGGCACAGACACCACTTAACCCTAGAATGCATACCTGGGGCCTCGCAGTCCCGCCCTGTTAATTGTTTTCTATTTTCTGCAAGATTACTTTAGTTAGAATTTTGAAACTCTAGGTATTCTTCATGTATATAGTTGTTTGTCATTTGAGTTTGAGTTATTCAATGTTATTTGCACACGGGCCTAAAAGGCCCCAGGTATATGAAAGTGTAGATTTTTATGGTCATGCGTTCTAGGGTTAAGTGGCATCAATTGCCCCACAGTTGCTTAAAACGGTTGGTGAGGTGATATTACCAAATCCTCAAGCTTTTAGCCTCCCAAGGATAACACAGGATTAGAAAAGTCCTTGCGAATCCATGATTTGTTCATCTTTATGAACGTGAGTCTGTCTACATTCTCAGTGGACAGCCGCGTGCGCTTATCTGTCAGCACACCATCAGCAGCGCTGAACACACGTTCAGAGAGAACACTGGCTGCAGGGCATAACAAGATCTCCAAGGCGTGAGTGGCGAGCTCCGGCCATTTTTCCAGATTGGAATACCAAAATGAGCAAGGGTCCAGTGACACAGTCATGGCTTCGATGTTCACTTGGAGATACTCCTGCACCATCCTCTCTAGGCATTGACTATGTGTCAGACTTCTTGTCTCCTGTGGCCTTGCAAAGGATGGTCTAAAAAAGTGGTGAAACGATTTCACAAAATTGCTGTTACCAGCAGATACTGTGTTACTGTTACGGTTTGAGTGATGAAGACTCGACAGTCCCGCGGTTGGCAAGTTAGAACTGTGAGATTCACTTCGTGCACCACTGGTGTTTTGTGGAAAAGCACATGTAAGATTCTGCAACAGCGTCTGCAGATACTCCTGCATGCGTCAATCCCTTTTTATGGCAGGAATTATTTCGGCAAATTTACTTTTGTACCGGGGATCTAAGAGTGTGGCAACCCAGTAGTCGAGATTACTTCGAATTCTGCAATCTGAGGGTCATGTTGCAGGTAGTGCAGCAAGAAGGCACTCATGTGTCTTGCGCATCCAGGAGGACCAAGTCCTTGTTGTGTTGGTAGCGAGGTAAGAATCATGCTTCTTTCCTCTGCCCTCTCCCCCCAACCTCGCACAACAGAAATGTGATCAAGGTCTCCCTCATCTGATGAGTCTTCCATGCCCATCGCCAGTTCATCCTCCACTTCTTCCTCGGCTCCTGCACCTTCCTCAACCGTTTGGCTGCTACCATGCGCCCTGTTTAATCCCTCTCCCCCACCCTCCCATGCCTGCCTCCTTGGTGCTGCCAACCGTCTGGACCTTGGAGATGTTATCCCTTCCGCATACGACTCCTCCTCTACTTCCTCCACCTCCTCTTGTCCGACCACCTGACTCTGAATTCTGTTTAATGTGTGCTCCAGCATGTAAATCACCAGAATAGTTATGCTGATAATGGCATCGTCGTCAGCACTAAACATCTTCGTCGCCATTTCAAAACTGTGCAGAAAGGTGTGTGGCGCCCCTGAGGGTGCAGTCACCACAGAGTTACTGCATCTCACCCAGAGGTGTGGTATCTCACCTTCAGGTAAGGAAGGCGTATGGCTCGGGACCCTAACACCTGCATCCAACACATACCCGCAGTGGGGTTAGGGCGAGATTGCTCCTAAGGGAGAGCACAGTCCCAGGTCCCTAGCTGGTGGGAGGATCCTATGTAGTGGGTGCTTAGGGGAGCAGCTTAGGGGAGCACATGACAGGGAGAGTATAAATAGGAAGCCATCTTAGAAAGAGCAAGCCAGTCAGAGGAGGAAAAGTGACAGGAGCAGAGGCTCGGCATGAGCTCTGCTCCGGAGGCGGGCCTAGCCTGGGAGGCCCAGGACTGAAGGAGAGAAGAGAGGAGTGGGAGCAGGAAGGCTCCAGGAACCGAAGGGACCCTAGGGCTACGGGCCGTGCAGAAGGCCACCTGTACTCCCGCTGCTACCAGGAGGTAGAGGGGTCAGGCCAGATAAGGGGAACCGGTCCCTCAACTAGAGGAGAAACAGCAAGGCTCAACTAGAAACCGGAGGCTGCAGCATTTCATGTACTGCAGGCAAAAGTCCACACCAGTCTCACTAAGAAGGTAGCCACATAGGACCCAGGGGACGGAACACAAGTCGCCCGCCAAGGCCCGAGGATACCGGATAGAAGTGTCACTGGGTGTGAGGTGCAGGGAGAAGGCCAGAGAAAGGACACACAGAAGGGGGTCCTGCTAAGTACTCCGGAGCTATCTGGGGGTGGACTGAGCCCCTCACTGAGTACGCACAGCACGACGGGTGAGATAGCTCTGGTACCTGTAATCTGGACTGCAACAACTGTGAGTAAAGATCTTGGGACTGCATCACACGGACTCTGTGTTCATTACTGACTCCCTGCACTACAACCACCATCATCCACCCACACTGTCCTGAAGCTACACTCTTCCTGTGGTGAGTAATAATACCATTGCAGCAAAACCACCAGCTTCAGAGGACTGTTCCGCAGCGGCGGCCCCTTTGGCCGCACTCCACAGGTGGCGTAGTCGGACATTATAAAATCCATATATACAAATTACCGTTGGATTGACCGCCCTGGGTCACGGACCGGGTCACCGCCACAGTGACTACAACCCCCAGCGTCTACCGGCCCGGCTCCGGGTACCCCACGGCCCAGGGGGCGCGTCAACTTCATAGATCCCTGATCTGAGACCACTCCTGCTGTGTGATTTGCCCCACCTCTGGATCTCGTTGGCCCAGGCTATACGTCAGAAACTATTGCACCAGGGCTTGTCGGTGCTGCCACAGTCGCTGCAACATGTGCAGAGTTGAATTCCACCGTGTCGGCACATCGCATTTCAGCCGGTGAACTGGCAGGCCCAACGACTTCTGTAGAGATGTAAGTCGTTGAGCTGCGGGATGCGAACGGCGGAAGTGAGCACACAGCGACCGTGCCCTCTGCAGAAGGCCATCTAGTCCGGGATAGTGGGCTAAAAATTTATGGACAACCAGGTTCAACACGTGAGCCATACAAGGCACGTGTGTAACATTGCCCCGGCGAAGGGCCGCACCCAGGTTTGCAGCATTGTCGCACACGGCCTTCCCTGGTTGCAGGTCCAGTGGAGACAACCATTCATGAAACTGGGTCTCCAGAGCTGACCACAAGTCCTCAGCTGTGTGACTCACATTTCCCAGACATTTCAAAGTAAACACTGATGCCGTTGAGCCCTGATGCCAGCATAGTAAGGAGGTGCGCAGTTAGAAAGCAGGTGGCATTACCAGACAGGCTTTGGGTGCAGGTGGAGGACCGAGAGGAGGTTGAGGAGGCAGAAGCAGTGGAGGAACTTCTAGATAAAGAGGATTGACGTACAACTCGCGGGGACGGCAAGACTTGGACAGCAGCCCCTTGTCCTGCTGTCACCATAGTTACCCAGTGCCCTGTCAGCGACATGTAACGCCCCTGTCCATGCCTACTCGTCCAAGTGTCTGTGGTGAAATGCACCCTGTCACACACAGAGTTTCTCAAAGAAGCGGTGATGTTGTGTGCGACATGCTGGTGGAGCGCAGGCACACCTTTCTTTGAGAAGTAGTGCCGACTGGGCATCTGGTACTGGGGCACTGCGACGGACATAAGGTCTCAAAAATCCACTGTGTCCTCCAGGCGGAAAGGCAGCATTTCTGTAGCCAACAGCTTGCAGATGGTGAAATTCAACCTCTTAGCTTTCTCATGGCTAGGAGGAAATGGTCTTTTACTTGTCCACATCTGAGGGACCGAGGGCTGGCTGTTGTGCTTTGACGGGGTTGAGTAGGGTGTCCCTGGCAAACTGCCGGTCTGTGAGGAAGATGCAGGCGGACATGTTAGGTTGCCTTGATTCAAAGGTGGTGCTCTCGATGTCAGAGAGCTCTCAACACCAGCAGGTGTTTCCACTTCCCAATGAACTGACGACCTGCCAATCACACTGGCTGTTGCAGGTAAAGAGGTGGCAGGTCTGCGTCCAAAAACATGTGTGACTGCTGTCCCCCCAGTCACAGAGGATGAAGAGGCCGCGGATGCACAAGATGGGGCAGACGGTGGTTGGCCCAGCCTGCTAGGCCGCATTGTAGCACAGTGAGCTTCCCACTGCAACTTATGCTTCATATCCATGTGACGGTACATGCATGAAGTACTCAAACTATGGATTTTTTGGCCTCTACTTAGCTTTTGGTGACAAATATTACAGATAACACGAGTTGGGTCATCCTTATCGATCTGAATAAATGCCCAGGCTATGCAAGGCTTAGAGCCCATGCGACCTGAAGAGCCACTACGACTTGTGGTCAGAGGCGGAGTTGTGGTTGAGGATGCAGTTGTTGACGTGCTTCCAGTACTCCGTCTCTGTCCAGGAAGGCGCAACCTAACCTCGTCGTCAATAGCATCTGTGACGCCCTGCTGCGCTTGGTATCACAGATCCTAGAAGAGTGTATTGGTGGAATCCTCCACAAGAGGCCCCCATAAACATTCACACATCTCCACCTTCCACCTCAGACCAGAAGAGGGAGCCCGTTAGGGATATAAATAGGGAAGGTGGAGCTAGGCAGTTCAGTTCCTCTGAAGAGTTCCTGCAGTAGAGAAGCCTAAGAGAGGTCAGTCTGCAGTGGAGCTCAGTCTAGTCTAGAGAACTCAGTTAATAGTTCAGCAGTGGAGCACGAGGCTCCTGCTAGCTAGATTCAGGGAGCCCAGATAGAGCTTAAGGTGTGCCGGCGTCATAAGATCGGTGAAGCGCGGCAAGCTGCCGTTAGTGTGTATAGCCTATTGAGGGCCCGAGTAGGCCGAAGGCGAGTGGCGAGTTAGTACATAAGGGGCAGAGGAGCTTAACCAGCTCACCCCGAAGCATTTACCGGACACCGGATCCGAGCTTACTGGGATCTCTATGACCCAGTAAGGCATAACCGGAATCCCTGGAGAACTACAAGTCCCAGGATCGCTAAGGTGCTGATACGTAACAGAGCCAGGAGACGCTTAGGCCCCGCATACTGGGAGCGTGAACTTCAAGAGAAGGCCCTACCACAAGGTCAGCCAGCGCAGGACAGAGACAAAGTTAGGCCTAGCTCCAGGCAGGTCAGAAACTTACTGCGCAGAGGCAAGAAACAGGAGGCCCTACACCCGCTCATTGGGGAGGATCCTGATATGCACCCTTCACCCTACAGTGCTCCAGGATGTGCCTGAATTTCCTCCAGTAAAAGGTACTGAAGTGACTACCGTGTCCGTTTCCGTTCTTGCTCTGACCTAGCTGGGTCTCGCCTGTCCTGCATTCCCCCTGCATACGCTGCCCTGAGACCTAGCTCCACCTGTGGGGAGCTATACCATCGAGCTGCCTTATCACGGGCCTCAGTGGACTGCTGCAGCGCTGGTGCTTCTCACCAGATACCACAGGTGGTGTCACAAACTCTTATAAAATTAACAATTATCCACCCTTTTAAAGAGTGACCCCAGGGTACGGGCCAGGGAGCCGACCACTGCGACATCCCAAAGGCCAGGCAAAGGCCCGGGTGACCTCATCGACTGGCTGACTGTGGGTTGACAGTAAGTGGGATCTCCAACCTTGTCATCATCACCCTGTGTGTTATCACACTCGTCGTCCTCAAAGCCAACCTCTTCCTGCCCTGACCGAAAAGTCAAGTTGTCGCTCCAATCAGGTATTTGAGTCTCATCATCGTCTTCATCATTGTCTCCACCAACAGGAGTTACAGTTTGGGAACGAGGGTCTACATTATGCTCAGAACCTTCTTCATCTGGTCCTGGATCCGACTTATAAAGATTCTGGGCATCAGTGCAGATCATTTCCTCGTCTGGATTAACAGAAGCTCTGGAGCAGACCTCCGTTTCCCAGGCTATAGTATGAGTAAACAGCTGTGCAGACTCAACCATCTGTGTTACCCCATACTCAGACGGGCAGCTGGAGACTTGGGAGCTGTGAGGAAGCAAGTGCGATTGGGGTGACACCTCTGAGGACTGGAGTATTTGTGATGTTGAAGTTGAGGTGGAGTAGAGCCCACTTGAAGGAGCACTTGATATCTGCTGAAGCACCTGCTGTTTTTGTGCCTCATCTGGAATTTGTAGCGATGGGCGTGTCCGTAACAAAGGGATCGTATCACATTGTCCACGAAAAGAAGTCGACATGTTAGTTTGGCTGGAAGATGGTCTTTCTTCTGCAGATGTTACTCCCCCCCCACCGCGGGGGGCTCGACCCTCCAGCGGACAGGCACCAGTATTGGGAGAGGGGGGCTGGCCGTCAGGGTCCACCGCGGCTCTGGCACATACCCGGCGACACGGAGGTGGCACGGGCAGGAACGGACTGGCCGTGTCGGCTTCTCACTTTTTGGATTTTAGAAGGGCATGACATGCCTATATCTGTGTCTCCCCCTCCTTTTACTCCTCCACCTCTTTTATTTTCGCATGACTATATGTACTTGTCACTTTTCCATGTGTTAGTTATGTCTTCTGAGCAGTTTGTCAGCTTTTGGACACCTTTGAAGGTGTTTTCTATGTGTTTCTATGTGTTTTTGTTTGCCTGCCATTGGTTTTAACGGTGTTCGAAGGTGTTCGACGAACAGTTCGACGAACAGTTCGGCGAACACACGGGTGTTCGACGAACCGAACCGAACTCGAACACTACGGGGGTGGCTCAACACTAGTTAAGATTCATTTTACATCATAATCATTTTGATTTTGATGATAGACACTATATCCAGGTGCAAGGGACTGCAATGGGGTCTTCTTGTGCCCCTTCATATACCTTACTGCACCTGAGGTTGTACAAAGAGGTCTTCATACTGTATAATGCAGCCACTGGTTTCCTCGGTTTGTGGCAACATAGCTGTGGTACATTGGCGATATATTTACGATTTGGATTGGTAATGAGGCTGATTTGATTGAGTCCATTGATTGGATGAATTTCAATTATTCAATATGTAGCATATTGACAAGTAGAACGTTTAGAAAGCCTACTGATTTGAATTCTTTGCTTTTGGCACCAAGTCATCATCCCAGTTGCCTAATATGAGGGAACCCTATTGGGCAATTTCTACAAACAATTAACAACCAATCTGATGATACGTCCTTTTATAATGAGTGTGAAGAATTATCTGCTTATTTTAGACTAGAGGAAATAGAAAAAGGATGATCAGGAGGGAATTTAAAAGAGAAGGTAATATTGACAAAGAGCCTGTTTTTGAGATGGCCAAATCAAAATGGGAGGGAAAAAAATGACAGCAGTGATACCTGTTATGGAAGTAACTGGAATTTTTTTTAAATGTACACTCCCCATAAACGGGGCTCATCTCATACTCTTTGATGAAATCTGGGGGACCTTTTGGTAAGGAGTGAATTTGCTCAAAAACTTCCCATTAACTATGTAGTTGAGAAATTTTGTTTTTGGGATGAATATGTGTGGGGATTGCTATAATTGTGATTATGTCTTAGGATCAAATACCTTTTCCAATTTTGGTAAAATAAGTTTTTATATTAAGAAATTCCTTAACTGTAAATCAACTATGGTAGTAAATCCTACTATATGTAATTATGATTTACACAGCAATAACGAAGCGCTTATAATAAGTGAGAATATCTGAACATATGAGGAACATCAGAAAGGCGCCGATAATAAGACCCTGGCGCCACATTTTATCCATCATCATGTCAAAATGCATTCTGGGTTTTTTTATGGTCATGAACATTTATCAACTGTGTGAAAATCATAGAGGTGGGAATACAGATAAAATCTTGATACAAAAGGAGGAGATATGCATATACTGTACACTCTGATTATTCTTTCATCACATCGCCTTAATAATGACATCTGATTGTTCAGTTGACAAATAATACTTGTTAATTATTATTCATTTTTGAATTAAGATAATTTATTTTTTCTTTATTTTTGGTTACTACCATTTAGCTGTTTTCAATCTATTATATTAGATGGCCTGTAAACCCCATTTTTGTGTTTATTTCTAATTTTTATTTTTACAATTTAAGTAGATTTTGCTTTAGGTTGCATATTTGTGCTTCCAATGTGTTTGTCTCTTTAAGTACTGTAGCTGGTATATAGATTGGAATCAGCAGAAATTGCATATACACCTTCAGTCTGGAGATGGACGAAACGCGTCGGTATGACATCAGGACACTGCTCCTCGTTAGTGATGACCATTGAGTTTGGCTGTGAGATGGGCTGATGGCTACAGTGCAAACAAGTCTATCGAGAGCTCCTATTATGAACTGGATTAATGATGGTGGCAGTTGTAACAAGCAGGAGATATAAATATCATCTTTTTGGTCAACTTGCTTGAGGAGCCTCAGTTGCAGATATCGCATATATTAATGGTCGTGCTGCAAAAACTGTATCAACTATCTGTGCAGTAACAGTCCAAACATTTGGAGGTGAATTGCATCGCACTAACATCTGCTATTGACGATATATTAAAGGTTTGTCTGCATCAACAGCTGATTTCCCAATAGTTGCCTTCATATTTATTATGGTCTTGCAGACTTATGTAGAACTACTTACCCGTTTGATTGACGGTTTAGGTCATTGGGCATGTTTGATTTTTAAATATATTTGAAAGTTGGATAAATCATACGTCATTTCTGGATTGATGATTGCATCAGTATTGCTGTGTCTTGTGCTACACTGTACATTGGTCACATAGAGCGCTGTATGACCCAGAGAGTCTGAAGAGTGGTCATCTGACTCAGAAGATGTTTTAACACGGCCCCTGGTGAAGCTGTGTGAAACGTGCGTTGGGGCGCAGGGCTGCACACCTAACAGGGCTCCACATTATTACTATGTAAGTTTGCCCCCTATACTATTCTATCTGATCTATATACACTGCTCAAAAAAATAAAGAGAACACTCAAATAACACATCCTAGATCTGAATGAATGAAATATTCTCATTGAATACTTTGTTCTGTACAAAGTTGAATGTGCTGACAAAAAAATCACACAAAAATCATCAATAGAAATCAAATTTATTAACCAATGGAGGCCTGGATTTGTAGTCATCCCCAAAATTAAAGTGGAAATACACACTACAGGCTGATCCAACTTTGATGTAATGTCCTTAAAACAAGTCAAAATGAGGCTCAGTATTGTGTGTGGCCTCCACGTGCCTGTATGACCTCCCTACAAAGCCTGGGCATGCTCCTGATGAGGTTGCGGATGGTCTCCTGTGGGATCTCCTCCCAGACCTGGACTAAAGCATCCGCCAACTCTTGGACAGTCTGTGGTGCAACGTGACATTAGTGGATGGAGCGAGACATGATGTCCCAGATGTGTTCAATCGGATTCAGGCCAGGGGAATGGACGGGCCAGTCCATAGTTTCAATGCCTTCATCTTGCAGGAACTGCTGACACACTCCAGCCACATGAGGTCTGGCATTGTCCTGCATTAGGAGGACCCCAGGGCCAACCGCACCAGCATATGGTCTCACAAGGGGTCTGAGGATCTCATCTCGGTACCTAATGGCAGTCAGGCTACCTCTGGCGAGCACATGGAGGGCTGTGCGGCCCTCCAAAGAAATGCCACCCCACACCATTACTGACCCACTGCCAAACCGGTCATACTGAAGGATGTTGCAGGCATCACATCGCTCTCCACGGCATCTCCACATTCTGTCACGTCTGTCACATGTGCTCAGTGTGAACCTGCTTTCATCTGTGAAGAGCACAGGGTGCCAGTGGCGACTTTGCCAATCCTGGTGTTCTGTGGCAAATGCCAAGCGTCCTGCATGGTGTTGGGCTGTGAGCACAACCCCCATCTGTGGACGTCGGGCCCTCATACCACCCTCATGGAGTCGGTTTCTAACCGTTTGTGAAGACACATGCACATTTGTGGCCTGCTGGAGATCATTTTTCAGGGCTCTGGCAGTGCTCCTCCTGTTCCTCCTTGCAAAAAGGAAGAGGTAGCGGTCCTGCTGCTGGGCTGTTGCCCTCCTACGACCCCCTCCACATCTCCTGATGTACTGGCCTGTCTCCTGGAAGCGCTTCCAGCCTCTGGACACTACACTGACAGACACAGCAAACCTTCTTGCCACAGCTCGCATTGATGTGCCATCCTGGATGAGCTGCACTACCTGAGCAACTTCTGTGGGTTGTAGAGTCTGTCTCATGCTACCACGAGTGTGAAAGCACAACCAACATTAAAAAGTGACCAAAACATCAGCCAGAAAGCATTGGTACTAAGATGTGGTCTGTGATCCCCACCTGCAGAACCACTCCTTTATTGAGTGTGTCTTGATAATTGCCAATAATTTCCATCTATTGTCTATTCCATTTGCACAACAGCATGTGAAATTGATTGTCAATCAGTGTTGCTTCCTAAGTGGACAGTTTGATTTCACAGAAGTTTGATTTACTTGGAGTTATATTCTGTTGTTTAAGTGTTCCCTTTATTTTTTGAGCAGGGTACTAACCATTAGGAAATGTACTGCAATAGATTTGTAGGCATACATACTCCATATAGCTTTGGGAGGCTTTTTGTTAGCCCTCTATAGACCTACTTTGTTTCTTTTTAACAAAATCCGTTATATTTTATATTTAATAAAGTGGATATATTTGTGAAATATTTTGTAGCAATATTTTTCCTTTTGGTTTATCCATGATTTACACAAGTTTATGGGAAAAAAAAGTTATGGGAGTGATTCTTTAAGAATGGAGGGATTTTTAATTCTATAGTGTACTGTTCATTGTCTGAGTTACCTGACACCTCTGCTGTCTAACAGAGGTGGTCAGTTTCGTATGCAAGAAGAACATGCATCCTTGCTGTTTGCTATAGAGCTTGGAAGCACTGCTCTTAAGCTGGCCAGATTGCTGCTCGGGTCGAACAAATTGGAATACTCGGGTGCTCGACCCGAGCAACGAGCCCAATGTAAGTCTATGGGAGACTCGAGCATTTTTCAGACGGCTCCCCCCGGCAGTCTGCAGAGCGCCTAAAAATTGCCCAAATCGATGGGAACAGTGCTCAAATGAAATGGGAACAGCATGGGGAAGACCCCAGGAAGCATTTCTGACTCCTAGGTCACTGCTGTCAACAGCGTGGTCAGAGTATTGTGCCACTTTTACGGACTCACAATGAAACATTCAAAAACGAAACCAAAATGGATTTTCCTGGGAAATATGTTAAGGAACATCATTTCCAGGGTAATGACTTGTGTATAAGGCAAAATAAATAACCAAAACCAAAAATACTCCTCCACAGCTTGGGCTATGCTCATACATACCGTTTTTGATGTGTTTTTTCACTATTGCATTGCTTTCAACCAAGACAAATGCATTCACCGGGAAATGTCATTTTAACATTTTACAACCTTATCTGGCCATGTGGTGTGTGAGACATGATCAGACACATCCTGTTTCATTTATGAAGGAGGGACTCTGAAAGTCACAAAGCCTATTTTTATAGGGCCATCAGGCGGCCCTTACTATTCTTAAAGGGCCAGCAGTCGGCCCTCGCTCTTCTTAGAGTGCCATCAGCCGGCTATGCTTTGTTGTTCCCATTACTAAAGAGTGGGTCTCCTATACTGTTATTGCGTATGCAGTGAGTGGCAGGTCTGCCCAAAATTTGGACGCACCTCAATACCCCTTTGAAAATTTGGACGCACCCCAATACCCCTTTGAAGAGACTTAGAGGAGGGCCTCCTGAAAACAATGTTCCCATTATTAGGAAATGGGTCTCCCATACTGTTTGTCTATGCAGTGAATGCAAGGGTTGTCAAAAATTTGGAGGCACTCCAATGCCCCTTGGAAGAGACGTGGAGGTTAGAGGGCCTCCTAAAAACAATGTTCCCATTAATAGGAAGTGTGTCTCCCATAGTGTTGGCCTATGCAGTGAATGCAAGGGTTGCCAAAAATTTGGAGGCACTCCAATGCCCCTTGGAAGAGACATGGAGGTCAGAGGGCCTCCTGAAAACAATGTTCCCATTATTAGGAAGTGGGTCTCCCATTGTGTTTGCCTATGCAGTGAATGCAAGGGTTGCCAAAAATTTGCAGGCACTCCAATGCCCCTTGGAAGAGACGTAGAGGGCCTCCTGAAAAAATGTTCCCATTATTAGGAAGTGGGTCTCCCATAGTGTTGGCCTATGCAGTGAATACAAGGGCTGCCAAAAATTGTGAGGCACTCCAATGGCACTTCGAAGAGACGTAGAGGGCCTCATGAAAAAATGTTCCCATTATTAGGAAGTGGGTCTCCCATAGTGTTGGCCTATGCAGTGAATGCAAGTGCTGAAAAAAAAATTGGGAGACCCTCCAATTCCCCTTAGAAGAAAAGTAGAGGGCCTCATGAAAAAATGTTCCCATTATTAGGAAGTGGGCCTCCCATAGTGTTGGCCTATGCAGTGAATGCAAGGGCTGCCAAAAATTGGGAGGCACTCCAATGCAACTTGGAAAAGACGTGGAGGAGGGCCTCATATAAAAATGTTCCCATTAGAAAGGAGCGGGCCTCCTATACTTGTAATGCCCATGCACTAAGTGTATGGGCTGACAAACATTTACCCCTGGGGGGTATACATGAACATACTGTATTACAATTTTTTTTACGGGCATCATAAACACCCTTTAAAAAAATTATGTGGGTGTTGCATCACGGACCACAGTCACCCTGGTGATATGGTGGTGGAGGATGAGGATGAGGAGAAGGAGGAGGACAAGAGCAATTAGTCGAAATCAGGAAGCGTATACCTATGTGTGGGTGTGAAAAGGTGCATCGGACTACACCTCCCAAAAAAAGACACTGTATTTGAGTTTATGTTACGCTGCTATCATTTGGTGGTGTTGAGAAGTCTGGCCCAATCCAGCCCTTGTTCATTTTTATAAGAGTCAGCCTGTCAGCATTTTCAGTTGACAGGCGGATGCGCTCATCAGTTAAAATTCCACCAGCGGCACTAAAAACCTGCTCTGATAAAACTCTAAAAACCTGCTCTGATAAAACTCTAGCGGCAGGGCAGCCCAGGACCTCCAAGGCGTAGAGAGTCAATTCATTCCACGTGCCCAGCTTGGATACTCAATAATAATAAGGCACAGAGGAATCACGGAGGACATTGGTACAGTCGGCAATGTACTCCCTCAGCATCTTCCCAAACTTTGCATTCCTTGTGAGAGTACCTCGCACCTCAGGGCCTGTGCGATAGGAGGGGCTGAGAAAACTCTCCCAGAACTTTGACAGTGTTTTCCTGCCTCTGCTGGATTGGAGTTGTGTCTCTCTCGCCTGTACTCCTTGGTTGTCCAATGAACTGTGACCTCTGCCACCAGCGTTTTCAGATGGGAATTTTTTTAATAGTTCCACAACAAGGGCCTTCTGGTACTGCCCCATTTTTGTAGACCTGTCCGCCTCAGGAATAAGAGATAGAAAGTTCTTCTTGTAGCGTGGGTCTAGAAGGGTCACCAACCAGTAATGACTGTCACCCAAAATGTTGAGAATGCGAGGGTCACGGGAAAGGCAGCATAACATAAACTCAGCTATGCGTGCCAGACTGCTAACAGGCAAGACTTTCATGTCCTCACCAAGAGGACAACTGACCATGCTCTCCTCCTCCTCCTCCCTGTCCTCAGGCCATCCACGCTGAACTGACAGTATGACAGTTGTGCAGGTAGTACCGTCTATAGCGCATAAAACTAGCTCCTGTTCTTGCTCCTCCGTCTCCTCTTCCTCATTGTCACCCAATCCACGTTGGGATGAGATGAGGCTTGGCTGTGTGTAATCACCCTGTATGGTTCCTTGCTCCATCTCATCGTGCTCCGCCTGCAATCATCCTCTTTGATTGCCAGCAGAGAGCGTTTCAGAAGACAGAGAAGAGGGATGGTGACGCTAATTGTGGCGTCATCGCCGCTCACCATCTTGGTGGAGTCCTCAAAGTTTTGGAGGATGGTACATATATCTGACATCCATGTCCACTCCTGAGGTCTTATGTGTGGAGTCTGAACTGAATACCGACAGCCTTGTTGATGCTGGTACTCAACAACTGCCCTTTTCTGCTCACAAATCCTTCCCAACATCTGCAGTGTAGAGTTCCAAAGCGTGGGGACATCACACACCAGTCGGTGAGCTGGGAGCAGCAAACACTGCTGAAGCACGGCAAGGTCGGCTGAAGCAGACTTTCTAAAATGGGCACACAGGCGGCGTACTTTGACAAGTAGGTCCGGCCGCTCCGAGTAGGTTTTGAGAAACCGCTGAACCACGAGGTTAAGCACATGGGCCAGGCATGGTACATGTGTGAGTTCGGTTCGCCTCAGAGCCGCCAACAGGTTCCGGCCATTGTCACACATGACCATACCTGGCTGTAGGTTCAGCGGTGTCTGTGGTTAGGTTACCACAGATCTGTTAACCCAGTGTGCTGTCAGGGAGATGTACCATCCCTGCCCACAAGCACTTGTCCACGTGTCCATGGTTAGGTGGACTATCCCAGTAACTGCATTGTTGAGGGCACGGCTAATGTTGTGGGACACATGCTTGTGTAATGCAAGAACGGCACACCGGGAGAAATTGTGGCAGCTGGGGACCGAGTACCAAGGGACAGCCGCCGCCATCAGTTTGCGGAGCACACAAGGAAGGACTGAAGGTAGAGGGGACCACGTAGAGTGACAGTTAGTGATGTGGGTCACATTACAGACAGTATAAAAAGACAGGTAGAAACATCTAGAAAGGCCCAGTGAGTGAGGACCGTTGAGGAGTAGGGTCCAGACAAAGACAGGGCCCAGTCAGAGAGGTCCTGTAGGAGAGAGAACGAGAGGAGCGAGGGAGTCAGAGAAGAGCTCCAGAGACAGAATCCTAGGGGCACGGGAAGTGCGGAGTCCACCCATGCGCCCGAATTCACGCCGACCGTAGTCAGGAGAAGGGATCAGGTCGCAGTAGGGGACCGGCCCCAGACTAGTGGAGGACTACAAGACTCAGCTAGCAAACCGGAGGCTGCAGTATCTCTAAGTGCCGTAGCCAAAACCACACACATTCGCTGAAAAGGTGGCCATATAGGACCAAGGGGACAGAGAGGACGTCGCCCGACAAGGTCCACGGCCACTGGCTCGGGATACTGTGTGTGAGGTGCAGAGCAGGAGGGCGAGAGCCAGCGCAGACAGAGACGAACCGGGAAAGGTGCACAAGAAGGGGGGTCCCGATCAAGTGCACCCAAGTTATCTGAGAGTTGGCTGGATCACTTCCCCGGAGGACACAGGACTCGGTGGGCTGTTATAACCTGCTGGCAGTTGTAACCTGGGACATCATAAGAACTGTGCGTAAAAACTTTAAGACTGCACCCCGCTGTGTCCTTGACTTAATTGCTGCGTCACCTGCCTTGAACTACACCAACAAAAAAGCCACCTCTTTAACTGCCCTGGGGCCTAGCTCTACCCGTGGAGAGCTGAACCATCTCTGCTGCGTCACCAACGGCCCCAGTGGATCTGAACAGCAGCGGAGGCCACCTATAGCCACATACCATGGGTGGCGTCACGAAACTTTATCCCCAAAACTTTATTCCCCACTGATATTGACCACCCAGGTCCACGGACCGAATCACACTACCGTGACTATCCTAAAAGAACCGACAAGCCCAGCGCCGAGTACTCCACGGCCCCAGGGGGCGCCTCACTACCCCTGCTGATGCTGGCCTGGCAGGTGGTGCAAATGGCCTTTTGGAGGTTATCCGCAGAGTCTTTAAAAAACAACCAGACCCGGGAAGACCTAACAGTTGTACTGGCAACTTCCGTTGGTATTACAGGGAACGATTGCCCATCTTCTGTCTGCAGCCACCACACTGCTTCTTCCTGCCTGTTGGGGTGCTCTGCCTCCCTCCGCCTGTGTGCTGATGTCCTCGCTCTGCATGTCCTCCTGCCAGGTTTG
Source organism: Phyllobates terribilis (assembly GCF_046119375.1). Taxonomy (NCBI): domain Eukaryota; kingdom Metazoa; phylum Chordata; class Amphibia; order Anura; family Dendrobatidae; genus Phyllobates; species Phyllobates terribilis. The sequence continues at coordinate 212,089,411 of NW_027362769.1, read as the reverse complement.
GTCAGTTACTATATCACCCACCACCTCGTCTTCCACTTCCGCACCCTGGTCCTCCTCCTGACTTTCTGGCAATTGTGTCTCATCATCGTCCACCTCTTGTGACACTTTCCCACTGTTGCCTTCGTATGACCTTGGCTGCTCAAATATTTGGGCATCGCTACATGCGATCTCCTCTTGCCCCGCTTCAAGTGGACTGGGCGAGAGGCCCGAATCTATAAATGGAAAAGTGAACAGCTCTTTGGAGTGTTCAAGTGTGGAATCAGTTGTCTTGTAAAGGACATATCGATATTCATGCTATAGTTACTTTTATAGTTACTTCATTTTTGATTGCTTGCTTTAAAAGTCATGTTACTATTACTCCTTGCATAGCATACATTCTTTTATTCTTTTCTCCTGCTTCACATGCAATTTTCTCACAAGAACCTTTTCTCTCAAGAACATTCTATGAAATACCCTGCTCCTGTTATCTAACTAGTCTGAGCTGGGATGTATAACCTTGTAACTTTCCATCATGTGCCGAACTAACGATAATATGACCATATGTGTGTTTCCGTAATAATTGTACTAACATTGGTTTAAGCCTGTAGTATGGCTGTAGATGATTGGCTATTGCTATACTCAAAACAATATATAATGCTAAGTAAAATAAACGGGATTAGAGATTCTCTGAATCCTCCCATACAGAGCTCTGTCTCCGTCTGGTTCCCTGATTGCAATCAACCTTGTAACATAATAATTTGACACTCACTTGGTCAACCGTGAAGGGTCATTGCTGCCCTCCCTCAACAGTCTCTGGGCACTCGGCATGGTGGGAGGAAGGAGGATCAGGGTGAGGAATATGCGGTCCAGACTCATGGCTACTGACACTTGACCGTGTGGAAGACAGGGTGGTGGTGGTGGTGGTGGCTAAGTGACTGGAAGCATTATTTGCTATCCAACCAATACCAACCTTTTCTGACAGCTCTGTGTTCAATAGTGGTGTTCTGTGGTCCTCTATTAATTGGGGCAGGAAGGTGGAGCGAGCAGATGTGGGTGTTTGTTGTGGCACAATTTCAGCTTGCGCATGGCCTCGGTCTCTGCATGCACCATCACCATCACGTCCAGTTCCCCGTCCCTCACCACACACCTTGCCCATTTTAAGTAGAGTACAATATCTTCCACGCTCACTACAAATGGCTGAATTTGGAGCGAACTTATATGTCATCCGTGTGACAGACAAACCACAGTTTTAAATAGCTGGACTGTAGGTAACTATTTTTAACAGTGTCAACCTCATGTCAATAAGTTCACTGACACACTGCAACAAAATTTCAATGGAGGTCAGAAATGGCAATATTTTCAGCGCAATTATGTGTGAGCCGTGTGACGGACAAAACACAGCTTTAAATAGCTGGCCTGTAGGTAACTATTTTTAACAGCAAACTGGTGTCAATAACTTCACTGACACGTAAACAAAATTTTAATGGAGGCCAGAAATGGCAGAATTTTCACTGCAATTATATGTGATCCGTGTGACGGACAAACCACAGTTTTAAATAGCTGGCCTTTAGGTGACTATTTTTAACAGCGCCAACCTCGTGTCGATAAGTTCGCTGACATACTGCAACAAAATTTCAATGGAGGACAGAAATGGCAATATGTTCAGCGCAATTATAAGTGATCCGTATGATGGACAAACCACAGTTTTAAATAGCTGGATTTTTAGCGCTGTAATATGGAAAGGACCTGGCTGTATTCTGCAGTGCCATCAAGCAAATGGCGCAGAAAAACAGTGTTCTCTGGATTGCTTTTAAAGCAAATAATCAGGATTAAGATAAAAAAAATGATTCCTGGCTCCTGATACCTGGGGCTATTTCTACAAATATCTGTAAAAGCACCAGCAGACAGAACTGGAATGGACCCTTTTGCTATATGCACTGCAGTCTGCCACATATGCTGCCTGCCTGCCTAGCACTGATATCTATGCAGCTGGATTAGTCCTCAGAACAGAAGGACTGTTAGTTGAGAAGGATATGTAGAGAATCTTGTAGAATACCTACACTAACTAATAAACAAGCAAATCTTTCCCTGACGCAGCAGCATCTCTCCCTACACTGCCTGATTGCGAAGTGACTGTGACGAGCACAGCGGCGCCAGGTCTGATATAGACCTGATGACGCTGTGCAGCCAGCCAATCACTGTAATGCCACAACCAACATGGCTGCGGCATTACAGTGTGTGGCAGACAATCCCTGCATATTGATTGGCTCTCTAAAGAGAGAACAGTGAACAGTGAAATGCTCGGGCGAGCACCGAGCAGTAGCGAGCATGCTCGCTCATCACTACCTATAAACCTTCATCATGTTGTCCCTCTGGTATCCCCCCTCGAAATATATGAGTACATTGACAAATGGCTATCCCTGTCTTAGTTGTTCAAATTGCGCTTTGTAGGCTTACGTCCAAGGGAGAGGTGAGTCTCCTGTCAAACTGGTATAATGTTATGCTCATTTTGTTTTTTTTCTTGGGTTTTGTCTGTGAAATGGCCACAGTGTGAAAGTGTTCTTTCATTTTGCACGTATACCAACTTATACTCTGGCTCATTTCTTTGGTTTTGCTGTAGTTTCTTGTACTTTGTACAAACAGGGGTGTGGAACCCCTTTCTGAGCTCAGCATTTTATCTAGATGGTATAATGTTACTGTAGAGTACACATCTAAATGAAGTCAACTTTTCATGGCAAGAATGGAGGTCACAAAGTTTGATCAAAATGTGCACTCACCTTCTCAGCATGTTAAATCTTCAAAAATTCTGTTTTTGCATATATTTTAGCGACCGCCTGGTTCTCTTGCATCTCTGAGTTTGTTTTTTCATTTGTCACACATAGTAGATATCTAGGAGAAAATTTTGGAATTTCTTGGTTAGGAAGTCATTTGTATATAGCAATGTATCAACTAAAAAGTAACCTTTATAAATTATTATTAAATTTTGTTATATGTGAGCACATGCACTTTAGTATTTTAATAATAATTATTACTTTTTAGTTGTTACATTGCTTTATACATTTGTGAGATCTATATAATTTTTGATTAGCCCAATTGCTAGATTATTAGGAAGTCGTTTGTTTTAACAACTGGAAACAGATCCGTGCGTATTACGTATAGTGCTGGTCACGTGTAGATTAAGCTGAGTGCCTCTTGTCACATAGAACTCTGCTCCATGTGGAGTAACAATGGAGCATCTCTGTTAGGCTCCATTCACATGTCCAGTAGTTTTTTCCAGTTTTTGGTTTCTAAAAATGCAAATAAAACATTCCAGTACATGACCCATTAGCATCTGAGCTATCCACGTGATGTAACTGTATGTCAGACTGTTGTAAATAACTTGCAATCCAGACATAAAGTCATATCCTTTTGCGGGAAGAGGTTATAGAGGACCTGCCACCACATCAGATGTGTTTGTTCTACATATGGCAAAAATGTTCTGCAGATTCATTCGGTAGAGCTCTGCATTGTGCTGTTCCTCTCTTACTACTTCTAGAAAAGTATAAACTGACAACTGGGTGTTACCAGTTTTGGGTGTGTCCCTATACATGTCTGACACTGTCCAATCAGTGCTGAGAGACTGGGGGTGTGTGCAGGGACACACCCTCAACTGGTAACACCCAGCTGTCAGTTTATTGATATATTTCTAGGAGGAACAACAATAGAATATACACTGCAGAATTGTTACTTCTTAGAAAATACAAGTATTTATTAAGACAGTCATGTTAGTAGAGCTGTCATGTTCTCTTTAAGTATCTTTTTGCTGAATCTGATCACCATAAGAACAGGAGGATAATGGCAGCCACACATGCCTAGTGATTGTTATTTCTGATCGTCAAATTATAACCTGTTCTATTGATTTTCACCCTGATAACAGACAAATATTGGTATTTGTAGCCAATCATGTACTGTATTGCCGTCCTGTTCCAGTTCAAAATAGCTAAAATGTAATCTGGTTGATTTTACAATGGGTTCTAGGTGTGTAGATTGAAAGAGATCTAAGGGGTTATGTTTCTCCTTGTGGAGAGTGACATGCCAGTGTGAGGAGGCTTATAAGCCACGGAATGCTCTTCCGGGAAATTAAATATTCAGAGATGAAGAGGGCTAGAACTCTAGTGCCACCTATTGGAAGTAGCAATCCTAACAGTCAATATCGAGCCTTTTATGAGCCTTGTCACATGCCTTAGGATAGACTTTTATCCTAAGTCATGTGGCAAAGCTCGGTAAAGAGTCGATGTTGACTTTTAGGACTGTTACTTCCAATAGCTAGCACTAAAGTTCAAGTCTTTTTCCTCTCTGACGACACAATTTGCATAGACTGGAAGAGTAATTGTGAAGCTGTTCTGTGGATGAAGACAAGGGCCATAAAAGTTTATCAGTCATAGGAGCCATGATCAAGTCATAAAGTCGCAAAAGAGGTCACTTATCTAAATCCCTTCTTGAAAGTGATAAAAGTAGACAATATGAGGAAAGTTGATAACTGTCTAGTGGTTTTATAGAAGTTCTCCTGGCAGTTTTGTCCTCCTGTCTTTGCCTCTAGTATAGGTTACCTGAATAAGGTTTTGAAGGATATTTCAGCAAAAAAATATACCAAATATCTGGGAAAATTTAATCGCAGATGGCACCAGGTACATGATAATAATTCTAATTTCCTTCAGTGACCCTCACAGTCTCCAGATCTCAATCCCAACATCTTTGAAATTGGCATAAAAGGTTGTATAGGTGGGGCATCGTATCATAGAACAACTTGAACATGTTTCATTGATTATTTGTGGTGCCAGCAGTTGATGGCCATTGACCAGTGTTATAACATTCTCCAGAAGAATGACTACTGGAAATCTTAACCTTTAGAACAGCTCATAAACTACAGATCCTGGCATGGCGGGTCACAGTGTTTGGAAAATGGTGCTAAAATGTTATTTTGCACAGCCAATGTTACCAAAAATAGGTAATTTTACATTAATTACAATGTCAGTGCCTTAGTATATGATTAATTAAGGCCTTGCGTGGGGACATATTTCCCACAAGTATTCTGGGTACAGATCAGGCAACACTGAAGCTTAAACGCACAAGAGCCAAGTATTTCCTAGCTGTAGATGTTTTACACAGTAATAAATTGCACATGGCAGTGTTGTTCTCTATTGACAAGTATCTCATAAAGGGATTCAATTAGAACGGCGGGTACGGATTAAATTCCCGCTAAACTTTTTAGCAGCGGTTGTAATAACTCACAAGTTGCAATGTGAACGTTTCACTGGCTCGTGCAGAGCCAGCAGTCAGAGGCAGGCAGGTTTGAGGAATATGGTCTTTTCACCTTTCGCTAAAATAAAATTGATGATGGCACGTTGGAAAAATCCATTCTACAACACATGTGTCAAATGCAATAAAATGGACGGACCAATACATTCCAGCTCTAGATTGCACAGGAGAACTTATCTACAGTGATACAATGTTCTGAGCGTTATAGGTAGGTACATTGGCATGATTTATTTACCATCAGACAATTATGTGGAAATTTGCAGAATATATATTCAGGGAATACTGGACATGCTGCACTAGTGTTATTGATTTTATTGTAATATTTCTGATTAGTCATCTTCCAGCCTAAAGCCATCATTTCTGGTTCAAGTTCAGCCTATATGGAGCTGACCTCCATAACCTCCCGTTATGGCATCTAGTCTGGGGAAGTTCACTTTAGTTTCACTTAAACTCCCTATACACATTAACGACAGTTATCTCCAATGACGCTCCCATATACAAGAACACTCGATTCAGCCAAGCATTCTTGCGTTCTCATTGAATTGCTTTAGCAATGGCTTATTTCCTGGAGAACAAAAGAATCAGTGTTGGAAATCCAACAGGATGGATAATACTCTCCCCCGGTATCATCTGTCGGAAGAGAGTCCAAAGGACCCCATACACATTAGACTAATACCGGCTGATTCCGCTGATATCGACAAGTTCGACTGACAGTATAATGTGTATGGTGGCTCCAGCCGACTGATGGTCAAGAGAGATGTCAAGTATGCATGTCGAATTTTTGACTGACGATCACATTGTTCTCCCGGAGATAAGCCACCAGCTTATCATATTAGGCTACGTTCACAGATCCAGTTATCATTCGGTAAAATGGATCCAGCAGCAATCCGTTGGCAAAAAAAGTTGTGCAGACTGAAAAAAAAATAATTTCAACCGGATCCATGTTTTTAACATTGAAGTCTATGGAAAACGGATCTGGTTTCTGCTTACTGGATCCATTTCAAATGGAATAACAGATGGCTATTTAATGGATACATTTTCTATTGGCTTCAATGTTGAAGAAAAAACACATCCAGTTGAAATCAGTTTTTTATAGCCAAACAAAAAAAGCTGTGTCTGCACCACTTTTTTGTCAACGGGTTGCTGCTGGATCTGTTGTAATGGATGTTTACTGGACATGTGAACATAGCCTTAGTCGGAAGCTTTCTCATAAAGAATGGGAGTGTCGGCTGAGATAGCTGTCGGCTAACGATCGGTTGAAGCATGATTCTGCTGACAGTCATCGATTGTGTATGGCCACTCTTAGGCTAAAGTGTGTGGGACCTGTAGACTTCTGATTTCCTGGCAAGGTTGGTGGGCTCACACACTCAATTCTTTAAAGGTAATCTGTCAGTAGGATGAATCCTCCTAAGCCGTCTATATAAGCATGTAGGTCATAGCAAGTTCATTAAAATGATACCTTGATATCCACTATCTAATGTTCTATTCCAGAAAAATCCCCATTTTTAAACTAGTAACTCCCTCATTCATTTAAAATAATCTCTTAAGGCAGATTCTCAGGGAGATCTATGGTATGTCCGGCCTATAGATCTTAACAGCTCATTTAAATATTAAAAAAAACATGGATTTCTCTGGAAAAAAACATCAGATCGTAGATCTCAAGGTATAATTTTATTAAATTTTCTATGACTTGTGTGACTATATGGCTTAGGAGGGTTGAGCCCACTGACAGATTCCCGTTAAACTCTCCTCTGCTAAGGAAGATTTGTATTAATGATTATTTTAAGGGGTTGGCCAAATATAACTTGTTAGCTACCCAGTATCCTGATCTCAGGATTTTTTGGGGTGTGCCTGTAGCGCCCCGAGGGTTCGGCCACTACAGAGGTATTGCATCTCAACCAGATGTGCGATATCTCGCTTCCAGGTAAGGATGGAGAGTGAATCAGGACCCCGACACCTGCATGCATTACACCACATTTCCAGGGGGCAGGGCGACCGACATGCTCCAAGTAGAGCACGACAGTCCCTGTCCCTGGCTGGAGTGGGGGGAGGGAACACCGAGGAAGGGGAACCCTGTAGAGCATAGGAGGGAGAGAGCAGTTCCTGGGTGCACTGAGAAGGAGGTATAAAAGGTGGGCACCATCTTAGTTCTGTGTTCAGTTCAGTCAGAGGAGAGGACAGGGAGCAGAGGCTCAGACCGAGCTCTGTTCCCCAGGCAGGCCTGGGAGAGGCCGGAGCCTGGAGGAAGGAGAAGGAAGGAAGAGGAGAAGAGGAGGCTCCAGGAACAAGGAACGAAGGGACCCCAGGGGTGTGGACCGGCGAGTCGCCACCGCTCGCCCGAATCTACTTGCGTAGGGGGGTCAGGCCAAAGGGGGAGACCGGTCCCCGAAGCTAGTGGAGGCGGGGAACTACCCTCAGCTAGAAACTGGAGGCTGTGACATTTTATGTGGCGCAGCCCCTCGCTACACCCGCTAGGAAGGCACCACATAGGGTCAGGGAAACGGCGCCAAGGTTTACCAGAGAAGGCCCGAGGCAGCCGGACAGAAGCGAGGTCACTCGCGGGGTATGACAGGCCAGAGAAAGGACACACAAAGGGGGTCCTGTGAAACGCTCTAAAGTTATCTGGGAGTAGGCCGAGCCCCTCACCTGGTGAACACAGTGCGACGTGGGACGTTATGATCAGCTGTAGTAACGTGGATAAAGAACTGTGAGTAAACACCCTGGACTGCATTACAGGACTCTGTGTCGTTACTGCTGCTCCCGCGCGCCATCACCCCCAATATCCACACTTGCTGCCCTGAGGCTACACTCCTCCCGTGGGGAGTTGTACTATCCTCTGCCGCTTCCCCTCCGCACCTGCGGCTCTGCTCTGCTCTGCCCTGCTCCGCTTCCCCTCCGCACCTGTGGCTCTACTCTGCTCTGTCCTGCTCCACTTCCCCTCCACACCTGCGGCTCTGCTCCGCTTCCCCTCCGCACCTGCGGCTCTGCTTCGCTTCCCCTCCGCACCTGTGGCTCTGCTCTGCCCTGCTCCGCTTCCCCTCCGCACCAGTGGCTCTGCTCTGCCCTGCTCCACTTCTCCTCCGCAGTTGCAGCTCTGCTCTGCCCTGCTCCGCTTCCCCTCCGCACCTGTGGCTCTACTCTGCTGTCCTGCTTCGCTTCCCCTCCACACCTGCAGCTCTGCTCTGCTCCACTTCCCCTCCGCACCTGCGGCTCTACCCTGCTCTGCTTCCCCTCCGAACCTGTGGGTCTGCTCTGCTCCGCTTCCCTTCCGCACCTGTGGCTCTTCTCTGCTCTACTCCGCTTCCCCTCCGCAACTGTGGCTCTGATCTGCCCTGCTCCACTTCCCCTCCACACCTGCGGCTCTGCTCTGCCCTGCTCCACTTCCCCTCCACACCTATGGCTCTGCTCTGCCCTGCTCCGCTTCCCCTCTGCACCTGCGCTCTGCCCTGCTCTGCTTCCCCTCCGAACCTGTGGGTCTGCTCTGCTCCGCTTCCCCTCCGCACCTGTGGCTCTTCTTTGCTCTGCTCCGCTTCCCCTCCGCACCTGTGGCTCTGCTCTGCCCTGCTCCGCTTCCCCTCCCCACCTGCTGCTCTGCTCTGCTCCCCTTCCCCTCCGCACCTACGGCTCTGCTCTGGCCTGCTCCGCTTACCCTCCACACTTGTGGCTCTGCTCTGCCCTGCTCCGCTTCCCCTCCGCACCTGCGGCTCTGCCTGCTCTGTTTCCCCTCCGAACCTGTGGGTCTGCTCTGCTCCGCTTCCCCTCCGCACCTGTGGCTCTTCTCTGCTCTACTCCACTTCCCCTCCACACCTGTGGCTCTGCTCTGCCCTGCTCCACTTCCCCTCCCCACCAGCGGCTCTGCTCTGCCCTGCTCCGCTTCCCCTCCGCACCTACGGCTCTGCTCTACCCTGTTCCGCTTCCCCTCCGCACCTGTGGCTCTGCTCTGCCCTGCTCCACTTCCCCTCCGCACCTGCGTCTCTGACCTGCTCTGCTGCCCCTCCGCACCTGTGGCTCTGCCCTGCTTCCCCTCCGCACCTGTGGGTCTGCTCTGCTCCACTTCCCCTCCGCACCTGTGGCTCTTCTCTGCTCTGCTCCACTTCCCCTCCGCACCTGCGGCTCTGCTCTGCCCTGCTCCCCTTCCCCTCCGCACCTGTGGCTCTGCTCTGCTTCCCCTCTGCACCTGCGACTCTGCTCTGCTCTGCCCTGCTTCCTCTCTGCACCTGCAGCTCTGCTCTGCCCTGCTCCGCTTCCCCTCCGCACCTGCGGCTCTGCCCTGCTCCGCTTCCCTTCCGCACCTGCGGCTCTGCTCTGCTCCGCTTCCCTTCCGCACCTGTGGCTCTGCTCTTCTCTGCCCTGCTCCGCTTCCCCTTTGCACCTGCAGTTCTGCCCTGCTCCACTTCCCCTCCGCACCTGTGGCTCTGTTCCAATATCCCAGTCTGTACTGGTCCCTATCCAGCCTGTTTACCTACCTGCCAGTACCCGCCTGTCTGCATACCAGCCGTGCCTGCCAGTACCCGCCTGTCTGCATACCACCTGTGCCTGACAGTACCCGCCTGTCTGCATACCAGCCAAACCTGCCCGTTCCTGCATTCCCGGGTGTGGGTCAACAGCTGTGTGACCGGGGTCTGACCTGGAGTAGCACCTGGGCCACCTCACATGTCCCTCCTCGGACCATGGAGTCGATTAAGCCTCCATGCGTCCATGGTCGGTTCTGGAGAGGTCCTTAGTCACCCCCTACAAAGCACTCCTCGGTTCGTGGCCCAGTAGGACCACTAACCACGCTCACGCCAAACAGTCCGGGAGTGAGTGTAACATGTGCATTGCAAAGTTCCTCTGTTATTCCTCCAGAACTAGTAACTGGGTGTTAACATTTCTTTTGACATAGGGGTGTGTCCCTGCACAGTCTATCACAGTCAGCACTGATTGGACAGTGTCAGGCTAGGGCCTCATCTGAGAGAATTGGGCCGATTGTGCTAATCACACTCTAATCAGAGTTTGACCAGAGGGTGACCACAGTGTGATCCGATTTTCTTAGATATGGAAATGAGGGAAAAAAATGTCTCCATCTTATCCATTCTCTCAATGCATGAAAATCAGAATGGACTTGGATGTCCATGTGTGGTCAGATTTTTGGACTTGGATGTCTGAGTGTGGTCACATTTTCTTTATGAACCCATTGACTTTCATGACTGAGTAACTGAAGCAACTCGTGCATGCTGCGATTTTTACCTCATATAGACTCGGTCGGAGGAAAATTGCTGACATGTACACAGCCCAAAAACCTAAAGAGATAAACTGGAACATTAGTTGGTATACATGCAACGTACAGGCGCATGTTCACACTGGCCGCTAAACAGACAAAACCTATGATAAAAACAAAATGAGCAAATATCCTGCAGTAAATAAATAAATAGCAATAGTGCATGAAAATAATATAGGGTACTTAGTTAACATAATTTTGATCCAAAAAACTTAAAATCCATCCCACCGCGTCACAGTGACCCTATTTGGGACGGTTCTAACCTCTAGTATTAAAACCTTACCATAAGTCAAATGATGTAAATGTGAATAAGGACCGAGCAGGGAAGAGGCCCCGACTAGTAGACACTCAGCCATGGAGAGCTATATAAACATAATGTCCAACTGAAAGAAAAGAGAGACTAAACCCTTGTGTACACTGCGTGCAAAACTCTGAAACAAAAACCTAAAGAGATGAACTGGAATATAAGTTGGTGTGCATGCAGCATGTAGGCGCATAATTACACTGGCCACTAAACAGACAAAACCTAAGATAAAAACAAAATGAGCAAATACCCTACTTTAAATAAATAAATAGCAATAGTGCATAAAATAATAGAGGGTACTTAGTTAACATAATTTTAATTTAAAAAAAAACCATAAAAGCCATCCCACCGTGTCAAGGTGACCCTATTTGGGACGGTTCTAATCTTTAGTATTAAAACCTTCCTATATGTCAAATGAGTATTTCTTTGAGCTGGACATTACATTTACATAGTTCCCCATGGCTGGGTGTCCATTAATCGGGGCCTCGGTCCTGCTTGGCCCTTATTCACATTTACGTCAATTGACATATGGTAAGGCTTTAATACTGGAGATTAGGACTGTCCCAAATAGGGCCACCTTGACATTGTGGGATGGCTTTTACGCTTTTTTGATCAAAATTATGTTAACTAAGTACCCTATATTATTTTTATGCACTATTGCTATTTATTTACTTACTGCAGGGTATTTGCTCATTTTGTTTTTATCGTACGCTTTATTTTTTTTATGCGCACAGCTCAATAGAATAACATTAGTCTGAGTGCGATCCAATGTTTTGACAGATCACGCTCGGAACAAAAATATGGTCATCAGAACAAGCCCTCAAAGTGCATGCAGACATGCCCCCATATGGTAACACCCAGTTATCAATTTTCTTCAGAAACTTTTGGGAGGTTTGGGGAATCCAGATGTTTTAGCCGAATTCATAATTTATAACTTTTTGGAATGTCACAAAATTGTTCCGCAGTTTGAACTTCCGTACAAAGTGGATATAAATCCAGCTGCTGCTGCTCCGCAGGTTGGGGGATCCCCCAAAAAGTAAATTGTAGGAGATGCGGGTGTGCTATGCTGCTGGTTGGTATGAAAAAATAAATATCCAGAGATTCCAGTGTATTGTGAAATGATTGGGGTTTTATTCTCAACGCGTTTCGAAGTATCCTTAAATTCTTCTTGATGAAAAAGAAATAGATAATTCGACAATAAAACCGAAATACTCTGGACTCTCTAGATATTTCTTTTTTCATACCAACCAGCAGCGCAGCACACCCGCATCTCCAACAATTGATTTTATTTTTGCACAGTTGAAGACTAAAGTGCGACATTTTAGAGGGTTAAGCGACATTTTACTTTAAAGTGGTAAAAGGCAGAAAAGAGAATCTTTAATTTTGCAAAAGATTCATCAATCCGTGTGCACAATTTTGAAGAATTTGGTGGAAAAAATGTTATTAATTAACACAAGACAAAAAATAAAACACATTTAAATAAAAACGCAAATGATCAATCAGGGGCCTTTATATTTGAATTTCTCACTATTTAAAAGGTTTTGTGTCCTTGAACAGAGGTGGAAAATCTGTACATAGCTAGTCCTGCTCTCAGCTGAAAAGTGGACTCCTATAATGCAGTGAAACATTTTTTCCAATGTCAGATTACTGTACAGTGACTTGTGCAAAGAGAAACCTACCAGAATATTAATCATTAGAGCGAGTCAACAAAGAATACAGGAAGATTTCATCTCTGAAGTCTGCAGAATCTGAATGCAGCCCTGGACTACAATACGGATTGCAACACAAGTTTTCTAGCTTTGTACTGTACAATTGGCTGAGATAAACAAATTGGCTGAGATAAACAAGAACATAGGACCTGATTCATCAAGGTATTTTTGCCAGAATTGTTGAATAAAACACATGAACTGTTGCAAAAGTGTTGCGACTTTTGATGTTTTTACACCACTCCCGGAAACCGCTGCCAACTTTTAGAAATGTGGGCAACGGGGTGTGATGAAGTATGCCCGACTAATTCATGTCAATTTATACCACTAAAGTGCTATAAATTATGCCAGAAATGTACTCTATTATCACATGGTGGGCGAATATGCATATTTTTATATGTTCTAGAACGCTACAAGGGCCCATACATCTGACCAACATGTAAGTGGGGGCCCAGGTCCAAATTTTGCACCTCAGCCCATCGGTCTCTAGTTATGCCACTGCTGAGGCTTATAGCCCATTAAGTCTGGCATACATAAAGCTTGTTGCAAAAATAGTCAGTGTCCTAGGCTAGGAGCAAGCGTAGCTCCTAAGCTGGCCAGATCGTTGGATGCGGCCAGCCTCAGTGTCCCTACGCTTCTTCCATGCTGACAGAGGCAATGTTACCTCTGCTATCACCATGTGACAGCGCACAGCCATGAAGCTGGTTCAGGCAACAAATCCAGGCTGAGAGTAAATGTAGAGGTAACTACCTATGTGAGCTGCTCTCCCCATTCAAGACAATTAACATTAAGCCCTCCATACACATTAGACTAATGTTGGTCGAATTCATCGATATTGACGAGTTCAACCGACAGTCTGCTGTATATGGGAGGCCCAGACAACAAATGATTGTCGGAGATGTTAAGTGTTATGACTACCAAAACACATTCACACGGATAACGTACAAACCAGGGGGACAAATACCTGAACCTGACAGGTCCCTGTTCAGACTAGGAAAAGCCCTTCTCTGATCCTGGTCTGTCCCTGCCTGACCACAGAGGTTGGCAACCTAAGATAACACAATGGCACCCCTCCTCGACAACGGCTTACCCTGAATGTCCTTAGCAGCTCCTAGGATAGCTAGAGTAGCAGTTCCCTAAAGAATAAAGGAATCACACACAAAACAATTGCAACCAACACAAACTACAGCAAAGTGAATGAATCCAACAAAGCAGTAGGGGAAGGTATTTATAGCTGCACCCGAAAGGTGATAGGGCAGACAAACAGAGTAAATGAAAAACACCTGTTACCCAAAACCAACAGAAACAAAGATAACAGAACTAAAACACCCAAAGAAAAGGTGTATCTGTTGTGGCTTGGTGTAAAGAGACGACGACCACAGAATCCAGACGCATGATAGTTAAGGATCTGGCATGTCCAAATTCGGACTGCCAATTTTTTAGTTCTCCCAGAGACAAGCCACCAGCAGACATGTCAGTTGGTGCCTTTCTCATAAAGAACAGAGGAGTGCTCGGCTGAACAAGCGCTCGTGTGTATGTGAGAGAAGGCCGAGATAGCTGCAGGCGGAACGATCTGCTTAAACATCGTTCGGCTTAAAGCCATTTAATATATAAGGAGGGCTTTAAAGGTAATTCACACAAATGTTTTTTTTTTCAGGCCATGTGATATTTATTTGTATGCAAAGTGTCAGCGCACATCAATTATCCTCCATTTGGACCCCATGTCTGTCCACTGACCAGACTAGTGCATGTAAAAGGCAAGTTCTGAGCTAAGTGGACAAGTGTACAGAGCCAGTCACTACAATAATTTCTGGATGTGACTGGTCTGATAGGTTCAGAGCTTTTCTGAGCTTAGTCTTACAGAAATCGCCGATAGGTAGAAGTTTCAGAAGAGGAATCTCCAGCAATCAAACATCTATGGTGTATTCTGTGAATATGTCATAAATATCTGACATGGTAATACCCCTTTACTTTACATTTATTATCCAGATTACTGGTTTAATTTCTCTTTAGAGCGATCCATAAAATATAAATTATGGCAGCTTACAAAGCAATAATGCACGGACAGGAGGGGCTGTAATGATGTCCTGTTAGCTTTTGTGACAATCCGTCTGTTTTCTCCATTGTGTAATCTCCTAATGTTGCAACAAAAAGGAAATTCCAATAATGTACAGTTTCCATTACAACTATTCATCACTATAAATATTTCTATACTATTTGTTTCCTGGGCAGTGCCAGTCTGCAGAAGTGGTGGTATGTAATTTACAAAAAAATGTATGTCCATCAGTAGGATCTGGTATACAAAATAGCTATTCTTTTCATTTAGTTTTGTTTTTGTATGTTTAGGCTATGTTCACACATGTTGTGTTTTTCAGAGTTTTTTGCTGCAAATTTTTTAGCTGCATTTTGCAGTACCAGCAAAATCGATGAGAAACCGGAATTCTCTGTTCACACATCTTGTTTTTATTGCTGTTGCGTATTTTGTGCCTTGGTTGGGTTTTCGGAAAATGGAGCATGTCACTTCTTTCAGCGTTTTTTCACCCATAGGAAGTTTTTTCAGCGTTTTTGATGGAAAAATAGAACGGGGTTCTTTTTTTTCACAGAACTTTATGTACATGTATAAATAGAGACAGAAGGACAGTGAAAAAAAACGCTTAAAAAACGCATCAAAAAAGCACAAAAACTACAAGAAAAATATGCAACAAAATGCCCCTGAAGATAAAGTTTTGCTGCACATTTGTGACGTAAAAAAACACAACATGTGTGAACATAAGCTTAGTGTACAGGGACAGTAAACACATTTTTTTAGGGACCACATCACATTTGAAGTGACTTTGAGGGGCCTTTATGAAAGAAAATACCCAAAAGTGACACCATTCTAAAAACTGCACCCCTCAAGGTGCTCAAAACCACATTCAAGAAGTTTATTAACCCTTCAGGTGCTTCACAGGAATTTTTGGAATGTGGAAGAAAAAAATGAACATTAAACTTTTTTCACAAAAATGTTACTTTAGACCCAAATGTTTTATTTTCGCAAGGGTATCAGGAAAAAATGGACCACATAATTTGTTGTGCATTTCCCCCTGAGCACGCCGATACCCCATATGTGGGGGAAAACCACTGTTTGGGCGCACGGCAGGGTTCGGAAGGGAAGGAGCACCATTTGACTTTTTGAATGCAAAATTTGCTTGAATAATTAGCGAACGCCATGTTGCGTTTGGAGAGCCCCTGATGAACCTAAACAGTAGAAACCCCCCACAAGTGACCCCATTTTGGAAACTAAACCCCTCAGGGAACTCATCTAGATGTGTGGTGAGCACCTTGAACCCCCAGATGCTTCACAGAAGTTTATAACATTGAGCCGTAAAAATAAAATGTTCACATTTTTCCAACAAAAATGTTTTTCAGCCTCCAATTTTGCATTTTCATAAGGATAACAGGAGAAATTGCCCCATGCAATTTGTTATGCAATTTCTCCTGAGCACGCCGATACACCATATGTGGGGGAAAAGCACTGTTTGGGCGCACGGCAGGGTTCGGAAGGGAAGGAGCGCCATTTTACTTTTTGAATGTAAAATTAGCTTGAATAATTAGCGGATGCCATGTTGCTTTTGGAGAGCCCCTGATGTGCCTAAACAGTGGAAACCCCCCACAAGTGACCCCATTTTGGAAACTAGACCCCTCAGGGATTTTATCAAGGGGTATAGTGAACATTTTAAACCCAGAGGTACGACACAGAATTTAATAACATTAGGTCATCATATTGAATAAGTTGTCATTAGTCTTGAGCGCTAGTGCTCACTACTTGAGTTTGCATCGGGTACTTAGGTATGCTCCATGTATCGCGGATGCTCGAGTGACATGCTCAAGTTCCCGCCCGCATGTTTCACGTTTATTAGACACCCAAAAAAAGACATGCGGGGTCCGCTAGTGCATGGCAGGCAATCCCCGCAAGGTTTTTTGACAGTATAACAGCTGCAAAATATATGGGGCGGAGACTCAAGCATGTCACTCGAGCACCCGTGATACTCGGGGCATACCCGAGCACCCGATGCAAACTCAAGTAGTGAGCTCGTCGAGTATTGTCATTTTTTATCTTTACTTTTGAAAAAATCCTAACCCCAACCCTAATCCAACACCAACCCTAGCTAAACCCTAACCCAAGCCCAACCCTAACCTTAGCCCAACCCTAACCCAACCCCAACCCTAGCCCAACCCCAAACCTAGCCCAACCATAACCCTAGCCCAACCATAACCCTAACCCAACCCTAGCCCATCCCTAACCCTAGCCCAACCTTAACCCTAGCACAACCCTAACCCTAGCCTAACAGTAGCCCATCCCTAACTCTAGCCCAACCCTAACCCAACCCTAACCCTAGCTTAACCCTAGCCCATCCCTAACCGTAGCCCAACCCTAACCCTAGCCAAACTATAACCCTAATCCAACCCTATCCTTAGCCCAACACTAACCCAACCCTAACCGTAGCCCAACCCTAACCCTAGCAAAACCCTATAGTTTATTTTTTACTCCGTTCCTCATGCGGTATAATTGATAAAACGACTTTATTCTTCGGGCCAGTGCGATTACAGCGACACCAGATTCATATTGTTTTTTTATGATTGACAGCTGTCACACACTAAAAGACGCTTTTTTTTGTTTCAAAGACTAGTTTTTGCATCGCCATATTTTGAGAGCTATAATTTTTCGAGATTGCGGCCGACAGAGTCATGTGATGGCTTGTTTTTTGTGGGACGAGTTGACGTTTTTATTGGTACCATTTTCAGGCATGTGACATTTTGATTGTTTTCTATTCCGATTTTTGGGAGGCAGAATAAACAAAAATCAACAATTCAGGAATAGGTTTTTTGTTTTTTTTAATGCCATTCCATGTGTGGTAAAATTGATAAGGTAGCTTTTTATTCTTCGGGTCAGTACGTTTACAGAGGTACCACATTTATATTGCTTTTTTATGTTTTGGCACTTTTACACAATAAAAACTATTTTATAGAAAAAAGAATATTTTTTGTATCGCTTTATTCTGAGAGTTATAACTTTTTTATTTTTTGGCTGATGGAGCTGTATGGCAGCTTGTTTTTTGCAGGACAAGATGACGTTTTCAGCAATACCATTTATATTTACATTCGTCTTTTTGATCATGTTTTATTCCATTTTTTGTTTAGCGGTATGATGATAAAGCATTGTTTTTTGCTTCGTTCTTTTTTTTTCCGTGTTCACTAAAGGGGTTAACTAGTGGGACAGTTTTATAGGTCAGGTCGTTCCAGAGAAGGAGATACCAAATATGTGTACTTTTATTGTTTTTTTTCATAATAATATTTATTGATGGGTACAATATATTTTTATTTTTTGGGAATTCTTTTCTTAATTTTTTTTATACTTTTACAATTTTTTTTTTTTTTTCACTTTCTGATTTTTTTTAACTTTTACACGTTGTCCCACTATGGGGCTTTCACTTTTTGCAGTCTGATCGCCTGTATAGCACAGGAATGCAGCACCATCCCTGTGCTATACATGCTGTCAGCGCTGCACAGGCAGAAGATACTGAGATCATGCACTGCGCATGATCAAAGTATCTTCCTGCTGTCTGGTGACCCGGATATCGCCATGACGACATCCGGGTCACCATGATAACCCCGGGACACGGCCACAGACTCTGCGGGACGCCGATGAGGAGGTGAGTACTGGCGCTTACCTCCTCTTGCCACCGGAATGCTGCGATCGACTTCGATCACAGCATTTAAGGGGGATAATGTGATGGGAGCGGTGCGGGACCGTTCCCTGCACATAGCATCGGGTGTCAGCTGTGACAATCAGCTGACACCCGGCAGCGATTCTGTCTGCACAGCCTGTGTGCGGGCAAAATCGCTGAGGCATACTAATACATATCTGGCCCATAAGGCCCAGGGCGCAGGTACGTACTAGTACGTATCATGTCAGAAAGGGGTTAATGATCAGCTAAAAACATTGACGGGTTCATTGGATTCATTTGAAACTGGCTCTAGGGGGTTTATGTGTTTACCTAAGATAGGAAAATTAGATTGTTTGCTTTGTACAGCATTGTGGAATATGTTGGTGCTATATAAGCAAGCGGAAATCATTTTAGGCTAAAAATTGCCATATTACAAACTGTGCAATATACCTAGCTGACTGCTTCCACCCCAGTCTACTATCAGCTTTCTAGTGTCCCTCTGTATGTGCTAAGAAGTAATGTACTGTATATGTTTATGTATGTTTGACTATATGTACTGGGATCCTAGGATTTAACATCTGCATGGACATACTGATAGGAAATTTAGATTGTGAGCCCCACTTGGGAACAGTGAGCGATGATAATGTCTGCCAAATACAGCGTAACATGCTGGCTATATATAAGCAAGAGGAATAAATAAAAATGTATGTATATAATTCTCTATATATTTTTGTATTTGTACTTGTTTGTGTGTATACATGTACAGTGGGAAAATAAGTATTTGATCCACTGCCGATTTTGAAATTTTTTTCGACCTACAAAGAATGGAGATGTCTGTAACTTTTATCGTAGGTCACTTCACCTGTGAGAGACAGAATCTGAAAATAAAATCTAGAGAATAACATTGTATGATTTTTACTTAATTAATTTGTACATAAGTTTGCACACACTGCAGCAGGGATTTTGGCCCTCTCCTCCATACAGATCTTCTCCAGATCTTTCAGGTTTCGGGGCTGTTGATGGGCAACATTGAGTTTCAGCTCCCTCCAAAGATTTTTCACTGGGTTCAGGTCTGGAGACTGGCTAGACCACTCCAGAACCTTGAAATGCTTCTTACGGAGCCACCCTTTTGTTGCCCTGGCTGTGTGTTTCGGGTCATTGTCATGCTGGAAGACCCAGCCACGACCCATCTTCAATACTCTTACTGAGGGAAGGAGGTTATTGGCCAAAATCTTATGATACATGACCCCATCCATCCTCCCTTCAATATGGTGCAGTCGTCCCATCTCTTATGCAGAAAAGCACCCCCAAAGTATGATGTTTTCCCCACCATGTTTCACGGTTGGGACAGTGTTCTTGGGGTTGTACTCATCCTTCTTCCTCCAAACATGGCCAGTGGAGTTGATACCCAAAAGTTCTATTTTGGTCTCATCTGACCACATGACCTTCTCCCATGCCTCCTCTGGATCATCCAGATGCACATTGGTGAACTTCATGTGCTGGCGTGAGACATCACCAATTTTCTAAGTAAATACATTTCTAAAGGTGCTATTGACATGAAAGTCTCGCCATATATCTGTGATAACCCATCCAATCCACACAGGCAAAGAAATCAAACCATATATATCCATAAATTAAGTTATGTGTAATAGTGTGAAATGACACAGAGAAAAAGTATGAAGAAAGAGAGAAAACATAGAAAGTCATGACACCAGCTGAAATCTATCAGTAATTAAAAGCAATCCTGCTACTTAGTGAAAAGTAATATCAGCTGGATCAACTGATGGCCTATAAAAAGGTGTCTCATTACCAAGGTGCCACAGAAGAAACATCTCATGATACGTAAAACCAGTGAGCTGTCTCAAGACCTTCACACCCTTATTGTTGCAATACATACTGATGGCAATAGTTACAGAAGAATTTCTAAACTACTGAAGGATCCAGTTAGCACTGTTGAGACCATAATCCAGAAGTGAAAAGGACATAATTTCACCATAAATGGGCTACAACCAGGTGCTCCCCGCAAAATTTCAGTGAGTGAAAAGAGGTAGAAATATCATGGTGTGGGTTTGGTTTTCAGCATTCGGCACTGGCAAACTTCATATGATTGAAGGAAGGATGAATGGACAAATGTGCAGAGACATTCTTGATAAAAATCTGCTGTCATCAACCAGGATGATGAAGATGAAACAAGGGTGGACATTTCAGCAAGACAATGATCCAAAATACACAGCCAAGGAAGAAAATCAAGCTGCTAGAGTGGCCCAACCAATCACCTGACCTGAGTCCAATAGAAAATGTATGGAAGGAACTAAAGCTCCAAGTTCATAGAAGGAGCCCACGGGACCTTCAGGATGTGAAGAGTGTTTGTGTGGAAGAATGGGCCAAAATCACACCTGAGCAATACCTGCGACTAGTTTCTCCATACAGGAGGCGTCTTGAAGCTGCCATCACCAACAAAGTCTTTTGTACGAAGTATTAATTAAATTTCAGTAAACGTGTTCAATAGTTTTTCCCTGTGTCATTTCTAATTACTACACATTATGGACATCTATGGTGATTTCTTTCCCTGTATGGATTGGGTGGGTTGTTACCGACATCTCGTGAGAATTTCATGTCAATAGCACCTTTAGAAATATATTAACTTCAAAATTTTTACAGTGTGCATATATTTGTAGATAAACATGGTATATATATATATATATATATATATATATACAGTTTGTATATCTATGTAAATATGTGTATATAATATAAATAAACATGATATATATGTGTGTATATAATATTTATAGATAAACATGATATGTATACACATCTGAGCATGCAGACACATGTATGAGTGTGTGTACAGTGTGTATATATTTGTAGATAATCACCATATATATATATACACATATGCATGCAGACACACATGTGAGTGTGTGTACAGTGTGTATATAATATTTGTAGATAATCACCATATTTATATATACACATATGCATGCAGACACATGTATGAGTGTGTGTACAGTGTGTATATAATATTTGTAGATAATCACCATATTTATATATACACATATGCATGCAGACACACGTGTGAGTGTGTGTACAGTGTGTATATAATATTTGTAGATAATCACCATATATATATATATATATACACATACAGTATATGCATGCAGACACAGGTGTGAGTGTGTACAGTGTGTATATAATATTTGTAGAAAATCACCATATATATATATACACATACAGTATATGCATGCAGACACAGGTGTGAGTGTGTGTACAGTGTGTATATAATATTTGTAGATAATCACCATATATATATATACACATATGCATGCAGACACAGGTGTGAGTGTGTGTACAGTGTGTATATAATATTTGCAGATAATCACCATATATATATATACACATATGCATGCAGACACAGGTGTGAGTGTGTGTACAGTGTGTATATAATATTTGTAGATAATCACCATATATATATATACACATATGCATGCAGACACAGGTGTGAGTGTGTGTACAGTGTGTATATAATATTTGCAGATAATCACCATATATATATATACACATATGCATGTGACGCGCCCCCTGGGACATATTCCTTTTTGAGGGGAACACCCGGCACCGGATCAGATGGGGGGTTGTAGTCTCCGAGCGGCTGTGACCCGGTCCCGTGCCCAGGGCGTCAAGCTAAGTGTTATGTGGCAGCTTTACAGATGTTACTAAAGTTCTTTTGTGTCGACTACGCCACCCGTTGTGATGCGGTCACTGTGGCCGCCGCTGCTGCAGGGTCCGCTGAGGCTGATGGTGGGTGCGCAGCTTGGTGAGATAACCCCCAACGGGAGGGGTATAGCCTCAGAGGGGACAGGCGCAGAGGATGGGGGTTGTGGTGGTGCGATGCAGCCGGCAATGAAGACAGACTCGGGTTGTGCAGTTAAGGGTGTTTACTTACTGCTGATGTTCCGGTCACTCCAGCTGCTAGTGACCACCCGAGCCGTGCTGCGTCCACCAGGTCCTGGATCCGGCCAACCCCCAAACAAGTCCAGAGCATGGCCCTGAGCTCTCCCTCTGTCCTTTCTTCAGCCGTCCCCACCAGGGATTCACCTAGGTCCAGCTCCCTCGGGCCTTCTTTTGGGACACCCTTGGCCCTGGGTTCCCTGACCCTTCATGTGGTGTGCCTTCGGGGTGAATGTGGTGGGTGACCGTGACAGACACTGCCCACGGTCTCCGGTCTCTGGCTGGGGAATGTCTTTGCCCCCACCAGCTTGGGTTCCGGTACCCTCTTGCTGACTCCTCACCCGGTGCTCTAATTTGGGTTCTTGGGTCCCTTCAGTCTTCCCCCTCTGGGTCTTTCTCTGCTCCACTCTCTCTCTCTCCAGGGCTGCTGTTTCCTTCTCTCTCCTTTCCAACTGACTTGTTCTCAGCGTCTGACCCTGATCTAAGTTGGTGCCCTCCTTATATATCCCTCTATGTGTGAGCTCAGGTGACCAGCACCCAATGAGCTCCTATCACTACCCAGACTGCTCCCCCTATCTGCCCCTACACTACATGGGATGTACCACCCCCCTCCCACTCCAGCCAGGAACAGGCTCGGTTGTACCTGCACATTTCTAAGTGGGAGTACCGTCGGCCTGCTCCTCTGGAATGGGATGTATGTAGTGCATGCAGTCTGTCTGAGCTCAGTTCCACACTCCTTCCTTACCCGGGAGTGGAATATCACACCTCTGGGTTGAGGTGCAATACCCCTGTAGCAGCCGAATCCTCAGGGTGCTACATTCCCCCCTGGTAAATCACAGCACGTCCTCGGGCTGTAAGACATAAAACACCAAAACATACAAAATTTTTATATGAACATATAAAACATATAAACATTATATATATATAAAACTTTTTATATAAACATTCTCGTAGACTTCTCTTGTCTCTGGTTCCTCCTCCGGACACTGTGCAACGTGTGTCCGGGAAAAGTGCGACAGTCTCTTAGAAAAATCTGGTTTTCTTATAAAACCGGTAGGGGGCGCTTTAGGACGCGCAACTATATACAGGGGAAGTTGGCCGCTCTCAGTCCTCGGCCAGGTAGAGGGTAGGGAATGGCTGCTCACAGTCCTCAGCCTGTAGGATGAAGGGGTTAACGGGTAAAACAGTTCACTGGTCCCAACGGGGACTATTTTAGCAGCAGCAACAGTTCCAGTTTCAGTTCCTTTATACCCCGATTGGGTAACTATTTACATCACTTCTCGGCCGCACTCAACGGCGTCTTCCTCCTGCTCTTTCTTGATATGGTGTTGCTTCAGACCCGTCCGGGTCCTCTGGCTCCTCCTCTCCGTACCGCAACTCCTCCTCCGTCAAGCGGTGTACGTGGAGGGCGTAAGGTCCTTTGGCACACTTGTGCCGGGTGAAAGTGACTTCGTCTCCGACGTAGAGGTCACGGCCTTTGTGACCTTCCGGCAGGTGGGACTCGACGTCTCTGCGAGTCACAAAAACGTCACCGCGGTTGTTACGGTCCCGAATAAAGCCCCACCCATGCTGCGGGTTGAACTTTATCACTGTCCCGATGGTGCGGGGACAATGCGCTGCACGGGGGTTCCTCCTAGTCCGGCTCTTCTGCTCCGCGCTCTGGATTTGGGCCTGTTGTTCTCTGACCCGCCTCTCCTCCCGTTCTCTCTTAAACTCTGCCAGCTGTTGACGGCAACACTCTGTACGTTCAGCTGCGGCTGCCCGAGTTTCTCCGGTGAACCCCATCAAATCTTCTCCCGTGGGGTCCCACACGAATTGGGCTTCTGCTAGAGGAGGCGAGACCCGAGCCACGGGCTTCGGAGCCGGGATTAGGGGCTCACACAAGGGCCCTAGTCTTTGCTGCCGCTCCAGCTCAGGGTACCCTTCGGGCCAGATGAAGGGCCGCCCGTCCGGCCATGTGAGCTGGCCGAAGAGGTCCTCCCCCAGGTGTGGCACCCTAGGTATTGCGGGCGCGGGCGCGGTGGTGATGGCGCCCGGGTTGCCCAGGCCTTGCGGCCAGGCCTGGGGCACCTGGAAGGTGAAGGGCACCGTTAGGACGGCGGCGCCCTGGGCTACCTGGCCTTGCGGCCAGGCCGGAGGCTCCGCGGAGGTAGGGGGCGCTGTTGGTGGTGCGGCGCCCGGGGGTACTAGGCCTTGCGACCAGGCTGGTGGTAATTCCTGCTTTGTCACGCTCCGGGTCGGTGCGTGTGACGTCACAGGGGTCGCTGCGGCGGCTTCCGGTCGGGGCCTAGTCCATAGCGGTGACATGGCGGCTACGGGCACAGCAGGGGGACTTTCGGGCTCTGCGACGGGGAGCTGGGGCAGGTGGGCGGTTTCTCGGCTTGGGGTATAAGCGTCCCCTTTACCTGCCTCCATGCGTTCGGCTCCCTCCTCGGCGCCGTCTCCGGCCTTGGGTCCTCCCGCGCCATCCTCAGAGGCGGTCTGCTTCCTCTTCCAGGGTAGCGTGCTCCGTTGACTGGTCTCTGGTTGCTGGGCCATCTCCCGGCTCCACTCCGCCAGTATCTCGCGCTGTACCCGGGCCATCCTCCTTGCGAGGCCCTCCAGGGCAGTTTGTGCACACTCCCGGTCTCGGGGGAGCTGCGCTAGGATCTCCGCTAGACCTAGCGGGGTTGTGGACTCTAGCAGGCTCCTGACCATCGGGTCGGTGCTGCTCTGCTCGGCTTCCGGCAGGCTCCTGGCCAGCGGGCCGGTGCTGCTCTGCCCTCCTTCCTCGGTCTCTAGCAGACTCCTGGCCAGCGGGCCGGTGCTGTTCTGCTTTCTTTCCATCTCCGGGTGAGCTCCTTCGCTACTCCTCGTTAGACCTCTTGCCTCCGGGTGCGCTCGCTCCAGACTCCTCCAAGCGACACCCATCTTTTCTCTTCTCTTTCGTCTCCTCCCACCTCGAGGGCGGTCCCGGGGCAACTCGGTGACTGTCAGCTCCAGGGGTAGTTCTTTCACGCTGACAGACACCTCCAACATCACAGTCTCTGTTGGTGGGGGCGGTTTCCACTTTTGGCGCCATTTTCTGTCCTGGCCCACGATGGGAGGTGGCCTCTTGCCCTCCTTTGGCACGCCCATAATGGCGTCCGCTGCTCTTCCAAGGCGGGAAATCTGCGGTTTTGGCGGGAATCGCTTCCCAGTGGCGGGAAACTCGGCAGATGGCGGGAACAAGCTGGAAATGGCGGACAATCGGCGGGAAACGACTGGTGATGGAGTCCGATGGCGTGGACCCTCCGGAACCGGCAGGAGTCTTCTTTCTGAGGTAAACTTGCACTTTTCTTCAGGCACGCAGTACCCGGGTGTTGCGGGCACGTAATCCTGCCGACTACGCCAAAGTTGACGCGCCCCCTGGGACATATTCCTTTTTGAGGGGAACACCCGGCACCGGATCAGATGGGGGGTTGTAGTCTCCGAGCGGCTGTGACCCGGTCCCGTGCCCAGGGCGTCAAGCTAAGTGTTATGTGGCAGCTTTACAGATGTTACTAAAGTTCTTTTGTGTCGACTACGCCACCCGTTGTGATGCGGTCACTGTGGCCGCCGCTGCTGCAGGGTCCGCTGAGGCTGATGGTGGGTGCGCAGCTTGGTGAGATAACCCCCAACGGGAGGGGTATAGCCTCAGAGGGGACAGGCGCAGAGGATGGGGGTTGTGGTGGTGCGATGCAGCCGGCAATGAAGACAGACTCGGGTTGTGCAGTTAAGGGTGTTTACTTACTGCTGATGTTCCGGTCACTCCAGCTGCTAGTGACCACCCGAGCCGTGCTGCGTCCACCAGGTCCTGGATCCGGCCAACCCCCAAACAAGTCCAGAGCATGGCCCTGAGCTCTCCCTCTGTCCTTTCTTCAGCCGTCCCCACCAGGGATTCACCTAGGTCCAGCTCCCTCGGGCCTTCTTTTGGGACACCCTTGGCCCTGGGTTCCCTGACCCTTCATGTGGTGTGCCTTCGGGGTGAATGTGGTGGGTGACCGTGACAGACACTGCCCACGGTCTCCGGTCTCTGGCTGGGGAATGTCTTTGCCCCCACCAGCTTGGGTTCCGGTACCCTCTTGCTGACTCCTCACCCGGTGCTCTAATTTGGGTTCTTGGGTCCCTTCAGTCTTCCCCCTCTGGGTCTTTCTCTGCTCCACTCTCTCTCTCTCCAGGGCTGCTGTTTCCTTCTCTCTCCTTTCCAACTGACTTGTTCTCAGCGTCTGACCCTGATCTAAGTTGGTGCCCTCCTTATATATCCCTCTATGTGTGAGCTCAGGTGACTAGCACCCAATGAGCTCCTATCACTACCCAGACTGCTCCCCCTATCTGCCCCTACACTACATGGGATGTACCACCCCCCTCCCACTCCAGCCAGGAACAGGCTCGGTTGTACCTGCACATTTCTAAGTGGGAGTACCGTCGGCCTGCTCCTCTGGAATGGGATGTATGTAGTGCATGCAGTCTGTCTGAGCTCAGTTCCACACTCCTTCCTTACCCGGGAGTGGAATATCACACCTCTGGGTTGAGGTGCAATACCCCTGTAGCAGCCGAATCCTCAGGGTGCTACACATGCAGACACAGGTGTGAGTGTGTGTACAGTGTGTATATAATATTTGTAGATAATCACCATATATATATATATATACACATATGCATGCAGACACACGTGTGAGTGTGTGTACACTGTGTATATAATATTTGTAGATAATCACCATATTTATATATACACATATGCATGCAGACACATGTATGAGTGTGTGTACAGTGTGTATATAATATTTGTAGATAATCACCATATATATATATATATACACATACAGTATATGCATGTGACGCACCCCTGGGCCTGTGTCGCGCAGCGTTGCGCACGCGGGAGCTTACCCGGAGCCGGATCTGTTGAGGGTTGTAGTCTCGTGGCGGTGACCCGGTCCGTGCCCAGGGAGTCAGACTAAGTGGCGCTGTATTAGCGGTAGATGTTAGACGACTACGCCACCCGTTAAGTACAGCTAAGGAGCTGCTGCTGCAGGGCAGACCGCTGAGGCCGGTGGTAGGATTGTGCAGCGTGATAGTATAACCCCCAACGGGAGGGGTATGGCCTCAGGGCAGCCGACGTGGATGATGGGGGTAGCAGGAACCACTCAGAGACGATGCGGTGTAGTTCAGGGTCTTTACTGGTGACAAAGATAGACCCTCCCGGAGTACTGGCTAGCGGTTGGGGCCTGGTCAGTCCTTGAGCAGATGGGATCTCCCCTGGCCAGGCGGAGTTGTAGGCCTCCCAAACTAACGATACTCTTCTGGCTACCTTGCTAGAAGCGAGTATAAGTAGCCCACGTCCCTGAGTGTACCGTGTGGTGCTCACCCGTATGGCCGGTGACTCGGGGCCTTCTAGTAGCTTCCGCTCCACGGCGGCGGTGCTGGTCCCATGCGTGTGACCGTGCCTTCGGGTTTCTTGGCCAGAGGACCTGAAATCCCCTGCCTGACGGATTCTGCTGCTGGGTAGGAGTTAGTCCCCACAGCCTCGGACTCCGGGTCCGGTAAGAAATCTTCTCAGTCAGGGCGAGCTCTGCAGCTGCCAGCCCCTGACTCCTTGTAACACTGCTCCCACAGAGCTCCTGTTGTTTCTTCCTATGCTGCTTCTCTTCTCTACTTCTGGCATGGCCCAGGAGCTGGGCCCAGCCGGAGCCACAGCTCCCTGTCAGCCCTCCTGGCTGAACTCTCCCTCTCAACTCTCTAACCCTGCCTCAGCCCCAGGTTTATACAGGGGAAGTTCTTCCCCTCCCAGGACTGGGCAGGAGGTGTGGCATGCATAGGATTCCTGACCAAGAGACCTCCCACCTGCTCTCAGACATAACATTGCCGTTACTGTGGAAACCAGACCCCTGGGGTGCCACACATGCAGACACAGGTGTGAGTGTGTACAGTGTGTATATAATATTTGTAGATAATCACCATATATATATATATATATATATATATACACATATGCATGCAGACATATCCACAGTGTGTACAGTGTGTATATACTATTTGTAGATAATCACCATATATATATATACACATACAGTATATGCATGCAGACACAGGTGTGAGTGTGTACAGTGTGTATATAATATTTGTAGATAATCACCATATATATATATACACATACAGTATATGCATGCAGACATATCCACAGTGTGTACAGTGTGTATATAATATTTGTAGATAATCACCATATATATATATACACATACAGTATATGCATGCAGACACAGGTGTGAGTGTGTATATAATATTTGTAGATAATCACCATATATATATATACACATACAGTATATGCATGCAGACACACGTGTGAGTGTGTACAGTGTGTATATAATATTTGTAGATAATCACCATATATATATACACATACAGTATATGCATACAGACACAGGTGTGAGTGTGTGTACAGTGTGTATATAATATTTGTAGATAATCACCATATATATATATATACACATATATGCATGCAGACACATGTATGAGTGTGTGTACAGTGTGTATATAATATTTGTAGATAATCACCATATATATATATATACACATACAGTATATGCATGCAGACTCAGGTGTGAGTGTGCACAGTGTGTATATAAAATTTGCAGATAATCACCATATATATATACACATACAGTATATGCATGCAGACACACGTGTGAGTGTGTGTACAGTGTGTATATAATATTTGTAGATAATCACCAAATATATATATATACACATATGCATGCAGACACAGGTGTGAGTGTGTGTACAGTGTGTATATAATATTTGTAGATAATCACCATATATATATATATACACATACAGTATATGCATGCAGACACAGGTGTGAGTGTGTACAGTGTGTATATAATATTTGTAGATAATCACCATATATATATATACACATATGCATGCAGACACAGGTGTGAGTGTGTGTACAGTGTGTATATAATATTTGTAGATAATCACCATATATATATACACATATGCATGCAGACACAGGTGTGAGTGTGTGTACAGTGTGTATATAATATTTGCAGATAATCACCATATATATATATACACATATGCATGCAGACACAGGTGTGAGTGTGTGTACAGTGTGTACATAATATTTGCAGATAATCACCATATATATATATACACATATGCATGCAGACACAGGTGTGAGTGTGTGTACAGTGTGTATATAATATTTGTAGATAATCACCATATATATATACACATATGCATGCAGACACAGGTGTGAGTGTGTGTACAGTGTGTATATAATATTTGCAGATAATCACCATATATATATATACACATATGCATGCAGACACAGGTGTGAGTGTGTGTACAGTGTGTATATAATATTTGTAGATAATCACCATATATATATATACACATATGCATGCAGACACAGGTGTGAGTGTGTGTACAGTGTGTATATAATATTTGTTGATAATCACCATATTTATATATACACATATGCATGCAGACACATGTATGAGTGTGTGTACAGTGTGTATATAATATTTGTAGATAATCACCATATATATATATATATACACATACAGTATATGCATGCAGACACAGGTGTGAGTGTGTGTACAGTGTGTATATAATATTTGTAGATAATCACCATATATATATATACACATATGCATGCAGACACAGGTGTGAGTGTGTGTACAGTGTGTATATAATATTTGTAGATAATCACCATATATATATATATATACACATATGCATGCAGACATATCCACAGTGTGTACAGTGTGTATATACTATTTGTAGATAATCACCATATATATATATACACATACAGTATATGCATGCAGACACAGGTGTGAGTGTGTACAGTGTGTATATAATATTTGTAGATAATCACCATATATATATATACACATACAGTATATGCATGCAGACACAGGTGTGAGTGTGTACAGTGTGTATATAATATTTGTAGATAATCACCATATATATATATACACATACAGTATATGCATGCAGACACACGTGTGAGTGTGTACAGTGTGTATATAATATTTGTAGATAATCACCATATATATATATATACACATACAGTATATGCATGCAGACACACGTGTGAGTGTGTACAGTGTGTATATAATATTTGTAGATAATCACCATATATATATACACATACAGTATATGCATGCAGACACACGTGTGAGTGTGTGTACAGTGTGTATATAATATTTGTAGATAATCACCATATATATATATACACATACAGTATATGCATGCAGACACACGTGTGAGTGTGTACAGTGTGTATATAATATTTGTAGATAATCACCATATATATATATACACATACAGTATATGCATGCAGACACACGTGTGAGTGTGTGTACAGTGTGTATTTAATATTTGTAGATAATCACCATATATATATATACACATACAGTATATGCATGCAGACACACGTGTGAGTGTGTGTACAGTGTGTATATAATATTTGTAGATAATCACCATATATATATATACACATACAGTATATGCATGCAGACACACGTGTGAGTGTGTACAGTGTGTATATAATATTTGTAGATAATCACCATATATATATACACATACAGTATATGCATACAGACACAGGTGTGAGTGTGTGTACAGTGTGTATTTAATATTTGTAGATAATCACCATATATATATATATATATACACATATATGCATGCAGACACATGTATGAGTGTGTGTACAGTGTGTATATAATATTTGTAGATAATCACCATATATACAGTGCCCACAAGTAGTATTCAACCCCCTGCAGATTTAGCTGGTTTGATAAGATGCAAATAAGTTAGAGCCTTCAAACTGCAAACGAGAGTAGGTTTTATGAACAGAAGCATAAATCTTACAAACCAAAAAGTTATGTTGCTCAGTTGAATTTTATTAAATTTTAAACATAAAAGTGTGGGTCAATTATTATACAACCCCTATGTTTAATATTTTGTGGAATAACCCTTGTTTGCAATTACAGCTAATAATCGTCTTTTATAAGACCTGATCAGGCCGGCACAGGTCTGTGGAGTTATCTTGGCCCACTCCTCCATGCAGATCTTCTCCAAGTTATCTAGGTTCTTTGGGTGTCTCATGTGGACTTTATTCTTGAGCTCCTTCCACAAGTTTTCAATTGGGTTAAGGTCAGGAGACTGACTAGGCCACTCCAACACCTTGACTTTTTCCCTATTGAACCAGGCCTTGGTTTTCTTGGCTGTGTGCTTTGGGTCGTTGTCTTGTTGGAAGATGAAATTACGACCCATCTTAAGATCCTTGATGGAGGAGCGGAGGTTCTTGGCCAAAATCTCCAGGTAGGCCGTGCTATCCATCTTCCCATGGATGCGGACCAGATGGCCAGGCCCCTTGGCAGAGAAACAGCCCCACAGCATGATGCTGCCACCACCATGCTTGACTGTAGGGATGGTATTCTTGGGGTCGTATGCAGTGCCATCCAGTCTCCAAAAGTCACGTGTGTGGTTGGCACCAAAGATCTCGATCTTGGTCTCATCAGACCATAGAACCTTGAACCAGTCTGTCTCAGAGTCCTCCAAGTGATCATGAGCAAACTGTAGACAAGCCTTGACATGACGCTTTGAAAGTAAAGGTACCTTACGGGCTCGTCTGGAACGGAGACCATTGCGGTGGAGTATGTTACTTATGGTATTGACTGAAACCAATGTCCCCACTGCCATGAGATCTTCCCGGAGCTCCTTCCTTGTTGTCCTTGGGTTAGCCTTGACTCTTCGGACAAGCCTGGCCTCGGCACGGGAGGACACTTTCAAAGGCTGTCCTGGCCGTGGAAGGCTAACAGTAGTTCCATAAGCCTTCCACTTACGGATGATGCTCCCAACAGTGGAGACAGGTAGGCCCAACTCCTTGGAAAGGGTTTTGTACCCCTTGCCAGCCTTGTGACCCTCCACGATCTTGTCTCTGATGGCCTTGGAATGCTCCTTTGTCTTTCCCATGTTGACCATGTCTGAGTGCTGTTCACAAGTTTGGGGAGGGTCTTAAATAGTCATAAAAGGCTGGCAAAAGAGATCTTTAATCCACACATGTGAAGCTCATTATTCTTGGTGCCTGAACTACTTCTTAATACTTTAGGGGGACCAAACAGAATTCTTGTGGTTTGAGGGGTTGAATAATAAATGCCACTCTGAATTAACTTTTTACGTTTTAAAAAAAAAAAAAAAAATAAATAAATAAAAAATTTGCTGCAGTGCATTTCCCACTTCCAGGCTGATCTACAGTACAAATGTCACAATGCCAAGTTAATTCCGCATGTGTCAACCAGCTAAATCTGCAGGGGGTTGAATACTACTTGTAGGCACTGTATATACACATACAGTATATGCATACAGACACAGGTGTGAGTGTGTGTACAGTGTGTATTTAATATTTGTAGATAATCACCATATATATATATATATATACACATATATGCATGCAGACACATGTATGAGTGTGTGTACAGTGTGTATATAATATTTGCAGATAATCACCATATATATATATACACATATGAATGCAGACATATACAGTGTGTACAGTGTGTATCACCATATATATATATATATATATATATATATATATACACATATGCATGCAGACATATACACAGTGTGTATATAATATTTGTAGATAATCACCATATATATATATACACATACAGTATATGCATGCAGACACAGGTGTGAGTGTGTACAGTGTGTATATAATATTTGTAGATAATCACCATATATATATATATATATATATATATATATATATATATATATATACACATATGCATGCAGACATATACACAGTGTGTATATATTTGTAGATAATCACCATATATATATACACATACAGTATATGCATGCAGACACAGGTGTGAGTGTGTACAGTGTGTATATAATATTTGTAGATAATCACCATATATATATATATATATATATATATATATATATACACATATGCATGCAGACATATACACAGTGTGTATATATTTGTAGATAATCACCATATATATATACACATACAGTATATGCATGCAGACACAGGTGTGAGTGTGTACAGTGTGTATATAATATTTGTAGATAATCACCATATATATATATATATATATATATATATATACACATATGCATGCAGACATATACACAGTGTGTATATAATATTTGTAGATAATCACCATATATATATATATATATATATATATATATATATATATATATATATATATACACATATGCATGCAGACATATACACAGTGTGTATATATTTGTAGATAATCACCATATATATATACACATACAGTATATGCATGCAGACACAGGTGTGAGTGTGTACAGTGTGTATATAATATTTGTAGATAATCACCATATATATATATATATATATATATATATATATACACATATGCATGCAGACATATACACAGTGTGTATATATTTGTAGATAATCACCATATATATATACACATACAGTATATGCATGCAGACACAGGTGTGAGTGTGTACAGTGTGTATATAATATTTGTAGATAATCACCATATATATATATATATATATATATATATACACATATGCATGCAGACATATACACAGTGTGTATATAATATTTGTAGATAATCACCATATATATACACATACAGTATATGCATGAAGACACAGGTGTGAGTGTGCGCGGTGTGTATATAACATGCATGTCCCATCCTGAGCATCCAGGCTGGTGCTGGTCACCCCCTGCACACAGCACGTCTGCTCTGGGGGTCCGAGCTCTTGGTGATGGGCAGCACCTTCTCTCTCCCTGTGGCTGGTATACATCCCCCACCTCTTGGAGCAGAGGAGGGGGCTCAGCCTCCGCCTGCCACATTGCATTGCAGCTCCCTCCTATTTCTGGTGACGTCTCCCTCCTGCCTGTGTGCGGACAGAGGCTGAGGCTCGGCTGCCGGGCTGTGGTGACTGAGTGAAGATGGTGCTGGCGGTGGCATCATGCCCTCGCAGGCTGGCCAGGCGCTCCCGCTCTGCTATCGCCGCGGCTCTCACCGTCCTGCTCATCCAGACTCTCATCGTGTGGAATTTCAGCAGCCTGGATTCTGGGGACGAGCAGAGAGGAGGAGGAGGAGGAGGCAGCAGCCGGGAGAAGAGGGACAGGGGCAGCCACAGAGATGAGCCCCGGCTAGGACAAGAGCAGCAGCAGCACCAGCGCCGCAGAGGAGCAGCAGGAGCTCTGCACAGCCAAGCTCTGGTAGGTGCTAGCCTGGCATCACTGGCACTGCTGCTGCCTGGCACCAGGGGTGCAGGCTGGCTCACTGCATCTCTGCCAGCTTCATACATTCAGTGCAGAGGAATGCTTAAAGGGTTACATTAAAAAGGACACTGGGCATTCAGATTCACCCTGGCACAAGGTGATGGTGAAGGGTCTTCTGAGGTGGCACTTGGATGGTGCATGTTGGCTATCTGATCAGTCTGGATGGCTACCCAAGTGACTGGAAACTTTTCAGAGTGCTGTCATTGCTGTAGGGGTATACTCACTTACCTTAATACCTGGTACAATTTTTAAGTGGCAAATGTGTTGACAATGACGAAAATTGTCAGGTTGGTTGGCATGGTATATGGTGAGTGAACGGTTGGGTAAAATGGTGGTGCTGGATGGGAAATCTAGGTTGTAGATAAGTGGAAACCTGTTCTACAGTCTCGAAATCACCACCACAGTGTTTACCTATCAATGGTGTCCAAATAGTGGACCATTAATGGTAGACCGGTCTGGGATTGTTGATGGTCGCCTGACTTCGGGCTTCTGCTGCGGTGGCCGATGACTCTAGTTCAGTTGACCATAGATGATCCGATTTTTACCACTCATCAACATTTCTGTAATACCAAACTATCAGGAAAATGGTCCTGAGGGCCAATCATGGGGCCACCATGACATGTCCCTGATGAGGCACATACGAGAATCGACTTCGTTGTATTTTTATTTATGAAGAACTTGGTCAATTTTGAAAACATCAATAATTTTTAAGAAAAAAAATGCAATGTCCATGGTTGACTTGACTTAAATGTCACCATATGCTAAGTGGGCATCACTTCCACTTGACTGAGTTTAAATAGACTATTGAGGCAGCAGGCATGGAGAGAATGGGAGCCTGGCTCCTATGGTAAGGGGGCTTCATGGTGGGTTCTTCATGCAAGCATCATGTGTGGCCTCTATTGTAACATTGATGTGATGGGTTCTGCTGGAAGTATCAGCCACTTCCTTGTGTGATGAGCTGCTCAGATGTTTGCTTGTTCTACCATGAGAAAGTGACAGTGACACAGATTGAGATGCAGCAGTGGGGGCTTCCTCAGCCATTTTTTACATCTCTGCGAGATACCTGTGGTGACGGAGAAAGGGGGTGTTCCACCCTATAGAAAATATGACAAAGCGGGGTTCCTACAATATGTAATGGAGCTGATCTCACAGTGTAAGGGTCACCATCAGATCTTCATCCAGCGTTATTGCTGTATGTGTCCTTCCAGCCATAGGAGGATGACTACTCCCCATTATAATTCACTACATGTATCATAATGGAAGACATTGTATCCCAAACACAGGGGCTGTTGTTTTTTATTTTTTGTGTCTGTAATATTTTATATTTCACTACAAAACTATTTTCTATGACCATATATTCTGCCAAGACCCATCTCCTCCTATTCTGCCATGCACAGCAGTCCCCTTCCTCCAGTCTTTAGTGTCCTTGACAAGTTTTTGTAGGAGGAGGCTCCTACCTGTTGATTTGTGGCCATATGTTTAACTCTGATGTAGCCAGACTGAGATTGTTATTTGTAGCAGAGCTGAGTTTGTTATTTGAATTAGAGATAAGTTTGCTATTTGTAGCAGAGCTGAGTTTGCTATTTGTAGCAGGGTTGAGTTAATTTATAGTGGAACTGAGTTTGTTATTTGTAGCAGAGCTGTGTTTGCCATTTGTAGCCGAGCTCAATTTCCCATTTGTAGCAGAGCTGAGTTTATATGTAGCGAAGCAGAGTTTGCTATTTGTAGTAGAGCTGAGTTTGTTATTTGTATCAGATCTGAGTTTGCCATTTGTAGCTTTGTAGCGGATCTAAATTTGTTATTTGTAGCAGAGCTGAGTTTGTTATTTGTAGCGGAGCTGAGTTTGTCATTTGTAGCAGAGCTGAGTTTGTTATTTGTAGCAGAGCTGAGTTTGTTATTTGTAGCAGAGCTGAGTTTGTTATTTGTAGCAGAGCTGAGTTTGTTATTTGTAGCGGAGCTGAGTTTGTTATTTGTAGCGGAGCTGAGTTTGCTATTTGTAGCGAATCTGAGTTTGTCATTTGTAGCTAAGCTGAGTTTGCCATTTGTAGATGAGCTCCATTTGCCATTTGTAGCAGAGCTGAGTTTGCTATTTGTAGCAGAGCTGAAATTGTTATTTGTAGCAGAGCTGAGATTGTTATTTGTAGCAGAGCTGAGTTTGCTATTTGGAGCAGAGCTGAGTTTGCTATTTGGAGCAGAGCTGAGTTTGCTATTTGGAGCAGAGCTCAGTTTGTTATTTGTAACGGAGCTGAGTTTGCCATTTGTAGCAGAGCTGAGTTTGCTATTTGGAGCAGAGCTCAGTTTGTTATTTGTAACGGAGCTGAGTTTGCCATTTGTAGCAGAGCTGAGTTTGCTATTTGGAGCAGAGCTCAGTTTGCCATTTGTTGCAGAGCTTAGTGTGTAGTGGAACTGAGTTTGGTATTTGTAGCAGAGCTGAGTTTTCTATTTATAGCAGAACTGTGGTATTTGTAGCAGAGCTGAGTTTGGTATTTGTAGCAGAGCTGAGTTTGTTATTTGTAGCAGAGCTGAGTTTGCTATTTGAAGCAGAGCTGAGTTTGTTATTTGTAGCATAGCTGAGTTTGTTATTTGTAGCAGAGCTGAGTTTGTTATTTGTAGCAGAGCTGAGTTTGCTATTTGAAGCAGAGCTGAGTTTGCTATTTGTAGCAGCTCTGAGTTTGTTATTTGTAGCTGAGCTGAGTTTGTTATTTGTAGCTGAGCTGAGTTTGCTATTTGTAGCAGCTCTGAGTTTGTTATTTGTAGCTGAGCTGAGTTTGTTATTTGTAGCTGAGCTGAGTTTGTTATTTGTAGCAGAGCTTAGTTTGTTATTTGTAACAGAGCTGAGTTTGTTATTTGTAGCAGAGCTGAGTTTGCTATTTGAAGCAGAGCTGAGTTTGTTATTTGTAGCAGAGCTGAGTTTGTTATTTGTAGCATAGCTGAGTTTGTTATTTGTAGCAGAGCTGAGTTTGTTATTTGTAGCAGAGCTGAGTTTGCTATTTGAAGCAGAACTGAGTTTGGTATTTGTAGCAGAGCTGAGTTTTCTATTTATAGCAGAACTGTGGTATTTGTAGCAGAGCTGAGTTTGCTATTTGTAGCAGCTCTGAGTTTGTTATTTGTAGCAGAGCTGAGTTTGCTATTTGTAGCAGCTCTGAGTTTGTTATTTGTAGCAGAGCTGAGTTTGTTATTTGTAGCTGAGCTGAGTTTGTTATTTGTAGCAGAGCTTAGTTTGTTATTTGTAGTAGAGCTGAGTTTGACACATGACACATAAATGAAACACCATGTTATGTCATTTATGTGTTTTGCATAGAATTGGCGATAAAACTCACGCATTATTGTTGACTCAGTGAGTTATCATCATGCGCTGACTTTTGCAATCCCAAAAATGAAAAATTAATCTTTGATACCAGCGCGGGTGATATTAGTCATTAAGTAGAGAGAGAGAGTAACATATAAACCCAGATTAAGTGTAGGTTGTGCATGTTCTGCTGAGCTGGAATATGGGGGGGATGATGCTGTAGGGGGACTATAACTCCCAGCATGTTTTGGTTGAGTCCATGAGTGTCTCTATTCCTTGACTTTTCTGCTGGATTGTAGAATGACTTTACCTATAGTAGTGACAGCAGGGAAGCTGTACTTAATGTCAGTACTAAGGAGGGGATTAAGAGCACAGATCCTCAGTGGTAATCCGTTACCCAAACCCCCACTTAGGCACTTGAGAAATGTCTCATAGTTTGGGAGAAAGAGCAGAACTTGGATGCAGATTTTAATAACAATGACACAATAGATTGATGAGGACTGGAGAGCTCGATGGAAATATTGAGAATACTTTCTATTTCATATTGTTAGTTTGGCTTTATAATTGGCTCCTGTTTTAAATTTACGATGATTAAATACTGAGAACAATAGAATGGGCGTCTCCCCCCAAAAAAAGTCCTAGAAAGCCTCTCTATCACTTCTCCTGTAAATAATTAAGCAGGGATAAGTTAGGAGATATGTTATTCAGGGGCCTGGGAAAGCTGTGTGAGCCCTTGTTTAGGAGCTGTAATATTGAATTCCCTACAGCTATAAGGGCGGCGAAGCGAATTCGGCAGGTAATGTGTCAAATTGCCATATTTTTGGAATGTGGTTTGTAGCCGTGTGGCTTATGTAAGTGAGGGGAAGCCGGCACTGAGGGGAATATAAGTGTTATTATTTTACCAGGGTGGGGGGGGGGGGACAGGGATTGAGAAGGGGTTGACAGAGTAGTGGACAATCCCTTTAAATCAACACCTACAAGACCATATCACAAAACCACAAAAATCCTCTATAAAACGCATCAGGTTTTCCTGCACGTCTTTTGATCTGTCGACACAAAACCTGCGCGGGCATATACACCCATGTGAAAGGCTGGATCCACATTAATTTTTTGACTTTTATTTGCAGCACCTGAGATGGATCCGTTTTCCAACAAATCCTCGGAAACTCTATTAACCGTTAATGTCACGGATTTCTGCTATAAGGACGGTTTTACATTTAGGAGAAATTCCCTTTAAGGACCACCTTGCTCTATACAGCCTTATCCTCAATGTGCGGCTTGTGCCTCCCCAGCTGACAAGGCATGCTGGGAGTTGTAGTTTTGCAAGAACTAGTATGATAGGTGTCCTTTAAATGTACAGAAAAAAATGTTGGGTGAAAGACGTTATGTATCATCAAAGTGATATATTATTTATCTGCCGTAAAGTGGCGCGTGCAGTGGCGTGGCGCCGGCGACATGTACCATGTCATAGGTCACGGGACATTTTTAGGGTTAAAGCCAACAAAAAATATACGGGTCTCGTACTACTTTTCTAAAGCTTCTATATAGCAAAAACACCTATGTGACACTGGTACATGTACATCGGATGTAATTAGCCATTTCTTAGTCCGTACAGTCTGGTAACCCCTTGTTTGCCATTGTTTTCTTTCTGTACTCTCAGTAGCCAAAAAAAAAATAAAATATTTCAACCATCAAAACAGTTGAGAGTGTCTGCAGCCGCTTCAGTCTATACCATTAACCACAGGGCACTTTTCTAAGAGTGCAATTTTCCAATAGCATCTGACAGATGTTGTCTTGTGAGTGGATTTGTATTACAGTTATTCTGTTTCCTTTGAGAGGATTTAAGATTGCAATATTTCTACTGAAACTAGTAGCAGGGACCCTGATTTCTCAGTCTAAAGCCTGTTTGTGGAGCCTTTATATTCCGTCTTATAATAAAGGGGATCGGTGGTGTGCTGAGCACTGCGGACGTCGCTACCCTGTGTCTGCTCACAACTGATTTTGTGCTTTAATTTTTAAAGAATAGAAAAAGTGTATGTGATTTATTTATTTATTTATTTTAGCATAAATCACCAATTATCGTATATTTTCTAGGGGTGTATATTCTATAGGGGTGTATATTCTATAGGGATGTATATTATATAGGGCGTATATTATATAGGGTGTATATTAGGCATCAAGGAGTGGGATTTTACTTGTAAAAGCAGATTAATGAAAAAATTGCTATCTATCTATGATATCTAATCTCATATCTATCTATCTATCTATCTATCTATCTATCTATCTATCTATCTATCTATCTATCTCATATATCATCTACTCATCTATTCCATCTATCCATCTATCAATTATCTTCCGATCCCTCTATCTATCTATCTATCTATCTATCTATCTATCTATCTATCTATCTATCTATCTATCTATCTATCTAATCTATCTGTTATCTATGTATCTATATTATAAAATTAATACTTATAGTAATTATGAATTAGGCTGTAAGCAATTATTATTATTATTATTATTAATAATAATAATAATAATAATAATAAGGTGTATTCCCAATATAGACTTTTATGGCACATTGACATGTCTGCTAGAGTTGGTCCCACCTCTGTATGAGCCACATAGAGAACAGGGGTCCCTCAACCTGCCAGTGATGGGGTGTGCTTGTGTCACATATTTATGGCATATCCACATATTGTACATTATATACCACACATGTCTAAGTTGGGGGAACCTCTTTATTTCTTAACCATGTAGGTATATAGTCAATAAGACTCGTACTAAGCTTTGCCATATGTATAAGATTAAAACTGACTGAATCAGTTCCTCTTGGAGATATGCCAATGTCAGAGGGCTGATATATCCCCTCTTCCCATTAAATTCGGTGTCATATTATATTATCTAATATCATCTCTCCTAACAAGTGAGTTTTAGTTAATACTTGTATTCCTCATGAAATAACAATTCTGGAGCTTCTTTTCTTAGACTCAGCGTTGTGCTGTTCCTCTGTTGTTTCTCCTGGAAATGTATGAATAATTTGACAAATTCCTCTGTGAATGAGTTGTGTCTCCCTCCCCCCCGCTCAGTCTAACGCTGTCCATTCCTGCAGATAGTGTCAGATATTGTTTTATAAGATCTAAACCCGTATATTACGGTTAGATAGGGCTCTGATCAGATACCTTTTGGGCTTTTTAATTTCTTAGAGGAGCATGCAAGGTGTTTAAGTCTCCTCATACTGGTGTGCCAAACCTGGCATGTCACTCTCTACAAGGAGAAACCTTACCGCTTAGATCCCTTGCTATGTCAGAGATATACATCGTGTCTATAGACCAAAGACCCAGTTTATGCTAAAATGTTGTCTTTTTCGCATGCTCCATCGGCCTTTGTTGGCCATAGCCAGCCTATGTGTATGTTTCTTTGAAAAGACTGGAAATCTTAAAGAGCCAACATATAAATATCATCCA
The DNA here is from genome assembly GCF_046119375.1 of Phyllobates terribilis. Taxonomy (NCBI): domain Eukaryota; kingdom Metazoa; phylum Chordata; class Amphibia; order Anura; family Dendrobatidae; genus Phyllobates; species Phyllobates terribilis. Next base: position 212,048,136 of record NW_027362769.1, on the reverse strand, counting down.
TTATTTATCCAGAAGTGTGACTGGAGCGCATGAATCTGAATACTGTAACTTTCCCAGATTTTTTCCTAACTAAACAAGGCGTCTACTATTCGCCGATATGAGAAAGTCAATGTGACGAATCGTAAAAACACAGCTCCTGTGTATGAATATTGGGCACCTTCCATGTTACCCACTGAAAGGGTAATTACTACATCAATATAGGCATTCATCAGAACTAGTGCAAAGGAAAAGTCGAGCAGTTGTCGATAATAGTAGAGTTGGTGCAAGTCAATTTGCAGGACCACGTCAATAATCTGTGACCACTAGACGGAGGTCCTGAGAACGGCCTCCTACCTGCTGACATCCGCGGCTCCTCTTTTGGTAGCACATGTGATGTCACGCCAGGCCGTCTAATCAAAAGTAGACGCTGTCAAGTCGGCGGCGGTTCTTACGGATCCCGATCAGCAGTCACAGATTACCGACATGGCCGATATACCAGGTCCTGCAAAACAAAACCCACCAACTTCACTTATTAGATTCTAAATCTAATTTTTCAGTAGCCCATTTGAAAATGATAGAAACATATAATTGGTTGCCATGGCCAACTTTGGATGACTCTTTCTTGTCTTCATTCATTGGGAGACTTTCTAGAGCAAAGGCAAAGTGAGGTAGTGGCCCATGGAAACCAGTCATCTTTCAGCTCTCATTTTTGAAAGGATTTTAAAAAGAAAGATGGAATCAGATTGATTGGTTGCTATGGGCAACTACTTTACTTACTCGTGCACCTGTTGTGATATATCTCCTGCATTGTACACTGGTTCTCATCACACTTCGGCAATGTTCACATCTGTACAACATTGCTACATGGTACTGGTAAAAAATGACGGACACCTTTTGTTATCTTTCGGACCCCAATGTCAATCATGGGGGTCTGCTGGGCATTGGTAATGAACAGATCAGAAGAGCCACGGGTCTATACTGCAGTATAAGATGGCTGTATGGCCTCTGCTCTATCTACCGTATGCATTGAGATATTCTCCCCATGGTGCGGTACTTCTAATGGAGCCTGCCATCATTTCTTTGTCAGATACTCATGGAATCTGACAGAAAAAAACCTGTGTATGCCTTTGTGTGAAAATTAGAGGCCTGTGAGTGTAAAATTGAGGCCTTCTGGACATCTGAAGCCTCATTACAACTTCATACAAAACAGACTTGATATGGCCGCGTACGTGTACTGGTGGACACAGACAGAAGTGGCCCCTGTGCAAGAACAGTATAAGGGCCCATTGCAGTCCAATAGCTCATCATAATACACAATTCCACCCACTTTGGTGGTAGAAATGGACCCCCTTATTTCCTGGGCACCTGTGCACCATTGATATGTTCACCTTTGTGTTCAGGATCATTTAGGGCTGGGGTCTCCAACCTGTGGCTTAGGAGCCACATGTGGCTCTCGGTACATCTCGCGACTATCTGTTAACTTGGTGCATTAGCACCAGGTGGAAAAACAGCTATGAAGAGAAGGTCTCAAGGTGGGGACTTTTGTGAGCTGCCCTCACAGAAGAGCAGATCTGGATGCTCATATACTGGTCGGGTGGGACATGGGTGGGGGAATAAATATGGTAAGATGGAGATATGATACTATGACATAGAGGGGCTTTGAAGCTGCATATGAGAGTATGGTGGGAATGCTTCATGTGAGAATTTGTCATGGGGGTGAAGTAGATATCAGTATACTGTCTTTAAGAGAGGGTGGTACAAGGTGATTTCTGTGGGGAAGCTTTAGCTGTCATTATACCGGTCGTTGGGGCTCTGGATGATGGTGGGCCTGCTAGATGTGGCTCGCGACCATCTCTCAGAACTAGATGTGGCTGTCAACGTAAGAAAGGTTGGGGACCATTGCCTTAGGGTATGTGCACACGCACCTTCAAAAACTTCACTATGACCCTGGCCAAAAAATCCACAATAAAATCTGTATGATTTCACTCAGTGAATGCTTAGGATCCGAAATCTACAGCATGTACACAATGTATGAATCCAGTCTTATGATGCGTTTACACCAGTGGGCAATCGATCAGTCGCGATACTTTCCTGCTGTCAACATTAATCACCCGACAAAGGAACAAAACAAATTATGCCGGCAAAAAATAATTGTTATCGGCAGTGCATTACCCCTTGACAACTGGATGCATTACCAATATCCTAATACTCTATTGGGACAGAAACATTGTATTAGCGATCTGATCATTCTGACCACATCATGGTTCGTCGACCTGTGTAAACAGGCACGTAAACAAGCGCCGATCGACTATACACAAATATACAAGTGCTCACTAATGGTGCATTACCGGGCATGAAATCGGCACATCTAAATAAATGTATCACCCGTCATAGAGCGGCACGAAACTGTGAAGTGAAGAACACCTAGTTGCTTGTGAAAGTCTGCTAATCAGGAAGTGTTCCCATTTATTTCTTATGGGCTGTCTGACATGACTGTTTTGTTACTCTCTTAAGGATGAATCCATTTCACAGTTGTATTATTTATATATCAGATCTGACTACTGTCGGCAATTAGTGAAGTATAATCAAGTGTTTGTTGTGATTATCGGAGACAGAGATTTTATGTCCCAGCGAAATAGGATTGTAATGTGTGCAGCGGAATACAAAACCTCAGGAACACACGGAAATCACGCTGCCATGATACATAAGAAGGGACAATGAAATATAATGACGACATACGTGCCGGGGGTTATACAAATATTCGTTTAAATGGCCATCTGTTGGGTGGTGGATGTTGGCAGGATATCCGAAGGTAATTTGGCAATCACAAATTGGTGATTTGGATGTGATATTAAAGGGAACCTGTTATTGCGTTCATAATTTTGTTACTGAAACTAGTGGTAGGACTCTACAGGTCCTAGTACCACAATATAAATGATATCTATCATGTAGTAGAGTCGGATGTGCCAGCACTGGAAGTCATGCCAGATCAATGCAAACTAGTCTGGAAGTGCATTGGGGATGGGATGTGCCAAGGTTGCATTCTATGTTTTCAAATGATCCCCTATCCTTCGAATTCTGGATCTCTGGGGATCCGCCTGCTGGGACCTCCAATGATCTCGAGGCGCTCTGTGTCAATGGAGCGAAGGTCAATCATGTACACTACCGTTCCATTCATTCTTGATGGAGTACCAAAGACGAGATGGGCGCGTTGCTCAGATATCTCTGATGATTCCATTAATGAGCGGTGCAGCAGTGCGCATGATTCACATGCCCCAGTTCTTGGGTTCCCAGCGGTTGGACCCCCAACAATTGAGTTGGGGATCATTTTCAAACTTGAGAATTCCCATTGACCACATCCTACAATGCACTCCCAGGCTAATTTTGCTTGATTTGTCAGTGATGGCATATTCGTATACTACAAGACAGGTATGATTTTTTTTGTTGTTCTACGACCTATACAACCATACCACTAGTTTTATTAGGAATAACATAGTGACGGGTTATCTTCAAAGGTGACCACGTGCTTGTATTTTGTGTACAGATATTATATGATTGGATTTACTTCTTTTGTAACCATCAATGAAGTAGGTGTTGGTAGTAAGCAGGGCTGTGGAGTTCAGAAGATGGCTTCCGGTCATGCTCAAGTGTGCACCTCTGAAGCCGGGAAGCGAACACCCGGCTTCAGGGACGCAGTGACGCTGTCGAAATGAGTGGCAGATGTGCATGGCGATGAGGCCGGCTAGTGCAAATTATGTTATCACACCCACAGGGGTGTGATAATATGGAAAAAGGGCTGACTAGTCAGAGGCAACTAACGCCCCATCGACTAGTCCAAGCCCTCGTTAGCATAGGAAACAGGACACTATAAATGCTTTTTTTTATATAGGGATGGTCGGGCAGGGAGTTTAGTCATACATAGGTGAATGCTGCTGGGTTGGAGGGTATTGGTGACCTGACAGGTTCCCTTTAAGACAAAATTAAAGAACATTTTTGATTTTGCAACAAAATTTATGAACCACATGAAGAACTTGTCTGAAAAAATGTTAGCGAATACCACAAGACAAAAAAAGAAAAGTGACTTCAATAGATCACAAATGTTGAGTCGGACTCCAAGTCTTTGAAACCTATCCCTACACTTTGGATTGGATTTCCACCCTAATTTTTGAATTTTATGAAAGGGTCTACACTAACTATTCAGTATATTTTGGGGAAACCAGCTGTGGATGTCTCAAAGTTTATGACTATTCTTAAAGAAGAGTTTTGGAAGTTGGGCACATAGACGGCATTCTTTGGATACACACAGTTTAGGATTGTGTCATGTGCGGAGTTATACCGAGGCATGGGTGTAAATAACTTTTGCATGTAACTCTTTACACTAAGGAGTAACCATTCTTCTTGTGGAGAGTGACAAGCCAGGACTGGCATGTCAGAGTGAGGAGACTTTTATGCCATTCATGAAATTAAATATGCAGAGTAAATTTGCATATTCTTTACACTATAATGGTATTTTGAGCTCATCTACAGGTTGACATGAGAAGTGTTAAAATTTGCACACTTGTCTCTTGATGACTATTTTCTATTCTGTGATACGTGTATAAAGAGAAAAGTCAAAATGAAATACTAAACTACAATAATTCTATTTATTTATCATTATAATTTGAAGTTTATTCAGATTAATTAAAATCGACGGTACAAGAGAAACATCTTTGCAGTTGTGAATTGTACGTGATAAAGAAAAACCTATGGATACAACGTCCTGATGTGTTATGGCATCCTACAGGCTACAAAGGGTCTATAAAGCTATTTACAGACAGGTTTCTACAGTATCTAAGTTGCTAACAAGCCGGCAAACAATTGCCAAGTAAAGGTCAAGGTATTAGTACATCTGTAGAAGAAAGGAAAAGGAAATCCAAAAGTTCATACCAGGAAGATGAGACTTAAAAAAAAGAAAGAAAAGTATACAGATAGAGGGTTATTTCCAAGTTCTTAAGTAAGTAAAAATGCAAAGAGCTTGTAAAATAAGCAATAATTCAACATCTTATTAAATTCTACTCTATTGTCAAGAATGTAGGGATTTTTAATTTTACAGTTTACTGCGTTCTGTCAAGGAGACTGGCCACTACTGATAAGCTTCAGCAGTGGTCGGCCTCGTAACCTAGTGCCCAGCCTCGTAAACTAGGAGTGCAGTGCTTGCAATAGAGCTCTCTCATGGAGCTTGTAAGCGCTGCTTTGAAGATATCCAGTCTCCCTGCACTTCTCTAATGCTGCCTCTGCTTGTATTATCGGAGAGCGCACAGTTCAGGAGAGTGGCGTGTTGCTGCCGCCAGTATGAACTATCAATCAATCAGGAGCGGACCATCCCCTGTAAGTTGGGACACGGGGTATCATTCTTGAAAAGCCAAGTTTAAACAACCCCTTTAAAGAGATATAATTTAGTGAATCACTCTACTTTTCTGTCTTTTACACATCTTGACAATTCCTTTTTCATTTAGGCTATGTTCACACATCATTGTTCTTTTCAGTGTTTTTTGATGCAATTTTTTATGCAAATTTTCAGCTGCCTTTTGAAGTACTTGCAAAATCTATGAGAAACCAGAATTCTCTGTTCACACATCGTGTTTTTTTCTTGTTCTGGATTTTGTGCTTTGCATGTTTCTTTTTGAAAATAGAGCATGTCCCTTCTTTCAGCATTTTTTCACCCATAGGAAGTAATGGGTGGTGAAAAAAACGCGTCAAAAATTGTATCAACGTTTTTTCAGCGTTTTTGATGCCAAAAGAGAAAGAGGTTCTTTTTTTTCAGAGAACTTTATGTAAATGCATAAAAAGAGACAGAAGGACAGTGAAAAAAATGCTGAAAAACGCATCAAAAATACATAAAAAAGCACCAAAACTGCAAGAAAAATCCTGAACAAAATGCCCTTGAAAATCAGGTTCTACTGCAGAAAATTGACGCCATAAAAAACAAGATGCGTGAACATAGCCTAACAATTAACCTTGGAGGCAGATTCTCAGGGAGATCTATGTCCCGCCCATAGATCTTAACAGGTCATTTACATATTAAGTAAAACGTGGATTTTGCTGGAATAAGACATCAAGGTATCATTTTATTCAGCTTCCAATGACCTACATGGTCATATAGACAGCTTAAGAGGGTAGATCCTACTAACAGATTTTTTTTAAAATACACATTTATTTGGACTTTTGTAAAAAAAAATTAAAAAATTATATTTTAATTTATTTAGCAAGGATTTTGAAGGTTTGGTTTATATTTATAGGAGAAAAGGACAATTTACAAGTAAACACATGTTAACATAACCTCTGATGGAACATTATCACTTTCTCACATGTCGGGAGAAGAGAAGGAAAGGTGTGAAGCGAGCTCTTTGGATAATCGGTTTGACAGCCATTTTGCACCATCTTGTTTAAATGCATTGTCTTACGCAGCCTCAGGGATGGAGTCAATGAGGTGAAGGGAAAAGTGAGATCTGAATGTTAATCTGGAGACACATACCTATCTAGTGCACATCGCGAGAGATCCCATCTGTTGCCTTCTGCATAGGAAATATAAGGGGATGGGGGAAAGACAGCTTTTTATTAATGTCATATGTCATGAAGTACCATAGGGTTTTTAGCAATCGCCGTTAAAAGTCATTGCACAAATGCCGACGCGTTTGTTAATATGTCTGCTCATTGAGATGTAACTCTTGCCTGGTGGTATTAAATAAGGTTTTTATGCAAACTACTTCCGTCTTCTTATGAAAAACATGGATTGCAGCAGCCAGATATTTTCGACACTCGTTCTAATTAAGACTCACTAATTGGTTTTGTATTAACAAAATGTCTACAAGAATCCATTTTTCAAATACCCGGATCTTTACGAATGAAGGGAAAATATCGGTTTCCTTTTTTTTTTTTTTTTCCAAGTGCATTTTGCAATTATGGAATTGGAGAAGCAAGACTTCAATAACTCTCACTACCCAAGCAATTTCCAAATTGTCTTTGCAGCAACCGATAATTAATGTATGTTCCAAAAATGCACCAGAAACGTTCATTGCTTCATTGTACAAATTCGGGATAAAAAAATAACTTTGCCTTTTTTTTTTCTTTATTTAGTTTGTGTAAATTAGCTAAATTTCTAATGTCTTCTGGCAAAGACTGCTGACACGCAGAAATGTTTACTATGTCTATAGACTGCTGAGGAAATCATAAAGGAAATGATAAGTTCAGTTTTACGGTGCTGAGTCATTTTTTAACTTTTTTTTTCTTTCTATTTTTGCAAACTTTTCCTTAGGCTTTGTTCACACTACCGCCATTACTTCTGTTTTTAACGAATGACAGCCATGCTATGACATCTGCAAATCCTGACATGCCCCACTGATCTTAAAGGGAATCTGTCACTAGGGTTTTGCTACCTCATCTAAGAGCAGCATGATATAGGCAAAAAGAAGCTGAATCCAACGATGTATCACTTTGTTTACTGGGTGCAGCAGTTGTGACACAATCAGAAATTTTAGATTTAGAATGAAGCAGAGCTGAGGAAGCTAACCACGCCCACACCACAGCTAACTCCGCCCACACCATGCTGTCTATGTACAAAGTCCATAGACAGTGAGCTGCTTATCATAGGGGAGGGGCGTTGCCAGACTAAAGTAGTCTGACAATGTTAATCTCTTAGTGATTGATAAATCCTTCACAGTTAGGAAACAACAGCACTCACTTTGACAAGTGACACATCCCTGAATTCAGTGTTTCAGCCTCTATCTCCTGCTATCTTCAGATTACTCAGCAAAAACCTGCTGACAGATTCCCTTTAAGTGGGTGCATTGCACTTCTTTGGGACTTCCAAGAATGGTAACGTGGACTGCAATTCCTTCAAAAATTATGCTGCTGTATTTTTTTAAAGGGCATAGGAATTGGCTGTTTTTGTTTTGTTTTTTTAAAGTGCCTTTTTTTAACTTATTTTTTTTAAGCTGATACTGAAACCAAAGTTTGTCTGGAAGCCAATAGAAATTTGTGAAACAAAGTGCATTTTTTAAGTTTATGTTCTTCCAAAAGCTTGGATTTTTTTCAATTCATGCAGTTTTTCAATGCACAGAATATTCTAGAAGTGTCATTTTTTTTCTGCCCCCATGTGGTATTTTTCACCATTAGATTTCCAGTGATTTTATTATAACTGGTAAGAAATTCTGCATGGTAATTTTTTTGTTGTTGTATATTTGTTAATTAGATGTGAATATTTAGATGAGAATTCTTAGAATCACATGATTAACGTTCACATGATTAGTAGTGAAAAAAACAAACCTGAAAACAAGATGAAATCTTGAGGGCATTAAACACAATAAACAGCCATACACATTAAAGGGATCAGCAAGTTTTTTCTATTTAATTGAGAGAAACATAATATAGGGCAAGCCTGATTCAAGTGATGTCTCACTTACTAGGCTGCGTGCTGTAGTTTCAATACAATCAGTGTTTTATCAGCAGGAGATTATCGTTGCCAGACTAGTTCTCATGTGTAAGCTAGTCAGGCTAATCTGTGTAACCCCGCCCCCACCACTGATTGGCAGCTTGCTGACAATGTACAGTGTAAACAGGAGCCAATCATTGGTGTGGGCGGGGCTAGACTGAGCTCAGCATTCTGACCACTGCTACATCTACAACAGAGAAAATAGGGATTCTATCAAAACTGCATCAAGCAGCTCAGTAAGTGATGCATCGCTGGATTCAGGCTCTCTTGCCCTACGTCATGTTGCTCAGATTACATAGCAAAAACCTGCTAACAGATTCCCTTTAAATGGCTCAGCATTCCTGGGTTCTCTACGAGAAAGCCATCTCTGCTGGAGGCTTATCTCCAGGAAAACAAAATGATCAGCAATTCAAAATTGGACATGTGCACCTCCATACACATTAGAGTGTCAGCCAAACCCATTGATACTTTTATTTATTTTACTCGATTATATAGAACCATTAATACCAAAGCACTTTACAGATATCATCATCACTGTCCCCATTGGGACTCACAATCTAAATTCTCTACAAGTATGTCTTTGGAGTGTGGAGGAAACCCATACAAATATATGTGTTGTCCTATATGTATATTTTTCCCTTGGTGGGATTTGAACCCAGGACCTCAGCACTGCAAGGCTGCAGTGCTAACCACTGAGCCACCATGCTGTACATATTTGTGTGTTTATAAATATATAGATATAGGATGTAATTATTATAAAGTGATGAAGCTGATTACAGGCTACCATGGTAGGGACCTCCTATTGTTAGCTATTGTCACTGCAGGGGATGAGGAGTTCTTGTTTCACTGCAGGGAAAGTGATGTGTGACATGGTGTCTGTTAAAATCAATGCCTTGATAATGTATCCAAAGGGAGAGCCTCTCTGCAATGGATTCCACCTGCCCTAGCTCTGTATCTAAGCACCCTGGCCAAGGTAAGGTGGCTTCTTGGCCTCCAACCACCGGCACATACCCCCATTTGTGCTCTTCCCAGGAACATCCTTGATCCCTTCTATGACATTATTATAGCGCTATTTATTTCATGGCGCTTTGCATGTGAAGAGGGGTATACATAATAAAAACAAGTACAATAATCTCAAACAATTCAAGTCAGCGACTGGTACAGGTGGAGAGAGGACCCTGCCCACGAGGGCTCACAGTCTACAAGGGATGGGTGAGGATACAGTAGGTGAGGGTAGAGCTGATCGTGCTGGTGGAGCAATGGTTACTGCAGGTTGTAGGCTTGTCGGAAGAGGTAGGTCTTCAGGTTTCTTTTGAAGGTTTCCACGGTCGGCGAGAGTCTGATATGTTGGGGTAGAGAGTTTCAGAGTAGGGGGAAAGCACGGGAGAAATCTTGTATGCAATTGTGGGAAGAGGAGATAAGAGGGGAGTAGAGAAGGAGATCTTGTGAGGATTGGAGGCTGCGTGCTGGTAAGTACCGGGAGACTAGGTCACAGATGTATGGAGGAGACAGGTTGTGGATGGCTTTATATGCCATGTATAGGGTTTTGAACTGGAGTCTCTGGGTAATGGGGAGCCAGTGAAGGGATTGACAGAGGGGAGGACAGGGAATAGCGAGGGGACAGGTGGATTAGTCGGGCAGCAGAGTTTAGGATAGATTGGAGGGGGGCGAGAGTGTTAGAAGGGAGTCCACAGAGGAGGAGGTTGCAGTAGTCGAGGCGGGAGATGATGAGGGCGTGCCATAGTGTTTTTGCAGATTCGTGGTTGAGGAATGTGCGGATCCAGGAGATGTTTTTGAGTTGGAATCGGCAGGAAGTGGAAAGGGCTTGGATATGTGGTTTGAAGGAGAGATCAGAGTCCAGGGTTTCCCTGAGGCAGTGAGCTTGAGGGACTGGGGAGAGTGAACAGCCATTGACTTTGATAGATAGGTCAGGTGGAGGGGTTGAGCGAGATGGTGGAAAGATGAGGAATTCAGTTTTATCCATATTAAGTTTTAGAAATCTATTACCTTCAATGGAAAGGGGTTTATAACGCAGACAACCCCTTCAAGAGAGGAGAACATTTTCATGAGTTTTAGACAGCCCACAAAATGCCTCTGTATGTTAGCTCTGCACTAGATGACTTATATCTATACAATATTAACTCAATCCGGCCTCCGTCACTTCTCATCTGAACCTCAGAACAGGTCATGCTTTCAGTCCATCTGCATAGTAAAACGTCATGTTACACTCATTTCGACAGGGACTAGTCGTTCAAAAAAAGGATCTTAATTAATTGAGAGCATTATGGCGTGGACAATTTGCTTTGTATTTTCTGTGAGAGCTTATTGCAGATGTTCTGTTTTTTTGAGATGAATACCTATTCATTTGCTTGTTTCTGCCTTGAGAGCCAGCTGTTCCAGAAAAGGCATATACAAATCCCATTTACTTGTCATGAAATATTGCAGATGGCAGCGTTTACAGTGTAAAATACCCTCATTACCTGCCATTTGTTTAATTTATACAGGGAACTATTTCTTGCAGCGCTTCTCCGTGTGAACAAAAGGAATCTCCTATTGAAAGAGACTAAATATAAGATGAAAACGCATGACCTACAGTATGCATGAATGCGGTGAGACGAATTCTGTTACAGCTACCTATACATAAATGTATTTAAAGGGTCCGAGACCTAGAAATTAATACTTACATTTAGCAAGAAATATAGTTGTTCTCTGTGTTTCTTAGTCTGGAATTTTTTTTTGTAAGATTCTAAAATACGTAGTCTTGTAGAAATCCTGCAGAGAACAAAGGAGTTAATCTCCTACTGATCAGCTCCATCTTAAGCTTCAACTTCCTGGTGGTAGACTGAAACCCCGCCCAATTTTCTAAAGGGGCGGGCCTTACCAGCAGACAGGGCACAACAATGAGGCTTCTGCTGCAGCCAGTTGTCTTACAGCCACACACAAAATAGTGAGGAGGAGGACGGGGACATATGATATTATTATTATTATTATTATGGCTGATCTCCTGAGACAAAGATGATTTCTTTATATATTTCTCAGTTTTTATTGTATTTTGAGAATAATTAGTATGAAAAAAGGAAGGCAGTTATACAGTGATTCACATATATCAAGCTCTCATGCTTCCTGTTGCCATAAAGGGTGTTAGCTAAAACAAAACTTTGCAAAAAAGAGGGTCAGTCTGTTGTATAACAGATTTTCCTTTTATCTGGTCGTGTGAGCTTCCCTTATTGTGGTAAAATTAAAAATGAATCAATTTTTTAAATTGTCTTTAGTAAACATTTCATACTGCTCTCTATCTGCATCTCCTATGTAGCTCTATGTATCGTCATGGTAACAGACTACAGATACTTCTGTAGTCTGATTACACAGTCACACACTATTCCATCTGTCTACTACCTCTTGCTAACCATCCAAATATACAGTATGTACGTAAGAAAGAGGGGACCAAAGAAAGGGAGTATGTGCAGTATATTATGACTTGCAAAGAGGTTACTTATAGTTTCTATTCTTTTCGAGCTGCATAGGTCTTCATGGGAACTGTAGATGCAAAAGAGCATCTCGCTACTCCACCGACACTCCACTTTGCAAATCTTCTCATTGGCTCCCAGTTTCCCAATGGATACAGTTCAGTATACTAACATTGATTTACAAAGCCGTCAATAATCTGTCTCCTCCATATATCTCCGAAGTAGTCTCCCGATATCTTCCCACACTTAGTCTCCAGTCCTCCCAAGACCTCCTTCTCTCCTCGACTCTCATGTGTTCCTCATCCAGTTGCCTTCAAGACTTCTCCCCGGAATCCTTCATCCTCTGGAATTCTGTGCCTCAACACATCCGATTATATCGAACACATTTAGAACTTTCAGACAGAACTTGAAAACCCATCTCTTCAAGAAACTACAGCCTGCAGTAACCCCACTGCCTCCTCACCACCACCGGAGCTACTGCACCCCCCAACCTACTGTCTCCTCCCCATTATTCTGTAGACTATAAGCCCGCAAGGGCAGGGTCCTCTTCCTTCTATATGACTCTGTCCACTGGAGGACATTGACAAAAAAGGGTCAATGTACAAGAACAATATATGGGCCTTAGCAGTTCATTCGCTTATCATAATGCCCAACTCCACCTGCTTTGTGGAAATGGGCCCCTTTACCACTTGAGCCCCTGTGAGGCTGCACAGGTTCCAACAATGATATGTTCGCCCCTAAGTCTATCATTATTAGTCGGTTCATTGTAATTTATATTTGTATTTTGTATGTAACCCCTTCTCATGTACCGAACCATGGAATCAGTGGTGCTCCATAAAATAATAATAATAAAATATTTAATTTTAGTAATGGATTTCTCAGGACCATACTGGTCTAATATACGGGTGATGAGACACAGATGAGCAGCTCCCACAGAGCAGACTCCATTTATTCTGATTCTATTTGTTTCCATGTGAGCAATGCTAAAAAATGCCTGTCTTACAAATTAGGAAATTGGAAGATAATTGCAGAAATGTTTACTATTTCAGAGCTGGATGGGAGTTCATGCTGCCGGCAGTCGCTAATTGAAATACAAAACAATTACTTACTGTTTAAAATGTCTAATCCACATCTAAAATCAGCCCCTGGGCTCTGAGTCATGTAATGCTTGGATGCTCCGTTCAGATCCCATACATATCTCACTGCCCTTTCCCCAAATACCAGAATACACTGATGTCACCTGTTGCTAAAAGAATATTTTCCTGTTGGATTCTCGTACAGGATGATGACAGACGGGAAACAGATTCAAATTTCCTTGTGGTCCTCGTACATAGGAAATATACATTGCTCTATTGTCCACTCATTGTGTGTTTCAATACAGTAAAATAATTGAAAGCAAGTTTTTGAGGTTAATTTTTTTATCTCACTTTTCTCCCCCGGCTGTCACAGTCCCCAGTACAGCGTTCACAGTCTACTACCCCCATCAGAACTGCTGCCATAGTCCCTAGTATCTCATAGATGACCTGCGACCCCCATCCCCACTGCTGCCACATTCTCCAAATATGGGCACAAAGCGACTACTTCCCCATCATCACTGCTGCCACAGTCCCCAATATAGCCACTCATAGACTACTGCCCCATCATCACTACCACCACAGTCCCCAATATAGCCCCTCATAGACTACTGCCCCACCAACACTGCCGCCACAGTCCCCAATATAGCCACTCATAGACCAATAGCCACTCATAGACAACTGCCTCATCTAGACTCCTGCTAAGTCCCCAGTATAGGCACATACAGACTACTGCCCCAATGTCACTGCTTACACAGTTCCCACTATGGACTCTCACAGATTACCGCCCCATTCCCATTATTGCCGCAGTCCCCAGTGTGGGCACACAGAGACTTTTGCTACATCACCATTGCCGCCACAGTCTCCAGTATGAGCACTCACAGACTACTGCCTTATCCCCACTCCCCCCAAAGTTGCCAGTGTGGGCACTCACAGACTACTGCCTTATCCCCACTGCTCCCATAGTCCCCAGTGTGGGCACTCACAGACTACTGCCTTATCCCCACTGCTGACCCAGTCCCCAGTGTGGGCACTCACAGACTACTGCCTTATCCCCACTGCTGACCCAGTCCCCAGTGTGGGCACTCATCGACTACTGCCTTATCCCCACTGCTGACCCAGTCCCCAGTGTGGGCACTCACAGACTACTGCGTTATCCCCACTCCTGACCCAGTCCCTAGTGTGGGCACTCACAGACTACTGCCTTATCCCCACTGCTCCCTTAGTCCCCACTGTGGGCACACATAGACTACTGCCTTATCCCCACTGCTGCTACAGTCCCCAGTGTGTGCACTCACAGACTACTGCCTTATCCCCACTGCTGCTACAGTCCCCAGTGTGGGCACTCACAGACTACTGCCTTATCCCCACTGCTCCCATAGTCCCCACTGTGGGCACACATAGACTACTGCCTTATCCCCACTGCTGTTACAGTCCCCAGTGTGTGCACTCACAGACTGCTGCCTTATCCCCACTGCTGCTACAGTCCCCAGTGTGGGCACTCACAGACTACTGCCTTATCCCCACTGCACCCATAGTCCCCACTGTGGGCAAACATAGACTACTGCCTTATCCCCACTGCTGCTACAGTCCCCAGTGTGTGCACTCACAGACTACTGCCTTATCCCCACTGCTGCTACAGTCCCCAGTGTGGGCACTCACAGACTACTGCCTTATCCCCACTCCTGACCCAGTCCCTAGTGTGGGCATTCACAGACTACTGCCTTATCCCCACTGCTCCCATAGTCCCCACTGTGGGCACACATAGACTACTGCCTTATTTCCACTGCTGCTACAGTCCCCAGTGTGGGCACTCACACACTACTGCCTTATCCCCACTGCTCCCATAGTCTCCATTGTGGGCACACATAGACTACTGCCTTATCCCCATTCCTGACCCAGTCCCCACTGTGGGCACACATAGACTACTGCCTTATCCCCACTGCTTCCACAGACCCCAGTGTGGGCACTCACAGACTACTGCCTTATCCCCACTGCTGCCACAGTCCCCAGTGTGGGCACTCACAGACTACTGCCTTATCCCCACTGCTGCCACAGTCCCTAGTGTGGGCACTCACAGACTACTGCCTTATCCCCACTGCTGCCACAGTCCCCAGTGTGGGCACTCACAGACTACTGCCTTATCCCCACTTCTCCCATAGTCCCCACTGTGGGCACACATAGACTACTGCCTTATCCCCATTCCTGACCCAGTCCCCAGTGTGGGCACTTACAGACTACTGCCTTATCCCCACTGCTCCCATAGTCCCCACTGTGGGCACACATAGACTACTGCCTTATCCCCACTGCTGCCACAGTCCCCAGTGTGCGCACACATAGACTACTGCCTTATCCCCACTGCTGTCACAGTCCCCAGTGTGGGCACACATAGACTACTGCCTTATCCCCATTCCTGACCCAGTCCCCAGTGTGGGCACTTACAGACTACTGCCTTATCCCCACTGCTCCCATAGTCCCCACTGTGGGCACACATAGACTACTGCCTTATCCCCACTGCTGCCACAGTCCCCAGTGTGGGCACACATAGACTACTGCCTTATCCCCATTCCTGACCCAGTCCCCAGTGTGGGCACTCACAGACTACTGCCCCATCTCTATTAATCCCCCCATTATGGACACTCAAAGACTATTGCCCCACCACTACTGATACTATGGTGTCAATATCATGGTGGTGGACTACATGCTAACTAAAGCTAGTCATACATTTTAGATAAGTATTATTGGACTTGCCAGTCGGTACATGAAGCTCTTACCTATAGATCATCCTGTGGACAATTAGAAGAGTCATATTTTGGCCTCTCTTTATGTTTAGAAATTGAACTCTATATCTTCTATATATAAGCAGGTGTATTTGTTCTCTCCTTTTCACATCATTTAAAAAATTGACGAAAAGTCGCATATTTCGCTCAGATATTGCATGTGGCATGCTTTTTAATTTTCTATGTCATAAAAGTAGATAAAATCCCCATTTGTGGTGCTGCAATCTTCACTTTGCTACACCCGTATGTTGAAGGGAACCTGTCAGCCTTCAAATGCCGTGCAATCTATGGGCAGCAAATTATGGAGAAGGAAAAGATATAGTTTTGTGGGAAGCCTGTCAATCACTGATTAGGACCGCCCACTGGACTCCTAAGCCCAGAGAAAGCAGGAATTTAGCTAAATAGTATACAAGTTATACTGGATCTTTTCCCACAAAACTATATATTAATTTGTTCCCGCTTCTCCTGCTCTATAACATGAAGATCAGGCAGAGCGTTCAATATGACAGGTTCCCTTTAATCTTCCTACTTTATCTCAGACAGCCTTATGTTGTATCTGTCTCCTTCTTCTGTTGGTATTTCCTCTTTGATGCGTAGGGTGTAAAATTAGAAGCAGGGGGCAAAGTCTTCATGAAGTAAAGTGTGTCCCACAATAACATAACAGATTCTGAAATAGAGATTTGTATTTCTTTTTGGATAAGGGAATCGCTTAAGTAACAATTCCACCATTTCCTCTTATATAGTACTAAAGCAGAAAACTTTGAGAAAGTCGAGTTTTCCATTGCTTTCCTTAAGGGCTCATTCAGACATCAGAGATTTTTTCCAGACTCATCATTACGGCTGTCAGTCAGTGCTGGGGGCTCGGTTACAGCCGCCTATCTATACATTGAGAAGTGACTGAAACCATGCCGGCTCCACCCCTATGACTGAATGCTGCGGGGGGGTTAAAAAATGAATCTCCTCCCAGCAGCGCGGCTCTAAATACGGACGCATGCAGATTAACCCCATATCTGCAGGTTAATAGCACTTTTTTTTCATGTGACAGGTTCCCTTTAAAGAGTAACCGTCATTTTATTATTACTAATAATAATAATGAATAAAAGTATGAATCATTATATATTTATTATTAATAATTCTAATTATTAATTAATTATAATTAATGAATTACAATTAATAATGCTATATTTATTAATAATAATTATAATTTTTTTTTTAATAAATCAATAGTACACGTGAAAATAAGAAACTTTATATTATAGATTTTTAGGGAAATTTGCTTCTTTCTCCTGGGATCAATCAAACACAAAATTCTCAATTCTGGGGTAAAATATGACAGACTTCCCCAATCACTTAGGTGATACCAGTTCTATTGAACTTGCAGTAGAATGTCTGCTTCTTCCTTTAGCTCCTCCCCTCTCCATAGAATTTCAAAAGCACCAACTGTCATCTCCTATCTCAGTAATGGGGAAATCTGTCTTCAATGAATACAGATTTTACCCATGAATTGAGAATGAAAGATCAGTTTAGGAGGAGAACGATACAGATTTCTCTTGCTTATTTTCATGTGTACCATTGATTTCTAAAATAAAAATTAAAATGATGGTTACTCCTTAAGATTTCTATGGGAAACACTATTTAAGCTGAATTTTTACAAAACATCTTGAGCCCGTTTGTGCTGCCGAGAGAACACGACAGCTGGAAGAGACGTATGCGTGTGTATAGATGAGAGCAGAGTGCGGCGGCACACAACAGCCCTCTAAATCTGTTTCAATTTACTAAATTGCTACAGTTATATATATATTTTTTTATTTTCCTCCATTTAGCTGAGTGCTCTAATGGCAGAAAAACCCAGAGGGAATATTCATTGTACAGGCGGTAGAGAGAGGATGGAGATATCCTTCGCTGATAGGACAATTGGCCTCTTTTTGAAGTGTCGGAGCAATTGTATAATTAGCATTCATCAGACACATACGTTCTTATGGATACTGTCTGTTTGATGTTCTATATTTGGAACATGTGCTGCCGGAAAACAGGGATAACTGGTCTTTCATGTTTGCTCAGGATTAGTTAAACTACTTACTAATGCTGTTTTAGGATTTGCCTTGATATCTTTCTTATGCCTTGGATATGCATTTTAAGGATATGCTCAACACCTTCATTGGTGACCTCACTTAACCACTATGGCCTCCTGGCTGGTCTTCAGGAGCTTTTCTCCTACATCTGAATGGGAATGGCTGTAGTCTTTGTGCCGGAAGGATGCGGATACTTGGCTGATGTGCCGCCTGGCTGAGAAGATCATGCTGACTAATAAACAGCAGGAACGTGTGTCCCCCATACTGACGGCAGATTGTGAGGGTGCAGTTGGCATACGGATAATTGAATTATATCTAATATTACAGGGGCTGTCTTGATTGCAAGATCCTACGTCATATTATTCGTCCCATTGGTCTTTTTTCTAAGACTTGTGCCAACGAGCTGTTTTCAGAGTCTTCAAGGTCGTTACAGAAGCCATCCCGGTGGTTCTCCGTCTAGGACATCTGTGTTAGCTTTGGTTACTAGAAGATGTTTTATATATTTCTGTTTGGAGTTCATGTTCTAAAATATCAATGGTTCGTTCTTATTTATTATTAACAGTCTTCAGCCTGATCTCAAGCCATGGTAACTTGATTTATGAATGCTCTGTAGGAAGATCGATCTTCTGCAAGCCTAGATAGGTCCACCAGGGTCTTCTCCACCGTTATCTTGATAGTATCAAGCCATTGATGTTTTTCCTCTTCTCCTTATTCCTTCTATTCTTCCGACCATGATGTCCTTCAACAGTTCTTCTGACCAGTGCTTCTTCCGATCATGATGTCCTTCACCAGTTCTTCTGACCAGTGCTTCTTCCGATCATGATGTCCTTCACCAGTTCTTCTGACAAGTGCTTCTTCCGATCATGATGTCCTTCACCAGTTCTTCTAACCAGTGCGTCTTCCGACCATGATGTCCTTCACCATATGCTCTCTGCGTATGATGTGTCCAAAGTAGGCAAGTCGTAGAGCTTAGTGATCTTTGCTTCGAGTGACATGTCTAGTCTGATTTGTTTGTTCTTCTTGCCATCCATGATGTTGATAACATCCTCCTGAGCCCAAATGGGGACAGTAATGATTATGTCTGCAAACCGCTGTGGAAATTAATGGCGAGTAAAATAAATAAAGTGGTTGGCATTTCTGTAGAGGATCAGGGTGTTCTGCTGACGTCTCATCTTCTTTGGGTATTACATATCACTTGATGATAATGATGTTTGAGTTATTAATACAATATTCCTCGATGAGTGTGGATAATGATACATTATTACTTGCAGCACAAATTTTGTCACCTGCCAACTACGTCTGTTAGTATAATCGCCCTCATTCGGTTCTCCCTGCCTGTGTATCATGTACAGATGGTCCGAGCTTTTAATCACCTCTGTCTGAGAAGATCAGGGCATTGCCGACTGTGTTGTCGCCTCGGCTATTTGTGTGGTCTGTGTGCAGCTTTGTGATATAAAAGGTCTCTATGCCTCGTCTTGGCATCATATACTGAGAGTGTAAATTTGGAAACTGATGATATTTTCATAGCCAGACAGGCAATGTCAGAAAATTAAATTGTTAATTATAGCCAAAAATTATGGAGAAAATACATTAATTGTGCACATTATAGGACACATTTATCAAACAGTTTAAAAAAAATCTCCTCTTAAAGAAGGATTACCATCAGGTTTTATGCTCTTAATATATTGCAAACATCACATTACCGTATACAGAATTATGTACTTACAATTGCTCATTTTGTCTTTCTACCCAGTTATTTATTCTGTTTTCTCTGCTCTATGTAGAAACAGGAAGTCTCTATTCCCTGTATGACTCATTCCCCTCTTCATCTCCTGACCCAGCAGCTCTGCTCTTCCCCCTGCCTGGGACTTTTGCAGTGACTCATGACTCATACAGGGAAAATTGACCTCCTGTTTCTACACAGAGTTTAGAAGAATTCCGCTAGTCAGTTTTTAATCACGTGATGTCAGAAACCTAATGGAAAAGAGAAGAATTAACTGGGTAGAAAGGCAAAATGAGCAATTGTAAGTACACAGTGCTATATAATATGATGACTGCAATATATTAAGAGGATAACAATTTTGATGTGAGGGATGCTTTAAAAAATAAAAGCGGTGCTGCGATTGGTTGCAATAAAGATTGTCTCTGTTTTAGGTAGTTTTCCTACATTAGTTGGAAAATTGTGTTTCTGCTTGTTTCTGTCTTTACGCCAAAAACTGTGTAAAGTAAAAAAATTGTCAACAGAAATCAAATACAAATTCTAATTTAGAAAACTCGTACAAGAATCTGATTGGCTACTAAAGGGGCCGATTTGTCAAAATTGTTCCATCACAGTGCAGCTTTGATTTTTCCAGAGCTGTTTATAAAAAATGAAAGCTGAACTTTGATTGCCTGTTTTATAGACAGCTTTGAGAAATCAGGCCCCATCTGTCTTCACTTTGTTTTGTAGTCGTTTTGATCTCCCTCATTGCAGAATATTTGTAAATCTATGCTTAGGCAGAGCGACATATTTATTAAAGGGGTCTTCTAAACTCATGATATTAAAGGGAATCTGTCTGCAGTTTTCTGCAATGTAATCTGAAATTAGCATCATGTAGGGAAGGAGACCCTGATTCCAGTGATGTGTCACAAACTAGACTGTGTGTTGGTGTTTCAAGAAAATCAGTGTTTTATCAGCAGGAGATTATCACTACAGGACTGGGTGTCTCGTGTTTCCTAGTGAACTGCTCTGTATAACCCCGCCCCCAACACTGATTGGCAGCATTCTGTCAATATACAGTGTACACAGAAAGCTGCCAATCAATGGTGTGGGCGGGGTTATGCAGAGCTCAGCATTCCTAACGCTGCTATATCTGCATCAGAGAAAACAGGGATTGTATCGAAATAACAGCAAGCAGCCCAGTAAGTGACATATCATTGGAATCAGGGTCTCAGCCCCTATATCATGCTGCTGCCACATTACATAACAAAATCTTGATGACATTTTTGCTTTAAAGTAACCAATCGTTTCTATATCGCCAGCTGGTTCCACGTGTCATCAGACCATGGGTTCATCAGCCCTGGAGTGGTGTCAATATATGTAGCTGTGGGAATGTTCTCAAATCTCAGGCTTCTGTATTACAAATCTAGCTGATATTTTTATTTTTGTGTCAAATCCTCAGCTCTCATTTGGCATTGCGGCATGATAAGCCATACCAAGCAATCCTATGTATGGTGGAGTCGGGATAGTTTGCCTGACAGATATCTAATGTTTATGACCAACTTAAGACAGAATAGTACAGTATCTAGTTTAATGTAGTTTGCTGCTTATAGTTATGAGAAACACTATTTAGACGTAAAAGGGTTAGTCTCACTGTCAGGATTCTCCGGTGACGGGTAAAGGCAGGCGTGTGACCACAAGTATGTGATTTGCATACATGTGGTTATGTGCCGACTAGACGTGCGCAGCGTCGCTCAATACAAGTGAAATGAGTGAGGCTGGAAACGTCTAGTCAGAATGTGACCGGAAGTATGCAAATCACATACTTCTGGTCACATGACCACCTGCTGCCTGCACTAGAGAATCCTGATAGTGTGCACTGTTCCCACTGTAAGAATTCACAAACTTGAACCCCATGCCTTGGCAATTCCTTTAAGGTCTACAAGACGCAATCGTCAGGATTAAAGGATTAAACGACCACTGGTCAGTAAGCATTTACCGATTGGTGGTCGCATAACAGCCTCTTTACACAGGCACCCTGCACATAATGATGCGCGACTAGCGGTATGAATAGATCACTAAGTGCGCGCAGGCTGCCATTTTTCTCGGCAGTGCGAGCCCTTTTAAGACAAGATGATTCGCTGCCGAGAACTATGATCTTTTGTGCAGCACAAAAGATCAGTTTGAGCGTTTTGCTCCTTTATCAGGTGACAGCGCAGATTATTTAGACTGCAAGATTATTATGAAGCGAGCGTTCCTAAAATTGTTTGTTCATGATAATCTTAGAGTGTGTATGGAACCTTACTAAGAAGGTCACCTAAGAGCCGACGGAGGGTGGATCGGTATATGGCTGGGCCAAAAACTCTGTGGTTTACGTATATAACTCGCAGATGCAATGAGTCTGAGTCAAAATGTAAAATAAGTAGAATTCTGTATCCAGCTCAGCAGCTTCTGGAGTAAATTCCCTTTTACGTATTGATAGACAGGAAAGGGGAACACACTTTGTTCCTCCTCTTGCAAACTTTGCAGCACGTAACTGACATTTCCGTTTTTTTTCTCTATGAAGTAAAATCCAAGAACTGACAAGAAGAAGTTACAGGAAATGATGGTTCTAGAAATGTTTCACAAAATGAATTGTAAAAGACAGAAGCTCAGCCGATATTACTATTGTGTTCTAGATTTCATCCCTGGTCCTATAAAAGACTAAATGTGGCCATACAACTCCTTAGACAAAAGGTGATGAAAATGGATTATCATAACTGTAAGGACTGATTTTTGGGTTAAAGTATTCATCAAACTATCGTCTTAGCCAGACAACGACCAAACGTATTTGTCCCAAATGAAGTCAGATAATAGTCCAACGACAGATCTTTCTTTCACAAAATGACACCAGAAATATCATTCATCCTTAACCCTGTATTTTTGAAATTACTGTTAAAGGAGTCCACTACTTTCACATTGATGCTCTATCCTTAGGATAGGGCATCAATGTATGATCGGCCGGGGTCCGACATCCAGCACCCCTGCCGATCAGCTGTTATCGGTGCCGGCCGGAAGTCCTTACCTGTGGTGCTTGGCCATCAAGTTGTAGTGGCCAGCGGTTGTTACTGCACATCCGCCTCCTATTCAATTCAATGGGAGGTGGATGTGCAGTACCCTGCGGTGGCCACTACAGATGGACGGCCAAGCACCGCAGGTAAGGACTTCCGGCCGCCGGCACCGATAACAACTGATCAGCGGGGGTGCCGGATGCGGGACCCCGGGCAATCAAACATTGGATAGGGAATCAATGTAAAAGTAGTGGACAACTCCTTTAATGGTTGGATCAAATGACTTTAAAGGGAACCTCTCAACAGGTTTTTCCTGAAGTATGGCCACCACCTTAAAGCCCTGTTTTACAGTATTCTAGTAAGCTGTATGTACGTCCCCAATCTCCTCTGCATGGCACAAAAAAGACCATTTATTATACTGACAGATGGCACGGTCCGTTCCGATGGGCGTCTCTGGTCTTGATCCGTCGCCTCCTCTCTTCCTACAATCTCCATCCTCCTGCCCTGCTTCAAGTGGATGACGTGTCCTACTTCATCTACTCTGACCCCCATGGCGATTGGTGGAACTTAATACTATGGAGTTCCCCTTTGACTTATCTTATCATCTTGAACTTTCGAATGCGTCATGATATTTATCTCCCTGTTGTCACAGGCATAAAAGTGGCGCCTCTGATTCCGAATGAATTTGTTGTGCCACTTGTGGCGTCTTATGGGAATCTCATGCCTCATAATGAAGAATAATGGCTATAATTCAGATAGGCACCATAGTAGGGAGCCCACACTAAGCACAAGCATAAACAGATATTGGAAATCTCATTAAGTGATACGTACCGTATGTTTCCTCTCGGGGAAAATGAAGACCAATAAAAGGGGCCTGCTGATGTTTCTACAATAACATTAATTGGAAAAGCAGCTCAGGAAAAAAATCTTTACCGAGATATTATGTTTGATAACATCCCAGCAACATTCAACCGTCGAAGGTGAGTACCACCTATAGATCATGACGAGCGTCACTCGTGGCTGTCTGCAGTTTGCATCATTGACTGTTTACAAAAGACGTCCTTAAAGGGTTAAGTCAGTAGACTTTTAAAACATTTGTTATGTAGCCCCCCAAATCATCATTTTTGGGGGTTACACAAGTCACTGCTTGTATGCTGAATCATGCCGTCAGCGTTAGTGGGTGGACTGAGAGCAAAGATAATGCCCCCATATAGATTAGATAAACGTTAGCCGAACCGACCGATTTAGGTGGGACACATAATGTCAAGGAAGAGGAGGATCAGGCCATTAGAGTTGCATTGACCGAACCTTTTGTACTGTGGGTAGACTACCCGCTGTCAGAATCATCTCTCCGATAGAAGACATGGGAGAGCTCATCCGAGCTTTCCTGTATAGCAGTGTTTCTCAACTCCAGTCCTCAGGACCCCCCAACAGGCCATGTTTTCAGGATTTCCTTAGTATTGCACAGGTGATTGAAATATTATCAAGGTGTCAAAAAATGCCCCAGGTTCTCTCACCTGTTCAATACTAAGGAGATTCTGAAAACATGATCTGTTGGGGGGTCCTGAGGACTAGAGTTGGGAAACACTGCTGTATAATCTGAAATTGGGAGAGGTAGCACTTTTTAAGTGGATATGAGATCGATAACACCACTTTTTAAAGAACCACTCCTCCTCCCAACACAGTTTTTATCCTCTTAATATATTGCAATCATCATATTATATAGCACTGATTTCTTACAATTGCTCATTTTGCCTTTCTACCTAGATGATTCTTCTCTTTTCCATTAGGTCTATGACATCACGTGATTAAAAACTGACTAAGCTCTATGTAGAAACAGGAATTCTCTTTTCCCTGCATGAGTCATCCCCTTCTTCAACTCCTGACGCTGCTGCTCCGGTTCTCCCTCTGCTAGGGACTTTACAACGATATAGAATTGTAGTTTTAATAATGATTCATGCAGGGAAAATAGACTTCCTATTCCTGCATAGAGCTTAGAAGGATTCAACTAGTCAGTTTTTAATCACGTGATGTCATAGACCTAATGGAAATGAGAAGAATTAACTGGGTTGAAAGGCAAAATGAGCAATTTTAAGTACACAGTGCTATATAATATGATGATTACAATATATTAAGAAGATAAAAATTTTGATGGGAGTACTTCTTTAAAAGGACCCCCCAGTTTATCAATTAGGCAATATCATTCCCATGTCAATGATTTCTGCCCTTAATTCAGCACTGATTTCACTGTTCAGAGTTTGAGAAGAGGAAAGACAACACCCCTTTAATAAATTTATTAAATTAAATTATTAAACTATTAAGCCGAAAGCTATTCCTCCTGACTTTCCATAGAAGTCTCGCCTTGGCAGAGATTGCATGTGTTTTTCATAAGGAGAGGGGAGTAACCTGGTGTCAGTTCCCTTTGGTGGTGGTTTATCTCTCTTATAAGCAGAAGGATCGGTGTTGAACTTTAAGAGGTCCAATCTTTCCTTCTCCTAATGTCGTCTGTCAGGAGAGAGACAGGAGACCTCTCGTACACATAGGGTGAAAGGCCAGTCCTGACGAAATTGATGGATTTAAATGACATTGCTTAATATGTATGGCCACCTTTACTGCTGCTGCTTACCAGTATTTAACAATGACCTGGATATATGTAACAAATGTTAACATGCTTTGTAAGGACACAAATAATTAATCTAAGAACTTGAAGAACTATGGAAAACTTGACACTGTGACGCTAGTCACTTCTTACGGACATGCCGTGAGGTGGGCAAGTCAGGGAGTCTGAGGTCAAAAGCCAGGAGGGTTCGTCATAAACAGAGGGGTGAGGCAAAGATAGCGTATCAAGCCAAGGGGGGTAGGCAAACGGATGGTCAAAGGCAAATCCAAGGTTAGTCAACAAAAGATCAAAATACTAGAACTCACAGCACAGAGCAAACACAAAGCAAACTGAGCAGAGCTACAACTGGCAGAGACAAGAGGCAGACTGCCAGCTAAATAGCCTGTGAATCATTCTGAACAGGAGACACCTGTAGGAAGCCCAACACGTCCAGGCCCTGATTGGGCGACTGGACTGTCACTCATCGCACTGACAGCTCAGCACGCCCCAGCCTCAGATTGGACGGCTGAGCTGTCTATCACGATGCTGACAACTCTGCACATCCCTGCTCCAGTTTGGACGGCTGAGATGCCACTCACCACCCTGTGAGGAGGAATCATGACAGACACCTTAGATATCCCAAAAGATTGCAGTGTGAAATGGACAAAGTTGGAGTCAAACTCAAGAGATATTTTCATCAATTTAAAATGAATTTAATAGATTAACAACTACAATTCAATTTTGATAATCCAGGAAATCTGATCATTTGAGACTTGTTTTAATAATAGAACTGCAGGGTTATGGGATATTTCCTAAGACTAGAAACAGTATACTGACCAGAGATAAAAAAAATTACCAAATTATTTTGACCGTTGCAGTTACAGTTTCAGATCTTATTTTGACAAGAGTTTCGTAATTCAGAAAATCTGATAATCAAACACCTCATTCCTCCCCTCCATCTGGTTTTGATAAAAAAGATATTTCACTGCAGATACAGAGCAAAAGTAAGAAACTCGCTCACTGAGCTCAGATCTCTTCCATTTCTTTTTCCGATGACTGTAAATTGAGAGTTTTAAAGTGATAGCAATGAACTTCTTTTAACATCGTCACATTATTCCGTTTCCTTCAGGTGTTGATAAACTGATAATTAAACACCACGGTATTCGAGAAGATGAATAAATACTCTTTTTTTTCAGTAAATGATTTTTTTGATGTTTTTAAGGTATAAAGTATCCACAAGTAACCCCGAGCTGTCAGAAAACATCAGCGGTGCTCAACAGTGACATCTTGAGAAAATCTTCAATTATTAGAAATGTTGCAGTCGTTTTTCGGGGCCTTTGTGGAGTAAATTGCTTCTACACTTCCTACGGTGTTATTTATTGGATCTCACAATTTAGAATTTGTAATATTTTTATCTGTCCTGCACCCTGAGCCTCAGAAAATGCCTCATGTTTGGGTTAAACCCTTGTAAAAGCTCGGACGGAGTTGAAAACTCATCCCCGAGCTTAATTTTTTTCAGTCTTAGAAATTATTTCTAGAAGAAAGCGGCGTCTTCTCCTAAGGATTAAAAAGGGAGCTAAGTCTTTTTACATATCAGAATATAGGGGTGGAAACTCCTACCCCTATGGGCCTTCTACAGGGAAACTGCATCGTTGAACCCAAGTTAAAGGGCATTTGCTTGGCACATCCTACTGGATTAAGACCTTATAGGCTTTTTATCTAAATCTATGTCTACATTTTTTCATTAAAGAGCATCTGTCAGCTTTTGTAATCTGAGAGCAGCATAATATAGCACAAGAGAACCTGATTCCAGCGATGTATCGCTTACTGGGCTGCTTGATGCAGTTTTGATTGAATCCCTGTTTTATCTGTTGTAGATATAGCAGTGGTCATAATGCTGAGCTTTGTATAACCCCAACCACACCCCTGATTGGCAGCTTCTTATGTACATTGTCAGGAAACTACCAATCAGTGATGGAGGCGGGGTTACACAGATTAGCCTGACTGCCCTGCACCTGAGACCTAGTCCTGCAGTGAAAATCTCCTGCTGATAAAACACATTGTATTGAAACTACAGAACACAGCCCAGTAAGTGACATATCCCTGGAATCAGGCTTTCTTGGGCTATATGATGCCGCTTTCCGATTAAATAGCAATAACCTGCTGCCAGATTCCCCTGGGAAAGCAAATCTCTGTACTTTAAATTCCAGTGTGCTGAGAATATTTATTTTTATAAAAAATACATATTTCTATAAGGGTTTAATGATGTTAAATGTTGTATTTAAGCCACAAGCCTTAGAAAACGTATTATTTTTGAAGGTGTATCACAAGTATATGACATAAATGTGTTATTGGTAGTGGTTCCAGCTATCTTTTACCAAAGTGCCACCTTTGCCCATGTGAATGGTCTGCACTAATTGATCCAACAAATATCCAACAAATGAACCAATAAATGCCTCCGTCTACAAGGTGCCAGTCAAGGGCCCGAAATGATTAAGTTTCACCTACTCTGGACTTCAAGGGGTGGGCAATCAGATGTGTATGGGGGCAACTTCACTTTCGGGGAGTGAAGAATCAGACACTTTGAAGTCTATCACCCAATCATTTTATCCTCCACCTAGACAAGCCAGTGTCCAAATGTCTTATAGCAACTCATTTTGTTCTTCCCATAGAGAACACGTGAATGCTCGGCCAACGTACATGTATATGGGGAGTCGGAGAACCAGCTTACAGCTTTCTAAGGTGTATGGGCCCCTAATGAAAAAGCTCATTTTGTAGGAACTGGTGACTCTTGCTCTGATGAGGACCCACAAACCATAGTTTACCATTATTTTGCCTTACGATCAGCATTTTAGAGGTTGATGGTGGACACAATTGCACCCTCTATGGTTTTTAGGTCTTTCTATAGATTCATGTCATAAGTCCTGTGTCTTTAAAAAAAAAAAATGATGGTGTCCCCTACATATGTTGGGTTTTTACATTCGGTTTTTACAGCTCTCCCTTTTACTTCTCTTGTAACCCGATCGTCATCTTGCTCTGTTCATCATAAACTCACCATGATGAACTCATCGCAGCGGCAGCTCGTTACAGTCGTAAAAATTTGTGTGCTGAGACACAAGGAAGGATGACGCTCACCCAATAGAATCGGGCGAGGAAACAATACGTATTGCAGACGCTGGCGGTGCAGACCCTGTGAGGGATACATTTTTTGTACTATTGCTGATATGCTTGATATATGCACTGTGACATTTGTGTACAATTTTCATTTACCTGACGCAGCCGCTCATCGGGCTGTCTTCTCCTATTTCACAAGCCAATGAAGCGGAGACGCCATTCTACCAGTCAGTGGCTTCTCTTCATTTACATATTACATTCCGCCTTTGTCCATATCTTAGTAAAACCATCGGCGCTCTGCTCCTTCCCAGTGAATTTGTAGTTTACTTGTTAAACATTGTAACTAGTTAATGCTACAATGAATTTGACTAAAGACACATGATGTGACCCGGAAGCCTTTAAAGAGGATCTGTCACTACTCCGGACTTCTCGGCTTTAGTAAATTCCCCATGTAATAATAATTCTGGAGCATGTTTTGTCATGAGTCTGAGTTGTTCTGTTTATTATTTCTCCGAAATATTTATAAATAAATTGACAACTGGGTGTTACCATTCCTTTATCTAGAGGGTGTGTCTCTACACTGTGAGCACAGATTGGATGCTGTCAGTGTGCAAGGTCACACCCTCAACTGGTTACACCCAGTTGTCAATTTATTTATAAATTCCCAAGAGGAATAATAGTGGGATGGAGCAATGCAGAGTTCTAAGAAAAGGTGCTCCAGACTTCTTATTTCATGGGGAATGCAATAATTTACTAAAACTAAAATAAAAGCTAACAGGTCCTCTTTAAAAAGGGATTAAAGGGAATCTATCAGTCGGTTTTGCTACCTCATCTGAGAGCAGCCTGATGTAGGCAAAGGGAAGCTGAATCCAACGATGTATCACTTAGATTACTGGGTGCAGCCGTTCTGACACAATCAGAGTTTTTAGCTTTAGCAATGCAGCCGAGCTGAGGAAGCTAACCCCGCCCACACCAGGATCTCCATGTACAAAGTCCATAGACAGTGAGCCGCCTATCACAGGAGAGGGCGTGTCAGACTAGCATGCACACACTGCTGTGTCCCAGCAATGATAAGCTCCTGGTGCTAAAATAGTCATAGCAAGCAAACAAAACCAAGGAGCTTGATAAGAGAGGCATCGCTGAAATCTGTGTTTTAACCCTTACCTCATGCTGTCTTCAGATTACATAGTAAAAACCTGCTGGCAGATTCCCTTTAAATATATCCTTGCCTTACAGTCAATCCCTGTGGCTGCTATGGAGCCCTTGGTTTAGGCCCCAGCCAGTGGGGTGTTTGAAGCTCCTGGGCTCTGATGTAGTTATAGAGGAGTGTGACGCTGGAGACCAGCGCTCCTGTTCTTATCATGCTAACGTAAACTTCCAGATGTTTTTGATTGAATTTCAAAATGATAAGTGACCATCGTGTGAGGTCATCCTGATAAAGTAGAAATTCTTTCTCTATTAGTTCCAAGTTCTGTATCTTACACGGACCAGATGTTAACAGCTAGCAATGATTTTTTTATGTATGTTATCGGATACACCGGATCTGTTCTGAGTTTGAAATAAAGAAGTTTCCAGGAATACATAAGTAACATTGAAATTACTCTGCACTAATCATGTCTGTACTTTTATATACATGACTGTGGTGGAGGGGGCCCTTTTTTCTTAGAAAATGTGAACTCAATTTTTTGATTTAATTCAGGATAGGCCATCAATGTAAAAATCCCAGACAACCCCTTTAAACCAATGTTTACCAAATTCCAGTCCTCACGTCCCCCAACAGATCATGTTTTCAGTACCGTATTTTTGGTTCGAGTGCAATCCAACAAAACATTGGATTGCACTAAGACAAATGTTATTCTATGTGGCCGTGCACATGTCTGTGCACATGTTGGATCGCACTTGGCCATGCAAGTCAATGAGTCTGTGGAAACCATCGGACTGCACTTAGATGACATCTGAGTTCAGTTCGATTTTCAAGGACTGACAGAATGGAGAAGATGGAGACATTTTTTTCCCATCTTTTCCTAATCCGAGAAAATCGGATCACACTGTGATCACACTCTGATCAGAGAGTGATTAGCATAATCATCACAATTCTCTCGGGTGAGAGAATATACGCTGATGTGACCCTAACCTTAGTTTCCGATCGTGGGGGTGCGACACCCAGCATTCCCGGTGCTGGCGGCGGATGGAAGTGCTCAGTTGCAGAGCTGCACAGCACAGCTCCATCAACTGTATAGTGGCCACGGTCAGGTACTGCACATCCGCCTCCTATTGATTTGCACAAGTCAACGTTCCAGAAAAAGGTACTCCAGAATTGTTATTTCAGGAAGAATACAAGTATTCACTAAAACAGATATCAGGAGTGGTGACAGGATCTCTTTAAAGAATTACCGCTGTTGACAGTATATAGATCGCACAACTTTTGGAAACAGTAAAGCCTTTGGTACTCATATATTTCACTGGGTAAAAAAATCCACAATTCTTCAAATGAGAGCTATTCTTTATAGAGACTTTGCACTATGGCTCATAGAAAAAGAGCCAAGCATCAGACCTCACCTCTATGATACGCATGTGTTCTAGTAAGGCAAAGATGGCTAATGGGATTATACAGAAGGCTTGATATTGACTATTCTCATTTTTTAATGTATTCTCTCTGTTTTTCCTATTCATGTGCTGATAGATGAGCTGGTTTATTTTATTATGCTTTGCCTATATAGCGACCATCATATTCCATAGCTCTTTGCAGTCATCATAATCACTGTTTCCAATGGAGCTCACAATCTACATTCCCTATCAGTTTGTCTTTGGAGTGTGGGAGGAAACTAGAGAACCTGGAGGAAACTCACACAAACACGGGGAGAACATACAAACTCCTTGTAGATGTTGTCCTTGGTGGGATTTGAACCCAGGATCCCAGCGCTGCAATGCTAGCCACTGAGCCATGTTACAGTCACAATGGAAAATACTATTTATTATAATAACATTTTAATGGACATTTGCGTTGATAGTTAACATAAGCAGGTGCCAAGCTTCATTTCGAACCCTCCACGTCTGGCTTCCTCTGCTCCGAGCGACAGTCCTGATACCCTATATATGTTGCTGGTGTGAAGCGCCCATTGTGTGATCATGGCAGTTGGAGTGTTCTCATGTTTTGCATTTGTATCAGCTATGTCACAGCACACGAGTGAGGAATTTAGAGGTCCTTTGTGCGAGCGTCATGGCATCCCCCCATCATCTTTTCAAAGAACAATAACAAATATTGACTCATTCACGGCGCCCAGAACAACATTGTCAGAAGTGAATTGTCGCAGTTCTGCGCTATTAAGTGGAATGACAGAACGCAGTCACCTTTCTCGCGTTTCCGAGCCTATTAGTATTCCGTCCGCATGTGCTCCGCCTGGGAAAAAAAAGCATCTTAATGGGCTATGAACAAGACCAACTAGCAACTTTTGTTGGAGGAGAAGCCCGATCCATCGCTACTGCTCGTGACTTATAGCAGCGACTGTCTAATACAAAGCTAGATCAGGGTCAGGAAACAGCTTAGCATGGCATCAATCAGCGAGCGCGACATGGAGAGGCGGCTGAGACAGTATAGGCTCTCACATCATACGGCTGCAGAAGGATGGGATTAAACACAGCCTGGAGTGTTTGGATTGAAGCAAAGATAACCAAGCTTGCTTGAAAAGAAATGGCGAATTAGATGTTGTACGGTTAGATAATATATAAAAAGCTTACAGAAACAATCCTCTTTATGCTGCGCCTTTAAAAGTACTTACTGATCCTCTTACGGTAAAGGGAAACCTAACAGTGATGTATATTAAATTAATTGTGACACTATACTAGTAGGGTATCTAAGATTTGTTTAAGGGAATATATCACGCTTATTTTTTTTTTACTGATTGATATTATTTTAAATCTGTTTTTATTTTCTGATTGTTGACTTTTTTGGTATTCTGTTTTCTTTATGTGATGATGAGGATGGCCACCTTGCCAGAGCTGTTGCTCCAAAAAATTGAGTTAAAAGTCTCTGATCTCCCCTGATTCTGTCACTTTTTTCCATTTTGTGCTATGTCGTTCCATTGCAGAGATATTCACATTTGTTGCTTCGGCAGTGCAGTATGTGAAATCTCTGCTGAAAGATCAACTGGGCTTTTCTTCAGAGTCTTCTCAGGGGGCAGGCACTTTTCACCCCTCCCTCCTTGATGCTGTCAATTACAGCTTGGCAGCTGATCTAGCAGTCTTAGAAGTTGCTGAGCTGTGATTGGTTGCGGTTTGGAAAGAGGGGGGAAAGCGCATGCCCAAAAAGAAGACTGTGAAGAAACGCCCCGTTGAACTACAAGCAGAAATTTCACATGCGGTGCTCCAAAAGCAACAAATGTGAATACCTCTGTAATGGAGTGATGCAGCGTAAAAAATAAAAAGAGACTCTGGATCAGGAGGGGCAGGAGTGAGCTGTGACCATCACCTGTTGGGAAAAGTAGATTCTATATTATCTATGTTTGTTTTTCATCGTAATTCTGTCTGTGATGATTACCGAAAAATCTCTACAGAGGCTTGGTACATGTACTGGGTGTCAAGGGCAAGCCAACAAGCTATTCAGCTTTGGCCAGGGTATATTGATATAAAGTTAGGTTATCAAACTGAATCTCTATCCTATCTAACTGAAAAGACTATCTACAACTCTTGATGTCATAACCCAATAAACTAGTAAGTCCTGAACCCCTAAATTTCCAAAATTTCCCAATGGAGCCTAATAACCAAGTTGTGGAGCCACATGACCTTTATCAGGATATATATGTCATAAGGATGGCAAAATCTAAGTAGTGAGGTGTAGTAGTGGAGTAGTGACAGTTTTTCATAACCCATATGGCTCCCAGTTGGAGAGTATGTATTTTTAGTTTCCTGCTATTATGTAATCTGTCTGGTCTATTACAGTAAAACCTATATTTGTCTTTAGACCTTGTGATCCAAAAGCAGATGGTCAGTCCTTAAAGAGATTCTCCAAGAATATAATAAAATGACCTCTACCATGTAATTCAAACCTCAGCCCATGCTAATCACATGTCAGGATGTACTGTAGTCTGACGAAAAGCAGCTTCCGAGACCTGTGTCTCAACTGACAGAGGAGCAGAATCGTAAGCACACATACCAGAGCTGCCGGAGAAAGACTATGACAGGATAAGAAATTAATCTCCTTGGTTGACTGAGGTTGGAGGAAAACAATCCCTTGTGCTCACTCATTGAAGGAAAATATTTACTTCTCCTGTCACATAGAGATATGTGTGCTTACAATACAGCTCCTCTGTCATTGAGACAAAGGTCTTGGGAGCAGTGTTTCTTCAGACTGCAGCCCATCCTGACACATAACTAGGTTAGGCTGCCGTTTGAATTATGTGATGAGGGCCAATTTATTACATTCTTAGAGAACCTTTTTACTATTGAATAAAAAATGACAATACAATTAGGTTTTCTAAAAAATTAAGAATCGATCATCAGTGTTCCAGTGTTCAATGCCCAGATGCTCGACACCTGGTGATCAGGGCCAGTATAGGACTTAACGGCACTACTATTAACCCATACGGATGAGTGTGATTTTGCTGATTTAGGAATATTGGGGGAATTAGACCCCTCGTGCATTTTTATAGACATTGCATTACATAAACTGATTCATGATAGGGTTCAGGGATTTACAAAAACTATTGGCCAAATGAAACAATTACACTTTCACACTGAGTTGGTAATGCCATGTGTAGAAAGAAGCCAGAGGACATAAAATAAGATGATAATTTTTGCATACCTGGCTGATAAAAACTCTTTGTGAAGACGTCCCTCATTTCTACCCTGTAACTTCTTTGCGGTCATGTCTGGATTAAGCATGAAATCGTTGTACGTACTGCCAGAACACCTCAAGTGCTGATTTCTCATAATCCACTACTTACCTCTAAATCAGGACAGGCCTTCACGGATGTCGGCTGTCAGTTCATTCATGGCAGTGTTGAACATGTGTCAGTGCGCTTGGATTTAGTGTGGTGTGGATGCATTTTACTGCTGTACAGCAGCTGACTGGGTCGGTATGCATCCAGGAATATCATATAAATCCATCACTTTTTCCTTGGAGAAACTGCTTTTTTTCCCGAAGTTTCGGAGTTGAGGACATTTTTGTAAATCTTTATAGAGCAGACCTTTAAAACATGTCACAAAATGACGACAATAGGATTGTTTTTATCTATTGGAATTAACAACCAACATTTAGCACAGCCGAGCGGAAAAGACTATTAGGTAATTGAGATTTATTAGTATGATGTGTTAATTGGTCATTAAAGCAGATCCGTACCTGGGCCTTTGACTTTTTACTATATTGTGCATATACCGGTAATCTGGTTTCGCAATTGATCATTAAAGCGGATCTGAACCTTTAGATTTTTACAAAGGATGGGATGTAGTGCAATGCAATAAATGAAGAAATGCAATGTGTATAGAACTGTATAGGAGGCTGACATACGATCCTATATGTCCATTTTTGGTGGGGGCATTTTTCTGTAGTTCGAATTGACACCGGAAGCGTCTTCCAACCAATCTAATAAAAACTATAATCTATTGGTAATATACAGTGAAGGAAATAATTATTTGATCCCTTGCTGTTTTTGTAAGTTTGCCCACTGACAAAGACATGAACAGTCTATAATTAGGTAGGTTAATTTTAACATTGAGAGATAGAATATCCAAAAAGAAATCAAGAAAATCACATTGTATAAATTAGATAAATGTATTTGCATTTTGCAGTGAGAAATAAGTATTTGATCCCCTACAAACGATTATGAGTTCTGGCTCCTACAGACCAGTTAGATGCTCCTAATCAACTCGTTACCTGCATTAACGACAGGTGTCTTACATAGTCACCTGTATAAAAGACTCCTGTTCACGGACTCAATTAATCAGTCAGACTCTAACCTCTACAACATGGGCAAGACCAAAGAGCTTTCTAAGGATGTCAGGGACAAGATCATAGACCTCCACAAAGCTGGAATGGGCTACAAAACCATAAGTAAGACGCTGGGTGAGAAGGAGACAACTGTTGGTGCAATAGTAAGAAAATGGAAGAAATACAGAATGACTTGTCAATCGACATCGATCTGGGGCACCATGCAAAATCTCACCTCGTGGGGTATCCTTGATCATGAGGAACGTGAGAGATTAGCCTAAAACTACATGGGGGAACTTGTTAATGATCTCCAGGCAGCTGGGACCATATTCGCCAAGAAAACCATTGGTAACACATTATGCCTTAAAGGTTTAAAATCCTGAAGTGCCCGCAAGGTCCTCCTGCTCAAGAAGGCACATGTGCAGGCCCGTCCGAAGTTTGCCAATGAATACCTTTATGATTCTGTGAGTTATTGGGAGAAGGTGCTGTGGTCAGATGAGACAAAAATTGAGCTCTTTGGCATTAAGTCAACTTGCCGTGTTTGGAGGAAGAGAAAATCTGCCTATGACCCAAAGAACACCGTCCCCACTGTCAAGCATGAAGGTGGAAACATTATGTTTTGGGGGTGTTTCTCTGCTAAGGGCACAGGACTACTTCACCGCATCAATGGGTGAATGGATGGAGCCATGTACCGTAAAATCCTGAGTGACAACCTCCTAATGTCCGCCAGGACATTAAAAATGGGTCGTGGCTGGGTCTTCCAGCAAGACAATGACACAAAACATTCAGCCAAGGCAACAAATGAGTGGCTCAAAAAGAAGCACAGTAAGGTCATGGAGTGGCCTAGCTAATCTCCAGACTTTAATCCCATAGAAAACTTATGGAGGGAGTTGAATCTCCGAGTTGCCAAGCGACAGCTTCAAAATCTTAATGATTTAGAGATGATCTGCAAAGAGGAGTGGACAAAAATTCCTCCTGACATGTGCACAACCCTTTCAATGTTAAAATTAACCTACCCTTAAAATTATAGACTGTTCATGTCTTTGTCAGTGGGCAAACTTACAAAAACTGCAAGGGATCAAATAATTATTTCCTTCACTGTATAAGAATTGGGTTTCACCTAAGTTGCCTATCTGCAGCACAATGTAGCCATTACTTGTTGTGCTGTTGTATTCTGAGATCTTTAAAGGGGTTTTCCATGAAATAGGGGAACTGCTGTTGAGATTGTTGGGGGAGCTGTTATTTCCTACAGTCCCATTGACAATGAATGTAGCGGAGGACAAGAGTGACTCTATACAACTCTCACATGTTATAGTGACTTTTTGTTAGTGGTGTCTGGGTGATGGGACCACCATCAATCATTGAAACAAAAAGGCAGAAGCTCAGAGAGGTAGAGTCAGCTGAGGACGTGCCTAATAGAAAATCAATGCGCCCATCTACAGGTAACCCTGTTTTCCAGAAAAGAGCAGCAGTGCTTCTGACCCTTCTTCTCAGCAGGAATCTCGGCAGGAACCTACCAATCAAAACTTATTTTGATATACTACTCAAAAAAAACAACCCTTTATTTATAGATTTGGACAATCCCTTTAAGAGATTGAAATTTTAAATATAATAAATGACAAAGAACTCTATTGGAAGTAGCGATCCTAAAAGTCAATATCAACCCTTTAACGAGCCTTGCCACATGACTTAGGATAAGAGACTAAAACAGAATCTTCATTTGTAGACACATGTTGCCCCTCATCAGTACAAAGCAGGAGATCTGATTTGGCTAGATGAGAAGACTCTGACAGGTGTTTAAGGGGCATCCAATAGGTGGCTCTAGATTTCCAACCCTCTTCCTTTCTGAAGAGGCTATTTGCATTTGTAATATCAAAAATTCATTTAATTTTTGAAGTCTAGGAAGTAAATTGGTGATACCTAAAGAATGGTGTTGATGTCGAGGGCCTTCTGGGATTATTTGGAGCTATAAAACCTCAAGACGTCAACATTATGATGCATATCAACATTTACTGAAACAAATTGCCTTACATAAGTACAACCTTGCATCTGAATTAACTGAAAGTCTTAAACCTTGAAACATGTTGTGGTCAGATTTCTAACTGATTAAAGAAAGTGTTGATACATAGAAGATAAAAATACATTAAGATCTGAAATAAAGGTTAAGAAACGTTATGGAACAGCATTAAAATAATACATATCTCACCCAATAAGATAATCATGAGGCCCGTTTATTGCATTCTTACTAGGGGATAACCATGAACAGATGAGTTCCGTAAAAAGAAGTGAACTTCCATTTAATCTAACATACCCTTTATAGTGATGCTTTCTTGTCACAGACTAACAATTTCATTGGTCGCCAGGTTAGAGATCAACAGATCAATTGATTTCGAAATCCAAGGTCTGTCTCCCAGCGTCCCTCGCTAATGGCTAATGTACACATAAGATCGCTGTTGGCCAAATGTTCCTTTGACAGACGGCTAACTCTCCCAATTCCTCAATACACATGAGCGCTCACCTTGACTGAGTGTCCATGTGTTGTCAATGGGAAGAGAGAAGAAAAAAAGATTGCCTCAAAACTGGTGGAATGTCAACCACTGACTCTTCTCCACCCCGACAGCATGTGTTTGGGAGAGTTGGCCAATCCTATCAAAATTGTCATAGTCGGCCAACTTTCACCTAATGTTGAGGAAGACCTTCAGGCTAAATTTACTCCACGCTACTTATACATAGGCCCCTATTTACCAGACAAATGCTAAAAGACTGTAATTTAGGCCATCGTCGGACTATACCTTGGTATATCTTTTTGAAGCTGTATGAAATACCTTAGTCTGCTGTGTATTTTTGTATAGCATCGCCCTACAAAAAAAAGTATACAGTCAGGTATTTGTAAGGTGGGTAGTTTGTTCGAGACATCTGTCGGAGGTTTACACTGGAAAATCTTCTCGATATATACCTCCAGGCCTTCATTTTGCCAATAAAAACTGCAGCCAGCCAGACTTTTCCATGAACATTTTGAGTCTTCCAGAGTGGATTGTGGTCTGGCTTATATGAAGGTGTCTTAGGACCACCATTTATGAATCCAAATACCCTTTTGCCCTTGGCAATGTATGACCGAAAGGGCAAGGCCAAATATGTGGGCCTCATACTATCGTATGATTTATCATTTCCTAAATCTCTTTAAACCTTTTCCCCACCCTTCTTCCCACTCACCTTCAATAACTTCAATGGGCTCCTAGAATCGGAATCGAGTCCCTGTAAGACAGCCCCAACACATGCAGGGGTTGCTTGTTGTGTTGAGGCTGTCTTACAGTTGTAATTCATGCAGACGCAGGAAATCGAACATAATATACGAGCATGCCTAAGCTACTCGGTAAGCACGCAAGCATGCTTGGTGAAAGGGTTAAATGAGCACACTCGCTCATCACTAGTCACTACCCTTTTGGATTTATAATATTTTCAATGAAACATTTATAACCAGTTTGGAATTTTTTGGGATTCCTAATGCTGATTATCCCATGGCCCCTTAGTTCTTATGGATGATATTAGGTCCCGGTATTACTTTACTATTAATGTTTCTAGGATAGCTGTTATTGCTTTGTGCTGTGTACAGTATAGCGTGCAGGGCCCTAGGCATTCACCTATCAGTTTAACAAGTGGAAAGTAGTGCGGATTGGAACAGCATAGCCCGAGTCTAAAAACCATCGTAGGTCTGTGAAGAGTGTACACTGATGTCTAATAATAATTTGTCATTGCTTTAAATATCACACAAGAGTGAAAATTAGAACAGAGCACTAGATTACATAATATAATCAAAAATATGGAATAGAAAATAAACATATCGTCCATGCTGTAACCTGCCCACCGGATATATGGAGGACCTATCGTAAAAATATACTGACAGGGGGGTGCCGAGGCAAAAGAAAAACGATCATATGGCCCATTGTAGTAACAAAAATGAAAAAACTTTATTATAAATATTACACAGACTATTTGAAGGGAAGAAGAGCAAAAAGTACATACATTTGCATTTAAAAAGAACAGAGGAGACATATTCACATGATATATATACCGTCAAATTACATTTTTTTACATCCATGTCTCTCATATCCCATATGGCCACCATCGGCCGTCATTACCTTAGTAGGAAACACAAAACCTGCGCCGCATGTGTTAACCCCGACGCGCGTATCGCCGCTTGTGCCTTTCTCAAGGGGACTCTTGAGAAAGGCACAAGCGCCGAAACGCGCGTCGGGGTTAACACATGCGGTGCAGGTTTTGTGTTTCCTATATCATGTGAATATGTCTCCTCTGTTCTGTTGGTAGCATTCTCTCTAGTGTATTATAGCGGTGGCTTAGTACGACTTCAGAGAGGTGCTATACCTGCATCTGACATGTCACCTGTTTGTTTTTAAGGATTTTTAATGCAAATGTATGTACTTTTTGCTCTTCTTCCCTCCAAATTGTCTGTGTAATATTTATAATAAAGTTTTTTCATTTTTGTTACTACAATGGGCCATGTGATCATTTTTCTTTTGCCTCGGCACCCCCATGTCATTGCTTTAAATATGTAGTGTACTGATGATAGCAGAAATCTTCTAGGAAAACCCGATGTCTACTTTATTTAGGACAGAAAATAAAAAATTTTTCAGTGATAAAACCAGATTTGTTGACAAAGGGTCAGTGTCCTTTTGCCAATCTCAGCCGAACAGACTGATGATATTCAAGGAATCTGTCACCAGGTTTTTACTTCCTAATCTGAGAGCAGCGTAATGTAGAGACAGAGACCCTGATTTACTCTTTATTAAAATTTGACACCCTTTTCTTGATAATTTCTAGCTTTTCTTTATTGCTTGTAGCCTATATCAGCAGCCGAACATGTGCAGTGCTCACAAGCTGTTTTCTATTAAACTTGTAAGCGCTGCTCTGAAGATAGTCGGCATTGCTGGAGCACACTGGTGGCCAACGATGCCGTCCAGCTTCAGTGTTCCTGTGCTCCTCCGATGCTACAGAGACAACGTTGGCCCATCTAGCAGCATTTGGAGCTCACCATTCGGGCTAGTGACGCAACATTGTCACTGGTTTGAACTTTCATTAATTCAGGAGTGTAGTCCCCCAATAATCAGGAAGTCATCTGGCTGGGGAGTGGTGCGCTGCTGATGTGTCTGGTCCATCAGTAATCGTTGGATCTCTTGACTTTTTTTTAATATATGTGGGGTGTATAAAAGGGATCGGTTTCTCTGACATTTAAATTAACTAATTCCCTGATTGGACAACACATCCCTTTAACTTTTCTAGTCTCCTGAATAGGCAGTCTATTATTTTATACATTCCCCATTTATAACCGATCAGTCTTTATACGTTGCGATTTTACGTTCGATGGCACAATTTTGGTTTCCCAAAAGGACTCATTGGAATATTAGACCGGGTTTGTGATCAGTTTATTTGTATTTTATTTTTTTTTTGCCTATTTTTTTTTCCGTTTTTTTCCTGTTACTTCTCTATGGACTCGAGCCATGCTGCTCGCTCAGTCAAGCATTAATCCCGCTAGTATACATCAGTCGCCTGTATCCATATCGGTACAGCTTGCCCTGGCTGGCAGTGATTGCATTGGCTTCATATGAAATGTACAACTTGGCGGAGTCAGCATCTGTGTAACTTCACAAGGACAGTAAGCTTCCAAGAAAAACGTTAAATGTTGATCATCAGGGAAATGACACACTTAAAGCTACAATGCCAGAACTTCTATTATGTCACTGCTGTGAATAAGATCCTTTTACATGCTGTGGATAGGGGGAGCAGGCGGAGTGTTAGATCATTTTTGCCAGATGGCTCAAACAGTGTATAATCTACACTTTTACTTTCTACTAATATGCAGTAATCACCAGGTATACAGAACATACATAAATATACAGCTGGTGAAATAAGTATTGAACACGTCACCAAT
The DNA here is from genome assembly GCF_046119375.1 of Phyllobates terribilis. Lineage (NCBI taxonomy): Eukaryota > Metazoa > Chordata > Amphibia > Anura > Dendrobatidae > Phyllobates > Phyllobates terribilis. The sequence goes on along the minus strand of NW_027362769.1, from coordinate 212,006,961 downwards.
TTTCTAAGTAAATTTTCTTTTTCACACATGCTGTTGCTTAGTTCTATTCCTCCCATTCTGTATTTGTAAAGGTGCTATTAACATGAAATTCTCACCAGATGTCGGTAACAACCCATCCAATCCACACAGGTAAAGAAATCAAACCATAGATGTCCATAAAGTAAGTTATATGTAATAATGAGAAATGACACAGGGAAAAAGTATTGAACACGTGAAGAAAGAGAGGTGCAAAAAGCCATAGAAAGTCATCATAACACAAGCTGAAATATATCAGTAATTAGAAAGAAATCCTGCCACTTAGTGAAAAATAATATCAGCTGGTTCAACTTCTCCCCTTTTTATCTGGTTTCAGGTGTGATTTTCATATTGCTCATGCCTGTTACTTGCCACAGGTGAGTTTGAATGAGCATTACATTCTTGAAACAAAGTTGTTTACCCACAATTTTGGAAAGGTGCCAACAATTTTGTCTGGCCCCTATTTGGTTTTTTTTTGTTTGAAATTATGTACAATTTGTTTTTTTTCAGTTTTTTTGTGTTGTTCCAATACACACAAGGAAAATAAACATGTGTGTAACAAAACATGTGTAATTGCAATCATTTTCTGGGAAAAATACTTCATTTTTTGGAACAATTTAAAGAGTGCCAACACTTTTGGCCATGACTGTATATGTATATATGTACAGTGGGTACGGAAAGTATTCAGACCTCTTTAAATTTTTCACTCTTTGTTTCATTGCAGCCATTTACTAAATTCTAAAAAGTTCATTTTTTTCTCATTAAAGTACACTCTGCACCCCATCTTGACTGCAAAAACAGAAATGCAGAAATTTTTGCAAATTTATTAAAAAAGAAAAGCTGAAATATCACATGGTCATAAGTATTCAGACCCTTTGCTCAGTGTTGAGTAGAAGCACCCTTTTGAGCTAGTGCAGCCATGAGTCTTCTTGGGAATGATACAAGTTTTTCACACCTGGATTTGGGGATCCTCTGCCATTCTTCCTTGCAGATCCTTTCCAGTTCCGTCAGGTTGGATGGTGAACGTTGGTGGACAGCCATTTTCAGGTCTCTCCAGAGATGCTCAATTGGATTTAGGTCAGGGCTCTGGCTGGGCCAGTCAAGAATGGTCACAGAGTTGTTCTGAAGCCACTCCTTTGTTATTTTAGCTGTGTGCTCAGGGTCATTGGCTTGTTGGAAGATGAACCTTCTGCCAAGTCTGAGGTCCAGAGCACTCTGGAAGAGCTTTTCATCCAGGATATCTCTGTACTTGGCCGCATTCATGTTTCTTTCAATTGCAACCATTCGTCCTGTCCATGCAGCTGAAAAACACCCCCATAGCATGATGCTGCCACCACCATGTTTCACTGTTGGGATTGTATTGGGCAGGTGATGAGCAGTGCCTGGTTTTCTCCACACATACCGCTTAGAATTATCACCAAAAAGTTCTATCTTCATCTCATCAGACCAGAGAATCTTATTTCTCATAGTCTGTGAGTCCTTCATGTGTTTTTGAGCGCACTCTATGTGGGCTTTCATATGTCTTGCACTGAGGAGAGGCTTCCATCGAGCCACTCTGCCATAAAGGCCCGACTGGTGGAGGGCTGCAGTGATAGTTGACTTTGTGGAACTTTCTCCCATCTCCCTACTGCATCTCTGGAGCATAGCCGCAGTGATCTGTATATGTATATACAGCTCTGGTAAAAATTAAGAGACCACTGCAAAATTTTCAGTTTCTCAGATTTTTCTCTTTATAAGTATATTTTTGAGTAAAATGTACATTGTTGTTTTAGTCTATAAACTACTGACAACATGTATCTGAAATTCAAAGCTAAAAATACTAAAAAAAGAAACAGTGCTTTCAGACCTCAAATTACTCATGTTTTGAACGGTGAAATCAATATTTGGCAATATTTGGTGGACTAACCATGATTTTTAATCACAGCTTTCATTCGTCTTGGCATGTTTTCCACCAATCTTTCCATGCTTTCCAAAAGAAAACTTTGAACTGACATAAAGGGACCCGGTGGCTTCAGATATTCTGGATTAAAGGACGTTATATGGAAGTCCATGCAACTCACTTGTAAGGAAAGAGAACCTTCATGAATAAAGCCCAAAATGAAAGGTTAAACGGAATCTGTCAACATGATTTTCCTACCCAATCTGAGACTATCATAAAGTAGGGGCAGAGACCCTCATTCCAGCGATGTGTCACTTACTGGGCATTTTGCTGTCATTTTGATAAAATCCCTTTTTTCTCTGCTGCAGATCTAGCAGTTCTCTGAATGCTGAGCTTGGTATAACTCCGCCCACACCACTGATTGACAGCTTTTTGTGTTCACTGTACGTAAGCAACAAGCTGCCAATCAATGGTGGGGGGCGGGATTATACAAAGCTGATTGATATGGAGGATTACTTGGCTGCAGGTTTACTAGTCCTGAAATAATAATCTCCTACTGATTGTATCAAAACTATACCAAGCAGAACAATAAGTGATACATCGCTGGAATCAGGGACTCTGTCTCTATATTATGCTGCTCCCAGATTGGTTGGCAAAAACATGGTGATTAACTCCTAATTTTTTTTTAAAGGGATTCTTACCTATCCTTAGGATGTTTGATTGGGGAGATCTTGGAAGAATGGACGAGCCATGTCATGATTGATGTAGTCAGTAGGCACAACGAGTTGTTTGTAAGGGTTTCAGTTAGTGTTGAGCGATACCTTCCGATATCGGGAAATATCGGATCGGATTGGATCGGACCGATACCGAAAAAGTATCGGATATCGCCGATTCCGATACCGGAAACCAATGCAAGTCAATGGGACATAAATATCGGAATTAAAATAAACCCTTTCTTTCCTTGTAGGTTATTTCTACATGAAGGAAAACAACTAAGAATAATGTAGAATGTATTGGGGGAGGTGGGGGAGACAATAAAGGCATAGAGGTTTAGCCCAGTCAAATGGAATAGCAGGAATTAATATTTTTTTATTATGTTCTGAGTTACGGAAATATTAACTATGTTAAGTATTTTTATATTTTGTCAGATATTTATGTTTCACTACTTCCATGCTCTTCACCTTCTTTTTTACTTCTCCCACACTTTCTCCTTCATCATCCTCAGCATCTTTTTCATCCACTTCTTCTTCACCTTCTTCTTCTTCACCTTCTTCGTATTATTCTTTTTTTTACATTCTTCATATTCTACTTCTTCATCTTCTTCATATTCTTCTTCTTCATCATATTCTTATTTGTGACAGGCATTCCTGTAGTTGTTATCTATAAAAGGTTGGACATTACACCTTTCGTTCTGCCCGTCACAAAAGATTTACAACAGGATTTGTCCGCGTTCAGTTTGGCCTGCAGCAGCAGGTCTTTTCCAGGGGCACCACGAGGAGGAACGGACTCACCCCCATACACTGCTTAGTCATCTTCTGCTTATAATTTAGATATTATCTTTTGCTCTGATTTTTAGTCTTATGCTTAATGTTCTTCCGCTTTTTGTTCTGCAGCTTCTTGTATTTCTGCTTCTTGGTTTTCTGTCTCTTGTTTTTCTGTATCTTGGTGCTTGTCTTCTCTTCTTTGTCTTCTTGGTCAACTTCTTCAGGGTCATCTTCTTGGTCTTCTTCGGGGTGGTCTTCAGGGTCGTCGTCTTCGGGGGTCCTCGTCTTCGGGGTCCTCGTCTTCTTCGGGTTGGTCTTCTGGGTCCTCGTCTTCGGGGTCCTCGTCTTCTTCGGGGTGGTCTTCAGGGTCCTCGTCTTCTTCGGGGTGGTCTTCAGGGTCCTCGTCTTCTTCGGGGTGGTCTTCAGGGTCCTCGTCTTCAGGGTCATTGTCTTCGGGGTCCTCGTCTTCTTAGGGTTGGTCTTCAGGGTCCTCGTCTTCAGGGTCCTCGTCAGGGAGATCCAGAGTGATTACCAAGAACCATTTCAAAAAGCTTGAACTTGGAAATGTAGCAGAAGGTACAAGAAAGCTGAGGAACTACCGAGGACCAGCTGACGGTACTGGAACCCGGATGGATAGCAGAAGGTACAAGAGCCAATGGAACTACCGAGGACCAGCTGATGTTACTGGAACTCGGTTACTAAGCAGGAGGTACCTGTGCCAGAAAGCACTACCAAGGACCAGCAGACGTTGGTGGAACTTGGATACCGAGAAGGAGGCACCTAATCCAAAGGCACTGCCGAGAACCAGCTGACGGTACTGGAACCCGGATGGGTAGCAGAAGGTACAAGAGCCAATGGAACTACCGAGGACCAGCTGATGTTACTGGAACCCGGATGGGTAGCAGAAGGTACAAGAGCCAATGGAACTACCGAGGACCAGCTGATGTTACTGGAACTCGGTTACTAAGCAGGAGGTACCTGTGCCAGAAAGCACTACCAAGGACCAGCAGACGTTGGTGGAACTTGGATACCGAGAAGGAGGCACCTAATCCAAAGGCACTGCCGAGAACCAGCTGACGGTACTGGAACCCGGATGGGTAGCAGAAGGTACCCATGTAAAAAAAAAGTTCAAGGCCGCGAGCCGGCCGCAGTTACCAAAACCCACAGTCCTACAGAGGGTGCTTGTCCTATTGGCACTATGGAACCAGCCTTCATTGCCAGATCCCGCAGCCCACATAGGAGTCACCTAAACTGCAGGCACCATAGAGTCGGCTAACCCGACCGCAACACGACAGGACAACGCATTGGAGGCAAAGTGACGTTGACACTACCCGGAAACAGCTGGCGTGCTGGAACCAGGCTGGGCAGGAGGGAGTACCCGTGCCAAAGACACTGCCGAGAACCAGCTGACGGTACTGGAACCCGGATGGGTAGCAGAAGGTACAAGAGCCAATGGAACTGCCGAGAACCAGCTGGCGGTGCTGGAGCCCAGGGTAAATACTAAAAACAGAAGAGCCAGAGGTGTATTTGGAGGAGGTTTTAAATCCGTACTACAGTGGATGTGGACAAAGCAGGAGAATTTGCCGGACACACAGCTGGGGATCAGCTGACGTTACTGAATCCCAATAACACTGGAGCAAGCGTTGACTGTGCAGACGGCACTTCTGAGCAGCAACTAGCGGTATTGGAGCCCAGGGTAAATACTAAAAACGGAGGAGCCAGAGGTGTAATTGGAGCAAGTTTTAAATAAGTAGCACAGTGAATATGGACAGAGCAGGAGAAATTGCCGTGAACACAGCAGGGGAACAGCTGACGTTACCGAACCCCAATAACACCGCAGCAAGTGTTGACTGTGCAGACGGCACTTCCGAGCGCCAACTGGCGGTGCTGGAGCCCAGGGATAAGAATGAAAACAGAGGAGCCAGAGGTGTAATTCGAGCAACTTTAAAATGTGTAGTACAGTGGATGTGGACAAAGCAGGAGAAATTGCCGTCCGCACAGCAGGAGAACAGCTGACGTTACTGAACCCCAATAACACGGCAGCAAGTGTTGACTGTGCAGACGGCACTTCCGTGCGCCAACTGGCGGTGTTGGAGCTCAGGGATAATACTGAAAACAGAGGAGCCAGAGGTGTAATTGGAGCAACTTTAAAATCTGTAGTAGTGAGAATGTGGACAGAGCAGGAGAAATTGCCGTCCGCACAGCAGGGGAACAGCTGACGTTACTGAACCCCAATAACATGGTAGCAAGTGTTGACTGTGCAGACAGCACTTCCGAGCGCCAACTGGCGGTGCTGGAGCCCAGGGATAAGAATGAAAACAGAGGAGCCAGAGGAGTAATTGGAGCAACTTTAAAATGTGTAGTACAGTGGATGTGGACAAATCAGGAGAAATTGCCGTCCGCACAGCAGGAGAACAGCTGACGTTACTGAACCCCAATAACACGGCAGCAAGTGTTGACTGTGCAGACGGCACTTCCGAGCGCCAACTGGCGGTGCTGGAGCCCAGGGATAAGAATGAAAACAGAGGAGCCAGAGGTGTAATTGGAGCAACTTTAAAATCTGTAGTAGTGAGAATGTGGACAGAGCAGGAGAAATTGCCGTCCGCACAGCAGGGGAACAGCTGACGTTACTGAACCCCAATAACATGGTAGCAAGTGTTGACTGTGCAGACAGCACTTCCGAGCGCCAACTGGCGGTGCTGGAGCCCAGGGATAAGAATGAAAACAGAGGAGCCAGAGGTGTAATTGGAGCAACTTTAAAATCTGTAGTAGTGAGAATGTGGACAGAGCAGGAGAAATTGCCGTCCGCACAGCAGGGGAACAGCTGACGTTACTGAACCCCAATAACACGGCAGCAAGTGTTGACTGTGCAGACGGCACTTCCGAGCGCCAACTGGCGGTGCTGGAGCCCAGGGATAAGAATGAAAACAGAGGAGCCAGAGGTGTAATTCGAGCAACTTTAAAATGTGTAGTACAGTGGATTTGGACAAAGCAGGAGAAATTGCCGTCCGCACAGCAGGAGAACAGCTGACGTTACTGAACCCCAATAACACGGCAGCAAGTGTTGACTGTGCAGACGGCACTTCCGTGCGCCAACTGGCGGTGTTGGAGCTCAGGGATAATACTGAAAACAGAGGAGCCAGAGGTGTAATTGGAGCAACTTTAAAATCTGTAGTAGTGAGAATGTGGACAGAGCAGGAGAAATTGCCGTCCGCACAGCAGGGGAACAGCTGACGTTACTGAACCCCAATAACATGGTAGCAAGTGTTGACTGTGCAGACAGCACTTCCGAGCGCCAACTGGCGGTGCTGGAGCCCAGGGATAAGAATGAAAACAGAGGAGCCAGAGGAGTAATTGGAGCAACTTTAAAATGTGTAGTACAGTGGATGTGGACAAATCAGGAGAAATTGCCGTCCGCACAGCAGGAGAACAGCTGACGTTACTGAACCCCAATAACACGGCAGCAAGTGTTGACTGTGCAGACGGCACTTCCGAGCGCCAACTGGCGGTGTTGGAGCTCAGGGATTACAGTTCAGGTGGTAGAAACATGAACAGAACAGGAGACCTGGATACTGTTGCCAACCAATTATTTATTCTGGAAGAGGACTGGCAAATTCATGAGAGATCCAGGCCTTGTTCATTTTGAGAAAAGTAAGCCGGTCAACGTTATCGGAGGATAGTCGCATGCGACGGTCTGTTAGTACACCACCTGCGGCACTAAAGACGCGTTCCGATAATACACTAGCAGCAGGGCAAGCTAGCACCTCCAGTGCATACTGACTAAGCTCTGGCCATGTATCCAGCTTACAGACCCAAAACTTGAAGGGAGAAGAGCCGTCTGGGAGTACACTAAGAGGGCAAGACATGTAGTCTGTCACCATCTGACGGAAACGTTGCCTCCTGCTGACTGGAGCTGTCTGTGATGGTGTAGACATTTGTGGCGGCGGGGACACAAAACTTTGCCACATTTCGGCCATACTGGTCTTGCCTTGTGCTGAGGCGCTGCTTCTGCTCCCTCTTTGTGCAGAGCTTCCTCCACTGCCTCGACGCACTGAGCTGCTTTGTAAAGCACTAGCAGCACTGCTCTCGGTTGGAATGGAGAACATGATGGAATGCACCAGTGCGTCTTGGTACTCCCGCATTTTACGCTCCCGGTTCAATGGTGTTATGAGGCTTTGTAAGTTGTCCCGGTAGCGAGGATCTAGGAGGGTGGACACCCAATAATCAGCCGTGTTGAGAATGTGGGCGATGCGGCGGTCGTTTCTGAGGCACTGCAGCATGAAATCAACCATGTGCTGCAGACTGCCAACTGGCCAAGAAACGCTGTCCCCTGCTTGAGGCGTGATCTCTGCCTGCTCTGCATCACCCCACCCTCGCTCTAGATACTGACTACTAGAGCATTGTGTACCTCCCTCCTCTGGACAGATGTCTTCCTCATCCATTGACTCCTCCTCATCCTCCTCACAAAGTGTCCCCTGCCTAGGCCTTTGTGAGGAACCACATTGCGCAGACTGTAGAGAAGCAGATGGCATTTGTGACTCCTCATCCTCCACCTCTTCCAAAACCTCGTCCCTTAGTGCTTGCAGTGTTTTTTCAAGCAGGCAGATAAGGGGGATAGTCATGCTGACTAGTGCATCATCTGCACTCGCCATCCGCGTGGAATAATCGAAGGCACGCAAAACGTGGCAAATGTCCTTCATAGAGGCCCACTCAGTGGTGGTGAAGTGTGAACGGCGCGCACTGCGACTTGTTTGCGCCTGCTGCAGCTGGTACTCCATTACTGCTGCCTGCTGCTCACACAACCTCTCCAACATATGTAACGTTGAATTCCACCTGGTGGGTAGGTCACATATGATGCGATGTTCCGGAAGACATAATCGGCGCTGCAGAGCTGCAATGCGTGATCTTGCATTGCTGGAACGCCGCAAGTGAGCGCACTCTATGCGGACCTTGTGAAGCAGTGCATCAAGATCCGGATAGTCCCTCAAAAAACTCTGCACGACCAAGTTGAGCACATGTGCCAGACATGGGATGTGAGTGAGGTTGCCTAGGCCCAGAGCTGCCACCAGATTTCGGCCATTGTCACACACTACCATGCCTGGCTGGAGATTCGCTGGCACAAACCACACGTCACTCTGCTGCTTGATGGCATTCCAGAGCTCCTGCGCTGTGTGGCTTCGATTCCCCAAAGAAATTAATTTTAATACGGCCTGTTGACGTTTGGCCACGGCTGTGCTCATATCGGTCATCATAACAGGTAACCGTTCACGGGTCGATGTGGAGGTAGACCGTGACGGCTCCTGCAGCGCTGATTCAGAGGAACTGGAGTATGAGGAGGAGTCAATGTGTACAGACTGGATTCCTGCAATCCTTGGAGTTGGCAGAACACGTACAGCGCCACTCTCAAGATCTGTACCCGGCTCCACAACATTTACCCAATGGGCACTGAGGGAAAGGTATCGTCCCTGTCCATGCTTACTGGTCCACGCATCAGTGGTCAGGTGGACCTTGCTACTGACGGCGTTTTGTAGCGCATGTTTAATTTTTCCCTCCACATGATGTTGCAGGGCAGGGACGGCTTGCCTGCTGAAATAAAAGCGGCTGGGCACGTTGTATTGTGGGACTGCCAATGCCATAAAGTTACGGAATGTGTCAGTCTCCACCAGCCTGAATGATAGCATTTCAAGGGCCAGTAGTTTAGCAATGCCAGCATTCAGAGCCTGTGCTCGGGGGTGGTTTGCCGAGTATGGGCGCCTTTTCTCCCATGCCTGTGCTAACGATGGCTGTAGACTGGCCTGGGAGTGTGAGGATGACTGGGAAAGTGGTGCTGTGGGTGGAATTACACTGTGTCTCTGTACAACAGTGCCAGAGATTCTTCCATGGCGATCCTGTGAGGAAGCCGAACCAGCTGTGTGTGAGCTGGAGGAAGAGGCTACAACACGAGCTGAAGAGGTGGTAGGTGGCGCTGTAGGTTGGCCTAGGTCTTCAGTGTGTTTGTGTAACTCCACCACGTGCTTGGTCCGCACATGTTTCCACATATTTGTGGTATTGAGGTTGCTGACACTTTTCCCTCTTTTCACCTTCTGATTACACAGCTTGCATTTGACAAAGCAAATGTCATCTGCAACTGTGTCAAAAAAGGACCAGGCACTGCAAGTCTTGGGAGCGCCCGCTTTGGATTTTGGAAGAGCCATGCTCCTAATGGGTGCCGAAGTGGAGGCTACAGGCAACCAAGTCTGCCCCCTCCCTCTCCCTCCTTTTTGGGCCGTTCGGGGAATCTCTTCCTCAGAGCTGCTCCCACCACCTTCCTGTCCCTCACGCCATGATGGGTCAAGGACCTCATCATCTACACCACCCTCTTCAAACAACTGCTTCTCCTGGGTAGTCTCGACAGCACAGTACGCACCAGAAAGTGGCACCTGAGTCTCATCATCAGATGCGTACTGAGGTGTGCTGCTGACCATAGGCACTGGCCCACCCGCCTCTTCAGATTCAGAGAGACAAAACGGTTGCGCATCACTGCATACTACCTCTTCTTCAAATTCTCGAATTCTGCTTGGCTGGCCCCCTCTTTCCAAGCCAAGAGATTCAGAGAACAGAAGTAGAGATGGCTCCTGTCCAGGGCTCTCTGACTGCCTGGGCAATTTGGCAGGTGGTGAAGAGACAGATGGGTGCTCTTCAGTGCTCAGGACCTGAGAGGATCTGGAACTAATTGAAGTCGATGCGTTAGCTGCCATCCATCCGACAACGGCTTCAATTTGGTCCTCGCGCAGCAGTGGGGTACGGCTAGCTCCTACAAAGCTGCGCATAAAGGACTGTTCCCTGGTAAAACTGGGGGATGCTGAGTCACTGGTGCCCGCAGCAGGCACAGAATCCCCACGTCCTCTCCCTGCAGGCACAGAATCCTCACGTCCTCTCCCTGCAGAAACTCCACGCCCACGACCACGACCACATGCCTTACTCCCTGCCTTCTTCATCTTGGTAGACTGATAAAGATAGGCAGAAAAGTACTAAGGGCTTAGTGTGCTTATTCCTGAACAGCTGCTAACAGGTATAAGAAACACTAATTTTATAAAGTGTGGACTAGACTTTAATATGAGCTAATGTGGCCTACACAACTGTAAAGTGGAGTGTTTGGTGAACTTTATTTAGGTTTTTTTTGTCACAAAAAGACACTGGATGTGCCTAAAGATGTAATAACGATAGTATCACAAACTTTTTGTAGCTATTACAATGTAGGAAGGTAACCTACAATGCAATAGATGAGGCTGCAAAAAATAGGCTAATACTAATCTGGCTGGGGCTGCAGGGCCCAATGCTGCAGAAAGGCTCCTCTATCTACTCCTATATAGTGTGTTTGGAATCAATTTAGCTGAATATGGATGGAACCACCACACTAATAGGAGATATCAGGAAAAATTATGAATTGGCAATAAAGGACAATGTATGAGGCAGTGACACACACTGAGTGCACTACAACCAGACGGGGTTGAAGCACACACTACAGGGTGAGCTGCACTCACACACCAGACCTTGCAGACAGCGGTGAACAGTACAGATGCAGAGCACTGTGCACTAGTGCTGCAAGACGGAAAAAAAATTCTCTATCTACTCCTATATAGTGTGTTTGGAACCAATTTAGCTGAATACAGATGGAACCACCACACTAATAGGAGATATCAGGAAAAATTATGAATTGGCAATAAAGGACAATGTATGAGGCAGTGACACACACTGAGTGCACTACAACCAGACGGGGTTGAAGCACACACTACAGGGTGAGCTGCACTCACACACCAGACCTTGCAGACAGCGGTGAACAGTACAGATGCAGAGCACTGTGCACTAGTGCTGCAAGACGGAAAAAAATTTCTCTATCTACTCCTATATAGTGTGTTTGGAACCAATTTAGCTGAATACAGATGGAACCACCACACTAATAGGAGATATCAGGAAAAATTATGAATTGGCAAAAAAGGACAATGTATGAGGCAGTGACACACACTGAGTGCACTACAACCAGACTTGGCTGAAGCACACACTACAGGGTGAGCTGCACTCACACACACAGACCTTGCAGATAGCGGTGAACAGCACAGGGAACTGTGCACTAGCACTGCAAGGCACAGTGATTTAGAAAGTAGCTTGGGTAAAGCAGTATAGAGCAAATAGGTAGCTAAAACTGTCCCTCAGAACAACAGCGTCCTATCCCTAACTGAATTCACAGCAGAGTGAGCTCAAAATGGCGGCGGTGGCTTTTATAGTGCATCATGACATCATTTCAGCAGCCAATCACAGCCATGCCATTAGTTAAGATGCCTACATGCCTAACAGGATGTGCCCACACTTCTTAGGATCCTCATTGGCTGAATAAAATGAAAATGTCTCATTGCATTATGGGAACTTCCGATTCCGGTATACGATATTGCAATAGTATCGGAATTAAGTATCGGAATTCCGATACCGCGAATATCGGCCGATACCCGATATTTCAGTATCGGAATGCTCAACACTAGTTTCAGTGTTAATACCAAAGCTCAGTCTTATTCAACTGGCTCTAAAAAAAGACAGCGGTACCCACTGTACACGAGCAAGAGACTATAAGGAACCATTGTCCTCTATGGCTGCAGTGCCCTATACCAGAATATGAGGTCATGTATGGCACTCGATAATATATCTGTTTCTGGGGAAAAAAAAGTGCAACAAGCAGAACAGTAGAGTTCTCTCCAGGGTTGTCATCCAGTTTTCTCCAGGGTTGTCATCCAGTTTTCCTAAGCTCATGGACAGCAAACCTTGCTGGTGATGCATCGCTTCATGCTCCACAGCATATTAAAGTCTGGAAAAGTTGAGTGACAAGTTTGTATATATTTTTTAAGGCCCGTACAGTGTACAGTCATGGCCAAAAGTATTGAGAATGAGACAAATAGTAATTTTTCCAAAGTTTACTTCTTCATTTTTTTGTAATGGCAATTTGCATATACTCCTGAATGTCAAAGAGTGATCAGCTTAACAGCAATTACTGTACTTGCAAAGTCAATATTTGCCCAGAAAATGAACTTTAACCCCCAAAACACATTTCAACATCATTGCAGTCCTGCCTTAAAAGGAGCAGCTAACATCTTTTTAGTGATTGATCCATTAACACAGGTGTGGGTGTTGATGAGGACAGGGCTGGCGATCAATCAGTCATGATTAAGTAAGAATGACATCACTGGACACTTTAAAAGGAGGCTGGTTCTTGGTATTATTGTTTCTCTTCAGTTAACCATGGTTATCTCTAAAGAAACACGTGCAGCCATCATTGCACTGCACAAAAATGGCCTAACAGGGAAGAGTATCGCAGCTACAAAGATTGCACCTCAGTCAACAATCTATCGCATCATCAAGAACTTCAAGGAGAGAGCTTCCATTGTTGCCAAAAAGGCTCCAGGGCGCCCAAGAAAGACCAGCAAGCACTAGGACCGTATCTTAAAACTGTTTCAGCTGCGGGATCGGACTACCAGCAGTGCCGAGCTTGCTCAGGAATGGCAGCAGGCTGGTGTGAGTGCTTCTGCACGCACTGTGAGGCGGAGACTCTTTGAGCAAGGGCTGGTTTCAAGGAGGGCAGCAAAGAAGCCACTTCTCTCCAGAAAAAACATCAGGGACCGACTGATATTCTGCAAAAGGTACAGGGAGTGGACTGCTGAGGACTGGGGCAAAGTCATTTTCTCTGATGAATCCCCTTTTCGATTGTTTGGGACATCTGGAAAACAGCTTATTCGGAGAAGAAGAGGTGAACGCTACTGTAGCACCCTGAGGATTCGTCTGCTACAGGGGTATTACACCTCAAGCCAGAGGTGTGGTATTCCACTCCCGGGTAAGGATGGAGTGTGGAACTGAGCTCAGTAGGCTGCATGCACTACATACATCCCATTTCCGGGGGACAGAACTACGGTACTCCCACCAGTATATGTGCAGGTACGACAGCGTCTGTCCCTGGCTGGAGTGGGAGGGGGGGTGGAACATCCCAGTAGTGTAGGGGCAGATAGGGGGAGTAGTCTGGGTAAAGCTAGGAGCTCATTGGGTGCTAGTCACCTGGGCTCACACATAGAGGGAGTATATATGGTGGGCACCATCTTAGGACAGGGTCTTTTTAGCCTGAGGAGCAGAGCAGAGGAGCTCAGCCAGGAGGGCTGACAGGGAGCTGTGGCTCCGGCTGGGCCCAGCTCCAGAGCCAAGCCTGCAGAGGGAGAGAGGAGAAAAGAAGGACCCAGAGAGAAAGACAAGAAGGGAACCCCAAGATCCCAGAATAAAGACAAAAGGGTGAAGGGTTGGCGGACAAGGGTACCGGATCCCAAGCTGGCAGAGGCCAAAACAAACCTTAGCCAGGAACCGGAGGTCGTGGGCAGGATCTGCCACGACCCTCACCAAATCCACCAGAATGGCACACCGAGCATAGGGTCAGGGAAGCCAGGGAAGGTTCAACCAACAAGAGACCCGAGGGAGCCGGACACAGGTGGATCCCTGGTGGGAACGGCCAGAGAGAGAGAGAGAGAGTCAGAAGGGAGCTCAGGACCACGCTCCGGAATCGCCTGGGGGTTAGCCGAGTCCAGGACCTGGTGGACGCAGCACGGCTCGGGTGGTCACTCAAGGCCAGAGTGACCAAAAGAACACCAGTAAGTAAAAACCCTGAACTGCATCTCCTGACTCTGAGTCTTCTTTCTGCATCATCACAACCCCCATCATCCACACCTGCTGCCCTGAGGCCATACCCCTCCCGTTGGGGGTTATACCATCACTGCTGCACATATACCACCGGCCTCAGCGGACTGCTCTGCAGCGGCGGCGTCAAAGCCGCACTCAACGGGTGGCATAGTCGACAATCAAGTTAACATCTACTGCCATAGACTGCCACTTAGTTTGACACCCTGGGCACGGACCGGGTCACCGCCACAAGGACTACTACCCCTATCCAGATCCGGCTCCGGGTATCCTTTGCACATGGCCCAGGGGGTGCGTCACTACCACCAGTCTTGTCTCATGCCAACTGTAAAGCATCCTGAAACCATTCATGTGTGGGGTTGCTTCTCAGCCAAGGGAATCGGCTCACTCACAGTCTTGCCTAAAAACACAGCCATGAATAAAGAATGGTACCAGAATGTCCTCCAAGAGCAACTTCTCCCAACCGTCCAAGAGCAGTTTGGCGCCCAACAATGCCTTTTCCAGCATGATGGAGCACCTTGCCATAAAGCAAAGGTGATAACAAAATGGCTCATGGAACAAAACATAGAGATTTTGGGTCCATGGTCTGGAAACTCCCCAGATCTTAATCCCATTGAGAACTTGTGGTCAATCATCAAGAGACGGGTGGACAAACAAAAACCAACAATTTCTGGCAAAATGCAAGCATTGATTATGCAAGAATGGACTGCTATCAGTCAGGATTTGGTCCAAAAGTTGATTGAGAGCATGCCAGGGAGAATTACAGAGGTCTTGAAGAAGAAGGGGCAACACTGCAAATATTGACTTGCTGCATTAACTCATTCTAACTGTCAATATAACCTATTGGTACTCATAATATGATTGCAATTATATTTCTGTATGTGATATAAACATCAGACAAACACTAATAAAAACCAGAGGCCAGCAGATCATGTGAAAATATAATTTTGGTGTCATTCTCAAAACTTTTGGCCATGACTGTATAAATTACAGGGTGAAAAGTTTGTACAAGGCACCTAGGTACAAGGATGATCAGAGGAAATGCTCTGTGGACTCTGACAACATTGTGGTTACTTAAATCTTTGAGTTTTAATTAGATGTGTAACTTTCCTGTGTGAAAAATCACATCTGTGTCACCGCGGTCAGACATGTAAATATTCTGTACAATTCTAAAGGAGCAAGAGGGTTAAATCAAAACTATTTGCTTATCTTCTGTATATTTTTGTCTTAGAGGCGATGAAGCAAGACAAAATGTAACTGTGATACCTGCCGTCTGGCTTTAGACATGTCATTTCAATACTTGATTGAGGAACGTTTCAGCTCGCCCGTCTGGCCCAGTATTGGTCATTCCAACGTTTGAAGACATTGTGCATCAGAAAACAATGCAACAGAAAAAGTTACAAGTTTCAAGTCACATGACTAGAGATGTGCGAACCCGAACTTAAACGTTTGGGGTTCGTACCGGACCGTTAGCGTCCGGTGTTATTTGCCGAACACACTTCTCCCGGAAGTCTTCTGTAACGTTCGGAGTTCCGGCGGTAGAGAGAGAGAGATTTTTTACAGCTCAAAAATTGTTTTCGATGGGGTTTGGGTTTAGTTCACTTCAAGATCGGCTACAGTTCTGGTACCCGAACTGAACTTCGGAATAAAGGTCGGGTTGGATACCAGAACACGAACTTCCACGGATCCGCTCATCCTACACATGACTCTTCTGTTCGTGGCACCACATGGCAAAAATAGCCAAGAAAACTTGCAATGGTAAAACTTAAAGGGATCCTGTCAGTACATTTTTACATCTGGAAGTAGCATTGCCGTAGCGGCAGTGGTCTCCCCCTCAAAAATTATACATTTTTTTGTTGAGATCCAATGTATAAGTCATGACAAGTCTACCATAGATTCATTATGTAAATCAGGCTGAAAGTTAGCTGGGGGGTGTACATGCACTTGATCTGCTTCTTTTGTGTGCACTGACACCCCCCAATGTACTTTCAACGTGATTTGCTTATGGCTTCTTTTCTGTACCATTTTTCTCATAACTGGCACATCGGATCTCAGCATGAAAGGTATCATTTTAATTTGGTGATAAGTGCCATTACAGCCGTCACTACTTCTGTATGTGAAATCATACTGATAGGTTCCCTTTACGGTGGCCATACACATTAGACTATGGTCAGCTAAACCCGATGATTTCGTATTAGGTGTTTGACCATCTTTTGCTCTGTAGATGATGGGTAAAAAGAAAGATTGGGCATGTTGAATTTTAAACTGCCTAATCCTTTGTTGCCAAGCGAGATAAGAGGTCTTTGGCAGTGACTGAAGGCCCAAATACACATTAGATTAGCTGTCAACCAAACAATCCTTCAGCCAACAGCTATTTCTCCCAACTTCCCCATACACATGAAGGCATGGCTCAGCCGAATGTTCATGTGTTTTCAAACAGGATAGTTGAGAAAGCTGCTGCCAAACAGCCCTGGCAGTGGTTTATCCCCTAAACATCAAAAGGGACAGCGTTAAAATGTAACAGTCAATTACATGGTAGAATCGGGAGGCCCCATGCATATTAGACTGTATTGGGCAGCATGGTGGCTCAGTGGTTAGCACTGCAGCCTTGCAGCGCTGGGGTCCTGGGTTCAGATCCCACAAAAGAAAACATCTGCAAGGAGTTTGTATGTTCTCCCCATGTTTGCGTGGGTTTGCTCCGGGTTCTCCGGTTTCCTCCCACACTCCAAAGACATACTGATAGGGAATGTAGATTGTGAGCCCCAATGGGGACAGTGATGATAATGTATGTAAAGTGTTGCGGAATATAAGTGAGTAAATTAAATAAATTGGGAGGAAGATTTGTCAGCCATAAAGCATTCAGCTAATAACTGTTAAAAGCTTATGGCCACTTTAAAAGTTTAGGGTGAGGTCAAGGCACGCAGAAGCAAAATAGCCATTATAAGTGTGAGCGGCTAATGTTTCCTCAGTGGCTTTGACTTTGCATTGCCCACGGCTATGAGAAAGAGTCTGGGAACTGATTCACTGGCCGTCAGCTGCATTGTCAGTTCTGCTGAGCGGCTCTTATTTCCTAGGGCAGGTTTTATGGGTCAGGTGAAATGTGTTCTCAGAAATAGGTAAAGTGTGCGCAACTTATCATCCAAACTTTTTCTTCTCATTCCTGCTAATTAACTGCTTGTAGGATCTTACACTAACAGGCGGAGAAAATGACGCTACAGCCGCTGTCAGCTGACTAATTGTATATGTCTGAGTGATTTTATGTGGCCACCATACGCTGCCGGATAGGCTTCAGTGACGATTTGCTGATTGAATGGGTCTGGGCATTTAGAGTCCCATAACCCCTCAGGTGCTTTGTATGGCTCAGTGTAACACTATTAAGTTACTATTGATTCTTTTATGACATTGGATAAATAGTCGTAATACCTCGGGTCAGAGTCTTCTTCAGGTTTAGGCTGGCCCTTGGGTGAGTCCTAGGGGGCCCCTTCATTCTTTCCGATTTTTCTTTTTCCCTTACAAGAACTATAACTTTTTTATTTTTCTATCGATAGCGTTGCATCAGGACATGTTTTTCTTGGTTTGTTATGTTGTAGCTTTTATCATTGTCATTTTGTGTAGTCCACATGACTCAGAGAAGACTGAGAGGAGACTTATTAGCTGTCTACAAATATCTGAAGGGCTGTCACACTAGGGGGATCAGCTTTATTCTCATTTGCACATGGAAACATGAGAAGCAATGGGATGAAACTGAATGGGAGAAGATACAGATTAGATATTAGAAAAATCTTTTTGACAGTGAAGGTGATCAATGATTGGAACCGGCAGCCACGAGAGGTGGTGAGTTCTCCTTCAATGGAAGTCTTCACACAGAGGCTGGACAGACATCTGTCTGAGATGGTTTAGTGACTCCTGCATTGACTTGAACCTGCGGTCACTGATTGCTTGTACAATACACTGCAATACTGTAATATTACAGTGCACACTGTGAAACTATCTACTTTCTTTGAGGACCAGCAACAGACGCCTTGAAATGGTGTGGTTGGGACGGTGATGGACATCGGAAGGGATGCCTTCCCTCATTTCCAATCTCTTAAATGATGTCATGATTGACAGCAGGATCTAAGAGGTTAAGTTGACACTTGGTTCCTGGTAAAAGACCGGCACTACTGCTCCTGAAGTGAACGTGATTGAGGAAAGCAATGCAGTCCCGACTTAATTTAGGCAAAAACCTCATCACCGAAATGACAATGGAGAACAAAGATCTTGATGCAATAAGTGAATATTTTATTTTGATCTGGCAAGAAAAGGTCCAACATTTTGACCAATAACTTTATTAAGGCCCCCACCCAGCCACATCTATCTCCTAATCGGCTCCTCCACAATACAAATGTCCTTGATAAAGATTGTTGTTGGCTGAAACGTTGGACCTTTACTAGCTCGATCAAAATAAAATATTCACTTATTGTATCAAGATCTTCGTTCTCCATCGTTATGAGTTTTTTTGCCTACAGCAAGTTGAAACCTGGGCAGAGTAGGCCCACCAGACACCGTGACCACAGGTACATGCACTTGATCCACCGCCGGATGCTAATGTCTACCCTGCCTCGTGCTCATACACAGAGTTATATTAAAGTGGTATTCCCATCTCCAAGAGTCTGTCCCAATATGTAGTAGGTGTAATAATAATAATAATATTAGCAAGTATCTCCTATTAGAAATGTAGTATAGTTCTTCTCATTCGCTATGTCTCTTTCCTCATGTGCAGGGCATTGCAGGACCTTAGGTATCCATGGTTACGACCACTAGCAACTAGCTAACTGTCACTATATCAGTGGTCGTAACCATGGATTCCTAAGGTCCTGCAATGCCTGCACATCCCCTATTGGGATAGGATCTTGAAGATGGGAATATCCCTTTAAGGATCTGTGTTAAGTAGTTATCTATGGACCAGTACCATATCCCTTTGTGTCCCAGATTTTGTATATATTGATACAGAATCCATTACAGAAGAAATAACCCATTGGACACCATATCTTAAACGTACTCTCCCTTAGACTCATTTATGACCCTAGATTATCTGCCTCTATGATGTCTGAAGGCAGATGGGATTGTCCTGATAACACCTGATCAACAATCCCTTACAGATCCAGACCTACTTTTTGGGGGTCCTGATTGGTCTCTGCTTTCTTCCTGCAGTGATCAGTGATTGGCTGCAGCGGCATAGATCATTATTCAGAGACTGGCAGGAACCATCATGGCAAAGACGTTGGAGGGACAAGGGACTGAGTATAGTTTTATGTTTCTATTCCTTGCTCTTGGCTACATTTTAACAAATCATTACCAGACATAACCAGTAAACAAAAGTGGCACATTTTTTGGAAAAAAAACTAAAAATTTCAAGCCTTTTTTTCTTTTTCAATGTTTGAAAGATTTTATGCAGTTGTATTTTATCCTTGTTAATGGCCAGAAGCTTTTTATTCTGTATGTTTCACCCAGTGCTCCGGCCACTCTTGGTTTCTGAAGCTGAATGGTTTAGCAGTTAACGGCGTGGTGTAAAGAGCTAATAAACGGTGAAATCATGGCGCCATGCTGTTGGAAAACAAATAGTCCCATAATTGATGCTTCCAGTATTTCAGTGATCCATGGAGATGTTAGCTGGCTGCTAGACTGCATATAATTAGTTCAAATAGATGTGAAGTGCAAGACTTTAGTGTCGTGTTTTCATCAACTAGTACATTGAGTGCTTCTAAGAAAATAAAATGAACCTGTGCTCAAAAGTGCAAGCGGAGGAATCTCAAAATATGCAGATTATCTTGATTGCGATGAGAAGAGCTGTATGCATTATATAGTGAACAGACAGGATTGTTTAACTGCTTGTTATGTTCTGAGAAGTACTCATAACTAATAGGGTGCAAAGTGAGCTAAAGAGAACCGGTCTGGTCCCATGACTGTCCCCAATCAGTACACTAGCAGTATAGTATGTATGTGGATTTCTTTAATCTGATAAAGTGTTTGATATGATTTACAAACGCTGCAATATACTTTTTCTTGCAACAGCTCATATACTGATGAGGCAGGGCTAGTAAGGCGAAACATCTCTCCCCCAAACTAGTCCTGGTGCTGCTCTTCTAATCGCATTTTACTAGTCTTCTATTCTTGAAGAATATACTATTTCTTACAACAGCTTATATACTAATGAGGCAGGACTAATCCAGTGAAACATCTCTCCCCCCTGGACTAGTCCTGGTGCTGCTCTTTTAATCATGCCTTTTTAGTCTTCTATTCTTGAAGAATATACTTTTTCTTGCAACACTTCATATACTGATGAGGCAGGACTAATCCAGCGAAACATCTCTTCCCCCTGGACTAGTCCTGGTGCTGCTCTTTTAATCATGCCTTTTTAGTCTTCTATTCTTGAAGAATATACTTTTTCTCCCAACAGCTCATATACTAATGAGGCAGGACTAATCCAGCGAAACGTCTCTCTCCCCGGACTAGTCCTAGTGCTGCTCCTTTAATCACGACAGCTTCCTAGGCTTGAAGAATTTACTTTTTCTTGCAACATCACATATACTAATGAGGCAGGACTAGCCTCTCTCCCCAGACTAGTCCTAGTGCTGCTCTTCTAATCACTGCTTCCTAGGCTTGATTGACAGCCTGTATATAATATTCGTTGTTGATAGAAGTATTTTGCCTCCGTCAGTTACACCCAGGGAAGCAGAAGATCCAAAGCAGGACTAGTTCAGGGGAAGAGACTAGTCCTGGCTCATTGACATTTGCGACACTGCAGGATAAAAGTACATCTTAAAAGATTGTAGCATTAGTAATCCACATCATACACTTGATCACATTATAGATCTCCACATACATACCACTATAGTAGTGTGGCTTATGTGTACCTTGGGACAGCCCGAGTCCTAAAGTAGTAGGAAACTAAAAAGAAGAAAGCTCTGTCATCCATCATATATTGTGTTGGTGGATGCATCATTTGACATCACAATGTCCTTGCAACATGGTCTCTTCCTTCCTTACATCCCCCTTAATCGTTGTTTACATTGACTGGGATCCGTATATAGGGAAGTGCTGGAAAGACAAAATAATATTGTGTGCTAACATGAGTCACAGCTAAAATACATGCAAAACAGTGTACTAAAAAAGACAAATTCATTAATTAAAAGATCAAACAAAACAAAAATAAAAAAAATTCAAGAAACTATAAAAAATAAAATGAATGCGGATAAAGTTATGATAATCAGTGGGGATCCCAATGATCAGACCCTCACTGATTGCTAGAACAGGGCACTTTTATCCCTCTTCGAATGGAGCAGCATTGCGTATGTCCCTATGGGACAGCCAGAGCAAGCACTGTCCCCATTGGGGCTCACAATCTAAATTCCCTATCCGTATGTCTTTGGAGTGTGAGAGGAAACTGGAGAACCTGGAGGAAACCCACACAAACACGGGGAGAACATACAAACTCATTTCAGATGTTGTCCTTAGTGGGATTTGAACCCAGGATCCCAGCGCTGCAGTGCTAACCACTGGGCCACCGTGCTGCCCTTCCATTGATATTCCCAGTCTTCATTTACTTACAGGTGGGCTCATTGTCGGGAAAAAGATCGGGTTTGTAGTGTTTGGCGTTTTATAACATGGGCATCGATTTAAAAAAAATAAATTTGATGACCAACAGCAACCTATGGTTTGACAAAAATGTGAAAAGGATTGTTTTTTCTGTCTGCTTTCAGATATAAATACTAATGGACGGGATCGCTCAGATTTGGCTAATCATTTGCCATTATAAACAAGCCCACTTTGCCCTATCTAACTTCCTGACAGGAAATAGTCTCTGTCCCTTTACCTTATCCCCTCCCACTCTGGGCTAGTCCCAACTATTAACTACAACTCTCCCTACGATTGGCCAGAACACAACACCATCACCAATAAAACATGTCACGATACACATTAGACATTAGAATACACCTGAGCAATACTTGTGTCTTCAAGAGGGAACATGAGCTGTGTGCCCATCTCCTTACACAGACACTGAAGAAGCAGGATGCGCTTGGTCCTTGGAACTCTGCATTTTGTAGAATTGTTTAAAGGAAAATTTTAATAGCTGATGAAATCTTTAAAACCCTCCAGTAATGAAGATGTTAATGCACAGTATAAGCCAAGGGACAAGCTACTATCTGCTTCTCTTCTTTACAACCGACTTCCTGCCATTGATAAACTTCCTGTTTTGATGTTCTCATATTTTTATTGAGAAGCTGTAATATATTAACGCCACGAGATACTTCTGCTGGATGCTAAGTAAAGACATAACGGGTTGAATCTTCACCAACCGCCCCGGCAGAGTGAAGACATCAGGACGATACGACTTTATTCCACCAGATGAAACGTCTGTAGGGTCCGAGTCCCTCTTCTTTGTGATCTTATCACTGGGTATCCCTTACAGCCATTGTACGATATGACATTATGTAAATATGTTGTCTATCCGTCAGAAGAGCTACACACACAGCTGTCGTGTGAATAAAATATCACTATGCAAAAAGTTACCCTCAGGTGTCGGGAGTTGTCTTCTGGAATAAAACTTTAATGCGTCCCTCTGTGCTCCTGAATCACACAATGTACTGAATACATAATAGATTATTTATATGCTATTATTCTAGTGTACAAGCAGCGGTATAATCCCCGTCCTCACACCTTACTGTGTATTCCTGGGACTGAAGCTGTGACATTCATTTACTGTTTACTTTAGCTTTACAAATGGTTAAAGTGCAACTCCGGAAAATTATAATTGTGCATATGTATATTTAGTAATCCTATAAGTAAAGCTATTTTGCGTCAGTTTTAGGGCAGGATGCAGACGATCGTATTTTCAGTCCAAGTGCGATCCGACAAAACATCGGATGGTATTCAGACCATTGTTATTCTTTGGGTCCGAGCACATATATGATTTTTTGTTCG
Organism: Phyllobates terribilis; assembly: GCF_046119375.1. Classification (NCBI taxonomy): domain Eukaryota; kingdom Metazoa; phylum Chordata; class Amphibia; order Anura; family Dendrobatidae; genus Phyllobates; species Phyllobates terribilis. Next base: position 211,983,918 of record NW_027362769.1, on the reverse strand, counting down.
GACAAAGTCTGTCCAAGGAAAAAAAATAGTGTGATCTGTTACTCAGATCACACTCGGCCATGCAAGTCAATGAGTTTGTGCAATTCATCGGACTGCACTCGGATGACATCTGAGTGCAGTCCGATTTCCTCTGACTGACAGAAAGGAGAAGACTGGGAAATTTTTGTTTTCCGACTTCTCATTCGAGAGAATCAGATCATAGTATGATCATACTCTGATCAAGCTCTGATCAGAGTGTGATTTGCTTCATTGTCCCGATTCTCTCATTCGTCTGCACCTGCCCTTAGTCTGCGACATTCCTTCCTTCATTCATTTTCAGTCCCCCTGATATGCAGTTTGCAGCCTGATCCAAGTTTCAGAATTTTCTCTTGTGGAGTGTCTCTCTAAGTAATATAGGCTGGATGTAAGTTCGGTGTGTATCCAGGCTGCTGCTCTCTTCACTTGCTTTCATGTGGAAGGATTGCTCCAATACTGTACTCTCCTCTTCATCTCCTCCTTGTTTGTAGCTTGTTTTCTCTGTTGTCCCTGAGATACTTTCTCCCCTTTCCACTGTGGATCTGTGTACAACCCCCTTCCAGCTGTTATCTCTAATACTGAGAGAAGAGAGGTGAAGAGCAGAGAGAGCGACAGAACCAGGTGCAGGAGTTCTGACAGTTTTGTAACATGTTTGCAAAGCACTCGGGAGAAATATTTCATTTTCTGGAACAATTTCAAGGGTGCCAAAACTTTTGGCCATGATTGTATATAATAAATTTGCTTTTGCTGTGATCAGTGACATTCTTATAAAGTACAATATGTGAGTATAGTGAACTTCATTAGTGACTGCTTTTATAGATGGCACTAACCTGCATTTGCTCTGAAAGTCATCTAACCCCATATGCATTTTATTACATATCGGTTTTCAAGACTTAAGATCAGGGCTTACTGTATACACAGTACAGACCAAAAGTTTGGACACACCTTCTCATTTAAAGATTTTTCTGTATTTTCATGACTATGAAAATTGTACATTCACACTGAAGGCATCAAAACTATGAATTAACACATGTGGAATTATATACTTAACAAAAAAGTGTGAAACAACTGAAAATATGTCTTATATTCTAAGTTCTTCAAAGTAGCCACCTTTTGCTTTGATGACTGCTTTGCACACTCTTGGGATTCTCTTGATGAGCTTCAAGAGGTAGTCACCGGAAATGGTCTTCCAACAATCTTGAAGGAGTTCCCAGAGGTGCTTAGCACTTATTGGCCCTTTTGCCTTCACTCTGCGGTCCAGCTCACCGCAAACCATCTCGATTCGGTTCAGGTCTGGTGACTGTGGAGGCCCGGTCATCTGGCGTAGCACCCCATCACTCTCCTTCTTGGTCAAATAGCCCTTACACAGCCTGGAGGTGTGTTTGGGGTCATTGTCCTGTTGAAAAATAAATGATGGTCCAACTAAACGCAAACCGGATGGAATAGCATGCCGCTGCAAGATGCTGTGGTAGCCATGCTGGTTCAGTATGCCTTCAATTTTGAATAAATCCCCAACAGTGTCACCAGCAAAGCACCCCCACACCATCACACCTCCTCCTCCATGCTTCACGGTGGGAACCAGGCATGTAGAGTCCATCCGTTCACCTTTTCTGCATCGCACAAAGACACGGTGGTTGGAACCAAAGATCTCAAATTTGGACTCATCAGACCAAAGCACAGATTTCCACTGGTCTAATGTCCATTCCTTGTGTTCTTTAGCCCAAACAAGTCTCTTCTGCTTGTTGCCTGTCCTTAGCAGTGGTTTCCTAGCAGCTATTTTACCATGAAGGCCTGCTGCACAAAGTCTCCTCTTAACAGTTGTTGTAGAGATGTGTCTTCTGCTAGAACTCTGTGTGGCATTGACCTGGTCTCTAATCTGAGCTGCTGTTAACCTGCGATCTCTGAGGCTGGTGACTCGGATAAACTTATCCTCAGAAGCAGAGGTGACTCTTGGTCTTCCTTTCCTGGGGCGGTCCTCATGTGAGCCAGTTTCTTTGTTTTCTTGATGGGTTTTGCAACTGCACTTGGGGACACTTTCAAAGTTTTCCCAATTTTTCGCACTGACTGACCTTCATTTCTTACAGTAATGATGGCCACTCGTTTTTCTTTACTTAGCTGCTTTTTTCTTGCCATAATACAAATTCTAACAGTCTATTCAGTAGGACTATCAGCTGTGTATCCACCAGACTTCTGCACAACACAACTAATGGTCCCAACCCCATTTATAAGGCAAGAAATCCCACTTATTAAACCTGACAGGGCACACCTGTGAAGTGAAGACCATTTTCGGTGACTACCTCTTGAAGCTCATCAAGAGAATGCCAAGAGTGTGCAAAGCAGTCATCAAAGCAAAAGGTGGCTACTTTGAAGAACCTAGAATATAAGACATATTTTCAGTTGTTTCACACTTTTTTGTTAAGTATATAATTCCACATGTGTTAATTCATAGTTTTGATGCCTTCAGTGTGAATGTCCAATTTTCATAGTCATGAAAATACAGAAAAATCTTTAAATGAGAAGGTGTGTCCAAACTTTTGGTCTTTACTGTACATCCTATTTAGGCTTGCCTTTACAATCCTTATGTCTTTTTTGCTTTGTATCAATATAGTCGCAGCTTGCCTGCTGCTGTCCAACCTTATGAACCTTCACATTTGCAGAGCCATGCTATAGAAATGCAGCCAACATCTTGACGGTTTAAAGTCTAATAATGTCCAAGAAGCCAGTACTATATAAAAAATACATCCTAGTGTTTGGCACGTCTCTTAAAAGCAAATGTGATTGTCTTTCAGGAACAGCCGAGCTTGCAAAAGCCACCGCAGCCGGCTTCTCACATGCTCATATAAATTAGCTGGCGAATGAGCAATGGTCCAAGACTGTGTATTGCCCTCGCGTGGGCATTATTGGAGGCAATTGTAAATCTTGTTACTTCTAAGAATTGGAATTTTTTATATAGTGACCATAGTTTTGCAGTTTTTGTAAACAATGGGCCACAAAAATTGGAGTGTTCAGTTCTACAAAATTGATGGCTTTTCAATATCAGAACGCTTTGGACCGATATACTGTACATTTAATTTTAGTAATGGCTGTACTTGGTACTCTGCTCTCTGCAGCACAGACTGATTTAAAGGGGTTGTCCTCTTTTGAGACCCATATAACATACGAACAATTGATCCTCACCTCCTGTAGGGGAGGTGATTGTGCCACATGACTAGAGAAGCGTATCAACGTATGTTTTGCTGATGATTCACTCTTCTAATCACCTAACCACTGCAGCTTATCACAGGCTGCAGTGGTCCAGGTAACTTCAGACATTGCTTATGAGACTGGCACAGACATTTGGAGCCAACTACACTGGATAAGCTGGAATGCTTAAGGTGAGTATGCCTCCATATGTTCTTTTAAAACCATCAAAAGTTGTGAAAAATGTATTCCAGTGTTGGACAACTTCTTTAAAGTAAGAGGTCCATGAGGTCCATGATAAAAGTATTAGGACACAACTGCTATTCATCGAACTCAGGTTTTCCATGAGTACTGCCTTTACAAACATTCAATTCTTGAAATTTCTTCCCTCCTAAATACTTCATAATCAACTGTGAGTGGTTTTATTGAAAAATTGAAACGTTTATGAACCACAGCAACTCAGCGGGAGCGGCCACTAAACGGTGTACAGAGCTGTGGTGTTCTAGCTCTGTACACTGTATACATCTGGTCTCTGCCCGAGCTGGAAACAGCTGATTAGTGGGGGCGCCAGATGTTAGACTCCCACCAATTTCTTTACTGATGATCATTCCTAAGGGCTCGGGTAGATGCCCGTATTTTCGGTCCGAGTGTGATCCAACAAAACATTGGATCGCTCTCGGACCAGTGTTATTCTATAGGGCCATGCACATGTCTGATTTTTTTCCTGAGATAGACTCTATACGAGGAACGAAATCACAGAATTCTCAATTTGCATCTGATACTTGGATCACATGTCAACATCATAGTGGTGGACATGTCTCCTCCATACATCTGTGACCTAGTCTCCCGGTACTTACCTGCACGCAACCTCCGATCCTCACAAGATCTACTTCTCTACTCCCCTCTTATCTCCTCTTCCCACAATTGCATACTAGATTCCTCCTGTGCTTCCCCCCCTACTCTGGAACTCTCTACCCCAACATATCAGACTCTCGCCTACCGTGGAAACCCTGAAGAGGAACCTGAAGACCCACCTCTTCCGACAAGAGTACAACCTGCAGTAACCCTCGCTCCATCATACCGCTGCACGACCAGCTCTATCCTCACCTACTGTATCCCTACCCATCCATTGTATACTGTGAGCCCTCGCGGGCAGGGTCCTCGCTCCTGGACCAGTCGCTGACATGTTCAAGATTATTGTACCTGTTTTTTATTATGTATACCCTTTTGACACGTAAAGCGCCATGGAATAACTGGTGCGAGAACAATAAATAATAATAATAATAACATATATAACCTCTTAGCCATACATACATTCACATCTGCTTTATAGATGAATAGCATAAATAGCATGGATGACGCTCTTACGGCCAGATCCATATATAGTGTAATGGTTTTATATCCCGTCCTTGTCAGACATAGCATAGTAAATTTTGGAAGGAGTTGCACATTAGTTTCAGAAATCAATTTCATTTTGGCATTAAAGCCCTTATAGTATATTAATACTCAGATTTATACGAGAGCGATGGAAAAATTAGAAATGATAGAATCAGAAAAGTTGTAATAGAGAGATGTACATGGCTCTTGATCTTCAAATCTATACCATTAGCCGCCATTAGAATACATATTTCATAGCTATTTAAAGTGGAGTTTTCAAGAGCAATTACTACCAGTCTGAGAGCAATGTCGTTCTGATCTTTTATCTTTACCAGTGTCTAAAGGAATGTCAATTTCATTAAAACTTACTGACCCATATTCACTCAGTCTTACGCCACTCTAAGTAAATATATAGAGTGGGTCAAATGTATTAAAGAAACACATCTCTTAAAAAATGTGCACATTGGGAGCCGTCTAAGGTACTCTGTAAGGTACAAAAAAGACCATTTATTATACCCACAGATGGAGCCGTCTGGTTCGTTGGGCGTCTCTGGTCTTGATCATCACCTCCTCTCTTCTTGTGATGCCGTCTTCCTTCCCTGCTACATGTGGATGACATCCTACGTCTTCCACACAATATCCCCCAATCGTGTTCCTGCACTGGCGCACTTCTCTCTTTCTTGCCAAGGGCAGATCTAAGTATTGTATTGCGCATGCGCCGGCTTTACCTACTTGTCATCGGTGCTCTTTGGCTTTTCCCGGCCCATATGCACTACAGTACTTTGCAGTGACCTCGGCAGGGCAGAGAGAAGTGCGTCTTGGCAGGGGCGTGATGGAGGACACTGTGGATGACATAGGACGCATCATCCACATGACGTAGGGAAGGAGGACCGCATCTCAAGAAGAGAGGAGGTGGCGGATCAAGACCAGAGACACCCATCGGAGTGGACTGCCTCGTCTATAAGTATAATGAAAGGTCTTTTTTGTGCTAATCAGAGGGGATTGGGATCATACATACAGCATACTAGAATACTGTAAAATAGGCCTTAAAGGTGGTTGTGTTACTTTATATTGGGAAAACCTGGTCATAGGTTCCCTTTAACGTAGGAAAACTGTACTTGGCCTGGTAAATTTTATCTGCTGATGTGTAAAAATGGATGACATACGGATGTAAAATGGATATTTTTTATGTATGAAAAACGGATGACTTTCTTATACACTCTTGAGATCTTATCCTAGTGGCAGGTGCAGATGACCATATTCTCTCCATCCGAGAAAAACGGTCCCATTATGTTGTACAAACACTGGTCAGAGTTTGATTAGAGTGGGATCCGATTTTCTCAGAGGTGGAGAGACAAAAAAAAAGTTAGTCCACCTTCTCCATTCTGTCAGTCCGTGAACATTGTACCGCTCATGGACGTCATCTGAGTGCGGTCCGACTTTTTCCACCGAGCCATTGAGTTGAATGGGCAAGTGCCATCTGATTCTCGGAGGCAAATTGTGCATGCTGTGATTCTTTTCCTCTGACTGCTTATTCTGAGTAAAAAATCGGACATGTGGACAGCCCCATAGAATAACATTAGTCCGAGTGCTATCCGTCGAAAACGCGGATATCACTCGTCCGATTTATATGGTCGTGTGCACGAGCCCCAACAAGCCTTTTCGGCATTGGTAAGTGACGAGAAAAGCCACTGTTTTCTATGTAAATGGATTCCACGGGATAATTAACCTCTTTTTTTTTCAAACTGTTTTTGCTAAAAAATGGGTCAAAGTTCTATTTCTACTTACTGTAAGTTCAGTATGGAAACTGTCAACAAGCTGCTGTTGATGGATCTGTATTTCTACATTTGTTTCTATCTCATATTTTGAGTGCAATATCGATTGTTGTTCTGTATTTCGTATTGGTTCTGTACCGAAAGGAGCTTCTGAACTCTCTTGTCCATTGAATTTGTCATGTTTTGGATGGTTTCTGCTTCAATTGTTTTGCATGAGGACAGATTACCCTCCCAGAGATGTTGCTTAGATGTGAACTGCCTCCCACCATCATAGACACTCCTTTTGATGATGCTCCAGAGGTTCTCAATGGGGTTGAGGTCAGGGGAGCATGGGGGCCACACCATAAGTTTGTCCCCTTTTATGCCCATAGCAGCCAGAGATGCAGATGTGTTATGTGCAGCATGAGACGGGGCATTATCATGCATGAAATGATCTCGATGGTCCAGATGGATGGAGTGGAGGATGGCTGGTTGATGGACACCCCATGCAAACACGGCTACGGCGCTAACAAGGAGGAGGTGGAGTAATGTTTTGGGCTGGAATCATGGGGAGAGAGATTGTCGGCCCTTTTAGGATCCCTGAAGGGGTAAAGATGAACTCCATAATGTATGTTGAGTTTCTCAAACAGCACTTCCTTCCATGGTTCAAGAAGAAGAACCGTGCATTCCGCAGCAAGATCATTTTCATGCATGATAATGCCCCGTCTCATGCTGCACATAACACATCTACATCTCTGGCTGCTATAGGCATAAAAGGGGACAAACTTATGGTGTGGCCCCCATGCTCCCCTGACCTCAACCCCATTGAACCTCTGGAGCATCATCAAAAGGAGTGTCTCAAGGAGGAACTCAAGTTTTATTGAATGACCCTTTACGTTTTAATTGCTCTTTCTATAGAAGAATTCTGATTCCTAATGCTCGGGACTTTTAAGCCCCATAGTCAAAATGGCCCGAAATACCTAGGTGTGGGTATAGGATTTGGTAAATTATTCTATTTTTCTCCCTTTACCGTCCCGTTCCGGAGATTATCTCAGCAAAATTGGGACTGTTGGCAAGAGACCTCTGCTACCGCATGAATCCAACCCTGAAAAATCTCTTTGGCTCAATATCCCTATCCCTCCTGATGATGCTCAAAAATGCTCGAAAACATATAAATGTACATAAACGCCACAAATGTGATCTTACCGCTTATTATGGGTTATGATCCAACTGCTTTGTTTGGAGTCCAGTGTCCAGTGGAGTACAGCAATTATAAAAAATTAGACCCCTTATTTTTGGAGCAGCTTGATCCCATAACGCTACAGTCCTGATTCATCATGGTTTTTTTTGTTTGTTTTTAAGTCACTTTTTTTCCTCTTCTGGCACCTCGTTGACGTTTTGCTTTAAATTCTTCAAAATGGAACACGTGGTTACTGAATTTTTGGCACAATCAAAAATGCTGATATGTTTGCCTTTAATCTTTTTTCACACCTATTTAAAACAAAAAGTTTCTCTAAGTCTCAAAAATTTGTCAACATTTTTAGATGTGTATAAAATCACTCCAGATTGGTGACTGGTGTAAATTTGCGCAATTTTTTTTACTACTTTTTAAAAAGTTGCAATCAGTGAATTAGCCACAAACATCTGGAAAACAATGGCGAACTTAAAAAAAACCCCAGGTGAGCACATAAGACTTAAAGTCACAAATTTTTGGTGCAAATCAAAAACAGGCTAAAAACACTTGACTTAGTTTCAGTGTCACAATCACGGTCTCAGCAAATCAGTGAATCCTGCAGCTTTGTATAGACTGAATAGGAATTACTATGAGTTCACAGAAGGATCCTACAAGCTGTAAGGGGGCGAAAGCTCCTGAGCTCGGAAGCGATCACATTACAGGGTGGTAAAGCTGCCACTTCCTACTCACCAGCAATACAAGAACTGGTAAAAATAACTTTCATAAGAATCACTCTTTCAAAGCTCTGAGGGTTTGAAATATTTTTCAAATATACGTTTTTTTTATTGTAAAAGTCCCACCTTACCCTTTTACAAACAGTTTATATTGAAGTACTAGTTACTTATAAATTAGCAGCTTTAGGTTATGCTATTCCTAAATTTACTTTTAATTCTTCTTACCATGTCATGAATTTATGCCTTTTTTTGCAAGGTCAGCACAGATTCAATTCACAGAGTAGAAGATTGGCCTCAACCCAAGAATTCTAAATTATGCCATATTCTCCATTTTTGAGACTAGTTACCTCTCTTCTTTTCCCTTCTATGACTTATGGGTCACATTACAGTCTCATATCTTAGGACATTGTGTGACTGTGAAGAATATGGGGGCCGGAATAAGTTACATTTCCATGGAAAAAGAAATTGCACTCTGTCTTCATAGGTCCTTTAGTATAGGTGCCAACTCTCGAGGAACATCCATCCTATCTCATGATAGGTGATAACCTACTGATTGTTGAGGTCTGACCGCTGGAACCCCCACCAATCTGCAGAACGAGGAATTTTTATCCCCAATGAAGCTCTTTTATCCTTGTTACTGAATGGAGCATGCCCTATTGTTGCTCCATACAGACTGCTAGGAAAAGCCGAGCACAGCACTGGGCAGCCCCATAGGGAATGAATGAAGCACTTCCGTTCCATTCGGGCACCCAGCGGCAGACATACCATTGGTCCAAGATTTGCAGCTGCACAGGGGTTCAATAGATAAGGGGGCCCATTCCTATTTATAAAGCAAGTGGCATTGTGCACTATGATGAGTTATTGACTCCAAAGAGACCATATATTGTTCTTGCGCAGGGTCCCTCTTCTGTCTGTGTCCACTGTTGCCTCCACTGATCTATATGTTTTCTCCTATCCTGTCGATAGTTGAAAAGTTATTTTTAACAGACAACCCCTTTAAGTTGGACAGCTGTCAGATAAAATACAATGGCTATTAGGGGTACAATACCCAACGGCTACAGTGAGTGAAATGGGTCTGTCAGGTCTGGGTCAGCCTTATGAGTGCATAATGCCTTCAGTCACACAGAGCGCATCATTTATTACTGCTAAAAGTGGCTTGGGCTCCCGATCTTACACTTGGTGCCAGAAACTATGGGAAAACAGTTGAATTGGGTGCAGCCGCCATCTTTTTTTTATTGTTTGTGCTGTCTGGCATTATTATTTGGCCATTTTATGAGAATGTCCCATAAAAAAGATACCATGCAAATTAAAGGGCATCTGTCTGTAGGATCTACTCTCCAAAACCATTTATATGGGCATATAGGTCATATACCATTTAATAAAATTGAACCTTGCTATCTGTAATCCAATGTCTTATTCCAGAGAAATCCACTATTTTCTTAATATTTAAATAAACTGTTAAGATCTATGGGCTGGACATAGATCTCCCTGAGAATATGGCCGAGGGGCTTATTTTAAATTAAAGGGGGCGTTACCAGTGTGAGGAGAGGAGACTCAGTCATTACATGTCTCTCACTGATAACGCCCCCTTTCAATTATATCAAGCTCTGAAGGCAGATTCTCAGAGAGATCTATGTTCCACCCATAGATCTTAACAGCTCATTTACGTATAAGAAAAATGTGGATTTCTCTGCAATAAAACATCGAATCGCAGATATCAGGGTATCATTTTATTCAGCTTCCTATGACCTACATGTCCATATAGATGGCTTAGGGGGGGTTGATCTTACTGACAGATTCCCTTTAAGTTCTGTCCCTGGTTAGGTAACACTTCCCTATCAACCATGCTGTTTTAAATGATGCAGATCTTAAAGAGCAAAATTAAATTAGCACTTAACTGACCGGTGAAAAGTGTCAAAGAGGTTCAGATTATGTTTTAGCTCATATATTTGTGTGGATAACTTGTTTAACTGGGCATGCATCTTCCTTTCATTTAATAGATACTACAATTCTTGTCTTAAGACAAATAAGGATATCATTACTTCACCGTGAAAGGTTCTGGCCCAGGTCCATATATGCATTTGGTAGTTAGTGCCGTTGCTGACAATGCCAGTTCTTAATGTTGTAAAACATTATTTAGTCTTTGTAGATACAAGCAATCCTTGTCCTTGTCACCATTAAAGCTCCCAGCCTGTGTTTTGGCATCCGCTGTTCAGACCTTCCGAGGAGCTGTCATTTTCTTCGCAGGTAATCTCGAGTTCATCGTATGAATTAACTTAGACTCAAAAACCAACCCGCTGTAATATTTATAATTAAGAGTCACGAGGATGAGAACAGACAATGTTCTTTTTTTTTTTTTTTCATAAATCCCTGTAGTATTTTGACACTATTCCCACGGAAGGTGATTATGACGTCCGTCAGTGGTACCATGTCTGGTTTATGAATGCTTTCCATACTTCAGGTCATAGCGGGTTTTCTGTGCCCTGGCAAACGGCAATTAAATTGCTATATTAGAGGGATCAGTAACTCAATGAAGTATTGTCTTTTCTAATTGCAGTTGGAACGCTGTGTAATGAGTTAATTAACTGTTCTTAAGTGGCTCCTATAGAAGGCAATTTAATGAACATTTTCCAGACTGCTGATTAATGAAAATAGAATATGCGGTAAGTGATAGTACCTGGTCACTTAAACTATTACCCCATGAAAGACATACTTATAACTATGGAACAATCTGTACATCTAACAGTGGACAACGCTCAACAATAGATGAAGAATTTGCTGAGTTATAATTGATCTTCATCTACTATTCTTTGTTATTTTGCCAAAATGTGATTAATATTGGCCACTGGCCATACCTTGGCCCTACATGCTACTTAGCATCTGTATCTATAATGTATGTCTGATGTCTTTTAGTGAATTCAAGTAATCTATAAAGGTGAGACGTAATAGTGGCCAATGGAGCACATAATCCATCTACTTATAAGAGTATATACATGGCTATATACATGTCATGATTTAGTCAATTTGGTTCTTAGGTTTGGCAGAGGAAAAATTGATCTAGCTCTAAAGTCAAAAACTTCACGTGGTCTTGACATCTTTATATAGTCTTGACAAATTAATTTGATTTTGGCAAGTTCTCCATGTGTTCTTTGAGAATATCTTCATGTGGTCCTAACAATATCTTTACATGTTCTTGAGAATATCTTCATGTGTTCTTGACAATATTTTCATGTGGTCTTGACAATATCTTCATGTGGTTTTGACAACTTCAGGTGTTCTTGGCAAGTTCTCTGAGTGTTCTTGACAATATTTTCATGTGTTTTTTACAATATCTTTATGTGTTTTTGACAATATCTCAATATCTTCATGTGTTCTTGACAGTATTTTCATGTGTTTTTGATAATATCTTCATGGGTTAACAGCATCTTCATGTGTTTTTGACAATATCTCAATATCTTCTTGTGGTCTTGACAATATCTTCATGTGTTCTTCACAATATCCTTTTGTGGTCTTGACAAAATCTTTACGTGTTCTTGACAATATTTTCTTGTGTTCTTGACAATATCTTCTTGTGTTCATGACAATATTTGATGTGTTCTTGACAATATGTTCATGTGGTCATGACAATATCTTTATGTGTTCTTGGCAATATTTTCACATGTTCTTGACAATATCTTAATATGTTTTTGACAATATCTTCACGTGGTCTTGACAATATCCTCATGTGTTCTTGACAATGTCTTCATGTGGCCTTGACAATATCTTCATGTGTTCCTGACAATATCTTCACGTGGTCTTGACAATATCCTCATGTGTTCTTGACAATGTCTTCATGTGGCTTTGACAATATCTTCATGTGTTCCTGACAATATCTTCACGTGGTCTTGACAATATCCACATGTGTTCTTGACAATGTCTTCATGTGGCCTTGACAATATCTTCATGTGTTCCTGACAATATCTTCATGTGGTCTTGACAATATCCTCATGTGTTCTTGACAATGTCTTCATGTGGCCTTGACAATATCTTCATGTGTTCCTGACAATATCTTCATGTGGTCTTAACAATATCTTCATGTGTTCTTGACAATGTCTTCATGTGGCCTTGACAATATCTTCATGTGTTCCTGACAATATCTTCATGTGGTCTTGACATTATCCTCATGTGTTCTTGACAATATCTTCATGTGGCCTTGACAATATCTTCACGTGGTCTTGACAATATCCTCATGTGTTCTTGACAATGTCTTCATGTGGCTTTGACAATATCTTCATGTGTTCCTGACAATATCTTCACGTGGTCTTGACAATATCCACATGTGTTCTTGACAATGTCTTCATGTGGCCTTGACAATATCTTCATGTGTTCCTGACAATATCCTCATGTGTTCTTGACAATGTCTTCATGTGGCTTTGACAATATCTTCATGTGTTCCTGACAATATCTTCACGTGGTCTTGACAATATCCACATGTGTTCTTGACAATGTCTTCATGTGGCCTTGACAATATCTTCATGTGTTCCTGACAATATCTTCATGTGGTCTTGACAGTATCCTCATGTGTTCTTGACAATGTCTTCATGTGGCCTTGACAATATCTTCATGTGTTCCTGACAATATCTTCATGTGGTCTTAACAATATCTTCATGTGTTCTTGACAATGTCTTCATGTGGCCTTGACAATATCTTCATGTGTTCCTGACAATATCTTCATGTGTTCCTGACAATATCTTCATGTGGTCTTGACATTATCCTCATGTGTTCTTGACAATATCTTCATGTGGCCTTGACAATATCTTCATGTGTTCCTGACAATATCTTCATGTGGTCTTGACAACTTATTCTTGTGATCTTGACAACACCTTTAAATTATCTTCGTAACTGGTTTATGGGATTTTATTTCCTAAACTTATATTTTTCAACTTTCTATATGTGTGGTACTGGTAATTAGCACCAAATCATAATGTACTGAATATATATTAAAGTATGGGTAAAAGAGGTAAACAAATACTAAACGTGAAAGGCTTTTCAAAAAGTGATCCCACGGAGTGAATCCATTTCATTGCAAGTCAACTGGATAAGTTAACATAGTACCACCAGCATCTGATAGGAAGTAAAATAAAAATGAATATATATATACTGTATAGTGCTAAAAAGTATAGAGTGCGCATGTACTGTAGTAAACACCAACATCAGACCTGATATGTGGAGACAAGAATGTATGTCTGGGCAAGGTGCATCAAAATGTAGGACAATAAAAGAGGGTAATGACAGCAAGAAACTGTAGAGCCAGGGGGCCTGAAGTGGCAGGAAATAATTGAGGTGTACTGGGTAATGTTGGGTATTTTTATGTTCTTTATGGTGCGTGTGTCACAGACAGCGCAGGTTGACAATCTCACTTCTGTTTCTGTATTTCCTCGATTTTTATTCGAGGTCTACCATGCATGGCAGTAGGCCTTTCTGTCTCTTACTTTTTTGCTTGCATATAATAAATTGCCACATTATGTAGACATGACAGCTACTGCCACATTAGATATGTTCCTATTGATTATCTGATTAGCCTTTTATTCATTTTTGGCGGAAAGACAAGAAAACATTTACCTTTATTAGCGGCTGAAGTTGATTCTGCATGAATTGATTGTCAGCACTTTTGTGAACTCTCATTCACGGGGAATGTAATGGGAGCACAAAGAACAGATTTTTCCACTTATCACTTATTATATATTTACATTTTTGTGTGCAGTCATCACATTCATTATTCATTGTGCAGAAGAAGGAATTGGTGAAGGACATATTAACAGGAATTAAAAACAACACAAATCCAAGGAAAAATATTTTAATACACATTTTATTAACTGCCATCAGTGTCTACAATTTGATGAATGCCGTAGACTAACTCTTGTAAGTATTTTTCCTTCCTCCCCAACAGTAAAAATAATGATAATTCCTGTACTAAATAGAAACAAAAAGTTATTTTATAGTTTCATGAATCTCATCTGTGGCATTATCTTAGGTGGGCATGTCAGATTAAAGGCAAAAAAATCGAAACAAAACATATGCCAATATTTCCTACATCAATCCATTGATCTATTTTTACATCCATCATATTTTGTGCCATATTACAATTAAAACTTTTCTCCTGTGTCCCGTGTGTGGCAGTAAGACAACTGACTGCAGCAGAATCCTCTCTCCTATGCTTTGTCTGAAGCTTATGGCAAACGATGGCTATGCTCCACCCCTTGACTGAATCGTTGGGGCTTCATTCAGATGCCTGCTCAAGATTTAACTGGTCAGGAGGAAATGACCCAGATGAATGGGGGGCATGATTTTCAGCTAGGTATGTTTGATTCTAAAACGCTGCGGTGTTTCAGACATACTTCTAAAGCCATCAGGTACCAAGCCGCATATGAGATTAGTCGGACAGGCGTGTCGCCGGTGGCTTCTCCCCATCCTCGCCCGTTGAGTGACAGGTCTCTCTCTTTGTGCTTGTACTGTATAAGGAGAGACCTTTCAGTCCAAAGAAGAGCGAGCTGGGACTACAACTTGGTCTACAGCTTGGTCTCTGGTGGCTTTTAAAGAATGTTCTTCTCTGAAACCATCTCAGAGTCAAACATAACCTGGCTGAAATCTTTCAGCCAGGGCCTGATACATGCAGTCCATGGGTCGGGCAGCATGTATCATTTGTGAGGTTCCCTTTAAGAACAAAGTTCAAAAATACTTTGCAGCTAAAAGTTTTCACTAATGGAACATTTGTATAACTATAAAAGCTCAGCATTGTGTACTTTTTTGTAATCGCATATAAAACTCAGTAAGGATTGTCTGTCAGCCCTTGCTGTATGGCAATGCACCGCCAATAAATGACGCATAAAGTTAAAATGTAAGATATATGTCACAGTCATCTCTTGCTAATGTAGCTATAAAAGAGCTCGGAGTGACTCAGTGATTCTAATATAAAGGATTGTGCATTTGTGGAGTTATGGGTGATAATATTAGAAAGTGAAGCAAGTTCTCGTACAGTTTCATGGAGGATAGATGTCCTGGTTTCCAAATAAAGCTGTACACCATTGCTAAGTTTTCTAAAATAGAAGCTGATTACATAGTTCCCTTTTATCTCTGGTACAGAATTTTGGGAGTGGAGGGGGTAATCCTCATTAGTGTATTCCTTCTTTTTCATTCAGAGTTGCAACCACAACCGCTTTAAGAACGGTTTCACACACAGATTGAAAAAAAGCCACTTTTTTGCAGAACTTTTCCTTTATTATAAACTAGATTTTTCTTTTGATGTAACTCAATAGGAAAATGTAAATGAGCTACAAACTGCTTTTTTTGTGGTGCTTTTACGCTTTTACTTACCTTTGGTGTGGTTTTTGGTGGCGTTATGGTTGTGAATATGTTTAGGTTTCACAAAAGGCTTGCTATACAGTTAGATGCCTTTTGGTTTCTTCCTATGGAATCTTAATCATCCAATCTTAGGGCAAGTGCAGCCAACCATATATTCTCTCATCTGATAGAATTGGGTCGATTATTCAAATCACACTCTGAACAGAGTGTGATCAGAGTGTGATCATGGTGTGATCCGATTCTTTTGGATGAGGAGAAGTTGGGGGAAAAAATTTCTCCATCTTTTCCATTCTGTCAGTGCGCGGAAATCGGGCTGCACTCAGATGACATGCGAGTGCAGTCTGATGGTTTACATGGAATCATTGACTTCCATTCGAATATCGCATCAAACATGGGTATGCTGTGATTTTCTCCTCGGACAGTCTGTGTCCGAGGAAAAATTTGAACATGTGCTCGGCGAGATTGCACTCGGATCGAATATACGGTCATTTGTACCCTTAACAAAGAAAAACTTTAAAAAGTAAGAAGTCCAAAAGTCCCTGCAGGCCTACTTCGATTCAACCTCCTTACTGGCTATACCTGGGAGAAGGGGATGGCTTAGTGAATGAAATCGGCAGTTAGCCAGGCCCTTTCACTCACTTCTATCGTCAAAGGAAACGCTGTCATATGTTGAGAACAGGATTGCAAAAGGGCCTGCTGAGACCCCACATGCAGTGGCTACAGGTGATGGGGTCACCTGGAGTAAGAAGACTACATTACTAAGGAAACACCTCCCCTTGAGAAGGCTACACGCTAAACGCGCGTCGGGGTAGTGCTGGCAGGCCTAAATGGGGATCCCTCCCTACCATGGGTAAGCAATACCATTTTTAACCTATTCTTTCTGTCTCACTTTATACTCATGGCTATTGTACCTTTTGTTTTACTTGTCATGTTGAGACTGGCTGTGTAGGTGCTGCACATTGCAGTATAGTTTGGAACCAACTTTCGCTCTCAACTGTTTGTTCCTCCTTATCTGACTTATCTATGTATTGATGGTGATTGTTATAATAATATTTTTCAGTAAATGATGAATTTTTATATTTATTGGTGGTTTATGGCTACTCCATTTTTTTCTTTTCTTTCATTACTAAGTGATCTAACATAGGCTTAGTTCAGACAAATGCATTGCTCTTCACTGAGCACTGCCTCGGGGTTTGTGTCATAATCCGATGGAAACCCCAGCAGAGCCTCAATGGGACCACGCACCATTATGAGGCTGATAGAGTCATTTTGGACTTTGTGTCAATTCTGCCTTTGAAGCGTCTGATTTTTACACGTGCACAAAAGCATAGTCTTCCACGCTTTTGTGCTTGTCTGAAAAAACTGAACTTTGCCAGGACGGCAGCCAAATATAGTCCAAAATGACTCAGTCAGCCTCTTAAAAGTGAATGGCTGTTTCAGGGATTGTGTCAGAATCTTGTTTTGGGGGATTCCAACAGAAACTCCAATGTAGTGCTCATCGGGAAGCACTGCATGTGTGAGAGCCTAGCCTTACTATGTGAAGGTCATTTATTAACATCTTAATTTTGCTGGAAAACCCCTTTAAATGGTTTTAGAATAATACTGTAGTTCCCTTAAATTCAGTAGTCACTAGTGATGAGTGAGCATGCTCGTTACTCGAGATTTACGAGCATGCTCAGGTATTTCCTGAGTATCTTCAGCGTGCTCGGGTGTTATGTTTGAGTTGGGCTGTGTGCATGATTTGCGACTGTTTGACAGCTTTAATACATGTGAGGAATGCCTGTTTCTTAGGCATTTCTCACATGTATTAAAGCTGTCAAACAGTCGCAAATCATGCACACACAGTGACTAAAGCATAGCACCGGAGCACGTTGAAGATACTCGGCGAGCACCTGAGCATGCTCGCCGAAAGGGTTAACAGAACAAACTGGCTCATCACTAGTAGTCACATGAAAGACGAGCAGCAGACAGTAAGTCCCTGTTGCCTACTTTATGCTCAACGTGTCTATTAGTATCCGCCTCTATAAAAGGTAAATATTTTAAGGAATTTCAGAATAAAAAAACATTTAATTCATAAAACATTTACTGTAAATACATAAAGTACTGAGAGAAAGTGGAATAATCTTCTCTTAAGAGCTATTTAAAATTTCTGCACTGGCACTTTCTTGCAGGAGCAGAAAGCGGGCTGCTTGCAAGGTGCCGTGTTTTCATTCTCTAATGTCTGCTCCACTTTTCAAAAAAAAAAAATGTTCATAAGTCAACCTATTTTCTTCAGAGTTATTTGACAAAAAGCTGAATGTGCATTTTAATGAAGTGAGTTTGTAAATGCTGACTCTAAAATATCTGTAGATGACTTTAAAGGGCTTCCATTTTGGAAAAACCTTATTTGTTAGAAGGGATCCTTTTAATCCACATCTACTTGAGAATTTACCTCCAGGGCTTATTTTATATGAATGGGGGCATTACCAGTGTGAGACAAGTAACTAACACAGAACAGTAGAACTGAACTTTGTCTCATAACAAACATGTTAGCAGCTGTAGCTCTCACAGCTCTGCTGTATTGCAGCACTGACTGCCTGTGAGATGGAAGCTGATGTATCAGGTATAATCACAAACAGCTATGCAGTGAGATCAGGAGAGCAGAGAGCGACCATTACACGTCACACTGGTAACTCCTCCTTCATGTAAAATAATCTCTGGAGGCAGATTCTAAGGGAGATCTACTTCTGACTCATAGATCTTAACAGCTCATTTACATATAAGAAAAATGTGGATTTGTCTGGAATAAGACATCGGATCGCAGATATCAAGGTATCATTTTTTTCTGGTTCATAAGACCTACATGCCCATATAGACGGCTTAGGAAGGTTGATCCTCCTGACAGATTCCCTTTAAATGTAAAATGATTTTCTAATAAAACATATAAACACATATTAGGTGTCCCTCATCTCATTAAAACACAAACTAAACTAGCATTGTCAGTTATGGTAAATGGCATAAAAAATTGCAGTATGAAATTTGTCATGCATGCCATCCTTCTAAAAAAAATCAATATAAATAAAACAAATAAAGAGGTCATCCACTACTTTTACATTGATGACTTATCCTTAAGATAGGATGGGATATCCTTCGGATAGGTCATTAATGTCTGATTGGTCGGGGTCTGACACCCGGCACCCCCGCCGATCAGCTGTTATCGGTGTCGTTGTTGGCACCGTACTCACCGAACTGGTCATCTTCTGATAGTGGCTGCCGCAGGGTACTACCTATCTGCTGCCTACTGATTTCAATAAGAGGCGGATGTGTAGTATCAAGCCTCAGCCATTATCAGAAGACGGCTTGGTGGCCGCCGCCGTCGACACCGATAACAGCTGTTTGGCGGGGATGCCGGGTGTTGTACCCCGACCGATCAGACATTGATGACCTATCCTAAGGATGGGTCATCAATGCTAAAGTCTTGAACAATCTCTTTAACTTATACGTATCACAGAATAATTTCTACAAAAAAATATAATTCATCCATCTAAAGCAAGGTCCTAAATGGCTATTTTGAGGCAATATAAAAAAATGTTATGACTAATAGAACTCTATGACCTAAAAATAAAAATTTCCTGCGGTCCAGGGTCCTCAAGGGGTTTTAATGGAGAATATGTCATTTGTGTCTCGCTAATAACTTTCCTCTATATGTTATTTGTGCTGTTTTTGTAAAATTATAGAAGTGAAGGGTTTATGGCTTCAGTTCGTTACAAATTTATCGTGATCTTCCACTGCCATGTGCTGACGCTCAAGGAGCGCACCGCCACGGATTGTAATATTTTTGTACTTGGGACTGAGATCACCACTTTCTTTTTGTCCCATGATACAACCTTTATTTTTTTTTTTTAGAAAATTGAGAGCAGCCGTTACAGGTCTTTGGGTGAGTGAGCAGAGTAGACGTGAAACAGATGTAGATGATTATTATGTCATTTGTCTTCAAGGGACACTTGTTGGAATTTATCACGTGTCAAAGAAACGTTTTCTGAGAGTAGGAGAGGTTCGCCTGGAAATTTCGCACACACAGAACTTCCTTTGTTGTTTCATATTATGTCACCCTCATGTCGGAGGGCCCAGAAAAAGTTCTACATTTTATTAGCCAAGTAGGAGATTTTTTCCAGGGGGTCGGTCCCTCCTGCAACGGATTTTGGTAAATCCATTTTTGACACTTCCCAGGTTAATGGATTTAGCAAGGAATTTTATGGTGTAAATAATATTCAAGGAGTGTGATGCTTAGATAGACTTGTGTAGGAAAACGGAAAGAAAGTTGTAAATTCTAATAATTTTAAGGATTTTAATAATTATTTAATTAATTGATTAACAGCAAAAGAGTAAGGGTACTTGAGGAAATGTAGATCGCTGGCTGGAGACCATTAAGATTTCTTGACTGAAATTCCTGAAAATGTAGGTATCACTGTAGTAAAGCCCAATGTTCTATTTCCTCTTGAGTTTAGGCGTTGATTTGCTTAGATATAAGGTGTTGTTTGCTAGAGGCTTCTACTGTAGAGCTGCCTAAACTGAGGAACAAAAAGGTCACGTATTAAAATGGTTATTGTAATATGGCTTATTACGTAAATGTGCTGTCAGCTTCAGAGCCTAGGTTCTTAATGTGTGTTATGTAGATCCTATGGGGTACAATCCATGTCTCTAGAGGGTACTTTTGCTGTCTAATGCTCTGCATTTAATAAGTAAGTAGTGGATATGTGACTTAGGACTGTTTAAGAGAAAATTACTGATTTCATATGTTCTGTAACTGGCTATGTATGAAATAAAAGGGTGCCGATGTAGAGAATAATCATTGCAAAGAATTGCTTACCCCTTGCGTAACCTAAAGGTGGTATCCAATGCACCAGATGTTCTCCTCCAAATAATGACTGTATTAGTTACGGCATACATAGAGCAAATAACATGCAATGTTTCGGCCACACAAGGCCTTTGTCAAGCCATAAGTGAACGGAAATGTATATACAGAGCAAATAACATGCAATGTCTCGGCCACATAGGGCCTTTGTCAAGCCATAAGTGAACGGAAATGTATATAAAGAGCAAATAACATGCAATGTCTCAGCCACATAGGGCCTTTGTCAAAGCATAAGTGAACATAAGTATATAAACAGAGAAAATAACATGCAATGTTTTGGCCACACAGGACCTTTGTCAAGCCATAAGTGAATAGAAGTGGAAATGTAGCACCCCGAGGGCTCAGCTGCTACAGGGGTATTGCACCTCAAACCAGAGGTGTGATATTCCACTCCCGGGTAAGGATGGAGTGTGGACCAGGACTCGGTAGGCTGCATGCACCACACACACCCCATTTCCGAGGGACAGCTCAACGGTGCTCCCACAAGATAGAAGTTCAGGCACGACAGCATCTGTCCCTGACTGGAGTGGGGAGGGGAAAGTACACCCAGCGGTGTAGGAGCAGATAGGGGTGGGTCTCTGGGCATAGGTAGGAGCCCATTGGTTGCTAGTCACCTGGGCTCGGGTGTTAGAAGGAGGTATAAAAGGTGGGCACCATCTTAGAACAGAGTTCAGTCCAGTTCAGTTCAGAGAGGAGGAGAAGAAGACAGGAGCTCAGCCAGAGAGGGCTGACAGGGAGCTGTGGCTCAGTCTGGGCCCAGCTCCAGAGGCAGGCCTGGAGTGGAGGCCAGAAACAGCAGAAAGAGAGAGGAGAAGGAGCGGAAAGGAAAGTAAGAAAAGAACTGGAACAGAGGAGAAAGGAAGCAAGAAACACAGAGAAAGGCCCAGAGACACGAGGACAGAAGGAACCCCATATGCCCAGAGGAGATACAGGGTGAAGGGTTGGCAGAACAGGGTACCGGAACCCAAATTGGTGGAGGCAACAGATTCCTCAGCCAAAGACCGGAGGTTGTTACCACATCTTGGTGCGACCCCTCACTACATCCACCAGAAAGGCATACCGGATAGGGTCAGGGAAACCGGGAGAGGTTTCGCCAACAGAAGGCCCGAGGAAGCTGGACAAAGGTGGGTCACTGGTGGGGACGGCCAGAGAAACGTAGAGAAGGTAGCTCTGAACCACACTCTGGAATTACCTGGGAGTTGACCGAGTCCCTCACCTGGTGGACGCAGCACGGCTCGGGAAGTCATCGCCTGCAGCATTGACATGAACAACAACTGTGAGTAAAGCATTGAAAACTGCAACCGCACGTCTCTGTGGTTCCTTGCCGCACCAGCACCATTAGCACTGGGACCCTCACACCATCACTCCCACCATCCACATTAGCTGCCCTGAGGCAATACTTCTCCCGTGGGGAGTTATCCCATACTCGGCTGCGCAAACAACATCTGCCTCAGCGGTCGGCAGCGCAGCGGCGGTCCCCACTGACCGCAATCCACGGGTGGCGTAGTCGGACAATTACAATACCAGTAGACTGCCACTGGTTTGACCACCCTGGGCACGGACCGGGTCACCGCCACACGGAGACTACAACCCCCAGCATTCTACAACAGGCCCGGTTCCGGGTTCCCCTGCACAACACAGGCCCAGGGGGCGCGTCAACTTTGGCGTAGTCGGCAGGATCTTTACCAACCCGCCACAAGCGGGTATTGCGTGCTTGAAGAAGATTGTGCATGTACCTTGAAAAGAAGTCTCCCACCATTTCCAGAAGTTTCCCGCCGTCCGGAGTCGTTTCCCGCCATCCGGAGCCGATTCCCGCCATCAGACGCCATCTTGGACCGTTTCCCGCCATCATCATCCGTTTTTCCCGCCCTGGCAGAGCGGACGCCATTATGTGCGCACCAAAAGACAGCAGGAAGCCACCTCCCATCGTGGGCCAGGTCCCAGAATGGCGCCAAAGAAGGAGCCCGCCCCCACCAGCCATGAGTGCAGCAGTGGAGATGTCCATCAACGTGGGGGGGCTGCCCCTGAAGGTGATTGTCAGCAGATGCCCCCAAGACCAACCCCCATGGGGGCGGATAGTAAAGAAAACTGAGGGGCTGGGTGCGGCCTTGATCAGTCTGGACCTACTGCACCCGGAGATGGAAGGAGCAGAGAACTCCACCAGCACCCTGGCCCGCAGCCTGCTGCAAGCTGAGCCACCCTGCAGCCTGACAGAGTTGCTGGCCCAGCTGCCTAGAGACCCGGGCAGTGCGCGCGCAGCGCTGGAAGACCTAAACAGAAGAATGGTCCGGGCGCAGCGGGATGTGTTTGCCGGGTGGAAGGAGGAGATGACCCGGCAGCACGAAGGCAGCCAGCGGAGGACCCCGCCGGGACCGGCAGCTGCAGACGACGCCGCGGAGGAGGCCATGGAGACCGAGGCAGGTAATGGGGACGCCACCACCCCAAGCCCTGGGAACACCAGCCTGCCCTCACCCTCCGTTGCGGGACCCAAAGCCCCGGGGACCGTACCTGACACCACGCCTCCACCGCCGCCAGCTAGGCCTCAGGCAGCGAGAACCGTCATCACGCCCCGACCCGCGCTGTGCCCTCTGAACCCGGGCGCCGTAACGCGGGAGACGTCACAGGCCAGGACGCAAGGCCCAGCACACCCGGGCGCCGCTGCCTCACCCGCGCCCCCTACCTTGGCGGTGCCACCCTCGGGCGTGACCAACAAGCGACCACCGGGCGCTGCCACACGTCCGAAGCCCGCGGTGCCGCCCCTGGGTGCGGACCTGTACACCCAACATACCAGCCCGGACGGGCTGCCCTTTGGGTGGCCACCAGAGTTTGACAACATCCGTCTCCGGGGAGAACAACCCCTGAGTGAGCCTCTGATCCCGGCCCCGGAGCCCGCCAACATCGCTCCACCCCCTCTGGAGGATGCCCAGTTTGCATGGGACCCCACCGGCGAGAGTCTCATGGGGTTCACCCAGGAGACCCGGGCAGAAGCAGCCCAGCGCCTGGATTGCTGCCGTCAGCAGCTGGCCACCTATGAAAGAGAGCGGCGGCAGAGGCGCATCAGGGAGGAGCGACTCCAGGCCAGGAGCGCGGAACAGAAGAGGAGGGCCCGACAAGACACTCACGCCATCCGCGGTCCCAGAGCCACCGGGACCGTAGTCAAGTTCCAGCTAGAGCATGGCTGGGGCTTCATAAGAGACCCGGAGGCTGACACTGACGTCTTCGTCACTAGAAGGGACGTCGAAAGCCACTTGCCAGAGGGACATCACGGCCGTGACCTGTACCCCGGTGACGTGGTCACCTACACCCGGCACAAGGGCGCAAAGGGACTGTACGCCCTCCACGTTCACCGGCTCACGGAGGAGGAACTGCAGTACCGCCCAGACACGGAGTACACTGAGGGTCCGGACGGACCAGAAGATTACCCGGAAGAGCAAGGAGCATCAGGAGGACACCGTTACCAGTAAACGGTAAAGTGGAACTGTACATAGTTACCCGTACGGGTATAAGAACTGTTACAAGAACTGTTATGAGAACTGCTGCTGATTGAAGTGTGGTCCCCGTTGGGACTAGTGTGGAGTTATTAAAGGGACTGTTACCTGTGTGCCCCTAATCCCTAACCAGGCTGAGGACTGTGAGCAGCCATTCTCCTATCCCTACTGGCCGAGGACTGAGAGCGGCTAACCCCTTGTAAATAGTTGCGCTTCTTAAAGCGCCCCCTACTGGTTTTATATACGAAGACTGCAACGTCTACCTCGGAATTAAATGGACTGTTGCACCTTTACCTGGTTGCAAGTTGCACAGCGGCCAGAGCTCAAGAATAGTGTTGAGCCACCCCCGTAGTGTTCGAGTTCGGTTCGGTTCGTCGAACACCCGTGTGTTCGCCGAACTGTTCGTCGAACTGTTCGTCGAACACCTTCGAACACCGTTAAAACCAATGGCAGGCAAACAAAAACACATAGAAACACATAGAAAACACCTTCAAAGGTGTCCAAACGCTGACAAACTGCTCAGAAGACACAACTAACACATGGAAAAGTGACAAGTACATATAGTCATGCGAAAAGAAAAGAGGTAGAGGAGTAAAAGGAGGGGGAGACACAGATATAGGCATGTCATGCCCTTCTAAAATCCAAAAAGTGAGAAGCCGACACACTCAGTCCGCTCCTGCCCGTGCTACCTCCGTGTCGCCGGGTTTGTGCCAGAGCCGCGGTGAACCCTGACGGCCAGCCCCCCTCTCCCAATACTGGTGCCTGTCTGCTGGTGGGTCGAGCGAGCCCCCCTGTGGTGGAGGCAGCTCTAAGCTTTTTAATTTAAATTGTCTCTCTAATTTGAATAAATACACTTTAAATCCATTTACAAGGATCTATTGGAGGGCAAGTCTCATGCCAGCAGCCGCGTAATTCCAGCTCCATTAGCGTCCACTAAAGCTGCTGCAGTTAAAAAGCTTTTATAAGGATCGAGCTCGGCTGTCCACCGCAAGGCATCCTACTGCCAGTCCGAGCCCCTATGCCTTGGGGTGCCTCCTGATGCTCTTCACTGAGTATCCCGTGGTCCCGAAGCATTTCCTTTGAAAAAATGAAGTGTCCAAACTACAGGTGGTGTAGCTTGCTTATCAGCCGGGATAATCCGCTGACTAGCAGACCCTGCTACTAGGCACAAAGTATTTCCTGGGCTAGATGCAGTTAAAAATTTGTAATTAGATACTCTCGTTGGATGCTGAGAAAGCATTCCATAGAGTCTCCTGGCACGCCATATATGATTCTCTTAAAAAGCTTGGGGTAGGGGTCTAGGGGACCCTTTTATAGCCAAAATCACGGCCCTGTATCGCAATACGTCACCTAGGCTGAAGATAAATGGAACTGTAGCACCCTGAGGGCTCGGTTGCTACAGAGGTATTGCACCTCACCCAGAGGTGTGATATCTCACTCTCAGGTAAGGATGTAGTGCGGATCAGGACCCGACACCTGCATGCATTACACCACATTGCCGTGGGGCAGGGCGACCAATATGCCCCTGAGATGGGCACGACTGTCCCTGTCCCTGGCTGGAGTGGGGGGAGGGAACACTGAGGAAGGGGAACCCTGTAGTGCAGGAGCAGGGAGGAAGCAGTTCCTGGGTGCATTGAGAAGGGAGTATAAAAGGTGGGCACCATCTTAGTTCAGTGCAGAGAAGTCTGAGCAGAAGTGGCAGGGAGCAGGGGCTCTGTATGAGCTCTGCTCCGGATGCGGGCCTAGTAACAGAGGCCCAGGCCTGGAAGAGGGAGAAGGAAGGAAGAGGAGCGGAGAAGGCTCCAGGAACGAGGAACGAAGGGATCTCAGGGGTGCGGACGGGCAATTCGCCACCGCACGCCCGAATCCACCTGCGTGGAGGGGTCAGGCCAAAGGGGGAGACCGGTCCCCGAAACTAGTGGAGGCAGGAAACGACCCTCAGCTAGAAACAGGAGGCTGTGACATTTTATGTGGCGCAGCCCCTCGCTACACCCGCTAGGAAGGCACCACATAGGGTCAGGGAAACTGGCGCCAAGTTTACCAAGAGGAGGCCCGAGGCAGCCGGACAGAAGGGTTGGTAAGAAAGGCCAGACAAAGGACACACAAAGGGGGTCCTGTGAAGCACTCCAAAGTTATCTGGGAGTTGTCTGAGCCCCTCACCTGGTGAGCACAGTACGACGTGGGCAGCCGTTACCTGCAGACGTGGTCTGGATAATAAGAACTATGAGTAAAGGCCCTGGACTGCATCACTGACTCCGTGTCATTACTGCTGCTGCCCTGCACCATCACCCCCATCCTCCGCATACACTGCCCTGAGGCTATACTCCTCCCGTGGGGAGTTATGCTACGCTCTGCTGCACCCACAACACCAGCCTCAGCGGTCTGCCCTGGAGCGGCGGTTCACTCTGACCGCAATCCACGGGTGGCGTAGTCGGACATTTAAACATCAAAACCACATAAATAGTTCCGCCACTGATTTGACCGCCCTGAGCCACGGAACCGGGTTGCCGCCACGGAGACTACAACCACCAGCATCCACCAAAAAGGGTCCGGCTCCGGGTGTCCCAAGGCCCAGGGGGCGCGTCAGAACATTTTCATCACCTTTCACAATCACCAATGGGACAAGGCATGGATGTTCTCTGTCCCCTCTCTTATACATCCTAGTGACGGAGCACCTGCTCTCATCAATTCGCCATAACCCCAATATTAGATGGATTGAGGTGGGAGGCACCGAGTACAAGTGCTCTCTATTTGCTGATGATGTCCTAGTATATATCACTCAATCACATATATCCATCCATGCTGTTATGGCTGAAATAGATCACTGTGTTACATGGTCAAATTTTAAAATCAATGCAGCGAAGTCTGAGGCCCTCGATGTCTCCCTCCCCAAATCCATATAGGATTCCATCCAGTCCAACTTTCCCTTTGCCTGGCCCTCACAGGGTATCAAATACTTAGGAATTCCTATTCATAGAGACCTCTCCCATCTATGTTATCTTAATTTTGGGCCCTTTATTGAACAACTCCATACAGACCACGGTTGGCAAGTTAGAACTGTAAGATTCACTACGTGAACCACTGGTGTTTTGTGGAAAAGCACATGTACACTGTGTTCCAAATTATTATGCAAAAAGTGTTTAGGGGTGATAAGGGAAGAATTTGTTTGTTTGTCAGTTAAACTCATTGATGGTGATGTGTGTCAGGGCTCTTTATATCACTGTAAGCAATTGCAGACACCTGTGCTAATTAGTTTGGCAGGTGTGTCCAATGAAAGGCAAGACTACTTAAGAAGGCTGTCTCACATTATTAAGCAGCCTACATTTTCTGCCAAAATGGGAAAGAAAAAGGATGTGTCGGCTGCTGAGAAGCAACAAATTGTGGAGTGTTTAGGTCAAGGCATGACTACAATCAACATTGTGCGATGATCAGGATGAAGTGTCTTGGCAATCAAGAAGTATGTAGCTGATTCACAGTACACACGTGTGCGTGCTGATAAGGGCAAATTGAGGACTCTTTCCTACAGGCAATTACGTCAGGTTGAAAGAGCAGCGGCAAAAAAGCCTTGTCATAGCAGCAGACAAGTTTTTGAAGCTGCTTGTGCCTCCAACGTCCCCCGAACAACAAGATGCAGGGTCCTTCAGAGGTTTGCAGCTGTGCATTCGCCATCCTGTCGACCTCCTCTATCCACTTCACACAAGCAGAAACGGCTCCAGTGGGCCAAACATTACATGAAGACTGATTTCAAAACTGTTTTGTTCACGGATGAGTGCCGTGCAGCGCTCGATGGTCCAGATGGATGGAGTGGAGGATGGCTGGTTGATGGACACCCCACGCAAACACGGCTACAGCGCCAACAAGGAGGAGGTGGAGTAATGTTTTGGGCTGGAATCATGGGGAGAGAGATTGTCGGCCCCTTTAGGATCCCTGAAGGCGCTAAAGATGAAGTCCATAATGTATGTGGATTTTCTCAAACAGCACTTCCTGCCATGGTTCAAGAAGAAGAACCGTGTATTTCACAGCAAGATCATTTTTCTGCATGATAATGCACCATCTCATGCTGCACATAAAACATCTGCATCTCTGGCTGATATGGGCATAAAAGGGGACAAACTTATGGTGTGACCCCCATGCTCCCCTGACCTCTACCCCATTCAGAACCTTTGGAGCATCATTAAAAGGAGTGTCTATGATGGCGGGAGGCAGTTCACATCTAAGCAACAGCTCTGGGAGGGTATTCTGTCCTCATGCAAAACAATTGAAGCAGAAACCATCCAAAACCTGACAAATTCAATGGACGAGAGAGTTCAGAAGCTCCTTTCGAACAAGGGGTCCTATGTGAAAATGTAACATCACCTAGAATAAAGTTTTGAGTTGAAAACTGTTTGATTTCAGTTTCTAACAACCTGCTAATGCTTATAATTTCAAAAATGACCATTTTTTTGGTCTTTATTAAAATGAAAAGGTTGATCGAAAAGTTTGGGGGATCTAAGAGTGTGGCAACCCAGTAGTCATGATTACTTCGAATTCTGACAATATGAGGGTCATGCTGCAGGTAGTGCAGCAAGAAGGCACTTATGTGTCTTGCGCATCTCGGAGCCCCAAAATTATTTTCCGGGCTAGATGCAGCTAAAAATTATTATTAATTTTAAAACTGGTGAAGCTTTAGTATAGATGGCCTAATAGGATCAGTGCTGCACACTGCTACAAAGCCCAAATTATTTTCCAGTCAAGATACAGATAAACATGATTAGTAATTTTAAATCTGGTGGAGCTTATTATAGATGGCCTAATAGAATCAGTGCTGCACACTGCTACAAAGCCCAAATTATTTTCCAGCCAAGATACAGATAAACATGATTAGTAATTTGAAAGCTTAAAACGGTTGGTAGGGTGATTTTAACCAATCATCAAGCTTTTACTCTCCCCAGGATGACACAGGGGTAGAAAAGTCGTTTCGGATCCATGATTTGTTCATCTTTATGAACGTGAGTCTGTCTACATTATCAGTGGAGAGCCGCGTGCGCTTATCTGTCAGCACACCACCAGCAGCGCTGAACACACGTTCAGACAGAACGCTGGCTGCGGGGCATGACAAGATCTCCAAGGCGTAAGTGGCTAGCTCCGGCCATTTATCCAGATTGGAAGCCCAAAAAGAGCAAGGGTCCAGTGACACAGTCGTGGCTTCAATGTTTACTTGGAGATACTCCTGTACCATCGTCTCTAGGCGTTGACTATGTGTCAGACTTCTTGTCTCCTGTGGCCTTGCAAAGGATGGGCTAAAAAAGTGGTGAAATGATTCCGCAAAATTGATGTTACCAGCAGATACTGTGGTTCTGTTACGGTTTGAGTGCTGAACACTTGACGGTCCCACGGTTGGCAAGTTGGAACTGTGAGATTCACTACGTGCACCACTGGTATTTTGTGGAAAAGCACATGTAAGATTCTGCAACAGTCTCTGCTGATACTCCTGCATGCGTGCATCCCTTTCTATGGCAGGAATAATTTCTGCAAATTTACTTTTGTACCGGGTATCTAACAGTGTGGCAACCCAGTAGTCAGGATTATTTCTAATTCTCACAATTCGAGAGTCATGTTGCAGGTAGTGCAGCAAGAAGGCACTCATGTGTGTTGCGCATCCAGGAGCACCAAGTCCCTGTTGTGTTGGTGGCGAGGTAACAATCATGCTTCCTTCCTCTGTCCTCTCCCCCCAACCTCGCACAACAGAAATGTGATCAAGGTCTCCCTCATCTGATGAGTCTTCCATCAGTTCGTCCTCCACTTCTTCCTGGGCTCCTGCACCTTCCTCACTAGTTTGGCTGCTACCATGCGCCCTGGTAAAACCATCTCCCCCACCCTCACATGCCTGCCGCCTTGGTGCTGCCGACCGTCTGGACCTTGCAGATGTTAGCCCTTCCGCATACAACTCCTCCTCCTCTACTTCCTCCACCTCCTCTTGTGCCACCACCTGACTCCGAATTCTGTTTAACATGTGCTCCAGCATGTAAATCACCGGAATAGTCATGCTGATAATGGCATCGTCAGCACTAAACATCTTCGTCGCCATTTCAAAACTGTGCAGAAGGGTGCATAGGTCCCTGATCTGAGACCACTCCTCCAGCGTGATTTGCCCCACCTCTGGATCTCGTTGGCCCAGGCTATACGTCAGAACGTATTGCACCAGGGCTTGTCGGTGCTGCGACAGTCGCTGCAACATGTGCAGAGTTGAATTCCACCGGGTAGGCACATCGCATTTTAGCCGGTGAAGTGGCAGGCCCAACGACTTCTGTAGAGATGTAAGTCGCTGAGCTGCGGGATGCGAACGGCGAAAGTGAGCACACAGCGACCGTGCCCTCTGCAGAAGGCCATCTAGTCTGGGATAGTGGGCTA
The DNA here is from genome assembly GCF_046119375.1 of Phyllobates terribilis. Taxonomy (NCBI): domain Eukaryota; kingdom Metazoa; phylum Chordata; class Amphibia; order Anura; family Dendrobatidae; genus Phyllobates; species Phyllobates terribilis. Next base: position 211,953,571 of record NW_027362769.1, on the reverse strand, counting down.
AAAATTGCTGGACAACCAAGTTCAACACGTGAGCCATACAAGGCACGTGTGTGACATTGCCCCGGCGAAGGGCCGCACCCAGGTTTGCAGCATTGTCGCACACGGCCTTCCCTGGTTTCAGGTCCAGTGGAGACAACCATTCATGAAATTGGTTCTCCAGAGCTGACCACAACTCCTCAGCTGTGTGACTCACATTTCCCAGACATTTCAATGTAAAAACCGCCTGATGACGTTGAGCCCTACTGCCAGCATAGTAAGGAGGTGTGCAGGATCCCTTCTGCGCAGTTAGAAAGCTTGTGGCATGACCAGACAGGCTTTGGGTGCAGGTGGAAGACCGAGAGGAGGTTGAGGAGGCAGAAGCAGTGGAGGAACTTTGACATAAAGAGGATTGACGCACAACTCGTGGGGACGGCAAGACTTGGACAGCAGCCCCTTGTCCTGCTGTCACCATAGTTACCCAGTGCCCAGTCAGCGACATGTAACGCCCCTGTCCATGCCTACTCGTCCAAGTGTCTGTGGTGAAATGCACCCTGTCACACACAGAGTTTCTCAAAGAAGCGGTGATGTTGTGTGCGACATGCTGGTGGAGCGCAGGCACACCTTTCTTTGAGAAGTAGTGCCGACTGGGCATCTGGTACTGGGGCACTGCGACGGACATAAGGTCTCGAAAATCCTCTGTGTCCACCAGGCGGAAAGGCAGCATTTCTGTAGCCAAGAACTTGCAGATGGTGAAATTCAACCTCTTAGCTTTCTCATGGCTAGGAGGAAATGGTCTTTTACTTGTCCACATCTGAGGGACCGAGGGCTGGCTATTGTGCTTAGACGGGGTTGATAAGGGTGTCCCCGGCAAACTGCCGGTCTGTGAGGATGATGCAGGCGGACATGTTAGGTTGCCTTGATCCAAAGGTGGTGCTATCGATGTCGGACAGCGCTCAACACCAGCTGGTGTTACCACCTCCAAAGAAAATGATGACCTGCCAATCACGCTGGCTGTTGCGGGTAAAGAGGTGGCAGGTCTGCGCCCCAAAACAGGTGTGACTGCTGTCCCCCCAGTCACAGAGGATGAAGAGGCCGCGGATGCACAAGATATGGCAGACGGTGGTTGGCCCGGCCGGCTAGGCCGCATTGTAGCAGACTGAGCTTCCCACTGCAACTTATGCTTCATGTCCATGTGCCGGTTCATGCATGAAGTACTCAAACTATGTATTTTTTGGCCTCTACTTAGCTTTTGCTGACAAATGTTACAGATAACACGAGTTGGGTCATCTTTATCGATCTGAAAAAATGCCAAGGCTATGCAAGGCTTAGCACCCATGCGACCTGAAGAGCCACCACGACTTGTGGTGAGAGGCAGAGTTGTGTTTGAGGATGCAGTTGTTGACGTGCTTCCAGTACTACGTCTCTGTCCAGGAAGGCGCAACCTGACCTCGTCGTCACTAGCATCTTCCTCCACCTCCTCTGCTGACCTCATCTCTTGGCTGACTGTGGGTTGAGAGTAAGTGGGATCTCCAACCTCATCATCATCACCCTGTGCGTTATCACACCCGTCGTCCTCAGAGCCAACCTGTTCGTGCCCTGACAAAAAACTAAAGTTGTCGCTCCAATCAGGTATTTGAGTCTTATCATCATCTTCCTCATTGTCTCCACCAACAGGAGTTACAGTTTGGGAATGAGGGTCTACATTATGGTCAGAACCTTCTGCGTCTGGTCCTGGATCCGACTCATAAAGATTCTGGGCATCAGTGCAGATCATTTCCTCGTCTGGATTCACAGAAGCGCTGGAGTCGACCTCTGATTCCCAGGCTATAGTATGAGTAAACAGCTCTGCAGACTCAACCATCTGTTCTACCTCATACTCAGACGGGCAGCTGGAGATTTGGGAGCTGTGAGGAAGCAAGTGCGATTGGGGTGACACCTTTGAGGACTGGAGTATTTGTGATGTTGAAGTTGATGTGGAGGAGAGCCCACTTAAAGGAGCACTTGATATCCGTTGAAGCACCTGCTGTTTTTGTGCCTCATCTGGAATTTGTAGCGATTGGCGTGGCCGTAAGAAAGGGATCTTATCACATTGTCCGCTAAAAGAAGTAGACATTTTAGTTTGGCTGGAAGATGGTCTTTCTTCTGCAGATGTTACTGTTGCTTTAACACCTACCCCACGGACACAACCTTTTTTCCCCTTCCCAACACGCCTATTCCCCTTTCCACCAGCAGCAGGCCTTTTTCCACTCATTTTGGTGGTTAACTAATTAACAACTCTGGAGTTGTTTGCACAAAAAAACAATGGATGGGAACCGAGCAGAGCTGAGTGGCCAAACTGTGGTATTAGGCCAAAACTATTGGCTGGGTTAGATGCAGAAAAAATTATATTCAATTTGCAACCTGATGGAGGTCAGTATAGATGGACTAATAGAGAAAGTCCCACACACTGCTAGAAGGCCAAATATTTTTTCAGAGCTAGATGCAGATAAAAATTATTTTTAATTTGCAACCTGATGGAGGTCAGTATAGATGGACTAATAGAGAAAGTCCCACACACTGCTAGAAGGCCAAATATTTTTTCAGAGGTAGATGCAGAAAAAAATATATTCAGTTTGCAACCTGATGGAGGTCTGTATAGATGGATTAATAGAACAAGTCCCACACACAGCTAGAAGCCCAATATTTTTTCAGAGGTAGATGCAGAAAAAAATATATTCAGTTTGCAACCTGATGGAGGTCAGTATAGATGGACTAATACAACAAGTCCCACACACAGCTAGAAGCCCAATATTTTTTCAGAGGTAGATGCAGAAAAAAATATATTCAGTTTGCAACCTGATGGAGGTCTGTATAGATGGATTAATAGAACAAGTCCCACACACAGCTAGAAGCCCAATATTTTTTCAGAGGTAGATGCAGAAAAAAATATATTCAGTTTGCAACCTGATGGAGGTCAGTATAAATGGACTAATACAACAAGTCCCACACACAGCTAGAAGCCCAATATTTTTTCAGAGGTAGATGCAGAAAAAAATATATTCAGTTTGCAACCTGATGGAGGTCTGTATAGATGGCTTAATAGAACAAGTCCCACACACAGCTAGAAGCCCAATATTTTTTCAGAGGTAGATGCAGAAAAAAATATATTCAGTTTGCAACCTGATGGAGATCAGTATAGATGGACTAATACAACAAGTCCCACACACAGCTAGAAGCCCAATATTTTTTCAGAGGTAGATGCAGAAAAAAATATATTCAGTTTGCAACCTGATCGAGGTCTGTATAGATGGACTAATACAACAAGTCCCACACACAGCTAGAAGCCCAATATTTTTTCAGAGGTAGATGCAGAAAAAAATATATTCAGTTTGCAACCTGATGGAGGTCAGTATAGATGGACTAATAGACCAAGTCCCACACACTGCTAGAAGCCCAATATTTTTGCAGAGGTAGATGCAGAAAAAAATATATTCAGTTTGCAACCTGATGGAGGTCAGTATAGATGGACTAATACAACAAGTCCCACACACAGCTAGAAGCCCAATATTTTTTCAGAGGTAGATGAAGAAAAAAATATATGCAGTTTGCAACCTGATGGAGGTCAGTATAGATGGACTAATACAACAAGTCCCACACACAGCTAGAAGCCCAATATTTTTTCAGAGCTAGATGTAGAAAAAAATTATATTCAATTTGCAACCTGATGGAGGTCAGTATAGATGGACTAATAGAATGATGCTATGCCCAAAAGATTTTACTTCACTAGGTGCAGTAAAAAAATTGGTATTCTATACACAGGTGGTATATCTTGCAACACAGATAGGCTACTCCACTGACTAACACACTCTGCAATAGGCCAAAAAGGATTAGCTTTGCTAGATTCAGCCAAATGCTGTGAAAAAAACTTGCACAGCACTGGCACAGACCTGCCTGGCAAAAACTGATAGGAACTGATGTAACCTAGTCCTGAAAAGGACTCCAATTACAATTAGTCTTAACTCCCACAATCTATCTATTTAAGAGCACAGACCTGCCTGATAAAAGTCGTAGGAAATGCTGTAACCTAGTCCTTAAAAGGACTGCAATCACAACTATTCCCTACTCCCAAGCTATCTGTAGATTTGTGCGAAAATTGGCTTGAAATTAACAAGGTATAGCGCACACAGCAACAGCGGTGCCGTCTAACACGCAGCTGCAGCAGTGAGAAAATGGTGGCGACGGGGAAAATGGCTTGGTCTTATAGGGCAAGGACATGTGACATACACTGCCAATGACACATGCCCTTGCTTGTGTGAAAAAAAGCACTTCGCTCCGTGTGTGCGCTGCTGATAGGCTGACAGATTGCACCTCCCCACTGTAAATGCGGGAAAGAGAAAAAAAAAATGGAGATCTTCATTGTTCCTGCAGAGATCCATCCCCTGCCCCTCCCCCCACCCCCCTGTACACTCAAACTGCGTATTAACATTAATTTTCATCATTACTGAGAAAAAATCCAGTTATGATTTTGGTGCACGAACAGTTATCGAACATAACCTCGAACAGCCGAATTTTTCTCAAATTGTTCGTGTTCGCCGAACGGCTCGAACACCGCCCAAAACAGCTCGAATTTGAGATTGGCGAACAGTTCGAGTAGAACAACGCTCATCTCTACTCAAGAATGTTCTACTTGAAAAAGTTTTATATTGAAAAGTTTTATATGCTGCTAGAATAATAATGCAAATGTTTCATGTGATGTTTTATATGCTAAAAGAGTTCCGTTAGTTTTGACCATAGCTAGTGACAGAAGAATGTTAAAGAAAAGAAAAAGAGTACCAGCAACGTTAAAAGAGAAAAGTGCCTCCCATAAAGGGATGGGTTTATAGTTATTGTCTTATATACGAATGCATTCTAAAAATTTGTATGTTTAAATTGTTTTGCACTTTTCTCGCCCGAGGATGTGCTGTGATTTACCAGGGGGGAATGTAGCACCCCGAGGGCTCGGCTGCTACAGGGGTATTGCACCTCAAACCAGAGGTGTGATATTCCACTCCCGGGTAAGGATGGAGTGTGGACCAGGACTCGGTAGGCTGCATGCACCACACACACCCCATTTCCGAGGGACAGCTCAACGGTGCTCCCACAAGATAGAAGTGCAGGCACGACAGCATCTGTCCCTGACTGGAGTGGGGAGGGGAAAGTACACCCAGTGGTGTAGGAGCAGATAGGGGTGGGTCTCTGGGCATAGGTAGGAGCCCATTGGTTGCTAGTCACCTGGGCTCGGGTGTTAGAAGGAGGTATAAAAGGTGGGCACCATCTTAGAACAGAGTTCAGTCCAGTTCAGAGAGGAGAGGAGGAGAAGAAGACAGGAGCTCAGCCAGAGAGGGCTGACAGGGAGCTGTGGCTCAGTCTGGGCCCAGCTCCAGACGCAGGCCTGGAGTGGAGGCCAGAAACAGCAGAAAGAGAGAGGAGAAGGAGCGGAAAGGAAAGTAAGAAAAGAACTGGAACAGAGGAGAAAGGAAGCAAGAAACACAGAGAAAGGCCCAGAGACACGAGGACAGAAGGAACCCCATATGCCCAGAGGAGATACAGGGTGAAGGGTTGGCAGAACAGGGTACCGGAACCCAAATTGGTGGAGGCAACAGATTCCTCAGCCAAAGACCGGAGGTTGTTACCACATCTTGGTGCGACCCCTCACTACATCCACCAGAAAGGCATACCGGATAGGGTCAGGGAAACCGGGAGAGGTTTCGCCAACAGAAGGCCCGAGGAAGCTGGACAAAGGTGGGTCACTGGTGGGGACGGCCAGAGAAAGGTAGAGAAGGGAGCTCTGAACCACACTCTGGAATTACCTGGGAGTTGACCGAGTCCCTCACCTGGTGGACGCAGCACGGCTCGGGCAGTCATCGCCTGCAGCATTGACATGAACAACAACTGTGAGTAAAGCATTGAAAACTGCAACCGCACCTCTCTGTGGTTCCTTGCCGCACCAGCACCATTAGCACTGGGACCCTCACACCATCACTCCCACCATCCACATTAGCTGCCCTGAGGCAATACTTCTCCCGTGGGGAGTTATCCCATACTCGGCTGCGCAAACAACATCTGCCTCAGCGGTCGGCAGCGCAGCGGCGGTCCCCACTGACCGCAATCCACGGGTGGCGTAGTCGGACAATTACAATACCAGTAGACTGCCACTGGTTTGACCACCCTGGGCACGGACCGGGTCACCGCCACACGGAGACTACAACCCCCAGCATTCTACAACAGGCCCGGTTCCGGGTTCCCCTGCACAACACAGGCCCAGGGGGCGCGTCATATACACAGAGAAAATTACATGCAATGTTTCGGTCACAGAGGGCCTTTATCAATCCATAAGTGAATAGAAGTGTATACACAGAGCAAATTACATGCAATGTCTTGGTCACACAGGGCCTTTATCAAGCCATAAATGAATAGAAGTGTATACACAGAGTAAATAATATGCAATGTTTCAGCCACAAAGGGACTTTGTCAAGCCATAAGTGAACAGAAGTATATACACAGAGCAAATAACATGCAATGTTTCGGCCACACAGGCACTTTGTCAAGCCATAAATGAACACTTCTGTTCACTTATGGCTTGACAAAGGCCCTAGGTGGCCAAAACCTTGCATGTTATTTGCTCTGTGTATGCTGTAACTAATAAAGCAAGTAATTGGTGGAGAATGTCTGATGCCTTGGATTTTTTACCTTTTGATGATTGTGGAGAGTTGTACCAAGACAGCACAGACTATGGAGTACTGCATGGGAGTATACCATTTACGAATATAAAGGTGCTATCCCATCTTAGAAAGTGATACCATAACTTTATGAATGTTATGGGTCCAATGTCTGCTCTAATCCATCTTTAGAATGAAGAGGCCACAGTGCTATTTAAATTCGGTGTCCCTTTAACCTTTTGTCTGAAGCTGGCACCATAGACTTGGATGGAGTCATGCTGCAGCAGGTGGATAAAGGAATATCTATGAACACACCACTAAATCAACACTCCAAGCCCTTTACTCTTATGGCTCATGGGGGTCCCAGAGGTTGCCCAACCATGATCATTAAGTGACGGCATATCCTTGTAATAGGTCATGACTTACTGAATTGGGAATAACCCTTTAGCTCTATTTTGTATTAAATTAAAGCCCCATTGACTTCAAAGCATGGCGCTTCCTTGAAATAAACCCTTGCTGGCCACTTATTCTAGAAATGACTTCTAGAGAGAGTCCCAGTAGGTGACAGCTGTGCAAGCAACACATAGTAGAGGATCATTCAACATTTTGCTCATTTCAGCTTGAAAATTCAGGTTTCACAGCAATTAACATTGATCCCACTTCTCCCTTAAAAGGTCCTAGCCTGGCCACACTTGTTGCGCAAACGTTTTTTTTGAAAGCTCTTTAGAGAATATCTGAAACCAAAAGTAAAATTAAGAAGGACACAGTGGAAAATTATGACTTTCGAGATATTCAAATACGAATTTTTAGGCATTTCGGACAAAATTCAGATTATCGTTCTGCTTTTGAGATTATGTTTAGATAACAGATGTCTTTAAATTTGTTCAGACGGGGATCACTTCTGCTTTTGAGTATCTTGCATGTTCCATTTCAGGGACAGAGAAGACAAACGGAAATCATGTCCAAAAGGCATCCATTGCATTACAATGCGGAAGAAGAGCTTAACCAATGATTATTATGGGTTCTGTTATGTTAAAGTTTATAGGATGAAATTCAAATAGTTTTACATGATGCACCTTTTTTTTTCTTCACCTAAATCTGACTCGTTTGGAGACTAGAGTGACCCTCTACTTCGGTTTTCATCTGTTCTATAGCTGACTAGTTTTGGACATTTTATCTGATCACAGTACAGTCAAGGTGTGAATCTAACATTATAAGGTTTACTGTTTAAAGAGAACAGAGGAGGCCACATCCTAGTTCTGGGTCATATCCCAGAGGAATGTCTTTACAGATAGAAAACCACTAAATTGCTCAATGTATGGTTATGGGTATTTTAACAAGGATACCAATTAAAGCGCCATACGTTTTTCTCTGCAGGTTACTGTGAAGCGTAATACTTTTCAAGCTACTGTATATTAGCCATCTGTGATAGATAGATGGTTCCCTTTATCAAACCAATTAATGTGAGCTTGCTTACGTAGTGTGATTTCTGTTGGCTGTGTAACGTTTTTTACGTAGTCAAAATTTACATCTGGTGACACGTTTCAAATATTATATCCTCCTTTTGTTAGAGCTTTTCTCTTACATAGTGTACAGCATGTTTCTATGGAGCTTTACTACCAAAGCCTGGCTGAGTGTGCCCAGTAGTTACATTCCAGGAAAGGAGTTAACTCCTGACATCCTAGTCACCTCTCTTTCTATACAGCAGTTAGCTACTGACCTCCTTATTCCTCCCTCTTAGCTCCTGACGATTCTGTTTCAAATCTTGCAAAATCATCAGCCCATAGCATTGGCAGCTTCCATAGCATTGGCAGCTTCCAGAGCAGTTCTTCTAATCAAGGCTCTCACTTTCCTGAGCCTTGTGCTTGTTCAAATGCCCTATTATCTCGATATGTAAGTAATATAACAGTGTGCATTCCAGAACTAACCTCTGATAGTTGAATATGTTACAGCAGAACTTGTGCTGAGCTTTACAGTTCTACTATTAATCTTCAGCTCTGCTACTCATCAGAACTGTCACTCAAAGAAGAGCACCCGCCCCCCCCAGAAACTAGGAAGTAAGGAGACTGTAGAGCTGTGAGCTGGTCATGAGACAACTTGGGAATAACCCTTTAATGGAATACAGATACGATTTCAATTCGTTAAAGATGGAAGCTGCACACTGATCTCAATATAGCCTAAGTGATCTCTGCCTCTTTAGGGAGGTCCACTGTTTAATTATATACACATATGCTACCGGTAATTTGCCATATGACCTATCTCAGCATTGCTATTAATTTGGCCAAAACACATGTTCATAATGTCTAACTGGCCCTTTAAATGAGTACATGCTTTTAATGCGTATTTCTGCTTTAAAAGTAGTCTAATCCATGCTCTACTGTTCTTCCAAGCTCAGTAATTTAATGCCTGTATATGCTGTAAATGATATATGATCTCTTTTTATCATAATAAGTGTATGCACAGTTCTTGCACTTATCCCTAGATGTTTCCTTTTCGGTTTTTTGGCTGCTGTGCATCTTTACATATTTTCACTGTGTACTTTTGTTTTATTGTATTACTTTCCTTGTAACTGTAGATTAGAAACAGATGACGGCACTTGGATCAGAAAAAGGAGATGTCACCGAGTTTATTAAAGACAGAAGCACACGATTGGAAGCAGACTGAGCTGTAAACTGGACTGATTCTTAAAAGAATTTCTTCCTCCTCTGAACCAAATGCAGGCAGCATATTCCATGTGCACACACAGCTGCCGAGCCCGCTGAAGAAAGCATATCCCAGAGCAAGCTGAAGTGGCGGACATGCCTCGTGTCAGTGTGATGAGCTCTGCAGTGATGACACAGGCCGCATTCACATTTAACACATCCTGACTGTTGACTTATGTGTGGCTCCTCCAGCTCACCCCTGAGGACATGTGCATTAAGTACCAATAGGAAGAGTGGAGTAGGAAGAGGCAGGCCCTGAGCTCTTTATATATCGTCGGTCATTAAGGTCTTCCCCATAACATCTCCATGTTGGGAAAATGACATAAATTCAATCTGTCACCCTGCGTCAAAGCATATTGGTGCCTTTAAAGCATTAAATATGGATATGCAAAAATTTATTTTGAGTTAAAGGAGTTCCCTGGGAGCAGTAATGTGTAGCTGACAAAACCGAGTACAAGACGTTCTCCAACATCCTTATGTAGTCTAAGTCACTCTTCCAACCCCACAGACCACATAAGACGTTATATGCATCTCTACTTTATGGTTAAGATGTACATGATACTGCAAACATTCCTTATTTATGTATGTTTTGCATTAATTTTCATAGCTAATCGGACAAAAATAGACTTTTGACAGGCTTTGTATGATGTCTATAAAAGCTTATTAAAGGGAACCTGTCACCAGCTTTTTCCCAAATAAAGTATGGCCACCACCATTAGGGCCTTTTTTACAGTATTCTGAAAACATATATGTTTTACTGTGAAACGCTGTAGAGTTTCAGTGGAAATCATAGTTGAAAGAACAACCAGAAACGGGGGTGACTAGTAGTGATGAGCGAGCATGCTCGTTACTCGAGATTTACGAGCATGCTCAGGTGTTTTCCCGAGTATCTTCAGCGTGCTCGGGTGTTATGTTTTCGTCACTCAGTGATCATGATTTGTGACTGTTAGACAGGTTTAATACATGTGAGGAATGCTTGTTTCTTAGGCATTCCTCACATTTATTAAAGCTGTCAAACAGTCACAAATCATGAGCACTGAGTGACGAAAGCATAACACCGAGCACCGCTGAAGATACTCGGCGAGCACCCGAGCATGCTTGCTGAAAGTGTTAACAGAACATTCTCACTCATCACTAGTGACTAGTCCAAGAGGCAGGACCCCACCAGCTTCTTCCCACCAGCTCAGCTAGACTGACAGCCCACACATTAGGGAGAGACATGACAGTCTAGCTGAACAGTTTGGGTCCTGCCTTTTGGACTAGTCACCTTGTTCCTGAGTGTACTACTAGCTTTCAACTATGCTTTTCTCTGAAATGCGATAGTGAACATAAATATTTAGAATGAAGGAGCCCGTCTTTGATTCGGGCCGCATAAATCAGCTGACAGGTTCCCTTTAATGGTGGAGATCAGTCATCTGGGCAGGTCTTGTAGCCTATCAAAATTAGGGAGCGAGCTGTCAATCGAGCTGAGTTGGGTAGGTAGAAGCCTGCTGAGCGCTGCCATCCCAGCAGGCTTCTTCCTGCCCAACTCCGCTGGATTGACAGCTCGCTCCCTATTTGTGACACTCTACAAGACAAAGCAGGGTTTACAGCTAATGAATTGCAGCTTTCAATGATCACTGATCAACTACTTGTTTGCTGATCGGTGGTCGTTTAATAGCCTGTTTAGACAGCACATTTACTATGTCCACAGAATGATTCGAAATAGATTGTACTGTGTACACAGACTACCATTGTACTCGGCAGTGCATGTACAATGATGTGCTGCCGAAAACGATCATTTGTAATCATTTCACCCTACGAACAAGCGTTTTCTTCATTCTCTGGATGATTGACAGTCAGATTGTACTGCCCAATATCAGGAAATTAGTGAATTCTCTTTCATGAAAATCCACCAGGGTAAACTTAGCTTTAATCTTAGAAACAGCCCCCATTTCTGGCTTAAAGAAGGGTCTTGATAAATAGCCCTTTTTATAGTTTGTTTGGTTAAGAGCTGCTGCCCATATTCTCTGTGAATGAGGTTTTTATACATCAGCTGTCTTTATGTAAGAGTAATGTTGTGAATATCTTTGTTTTTCCATCATACCAAACCCATCTTGTGCTTTTATGATTGCGGAGTCCTATTGATCCCTAGTACTCTCTGCCGCTGATCTGGTTACTTCTCACTCCGGATAACCGTCTATGACATCATTATCCATTTAGATGCAGCATTATGTTATTTAACTAAAATCTCTGACCTTTACAGCAAAGTGGTATAATTCTATTGCTTGACAATAACTCCAAGAAAAGTCTGTCATTGTGAGCCATTATTTTATGATTTATGATTTCTGTAAATCGGCCTATAAAGATGTGATGTAATTGTGACTCATCCTACGTTGGTTCAGAAAGAGCTGCCGGCTGGCTTTAAAGCAATTTTTTTCATTTATGGTCTGTTTCATCTTTTTATCTGATATTATATGTTTAGTACAGCTTTGGAAAAAGTAAGAAGTTAACTCCTTTATAAAAATAGATTACTTTTTTCCCCTAAATACAATAATCTTGATTTCCTCTACACTATCGGCATAGTTCTTATACATCAAGTCTTTCTTCTTGCAAAAGGAAACATGTACAGTGCCTTGAAAAAATATTCATACACCATCAACTTTTCTAAATTTTTCACGTTACAACCACAAAATTAAATGTACTTTATTGGGATTTTATGTGACATAGCAACAGAAAGTAGCAAGTATTGTGAAGTGTAAAGGAAATGATACATGTTTTTCTAAATTTTGTAAAAATATAAATCTGAAAATTGTGAGGTGCATTTGTATTCAGCCCCCTGAGTCAATACTTTGTAGGACCACCTTTCACTACAATTACTTATTCAAGCCTTTTGGGGTCTGTCTCTACCAGCTTTGCACATCAAGAGGTTGAAATTTTTGCCCATTCTACTTTGCAGACTAGTTCTATCAGTGAGATTGGATGGAGGCATCTGTGAACAGCAATTTTCAAGTCTTGCCACAGATTCTCAATTGCATTTAGGTCTGGACTGTGACTGGGCCATTCACACTCATGAATATGCTTTGATCAGAACCATCCATTGTAGCTCTGGACCTATGTTTAGGGTGATTGTCCTGCTGGAAGGTGAAACTACGCCCCAGTCTCAAGTCTTTTGCAGCCTCTAACAGGTTTTCCTCCAGGGTTGCCCTGTATTTAGCTCCATTCATCATCCCATCAACTCTGACCAGCTTCCCTGTCCCTGCTGAAGAAAAGCATCCCCACAGTGTGATGCTGCCACCACCATGTTTGATGTTGGGGATGGTGTTTTCAGGGTGACGTACAGTGTTCGTTTTCCGCCATACAAAGTGTTTTGCATTTAGGCCAAAAAAGTTCTACCTTGGTCTCATCTTCTTCTACATGCCATGTAGTTGATGTTGAAGAAGGTGCTCTGGTCACATGAGACCAAAGTAGAACTTTTTGAGCTAAATGCAAAGCGCTATCTGTACAGTGTACATGCTGTAAACTTTACATAGGGTTAACATTATGCGGTTTATCTGGTGATGGTCCAGCAGATGCCCTGATTGAAGGGATCTCAAAGCTTGGGCACAATCCTAGACCTCTGTGACTTAAAAGTCAGTTCATCCCACGGATTTCAACCACCTAATGCGCATGTGATGCCCCCGACTCTCTTCCAGCAAATGATGTCAGGGAAGAAAAGGACAGAGCATGACAAATGTCAACTCATGATCCTATTGTTTGTGTCGTTTGTGAGATACTGAGGTGTCTGGTAGTGGCTTACTCCCCTCTCCTCATTAAAAACACTTGTGCACTTATCCGAACAGGCGATTCATGTGTATGGTGAAATTGGTAATGATATTGTTCAAAGAAGTCAGCATTTGTTACTTTGCAGAAAATTTCGGAAGGTGTGGAGAAAATGCTGCAAAGTAAGAATGTAAGAGTGTTAATAGTTTATTTTTATTAGTCAACAAAATGCAAAGTGAACGGACAAAAGAGATATCCAAACCAAATCAATTTTTTCATTCTTTCCTGTTTAAAAAAATGACACAACCCCTGTAATATATATTTAAAAGGACCTGTCTGGTTGCCTGATGACATATTTCCTTTAAATTGCGCACTTGAAACAACTCAGCAGAGTCAAGTTATTTACAAAGGAAATGCAGGGGGTAAACAAGTCTTCTATAGATACAATGACATGACTTCCTTGATACAAGTTTCCAGCTGTGAATCCTATACAGTCTTTGCTTGAATGCTCCTTAACAGGTGAAAGTGATCCAAGAGGCTCTCAGCCCCTGTTACAATACCTTCCTTTTCCCCACAATGAGGTTAACGACAAAGGAAACTGATCCTGCTTCTCTCAGGGTTCTTCAGTAATTGGTATTATCCTGGTGCTCTCTTTTCAAGTCTTGCTGCAATGATTAATTAAATAGTATAAAAGCTTGTGTCACCGTATACCCTGGGTGTCATGCTCTCATCTCCCTTTACTTTTTGTTTTTTATTGATTTCCATGTCAAAATGTAGTATAAAGTGTGATATAACAGATATGGAGGACCAAGCACAAGTGAGTTTAATGTACTCTTCTGATCTAGATTATCTTATAATCTAGAGCCCTATATAAGTGTATATATATAAATATCGCTCCCCTCAACATTGATATTGTAACACCAAGAAGGAAAAGTCATGGAATTATGGAGATCACGGGATTGATAGACACGTTAATGATATGCAAAAGATGAAAAAAGGTGAACAAAATTTTCAAAACATCGAGTATGAGCACCATGTGCAGAAATCCCCACACTTGGCTGCTATTTGAGGTTATTAATGGTTGGCTGAGGAATGTTGTGCCACGCTGAATGCATTTGGGCAAATCATCAAGATCCGCTGCTGGCAACTCCCTCTCATTTACAGAACAATGGCATACCTGATGTGCTCAATTGGAAACTGGAGCCAGAGAAGCTGCAGGCCATAGTAGCATGTTTCAACCATGCAGGCCGCTTATAGTAGCATGAGCAATATGTGGCTTGGCATTGTTGTGTTGAAAAATGGCCCCTGGGACCCTTTGAAGCAATGGCCTTACCACTGATTACACAACTAAATGAATGTAATGTAACACTGAGCAGTTAGTGTACCTGGAATGAAGACTAAAGGGGTCCGGCTACTGTACATTGTACACCTTAATGAGTAGAATTCGTGTGACATTCCGTCATGAAGGCCGCTTCATGGTATTGCCCACTTGGTCTCCAGATGGAGGCTGGAATGGAGCACTGAATGCTGGATTGGAGGTCGAGCCTCTTCATCAGTGATACCTGCTTTTGTCTTGGATGCAATTATAGCTGGAGATTGGTCTGGAGACCATGTGAGCAATGCAATGAAGTGACTTTCCAGAGGAAACATCACACCAATCCTACTACCAGGATAAGGGTGTGGGGCGGCATATTGTACAGTTACCGGACCCCTCTAGTTTTTATTCCTGGTATACTAACAGCTTGGCGTTACATTGATTTGGTTCATGGAACCAGTGGTACGGCCATTTCTCCAAAGTGGCACAGGAGCCATTTTTCAAGACAACAAGGCCAGGCAGCATGTTGTTTGTGCTACTATGAGTAGACTGCATGGCCTGAACTTGCTACCATGGCCTAAAGTGTCTCCGGAATTGTTTCCCGTTGAGCACATCTAGCACTGCATTGGTTGACAATTGCATCAGGAGCTGCCAGCAGTAGACCTTGATGATTTGCCCAAGTGCATTCATTATGGCAGAACATTCCTCAGACAGCCATTAATAGCTTAGTGAAATAAATTGGTTGACTACAGTAAAAATTATTGTTATATGCTCTTTTTGAACATTGAGTCTTCTCCCCTTTAATAGGTGAATATTTGCTCCATTTTGTCCATTGACACTGCTGCATTAGCTAGAATTCCATTGAAATCAATATAGGCATCAACATAATGCACTTTTTTAAATGTGACATGAGGGCTTTGTCATCAGTTTGGTCCCACTTTGACCTTATTGGCTTACAAGGACAACTATTAGAACATATGGATAGCAGAGAGGGGGCTACACCATTCAGGATTGTTCTTTATCACCTAGAAGAGAAAACCACTGAAGTACTACCTAATTAGAGGCTACTATATAGTGAATTATGGAGCCCGATCATTTGAAGAAGACCTCCAGCATGTAGACATTTTTCACTGATGACTTCCATATCACATATTACTGGAAATCAGCAACCAGGGACTACAATTTCCAAAGATTTGGAAATATCTTGTCACGATTCCTTCACTCACTGTGTCCTAGGGACGCTGCTCAGCTGCCCTATGGATTTCAGGGGTGTGCAGGGCTGCTAGTTTTTTAATGGGATTACCTGACCGCCCTATCAATGGCAGGGGCATGCTGGGCTATCCCCATGCAGATTAAGGATTGTCCAGCAGCCCAATCAATCTGGGCCTGCTGAGTTTCCTTTAGGTGTTACCCCTTTTTAGTGATTGCCTGGCTATTTAGCTAGCTGACAATGATCAGACTATTGCCAGTCGTAGCTTTGCTCGGTGGTGTGTCTTCCTTGTCCTTTGCATTCTGCTGTTCTTATTTTTGGTGCCTGACTTTGCCATTTGACTATTAGTTTGTCTTGCCCCTTTGCCTTTGACGTACACTTCTAGTATTTTACCCCGGACTCCTTGACTCCCCTGTCTCACAGCTTGCCCGTGAGAAATGGCTAGTCAGTGTCTCACATCTCTGTAGTATGAACAAGCATGAATTCTGGGACACTTGAACTTTGGGTCAAAGTTTCATTTATGTATTGAAGAATATAACATTTTTCTTTGTTTTCACTTGACATTAACAGATTCATAAGACATTGATTCATATGATAACCCAGGGAATCAGCTACTTGTGATTCCTTAGGTGCAGCATCCCAGACTTTCTAACAGAGAGATGGATCGTAGTAAAGATGGATCTTCACTGATATCTGGAGCTTAGTTCCGTGCTAAAAGACAAGCTCGTAATTCCTACAATTTTGTTTCATTAAATCAAACAGGGCAGATCTGTCAACACCATATGCTGCCGGTGTATTATTCATAAAGCATTATAAGTTTCATGGTTGGATTACACAATGAAATATCATTTATGGAGAATTTGTTATATTGTTGCTAAAAAGATTGTCTCACAGGATAGGTGTCAAGTTATAGATCGGTGGGAATCCTACCACTGGGACCCCCACCAAATGCCAGAATAGGACATTTTTACCCCCTTTAGAATGAAGTGGCAGTGACATACTCCATTTATTCTCTATTGAACAGCGGAGCACAGTATTCGCCTTTTTTCGGCAGCCTCATAGAGAATCAATGGAGCAACATTCTATTCTAATGGGGAGAAAAGTGCCCTTTTCTGGTGGGAGTCCCAGCAATTGGACCCCAACTGATCTATAAGATATTGCATATGCCAGGTATGGTCCATTAATTTTCCTAAGGAGCCACTGGTTCCTCACAGGAAGGCAGTAGGGAGCGACATGCATGTAGCCTGTTAGACATGATGGGCCCAGAAGTACAGAGTCTCAATGTCACTTAGACCTGACCTGGGTAGACCTCACCCCTAGGTCAGGTGCCCATGCAACACTGTGCAAGCAGACTGTGATGCTGGCCCTTTGGCTGTCCCTGTCCACTGGCCGGACAGGGACAGTCAAGAAGCCAGATGTAGCCTGTGGTCTGTAATTTGCCCAGATCTGACCTATCCCGTAGATAGGTGATAACTTCTTTTCACCAGATAAGTCTTTGAAAACTGTGGAAAGTTTCTGTCTCTTCTTTGATTGGATTGGATGATGGCCACCAACATTACGGATTTGTCCACTTTTTCATTGATTTCACCATGACTTGATGACAATGTAATGTGTATAAAAGCAGAACCACTGGCTGCCGATGTTTGCTCTTGGGAAAACAAGGTTTGACATGTTGCCTTTTACATATCAATCCATTCCTGGAAGCAGGCAGCTCAACTAGACTTTCTTTCGACACAGGAGGGTGCTGTAACATGCATGAAGGGGGCTTGCTATCTTGCTTCATTTTCTGTCTATAATTCAGTTGTGATTGAGAAGGGAGCTGCCATGGTTGTTTAAATGACCCTGTTAGACAGCTCGCATGGCCAACACAGAAAGGGGAAGAAAGTTCTCTTCTGTGTTAAAATTATGCAGAAAGTGTGGCTTCCGAGACACGGGACACAAAGGTCTATATTGAATGAACATTTTAAAGCTTTTTAAAGTGTCTTGTTGTTGGTTCTGCCAAGGTGTGGCTGGGAAACTACATAATAGAGCAATTGCCTCTTTTGATTTCCTTATGATTGGAATATTTGTGAAAGAGTCATGAGATTGACCTATTGGGAGCTGGGGTGGACACAAAGCTTGCATTAAGGCTCAGTATGTAGGTAAAGAGAAGGAAATGTAGAAGTCAGAGCAATTCTACTAGTGGAACCTTTCAGGGGTGGACTTTCATATTCCGACCATGTGTAGCGCTTGTCATTACTGAAGGAAGGACCATGTTGGCCTTGCCAACCAGAGCTTACACTCCGAAGCCCACCCCGATCCAGCGACATTCCTTAGTTCATTTTTTGAGTTGTTTTGGCTACTTAGCTATTTGAGCAATGCTATTTGGGCACTGTATGGAATGGTCATGTGCTCATTGCATTAATATACTATTTAGGTCCTATATGTTGAGAGTTGGGCATCAATAGAAGGTGCTTCATCTCAACTTTGTTTATCTTTCAATAACCTATGTTTATTAACAATTTAATAAAAATATGCTCCACATGTTACTGAGATCATGAAACGTAGAATTTTTTGGAAGTTAAATCTCAAAGCCAAAATGTGGGCATCAACCCAACATATTACTGTAGATTATCTGCCCTCAAAATAGTTTTCTCCAGACTTGAATGGTTAGTCTTCTGGTTCATCATACTTTTGTCATCCTTATTTATCTGGCTAGTGCTTTTCTGACGAGTCTTTGATGATATTTCTGCAGCCGCAGTCTAAGGCAGCCATTGTCCTTTCAATAAGTGGTGATAGAGGAGTTCTGAAGGTCAATGGTACGGAGTTATAGAAAGTCACTCGTTCTGAGATTTGTGTTTTCCAGTCTGGCAGTCGTATTGATTGTTTCCAAATTGATTTTGTGAAGACAGCATACATGATAAGATGTGTGACACAAAGCTAGGCTCTCCTTACATAAGAGAGCTGCAAATGCCGAAATTCACCTGTACTCTGCAAGAATGTGAGATTCATGCAGCGGTAGCACTGGGATCATTCAGATAGCTCAATATGGTAAAGACAAACTAGAACATTGGTAAAAGCAAGAAAAGAAAAAGAGATCAAAGGTGTATTTCATCTTCTACATTTATGGCGTAACCAAAGGATATGCCATAAATGTGTGATAGATGCTGGTCCTACCATTAGAGGTGGGAATTCCCATTCATTCATTAGTGTGGGAATTCATAGCACTTCTCATTTGATGAGGCCCCGTTCTTGATTCAGATCCTGGTCCTACCAGTGATATCTATATCCGCCATACATTTGTGGCATATCCTACAGGATATATCATAAATGCCTGAATGCAATTGGATATGGTGTAAGCATATTTCCATCTTAGCAAGTGATGGCTTATCACTAGGATATGCCATCACTTTGTAGCGTCGGCGTCCCTGCCTCCTGCTAGGCTGGGACGCCGTTCCCCTCACCTCTCCGCTCCGTGCTTGATACCTACCTGATTCCTGTCTATCTGCTTGCATTCCTGCGGTCCGACAGTCTGCCTTCCAACACCTGTCAGTCTGTCACCTGGGAGCGCTCACCTGCTACCTGCCTGCTAGCCTACCTGGAGGCTCTGCCGTCACTTGCCGTGACCACCTGCCTGTCCAGAGACTCCTGCCCGCTCACCTGGGAGCGCTCACCTGCTACCTGCCTGCTAGCCTACCTGGAGGCTCTGCCGTCACTTGCCGTGACCACCTGCCTGTCCAGAGACTCCTGCCCGCTCACCTGGGAGCGCTCATCTGCTACCTGCCTGCTAGCCTACCTGGAGGCTCTGCCGTCACTTGTCGTGACCACCTGCCTGTCCAGAGACTCTTGCCCGCTCACCTGGGAGCGCTCACCTGCTACCTGCCTGCTAGCCTATCTAGAGACTCTTTCAATGCTGTCACTTGCCGTGGCCACCTGCCTGTCTAGAGACTCTTATCCTGCTGTCACTTGCCGTGACCACCTGCCTGTCTAGAGACTCTTACCCTGCTGTCACTTGCCGTGACCATCCGCCTGTCAAGAGACTGTCCCCGTCACTTGCCGTGATCTCCTGCCCATCTACCCAGAGACTGTCCCTGTCACTTGCCGTGACTACCTGCCCGCCTTCCCTGGGAGCCACCTGCTTCCTTACAAGGACTGCCCCTTTGTATAGTTGCTCTGAGGTTCCACCTCCCAGACCCGTTACAGTTTGCTCGGGCCATGGAACCCGGTGGCACCCAAGCTCCCTCGCTCTCGGACCTATGCCATGAACTTTCCCGTCAGAGGTCCCAACAGGAGTCCATCCTGAGTCACCTGCGTAGTGTTAACTCCCGCCTGGACACACTGACTACCTCTTCGGGACCTGCTTCCAGTCGCGCAACTCCTACCCCGGCAGCGTCGCTGCCCATCAATTCCATGGCATCTCTTCCTGGTCCCCGCCTCTCCGCCCCGCCTCGTTTTGGCGGAGATCCCGGTCAGGCATGGGGCTTCATTAACCTGTGCACTCTGCACTTCGAACTGTTGGCACACCAGTTTCCCACCGACCGAGCCAAAGTAGCCTTCATCATGTCCCATCTCATGGGGGAGGCGCTGGCTTGGCTAAATCCTCTATGGGAGAGAGGAGACCCCCTGGTATCCAACCTGCCAGCCTTTCTCACAGCTTTCCGGAAGGTCTTCGACGAACCAGGACGGAAGACCTCATCCGCCTCATCTCTGCTACGCCTCCGCCAAGGAAGTCTCAACGTGGGCCAATATGCCATACGGTTCCGTACCCTTGCTTCGGAGCTTGCCTGGGATAACGACGCCCTGGTGTCCGTCTTCTGGGAGGGTCTGTCCGGCCATATTAAAGATGAACTCGCCGGTCGGGACATTCCTACCACTCTCGACGACTTAATTACACTTGCCACCCGGATTGACATCCGGTTCCAGGAGCGCACCAAAGAGGCCACCCGTGAGAGGAGGTTTCCACGCCTTGCCCCTACCTTCCAGAGACCCGTCACTTCTTCCGTTACTCCCCCGGCGCACTCACCCGAGCCTATGCAGGTCGACCAGACCAAGATGGTCAAGACCCGTCAAGAATTACGCCGTGCCGAGGGGAGCTGCTTCTACTGTGGCAGTAAGGAGCACCGGATCCGTTCCTGCCCGGAGAGGTCGGGAAACGCCTGTGTCTAGGATCGCTCAGAGAGGTCGCCCTAGACTGAAATAAACCCTCTCCATCTCTAATGCTGTTGGTCTCTATCATCTGCGGGGAGAACCGTTATTTTGAACTGGCTCAACTTGACTCTGGAGCTGCCGGAAATCTCATTTCTCAGTCCCTGGTAGAGAAATACCGCATTCCCACCAAACCTCTGGCTGTACCCTTATCTGTCGCCGCCATGGATGGGGGCCTCTTACCACATCCCATCCAACTCATCACCGAATCCATAACTCTGCAGGTGGGAATGCTGCACTCTGAGAGCATCTTTTTTCATGTTCTGCCTGGACTCTCTCACGCCCTCTTGCTAGGCCTACCTTGGCTTCAGAAACATGCACCCGTGCTTGATTGGCAGACCGGAGAAGTCCTTCGCTGGGGACAGGACTGCCATAAGACTTGTTTAGTTCCCGTTCATCCTGTCCGTCCTTCTCCTACCCCAGCCAATCTACCCGGCCTACCGGTTCCCTATTGGTCTTATGCGAACGTCATTAATAAAAAAGAAGCAGAAACATTACCCCCTCATAGACCATACGACTGCCCAATCGACCTGATACCCGGCGCTACTCCTCCCCGTGGGCGTATTTACCCTTTGTCCGCTGCTGAGACCCGGTCCATGTCTGAATATATTGAGCAGAATCTGGCCCGGGGATTTATCCGGAGATCTACCTCCCCGGCGGGAGCAGGCTTCTTCTTCGTCAAAAAGAAGGACGGCTCACTCCATCCCTGTATAGACTCTAGAGGCCTTAACCAGATCACGGTGAAAAATAAATACCCCCTTCCGCTCATTCCAGAATTATTTGACCGTCTAAGGGGGGCTAGAATCTTCACCAAGCTGGACCTCCGTGGGGCATATAACCTGGTCCGTATCCGTCAGGGGGATGAATGGAAGACGGCATTCAACACCCGGGACGGCCACTATGAATACCTTGTAATGTCCTTCGGTCTCTGTAACGCTCCCGCCGTCTTTGAAGAGTTGGTCAATGACATCTTCTGTGACCTTCTCTACTCCTGCGTGGTGGTGTACCTGGACGACATCTTGGTCTTCTCTCCGGATCTCCTCACTCACCGGAGGGACGTTCGTCAGGTCCTACTCAGGCTCAGGCAGAACCACCTCTACGCTAAATATGAGAAGTGCCTCTTTGAGCAGACCTCGCTTCCGTTTCTGGGCTACATAATCTCTCAGACCGGCCTACGGATGGATCCTGAGAAATTGTCTGCCATCCAGAAATGCCCCCGACCAGAGGGGTTGAAAGCTATTCAGCGGTTCCTTGGCTTCGCCAACTACTACCACCTCTTCATTCCACACTTCTCTTCCCGGACTACCCCTATCTCGGCGCTCACCCGTAAGGGCGCTAATCCCAGAGAATGGCCGCCCGAAGCAGAAGAAGCCTTCCTTTCCTTAAAACAAGCTTTTTCCTCCGCCCCTGTGCTGCATCGTCCGGACGGCAACAAACAATTCTTCCTAGATGTCGACGCTTCATCCTCCGGAGCCGGAGCAGTACTTACCCAAAAGTCGTCTTCCGGAAGAATGGTAACCTGCGGCTTCTTCTCCAAACTCTTCTCCTCTTCTGAGCGCCATTATTCTATAGGAGACCGAGAATTGTTGGCCATTAAGCTGGCACTGGAGGAGTGGCGTTACCTGCTCGAGGGGGCTCTTCACCTGGTAATAATTTACACGGACCACAAGAGCTTGGCTTACCTCCAGAGTGCCCAGAGACTTAGCCCGCGCCAAGCCCGGTGGTCCTTGTTCTTCGCCCGCTTTAATTTCATTCTTCATTTTCACCCGGCTGACAAAAACATCAAAGCTGATGCCTTGTCCCGATCCTTTTTGGTCTCTGATCTTGAGGAGGAGCCTAAACACATCATCGACCACGCCAAAGTAATGCAGGTGTCCCCCGTGAATCTAAATCGTCTTCCACCCGGTAAGACGTTCGTAACTGTACCTGATCGTGAGAAGGTTCTACACTGGGGACACTCGTCCAAGCTAGCTGGCCACGCTGGTCAGAAAACGACCCTCCAGCTTATCACCCGGCATTACCGGTGGCCTACCCTGCACAAGGACGTAATAGACTTTGTTTCAGCCTGTGTGTCCTGCGCCCGCAACAAGGTTCCGAGACATCTGCCAGCCGGCCGTCTCCTTCCTCTTCCTGTACCTGCTGCCCCGTGGCAGCATATAGCTATGAACTTTATAACGGACCTCCCTGTCTCTGCCGGTTGTACGGTCATTTGGGTGGTCGCTGACCGCTTTTCCAAGATGGCTCACTTTATTCCCCTGCCGGGTCTCCCGTCTGCATCAGAGTTAGCTAAAGACTTTATCCATCATGTCTTCCGTCTTCATGGTCTTCCTCTCCACATTGTATCCGACCGAGGGGTTCAGTTCACCTCTCGCTTTTGGCGAGCCATGTGTAAACTGCTGGGGGTCACCTTGGACTTTTCTTCTGCTTATCACCCACAGTCCAATGGCCAAGTAGAACGGATCAGCCAAATTTTAACCAGTTTCCTCCGGCACTTTGTTAATGCTCACCATTCCGACTGGGTGGATCTTTTACCATGGGCCGAATTCTCCTACAATAATCACGAGAGCGAATCTTCCTCCAAATCCCCGTTTTTTGTAGTCTTCGGTCAGCATCCTCGGATCCCGTTTCCCGTCTCCACCTCGGTGGACAATCCGGCTGCGGAATCTCTCGTTAACGAATTTTCCTCCATTTGGGAAAGTACCAGATCCGCACTTCTTCAGTCATCCGAGCGGATGAAAAAACAGGCTGACAAAAGACATCTGGATCCACCACAATTCCGTCCTGGAGATAAGGTTTGGCTCTCGTCCAAATATGTCCGGCTCAAGATTCCTTCCTACAAGTTAGGGCCTTTTTTCATCGGTGCACTGGAAGTTATCAAACAAATCAACCCGGTGGCCTATAAATTGAAACTCCCGGCCAATTTGCGGATTCCTAACTCCTTCCATGTATCTCTACTCAAACCCGTGGTACTTGACTCTTTTTCCAAGTCTACAGGTACGCCTCCTGCTCCGGTTTCCGCTGAAAACGAGTTTGAGGTAGAGAACATTCTGGCCACCAAAAGGGTAAGAGGAAAGTCCTTACTTCTAGTGGATTGGAAGGGGTTTGGTCCTGAGGAGAGAACATGGGAGCCCCGGGAGAACATCTATGCCCCTCTCATCCTTGATAATTTCTCTCTGGCCTAAAAAGGGGGGGGCCTAAAGGGGGGGGGTACTGTAGCGTCGGCGTCCCTGCCTCCTGCTAGGCAGGGACGCCGTTCCCCTCACCTCTCTGCTCCGTGCCCGGCGGCTTCCTCCCGTTCTGCTGGCAGCGCACGCTGCTTCCCGGCCTCTGTGCTTAGGGCGCGCGCGCTGTCCTAAGGAGTCCTCGGCCAATGGCCGGAGGACCTCACCATATATAAGGCACCTCCTCCAAAATGGAGGTGCCCGAGCAATGTTGTTGCAAAGCCTTTCAACTCTGCTTCAGCCCTCAGGTCCCGTTACCAGATACCTGCCAGTTACCTGCCAGATCTCTGCTTGATACCTACCTGATTCCTGTCTATCTGCTTGCATTCCTGTGGTCCGACAGTCTGCCTTCCAACACCTGTCAGTCTGTCTATGGATCTGCCCGCCCGCTCACCTGGGAGCGCTCACCTGCTACCTGCCTGCTAGCCTACCTGGAGGCTCTGCCGTCACTTGCCGTGACCACCTGCCTGTCCAGAGACTCCTGCCCGCTCACCTGGGAGCGCTCACCTGCTACCTGCCTGCTAGCCTACCTGGAGGCTCTGCCGTCACTTGCCGTGACCACCTGCCTGTCCAGAGACTCCTGCCCGCTCACCTGGGAGCGCTCATCTGCTACCTGCCTGCTAGCCTACCTGGAGGCTCTGCCGTCACTTGCCGTGACCACCTGCCTGTCCAGAGACTCTTGCCCGCTCACCTGGGAGCGCTCACCTGCTACCTGCCTGCTAGCCTATCTAGAGACTCTTTCCCTGCTGTCACTTGCCGTGACCACCTGCCTGTCTAGAGACTCTTATCCTGCTGTCACTTGCCGTGACCACCTGCCTGTCTAGAGACTCTTAACCTGCTGTCACTTGCCGTGACCATCCGCCTGTCTAGAGACTGTCCCCGTCACTTGCCGTGATCTCCTGCCCATCTACCCAGAGACTGTCCCTGTCACTTGCCATGACTACCTGCCCACCTTCCCTGGGAGCCACCCGCTTCCTTACAAGGACTGCCCCTTTGTATAGTTGCTCTGAGGTTCCACCTCCCAGACCCATTACACACTTAATGATTGCTGGGATCCAACCTCTGAAGCCCCCACTGATCCTTAGAATGAAGAAGCAAGAACGCTGCTGCTTCAGCACTGCGCCCTTCACAGTTTTAGTCTGAGAACAGGGGCATTCACTTTTATTCTTCTTATTGTAGGAACCTCAGTGATCAATAAGTGGAGGCATATGCTAGTGAAGTAGGTAGATGGGAATGACCCTTTAAAGGGAATCTGTCACCAGGTTTTTGCTATCTCATCTGAGATCAGCATGATGTAGGAAAAGAGACCCGGATTCCACTGTATCACTTAGTTTATTGGGTGCAGCAGTGACATATCAGATCAGAGTTCTTATATGTAACATGAAGCAGAGCTGAGAAATCTAACCCAGCCCACACCAGTCTCGGTATGTTCATAGTCTATTGACAATGAAAGGCTTATCACAGGATGGGGCGGAGTCGGACTAGCAAGCAAGCGCGTGCCTGGTACTGGTAGCCTGGACATTGATAATCACCAAGTGATAAAACCTTGATTGTAAGTAAACAACATCATACAGCCTGATAAGTGACACATCGTTGAAATCTGTATTTTAACCCCTACCTCATGCTGTCCTCAGATTACCAGCATATGAAAAGAGATAGTAAGGCACCAGTCACACTATGCAGCTTTCAATTGTCGAGCACTAATCGCTGCACTCTGCATATGAAAGAGTGTTAGCCTGGAAACCACGTAGACAGGGCACTAGCCGTGTGCATGCGAGCCAGGTGGTGCAAATTCCATATATAATGAAACTTGAGCCATAAAAGCTATAGAGGACCCTTACCTCCCCGCACCCCAGAACCTGCGCCACCCCTCCGCATGTGTAATCCCGAATAAACAGGACTATTATCAAGCAACACTGTTGGCGAGTGCATTATCTGTTCCATTTCTATAGCTTTTATGGCTCTGTCCTCAGATTACATAGTAAAAACCTGCTGACAGATTCCCTTTAAAAGGGTTGTCTACTAATCAGACTACCCCTTCTTATATACTATATTCCCCCTTGTAAAATACAAACACATTATATTCCATTTCTGTACTGCCGCTGTTCCAGCGATGTTCGGGCCGGGTCTCCCTAGGCTCGCGTGATGTTGTTATACCATGTGAGTCCTGCAACCAGTCAGCGGCCATTAATGGGCTGCAGAGCTCACACCTCCCCTGGACATCGGAGGGCTGGCCGAAGGAAGTTAGAACTCATCAGCTAAATAGTGGCTGCAGGACTCACATAGCACAGCAATGTCATTCGATCCTCGGGAGACCCAGCCCTAACATCGCTGGCACGACTCTGGTATGAGAGATGAGTGTCAGCTGTTTTTATGTTACAAGGAGGAATATAGTATTTAAGAAGGGGTTGTCCGATTAGTGGACATCCCCTTTAACTGTAAAATGTATTAGATCTGTGTGCGTTTTTCCACTCTCTGACAGCAATGCTGAGATTTTGACTGTGGAAAGTAATTTTGGAAGATAGTATATTTCCTATAGTTCCAGCCTTATCAAAATTGAATCTACGCTTTAGAATATTATGCAGTATGAAGTAAGAATAATAATATTTTATTAATATAGCGCCAACATATTCTATAGCAGTTTACAATTCAGGTCGTGATCTGATGCTGCATCTCTATCCATTGGCTGTAGGTGATGTTGCCATTTCTGTACAAGCTCATTTTAGATGATCTATTTTAATTTTATCTCACCACCCCTTCGAGTTCATTGACGTCATCTAGCCGAGTCAGTTTTCAGAACATAAATAGACAACGTGTGTATTTCCAGCAGCTGTGGAACTATTAGTCCCAGAACAGCACGTCTGCCAGCTTCCAGCGGCAATCACAGCACCAGACGCTGCCTACTACTCATGTACTGTATCAGTGTTTTGTGAGAGGTTTATTACTTGTAAAACTGATCCATTTCTGTGCAGCGTCTTCTGAGTTATAGTGAGTGAATCTGTCTGGAGGGAGGCCAGAAGATATTCTGCACAGCAGCAATACTACTCAGATGAGCCAGAGAGCTACTACAGGCTGAGCTAATGGCCTGGCCTACAGATCACACTGAACATCTGGAAATCTGTCCGCTCTGGGGGTTTCCTTCGTGATTGCAGGACAATATAAAAGTTAACTGCAGTTGTATATATGAAAGCAGAATGTAGGACTGGATACAGTAATAATTGATAACTGAAGATGCTGGTTACTCACAGGTATGGACTTAAAAGGAATCTGTCTGCAGGTTTTGCTACCTCATCTGAGAGTAGCATAATATAGGATATGAGACCCTGATTCCAGCGATGTATCACTTAGTTTACTGGGTGCAGCCATTGTGACACAATCAGAGTTTTTAGATGTAGCATCTAGCATAGCTCAGAAAGCTAACCCCACCCACACCACAGCTTTCTGTGTACATTGTCTATTTACAATAAGTTGCTTATCAGAAGAGGGGGCGTTGTCGGACCAGTGCTCGCATGCTCTGTGGTTCAGGCAGTGATAATCTCCTGGTGATAAAACCTTCATTGTAAGTAAACAACAGCACACAGCCAAAAAGGTGACACGTCGTTGAAATCAGTGTTTCAGTCCCTACCTCATGCTTTCTTCAGATTACATAGGAAAAACTGCTGAAAAATTCTCTTTAAGCCCCCAATATACAGTACAGACCAAAAGTTTGGACACACCTTCTCATTTAAAGATTTTTCTGTATTTTCATGACTTTGAAAATTGTACATTCACACTGAAGGCATCAAAACTATGAATTAACACATGTGGAAGTATATACTTAACAAAAAAAGTGTGAAACAACTGAAAATGTGTCTTATATTCTTGGTTCTTCAAAGTAGCCACCTTTCGCTTTGATGACTGCTTTGCACACTCTTGGCAGTCTCTTGATGAGCTTCAAGAGGTAGTCAACGGAAATGGTCTTCCAACAATCTTGAAGGAGTTCCCAGAGATGCTTAGCACTTGTTGGCCCTTTTGCCTTCACTCTGCGGTACAGCTCACCCCAAACCATCTCGATTGTGTTCAGGTCTGGTGACTGCGATGGCCAGGTCATCTGGCGTAGCACCCCATCACTCTCCTTCTTGGTCAAATAGCCCTTACACAGCCTGGAGGTGTGTTTGGGGTCATTGTCCTGTTGAAAAATAAATGATGGTCCAACTAAACGCAAACCGGATGGAATAGCATGCCGCTGCAAGATGCTGTGGTAGCCATGCTGGTTCAGTATGCCTTCAATTTTGAATAAATCCCCAACAGTGGTACCAGCAAAGCACCCCCACACCATCACACCTCCTCCTCCATGCTTCCCGGTGGGAACCAGGCATGTAGAGTCCATCCGTTCACCTTTTCTGCATCGCACAAAGACACGGTGGTTGGAACCAAAGATCTCAAATTTGGACTCATCAGACCAAAGTACAGATTTCCACTGGTCTAATGTCCATTCCTTGTGTTCTTTAGCCCAAACAAGTCTCTTCTGCTTGTTGCCTGTCCTTAGCAGTGGTTTCCTAGCAGCTATTTAACCATGAAGGCCTGCTGCACAAAGTCTCCTCTTAACAGTTGTTGTAGAGATGTGTCTGCTGCTAGAACTCTGTGTGGCATTGACCTGCTCTCTAATCTGAGCTGCTGTTAACCTGCGATTTCTGAGGCTTGTGACTCGGATAAACTTATCCTCAGAAGCAATGGTGACTCTTGGTCTTCCTTTCTTTGGGCGGTCCTCATGTGAGCCAGTTTTTTTGTAGCGCTTGATGGTTTTTGCAACTGCACTTGGGGACACATTCAAAGTTTGCCCAATTTTTCGGACTGACTGACCATCATTTCTTAAAGTAATGATGGCCACTCGTTTTTCTTTTCTTAGCTGCTTTTTTCTTGCCATAATATAAATTCTAACAGTCTATTCAGTAGGACTATCAGCTGTGTATCCTCCAGACTTCTGCACAACACAACTGATGGTCCCAACCCCATTTATAAGGCAAGAAATCCCACTTATTAAACCTGACAGGGCACACCTGTGAAGTGAAAACCATTTCCGGTGACTACCTCTTGAAGCTCATCAAGAGAATGCCAAGAGTGTGCAAAGCAGTCATCAAAGCAAAAGGTGGCTACTTTGAAGAACCTAGAATATAAGACATATTTTCAGTTGTTTCACACTTTTTTGTTAAGTATATAATTCCACATGTGTTAATTCATAGTTTTGATGCCTTCAGTGTGAATGTACAATTTTCATAGTCATGAAAATACAGAAAAATCTTTAAATGAGAAGGTGTGTCCAAACTTTTGGTCTGTACTGTATATTAGATAAAATTTGTAGGGACCATCTGTGTATGCAACGTGTCCAGTTGGCCATACACATGAGATAGCTAACGTCTGAACCTTGGTTTGGCCTACAACTGTCTCTCCCACCTGCCCCATAAACAGGAACATGTTCATTTGTTTTCAACTGGCAAAGTAAACCAGTGGTACACTCCTGGATTATCTCCCTGAGAGCAAAAGCAATGGACAATAACATTTTTACTATCAACCCTTATCTTCCCCGAAATCCTCTGGCAATGAAGACTTGGGAGGCCCCATTATATATCATATAGTCGGCTGGTTCTATGCTTGGCCAACTTTCTTCTAATGTGAATAAAGGTGTATGTGGGCATATATCAGTGGTCGATGATCGGTAGCAAATGTTCCTAAGAAACCATGTTTCCTGATAATCGCCCTGTCTAGATAGGCAATCAATCACTCAACAGACAAGCAAAACGCGCGTTCGTCAGGTGAAATGATTTTTTAACTTTCTCAGTATCTCAACGTCCTGTCTAAACTATGACAATGTTAAATTATATGGGTACCGAACTTTCATATTAACATGACGCTGCTGACGGCCTGTAGGTCTTTAAATGACCGCCTGTCAGCTGCTATGTAGCTAATTGATGTTCTTTAACATAGTCAAGGGTTGACCAGTGTAAATGCATGTGGTGGAGATAAGAAATGGAGGATTTCAAACACTTGATTCTTTTGCTTTCATGTTAGATGGACGATTACTGGAAATGTCTGGCAGAGGCTCTCACTCCATTCTCCATTGATAGATTCGGGAACGAATCAGGAAAGACAACTCCCTAAAGGGCCCATACTCATTAGAAGGAGTTGGCCAAACTCGCAAATTTCAAGGGACCAGCCAACTATCTGACATGTTTGGGTGCCTCTTGGGAAGACTCTTTTGGCAATGACTTTCTCTTCCATCCCTGTGGAAAGCACATGAATGCTAGGCTGAACAGAGTATATGGTCAGGAGAAATACGAATGTTTGACCGACAGCTGTCTGTGTAAAACCAGCTTAAGATGAATAGGCAGCCTTAGAATTGTCTTGTGTTGCATCCACTTCCATATTCGTTCCACCTGTTTCTGCTCCTGCACTATGCCTCCTTACAGGCGCCAATAGGCAGTTGTGCTGCTTTCTACTACTTTCTCTGTTATTGACCCCAACTCGTTTTCTGACAATCTTTTTGCCTAACGTTTCGGCTCTTATGGGGGACCTCCTGGTATTGTCTTGGAATCCCAACCATCCTTTTTCAGCCAACCTGCTTCTCCGGCCAGGAAATCTTTTTAAGAATTGCCAGGCTATCATGCACAGAGCTTTCGTGACATCTTGGTCTCTGGGTGGTAAGGCTGATGGCCTCCTTACCATGATACAGTTTTTTACTATGCTTAAAATGTTTCATTCATTTTTTTTTTAAATGAGACTGAATAATAAGTCTTGCCGAAGATACGGTACAGTTTCTAGGTGGTTCTAGAGCTATGGGACCTACTAATACTGCAAACCCATCTGCAGTACCCAATTTGTCAGTCCTTTGGTTAGACATTCACAGAAGTAGCTGAAATTTTTTATTGAGCTAGTTGGGATTGCATTGATGGTCTATCATTACTCTCGAGGTTAAGGTGCACACATATATATATAATAAGAAAATTGCAAACGTAGCCAGTCTGCTTTCTTTCCCTTCTTCATGTAGGTCAATCATAAAGGGGTTGTCCGAAGCTGAAGACACAAAAACTCTTATAATAGAAAAATAAAACACCAATTAGTTTCTAGTAGCAATGGAACTATTACGTGACCCTGGAACTTTAGTGGTTTCTCAGAAACGTGTCTTAACCTGGAGCCACCACCTCCCCAATGTCGTAACTGGGAGCCGCCTAACCGTTACTCCTTAATGTGTCAGTGCGTCTGGTCATGCAGGGTAAAGGGGCCTAGTATTTTTGATGCGTTAATGATCATGTGGATGGAAAGGGAGCTGGATGGAATAACAGCTGGGGGAAAGAAGCAGAATGCCCCGACCAACGTCTTGCCAACATCTTGAGTTTCTAAATAAACTACATGATCGCTCCTCTGTTTGGGTGATTGTAGAAAATAATAAGTACTTCATTTGTATATGCTAACAATTTTAAACGGATTTTCCATATAATGTTGGAAGACCTATACTCGAAATAAAACATATGCCCTTATTTAAAGTCCACGTCTCATGCTACCAACACATATAGGGACTCTGCTTACTGGACTTGTGTCATCATGGATATAAAAATACACATTCTGAAATAATAGACAACGGATGGATTCTCCCCCTCTTCCAGCAGGGTTATGGTCAGAGTACAGTA
Organism: Phyllobates terribilis; assembly: GCF_046119375.1. Classification (NCBI taxonomy): domain Eukaryota; kingdom Metazoa; phylum Chordata; class Amphibia; order Anura; family Dendrobatidae; genus Phyllobates; species Phyllobates terribilis. Next base: position 211,921,878 of record NW_027362769.1, on the reverse strand, counting down.
AATTTGGTAGTATTGTGTTATTCTTGCTACAGTTATGGGAAATGGTTTCATTATTCCCGACCACAGACAATGTTTGTTAGAAATCCAAGCTACACCAAGCATCTACCGATCAATATAATTAACTGTAATTATAGTTGATTTTTATTGAGCTGGACGATAAGTGCAGTCACAGTTGTGCAGTGTTTTGTATTTCTGGTGTGATGTACCACAATAACCACAAGGGCCTGACATTACTATTCTCCTGTTTAGACTGGAGATTTTATTAGCCAGGCTGTAGTATAAACGAATATTATTTAACAGTTATTGAAATTATGTACAGATATCAGAAAGGACGGTAGGGAGATCTTTCTACTGATCTTTTTACTCCTAGGCCTGCAACAACGGGGCACCCGCTATGTCTAGAGGAAAGAAGGTTTAATCATCATAGGCAGTGATTCTTTATTGTGCGAGTAGTGAGATTATGGATTCTTTATTGTGCTAGTAGTGAGATTATGGATTCTTTATTGTGCTAATAGTGAGATTATGGATTCTTTATTGTGCTAGTAGTGAGATTATGGATTCTTTATTGTGCTAGTAGTGAGATTATGGATTCTTTATTGTGCGAGTAGTGAGATTATGGATTCTTTATTGTGCGAGTAGTGAGATTATGGATTCTTTATTGTGCTAGTAGTGAGATTATGGATTCTTTATTGTGCGAGTAGTGAGATTATGGATTCTTTATTGTGCTAGTAGTGAGATTATGGATTCTTTATTGTGCGAGTAGTGAGATTATGGATTCTTTATTGTGCTAGTAGTGAGATTATGGATTCTTTATTGTGCTAATAGTGAGATTATGGATTCTTTATTGTGCTAGTAGTGAGATTATGGATTCTTTATTGTGCTAGTAGTGAGATTATGGATTCTTTATTGTGCGAGTAGTGAGATTATGGATTCTTTATTGTGCTAGTAGTGAGATTATGGATTCTTTATTGTGCGAGTAGTGAGATTATGGATTCTTTATTGTGCGAGTAGTGAGATTATGGATTCTTTATTGTGCTAGTAGTGAGATTATGGATTCTTTATTGTGCGAGTAGTGAGATTATGGATTCTTTATTGTGCGAGTAGTGAGATTATGGATTTTTTACTCTAGAGCAGTGAGATTAAAAAAACTCACTGCTGCACAATATTTTATACTGGTCAGTTTACTAAAAAAGTCCAAGCAAGGTCTGGATGCCTTTCTTGGTAAATGTAATATTACCGGTTATGGGCACTAGATTCTGTGATGGGATGTTGATCCAGAGGACTAGTCTGATTGTCATGTGTGGAGTTGGGAAGGAGTTTTTCCCTTTGATATGGGGCAATTTGTATCTGCCTCATGGGGTTATTGTTTTCTCCTGAATCCACATGTTAGGTTATAGGCTCAATTTAATGGATTGATCTCATTTTTTTTACTTTAAAACTATGAAAATATCTATCTCTCTCTCTCTATCTATCTATCTCATATCTATCTATTATCTATCTATTATCTATCTGTCTATCTATTTATCTATCTATCTACATACAGTGCTGGCCAAAAGTATTGGCACCCCTGCAATTCTGTCAGATAATACTCAGTTTCTTCCTGAAACTGATTGCAATCACAAATTCTTTGGTCTTATTATCTTCATTTAATTTGCTTGCAAGGAAAAACACAAAAGAGAATGAAGCAAAAATCAAATCATTGATCACTATACACAAAACTCCAAAAAAGGGCCGGACAAAAGTATTGGCACCCTCAGCCTAATACTTGGTTGCACAACCTTTAGCCAAAATAACGGCGAACAACCACTTACGGTAACCATCAATGAGTTTCTTACAATGCTCTGCTGGAATTGTAGACCATTCTTCTTTGGCAAACTGCTCCAGGTCCCTGATATTTGAAGGGTGCCTTCTCCAAACTGCCATTTTGAGATCTCTCCACAGGTGTTCTATGGGATTCAGGTCTGGACTCATTGCTGGCCACCTTAGAAGTCTCCAGTGCTTTCTCTCAAACCATTTTATAGTGCTTTTGGAAGTGTGTTTTGGGTCATTGTCCTGCTGGAAGACCCATGACCTCTGAGGGAGACCCAGCTTTCTCACACTGGACCCTACATTATGCTGCAAAATTTGTTGGTAGTCTTCAGACTTCATAGTGCCATGCACACGGTCAAGCAGTCCAGTGCCAGAGGCAGCAAAGCAACCCCAAAATATCAGGGAACCCCCGCCATGTTTGACTGTAGGGACCGTGTTCTTTTCTTTGAATGCCTCTTTTTTTTCCCTGTACACTCTATGTTGATGCTTTTTCCCAAATAGCTCTACTTTTGTCTTATCTGACCAGAGAACATTCTTCCAAAACGTTTTAGACTTTCTCAGGTAAGTTTTGGCAAACTCCAGCCTGGCTTTTTTATGTCTCGGGGTAAGAAGTGGGGTCTTCCTGGGTATCCTACCATACAGTCCCTTTTCATTCAGACGCCGACGGATAGTACGGGTTGACACTGTTGTACCCTCGGACTGCAGGGCAGCTTGAACTTGTTTGGATGCTAGTCGAGGTTCTTTATCCACCATCCGCACAATCTTGCGTTGAAATCTCTCATCAATTTTCCTTTTCCGTCCACATCTAGGGAGGTTAGCCACAGTGCCATGGGCTTTAAACTTCTTGATGACATTGCGCACGGAAGACACAGGAACATTCAGGTCTTTGGAGATGGACTTGTAGCCTTGAGATTGCTCATGCTTCCTCATAATTTGGTTTCTCAAATCCTCAGACAGTTCTTTGGTCTTCTTTCTTTTCTCCATGCTCACTGTGGTACACACAAGGACACAGGACAGAGGTTGAGTCAACTTTAATCCATGTTAACTGGCTGCAAGTGTGATTTAGTTATTGCCAACACCTGTTAGGTGCCACAGGTAAGTTACAGGTGCTGTTAATTACACGAATTAGAGAAGCATCACATGATTTTTCAAGCGGCGCCAATACTTTTGTCCACCCCCTTTTTTAGGTTTGGTGTGGAATTATATCCAATTTGGCTTTAGGACAATTCTTTTTGTGTTTTTTTCATTGAAGACAAATTAAATGAAGAGAATAATACCAAAGAATTTGTTATTGCAATCATTTTCAGGAAGAAACTGAGTATTATCTGACAGAATTTCAGGGGTGCCAATACTTTTGGCCAGCACTGTATCTATCAAATATCTATATATCTTTCTACAGTATTTCATATCTATCTATCCACATATCTGTCTGTCTATCTATCTATCTATCTATCTATCTATCTATCTATCTATCTATCTATCCAGCCATATACAACCCCTGGCAAAAATTATGGAATCACCGGGCGCGGAGGATGTTCATTCAGTTGTTTAATGTTTTTGAAAAAAAGCAGATCACAGACATGGCACAAAACTAAAGTCATTTCAAATGGCAACTTTAGGGCTTTAAGAAACACTAAAAGAAATCAAGATTAAAAATGTGGTACTCAGTAAGGGTCATTTTTTTCAGACCAAGCAGTGGGAAAAAAATTATGGAATCACTCAATTCTGAGGAAATAATTATGGAATCATGTAAAACAAACACACAAAAGAACACTCCAATACATCACTAGTATTTTGTTGCACCACCTCTGGCTTTAATAACAGCTTTCAGTCTCTGAGGCATAGACTTAATGAGTGACAAACAGTACTCTTCATCAATCTGGCTCCAACTTTCTCTGATTGCTGTTGCCAGATCAGCTTTGCAGGTTGGAGCCTTGTCATGGACCTTTTTCTTCAACTTCCACGAAAGATTTTCAATTGGATTGAGATCCGGACTATTTGCAGGCCATGACATTGACCTTATGTGTCTTCTTTCATGGAATATTTTCACAGTTTTTGCTCTATGGCAGGATGCATTATCATCTTGAAAAGTGATGTCATCATCCCCAAACATCCTTTCAATTGATGGGATAAGAAAACTGTCCAAAATATCAATGTAAACTTGGGCATTTATTGAAGATGTAATGACAGCCATCTCCCCAGTGCCTTTACCTGACATGCAGCCCCATATCATCAATGACTGTGAACATTTGCATGTTCTCTTCATGCAGTCATCTTTATAAATCTCATTGGAACGGCACCAAACAAAAGTTCCAGCATCATCACTTTGCCCAATGCAGATTCGCGATTCATCACTGAATATGACTTTCATCCAGTCATCCACAGTCCACGATTGCTTTTCCTTAGCCCATTGTAATCTTGTTTTTTTGGGTTTAGGTGTTAATGATGTCTTATGTTTAGCTTTTCTGTATGTAAATCCCATTTCCTTTAGGCGGTTTCTTACAGTTCGAACACATACATTGACTCCAGTTTCCTCCCATTCGTTCCTCATTTGTTTTGTTGTGCATTTCCTGTTTTGGAGACATATTGCTTTAAGTTTCCGGTCTTGACGCTTTGATGTCTTCCTTGGTCTACCAGTATGTTCGCCTTTAACAACCTTCCCATGTTGTTTGTATTTGGTCCAGATTTTAGACACAGCTGACTATGAACAACCAACATCTTTTGCAACATAGCGTGATGATTTACCTTCTTTTAAGAGTTTGATAATCCTCTCCTTTGTTTCAATTGACATCTCTCGTGTTGGAGCCATGATTCATGTCAGTCCACTTGGTGCAACAGCTCTCCAAGGTGTGATCACACCTTTTTAGATGCAGACTAACGAGCAGATCTAATTTGATGCAGGTGTTAGTTTTGGAAATGAAAATGTACAAGGTGATTCCATAATTTTTTCCTCAGAATTGAGTGATTCCATAATTTTTTCCCACTGCTTAGTCTGAAAAAAATGACCCTTACTGAGTACCACATTTTTAATCTTGATTTCTTTTAGTGTTTCTTAAAGCCCTTAAGTTGCCATTTGAAATGACTTTAGTTTTGTGCCATGTCTGTGATCTGCTTTTTTAAACAACTGAATGAACATCTTTTGAGCCCGGTGATTCCATAATTTTTGCCAGGGGTTGTATGTATTATCTATTTATCTATCTATCTATCTATCTATCTATCTATCTATCTATCTATCTATCTATCTATCTATCTATCTATCTATCTATCTATCTGTCTATCTATTTTTATCTACCTAGAATATAACATGCTATGAAACTTATTACGATGGTTCTTAGCACAGTATGTGTTTTAATATATGGGCTGCTATAGCTAAACAAGCTATAAATGTGGCAGTGATATTTTAGACATCGGCTTGCGGCCTCTTTGGACTGGAGCCATCTGAGGACACATCACAAATACCTGTATAGCTGATGACTTGGATGTAGTGTTTCTGGCAGCATGACGATGCTAAGGCAACTCCTGACATTGTTCATCATTGTAGTTGAGTCGTGGCCTTTAGAACTGTCTGCTGCCTTATGTTTCACTTTATGGTAATGTCTGGCTCTGAAAGACCTGGATATTGGATATTAAATAGTACGGGCTGTGTTAATTTATAGGTAAAGTCCACTTTTCTACTCCAGATATTTCTCCCACTACATCACAACATCATCCTGACCCCGGGTAATTAGGGTTTATCTAGCAATTATTTATGCATAGAAATGCCATGTAATATGGTATAATAAATTCTACCAGATTCATTAAAGACCAGTTAATCATTTGGGCTAGAAAAATAATAAAAAAAAAATAATAAAAAATTGTAAACTACTCCTCCTGAGTATTCACATAGAAATTAGGGTGGAACTCCAAAATTTCACCTCCTACAAAGCATGAGAACCATAAGAGCCACAAATTATACGTAAAAGTTATAATTCTTTATTAACAAAAAACAACCATATATAGATATATACATACATTATAGATACAGATATATACAGTATATATACACATATATGTATATATATATTTATATAAATAAATATAGTAAATAGAGGTCCAATATGAAAAACTACAAATCGGCAGTTTGGTTCAATTCATAAAAAAAAGTAATAATCATTTATTTTGCAAATTAATTCATATCATGATTGCATATAGAATGGCCGATCGGCTAATGTAATAATTACTATTTATAAAAAAAAAAAAGGAGACAATTTACATTAATGATTATGCTATAAGTATATAGTACTGAACCTCTAAAAATAGGAAGGTAGATTTTTAAATAACTCAATAAAGAATTATAACTTTTTAAAGTAAAATGTGTCTTTTTATGACTCCCACGCTTTGCTGGAGATAATATGGAATAATTATTAGTAGTATTATTACATTGCATTGCTTATCATATCATATACTATATGATATCATATTCGGCAGCACTTTACAGACATTACCATCACTGATCCCATCGGGGCTCACAGTCTACATTCCCTATCAGTATGTCTATGGAGTGTGGGAAGAAACCGGAGAACCTGGAGGAAACCCACACAAACACGGGGAGAACATACAAACTCCTTGCAGATGTTGTCCTTGGTGGGATTTGAACCCAGGGCCCCAGCGATGCAGTGCTAACCACTGGGCTACCGGACTGCCCATATGTGTTAGTCTATTATAATACACTGCCTAGACATAGTTTTTCAAAAGGCTAACACTCCTAAAGGATCTTTGTTAGAGATGAGCAAAAAGATTAGTTCTACCCATGTCTGACCTCTGGTCCGGTCCTCTGTTGCCGCCGGACTTCACTTCTGCATCCGGTATCCTCATGGGAGCCACTCTGTCACTTCCAAGGTTGTCTTGTTCATATGTTATGCCACGATATCCTAACCTTGTAGGGAATAGGAAGCTGCCAAGGAGATACCAGGCCAAGGATGCAGGCCACACAAGTGAAGGTCCATCCATTTCGACAGAGCTGATTCAAACCGGAGTAAAAATGGCAAATGTGGCAAAATTTTAAAGCAACTGTGTGGTGCAAGAATTTTGGGACTTTTCGAAGCCTTGATACCTATATTTCCTGACATGTACCATGTTTATGGTGTGTTTTAGACGCTTGTTGGGCTGTGTCCAACTGGGGACGTGGCCTAAATAAAATGGCAATGTCTTTGCTTGTAAAGGGGCTTGGCTTTTTTTTTATCACCCACCAAAAATTGCACTAAACTTGTGGAGCGTATTCTGGCACAAAGCAAGATAACTTTTCTTAGACCAGACATCTTAAAATTAGACAGTATCAACCACTTTGATAAATTTGACGCGTTTTAAGACTATTTATTCTAACACTGCAGTTGCTAAGAATTATACAGTTTTGATAACTATGCCCCAAGGATTCCAAGGAGCGTCATGTAAGGCTTTATTTGGCGCAGAACGCTTGATGCTAGATTTCCCCATAGGTTACAGTGGGCACATCCTAGGATTAGCTCATTTTCCGAAAACATTTCAAAGAAATAGTGATTGTCCAACGTGGACAGTCCCTTTAAAAAGATTCTTCTGGCAGTGTCATTATGTAAACTGTGATAATGGTCGCTGGAGGTCAAGCTCCTGTCAATATCCTGTCACCATAAAACATGTCTCGTGAACTCCTTTCTCCTTGGGGAATATGCAAGTGTGAATAATTACAGGTTGCACGCTGTAAGCTGCATGTTAAATATAGTTTGGAAATGAGAATAAATTGATGATAATAGGTTGCAGAGTACAGCTTTGAAATAAAGAAAGAAGGCGGTGGGGGCGGTAAGGATCTGAGTCGGTTTTTGTAAAAAAAAATTTAAATAATTTTTGAGTTGCTCCTTGTTGTTCTTGAGCAATTACAGCGCAATCTCCTTTTATCTCCTTTTCAAGTTTAAAAGGACACTAGAAATTTAGAAGAGAAAATATCATCAACATTTACTATGATGTCGTCTTCTTCAAAAGATGAAACATTCTCTATACATTTTCCTATAATCCCCTCAATTCAATATTCTTCTCCTTACAATGTAACCTTAATTTAAAGAGAATCTGGCAGTTGATACATGCTGCCCAACCCACAGGTTATCCCCGCCCGCCACCCTGGATTGACAGGTCTCTGCCTAAGTGCCCGTATTGAGGTAGACCTAGTAGTCCAAGTGTCACGGGTGTGTCAGGTGTGACAGACAGTCGCTCTGGGGCCGGCTGTAGAAGGTCACTGCGCTTGACATTGCAGACTCCTTCTTGTAGTATAGGTATATCCTTCTTCCTTTAGGACCTAGAAGCGACTTCCACCTTCTGCTGCTGATTGACACACCATTGCTGGGTAGTTAAATAGTTTCAATTTCTCCAGAGAATCGCCGGTGATAGTTCTATGTACCTCTGTGTAGGCTTGGAGCTCTAGCAGTTGGCTAGTTTCTTCTCTGGTGCCCTTGGAGGACAGTTGGCATTATCTCTTTGGTGTCTGCTCAAGCTAAGTGTATCCCCTTTGTTTGTCTACCTTGTTGTCTTTAGTTTGTAGTAGGGCTTGACTAGTGCTCACCCTGTCCCATCCCTATCTAGAGCCAAGCTCTAGGGACATTCGGGGCTTAGGTTCCTGCTCGGCGATAGGTGTGGAACCTATATAGGGACGATAGGGTAGGCAGGTTGTATTAGATGTACCTAGGGTTCTCCACTCCCCCTTTCCTTAGTGTTTGGGCTTCTTCCCCCTCTTCCCTTCATGTTGCACTTAGTCTTTCCCTCACCTTGCGTGACACCAAGGCAGCGGGAGGGGAGAGCCACCTGTTTGACTAGTTTCCAGCACATATCAAAACACTGACCAGCACTTCCAAAAGAAAAAGACAAGTGTAAATGACTCACCCCCTGGGCCTGTGCTGTAGTGCGGCGCACGTGCGCGCGGGGGATACCCGGAGCCGGATCCGATGGGGGGTAGTAGTCTTCGTGTGGCGGTGACCCGGTCCGTGCCCAGGGTGGTCAAACTAAGTGGCAGTTATTGGTATGATGGTATTAGTGTCCGACTACGCCACCCGTTGATTTGCGGTCGCAAGGCCGCCACTGCAAAACAGTCCGCTGAGGCCGATGGTATATATGTGCAGCTATGGTGGTATAACCCCCAACGGGAGAGGTATAGCCTCAGGGCAGCTGGTGCGGGTGAAGGGAGTGATAGTAAGAGCGTCCCGGTACCTATGGTGCTGGTGGTGCGATGGAACACAGAGACTGATTGCAGTTTTCAATGCTTTACTCACAGTTGTTATTAACGTCAGTCCTGCAGGTGATGACGACCCGAGCCATGCTGCGTCCACCAGGTACGGGGCTCGACCAACCCCCAGGCAATTCCAGAGTGTGACCTTGAACTCCTTTCCCCGTTCCTTTCTCTGGCCGTCCCCACTAGGGACCCACCCATGTCCAGCTTCCTCGGGCCTTCTGGTGGCGAAACCTTTCTCCTTTCTACCTGACCCTATGTGGCATGCCTTCGTGGTGAGTGTAGTGAGTGGTCGCGCCAAGACGTGGCCACGTCCTCCGGTTCCTGGCTGAGGATAAGTGGCCTCCACCAGTTTGGGATCCGGTACCCTGATCTGCCAACCCTTCACCCGCTGACTCCTAGCGTGTTCGCGTTCCTTCTTGCTTCATGTCTCTGGGCCTTTTCTTATGTTTCATTCTTTCCTTGCTTCTTGTTCCTTTCTTCTTCACTCTTGCTCCCTCCAGGGGCAGCACCCAGACAGGGCTGCTGCTCCCTGTCACTCCTCTTCTCACTCTTCTTCTGTCTGACTGAACTCAACTCACTCCTAAGATGGTGCCCACCTTTTATACTCCCTCTGACACCCGAGCCCAGGTGATTAGCAACCAATGGGCTCCTTCCTATGCCCAGAAACCCGCCCCTATCTGCTCCTACACCACTGGGTTTTCCTCCCCCTCCCCACTCCAGCCAGGAACAGAAGCTGTCGTACCTGCACATCTTTCTAGTGGGAGTACCGTCGGTCTGTTCCTCGGAAATGGGGTGTGTGTGGTGCATGCAGCTAACTGAGTTCTAGTCCACACTTCATCCTTACCCGGGAGTGGAATACCACACCTCTGGTTCGAGGTGCAATAGCCCTGTAGCAGCCGAGCCCTCGGGGTGCTACATTCCCCCCTGGTAAATCACAGCACGTCCTCGGGCTGAAACAGAGCAAAACAATTACAAACTTACAAAAAATTTTAAAGTGTACACTCATAAATAAGACATTAACTTTCATATAAAACATTTTCAACATTCTTGACTCCTTGGGATCTGGCCGCTGTCAGTCCTCAGCCAGGTAGAGGGAAAGGATGACCGCTCTCAGTCCTCGGTCAGGTTAGGGATTAGGGCAAAACAGGCAACAGTTCTCTTTCTGTCCCAACGGGGACCACACTCTTTGTGGAAACAGTCTCACAACAGTCCTTATACCCGATCGGGTAACTATTTACATCTCCTCTTTTACCGTTTACGATTTACGGTGTCCTCCACACGCTCCTTCCTCTTCCTCAGGTTCAGACCCGTCCGGGCCCCCTTTCTTCTCCTCCTGGTACGATAACTCCTCCTCCTCCTTGACCCGGTGGACATGAAGGGCGTACCACCCCTTCACTCCCTTTTGCCTGGTATAGGTGACGGTATCTCCAGGCACCAGGTCCCGTCCACTGTGCCCCTCCGGTAGGTGGGACTCTACGTCGCTCCTGTTTACAAACACCTGGCTCATGGTCTTCGGGTCTTAGATGATGCCCCAGCCACATGCCATGTGAAACTTAACAACAGTCCCGGTGACTCGGGGACCGTGAGCTGTACGGGGGGTCCTGGCGGGCCCTTGTCTTCTGCTCCACGTTTTTAATGTGGAGCCACTCCTCCTTCACTTTCCTCTCTCTCCGCTCCCGCTCAACCGTTGCCCGTTGTTGGCGGCAGGTCCCATAGCGCCGGGCGGCGCCCGCCCGGGTCTCCTGAGTGAACCCCATCAGGTCTTCTCCAGTGGGGTCCCCCTCGAATTGAGCGTCTTCCAGCGGGGGTGAAGAGAGGTCCACGGGCTCCGGAGCTGGGATTAGCGGTTCATCTGTGGCCCTTGCTCCCTCGGGGTGACTCTTCCTGGAGCGGGGGTTGGTGTATTCAGGCGGCCAGACGAATGGTGTCCCATCCGGGCAGGTGTGCTGCTCATACAGGTCTTTCCCCAATGGTGGCACAACTGGGGGCCCCGGCTGGGGTGCAGCGCCCGCGGGCACTCGGCCTTTCAACCAGGCCGGTGACTTTCTGATCGTGCCCGATGTTGGGGAGCACGGTCCTGGGCGAGGCTCCGCTGCAGAGCTTGCTGCTGGAGGGCTAACTGCTGGTGATAGAGGCACGGCGGGCGGTGCGGCACCCAGAGCTTCGGGTTCCGCGGCGGGAGGTAGGGGCAGGTCCGCGGCCTCAGGGCCCGGAGTAACGGCGTTCCCCTTACTTGTCGTTGCGGCCTCCCCCGCGGCGTCGTCCTCGGCCTCCGATCCGCTTCTGCTGCCTCTCGGGATGGACGCGGTGCTGGATGATGGCTGCGGTAGTGAAGCTCTCCTCCGTATCCGACATCCTCCTCCCCCCTAGTGGACCGCGGCCTACCTCGCGATGATCCTCTTCCGTAGGCCGGGGCTCCGCAGTGGATCGTCAGGGTTGAGGACCTTCCGTCGCGCTCCTGTGACGTCGGCGTCTGCTGGGCTCCTTCCAGGACCTTACGCAACGTCCGGACGTGAGGCGGGGCTTCAGTTCTCGCGGGCTTTCGGAGTCCACGCCCCTCTTCTTCCCGCGCGGCGCCCTCAAGATGGCGTCCAATGGCGGGAAAACTCCACGGATGGCGGGAAGAAGGCAGAAGATGGCGTCGGATGGCGGGAATCGGCTCCAGATGGCGGGAAACTTCACCACAGGTAAGTATAAAAGTCTCTTTTTTCAGGCACGCAGTACCCGGTGGTTGCGGGCACGTAATCCTGCCGACTACGCCAAAGTTGACTCACCCCCTGGGCCAGCGCTGTAGTGCGGCGCGCGTGCGCGCGGGGGATACCCGGAGCCGGATCCGATGGGGGGTAGCAGTCTTCATGTGGCGGTGACCCGGTCCATGCCCAGGGTGGTCAAACTAAGTGGCAGTTATTGGTATGATGGTATTAGTGTCCGACTACGCCACCCGTTGATTTGCGGTCGCAAGGCCGCCACTGCAAAACAGTCCGCTGAGGCCGATGGTATATATGTGCAGCTATGGTGGTATAACCCCCAACGGGAGAGGTATAGCCTCAGGGCAGCTGGTGCTTGTGAAGGGAGTGATAGTAAGAGCGTCCCGGTACCTATGGTGCTGGTGGTGCGATGGAACACAGAGACTGATTGCAGTTTTCAATGCTTTACTCACAGTTGTTATTAACGTCAGTCCTGCAGGTGATGACGACCCGAGCCATGCTGCGTCCACGAGGTACGGGGCTCGACCAACCCCCAGGCAATTCCAGAGTGTGACCTTGAACTCCTTTCCCCGTTCCTTTCTCTGGCCGTCCCCACTAGGGACCCACCCATGTCCAGCTTCCTCGGGCCTTCTGGTGGCGAAACCTTTCTACCTGACCCTATGTGGCATGCCTTCGTGGTGAGTGTAGTGAGTGGTCGCGCCAAGACGTGGCCACGTCCTCCGGTTCCTGGCTGAGGATAAGTGGCCTCCACCAGTTTGGGATCCGGTACCCTGATCTGCCAACCCTTCACCCGCTGACTCCTAGCGTGTTCGGGTTCCTTCTTGCTTCATGTCTCTGGGCCTTTTCTTATGTTTCATTCTTTCCTTGCTTCTTGTTCCTTTCTCCTTCACTCTTGCTCCCTCCAGGGGCAGCACCCAGACAGGGCTGCTGCTCCCTGTCACTCCTCTTCTCACTCTTCTTCTGTCTGACTGAACTCAACTCACTCCTAAGATGGTGCCCACCTTTTATACTCCCTCTGACACCCGAGCCCAGGTGATTAGCAACCAATGGGCTCCTTCCTATGCCCAGAAACCCCCCCTATCTGCTCCTACACCACTGGGTTTTCCTCCCCCTCCCCACTCCAGCCAGGAACAGAAGCTGTCGTACCTGCACATCTTTCTAGTGGGAGTACCGTCGGTCTGTTCCTCGGAAATGGGGTGTGTGTGGTGCATGCAGCTAACTGAGTTCTAGTCCACACTCCATCCTTACCCGGGAGTGGAATACCACACCTCTGGTTCGAGGTGCAATACCCCTGTAGCAGCCGAGCCCTCGGGGTGCTACATTAACAGGTGCAAGCTAAGAGAGCTACTCTATATAACAAAATAAAGTTGCACTCTGTAACGCTATAGTATGTAAACATTGAATATATGAAATTAAAATTGCATTACTGCTGTAGAAAAAATGTTAAAAGATGAAGGTACTTAGCGTATAAATTGGCCAATTCATGTGAGCTGAATAGTCAACGACAAGGCGTACTCCTTTGTTGGGAACCTAACCTAACATGATGTCTTTCCCAGGCTAAAAGCCTACAATTATATGGGCAGGTAGGATCAAGGTCTATTTAAAACTGCCTTTGTCTTGATCCTACCTATATGAAACTATACGTGTTGTAAAGTAGTACACTTTCCTCTGCCCTAAGGGCATCTTGCTGTAGCAAAAATCCCCATTACCCATAATTGAAACCAAGCAGGGTAATCCCTACCTACTCTAAGAGTCAAGAGATGAAAGCTTTTGTAAAAGTTATTGCAATCTCAAAGTGCGATGTTTAAATTGCAAGTTCACTAGTGTGTGTTTAGTGTTTTCGTAATGGTCCGCAGCTGATATCGAAACATTACACCTGTGTTTAGTGTGATTATCTAGACGATGGGGCTAATTAATGGTGTATGGTCCTGAGGTTAATTCGTCTGTGAATATGCTCAGCAAGGTGCTAAGAAACAGAAATGTAAAGAAGGAAACTTAATTAATAACTTATCACATACCGACTTATATTACCAAGCAAAATCTACATTAAACTTTCCTTTTATATAAAGTTGTGCACTATTGTTATTTACTCCCCTTTCATATTGTTACAAAAAGATTTTATATTTACTGATGCTCCAATCCTGATACAAATCACTTGGTCTCATCTGTCCATTTCAATCTAAAAGGGGTTGTTCACTTTCAGCAAATCTTGGTCCCCATGTACAGTTTTGTTGTAAACAGAACCAACTGCGCTTTACTCGCCCTCCCCTGGTCCAGCCCTTAGTTTTCACCACTGTTACTGGTGTATGGTATTGATTGCAGGGCTGTTGTTATGAGCACAGTGTGGCAGCCAATCAGTGAGTTCAGTGACTCTGTCCATGTAGATGGATCGCCCGCTCAGAGCCACTGAACTCACTGATTGGCTGCGACACTGTCGATGTGACATCAGCACCACATCAATACCAGACACCAGGAGCAGTGGTGGAGATTCAGTGCTGGACCTGGGTAGGGTGAGTAAAGTGCATTTTTTTTTTTATAACAAACTGCGCCATGGACCGAGATTTTCTGGAAGGGTGCAACTTTTGGAAGATTTACCCAATGTACTGATCACTTATGTCCATTGCATGGGCTGACTATTTCATTGCAGCGTATACATGGAAAAAAATGTTCATTTAGAGAAGTAGCTAGAGGTGGTCCATGTATGTGTTATACTGCAGACTACCTTATGATGCTGCACAGACTTGTTTTAGGCTCCTCCCACTCATTCCACCGTGTGCAAAAGAGTCTGCCGATTGACTATATGAGACATTTAATACAAGGGAGAAAGTGCAGGAACCGGAGACATTGAAAGCTTCTGTATATGTTGGCTTGACAGAAATTTGGGTAAAATTTCCATCTACTCCAGATCTGAGCAAATCCGATCAAACTCTGATCACACTCTGATTAGCAAAATTCGACCGATGAGAGAAAACATCTCTAGCCTAAGAGCGTCCCTCTTGTTTATGGTCTGTATCTCGTATTGCAACTCTGCTCTTTCCAGTGCAATCGAAATGAGCTGCAATACCGGACACATCCAGTAGTGAAGAGTGGCGCTGTTTCTTACAAAAAAAAAGCAGACCCTGTTCTTAAATATTCCATGTAAATCCCTCATTAGAACAGTAATCATGGAGATATGCTTTAATACCGTATACATTGCAGCTATTAATGAAGTCCTTGCTTGATTAACCATACAGTACATCGTAAAACTCGGATGTCACAGATGATTTTATCTGATTTGTTACTACAGTATGTTCTATTTTTCCTATTTAATATTAATATTATTATTACTTTTGGCTTGCGTCGGACCCCAGCTAGTGTTGTACAATATATTGTATTTAATTATCCAGATTCCATGGCTAGTACGGGAAAGCCGGAGTGGTTGATTCCTTCCCTGGTAATCTTTTTCAGCTTTGAGTTAAAAATTCCCAGGAGCTCAGACTGAGAGGGTGCCAAAAATATGCGCTGTCCTTTAATTAGCTATTGTAATTGTTTCACACTAATCTGCATGATTAGCGGCAGCATTAAATACAGAACAACGGAAAGGTCTGCCATTGGAAGGGCTGCGTACATTAGACTGATAGAGGGCAGTCCCGAGGAGCGGGAGGAATAATGCCTGGATATACCTGGAATGGTCGGGAAATAAAATGTAGCATTTAAAAGGACAATGGTATAAATATAGTTCATGTAAACCATTATATATATATATTAAATATTTATATTATGTTATGTGAATGCTCATTATTATTATTATGCCTCAATTTAATGCTATAGTAACTGACGTTTTATATGTTCTAATTGCCTAAGCAATGGTTTATGCCAAAGATTGTTCACAATGAGAGATGAGCGAACCCCATCTTAAAAGTTCGTAGTTTCGGAGAGTTAGTGTCCGATGGTAATCGCCGAATGTGCAATGTTCCTGGGGGGAGGGAGAGAGAGAATTTTCCAGCTCAACAGTTGGGGTCATCATTGTTTTCAATGGGGTTTGGGTTCTAGTTCAAATTTGGAAACAGTTCTTGAATAACTAAAAAAGTTTGGGTCGGGTAACAGAACTTGAACTTTCAAGGATCCGCTCATCCCTATTCACAATCACCAGTGTGAATCCACCCAGTGATCGAACGATGAAGGATAATTTACTTGTTCGTTTTTGATCGCATCTTTTCTGTTTGTAATCATCTGACCTCAGCACTTCTGAGTGCGGTCTGATTTTTTTCACGGACCCATTGACTTGCATTTCCAAATTTGAGCCCACCTTCGGATCAAAATCGGACATGTCTCTGATATTTTCTGCAGACCTCTCGGTCCAAGGAAAGTATTGGACATATGTACAGCTCCATAAATTTATGAGTGCTATCCCTCAAAACAACAGATAGCACTTGTACGCGAAAATCAGATGTGAATGAGCCCTAAGAGTATATGCACAAGGAGATTTTTGGAGTGGGTCAGCTCCAAAAAAAAGGCCTGAAAAATAGTTTACAATACACCTGAAAGTCTGACTACTATTCATTTCTTATATAAAACCACTTTGCTGCTCATCTTTTGAGTGTTTGTTTCCACTTCAGGTTTTAAAAAATGCCAGACAAAAAAAAAACAATTTTGGAAAATGATGGGCAAAAAAAAAGAAAGTGCATTTAACTTCTTCAAAGCTTCTCCTGATGGAAAACACTCCAAAGTTGTCACTGTCCAAGCAGAAGGCTGCAAAAAAGGCTTTAGGGAAAAAACTCTTTCAAAAGACTTAAAAAACTACTCAGGAAACAAAAAACTCCTTCAAAAACTTTCCAAAGCGGCAGGTTTCCACTAACAGGCTAGGTGCACATGCAGGTTTTTTTAGTAGGTTTTGGGACAGAAACTGAGTAGAAATTCTCCAAATCTCAAAACTTCTCAAAAACTTACAATAAAATGCCTAATTTGCCCTTGGGTTTTGCTACAGAGGAATTGGGGTCTAAGGGGTAACGTTTCTTTTTTTGGAGAGTGACAAGCCAAGCCTGGCAGGTCAGAGTGAGGAGACTGATAAGCAATGCAATGCTCCTCTGGGAAATTAAATCTGCAAATTGTCTGTTCAGAGAGGAATAGGACTAAAACTCTAGCGCCACCTATTGGAAGTAGCAATCCTAAAAGTCAATATCGACTCTTTTACGAGCCTTGCAATATGACTTAGAATAAAAACTAGTGTTGAGCGTAAGTGCTCATAACTCGAGTTTGCCTAGGATGCTCGGGTATGGACCGAGTATCGCGGGTGCTCGAGTGACATGTTTGAGGCCCCGCGGACGCATGTTTCGCGGCTGTTAGCCACAAAGCATGCGGGAATTGCCTGACAAACATGGGTAATCTCCGCATGTTTTCTGGCTGTCTAACATTCGCGAAACATGTGGCCACGGGGACTCGAACATGTCACTCGAGCACCCGCGATACTCGGTGCATACTCAAGCACCCTAAGCAAATTCAAGTAACAAGCACTTGCGCTTATCATTAATAAAAACCAAACCATAATCTCAATTTGCAGACATGATGTTTCGGGGTGTTGCCCTTCATCAGTGCAAAGTATGAGATCTGATTTGGCTAGGTGAGAGGATCTGCTTTCTGCCAGGTTCCCCCGCAATTACAGGATAGACACTGATCAGCGTATTGTTGGGGGACCTTTTAAGAGATGGTCCAAAGCAGACAACCCCTTCCAGCAAATTGTGAAAGGTGAATGTATTCTTTGCCCACGCGCAACCACAATCCCAACAATCGTTTTCTTTGCATTTTATTAATTCCTCCTGTATGTATCAGATCACGTCTAGTGCTTAGTTATATTCATACTATTTATACATTCCCGGAAAACTCCATTAACAATCACATTCTAATAGTGGTGAAATGTAATGTGCAGCACAGAACTGTTCAAGCTGAAAATATTATGAGCAGAGAGAATGCTGCGTCTCATTGCTTAATATAGACCAGATTTCAAGAGTCCTTCAGCGAAAAAGGCTTTGAATTTCTTAAGCATGTAAATGATGTAACACATCTCTACGAGTTAATCTCAGCGAGTTCTTAAATGCGCTCTTATGTAACTGTGTCATGTAGAAAGGAGGTGGCTTTTGGTGGGGGTCGTCCACTGCTTAATTTTAATTGCTCTACTTGAGCCACAAAGCAAAAATGGAAACGTCTTCTCATTTCATTTTACAATTAGTTCTTGTGTCAGGCCTGAAACATACTGTAGAAATAGTCAAGATTAATAATACAGTATGGACTGAGATCTCAGGGGTTGGTGGTGTATGTTTTGGGTTACACTTTTGCTCCTACACATTGACTTCTACGTAGAATAACCATACACATGATCAAGACCTTGCCTCAAAGGCAAAATTGTTAGTAAATCATCAAAATATCTAACATTTAATATCAAACTTCATGCAGTCAACAAGATGAAATTCACGTTAGAGATGCTCTCACTAATTGTCATGCATCGGCATAGCTCCATTCCTTGAGTGACTTCCTCTTCTACTGTCCTTGAAGGACCAAGTGCTTTCCTCCCTATCTATAATCAAGTGAGCTGCCCTTCCTAATGAATTGAATTATTTTCCCCACCCTCTCTGATCTTCAGTGTATAACCTTTCCCTCTATTCTGCTATCTCTAAAGGTCCCCAAACTAAAGTTTAATGTGTATGGGTGCTTCCAGACTCTCCTCCAACACATGATATTGAGGGAGAAACCTGATGCTCATGGTCCTCAATGCAAAAGCTCCAACTGTGCCCCAAATTATTGCAAGTCTTTAATAGCAATGGTGGGAGCCCTCTATGTTCCTCGGCCCGGGTACAATTGCAACCCCTGCACCTATTCTACTTATATCCCTGGAGAGAAGGATCCAGCCTGTTATATATCTATCTTCAATCCTTTTGTTCTTCCTCAAGATAAAATGCTGCCCGAGAAATCTGGCTGTGGCTCTCACTGAGGCCTCTTTCACATGTCAGTGTTTCCAGTAAATGTGGTGACCGTTTTCACATGTACTGGAGGCACTTACACACTTAAACCAATTCAAATGAATTGGTCTGCGCACATGTCAGTGTGTCTCCGTGGGCAAAACGCGCTGACATGTCCGTGTTTTGCACGCCGCACTGGCCGCAAAACGTTCAACACACGTGCATACTGATGACACACGGATGACATCTATGTGTCATCAGTGTGACACGTGCCAGCGCCTGGGAATCAGCGGTAGAGTTAGCGCTGTTCCCAAGCTCCGACGGGTGCTGAAGGAATCACTCATCATGGTCCCTTGCTTGCGCTGCGATCAGCACCAGCAGGGGACAATGTTGAGAGTAGTAATCACCTCCTGATGTCTCCAAAACCTGTAAAAATAAGAACATCATAAACAAATCATTATACTCACCTGGCTTGAGGCGACTGCACACGCTGAGGAGCAGAGAAGAATGACTTGCTGCTGCAAGCGGGCCCCTGACCTGTGCTGAGCTCAGTGAGCAGTGTGCTGTCACTCAGTGAACTCAGCGCAGTTCAGAGGCCCGCTTGCAGCTGTGATTTATTCTCCTCTGCTCCTCAGCATGTGGTCGCCTCAAGCCAGGTGAGTACAAGCAGGGGACATTGATGAGTGATTCCTTCAGCACCTGGCGCTTGGGAGCAGAGTTAACTATAGCGCTGATTGCCAGGTGCCGGTACGTGTGATCCTGATGCCGCACACGGCTCACTTCCATTAATTGATGACATGCACATCTAGTTGGCACATGACCGCATGTATGCAAATCACATAGTTGTGGTCACATGACCGCAGGATTCACAAGTCTGCAGTCACTGGATTCACAAAACTGCAAACTTGAACCCCAAGCAGGGGGATAGTGTAGAGATAGCTGAGACTTGTGCCGAGATTTGTCGGATTTGAGTCAGAATTTGCAGACCTTTTAGCTAGATAAAGGACTCTGCATCAGCAAAATGGTAGGACATGCTAGTGAAGACTACGGTAGAAGACTACAGTTTATTCTGGTGACAGGTTCCCTCTAAAGAGTTCATCAAAAGTGCCCCATAAAATGAATATAAGCCACAGCAATGTCAAAACGACATTGCTGTGCAAATGTTCCTTCTTATGTCGCTTCTTTTAACCGCTTCAGGGTTCATTTTATCTCTCTGTAGAAAATGTCTCATTCTGGAAAATCTCGAATCCATATTGTAGAATTGTGCAATAAAATGCGAACTGGGAATCCGTCACTGTGAACACTTAACAATTGTTTTCCAATGGTCGCACCATTACTTGTGATCCAGCTTTCCTGAAAGAGATATAAACTGAAATAAATAGTTAAAAAATGCTCTTTACAATATCTTTTTACATCGCCGCCCACTGTACCCGCACCCAACAGTCTATAAAGCCTTCAAGGAAGCAGATTGTGGGATACGAGAGGGACGGAGCCCATATAATGTGCCGGCGCAGACCTCCCTGACTCCCATCTTCTATTACTTTAAGTAGAATTGCTGTAACAAGATAGTTTCTGTTAGCAAATAAACGCCATAGAGCTTGGCCGCTATCGATCACTAATGGGAGCAGCCGGACATCTGCTGGTAAGTTAAACCCTTGTTTTCTGATATGTTTTCTAAATACAGATGCACATAATTGAAAGGACTGGAGATATATTTGGCTCCGAGCGCGATGCTGTCTACAATGGGAGAAATATCATTTAAGTCCATGTCAGGATGTTGAGGTCAGTGATGTGCTTTGACTGGAAGTCGTCTCGGAGGAATATATGTTCTGGTAAATACCGGAGAGGACTTTATGGGTTCTGCTTGTTTTTTTTACCCTTTTTATTTATATATACGGCTTATGTGGACGTGTCTCACGAGATGTGTCACGATGCGATTTTACATGCAACGCCGTAAAATGTGATAACGTCCAAAACTGCAGTGCAGTGTCACGTAATTACTGATGATCGCACTCATTTAGCATATATAGTTAATGGAGATGTTTACCACTCGTCCGCTTCACTTCTTCACATGACCACTGCAGCCAATCACTCTCTGATTGGCTGCTGTGGTTACTTGATGTTCCCCGCAGAATGAATAAGCCAGGAGACCGGCAGTAGACACAGAATTAAGTGTCGAGGACTGATCTGGAGGATTTGACCCATCGGAGAGGTGCGTTCAGCTGCCAAAGTAGGTTGGTGGGTACCATTTCTGGCTAATCAGTGACCCAATAGGCAAATGGGTTTGGTGGCGAATCAGTGGTCCCAATGACTTACTAAAGTTTTTATTTTTGCTGTGCCAGTTTTTATAATACTGATATACTACCAGATGATACTAAACTTTGTAAAGTAGTTAATACAGATGAGGATAGGGCACAGCTACAGGAGGATTTAGATAAATTGGGGAGTTGGGCCAAAAAATGGCAAATGGGGTTCAATGCCGATAAATGTAAGGTCATGCACATGGGAAAGAAAAACAGCAGTCACCCATACATATTAAATTGGAAACCGTTGGGGAAATCTGACATGGAGAAGGACCTGGGCGTCTTGGTTAATAGCAAATTAAATTGGAGTGCCCAGTGTCAGGCAGCAGCTGCGAAGGCAAATAGAGTCATGGCATGCATCAGAAGAGGAATAGGGGCATATGATGAGAACATTGTTCTTCCTCTGTATAAAGCGCTGGTAAGGCCGCACTTAGAATATTGTGCACAGTTCTGGGCTCCGGTGCTCAGGAAAGACATATTGGAGCTAGAGAGGGTACAAAGGAGGGAGACTAAGGTAATAAAGGGAATGGAGGGACTAGAATACCCAGAGAGGTTGTCAAAATTAGGCCTATTTACGTTGGAAAAGAGAAGGCTTAGGGGAGACCTCATAAACATGTATAAATACATCAGGGGGCAGTACAGAGATCTCTCCCATGACCTGTTTATACCAAGGATGGTGACAAAGACGAGGGGGCACACTATGCGTCTGGAGGAAAGGTTCCTGCACCAGCATAGAAGGGGATTCTTTACGGTCAGAGCCGTGAGACTCTGGAACTCTCTGGGAGAGGAAGTGGTGATGTCCAACTCACTTAATGAGTTCAAGAGAGGCCTGGACGCCTTTCTTGAGAACAATAAAATTACATCTTATGCTTAGTTAATTAATCCAGGGATTTAATCTGACTGCCAGATTGGAGTCGGGAAGTGAATTTTTCCTCAATGATGTAAATTGGCCTATACTGCATGTTTTTTTTTTGCCTTCCCCTGGATCAACGCTGCGGAATAGCTGCAGTGCACAAGAAATAGGCTGAACTGGATGGACGCTTGTCTTTTTTCGGCCTTATAAACTATGTACCTATTGTGCCTACTTGTCTTTTAGCGTTCTGACACGGCTGTATCTAGACTGCTAATATAAGACTCTTAGACCTTCTCTTTGAGCCTTCCTTTCCCTAATACCCTGCCCTGGCAGTTCCCAAGTTTGCGTTTAGATTCTGATTCAGTTCTTGTCTTTTTCTGGTTCTGAACTGTCTAGTTTAGTTATTGGTTAGCGAGGGTCAACAACTACTCCGTGAATGCAGTCTAATGAAATGCCCAATCTTCCCCCATGGCGTTAAAGGGTAAACACCTAGGAACTCCCTAGACTCTGCCAGGAGCCAGTTTTGAGTCAACACTTTGGTTGCACTTCTGTTATTGATCTTAGAAGATCAGGGTGCACATTTCTTGGGGACCTTCCCAGGACATACAATGAAACAGCAAGACCAGGCCGCGAATTATGGAGGATGAAATGTTAATGGCAAAAGATGCACAATTTTATCTAATTTTGCATCTAATACAAAAAAAATAAAGTGAATTCTGCAAACGTTATGCAATAGGGCAGTGCAGATGAGTGATTTTTTTTCACTGACCAAATCTACGTGTGAAAATAATCGCAGAGTGCACTAGTTTCTCCTGTAAATCGGATGAGACTCGCCCAATCAAGTCTATGGGTGCGCAAAAAAAATCGGATTGCAAATGCATAGCATTTGATTGTTAGGGATCCATTGCAATTCCTTAACATTGGAAACTGTAAATGGTCTTGTAAGTGATTGATAGCTGCTGCTGTAAAAAAACGGATTGTATACGGATGAGAAGTGGGAAAAAAATGGATGAAACACTGAAACAATTTTTTTATACGCTCGTGTGATCCTACCCTTAATGATGTCAGGTTTATTTACAGCGGATAAAACTTAGAATTATTATATGCTGCTACTTTGTTTTCCAGCTATCCAGTAAAGAGTAAAGAATTACATTGTGTGACCTACTTCTGTCATGTGGACTAACAGTCATAAACTGACTCAAAAACTGCTGGCGTCCCTCTCCGTAATGCGGTTTGAATGTTGTTTTTATTGGAGGCGATCAGACTATTTAGCACGACTGGCGGATGTGTTAGCTTGTTGGAATTAGGTTATGGCTTCTGTATTGTGTTCTTCCATTCAGCGACAAGAGCGAAGGAAAGAATAGCTGGCGTTAATGGGAAATAATCATTGCAACGTCTATGATTCTTCTTATATTAGACAACGGCAAAAATAGCAATTACTTAGTGCACTTGTATGATCACAAAGGCTATTAAGAGTCTATTAACACATGCAGAGTTATAGGGCAGTATGTCCATGTTTTCTATTTAGTCATTTGGATGTCATGGAAGTGAGAGCCAGAATGGAGCATGGTGGACTCCAGCTGTCCATGTATTACAAGCAGGCTTGGACTGTCCCACCGGAGAAGCGGAGAATCCTCCGGTGGGCCACCACTTTCTTATATGAGCAATACTTGGCACAACATACTGGAATCAATATGTACTGACAAAGGCAGCATTTTATTCATCCAGTTCATTGTTATATAAATTTGTGATTGAGGATAATGTCACATTTGCATGTAGCTGAAAAGTGGGGCCCTGGAGTAGGTTACTGGTGGGCTCTTGGCACCCCGAGTCCGACACTGATTACAAGGGTGACCATTTTTCTGCACGGCCACTATGCAATACTGCTTTTCCAATGCAGCAAACACTACAGGGAAAATAT
Source organism: Phyllobates terribilis (assembly GCF_046119375.1). Classification (NCBI taxonomy): domain Eukaryota; kingdom Metazoa; phylum Chordata; class Amphibia; order Anura; family Dendrobatidae; genus Phyllobates; species Phyllobates terribilis. The sequence goes on along the minus strand of NW_027362769.1, from coordinate 211,898,124 downwards.
GTAGTTGGTCATTGACAAAATCTGATGAGTTAACCAAATATTATTAGTTTATGAGAAGAAATGTGAAAACAGCCTCTCAAAGAGGAAGAGAATGGAGTGTATAGTGCCACGTTTTAAAAAGCCTTGCCACATGAGTCAGGCAGATTTTTGCTTTTTAACCTGAGAGAAGCGTAATATAGGGGCAAAGAGCCTGATTCTAGGGATGTATCTCTTATTGGATGGGTGTTTTAGTTTCAATACAATCAGTAGTTAGTCATCAGGAAATTATCACGAGAAGACTAGTTCTCACGTGCAGGCAAGTCTAGCTAATCTGTGTAAACCCGCCCCCACCACTGATTGGCAACTGGCTGACACTCTACACAAGAATCTGCCAATCAGTGGTGTGGGCGGGGTCTTACACAGCTCAGCATTCTGAGCACTACTAAATCTAAGCAGAGAAGACAGGGATTCTATCAAAACTGCATCAAGCAGTCCAATAAGTGGTACATCGCCGGAATCAGGCTCTCTGTCCCTGCGTCATGCCGATCTCAGATTACATGGCAAAAACCTGCTGACAGATTCCCTTTAAAGGATAAAAAAAACATAGTTTCCATTTGCAGAAAGCTGCTTTTTGTTCTTGTCTCACATTAATCCAAAGGAGGAGACTGGTTGGCCTTTAATTGGGTGGGAGAGGTCTAAGAAATAACGTTTCTTTCTAAGGAGACCTCCAGGCTGGCACAAGGAGACTTATGCAATGCTCCCTGGTAAATGGAAAATGTAAATAGTCACAGGGGAAGGGAATAGGGTCTTTAGTGCCACCTATTAAAAGTAGCAATCATAAATCAAAATCGACCCTTTAAAACAACTTACCTTTGTGATTTGTAAAAAGCTGTTTCTGGGTTCTTGTTCCTCATAAAGAAACCCCTTTAAATCAAAGCTTTGAGAAGAAATAGGAAAAACAGAAGAGGCACCGTAACAAGAGTTTAACAGCTGTATAATTCTTATGTTTCTTATCTAACATAGAAAATTATTATCTGACCCCTTTAAAGGTACACTGTTAGCTTAAAAAACTGCTATTTGCCAGCAGACAAAGCGGCAATCTGAAGGTAAATACAGCTTTAATCAAGTTCAGCAGTCTAACCCGAAGAGCGGCTGCAGGGAGAAAATGAAGATATATTGTCCCAGCAGCTTCTCGCTTCCAGTTATCGGGGCGATCCCAAGGTAGTTGAACACATAACGATCACTCGTTCTGCACCTTGACTGACATGCTGCTTTGCAGAGTGTGTGTGCAATGTATGTGTGTGCAGCTCAGGCTGTCAGTCAAGGTGCAAGAGGGAGTGATTACAGTTCACTCACTGTTTGGTTAGTGCTGACTTATCACCGCCACAAGGCCTGGAAGCGAGAGGCTGCAGGGAGAATAAAACTTAATTTTCTCCCTGCAGCTGCTCTTTCAGTTACACAGTCGAACATATTTTAAATGCTATTTATGTGTTGCCATAGTGTAATCTGCCGGTAAATAACATTTTCTTAGCTGATGAATTCCCTTTATAGGGGTTGTCCGACCTTAGGGTACAAGTGTGCGGTGACTCTATGTGACTGCTGAGATGTGAATCCTCACAGCGCGCACACTGCAGACTATGAGGATTCTTCAGTGCCGGCACCAGGAGCAGGCGGTCATGTGACTGCAAGTATGTGATTTGCATACTTCCGAACACATTCCGACTAGACCTGACAATACACTTGCATTGAGCAAGGCCGTGCAATTCTAGTCGGCATGTGACTGATGTATGTAAATCACATACTTGAAGTCACGTGCCCATCAAGACTTGTGAGGATTCATAAGTCTGCAGTCTTGGAGTGACTGCAGACTTGTACCCTAAGGCCGGACAACCCCTTTCACATTTTTAGGGAGAAATGACATGCAGCAGCTATATTCCGTACATTTGTGTGGTTGTCCTATCCATCTGCATGGAGCTTGTAGAAATCGATGGACACACTACAGAAACAATCTCATTCATATATATATGAAACTCATTGGCAGTTGCAGAAATATCTGCAACAAAACTGACTACAATATTAAAGTTGTTTTATGTACAGTGTATTTTGTTATTTTTTAAAAAGTCTCTACAGTTTTTTGAGAAAAATCCAGAAGTGAATGCGTCTGGGAGAATTATATGTTATTCCTTTAGATTTTCCATTCCATTTGAATCCACTTCTGGTTTTGGCTCAAAAAACTAGAGTTTTTCCAATAAATTGCTGTGTGTGTGAAACCAAAGTTAAAGGGGTTGTCGAGGATTCACGTACTGATGACCTATCTGTGGGATTGTGCGGGTTTAACACCTGGCATCCCCACCAATCAGCTTCGGCAGATGTAAGCAATGTACTGAGCTAACAACCCCTTTAAGGAGATAGATGTATCTGGCATACAGTTTGGCCTGTTTTTACTTAAAGAATCATTCCTCCCATCAAAGTTTTTATCCTCTTAATATATTGCAACCATCATAATATGTAGCACTGTGTACTTTCAATTGCTCATTTTGCCCTTCTACCCAGCTAATTCTTCTCTTTTCTCTGCTCTATGTTGAAACAGGAAGTCTCTTTTCTCCGCTTTTATCATTCCTCTCTTCAACTCCTGCTGCTCCCTCCTCCTCCCTGCTGGGAAATTTTGCAGTGATTCATGACTCATACAGGAAAAATTAACCTCTTGTTTCTACATAGAGCTTAAAAGGATGCAGCCGGTCAGTTTTTAATCATGTGATGTCATAGAAAAGAGAAGAATTAATTGGGTAGAAAGGCAAAATGAGCAATTGTTATTACACAGTGCTATATAATATGATGACTGCAATATGTTAAGAGGATAAAAATTTGAATGGGAGGAATTCTTGAAACATAACTGAAAGGCACAAATCGGATCCAGAGTAGGAAGATCAGTTGCAGGAGTCTTGGTAAAATAGGAAAATGACGAATTCCTTTGGCCGTCAATTGGGTTAATGTGCAGAATTTACATGATATAACGCTGGTTAGTGGTTTTGCATTCAACATCATAGAAGCCTTGTGTCCTAAAGTGGAATAGTCCTGTTCATTGTACCCTTCCCGGAGCTCAATGAAAGGAAGAGCTCAGGGCAAAGTAAGCTGGAATCGTTTGGGTTCATTCATCATTTACCTAGAGAGGCGACCACCGTATTTACTGCACCGGCACATATAAATTCGCTAAACACTTTTTTCACTTATATTGAACAATATGGAGCTTGTCCGGGCTGTTTGGAGTGGCAGGAGATTTTTTTTTCTCTGAAGCCGAACGTTCGTGTTTCCTGTTAATCACAGTCAGGGATTCTTCCCGCTGCTAACCACAGACCCGGTGCTGAAAGCCTCCCTGTGCTGTGTCACAGGCCTGTTTTGTCTGAGTTGCTTTCTGCCATCCTCCATGGCGGCCGCAGCACTGACAGTATGAACAAGCAGAATGAATTTTAACAATCCATTACCACCGAATACAGATTCTCAAATGACTTGTTACCGGAACATTTACAGATGTAGCAGTGCGGAATTTGTTCTTTAACTCCTTGCTGTATGTGAATTCTTAAATCTTTCCAAACAAGCAAAGGTTATATGTTCGACCTTCCAAAAATTGCAAAAATTATGCCGGGATTGTACTCCAGCGGCACACGGTTGCACCTAGTTTGTGAAAGGGAGCAGAATTTCACCCCCAAACTATTATTTTGTTCAACAATACCTTTACATGGCCAGTCCGCTCCTCCGTTACTGAGAAATCATCGATTCTGTTGATATGCAAATGAGGCTAAAGAGCTATTGTAGATCTGAAGCCTCTGTCACTCCAGCTCTACTCCCCGCCCAGCGCCGCCCCCTCCTACTTCACTCACAGCCTCTATGATGTGTGACTTCAGGCAAAGGAGTCGTCAGTCAGGAGGTATCATTGGGGTGTAGAATAGAGCTGGAGTGACAGAGGCTTCCGATCTACCAAAGTCCTTCACCCTTATTTGCATATCAATTCAAGCGGAGGAACAGACCGGCCATGTAAAGGTTTTTCTGGACTTGTCTTTGAAAGGACAGCATAGTTGAGATCATGCTGTCCAATTCCCTTTATTGAATTAGATGCATTTTTATACACATATAAAACACACGTCTTTATGAATCGGGCCCTATAGTCTTACTTTCCAAACTTTCCAACTCTCAAGACTATACCGGAGGAAAAGAGGGGAGACCTCCTGGACTACTGAAGAAGATTGAAAATCTTTGGGGTGCCATTGAATCCTCCACTCCCCCTGAAAGCAGCACCTCTGGAAGGTTTCCTCTTTGGTAGTGAAATATAGATTAAAAAGGGAGTGTAGAACATTTTCTTTAATGTCTATCATACTGCAAATCCTGTGTCTACCAAAAAGACTCACCGAGTTGGCTAGTATGCTGTTGTCTGAAAGTTTGAGATTCCCCTGGAAGACTTTAAAGGGAATCTATCAGTGGGTTTTTGCTTTTTAATCTAAAAGCAGCAGAATGTAAGGGCAGATATCCTGATTCCAGTGATGTGTCACTTACTGGTTTGCTAAAGGACTAGTTATCTTGTATCATGTTGCCCTCCTGCTCTGTATAACCCACCCCCACCACTGATTGGCAGCTATGCACAGTGTACACAGAGATCTGCCAATCAGTGGTGTGGGTGGGGTTATACAGAGCTCAGCATTCACAGAACTGCTAGATCTGCAGCAGAGAAAACAGTGATTTTATTAAAACTACAGCAAGCAGCCCAGTAAGTGATACATCACTGGAATCAGGGTTTCTGCTCCTACAATATGCTGCTTTCAGATTACATACCAAAACCCTAGTGATAGATTCCCTTTAAAGCAGATGTGTCACCAGATTTTACAATACATACTACATATAGTGTCAAATAGATCTCTCAGACCTGATGAGGCTGGTGTACTTTGAAAATCCATATAATAATTCCAGCATAAATCCTTTGTGAAAGTTTACCTGGCTAATATTAAAAAGAACATTTTATGCTCTAGCTGGATTTATATAAAGCTAATTTTTAGTTTAGTATTATACGGGTATTCTGACATGGATTTTCTAAGCAAGTACATCTGCCTCATTAGGCCTACTATATATTATATAATGTATGCAATTTGTTTTGTGAAATCTAGTGACAGATCGGCTAAGGTATGACATAAAAGAAGATGGAAGAAGTGATATTCATCTCACCGATCCCCCAATGTTTCCTAGGTATTTACTTTGCGGCCCCTCTAGACATACACTAAATTACTACTTAGCCAATCAGTGGCCACAGTGGTGACCTGCCTCAGTCAGTGATTGGCTGCAGCTGTCACAAGTCCCTGTGTCAGGATATCATCGCTGCAGCACAAAAAAGCAACCGGCGTGATATCGACGATCAACTGAACGGGCGCGGTGGATGATTTTTAAGGTAAATATTGTTTGTTTTTTTACTTTTTTTAAATCAATTTTAAACCAGTTTTAAAACAAATAAATCTATTGATCAAAATAGAATCTGGAATATTGTAATGATGTAGATAAAATACTGCCCGGCATAATTCTTTTCTTCATGTTGACCTCCATATTATGGGAAATCCGGACACGATGGTTGTTTCTAGTGTCTCCTGTATTTCCCTTTAAGAAGAATAGTATCTACATGTCATAACATATAGCGGTGAGTGGTGTGTGTGTTATATGTATGGATTGCCTTCTACATTTACTCCATTACTTGTTAATGTGTAGGTTTATATTACATCGCTGATAAGCTACTTTCGGAGCAGATGACATTTTGTTGGCAATGATCTAGCACTTATCTTCCATCTCCTGTTTCTCTCGCGATTTATTAAGACATTAACATCATATCTAGAACATTCAATTTTCTCAATGTGTGCCGCAAAAAAATAAAGAATACGCATGTAACTCTCTGGGCGATCTCATTCCTTACATGAAACTACAGAACAGGAATCATCGTCACTGTCGTACTAGGACCTATATCACCCACCAATTTCGGTGGTAGCAGGTTCCCTTTTAAAAGCAGCTAGAAACATCATATCATTATGTATTATGATAGCTCCGGTTCACGGGGTTCAGGGTTTTCATTTTGCATGCCAAGTGCTCGAAACAGCAAATCTCTTACTTTCTTTCAAAGCAGCAAAGAGGAAAAGGAAAAAAAAGAAAAGAATCAATATCCCTCTAAAAGAGACATTTAGGAAAATGGATCATCTGATATGTGCAATGAAGTAACAGAAAATTGTGCTGCAAGGAAGAGAAATGGTCTGCGGGCACTCAGGCTGCATTCTCCTCCCAAATCTCATAGCATTGTAATGTTTCTGCAAGGTTTCATTGAAAATGCTACTGGATGTAGCTGACCACCTCGTCTATACTGATGTCATCCAGAGCCTCCATATATCGTTTTTTTTTTTTTTTTTTAAATGTAAATGCATATTTTGAAAAAAAAATTCTGATTGTAGAGAGAAAGTAGCATTTTGGTTAGCACAGGTGATTTACAGATCTGGGGTCCTGGGTTCAAAGCCCTCCAAGGAGAACATCTGTAAGGAGTTGTTTGCATGTATTTCATCTGGGTTCTCCAGTTTCCTCCCACACTCCAAAGTCATACTGATATGTTTTTTAACATGGCAACACCAGACTGCTTATTGCTTGTGCTACTGTGAGCCTTAACCATACTACCATGGCCTGCAGAGTCTCCAGACATGTCTCCCATTGAACACATCTGGGGCGTCATTGGTTGGCAATTGCAAAGGGAGCTGCCAGCAGCAGATCTTGATGATTTACATGCCCAAGTTTATTCAGCGTGGCAGAACATTCCTCAGACAACTGTTAAAGGGGTTTTTCGGCCTTGAGGTACAAAGTTACTCTATGTGACTGCAGACTTGTGAATCCTCCCAACGTGCGCACTGAGCGCTTTTAGTATTTCCTGGCGGTCATGTGACTGCAAGTATGTGACTTGCATACTTCCAGTCACATTCTAACTAGACATACCCAGTCTCACTCAATTCACTTGTACTGAGCAAGGCCGTGCATGTCTAGTCGGTACGTGCATATCACATATTTGCATTTACGCGCCTGCCCGCTCCCAGCGCCGACACTGGAGAATCGCAGCGTGCGTGCTGTGAGAATTCACAAGTCTTCAGTCTTGCAGACTTGTTCCAGGAGGCCGGGTGACCCCTTTGATAACCTGATTGATATTAACTAGGCGTTAAAGTTCGGATATTTCTGAATATGGCGCTCGTACTCAACGCTGAATAAATCAAGATATTTTAAACATGTTATTAACATGTCTATCTACCCTGTGATTTCCAGAATTGCATGACTCTTCCTTCTTGGTGTTGCAGTGTTGAGATGTGTAGGGCAGTTCCAGTTGAGTATATTACCGACACATTTATGATACACTCCGATCTGACAGATGAAGAAGATGTCAATTCGGGTTCTTAGGCCTGCAGTTCAATAAGGGCTTGCATGTATAATACAGGTTCACAAATGCACTCCTAATATTCTCACCTAAAAGTGACCAAAAGTGAATATCGACCTTTAGAATAAAATACGAATATACATAACCCAAATAAACATTCCAACAATTGGTTATATACTTTTCCTCTCATAGACTTTTATCAAATTAAAAAAAAAACAAAACTCATGACCTCTTATGAGTGAAGAAACGTGATTAATCCTCCCTCCGCCGATGATTACATTATATCATTACAGATAATTATAATAATTCTATAATTAAATTAAAATTCCTAATTGCATGAATGGCATAGTGGAATGCCAGGGATAGAATAAACTCACCCCAGCTCTGCTGCTCCATTGCTGCATTTATTTCATTTACCTGTTAATGAAATGTGACTTTTCTTTTTAGCAGACAGAGAAGAATAATGCCTGACTGGTCCCAGTTCAATATCCGCAGGAGTAAATTAAGTTTGAACTGCCCACACATTAGCGATGGGGATCCCATGGATTTGTAATGACATAATTGCTCTGTACGTGCCGGCAGAGGCCTCCGGTTGATGGAAGAAATGGGATCCGTTCATTAATGGGGGGTATCGTCGGATCATATTCGTAGTCAGTAATTAAGACCTCGCACTGCAGGGAAATGTTATGATAATCTGGAATTAATTAAATACATTTCTATTAAGTCTTTCGAAGTGCAGTTAAGCTAGTTTATGAGATTATAGAATTTGGTATTTTATAGTATTTCCAATATTATTAAATATTTTATAATTACATAGATAAATAAATATATATGTATATATATACATATACTTTTAATTGCTGACATTACTCATTGTAGTGAGAATCTTGAGTAAACCTCCATTGTTGACATGTGATAGACCTTTCCTTCCCATGGTTTCTCATGTTTAGTGACACCTGGAGGATTTTCTGTTTTTGCCACCATTGGTTGACTACCTACTGTCATTGAAGGTGTGCTAAAGATGGGACATAAGGTGACATGTTAGGTAAAATACAGACTAAGCACGAGATTTTGTACTCACCATGGGGGGTTGTGTTAGGCATAACTCCTGTAAAAGTTTTTCAAAATCCAGCTGGTACTGCTTTGTGTCTTGAAGGGTATACCATCCACATGTGTGAAGAAATGGGAGAAAGGTTCATGGAAGAAATAATTGTTCTTCAGGATATGGATTAGACAAATATGAGATTTATTTTCCGACGCGTTTTGAACCCGGATTGTCATCTGTTTCAGGACACAAATTACTGTCATGGTAGACAAGTCTAAGTTTGATATCTAGTATAATTAAGTTCCTACATTTGCATATTGTAAGTGAAACTCCAATAAAACGTACACATATATCTTAAAGAGGATCAGTCACATATCTAAAAAAATTAGATCCCTGTGCCCTGAATCTGTATTTAATTTTGTTCTTTTCGGAGATATTCCCTTTTTTCTGTTTTGGCACCAAGTAGGCTTGTGGTCCAAGAGTGCATTTCAGAAGAGTTTTCTCTGGTGGTGTGTAGTCCTCCCCCTCTGTGACGCTGCCCAATGATTGCTCGGCAGCATCTGAAACTGGTTGGACATTGTGATCTTGTGAGATCGCCTTGTTCTCAATGGGATTTGCCCATGACATGCGCTCAGGTCAGGGGTCATGTTAGAACAAGGTTATCTCGCGATATCACTCCCTTCGTCCAGATTCACATTCTGCCGGGTAGAACAAATTTTGAATTAAAAATTTTAATTGTTGCCTGGAGGTGGACCACTACTTATCTGGTTTCTCGTTTGGAAAGATTTCTGATGCATTCTGTACATATAGCCTCCATTGAGTGTCTTCCTTATGCAGAATGCCAATAGTGCTCATCACAGCTCCGCTTGGTAGTCATTGTAGATAAACTCTGGATCTTCTGTAATGTATATTTACTGGTGTTTGCCTCCTCTGCTCAGATCAACGTTCTTTTCCTCTTGCTTCTAAGAAAGCCTTTGCAGTGGCATGGAAAGTGCAGTGGTGAGTCTAAACAATGCCTCTTCATTCCTTTCCTGTGGCTTAAGACCCCCTTACACCAGGGCTGTGGAGTCGATAAACCAAACCTCCGACTCCTCAATTTCCATGACTCCGACTCCAACTCTGACTCCACGACTCTGACTCCCTCATACATGGCTCATGTTTAAGTGATAAATTTACTGTAGCACAGATTCAGCTAAAAGTCTAGACCCTTAGATCAGGAATAGGACAGACATTTATAGGACATTTCATAACTTTCCCAAATTCTTATGAAAAAAATATTTCCCACAAACTGCATTGAACTACTGTACCCAATTTATTATATAATTTAGGAGTTGGAGTCGGTCCATTTTATATCGACTCCGACTCCACCAAAATGGACTCCGACTCCACAACTCCGACTCCACAGCCCTGCCTTACACATTAGACGTATGTCGGCCGAACGCGCTGATATGAACGGTTTTGGCTGACAGTCTAATGTGTATAGTGGTACCGGCCAACTGATCTTTAGAGGAGATTTCGATCGGCATATCCGATTTTGGCCTGCTGATCGCTTTATTCTCCCAGAGAGAAATCAATGGCAGAAATGTCTGTCAGTGGATTTCTCATAGAGAACACAGGAGCGCTCGTCTAAGCGAGCACTCCTGTTTGTGGGATTGACGGTTTGGTTGGCTGTTGGACGAGCAATCAGCCGAAGCATCATTCGGCCAACAGCCATCTAATATGTATGATCCGCTTTAGACTTACCACTGCTCATGCCGCTATGGAAGCCACATTAGAAGCAGAAGGAAAAGTACATCATTTTGAGCATAGGAGGAAAAGGGAGGCCAACAGAGGGAACAAGGCAGATGGAGGCAACCATGAGAAATGTATATAAGGGAGGCTGGAGAAACAACAATATGGTCTTATGCGGTGGTGGAGGATAGCAGAGTGTGAGGAGGTGCTCACCTAATCAGGTTGTGTGATGCAAAATGACTGATGTAGCTCAGGTTGTCAGCTGCTGCAGACCCATGGGTGGAAGCCGATAGAAATAATTAAATGGATAGAAATGAATTAACTGTGCTGCTGATGATAACCAAAAGAAGATTCCTGGAGGCTGAAGATATCTCTGTGCGATTTATTATTAACACGTTTCGCAGTCATTCGACTTCTTCATGAGAACAAACCACAAGTACTTGAAGATTCTTCTTTTGGCTATCATCTTCAGCGCAGTTGACACTCTAAGCTGATTCAGACCCACTTGTGTCGAAACGCGTTGATAATAAACCACACAGAAAACTCTCTGGTCTCCTGAAATTTTCTTTTGGTTATCATATTCAGCGCAGTTGACACTCTGAGCTGCTTCAGAACCACTTGTGCCGAAACGAGTTGCCGCACAGAAAAATCTCTGGTCTCCTGGAATCTTCTCTTGGTTATCATCAGCAGCGAAGTTAACCCATTTCTATCCTTTATGATAAATGTACGATCACTTTTCAGCTGCGGGGTGTAACATCTCTTTAAATATTACATGGTTTGCTTTTGTATGGTCTCTTTATTCTTGCCCTTAAATCCATATTGGATTATTATCGGCTGTCTGTGATTGGGGTTTTGTAAATGTCCTTTAAGTTGCATTATGCTCTACTTTGATGCAAGTTTTCAGTGCATTTTTGTTTTTGTTACTTCTGATTTCAATGCATTTTCCCATTCCCTTGCTCCAGTCTTCAGCATTATGTGTTATATTTTCTAGCTGCCTGTTTTCAAAGGATGGCGCGGCATTATAATTGCATATATCCAGTATTGATTTTACAACCCTTGAGAGTTCTGGCTGCTTGAACAAGTATAGGTGGATGAGTATCTGTGCAGTACTGATAAATGTTCCAATTTGTATTCTAGCATAAAGCTTTCGCAGCAGACTGTTGTATCCCAGCGTGCTGCAGAACGTGTCAAAGTGGAGTTGTGCTTTCAGATCTAACCAGCAGCAGTAGTCTTTTTCTCACAATGAACAAAATGTGCAGCTGATTGCAGTGCTAGCCTCTGCGCTTTATAGTAGAGCCCCCCAAATTAATTCTTGTATGCGGTATTTGCGTGTCACTTCGGTGGGCTGTACCTCCTTGCTGTCACGGGTCAGCGATATCGCTACAGCTTAAAGGCAGCCCCGGAGGAAGCTTAAATAGTTAACGCCAATATCTAATAGGAATAAAAAATCATAACTGCATGTAAGATCAGGAAAAGAGAGTGTGTAATAGCTAGAGGAGATGCTGGAGGACATACGAGAAGATTTTTCCATTTTCACACATGTGGAGTGCACCTCCAGCCAATGTTCTTCTTCATAGATGTTCAGGGTTAATGACAGTTCATGATATCTTGGCTTACACCTATACATATAAAAGTAACAAACTATTGCCTAATCTGTTCACAGCGCTACTTCAAGGGGTTTTGAGCCAAAAAATAAGAAAAATACCTAAAGTAAAAAGTTATAGAATTTACTAATATGGTTCAATTAAGTCTTGAGCCTCAACCCTTTGGATACAGCTCTATTTGAAGTTCTGGCCATTTCTCTTCCAGTCCTGGAGCTGTGATCCGACACTCGGATCAAAATTGGACATGTCTCTGATATTTTCCGCGGACTGTTTCGTCCAAGAATAAAATTGGACATCTGCACAATCCCATAAAATAAGAAAGTTACGAGTGCTGAAAACCACATATAACACTCCTCCTGGAAAATTGGTCGTGTGAATGAGTCCTTAAGGTGCAGAGACTCTGTAAAATATACTGAGCATAAAAGACAAGTAGAAGTGATACACTCAGTAATTCCAGATGTGCTCAACACAACGTAAATAACAATCAATTCAATTTTTGAAGGTTATAGAACGATGAGTGTTTCCAAGTGCCTAAAAGTGTCTTTTAGCTTCTGTGATTTAATTAAAGAAAATCTGATTTTGCTAAACTCAGCTATACACATTACAAACAGTCATTACTTTTTATTTTTTTACTAAAACAGTTCATAAATCTCTATGATATTGTTTGAGATGGACCATTGATAGAAAAATTAATTCTCATTTTTTTCTATTGAGGATTAGAGGGATTTTTCGGAATGCTAATTGACAATTTACTTATAGGAGTTAAAGAAGTTGTCCACTACTTTTTTATTGATGACCTATCCTTAGGATAGGTCATCAATGCCTGATCTGTCCGGGTCCGACACAGGGCACCCCTGCCAATCAGCTGTCCTCGGTGTCTGCGGTGGCCGCAGACCAGAACTGCTCCGTTGCTTAGCGGCTCTGTCTTCTGATAGTAGCCGTGGCAAGGTACTACATACCCGCCTCCTATTCAAATCGAGATCGCATGAGCGCGATCGGAACGCAGTGCACAGACTGCCCGACGGCTCTCCCGACCCTTCAGCTTCATATATTTCATGTACACCTAGATGATTGGGTCAGTGTTTAGATCACTGATGAAATCACAAAAATTCTTCAAAATGTTCTTAGAAAGTCTGATTTTTGCTGGTATTTTGCTTGTTTTTATGGCCAAGTTCTCCAGAACATTTGTTCTTGAACTCGACTTTTTCCAAAGTAGTTAAGTGTATTCTTTGAGACCAATAGGACACTTCAAAATTAACTGCCTGGCAAATGTCCTCATATTTATAGATTCTTGAACTGTAAACCAAAGGTAACCCTCGATTCCAAGCTTTTATTTTCCAATAGATAATGGAATATCAACAACCCTAAATAAAAAAAAAACTGAAAAAAAAAAACGTGATAAAGCTGTTTTAGGAATTCCATTATAAGCATGCCTGGAGGAGAAAACACTAAACATTTGCTTATTAAAAAGCCTCAATGGGTTTTTGACACGTTGATGAATGAAAGTATGATACCTGCATAACAAATAAAAGAATATTTGCTAGTGATACTATAGGGTTTATGACGGAGCTACACAAACTCATGGCCTACAAAGTCCTTTATGTATGTTTCATTTGGCACTTGATACTTTGTAATAAAAATCTGAGAATAGCTAAGGATCAAAGATTCTGAAAAACCTATTCCCACCTATCACATGTGATATATCATGCCATTCGGGCTAACCAACAATATGACTATGTCCACACCCGACCAAACTTGTCTTCTGCCAAATGGGTCAAGATTAGAAAATTTCCAATGCTTCATATTATATATGGCATCCGTGTGCTGTCCATATTTAACATTGCAAAGGATAGGAGAAGCTTTGTATCAGGAGATCAGACTCTCAGTCGTTTCATGTCTCACACTGGAAACTCAACTTCTGCTCTGAAGGCAGATTCTCAGGGAGATCTATGTATGGCCCATAGATCTTAACAGCTCATTTACATATTAAGAAAAACATAGGATTCTCTGGAACAAGACATCAGATCACAGATATCAAGGTATTATTTTATTCAGCTTTTATTCAGCTTCCTATGACCTACATGCCCATACAGATGGTTTAGGAGGGTTGATTCAACTGACAGATTCCCTTTAAAATAAGCAAATAGACTAGATGGATAGGTTGTTTAATTCTGCTGACAATCTTCTACATTCATAAGCATTCGATAAAAGTCATCTGAACCCTCCTACCATCGGCCGACCATCTAGTGTGTATGGGGCCTTCCGACTCTACCGATAGATAATGATGTGGGAGAAAAGGATCCATCCTGTTGAATTTCAGTGGCCGATCCTTTTTTTCAGAGGGCATATAAGCTGTGATAGAAAACACAGGAGCACTCCTAGGTATGGGGAGTTGATAGAGATAGCTGTCAGTCCAACAATCGATGGCAGCTATCTAACGTGTGTGAACAGCCTAAGTCCGAATTCATGTGTTCATGTATCACAGTCAAATTACCAATTGCGATTCTCTGACCGGCTGTGGGTCTCCTGACCGGATCTTGCCAGCCTCATAGGCATATATCAGATTGTCAAATTTTGGACAGGAGAAGCACAGGAGTCCTTACATCGTAGATGATATTTGGACCATGATACCCGGACACCTGAATTTTCCTAAATGCCTGTATAGAGGGGAAGGGTTCTTCTATGTACATGGACTGAACAATAAAAGGGACTAGTAGTAGTATTGAAGTCATTTACTCTCATGATTTTTTCCTTCTACGAAGTCTCCGCAAATGTCTTCTTAACAACTTCCAATTGTGCAGAGAAAAAAACATAAAGTGGCAATTCATTTGCTTTTATTTCCCTTTATCCCAGAGTAAAATATTGAACGTTGATAATACATGAAAGTGGAACTTATTTATTACTATCGAACAATGCAGCATATGGAAAAAGCAAATGACATTAACATCTGCTGGATTCTCACCATCTGCTCCCTTTGGCGCTTTTCGTGTCCAGACCTGCCAACGCTATTTGTTCTCGGAGGGTCTTGCGGCATATTAATCAGTTATACTAATACTTAATTTTTACTCTTTTTTTAGATGTGTTATCTGTCAAGCTAAACCATGCACATTAATCGTAAAATGTAATCTCTTTATAATCTACTTACTATTGCCAAAATCCTCGGGGCCAGACATATGTATATTATGTAATGAGGCTGTACATGTGGTTAGCAGACTACCTAAGCTATGTGATGTGCTCTTCATCGACACCGAGGCTATATGTATTAATGGAAAATACCTTTATATGTTTCCCTCTCAGTTGTAGGGGTTTCTTGGTATGATCGGTGGGGACCTGACCTCTTAGACCTTCACCAATCAGCAGGACGAAGGGACCTGGCTCATTAAACATGGCTGAGCTGCAGGACACTGTCGTTCAGCAACACTTATATGGTCATTGTGTGTCTGAATAAACCATAAAGGGAACATGAGGCTCTGGTGGACCTCATGGTCTCATGGTTCTGCAGATGATTGGGGGTCTGACAGTTATGAATTGATAGCGTATAAGGATAGGCCATCAAAGAGGTCCCACTAACACATGTATAAACTATACTCAGGATAGGTGATAAATGTATAATTTCAAGAATAGTTGGACACTTACTGTTCCCATGAACGGATGTTCAAAAATCCCATGTTTGAATTGAGTGGTGGTGGCACATGCGCACCACTGCTTTTTTCAGCTGGGACTTTTAAGATTCCTGTCCTTGGGAATGGTTGGGGTCAAGTGTTTGGACCATCTGCGATAATGCTAAGGAAAGCCTCTAAATGCATTTAATGGGAAGATTCCTTTAATAGAAAATCTTAGAAATCTACTTTAAGAACATAGTGAACTTTTATGACTCTCCATTATTAGGACAACATAGATAAAGATGGAATATTAGAATATATAAACAGTCCCGAAATGGTCTTGAAAATCAGAACTGCAACAACTTATGGTTTTTATATCACTTCCATGGATGAGAAACATTTCCATATGAATTCTTGAATGTATTCTTTATCTATGGATGAGATATATGTGAACAAAATCTGTGATCCAAGACCAGTACTTGAAATTTGAAGGAAAATATGAGAACTTCTAGTCGTCTCTATATATATTCTTTTAACATTTGGTTAGGGCCAACTTTTTCTGTTAATACTTCCTCTCCTGTTCATTCGAAAAGTACTAATTTTGCCGGGAGAGGAGGGTGGGTAGGGACTAAACAAAGTAATTAATCAGGTCATTGTCATGTATCCCTCTGCAGTGGGACGTGATGCAATCATTCAGCCTAATTTGCTAAGTGTCTGGTTGTTATCTAATTTGGCAGCCACTATTATAAGTGGCCAAATTGGCCAATTATCCTATTTACTCACTCCTTAACCAAGTTAAGCATTGACTTGTCCTATAAACTGAGCTGTCCAAAAGCAGCTGCAGTAATGTGAGGCTCCACAAATTCACAGGACATGCATTATATGCACCTTATTTTAGATTTTATGGTTATTATGTACGAGTTAAGATGCCCATACATCTTTAATTATTGGAATAAAACACTGCCAGACATCTTTGGCTGCAGCATAGCTCAATTGAGGACATTAGAATTGGGCACTGAGATTCAACATGCCCAATCCTTCCTTGTCCAGACATCATCATTTGTTATTTCTTATTATGATCTTTATTAAAAAATCTAAATAATTAATCTTGCAATGTTTATGCTGGCCACCGTGGCTTTTTTAGACTCTTATTTCCAGTCCTTTCATGAAAAGTTTTCAGCTGGCTCTTTATCATCAGGGGCATCATTACAATGACAGGTAGCACCTCTATACACAGCTGATAACACAGGGTCCACCAATCACAATATGTGATGTGACAGCTCCTCCCATCTTCCCTCTCTTCACAATGATTTTTGCACATGCTCATTAGACACATCAATACAAAATATAGGGTTGGGATCCGACCATTGTTTCTATGTACATGTGTTATTTCCTGAAACTGTAGGAAGTTAGGGTCTAAAAAATCCTCAGTGCTCAGCATGAAAAGATTTCTATTTTTTTACTTTTAATACAGATAGTGATATGGAAATAGAAAACAAAACGTTGCCAAAGTGTAAAAAAATACATTTAAAATTAAATCTTGATTTATACAGTAAGTCATTTTCTAATAAAAGCTTCCCTTTAAGACATCTCTAAAATGGTGATATATTATATAGCCAAGTTAGATGAGATGTGACTTTTAAAGTAGCAGGTTCCATTAAAACTTTCTTATGTAGTTAGAGGGTTATCTTAAACAAAGCTTTATGAGGGATCTGAAAGCCGTGCATCCATCCTATTGATAACCCTACTCAATGCCAACTCATTAAAGATAAGTATTGCTTTTATCTTCAAAGAGTTTCATTTAAAGCCTTTAAAGGGTGGCACCGGCAGATTTCTGACTCTTATAACTGTGTGGGAAATGCCAAATCTCTGGTTGAATTAATTCACCTTAAATGGGTTGTCCAGGCTTGAGGCTCAAGTTTGCAGTCACTCTATGTGACTGTAGACTTGTGAATCCTCACAGCGTGTGCACTGCTCGCTGTTAGGATTCTCCGCTGCGATTTGCATACTTCAACTAGATCTGCCCAGCCTCGCTCAATTCACTTGAATTGAGCAAGGCTGTGCATGTCTAGTTGGCAGGTCACTGCATGTATGCAAATCACATACTTGTGGTCACGCGCCCACACACTCCCTGAACCTGACAGCACAAATACTGCGCACTATGAGGATTCACAAGTCTTAAGTCCCATAGAGTGACTGCAGACTTGAACCCCAAGCCTGGACAACTCCTTTAAAGGGATATTCTAACTTCAAAAATCATCTCTCTAACTCCCATTGATCAAAGAATGGGAATCCCCTGAACCTGTTGGCCATGCCAAGGTGACTGCCAAATAGAACATGACTTTGTTTAGTAGTAGCCACGGAGGCACTTCTCTTTAGCTCACAGAAGTGGATTCAGACCACCAATCTCACTTACAGATAAGGATTCCATGTTTAGTTACCTTGAATAGAAATGCTGAGCTGTAGGTATCTTTAATATGCTATTTCTGAGCACAATAGTTGCTTTACCCCTTCTTGTCTTTTTGTTTTTAGAAATCTCAGGGCATCCTGCACCAATTGTGATTTAGAAGATGTTTTGGCTCTCTTGTCAGTCTCCATTCACCTGATGTATTATTTTTTCTCAGCCTCTTCTTCTCAGTCATTTGTAGTTTAGCTGCATGATTACTGCCACGCAGGGATGTTTTACTTGAGAATCCAGGGCTTAGGAGAAGAAAAGGCTTAGAAAACAAAAACCCAGAAAGGAAGGGAGGAAATCATAGCAAATTAAATTACGGCTCGCTTTCTTTTTAAAAATCACTGCATTTTGGTATTGTGGAAATTAGTGTAATTGCTTCTAAGAGTTTATTTTAAACAAATGGCATTAGGAGTAATAAACCAGAAGAACCCCTGATGGACTCAAGGTCGAACTCAATTTTGGGCTTCAAAAGTCCAGCAGAAGTTAATTCCTTTTGGAGCTAATTTTCGAGCCTGTCACTTTTCCCTAAAATGTATTTCATGCTTGCCAAATCTTCAAAATTGCTTTGCTGGAGATAGAGGTTTGCAGCGATCCCAATCAAATGTTTATTTGCCCCACCATGACCCATTTCCACCAAGCCATTCACCACCCATGCCCTGAATGTGCCTTTGAATGCCAGGGCTTTGTGAAAAAGGCTTTTGACCTCTGCTTTCCTTGTGGTTTTGGAAGGTCTCAGAACATTTTTCAACTTTTCCAGTAGTCTGGCAGGTCTTCACCTTTTTAGGAACCTCCTGGATATTCTGGACGAGTTGGCAAATATGGTATTAGGAATTTTTTTGGTAGGCCAAAGGAACCTTTTTAGAAACTTAGTGGATAAACTGAAAGAGTTGACAAGTATGGTATTAGGAAGCTTTTTGGTAGGTCAAAGGAAACCTTTTTAGATACTTAGTGGATACACTGGAAGCGTTGACAAGTATGGTTTTAGAAAACTTTTTGGTAGGTCAAAGGAACCTTTTTAGAAACTTAGTGGATAAAACGGAAGAGTTGGCAAGTATGGTATTAGGAAACTTTTTGGTAGGTCAAAGGAGCCCTATTTTGACGTTGCTAATTTCTGACATTTTTATAATTGTATAACGGGGCTCCAGTAACTTTGTGTAGGTGAATGTCTATATAGATTACTGTCAGTTTTCCACTCCTGATATTTCTTAATAAAAATTCCAAGATTTCCAAAGCTGTTTTCGCAGTGACAATGAAAGTTGCTGAGCCCTACATAACTTCCAGAGATTACCTTGCATGACTGAGCAGTGATTGCATGTGTTAAAAGTATATGGTCAACAGTGGCTGTCATATGTCTTACCTCTGAGGTGGAAACCCACAGACTCCCATTTATTTCTTGCTATTGGGTCTAGTGCCTTCAACATAGTTTAAGAATTTCATTAAAATAGAAGAGCATATCAGCTCTGAAAATTTATAGAAATGTGAAGTCTGCATGAAATTCATGGATTTTCAATCATTCTTGGCAGATAAACAAGCTGAGCATGAACATTTAAAGATCTGCTTGCATATACATGTGTGTAGGCAGACAGCGGAACTATTCTTTAACAGACACTGCAATGTCGTATGTTCTTATCACCTCTTCAAGTATATTCCGTATATACACAGTATATATAAAATACTTATTATTATTCTTTACATACCACCCAATATTCTTTACTATAAGGAAAAATGAAATCAGCCATTAATATACACTGTAGCAGTCAACATGT
Organism: Phyllobates terribilis; assembly: GCF_046119375.1. Lineage (NCBI taxonomy): Eukaryota > Metazoa > Chordata > Amphibia > Anura > Dendrobatidae > Phyllobates > Phyllobates terribilis. Next base: position 211,878,513 of record NW_027362769.1, on the reverse strand, counting down.
TCAGAAATAACCCTGAAGATAAGCTCAGAAGCCCGGTGGTTTGGTACGTGGGACAAGACATGGTAATTTTGGCCCAAATTGTGCCAAATAAGCCAGAAAATCTGTTGTGGCTCAAATGGTGCTATATTAGGAAGTCATTGAGCTTTTACCGAAGTGGTACTGGCAGCGGTCTACTCCATGGTCCTTATTAAAGGTACACCACCCTCGACCGAACCAGGGGACTTCTACTCAAAGTTTATGGTCACTTTTACAGATTGACCTTTTGGTGCTTGGCAGTTTGGTGCCTTTTTTCTCTAAACTAGACTATAAAACATCAAAACAACACCTAGTAATGTAAAATAAATGCATAAAAGATGTCCACCCAAGTAAATATCTGCAAATTCCAAAATATATAAAAAATAACAATAAAAATAGAACTAAACATTCCAGGTAAAATGAAGCCAAATAACGATGCTAACTTGTAGGTATGGCAATTACGAGTTGATATATTATGCAGTCATTGACATTTACTGTGTCTAAGCTCTGGTTGGAGATGCAATTTAATCGGAAGAAGATCCGTCAAGTAGTGAGGATGAGGCATCAATATGTTTTGCAAATTGAAAGGGCATTGAGATTCCTCTGTGTGATTTCACTTGGATAAATTACCTTCTAAATTAATCACATTCCTCAATCATCAGCAATTGTGCCTAAATATCTATGAAGTCATTTTCCTATAACAATCATTCCAGCCTTAAAATGTCTCAGGACGAATAAAATAATTGTGTCCCCCTTACAGTTCTCATCAGAAGACCTGACCTGTCCTCTTTAAAGGGTTGTCTCATTTTGTTTATGGGTTAAAAACAAGCAACTCTGATATTAATCTCTCATTAAACATCATCTCTGTTCTCAAGAACAAGGGAGATTTTTAATTTTGTAGGTGATTGTTTGTTTCCTAGGTTACCACCTACCGCTGCAGTTTATCAGAGGTGGCCACTTTCATAGACAAAGAAACTGGCCAAATCCCAGGATCTGACCGACTTCAGCTCTCAACCAAGAAGTCATTTGTTCTCAGTGGGATCGGGGAAAAGTTGGCCGATGCCACCGATATCATCTGGTTCGGAAGACCTTAATCAAATCTGTATGGAGGCTGTAATGGTGTGCGTGATGAAATTCTGTATAAATTACTGAAGTACTACTGTTACCAAAGCTTCATTATTTCACCCTCGGTGCCAGCAGCTCCACATTCTGTGATAGTGTCTTGTATTAGGCATGTCATCATTTCTGTATGTGAGGGGGCTGACTGCTCAATTTGACAAGTCTTTAACTTTCACAACCTATGCATTTATAGAGAAGGGGATGGCCCTAGCTATTGACATTATCAGTGCGCTCCCTCGCGCAAAATTTTGATGACAACCCGTGTAATTGGTCAAATTAAGCACAATGTTAAACAAAAAAGACAAAAACAAACATAAAGGGTAAGTTCCATGTAATCTGTCTACAAGTTAAAAATGAAAAGCAATACAAGTCATTAAAAGTAAGTGGTTCCATCGGAAACCTCTTCTGTGCCTGTAGGAGACCATCTCGTTCATGACTTACAGATTTTAGCTCCTTAGTTCTTTCTCAACAACACATGGTCCTCATCTGTAATGTGTCTTTATGAAGATGTTGACCCTTTACAATTTAGTCCTTTTGCAACTTTAAAGCTTTTACAGATCTCCTCTCTTTTAGACAATAAATATAGTGTTCCATTTTTCCAAAAGACCACTTCCATGAGAAGTCCACCCTTTTATCCAGACTAGATTTACGCACAGATTTCAGTTGAAGCATATATAATCCAAGCAAAGTAGCAGAGCATGTGACCTCTGCAGCCAATTATTAACATACTTACCAATCATGATCTACTCTGGCTTCCAGTCGCTCTCAGATGCTCTTCTGGATCACGTGACTACTACTCTCCTTTGCCGGTTCAGACACGGACAGCTGTGTTAGGTGGCAATACTTCAGCCAGGCCTATGAGTCTCAGAACAAGGCTCCATAGATGTATATTGTGAAAAGACTTCCTGTGTGCACTTGTCTGATTTGAGGTCCTATAATCCAGAAGAAGACCAAAGTGTCACCAGAAACTGGCTCTTACTAAGTGATTTGATGTCAGAGACTCAATGAGGATCTGCATTGTTTTCTTCTGGAACAACATTGTATGATCTTATAACATTCGGTTAAACTTGATAGACCTTTACATCTATGAAAGGCTTTTTTCATATTCTCTTAGTTTTTGATGCATATCAATAATAATGAAACCAATAATTTTTTTTATTTACGCTCTTTCCCATTTACCTTCAATTCCTTCTCTTTCCTTGATGTCATAGCTTAAAAACCTTATGTAAAGGGATACATCTTAACAGTGGAATTCTAGTATCACACATATCTGAGGTTCTCTTCATTATCTACATGTTCTCTTCTAATATGCTCTTCTTCTTCTTCTTTTTTTTTTCTAGTAAAGGCACCATACACATTAGATGTCAAGACATCTTGGCTTCCCTCTCATACACAGGAGCGCTCGCTTGGCCAAGCTCCCGCTGGCAGACGTGTCTGATGGCTTATCTCAGGGAGAACATAAGGATTGCCAGCCCGAAATCAGATTTGCTAGATCCCTAACTCCCCCAAAAATCAATTCTCCGGGGCTCTCATATACTGTACATTAGACAGTCTGCCGAAACCATTATTATTGGTGGGTTTCACCTACTTTATTCTAATGAATTTATAGGGGACTTTAGAATCGAGACATGAGCACATTTAGCTGAAACATCTATGTTCTCCAAATATAGGAAGACAATAGCCAGATTCAGGACACCTCTGGTACTGCTAATCGCTTGGCCAAGCTCCCGCTGGCAGACGTGTCTGATGGCTTATCTCAGGGAGAACATAAGGATTGCCAGCCCGAAATCAGATTTGCTAGATCCCTAACTCCCCCAAAAATCAATTATCCGGGGCTCTCATATACTGTACATTAGACAGTCTGCCGAAACCATTATTATTGGTGGGTTTCACCTACTTTATTCTAATGAATTTGTAGGGGACTTTAGAATCGAGACATGAGCACATTTAGCTGAAACATCTATGTTCTCCAAATATAGGAAGACAATAGCCAGATTCAGGACACCTCTGGTACTGCTAATCGCTTGGCCAAGCTCCCGCTGGCAGACGTGTCTGATGGCTTATCTCAGGGAGAACATAAGGATTGCCAGCCCGAAATCAGATTTGCTAGATCCCTAACTCCCCCAAAAATCAATTATCCGGGGCTCTCATATACTGGACATTAGACAGTCTGCCGAAACCATTATTATTGGTGGGTTTCACCTACTTTATTCTAATGAATTTGTAGAGGACTTTAGAATCAAGACATGAGCACATTTAGCTGAAACATCTATGTTCTTCAAATATAGGAAGACAATAGCCAGATTCAGGACACCTCTGGTACTGCTAATCTACAGGGGGGTTAAAGAATCTAAGTAATCATGCACATAATGGTTCTGTACCTCTGTGCACCTGAGGTCTTATAGAGGAATATTCTTCATTAGATAATTGCTTCTAGAGGAGAATAATTCTGTGAAACGGTGTTATGGTAAGCACCATATGGCCGCACAATGAGAAAAGCAAGAATTCCTCAGCGGCCCTGCTAATTCCATGTAAGGCTGTGTGCCCACGATGCATTTTTTAAGCGTTTCTGCAGCGGCAAAAACGCTGCAGAAACGATTAAAAAACGCATGGTAGAAGGCCTGCCATGTTCCCCAATGATAATCCGCATGTGCTGTGCACATGCTGCGGAAATTTCCACTGCGGATTATCATTGCAGAAAAATCCGCAGCACTACCAATTATTTTGCAGAAGCGCTGCGTTTTCGCCGCCATTGACTTGCATTGGAACGCTTGGATTCCGCATCACTGCATCTGTACATGCAGAATCCAAGCGTTTCAATGTGCGAATGGTACCTGGGTCTGGAGAGGAGGAGACTCTCCTCCGGACCTGGGTACCATAGAACCTGTGAAAAAAATAAAAAAATGAAAAATAAATATTATATTTACCTTCTGATAGCCCGCGGTGCGCTTGTCTTCGCTTGCAGGCAGCTCGCGGTGGACTGAAGGACCTGCGCTGATGTCATTTAGTCATGTGACGGCAGGTCCTTCAGTGTAGTGTACCGCGAGCTGCTGGCAAGCCATGACGGAGCGAAGCAAGACTGCGGGGGCCATCAGAAGGTAAGTATAGATTTATTTTTTTATTTTTTGATATTCTTTTTGGTCACACTATATAAATCCATGCCGGCTGCATGGATTTATATAGTGTGACAAAGTTGTCAAGCACTTTCCAAGTGATGCTAAAAACGCATGCGGAAATGCATGTGAAGAACGCTTCCCATCTGCTTGTCCCTGGCAGGAAAAACGCATGTACAATCCGCTTGTACAATCCGCATGCGTTTTTTCTGCCAGGGAGATTCAGAAACGCTCAGGAAAAATCCGGAGCATTTCTGCATCGTGGGCACATAGCCTAAAAAGCGTCTCCTCAGTAAATATCCAGATGTCAAGGACGGGGCTGTGAAGTCGGTAAGCCAAACCTCCGACTCCTCAATTTCCACGACTCCGACTCCCTCATACATGGCTCATGTTTAAAGTGATATGTGGCACAGATTCATCTCAGCTAAAAGTCTAGACCCTTAGATCAGGAATAGGACATTTCATAACTTTCCCAAATTCTTATGAAAAAAATATTCCCCACAAACTGCTTTGAACTACTGTACCCAATTTATTATATATTTTAGGAGTTGGAGTTGGTCCATTATATACCGACTCCATCAAAATGGACACTGACTCCGACGCCACAGCTGTGGTAAAGGAAAAGACTTGTGGCACTCGTCCTAAATAACTTGTGCTTTATTCCAATTTACATGTAAGCTGCTCCAGACAGACGGTGTTCCCAATGGCCAACGCCGTTTCGCGTGAACACACGCTTCCTCAGGACACCTACATATACAACCCCTGGCAAAAATTATGGAATCACCGGGCTTGAAGGATGTTCATTCAGTTGTTTAATGTTGTTGAAAAAAAGCAGATCACAAACATGGCACAAAACTAAAGTCATTTCAAATGGCAACTTTAGGGCTTTAAGAAACACTAAAAGAAATCAAGATTAAAAATGTGGTACTCAGTAAGAGTATTTTTTTTCAGACCAAGCAGAGGGAAAAAATTATGGAATCACTCTATTCTGAGGAAAAAATTATGGAATCATGAAAAACAAACAAAAAAGAACACTCCAATACATCACTAGTATTTTGTTGCACCACCTCTGTCTTTAATAACAGCTTGCAGTCTCTGACGCATGGACTTAATGAGTGACAAACAGTACTCTTCATCAATCTGGCTCCAACTTTCTCTGATTGCTGTTGCCAGATCAGCTTTGCAGGTTGGAGCCTTGTCATAGACCATTTTCTTCAACTTCCACCAAAGATTTTCAATTGGATTGAGATCCGGACTATTTGCAGGCCATGACATTGACCTTATGTGTCTTCTTTGAAGGAATGTTTTCACAGTTTTTGCTCTATGGCAGGATGCATTATCACCTTGAGAAATGATGTCATCATCCCCAAACATCCTTTCAATTGATGGGATAAGAAAACTGTCCAAAATATCAATGTAAACTTGGGCATTTATTGAAGATGTAATGACAGCCATCTCCCCAGTGCCTTTACCTGACATGCAGCCCCATATCATCAATGACTGTGGAAATTTGCATGTTCTCTTCATGCAGTCATCTTAATAAATCTCATTGGAACGGCACCAAACAAAAGTTCCAGCATCATCACTTTGCCCAATGCATATTCGCGATTCATCACTGAATATGACTTTCATCCAGTCATACACAGTCCACAATTGCTTTTCCTTAGCCCATTGTAACCTTGTTTTTTCTGTTTAGATGTTAATGATGGCTTATGTTTAGCTTTTCTGTATGTAAATCCCATTTCCTTTAGGCGGTTTCTTACAGTTCGGTCACAGACATTGACTCCAGTTTCCTCCCATTCGTTCCTCATTTGTTCTGTTGTGCATTTTCTGTTTTGGAGACTTATTGCTTTAAGTTTCCAGTCTTGACGCTTTGATGTCTTCCTTGGTCTACCAGTATGTTTGCCTTTAACAGCCTTCCCATGTTGTTTGTATTTGGTTCAGATTTTAGACACAGCTGACTGTGAACAACCAACATCTTTTGCAACATTGCATGATGATTTACCTTCTTTTAAGAGTTTGATAATCCTCTCCTTCATTTCAATTGACATCTCTCGTGTTGGAGCCATGATTCATGTCAGTCCACTTGGTGCAACTGCTCTCCAAGATGTGATCACTCCTTTTTAGATGCAGACTAACGAGCAGATCTAATTTGATGCAGGTGTTAGTTTTGGAAATGAAATTTTACAGGGTGATTCCATAATTTTTTCCTCAGAATTGAGTGATTCCATAATTTTTTCCCTTTGCGTGGTCTGAAAAAAATTACCCTTACTGAGTACCACATTTTTAATCTTGATTTCTTTTGGTGTTTCTTAAAGCCCTAAAGTTGCCATTTGAAATGACTTTAGTTTTATGCCATGTCTGTGATCTGCTTTTTTTCAGCAACATTAAACAACTGAATGAACGTCCTCCGAGCCCGGTGATTCCATAAGTTTTACCAGGGGTTGTATATAGCAGCACAATCTCTGCTATATTTATGAGGCCTGATGGTAAAAAGCCAACTAATTTTTTAAAGTTAACTTAACATTAGAACCATGCTGCCCGAACCTCGATCAGCACGAATTATACACTGGCTGCATAATTGTAGTTATGTATGTTTTACTCTGAAACAATGCGGTGTTTCAGACGAAACGTACACTGAAAAGTATGATGTCTAGTTCGAGGCATGTCCCATACAGCGTTTTCTCACCCCTGCCTCCTAGACTGACAAGTCTTTCCCTTTGTGTGTGCATAAGGTGGGATCTGTCAGTCCAGGTAAGAAGAGAAGTCACCGGGGACCATCCTTAGACTAGTCTTCGGTAAATGCTGCTTTCTCTTTTTTGTTTGCACTGCACCATACTTACTGCAACTGAACTGCAGAAATATTCACAGCAACACATATAAATACCAAAGGAGCCACCGTTCCTTTCATTTCGCTTCTTGCGTTGGATCTCCATTGATCAAATTTTGCCTAAATGATAGGTAGACCATCAATATTAAGTTTATTGTCCGGTATTACAAAAATGTGGCTGCTGTCCTATAGAAATAATGCCACACTTCTTCATAGGTTGTTTGTGATATTGCAATGTATTTTAAAGAAACTGTGCTGCAATACCAAACACAACCTGTGGATAGTTGTGGCGCTATTTCTAGTAAAAAATTTTCCTGATTTTTCCAGAAAAACCCTTTTAACTGCTCAAATTCTATAATTTTGCCATTTTATTATTTAATATTAAGATATATATATATATATATATATATATAATCATTACTTACTTTTTTGTGGATGGAAACGGTGACAGACCTATTTTTGTTCTTTCAAAACCATATTTATCTGAGAACTGTTCCATTTTTACAATGCAGCAAACAACGTTATTGACTTAGAATTTCACATAACCCCTGTGCTATTAAAAGGCCTTCACTGCAGGTACAGAGATAGAAAATAATTGGCGAGATTAATTTTGTTCATAAAAAAAAGCATAAAAAAATCCCTAAAAATAAGATTTTGTTGGTTTTATCAACAGCAGAATCTGAAAGCTTCTTTAATTTAAGAACTAATTAAAAGTTTTTTCAAGCAGTTGTCATTTCTGGTTAGGATGACTTTATAAATATAGGTGCTTTTCTCACTCGACTTTTAAATAATTCACTTTTATTTCTGATGGCTCTAAGCAACGCTTTGAAAGTTTTGTAATAAACAAGTTAAATCTGGACGGGCACTAATTATATTCATGGATTTGGCTACTCTTGTTGAGCGTCTCATGGGAATATTTTTTTGTTTTTATTCTTGCAATTACAGAATTCTACATATTAATACAAATATTCATTTTCTAACAAGGAACATTTGCATTCAGAATGTTTTTGAGAAGTGCTGGTAAGAATATTTCACCAGTTTCATAATCTTACATTTGCAAATAGCCTCTTCACGAGGAAAAGGACTTTATCTCTGGCGTTACTTATTGGTTGTAGCACTTCTAAAAATCAATATCGACCCTTTAACGAGCCTTACCACATGACTAAGGAGAAGCCAAACCAGAAACTCCATTTGCAGACACATGTTTCGGGGTGTTGCCCCTCTTCAGTGCAAATCAGAAGATCTGATAATCTTAAATTTGAATAACCGTTGTATATCGGTTGTCTTACAATTCTACAGTGCCTGCACTGTATTTCCTTTTGGCTTAAATTTGTTAATCCTGATCATTTTGATTAATTACTAGAAAACACAGAAAATATTCAAATTTATACAGGCTAGCCAAAATGGAGTTTAGGGATAGTTTCAGATGGCTGAAATGTGATCACATTGTAGCATACATATAAATGGGTGCAATATATAGAGTTTTTGTGGTTCTACTGAACCAAACGTAGATCACTATAGTGTTCTGTGGTCATCTATGATTGGTTGAGTAGACAATTGGGAGGCCAGGATATGGTTTTTGTAATATAGGTGCTAAAATGGCACAGGTAATCTGTTAATGTTTCCAATGAGAGCCTCAATGTGCCCAATCTGTGTATATTTAGGGTTAGGCTACATTCACACATCCGTGTAACATTTCCTAGTGCTGCCTGATTTTTCTCGGACAGTATTTCTAATGAGAACTACAATGATGTGCCCAATCTGTGCTTATTCAGGGTAAGGCTATATTCACACATCCATGTGACATTTCCTAGTGCTGTCTGCTTTTTCTCAGACAGTATTTGTAATGAGAACCACAATTATGTGCCAAATCTGTGTATATTCAGGGTTAGGCTACATTCACACATCCGTATGACATTTCTTAGTGCTGTCTGCTTTTTTTCGGATATTATTTGTAATGAGAACCACAATGATGTGCCCAGTCTTTGTATATTCAAGTTTAGGCTACATTCACACATCCGTGTGACATTTCCTAGTGCTGTCTGCTTTTTCTCGGACAGTATTTGTAATGAGAACCACAATGATGTGCCCAATCTGTGTATATTCAGGTTTAGGCTACATTCACACATCCATATGACATTTCCTAGTGCTGTCTGCTATTTTATTGAACAGCACTTGGACCCATAGAGTTTCACAGATCCATTCACACATCCGTGAAAATGACAGATCTGAGAAGGAGATGCGTGAAACTCACATGTCCTATTCTGATCCTATGTTGAGGATCAGAATAAGGGCTCTTGCAACCATCAGTGCAAATTAGTCCAATCTTAATTAAACTGCAACGCACGGACTGGTCATGAGTCTCCCGACTGGTGCATGACAGCTTCGTGCATTTCTATGAGGCTCGGGAGAGCTGCAGCCAATCCGTGCATTGCCCTCCGAGACCGGACCGATTTGCACGGATGTCTGCATGAGGCGTAAGAATGTACTTAGTGGGCAGCAAACCGAATCGGGCAGCAAACTGACATTCACACAGATGTTTGAATGCACTTTTACACGGATGTGTGAATACAGCCTTAATCTGTTTTTCCTAAAAACATAAGACAATTGTTTCCATTGCAGTTAGATAACCTGATAAACACAATTGATTTCCATGGATCAATTTGAAAATGTGCAATAGTGAATTCTGGCGCTTGCTTCTTATCAGTCAATAGAAGCTGTGCAGTTCTGTGAGACTCCATGGTTACAGACTACAAACATGCCCTGTTTGTAGTCTGATCCCGCAGTCATGTGTTTCACTTCTGTTAGTTTACTCTTCTGTTGTCCGTCAGAAAGGGCAGATGAAAGTGACATGTGACTGCAGGATCAGACAACATGAAGGGTTTGTTTGAATTCTTAGGATCTGTAGACGGGGTATTTCATTTTGGAGCAAAAATAAAGAATTGGTCATATTGTTGTTCAACCTTATGACAATAAGTCTAATGTAGTCAGAACAGGATGGAGAAATATTTGCTCAAGATGGGTCTTCTTTTCTTAAGTATACTTACACTAAACCTCAAATTTCCTCTCTTTGTAGGACGGATATTTTTCCCACCGCCCGAAGGAGAAAATGCGGACAGACAGCAATAATGAGAATTCAGTTCCAAAAGACTTTGAAAATATTGATAACAGTAACTTTGCTCCAAGGACTCAAAGGCATAAGCACCAGACGGAGCAAGGGAAGAAGCCTCTAAGCAGGCAGAAGGAGCATTTAAAAAGAAAGTTAGCTCTTGAGGAAAAAATAAAAGAAAATTCACTGCTAGGGAAAAATTCGAATGAAGTTTTACATTATGTAGGTGTCCCTTCTAAGAACCTGACTTCGACAAGCCTAAAGGATGGATATAGGAGTACTAAGCTGCACCATACCAAGAAGGCTGGAAACAGCTCCCCTGAAATAAAGTATGAGCTACCCCCGAAATGTGAGATCACCGGCAAAGAGGCGATATCAGCACTTTCACGGGCTAAGTCAAAACAGTGTCGCCAAGAAATTGCTGAGGTCTATTGTCAACATAAACAAGGGAAACTGATGCCGGAGAAAGTGACCAGACTTTGTCCTCTGGAAGGTAATTTGGTTTCGTTAATCTTATTTTTAATTATTGTATTTGACCACTACGGTATGGTCTGTGAGAAGACAAGACTCTGTGGTCACTGAGGCAGGATGTAACGTCATTTGATGGACAGACACCGATGTCTATCGTTTGTCGAGATTTGGAGAAATCCTAAAGAGTTTTTCGTTTCCTATACTAACTTTTTGGGGATTCATTGAGGGTCATAAATCAAATACCCACTGAATGAATCTTTTTTTAACTTTTACATGCCTTCACACATGTCAGAAAATACATTTAGGTGGAATGCCCCTCAAGCAATAGTAATAAACGGGGCTCAAATATTTAGGCTTGAAGATTTAGTAGAGAAATATTTTGACTTAGTAATCTGAAAAGATGTACAAATCAATTAGACTGTGTAGTGGTTTTCAAAATCCCTCCAAAAAACTGACCTTACATTTCGTTTAGTCAAGGAAGAGCAATCCAGAGATCAGTTGCAGCACAAGTGAGTGTTTTTGATGTGAGACATGATAATGATAGATTGCCAGCAAAATAGAGGTCATATGTAGGGTAAATATGTAAATTATTCACATTTTTATTTCTTTAAATAATTGCAAATATACAGGCATTTTGTTGACAGTAGCTCCCTCCTGCCCTATCCTGCATTTAGAAAAACTGCATATTGCATTGTGTACGGGTTTGTGTCTTTGCTGTGTGGTCATTTAGATTGTTTTATTATGATAGATTGATAGATTTATGAACAAATCAAAATAAGTGCAAGCAGAATGGTAAAATATGATTTTATGTGATTATTCTTTATTTTAAGGAAATGTCCAGTCCCTTGAAGTAAATTACAAAACGTTAAAGATTCTCTACACTTTGTTATTCATTTTCAATATTTAGAAGTTACCTTAGCAGATATAGCATTTCTCATATTTAGCAGGTGAGTTGCCTGCAGATTTGTGAGGCTATGGGTCTTGAGACCCCTACTGATTAAGCACTAGACCCCCAAACGTATGCATCTCATCAGGCTGGAAGCACAGCAGGATTCAATAGAAAGCATAGGCGAGCTGTGTGTGTGCTGAGTCTGGAGTTGTGCGTTTCTGCTGAGATGCCTATTTCTCGGGGGTCTTGTGCACAACTGGTTGGTGTCTAAGGAACCAAACCCCCACCTATTTGCAAGCAATTCAAGTGCCTCATAAATATAATAAATGAATAACAAAGTTTAGTTACTTTTTGACATTAGCGTAAAACACCAATGTAAGTAATAATCACATTACGTATCATCCACCGCTCTTGTTCTGCTGCTTCCCTGGCCCCCCACCAGTGTTCCCTGCAGTGGTCATATGTCCATGTGGAAATGTCATCACTAGAGGTAAGTGTACAGATGTGTAAGGGTACAATGTGAATATTACTCAGTTTATTTTATACCATTTTAAGCTTTCAGTAAAAAAAAATTATGAGTCTGGACTTCCCCTTAAAATATGCTGCAAAACTTTGCAATCAAGAGATGCATTGTGCTCAATTCCAACAAAGTGAAAAAAGTATGCACACTTTTATATATGTGTATATTAACATATGTATAGTGCAAGACACAACGAGGGGCCCTGCTACTCTGGGTTTACAGCCTAAGAGGAATGACATTCCTGACACTATGGAGAGAAATTCCTGTTAGATACAGTGGATTAGCCACAGAGTTCAGTGAGCCATTTGTGATTCATGGAAGCTCAAATAAAAAGTGTTGAGAGACGAGACACAAGAAGGCAGGAGGAATTAGAAAAATATTTAGACTTAGTAATATGAAGAAATGTACAAACCAATTTAGAGTGTGTAGTGTTTCTAGAAAAGATCATAAAAAATCAACCTTACATTTAAACAAGTGGGGTTTAGTTGAGAAAGAGCAATCCAGTGTTTAGGTGCAGCACTGATGAAACCTTCTTGAGTGTTTTGTATATGGGAGTAGGATAATAATAGGTTGCTAGAAAAACACAGAACAAGGGTGAGATAGCTACAGTATGTGCATTATGTTATACAGTATGTAGAGTGGATAACTTCATAGGTAAAGAGAAGCCCTAAGAGTTTGGGTCTTTTAGAGTGAACAAGCTGCCATTGTATTAACTGATGGAGCAGAGGAATTCATAGAATGGTAGGTTGGGTTAAAAGCTCGATTTGCTTGCTGCATTTGGGATCATTTGCAAATAATCCATGATAGTTATGTCTTCTGCACATGCCAAAGCCACCAGTTCGGATTCAGCAAGGCAGCCAGTAGAGCTTTGGTGTAATATGGTATGTGTGATAATATGGCATAATTTGTGTCCGTAGTTGTGCGACAGATCTGTACAACACATACCTATAAATTAGTCATCTGAATGAGTCGTTTGTTACAGTAGTTTAAGGGGTTGTCCACTACTAGGACAACCTCTTCTCGATCTGAATGTTTGGCTCCAATAAAATAAAAAAGCCTATACTCCCCTCCTGTTCCGGTGCCATTCCAGCTGTGTCGGTAATCGCGTTCCCCGGGTTCTTGTGTGGTTGTTATGACACATGAGTCCTATGCCCAATCAGAGCGGGCGTCACTGTCTTCGTCTTTGGACGTATTGAACATCAACCAGAAGCCAAGGCTGCAGCTGATCTCTCACTTCCTCTTGCTGTTCAGTTTGTCCAAAGGTGAGGACAGTGACTCCAGTGATTGGTCGCAGGGTTCACGTGTCATAACAAGAGCTCCTGGAACATGAGTACCGTCAACGCTGGAATGGCGCCAGCACGGGAGGTGAGTATAAGTGTTTTATTTTATCAGCGCCAAAAATTCAGATCGAGAAGGGGTGTCCTAGTAGTGGACAACCCCTTCAACATGAGGAATTATTAGAGTGAGATTTAGTTATTTTTTAATAAGATTTTTAGGCATTTTATAGGTATTTATTTTATATATAATTTTTTTTACTATGCTTGTATTTGTACAGTTTTTTCATATTTGTGCTGTGGATATTGCCGGCTCTTGTTGCTGTCCATAAAATGTAATTTGCAATACAGGACACATTATTTAAAGCAATAAAGTTGCATTCCAGTTTTGTGAGCTAAGAAGGCGCATTGTGCCGAGCCTGACCTGCAATTCTGCTGGTTACTTTATGATTAACCTGACTCAAGAGAGCAGTTCTCAAGTAAAATAATATCATCCTTGTTTTAGAAGAATAGAGACATTGATTTCCCCCAGAGAGAACCTCCGTAGGTCAGAGCAGCGGTGTCTCCACACATAGTCTACTCCCTGGTGACCATAGTTCCGGGTGTGAGTCACCATGATTGACGGCAGATCATCCTCATACACAAGATCATCTAATGTACTAACTCGCCCTGCAAGGTAAATCAATTACAAGTAGTCTGAGCTCATTGTACGCTGTCAGTCTTCATTGGGTTAAGAGATGAACTTAAGTAATTACCTAATCATTCGTTACCACTTTAAAGGGATAGAGTAATAATGGATGGCACCTTGCTTAAAGGGATTTTCCTTTTTCAGCAAGTAAATGTTATTTGTTTTACATAATAATAAGCTAAATAATTTTCCAATATACTTCCTGTATCAATTCCTCAAGGATTTCAAAATCTCTGCTTGCAGTCATCAAATAGGAACCATCATTGCTTACATATAGCAGATAAAAATCTATCCTCTAAGCATGTGATTAACACACAGATGTACGGCTCTGTTACACACCTGTCCCTGGTATCCCCGGCTATGCTCTCTTCTCCTGGGTCACCCGAGCTTCACTCCCTTCTCCTGGGTCCGCTGCCTTCTGTTGAGCTCCACATCAGGCTTTGCAGGTTGCCCAGCGTGGTTCAATTATATCATGAACCTAGACCTATTTAAACCCATTAACACACACTCACCTGTGTTTTGGGATTGAGTCTCTAGACTTTAGTTTGGTGTGTTTCACCATCTGTGTATACTTTGGTTGACTTGCTTCCATCACTGCTGGGTTCCACTTCATCTGTCCTGCCGCTCCTGAGATTCCTAAATGTGCCAAGTCCTCGCTGCCCAAGTGCCTCCCAACTTGCTGCATTAACGCATGGGGTCCATATGCCCACACGGATCTGGAGCTTAGAACACCCACCTCACCTGGTGAGCCCTTATAGGCTCGTTACAGTCAGTATAGTTATCAAAGTCGTGTCTTGTTATGAGTCAGACATCCGTGAGCCCATCAGTAACTATGAGCAGATTTATTTATTTATACAGGTGCTTCTCACAAAATTAGAATATCATCAAAACTTTAATTTATTTCAGTTCTTCAATACAAAAAGTGAAACTCATATCTTATATAGAGTCATTACAAACAGAGTGATCTATTTCAAGTGTTTATTTCTGTTAATGTTGATGATTATGGCTTACAGCCAATGAAAACATAAGCGTCATTATCTCAGTAAATTAGAATAATTAACAAAAAACGCCTGCAAAGGCTTCCTAAGCGTTTAAAAAGGTCCCTTAGTCTGTTTCAGTAGGCTCCACAATCATGGGGAAGACTGCTGACTTGACATATGTCCAGAAGGTCGTCATTGACACACTCCATAAGGAGGGTAAGCCACAAAAGGGCATTGCTAAAGAAGCTGGCTGTTCACAGAGTGCTGTATCCAAGACTATTAATGGAAAGTTTAGTGGAAGGAAAAAGTGTGGTAGAAAAAGATGCACAAGCAACTGGGATAATCGCAGCCTTGAACGAATTTTTAAGAAAAGGCCTTTCAAAAATTTGATGGAGATTCACAAGGAGTGGACTGCTGCTGGAGTCATTGCTTCAAGAGCCACCACACACAGACGTATCCAGGACATGGGCTGCAAGTGTCGCATTCCTTGTGTCAAGCTACTCATGACCAATAGACAATGCCAGAAGCGTCTTACCTGGGCCAAGGAGAAAAAGAGCTGGATTGTTGCTCAGTGGTCCAAGGTGTTGTTTTCAGATGAAAGTAAATTTTGCATTTCATTTGAAAATCAAGGTCCCAGAATCTGGAGGAAGAGTGGAGAGGCCACAATCCAAGCTGCTTGAGGTCTAGTGTGAAGTTTCCACAATCAGTGATGGTTTGGGGAGCCATGTCATCTGCTGGTGTAGGTCCACTGTGTTTTATCAAGACCAAAGTCAGCGCAGCCGTTTACCAGGAGATTTTAGAGCACTTCATGCTTCCCTCTGCCGACAAGCTTTTTGGAGATGGAAATGTCATTCTCCAGCAGGACTTGGCAGCTGTCCATGTGGCACCCCAGGGGTCTGGTTTCCACAGTAACGGCAATGTTATGTCTGAGAGCAGGTGGGAGGTCTCTTGGTCAGGGATCCTGTGCATGCCACACCTCCTGCCCAGTCCTGGGAGGGGAAGAACTTCCCCTATATAAACCTAGGGCTGAGGCAGGGTTAGTGAGTAGAGAAGAAGTAGAGACAGAGAAGCAGATATAGGAAAAGAACATCAGGAGCTCTGTGGGAGCAGTGCTACAAGGAGTCAGGGGCTGGCAGCTGCAGAGCTCGCCCTGACTGAGAAGTTATCACCGGACCCGGAGTCCGAGGCTGTGGGGACTAACTCCTATCCAGCAGCAGAAACCGACCGGCAGGGGATTGCAGGTCCTCTGGCCCAGAAACCCGAAGGCACGGTCACACGCGTGGGACCAGCACCGCCGTCGTGGAGCGGAAGCTACTAGAAGGCCCCGAGTCACCGGCCATACGGGTGATCACCACACGGTACACTCAGGGACGTGGGCTACTTATACTCGCTTCTAGCAAGGTAGCCAGAAGAGTACAGTCAGTTTGGGAGGCCTACAACTCCGCCTGGCCAGGGGAGATCCCATCTGCTCAAGGACTGACCAGGCCCCAATCGTTAGCCAGTACTCCGGGAGGGTCTATCTTTGTCACCAGTAAAGACCCTGAACTACACCGCATCGTCTCTGAGTGGTTCCTGCTACCCCCATCATCCACGTCGGCTGCCCTGAGGCCATACCCCTCCCGTTGGGGGTTATACCATCTACGCTGCACTATCCTACCACCGGCCTCAGCGGTCTGCCCTGCAGCGGCAGCTCCATAGCTGCATTCAACGGGTGGCGTAGTCGTCCTACATCTACCGCTGATACAGCGCCACTTAGTCTGACTCCCTGGGCACGGACCGGGTCACCGCCACGAGACTACAACCCTCAACAGATCCGGCTCCGGGTAAGCTCCCGCATGCGCAACGCAGCGCGACACAGGCCCAGGGGCGCGTCAACTTTTGGCGTAGTCGGCAGGATTTCGTGCCCGCAACCACCGGGTACTGCGTGCCTGAAAAAGACTGTTCAAACTTACCTGTGGTGAAGATTCCCGCCATCCGGCGCCATCTTCCGCTTCCTTCCCGCCATCGGTGGAGTTTTCCCGCCATCCGGCGCCATCTTCAGCCTTCTTCCCGCCATACGTGGAGTTTTCCCGCCATTGGACGCCATCTTGAGGACGCCGCGCGGGAAGAAGAGGGGCGTGGACTCCGAAAGCGCGCGAGAACTGAAGCCCCGCCTCACGTCCGGACGTTGCGTAAGGTCCTGGAAGGAGCCCAGCAGACGCCGACGTCACAGGAGCGCGACGGAAGGTCCTCAACCCTGACGATCCACTGCGGAGCCGCGGCCTACGGAAGAGGATCATCGCAAGGTAGGCCACGGTCCACTAGGGGGGAGAAGGATGTCAGATACGGAGGAGAGCTTCACCGCTTCAACCCCCGCCAGCGCCACCGCTGTTGCGGTCATGCCTTT
The DNA here is from genome assembly GCF_046119375.1 of Phyllobates terribilis. Lineage (NCBI taxonomy): Eukaryota > Metazoa > Chordata > Amphibia > Anura > Dendrobatidae > Phyllobates > Phyllobates terribilis. Next base: position 211,861,119 of record NW_027362769.1, on the reverse strand, counting down.
CACCATGCCCTATATCCCGGGGGCAGCCTGGCTACCCCAGTACTCAGGGGAGTCACATACCCTGCATGACTTTAGAGAAAAGCTGGATAGCCTCTTCCAGGTGTACCCCCTCACAGAGGAGCAAAAAGTGAGCATCCTGGTGGCCCAATTAACCGGGGCAGCCCAAAGGGAGGTAAAGTCCTGGCCACCTGGGAGGAGGACTGTCGCAGAGATACTAACCCAGCTAACCGAGGAGGAGCTGCAGTACTACCAATACGAGGAAAGCCAAGAGGACCCGGACGGGTCTGAGGACTACCCTCAGGAGGGAGCACAAAGAGGACATAGCTACTGAAGGGAAGTAGCGTGAATAAAGAGCTGTAAATAGTTACCCGTAAGGGTACAAGGACTGCTGCTAATTAAAATATGGTCCCCGTTGGGATTAGTGAATTGTTCCCCATGTGCCCCTATCTTAAACCAGGCTGAGGACTGTGAGCAGCCATTCCTTATCCCCACTGACCGAGGACTGAGAGCGGTCGTTCTTTCCCTCTACCTGGCCGAGGACTGAGAGCGGCCATATCCTGTAAATAATTATGTGTTTCTAGTTATTTATAGGAGTCCTTGGTAGATTTACCGGGAATCCTTGTACATGGTTGGAGCGTAACCTAGGAATGGACTAAAGACTGTTAAGGACTCGGGGCAGGACAGACCCCTACCTGGTTACGTCTCCCTGTTTTGGTGAAATGGACACCTTGTTTTTCTTCAAAACTGCACCCGGTTGCGGACACGCCGTAACCATCTTTATGTGTTTTTCTTATTGTATTATTATTGTTTATACCTTGTTATGTTTTTCTAAAAATATGTTTAGTCCCGGAGTACTAAATTTCACTAGGGGGGAATGTGGCACCCCAGGGGTCTGGTTTCCACAGTAACGGCAATGTTATGTCTGAGAGCAGGTGGGAGGTCTCTTGGTCAGGGATCCTGTGCATGCCACACCTCCTGCCCAGTCCTGGGAGGGGAAGAACTTCCCCTATATAAACCTAGGGCTGAGGCAGGGTTAGTGAGTAGAGAAGAAGTAGAGACAGAGAAGCAGATATAGGAAAAGAACATCAGGAGCTCTGTGGGAGCAGTGCTACAAGGAGTCAGGGGCTGGCAGCTGCAGAGCTCGCCCTGACTGAGAAGTTATCACCGGACCCGGAGTCCGAGGCTGTGGGTACTAACTCCTATCCAGCAGCAGAAACCAACCGGCAGGGGATTGCAGGTCCTCTGGCCCAGAAACCCGGAGGCACGGTCACACGCGTGGGACCAGCACCGCCGTCGTGGAGCGGAAGCTACTAGAAGGCCCCGAGTCACCGGCCATACGGGTGAGCACCACACGGTACACTCAGGGACGTGGGCTACTTATACTCGCTTCTAGCAAGGTAGCCAGAAGAGTACAGTCAGTTTGGGAGGCCTACAACTCCGCCTGGCCAGGGGAGATCCCATCTGCTCAAGGACTGACCAGGCCCCAATCGCTAGCCAGTACTCCGGGAGGGTCTATCTTTGTCACCAGTAAAGACCCTGAACTACACCGCATCGTCTCTGAGTGGTTCCTGCTACCCCCATCATCCACGTCGGCTGCCCTGAGGCCATACCCCTCCCGTTGGGGGTTATACCATCTACGCTGCACTATCCTACCACCGGCCTCAGCGGTCTGCCCTGCAGCGGCAGCTCCATAGCTGCATTCAACGGGTGGCGTAGTCGTCCTACATCTACCGCTGATACAGCGCCACTTAGTCTGACTCCCTGGGCACGGACCCGGTCACCGCCACGAGACTACAACCCTCAACAGATCCGGCTCCGGGTAAGCTCCCGCATGCGCAACGCAGCGCGACACAGGCCCAGGGGCGCGTCATCCACACTGCCAGAAGTACCAATACCTGGTTTACACACAACAGTATCACTGTGCTTGATTGACCAGCAAACTCGCCTGACCTTAACCTCATATAGAATCTATGGGGTATTGTCAAGAGGAAGATGAGAGACACCAGACCCAACAATGCAGACGAGCTGAAGGCTGCTATCAAAGCAACCTGGGCTTCCATAACACCTCAGCATTGCCACAGGCTGATCACCACCACGCCGCATTGATACAGTAATTGATGCAAAAGGAGCCCCGACCAAGTACTGAGTGCATTTACTGAACATACATTTCAGTAGGCTAACATTTTGGATTTTAAAATCAACATTAACAGAAATAAACACTTGAAATAGATCACTCTGTAATGATTCTATATAATATATGAGTTTCACTTTTTGTATTGAAGAACTGAAATCAATTTTTTTGAGGATATTCTAATTTGGTGAGAAGCACCTGTATGTCTCCTGGAAGTAAACAATGAAGGTTCCTATCATATGACTGTAAGCCGAGATTTTTAAAAGCTGTAAAAGATTTGTACAGAAAATATATTGGAAAATTGTTCAAAGTGTCCTTATATTAAAATTGAAATTTATTTTTTAACATTAAAGGGTTTATATCAAGTTTATAAGTAATTATCCTATGATAACTTACTGATCACCGGGACACCAACCTGAAACACACCTGGGTCAACCTTGCCCACCTTTACTCCATTCATTCTCTTTGTGACTGCCAGAGGTAGCCAAGGACAGATGGTTAAGTGCACTTTTCTGGAAATCCCATAGAGAATGATTGCAGCGGTCTTGCGTATGCTTGAACTCCACTTCATTAACGCGGGGTTCTGCAAAGCCGCAATCTCGGGATCGGTGGGTGTCCAGTGGTCAGAATCCCAGCTATCATAAAGTAGTTACCCATCCTATGGGTAGAGGATAAACTTAGTGAAAACCTTTAAAGTGTAACTTTTCAGAAGAAGCTGTCATGTGTTGATTCATGAGGAATAACACTATTTCTGGCCATTAGGTGTCTTATATCCTGCATTTCTTAGCAGTTTTCTCTATGCACTATAAGCCTCTACAGTTGCTCTTTGTCTCTCTCTGCTCCTGTTTCTTCCCTCTTTTTTGTCCATAAACCTTTATAGGCAGCAGTTATAATCGGATCTCTCACTGAAGACAGAACCGTAGACAGATTTGAGCATTTTTTGAGAGTGAATGGGAAGAGAATTATTTTTTCTTTACTAAGTTGTTTTACAAAGTTTATTACCTTTGCTTGTAATATTGATGTATTGAAAAAAAAAAGTAAACTAATTATTATTTAAGAAGTTTTGTAAAAGACAATAAGTGGCTCCTGTCATTTAGACTCTGCACTAAAGTCTAGCTTTCCTATAATTGAGCTTTTTTTGTCTTATTTATTGGTGATTATATAATTTTTGTCACTTACTAAGGTGACCCACATGTGGCAGTCTGTGCCACCAGGATATACATGTAACAGGCTTAATGTGAATTGCTACCAATTTGCTATGCAGTTTTCACCCATATGGCAAGTACATATGAAGCACATAGTTTTGAAAGTGACCTTTACGTGCTTCAACTTTGAATACCATATTATAAAACCATTCCTAGTAAAACTGCATGTGGCAAACTACTACGTACTTGTTGTTTATTTGTCTATATTGGTCATGGTAAGTGGTTACGAGTGAGAAAAGGAAAATCTGGCCAGTGGTGATTGTTGTTCAACCTTGCATGAGAAAATTGGGAAAATGTAATAATAAATAATAAAAAATAATGTATAATATATAATATATGGCCAATTATTACATGACAAACACGAAAACCCAAAACAAAAGGTAGACCATTCCTGTGTATGAGTGTCAAGTAGTAAAATGCAAGGGGCTTCTGCTGCGGCCACTAGAAGCAAAGTTGGGAATTGAGGTCTACAGAAACCTGTCATTTGCAGACCGCAGCTTACTGTCGTGTATCTTTAGCTTTGTTTTCGTTAGTGTTGGTGTATTATATGTGTATCATTTCTGACATCCGATTCCTGGAACAATTTGGTGTTTGGCAGATTGCGAAGTCGGATGTCACTTTGGGCACACCCATGGAAGGGCATATTTATAGGCAGAAAAACAACTTGACATAAAGAATTTCTTTTGTGATAAAATATTATTAAAGAGGACCTTTCACCAGTTTGAGCATATTAAACTGGTGTAGGGATTTGCTCAGGTAGGCGTTAAGCAGCTTTCACACGGGAATGCAGTTTCTTTGTCCAAGCAGGCCAATTTATTAAAGTACTTAAACTTCCAGCAGAACCAAAAACAAGCAGGCTTTCTCCGGCATAAAGGACCAAAATAAGTAGTCCACATACGGGCACATGTGGGCTCACCCATTCGGATAAATGTCCAACTGTCTCCAAAGTTCTGTCAGAGAGGCCAGAACCAAGAGGTCTTTTCACCTCTCTTCCAAGACACAGACCACTGTCTCTCACCCGTGCGACAATCCTGGCACTTCACCTGGCTCAGTACAGTCTCCAACAAATGGTCCCCTGCAGCTCCCAGCGGATCAAGTAAAAAACTATGCAGGGGCCTCTAATCAACCCCTGCAGAGTTGGGATTTAACCATGTCCTACCTGCTTTTGCTACACTGGTCACATCATGGAATAGTGGCTGCAGATCTGAATAAAACATCGTTTTTATTTATCCTCTCCATTGCAGAGGTATTAGCTTGTAAAATGTAGGTTAAACTGTATGAGTCTAAAGGGACATTACGAAAGAGTCTTCTCTGAGGGGAGTGTACTTCTACTCCTGAATGATGTTGACCAATCATAAGCAGGAGGTGTCATGCAGGGGAAAGAAGAATAAGTCCCCAGACAGTGAGAAGAATATGCTTTCTAAGATGTAACAATAGATAGCCCTACTCTTCAGCTACTGTGTACAGCAGAGCTGGGTGTGATTTCATCTTCAGCTTTCATCTCATGGCAGTTAGTGTGGGGGGAGAGCTGCAGAGGTGTTTGTAGTCACACTCAGTTCTGCTGTATTTCTGCTCCCCCAACACTGACAGCAATGAAATGAAAAATGTAAGTGCTTGTAATCATACTCAGTCCTGCTCTATTCTACACCATTGCTTCAGAGATCAGGTCAGAGAGCTATCATGATATCTCACCGAAGAAAGCACATTCTTCTCACCTTCTGTGGACGTGTTAATTTTTCCTTTACGTGACGCCTCCTGCTTTTGATTCGTCAATGTCATTTAGTGGAAAAAGTACACACTCCCAAAAATGAATCTCTGTTATCGCCACGTTGGACTTATCATAAATTATAACCTTAGAACGCTAAAGTCTCTGAAACGGAGATGAGAAAGAAAAAAAAAAAAAAAAAACCCTATGTTTTATTTAGCTCTGCGGCCTCAATTCCATGATGTGGTAAGTTTAACAAGCTGAAACTGTCCTTTTTTAAGGGGATTGTCATAATTTAAAAATCCAATAGAAAAGAAAAAATGAAGGCGGCACTCACCAATCCTGTAAAAACTTCATATCCTTTATTTCATTGCAAATATAAAACTTGCACGCAGGGAGAGCGCGGAGAAAGAGGGCGGACAACAGCCGTTGCGCTGTATCTGTTTTTGAGCTCAGCACCACGCATACCTAAATTTTAGGTATGTGTTCACAAAAACAGGTGGATCTGTCCTATTGCTAATGAGGTGGTGCAGGAATCTTGTCTACTATAATTTAAAAATAGTGACTGTTTTGCTATAAAAACAGCCTCTCGTGAGTCAATAGATCATATCTGATGTTAAAGATCAGGTCTATTAGAGCTGAAAATCTAAATACATAAATACATATTCCGTAGAATCCCTTTAAAGCGTACCTATCAGCAGAATTGTGCTCAGTACATCACATACACTGTCAGGTGGGCGACATTACACTGATTAAAATGATACCTTGGTTGATTAAATCCGACCTGTGGTTCTTGTGTAATCTTTACTTTCAGTTTGGAGATAATGATATGCTCGTATTTCGGTGCGGTCTGTGGTGGGCGCTCTATCTGGTGCTCTGCTTACATATTCATCTATATGCTCACTACTCACCTTACAGATCCTCTACTGCTTGGGTTCCAGAGTTTCCTGATCCCTTGATGGTCTCCAGTTTCTACTGGAGCGATAACATTGTGACTCAGGGTTAGTTGACCACCACAATCAATCAGTGGCTTGATGAATCAGTGATGAATCAATGATCATGAATCAGTGTCTTTCTACCTGATTCATCATTGCTGAGAGTAGAAACTGTTGGGAAACAAGAAATATCAGAAGTGGAGTGGGCGGGGATCAGTACAGGGAATTCTAAAATAATTTTTACTGGTTGAATAACACTTTTAATGTGCCCATACTCATTAGATTGCCAGATGTTAGGGAAAAGAAGGATCGGCCATGTTAAATTTTAACATGACCAATCCATTGTTTCTGTGAAAGCTTAGCCAATAGCCAATGGGTGAGAAAATACACTGCTCAAAAAAATAAAGGGAACACTCAAATAACACATCCTAGATCTGAATGAATGAAATATTCTCATTGAATACTTTGTTCTGTACAAAGTTGAATGTGCTGACAACAAAATCACACAAAAATCATCAATGGAAATCAAATTTATTAACCAATGGAAGCCTGGATTTGGAGTCACCCCCAAAATTAAAGTGGAAAAACACACTACAGGCTGATCCAACTTTGATCTAATGTCCTTAAAACAAGTCAAAATGAGGCTCAGTATTGTGTGTGGCCTCCACGTGCCTGTATGACCTCCCTACAATGCCTGGACATGCTCCTGATGAGGTTGCGGATGGTCTCCTGTGGGATCTCCTCCCTGACCTGGACTAAAGCACCAACCAACTCTTGGACAGTCTGTGGTGCAACGTGACGTTTTTGGATGGAGCGAGACATGATGTCCCAGATGTGCTCAATCGGATTCAGGTCTGGGGAACAGGTGGGCCAGTCCATAGCTTCAATGCCTTCATCTTGCAGGAACTGCAGACACACTCCAGCCACATGAGGTCTGGCATTGTCCTGCATTAGGAGGAACCCAGGGCCAACCGCACCAGCATATGGTCTCACAAGGGGTCTGAGGATCTCATCTCGGTACCTAATGGCAGTCAGGCTACCTCTGGCGTGCACATGGAGGGCTGTGCGGCCCTCCAAAGAAATGCCACCCCACACCATTACTGACCCACTGCCAAACCGGTCATGCTGAAGGATGTTGCAGGCAGCAGATCGCTCTGCAAGGCGTCTCCAGACTCTGTCATGTCTGTCACATGTACTCAGTGTGAACCTGCTTTCATCTGTGAAGAGCACAGGGCGCCAGTGGCGACTTTGCCAATCCTGGTGTTCTGTGGCAAATGCCAAGCGTCCTGCATGGTGTTGGGCTGTGAGCACAACCCCCATCTGTGGACGTCGGGCCCTCATACCACCCTCATGGAATCGGTTTCTAACCGTTTGTGTGGACACATGCACATTTGTGGCCTGCTGGAGGTCATTTTGCCGGGCTCTGGCAGTGCTCCTCTTGTTCCTCCTTGCACAAAGGTGGAGGTAGTGGTCCTGCTGCTGGGTTGTTGCCCTCCTACGGCCCCCTCCACGTCTCCTGGTGTACTGGCCTGTCTCCTGGTAGCGCCTCCAGCCTCTGGACACTACGCTGACAGACACAGCAAACCTTCTTGCCACAGCTCGCATTGATGTGCCATCCTGGATGAGCTGCACTACCTGAGCAACGTCTGTGGGTTGTAGAGTCCGTCTCATGCTACCACAAGTGTGAAAGCACAACAACTTTCAAAAGTGACCAAAACATCAGCCATAAAGCATTGGTACTGAGATGTGGTCTGTGGTCTCCTCCTGCAGAACCACTCCTTTATTGTGGGTGTCTTGATAATTGGCAATAATTTCCATCTATTGTCTATTCCATTTGCACAACAGCATGTGAAATTGATTGTCAATCAGTGTTGCTTCCTAAGTGGACAGTTTGATTTCACAGAAGTTTGATTTACTTGGAGTTATATTCTGTTGTTTAAGTGTTCCCTTTATTTTTTTGAGCAGTGTATAATCTAATTGACTCTGAATAGAGTTGGGGAAAAAAAAAACTTGTAGGACCCTACTCAAACAACCATGTTGGTTCTCAATGACAGCTTGACCACTTGACCAGGACTTCTTTCGATGTAACACCAATTCTGTCATTTTGGTGCTTTTTGTGAGTACTAGGTCCCCACAATGTCTATAACATACATCTTGCCACGATAGCACGACACCCATCATAGACGTTGTGAGGGCATAGTAATCGCAAGAGGCACCCGCCTTGGGGTGCGGTCGAAAGAAGTTCACTCTGCCCTGGTCCGAATGCCAGAGAGTACCAACTCTCTAGTATTCAGACCAAGTTCCCGCAAATCTTTTTTGATCAACTCTACCTGTGACTGAGAGAAATGGAATATTAGTAAAAAATAGCATTAAGTGGACCGAAGGGGTATAAGTCTGAAAGGGCAAAAGTGGTCAAAGTTAATACCGGCCCCTTCTCACCCAGTTTATTACATTAGGGAATCATTATATAAGTAATCATCTATCCTTTATCACATTGTTTTTGTAAGTTGTGTTTTAAACCAGGGGCTGTAGAATTATTTTCAGTGAACAAGTATCTGGACTGTGATAAGAAAGTACAACATTGTGTAATGAGATAAATGTGAACTTTGTTATATGTAAATGACTAAACAGTACAATAAATGGAGGAAATATTCATCCGTCCCCCATGGTGGATGGTGAAGCTGTTAATTCTGATGATAATTTGCATTCTGGTAATTTTGAAGGAGGTTATAATAAAAGGAGGAAAAGGAGTATTAATAGTTTTTAACGTATAATAAGTTTTATCATGTATCTAGGGATGATCTGCCCTAGATGTTTGGAGCCATTCTGGAGCAGATTTGTAATACTAATTCATTTTACTAATTTTTCCTAGTTTTGTTACAAGTTGTCCTACATTTTTGGGCGTTCGGGTTGCCCATATGGACCATTTATATTCCTGACATTTGAGAACCTTCAGTGTCAGGAGATGGTAAACACATATTAAAGGAGCCGTAGCGCCCTGAAGCAGAACCCCTAAAGCTGGGGAGGAGGAGAGCTAATTTGCATGCCTTTTTCTCAGGACGCATTGCCAAGGAGATCCAGTACTCCCCAATGTTAAAAAAAAATTGTATAAATGTCACATTCTACCTTCTGATGTCAGAACCTGATAATTATACTGAGAAGGACAGTATCTATTTCTTCCTTAAGGGGCAGTCTGAGGTTCTTAAGCCGCCACAGCCTATGTAATATGGTTCTGCGCTGTTGTGAAACAACATAATACATGTGAACTGACGGTTCCGTTACATATAGTAACTCATCAACATTTCAAGAGAATTTTTTTAAAGTGGTATTCTAGTAGCTAGAACTTATCACTAGAGATGATCATATCGCTTCGTGCCACCCTTGTCCATGGTCCAGATCAGTGCTCTCTGGTCGTGGACAGGAGCTGCAAGAATCTCCTAACTCTATAGGATCCCAGGCTCGGCTTATGATTTGTCAGGCTAACGAGATGTCACCTGTGCGCCGCAAAGATGAAGTAACCCCAAACTGGAGAATCAACCGCCGCATCGGTGAACACGGAAGCTCAGGAAATTTGAGTAGTTCCCTGTCCACGGCCAGAGAGCACTGAACTGAACCATGGACCGGGGTTCCGCAAAGCTGCTTGCTAATCTCTATTTATCACTTATTCATGGGATACTTTTTAACTTCTAGATTGGTGGAGAACCCAACTTAAAGGGGGTTTTCCTATCTCCAATACCCTATCCCAATATGTAGTAGGTGTAATAACAATAATATTAGCAAATACCTTCAATTAAAATGTAGTAGAGTTTTTCTGAATTGCTATGCCTTTTTTCCTCATGTGCAGGCATTGCAGGACCTTAGGTATCCATGGTTACGACCACTAGCACCTAGCTAACTGTCACTATATCAGTGGTCATAACCATAGATACCTAAAGTCCTGCAATGACCTGCACATGAGGAAAAAGACATAGCGAATCAGAAAAACTATACTACATTTCTAATTGGAGGTATTTGCTAATATTATTATTATTACACCTACTGCATATTGGGATAGGATCTTGGAGATGGGAATACCCCTATAAAGACCTCCACTAATCACTAGACCGGGGCACTTTTCTCCCCTTTAGGGCTCACTCACACGAGTGCTATCTAATGTGTTATCGGATAGCACACGGCTCAATGTTATACAATGTTGCAGTGCAGATCTGCGATTTTCTTTCTCATTCCGATTCGGGGCATGCTGCGGGTGCATCTGATAATCGGATTACGCGCAGCCATACAAGTCAGTGAGTGCGAGTAAAACATTGGATTGCAAATGACGTCATCCCAGTGCAGTTCCATGTATGTGCACAGAGACAATAGAGAAGATGGAGAAATTAAGTTCTCCATCTTCTCCGCACTTGGAATACGATTCTCTCATGCGAGAGGATTGGAGCACAGTAAGATGAAACTCGACTCAAACTTTAACATAATTGGCCCAATTCACTTGCATGAGAGAATTGACGGCCGTGTGACCCGTGTGGCATTAGAAGTTGCCAGAGAAGTCTGGCAATCAATTTGAAAATGAATGGCGCAGCGGTCCATCATTTGCACTGCGGCTTTATTCTACCAAAGATAAAAAAAGTCTTTCAACCAGAATACCTCTTTAATTCTTCCACTGTCCAAAAAAAAAAATTGATACTGTATTTGACATCAATGTAAACTATAATCCCGTATCCAATCCGCAATTTCTGCCTGACTCAGAACTGCCAGATAAGATGTATGACCTGTAGATTATATTGAGGGTATTATCTGCCCATATACAGTCTCTCATGGAAATCTTAATTTTGATATTTCCTTATTCAAATCTCCTTCAAATATAAATAATGCTATGAAATGAATTCTGCCGACGTCCACTAATTCCCGCTGGTGGCTGGCAATTGCAGACGAGCAGGCATTACCACGGTGTTTAGCATGCCGAGTCATATACAGTCTTACACGTCCTTGTGGAGAGAAAGATTTGCTGTCTGTTTGCTGCCGAAGCCTGAACTTTAAATATTTATGCATTGGGTTAACAGATTCATTCATTATGTGTTTGTACGATTTCATCGAGCTCTGACTTCCATAGAGATGTCATCCTCTGTGTAATTTTCCTGCATGGAGCCGCATTCATAGTACTTAAAAGCTACGTAGCTGCTAAATGTGAGCATCAATCAAAATAAACAATTCTACCGAGTTGGCTTGTCATAAATTCCTGGTGAGGCATTCACATCTGCTCCTATCGACAGGAATTACATTCTACAGCCATTCATTTATTATTTCCTTTTACAATCTATTCCCCATATTGCCTGCAAGTAACATTCCTTTAACTGCTTGCGGCCTGCCCAACATCGGGCCGATCTGCATTTTACTCTACAGTGACGTTTTAGAACGTCATTACAGAGTCAACATCTGAACAGATATTATGCAGGAGACCGATATCAGAAACGCAGTGACTAGTCATAGAGAAGGCAAAGATGGTAATAAACCATCTCTGCTTTCATGATCGCTGTATACACCAGGGCTGTGGAGTCGGTAAGCCAAACCTCCAACTCCAACTCTGACCCCTCAATTTCCATGACACCAACTCCAAATCCGACTCCACGACTCCGACTCCCTCATACATGGCTCATGTTTAAGTGATAAATTTACTGTAGTACAGATTCATCTCAGCTATAAGTCTAGACCCTTAGATCAGGAATAGGACAGATATTTATAGCACATTTCATAACTTTCCCAAATTCTTATGAAAAAATATTCCCCACAAACTGCATTGAACTACTGTACCCAATTTATTATATATTTTAGGAGTTAGAGTCGGTCCATTTTTTACCGACTCCAACAAAATGGACACCGACTCCACAACTCCCTGGTATACACAGTGTTGATTCGCTGTGTGCAGAGTATCAGAATTGCTGATAGCATGTGATTGCTGGGTCATGGAACGAAGCAGGAGCCCCCGAGTCCTAATAGACCTAGATAAGCTCTGCAGAAGGCAGAATTTCCCCTGTAAATGGGGCTAATATGCCAGCCTCAGTTACAGGGAAAATCAGCAATGTTAAAAAGGTATTTAAATCTTGAAATACCCACAAAAGATCTGTTGTGACTTTATGTGTGGGTGGGGGGAAGGAACAATGTGTGAAAATATAAGTTAATAAAGAAAATAATGAAAAAAGATACATTTAAAATAAATAAAAACCTCTGCCAATCTGAATCACTGGTTTGGCTGTGCCTTTAAAAAATGACCAAATATTTGCATGATGTTTAAAATTGTTACACAATTAAAAATGTATTTTAGTGACCTTCTTTGGTCATAAAAAAAAACTGACAAAAATAGACATATTTCCTCTTTTATTTACTCTACATTTCCCCATAATAACAGCAAACAATATGAACATTTTTTAAAAAAATAAAAATTAGGCCGCATATATTCTGAAAAAAAGAGGCAAAAATTATTTGGATGCCCAAATTAGAAATAAATTTAGAAAATATGCTTGGTCATGAAAGAGTAAGACGGCTGATCTTGAACTTCTAGTATCCAATAGTCCAGAAAATCTTTAAATTCCAATTCCTCAATGTTTCCGCATAATTTTGAAAGCTCGTGAGCCTAAAAGATAATTCTATGACTATCCAATACTCTAGAACATTTGATGGTCTGATTGATACGTATCAGCCCTTGCTGTATTAAAGAAGGTCTTCATTATGAAGCATCTAGCTGTTCATGGATGGTTTATTTTGCGTATTGAAATGGTAAAATGTTAAATTTTTGCATGTGTATATATTTTTGGAATTATTATACCTTGTTCTCTGATTATTTCACAACTCAAAAGAATTACAGGAACACTATAAAAAAGGAAAATATATCTTATATATATATATATATATATATAGTAAGAGGTATTTATTTTAGTTCCCTTAGCTTTCTTCTATTATTTTAGGCTGTGAAAATTTAGGTAAAGCTCAGGTTGCTTTGGCTGGGCAACCTTAAAACAACCACTTTTGTTAAGCCCAATCCATTCCCATATAACTGCCAAAACATGGAGAAAGACAATATTTTAGATTTCTATATGTGTCAGATTTCTAAAAAGAGCCTTTTCAAAGAGGGAAGAGGACAGGACCTCTAGTGCCACCTTTTGGAACTAGCAATTCTTAAAGTCAATATTGACATTGTTACATTACTTAGGATAAGACGCCAACTAAAAATTCTGTTTGTAGACGTGTTTCGGGATGTTTGCCCTTCATCAGTGCAAAGCAGGAGGTCTCATTTGGCTGGCTGTGGAGACTGCCAAGTCGGTGTAAGGAACCACGCAATGCTCTTCTGGAAATTTAAATATGCAAACAGCCTCTTCAGAGAGGAAGAGGACTAGAACTCTAGTTCCACTTATTAGAAGTAGCAACCTAAAAGTCATTATCAACCCTTTAATGAGCCTTGCAATATGACACAAGAAGCCAAACCAGAAACTCCATTTGCAGACACGTGTTCCGGGATGTTTGCCCCTCAGCAGTGCACATACCATATTTGTAACAGCCTGACTAATAGGCAAGGGTTTCAGTTCTGTGTTTTTTTTCTTGTTATGTGCTAAATGTATTCTTCCTTTAATATGTGCTTGGTCATCTATGGAGATAATGTTGTGGGTTAACCATACAAAGTTCAATATTATCTTTTTTTCTTTTTGAATATATTTTCTTCCTTTCTGTGTCAACGCATATGAGAGATAAGTCTGGCTTTTCACTAATGAATGGCATCATTGTGTTCATATTTTACCTGTCTTTGGAGGATTTAGCTACCGCTGCAATGTAAAATGTTAGATTGTTCTTACAATGACAGAATAAATACATAAGTGCATACAGAACTGAAAGTTTTGCCAAAGCTTTCTAGCAAAATCTTAGGACACAAAGCAGTGGAACAATTATCTCTTATTTTCCCAGGATCTGCTAACCGTAACTGTTTTGCCTACTATGAACGTGAAAAAAGCTACAGACACATGAGTTATAAAGGCATGTCACAATATCCATTTTATTCATCTTACTTGGCATAACTAGTAAAAAAATATATATATATTATTGGATTTTTTTTACAGATAAGTTTTTTGGCTACTGCAAGTATAGTGTGTATACAATTAAATATAACTATATTAGCCGTGGCTCCAGAGGTAGCCGAAATAATTACATCAATGAATTGTAGGACAAATGCTCCTTGGGCCCAACAGAGGGCCCAAGGAACACCAAAGTAATTCTAATCGCCCCTATACAGATTGGACAAAATCGTCTAAAACAGCCGATATTGCTGGGACCTGCCAGGGTCTAATGTGTATGTGGTCCTGCCAATTCTCCTTTGACAGATGATTTCGGAGGAGAGAAGGATCCGGCCTGTTGAATTTTAATAGCTGATCTTGTTGTTCTCTCCGCTGTCAGACAAGTCTGATTAAGGTTTTCTCACAGAGAACACAAGAAGTTTTCAGGCGAGTCAAGTATTCCTGTGTATGAGAGAGTCGGGAGAAAGAGCAACAGCTTACTAACTGAATTGTTTAATTAAATTTCCAAATTGTCCCATAAGACATAGACCCTGGTAGTAAGTGATTGGCTTCAGAATCACCTCCAAATAGGGTTGTCTTCTTCTGCAACTTGACACTCCAAGGAGTCTGGATTAGAGATGAGCGGTGTTCGACTAGAACTGTTCGCCAATCTCAAATTCGAGCTGTTTTGGGCGGTGTTCGAGTTGTTCGACGAACCCGAACGATTTGCAAAAAATTCGGCTGTTCGAGGTTATGTTCGATAACTGTTCATGCACCAAAAGCGTGTCCTGCATGTCTGGTGCTATTTAGAGCACCAATCATGCAGGGATTGTCTGCCACTCACTGTAATGCCACAGCCATGGTGGTTGTGGCATTACAGTGATTGCCCAAATCGATGGGAACAGTGCCAACAGTGAAACATGAAAAGCCGGCAATTCAGCAGCGGCATACACCGGTACCCGACAATTTAGAACCGAAAGAATAGAGCTTCACACATAGATTAGATAGATATAAACATGTCAGCCACATATATACGAAGTACAGTGAAAGTGCTGCTTACTGTACTTGTCATTTAGCGTAAAGGATTTATCAAAAAAAATAATAGTGTTTTCATGCACCGTCTCTTTAAAAAAGCCGGCCGGCAATTCAGCAGCGGTACCCAACAATTTAGAATAGAAGGAATAGAGAATCACACATAGATTAGATAGATAGAAACATGTCAGTCACATATATATGAAGTACAGTGACAGTGTTGCTTACTGTACTTGTCATTTAGTGTAAAGGATTTATTAAAAAAAATAATAGTGTTTTCATGCACCGTCTCTTTAAGAAAGCCGGCCGGCAATTCAGTATCTGTACCCGACAATTTATAACAGACAGAATAGAGCTTCACACATAGATTAGATAGATAGAAACATGTCAGTCACATATATATGAAGTACAGTGATAGTGTTGCTTACTGTACTTGTCATTTAGTATTAAAATAAAGGATTTATTATTAAAAAAATTGGCGTGGGGTTCCCCTTAATTTTAGGCTCTAGCGGAGGTTAAGCAGACAGCTGGGGCAGATGTTTGAAGCCTGGGAAGGGGGTAATACCCACGGAGCTTCCCAGGCTACTAATATCAGCCCCCAGCTGAATACATAGCCTTTACTAGCTATTAAAATGGGGGACCCCCCCAAAAAAATGACGTGGGGTCCCCCCTAATTTAATAGCTAGCAAAGGCTAGGCAGACAGCTGGGGGCTGATATTAATAGCCCAGGAAGGGAGCCATGAATATTGGCCCCCTCCCAGGCTAGAAACACCAGCCGTCAGCCGCCCCAGAAATGGCGCATTCATAGGATGCGCCAATTCTGGCACTTAGCCTCGCTCTTCCACGCTGCCCTGGTGCGGTGGCAGGGGGTAATAGGGCTGGGGTTGATGTCAGCTTATAATGCCAGCTGACATCAAGCCCAGGTTAGTAATGGAGAGGCGTCTATAAGACACCCCCATTACTAACCCCATAGTCAAAGTTAAAAAAAACACAAACACCCAGAATAAAGTCCTTTAATTGAAATAAAGACACAATTCTTTATTGTTCTAAATTAAACCATACTTACCGTCACGCCCATTCCAGCTGAAGCCAACGATCTCCTGTAATAAAAATAAAATAATAAAGCAACCTCATCCTTACCTTTCCATGGTTCCCACGACAGCTTCAGCTCTGCTACATCGAGATGACAGGCTGGACCGCAGCAGAACGCCGCCATCCAGCCTGTCATCCCGCAGACACTGAGAAGCGCAGGCATGCTTGCGCTCCACATTGTCTCTCTGTGACGGCATAAAGATGAGCCGAGGTCATGTCCAATGAACTCGGCTCACCTCATGCACGTCACTTACAGCGTGGGAGAATTCTCACGCTGAAGCGCTGAGTGCAGGAGAATTTTCCCACGCTGTCAGTGACGTGCATGAGGTGAGCCGAGTTCATTGGACATGACCTCGGCTCATCTGGATGCCGTCACAGCGAGACACTGAGGAGCGCAAGCATGCCTGCTCTTCTCAGTGTCTGCGGCATGACAGGCTGGATGGCAGCGTTCTGCTGCGGTCCAGCCTGTCATCTCGATGTAGCAGAGCTGAAGCTGTCGTGGGAACCATGGAAAGGTAAGGATGAGGTTGGTTTATTATTTTTCTTTTATTGCAGGAGATCGTTGGCTTCAGCTGGAATGGGCGTGATGGTAAGTATAGTTTAATTTAGAACAATAAAGAATTGTGTGTTTATTTCAATTAAAGGACTTTATTCTGGGTGTTGTGTTTTTTTTAAATACTTTACTAGAAATTCATGGCGGTCATGTCTAAAACTGGTGTGACCCCATGAATTTTGGGCTTGGGGCCAGCTGATAATACCAAGCTGGCCCTAACCCCTTTATTACCCAGTGAGCCACCGCACCAGGGCCCTGGATGAGTTGGGTACAGCGCCAGAAGATGGCGCTTCTATGAACGCGCCATTTTCCGGGGTGGCTGCGGACTGCAATTTGCAGCGGGGGGGGGCCCAGAAAGCTTGGGCCTCCCTGCGCTGCAGATTCCAGCCCCCAGCTGCCTAGTTGTACCTGGCTGGACACAAAAATAGGGCGAAGCCCCACGTATTTTTTTTTTAATTATTTCATGAAATTCATGAAATAATTTTGAAAAAAATGCCTTCCCTATATTGTTGTGTCCGGCCAGGTACAAATAGTCAGCTGGTGGTTGGGGGCAGCCCGTTCCTGCCTGCTGTACCTGGCTGGACACAAATATAGTGCGAAGCCCCACTTCAATTTTTTTTAATTATTTCATGAAATTCATGAAATAATTAAGAAAAAAAGGCCTTCCCTATATTGTTGTGTCCGGCCAGGTACAAATAGGCAGCTGGTGGTTGGGGGCAGCCCATTCCTGCCTGCTGTACCTGGCTGGACACAAATATAGTGCGAAGCCCCACTTCAATTTTTTTAAATTATTTCAGGAAATTCATGAAATAATTAAAAAAAATTGAAGTGGGGCTTCGCACTATTTTTGTGTCCAGTCAGGTGCAGCAGGCAGGAACGGGCTGCCCCCAACCACCAGCTGCCTATTTGTACCTGGCCGGACACAACAATATAGGGAAGCCCTTTTTTTCTTAATTATTTCATGAAATAATTTAAAGAAAATTGACGTGAGTCTTCGCCCTGTTTTTGTGTCCAGCCAGGTACAACTAGGCAGCTGGGGGCTGGAATCCGCAGCGCAGGGAGGCCCAAGCTTTCTGGGCCACCCCCGCTGCAAATTGCAGTCCGCAGCCACCCCGGAAAATGGCGCGTTCATAGAAGCGCCATCTTCTGGCGCTGTACCCAACTCATCCAGGGCCCTGATGCGGTGGCTCACTGGGTAATAAAGGGGTTAGGGCCAGCTTGGCATTATCAGCTGGCCCTAAGCCCAAAATTCATGGGGTCACGCCAATATTAGACATGACCACCATGAATTTCTAGTAAAGTATTTAAAAAAAACACAACACCCAGAAAAAAGTCCTTTAATTGAAATAAACACACAATTCTTTATTGTTCTAAATTAAACCATACTTACCGTCACGCCCATTCCAGCTGAAGCCAACGATCTCCTGAAATAAAAGAAAAATAATAAAGCAACATCATCCTTACCTTTCCATGGTTCCCATGACAGCTTCAGCTCTGCTACATCGAGATGACAGGCTGGACCGCAGCAGAACGCTGCCATCCAGCCTGTCATCCCGCAGACACTGAGAAGCGCAGGCTTGCTTGCGCTCCACAGTGTCTCTCTGTGAGGGCATCCAGATGAGCCGAGTTAATGTCCAATGAACTCGGCTCACCTCATGTCAGTGACGTGCAGGAGGTGAGCTGAGTTCATTGGACATGAGCTCACCTTATGCACGTCACTGACAGCGTGGGAAAATTCTCCTGCACTCAGCGCTTCAGCGTGGGAGAATTCTCACGCTGAAGCGCTGAGTGCAGGAGAATTCTCCCACGCTGTCAGTGACGTGCAGGAGGTGAGCTGAGTTCATTGGACATGAGCTCACCTTATGCACGTCACTGACAGCGTGGGAGAATTCTCCTGCACTCAGCGCTTCAGCGTGAGAATTTTCCCACGCTGTCAGTGACGTGCATGAGGTGCGCCGAGTTCATTGGACATGAACTCGTCTCATCTTTATGCCGTCACAGCCAGACACTGCAGAGCGCAAGCATGCCTGCGCTTCTCAGTGTCTGCGGGATGACAGGCTGGATGGCAGCGTTCTGCTGCGGTCCAGCCTGTCATCTCGATGTAGCAGAGCTGAAGCTGTCGTGGGAACCATGGAAAGGTAAGGATGATGTTGCTTTATTATTTTTCTTTTATTGCAGGAGATCGTTGGCTTCAGCTGGAATGGGCGTGATGGTAAGTATGGTTTAATTTAGAACAATAAAGGATTGTGTCTTTATTTCAATTAAAGGACTTTATTCTGGGTGTTTGTGTTTTTTTTAACTTTGACTATGGGGTTAGTAATGGGGGTGTCTTATAGACGCCTCTCCATTACTAACCTGGGCTTGATGTCAGCTGGCATTATAAGCTGACATCAACCCCATCCCTATTACCCCCTGCCACCGCTAGAGGGCAGCGTGGAAGAGCGAGGCTAAGTGCCAGATTTGGCGCATCCTATGAATGCGCCATTTCTGGGGCGGCTGACGGCTGGTGTTTCTAGCCTGGGAGGGGGCCAATATTCATGGCTCCCTTCCTGGGCTATTAATATCAGCCCCCAGCTGTCTGCCTAGCCTTTGCTAGCTATTAAATTAGGGGGGACCCCACGTCATTTTTTTGGGGGGGTCCCCCATTTTAATAGCTAGTAAAGGCTATGTATTCAGCTGGGGGCTGATATTAGTAGCCTGGGAAGCTCCGTGGGTATTACCCCCTTCCCAGGCTTCAAACATCTGCCCCAGCTGTCTGCTTAACCTCCGCTAGAGACTAAAATTAAGGGGAACCCCACGCCAATTTTTTTTAATAATAAATCCTTTATTTTAATACTAAATGACAAGTACAGTAACCAACACTATCACTGTACTTCATATATATGTGACTGACATGTTTCTATCTATCTAATCTATGTGTGAAGCTCTATTCTGTCTGTTATAAATTGTCGGGTACAGATGCTGAATTGCCGGCCGGCTTTTTTAAAGAGACGGTGCATGAAAACACTATTATTTTTTTTAATAAATCCTTTACACTAAATGACAAGTACAGTAAGCAACATTGTCACTGTACTTCATATATATGTGACTGACATGTTTCTATCTATCTAATCTATGTGTGAAGCTCTATTCTGTCTGTTATAAATTGTCGGTACAGATGCTGAATTGCCGGCCGGCTTTTTTAAAGAGACAGTGCATGAAAACACTATTATATTTTTTAATAAATCCTTTACACTAAATGACAAGTACAGTAAGCAACACTGTCACTGTACTTCATATATATGTGACTGACATGTTTCTATCTATCTAATCTATGTGTGAGGCTCTATTCCTTCTTGTCTAAATTGTCGGGTACCGGTGTATGCCGCTGCTGAATTGCTGGCCGGCTTTTTTAAAGAAAGCGTCTTCTGAGCAGTTTGTCAGCTTTTGGACACCTTTGAAGGTGTTTTCTATGTGTTTCTATGTGTTTTTGTTTGCCTGCCATTGGTTTTAACGGTGTTCGACGGTGTTCTAAGGTGTTCGATGAACAGTTCCTCGAACATCCCGGTGTTCGACGAACCGAACCGAACCCGAACACTAAGGGGGTGGCTCTACACTAGTCTGGATCCATTGGAGTCTGGTTGGGTTGTCCAAACATCTTTAAATGGACAGAGGAGGACTGTAGGAGGAATGACTATTGCATCCAAAAGCCATTCTCAATAATGTAGACCAGAATAATCCCCTCAGTATATATAAGAGACTAATATCCCAGTAAAGAAGAAATGAATGAAGAGGGTGGGAATGATGTTATTTTCTTGGCTACAGGTGGCCATTAGACTCTGACATTATGTAAACTCTTAAAGCAAAATTCAAACGCATGGCTACTAATGAAGTCCTCCTTTTTTGACCCATGATTGCCCAGCTTTACATGACATTAGAAGGGTTTTCCTGTACTAATATGCTCTGCTTTGTCACTTAGTATGTTATACTTATTATACTATTGGTGGTATGACATTTGGGACCTCATAGCACTCTGTAATCAGTCAGTACATGTTGACTTTTTTTTTTTACATTTTATGGTCTCCTGTATCCCCTACTAGATACAATAAAGTGAAGGCTGCCCATTTTCATCCATATGACCATTACATTGAATGGGGTTCAATAGTTGGCCAAACCAAACAATGCACAGATCAGAGGTTCATAAAGGACAACAGGGTTTATGGTTTGAGAATTAGGATCTTTCTGTTCTTAATCTTAACTTCTTTTTTTTCTTTTTAATTGTCCTGGAGGAACCATCTGTGTGTTTTCTAAAAGTCATCTAGTATATGTTATTGCATTTGCACATCTTTGCGTAGACATTTTAATATGTGATATGCAAATACCTTTGCAGATTCATGAATAACCTTTGTTCTGTGCACTGGGATGTTCTCCAAACTTGGGCCACTTTTCCCAACCATCACGCTAACATGTTCTGTCTATAGTGAAAACCTCAAAATATATTCAAACCATAAGCCAGACACCTAAAATAATTGAGATACCAAATCCCCTAAAGTACGTCAGACCTCACACTGGACTTCTAAATTAATCTTGACCTCAAATCAAAAATGAAAAATGGGTGTCCTTTTCCAGTCCAGCGACATACAGTAGAATATCATGATATCAGGAGTCATGCCAAATATCAGCTGCTGAAGGGCACGTTCATACGTATCGGCTGTGTTTCAGTTATTGAGATGCAATCTACCGCCAATTTCCATGAAGCCTACTGTGAATGGGGATGTGACCCATCGCTATGAAACCCTTGAGGTGGTCATGGGCCATGGCCAAAAACAACCAATGTATATGTGAGATGTAAGGCTTCTTAGGTGGCCATGAGCCTTCTGGAAGCTTCAAATCCCACTGGTGTTGCCCTAACTATGCCTGCTGCCTCCTTTATATTAGGCAACAAAATTGATCTGCTGTAAAGCACCAAAAAGTCATAACCCCAAGCCGCCCATAGTGACTGTCTAAGCAGGACCAACAGCATATTAATTAGCTGCGCCATGGGCTTTTCCTGCTGCAGTAAATTTACTGTGAATATGCTAATTGCAAAATAACCATAATTGGATAGGTATCAACAAACAACATTGAGGGGAACTGTGATGCTAGTCATTATTCACTGACAAACTGTGGGGCTGGGTAGTCAAGAGGTCCAAGGTCAGATACCAATAAGGCTCGTAATAAAAAAAGGGGTAAGGCAAAGGAGCAGTCAGGTCACCGTCCGCCGTCAGAATTCCAGGAAATTAGCGGATCATGACAAAAGGGCAAGGCAAACAGATGGTCGGAGGCAAAGTCCAAGGTTGGGCAGCAAAGATCAAATATAGGAACACAGAGCAAGCGCATACCACTTGAGGTAAGCTAAAACTGGCTCTAATTGGAGGAAGAGAGCCAGCTAAATAGCCAGGTAATCACTCAAATAGCAGACACATGGAGGGAGCCCCGGAACGGCCCTGATTGGACGGCTGAACTGTCATTCAACACACTGACAACTCAGCATGGCTCAGCTTTTGATTGGACGACTGAGTTGTCCATCACCAAACCGACAGCTCAGCATGCCCCTGGCCTAGGTTAGACGGCTAAACTGTCACTCACTGCTTCCAGACACACCGATAGGTGGAATCATAACAGGAACCAAACTGTTCTGAATTGAGGATATAAAGTAATCACCATGCATGGCGAGCGAACTCCAGCAGGAAGTTAAAGGAGTTTTCTATGGAAAAGCCAAGTATTCTAGACTAGCAAGTTATTTGTCATGGAGCCATTAAAGCTAGATTTATAGTGTAGAACCTTATTTTGAAGGGTGAATAATTTTAAGAAAGTAATATCCTTCTCCGAGGTTAGGATCAAGTGCTAAAAATGAAAAGAGCAAGAAATGAATTTTTAGATTTGACACTTTTAAGGGTTACCGAGCAGAATATATGAAATCTATTCCCTGGTGCGAAAAACTATGTTGAAATAAACCATTCCTTTCCTGTGCAAAGCTGTAGCACCCCCACCCCCATCCCCATTGAATTTTCACGACAACTTCCTAAGAGATACAGTCACTGCATTGTAGTTATAATTTAATTACATTGCAGATGTACAGAGTAATGCTAAATGGCATCACGTCTTATTTATGATTATCGGCAGATTCCAAATTAAGCACTTTTTTCTTAATCTTGTATTCGTTTTGGAGGCTGCGCTACAATTTAATATATTTAAAGATATATAGAGAGAAGGTAGAAAACTTTGACCTGTAGGAACTGAGAAGTAAATTAGAATGGCGATGAAAAGATATTTAAAGGGAATGTGTCACCTGTTACTTTTTTTGCACGTATTAGACAGAAATGCAGGTCTACAAAAATGGCCTTCCAAAGTGTGAGCTGGGGTTTTGGAATATTGCTTGCTGTATGTCTTCCTTCTGACTAACAGAGCCAATAAGAGTCAGAATTTCTGTGATCTGTGGGTACAAATGATATTTGGTCAAGATGTACAATATAAGTACAGTCATGGCCGAAAGTGTTGACACCCTTGAAATTATTCCTGAAAATGAAATATCCCAGAGAATTATTGCAATTACACATGTTTTGTTAATCACATGTTTATTTCCTTTGTGTGTATTGGAACAACACAAAAAAACAGAGAGAAAAAGACAAGTTGGACATAATTTCACACAAAAATTTGTTGGCACCTTTCCAAAATTCTGGGTAAGCCACTTTTGTTTCAAGCATGTGATGTTCATTCAAACTCACCTGTGGCAAGTAACAGGTGTAGGCAATATGAAAATCACACCTGAAACCAGATTAAAAAGAGAGAAGTTGACTCAATTTTTGCATTGTGTGTCTGTGTGTGCCACACTAAGCATGGAGAACAGCAAGAGAAGAAGAGAACTGCCTGAGGAATTGAAAATCAAAATAGTTGAAGATTTCAAGGGTGCTGACACTTTTGGCCATAACTGTATATGAATTTGGTTTTTAATCCTCAGTAAATCCTTCACCTACCGTATATTAGTCTTTGCTTTTTCAAAGGTTGGTCGGGTTATTGTATGATCAGTATCTAGGCACCACAATGGATGCTAACTAAACCAATAGACCATACTGCAAAACAACTGTAGGTTACTGATAACAGTAATAAATAGTTGCATGGACCTCTTCTGTTCTTTATGGTACTTGTCACCAGTGCTGTAGTTCAACATGGAGCTCAATTGTGGGCAAGATGAGCGGAGACCCAATGAGTCATTGTAGTTGACTATACAAATGAGATAACAGGTATCATTCAGCAGACAGCTTTCTTTCCCAACTCCCTCATGCACAGGAACGCTCACCTTAATCTATTATTATTACTCTTAGTATTATGAATACTAGTATTCATGTTTTTTTCAATGGGAAGAGGAAACAGACACTGCTATAAACCACTCACAGTGGTTTGGCTTTCATGAAAACAAGAATATCGGGCATTAAAATACTACAACTGGCCAATCCATCAGGAGGCCCCCGTACACATCTGATGGTTAGCCGGTCCAACAGAAATTACCGTGTTCAGTTGACTTTATTCTCATTTATATGGATTGAATGGATTTGGCTTGGGCTAAATCAGGAAATAGAGTGCTTATTATGTATTTTTCACCCTTAATCCCTGCAAGGAGGATTGGAGTTTCCAACATGGAGTCTTCAGGTTGTTACCGATGGAGTAGTTTCTGTAGCACTGTCTGACCATTTGAAGAACTGAGATAACTATTCACTGTATCAAGGCACAAATCGTAATCAGACAGTGCATGGAAGACAGGGTTCAATCAAAAATTTACATTACAAAAAATGCAGTACATTACCAAAAATGGAGCTTTACTGAAATCCGGGCCATTTATGGCATATTCTTGGTATGGTCATCATATTTAAATTTTGTAATGCGTGATGCTTGAAAGTTGAATGGTATGTCGTAGTGAAGCTTGACAATAATTTTAGGGTCTCTCTTACAGTATGCAACTTTGGGGTTACGTGTAGGTCTTTTCAATTTTGCAAAGCTCCAATAAAATCCAATAAGCAAACATCTACTGAAAATGATTACGACTAAGACTAAGCAAAGTGCAGAGTCTAGTCCTTGGGTTCTGAGACCAGGAATTCTGCTTCTAGGCGTGAAAAATCATACGATTGGCCAGATTTTTAAGAAGTAAATGAGGAGTTTGAAAATAGATATGGTTTACAGGGTTAAAGTTTCTCAAAAAATGAAAATGTACAAAAACTACTTAGTTAATTTGCCGGGAGCCATAATCAAGAATAGAGCGGAGCTCTTCCCTGTTTAGGGAAAGTAAATGTTATTTTTTTTCTACTTTCAACTCATCTAAGAGAAAAATGTAAAAATCAATATTATTTTTCCATTCATATCAAAAACTGGCAGAGAGTGCCATTGCTATGCATTCATGAAGTGCTCTTTATTACAAGGTCAATACCCCTCCATCTTCTTTTATTGAAAGGATTGAGCAGATTGGTATCCTCTTCATGCTAATGGTACAATAAAATATAAAGCTGTTTTCTGAAGTTCTGACTTCATCGTAGAAAGGGAGGCAAATAAATATATCAGATTTTATAACTCGAAGACTAAATATGAAATGTAGTCCGTAGCATTGATAATAGAGTACTTTAGGTGATGCTAGACAACAGGATCTCTTTGTGTCTTCTTCATGCCAGTTTGGTTTTTCTTTTGGAACGTGGCATCAGACTGTTCAGGGTTGTGACTATACATGACAAATAAGCTGTGCCTGTACGGAAATAAAAGAGTCACAGAAACTTCATTCAACAATTAGTAGCACAGAAGAATTACATCTGGCATTATACCATGGCAAAAACAAAAATTGGGCAAAGCAACATCAGCCCTCCAGTACATTCTCCAAGAGTCCAATCAAGGTAAAGCCACATTCATAGGTCCTGTTTGGGGTAAATAAGAGCCTAGTGATCCATCCGATGGAACCATGGACCCTACATGTGCTGTTGTTTGGAGTCCATACTATTTAATTCTTAGACAGTGCAAACTTGGACTAGACTCTATTAAAATGGGCCAGATTTATCAAAGTGGTTCATGCTGCTTAGTAAATCTGTCACATCTTTAGATTGTCCAGTCTAAGTTTAACTCAACTACAAGTTGGCTTACTTTGTGGCAGAAATGTGCACCAAAATTTTGGCAAATTTTCTGGCTCATAATGTGGTTTTAGATTAAATCCTTTTCCTACTAAATCAGGTCCCTATTAGCGAAACCATGCCTCTTGTCGGACAAGGTGCAAAAAGTGTCTAAAACATAATAAATATGGTGCACGTCGTAAAAGACAAGTTTTTTGGTGCAAATTGTGCCATAATTGTGGTGCATTTAGCTTCATAAATATCCTCCAATATGTTTAGAGGACATACCTCTGAAATAAAACACGAGTTACATACTTTGCAAGACTTAGAACACGAAATTCAGACTATTGAAACCCAACCCTGGAAACGTCCCAAAAATGGTCCATGTTTGGGCATAGTTTTGCTAAATCCTACTATTATGCTCCAGCAAAATCAGGACTGTTAACTGGTATGGAGATTTAGCAGAAAGTAGAGTTGAGCAAAAAAATTAGCAGAACCCTGTTCCAGTGGCCATGTCAATAGTCCGTGGATGTCAAACCTGAGCCCTGTGAGCCTCCTCCTAACTGACAGCATCCTTCTTCTGCACTGCTTCTAATTAGTAGGTAAGGCACGACGTCATCGTTGTGGTGTAACGCAATGGACGCATGACAGATCATGCCAGGCTTACTGATCAGAAGAGGCGCTGGGGTTGCTGCCAACTAGGGAGAGGTTCACAGGGCTATGGCCCAGCTACCATTCTTGCAAACTTTTTTGCTTAACTCTAGCAAATTAATAACTCTTTATTACACCATATGAGCAGTATGATCAAAATAGTTGGCTAAGTAAATGGTATTATAACTCAATACAATGCTGATCCATAATACAGTTATATGAATGAGTCTATCTATATTGGTACATGTGTCAGCTTCAGTCCTTGGCGCTCTTAAGTCTACCACACACATTAGTTAGCTGTTGGCCAAATGATGGTTTAGCACATCTTCTGACCGGCAGCCAACTCGGCCGGCTTTCCTATATACATGAGCGCTGGTTTGGCCGAGATCCCCTGTATCCTCTAAGAGAGAATCAATACATTTTCTGGGACTCCCATACACATTAGACATATCGGTGGGTTTGGCCAACATTAGTCTAATGTGTATGGGTTTTGGGTATCACAAATAGAGGTTGCTTCCCATCTTATGATCTTTTGGGATTTTCACAAAAGTTCTTTACCCAAATCAGAGCTTCAAGGAAATGTAGACTCTGTATATGACATTGATCTGTATTTTTGAAAATATTTAAAGTAGTATTGATAAATTCTTCCTACTCTGGACAGAACGTAGCTGGCAAAAAACTGTGTGCTCATACCAACGGGACACTTATGTAGGGATAGGTCATTAACATTAAGGTGACCATTTCCAATTACAGTGTATACGGAAATTTTTCAGACCCCTTTAAATGTTTCATGATTTGTTTCATTGCAGCCATTTGGTAAATTCTAAAAAGTTCATTTTTTTCTCATTAAAGTACACTCTGCACCCCATCTTGACTGAAAAAAAAACAGAAATGTAGAAATTTTTGCAAATTTATTAAAAAAGAAAAAATGAAATTTCACATGGTCATAAGTATTCAGACCCTTTGCTCAGTATTGAGTAGAAGCACCCTTTTGAGCTAGTACAGCTATGAGTCTTCTTGGGAATGATGCAACAAGTTTTTCACACCTGGATTTAGGGATCGTCTGCCATTCTTCCTTGCAGATCCTCTCCAGTTTCGTCAGGTTGGATGGTGAACGTTGGTGGACAGCCATTTTTAGATCTCTCCAGAGATGCTCAATTGGGTTTAGGTCAGGGCTCTGGCTGGGCCAGTCAAGAATGGTCAGAGTTGTTCTGAAGCCACTCCTGTGTTATTTTAGCTGTTTGCTTAGGGTCATTGTCTTGTTGGAAGGTGACCCTTCGGCCAAGTCTAAAGTCCAGAGCACTCTGAAAGAGGTTTTCATCCAGGATATCTCTGTACTTGGCCGCATCCATGTTTCCTTCAATTGAAAAAAAATTGAAAGGGGTCTGAATACTTTCCGTACCCAATGTAGTTGAAAAAATTTCCAATATATTATTAGGAGCTAATAAAATGTTTTTCTATTCCGTCTAAATAAACATCAAGACAACTGATCAATAATCTTCTATGTTGGGAAAATGCTCTATATTTCTCTGCCTTCTCTAGATTCCTGACCTTTCTCTATCTTATACTTTGTTTATCCAGCCACATAGTCTCCGCTCAAGGATCTTATGCTTCTCATCTCATGTGCAACATTCTGCTGATTCCTACTAAAACCATGTTATGGGGACAGGGTGAATAAAGTCATCATGACCTGGACAAAGGGGGGAGAGGTGCTACGCCTGCTGCATTGAGTTACATTGCTTGTAAATGGTATAAGAGATACTACTCTTTGTGTGAATAAACAGAAACTGATTTGCTCACGACCTGTGCTGCAGTCATTTCTCCGAGCGCTCGTAATATTGGAGGGCCTAATCTCTTAATTTGGCCTCACTGGTGATACAGCATATCTGACTATTGGGTCAGAATCAAAACAGCTACAACATGACTGTAGTAATGAGTATCTGCAATCATTGCTCCTACATAATTGTCCAAGAAAATTTCTAAGCAATTTCTAAGCAAAAATTGTGAAAATGTTAAATCTTGTGTCTCTGTTCTAAAACTCGTCGACGCATGAAGGTCAATGTCTATAATGACAGAACACATCTGTTTTATCTTCTAAGATGCATAATCTGGATTCATAAATAACCGTGACCCTGCAGAGAGAGACTTTTACTTGGTTTCTGATAATCAGATAACTTGTTATAGAACAGCGGCTTGTGATCTTACTGTGCGAGCCATCTGTACCCCCCCCAGCGTTTTTCAGCACGTACTTAATATAAGGTATAGCTTTATTTATCTTTCTTTCGGAAAGGAAAACTTTCCATGAGCAGATTTGGGTATCTACATTTTAGGAAATCATTTATTTTACAAAATTCACATTCCTGGATGGAGATGGAAATGTCTCTTGAAGTACTTTTTCCAGTTTTAAGCAATTTCCTGCAATTTGTCAGTTTCCACAATCTGTTACAAACTCACAGTATTCTGCAAATGTGGCTCTGAGGCTGGGGGTCTCATAGATAATGTCTCGCATTCCAATTTGTAGGATTACTAGGGACAGAAGGTTCTGGGACCACTAGGATCAAGTCAGAGGAGAATGACACAAGAAGGAAGCATGAACCCAAGAAACTATGTATCCTAATTTTGGGGTCTCTTTAATGACTATCTAACATTGAGGAGCCTCAGTAATGGGACTCTAGAAGAGTACTGTCACGCAAGGAGAGAGAAGGAACAAGTGTACAACGATGGGAAGAGGGGGAAGGGAGCCCAACAACTAGGAAAAGGGGGAGTGGAGACCGCTAGTCAGATCTAATAACACCCTGACTCCCCTATCGTCCCTATATAGGTTCTGCACCTATCGCCGAGCAAGACCCTAAACCCTGAATGTCCCTAGAGCTTGTCCCTAGCTAGGGTGGGGACGGGGTGAACACTAATCTGGCTCCTCAATTACATCACCACCGCACCCCATATTACCCTACCCACAATTATAGTTAGAAATATTCTATCATTGGGGTGCTGCCAATGGCACCCTCGAATTGTTCCAAATTGATATGCTTACTATGGATGGTCTCCACCCCGAGACTGCAGATCTATTACCTACACAGTGGTGCCAAGGAGGCATCATACCAGTGTATCCATCATAAGTATTTACCTATTAGATTTCCGCAGTATCATAGAATTGGTCTTAATATAATTTCGTAGAAATGTCCAAAAACTAGATAAAAGGATTTTGCTGATTAATGCAGAGTAATGCGCCTAGGATGGAGTAATCCTATTACTACATATACATTAAGTGAAAGTATACTCGGGTCTACACAACAGGAGAAGGATTCGGAGTAGCAGTACTCAATGTCAAGCAACAGCTGCAAAGCAAACAACATTTTAGGATGTATAAAAAGAGAGATAAAATCCCACGATCCCAATGTATTGTTTCCCCTTTATAAATCACTGGTGAGGCAACATCTAGAATATGGGATTCAGTTTTGGGTGCCAGATTTTGAAAGGGATATTCGGAAGTTGGATTGAAGGCCTCTACCATGAGAAGGTTGGAAAAGTTGGGCTTGTTTAGCTTAAAAAAACCCGTCTCAGAGGGGATCTCATTTACATGTATAAATATATGTGTGGTCAGTACAAAGGACATGACTTATTCCTTCCTAAGACCATACTAAGGACCAGGGGGCACTCATTACAGGAGGGAGAAAGGAGATTACGGCAGCTAAATAGGAAAGGGTTCTTTACAGTCAGAGCAGTCAGACTGTGGAATGACGACCACAAGAGGAAGTGATGGTCGACACTATAACAGCTTTTATACAAGGGTTGGATGATTTCCTCACAAGATAGAGAATATAGAGCTAGTGGAGAAAGGTTGAACTTGATGGAGCGGTGTCTTTTTTCAACCTATATACAGTAGCTATGTAAGTATGAAACCTTTGGTGATCAGATAATTACTTGTAAGCAAAGATGAGTTGGCCAAAAACTTACACCAAAAAATTCTATGTCACATATCAACTCCACTGGATGAGTGTGGGACCTCTCTATGTCATCCATACAACTATAGGGATGGGACCGCATATGGTGACCTTATTATATCTCACATTTTGCGCCTTCATGCAGTTATTTTTCTCTCTAGTAACAAGAAATTATTTGGGCAACCAACATACAACCATTCACCACTAATGGATTATTACATTGGACACAATCTATAATTGATATGTTATAACTTTCCATACATATATATGATATTCCGGGACTCTTTCACTGAATGCTAGAAACTTAGGGTTGGTGATTCAGAAACCACACATAGTAGGCTTGTGTTATATTCTTTTGTGTTAAAGGAATTGTTCAGAGTAAAAGTAAAGGATCTGTTTCTTTTGTTTGCTTAGAAATAGCGCCACCCATAGCCATGGGCTGTGTCTGGTATTGCCGTTTAGTCAATGAGCTTGAATTGGGTGACGCAGGTTGAGGACCTCTGCTCTGGACGGATTCAACATCAATTTTTAGTGACCATTTAATCTCTCTGCCCCTACATATTTCATAGTCATAACATGTACAACTTTAATTTTTGATAAATGGGTATTTTTTGCATATTTTCCTTGCCAAATAACTGTTTTTATTTCTACCAAGTAAATTAGTTGCAAGTTGATGTATTAGCAAATGCAATTTAGTGTTTTCTGCCATTAATCTGCTACTAAATAAGAGAACAGGCTTGTTAATATGATGCACTCAGCAGCTCTGCAGCGCTGTCTGCACATCATCAGGAAGTGATAATTAGGGGAAAGGATTCGCCAATTGCCCTGGAATATATTTTGGTAACAACTTGAATTTTTGGAAGTGAAATGTGTGTAGCCTTCAGCAGAAAAAGCTGTGATGTGGGCAAGGCTTCCATTGTTGTTTTTTAGATAGCTGTTTATCAATTATTGTTATTATTATTTATTTGATTTTATAGCACAGTAGAGCATTTTTTTCCCACTTAGTTATTGAGGATCTCTTAGCTGTCCCCGTGAAATTCTGGAGCATCTTTTCCTTGCATTGTGATGCTCCTGTGTTACCCCTCCTGGAAATATTTGAATAAATTATAAGCTGGACTTTGCCATTGCACTTATCAACAGGGTGTACTTGCACATGGTCTATAAGGGTGATGTTTCTTCTTGTAGAGACTGTTAGCTGGCACGGGGTATCATAAACTAAGCAATGCCCCCTTTGAAAACATGTTTGCAAATTAGCACTTTCCAAAGAGACAGTTTCCTTTCTTTTGGAAGAAAGCTACGTGCCTGAGAATACTCTTTACACACCAGCTAGCAGTCTTCACAATAAGAAATGTTATCCCCCTACAGTATATCAAAGACCCCTCACCCAGCCAACCAACACTGATATCAAAGGCCTCTCATCCAGCCAACCAACACCCATATCAAATGCTTCTCACCCAGCCAATCAACACCCATATCAAATGCCTCTCACCCAGCCAACCAACACCCATATCAAATGCCTCTCACCCAGTCAACCAACACCCATATCAAATGCCTCTCACCCAGCCAACCAACACCCATATCAAATGCCTCTCACCCAGCCAACCAACACCCATATCAAAGGCCTCTCACCCAGCCAACCAGCACCCATATCAAAGGTCTCTCACCCATCCAGCCAACACCCATTTCAAAGGCATCTCACTCAGCCAACCAATACTAATATCAAAGGCCTCTCACTCAACCAACCAACATCCATATCAAAGGCCTCTCACCCAGCCAACCAACATCCATATCAAAGGCCTCTCACCCAGCCAACCAACATCCATATCAAAGGCCTGTCACCCAGTTAACCAACACCCATATCAAATGCCTCTCACACAGCCAACCAACACCCATATCAAATGCCTCTCACCCAGCCAGCCAACACCCATATCAAAGGCAATTCACCCAGCCAACCAACACCAATATCAAAGGCCTGTCACCCAGCCAGCCAACATCCATATCAAAGGCCTCTCACCCAGCCAACCAACATCCATATCAAAGGCCTGTCACCCAGCCAACCAACACCCATATCAAATGCCTCTCACCCAGCCAATCAACACCCATATCAAATGCCTTTTACCCAGCCAACCGACACCCATATCAAATGCCTCTCACCCAGCCAACCAACACCATATCAAAGGCATCTCACCCAGCCAACGAACACCAATATCAAAGGTCTCTCACCCAGCCAATCAACACCCATATCAAAGGTCTCTCACCCAGTCAACCAACACCCATATCAAATGCCTCTCACCCAGCCAACCAGCACCCATATCAAAGGCCTCTCACCCAGCCAACCAACACCCATATCAAAGGCCTCTCACCCAGCCAGCCAGCTCCCATATCAAAGGTTTCTCACCCATCCAGCCAACACCCATATCAAAGGCATCTCACTCAGCCAACCAACACCAATATCAAAGGCCTCTCACTCAACCAACCAACATCCATATCAAAGGCCTCTCACCCAGCCAACCAACATCCATATCAAAGGCCTGTCACCCAGCCAACCAACACCCATATCAAATGCCTCTCACCCAGCCAACCAGCACCCATATCAAAGGCCTCTCACCCAGCCAGCCAACACCCATATCAAAGGCAATTCACCCAGCCAACCAACACCAATATCAAAGGCCTGTCACCCAGCCAGCCAGCATCCATATCAAAGGCCTCTCACCTAGCCAACCAACATCCATATCAAAGGCCTGTCACCCAGCCAACCAACACCCATATCAAATGCCTCTCACCCAGCCAACCAACACCCATATCAAAGGCCTCTCACCCAGCCAACCAACACCCATATCAAAGGCCTCTCACCCAGCCAACCAACACCCATATCAAAGGCCTGTTACCCAGCCAGCCAACACCCATATCAAAGGCCTCTCACCCAGCCAATGAACAGCCATATCAAATAGCCATAACAAAGGCCTCTCACCCAGCCAACCAACACTGATATCAAAGGCCTCTCACCCAGCCAGCGAACACCCATATCAAAGGCATCTCACCCAGCCAAAGAACACCCATTTCAAAGGCCTCTCACCCAGCCAACAAACACTGATATCAAAGGCCTAACACCTATATCAAAGGCCTCTCACCCAGCCAACGAACACCCATATCAAAGGCATCTCACCCAGCCAACCAACACCCATATCAATTGCCTCTCACCCAGCCAACCAATACCCATATCAAAGGCCTCTCACCTAGCCAATTCATGCATGCCCAATAGCCATCGACAAGGCGGTCCTCTTTGCTGGGAACCTAACCTAATGTGAGAGACAGGTTTCTTTTTTTCTTAAATAGATCTAATTTTTATACAAAATCTGATGCTGCTAGCACCGACTAACAGCATCAAGAAGGAGGAACCAGGGATTCATACGGAGATTTATTAATATTGACATTTTATTGAAGTCATTGGTTCCAATTCATTAAGACTGGTGTTTTGTATGTCAATGTTAATGATGTCTGTGCAGGAAAAATAACTGTTCAGACTAAGCACAGGTGCTCGTTGCACCCTTAGCCTGACCAAGCAGATCAGTGCACTTTCCCAACCAAATGTCTAGCATTTATCTCTACTCCTCTAAAACCACAGCTGTCAATCAAGAGTGGGAATAGATGCAAAACCCATAGGTAGGATGGTGCACTAAACTGATCCGCCACACCAAGGGAGTACCGAATGCCTGTGCTTGGTTTGAACAGTCATTTTATGCGGACATAGTCCCTTTCAAGTATTGGCCTAAAAGGATCATTTTGGACAGTGTCATTGATACTTGTGCTCCATTTACCTCTTTGGCACAAACATACTTCTCTAACATAACACCTATAAAGTAGTCGTCTTGGTTTTCGATTTGTTTTAACAAGTCTGAATTCATACAGATTGTTATTCTAACATGAGATGTAACAAATGGATGATAGTTGCTAAGTTAAACTCTTGTCTGTCTGGGAAAGACATTTTTGACACTGGATGAGTAAGGAATGAGCTAAAGACTTAGTGGATTCTTTAAATATCTATCAACTGGCAGCGCTCTACATTAGATACAGCAGAACTCACTGAATAGTCCTCCGAATGAACAATAAGTTAGATATGTACGGTAAATCTGTGCCCCAACAGGAGGATTCATGAACTGTATATGGAGTTGTATTCCATCATCTAGCTGCAGTTCAGGAATTTATTGAGGATTAAAGGGGTTGTCCAGAATTATCACTGTCTGCAGTCACTGCATGTGAGGATTCTCTGATGCCAGTGGCGAGACCGAGCAGTCATGTGATGCGATATGCATTCTCCTGGCCACATTCCGACTAGACGTGCGCATCCTGTATTGAGCCAGGTCACGCACTTCTAGTTGGAATGTGGCGGAGAGTGTGCATATCGCATACTTCCATCCACATGACCGCTCTGTGCGCAATTTAAGGACATAGGGTGACTACAGACTTTTATGAAAAGCCTGGACAACCCCTTTAAGACCGCCGTAGATATTAGCGAGCTGTCATTTATCTCGGCCGTCTCTCCCATACACAGGAATTCTCACTCTGCTGAGAGCTCCTGTGTTCTCTGAGAAAGCCACTGCCAGACATCTCTGACTGTGGCTTATCTCCTAGAGAACCAAAGGATCCGCAGTCCAAAATTGGACATTCTTGATCCATTTCTTCCCCAACATCAGCTGTTGGGGGAGAGTTGGGAGTCACCATACACATTACACTGTCGATTCTTGATGTGAGAGGGAGAGGAATAATTGTGCCATTATAGAGAATCTATCAGCAGGTTTTTGCTATATAATCTAAGAGCATTATGACATATGGGCAGAGACCCTGATTCCAGCAATATGTCACTTAATGGACTGCTTGGTGCAGTTTTAATAGAATCCCTGTTTTTTCTTTTATAGATGTAGCAGTGCTCAGAATGCCGAGCCCCACTCCTCTGATTGGCAGCTTCCTGTGTACATTGTCAGAAAGCTGCCAATCAATGGTGGGGGCGGGGTTACACAGATTAGTCTGACTGGCCTGCACATGAGAACTAGTCAGGCAGTGATAAACTCCTGTCGATAAAACACTGATTGTATTGAAACTACAGCACACAGTGTAATAAGTGACACCTCCATGGAATCAGGTTCTACCAGACCGACAATCCAAGAGACAAGTGCTAAGCAAGGTCAGGAACAAGGCTGAGGTCAGGATCAAGATCAGCACTGGAGAAAACGACAGTGATATCAACCTGTAGTGCCAGTTGCTTTCGCCTCCAGTGTGCGGCTGCTAGCAGTAGCCTTAGGTAGGAGGATCACAGGGAAAGTCTAGCTACCTGCCATACCCTTTGGGATGAATTGCAGCAAATTGGTTAGTGGGAGCCAATGAGTATGTTTTGGGTAAACCGTTGGGCATACGTTAGAAGGTTTGACCTTGGGACTGGTGACACAATGAGCTCATTTAGCAATACTGTCTAAAATAAAAACGGTCTTTCTACGCTAACAATAAAATATTCGGCGGGCGAAGCAAACGTGACTACATGACATGTCGGTGCATCCTCTAGGAACATGTTCAGTCTGGTCATAATGTTGGGTCGTCTGTAAATTTTCGTCAATACCCCTGGCCAGTATTTGACGATGTCTTATCCCACAATGTAGTCATTCACTGTCATCTTTTTATTTGTTTTACTTCCTTTGTGTTTCGGTCGATTTTGACATAATTCTAAATCAACACATCTGAGATATTCTTCATACTTCTTGTTATAGCGAAATGCTGAGTAGGAGATATATGTAACCTAGATATCTTGTCTCCTTTAACCATATCTTATAAACAGAACGAGGATATATAGATGCGAAAAGAAGAGTTTAATATAAATATCTACATAAGTTATGCACTAAATATTTTTAAAGGGGTGGTATAACATGGCTGCTTTGCTTTATCCAACTTTAAAAAAGGATGGGATGTTTCAAAATTAAGTAAAAAAAAAGGTATAACTACCTTCTCTACTACCTTGGATCCAGTGCCCCCCCCCCTTTCTTCCATTTCCTGATCACTGAAGCCTTTGATTGGCAGCAGTGGTCAGGTGACTAGAACAGAAAATTATTTTGCATCTGATGGTGTTCCATTCTAGTCCAAGAGCTGCAGGCAATCATAGCACTCATTGGTCAGGGGAGCGAAGATCTGGATGCCTTTGATTCCAGTAATGCTGTAGTAAAAGCAAGTGAGTGTACTTTTTTTAGTACTTTAAAACTATTTCTATCTTCTGTTAAAAAATGTAAGGATTTATCCACCTTTTGGGGGGATTTATTTTGAAATAAATGCATGTATTTGAGGCTAAAAATCATTTTTATAATTGATTTTTTATTCAAATTTTTGCACCGTTTGATTTTTACAGGCTCTTTATTTCCTGGCACATTCAGCTTTGATGTGGTCTGTGGTCTCAGAAAAAGACAGATGAAAGAGTTGCACACTCTTTGTCAGACTGTCATAGCGGGCTGACTGACAATTTCTCAGTTAACTCTTTCTGCAGACAGCAATAGACAATACAACACGTAGGCTATAGAAGGAAAATGGTGCCACATTTTTAAAGAGACCCAATTGCAAAAATAGTTTTTAGCCGCTATGTCATGCATTTAAGAAAATAAAAAATTGTGCTGAAAAGTGAACAACCCCTTTAAATCGAACAGTCTACAAGAAATCTCAGTCTGATGAAGAAGTTGTATAGCACAAAGAAGAGTGAGTGAATGTCACTCGATTTCTCCTGGATAATTTGCTTCTATTTTTCTGCTAAATTTGGGTGGGTTTTCAAGACCCCCTTCCATGTATATATGTACTACAGTTTGCTGTGGATTTGCGATATGGAATAAACACTGCATGAACTAGCTAATTACTGTGGGACAGAGTGCATTAGTACATAGGACAGCTGGGGGAGAAGTGGTTGGTTACTATTGACTATCGTATATAAGTGGGCAAGTGATTTCCATTATAGTAAGGAAAGAGAACTTGGAGAGACAGTTTCATCTTCTTCTGACCAGCAAGCTAAGACAGACTTATAGGACGGGCAATGCTCGCTGGGAAAAAGATATGCAAATAAGCTCTCCTCCAAAAGGAAGAAAGCTAGTTCTCTACTGCCACCTATTGGAGGTGGCTACACTATCAGTCAAAGCCTGACCATTTAATTCATTAACTTTAGACAAATCAGAAAAGACACCCATCTGGTGACAGCTCTTTCAGGGCTTTCACCTTATGGCCTGTTCACACTGATTTTCTCACAGTGCGATTGGGAATCCTCTAAGAATGGGATTCACACAGACCCTGCAGTGGGATTATAGACTGCAATGATGCGAACAGAGATCAAGTGAATTCCATTCGTATTTTTTTTTCTGAAAGTGTCTGTCTTTTCAGATGGGCACAGAAATGTAGTCTATTATGAACCTAAGACTGCACTGGAGAAACGCAGTGTGAACACAGCCTTATCAGTGCTGAGGAGGGTACTGGTTGACTGGGTTAGAGTCTTTGGTAGAGGTGTAAGGAGACTTATTGGCCAAACAACTAATATACCAGTAAGTAAAGTTACTGGGAAGATAAGTCTAATGGCTCATGCAGATGTCCGTGGTTCTTTGTCGAACGCGGACCGCAATGCAAGGACTGGCCGCAGGTTTATGCCAGACTCATATATTTCTATGATGCTGTTACACTCGGGTCGGGAGAGCCACAGCCAGTCTGTGCATTGTGGACCATGGTCGGACTGAGATCGACGGACATCTCCATGAGCCCTTAGTGTAAAGAGAGCATGAAGAACCTTTTTAATTGCAATGTGACACTAGACCAAGGAAAGTTTTTTTTACCATAAAGATTTACCCTATGATTGAATGGAACATTGTTGGTCTCCTCAATAAAACAACTTGCCTTTTGCTACTAGAATTGTTTTGTACGTACCCTACTCTTTATTTCATCTTCAGATCAATACGGTTACTTTTGTTGATCCTCAAAACATTCATGCAAGTGAGTGGATATGTATTTGATGTTAACAATTGTAATCTTTCTGAGTCCTTCCAGATTACAATAATCTTTACAAATTGCCGACATTGATTAGACATTGTCTCCAGAAAGTCAAAAACACCTTGAATCAAGCTTGACAAGTGTAATGTATTCTTTCGTTGTGTAGATGACATCTGTCCTGGGTAGACTCTAGAGAAAAGATAGTTTGATATTAACCAGTGATGAGCGAGTATGTTCTGTTAACCCTTTCGGTGAGCATGCTCACCGAGTATCTTTAGCGTGCTCGGCCATTATGTTTTAGTTACTTCGTGTGCATGATTTGCGACTGTTTTACAGCTTTAATACATGTGAGGAATGCCTAAGAAACAGGCATTCCTCACATGTATTAAAGCTGTCAAACAGTCGCAAATCATGCGCACGAAGTGACTCAAGCATAACACCGGAGCACTCTGAAGATACTCGGAAAACACCCGAGCATGCTCGTAAATCTCGAGTAATGAGCATGCTCGCTCATCACTAATCTTAACACTTTCTAGTAAGAGTTCGGATCTCTTTAAAGTCTGAATGTTTTTATTGTATTTAGCCTATGGGTTTCTTCTTGTTTTTTTTCTCACAATCATAATATTCTAAAAAAAGTTATTAACAATAGGTGAAATCTCCCAACAATTACATGAAAAAATTGTATTCCAGGGATGATCCTCTCAATGGATTCATAGTGTATGATGCTCTTAAGAACCTGTCACAAGAAATTTGGTCTTCTAGAGAGGTCTCAGTATTTTAATGGGATTGTCTGAAATCAGATAAAATTGTTGCAAAAGTTGAAAACAATGTAAAATAACAAAATAAGCAATACTTACCGGTTGAATCTCTGCTGCTAGAGCGCTGTTTCCTGGCTGCTTCCCGCAAGTTTGACAACGACACGTCATGTCTGCAGTAAATCACTGGCTTTAACGGTCTCTTACTGTCTACCTCATCATCAGTGTTGAGAAGACAATGGTGTGTTGACTGGACATCATTGATGCCGTCTTGTGACCTGGTGCTGAAGGGGCAAAGATTCAACAGTTAAGTTTTGCTTAGGTTTTTCCCAATATTGTCTAATCTTGGACAACCCCTTTAGCGTATATTGTATTCCCTTGTTTTATGCCACTTCTATGTATGATTGAAACTGCAGTATATACTGTATACACATGATATAGACTTTTGCCACTATTTAAGAGTGTCCTTTAAAGAGAATGTGTAGCGTCGGCGTCCCTGCCTCCTGCTAGGCAGGGACGCTGTTCCCCTCACCTCTCCGCTCTGTGCCCGGCGTCTTCCTCCCGCTCTGCTGGCAGCTCGCGCTGCTTCCCGGCCACGGTGCTTAGGGCGCGCGCGCGCGCTCCCCCTCTCTTAAAGGGGCCGCGCGCGCCGTCCTAAGGAGTCCCCGGCCAATGGCCGGAGGACTTCACCATATATAAGGCACCTCCTCCAAAATGGAGGTGCCCGAGCAATGTTGTTGCATAGTCTATCACTCTGCTTCAGCCCTCAGGTCCTGTTTCCAGTTACCTGCCAGTCACCTGCCAGATTCCTGCCTGTTACCTGCCAGTCACCTGACAGATTCCTGCCTGTTACCTGCCAGTCACCTGCCAGATTCCTGCC
The DNA here is from genome assembly GCF_046119375.1 of Phyllobates terribilis. Classification (NCBI taxonomy): domain Eukaryota; kingdom Metazoa; phylum Chordata; class Amphibia; order Anura; family Dendrobatidae; genus Phyllobates; species Phyllobates terribilis. The sequence continues at coordinate 211,821,104 of NW_027362769.1, read as the reverse complement.
TGTTACCTGCCAGTCACCTGCCAGATTCCTGCTTGATACCTGCCAGATATCCGTTTACCTGCTTGCAAGCCTGCGGTCCATCGGTCTGCCTTCCGACACTTGTCAGTCTGTCTATGGACCAGCCTGCCCGCTCACCTGGGAGCGCTCGTCTGCTACCTGCCTGCTACCCTACCTGGAGGCTCCGCCGTCACTTGCCGTGACCACCTGCCTGTCCAGAGACTCTTGTCTGCTCACCTGGGAACGCTCATCTGCTACCTGCCTGCTAGCCTACCTGGAGGCTCTGCCGTCACTTGCCGTGACCACCTGCCTGTCCAGAGACTCCTGTCTGCTCACCTGGGAGCGCTCATCTGCTACCTGCCTGCTAGCCTACCTGGAGGCTCCGCCGTCACTTGCCGTGACCACCTGCCTGTCCAGAGACTCTCGCCTGCTCACCTAGGAGCGCTCACCTGCTACCTGCCTGCTAGCCTACCTGGAGGCTCTGCCGTCACTAGCCGTGACCACCTGCCTGTCCAGAGACTGTCCCTGTCACTTGCCGTGAGTACCCGTCCTTCTACCCAGAGACTGTCCCTGTCACTTGCCGTGACTACCTGCCCTTCTACCCAGAGACTGTCCCTGTCATTTGCCGTGACTACCTGCCCTTCTACCCAGAGACTGTCCCTGTCACTTGCCATGACTACCTGCCCTTCTACCCAGAGACTGTCCCTGTCACTTGCCGTGATTACCTGCCCGTCTTCCCTGGGAGCCACCCGCTTCCTTACAAGGACCGTCCCCTTGTATAGTTGCTCAGAGGTTCCGCCTCCCAGACCCTTTACAGAATGGGGTGTGACTTATTAAATTCCAGAAATCTGATAGAAAACACCTCTAACAGTCACAATATTTACACGCCACTCCCGGCCAGTCACACCAATAAAAGCATGGCGCAGGCAAGACATGGGCAGGATGCGGCATGGTCATGCCCTTCCTCTCAATTTCATCATAAGTTACACCTCTAAAGTGGCGTAAGTTACTCCAGAAATGTACGCCAGCCCCTGACTGGCATACATTTCTGGCAGCGGTACACGCTGGGTACCAGATGCGCTTGATTCCCTAAAGAATCGGGTCAGTGTACTTCAGTGAGCGCTTCATTAAGACTGGCGTACGCTAAGCTATCCTTAATGTGTCAACCCCAATGTGTTATCACAAAATGACGTGTTGTTTAAATCAGGTTTTTGTGTTCCATGTTTTTTTAATTTATGACCAATGTTTTTGTTTTAAGAAATAAAATTAGAAATCTTGTAATTTTCACACTGGCCACTCAGTAACATGCTCCTGTGTTCAAACCCTTGACTCTGTTTTTTGTGGTCTCTGTCCGATGAGCCACAGCATACACATCTTTTTCCGAGTGTTTAGGTACTGCTATTCTGACTGCCGTCTTTTTTTTTTTTGCAGTCTGTTTAGTATAACACAGGTTTTTTTCATTTGTCTGCCCTATCATCCAGCTAAGGCTTATTTCTTTGCTCTTTCTGTTCTTTACTCTGCATCTACAGTAGCTTCTGTTTCTTTTTAGGAAGTAAGTGTCATAGTTTCTAACAGTAAATACTTTATACTTTGTTTTGTATTTTGTAGTTTATTTTACTCACTCTGGGATCTTTTCTTTTTCAGCACACTTTCCTTTCTATAGGTGATTTGCACTCTGCTCTACCCTCCAGTTCTTTAGCAGGAATGTGATGAACTAGACGGCCTTTCAGGCAGCATAGGTCCGAGTTGCCATTGTATAGTCTGTGGTTAGGGCGATCACTGCTCATGCAGGAACCACTAGGGACTTTAGTCTGTACAGGATCCGGCAGGGTCAGTTGCAGTATTTAGATTTACCTATTATCCCGAGTGAGTTGCAACTCTATCATAACACCCAGTCTATTTTAGACTCATAATTCCTTTCCTTTCATGGAGAGTTTTCAGGTGGCTCCTTATCATCAGAGACAGGATTGCAATCACAAGTAACACGTCTATACACAGCTGATAACAGGATCCACCAATGAAAATAGGTGATGTCACAGCTGACCCTGCTCCCCCTCTCTTCACATTGACCTTTTCATGTGCTTTAATTCAAAAGGGTTATTCTTTTGGATCAGGGTCTGAGTCAATCTATTTCTGCTAATGGACATCTTGATTCCCTGAAGGAAAAGGAAGTTAGAGACTAAAAAAAACCAAAGTGATCACTGTGAGAATTGGAAGATTTCTCATTTTGATTTATAATACCTATTGTGATATGGAAAAAAAACATTTCTACAATTTAAAAAATATGTATTTAACACAAAAAACTTGTTTTAAACAGTGGGTCATTTTATGATGACACATTCCCTTTAAGTAGTACAGCATATAGAACCCAAGCTCTTATAAATACTCTATTGGACATTTGATCCTATACATGCAATAATGTAAAATTAATAAATCGCACATTAAATCATCAAACATCAATGTACTCATTTGGTCCTTTTACCAGCAGATGATGTACTTATGCATATGAGTCGTGTGTGCAGATGACCAGCTCACCTTAAACAACATTATTATATAAGAACCACCCTAGGAAACAAACACGGAGTGGTGAAAAATGGGTTAAAATCTGAAATTCTTGTGTTTTGCTGAAACAGTAGTAACCGTTTTAGATGGAGTCACACATCTTGTGTTCTGTACGCCCCACGTTCTTTTTGACCGGCAGGTTGTCTATCAGTATGTACCGCGTTAATACACTACAGTCCGACAAAGTTTCCTTCATCATGAAGTGTAGTCACCCAACTGAGTAATATGTGCTGTACTTCAGCCTCATTCATGCAGTTCAGCAGCAGGTCATTCGGAAATGTTGATGCGTCCATGAAATTATTGCTCAGATAAAGGTCAGTAAAAAGTGGCCGAAAGAGCAGTGAGACCTAAACTAATATCCGAGACGTCCACCCCATTACCTGTCTACACGTTAGCACAAAACTAAAGACATCTAGAAGATACTGTATCATTTTATTGCAGTTCAGGTGGAAATTCTTTGCAGTAACAATATTTTATGCAAGTGTATTCGTCTTTATGAATGTAATTAACTCACCTAAAGAGTGAGCCAGGTCATCTCTTGGGAGGAGGCGACTGGAACGCATGCCCGACCAGGTCATCTTTTGGTTCTTCTTGTTTGGCCATCTCAATATGCCATCATTTATCTTTTTACATATTCCTTGGATCGTTAAGTCCCATCTTTTCCCATCAGTTCTCTAAAGATGAAATCGTTACAAAGTTGGCCTCATACTATTATTGGCCAAACCCACTAATGATGGTGGCACCAGGGCTCTGGAGTCGGAGTCGGTGCCCATTTTGGTGGAGTCGGAGTTGGTATAAAATGTACCAACTCCAACTCCTGCAATATATAATAAATTGGGTACAGTAGTTCAATGCAGTTTGTGGGGAATATTTTTTCATAAGAATTTAGGAAAGTTATGAAATGTCCTATAAATGTCTGTCCTATTCCTGATCTAAGGGTCTAGACTTTTAGCTGAGATGAATCTGTGCTACAGTAAATTTATCACTTAAACATGAACCATGTATGAGGGAGTCGGAGTCGTGGAGTCAGAGTTGGAGTTGGTGTTATGGAAATTGAGGAGACGTAGTCGGAGGTTTGGCTTACTGACTCCAAAGCCCTGGGCGGCACTGGCCGAAAAATGTGTTGTGTATGGGGGATGTCCAGACAGCATCTGCTGTTGCCCAACATGCCTGATACTCTTTGATTTTGAGGGTGATAAGCCACCACCAGAATTGTCTGACTGTAGCTTACTCCTCTCTCCCTATTGAGAACCCATGCTTGCTCAGCTCAACTTTGGTGTGTATGATGCCAAGAGGATTAGCTGTTAACCGAAAGACCCAACAGCTATCTACGGAGTATGGACAGCTTAAACGAGGCTTCCCCTCTGGTGAGCCAGGCCCGACCAGGCACTACATGGTCGACCTTTATCTCAATTTAAATCATTCATGTATTCCTAAAGGGAAACTAGCCTAACACGGCATCCTTTGCTGATAACAGCTGAATGCAAGGGGTTACAGTTCTGTGAGCCAGGTTTCCAACTTTCCAACAATTGAATTAGAAAACTTTAATCTTTTTAGCCCCATTCTCAGTAACACATCGGACTGCTCCAAAAGTCTCAGAGCAGTTGTTACTCACTTGTCCCATCTACAGTGCTGGGCTCTGCTTCCCCTGTAGTAGTGCTCGTCAGGTTTCCATAGTTAATAGGAATGCACCTCTTTATGTTACTCTTCTAGGCTTTATAAAACCAGCTCAGGAAGTTACACACTTGCTACCATGTTTGGAATAACTGTGCCTTCTGACAAAGTCTCCTGGAGTCCGCAAACATGTCTCTGTTACATCAAGGTGACTGCGAACCAGATTCTGCTGTTCCAAGGTGTTGTCCACACAGTTGACTCTGTTGCATTAAGGTGCTTGTCTGCAAACCCGCCTTTGCTGTTCCAAAGCGCTGTCTGTACACTATGCTTTACTGTATTAAGGTACTGTTGCAAACGTGAACTGGTGTCCCTAAATGTTGTCCACACTCAGCTCTGTTGTGTCAAGGTGCCTCTCTGTATACCCTGCTCTGCTGTCACAAGTTGCAAGTCCGCCTACTTGGCTCAGCTGTACCAAGGTGCTATTCACATATCTCCAGCTTATTCATTTCCACACTGTTCCATGTGCCATCCGGCATACTTAGCTCCATTGTTGACCGTTGTTCCACGTGCTGTCCAGCTTCTTGAGGTCTGCTGTATTTTGTTGCACCACCTCCAGTCCAAGCCTTCTCAGGCCTACAGCATAGCGAATTCACTTCACCTGGTGAAACATAACTGCCGCCCCCAAAAGTGTCACTTACGTGTCTTTTATTAAGACCAGCCCCAAAATTGGGACATTTGTTATGTCTTTCATTTAAAAAGTGTTTGTGTTCATGAGGTCTGATGAGATTAAGAAATGTATTGAATGGGCATCAGACACTGAACAAACATGACAGTGTTTCTAGAAAGAAATGCAGAACTTTTTATTTTAATCTCATATTACCCCTTTAAGTGGGTATCCATTTCCATTATATCCATTAGAAGTATCACACTATAACTATTGCACTAATGCATTGTAGCGATGACAGTTCAGGTCTCACGGTAAATAGGACATGGCAGGAACTCTGACCCAGTGACCACACAATCTAATTTACTCGCCTGATGAAGGCATTGAAATTCAATCCCCAGTTCCCGAGTAGCTGCATTGCAGAAGACGGTCTACGTGTTATAATTGATATGCATCATACCCACACATGGGGCCAACACTCCGAGATGTAACACAGTGATAATAATCTTTTGCAATATCAATAAATTATTTTTTTATATTAATTTTATTAGTTTTATACAACTTTAAGACATACATGTACTCAACATAATTCACAATTATATACAAGAAATGGTTCTTTGCTGCAAATTTTACATATGTGGCTTATATTAATTGTTGGTTTTAATTATTTATTGTTTTAAGCTGTGTAGAAGTTTCTTCCCTCCCCTACATAAGGGAGGTGGCTCTGTATAACATACCCTACCTGATGAAGGAGTCAACCCGACTTCGAAACGCATTGTATCAATGAATAAAGATCCAGAGAACATACACCCTTGTCTTCACTCTGTGGCGGCCCCCAGGAATCATTTTTTTTCCTGTTTGGTTTGACTACAATATCAATAATAGACAAGCGATGCAGAAAGGTCACAAGGACCATGAACAGGACAAGTAGAAAAGAGACATGAGCCATGGGTCTTCCTACAGAAGAATGGCATGTCCTCCAGCAAGTTAAACATGATGTATTGAAAAAGATGTGATTTTAGACCATGGTTGTGACCCAGGACATTAGACCAAATACAAATCAATGAAAATATCATTAAGATGATTGCTACTTCGGATACATGATGAGGAAAGTTGTCAAACATGTATCTATATACATGGGTAGAATAGGTGAAAGTTTGTGAACTCTGGAATTTCTGGCTCATGTTGTCATATAAAGTATTAGAATTATTATTTTGTTCTTAAAAGATTAAGTTCATTGTTGTAAAAGTATGCGTACATCCAACCTTCATGTCTAGTACCTGTGGAATTTTCCTTTGATTCCTGTAGATTTAGAATTTTACATCCTTTGGATAGGCTATATATTAGTGATGGCATCTGCCTCACTTTCGGCACCCTTGCCGATCTGCAGAATGAAGCAGTGATTGCTCATTCATTAGCTGACATAGATATTACTATAGTGGTGTAGCTGTCTTTGGTACTGCCTGTGTCTTGTACTGAACCTGTGTATTTGATCGGCAGTTCCAGACAGTGAACAAGCCATTTTTTCTCATTCGTTATGTGATTGCCATCATGTTTATAGGGGCCAATAATCAGAACAAAGGTTATTATAAATGCTGATTCATCAATTCTCCTTGTCTTAAAGGGAACCTGCCAGATGATTCATGCTGCCTAAACTGCAGCATGAGTCAGAGCCTGGCTGCATGATTGCAGCCAGGTATATTTATCTCTGAAATGCTCTGGCATTTTAGATAAAATGTACTGTAGAGGTCTGATCTAAGTCCATAGCCGGAGACAAGACTACTACAGCGCCACGCTGGACTGGCTTCTCCAAAGTCTGCTAGAGGTGATTGACAGGTTTCTCAACTAGCAAGCGAGAGCATTCGGCTGGGGTCAGTGTCAGACTAGTCTTGTCCTCAGTATGAAGCAGGTTACAGGTTCCCTTTAATGCACCTAAGCAGGGCCGGCTCCAGGTTTTTCTGGGCCCCGGGCGAAAGAGTCTCAGTGGGCCCCTTTAACATATACCACGATTCATGATGCACAGATACCGCAGAGAATTATATATATAGTACAATGCAAAGATTTCACTTCTTACATTACATGAGCGATATCTATTGTAAATTCTACAATAGCTCAGAAACCGGCAAATCGCTCCACACAGCATAATGGCCCCCATATAATGCTCCATACGGAACACTGCCCCCCATATAACGCTCCATACAGAATACTGGCCCCCATATAACACTCCATAGAGGATACTGGCCCCCTTATAACGCTCCATACGGAATACTGGCCCCCATATAACGCTCCATACAGGATACTGGCCCCCATATAACGCTCCATACAGGATACTGGCCCCCATATAATGCTCCAAGTAGGCTGTTCCCCCCACATAATGCCCTATGCAGCCTGTTCTCCCCTTATAATGCCCCATGCAGGATGTCACCCCCCATATAATGCCCCATGCAAGATGTCACCACCCATGTAATGCCCCATGCAGGATGTCACTCCCCCCATATAATGCCCCATGCAGGATATCACCCCCCATATAATGCCCCATGCAGGATGTCACCCCTCCCCATATAATGCCCCATGCAGGATGTCACCCCCCATGTGATGCCCCATACAGGATGTCACTCCCCCCATATAATACCCCATGCAGGATGTCACCCCCCATATAATGCCCCATGCTGGATGTCACCCCTCCCCATATAATGCCCCATGCAGGAGGCACGGGGAGAGGTAAGCATCCGGCTGCCGGGGCCCTGGGCAAGCGGGGGAGAAGGGCGGACGCTGGCACCGCTCTCCTCCGCCCATAGCCCGGCGGGGTGCCCGACAGCAAGTGGGCCCCCCGCCTGCTCAGGGCCCCGCCACTTGCCCGGATGCTGACGCCGGCCCTGTGTCACACGAATGTGTGAATGTAGCCTTAGGGCACTGTGACATGTGCTAATGCTGTTCGTTTTTTTTTCTCGGACAGCACACTGACCCATAGAGTTTCATGGATCCATAAACACATCCATTTTGAAAACAAATACTCAGTGCAGGTCCTATACATCCGGATCATACTTGGCCAATACCTCTATGGAAATCTGTAAAAAACAGATGAAACATAGAAGGCAGACTTTGTACTTCAGTTTTCCATCCGTGCGTCATCCATTTTTAACTGATATATTTTTAAGAGTCAATGGATAAATAACAGTTTAGATAGTCCTAAAAATTGACACAGATGCGTGAGTGTAAGTTCAAGGGTATAACAAAATTCTGCCGCTATCCCGTGCCATGCTAACTCAGTAGGGGCAACAGAACATTTACTAAAATAGTCACACTTTATAAGGCGGTCCCCCCTTTAAAAAGCACTCCTCCTCCTCCCATCAAAATTTTTATCCTCTTAATATATTGCAATCATCATATTATATAGCACTGTGTACTTACAATTGGTTATTTTTCTTTTCTACACAGTTAATTCTTCTCCTTTCTCTGCTCTATGTAGAAACCGTAAGGGAAAATTGACCTCTTGTTTCTACATAGAGCTTAGAAGAATTCAGTTAGTCAGTTTTGATGCCATAGACGTAATGGAAAAGAGAAGAATTAGCTGGGTCGAAAGGCAAAATGAGCAATTGTCAGTACACAGTGCTATTTAATATGATGATTGCAATATATTAAGAGGATAAAAACTTTGATGGGAGGAGGAGTGCTGCTTTAGGTTGTTAGATAACTGCTGTTTTGATTGAATCAATACATAAGCCCCATTATTTATTTGCAGATGGTTTTCTTTGATTACAAATTCCCATATTGGCCAGTTTTTGGATGCTACATACTGTATATACACATCAGCTCCTAAGTCAGAGCTAGGCTCTATCTATGGCTTTTTAATAACTGATCCTGTATCCTTCTCGCTGCCACTGAGTGATGGTGATAAGGTTAAACATACACCAGACTTTAAGCTTCCAGAGACAGGAGAGTGAAAGGAATAATCAATACCTCTCCTTCCTGCGCTCAGGCCGCAGCTCAACACCCGATGATTCATGGTGCTCTCACCTTCTGGGGTCTCATCCTATCGATATTGTACCCTTTTGGTTCCATGATTGAGCTCATGTGCTTCCCACAGTTCACATTCATCTCTTTGTGCCAATCTTTCCAAAAATTATATACAACCTCATCTTAGAAACTTAACATACAGCTCCATGATATTCATTTTTAGTATTTACAGGTGCGACGCAGAATGTTGCCATCATTTCTCGTCTCCGCGCAGAACGACGTCGCCGCCATCAGCTCCGAGCATTTTAATCAAGGACAGTAAGAATGATAGAAATGATGGGGGCCTGTTATTTCCATATATCCTCGCAGCTTCTCAGGTGTACATATTAAAGAATAACACGGGTATCATGATTGTAAGGAAAGCGGAGCTATTCTCTGACTTGCAGGTGGTTTCCATTATAGATGTGAAAGTTTCCCATAACTTATGTATGAAAGTGCCGCTGTCATCGGCTACACCAGGTGCTGCTTAATTCACGAGGAACACAACTTTATCCAGCGCATTAGAATACTTCTAGATCTCTTTTCTTTAAAGGGGAAATTTACTTTTCCTATAACATGGTGGTGAGATCCGTGAGCTGGGACGTCTCTGGTAGAGGATTGTCTCCCGGGAGGACAAAAGGACCAGGCGTAAACTCAAAATTCCAGAACCTGGTCGGGGGAGAGCTTGGAGGCCTTTAGGAGTACAACTTATAAACCTCACACTCCTCAGTTTGAAGGATACACAACAATCGTACTTTTCTGCACAGCAAATGCCCAGGATCAGTGCCATACAGAGAGGTACTGGGAAGGCTTTGCAGTGCTCAACGCTTGACACAGCTCCTTCAATTTAAGGAGTGTGAAGGATACCCCGACATTGAAGTGACCCCTACTAGTCATAATTTATGACATATTTTTAGAAATATCCAAAAACATTGTGTGATGGGAATATCCCTTTAAATCTGTAAGAGCATGGAATTTTGAAAGTCATTGAGTACAATAGCTCCTTATGACTCATCCCCTTTAAAGGGAATCTGTCAAAAGGATTTTGCTACCTCATCTGAGAACAGTGTATTGTAGGGAAATAGACCCCAGTGACGTATTATTTAGTTTACTGGGTGCAGCAGTTGTGACACAATCAGAGTTTTTAGATGTAGCAGAGCTCAGAAAGCTAACCCCGCCCACACCACTGATTGGCAGCTATCTATATACATTGTATATTGACAGAAAACTGCTAATCAGTGCTGAGAGTGTGGTTAGACCAGAAAGCACAGGGCCGCTAGTCCGGCAGTGATAATCTCATTCTAATAAAACACTGATTGTATTTAAATTACAGCACATGGCCTAATAAGTGACACATCACTAAAATCAGTGTCTCAGCCCCTACCTCCTGCTGTATTCAGATTACGTAGCAAAAAACTGCTGACAGATTCACTTTAATTAGGATCTGTCTGGCCTCCTAAAATGGTTTGGTAAGTTTGATTAAATACTCGTAGTTCTCAAAATATACCCATTCTGGAGCATTTTTTCTTGATGCTCTGCATTATGATATACCTCTGTTAATCCTCTTGGAAATGTAGGAATCAATTAATAACCATTCTCTTTGTTATTAGGTGATAGCATTTATTGGACAGTGGCAATGTTTACTTGAGTTGAAATCCAAGCTAGGATCAGTCTTCTACCAAGAGGATGAACTATGAAAAATTATGTTACAGCCATTGCATGGCAGAATATGAGAGACAGAAGGCACCAAAATGCCTTTTACCCAGGCGCTGAATTGAGATCTCTAATAATCAGCAGTGGTCAGAGCTTCGAGTAACAGATATATTGTATTCTGCAGCCCGTAGGACCAGCAAGGTTTTCCCTTTTAGTGGCTACTCCAGTTTTATTGTAACTGTTGTTACTGTTGTTGTTATTGTAACCGTTGTTTTTATTGTAACTGTTGTAACTGTTGTTGTTATTGTAACTGTTGTTTTTATTGTAACTGTTGTAACTGTTGTTGTTATTGTAACTGTTGTTTTTATTGTAACTGTTGTACAATTCTGCTTTGCGCAAGGAAATAGGGAAGATAAGCTTCTATGACTGATTCCATTCTCAGAAAATGTAGAAATGTTTGTCGAGGGAAACAATTCAGCTATTTCATGTTTATCTTTTTTTGTCACCCAGGAAAGGCCAACAACAATGTCCAGTGGGATGAGGACTCCATGGAGTATATCGCCGCCAATCCAGTGAGGATAGCCTTTGTTTTGGTTGTTCACGGAAGAGCCTCTCGACAACTCCAGAGGATGTTCAAGGCAATTTATCACAAAGACCATTACTACTATATTCATTGTGACAAGGTACGGATCTAAAGCTTGTCCTTGTCACTCACCACAGACCAATGGAGTTTTTCTAATAAGTATTTGCGGCCTATAAACACATACATAACATTAACAAAGAGACTATCCTAAGGGAAAATCCACCTCTGCCGTCTTGTCTATCTATTCTTTATCATCTTGGTCTTGTAGTTGTCAGTACAGCTCTTTTTGTAGAGCCTCAAAGACGTAGAAAATGCAGAGTCCTGAGCTTTTTGGGACTGTCTTAATTTTTTGGATGAAGTCCTGGCCAATGTAAGGTTGTTTTGGGGTGAAAAGCTATGGGTTAAATCTAATCCTTTCAAAAATGGGAGGGTCTATTCTATGCAGCATGTGGGTGCTACTTGATTGGACTTGGGGTGAGACTCTTCTAAGTATGCAAAAGGCAAAGGTCCAAACAGAGAAACAACCCCCCATCTATGCCGATCATCATGTCCTTTTAAGGCATGATTGAGTTGTCGGACCATTTTGAATAATAGATCACCCCTTTAAGTATCCAGTTGAAATTGCTTATATCGATCAACATTTACATCCCAAATTCAAAACATTTAAAGGAGTATTAACTTATGTCCTTTCTATAGGATTTTGGGTTACATTTTATAATGTGAGAGGAGGGTGGACAGGCTTTAACCACTGAGTCTCTCACCGTTCATCAGAACAGGACACATTTATCCTCGTTAAAACAGAGTGGCAGTGCACTTGCACGACCACCTCTCAATTCATTCCCTATGAGACTGCCGGAGAAAGTCGAGTGCACCGCTCTGGCAGTCCCATAGAGATTGAATGCTGCTCCATTTTAATGGGGCTAGAAATGACCTTTTCTGGTTATCAGTGGGGAACCCAGCAGTTGAAACCCCTGACTCCTGATCCAAAAGTTCTTTCTTGTGGACTCTTGATAAAGCCTTACAGCCAGAATATCCCTCCCCCAAACAAAATAACCATACTTCCAGTAACACCCGGCATTGCACACATTGGAGTGATTTTGTTGCACAATCGTCCTGTATTTTTAGGCGCCTCCCTTCATAGAAATTAATGTATATCACAATTATATGATACTGGTCACATAACTCAACATTATTTTCCCCCTTTCTTTCTGGTACAGAGATCCAATTATCTACACAGACAAGTAATCCAGTTTGCCAGTCAGTATCCCAATGTCCGCGTCACATCGTGGAGAATGTCTACAATATGGGGAGGGGCAAGTCTGTTATCCACGTACCTGCAAAGCATGAGGGATCTACTGGACATGTCAGACTGGTCATGGGACTTTTTCATCAATCTGAGTGCTGCTGATTATCCAGTCAGGTACACTCTTTCATTTTGCTATATATCACTTTATAGAAATCAGTCAAAGGCTAAGTTCCCATGGTGCAAAACACAGCGGATTTTCTGCTGCACATTACGGCACAATGATTGACTATACTATGGAGCTACAAACGTTTGTTTAACAAGTAAATGGAATGATAGGGTTAATTCTGCGCTGCCGGTATGAAAAGACAAGAGAGGAGAACGATATCCAGGAATGCGGTTTATTGGTCAACGTGTTCCGAAGTTCTAAACTTCTTCAGTCTGTGGTTTGTCCTGATGGAGACGTTTGTAACTTCGAAACGCGTTGACCAATAAACTGCATTCCTGGATATCGTTCTCCTCTCATGTCTTTTCATACCGGCAGCGCAGAATTAACCCTATCATTCCATTTACTTGTTTTCCAAGCTGTGGGTCTGCAGCAGCCGGGAGCCTTTTAGTGGTTGTGGATACACAACCATTCCAGGTAAATACCATTGCCTTTGGTCTCCCCAGTGTTACTCGGATAAAACCCTATTTGCACTTTATTGTTATTCCTGGTTTTCCAATTTACGATCTTTTGTTTAAGAACTCATATTGGAGTCCACTGTGAAATATATTACATGTTAACATTTTTCATTATTTAGGACTTCACTGGCCCAATTCAACTTTTCAATTCATATAGTTCTGTGTTTTTTTAAGCCTTGACCTTCCTTTATTTTTTATGATTTATAACCTGGATCCTGAGGCTTCTGCCCATATGGATTAATCTATATATATTTAGAGATAGATAGATATAGATATTTACATAAATAAATAGAAAACCAAAGAAGCACTATGTCCTACTAGATATGGGTGCAAGTCTCATGATCCAAGTTTCAACTACTTACTTGATAAGTCCATAAAAACTAAAGGAAGACCAAAGCATGAAAAAAGCCCAAATCATAAGAACTAAAACATTGCATTGGGCTAATAAAACAATAAAGTTCTCATTGTTTACAATTGGAAATGTAGAGATTTTTAATAGATGTGCAGTATATATATATATATATATATATATATATATATATATATATATATATATATATATATATACACAGTACAGACCAAAAGTTTGGACACACCTTCTCATTTAAAGATTTTTCTGTATTTTCATAACTTTGAAAATTGTACATTCACACTGAAGGCATCAAAACTATGAATTAACACATGTGGAATTATATACTTAACAAAAAAGTGTGAAACAACTGAAAATATGTCTTATATTCTAGGTTCTTCAAAGTAGCTACCTTTTGCTTTGATGACTGCTTTGCACACTCTTGGCATTCCCTTGATGAGCTTCAAGAGGTAGTCATCAGAAATGGTCTTCCAACAATCTTGAAGGAGTTCCCAGAGATGCTTAGCACTTGTTGGCCCTTTTGCCTTCACTCTGCGGTCCAGCTCACCCCAAACCATCTCGATTGGGTTCAGGTCTGGTGACTGTGGAGGCCAGGTCATCTGGCGTAGCACCCCATCACTCTTCTTCTTGGTCAAATAGCCCTTACACAGCCTGGAGGTGTGTTTGGGGTCATTGTCCTGTTGAAAAATAAATGATGGTCCAACTAAATGCAAACCGGATGGAATAGCATTCCGCTGCAAGATGCTGTGGTAGCCATGCTGGTTCAGTATGCTTTCAATTTTGAATAAATCCCGAACAGTGTCACCAGCAAAGCACCCCCACACCATCACACCTCCTCCTCCATGCTTCACGGTGGGAACCAGGCATGTAGAGTCCATCCGTTCACCTTTTCTGCGTCGCACAAAGACACGGTGGTTGGAAGCAAAGATCTCAAATTTGGACTCATCAGACCAAAGCACAGATTTCCACTGGTCTAATGTCCATTCCTTGTGTTCTTTAGCCCAAACAAGTCTCTTCTGCTTGTTGCCTGTCCTTAGCAGTGGTTTCCTAGCAGCTATTTTACCATGAAGGCCTGCTGCACAAAGTCTCCTCTTAACAGTTGTTGAAGAGATGTGTCTGCTGCTAGAACTCTGTGTGGCATTGACCTGGTCTCTAATCTGAGCTGCTGTTAACCTGTGATTTCTGAGGCTGGTGACTCGGATAAACTTATCCTCAGAAGCAGAGGCGACTCTTGGTCTTCCTTTCCTGGGCGGTCCTCATGTGAGCAAGTTTCTTTGTAGCGCTTGATGGTTTTTGCAACTGCACTTAGGACACTTTCAAAGTTTTCCCAATTTTTCGCACTGACTGACCTTCATTTCTTAAAGTAATGAGGGCCACTCATTTTTCTTTACTTAGCTGCTTTTTTCTTGCCATAATACAAATTCTAACAGTCTATTCAGTAGGACTATCAGCTGTGTATCCACTAGACTTCTGCACAACACAACTGATGGTCCCAACCCCGTTTATAAGGCAAGAAATCCCACTTATTAAACCTGACAGGGCACACCTGTGAAGTGAAAACCATTTCCAGTGACTACCTCTTGAAGCTCATCAAGAGAATGCCAAGAGTGTGCAAAGCAGTCATCAAAGCAAAAGGTGGCTACTTTGAAGAACCTAGAATATAAGACATATTTTCAGCTGTTTCACACTTTTTTGTTAAGTATATAATTCCACATGTGTTAATTCATAGTTTTGATGCCTTCAGTGTGAATGTACAATTTTCATAGTCATGAAAATACAAAAAAATCTTGAAATCAGAAGATGTGTCCAAACTTTTGGTCTGTACTGTATATTGTATGTATATATACATATACTGTATATACACTGCTCAAAAAAATAAAGGGAACACTCAAATAACACATCCTAGATCTGAATGAATGAAATATTCTCATTGAATACTTTGTTCTGTACAAAGTTGAATGTGCTGACAACAAAATCACACAAAAATCATCAATGGAAATCAAATTTATTAACCAGTGGAGGGCTGGATTTGGAGTCACCCCCACACTTAAAGTGGAAAAACACACTACAGGCTGATCCAACTTTGATGTAATGTCCTTAAAACAAGTCAAAATGAGGCTCAGTATTGTGTGTGGCCTCCACGTGCCCGTATGACCTCCCTACAATGCCTGGGCATGCGCCTGATGAGGTTGCGGATGGTCTTCTGTGGGATCTCCTCCCAGACCTGGACTAAAGCATCCGCCAACTCCTGGACAGTCTGTGGTGCAACGTGACGTTAGTCAATGGAGCGAGACATGATGTCCCAGATGTGCTCAATCGGATTCAGGTCTGGGGAACGGGCGGGCCAGTCCATAGCTTCAATGCCTTCATCTTGCAGGAACTGCTGACACACTCCAGCCACATGAGGTCTGGCATTGTCCTGCATTAGGAGGAACCCAGGGCCAACCGCACCTGCATATGGCCTCACAAGGGGTCTGAGGATCTCATCTCGGTACTTAATGGCAGTCAGGCTACCTCTGGCGGCCCTCCAAAGAAATGCCACCCCACACCATTACTGACCCACTGCCAAACTGGTCATGCTGAAGGATGTTGCAGGCAGCAGATCGCTCTCCACGGCGTCTCCAGACTCTGTCACGTCTGTCACATGTGCTCAGTGTGAACCTGCTTTCATCTGTGAAGAGCACAGGGCGCCAGTGGTGACTTTGCCAATCCTGGTGTCCTGTGGCAAATGCCAAGCGTCCTGCACATTGTTGGGCTGTGAGCACAACCCCCATCTGTGGATGTTGGGCCCTCATACCACCCTCATGGATTTGGTTTCTAACCGTTTGTGCAGACACATGCATATTTGTGGCCTGCTGGAGGTCATTTTGCAGGGCTCTGGCAATGCTCCTCCTGTTCCTCCTTGCTCAAAGGTGGAGGTAGCGGTCCTGCTGCTGGGTTGTTGCCTTCTTATGGCCCCCTCCACATCTCCTGGTGTACTGGCCTGTCTCCTGGTAGCGCCTCCAGCCTCTGGACACTACGCTGACAGACACAGCAAACCTTCTTGCCACAGCTCACATTGATGTGCCATCCTGGATGAGCTGCACTACCTGAGCAACTTCTGTGGGTTGTAGAGTCTATTCTCATGCTACCACGAGTGTGAAAGCACAACCAACATTCAAAATTGACCAAAACATCAGCCAGAAAGCATTGGTACTGAGATGTGGTCTGTGGTCCCCTCCTTTATTGAGGGTGTCTTGATAATTGCCAATAATTTCCATCTATTGTCTATTCCATTTGCACAGCAGCATGTGAAATTGATTGTCAATCGGTGTTGCTTCCTAAGTGGACAATTTGATTTCACAGAAGTTTGATTTACTTGGAGTTATATTCTGTTGTTTAAGTGTTCCCTTTATTTTTTTGAGCGGTGTATATAGATAGATGGATAGATAGATAGATAGATAGATAGATAGATAGATAGATAGATAGATAGATAGATAGATAGATAGATAGACCATGCAATATCTTAGGCAGATTGTCCTACTAAATATTTATTTAACTTAGATTTCTCTTTAGTTCATTCACTTTTGCATTTTGTTAAAGGGAGAGTGTCAACAGGTTTTTGCTATTTAATCTGAGAACAGCATAATATAGAGCCACAGACCCTGATTCCAGCGATGTATCAATTATTAATCAATATTCAATACAATCAGTGTTTTATCAGCAAGAGATTATCACTGCTGGACTAGGTCTCATGTTAAGGCCAGTCAGGCTAATGTGTATAACCCCTCCCCCACCACTGATTGGCTGCTTGCTGACACTGTACACAGGAAGCTGCCAATCAGGGGTGTGGGCAGGGTTTTATAGGGCTCTGCATCTGATCACTGCTAGATCTACAGCAGAGAAAACAGTGATTCTATCAGCACTTCACCAAGAACTCTAGTAATTGACACCTCACTGGAATCAGGGTCTCTGCCCCTACATTCTGCTGCTCTTGGATTGCTTAGCATAAACCTGCTGACAGACTCCCTTTAATTGATAAAAAAAAACTTTTAACATTTCTATTTTTGCAGCATTTTTTCCGCACCTGCCTAAAACAGTACTGCATATATACTATAGCTTGTATTGTATCATAGTATATGGTATACCTGCGTATTTATAGTATATATTATGATACAATATGAGCTGCTCTTGAGTTTAGCCTAGATTATATTTATATATTTATTGGTGCAAACCCTCAGCTCTGAGAAGGATTAGGCCTGTTCAGTTTTGGGCATCCAAATGTAAAAGACATTGAAGCTGTTGTAGGGTTCGGTACTCACTTAGCTGCGTGAGAGGTAGACATGGGACACTGTCTCTTTAAAATGTCCCAGGCAGGTTTATTATGCTGCACAAACCGCACTTCCAGAAATAAACAAAAGAAAACCTTGTCCTGCACAGTGTAACAAAGCAGAAAGTAAACAGTCCATCCAATATTTCGGGTTCACACGGTCACGGTCAGTGTCTTTATACCCTCAAACACTCTGGAGGTCTCCACACCTCCAGCCACAGACACTGAATGAGACACTTGGTCTCCATTTTATACACATGCCCTTGGGTGGGGATATGTGAGCAGCCAATCCCCCCCATCTCTTATGACTGCTCGAAAAAACCGACCCTGATACGCCCTATTATCCCTCTCAGCACTATGTGTGCTGGAGCATGCCTTCTCGGTTTCACATCACTGAAGCTGCCAACCTCAGCGACACTATCTCCCCTCAGGGACTTGTCCGGCGGACCTCTTACACTGTTTATGGGCAGAAAGCAGAAACCTTGAAACTTGTGAGAATTCCAATGGCAAAGTATAGAAGAAAGTTGTACGAGTTTTCGTTAAACAATGGATGCCCCTTGAAATCTCCTCATGTGAAAATAACTGGAGATGACGTCCTCCTTGATGTAGGGGAAGTGACAGCCATACCCAACCATCCATTACTCATCATCATAAATCAATGAGATTTCTCTTCTGTCAGACCCTATGTGCTTGAGGGGCTTAGCGGTTTTTATTATTTTCCAGTACATAAAAGACTGAGGTTAAAATTGTAGTCTTAGTTCTTTTTGAGTTTCTAATTATTGTCATGATTTGGTAAGAGCAGACTTTTAATTTTAAGCTAAGCTGCATGGGAAACGTCAACCACAAGAATAATGTTTTAACTCCCAATCCAAATATTTTGGCAAATGGATTCAAATAAATTTTAATGTAAGGCAGCAAAACATGGTGAGCTATGTCTTATGATCACCAGTATGGTAATCTGTCACTACTTTTTTTTATCTCATGTGAGAGCAGCATGATGTAGGGGCAGAGATCCTGATTCCAGTGATGTATCGCTTTCTGGGCTGCTTGCTGCAGTTTTAATCAAAACTGTCGTATCTGCTGCAGATCTAGCAGTTCTCTGAATGCTGAGCTCTGTAAAACCGCGCCCACACCACTGATTGGCAGCTTTCTGTGTTCACTGTGCATAGCTGCCAATCAGTCGTGGGGGCGGGGTTGGACTACATGGCAGCAGGCCATATAGTCCTATAATGATAATCTCATGCTGATAAAACCGTGATTTTATGAAAACTACAGCAAGCAGCCCACAATGGTGGTTGAGTATTGCTCCATTCACACAGGGGATTCTAGGAACCCCACTCTCTGGATGTGTGGTGATCCCAGCAGTCAGACCCCCATAGATTATACATGTATCAACTTACCTGTGGATATGGTAATAAACGTATTTAGTGGGCAAACCCCTTAAAGGAGTCAATGAGACTCCCTAGTGGCTAATTATAATGGTGAACTCTACAGTTGTGCTCAAAAGTTTACATACCCCGGCAGAATTTTTCCTTTCTTGGCCTTGTTGTTTCAGTGAATATGAATGATAACAAAAACTTTTTCTCCACTCATGGTTATTGGTTGGGTGAAGCCATTTATTGTCAGACTGCTGTGTTTTCTCTTTTTAAATCTTAATGACAACCAAAAACATCCAAATGACCCTGATCAAAAGTTAACATACCCCTGTTCTTAATACCGTGTATTGCCCCCTCTAACACCAATGACAGCTTGAAGTCTTTTGTGGTAGTTGTGGATGAGGTTCTTTATTTTCTCAGATGGTAAAGCTGCCCATTCTTCTAGGCAAAAGTCTCCAGTTCCTGTAAATTCCTGGGCTGTCTAGCATGAACTGCGCACTTGAGATCTCCCCAGAGTGGCTCAATGATATTGAGGACAGGAGACTGAGATGGCCACTCCAGAACCTTCACTTCCTTGGGTGTTGGTTGTGGGGAAAAAAAAAAAAGAGTTAAGTTTTGGCCAGGTGGCCTATCTCTTTTTTGGGCGATGGGCCAGTTTTTAGTTTTCTTTTTTTTTAGGGGGTTAGGTGTGAATGTGCGGGTATGAATGTGGGCGGATGTTGGGGGCTTTGTGCGCCATCGGGTGAGGTCTCGTAAAGAGGTACGTTAAGGTCTTCCCTTGCTGGGGGGTCTCCTGGAGAGCGAGGACATTTCTGTGTCATGTATTATTTTGTTGAACTCTGGAAATTTCGGACTGGGGCTATCTCTAGCTGGGGTTTTTTCTTGTATAATGTTTGTATTTGTGTTTTGTATCTGTGTTTTGTACTTTTTATAATAAAAAAGAGTTCCAGAACCTTCACTTTGTTCTGCTGTAGCCAATGACAGGTCGACTTTGCCTTGTGTTTTGGATCGTTGTCATGTTGGAACGTCCAAGTATGTCCCATGCGCAGCTTCCAGGCTGATGAGTGCAAATTTACGTCCAGTATTTGCTGATTACATGCTGCATTCATCTTTCCTTCAACTTTTACCAAGTTTCCTGTGCCTTTGTAGCTCACACATCCCCAAAACATCAGCGATCCACCTCCGTGCTTTACTGTAGGAATGGTGTTCCTTTCATCATAAGTCTTGTTGCCCTCTCTCCAAATGTAATGTTTATGGTTGTGGCCTAAAAGTTAGATTTTGGTCTCATCACTCCAAATTACCTTGTTCCAGAAGTTTTGAGGCTTATCTCTGTGCTGTTTGGCGTATTGTAGGCGATATACTTTGTGGCATTTGCACAGTAATGGCTTTCTTCTGGCGACTCGACCATGCATCCAATTTTTCTTCAAGTGCCTCCCTATTGTGCATCTTGAAACAGCCACACTGCTAGTTTTCAGAGTCCTGAATTTCAGCTGATGTTATTTGTGGGTTTTTCTTTGCATCCTGAACAATTTTCCTAGCAGTTGTGGCCGAAATTTTTGTTGGTCTACCTGACCGTGGTTTGGTTTTTACAGAGCCCCTGATTTTCCATTTGTTAATCACAGTTTGAACGCTGCTGACTGGCATTATCAATTCCTTGGATATCTTTTTGTATCCCTTTCCTGTGTTATACAGTTCAACTGCCTTTTACCGTAGATCCGTTGACAATTCTTTTGCTTTCCCCATGATTCACAATCCTGAAACGTCAGTGGCTGGATGAAAGATGCTAGAGTCTGTCTGGATCCCAGAAACTCACTCAGCTTTTATGCACACACATTGACTACAAGCAAACAGGTCACAGGTGAGGATGTTACCTTTAGTAGCCATTCAAACCCATTTGTGTCAAATTCTGACGATGTTATCAGGCCAAAATCACCGGGGTATAACTTTTGATCCGGGTCATTTGGATGTTTTTGATTGTCATTAAGATTTAAAAAGAGAAAACACAGTAATTTGACAATAAATGGCTTCACTAAACCAATAACCATGAGTGGAGAAAAAGTTTTTTTTTGTTATCATTCATATTCTCTGAAACAAGGCCAAGAAAGGAAAAATTCTGCCGGGGTATGTAAACTTTTGAGCACAACTGTATTAATGGGATTGTCCTATTTAGATAACCCATATCTACAAGGCCACCAGTGAAAGAGGACCTATCACCAAGTCAACAGTAGACAGGTTTTGCATTTATTTTAACCCTGCACGCTCCCCTGAGTGTCTTAGTTTTTCTTTTTTTAAAACTTGCCATATGGTTCCAGAGATACGAGCCTTCTTTTATGGTTTTACAAAGGTGGAGGGGCTCACATGGTAATAATGCAGAGCAGCTTAAAGACACGCCCCCAAGGATCCTGTGACCAACGCCCCACTTGGTAAGGGGGCCATAAGATTTATTAACAAATAGAAAGATCTATATCTCTGGAACCATAAAAAAAAATACCAGGGCAACAGCGGTAAAGAAATAAGAGCAAAAATTGGCCACTTATGACCTGGTGACAGGTCCTCTTTAATGACTAACTGAACCTACCCAACCATCAAAAGTCAGTGTGGGAATTGATAGTGACCACCTTCATTATAGCTTGTCTTCCATCTTTTTTCTAAATGGTTAACATTTTTTCAACCTTAGTATTGGGCTCTGAAGTGCCCTGTTGAAAGCAAGCGGTAGCCACCACTCCATGCCATGTCTATGGGACTTCTGGAGATAGTTGAATGCTGCATAGACAGTACATGGAGCAGTGGTGTGCATCCGCGTCACATTGTAATGGGGCATGGAAATTAAAAGTCCTAATGAATAATTACAATGGTAAACTCCATCTTTGTAAGATATGTCCTGTTTGGACAATCCCTCTCCAGAAGGCCCAACATTGACTAGCTTATCAGTAGGGAAATACTCTGCTGGTGCTCATATTACTGAACCCTTCCACTGTACCCATATAGAAAGAACAATGTTCTTACCATCCAAAACTTACCAGAAATTAACCAATCTGTGCCCATCCACTAACGCTTTCATCTTTTTCTTAAAGGGTCCAAAACCTTCCTATAATTATATATCTCAGCACTTATTGTGGGTGGAGATCTGAATTCATGAGATCTTAGCATTTGAACTGTCACAGGTGTGTCAGACGTGACAGACAGTCGCCCTGCAGTTGGTTGCAGAAGATCTCTTCGTTTCACATTAAACACCTTTTTAGCTGTTTCACTCTAGGACCCAGCGGCTACCTCCTTCCTGCTAATTGACATCCTGGCCTGGGTGTTTAAATAGTTTCACTTTGCAGCAGGAAGGTGCTGGTGACACTCATATGTTTCCTTGTGAATGCTTGGAGCTCTCAGACTGCTATCTTCCTCTGTAATGCTAGGAGGACTCTTGGAGTTATCTCTCTGAAGTCGGCTAAAGCTAAGCTACTTTCCCCCCGTGTTTGTCTCCCTTGTTATCTTTAGTTGTTAGTGGGGATCGACCAGTGTTTATCCCCCTTTCCCGACCCAGGACCAAGCTCTAAGGAAATACAGGGTTTAGGTTCGCATGTGGCAATTGGTGAGGAACCAATATAGGGACGTTAGTGAAGACAGGGTGATATCAGATCAGCTTAGTAGGTTTCCACTTCCCCCTTTCCCTAGAGTCTGGGCTCCCTTTCCCCCTTCCCTTTGTGTTGCAGTTAGTCTTTCACACACCTTACGTGACATGAACCCACCCTAAGATGCTAGACCTTAATTAATTGAATAGTTAATGATAGTTTTGGATCAATTATTGTCAGTAGCCTGATGTTAATGCCAGGGGAGATTTGGACTCTGCAGTTTTGGAGTCAGCGGAGCGTTGGTGACTTTTATGCCCTCTGCTCCGGTCCTGAACTACGAACATGGATTTCTCTCGGAAGTTCCGGGTGAAGTCGGAAGGAGAGGGAGAGAAGCTTTTTTTCTAGCACCAAAGTTTGGGTTCCCGTTGATTTCAATAGGGTTCAGGTTCAAGTTCGGGTACATTTCTGGTACCTGAACTGAACTTTGAACAAAGTAGTTCACTGACCAAATTCAAGAAAGATCGTACCATATCCAGTTTGAGAACAGTCGACTCTTGGATCCTTTGAGCTGACTGTGTAACATTAATTCTATAGAATTCATTGATACTGAAGGAAACTAGTTTGATATTTTCCGCCATGTTGGATTTTCCTTGCTTAAGGCATGAGCTGCTGTGACTAAAGCTTACACCACAGGCGGTGGAGATAACGTTTGTATACTGAGCAATCTGTGCAGAGTATAGAAAGCTGTGACACAGTATGACACTCTTCTCTGTAGTCACTGTCTTAAGGTGTTGCCTAGAGCACTTCATATACTTAAAGCTGTCCCAATAGACTGAGTCTGGAAGATCAGAAGAGCAAGACATCTTTTGACATACCTATATATATACATATATATATATATATACTGTATATATATATATATATATACATATACAGTATGTCTACATACATAGCCATTGATACAACAACTTCCATTCTTCTGAGAAGATTTTCTATGAGATTTTGGAGGTGTATGTTGGATTTTTTTCCCATTCATCCAGAAGACCATTTGTGTGAAGGCCTGGAGGAGTAACAGAGAGTTTTTTTTCCAACTTCAAAATTGGGGTCTCCGTTGATGTCAATAGGGTTCATGTTCAAGTTCGGGTACATTTCTGGTACCTGAACTGAACTTTGAACTAAAGTTCGGTTGGGTACCACAATCTGAACTTCCACGGGTCCACTTATCCCTACTCCTCAGCACTTGGTGATCCCACTCTGTAACTTTTCTTGGTTGCTCTTCTGCGCTTTCAATTTTTCAAAATGACCACTCACAAGTGGTGTTGAAATTTTTCGGAAGGAAGAAATTTCATGACCTGACACCGGTGATGTCCTATTATGGGACCGCGCTGGTATCGGCGAGCTCTTTATGACAACCCATTGTTTCACACATGTCAGATGGCATGGGGCAAGATTTTCTACACCTGTGGCAATGGGACTGAATGAAACAGCTGAATTCAGTGATTAAGTGATGTGTCCCAATACTCTTGTCCA
Organism: Phyllobates terribilis; assembly: GCF_046119375.1. NCBI lineage: Eukaryota > Metazoa > Chordata > Amphibia > Anura > Dendrobatidae > Phyllobates > Phyllobates terribilis. The sequence continues at coordinate 211,796,960 of NW_027362769.1, read as the reverse complement.
GATAGTTTTATATATAATCCTTTACTTATAAGATATACTTATACTTATAAGATATGCATTTTTCCTATTTGCATAATTGTTTTTTTAAGGCTTGCTCCACCATTTAATTGAGCAGCATCATGTAAGGCAGCACCATCTAAACTGCTGATAATCCCGCACTACGTCCTTTAAGCACACACTGGTGATTACCACTGCACTGACATCCATTCAGCCCGCCTGAGCGAATACACATGTAATCTCTCCCAGATGTTCTACATGAGACCCTTGCAACTTGTAGATCTGCAATACTGTAATTCTCACATGTTAACGGCTGTGGCTAATTAATGAAACATGAAAACACACGCTAACGGGTAACGAAAGATAGATTCACATGGATGAACAGATCTATTGTCTACTGATACCTTGGCTCCTCACGTCGGATTTGCTGCCTGAAATGGAGCATATAAATAATAGAAAGTAGGTCAACCACTATTTTTATATCCTATGATTGTGTGGTTGTGTTTCCACTGTTTGGATCAGTCTCGGCATTTTAGCATTGTGTTAGGGATGTTCTGTGCAGCGCCTCTCCAGCCCGTTCATAGAGAATGCTGCTGTTTGTATAGGAATGACCTTATGGGTTGTACGGGATAAGGAAAACAAGGCCGACACTTGTCCAAGCACCAAGATCTCCTCAACCTACCTGAGAAGTGAAATCCAAGAAGTGGTTGCAGTGGTCAATGATGTGACCTCCACCATCTTGAGTACTATTGAGTGCTGTCCATCGTTTACAAAGCCAAACGCATGGTCAACTGGGGTCTATGAAGAAAAGCTGGGGTACGAAATGGGACAGCCTGTCGAAAGAGAAGAGATTAGGACATTTTAGAAATGTGTTGTGTTAAAGGATAGAATAGAAAAGTCAAATTTTGTAGTAAAGTGAAATCAATATTAGTGTCTTATGTAAGTCAGATCTGATTATTTTTTAGTAAAAAGTATGTCTGATCATATGTATTTTTTGTGTTTCTAACTGTTACACGCACGCCGCTAGGTTCAGATAGGAGCTAGACGGGTTTCATGAATTCTTTGGAATCCTGGGGGAACCGTTACTCAGGGCAACCATAGGCTGCAGCTTCTCTCAAGCACATGATAGATTCAATTGCTGACCAGACACATCTGACGAGAGTCTTTTTAAACAGTTTAACAGTGGAATTTAATCTGAAGCACAGCCAGTGCAATTCAGGGATGTTACAGCAACAATCTTCATTACAGTATAGTCTAATTTTCTTGAGCAACCAGCTCCAGTAACAATACAATAGATTAGATCTCTTAGCAGCACACTTCTATGCATACACAACCACAGGCTTTTCCTTCACAAGGACACAATAGTACACAGTATTCTTTATCCTGCATGGAGATGGCGGGGGGGGAGGGTTTGATGAGGGAGATGATCCATGTGACACAATTCCTTCCAGTCCTTATCTTCCTGCCCAATAATACTCTGCACTGTTAGTTCAGGGAGTTTATCTGACCTGTGTTTAGTTTATCTCTTGATCTTAATCCTGTTCAATTGCCTTCTGTCAAATCCAGATAACACACACACCTTTCTCTTCAGCTTCAGCCAGACTACAATAACAAGTTCCCCACAATCCCCCTGGGGCTCTGCTAAAACACTCCCTGTCTCCTGTGACTGTGTTAACCCCTCTAGTTGCTGGATGCTTCTGAAGCACAACACTTCCTGTCTCCTGTGCTTGTGTTATTTGTAACAGTTGCTAGATGCTTTTGAAGCAACTGCACTACTTCTGCATGTCACATAACCTATGGCCCATTGGTCAGTGTTTCCAAGCCAGTATTCCATGATGTTAAAGGGGCTGTCTAGTTGGTAATTTTTTTCTCTAGAAGGGTTCCAACTGGTTAAAAATGATATCCTCACTGGTTCCCCAGAGGTCCCCATCTAGCACTTACCTAGTTCCCGCTAGTCTCATTTCCTGGTTTTGCCTCAGTACATCAGAAATGGTTGGAAATACCCAACGAGTCAATCACTGGCCACCGATATAACCAGTCTCAGACAGAAATTGGCTAACTGGGAATTTCCAGCCATTTTAAACATGTCAAAATCGGACTGAGAAAGAAGAGATTAGCGGGAACTGAAAAAAGGCAACACATGACATTGTCACATTGATTGTAAGTTTATTGCAAGATGCTTGTAGGAGAAAACAAAGCAGCCAAAAAATCTTGAGTTGAACTTATCTCTGGTCAAGCAGCATGACCCTTAGGCTATGTGCCCACGTTGCGGAAATGAAGCATATTTTTTACGCTTCTCCCTGGCGGGAAAATCGCATGCGGATTTTACATGCGGTTTTCCCGCCAGGTAGAAGCGTATGTGAGGCGTCTTTGCAGCGTCTTTGCATGCATTTCCGCCTGCGGGTTATCAAGCACTTCTCCAAGTGATTCAAGCATCACTTGGAAAAGTGCTTGACAACTTGTTCACACTATATAAATCCATGCAACCGGCATGGATTTATATAGTGTGACCAAGTTAATAGTTAAAAAAAAAGAATCAGAATGGTAAAAAATAAAAAATAAAGTTTATACTCACCTACCGATGCATTCTCTGCCCCGTCCGGAGTCTTGAGCGGCTCACGCTGTTGTGTGCAGGACCTTCGGTGACGTCATTGAGTCATGTGATGGGTTACATGACTCAATGACGTGGCAGGTCCTTCACACACCTCGCGACAGCAGGAAAACACCGGGAAGACATCAGAAGATAAGTATAAACTTTATTTTATTCTTTTTTTACAGGTTCTTTGGTACCCAGGTCTGGATGAGAGTCTCCTCTCCTCCAGACTTGGGTACCATCCGCATGCGGAAACGCAAAATTAATGAACATGCTGCGGATTTTTGACCGCAGCATATACGCTGCGGAAAAATCCGCAGCATGGGCATTGACATTGCGGAATGCCATTGGGGACCATGGGGTGCGGATATACATGCGTTTTACAAGCGTTTACGCTGCGGAAATTCCGCAGCATATACGCTTGTAATACGCAACGTGGGCACGCAGCCTTAAACCAAGCTTTTACTAAAGCAGATCTGTCACCAGGTTTCACAGTCCAAATTGAATATATAATTGAGTAAATCTCTTAGACATCAGTAGACTGGTATATTTACTTTGAAAATCCTTATCAGAATGACTGTATAATTCTGATATTAAGATGAGTATTTCATGAGTCCAGAATGAAATAGCTTATGAGTCAAAGTGTATTCGGTCTCTCCCTACCCTGCCTGACTGACAGCTGCAGCTTGTACTGAGCAGTGAAAGAACTCAGCAGGGAGGAGGGACAGTGGGAAGCTGTCAACCAGGCAAGGTGGACAGAGATTGAGTTAAAGGGGTGTTACCATCTCCAATATCCTATCCCGATATGTAGTAGGTGTATTAATAATAATATTTGAAAATACCTTGAATTAGAAATGTAGTATAGTTCTCCAGATAAAGTATTTCACTTACCCCATGTGCAGGGCATTGCACTAGCTTAGGTATAAATGATTATGACCACTTATAGTGTATAGTTACAGTTAGTTAGCTAGTTGCTAGTGGACGAAACCATGGATACATAAGCTACTACAATGCCCTGCCCATGGGGTAAGCGACATACCTTATCAGGAGAACTATTCTACATTTCTAATTGGACATACTTGCTAATATTATTATTATTATACCTCCTACATATTGGGATAGGATCTTGGAGATGGGAATACCCCTTTAAACTTTCATAAAGGATTATACAGCCATTCTGACCTGGATTTTCAAGGTAAATGCAGCATTTCCATCAGGACTAAGACCTGTTAAATAATGTTTCAAATCTGGTAACAGATTAGCTTTATAGTACAGTAGACATGTGAAATGTAAATTCCTTGCTAATCGTATAGTATATTTTTACTTTAATGAAGTTGATTGGTCAGCAGACTACACAACTAAGCAAAATGCTATCAAGTAAAAAGAGTATGATAAATAGAGAAAACGGTAAAGCATGTGCCTGCCGTGGCAAAAATAATTGTTTTACAGCCACTTCTTTCCTGCTTGTTTACCAGTATACAAGCAACCCAATCATTAAGGAGGTGACTTCTCCACCCCTCCAGTATACTGATAACAGAAGAAGCACATTAACCAACTTTAGCAGTTATCTAGAGAGAAGGCTCTGGGGGTAAATGTACATTTAATTCCTACAATTAGCATTGGTATCAGCTGAATACCTCATGATTTACATTTTAAAGTACGAGAATAAAAAAAGGTTTACAAAATTAAAAATTGAAAACAGAGCAATTAAATTCCATTCAAGGTACATGACAAGGAAATGACTAAGTGGTAATTTATATTCCTATTCCATTTCCCCTATCAGAAGGTATAAAAAAAATAACTACATAAAAAATAAAAAACAAATCTGAAAATTTTTGTCCGTTCGTATTTTAGCTTTAGTGTAAACTTTGCAACCACTACATATAGGATCAATGAACCTTATGGATAAGCAGCAAAATGAACCTGCACACTAAGGAGCAGAGAACATTCTATAGAGCAGGGGTCCTCAAACTTTTTAAACAGGGGGCCAGTTCACGGTCCCTCAGACCATTGGAGGGCCGGAATATAGTTTTTTAAAAAAACTATGAACAAATTACTATGCACACTGCACATATCTTATTTTGTATTAAAAAAAAAAACAATACAGGAACAAATACAATATTTAAAATGAAGAACAAGTAAAGTTAAATCAACCGGTATTTCAATAGGTAGGTAACTGTACCCAATAGGCAGCATAGGTCCTCAATAGGCAGGTAAATGTCCCCAATAGGCAGCATAGGTCCTCAATAGGCAGGTAAATATCCCCAATAGGCAGCATAGGTCCCCAATAGGCAGGTAAATGTACCCAATAGGCAGCATAGGTCCCCAATAGGCAGGTAAATGTCCCCAATAGGCAGCATAGGTCCCCAATAGGCAAGTAAATATCCCCAATAGGCAGCATCGGTCCTCAATAGGCAGGTAAATGTCCCCAATAGGCAGCATAGGTCCCCAATAGGCAGGTAAATGTCCCCAATAGGCAGCATAGGTCCCCAATAGGCAGGTAAATATCACCAATAGGCAGCATAGGTCCTCAATGGGCAGGTAAATGTACCCAATAGGCAGGTAAATGTTCCCAATAGGCAGCATAAGTCCTCAATAGGCAGGTAAATATCCCCAATAGGCAGGTAAATGTCCCCAATAGGCAGGTAAATGTTCCCAATAGGCAGCATAGGTCCCCAATAGGCAGGTAAATATACCCAATAGGCAGCATAGGTCCCCAATAGGCAGGTAAATGTACCCAATAGGCAGCATAGGTCCCCCATAGGCAGGTAAATGTAGCCAATAGGCAGCATAGGTCCCAAAAGGCAGGTAAATGTACCAAATAGGCAGCATAGGTCCCCAATAGGCAGGTAAATGTCCCCAATAGGCAGGTAAATGTTCCCAATAGGCAGCATAGGTCCCCAATAGGCAGGTAAATATCCCCAATATGCAAGTAAATGTCTCCAATAGGCAGGTAAATGTCCCCAATAGGCAGGTAAATGTCCCCAGTAGGCAGCATAGGTCCTCAATAGGCAGGTAAATGTACCCAATAGGCAGGTAAATGTCCCCAATAGGCACATAGGTCCTCAATAGGCAGGCTGTTTCCCCCTTATAATGCCCTATGCAGGCTGTTCCCCCCTTATTATGCCCCATGCAGGATTTCCCTTTCTCCCACCATATAATGCCCCGTGCAAGATATCACTCCCCTGTCTTTATAATGCTCCATTCAGGATGTCACCCCCCCATATAATGCCCCATGCTGGATGTCACCCCCCATATAATGCCCCATGCTGGATGTCACCCCCCATATAATGCCCCATGCAGCATGTAACCCCCCCATATAATGCCCCATGCAGGATGTCACCCCCCCATATAATGCCCCATGCAGGATGTCACCCCCCCATATAATGCCCCATGCAGCCTGTCACCCCCCCATAAAATGCCCCATGCAGGATGTCACCCCCCCCATATAATGCCCCATTCAGGATGTCACCCCCCCCATATATTGCCCAATTCAGGATGTCACCCCGCCCATATAATGCCCCATTCAGGATGCCAACCCCCCCCCCTCATATAATGCCACATGCGGGATGTCACCCCTAATATTATGTCCCATGCCTCCATACATAAAAAAAAAATAAAATCCAATACTCACCTCCCTCCTTGCCTGCTGCCACTGCCGCTGCTGAGGTCCGGACTCCAGCGTCTCCGGCATTGTCCCGCTCTGCGCTGCCTGTGACGGCTCAGGGGAGGGCGCGGTGGAAAGACGTCACCGCACCCTCTGACCTGAGACGGCAGAGGGAGCGCAGACCAGGAAGACAGCGGATCTGTGGAGGCACGAGGAGAGGTAAGTACCGGGCTGCCGGGGCTCTGAGAAAGCGGGGGGAAGGGCGGGCGCTGACACCGCACTCCTCTGCCCACAGCCCGGCGGGCCGCATGTGGCCCGCGGGCCGTAGTTTGAGGACCCCTGCTATAGAGTATGGAAGCACCATGTGCTTTTGAATTAAATCAGAGTCATGCGGGGTACTTTATAGACCCCTCAATTTCTCTGGGTCACAGATTATGGCAGCATGGGGCCTTTAAAAAATATTTTGCACCAAAATCAACTTTTTTTTTAAAGAGTTCACATTTATGTCTGATCCATTTGGGGTCAAAAAATGTTTTTTTTTTGTATCGGTAGCACATTAGCTTATGATTTATAAAATCCTTTTCCTGAGATTTACAGTACAGACCAAAAATTTGGACACACCTTCTCATTTATAGATTTTTCTGTATTTTCATGAGTATGAAAATTGTACATTCACACTGAAGGCATCAAAACTATGAATTAACACATGTGGAATTATATACTTAACAAAAAAGTGTGAAACAACTGAAAATATGTCTTATATTCTAGGTTCTTCAAAGTAGCCACCTTCTGCTTTGATGACTACAATTTTGGCAGTCTTTTGATTAGCTTCAAGAGGTAGTCACCCGAAATGGTCTTCCAACAATCTTGAAGGAGTTCCCAGAGATGCTTAGCACTTGTTGGCCCTTTTGCCTTCACTCTGCGGTCCAGCTCACCCCAAACCATCTCGATTGGGTTCAGGTCTGGTGACTATGGAGGCGAGGTCATCTGGCATAGCACCCCATTACTCTCCTTCTTGGTCAAATAGCCCTTGCACAGCCTGGAGGTGTGTTTGGGGTCATTGTCCTGTTGAAAAATAAATGATGGTCCAACTAAACGCAAACCGGATGGAATAGCATGCCGCTGCAAGATGCTGTGGTAGCCATGCTGGTTCAGTATGCCTTCAGTTTTGAATAAATCCCCAACAGTGTCACCAGCAAAGCACCCCCACACCATCACACCTCCTCCTCCATGCTTCACGATGGGAACCAGGCATGTAGAGTCCATCCGTTCACCTTTTCTGCGTCGCACAAAGACACGGTGGTTGAAACCAAAGATCTCAAATTTGGACTAATCAGACCAAAGCACAGATTTCCACTGGTCTAATGTAAATTCCTTGTGTTCTTTAGCCCAACCAAGTCTCTTCTGCTTGTTGCCTGTCCTTAGCAGTGGTTTCTCAGCAGCTATTTTACCATGAAGGCCTGCTGCACAAAGTCTCCTCTTAACAGTTGTTGAAGAGATATGTCTACTGCTAGAACTCTGTGTGGCATTGACCTGGTCTCTAATCTGAGCTGCTGCTAACCTGCAATTTCTGAGGCTGGTGACTCGGATAAACTTATCCTCAGAAGCAGAGGTGACTCTTGGTCTTCCTTTCCTGGGGCGGTCCTCATGTGAGCCAGTTTTTTTGTAGCGCTTGATGGTTTTTGCAACTGCACTAGGGGACACTTTCAAAGTTTGCCCAATTTTTTGGACTGACTGACTTTCATTTCTTAAAGTAATGATGGCCACTTGTTTTTCTTTACTTAGCTGCTTTTTTCTTGCCATAATACAAATTCTAACAGTCTATTCAGTAGGACTATCAGCTGTGTATCCACCAGACTTCTGCACAACACAACTGATGGTCCCAAACCCATTTATAAGGCAAGTAATCCCACTTATTAAACCTGACAGGGCTCACATGTGAAGTGAAAACCATTTCCAGTGACTACCTCTTGAAGCTCATCAAGAGAATGCCAAGAGTGTGCAAAGCAGTCATCAAAGCAAAAGGTGGCTACTTTGAAGAACCTAGAATATAAGACATATTTTCAGTTGTTTCACACTTTTTTGTTAAGTATATAATTCCACATGTGTTAATTCATAGTTTTGATGCCTTCAGTGTGAATGTACAATTTTCATAGTCATGAAAATACAGAAAAATCTTTACATGAGAAGGTGTGTCCAAACTTTTGGTCTGTACTGTATGTCCTCTAATAATTGAGATCCTGTGATTGGATCTTTCATGTCACCATTTCTTCTTCTTCTGGATAGATTACTTTGGTAGACCATGCCATTTGGTTCCGCTGGGAAGTGGAAAACCTGATAGAAGGGGGTTTAAAGGGAATCTGTCACCAGGTTTTTGGTAGTTAATCTGAGAACTGCATAATGTAGGGGCAGAGAGCCTGATTCAAGAAATGTGTCACTTAATGGACTGTGTGCTTCTGTTTCAATACAATCCGTGTTTTATTAGAAGCCGGACTTGCCAAGCAGTCCAGCTAATCCTTATAACTCCGTCTCCACTACAGATTGGCAGATGTGTACACTCTAAGCTGCCAATCAGTGATGTGGGCGTGGTTATACACAGTTCAGAATTTACAGCAGAGAAAACAGGGATTCTATCAAAACTGCACCAAGCAGCTCAGTAAGTGATACATCGCTGGAATCAGGGTCTCAGCCCCTACATCATGTTGCTCTCAGATTACATAGCAAAAACTTGCTGACAGATTCCCTTTAATTGATACCAACGGATCTCAATCAAACGGAAACTTTTTGTGTGAAATTTATAGAACAGAATAGTATATAGAAAATGCTTTAATGGACAGGACCTTAAAGGGGTTTTCCAATTTAGACAAATTCCGAATCTATTGTATGGATACACAATATGGCGTCTAATATCTACCCATTAGCCTGCACTTTAGCACAGTGTGGCTCACAGATTGCATACTTGGCATGCTCCTTTACATGCTATATGATGGCGGTATTGTCTGGTAGAAGCTTAGCTTATAGGGGGGCATATGTTGCCACGAGAAGGCTGTATACGGTGGCACAGGGCATTCCTCTGGGTGCACTGTAGCTCTGTATTTTCCCATTAATGAGTTAATATAATGATGAAAATGTTCTAATTTTTCAGAAACAATCTTTTTGAAACCCTTTCATACTTAATGCGGTTCTCCAATGGCATGCAAATCTGTAGATAAGCCGTGTGAAACCATACATAAAAGGGCTAATCTTCACATCCTTTGATATATGATAACCTGTTTGATATTACTGGAATAATTGAATTTAGGAGTTATCTTAGCATTGTAATTTATATTAATTGCTTATCATAAAGCAAATGCTGAAGACCGACATATCCTGACTTTAATGCATCACATTTACACGCTCATGAACTGTCATGGCAACGGACTGCACATCTTTTATAATTAGGTGACATGGTGAAGGAAAAATTAGGTTTCTGCATGACAGCTACCTGCTTGATGGCCCATTTAAGTCCCAGCATGAAGGGAATTTTAATAGGAATTTTACTAGGAGTAAAAGGGGCAAATATTGGGGTTTTAATATGTAAAAGCCCCATTTTCAAAAACCCTATTAAAGTAAAGAAGTTCCACGTCAGGACTCTCTTAACTACATGCATTACACGGATGAACCATTGATGTAATAAATAATGAAATGCGTAATACTTCATTTAACCTGCGGAGGCAACTGTCACGCAAGGTGTGGGAAAGACTAAGTGTAACACGAAGGGAAGAGGGGGAGGAAGCCCAAACACTAGGGAAAGGGGGAGTGGAGACCCCTAGACAGATCTAATATCACTCTGCCTACCCTATCGTTCCTATATAGGTTCCACACCTATCGCCGAGCAGGACCCTAAGCCCTGGATGTTCCTAGAACTTGGCCCTAGATAAGAAGGGGTGAGCACTGGTGAGGCCCCACTACAAACTAAAGACAACAAGGTAGACAAACAAAGGGAATCAACTTAGCTTGAGCAGACAACAGAGGAGTAACGCCAACTGTCCTCCATGAGCACCAGAAAAGAAGCTAGACAACTGCTAGTGCTCCAAGAGGGAAAGGAAGATGGAAAGAAAAAGAATAATAGTTACCGTTCCCATACCCTAAACATACCCACTGAACCTTGATTGACAACCCTGAGCCCAGTATATATCTTATGAAGCCTTCTCCGCCAGCATCCAGCGCATGCGCAGATAAACCCGGGGACAGTACACCTCACTTCACAGGACATGCTCCGAAGCAGAGTTAAAATGGCAAAGTTTCAGAGATGTCAGTCAAGCTACAGTGGGTGTGTTTAGAGTATGGTCAGCATAGCTGGTCATCCTAGCGGCTCCACCTCTGTGACTACTAGGAAGTAATGTGCATAAAACTTTTGTGCATTTCAGCTTTCAGCAGAATTATCAGCAATGTGAGAAAATGAACTGTTTTACTTGGAATAGTAACGAACGTCACCAATTTCAGCTTTTAAAGAGGTTCGCTTCAACTGTACATGCCCTTTAACAGTTACTAAATTGCCTGGCATAAAAATGTATCTTCCAAGCATAAAATCTTGTACAATATAAAAGTAGATGACAGCACATTTAGAGTATAGACCCCGCACTGGTGAGCCGGTGGGATAAGATTAAGGTTCCTCACCTGGTTTCTTTTTCAGTTCTGTGTGCTTTCAGTAGAATAGACTATTCGGCAAAATAGTTTTTGGTGTGATGAGTTGAACTTGCTGACATCAATGACTCCGGTGTAGTATATTTTTTTATCTCGCAAAACAAACCTTGGCATTTATCTGTGTCACTGTTTCTTGAGAAAGCTGCTGATGGAGGTGCTCGGCCCTGATAGCGAATGAAGGTTACAAAAAAAAATTGATTTCAAATGTTGGCCAGGCATTTTCTATAAACATGTGTATGGTCATGTTTGCAGAGTTAACCCCATAGCATCGGTATTTCCTATGTGCAGAGAGTTTTTTGCCCCTGATGTAAACTGTTCAAGATGTAGGCAACCATAGATGATTCAAAAAGAGGAAAGACACAAACAAAAGATCGGTTCCACTCCCTAAATTTTAACAATATAAATCTTTATTATATAGCAAATGCGGAAGTCTATACAAAACAAGTAAAAACATTTAAAGGGAGTCTGTCACCCCCAAAATGGCAATTAAACTACCTAAACATTTACATAGGGGATCTAGCCGCTATTTAAGTCATAAAAGGCATGTATAGTTTAACGATACATCCCTCCTGGTGCAGCGAGTGGCAGCCGCAGACAGTCAGGAGCTTTTAAACTATATCTACCACTAAGAGTCAGCCAGACTCGAAACGCGTCAGCTATTTTTTAGGCACATGCTACTATTTATCTGAAGTCAAAATTTTTGCTTTTAATTCACTTTGTTGTATTGAAAAATGTTTTTCATCACTTTGAACAAAGTAAAGGTTACTTTATGCTAGTGATTGTCTGGTGTCTCCAAATCCACCCATGTATCTACTAAAGTGGGTGACCTAAAGGTTCAGTTACTCTGCACAACTGTCATGAACTAGCGTTCTAAGGAAAGCTCTGTTCATGTTAATCGTATAGGAAAAATGCTCCTTCGTCAGGTGAAATGATCTTCTGTGCTGTGTAAAAGATCATTGTTCTCGGCAGCACATCGTTCTTTGTAAACAGGACTCAGGCTGCCGAGAATAATGCAAAGTTAGGGGCATTGAATCATCTATTACAGATCGTTCAGTGCTCATCTGAAGAGCAGTCTGATCAGCAAACACATAGCTGGCCGGGGGTCATATTAGTGGACCCTAATAGCTGCTGTAATCCTGTAAGGTAAGAAAACAAAATATAAGAAAAAGGAATTAATAGACTACATTCCCCTCGTACCAGGGAAAGGAAGGGACATTGTATACTCTACAGGGGTGTATATTCTATAAGGGTGTATATTAGGCATCGAGGAGCGGGATTTTGCTTGCAAAAAGCGGATGAATGAAAAAAATTACTATCTATGATATTGAATCTCATATCTATCTCTTTAATTTCCATCTATCTAATATCTATCTATCTCATATCTATCTATCTCATATCTATCTATTATCTATCTAATATCTATTTATCTAATATCTATCTATCCAATATCTATCTAGCTACCTTTAATCTATTTACTCTATCAATCGATCTATCTATCCATCCATCTATCTAAAAATAAAACGTAATAGCCTATATTATGGGAATTATTCACTATGCCATGGACAAGCAGTTTGTGAGCAAATTAAAGAGCAGTGAAGTGGGTTGATGTTTAGTCTAAGGAATAAATGAAGCAAGATGTGAAGATTCAGCAAATTAGAAAAAGGGAACTTATAATGAGTGTTTGTCCTTCTTGCAACTGTCCTGGGGCTTATTAATACATATCGGTTTGGCATTTTGTGTAGGTTTCCTTTTTTTCATCACTGGCTCGAGGCATTTTATGATTTCAAGGGATATCACTATAAACTGTTCTGCATAAACGAATATACAACTCCAAACAATAATGAGATTTTTTTTTTCCTAATCCGTAAGATTTGTTAAACCAATATATCTAATTAGATTAAGTATTCAAAGTCTTGGGGATTGAGCTGAGTGTCGCTCTTCTACTGGATGCATTTAGGTTAATGTATTATAAACTGTTCCATGGCCCATTAAACTGTGTCAATCACCTACATGGAGTGAACAGGGATATTTTACAAATGTAGGTTTCCACAGACACATCCCAGTGCTTCCATGCTCAAGGATCAATCTTGCATTAATTGCCCCTGTAGTCCCAGACAGAAGTCCAACTTATTACCTTCAACCTTTGAGCCAAAAAGGTTCTCCTGAATCTGGCAGTGTTTTTCTTTTGTTCCTGTGTCCCTCCATTCCTATGATATGGCCCGCTCTTCCAAGTATATAAATCTAGTCTTTTTAAGCCAACTGGGCGTGATCCTCAAGAATATGCCCATAGAGAAGAGATGATGACCATGCCTATTTAGCTAAAAAGAATATATTTACTTACAGGGAAGAGGGAGCCATATTTCAGGAACAAAGAGGAGCAGGGTTAAAAAACAAACAATGCCGATTTCCTCAAGAATATGCCCATAGAGAAGAGATGATGACCATGCCTATTTAGCTAAAAAGAATATATTTACTTACAGGGAAGAGGGAGCCATATTTCAGGAACAAAGAGGAGCAGGGATAAAAAACAAACAATGCCGATTCAGGTGAACAGAAGTGTATAAACCAGGAAAAAGAATTAGATGCTTATGGCAAATGACAGGTCATCTTTAAAAGGGTATGGTAAGTGCGGCCTTGGCCACTGCATTCTCCGTGCATTTTATTGAAGAGATAGTCACATTTGAATGCAGCCCTCTCTATTGAATTGGAAAGAGTCAACTGCTGTCTCAGTTATCTCAAAAGTGGGACCCACCTCTACGAAGCATTTAGGGTATATTTTGTGGATATGCCATAAAGGATTTGTGCCCTTTAAAAAAAAACATCCCCAAGTGGTTTGTTTTTAAAAAACTCACCGCCCCCAGATCCACAGCAGAGTCACCAACACTGTTTCCATATCTTAATATTGGCTGCCACGCTCACATCACATTGACGGCGTGGCAGCCAATTAGTGAGTTTAGCGTCTTTGAATGAAATGGTCTGTCTACACGGGTAGAGTTGCTGAACTCAGTGATTGGCTGTCGCACTGTCGTCGCCACTTAACGTTCTGAGACGTTGTGCATGTTCCAAATTAAATTGCAAAGTCCAAATACATACACGGAGAGAGCTACGCTGATAAATTCTTAGGTATTTATTTTACTCACTTATATAGCGCCATTAATTCTACAGCACTTTACATACATTATCATCACTGTCCCCATTGGGGCTCACAATCTATATTTCCTATCAGTATGTCTTTGGAGTGTGGGAGGAAATCAGAGAACCCGGCGGAAATCAACGCAAACACGGGGAGAACATACAAACTCCTTGAAGATGTTGTCCTTGGTTGGATTTCAAAACTGCAGTGCTAACCACTGAGCCACCGTGCTGCACAGCAGATCTCTGTTTATTACATCATCAGTCACTGTTTACATAGGCATTTTCTAGACATACATTGTAGCAATGTAATTGGCTCAGCTTATCTTTACATATGTGCTGGCATAAAGCATGCATACTTCTCATTGGCTAAAGTTAATACTGTCTATGTTAGGCGTCAGTCTGGGGCTGGATTCGAAATGGGTCCAGGACCTTCTGTGGTCTCCCATTCCAGGCCAGCCAGGGCTGATGCTGCTCAGCATTGTTGTCAGCCTCAACGCCTAGCTGTTCACGAGCCCTGCAGATTGTCTCCCAGGCATTTGTGCCTAGCAGTGTTAACCATAGGCTGCAGAGGGAGACAGGGCTCATGGAGTCTAAGTCCAGGATTCGCCGCACTGAGCATGTCCGTGACCTGGCGGATCATGATTGGTGGTTTGGCACCCACCTGACCCGGTGACTTGGCACCGCCTGATTGGTCACGGGTGTCGTCACCAATGGTGCGACAGTGGGGCAGGGCTTAATCTTTAAAAGGCCCGCCCACAAACATGGCGGTGCGCTCAGATCTTTTGAGCTAGCTGTTTGTGGTGTGCACGCTGACTCCGGGCTCAAAGAGCCATAGTTTACGCTAGGCAGGTTTAGCTCCATAGAGGCAGGTTAGCTTCATAGAGGCAGGTAGCTTCGCTTCGCTGACTGGCTCTGACCAGGGGGTTCGCCCTTACACCCCGAGCCGCCTGTTAGTTTAATAGAGCGCGTTTGCTCAGTCCGGTAGCACGCCGGCTGAGTGCTCGAATACCCGGCGGGAATCACCCGCAAGCTAGCGCCGTCTCCTATAGCGTAGCGCCTGTACCGAAGACAGGGCTACTGCTCATAGTCCGGTCACACGTCTCCCTGCGGTTCTTGGAGATTGTGTGAACCTCTTTAGCGCCAATCCCCATAGTGTAGCGCCTGTATCAAAGACAGGGCTACTGCTGTTCCCACGGACGCACGTCTCCCTGCGGTTCTTGGAGATTGTGCGTACCGTCTTACCCTTCCGTGTGCCTTAACACGAAGGGATAAGATTATTGTTAGGTGCGTCGCCGGTCGCTATCACCTCCGTGCAGTTAACGGAGATAGAGCGTACCGCTATACCCTGTCCGGTGTGAAGTTAACACGGAGGGGTTTATCATTTAGTTGTCGTTTGCCTTTCCACCCGGGAAGTGTTCGGCAGCAGTCCTCTAGGCTGCATCGCGGACACCGGGGTCGGTTGCGTTCCATTAAATAAAGTTGTCTGCAACCGCTCCCCCTAACAGTCTATGCCCACCTGAAGACATTAGGTCTAGTTATACTTCTTTACTATATGTTATCTCTAAATCTCGTTAGACAAAGAAATTCCTGTGACTCTTTATCTCAAAACACAGATCTCATTTTGCAAAGCAATGAGATGCACGTAGAATAACCAAAATGGAGTCAAGATAGATAAATAAATCCTGCTTTCACAATGTGATGTCAGCGTTGAACCCAATATTAGGTACTAGGAGACGCTGTGGAGACTCAGCATTGGATCTGGAGACGGTGAATAAAGTGCAGTTTGTTTTTTTAAGAACAAACTGCGATCCGAGACCGGAATTTTCTGAAAGGGGACAACCCCTTTAAATGCTTATCTGAGATGAGTATACCCCTTTCTGTACTATTTTACTTCTTTTCTATATAAAGGAAAAGCTCAACTTGGGTAGGTTTGCTTGAACGCCCACTGCATGTGTACACAGCCATGAGAAAGGGTGGCGCCGAAACGCGCGTTGGGGGACAGCCTCAGTGCGGTAGTCTGGATATCGGAAGTGCTCTTGGAGGTACAGAATGGATTTATTTATATTTTACTTATGGGTACATACAGTGTACTATGAATACCCTCTAGTGATACCCTCCTCTGATATATTGAGGGTGAGCTAGTGATCCATCTATGATTGGTGTGATCGCATTACATTAGTACCACCGCAATGTGTATCCGTTTTTGTTTTTATATTATTGTATTTAGCCTTTACATCTTTCCCTTTTCCCTGAATATTCATGTTTAATAAAGCATTTTCATGTTTATAATAAGACCTTTTTTGTCGACAATTTTGGCCTTTTTGGCCACCTCCCTACTGCTTGTGTACACTGTAAGAAAATGATACATCGTGTTCTGTATCTTGTATTTCCCTCTAAATTAATTTACTGCATAGAAAGTTTATTTCCACTTTATACTTTTAGAGCAAATGAAGGAAACTCTTTGAGTCATTCTCAAATATTCTTCTCGCTAAATTGCATCCTTGCATGTCTTGGAACGTACACTAAGAAGTTTGCCATTGAAACTATTTCATGTGGAAGGATTGTTAAGTTAATCCACTAAATGTCCATTCATCTCACTGAGATAGGAAATTAGCCAAGCGGAAAATGTGGAACTCTTTGCAGCATTCTGTATAGGGAAAGTTTTTCTTTTCCCTATAGCTGCCAAACGGAAGCGCAAAGCCTAACCCTGGAAGGCATTTATGTTCACTTGAGTAAACATGGAAAGAGGCCCTCACTGGTCTGAAATCATTAATTTCCGCATTTCGTGGGCATACATCTCAGAATCCCCTCTTCCCCATGTAAGTTAATATGTCATTTGTTTAATCACTTGTTTATTTGTGAAGCTTGGGAATTTTCTTTCCTTTAAAGAGAACACGGAACACTGAAACCATTAAAGAAGCCATTTTTTAACTTTTTTTTTATTGTTCATTCACACGACCGTATTTTTGGTCGCAGTTCTGTATGTGAAAAAATAAACGGACAGCACTCAAACCAATGTTATCCAATGTGGCGGTGCAGATGACCGATTTTTTATTTTCTACTGACCAAATCTGCGTGCAGTAGTATCGTCCTGAAATCGGATGAGACTCTCCCATTCAAGTCTACGGGTCAGCAAAAGAAATTGGATTCCATACAGAGACGCAGTGTAGCATTCAATATTAACGGATACATTGGAATTCTGTAATGTAGGAAACTGCAAATGTTCTTGTAAATGATTAATAGCTGCCGCTGTAAAAAAAGGATTGTATATGGATGACAAGTGAGAAAAAAATCGTCCGATTTTTCTCGATGAACTTGAACTATTTTTTATAGCTCATGTGAACCTTTAAGTAAAGCCAAAGGAAAAATAATTTCTTTAAGAAGCACCCCCATCAAAAATGTTATCCCCTAAACTCTTCTAAATATCTATGTAATATAGTGTAGTTGTATTAAAATACTTACCGATTGTGATCTTCCCCAGTTTCCAGGTTCGCCCTGGTCCTCTTCTGAGTCATGTGAGTGCTCCTCTCCTTTGCCGGCTCACGCAGAGACTGGATCGTGCTACTTTGCTCCGTAGACTAACATTGTGAAAATGACTTCCAGTCCACACGTAAACCCCAGTGTTGTCTGACAAGTCTGATTTTAAGTCACATGACCAAGAAGAGAACCAGATCAACGTTGAACACCAGGGAAGACAGCGATCAATAAGTACTTTAATGCAACTACATCACATACATGTTTAGAAAGGATTTCTAGATAAAATTTTAGTTAAAGGGTTATACTCGAGTTAGTAGGAGATAACTCACTGATCGCTGGGGCTCTGGAATATGGGAACTGTGCTCTGCAAAGCCCTGTCTTGAATGAAGCGGATATGCATATGCTTTACCTCCACTCCATTCATTGTCTACCTTACTACTGGAAATAGCAGAGTACTCTTCATTCCCATAAACGATGAATGTAGGTCGAGCCTGCACATCTACGCTCCATTCAAAGATAATGCTATACAGAGCCTCGTTACCACGTTCTAGATCCCTATTCCCTGAGGATCCCAGCTGTCAGACCCTTTGCCATAAGTAATTTAACCCTTATCCTGACAATAGGGAATAACTTACTATATTGGGGAAAAGCCTCTAATAGCACTCTTGACTTCTGGGATTCATTCTCCTCTAAAAACAGCTTCCTTGGAGCATGAGAGTTTTGAGTGGAAATGACAGGGTGGAGAAAGAGAAGGGGCACAAGGGATTTTATTTTCTGGAAATTTACAGAGATGGACACATATGTAGTGTTAGGGAAGAGGAACTTCTGAATACCCATTCCATATGACATTAGTACAATTTACAGTTTTGGGCGAGTTTTAGACTACATATCGATATATTGACCCATGCTGTGTGCCGCATGTCATGTCATCGATAAAATATATTTTGTCATTATTATTTATTATTATTATAGCGCCATTTACAGTGGGTACGGAAAGTATTCCGACCTCTTCAAATTTTTCACTCTTTGTTTCATTGCAGCCATTTTGTAGATTATAAAACGTTCATTTTTTTTCTCATTTAGTACACTCTGCACCCCATCTTGACTGAAAAAAAACAGAAATTTAGAAATTTTTGCAAGTTTTTTAAAAAAGAAAAAGTGAAATATCACATGGTCATAAGTATTCAGACCCTTTGCTCAGTGTTGAGTAGAAGCTCCGTTTTGTACTAGTACAGCCATGAGTCTTCTTGCGAATAATGCAGCAAGTTTATCACACCTAGATTTGGGGATTCTCTGCCATTCTTCCTTGCAGATTCTCTCCAGTTCCGTCAGGTTGAATGGTGAACGTTGGTGGACAGCCATTTTCTGGTCTCTCCAGAGATGCTCAATTGGGTTTAGGTCAGGGCTCTGGCTGGGCCAGTCAGGAATGGTCACAAAGTTGTTCTGAAGCCACTCCTTTGTTATTTTAGCTGTGTGCTTAGGGTCATTGTCTTGTTGGAAGGTGAACCTTTGGCCAAGTCTGAGGTCCAGAGCACTCTGGGAAAGGTTTTCATCCAGGATTTCTCTGTACTGGACTGCATTCATGTTTTCTTCAATTGCATCCAGTTGTCCTGTCCCTGCAGCTGAAAAACACCCCCATAGCATGATGCTGCCACCACCATGTTTCACTGTTGGGATTGTATTGGGCAGGTGATGAACAGTGCCTGGTTTTCTCCACACATACTGCTTAGAATTATCACCAAAAAGTCTCATCAGACCAGAGAATCTTATTTCTCATAGTCTGGGAGTCCTTCATGTGTTTTTGAGCAAACTCTTCATATGTCTTGCACTCAGGAGAGGCTTCCGTCGGGCAACTCTGCGATAAATGCCCGACTGGTGGAGGGCTGCAGTGATAGTTGACTTTGTAGAACTTTCTCCCATCTCCCTACTGCATCTCTGGAGCTCAGCCACAGTGATCTTGGGGTTCTTTACCTCTCTCACCAAGGCTCTTCTCCCACGATTGCTCAGTTTGGCTGGACGGCCAGGTCTAGGAAGACTTCTGGTGGTCCCAAACGTCTTCCATTTAAGGATTATGGAGGCCACTGTGCTCTTAAGAACCTTGAGTAATGCAGAAATTCTTTAGTAACCTTGGCCAGATCTGTGCCTTGCCACAATTCTGTCTCTGAGCTCCTTGGGCAGTTCCTTTGAGCTCATGATTCTCCTTTGGTCTGACATGCACTGTGAGCTGTGAGGTCTTATATAGACCGGTGTGTGCCTTTCCAAATCAAGTCCTATCAGTTTAATTAAACACAGCTGGACTCCAATGAAGGAGTGGAACCATCTCAAGGAGGATTACAAGAAAATGGACAGCATGTGACTTAAATATGAGTGTCTGAGCAAAGGGTCTGAATACTTATGACGTGTGATATTTCAGTTTTTCTTTTTGAATAAATTTGCAAAAAAATCAAGAAGGGGTGCAGAGTGTACTTTAATGAGAAAAAAAATAAACTTTTTAGAATTTACCAAATGGCTGCAATGAAACAAAGAGTGAAAAATTGAAAGGGGTCTGAATACTTTCTGTATCCACTGTATTCCATGGTGCTCTACATGTGAAAAGGGGTATACATAGCAAACAATAACTACAATAATCTTAAACAATACAAGTCACTGACTGGTATAGGAGGAGAGAGGATCCTGCCCACGAGGGCTCACAATCTACATGATGGGTGAGGATACTGTAGGTGACGGTAGAGCTGGTCGTGCAGCGGTATGGTGGAGCGAGGGTTACTGCGGGTTGTAGGCTTGTCAGAAGAGGTGGGTCTTCAGGTTCCTTTTGAAGGTTTCCACGGTAGGCGAAAGTCTGATATGTTGAGGTAGAGAGTTCCAGAGTAGGGGGGATGCACTGGAGAAATCTTCTATGCGATTGTGGGAAGAGGAGATAAGAGGGGAGTAGAGAAGGAAATGTCATGTCAACTATTAAAGGGGTTGTCCAATGGCATAATGTGAATCTCATGTTGTCCATTGATAAATCTCCAACAGGGCACTCAACCATAACTGGTCTGTAATAGTACTAGTTTTTGCATAAAGAGAGCTTCCATACCCGATTAGGCTCCGACCTCTGCACCCACTGTGATCCATTTTGACTATGCTTTCTGTTAGAAGGGTCCTTTAGTGATAAGCAGAACATTGAGATTCTTCTTTCCATGCCTAGAACGATCATCTGTGATCTTTGGGATAATCTGACAGCAGATGTTTAATTTTCCTACAGCACCCCCACAGGAGAAATATAGTATTACACAGTTCAGTTCTGTGCTGTTCTGGTTCCTCCAGAGGAAGACATGGCTTGTGTGGCTATTCTACAGGTTTTTGATGAAAATATTTTTTTTTTTCTAAGCCAGAAAAACCATTCAACATTCTAATTAGCCATTAATGAATTGTACTGTGGTCCTCCAAGTGTTTAGTATCAACACCTCCTCTGCTTGTTTCATACACGTCTTTATTGCTTTCTCTCTTACTCTATACAGCATATATCTATATCTATGTGTTATAGAAATAACTCATTAGTCTGTGAACTTTTCACTACAAGCCGTCATCTGGGTTCTAGCAGGGTTTTCCTTTATACTATTCATTCCGACATCTTGTCCTAGAGTCATCTGGGTTCATTGATTGCTTTCGCTATTGTCTGTATATAACTAATAGCAAACGTCTATGATCTTCTAGATGCTACGATACACTTCAAGGACGGTGTTTTCAGTCTGCTCATAATGGAAGCCTAATTGGTACTGATACATTCCATAAATAATCTTCGCATGAAAAAGACAGGCGTTCTGTCTGTCTCGTTAGAGTTTATTAGAACCTTGTAGACCAATAAGTCGATTTTTTTCGGCTCTTGACAAGATCCATGTGGCTTATATGTCCCATATTTAATGTTTCCACAGGACTAATGACCAGCTGGTGGCATTTCTCTCAAGATATAGGGACATGAACTTCTTGAAGTCACATGGAAGAGACAATGCAAGGTAATTGTAAATCACTCTATGCTGTTCTATTACATTGGTACTATTTGGATGGTGAGCAGGATCTCCAAAAATCAGGTAAAGTCACAACTAGAGATGAGAAAATCTGCTAAGATTCGAGATCAGCAAAATACTCGGATTTGGTCAGAGCATAATAAATGTAGGATGAAAAAAATAAAAAACTTCAGCTCCAGATCTGGTACTGTGTTCAGTTCCCTATTTTAATTCTCCACAGTCAAGAAAGGTCCTCTTCCTCCATCTTCACTCGATAGGCATTGCCCAGGCCTGGTCAGAAAATTGCAAAGCATGTTGTCGTCACGTCAGCGGCGAATGCCCACCTCTGACTAGAGTAAGGCTATGTTCACATGTTGCATTTTTGCAGTCTTTTATTCTGCAGGCAAAACCTGTTATTTTAGCAGTAAAGAAGCTACTTGCAAAACTTAGGTTTTTGTGAACATGCACTAAACATGGAGTAAGAGGATGTTGCGTGACATAGAAAAGTAAAATGAAGGGAGCTGCACAGAGGACTGGATGGGGGGCTGCAGTGGAGGGACAAATAAGCAGTGAGCGGAGTATTATATTTTTCACACCTTTCTCGACCCTCTACAAATCAGCAAAAATCGGGAGATTCTGTCATCTCTGGTCACAATGCCCCATATCATACTTACCAACAACTTGGTTGAGACATTTACGTTCCAATATCAAGACTGCCTGAGTAACTTTCAAAACCAAAAGTGAATGCCCATTTTGGCACAGAGGCATAATTCAATTTGCCTGGATTATTTCCAAAAATGTATAGTAATTCCAACAATTTTTGGATTGCTGGAAATGATGCTATATGCAGGCTCCTTTTTCCACTCCCATTTGTTTGCACCCCGTATTTATATCTAGACAAATTCAGTAGCTGTTAATAAAGGTAGATACGTCCTTTTGATACTAGTGCATGACATCCTTCGCCTATAGGCTGCCATGCTTTCCTGGCACAAACAAAAATGTGGAAGCATTCTGAGATGTTTTATCCTTGAAATGAATAGAAACAAAAGGTAGATGAGGTTACTCTAGTCACTATGATGCATATGGGATCATGTGAGAATTATACACAAAATTTCCTATCAAAGTTAAAGGGGTTGTCCACTACTTGGACAACTCCTTCTCATCCCCCACGCTTGACCCCAATAAAATGAAAAAGCCTATACTCACCTTCCGTGCAGGTTCTGCACTCGCTCTCCCTGGGGTTCTGGTGCAGCTGTTATGGCATGTGACCCTGGCGCCCCATCAGCGCTGGCTTCACTGTCTCCTCCTCCTGTCGAATCGAACATGAAGAGGAAGTCCATGCTGCAGCTGATCTCTGACTTCCTCTTCATGTTCAATTTGTACAAAGGCGGAGGCAGTGATGCTGGCGCTGATGGGGCGCTGGGGTCTCGTGTTACAACAACAGCACGAGAGCCCAGGGGAGAGCGAGCGCCCACACTGCGGGAATGGCACTGGCACGGGAGGTGAGTATAAGCTTTTTTATTTTATCGGGGCCAAGGTTGGGGAATGAGAAGGAGTTGTCCAAGTAGTGGACAACTTCTTTAACACCATAACACTAAAAAATATGAAGCATACTGGGTGACCAAATGATCAAAACCAGTTCTCAATAGCTTTTAAAATGGTTGACAATAGTTGCAATTTCCAATAGGAAGAGCAGCTCTGAGGCACATACTTCTGCTCTAACAAATGGAATACTGTGCAAACAATATGTATAAATATACAGTATGTGTTGTTTATTGAATTGCTTAGTGTAATTTGTAAAGTATTTGTTCTCACTTTCATAGATATTTCAGGAATCTTTATTCCAAGGACAATTTTATCTGTGCAATAATATGCAGACCAAAACCTAAAAAAAATGAGCCGGAGCACATGTTGGTATAAGTGCAATGCATAGGTGTGTATTCACACTGTGGCCATTTAACAATCAGAACCAAAGATAAAAACAAAATGAGCAAATACCCTGTAGTAAGTAAATACGTAGTAATGGTACATGAAAATAATATAGGGGACTTAGTTAACATTGTTTTGATCAGAAAAACATAAAAGCCATCCCACCACAATAAGGTTTACCCAATCGGGATGCTACCTATCTCTTGTAGTTCGCCTTACTATGTTTCATCAGATGTATAAATAGACAAGAGCAAAGTAGGACCTGGGTCCCAACTGTTCAGACACCTGCCTGTGGAAAGCTATTTATACTATATATATATATATATATATATATATATATATATATATATATATGTATATATATTTATAATGTGCAGATGCAGGTTTGATATAACAATATTCCCTTCATGTTTTGAGCTGATAATGAGATTTATTTTTAAGGGAATCTATCAGCAGGATTTCACATCCCAAGCTATTTATATGCACATGAGTGACCTACAAGCCGTGAGACAGGATAGCCAGGACATCTGAGGTCAGATAGGAGGCGGGCTCGTAGTACAGAGGGCCAAAAGAAAGGGGTGGTCAAGTTACAGTCCGGGATTAAATGCCAGGAGGGTACGTCAAGATAAAGGGATAAGAGAAACAGATAGTCAGAGGCCAATTCCGGGGTCAGGTACCTGAGGTCAGAGAGAGTCAAGAGCAAAAGGGATAATACACACGAACAGTCAAGACAAATCCAAGGTCTGGCAACAAGATCAGGAAATCAGACACAAAGCACACACTCCATTGAGCAAAGCTACAACTGACAATGGTCTGCTCATAACTAGTCAGCTAGATAGCTAGCAAATTATCCAGAATGGAGGAAAGCCCACAGGCTAAACCAGATTGAGCAATCAATCAAAATACTGATAGCCCAGCACGCCCCAGCCTCAGATTAGACAAATGGGCTGTTTCCCACAATACTGACAGTCCAGCGCACTCCAGATCTAATAGGGCGGCTGAGCTGTCACTCACAGCATCCCTAGGAAACAGTTGGTGATGAAACCATGATAACATGTAGCTCTTTCAAAGACAAGTCCAGCAATACCTTTATATGGCCAGTCCGTTCCTTCATTACTAAGAAATCAGTATTTCAATTGATATGCAAAGCTGAAGTACTATGGTAGTTCTGAAGCCTCTGTCACTCCAGCTCTATTCTCCGCCCAGCGCCTCTTCCTCCTGCTTGACTGACAGCCTATCTGCTGTGTGACTTCAGGCAAAGCAGTCATCGGTCAAGAAGAAGGATGCGGTGCTGGGTGGGGAATAGAGCTGGAGTGACAGAGGCTTCAGATCTACCATAGTCCTTCAGCCTCATTTGCATATCAATTCAAATGCTGATTTCACAGTAAGGAGAAAGGAGGAACAGTCTGGCCATGTAAAGGTATTGCTGGACTTGTCTTTGAAAGAAGTACATGGATATCTAAATAGTTTAAGGGAAGAAATCCTGCTGCCAGATTCCCTTTAAGGCAGACAAATTTTTACGTTTGTCTGATTTACATTTTTGACGCTATTTTCCCATTTAATATTGCTATTCTAAAAAATGGCAGTATTTTTGTACTATTCTCATAAGGGCACTTTAGATCACTCTTGGTATAAAAATAAGACACACGTTAGAAAGCGCCTTGCTCTTGTAAGAGAACATAGTCGCTGAAGAGCAGCTCTCTAAATATTTTAGAGCGAACGGATAAAAGAAAAAAAAAACATAAAGGTGAAAATGGCCCTTCATCTCAGCAGGATCAACATTATTTTTTTGGAGACATGGGATGCATTAGTAGAAATTGCATACATGAGTTAGCTATGGTAGACGACTTGTTCGAAGCTCGATTTCCAACTCTTATAGGTTCCCAAGTCATTAAAACCTCCATGAAATCCCACTAGCCTTCCGCATTTAGAAGGTGGAACATTTCTGATCGTAATGGTACCTGAGACAGAGAGAATTATAGCAGGTCTGTACGATGTTTTTCATAGCAGGTGTAATTTGTACGCGCTTCCTTAGAACCGAATGGACTCCTTGGAAAAAAGAAAACTGTTTCACATTCCGCATTGCAATGTCTTACAGGTCCCCAGTTACCTACAATATGGGTATGTTTTAATGAGAAAAAAAACAGTAAAACAAGATGCAACCAATATAACCCAGCTGGGTAATTACAGTAAATTAGATAGCTTCATATACAGCGATTGTACTACCAGGAATAGACAAATCTGTTAGGGCATATAACTCCAGGTCACACAAATTGTAAATTCGACAGCTGGAAATAGATTGCTGAATAATTTCCGATTTGACTGTTTTTCCCAGACATAAAGCATTTAATATTCACTAACATAAAAAAATGAAATTAAGCTACCTTGACATTAGATATATGGATTTATATTCACACATTACCATTATATAGCTGTTTTTGATGCAATTTTCACAAAATATTACTTTAAAGGGGTTATCAAAGACTATTATGGTACATTTTTCACTATGGGCCATAGAACTAGCTGCTTGCTATGTCCGATCCTGATCTCTTCCGCTGATGTCACGTGGTCAGATCAGCAGCTTCTCATCCTCTCTGCTTTGTTGACAGGGTGTGATTGCTGACATCATGCTGATTGATAGCCAGCTCCCTCCTTCCTAACTGCGGGGAGCCAACTGTCAATCAGCATAACGATGCCAGTCACACCCCGTCGGCTCGGAAGGCAAAGAGCTGCTCTTTTGACATGGAGCTGCAGGAGAGGTCAGTGACCGCTATGAGCCAGCTCTATTTACAACAGGTAGATAATTAGCAACTACCTGCCTGTTAGTTTTTAGGTCTGTAGTAAAAAAAATAATAAAATGGTCCCGGATAACCCCTTTAATGATCACTACCTTGTGAGTGAACAGTAATATTTCTGTTATAAAATGTCATTTAATGGGAACTTGTCACCAGGTCAAAAGCGGACAGTTATTGCTCTTATTTTATTCCTCCTGCTTCGCTGACTATTCCTTTATTTTTGTTTGTTTTTCAAACCCGCCATACAGTTCCAGCCTTTTTATTTAGAGCACCCAATATGCTAACCTGATGTTTTTTTTACTAAGGGGGTAATTATGTAAAGTAGCCTAAAGATACACCCCAGAGGATCCAGTGAGCAACCCCTCCTTGGAAAAGTCCGTAAAAATTGAGCACATTAAAAGGGCCCTTATTTCTAGAATCGTATGGTGGATTTAAAAAAATAAACAAAAAAAAATAACATTCTCAGGGGAGCAGTAGATATAAAAAATGAGCAAAAAATGGGCACAACAGGTCATCTTCAAAGGGATCCTGATATCAGAAATTTGCCTATTAAGCTAATCCCTCAGTGCGTGAAAAACTGATACCCCGAGTCAGATACTACAGATAGTCTATTAATTTCTGGTAGTCCATAGTTAGCCACCGGGCTCCCAACTCTAGACTGCCATAAAGTCACCTTTCTATATTCAGAGGAACCATGGAACTTCAGAAATCATTTTGCTGAGACGTCTAATCTGCTAATTATAATGTATTGGGGAACAGCGATATTAGAAATTCCCTATATACTGATGAAAGCTATAGATCCAAGCTGGGGCTCTGCTCCACCAGAATCGATGTGAGGTGATGATAAGAATATTAGTTCTGCAATCAATGCAGTTTAGATATAGCCTGTGAGTAAGACACAAGATATCAAAGGCACATTTAATTGCTAAAGCTGTGGTAACCACTACATAATCAATTACTACATGGGGAAATGATGTAAAGCATATAATTTATGAGGATGAAAATCTCATTAGCAGCGTTAAAGTAGTCTACTGGTGACAAAGACTTCAATATAGATCCTGAAAGAGCCGACCATGTAATAGTGTTTCTGGTCACTACTGACCGTGCACATTAAGAAGCATTTGTGTCTGTGATTCTACTTTTTATGTGGACGGCCATAGAATTGACTTGAAATGTAAATGTAGATCTCTATAAAGTGTAACTAAGTAATAGCACAGGCATCTTGCACTATAAATGTATGGCTTTCTATGTGTCCAGAAGATTCATTGTTCATGTAAATGGTTCTTGACGGGTGTATGTGGAGGTGAAGGGACTGTAGACGACAGCTGCATACACATTAGATAACTATCGACTGAACAATCATTGGGCTGATAGCTATCTCCCCCAACTGGCCCATACGCAGGAACGCCTGCGTTCTCTATAAATGAGTTGTTGCCAGAATCATCTGGCAGTGGCTTTTCTCAGATAAGAATAATCAGATTGGCCAATGAAGTTCAGCAGACCAGATTCTTCTCTTCCCCGACATCATCTGTCTGGGGAAAATTAGGAGGACCTCATAGACATTAGACCATCGGCTGATCCCTCCAATAACTGTTAGTTTGACCAACTTTAGCCTAATAGGTATGTATTATGGATGAGCGGATCTTTCGCAGGACTCTGGTCCAGGTCAATGGTACCTGGTGACTAGACGGCAGTCCTGCAAATCTCTTACCTTCTGCAGTCCTAGGCGCGGCATTTGATTTGTCAGGGCAGGTGCAACGTCATCTGTGACGTTACGGTCAAAAATCGCCTCAGGGACACCAGAAGGTGAGAGATTCACAGGACTCCTGTCTAGTTGCCAGATACCACTGACCTGAACATTGGACCAGATTCCTGTGAATCGATCCTCTCATCTCATTATGCCTTTGTGCTCGAGGTAGAATCATAGAAAGTTAGAGCTGGGAGGGACCGCCAGGGTCATTGTGTCCAACCACCTGCTCAATGCAGGAGTCACGAAACCATCTCAGACAGATGTCTGTCCAGCCTCTGTGTGAAGACTTCCATTGAAGGAAAACTCACCACCTCTGGTGGCCGCCTGTTCCCCTAATTGATCACCTTCACTGTCAAAAAGGTTTTTCTAACATCTAATCTGTATCTTCTCCCTTTCAGTTTCATTCCATTGCTTCTTGTGTTTCCATGTGCAAATGAAAATAAGGATGATCTCTTCACATTGTGACATCCCTTCAGATATTTGTAGACAGCTATTAAATCTTGTCTTATCCTTCTGTTTTGCAAGCTGAACATTCCCAGGTCCTTTAACCGTTCCTCGTAGGACATAAGTTACCGTCCTCTCACCATCCTGGTAGCTCTTCTCTGAACTTGCTCCAGGTACTATGTTGAGCAGACAGCAGGTGGCCTTGTGTTAATTCTTATGACCTCTATTTTGTATGTATTCAGTAACATCCTGTATCCTCCATGCTGTTGTGATGTGGATAATAGTTGCTGTTGCTGTATGTCTCAAGTCAAACAGTTCTGCCACAAGTGCTTGATGAATCTGTTGAAAGCTGAAATCTGCATTAGGGACCCCGTAGCAAAAATCAGAATAGATCCTCCTAAATGTGGTGGCTTGCTTAAAGAGGTTCTTGACTACTATGATATTGATGACCTATCCTTAGGAGAGACTAATCGATAGGATAGGTAATCATTATCAGATTAGAGGGGGTCCGACACCTGACGACCCAGCAATCAGCTGTTGACGGCTTCAGCAGCAACCAGATATAATCTGTATAAGGCCACTGCCCCACTATCAGTATTTGGTTAGTATTCGGTCAGTATTTTTCAGTAAAAAAGGTGGCATTTTACAGTTCCAGCAAAGTGGATGGGATTTGCCAGACTTGTCTCCCATCAAGCACATCTGGGACGTCATTAGTTGGCTAATGCAAAGTGAGCTGCCTGCAGCGGATCTTGATGATTTACCCAAGTGTATTTAGAATGGCAGAATATTCCTCAGACAACCATTAATAACTTAAAGAGGTTGCCCACTGCTTTAGCATTGATCACCTATCCTTAAGATAGTTCATCAATATCTAATCGGTTGGGGTCCGACACCTGGCACCCCCAACGATCAGCTATTATTTGTGGCGGCATACAGTACCATAGTGCTGTATGCCCTCTAAGCTGGGCCCTCTAGATACTAAAGAGATAAAATAACATAGTAATGCGGTCAGCAAGATCAAGATCCTGTCTGCAAGGTGTGATAACAGTGCCATAGGGACTCACAATATTTCTGTACATTATATATGACACGACGTGAATGATTCGTATTGTTTTATATTCTCCATGTGAGAATTATGAACTTATTTGCCTTACAGAGAACATCAGGTGATTTAGACAGAGTTTATAGTCTTCTTTTTTCCTGGATTAAACACCTTCTTGCTGCTATATTTGGAATTAGCACATTGAACTGGCCATGATAAAAGCTTCGGCTGCGATACGGAAGAGCTTCTTCCTTTTATGTAGCATCTGCGTTTATTGTAAATATGAAATTATATGTAATTAAGTTTAATTATGACTGGAATGGTTCCTGAGTGTACAATATTTAATGCATTATCTGTATTTAAAAGTCAGTCTAATTAGCGCTACTTTCTTCTCCGCTAGATGATGTGTATCAATGTGTGCAGTAAAGAGGCAACATTTCTAACAAGTATTAAAGGGCATGCAGGGCTGGTGTTGATGTGGTATTATATTAATCATTGTGCAATGAAAATGTACTGTATACAGCTTTATATTATACTTGTGGGCTGAATCATCATTTGTTTTACTCCCAAAAATTAACGTAAAACACTTTAAAAAGTCTCAAATTTTTGCCGCAACAAAGAGTTGTACAAAAGTTTACCGACTTTTTATGTTTTCACGGCAGTTTGAAGCAGCTCCACCAAAATGGGTGGTGCTGAGGAGGAGTCGAGGCGGGACAGCACTACGCCCGCCAGTAAGATTCATAAAAATGTATTGTCGTTTTTTGCTCCAGAAATGCTACTCCAGTCCCTGATTGGAGTAACATTTTTGACAAACCACACAGAAGCGCACGCTACTGAAAAGATGCTCTGAATTCATTAAGTGGCGTGAGCTTCTTAATAAATTCTGCATAACATACTCCAGCGGGTCATTCATTACGATTGGCCTGTACAATGCCAAATCGGTGTCACACAAGGTGAGGAAAAGACTAAGTGCACAATGACGGGAAGAGGGGGAGGAAGCCCAAACACTAGGGAAAGTGAGAGTGGAGAGCAGGAAACTTAATCCCTGACCGCCCCTAGCGATATTCACTAGATAGGGAGGAAACGGGGTGAGCACTAGTCAGCTCGCACTGCAACTAAAGGCAAACAGGTAGACAGACAGGAAAATACACTTAGCTTGAGAAGACCACCAGAGAGATCACGCCAACTATCCTCCACGGGAATTCCAAGAAGGCACTAGCCGACTACTAGTACTTCAAGCATGGACAGAGGAAAATAGAGCTACCACCGGGCACTCTTTGGAGAGACTGAGGGTATTTAAACTTCCAGCAAGGGTATGTCAATTAACAGCAGAAGGTGAAGGTAACTGCTAGGTCCTAGAGAGAGCAGGATATCACTGCACAGCAGAGACGGAAAGATCAAGAAGGTGCCTACAGAGCCCAGCGCAATGACCTCCTACATCCAGATTCAGAACGACTGTTTGTCACACCTGACACACCCGTGACAATCGGCCCCTTAGTGTTTCAGTTATTCAACATTTTCCAGATCTATGCTTTCAGTCAGTGAATTTATACAATTAGAGGAGATTTAGGGTGCGTGCACAGGGTCAGGAATGGCTGCGGATTGGACGCAGCGCACTTGTGATGCGTGCAATCCGCAGTGGCCAGTGGTTACAGCATAGTGGATGGGATTTCAAGAAATCCAACGTCCACTATGCGTCTGTGTGCTCCGGCGACTCACCCGCAGAGATGGAATCTTTCCGAAAGAGAAATTCTAGCAGTGTAATGTATAGGATGCGGTGAATCCGCATGGTTCAAAGAACACATGCGGATTCACCTGCGTGCAGCGCTTGGGACACAGCATAAAGTATACTGCATGAAAAGCACTGACAGAATGGATTGTGTGCACATACCTTTATAAACCCCTTCATGTTCCATGATGGATGTGTAGGTCATAGAGTGGGTTAGGTTGTGTGGAACCAGCTCAGGAGGTAAAATTGCTCCACACAAGTCTGGTGCCAGCTGTTTGATACAACCAGCATATGCCTCCACCTTAAACGCTGGTGTCAATCACCGACAGCTGCAATCCTACCCCTGCATGCCATTTGTCAGACACTCCTCATTCATTAAGGGGAGTGTCTCTGACTCTAGCACTCCTCCTCATCAAAACCAGCATGAAAATTGCAGCATCTTGCAGTTCCAGCAAAGTGGATGGGATTTATAGAAATCTTCTGCTCACTGTGCTTTTATTTTACTCACCGTAACCTGACCTGCGGCACACGTTTCAAGCCCACAACGTGTTAATTTCTCTTGTGGGTACTGTGAGCTTTCTGTGCCGATTTTCCCCATAGACTTACATTAGATGCGGAAAATCCGCAGGTAAAAAACGCACATACATTTTTAGTCCGTTTCCGCGTCAGAAACGCATCAAAAACGCATATAGTTCACACCCAAGTATATCAATAAAGTTTTGTCAAAGCCAAATACCAGGAAGTATCAAAAACAAAGCAGCTTTAGGCTGTGTGCCCACTATGCATTTTTTAAGCGTTTCCGCAGGGGCAACTCCGCTGCAGAAACGCTTAAAAAACGCATGGTAGAAGGTCTGCCATGTTCCCCAATGATAATCCGCATGTGCTGTGCACATGCTGCGGAAATTTCCGCTGCGGATTATCATTGCGGAAAAATCCGCTGCACTACCAATTATTTTGCGTAATCGTGGCGTTTTCGCCACCATTGACTTGCATTGAATCGCTTAATATCCGCATCACTACATGTGCACATGCGGATATTAAGCAATTCAATGTGTGGATGGTATATTTTTTATTTTAATTCTTTTTTTTTTTACAGGTACTATGGTACCCAGGTCTGGAGAAGAGGAGACGCTCATCCAGACTCGGGTACCATAGTACCTGTAAAAAAAATAAATAATTAAAATAAAAAAATATACATTTTACTCACCTTCTGATGGCCCCCGGTCTCCATAGTGATGCATCCTGGCTCCCCGGCAGCTCGCGATGGTCTAAAAGGACCTGTCATGACGTCATTTAGTCATGTGACGGGTCACGCGACCGCTGACTTCTGCGGTCGCGTGACCTGTCACATGACTAAATGACGTCATGGCAAGTCCTTTTACACAACCGCGAGACACCGGACACATCGGAGAAGGAGACCGTGGGCCATCGGAAGGTGAGTGTAATGTTTTATTTTTTACCATTTTTATTCATTTATTTAACTAACTTGGTCACACTATATAAAATCCATGCCGGCTGCATGGATCTATATAGTGTGACCAAGTTGTCAAGCACTTTCCAAGTGATGCTAAAATCGCTTGGAAAGCGCTTGACAACCCGCATGCGAAATTGCATGGTCAAAACGCTTCACTTCCGCTTGTCCCTGGCAGGAAAAACGCATGTACATTCCGCATGTACAATCCGCATGTACAATCCGCATGCGTTTTTTCTGCCAGGGAGATGCAGAAACGCTCAGGAAAAATCCGGAGCATTTCTGCATCGTGGGCACTTAGACTAATTTAAAGCGTGACACACCAAAAAGAACACAAGGTCAAAAACGCATGTTAAAAATTGCACACAAAAAGGCAATGAAAAACCGTAAGTAATCTAATTACATAATAGGTGCAGAAATGGTGCAAAAATTCTACAGCGTCAAAAACTCACCAAAACCTCATCGTGGGAACGTAGCTTAAGAATGGAGCAAAAGTGATTTGGGATGCCCGAGCATGCCAGGTGCAGAAGTAAAGACTGCACTAGTCCGGCTAACATGGAGGACTGGACTGGATGCTGTGTAAATGTTTTATTCAAGTAACTAAATAAATAAGTGAATTTCAAATAAAATCTATAAAATGGAAAAAAAAATTGGTAAAAATCAGTAAAAAAAAACGCAAAACCAAATTTTTGTATAAAACAGGCGTATAAGCTATAAACACGCATTTAAGACAATATATTATCGACTTCTAAAGACCCAGTCCATGGACTCGCCAGCCTATAGAATACAATAAATAAATCAATTTTCTGCTTATTCACTTTGGTCCAATTGATTTGCCCAAATAGACCTCATTTATCAAAACTGTCTCACAGAGAAACGGGCCTTGTTGTCCATAGCAACCAGTCATTTTACCAGAGCCATTTGCGTTCTCCTTAGTTGCTATGGACAACGAGGCCTAGTTCTCTCCGTCGTCAGTTTTGATAAATAAGGGCTAAAATGTCTCAATAATAAATGGAATTATAGAAATAAATGAATACGCTTGTCTCCAGGAGACACTTTCTGAGTTGCCTCATGTGACAAATAGGAGAATTCGTAGCTTTTTCCTCATTGCTCTCCGCGAGGTGATTAATGCTGCACTATGCTTTCTAGACACATCCTCTGCATTCGTACAGTCGTAGAGTCGTGCCACCAAGTGATATGATTGTTACATAGCAGAGCACAGGGGCCATTTGTTATTGAAGCCCCCGGATGTTTTAATAACAGCTGAGGGGTAAACGGCACCGTGTCTGCAGCACATCGCATAAAATGCAGTGTTACATTTCACACATAACAGTATGGCGGTGACATATATTCGGTATTATAGAGTAATTAGCATCATAGCAAGTGGCCCGGCATATCCCATTCCTTTTCATGGTCCTGACTGCGGTAATGGGACATTAAGCCTGACACAACCTCATTGCTCATGAATTATTGATCTATTAACCCATGCAGGGCAGGCCTTGCCCGTGAGAACGTCATATTCTTATTACTGGAAGCTGCTAGGGAAAAAATAAGAACAGGAATTGATGAAAAATAAATCAATAGAAAGCATCAAAGATGGGATCTTACCATTGGTAACCAACACACCGCCTAGTCTGTACTGCAACCGATGGGCACAGGAGGTAAAAGAAAATTATACTCACCTCCCCGACTAACACCGCTCCTCCATACTCAACATAGCATCCCCTATCGGTCTGCTGGGATCAACATCTGCCAGTGAATGTGTAAACGCTGCAGACGATCAGTGGCCACTTATTGGGTGCATCACCCTCATGACACAGGGCTGAGTATGGTGGAGCAGAGCCAGTATAGGGGTTTGAGTATCATTTTTTTTTATTCTTTTCAACTCCCTCAGATACTAGTAAAGGGCTATTTAGTATTAGTATTATTAATGGTCCCAGGATACTCACCTCCCAGACTGACGCCTCGATTCGACTGTATGCATGTGTTTTCCATGGGGAAAGAAGAGCAAGTTGTTGCCGGACACTTCAGGTGCTGACCTACAGTATCTCCTGGGACAACAAAAGGGTCAGAAGTTGTAATGCGATGTGATACTGTATATCCTTCTCTCCATTAAAATTATTAGTCAGACTACCCCATATACATTTGATGGTTGACTAGTACCCCCAAAATTGGCGATTTAGTTCACTTTTATCTGATATTTTTCGCGACCTTTAGACTATTCAAAACACTATGAGTCTATTGTTTTGATAGTCTATCCGAAGTGTCACCAAAGCGGTACACTCCCGCAGCATGTGTAATATATGTGCTCCCTCTTTTCTCATTCAAGAAACTTTTATGTAGGACGACAGGTAAAATAGAAGGAATAAGTGAGACAACTTTTGGGTTTCACAAAGAGATGAAACCGGAGTATCCATCGCCCACCTCTGATTTGTAAGGGGGCCACATCTGTTTCGTATTTCTCTTACATGCAAGCTTTAGTTTTACCAAGCTCAGCAATAGAGTCTACAATAACACTCAGTGTTAGGATATGTGCGCACGGTCAGGATTTGATGCAGAAATTTCCTGTGTGTTTCCGCATCTCCTTGGCAGGAAAAGCGCATGCGGGTTTTCCACGCGTTTTTGATGTGGTTTTTTATGCTTTTTTTCCAAGCGTTTTTTTGAAGCATTATTGTACATCAATGAATGTTTTTTGGAGCTAAATAAAGTTATTTGGTGGGACATTGCTTTAAACCTTGGATTACTGTCAGAACTGCAGTGAGTATATAATTTAAATGATTAAATAATGTGTCTGTTGTATTTCAAATAAAGTGTTTACTCTGTGTTTGTGTGTTTATTTAACTCTTTACTTCACTTTAATTAGGTTTGGCCATGAAAAGGTCTGATTGACACCTTGTCATGACCAAACAAAAGAACTAGGTGTCAGCTAGTCCCATTCGCCCAATCTTCATTAGCATTTCTATTCATGTAATTTATGCGGCAGCTGTAAGCTGATATTTTTAACCTGGTAAGGTGCCATTTGCAAACATGGTCCCTGGCCATTAATAACAGCTCATAGCTGTTTGGTTAGCCCCTACGTCCCCCCGATCAGCACTCAGCAGCGCTTTGGACACAGTGTATTTTTGTTGCATCCAAAACGCTGTGTTCTAATGCCGCACTTTTGTTGTCGGTACATGTGAATCCACCGCATATAATGACACTTCAATCGGTCAAAATCTGCAGCGGAGACTAGCGTGTCCGCTACTGAAATTGACATGCTGCGGGTGAGTTTGGGTACGTTGCCACGATCAGGAGCCGCTGCAGGTTTGACGCTGCGTGTTTATACAGCGTCAAACCCGCAGCGTCCAGATGTTACAGTATAGTGGATGGGATCTCTAGAAATCCCATGTCCACTATGCGTGCATCAGAGGCTGCGGATCACCCACGGACACTGACATGTGGTGCGTCTTTCAGGACTGCAACATGTCAAATTCTCTTATGGAGTCGCTAGTCTCCGCAACAGAAATTTGACCACTATAAAGTATTGAATGCGGTAAATACGCATGGTTCAGTGAACACATGTGGATTTACCTGCGTTCAATAGAATGCTTTGGACACAGCAAAAATGTGCGTCCTAAGCACTGCTACGTCCAGATCGTGGGCACAGAGCCTAAAAAAAAAAAAAAAAGCCGTGGGTTCTTGCGTCATTTTTATAACCAGCAGAGGGAAAGCTGACCGCTGGGGGCTGATATTAGTACCCGGAGAAGGAGCCATTAGCCAACAATGTTCCCTGGCTATTAATATCAGCGCACAGCTGTTTATTTAGCCTTTACTGGCTAGACTACAGGGGGATCCCAGAAAAAAATTGACATGGGGTCCCCTATAAAATCTAACCAGAAAAGACTAAACTGACAGCTGCGGACTGATATTAATAGCCAGGGAAGAGGCCATGAATACTAGTCCCCTCTACAGCTATTAATATCACCCCTCAGCAGTCCCAGAAATCTGGCTTTTAGCCTCTGCTCTTTCCATTGCCCTGTAGCGGTGGCGAGTGGGGTAATGGGGTTGGGGTTCACGTCAGACTTGTATTGGCGGCTGACGTGAAGCCCAGGTTAGTAATACAGGGCGTCTATAAGACGCCCCCATTACTAACTGCATAGTAAAATGGTCGCTGTCTTTTCAATAAAAACACGTCCAAAATAAAGTATTTTAACACACCGTTTTTAATTTTTTTTATATTGTACGAGTCCGCAAAGCCATCGATCTCCTGAAAAAAACATAAAATAACAAACGACCATATCCCTCACCTGTCCGCCGTCAACGGCGCAGTCCACTTACCGCCGATTGTCCCACGGCGATCTGGGTCACTTCTATGGCAGTGACATCAGCAATTTATTACCCACTCCTGGTTTTGGCTCCCACTCCTTAGAAAAAATACTGACCGAATACTGACCAAATACTGATTGTGGGGCTGTGGCCTTAGTCAAAGAACCCTGGGCCGGAATAACAGTTTACAGGTGCCAGAAGTTGGTTGACTCTATGCAACATAGATGTGAAGCAGTTCTAAAAAACTGTGGATATACAGCTAAATATTAGGTTAGTGATTCACAGGAATGCTAACTCCTCAAAAAAGAGAGTACATATTGTGAATTTGTAAAGACAAACTCCTATTTTTTAGAACAGCCCAATGTTCATTTTTTATTACTTTCTGTAAAGTAGTTAAAAATTATAGACATTTCTCTTCATGTTTTGAATTAGAAAGCAGTGTGCAATGTTCCCAATGCAAGGAAATAAAAACTAGTAGAAAGATTTTGTGCTTCACTCATGTTTTTGAACACACTGCTATTATTTTGAACACTACTGTACGTATGATTTGTTCTTCTTTGCTGGGCAGCAGTGGGCTTTCTTCTGTGAAGGGGTGCACCAGAGGCAGGAGAAGCAGAAATGCTACATTACAATTCCCTACTGAAATAAATATAACTACTAATTTGCAAAAAAAAAAGACTAAAAGGCAAAAAAGAAGCTGCATTTTAAAGTACCAACAAAAGCTCTGAGATTTCAAAAATCTTATGCACCCGCTTGTTTTTTTTTCCTGACTGAATTTGAGCACTGCAGCGTTTTTTAAATCTGCAGCATGTCAATTCTTTTAGCGTTTTGGCGCTTTTTTTTTCATCCATAGAAAACAATGAGAAAGTGTAAAAATGCTGCAAACAGATTTTGTTGCCTTTCTGCAGCATTTTTCTTTTTACTGTATTTTTAGTGAATAAAAACTTAGTTTATTAAACATATACTGAAGACAAGTCACACCTGTAATCTGCAGAAAAAAACGCAGCAAATAGCTGTGTTTTGTGCGCAGCTTTTTTACTGTTAAGAGGGAAGATTTGGTTTCAGGAAAAAAAAAATGAACATAGCCTGAACTGCTCTCTGTGTACAAATACTGGTAACTACTATACTGCCTTTGTATATTATGTAATACAGAATATTTCCCATAAATTCATACATTGCACTTGTTGTTGTGGCCTTGCAATTAAATCATATAAAGCATTTTAATTTCTCCTGATCTGTAGTACAGTGTATCTCATAGGAAGATCAATGTAAAGATCGTACTTACTGAAAAAGGGGTGTGCTGAGAAAGCATTAAAGGTCCCGTACAGGCTTGGGGTTCAAGTCTAAAGTCACTCTATGTGAATCCTCGAAATGAAAACTGTCAGATGCTTGAAGGACACGTGACCGCAAGTATGGGATTTGCATACATGCGGTCACATGCCAACTAGATGTGCGCAGCCTATCTCAATGCAAGTGAATTGAGCGAGGCCGGACACGTCTAGTCGGAATGTGGCTGAATGTATGCAAATCGCATACTTATGGTCACATCGGCGAATCCTGACAGCGCACACTCTGAGGATTCTCAAGTCTGCAGTCACACACAGTGACTGCAGACTTGTACTTTGATGCGGGTCAGGCCCTTTAACTATGATGCTGCCAATTATTTCTTAAAGAAGCAATGGA
The DNA here is from genome assembly GCF_046119375.1 of Phyllobates terribilis. Taxonomy (NCBI): domain Eukaryota; kingdom Metazoa; phylum Chordata; class Amphibia; order Anura; family Dendrobatidae; genus Phyllobates; species Phyllobates terribilis. The sequence goes on along the minus strand of NW_027362769.1, from coordinate 211,758,328 downwards.
TGTAAATGATGATAAGGATGAAAGAATGATGGGAAAACTATGCAGCAGGTAGTATAATAGCTCGCCAATATGCATCAAAAAAACATTTGTGCCGATACTGTCCGAAACTTACAGAATCACCTATCCTTCATGGCTTTGTGACACGTATTGCAGTTAACGTAGGGGAAAATTGTGCAAAAGAAATACAAATAACCTCTGCAATCACTGAGCCACAATTGCCATTTTCTGCAATAGCGGCTCTGAGAACAACAAAAAAATCAAAAATAAAGATTTGAAAAATAAAGAAGTGATGCATGATAACTATTTTTTCATTGACGTGTGTCTTCTAGTCCGTGCCGTGCCACTAAAGGTCCATCTTTGGTCACCTTGCCTTTCTCGATGCTCCTAATAAATCATTGGACAGCCCATTAAAGCTAGAGATTGAGCCAGTCCAAAGTCCCAGTCCATCATAGCGTGCCCATTTGAAGCCACACTCTTGTTTCATTAAAATTACAGAAAAAAAAACGTGTGCTGGTGCCCCTATTATTTTCGACATAGGAGTGTAACAATTCTTCTCCAGTCTACGCCAGCAGAATATGCAATTGTGGGTTATTGATGTGGGCTGGGAAGTGATCCTCTGAGAGATATATATGTCAATCCCTGTCATTATAATTAATTATCACCCCTCGCATCGCCTTCCATACTGCGTCCTATGTCACTCCCAGTGTACAAATCACAAATTAGGGGCAAACTGTAAGGTCAGCATGCATTCAGACATGAAACTCATTAGCAACATATTAGCAACAAGACAATAGCAGATAACTCTGATTTATACCGAGGCCGTGTTTTTTGTGTTATGCAGCTCATCCGTTATAGAATACAATGTAAAAAGGATATTGTTGGGGGAGGGGTAATTCAATCCATTCCTTTTTTTTTGCTTTTGATGGACATATATGTGATCTGCTGTGCTATATTGTTGTGTTATTGTAATGTACATATTTCGGATTAGGTGTGAATTAGCATAAACCTTTAGCCCCTGTTCACCATTGCTGCTTCTCCATTTTTCGGGAATAATTTGTTCCTTTTTAATGACTTTTGTATTTTCACCTTTTTCTCTATACATGTTGCATCACTTTTTATATTGTTGTTCTTTTTTAAGTCTTTTTCTTTTTTCCACGATTAGACAGATTCATGAAATGCAACTTTTACCAAATGTCTCAAACATTTTCGGCACATCTCACGCCAATCCTTTCCTGGAGTAAGGTTTCTGAACAGTTTTTAATTTGCCGCATTTCTCCTACTTTGTTAAAGGATTTGTGACTTTTGGGGCTAAGTCCCAAAAAGACTGGATAAAGACAAAAATAATGTGCATTTTTGATTTTGTGCTTAATTCATGAACCTTGCGCACCTTTTTTTAAGAATTCGGACCAAAAAAAATGTCAGTAAATACCACAAAACAGAAAAATAGTGATTTAATAAATTGTAAATGATGAATTGGGCTCTTTCTGTCTAGTTCCACCAATCAGTGGTAGATACCCTGTAAGTGAATGTCTGACTTTTGCAACACGAGTAAAGGCCCCCATACACATTAGATGAAAGTCGGTCGAACATGCCAATTTCAGAAGTATGGGGCTCTCCTCACTCTTCCCCAACAGATGATGTTGGGGAAGAAAAGTTTTGGGCACTTGAAATTTCAACACTCAACACTTAACACTTTTGTTTTCAGGGGAGATAATCTACTGAAATCTAGTCTGGCAGCACATTTCTCCACCATCCCTGTTGAAAACACATGAATGCTATTGTTAGGCTGTTGCTGGATTCAAAATGGGTCCAGAACCTTCTGTGGTCTCCCATTCCAGTCCAGCCTGGGCTGATGCTACTCAGCATCATCGTCAACCTCAACACCTCCCTAGTCCACGAGATGCACAGATTGTCTCTCAGGTATTTGTGCCTAGCAATGTTAAGCATAGGTTGTGGAGAGAGACAGGACTCTTGGAGTCTAAGTCCAGGATTCGCCGCACTGAGCATGCTCGTGACCTGGCGGACCGTGATTGGTGGTTTGGCCACCACCTGTCCTGGTGACCTGGCACCGCCTGATTGGTCCACGGGTGGGGTCACCAATGGTGCGATGGTGGGCAGGGCTCAGTCTTTAAAAGGCCCGCCCACAAACATGGCGGTGCTCTCTGATTATAGAGCATTTGATGCTGTTGTGTGGACGACTGTGTTCCACGTAGTTTCCATAGGCAGGTTTAGTGGAAATAGGCAGGCTAGTGGAAATAGGCAGGTAGCTTCGTCTTGCAGTCTGGCTCTGCCAAAGGGGTCGCCTAACACCCCTAGCAGCCTGCAGACGTCCTATCCACGGCTATCGCCTGTCAGCCACGTGGAAATGTACCCTTCGGTCCGGTAGCACGCCGGCTGGAGGCACGTGTACCCGTTGGCGTAGTCACACACGCATCCTTGCGCCGCCAGTGTAGTCCCTGTGCAGTAACAGGTCTACAAACAGTTTTTCACCGCACATCTCTCGTGCTGCTAACGGAGATTGTGCGAATTCCTATATCCGTTCCCGTGTGCAGTAACACGGAAGGGTTTATCATTTAAGTTGGTTGCTTTCCTTTTCAACCGGAAAGTGTTTGGCAGCAGTCCACCAGGCTGCATCGCGGACCCCAGGGTCGGTTGCGTTCCATTATAATAAAGTTGTTTGCAACCACCCTCCTAACAGTATCAGAGAACCAGGGTCTTGCCAAACATGGCTGACAACCAGCAACTGCTGCAATATATACAGTGAATTGAGGCCAGACTTAAGTCTCTTGAACAAGCTGTACCAGTCGCTGATATCACTGCAGTAGCTGCCCAGGCGGCTTCTCTAGCAGCCAATATTATTAACTCGGCTGCGGCGAATAATGCGACCACTGCAAGTGCTCCATTACCCTGTTTTGCTCTCCCGGAAAAATTTTCTGGGGACAGTAAATGTTGCAGGGGTTTTATTAATTTATGCTCCATTCACTTGGAGATGATGGAGGCACGGTTCCCCTCCAAAAGAGCCAAAGTGGGTTATGTCATCTCATTACTCTCCCACAGGGCTCTGGAGTGGGCTACTCCTCTATGGGAGCGGAATGATCCGGTTGTAGCAAATGTGGATCTTTTCCTTAAGACTTTAAAAAGTATATTCCTTGGTCCTCAGGTCATGCATGATACGGCCCTTAAGCTTCTTGCATTGATCCAGGGTTCGGCCACCGCCAGCCACTATGCCATCCAGTTTAGAACCCTAGCGGCTGAACTGGATTGGTCTGAGCGGTCGCTTATCCCGGTGTCCTGGAAGGGTCTGGCTGGTCATGTTAAAAATGCTCTATCTACCAGAGAGATTCCAACCTCCCTGGAGGAGTTAATATCTCTCGCAAACCGAATTGATTTGCGTCATGCAGAACACAGGTTAGAGCTGGAGGTCGCCAAACCTCAGTATCGATTGGCATCATCCTTCTCTAGACCCATTTCCGAACTCTCGACTCCCGACCCGGAGCCTGAGGCTATGGATATATCCCGGACTGACTCTAGTCCCTCTCGTCCCCGACCTGCACATCTCTTGGAGTACCCCATAAATAAGGGTTCCAAGCAGTCGGGAGAGCTAGTAGGTCTTACCACCGTTGGAGGAGGTGTATTAGATTCTGGGACGACTTCCTCCAAATTGTTATATAATGTGACATTGTCCTTTGGTACATCTGCAGTTACTGCCAAGGCGTGGGTGGACTCTGGTGCTGATGGCAATTTTTTGTCATCTGCTTTCGCCCAGAGGTACGCCATCCCTATAGAGTTACTGTCAAGACCAATGAACATCAGTGTAGTCAATGGTTCATTCCTGGACACGCAAATCACCCACCAGTCGATTCCCCTCACCATGTCATTTCATCAGGGCCACCGGGAGGTCATCTCCTTTCTTATTATTCCCGGTGGATTAGACGAGGTGTTATTGGGTCTCCCCTGGCTACGTTGTCATACCCCACACATTGACTGGAATATGGGGAGAATTTCTTCCTGGAGTGAGAATTGTGCGTCTCAGTGTATGGTCACAGTCACCCGGAGGGTAGTCTCTGATCCCTCTACCGTTGTGGCTTCCGGTACAGATTCTTTGTCTGTCCCCAGGACCCAGGCCTTGTCAGACTATGGCAAAAAGAACTCTCAGGTAGAGAGGATGGCTGCAGTGTCCTATAGCCAGGTTCCGTCGGGGAGGACGTTTGTTTCCCCTAATCTACAAAATATGGTGCTCTCCTGGGCTCATGCCTCTAAGATCGGAGCTCATCTGGGGGTCAAACGTACCACTAAGTCCCTTCAACGGTCCTATTGGTGGCCCCGGTGGCGCCAGGACGTCAAGGACTTTGTTCTCGCGTGTCCCGTCTGTGCGAGAGATAAATCTTTCCGTCAAAGTCCGGCTGGTCTTCTCCATCTGTCACCCGTGATGGACTCCACACATAGAGAGTCGGTTGTCACTTCTCGTCTTCCTGCCCCCGTATGCTATCCGGGCAACAGAGTGTGGCTCACGGCTCGCAATACTAAAGTACGCGGGGAGTCTGCTAAGTTTGCCCCCGCTTTACAAAAGGGTACACTGTACACCGGAGGGGTCACAGTTCTGAGAATCTTCTCTGTGACCCGGTAAACCACATTCATGCTCCCCTGCTTGTTGAGGAAAATGAGAATCAAGTGGAGGGGGATAATGTTAGGCGTCAGGCTGTTGCTGGATTTGAAATGGGTCCAGAACCTTCTGTTGTCTCCCATTCCAGTCCAGCCAGGGCTGATGCTGCTCAGCATCATCATCAGCCTCAACGCCTACCCGGTCCACGAGATGCACAGATTGTCTCTTGGGTATTTGTGCTTAGCAATGTTAAGCATAGGTTGCGGAGAGAGACAGGGCTCTTGGAGTCTAAGTCCAGGATTCGCCACAATGAGCATGCCCGTGATTGGTGGTTTGGCAACCACCTGACCTGGTGACCTGGCACCGCCTGATTGGTCCACGGGTGGCGTCACCAATGGTGCGACGGTGGGCAGGGCTTAGTATTTAAAAGGCCCGCCCACAAACATGGTGGTGCTCTCTGATCATAGAGCATTTGATGCTGTTTTGTGGACGACTGTGTTCCACGTAGTTTCCATAGGCAGGTTTAGTGGAAATAGGCAGGTAGCTTCATCTTGCAGTCTGGCTCTGCCAAAGGGGTCGCCTAACACCCCGAGCAGCCTGCAGACGTCCTATCCACGGCTATGGCCTGTCAGCCACGTGTAGTAGTACCCTTCAGTCCGGTAGCACGCCGGCTGGAGGCACGTGTACCCGTCGGCATAGTCACACACACATCCTTGCATCGCCAGTGTAGTCCCTGTGCAGTAACAGGACTACAGATAGTTTTTCACCGCACATGTCTCTTGCTGCTAACGGAGATTGTGCGAATTGCTATACCCGTTCCCATGTGCAGTAACAAGGAAGGGTTTATCATTTAAGTTGGTTGCTTTCCTTTTCACCCGGAAAGTGTTTGGCAGCAGTCCACCAGGCTGCATCGCGGACCCCGGGGTCGGTTGCGTTCCATTATAATAAAGTTGTTTGCAACCGACCTCCTAACAGCTATGCTGAGCTGAGCACTCATGTATTTGCCCTTATCACCTCCCCCTCGACTACTGCAGTATTCTCCTCTGTGGTTTCCCGGCTACCAGCCTCGCACTTCTCCAGTTCATCCTTAACTCTGCTACCCAACTAATCCACCTCGCTGACATTGACCAACAAAACCGTTCATAATCTGTCTCCTCAGTATATCTTTGAACTAATCTCCCGATATCTTCCCACACGTAATCTCCGACCTCCCAAGACCTCCTTCTCTCCTCATCCTGTTCCCTCTAAGACTTCTCCCTAGTATCCCTCATCCTCTGGAATTCTGTGCCCCAATAAGTCTGATAATCCACCACATTCGCAACTTTCAGATTGGACTTGAAAACCCATCTCTTAAACTTACAGCCTGCAATGACCGGAGCTGCCACAACCTCCCAACCTACTGTCTCTATCCCTGTCATCCTGTAGACTAAGCCCATGAGGGCAAGGCCCTCTGTACCTATCTGTAATTGTTAGTTGGTTCACTGCAATCTATATTCATATGTTATATATAACCCCTTTGCATATAGGTATACCCATAAAGTGGTTTGCAAATCTACTATATACTTGCCTTATTCCGTCTGTCTGTCTGTCCTGGAAATCCCGCTTCGCTCATTGGTCCGGCAGCGGCCAATCAGCGCCGCGGGATTTCTGAAAAAAGACGGCGGGCGTTAGCGGCTCATCTTGCGGACGGAGCTCAGCGGCGATGCAGCGGGGAGATGAGCGGCGCTAGCAGCACAACTACCCCGACCGGCGCCGCTGACTTCCATGCGGCTAACGTCGGAAGATCAGCGGCTTGGCCCGCTGATCTCCCGACAGCAAGTGTGAACGGAGGACCGGGGAGCGGCGCCGCCGGTCGGGATGCTTCTGCTGCGAGCAGCCGCTCATCTCCCGGCTTCTCGCAGCAGAAGGAGCCGCACAAGCAGCGCCGCTCCCGGGCCCACACTAATACGACGCTGATTGGTCGCGGTGGCCGGCCGCGACCAATCAGTGAGATGGGCGGCAAATTTAAACGCCGCTCTGCTGATTGGTTGCGGTGGCCGGCCGTGACCAATCAGCGAGATGGCCGGGAAATTTAAACGACGCTCTGCTGATTGGTCGCGGTGGCCACCGCGACCAATGAGCGAGATGGGCGGCAAATTTAAACTCCGCTCTGCTGATTGGTCGCGGTGGCCGGCCGCGACCAATCAGCGAGATGGGCGGCAAATTTAAACGCCGCTCTGCTGATTGGTCGCGGTGGCCGGCCGTGACCAATCAGTGAGATGGGCGGCAAATTTAAACGCCGCTCTGCTGATTGGTCGCGGTGGCCGGCCGCGACCAATCAGCGAGATGGGCGGCAAATTTAAACGCCGCTCTGCTGATTGGTTGCGGCCGGCCACCGCGACCAATCAGCGAGATGGCCGGGAAATTTAAACGCAGCTCTGCTGATTAATCACGGACGGCCACCGCGACCAATGAGTGAGATGGGCGGCAAATTTAAACGCCGCTCTGCTGATTGGTCGCGGTGGCCGGCCGCGACCAATGAGCGAGATGGGCGGCAAATTTAAACGCCGCTCTGCTGATTGGTCGCGGTGGCCGGCTGCGACCAATGAGCGTGATGGGCGGCAAATTTAAACGCCGCTCTGCTGATTAATCGCGGCCGGCCACCGCGACCAATGAGCGAGATGGGCGGCAAATTTAAACGCCGCTGTGCTGATTGGTCGCGGTGGCTGGTCTCGAGCAATCAGCGATTTTGGCGCCAAATTTAAATACCGCTCTGCTGATTGAGCCTGGTCGGCCGCATACATATTCTAGAATAGCCGATGCGTTAAAATCGGGCCACCATCTAGTGAAACATAAACCTCATAAAATAATTAATAAAAAATACTCACGATACAAAAACTAATAATAATAAACCTCACGTGAGTCGGGAATAATGCAGGGTAGACTAGAGACACCGCCATTTTCAGTCTGATTTATGGTAGACAGTGGTATAAATCTGATAGTCCCTGATCTTAGAGTAAGGGTCGATATCCCACCTTCAGTTTACTGAAGAATTTTAGCCTCCATAAAGCACAAACTGCTGTTCTGTACAGATAGTACAGGGAGAGTGTGTCTTGAAGTTTTAAAAAATAGGTAGCTACAACATTGAAAAAGAGATGACATCTCTTCTAAAGGAAACTGAAAATTAAAATACATGATATTGACCCGCCACATTGGTAAGAGGTCGCCTCCCTCCGTTTCATCGGCAGGTGTTTTGCACTCTTCTGGCTCATCAGCTTATCCATCGTATGCAATAAATTCAAAATAGCAAATTCTAACAGAAAAAGGCGACAAATGCAAACAGAAATTAGAAGTAATTTCACTTTTCCGAGCGCTTGTAGATAAGTACATATTATTATAATTGTAATTACCAAGCAGCAAGTCTAAAATTATCCATTATTGCCTGAGATTCTACTGTTGGTATTAAAAGCTGCCTTGGCACCTCCCGTTCTCCTCACAAGAAACTGTGACTTATGAGTCCTCCTATTTAAATCTAAGATTGTATTTGCTTCGGTGCCAATGACAATTCTTGAGTTACAATTACTGGAAGGTTACGCCGCAAATGTGTTATTTTCCTGTCACTCAGACATTATTTTATTTCTAAATAAGTATATTATGTACTTTTTGTTTAGTTGCGCCAGATACTGTGATAATGGCAGTCAGTGCGGAGGCTTGGTTTTTTTTTTTTGTTTTTTTTATTTTTTCTTAGAGGGGAATATTTAAAATGAAATTGAGCTGCAATTGAATTACAGTAATGCTATTACATGTGTTGACGAATGTTGTAGTTACTAAAGGTATGATATACGGGGGTCCCTCCAATGGGGCCTTGACTCCCTGCTGTCAGCGGAGAATTGATCAGAATTCCCTTAGTTCCTTTTCATAGGAACAACTTATCTACTGACATCTGTGCACTTCAGGGCCATGTTCTCGAAATAAACGCAGGTGGCATGGGGGAAAATAAATCTACCATACATTTGTGACGTATCCTCTGGATATTCCATAAGTGTATGAGAAGGTCCCATGGGTGGGAATCCATCTATCATACATTTGTGACCTATCCTCTGGATATTCCATAAATATACGAGAAGGTCCCATAGGTGGGAATACATCTACCATACGTTTGTGACCTATCCTCTGGATATTCCATAAGTGTACAAGAAGGTCCCATGGGTGAGAATACATCTACCAAACATTTGTGACCTATCCTCTGGATATTCCATAAGTGTATGAGAAGGTCCAATGGGTGAGAATACATCTACCATACATTTGTGACCTATCTTTGGATATTCCATAAGTGTACGAGAAAGTCCCATGGGTGAGAATACATCTACCATACATTTGTGACCTATCCCCTGGATATTCCATAAGTGTACGAGAAGGTCCCATGCGTGAGAATACATCTACCATACGTTTGTGACCTATCCTCTGGATATTCCATAAGTGTACGAGAAGGTCCCATGGATGGAAATACGTCTACCATACATTTGTGACCTATCCTCTGGATATTCCATAAGTGTACGAGAAGGTCCCATGGGTGAGAATACATCCACCATACATTTCTGACCTATCCTCTGGATATTCCATAAGTGTACGAGAAGGTTCCATGGATGGGAATGCATCTACCATACATTTGTGACCAATCCTCTGGATATTCCATAAGTGTACGAGAAGGTCCCATGGGTGAGAATACATCTACCATACGTTTGTGACCAATCCTCTGGATATTCCATAAGTGTACGAGAAGGTCCCATGGGTGAGAATACATCTACCATACATTTGTGACCTATCCTCTGGATATTCCATAAGTGTATGAGAAGGTCCAATGGGTGAGAATACATCTACCATACATTTGTGACCTATCCTTTGGATATTCCATAAGTGTACGAGAAAGTCCCATGGGTGAGAATACATCTACCATACATTTGTGACCTATCCCCTGGATATTCCATAAGTGTACGAGAAGGTCCCATGGGTGAGAATACATCTACCATACGTTTGTGACCTATCCTCTGGATATTCCATAAGTGTACGAGAAGGTCCCATGGATGGAAATACGTCTACCATACATTTGTGACCTATCCTCTGGATATTCCATAAGTGTACGAGAAGGTCCCATGGGTGAGAATACATCCACCATACATTTCTGACCTATCCTCTGGATATTCCATAAGTGTACGAGAAGGTTCCATGGATGGGAATGCATCTACCATACATTTGTGACCAATCCTCTGGATATTCCATAAGTGTACGAGAAGGTCCCATGGGTGAGAATACATCTACCATACGTTTGTGACCAATCCTCTGGATATTCCATAAGTGTACGAGAAGGTCCCATGGGTGAGAATACATCTACCATACATTTCTGACCAATCCTCTGGATATTCCATAAGTGTACGAGAAGGTCCCATGGGTGAGAATACATCTACCATACGTTTGTGACCAATCCTCTGGATATTCCATAAGTGTACGAGAAGGTCCCATGGGTGAGAATACATCTACCATACATTTCTGACCTATCCTCTGGATATTCCATAAGTGTACGAGAAGGTCCCATGGGTGAGAATACATCTACCATACATTTGCGACCTATCCTCTAGATATTCCATAAGTGTACGAGATAGGAATACCCCATTAATGTTGTGGAAAAAAGAGTCGTTTTCTGCACTGCTGGTGAATTCCCACGGAAAGGACTCAGAACACATAGGATGAAAGAATTGCAGTTTTAATATCTGTGCGTTGCAAAGTTATTCAGCTCTTTCCTCAGGATACAACCACTGAAGAAGAAGTTGGATAACTTCAAAACCCGTAGATATTAAAACCGCAATTCTTTCATCCTATGTGTTCTGGGTCCTTTCTGTGGGAATTCACCAGCAGCGCGGAAAACGACTCTTTTTCCACAACAGCAATTCTCCTGGTCATGAGACCCAAGGGCTTGGAGCAGCTGATATTGATACCTTTAGATTGTTGTGTCTTCACAACCCCATCAGGTGAGCAAGCACCCCGCGCCATTATATTGTCACCACCGGATAAAACACTATTGCGCCCTTTTTGCTCCCTAGGTCTTTTGGTACAATATTAAAGGTCATGCATGAGTTTGCATCACAGATCAGTGTTTTTCAAGGGAATCTGTCAGCAGATTCTAGCTATGTAATCTAGCAGCAGCATGATGTAGGGGCAGATACATCTGATTCCAGCGATGCATCACTTAGATTACTGGGGGCAACAGTTGTGATAAAATCACTGTTTTCTCTGCTGCTGATCGAGCAGAGCTCAGAATGCTGAGCTCTGTATAACCCCGCCCACACCACTGATTAGCAGCTTCCTGTGTACACTGTATGTTGACAGAAAGCTACTAATCAGTGGTGAATGTCTGGTTGGACCAGGTGGCACGAGACACCTAGTCCTGTACTGATAATCTCCTGCTGATAAAACACTGATTTTATTGAAACAGCAAAACACAGTCAGTAAGTGACACATCTTTGGAATCAGGGTCTCTGCCCCTACATCATGCTGCTCTCAGATTACATAGCAAAAACCTGCTGACAGATTCACTTTAATAGCTAGCTTTAAGGGAGAGTACGGTAATGTATGAAGATACCATACAACAGTACAATGAACATGAGGACTTTGTGTGCTTCGGTGCAGACTCCCTGGTGTATACATAAGGCCTTATGGTACATACAGCAGTGGTGCCATATGTTTACCAGGCGTTAACCTATACTGAGTGAGATGGCATGCAGGTCTGCAGATTTTGATAAGAATTTTTCCACGTACAGGATTTCAGTAATTGCATAGCAATGGGTCACAACCGTGGCAATTCGGGAACAAAATAGGAATTTTTTTTTTTTCCGTTAAATCCATTAATGTGCGTTGGTGCATTATATTGTGCTTCACTTTTTTACATTGAGTTTTCTGTACCCAGTTTCATTTGGTATTCTGCACTGAAAATCAGCAAATAATCTGCTGCATGTGCACATGGCCTTTGTAAAAATTGTAAGTCGGCATAATTCATTGTGTTTATATTGTTCTTTTTGGACAGTTTTTTTTTTCCCCAATTGAAATCAATGTAGACATTACTATGGATTATAGAAATTGTTATACACGTATTTTTTCCTACCATCATATTGCACCAAATATACACTGATGCATGATTTTTTCTAGGGCCACATTGTTGGAATGTCTTTCTATTACATCATTTACTGCCCTATGTACGAGAACTTTTGATGTCCTTTTTTTTTTAGCTTTTATGCCAAATCTAGGAGTTGATCCTAAAAATGGAAGAAAAGGTTTCTGTTGCTACCAATAATTATATTCACTACTGGTTTTATGGGGTAATCAGGGAATAAAAAAAATACATAGATAAAATGTCATTAAAAATAAATTACTAAATACCTTTAATTAACAAATCACACTTGTTTTGTCTAGGAAGTAATCACTATAGTACAAAAAAAAAATGTCCACCTGTTCAAGAAAGTTACCGTAATAAGACAGGTGGTTGTGAGCATGTGCAGTAGAAAGCTCTGCTGCTATGACCTGGGGATATATTGACAGCATGTGGTATAGGTTGTTGCAGGTCGCCTACAGCACATGCTCATGGGCACTCATCCTATTAAAGGGGTTATCCGAGACCATTTAATTTTTGTACTATGTGCCTAAAAACTAACAGATATACTGGTGCATCTCAGTAAATTAGAATATCATCAAAAAGTAAATTTATTTCAGTTCTTCAATACAAAAAGTGAAACTCATATATTATATAGAGTCATTACAAACAGAGTGATCTATTTCAAATGTTTATTTCTGTTAATGTTGGATGATTATGGATTACAGCCAATGAAAACACAAAAGTCATTATCTCAGTAAATTAGAATACTTTATAACAACAGCTTGAAAAATGTTTTTAAAATCCGAAATGTCCTACTGAAATATATGTTCAGTAAATGCACTCAGTACTTGGTCGGGGCTCCTTTTGCATCAATTACTTCATCAATGCGGCGTGGCATGGAGGCGATCAGCCTGTGGCACTGCTGAGGTGTTATGGAAGCCCAGGTTGCTTTGATAGCTGCCTTCAGCTCGTCTGCATTGTTGGGTCTGGTATCTCTCGTCTTCCTCTTGACAATACCCCATAGATTCTCTATGAGGTTAAGGTCAGGCGAGTTTGCTGGCCAATCAAGCACAGATACTGTTGTGTGTAAACCAGGTATTGGTACTTTTGTCAGTGTGGACAGGTACCAAGTCCTGCTGGAGAATGACATTTGCATCTCCAAAAAGCTTGTCGGCAGAGGAAAGCATGAAGGGCTCTAAAATTTCCTGGTAGACGGCTGCGCTGACTTTGGTCTTGATAAAACACAGTGGACCTACACCAGCAGATGACATGGCTCCCCAAACCATCACTGATTGTGGAAACTTCACACTAGACCTCAGGCAGCTTGGATTGTGGCCTCTCCGCTCTTCCTCCTGACTCTGGGACCTTGATTTCCAAATGAAAATTGGAACTCTGGGACCTTGTGGAGTGTGTCAATGACTGCCTTCTGGACATCTGTCAAGTCAGCAGTCTTCCCCATGATTGTGGAGCCTACTGAAACAGAATAAGGGACCTTTTTAAACGCTTAGGAAGCCTTTGCAGGTGTTTTTTGGTAGTCTGTCTGCTCCTGCTGGCGATTCATTGTCATCTCTTCCTCTCTGGTCTGACAGGGCGTGACTTCCGGCATCATACTGATTGACAGTCGGCTCCCCACTGCTTAACTCGGGAGCCGGCAGTCAATCAACATAGCATTGGTAGTCACACCTAGTTGACAGAGCAGCCCGGTAGAGGAAAATCGGTTCTGTTGACGTGGAGCCGCTGAATCGCCAGCCAAAGCTGTTAGTGATCGCTCTGAGCCGGTGCCGGTTAGAACAAGCAGTTAGTTAGCAACTACCTGCTTGTTACTTTTTAGGCTTATAGTAAAGAAAGAAAAATAAACCCCCGTTAACATTCAGGCTATGGTCACACGAGCGATGATTCTCCCTACCGAGAGAATCGGATCGATTATGGTAATGACACTCTGCTCAAAGTTTGATCCAAGTTTGATCATAGTGTCAGTTTTCTCTGATCTGATTCACTCAGATGAGAGAATCATATCACAGGTATGGAGAAGATGGAGAACCAGATTTCTCCATCTTCTCCATTGTTTGTGTTTGATGACATCTGAGTGCAGTTGGATGTTTCACATGTACCCATCGACTTAAATGGTGACCCGATTTGCGGAGCCATTCGCAGCATGTTGCGATTTTTTCCACAGATTGAATCAGAGTGTAGAAAAAAATCAGATCTGCACCGTCCCGTAGTATAACATTGGTCAGAGTTATACGCTGGTGTGAGTCCTCAAGGACAGGTTTCTTGCCTAGAGAAAATGAGTGTGATTTGCTAATTAAGGATAAATAATTTATTCATAATTTCATTTTCTTTCTATTGTGAGAGAACCCTTTTGAGCAAAGAAAAGATTGAACACTTCAATACAAAATGTCTTCTTTTATGATTACATATACGGTATATATATTTATATATTTTTTTTTTAAAAGATTTGGAATTACCGTTATATAAAGCATTTTGATTTATATTTTGTTTCTTCCTTTGTTCTTACAGATTTATCAGAAAGCAAGGTCTAGACAGGTTATTCCTCGAATGTGACACCCACATGTGGCGTCTCGGAGACAGGAAGATCCCAGAAGGCATTACTGTAGATGGTGGATCAGACTGGTTTCTTCTAAATAGGAAATTTGTGGAGTATGTGACCTTTTCCAATGATGATCTAGTTACAAAGATGAAGCGATTCTATTCCTACACGCTGCTCCCTGCTGAGGTATGTTACATATATGCCTTGTCTGTGTTATATGAAACCATGGAGACTGCTGATTAGTTAACGAAGCCTCTTTCCATGGATCTAAGGTGTACATTTTAATGTGCCTCTATATGGTGCCTCTACACGACCAACATAGTATACCCATCTTCATTAACCTATATTAAGGGAATATATCACCAAGACATTTCTGTGCTAGGGGAATACTTTAGAAATGTCAATAAACTAATTTACCTTTCATCAGCCTCATATTACATATATTAATCGTGCCCATATTTTGTATTTCAATAGATATAATGTGCATTTCCTTGTCAATTATAATCTATATCATGGCTTGTTAGTGTATGAACCATATATTACATGAGCTATTATGCACCAGAACATTTTTTTCTCCCGAGAGTTGCTTAGTACATTGCAGAACTATGGTAATTAACAAATTATACCATAGTGGTAAACTTTTGAGATGGGACCTCAGGGAGAAATTAGTGTGCCTCAAAATGAAGACAGATATCAGACCCCCCTCACCACTTTAACTAATGCAGACCCTCTTCAGGAGCTTGAATAGAAATAGAGACCCCAAAATAATGGATGCAACTTTTCTTTATTGGCTACTGGAAAGACCCAAGAGTCTGGTACATTCTTAGGGCTCATTCAGACGTCCAATTTTCCCACATATAGAAAAACGTAACAATTATTTTGATCAGACTCTGATCAGATCTTGATTAGAGTGTGGTCCGAGTGTCATCCGTTTTTCTCGTGCGTGGAAAAATAAGAGCAAAAAGTTTCCCGACCTTTTCCTTTCTGACGGTCCATTTCACCCGACTATAGTCCGATTTTTTTCATGGACCAATTGACTTGCATTGCCGATTTTTATCCAACCCTCGGATCACAATCGGACCTGTCTCTGTGAATTTACCAAGGACCTCTCGGTCTATGAAAAATCATGGACATGTGAATGGCCCCAAAGACTATCACAGTTTCGAGTGTTAGCTGTGAAAAACACGGATAGGGCACAACGTGGGGGAGGGCACAACATGCACAGTAATTTAGAAATTTGATTACATCCACTAAACAGAATCTGTAAGCAAGATACAGTAGATCAACTCTACCCCCAAAAAAACACGTTGATATGGTCTGTAAGCAAGATACAGTAGATAAACTCTACCCCAAAAAAACCACGTTGATATGGTCATGTAGGTCAGTGAAAGATAAATGAATATGTACCTTTATATCCACTATCCATTGGCTGAATCCATTGAAACCACGATTTTTGCAGTATATAAATGAAACATTAAGTGCTCTGTCATGCTCAGAGCACTTAACCAGCTCTGCCTCCTGAGATTATTTCTATTATTAATGCCTCTCTCTCTCTTGAGTATTAGCTCAAAGTGTCTGTGTCATAGAGAAGAAGGCGCTAAGGATGGAAATAACCTCAGGAGGCAGAGTTTCTGTAAGTGCTCTGGGTGTGACAAAGCACTAAACGCCTTATTTTCATATCATGAATATAATAGATTCCTCTGGATTAAAGCAACAAATAGTTGATATAAAGGTACCAATGTATTTATCTTTCACTCACCTACATGCCCATATACATGGTTTCGGGGGTCGATCTTGTTGACAGATTCCTTTTAATCAATATGGCCCAGTAACAGGATGGCTTTTAACTACTATTCATAGACAGTGTTTGGATAACAGGCATTTCCTGGAGTTCTGTGGTGCAGTACTGACTCTTATGTGGCAACTTCTCTCCACTCATGTGATAGCGCCTTTGATCAACTTTTTGACTAGACAAAGACACTCCACACCCGTTGTGCCCACCCAAGATGACCAGGCCTGAGAATCATGGCTGGACAATATGCAAAACATATTGGGCCTGATTCATTACTGTATTCTCTCCAGAATTTTGGCATAAACTACCTTGAAATGTTTATAACGAAGAGAAAAATGGAGCCTTAAATTGCTTAGAACAATTATTCAAATTTTATTGCATATAAAAATTAAAATCAGTTACAGAAATCACCCATATAACATTTATGCACAAAAATGTGATCAACACAGACCTCAGGCTGTGAGTGGCCAGTGGCGCCGACTACAATATGTTTTAATAAATAGTGAATATGCCACAAGGACATTCCTATACACAGTACATGCTGATAGTATCTAGTGAGTCCATAAATTATGCCCTGAACCAAAGGAAAAGGTATAATACCTAGTACATCTTAGTAACTATCGATGGGCTACAGGGAAAATATATATTAAATAGTTGGACTCATAAACATACCCAGCATATTCCCCCATGATGATGCGGTCACTTATACAAGCGAAACGTGCGTAGGGGACGTGGGGAATCCTCTCACCAGGCTGACATTCCCATTGGCGTCCATCCTTAATTGCTGGGTATGTAAG
The DNA here is from genome assembly GCF_046119375.1 of Phyllobates terribilis. Taxonomy (NCBI): domain Eukaryota; kingdom Metazoa; phylum Chordata; class Amphibia; order Anura; family Dendrobatidae; genus Phyllobates; species Phyllobates terribilis. The sequence goes on along the minus strand of NW_027362769.1, from coordinate 211,741,462 downwards.
GAAAACTCTAATTGGCCTTGCATTATTTTCTGTGTTTTAATATTCAGGACAGGATGGGCCTGCTGTTTTCCTTTATCTTAACATTTTGTCTTTAGTTTTTGACAAAACACCTATTAACGAAAAGGGAGTCATTAACAGATTCTTCCCCTCTAATAGCAAAGGAGATGGGACTAACCAGGATTCCCCTCCACATCCCCCCCCCTCGTCAATTGTCTAAAGACATAGTTACATAAAAGCTATCTAAATTCCCTTACAATTCTCAACCACTGGAGCATCAGGGTGTGAATATTTTCTCTCTGCGCAGTAGATTTTTTTTTTACACCACATGCTCCTTTAAATCTAGGCCATTGCGCATCTCTCAGACCGCTGGTTGTCATAATTTGACTGGTTGAATTCAGCACACATGTTAAATAATCCATTTTAATTCCATTTCAGTTACAATCACCTTTTCCTCTCAATTCCGATATTCCGATAACCTTTTCGTCCATTGTCTCACAGAGAATTTCTGTATCATTATGAAAGGACACAGGGCAACGGATAATTGGGAAGTTTCGCTGCGCTCGAGTGAAAATGCATGCCTTTATCATTTTAACCAGGCAATTCAAGCATAAAACACATATTCACTGGGTTGTCACGTAGTATTAAACAATGTCAGGGGGATTATTTGGACGAATACACTAGTGTTAATGCCATGCTATTTATTTATAGATCCTGATATTTCCACCCAGAATTGCACTCCCTCGTCTGTGTCCGATCTGATGTCCTCTTATCATTGTAAATTGGTCAGATAAACACGAATTATTGAATAGTATAAGAAAGTATTACAAAATGACACGTGTACATCAAAAATATCTCACTTGTATGCTATACTGTGATATGACCTCCAGAAGCTACAGGCCCAAGTCCTGAGTCTGATGACATATCTTTTCTGTCTTGTGCTGTGTTGTCATTTTGCGTGAATCCCTATCACTATATAGTGAGTGATATGGATATACTCTATATAGGCAAAAATATTGGGACACCTATACATGACACCTAAGGGAGCTTTTATGACCACCCACTCTAAATCAATGGCCATTAATAAGGAGTTGGTTTCATCTTTCACTCTTCTGGGAAGACTTTCTACATAAGTGGTAGTTGTATTAGAAACTTAAAATCCCAATAATTCTTTTCCTTACACTTGTGTGAAGCTGAAAAACTTAGAAGTAAATAGCATAGAAGACCTAAAAGACTGTACAGTGTAGAAGGAACATAATGTCCTAAAAGCAATTTAGCCGGTAGCGTAGCAACATTATAAAGAACAGTCACTTCAGCATCAATTAACTTAAACCATTTTATCTTCTTAAGTAGCCCATATGAAACACTTTAAGAAGCAATTTCATGTTATGTTTGACCCTCTAGGATCGAGGCTATAACATCCATAGTAATCTTATTTTTATGTAAAGGATTTTCAGCCTCTACACAGTTTAATAAAAAAGAATAAGCCATTGCTGTTTCTCTGATATTGGTGCCCGAGGCTTTAGAAATGGGATCAGGAGCTGAAAATAGGATGGCTTTTTTTTTGGACTTTCCTTAATTTACCAGAGACCTTTTCTTTTGCCACTATTCATTACAGCTACTTTACATTTATAGAAACTGATAATCAAGTGAAAACTCTCAGTTCTAGTAATTGAGACATGTAAGAGAATTATTGTATGATACAGTTATATGAAAAAGTTTGGGCACCCCTATTAATCTTAAGCTTATTGTTTTATAAAAATTGGTGTTTTTGCAACAGCTATTTCAGTTTGATATATGTAATAACTGTTGGACACAGTAATGTTTCTGCCTTGAAATGAGGTTTATTGTACTAACAGAAAATGTGCAATCTGCATTCAAGCAAAATTTGACAGGTGCATAAGTATGGGCACCTCACCAGAAAAGTGACATTAATATTTAGTAGATCCTCCTTTTGGAAAAATAACAGCCTCTAGTCGCTTCCTGTAGCTTTTAATGAGTTCCTGGATCCTGTATGAAGGTATTTTTGACCATTCCTCTTTACAAAACAATTCCAGTTCAGTTAAGTTTGATGGTCGCCGAGCATGGACAGCCCTCTTCAAATGATCCCACAGATGTTCAATGATATTCAGGTCTGGGGACTGGGATGGCCATTCCAGAACATTGTAATTGTTCCTCTGCATGAATGCCTGAGTAGATTTGGAGCGGTGTTTTGGATCATTGTCTTGCTGAAAGATCCATCCCCTGCGTAACTTCAACTTTATCACTGATTCTTGAACATTATTGTCAAGAATCTGCTGATACTGAGTGGAATCCATGCTTCCCTCAACTTTAACAAGATTCCCGATGCCGGCATTGGCCACACAGCCCCAAAGCATGATGGAACCTCCACCAAATTTTACTGTGGGTAGCAAGTGTTTTTCTTGGAATGCTGTGTTTTTTTGCCGCCATGCATAACGCCTTTTTGTATGACCAAACAACTCAATCTTGGTTTCATCAGTCCACAGGACCTTCTTCCAAAAAGAAATTGGCTTCTCCAAATGTGCTTTTGCATACCTCAGCCGACTCTGTTTGTGGCGTGCTTGCAGAAACGGCTTCTTTCGCATCACTCTCCCATACTGCTTCTCCTTGTGCAAAGTGCATTGTATAGTTGACCGATGCACAGTGACACCTTCTGCAGCAAGTTGATGCTGCAGCTCTCTGGAGGTGGTCTGAGGATTGTCCTTGACTGATCTCACCATTCTTCTTCTCTGCCTTTCTGATGTTTTTCTTGGCCTGCCACTTCTGGCCTTAACAAGAACTGTCCCTGTGTTCTTCCATTTCCTTACTATGTTGCTCACAGTGGAAACTGACAGGTTAAATCTCTGAGACAGCTTTTTGTATCCTTCCCCTGAACAACTATGTTGAATAATCTTTGTTTTCAGATCATTTGACAGTTATTTTGAGGAGCCCATGATGCCACTCTTCAGAGGAGATTCAAACAGGAGAACAACTTGCAAGTGACCACTTTAAGTAGCTTTTCTCATGATTGCATACACCTGGCTATGAAGTTCAAAGCTCAATGAGGTTACAAAACCAAAAAAGTGCTTTAGTACGTCAGTAAAAAGTAGGTAGGAGTATTTAAAACAAGAAAATGATAAGGGTGCCCATACTTATGCACCTGTCAAATTTTGTTTGAATGCAGATTGCACATTTTCTGTTAGTACAATAAACCTCATTTCAAGGCAGAAACATTACTGTGTCCAACAGTTATTACATATATCAAACTGAAATAGCTGTTGCAAAAACACCAATTTTTATAAAACATTAAACGTAAGATTAATAGGGGTGCCCAAACTTTTTCATATAACTGTATCTGTGCACACTTCAATCTGCTTTTATCATTGTCGAAATAATGCCTGTTATTTAATCTAAATAGGATGAAAATGTTGTACTCATCCTTAATCTTATACATATTATTATAGAAGTTGAAGTTCCAAATTTCCATACCATATTGTGCTGCAGACATCATTAGGGGGAGCTTATGAACTTAGTGAGCACAGATGTATTAAACACGTTTGCCTGTAATGTTAAAAGGGTTGTCCGCTATTAGACAACCCCTTTACAGCTAACGTGGCCAAAGTAAAATTTAAAAAACATGTACTTACCTCCCGATGTCAGCACTGTCTCCCAGTAGTCCTGTGACATTGTTATGTCACACAACCACTGAGGTCAATCAGCAGACCTTCACTTTCACTAAATAGTGAAAGTCTTCAGCTGATCAGTGGCTGCTGATTGACTGCAGCAGTCACATGATATAACAATACCACGTGATTCCCAGGAGACAGTACTGACCAGGGCGGTGGAGTCGGTAAGCTAAACATCCGACTCCGACTCCTCAATTTCCATGACCACGACTCCGACTTCCTCATACATGGCTCATGTTTAAGTGATAAATTTACTGTAGCGCAGATTCATCTCTGGTAAAAATCTAGACCCTTAGATCAGGAATAGGACAGACATTTATAGGACATTTCATAACTTTCCCAAATTCTTATGAAAAAATATTCCCCACAAACTGCATTGAACTACTGTACCCAATTTATTATATATTTTAGGAGTTGGAGTCGGTCAATTTTATACCGACTCCGATTCCACTAAAATGGACACAGACTCCACAACTCCAACTCCACAGCCCGGGTACTGACATCAAAGGAGTTGCACCAGTCCCAGATATAACGATATGTTTTTTTTAACTTTATTTTGGCCACTTTAGGTGTTAAAAAGGTGTTGTTGTCCGGTAGTAGAAGGTTGCATATGAGCTGGAAACCATATAAAAAAAATAAACTTAATTAATCCCCTCCCAATACAGCAGTACCACTCTCGTGGTTCTCAACCATTCTGAAGTGATTACTCATTTACAAGACCTTTTCTTTCAATCATTGACTTCAGTGGTCACATGGTGTACATGCAGGACTCACTACTGAGGCAAATGATTGGCTGCAGCAATCACATGAATAATTGACATGATGTTACCGCCAGCGGGTGATTAAACAAGTGAGTAATGTATATATTTTTTTTAACTGTTTCTTGCTCTTAGGGAAGTTTCTTAAAATCCCTTTAAGTGGCTCAATGTTATCTATATGAATCATTATGCTAGAGTACCAGTTAAAAGTTTGGACACCCCTGTTCAAGCAGTTGTTTTATTTGTCCTTTTTGGAATGTGCAAATTGTAGATTCATATTGAAGGCAACAAAACCACTAAGCGGCACATATGGAATCAAAGAGTATAGAAATACAAGTGAAACAAACCACAATAGGTGTTAGATCTTAGATTTCTCAGAGCTCCCCCTTTTACTTTGCTGATAGCTTAACACATTCTTAGCAATCTTTCAATCAACTGTATCACCTCTAATGGCTGTCCAACAGTTTTGAAGACGTTCCTACAGCTGCTGAACACTTTTTGGCTGCTTTTCCTTCACTATGCAGTCCAACTCTTCCAAACCATCTCAATTGGGTTGAGGTCAGGTGGTTGTGGATGCCATGTCACCTGACACAACACTTCACCCCTCTCCTTCTTGGTCACATAGCCCTAACATTGCCTGAAGGTCGGTTTTGGGTTATTGTCCAGTTGCATTACAAATAATGGTCCCGCTAAGTGTAAACCAGATGGGATGTCATATTATTGCAGAAGGCTGTGGTGGTCATGCTGGGTATGTGTGCCTTAAATTTGGAATAAATCACCAATGTTGTCACCAACAAAGCATCCCCACACCATCACACTTCCCCCTGCATGCTTCATGATGGTCATCACATGTAGATAGCATCCACTTATCTTTTCTGTATCTCACAAAGACATGGATGGCAGTTGGTATCAAAAATCTCAAATTTTGCATGCAGTACAGATTTTGACTGATCTAATGTTCAGTTCTTGTGTTGCTTGGCCCAAACAAGTCTCTTCTTCTTTCTTGTAGTCCTCAGTATTGTCTTGTTTGCAGCAATTTGGCCATAAAGACCCGTTTCTCGCAATCTCCTCTGGACAGTTGATGTTCAGATGTGTCTGTTACTTGATATCTGTGCATCAGTTATGAGGACTGTTATCTATGGTATTGTCAATTTGATTATGAGGCTGGAAACTCTGGTTAACTTATCCTCTGCAGCAGAGGTAATTAATGGTCTTCCTGGGGCAGCTCTCATGGGAGTCAGTTTCATCTAAGTGATTGATGGTTTTCATTACTTCACTTCAGGATACCTACAAGGTTTTATCAATGTTCCAGATTGACTGACTTTCATGTATTTAAGTGCTGATGGACTGTTGTTTCTCTTTACTTAGTTGAGTGGTTCTTGCCATATTCTGATTTAGAACAGTTGTGAAATAGGGCTAAGCAATATATGGAACTGTATACCAACACAGCTGTATACCAACACTACCTCTGCAAAACACACCCGATGGTCGCAAACAAATCTGATTCTGATTCCACAAATAAACTTTTGAGGAGGCATACTTCTTCATTGGAAGCTACTCCAGGTCACTGCCTGATGAAGCTGCTTAAGAGAATGCCAAGTGGGTTTAGAGCTGTCAGAATAAAAGGGGAGTGCTTTGATGAATCTATGGTTTAACACATATTCTGGTTTGTTTCACATGTGTTTTTTACGGTTTTCCATATGTGTCCTTTTGTGGTTTTACGGCCTTCAGTCTGAATCTACAATGTGCACCTTCCAATAAGAATATGGAAAACCATTGCATGAACAGGTGTGTCCAAACTTTTGACCAATGCTGTATGTGAATCAGTCTTCATTGACCTAGTGGTGGATAGAATTCAATATTTTAGTGGAGTTGTAATTCAGGGAGTAAAAATCAGTGCATCAACCCTGTAACATATAATATATATTTCCCATTGCAAAGGAAGCAAAGACATATCCTAAAGATATCTGGTCTAACACAAAATCTGTCTGAGAGCCACCCACATGCATAACATTGTGTCTTCTTTTCTGACAGAGAGGACTTTCGTGCCTCTCAGTAACAAAAGGTCATGCACTTTAGATAAAAGTCAGCCAAACCTGCTGATATTACTGGGATTGACCGACCATGTGAAGTGTATGTGGTCTCTTCTATAAAATGTCAGGTGAGAGAAGGATTTGACCTGCTGAATTTCAATGGCTGATCCCTTTTTGGCATAGAGATAAGAAGAATCTAACAGTGTCTCTCTCAGAGAATACAGGAATGCTTAGCCGGACCAAGTATTCTTGTGTATGGAGGAATCGGGAGAGATAGCTGTTGGCGGAGCGATCGCTCTGCCAACAGCTATCTAATGTGTATGGGGGCCTTAAAGTGAGCGTGACAGATGATACATGCTGCCCAATCCCCCGACAGCATGTATCAGGCACTTGCTGTGTGATCTCAGCCAGGTACGTTTGACTCTGTAACGCTGCGGCTTTTCTGAGAAAAACATACTTTAATAGCCGCCATGGACCGAGCTGCTCCATAGACTAGTCCCTGGCGGCTTCTCGCCACCTACTGCCCTGGATTGGCAGGTCTCTGCCTATGCACACACGTAGATTGGGATGGACAGTATTTATCATCTGTCAAGTTCACTTTAAGACTTGGGTGCAACTGGCATATCTGCTCCCCCTGTAGCTATTTTCCTCCAAAAATTGTGATACCAATTGTAAGCATCGTTGCTTAGTGGCTATCATTGTGACCTTATAACACTAGGATCCTCAGTTCACGTGATCAAGAACAGTATCCTGAACAAATCTGCATGTTTTCTTATGAAATTAGTTCTAGTGTGTGACATAGGGAATTAGGATTGTGAGCTCCATTGGGGACAGGGACCGATGTGACTGGTAGTAACCTCTGTAGTACTGCAAAATATGTTAGCGCTATATAAGCAATGGGAGCTAAGATTTGGAACCTCATTGGGAACAGGACTGACGTGAATGGTAGTAATTAATAAGCCCCTGTACTTTGTGTCACCCCCACCTCATTATAGATTGTAAGCTCTTACGAGCAGGGTCGTCATTGTTTTTGCTTTAATTATTGCATTATCTTTAGCTATGTTACTTATGACTGTTGTATATGAACCTCTGAATTGTAAAGCGCTGCAGAATATCTTGGCGCTATATAAATAAAGATTATTATTAGTGTTGAGCGAACGTGGTCGGATAACGTGTTATCCGAGCATGCACGGCCTTATCCGAGTATTCTTGGCCCGCTCGGTTATTATGTTTGCCTCCCAGCGGCTTCATGTTTTCCGGCGGAAGACAGACGCAACACATGTGGAGATTGCCTGTTTGTTAGCCAATCCCCGCATGTGTTGCGTCTGTCTTCTGCTGGAAAACATGCGGCCGCTGGGAGGCAAACATAATAGACGAGCAGACCGAGAATACTCGGATAAGGCCGTGCATGCTCGGATAACACGTTATCCAAGCATGTTCGCTCAGCACTAGTAGTAATCTCTGCAACACTGCAAAATACGTTAACACTATGTAAGCAATGGGAATTAAATAATATACCCCAGTCTAGTTACACTTACATACTAGAGCCTATTTCTTAACAAACACAAGTACCTGGAAAATAAACATGTAAGTATTAGGAACATACAAGCTCCATAAAGATGTCGCTCCTGGTCATACTTGAACCCAGTTATACTGATAAATAATTGGAAGCTACAGTAGAATATGTAAACTATACATAGTTCTAAAGCTAGATATATTCTTAGGAAAGAAACATTTCCTGAGCCTGTAGGCCAATATTTACATGCTGTCAAGTATACTTGTGAACAGCTCAGTATGGCATCATGGCATATAAAAATGTAAATATAAGAAGCTGATAGTATATGCACATAATAAACAGCCTCCGTATATTTTCTGTCCAGATAAAGATTTTAGCTTAGAATTTATTTTAGAGACTGGATGCCCTTGTAATTAGAAAATGGCATCAGAAGGCAGAATGCCCCTGCACTTTCCAGACATATTCTCTTTTTCTAACCAGTTTCATCAATAGAACGTAAACAAATTACAGTAATCATCAGGATACGGATCAGGTTCCTTTCTCTTCTATGTTGCTGCTAGATTATAAATATAAATTATATTCTTCAGCAGGTTATTTTATTTTTTTAAATCGGAATTTCTTTTTTGAAATAGGAAATGACATAGTAAAGAATTACAGGAAAATGGATCCACAGAATAAGGAATTTCTCAATGTTGGGACTTTGTAGAACTTGCAAATGTTTTTGTTCTTTTAATTAATGAAGAATTCTAAATAATTTATAGAAAAAAATAAACATTGTTGTCATAGCGGCCAAATAAAGATAAATTTGAATATTTGAATAAACTTTAGTATCTTAATTGTGACCTCGTTGTATGTCAACTTTTTTCTTTTTACTACATGCCACAAATAAGTTTTAATTTAGGAGCTCTCATCAGTGGACATAATCACAGTTGCAGGGGGTTCTCCATCCTCATTTCTCATGGGTGGAGTGAACGTGAACAAAGCACCTCTTCATAACCAATGCAGCATTAACAAACAACCAATAGGCCATTTTTTATTAGAGTATGTCTTTAGCACTCATAGTATCTTCATCCTGTGTCTTACATGGCCTTTCATCCACTGTATTTGTTGCTTTCCAGTTCATTTCTTGTGTTTGATTGAGTCTTATTGACTAGTAAGACCTTTAAACTTTTTTTTTTCCTTTTCCCTTTCAGTCTTTCTTTCATACTGTTTTGGAAAACAGCCCTTATTGTGACACCATGGTTGATAATAATTTGCGAATCACTAACTGGAATAGAAAACTAGGCTGCAAATGTCAATATAAACACATTGTCGACTGGTGTGGCTGCTCGCCAAATGACTTCAAGCCTTCTGACTTCCACCGCTTTCAGGTACGTATGTCTCCATTAAAAATAGTTTTCTTTTATACAGACATCCTTACTTTCCTATTGTTTCTGTTTGTAGCATGAAAATATGCATGTTAATATGATAATACTGCTTAAAATATTTTATCGGTTTTAAAGGGGTATTCCCAATTTATGCAGTGATGGTATATCACTAGGATATTACATCATCTTATGAATGGTGAGGGCCAGATCTTTGGAACCCCATTGATGCTGAAGATTCATTGATTTAAAGGTGTTGTCCCACAAATAAAGTTCATTTTAATCAATAGACCTTGGACTAATAATAATTTCCACAATTGGATGTGTTTAAATAAAATGTTCCTGTGCTGAGATAATCTTATAAATGTGCCCCTGCTGTGTACTGTGTAATGGCTGTGTCTCACCATGCAGGAACATGGTCTCATACCACAGCTTCTGGGCAGGGGAGGAAGCAAAAGAGAATATACAGATATCACAGCATGGGATCGCAAATAATTCTTACTTTGAGGTAAAACATTTTTTAAAAACAGGCAGAGAAATGTTTTACCTCACAGAAAGAATCAGCTGTGATCCCCGGCTGTAATGTCTGTATACTCTTTTGCTTCCTCCTCTGCCCAGGAGATGTGGTATGATCAGACTATGTTCCTGCACGGTCAGACACAGCCATTACACAGTACACAGCAGGGGCACATTTATAAGATTATCTCGGCACAGGAACATTTTTTTAAACACATCCAATTGTAGAACTTATTATTATTCCAATATGTATTGATTAAAATCAATTTTAAAATGAACTTTGTTCTTGGGAAAACCCCTTTAATGCAGTGGGCACCTTCATGTTTTTTCCCCACACAGGACACTCTGGCCACCTGCAGTGTGTAGGAACTGCAGCTGTGCTCCATTCAGGTGAAAAGGACTATATAACTGTTCCTAGCACGATTAAGTTTATGACAAGACCTCTGTGAAGGCAAAACCATGATCAGTAGGGGTCCCAAAGCTTGAATTGTGACTGGTTACCGAGTGAAGGCAAATTTTAGCTGACACAAGGTCTACCTAAAGTGGTTGATATGCTGTTTTGATTTGGGTTAGGCTGTTGCTCACAATAGCAATGGCTGATGGGCAGACAGACAAATGTCACCTGTAAGCGGAGTTCATAGTGTGAACAGACAGAAGATCAGAATTGCCAGAATTCTTTCAACGCAGGTAACAGATAGAGGAACAGGGCAGGCGACAAACAACTAATTTTACTTGACATGTGAAAAAGTGTATCTAGTGACATGACTATTTTGGCTCTGTCCTTGCTAGTTCCCTGACTACTAGACTTGATACATATTAATTCGCATGACCCAACCTTTTGGCCACATCAGTAACTTGTGGCTGCTGAACAGGAAGTATGAGGATTGCCTCTTACCTAACAACATCTGCGGCTCCTCTTTTGATTAACTGACTTGGCGCGACAGCCTCGTTGTGACGTGACTTGCATGTTGAAGAGAATGATGGTGTGCACTCAGCTCTCTTGGGAGGTGCTGGTCGAGCCGGGTGGATGGTATAGTAGAGTATAGTGGAGAGGAAACGACCACACTCTCACTGAGTCTGAATTAAGTGTGATTTTATTATAGCAAGTATAAACAATGTGCCGAAATGCCTGGAGACATATGCATTAACAGGTACATGGATGAAACAGCGCAGACAATGAGGAGACAGTGGTACTTCAACAACTATTTATTCGATTAACACAATGAAAGGGGTGCCTTCGGCACAATATCTGGAGCGCAAACAGTGAAAATGAAACAAGTTATGTTACAAGAAGAATACTGTAATTCAGATGAACAGGATATTGACACTATGCTATTTACACTCTATCGTTCTATTATTACCATTAAATAACTGTTATCGTCAGTGATGTCTTAGTCCTATTACCCCAACCTAAAGGGCATCACTGTCACTACTGGACCCGTCACCATTGTCACTCTCTAGACAACACAAAACATCACACAGGCCCTAACGGAAGTCAACAATACTGCCCACTAGGCCGCAAGTCCCAAGTTGGTGAGTTTCTCCGTACACTCGTCACACTGGCCGCCTTTGTTCCCTGAAGCACAGCCCCCGGTCCCCACTTTGTATTGTACAACTACTCTGAAAGTGACGGCTCACATGAACGACCCTCCGCTACGGCCTAGTCGCTGCCCGTCTGCCTAGTCTCTGCTCGTCTTTCTCTGCCCTTGTTCTGCTCACTCGGCTCAGCTCTCCTGGCTCTGTTGTCTTTAGAGTCTTTAATTGGATCTGGTCTCTTGATTCCTTTACTCGAATCTGGTCTCTCGACTCCATTAGTCGGATCTGGTCTCTCAGCTCCTATACTAGTATCTGGTCTCTCGACTTCTTTACTTGGATCTGGTCTCTTGACTCCTTTACTCGGATCTGGTCTTTCAAATGGCGGCTATAAGCCAGCTTGCTGTACTATACGTCCGTCCTTCTACAGGTTTTGGTGCCAACTCCCCCCCCTTCACTGCCCTCCTGGGCCTTTTATAATTGCTAACTGCACCACAGCTATCACCTGACCTAGTGTCTCCTCCAATCTCTTCCCCGAGGGAACATACACTTCACTCTTGAGTTCCTGCTAATGTAATTCATTCTGCTTTCACTTTCTCTATTTTCTTTGACCAGCAGATGGCTGTGTTTGCTTGCAGCCACTCTGTAAGGCATTAACTATGTGCATCTTCTCACTTGTCTATCTCATTACATATGCGACAGGATAACCTGTCACATATGTTTCCATGCATTTTGACACGTTGTTTGTGCTTCTTATAATAAAATCACATTTGATTCAAGACTCCGTGAGAGTGAGGTCATTTTATCTCTACGTGACTTACATGTGACATATCACTAGACTGGCTAATCAAAACAAAATGCCATCAGATAGTAGGTGGTTCACAGGGCTGCAGTCCAGCATCCACAGATTACTGACGTGGCTGATGGACTGGGTCCTGCCTATCGTTTTGCATAAACTCTAGTAGTCAGGGAACTAGGCAGATCAGAGCTGCTAGAGAAAAGTCACTAGATAGACTTTTTAACATGGCAGTAGCTTTTAGTACCTTATTTCTTACACAGTGGGCATTTGGAAAGTGAAGTGCACTAGCTGTGACGAAATATTTGGCTCCCTGAACCTATAGTGCACATTGTAAGAAGTACCGGAGCCAGAGGTTATGGTAGGTGCAGGAGGACATGCCCAGAGACCAGAAGCAAGGCAAGCAGAAGGAAGCCACCACTGACCATGTGGAAAGCAACTGCGGGTATGGCGATAAGAGAGATAGACCTTACTGAATTTCAAGTTTTGCAGATCTGTCAATTGAATACAGGTTGCTTTGCTGAAGTTTTTAGTTACTAAATAGGATACAGAATACAAATGGATGTTACATTTTGAGTGTAGGAGTGCCAGGGACAGTGTTGGCACAAGGCAAACCTGGCAGATGGCCCAGGGTCTACTGCATAAACATGCTTTATGATTGTCAAGCTAAATGCAGACTAGACATAGGCCTTATTATGACTGTTTTTTCTAAGGTTTCACTTATACCTGGAGTGTTAATCCACTATATGTGTATCATTCAGGTTTTGTCTTCAACTTGCAAAAATAATTTGTGAAAAACTTTCTTGCCAATAACTTCCTGAGCTTCCTCTAAACATCCTTGCCTGTTTGTTAGAGGTGCTCAGCATGCTGCGGGAGCACTAAATGTATGCAAATAAACATCATTTACATTCAGCAAGCTTTGTATGTGAATGAATTTATGTGCGCACTTAATGGATGTTTTGACAACTAAAGGCATGAGTTGGACAGGTCTAGTCTACTGCATTTATCTTTCAGCCGAGATATATCAATGTAGAATCAGCTCAGCCACGACCTTGATTTGTTCTGCATCCACTTGTGAAGGTCGTGAAGAAGCAGCAACAGCTCAGCTCTTGTAGCAGACAGGATTTTCATGGACATCGGCCAGATTGTTGCTAAAATGAACTGACCATCAAAGATATCTCACTGCAGATGCCAAACAAGCTTTTTTTTATTATTGCTCTTTTATTAACGAAATGTTATCAGAGTATTTAGTTGCCATTTCACTGGAATTGGGTTCACTTTGTCTGTAAACTGTATTCCTTTACAGATCTTCTCACATGGGAAAAGAGGCCAGTTTTGGCCGACATGTAATTGCTGCAAACAATATCCACTTCTCTGAAAAGCCAATAATCCTAGTAGAAATCAATTCCTTCTCCTGTGATGTATTTGGCATTGTCTAGACATAATTAAAAGCTATAGGTCGTACAGAACATTTTACACTTGGGTTCTAATATGGATACTGAATACTCTGAATGCACTCTACAGATAAACCTTTCGGCTAGGTTGTACTATATAGTAATCTCAGATGACCCCTACTCGTTGAATCATAACCCAAAGTGTTGGGGTGTGGTTAGGTGGACCTAACCTGGTCATAAATAATTCAGTTATAATGCTTATAAACAGTGTTGGACTGGGGTGCCAGGTGTAAGGTTGACTCTGGTGGCCCACTTTTCAGCTACATGCAAATATTACATCACCATATTTCACAAACTTACCTATGCTTTTATATAATAATTAACTTAGCAGTTTGTTAAGTGAATGATGAGATTCTGCCTTTGACTATACAAAGTGAATCAAATGTATCTTGCCAACTACGTCCCATACAGGGGTCCACTGGGGAATTCACCTGATCTCCTATGGGCCAGTCCAAGCCTACTTATAAATCTTATAGAGACTGGTTCATCACATGAATGAGATTGTGAAGCCATCACTGATTATTAGGCTATGGAGTTTGCATTAGTCCCCCAAGAAGCTTCAAATTACACCTTAGCATGTTTTTGCCCCTTTTTCTATTCTTGGACAGGTATTTAGAGATATATAAGAGTTCTTAAGGGCGCTGGTGGGTATAATTAAGTTAACCTGCAGCACGTAGTAAGGGGCACCATATACCACATAAGCATAAAACCTAAAATAAACGAGATCTACTGCGCTGGTACACTCACTTTAAATGACACGAGAGGTTAAGAAGATAAAAAAAAAATTTTTTTTATTTTTATTTATACAAAACTGGTTAAAATAAGGATAAAATATGAGGCTAAAATTCCCAGAAGAAGCGAGGTTCCATGGAGGAATATGAACGAAATATCAGTGGATTATTCTCGGTATATCCAGGACGTACAGGTACCTGTGAAGGGTATATATACTATGATAAGTATAGGAATAGTTGGCGAATTATCTTATTAATATATAGAGATTTTAGTTACCTGAAAGGTAATTAGGTGGTGGAAGAATAATCACATATGGATGCCTCTGGCTAGTTCTCTTGAACCTGTCAGCTGTGAGTAAAAGAAGGGGGGCTAATTATTAAGAGACAGGGTATTACCACGTTTAGAGTTTGAGTTGGGTATTTTACCTGTATAGTAGAAATCTTAAATAAGTGGAAAGGTCTGTATATATCTGGTAGGATTAGGGGGTTACTCCCGTGGGTTATTGCAGAGACTATAGGGTACTAGAAAGTGGGAATAGAAAATTAAAACGTTAAAACGTATATAGATCTAGGTAGCACACTTTTCACAGTTTGTCTTACCCGTAGGGAAGTAGTTTTGTGGATCTAGAGGGTAGTAGTTGTCTAATGGTGGTGGATGTAGTCACAGTATAGTCATCCAGACTAGTGTAGTCATCGAGATTAGTTATACCACCTAGGGGAGCTATGTGTCAATGATGGTTATTATAAATAATAATTATTATAAATACAGTACTCATAGGTAAAAAGAAGGGTAAGATGATCTCTTATATATATATATAGAGTTACGTACTGCTGCAATAGAATGAGAAGTCTTACCACTAGTGGCTCTGTGTGATGGAAAAAGAATCAGCTGTGGAGTAGGTTGAGCTGTATAGAAAAAATCCTGGTTCGTAGCAATAGATAGAGAGCGCTGGTAAGTGCTTTGTAGCTGTTTCTTTCGACGGTGGTGGTGGTAAGTATTCCTTGGGGCGGTGGAGTCTGTCGTGCATGCACGTGTAGTCCCGGATGGGTACGTGTTGCTGGAGTTGTTACCTTTGTCGGCGTCCTGGTTAGAAGGCTTGCTTCGTGGGGACGGGACTGCTGGATGTCAGGGCTGAGGGCGTCGGAGTCCCGGCCGGAGACTCCGGCACCTGCGTGCAGCACCCGAGGAAAGAAAGATGATGATCTCAGTAGGACCTGCGTTGCGTAAGGTCTTAATAGTCACGTGACTGGGAGACGGAGAGCAGGAGAGGCCACACTTCCTACGCGTTTCGGATACTACGGTATCCTTCGTCAGGGATAATCTCGATGACTACACTAGTCTGGATGACTATACTGTGACTACATCCACCACCATTAGACAACTACTACCCTCTAGATCCACAAAACTACTTCCCTACGGATAAGACAAACTGTGAAAAGTGTGCTACCTAGATCTATATACGTTTTAACGTTTTAATTTTCTATTCCCACTTTCTAGTACCCTATAGTCTCTGCAATAACCCACGGGAGTAACCCCCTAATCCTACCAGATATATACAGACCTTTCCACTTATTTAAGATTTCTACTATACAGGTAAAATACCCAACTCAAACTCTAAACGTGGTAATACCCTGTCTCTTAATAATTAGCCCCCCTTCTTTTACTCACAGCTGACAGGTTCAAGAGAACTAGCCAGAGGCATCCATATGTGATTATTCTTCCACCACCTAATTACCTTTCAGGTAACTAAAATCTCTATATATTAATAAGATAATTCGCCAACTATTCCTATACTTATCATAGTACAGTTATATGAAAAAGTTTGGGCACCCCTATTAATCTTAAGCTTATTGTTTTATAAAAATTGGTGTTTTTGCAACAGCTATTTCAGTTTGATATATGTAATAACTGTTGGACACAGTAATGTTTCTGCCTTGAAATGAGGTTTATTGTACTAACAGAAAATGTGCAATCTGCATTCAAACAAAATTTGACAGGTGCATAAGTATGGGCACCTCACCAGAAAAGTGACATTAATATTTAGTAGATCCTCCTTTTGGAAAAATAACAGCCTCTAGTCGCTTCCTGTAGCTTTTAATGAGTTCCTGGATCCTGTATGAAGGTATTTTTGACCATTCCTCTTTACAAAACAATTCCAGTTTAGTTAAGTTTGATGGTCGCCGAGCATGGACAGCCCTCTTCAAATGATCCCACAGATGTTCAATGATATTCAGGTCTGGGGACTGGGATGGCCATTCCAGAACATTGTAATTGTTCCTCTGCATGAATGCCTGAGTAGATTTGGAGCGGTGTTTTGGATCATTGTCTTGCTGAAAGATCCATCCCCTGCGTAACTTCAACTTTATCACTGATTCTTGAACATTGTTGTCAAGAATCTGCTGATACTGAGTGGAATCCATGCTTCCCTCAACTTTTAACAAGATTCCCGATGCCGGCATTGGCCACACAGCCCCAAAGCATGATGGAACCTCCACCAAATTTTACTGTGGGTAGCAAGTGTTTTTCTTGGAATGCTGTGTTTTTTTGCCGCCATGCATAACGCCTTTTTGTATGACCAAACAACTCAATCTTGGTTTCATCAGTCCACAGGACCTTCTTCCAAAAAGAAATTGGCTTCTCCAAATGTGCTTTTGCATACCTCAGTCGACTCTGTTTGTGGCGTGCTTGCAGAAATGGCTTCTTTTGCATCACTCTCCCATACTGCTTCTCCTTGTGCAAAGTGCATTGTATAGTTGACCGATGCACAGTGACACCATCTGCAGCAAGTTGATGCTGCAGCTCTCTGGAGGTGGTCTGAGGATTGTCCTTGACTGATCTCACCATTCTTCTTCTCTGCCTTTCTGATGTTTTTCTTGGCCTGCCACTTCTGGCCTTAACAAGAACTGTCCCTGTGTTCTTCCATTTCCTTACTATGTTGCTCACAGTGGAAACTGACAGGTTAAATCTCTGAGACAGCTTTTTGTATCCTTCCCCTGAACAACTATGTTGAATAATCTTTGTTTTCAGATCATTTGACAGTTATTTTGAGGAGCCCATGATGCCACTCTTCAGAGGAGATTCAAACAGGAGAACAACTTGCAAGTGACCACTTTAAGTAGCTTTTCTCATGATTGCATACACCTGGCTATGAAGTTCAAAGCTCAATGAGGTTACAAAACCAAAAAAGTGCTTTAGTACGTCAGTAAAAAGTAGGTAGGAGTATTTAAAACAAGAAAATGATAAGGGTGCCCATACTTATGCACCTGTCAAATTTTGTTTGAATGCAGATTGCACATTTTCTGTTAGTACAATAAACCTCATTTCAAGGCAGAAACATTACTGTGTCCAACAGTTATTACATATATCAAACTGAAATAGCTGTTGCAAAAACACCAATTTTTATAAAACATTAAACGTAAGATTAATAGGGGTGCACAAACTTTTTCATATAACTGTATATATACCCTTCACAGGTACCTGTACGTCCTGGATATACCGAGAATAATCCACTGATATTTCGTTCATATTCCTCCACGGAACCTCGCTTCTTCTGGGAATTTTAGCCTCATATTTTATCCTTATTTTAACCAGTTTTGTATAAATAAAAATAAAACATTTTTTTTTTTTATCTTCTTAACCTCTCGTGTCATTTAAAGTGAGTGTACCAGCGCAGTAGATCTCGTTTATTTTAGGTATTTAGAGATGTTGATCTTGGAGAAAAAAAAGTGCTCCTTATGTTCAAAATGTTGATCTTGAAGGAAACCGGTTTTGATCTTCACTTCCTGCCATAGGATGATCTTCGGTCTATAATTCTTGATCAATATTGTCATTTAGAATAAAGCTTTTATACTAGATTTTTCTTAAAAAATGTTTTCCTAGGAAATGTTTGTCACCTAGCCACAGGACAGGTGATAAATATATGATTTCTGGGGGTGACAACTGGTTGGACCTCCACCTATCGCCAGGATTGGATCCCAAAATCCTCTTTGTGATAGAGGCTGTAGCACACATGTGTGACTACTATTCTGTGCCTACAAAATGAGATTCTGATTTTTCTTTTATCCTAAGTCATATTTCAAGGTTCATTTAAAGGGTTGATATTGACTTGTAGGATTGCTACTTCCAATAGGTGGCGCTAGAGTTCAGGTCCTATTCCTCTCTGAAGAGGCTCTCAATTGACTCTCTGAGGAGTCAATTTGCATATTTAATTCCCCAGAGGAGCATGCAAGGCATTTAAGTCTCTTCATACTGGCGTGCCAGACCTGGCATGTCACTCTGCACAAGAAAAAACCTTACCCCTTAGACCACTATTCCATTCACTTCTATGAGACTGATGAAACAGCAATTCTCCCCAGCGATCATAGATCTATACTATGTACAGGTAATAAAAGTATTTAGTGAGAAAACCCACTTTAAAGTATTCAAATACGCCCAAAGACCAAATATTCTCATAAATCCCATTGAAAAGGTAAGCTAAGTATATATGTCAATAGTGATATTTTACTAATAAATGAGAGTCATGTTTATGGGTGTTTTGCATGGTCCAGGATTATATGAATTTTAGCATAGTAATAGTGAAAAAAAGTGAAAATGGGACAATAATAGAGTATCTGAGCAGTCTCTGACACAAACAGTCCTAAAAGGGTGTATCTGTCCTATGGTAATTTTGTAGCAAGCAAAATCCTTTATGATACCCATACTTAAAAAAATTAAGTATATAATTATGTACAAGATGCAGACATATGTGCATACCAGCATTCCTGCTAGACTTCTAGGACAAAAGGTCTTCTATGTTCTAGACTTTTATTGGGTCCTGGTGACAGGTGATGAATGCAGTCTCCTGTGCTGTACTTAAACCCTTACATCTAAAATTAAAAAAATAAATAATAAAATAATCGGCATATATTTTTTTAATAAAAATATCTTTTATTTTTTTGGTCACAGCAGATCATTGTTACAAATTAAAAATAAACCCTAAATAGTTTAGAATTGAAGTTATGCCACTTCTTTTCTATCGTCGTTCATCTGTAGGTTAATAGGAAGAAAGAACTGGGGAAATGGAGTAACCCAACACTACAGGATTAAGGCAACACACAGGTTCATTTGTAGTCTGTAACCATAGAGACACATAGATCTGCATAGGACCCATGGACACAAATAGGAAAAATGTTTTTTTTTTCAAAACTGTTTACAAATTTGTATCTTTTTTTAATTTTAGAAATAAACAAAATTCATCAAAAATAAGAAAGCAGAGTTTATTTTACTATTTGCGCACCGCATGGGGCTTTAAAATGTCACAAATTTTGGTGCATGAAGCAAAAGTAGAAATGCGGGAGTGCTGCGCTGCTGGTAAGGAAATCACCGGATTTCAGATGAACAGAAACACACTGCTCAAAAAAATAAAGGGAACACTCAAATAACACATCCTAGATCTGAATGAATGAAATATTCTCATTGAATACTTTGTTCTGTACAAAGTTGAATGTGCTGACAACAAAATCACACAAAAATCATCCATGGAAATCAAATTTATTAACCAATGGAGGCCTGGATTTGGAGTCACCCCCAAAATTAAAGTGGAAAAACACACTACAGGCTGATCCAACTTTGATGTAATGTCCTTAAAACAAGTCAAAATGAGGCTCAGTATTGTGTGTGGCCTCCACGTGCCAGTATGACCTCCCTACATCACCTGGGCATGCTCCTGATGAGGTTGCGGATGGTCTCCTGTGGGATCTCCTCCCTGACCTGGACTAAAGCATCCGCCAACTCCTGGACAGTCTGTGGTGCAATGTGACATTGGTGGATGGAGCGAGACATGATGTCCCAGATGTGCTCAATCGGATTCAGGTCTGGGGAACAGGCAGGCCAGTCCATCGCTTCAATGCCCTCATCTTGCAGGAACTGCTGACACACTCCAGCCACATGAGGTCTGGCATTGTCATGCATTAGGAGGAATCCAGGGCCAACCGCACCAGCATATGGTTTCACAAGGGGTCTGAGGATCTCATCTCAGTACCTAATGGCAGTCAGGCTACCTCTGGCGAGCACATGGAGGGCTGTGAGGCCCTCCAAAGAAATGCCACCCCACACCATTACTGACCCACTGCCAAACCGGTCATGCTGAAGGATGTTGCAAGCAGCAGATCGCTCTCCACGACGTCTCCGAAGACTCTGTCACGTCTGTCACATGTACTCAGTGTGAACCTGCTTTCATCTGTGAAAAGCACAGGGCGCCAGTGGCGACTTTGCCAATCCTGGTGTTCTGTGGCAAATGCCAAGCATCCTGCATGGTGTTGGGCTGTGAGCACAATCCCCATCTGTGGACGTCGGGCCCTCATACCACCCTCATGGAGTCAGTTTCTAACCATTTGGGCAGACACATGCACATTTGTGGCCTGCTGGAGGTCATTTTGCAGGGCTCTGGCAGTGCTCCTCCTGTTCCTCCTTGCACAAAGGTGGAGGTAGCGGTCCTGCTGCTGGGTTGTTGCCCTCCTACGGCTGCCTCCACATCTCCTGGTGTACTGGCCTGTCTCCTGGTAGCGCCTCCAGCCTCTGGACACTACGCTGACAGACACAGCAAACCTTCTTGCCACAGCTCGCATTGATGTGCCATTCTGGATGAGCTGCACTACCTGAGCAACTTCTGTGGGTTGTAGAGTCCGTCTCATGCTTCCACGAGTGTGAAAGCACAACCAACATTCAAAAGTGACCAAAACATCAGCCAGAAAGCATTGGTACTGAGATGTGGTCTGTGGTCCCCACCTGCAGAACCTCTCCTTTATTGAGGGTGTCTTGATAATTGCCAATAATTTCCATCAATTGTCTATTCCATTTGCACAACAGCATGTGAAATTGATTGTCAATCAGTGTTGCTTCCTAAGTGGACAGTTTGATTTCACAGAAGTTTGATTTACTTGGAGTTATATTCTGTTGTTTAACCCCTTTATGACATAGGGCGTGTTAGTACGTATCTGTGCCCTGGGAGTTATGGACCAGATATGTATTTATACGCTCTGGCGATTTCGCCCGCACACAGGCGCGATCGCAGCCGGGTGTCAGCTGATTGTCACAGCTGACACCCGGTGCTATGTGCAGGGAGCGTTCCCGCATCATTCCCGGCACATTAACCCCCGCAATGCTGCGATCGAAGTCGATTGCAGCATTGCGGTGGCAAGGGGAGGTGATCGGAATACTCACCTCCTCTTCCGGCCTCCAGCGCTGTCTGCCGTGGCTTCCAGGATGTTGCCATGACGACCCGATGTCGTCATGACAACATCCGGGTCACCAGACAGCAGGAAGATTTTTTGGACATGCGCAGTGCATCTCCAAACTATCTTCTCCCTGTCCAGCGCTTACAGCCTGCATGGCACAGGGATGGTGCTCCATTCCTGTGCCATGCAGGCGATCAGAGAAAAAAATGTGAAAGTCCCATAGTGGAACAAAGTAAAAAAGTTAAAAAACTGTCATAAAGTGAAAAAAAAAAATGTTAAAAAAATTGTAAAAATATAAAAAATAAATAAATAAAAATAATCCACCAAAAATAAAAATATAATGTACCCATCAATAAATATTATTATAAAAAAAAAAAAACAATAAAAGTACACATATTTGGTATCACCGCGTCCGGAACGACCTGACCTATAAAACTGTCCCACTATTTAACCCCTTCAGTGAACACGGTAAAAAAAATAAATAAAAAACGAAGCAAAAAACAATGCTTTATCACAATACCGCCAAACAAAAAATGGAATAACACGCGATCAAAAAGACGAATATAAATAAAAATGGTACCGCTGAAAACATCATCTCGTCCCACAAAATACAAGCCGCCATACAGCTCCATCAGCCGAAAAATAAAAAAGTTATAGCTCTCAGAATACAGCGATGCTAAAAAATAATTTTTTCTATAAAATTGCTTTTATTATGTAAAACATAGAAAAATTATATAAATGTGGTACCGCTGTAAACGTACTGACCCGAAGAATAAAGCTGCCTTATCAATTTTACCACACGCGGAACAGAATAAAAAAAAAACAAAAAAAACAATTCCTGAATTGTTGGTTTTTGTTTATACTGCCTCCCAAAAATCGGAATAGAAAGCGATCAAAAAATGTCACATACCTGAAAATGGCACCAATAACAACGTCAACTCATCCCGCAAAAAACAAGCCATCACATGACTCTGTCTGCCAAAATCTGGAAAAATTATAGCTCTCAAAATATGGCGATGCAAAAACTAGATTTTACAAAAAATGCGTCTTTTAGTGTGTGACAGCTGTCAGTCATAAAAACCCCATATGATTCTGGTATCGCTGTAGTCGCACCAACCCGAAGAATAAGGTCGTCTAATCACTTATACTGCACGAGGAACGGCGTAAAAATAAACTCTCGGGTTAGGGTTGTGTTTGGGCTAGGGTTAGGGCTAGGGTTAGGGCTGGGTTTGGGGTTAGGGTTGTGATGGGGTTGTGATTTTTTTCAAAAGTAAGAAAAAAAGATGACGATATGGCGACTAGTGTTGAGCGCAAGTGCTTGCTACTTGAGTTTGCATCGGGTGCTCTGGTATGCATTGTGTATCGTGGGTATTTGAGTGACATGCTCGAGTCTCCGCCCCAAATGCTTCGCGGCCAAAAAACTTTGCGGGGATTGCCTGCGATGCACGAGCGATCCCCGCATATTTTTTTTTGGGTGTCTAATAACCGTGAAACATGTGGGGCAGGGACTCGAGCATGTCACTCGAGCACATGCAGTACATGGTGCATACCTGAGTACCCGATGCAAACTCAAGTAGCGAGCACTTGCGCTCAAGACTAATGACAACTTATTCAATATGATGACCTAATGTTATCAATTCTGTGTCGTACCTCTGGGTTCAAAATGTTCACTATACCCCTTAATAAAATCCTTGAGGGGTATAGTTTCCAAAATGGGGTCACTTGTGGGGAGCTCCACTGTTTAGGCACATCAGGGGCTCTCCAAAGGCGACATGGTGTCCGCTAACAAATTGAATGGAAAATCGGCTCAAATTGTTAGCGGACGCCATGTTGCGTTTGGAGAGCCCCTGTGTGCCTAAACATTGGAGCTCCCCCACAAGTGACCCCATATTGGAAATTAGATCCCCCAAGGCACCTATCTAGATGCATAGTGAGCACTTGGAACCCCCAGGTGCTTCACAAATTGATTCGTAAAAATGAAAAAGTGTTTTTTTTTCCACTTCCAATGTTTAGGCACATCAGGGGCTCTCCAAACGCAACATGGCGTCCGCTAATTATTCAAGCAAATTTTACAATCAAAAAGTCAAATGGCGCTCCTTCCCTTCCGAGCCCTGCCGTGCGCCCAAACAGTGGTTTTTCCCCACATATGGGGTATATGCGTGCCCAGGGGAAATTGCACAACAAATTTTTGGGTCCATTTTTTCTTGTTACCCCTTTGAAAATAAAAAAAATTGGGTCTAAAGTAACATTTTTGTGAAAAAAGTTAAATGTTCATTTTTTTCTTCCACATTCCAAAAATTCCTGTGAAGCACCTGAAGGGTTAATAAAGTTCTTGAATGTGGTTTTGAGCACCTTGAGGGGTGCAGTTTTTTTGAATGATGTCACTTTTGGGTATTTTCTGTCATAAAGACCTCTCAAAGTGACTTCAAATGTGATGTGGTCCCTAAAAAAATGGTTTTGTAAATTTTGTTGGAAAAATGAGAAATCGCTGGTCAACTTTTAACCCTTATAGCTCCCTAACAAAAAAAAAATTTGGTTCCAAAATTGTGCTGATGTAAAGTACACATGTGGGAAATGTTATTTATGAAGTATTTTGTGTGACATATCTCTCTGATTTAAGGGCATAAAAATTAAAATTTTGAAAATTGCAAAATTTTCAAAATTTTTGCCAAATTTCCGTTTTTTTCATAAATAAACGCAAGTATATCGAAGAAATTTTACCAAAATCATGAAGTACAATATGTCACGAAAAAACATTCTCAGAATCAGGGGGATCCGTTGAAGCGTTCCAGAGTAATTACCTCATAAATTGACAGTGGTCAGAATTGTAAAAATTGGCCTCGGGGGTAAAGGGGTTAAGTGTTCCCTTTATTTTTTGAGCAGTGTAGATTGTAGTTTATTCCCAACGCGTCAAATGGACCTCTTTCTATGGTCTCCTGAAGAAGAGCTCCATTCAACATAGAAATGCGTTGGGTATTAACTACAATCTATTTCTATTCATCTGAATCCCGTAAAGTCCGTACTAGCGGAGCACACCCGCATTTCTTTTTTTGGTTCATATCTATGTTGGTTCATCCAACCAGCGGAGCAGCAGTAATTTCTCTGCTTTCACAGCATCACAAGGTGAGCATAAAAAAAAAAAAAAAAATTGCATGCTATTTGTTGAATGCCCTAAGGTGTGCTTTTTGTCAGTCCCTAGTCTATTAATTTATGGAGCGTGGCATATTAGCGGGGATTAGCGGTAGGTGCGTGGCCATCAACAGTGCAACAAATTTATAAAATTTAAAGCCAGAAAATGGAATTCATGACTTCCGGACAGGCCAATTTCTGAGAGCAATCCACTCTAATGTAAGTATTAATTGGTCTGCTGAAGAATCTTGTAATAGTTCGAAAACTGGAAAGACAATTCCTTTATGAACACTGCAGCCGTCACTCCAGAGCAGATGGGAAGGGTTGTGGACCTGCGTATTGCAGAGAGTCAGGGGCACCTTGGCTTCACCATTGCACAATTGTGGGAGGTTGTGGATAGCGTGCTACAGAGAGTCAGGAGCACCTGGGCCTCACCACAAGATAGTTGCGGTAGGTGGTGGATCATGTACTATAGAGAGTCAGGGGCACCTTGGCATCACCATTGGAGAATTGTGGTAGGTTGTGGATCCGCTTACTGCAGAGAGTCAGGGGCACCTTGGCATCACCATTGGAGAATTGCGGTAGGTTGTGGACCCGCTAACTGCAGAGTCAGGGGTACCTTGGCATCACCACTGGACAATTGCGGTAGGTTGTGGATCCGTGTACTGCATAGAGTCAGGGGCTCCTTGGCATCACCACTGGAGAATTGCGGTAGGTTGTGGATCCGCATACTGCAGAGAGTCGGGGCACCTTGGCATCACCACTGGAGAATTGCGGTAGGTTGTGGATCCGCATACTACAGAGAGTCAGGGGCACCTTGGCATCACCACTGGAGAATTGCAGTAGGTTGTGGATACAAGTGCTTCAGAGAGTCAGGGGCACCTTGGCATCACCACTGGACAATTGCGTTAGGTTGTGGATTGTGTACTGCAGAGAGTCGGGAGCATCTTGGCATCACGATTGGACAATTGCAGTAGGTTGTGGATTGTGTACTGCAGAGAGTCAGGGGCATCATGGCATCACAATTGGACAATTGCGGTAGGTTGTGGATCCGCTTACTGCATAGAGTCAGGGGCACCTTGGCATCACCACTGGACAATTGCAGTAGGTTGTTGATTGTGTACTGCAGAGAGTCAGGGGCACCTTGGCATTACCACTGGACAATTGCGGTAGGTTGTGGATCCGCGTACTGCATAGAGTCAGGGGCTCCTTGGCATCACCACTGGAGAATTGCAGTAGGTTATGGATACGTGTGCTCCAGAGAGTCAGGGGCACCTTGGCGTCACCACTGGAGAATTGCGGTAGGTTTTGGATCCACGTACTGCAGTGAGTCGGGGGCACCTTGGCATCACCACTGGAGAATTGCGGTAGGTTTTGGATCCACGTACTGCAGAGAGTCAGGGGCACCTTGGCATCACCACTGGAGAATTGCGGTAGGTTGTGGATTGTGTACTGCAGAGAGTCAAGGACACCTTGGCATCACCATTGGACAGTTGCGGTAGCGGCAAGCATCAGTTTAAAACTCCACCCTCTCAGTCATGCTGCAACACATAGGTAAGTTTAAGCACCGTTCCAAAACTCATGTCTAGCATTATTAGCAGTTTTACAGGGTCAAAACTGCTAACAAACTCCCCTTAAATATGAAATGTAGGTTTTCAGATAGATTTAGTACAAAAAAAACTTAGTATTTCAAAATCATTACGAAGACCATGATTGAATGATACATTGGTGTCAGGTTTATTGTGCCCCGTAGAGTCATTTGTGCTGAAAATGTAATTTTAGTGTAAAAAAAGACGATTCTGCGTCCAGTAAAATGTAACACAATAGCGTATGGAAAAAACATTAGATTTAATATCCATCTGAGTAAAAACCATCTTTCCAGCCACAATGTGAAGAACACCTGTGGCCACGAGCCGTTTGACAGTCATGTGGTTTTATATTGCTGCTCAGCTGCTGCGGAAACTTAGTCACACGTGGCCATTAATAAACTGGGTGAACCACGTGTTTGCCTTTAGTCTTTGTCTTGAGTTATACTTTTTTGCTCTGTTTTTTTTGCTGCATTATATTCATAGTTTGACAAATTTAACTCAAGAATATGTCAAAATTATAATAAAAAAAAAAATTTAAAGGAACAAAATGACACTACCGTACTCTTTTTTTTTTAGACACCTGTGGGACTTTTTAAAACTTTAGCAAACTTGGGCCAACATGTATTATTACATTTGTGCTTTTGGTTCACATCAGCTACGTTTTTGCGTCACATTTTCCAGATGGTAGTAAAGGGTATTTTTTTTATATATGTTAATTATTAATGTGTTCAGTTATGGTGTAAGTGAATCTTACATTTGGGAAGATTGATGCATCCTAAAATCTGCTTATGGTGATGACTCGCCACCTGGGCTGTGGGGCACTCGGATCCGGGCAGTGGGGGAACGATGGGAGTAGTAGTGGCAACCCGGTTCCGTGGCTCAGGGTGGTCAGGCCAGTGGTAGTCCGTTATGTGCTGATATTTATGTCCGACTACGCCACCCGTGGATTGCGGTTATTAGGAACCGCCGCTGCATGCAGACCGCTGGGGCTGATGAGGTGTGCAGCTAGGGTAGTGTGACTCCCCACGGGAAGAGTGCGGCCCCAGGGCAGTGTAGTGGATGTTGGGAGTGATGGTAGTGAGAGTCCCAGTGCTGATAGTGCTGGAGGAGCAAGGAGCACGCAGACAACAGGTTGCAGTCCAGGGTCTTTACTAGAACAGCTAAATTGACCCACAAACAGTCCCAGCTAGGAAGGGACCTGGATGTCTGAGAGCAACGGGGAAATTGGCCCTGGTCAGGGTGAGGGTGTAGGCCTACCGTGCTTTCTGTGCTCCTTCTGGCTATCTCCTCATTATAGGGTAACAGCCCACGTTTCCGAGCTTTCCGTGTATTCTCGCCTGTATGGCCTGCGATGTGGGTTCCTTTCTGCTCCCAGCCTTGTACGGCTTTACTGGTCCCTTCGGTTGTGGCAGAGCCTCCAGGCTTCTTAGGCCAAGGAATGTACAGTCCCTTGCGTACTGGTTCTCTGCTGGGGGATGTAGAATCCTCCCAGCCTCAGACACCAAAGTCTGGTAAAGTAAGTCTTTTATCTGCCAAGACAGGCTCTCTTCGCCTCTTGTCTCTGGCTTGTGGCTCTCCTCCTGCCACTCTTCCTCTTAGGTGCAATACAACTGTCTGTCCCTGCTCTGCTCTGGGACAAGTCTCAGTCCTGAGACAGGCCTTCAAGTTCTCTCTAACCCTGCCCCCAGTACCAGCTTTTATAGGGGCAGCCTGCTCCCCCTACTGGCCTGAGACAGGAGGCATTGCATGCTAATGTTCCCCTGACTAGAGAACCTCCCCCTTGCTCTCAGACACAGCTTTAATATATTTTGTGGCATCCAGGCCAGGGTGACACAGTGACTTATTCCAATTTTATTAAACAGCTGAGTCATTTCTCTGTATTGTTTAAAGGGACCTGCCAGCATGTTTTTACATATGAAAGTATTGTCATGACAATATGGGCTTTTGTCCCCTATAAAAAATAATAATATTTTTTTTTGTAAAGATCTAATGTACAAAACAGTCCAAGTCCATTGACACTTCCTAAGTGCACCTCCAGACTCATTTGCATATTTCGTCTGATTTAGGTTTTCTCTTGTCTTGTACATTGAATTACTAGTTAAAAATGGTACCATTGTGTTACTGGATGGCAAGTCTATAATTCCATTCGTCTTACATTTTGTAAAATCATGCAGACATGTCACTCCAGGCAAAAATAAAAAACATGCCTGGCACTAGGTAGAATACAATCCGTGTGTCATGCACTAACCCTTCATATCTGGCACTAGGCATAACACAATCTGTGTGCCATGCACCACCCCCTCATACCCAGCACTAGGTATAACACAATCTGTGTGCCATGCACCACCCCCTCATGCCCGGCACTAGGTATAACACAATCTGTGTGTCATGCACCACCCCCTCATACCCAGCACTAGGTATAACACAATCTGTGTGCCATGCACCACCCCCTTATACCCTGCACTAGGCATAACACAATCTGTGTGCCATGCACCACCCCCTCATACCCTGCACTAGGCATAACACAATCTGTGTGCCATGCACCACCCCCTCATACCCTGCACTAAGTATAACACAATCTGTGTGCCATGCACCACCCCCTTATACCCTGCACTAGGCATAACACAATCTGTGTGCCATGCACCACCCCCTCATACCCTGCACTAGGCATAACACAATCTGTGTGTCATGCACCACCCCCTCATACCCTGCACTAAGTATAACACAATCTGTGTGCCATGCACCACCCCCTCATACCCAGCACTAGGTATAACACAATCTGTGTGCCATGCACCACCCCCTCATGCCCGGCACTAGGTATAACACAATCTGTGTGTCATGCACCACCCCCTCATACCCAGCACTAGGTATAACACAATCTGTGTGCCATGCACCACCCCCTTATACCCTGCACTAGGCATAACACAATCTGTGTGCCATGCACCACCCCCTCATACCCTGCACTAGGCATAACACAATCTGTGTGCCATGCACCACCCCCTCATGCCGCACACTAGACATAACACAATCTGTGTGCCATGCAGCACCCCCTCATACCCCGCACTAAGTATAACACAATCTGTGTGCCATGCACCACCCCCCTCATGCCTGACACTAGGCATAACCAAGTCTGCACTAAGTATAACACAATCTGTGTACCATGCACAACCCCCTCATGCCCGACACTAGGCATAACCCAGTCTGTGTATCATGCACCACCCCCTCATGCCAGGCGCTAAGTATAACACAATCTGTGTGCCATGCACCACCCCCTTATGCCCGACACTAAGTATAACACAATCTGTGTGTCACCCACCACCCCCTCATGCCCGGCACTAGACATAACCCAGTCTGTGTGTCATGCCCCACCCCCTCATGCCCGGCACTAAGTATAACACAATCTGTGTGTCATGCACCACCCCCTCATGCCCGGCATTAGGCACAACCCAATCTGTGTGTCATGCACCACCCCCTCATGCCCGGCACTAGGTATAATACAATCTGTGTGTCATGCACTATCCTCTCATGCCCGGCACTAGGTATAACACAATCTGTGTGCCATGCACCACCCCCTCATGCCCAGCACTAGGTATAACACAACCCATGTGTCATGCACCACCCCCTCATGCCCGTCACTAGGCATAACACAATCTGTGTGCCATGCACCCCCCCCCCCACACACACACACTGCTCGGCACTAGGTATAACACAGTTGCTACATACCTGCCTGTTGTACCCGGCGCCATTCTCGGCCGGCACTGAGCTGTTACAGACTTCCACTGACGTCATGTCAACATAGCAGCAGTTTGTCTTCCTGTTGACAGGTTGGAACTACTGGCGTCATGCTGATTGACAGCCAGCTCTCTGCTGCCTAATTTTGGGAAGCTGATTGTCAATCCGCATGACACCAGTAGTCTCGCCCTGTCAACAGGAAGACAAACTACTGCTCTATTGACAGGGAGCAGCTGAATCTCTGGCAGGAGCGGTCAATGACCGGCGCCGGGTACAACAGACAATAGTTGCCTCTGTTAGCAGCTACATGCCTTTTTTTAAGTCTCAGATATCCCCTTTAATCTAAGTTAAAGTATTCCTATGCCTTGCAGTCTTTTGATGAAGGTATCTCCAAAAAGCAGGATTGTAAAGCAAAATGCTAAAGGAGCCATTCACTATTATGAAGTGGTTGGAGACACGTTGGCATCCATCTGGGCTCCGTCCTGGCCCCATTTGTCTTTTTTCAGATGTCCACAAATGCATACAGACTTTGCTTTTCTGCGCAAGTAAAAAGGATCAACACTATTGGAAAAGAAGACAGAGTCTCTCTTGGCCTCATAATAGTGAATAACTCCTTCGGGTCTATTGGAATCCCTAAAAAAAGGATTCTCACAATAACCCCTATGCAGTGCTCAGTGAATATCACTGTAAATATATAATCTAGACTTATATTAATCACAGTGTCAATAAATTAGATAATGATAGTGCGGTGATTCTTCTACCTGGTACTCCTGTACTTAGTGTCTATTTACAAAATTATATGTATTTTTTTATGTATATTGGACAAGGTTAAACAGAGATCAAACTTCCAGTTAATTGTTCATAGGAAGTCAGTCCTTGAACAGTTTGTCAGGAAGGAGTCTACATGGCTTAAAGCATAAGTAAAATATTGTTTTGCTCATAAATGGTCACCGGGTTTAATTTTTATCTGTAATCATTAGTAAATAATGGCGTCTTGTGTGTATATTTATGACTGGTGTCTATTATGGTAATTTTCGGAAAACTCAGCCAGCCTGGAAACATTAGTTCCAAGTAATATAATCAATGTGTGTTTGGGAAGAAAATCCATCTTACTGTACATTGTAGAAACATATTCTTGGAAATGTGGTAAATGAGTAGGATATTACTGTTTGTAATTATGTCGTTATGTTGGTAAGTACGCATACACAGCCTTGTTTTTTATGTATGCTGTAAACGAAAGCTGTTAAGATGGCGTATAGGAAATCACTATGAGTATTTGTACACTGTGTGTATATATATATATATATATATACAGTACAGACCAAAAGTTTGGACACACCTCATTTAAAGATTTTTCTGTATTTTCATGACTATGAAAATTGTACATTCACACTGAAGGCATCAAAACTATGAATTAACACATGTGGAATTATATAGTTAACAAAAAAAGTGTGAAACAACTGAAAATATGTCTTATATTCCAGGTTCTTCAATGTAGCCACCTTTTGCTTTGATGACTGCTTTGCACACTCTTGGCATTCTCTTGATGAGCTTCAAGAGTTAGTCACTGGAAATGGTCTTCCAACAATCTTGAAGGAGTTCCCAGAGATGCTTAGCACTTATTGGCCCTTTTGCCTTCACTCTGCGGTTCAGCTCACCTCAAACCATCTCGATTGGGTTCAGGTCTGGTAACTGTGGAGGCCAGGTCATCTGGCGTAGCCCCCCATCACTCTCCTCCTTGGTCAAATAGCCCTTACACAGCCTGGAGGTGTGTTTGGGGTCATTGTCCTGTTGAAAAATAAATGATGGTCCAACTATACGCAAACCGGATGGAATAGCATGCCGCTGCAAGATGCTGTGGTAGCCATGCTGGTTCAGTATGCCTTCAATTTTGAATAAATCCCCAACAGTGTCACCAGCAAAGCACCATCACAGCTCCTCCTCCATGCTTCACGGTGGGAACCAGGCATGTAGAGTCCATCCGTTCACCTTTTCTGCGTTGCACAAAGACACGGTGGTTGGAACCAAAGATCTCAAATTTGGACTCATCAGACCAAAGCACAGATTTCCACTGGTCTAATGTCCATTCCTTCTGTTCTTTAGCCCAAACAAGTCTCTTCTGCTTGTTGCCTGTTCTTATCAGTGGTTTTCTAGCAGCTATTTTACCATGAAGGCCTGCTGCACAAAGTCTCCTCTTAACAGTTGTTGAAGAGATGTGTCTGCTGCTAGAACTCTGTGTGGCATTGACCTGGTCTCTAATCTGAGCTGCTGTTAACCTGCGATTTCTGAGGCTTGTGACTCGGATAAACTTATCCTCAGAAGCAGAGGTGACTCTTGGTCTTCCTTTCCTGGGGCGGTCCTCATGTGAGACAGTTTCTTTGTAGCGCTTGATGGTTTTTGCAACTGCACTTGGGAACACTTTCAAAGTTTTCCCAATTTTTCGCACTGACTGACCTTCATTTCTTAAAGTAATGATGGCCACTCGTTTTTCTTTACTTAGTTGCTTTTTTCTTGCCATAATACAAATGATAACAGTCTATTCAGTAGGACTATCAGCTGTGTATCCACCTGACTTCTGCACAACACAACTGATGGTCCCAACCCCATTTATAAGGCAAGAAATCCCACTTATTAAACCTGACAGGGCACACCTGTGAAGTGAAAACCATTTCCGGTGACTACCTCTTGAAGCTCATCAAGAGAATGCCAAGAGTGTGCAAAGCCGTCATCAAAGCAAAAGGTGGCTACTTTGAAGAACCTAGAATATAAGACATATTTTCAGTTGTTTCACACTTTTTTGTTTAGTATATAATTCCACATGTGTTAATTCATAGTTTTGATGCCTTCAATGTGAATGTACAATTTTCATAGTCATGAAAATACAGAAAAATCTTTAAATGAGAAGGTGTGTCCAAACTTTTGGTCTGTACTGTAGATGGACAGTACATCGGCTTGTCCTTCTGCTAAAAATAAGAGAGACTTTCTTGGGGTTAAAAACCCCAAGATATCTACATTCTACATGCTACCCAAGGTCCATAAGGACCTCAATAATCCACCAGGGAGACACATAGTCTCTGGTATAGGAAATCAGTGGATTGATCAGGAATTAAGAGGATATGTGTACGATCTTCCCTCCTATACCAGAGACACTATGCAGGTTCTGCAGGAATTGTAAGGTAATAAATTGGATCAGCTAGAATTACTAGCAACCTGTGATGTTGAAAGTCTATACACTAGTATAGATCAAGACATGGGATGTAGAGCTGTAGACTTCTTCCTATCTAAGGATCAGGATTATAACCCAATACGTAAAAACTTTCTTCTTGGCCTCCTTAGATTTATTTTGAAGGGGAACTATTTTGTCTTTGACGGCCGCTTTTACCTCCAAACGCGGGGCACCCCGATGGGGGCGGCAGTCGCACTTACCTTTGCAAATCTCTATTTAGGTTGGTGGGAGCAGGAAGTGGTATTTGCAGAGGACATGTCTATTTATGTAGATCAGATTGTAACATGGAAACGCTACATAGACAATGTCCTGATCATCTGGAGAGGTACGGGAGATACTTTAAGAAATTTTGTTGATACTCTCAATGTTAACCGGCTGAACGTAAAGCTAACACTCTCATTCCACAAGAACAACATCCTATTCCTGGATATCATGATTAGGAGAGATGCAGATAATATGATCCAAACAGGTCTGTATAGGAAAGAGACAGCCACTAACAGCATTCTGGACGCCAGGAGCGCCCACTCACTGGCAACCATTAGAGCTATCCCTAAGGGGGAATTTTTGCGGATACGCCGCAATTGTTCTACATTTGAAGGATTTAAAGCTAGAGCAGAAGAATTAAAAGCAAGATTGTTGGATAGGAATTATTCTAAAAATGACATCAAAAAAGCATACAATATCGCTCTGAGAACCGAAAGGAAAGACCTTCTGTCTCCGAAGAAACGGAATCAACAACAAAATGACAAAGTGAGATTCATCACGGAGTATCATGAGGACTGGTCATTAATGATGAATATCTTCAATAGACATTGGGGTATTTTGAGATCAGACTGTGATCTCAATCGTTTTCTCACACCACAGTCTTCCTCAGGATACCGCAAAATGACTTCTATTTCTAACCTCTTAGTCAGTAGTTATTTCAAATGGAGTAACAGACCCATGATAGTCAGAGATCTGGGTTTTTTCCCTGTAAGATGTGTAAGGCCTGTCAAATTTTGGTCCCCATGAGATCTCTCAAAGATGCTTTTGGAAGAAATTTTGTCATACGTCAACATCTCAATTGTTCCTCTTTCTGGGTAATATATTGCCTGGAGTGTACTTGTGGACTGAAATATGTAGAGAAGACCGTTAGAGATTTGAAAACTCGAGTGAGGGAACACATTAGGAGTATTATTAATTATGACAAAGATGAACATACAAGTCAAGAACAAAGAAAAGTCTTCACACCTACCCCTATTGCGAGACATTTTAAAAATAAACACGACCTGCGGTGGAAAGAACTTAAGGGGTGGGCTATCTATCAACAGAAAATGGACATCAGAGGAGGAGACCTGGACTCAATCCTTTTAAAAAAGGAAAGTGAATGGATTTTTAGACTGAATTCAGTCAGTCCTCACGGACTAAATGAGAATTTTAATTTTGGTTGTTTTCTTTGACATCTCATGTGGGACTTAAGAATCTCTAGGTCCGATGATGGACTGTAATGGCATTATTTGACCGACCCTAATGGACTAAGATTAGGTATTTTTTAATTAGCGTAGGTCCTTGGTCATATAAGAACTTGAATATACTCCTCTAATAAAATTTATCTCTCTGGATAATGTCCTTTGATTATGTAAAATATGTATCAAGTGTTTGGAGCTTACTCTAGCTATATTACAAGAGCTCTATACATACTATGTTGCCGTTTGTATCGTTTACTATTTTATATTACTCCCCTTGGGATATTCTTTCAGTGTGGCTGCTGATGCACTTGTTGGTAAAATGTCATTGTGAGAGACAACAATTTTATGAAACCAACAAGATTGTCATGATAGGTGTTAGTTATCAATCTATTTGATTTGTGGGGTTGCAGTGTGCGGATTAATTATTTCAGGCATTTTAATGCCGGCCATTTTGTTATCTGCTCACTGTATTCCCTAATTCAATTATCTGTGTATTGTCTACATCTAGAATAATGATTGGCTGCCATACCCGTCAATCTTGATTGTGTGTATAAATAGTTTGAAGAGGCGGCCGACTCCGCCCTTAGAAAAAAACGGTAGCCCCGGCGAAACGCGCGTCAGGGATGAATGGTCCTGTGAAACACATGTGACAGCACAACTGGGTGTTCTTAGTCCTGTCACTCTATGCCCCTCATGCCTCTGATATATCAGCTGACATGACAAGCGGAACGTGATAGCGTCTCCTTGGAGCCTTGCCGTCTCCTGCCACACAGACCGCGTGCGCACCACGTGCACGCGATCGGTCTGGGAGACCGCACTGCTCCTTTCAGATGGTAAAGTGTGGATGGATGGTAATCCACCTAGTGGTCAGGTCAAATAACCTGACCTGTGTGATCACGGTGGTAATCCAGATCTTAACTCCGCAGCTTTGAGATATATGATCGCACACCATACAGGGGTTACCTTTAATTATATGACAACCTCTGCCATATTGGCATATCCAACAGTGACTCTGGATGTCAGCGATCTATGGGGAATCTGACCTGTGTATAGGATTGCAGCAGGTGCCAAAGATACACAGCACTCTGCGGTAAACACGGTAGATGTCACGAGTTGGAGTATACATATACTTGGGATAGGTACCTCCAGAACCCTAGTTTGACATACCACCCAACCATCTAATTCAAGGGACCCTGGTTATGGAAATATATAACCTTGTGCTGTCCTATATTTTCCAGGATTTGCAAGGTCACAGCAATTCAATTTCCATCCTCAGCTGTGACCCTATATACATCCTTACAGGATGTATGTTTTTTGTCATATTTTATGATATTTTATAATAAATTAATAAAGGTTAATTTTAATTCACTCACCCTTCTTTCCCCCTCTTCCCCTTTCCCATTTGATTGTTTTCTTTCTATCTTGCGGACTTGGATTTGGATCTGACCACAGCTGACATCTGCATGATACTTTTATCTTTTCCCTATGATTGTGTGGTTTTCCTTTGGTTTCCTCCTATAGACCAAGAACCTATTTTTAGGTTTATTGACTTCTTTTGAAATTGGCCTTAGTCCGTAAGTGTGACAAATTCGGTATAGGGCTGCACAAAATGCTGCCTTTATATAGGCAAAATGAATGAATTTGTAGTGTCTAGTTTCTGATTTTTTTAAAAAAGCTCCCAATTCCCCAAATCAGCATTTTTGGTCTCCATGTGGTTGTTATACACAATCTGCTGTGCTATTCAATACGGAAGCATCCTATAAAATTGCTTAAAAAAAAAAAATTTTTTTACAATAGGAGCATATGGATAACGGAAGTTTTTGAACACTTACAGTGACATGCATCAGAGGTATACATTGGAGGTATACGTCAGAAAATTCTCCCAACATATACCTTACACTCAACACTTCAAAATACCTAAGAGAATATAAAATATAAAAACATTCCTTTCTTCCGTTAGTTATGCTTTTGACATTTTTGGGCCAGACTGGAAACCTATTGGTAGGATCTAAAATATTTTTCGTAATTCCAGAAAATTTGTAGGTGGATTTTATAATTGGTATGTGAGACAAAATGTTTTTAAGGCACTAAAGGTTATAGGGCAGTATTGCTTTGTTGCTCTGTTGTCTTGGGCTCAAATCCCACCAAGGACCACTTCTGCAAAGAGTTTGTATGTTCTCCCCATGTTTGCATGTGTTCCCTCTAGGTACTCTGGATTTCTCCAAAGATATACAGAGTTTAGGTTATAACTAGTGATTATAAAGTGATGTGGATTATGATAGGGCTATGGAAGCCTAATAAATAATAATATGCTAAAAATGTCAAACTTTTTTATTCTTGCCCTTTAGGTCACCACAAACTAAACTCAATATTTGTGATCTTCATGCATAGAACATCATCTGATTTACTCTTTTTTTTCTTTAGCAAACGGCAAGACCAACTTTTTTTGCTCGGAAATTTGAAGCCTCAGTGAACCAAGAGATAATTGGGCAGTTAGACTACTATCTGTATGGTAACTATCCATCCGGTACGCCAGGCCTGAGATCATACTGGGAGAATTTGTATGATGAACCAGACGGCATCCACAGTATTAACGATGTTATGTTGACCATGTTCCATTCATTCTCCCGCATGGGTCTCAAAAGAGCTGAGGGATCTCTGCACACCGATGGAGAAAACACTTGCCGGTATGTTCATGGTTATATCTGCTACGTAATACTCTTATTACACTGACAAGCAAAGGGTAACAATGTTTTGAACTTTTGACTTTCAGGCTCCATATCTCACCATCCACTACTGCTTAGAACATGAGACTACCATCATTTTCTAGACAATATTCTTGGCTATCTCGTACATAAATTTGACCTGCAACTATTTAGCATATGATTAGTTATGCAAATTGGTATCATGTCACTGTATTGTTAGTGTTTTGCTCCTAAAAACCTAAATTTTAAGTTTTATTATTTTGTTAGTAATTTGCAAATCTACTTTTGGCTTTCAACACTGACTGAATCCTTCTGGGCATGCTCTCCATCAGATTCAAGCATGTCTTGACCAAAATCTGATCCCAGGTCTCTTCTACACGTTCCCAACGTTGTTGCATACTGGTCGACTCACTTGGGTATGTACACAGCTCTTTCTTCAACTCTACCCACAAGTGTTCGATTGGGTTGAGGTCTGGGGACTGTGGGGGCCAATCCAGCACCTCCACTTCATTGTCATTGAACCATTTCTTCTCCAATCTTGACGTATGCTTCGGGTCATTGTCATACCGTAACACTTTGTTGTCCTTTTCATACACATAGTACTCAAGTGTACGAAGTAGT
This sequence comes from Phyllobates terribilis, assembly GCF_046119375.1. Lineage (NCBI taxonomy): Eukaryota > Metazoa > Chordata > Amphibia > Anura > Dendrobatidae > Phyllobates > Phyllobates terribilis. The sequence goes on along the minus strand of NW_027362769.1, from coordinate 211,703,413 downwards.
CCCAAGCTCAAAGCAGTAGAGGCTGGTGAGATATGGAGCCTGAAAGTCAAAAGTTCAAAACATTGTTACCCTTTTGCTCATCAATTTAAATAAATCCAAAAGATAAACGCAACTATCATAAGTGATAAGTTCTCAAGTTGTCTTTTTGTCCAATTTAAAAACATTCCAACAAACATTTTTAATATATCTTTACCTATTTGTTTCAGGAAATAGTGAGTGAAGATAAATACATCTGCCATTATTGGTCATTAATAGGTTGTCAGCTAGACTTTTTGGACACCGATATTAAAAACCTGCTTAATGTAATGGGATATTGGTGGAAGTGTTTTTTTTTCGACCTATATGACTAACTATTGATTAATTTAGCAATGACTTAATTAATCTGAGAAAGATTTCCAGTGGATTACGTTTCTACAACTATATCAACAGATTATGACTAGTTTGGGATACTGTACTTAACTTTTAGTAACTGAAATACCCTTCATCATATCACTATGATAACTAGTAGATCTAGTAGATTTCATACTGACATCATGCCTATATTAGCTATGACATTGGACATCTCCCTGCTGCGTTCTGTCTAGCTATGGACACTGAGTCAGTGCACAAAGTGCAAATCTGTCTGACTCAGGGGTTGTCCAGTCCAAATTGATAAGTCTGCAGTCACTCTGTGCACTACGGGGATTCACCGGTTTCTGACCTGGGACCAGAGGGTATAAATGCATTATACATACTCCCGGGCAAGGCCCGTCTAGTGGGCGTGATCTCGCTCCATATACTTGTAATGAGCGAGGCTTCGCCTCGTCTAGTAATGCGACCCTCAAGTAGGCGTGGCCGATTAGAGGGCGCGGCCTCACTCCATACAAGTGTATGGCAGGGCAGCACGGTGGCTCAGTGGTTAGCACTGCAGCTTTGCAGTGCTGGGGTCCTGGGTTCAAATCCCACTAAGGACAACATCTGCAAGGAGTTTGTATGTTCTCCCTGTGTTTGCGTGGGTTTCCTCCGGGATCTTCGGTATCCTCCCACACTCCAAAGACATAATGATAGGGAATGTAGATTGCGAGCCCCGATGGGAACAGCGATGATTATGTATGTAAAGCGCTGCAGAGTATGTTAGTGCTATATAAAAATAAAGATTATTATTATGGAAGCAAGACCACGCCTACTGGCCCGGAGTATACATAATGCATACATACCCTCCAGTCCCGGGTCAGAAACCGTGCGTGCGCAGGGGGGATTTATATGATTGCAGTCACACAGAGTGACTAAAGACTTATCGATTTCGACCGGACAACCCCTTTAAACATTGTGCACTGTCTACCTTCTTAGGAGGCGGCACTAGGTGGGGAATAGAGCTGGAGTGACAGAGGCTTCAGATCTACCACAGTGATTTGCATATCAATTCAAACACTGATTTCTCAGTAAGGGAGGAACAAACTGGACATGTAAAGGTATTGCTGGACTAGTCTTTGTAAGAGCTACATGTGCATATGAATGCGTAGCATTTTAATCTCCAGCCGTAATATACATTGCCAATATCCATTAGTATTTTACCGGAATATCACAATCTATAAGCAGAACGGTTATAGTTTTCGTTGTACGCTTAGAGGAGCTCTCTAATAAATGACACATGCAGTCACCAAGGTCAGTTCAATAGTATAAACAGTTCTGCTGAGATGTAACCACTTTAACGCTATTGTCCAGTCCTGTAATTATGGGGTTCTCCAAGACCCTTCATATGCACATCAACAACCTTGTTGTCTGGCTGCATATCTAAAGAGCGGCCGTCAATACCGCTTCTTTGTTCAGAAGAAATTCCTATTTGCATTGAAGTCAAACATCCCATCGATCCCTGCATCGCTTTACTGATTTGAATTCTTTCAGGCAGCTTTGGAATAAAAAATCTGCAATTAAATTGTTTAGATTTTTCGATCATCTATTTTGATAGAACCGTGAAAATTTGCTCGAAATATTCCGGGAGTAAGTGTTTACCGCCGCACATGCTAATAAAGAACAAGGAACGTTAGTATTCTGCGCGGCAGGTGGGGTTCTGCTTATATTGGCTGCGGTGATTTCTTTGCAGCGTCTTTGCGGAGTCCATCAATGTCAGTCTTGTTTGTATTCTGAGTGTTCTGCATTTGTTAAGACACAGCGAACGTAAAAAAAATAAAAATCCATCCAGATGTTCTGCATCTCGACAGCATTATTTTATAAACTAATGAAACATTTTTATGGGGTCTTGTTAGGCTAGATGTGTACAATATCTGCAGACTTTTAGTTTTCTTCTCATTATTTTGAGTTACTCTGTTAGTCTACAACACATCTGTTCAGAAGCTTCTTCACAAATCACCTTACGAAGCAGATGGAAGGCAGAAATGTAATGGATAGAAATATACAGAAATGTATCTGTAGAAGATGTAAATATAAAATATGGGTGTACTAATACATCTAAGCCATACATGTCAAACTCTGGCCCACAGAGTGGTTAGAATTGGCCTGCAACACCAGAACCGTCACCCCTATGTGGAGTCCATTATATTGTATGGAGGACCATGTGGGGCCCATTACTCTGTATGGAGGACTATGTGGGGCCCATTATTCTGTATGGAGGACTATGTGGGGCCATTATTCTGTATGGAGGACTATGTGGGACCCATTATTCCGTATGGGGCTATGTGGGGCCATTCTGCATGGAGGACTATGTGGGGCCCATTATTCTGTATGGAGGACTATGTGGGGCCCATTATTCTGTATGGAGGACTATGTGGGACCCATTATTCTGTATGGAGGTCTATGTGGGGCCCATTATTCTGTATGGAGGACTATGTGGGGCCCATTATACTGTATGGAGGACTATGTGGGGCCCAGTATTCTGTATGGAGGACTTTGTGGGGCCCATTATTCTGTATGGAGGACTATGTGGGGCCCATTATTCTGTATGGAAGACCATGTGGGCCCATTATACTGTATGGAGGACTTTGTGGGGCCCATTATACTGTATGGAGGACTATGTGGGGCCATTATACTGTATTGAGGACTATATAGGGCCTATTATACTGTATTGAGGACTATGTGGGGGCCATTATTCTGTATGGAGGACTATGTGGGGCCCATTATTCTGTATGGAGGACTATGTGGGGCCCATTATTCTGTATGGAGGACTATGTGGGGCCTATTATTCTGTATGGAGGAATATGTGGGGCCCATTATTCTGTATGGAGGACTATGTGGGGCCCATTATACTGTATGGAGGACTATGTGGGGCCCACTATACTGTATGGAGGACTATGTGGGGCCATTATTCTGTATGGAGGACTATGTGGGGCCCATTATACTGTATGGAGGAATATGTGGGGCCATTATTCTGTATGGAGGACTATGTGGGACCCATTATTCTGAGTGGCTATGTGGGGCCATTCTGCATGGAGGACTATGTGGGGCCCATTATTCTGTATGGAGGACTATGTGGGGCCCATTATTCTGTATGGAGGACTATGTGGGGCCCATTATTCTGTATGGAGGACTATGAGGGGCCCATTATACTGTATGGAGGACTATGTGGGGCCCATTATTCTGTATGGAGGACTTTGTGGGGCCCATTATACTGTATGGAGGACTATGTGGGGCCCATTATTCTGTATGGAGGACTATGTGGGCCCATTATACTGTATGGAGGACTTTGTGGGGCCCATTATACTGTATGGAGGACTATGTGGGGCCATTACACTGTGTTGAGGACTATATGGGGCCTATTATATTATATTGAGGACTATATGGGGCCTATTATTCTGTATGGAGGAATATGTGGGGCCCATTATTCTGTATGGAGGACTATGTGGGGCCCATTATACTGTATGGAGGACTATGTGGGGCCCATTATACTGTATGGAAGACTATGTGGGGCCATTATTCTGTATGGAGGACTATGTGGGGCCCATTATACTGTATGGAGGACTATGTGGGCCCATTATACTGTATGGAGGACTTTGTGGGGCCCATTATACTGTATGGAGGACTATGTGGGGCCATTATACTGTGTTGAGGACTATATGGGGCCTATTATACTATATTGATGACTATATGGGGCCTATTATTCTGTATGGAGGAATATGTGGGGCCCATTATTCTGTATGGAGGACTATGTGGGGCCCATTATACTGTATGGAGGACTATGTGGGGCCCATTATACTGTATGGAAGACTATGTGGGGCCATTATTCTGTATGGAGGACTATGTGGGGCCCATTATACTGTATGGAGGACTATGTGGGGCCATTATTCTGTATGGAGGACTATGTGGGACCCATTATTCTGTATGGGGCTATGTGGGGCCATTCTGCATGGAGGACTATGTGGGGCCCATTATACTGTATGGAGCACTATGTGGAGACCATTATTCTGTATGGAGGACTATGTGGGGCCCATTATTCTGTATGGAGGACTATGTGGGGCCCATTATTCTGTATGGAGGACTATGTGGGGCCCATTATTCTGTATGGAGGACTTTGTGGGGCCCATTATACTGTATGGAAGACTATGTGGGGCCATTATTCTGTATGGAGGACTATGTGGGGCCCATTATACTGTATGGAGGACTATGTGGGGCCATTATTCTGTATGGAGGACTATGTGGGACCCATTATTCTGTATGGGGCTATGTGGGGCCATTCTGCATGGAGGACTATGTGGGGCCCATTATACTGTATGGAGCACTATGTGGGGACCATTATTCTGTATGGAGGACTATGTGGGGCCCATTATTCTGTATGGAGGACTATGTGGGGCCCATTATTCTGTATGGAGGACTATGTGGGGCCCATTATTCTGTATGGAGGACTATGTGGGCCCATTATACTGTATGGAGGACTTTGTGGGGCCCATTATACTGTATGGAGGACTATGTGGGGCCCATTATACTGTATGGAGGACTATGTGGGGCCCATTATTGTGTATGGAGAACTTCGTGGGGCCCATTATACTGTATACTGTTTGGCCCGCGACTTTGTAGTTTTTCATTTTGGCCTCTATGTGTTTGAGTTTAACATCCCTAGTCTAAGCAAATAACTTAGGAGCATCGATCAAGAGCCTAAGCCGGTCACATCTCCAGTCCTATACCATGACTTCCATCAACCTAAGTCAGCCGTGCTGTCCCATTATTAGCCCTACTGCACCCACTGTATTATGGTAATCTCATCATTTACCCCAGTGCCTGTTTGAGATGTAGAAAAATCATTGGCAAGTTATGTCTAATAGAAGCTTGTAAAAATGTATGGGCTGAAGTCTATGTCTGTTCATCAAATATATTGTGCCAAGTACTCCTTATTTAAGAGGGTGGTGTCCCACTCTTGCACAGGGGCCCACTGGAGCATTTTCCTGTTCTCCAGTGAGCCAGTCCAAGCCTTACCTTAGCTGTTGGAGGAGGAAAGTCATGTTTACTTGACGGAATCTCCGATAGTCTCAATCCTAGATCAAAAGTTGCAGTAGTAGTGCCTATCCCTCCAGGTTACTTAGGTTTTTCAGCACTGCTCACGCTCACATCTTATGCTCACATATTTTCCTGGATGTGTACACATTCAGTAGGTATCATATAACTGTCCTACTCATTTTACCTGCCGATACACATGCATGCTCAGTTTGCCCAAGTGTACAGGAATAGAAGGAATGGAGGTACAGAGAGATACATAAAATGCATGTACACTAATGCCAGAAGCCTCACCAACAAAATGGAGGAATTAGAATTAATTTTGTTGGAAAATAGTTATGACATGGTGGGGATATCTGAGACGTGGCTGGATGAGAGCCATGACTGGGCAGTTAATTTACAGGGCTATAGTCTGTTCAGAAATGACCGTACGAACAAGCGAGGGGGGGGGGTGTTTATATGTAAAATCATCCTTAAAACCTGTCTTGCGGGAGGATATATGTGAATCAAATTAAAATGTAGAGTCCCTGTGGGTGGAGATAAGGGGAGGGGGAAAAAATAATAAATTACTGATAGGGGTTTGTTATAAGTCTCCAAAAATAATGGAAGTAGCGGAGAATATCCTCATAAAGCAAATAGATGAAGCAGCGACTCAAGGAGAAGTCATTATTATGGGGATTTCAACTACCCTGAAATACATTGGGGAACAGAAACCTTTAGTTCAAGCAAAGGTAATAGGTTTTTGACAACTGTGAGAGACAATTACCTTTCACAACTGGTTCAGGACCCAACAAGAAGGGGGGCACTGCTAGACCTAATATTAACCAATAGGCCAGACCACATATCAAATATACGAGTTGGGGGTCACTTGGGTAATAGTGATCACAAAATAATACGTTTTATGTATCCTTTAACAAGATGTGTAGTAGAGGGGTTACAAGGACACTAAACTTAAGGAAGGCAGATTTCCAATGGTTGAGAGAGGATCTTAGTGCAATAAACTGGGACGATATCCTGAGACATAAAGCTACACAAAGCAAATGGGAGACATTTATTAGCATCCTGAATAGGACCTGTGCACAATATATACCCTATGGGAATAAACATGCTAGAAATAGGAGGAAACCGCTATGGCTATATAGAGCTGTAAGGGGCGCAATAAGTGACAAAAAGAAAGCATTTAGAGAACTAAAGCAAGTAGGTAGTTACATAGTTACATAGTTACATAGTTTATAAGGCCGAAAAAAGACAAGCGTCCATCCAGTTCAGCCTATTTCTTGTGCACTGCAGCTATTCCGCAGCATTGATCCAGGGGAAGGCAAAAAAAAAAACATGCGGTATAGACCAATTTACATCATTGAGGAAAAAATTCACTTCCCGACACCAATCTGGATTAATTAACTATCACTAAGCATAAGATGTAATTTTATTGTTCTCAAGAAAGGCGTCCAGGCCTCTCTTGAACTCATTAAGTGAGTTGGACATCACCACTTCCTCTCCCAGAGAGTTCCAGAGTCTCACGGCTCTGACCGTAAAGAATCCCCTTCTATGCTGGTGCAGGAACCTCCTTTCCTCCAGACGCATAGTGTGCCCCCTCGTCTTTGTCACCATCCTTGGTATAAACAGGTCATGGGAGAGATCTCTGTACTGCCCCCTGATGTATTTATACATGTTTATGAGGTCTCCCCTAAGCCTTCTCTTTTCCAACGTAAATAGGCCTAATTTTGACAACCTCTCTGGGTATTCTAGTCCCTCCATTCCCTTTATTACCTTAGTCGCCCTCCTTTGTACCCTCTCTAGCTCCAATATGTCTTTCCTGAGCACCGGAGCCCAGAACTGTGCACAATATTCTAAGTGCGGCCTTACCAGCGCTTTATACAGAGGAAGAACAATGTTCTCATCATATGCCCCTATTCCTCTTCTGATGCATGCCATGACTCTATTTGCCTTCGCAGCTGCTGCCTGACACTGGGCACTCCAATTTAATTTGCTATTAACCAAGACGCCCAGGTCCTTCTCCATGTCAGATTTCCCCAACGTTTTCCCATTTAATATGTATGGGTGACTGCTGTTTTTCTTTCCCATGTGCATGACCTTACATTTATCGGCATTGAACCCCATTTGCCATTTTTTGGCCCAACTCCCCAATTTATCTAAATCCTCCTGTAGCTGTGCCCTATCCTCATCTGTATTAACTACTTTACAAAATTTAGTATCATCTGCAAATATTGCTATTTTACTATGCAACCCTTCCACTAGATCATTAATAAATATATTAAATAATATAGGGCCCAAGACAGACCCTTGAGGCACCCCGCTAGTAACCCTGACACACCCTGAGCTTACTCCATTGATAACCACCCTCTGCTTTCTATCACTCAGCCAGCTATTTACCCACTTGCACACATTATCCCCCAGACCAAGCATTCTCATTTTATATACCAACCTTTTGTGTGGCACGGTATCAAACGCTTTGGAGAAGTCAAGGTATACAACATCCACTGACTCTCCCCGGTCCAGCTGTGAGCTCACCTCCTCGTAGAAGGCCATCAGGTTTGTTTGGCAGGAGCGATCTCTCATGAATCCATGTTGATATGGAGTTAGACAGTTATTATCATTAAGATATTCTACAATAGCATCTCTAAGAAATCCTTCAAACAATTTACCCACAACAGACGTTAAGCTGACTGGTCTATAGTTCCCATGGTCACTTTTAGACCCCTTTTTGAATATTGGTACCACATTTGCTTGGCTCCAGTCTAGTGGGACAGTCCCTGTCCATAAAGAGTGCTTGAATATAAGATACAGCGGTCTGTCTATCACATTACTTAATTCTTTTAGTACCCGGGGGTGTATGCCATCTGGGCCTGGTGACTTGTCTATTTTGATATTATTTAGGCGTTTCTGAACTTCCTCCTGGGTTAGGTGGGTGATATTTAGCGGAGGGTTTACTTTATCACTTTGCATTTCCTCCGATAAATTGTTTTCTTTTGTGAAAACAGTGGAGAAGAAGCTACTGAGTAGGTTTGCTTTACCCTCATCACCCTCTATGATTTTACCCAGGTTATTTTTCAATGGGCCAACGCCATCAGTTTTAATCCTTTTACTGTTTATATAGTTAAAGAACAGTTTGGGATTCGTTTTACTTTCCTTGGCAATTAGTCTCTGTCTCCTCTTTTGCTATTCTTATTTGTTTCTTACAGATTTTGTTTTTTTCCCTATAAGATATTAGCGCTTCCTCGCTGCCTTCTTGTTTAAGTTTACCGAAAGCCCTTTTTTTGTTTTTCATTGCCCTCTTGACTTCCTTATTTAGCCACATTGGCTTCCTCCTATTCCTAGCCCTTTTATTCCCATAAGGTATGTACCTTCTACAGTGACTATGTATGACTGTTTTGAAAATTTCCCATTTTCTATCCGTGCTCCTATTACTAAAGATACTATCCCAGTCTATAAGGTGAAGGGCATCTCTTAGCTGATCAAACTTTGCCCTCCTGAAGTTCAGTGTTTTTGTGACTCCCTTGCTGGGCACCCTACTGAAGCACATGTGGAATTGTATAATGTTGTGGTCACTATTTCCCAGGTGCCCCCCGACCTGCACCTCAGTTATTCTGTCTGGCCTGTTAGTTAATATTAAGTCTAAAAGGGCCGTCCCTCTAGTTGGTTCCTGCACAAGTTGTGACAAATAATTGTCTTTGATAATTGACAGAAGCCTGTTTCCTTTCTGAGATCTACAGCTTTCGGTTTCCCAGTCTATATCGGGGTAGTTGAAGTCCCCCATAATAATCATCTCGTTATTTTTTGCTACTTCGTCTATTTGTCTCATTGATAGACTTTCCGTGGCTTCTGCTATATTTGGTGGTTTATAACAGACTCCTATGATAATTTTATTATTGTTTTTTGCCCCATGTATCTCCACCCATAAGGACTCGACCTCCTCATTTCCCTCCCATACATCCTCCCGTATTGTAGGCTTTAGACACGTCTTTACATATAGACAGACTCCACCCCTTTTCCGATTTCTTCGATCCCTTCTAAACAGACTGTAACCCTGTAAGTTAACTGCCCAGCCATAGCTTTCATCTAACCATGTCTCGGTTATTCCCACTATGTCATAGTTACCTGTAGATATTTCTGCTTCCAGTTCATCCATCTTGTTTGTCAGGCTCCTGGCATTTGCTAGCACGCAGTTTACACGATTTTGTTTTGTTCCAATCTTCTCCCTGTGGATTGTATTAGAAATTTTCTTACCTCCCTTCCAAGTATCTTGTCTTGGACCTTCTTTGTCGTACTTTATATCTTTCATTAGTATGTTCTCTGGTTGCATGTTCGTGTCCGGCGTTTTTCTTCCCATCCCCTCTTCTTCTAGTTTAACGCCCTCCTGATGACTGTTGCGAGTCTCCTGGCGAATGTGCGTTTCCCGGGTTTGTTGAGGTGTAGTCCGTCTCTGGCAAGGAGTCCATCATAGAGGTAATTCACACCGTGGTCCAGGAATCCAAATCCTTGTTGTCTGCACCATCGTCTCAGCCAGCTGTTCACATCAAGGATCCTGTTCCATCTCCTGACGCCATGCCCGTCTACTGGAAGGATAGAAGAAAAAACTACCTGCGCATCCAGTTCTTTTACTTTCTTCCCCAATGCTTCAAAGTCCTTGCAGATTGTCGGTAGGTCCTTCTTTGCCGTGTCATTGGTGCCAACATGTATCAGAAGAAATGGGTGGACATCCTTGGAACTGATGAGCTTTGGTATCCTATCGGTAACATCCTTGATCTTCGCCCCTGGGAGGCAGCATACTTCTCTTGCGGTTATGTCCGGTCTGCAGATAGCTGCTTCTGTTCCTCTCAGTAGTGAGTCTCCCACCACCACCACTCTTCTTCCCTTCTTGGCTGTCCTTTTTCTTGTCGCTTCTGGGTGTTTCTGGGTACTCTTTTCTTTTTTGCTTGCTGGTAGTTCCTCATCTTTAGGTGTGCCATCTTCGTCCTCCACAAGTCCTTGGAATCTGTTTCTCAGTTGTGTGGTTGGTGGTGTCTCCATGGTCTTCTTGCTTCTTTTGGTCACTTGCCTCCACTTGTCTGCCTCTGGAGGTTCTCTGACGCTTCCTTCACTTTCCGTGACCAGTAGTGACGCTTCTGTTCTGTCCAGGAAGTCTGATGAGGCATTAAATAAATACAGAAAATTAAATAAATTCTGTGAAAAACAAATCAAGGCAGCAAAGATTGAGGCAGAGAGAATCATTGCCAGAGAAAGTAAAAATAACCCCAAAATATTCTTTAACTACATAAATAGTAAAAAACTAAAAAATGATAGTGTTGGCCCCCTTAAAAATAGTCTGGGTGAAATGGTGGATGAGGATGAGGAGGATGAGGAAAAAGCCAATATGCAAAATGATTTTTTTTTCAAAGTATTTACACAAGAAAATCGCATGACAGAAAACATGATTAGTGATAACAAAAATTCTCCATTAAATGTCACTTGCTTAACCCAGCTGAAAGTACAGCGGCGTCTAAAAATCACTAAAGTTGACAAATCCCCGGGCCCGGATGGGATACACCCGCGAGTACTGCCTGAATTAAGTAACGTCATAGATAGACCATTATTTTTAATCTTTAAAGATTCCATAATAACAGGGTCTGTACCACAGGACTGGCGTATAGCAAATGTGGTGCCAATATTCAAAAATTGGACAAAAGCCGAACTTGGAAGTTATAGGCCAGTAAGCTTAACCTCTACTGTGGGTAAAATCCTGGAGGGTTTCCTAAGAGATGCTATACTAGAGTATCTAAAGAAGAATAACCTCATGACCCAATATCAACATGGGTTTACGAGGGACCCTTCCTGTCAAACTAATCTGATCAACTTTTATGAGGAGGCAAGTTCCGGACTGGACCAAGGAAATGCAGTGGATGTTGTGTATATGGACTTTTCAAAAGCTTTTGATACGGTTCCACACAAAAGGTTGATGCATAAAATGAGAACAATGGGGATAGGGGAAAATATATGTATGTTGGTTAAGAACTGGCTCAATGATAGGAAACAAAGGGTAGTTATTAATGGAAAACACTCAGACTGGGTCTCAGTTAATAGTGGGGTACCACAGGGGTCAGTATTGGGCCCCCTTCTTTTTAATATATTTATTAATGACCTTGTAGGAGGCATACAGAGTAATATTTCAATGTTTGCAGATGACACTAAACTCTGCAGAGCAATCAATACAGAGGAGGACAATTTTATATTACAGGAGGATCTATGTAAACTAGAAGCTTGGGCTGATAAATGGAAAATGAGCTTTAAGGGGGATAAATGTAAGGTAATGCACTTGGGCAGAGGAAATAAAATGTATAATTATATGCTTAATTGTAAAACACTGGGCAAAACTGTCACTGAAAAAGACCTGGGTGTATTGGTGGACGACAAGGTCATGTTTGGTGGCAGTGTCAGGCAGCTGCTGCAAAGGCAAATAAAATAATGGGATGCATTAAACGAGGCATAGATGCTCATGAGGAGAATATAATTTTACCTCTATACAAGTCACTAGTGCGACCACACTTAGAATACTGTGTACAGTTCTGGTCTCCGGTGTATAAGAAAGACATAGCTGAACTAGAGAGGGTGCAGAGAAGAGCGACCAAGGTTATTAGAGGACTGGGGGGTCTGCAATACCAAGACAGGTTATTACACTTGTGGTTATTTACTTTGGAAAAAAGAAGGCTTAGGGGTGATCTTATTACTATGTACAAGTATATGAGGAGACAGTACAAAGACCTTTCTACTGATCTTTTTACTCTGAGGCCTGAGACGGGGACAAGGGGGCATCTTCTACTTCTGGAGGAAAGAAGGTTTAATCATAATCACAGACAGGGATTCTTTACTGTAAGAGCAGTGAGACTATGGAACTCTCTGCCGCATGATGTTGTAGTAAGTGATTCACTATTAAAATTTAAGAAGGGCATGGATGCCTTTCTTGAAAAGTATAATATTACAGGTTATATTTACTAGATTCCTTGATAGGGCGTTGATCCAGGGAACTAGTCTGATTGTCGTATGGAGTAGGGAAGGAATTTTTTTCCCCAATGTGGAACTTAGTGTTTGCCACATGGGTATTTTTTGCCTTCCTCTGGATCAACATGTTAGGCTATGGGTTGAACTACAGTAGATGGACTTAGTCTTCCTTCTCCTTCAACCTTAAAAACTATGTTATTATGTTACATGTGTTTTCATTGGGGAGAGGAAAGTAGACAACGCGTTCGGCTTCTTATCTCCTTGGACCGGGCATTGAAATTTAATATCTCCAATCATCTGTCAGGGATGAGAGTCAGGAGGCCCCAACACACATAAGAGCGTCAGCATGTCCTGTAGAAATTGGCAGGTTCTCGTCTAATGGGGTTTACTGTTAAAATGCTGATATCATCTAGTTTTTTCAACGTCTGCAGGATAGGGATACTGAGATACAAGTACTTTTAAACCCCCCTAATAAAATAATATGTATAAAATGTTATAAAAGTAAGATGAAATAAGACATAATGTTTCTCATTTTAGCTTTACGGAATCCACATTCTGTGACACAATAGCTCTCACAATCTGAAGGAAGATTAATGTCTGATGGTAGCAAGGACTAAACCTTTTCTTTCTGTTTTTCTCATTCTGTTCCACTTTTCAGGTACTATCCCATGGGCCATCCAGTGTCAGTCCATCTTTATTTTCTCGCTGACCGCTTCCAGGGTTTTCTTATTAAACATCATGCCACTAATCTCGCAGTCAGTAAACTTGAGACGTTGGAGACCTGGGTGATGCCAAAGAAAGTTTTCAAGATTGCCAATCCAACTAGTGATTTCGGGAGGCTGCAGTTTTCTGAGGTGAGTTAACAGCAAATATAAAAGGAGAAAGAATATATTACAACTGTAAGAACTTTTATTAAGACTTAAGTCCTATCTCTAATGTCTACATTAGGTGCTAGACTGCAAGTCTATTTGCAAGATTGTAAGAAGCGCTATGACCTGTGGAGGTGCCAATAGACTTGAAGGTCACTGATAATGGAGGTTACTGTGCAGCTGAGATGGTGAAGCTTTTCTTCTCTGCCCCCAGTCTTAGTATTCTGTGTGGATTTAGGGTGGCTCACTAGGTCTGCAAAGGGACTATGTGCTTACATTCGCGAAACATATGACTCTGGAGACATTTGGGAAGTGGGGTTACCACATGGTACAAGTCCCTAGCTTCTGTAATAGGGAGGGTTCAAGTCTACAAGCTTCTAAAACAGCAAAACCAAAGAAATGAGCCAGACGGGACATAAGTGCAATGTATATGAGCACGTTCACACATTGGCTATTTCACAGACAAAACCCAAGAAAAAATAAAATGAGCACATACCCTATAGTAAGTAAATAATAATAGTACATGTAAATAGCGTAAAGTACTTCCTTAGCACTATTTTGATCAAAACAGCGTAAACGCCATCCTACCACGATAAGGTGTACCCAGTCGAGACCGTCCTATCCTGACTCTTATATTAAAACTTTGCCACATGGTGCAAGTCCCCAGCTTTTGTAATAGGGATGGTTCAAGTCTATAAGCTTCTGAAACAGTCTTGTCTAGGGAAGAGTGATCCATCTTTTGGTTCTCTCCATGGTTTGGTTAGATGAGTTTGAGAAGTGTAGAGGTGTATCCAGGGTTGAACTGGCCCACCAGGGAACTGGAGAATCCTCCGGTGGGCCCTGTCTTCTCCTTCAGGAGAGTTCATAGTGCAAACCTTGCAGCTGCTATGGAGCTCTTGAGTGGGGTAGAAAGGTGGGTCCTCAGAATCAAATCCTCTGGTGGGTCCAATGTTCTTCAGTCTGGCACTGAGTGTATCTAAAGAGGATAGATAACAATGCTCAGTATCCACTGCAGGCAGAGCCATGCAAAATGTTTCTGTTGGCTTCTACCCAAAGGCAAAACCACCAAACCCCTGCCCTTTTCACAAACCTGGAAAGGGCAACAAAAAAGGGGTGCTCCCAAGTGCAATAAGGACTGGATAAATAGGGAAAAAAGTGCTCTTGTGGGGCGGTTCTAACCTTGCATTGTTGTGCAGAGATTAGCCCCAATTTTAGGAATGCACATGTCTGGGAAATACACCTCCCAGAAGGTGTAAGGATGCTGCTCCGGGCTGCTGTATTCTTGTCTTAACCACTATCAGTGGGATTCGAAAGATAATCCAAAGGTTGAAACAGCCGTAGAAAATTAGTGTGGAGACAGGTCCTGCTTCAGAGATATGGTTCCAATGAAGCGGAATAAGCTAAAATTTTCATGTAAAAACTGCGTTTCCGTGCAGGTACTTGTACCTTCATCAGGAAATGAAGATGAATTTGCTTGAATTGAAATGCGTTGTTTTAGCTCAATAAAATTGGTTATTAGCTTATTCCGCTTAATTGGAACCTTATTTCTCAGGCGGCGCCTGTCTCCACATTGGTTTTCTGTGACCACTTCTAACTTTTCACAAACCTATGTCTCTTAGGACTTGTTCCCACATTGCTGATTTGAAGAAGGAAGTCTGCAGAGGATCTGGACTTGAGGATGGAAAATCTGCAAGCGATATTAGCAGCAAGTCAATAAGAATTCACAGTCTCATCCACACATTACAGATCATTTCTGTGTGGATTTTGACTTGCATTGCGGATTTTTAAATCCCTAGAATATCAATTCTTGGTGCCGATTTTTATTGTGGACTTCACCATTTAAAATGCAGATGGGGAAATCCACAAAATAAATCTGCATGTAGTGGGAATTTTGTTGCGGATCTGCAACAGAATCTACACAGATTTTTCCATTATAAGTAAACATACCATTATACTGGAAACAGAAGAAATTGAAGGGAAAAAATCTGACAAGGGATCCTTGCAGAAAAACTACCGGGGCTTGTGGGTTCGGGTATTTTTGAAAGTATAATGAGACGTGGCACTGGTTTAACACAAATTCTCCCCATGTTGGGCGCTCGGTACACATTAAGATAAGAATATGCTGCATTTAGGAATATATATATAGATATAAGGATAGCATATGTGGTTGGAAGATATGTAGTAGAAATAACAAATCCTATATCCCTGTGCTATGCAGAAGAATGGTAAATGATGTACAGTGGTATGATATAAGTATTTAGTATTCTGTTCCAACCGGAAATTAATTGGGCACATTCTTTTTCTATCAATGTGGCCAACATAACAAATGGCGATCGTGATTGAGCAATTAAGAAAGACCAATGTAGAGCTCAGACTTTTGGTGTGTGTGGCAAATCCCAGACATTAATGTTCCATTAAGGAGATTAATGCTTTGTTAGCTCTGTTTATCAAAGTGTCTGCTGGTTGACTTTTAATTCCCTGAAGTGATAAGTTATCACCGCTATAATTTTTCCCACTTTTTACTTTCATTTGTTTGTTACTGTCGCATCTACGTTACCATTTAAATAAAGCCTCTCTGTGCGAGAACTTTACTCATTTTTGGAGTTGTCCAATATCTAAGAGTTCTTTTAAAATATAGACTTGTGCACATAGCAATGGTGAGTGCACAGACTGTATTATAGATCTGCAGTCACTATGCATGATGCAGAATGGGGCTTTTGTGAGCCACTTATTCTCCCATAGAAGTACTATGTGTCACGGTTTTGTCACTCACTGCGGCCGAGGGTCACTGCTCAGCCGCCCTAAGGGATCTGGAGTGTGCTGGGCTGTCAGTATTTTGATTGACAGCTCTACTGCTCAATCTGGCCTAGCCTACGGGCGCTCCTCCAGGTGACTCCCGTTCTTGATAATTTGCTAGCTATTTAACTGACTAGCTATGAGCAGACCATTGTCAGTTGTAGCTTTGCTCAGTGGGGTGTGTGCTGAGTTCTCTGTGTCTGACTTCCTGATCTTGTTGCCAGATTTTGGATTTGTCTTGACTATTCGTGTGTGTTTTCCCTTTTACTCCTGATGCTCTCTGACCTCAGGTACCTGACCCCGGACTTTGCCTCTGCTTATCTGTTTCTCTTATACCTTTATCTTGACATATTCTCCTGGTATTTGACCTCGGACTGTGACTTGACCTCGTCTTTGTCTTGCCCCTCTGTACTACGAGCCCTCCTGGTATCTGACATCAGACTTTCTGACTACCCTGTCTCACAGCTTGTCCATGAGTTGTGTCTCAGTGTCACACTATATATAAATTACATATCTTTAATATAACCCTCCAATCCAAAGTAAAAATGTGACCACACATAGCTGTATAGTACATGTAAGCATTATTTTGTGATGGGGGTTCAGAAGAGAGAAAAAACGACAGCTGATTTGAAAAGGAGGACACCAATTATGTATTCCATACGTTGGATATATACAGTATGGTCAGTTTTTTACTATAGACTGGAGGATTGCCTTAAAGGTTTTTTTTCAACCTCTATTTTCAGAAAAGCACCACTCCCTAGCTACCTGGCTTTCTGCTTGCCAGGGCAAGATGTACTCCTGAAAATTGACAACTTGGCCGAACTGCGCACTCTCCCATCAAGCAAGCAGAGACAGTGTCGTGTTTGCAGCACTGGAGGAGCTCTTGGGTTCAGCCATCTGGCCAGCTTCACAGCAGTGTTTACAACCTCTAAAGGAAAAAGCTTGCAAGCATACGCTCATTGCTTTGGAGACCAGCCACCTCTGAAAGACTGCAGAGGTGGCCAGTAACGAACCAGTGAGCAGTAAACCATAGAAAAAATTCTTGATAAGGAGTAAATTGGGTAAATTAGATTACTTGCATTTTTTGTTTTTTTTTTAACATGCATTTTTATCGCGTTTTTGATGCTGCAGTTTTTGTCTTATTTTGGTGTGTCACTCTTTAAATAAAGGTGCTTTATTGATATACTTAGGTGCGGATCACATGTGTTTTTGATGCGTTTCCGCTACAGAAATGCACTAAAAACACACATGCAGTTTTTACCTGTGGATTTTCCACATCTAATGTAAGTCTATGGGGAAAATCCACACAGAAAACTCAGCGTACCTGCAAGAGAAATTGACATAGGACTAAGAACTGACTGTTCAAAATGCGTCAGTGAGAATGTTTCTGACCTAACGCCTTTTTTTAATATCGCTGTTTTTAGATGAGTTCATAATAAATTGTTGATGTTTTTATAATATCTATTCCACGCAAGTGGTGCTGGACCTACCTCTCTTTTTTTTGCGGATCTGAAACACGCACCGCGAGGTCAGTTTACATTAAGTAAAATTAAAGCATAGTGGGCATGACATTTTTATAAATCCCATCCACTTTGCTGGAACTGAAAGACGTTGCATTTTTGATGCAGCAAAAATACACAGCGTCAAAAACGCACCAAAAGCTCATCGTAGTCTTAAAGGGGTATTCCCATCTCCAAGATCCTATCCCAATATGTAGTAGGTGTACTAATAATAATATTAGCAAATACCTCCAATTAGAAATGTAGTATAGTATTTTTGATTCGCTATGTCCCTTTCCTCATGTGCAGGCATTGCAGGACCTTAGGTATCCACGGTTACTGCTACTGATAAAGTGACAGATAGCTGCTAGCGGTCGTAACCGTGGATACCTAAGGTCCTGTATCGCCTGCACATTAGGTAAGTGGCATTGCAAATCAAAAATACTATACTACATTTCTAATTGAAGGTATTTGCTAATATTATTATTATTACACCTACTACATATTGGGATAGGATCTTGGAGATGGGAATACCCCTTTAAGTCCTTTTATCCTGTAATATTATTGTGAATGTGCGATTCATGATAATCTTGCAGTCTAAACAGGATGCTGATCACCCAGTGAACAAGTAAAATTCTAGTCCGTCATGTGAAATGATCTTTTGTGCTGCAGCTCATTGTCCTGTGTAAACAGGATTACACTGCCGAGAAAAATGAAATATGTCCACGTCCGCTATAACCATAACTGTACACATACTTAGTAGAAAGGATCTTAAGAGCTTCCGGGACCTTACATGTACTCTATCTGGAGGTCTATCTATGTATATGTTGTAGTCCATGAGTTTACTCATTATTGGCTAGAATACATAATGAATTCTAATTTGTTATTTCTATAAATAAAGGAAGCTATTCCTTCATTATACTTTCCTTGATGTTTACGTTATCTGGCCATTTTGCTGTCTTCTGGCCAGTTATTTCCACAATAAGGAATTACTCAGGCTGCTGCTGAGTCCTGATTAAAGCAGTCCATACACATCAGATGGCTATCCACTGAACGATGCTTCAGCCAATCATTTGGCCAACAGTCAGGTCAGCAGACTCTCTCAAACACAAGAGCCATCCTTTGGCCGATCGCCCCCGTGTTCTCTATGAGACAGCCCCCGGCTGGTATGTTGGCCAAGAACAATGCAATTGGCAGTCCAAAATCAGACATGCCTGATCGACATATTTCCAGACGATTAGTTGGCCAGCGCTGCCATACATAGTAAACAATTGTCTGAACCCGTCAATAGTGGCTGCTTCACCCAACATTAGTCTAATGTGTATGTGGGGCTTAAGACTCTTCCCCAAATTACTCGGCATGTGCTACTTAGTAATTGATACCTTCTCGGTCTCAAGGTTCCCAAAGTATCCTCAAACCTGTTGTTAGCCATTCTGAACATAGATAACTCATAATAGTAGGCGAGGAGCTCTGAGTTATGTTATCTTAACCGAGCATGGCAAACTTCCACAGTATTTTGTACATATCTGCCCTTCTTCAGCTCAACACATCATTACCCTACCAGACATTCAACTATGTTGAAATATACACAGTCAGTTGTTTTCCTAAGTCAGTTTTTAACCATGGATCAGGAGTTGGTTTCATTAGATGTAACACACCCAATTCATCACATCTATCATGGGGTGAAATAATTTATGCCTACATTATAGTGGTGGCTATGTGATACATCTCACTCTTCACGCTGACCTCTATTGACTATGCTTAGTAGGTCATTGTTTAATCAATGCTAGTCAAGGTTAAATCTCATCACAGTATTCCATCTAATGACATGTTACATCTCACAATATACACTCCACTCAGAGCTGTTTACCGTAGGAACCACAACTGTTTTTTTTATCTCTCTGTCCATTCTCATGTTTTCAGCTCTGCAGTATCAAATTAGCTGCCAGTCTTTGCAATAAAATAATTTATTGGTGGTTATTTCCTATGGGAACAAATGATCAATAAGGACAAACGAACGAAGACATTTTTTTGTATGATGCTCTTGGCCATTTTTTTTCATGTCAACTGGAATTTTCATATAAGGAGATAATAGGACGTGAGGGTCATAATCTGAAGTCACTTTTTTAATTTTGTAACATTTTTTATTTAGAATTTAAAGGGATTGTCCCAAG
Organism: Phyllobates terribilis; assembly: GCF_046119375.1. NCBI lineage: Eukaryota > Metazoa > Chordata > Amphibia > Anura > Dendrobatidae > Phyllobates > Phyllobates terribilis. The sequence continues at coordinate 211,683,658 of NW_027362769.1, read as the reverse complement.
TTTCAAAAGAACAGGAGGCTCAAAACAATTTATAACACCAAAAGATAGTATACTATTCTTTTATGGTGATTACCACGTTGGCACCATATGTTTTTGGTCCACCATGATGACAACACTTCTCTGCATCACTTGAGGTGGTTGTGCGGTCACGTAATGAAGAGATGAGGCATTTTTGCTATGTTGGAAGTGCTCAAAACCAATGGTGAACAAGTGTCATGGGCACTGTAGGCTTTCCAAAAGGTTAATGTAGTCCTTTTTGGATATTTTAAACTGGAGCCCCCTGCTTTATTTTATCCTCTTTACTGCACGACAAAGAAATCTATTATGTTTATAGTTTTATTAACTAGATTTAGGCCTGTAGAAGGAATGTAACGTGTTTGTTCCTATATAGGTCATCATTATCATACAAGTGGGTGGTCAATATTTGGTATCCGTACAGATCAGCTGTTCTCAGTTTTGGCGCCAGCCAAATGAAAACAGAGCAGAATAGCACGGCTCTGTATACTGTGTAGTGTCCATAGTCAAAAAATGCCTCTCAGCTCCTATACAATGTTGAATAAGACCTGAGCTGCAATTCTCGACAACAACAACCACTACACAGTAAACCGAGCCGTGCTGGTCCACTCCTTACTTTCCGTACATCTTGCCGACACTGGAGCTGATAACAACTTATTGGTGGGGGTGCCATGTGTCGGACCACCACTGATCTGATAATGATGACCTAATGATAGGTCATAAAAATCATAAGGCTGGACAACCTTTTTAATATTTTAGATGGTTAGTGTCATTTCAACAAACTTTGTATAAATCTACAGTACAAGCGAAATATAAGAAACTTTGTTATTTTACTAATCAGAGAAGTGTATTTCTTTTTCCACTTACAAGACACCTCTTCTCTTCTCTCTTTCCTCCTGGACTCATAATTCACTATGGAAAATAGTTCACATCCTTCTAGGCCAAAGCAAGATGGACTGCCAGCTCACCTAAAGGTGTTATCCGGGACTTTGTTTTTTTCCCCTATGGGGCAAACACTTATCAACTTACTTGCTGGCACTCTCACCCAGATCAATGTGGTCACGGACCGCCCCTTCCAGTGATTCTACTTCCTGTGATGTCACTCCGACAGAGCTGTTCCTTCTCTTCCGCTCTGCTCTGTCGACACAGCGTTACTGCTGACGTCAAGTTGATTGACAGCCGGCTCAACCTAATGCAGTGGGGACCCAGCTGTCAATCAACAGGACGTCACTGCCGATGTCATGTTGATTGACAGCTGGCTCCCCACTGCATTAGGCTGAGACGGCTGTCAATCAGCTTGACGTCAGCAGTAACGCTGTGTCGACAGAGCAGAGAGGAAGAAAAGGAACTGCTCTGTTGACATAACATCACAGGAAACAGGAGAATCACCGGCAGGAGCGGTCCGTGGCGAAATCGTCACAAGACAGAACAGGCAGGTAGTTACCAACGATATGTAACCCCTTTAACTATCAAATTAAAGCTCATATTATAAACTATGTAGAGGGGAGAGGAAGGATAAGTGAGGAGCATTCAGCAGAATAAGAGACAGAGTAGTAGGGTGATTGCGTTAGAGCAGGATCTCTTATGTCTCTGTACACTATGAGCAAGAGACATCACTGCTGTTGGTATCCTCCCACTAGCTTAGAGACATTTGAGAAATGGAGATAGAGCCTACTGAAGTGAAAACTGGTGAAAAATGCAACTTACAAGTCATATAATGGCCAGAAACAGTATAACAGTATAATTCCTCATATACACACACATGACAGCTAACTCTGAAAAGTTATCTAAAATGACAGGTACGCTTTTATATTGATATTTAAAAAAAAAATCCCCATGTGGTGAACATATAAGAGACACATACTCAATTTCTGGATTATTTTTACAGACAATAAAGCAGGGGGTGTGCTTTACAGCGGCTCCAATGTCCAGTCAATTGAGTTGCAAAAGATTCCTCTAACGAGTTTCAAAATTATAAAACTTCAAGATTTTTGTATAAATAGGTACATAAAAATAAAATAAAACACTTTTTAAAAAAAAAAAAGTGTGTAATTTAAACTATTAAAAATGAAGGCATACATTTTTTATGGAATATTCTTGGCCATAGAGCACTGCATAACTTAAAGTGATTGTCTAGGACTAACATATTGATGACCTGTTTGTAGGACTGGTCATCAATATCGGTCCGATGGGGGTCCGACACCCAGTACCCTCAACCATCATCTGCTATCTGCTTTGGTGTTGCCCAAACCTAAACAATGCATGGAGTGGGAATAGCGCGGCTTAGTACTTTGCCCCAAGGTGGTACTGCAAAGTGCTAAGCCACTCCACTATCACTAAACAATGTACGAGCTGTAGACTGTTTACACCTGGCTGACACCGGAGCAAATATCAGCTGATGGGTAGGGGTGGCGGGTGGCAGTCCACGACTGATCTGATATGGATGACTAATTCTGAGAATGGGTTATCAATATATTAGTCCTGGACGATCCCTTCATTTGTATTACTTACCATCCCTTCTTATAAATACGAGCTTGCGCTACCTAACACAATAAAACTGCATTGATTTATTCTGCACATTCCACAGGAAAACATAAAACAATGTTCTGGTATAAATCATTTTTATCAATAAAAAAACAGGCGAAAGTAAAATGTCTTATCTTATGTAAAGGGCAGTGTGCAGACTCAATGTGAGCCTTAGTTAAATGTGAATAAATGGTGAATCTGTACGGAATTAGTCGCCTCTCGTATGCAAAATTAATTACATTTATTATATTCTTAATTTTTTTCAAGGCTGGAACCGAATGGGATGCCAAAGAAAGAATATTCCGGAATTTCGGTGGCATTATGGGGCCTATGGATGAGCCAATTGCAATGCAGAAATGGGGAAAAGGACCCAATATAACGGTCACAGTTGTGTGGATCGACCCCGTAAATGTCATTGCTGCTACTTATGATATTCTTATTGAATCTACTGCGGAATATACTCATTACAAACCTCCTCTGAACCTGCCTCTCAGGCCTGGCATTTGGACTATTCGGGTTCTTCATCACTGGGTGCCTGTGGCTGAAACTAGATTCCTGATAAGCCCGCTTACTTTTTCCAACCGGCAGCCCATTAAAAGTGGTAAGTCCAAGAGTCGGTGAATGTCAGAGTTGACCAAAAAAATTTGCAAGACCCTTGTCTAGTGGCCACATTGGTAATCCATGGCCACCGGATCAGAGCACTATGAACCTCCTACTACTTGCAGCAAATCATGGACCATGGTCCTGTAATTCTTTTGCTCAATTGTATTGAATGTGGTATTGTAATTGGACAGTAATCTCCAATCTGTTGCTTTCCAGCTGTTGTGAAACTATAACTCCCATCATGCACTTACAGCCATGGTGACCATTGTGTATATTAAAGGGGTTGCCTAGGACTTTTATTATTTTTGTATATGGGGCTAAGAACTAACAGTCAGATAGTTGCTAACTACCTGCCTGTTCTGCACGGTGCCGATCTCTACCAGCTCAGCTGGCAATTCCCTTGCTTCATTTCACCTCTCGTCAACAGAGCAGCACCTTCTCTCCTGGGTTGCTCTGTTGACAGTGCATCACTGCAGACGTCATGCTGACTTACAATTGGCTTCCCGCAGTTAAGTAGCAGGGAGCTGGCTGTCAATCAGCATGAAATCGGCAGATACGCCCTGTCAACAGAGCAGAGAGGAAGAGAAGGCACTGCTCTGCCAACATGACATCATTGTAAACCCCAGCTCTGAGCTTGCATAGATCGGTGCCGGACCGAACAGGTATTTAGCCCCATACGAAAAACTACTAAAAGTAATAGTATGGATTGAGTATTTCTTGAAGGTTTTCCATAAGAATTAATGAAGGTTGCATAAGAGAAATCCATTACTATTGCATGGTGCGACATTCTGTTTTAATTTCATTTTTACAGGGTACCCTTTCTTCGTTTAATCAGACTTGTTTTGTATACATTGAGCATATTTGGGAAACCGCTGTGAGCTAATGCACTTCTAATCCTCCTTAGCAGGAGAACCAGCTGGCAAATATCTTATAATAACAATAGATTTAAAGGCTTTTTTCCTTAATTCTTACTATTTTTCATTTTTAACATACACTGTGGAAATGTTCTTGATTTTTTTTTCTTTTACCTTTAACACTTTGTAAAAATAACTTTGACAACAAATATTGTATTTTTTTGCGAGTATTTCACTGTTTAGAAAATCACAACATTATGCCAAATTTTAAGGAACTGCTTTTTTACCAATTTTCTAACATAATCGGTCCATGTAGGAATAAATCGTGGCATGCCCTAGTCTTGTGTCTCTTGCATTTTACTAGTTTTATTTCTGCTGAATGACACGTATTACATACAACCATGTGAACATGTGCCTAAGCTGGCCTGTCCTTCTTAGGACTAATTCACACAACCGTTGTATTTTCTCATCCGTTTTACTGACGAAAGTCCCGGACCGACCCTGGTGTAGTGATCTGAACTAACAGCATCATGTATAGTTATGAGGCTCTGGTCATGAGACAAGGACTCAAGAAAATACAGGTGCTATACCTTTGTTTTAAAGGGAATCTGGCAGCAGGTTTTTGGTACTTCATCTGAGAGCAGCGTAATGTAGGAAAAGGAAACCCTGATTCCAACGATGTATCACTTAGTTTACTGGATGCAGCTGTTCTGACACAATCAGAATTTTTAGATTTAGCAATGCAGCAGAGCTGAGGAAGCTAACTCCGCCCACACCAGGCTCTCTATGTACATTGTCTATAGACAGTGAGCTGCTTATCAGAGAAGGGGGCGGAGTTGGACCAGGGCTCACACACTTCTGTAGTGCAGCACTGATAATCACCTGGTGATAAAATCTTCAATCTAACTAAACAACAGCACACAGCCAAACATGTGACACATTATTGAATACGGTGTTTTTACCCCTACCTCATACTGTCCTCAGATTACATAGCAAAAGCCTGCACACAGATTCCCTTTACATAAGAGCTATAAGCATATAGGTTTCTTTGCGAGAAAAGGTTGTCCAAATCCAGAATGACAAATTTATATTTGACCTTTATAGCTTCATAGATTCATTTGTATGATTGCAAACACAAGATATACTGTAAGTTTTCCTTCTGCAGCCAAGAGGTCTGATGAGCGATTTTTGAGTTTGTTCCAAGGCCAACGGTTCCTTGTGTTATTGTTGCTCCTTGACGATCTTAAGTGATTACAATAGTTAAATTCTTGGCAATCTGTACTGATCTATAGCTACTGAGATTAAAATACTATGCAGCATATGGCGACACGTGGAAATGGATAAACTGTCTTAGAATAAGGCACACAATATAGTCAGTATGAGCGGAAAAACATTTACAGCCGAATGGTAACAAGGGAAATGTTAGGCATGGGGCCTTTTCTGGATCCGAAATGGGTTCAGAATCATCAGTGGATTCTATGGTCTCCCATTCTGGTCCAGTCAGGTCAGATGCTGCTCAGCATCGTCGTCGGTCCCAACGCCTAGCTGGTGCACGAGATGTACAGGTTGTCTCTCGGGTCTTTGTTCCTAGCAACATGAAGGATAGGTTGCGGAGGGAAACAGTGCTGCTACAGCCTAAGTCCAGGATTCACTGCACTGAGCATGCCCGTGACATGGCGGACCGTGATTGGTGGTTTGGGAGTCAGCTGATCCGGTGACCTGGCACCGCCTGATTGGTCGCAGGTGACGTCACCAATAATGCGACGGTGGGCAGGACTTAATCTTTAAATAGCTCGCCCACAAACATTGATCATTGAGCTATGGTGGTGTAATTGTGTGGACGCTTGGTCGTTTGGGCTCCACGTGTGCTTTAGCTTCTGTCAGACAGGTTTAGCAGGGATAGGCAGCCTTAGATGGAGGGAGGCAGGTAGCTTCGTCTGACAGTCTAGCTCCGACAAAGGGGTCGCCATACACCCCGAGCAGTCTGCAGACGCCGTATTCCCGGCACTGCCTGTAAGCCACGTGGAGTGATATTCCTCAGTCCGGTAGCACGCCGGCTGGGAGCACGTATACGCCGGCGTGAATCACATGCATCCTAGCGCTTGCTGCATAGTCCCTGTGCAGTAAACAGGGCTACAGATATATTATTTGTAGCACATCTCTCGTGCGGTTAACAGAGATACTGCGAATCCCTATTCCCATTCCGGTGTGCAGTAACACGGAAGGGATTGTTATTTCTGTTGGTTGTTTTACCTTCTTACCCGGAAAGTGTTCGGCCGCAGTCCTCCAGTCTGCATCGCGGACCCCAGGTTCGGTTGCTTTCCATTACTTAATAAAGTTGTTTGCAACCGTCCCCTTAACAGTATCAGAGCGCCAGGGTCTTGCCAAACATGGCTGACAACCAGCAACTGCAGCGCTATATACAGCAACTTGAGGCCAGACTTAGGACTCTGGAACAAGCTGCCCCGGTCGCTGATATCACTGCAGTAGCTACCCAGGCAGCTTCTCAAGCGGCCAATCTGGTTAACACGGCTGCGGTGAATGCTGCGGCAGCTGCAATCGCCCCATTACCCCGGTTTGCTCTCCCGGAAAAATTTTCTGGCAACAGCAGATCCTGCAAAGGTTTTATTAATCTGTGCTCCATTCAGTTGGAGATGATGGAGGCATGGTTCCCCTCTGAAAGGGCCGAAGTGGGTTTTGTCATCTCGTTACTTTCTCACAGGGCCTTGGAGTGAGCTACACCTCTGTGGGAGCGGAGTGACCCGGTAGTGGTTAATGCGGGTCTCTTTCTTACAGCCCTAAAAAAAGTTTTCCTAGGTCCTCAGGTCACGCATGATACAGCTCTTAAGCTTCTGCTTTGGTCCAGGGTTCGGTCACCGCCAGCCACTATGCCATCCAGTTCAGAACCCTAGCGGCTGAATTGGATTGGTCTGAGCGGTCTTTAATCCAGGTGTTCTGGAGGGGTCTGGCTGGGCATATTAAAAAGGCTCTATCTACCCGAGAGATTCCAACCTCCCTGGAGGAGTTAATCTCTCTCGCTAACCGAATAGATTTGCGTCATGCAGAACACAAGTTAGAGCTGGAGGTCCCCAGACCTCAGTGACGATTGGCACCTTCATTCTCTACACCCATTTCCAAACCCGCGACTCCCGACCCAGAGCCTGAGGCTATGGATATATCCCGGACTGAGTCTAGCCCCTCTCCTTCCCGACCTGCACATCTCTTGGAGTAACCCATTAATAAGGGTTCCAAGCAGTCGGGAAAACGAGTGTATCTAACCGCCGTTGGAGGAGGTGTGTTAGATTCCGGGGCTCCTTCCTCCAAATTATTGTATAAGGTGACATTGTTCTTCGGAACAATCATGGTTACTGCCAAGGCATGGATGGCAATTTTTTGTCATCTACGTTTGCCCAGAAGTACGCCATTCCTATGGAGTTCCTGCCAAAACCAATGAACATTAGGGTAGTCAACGGTTCACTACTGGACACGCAAATCACCCACCAATCGATTCCCCTAACCATGTCGTTTCCTCAGGGTCACCGGGAGGTTATCTCCTCTCTTATTATTCCCGGTGGATTAGATGAGGTGCTATTGAGCCTCCCATGGTTACGTTGTCACACTCCACACATTGACTGGAATACATGGAGAATTTCTTCCTGGAGTGAGAATTGTGCGTCTCAGTGTATGGTTACAGCCACCCGGAGGGTAGTCTCTGAGCCTTCTACCGACTTGGCCGCCCTCCCTGTGCAATATCAGACTTTTGCGGATGTCTTCCCCAAAAAGGCTGCAGACACTTTACCTCGCCACCAACTGTATGGCTGTCCTATTGATTTAGCCCCCGGCACAGATCCTCTGTCTGTCTCCGAGACCCAGGTCTTGTCAGATTATATCAAAAAGAACCCTCGGGTAGACCTTTTGTCCCAGTCCATGGATACGGCTGAGGACGATGATGAGCCCAGGCTCACCGTTCCTTCGGGAAGTATGCGGATGGTGGCTCCAGTGTCCTTAAACCAGGTTCCTTCAGGGAGGACGTTCGTTCCCCCTAACCTACAAAATGAGGTGCTCTCCTGGGCACAAGCCCCTAAGATCGGAGGTCATTTTGTGGTCAAACGTACCACAAAGTTTCTTCAACGGTCGTATTGGTGGCCCCAGTGGTGCCAGGACATTAAGGAATATGTTCTAGCGTGTGTCTCCTGTGCGAGAGATAAGTCATTCCGTCAAAGTCCGGCTGGTCTTCTCCACCCGTTACCTGTGGCGGATTCCACAGAGCAGACTCCGCTTTTTCTGAATAATGGCCAACATTCACACGTTCGGTTCCTATGCCAGTTCCCTCTATGGAACCTGGGTTCAGAGATTTGGCTCTGGAGGCGCAGGAGGTTTGGGACCATACCCAGGATACTATATTGGCCTCCAAGAATCGAATGAGAGAGTCGGCTGGCACTCTTCGTCATCCAGCTCCCGTATTCTATCCGGGCGACAGAGTGTCGCTTACGGCTCGCAATATTAAAGTACGTTGGGAACCTGCTAAGTTTGCCCCCCACTTTATTGGTCCTTTCAAAATTTTGGCCCAAGTAAACCCAGTAATGTACCGTTTACAGTAACCATGCCACCTGAGGAGTCACAACACTTTTCATGTGTCGCTCCTTAAACCCCTTCGCCTGACAAAACTCGCTGAACCCCAACCTGCTACACACACCAGTGGTAATGATCTCGCGGTGCAGGCTATTATAGGGTCTAAGGTTGTTCGTGGAAAAAAATGGTACCTAGTACACTGGAGGGGCCACGGATCTGAGGATCGTTCCTGGGAACTGGTGGACCACATTCATGCTCCCCTGCTCATTGAGGAATATGACTGTCAAGTGGAGGGGGATGATGTTAGGTGTTTTCTGGATCCGAAATGGGTTCACAATCATCAATGGATTCTGTGGTCTCCCATTCTGGTCCAGCCAGGGCAGATGCTGCTCAGCATTGTCATCGGTCCCAACGCTTAGCTGGTGCATGAGATGTACAGGTTGTCTCTTGGGTCTTTGTTCCTAGCAACATGAAGGAAAGTTGCGGGGGGAAACAGGGCTGCCACAGCCTAAGTTCAGGATTCACTGCACTGAGCATGCCCGTGACATGCCGGACCGTGATTGGTGGTTTGGGAGTCAGCTGATCTGGTGACCTGGCACCGCCTGATTGGTCGCGGGTGACGTCACCAATAATGCGACGGTGGGCAGGGCTTAATCTTTAAATAGCCCGCCCACAAACATGGCGGCGCTCTGATCATTGAGCTATGATGGTGTAATTGTGTGGACGCTTGGTCGTTTGGGCTCCACGTGTGCTTTAGCTTCTGTCAGGCAGGTTTAGCGGGGGATAGGCAGCCTTAGATGGAGGGAGGCAGGAAGCTTCATCTGACAGTCTGGCTCCAACAAAGGGGTCGCCATACACCCCGAGCAGTCTGCAGACGCCGTATTCCTGGCACCGCCTGTAAGCCACGTGGAGAGATATTCCTCAGTCCGGTAGCACACCGGCTGGGAGCACGTATACGCCGGCGTGAATCACACACGCATCCTAGCGCCTGCTGTGTAGTCCCTGTGCAGTAAACAGGGCTACGGATACATTATTTGTAGCACATCTCTCGTGCGGTTAATGGAGATAGTGTGAATCCCTATTCCCGTTCTGGTGTGCAGTAACACGGAAGGGATTGTTATTTCTGTTGGTTGTTTTACCTTCTTACCCGGAAGGTGTTCGGCCGCAGTCCTCCAGACAGCATCACGGACCCCGGGTTCGGTTACTTTCCTTTATTTAATAAAGTTTTTTGCAACTGTCCCCTTAACAGGAAAAATATAAAAATAAAAAAATATAAATATAATTTATAAAAAAATAGATTGGACCAAAACATCGAAATACCAAAATGCTCTGACTCTGGTCCTCTGATGTCAGTGTATTCCATGCCATGGCCTGTATCCCATGCATGTTCATGTGTTCTGAAACTCTGTACATAGTCACAAAACTTTAGGTGACCACCTGATATGTCATCAATATGAACCGACTGTCATTGATGTGGCCATCAAATGGCCTCAACAGTCATTTAAGGTATTGTCACTATATCCCATACACAGATGGGTAAAAGGAGCAGCAGGGTACGCCAGAAATCAAAGAGGAGGACTGGAGATGACTTGGGGAAGTGAACATATAGGAAAATATGGGATCTTTTATCTCTAATCGTAGTGGGTGCAAAATATGTTGGTACGAAGTAGCTACTGTTGACGGATCTCATTATAGTATAACTTTTATATATATATTATATATAGTGTAGCTTATAATTGCAGTGTAACTTATGACTGCTCATATAATTTTTGCACTGGATTTCCATGTGGTATTGTTTAAAACACAACTTCTGACATTTTTTTTTGTGGTATCACAAATTTCTGTTCCCTGCCTATAGTAAATTACTTACCAGTCGCCGTCTTCTGCTCTTCCTGGCACTGCTCCAGTCCGCCACCTTGTAACTGCAGCTCCTGAACTGCCGGAAGCATTTTGCAAAATTATTTATTTTTTTTTTTTTTACTTTGGTTTAGTGGTGCTTTTTAGACAGGATTCTAAATGGAATTTGCCTGAAAAAATACGTCATGTGAGTTATAGCAGACATCTTAAAGGGATTGTCTGACAGTGTCTGATACTGTGTCCAGTTCTGGGCACCACGTTTTAAAAAAGACATTGAAAAACTGGAGCAAGTTCAGACTAGAGAGGAGCTACCAGGATGGTGAGCGGACTGCAAACTATGTCCTACAAGGAACGGTTGAATGATCTGGGAATGTTTATCTTGCAAAAAAGAAGACTGAGAGGAGACTTAGTAGCTGTCTACAAATATCTAAAGGGCTGTCACGGTGTAGAGGGATCATCCTTATTCTCATTTGCACACGGAAACACGAGAAGCAATGGAATAAATCCAAAAGGGAGAAGATACAGATTAGATATTAGAAAAAAACGTTTTGACAGTGAAGGTGATCAATGAGTGAAACAGGCGGCCACGAGAGGTGGTGAATTCTCCTTCAATGGAAGTCTTCAGAGGCTGGACAGACATCTGTCTGAGATGGTTTAGTGACTCCTGCATTGAGCCGGGGGTTGGACACGATGACCCTGGAGGTCCCCTCCAACTCTAACTTTCTATCATCCTGTGACAGTAAAATATATATTTTTTTGTCATAGATTCATGCACTCTTCTAGTCACCTGACCGCTGCAGCCAATTACAGGCTGCAGGGGTGCTATGACTTCCAAATGAGGCAGTCACTGCTTCTTGAACTGGCGCAGATCTCTGGAGCGTCCAGCACTGTATCCATAAGGGCACTGCAAGGTGAGCATGCCTCCATTTTAACCAATCATTGCAACAAAAAAAACAAATTACTGCCAAACAACCCCTGTAATGGATGCATCCGTGTATTTTATGGTCTCTTGGCATACACCTTCTTATGCCTACGACAAACAATTACAGACTCTTTGACCAGTATTGTGAAAATAAAGCATATCAGGCTTTTTTTTTGTAGTCCCCAGCAGTATAGAAAAGTGCAGCAGGGGGTATATATACATGAGGGATGCCAAGAGGATACTTTTCAGGCATTAGTCATGCCCGTGGGGGTCTATGCACACATTGGGAATGTGCTATGGGAGCATCTCCAGCTCAGTGTGAATAAACCCTAAGGATAAGGATATTTGCTTGTTTTGCAGAACGTTTTGCTTATGTTATATTATTCAGAGCCAGAAATTGACCAATGTACTACTAGGAACATATCCCTGGCATTGCCCGGCTGCATTCTGAACTGCAGAAACAGCAGAACTCCGATCCGAGCTTACACGTCCACAAATTTAATTACAAATGTGTTCTTTGTCAAGCCCGGTATCTTGGGACATTGTGCAGTTTGGATTTGTACACCTTCATGAATACAGCACACGAGGTTTTCACTGGCAAAGCAGTCTGGTGAATGTATGTCTCTATTCCCACTCTGCCTAATTACTGCCAATATCCGGCATATCTCCTATGCAGAGTAGGCTGCGGTGTCACCGGATAGCTGCGTGGCAGCGTCCGCTTGACAGATGCTCACAATTCTTGGACGCGCTTTGCTATCTAAAGGAAAAAGAACACATTTCCTATCTAGCGAGCTAAATAAGAGCTTTCTGTGCTCTGGATTATGTGTCTCTTGGATGGCTTGCAAAATTGTCAGTTTAATGTTGACCAAAAATAAAAATAAAATGAATGGGGGAATTGAAGGTAAAGGTCTGATCGTCGGTGAGAAAGCAGTTTTCAAACTTTGGCCAAGTTTGTAGAGACATGTGAATGGCTGCGTGTATGTGCCATGTTGAATTTCGACAGTGTGTCTCTTTTTCAGCAAGGCCGTTCTGTATTTTGCACCGTGGACGTGAATAGAGGGCTTGTTCCTCGCTTAATTTGGCCAACGTCTATCGGAAGCAGACTCTAAAAGCTGTCTGATTTATTTTTTTATTTTTTCAAAAAGGGCAAAGTCGCCTTAAACATCATAAATCAATTATAAAACATGTAACTTGAAATAAAAATGCTTCCCACTCGCTGCAAGGCACATTTATTGAAGTCGAGATGAAATACACGCTCCTTCCATCCTGACATGAGATTCAAGCTGTGAAGAGCATAATTATTAACTTCAAATACACGGCATATGTTGTTTTGCTTGCTGGCTAGTTATTGTGTTAGACCTCACACCGCAATATTAAATTGCTCGGGCTGATGATGGATTTATCCAATATGGTTAATACAAATGTCAGTCTAAAAATATGAACAAAAAAAAATAACATTGGGCCTTTAAAGCTTTTAAAGAGTAGTGACAACCAAGTCAATATGCAGAGGCGCCATAAACTTGGTTCGAAGACGTGGTAGGCGGAAAGAAATGTATTCGATGTTGTGACACTCTCAGCGGGTAGCAGTGATACAGACAAAAAACAGTGTTCTTTTATTTTACATTTATATTCGGTGTGAGTCGGTTCACGTGCGTCATTCCACTGAACTTTGTGCGATTCATGCTGGGAACAAATGTGCACCTAATAGTGGTAAAGGACTTTTACAGTCTGATCTGCTTGCTCTCTTTTATTTTCAATGATTCTCTCGGGTTTTTAATATGGAGCCATTGAAGTTGAGTCCCTAGTTCCTATGGTTAATGAACAACGCATAATAATTTTTGGCTTTATGGCTAATATGAACCTCAAATTATGTAAGGTGTTTCCTAAATTATTTATGGATTAACAAGCAGAGGCTTAAAGAGGTTTTCTCACTAGCAAAATTAAATTTAATCAATAGATCTTAGAATAATAATAAGTTCCACAATTGGATGTATTTAAATAAAATGTTCCTGTGCTGAGATAATCTTATAATTGTGCCCCTGCTGTGTACTGTGTAATGGCTGTGTCTGACCGTGCAGGTACATGGTCTGATCATACCACAGCTCCTGGCCAGGGGAGGAAGCAAAAGAGTATACAGACAGGACAGCACGGGATCTCAGCTGATTCTTTCTTCAAGGTAAAACACTGCATAAAACCAGGCAGGGAAATGTTTTGCCTCACAGAAAGAGCTGTGATCCCATGCTGTCCTGTCTGTATACTCTCTTGCTTCCTCCCCTGGCCAGGAGCTGTGGTATGATCAGACCATGTTCCTGCACGGTCAGACACAGACATTACACAGTACACAGCAGGGGCACATTTATAACATTATCTCAGCACAGGAACATTTTTTTTAAACACATCCATTTGTGGAAGTTATTTTTCTACTTAAATACATGCATTTTTGGCTAAAAAACATTTTTGGAATTTGATTTATTTGCAGTGGATTTAAACCAGTCACGAGCTGAATCCACAGCCTTGAATAAGGACAGTGCAGTGTGTATTGCCCTTGTGTCCTGCTTCCAGTGAAGGGAACATGTATACAATTTTGAGCATGATATAGATGTTGTAGGGGAAGTCATCCACATCCATCAGAGGCAGGGTGCGAAACTCAAGGACTCTCAAGAGAGGTCAATCTGGCACAACCCATCGGACCACTTGGCATTAACTTAAATACAGTTTTTCACAGGTATGCCAGGCTGCAAAGGGTGATCTCAAGCAAGGCACCTTGGTGACCTACCTATTCTCAATATGACATAGAGACAAAGGTTGTTTCCGTTAAACAAGCCCCTGAAGGCTCATTTCTTGCTCAGAACACTGTAAGCTCAATACACCAATATACATGTAATATATCCTTATTTTTCATTTGTGACAAGACTTATTTCGCAATGTTCTGAAAAGGGCCTGGGATTTCTTCCAGCCAGTAAACATGTTTGTGTACAGTAAGATTGAATCCATCCATTAATATTCAGAACTAACAAGATGTTTTTCTTTATTTTAGATGATGTGGCCAAGTTTCATGGAGGACCTCCAAAAAATGCGTACATGGAGCAAAGTTTCCAAGGCTTGAATCCAGTATTGAATATACCCATTAACTCAAACCAGGTGGAACAAGCGAAAAAGAATGCGGCACTTGTAGGGTCAAAACTGGAAAGTTGGCTTGACAGTTTGGCCAGTAACATTTGGTCAGCTGTAGACATCTGCACAACAGGACCCTCCTCATGTCCAGTCATGCAGTCGTGTTCTCAGACAGCTTGGAGTTCACTTAGCCCTGACCCTAAATCAGAACTTGGACTTATCAAACATGATGGGCGTTTGAGGTAGCATCTGGTGCACCCCTCAATGGCAATGGATTTAAAAGGGAAATTAACCAATCTTACAAAAAGAACAGAATCCTTAGCAATTTAAAAGGCTTTCTGCTTTTCCAAGGAGCCCATCATAACAGGTGTTGAGAAGTCCTTCCATCTCTCCATTGTAGGTTTTACGATCAGACTCGCATTGATAGCACTTCCCTACAATTGGCAGAGCACCAACAAAAGACATTGATCAAGGGCTCAAATTCGCAAATATTTCCCTTGTTACTGAGTCATGAAAAGTCCCGTTCTCCCTTTGCACAAATACTTTCTATTTTTCTACTTCCATGTATTTTTGTGTTTGTCAGTGTTAATAAGAATTGTTCTTAAAAAAAAAAAAGGAATATGTCAGATGTAATGTCAAGAACGTGGCTTTTTCATTACATTGTGAGAAATTATTGCAAAAGGTGGCCTTTTAATGACTCATGTGTTGCCAAAGAAGTCCCAAACGGCATTGCAGACACTTCTGGCAGCCAAAGGGTTATAGGACGGAGATAGTTTTGATTTTAAGCAGTACGCATTGCACATGTGTACACTGTGCCATCTCTTCAGACATTCATGTTCAGTTTAATCTAAGCGATCTGGCTGGTTGGCATCGTTATCACATATTTCTGATACTTGTACCATAATATTCAATGACGTTAAAGTCTAATAACCTTAACTCATATGCTGGAGCAAATATGCGATGTGTTAACCTGTGCAGAAGCCCTATGGACATGGGGCTCGTTGCCACCCTAGGAGAATCTTCCTACTATTACAGTAGATTAATGAATGTCCTAGCTCTCAATTACAGGTAGATTTTTGGAGAAACATTAGGAGGGTGCTGTGGGCTAAGGTATTAGAGAGCAAGGGGTCCATATTGTGTTTTTACACAGGGCCCTTTGCTGTCTTTGTCCACCCCTGCCCTTTTGATAGAAAAAATGTATTTTGGCTAAGAGGTCCATATATGTTCCAGACCAATATTTATGAGACATTTACAAAAGACCTGATCAGTACGATAATTATTGATTTTGTTTGGTTTTGGGGAATTGGTAAGCAAAATTCCAATCAGTATTGAATCAACCTTCTAACATAAATATCTGTTATGTCTATGACAGGTCTTAGTTTATAGGTTACACTACAATTTCACATTTACTGTTGGAAGAGTTACAAAATTGCCTGACTTGTTACCCTCTTAGAGGCTGCTAAATAACACCACCACTTTTTCTGGCATATCATAGCAATTTCCGCATGGCATATGGGGTGTCACATTCATTACACAGTACAAGCCTTAAAGGGAATCTGTCAGCATGTTTTTGCTATTAAATCTGAGAGCAGCATAATATAGGGCAAGAGAGCCTGATTCCAACAATACATCACTTTCTGGGCTGCTTTGTGTAGTTTTGATAGAATCCATGTTTTATCTGCTGTAGGTGTTGCAGTGCTCAGAATGCTGAGCTTTGTATCACCCCGCCCACACTCCTAATTGGCAGCCTCCTGTTTACATTATAATCAAACTGCCAATCCATGGTGAGGGCGGAGTTAAACAGATTTGCTGGACTGCCTGGCACACAGGACACCTAGTCCTCTAGTGATAATCTCCTATTGGTAAAATACGTATTGTATTGAAATTACAACACACATCCTAGTAAGTGACACATCCTTGGAATCAGGTTCACTTGCCCTATATTATGCTGCTCTCAGCTTAAATAGCAAAAACCTGCTGACAGATTCCCTTTAAAGAGATTAACCCATGAAAAATATTTACCACCTGTACACAGGTAAAAGTATGATTACTGGGCCCCCACTCATCACTAGAACAGTGGTCGTTAGCTCACATTCTGGAGCAGTTGTTCTTCTGGCACCCTACCTATCCATTTAATATCTATAAAAGCAGGTGCGGACAACCGTATTTTTGGTCTGAGTGCGTTCTGACAAAACATCGTACCCGGACCAATGTTATGTTATGGGGCCATGCAGCATGCCCGAGTTTGATCCGAGTTGACATTCGGATTGCACTTGGCCATGGAAGTCAATGAGTCTATGGAAAAAATCAGTGCAGTCCGATTTCCGCTCACTGACAGAATGGAGAATATGGAGAAATTTATTTCTCCATCTTCTCCTCGTCCGAGAGAATCGGATCACACTCTGATCAGAGTCTGATTAGCATAATCTACCCAATGCTCTCGTATGAGAATATACTCTCATCTACACTCAGATCGATGAAGGTAGCTGAGTACATTAATCTTTAGACATAGTCTATAGACATCATTGACTTAACCATTAGTGTACATGCATGGCTATTACGCCATTCAAACTTCTCCAGAAAAGGGTAAATGATCATGGGGGCCCCAGTGATCACAAATGTATCAAATTTGTTTTTCATAGGGTAATCCCTCAAGTTTCGCAGACATTTCCATATGTTATCACTAACGCATATTGTTCTATCATTGAGTTCACCCTCTGAATGGTTAACGTAAGTGAAATCCTTTTGTGAATTGGTTTGTGTTTGACTGTGAAATTCTGAAGGCACACAGCAAACTGGGGTGAGCAAAATTTAGATTTTCCCAACATCTTGTGAAATATGGAGGAGGGGATAAAAACCCTTGTAGTGATTACATACTGTTAAACTTTGTAACTTCATTATTGCTTTTATTTTTTTCATATGGACCAAAGAGAGATAAGTCTTCCTTTTCCTTTATATGACATCTCCTCCTGTATGGATTTTCTGAGATAGGTTTGAGCTTCCAACACTTAATTGACCCTTTACTGCCAGAAGCATATTTTTAATTGTACCATGAGCTCTTTGGCAGCCATTCTACGTTTAATTATCATAGATATCTACAAATTAACTTATCTGTGTTAAAGAAAGAATAGTCTTGGAATGAATTTTACATTGGAATGTACGTAAACATCCATTTCCTACTGTATCAGAAGGACTTCCGGTACACCGCCACCAGATATAACACTCCTGCCATCATATTTGTGTTACATCTAGAAAAGTTAGTTTCCCTTTTAAATATAAGAGTTCCTGACTTCAAGGTAATGAAACTGATCAATCAGAAATTCATCAACCAGACCCTTCTGGTCTGTACCCTACCGGTCAGAATCATATGAATCGTGTTGATGGACCGGGAAGCTCTCTAGGTGTTAGCTGTGCTGATGCCATGTTCTTACAGGTTGGAAGGTTGTAACGTATAGTTCAGCCCCATCCGTCTAGATAGCAACGTATAGTTAGGTAAATGAAGTATTTTAGATATTTATTATTTATATTTTTAGTCAATGACTAATTAGTAAGTGCTGCTTTTGCAGCTTGAAGTTTATCATACTAACTACCGCTGCCTTTCTTCAGTAAAGGCCCAGCGCTTTGCATTTTATTGTTTTTCAAGCAAGTATAGACTTGGTCATGTTGAGATTTTTATTCCCCATGTTTTTGTGTTTTTGCTGCACTCTTTCAGTCCATTGTTTTAATTGCTAACATATTTGTTAATGCTTTGATATGCTTTGACTGATTGGGATACTGTGCTTTTTTCACTTATCGGCTCCCTAAAATATACACATACCGACCTAAAATAATGAAATCTTACATTACCAAGGAATAACCCTATACATGTTTTTAATCAGATGATGGCATTAATCTCCTATCAAATCAATGAATGAGACACCATTTTAAAAACATATGGGGCCCCATCTATCAAAAAAATCTAACAAAAAAACTGGCCGTTATGTTCATATCAACCAATCACAATGCAGCTTTTATCTTCCAGAAGCAATTCAAAGCACCACTCCAGCATTTGTTTGTTTTTCAGTGCTGGAGTGGCGCTTTAAATGTAAGCCCCCCTGTTCCCGTTCTTATACTCACCCTCCGGCGTCTTCACCTTTTACCGACGCCGCTCCTGTAACTTTTGACTGTCCGGAAGTCAGAAATTACATCACAAGCTCAATGCAAGAATGAGAGTCTCATAGATGTATTAAAAAGTGACCTCCGGAGTGCTCTATGAAACACTGGAGCTGCCGGCAGGACACTTTTCTCCGGAGACCGACAGGAGCAATGCTGGAAAAGAATGAAGACGGCGGCAGGTGAGTATGAGACAGGGGGCCGGGGAATTACATTTAAAGCACCACTTCAGCAGTAAAATAAAAAAAAAACGGAGTGGTGCTTTAAGAAATACATGTTGAGCCGATTTCTGCCATGGAAAACAACATTGTTTTTTTTTCTATTCGTTTTGATAAATGGGGCCAACTATTTTGCATTTTCCAAAATATAACTTATCTTGGGGTTTATAATGTTTAGATGTCTGGAGATCTGCCTGATTTTTTTCCAAAATAGTGTCCTGTCAAGGAAAAGTTTCTAAGTGCGGTAATTGTAATGATTGATATATTAATAATGTCACTATTCCAAATGATTATTTTCGATGGTGCACAGTGGACACTTAAATGGGTTCTGCAACGTCTCTTATTTGCACAAAAAGTCAGCAATAGCATGCATAAATCATATGCTTATTAATAGGACACTTGCAGAATACAGGATTGCCGGAAAACCACAATGTCACTTAACGCCCCAGGCAAAAATGAGAGGCTGTAGGCACTCTTTCTAAAATTATTTTTTTTTTAAAACGAGTCCCAAGTAAAGTCACCTGTTGTCTGTATTTAAACTGGTACGTTAATGTCTTACTAAGTCACTCTTCACGGTAATTCTCACTATATCCACTAGGCTCTTTAGTTATTGCGATGTAAAGTGAGCCCTAGGATAGGCCATCACGATTCGGTCAATAGATGTCTAACCCCACCAATGATAAGCAGAACTATGGCACAACTGATTTAACATATGGCCAGATCCTAATCATCATCTGCCCGCATGTTCCACCAACTGAAAGTGACAACTGAATTATCGAAAAGTGGAAAATGAATTATCTCATGAAATGAAAATGTATAAAGGCATGTAAAATGGTCTCTAGCAAAGTGCCTATATGCTATAGATGCAAGTTATAGGTGGTTACTATTTTTCCCAAAAGTTGATGCGAACAACATATATATAGGATGATACATAAAACTTCAGTTTAGTCAGTCTGTTATAATATTGTGCTGTGATACAGACTGGATTTTGGTCTAACGTGAAAGCTGTATTTTTCCTCCAGCGGATGCTACTGCCAGAGCTACCTCTCAGTGTTCACATCTAACCGGACAACGCAACGTTCTGCTTTAACATACAGTTATTTGAATGTATAAACTATGCAAACCATCTCTATGTTTTATGTCACCTTCATTTTAGAAAAGCTTGGAAGAGTTAAATGTTACTTGCCGTGTAACAGCAAGAAACTGTACAGGCTTCTCTGATAACAGAGCGAATCTATTTGGCGCTGTTCACAGTGCCCTATTTGTATATTATAACACTGTCAATTGGTTTTTGCTTATGTTGTAATGCTTATTGTTTCTTTTTTTTTCACCTTGATTGTCCAGTGGTTATTATAATGTTCTGCCACTTGTACGAGGCAAGTTGTATTAAAACAGTCAGTCTGGGTTCATATTGCTGTTGTGAAACGCTCCTTAAAGTAATATATTTGCAACAAAAAACATAGTGTTATTTTTTGTACATTTTCTTTGTTGAAAGTATATTTTGACGTATTGGTTCTTGCTATCCAGGAGAATGGTATTTTCCATCAGATGATCAACAAGAACTAAAAGTGCAACCGATAGCTTAGAGTATAGACTAATGCCAAGACACTAGAGATGAGCGGATTGATTAGAAAAGGATCGAGTTATAGTCAAATTGCCTGATATTTGCGGTTTTATGCACAGTCGAACACTTTAGGATTTGATTTGCAGATTGCAAAAACTTGCACGGCACCATTTCCTAAACTGCTGAAGCATCGGAGAGCAGGTGAATGCCTTTTTACGTGGCCTCGCGGGCTTCTCCATAATGCCCTGCAGCTGTGACACCGAGCGGATTATCATAACTTGCATAGTACAGTGGTGGTCAGTTCCTGAGCCATCACAGATCAGCGCTAACTAGTGGAGAACAGTTTGTACAGCAACAGTCGATTTCCTTCCCCAGAGTCACTGGATAAGTCGCTTTCCCTTCTGTAGTGTGTAAGCTCTTAATGGTCAGTGGGGTCCTCTCTCTTCTGTAGTGTGTAAGCTCTTATGGTCAGTGGGGTCCTCTCTCTCTTTCTCCTATAGAGTGTAAGCTCTTATGGTCAGTGGTGTCCTCTCTTTTCTGTAGAGTGGAATCTCTTATGGTCAGTGGGGTCCTCTCTCTCCTGTAGAGTGTAAGCTCTTATGGTCAGTGGGGTCTTCTCTTTCTTTCCTGTAGATTATATGCTCTTATAGTCAGTGGGGTCCTCTCTCTCCTATAGTGTGTAAGCTGGCTCCATTCTCTTCTGTAAAGTGTAAGCTCTTATAGTCAGTGGGGTCCGTTCTCTCTCCGGTAGAGTGTAAGCTCTTATGGTCTGCAGGGTCCTTTCTCCTGTAGAGTGTAAGCTCTTATGGTCAGCAGGGTCCTCTCTCTCTCTTCTGTAGAGTATAAGCTCTTATGGTCAGCGGTGTCTTCTCTCTCTCCTGAAGAGTGTAAGCTCTTATGGTCAGTGGGGTCTTCTCTTTCTTTCCTATAGATTATATGGTCTTATAGTCAGTGGGGTCATCTCTCTCTCCTATAGAGTGTAAGCTGGCTCCTCTCTCTTCTGTAAAGTGTAAGCTCTTATAGTCAGTGGGGTCCGTTCTCTCTCCTGTAGAGTGTAACTCTTATGGTCAATGGGGTCCTCTCTCCTGTAGAGTGTAAGCTCTTATGGTCAGCGGGGTCCTCGCTCTCCTGTAGAGTGTAAGCTCGTATGGTCAGTGGGGTCCTCTCTCTCTCCTGTAGAGTGTAAGCTCTTATGGTCAGCGGGGTCCTCGCTCTCCTGTAGAGTATAAGCTCGTATGGTCAGTGGGGTCCTCTCTCTCTCCTGTAGAGTGTAAGCTCTTATGGTCTGCTGGATCCTCTCTCTTTCCTATAGAGTGTAAGCTCTTTTGGTCAGCAGGGTCCTCTCTCTCCTATAGAGTGTAAGCTCTTATGGTCTGCTGGATCCTCTCTCTTTCCTATAGAGTGTAAGCTTCTATGGTCAACTGGGCTCTCTTCTCTCCTCCACGTATATTGTCCGAGCAATTACAAGCTTTCCACTATTGAGAAATGTATTCGTTATGAATTGCATTTTGAGTGAACATTCGGCAAAGCCAACAAATTCAAATTTCAAAAAGTTCCACTCATCTCTACAAGACACAGTTCTGTGTATTAGAAAAACAGTGTTCGAAGAACTTGTACAGTGGCACAGAGAAACCCTATGCTCTGTACCACAAAACTGTACACGGTCCATATTCTTCTGTATAGTGGCATCGTAAAGTCTCCTAGAATTAATGCTTCAATATCACCATAAAATGGCATCTGATGGAACATATCACATTACTTCCTTATGTATAAATTCTTTGTGCTTTCAGAGACAGAAGGACATAACTTGAGGGTCTCTTTAGTTTAAAATGACAATGCACTTGAGCCTTGAACATGAATGTGGAGGATGTTTAGTTTCCTTGAGCATATTTTACTCATTGACAAAAACTTTGTCTTAGCATCTCCCCCTGAATGGAGATATCAAAAGTCCACTGCTTTCTATGGGCAAACAAGACATACTAAGAAGCATAATATGTGTATACATGTGTAGAGTCACCTTTGATTAACCTACTCTAATAAATTAGTAAAATGGAAAAAAAATGTCTTTAAAACTCCAGAATCACTAATACAGTCAAAAAACTGTAAAACTGTGTTAATAATTGTAAGTAAAGGTTACAGATGATTATTAAAAATGTTCTACCCACAAAATTAACATGGGGAAGAGCTTGTTGGTACATCCTTCAATAAACCATAACATTTTTCATGCAGACACATTGAGCTGTGTGATACAATTCTAACTGCCTTCTAGAGTCACCACTGGAGGGAGCTCATGACCTTACTGCATACTGTTATATATTGAACTCAGTAATAAATAGTATGCAGTGAGCACAAAATAGTGTCAACTGCAGACAGTCAATTATATCCTTAAGTCAGTGGTCTCCAACTTGTGGCCCACCGATATTGCACTTCTGCAACTTCTATCATGCCCTGACAATCTGTTGCAGTATGCTAAGAGCAATTTTTAACCTAGGTAAAGCAACATTTAGAGTTCTGTATCAGAAAAAACTCTATGTGGATCACGATCAAGGGATTAATCAGCAATGGACTTGGATTCACTCTCAAAGCCACCTATCGGAAGTAGCAATCTTTCAAGTCATTGACAAACCTTTAATGAACCTTGAAATTTGACTTAGGATAAAAACCAAATCAGAATCTCAATTTGTAGACACGGTGTTTCAGGGTATTGCCCCTCGTCAGTACAAAGAATGAGATCTGATTTGGCTGGATGAGAGGCTCCTCTTCCTCTCTGAAGAGACAATTAGCATATTTAATTTTCCAGAGGATCATGCAAGGCATTTAAGTCTCCTGATACTGGCATGCCAGACCTGGC
The DNA here is from genome assembly GCF_046119375.1 of Phyllobates terribilis. Classification (NCBI taxonomy): domain Eukaryota; kingdom Metazoa; phylum Chordata; class Amphibia; order Anura; family Dendrobatidae; genus Phyllobates; species Phyllobates terribilis. Next base: position 211,660,410 of record NW_027362769.1, on the reverse strand, counting down.
ATGTCACTCTCCACAAGGAGAAACCTTACCCCTTAGATCCCAGTCTTAGCCTCTCACCTAGCCAAATCAGATCTCATACTTTGTACTGACGAGGGGCAATACCCCGAAACACCGTGTCTACATATTGAAATTCTGATTTGGCTTTTATCCTAAGTCATATTTCAAGGCTTGTTAAAGAGTTGATAATTGTAGGACTTGTAGGATTGATACTTTCAATTGGTGGCACTAGAATTCAAGTGCTCTTCCTCTCTGAAAAGACAATTTGCATATTTAATTTCCCAGAGGAGCATGCAAGGCATTTAAGTCTCCTCATACTGACATGCCAGACCTGGCATGTCACTCTCTACAAGGTGAAACCTTACCCTTTAAATCCCACTCTCAGAGCCAAAAATTCAAGATAGATGCATAGAAGTAATTTTTGAAGCATTTTGTGACTCATGGAAAACACAAGGTTACAATATGATGTGGAGCGAGCCAAATGGACTTTGTTCATTCTGTTTGTTAACATGACCAAATTGACTCTTAAATTGGCCATGCAATTAGAGATTTAGAAACCTTCTCTGAACATCTTGTGGTTCATTGTTGGTCTCTGAATGTTGAGATTTTGGACGACAAAAGAATACGGCAAAATGGCAAACCAAAAATTCATCTCTGCCATGATCTGTGGTCTAGTCTGATGATGAGATGCAGATCTGTTGTTTGGCATAATCTTCCCTTTTATAGCACCCAACAAAATCTTTGAAAAGTCCATGATGGCAAATCAATTATTATTTCTTTCATGTGAAGGCGCCTAGAGCTAGCAGAAAATCATTTAAGCCTGTCTTTTTAGACAGACTTAATGCAAAATATCTAGGTTTACATAGATTTAGAACCGATCAGTTATACATTTTAACAGACACTATTACATTATTTTGTTTTTCTTCCTTATATGATACACATCAGGATTATGTGGTCATTTAAGCCTTAAGTGTTTGAGGAGTGGCCTTAAATTAGATTGGTTATAAATACTATTCTGATTTGTTGTGCCTGAAAATTTTAAAAATTTGCAATTATCCTAAAAATATTCTCATTTCTTAAAAATAATACTAAATGTCTTTGTATTTTTAGTTACAGAATTATGAATAAAAGCTTAATATATATGGAGGATTTTGTGGAGTAAAACAATGTTTATTTGGCCATACCAACTCCTCCTCTCAATGATTTAGCAGTTGGCAAGATAAATTGAGGTCCTTATTCCAGCAATCAATGGGAAATCCAGCAGTCTAACCTCCTCCCCCCACAGTCCAACAGATATTACTTATGGGACTTTTGGAACTAGAATCCGATTTGGTTCACTAGATACTAAGGATTTGGTGGACCTCAATTCTTCATGAACATTCTCAGGATTTACCTGTATTCCTGGCTTAATTTTGATAGCACCTTCTCAAATGCCTCAAAGCTTAAGCTGCCCCACCACTAAATGTTGACGTGAACTTTGCTCTGGCTGTGAATTGATCATACGAATTATTCCCAAATGTTTTGGGTGTGTTGGTGGTTTGAGCTTGGACTAGATATCAATTTCTGTAGGGCACCCAACTTTTGAGTGATTAAAGTAATGCAGTTTTTTCTCTAGCTAGAAGTCAGTCGATGCCATTGGTTTTCCATTGGAAAACTGTATTAAGTCTATTTTCTTATATGGGTGAGGTGAGATATAGGATTGTTCTATGGATCACCTACTTTTCATAACTGGTCAGTCATGGCTCATGGGTGCTGCTGATCCATCATTGACAGTAGAGTTGCCTTGCTCTAGTAGCATACTGTTGATGAACATACAAGACTTTAATATTCATAGTCTAAATAAAACTATAACATAAAAAGCAAAACATTCATAATGTGATCAGTTGTGACATGTTTGGTCTTCAGTGGCAAATATGATCTATCACTTGACTGTAAAAAATGTGGTAATGTTGTCTCGTTACCCTTAGTAACCAGACTGTCACTTCAAAGATGGATTGGCACCATGCTGACAGCAGAAGTGGGAAAACGTAGCATGGCAGTGGTCATATTCTCCATCTTATGTTGAGGAATTAATAAGATTCTTCTAAATATAAATTTAGGTGGAACTTCTCTTAATAAAAAAGCTCTGTTCACAGTAATGTCATGACTTATGTTTGTAACAGAGCCATGAACCCTTTTGAGGATCTGCTTGTTTGTTTTTTCATTGGATCCAAAACAAGACCCCATTGACCAGACAGGAACAAGTTGGGGTGGCAGGTTTTTTTGGCAGGAAACATAAAGTTTCTACACTATTTTTGGTTACAAAAATACCTTAAAACTTTACAGAAAGTTCAAAAGAAACTAGAAACCACCTCAATTATGGCTTCGTCGCACACGGCAGATTTTCCATCCGGATTTATGGATGGGAAATCCTTTGAGGATGAAAACAAGAGCATAATGGATGAAATTTAAACAGATCTCATCTACAAACGATCTTTTTATGCACAAAATGACCTGCAGTGAAGATATTTTGATCAGCATACAAATTATTTTTGCAGAATGGTCTCAGGTTTAGGTATGCTGAGGATTTCGCCATTGAGTTCAATGGAGAAGTGAAAATCCGTAGGTCTACAGCAAAATCCACAAGTTTAAAATAAAAAGTCACCTCCTCTGACACTTCCCTGTGGCTCCATTGCAGATCTCAGTATCACATGAATGCCTGCAATTATTTTTTGTGGTATGTGACTGTGGTATCCAGTTACCGGCTGCAGTGGTTATATGGATCAAGAACTCTTCATCGTAAGAGTCTGGTTTGTGCCGAAACCAGTAGAGGACCAGACAAAAGAGCTCTGAAAGAACCAGAGAATGTGAAAATAGGTTTTACACAATTTTACAAAATTTGCTGTTTTTTTACTGGGAAACTGGAACCAAAATCAGTAGGAATTAGTGATGGTTTGCTGCCGTGGCTTATGAGTTTTTTGCCGAAATTCTCCATACCTGATGTGTTGTGTGTGGACTTATCCTTATGACTCTGTTTTCACATCACATCCACTTATATTGTTACATGCGCCCAATCATTATAATTTACGATATGTATAGAATTGGCATATGCGAGTTACCTTGCAAAACGAAATCTCACCAAGATGTCAAGTAAAAGTTTACAGAGGTCTACAAGACAATGTGTTAATCAAGGGTTCATTGTGAGAGTTCATTTTACAGATGTTGCTTTTATTGTATGACCACCCATTTTACTTTTCTTTTTGAGTCTGGCAACATCGTACCTTAACTATTTTGTTACAAGTCATCTTGTGCATTTATCTGTACAGTTAGATTTTGTAATTCTATCGGGTAAAATAATGTAAATATGAGTGTGGTCAAAAAGAAGATGAAGTAAATGGAACACACCGAAAGATGTAGATATTTTGCTAATTTATTTAAAGGAGTATTTTATGAATTGAAAAATAAACAAAAAAAATGTCTTAAATTTGACCGGTCTTAAAAAAAAATGTCAAAAAGTCTGAATTTTCCTCGTAGTAGAATGTGATTTTTAACACTTATTGCACTACCCTAATGTTTTTATTTTAGCCTAACAAATTGTGCCTTAGCTGTATTTTTTTTTGTCTAGGGAAGTCTTTTCTTTTTGTCTAATAAAATATGATATTTTTCAAAAAAAAGAAAATAGTGGATGTATGGTAAAATTGTATTATACCAAAAAAAAAAATACACAAAAATATCACCCAGCTGCGGTTGTATATAAGTGCTTTCTGTCATATTGTGTTTTCAAATGCAACATTTCTCAAATAAAATAAGAAAAAAAAACCTTGATATTGTTTTCTCTTTTAAATACAGAATTAGCCTTTGGTGATCTGTCCTTGTCACATTGTACGTAGGCTGAATATCTGGTTTCCTGTTTTTATGTTGCCTTTCAGAACGGCAAAAACAATAAAGTAAATTGATGTCGAATACGATCGACATTGACATTTTACAAAATAATGCAATATTGTTTTTTTATTCTTTTCAGTGTATGAAAATGAAGAGAAAAATATCCTTTGGTTCAAAATCCATTGTTGATATCATTCTTAAAGAGAACCCTTCCCTATCCTTTGACAAACATAAAAACAAGAATATCAACATAACTCACAAGTTACAATATTGCAACAATGTTTCCAAGCACATTCCTGATCATTGGTCCTCATAAACATGTAATCAAATGATATGGTTGTTCCATTGCCGCTTTTACAGCGCTGATGACTGGGTCACTCACAGTGCCAACTCTCAGCGGTCTGTCCCTCAGCCATCAGGAAGTTATCCCTTATCCCGCGGTTAGGAGATAACTTTCATTGTGGGACTAACTCCTTTATAACCCTTTGTTTGGTACTTTGGGAAGTCTTAAGAGGATGCAAATACCCTAACATTTTACTCAGATCGAGGTGCAGAGGGCACATTACTTTTTCAATAATGCACCACAGAATAACAGGTGTATTACCACAACAGTTAGGAATTATAGTCCAGTTATAGGAAGGCTCTCAGATATTAGATACAGTTTCTGAAATTGAAGACTCTCGAGTTGTTTGTTTTTGGTTTTCTACAAATTGTGGCCTTCAACTCATCTTTCCCCCCACTGTAGACCGCATCTATACAAGAACAGGTGGGGAGCCTCCCTATCTCAGAGGCTCGTGGCCCCCCACGTATAGGGATGTTAGGGGGAGACAGGGTGACGCTTGTCCAGATTAGGAGGTCACCTCTTCCCCCTTTCCCTAGTGTCTGGGCTCCCTTTCCCCTCTGTGTTGCACTCACACCTGGCTTGACACCCGCAGGTACTTGTCCACTTTTCTACCCCAACGTCAGTCTTAATAATTAGTAACCAAATCTGGACACAAAGACCCATTCTACTATTTAGCCAAAAAATACAAACATTTAAAGAGTGCCCAATATACAATTTATACCTATAAATTACTCCATCCATAGATGAAAATATATCCAATTTGTATTATTATTAAATGCCAATACATACAGTACAGACCAAAATTTTGGACACACCTTCTCATTTAAAGATTTTTCTGTATTTTCATGACTATGAAAATTGTACATTCACACTGAAGGCATCAAAACTATGAATTAACACGTGTAATTATATAGTTAACAAAAAAGTGTGAAACAACTGAAAATATGTCTTATATTCTAGGTACTTCAAAGTAGCCACCTTTTGCTTTGATGACTGCTTTGCACACTCTTGGCATTCTCTTGATGAGCTTCAAGAGGTAGTCACCGAAAATGGTTTTCACTTCACAGGTGTGCCCTGTCAGGTTTAATAAGTGGGATTTCTTGCTTTATAAATGGGGTTGGGACCATCAGTTGTGTTGTGCAGAAGTCAGGTGGATTCACAGCTGATAGTCCTACTGAATAGACTATTAGAATTTGTATTATGGCAAGAAAAAAGTAGCTAATTAAAGAAAAACGAGTGGCCATCATTACTTTAAAAAATGAAGGTCTGTCAGTCCGAAAAATTGGGCAAACTTTGAAAGTGTCCGCAAGTGCAGTTGCAAAAACCATCAAGCACTACAAAGAAACTGGCTCACATGAGGACCGCCCCAGGAAAGGAAGACCAAGAGTCACCTATGCTTCTGAGGATAAGTTTATCTGAGTCACCAGCCTCAGAAATCGCAGGTTAACAGCAGCTCAGATTAGAGACCAGGTCAATGCCACACAGAGTTCTAGCAGCAGACACATCTCTACAACAACTGTTAAGAGGAGATTTTGTGCAGCAGGCCTTCATGGTAAAATAGCTGCTAGGAAACCACTGCTACGGACAGGCAACAAGCAGAAGAGACTTGTTTGGGCTAAAGAACACAAGGAATGGACATTAGACCAGTGGAAATCTGTGCTTTGGTCTGATGAGTCCAAATTTGAGATCTTTGGTTCCAACCACCGTGTCTTTGTGCGACGCAGAAAAGGTGAACGGATGGACTCTACATGCCTGGTTCCCACCGTGAAGCATGGAGGAGGAGGTGTGATGGTGTGGGGGTGCTTTGCTGGTGACACGGTTGGGGATTTATTCAAAATTGAAGGCATACTTAACCAGCATGGCTACCACAGCATCTTGCAGCGGCATGCTATTCCGTCCGGTTTGTGTTTAGTTGGACCATCATTTATTTTTCAACAGGAAAATGACCCCAAACACACCTCCAGGCTGTGTAAGGGCTATTTGACCAAGAAGGAGAGTGATGGGGTGCTACGCCAGGTGACCTGGCCTCCACAGTCACCAGACCTGAGCCCAATCGAGATGGTTTGGGGTGAGCTGGACCGCAGAGTGAAGGCAAAAGGGCCAACAAGTGCTAAGCATCTCTGGGAACTCCTTCAAGATTGTTGGAAGACCATTTCCGGTGACTACCTCTTGAAGCTCATCAAGAGAATGCCAAGAGTGTGCAAAGCAGTCATCAAAGCAAAAGGTGGCTACTTTGAAGAACCTAGGATATAAGACATATTTTCAGTTGTTTCACACTTTTTTGTTAAGTATATAATTCCACATGTGTTAATTCATAGTTTTGATGCCTTCAGTGTGAATGTACAATTTTCATAGTCATGAAAATACAGAAAAATCTTTAAATAAGGTGTGTCCAAACTTTTGGTCTGTACTGTATATATATACCTAAAGGAAAAGGTTAAACACAATCCATAACACCCAGAAAAAGGGGTCAGTGTTGTTAGTGGTAGATCACACAATGGCACAATGTAATCAGATTATGCACTAACAATCAAAGAGTAGGGATACAGAGCAAGCATACTTATAACCATGATGAAGACCACTAATAAATAATAATTATAAGCATGATCACAAAAATAGATAAAGGGGTAAATATAATCAGAAAACCTAAGATCAGATATTAGAAGTAAAATCCCTCAGGGGGGATTTCTACCACTGTGCAGCCATGCCAAAGTAACAGTTCCCACCCCAAGCTATAGTAAATGGACCAAAAGTCTAACCATACTGCCCAGTACCTAATGTGTGTTTCGCATATAGCTTCATCAGGGGCTCTTAATAATGTCTGATTGTCACCACAATAGCACGCTCCCCGAGTAGAAAATTGCTTCTTTATATAGCAGAACTTATGCCTACTTTGAAAAAACATTTTATTTAGCTGCGTCTAAAACTTTTGCCTATCCTTGTCCAAGGCAACCAGGGTGCTATGCCTGGGCTAGCCTTTTTTTATATTCTTTATTTATTATTTGAAACAAATAAACAAGACATTCTTTGAGAAATGAAAAATAACATACGTATATTTGTTAACATTTTACTTAACAATTATCGAAAATGTACTGTATATGCAAATTGCCTCTTCAGAGAGAAAGAGGACTTGAACTCTATAGCGCCAGCTGTTGGAAGCAGCAATCCTACAAGTCACTATGAACCCTTTAACGAGTCCTGCAATATGACTTAGGATAAATGCCAAATCAGAATCTCAATTTGCAGACACGGTGTTTCGGGGTGTTGCCCCTCATCAGTGCAAAGTATGAGAAATGATTTGGCTAGATGAGAGGCTCTGTGCTGAAGTTAAAAAAAAATATTGAAAATGTATAAGCACTTAAACAGTACCTAAATAAAAAGAGAAGGGAAAGATGACCTCATATCTAGCATATTGTTATTGCATAAAGTCAAAATAAAAAGGTGATGTTTTTGATGAGATGTTGCTATCAAATTTTGTCTCGTGGTTAAGGACAAATCATGAGAATATAAAAATAAGTAAAGAATCTATGATATTTCGGTGAAAAAAAAATAACCATATGTTCCAAACTTGGATTTGTTTCTCTAACCTGTCCACTATAATTTCTCTTTTTGTTTTTCAATACTTTCAATTTCACGTTTTATTAAGCCATTCCTTAATACACGGTCTTCTATTGTGATTTTGGCCGCATTGATAATAGAAAAAGTAAAGGGAAGTTTATAGCTGCTGTTTGTATATAGAATAGATTTATCATAATAAATGTCTCTGTTAGATGGACATTTGTTTGATGTATATAGTTTAACATTTGCTCAATCTTAAGCCCAAATAGTTTGATGTGAATAGAATGTAGTCAAATATGTCACTTCCTACTTCTTTTCCACACCGCCAGCTAATTGAAGCGCATTTGGGATTAATACCATGTGTTTAACATGCAATATTACAGCAGTTTATCAATAGTATTACGAAAACAAATGCAACAACATATGGCACCAATGGTGAGGAGGCTTTTAGAGAACTTTTTCTCTTTTTATACTATTATTAATACTGTTGGTTTGAAACCATTAGCTATGTCCTCATCTAGTTTATATTCAGACTGAACAATCGTGCACTGTGTATTAGTCCTACTAATGCCAATATCTTTGCATCTCAGCATAGCAGTATTGCACCGTAAATACCTAAGGTGAGTCTGAACAATAAAGTCCTGTCCTTAGGTTTGGTTGCTGAATACCCACACATTCCCAGTAATGACAATCAACACTGCTTGGGCTTCAAATCACTTTTTGAGCATATGCTAAAATCCTTTGGTGATGATCTGTCACAATTCTTTAGCGATATTTCTCAGAGCAATGGGCTCCTTCCCTGTCCCTCAAGCTAGGAGGACCCTAGGCTATCCCTGCTCCACAGATTACCCCTGAAGGTGGAGATGTTGGGGTCTCGTACCATGCTATGCTCTCCTATATGCACGTTGATCTGTTTGCTCCTTGGGTGGGTGGGAAGTATGGGACAGGAGTGCATAGGATAACACAAACTTGACAGACAGGGGAAACATACAGAGATAAAAGAAAACTACAATCATACAAACACTCACAAAACAACTGAGTGGAAATCAAAGAAACAGTAGGAGGGACAAGCCAAATGGAAAAGAGGATTAGGATAAGCATGCAATACCAAATCCACACAGATATCTCCTGTAAAGAACACTAACTGACTGCTACTAATTCAGAACTCTCCTTCACCACCAAACCAGGAAGTTGAAAACTATCACCAGCAATTCCCTAGTGCAAGAGGTTAGCATCAAATTTTCACGGTCTGACAGAATAAAGAAAATGGAGAAACGCTTTTTTTCTCTCCAAGTCTGAGAAAAACTGATGCCACTCTGATCAAACTCTGATCAAAATCTGAGCAGTATAATCAGACCGTTTTTTTCGGATGTGCAGAATCCGGACATGAAAACCTACCCTAACATCCATGGTCGGAGCATAGCTCCATACACAGCTGTTGACCATTTAAATGCCACTATCAATCTCTGACAGTGACAATTAAATGGAGTGATTGGCAAAAAAAAAGTTTTTAAAAATATAAACAATTATAAAAATTAAAATCAAACTTCTTTTCCCCAAATGAAAAATAAAGTCTGGAAATAAGTCATTATATATTTTATATATATTTATACCAGTGGATTTGCTGTGCTTCAATTAAAGGCAATAGCCGCGAATTCGCGGTGAAAACGCGGTGCGGGTTGTACCCGGGTCGGGAGATCATCCCACCGCCGCTCCTGCTAATAACAGCGAGAGCGGGTCGGCTGGGGGGAGCAGCAGTCCACTCTGCTAATCCTGCATGCCCGCGCTAGTAAAAAAAGAAAGGTGATGCTCTCCTCCCGGCGGCCGGTGGTACACTGCTCACTCCCAGGAGTGTACTGCGCTGCCAGGACCTGCGGTCATGTGAGTGATCAGCTGATCGTTCACGTGATCTCACCTTGGGAATATTCTGAAAAATGTTCCCATGGTGGTGAGCTCACCGGGGCTGATCAGCTGATCTTCAGCTGATGAACCCGGTGACCTCCTTCAGCAGCAATGTATACTGACAGGAGTGATTTTACACTCCTTGTCAGTATACATTACTTTCTTCTACAGCAGTGACATCAGTGATTGCTGATGTCACTCCTGTAGGACGCGGATCGCCGAGGGACAATCATTGGCGTAATCGTGGACTGCGTTGTTGACGGCGGACAGGTGAGGGATATGGTTGTTTGCTTTTTTACTTTTTTTTTCAGAAGATCGAATGCTTCGCGTACAGCGTAAAAATATATATTTTTTTAAAACCATGTGTTTTTTATTTCATTAAAATACTTTATTCTGGCCATGTCTTTTATTGAAAAAGCAGTGATAACTTTACGCAGTTAGTAATGGGGGCATTTTATAGACGCCCTCCATTATTAACCTGGGCTTCACATCAGCCGCCAAAACAAGGCTGACGTGAACCCCAACCCCATTACCCCACTCGCCACTGCTACAGGGCAGTGGGAAGAGCAGAGACTAAGTGCCAGATTTGGCGCATCTTATAGCTGCACCATTTCTGGGACTGCTGAGGGGTGATATTAATAGCCACGGAGGGGGCTAGTATTCATGGCCCCTTCCCTGGCTATTAATATCAGCCTGCAATTGTCTGTTTAGCCTTTTCTGGTTAGATTTTATAGGGGGATCTCACATCTATTTTTTTCTGGGGTCCCCCTGTAATCTAAAGGCAAAGCAAACAGCTGTGGGCTGATATTAATAGCCAGGGAACATTTTTGGCTATTGGCCCCTTCCCCGGCTACTAATATCAGCCCCCAGCAGTCAGCTTTCCCTCTGCTGGTTATAAAAATGACGGGGGAGTCAATGCCATTTTTTAAAAAATTTTAGGCTCTGTTCCCACGATCCGGACGTAGCAACTAGTGTTGAGCGAGTATGTTCTGTTCCGAGTATGCTAGGGCCGAGCTCCGAGTATTTACAGCTGCTCGGTGACATGGTTGAATCGCTCCCATGTGCATGATTTGCAACTGTTTGACAGCTTTATTACATGTGAGGAATGTCTATTTCTTACACATTCCTCACATGTAATAAAGCTGTCAAACAGTTGCAAATCATGCACACGGGAGCGATTCAACCATATCACCGAGCAGCTGTAAATACTTGGAGCTCGGCCCGAGCATACTCGGCGAAAGGGTTAATAGAACATACTCGCTCAACACTAGTAGCAACGCTTTGGACGCATATTTTTTCTGCGTCCAAAACGTTGCATTCTATTGAACGCAGGTAAATCCGCGTGTGTTCACTGAACCATGCGTATTTACCACATTCAATAAATTCTAGTGGTCAAATTTATGTTGCGGAGACTAGCGACTCATTGACATGCTGTGGTCCTGAAAGACACGCCGCATGTCAGTGTCCGCGGGTGATTCGCAGCTTCTGATGCATGCATAGTGGACGTGGGATTTCTAGAGATCCCATCCACTATGCTGTAACATCTGGATGCTGCGGGTTTGACGCTGTATAAACACACAGCGTCAAACCTGCAGCGGCTCCTGATCGTGGTAACGTACCCAAACTCACCCGCAGCATGTAAATTTCTGTACCAGACACGCTAGTCTCCACTGCAGATTTTGACTGATTGAAGTGTCATTATATGCGGTGCATTCACCTTAACTGACAACAAAAGTGCGGCAATAGAACACCGCGTTTTGGACACATCAAAAATGCGCTGTGTCCAAAGCGCTGCTGAGTGCTGATCGGGGAGACGTAGTGGCTAACGAAACAGCTATGAGCTGTTAATAATGGCCAGGGATCATGTTTGCAAATGGCACCATCCTAGGCTAAAAATACCAGCTCACAGCTGCCGCATAAATTACATGAATGGAAATGCTAATGAGACTGGGCGAATGGGATTAGCTGACACCTTTTGTTTGGTGATGACAAGGTGTCAATCAGACCCTTTCATCACCCACCCTAATTAAAGTAAAGTAAAGAGTTAAAAAAACACACAGACACAGAGCAAACACTTTATTTGAAATACAACAGACACATTCTTTAATCATTTAAATTAACCAAAATACTCACCCCAGTTCTGATAGTAATCCAAGGGTTTAAACAATGTCCAACCAAATAACTTTATTTAGCTCCAAAAAGCATTAATTGATGTACAAAAATGCTTAAAAAAACTCTTCAAAGCATCATAAAAAACACATCAAAAACGCGTCAAAACCATGCAGTTTTTCCGCAACGTTTTTCCTGCCAAGGAGATGCAGAAACGGTCAGGAAATTTCTGCTTCAAATCCTGACCGTGGGCACATAGCCTTATGAATATTTACTAGAGCATCTTGCATGATGCTCAGATATTTGCACTTGCTATAACTGATGTTTAGAGAAAATATATAATGTATTAGTTTGAGTGATCCTTCCAATTCCATACAAAAGTATACAATGAAATGATCTTTTGCCTTTTTTTATAACAGATCAGTCACTCATTTTCATATTATAAACTGCATAAATTGTAAAATAAATCTTAGATCTAATGAGACTGGTGTACAGTCACAAAGACTTTCCAATCCTAATATTAAAATGATCATTTTCAGGCAAAGATTGAAAGAATCCAAGTGTATGCAATCTCCACCCTACCTAGCATAACAGCTGCAGCTTGTACTGAGCAGGGTGACATCTCAGCAGCAGCAAGGACGTTGAGGAGCTGTTAATTAACCTACATGGGAAGAAATTGATGCTAAACTTTCAAATTGGATTCTACAGCTATTGTGCCATGGCTTTGCAAAGTATGTACACCAGCCCCTTCGGGTTTAAGTGATTTATTTAGTAATATATGCAGTTTTATTGTGAAATCTAGTGTGAGATAAGACCCCTTGTTGTGAGGGTACACAAGAAATTTAGTAAGTGTAAGCTAGTCAATGCAAATGTGTCCCAGTGTCATGGTATATAATATATTATTTATGTTGCCAGCCACTGTTTTTTTATTGATTAAGTTAATTTTCATAGCGAGGAATGACTGCAATTCATCTGATTACTCTTCATAATAATCTAAAGCACAAACTTTGAAAAAATCAACATTTCTGTCAGTCTCAAAACATTTGGCCCTGACTCTAGTCCATGCCAGGTTGTTCAAGTAACAAGCAAACTCCTTTGATGTCATCATCCAAGGCTTTTTAAGGCCACCTTCAATAGCTAAGTGCTCTCTGAATATTCAGTGCCCCTTGCATTGAGTTACTTGTACTTCCAAAGCTTTTCTTATCATCCATTTCTCTCATCTGGCTAATCATCACTTCAGCAAACCTCTGCTTATTTATCTTTTTACTATATTTAATTCCTGGCTTAGACCTGCGGTTAACCATTTATCTGCTGTAAACATAAAATCTTCTCTCCCAATACTGGTGCTGTTCACACTATATCACTGCTACAACAGTGTGTATCTTCTCTGCAAACATGTATTTAGTTGCTTATTCATGAATGATGTCACTTTTTAAGCATTTATTTGCTGATTGCGTACATCTCTGCCATTGACCATTGGTCTGCTGATAGCAATTTTCAACAATTTGTTGGTATTTATATATATCAACGCTCCTGGCTCTGTGTGTTCTCGTGTTTATTGGTCTACTTGCTCTGCCTGCTGTCCTGCATATCCTGCTATCTTGTCTTTTGGGCTGTATTGCTCACTCTGACTTATGGTTTAGAGAATCCAAATCCAGCCAGCCCATAACACCTTTATTTTCTCTGGGATTTTTGGTGCCAGTGGTGCTGTAGGTGCTTAATCTACCATCAAGATATTCAGTTTTATGGAGCAGTTGAAGAGCCTTTGAAACCTAGAGCTAGCCCGTGTATTCCCCATGATGTTGCTGCTTCAAATATAATTCTATATAAATTACATAGTATATAGGATAATAGTTCAAATGTAGCAGACACATTTCAGCTAATCATATACACTACTGTTGGATACATATATTATAAGCAAGTCTAGAAAATGTTGCACTTGCACAGTTTGCGGTCAGGGTCTACGTCTCCGCTATGATCCTTGACCCCTGACATTATATCCCTGCTATTCTCAGACTGACATAGTGTGTATGACTTAGGTTTCTACAGTTTCCTTTGTACCATCCTTTTTGATAACTTAAAGCCTATGGGAATAAAACAGATGATACTTTCGTATGAAGAGATAAACAGATTCTTGACAAACATGAAAAGCAGTAACTTTCAGAGCTGCCATATGGTTAGAGTTTCTCTTAAGAAAACTGGAAGAAACTGCATAATCAGCGAGTCAATAATGATAAGAGGGAGCACTAATTTTAGAATCCTATATGGAATAAGTCTATTACTATCACTGGCTGCTGAGGATATACGTATCTGTTTATATTCATAGAAGGGTAAATTCTGCGAATATTTCATTGGTGCCTTCTCAAATTAGCGTATTTAGTCATCATTCCAATTAGCTATGGACTAATCTCAGCTCATTAGCATTATTTCTATATGCAAAATTTAACATTTTATTGCACAGTTTCAAATGTTAGTGTGAGAATTTGTGCTATTAAAATCTAGACTAAAATCATGACTTGCTGCCATAATACAGTCACAAAAATGTGTCCGCATTATAATTATGATTGTTTGAAATTGGGGACAGCTTTTGGGGGAAAAACCCCCATTGGAGTTTTTGATGCAAGTTTTTGAAGCCAAAGTCAAAAGTGAATCTACTATGTCTGAGTGTCCGCCTCCAGTAGGTGTATACACCCAAAAATGATGCATGACAGAGCACACATTCACTCTGTCGGCACCATTATAGTCTATAGCCCCATCGGCGCATACGTCTGAATCCCATTTTGCGTGGGGGTCCAGACATACAGTAAGCCCTGACGGGACCAATGAACATGTGACAAAACACAATGTGAAAACACCCTAACTATTAACACAATACCATCTGCAGTCTGCTCAATATTGCCCACTTCTGCAGCTTTTTTATACTGGAACACCCCTTCCCAACAACTAAAGCTCAGTTCTTTACGCCCCAAATCTTCATCAGATGGAAACATCTCTTTCTGCAGTGAATGGTTTTATAAGAGTCGCACGGATCAAGGTGCAGTGCTGTAACCCCAGTGAAACGGGTTTCTTGGAGGGCGGGCGGGTGGTTACGGTTTGACTTTGAGGAATTGGCTAATGTAAAAAGAAAAGCGCAATAAGGTTTTTGACAAAGCTTTGACAAAGAAGTAGGCTTGCGTTTGAAATGCGTTGCTATGTCCATTTTTTCCTTGGAATCCTATTTTATCTAATAAAATATTTACATGCTAAAGAAGCTGGAACATTTCCCATTTTTCTTCATACCACAAGAGGTCCCTTAAGTTCCGTGCTTCAGGACACCGAGGAGTGTGGGTGAGCTTGTTCTTTTTCTGCTTTATTGTTAATAAGAGGTGGTTCCGCTCACCTGGTGGAGTTGTGTGACACACAACACTTAAAGGGTATCAAACCGGGTTCCAACTGCTACAACTCCACTAGTTGGCATATCCAATTTGGCAATGCAGGTAGTTTGGAGGTTGAAGATTCATCTTTGTGGTTCTCCTGAGGAAGACATTCAAAACGCGCAGAGAATAAACTGCACTAACAATACTTTTGCTTGATTCTGACTCCTTGATTGGATACACACCAGCAGCGCAGGTCACCCACTATCCCCAAACTATCCATACAACTTGACTCTGGTATCCCTCTCAGGTCACATATTGTTTAATGGTATAGTAACCCACGATTTATGCAGTATACAAGCAGTATCTCAGTCCACTTTGTTAAATAGAAAATTCTTTACCGATGGAACTGGTATAACATGTATACAGTAGGTAGCAGGTACCAAGCTTGGTTTTTACTTCATGTTCTGTTTTACACAGAGGCACAGGCCTATCAGCTGCAAGTAGTGGTATAGACCTTGCAAAGTACTTTTCAATTACATAGCATAGATAACTTGAACTCTTCATCTCCATGTTATCTTCTTTTTGTCTGACTATAGCCCACTCCTGCAGTAGTACCCATGCCCCGATTTGGTCAGTCCTGCCTCATTCCTATGCATCCTGGACCGGCTTACACGTTGACTCTTTAGCCCTACTCCTTTACTAGCTGTCTTGGGCCCACAACCCACAGCTCTTTCTGGCTTCAGAGCATACTCACTACAGCTGGTTCCCTCCTGTCAGGTTCACGTCTTGGTGTCAAGGATCTTCCGGCCATGTCTATATATTTCTACCACTTCTTCTTCAGTACAGTTACTTTTGGGGCTTGCTACCTCAGCAATTTTCTTATTCAATATACCCCACAACTTGACCTACATCATTCTTCTCTAAGAACTACTTACTATCTGCTGGCTCAGAATAACCAGGCAGAAACACTCTCCTTATGTTACGTGCACGCTGCTAGGTTCAGATAGGGGCGAGACAGGTTACATGAATTCTTTGGAATCCTGGGGGAACCGTTACTCAGGGCGACCATAGACCACGTGCTACAGCTTCTCTCAAGCACACAGGGGTATTGACCCTCAGGCACAGACACGTAGGTTGTTTCACTTGCTGACCAGACACACTTGACAAGAGTCCTCATAAACGGTAGAACAGTAGCATTTAATAAGAAAGCGCACAGCCAGTGCAAGCTAAGTCTTATGAGCAACAGGCTCCAGTGACAAACAGTACAGTTTCCTTAGCAGCATAGCAGCTCACAGTCTTCCCAGTTATACAGGACAGCACAGTTCAAATGCAAATGCACACTATTAAACACAGCATTCTTTACAGCACAGTGAGATGGAGGAGGGGGAGGGTTTGCTGAGGGAGATGATCCCTGTGACACCATTTTTACAAGTCCTTATCTTTATGCCTGACAATACTCTGCACTGCTAGTTCAGGAACTCTATCTGACCTGTGCTTAGCTTCACTTCTGACTTGAATCCTTTTCACTTGCAGGGGTGCTTCTGTGAGATACAGATCACACACACCACTTTTCTCTTAGGCTCTAGCCAGACAGTAAAAAACTTCCCCACAATCCCCCTGGGGCTCTGCTAAAACACTCTTCTTCTCCTGTGACTGTGTTAACCCCTCTAATTGCTGGATGCTTTTAAAGCACCAGCACTACTTCTGCATGATATATTCACTATTACATTTTGCATTACAATCATCATATCTTCAGGGGGTGTTTCTTCTTCTGCCATACTCTTATAGCTTTACAAAAATATCCAAACTTATGTCCTCAGTTGGGCCAAAGGTTAACAAAAGTGGTTTATTGTCAATAAACCACTTTTATTAACCTCTGATCTTCGGATCCATGCTTTTGGCAATCCAGCAGCACAGTTAAAGTCCGCTCTTTCCTTCTAATTTTGTACTGTAAATCCCCATAGATACTGTAGCAGCTGATTTTTTCACACTATACAGTAGTTGTGTCTATGTAGGGGATCAGCCCTTGCTATACACTGAATACACTGTGGCTTTAAGAAACTATGCTCCCTTCTGGGTTTTCTGCTTGTAGACTAGTCACCCCCCCCAGCGTCTTGGTCTGTGCTGGGAGAGGGAAATGAACCAGGAAACAAAGGGACCTTGGGTGTGTGTCTGAGGGAGCAGAGAGGCTCCTGCCTGTTCCTGATAAAGAGAGACTATAAAAAGAAACTGTAAATCTCTGGAAAGATAAGAGCACAGACTTTATCAAGATTTGTTGTCAGGACTGTGTCAAGAGTAGAGAAATCAATCCCTGAAGGCTGGGCTGCTGACCTGATGTAATACACAACACAGTGTACCAGCCATTTTACCTCAGTGGAAGTGAAGCAAGGTTTGCCTGCCTGCAGAAGGAAAAGATCCAATAAATAAAGGAAAGATCTTGAGTGATGTGATACTGCTCGGTTACACCACGAACAAGCAGCGGCTGCCATCTGTGTCTGATCTGCGCAGCAGTGAGTGACTCACCAGTGGTGAACTGTGCTAGGGTTTAGTGTAGTTTTCTTTAGATAGGACGCTGTAGCAGCGTGGCCCGATTAGTGCAAAGCCAGATAGGGGACTAGCTTAGAGTAGTATGTGAAACTTGATGTGTACTGTTGTATTGAGCTTTCATTGCCATAGCTGGAGCATAGCTTTGTGACTCACTTCAGCTATTTCTTCCTGTATACATGTTATTGATATTGTCTTTGTAAATACTGTTATGCTCACTTCCCGGCATATAATCCCTTTGTACATAATAAAGCCGGAGTTTTGTTTCAGCCTTCTTGTCTGCTGTGTCGTAGTTGAATCCTGCCTTGCGGTGTTCTTTGGACACCGCATCAAGTAGCGCTGCGAGCAGGGTCAATTTTGTAAGGGACTTAGGGTGGCTATGCTGGCGAGGGAATGCTGTATTCCTTCACCCAGGCTCCCAAACAAAGACAAGTGTCCCGATCCTCCTTTGTTGTGTGTAGAATGCATGTCACTCACGTTTTGGTTGCAGACCTCTTCTGCCTCTGGTTCTTTCTTTTCAGGAGCCGCTTCAGACACACTAAGGGACTTCCACTCCATTTTGTAAAAACAAACTTTACTTGACACTTTCAATTCAACAAAGTAGAACATATAGGAATGAATAGTTACATTTCCAGGGTTACAGTTCCTTGTACAGCACATGTTCTTGATCACTGTCCATCTGTCCTAAGCTATCCCTTTCTTAGTTGGCCGCTTTGGCCCTTGAGATGCTTGAGGCGCTTGCAGCTTTATGAGTCCCGCTCAGTCTTCTCTGAACTAATCCCCATAGGTCCCGAACGCTACGGGACAGCCTGTGTCAGATATACAGACCGACGTTCCTCTGCTGCTAGACAAACAGTGCTCTTGCTTCTCCCCTGGATCTAAAACTGACTAACTAATAGGAACTTCCCTTCTCTTCACTGTCCTGCTCCTGCCACACTGAGCAGCTCCTAATTCTTTAACTATTTCCTAACTTAACTATCTCCTATTTTAAAGTGCTGCCTCTGGACTACCCTAATCTTGTCTTCCTAACCCTAAACTGACCCTATAAATAACATGTCTGACAGTAGTCACATGTATGTTCATATAGATACAATAAACAGAGTACATCACTTTGTGGACACAGATAGAGGAGGAGCATGACTGTTCCGGTCACCCCCTTACATCTACACACAACCTCACCCAGTGTGCATACAACTACATGTTTACCTACTCTGCATAATTTGGATAAGACTCTATTTGAGCTTTACATTTCTCCTTAGTTCTAAAAACTTATAATGACTCTTTTCTGTGTATTTTTCTTGTTCCTTATTTTTAATCTATGGTCGCTCTGTAGTAATAATCTTCTACAATTCATCTATGGAAAGTAACATCTCCACTTTAAATGTCCATAGCTGTCAATTGTCATTATTCAGTTTGGCCACTGTTAAGTTTAAACTATAGCCATTTTTCTTCTATTCTTTAGAATATAGAGTTTCTTACTTATATACAGGAGATGTAAAGCTTTGGAAGATTCTTTGTATTAGTCTTTTTACCAAGCTGTGCTATGCCCATAAAGTGTTTCTGCATTCAACATAATCATCAGCACTCTAGAGGCAAACTCTTAACAACACAGCTTCATCTGCTCTCTGCCTATCACAGCTCCCCATCTGCATAAGTTTTCTGCTGTTGTTTAGTCAGCAACAACTTCCTAGCTCAGGCAAGTGAATCATGATGCTTTTGCACTCTCAACTTTCTACCAACAAATGCAGGAGAATGAACTCTTCTCTCCTAATTCTGGTGCTGTTCAGACTTTAAATGCTGCTATAACAGTGTGTTATTTTCTCTGAAAGCAAGTATCCAGTTTTCCTATCCTATCCGCTTTTCTGTGGTTAACTTTGTGTTTGCTGATTGCATACATCTCAGCCATTACCCATTTGCGTGCTGCAAGTTTCGAATTCACTATGAATTTGTTCCTGTGTAAATCCACACACCTGTGTAAATCCTTGGCTTAGGCTCTTCTGGTGCTTCCTGCTCTATTTGTGTGTCTGCCAACCTATATACCAAGGCCCTTCTCTTTCTCACACAGACTGCTCCCAATGTCTCACACTATCTCACCCAGACTGTTCTCCAGTATTACCTCCTTCTTACAAAGACTGCTCCCCATGCCATCCTCTTTCTCACACATACTACTTCCCATACTGCATCTAAAGTAGAGGTCTCTCTCAAACAGACCTCTTTTTATACTCCGATTCATAAATTACTTCTCAGGCATCTCTCTTTTACATAGACGATTCCCCATGGTCCCCCTCTCTGCTTGCTATCCCCCTACCTTTTCTCACATACCTATGGTTCCCTTTCTCATACACAGTCTGCTCCCTTTGGTTGTCAGTCTTTTCACTACATTCACTACAGCAAAATAGTTCTTAAAGGAACTCCTGATTTACCATGCAGGACTGTTGCTATTCAAGGCTACATTGGGTGCTCGACATGAAGATTACCTATACAAAATTCTTACGCTTGATTGGCATTTAAGATAAAGATTGCAAAATTAATTAGCCTCCTCCCCCATGGTTTAGCCTAGTCATATCCTGTAGTGACGTAGGTGGTGTACCCTCCTGTCTGATGTCATGTCATGTTTAACACTGAATTAGAGGGAAAACCTATTGAGCAAATACCCTGGTGTAAGTAAGTAAAAAGTAATAGTGCATACATAGTGTACTTAGTAAACACAGTTTTTGATCAAAAACAGCATAAAAGCCATCCCACAGCATCAAGGTGTACCCAAATTAAGACTGTCCTATACTGTCAGTAATATTAACATTACCATGTGTCAAAAATGACCTCAATGTGAATAAGGGCAGAGCAGGACCTAGGCCTGACTGTGAACATTCAGGCATGAGAAGCTATATACATACAATGCCCAGACCAAAGAAAGGGAGGCCACGCCCTTGTTTGTTCTGAGTACAAAAACCTAAAGAAAAGCCAAGAAAAATGAGCCGGAGTATAAGTTGGTATGCATGCAACATATAAGAGCATGTTCACACTGGCCATTAAACCAACAAAACCTAATATAGATTAGATAATATGAATTAGAGTGAAGATGGATAATTTCATTAATTGTCAGCAACATAAGATAATGCCTTTTTCATGAAGTGACACACCTGTAGTTAAAATGGTTTTCACATCAGATGGACACTCTGTGCCGCACATAGCCGGTAATAATGTTATAGGCCAAATATGTTCCAGATGTCAATAGAATTATTACAAATATTTAGTAACAGCTAGACAGGACATGACTTGGTTGAGTTGGCATACCTCAGTAGGCTGAGACATCTCGTCATCTATCATCACCTATCACGTCTCACCTAGTTTATCCCACAACATTCTCTGCAATTAAATTACACCTATTTACTATAATTCTAACACATAAGAGTTTTGAAAAGAACACTCTAAATAAAACTGAAATACCTTGTTAGACATTATGCTGGGCCTCTAGGGGTGTGGACTTCTCTCTTTTCTATATTTTTGATTCCCTATTAAATGCCAACCCCTATGCATTCACTATGCATAATCAGTTTTACCTCTAGAGCTCCTTTAAGTTTTTGGAGAGATAGTTTAGCAAATAACTTTCCAAAGTTTTGTTTGCTGATCTTCTTGAAGTGGAAAATGGAGTGCATTGGTAGTTTCAACTACATGTCCCAGCATGCCCCACTCCCTATCTAGCCCTGACCCTCTATGGCACACAATGCAAGGGTGGACATGTCATTAATGCAATAGGAGCCCAAGAGGTAAAGGGGCCCATTTCCACCCTTAAAGCAGGAGGAAACTGATGAGCTATTGGACTATAAATGTCCCATATATTGTTCTTGCACAGGGGCCCTCTTCTGTCTGTGTCCGCCCGTGACACCATGAATTCCCCTTCTCTCTCATTATCACTTTAGCTTAGCATAGCATCTGTCCCACTAACTTCTCCTTAGACTTCGTTCACACAGCTGTATTTACAGTCCAAATGCAATTTATGGAAAAAACTGGCATCACACAGACACCACTTGGACCAATGTTATTCAATATGGCTGTTCAGTTGACAGTATTTTTACACGCCCGAATGTCCTTATGAAAAAAAATCGTGCCATGCTCTAGTCTATCCTGTGTTTCAGATGACATATGCCCCAATATATGGCTGTGCAAAAAAAAAATCAGATCCCATAAGGACAAACTGTAGCGCATCTGATTTATTTGAATACTTTGCAATTCTGAACATACTAAACTGTTTTTCCTCTTGTAAATTTTACAGTGGTGGCCAAAAGTATTGGCACCCCTGAAATTCTGTCAGATAATACTCAGTTTCTTCCTGAAAATGATTGCAATCACAAATTCTTTGGTATTATTCTCTTCATTTAATTTGTCTTCAATGAAAAAACACAAAAAGAATTGTCCTAAAGCCAAATTGGATATAATTCCACACCAAACCTAAAAAAGGGGGTGGACAAAAGTATTGGCACTGTTTGAAAAATCATGTGATGCTTCTCTAATTCGTGTAATTAACAGCACCTGTAACTTACCTGTGGCACCTAACAGGTGTTGTCAATAACTAAATCACACTTGCAGCCAGTTAACATGGATTAAAGTTGACTCAACCTCTGTCCTGTGTCCTTGTGTGTACCACAGTGAGCATGGAGAAAAGAAAGAAGACCAAAGAACTGTCTGAGGACTTGAGAAACCAAATTGTGAGGAAGCATGAGCAATCTCAAGGCTACAAGTCCATCTCCAAAGACCTGAATGTTCTTGTGTCTTCCGTGCGCAGTGTCATCAAGAAGTTTAAAGCCCATGGCACTGTGGCTAACCTCCCTAGATGTGGACGGAAAAGAAAAATTGATGAGAGATTTCAACGCAAGATTGTGCGGATGGTGGATAAAGAACCTCGACTAACATCCAAACAAGTTCAAGCTGCCCTGCAGTCCGAGGGTACAACAGTGTCATCCCGTACTATCCGTCGGCGTCTGAATGAAAAGGGACTGTATGGTAGGATACCCAGGAAGACCCCACTTCTTACCCCGAGACATAAAAAAGCCAGGCTGGAGTTTGCCAAAACTTACCTGAGAAAGCCTAAAATGTTTTGGAAGAATGTTCTCTGGTCAGATGAGACAAAGGTAGAGCTTTTTGGGAAAAAGCATCAACATAGAGTGTACAGGAAAAAAAAAGAGGCATTCAAAGAAAAGAACACGGTCCCTACAGTCAAACATGGCGGAGGTTCCCTGATGTGTTGGGGTTGCTTTGCTGCCTCTGGCACTGGACTGCTTGACCGTGTGCATGGCACTATGAAGTCTGAAGACTACCAACAAATTTTACAGCATAATGTAGAGCCCAGTGTGAGAAAGCTGGGTCTCCCTCAGAGGTCATGGGTCTTCCAGCAGGACAATGACCCAAAACACACTTCCAAAAGCACTATAAAATGGTTTGAGAGAAAGCACTGGAGACTTCTAAGGTGGCCAGCAATGAGTCCAGACCTGAATCCCATAGAACACCTGTGGAGAGATCTCAAAATGGCAGTTTGGAGAAGGCACCCTTCAAATATCAGGGACCTGGAGCAGTTTGCCAAGGAAGAACGGTCTACAATTCCAGCAGAGCATTGTAAGAAACTCATTGATGGTTACTGGAAGCGGTTGTTCGCAGTTATTTTGGCTAAAGGTTGTGCAACCAAGTATTAGGCTGAGGGTGCCAATACTTTTGTCTCGCCCATTTTTGGAGTTTTGTGTGAAATGATCAATGATTTGATTTTTGCTTCATTCTCTTTTGTGTTTTTTCCTTGCAAGCAAATTAAATGAAGATAATAATACCAAAGAATTTGTGATTGCAATCAGTTTCAGGAAGAAACTGAGTATTATCTGACAGAATTGCAGGGGTGCCAATACTTTTGGCCACCACTGTATTTACTACTGATGCGATATAGATGGCATTCTATGTCAATATACAGTGCTGGTCACCATTATTGGCAACCCTTCATTTTCTTCATAGACTGTACAATATCTTCAGAAATAAATGGCAATGTACCAAAGTTATATCCTCAGGATTTTTTAATTAGTGATCCAAAGTAATACAACAATAAAACATTGTTTCTCAACTTCCATGTTGCAATTTCAAAATAGAAACAGAATAAACAGCATGTGCAGCAATAAAGGCACTCCTAATTAATACTTGGTTGCATACCCTTTGGTATTGCTGACAGCCTCCAGACGTTTCTTGCAGCCATCTATAAGCTTCTTGCTCTTCTCAGCTGGAATTTGCTCCCACTCTTCCTTTGCAGTTTGTTCAAGTTCTTGAATGTTTTCAGGGTTATTTTTCCCAATCGCAGATTTCAGCTCACCCCAAAGATTTTCAATGGAATTGAGGTCAGGACTCATTGCTGGCCATTTTAAAAAGTCCATTTTTTCTTTTTCAACCATTCCTGTATACATTTGGATGTGCTCTGTGGGTCATGGTCTTGCTGGAAGACCCAAGATCTTTGAATCAAACCAAGTTTTCTTACACTGGGTAGGACATTTCACTTTAAAATCTCTTGACAATTCTCTGATTTCATGATTCCTGTGATACGGTCAAGGCCTCCAGTACTAGACCCAGCAAAGCAACCCCACAGCATTATGGATTCTCCACCACAACTGTTTGTAATATGTTCTTTTCCTTATAAGCTTCATTGCGCCATCTGAAAATAAACTGTTGCTTTGCATTGCCAAAAAGCTCTATGTTTGTTTCATCTGTCCACAGAACATTTTCCCAGAAGGATTGTGGTTTGTCAAGGTACTCTCTGGCAAAGGTCAATCATTCTTTTATATGTCTTTTCTTCAGCAATGGTTTCTTCCTTGGCCTTCGCCCATAAAGCTCTGCTAGATTTAGTGTGCGGCATATGGTACTTGTTGAAACCATGAACCCAGACTGTTACAGGTTGGCCTTCAGGTCTTTGGATGTTTGACGGGTTGTTTTTCCACCTTTTGCACCAACCTTCGAAGACATCTCTTGTCAATTTTCCTCTTTCCCTCACGTCCAGGGAGGTTCTTGACGATTTTATGCTTGGCAAACTTCTTAATAACATTGCATACTGTTAAAACTGGGATAACAAGGTCCTTGGAGATGGCCTTATACCCTTTGGAAGTCTTGTGTTTGCTAATAATTAGTGATGAGCGAGCATGACCTGTTAACCCTTTCGGCGAGCATGCTCGGGTTCTCGCCGAGTATCTTCAGCATGCTCAGATGTTATGTTTGAGTCACTCCGTGTGCATGATTTGTGACTGTTTGACAGCTTTAATACATTTGAGGAATGCCTAAGAAACAGGCATTCCTCACATGTATTAAAGCTGTCAAACAGTCGCAAATCATGCGCACGCAGTGACTCAAACATAACACCCGAGCACTCCAAATATACTTGGAAAACTCCCGAGCATGCTCGTAAATCTCGAGTAACAAGCATGCTCTCTCATCACTACTAATAATAGCAGGACTGATGTCCTTAGACAGTTCCTTCGTCTTCATCATTGTGACAAAGGAGCAGGACCTACCATGTGGCTTTTTCAAACACTGAAGTCCTCATTCATTGGCTAATTCATGTCACATGGGCACCAACAATTAATCACAGGAGAATCTCTTTTGTGATTTACCACAGGCGAGTCAAAATGTGTTTCCATACTAAATTAATGTAAAGGGTGCCAATGCCAGTGTCACAGCAAGCTTGAGGTTTTGCTATTTTTCTCTCCCATTGTTTTTGGTTTTAAATTATTGTTTATCATTTGCTCTTTCGTATTTAACACGAGTGCTCTGTACAAAAAAACTGTTTCACTTGATTCATTTTCTTAAGGAGATATTCCACATTATGTACTTAAACTTCATGGATGCTAATAACGATGAGCAGGGACTGTAGATTAAAAATTTACCGTTTTTCATGGATCAAAATTGGATGTAATTTTTATACAGTAGTGTGAACTTATCCTTAATGTGCAGGTGTTATCCAACATGATTGATGATGGTGCACATTGAAAGAATTTATGCAAAAAAACTGATATTTTAATTGGTGGTCCTGATTAGCTTACTTAGAAGAGGAATCTCGCAGTATTTCCCAATGAACTTATGAGGGGATTTTTATGATGGGCACTGAAATAGTATTCTGTAATTAATTAGTAATTCTGTGTGGCTAGAGGGACCAAGGCCACTTGTAGTCAGAAGCATTTAATTGAATTTATGCAGAAAATTAGCTACATTTCTAAAAAATATCTAAGCCAGTTAGAAATTTTTTAGTTTCTGACACATGGCTGCCCCCAGATTGCCATTTCTATTAAAGGGGTTGTCCGAGACTTTTATATTAATGGCCTATCCTTATGATAGGTCATCAATATCTGATCGCTGGGGTGTCGCACTGTGTTGTGGCCGCAGCTGGATATCACACACTTACAGTGGTGGCCAAAAGTATTGGCACCCCGGCAATTCTGTCAGATAATACTCAGTTTCTTCCTGAAAATGATTGCAATCACAAACTCTTTGGTATTATTATCTTCATTTAATTTGCTTGCAAGGAAAAAACACAAAAGAGAATGAAGCAAAAATCAAATCATTGATCATTTCACACAAAACTCCAAAAATGGGCCAGACAAAAGTATTGGCACCCTCAGCCTAATACTTGGTTGCACAACCTTTAGCCAAAATAACTGCGAACAACCGCTTCCAGTAACCATCAATGAGTTTCTTACAATGCTCTGCTGGAATTGTAGACCATTCTTCTTTGGCAAACTGCTCCAGGTCCCTGATATTTGAAGGGTGCCTTCTCCAAACTGCCATTTTGAGATCTCTCCACAGGTGTTCTATGGGATTCAGGTCTGGACTCATTGCTGGCCACCTTAGAAGTCTCCAGTGCTTTCTCTCAAACCATTTTATATTGCTTTTGGAAGTGTGTTTTGGGTCATTGTCCTGCTGGAAGACCCATGACCTCTGAGGGAGACCCAGCTTTCTCACACTGGGCCCTACATTATGCTGCAAAATTTGTTGGTAGTCTTCAGACTTCATAATGGCATGCACACGGTCAAGCAGTCCAGTGCCAGAGGCAGCAAAGCAACCCCAAAACATCAGGGAACCTCCGCCATGTTTGACTGTAGGGACCGTGTTCTTTTCTTTGAATGCCTCTTTTTTTTTCCTGTACACTCTATGTTGATGCTTTTTCCCAAATAGCTCTACTTTTGTCTCATCTGACCAGAGAACATTCTTCCAAAGCGTTTTAGGCTTTCTCAGGTAAGTTTTGGCAAACTCCAGCCTGGCTTTTTTATGTCTCGGGGTAAGAAGTGGGGTCTTCCTGGGTATCCTACCATACAGTCCCTTTTCATTCAGATGCCGACGGATAGTACGGGTTGACACTCTTGTACCCTTGGACTGCAGGGCAGCTTGAACTTGTTTGGATGTTAGTCGAGGTTCTTTATCCACCATCCGCACAATCTTGCGTTGAAATGTCTCGTCAATTTTTCTTTTCCGTCCACATCTAGGGAGGTTAGCCACAGTGCCATGGGCTTTAAACTTCTTGATGACACTGCGCACGGAAGACACAGGAACATTCAGGTCTTTGGAGATGGACTTGTAGCCTTGAGATTGCTCGTGCTTCCTCACAATTTGGTTTCTCAAGTCCTCAGACAGTTCTTTGGTCTTCTTTCTTTTCTCCATGCTCACTGTGGTACACACAAGGACACAGGACAGAGGTTGAGTCAACTTTAATCCATGTTAACTGGCTGCAAGTGTGATTAAGTTATTGCCAACACCTGTTAGGTGCCACAGGTAAGTTACAGGTGCTGTTAATTACACGAATTAGAGAAGCATCACATGATTTTTCAAACAGTGCCAATACTTTTGTCCACCCCTTTTTTTAGGTTTGGTGTGGAATTATATCCAGTTTGGCTTTAGGACAATTCTTTTTGTATTTTTTCATTGAAGACAAATTAAATGAAGATAATAATACCAAAGAATTTGTGATTGCAATAATTTTCAGGAAGAAACTGAGTATTATCTGACAGAATTGCAGGGGTGCCAATACTTTTGGCCACCACTGTATCTCCTGGATCTGCTGTATCCGTCCGCGGACGCTGTTCCGTTGATGGAACTGTACTGTGTGGGTTCTCAGCTCAGCACATCCGGCCGGTGGCAGCACCAAAAACAGCTGATCGGTGGGGGTGCCGGGTGTCACATCACCAAGGATGAGATTTTGATGACCTATACTAAGGATAGCTCATCAATATAAAAGGCCTGGACAACCCCTTTTAGGAGGCCTGTGCCGCTCACTCCAGTGCTGTTTTGTTTTACTCTAGTGATGAGCATTAATGAGCGCAAATGCTCGTTACTCAAGTTTGCCTAGGGTGCAGGGTTATGCAGAGTATCACGGGTGCTCGAGTGAGATGTTCGAGTCTCCACATGTTTTACGACTGTTAGATAGCCGCAAAACATGTGGTGATTGCCTGACAAACACGGGCAATCCCCTCATGTTTTGTGGCTGTCTGTCTAACAGCTGCAAAACATATCACTTGAGCACCCGCGATACTTGGTGCATACCTGAGCACCCTAGGCAAACTCAAGTAACGAGCACTTGCGCTCATCACTAGTATCGAACAATGTATGTGCATTTTCTCTGTACATTGGAGAAAAACACATTTTACAGAGCAAAATAAGTATAAACTTTTTATGTTTTGGATTGATAGTTTTAAAGAAATTAGAATCCGGCACTCAATAATAAATGCAATTTATTTACTCCAGGAACTTTGTATAAACAGCATACTGCTCCTGGAGACGGATGTTTGAATTATCTTCTTGCAACTTGTTTACTAACGGGTTTCTGCATTTGCATAATGAAATGTATATTTCTGATGAAGGTCATTGAGACTGAAACGTCAAAAAATCTGTTTATACACAGTTCCTTGAGTGAATAAATTGAATTAATTAGTGAATGATGGATTCAAATTTTTCTAAATATTTTAAAGGCTTTGGACCCTATCCGTGCACCTACTACTAGTGGAGTGCCGTACTTTATTTATTTATTTTCATCATTTTAAAGGTAATGTATCATCAGAAAATGGGCAATTTTTAAATCTGCTTTTTGTCTTAATTGTATTATTTAAACATTTTTGTCATTTTTTTTTACAATTACAATAATAGGTAACACCTCAATACAAAACTAATAACCTAGGATCCACCAATTACAGTAAGTGATGTCACAGCTCCCCCTACCTTCCCAGTGACCTTAGCACACCCTCATTAGATGCTTTATTTATTTATTTTACTCATTTATACAGCGCCATTAATTCCACAGCACCTTACAGACATTATGGGCACTGTCCCCATTGGGGCTCACAATCTACATTCCCTATCAATATGTCTTTTATGTCTTTTAATACAAAAGGTAGGGTCTGAGTCAGTCTATTTCTGCTACCGTACATGTGGATTTCTTGAAAGAACAGAAAGTATGATAATAGAATAGCTCTACTGGCCAGTGTAAAATTGAAAACATTTCTCATTTTTTTAACCCCTTCAGGCCGCAGCCCTTTTCCGTTTTCGTCCTTTCTTTTTTTACTCCTCTTTTCTCAAAGCCATAACTTTTTTTATTTTTCGGTCAATATGGCCGTATAAGGGCTTGTTTTTTGCGGGACGAGTTGTACTTTTGAACGACACCATTGGTTTTACCATATCATGTACTGGAAAACAGGAAAGAAATTCCAAGTGTGGTCAAATTGCAAAAAAAGTGCAATCCCACAGTTGTTATTTGTTTTTTTTACCATGTTCACTAAATGCTAAAACTGACCTGCCATTATTATTCTCCAGGTCATTACGAGTTTGGAGATACCAAACATGTACAGGTTCTTTTTTATTTAAGTGGTGAAAAAAAAAAGTCGCCATTTTCCAAGACCCTTAAGGTCTTCATTTTTCGTGATCTGGGGCCGGGTGAGTGCTTATTTTTTGTGCACCAGGCTGACGTTTTTATTAATACCATTTTGGGGTAAATACAATGTTTTGATCGCCCATTATTGCATTTTCTTGCAATGCTGCGTCAACCAAAAAAACGGAATTCTAGCACTTTGATTTTTTTTCTCGTTACGCCATTTACCTATCGCATTAATTCTTTTTTTATATTGGTACATCTAGCGATTCTGAATGTGGTAATACCAAATATGTGTATATTTGATTTTTTTCTATTGTTTTATTTTGAATGGGGCGAAAGGGGGGTGATTTTTAATTTTATATTTTTTAATATTTTTAAAAACATTTTTTTTTACTTTTTGCTTTCTTCAATAGTCTCCATGGTAGACTAGAAGCTGTGATGATCAGATCGCCTGTGTGTAGCAGAAATGCTGACTTTCTATGAGCGCTGACCACTGGGTGGCGCTCATAACATCCTGGCAATGACAACTGCAGAGGTCTCCTGCAGACCCCAGGTTGTCATGCCAACCCATCGGTGACGTCCTTCCACCGCAACCATGTTAAATGCCGCTTTTGGAGATTGACAGCGGAATTTATTTAGTTAACAGCCGCGGGTGGATCGCGATTTCACCAACGGCTGCTAGGGGCACATGACAGCTGATCAGATCAGCTGTCACATCCCCGGAAAGCTGCAGGCTCAGCGCCGGAGCCCGCACCAAAGGAAGAGACACGACATGTGCTGTACATGTATGGGTAGTGATATAGGAAAAAAGGCCAAAATAAAATGAATGAAATAAAAAAAAGACTGGTTAAAACAATAGGTAATTTCCTTGTGACACATTCCTTTTAAAGGATCATGGTGCACTAGAAAAGCTGCAGTCTCTTACCAATCTTCATGCACTTTCATTCCATTTTTCCTTACTCGGTGCAGTTGTATCCAAGGCATCTCAAGGAACCTTCCTTCTTTCAGCTTTCCTTGCTTGAGCAATTCAGCTCATCTTGTTCTTGTGATCTGTAGTGGATTGTTTACATCTGTAAAGATATGTTTTTCCTCTTCTGTTACTGACCCCGCTTTTTTCTGATCATATCTCTGTTTGGTACCAATCCTGACCTTCTGCCTCTGCCCTTGTACACCTGCCATGATAGCTGCTCAAAGGGAATCTGTCATTTCCAAAAGTCCTTTTTAGCTTTTTGCTTGCATATATAGTGGTAAGCTGCAGGTAAATAGCAATTAAATCATCCACCACATCTGGAGTGGAGGCTACAGGGAGAACATGAAGTTATATCCTCCCTGCAGCTGCTTGCTTCCAGTCATCAGGGCGGTGCAGCGAGCTGTTACAATCACCACTCACTATACACTGAATGCGGCTGTAATCACTCCCTGGCGCATTGATTGACAGCTTGGTCTGCAGGGTATGTGTGCAGCATTTGTTTGCAGAGCTGTCTGTCAAGTAATGAGCCAGGGAGTGATCACAGCGCACTCCCTATTTAGTAAGCAGTGACTGTTACAGTTTCTTGTATCACTACTATGACTAGAAGCGAGCAGCTGTAGGGAGGATATTACTTCATTTTCTCCCTGTAGCTGCATTTCGAGGACACCTCCCAGGCATGGTTTACATGCTATTTATCTCCAGATTACCCCTTAGAGGTTCCCCTTTAACGTACTACGATTTCCATCTGCTTCCTTGGCGTCTTTTGTCCATCTGCATATCAGATATTTCTAATGAAGACTATTTGGGAGTAGAAATCTGGGGAATTCCTGTGAGAAAATTCATCTCACTTGCAAATATTGAAAGGGTTTAGATCAAAATGATCTAGATTGGTTGAAAATAATAGAAGAAATGATATTCACCCTCACTAATCTCCTGAAGGCCCCATTCTGGCACTTCCTCAGTATCCACTGGTCTGCGTTTTGTGGTCCTATTCTCGAAAATGTATCTCTGAACATTGGAGAATGAAGCAAGATTTACAGTGGACAACAAAATGGGTATAAGCTATTTAAATTCCGAAAGTCATATCTTTAGGGGAGTCATGGTGTACTAGAAATCCCATAAACTCTTACTCCAATCATTTGCTGAGGCAAGTCAACTTTGCCGCTAGTGATTGGCTGGGCTTGGAATTTCTGCCCATTCCCTGTGTGTCAAGGATGGGAAACCCACTGGCTAAATGCACAAATAAAATATTCAAAATTGATTTAGTTAAACTTGTGTTAGTTTTAAAATGTAATATTTTAGTATTGAAAACAGAGCAATATTAAAGCCTTATGTATAACAACCGTCCTTGTGAATTTAAAGAGTATAATAAAAAATGAAAACTACAATTACCTTCAAGAACAAATGTGCACTGGCTGGTCTCAGATCAGGAAGAAATAATTATTTCCAAATACTTCAAGGATAGTTCTCTAGATTTGTTGTGCTCTACTTGAGATAATGTAGAGGGATATAGACAAATAACAAGCATATATAGACATTTTGCTATGACGGATTTTCTACTTTTTTCTTCTTGATGGCAAATTTTCATTTGGAACTTCTACAGATCCTCAAATTCTTGTGATTTTTGGAATCTGAAAAATTCCTTCCTTACAATAATTTAAATTTATTGGGGTTGCAGTCAACCAGTGTTCAGCTGTGGGGACATCATACTGTATATGGGGAGCTGTTGGGCCCCTATACTAGATAGAGGAGTTGTGGGGGCATCATATTGCATATAGGGGAGCTGTGGTGCCTTATATCGTATACAGGGGAGCTATAGGGGCATGATAATACATATACAGGAGCTGTGAGAGGACACCATACTGTTTATAGGGAGCTGTGAGGACCATCATATTGCATATAGGGATCTGAGGAGGTCGCCATACTGTATATATTGAGCTGTGGAGGTCATCTTACTGTATATAGGGATTTCTGAAGACAACATACTGTATACAGTTGTTGTGGGGGCCATCATACTGTGTATAGAGAGCTGTGAGAACATCATACGTATATGGGGAGTTGTGGATGCTATCATATGGTGTATTGGAAGCTGTGGAGGGTATCATACTCTATTTACGGAGTTATGGGGACATCATACTGTGTGTCTGGGTCACTCTTGGATCATGACATTGTGCTTGTGTGGGGTAATCCATTGTGGGGGTATTATACTGTATGTGGGAGAAGGGCATTTTGAAGAGCATCATACTAAAAGGGAGCCATGAAATCAGTATCGTAGTAGGTGAGAACAGTAAGGGGCTTCTCTTGGCAAATGACATTGATGACATATCCTTCGGATAGGTCATTGATATTGGATCAGTGGAGGTCTGACGCCCAGTACCTCTGACGGTCAGCTGTAATGGCCTCTGGCAGCGGCCGGGTGTAGACATTTATGGAGCTACACTGCACAGATCTCTCATTTGTGTCATTTTGCATTATCTTTAATGGGGTTTTTCATGCAAGGGCTAATCTTCCTCAGTCGATATATAATACTTAATCTTAACACCATGTAGTATACTCACTGTTAGGATTCTGCTCTGATTGCCGGTTTGATCAGTCATCATGTGATTGCTCATTTGCAATTTGCATACTTGTGGTCAATTGCCAACTAACTTCTCTTTCTGCTTCTCTGACAAAAATTACCCCTGGTTTGAAAACTCTTTTTAATGATAATGCATTGATTTTGTATAGATAAAAAAGGCCACTGGTGGGTGCAGTATTCTGAAGTCCGACACTGGATAGATTGATGGATACATAGATGGATGGATGGATGGAAAGATAGATCAATGTGACAGATAGATAGATAGATAGATAGATAGATAGATAGATAGATAGATAGATAGATAGATAGATAGATAGATAGAGAACTTAGTTGTTTTTATTCTAGGTAACTTTCGTTTTACTTCTTCTTACGTTGCGGTTCTACAGTCTGTATTTATCTTCTTAGGTTACTGTGTTTGATGAGTCTGAGACACATAAAATTAAAAACTAATAAAGATTAAGCCTGGTGTTTGGAATGAATTTCCTTTGACCCAGGATGATTTACATAAAGCAAATAAACAAGGAATGGAGAAGGAAGAAGGGCTTTAAAAATGCATTTTTCAAGGTCAGACAAGATATACCTTATAATTCAGGAGATTGCAGGCTTTGAAGTCATTATATACAAATCCTTAATCCATTTAATAAAGACTTCTAGAAATACATATCTAGTCTGTGTTTGCTAAGGAAATCCCTAGATATAGAGTAGAATATATTTCTTACTGGAGGGCAGGTTATATTTGATATACCATGAATTTAATAACACAGTACTGTGTGAAAGCCCCATGCCAGGCAGATTCCATCCTCCTGTGCTTATCTCTGGCATGGCAAGGTTTAATAAGATGTGGGCATGTATAAATGAGTCATCATTTTGAATCTTATGAACCTTCTCATGCATAATTACAATGATAGACTCAGATTTTTCAATTAAAGAGGATCTGTCCACTTTTAGTAAATACTATGTATGCAAATTGGCTCATCAGAGAGGAAGAGGAGTAGAATTCTATAGCGGCACCTATTGGAAGCAGCAATAGGATAAAAGTCAAATCAGAATCAGATCTCATACTTTGCACTGAACAGGGGCAAATACCCCGAAACACCGTGTCTGCAAATTGAGATTCTGATTTGGTTTTTATCCTAATTCATATTGAAAGACTCGTTAAAGGATCGATAGAAACTTATAGGATCGCTGCTTCCAATAAGTGGCGCTTTAGAGTTCTACTCCTCTTCCTCTCTGAAGAAGCAATTTGCATATTTAATTTCCCAGAGGAGCATTGCAAATAAGCCTCTGTTACGCTGGCGTGTCCTTAAATAAAATAAAATAAAACTCAAAGGACACATCGGGGTCCACCGGACTGCAGAGGAGCTGCAGCAGCTGAGTCCCAGAGGAATGTTCAGCTAAGCACAGAGAAAGAAATAAACTAGTGTGTTAAATGCACACACAAGTAGTAACTAAACAAGGTACAATGCTGGGAGTTAGCAACACTCCAAAAACAAAACTAATAAACTTCTGCACTGCAAGACACCGCTGTGCAGAGCAGGAAGGATTTGGCAGCATGAAACGCCTGAGCACTAGATGGCGGCGTATCAAGCTGCAGATAGCTGCAGGCCAGGAAAGGCCTGGAACCTAAATTCCTAAAGAGGAGGAGGATCTCTGCAGCACCCAAAACATGGGTGTAAAAGCGGCAGTGTGACCACACATACAATGGCGGACCCTGGAATACTGGATCGGTAGCGAGGACGCCTCCGTGGCGTGGACACCAACCGGTGAGCCGACACGGTAGAGCGTGCTGCTCAAAGCATTCCCCTAGCCCTAATTGATGGCTAGGATGACTAGGGAGCTTTCAGCAGGAACCCTTGACAACGACTCTCACACACTGCATTTACTGCCAGAGACCTCACCCCAGGTTAGAAAGAGATAGACTAGGCACCGGGTGGAGCCCACGGAGCCCTTAAATACACTAGAGACAGCCCCAGCCCCCCAGGACAACCAACCACGCTGTACCAGACAGCAGGGGGCATGGTTTTGCGGTACATGACCACAAGGGAGCGTGGCTTATAGGCACATGGTCACAAGGGAGCGTGGCTTATAGGCACATGGTCACAAGGGGCGTGGCTTAGCGGCACATGAGCAGAAACGCAGAAACCACGCTTAGAATCCCTAGAACGGAACCTAAATGCTGACAATTACTGACCAGCAGGAAAGGGCCTGGCCGGACGCCGCGAGAAAGCCCTTCTCCTACGTACCGGCCTAACATTG
This sequence comes from Phyllobates terribilis, assembly GCF_046119375.1. NCBI lineage: Eukaryota > Metazoa > Chordata > Amphibia > Anura > Dendrobatidae > Phyllobates > Phyllobates terribilis. The sequence goes on along the minus strand of NW_027362769.1, from coordinate 211,625,067 downwards.
CCCCTCTCTCTAGGGCTCGCCCCCCAGGAATTATGGATACTCTCAAAAGCAGCAATAAGATCCGGAGCGTTCATATTGTCTACCGGCTCCCAAGTCCTATCCTCCGGACCATAATCCCACCAGTACACCAAATAAAACTTCTTGCCCCTAACCACCTTAGAAGCAATGATTTCATTTACCTCAAAGTCATCCTGTGCAGATTCCCATTCAGCCGGAAAGGAACCAGAGAATTCATTGAGAGTAACCGGCTTGAGTAAAGAAACATGGAAGGTGTTAGAAATTCGCCAAGCGGCCGGCAATTTCAGCCTATAAGCCGCATCATTCACTTTGGCCAAGATTTTAAATGGCCCCAAATACCGGGGAGCAAATTTAGTCGAAACCACCGGGAGGCGAACATTGCATGTAGAAAGCCACACCAAGTCCCCAGGAGCATAACTTGGAGCAAGACGCCGATGGCTATCGGCCGTGACCCTCATACGCTCCTTAGAAGCACGCAAAGACTTCTGAGTCTGATCCCAGATATCCCTGCCATTAGTTGCCCAATCCTCCACAGCAGGAAGAGGATTAGTACCAGGTACGGGCATCGGAACCCGAGGATGTTGTCCGAAATTCATCAAGAATGGCATCTGCCCCGTAGAATCTGCCACAGAGTTGTTTAAGGCAAACTCCGCCCAGGGTAGCAACGATGCCCAAGGATCATGACGGGCAGACACAAAATGTCGCAAATAAGTTGCCAATGTCTGATTAGTCCTCTCAACCAAACCGTTAGTTTGGGGATGATACAAAGAGGAAAAGCACAACTCGATTTGTAAGAGGTGGCAAAAGTCTCTCCAAAATCTAGAAGCGAACTGAGGCCCCCGGTCAGACACAATCCGATCTGTCATACCGTGCAAGCGAAAGATATGGGCAACAAATAATTGAGCAAGCTCTCGGGAAGATGGAAGACCGGGCAGAGGAATCAGGTGGGACATCTTAGAGAATTAGTCCGTAACCACCCAAATCAGCCTGTTACCCTGTGAAAGCGGCAAATCCATAATAAAATCCATCGCAATCATCTACCAGGGCTTATCAGCCACGGGAAGAGGCATAAGAAGCCCGGCCGGCCGTTCCCTAGATGGCTTATTTCGAGCACAAGGGACGCAAGCGGCGACAAAATGGGAGATATCAGTAGACATCTTGGGCCACCAATAGGACCGAGAAATTAACTCTTTGGTCCATTTGTCCCCAAAGTGCCCTCCAATCTTGGAGGAGTGACCCCAATGGAGAACCTCTTGCCTACGAGACTCTGGCACAAAGGTCCTCCCTGGTGGAAGTACCTGCAAGGTGACAGGGTTCACAGAGAGTAAACTCTCGGATGGGACAATAAGTCGCGATTCCGACTCTTCACCCAGGGGGTCAAAAGAGCGAGACAGAGCATCTGCCCGTGGATTCCTCTCGCCAGGCACAAAATGGAGAGAGAAGTGAAATCGAGAAAAGAACAAGGACCACCTTGCCTGTCTTGGATTTAAGTGCTGTGCCATCTGGCTTATAGGTACATGGCGGCAAGGGGGCGTGGCTTAGCGGCACATGAGCAGAAACGCAGAAACCACACTTAGAATCCCTAGAACGGAGCCTAAATGCTGACAATTACTGACCAGCAGGAAAGGGCCTGGCCGGACGCCGCGAAAAAGCCCTTCTCCTACGTACTGGCCTAACAGCCTCCGTACAATGGCATGCCAGACATGGTATGTCACTCTCCACAAGAAGAAACGTTACTCCTTAGACCTTAGTAAATGCTAGTATTCTCCATGAAATGACAATTGTAAAACATTTTTCTTAAAACTTTGCATTGTGTGGTTCCTCTGTTATTCCTTTTAGAAATGCATAAATAAAGTGACAACGGGACATAACCATTCCCCTAGTTAATGTTGTAGAGTGGAAATAAAAAGTCTACATACCCTTGTTTAAATGCCAGGCATTTTGTCATGTAAAAAAATCATACCAAGAAGAATAATTTCAGAACTTTTTTCACCTTTAATGTCACCCATAATCTGTAGAAATCCATTGAGAAACAAACTGAAATAATTTTGAGGGGTGAAATAAAAATATCAAAACTAAAATAATGTGAATGCAGAAGTGTGAACACTCTCTTATAACTGGGGATGTTGTCGTGTTCAAAATTAGCCAATCACATTTAAACTCATGTAAATAATAGCCAGTACACAGCTACCATCATTTATGATCACTATATTTAGTGATCTTGATTAACCCCATATAAACTCTGGCTGTTCTAGTGTGATTTTACTGACATTTTCTTAGGTCCTTATGTGACGCTCACAGCCTTCCCTGGGAAATGGGGTACTCGGAGCCGGGTCAGATGTTGGGGAGGCAGTCGTGGCCTGGACCCGTTCCGTGCCCAGGGCCGTCACATTAAAAAGTAATGGGCTTTCAGGGTTGAGTGGTATTTATCGACTACGCCACCTGTGGTGTCTGGTGATGCGCCACCAGCGCTGCTAGCAGTCCTCTGATGCTGGATGTAGCGGCAGCAAGCGATGTTATAACTCCCCACAGGCGGAGCAGGGCCTCAGGGCAGATGTGACAGGAGGATGGGGAGAGTAGTCCTGGGTCACTCAGGTACTGTGTGGTGCAGTGCAGAAATGAAGGAACCAGAGGCCGTAGGGATAGTCTTCCAGGTCTTTTACTCACAGTTCTTTTAAGCAGCGGCAAGGCTTCTCCCTGCTCCTCACGGATCACTGCGGCCACCAGGGATGAGGGCTCAGCGCACCCAAGGTATTCGGGTACCTCGATCAGGACCCTCAGAGTGTTCCTAACAGTCCCCTTTGAACCTCTCCTGTCCATGTGCGTGCAAAGGCTGGGTCTACCTCTGGACTATGCACAGATATAGGGTAAGGCGGCAATTCCGTTCCGCCCGTCACCCGACGGGATCCACTGTAGCCTACCGGGCTTCTCTGACAGAGATATGAAGTGGCAAAGTCAGATGTCGGGGGCCGGTACCCCTCTTGCAGCAGGAGTCCCTCTGGCGGGGCCAGAATGGAGAGTACAGGTGGCATACGCCGCTCCGTCCATGCTCCCTGGGATCCTTTTGCTTGTGGAGCTGTCACTATAGCTCCCGACCTTCTTAAGCAAGGGAACTTGACCGGGATAGAGACACTGTTAACTCATACCCACTCCTCGTGTCAAGGTCAGAGCACGAGGACCGTGCATCTTCAGCACACTGCAGGCTCCCACACAAGGCCACTGTCAGCTGCAAAGACCACAATCAAAGAACCTTCAGCTCAAGATGGCTGGCTATTATATATGAAACTATGTGTGCAAACTAAAACTGTATTCTACCCTTCACCCACTACATGGTTCCCCTAACTTTTGGTTCCCCTCACTTGTGATCCTGCTGAGGCAGCACTATGGTGCATACTTGCCTCCCATAGGTCAGGAGTGTGTAGTGTTGAATGTAGATCCAGGGTCCTGACCAGTGCACCTTCCTTACCTGGGTGAGGAGACACTACACCTGCTGACAGGCTGCAGTATCCCCCCTTGTGGCGACCGAACCCTCAGGGGCGCCACACTTAAACAGCTTACAACACAGCAAAGGGATCTCAAACTTACAAGTCAGGAGAATAGTATGAAAAAAAAATCCAAGGCATTAGATATACCATGGAACACTGTTAAGATGATCATCAAAAGTGACACTACCAAGAACTTTTTTCCCCCTTCCCCATCCCTCCCACCCCTCTTCCCCCCTGGCATATCTCCCTTGTGATTCTCTGGAATTTTATTGATGAATATACTGGTTGACCATGTTACCATGTAGTTACATACTTGTTCTTCTCTTACAGTAGCGACTGAATTGAATAAGGCTAATAGGCCGAAACGTCTCTATTGTCGCCATACTTCACTGGTTCAATTATTATTTTGCTTGTGCTGTAACAAATAAATGTAATCTTGCATCTTCACATTCTAGAGAGTGCGATGAATTAACTTTATAGTGTATCTGGGGCAACCAAGCCCATTGCTTCTGCACCTCGCCAATAGACAGAGTACACACCAATTAACCCCTTATCTATGACCTCTTGGGCATCTGCACCAGTCTTCCAATGACCACCGATACCTTTGCCTATGATAATGCCACTAGTAACAGTATCTTGTCACTAGTCACCATGTCCAACGATTTCCTTAGAATTCACTCTGAGGAAATCCATACTAGGGATTACGAACGAGAGAGACAAAGACTGACCTCATATGATCTACACCTCACGACTCTCACTGAGTACCATAGACAAGGGAAAATCCCACGGGGCCTACGGAGTCACCTCCGCCCCACTCTCTTTGCAGATAATTCGCAATATTGTGATAAGTTTAAGAAAATTCTTAACAAATGTTCACGTGATTGTAGTGCCGGCGTCCCTGCCCTCTGCTAGGCAGGGACGCTGCTCCCCTCACCGCTCTGCCCCGTGCCCGGCGTCCCTCTCCCGCTCTGCTGTCAGCGCGCGCTCCTTCCCGGCGTCCTCCTCCCGCTCTGCTCTCAGCGCGCGCTCCTTCCCGGCCCCTGTGCTTAGGGCGCGCGCGCGCTTCCCTCCTCTTAAAGGGGCCGCGCGCGCCGTCCTAAGGAGTCCCCGGCCAATGGCCGGAGGACTTCATCATATATAAGGCACCTCCTCCAAAATGGAGGTGCCCGAGCAATGTTGTTTGCACCTGTGTCTCACCTGTGCTTCAGCCCTCAGGTCCCGTTGCCAGTTACCTGCCAGTTACCTGTCAGATTCCTGCCTGATTACTTGCTACCTGTCTGCTAGTCTGAGGTCCGACGGTCTGCCTTACTACTCCTGTCAGTCTGTCTAAGGACCAGCCTGCCCGCTCACCTGGGAGCGCACCTCAGCTACCTGCCTGCTTGCCTGAGGTCCGACGGTCTGCCTTACAACTCCGGTCAGTCTGTCTATGGACCAGCTTGCCCGCTCACCTGGGAGCGCTTCTCCGTTACCTGCCTGCTTGCCTGCCCGGAGGCTCCGCTGTCACGTGCTGTGACCACCAGCTACTCCAGACTCTTGCCCGCTCACCTGGGAGCGCTTCTCCGCTACCTGCCTGCTTGCCTGCCCGGAGGCTCCGCTGTCACGTGCTGTGACCACCAGCTATTCCTGAGACTCTTGCCCGCTCACCTGGGAGCGCTTCTCCGTTACCTGCCTGCTTGCCTACCTGGAGGCTCCGCCGTCACGTGCTGTGACCACCTGCTATTCCAGAGACTCTCGCTTGCTCACCTGGGAGCACACATTCTCCATCTGCCTTGCTAGCCTACCTGGAGGTTCAGCCATCACAGGTCGTACCTACCCTTTATCCAGAGACTGCCCCGATCACTTGCCGTGTCCTCCTGCCCGTACACCCAGAGACTGTCCTGGTCACCTCCTGTGACTACCTGCCTGGTCGCCACCCGCTCCCTTACAAGGACCGCCCCCTTGTATTGTAGTCCAGAGGTTCCGCCTCCCAGACCCGTTACAGTGATATTATCATCCTTACAATTGAACACTTACAGAGAGCAATCAAAGAGACTGAAAGGAGCATTACTGCTACGGAAGCACAACTTTCAGCAAATCTATCTCAGACTGACTGGAGCAACCTTAGAGCAAAGATGGACAAGATCATCTTGGCACATCAAAAAGCACTACAGGAACGCAAAAGACAGAAATTCCAATGTGACGACGACGACTACGCCAACGACCTTGTATACAGATTGAACGCTTCTTCCGCTCGCTACCCCCAACGACGATACCCACAGCGCAACCAAGGATCCTTCCGCTCTGGAAGCGACTCTTCCACTGGCCCAAATGTACAACGTTTTTATGGAGAGGCAGGTGAGGAGGACACCAACGCGTAGACCCACCAGAAGATTGAGGAGGACAAAGAATGACCACTCGGTCCCAGGTAAGATGACCAACCTGGTGATGAACATTTTTAGTTACACCCTTACTCCTACTGAACTACAAATACTACAGAAAGGCCTCTCTTTTAGTCCTACACCAAACTGGGCCGCTTTCCAGCTGGAGAAGGACCTCCAGCACTTCTACCGTTCAATACACCTCAAAACTCATTTTGGACATTCTGGTGAGACATCCGCTAACATGGTCTCCCCACCCGGGGGCACACCTGTTCTGGAACTCTCTATTGCATCTCTGGGTTTACGCAACACAATCTCATTTAGACCACCACATACTAACCATGCAGCGGAGACATCAATAGCCCTGATTGATAAAGACATCAAAAGCCTGCTACACGGGCTCTGTCCAACACATCAGAATCTTTCTAATGATGAGAAACAAGCACTCAGGACCCTACAAAACAACAAACAAATAGTGATAAAACCAGCAGATAAGGCAGGGGCTACGGTCTTTATGGATAAAATATATTACATATATGAAATGAATTGCCAGCTAACAGACACAAACACATACTCCAGGATCAACCATGATCCCACCAGCACCATTCACTCCAAAATTCAGGCAGTACTCAGAAGACACTTTAGCCTCAATACCATTGATTCTAAAACAGTAACATTTTTGACAAATCCACACCCAATAACCCCGGTGTTCTACATTATTCCTAAAATCCATAAATCACTTACCAACTCACCCGGCCGCCCCATTGTTGCCTCGAAAAACTCTATCCTCTCGCCATTAGCTAAATACTTGGAGAAAAGCCTAACACCACTTGTCCAAAAAACCAAGGCCTTCCTACTCGACACAAACCAATTCTTGAACATCATTCAAGATATCCAAAGTATCCCACCAGACAGCTTACTGGTTACACTCGACGTGAATAGCTTGTATACCTCCATCTCTCACGTTTGAGGATTAGAAGCTACTTCACATCTTCTCTCACAGTCCGATTTATTACCCAACTCTATTCTATTCAACTATGCCTCAAACTATTATCACTGATCTTGCATGAAGATTATTTCATGTTTAGAGACGATTTCTACATACAGAAGTGTGGCACTGCTATGGGCTCGAATGTAGCACCTGCTTATGCAAATGCATACATGCATAAGTTTGAAGAGGATTATGTTTACACTAACGAGTTATTCAAACAACACTGCATCACCTACCATTGTTATATCGATGATATCTTCTGCATTTGGCAAGGACCTACCAATACACTAACCAGCTTTTGTGCCATACTCAACACTATCAGACCAGAACTTCAATTTACTCTGAACTATGTAAAACAAAAGTCTCTTTCTTGGACATGGCCATTATAAATGACTCAGATGGGCACCTCACGACAGACCTCTACACAAAGCTCACGGACTGTAATAGTCTTCTACACTTCTCCAGCTGCCATCCTAGAGCAACTAAGAACAGCCTCCCGCGTTCCCAATTCCATTGTGTCACCCGCATCATCAGCAATCTGGACCTTCTCCCCGAGCGTTTACAGACCATGTCACAAAAATTTCAGGATAGACATTATCCTGCCAAACTACTTGAAACCGAAAGAACTAAAGCATTATAACCTAAACAAGCATGCCCCCCCCTTCCACCACGACAGAACGAGTTCCATAACCAGGGGAGGAGTCCTGAGGAGATAATTTGCATATTCCCACTGCATTTTGGGGTAAGTGAAGAGTCTCCGCGAGCTCAAAGAACACTGGATTTTGGCTGTTGGAGCTGAAAAGAGGACATCGGTAAACCGCACGCCGGTAGGCATTTTGAAGCTTTTTTTTTAAGCTTTTTTCACTGTTTTCAGAACATTAACAATAAGAACATGGAAGAGTCCAGGAGCCATTTGGTGACCTGCATATCCTGCTACATGTTCACAGACTTGCCAGTGGAAAAGCCAAACTTCACATGCCAGAAATGCAAGCTTGTGTCCCTGTTGGAGGAAAAGTTGCGAAATCTAGAAGAGAGGTTAACTACCTTGAAAATCATTAAGGAAGGTGAAGAGTTCTTAGACAGAGCAGAATTATCTCTTCATGATTCAGAAAAAGAAGAAATTCGAACTGCACCTGAGGAAACAGAGGAATGGAAGCATGTGACCCACAGAAGCAGGAGGATCGAGAGGCAGTCAGCACCCATACTGCTCAGGAACCAGTACCAGGCTCTCACGCAGGAGAACCATGAAGAAATACAGCAAAATAAGACTTTGCCAGCAATGAATAACCTTGTAAGCCCTCAGAATCCTCCTGGATGGAGAAAGAAGAATGTTGTGAAGAAAAAACGGAGAGTGGTGGTCATGGGGGATTCCCTGTTAAGAGGAACAGAGGCCGCTGTCTGCAGACCAGACATAACCTCAAGAGAAATGTGCTGTCTTCCAGGAGCAAAAATTAAAGATGTGTCTGACAGGATATCAAGACTCTTCAGACCTACAGATCACTACCCATTCCTGCTAATACATGTGGGGACAAATGACACCTCAAGAAAGGACCTGGAAACCATCTGCAGTGACTTTGAAGACTTAGGCAAGAAAGTGAAAGAATTGGGAGCGCAGGTGGTCTTCTCATCCATCCTCCCAGTGGATGGCCATGGAACAATGAGGTGGAATAAGATTCTACAGGTGAACAACTGGCTACGTCGATGGTGCCGTCAACAAGGATTTGGATTTCTGGATCACGGAATGAATTACCTATACGATGGACTACTTGCTAGAGATGGGGTGCACCTTACGAAGACTGGAAAACATGTATTTGGAAGTTGCCTTGCTACACTCATCAGAAGAGCTTTAAACTAGAACAATGTGGGAAGGGAAACAAAAGGCCAGAAAAAGCCATACAGCTGACAAATACTATTGAGATCTTTGCTACTGGAAGTGGAAAGGAAGAACAAAGACAAAACAATTTAAATAATAAAAATATGGGAGGAAGAGAAACCAATCACAAACTAAAATGTTTTTATACAAATGCACAAAGCATGGGCAACAAACAAGGAGAATTGGAACTACTAATGCAGGAAAAGGAATATGATGTCATTGGAATCACTGAAACTTGGTGGGACGATACACATGATTGGAATAAAAGGCTAAAAGGATACAACTTATTTGCAAGAAACAGACTTGATAAACGAGGAGGAGGTGTTGCATTGTATGTTAGAAAAGCGTATATCTGCACAGAGATTGAAGCTTCAGAGACTGGGAGTTCTGTGGAAACTGTTTGGGTAAGAATACAAGGAGAGAACAACAGAAAGGACACCATTGTAGGCATTTACTACAGGCCACCTGGGCAAGCTGAAGATATGGATGAACTCTTTATGTATCAAATGACCAAGTTCTCCAAAAAATATGACGTAGTGGTCATGGGAGATTTCAACTATCCAGACATTTGTTGGGAATCTCTCTCAAGTAAAACTAACAGGTCAAGCAAATTCTTATCCTCTCTTGCTGACAACTTTATCTTCCAAAAGGTAGGGGAGAAAACAAGGGGATCTGCTACTTTGGATCTAATCCTTATAAACAGGGAGGAAATGGTTGAGGAGGTAAAGGTGGCTGGGACCCTAGGAGGCAGCGATCATGCTATTATAGAATTTTGGATAACTAGAGGAGGAAGACATGTGAAGACTCAGACTTCAAGGTTAGATTTTAGAAAGGCAGATTTTAAGAGACTCAGAAAGAGAATAGGAGGGATCCAATGGCTGGATGTCCTTAAGGACAAAAATGTCCAGGAAGGATGGGAAATTTTTAAAAATGAGATTCTCAAAGCACAATCGTTAACAATCCCGAAAAGTAGGAAGAATGGGAAGCATTTAAGGAAACCAGGATGGATGAACACAGAACTTAAACACATGCTAAAAAGAAAGAAAGAAATGTTTATTAAATGGAAAGAGGGAGGCATATCTAAAGAAGATTATAATGCAGTCTGCAGATCCTGTAGGGCACGTATCAGGTTAGCTAAAGCTGACAATGAATTAAGGCTTGCAAGAGATGTCAAAAGCAATAAAAAAGGATTTTGGGGGTATGTCAAAAGTAAAAGAAAAGTCAAAGACGCTATAGGATTTTTACAGGATGAAAATGGAGAAATGGTAGGAGAGGATTTTGAGAAGGCCGAACTTTTTAATTCCTATTTTGCATCTGTTTTCTCTCAGAAAGAAAATGTAACATCAACTGATCTTCACTGTCCTTTTAAAGGAATAGAGGAATCCAAGTTATCTGTAAACAGAAAGATTGTGAGGGAATATTTAGCTAACATAAATGAGTTCAAGTCTCCAGGTCCAGATGAATTACACCCCAGAGTACTGAAGGAGATCGTAGAAGAAATTTTAGAGCCACTCTCCATAATCTTTGAAAATTCTTGGAGAACAGGAGAAGTCCCAGAAGACTGGAGAAGAGCAAATGTTGTTCCTATCTTCAAAAAGGGGAAGAAGATGGACCCAGGGAACTATAGGCCGGTGAGTCTGACTTCTATACCAGGAAAGATCTTTGAACAAATTATTAAACAACATGTATGTAAGTACATGGATAAGAATGAAGTGATTAACCAGAGTCAGCATGGGTTTGTAACTAACAAGTCATGTCAGACTAACTTAATTTCCTTCTATGACAGAATCACTGACTGGGTGGATCAGGGAAATGCTGTAGATATAGTATATCTTGACTTCAGCAAAGCATTTGACAAAGTATCTCACACCATCCTTATTGAAAAAATGACCAAGTATGCAATGGACCAGGCAACTGTTAGGTGGATTCATAACTGGCTTAGTGATCGGACTCAAAGGGTGGTTGTAAATGGCTTCACATCCAGCTGGATGAATGTCTCAAGTGGGGTACCACAGGGCTCCGTTCTGGGACCTGTATTGTTCAACATCTTTATCAATGATTTAGATGAAGGAATTGAGGGTAAACTGATTAAATTTGCTGATGACACAAAGCTAGGAGGGATAGCTAATACTAGAGAAGAGAGAGATAGAATTCAAAAAGACCTAAATAAACTGGAGCAGTGGGCAGCAACCAACAGAATGGTTTTTAACAGGGAAAAATGCAAAGTACTACATCTGGGCAATAAAAATGAAAAAAGCATATACAGAATGGGAGGAATAGAGCTAAGCAACAGTACATGTGAAAAAGACTTAGGTATACTAATAGATCATAGACTGAACATGAGTCAACAGTGTGATGCAGCAGCAAAAAAGGCAAATACAATTCTGGGATGTATTAACAGAAGCATACAGTCTAGATCACGTGAAGTCATTATCGGTCTTTACTCCTCTTTGGTTAGACCTCATCTGGAATACTGTGTACAGTTTTGGGCACCACATTTTAAAAAAGACATAGACAAACTGGAGCAAGTTCAGAGAAGAGCGACCAGAATGGTGACTGGTCTGCAAACCATGTCCTATGAGGAACGGTTGCAGGATTTGGGAATGTTTAGCTTGCAAAAAAGAAGACTGAGAGGAGACTTAATAGCTGTCTACAAATATGTCAAGGGCTGTCACATTGTAGAAGGATCATCTTTATTCTCATTTGCACAAGGAAAGACTAGAAGCAATGGGATGAAACTAAATGGGAGGAGACACAGATTAGATATTAGAAAAAACTTTTTGACAGTTAGGGTGATTAATGAGTGGAACAGGCTGCCACGAGAGGTGGTGAGTTCCCCTTCAATGGACGTCTTCAAACAGAGGCTGGACAGACATCTGTCTGAGATGATCTAGTGAATCCTGCTTTGAGCAGGGGGTTGGACCAGATGACCCAGGAGGTCCCTTCCAACTCTACCATTCTATGATTCTATGATTTGCACAAACCTATCACCCTCTGGTGTCCAAAATGCATACAACGATCAGAAAGCATTGGCCACTACTCTCCAGAGCATATCCGAAAATTCAAGCATTTTCCAACCCGGCCCTCGTGTGCACTAGACGGGCCCCCAACATCAGGAATAAAATTATCAAAACTGACCTAGGCAGTTCCCAGGTCACCGCCACACAATGCCTCCTTAGTGCACGGAGACATGCTACCTTTCCCTGCCTTAGCTGTGCGGCCTGTACTAATGTCACTAAATCTGAAACCGTCACACACCCCAGGACTGGCAAGAGCTACCCAATCAAAGGGTTCTACACGTGTGACTCAAATTTTGTTGTATATGTAATCAAGTGTCCATGTGGCCTACTTTACGTGGCCGAGACAACACAACACATAAGAGACCGCATAGCCAGCCACAAATCCACTATCCGTCGTGGTAAGAATTGGCTCCCATTACCAGATCACTTTTCCAAATCTAAACACACAATAGCACAGCTCCGCTTCCAGGTAATTGAGCATGTCCCAAGACCGAGGAGAGGTGGAAACCATATAAGGATGTTGAAAGAACGAGAATCTTACTGGATCCATACTTTACAAACTTTATCACCTTAAGGTCTTAATAGGGAAATTGACTGGATTTACTAAACAATTTTTCTCTCCACAGATACAATGACCCTACTCCATCCATGGGGTAAGTACACTAGGCACCCCTCGCCCTCTCATCCTGACTTACCTATCCAAGTACTTAGACCCCTATTAGCTCACCTATAATCTAGTTTCTGTAGCAGTCCCACCCCCTTTGCTACCATCTGGCCACCTCTATCAACCAGGGAACTGCGCACTCCTCTATTACCAGATATCCCCTGGACATTTTACTCACTAATGACTGTTCAAGCCGATTGTACACACTGAGCATGCGCCCATCACGGAGCTCAATATCCCCATGGTTACCTGCACTAGCGTCCGAAACGGCACTGCGCATGCGCCCTACATAGTGCACAGAACTCACAACGTCCCCATGGTTACACACACGCTAGAGGCATCCACCGCTGCATCAGATCCAGCGGCACGCCCCCACCGGATGACACACTTCCGGTCTAGCGGCCGCACGGACTTCAAAAAAGCCCTTTTCTCCATTCATGGCACAGCCTCCAACTAGCAAGGAGCAGGAGCGCTGCTGTACACATGCACCTTACCGGACATTCTCAGCACCCCACAACTTACAGGACACCAAGTCTACCAACCTGGAGGTAACCTGCCATAACCTACCATACATTGGTTGCTCCTAGCACCCTGTAACCCCGTAGTAACCATCCCATAATTCATTTTACTTAGGCTTGAGTACAGCCAGCGCACCCTGGACCTGACAAAGGTAACCATCCTAATGCACAGCTCCCCCATCCCTAACTCAAGGGATTGCTCCAGATATGCTATATATTTTTTTTTTAAAATTGCGATAATAATATCTTTGTCTCCTAGTCTGCCATCCCAGTGGTCCTCCTACTGCTCCCAAATATTACTAAAACTCTACTACTACCAAGCACAACTAAAACTTTATGTAAACCAGAAAAAAGTAAGGGTTTTATTTTTATTTTGTTTTTTTTTGCTTTTGTTCTATAGTATCTCTCCTACCATGTTTTTGGTACATGAGTTGTAGTTATGTTTATATGTATATATTGTCTCTACTATTTTTACTGCACCATGTCCTCACTCTCTCCTCTCCCTTTCCTTACTTTCTTACCCCCACCTCCCCTTCTCCCCTTTTTTCCCCCTTCCCTATCCCTTCCACCCCCACCCCCCATGCTCCCTGGCATATCTCCCTTGTGATTCTCTGGAATTTTATTGATGAATATACTGGTTGACCATGTTACCATGTAGTTACATACTTGTTCTTCTCTTACAGTAGCGACTGAATTGAATAAGGCTAATAGGCCAAAACGTCTCTATTGTCGCCATACTTCACTGGTTCGATTGTTATTTTGTTTGTGCTGTAACAAATAAATGTAATCTTGCATTTTCACATTCTAGAGAGTGCGATGAATTAACTTTATAGACTACCAAGAACTGGATGTCCCTCTAAATTTCATGAAAAGACAAGAATAAAATTGGTCTGGAGGCTGCCAAGAGGCCTACAGCAACATTAAAGGAGCTGCAGGAATTTCTGCCAAGTACAGTTTGTTTAATGTGAATGAAAAAAAAACGGAGGAATAACGAGTATATACGGCATAAAATAGATTTTTATTTATAATTTATTAAGATACATCTATAAACATTCATTAGATATTTAATCTCAAAGTTTCAATCAAGCTAGGAAAAAGTGCAAAGTGCTGGGAAAAGCCATTATATCACCTTGGCATAAGTCCCCCAGTGGTGTTCGTTTCAACTAAGCTCACGAATATGAGGTCAGCCAAAAATTGAAGTGCCAATCATAAGATAGTATGCATCAGTGCTATATCATATCGATCAAGTAGATACTACTTACCACTAAATGTGATGGGGGAACATGTAGGGGACCGCAATGAATGGTATCCCGGCAGAAAACGAGCCCCGACGCGCGTTTTGCCGCTAAAGCTACTGGCTTTCTCAAGAGGCATATATACAATTGTGCAGCAGGACCTTATATGTACCACCCCAGGGAGTCACATGACAGAATTGCAGTCATGTGATTGGGTAGTCCTTTGCAGCGAGTGCTCCATGGCGCATGCGTCAGGTCCTGGAGTCCCACGGCACGAGCATCAGCCGTCACTCGGCGGCGCGCATCCGGAGGCACGAGAACGCACATACCGGAAGTGCGTGACCGAGGGGAGAGACAGCCGGGCGCGGGCCAGATAACCAGGAAACCATAGCGCATGCGCACCACACTATGGACTGCAAGGTGGATGGGAGTATCACAAGGAGGGGTGAAGTGTCTGAGGTGTGCATATAAAGTGAGCCAGTAATGTTCACACATATCCAATATAGTATATCAATCTGTGTACCAATATTCATGTAAATACATATCAAGGTATAAACAATTCCCGTAACGGGGAAATAACACTGGCGTATAAGTAACAGACGATTCCCATAAAACGCATAGATGACGTGATACATCGAATTCTCCCTGCAGTCATGATGATTAGAAGAATGAAGTCAGATCCCACTCAGATACTAATCAAGAGAAAAAACAAATAATGAATAATTAAAATTTAAAATAGAAAAAGTTAAAACTAGTAGGGCCGGGATTTAAATGATAAGGCAAATAAGGGACTTGGACCGGGAATCAGATAGTTCATAAAAAGGAGGCAAAACCAAATGCCTCATTTAGACCTCGTGGAGCCATGGTATCAAGGTTAATAATCCATTTGGCCTCTTTCTGGGCCAGGATTTTCCCCCAATCCCCTCCACGGGATCCTAAATGAAGAATATCTATCCCACGTATCCTCAGGGATTTAGGATCACAATTATGGTTGCGTTGAAAATGACGTGGGAGAGTCCTGAGTTCCCGGGGGTCGGTCACTGACCTGGCCGCACAAATGTCACGCACATGCTCCCGCACCCTCACTCTCAGCTCCCTAGTAGTCAGGCCAATATAAATTAATTGGCACGCACATGTAGCATAGTAAATTACGTGTGTCGAACCGCATGAGATATAACTGCGGATCTGGAACTCACAGGAGCCATCGGATGAGGTGAAGGAAACAGAGCGCACAGCATTGGTGCATGCCAGGCAGTGACTGCATGGGAAGAACCCTACCCTGGGTCCATGAGATCGAAAAGGGTTGGTTGGAGGGGGGATGTAGTGGCTGGAAACCGGTAGATCCCCCAAATTGTTAGCTTTACGAGGAGTCATCAATGGATAATCTCCAATATGGTCACGCAGAGAGGGCTCCGCACCGAAAACTCCCCAATGTTTGGAGAAGATCCTCCGCATCGCCTCCCACTCGTGATTGAAGGTGGAGATGTAGCGGACCTTCCCCAAATCCTTCTTCCTGTCCATAGAAGCGGGGTACAGCAGGTGATTGCGTGAAGTACCCCGTGCCCTTCTATAGCCACAGTTTGTTTAATGCATGTAACAACAATCTCCCATATTCTTCATATGTCAAGCCTGTGGGGTAGGGTGGCAAGATGGAAGCCTTTTCTTACAAAGAAAAATATCCTATCCCAATTATGCTTGGTTTACATTTTTTCCATCTGTATGAGAAAATGCAGAAGGTTATTATTTCCTATACAGTGAAAGAAAGAATGCCAATACTTAGACTATGCCAAAAAGGCATTCTTTAGTACGTGGGGCCCTATGGTTACATTGGGCATTTGCATCTGAAGCTTTCCATGTGCACAGGCTGAATGTGTTCACACAAGCTTATACAAGAATATAGTGATCTTCATACAGCTGTAATATGGCCATATTTTGGAATTTATCCTTTTTGTCAACTGCAATACCTGAACCCCAATCTTAGACCAACATAGCATCCTATAATGCTGTAATCTTGGTCCAGTAGAACTGTGGGGATCTGAAAAATGCAGCCATAGTATTTACCCTAAAATCTGGCCATATTTTTGCTGTGTCAAACAAGCCTAAAACTCATATAGTAAAGTCTAACACCCAGATAATTACAAAATGCCACTTTTATGAAAATATTTCTAATAATCTAAGACTATAATTATCTTAATATGTGTCAATTTCCACATTTTGCTCCTGTCTGGTCCCCTGTGGTTATGCAAGGGTGGCGGTGTTTTCTCTCTTGGCTGTATTTATAAACTCCAAGAAACTGAATATGTGAGATTGCTTAATCTCCTGAGAATAAATGACAGTGCCCATGCTGGGACTCTGCTCTCAAGATGCCTCAAGAATCACCTCTCTATGGCTAGAGAACCATCTTAAAATTCCTCTAATCCCTCGTCCTCACACAGCATCTGTCTGCGGAAAGGAATGCCTCTCTGTGTCTGCCACGGCAAGAAATGCATTCGATTTTCTGTGCTGCATCGCCATTGACTCATGGCATAGGAAGTTATCACTTCTTGCTCTGTCGACTCGCAGATTTTCATGCAGCTTTGAATAATTGGATCTACGGTGTGTGTACTTTGGAGCAACAGGGTAAAGTTTTCCTATTAAAGCTCAAATACCCTAATATAAGTTACAGTATAAACATGCACACATGAGTTATATCTCCTAGCTATAGTGCCTATACTATAAGTAGAAAAATATTGGACCCCTGTATATTACATCTACAGGAGTTGTTATGACATCCAATTCTAAATCCATAATCATTAATATGGAGTTGGTCAACCCTTTGCAACTTTAACAACTTGTATGTTTCTGGGAAGGTTTTCTACAAGAGTTTGGAGGTGTCTGTGTGCTTTATGCCCATTCATCCAGAAGAGGATATGTGAGGTCTAACACTGATGATGGATGAGAAGACCGGGCTCGCAATCTCCAGTCTAGTACATCCAAAAATGTGTTGGATGGGGCTGAGATCATGGCTCTGTCAAGTTTTCCTACACCACTTTGTTGATTAGGACACAGTCATGCTGGAACAGAACTAATCCTTCTCCAAACTATTCCCACAAAGATGGACACTACAATTGGCCAAATTGTCTTGCATGTTGAAGCATTAAGATTTCCTTTTACTGGAAGTGGGATCCAAGGTTTAACGTTTCTCCTTGCAGAGAGTGACATGCCGAGGTGAGTTGACTTTTAAGCCAAAGTGCTTCTCTGGGAAATATGCAAATTGTCTCTTCAGAGAGGAGAAGGACTAGAACTCTAGTGCCACCTACAGGAAGTAGCAATCCTAAAAGTCAATATCGACTCTCTAACGAGCCTTGTTGCATGACTTAGCATTAAAGCTAAAACCAAAATCTCAATTTGCAGACACTGTGTTTCGGGGTACTGCCCCTCATCAGTTCAAAGGGTGGGATTGCTACTTCCTATAGGTGGCACTAGAGTTCTAGTCCTCTTCCTCTCTGAAGAGATAATTTGTATATTTCCCAGAGGAGCATTGCAGCTTAAAAGTCTCCTCATCTTGGCATGTCAGGTTTGACATGTCACTCTCTATAAGGAGAAACGTTACCCCTTGGATCCTGGTGTTATACGCCTCTCACCCAGCCAAACCAGATCACACACTTTGCACTGATGAGGGGCAGCACCCTGAAACACACTGTCTGCAAAATGACATTTAGGTTTTGGCTTTAATCCTAAGTGACAAGGCTCCTTAGAGAGTCAATATTGACTTTTAGGATTGCTGCTTCCTATAAGTGGCACTAGAGTTCTAGTCTTCTTCCTCTCAGAAGAGACAATTTGCACTTTTACTGGAATTAAAAGGGCTGAGAACAACCCCTAAAATACAACTCAAATGCATTATCCCTTCTCCAGAAAACTTCACAGTTGGCACAAAGCCAGACGGGTAACGTTATCCTGGCATTTGGAAGGCCCACACTCATCTATAAGACTGCCATAGATTTGAAGCGTGATGCATCACTGCACAAAACACGTTTCCAATGCTCCAGAGTCCAGTAACAGCAGCTTTCCACCCCTCCATCCGACACTTAGCGTTGTGCTTCCTGATGTAAAACTTGCATCAAGCTGTTCAACTCTGGAAAACCCCGCCATGATGCTCCTAGAGTAGTTCTTGTGCTGATATTAATGCTAGAGGAGGTTTGGACTCTACAGTTATGGGATCATTGGAGCTTTGGTGACTTTTTTGCATCATGCACCTCAACTCCCCGTCCACTTACTGTACTTGGTTTCCACTTCATGGCTGTTCTAGTGGTTTATAAATTCTTCCACTTTCCAATAATGTCACTGTTACGCCACGTTCACACGTTCAGTATTTGGTCAATATTTTACATCAGTATTTTTAATCCAAAACCAGGAGTGGTTGATAAATGCAGAAGTGGTGACGTGTTTCTATTATACTTTTCCTCTGATTGTTCCTCTCCTGGTTTTAGCTTACAAATACTGATGTACAATACTGACCAAATACTGAACATGGCCTAAGTCTAATTCCAGTCTCCAGCTCCTGAGAGCTGTCTTACTCAGACTATTTCCATTCCTCTCCGGATTATTTTTACAACTCCTCATGCTACTTCCAAGGATGTCTACCACCTCTAGCTGTTCCTTGCTCCGGCCATTAGATTCCAACCGTGCTCCACCAATATCCTAACAAAAAGGTCTTTGATTTTATGTTTCCTTGAACGCCGGAATATTTTTATTTTTCTTGATTTGCATTGGTTCCACTGCCGGCCATGCGATCCATGAGCTATTTCTTTTCGTACACCTGGGCATGATTGATCTCTGCTTTATTCACATGGGAAGACTCCCAGTTTTGGGAATTGGTGGTAGTGCCAGCAGTCCTTCCCCCAGCGATTGGGACATCCTGTGGATAGGGGATAACTTCCAAACTTGAGAACACCCCTTTAATGCAGATTTCAAAACAGTTGAAATCTGGTTTTGTGAGTAGAGGTCTTTACGCCTTTGTGTCTGTGGTGCTTTGTGGTTGTAAGCATCCCTATCCCCGTTCTGCTTTCTGTAAGCAGACATCTGTGCATTCCTGTGCATCTGTCCATCTCTCCAATGCATGCAAGAGTAGCACTAATTCTGTTGTGTCTCTGGCATTTCACATGGCTGCCAGCAGCACATTTATTGCAGGATTGTAACATATTCTTTTTTTATTACATTTTACACCACTGTAACAAGCAGAGTACAACTGATACAGGGATCAGCCATCCCGACGCATCTGTTTTGTGCTTGTATATAGCAGTTCTGAAGCCTCATTTCCTAAAACTCTGCAATGTGCTATTCCGCTTTTATGTCTCTTGGAAATGTATACCGAAATACATGGATATGACTAATGTAATCACTAAAGCCCATGGGCAAAGGGTCACATATTATCAAAATATTTAAGTAGTTCTTTGGACAGCAAATGCTTTCTACGAGATGAAAATAAAAATTAAAAAATAAAAGACGTAAAAGAAGTTCCTTTCCACACATTGTCCATTCCCCGCCATTATCTTCTTACTGCTGCAGCGATGACATAACAACACAGGGACATGTGACCTCTGCAGTCAATCAATGTCTGTAGTGGGTCACTTATGTGGTCAATGATTGGTTGCCACAGTCACATGGCCCTGTGTCAGGACATCATCATTGCACCAAGAAGTATAGGCCTCCAGGGAATCTGTGCCATTATTGCATCCCTTTTTTTTTAACCAATTCTGAGTATTTTTAGTAGAGCGAAAACCCCTTTAAAGGGAATCTGTCACAGGGTTTTTGCTACCTTATCTGAGAGCAGCATACTGTAGGAAAAGAGACCTTGATTCCAATGATGTATCGCTTAGTTTACTCGGTGCAGCAGCTGTGATACAACGTTTTTAGATGTAGCATGCAGCAGAGTTGAGAAAGCTAACCCCGCCCTCACCACAGCTTTGTGTACAATTATGTATTGACAGTGAGCTGCTTATCAGTGGAGGGGGTGTGGTCGGACCAGTACTCACAGGAGCTGTAGGCCAGGCAGTGATAATCTCCTGGTGATAAAATATTCATTGTATTGAAACAACAGCACACAGCCTAATAAGTGACACATCCTTGAAATCTGTGTCTCAGTTGCTACATTATGCTGTCCTCGGATTACATAGCAAAAACTTCCTGACAGATTCCTTTTAACAGGGACTAAAGAGAATTGGCATGCATAAAAACACTGAAGTAATAAAAATTTTCAAACTGCTTTTAATTCTATTGTCCACTTCTATCCAATCTATACTTTGGTATTATCTTTTATGCAGATCTATGTGTCTCCATAGTCACAGACTATAAACAAACTTTGTAGTCTGATCCAGTCACGCTCCCTTTCATCCTAATTCTTTTACCTCCCTACATTTGGAAAATTTTAACATTTTTTTTGTAAATAATCAACTTTTGTAATATATCATATAAATTCACTTCTGTCTCCTCCTGGACTGATCATGCACTCTTAATTTACTGATAATAACAATAAAATCTGTATTCAGTGAACACAGGTGATCACATTACTAAGATAGGAGATCACAATTGGTAATTTTAAAATTCTTTGCAAAGGGAATTGGGATGGGGAGAGTTACTAGAGGCTTTTTTTTTAAAGTTCTATAGAACTCTATAAGCACCAACTGTCATCTCCTATCTCAATGTTGGGAAAATCTAAATTCAGATGTTCACATTACTGAGATAAAAGATTTGCTTTTAAAAGTCTATTAAAAGGGAAGGAGAGAGTTACTAGAGCCAGACATTCTTCTGCAAGTTCCATAGAACTGTATGAGCACCAGCTACCATCTCCCATCTCGGTAATGGGAAAGTCTGTATTTACTGATGACAGATTTTACCTATGACTTGAGCATTTTGAGAATGACTGATCAGTCCAAAAGGTAATTCACTGAAAAAAATGGATTAAATATTAATTAAAAACATCACTGAATAAGAAAAATTGCAGCCATATATGCAATACCATGTCCAGACACAAATGCACACCAGGATGCAGTAGGTCCTCCATGATAAAGGCGGTGGCAGCACAGGTGCCAAATAGTAAGCACAGGTGCCAAATAGTAATGAAACAGCTACTAACCCACCAAACACCCATGAGGTGGCTGCCTAGTATACAAAATAAGATATATCACAAAGTTCCTTATTTTCACATGTACTATTGTTTTATGAAAAAAAAAAGAAATTGAAATAAAGGTTACTCTTATGTCTACTTTCATACTGCCATTAAGAGTATCAGCTAGCTTGGAAATATGTACCCATACTTTCCCAGTCACCCGAAAAGGCAAAAGGGTCAGTATACATTAAATATACAATTTTTGGAGGGCAAGTGCAGTAGATTTGCTATTCCTACGGAGGCTTCTAGTAAAAAAACAATTACTGTAGATTATACTCTTTTTTGTTTGTACAATGGGAGCCTATAGGCCAGTGTTTCCCTAACTCCAGTCCTCAGGGGCCCCCAACAGTTCATAATTTCAGGATTTAGTGTTGCACAGGTGAGAGAATTCCTGATACCTTGATGATACGCCCATCACCTGTGCAATACTGAGGAAATCCTGAGAACATGAAGTGTTGGGGGTCGTGAGGACTGTATGCATCCATCTGCGGTATCACACAGGCAGACACATCATGATATCCTCAGGTTGTATATATCCAATGGACACTAATATGGAGCGGATGTGCAATACCTGGCTGCCGCTGCATTATTTTTGACGGAGCTGTGCAGTTCTGCAATTGTGCGATTCCGGCTGTCGCCTGCACAGGGAGCAGCTGATCGGTGTGGGTGCCGGATGTTGTACCCCAACCGATTATATATTGATTACCTATCTTAAGGATAGGCCATTAATGTAAAAGTCCCGGGTAGCCCATTTAAATGTATAAACAATTGAATGATGACTGCTCTTCCACGTGGGGCACTGGGCAGGAGACCAGGGGCATAATTATAATAGGTGCAGGGGTTGCAATTGCACCCGGACACAGGAGCCTAAGGGGGGATCAAAGGTCTCCTTACACCATATGAATGACTATTATTATTAAAGACCTGTATTAGTTGGGAGCCCCATTGGAGATTTTGCTATGGGGCCCACAAGCTTCGAGCCACTGTCAGGGACATATGATCCAGATGATTGCATCCAGCTCCACCATTACTCATGGTAATACTCGGCCTATTACACGATTCTGCGGTTAGAACAGGCACTGTACACGCCATTGTCCTGCAATATGTTTACATCGCTTCTGCAAGTGGAATTATTGATGATTTTCTAAGTACACTGGTAACAGAATTAAAATCCGTTGTTATGTCCCTCTGAAAATGTATCCTGTAGATGCCGCAGGCAATTTTGCCTATTTGTTACAAAGCATCTTTAGAAATCTATTACATTTTATAGTACTGAGCGTTTTGTTTGTTAAGGGTAGATATTCTACTGAGAGCACTTAACTATATAATTGTTATGGAACATGACGGTAACGGCAGCATGACAGGTGTACACCGTGCTGCAATGCTACAGCAATCATTTATGCTACTATTAAAGAGCATTCCAGACAAAAAGTTGTCCTCTACTGTCAAGTTAGTAAAATTTCTATTAAATGGTGTCTTAGTTATAACAGCTTCTGGGAAAGCTGGGTGTGTTACAGTCAACAGGACATCATCACAGCCATCCGGATTCCAAGAAAGATTGGTGACCACCATGGCAAAGTTAGAATGGCAGCTATATTGGTTTTCACTCAACATTTTCAGGAAAAGATATAACTTAAACCACGAACAAAGTACGTTTTAATCAATAGATCTTGGAATAATAATAATTTCCACAATTGGATGTGTTAGCAAAAAATGTTCCTGTGCTGAGATAATCTTATAAATGTGCCCCTGCTGTGTACTGTGTAATGGCTGTGTCTGACCGTACAGGAACATGGTCTGATCATACCATACCTCCTGGGCAGGGGAGGAAGGAAAAGAGTATACAGACACACAGCAGATTTTTTGTGAGGTAAAACATGTCACTACCTGTTTTTAAGCAAGGTTTTACCTCACAGAATAAATCAGCTGTGATCCCACACTGTAATGTCTGTATACTCTTTTGCGTCATCCCCCTGCCCAGGAGATGTGGTATGATCAGACCATGTTCCAGCACGGTCAGACACAGCCATTACACAGTACACAGCAGGGGCACATTTATAAGATTAGCTCAGCACAGGAACATTATTTTTTAACACATTCAATTGTGGAAATTATTATTATTCAAAGATCTATTGATTAAAAGGTTGATTAACTTTTTTTGTGGGAAAACCCCTTTAAGGTACTTTTACACTGGAGGATTATCGTAAATGAGCATTACTAAGAATGATCATTGCACTAAAATCCTGCAGTCTGAAACAGGCTGATGATCACCCGACAAAAGAGCAAAACGATGGTTCGTCAGTTTAAATGATCTTTTAAAAATGGAAGAAAGTCGTCACTTTGTTCTCCTTGGCTCAACATTTTGTTGGAAATCCATGTGCAAAGAAGAGAGCAAAACATCAAACCATCTGACGCGTTTCAAAATACAATTCCTTAGTCATTTATGTCACTTATAATTATAATGATTTATTATGGTTTTCCGATGTGTCCGTAAAAATATTGTCTGTCCATGATTTTTTTTCTAAGCTGTACAGAAAAATAAGAAGTCAAGTTGGCAACCCTGGCCAACAGTGCAATTTGTTTGGGGGCCTATTTATCCTCCACCTACAAATAATATCGGGGAGGTAAGAATTCAACATGCCGATTTTGGACTGACAATCCTTTTCTTCCTGGCAAGATAAGCTGCCGAAAGAAGAGTTTGTCAGCTGCATTTAAATAGGTAATCAATATCTGATCGGTGGGAGTACGATACCCGGCACCCTCAATGACTAGTTGTTCCTGATGCCGGTGGCAGCCAGATGAGCTGAGTTGCGGGGCTGCATAGCACAGCTCCATCACCTGCCTAGCGACTGTGGCTAGGTATTGCACATCCACCCCCTAGTGATTCGAATAGGGGGTTGCGCTGCACGTGGCCATGGCCAATTTTCTGTTGATGCAGCTGTGCTGTGCAGTTCCGCAACTCTGCCGCTGGCACCGGGAACAGCTGATCAGTGGGCTTGTGTGGTGTTGCATCCCCACCAATCCGATATTGATGACCTATACTAAGGATAGGCCACCAATATAAAAGTCAAATTAGGAAAACTAAGTGGTGTACTCACCTTAGCAATCCCAGGCACTCCAGTGGGAATAGTTCCCTTCTATCAACACATGACTGCTGCATCCAATCACTGACAGCAGCAGTCATATGTATCCATAACACATCACTGCTATGGTGAGTATACTGTTTTTTAAATTTTTTGTTTTGTTTTTTTGGAAAAGGGAAAATCCAAGATCTGCAATAGTAAATCTGTGCATATTTTCCTATTAATGTCCCTGTGGATTTCCTGGATTTCCGCAGCAAATTAAACCCATGTGAACTCACCCAAATAAACCAATCATCTGATTAAAAGAGATTTTATTCTCTAATGGCGCAGCCAGCCATATAACACGAACAATGATCGCAATGCCTGGACTGGCCGGCGGTTCTCCCTACCCGAGTGTGACAGCCTGTATTTCTATCCAGCTATCATGCACAGGTCAGGATAGCCGACGGCCAGTCCGTGCACTGCGATGTGATCTTCATCCGTGTTATGTCGGCGCCCTAATAGCCAAGAAAGGTTTCTACTGAGTGTCAGCAAGTGGAGATCTTGAAAATCATGAGGAATAGATACAGAAAGTTTACAGAATAGAAAAAAATTATATTTTAGAATGTATAACATTCATTTGCTAAAACTGGATCTACCCTTTCATTTATAATTCTGCTTTTAAGAAAAGTAATAATCTGTGTTCCCATTTTAGTTTCGGAGTTTTACAATTGTTCTCGTAAATTTATAATTATTTTATGTAAACAAACTTTCTCCAGTCATTAAGGATCTCAGTGCGAATCACTTAAATATATACCTTTCAATTTATTAACTGTACGCTGTGATGTTCGCAATAGAAAATCTGAATTTGAAATGCTTCATTAGATGCGACTTCTCATCAAGACATGCAAAACAAAAGGCTGAACTTTTCATAATTGCCTTGTGAAATTGTCATTTTATAAATGCAATTTAGAAGTAGTCGTATTGCTGCAGAACTCAGATAAAAAACCTCGTTGGAAAATGTTTTACATAAATAAATCAATTAACTTCAAAAAGAATCAGTGTCAGACGGTTTGCTAGATGACTGCCTAACAAAACCCATAAATAAAATAAACCATGCCTCTTCCCATTGTGTCAAGTGTGGAGGTGTAGAATGAAATCACAAAGGAAGGATTAAAGGAAACTTATAATGGTACTATAAAAAAAACATAAACAGATGACTTGATAGCTCTAGACACATTCACGTCCTTACACAC
The DNA here is from genome assembly GCF_046119375.1 of Phyllobates terribilis. Taxonomy (NCBI): domain Eukaryota; kingdom Metazoa; phylum Chordata; class Amphibia; order Anura; family Dendrobatidae; genus Phyllobates; species Phyllobates terribilis. Next base: position 211,599,441 of record NW_027362769.1, on the reverse strand, counting down.
ATTCACTGTCCTCTTTTGTATGCTTGCTGACTGACAAAGCTGTTACATTCAGTTCTCTTACCACAGACTGAGCAAACAACACGGCACATTCAATGTGTCATCAGAAAATGATCTATTAAACTAAAAATAAAAAATAAATACATTTAATTGAAAAACTTGCTTTAAATAATTATTTAAAGCAAGATTTTCAGTTAAATTTATTTATTTTTTTAATTTTAAGTAATGTTTTTTTTTTTTCTAAATCACAATCTTTATTAATAAAAAAAATAATTATTGCAGTTTTCCCACTGGGCTATTAGACTAATTCTTCCTGTTGTTTTGAGAAATACACATGCACATTAGCAGCAATAGTACCTTTTGTCCTAAAACATCTAATGAGCATGTGCAAAGGTCATTGTGTAGGGGTAGGGGGAGCTGTGACATCTCCTATTGTGATTGGTTGATCCTGTTTTTTTATAGAGGTGTTACCTGTCATTGTATCCCTGCCTCTGATTATAATGAGGCTGTTGAAAACTCTTCCTAAAAAGACAGGAAATATGAAGTCTAAAATATCCCCAGTGGCCAGTGTGAAAATAGCAAGATTACTTTTTTTTTTAGTCAGGATCTTGTTATGAAAAAAAATTGCCAAAAGTGTTGAGATAGAAAGTCTTGGTATTAAGCCTTCAGTGTTCCTAAGACTTTCAGTTTGTCAATGTACTGCTTCTGTCTGCCTGCAGCTTCCAGTAGCCTTGCTACCTGTCTATGGTCTCCAGGACATCTCCTGTCTGCCTGCGGCTTCCATTACCTCTGCTGTCTGTGTCCTGTGTGCCTCAGCCTCACCCATCTTCTGCACCGATGTCCATGGCTCATATGCTCGCCCAGACCTTGGGCTTGGAGGGTCCACCTCACCAGATGAGCCTAACAAGTGGGATTTCATACTTCGTCACCGTTTGGTTTTGCTATACAGCAGGCTTTGTCTCCAGTTGTAATAAATGTATAAAATGGCCAACAAATTCAATGCCAAAATAACAACATCACAAAATGCCCTTAGACTCCATTATTACGTAACCTCCAATCTGTTTTCTAAATTCATCTCCGCTGAATTTGTACAATTTAAAATGTGATTTTAGTCCAATTAAACTTGCAGAGGGATTAATTATTTTTTTGGTTATACTCAGATATTACAAAATTCTTCATCTCTAAACCTGCTTCTACATTGTTAGTCTACTACTGCCAGGTCTAGTCAGAGAACTGAAACCTGATGCTTCGGGCAAGTATTATATGCAGGAGAGAATAAAATTAAGAGAATTTATACTTAAGGGATGTCGAAATAGTCAAACTGAAAAATTTCTTTGTTTTACCCTGCAAACTGTAATTAGTTGCTAAGAAACGGCATCAAATATTACCCATAAAATCCACATGAGGGTTATAGAGTGCCGAGTCCTTTTATAGAAATGCAAATTATGAAAGAAGTAATATTCCTGCAATACGGTATGTGGAGTGTATGATAAGGGGATTTCTCTGGCTTCCCAAAAAAATGTTTTCTAAAGGGAACGGGAACGGTCTCAGCTCTCCACTTGGTGCCTGTTACGAAGCAATTTTAATATTAATTATGAAGTGATAGGATTCCTTCTTCACAACAATAGTTTGTTTCCTGACGCAGTTAGCACTAGAGCTAATTAATGTAATGATACTGTTGCTTTCTGTGAAGTGTTTCCACATGAAAGGATATAAGGAAAAACGGTTTATTTTATAATCCCAAGTGTCTACAATTCCACGAACGATGGTGAGATCTGAGACCCATTATGATTATTTGCACCGTAAAACGACAGCAATATTGTGGGACATTGCCATGTCTAAACAGATTGAGACGAAACGGTGCCTTTTATTTTTTTTTCCCCAAACCATGTTGTCTTATTAAAGTATGCTGCCTGGCACCTAATTACTAAACAAGAGCTGTGCCATCTATAAAACTCATTACTAGAGAAGCCAAAGCAATGGGATTGCCAACTGATCACATTGCCAACAGAAGGAGTGAGCATGCATTCATCTATTAGCTTAGAAAGTTTTAGTAAACAATTATGTCTCTGCTAAGATTTAGAGCAGAGACGATCAACAATTACGTGTGCATACAAATAACAGGAGCAGATTGTGCATGTGGCTCGATGCAAGAATGGGATGTCTTGATGCAAGTGAGGAAACCGTATGTCATTATACTAGTCAGTGTGAAGGTACATAAATATTGGCCTTAGGCAAGATTGGCGTCTTATTCATTGAAGTGACTTTCCATGACTGAACGCAACAGCTGCCTGCCCTGCAACCACCTGGGTTGACAATAGTGTGGTTCGAGAAAGTGATAGGGATTGTAGCCTGACATGGGAACTAGTGCTGTGACGTTAGACATTGATAGGAGTTATGATCTATAACACCGTGTGGTGCTATGGCCCGAGACAGTGAGACTGTGGAGTCAACTATGACCTACAGCTCCGAAAACAGTTTTGACCTGCTTTTCTGAGTAGCACAAGGGACTGTTTCAAAGAGAGAAACTATAGACTGCTCTGTGTGGAATATACTGCAAAGTGTTCCATGTTAACTGTCCTGTGCCCATAGCTGGAGAGCTGTGCACACTATCAGCAACGACTGGCTGATGTACGTTTTAAAGACACTGGTTCTGTTCTTTCTTTAACCATCAAGTTAAGTGCCACAGTATTGTAATAATAATAATAATAATTTTTATTTTTATGGTGCCAACATATTCCGCAGCACTTTACAAATTTATAGTACTGTAACCCCCAAGCTCAGTGCCACAATATTGTAGTTTAACCCCCAAGCTCAGTGTCACAGTATTGTGGTGTAACCCTAAAGCTCAGAGTCACAGTATTGTAACAACCAAGTTCAGTGTCACAGTATTGTAGTGTAACCCCAAAGTTAATTGTCTCAGCGTTTTAGTGTAATCCACTTGCTCAATTTCACAGCATTGTAATGTAAGCCCAAGTTCAGTGCCACAGCATTGTAGTGTAACCTCAGAGCTCAGTGCCACAGCATTGTAGTGTAACCTCAGAGCTCAGTGCCACAGCACTGTAGTGTAACCTCAGAGCTCAGTGCCACAGCATTGTAGTGTAACCTCAGAGCTCAGTGCCACAGCATTGTAGTATAACCTCAGAGCTCAGTGCCATAGCATTGTAGAGTAACCTCAGAGCTGTGCCACAACATTATAGTGTAATCACCAAATGTAGTGCCACAACATTGTACTGTGACCCCCCAGTTCTGTGCCACAGCATTGTACTGTAACCCCCCAGTTCTGTGCCACAGCATTGTAGTGTATCCCCCAAGCTCAGTGCCACAGCACTGTAGTGTAACCACCAAGCTCAGTGCCATAATATTTTAGTGAAACCCATGAGCTCAGTGCCACAGTATTGTAAAGTAACCCTTAAGCACATCACCCGGTCCAAATAGAATATATGTTGCAGATAGCATAATGCTGTATGGGCCTGGGGACACAATTATCTATTAACAATTGTTTTGTCCTCATCATTCTTCGTTAGACCCTTAGTGACAAGCAATACATCTTTTTACTGACCTGAGATATAAGAGAGGAGCAGCTGTACACTATAGTTGACACCCTGCTCCATCAGTCATGGTGTTGGCACCAACCATGATAGTTTAATACCTTAGATGCTGCTGTCAATAGTAACTACAGCATCTAGATGGTTAACAGAGGGGGCGGCACTCTCTTTAACCCCATTGCCACCCTGAGATCATGATTGTGTGGTCCTGATGGTTTCCAAATAACAACCTTAGAATCTGCCAGCTAGAGTGACCTGTTCAGAAGTTAGAAAAATTCAGGTAGTAAAAATAAAAATTTTCATTCACGTTATGTCACTTTGCATTAATTCCTGAAAACCACCTGAAGAGTTAATAAACTACCTGCCATCATTTTTGATATCTTGAGGGGTGTTGTTTTTAAAATGGTATCACTTTTGTTTTTTTTCCAGTATATAGTTCAACGAAAGTCACTTCAAAACTGAATAGGTCCGTAAAAAACAAGAAAAGCTAGTGTGGTACCCAATCAATTTAGTGATAAATAGCAGAGGGATAAAACTTAATAAACTTTATTCAAATTATTTAAAATCAGACCCAAAAGTGCAAAAATGCACCACATGTACAAAATATACCATGTAGTACTAAGATGGTATAATTAAATACCAGGCAGGGCAAATTGTACCCAAACTTGTGGGGCACGCAAACAAACCCCTATGTACGTGTGATCCTATATTATGCCTCTCTCATGAAGGTAAAACGGTAGAGTCTTAACATAGATATACTCCACCACCAGATCACACCAAAACTAGCATGATTCCAACCAAATAGTAGAACAGAAGCAAAGCAAAAATCAATATGCAAGGTCTACTCTCTAGATATGGCCATATGGAACCAGCTACCTTAGTACATTATACATCAGCCAAACAGAAATAGATATTCGAGGCCATCAATGTTTGTTGTGGTTAGACTAAACACATAACCACATATGATTCATTCCACCATAAATTTTGAGTATAAAGCGGCACCATCAATATATATTCTACTTATCTGATCCTCTATTATTGGTGGTATAAAGTAGGCGGGCTCCCGACTTGTTTCCCTTTAATCATCAGGGGAGTTCATTTGCCCAGACTTATGTCCCCATCCTCTTGGATGTATTAGAAGACTGACATATTCACAGAAATAACCACAGTGTAATTTATACACATGCTGCACGCTGAGACCGGTGGCGCGCTTCCGGGTATGACGCAATATCCTATGCGCGGCCCATACTGTCGCCGGACATAACACAAAATCCGGTCAATGGTCCGCAAGTGGAGCGCACGGCTTCTGCGCACGTGCAGACGGTATTCAGTGTATTTCCTTCATCGTAACTCGCGCTAGCAGGGGGCGTGTCAACCAATGCAGGCCTTCCACAGTGGCGCTCCGGATGCAGAGCTCCTTCCGATATATCTGCATCTATATTGATGTGATACAGCAAACTCAAATCAGAATAAGCATGAGGTCATAAGGGATCACATACCACTGAGTAAAGTGCAGTACCTAGTCACAGTAATTAAATAGATATATAGAACAGACGCAAGGATCATCTGCAATTCTTGATTCCATATAACGATGTGAGACTATATATAGGTCATCTCCAACTTCTGGACTTCAGTGATCCTTGCGTCTGTTCTCTATATCTATGCATCCGGAGTGCCACTGTGGAAGGCCTGCATTGGTTGACACGCCCCCTGCTAGCGCGAGGTATGATGATGTAAATACACTGAATACCGTCTGTGCGTGCGCAGAAGCCGTGCGCTCCACTTGCAGTCCATCGACCGGATTTTGTGTTATGTCCGGCGACAGTATGGGCCGCGCATAGGATATTGCGTTATACCCGGAAGCGCGCCACCGGTCTCAGCGTGCAGCATGTGTATAAATTACACTGTGGTTATTTCTGTGAATATGTCAGCCTTCTAATACATCACCAGAGGATGGGGACATAAGTCTGGGCAAATGAACTCCCCTGATGATTAAAGGGAAACGCGTCGGGAGCCCGCCTACTTTATACCACCAATAATAGAGGATCAGATAAGTAGACTATATATTTATGGTGCCTCTTTATACTCAAAATATATAGTGGAATGAATCATATGTGGTTATGTGTTTAGTCTAACCACAACAAACATTGATGGCCTCGAATATCTATTTCTGTTTGGCTGATGTATAATGTACTAAGGTAGCTGGTTCCATATGGCCATATCTAGAGAGTAGACCTTGCATATTGATTTTTGCTTTGCTTCTGTTCTACTATTTGGTTGGAATCATGCTAGTTTTGGTGTGATCTGGTGGTGGAGTATATCTATGTTAAGACTCTACCGTTTTACCTTCATGAGACAGGCATAATAAAGGATCACATGTATATAGGGGTTTGTTTGTGTGCCCCACAAGTTTGGGTACAATTTGCCCTGCCTGGTATTTAATTATACCATCTTAGTACTACATGGTATATTTTGTACATGTGGTGCATTTTTGCACTTTTGGGTCTGATTTTAAATAATTTGAATAAAGTTTATTAAGTTTTATCCGTAAAAAACAAGGTTTGCAAATACCCTTGAAAAATTGAAAAACTCATGCTACATTGTTAAACCTTCTAAAATCCTAATTAAATAAAATAACTTTTGAGCAATGGTGCTGATGTAAGGTAAATGTTATTTATTAACTTTTTTTGTATAGTAACACTCTCTGATTTAAAGGGGTATTCTTTCAAAGTTTGAAAATTGAAATTTTTTTAACATTTTTGTCAAAATTCTGATATTTTGTATAAATAAACGCAAAACATATTGACCTAAATTTAACATTAGCATAAAGTACAATGTGTCACAAAAAATCATTCTCAAAATCACTGGGATATGTTTTTACTTTCCACAGTTATTGCTACATAAAATGACATCTCAGATTTGAAAAATTTGGGTTGGTCACTAAGGAGTTAGTTTGTGTAAGAAAACACCAAACAATTTGACTATAGATGTTTGGGACTTATTTAATGGTCTGAAATTGGCTTTTGTAACTGCACCATAAAAGTTTCTGCATGATGGTGAAGTATGTAAATTTGGGTTCCCAGTTTTAATTTTGCCCATGGCCTCACTTTGTCTAAGGCCAGTCCTGCTTACAACCATATTAGGGACATATACAAAGTTCTTATAATACTGTTTAAAAAATACAGTATTATTGTCCATATGGTTGTTGTAACTATAAGAATAGGCGATGGAACCCCTGAAGAGCTCCTGCGTAATGTGGCATTAATGAGGGAAGGCTGCCATCTACTGGCTAGATGGAACCATGTGGAACCACTCTCAGGGAATGAGTTCACGTGCTGGACTTGGTCAGGTGCCTTGAATGACGAAGTTCCCGGATATAAAGGTCCTGTGCGCCAAACCGCTGGAGGAGTTGATGCAAAGGAGAGGAGCAGTGCGGACGTGGGCCAGAGATGACACTAATGCCAGTGTGACAGGCCTCAGCAAAGAGCATGTGCCCGCAGAGTACTGGTCGCTCTCAGACAGAGTCCAGCGAGATCCGGAGACCTGACTATGCCAGTCAAGATCCAGAGCCCAAACTGCGGCTGTCAAGGCCTGAACCCCCGATCTATGCCGGTCAAGTTTTAGAGGCCAGACAATGCCAGCTGTGAGCCAGAGCCCAGCCTTCTTTCCCGTAAGTCTAGGAGATACCCGCTGTCAGTCAAGCACCAAAGATCCAAGAGGAGACTTCGACCAAGGCAGGTTGCTTGTGGTGAAACAAGGGAGACACAAGTGAAATGGGCCATCATTTCCTACAGCAATGTACGGTACAGGGGTCAGCCTGGGTTAGGACAACAGGTGGGGTGGGGTTTGGCTGGAGTGAAGGAACCTCAGCATTCCTTGATCAACTTAGTTAGGAGGACTTGCGGCCTATTGGGAATGCCTAGTGACCCCTGCTGGGGCCATTGTACCAAGAGAAGCTAGCATATCAACTCTCCCAGGAACATGTGTATCAACCCCGGCTGAAGAGACACTAGTATAATCTTTTAAGCAACTTCTCTGATTATTCTGATTGAACTGTAAAATGTATTCTGTGTTTTGCATTGCATAGCCCTTTCTTGTTTGTGCTGTTTCTTATTGTTAAACTGCTTCCCCAGTTCCACAAATTCCCGCCATACCGGAAGTAATAAATATATTTGTTGTCTGCTCTGCCTCGTGCTAATCTGTGTATTGCATCTGGTCGTCTGCTTACATACAGGTGCTTCTCACAAAATTAGAATATCATCAAAAAGTTAATTTCTTTCAGTACTTCAATACAAAAAGTGAAACTCATATATTATATAGTCATTACAAACAGAGTGATCTATTTCAAGTGTTTATTTCTGTTAATGTTGATGATTATGGCTTGCAGCCAATGAAAACACAAAAATCATTATCTCAGTAAATTAGAATAGTTAACAAAAAACACCTGCAAAGGCTTCCGATGCGTTTAAAAAGGTCCCTTAGTCTGTTTCAGTAGGCTCCACAATCATGGGGAAGACTACTGACTTGACAGATGTCCAGAAGGCAGTCATTGACACACTCCACAAGAAGGGTAAGCCGCAAAAGGTCATTGCTATAAAAGCTAGCTGTTCACAGAGTGCTGTATCCAAGCATATTAATGAAAAGTTGAGTGGAAGGAAAAAGTGTGGTAGGAAAGGGTGCACAAGCAACCCGGATAACCGCAGCCTTGAAAGGATTGTTAAGAAAAGGCCATTCAAACATTTGGAGGAGATTCACAAGGAGTGGACTGCTGCTGGAGTCATTGCTTCAAAAGCCACCACACACAGAAATATCCAGGACATGGGCTACAAGTGTTGCATTCCTCGTGTTAAGCCACTCATGGCCAATAGACAATGCCAGAAGTGTCTTACCTGGGCCAAGGAGAAAAAGACCTGGACTGTTGCTCAGTGGTCCAAGGTGTTTTCAGATAAAAGTAAATTTTGCATTTAATTTGGAAATCAAGGTCCCAGAGTTTGGAGAAAGAGTGGAGAGGAACACAATCCAAGCTGCTTGAGGTCTAGTGTGAAGTTTCCACAGTCAGTGATGGTTTGGGCAGCCGTGTCATCTGCTGGTTGTAGCATCAGCATCTCTGCCCCCTGCCAGGCAGAGACGCCGTCCCCCTTACCGCTGCAGTCCTGCTACAGCGTCTCCGGCCTCCCTGCAGCTGCTGCTGGTGCACGCAGCTTCCCTGGCTCTGTGCTTAGGGCATGCGCGCGCTCCCTCCCTCTTAAAGGGGCCGCGTGCCATCCTAAAAAGTCCCCGGCCAATCACTGGAGGGCTTTCCCTATAAGAGGCACCTCCTCCAATATGGAGGTGCCCGTGCAAGGTTGTTGCTTTGTGATTCTTACTTTGCTTCAGCCCCCAGGTCCTCTGCAAGTCAGCCCTGTTCGCCAGTCTGATCTTCTGCTCAGTCCACTAGCCTGACTTCTCTTCTGCCCGACAGTCTGTCTACAGTCCAGTCCACTAGTCTGTCTATGGGCTCTGCCCGCCTGCTTACCTGGAAGCACCTGCCTGTTACCTGCTGTGCCTGCCAGCCTGCTCACCTGGAAGCACCTGCCTGTTACCTGCCGTGCCTGCCTGCTTACCTGGAAGCACCCGCCTTTTACCTGCCGTGCTTGCAAGCCCGCTTACCTGGAAGCACCTGCCTGTTACCTGTCGTGCCTGCCCGCTTACCTGGAAGCACCAGCCAGCTACCTGTTGTGCCGCCAGCTTGCCTACCCAGAACACTCGCCTGTCTATCTGCCTAATCAGCCTGCTTGTCTAAACAGACCACCCGTCAGCCTGCCAGCTGAAGCTCATCCGCTGTACCGGTCAGTTCCTGCCTTCTGACCCGTGGGAGTCACCTGCTCTCATACAAGGTCAGTCCCAGAGTGGAACCTGGTCCCTCTGCTCGGTTCCTCCCTGGTTCATGGAGTCGACTGAGCCGGCGTGTGACCTTGGTTGGACCGAGTTGATACTTAGTCACGCCCCAACTGGCCCCTCCTTGCACCGCAGCATAGAGGTTCCACCACCCGGATCCATAACACTGGTGTAGATCTTCTGTGTTTCATCAAGACCAAAGTCAGCGCAGCCGTCTACCAGGAAATTTTAGAGCACTTCGTGCTTTCTTTTGCCGACAAGCTTTTTGGAGATGGAAATTTCATTCTCCAGCAGGACTTGGCACCTGTCCACACTGCCAAAAGTACCAATACTTGGATTAAAAACAACAGTATCACTGTGCTTGATTGGCCAGCGAACTCGCCTGACCTTAACCCCATAGAAAATCTATGGGGTATTGTCAAGAGGAAGATGAGAGACACCAGACCGACAATGCAGACGAGCTGAAGGCTGCAACCTGGGCTTCCATAACACCTCAGCAGTGCCACCGGCTGATCGCCTCCATGCCACGCCGCATTGATACAGTAATTAATACAAAAGGAGCCCCGGCCAAGTATTGAGTGCATTTACTGAACATACATTTCAGTAGGACAACATTTTGGATTTTAAAAACATTTTTCAAGCTGTTGTTATAAAGTATTCTAATTTACTGAGATAATGACTTTTGTGTTTTCATTGGCTGTAAGCCATAATCATCAACATTAACAGAAATAAACACTTGAAATAGATCACTCACTTTTCGATGATATTCTAATTTTGTGAGAAGCACTTGTAACTGTAGTGTTGAACAGGTAATAATAGTTTGAGGTTTTGAGGTTCCTGTAAAAAAAAATAAACATTTGTATAATTTCCTCATTATAAATTACTATTTCCCTTCTCTTTCAGATGTGACTTGTAAGTTCTATTATCAAATGTGTTTTCCTTGGATCATAACAGGCTTTGATTTAATTGACATTTTTTAAATAATTGTAGAACAGAAAAAAACATAAGAACAAGAACACACAAAACTGCTTTGTACTCATGTTCCTATCATAAAATGTTCACATCTTCAAAGTGTCTTTTCTTGTCTTCCAGTTGAATTTTTTGGAAATGATTGCTTATATACTAAAACCTTAATCTCCTTCCTTTGACCACGATCATTAGTTTTTGGAACTGTAACTGCATTTTTTTATGTAACTCACACAGTAATGGATTAGATAATTGCCATATTGTAATCTTGTCCTGAGATCCAATGAAATAAGTTACAGCTAGATTCAGAGTAATTAACACACCTGACTTCTTGGCATGGTCAATGGAATTAGTTCAATAGCCGTCAAAGATGAAACCATCTCCAACTAATGTTATAAATAGCAGGTTTTACTCTGGAATTTACCAGCAAGTGTAAACTTTGGAAATGCTCCATAACACTGACATGTTATATCAGCTTCAATATACAGAAATCAAGACCAGAGAATGGTAGGCAGTAGAGCGTGAAGTCTGTATTGGCACTCAAGGATTGGAAAGGCTTATCAGTGCCAACATATTGCACAGAACTGTGTACATTGTAATAACACGTCAGTCCCTGAGCTGCTAAGTAGATGGGGAGCAGCTAATAGTCGCCATACACATATGGGGGCTTCCTGACTATGCCCGACAAACGTGACAGATGATGTTGAGGAAGAGAAGAATCTGGTATGTCCAATTATGGATGGTCGATTCTTTTGTTCTCCTTGAGATAAGCCACCAATGGAGGAGTATGGCGGTAACTCGCTCATAGAGAACACAGGAGCCGAGTTGAGTGCTCGAATGTGTTAGGGAGTTGGGAGAGGTACTAAGGCTTTGGCCGAATGATTGCCAAAACTATCATTCAGCCAACAGCTATCTATTGTGTCTGGGGGAGCTTAAGACTATGCTGCTTTTTGCTTTAGCAAATTTTTTAGCATCTACCTTGAAACGTTCTTCTATCCTTTCTCCTAGTTCTCTGTGTGCCCAATTAGATAAGTCAATTATATTATTATAAAAAAAGGAAAACAAAGAAGATAAATAAAGTAATAATGATCATTTTATTTATATAGCACCAACATATTCTGCAGCAGTTTACAATTCAGAAGGTACATATAGAACCAATACCAGACAGTACAGAGCAACACGATTCAACTATTTAAACAGGAGGATTGAGAGCCCTGCTCTCAAGAGCTTACAGTCTATAAGAAAATAGGGGAGACACAAAAGGTCAAAAATTGCTTGTCAAGTATGGTCCAACCATCTTTATAATAAATAAGGGTATTCAAGTAAAGCTGCATGAACCATGTATATATCCAGATATAAAGTGCTACTGAGTGGTACAGATGATAGAAAGGACCAGATTCTCAGGAAAATTTAGGAAGGGAGAAGAGAGAACAGTTAAATTAGTGAAGTGATTTGATAGTCCTCTTTAAAGAGATGTGTTTTTAGGACATGCTTACAAGTGAGGATTTGGGGAATTAATTTGATTGTCTGTCGTGCTACATTCCAGAGAACTGGGGCAGCTAGAGAGAAGTCATGGAGATGAGAATTGGCGGTTCAGTTTGCGGAGGATGTTACTCTTAGATCATTAGAAAAATGGAGAGCATGAGTAGGGTGTTAGAGAGAACTGACAGTGGAGATGTAGAGTGGTGCAGCAACATGGAACTTTGTTAGTATGATCAGTTTTTGTCGTATTCTATTGCAGGTAGGCAACCCGTACAATGACTGGCACAGGGTGGAGGCATCTGTGTAGTGGCTGGACAGAAATATGATCATGGCTGTATTCATGATTGATTGGAGAGAGGAGAGTTTGGTGAGAGGAAGACAGATTAGTGGAGAGTAGCAGAAGTCCAGACTGGAATGATTAATAGTGGTAGTAAAGGTTTTTGTAGCTTCAAATGTAAGAAATGAGCATATTCTGGAGAAGTTTTTGAGGTGAGTGTTTGAATATAGGAAGTGAAGGAAAGATCTGAGTCAATTATAACCCCAAGACAGCAAGATTGTTGCCTGGGAGTTATAATAAACCACACATGGAAATGGAAATATCAGCTTTAGGTAAGTTACTAGAGGGAGGAAACACAAAAAAGTTCAGTTTTGGGAAGTTTCAGGTTCAGATACAGGGAGGACATGATGTTAGAGACAGCGAACAGACAATCCCTGGTATTTTGTAGCAGTGTAGGGGGTGACATTAGGAGAAGATGTGTACAGTATCTCGTTATCGGCAGCACATCCCCAGTTTATATGGAGAAATGTGCTGCAGGTAACAACAGTTGATTTGCTGGCACAAACGATCTGAACAAGCATTTTGCTCAATCGTCGGGTGATTGTCGCCATGATTACACAGACGGATCTGAACAAGCGTCCTAGGAATGTTTGTTTGAAAATTATCTACTTGTCTAAATGCAAAAATAAAGAGAAATACATCAGCTTACCACAAATACCAAAGCCATGTTAAAAATTCCAGATCCTCATGCTCGGATATGTAAAGTGACCGAGGGCGGTAGCCATGGCTGAGCTGCTGTTTCATAATGTCTCGACACTTTACAGGAAAATCATGTCCCAATCCCAATGTGCTGTCAAGTGTGGGGTGCATCACACTCACTTGTAGGCCACAGACCTCCGTTGTCTCCAGGTCTGCGTCCACAGGAGCGGCCGAACATAACTCAGGGGACACGCAGTTCATTGTAACAAGCAAACGTTTACTAGACAGTTCAAGTTCATCAGACTGTAACAGACAGTTTGGGACACAACACTTCTTATTTCTTGTTTCCTTAGTACAGTACCTTTCCAGCATTACTATCCGTTCCTCTTGGACTATCCCCACATTCACTGGTTCTGTCATCCCCAGGGATTCCCCGTCCAGTCCTGCAGTGCACCCGGGATCCGTTGCTTTCTCTTAACGCAGTTCCATATCCAACTTCCTCTGGACCACAAAGTATAAGGCACTCTCCATGGTACCTGTGCCGAGCCCTAGCCTCGGACGTTGCAGAAATGTCCGCAAGAGATTCCCGTAAGGCTTCCCACTGCATTGAATTATAGCTGCTTGCCTACTGCAATTTGAACTTGACCTTGGTTACTGTACTTCCCTATCTGACTAACTATCAGGAAGTAGTTCCCTTTTACTAGGAACCGCCTCCCACTATGGGGCAAGTCCCAAACTTTGTCTGTCCATATAGTATGTAAGTGGGCAGACCTCCATCATAAACACTATGTACTCAGGGTGAACATAGACCATGTACTGCAGCTTCTCTCAGGCACACAGGGGTATTGACGCTCAGGCACAGACACATAGATTGTTTCACTTGTTGACCAGACACAAGAGTCCTCATAAATGGTAGAACAGTAGCATTTAATAAGAAGCCGCACAGCCAGTGCAAGTTAAGTCTTATAAGCAACAGGCTCCAGTGACAAACAGTACAGTTTCCTTAGCAGCACAGCAGTTCACAGTCTTCCCAGTAGTACAGGACAGCACAGTTCTAATGCAAAGGCACATTAATGAACACAGCATTCTTTACAGCACAGTGAGATGGAGGAGGGTGGGAGGGTTTGCTGAGGGAGATGATCTCTGTGACACCATTTCTTATAGTCCTTATCTTCCTGCCTGACAATACTCTGCACTGCTAGTTCAGGAACTCTACCTGACCTGTGCTTAGCTTCATTTCTGACTTGAATCCTTTTCACTTGCAGGGGCACTTCTGTAAGATACAGATCACACACACCACCTTTCTCTTCGGCTCCAGCCAGACAGTAAACAACTTCCCCACAATCCCTCTGGGGCTCTGCTAAAAACACTCCCCTTCTCCTGTGACTGTGTTAACCCCTCTATTTGCTGGATGCTTCTGGAGCACAACACTTCCTTTCTCATGTGCTTGTGTTACTTCTAACAGTTGCTGAATGCTTTTATAGCAACAGCACTACTTCTGCATGTCACACTCTTCCCTCCTTTTTTGAATGTCGTCCTCGACATTTGTCTTAATTGGTCAATCTGACCAATTCTGAGACAGTGGTGAAAGTTGGGTAGCTTTCTATAAAAATTGGCATTGTGAAATTGGTATAACATTCATAAACATTGATAACAACCTAATCTTACGACCTTTTTCTTGTAGGATGCCCGTAAGAAATAAACAATTAACACAATTAAAACAATCAGCATCTCTTCAGCTGAAGCTTTTCATAATTCTTCAACCAGCTCTCTCTATCTATGCTTTAATAGTTCTTTGTTTCTAAAAAGTGACGCGCCCCCCCCGCGTGTGTGTGGGGATACCCGGAACCGGATCTGTTGTGGATGCTGGGGGTTGTAGTCTCCGTGGCGGAGACCCGGTCCCGTGGCTCAGGGTGGTCAAACCAAAGGCAGTCTATTTATAAGGTTTTGGGATTAAATGTCCGACTACGCCACCCGTGGATTGCGGTCAGAGTGAACCGCCGCTGCAGGGCAGACCATTGAGGCTGGTGTTGTGGGTGCAGCAGAGTGTAGTAGCTGTAGTAGCCTCCGGTTTCTAGCTGAGGGTAGTTCCCCGCCTCCACTAGTTTCGGGGACCGGTCTTCCCCTTTGGCCCGACCCCCCTACGCAGGTAGATTCGGGGGTCCTGTGGCGACTCGCCGGTCCACACCCCTGGGGTCCCTTCGTTCCTTGTTCCTGTAGCCTCCTCTGCTCCTTTTCCTTCCTTCTCCTTCCTCCAGGCTCCGGTCTCTCTCTCAGGCCTGCCTGCGGAGCAGAGCCCCATGCAGAGGCCCTTACTCTGTCACTTCTTCTCTCAGACTGCACACAGAACTAAGATGGTGCCCACCTTTTATACCTCCTTCTCAGTGCACCCAGGAACTGCTCTCTCCCTCCTATGCACTACAGGGTCCCCCCTTCCTCGGTGTTCCCTCCCCCCACTCCAGCCAGGGACAGGGACTGTCATGCTCTACTTGGAGCATATCGGTCGCCCTGCCCCTCGGAAATGTGGTGTAATGCATGCAGGTGTCGGGTCCTGATCCACACTCCATCCTTACCTGGAAGTGAGATATCGCACATCTGGTTGAGATGCAATACCTCTGTAGCGACCGAACCCACAGGGCGCTACAAAAGTCTTTTAAGAAAAATCAAAGCATGAAAACAAGTCTTTCCAGTAGGCAGCATCTTCCATACTGCCTCTCGGTGGTGAATACCATTCAAGTGGGCTTACCTGGTCCGCAGGCAGAGATACTTGTTTCCAGTTGACAGTCCTTGGCACTTGACTCGGTTCACCAAGTATCTCATACGTCAGCATCATGGGCCTCCTCACTTCAAGGACTGGTGTTCAATCATTAGATCTGAATTGGACTTCATCTGTACTCCTTAGTACGAACTCTGGAGCCTCAGGACTTAGTTCACTCTCTTGAGGATGGTACATCCCTCTCCTTGCCGGTGCGAGAAATACAACGGTGTGTTCTTCTCCATCGGAACTTTCAAGGTCACTATCCACCTCCGGAGCTTCAGTCTGTGGTGGTCCCTAAGTCAATCTCGGACGACGTCAGTCTTCTTCTGGTAAGTCTTGTTGTGGTGGGAGATAATCACAGGGTAGTAGTAAATTCCAATGGACTATTCTGGTTTTCTTGTCTCCCTTTTCCAGTCGGATTTCATACACTGGGCTGTCATCAGCTTTCCTCCTTACGACCACATACACCTTGTCTTCCCAGTATGAATGAAGTTTTCCTGGACCGCCTTTCGCACGTACGCTCTTGACTAGCACCCGGCTTCCCGGTGCCAATTCTGTTCCATAACATTTTCAATCATAGTACTCCTTACTCTTGCTCTGTCCTTGCGTAACCACTTTGGAAGCTATGTTATATGCTTCTGCCATCCGTTCCTTCCATTTCCGAACGTACTCCGGATATGTTCTGTAAGTCTCTGACACCGGAGTATCGAACATGATGTCGATTGGCAGCCTTGGTGATTGGCCATACATTAGGAAAAAGGGTGGCAACCTGTTGCATCGCTCTTTGTACAGTTTTAGGCATGTACCACTTTTGACAGAGAATGCTTCCAGTCTTGCTTCTCATCAGCTGTTAAAGTGCGCAACATCGACAATAATGTCCGGTTAAAACGTTCCACTTGTCCATTACCCTCTGGGAGATAGGGCGTTGTGTGGGATCTCTGAATTCTACAGTACTTTCCTAGCTTGTCAAAGATCTGGTTCTCAAATTCTCTTCCTTGGTCATGGTGTAACCTCGTAGGGAACCCAAACCTCAAAGCAAAATCATTGAAGATCTTCTTTGCCACTGTTCGACATAATTTTTTTGGTGGTGGCATATGATTAAGCAAATCGAGTGAAATGGTTCATCACCACCAAGATATATTCGGAACCACCCTTGCACGTCTCGAGATGTAGAAAGTCTATTGAGACCATCTGAAATGGATACCTAGTTTGGATGCTGCCCATAGGTGCCCGGGTTGATGTGTTGGGACGGTTATCTTTCAGACACCCACACTCCCTGGTCACGTACTTCTCAATATCTCTTTGCATGTACGGCCAGAAGAAACATTCACGGATCAAGTTGGTTGTCCTTTCCACTCCCAGGTGTCCCATGTTTTCATGGAGTTCTTTGAAGACCAACCTATGGAATGCTCTAGGTAGTACCAACTGCCGGTTTTGTCCTCTTTTACGATACAGGATACCATCTTCACTGAGGTAGAGCTTCGTCCATTCTTTAATTAAAACAGATACTGTTGGTGACTCGTCTCTCTCTTGTTTACTTGGAAACCGATTTTGGTCCACGTAAAGTAATATTCTACCAATTATCTGATCTTCCCGTTGTGCTCCACGGATTTTCCCTTTTGGTAGTTGTTGAATAGACTGGGGGTGATTTTGTTCTCTCGCTTTTATGGTGGTTTCCACCGTCAATGGACACCACAATGATGTGTCTTCCTCCTGATAAGCTTGTACTGCTTGGGTAGTGCTCTCAATTGCTTCCAGACTGACTTCCTCCGAGCATTCTTGCATGAACTCCTCAGGCTCTAGTGGCATTCTTGACAATCCGTCAGTATCCGCATTGCATTTTCCTGGAATGTTCTTTATTCTGAAATTGAAGTCATCTAGTTCTGCGACCCATCTCAGACCCGTTGCATTCAGTTTGGCTGTAGTAAGGACATAGGTCAAAGGGTTGTTGTCAGTGTATACTTCAAACTCTTTGCTGTAGAAGAGATAATCTCTAAATCGTTCACAGATATCCCATTTCAATGCCAGGAACTCCAATTTTCCGGAATGTAGATGATAATTCTTCTCGGCATCTGTCAATGTTCTAGAACCGTAACTGATGTCTCTCAATTTTCCATCTTGATGCTGATATAGGGCAGCTCCCAGTCCAACTTGAGAAGCGTCACAATGAAGGAGAAATGGTAAATTGAAATCAGGATATCCCAAGATGGGTGGTTTTACCAGGTAGTCTACTAGTTCTTCCAAAACCTCCTGGTGGTCTGCTGTCCAGAGAATGGGCTGTTGGGATGAAACGGCTTTGTTTCTTTTAAGCCCGGTCATACCCGCGTTCTTCTCTTTCTCCATGGGTGTTGTCATCTCTGTCGTCCCCCCCAAGAGGAGGTATAGTGGGGCCGCAATCCTGGAGAAGTTCCGAATGTAAGTACGATAGTAGGAAGGGAATCCTAATATCTGCCTCAACTCCCTGACGGTAGAGGGCCTTTTGTCTTTTAAGGCCAGTACCGGAGCGATTTCTGCTGGGTGCAGGGTATATCCTTTTCTGGACACAATTTTCCCTAGAAATCGGACTTGCCTTTTGAACAGTTCACTCTTTTTTGGGGTGCACTTAACTCCGTGTTGTTGATAACGTTGTAATACGGTCCTAATGTGTTCAACATGCTCTTGGAAGGTTTTGCTGTGTACCACATTGTCATCCAAGTATGGCTGGCAGATATCATCCCTCAATCCTTCTAAACATGTCTCCATGCTCCTCTGGAATTCTGCTGGAGTTGAACTGAGTCCAAAGGGTATGCAGATCCACTCATACAGTATAATCCCCACGGTGTGATGAATGTTGTCAAGGGTCTATTGGACTCTTCGACAAACCCTTGGTGGTATGACTTACCCTGATCGAGGACAGAGAACCAGTTACTTCCTGATAGGCTATCCAGCATATCTTGGATCTTTGGTATTGGGTGCCGATCAGGTACTGACTTTCGGTTTAGTTCCCGGTAATCACAGCAGAGTCTCAACGTACCGTCCTTCTTCCTCACTCAAACAATAGGAGAGGAATAAGACGACTTCGACTTTTGGACCCAACCTCTGTTGATTAGGTCTTGTAAATACTCTTTCACTTCACGATGTAATGTTTTCGGCACAGACATGTAACTTCTGGTTACTGTGGTCGTGTCTTTCAAACTGATTTTCAACTGCAACGACAGGATACAGCCTATATCAGAGTCATCTTTGGAGAATGCATGACACTCTTCTCTCATCATCTGTTTTGCTACCGCTCAATCTTCAGCACACAAGTGTTCCAGGGGTACTGGGGGATCCCAGGACTCCGAGGTGGGTCCTGCAATTTCTTCCACTGGGCAACTCTTGTTTCTTGGTGGGGAGACTGAATTCACTGTAGACCCCTGGGTGGGTCTCACACTGGCTGTATATACTGTTTTAATGGTTTCAATGTGACCTAAAACAGTTTTTATATCCAGTCTAATTTCGTGTTTTGTAGTATTCATCACCGGTACTGTCACTCGAACAAACCCACCAGTAGGAATTGTAAGCACAGTCTCACCTTGAACTAGGCCTTCCAGAAGTTCTGAGGAGACTTTTGGCACGAACAGTCTTTTCTGGAGCATTCTTCCCGGTTCTACCTGGACTCCACACCTCACCCCCACCATTTGGTTTGCAGGGATGATGGCTGGGCGCCAGCCTACCTTGACTTCTTGTAGGTCCATTGTATTCTGTGCTTTCTTTACTCTATTTATCACATTTTCTGCCACGACGTTGGATATGGCAAGTGATGTGGCAATTGCGTCCACCACCAGCGTCCCTGCCTTGTGTTTCGTGATGACCTCACTGATTACATTATAACCCAGGATAGGATTCTCTGCTACATTCTGATCACTGGTCACGAGAAAAGGTACCAAAAGCTCAACGGTGTTGCTGTTCTTCGTGGCCCTCAGTTGGAAAGTCACTTCTACCCAGCCTATGAAAGGGATTTCGGTCTGGTTGACAGCTTTGCCGTAGAGTTCCACTGGTCCTAAGAGTTCTTTTAGTGACCTAAGGCAGGTATGTGGCAGATAACGCATTCTCCATTCTTCATTTAAAAGGCTCGCTTGGGCTCCTGTGTCCCACAGTGCTTTTACCAGGAGTCCATCTAGCTGGCACTGTATAAAGCACCTTTCACCGATTATGCTGATGAGGCTATCTTTTTTGACCGAGGAATCCTCCTCCCAGGAGTACATCGTTCGACCTCCCACTGGGCATTAAGTAACTGATGCCCTTGACTCTCTTGCAGCTGTTATAGATGGGAACACACTTAGGGATAGTACTGATGCAGCCGTTTTACCTCATGCCCCATTCTGGGGTTTGGTGAGATTTGGATTTGCTTCTCGGGCCTCCTCCGTGTCGCAGTTACCAGTCACCCCGAACTGGTAACCTAATATCTTTTAACCTAAACGACCATGACCATTGGCATTCCTTGGCGTAATGTCCTTCCTCACCACATCTTAGACAATGGACACACACCGTACTCTGACTTGATGAATGGCACGCTTCACAAGCCGGGTATCATCTGTTTTGAAACCCACTCCTGGGTCTGAGGGATACAAGTTCTGGCCTGGAGCGAATCAACTTTTTCACCTCAATGAACTTGGCTTGCAGCTCTCCTATTACTTCCTCCCAGTCAGCGCTGGTGGTTCTCTTTTTTGTAGGTGATTTAAGGTTCCCTCTCGGAGGCTGCACTGGACGGTCTCCATGACGATCTTCAGACTGGCAACTGGGGGTCTCCAACTTCAGCTGACTCATTTTGGTGATTTTTGGAGCAGAGCCTTTCTTTAACTTCTGTTCGCTCTCTGACTCCAAACTTGCTGACTCATTCATTTTTTCAATTAGGACTTCGTCCAGAATGCCAGGATCTTATAGGTACTGTTTCAGCTGCAACTTGATGTCTTTGCTGATTAACCCCATTCCCGATGATCTCAAGAACTTCTTCTGGACTAGTCCAGCATCAAACTTCTCTTCCGCTTCTACATCTCTGGATGCACACAACAGTCTATCCTTCAGTTCAATTGCTCTGAACGAGAAACTTTGGGGTGATTCATTATTTTTCTGTGAGAGGTTAATGAGTCGGTGGAACAATTCTGAAGTACTATCTTCTTTATAGTGCCCTTTTAAAATCATCTTCAGTTGTTGCAAGGTCAGTTGACTCTTCATTTCTAGCATACTACGGAGGTTCAGTCCTGGGCTGATCGCTTTCACCACCCCCTCAGCGATCTCATCTGGCTGGTAGCCTTTCTGTAATCCTGCATAGATCTGGTGCAACAAGTTCATATAAGGCAGTCTCTCTTTCTGTTCACACTCTCCAATCTGTCCCAGGATCTTGAATTCTTTCCTTATGGTGATTTGTGGTGTTAGAGAGGACTGTCTCCCTGATTTATCTAACCCGAGCAGGTTAAGGGTCCTGTCTGAGTCTGTCACCCGTTCAGAGGTTTTGGTCTATTCCTGCAGGGCTGTTGTTAGGGCTTTGAATTGTTCTTTCAATTCCTGTAGTTCAGTTTGTGGACAGAGATTCCCTCTTTTGGTAATTGGTGCCGAGCCTCCATACTCCAACTTCAACCTGGTTAGAAACTGTGTTAGTTCCTGGAGGAATGTCCCCATGATGTCTTCAGCTTCTTTCTCCCCCCGCTCATCTATTTTTGCATTAATGGCAGCTAACAGTTGCCTGTGGTTATATGCTTTGGAAATCTGTTCTTCTGACATCTTTAAATGTTTTGCTACTGTTCTCAATTCTTCACAGGTTAACTGAAGAAGCAGCTCACTAATTCTGTCTATTTGTATTTGCACATCCATTGCTGCTAGTGAGTTTTCTTTAGGGCTGGTCCCCTTTTACTGGTGTAGCAGAGTTGAGATGTGGTGCTGTGCTGCTGTGTTTTTGCAGACACTTTTCCTCCTCTCCCTCTACACGCTAATTACCGCTCAGGACTCCCCGTACAGGCCACCAATGTTACACGCACGCCGCTAGGTTCAGATAGGGGCAAGACATGTTACATGAATTCTTTGGAATCCTGGGGGAACCGTTACTCAGGGCGACCGTAGACCATGTGCTGCAGCTTCTCTTAGGCACACAGAGGAATTGACCCTCAGGCACAGACACATAAATTCTTTCACTTGCTGAGCAAACACACTTGAGAAGAGTCCTCATAAACGGTAGAACAGTAGCATTTAATAAGAAGCCGCACAGCCAGTGCAAGTTAAGTCTTATGAGCAACAGGCTCCAGTGACAAACAGTACCATTTCCTTAGCAGCACAGCAGTTCACAGTCTTCCTAGTAGTACAGGACAACACAATTCTAATGCAAAGGCACATTAATGAACACAGCATTCTTTACAGTGAGATGGAGGAGGGTGGGAGGGTTTTACTGAGGTAGATGATCCCTGTGACACCATTTCTTATAGTCCTTATCTTTCAGCCTGACAATACTCTGCACTCCTAGTTCAGGGACTCTACCTGACCTGTGCTTAGCTTCATTCCTGACTTGAATCATTTTCACTTGCAGGGGCACTTCTGTCAGATGCAGAACACACACACCACCTTTCTCTTCGGCTCCAGCCAGACAGTAAATAACTTCCCCACAATCCCCCTGGGGCTCTCCTAAAACACTCCCCTCTTCCTGTGATTGTGTTAACCCCTTTAGCATCTGGATGCTTCTGAAGCACAACACTTCCTGTCTCATGTGCTTGTGTTACTTTTAATAGTTGCTGAATGCTTTTAAAGCAACAGCACTACTTCTACATGTTACATTACATTTACCTACATTACACATATTGTATTTAGACTGCTTACCAAAGTCTATCTTATCCTAAGGTCACTCACTACCTTATGTCCTAAAACGCAACCTATGTATTATATCACTTATCTTATGTTTTATATTCCTTATAGCCGTGCTGCACACTATACCAACTATATTAACATTGCTCATCATACGCTATACATTAGCCTATTACATTACACACAATAAACAGATGGAAATCGGCACTAAATAAAAATGTTAAAATTCCATTTAATTGGTATTGATTAAAATCCAAGATATTATTTCCAAAAAAGATACATATGAAAAATGAGGAAGGGGGGTTGAATTAGAGTATAAGCCTTAGTGGACGCTTTATGCATTTCGGACCAGTGTGTCCTTACTCATACGCACCTAAGTAAGAATGAAGACAAACATTTAATTGGAAAATCAGTTACACCTCTATCTATAAAAATAGAAACTAATACAAAAAAGAGCAGAAAAGCAAAGTATATGACAATATACAGCACAGATCAAAAGTTTGGACACACCTTCTCATTTAAAGATTTTTCTGTATTTTCATAACTATGAAAATTGTATATTCACACTAAAGGCATCTAAACTATGAATTAACAAATATGGAATTATATACTTTACAAAAAAGTGTGAAAGAACTGAAAATATGTCGTATATTCTAGGTTCTTCAAAGTAGCCACCTTTTGCTTTGATGACTGCTTTGCACACTCTTGGCATTCTCTTGATGAGCTTCAAGAGGTAGTCACCGAAAATGGTTTTCACTTCACAGGTGTGCCCTGTCACGTTTAATAAGTGGGATTTCTTGCCTTATAAATGGGGTTGGGACCATCAGTTGTGTTGTGCAGAAGTCAGGTGGATACACAGCTGATAGTCCTACTGAATAGACTGCTAGAATTTGTATTATGGCAAGAAAAAAGCAGCTAAGTAAAGAAAAACGAGTGGCCATCATTACTTTAAGAAATGAAGGTCAGTCAGTCTGAAAAATTGGGCAAACTTTGAAAGTGTCCCCAAGTGCAGTTGCAAAAACCATCAAGCGCTACAAAGAAACTGGCTCACATGAGGACCGCCCCAAGAAAGGAAGACCAAGAGTCACCTCTGCTTCTGAGGATAAGTTTATCCAAGTCACCAGCCTCAGAAATCACAGGTTAACAGCAGCTCAGATTAGAGACCAGGTCAATGCCACACAGAGTTCTAGCAGCAGACACATCTCTACAACAACTGTTAAGAGGAGACTTTGTGCAGCCGGCCTTTATGGTAAAATAGCTGCTAGGAAACCACTGCTAAGGACAGGCAACAAGCAGAAGAGACTTGTTTGGGCTAAAGAACACAAGGAATGGACATTAGACCAGTGGAAATCTGTGCTTTGGTCTGATGAGTCCAAATTTGAGATCTTTGGTTCCAACCACCGTGTCTTTGTGCGACGCAGCAAGGTGAACGGATGGACTCTACATGCCTGGTTCCCACCGTGAAGCATGGAGGAGGAGGTGTGATGGTGTGGGGGTGCTTTGCTGGTGACACTGTTGGGGATTTACTCAAAATTGAAGGCATACTGAACCAGCATGGCCACCACAGCATCTTGCAGCGGCATGCTATTCCATCCGGTTTGCGTTTAATTGGACCATCATTTATTTTTCAACAGGACAATGACCCCAAACACACCTCCAGGCTGTGTAAGAGCTATTTGACCAAGAAGGAGAGTGATGGGGTGCTACGCCAGATGACCTGGCCTCCACAGTCACCAGACCTGAACCCAATCGAGATGGTTTGGGGTGAGCTGGACCGCAGAGTGAAGGCAAAAGGGCCAACAAGTGCTAAGCATCTCTGGGAACTCCTTCAAGATTGTTGGAAGACCATTTCCGGTGACTACCTCTTGAAGCTCATCAAGAGAATGCCAAGAGTGTGCAAAGCAGTCATCAAAGCAAAGGTGGCTACTTTGAAGAACCTAGAATATAAGACATATTTTCAGTTGTTTCACACTTTTTTGTTAAGTATATAATTCCACATGTGTTAATTCATAGTTTTGATGCCTTCAGTGTGAATGTACAATTTTCATAGTCATGAAAATACAGAAAAATCTTTAAATGAGAAAGTGTGTCCAAACTTTTGGTCTGTACTGCTGTATGAGTTCAACGTATGTATCCTAAAAAGATACGTTAAATCTTCCGGGGAAGCAAATGTGTATATACTGTATCACATGTTTGTCTTGATTCCCACTTACATGCCTACGAGAAGGACACACTGGTCTGAAATGCATAATGCGTCCACTGGGGCTTATACCCTCACTCCCTCCCCCCTTTCCTCATTTTTCATATGCATCTTTTTTGCTAATAATATCCTGGATTTTAATCGATAGCAATAAAATGGGTTTCCTTTTGTTTTTTTTGCCTAGATGCACCATTAGCCCTGCTTCCTAGATACACATGGAGTTAAATATTGTAGACGATAGTAAACTTATTAATGGTTGAGAGCTACTGTATTTACTGACACTGCAGTATCACATAAAAAAAACATTAGAAAGCTGGAAATGCACTTTATTTGTGCCTTGTAATTATTTAATAATCTATAAAATCCCTCTGTGTCTAGACTTTGAATTTTCCATTATCCACATAAAGTAAAAGAAAACCAATTATCAAGAAGTGCAATCACTTCTATGGTATGTAGATTCCGTACAGCACAGAGAGTGCAAAGGAAAAGTTGAGTTGCTGATCAGAACTGTTTAGGTTTTTAGCTCTAGTTTTTCTAGGGCTCCCTGATCTGGCTACAGTGGGGAAAATAAGTATTTGATACACTTCCAATTTTGCATGTTTTCCCACCTACAAAGAATGGAGAGGTCTGTAATTTTTATAGTAGGTACACTTCACCTGTAAGAGATAGAATCTTAAAAAAAATCCAGAAAATCACATTGTAGAATTTTTATGTAATTAATTTGCATTTTATTGAATGAAATAGGTATTTGATACAATAGAAAAACAGAACTTAATATTTGGTACAGAAAACTTTGTTTGCAATTACAGAGGTCAGACGTTTCCTGTAGTTCTGGACCAAGTTTGCACACACTGCAGCAGGGATTTTGGCCCTCTCCTCCATACAGATCTTCTCCAGATCTTTCAGGTTTCGGGGCTGTCGCTCAGCAACATTGAGTTTCAGCTTCCTCCAAAGATTTTCTACTGGGCTCAGTTCTGGAGACTGGCTAGGCCACTCCAGGACCTTGAAATGATTCTTACGAAGCCACTCCTTAGTTGCCCTGACTGTGTGTTTCGAGTCCTTATCATTGTCCACACTGTGTCAGCATCCAACTTACTGACTCGGTCAGATACAAGTGCTCAGAGACATTTTACTTACTTTGACTTACAGGTCCTCACAGTGGCCCCTGGGAAAATGCTAAGGGTCACGCATTTCAGACCCTGCCATGTGCGACTGTAGGGATGTGGACTGTCTTACCCTGTTCCTGCTCCTAAAGACAATAGCAGTGCAGTGTGTATAGTGTGTGTATAGTGCCGTTTTATTTGTAATAGTGATGTGTGTCTTATGTATTATTTAAACGTACAGTACATAAGTCATATAAAGTGTTAAAGTATAATGTGAATAGCGTATAGTACAAGGTAAGCATAGGATTAGCTTTAGGGTAAGTGCACATGTTCAGGAATTGAAGCAGAAATTTCCTGAGCATTTTTGCCTCTCCCTGGCAGAAAAAAACGCATGTGGTTTTACATGTGTTTTTGACGCATTTTTGACAAGTTTTTACGTGCATTTTTTAAGTGTTCTTGAGCATCAATGAATGATTTTTGGAGCTAAGTAAAGTTGGTGGGACATTGCTTAAGCCCTTGGATTACCATAAGAACTGGGGTGAGTATATTGGTGCTTTTAAATTATTAAATAATGTGTCTGCTGCATTTCAAATAAAGTGTTTACACTGTGTCTGTGTGTTTCTTTACTTTGTTTGGTCTTGAAAAGGTCTGATTGACACCTTGACATCACCAAACAAAAGAGCTGGGTGTCAGCTAGTCCCATTCACCCAATATTCATTAGCATTTCTATTCATGTAGTTTATGCGACTGCTGTGACCTTTTTTTTTGAGCCTGGGAAGGTGCCACTAGGCAAACATTTCCCTGGCGATTAAATAACATCTCACAGCTGGTTCGTTAGCCACTACATCCCCCAATCAGCACTCAGCAGCACTTTGAACACAACGTATTTATGTTGCGTCCAAAACGGGGTGTTCTAATGCCGCACTATTGCTGTCGGTACATGTGAATCCACCGCATACAGTCATGGCCAAAAGTATTGAGAATGAGACAAATAGTAATTTTTCCAAAGTTTACTGCTTCATTTTTTGTAATGGCAATTTGCATATACTCCTGAATGTCAAAGAGTGATCAGCTTAACAGCAATTACTGTACTTGCAAAGTCAATATTTGCCCAGAAAATGAACTTTAACCCCCAAAACACATTTCAACATCATTGCAGTCCTGCCTTAAAAAGAGCAGCTAACATCGTTTTAGTGATTGATCCATTAACACAGGTGTGGGTGTTGATGAGGACAGGGTTGGCGATCAATCAGTCATGATTAAGTAAGAATGACATCACTGGACACTTTAAAAGGAGGCTGGTTCTTGGTATCATTGTTTCTCTTCAGTTAACCATGGTTATATCTAAAGAAACACGTGCAGCCATCATTGCACTGCACAAAAATGGCCTAACAGGGAAGAGTATCGCAGCTACAAAGATTGCACCTCAGTCAACAATCTATCGCATCATCAAGAACTTCAAGGAGAGAGCTTCCATTGTTGTCAAAAAGGCTCCAGGGCGCCCAAGAAAGACCAGCAAGCACCAGGACCGTATCTTAAAACTGTTTCTGCTGCGGGATCGGACTACCAGCAGTGCCGAGCTTGCTCAGGAATGGCAGCAGGCTGGTGTGAGTGCTTCTGCACGCACTGTGAGGCGGAGACTCTTTGAGCAAGGGCTGGTTTCAAGGAGGGCAGCAAAGAAGCCACTTCTCTCCAGAAAAAACATCAGGGACCGACTGATATTCTGCAAAAGGTACAGGCAGTTGACTGCTGAGGACTGGGGCAAAGTCATTTTCTCTGATGAATCCCCTTTTCGATTGTTTGGGACATCTGGAAAACAGCTTATTCGGAGAAGAAGAGGTGAGCGCTACCACCAGTCTTGTCTCATGCCAACTGTAAAGCATCCTGAAACCATTCATGTGTGGGGTTGCTTCTCAGCCAAGGGAATCGGCTCACTCACAGTCTTGCCTAAAAACACAGCCATGAATAAAGAATGGTACCAGAATGTCCTCCAAGAGCAACTTCTCCCAACCGTCCAAGAGCAGTTTGGCGCCCAACAATGCCTTTTCCAGTATGAATGGAGCACCTTGCCATAAAGCAAAGGTGATAACTAAATGGCTCATGGAACAAAACATAGAGATTTTGGGTCCATGGTCTGGAAACTCCCCAGATCTTAATCCCATTGAGAACTTGTGGTCAATCATCAAGAGACGGGTGGACAAACAAAAACCAACAAATTCTGGCAAAATGCAAGCATTGATTATGCAAGAATGGACTGCTATCAGTCAGGATTTGGTCTAAAAGTTGATTGAGAGCATGCCAGGGAGAATTACAGAGGTCTTGAAGAAGAAGGGGCAACACTGCAAATATTGACTTGCTGCATTAACTCATTCTAACTGTCAATATAACCTATTGGTACTCATAATATGATTGCAATTATATTTCTGTATGTGATATAAACATCAGACAAACACTAATAAAAACCAGAGGCCAGCAGATCATGTGAAAATATAATTTTGGTGTCATTCTCAAAACTTTTGGCCATGACTGTATATTGACACTTCAATCGGTCAAAATCTGCAGCGGAGACTGGTGTGTCCACTACAGAAATTGATATGCTGCGGGTGAGTTTGGGTATGTGGCCACGATCAGGAGCTGCTGCAGGTTTGACGCTGCGTGTATATACAGCGTCAAACCCGCAGCGTCCAGATGTTACAGCATAGTGGATGGGATCTCTGGAAATCCCATTTCCGCTATGGGTGCATCTGAGGCTGCGAATCACCCGTGGACACTGACATGCAGCGCGTCTTTCAGGACCGCAGCATGTCAAATTCTCTTGCGGAGTCGCTAGTTTCCACAACAGAAATCTAACTACTAGAAAGTATTGAATGCGGTAAATACGCATGGTTCAGTGAACACAAGTGGATTTACCTACGTTCAATAGAATGCAATGTTTTGGACGCAGAAAAAATTTGCATCCAAAGCACTGCTACGTCCGGATCGTGGGCACAGAGCCTAAAATGTAAAAAAAAATGGCGTGGGCTCCCGCGTCATTTTTATAACTAGCAGAGGGAAAGCTGACCGCTGGGGGCTGATATTAGTAGCCGTGGAAGGGGCCATTAGCCAACAATGTTACATGGCTATTAATATCAGACCACAGCTGTTTGTTTAGCCTTTACTGGCTAGATTACAGGGGGACCCCAGAAAAAATTTTACTTGTGGTCCCCCTATAAAATCTAGCCAGCTACTTCTCCTAAAAGTGATCAAGTAGATGAACACTTATCCAGACCCTCATGCCAGGACCTTCTATACTACAAGGAAAGGATTTTCTGGGTCTTAAAAACTGATGGCCTAACCTAAGATTGGCCATAAATATTATATTGGTTAAGTGTCGTATCAGCATCGTTTTCGTTCTTTGTTTACCTGGCACACCTCTGTACCTATAGTAGTGGATGTACCGGGTATTACAGCTTTGACCCTCGTGAGACTGAGCTGCAATGCCAAGCATATCCACCACTAAAAGTGTGGAGTTATGAGCACACTAAAGGTAATGTGGTGCTTCCTGGAGTGTGAGGTGGTGCTTCCTGATTAGGAGGTGCTCACTCAATTGATCTAGTATTAAGGGCCTATACCAAGGATAAAACATTATTATTATTAAAGATACAGAAAACCCAATTTAATTGACTCTCACACCCTTAGAGTTAAAGTAGTTAAACTCTTTAAAACTTTAAAGAGGACCTGTCAGAAGTGTCCACGTTTTGCTCTTTTTTATTTCTGCTGCTCCCCTAAGTTGTTTTTTTAAATCCACTATGAAATTCTAGAGATATTGACTTTTTTTAATTTAGTACTAATTTTTATTATCTATTTTTTATGGTATTTGGAAATGGGTGCCTCTAGACTGCTCTGAATTGCTACCCTGTGATACCCAAACCCTTTGCAAAGACCATAAAAATTAGCACTTAGTAAAAAAGCCCATATATCTGGAACCATATGGTGAATTAGAAAAAGCAAATTAACAAAAAAATCTGTAAAAACTTGTCACTTTTGACCTGATAACAGCTTCTCTTTGTATATGTTTAAAATAGAAATATGCAAATTGTCTCTTCAGAGAGGAAGAGGACTAGAGCTCTAGGGCCACGTATTGGAAGCAGCGATCCTAAAAGTCAATATCGACTCTTTAATGAGCCTTGCCATATGACTGGGGCTAAAAGCCAAACCAGAATTTCAATTTGCACTGATGAGGGGCAACACCCCGAAACAGTGTGTCTGCACCGTGGTTTTCAATAGATGGCGCTAAAGTTTTACTGCACTCTCTCTTTAAAATAGAAAGATATACAACCTGATAATCATTGAGTTTAAGTTTTTCAGTACCATAGTCACATTTGTGAAACAATGGGTCACTCTAAAGACCTCACTGAATTCAAGTATAACACTAATAGGAGCCACCATTGCAACAGTCAGGTCTAGAGATTTCTTCAGTCCTAAATATTCCACCATCACCTGTGAGTGGTATTAGTGAAAAGTGGAAATGTTTAGGAACCACAGCAATTTATCCATGAAGTGCAGAACATGAACATTTACACAGACGGGTCATGCTGAGGTGGATAGTACAAAAAAATTAACCATCATTCTGCTGACTCAGTAACTGCAGAATCTAAACTTCCTCTGCCATTAACTTTCGCACAAAAACTGCACTGGGAGCTCCATGGTCGAACAGCAGCATTCAAGTCTTACATCACCAAGCAAAAAGCCAAGCAATGGATGGAGTGGTATAAAGCTGCTGCCACTGGACTCAGTACAGATTTTCACTGCTCCAGTGTCATCCGGCAGTCTGATGGATAACTCTGGGTTTGGTGAATTCCAGAAGAACATTACCTGCCTGACTGAATTGTGTTAAATAAAAAATGTAGCGTTTTTCAGGGGGTGGTCTAGGCTCCTCAGTTCCATGTTATCGAGGAAGCTTTCGAGGAAGGCTTTTTTTCTATTCCGTCATGACTATGCACCAGTCAACAAAGCAAGGTCCATAAAGACATGGTTGGGTGAGTTTGGAGTGGAAGAACATGACTAGCCACAAAATCCTGAACTCAACCCCATCCAACACCTCTGGGAAGAACTAAAATGGAGATTGTAGGCAAGGCCTTCTCATCCAACATCAGTGTCTGACCTCTCTGCTCTTCTGGATGGTCAAACATTCCCACAGACTCCTCCAAAATCTTGTAGAATGCCTTCTGAGAAGAGTGAAAGCTGTTATGGCTGCAAATGAAGGGTGGCGGTACAACTCCATATCAATGCCTATGAAGTTAGCAATGGACATCATGAAAGCTCCTTTGGGTGTAATGTTTAGATGCGCCTATACTATTCTCCATATAGAGCTACAGGTTAGTCCTAGGTTCCACTTCTGGCTTGCGTTCGGCGCAGGAAATATCTTTGTGTTTGTACATTATTAGCGCTTGACATGAAAGGTGTTGGTTGAATGGCTCATTTTAATAACTGAGACAGACTTCTTCTCTATGTATACCCGTACACACCTCTATGGGTGCTGTATTTAGGCTTTGTATAACTGAGAGGTTGTAAGAAAACCATAATACTTTCCTGTACACGAGCCATAGGCCCATGTGCAAAGTGGAGACCATATCATGAGCCTCCAAACATTAAGGGTATGAGCTTCATCTGGCAAGCATCTTTCATCTTTGCACTAACTGGTTTTACGAATAGAAAGCTATTGTTTGCATATAAAAGTGCTTTCCACACAGCAGAATCTCTATGGATAATTATCTTATATTGGATACAGCTGGGTTCTATTTAGAAGGTAACAGAATTAATATAAAGAGTATCATTGCCCTGATAACAGGATATCCTCTAAGTAACGGCAAGGGAAACATTCTGCTAATGTGGACCATATGACCCATGTGAGTTCAAGCAAAAAAATTAATTTTGGCTAACAAATCTGAATCATTTGCTACATCTATCTTTATAATGTTTATTAGTTTCAAGGTTACCTGTCCTATTAGACAAAAACCTGTAGAAAATCAATGTCAATCAATTTTTCCTTCATCCTCCACAACAAGGTAAGGCCCCCTTCACACATCCGTATTAAACTGGTACCGTAAAAAACAGTACCGGTGTCACCAGTGTTTTGGATCAGTGTGTCATCAGTGTGTTATCAGCGTGCCATCTGTATTTTTCTGGTATGGATAAAAAGAATGAAATTACAAAGCTTCTCCTATACTTTGCAGTGTTAAACACGTACAGCACATGGATGATTTAAACTTTTACAATTTTTCTTTTTCATTTTCTCTCTATATATATACACAGTACATGCCTGTGACCATCTGATCATTTGTACAATACATTACAATAATGTATTGCAGTGTATTGTAAAATTATTTATCTCATATGATGCCCAAACAAAGGTATAAAACATGGCAAACATAAGTCATTTAGTAGGCCCCCAACTGCCACCACAAGGCCATTGACACCCAGCAATCATGTTGTTTTGGGGGGCGCGATGGGCGTTAGAAGAGAGATATTTCCCCATTTACAACCTTTTAAATGCCACTGTCATGATTGACAGAGGCATCTAAGAAGTCGGACTGCAGTAATTGGAGCTTGCTCTGTTTTCTGCAGTTAGACTCTGGTGCCGACTGTGTAACACTGCAGGCACCATCACTGTATAAAATAGGCTTAGGGCCTAAGGAAGTTATATACATACAAGTATGGTAGTTGCTGCAAGTTAAGCAGAGCTTGCCCACCAGGCTGTGGGCCTCAACATTTAGCTAGTTTTTCCAGGTGCTGGCGCCGGCCCCTTGGCAATACAATAACTAGATTTTAGATTACTGTATATTATCTGGTGTAAAGACTGCAGCATTATAAATATATTTAAATCAGACCCCCCCCCCAAAAAAAAAATAATGATCTCTAAAACATTGTGCATTAAGCCTGGTAAATTTTTCTCTGTAAGTTTATATTGCTAGAATCCTGAATTAATATTTATATTTCCACAATATGGATCCCACCATTTATTTTCATGAACCTCATAAATGTATTTTATGCCAACTCCAACATGTAAAAACATACACTAAAAGTATGGATGGATTTAATACCCGAAAGTGCCATTATTATTCATGACACCAATGTTAATATACTTTCTTTATAGTGGACATGTAGAAAGGTTTCATGGGCATCAGTAAACCTTGTCCTTGCGCTCACCTTCGGATGAATGATTGTATATCTGGCATCAGACCCCAAACAGGATGTGACAGAGGGAAAATAAGAGGATTCCTTTAGGGACTGCCTGCGTTAAATGGAATGTGTGCCATGCTAAACTAAGCGGAACAACTAAACTAACAAAACAGGCTTGGCTTATGAATAATCCATCAATCGAAGGACAACATCTGCTTAGTATATGATGTCACTTAAATACTTTATAGGAAAAGCTGCTTGAAGGGCCAAATGCACAGCTAACGGTAGCTCCAGAAATTCCTCACTTTCGTCATTCAATATACAGAGAGATTAATAGACATACAGTACAGACCAAAAGTTTGGACACACCTTCTCATTTAAAGATTTTTTTGTATTTTCATGACTATGAAAATTGTACATTCACAATGAAGGCATCAAAACTATGAATTAACACATGTGGAATTATATACTTAACAAAAAAGTGCGAAACAACTGAAAATATGTCTTATATTCTAGGTTCTTCAAAGTAGCCATCTTTTGCTTTGATGACTGCTTTGCACACTCTTGGCATTCTCTTGATGAGCTTCAAGAGGTAGTCACCGGAAATGGTTTTCACTTCACAGGTGTGCCCTGTCAGGTTTAATAAGTGGGATTTCTTGCCTTATAAATGAGGTAAGGACCATCAGTTGTGTTGTGCAGAAGTCTGATGGATACACAGCTGATAGTCCTACTGAATTAACTGTTAGAATTTGTATTATGGCAAGAAAAAAGCAGCTAAGTAAAGAAAAACGAGTGGCCATCATTACTTCAAGAAATGAAGGTCAGTCAGTCTGAAAAATTGGGAAAACTTTGAAAGTGTCCCCAAGTGCAGTTGCAAAAACCATCAAGCGCTACAAAGAAACTGGCTCACATGAGGACCGCCCCAGGAAAGGAAGACCAAGAGTCACCTCTGCTTCTGAGGATAAGTTTATCCGAGTCACCAGCCTCAGAAATCGCAGGTTAACAGCAGCTCAGATTAGAGACCACTTTCTCTCTCTTGGTCACATATCTCTTAAATAGTCTAGAGGTGTGTTTTGGGTCACCTTTTCTGCATCTCACAAAGACATGACCATTGGTACCAAATATCTCTCATTTTGACTTATCGGATCACAGTACAGATTTCCACTGATCTAATTTCCAGTCCTTAAGTTGCTTGGTCAATACAAGTCTCTTCTTCTTGATTGCGATCATAAGTGGTGACGACTTTGACCATAAAGGCATGCATCTCATAATCTCCTCTGGCAGTTGATGTTGAGAGGTGTCTGCTATTTGATATCTTTGCATCATTTATGATGGCTGTAATCTTTGGTGCTGTCAAATTTCAGTTTCTGAGGCTGTTAACTTTGATAAATAGAAGCAACTTTTTTGAAAATGTAAGGTGCCCAGGAGAGGTAGTCGAGGGCGAGCTGCTATTTCTGCTCGCTCTGGCACCCTACAGACAAAGTTTGTCCTAGTCCCGGTGTGCTGCTGTGTATGTGGTGCTTCCCACTTACTTCTGGCCCACAGGTCTCCTTTGACTCCAGGAATTCCTCTTCTGGAACCAATCTAATCCACTGTCCCTAGCAGCCTTTGACCTGAGCCTGCTGCTTGTCACCTCTCTAGACTGACTCACTGTCACTTCCTGAACTTGACACTAACTCTCAGTTCCCTCCTCCCTCAACTGGGATGGCCTTTACAGTTAACCCTATCTAGTCTAGGCTGCAGCCCCAGAGGTTTCTACCTTCAGAAACAAACACTTAACCCCTTAGAGTGTCAAAGCGCAGATCATCGCCTCCACCACACCTACACAGAGATAACCTTTGGTTGTACTTTCCAGGGGCATTCCTCAACAGACCCAGTTTCATCAGAGCGATTGATGGCTGACTGCACTTGAAGATACCTCCAAAATTCTAGCAATTTTCTCGATTGACTGATCTTCATGCCTTAAATAATGATGGATTTTAGCCCCTTTCTGACATGTGCCTTATATGTAAGGTCTCTCCCTTTGGTGCGGGCTCTGGTGATGAGCCCACACCTTTCTGGGGACATGACAGCTGATCTGATCAGCTGTCATGTGCCCCTAACAGCATCGGGTGGAATCGTGATCCACCCACGGCTGTTAACATGTTAAATGCCACTGTCAATCTCTGACAGCGGAATTTAACATGGCCACGGCAGAAGGACGTCATAAGTCCTGCCCATCGGCGCCTGTGTCACATGACAACCCGGGGTCTGCAGGAGACCCCTGCAGTTGTCATTGCCGGGATGCTATGAGCGCAGTCCAGCGGTCAGCACTCAAAGCCAGTGAGCATTTCTACTACACACAGGCGATCTGATGATTGAAGCTTCTAGTTTCCCATGGAGACTTTTGAAGCATGTGTAAAGTAAAAAAAAAAATTTTAAAAAAATATTAAAAAGCTTTAAAAAATATAAAGTTTAAATCACCCCCCTCTCGCCCCATTCAAAATAAAACAATAAGAAAATCAAATGTACACATATTTGGTATTGCCGAGTTCAGAATCGCCCAATTTATCAATATATAAAAATAATTAATCTGATTGGTAAACGGCGTAATGAGAAAAATAAATCAAAACTCCAGAATTACGTTTTTTTGGTCGCCGCAACATTGCAATAAAACGCAATAATGGGCGATCAAAACATTGTATCTACCCCAAAGTGGTATCAATAAAAACTTTAGTTCAGCGAGCAAAAAATAAGCCATCACCCGGCCCCAGATCCTGAAAAGTGGAGACGCTACGGGTCTCGGAAAATGGTGACTTTTTTTTTTTTCTTACCAAACTTTGGATTTTGTTTTCACCACTTAAATAAAAAAGAACCTACACATTTTTGGTATCTGCGAACTCGTAATGACCTGGAGAATAATAATGGCTGGTCAGTTTTAGCAGTTAGTGAACATGGTAAAAAAAAAAAAACAAAGAAAAAAAATAACTGTGGAATTGCACTATTTTTGCAATTTCACCGCACTTGGAATTCTTTTCC
This sequence comes from Phyllobates terribilis, assembly GCF_046119375.1. Classification (NCBI taxonomy): domain Eukaryota; kingdom Metazoa; phylum Chordata; class Amphibia; order Anura; family Dendrobatidae; genus Phyllobates; species Phyllobates terribilis. The sequence goes on along the minus strand of NW_027362769.1, from coordinate 211,563,545 downwards.
CGTTTTCCAGTACATGATATGCAAAAAATAAGCCCTCACATGGCCATATTGACCAAAAAAATAAAAAAGTTATGGCTCTGGGAAGAAGGGGAGCAAAAAACGAAAGCGCAAAAATAGAAAGTGGCCTGGGGTTAAAGGGGTTAATTTCAGTTAGTTGAGTGATTCTTACCATATTCTAGCAAGTTGTAGTATAAGGCTCAGCACTGTATGGAACGGTGTACCAACACTGGCTCTGCAAAACAATACCTGATGGTTTCAAACACTTTCTGAAGACCAGTGATTCTATAAATGAACTGATAATATATACATGCCCATTAGAAGCCATTTCAAGTGACTAGTTGATGAAGCTGCTTGAGAGAATACCAAGGGGTGTAAACCTGTCATCAGATCAAAAGGAAAATAATAGATTTGAGCTATCTAAGGCTTAAGACAACTTGTCCAAACTTTTGACTGGTACTTCATATATACAGTAATGTGCAAAAGTTTTAGACATATAGACAAGTGTGGAAACAATGCTGCAAGTGAGAAGAGGTGTTAATAGTTTATTTTTTTTATCAATTAACAACATTCAAAATTAATAAGCAAAAGAGAAATCTAAATCAAATCAATATTTGGTGTGACCCCTTTTGCCTTCAAAACAATATCAATTGTTCTAGGTACACTTGCACACAATTTTTGAAGGAACTAAGAAGGGTAGATGTTCCAAATATCTTGTAGAACTAATAACCACAGTTCTTCTGTGGATGTCGCTTGTGCAAATCCTTCTGTATTTTCATGTAATCCCAGACAGACTCGATGATGTTGAGACCAATGCTCTATGTGGGGACCATATCACTTCCAGGACCAATTGTTTTTCTTGATGCTGAATATACAAATTAAGGATATTATCTGTATATTTGGGGTCCTTGTTCTTCCGCAGAATAAATTTGGAGCCAATCAGACGCCTCCCTGATGATATTGCTTAATGGATAAGTATCTGCCTGTATTTCTCAGCGTTTCATACACCATTAATCTTGAACAAATCCACAATTCCATTTGTTGAAGTGCAGACCAAAACTTGTAAGGATCCTTCACCCTGTTTCACAGTTGCCTGCAGACATTGTTATTTCCAAATATTTAAAATTTTGACTCATTGGCCCAGAACACCTGCTGACATTTTTCTGCACCCAAGTTTCTATTTTTTGGTGCACATTTGATTCTTTGCACCTCGTTTCCATGTTGAAGGTATGGCTTTTGGCCACAATTCTTCCATGAAGACACCTTCCGGCAAGACTACTCCAAACAGCATATACTGTTTGATTCCAGTTCTGAGCTGATGGCACTGCAGAATATCATTCCATTTCAAAGGGAAATAAGCATGATGTGTCTTTCATCTACTGCACTATGTTTTCTTCAACAACCTCTATATCTACAGTCCTCAACGCTGACATTTCTTCATCTCCTCAGTGCTGTGAAATGCAGGCAGATACTTATCCATCATGCAATACCATCAAGTAGTATTCTGATTGACTCCAACTATATTCAGCATCAAAAAGAACAAGGAATCCTAGACGTAATAATATGGCCCGCACAGAACATTGATCTTAACGTCACTGAGTCTGTCTGGGATTACATGAGAAAACAGAAAGGATTTCCACAAATTACATCTACAGAAGATCTGTGTTTAGTGTGGCGCCCAGCTGCGCTTGGTACCACAGATCCTAGAAGTGTGCATTAATGGAATCCTCCACAAGAGGCCCCCATAAACATTCACACATCTCCACCTTCCACCTCAGACCAGCAGAGGGAGCCCATTAGGGATATAAATAGGGAAGGTGGAGCTAGGCAGTAAGTAGTTCCTCTGGAGAGTTCAGCAAGCACAGACCTGAATACAGAGTCGAGCTCAGTCTAGTCTGGAGTCTGCAGAGAGTCAAGTCTGAGAGAGGTCAGCCTGCAGTGGAGCCCAGTCCAGACGCAGTTGTAGCTCAGTTAGAGCTCAAGGTGTGCAGGCGCCATAAGATCGGTGAAGCGCGGCAAGCTGCCGCTAGTGTGTATAGCCTAGTGAGGGCCCGAGCGTGGCCGAAGGCGAGTGGAAAGTGAGTAGCATTGGGGGCAGAGGAGCGGTACAAGCTCACCCCAGAAAGCATATACCGGACACCGGGTCCGAGCTTACCGCAGCCAGGAGACACATAGGCTCCGTAAGCTGGGAGCGTGCACTCCAAGAGAAGGCCCTACCACAGCGTCAGCCGGTGCAGGACAGAGATAAAGTTAGGCCTAGCTTCAGGCAGGTCAGAAACTTACTACACAGAGGCAAGAAACAGGAGGCCCTACACCCGCTCATTGGGGAGGATCCTGATATGCACCCTTCACCCTACAGTGCTCCGGGATGTGCCTGAATTACCACCAGTAAAAGGTACTGAAGTGACTACTGTGTCCGTTCCCGTTCTTGCTCTGACCCGGCTGGGTCTCGCCTATCCTGCATCCCCTTCTCCGTACGCTGCCCTAAGGCCTAGCTCCACCTGTGGAGAGCTATACCATCGAGCTGCCTTATCACCGGCCTCAGTGGACTGCCGCAGCGCTGGTGATTCTCACCAGAAACCACAGGTGGCGTCACGAACTTTCATAAAATTAACAAACAATCCCCTTTTAAAAGTTGACCCCAGGGTAAGGACCCGGGAGCCGACCACCACGACATCCTCAAGGCCAGGCAAAGGCCCGGGTACTGAGTCGTCCCCATCCCCCTGGGCGACTCATCTCTCCTGGCGTCACGAACAGGATTCCGTGGCCGCTGCAACGACGGAGTGTTATTCCCGTTGCCACCGGGTACTGTGCGCCTTTAATTAAAAACTGTGTACGTTAAACAGCGGTGACGATTGCCGCCATTGTTGGGACGCCGAGTGAGAAGAAGGGCTTAACCGCGGGAAACTGAGGGGCGTACCTGCAAAAGCGTGCGAAGCCCCGGACACGCCCCACGCCTCGACGTCAAACCAGGAAGCGTTAGGTCCTGGAAGGACATAGGAGCGCAAGCGACGCAAGGTCCTGAAGACGACCGTGACCTGCGGAGCTGCGGCCTACCGGAATAAAAGAAAAGAAGGTAGGCCACGGTTCGCTAGGGGGGTGTCAGAATGTCCGAGGAACAGCACGACGCCGGAAATACCGGTTAACGGCCCTGATGTTCAACCCGCGCCCGACGCCGGGCAGGCCGAGGCGGCCGCTCCACCAGCAGCGCCTGTAACTCCTGTCATCCCCATAACTTTACTGTACTTTACTGGAGCAAAGTGGCTCCCCCAGTACAACGGCAAACCAGATACCCTGTCTGGATTCAAACGGAAGATATGCGGTATCTTGGACATGTACTCTATGACAGGCAGGCAGAGGGCCGCTGTTGTATTAGGACAGCTGACTGGTGCTGCGGAATGGGAAGTGGAAACATGGTCAGCCGTAGACCAGGAGTCGGTGTCCGCAATCTTTAAAAAGCTACAGACTGTTTTTGAGGATCATACTGAGGCGGACCTCCGGATGAGGCTCTACAACTGTTCCCAACAGCCGGAGGACAATGTTCGGGACTATGCGTGGCGTCTACAAGGGGCCCTGCGGGCTCTGAAATAGGTTAGTCCGACCAGCATCGAAAATGAAAACAAAATGCTGAAGGAACAGTTTGTCCGGGGACTGAGGTCTCCAGAGGAGAGCAGGACTGTGCGTTGGTGGTCCTTAGATCATCCAGATGCCACCTTTGACAATCTTAAGGACATGGCTATAAAAGGACTGCAGCCCCTGGAAACAAATGCCGTCCAATGTTACCAGGGTGGGGCTACCCCAGTGCCTGCTACACCCACCTTTTCCCCAGTGGCTGCTGAAGCCAAGGTTCCAGCAACGTCCCCTAGAGAGCTGGACAGTCTGCGCTCTGAAGTGCGCCAGTTGAGCAAAACCCTGACCACTGTGCTGAGTGCTCTGCAGCTGCGGATGGAGCCCGAGGAAGGAGGGAAAATCCTGTTAGCCGATAGCCCTGAGGATGTCCCCTGGATGCGAAGGAGGAGGAGGACAACACCACCCTCTACGAGGATCAGTGACTAGCGCCGTCCACAGAAGGACCCTCCCTGCTACCGCTGCCGCAAGACCGGACACACCGCCCAGAATTGTCCTTTAAACGAGAAAACCCTGGGGCCGACACCCAGGAGTAACTCAGCCAGGCCCCTCAGACTGGTACAACAGGTTCGTCGGAGGAAGACCATTCCTGTCTATTGTGCTGGACGGCATCCCGACGCACGATCTGCTGGACACAGGATCTCAGTTAACCATAATGCCTGACGTCCTCTACAAGAGGTTCTGGTCCACGGATGACCTACGTCCGCCAGCTCCAAATCTTTCTGTTTATGCCTCAAATGGACTCCCCCTTAACCTAATCGGGGTTAAGAATGTGACAGTAAAGGTGAGGAGAGTGGAGCTGAAGGACCAGGGACTAATTGTAGTAGAGACTAATCCTGATGAAACCAATCCGTATATGGTACTAGGCACTAACATTGTTGGTAACTGTTTGGGAGAAGTTGTGTTCTTGCTCCAACAAATAGCTGACACTGCCAGACCAGGACAGAGGAGGGTGCTGCAGAAGGAGATCCGAGTCCTGATGTACCAACAGCAAGTAAGGTTAACAGACGGTGAAATCGGTAATGTGCGGGTGACAGACCCCATACCCATTGTGATCCCCCCAATGAGTGAAATGCTTATCTGGTGTAGAGCCGCCATAGTTCTTAGAGGACAGAGCTACCAGGCGGTAGTATAACCCCTTTTCTCCGAGCACAGACCCACGCTCTTAACCGCCAGAGGAGTGGTAGATGTACGCAATGGGAGGGTGCCCGTCCGTCTTCTCAACTGTGGGGAAGATGAGGTCAGATTGCCACGTTATGCCACTGTTGCCAAATTACATGCTGTAAATAACAACTGCATTCACAAGGCAGAGTCATTAACCTCACCAGACGAAGTGGAGGATGATGACCCTGCAACCCAGGTGGAGGATTGGTGTCAACAGCTCCATGTTGGGACAGACACCACTCCTGCCCATCAGAAACAGGGTGTACACCGGGTGGTTCAAGAATACGTGCAGGTGTTCAGAAAACATCCACTTGACTTCGGGAGGATTAAGGGGGTTCAACATCATATCCCCACAGGTGACCATCCACCCATCAAAGAACGTTACAGGCCTATACCACCAGCTCACTACCAGAAGGCTAAGGAAATGTTGCACGACATGAGAAAGGCGGGGGTAGTAAGGGATAGTTGTAGTCCCTGGGCAGCTCTCCTAGTGCTAGTTAGGAAAAAGGACGGGAGCATGAGAATGTGTGTAGATTACCGACAAGTAAATCGCATTACACATAAAGATGCATACCCTTTACCACGCATAGAGGAGTCCCTAGCTGCCTTAAAGTCTGCAAATTACTTTTCCACCCTTGACCTCACTAGTGGGTACTGGCAAGTAGCTGTGGCTGAGGAGGATCGGGAGAAGACGGCCTTCACTATCCCGATGGGACTCTGCGAGTTCAACAGTATGCCGTTTGGACTCTGCAATGCCCCTGGAACGTTCCAGAGATTGATGGAGTGCTGCCTGGGACACCGCAACTTCGAGACTGTGTTACTATACCTGGATGACGTGATAGTGTACTCCAAAACATACGAGGACCACTTGAAGAACCTGGCAGAGGTCTTTGAGTCACTGTCCCGGTACGGGATGAAGTTGAAGCCCTCAAAGTGCCACCTGCTCAAGAGAAAGGTACAGTACCTGGGGCACATTGTCAGTCCAGAAGGGGTAGCACCAGACCCGGAGAAGATCACTGCCATCCAGAAGTGGCCGGAGCCGAAGAACCTCAAGGAGGTGCGTCAGTTTCTGGGACTAGTAGGATACTACCGGAGGTTTGTAAAAGACTACACCAAGAAAGCAGCTCCTCTGCAAGACCTCCTGGTAGGGCAGTCCCCCAAAGGCAGAAATCCCCCATTCCACTGGGGTAAGGAGCAAGCCGAGTCATTTCAGGAGATGAAGGAGATCCTGACAGGCGATGAGATCCTGGCCTACCCTGACTACAGCCAACCGTTCCTGCTGTATACTGATGCCAGCATCGAAGGACTGGGAGCTGTCTTAAGTCAGAAGCAGAATGGCCAAGAGAAGGTAATCGCATACGCAAGCAGGAAGCTCCGCCCGACCGAGAGGAACCCAGAGAACTATAGCAGCTTTAAGTTGGAGTTCCTGGCCTTGGTCTGGGCCATCACTGAAAGGTTCAAGCACTATCTAGCCTCCAGTAAGTTCACTGCCTTCACTGATAACAACCCCTTGACCCATCTTGAAACAGCTAAGCTGGGAGCACTGGAACAACGATGGATGGCTTGGCTGTCAAATTATCAATTCACAATTAAATACCGGGCGGGCCGCAAGAACGCCAACGCCGATGCCCTGTCCAGGATGCCTCACCAGTCAGACACAGAAGAAGAAGTGGATGACCTGGAAGAGATTGAGCTATTTATTATTATTATTATTATTACCTGCCTTTCACCGGAATGGGATGATCCACGAGCAACGGGCCTCCTGGAGGCAGCGTGGGAAGACATTAAACCCCTTGCCTCACCACAGCTGGAAAGAGACCCAGGACAGTGAGCCGGTTGTCAGCTCCATTAAGGAGCTGATAACCCAAGAAGGTTCCTCCCTGGAAAAAGAAGCGTCTCTGCAAGCAAAGCAGCTGTGGAACGAGAGAAGCCCTCTGTTTATCTACCGTGAGAAGCTGTGCCGGAGATACGTCAATCCAAAAAACACATGAGATGGTATGGCAGATAGTGGTCCCTAAGACAGACATCCAAATGGTGTTGGAGGCCTACCACGATCAGGCGGGGCACTTTGGCTGGAAAAAGCTAGAGACCCTGCTGAAGTGGCGATTCTACTGGGTAGGAATGCGCAGCTCCATTGAGCGGTGGTGCCGGGACTGTGGACCCTGTGGCCTAGAAGAAAAGACTACAGCAGCAAGAAGGCACCCCTGCAACCCATCAAGATGACTCGACCCCTGGAGATCGTGGCCCTGGACCATGTCAAGCTGTCCCCTAGCAGGTCAGGGTGCTCTTATGTTCTGACCATGGTGGATCACTACTCACGTTTCCTGGTGGTTGCCCCCGTCAAAGACCTGATGGCAGAGACAGCAGCAAAGACGTTCCAAGCTTATTTCTGTAGACCCCATGGTTATCCTGAGCAGGTGCTGACGGACCAAAGCCTGGCCTTTGAGGCTGAGTTGTTCAAGGAGTTCTGCCATCTATACGGGTGTAAGAAGATAAGAACTACACCGTACCACCCACAAACCAAAGGTCTCTGTGAGAAGATGAATAACATCATCATTGACCTGCTAAAGACCATACCACTTGAGGAGAGAAATCAGTGGCCAGACCTACTACCTGACCTAGTAGATCTGTACAATCACATACCAGTAAGTTCCACCAACTGTACTCCGGCATATCTCATGCGAGCAAGGCCAGGAAAGCTGCCCATGGACCTGGAGCTTGGTGTTGTAGAACCAGAAGCAGATGTGACCACTGAGGACTGGGACACGACCAGACAGGAGCAGTACAGAAGAGTACAAGCCTGTGTTGAAGACAGTCTCACTCGGGTGAGGGACAAGCAGGAAGCTCAATACAACAGAGGTGCCCAAGCAGAACCTTTCACACCTGGTGAAGTAGTACTAAAAAGGAAAAGAAGGAACCACAAACTTGATGACCAGTGGGAGAAAGAACCCTACACTGTGTTGAATTCAAGATTTGATAATAAGAAGACCTGCATAATTAGTAGAGACAGAGGAAGGACGACTGCAACAGTATCCAGGAATCACCTAAAGTTGTGTCCAGATCTGCTAAAGCCCCCAGAGGAAGTGCCTCTCGTTATCCCAGAAGAGCCTAAAGAAGCAGTAATACACACTGACTTAGGAGATTTCCTGGTAGATTGGCCCCAACTAGGAGGAGCAGTAATCATCCCTGTAATCACCTTCTACTCACAGCAAGAAGAGCCTGTAAGTGCTGAAGAGGAGCCAGCTCAATAAGAATCCCCGGACCAAGGATCCCCGGTAGGAGAAGAGCAAGAAGGCCCAGCCAATGGTGAACTTGTCAGTCCTATAGAGAGGTCAATGCAGCCTTGTAGCCCCTCCACACCTAGTACTGACACATTGGGAGGTAGAGCACCTATTAGTGCCTCACACATTCCAGTACCACGCAGGTCCACGCGTAGTACAAAAGGTCAACCCCCTGTCAGGTATAATCAGTAGGATAGCTAAACTCTGACAAATGTAGATAGTTACCCCTGGGGTATTATATAGCATTGTATTGAACTGTATTTCTGTGTGTTTTCATGCATATGTATATTATTTTGTGCTTTGCTTTATTACTGAACAGTTCAAGTTATATGGACACTTTGCCTAATCACTTCCTTATTTATCTAAGAACTCCATGGCTGAGGACTGTGTGCAGCCCAAAAACTATTTATTGTATATAATTGCGCTCCCTAGGTGACCTCAGAAGTAATACCTGTCTGGAGTGGCTCTACTGGAGGTCCAACTCTGGATCTTCATGCCCTGCAGCCACCCCAGGGCCTACGTTGAGGGTTTGGGACAGGTCCCTCAAACCACCAAGTACTCTACCCTGTGAGATGGACATCCTGTCTGGGAACCTCACCACAAGAGACTTGAATTCTGAGGACGCTTTGTACCAGTTTATGTTGTTATGCAACGTTTAAGAAATGTACCTCCCATAAAGGGAAGAGTTATTGCATTGTTAATGTTTACTATTGTTGTTTTAAAATGTACTTCAGCTCGGGAGTGCTGAGCTTTGCTAGGGGGGAATGTGGCGCCCAGCTGCGCTTGGTACCACAGATCCTAGAAGTGTGCATTAATGGAATCCTCCACAAGAGGCCCCCATAAACATTCACACATCTCCACCTTCCACCTCAGACCAGCAGAGGGAGCCCGTTAGGGATATAAATAGGGAAGGTGGAGCTATGCAGTAAGTAGTTCCTCTGGAGAGTTCAGCAAGTACAGACCTGAATACAGAGTCGAGGTCAGTCTAGTCTGGAGTCTGCAGAGAGTCAAGTCTGAGAGAGGTCAGCCTGCAGTGGAGCCCAGTCCAGATGCAGTTGTAGCTCAGTTAGAGCTCAAGGTGTGCCGGCGCCATAAGATGTGTGAAGCGCGGCAAGCTGCCGCTAGTGTGTATAGTCTAGTGAGGGCCCGAGCGTGGCCGAAGGCGAGTGGAAAGTGAGTAGCATTGGGGACAGAGGAGAGGTACAAGCTCACCCCAGAAAGCATATACCGGACACCGGATCCGAGCTTACCGGGATCTCTATGACCCAGTAGGACATAGCCGGAATCCCTGGAAGACTTCAAGTCCCAGGTTCACCAGAGAGCTGATACGTAACAGAGCCAGGAGACACATAGGCCCCGTAAGCTGGGAGCGTGCACTCCAAGAGAAGGTCCTACCACAACGTCAGCGGGTGCAGGACAGAGATAAAGTTAGGCCTAGCTTCAGGCAGGTCAGAAACTTACTAAGCAGAGGCAAGAAACAGGAGGCCCTACACCCGCTCATTGGGGAGGATCCTGATATGCACCCTTCACCCTACAGTGCTCTGGGATGTGCCTGAATTACCACCAGTACAAGGTACTGAAGTGACTACTGTGTCCGTCCCCGTTCTTGCTCTGACCCGGCTGGGTCTCGCCTGTCCTGCATCCCCTTCTCCGTACGCTGCCCTGAGGCCTAGGTCCACCTGTGGGGAGCTATACCATAGAGCTGCCTTATCACCGGCCTCAGTGGACTGCCGCAGCGCTGGTGATTCTCACCAGAAACCACAGGTGGCGTCACGAACTTTCATAAAATTAACAAACAATCCCCGTTTAAAAGCTGACCCCAGGGTACGGGCCCGGGAGCCGACCACCGCGACAACCTCAAGGCCAGGCAAAGGCCCAGGTACCGAGTCGTCCCCATCCCCCTGGGCGAGTCATTAGTTCTTCTAGATGTTTGGAATAACCTCCCACACCAAATGTTGATTTGATGTAGATTTCTCTTTTGTTCTTTCACTTTACATTTTGTTAATTGATAAAAATAAATCTATTAACACTTCTATTTTGAAAGCATTCTTAAATTCCATCTACATTGAAAGAGTATTGGGAACCATTGCAGCACTCTATGGAACTTTATAAATAAACTTTTGACGAGGCATACCTGCTCATTAGAAGCCATTTTAAGTAGGTACCTGATGAAGTTGCTTGGGAAATTGCCAATGGGGTATTGTCATAGAAATAATTGGAAATCTATAAGCTATAGTTATCATAGTGAATATTGAAGCAAGGCTAGCACTCTATTAACCTTTAAATAACTCTTTACTGCGGTTGAGAGTCTGTAACCCCATCACCTGCAAACAGGTAATTAAAGTTGGGATCTGATATATCACAGACATTCCATTCCTTAACTTTCTGAAGAATGGGGGGAGGTGACAGATTTATGGCCCTTGCCTGCCTGTGTCACTGAACTGACAGGAAAACTACATTAAACTGTTGTGTCCTGCTTGCAATTCATGAATATTGTATTTTTTATGAACACCCAGGGTCCTATTGTTCTTAAAGTTATATTTTTGGAATTGTGATGAAGTGGCAAATGTAATGCGTTGTCTTACGTCACAGGGCGGTTACGGTAAAACTTCCAAATTAGATATCGGACAGATGGATGATGCTATCCATGCCATGTTTCCTTTCTATGGATAGATAAAATTGTGATAGGAAACATGACAGTAATATCTCCTGCCTGGGTCCTCCAGGGGTGAAGATATAGTGAAATTTGGGAATCCCTTAATATGCTAAAGATTGAGCAACATCTCATAACCAGCCCTGTTATGAGTCACCAGAAGGAGGTAATTTGTGTTAATAAAAGCAAATGTGAAACTATAATCTTTGTTAGTCCTGGAAGATACAGTTCAATGTAGTACTGTCCATTTCCAAAAATGAAGAGCTCCCCTTCATAAAAGCCAGAGTCAATCCTGTGACATTAGGTTTAGCACATTTCTTCTGTTTATCCTTTTAATTTTATGTAATTGTTTATACTGTATTGTTTTGTCAATTTTGTAACATCTTTGTATATTTTTATAAACACTGCCTACTTTTTGGATTAAATATATAAAAATGTAATAGCTTCATTCCTCTTGCTCTTTAAACTGCACCCCTGAAGCAATACACTATCTGTAACAGGTGTCCAATCGGCTTGTTTAAACTTTTGGTGGTAGCAGCAAGTTCCTTTTGTTATTGTGGAGTTTTCAGTGACCATACCAGTGTATATACAGTCATGGTCAAAAGTGTTGGCAGTGGCTCCCTTGAAATTGATCCAGAAAATGAAATATTTCCCCCAGAAAATTATTGCAATTGCACATGTTTTGTTATACACTTGTTTATTTCCCGTGGTTATATTGGAACAACACAAAAAAACAGAGAAAAAAAGGCAAATTGGACATCATTTCACACATCCCCAAAAAAGGGCTGGACAAAATTGTTGGCACCTTTCTAAAATTGTGGGTATGCTCATTCAAACTCACCTGTGGCAAGTAACAGGTGTGGGCAATATCAAAATCACACCTGAAACGAGATAAAAAGGGGAGAAGTTGACTCAATCTTTGCATTGTGTGTCTGTGTGTGCCACACTAAGCATTGAGAACAGAAAGAGGAGAAGAGAACTGTCTGAGGACTTGGGAAACAAAATTGTTGAACAATATCAGCAATCTCAAGGTTACAGGTCAATCTCCAGAGATCTTGATGTTCCTTTGTCCACGGTGCGCAATGTAATCAAGAAGTTTACAACCCATGGCACTGTAGCTAATCTCCCTGGATGTGGACATCAGAGAAAAATTGATGAAAATTTGCAACACAGGATAGTCCGGATGGTGGATAAGCATCCCTCAATCAAGTTCCAAAGAAATTCAAGCTGTCCTGCAGGCTCAGGGTGCATCAATGTCAGTGCAAACTATCTGTTGACATTTGAATAAAATTAAGCTCTATGACAGGATACCCAGGTGGGTCCAACTACTGACACAGAGACATAAAAAAGCTAGACTGCAGTTTTCCACAATGTACATGAGTAAGCTAAAATCCTTCTAGGAAAGTGTCTTGTGGACAGATAAGACCAAGATAGAGCATTTTGGTAAAGCACATAATTTTACTGTTGACCGAAAAAGGAATCAGGCCTACAAAGAAAAGACCACAGTACCTACAGTCAAACATGGAGGAGGTTCAAAGATGTTTTGGGGCTGTTTGGCTGCCTCTGACAGTGACAATTTTGACTGTGCAAGGCATAGTGAAATCTGAAGATTACCAAAGGATTTTGGGTCTCAATGTAGTTCCCCGTGTCAGAAAGCTAGGTTTGCAACCAAAGTCATTGGTCTTTCAGCAGAACAATGACCCCAAACATACTTCAAGAAACACCCAGAAATGGATGGAAACAAAGTGCTAGAGAGTTCTGAAGTGGCCAGCAATGAGTCCGGCTCTAAATCTCATTGAACACCTGTGGAGATATCTTAAAATTACTGTTCAGAGAAGAAACCCTAGAAATATGAGAGACCTGGAGCAGTTTGCAAAAGAACAGTAGTCTAAAACTGAAGTTCAGAGATGTAAGAAGCGTGTACATGGTTATAGGAAGCAATTGATTGCAGTTATTTATTCCAAAGAGTGTACCACCAAATATTAAGTTGAGGATGCCAACAATTTTGTTTGGCCCAACTTTTGGGGTTTTGTGTGAAATTATGTACAATTTGCTTTTTTTCTGTTATTTTTGTGTTGTTCCAATACACTCAAAGGAAATAAACATGTGTATAACAAACCATGTGTAACTGCAATAATTTTCTGAGAGAAATACTTCATTTTCAAGGGTGCCAACACTTTCGGCCATGACTGTATATATATTTCATTAGTTGGAATTGAATGTGTACATACTAGACTCTCACTGTGAGTTCCCCAATAACTGGCCTAGTGGAAGAAATAGCTGCGGTCGTACTAGTCCTGACGATTGGAGGCAGGACAAGGAAGCGTTGTTCCTCAACATATTGGTAACAATAGTGAGATCTGTGTGATCTTCCCTGCTGTTATCCTTGACCGGTATAAAGCACTTTCATGATAATCTTTCATTGTTAACAGGTTCTTGATCACTTAATAAATGAGCAAAATGCTTGTTCATCAAGGGAAATGGCCTTTTATGCAGCTCAAAAGATCATTGTTCTCAGTGGTGCATCAAAGACTTGCACTACTGAGGACAATTGTAATTTTTCCCGTTAAAGAGTTTAAAAACTATAAATTTATGGGTAAGTTACTTTTTCACATCGGTGACATTTGATGATATAATTCCTGCTATGTATCCAGTTATCATTCTAATGTCTGAATATGAGACCCAAACAACCATCTTTGTGAACCTACAACAGTAGGAAAGATCCTCCACAAAGTAATATTAATTCCTGTATGCAGGTGATCATAATTGGGTTTGTAACTTACTATCCCAATCATCATCCTACTCTAGCACTATTACTGAGTGGCGGACCCACTGTTATGTACCATGCAAAATGACAGTATAGTATCCCACTGTTAATAAAGCATATTAAAGGGTTTGGCCACTACTTTTTGATTGGTGGCCTATCTTTAGTATCGGCCATCAATATCTGATTGGTGGGGGTATGACATTTGGCACGCCCAGAGTAATTTCGTGGATGCTGCCTGAATACAGCAGCTCTGTCATTTGCACAGTGGCCTCACTTGGGTAAGGCAGATCCACCCACTATTCAAATGAATAGGAGTTGGATCCATAGGTCCTGGCTATGGCCACTATAATTTTGATGGAGCTGCTGTGCTCTTGTAAGGGTGTGACATGGGCTGTCATACGTCTTTCCCTTTCTAAACAGTGTTCGTGCAAAATGTGTGCTGATTTGTGACTGGTATTATATGTGGAATGTATAGCGTTCTATGAGCACTAATGTGCTCAGTTAATGTATTGTAATATAGCGAATGTATAATGTTCTTTATGTATAACATATAGGGTTAAGTGTAGGACCTAGGTATAGTATAGGGTTCATCATTTAGGTTAGTAATGGGAAAGGCACAGTGGAGGGCACTGTAGTTCAGGAAGTTAGGTAAGTTCAGTACAGAGATAGTTATGCAATACACCCACAGCACAAGGGAATTTCCCAGTTGGGAGGAGTTAGAACAGTTTTATAGAAAACAATTTCCGCTTTGCAGTTTTGTTGAGGAGATAGGCAGGGTGTAATTCATGACAAGGACACCCGAGTTCTGGGTCCACGACCCTAATAGAACGGGACCGGTGCAGGTCCTATGTGAGAGAGTGGAGTGTAGGAGGAAGACTGAACGGACAAGGACACAGATTCCAACAGCAGATACAGCAGTGGAGAAAGTGTTTTATCAGCGCAAGTTTTCTGAACAGAATGAGGACACATTTGATACTCAATCTGGATGCCGGCACAGTCCTGGGCTTACAGCCTACAAGAGGTACTGAGAAGCAGGCCTCTATATCCCTCATGGGGAGATTCTCATCTGGGTAGCAGAGGAAGTGGAAGATGGTGGGTCTCAGGATTAGTGTTGAGCCACCCCCTGTAACATACCTGGCGGCGTCCTTGCATAGTGGTCCATCTCCCACTGTGCAAGAGCGCGCACTTGATCTCCTGTCCAGAATGTCTCTCTGGCTTCCCTCCATGCTGTCTGTTTGTGTCTGTTTCTGCTGCTTAAGGGCGGCGCCCGATCACTTCCTGCTTTTTGTACCTGCTGTGGGTCACACCTCTTGTGCGTCCTCAGCCTATTGCTGTCTGTCACCTGGTATATAGCTCAGCTGCGCCCATCTATCCCTGCCTGAGCATAGTGTTTCTTTCAGTGTGTGCTTGCACTCTGAAGGTGCCAGGTCCCGTTCTGTGTTCTCTTTTCTGCCTATCCTGGAGGCTGTATTTCCAGGCCTGTCTGAACACGCTCCTAGCCTGTTCCTCCTGCCTTCTAGGGGCCGATTACCTAGACCTGTTCCTGTATCTTGTCTGACCTGTCTGAACACGCTCCTAGCCTGTTCCTCCTGCCTTCTAGGGGCCGATTACCTAGACCTGTTCCTGTATCTTGTCTGACCTGTCTGAACACGCTCCTAGCCTGTTCCTCCTGCCTTCTAGGGGCCGATTACCTAGACCTGTTCCTGTATCTTGTCTGACCTGTCTGAACACGCTCCTAGCCTGTTCCTCTCGCCTTCTAGGGGCTGATTTCCTAGACCCGCTTCTGTATCTTGTCTGTCCTGTCTGAACACGCTCCTTGCCTGTTCGTCCTGCCTCTCTGGGGGCCGTATTCCCAGACCCGCTCCTGTATCCCGCTGCAGTGTCGGTCTCTCCGTACACTCAGTTCCAGTCTGAACTCTCTCCTATCCTTTACCTGTTTTGCCTCTATGTCCGTTCCCTTCCTTTTTCTGCAGAGTCTGAACTCGTACCTAACTCCTGCTTGTTGTCTCTGTACTCCCGTTTGTGAGTTTGTGGTCCACTCGCTACTTCACTGCAAGTACCCTGTGGGTGTCTGGCTCTGCCTTTCCCTTCCTGTCTGTTCCGTGTGAACAGAGCCCTGTCCCCCCTACTCAGCCTAGCCTGCTCTGACTCCTTTGCCCGCTGCTCCGGCAGTCCTGTCCTGCCCTGCTTCTGCCCGCTGCTCCGGCAGTCCTGTCCTGCCCTGCTTCTGCCCGCTGCTCCGGCAGTCCTGTCCTGCCCTGCTTCTGCCCGCTGCTCCGGCAGTCCTGTCCTGCCCTGCTTCTGTCCGCTGCTCCGGCAGTCCTGTCCTGCCCTGCTTCTGCCCGCTGCTCCGGCAGTCCTGTCCTGCCCTGCTTGTGCTCGCTGCTCCTGCAGCCCTGTCCTGCTCTGTTCTTGCCCACCGCTTCGGGCGTTCCCTCTCTGCTGTGGTTGTCTACCGCATCTGCGGTTCTGTGACCCAGTCTATACTGGGTCTTAACCTTTCTGTGCTCCAGCCCGTCCTTTCGGCCAGTACCTCCCTGCCTGCATACTCGCCTGTATCCACCCATCTGCATACCTGCCGTGTTTGCTTATATCCACCAGTCTGTGCCAGCCTAACCTGCCTGTTCCTGAGTCCCAGTGTGTACTGGGTCCTATCCCGCCTGTGTTCCTACCTGCTAGTGCCTCCCTGTCTGCACTCTAGCTGTGCTTGCCTGTACCCCTCTACCTGTATTGTTCCTGAGTCCCAGTGTGTACTGGGTCCTATCCCGCCTGTGTTCCTACCTGCTAGTGCCTCCCTGTCTGCACTCTAGCTGCGCTTGCCTTTACCCGCCTGCCTGCATACCAGTCGTGCCTGCCTATACCCTCCAGTCTGTGCGCCAGCCTAACCAGCCTGATCCAGTAATCCCTGTGTGGGTCAACCCCCGTGTCCGGAGTTTGACCTGGAGTAGCACCTGGTCCCTCTGCCCGGTTTCTCCCTGGTGCACTGGCGTCGTATGCCGTCGTGCCATCTTGGTCGGATCGGCCAGATACTTAGTCACGCCCCTCCAGGCACTCTCCGGTTCATGGTCCAGTGGAATCACTACAATCACACGCACACGCCGCTCAGCCCGGGCGTGTGCATAACAGCATGCTCAGGCCATGGTTCCCGTTGAGCCCCACGGCCTTCGCTCTCTGAGAAGTTTTCCAGCGAATACATGCATTAAAATAAATAAATAAATATTTTTTTTTTCCTTTAGCTGAGTTCCAGGCGAATTACGCACCCGTCCAGATGGATCTATCTGCTCTCGTTCCCGCGGATCCGCTACGTTATTATGGGGATCCTAGACAAAGTCGTGCATTTGTGGAGCAATGCATGCTACACTTCAAGTTCTACCCTCTATGTTTTCCCACCGATCGGGTTAAGGTGGCATTCATTATGTCTTACCTGGCGGGTGATGCCTTGGAATGGATCAACCCCCTATATGAAACACAGGATCCGATCCTCCTGGACCTAATGGCCTTCCTGGTGGCCTTTCTAATGGTCTTCGATGATCCTAACCTGGAGGCTCCTGCTGAAGCTTCACTTCCCAATATCCCGGAGCAGCCCCAATGGGTAATGTGTGTGGGTAGCGCAATAGTCCTCCAGCCCAATGAGACTACTGCCCACCCAGAATCCTCACAGGGTGACTACGCTTTCCGGAATACTTCTCCCAACCTCAAGAGGCAGTCCAGACGTGCTAGACGTAGAGGCAAGCCGTCACGCCAGGGTCTGTCCTCCCTGAGACCTCCTGACCCCAACCTTGAAGTCCCTACTGAAGCTTCATCTCCCTGTATCCCGGAGAAGCCCCAACGGGTAATGTGCGTGGGTAGTGCACCAGTTCTCCTGCCCGAAGAGACTTCTGCCCATCCAGACTCCACACAGGAGAACTTCCTGCACCCGGCATCAGATGCTTCACCCACTTTAACCGGTGTGCATGTCCAAGGATGCTCCAAAGCTGTGGGTACCTCAGAGTCTGTGCACCTCTACTACCTGGCGGAGGACCCCCTGTTGCCTCCTGAATCCTCCGGGATACCACTCGATGACAAATGGAGAGAGAATTCTCTACACCCGGTACTCGATACTTTGTCCGCTTCGTCCTGTGAGCCTGACAATGGGTACCCCAAAGTGGTAGTTACCCCCGAGTCTCTACACCCCTCCGACCAGGCGGAGGACCTCCAGTTGTCTCCTGAACCCTTCGGGGTGCTACCTGGTAGCGAAAGGACAGAGACTCTCCTATACTCTGTACCTGATACCTCGCTCGCTTCGTCCAGTGAGTCCAACCTAGTGTACTCCGAAGCAGAGGTTACTCCCGAGTCTCTACACCCCTCCGACCAGGCGGAGGACCTCCAGTTGTCTCCTGAACCCTTCGGGGTGCTACCTGGTAGCGAAAGGACAGAGACTCTCCTATACTCTGTACCTGATACCTCGCTCGCTTCGTCCAGTGAGTCCAACCTAGTGTACTCTGAAGCAGATGTTTTCTCTGAGCCTCTGCACTCTTCTGACCCGGCGGAGGACCTCCAGTTGTTTCCTGAATCCTCCGGGGTACCACCAGAAAACAAAGAGACAGTGACTTTTCCTCATTATGTACCTGATAACCCGTCTATTTCTTCCTGTGAGCTTGTCAAGATGTACCTCGAAGCAGAGATTACCCCCAAGTCTCTGTCCCCCTCCAACCCGGTGGAGGACTTCCAGTTGTCTCCTGTACCCTCTGGGGTGCCACCTGAAAATATGTGGAGAGAGACTTCCTTGTGTGCTGTTCCTGGTACTCCACCCGTTTCGTCTGTTGCTATGGGTGGCTGGATGGGAGGTAGCATCCTAGCTACCCAGAGGAGACCAGTTTTTCCGGTGGACAGTGGAAGTGATCTCTTCGAAGTGAAGAATTGGCCCTCGAATTCCCTGCGGAAGATTCTGGCAGGCCTGAAGAAGAGGGGGCGTAAGGGGGGGGTACTGTAACATACCTGGCGGCGTCCTTGCATAGTGGTCCATCTCCCACTGTGCAAGAGCGCGCACTTGATCTCCTGTCCAGAATGTCTCTCTGGCTTCCCTCCATGCTGTCTGTTTGTGTCTGTTTCTGCTGCTTAAGGGCGGCGCCCGATCACTTCCTGCTTTTTGTACCTGCTGTGGGTCACACCTCTTGTGCGTCCTCAGCCTATTGCTGTCTGTCACCTGGTATATAGCTCAGCTGCGCCCATCTATCCCTGCCTGAGCATAGTGTTTCTTTCAGTGTGTGCTTGCACTCTGAAGGTGCCAGGTCCCGTTCTGTGTTCTCTTTTCTGCCTATCCTGGAGGCTGTATTTCCAGGCCTGTCTGAACACGCTCCTAGCCTGTTCCTCCTGCCTTCTAGGGGCCGATTACCTAGACCTGTTCCTGTATCTTGTCTGACCTGTCTGAACACGCTCCTAGCCTGTTCCTCCTGCCTTCTAGGGGCCGATTACCTAGACCTGTTCCTGTATCTTGTCTGACCTGTCTGAACACGCTCCTAGCCTGTTCCTCCTGCCTTCTAGGGGCCGATTACCTAGACCTGTTCCTGTATCTTGTCTGACCTGTCTGAACACGCTCCTAGCCTGTTCCTCTCGCCTTCTAGGGGCTGATTTCCTAGACCCGCTTCTGTATCTTGTCTGTCCTGTCTGAACACGCTCCTTGCCTGTTCGTCCTGCCTCTCTGGGGGCCGTATTCCCAGACCCGCTCCTGTATCCCGCTGCAGTGTCGGTCTCTCCGTACACTCAGTTCCAGTCTGAACTCTCTCCTATCCTTTACCTGTTTTGCCTCTATGTCCGTTCCCTTCCTTTTTCTGCAGAGTCTGAACTCGTACCTAACTCCTGCTTGTTGTCTCTGTACTCCCGTTTGTGAGTTTGTGGTCCACTCGCTACTTCACTGCAAGTACCCTGTGGGTGTCTGGCTCTGCCTTTCCCTTCCTGTCTGTTCCGTGTGAACAGAGCCCTGTCCCCCCTACTCAGCCTAGCCTGCTCTGACTCCTTTGCCCGCTGCTCCGGCAGTCCTGTCCTGCCCTGCTTCTGCCCGCTGCTCCGGCAGTCCTGTCCTGCCCTGCTTCTGCCCGCTGCTCCGGCAGTCCTGTCCTGCCCTGCTTCTGCCCGCTGCTCCGGCAGTCCTGTCCTGCCCTGCTTCTGTCCGCTGCTCCGGCAGTCCTGTCCTGCCCTGCTTCTGCTCGCTGCTCCTGCAGCCCTGTCCTGCTCTGTTCTTGTCCACCGCTTCGGGCGTTCCCTCTCTGCTGTGGTTGTCTACCGCATCTGCGGTTCTGTGACCCAGTCTGTACTGGGTCTTAACCTTTCTGTGCTCCAGCCCGTCCTTTCGGCCAGTACCTCCCTGCCTGCATACTCGCCTGTGTCCACCCATCTGCATACCTGCCGTGTTTGCTTATATCCACCAGTCTGTGCCAGCCTAACCTGCCTGTTCCTGAGTCCCAGTGTGTACTGGGTCCTATCCCGCCTGTGTTCCTACCTGCTAGTGCCTCCCTGTCTGCACTCTAGCTGTGCTTGCCTGTACCCCTCTACCTGTATTGTTCCTGAGTCCCAGTGTGTACTGGGTCCTATCCCGCCTGTGTTCCTACCTGCTAGTGCCTCCCTGTCTGCACTCTAGCTGCGCTTGCCTTTACCCGCCTGCCTGCATACCAGTCGTGCCTGCCTATACCCTCCAGTCTGTGCGCCAGCCTAACCAGCCTGATCCAGTAATCCCTGTGTGGGTCAACCCCCGTGTCCGGAGTTTGACCTGGAGTAGCACCTGGTCCCTCTGCCCGGTTTCTCCCTGGTGCACTGGCGTCGTATGCCGTCGTGCCATCTTGGTCGGATCGGCCAGATACTTAGTCACGCCCCTCCAGGCACTCTCCGGTTCATGGTCCAGTGGAATCACTACAATCACACGCACACGCCGCTCAGCCCGGGCGTGTGCATAACACCCCCGTAGTGTTCGAGTTCGGTTCGGTTTGTCGAACACCCGTATGTTCGCCGAACTGTTTGTCGAACTGTTCGTCGAACACCTTCGAACACCGTTAAAACCAATGGCAGGCAAACAAAAACACATAGAAATACATAGAAAACACCTTCAAAGGTGTCCAAAAGCTGACAAACTGCTCAGAAGAAACAACTAACACATGGAAAAGTGACAAGTACATATAGTCATGCGAAAAGAAAAGAGGTGGAGGAGTAAAAGGAGGGGGAGACACAGATATAGGCATGTCATGCCCTTCTAAAACCAAAAAAGTGCGAAGCCGACATGGCCAGTCCGTTCCTGCCCGTGCGACCTCCGTGTCGCCGGGTTTGTGCCAGAGCTGCGGTGGACCCTGACGGCCAGCCCCCCTCTCCCAATACTGGTGCCTGTCCGCTGGTGGACCCTGTGGTGGAGGTAGGTCTAAGCTTTTTAATTTAAATTGTCTCTCTAATTTGAATGAATACACTTTAAATCCTTTTACAAGGATCTATTGGAGGGCAAGTCTCATGCCAGCAGCCGCGTAATTCCAGCTCCAGTAGCGTCCACTAAAGCTGCTGCAGTTAAAAAGCTTTTATAAGGATCGAGCTTGGCGGTCCACCGCAAGGCGTCCTACCGCCAGTCCCAGCCCCTATGCCTTGGGGTATCTCCCCGATGCTCTTCACTGAGTGTCCCGGGGGCCCGAACCATTTCCTTTGAAAAAATGAAGTGTCCAAACTACAGGTGGTGTAGCTTACTTAACAGCTGGGATAATCCGCTGACTAGCAGACACTGCTACTAGGCACAAAGTATTTCCTGGGCTAGATGCAGTTAAAAATTTGTAATTAGATACTCTCGTTGGATGCTGAGAAAGCACTCCATGGAGTCTCCTGGCACGCCATATATTATTACCTTAAAAAGCTTGGGGTAGGGGTCTAGGGGACCCTGTTATAGGCAAAATCACAGCCCTGTATCGCAATACGTCACCTAGGCTGAAGATAAATGGAACATTTTCATCACCTTTCATAATCACCAATGGGACAAGACAGGGATGTCCTCTGTCCCCTCTCTTATACATCCTAGTGATGGAGCACCTGCTCTCATCAATTCGCCATAACCCCAATATTAGGTGGATTGAGGTGGGAGGCACCGAGTACAAGTGCTCTGCATTTGCTGATGATGTCCTAGTATATATCACTCAGTCACATATATCCATCCCTGCTGTTATGGCTGAAATAGATCACTTTGTTACATGGTCAAATTTTAAAATCAATGCAGCGAAGTCTGAGGCCCTCGATGTCTCCCTCCCCAAATCCATACAGGATTCCATCCAGTCCAACTTTCCCTTTGCCTGGCCCTCACACGGTATCAAATACTTAGGAATTCGTATTCATAGAGACCTCTCCCATCTATGTTATCTTAATTTTGGGCCCTTTATTGAACAACTCCATACAGACCATGGTTGGCAAGTTAGAACTGTAAGATTCACTACGTGAACCACTGGTGTTTTGTGGAAAAGCACATGTACACTGTGTTCCAAATTATTATGCAAAAAGTGTTTAGGAGTGATAATGGAAGAATTTGTTTGTTTGTCAGTTAAATTCATTGATGGTGATGTGTGTCAGGGCTCTTTATATCACTGTAAGAAATTGCAGACACCTGTGCTAATTAGTTTGGCAGGTGTGTCCAATGAAAGGCAAGACTACTTAAGAAGGCTGTCCCACATTATTAAGCAGCCTACATTTTGTGCCAAAATGGGAAAGAAAAAGGATGTGTCGGCTGCTGAGAAGCAACAAATTGTGGAGTGTTTAGGTCAAGGCATGACTACAATCAACATTGCCAAGACACTTCATCCTGATCATCGCACAATCAAGAAGTATGTAGCTGATTGTAACGGGTCTGGGAGGCGGAACCTCTGAGCAACTATACAAGGGGGCGGTCCTTGTAAGGAAGCAAGTGACTCCCAGGGAAGACGGGCAGGTAGTCACGGCAAGTGACAGGGACAGTCTCTGGGTAGAAGGGCAGGTAGTCATGGCAAGTGACAGGGACAGTCTCTGGGTAGAAGGGCAGGTAGTCACAGCAAGTGACAGGGACAGTCTCTGGGTAGACTAGCAGACAGGTAGCAGGTGGACGCTCCCAGGTGAGCGGGCAAGAGTCTCTGGACGGGCAGGTGGTCACAGCAAGTGACGGCAGAGCCTCCAGGTAGGCTAGCAGGCAGGTAGCAGGTGAGCGCTCCCAGGTGAGCGGGCAAGAGTCTCTGGACTGGCAGGTGGTCACGGCAAGTGACGGCAGAGCCTCCAGGTAGGCTAGCAGGCAGGTAGCAGGTGAGCGCTCCCAGGTGAGTGGGCAGGCTGGTCCATAGACAGACTGACAGGTGTCGGAAGGCAGACCGTCGGACCGCAGGCTTGCAAGCAGGTAAGCGGATATCAGGCAGGTATCAAGCAGGAATCTGGCAGGTGACTGGCAGGTAACAGGCAGGAATCTGGCAGGTGACTGGCAGGTAACTGGTAACGGGACCTGAGGGCTGAAGCAGAGTGAAGGCTTTTCAACAACATTGCTCGGGCACCTCCATTTTGGAGGAGGTGCCTTATATATGGTGAGGTCCTCCGGTCATTGGCCGGGGACTACTTAGGACGGCGCGCGCGGCCCCTTTAAGAGAGGGGGAGCGCGCGCGCGCGCGCCCTAAGCACAGTGGCCGGGAAGCAGCGCGCGCTGCCAGCAGAGCGGAAGGAGGACGCCGGGCACGGAGCGGAGAGGTGAGGGGAACAGCATCCCTGCCTAGCAGGAGGCAGGGACGCCGACGCTACAGTACCCCCCCTTTAGGCCCCCCCTTTTTTAGGCCAGACAGAAATTTATCAAGGATGAGAGGGGCATGGATGTTCTCCCGGGGCTCCCAAGTTCTCTCCTCAGGACCAAACCCCTTCCAATCTACCAGAAAAAAGTTTTTTCCTCTTACCCTTTTGGTGGCCAGAATGTTCTCTACCTCAAACTCATTTTCAGCGGAAACCGGAGCAGGAGGCGTACCTGTAGACTTGGAAAAAGAGTTAAGTACCACGGGTTTGAGGAGAGATACATGGAAGGCGTTAGGGATCCGCAAGTTGGCCGGGAGTTTCAATTTATAGGCCACTGGGTTGATTTGTTTGATAACTTCCAGTGGGCCGATGAACCGAGGCCCTAACTTGTAGGAAGGAATCTTGAGCCGGACATACTTGGACGAGAGCCAGACTTTATCTCCAGGACGGAATTGTGGAGGATCCAGGCGTTTTTTGTCAGCGTGTTTTTTCATCTGCTCGGACGACTGAAGGAGTGCGGATCGGGTACTCTCCCAAATGGAGGAAAATTTGCTAACGAGAGATTCCGCAGCCGGATTGTCCACCGAGGTGGAGACGGGAAATGGGATCCGAGGATGCTGACCGAAGACTACAAAAAACGGGGATTTGGAGGAAGATTCACTCTCGTGATTATTGTAAGAGAATTCGGCCCATGGCAGGAGATCCACCCAGTCTGAATGGTGGGCATTAACGAAGTGCCGGAGGTAACTGGTCAGGATCTGATTGATCCGCTCCACTTGACCATTGGACTGTGGGTGGTATGCGGAGGAGAAGTCCAGGGTGACGTCTAGCAGCTTACATGTGGCTCTCCAGAAGCGTGAGGTGAACTGAACCCCACGATCCGACATGATGTGGAGGGGCAGGCCATGGAGACGGAAGATGTGGCGGATAAAGTCTTTAGCCTGCTCGGGTGCAGACGGGAGGCCTGGCAGGGGAATGAAATGAGCCATTTTGGAAAAGCGGTCAGCGACCACCCAAATGACCGTACAACCGGCAGAGACAGGGAGATCTGTTATGAAGTCCATAGCTATATGCTGCCAGGGGGCAGCAGGTACTGGAAGAGGAAGGAGGCGACCGGCTGGCAGGTGTCTCGGAACCTTGTTGCGGGCGCAGGACACACAGGCAGAAACAAAGTCTATTACGTCCTTGTGCAGGGTAGGCCACCAGTAGTGCCGGGTGATAAGCTGGAGGGTCTTTTTCTGACCGGCGTGGCCAGCAAGCTTAGACGAGTGACCCCAGTGTAGGATCTTCTCCCGATCAGGTACCGTTACGAACGTCTTACCGGGAGGGAGACGATTTAGACTCACGGGGGCCACCTGCATTACTGTGGCGGGATCGATGATGTGTTTAGGTTCCTACTCAAGATCAGACACCAGGAAGGATCGGGACAAGGCGTCAGCTTTGATGTTTTTGTCAGCCGGGCGAAAATGAAGAGCAAAATCAAAGCGAGCAAAAAACAAGGACCACCGGGCTTGGCGCGGGTTAAGTCTCTGGGCACTCTGGAGGTAAGCCAAGTTCTTGTGGTCCGTGTAAATTATTACCGGGTGAAGAGCCCCCTCGAGCAGGTAACGCCACTCCTCCAATGCCATCTTAATGGCCAATAACTCTCGGTCTCCTATAGAATAGTTGCGCTCGGAAGAGGAGAAGAGTTTGGAGAAGAAGCCGCAAGTTACCATTCTCCCGGAAGACGATTTTTGGGTAAGTACCGCTCCGGCTCCAGAGGAGGAGGAGTCAACTTCCAGGAAGAATTGCTTGTTGCCGTCCGGGCGATGCAGCACCGGGGCGGAAGAGAAAGCCTGTTTTAAGGAAAGAAAGGCTTCCTCTGCTTCGGGCGGCCATTCTCTGGGATTAGTGCCCTTACGGGTGAGCGCAGAGATTGGGGCAGTCCGGGAAGAGAAGTGCGGTATGAAGAGGCGGTAGTAGTTGGCGAAGCCCAGGAACCGCTGAATAGCCTTCAACCCCTCTGGTCGAGGCCACTTCTCGATGGCAGACAGTTTCTCAGGATCCATTCGTAGGCCGGTCTGAGAAATTATGTAGCCCAAAAACGGAAGCGAGGTCTGCTCAAAGAGGCACTTCTCATATTTAGCGTAGAGGTGGTTCTGCCTGAGCCTGAGCAGAACCTGACGAACATCCCTCCGGTGTGTGGGGAGATCCGGAGAGAAGACCAAGATGTCGTCCAGGTACACCACTACGCAGGAGTAGAGAAGGTCCCGGAAGATGTCATTGACCAACTCTTGAATGACGGTGGGAGCGTTACAGAGACCGAAGGGCATTACCAGGTATTCATAGTGGCCGTCCCGGTTGTTGAATGCCGTCTTCCATTCATCCCCCTGACGGATAGGGACCAGGTTATACGCCCCACGGAGGTCCAGCTTGGTGAAGATTCTAGCCCCCCTCAGACGGTCAAATAATTCCGGAATGAGCGGAAGGGGGTATTTATTCTTCACCGTGATCTGGTTAAGGCCTCTATAGTCTATACAGGGACGGAGTGAGCCGTCCTTCTTTTTGACGAAGAAGAAGCCTGCTCCCGCCGGGGAAGTAGATTTCCGGATGAATCCCCGGGCCAGATTCTCCTCAATATATTCTGACATGGATCGGGTCTCAGCAGCGGACAAAGGGTAAATGCCCCCACGGGGAGGAGTAGTGCCGGGCATCAGGTCGATTGGGCAGTCGTATGGTCTATGAGGGGGTAATGTCTCTGCCTCCTTTTTATTAAAGACGTCCGCATACGACCAATAAGGAGCCGGAAGACCAGGTAGATTGGCTGGAGTAGGAGAAGGATGGACAGGATGGACGGGAACTAAACAAGTCTTATGGCAGTCCTGTCCCCAGCGAAGGACTTCTCCGGTCTGCCAATCAAGCACGGGTGCATGTCTCTGAAGCCAAGGTAGGCCTAGTAAGAGGGCGTGAGAGAGTCCAGGCAGAACATGAAAGAAGATGCTCTCAGAGTGCAGCATTCCCACCTGCAGGGTTATGGATTCGGTGATGAGTTGGATGGGATGTGGTAAGAGGCCCCCATCCACGGCAGCGACAGATAAGGGTACAGCTAGAGGTTTGGTGGGAATGCGGTATTTCTCTACCAGAGACTGAGAAATGAGATTTCCGGCAGCTCCAGAGTCAAGTTGGGCTAGTTCAAAATAACGGTTCTCCCCGCAGATGATAGAGACCGAAAGCAACAGAGATGGAGAGGGTTTACTCTTGTCTAGGACGACCTCTCTGAGCGATCCTAGACACAGGCGTTTCCCGACCTCTCTGGGCAGGAATGGATCCGGTGCTCCTTACTGCCACAGTAGAAGCAGCTCCCCTCGGCACGGCGTAACTCTTGACGGGTTTTGACCATCTTGATCTGGTCGACCTGCATAGGCTCGGGTGAGTGCGCCTGGGGAGTAGCGGGAGAAGTGACAGGTTTCTGAAAGGTAGGGGCTAGACGTGGAAACCTCCTCTCACGGGTGACCTCTTTGGCGCGTTCCTGGAACCGGATATCAATCCGGGTGGCAAGAGTTATTAAGTCGTCGAGAGTGGTAGGTATATCCCGACCGGCGAGTTCATCTTTAATACGGCCGGACAGACCCTTCCAAAAGACAGACACCAGGGCGTCATTATCCCAGGCCAGCTCCGAAGCAAGGGTACGGAACCGTATGGCATATTGGCCCACGGTGAGATTTCCTTGATGGAGGCGTAGCAGAGATGATGCGGATGAGGTCTTCCGTCCGGGTTCGTCGAAGACTTTCCGGAAAGCCGTGAGAAAGGCTGGCAGGTTGGACACCAGGGGGTCTTCTCTCTTCCATAGAGGATTTAGCCAAGCCAGTGCCTCCCCCGTGAGATGGGACATGATGAAGGCTACTTTGGCCCGGTCGGAGATAAACTGGTGGGACAGGAGTTCAAAGTGCAGGGTGCACTGGTTTATGAAGCCCCGAGCTTGAGCGGGGTCGCCTCCGAAGCGAGGAGGTGCAGAAAGCCGGGGTCCGGGGCTGGATGCCATGGTATTTGTGGGCAGCGGCGCTGCCGGGCTGCGAGTCATGACACTAGCGGTGGTTGCTGGTGGAGCAGTCAGAGTGTCCAGGCGAGAGTTAACATTCCGCAGATGACTCAGGATGGACTCCTGTTGGGACCTCTGACGGGACAGTTCATGACATAGGTCCGAGAGCAAGGGAGCTTGGGTGCCACCGGGTTCCATGGCCCGAGCAAACTGTAACGGGTCTGGGAGGCGTAACCTCTGAGCAACTATACAAGGGGGCGGTCCTTGTAAGCAAGCGGGTGGCTCCCAGGGAAGATGGGCAGGTAGTCACGGCAAGTGACAGGGACAGTCTCTGGGTGGAAGGGCAGGTAGTCATGGCAAGTGACAGGGACAGTCTCTGGGTAGAAGGGCAGGTAGTCACAGCAAGTGACAGGGACAGTCTCTGGGTAGACTAGCAGACAGGTAGCAGGTGGACGCTCCCAGGTGAGCGGGCAAGAGTCTCTGGACGGGCAGGTGGTCACAGCAAGTGACGGCAAAGCCTCCAGGTAGGCTAGCAGGCAGGTAGCAGGTGAGCGCTCCCAGGTGAGCGGGCAAGAGCCTCTGGACTGGCAGGTGGTCACGGCAAGTGACGGCAGAGCCTCCAGGTAGGCTAGCAGGCAGGTAGCAGGTGAGCGCTCCCAGGTGAGCGGGCAGGCTGGTCCATAGACAGACTGACAGGTGTCGGAAGGCAGACCGTCGGACCGCAGACTTGCAAGCAGGTAAGCGGATATCAGGCAGGTATCAAGCAGGAATCTGGCAGGTGACTGGCAGGTAACAGGCAGGAATCTGGCAGGTGACTGGCAGGTAACTGGTAACGGGACCTGAGGGCTGAAGCAGAGTGAAGGCTTTGCAACAACATTGCTCGGGCACCTCCATTTTGGAGGAGGTGCCTTATATATGGTGAGGTCCTCCGGCCATTGGCCGGGGACTCCTTAGGACGGCGCGCGGCCCCTTTCAGAGAGGGGGAGCGCGCGCGCCCTAAGCACAGTGGCCGGGAAGCAGCGCGCGCTGCCAGCAGAGAGGGAGGAGGACGCCGGGCACGGAGCGGAGAGGTGAGGGGAACAGCGTCCCTGCCTAGCAGGAGGCAGGGACGCCGACGCTACACTGATTCACAGTACACACGTGTGCGTGCTGATAAGGGAAAATTGAGGACTCTTTCCTCCAGGCAATTACGTCAGGTTAAAAGAGCAGCGGCAAAATAGCCTTGTCATAGCAGCAGACAAGTTTTTGAAGCTGCTGGTCCCTCCAACGTCCCCCGAACAACAAGATGCAGAGTCCTTCAGAGGTTTGCAGCTGTGCGTAAGCCATCCTATCGACCTCCTCTATCCACTGCACACAAGCAAAAACGGCTCCAGCGGGCCAAACAGTACAAGAAGACAGACTTCAAAACTGTTTTGTTCACCGATGAGTGCCGTGCAACGCTCGATGGTCCAGATGGATGGAGTGGAGGATGGCTGGTTGATGGACACCCCACGCAAACACGGCTACAGCGCCAACAAGGAGGAGGTGGAGTAATGTTTTGGGCTGGAATCATGGGGAGAGAGATTGTCGGACCCTTTAGGATCCCTGAAGGGGTAAAGATGAACTCCATAATGTAAGTGGAGTTTCTCAAACAGCACTTCCTGCCATGGTTCAAGAAGAATAACCGTGTATTCCAAAGCAAGATCATTTTCATGCATGATAATGCACCATCTCATGCTGCACATAACACATCTGCATCTCTGGCTGATATGGGCATAAATGGGAACAAACTTATGGTGTGACCCCCATGCTCCCCTGACCTCAACCCCATTCAGAACCTCTGGAGCATCATCAAAAGGAGTGTCTATGATGGCGGGAGGCAGTTCACATCTAAGCAACAGCTCTGGGAGGGTATTCTGTCCTCATGCAAAACAATTGAAGCAGAAACCATCCAAAACCTGACAAATTCAATGGACGAGACAGTTCAGAAGCTCCTTTCGAACAAGGGGTCCTATGTGCAAATGTAATATCACCTAGAATAAAGTTTTGAGTTGAAAACTGTTTGATTTCAGTTTCTAATAACCTGCTAATGCTTATAATTTCAAAAATTACCATTTTTTCGTTCTTTATTAAAATGAAAAGGTTGATCGAAGAGTGTGGGGTTTTTAAGAGTGTGGCAACCCAGTAGTCAGGATTATTTCGAATTCTGACAATCTGAGGGTCATGTTGCAGGTAGTGCAGCAAGAAGGCACTCATGTGTCTTGCGCATCTAGGAGACCCAAAATTATTTTCCGGGCTAGATGCAGCTAAAAATTATTATTAATAGAATCAGTACTGCAAACTGCTACAAAGCCCAAATTATTTTCCAGCCAAGATACAGATAAACATGATTAGTAATTGTAAATCTGGTGGAGCTTAATATAGATGGCCTAATAGAAGCAGTACTGCAAACTGCTACAAAGCCCAAATTATTTTCCAGCCAAGATACAGATAAACATGATTAGTAATTTTAAAATCTGGTGGAGTTTAGTATAGATGGCCTAATAGAATCAGTACTGCACACTGCTACAAGGCCCAAATTATTTTCCAGCCAAGATACAGATAAACATGATTAGTAATTTTAAATCTGGTGGAGCTTAGTATAGATGGCCTAATAGAATCAGTACTGCACACTGCTACAAGGCCCAAATTATTTTCCAGCCAAGATACAGATAAACATGATTAGTAATTTTAAAGCTTAAAACGGTTGGTGAGGTGATTTTAACAAATCATCAAGCTTTTACTCTCCCCAGGATGACACAGGGGTAGAAAAGTCATTTCGGATCCATGATTTGTTCATCTTTATGAACTTGAGTCTGTCTACATTATCAGTGGAGAGCCGTGTGTGCTTATCTGTCAGCACACCACCAGCAGCGCTGAACACACGTTCAGACAGAACGCTGGCTGCAGGGCATGACAAGATCTCCAAGGCGTAAGTGGCGAGCTCTGGCCATTTATCCAGATTGGAAGCCCAAAAAGAGCAAGGGTCCAGTGACACAGTCATGGCTTCAATGTTTACTTGGAGATACTCCTGTACCATCGTCTCTAGGCGTTTACTATGTGTCAGACTTCTTGTCTCCTGTGGCCTTGCAAAGGATGGGCTAAAAAAGTGGTGAAATGATTCCGCAAAATTGATGTTACCAGCAGATACTGTGTTTCTGTTACGGTTTGAGTGCTGAACACTCGACGGTCCCACGGTTGGCAAGTTAGAACTGTGAGATTCACTACGTGCACCACTGGTGTTTTGTGGAAAAGCACATGTAAGATTCTGCAACAGTCTCTGCTGATACTCCTGCATGCGTGCATCCCTTTCTATGGAGGAATAATTTCTGCAAATTTACTTTTGTACCGGGGATCTAACAGTGTGGCAACCCAGTAGTCAGGATTATTTCTAATTCTCCCAATTCGAGGGTCATGTTGCAGGTAGTGCAGCAAGAAGGCACTCATGTGTCTTGCGCATCCAGGAGCACCAAGTCCCTGTTGTGTTGGTGGCGAGGTAACAATCATGCTTCTTTCCTCTGTCCTCTCCCCCCAACCTCGCACAACAGAAATGTGATCAAGGTCTCCCTCATTTGATGTGTCTTCCATCAGTTCGTCCTCCACTTCTTCCTGGGCTCCTGCACCTTCCTCACTAGTTTGGCTGCTACCATGCGCCCTGGTAAAACCATCTCCCCCACCCTCACATGCCTGCCGTCTTGGTGCTGCCGACCGTCTGGACCTTGCAGATGTTAGCCCTTCCGCATACAACTCCTCCTCCTCTACTTCCTCCACCTCCTCTTGTGCCACCACCAGACTCCGAATTCTGTTTAACATGTGCTCCAGCATGTAAATCACCGGAATAGTCATGCTGATAATGGCATCGTCAGCACTAAACATCTTCGTCGCCATTTCAAAACTGTGCAGAAGGGTGCATATGTCCCTAATCTGAGACCACTCCTCCATCGTGATTTGCCCCACCTCTGGATATTGTTGGCCCAGGCTATACGTCAGAACGTATTGCACCAGGGCGTGTCGGTGCTGCCACAGTCGCTGCAACATGTGCAGAGTAGAGATGAGCGGTGTTCGACTACAACTGTTCGCCAATCTCAAATTCGAGCTGTTTTGGGCGGTGTTCGAGTTGTTCGACGAACCCGAACGATTTGCAAAAAATTCGGCTGTTCGAGGTTATGTTCGATAACTGTTCGTGCACCAAAAGCGTGTCCTGCATGTCTGGCGCTATTTAGAGCACCAATCATGCAGGGATTGTCTGCCACTCACTGTAATGCCACAGCCATGGTGGTTGTGGCATTACAGTGATTGCCCAAATCGATGGGAACAGTGCCAACAGTGAAACAAGCCGGCAATTCAGCAGCGGCATACACCTGTACCCGACAATTTAGAACCGAAAGAATAGAGCTTCACACATAGATTAGATAGATATAAACATGTCAGCCACATATATACGAAGTACAGTGAAAGTGCTGCTTACTGTACTTGTCATTTAGCGTAAAGGATTTATCAAAAAAAATAATAGTGTTTTCATGCACCGTCTCTTTAAAAAAGCCGGCCGGCAATTCAGCAGCGGTACCCGACAATTTATAACAGACAGAATAGAGCTTCACACATAGATTAGATAGATAGAAACATGTCAGCCACATATATACGAAGTACAGTGACAGTGTTGCTTACTGTACTTGTCATTTAGCGTAAAGGATTTATCAAAAAAAATAATAGTGTTTTCATGCACCGTCTCTTTAAAAAAGCCGGCCGGCAATTCAGCAGCTGTACCCGACAATTTATAACAGACAGAATAGAGCTTCACACATAGATTAGATAGATAGAAACATGTCAGTCACATATATATGAAGTACAGTGATAGTGTTGGTTACTGTACTTGTCATTTAGTATTAAAATAAAGGATTTATTATTAAAAAAATTGGCGTGGGGTTCCCCTTAATTTTAGGCTCTAGCGGAGGTTAAGCAGACGGCTGGGGCAGATGTTTGAAGCCTGGGAAGGGGGTAATACCCACGGAGCTTCCCAGGCTACTAATATCAGCCCCCAGCTGAATATATAGCCTTTACTAGCTATTAAAATGGGGGACCCCCCAAAAAAAATGACGTGGGGTCCCCCCTAATTTAATAGCTAGCAAAGGCTAGGCAGACAGCTGGGGGCTGATATTAATAGCCCAGGAAGGGAGCCATGAATATTGGCCCCCTCCCAGGCTAGAAACACCAGCCGTCAGCCGCCCCAGAAATGGCGCATTCATAGGATGCGCCAATTCTGGCACTTAGCCTCGCTCTTCCACGCTGCCCTGGTGCGGTGGCAGGGGGTAATAGGGTTGGGGTTGATGTCAGCTTATAATGCCAGCTGACATCAAGCCCAGGTTAGTAATGGAGAGGCGTCTATAAGACACCCCCATTACTAACCCCATAGTCAAAGTTAAAAAAAACACAAACACCCAGAATAAAGTCCTTTAATTGAAATAAAGACACAATCCTTTATTGTTCTAAATTAAACCATACTTACCGTCACGCCCATTCCAGCTGAAGCCAACGATCTCCTGCAATAAAAGAAAAATAACAAAGCAACCTCATCCTTACCTTTCCATGGTTCCCACGACAGCTTCAGCTCTGCTACATCGAGATGACAGGCTGAACCGCAGCAGAACGCTGCCATCCAGCCTCTCATCCCGCAGACACTGAGAAGCGCAGGCTTGCTTGCGCTGCTCAGCGTCTCTCTGTGACGACATCCAGATGAGCCGAGTTCATGTCCAATGAACTCGGCTCACCTCATGCACGTCACTGACAGCGTGGGAAAATTCTCACGCTGAAGCGGTGAGTGCAGGAGAATTCTCCCACGCTGTCAGTGACGTGCATAAGGTGAGCTCATGTCCAATAAACTCAGCTCACCTCCTGCACGTCACTGACAGCGTGGGAGAATTCTCCTGCACTCAGCGCTTCAGCGTGAGAATTCTCCCACGCTGAAGCGCTGAGTGCAGGAGAATTTTCCCACGCTGTCAGTGACGTGCATAAGGTGAGCTCATGTCCAATGAACTCAGCTCACCTCCTGCACGTCACTGACAGCGTGGGAGAATTCTCCTGCACTCAGCGCTTCAGTGTGAGAATTCTCCCACGCTGAAGCGCTGAGTGCAGGAGAATTTTCCCACGCTGTCAGTGACGTGCATGAGGTGAGCCGAGTTCATTGGACATTAACTCGGCTCATCTGGATGCCCTCACAGAGAGACACTGTGGAGCGCAAGCAAGCCTGCGCTTCTCAGTGTCTGCGGGATGACAGGCTGGATGGCAGCGTTCTGCTGCGGTCCAGCCTGTCATCTCGATGTAGCAGAGCTGAAGCTGTCATGGGAACCATGGAAAGGTAAGGATGATGTTGCTTTATTATTTTTCTTTTATTGCAGGAGATCGTTGGCTTCAGCTGGAATGGGCGTGATGGTAAGTATGGTTTAATTTAGAACAATAAAGAATTGTGTGTTTATTTCAATTAAAGGACTTTTTTCTGGGTGTTGTGTTTTTTTTAAATACTTTACTAGAAATTCATGGTGGTCATGTCTAATATTGGCGTGACCCCATGAATTTCGGGCTTAGGGCCAGCTGATAATGCCAAGCTGGCCCTAACCCCTTTATTACCCAGTGAGCCACCGCATCAGAGCCCTGGATGAGTTGGGTACAGCGACAGAAGATGGCGCTTCTATGAACGCGCCATTTTCCGGGGTGGCTGCGGACTGCAATTTGCAGCGGGGGTGGCCCAGAAAGCTTGGGCCTCCCTGCGCTGCAGATTCCAGCCCCCAGCTGCCTAGTTGTACCTGGCTGGACACAAAAACAGGGCGAAGCCCCACGTCAATTTTCTTTAAATTATTTCATGAAATAATTAAGAAAAAAAGGGCTTCCCTATATTGTTGTGTCCGGCCAGGTACAAATAGGCAGCTGGTGGTTGGGGGCAGCCCATTCCTGCCTGCTGTACCTGGCTGGACACAAATATAGTGCGAAGCCCCACGTCAATTTTTTTTAAATTATTTCATGAATTTCCTGAAATAATTTAAAAAAATTGAAGTGGGGCTTCGCACTATATTTGTGTCCAGCCAGGTACAGCAGGCAGGAACGGGCTGCCCCCAACCACCAGCTGCCTATTTGTATCTGGCCGGACACAACAATATAGGGAAGCCCTTTTTTTCTTAATTATTTCATGAATTTCATGAAATAATTAAAAAAAATTGAAGTGGGGCTTCGCACTATATTTGTGTCCAGCCAGGTACAGCAGGCAGGAACGGGCTGCCCCCAACCACCAGCTGCCTATTTGTATCTGGCCGGACACAACAATATAGGGAAGGCCTTTTTTTCTTAATTATTTCATGAATTTCATGAAATAATTAAAAAAAAAGTACGTGGGGCTTCGCCCTATTTTTGTGTCCAGCCAGGTACAACTAGGCAGCTGGGGGCTGGAATCTGCAGCGCAGGGAGGCCCAAGCTTTCTGGGCCCCCCCCCCCGCTACAAATTGCAGTCTGCAGCCACCCCGGAAAATGGCGCGTTCATAGAAGCGCCATCTTCTGGCGCTGTACCCAACTCATCCAGGGCCCTGGTGCGGTGGCTCACTGGGTAATAAAGGGGTTAGGGCCAGCTTGGTATTATCAGCTGGCCCCAAGCCCAAAATTCATGGGGTCACGCCAGTATTAGACATGATCGCCATGAATTTCTAGTAAAGTATTTAAAAAAAACACAACACCCAGAATAAAGTCCTTTAATTGAAATAAAGACACAATTCTTTATTGTTCTAAATTAAACCATACTTACCATCACACCCATTCCAGCTGAAGCCAACGATCTCCTGCAATAAAAGAAAAATAATAAACCAACCTCATCCTTACCTTTCCATGGTTCCCACGACAGCTTCAGCTCTGCTACATCGAGATGACTGGCTGGACCGCACCAGAACGCTGCCATCCAGTCTGTCATCCCGCAGACACTGAGAAGCGCAGGCTTGCTTGCGCTCCTCACTGTCTCGCTGTGACGGCATCCAGATGAGCCGAGGTCATGTCCAATGAACTCGGCTCACCTCATGCACGTCACTGACAGCGTGGGAAAATTCTCACGCTGAAGTGCTGAGTGCAGGAGAATTCTCCCACGCTGTCAGTGATGTGCATGAGGTGAGCTCATGTCCAATGAACTCAGCTCACCTCCTGCACGTCACTGACAGCGTGGGAAAATTCTCCTGCAATCAGCGCTTCAGCGTGAGAATTTTCCCATGCTGTCAGTGACGTGCATGAGGTGAGCCGAGTTCATTGGACATGAACTCGGCTCATCTGGATGTCGTCACAGAGAGACGCTGAGCAGCGCAAGCAAGCCTGCGCTTCTCAGTGTCTGCGGGATGACAGGCTGGATGGCAGCGTTCTGCTGCGGTCCAGCCTGTCATCTCGATGTAGCAGAGCTGAAGCTGTGGTGGGAACCATGGAAAGTGTAATGCACACGCCCGGGCTGAGCGGCGTGTGCGTGTGATTGTAGTGATTCCACTGGACCATGAACCGGAGAGTGCCTGGAGGGGCGTGACTAAGTATCTGGCCGATCCGACCAAGATGGCACGACGACATACGACGCCAGTGCACCAGGGAGAAACCGGGCAGAGGAACCAGGTGCTACTCCAGGTCAAACTCCGGACACGGGGGTTGACCCACACAGGGATTACTGGATCAGGCTGGTTAGGCTGGCGCACAGACTGGAGGGTATAGGCAGGCACGACTGGTATGCAGGCAGGCGGGTAAAGGCAAGCGCAGCTAGAGTGCAGACAGGGAGGCACTAGCAGGTAGGAACACAGGCGGGATAGGACCCAGTACACACTGGGACTCAGGAACAATACAGGTAGAGGGGTACAGGCAAGCACAGCTAGAGTGCAGACAGGGAGGCACTAGCAGGTAGGAACACAGGCGGGATAGGACCCAGTACACACTGGGACTCAGGAACAGGCAGGTTAGGCTGGCAAAGACTGGTGGATATAAGCAAACACGGCAGGTATGCAGATGGGTGGATACAGGCGAGTATGCAGGCAGGGAGGTACTGGCCGAAAGGACGGGCTGGAGCACAGAAAGGTTAAGACCCAGTACAGACTGGGTCACAGAACCGCAGATGCGGTAGACAACCACAGCAGAGAGGGAACGCCCGAAGCGGTGGGCAAGAACAGAGCAGGACGGGGCTGCAGGAGCAGCGAGCACAAGCAGGGCAGGACAGGACTGCCGGAGCAGCGGGCAGAAGCAGGGCAGGACAGGACTGCCGGAGCAGCGGGCAGAAGCAGGGCAGGACAGGACTGCCGGAGCAGCGGGCAGAAGCAGGGCAGGACAGGACTGCCGGAGCAGCGGGCAGAAGCAGGGCAGGACAGGACTGCCGGAGCAGCGGGCAGAAGCAGGGCAGGACAGGACTCTGTTCACACGGAACAGACAGGAAGAGAAAGGCAGAGCCAGATACCAACAGGGTACTTGCAGTGAAGTAGCGAGTGGACCACAAACTCACAAACGGGAGTACAGAGACAACAAGCAGGAGTTAGGTACGAGTTCAGACTCTGCAGAAAAAGGAAGGGAACGGACATCGGACATAGAGGCAAAACAGGTAAAGGATAGGAGAGAGTTCAGACTGGAACTGAGTGTACGGAGGAGACCGACACTGCAGAGGGATACAGGAGCGGGTCTGGGAATACGGCCCCCAGAGAGGCGGGACGAACAGGCAAGGAGCGTGTTCAGACAGGACAGACAAGATACAGGAGCGGGTCTAGGTAATCAGCCCCTAGAAGGCGGGAGGAACAGGCTAGGAGCGTGTTCAGACAGGACAGACAAGATACAGGAACGGGTCTAGGTAATCGGCCCCTAGAAGGCGGGAGGAACAGGCTAGGAGCGTGTTCAGACAGGCCTGGAAATACAGCCTCCAGGATAGGCAGACAAGAGAACACAGACAGGACTCAGTTCAGACACGGGAACTGATACCGCAAGGCAGGAGACATAGACAGGACTCAGTTCAGACACGGGAACTGATACCGCAAGGCAGGAGACATAGACAGGACTCAGTTCAGACACGGGAACTGATACCGCAAGGCAGGAGACAAAGAACGGGACCTGGCACCTACAGAGTGCAAGCACACACTGAAAAAAACACAATGCTCAGGCAGGGATTGATTGCCGCAGCTGGGTTATATACCAGGTGACAGACAGCAATAGGCTGAGGACGCACAAGGGGTGTGACCCACAGCAGGTACAAAAAGCAGGAAGTGATCGGGCGCCGCCCTTAAGCAGCAGAAACAGACACAAACAGACAGCATGGAGGGAAGCCAGAGAGACATTCTGGACTGGAGATCAAGTGCGCGCTCTTGCACAGTGGGAGA
Source organism: Phyllobates terribilis (assembly GCF_046119375.1). NCBI lineage: Eukaryota > Metazoa > Chordata > Amphibia > Anura > Dendrobatidae > Phyllobates > Phyllobates terribilis. The sequence goes on along the minus strand of NW_027362769.1, from coordinate 211,525,933 downwards.
TGGACCACTATGCAAGGACGCCGCCAGGTATGTTACAGAAAGGTAAGGATGAGGTTGCTTTATTATTTTTCTTTTATTGCAGGAGATCGTTGGCTTCAGCTGGAATGGGCGTGATGGTAAGTATGGTTTAATTTAGAACAATAAAGGATTGTGTCTTTATTTCAATTAAAGGACTTTATTCTGGGTGTTTGTGTTTTTTTTAACTTTGACTATGGGGTTAGTAATGGGGGTGTCTTATAGACGCCTCTCCATTACTAACCTGGGCTTGATGTCAGCTGGCATTATAAGCTGACATCAACCCCAACCCTATTACCCCCTGCCACCGCACCAGGGCAGCGTGGAAGAGCGAGGCTAAGTGCCAGAATTGGCGCATCATATGAATGCGCCATTTCTGGGGCGGCTGACGGCTGGTGTTTCTAGCCTGGGAGGGGGCCAATATTCATGGTTCCCTTCCTGGGCTATTAATATCAGCCCCTAGCTGTCTGCCTAGCCTTTGCTAGCTATTAAATTAGGGGGGACCCCACGTCATTTTTTTGGGGGGGTCCCCCATTTTAATAGCTAGTAAAGGCTATGTATTCAGCTGGGGGCTGATATTAGTAGCCTGGGAAGCTCCGTGGGTATTACCCCCTTCCCAGGCTTCAAACATCTGCCCCAGCCGTCTGCTTAACCTCCGCTAGAGCCTAAAATTAAGGGGAACCCCACGCCAATTTTTTTAATAATAAATCCTTTATTTTAATACTAAATGACAAGTACAGTAACCAACACTATCACTGTACTTCATATATATGTGACTGACATGTTTCTATCTATCTAATCTATGTGTGATGCTCTATCTTTCTGTTCTAAATTGTCGGGTACAGATGCTGAATTGCCGGCCGGCTTTTTTAAAGAGACAGTGCATGAAAACACTATTATTTTTTTAAATAAATCCTTTACACTAAATGACAAGTACAGTAAGCAACACTCTCACTGTACTTATTATATATGTGACTGACATGTTTCTATCTATCTAATCTATGTGTGAAGCTCTATTCTTTCTGTTCTAAATTGTCGGGTACAGATGCTGAATTGCCGGCCGGCTTTTTTAAAGAGACGGTGCATGAAAACACTAATATTTTTTTTAATAAATCCTTTACACTAAATGACAAGTGCAGTAACCAACACTGTCACTGTGCTTCTTATATGTGTGACTGACATGTTTCTATCTATCTAATCTATGTGTGATGCTCTATTCCTTCTTGTCTAAATTGTCGAGTACCGGTGTATGCCGCTGCTGAATTTGCCGGCCGGCTTTTTTAAAGAGAGTGTCTTCTGAGCAGTTTGTCAGCTTTTGGACACCTTTGCAGGTGTTTTCTATGTGTTTCTATGTGTTTTTGTTTGCCTGCCATTGGTTTTAACGGTGTTCGACGGTGTTCTAAGGTGTTCGACGAACAGTTCGACGAACAGTTCCTCGAACATCCCGGTGTTCGACGAACCGAACCGAACCCGAACACTACGGGGGTGGCTCAACACTAGTGCAGAGTTGAATTCCACCGGGTAGGCACATCGCATTTTAGCCGGTGAAGTGGCAGGCACAACGACTTCTATAGAGATGTAAGTCGCTGAGCTGCGGGATGCGAACGGCGGAAGTGAGCACACAGCGACCGTGCCCTCTGCAGAAGGCCATCTAGTCCGGGATAGTGGGCTAAAAATTGCTGGACAACCAGGTTCAACACGTGAGCCATACAAGGCACGTGTGTGACATTGCCCCGGCGAAGGGACGCACCCAGGTTTGCAGCATTGTCGCACACGGCCTTCCCTGGTTTCTGGTCCAGTGGAGACAATCGTTCATGAAACTGGTTCTCCAGAGCTGTCCACAACTCTTCAGCTGTGTGACTCACATTTCCCAGACATTTCAAAGTAAAAACCGGCTGATGACGTTGAGCCCTGCTGCCAGCATAGTAAGGAGGTGTGCAAGATCCCTTTTGCGCAGTTAGAAAGCTTGTGGCATGACCAGACAGGCTTTGGGTGCAGGTGGAGGACCGAGAGGAGGTTGAGGAGGCAGAAGCAGTGGAGGAACTTTGAGATAAAGAGGATTGACGCACAACTCGTGGGGACGGCAAGACTTGGACAGCAGCCCCTTGACCTGCTGTCACCATAGTTACCCAGTGCCCATTCAGCGACATGTAACGCCCCTGTCCATGCCTACTCGTGCAAGTGTCTGTGGTGAAATGCACCCTGTCACACAGAGTTTCTCAATGAAGCGGTGATGTTGTGTGCGACATGCTGGTGGAGCGCAGGTGACTCGCCCCCTGGGCCGTGGGGCACGCGGATCCGGGCGATAGGGGAACGATGGGGGTAGTAGTAGTGGCGGCCCGGGCCCGCGGCTCAGGGTGGTCAGGCCAATGGTAGTCTGCTACGTGCTTTAGATAATGTCCGACTACGCCACCCGTGGATTGCGGTTATTAGGAACCGCCGCTGCAAGGCAGTCCGCTGGGGCTGATGATGGGTGCAGCTGAGGTGATGTGACTCCCCACGGGAAGAGTGCAGCCCCAGGGCAGTGTAGTGGATGGTGGAAGTGATGGTAGTGAGAGTCCCAGTACCGGTAGTGCCGGAGGAGCGAAAAAGCACACAGACAGCATACTGCAGTCCAGCGTCTTTACTCACGGTTAATATCCAAGTCACTTCAGCTGGCAATGACTGCCCGAGCCGTGCTGCGTCCACCAGGTGTGGGGCTCGGTCAACTCCCAGGCAGTTCAGGAGCATGGCACAGGACCCCCTTTTATCCTTTCTCTGGCCTGCCTCACCAGTGACCCACTTTTGTCCAGCTGCCGCGGACCTGTGCGGTTAAACGTGGGCCCCGTCCTCCGCTGTCCTATATGGTGCCTTCCTAGCAGGTTTGATGAGGTGTCGCACCAATATATGATCACGACGACCGGTCTTTGGCTGAGGGTTGTTTCTCCTCCACCAACTTGGGATCCGGTACCCTTAATCTGCCTGACCCTGCACCCTGGATTCTCGTGGGTTCTTAGGGTCCCTTCCACCTTCCTGTTCCTGAGCCCTTCTGTTTCTCTGTCTCTCCTTCTTTGCAGTTCCTTTCTGCTTCTGTTCCTTTCTCTTGGAGCTGAGATGAGCTAGAATCTCAGCTCCCCTTCACCTCCTCCTCGGCCTCTTCTCTAGGCCCACTTCTTCTTCTCCTCTCAGGCCCCGGCCTCTTCCCTAGGCCTGCCTCTGGAGCAGCACTCAGCCTGAGCTGCTGCTCCCTGTCAGCTCTCCTCTCCTCACAGACTGAACACTGTTCTAAGATGGTGCCCACCTTTTATACCTCCCTCTAGCCATGAGCCCAGGTGACCAGCAACCAATGGGCTCCTATCTACGCTCAGGAACCGCCCCCTATCTGCCCCTACAGCACTGGGTGTTCAACCCCTCCCTCCCCACTCCAGCAGGGACATGGTCGGTCGTGCCTGCACTTCTGTCTAGTGGGAGCACCGTTGAGCTGTCCCTGGGAAATGGGGTGTGTGTGCTGCATGCAGCTAACTGAGCCCTGGTCCATACTCCATCCTTACCCGGGAGTGGAATATCACACCTCTGGTCTGAGGTGCAATACCCCTGTAGCGGCCAAACCCTCGGGGCGCTACATTCCCCCCTGGTAAAGCACAGCACATCCTCGGGCTGGAAAAGAGCAAAAACAGTTAAATACAGGACATGCAAACTTTTTTACAACTTTTCACATTTAGAAACAGACAATACGGTTCAGTTCCCTTTATGGGACATACTTTTCTTTTCACTAGACATTATAGAAAACTTTTTCAATACTTCCGGAACTCTTTTGTATAAAACATTATAGAAAACTTTCACATTACTATTTAGCAGCATATAAAATCTAAAACATTTTTAATTAAAGCACATCCTTGTATTCTTGGTTCACGGTCGCGGTGCAACTTGCGACCAGGTGTTCATTCTTCTTAAAGGTGCAACACTGTAGCGAACTTATCTTGAGGTAGACGTTGCAGTTCTTTTATAAAACGAGTAGGGGGCGCTTTAAGAAGCGCAACTATATACAAGGGATTGGCCGTTCCCAGTCCTCGGCCGGTGGGGATAGGGGAATGGCTGCTCACAGTCCTCAGCCTGTTAGGGGAAGAGGGATGGCTGCTCACAGTCCTCAGCCTGGCTACTTAGGGGATAGGGGATAACGTTCACACAGTTCTATATCAGTCCCAACGGGGACCACACTTCACTCTGTAACAGTCCCACACAGTTCCTTTGCACCCTTACGGGTAACTACTTACAATGCCACTTGACCGTTCACTGGTAACGGTGTCTTTGTGACGCTCCTTCTTCCTCCTCATACGGATCTTCAGGCCCGTCCGGGCCCTCCTGGTACTCAGCGTCCGAGTAGTGCTGTTCCTCCTCCTCCACTACTCAGCGGACGTGTAGGGCGTACCACCCCTTCACGCATTGGTGTCGGGTGTAAGACACCACATCGCCTGGGAATAGATCCCGCCCACGATGGCCTTCCGGTAGGTGACTCTCCACATCTCTCCTTGTCACAAACACGTCACTGATGGTCTCGGGGTCTCGGATGAAACCGCAGCCATGTTTCATGTGAAATTTCACGACAGTCCCGGTGACTCGGGGACCGCGGGCAGCTCGGGGATCTCGTCGGGCCTTCATCTTCTGCTCCGCACTTTGGGCCTGCAGCTTCTCCTGTTTCATGCGCCGCTCCCGCTGCTCCCTCTCGAACACCTCCAGCTGTTGGCGGCAGTACTCCCGTCGACGGGCGGCGTACGGGGGCACTAGGCCTTGCGACCGGGCCTGCGATTGTGGTCTGCTGATCACGCCCGGGGTCAGAGGGCATGGCGTGGGGCGGGGCTCGCTGGCAGCGTCGACGGCCTGGGGGCTGGTTGATGGCGGTGAGGGCACGGTGTCAACAGCGGGTCCCGGTGCGTGGGGCTCTGCGACGGGGTGCAGGGGCAGGTCGGCGGCCCTAGGATTCGGTGCAGGGGCATCTCCGTTACCTGCCTCTGCTGTCGCGGCCTCCGCCGCGGCGTCGTCCTCGGCCTCCGCTCGGCCCTCACTGGCTGGTGCGCTGCTTGTGGCTGGCGCCTTCGGCTGCAGGATCACAGCCCGCCGGGCTACTTCCTTCTTCCATCCGGCGATCACTTCTTGCTGCGCCCGGACCATCCTCCGGTCCAGTTCTTCCAGCGCCGCCCGTGTGTATTCGGGATCCTCCTTGGGGAGATGGGCTAACAGCTCGGTGAGGCTGCATGGTGGTGTTGCTTGCAGCAGGCCCTTTACCAGGGTACCGGCACTGATTTCCCCCTCCATCTCCGGGTGCGGCCTGGCCAGACTGATCACGACTGCGCCCTGCCCCACAGTTTTCTTCTCTCTCCGCCCCCAGAGGGGGTGGTCCTGGGGCATTCTGCTGACAATCACTTTCAGGGGCAGCCCCCCCATGTTGATGTACATCTCCACTGCTGCATTCATGGCTGGTGGGGGCGGACTCCTTCTTTGGCGCCATTCTGGGACCTGGCCCACGATGGGAGGTGGCTTCCTGCTGTCTTTTGGTGCGCCCATAATGGCGTCCGCTCTGCCAGGGCAGGAAAGACGGATGAAGATGGCGGGAAACGGTCAAAGATGGCGTCTGATGGCGGGAATCGGCTCCGGATGGCGGGAAACGACTCCGGACGGCGGGAAACTTCTTTTTAAGGTACATGTGTAATTCTCTTCAGGCACGCAATACCCGTTTGTGGCGGGTTGGTCACGATCCTGCCGACTACGCCAAAGCTGACTCGCCCCCTGGGCTGTGGGGCACGTGGATCCGGGCGATAGGGGAACGATGGGGGTAGTAGTAGTGGCGGCCCGGGCCCACGGCTCAGGGTGGTCAGGCCAATGGTAGTCTGCTACGTGCTTTAGATAATGTCCGACTACGCCACCCGTGGATTGCGGTTATTAGGAACCGCCGCTGCAAGGCAGTCCGCTGGGGCTGATGATGGGTGCAGCTGAGGTGATGTGACTCCCCACGGGAAGAGTGCAGCCCCAGGGCAGTGTAGTGGATGGTGGAAGTGATGGTAGTGAGAGTCCCAGTACCGGTAGTGCCGGAGGAGCGAAAAAGCACACAGACAACGTACTGCAGTCCAGCGTCTTTACTCACGGTTAATATCCAAGTCACTTCAGCTGGCAATGACTGCCCGAGCCGTGCTGCGTCCACCAGGTGTGGGGCTCGGTCAACTCCCAGGCAGTTCAGGAGCATGGCACAGGACCCCCTTTTATCCTTTCTCTGGCCTGCCTCACCAGTGACCCACTTTTGTCCAGCTGCCGCGGACCTGTGCGGTTAAACGTGGGCCCCGTCCTCCGCTGTCCTATATGGTGCCTTCCTAGCAGGTTTGATGAGGTGTCGCACCAATATATGATCACGACGACCGGTCTTTGGCTGAGGGTTGTTTCTCCTCCACCAACTTGGGATCCGGTACCCTTAATCTGCCTGACCCTGCACCCTGGATTCTCGTGGGTTCTTAGGGTCCCTTCCACCTTCTTGTTCCTGAGCCCTTCTGTTTCTCTGTCTCTCCTTCTTTGCAGTTCCTTTCTGCTTCTGTTCCTTTCTCTTGGAGCTGAGATGAGCTAGAATCTCAGCTCCCCTTCACCTCCTCCTCGGCCTCTTCTCTAGGCCCACTTCTTCTTCTCCTCTCAGGCCCCGGCCTCTTCCCTAGGCCTGCCTCTGGAGCAGCACTCAGCCTGAGCTGCTGCTCCCTGTCAGCTCTCCTCTCCTCACAGACTGAACACTGTTCTAAGATGGTGCCCACCTTTTATACCTCCCTCTAGCCATGAGCCCAGGTGACCAGCAACCAATGGGCTCCTATCTACGCTCAGGAACCGCCCCCTATCTGCCCCTACAGCACTGGGTGTTCCACCCCTCCCTCCCCACTCCAGCAGTGACATGGTCGGTCGTGCCTGCACTTCTGTCTAGTGGGAGCACCGTTGAGCTGTCCCTGGGAAATGGGGTGTGTGTGCTGCATGCAGCTAACTGAGCCCTGGTCCATACTCCATCCTTACCCGGGAGTGGAATATCACACCTCTGGTCTGAGGTGCAATACCCCTGTAGCGGCCGAACCCTCGGGGCGCTACACAGGCACACCTTTCTTTGAGAAGTAGTGCCGACTGGGCATCTGGTACTGGGGCACTGCGACGGACATAAGGTCTCGAATATCCTCTGCGTCGACCAGGCGGAAAGCAAGCATTTCTGTAGCCAAGAGCTTGCAGATGGTGAAATACAACCTCTTAGCTTTCTCATGGCTAGGTGGAAATGGTCTTTTACTTGTCCACATCTGAGGGACCGAGGGCTGGCTGTTGTGCTTAGACGGGGTTGAGAAGGGTGTCCTCGGCAAACTGCCGGTCTGTGAGGAAGATGCAGGCGGACATGTTAGGTTGCCTTGATCCAAAGGTGGTGCTTTCGATGTTGGACAGCGCTGAACACCAGCTAGTGTTTCCACCTCCAAAGAAAATGATGACCTGCCAATCACGCTGGCTGTTGCGGGTAAAGAGGTGGCAGGTCTGCGTCCCAAAACAGGTGTGACTGCTGTCCCCCCAGTCACAGAGGATGAAGAGGCCACGGATGCACAAGATGTGGCAGACGGTGGTTGGCCCGGCCGGCTAGGCCGCATTGTAGCACAGTGAGCTTCCCACTGCAACTTATGCTTCATGTCCATGTGCCGGTTCATGCATGAAGTACTCAAACTATGTATTTTTTGGCCTCTACTTAGCTTTTGCTGACAAATGTTACAGATAACACGAGTTGGGTCATCTTTATCGATCTGAAAAAATGCCCAGGCTATGCAAGGCTTAGCACCCATGCGACCTGAAGAGCCACCACGACTTGTGGTCAGAGGCAGAGTTGTGTTTGAGGATGCAGTTGTTGACGTGCTTCCAGTACTACGTCTCTGTCCATTAAGGCGCAACCTGACCTCGTCGTCACTAGCATCCTCCTCCACCTCCTCTGCTGACCTCATCTCTTGGCTGACTGTGGGTTGACAGTAAGTGGGATCTCCAACCTCATCATCATTACCCTGTGTGTTATCACACCCGTCGTCCTCAGAGCCAACCTGTTCCTGCCTTGACAAAAAACTAAAGTTGTCGCTCCAATCAGGTATTTGAGTCTCATCATCATCTTCCTCATTGTCTCCACCAACAGGAGTTACAGTTTGGGAACGAGGGTCTACATTATGGTCAGAACCTTCTGCGTCTGGTCCTGGATCCGACTCATAAAGATTCTGGGCATCAGTGCAGATCATTTCCTCATCTGGATTCACAGAGGCTCTGGAGCCGACCTCTGATTCCCAAGCTATAGTATGAGTAAACAGCTCTGCAGACTCAACCATATGTTCTACCCCATACTCAGACGGGCAGCTGGAGACTTGGGAGCTGTGAGGAAGCAAGTGCGATTGGTGTGACACCTCTGAGGACTGGAGTATTTGTGATGTTGAAGTTGAGGTGGAGGAGAGCCCACTTAAAGGAGCAATTGATATCCGTTGAAGCACCTGCTGTTTTTGTGCCTCATCTGGAATTTGCAACGATTGGCGTGGCCGTAAGAAAGGGATCTTATCACAGTGTCCGCTAAAAGAAGTAGACATCTTAGTTTGGCTGGAAGATGGTCTTTCTTCTGAAGATGTTACTGTTGCTTTAACACCTACCCCATGGACACAACCTTTTTTTCCCTTCCCAACACGCCTATTCCACCAGCAGCAGGCCTTTTTCCACTCATTTTGGTGGTTAACTAATTCACACCTCTGGAGTTGTTTGCACAAAAAACAATGGATGGGAACCGAGCAGAGCTGAGAGGCCAAACTGTGGTATTAGCCCAAAAGTAAGGGCTGGGTTAGATGCAGAAGAAAATAATATTGAATTTGCAACCTGCTGGAGGTCAGTATAGATAGACTAATAGAACAAGTACCACACACTGCTAGAAGCCGAAATATTTTTTCAGAGCTAGATGCAGAAAAAAATTATATTGAATTTGCCACCTGATGGAGGTCAGTATAGATGGACTAATAGAACAAGTCCCACACACTGCTAGAAGCCGAAATATTTTTTCAGAGCTAGATGCAGAAAAAAATTATATTGAATTTGCAACCTGATGGAGGTTAGTATAGATGGACTAATAGAACAAGTCCCACACACTGCTAGAAGCCTAAATATTTTTTCAGAGCTAGATGCAGAAAAAAATTATATTGAATTTGCAACCTGGTGGAGGTTAGTATAGATGGACAAATAGAATGATGCTATGCCCAAAAGGTTTTACTTCACTAGGTGCAGTAAAAAAAATTGTATTCTATACACAGGTGGTGTAGCTTGCAACACAGATAGGCTACTCCACTGACTAACACACTCTGCAATAGGCCAAAAAGGATTTTCTTTGCTAGCTTTAGCCAAATACTGTGAAAAAAACTTGTACAGCACTGGCATAGACCTGCCTGGCAAAAAGTGATAGGAACTGATGTAACCTAGCCCTGAAAAGGACTGCAATTACAATTAGTCTTTACTCCCAACCTATCTATTTAAGAGCACAGACCTGCCTGATAAAAATCGTAGGAAATGATGTAACCTAGTCCTTAAAAGGACTGCAATCACAACTCTTCCCTACTCCCAAGCTATCTGTAGATTTGTGCGAAAATTGGCTTGAAATTAACAAAGTATAGCGCACACAGCAACAGCGGTGCCGTCTAACACGCAGCTGCAGCAGTGAGAAAATGGTGGCGACGGGGAAAATGGCTGGGTCTTATAGGGCAAGGACATGTGACATACACTGCCAATGACACATGCCCTTGCTTGTGTGAAAAAAAGCAGTTCGCTCCGTTTGTGCGCTGATGATAGGCTGACCGACTGCACCGTCCCACTGTAAATGCGGGGAAGAGAAAAAAAAATGGAGATCTTCATTATTTCTGCAGAGATCCATCCCCTGCCCCTCCCCCCGCCCCGCTGTACACTCAAACTGCGTATTAACATTAATTTTCAGCATTACTGAGAAAAAATCCAGTTATGATTTTGGTGCACGAACAGTTATCGAACATAACCAAATTTTTTTCAAATCGTTTGTGTTCGCCGAACGGCTCGAACACCGCCCAAAACAGCTCAAATTTGAGATTGGCGAACAGTTCGAGTCGAACCGCTCATCTATACTCAGGATAGGACGAGGACGAACACTGGGAAGGCACATAACCAAGGGTTCTTCATTAACAAGAGATCATGCCTTAATCTGTATGCTTCAGCCATTTGCAGAAGAATTGCACAGTAAAAGTGAGTCTGTTAATCCGGATCTAAGATCTCCTGTCTTGTTTGAAGTCGATTCCGGTCCCATAGACAATGTAACAGTGAGTAAAGAAAATCCTCCATCACACAACTGTAACAGTGTCCAAAGAACACCACAAGGCAGGATTCAAGTACAGCACAGCAGATGAGAAGACCGAAACAAAAACACCGGCTTTATTATATACAAAGGAATTATATGCCGGGAGATGAAAATAACAATATTTGCAATAACGATATTACCAACAAGAACATAGAAAAATATAGCTGACGCAAGTCGCAAACTATGCTCCAGCTATGGCAATGAAAGCTCAGAACAAACAGTGCACAACAAGTTTCACAAACTACTTTAATTCTCTATCTGGCTTTCCGCTAGTTGGGCCACTCTGCTACAGCATCCTGGCTACAGAAAACTATGCTAAACCCTAACACAGTTCACATCGATGGGTCACTCACGGGTGCGCAGATAAGGCGCAGATGGCGGCCGTCGCTTGTTCCTGGTGGGAAAGAGCTGGATGAATTCACTTGAGTCTTTTCCTTGTATACGGGGTCTCTTTCTTGCAGCTGACAGGCAAACCTTGCTTCACGCTCAGAGAAATGGCTGATACGCTGTGTTGTGTGTTATCTCAGGTCCTCAATCTCCAGGGAAAACATTCTTCAAGAAAAGAATCAATTTCTCTACTCCTTGACACAGTCCCAAACAACAAATCCTGCTCTAGTCCGTAATCTTCCCTTTACATAGATTAACAGTGTCTTCTTTATAGTCTCTGCTGATCAGGGAAGGTGCCAGCGTCTCCCTGTTACCTCAGACACACACACACCCACATGATGCCTCTACTTCCTGGTTCTCCTTTCTCTCCCAGCACATACCAACAGCACCAGGGGGAGGAGATTAGTCCAACAGAAAGGCTCAAAGGGGAGCATGATGCTTTAAAGTCACAGTGTATTCAATGTCTGGTAAGGGCCGATCCCCTACATGCCTCCCCACTTAAAGATGGCCATCCTCAGCCTCGTTGTATAGCTCTGAAAGAAATAAAGGCTTCATGCAGCTGTATACATCACAGGGTCACTTTCATCACAATAAATATGAGTGGACCAAATAAACTGATCAGCATTGTACCTTTCTGGTGGAATGCCTGCATTAGGCCTACTGGATCCCCGGAGATCTTGACTGTCCTCCATAGGCATAATGGACGTGTTACTGTCTTCTTCAACTGAAGGTTCGGCTGTAGCCGTGGTTTCCTCCTCTCCACGAGCTGGCAATGCATCCGTGTCGGGAATGTCAACTCCCATCGCCTGGGGACCTTCCGCGGACTCAGGAACGGTCCACCAGTCTTCAACAAAGTCACTGTCAGGGAAAACCGGTCTTGGTGAAGGAGCAGGAGGAGTAACTCTTGGGACAGGTGTAGGATTCTCAGAGCAGCATGGTCGTAACATATTCCTATAAAGGGTTCTCTGACCAGACTCCTCATTTTCAGCTTGCACTTCGCACACTGGACTATTGGGATACACTCTCTTCATCACTTTGTATGGTTGTACCTCCCAACGTCCGCTCAGCTTCCCTTTGGGGTGTTTTTCCCGCACCAGCACTCGGTCTCCAGGCTGGAATGGAACTTCCTGAATTGGCGGTTGACCGCTGTGCGCCTTTACTTGTAACTGCTGGCCTGCTAACCGGCGGATGGTCTGAAGTCGTCGCCGATGCTCTTTCACCCAGGGGGTGGTAGATCGTTCGAATAGATCCTCTGGTGGCTGTTCCAGATTTAGCTCGATGATTTCTCGGCCGGCTCTACCAAACAGTAGCGTGTATGGGGTATAACCTGTGGTAGTGTGGACCCGATTGTTATATGTCCAGACTAGTTTGGTTACGTAGTCAGGCCAATGCGTCTTCTTGTCTTCTTCTAATGTCCTCAACATTTGAAGCAGAGTTTGATTAAAGCGCTCACAGGCCCCATTCCCTTGTGGGTGATATAGGGTTGTTCGGGACCTTTCAATTCCGTACAGTCGGTACAGTTTCTCCATCACTTTACCCTGAAAACACGCTCCTTGGTCTGAATGAATCTGCTTCGGACACCCATAGACCCGGATGAAATCTTGACAGACAGCTCACGCAGCAGACTCAGCCGTCTGGTCCCAAGTCGGGGTGACCACCACAAACAAGTGGTCGGTCATTACCAGGCAGTACTGTGGGCCTCTAGTCGATTGTCCCACGAGGAGGTAATCTTTCATCAATACTTCAAGTGGCTATTTGGTCCTTATGGTCTGTATGGGTGCCCTCTGTTCTGTGCTTTAGGTGAGGTCACACATTCGACATTGTAGGCACACTTCTTCAACCGTGTCTTCCAGCCGGGGGCAATATACATAACGCTGCAGCCACTTGTAAGTTTTTTCCAGGCCGAAGTGAGCTCCAAAGTCATGAGCTTCTTTGGCAATTTCTCGTGCCACTCTTCCAGGGACTATTACTTGCCATCTCGCCTCTAAGCCAGCAGGCTGTTGCCACTTGCGGTATAGAACGGCTTCTTGAACTTTCAATCTATCGCACTGGCGTATCACGGATTTTGTTTTGAGATCTAGGGCAGCTCTTTCTTCCTTGTCTGGCCATTTTCCTTGGACTACCCAGCCTTTCACTTGCTGCAACCCTGCATCCTCATCTTGGACCCGACCCGACCCCTTTCTTCGCTAGTTTTTCCCAGTGGCTTGGGTAGAGGTCGAGCCTCCCCACTTGACTGTGCTGCTACTGCGATGGGTGTGAATTTGTGGAAATATGGGATCGCCTCTTCTTCTAGGTGCTCATCATGGTCTTCTCCCGGAGTCTCGAAGGTTACTCTTGACAATCCATCCACAATAGTATTCTCTGTGGCAGAGCGGTAGCGAATCGAGAAGTCAAATTTTGCGACACGGGCAAGCCAACGCTGCTCCATGGCCCCCAGCTTGGCAGTGTCCAGATGGGCCAACGGGTTGTTATCCGTTCACACTTGAATCTTGGCTCCCGTTAGGTACTCTGTGAATTTCTCTGTCATGGCAAATACTAGGGTGAGGAGTTACAGCCGGAAGGAGCTGTAGTTGTGGGGGTTCTGCTCTGTATTCCTTAAGGACCTACTGGCATAGACGATGACTCTTTCATGCCCGTCTTGAATCTGTGAGACGACTGCTCCTAGTCCATGAAGACTGCCATCTGTGTATAAGAGGAACGGCCGGTCGAAATCTGCATAGGCTAAGATGGGGGCTGATGTTAGGGCCTCTTTCAGTGTCTGGAAGGCCTCCTTCTGTTTCTGTTCCCAGGGTATACCCTGTTTTTTTTGGTCCCCCAACAGTCCCTCTCAACAGCTCATGCAGCGGACCTGCTATTTTCACATAGTCTTAGATGAACCTCCGGTAGTACCCGGTCAATCAAAGGAAGGCCTTTAACTCCCTGTAGGGTTTGAGGTGCTGGCCACTGTTGTATTGCAGCAACTTTAGCTTGGGAAGGCAAGACTCCATCCTGGGACATCCTGGGGTACCTTGTCCAGGTACTCAATCTCTTTCTTGAAAAGATGACATTTCTTCAGCTTTATCTTCAGGCCCTGGGTCCGCAATCGTCTGAGCACCTGCCCGAGTCTGTCCAGATGTTCTTGAAAAGTAGCAGAGTAAATGATGATGTCATCCAGGTATATCAGAGTAGCTTCAAAGTTTAGGTCACCCAAATACTTCTCCATCAACCGCTGGAACGTCCCCGGCGCGTTGGAAAATCTAAACGGCATTGTATTAAATTCAAACAGTCCCAAAGGGAGTATGAACGCTGTCTTTGCGTTGTCCTTTTCTGCCACCGATACTTGCCAGAACCCGCTAGCCAAATCCAGGGTAGAGAAGTACTTCGCTTTTTCCAGGGCCGTCAAAGACTCTTCGATACGGGGCAGGGGTTATGAATCTCACACGGTGCACGCGTTCAACCGCCTGTAGTCCACGCAGAAACTAAGGGTCCCGTCCCTCATCTTGACAAGCACCACTGGTGCTGCCCATGGGCTCTGACTACTCTGCACCACTCTCGAATCCAACATCTGTTTCAGCAGGGACTTCACCTCTTGGTACAGCTTAGGGGGTATCTGGCAATATCTTTCTCGAATAGGAGGAGTGTCCCCCGTCGGTATCTCATGGGTGATGGCGTCCATGCAGCCAAAGTCATCAGTGTGACAGGCGAATGCGGCCTGATTCTCCAACAGCATTGCTTCCACTGCTTGTATCTGATCTGAATTGAGGACTTTCACATCCACCTCCATCTGAGTCAGGAGAGCTTGCCCATTCCATTCTGGAGTCGGTGCACCCTTTTCTTCGGCCGTGATGGCCAGAGTCCAGACTGCATCATCTACTGGGGCCAGGGTAATTTCTCTCGGGCTCAACACTTCACTTCGATGTAGGTACACCCCAGCCAGCTTCACTCTCGAGGGTAAATGGACTTCTCTCTGCCCCATATTCACGACTCAGATGGGTACTCTCCCTTCCCAGACCACTGCCAGTGTCCAGGCCACCAGGACATTCTGGTCTAATTCACCTAGGCCCACTGGTTCAATAGCCACCTCCATACCTTCAAGGTTGCGGAAAGTCCCCACGGGCAGTGGGAGAATGGTCTCCTGACCAGGAGTGAGGGTGACGGACGCCCTTCCCGGCACATGGATAATTCCCACTGACTGGTGTATCGGGACACAAATGCGAATCAGCCATTGAAACGCTTTCTGAGTGGGCTTGTGCAGGGTGGCCTGTTTCCAGTAGCCAGGCCCCCGCTTAGTGAACATGATCTGGTCTAACTCCCGCAGAATATTCATTCCCATTATCACCGGTACATCTTCTTTGAATGGTTCAGGGACCAACAGGATACCTTTTCTTCCCACATCTTGTCCACATATCCGCACCTTCATCCACACGACTCCTGTGACTGGGATCGGTTGCTGATTAGCCACCGTCACTAGAATTAACGTCTCCCGATCTGGCTTGGCCATCACCTGGAAGTAGCAATTGAAGCATGACTCGGGCATAGTCGTTACCTGTGATCTGGTATCCACCAAACAGTCCACTGGGATTCCTTCAAACTCAGCTCGCAGGATGGGACAACCTGCAACCAAATGTTCAGAATTGTGCTGGGTGGTTTGTCCTTCTACCCCACCTGCAGCACGCCCCACTACTGCAGGGGCTGGAAGTTTACCGGCGGCGCTGGACATCCCTGCAAATCACTCCAACATTTTCTAGTGAAGTGTCTTTCATTTCCACAAAGCCAGCACTATGCAACATGATGTCTCTCTCTTGGTCCGTGTGTGGGAGGGGCCCTTGACTTCCAACTGGCTGGCCGCAGTGAAGGACGCTGGGGCCTCAGGTAGATTGGTTCAGGCCAGGGGACCACTGGTGGATGATATTGAGGACCTTGGTAATACGGCCAACCCACAGACGTTGTGGGTGGGGGACTGTAAGGGTTCAACGGACCAGTGTAGGGAGGTCTAGGTTCAGGGGCCTGAGAGAAGGTCCAATAAGGATCTGCTCAAGCCGGGCATGTTACCTCAGTGGCGGAGATGGCACCCATCCTCTTTTCCATTTGTGTCAGTGTAGCACCCTGAGGATTCGGCTGCTACAGGGGTATTGCACCTCAACCCAGAGGTGTGATATTCCACTCCCGGGTAAGGATGGAGTGTGGAACTGAGCTCGGTAGGCTGCATGCACTACACACATCCCATTTCCGAGGAGCAGACCGACGGTACTCCCACTTAGAAATGTGCAGGTACGACCGAGTCTGTTCCTGGCTGGAGTGGGAGGGGGGTGGTACATCCCAAGTAGTGTAGGGGCAGATAGGGGGAGCAGCCTGGGTAAAGATAGGAGCTCATTGGGTGCTGGTCACCTGAGCTCACACATAGAGGGTGTATATAAGGTGGGCACCAACTAAGAACAGGGTCAGATGCAGAGAACAAGTCAGCAAGCAGAGGAGAAGAGAGAGACCCAGAGTGAGAGAGGAGAAGAGAGAGAGAGACCCAGAGGGGGAAACAGCAGAAAAGGACTCCAAGATCCCAACTTAAATCCCCGGGTGAAGAGTCGGCACAGGGTACCGGAACCCAAGCTGGTGGGGGGGCAAAACACACCCCAGCCAGAGACCGGAGACCGTGGGCAGCGTTTGTCACGGTCACCCATCACATCCACCCCGAAGGCACACCACATGAAGGGTCAGGGAACCCAAGGCCAAGGGTGTCCCAACAGAAGGCCCGAGGGAGCTGGACCTAGGTGGATCACTGGTGGGGACGGCCAGAGAACAGGACAGAAGGAGAGCTCAGGGCCACGCTCCGGACTTGTTTGGGGGTTGGCTGGATCCAGGACCTGGTGGACGCAGCACGGCTCGGGTGGTCACTCGAAGCTGGAGTGACCAGTACAACATCTGCAGTAAGTAAACACCCTTAACTGCACAACCCGACTCTGTCTTCATTGCCGTCTGCACTGCACCACCACAACCCCCATCCTCTGCACCTGTCCCCCCTGAGGCTATACCCCTCCCGTTGGGGGTTATCTCACCAAGCTGCGCACCCACCATCAGCCTCAGCGGACCCTGCTGCAGCGGCGGCCACAGTGACCGCATCACAACGGGTGGCGTAGTCGACACAAAAGAACTCTTAATAGCATCTGTAGGACTGCCACATAACACTGAGCTTGACGCCCTGGGCACGGGCCGGGTCACAGCCGCTCGGAGACTACAACCCCCCATCTGATCCGGTGCCGGGTATTCCCCTCAAAAAGGAATATGTCCCAGGGGGCGCGTCAACTTTGGCGTAGTCGGCAGGATTACGTGCCCACAACAACCGGGTACTGCGTGCCTGAAGAAAAGTGCAAGTTTACCTCAGAAAGAAGTCTCCCGCCGGTTCCGGAGGGTCCACGCCATCGGACCCCATCACAGGTCGTTTCCCGCCGATTGTCCGCCATTTCCAGCTTGTTCCCGCCATCTGCAGAGTTTCCCGCCACTGGGCGACGCTTCCCGCCAAATCCGAAGATTTCCCGCCTTGGAAGAGCAGCGGACGCCATTATGGGCGTGCCAAAGGAGGGCAAGAGGCCGCCTCCCATCGTGGGCCAGGACAGAAAATGGCGCCAAAAGTGGAAACCGCCCCCACCAACAGAGACTGTGATGCTGGAGGTGTCTGTCAGCGTGAAAGAACTACCCCTGGAGCTGACAGTCACCGAGTTGCCCCGGGACCGCCCTCAAAGTGGGAGGAGATGAAAGAAAAGAACGAAGATGGGTGCCGCCTGGAGCAGTCTGGAGCGAGCGCACCCGGAGACAGGAAGTCTAACGAGGGGTCTGGAGCGAGCGCACCCGGAGGCAAGAAGCCTGGAGAGGAGTGGCGGAGGAACTTGCCCGGAGATGGAGAGAAAGCAGAACAGCACCGGCCCGCTGGCCAGGAGTCTGCTAGAGACCGAGGAAGGAGAGCAGAGCAGCACCGACCCGTTGGTCAGGAGCCTGCTAGAAACCCCGACCCCACTAGGCCTAGTGGAGGTCCTAGCACAGCTCCCCCGAGACCGGGAGTGTGCACAGACCGCTCTGGAGGGCCTCGCAAGGAGGATGGCCCGGGTGCAGCGAGAGACGTTGGCGGAGTGGAGCCGTGAGATGGCCCAGCAGACCGAGACCTGTCAGCGGAGCACGCCACCCGAGACGAGGAGACAGACCGCCTCTGAGGATGGCGCGGGAGGACTGAAGGCTGGAGACGGCGCCGAGAAGGGAGCCGAACGAGTGGAGGCAGGTAAAGGGGACGTCTATACCCCAAACCGGGAAACCGCGTACCTGCCCCAGCTCCCCGTCGCAGAGCCCGAAGTCTATCCTGCCGTGCCCGTCGCTGCAACGTCACCGCCGCCGACTAGGCCTCAAACGGAAGCCGCGACCCCTGTGACGTCACACGCCTCGACCCCGAGCGTGACCAAGCAGGAAGTACCACCAGCCTGGTCGCAAGGCCTAGTACCCCCGGGCGCCGCAATACCAACAGCGCCCCCTACCTCCGCGGAGCCCCCGGCCTGGTCGCAGGGCCAAGTAGCCCAGGGTGCCGCCGTCCTAACGGTGCCCTTCACCTTCCAGGTGCCCCAGGCCTGGCCGCAAGGCCTGGGCAACCCGGGCGCCACCACCACCGCGCCCGCACCCGTAAAACCAAGGGTGCCGCGTCTGGGAGAGGACTTGTTTGCCCAGCACACGTGGCCGGACGGGCAGCCTTTCATCTGGCCCCAGGAATATTATGGACTGGAGCGCCAGAGGAGGGTTGGGGCCATGTGTGCACCCCTGATTCCGGCTCCGAAGCCCGTGATAAGGATCTCGCCCCCGCTTGAAGAGACCCAATTTGAGTGGGACCCCACCGGAGAAGACCTAATGGGATTCACTCAGGAAACCAGGGCAGCTGCAGCGGAGCGTGCTGAGTGTTGTCGACAGCAGCTCGAAGAGTTTGCGAGGGAGCGGAGAGAGAGGCGGGTCCGGGAACAGCAGGCCCAAGTACGGAGTGCCGAGCAGAAGAGCCGGACCAGGAGGGACCCCCGTGCAGCGCATTGTCCCCGCACCATCGGGACAGTGATCAAGTTCAACCAGCAGCATGGGTGGGGCTTCATCCGGGACAACAACACCCCCGGCGACGTCTTTGTCACGCGCAGAGACGTGGAGTCCCATCTGCCGGAGGGGCACAGAGGTCGTGACCTCTACATCGGAGACGAGGTCACCTTCACCCGGCACAAGTGTGCCAAAGGACCTTACGCCCTTCACGTACACCGCTTGACGGAGGAGGAGTTGCGGTGCGAGGAGGAGGAGCAAGAGGACCCGGACGGGTCTGAAGTTACAACCAGCTACAAGCAAAGAGCAGGAGGAAGACGCCGTTGAGTGCGGCAGAGCAGTAGATGTAAATAGTTACCCGACCGGGTACTAAAGAAACTGTTGCTACATATAAATAGTCCCCGTTGGGACCAGCATGAGTGAACTTTTTACCCGTTATTCCGTAATCCATACCAGGCTGAGGACTGTGAGCAGCCATTCCCTTCCCTTTACCTGGCCGAGGACTGAGAGCGGCCAACTTCCCCTGTATATAGTTGCGCTTCCTAAAGCGCCCCCTACTGGTTTTATAGGAAAACCAGTTTTCCAGAGAGACTGTCGCACTTTACCCGGTCACACGTTGCACAGTGACCGGAGGAGGAGCCAGAGGCGACGAGAATGTTTTATTTGCTAATATATGTTGTTTTATATGTTTATGAAAAAAAAAATGTATGTTTTTGGTGTTATGTCTTACAGCCCGAGGACGTGCTGTGATTTACCAGGGGGGAATGTAGCACCCTGAGGATTCGGCTGCTACAGGGGTATTGCACCTCAACCCAGAGGTGTGATATTCCACTCCCGGGTAAGGATGGAGTGTGGAACTGAGCTCGGTAGGCTGCATGCACTACACACATCCCATTTCCGAGGAGCAGACCGACGGTACTCCCACTTAGAAATGTGCAGGTACGACCGAGTCTGTTCCTGGCTGGAGTGGGAGGGGGGTGGTACATCCCAAGTAGTGTAGGGGCAGATAGGGGGAGCAGCCTGGGTAAAGATAGGAGCTCATTGGGTGCTGGTCACCTGAGCTCACACATAGAGGGTGTATATAAGGTGGGCACCAACTAAGAACAGGGTCAGATGCAGAGAACAAGTCAGCAAGCAGAGGAGAAGAGAGAGACCCAGAGTGAGAGAGGAGAAGAGAGAGAGAGACCCAGAGGGGGAAACAGCAGAAAAGGACTCCAAGATCCCAACTTAAATCCCCGGGTGAAGAGTCGGCACAGGGTACCGGAACCCAAGCTGGTGGGGGGGCAAAACACACCCCAGCCAGAGACCGGAGACCGTGGGCAGCGTTTGTCACGGTCACCCATCACATCCACCCCGAAGGCACACCACATGAAGGGTCAGGGAACCCAAGGCCAAGGGTGTCCCAACAGAAGGCCCGAGGGAGCTGGACCTAGGTGGATCACTGGTGGGGACGGCCAGAGAACGGGACAGAAGGAGAGCTCAGGGCCACGCTCCGGACTTGTTTGGGGGTTGGCTGGATCCAGGACCTGGTGGACGCAGCACGGCTCGGGTGGTCACTCGAAGCTGGAGTGACCAGTACAACATCTGCAGTAAGTAAACACCCTTAACTGCACAACCCGACTCTGTCTTCATTGCCGTCTGCACTGCACCACCACAACCCCCATCCTCTGCACCTGTCCCCCCTGAGGCTATACCCCTCCCGTTGGGGGTTATCTCACCAAGCTGCGCACCCACCATCAGCCTCAGCGGACCCTGCTGCAGCGGCGGCCACAGTGACCGCATCACAACGGGTGGCGTAGTCGACACAAAAGAACTCTTAATAACATCTGTAGGACTGCCACATAACACTGAGCTTGACGCCCTGGGCACGGGCCGGGTCACAGCCGCTCGGAGACTACAACCCCCCATCTGATCCGGTGCCAGGTATTCCCCTCAAAAAGGAATATGTCCCAGGGGGCGCGTCATCAGCTTTTCTTGCATAACATTCAGGGAACTCTGCAGATCCTGCACTACCCTGAACAGAGTCTCTTCATTCCCTCCCCCCTGACAGTTGTGATGGCCTGAGTACACACCACTGCGGAGGAGGCACAGCTGTCTTCCTTACTTTTGGCCACCGCTTCTGCTAATATTTGTCGAAAACTTAAGGCCGAATCCACCCTCACTCGCTCATGCAGAATGTGTCTCAGGGAAGTACTGTAGAGACCAAGAATAAGTTGTTCTCATAGTATGCGGTCTACATATCCCATGCCGCCTACTCTGTCTGCCTCTTACTTTTGTACCCCTGCAAGTACTTCCTGCAACGCTATAGTGTATTGGGAGACTCCCTCCCCTTCTCGCTGCAATCGATAGAAGAATTTTGCCCGGAGATGCCCCGCGCTAGCCTTTTCACTGTATATCTCTTACAGAAATTTCACCATCTCTTCTAAGGTGCTACGTGTGGTTTCCGGGGCAGCCGCAGCGATTTGAACTTGTAGTTCTGGGCTGACATTATAAATCTTGGCAGCGCTCTGAAATCTGGTGACCCCATCTGTCAGGGGTATATTCTGGCCATCAAATTTGGGCAAAACACTAAACAACGTGCTCATAGGGAGGGCCCTTGCAGGGGTTCCACCATTACCTGCGGTACTCACATTAGCCACATTGCTGTTGGCCATCTCCATCTCTGTAACTGTACCCTGCTTGCAGCGCCATTTGTAGCGGTGTCCAAGAACACCGCAAGGCAGGATTCAAATATGGCACAGCATACGAGAAGACTGAAACAAACTATGCTCCAGCTATGGCAATGAAAGCTCAGAACAAACAGTGCATAAGTTTCACCAACTACTCTGGGCTAATTATGTATCAGACTTTCCGCTAGTTGGGCCATGCTGCTACAGCTTCATAGCCACAGAAAACTAGGCTGAACCCTCAGTTCACATTGATGGGTCATTCATGCGTGCGCAGATCAGGTGCAGATGGCAGCCGCCGCTTGTTCCTGGTGGGAAAGAGCTGGATGAATTCACTTGAGTCTTTTCCTTGTACACGGGATATCTTTCTTGCAGCTGGCAGGCAAACCTTTCTTCACTCTCACAGAAATGGCTGAAACGCTGTGTTGTGTGTTATCTCAGGTCCTCAGTCTCCAGGGAAAATATTCTTAAAGAAAAGGATCAATTTCTCTACTCCTTGACATGGTCCCAAACAACAAATCTTGCTATAGTCCGTAATCTTCTCTTTCCATAGATTAACAGTGTCTTCTTTATAGTCTCTGCTGATGAGGGAAGCTGCCAGCATCTCCCTATTACCTCAGACACACACACATCCACACAAGGTCTCTACTTCCTGGTTCTCCTTTCTCTCCCATAACATACAAACAACACCAGGGGGAGGAGACTAGTCCAACAGAATGGATCAGAGGGGAGCATGATGCTTTAAAGTCACAGTGTATTCAGTGTCCGGTAAGAGCCTATCCCCTACACAACACACTCCACTCTCAGTCCTTTATAGAAGAGGGGACACAGGGCGAAGAGAACTCAGTTCTTGCCCACAGCGTGTTGATACCAGCCCTGTACTTCCCCCCTTCACTCTGGGAGCATTCGAGAACTTCTGGCTAGCGACTGTTCCGGGAACAGCTGATCGTTTGGGGTGTCAAGTGTCGCACCCCCATCAATCAGATATTGATGGCCTATCCTGATGATAAGCCATGCACAAAAAAGTAGTAGCCAACCTCTTTAACACTTGCTTTTGTTGAAACCCCCACACACACTCAGCACTTGTGGCAAATGCCCTGCCAACTCCCCTCTAACTACACTCCTGCCAATGGATTCTATCTCCAATACATGTTTGGCAAAATCTACTATACATCCATCCCATGTAAACATACCCATACAGTTTTCATCTTAAATTATTCATAGCCTCATTATTAATAGCTTCAGCAAGGCTTATACAGGGGTGTAACTAAAGGGGTGAAGAACTTGTGGTCATACCAGACCACTAGAGGCCAAGAGGCTCTAAAAAAGTCCATCTGCTCAATATGAAGAGGTCAGGATTATTCATAATGTATACTAGTTAGGGGTTCATGAGTCATATGGAGATTTTCTATCACTGAGTTCAATGAACTCAGGTAATTAATCTTGTAAGACAAGTTATCAAAAATGCCATATAATTTTGGTAACAATTAATGTTATCTTGTTCCCACTAGAAAATCCTTATTTTCCTAAATACCTTGTGCTTCACGTAGTGTTAGCAGAACAGGTGGCTGTCTTCATTTGTCATAATTACAGTTAGTATAAAGTCTTTGGCTGGCATTTTTATACCAAGTAATAGAGCTGTGATCAGTGGGGAACCTACTAGAATATTAAAACAAACGACAATTAATATTTCAAAAATCAAATGTAAAATCCCTGGGTGTTCATGTATCTAGTTCTCAAATATTATTTAAACCTAGTGTTGTAAATGGCTGGAAATCATAAGCTCATCTCAGTTCTATGGTTATGAGAAGAAAAATTTACAATACTATCTACAAGAAAACAGTTTGATGCAAATATTTTTTTAATTCTAAAACTAGGGTTCATAGATAGCTAGGCTGGCTGATAGATAGGATATTATGTAATGTGACTGAGGGCGGGAGCCGTGGATGAGCTGCTGTTCGATAACACCCTGGCACTTTACAGAAAAAATTGTGTCCCAATCCCAATGTGCGGTCACGTGAATCACACTTACTTGTAGGCCACAGGCTTCTGCTGCCTCCGGGCCTCCATCTTCAGGAGCGTCACACATAACTCAGGGGACACGCAGTTCATTTAAACAACCGAAAGTTTACTGGACAGTTCAAATTCATCAGATTGTAACACGTAATATGGGGCACAACACTTATTCCTTGTTTCCTTAATACACTACTTTTCCAGCAT
The DNA here is from genome assembly GCF_046119375.1 of Phyllobates terribilis. Lineage (NCBI taxonomy): Eukaryota > Metazoa > Chordata > Amphibia > Anura > Dendrobatidae > Phyllobates > Phyllobates terribilis. Next base: position 211,502,251 of record NW_027362769.1, on the reverse strand, counting down.
TACTATCCATTCCTCCTGGAATATCCCTACGCTTACTGGCTCTGTCAGCCCCAGGGATTCCCCATCCAGTTCCGCATTTCACCCGGGATCCGTTACCTTCCCTTCATGCGGTTCCACATCCATCGTCCCCTATAAACCAGAGGATACGGCACTCTTCATAGTACCTGTACCGAGCCTTGAGCTCTGGACATTGCAGGAATGTTTGCAAGGGATTTTCCCTCTCTAAACATCTATCAGGAAGCAGGCCCATTTTGCTGGGGCTTTCCCCTCACACTATGGGTTAGTTCCAACTTTAACTATGTCTGTCCCTGCTACATGTAACTGGGCAGATCACCTTCACAAACATTATACATTACATATTATACTTAAAATTCTTACCAGAGTCTGTCTTATCCTATAGTCACTACCTTATGTCCTAAGTCCTAACCTATATCTATTATGCTAACAATACCTGTTTCCCACGATAAATTAGACAGATTACACCTAAAACCGTAATACACAGTTCACACGTCATATGATACAACATATGTATTAAAAGCATGACATCATTTGCATAACGCAATTGTGGTCTTCATGGAGAGGAACGCGACAGTACAGTCCACTACTCTTACAGTTAGTTGTCAAATTTGTTTCCTCTTTGGCCAACTGATCTTACTTTTTCATACTAAGATGTTTTCACGATTAAATAATGGTGATTTAGAAATCCAACTAATATAAAAAAATGAACTGACATAGAAAAGTTGCAACCTTATTGTATATGAAATAGCCAATGCTTTTATTTACCCAGACCACTAGCGTTTTCCATCCCATTTACAAACAGCATTCTCTAAAGTCTTTATACATGCTTGTAGAAAAAGCAGTGTGCATGCCAGGCCAGTTCTTTAATATGTGACTTCAATAGAGGTTCCAATCTTAGTCAATGGGCCTCCACAAATGTAAAAAGAACACTGAACTCTGAAAATTCACAATTCTATTCTTCTCATAATACAATTAAACTAATATATCTATCTATATATATATATATATATATATATATATATATATATATATATATATATATATATATATACAAAGGGTGGTCCAAAAGTAGGTGGCCAGAAAATAATAACATTTATTTTGATTTATATATAAAATTAGATTTACTAACACAAGCATAACATTGACAATTAAATATTATTCTGAACAATAATACAAAAGCCCTTAAATTTTATCAACGCAGGTGCTCAAACTGTTTTCCATTACAATTTACACAGCTTTGAAGTCTGCCTCTTATGCTTCGACAAACTTTTTTGCACAAGTCTCTTTGGGTATTAATTTCTTGAAATGCATCTCATATGTAATTTTTCATATCACTGACACTTTTTGGTTTTCGACTATAAACTTTGTCCTTGAGTACTCCCCAAAGGAAAAAATCCATTGGGGTCAAGTCTGGTGAACGTGCCGGCCAATCAAGTGGGCCTCTTCGGCCAATCTATTAGGAAATGTTTCATCAAGATACTCGCGGACTACTCTTGAATAATGTGGAGGGGCCCCATCTTGTTGGAAATAAAGGTAATTTGAATTAGCCTGTTGCGGTAACTGGGGAACAACTTGATTCATTAGAATTTCTCCTGTGACTGTTCCATCAAAAAATATTGGTCCTAAAACACCAAAACTTATAATACCACCCCAAACATTGACACCAGGCTCATTTAGTTGTTGCTCTTATGTTAAATGCATGTTCTCATTATACCAGTAAATACAATTATGTCTGTTAATATGGCCAGATAATTTGAAAGAAGCTTCATCACTCCACATAATGTTATCTAAAATTACTGGATTTTCTTCAATTTCATTAAGCATAATCTCACTAAATTGCAGCCGCTTGTCTGGATCATCCTCCAAAAAACCATGAAATAGACGTGGACAATCAGCTTTCCACCCAATAGATTTCAGGATTCGCATGATAGAAGCTCGTGAAATTCCCAATTCCAAAGAGGCTCTTCTGTGGACTTTTTTGGACTCTGAACAAATGTTTCAGCAACAAGTTGTTTATTATCTTCTGTACAGACTGTTTTGGGTCGACCCGTTTTTGGAGCATTAAGGAATGAGCCAGTGGCATTGAATTTGTCATGAATGCGGTAAATGGTTTGTCTCTTTGGGGCTTGAGTACCAAATGTTTCAACCCAATTTGCTGTAATGGTTTCAGCATTTTGAGATTCCCAATACTCTGTTAAAATCCATTTTCTTTGATCTGTATTTAAATTATTTGCCATTATGTGTTATCTGAATTATCTGAAAAGAAAACAGATTTGGGGGAGATCTATCTGTAAAAACTAGATCTGTGAAACCGGATAAGTTACCCTTAGCAACCAATCAGATTCCACCTTTCATTTTTCAAAGAGTCTGTGAGGAATGAAAAGTGGAATCTGATTGGTTGTTAAGGGCAACTGAGCCAGTTTCACTTTACTCCATGTTTGATAAATCTCCCCCTTCATTACCTTATTACACTTTCTGTCCACCTACTTTTGGACCACCCTGTGTATATGTATATATATATATATATATATATATATATATATATATATATATATATGTATATAGCACCAGAACCATCATCAATACATGAATAATCCATTGCTAGAATTATCATGAAGACAAAAATACAAGTGAATGCAGGAAGCAGGGTACCAGATCAGCATTCTGTTCTGCGATCTACAGGGTCATCAAATCTGCAGTCATTTTAACAACTGATTCAGGCAAACCGCTGAGGACCTGCCGAATCCCACTTCTGCTCATACCAAGTTAATATACAGTACAGACCAAAAGTTTGGACACACCTTCTCATTTAAAGATTTTTCTGTATTTTCATGACTTTGAAAATTGTACATTCACACTGAACGCATCAAAACTATGAATTAACATGTTGGAATTATATACTTAACAAAAAAGTGTGAAACAACTGAAAATATGTCTTATATTTTAGGTTCTTCAAAGTAGCCACCTTTTGCTTTGATGACTGCTTTGCACACTCTTGGCATTCTCTTGATGAGCTTCAAGAGGTAGTCACCAGAAATGGTTTTCACTTCACAGGTGTGCCCTGTCAGGTTTAATAAGTGGGATTTCATGCCTTATAAATGGGGTTGGGACCATCAGTTGTGTTGTGCAGAAGTCAGGTGGATACACAGCTGATAGTCCTACTGAATAGACTGTTAGAATTTGTATTATGGCAAGAAAAAAACAGCTAAGTAAAGAAAAACGAGTGGCCATCAGTACTTTAAGAAATGAAGGTCAGTCAGTGCCAAAAATTGGGCAAACTTTGAAAGTGTCCCCAAGTGCAGTTGCAAAAACCATCAATCGCTACAAAGAAACTGGCTCACATGAGGACCGCCCCAGGAAAGGAAGACCAAGAGTCACCTCTGCTTCTGAGGATAAGTTTATCCGAGTCACCAGCCTCAGAAATTGCAGGTTAACAGCAGCTCAGATTAGAGACCAGGTCAATGCCACACAGACTTCTAGCAGCAGACACATCTCTACAACAACTGTTAAGAGGAGACTTTGTGCAGCAGGCCTTCATGGTAAAATAGCTGCTAGGAAACCACTGCTAAGGACAGGCAACAAGCAGAAGAGACTTGTTTGGGCTAAAGAACACAAGGAATGGACATTATCCAGTGGAAATCTTTGCTTTCGTCTGATGAGTCCAAATTTGAGATCTTTGGTTCCAACCATCGTGTCTTTGTGCGACGCAGAAAAGGTGAACGGATAGACTCTACATGCCTGGTTCCCACCGTGAAGCATGGAGGAGGAGGTGTGATGGTGTGGGGGTGCTTCGCTGGTGACACTGTTGGGGATTTATTCAAAATTGAAGGCATACTGAACCAGCATGGCTACCACAGCATCTTGCAGCGGCATGCTATTCCATCCGGTTTGCGTTTAGTTGGACCATCATTTATTTTTCAACAGGACAATGGCCCCAAACACACCTCCAGGCTGTGTAAGGGCTATTTGATCAAGAAGGAGAGTGATGGGGTGCTACGCCAGATGACCTGGCCTCCAGAGTCACCAGACCTAAACCCAATTGAGATGGTTTGGGGTGAGCTGGACTGCAGAGTGAAGGCAAAAGGGCCAACAAGTGCTAAGCATCTCTGGGAACTCCTTCAAGATTGTTGGAAGACCATTTCCGGTGACTACCTCTTGAAGCTCATCAAGAGAATGCCAAGAGTGTGCAAAGCAGTCATCAAAGCAAAAGGTGTCTACTTTGAAGAACCTAGAATATAAGACATATTTTCAGTTGTTTCACACTTTTTTGTTAAGTATATAATTCCACATGTGTTAATTCATAGTTTTGATGCGTTCAGTGTGAATGTACAATTTTCATAGTCATGAAAATACAGAAAAATCTTTATATGAGAAGGTGTGTCCAAACTTTTGGTCTGTACTGTATACAAGTGCCACTGTCTAAACCATAGCATGATTAGTCTAGCGCATTTAAAGGGAATCCGTCAGATGACACTATTGACCTGTAGAGCATGTTGCCAGTCAAAGTTCCGGGGGGTGTTTACAGCCAACGGTCACAGTTCTGTGAGTGGTGACTGTAGCCGCACTGGTACACCTGCATGACTATAAGCCAGTAGCTTCCGGGAGGAATACATTTTATTTTCTCCCTGGAGCCACTGTTTCAGTACTGTGTCCGGGCAACTTTGTAATGCTATTAAACTGCATATTGACCCCATATATGCAGATTAATAAAGTTATCTAATATGACATGTTGCCTTTAAATAGTTACTATTAGAGATGAGCTGATTGATCTTCGGAGGATCGAGTTCCAGTCAGATTCCCTGGAATTTGTGGTTTCAAGCGAATTTGAACACTTTGAGGTTCGGATTGCGGTTCTCAACAAAAAACAAACACTTGCCCCGAATAATTTCCCACTCTGCTGAAGCATCGGAGAGCGGGCTGATGGCTTTTTGCTTGTCGTGCAAGCTTCCCCATAAAACACTGCAGTTATGATATCTTACAGATTATCATACCTTCCTCAGTGGTGGTCAGTACCCGGACGATCACAGATCAGCGGTTCTCAACGGAGCACAGTTTGAAGCTCCAGAGTCGCTGGATAGTCCTGTCTCTCCTGTAGAGCATAAGCTCTTATGGACAGCATTTAGTCAAAATCACTGCACACGTCTGGATTCTTGGGCATAAAATGTATTTTATTGTTGAAGGTTAGATATCACATAATTCAAAGGAGATAGTTTAATGTATCAATTGAGATAATTTAATGTTTTATCACACTATATTATGGTGTTTCGAATCTCCCAAGTCTTGGTCACAACGTCACAGCATCCATGTAGATAAAAGATCAGAATGGTGTAGGTAGTTCAGAGGCTACATACTGTAAGTGTTTTACACACGTACTGGTTGCGGCATCAGGTAGACGTTTTATGTGCTAGAATCGAGGAGTGTGTAGTGAATTTGACTAGATTTATTAAGGGTCTCACCCTAATCTACCATCACCTCCACGCAGTACAAAGCAAGAGCACTCCAAATTACTTCCATTCTTATGGTGAGCAGACAGTGTCGGACTGGGATGCCAAAGGCCCCCCAATAACACTGACTTTGTGGACCCACAGTTCAGCAACATTCAGCAATAGCACACAATACTAATATACACTGCACAAAAAAATAAAGGGAACGCTAAAACAACAGAACATAACTCGAAGTAAATCAAACTTCTGTGAAATCAAACTGTCCACTTAGGAAGCAACACTGATTGACAATCAATTTCACGTGCTGTTGTGCAACTGGAATACACAATGGATGGAAATTATTGGCAATTATCAAGACACCCTCAATAAAGGAGTGGTTCTGCAGTTGGGGACCACAGATCACATCTCAGTACCAATGCTTTCTGGCTGATGTTTTGGTCACTTTTGAATGTTGGTTGTGCTTTCACTTTCGTAGTAGCATGAGACGGACTCTACAACCCACAGAAGTTGCTCAGGTAGTGCAGCTCATCCAGGATGGCACATCAATGCGAGCTGTGGCAAGAAGGTTTGCTGTGTCTGTCAGCGTAGTGTCCAGAGGCTGGAGGCGCTACCAGGAGACAGGCCAGTACACCAGGAGATGTGGAGGGGGCCGTAGGAGGGCAACAACCCAGCAGCAGGACCGCTACCTCCGCCTTTGTGCAAGGAGGAACAGGAGGAGCACTGCCAGAGCCCTGCAAAATTACCTCCAGCAGGCCACAAATGTGCATGTGTCTGCACAAACGGTTAGAAACCGACTCCATGAGGGTGGTATGAGGGCCCAATGTCCACAGATGGGGTTTGTGCTCACAGCCCAACACCGTGCAGGATGCTTGGCATTTGCCACAGAACACCAGGATTGGCAAAGTTGCCACTTACACCCTGTGCTCTTCACAGTTGAAAGCAGGTTCACACTGAGCACATGTGACAGACGTGACAGAGTCTGGAGAAGCCGTGGAGAGCAATCTGCTGCCTGCAACATCCTTCAGCATGACCGGTTAGGCAGTGGGTCAGTAATGGAGTAGGGTGGCATTTCTTTGGAGGGCCTCACAGCCCTCCATGTGCTCGCCAGAGGCAGCCTGACTGCCATTAGGTACAGAGATGAGATCCTCAGCCCCCTTGTGAGACCATATGCTGGTGTGGTTGGAAGCTATGGACTGTCCCGCCCATTCCCCAGACCTGAATCCGATTGAGCACATCTGGGACATCATGTCTCGCTCCATCCACCAGCATCACGTTGCACCACAGACTGTCCAGGAGTTGGCGGATGCTTTAGTCCAGGTCTGGGAGGAGATCCCACAGAAGACCATGCGCAACCTCATCAGGAGCATGCCCAAGCATTGTAGGGAGGTCATACAGGCACGTGGAGGCCATACACAATAATGAGCCTCATTTTGACTTGTTTTAAGGACATTACATCAGAGTTGCATCAGTCTGTAGTGTGTTTTTCCACTTTAATTTTGTGGGTGTCTTCAAATCCAGGCCTCCATTGGTTAATAAATTTGATTTCCATTGATGATTTTTGTGTGATTTTGCTGTCAGCACATTCAACTTTGTACAGAACAAAGTATTCAATGAGAATATTTCATTCATTCTGTAAAGGGAAGTGTCCTAGGTTGTACATGTATATATGTATCTGCATGCTAGCCATGCTTGCTGATAAGTATACATGTATATATTGGCCCCCATCTCCTTATGTGTTTCAGTCTGTTTGCTGCTGTTGGGGGGAGGATCAACAAAATGTCCAGCCATGTACTAAAACAGGTTTTTCGAGTATGATTGGACATGAACAAAGACCTTAGCCAGTGGGCGGGGAATATACATCATTTCCTGTGCTGGACTTAAAACCCCAGAGCACTCATGTGCTAGCCCCTCTTTGACTGTTGGAGAGATGGACATAACAGCACATGGCTGAGTATCTCTCTTCCCTTGTAACTTCTTTACTTACTAGCCCTACATACCCTGTACTAACCCTACTAGATATTGATATCCTTGTATCTATATATATATAGGGAAAGTTAGTATAGTTGGGTGGGCTGATATTGCATGAGTGATTAGGAAACGTGGGTGGAAAATATATTAGTTAATTGGGAATTGTACATCCAGTTTGTGTACTGTGTTAGTGTGACGCCTCTACTCGTAAAGCCTGTGTTTTACCCTGGGTGTTGGGGGATTCGGTGTCGGGCCCTGTTGGAGAGATGGGATGCAGCCGTGGCCCGGGCCTGACCCGTGCTCAGGGCCGTCACATTAGAAAGAGATGGTGTGGGCTTGTCCGGGTTGAGTGGCTGATTAACGACTACGCCACCTGTGGTGCCTGGTGAAGGGTCACAAGCGCCGCTACAGTCCTCTGATGCCAGGTGTCATGGCGGCCAAAGTTCTCACTGCTCCCCACAGGTGGAGCAAGGCCTCAGGGCAGGCAAACAGGAAAGAGAGGGGGTAGTAGTGCGGGGAGTACGGGCACCGCGTCGCATGGTATGGCTCGTAATGAACAGTCCGGAGGCCATAGGAGTGAACTTCCAAGGTTTTTACTCACTTAGAGATGACAGCGGGAAGGCGACTCCCTGCTCCCCGCGGAGTCCTGCGGCCACCAGGGACGGGGGTCCGACTACCTCCGAGAAAGTCCAGTGTTCGGTAGCGACCCTACACCAGAGTGTTCCTGCACTACAGACTTCACCCTTTGTCGTCTGTGCGTGTGTGAATAGGCCAGGTCTCCCTCTGAGCTCCTCTCAGGACTAGGGCATGGGTGGCAATTCCTCTCCATCCGATGCCCGGTGGGATCCTCAGGGCCTAACCGGGCTTTCCCGTCCAGGACATGGAGTACAAGGTCGGGTGTCGGGGGCCGGTACCCCTCTTGCAGCCGGAATCCCTCTGAATAGATCAGGTAGGCGAGGACAGGTGGCGAGCTCCGCTCCGTCTGCATCCTCCCCGGGACCCATTTGCTAGGGAGCCACACTCTAAAGCTCCCGGGGCCTTCTTGATCCTGGTCCTTGGCCGGGTTGAGACATTCCTTGTCTACAACCTACCTCTCATCCCAAGGCCAGGGTACGAGGGCTGTGTCCCTTACCGGCGCAGGCCCACACAGGATCTGCGCTCCCGGAGGGAAGTCACATTAACACACAATCGTTTGACAGCACAGTACGACCACTAGAACAGCCGAAGAAGAACAACAGCCGAAGAACCAAGATCAAAGATGGCATTCTATTAAATATGAAATCTAAAGTGTAACTTACTGGTAAGTCCTCCACCCTCACCCACTAACTGGTTCCTACCACTTTGTGTTCCCCAGTCTCCCTGTAACCAGGGGAGCAGCACCTAGTGCATACTAGCTCCCTCTGGTGGAGAAGTGTGGTGTTGGATGCAAAAGGTTAGGTCACAACCATCGCACTGGGCTTACCTGAGAGGAGGAACACTACACTCCATTAGAGAAGTGCAGCATTCTTGTGGCGGTCGAACCCTCAGGGGCGCCACATTAGTGAGATAAATAGTAGTATATTAACTGTAGACTTTTGTGTAATAAATATCTTTTATTAGCACACGGTTTTGTCTCAGTTGGTATATAGTATAAGGCACAGATAACGTTAGTGGATATTAATTATTAATAATCAAGTTTGATGTTAATAGTTAATATTGGACCTGAATAGAGGTGTAGGAGAGTTTCCCCATTAATTACTGATATTTTTGGAGGAAATCCCCGTCCTTTAACACATTCAGATCTAGGATGTGTTATTTGAGTGTTCCCTTTATTTTTTTGAGCAGTGTACAATTAAACCCACAATTATCCAATTATATTTCCCACGCACGTTACTTAAAAACACATACTATAATTACAGCTCACCCACCTATCACTCACTATCCCTAAGGAGATTAAGGGATAGCAGTGATACTTAGCAGAGTATGACGTGTTCAGACTGCCAGGTACGGAGAGTCTGAAGATCATGCTTGAGGGAGAAGGGGCACTTGAGCATGGGAGCTTAGAGAGGACACTTGGTGTGGCTGTGAGGAAGGAGAGGAAGGGGACCCAGAGGGGCTATGGACTGTGAAGCTGTGGGCTAAGAGAGAGAGAGTGGAAGAAGGGCAGGGAGGGGACACAGAGTGAGGAAGCTGATGGTGCATCAGTAGAGGATGGGGCAGAAGGACAGAGCAAGAGAGGGAAGATATGAGGCGGAGAGAGACAGCAGGGCTGAGGGGCTGCGGTGGAGCGAGGAGATGGAGCTGCGAGCTGAGAAAAGGGCAGAGAGGAGTTAGCAGGACAAGAGCGGTTGGATAAGGGCAGATCAGGTGAGCAGGAGGGGGCAGACAGAGAAGAGAGAATGAACCATTGGATACTTAAATCCGGCGGGGCGCGCTCCCGTTTGGCCATGCCTCCTGCCCTCTTCCTGCAGGTATGCATACAGGGCGCGAGTGCCGTCCGGTGAAATGACGTCACTGCACCGGGCACACGCATCCCTGCATGCACCCGTGTGCACCCTGGCTGCAGGGCGCTTTGAAGTGCCAGTTGCCTGCACTGATATAATTTTATCAGTGTCGGAGTCTAGACCCCTGAGCAGCAGCTGCTGCCAGGACAAAGGGTCACTTTGATCCTTTGTTCTAGCAGTCTGTGGCTATCTCCTGACATGGTAATTAACCATGTCGGCATATAGCCACAGACAACAGATGGACTATTGTCCATCTTCATTTGATATGCCCGGTCAGGTCTTGTTCTGGGCATATCTTATCAGGGTATGAGGCAGTATTATATATAGGAATATGGTGGCATTGTGGGGGAACATGGGGACATCAGAGGGAACGGATATATGGGCAATCACGTGGTGGAATTATTAAATGTATGGGTGACACATGATATGGGTCAATATATATATATATATATATATATATATACACATATATATATGTATTAGCATACAGGGCTAGCATGCAAATAAATATTGTGACAGAGTCATTGGTTATATATGTGAGGGGAGATATATTTCACTGCGGCTACTAGTTTCAGTGAACTAAAACTACAAGTTTTCTCCAGCATGTTATGTGTTGGGGGGTTAAACCACCATTTTAGGTGGGAGGGTTTTTTGTGAATGACATTGTGAAGGGTGGGAGGTCATTCATCATATCTCCACCTCAAGGGTGTGGCTGGGCAAGTTAAATGCTCAGTCACTGTTTTTTTTTTTCTGGTGTGGTCTGTAGAAGGAAGTCTTCAGACTATGTATGTGCAAGCCAGAGAGCTCCACAGAAGAACTTTGTGGTGAAACCTTAATGTGCTACCCAGAGCGGAAGAAACCCCGCTCGCCTATGGACTGTAGTACACTTTATCTTTTTGTTTTTCATTATCCCGGAGAGGATGTGTTTCCTGTGCTTGCCTCTGTGAGAGCCGAGCATGTCGCTTTACCACAATATAAACTGTATATATACTATTAACCTGCCAATGTGGGGTTTATCTGCTGGTTAATAGCATTATTAACCTGCACAGGGCCCACACGTAGCTGGACGCTGTGGGGAGAAAATGTATTTTATTCCCCCTGCAGCGTTTGGGTTTCAGTCACGGGGACATCGTCGGCATGGCTGGCTGTAACCGCGCTCCCAGCAGTCACAGACAGGTGGCCCCAATGCAGAGCCAGTGTCAGTCAAGGCCGGGGGCACAGTTACAGCTGCCACTCTGTATATAGAAACCGGTGACTAAACCCGCTCCTGTGCCACCCCCACAACTTAAACCCGAATGCTGCCAGGAGGAATAAATAGAATTTTCTCACCGCAATTTTCGGCTGCGTGCGGGCACTGGGCAGGTTCAGAATGGTATTAACCTTCAGATTAACCCCATATCTGCAGGTTAATAGCATTTTTTCTGGTGATAGGTTCCCTTTCCCAAGATCTATTCTAAAATACAGAAGAAGTGGGTGAAAAATTAAATACATCTTTACTGCTGCCATACGAAATAAGAGGGTAAGTAGCAGTGGCATAACTAGAGTCTGGTGGGAACCTGTGCAAAATATGGACCTGGGCCCCCACCTACATGTTGGTCAGTTTATGGGCCTTTTTAGCATTCTAGATCCTAAAAAGACATGTGTTTGCCCCCCATGTAATAATTTCCTCAATCCTGGCTCCTTCTTGAAATAATCTCCATCATCCTGGGCCCCATGCTGTAACATTTTCCTCCATCCTGGGCCCCTTCCTGGTATAATGTCCTTTTCCTGGTATAATGCCCCCATTCTGGTATGATGTCCCCTATCCTGATATAATGTCCCCCTTATGGTATAATGTCTTAATCATGCTATTATGTCCCACATCCTGGTATAATGTCCCCCATGCTGGTATATTGACCCCCATGCTGTTCCTCTTCCGTTCTTCCCCAGCACATTATAAAAAGAAACAAACAATTCTACTCTCCTTCCCCCGCATCCACGCTGCACAGTATCCTCTTCTTTAGGCAGCATAGAAGCCGGTGGCTGACTTCGGCGTGCTGGTATGGGCAGCGCATGATGTCACTGCCATGTGCCGCGTGTCATTGGCAAGCCAACATCTGCTTCTGGCCTCTGATTGGTCGTATTGTGTATTGCAGTGCAGGGAGCAGGCGGGTCTCTGCACCACAATACATTTCATCTGAATGTGTGTCCAAGAACACACATTCTTGTGAAATTGGCTTCAGCGGGCCCCCCCCTTTGCACAGGCTCAGTCGCAGTCACACCCTCTGTGACTAAAATTTGTTACGCCCCTGGTAAGTAGCAGCCAGGTCCTGCTAATCAAATACCCTTGAATACGTACTCATCAACAAGTGGAACCACCTCTAACAGGAGAAGTCTTCTCAGTTTGCTGGTCTGGAGCACTCAGGCGTGTATTATTCCAAGGAGGAAAGACATCAGCAATGATCTTAGAGAACTAATTGATGCTGGGAATGGTTATAAAGCCATTTTTAAACAATTTGAAGTCCTTCATTTTACAGTAAGAAATACAGCTCTGGCAAAAATTAAGAGACCATTGAACAGTTTTCTATTGGAAAGCATGGCATGACTGGTGGAAAGCATGCCAAGACAAATGAAAACTGTGATTAAAAATCATGGTTAGTCCACCAAATATTGCCAAATATTGATTTCACAGTTAAAACATGAGTAATTTTGTAACGGGTCTGGGAGGCGGAACCTCTGAGCAACTATACAAGGTGGGGGTCCTTGTAAGGAAGCGGGTGGCTCCCAGGGAAGACAGGCAGGTAGTCACGGCAAGGACAGGGACAGTCTCTGGGTAGAGGGGCAGGTAGTCACGGCAAGTGACAGGGACAGTCTCTGGGTAGAAGGGCAGGTAGTCACAGCAAGTAACGGGGACAGTCTCTGGGTAGAAGGGCAGGTAGTCACGGCAAGTGACAGGGACAGTCTCTGGGTAGACGAGCACACAGGTAGAAGGTGGACGCTCCCAGGTGAGCGGGCAAGAGTCTCTGGACGGCCAGGTGGTCACGGCAAGTGACGGCAGAGCCTACAGGTAGGCTAGCAGGCAGGTAGCAGGTGAGCGCTACCAGGTGAGCGGGCAAGAGTCTCTGGACAGGCAGGTGGTCATGGCAAGTGACGGCAGAGCCTCCAGGTAGGCTAGCAGGCAGGTAGCAGGTGAGCGCTCCCAGGTGAGCGGGCAAGAGTCTCTGGACAGGCAGGTGGTCACAGCAAGTGACGGCAGAGCCTCCGGGTAGGCTAGCAGGCAGGTAGCAGGTGAGCGCTCCCAGGTGAGCGGGCAAGAGTCTCTGGACTGGCAGGTGGTCACAGCAAGTGACGGCAGAGCCTCCAGGTAGGCTAGCAGCCAGGTAGCAGATGAGCGCTCCCAGGTGAGCGGGCAGGCTGGTCCATAGACAGACTGACAGATGTCGGAAGGCAGACCGTCGGACCGCAGGCTTGCAAGCAGGTAAGCGGATATCAGGCAGGTATCAAGCAGGAATCTGGCAGGTGACTGGCAGGTAACAGGCAGGAATCTGTCAGGTGACTGGCAGGTAACTGGTAACGGGACCTGAGGGCTGAAGCAGAGTGAATGCTTTGCAACAACATTGCTCGGGCACCTCCATTTTGGAAGAGGTGCCTTATATATGGAGAGGTCCTCCGGCCATTGGCCGGGGACTCCTTAGGACGGCGCGCGCGGCCCCTTTAAGAGAGGGGGAGCGCGCGCGCGCGCGCGCCCTAAGCACAGAGGCCGGGAAGCAGCGCGCAATGCCAGCAGAGCGGGAGGAAGCCGCCGGGCACGGAGCGGAGAGGTGAGGGGAACGGTGTGTGTCACCCTACCTGGATGCCACAAGTGTAATAAAGCTGTGTCTGAGAGCAAGGGGAAGGTTCTCTGATCAGGGGAACATTAGCATGCAATGCCTCCTGTCTCAGGCCAGTAGGGGGAGCAGGCTGCCCCTATAAAAGCTGGTACTGGGGACAGGGTTAGAGAGAACTGGATTGCCTGTCTCAGCTTTGAGACGTGTCCCAGAGTGGAGCAGGGACAGAAAGTTGCATTGTAACCTAAGAGGAAGTGTGGCAGTAGGAGAGAGCCACAAGCCAGAGACAAGAGGCGAAGAGAGCCTGTCTTGGCAGAGAAAAGACTTCATTTTACCAGACTTTGGTGTCTGAGGCTGGAAGGATTCTACATCCTCCAGCAGAGAACCAGTCCGCAAGGGACTGTACTTTCCTTGGCCTAAGAAGCCTGGAGGCCCTGCCACAACCGAAGGGACCAGTAAAGCCGTACAAGGCTGGGAGCAGAAAGGAACCCACGTCGCAGGCCATACAGGCGAGAATACACGAAAAGCTTGGAAACGTGGGCTGTTATCCTATCAGGAGGAGATAGTCAGAAGGAACGCAGAAAGCACGGTAGGCCTACACCCTCACCCTGACCAGGGCCAATTTCCCTGTTGCTCTCAGACATCCAGGTCCCCTCCTAGCTGGGACTGCTTGTGGGTCAGTTTACCTGTTCAAGTAAAGACCCTGGACTGCAACCTGTTGTCTGTGTGCTCCTTGCTCCTCCAGCACTATCATCACTGGGACTCTCACTACCATCACTCCCACCATCCACTATACTGCCCTGGGGCCGCACTCTTCCCGTGGGGAGTCACACTACCATAGCTGCACATCTCATCAGCCCCAGCGGTCTGCATGCAGCGGCGGTTCCTAATAACCGCAAATCCACGGGTGGCGTAGTCGGACATTATCAGCAGAACATAGCAGACTCCAATTGGCCTGACCACCCTGAGCCACGGAACCGGGCAGCCACTACTACCCCCATCGTCTCCCTATTGCCCGGATCCGAGTGCCCCACGGCCCAGGGGGCGCGTCAGCTTTGGCGTAGTCGGCAGGATTTCGTGCCCGCAACCACCGGATACTGCGTGCCTGAAAAAGACTTTTGTAACTTACCTGTGGCGAAGTTTCCCGCCGTCCGGAGTCGTTTCCCGCCATCCGGAGCCGATTCCCGCCATCAGACGCCATCTTGGACCGTTTCCCGCCGTCTTCTGCCGTCTTCCCGCCATCCGCAGCTGCTTCCCGCCATCGGACGCCATCTTCAGGACGCCGCGCGGGAAGAAGAGGGGCGTGGACGTCAAAACCGCGCGAGATCCGAAGCTCCGCCCCACGCACCGACGCTGCGCAAGGTCCTGGAAGGGAGAGAGAGCGACGCTGATGTCATCAGGACGCGACGCCAGGTCCTCGTCCATAGGAGCAGCAGCGGAGCCGCGGCCTACAGAAGAGGATCGTCGGAAGGTAGGCCACACTTCACTAGGGGGGGAGGAAGATGTCGGACACATAGGCGCCCACTACCACCAACGCAGCTGCAGCAGCGGTGATGCCCTTTTCCTTGCCCTACATCCCTGGAGCGGCCTGGCTGCCCAAATACTCAGGGGAGCCCCATGCCCTAACTGACTTCAAGGAAAGACTGTATAGTTTGTTCCAAGTTTACCCCCTGACAGAGGAACAGAAGGTCAGCATATTGACAGGGCAGTTAACTGGCGCAGCCCAAAGGGAGGTAAAATCATGGCCCATTGAGGAGAAAGGGACTGTGAAGGGTATTCTGGCCCGGCTGCGGGGTACCTTTGATACACGTACCTCCGCTGAAATTAAAATGAGGTTCTATGGATGTAAGCAGCGGGCACAGGACAGCATCAGAGACTATGCCCTAAATCTGCAGGAAGCCTTGAGGGCTATTCAACAAACTGACCCTGGCAGTGTGCAGGAAACCGATAAGCTGCTAACAGAACAATTCATAGAGGGTCTGCTGTCCAGCGCCCACAGGGCCCAGCTGTGCCTCATGTTCTTCCAGAACCCCGACCTGACCTTTGCCCAATTTAAGGACAGGGCCATAAGGGTGCTCCGTGAATCTGCAACCAGTGGCGCTATAAACCCCCGGCGCCCTGCTATCACCTACCACCAGGAGGCGGCGCCCTCCTCTATGGACTCCGTGGAGGCTGATGCACAGGCCCTGAACCAAGCCCCGTCGAAAGGCCTGCACCACCAAGTCCAGGAGCGTCGCGGCGTTGACCAGGACCGTCCAGGCGTTGCAAGTGGACCCGTCAAGACCCATCAAGCTGGCTTCAAGTCCGGAGGCTGTCCCGTGGCGTCGACAGAGGAGGATCCCGTCGTTCCGAGGGAGGCCCACAGACCGCTACGCAGAGGATGGACAGCCCATTTGCCGTCGATGCAACCAGCCCGGACACATTTCCAGGTACTGTAATTTAAACGGGTCCAACCTGGGGCAGAGGGCCGACCCCCAGGCATAAGATCACCAGGCCCTTATAATTGGCGTGATAAGTACGTTGGGGGGCGCCCGGTTTTACCCGTGGTGCTGGACGGTATCCCCATGAGCGCTTTGCTGGATACTGGGTCGCAAGTAACCACAATCCCTTATGTACTTTTTAAGCAGTATTGGACTGATGCTGATATCACACGGTATCCAGACAGTAACTTGAGCATCATCGCCAGTAATGGCTTACCCGTGCCGCAGATGGGGTTCAAGGAGATGACCATTAAAATTGGTAAAGTTGAACTGCCGGCACAGGGAGTGATTATTGTGGACATTGACCGTCATGAAAGTCACCCTAAAATAACTGTGGGTACTAACATAATTGAAAATTGTCTTTCAGAAGTAATTGTAATTCTACAACAGGTGGCGGTGAATGCTAGTTCCAGCCAACAGAGAGTCCTCAACAAGGAGATAAAAGCCCTGATGAGACGGCAGCAGGTAGAACTGTCTGGTGGTGAGATCGGTAGCGTAAGACTCAGTGATCCATTCCCCATTTCCATGCCTCCCAAAAGTGAAATGATGATCTGGTGTCGGACTGCAATCGGGTTGAGAGGTAGAGACTACCAAGCCATGGTAGAACCCGTGTACTCAGACAGCAGGCCCACCATTTTGACAGCCCGGGGGGTGGTTGATGTCCGTCATGGGAGGGTGCCCGTCCGCATCCTCAACATTGGGGAGAGGGAAGTACACTTACACAGGTACGCTACACTCGCCAAACTGTTTGTCGTCGAACACCAAGCTATCAGGGCCGTGGAACCCTTGCCTCCATCTCCACAGGCGGAGGGTAATGGCTCCCAGAAACAAAAGGAGGACTGGTGCCAGAAACTCCACATGGGTGCTGACTCCACTCCCCTGCACCAAAAACAAGGAGTCTACTGGGTGGTACAGGAGTACGAGAGAGTCTTTAGTAAGCACCCGCTAGACTTCGGCAGAGTGAAAGGGATAGAACACCACATCCCCACAGGGAGCCACCCACCAATAAAAGAGAGGCACAGACCTGTACCCCCTGCACATTATCAGAACGCCAAGGGTATGCTGCGGGAAATGAAAGAAGCTGGGGTCATTAGAGATAGCTGTAGCCCCTGGGCAGCCCCCTTGGTTCTGGTGAAAAAGAAAGACGGCACCATGAGAATGTGCGTGGACTATAGACAAATCAACCGTATCACCCACAAAGACGCATATCCGCTGCCTAGAATAGAAGAGTCTTTAGCCGCACTAAAATCAGCTAACTTCTTTTCTACTTTGGACCTTACTAGCGGGTACTGGCAGGTTCCTGTGGCAGAGGCTGACAAGGAGAAGACCGCCTTCACCACCCCGATGGAACTGAGCGAATTCAACTGCATGCCTTTCGGGCTCTGCAACGCACCAGGGACCTTCCAGCGGCTGATGGAATGCTGTCTAGGGCACCGAAACTTCGAGACGGTCCTCCTTTACCTGGACGACGTGATCGTCTATTCGAAGACCTACGAGGACCATCTCAAGCACCTGGCTGAGGTGTTCGAAGCCCTGGCAGGCTATGGCCTGAAGGTGAAACCATCGAAGTGCCACCTGCTGAAACCAAAGGTCCAGTACCTAGGGCACGTGGTAAGCGCGGAAGGAGTAGCCCCCGACCCTGACAAGGTCACGGCAATCAAGAGCTGGCCAAGCCCCTCGAACATCAAAGAGGTGAGACAGTTTCTCGGGTTGGTAGGCTACTACCGAAGGTTCATCCCCGGGTTCACTAAGATGGCAGCTCCTATGCAGGACCTCCTGATCGGACAGTCCAAGTCCAGAAGTCAAAAGCCACCCTTCAAGTGGGATAAACCGGAAGAGGAGTCCTTCCGCCAGCTAAAGTTGGCCCTCACTGGGGATGAGATCCTGGCCTACCCTGATTATGGCCAGCCTTTCATTCTCCACACAGATGCCAGTAATGTGGGACTGGGAGCCGTACTGTCCCAAAACCAACAGGGCAGAGAACGGGTGATCGCATACGCCAGCCGGAAGCTGAGGCCCACTGAGAGGAACCCGGAGAATTACAGCTCCTTCAAGCTAGAATTCTTGGCGGTGGTGTGGGCCGTGACGGAACGCTTCAAGCATTACCTGGCCTCCGCAAAGTTCACCGTGTACACGGACAACAACCCGTTGACACACCTGGACAATGCAAGACTGGGTGCCCTGGAACAGCGGTGGATGGCCCGTCTCTCCAACTATGACTTCGTGATCAAGTACCGGGCAGGCAAAACCAACGCCAACGCGGACGCCCTATCAAGGATGCCTCACTTACCTGAAGGTGACGAAGACCCACAAGAGCTGGAGGAGGTAGAACTCCCCGCGTTTCACCGGTATGGAGCCGCTCAACACTCTCACCGCGTGAAGGAGGAGGATCTAACAACTGTGACGATGAATCCCCTACCTCACCACAGCTGGGCCGAGACCCAAGATAGTGACCCTGCAGTCCGCCTGGTGAAAGATCTGCTGACCCGGGAAGACGCCCGCCTAGATCCAGATGCCCCAGAGGAAGCCAAGCAGCTATGAAAGGAGAAGAGCAAGCTGTTCCTCTACGAAGGCAAGTTGTGCAGAAGGATTGTCAACCACCGGACACACGAGCTGACCTGGCAAGTCGTGGTTCCAAGGCGGGATGCAGCTATGGTCCTGGGATCTTACCATGACAGAGCGGGACACTTCGGTTGGAAGAAACTGGAGTTCCTACTAAGAGGAAGGTTCTTTTGGGTCGGCATGAGAGGAGCAGTAGAAAAGTGGTACAGAGACTGTGGCCCTTGTCACCTGAGGAGGAAGGACCGCACCAGCCAGAAGACACCCTTGAGGCCCATCGTCACCACGCAGCCTCTTGAGCTGGTAGCTCTGGACCACGTCAAATTGGCTCCAAGCCGGTCCGGATACATCTATGCCCTGACAATCGTGGACCACTATTCCCGTTTTCTAGTGGTGGTCCCGGTAAAGGACTTGACAGACCAAACAGCGGCCCGTGCCTTCCAGCAATACTTCTGCCGTCCACACGGGTATCCGGAACAGGTCCTGACAGACCAGGGTCCAGCGTTCGAAGCTGAAATCTTCCAGGAGTTCTGCAACCTCTATGGCTGTAAGAAGATTCGGACAATGCCTTACCACCCCCAAACCAACGGGATGTGTGAGAAGATGAACAATATAGTCATTGATCTCCTGAAGACGTTGCCCCTGGAGGAACGCAGCCTGTGGCCAGAAAAATTGCCGGACCTGGTAGACATGTACAACAACATCCCGGTGAACGCTACAAACTGCACCCTGCTTACCTGATGCGAGCTAGACCAGGTAAGCTGCCCGTAGACCTGGAGATGGGAGTCCTAATACCTGAGGACACCTCCCTGGATGCGAACTGGGATACGGAAAGGCAACTGCAGTACAAGAAGGTACAGGAGAGTGTGGAGAAGAGCCTGGCCCAGGTGAGAGAGAAGCAAGAAAGACTCTTCAATCAACACGCCCCTGCTGGTCCCCTAGAACCTGGTGAGCAAGTCCTAAAGCGAAAAAGAAGGCTACATAAGTTGGACGACCAGTGGGAAAGGGAACCCTACACCGTACTGCAGTCTGACCATGACAACCCAAAGGTGTGCGTAATCACCAAGGACGGAGGAGAAACCGCTAGTGTCGTCTCCAGAGACCACCTCAAAAGGTGCCCCGAGCAACTCCGTAGTGCAGAAGAGGATCAGAGTGACCTTGAACCCGCAGAGGACAAGGAAGAAATGATCAGCACCGTTCTCGGAGAGTTCCCTCAGTCCTGGACTCGCATAAATGATGCCATAGTGGTACCCGCCCTGCATTTCCTGCAACCGGCACAGCAACAACCAACACCAGAGCCGGAAGGTGAAGAGGAGCAAGCGGTTCCAGAGGCAGAAGAGCCTGTACCAGCAGCCCAGGAGAGTCAACCCTCTGCTGACAGTGAACCTGCCATGCCTGCGGTAAGCCAAAGAACCCGCAGACAGCTGCCTGCCCTACCTGTACATTCAGCTGGTAGCTGTACCCCTAACGCTAGTGGGGAAAACCAGGTTGGTCCACCACCAGACAGTGAGCTACGTAGGTCAACCAGGAGCACAAAGGGACAGATACCCGCTCGCTGGAGAATATAGAGTGTACTAAGATTGTAAATAACCCTGTTGCAAAATGTTGAATTGTTTGCCAAAGTTACCTGCATGTTTATTGATAGTGTGTTTCAGTTTCTTGCAGTTACCGTAAGGATTCACAGGTTATGGACTTTTTATAACCGGGACCTTGTATGGACTGCGTTCGGAGCCTAACCAAGGAATGAACTAAGACTGTGAAGGACTTGGGGTAGGACAGATCCCCACCTGGTTAAGGCTCCCGTTGTTCTGGTGATATGGACACCCGGTCACAGGCCACACTGTGACCTAAAGAACTCAATTTGTGCGTCGTCTGTCTATTAATGTTTTATTGTTATGCATATTGTCTTTGTTTGCTGTTTAGTCCCGGAGTACTAAATTTCACTAGGGGGGAATGTGTCACCCTACCTGGATGCCACAAGTGTAATAAAGCTGTGTCTGAGAGCAAGGGGGAGGTTCTCTGGTCAGGGGAACATTAGCATGCAATGCCTCCTGTCTCAGGCCAGTAGGGGGAGCAGGCTGCCCCTATAAAAGCTGGTACTGGGGACAGGGTTAGAGAGAACTGGATTGCCTGTCTCCGCTTTGAGACGTGTCCCAGAGTGGAGCAGGGACAGAAAGTTGCATTGTAACCTAAGAGGAAGTGTGGCAGTAGGAGAGAGCCACAAGCCAGAGACAAGAGGCGAAGAGAGCCTGTCTTGGCAGAGAAAAGACTTCATTTTACCAGACTTTGGTGTCTGAGGCTGGAAGGATTCTACATCCTCCAGCAGAGAACCAGTCCGCAAGGGACTGTACTTTCCTTGGCCTAAGAAGCCTGGAGGCCCTGCCACAACCGAAGGGACCAGTAAAGCCGTACAAGGCTGGGAGCAGAAAGGAACCCACGTCGCAGGCCATACAGGCGAGAATACACGAAAAGCTTGGAAACGTGGGCTGTTATCCTATCAGGAGGAGATAGTCAGAAGGAGCGCAGAAAGCACGGTAGGCCTACACCCTCACCCTGACCAGGGCCAATTTCCCCGTTGCTCTCAGACATCCAGGTCCCCTCCTAGCTGGGACTGCTTGTGGGTCAGTTTACCTGTTCAAGTAAAGACCCTGGACTGCAACCTGTTGTCTGTGTGCTCCTTGCTCCTCCAGCACTATCATCACTGGGACTCTCACTACCATCACTCCCACCATCCACTATACTGCCCTGGGGCCGCACTCTTCCCGTGGGGAGTCACACTACCATAGCTGCACATCTCATCAGCCCCAGCGGTCTGCATGCAGCGGCGGTTCCTAATAACCGCAAATCCACGGGTGGCGTAGTCGGACATTATCAGCAGAACATAGCAGACTACCATTGGCCTGACCACCCTGAGCCACGGAACCGGGCAGTGTCAGGTGTCCCTGCCTAGCAGGGGGCAGGGATGCCGACGCTACAGTACCCCCTCCTTTAGGCCCCCCTTTTTTAGGCCAGAGAGAAATTTAGCAAGGATGAGAGGGGCATGGATGTTCTCCCGGGGCTCCCATGTTCTCTCCTCAGGACCAAACCCCTTCCAATCTACCAAAAAAAAGGTCTTTCCTCTTACCCTCTTAGTGGCCACAATACTCTCTACCTCAAAGACGTCTTCAGCGGAAACCGGAGCAGGAGGAGTACCTGGATTGTTGGAAAAAGAGTTAAAGACAACGGGTTTGAGGAGAGATACGTGGAAGGAGTTGGGAATCCGTAAGGTGGCCAGGAGTTTTAATTTGTAGGCCACTGGATTAATTTGCCCGAGGATTTCGAAAGGACCGATGAAGCGAGGACCTAACTTGTAGGAGGGTATCTTGAGCCGTACATGTTTGGAAGAGAGCCAAACCTTGTCTCCCGGACGGAATTGAGGCGGATCCAGACGTCTTTTATCAGCATATCGCTTCATCCGCTCGGAGGACTGAAGAAGTGCAGACCTAGTACTCTCCCAAATGGTAGAAAACTCGCTGACAAGAGACTGCGCGGCAGGGTTGTCCACAGAGGCGGAGACGGGAAACGGAATCCGTGGGTGCTGGCCATAGACAATAAAGAACGGGGACTTGGAAGAGGATTCGCTCTCGTGGTTATTATAAGAGAACTCGGCCCAAGGAAGGAGGTCCACCCAATCAGAATGGTGGGCATTAACAAAGTGCCGGAGATAGCTGGTAAGGATCTGATTGATCCGCTCCACTTGACCATTGGACTGAGGGTGGTAAGCGGAGGAGAAGTCCAGGGTGACGTCCAGCAGTTTACATGTGGCTCTCCAGAAGCGTGAGGTAAACTGAACCCCTCGATCCGACACGATGTGGAGGGGTAGGCCATGGAGACGGAAGATATGGCGAATAAAGTCCTTAGCCAGCTCAGGTGCAGACGGAAGACCAGGCAGGGGAATGAAGTGGGCCATTTTAGAGAAGCGGTCCGCAACCACCCAAATGACAGTACACCCGGCAGAGACAGGAAGATCGGTAATGAAGTCCATAGCGATGTGTTGCCACGGGGCAACAGGTATGGGAAGCGGCAGGAGATGACCAGCTGGTAAGTGTCTGGGAACTTTATTGCGGCCACAAGATGAACAGGCAGAGACGAAGTCTACCACATCCTTACGCAGGGTAGACCACCAGTAATGCCGGGAAATGAGTAGGAAGGTCTTCTTTTGGCCGGCATGGCCAGCTAGTTTAGAAGAATGACCCCAGCGAAGAACCCTCTCACGGTCTGGAGGCGCCACGAACATCTTGCCGGGTGGAAGACGAGTCAAATCCAAGGGGGCCACATTCATCACCTTGGAGGGGTCGATAATGTGCATAGGCTCCTCCTCTTGGTCGGAGGACAGGAAGGATCGGGAGAAGGCATCAGCTTTGACATTTTTGTCCGCCGGGCGGAAATGAACGATGAAATCGAAGCGGGCAAAAAACAAAGACCACCGGGCCTGACGTGGATTAAGTCTCTGGGCATTTTGGAGATATGCCAGGTTCTTGTGATCCGTGTAGATGATCACCGGGTATAGAGCCCTTTCAAGCAGGTAACCCCATTCCTCCAGCGCCAATTTAACGGCAAGCAGTTCTCGGTCTCCTATGGAGTAATTGCGCTCAGAGGAGGAGAAGATTTTAGAGAAAAAGCCGCAGGTTACCATTCTCCCGGAGGAAGACTTTTGGGTGAGCACCGCTCCGGCTCCAGAGGAGGAGGCATCAACCTCCAGGTAGAACTGTTTGTTGCAGTCCGGACGGTGCAGCACAGGGGCAGAGGAGAAGGCTTGTTTCAGGGAAAGGAAGGCCTCCTCAGCTTCGGATGACCATATCTTGGGATTTGCTCCCTTACGGGTGAGCGCAGATATGGGCGCAGTCCGTGACGAGAAGTGAGGAATGAAGAGACGATAGTAGTTAGCGAAGCCCAGGAATCGCTGTATCGCCTTCAAGCCCTCCGGACGGGGCCACTTTAGGACAGCAGAGAGCTTCTCGGGATCCATTCGCAAGCCTGTCTGGGAGATAACATAGCCCAGGAAAGGAAGAGAGGTCTGCTCAAAAAGGCACTTCTCGTATTTAGCATAGAGGTGGTTCTGCCTGAGCCTAAGCAGGACCTGACGAACATCCCTCCGGTGTGTGGGAAGATCCGGAGAGAAGACCAAGATGTCGTCCAGGTATACCACCACGCAGGAGTAAAGAAGGTCACGGAAGATATCGTTGACCAGTTCTTGGAAGACGGCGGGAGCATTGCAGAGACCGAAGGGCATCACACGGTACTCATAGTGTCTGTCCCGGGTATTAAATGCTGTTTTCCCCTCGTCTCCCTGACGGATACGGACCAGGTTATATGCTCCGCGTAGATCCAGCTTGGAGAAGATCCTGGCGCCTTTAAGACGATCAAATAACTCAGAGATGAGCGGAAGGGGGTATTTATTTTTAACCGTGATCTGATTGAGTCCTCTATAGTCAATACAGGGGCGAAGCGAGCCATCTTTTTTTTTGACAAAGAAGAATCCGGCTCCAGCCGGGGAAGTAGACTTCCGGATGAATCCCCTGGCCAGATTCTCCTCTATGTACTCAGACATGGCCCGGGTTTCTGCCGCAGACAACGGATAAATACGCCCACGGGGTGGAGTGGCACCAGGTACCAGGTCGATCGGGCAATCATATGGCCTATGAGGAGGCAATGTCTCTGCTTCCTTCTTACCAAAGACGTCAGCATATGGCCAGTAAGGAGCCGGAAGACCGGGTAAATTAGCTGGGATAGGTGGAGGACGAACCGGACGAACCGGAACCAGGCAGGTCTTATGGCAGGCCGGCCCCCACCGGAGTACTTCACTGGAATGCCAGTTCAACACTGGTTCATGTGTCTGGAGCCAAGGTAGACCTAGCAATAGGGAGTGGGAGAGTCCGGACAACACATGGAAGGAGATTACCTCAGAGTGCAGCATTCCCACCTGCAGGGTTATGGGTTCCGTGACGAGCAGGATGGTCACCGGAAGGAGTCTTCCATCCATGGAGGCGACTGACAAAGGTTCAGCCAGAGACTTGGTGGGAATACGGTATTTCTCAACCAGGGACTGAGAGATGAGGTTTCCAGTGGATCCAGAGTCCAGGTGGGCGAGTTCAAAGTGACGGTTCTCTCCCCAGGAGATAGATACAGACAAAGTCAGGGTTGGAGAGGACTTATTTTTGTCTAGGGTGACCTCTCCGAGCGGTCCTAGACACTGGAGTTTCCCGGCCTCTCCGGGCACGAACGAATCAGGTGCTCCTTACTGCCACAATAGAAGCAGCTCCCCTCGGCTCGGCGTGACTCTTGGCGAGATTTGACCAACTTGGTCTGGTCGATCTGCATGGACTCGGGTGAGTGCGCCCGGGGAGTGACAGAAGAGGAGACAGGTTTCTGAAAAGTAGGAGCTAGGCGGGGAAACATTCTCTAACGGGTGGTCTCTTTGGTACGTTCTTGAAACCGGATGTCAATCCGGGTAGCCAGAGACACCAGGTCATTCAGGGTGGTAGGAATGTCCCGACCGGCGAGCTCATCTTTAATCCGACCAGAAAGACCCTCCCAGAAGATGGACACCAGGGCCTCATTATCCCAGGCAAGCTCAGAAGCGATGGTGCAGAACCGTATGGCATATTGGCCCACGGTGAGACTCCCTTGGCGAAGACGTAGCAAAGAGGAGGCAGATAAGGTCTTTCGTCCCGGTTCATCGAAGACCCTACGGAAAGCAGTGAGGAAGGACGACAGGTCGGACACCAGGGGATCCCCCCTCTCCCACAGAGGGTTAAGCCATGCCAGTGCCTCCCCAGTGAGATGGGACATGATGAATGCCACTTTGGCTCGGTCGGAGATAAACTGGTGAGCCAGGAGTTCAAAGTGCAGGGTGCACTGGTTTATGAAGCCCCGAGCTTGAGCGGGGTCGCCTCCGAAGCAAGGAGGTGCAGAAAGCCGGGGACTGGGGCAGGATGCCATGGTATTGGTGGGTTGCGAGTCATGACACTAGCGGTGGTTGCTGGTGGAGCAGTCAGAGTGTCCAGGCGAGAGTTGACATTCCGCAGGTGGCTCAGGATGGACTCCTGTTGGGACCTCTGACGGGACAGTTCATGGCATAGGTCTGAGAGCGAGGGAGTTTGGGTGCCACCGGGTTCCATGGCCCGAGCAAACTGTAACGGGTCTGGGAGGCGGAACCTCTGAGCAACTCTACAAGGGGGGGGTCCTTGTAAGGAAGCGAGTGGCTCCCAGGGAAGACGGGCAGGTAGTCACGGCAAGGACAGGGACAGTCTCTGGGTAGAGGGGCAGGTAGTCATGGCAAGTGACAGGGACAGTCTCTGGGTAGAAGGGCAGGTAGTCACAGCAAGTGACAGGGACAGTCTCTGGGTAGAAGGGCAGGTAGTCACGGCAAGTGACAGGGACAGTCTCTGGGTAGACTAGCAGACAGGTAGAAGGTGGACGCTCCCAGGTGAGCGGGCAAGAGTCTCTGGACGGCCAGGTGGTCACGGCAAGTGACGGCAGAGCCTCCAGGTAGGCTAGCAGGCAGGTAGCAGGTGAGCGCTCCCAGGTGAGCGGGCAAGAGTCTCTGGACAGGCAGGTGGTCACAGCAAGTGACGGCAGAACCTCCGGGTAGGCTAGCAGGCAGGTAGCAGGTGAGCGCTCCCAGGTGAGCGGGCAAGAGTCTCTGGACTGGCAGGTGGTCACAGCAAGTGACGGCAGAGCCTCCAGGTAGGCTAGCAGGCAGGTAGCAGGTGAGTGCTCCCAGGTGAGCGGGCAGGCTGGTCCATAGACAGACTGACAGGTGTCGGAAGGCCGACCGTCGGACCGCAGGCTTGCAAGCAGGTAAGCGGATATCAGGCAGGTATCAAGCAGGAATCTGGCAGGTGACTGGCAGGTAACAGGCAGGAATCAGGCAGGTGACTGGCAGGTAACTGGTAACGGGACCTGAGGGCTGAAGCAGAGTGAATGCTTTGCAACAACATTGCTCGGGCACCTCCATTTTGGAGGAGGTGCCTTATATATGGAGAGGTCCTCCGGCCATTGGCCGGGGACTCCTTAGGACGGCGCGCGCGGCCCCAGCAAAGCGGGAGGAAGCCGCCGGGCACGGAGCGGAGAGGTGAGGGGAACGGTGTCCCTGCCTAGCAGGGGGCAGGGACGCCGACGCTACAAATTTGAGGTCTGAAAGAACTGATTCTTTTTTAGTGTTTTGACGCTTTATCATTTGCTACAAATAAATACAAAATTTTTAGCTTTGAATTTTGGAGACATGTTGTCAGTAGTTTATAGACTAAAACAACATTGTACATTTTACTTAAAAATATACTTATAAAGAGAAAAATCAGAGAAACTGAAAATTTTGTAGTGGTCTCTTAAATTTTGCCAGAGCTGTATGTACAAGTAGAAGACATTCAAGTCAGTTGACAATCTTCCCAAGAGTGAAGGTCCAAGCAAAATCACCACAATGCTCAGAAATATTGCAAAAAGAACAAAAGCTTCAGTTTTAATCTTTGCCTAGAAATAAATTCTGGAATTTTATGGCATGTTATGTTGGCGTCAGAGTGACTCGCCTGCGCCTGCGCACAAGATCCCTGCTCTACAATGAACATAGACGGCAGGAAAGAAGTGCACCCTGGGTAAAAGGTGAAGTGCGCAGGTGTGGGATTTGGCCACGGCAACTGCACGTCACATGGCACTTTGACGTGCAGGGGAGAGGGGGAAAACATTATTGACGCGCCCCCTGGGCCAGTGTTGTTGGGGGATACCCGGAGCCAGATCAGATGGGGGTTGTAGTCTCCGAGTGGCGGTGACCCGGTCCGTGCCCAGGGTGTCAAGCTCAGTGTGTGGCAGTCCTACAGATGTTACTGGATGTTCTTTAGTGTCGACTACGCCACCCGTTGATTTGCGGTCACTACGGCCGCCGCTGCAGCAGGGTCCGCTGAGGCTGGTGGTGTGTGTGCAGCTCAGGTAGTATAACCCCCAACGGGAGGGGTATAGCCTCAGGGGGTCAGTTGCAGAGGATGGTGGTTGTGGTGGTGCAGTGAGGGTGGTATTAAGACTCAGAGTCGGGCTGTGCAGTTCAGGGTTTTTACTTACTGCTTTTGTGTTGGTCACTCCGGCCTTGAGTGACCGCCCGAGCCGTGCTGCGTCCACCAGGTCCTGGACTCGGCCAACCCCCAGGTGATTCTGGAGCGTGGTCCTGAGCTCCCTTTCTGACTTGTCCTTCTCTCTGGCCTTCCCCACCAGGGATCCACCTAAGTCCGGCTCCCTCGGGCCTCTTGTTGGTAAAACCCTTGTCTCTGGGTTCCCTGACCCTATTCACGGTTTGCCTTCCGGGTGGATTTAGTGGGTGGTCGTGGCAGATCCTGCCCACGACCTCCGGTCTCTGGCTAAGGATTAGTGCCCTCCACCAGCTTGGGATCCGGTACCCTTGTGCCAACTCTTCACCCTCTGGTCTAATTTTGGGTTCTTGGAGTTCCCTCTTCTCCCCCTCTGGGTCCTTCTTTCTCCTCTCTCTCTTGGCCTTGGAGCTGGCTGAGCTGCTCTGCTTGTCTGCCCAAACCTCTACAAAAGACCCTGTTCTAAGATGGTTCCCACCTTATATACTCCCTCTATGTGTGAGCTCAGGTGACCAGCACCCAATGAGCTCCTAGCTTTACCCAGACTGCTCCCCCTATCTGCCCCTACACTACTGGGATGTTCCACCCCCCTCCCACTCCAGCCAGGGACAGACACTGTCGTACCTGCACATTTCTCTAGTGGGAGTACCATTGGTCTGTCCTCCGGAAATGGGATGTGTGTAGTGCATGCAGCCTACTGAGCTCAGTTCCACACTCCATCCTTACCCGGGAGTGGAATACCACACCTCTGGCTTGAGGTGCAATACCCCTGTAGCAGCCGAGTCCTCAGGGTGCTACATTATAATTCACAAAGCGGCGGGATTTCTTGCCAGGATGGAATAAAATGACACAGCAACAAGACCTCTAATATGAGGCATACAGGTAGGTATAGATTTACATTTCTATCACCTGTATGCCCATATTAGAGGTCAGATAAGTGCCAGGGGGTGACAGATTCCCTTTAAGCAACGTTGGAAAGAATAGTGGGCCAAAATTCCTCTGGAATAATGTGAAAGATTGTGAAAATCATAGAAAAAATGATTATTTCAAGTTATTGCCATTAAAGCTGGTTCTACATATTAATGATTTATGGGGTGTACTTAATTTTTCACTTACTTGTGCTTAATTTTTTTACGCTCTGTGCATTTTGGTCTAGTTTTTGATAAATAAATAATGACACGTGTAATTTGTCATGTGTTGCTCGTTTGAGGTTGTATTTACCTAATTTCAAGACCCGCTAAGGATGAGATTTTTTTTTTTATGTCCAGATTTGTAAAAACCATAGAGGGTGTACTTAGTTTTTCTCATGACTGTATATTAGCACAGTAGGTAGTATTTGTCTCTGTAAGGTGATGTGTCTTGCTTGTATTTTGCATTGGTTTTTCTATATTTTTGTCCCTTTCACCTCTAGACATAACACAGACATTTTCCTCTAGAGAAAGTGTGCGTGTTATAAACTTGTGTGACATGCTAGAGTTAGCAATTTTCTACGACAGGCGAATAAAATGTAGTATGTATAAGTGCTTGGCAGCAGGTGTTGAACACCTAGGACTTTACAAGGACAAAGAACAGTGAAATGGAGTTTTATTTCTCTTTTCCTTTCTTTCTACAACCCTGGAAATAATCTCACTCAATCATAAAATGTGAACTGCAATCTCTTGGGAAAGTGGTATATTCATCTGCCACTCTTCAAAAACTGGGCAAACCTAATATCAAAACCAAGGGCTGTATTCTACTGAGTCTACCTGTATGATTGATACACCCCGGCTTTCTTGTCTTATATTGTTTTGTTTTCTATTTTTGTTTTAAAAAATTATGGGAACCCAAAAACTTTATTTCTAGATTGTCCATATTGCATCTCTATGCTTAATTTAACCCTACAAGTGTCTATAGATTTTCCTTTCTATTGCATTATATATGTTCCAAAAATTACAATAAAATACAACTGAACTAGAAAAAATTATTCCGACTGTGGATTTTAAAAAAATAACATTTTGACTATTTAAATCCAGACAATATTACCTATTTTAAAAGTGAAATATTAAAAAAATTATCACATTTAAGGAAAATTTTTGAAAATCTGTTAGACTCACCAGGTGAGGTGGATTTTCCAAGCCCAAGGTTCGAGCGGGCACATGGGCTACAGGCATCAGTGTAGCAGAAAGATGGGGCACGCAGGACACAGCATCGGATTCTGAGACCATCTTGGACCCTGTTGTACAGGTCGAAGTGGAGGTGGGACCTTCTTCTGCCCCATCAGCGCCAGAACGACCACCATCACCTTCGGCAGGACATGAGCCCAACCAAGATGAGGATGACGGTGGATGTAGCAGTAGTCCTATGAACCCCTGTATACGTCACCACAGGCTGCTGCCATCCCAGGAGGGAGCTCCCCGCCACCTGTAACAAGCACCAAGTAGACATTGGTGTTTTACAATACCTATTGTGCACTGTTAACGATGATGGGGAGGAGGCCTATGGTGGAGCCTGACTCAGTATTTGCACCAAATTTCTCGAGGGGTGAGGCTGCGTGCCAGATGTACATTGCAGATTGTATTAGATTCCTGCACAGCTCGTCCACCGACAACCACCTACACATGTCTTTAAGCGGGGATGAAGAGCCCATAGTCCTCCCTGAACAACCTCCACCATGGATCCCGTCACCTCAACCACAACAAAGACCTTATTAACAGCTCCAATCATAACCACCACAACCTTGCTTTCAAAATCCAGCTGCAACTTCCCAATATGGCCACTTGAACATACCCACTCTAGGAGAGTGGTCTCAACATGGGTATGGTCGACATGGCCATTCTGGGTGGTTTAGCCAACTGCCAAACCAAATTCAGCACGAGTTTGCCTACCCTTACCCAAGTGGCCAATACCAAGTCCAACAACACGGCCCACAAATAATCACTCCCTTGTCCCATAATCCAGCCTCATGCACCTCTCAGGGGCCAAATAATCCACCAAGCCAAACTCAACAAGCAAGTCATGCTGGACCTCTGTCATCATCACGCCCTTCATACCAAAATTTGTAATAAATAGTGTATTCAGGACTAATATCCTTTTTTGTTTTTTATGTTTACTTTTTTGTATATGTGGCGCCCCTGAGGGTTCAGTTGCCACAGGGGTACTGCACCTCAGACCGAGGTGTGGCATCTCCTCTCCGAGGTAAGGAAGGAGCACCTCTCAGGACTCAGCCATCCATTCAACACTACACCACTCCTGTCCAGAGGGGGGCTTTAAGGCACCATAGTGCTGCCCCAGCCGGGATAAGAGGAAATGGGGGGAACCAAAGATAGGGGGAACCATGTAGTGGGTGAGGGTGGAGGACGCACTTTAGGTTACACCACAAAATTCATATTTAATAAACGGCCATCTTGGGCTTATGGTCTTTGATTGTGATCTTCATCACTGCATGTGGCTTTCTGTGTGAACCTGCAGCTGATTGAAGATACACGGTCCTTGTGCTCTGGCCTTGAGAAGGAGCGGGCTAGAGTTAACGGTTGTCTCTACCCGGTCAAGGTCCCTACCCAAGAAGGCCTAGAGGGGAGCAGAGGAGACAAGCTCCACAGGCAAAAGGATCCCAGGGGGGATGCAGACGGAGCGGTATACGTCACCTGTCCTCACTATTCTGGCCTAGTCAGAGGGATTCCTGCTGCAAAAGGGGTACCGGCCCCCGATATCTGACTCTATCACTTTAAGTCTTAGTCGGAGAAGCCCGGAGGCTCAGTGGATCCTACCGGGTAACGAACAAAGCGGAGTCGCCACCCGTACCCTTGTTCTGTGCATAGTCCAGAGGGAGACCCAGCCTTAGTACACGCACCACACATGGACAGGAGAGGACCTAGTGGGAAAATTCTAGGAACACTCTGGTGCAGGGGGTCCTGATTGATGCACCTGAACTACCTGAAGTGTGCTGAACCCCTTCCTGGTGGCGGCAGCGCGCCGTGAGGAGCAAGGAGGACCCTTGCAGCTGACGCCTAACAATGTGAGTAAAGCTTGGAAGACTGCATCCATTGCCTTCGGTCCCTTATTTCACACCGCACCACCCACTATGACTCCCCTGATCCGTCTTCTCTGCCCTGAGGCCCTGCTCCTCCTGTGGGGAGTAGTACCATCTTCTGCTGCCACTACATCCCGCATCAGAGGACTGCCGCAGCGCTGGTGGCGAATCACCAGACTCCACAGGTGGCGTAGTCATTTAATCCACTCGATTACCACCGTCCCTCCTGGTCCTTATTTTTGACTGCGACGACCCTGGGCACGAGCCGGGCCTAGGCCATGACTACATCCACCGAACACCAAGAGGCCCTGTTCCAAGTACCCCCATCTCACAGGGTAGGGCCAGCGAGCGGGAGCGAGGCGTCACATATAGGCAAATTTGGCATGATTAAAATATGCCTGTTTTGAGCCGAATAACCCTTATTTGTAATAAAGTTATTTGCTATACTTGTGAGTGAGTGTTGTCATTTTTAATATTCAGCTCTGGCAAAAAATTAAGAGACCACTGCAAAATTTTCAGTTTCTCTGATTTTTCTCTTTATAGGTATATTTTTGAGTAAAATGTACATTGTTGTTTTAGTCTATAAACTACTGACATGTCTCCGAAATTCAAAGCTAAAAATTTTGTATTTATTTGCAGCAAATGATAAAGCGTCAAAATACTAAAAAAGAAACAGTGCTTTCAGACCTCAAATTACTCATGTTTTAACTGTGAAATCAATATTTGGCAAAATTTGGTGGACTAACCATGATTTTTCATCACAGCTTTCATGCGTCTTGGCATGCTTTCCACCCAGGGCCGGCTCTAGGTTTTTCTGGGCCCCGGGCGAAAGAGTCTCAGTGGGCCCCTTTAACACATACCACGATTCATGATGCAGAGATACGGCGGAGAAATATAGTACAATGCAAAGATTTCACTTCTTACATTACATGAGTGATATCTATTGTAAATTCCACAATAGCTCAGAAACCGGTGAATCGCTCCACACAGAATACTGGCCCCCATATAAGGCTCCATACGGAATACTGGCCCCCATATAACGTTTCATACGGAATACTGGCCCCCATATAAGGCCCCATACGGAATACTGGCCCCCATATAAGGCCCCATAAGGAATACTGGCCCCCATATAAAGCCCCATATGGAATACTGGCCCCCATATAAGGCTCCATGCGGAATACTGACCCCCATATAAGGCTCCATACGGAATACTGGCCCCCATATAAGGCTCCATACAGAATACTGGCCCCCATATAACGCTTCATACGGAATACTGGCCCCCATATATGGCCCCATACGGAATACTGGCCCCCATATAAGGCCCCATAAGGAATACTGGCCCCCATATAAGGCCCCATACGGAATACTGGCCCCCATATAAGGCCCCATAAGGAATACTGGCCCCCATATAAGGCTCCATGCGGAATACTGACCCCCATATAAGGCTCCATGCGGAATACTGGCCCCCATATAAGGCTCCATACAGAATACTGGCCCCCATATAAGGCTCCATACAGAATACTGGCCCCCATATAAGGCTCCATACAGAATACTGGCCCCCATATAAGGCTCCATACGGAATACTGGCCCCCATATAAGGCTCCATATGGAATACTGGCCCCCATATAAGGCTCCATACGGAATACTGGCCCCCATATAAGGCTCCATACGGAATACTGGCCCCCATATAAGGCTCCATACGGAATACTGGCTCCCATATAACGCTCCATACAGGATACTGGTCCCCTTATAAAGCTCCATACAGGATACTGGCCCCCATATAACGCTCCATACAGGATACTGGTCCCCTTATAAAACTCCATACAGGATACTGGCCCCCATATAACGCTCCATACAGGATACCGGTCCCCTTATAACGCTCCATACAGGATACTGGCCCCCATATAATGCTGCATGCAGGCTGTTCCCTCCCACATAATTCCCCATACAGGCTGTCCCCCCCTTATAATGCTCCATGCAGGCTGTTACCCCCCACATAATGCCCCATACAGGCCCCCCCCTTTTAATGCTCCATGCAGGCTGTTACCCCCCACATAATGCCCCATACAGGCTGCCCCCCCTTATAATGCTCCATGCAGGCTGTTCCCCCCCACATAATGCACTATGCAGGCTGCCCCCCTTTTATAATGCCCCATGCAGGCTGTTCCCCACCTTATAATGCCCCATGCAGGATGTCACCCCCCCCTCTTTATAATGCCCCATGCAGGATGTCCCCCCCTCTCTTTATAATGCCCTATGCAGGATGTCACCCCCCCTCTTTATAATGCCACATGCAGGATGTCCCCCCCTCTCTTTATAATGCCCCATGCAGGATGCCTCCCCCCCTTCTCTTTATACTGCCCCATGCCTCCATACATTAAAAAAAAAAAATCAAATACTCACCTCCCTTCTCCTCACCTGCTACCTGCTGCCCACTGCTCGGGTCCGGACTCCAGCGTTGTCGGTGTCTTCCCGCTCTGCGCTCCCTGTGACGGCTCAGGGGAGGGCGCGGTGTAAAGACGTCACTGCGCCCTCTGACCTGAGACGTCACAGGGAGCGCAGAGCAGGAAGACAGCTGATCTGCGGAGGCACGGGGAGAGGTAAGTATCCAGCTGCCGGTGCCCTGAGCAAGCGGCGGAGAAGGGCGGGCGCTGACACCACTCTCCTCCGCCCATAGCCCAGCGGGGTGCGCGACCGCCAGTGGGCCCCTCTGCCTGCTCAGGGCCCCGGCATTTGCCCGGGTGCGCCGGGTGCTGACGCCGGCCCTGTTTCCACCAGTCTTTCCATGCTTTCCAATAGAAAACTGTTCAGTGGTCTCTTAATTTTTGCCGCAGCTGTATACTGTATTCCTCAGATCTAGAAGGTATACTTTGTAACATAAACAGGCATCATACATTTTTTACATGAACATTTTTGCATGAACATGTGCCATGAAATAAACACACATTCACAACATGATGTAATTCACATATCTAAAATTCCCAATTTGCATCAATCAAATTTAAGCTCAATAACAACATAATTGCTTGGTCAACAATAAACATCACAAAAACGTGCTAAGGAGCACTACAGTTTTTTGAATGCCATCAGGGAGTGATAATGACCAAAATAAATATATTTTTTTGCAATAAAGATGCAATAAATATTCACACAAGATTTTCTAACAATGTATTTACAAAAGATAATTACATTCCATATGCAACAATTTTTGAATCAATACATACCGTAATGTAAGTAAAAGACGCTCCTCTGGCCAAATACATTTGCCTATCTTTGTGTCCTTCAGTGTTAGCCTAAAAAGTATATCAAAAGTGGAGATATCCATCCGACAGTAGCCATAAAACTTGTCAGGATGTCTGTGTAGAGCATCATGTAGACGGTGGAAATGTCCACTAGTGAGCTGTCGTCTCAAAAGTGGATGGACGTACATTCGTCTCCGCCTCCTCGGATCAACAATAACTGGGTAAGGCTCCTCAAACCGTTGAGACAAGACCCCATGTAAAAGACCCCGCTCAGTTGTGTTTAAGGTAAACCTGTCACACATGTTTTTAGCAAACCAGGGCAACAAAAACACCAGCAGGGGTATATATCAAATATTTGTTGTCAAATCTTCTTGTGGACCCAATGCATGGCCTTGTTGATTAGGTTTGTATAAGTTTCAGACCATTGAGGCTGTTAATTTAATTGGACGTTACACTGGAAAAATATGTGGGAAATGTGAGGCCTTATGGATGTCATATGGATACATAGGTGAGAAAATATTTCATCATCGCATTACAATCAAATTATACACGGATTACCATACGGACAACACTCGTGTGACTTTTTGCATGGAGAGTTTGAATGATTTTTTATACGTTTAGTGTGACTCCGGTCTTATACTGTTTATCAACCGGCTGGCTAAAAAACAATTTATACGATTAAATCTCTGTTAGTTTATGAAAGTCATATGGCATTATACAGATGTTAGCTCTCCTTATTGGTACATACTAATGAAATAAATTATGGAGGAATTTAGGGCAAAAAATCGGCAACCAATACTGTAAGACAAAAAAAGAAAAGTATAAAAAACCTGCAAATAATGAATTAGACATTTTTGTTTTATTTGTGTTGTTTTACTTTTACTTTGCCTAAGAGTGTTCAGGAGTTTACAACTGTATTGTTATCTATTTTTGTATGTTTTTTTTTTTACTTTTTTTTTGCATCATTTGGCACTGGAATATGGGCATTATAGATGAGGGCATACCGGGGGTTTCCATTTGTAGCAGTTGCATCCTGACTGTGGAGTCTGGTTAGCTTTTTTATCTAGAGGCCTTGTATTTTGAATTTTCTGGCGAAGAAAGTTCAAGTTATTTTTAATATTATATAGATAGAAAAGAACCAATTAATCAGATTGGACTGTGACCAATGGCTGGAGATTGACTGCAATCTTATTTTTAGGCCAAACATATCTTTTGAACCCTGCAGAGCACAGTATTGTATAAAATCACAAGTCCGCTACTCAAAGTGCTATTTTCTTGATTTATTGCAAAATTCTTGGCCAGAAACCTAGACAAAATGGAAGCGTGTGCAGTTTTGTATATAGAGTATCAGATCCCTATTAAGTTTTACAGAGGGGATTTTCTATAATTTGCTCTATAAAGTTTTCATGCTCAACGTAACATCAGTCTAATAAAGATCTAGGAATGTAAAATGTAGTAAAATATATGCTGGGTGAGATCATCACCATAAAATCTAAGTGCTACTTTTCTTCTTAAAAATGTAGCCTACGTGTATGTATTTTAGAAAGCACCTGTTACCCATTAATGTGCAGACCAGGCTGCATAGTCCATAGGCTGTTGTCAGGAATTGTGTATTTTTGGGATAAAAATATGAAACTTTGCATGCATGTTCTTTGAAGGGGACTGATGATTTTGAGCATTGTAGGCATAGCAGAAACCCACTCTGGGCGGCCATATTGGAAAATGTGTTTTCTTTTACCCGTAACTTTTGAACTGATGACCCAATTTTATTTTATTTTTTATTGAAAAGATCTTTTCAAACTAATTTTTTTCATAATGTACTGTTTTTTCTTAGACTCAAAGGTTTTCTAGCAAATTGCCATATAATATTTTAATTCTGTTTTTGAATGACCTTTGAACTTTTGATTGTCTCATGATTTATTTAAAAGTTCATACTGAAATGAATCCTTCTTTTCTAGGTTGTGAGATGTTCCTAAACTTTGATATATCAAGTACTTATGAATTCACCAAGCTTTCAAGATGAAAAAAAGATTAAAGTTGGTTGAAGGTACCCCATCAAAGTGACTCAGAAACAAACTGGGAGCAGTCCATCTTTTGCCAGACAATGAACGATGAGAAACTCTCTTGTCCGGCTGAGTGGGAAAACAGAATGCGGCACCTGGATATGAGTCTGTTGAGAAGAATCTTTTAGCTCCTCAAGCTGTAGAGAGTCTTCTTGCAGAAATCGGATCACTGCAAAGATTGGATTGGCTTAAAAGAAAGTCTTTTGAAGAAAAACGCAAAGTTTCATAGAAAATGTGATTTACATTACAATTAGTGATGAGCGAGCACTAAAATGCTTTGGTGCTCGAAGCTCGGGTCGAGCACATTGGAATACTCGGGCGCTGGACCCGAGCAACGAGCCCAATGTAAGTCTATGGGAAACTCGAGCATTTTTTTGGCGGTCCCCCCTGCGGTCTGCAGAAGGTCAAAAATTGCCCAAATCGATGGGAATCGTGCTCAATTAAACGTCAGGCAGGTAGAATATATAGGCAGACAGGCAGGCAGGGTATATAGGAGGGTGCATGAAAAACATAGCAGGACACAAGGAACACACTAGTGCCCTCCGATTTTTATGCACCCGTCTCTTTAAAAAAGCCGGCCGGCAATTCATCAGCGGCATACATCGGTACCCGACAATTTAGAACAGAAAGAATAGAGCATCACACATAGATTAGATAGATAGAAACATGCCAGTCACATATATGAGTACAGTGACAGTGTTGGTTACTATACTTGTCATTTAGTGTTAAAATAAAGGATTTATTAAAAAAACAATTGGCGTGGGGTTCCCCGTAATTTTAGTCTCTAGCGGAGGTTAAGCAGATGGCTGGGGCAGATGTTTGAAGCCTGGGAAGGGGGTAATACCCACAGAGCTTCCCAGGCTATTAATATCAGCCCCCAGCTGAATACCTAGCCTTTACTAGCTATTAAAATGGGGGACCCAAAAAAAAAATGACGTGGGGTCCCCCCTATTTTAATAGCTAGCAAAGGCTAGGCAGACAGCTGGGGGCTGATATTAATAGCCCAGGAAGGGCTCTCCATTGCTAACCTGGGCTTGATGTCAGCTGGCATTATAAGCTGACATCAACCCCAACTCTATTACTCCACTGCCACCGCTACAGTGGATCCTATGGATGCGCCAATTCTGGTGCGGCTGGTGTTTTTAGCCTGGTAGGGGGTCAATATTCAGGGCACCCTTCCTGGGCAATTAATATGAGCCCCCAGCTGTCTGCCTAGCTTTTGCTAGCTATTAAAATAGGGGGACCCCACGTAATTTTTTTTTTTGGGTTCCCCATTTTAATAGCTAGTAAAGGCTAGGTATTCAGCTGGGGGCTGATATTAGTAGCCTGGGAAGCTCCGTGGGTATTACCCCCTTCCCAGGCTTCAAACATCTGCCCCAGCCATCTGCTTAACCTGCGCTAGAGACTAAAATTGTGGGGAACCCCACACCAATTTTTTTTTTAATAAATCCTTTATTTTAACACTAAATGACAAGTACAGTAACCAACACTGTCACTGTACTTATTATATATGTGTTAAGTGCTGGGCGCTTGCTGGATCAGAAATGTGTTCTGTATCATCAGTGGTTTCTGTGGTCTCCCATTCTGGTTCAGCCAGGGCTGATGCTGCACAGCATCACCATCAGTCTCAATGCCTAGCCAATGCATGAGAGGTACAAGTGGTATTTCGTGTACTTGTGCCTAGCAACTTGAAGCACATGTTGCAGAGAGAGACTAGGTCACCACAGCCTAAGTCTAAAATGCTTCGCACTGAGCATGCCCGTGACATGGCGCACCGTGATTGGTGATTCAGGAACCAGCTGACCCGGTGACCTAGCACCACCTGATTGGTCACAGGCGATGTCACCAATGGTGCAACAGTGGGGCAGGGCTTAGTTTTTAAAAGGCCCGCCCACAAACATGGTGGCGTGCTCAGATCATTTGAGCTAGTTGTTTGGTTGTGCACGCATCTCTCCTGAGCTCCTCTAAGAGCCATATTGAGCGGGTCGGCTCAGTCCGGTAGCACGCCGGCTGAGTGCACGAGTACCTGGCGGAAATCACTCCCGCACACTAGCGTCGTCTCCTATAGCGTAGCGCCTGTACCGTAGACAGGGCTACTGCTCCTAGTCTGGTCACACGTCTCCCTGCGGTTCTTGGAGATAGTGTGAACCGCTTTAGCGCCAATCCCCATAGCGTAGCGCCTGTATCAAAGACAGGGTTACTGCTGTTCCCACGGTCGCACGTCTCCCTGCAGTTCTTGGAGATTGTGCAAACCGTCTTACCGTTCTGTGTGCTTTAACACGAAGGGCTAAGATTTTTGTTAGGTGCGTCGCCGGTCGCTCTCCCTCCGTGCAGTCAACGGAGATAGAGCGTACCGCTATACCCTGTCCGGTGTGAAGTTAACACGGAAGGGTTATCTTTAGTTGGTTGTCTTTCCTTCTCACCCGGGAAGAGTTCGGCAGCAGTCCACCAGGCTGCATCGCGGACCCCGGGGTCGGTTGCGTTCCTATTTAATAAAGTGTTAGCAACCGTCCCTCTAACAATATGTGACTGACATGTTTTTATCTATCTAATCTATGTGTGATGCTCTATTCTTTCTGTTCTAAATTGTCGGGTACCGATGTATGCCACTGATGAATTGCCGGCCAGCTGTTTTAAAGAGACGGGTGCATGAAAACACTATTATTTTTTTTTTTAATAAATCCTTTATTTTAACACTAAAAAACAAGTACAGTAACCAACACTGTCACTGTACTTCTATATGTGACTGACATGTTTCTATCTATCTAATCTATGTGTGATGCTCTGTTCTTTTTGTTCTAAATTGTCGGGTACCGGTGTATGCCGCTGATGAATTGCCGGCTTTTCATGTTTCACTGTGAGCACTGTTCCCATCGATTTGGGCAATCACTGTAATGCCACAACCACAATGGCTGTGGCATTACAGTGAGTGGCAGACAATCCCTGCATGATTGGTGCTCTAAATAGCGCCAAACATGCAGGACGGGGACCCGAGCTCTCGCCCGAGCATCTCGAAAGTACTCGGCGAGCTCCGAGCATCTCGAGTACTGAGATGCTCGGGCGAGTACCGAGCAGTGGCGAGCATGCTCGCTCATCACTAGTTACAATCAAAAGCAGGTTGATCGCGCAACCCAACGTTGAAAGAACTTGGTTTGTTCATCAGAAGTAGAGAGTTCACACCAGTTAGAAGTGGATGTTGATAGCTAGCCTTCAACAAGTCATTGCACTCGTGGATCCCTATGTAGCCAGACCACAAAGATAAAAGTATGCTTCTTTTGTAACAATGAAGATGAGGAACAAGTCCCTTTCACTAGAAACAACTTTTAAAGTTGACAGTCAAGTAAAGATGTGTGCTGCTAACCTAAAAGATGATGTTCTTATAGCAAAGTTGACTCAAGAGGACATGATTGCTTTGGATGTTGTATATCATGCTCAGTGCTTCACTAGTTTATACAAGGGAAATGCAAAGTTGCAAAGCTCTTATTCTGCCCAGTTTGAGTGGCAGACAGGAATACATAAGAGTGTGATGGAAGAGCTCATGGCCTTTATTGAAGTGAGTCTAGAAAGTGAAGATGGGACTCCAGTTTTTAAAGTCAGTGAACTGAAGCATTTTGTGGAGGAAGTGGAGCGACTTGGAGGAATGAAAGCTAATAATCACTCAACTAGACTGAAAGAGCAGATATTAGGTAACTTTCCTAAGCTTGAAGCATACCCAGAAGATCGTGACATATTAATGGTTCTAAATACAGATCTTTGGCAATCTTTACTGGCTCGTAAAGCAAGCATACTGCGAAGAGATATCCTTCAACACAAACAGTTGCTTTTCAATGGATCTTTTCTAGAAAATTGCCTAGAAAATTCAGTTTTATCTACAGTCACCACTTTCTTTAGTAATTCATGAGCCAAAATTCCTGATGAGAGTAAAGTACTGCAGGCAAATCTAACTTTAGCACAGCTTACAAGTTATCACACCTTCAAGGACCGGCAGCAATATTCAGCAGGGAAAGTACATTCCCGAAATCAAGAGACCCCACTCTCTTTGTTTTTGGGGAATTACATTCACTGAAAGATATGTTCAAAAGACGCGGTGGACCTCTTGTTCAACTTGGGCTTATTAGTGTCATATGGTAGAGTGCTAACCTTTTCTGATGATTTAGATAACTCTGCCATTAATCATTTTCATAACATCAATGCTGTAGTACCTCCAAGCTTGAAGCTTGGTGTCTTCACAACTGCGGTAGTTAACAACATCGATCATAAATGAATACCAGTGCTATGAGTGCACAAGGTTCATTTCATGGAACTGGGATCTCCCTTTTCCAGCATGCAGATGGGCACAATGTCAGTTCAACCCAAACCCCAAAATTAAAAGATCACAAAATTGCCAACAAGCTACGAAACAAATCCTCACATTCTTCCCATCAAAATGAAAAGCTCTCTGCAAAAAACAACTTGCCTTGAAGCCTTCTAAACTGAGTTTGTGTCCTCAAATAGTGACAATGAATATGTAGCGCCCCGAGGGTTCGGCCGCTACAGGGGTATTGCACCTCAGTCCAGAGGTGTGATATTCCACTCCCGGGTAAGGATGGAGTATGGACCAGGGCTCAGTTAGCTGCATACAGCACACACACCCCATTTCCGAGGGACAGCTCAACGGTGCTCCCACTAGACAGAAGTGAAGTTGACGCGCCCCTGGGCCTGCTGGGTCGCGCAGCGTCCCGCGCACGGGGGCTTACCCGGAACCGGATCAGATGAGGGTTGTAGTCTCCGAGTGGCGGGGACCCGGTCCGTGCCCAGGGAGTCAAACTCAGTGTGTGGCAGTCTTGATAGATGTTATTTGAGTGTCGACTACGCCACCCGTTGACTTGCAGCTATGGAGCTGCCGCTGCAGGGCAGACCGCTGAGGCCGGTGTAGAATTGTGCAGCGTGATAGTATAACCCCCAACGGGAGGGGTATGGCCTCAGGGCAGCCGACGTGGAAGATGGGGGTAGCAGGAACCACTCAGAGACGGTGCGGTGTAATTCAGGGTCTTTACTGGTAACAACGATAGACCCTCCCGGAGTACTTGCTAGCGAACGGGGCCTGGTCAGTCCTTGAGCAGATGGGATCTCCCCTGGCCAGGCGGAGTTGTAGGCCTCCCAAACTGACTGTACTCTTCTGGCTACCTTGCTAGAAGCGGATATAAGTAGCCCACGTCCCTGAGTGTACCGTGTGGTGCTCACCCGTATGGCCGGTGACTCGGGGCCTTCTAATGGCTTCCGCTCACGATGGCGGTGCTGGTCCCACGCGTGTGACCGTGCCTTCGGGTTTCTGGGCCTGAGGACCTGAAATCCCCTGCCGGTCGGCTTCTGCTGCTGGGTAAGAGTTAGTCCCCACAGCCTCGGACGCCGGGTCCGGTAAGAAAGCTTCTCAGTCAGGGCGAGCTCTGCAGCTGCCAGCCCCTGACTCGTAGTAGTATTGCTCCCACTGAGCTCCTGCTGTTTCTTCCTATGACTGTTTCTTGTCTTTACTCTCCTTGACCCCTAACCCTGCTTCAGCCCCGGGTTTTTATAGGGGAAGTTCTTCCCCTCCCAAGACTGGGCAGGAGGTGTGGCATGCACAGGATCCCTGACCAAAGGACCTCCCACCTGCTCTCAGACATAACATCTCTATCACTGTGGCAACCAGACCCCTGGGGTGTCACATTCCCCCCTAGTGAAATTTAGTACTCCGGGACTAAACATATTTTAGAAAAACATAACAAGATAAAAACAATAATAATACAATAAGAAAAACATATAAAGATGGTTACGGCATGTCCGTAACCGGGTGCAGTCTTTGAAGAAAAGCAAGGTGTCCATTTCACCAAAACAGGGAGACGTAACCAGGTAGGGGTTTGTCCTGCCCCGAGTCCTTAACAGTCTTTAGTCCGTCCTGGGTTACGCTCCAACTATGTACAAGGATTCCCGGTAAATCCGC
Organism: Phyllobates terribilis; assembly: GCF_046119375.1. NCBI lineage: Eukaryota > Metazoa > Chordata > Amphibia > Anura > Dendrobatidae > Phyllobates > Phyllobates terribilis. The sequence continues at coordinate 211,459,104 of NW_027362769.1, read as the reverse complement.
CAAGGACTCCTACAAATAACTAGAAACACAAAATTATACACAAGCAACAATACACAGGTAAACATAAATAAAACAATTTATACACTTCAAATCCTCCACCGTGCGGGTAACTGGCCTCTAGTGGCCCTAGTGGACCTACGGAGCTGACTGCCTAGCCCTGAACTACAGGGTGTAGGAGCTGTCAAGGGTAAACTGGGCAGCTGTCTACCGGCTCTTTGGCTCACTAGGGATATGGCAGGCTCACTGCAAGCAGAGGGTTGATCCTCCTGGTCTGCGGGTGTGGGGTCTTCTGCCTCCTGGACCGGCTGTTCGTCCAGCTCTACCTGTTGCTCCGTAGGTGCTTGGGATGCTGGTTGGAGGAAGGTGAGTACGGGTACCACAACTGCACCATTGACTTGAGTCCAAGACCGAGGGAAGTCCCCGAGCACAGTACTAACCATATCTTCCCTTTCCTCTACGGGTCGATGTTCTTCTTGTTCCTCTTCAGGGTTCCTCAGTTGTTCGGGACACTTCTTCAGGTGGTCCCGGGATACAATAGCTGTGGTTTCCCCTCCGTCTTTACTGATGGTACAAACCTTCGGGTTCTCGTGGCTTGAGGGCAGTACGGTGTACGGGTCCTTTTCCCACTGGTCGTCCAACTTGTGGAGCCGTCTCTTCCTCTTCAAGACCTGCTCTCCGGGTACCAGGGGAACAGCGGGAGCATACTGGTTGTAAGTTTTCTCTTGTCTTTCCCTAGCCTGACAGAGACTTCGCTCCACACTCTCCTGTACTCTCCGGTACTGCTGCTGCCTCTCTGTGTCCCAGTCTGTTTCTGGTGAAGTGTCCTCGGGTGTCAGGACTCCCATTTCCAGGTCAACAGGTAACTTACCAGGTCTTGCCCTCATTAGGTAAGCCGGGGTACAGTTGGTGGAACCTACCGGGATGTGGTTGTATAGGTCCACCAGATCGGGCAACTTCTCAGGCCACAGACTGCGTTCTTCCAGGGGCAACGTTTTTAAAAGATCCATTACCACCTGGTTCATTTTCTCACAAAGTCCATTAGTTTGCGGATGGTAGGGTGTCGTCCTTATCTTCCGGCAGCCATACAGATTGCAGAATTCCTGGAAGACCTCCGCTTCAAAGGCAGGTCCCTGGTCCGTCAGCACTTGGTCCGGGTACCCGTGTGGACGGCAAAAGTGCTGCTGGAAGGCTCTAGCTGCTGTTTGAGCCGTTAAGTCCTTGACGGGGACGACAACCAAGAACCGGGAGTAATGATCCACGATGGTTAACGCGTAGACGTAGCCACTTCTACTTGGGGTCAGTTTTACATGATCCAAGGCTACCAGTTCCAACGGTTGCCGGGTGACGATGGACTGCAGGGGAGTCTTCTGGCTGGCACGGTCCTTCCTTCTCAGGTTGCACGGGCCACAGTCTCTGCACCACTTCTCAATGGTTCCCCTCATGCCTACCCAGTGGAATCGCTCGCGCAGCAGGAACTCCAGCTTCTTCCACCCGAAGTGTCCAGCTCCGTCGTGGTATGCCTCCATCACCATGGCTGCGTCTCTTCGTGGCACCACTACTTGCCAGAGTAGTTCATGCGTCCGGGAGTTAACCATTCTGCGGCACAACTTCCCCTTGTAAAGGAACAGTCGACTCTTCTCTGCCCATAGTTGTTTGGCTTCCTCCGGAGCCTCTGGTTCAAGGCAAGCCTCCGGGCGAGTCAGCATCTCCTTCACCAGTCGGACGGCAGGGTCGCTGTCTTGCGTTTCCGCCCAGTTGTAGTGAGGTAAGGGGTTCAACGTAGCAGCCTGCTTACTCCTTACCCGGTGGGAATACTGGATGGTCCCATGACGGTGGAACGCAGGGAGTTCAACTTCTTCCAGTCCCTCCGGATCTTCTCCTTCGTCCGACAGGTTGGGCATCCTGGACAGGGCATCCGCGTTGGTATTGGAGCGTCCGGCCCGGTATTTGATTGTGAACTCGTAGTTGGACAGACGGGCCATCCACCTCTGCTCCAGGGCACCGAGTCTTGCCGTGTCCAGGTGTGTCAACGGGTTGTTATCCGTGTACACGGTGAACCGGGAAGAAGCGAGATAATGCTTAAAGCGCTCGGTGACTGCCCATACTACGGCCAGGAACTCTAGCTTAAATGAGCTGTAATTCTCGGGGTTCCTTTCGGTGGGTCGCAGTTTTCGGCTGGCGTAGGCGATTACTCGTTCCTTCCCCTGCTGGATCTGGGACAGTACGGCTCCTAGCCCGATGTTACTGGCGTTGGTGTAGAGGATAAAGGGCTGGCTGTAATCCGGGTACGCCAGGATTTCATCCCCCGTGAGGGCCATCTTCAGCTGGCGGAAGGACTCTTCTTCCAACTTCTCCCATCTGAAGGGCGGCTTCTGGTTCTTGGCCTTCCGGGACTGGCCTATCAGGAGGTCCTGCATAGGAGCTGCCTTTTTGGTGAAACCGGGGATGAACCTGCGGTAGTAGCCTACCAACCCGAGGAACTGCCGCACTTCCTTTACACTGGAGGGACTTGGCCATTCCTTAATTGCGGTGATCTTATCAGGGTCGGGAGCCACTCCGTCAGTGCTCACCACGTGTCCCAGGTACTGCACCTTTGGTTTCAGGAGGTGACACTTGGAGGGTTTCACCTTTAGGCCGTAGCTTGCCAGAGCTTCGAACACTTCCGCCAGGTGTTTCAGGTGGTCCTCATAAGTCTTAGAATATACGATGACATCGTCCAGGTACAACAGGACCGTCTCGAAGCTTCTGTGGCCCAGACAGCACTCCATTAATCGTTGGAAGGTTCCTGGTGCGTTGCAGAGTCCGAACGGCATACAGGTAAACTCGCTAAGTCCCATCGGGGTGGTGAATGCGGTCTTCTCCCGGTCCGCCTCTGCTACAGGAACCTGCCAGTACCCGCTAGTGAGATCCAAGGTAGAGAAGAAGTTAGCAGATCTTAAAGCAGCCAATGACTCCTCTATCCTTGGTAAGGGGTACGCATCCTTGTGTGTGATACGGTTGATTTTCCGGTAATCTACACACATCCTCATGGTGTTGTCTTTTTTTCTGACTAAGACTAGTGGAGCTGCCCAGGGGCTACAGCTATCCCTGATCACCCCAGCCTCCTTCATGTCTCTAAGCATCCCCTTGGCGTGTTGGTAGTGGGCAGGGGGTACGGGTCGATACCTCTCTTTTATAGGAGGATGGTCTCCCGTGGGGATGTGGTGTTCTACCCCCTTGACTCACCCGAAGTCTAACGGGTGTTTACTGAACACTCTCTCGTACTCCTGAACCACCCGATAGACTCCTTGTTTCTGGTGTGAGGGAGTGGAGTCAGTACCCAGATGTAGTTGCTGACACCAGTCCTCCATGTTTTTCTTAGAGCCGTTACCTTCCTCCGGGTGAGATGGAGGCAAGGGTTCCACAGATTGTATAGAATTTTGGTTAATGGTATATAATTTGGCTAGCGTGGCATACCGGGGCAGGTACACTTCCCTCTCCCCGATATTTATTATGCGAACGGGCACCCTCCCATGGCGTACATCAACCACCCCCCGTGCTGTCAAAATGGTGGGCCTACTGTCTGAGTAAACTGGTTCTACCATTGCCTGGTAATCCCTACCTCTCAGACCAATAGCTGCCCGGCACCAAATCATCATTTCACTTTTTGGGGGCATGGCAGTAGGAAAAGGGTCACACATTCTTACGCTACCAATCTCACCGCTGGAGAGTTCCACCTGTTGCCGTCGCATCAGTGCCCGGATCTCTTTCTGGAGCACCCGCTGCTCGCCGGAGCTGGCGTTCTTGGCAACCTGCTGTAAAAGGAAAATCACCTCTGCAAGACAATTTTCAATTACATTAGTTCCTAGAGTTATTTTTGGGTGACTCTCATGTTTGTCAATATCTACAATGATCATCCCTGTGCTGCCAGTTCGACTCTACCGATTTTGATGGTCACCTCTCTAAATCCGATCTGTGGCACGGGCTGGCCATTGTTGGCGATGATACTCAAGTCGTCGTCAGGGTAGCGGGTAATATCCGAGTCATTCCAGTACTGCTTAAAGAGCACGTACGGGATGGTGGTGACCTGTGACCCGGTGTCCAGTAGGGCACTCATGGGAATGCCATCCAGTACCACAGGCAAGACTGGACGTCCTCCCACATATCTGTCGCGCCAGTTCGATGGGCCTGGTGATCTTTTTCCTGGGGGTTGGCCCTCTACCCCAGGTTGTGCCCGTTTAAAGAACAGTACCTTGCCATATGTCCGGGTTGATTGCAGCGGCGGCAGATGGGTCGTCCGTCCTCGCTGTATCGGTCACTGGGCCTTCCTCTGGCCGGTGGGGTCCTCCTTGGTCGACACCACGGGATGTCCTCCGGTCCGGATGCCAGCTGGATCTTCCCTGGGGTGGAAACCTGTAAAGACTGCACAGTTCGGGTTAGCGCAGCAACGCTCTTAGCTAGCTCTTGGACCTGATGGTGTAGGTCTGGAGCCGGGTCATTGTCCAAAGCCTGCGCATCAGTCCCCACAGGCCCTGCCGACAAGGGCGCCGTCTCCTGGTGGTAAGTAATAGCTGGGCGCCTGTGGGTCATAACGCCACCCGGTGCCGGTTCTCGGAGCACCCGGATGGCTCTGTCCTTGAACTGTGCAAAGCCCAGATGGGGATCCTGTAAGGCCATCGCCCGCAACTGGGTTCGGTGGGCATTACAATACAGTCCCTCTATAAATTGTTCAGTCAACAGCCTGTCCTCGTTTCCCACTCCATCAGGGTCGGTCTGCTTAATGGCCCTCAGGGCCTCTTGTAGGTTTAGTGCATAGTCCCTTATACTCTCATGCGCTCGCTGCTTGCACCCGTAGAATCTAAGCTTAATCTCGGCTGAGGTGCGGGTATCAAAGGTATCCTTCAGCCGGGTTAGTATCCCTGCGACAGTCTTCCTCCCAGGTGGCCAGGATTTTACTTCCCTTTTAGCTGCCCCGGTTAGTTGGGCCACCAGGATGCTCACTTTTTGCTCTTCTGTGAGGGGGTACACCTGGAAGAGGCTATCCAGCTTTTCTCTAAAGTCATGCAGGGTATGTGACTCCCCTGAGTACTGGGGTAGCCAAGCTGCTCCCGGGATATAGGGCATGGTGAAGGGCATAACTGCAGCAGCGGTGGCGCTGGCGGGGGTTGAGGCAGTGAAGCTCTCCTCCGTATCCGACATCTTCCTCCCCCCTAGTGGACCGTGGCCTACCTTGCAATGATCCTGTTCCGTAGGCCGCGGCTCCGCAGTAGATCGTCAGGGTTGAGGACCTTCCGTCGCGCTCCGGTGACGTCGGCGTCTGCTGGGCTCCTTCCAGGACCTTACGCAACATCCGGACGTGAGGCGGGGCTTCAGTTCTCGCGCGCTTTCGAAGTCCACGCCCCTCTTCTTCCCGCGCGGCGTCCTCAAGATGGCGTCCAATGGCGGGAAAACTCCACGGATGGCGGGAAGAAGGCCGAAGATGGCGCCGGATGGCGGGAAAACTTCGCGGATGGCGGGAAGAAGGCAGAAGATGGCGCCGGATGGCGGGAAACCTCACCACTGGTAAGTTTGAACAGTCTTTGCTTTTCAGGCACGCAGTACCCGGTGGTTGCGGGCACGAGATCCTGCCGACTACGCCAAAGTTGACGCGCCCCTGGGCCTGCTGGGTCGCGCAGCGTCTCGCGCACGGGGGCTTACCCGGAACCGGATCAGATGAGGGTTGTAGTCTCCGAGTGGCGGGGACCCGGTCCGTGCCCAGGGAGTCAAACTCAGTGTGTGGCAGTCTTGATAGATGTTATTTGAGTGTCGACTACGCCACCCGTTGACTTGCAGCTATGGAGCTGCCGCTGCAGGGCAGACCGCTGAGGCCGGTGTAGAATTGTGCAGCGTGATAGTATAACCCCCAACGGGTGGGGTATGGCCTCAGGGCAGCCGACGTGGAAGATGGGGGTAGCAGGAACCACTCAGAGACGGTGCGGTGTAATTCAGGGTCTTTACTGGTAACAACGATAGACCCTCCCGGAGTACTTGCTAGCGAACGGGGCCTGGTCAGTCCTTGAGCAGATGGGATCTCCCCTGGCCAGGCGGAGTTGTAGGCCTCCCAAACTGACTGTACTCTTCTGGCTACCTTGCTAGAAGCGGATATAAGTAGCCCACGTCCCTGAGTGTACCGTGTGGTGCTCACCCGTATGGCCGGTGACTCGGGGCCTTCTAATGGCTTCCGCTCACGATGGCGGTGCTGGTCCCACGCGTGTGACCGTGCCTTCGGGTTTCTGGACCTGAGGACCTGAAATCCCCTGCCGGTCGGCTTCTGCTGCTGGGTAAGAGTTAGTCCCCACAGCCTCGGACGCCGGGTCCGGTAAGAAAGCTTCTCAGTCAGGGCGAGCTCTGCAGCTGCCAGCCCCTGACTCGTAGTAGTATTGCTCCCACTGAGCTCCTGCTGTTTCTTCCTATGACTGTTTCTTGTCTCTACTCTCCTTGACCCCTAACCCTGCTTCAGCCCCGGGTTTTTATAGGGGAAGTTCTTCCCCTCCCAAGACTGGGCAGGAGGTGTGGCATGCACAGGATCCCTGACCAAAGGACCTCCCACCTGCTCTCAGACATAACATCTCTATCACTGTGGCAACCAGACCCCTGGGGTGTCACACAGGCACGACCGACTATGTCCCTGTCTGGAGTGGGGAGGGGGGTGGAACACCCAGTGCTGTAGGGGCAGATAGAGGTTGGTTCCTGAGCGTAGATAGGAGCTCATTGGTTGCTGGTCACCTGGGCTCATGGTCAGAGGGAAGTATAAAAGGGAGGAGCCATCTTAGAACAGTGTTCAGTTCAGTCTGTGAGGAGAGGAGAGCTGACAGGGAGCAGCAGCTCAGGCTGAGTGTTGCTCCAGAGGCAGGCCTAGAGAAGAGGCCGGAGCCTGAGAGGAGAAGGAGAAGTGGGCCTGGAGAAGAGGCCAAGGGAAGGAGGAGAAGACAGAACAGGAAAGAAGGAGAAGAGAGAGAGAAACAGAAGGGCTCAGGAACAAGAAGGTGGAAGGGACCCTAAGAACCCACGAGAATCCAGGGTGAAGGGTCAGGCAGATTAAGGGTACCGGATCCCAAGTTGGTGGAGGAGAAACTACCCTCAGCCAAAGACCGGTCGTCGTGATCATTTATTGGTGCGACACCTCATCAAACCTGCTAGGAAGGCACTATATAGGACAGCGGAGGACGGGGCCCACGTTTACCCGCACAAGTCCGCGGCAGCTGGACAAAAGTGGGTCACTGGTGAGGCAGGCCAGAGAAAGGATTAAAGAGGGTCCTGTGCCATGCTCCTGAACTGCCTGGGAGTTGACCGAGCCCCTCACCTGGTGGACGCAGCACGGCTCGGGCAGTCATTCCCTGCAGAAGTGACTTGGATATTAACCGTGAGTAAAGACCCTGGACTGCAGTACGTTGTCTGTGTGCTTTTTCGCTCCTCCGGCACTACCGGTACTGGGACTCTCACCACCATCACTCCCACCATCCACTACACTGCCCTGGGGCCGCACTCTTCCCGTGGGGAGTCGCACTACCCTAGCTGCACACCTCATCAGCCCCAGCGGTCTGCATGCAGCGGCGGTTCCTAATAACCGCAATCCACGGGTGGCGTAGTCGGACATTATCCGAAGTACGTAGCAGACTACCATTGGCCTGACCTCCCTGAGCCGCGGGACCGGGCTGCCACTACTACTACTCCCAGCGTCTCCCTATCGCCCGGTTCCGCGTGCCCCACGGCCCAGGGGGCGAGTCAAATACACTTGGTATAATCATGTAGCTAGACTTATAGAAATCAAGGGAAGAAAGAATAAAGGATTAATAATGGAACCTGGGATGCATTTCACAGCCAAAAGAACAATGGAAATAAATAACGGGCAGCAACTGCTCTTCTTCCCCTCTTCAAAGATGACTTCAAATCTGTTGTTGTGTTACGGCACACCATGAACCTCATTAAGGAAGCAACCACCATTACCAATGCAGGACAGACACCTGTTATAACATGTGACCAGACACTATTTAAAATAATGACTAGTGATGAGCGAACGTGCTCGCCACTGCTGAGTACTCGCCCGAGCATCTCATTGCTCGAGATGCTCAGTGCTCGCCGAGTATTTCCGGGTTGCCCGGCGGGAGAGCGGGTCTCCTCCGTGCATGTTTGGCGCTCTTTAGAGAGCCAATGAACATGCAGGGATTGCCTGCCATGTACTGTAATGCCGTAGCCATGTTGGTTGTGGCATTACAGTGATTGGCTGGCCGCACAGCGTCATCAGGTCTATGTCAGACCATGCTCGTCACAGTCGCTCCGGAATCAGACAGTGTAGGGAGAGGTGCTGCTGAGCTAGGGAGAGATTTGCTTGTTTAGAGTTAGTATAGGTATTCCACAACATATATCTATAATATCCATCTGAACTAACAGTCCTTCTGAGGACTAATCCAGCGGCATATAATCCGTGCTAGGCAGGCAGGCAGTGTATGTTGCAGACTGCAGTGCATGATACAGCACAAGAGGGTCCATTGAATGTCCTGTTAGTATAGGTATTCCACAGCATATATCTATATCCAGCTGAACTAACAGTCCTTCTGAGGACTAATCCAGCTGCATATAATCAGTGCTAGCCGAGGCGTAACTAGGGTTTTGTTTCAGGGGGAGCGAAACTTCTGAGTGGGCCCCTAACCAGGTAATCCTGATTACAGCTATGGTGGCACACCCAGAGAGTGGATGTAGGGGAAGCTCAGCAGATGACTGCGCTGTTACTGAAAATAATCTCTATACAGCACTGATATTACCGCCATATGGCAACATACACTGCACAAAAAAATAAAGGAAACGCTTAAACAACAGAATATAACTCCAAGTAAATCAAACTTCTGTGAAATAAAACTGTCCACTTAGGAAGCAACACTGATTGACAATAAATTTCACATGCTGTTGTGCAACTGGAATAGACAATAGATGGAAATTATTGCCAATTATCAAGACACCCTCAATAAAGGAGTGGTTCTGCAGGTGGGGACCACAGATCACATCCCAGTACCAATGTGAGGGGTGAGAGGTGAGGGGAACAGCGTCCCTGCCTAGCAGAGGGCAGGGACGCCGGCGCTACAGTACCCCCCCCTTTAGGCCCCCCCTTTTTTAGGCCAGACAGAAATTTAGCTAGGATGAGAGGGGCATGGATGTTCTCCCGGGGCTCCCACGTTCTCTCCTCAGGACCAAACCCCTTCCAATCTACTAGAAAAAAGGTCTTTCCTCTTACCCTTTTGGTGGCAAGAATGTTCTCTACCTCAAACTCGTCCACAGCAGAAACCGGAGCAGGAGGCGTACCTGTAGACTTGGAAAAAGAGTTAAGTACCACAGGTTTGAGGAGAGATACATGGAAGGAGTTAGGGATCCGTAAGTTGGCCGGGAGTTTCAATTTATAGGCCACCGGGTTGATCTGACTGATGACCTCCAGAGGACCGATGAACCGAGGCCCTAACTTGTAAGAAGGTATCTTGAGTCGGACATATTTAGATGAGAGCCAGACTTTATCTCCAGGACGAAATTGTGGAGGATCCAGGCGTTTTTTGTCAGCGTGTCTTTTCATCCGTTCGGACGACTGAAGGAGTGCGGATCGGGTACTCTCCCAAATGGAGGAAAATTTGCTAACGAGAGATTCCGCAGCCGGGTTGTCCACAGAGGTGGAGACAGGAAATGGAATCCGAGGATGCTGACCGAAGACTACAAAAAACGGGGATTTGGAGGAGGATTCGCTCTCGTGATTGTTATAAGAGAACTCGGCCCATGGTAGGAGATCCACCCAGTCTGAATGATGGGCATTAACGAAGTGCCGGAGGTAACTGGTCAGGTTCTGATTGATCCGCTCCACTTGACCATTGGACTGTGGGTGGTAAGCGGAAGAGAAGTCCAGGGTGACGTCTAGCAGTTTACAAGTGGCTCTCCAGAAACGTGAGGTGAACTGTACCCCACGATCCGACACGATGTGGAGGGGCAGGCCATGAAGACGGAAGATGTGGCGGATAAAGTCTTTAGCCAGCTCGGGTGCAGACGGGAGGCCTGGCAGGGGAATAAAGTGAGCCATCTTGGAGAAGCGGTCAGCGACCACCCAAATGACCGTACAACCGGCAGAGACGGGGAGATCAGTTATGAAGTCCATAGCAATATGCTGCCAGGGGGCAGCAGGCACAGGAAGCGGAAGAAGGCGACCGGCTGGCAGGTGTCTCGGAACTTTGTTGCGGGCGCAGGACACACAGGCAGAAACAAAGTCTATTACGTCCTTGTGCAGGGTAGGCCACCAGTAGTGCCGGGCAATAAGCTGGAGGGTCTTTTTCTGACCGGCGTGGCCAGCTAGTTTAGACGAGTGACCCCAGTGTAGGATCCTCTCCCGATCAGGTACTGATACGAACGTCTTACCGGGAGGGAGACGATTTAGACTCACGGGAGCCACCTGCATTACTCTGGCGGGATCGATGATATGTTTAGGTTCTTCCTCGAGATCGGACACCAGAAAGGATCGGGATAAGGCATCTGCTTTGACGTTTTTGTCGGCCGGGCGAAAATGAAGAACAAAATCAAAGCGAGCAAAAAACAAGGACCACCGGGCTTGGCGCGGGTTAAGTCTCTGGGCATGCTGGAGGTAAGCCAAGTTCTTGTGGTCAGTGTAAATTATTACCGGGTGAAGAGCCCCCTCGAGTAGGTAACGCCACTCCTCCAATGCCAGCTTGATGGCCAATAACTCTCGGTCTCCTATGGAATAATTGCGCTCAGAGGAGGAGAAGAGTTTAGAGAAGAAGCCGCAAGTTACCATCCTCCCGGAAGATGATTTTTGAGTAAGTACCGCTCCGGCTCCAGAGGAGGAGGCGTCAACTTCCAGGAAGAACTGCTTGTTGCCGTCCGGGCGATGCAGCACTGGGGCGGAAGAGAAGACCTGTTTTAGGGAAAGAAAGGCCTCCTCTGCTTCGGGCGGCCACTCTTTGGGATTAGTACCCTTACGGGTGAGCGCGGAAATTGGGGCAGTCCGGGAAGAGAAGTGTGGTATGAAGAGGCGGTAGTAGTTGGCGAAGCCCAGGAATCGCTGAATGGCCTTCAACCCCTCCGGTCGAGGCCATTTCTCGATGGCAGACAGTTTCTCTGGATCCATTCGTAGGCCGGTCTGAGAAATAATGTAGCCCAAAAACGGAAGCGAGGTCTGCTCAAAGAGGCACTTCTCATATTTAGCGAAGAGGTGATTCTGCCTGAGCCTGAGCAGAACCTGACGAACGTCCCTCCGGTGAGTCTGGAGATCCGGAGAGAAGACCAAGATGTCGTCCAGGTACACCACTACGCAGGAGTAGAGAAGGTCCCGGAAGATGTCATTGACCAACTCTTGAAAGACGGCAGGAGCGTTACAGAGACCAAAGGGCATTACCAGATATTCATAGTGGCCGTCCCGGGTGTTGAATGCCGTCTTCCATTCATCCCCCTGACGGATACGAACCAGGTTGTACGCCCCACGGAGGTCCAGTTTGGTGAAGATCCTAGCCCCCCTCAGACGATCAAATAACTCCGGAATGAGCGGAAGGGGGTACTTATTCTTCACCGTGATCTGGTTAAGGCCTCTATAGTCTATACAGGGACGGAGAGAGCCGTCCTTCTTTTTGATGAAAAAGAAGCCTGCTCCCGCCGGGGAGGTAGATTTCCGGATGAATCCCCTGGCCAGATTCTCCTCAATATATTCGGACATCGACCGGGTCTCAGCAGCGGATAATGGATAAATACGCCCACGGGGAGGAGTAGTACCAGGTAACAGGTCGATAGGGCAGTCGTATGGTCTATGAGGGGGTAGTGTCTCTGCTTCCTTTTTATTAAAGACATCAGCATAAGACCAATAAGGAATCGGAAGTCCAGGTAGATTAACTGGGGTAGGAGAAGGACGGACGGGATGGACGGGAACCAGACAGGTTTTATGGCAGTCCTGTCCCCAGCGAAGGACTTCTCCGGTCTGCCAGTCAAGCACGGGTGCATGTCTCTGGAGCCAAGGTAGGCCTAGCAAGAGGGCGTGAGAGAGTCCAGGCAGAACATGAAGGGAGATACTCTCAGAATGCAGCATTCCCACCTGCAGAGTAATGGATTCGGTGATGAGTTGGATGGGGCGTGGTAAGAGGCCCCCATCCACGGCAGCAACAGACAAGGGTACAGCCAGAGGTTTGGTGGGGATGCGGTATTTCTCTACCAGGGACTGTGAAATAAGATTCCCGGCTGCTCCAGAGTCAAGTTGGGCTAGTTCGAAAAAACGGTTCTCCCCGCAGATGATTGAGACTGACAACAGCAGAGATGGAGAGGATTTATTCTTGTCTAGGTCGACCTCTCTGAGCGAACCTAGACACAGGCGTTTCCCGACCTCTCCGGGCAGGCACGGATCCGGTGCTCCTTACTGCCACAGTAGAAGCAGCTCCCCTCGGCACGGCGTAAGTCCTGACGGGTTTTGACCATCTTGGTCTGGTCGACCTGCATAGGCTCAGGAGAGTGTACCTGGGTAGAGACGGTGGGAGTGACGGATTTCTGAAAAGTAGGAGCTAGACGTGGTAACCTCCTCTCACGGGTGACCTCTTTGGCACGCTCCTGGAACCGTAGGTCAATCCGGGTGGCAAGAGTTATTAGGTCATCGAGAGTGGTAGGAATGTCCCGACCGGCAAGTTCATCTTTAATACGGCCGGACAGACCCTCCCAGAAGACGGATACCAGAGCGTCGTTATCCCAGGCCAGCTCCGAGGCAAGGGTACGGAACCGTATGGCATATTGGCCCACGGTGAGACTTCCCTGCCGGAGGCGTAGCAGTGATGATGCGGATGAGGTCTTCCGTCCGGGTTCGTCGAAAACTTTCCGGAAAGCCGTTAGAAAAGCAGGCAAATTGGACACCAGGGGGTCTCCTCTCTCCCATAGAGGATTTAGCCAGGCCAGGGCCTCCCCGGTGAGATGGGACATGATGAATGCAATTTTGGCCCGGTCGGAGTTAAACTGGTGGGACAATAGTTCAAAGTGCAGGGTGCACTGATTTATGAAGCCCCGAGCCTGGGCGGAGTCGCCTCCGAAGCGAGGAGGTGCAGAAAGCCGGGGTCCAGGATAGGATACCATGGTATTAGTGGGCAGCGGAGCTGCCAGATTGCGAGACATGGCACTGGCGGAGGTTGCTGGTGGAGCAGTCAGAGTGTCCAGGCGAGTATTGACATTCCGCAGGTGACCCAGGATGGACTCCTGTTGGGACCTTTGACGGGACAGTTCATGACACAGGTCCGAGAGCGAGGGAGCTTGGGTGCCACCGGGTTCCATGGCCCGAGCAAACTGTAACGGGTCTGGGAGGCGGAACCTCTGAGCTACTATACAAGGGGGCGGTCCTTGTAAGGGAGCGGGTGGCGACCAGGGAAGACGGGCTGGAAGTCACAGCAGGTGACCGGGACAGTCTCTGAGTGAACGGGCTGGAGGTCACGGCAAGTGACCGGGGCAGTCTCTGGATGAACGGGCTGATGGTCACGGCAAGTGACCGGGGCAGTCTCAAGGTAAAGGGTTGGTACGACCTGTGGCGGCTGATGATAGACGTGAGCTCCCAGGTGAGCAGGCGAGAGTCTCTGGATGAACGGGTGGTCACAGCATGTGACGGCAGAGCCTCCAGGTAGGCTAGCAGACAGGCAGCAGATGAGCGCTCCCAGGTGAGCGAGCAGGAGTCACTGGACAGGCAGGTGGTCACAGCACGTGACGGCGGAGCCTCCAGGTAGGCTAGCAAGCAGGTAGCAGATGTGTGCTCCCAGGTGAGCGGGCAAGCTGGTCCATAGACAGACTGACAAGAGTTGGAAGGCAGACCGTCGGACCTCAGGCAAGCAGGCAGGTGGCTGATGTGCGCTCCCAGGTGAGCGGGCAGGCTGGTCCTTAGACAGACTGACAGGAGTAGTAAGGCAGACCGTCGGACCTCAGACTAGCAGGCAGGTAGCAGATAATCAGGCAGGATTCTGGCAGGTAACTGGCAGGTAACTGGCAACGGGACCTGAGGGCTGAAGCAGAGTAGAAACAGTGCAACAACATTGCTCGGGCACCTCCATTTTGGAGGAGGTGCCTTATATATGGTGAAGTCCTCCGGCCATTGGCCGGGGACTCCTTAGGACGGCGCGCGCGGCCCCTTTAAGAGGGAGGGAGAGCGCGCGCGCGCGCCCTAAGCACAGTGGCCGGGAAGGAGCGCGCACTGCCAGCAGAGCGGGAGGAGGACGCCGGGCACGGAGCAGAGAGGTGAGGGGAACAGCGTCCCTGCCTAGCAGAGGGCAGGGACGCCGGCGCTACAAAATGACCTCCAGCAGGCCAGAAATGTGCATGTCTCTGCACAAACGGTTAGAAACCGACTCCGTGAGGGTGGTATGAGGGCCCGACGTCCACAGATAGGGGTTGTGCTCACAGCCCAACACCATGCAGGACGCTTGGCATTTGCCACAGATCACCAGGATTGGCAAAGTTGCCACTGGTGCCCTGTGCTCTTCACAGATGAAAGCAGGTTCACACTGAGCACATTTGACAGACGTGACAGAGTCTGGAGACACCGTGGAGAGCGATCTGCTGCCTGCAACATCCTTCAGCATGACCGGCTTGGCAGTGGGTCAGTAATGGTGTGGGGTGGCATTTCTTTGGAGGGCCGCACAGCCCTCTATGTGCTCGCCAGAGGTAGCCTGACTGCCATTAGGTACCGAGATGAGATCCTCAGACCTCTTGTGAGACCATATGCTGGTGCAGTTGGCCCTGGGTTCCTCCTAATGCATGACAATACCAGACCTCATGTGGCTGGAGCGTGTCAGCAGTTCCTGCAAGATGAAGGCATTGAAGCTAAGGACTTGCCTGCCTGTTCCCCAGACCTGAATCCGATTGAGCACATCTGGGACATCATGTCTCGCTCCATCAACCAACGTCACGTTGCACCACAGACTGTCCAGGAGTTGGCGGATGTTTTAGTCCAGGTCTGGGAGGAGACCCACAGAAGACCATCCGCAACCCCATCAGGAGCATGCCCGGGCATTGTAGGGAGGTCTTACAGGCACGTGGGGGCCACACACAATAATGAGCCTCATTTTGACTTGTTTTAAGGACATTACATCAGAGCTGGATCAGTCTGTAGTGTGTTTTTCCACTTTAATTTTGGGGGTGTCTTCAAATCCAGGCCTCCATTGGTTAATAAATTTGATTTCCATTGATGATTTTTGTGTGATTTTGTTGTCAGCACATTCAACTTTGTACAGAACAAAGTATTCAATGAGAATATTTCATTCATTCAGATCTAGGATGTGTTACTTGAGTATTCCCTTTACTTTTTTGAGCAGTGTATATTGATAGATACCAGTCCTGCAGAACATATAGGAGATTACAGTACAGTTATA
The DNA here is from genome assembly GCF_046119375.1 of Phyllobates terribilis. Classification (NCBI taxonomy): domain Eukaryota; kingdom Metazoa; phylum Chordata; class Amphibia; order Anura; family Dendrobatidae; genus Phyllobates; species Phyllobates terribilis. The sequence goes on along the minus strand of NW_027362769.1, from coordinate 211,443,724 downwards.
TATAGTGACTTGCAGCTGACGTTCTTTCTGATTCAATTGTTCACTTTTCCCATCTTTTCCATCTGGCCCAGACGGACACGACAACGTCTGCATCCAGGACTCAGATTCTCAGGTCTGCAGAGATCACAACAAAGACACATTTGACTCCTTACATTTCAGGCATCGTCCCCATCTGTTCCCAACCAGCACAAACCCCTCATCCTGCTAATAATCCAATACTGAGCCTCTGTTGCTGTATGTCTCTCTATTACTGCACCTACTGTGTGGTACTGTGTGCCCTCTAGATGGAAAAACAACACTCTAGAATATAGTAATGCAGTGTGCAAGTGCCCTATAAAACATTGCCCACATTGTGCTTGCTAGAAAGTAATAATGCCCTTTGTGTTCCCCTCCGACAGTCACAATAACCTGAGTTCCCCTATAATGATAAGTGCCCACTTAACATTTAATAATGTCTTGAGTCTCCCCCCATGTATAGCTCCCCTATACACAGTATGATGATCTCCTATACATAGTATAAAGCCCCTCACTGTACAGTACCCCCACACAGTATACTGACCCCTAAGTAACCTCCAAACTGATGTCTCCCACACTGTATGATGGCCCCCACACTGTGCAAAGATCCCACATTATCTCCCACACTGTATAATGGCCCCCACACTATACAAAGACCCCACATTATCTCCAACACTGTATGAAGGCCCCCACACTATACAAAGACGCCACATTATCTCCCACACTGTATGATGGCCCCCACACTGTGCAAAGACCTCACATTATCTCCCACACTGTAAGATGGCCCCCACACTGTACAAAGACCCCACATTATCTCCCACACTGTATGATGGCCCCCACACTATACAAAGACCGCACATTATCTCTGACACTGTATGATGGCCCCCACACTATACAAAGACCCCACATTATTTCCCACACTGTATGATGTCCCCCACACTGTGCAAAGACCCCACATTATCTCCCACACTGTATGACCGTAACTGTAATCCCCACACTGTACAAATAGCCTACTTATAGTATAATGCCCCCCCCATAAGCAGAGTCTGTAGTATAATCCCCCCATAGGCAGAGCCTGTAGTATAATCCCCCCATAGGCAGAGTCTGTAGTATAATGCCCCACCCATAGGCAGAGTCTGTAGTGTAATGCTCCCCCCCTTCCCATAGGCAGAGTGTGTAGTATAATGTCGCCGCGCCATAGGCAGAGTTTGTAGTATAATGTTGTCATCCCTCATAGGCAGAGTCTGTAGTATAATGCTTCCCCCCATAGGCAGAGTCTGTAGTATAATGCCCCCCCTTATAGGCAGAGTCTGTAGTATAATGCTCCCCCCATAGGCAGAGTCTGTAGTAAAATGCCCCCCCATAGGCAGAGTCTGTAGTATAATGCCCCCCCTCCATAGGCAGAGTCTGTAGTATAATGTCCCCCCCTCATAAGCAGAGTCTGTAGTATAATGCCCCCCTTCATAGGTAGAGTCTGTAGTATGCTTCCCCCATAGGCAGAATCGATAGTATAATGTGCCCCCCTCTCATAGGCAGAGTCTGTAGTATAATGTGCCACCCCTCATAGGCAGAGTCTGTAGTATAATGTGCCCCCCCCTCATAGGCTGAGTGTGTAGCATAATGTCGGCCCCCCGCCCACGGCAAAAAAATTAATAAGCATGATACTCACCTCTCCTCCTCGTTCCCTCGCTGCTCTGAGTGCCGCACCCGGCCGACACATCTCAGCACAGTGGGCCGGGTGCCAAGTGATGACATCACTGACGTCAGACTCAGAGGGGACTGCCCTCCTGCACAGCGGCTGCCGGGCAGTGCAGGGACAGAGTGTCCCTGCTCTGCCCGGAGTATAACTGTATCCGGCGTGCGCAGCATGCCAGATACAGTTGAACAGTGTAGCTCCGGGTGGGCCCCCTCAGAGCTCAGGGCCTGGGGCCACTGCCCCCTCTGCCCCCCGGTAGCAAACGCTACTGAGTGCTAGGCAGGCAGGCAGTTTATGTGAGATATTATACTTGATTCAAAATCTGAATTTGTCAGATTTATTATATGCATCACTGATACCCATAAGTGTAAGTATGCATCGGACTAGATCAATTCTTGAAAATTAGACTAACCAACCAGGAAAACCGAACAAAAGAGATCAAGAGTAGGCAAAATTACTTTAAAAACCTTCAATGAATCATGGTTAGGCCAATAGGTGGCACTGCAGAGAGAGACGCTCACACAACATAATGTATGTTAGGAGAGATAAATTATCCCTATACATATAACATGAACATAACATGTATATCAACCAAAAAATACAAGCAACATGATACATGATTATCTGAAAAATATATGTAGTTGATCTTATATTTCATAGCACATATGCAAAAGTACAAACAGGTAATTAGTTAAAACCATAATATCAATGAGCTGAGAAAGTGCCTTAATGCAATAGATATTGAATCAATAAAGTGCCATGCAAATTTGTAAATACCAGGCTAAAAGGTCCAAGTAAGAGTAAGCCAGTATATCTGTTTATATATAATATTATAGGCTACCTTCCGCTGGTATGTTCATACCTAATGTGGTTTATATATATCGACAAAAAATACAGGCAACGTGATACATGGGGGGTGGCGCTTGAAAGAAAAGAAGGGATTTAAAAATACCTCCGCAGCCAATGAGTATGTCCTGGGATTTAAATGACGCGCTCGCTGTCCGGGAGCCGCCGGAACACTTCTGGCAGCCGCGTCACGTGCGCGCCGCATCAGGTCATGTGACCCGATTACAAGCGCCACGTATAGACACAGGTGCCGGAGCTTCCGGATCCAAGACAGCGCACGCGTACCAGTCCCAGCAGAGGAAGGGCGGAAGTAGCCAAGTATCCATATTTGAAAAAGGCTCCCAAATAGGTAGTATTGTATGTCAGCAGTACTACTCATAGATTGATATTTGAAGGGAACATTGCAAAGGGCAATCATACCATATATACCAAGACATTAGTTGGTACACACAGCGTACATGGTATAATCTAGCACATTGTAGCTTAATGAAGGGTTTTACACATACATAGATTCAAGTATCAAATTCACAAATGAAATCAGAACAGAGGTAAAATTACTCCATAAGAGCTTAGTTACAAAATATTATCCCTCACATTAGATTGGGATATGAACTACATATGCTAAACTTGAATTAGATGTATGCCCTCATGGAAACTCTGGAGGAGTACACAAACAAAATTTAACACATTAGTGGACAACCTACAATTTAACAAAATCCAAAATTATTGGGTATATATAACCCTCTACGATTGTCATAGGGTGTGACCCCAATTTTTTATCTATATTTTTCTTATCTCCATGTTTCCACATAAGACCCACATTTTGAAATAACTATACAATATTTAGCAGGTTACATACTGGTTCAACAATGACGCATATAGATACAATGCTCTCATCACATATAATATAAGTGTCCATTTAGAGGAAAGTTGTATAGATGCAGCTGCAATGTGCCTTGATCAAGCCAGCCGAAGTACACCATATGGATATGACTCCAACAAGTCTGGATAAAATGATCTTAGATATGTGATGATTAGAAGTGTCCATATTATCCGCCCGATCCAATTGTAGTAAAGACCAAGTCACACAAAAACCTCACATCTCAAATTGGAACTGTGGATAAAGCATGTGATATTAAAACCAGAATACATTAAAACAATGACTACTATCCCAAGCTAAAACTGGAAAAAAGGTTTTCTTCACAGGAATGGAACGAAACTGAGGTTCTCGTTAAGACCCCGGGGACATACAGTATCAAGTGTCCAAATCCACTTTGCCTCAAGTCTAGCTAAGCGATTGCTGATGTTGCCACCGCATTCATGTGGTAATATCATATCAATAACTCGTACTTGCAGCTGTGTGGCATCGCAATCATGGAACTTCTTAAAATGTCTTGGTATTGTTTTAAGCAATGATGCATCTACAACTTTACCATTCACGTGCTCCCTTATCCGAACCTTGAGTTGGCGCGTGGTGAGTCCAATGTAAACCAAAGGACAGGAGAACGTGGCATGATATATCACTGCTTTGGAAGTACATGTAATGGATTGTGTAATTTTAACATTTCTGGACCCATCAGCATTGGAGAAGGTATCAGTACGTACTACATTTGGGCAGGCAACGCATCTCCCACAGGGCTTGCATCCCCACAAAGGTCTCAAATTATCTAAAAAGGTTATCTGATTATTCACATAGTGTCTCTTAATAAGGCTATCACCCAAGTTGCGTGATCTCCGAAATGTAATATTTGGTGACTCCCCTATATATTTGGAGACAATGGGGTCTGCCATTAATAAGGGCCAAAACTTGTTTAGACTATCCCGTACTGCGGCCGTTTGCCCATGATATGATGTAATAAATCTTACTTGTTTCAATGATGAAGATGTTGTCTTCTCATACAGGAGTTTCTCTCGAGGGGTATGCCTGGCCCGATTATACGCTCTCTTAATCGCTCGGTTACTATATCCTCTCTCAACAAATCTTTGTTTCAAATCAAGGGCTTGTTGTTCGAAATCCTCAATGGTAGAACATATTCTACGAATATGAAGAAATTGGCCTGTTGGAATTGATGTGAAGATGGCGGTGGCGGATGTGAAGATGATGCCTGAAGAAGCGCATTAACAGCCGTGGTTTTGCGAAAAAGATTTGTTTGTAGGCAAATGTTAATGTCTCTTGTCACCAGCACATCCAAGAATTCTATAGATGTCCTATCATGATGATAAGTCAAATGTATATTTAATGAGTTCTGGTTCAACAGTGCCATAAATGATTCAAGGGATTCAATGGAATCCTGCCAGATCAAAAATACATCATCAATGTACCGCACCCAGAACGGGATGCAGTCCATTGATGTGTACCGATCTGACAAGAAGAGGTCCCTCTCCCACAGCCCCAGGAATAAATTTTGTAACTAAGCTCTTATGGAGTAATTTTACCTCTGTTCTGATTTCATTTGTGGAATTTGATACTTTAATCTATGTATGTGTAAAACCCTTGATTAAGCTACAATGTGCTAGATTATACCATGTATGCTGTGTGTACCAAGTAATGTCTTGATATATATGGTATGATTGCCCTTTGCAATGTTCCCTTCAAATATCAATCTATGAGTAGTACTGCTGACATACAATACTACCTATTTGGGTGCCTTTTTCAAATATGGATACTTGGCTACTTCCGCCCTTCCTCTGCTGCGACTGGTACGCGAGCGCTGTCTTGGATCCGGAAGCTCCGGCACCTGTGTCTATACGTGGCGCTTGTCATCGGGTCACATGACCTGATGCGGCGCGCACGTGACGCGGCTGCCGGAAGTGTTCCGGCGGCTCCCGGACAGCGCGCATGTCATTTAAATCCCAGGACATACTCATTGACTGCGGAGGTATTTTTAAACCCCTTCTTTTCTTTCAAGCGCCACCCCCTGACGAATGTGTAACGCCGAAACTCGCGTTGGGGTAGGCGCCACACAGCTCTGTTGGATTACATAGGTATGAACATGACAGCGGAAGGCAGCACTTTATATGCAAACTGACATGTTGGCTTACTTTAGCTAAGACCTTTTAGCCTGGTATTTATAAATCTGCATGGCACTTTATTGATCCTTTATTTATTGATTGCACTAAGGCACTTTTGTTCAATCTATTGACATTATGGCCTTGATCAATTAACTGCTTGCACTTTTGCATATGTGCTATGAGATATAAGATCAACTATATATACCTTCTAGATAATCATGTATCACGTTGCCTGTATTTTTTGTTGATATATATAAACCACATTAGGTATGAACATAACAGCGGAAGGTAGCCTATTATATTATATATAAACAGATATACTGGCTTACTCTTACTTGGACCTTTTAGCCTGGTATTTACAAATTTGCATGGCACTTTATTGATTCAATATCTATTGCATTAAGGCACTTTCTCAGCTCATTGATATTATGGTTTTAACTAATTACCTGTTTGTACTTTTGCATGTGCTATGAAATATAAGATCAACTACATATATTTTTCAGATAATCATGTATCATGTTGCTTGTATTTTTTGGTTGATATACAGTGCAGACCAAAAGTTTAGACACACCTTGTCATTTAAAGATTTTTCATGATTATGAAAATTGTACATTCACACTGAAGGCATCAAAACTAGGAATTAACACATGTGGAATTATATACTTAACAAAAAAGTGTGAAACAACTGAAAATATATCTTATATTCTAGGTTCTTCAAAGTAGCTTGGCATTCTCTTGATGAGCTTCAAGAGGTAGTCATCGGAAATGGTCTTCCAACAATCTTGAAGGAGTTCCCAGAGATGCTTAGCACTTGTTGGCCCTTTTGCTTTCACTCTGCAGTCCAGCTCACCCCAAACCAATGATTGGGCTCATTTCTGGTGACTGAGGAGGCCAGATCATCTGGCGTAGCACCCCATCACTCTCCTTCTTCTTCAAATAGCCCTTACACAGCCTGGAGGTGTGTTTGGGGTCATTGTCCTGTTGAAAAATAAATGATGGTCCAACTAAACGCAAACCGGATCGAATAGCATGCCGCTGCAAAATGCTGTGGTAGCCATGCTGGTTCAGTATGTCTTCAATTTTGAATAAATCCCCAACAGTGTCACCAGCAAAGCACCCCCACACCATCACACCTCCTCCTCCATGCTTCACGGTGGGAACCAGGCATGTAGAGTCCATCCGTTCATCTTTTCTGCGTCGCACAAAGACACGGTGGTTGGAACCAAAGATCTCAAATTTGGACTCATCAGACCAAAGCACAGATTTCCACTGGTCTAATGTCCATTCCTTGTGTTCTTTAGCCCCAACATGTCTCTTCTGCTTGTTGCCTGTTGTTAGCAGTGGTTTCCTAGCAGCTATTTTACCATGAAGGCCTGCTGCACAAAGTCTCCTCTTAACAGTTGTTATAGAGATGTGTCTGCTGCTAGAACTCTGTGTGGCATTGACCTGGTCTCTAATCTGAGCTGCTGTTAACCTGCGATTTCTGAGGCTGGTGACTAGGATAAACTTATCCTCAGAAGCAGAGGTGACTCTTGGTCTTCCTTTCCTGGGGCGGTCCTCATGTGAGCCAGTTTCTTTGTAGCGTTTGATGGTTTTTGCAACTGCACTTGGGGACACTTTCAAAGTTTGCCCAATTTTTCGGACTGACTGACCTTCATTTTTTAAAGCAATGATGGCCACTCGTTTTTCTTAACTTAGCTGCTTTTTTCTTGCCATAATACAAATTCTAACAGTCTATTCAGTAGGACTATCAGCTGTGTATCCACCAGACTTCTGCACAACACAACTGATGGTCCCAACCCCATTTATAAGGCAATAAATCCCACTTATTAAACCTGACAGGGCACAGCTGTGAAGTGAAAACCATTTCCGGTGACTACCTCATGATGCTCATCAAGAGAATGCCAAGAGTGTACAAAGCAGTTATCAAAGCAAAAGGTGGCTGTTAGAACTCTCCTGTTGGTTTTTTTCTAGTTTGCTGGTCACATGACCTTTTTTGCCTATTTAATCCGGCTCCGCCCTCCTTGCCTTGCTGGACTTCATTGTAATTACTACTCTTGAGCTAGCTTGGTGCTCTGTTACCTTTCTCTGTTAGTTTTGCTAGGTCTTCTGACCTCTATGTTCTATGTTGTGTGTTTGTCTTTTACTGCTACAATTTCTGCTAGGAGGTGTCCAACTTTATCCCAGTCCCTAGTTCTTGTAGGGATCCCTCCCTTGCATCTATAGGTCTTCGTACAGACTAGCTGAGGACTTTAGCGGGTCTGATCGCAGGATCAGGTTCCCCGTTACATCGTAGGGATCCAGTTTAGTTCTCTTGTAGGGACAGATCTCCTGTCTTTGTTTAGTGCTTGTAGCAGATCATAACAGTAAGTCCAGCCTAAAAAAAAATTTCTCTAAGGAAAGACCTCCAGTTTCGATCATTGTCTCTGTTCAAGATTTGGCTCAACGCTTGCAGGGACTCTCTCTGGAGGTGGTCGAGCTCCAACAACACGTGAGTAGCTGTTCTGGAGCACATTTTGTGGAGCCAAAGGTACGTCTGCCTGATCTATTTTTTGGTGAACAACAAGATTTTTTTTCTTTTAAAAATGCTTGTTTATTGTATTTTCGTTTAAGACCCAGATCCTCTGGTGATGAATCACAGCGCATAGGGTTCATAATGTCACTTTTGCGCAAAGATCCTCAGGGATGGGCCTTTTCTCTCCAACCTAGTGATCCGTGCTTTAGATCAGTGGATAGTTTTTTTTCTGCTTTGGGTTTGTTGTACGATGATCCTGATCGTGTCTCATCTGCTGAGTCTCAATTGAGACATCTGAGGCAGGGATCAGGTAATGTGGAAAAATATTGTTCTCACTTCCGTCGGTGGTCTGCCCAGGTGGGGTGGAACGATTCTGCTTTGAAAAGTTTGTTTCTTGCAGGGCTAGGTGAAAGTGTTAAGGATTTGCTGATTGCTTATCCCACATCTGGAAACTTGCAGGAGGCAATGCAATTAGCTATACGGGTGGACAGGAGACTGCATGCAAGGGTTAATGAGAGTAAATCCTCTGCCATGTCAGCTCCGAGTCTTGAGAGGGTCTGTGCTGACAAAGGAGAGCCGATGGAGATTGGGGCGATGGCACCCCGCTCTCAGGAAAAAGACCGCAGGCTTTCTGGAGGTTTGTGCTTCTATTGTGGAAATTCTGGTCATTTCATTAAGAACTGTGTGCTTCGTATGAACAAAGAAAAAAAAATGGTCAGTCATGCACGTATAGCCTGTTTAAATACTAAGGGAGTATTCCTATCTGCTACTACCGCTGCTCAGGAAGAATTAATTGAATTTCGGGTATTTGTGGATTGTGGTTCTACTTTGAATGTGATTGATGGGGGATTCTTGGAAAAACTTAAATTAAAACCTAAACCTTTGTCATCCCCTATTGCTGTGGTTTCTGTTGATGGCTCTCCCTTGAGGAGTGTTACTCATAAGGTCTGTGAATTTCCCCTCACTATTAATGGTATTCATCAAGAGAATTTGGATTTGGTGGTATTGGATAATTTGCCTTCTCCAGTAATATTGGGGTTACCCTGGTTAAAATTGCACAATCCTGTACTGGATTGGTCTACCAATGAAATTAAGTCCTGGAGCCCTAAGTGTTATGACAAGTGTTGTAACGGGCGCATTGCTGCTGTGGATAAAGGGGAATTACCTGTACCTATTCAGGATTTTTGGAGAGTTTTTTCTGAGGAGGAGTCACAAATTTTGCCTCCCCATAGAGACTATGATTGTACCATTGAATTTGTCCCTGGGGCGATTCTTCCTAAAAGTCGTTTATTTAATCTTACTATTCCTGAGAGAAAGGCTTTGGAGGAATACATACAGACAAGCTTGGCCGCCGGTCACATTAGGCCTTCCAAGTCTCCTGTGGCTGTTGGATTTTTTTTTGTAAAAAAAAAAGATGGCGGTTTACGTCCTTGTCTGGACTTTCGTGAGATTAATAAAATTACTGTACGCAATCCATACCCACTGCCATTGATTCCTGATTTATTTAACCAGTTAGTGGGGGCCAAGTGGTTCTCTAAAATTGTTCTCCGGGGGGCATACAATTTGTTGCGCATGAAAGAGGGTGATGAATGGAAGACTGCTTTTAACACTCCTGTGGGTCATTTTGAGAATCTGGTGATGCCTTTTGGTCTTACCAATGCTCCAGCATTTTTTCAGAATCTTATTAATGACATCCTTAGACCTTTAATCGGCAAAAATGTGGTTGTGTATTTGGATGACATTCTGATTTATTCGCCTGATCTGGAGTCTCATTGGCGGAGCGTACGTGAGGTTTTACAGTTATTAATGGACAATTCGCTTTTTGCTAAGCTAGAGAAATGTGAGTTCGCTGTACAGAGAATTAGTTTTTGGGTTACATTATCTCCAGTGAAGGTTTTGAGATGGACCCGGTTAAAGTTCAAGCTGTGCAGGAATGGCCTAGGCCTATTGGTTTGAAATCGATACAGAGGTTTTTGGGTTTCGCCAATTATTACAGAAAATTCATAAAAAAAATTTCTATTATTGTCAAACCGCTGACCGATCTCACCAGGAAAGGTGCTAATGCGGTTCAGTGGACTTCTGAGGCCATTGAAGCTTTTGTGTTTCTAAAGGAGAGGTTCACCTCTGCTCCCATCCTTATGCAGCCTGATGTGACTAAGCCGTTTTTGGTTGAGGTTGATGCTTCTTCGGTGGGGGTCGGTGCTGTTTTGTCTCAGGAAAGCAAGGATGGAGTACATCCCTGTGCCTTTTTTTCAAAAACAATTTCTGAGACTGAACTTAATTACAATATTGGTAATCGGGAATTGCTGGCTATTAAACTCGCATTTGAACACTGGCGTCATCTCTTGGAAGGTGCTGAATTTCCCATTCAGGTTTTCACTGATCATAAAAATCTGATCTATCTTGATGCTGCCAAGCGCTTGAATGCCCGTCAGGCTAGGTGGGCACTTTTTTTCTCGCGGTTTAATTTTTCCGTTACTTACATCCCGGGTACCAAGAATGTTAAAGCGGATGCTTTGTCTCGCAGCTTTTCACCCATGGTCGGTGCTGAGGAGGAGGAGGAGAGCATTTTACAAGAAGGTGTTGTGATTGCTGCTTTGGACTCCGTTTTGGAGGATGAGATTCATAAAGCTCAGGAGAATGCCCCATCTAACACTCCCCATGGGAGGTTGTTTGTGCCTAGGACCTTTAGGAGAGATTTGTTTGTTGAGTGTCATGAGTCTCGGTTGGCAGGTCATCCAGGAATTTCTGAGACCAAGAGACTTGTGGGTCGCAGTTTTTGGTGGCCTGGATGGCAGAAGGAAGTCATTAAGTGGGTGCGTCAATGTACTGTGTGTGCTAGATCTAAGTCTTCGCATGCTCCTGCTGCGGGGTTGCTTTGCCCTCTGGAGGTTCCTAGTGCACCTTGGACACATCTGGCTATGGACTTTATTACTGACCTTCCCCCCTCTGAAGGTTTCACGGTCATCTGGGTGGTCGTGGACCGTTTTAGCAAGATGTGTCACTTGGTTCCCTTCATCAAACTGCCTTGCGCTAAGACACTCGCTAAGGCCTTTATCAAGGAAATTGTCAGACTACATGGCGTTCCTACTGACATTGTTTCTGATAGGGGACCTCAGTTCGTGGCTCGTTTTTGCCGTGCCTTTTGTGACAGGTTGGGAGTTCATTTGTCGTTTTCATCCGGATATCATCCTGAGTCTAATGGCCAGACAGAAAGAAAGAACCAGGATGTTGAGCAGTTCTTGCGTTGCTTTGTGGTAGACAATCAAGAGGGGTGGTCTGAGTTTCTGCCACTTGCTGAATTTGCTCTTAACAACCATACATCCTCTTCTGCTGGGTGTTCGCCTTTTTTTTGTTGCTCTGGGAGACATCCGTCTTTTGGGTCATTCTCCAAATTGGTATCGGCTGTGCCTGAGGAGGAGAGTTTTTCCAGTGATTTGGAGAGAGTTTGGACGGATGTGCATGATAATCTTCAGGAGGCTAACAAAAAATCTAAGAGGTACTTTGATAGGAAACGGCAAGAGGTTTCGTTTGCTATTGGTGACATGGTTTGGTTGTCCTCTAAGAATCTGCGATTGAGGATTCCTTCTAAAAAATTGGGTCCCAAGTTTGTAGGGCCCTTTAAGGTGCTTCAGATAGTTAACCAATCTGCTGTTAGGTTGGAGGTTCCTACCTCCTGGAAGATTAATCCGGTGTTTCATGTTTCTCTGTTGAAAAGAACTGATGTGTTGGTTGGTGACGCCTCTGCCACTGTTCCTCCGGTGGTGGAGGACGGGGAATATGAAATTTCCCGCATCCTAAATTCTAGACGGTATAGAGGGAGTTTGCAGTATCTCGTCACTTGGAAGGGTTTCGGACCCGAGGATAACTCATGGTTGAGGGCGGATGATGTTTCTGCTTCCAGACTTGTCAGAGTGTTTCACAGGAGGTTTCCTGATAAGCCCAGGCCTAGGGGATCCGGAGGATCCTCTTAGAAGAGGGGGTACTGTTAGAACTCTCCTGTTGGTTTTTTCTAGTTTGCTGGTCACATAACCTCTTTTGCCTATTTAATCCGGCTCCGCCCTCCTGGCCTTGCTGGACTTCATTGTAATTACTACTCTTGAGCTAGCTTGGTGCTCTGTTACCTTTCTCTGTTAGTTTTGCTAGGTCTTCTGACCTCTATGTTCTATGTTGTGTGTTTGTCTTTTACTGCTACAATTTCTGCTAGGAGGTGTCCAACTTTATCCCAGTCCCTAGTTCTTGTAGGGATCCCTCCCTTGCATCTATAGGTCTTCGTACAGACTAGCTGAGGACTTTAGCGGGTCTGATCGCAGGATCAGGTTCCCCGTTACATCGTAGGGATCCAGTTTAGTTCTATTGTAGGGACAGATCTCCTGTCTTTCCTTAGTGCTTGTAGCAGATCATAACAGTGGCTACTTTGAAGAACCTAGAATATAAGACATATTTTCAGTTGTTTCACACTTTTTTGTTAAGTATATTATTCCACATGTGTTAATTCCTAGTTTTGATGCCTTCAGTGTGAATGTACAATTTTCATAATCATGAAAATACAGAAAAATCTTTAAATGAGAAGGTGTGTCCAAACTTTTGGTCTGTACTATACATGTTATGTTCATGTTATATGTATAGGGATAATTTACCTCTCCTAATATACATTATGTTGTGTGAGCGTCTCTCTATGTAGTGCCACCTATTGGCCTAACCATGATTCATTAAAGGTTTTTTAAGTAATTTTGCCTACTTTTGATCTCTTTTGTTCGGTTTTCCTGGTTGGTTAGGCAGTTTATGTGGCAGGCTGCAGTGTATGATATAGCACAAGAGGATCAATTGAACGTCCTGTCTGCTGCTGCTGTAATAATTACAGATATTTCTAGACATAGAAAGGCAATTTTTTTTTATCTTAATCCTGTTTATTTGCTTAACCGCTTCCCGACCGCCCACTGTAGATAAACGTCCACGTTGCCTGGGCTCTGTGCAGCGCAGACGTTTAAAAACGGTGGGTGGTCCCGCAGCGCTCAGGACCCCCAGGATCTTGCAAGCGCTGTGGGAGCGGTGCAGAGCGATAGCTCTGACAGGGAACATCATCGGGACCTGATTGGATCAGGTCCCAGTGATGTTAACCCTTTGCTGTCTTCTATATGCCGCGATCTATAGTGATCGCGGCATATAGAAGACAGCAGGAGGAGAGGGGGTCATCCACTTACCTCTCCGACGGCCCCCTTACACCTTCCAGGACCTGACGTTGCTATGGCAGCTGGAGGTCACATGACCGCCTTCAGATCTGCCATATATGGTGTCCTGCCTGGCTCTGCCTGCAGCTGAAGCCAGGCAGGAGACTGACTGTGAAACAGTCAGGGAAGATCTCATGTAATGTAATACATGTCTATTACATTACATGAGATCAGTGATCAGAAAAATAAAAATTAATGTCCCATACAGGGACTAAGTAAAAATGTAAAAAAAAAGTAAAAAAAAAATGTTTTTAAACTGTTAAAAAAAATGACAAAATAAATAAAAATAAATAAATAAAATATTAAACAGATAAATCCGTATATTTATGCAAAAATAAAAAAAGTACACATATTTGGTATCACCGCATCCGAAACAACCCGAGCTATAAAACTGTCACACTAATTAACTCCTTCTGTGTACACCGTAATAAAAATAAATAAAAAACGGAGCAAAAAACTATGCTTTTCCTCATATCGCCAAACAAAAAGTGGAAAAAAATGCGATCAAAAAGCAAAATGGAAATAAAAATGGTACTGCTGAAAATGTCATCTTGTTCCGCAAAAACAAGCCACCATACAGCTCCATCAGCCGAAAAATAAAAAAGTTATACCTCTCAGAATAAAGCAATGCAAAAAAAATATTTTTTCTATAAAATGGTTTTATTGTGTAAAAGCACCAAAACATAAAAAAATATACATTAAGTGTAGTATCGCTGTAAACGTACTGACCCTAAGAATAACGCTGCCTGATCACTTTTACCACACGTAGAACGGCATAAAAAAAAACCTCAAAAAACAATTTCTGAATTGTTGGTTTTTGTTAATTTTACCTACCATAAATTGGAATAGAAAGCGATCAAAAAATGTCACGTACCCAAAAATGGTACTAATAAAAATGTCAACTCGTCCCGCAAAAAACAAGCCATCATATGACTCTGTCGGCCAAAATCTGGAAAAATTATAGCTCTCAAAATATGGCGATGCAAAAACTAGATTTTGCAAAAAAAGCGTCTTTTAGTGTGTGACAGTTGTCAGTCATAAAAACCCAATATAAATCTGATATCTCTGTAATTGCACCGACCCGAAGAATAAAGTAATCTAATCAGTTATATCACACTAGGAACGGCGTAAAAAATAAATAAAACCAATTCTTCACCTGCTACTGATTAGTTTATTATGTCTCCCAAAGATCGCAGTAAGGCGCAGAGCCTTACATTTATCCTGCGCTCTGCGCTGAGCACTTACGCCAGAGTTTCCGTGTAAATCTCTGAAATATGTGATTCAGCCGGAACCCATGACGGAAGATTACCTGTAATGAAGCAGATATAGGCACTGTGGATGCCGTCTGGCCTGGGATCCCACGGTGTCATTTGTTTTAGGCGTGCATAAAAGTGCGGTGGGCCACAGTTTTGTGCACTTCTGAAACAAAGGACACCGCTAAACAGAGGCCAGACGGAGTCCAGAGTAACTCTGCTGCCTCATTACAGTGAATGGATCCCGCAGGGGTTTCATCTGAATTACATCACTTGGAAATTTAGATGGAAACCCCGATGTAAGTGCTCAGCCTAGAGCGCCGGATAAATGTTACGTAAAATGTTCCTAATAAAAGCTTCAACTCAGTCCTCAAAAAAAGCTAGTCCCCACTCAGGTCCGTCATCTGTTAAAAATATAAGGGACTTCCAAGTTACTGGTAGCAGAAAGGCTCTGGAAAAGCGAAATGGCCCTTGCCCCCCAAAAGAAATTCAGAAAATTTTGTCCTCCCAAATCCAAATGCCTATTCTACAATAATTTGTTCTCCAATTGTCAAATAGCACTCCGTCCCCCCCAGATCTCGCCGTATGGCTGAGCGGTACGATACAGCCACATATGGGGTATTGACACTTTTAGAAGAAATTGTGTGACACATTTCGGCACCATTTTTACCCATTGCCTTGTGTGAAAATGTAAAATCTGAGGGTAAAACATTTTTTTGTGGTAAAAATATAATTATGCTTTTTTCACTGCCCAATGGTATAAATTTAAAAATTAAAAAATACTCACTATTCCCTAGATGAATTCCTTGAGAGGTGTAGTTTACAAAATGGGGTCACTTGTGGGTGTTTCTGCTGTTTTGGCATGTCAGCGACTCTTCAAATGTGACATGGTGTCTGCAACCTATCCCAACCAACATAGCGCTCCTTTCTCTTCCGAACCCTGCCGTACACCAAAGCAGTGGTTTTCCCCCACATATGGGGTATCGGCATACTCAGGAGAAATTGCACAACAAATTTCATGGTGCAATTTATCCTGTTACCCTTATGATAATGCAAAATTAGGGAATGAAAAACATTTTTTGTGGGAAAAATGTGAAAATTTTATTTTTACGGCTCAGTATTATAAACTTCTGTGAAGCGGCTGGGGGTGCAAGGTGCTCACCACACATCTAGATAAGTTCCCTAAGGGGTCTAGTTTCCAAAATGGTGTCACTTGTGGGGGGTTTACACTGTTTAGGCACATCAGGGGCTCCCCAAATGCAACATGGCATCCGCTAATTATTCAAACAAATTTTACATTCAAAAAGTCAAATGGCGCTCCTTCCCTTCCAAACCCTGCCGTGCGCCCAAACAGTGGTTTGCCTCCACATATGGGGTATCAGCGTGTTCAGGAGAAATTGCACAACAAATTTCATGGTGCAATTTTTCCTATTACCCTTATGATAATGCAAAATTAAGGGATGAAAAATGTTTATGTGGGAAAAATGTGAAAATTTTATTTTTACAGCTCAATATCATAAACGTCTGTGAAGCACCTTGGGGTTCAAGGTGCTCACCGCACATCGAGATAAGTTCCCTAAGGGGTCTAGTTTCCCCAAAATGGTGTCACTTATGGGGTCTTTCCACTGTTTAGGAACATCAGGAGCTCTCCAAACGCAACATGGCGTCTGCTAATTATTCAGACAAATTTTACATTCAAAAAGTCTAATGGCGCTCCTTCCCTTCTGAACCCTGCAGTGCGCCCAAACAGTGGTTTTTCCTCACATATGGGGTATCACCGCGCTCAAGAGAAATTGCACAAAAAATTTTGGGGTCCATTTTTTCCTGTTACCCCTGTGAAAATAAAAAAAAATTGGGTCTAAAGTAACATTTTTGTGAAAAAAGTTAAATGTTAATTTTTTTCTTCCACATTCCAAAAATTCCTGTGAAGCATCTGAAGGGTTAAAAAAGTTCTTGAATGTGGCTTTGAGCACCTTGAGGGGTGCAGTTTTTAGAATGGTGTCACTTTTGGGTATTTTCTGTCATAAAGACCCCTCAAAGTGACTTCAAATATGATGTGGTCCCTAAAAAAATGTTTTTGTAAATTTTGTTGGAAAAATGAGAAATCGCTGGTCAATTTTTAACCCTTATAGCTCCCTAACAAAAAAATTTTGGTTCCAAAATTTTGCTGATGTAAAGTAGACATGTGGGAAATGTTGTTTATTAACTATTTTGTGTGACATATCTCTCTGATTTAAGGACATGAAAATTCAAAGTTTGCAAATTGCAAAATTTTCAAAATTTTCACCAAATTTCCGTTTTTTTCACAAATAAACGCAAGTGATATCGAATAAATTTTACCACTATCATGAAGTACAATATGTCACGAAAAAACAGTCTTATAATCAGGGGGATCCGTTGAAGCGTCCCAGAGTAATTACTTCATAAAGTGACAGTGGTCAGAATTGAAAAAATTGGCCCGGTCACGAAGACAAAAACAGGCTCTGGTGCGAAGTGGTTAAAAAGCAATCCAGAGTACACCATTTTTCTGCTCCATTTGCTTTTTGTCACTGCAGAATACAGCCAAATCCTTTCCACATTACAGCGATAAAAATCCAGAAATTTGTAGTGAAGGTGGAAAATATTGGCCTCCATTTAAATTTTGTTGCAGTGTGTCAGTGAAGTTATTGACACGAGGTCGCTGTGAAAAATACTAACTTACAGGCCAGCTATTTAAAACTGTGGTTTTCCATCACACGTATCACATATAAGTGCTCTCCAAATTCAGCCGTTTCTGGCCTCCATTTAAATTTTGTTGCAGTGGGTCAGTGAAGTTATTGACATGAGGTCACTGTGAAAAATAGTATCCTGCAGGCCAGCTATTTAAAACTGTGTTTTTCCATCACACGTATCACTTATGAGTGTGCTCCAAATTCAGCCATTTCTGGCCTCCATTTAAATTTTGTTGCAGTGTGTCAGTGAAGTTATTGACATGAGGTAGCTGTGAAAAATAGTAACGTACAGGCCAGCTATTTAATACTGTGGTTTTCTTTCACACGTATCACATATCACTGCGATTCAAATCCAGTCATTTGTAGTGAACATGGAAAATATTGTCCTCCATTTAAAATGGACACCGCAGAACACCATTATTGAACACAGAGCAGTATGAAAAGGTTATTGGTTGGATAGCAGATAATGCTTCTGTGGTGCCCCTGCGGGTTCAGTCACCACAGAGGTACTGCATCTCACCCAGAGGTGTGGTATCTCACTCTCAGGTAAGGAAGGAGTACTGCCCGGGACCCTAACACCTGATAAGATCTCCCATGTCCAGTCCCCATCTGGAGGGGATTGTAGAAAAATTTGACTTGGAAGCTGGGTGGGGCTTCATTAGAGAGCCGCAGATGACCCGGGACGTCTTCGTGAATCGGCGGGATGTCGAACCCCATCTTCAACAGGGACATCCCGGCAGAGACCTCTACCCCGGTGACCGTGTCAGCTTTACCCGACACAAGGGAGAGCGCAGGTGGTATGCCCTCCAGGTGTACAGAGTAGTGGAGGAGGGAAAGGACATGCCCCCGCAGTGCAAGGCTGATGACCCGGCTGGGTCAGCCTGCAGGAATCAGGTGTTTCCCAGGAGGGAGCACCACTACTAAGCGCAGCATGCGGAACTGAACTGTATATAGTTACACGGAAGGGTATAGCAGAGACACTGCAAGTTTGAAAAGTTTTGTGTGTTACCCGGTAAAGGGTACGAAAAACTGACAGGCTGGGGACTGTGAGCAGCCAAAAACTTCACCTGTAAATAGTTTGCACTTATTAAAGTGCCTCTTATTGGTTTTATATAAATAGACCGCAGAACAAAAATCCGTTTGGCGTGGCCGAAGACATGGTCCAACAACTGGATCATCTATGCCCTGCAGCCACGCCCAGGGCCTACATTGAGGGTTTTCGGACGGGTCCCTCATGTTCATCAGAATTGCAGCTTGTTTAGTGGGATGGACACCCAGTTACAGATCGCGTTGTAGCCTGCTAAAAATGTTTTATATGTGTGAAGAAAAATGTTCTTTAGAAAGTTTTATATAGTAACCTGTAACGTTTAAGAAATGTGCCTCCCATAAAGGGAAGAAAAAGTTTGTTTATGATGTTTATGATGTTTTATGCATTCTAAAAATTGTATGACTCTGTTCCAGCCCACGGATGTGCTGTATTTTATCAGGGGCGTATGTGGCGCCCCTGCGGGTTCAGTCGCCACAGAGGTACTGCATCTCACCCAGAGGTGTGGTATCTCACTCTCAGGTAAGGAAGGAATACTGCCCGGGACCCTAACACCTGCATCCAACACTACACTACTCCAGACCGGCAGGAGGGGCAAGATGCGCTGCTCATCTGCTGAGCCCTGTCCCTGGCTGGAGTGGGGGGAACCAAAGTAGGGGGAACCATGTAGTGGGTGTAGGAAGTAGTTCAAGGGAGCTCAGTAAGATGCGATATAAAAGAGAGGGTGGAACATTCTAGAGTGAGAAGGGTCGGGGAGGGAGTCTGAGTCAGAGGACGAGTTGGGAGCAGGAGCTCTGCAGGAGCTCTGCTCAGGGGAAGCACGGGCCTGAGTGAGGAGGCCCAGGAGAAGGAGAGGAGGAAGGAAAAGGAGCAGAGAGAAGGCTCCAGGAGTGAAGAAAGGATCCCAGGGGTACGGGCAGTGCTGGAGGCCACCCGTACACCAAAATCTACCAGGCGGTGGAGGGATCAGGTCGCAGAGGGGACCGGCCCCTAACTAGTGAGAATTGCAACGTTCAACTAGGTAACCGGAGGGTGCAGCATTTCAGGTGCTGCAGCCACAAGCCACATCTATCTCACCAAGAAGATGGCCATAGAGGACCCAGGGGACAGAGAAGACGTCGCCCGACAAGGTCCGCGGTCACTGGATTGGGACACTGAGTGTGAGGTGCAGGGAGACGGCCAGAAGGAACACACAGAAGGGGGTCCCGTTATGCACTCCAGAGGTACCTGAGGGTTTGCTGAACCCCTCCCTGAGTAAGCACAATACGACGTGGGAAGTTATGATCTGCAATTGTAACCAGGAGCAAAGTGAGAACTGTGAGTAAATCCGGAAGACTGCACCCCACTGTCTCTGTGAATTATTACTGCTGCGCCATCACCCCCTGCACCACACTGTACCATCACCGCACCGCCCTGGAGCTTAGCTCTACCTGTGGAGAGCTGAACCAACTCTGCTGCATTAACATCAGCTCCAGAGGACCTGCTCCGCAGTGGCGGCCCCAAATAGCAGCATACCACAGGTGGCGTCACAAACATTATATAACAAACTAATAATCCCCTGTAAATAACCCATTTTATTGACCGCCCTGGGTCACGGACCAGGTCACCGCCACTGTGACATCTCCCCTAGCAACGACCGGCCCAGCACCGAGTACCCCACGGCCCAGGGGGCGCGTCACTTCCAGTCACTTAGCCACCACCACCACCACCCTGTCTTCCACATGGTCAAGTCTCAGTAGCCGTGAATCTGGACTGCATATTCCTCACCCTGATCCTCCTTCCTCCCACCATGCCGAGTGCACGGAGACAATTGATCCCACACTTGGACACTCCGAAGAGCTGTTCACTTTTCCATTTATAGATTCAGGCCTCTCGCCCAGTCCACTTGAAGCAGGGAAAGAGGAGATTGCATGTAGCAATGCCCAAATATTTGAGCAGCGACAAGCACACCAAGGTGACAGTGGGAAACTGAGAGGTGGATGATGATGAGACACAATTGCCAGAAAGTCAGGAGGAGGACCAGGGTGTGGAAGTGGAAGATGAAGTCACTGACCCAACCTGGCAAGGTGACATGCAGAGCGAGGACATCAGCACACAGGGGGGGAGGCGCAGCACCACAACAAGCAAGAACAAGCAGTGTGGTGGCCGCAGACGGAAGGCGGGCATCCGCTCCCTGTAACAGCAACACGACGGAAATTGCCAGTACAACTGTTAGGTCTTCCCGAGTCTGGTTGCTTTGCAAAGACTCTGCCGATAACCCCAGAAAGGCCATTTGCACCACCTGCTAGGCCAGCATCAGCAGGGGTAGCAAAACTAGAAGCCTGACCACCACCAGCATGATGATTCACATGGCAGCAAAGCACCCGACTAAGTGGGCCGAACCCCAGGGTCCAGGAACAGTCTCTGCGAGTGACACCATTGCTTCCTCCACTGTTGTGCGTGTATGCCAATCCCCTGTCGATGGCGCATGCCAAGATGCCTCCCTCCCTGCACCTGTGGTTGAACACTCTAAACTAGCACCATCAGCAAGCACATCCACGTCCTTGTCCCAGAGCAGCATTCAGTTGTCAATACCCCAGTCCTTAGAACGTAAGCGCAAATACGCAGCCAACGCCCCATAGGCCACACTACTAAATTCACACATTTCACAAATGCTTACACTCGAAATGTTACATTTTAGGCTCGTGGAGACGGAAGCTTTCCGCAACCTGATGACAGCGGCCGTCCCTTGGTATTCGGTCCCCAGCCGCCACTATTTCTCCCGGTGTGCTGTCCCCGCATTACACAAGCACGTGTCCACAACATTAGCCGTGCCATCAACAATGCAGTTACTGGAAAAGTCCACCTAACCACGGACACGTTGACAAGTGCTTGTGGGCAGGGACGGTACATCCTGCTGACGGCACGCTGGGTTAACATAGTGGATGCCGGGACCCAGTCGGTTCTTGGGACGGAACACATCCTCCTGACGCCGAGTATTGTGGGCCCTAGGTCAATCAGGGTTGCCCCTAGATTCTACAGCTCCTGCACCTCATCTTCCTCCTCCTCTTCAGCCTCCATTTCCAAAATGACCACATCAGTCACAAGCTGGAAGCACTGCAGTACTGCTTCAGCCAAGCGACAACAGGCTGTGCTGAAGCTAATATGCTTAGGTGACAAACCACACAATGCTGAAGAGCTGTGGACAGCTCTGAAAGAGCAGGCAGATCTGTGGCTCACACCGCTGAACCTATAGCCAGGCATGGTCATTTGTGATATTGGCCGGAACCTGGTGGCAGCTCTGGGCGAGGTGAGCTCACACATGTACCATGCCTGGACCATGTGCTTAACCTCGTGGTTCAGCGGTTTCTCAAAGCCTACCCGGATTTGCCGGATCTCCTTGTCAAAGTATGCCGCCTGTGTGCCCCGTTTTAGAAAGTCAGCTACAGTTTCAGCCACCCTTGCCATTCTTCAACAGCATTTGCAGCTTCCGGCTAACCAACTGGTGTGTGATGTCCCCACACGTTGGAACTCCACATTGCAGATGTTGGGAAGGATTTGTGAGCAGAAGAGAGCAGTTGTTGACTACCAGCATCAACAAGGCCATCAGTATTCAGGTCAGACTCCACACATAAGACCTCAGGAGTGGACATGGATGTCAGACATATGTACCACCCTCCAAAACTTTGAGGACACCACCTAGATGGTGAGCGGCGATGATGCCATAATTAGCATCACCATCCCACTTCTCTGTCTTCTGAAACGCTGTCTGCTCTCAATTAAAGAGGATGCATTGCAGGCGGAGCACGATGAGATGGAGCAAGGAACCATAAAGGGTGATTACACACAGCCCAGCCTCATCTCATCCCAATGTGGATTGGGTGACAATGAGGAAGAGTAGGAGGAGGAAGAACAGGAGCTAGTTTCTTGCGCTATAGACGTTGACGGTAGTACCTGCACAACTGTCATACCGTCTGTTCAGCGTGGATGGCCCGAGGACAGGGAGGAGGAGGAGGAGAGCATCCTCTTGATGAGGACACAGAAGTCTTGCCTCTTTACAGTCTGGCACACATGGCTGAGTTTATGTTACGCTGCCTTTCCTGTGACCCTCCCGTTGTCCAAATTTTGGGTGACAGTCATTACTGGTTCGTGACGCTTCTAGACCCACGCTACAAGGAGAACTTTATGTCTCTTATTCCCAGGCAGGACAGGTCTAATAAAATGGCGCAGTACGAGAAGGCCCTTATTGTGGAATTATTCAAAAAATTCCCATCTGAAAACGCTGGCGGCAGAGGGCACAGTTCGTTGGACAACCAAGGAGTACAGGTGAGAGAGCCACAAATGCAATCCAGCAGAGGCAGGGGAACACTGTCAAATTTCTGGGAGAATTTTCTCAGCCCCTCCCATCGCACAAGCCCTGAGGCACGGGGTACTCTTGACGCGCCCCCTGGGCCATATTCTTTAGGGGAATATCCGGAGCCGGATCAGATGGGGGTTGTAGTCTTCCGAGTGGCTGTGACCCGGTCCGTGCCCAGGGTGTCAAGCTCAGAGTATGTGGCAGTCCTACAGATGTTATTAAGTTCTTAATGTCGACTACGCCACCCGTTGTGTTGCGGTCACTGTGGCAGCCGCTGCAGCAGGGTCCGCTGAGGCTGATGGTGTAGGTGCAGCTTGTGATGGTATAACCCCCAACGGGTGGGGTATAGCCTCAGGGGGGACAGGTGCAGAGGATGGGGGTTGTGGTGGTGCAGTGCAGACGGCAATGAAGACAGAGTCGGGTTGTGCAGTTAAGGGTGTTTACTTACTGCAGATGTTGTACTGGTCACTCCAGCTGCTAGTGACCACCCGAGCCGTGCTGCGTCCACCAGGTCCTGGATCCAGCCAACCCCCAAACAAGTCCGGAGCGTGGCCCTGAGCTCTCCTTCTGTCCCGTTCTCTGGCCGTCCCCACCAGTGATCCACCTAGGTCCAGCTCCCTCGGGCCTTCTGTTGGGACACCCTTGGCCTTGGGTTCCCTGACCCTTCATGTGGTGTGCCTTCGGGGTGGATGTGATGGGTGACCGTGACAAACGCTGCCCACGGTCTCCGGTCTCTGGCTGGGGTGTGTTTTCTGCCCCCACCAGCTTGGGATCCGGTACCCTGTGCCGACTCCTCACCCAGTGCTTTAATTTGGGTTCTTGGGTCCTCTCTGTTTTCCCCTCTGGGTACTCCTTCTCTGCTCCTCTCTCACTCAGGGTCTCTCTCTTGCTGCAGGCTGACTTCCTCTCTGCTTGTTGTCTGCTCCTCTGCAGCTGTCTTGCTGTCTGCTCCTCTGCAGCTGTCTTGTTCTCTGCATCTGACTTGTTCTCTGCATCTGACCCTGATCTTAGTTGGTGCCCACCTTATATACACCCTCTATGTGTGAGCTCAGGTGACCAGCACCCAATGAGCTCCTATCTTTACCCAGGCTGCTCCCCCTATCTGCCCCTACACTACATGGGATGTACCACCCCCCTCCCACTCCAGCCAGGAACAGACTCGGTCGTACCTGCACATTTCTAAGTGGGAGTACCGTCGGCCTGTTCCTCGGAAATGGGATGTGTGTAGTGCATGCAGCCTACCGAGCTCAGATCCACACTCCTTCCTTACCCGGGAGTGGAATATCACACCTCTGGGTTGAGGTGCAATACCCCTGTAGCAGCCGAATCCTCAGGGTGCTACATTCCCCCCTGGTAAATCACAGCACGTCCTCGGGCTGTAAGACATAAATAACACCAAAACATACAAAATTTTTTTTTTTCATATAAAACATATATAAATAACATATCTTAGCAGATAAAACTTTCTCGTCGTCTCTTGTTTCAGGTTCCTCCTCCGGACACTGTGCAACGTGTGTCCGGGAAAAGTGCGACAGTCTCTTAGGAAAACTGGTTTTCCTATAAAACCGGTAGGGGGCGCTTTAGGAAGCGCAACTATATACAGGGGAAGTTGGCCGCTCTCAGTCCTCGGCCAGCTAGAGGAAAGGGAATGGCTGCTCACAGTCCTCAGCCTGTGGGATTAAGGGGTTAACGGGTAAACAGTTCACTCAGCTGGTCCCAACGGGGACTATATATATATGTATCAACAGTTTCTTTGGTACCCGGTCGGGTAACTATTTACATCACTTGCTCTGCCGCACTCAACGGCGTCTTCCTCCTGCTCTTTGCTTACAGCTGGTTGTTACTTCAGACCCGTCCGGGTCCTCTTGCTCCTCCTCCTCGCACCGCAACTCCTCCTCCGTCAGGCGGTGTACGTGGAGGGCGTAAGGTCCTTTGGCACACTTGTGCCGGGTGAAGGTGACCTCATCTCCGATGTAGAGGTCACGACCTCTGTGCCCCTCCGGCAGATGGGACTCCACGTCTCTGCGCGTGACAAAGACGTCGCCGGGGGTGTTGTTGTCTCTAATGAAGCCCCACCCGTGCTGCTGGTTAAACTTGATTACAGTCCCGGTGGTACGGGGACTGTGCGCTGCACGGGGGTCCCTCCTGGTCCGGCTCTTCTGCTCGGCGCTCCTTATTTGGGCCTGTTGTTCCCGGACCCGCCTCTCTCTCCGCTCCCTCGCGAACTCTTCGAGCTGCTGTCGGCAACACTCAGCGCGCTCTGCTGCAGCTGCCCTAGTTTCCTGAGTGAACCCCATTAGATCTTCTCCGGTGGGGTCCCACTCAAACTGTGCTTCCGCTAGCGGGGGCGAGATCCGTATTACGGGCTTCGGAGCCGGAATCAGGGGTGCACACATGGCCCCAACCCTCCTCTGGTGCTCCAGTTCGTAATACTTCTGGGGCCAGATGAAAGGCTGCCCGTCCGGCCACGTGTGCTGGGCAAACAAGTCCTCTCCCAGACGCGGCACCCTTGGTTTTACGGGTGCGGGCGCGGTGGTGGTGGCGCCCGGGTTGCCCAGGCCTTGCGGCCAGGCCTGGGGCACCTGGAAGGTGAAGGGCACCGTTAGGACGGCGGCGCCCTGGGCTACCTGGCCTTGCGGCCAGGCCGGAGGCTCCGCGGAGGTAGGGGGCGCTGTTGGTGATGCGGCGCCCGGGGGTACTAGGCCTTGCGACCAGGCTGGTGGTATTTCCTGCTTTGTCACGCTCCGGGTCGAGGCGCGTGACGTCACAGGGGTCGCTGCGGCGGCTTCCGGTCGGGGCCTAGTCCATAGCGGTGACATGGCGGCTACGGGCACAGCAGGGGGACTTTCGGGCTCTGCGACGGGGAGCTGGGGCAGGTAAGCGGTGTCACGGCTTGGGGTATAGGCGTCCCCTTTACCTGCCTCCATGCGTTCGGCTCCCTTCTCGGCGCCGTCTCTGGCCTTGGGTCCTCCCGCGCCATCCTCAGAGGCGGTCTCCTTCCTCATCTCGGCTGGCGTGCTCCGGGTCTTGGTTTCAGCTTGCGTCTTGGTTTCAGCTTGCTGGGCCATCTCCCGGCTCCACTCCGCCAATATCTCGCGCTGTACCCGGGCCATCCTCCGTGCGAGGCCCTCCAGGGCAGTCTGTGCACACTCCCGGTCTCGGGGGAGCTGTGCAAGGACCTCCACTAGGCCTAGTGGGGTCGTGGTGTCTAGCAGGCTCCTGACCAACAGGTCGGTGCTGCTCTGCTCTTCTTCCAGCAGGCTCCTGGCCAGCGGGCCGGTGCTGCTCTGCTCTCCTTCCTCGGTCTTTAGCAGACTCCTGGCCAGCGGGCCGGTGCTGTTCTGCTTTCTCTCCATATCCGGGTAAGCTTCTCCGCTACTCCTCGTTAGACTTCTTGCCTCCGGGTGCGCTCGCTCCAGACTGCTCCAGGCGGCACCCATCTTTGCTCTTTTCTTTCGTCTCCTCCCACTTCGAGGGCGGTCCCGGGGCAACTCGGTGACTGTCAGCTCCAGGGGTAGTTCTTTCACGCTGACAGACACCTCCAGCATCACAGTCTCTGTTGGTGGGGGCGGTTTCCACTTTTGGCGCCATTTTCTGTCCTGGCCCACGATGGGAGGCGGCCTCCTGCCCTCCTTTGGCACGCCCATAATGGCGTCCGCTGCTCTTCCAAGGCGGGAAATCTGCGGTTTTGGCGGGAAGCGTCGCCCAGTGGCGGGAAACTCTGCAGATGGCGGGAACAAGTTGGAAATGGCGGACAATCGGCGGGAAACGACTGGTGATGGAGTCCGATGGCGTGGACCCTCCGGAACCGGCGGGAGACTTCTTTCTGAGGTAAACTTGCACTTTTCTTCAGGCACGCAGTACCCGGGTGTTGCGGGCACGTAATCCTGCCGACTACGCCAAAGTTGACGCGCCCCCTGGGCCATATTCTTTAGGGGAATATCCGGAGCCGGATCAGATGGGGGTTGTAGTCTTCCGAGTGGCTGTGACCCGGTCCGTGCCCAGGGTGTCAAGCTCAGAGTATGTGGCAGTCCTACAGATGTTATTAAGTTCTTAATGTCGACTACGCCACCCGTTGTGTTGCGGTCACTGTGGCCGCCGCTGCAGCAGGGTCCGCTGAGGCTGATGGTGTAGGTGCAGCTTGTGATGGTATAACCCCCAACGGGTGGGGTATAGCCTCAGGGGGGACAGATGCAGAGGATGGGGGTTGTGGTGGTGCAGTGCAGACGGCAATGAAGACAGAGTCGGGTTGTGCAGTTAAGGGTGTTTACTTACTGCAGATGTTGTACTGGTCACTCCAGCTGCTAGTGACCACCCGAGCCGTGCTGCGTCCACCAGGTCCTGGATCCAGCCAACCCCCAAACAAGTCCGGAGCGTGGCCCTGAGCTCTCCTTCTGTCCCGTTCTCTGGCCGTCCCCACCAGTGATCCACCTAGGTCCAGCTCCCTCGGGCCTTCTGTTGGGACACCCTTGGCCTTGGGTTCCCTGACCCTTCATGTGGTGTGCCTTCGGGGTGGATGTGATGGGTGACCGTGACAAACGCTGCCCACGGTCTCCGGTCTCTGGCTGGGGTGTGTTTTCTGCCCCCACCAGCTTGGGATCCGGTACCCTGTGCCGACTCCTCACCCAGTGCTTTAATTTGGGTTCTTGGGTCCTCTCTGTTTTCCCCTCTGGGTACTCCTTCTCTGCTCCTCTCTCACTCAGGGTCTCTCTCTTGCTGCAGGCTGACTTCCTCTCTGCTTGTTGTCTGCTCCTCTGCAGCTGTCTTGCTGTCTGCTCCTCTGCAGCTGTCTTGTTCTCTGCATCTGACTTGTTCTCTGCATCTGACCCTGATCTTAGTTGGTGCCCACCTTATATACACCCTCTATGTGTGAGCTCAGGTGACCAGCACCCAATGAGCTCCTATCTTTACCCAGGCTGCTCCCCCTATCTGCCCCTACACTACATGGGATGTACCACCCCCCTCCCACTCCAGCCAGGAACAGACTCGGTCGTACCTGCACATTTCTAAGTGGGAGTACCGTCGGCCTGTTCCTCGGAAATGGGATGTGTGTAGTGCATGCAGCCTACCGAGCTCAGATCCACACTCCTTCCTTACCCGGGAGTGGAATATCACACCTCTGGGTTGAGGTGCAATACCCCTGTAGCAGCCGAATCCTCAGGGTGCTACACTCTCACAAAGAGTGCAAAGTTTGAGAAGATGCTGAGGGAGTACCTTGCCGACCGTACCAATGTCCTCCGTGATTCCTCTGTGCCTTAAAATGGGTATCCAGGATACGTGGAATGAACTGGCTCTATACGCCTTGGAGGTCCTGGCCTGCCCTGCTGCTAGCGTTTTATCAGAGCGGGATTTTAGTTCCGCTGGTGGAATTATAACTGATAAGCGCATCCACCTGTCAACTGAAAATTCTGACAGGCTGACTCTTATAAAAATGAACAAGGGCTGGACTGGGCCAGACTTCTCAACATCACCGAATGATAGCAGCGTAACAGAAACTCAAATTCATTGTCTTTTTTTTGGGAGGTCTAACTCTATTCCCATGCACCTCTGTGTTCACACCCAGACATGGGTATACACTTCCTGATTTTGTCAATTTGCTCTTGTTCTCCCCCTTCTCCTCATCCTCATCCTCCACCACCATATCACCACGATATGTACAATATCAACATATCTACGTCTCTTGCAAGGAGCATTGGAGTTTCTCCAAATTTTTGGCAGCCGTTGCTTTACTGCATAGGCAAACAATATGGGAGAACCACTTCCTTATAATGGGAGCATTTTTTGCAGGAAGCCCTCCGACCTCTACGTCTCTTGCAAGGGGCATTGGAGTTCCTCCAAATTTTTGGCAGCCGTTGCTTCACTGCATAGGCAAACAGTATGGGAGACCCACTTCCTAATAATGGTAACATTATTTTCAGGCCCTCTGACCTCTACTTATTTTGCAAGGGGCATTGGAGTGCCTCCAAATTTTTGACAGCCATTGCAATCACTGCATAGGCAAACAGTATGGGAGATCCTCTCTTTTCTAATGGGAATATGTCATTACTGAGGCCCACCTCTATGTGTCTTTAAATTGTTAGTGGAGTTTTTCCTAACTTTTGGCAGTCTCACTGCATACCCTATAACTGAATAGCAGACCCTCTCTTTTCTAATGGGAACATGTCGCACTTGTTACTGTGGCCCAGCTGTATGTGTCTTTAAATTGTTAGTGGGGTTTTTCCTAAATTTTGGCAGCCATTGAACTCACTGCATACCCTGTAACTGTATAGCAGACCCTCTCCTTTCTAATGGGAACATGTCATTACTGTGGCCCAGCTTTATGTGTCTTTAAATTGTTAGTAGGGTGCTTCCTAAATTTTGGCAGCCGTTGCACTCACTGCATACCCTTTAACTGAATAGCAGACCCTCTCTTTTCTAATTGGAACATGTCGGTACTGTGGCCCAGCTCTATGTGTCTTTAATTTCTTAGTGGGGTTTTTCCTAAATTTGGTCAGCCGTTGGACTCACTGCATACTCTATAACTGTATAGCAGACGCTCTCCTTTCTAATGGGAACATGTCGTACCTTGTTACTGTGGCCCTGCTAAATTGTTAGTGGGTTTTTTCCCAAATTTTGGCAGCCCTTGCAGTCACAGCATGGGCATTACCACTATAGGAGACCCACTCCTTTATAATGGGAACATTCATTTTACTGAGGCCCTCCACTATGTCTCTTCAAAGGGGTATTGGGTAGTGTTGAGCCACCCCCGTAGTGTTCGAGTTCGGTTCGGTTCGTCGAACACCCGTGTGTTCACCGAACTGTTCGTCGAACTGTTCGTCGAACACCTTCGAACACCGTTAAAACCAATGGCAGGCAAACAAAAACACATAGAAACACATAGAAAACACCTTCAAAGGTGTCCAAAAGCTGACAAACTGCTCAGAAGACACAACTAACACATGGAAAAGTGACAAGTACATATAGTCATGCGAAAAGAAAAGAGGTGGAGGAGTAAAAGGAGGGGGAGACACAAATATAGGCATGTCATGCTCTTCTAAAATCCAAAAAGTGAGAAGCCGACACGTTCAGTCCGCTCCTGCCCGTGCCACCTCCGTGTCGCCGGGTTTGTGCCAGAGCCGCGGTGAATCCTGACGGCCAGCCCCCCTCTCCCAATACTGGTGCCTGTCCGCTGGTGGGTCGAGCGAGCCCCCCTGTGGTGGAGGCAGCTCAAAGCTTTTTAATTTAAATTGTCTCTCTAATTTGAATGAATACACTTTAAATCCATTTACAAGGATCTATTGGAGGGCAAGTCTCATGCCAGCAGCCGCGTAATTCCAGCTCCAGTAGCGTCCACTAAAGCTGCTGCAGTTAAAAAGCTTTTATAAGGATCGAGCTCGGCTGTCCACCGCAAGGCATCCTACTGCCAGTCCCAGCCCCTATGCCTTGGGGTGCCTCCTGATGCTCTTCACTGAGTATCCCGTGGTCCCGAAGCATTTCCTTTGAAAAAATTAAGTGTCCAAACTACAGGTGGTGTAGCTTGCTTAACAGCCGGGATAATCCGCTGACTAGCAGACACTGCTACTAGGCACAAAGTATTTCCTGGGCTAGATGCAGTTAAAAATTTGTAATTAGATACTCTCGTTGGATGCTGAGAAAGCATTCCATAGAGTCTCCTGGCACGCCATATATGATTCTCTTAAAAAGCTTGGGGTAGGGGTCTAGGGGACCCTTTTATAGCCAAAATCATGGCCCTGTATCACAATACGTCACCTAGGCTGAAGATAAATGGAACTGTAGCACCCTGAGGGCTCGGTTGCTACAGAGGTATTGCACCTCACCCAGAGGTGTGATATCTCACTCTCAGGTAAGGATGGAGTGTGGATCAAGACCCGACACCTGCATGCATTACACCACATTGCCGTGGGGCAGGGCGACCAATATGCCTCTGAGATGGGCACGACAGTCCCTGTCCCTGGCTGGAGTGGGGGGAGGGAACACTGAGGAAGGGGAACCCTGTAGTGCAGGAGCAGGAAGGAAGCAGTTCCTGGGTGCATTGAGAAGGGAGCATAAAAGGTGGGCACCATCTTAGTTCAGTGCAGAGAAGTCTGAGCAGAAGTGGCAGGGAGCAGGGGCTCTGCAAGAGCTCTGCTCCGGAGGCGGGCCTAGTAACAGAGGCCCAGGCCTGGAAGAGGGAGAAGGAAGGAAGAGGAGCGGAGAAGGCTCCAGGAACGAGGAATGAAGGGATCCCAGGGGTGCGGACGGGCGAGTCGCCACCGCACGCCCGAATCCACCTGCGTGGAGGGGTCAGGCCAAAGGGGGAGACCGGTCCCCGAAACTAGTGGAGGCAGGAAACGACCCTCAGCTAGAAACCGGAGGCTCTGACATTTTATGTGGCGCAGCCCCTCATTACACCCGCTAGGAAGGCACCACATAGGGTCAGGGAAACTGGCGCCAAGTTTACCAAGAGGAGGCCCGAGGCAGCCGGACAGAAGGGTTGGTAAGAATGGCCAGACAAAGGACACACAAAGGGGGTCCTGTGAAGCGCTCCAAAGTTATCTGGGAGTTGTCTGAGCCCCTCACCTGGTGAGCACAGTACGACGTGGGCAGCTGTTACCTGCAGACGTGGTCTGGATAATAAGAACTGTGAGTAAAGGCCCTGGACTGCATCACTGACTCCGTGTCGTTACTGCTGCTGCCCTGCAACATCACCCCCATCCTCCGCATACACTGCCCTGAGGCTATACTCCTCCCGTGGGAAGTTATGCTACGCTCTGCTGCACCCACAACACCAGCCTCAGCGGTCTGCCCTGCAGCGGCGGTTCACTCTGACCGCAATCCACGGGTGGCGTAGTCGGACACTTAAACATCAAAACCACATAAATAGTTCCGCCACTGGTTTGACCACCCTGAGCCACGGAACAGGGTCCGCCGCCACGAAGACTACAACCACCAGCATCCACCAAAAAGGGTCCGGCTCCGGGTGTCCCAAGGCCCAGGGGGTGCATCAGAACATTTTCATCACCTTTCACAATCACCAATGGGACAAGGCAGGGATGTGCTCTGTCCCCTCTCTTATACATCCTAGTGACGGAGCACCTGCTCTCATCAATTCGCCATAACCCCAATATTAGGTGGATTGAGGTGGGAGGCACCGAGTACAAGTGCTCTCTATTTGCTGATGATGTCCTAGTATATATCACTCAATCACATATATCCATCCATGCTGTTATGGCTGAAATAGATCACTTTGTTACATGGTCAAATTTTAAAATCAATGCAGCGAAGTCTGAGGCCCTCGATGTCTCCCTCCCCAAATCCATATAGGATTCCATCCAGTCCAACTTTCCCTTTGCCTGGCCCTCACAGGGTATCAAATACTTAGGAATTCCTATTCATAGAGACCTCTCCCATCTATGTTATCTTAATTTTGGGCCCTTTATTGAACAACTCCATACAGACCACGGTTGGCAAGTTAGAACTGTAAGATTCACTACGTGAACCACTGGTGTTTTGTGGAAAAGCACATGTACACTGCGTTCCAAATTATTATACAAAAAGTGTTTAGGAGTGATAAGGGAAGAATTTGTTTGTTTGTCAGTTAAACTCATTGATGGTGATGTGTGTCAGGGCTCTTTATATCACTGTAAGCAATTGCAGACACCTGTGCTAATTAGTTTGGCAGGTGTGTCCAATGAAAGGCAAGACTACTTAAGAAGGCTCTCTCACATTATTAAGCAGCCTACATTTTCTGCCAAAATGGGAAAGAAAAAGTATGTGTCGGCTGCTGAGAAGCAACAAATTGTGGAGTGTTTAGGTCAAGGCATGACTACAATCAACATTGTGCGATGATCAGGATGAAGTGTCCTGGCAATCAAGAAGTATGTAGCTGATTCACAGTACACACGTGTGCGTGCTGATAAGGGCAAATTGAGGACTCTTTCCTACAGGCAATTACGTCAGGTTGAAAGAGCAGCGGCAAAAAAGCCTTGTCATAGCAGCAGACAAGTTTTTGAAGCTGCTTGTGCCTCCAACGTCCCCCGAACAACAAGATGCAGGGTCCTTCAGAGGTTTGCAGCTGTGCATGCGCCATCCTGTCGACCTCCTCTATCCACTTCACACAAGCAGAAACGGCTCCAGTGGGCCAAACATTACATGAAGACTGATTTCAAAACTGTTTTGTTCACGGATGAGTGCCGTGCAGCGCTCGATGGTCCAGATGGATGGAGTGGAGGATGGCTGGTTGATGGACACCCCACGCAAACACGGCTACAGCGCCAACAAGGAGGAGGTGGAGTAATGTTTTGGGCTGGAATCATGGGGAGAGAGATTGTCAGCCCCTTTAGGATCCCTGAAGGCGCTAAAGATGAACTCCATAATGTATGTGGATTTTCTCAAACAGCACTTCCTGCCATGGTTCAAGAAGAAGAACCGTGTATTTCACAGCAAGATCATTTTTCTGCATGATAATGCACCATCTCATGCTGCACATAAAACATCTGCATCTCTGGCTGATATGGGCATAAAAGGGGGCAAACTTATGGTGTGACCCCCATGCTCCCCTGACCTCTACCCCATTCAGAACCTTTGGAGCATCATTAAAAGGAGTGTCTATGATGGCGGGAGGCAGTTCACATCTAAGCAACAGCTCTGGGAGGGTATTCTGTCCTCATGCAAAACAATTGAAGCAGAAACCATCCAAAACCTGACAAATTCAATGGACGAGAGAGTTCAGAAGCTCCTTTCGAACAAGGGGTCCTATGTGAAAATGTAACATCACCTAGAATAAAGTTTTGAGTTGAAAACTGTTTGATTTCAGTTTCTAACAACCTGCTAATGCTTATAATTTCAAAAATGACCATTTTTTTGGTCTTTATTAAAATGAAAAGGTTGATCGAAAAGTTTGGGGGATCTAAGAGTGTGGCAACCCAGTAGTCATGATTACTTCGAATTCTGACAATATGAGGGTCATGCTGCAGGTAGTGCAGCAAGAAGGCACTTATGTGCCTTGCGCATCTCGGAGCCCCAAAATTATTTTCCGGGCTAGATGCAGCTAAAAATTATTTTTAATTTTAAATCTGGTGAAGCTTTAGTATAGATGGCCTAATAGGATCAGTGCTGCACACTGCTACAAAGCCCAAATTATTTTCCAGTCAAGATACAGATAAACATGATTAGTAATTTGAAAGCTTAAAACGGTTGGTAGGGTGATTTTAACCAATCATCAAGCTTTTACTCTCCCCAGGATGACACAGGGGTAGAAAAGTCGTTTCGGATCCATGATTTGTTCATCTTTATGAACGTGAGTCTGTCTACATTATCAGTGGAGAGCCGCGTGCGCTTATCTGTCAGCACACCACCAGCAGCGCTGAACACACGTTCAGACAGAACGCTGGCTGCGGGGCATGACAAGATCTCCAAGGCGTAAGTGGCTAGCTCCGGCCATTTATCCAGATTGGAAGCCCAAAAAGAGCAAGGGTCCAGTGACACAGTCGTGGCTTCAATGTTTACTTGGAGATACTCCTGTACCATCGTCTCTAGGCGTTGACTATGTGTCAGACTTCTTGTCTCCTGTGGCCTTGCAAAGGATGGGCTAAAAAAGTGGTGAAATGATTCCGCAAAATTGATGTTACCAGCAGATACTGTGGTTCTGTCACGGTTTGAGTGCTGAACACTTGACGGTCCCACGGTTGGCAAGTTGGAACTGTGAGATTCACTACGTGCACCACTGGTATTTTGTGGAAAAGCACATGTAAGATTCTGCAACAGTCTCTGCTGATACTCCTGCATGCGTGCATCCCTTTCTATGGCAGGAATAATTTCTGCAAATTTACTTTTGTACCGGGGATCTAACAGTGTGGCAACCCAGTAGTCAGGATTATTTCTAATTCTCACAATTCGAGGGTCATGTTGCAGGTAGTGCAGCAAGAAGGCACTCATGTGTGTTGCGCATCCAGGAGCACCAAGTCCCTGTTGTGTTGGTGGCGAGGTAACAATCATGCTTCCTTCCTCTGTCCTCTCCCCCCAACCTCGCACAACAGAAATGTGATCAAGGTCTCCCTCATCTGATGAGTCTTCCATCAGATCGTCCTCCACTTCTTCCTGGGCTCCTGCACCTTCCTCACTAGTTTGGCTGCTACCATGCGCCCTGGTAAAACCATCTCCCCCACCCTCACATGCCTGCCGCCTTGGTGTTGCCGACCGTCTGGACCTTGCAGATGTTAGCCCTTCCGCATACAACTCCTCCTCCTCTACTTCCTCCACCTCCTCTTGTGCCACCACCTGACTCCGAATTCTGTTTAACATGTGCTCCAGCATGTAAATCACCGGAATAGTCATGCTGATAATGGCATCGTCAGCACTAAACATCTTCGTCGCCATTTGAAAACTGTGCAGAAGGGTGCATAGGTCCCTGATCTGAGACCACTCCTCCAGCGTGATTTGCCCCACCTCTGGATCTCGTTGGCCCAGGTTATACGTCAGAACGTATTGCACCAGGGCTTGTCGGTGCTGCCACAGTCGCTGCAACATGTGCAGAGTTGAATTCCACCGGGTAGGCACATCGCATTTTAGCCGGTGAAGTGGCAGGCCCAACGACTTCTGTAGAGATGTAAGTCGCTGAGCTGCGGGATGCGAACGGCGGAAGTGAGCACACAGCGACCGTGCCCTCTGCAGAAGGCCATCTAGTCTGGGATAGTGGGCTAAAAATTGCTGGACAACCAGGTTCAACACGTGAGCCATACAAGGCACGTGTGTGACATTGCCCCGGCGAAGGGCCGCACCCAGGTTTGCAGCATTGTCGCACACGACCTTCCCTGGTTTCAGGTCCAGTGGAGACAACCAATCATGAAATTGGTTCTCCAGAGCTGACCACAACTCCTCAGCTGTGTGACTCACATTTCCCAGACATTTCAAAGTAAAAACCGCCTGATGACGTTGAGCCCTACTGCCAGCATAGTAAGGAGTTGTGCAGGATCCCTTCTGCGCAGTTAGAAAGCTTGTGGCATGACCAGACAGGCTTTGGGTGCAGGTGGAAGACCGAGAGGAGGTTGAGGAGGCAGAAGCAGTGGAGGAACTTTGACATAAAGAGGATTGACGCACAACTCGTGGGGACGGTAAGACTTGGACAGCAGCCCCTTGTCCTGCTGTCACCATAGTTACCCAGTGCCCAGTCAGCGACATGTAACGCCCCTGTCCATGCCTACTCGTCCAAGTGTCTGTGGTGAAATGCACCCTGTCACACACAGAGTTTCTCAAAGAAGCGGTGATGTTGTGTGCGACATGCTGGTGGAACGCAAGCACACCTTTCTTTGAGAAGTAGTGCCGACTGGGCATCTGGTACTGGGGCACTGCGACGGACATAAGGTCTCGAAAATCCTCTGTGTCCACCAGGCGGAAAGGCAGCATTTCTGTAGCCAAGAGCTTGCAGATGGTGAAATTCAACCTCTTAGCTTTCTCATGGCTAGGAGGAAATGGTCTTTTACTTGTCCACATCTGAGGGACCGAGGGCTGGCTATTGTGCTTAGACGGGGTTGATAAGGGTGTCCCCGGCAAACTGCCGGTCTGTGAGGAAGATGCAGGCGGACATGTTAGGTTGCCTTGATCCAAAGGTGGTGCTATCGATGTCGGACAGCGCTCAACACCAGCTGGTGTTACCACCTCCAAAGAAAATGATGACCTGCCAATCACGCTGGCTGTTGCGGGTAAAGAGGTGGCAGGTCTGCGCCCCAAAACAGGTATGACTGCTGTCCCCCCAGTCACAGAGGATGAAGAGGCCGCGGATGCACAAGATATGGCAGACGGTGGTTGGCCCGGCCGGCTAGGCCGCATTGGAGCACACTGAGCTTCCCACTGCAACTTATGCTTCATGTTCATGTGCCGGTTCATGCATGAAGTACTCAAACTATGTATTTTTTGGCCTCTACTTAGCTTTTGCTGACAAATGTTACAGATAACACGAGTTGGGTCATCTTTATCGATCTGAAAAAATGCCCAGGCTATGCAAGGCTTAGCACCCATGCGACCTGAAGAGCCACCACGACTTGTGGTGAGAGGCGGAGTTGTGTTTGAGGATGCAGTTGTTGACGTGCTTCCAGTACTAAGTCTCTGTCCAGGAAGGCGCAACCTGACCTCGTCGTCACTAGCATCTTCCTCCACCTCCTCTGCTGACCTCATCTCTTGGCTGACTGTGGGTTGACAGTAAGTGGGATCTCCAACCTCATCATCATCACCCTGTGCATTATCACACCCGTCGTCCTCAGAGCCAACCTGTTCCTGCCCTGACAAAAAACTAAAGTTGTCGCTCCAATCAGGTATTTGAGTCTCATCATCGTCTTCCTCATTGTCTCCACCAACAGGAGTTACAGTTTGGGAATGAGGGTCTACATTATGGTCAGAACCTTCTGCGTCTGTTCCTGGATCCGACTCATAAAGATTCTGGGCATCAGTGCAGATCATTTCCTCGTCTGGATTCACAGAAGCGCTGGAGTCGACCTCTGATTCCCAGGCTATAGTATGAGTAAACAGCTCTGCAGACTCAACCATCTGTTCTACCTCATACTCAGACGGGCAGCTGGAGATTTGGGAGCTGTGAGGAAGCAAGTGCGATTGGGGTGACACCTTTGAGGACTGGAGTATTTGTGATGTTGAAGTTGATGTGCAGGAGAGCCCACTTAAAGGAGCACTTGATATCCGTTGAAGCACCTGCTGTTATTGTGCCTCATCTGGAATTTGTAGCGATTGGCGTGGCCGTAAGAAAGGGATCTTATCACATTGTCCGCTAAAAGAAGTAGACATTTTAGTTTGGCTGGAAGATGGTCTTTCTTCTGCAGATGTTACTGTTGCTTTAACACCTACCCCACGGACACAACCTTTTTTCCCCTTCCCAACACGCCTATTCCCCTTTCCACCAGCAGCAGGCCTTTTTCCACTCATTTTGGTGGTTAACTAATTCACAACTCTGGAGTTGTTTGCACAAAAAAACAATGGATGGGAACCGAGCAGAGCTGAGTGGCCAAACTGTGGTATTATGCCAAAACTATTGGCTGGGTTACATGGAGAAAAAAATTATATTCGATTTGCAAACTGATGGAGGTCAGTATAGATGGACTAATAGAACAAGTCCCACACACAGCTAGAAGCCCAAATATTTTTTCAGAGGTAGATGCAGAAAAAAAATATATTCAGTTTGCAACCTGATGGAGGTCAGTATAGATGGACTAATAGAGAAAGTCCCACACACTGCTAGAAGGCCAAATATTTTTTCAGAGCTAGATGCAGACAAAAAATTATTTTGAATTTGCAACCTGATGGAGGTCAGTATAGGTGGACTAATAGAACAAGTCCCACACACTGCTAGAAGGCCAAATATTTTTTCAGAGCTAGATGCAGAAAAAAATTATATTCAGTTTGCAACCTGATGGAGGTCAGTATAGATGGATTAATAGAACAAGTCCCACACACAGCTAGAAGCCCAAATATTTTTTCAGAGGTAGATGCAGAAAAAAATTATATTCAGTTTGCAACCTGATGGAGGTCTGTATAGATGGATTAATAGAACAAGTCCCACACACAGCTAGAAGCCCAATATTTTTTCAGAGGTAGATGCAGAAAAAAAATTATTTTTAATTTGCAACCTGATGGAGGTCAGTATAGATGGACTAATAGAGAAAGTCCCACACACTGCTAGAAGGCCAAATATTTTTTCAGAGCTAGATGCAGAAAAAAATTATATTCAGTTTGCAACCTGATGGAGGTCAGTATAGATGGACTAATAGAACAAGTCCCATACACTGCTAGAAGGCCAAATATTTTTTCAGAGCTAGATGCAGAAAAAAATTATATTCAGTTTGCAACCTGATGGAGGTTAGTATAGATGGACTGATAGAACAAGTCCCACACACAGCTAGAAGCCCAAATATTTTTTCAGAGGTAGATGCAGATAAAAATTATTTTTAATTTGCAACCTGATGGAGGTCAGTATAGATGGACTAATAGAGAAAGTCCCACACACTGCTAGAAGGCCAAATATTTTTTCAGAGCTAGATGCAGATAAAAATTATTTTTAAATTGCAACCTGATGGAGGTCAGTATAGATGGACTAATAGAGAAAGTCCCACACACTGCTAGAAGGCCAAATATTTTTTCAGAGCTAGATGCAGATAAAAATTATTTTTAATTTGCAACCTGATGGAGGTCAGTATAGATGGACTAATAGAGAAAGTCCCACACACTGCTAGAAGGCCAAATATTTTTTCAGAGCTAGATGCAGAAAAAAATTATATTCAGTTTGCAACCTGATGGAGGTCAGTATAGATGGACTCATAGAACAAGTCCCACACACAGCTTGAAGCCCAAATATTTTTTCAGAGGTAGATGCAGATAAAAATTATTTTTAATTTGCAACCTGATGGAGGTCAGTATAGATGGACTAATAGAGAAAGTCCCACACACTGCTAGAAGGCCAAATATTTTTTCAGAGCTAGATGCAGATAAAAATTATTTTTAATTTGCAACCTGATGGAGGTCAGTATAGATGGACTAATAGAGAAAGTCCCACACACTGCTAGAAGGCCAAATATTTTTTCAGAGCTAGATGCAGAAAAAAATTATATTCAGTTTGCAACCTGATGGAGGTCAGTATGGATGGACTAATAGAACAAGTCCCACACACAGCTAGAAGCCCAAATATTTTTTCAGAGGTAGAAGCAGAAAAAAAATATATTCAGTTTGCAACCTGATGGAGGTCAGTATAGATGGCCTAATAGAGAAAGTCCCACACACTGCTAGAAGGCCAAATATTTTTTCAGAGCTAGATGCAGACAAAAAATTATTTTGAATTTGCAACCTGATGGAGGTCAGTATAGGTGGACTAATAGAACAAGGCCCACACACTGCTAGAAGGCCAAATATTTTTTCAGAGCTAGATGCAGAAAAAAATTATATTCAGTTTGCAACCTGATGGAGGTCAGTATAGATGGACTAATAGAACAAGTCCCACACACAGCTAGAAGCCCAAATATTTTTTCAGAGGTAGATGCAGAAAAAAATTATATTCAGTTTGCAACCTGATGGAGGTCTGTATAGATGGATTAATAGAACAAGTCCCACACACAGCTAGAAGCCCAATATTTTTTCAGAGGTAGATGCAGAAAAAAAATTATTTTTAATTTGCAACCTGATGGAGGTCAGTATAGATGGACTCATAGAGAAAGTCCCACACACTGCTAGAAGGCCAAATATTTTTTCAGAGCTAGATGCAGAAAAAAATTATATTCAGTTTGCAACCTGATGGAGGTCAGTATAGATGGACTAATAGAACAAGTCCCACACACAGCTAGAAGCCCAAATATTTTTTTCAGAGGTAGATGCAGATAAAAATTATTTTTAATTTGCAACCTGATGGAGGTCAGTATAGATGGACTAATAGAGAAAGTCCCACACACTGCTAGAAGGCCAAATATTTTTTCAGAGCTAGATGCAGATAAAAATTATTTTTAATTTGCAACCTGATGGAGGTCAGTATAGATGGACTAATAGAGAAAGTCCCACACACTGCTAGAAGGCCAAATATTTTTTCAGAGCTAGATGCAGATAAAAATTATTTTTAATTTGCAACCTGATGGAGGTCAGTATAGATGGACTAGTAGAGAAAGTCCCACACACTGCTAGAAGGCCAAATATTTTTTCAGAGCTAGATGCAGATAAAAATTATTTTTAATTTGCAACCTGATGGAGGTCAGTATAGATGGACTAATAGAGAAAGTCCCACACACTGCTAGAAGGCCAAATATTTTTTCAGAGCTAGATGCAGACAAAAAATTATTTTGAATTCGCAACCTGATGGAGGTCAGTATAGGTGGACTAATAGAACAAGTCCCACACACTGCTAGAATGCCAAATAATTTTTCAGAGCTAGATGCAGAAAAAAATTATATTCAGTTTGCAACCTGATGGAGGTCAGTATAGATGGACTAATAGAACAAGTCCCACACACAGCTAGAAGCTCAAATATTTTTTCAGAGGTAGATGCAGAAAAAAATTATATTCAGTTTGCAACCTGATGGAGGTCTGTATAGATGGATTAATTGAACAAGTCCCACACAAAGCTAGAAGCCCAATATTTTTTAAGAGGTAGATGCAGAAAAAAAATTATTTTTAATTTGCAACCTGATGGAGGTCAGTATAGATGGACTAATAGAGAAAGTCCCACACACTGCTAGAAGGCCAAATATTTTTTCAGAGCTAGATGCAGAATAAAATTATATTCAGTTTGCAACCTGATGGAGGTCAGTATAGATGGACTAATAGAACAAGTCCCACACACAGCTAGAAGCCCAAATATTTTTTCAGAGGTAGATGCAGATAAAAATTATTTTTAATTTGCAACCCGATGGAGGTCAGTATAGATGGACTAACAGAACAAGTCCCACACACTACTAGAAGCCCAAATATTTTTTCAGAGCTAGATGCAGTTAAAAATTATTTTTAATTTGCAACCTGATGGAGGTCAGTATAGATGGACTAATAGAGAAAGTCCCACACACTGCTAGAAGGCCAAATATTTTTTCAGAGCTAGATGCAGATAAAAATTATTTTTAATTTGCAACCTGATGGAGGTCAGTATAGATGGACTAATAGAGAAAGTCCCACACACTGCTAGAAGGCCAAATATTTTTTCAGAGCTAGATGCAGATAAAAATTATTTTTAATTTGCAACCTGATGGAGGTCAGTATAGATGGACTAATAGAGAAAGTCCCACACACTGCTAGAAGGCCAAATATTTTTTCAGAGCTAGATGCAGAAAAAAATTATATTCAGTTTGCAACCTGATGGAGGTCAATATAGATGGACTAATAGAGAAAGTCCCACACACTACTAGAAGTCCAAATATTTTTTCAGAGCTAGATGCAGAAAAAAATTCTATTCAGTTTGCAACCTGATGGAGGTCAGTATAGATGGACTAATAGAACAAGTCCCACACACAGCTAGAAGCCCAAATATTTTTTCAGAGGTAGATGCAGATAAAAATTATTTTTAATTTGCAACCTGATGGAGGTCAGTATAGATGGACTAATAGAGAAAGTCCCACACACTGCTAGAAGGCCAAATATTTTTTCAGAGCTAGATGCAGATAAAAATTATTTTTAATTTGCAACCTGATGGAGGTCAGTATAGATGGACTAATAGAGAAAGTCCCACACACTGCTAGAAGGCCAACTATTTTTTCAGAGCTAGATGCAGAAAAAAATTATATTCAGTTTGCAACCTGATGGAGGTCTGTATAGATGGATTGATAGAACAAGTCCCACACACAGCTAGAAGCCCAATATTTTTTCAGAGGTAGATGCAGAAAAAAAATATATTCAGTTTGAAACCTGATGGAGGTCTGTATAGATGGATTAATAGAACAAGTCCCACACACAGCTAGAAGCCCAATATTTTTTCAGAGGTAGATGCAGAAAAAAAATATATTCAGTTTGCAACCTGATGGAGGTCAGTATAGATGGACTAATAGAATGATGCTATGCCCAAAAGATTTTACTTCACTAGGTGCAGTAAAAAAATTGGTATTCTATACACAGGTGGTATATCTTGCAACACAGATAGGCTACTCCACTGACTAACACACTCTGCTATAGGCCAAAAAGGATTAGCTTTGCTAGATTCAGCCAAATGCTGTGAAAAAAACTTGTACAGCACTGGCACAGACCTGCCTGGCAAAAACTGATAGGAACTGATGTAACCTAGTCCTGAAAAGGACTGCAATTACAATTAGTCTTTACTCCCACAATCTATCTATTTAAGAGCACAGACCTGCCTGATAAAAGTCGTAGGAAATGCTGTAACCTAGTCCTTAAAAGGACTGCAATCACAACTATTCCCTACTCCCAAGCTATCTGTAGATTTCTGCGAAAATTGGCTTGAAATTAACAAGGTATAGCGCACACAGCAACAGCGGTGCCGTCTAACACGCAGCTGCAGCAGTGAGAAAATGGTGGCGACGGGGAAAATGGCTTGGTCTTATAGGGCAAGGACATGTGACATACACTGCCAATGACACATGCCCTTGCTTGTGTGAAAAACAGTAGTTCGCTCCGTGTGTGCGCTGCTGATAGGCTGACAGACTGCACCTCCCCACTGCAAATGCGGGAAAGAGAAAAAAAATGGAGATCTTCATTATTCCTGCAGAGATCCATCCCCTGCCCCTCCCCCCACCCCGCTGTACACTCAAACTGCGTATTAACATTAATTTTCATCATTACTGAGAAAAAATCCAGTTATGATTTTGGTGCACGAACAGTTATCGAACATAACCTCGAAGAGCCGAATTTTTCTCAAATCGTTCGTGTTCGCCGAACGGCTCGAACGCCGCCCAAAACAGCTCGAATTTGAGATTGGCGAACAGTTCGAGTAGAACAACGCTCATCTCTAGTCCTGGCTGAAAGAGAACTACACAACCGGACACTGGGGTCCGAGGCTATCAGGGTTGCAAGCCCGGCAGCAGATAACCGACCTGCGAGGGATTTTAGGTCCCTTGGCCTGAGAAGCCTGGAGGCTCCGCCACACAGAGGGACCGGTACAGCACGGAGAAGCAACAGGTACCTAAGGCCCGAGTCGCAAGCCATAGAGGCGTAGTACACGACCAGATCAGGGACGTGGGCTATCACACCACGAAAAGGGGTATAGTCAGCAAGGGCAGAGAGAGAACGGTAGGCCTACCCACTCACCCTGACCAGTGGGGCTCGCCCGAATGCTCTCAGACACCCAGGCCCATTCCTACCCTGTACTCCTGTTGGGTCATTAGTACTAACTATAATAAAGACCCTGGACTGTTTGAAGCAGACTCTGAACCCTTATTATTGCAGCTTGCACCATCACCCCCAGCATCCACCTACATTGCCCTGAGGCTACACTCTTCCCGTGGGGAGTTATCCTATCCCTG
Source organism: Phyllobates terribilis (assembly GCF_046119375.1). NCBI lineage: Eukaryota > Metazoa > Chordata > Amphibia > Anura > Dendrobatidae > Phyllobates > Phyllobates terribilis. The sequence continues at coordinate 211,400,143 of NW_027362769.1, read as the reverse complement.
TGCTGCATACCATCATCAGCCTCAGCGGTCTGCCTTGCAGCGGCGGTCATCCCTGACCGCAATCCACGGGTGGCGTAGTCGGACATTCAAAACCCTACAAATAGACTGCCACAGCACTTGGTCTGACCACCCTGAGCCACGGGATCGGGTTGCCACTACTACCCCCAACATTGCACCGAAGCCCGGTTCCGGGTGCCCCACGGCCCAGGGGGCGAGTAACATATTTTCTCACGTAAAAAGAAAAGAGACCGAGAATAAAATAGGGTACTTTTGATGTCTCTCCGTTATATGTACAGACCTACGATTGCAGATTTACGAATCAGTCGTTTTGGCAGATCTGCAATTACTATGCTTACAAGCATCCACTCCCATGTACGGTGAGTGTTAAATGCTAACAATTATGAGCTGCTATGCTTACTATATGTATTATAAACCTTTCACATTAAAATCACATCTGTGCTTGTCATCTTGGACAATCAAGTCAGATTGTGCTGTCATACAGATTTGGTTTGACAGGTCAGAGAAAAGTCAATTGAAATCAAGCATATAATGTCAACCTAACAAGGCAATTAGCCCAAAGGTAGTATTCCGATGACAGCCCCTTGAGGTTTGACAATGTGAATAACAGAAAAACACCGAGAGGCCTTCATCACATGGAATAGCAGCAGCAAATCAACACAATTGCAATAAAGTGATGGACAGGGGAGGAATATCCGCTTCAGAGGATGAACATGCCTCGTCCTAGTTATTGTCTTATACAGATCACTATAAGAGAGTCTCTTCTCCAGCATGAACTGAACATAATGGAAACCCCCAGCTGTCAATCATTTCTACTTCTTTATATCATGGAAGTGACTGGCATTTACGGCATTCTTCTTGAATTGATGTACCTCAGGACCAGAGGCTAGTGGATTTCTTCGTGTTGCAGATTTAGAAGGCAACTCATGATCTCCAAGCCAAAATAAATGATAGTTTTAAAAAAGTTCTCATTTGTTTTAACCAATTCAGTAACTAAAAAATGGTGTCTTAAAGGACAGGAAACAAAGAATCGTTGTAAATGGTACATCCCCTATTTTGGGTTAAGTCAGTGACGCACCCCCTGGGCCGTGGGGTACTCGGTAGCCGGGCCGGTCGGTGCTGGGGGATGTCACAATAGCAGTGACCCGGTCCGTGACCCAGGGAGGTCAATAAAAGGGGAAAAGTAAAAGGGGAATAAAGTATTTATAGAGATAATGTTCGTGACGCCTCCTGTGGTATGCGGCTGTATGGAGCTGCCGCTGCAGTGCAGATCCACTGGAGCTGATGGTGACGCAGCAGAGTTGGTTCAGCTCTCCACAGGTAGAGCTAAGCTCCAGGGCAGGAAATAATGATGTTATGAGGTAGATGTTGTTGGTGCTGTGTACTGCAGGGCTGGTGATGGCACAGCAATATTCAAGGACACATTGGGGTGCAGTCTTCAGGTTTTACTCACAGTTGTTAAGTTCCTCAGGTTACACTTTCAGGATTATAACCACCCACGTCATCCTGTGTTCACCGAGGAAGGGGTTCAGCAACTCTCAAGTGTCTCAGGAGTACTTAAACGGGACCCCGTTCTATGTTCCTTTCTCGGTCGTCTTCCCTGCACTGGCTCTCACCCTCCTGCCCTGAGCCTCACAATCAGTGTCCCAAGCCGGTAGTCTCGGATCTTGTTGGGCGACGTGCAGTCCCCTGGACCCTCTGTGGCCACCTTTTTGGTGATGTAATTGTGGTGGTTGGCAGCTGCACCTGGCAAGTACAGTAGCCTCCGGTTATCTAGCTGAGCCTGATTATTCTCCACTAGTTTAGGGGCCGGTCCCCTCTGCGGCCTGATCCCTCCACGTCCGTGTAGATTCGGGCGCACGGGTGGCTTCCTGATTCACCGTGCCCCTGGGATCCCCTCTGTCTCTGGAGCCTTATGACGCGCCCCTGGGCCTGTGTCGCGCTGCGTTGCGCACGCGGGAGCTTACCCGGAGCCGGATCTCTTGAGGGTTGTAGTCTCGTGGCGGTGATCCGGTCCGTGCCCAGGGAGTCAGACTAAGTGGCGCTGAATCAGCGGTAGATGTTGTACGACTACGCCACCCGTTGAATGCAGCTATGGAGCTGCCGCTGCAGGACAGTCCGCTGAGGCCGGTGGATGGATGGTGCAGCGTAGATGGTATAACCCCCAACGGGAGGGGTATGGCCTCAGGGCAGCAGATGTGGATGATGGGGGTAGCAGGAACCACTCGGAGACGGTACGGTGTAGTTCAGGGTCTTTACTGGTGACAACGATAGACCCTCCCGGAGTACTGGCTAGCGATTGGGGCCTGGTCAGTCCTTGAGCAGATGGGATCTCCCCTGGCCAGGCGGAGTTGTAGGCCTCCCAAACTAACTGTACTCTTCTGGCTACCTTGCTAGAGGCGGGAGTAAGTAGCCCACGTCCCTGAGTGTACCGTGTGGTGCTCACCCGTATGGCCGGTGACTCGGGGCCTTCTAGTAGCTTCCGCTCCACGACGGCGGTGCTGGTCCCATGCGTGTGACCGTGCCTTCGGGTTTCTTGGCCAGAGGACCTGAAATCCCCTGCCTGACGGATTCTGCTGCTGGGTAGGAGTTAGTCCCCACAGCCTCGGACTCCAGGTCCGGTGATAACTTCTCAGTCAGGGCGAGCTTCTGCAGCTGCCAGCCCCTGACTCCTTGTAACACTGCTCCCACAGAGCTCCTGATGTTTCTTCCCATAGCTGCTTCTCTTCTCTGTCTCTACTTCTGGCATGGCCCAGGAGCTGGGCCCAGCCGGAGCCACAGCTCCCTGTCAGCCCTCCTGGCTGAACTCTCCCTCTGAACTCTCTAACCCTGCCTCAGCCCCAGGTTTATACAGGGGAAGTTCTTCCCCTCCCAGGACTGGGCAGGAGGTGTGGCATGCATAGGATTCCTGACCAAGAGACCTCCCACCTGCTCTCAGACATAACATTGCTGTTACTGTGGAAACCAGACCCCTGGGGTGCCACATTCCCCCCTAGTGAAATTTAGTACTCCGGGACTAAACATATTTTTAAACATAACAAGGTATAAACAATAATAGTACAATAAGAAAAACATATAAAGATGGTCACGGCGTGTCCGTAACCGGGTGCAGTTTTTGAAGAAAAGCAAGGTGTCCATTTCACCAAAACAGGGAGACGTAACCAGGTAGGGGTCTGTCCTGCCCCGAGTCCTTAACAGTCTTTTAGTCCATCCTGGGTTACGCTCCACTAACTGTACAAAGGATTCCCGGCAAATCCACCCAGGACTCCTATAAATTACTAGAAACACATAATTATTTACAGGATATGGCCGCTCTCAGTCCTCGGCCAGTGGGGATAAGGATTGGCTGCTCACAGTCCTCAGCCTGGTAAGGGATAGGGGATGGCTGCTCACAGTCCTCAGCCTGGTAAGGGATAGGGACACACGGGGAACAATTCACTAATCCCAACGGGGACCATATTTTAATTAGCAGCAGTCCTTGTACCCTAACGGGTAACTATGTACAGCTCTTTATTCACGCTACTTCCCTTCAGTAGCTATGTCCTCTTTGTGCTCCCTCCTGAGGGTAGTCCTCAGACCCGTCCGGGTCCTCTTGGCTTTCCTCGTATTGGTAGTACTGCAGCTCCTCCTCGGTTAGCTGGGTTAGTATCTCTGCGACAGTCCTCCTCCCAGGTGGCCAGAACTTTACCCCCCTTTGGGCTGCCCCGGTTAATTGGGCCACCAGGATGCTCACTTTTTGCTCCTCTGTGAGGGGGTACACCTGGAAGAGGCTATCCAGCTTTTCTCTAAAGTCATGCAGGGTATGTGACTCCCCTGAGTACTGGGGTAGCCAGGCTGCCCCCGGGATATAGGGCATGGTGAAAGGCATGACCGCAACAGCGGTGGCGCTGGCGGGGGTTGAAGCGGTGAAGCTCTCCTCCGTATCCGGCATCCTTCTCCCCCCTAGTGGACCGTGGCCTACCTTGCGATGATCCTCTTCCGTAGGCCGCGGCTCCGCAGTGGATCGTCAGGGTTGAGGACCTTCCGTCGCGCTCCTGTGACGTCGGCGTCTGCTGGGCTCCTTCCAGGACCTTACGCAACGTCCGGACGTGAGGCGGGGCTTCAGTTCTCGCGCGCTTTCGGAGTCCACGCCCCTCTTCTTCCCGCGCGGCGTCCTCAAGATGGCGTCCAATGGCGGGAAAACTCCACGTATGGCGGGAAGAAGGCTGAAGATGGCGCCGGATGGCGGGAAAACTCCACCGATGGCGGGAAGGAAGCGGAAGATGGCGCCGGATGGCGGGAATCTTCACCACAGGTAAGTTTGAACAGTCTTTTTCAGGCACGCAGTACCCGGTGGTTGCGGGCACGAAATCCTGCCGACTACGCCAAAAGTTGACGCGCCCCTGGGCCTGTGTCGCGCTGCGTTGCGCACGCGGGAGCTTACCCGGAGCCGGATCTCTTGAGGGTTGTAGTCTCGTGGCGGTGATCCGGTCCGTGCCCAGGGAGTCAGACTAAGTGGCGCTGAATCAGCGGTAGATGTTGTACGACTACGCCACCCGTTGAATGCAGCTATGGAGCTGCCGCTGCAGGACAGTCCGCTGAGGCCGGTGGATGGATGGTGCAGCGTAGATGGTATAACCCCCAACGGGAGGGGTATGGCCTCAGGGCAGCAGATGTGGATGATGGGGGTAGCAGGAACCACTCGGAGACGGTACGGTGTAGTTCAGGGTCTTTACTGGTGACAACGATAGACCCTCCCGGAGTACTGGCTAGCGATTGGGGCCTGGTCAGTCCTTGAGCAGATGGGATCTCCCCTGGCCAGGCGGAGTTGTAGGCCTCCCAAACTAACTGTACTCTTCTGGCTACCTTGCTAGAGGCGGGAGTAAGTAGCCCACGTCCCTGAGTGTACCGTGTGGTGCTCACCCGTATGGCCGGTGACTCGGGGCCTTCTAGTAGCTTCCGCTCCACGACGGCGGTGCTGGTCCCATGCGTGTGACTGTGCCTTCGGGTTTCTTGGCCAGAGGACCTGAAATCCCCTGCCTGACGGATTCTGCTGCTGGGTAGGAGTTAGTCCCCACAGCCTCGGACTCCGGGTCCGGTGATAACTTCTCAGTCAGGGCGAGCTTCTGCAGCTGCCAGCCCCTGACTCCTTGTAACACTGCTCCCACAGAGCTCCTGATGTTTCTTCCCATAGCTGCTTCTCTTCTCTGTCTCTACTTCTGGCATGGCCCAGGAGCTGGGCCCAGCCGGAGCCACAGCTCCTTGTCAGCCCTCCTGGCTGAACTCTCCCTCTGAACTCTCTAACCCTGCCTCAGCCCCAGGTTTATACAGGGGAAGTTCTTCCCCTCCCAGGACTGGGCAGGAGGTGTGGCATGCATAGGATTCCTGACCAAGAGACCTCCCACCTGCTCTCAGACATAACATTGCTGTTACTGTGGAAACCAGACCCCTGGGGTGCCACACTTACCTCTGCTCTCGTCCTCTCTCACGCTCTCTCCTGGGCCTCTCAGACTAGGCCCCACTCCTCTCTATCTCCTGAGCAGAGCTCCTCCTGAGCTCCTGCTCCCAGCAATGGAGCCAGGAGCCTGTACCTCCTACACTGCTCTCCTGAGCAGGACTGGCTCTGGACTGAACTCCTTCTAGATGGTTCCCTTTCTTATACTCCTACTGACGGTGCTCCCTTGATCTACTTCCTCCACCCACACCCACTACATGGTTCCCCCTCTCTTGGTTCCCCCCTTCCAACCAGGGACAGGGCTCAGCATTGTACACATGCATCATGCCCCACCTGCTGGTCTGGAATGGTTAAGTGTTGGATGCAGATTGGTGGGTCCCGGGCAGTACTCCCTCCTTACCTGAGAGTGGGGTATCACACCTCTGGGTGAGATGCAGTACCTCTGTGGTAACTGAACCCGCAGGGGCGCCACATCAGCATTAGTGATGAGTGAGCGGAGTGACTCAAACATAACATTCGAGCACACCGAAGATACACGGAAAACACCCAAGCAGGCTCGTAAATCTCGAGTAACAAGCATGCTCGCTCATCACTAGTCAGCATCATTAAAGGGAACCTGTCAGATGATTCCCAGTGCCCGATCCACAGGAAGCATATATCAGGTATTGGCTGTATGATTTCAGACAGGTATGTTTGACTCATGGAGTCACACAGTAGACTAGTCGGACAAGCGGATCCCTGGTGGCTTCTCCCCACTAAATGCTCTGGAGTGACAGGTCTCTTTCTATATGCACACGCAGGGAGTGACCTGTCACTCCAGGGTAGCAGGCAGGAAGAAGCAGCGGGTCCCGCATATTTGACTAGGCTCCCGTGCTACTTGCTACATGGATGCTTTTAAACTATCTTTTTTCTAAAACACCAAAACGATTCAAAATCAAACATATATAGCTGAATTCATACAGCCAGTGTCTGATACTTGACACCCGCAGATTAGGCAGTATGTATCAGCTCTCAGGTTTTCTTTAATGACCTCGTGGATGGGATTGAGAGTAAAGTGTTTTGCTGATGACACAAAACTGCATAGGATAATAAAAACTGACTGTGACAGCATAATAGTACAAAAGGATCTAGATAAAATATATGCATGGGCAAACACTTGGCATATGAGGTTTAATGTAGATAAATGTAGAGTAATGCATCTAGGACGGAGTAATCCTGCATATACAATAAATGGGAGCTTTTGAGTCTATCATTTGACAAATGCAGCTTGTAACAAAACTGATAGTTTCTGATGCCATATTGCTGCTCTGATGGTAGTTCTGGTGATGTATTTATATTCTGATAGTGGTTCTGGTGACTAATTCATGTAGTGATGGTTGTTCTAGTGCTGTATTCATGTCCTACTGATGGTTCTGATTATGTATTCATGTACTAATGATGGTCCTGGTGATGTATTCATGCAGTCATGGTTGATTTGGTAATGTATTCATCACCAAAACCATATCAGTATATGAACACAAACCCAAATTTATCATCAGTACATAAATAGAACACCAGAGCTATCAATAGTACATACATACAGCACCAGAACCATCATCAGCAAATAAATAGGTCATTAGTACCACCATCAGTACATAAATATGTCACCAGAACCTTCATCAGTAGACAAATAAATCACCAGAACCACAATCAGTAAATAAATACAATGCCAGTACCATCATAAGTACATGAATGCATCACCAGAACCACCATAAGTACTTGAATACAAGAACCAATCTTAGTACAGCAATCAATTGTAATGTCAGATCAGCCCCATATACAATTGTATCGCATGAACCTACAACTCCCAGTATGTCCTTAATATTGGTAAGGAGAATCTGTGAGTTATTGTTATCAGTCTTTATCAGAGTATGGACCATACAGGAACCACAGCACTGATGAGACCAGGCAGGATCACAAAGAAATATTTACATCCAGGTAGATTACAGGTGACATCTTCCGTGATTGGAGTTGTTCTCTTTCTTTTCATCTCCATCTTGTTCAGACACCATGATGACTTTTCACATCCACAGCTTGTCTCTGCAGACTTCCCTCTTCTCAGGTTTCCTGCAGCACATCCCGACATGGTGCCCTTAAAAATAAGAGTGTTATTTAACTGCCCTCTGCATAAAAACATCTGTCTATACTGTGCCCCAAATAAGGCTCCTATGTTATATGGCCTCCACACTCTCTGCCCTTATGAGTTATATAACCACACCACTGTCAGCTACTATCAGCTCTAAACACCAGACAGTCTGCCCTTATGAACCATGGCCTATACCATGGCTGTCCCCTTTCCACTGTTTTCCCTGACACTCCTATAACTCCACACTGTCCCCAGCCATACTAACATCTCTCCATAATGTGTCCCCATTTCACACTGCCCCCTCTCCATAACCATTCTGTTCCACCTATTCACACTATGCCCGCATACTGCTCACTATGCTGTGCTCTTCAATCTACATATAGATATACAGTACAAATTAAAGAGAATGCACTGTGTAGTTTCTCCAAGGATCCTTTGTAAGGACACAGAGCAGAGAATAGCAGTGGGCTTTGGCATAAGCCTGACTTTGCTGGGTGCTGATTCCAGGCCTAAATAGATTAAAAAAGAAAATCACAGAAAAAGGCAGCCTCACTAGTGATGAGCAAATGGGCTTCCCACTGCTCGGTACTCTCCCGAGTATCACTGTGCTCGACAAGTTCGGCACTAGGCAAGTATTTCTGGGTTGCTCTGGCGGGAACTAGCCCTGCATGTTTGGCGCTCTTTAGAGAGCCAATGAACATGCATGGATTACTTGCCATGCACTGTAATGCTGTAGCATTGGTTGTGCGCATTACAGTGATTGGCTGACCGCACAGCTTCATCGGGTGTATATTAGACCTGGTGCCACTATGCTCGTCACAGTCTACCCCAGAATCAGGCAGAGTAGAGAGAGCTGCTGCTGAGTCAGGGAGAGATTTGCTTGTTTAGAGTTAGCATAGATATTCCACAACACATATATATATATATATATATATATATATATATCCAGCTGAACTAACAGTGCTTCTGAGGACTAATCCAGCTGCATATATTCAGTGGTGAAGGTGATAGCAGGAGTTAGGCAGGCAGGCAGGGTATGTGGCAGACTGCAGTGCATATAGTGCAAGAGGGTGCATAGCAAATTCTTGCTGCTGCTGTTCTTACAGATATTTGTAGACATAGCCCCAGGTATCAGGGGCCAGGTCAAATTTTTTTTTGGATCTTAATCCTGGTTATTTGCTTAAAAAGCAATCCAGAGAACACCATTTTACTGCTTCATTTGTTAGCAGTGCAGAATACAGCCAGATCTGTTCCATATTTCAGTGATAAAAATCCAGAAATTTGAACTGAACGTGGAGAATATTGGCCTCCTTTTCCATTCTGTTGCAGTGTGTAGGTCAAGTTATTCACACTAGGTCTCTGTGTAGAATAATATTAGTAAATTACAGGCCTACTGTTTAAAACCGTGGTTCTCTGTCAGACATATCACATATAACAGTGTTCCAAAATCAGCCATTTCTGCCTTCCATTTGTTGCAGTGTGTCGGTCAAGCTATTCACACTAGGTCTCTGTGAAGAATAATATTAGTAAATTACAGGCCTGCTATTTAAAACCACTGTTCTCTGTCAGACATATCACATATAACTGCGTTCCAAAATCAGCCATTTCTAGTGAATGTGGAAAATATTGTCCTCCATTTAAAATGGGCAAGGTGCGTGGCAAGGAACAGGAAAGTGGACATGATGCATGTGATGCATGATGAAAGTGGTGCATGCAGAGGCCGAGGCCGTGGCAAGCTGAAATTGTGCCACAACAAACACCCACATCTTGTTGTCCGACCTTCCTGTCCCAAATGCTAGGGGATCACAGCACACCACTATTGAACCCAGAACAATGACAAAAGGTTGTTGGTTGGATAGCGAATAATGCTTCCAGTCACTTTGCCACCACCACTATCACCCTGTCTTCCACACGGTCAAGACTTAGTAGCCGTGAGTCTGGACCGCATATTCCTCACCCTCATCCTCCTTCCTCCCACCATGCTGAGTGCCCTGAGACAACTGATCCCACACTTGGACACTCAGAGGAGCTGTTCACATTTCTATTTGTAGATTCGGGCCTCTCGCCCGGTCAGCTTAAATCGAGTCAAGAGGAGAACGCATGTAGTGATGCCAAAATATTTGAGCAGCCATGGTCACATGAAGGCAATGGTGGGAAAGTGCAATTACTGTCGCAAGAGGAGGATGATGAGATACAATTGCCAGAAAGTCAGGAGGAGGACCAGGGAGCGGAAGTGGAAGATGAGGTGGTGGATGATATAGTAACTGACCCAACCTGGCAGGGGGACATGCAGAGCGAGGACAACAGCACACAGGGGGAGGGAGGCGTAGCACCACAACAGGCCGGAAGAAGCAGTGTGCTGGCTGCAGACAAAAGGCTGGAAAGCATTCCCCGTAACACCAACACGACGGAAGTTGCCAGTACAACTGTTAGGTCTTCCCAAGTCTGGTTGTTTTTTAAAGACTCAGCAGATAACCCCAAAAAGGTCATTTGCACCACCTACCAGGCCAGCACCAGCAGGGGTAGCAAAACTAGCAGCCTGATCACCACCAGCATGATCAGGCACATGGCATCAAATCACCCTACTAAGTGGGCCGAACCCCAGGATCCAGAAACAGTGTCTGTGGGTGACACCACTGCTTCTTCCACTGTAGTGCATGCACGCCAATCCCCTGTCCATGGCTCATGTGAAGATGCCTCCCGCCTTGCACGTGTCGGTGCACACTCTCAACTAGCACCATCAGAAAGCACGTCCACTTCCTTGTCTCAGCTCAGCATTCAGTTGTCCCTACCCCAGTCCTTGGAACGCAAGAGCAAATACGCAGCCAACACCCCATAGGCCATACTACTAAATTCACACATTTCCCGACTGCTTGCGCTTGAAATGTGGCCTTTTAGGCTCATGGAAAAGGAAGCCTTCCGCAACCTGATGGTGGCGGCCGTCCCTCGGTACTCCCCAGCCATTACTATTTCTCCCGGTGTGCTGTCCCCGTATTACACAAGCACATGTCCCACAACATTAGCCATGCCCTCAACAACGCAGTTACCGGGAAAGTCCACCTAACCACGGACACGTGGACAAGTGCTTGTGGGCAGCGACGGTACATCTTGTTGACAACACACTGGGTTAATATAGTGGAAGCCAGGACCCAGTTGGACCTTGGGACGAAACACGTCCTCCCGACGCCGAAGATTGCGGGCCCTGGGTCAGACAGGGTTGCTCCCAGATTCAACAGCTCCTGCACCTCCTCTTGATCCTCAGCCTCCATCTCTGAAATGACCACATCAGTCAGAAGCTGGAAGCACTGCAGCACTCCCTCGGCCAAGCGGGCAACAGACTGTGCTGAAGCTAATATGCTTAGAAGACAAACCGCACAGTGCTGAAGAGTTGTGGACAGCTCTGAAAGAACAAGCCGATCTGTGGCTGACACCGCTGAATCTACAGCCAGGCATGGTCGTTTGTGACAATGGTGGCGGTTCTGAAGCTAGGCGAGCTCACACACGTACCATGCCTGGCCCATGTGCTTAACCTCATGGTTGAGCGGTTTCTCAAATCCTACCCAGATCTGTTGCATCTGCTTGTCAAAGTACACCGCGTGTATGCCCATTTTAGATAGTCAGCTACAGCTTTCGCGGCCCTTGCCGTGCTTCAGCAGCGTTTGCACCTTCCAGCTCACTGACTGGTGTGCGATGTCCCCACATGTTGGAACTCTACATTGCAGATGTTGGGAAGGATTTGTGAGCAGAAGAGGGCAGTAGTTGAGTACCAGCATCAACAAGGCTGTCGGTATTCAGGTCAGACTCCACACATAAGACCTCTGGAGTGGACATGGATGTACCTGTACCTTTCTGTACCATCCTTCAAAACTTTGAGGATTCCACCAAGATGGTGAGTGGCGATGATACCATAATTAGCTTCACCATCCCTCTTCTCTGTCTTCTGAAACGATTTCTGCTCACAATTAAAGAGGATGCATTGCAGGCGGAGCACGATGAGATGGAGCAAGGAACCATACAGGGGGATTACACACAGCCCAGCCTCATCTCATCCCAATGTGGATTGGGTGACAATGAGGAGGAGGAGTAAGAACAGGAGCTAGTTTCCTGCACTATAGATGGTACTACCTGCACAACTGTCATACCGTCTGTTCAGCGTGGATGACCTGAGGACAGGGAAGAGGAGGAAGAGGAGGAGGATGAAGAGGAGAGCATGGTCAGTCGTCCTCTTGGTAAGGACACGGAAGTCTTGCCTCTTTGTAGTATGGCACACATGTCTGAGTTTATGCTACGCTTCCTTTCCCGTGTCCCTCACGTTGTCCAAATTTTGGGTGAGTCATTACTCTAACAAGGAAGGAAAAGTTTCGGAAGATGGTGAGTGAGTACCTTGCTGACCGTACCAACGTCCTCCGTGATACCTCTGTGCCTTATAATTATTGGGTATCAAAGCTGGACATGTGGCATGAACTGGCTCTCTATTCCTTGGAGGTCCTGGCCTGCCCTGCTGCTAGCATTTTGTCAGAGCAGGTTTTTAGTGCCGCTGGTGGAATCATAACAAATAGGTGCATCCGCCTGTCAAATGAAAATGCTGAGAGGCTGACTCTTATAAAAATGATCAAGGGCTGGATTGGGCCAGATTTCTCAACACCACGAATGATAGCAGCGTAGCATAAACTCAAATACTATGTCTTTTTTTGGGGAGTTCTAACTCTGTTCGCATGCACCTCTGTCTTCACACCCAGACATGGGTATATGCTTCCTGATTTTGCCTATTTGCTCTTGTCCTCCTCCTTCTCCTCATCCTCATCCTCCACCACCATATCACCACAATATCTACCATATCACCATATCTACGTCTCTTGTAAGGGGCATTGGCGTTCCTCCAAACTTTTGGCAGCCATTGCATTCACTGCATAGGCAGACAATATGGGAGACCCACTTCCTAATAATGGGAACATTGTTTTCAGTAGGCCCTCCAACCTCTACGTCTCTTGCAAGGGACATTGGAGTTCCTCCAAATTTTTGGAAGCTGTTGCATTCACTTCATAGGCAAACAGTATGGGAGACCCACTCCTTTCTAATGGGTACATGTCATTACTGTGACACAGCTCTATGTGTCTTTTAATTGTTATTGGGGTATTTCCTAAATTTTGGCACCAATTGTACTCACTGCATACCCTATAATTGGACAGCAGACCCACTCCTTTCTAATGGGAACATGTCGTTACTGTGGCCCTGCTCTATGTGTCTTTAAATTGGTATTGGGGTTTTTTCCCAAATTTTGGCAGCCCTTGCAGTCACTGCATGGGCATTACCACTATAGGACACCTACTCTTTTTTAATGGGAACATTTTTTTTACTGAGACCCTCCTCTATGTCTCTTCAAAGGAGTATTGGGGTGTGTCCAAATTTTTGGCAGCCCTTGCAGTCACTGCATATGCAATAACAGTGTAGGAGACCCACTCTTTAATAATGGGAACAACAAAGCATAGCCAACTGCTGGCCCTTTAAGAATAGTAATAACCGCCTGATGGCCCTATAAAAATTGTGTTTGTGACTTTCAGAGTTTCTCCTTCATAAATGAAACAGGATGTGTCTGATCATGTCTCACACAGCACATGGCCAGATAAGGTAGTAAAATGTTAAAATGTCATTTCCTGGTGAATGCATTTTTCACCGTTGAAAGCAATGCAAAAGTGCAAAAACCCATCAGAAACGCTATGTGTGAACATAGCCCAAGGTAAGGAGGAGCATTTTTGTTTTTGGTTATTTATTTTGTCTTATATACAGTGCTGGCCAAAAGTATTGGCACCCCCGCAATTCTGTCAGATAATACTCAGTTTCTTCCTGAAAATGATTGCAATCACAAATTCTTTGGTATTATTCTCTTCATTTAATTTGTCATCAATGAAAAAAACACAAAAAGAATTGTCCTAAAGCCAAATTGGATATAATTCCACACCAAACCTAAAAAAGGGGGTGGACAAAAGTATTGGCACCCTTTGAAAAATCATGTGATGCTTCTCTAATTCGTGTAATTAACAGCACCTGTAACTTACCTGTGGCACCTAACAGGTGTTGGCAATAACTAAATCACACTTGCAGCCAGTTAACATGGATTAAAGTTGACTCAACCTCTGTCCTGTGTCCTTGTGTGTACCACAGTGAGCATGGAGAAAAGAAAGAAGACCAAAGAACTGTCTGAGGACTTGAGAAACCAAATTGTGAGGAAGCACGAGCAATCTCAAGGCTACAAGTCCATCTCCAAAGACCTGAATGTTCCCGTGTCTTCCGTGCGCAGTGTCATCAAGAAGTTTAAAGCCCATGGCACTGTGGCTAACCTCCCTAGATGTGGACGGAAAAGAAAAATTGATGAGAGATTTCAACGCAAGATTTTGCGGAAGGTGGATAAAGAACCTCGACTAACATCCAAACAAGTTCAAGCTGCCCTGCAGTCCGAGGGTACAACAGTGTCAACCCATACTATCCGTCGACGTCTGAATGAAAAGGGACTGTATGGTAGGATACCCAGGAAGACCCCACTTCTTACCCCGAGACATAAAAAAGCCAGGCTGGAGTTTGCCAAAACTTACCTGAGAAAGTCTAAAACGTTTTGGAAGAATGTTCTCTGGTCAGATGAGACAAAAGTAGAGCTTTTTGGGAAAAAGCATCAACATAGAGTGTACAGGAAAAAAAAGAGGCATTCAAAGAAAAGAACACGGTCCCTACAGTCAAACATGGCGGAGGTTCCCTGATGTTTTGGGGTTGCTTTGCTGCTTCTGGCACTGGACTGCTTAACCGTGTGCATGGCATTATGAAGTCTGAAGACTACCAACAAATTTTGCAGCATAATGTAGGGCCCAGTGTGAGAAAGCTGTGTCTCCCTCAGAGGTCATGGGTCTTCCAGCAGGACAATGACCCAAAACACACTTCCAAAAGCACTATAAAATGGGTTTAGAGAAAGCACTGGAGACTTCTAAGGTGGCCAGCAATGAGTTCAGACCTAAATCCCATAGAACACCTGTGGAGAGATCTCAAAATGGCAGTTTGGAGAAGGCACCCTTCAAATATCAGGGATCTGGAGCAGTTTGCCAAAGAAGAATGGTCTACAATTCCAGCAGAGCATTGTAAGAAACTCATTGATGGTTACCGGAAGCGGTTGTTCGCAGTTATTTTGGCTAAAGGTTGTGCAACCAAGTATTAGGCTGAGGGTGCCAATACTTTTGTCTGGCCCTTTTTTGGAGTTTTGTGTGAAATGATCAATGATTTGATTTTTGCTTCATTCTCTTTTGTGTTATTTCCTTGCAAGCAAATTAAATGAGAATAATTCCAAAGAATTTGTGATTGCAATCATTTTCAGGAAGAAACTGAGTATTATCTGACAGAATTGCAGGGGTGCCAATACTTTTGGCCAGCACTGTACATGTTATTACGCTGGAAAGGATGTTCTTTAACATATTTCCCAGGAAAATCCATTTTAGATTTGTTTTTGTATGTTTTATTGTGAGTCCGTAAAAGTGGCGTAATACTCTGACAATGTTGTTGACCGCAGTGACCTGGGAGTCAGAGATGCTTCCAGGGGTCTTCCCCATGCTGTTCCCATGTCATTTGAGCACTGTTCTCATCGATTTGGGCAATTTTTAGGCCCTCTGCAGATCACTGGGGGAAGGGGGGCCGCCTGAAAAATGCTCGAGTTTCCCATAGAATTACATTGGGCTCGTTACTCGGACCGAGCTCTCGAGTATTCCAATTTGGTAAAACCAGTGTTTGTCATTCAAAAGTACAACTTGTCCCGCAAAAAATAAGCCCTCACGCGGCCATATTGACCGAAAAATAAAACGGCTCTGGGAAGAAGGGGAGCAAAAACGGAAAATGCTTCGGTCATGAAGGGGTTAATCTTAGAAATTCACGGTATAAGGTTATACCAGGATCTGTCACTATGAGGAAATGTGATTTATTCCATCTGTGTTACTCCCTTTACTTCTCTGTGTAATTAGCAAAAATGTAGAAAACACATGTTAGAAAGCTTAGATTACACCATCTGTAATGATCTTTGATTTTTCCCTCATATTTTTAATCGGCATCTTGGGATGTGGCTCTGTCCTTACTTCAATCAACGCACATTGTGTGCCGGAGATGTAATGTAATTGCTCTTTTTTGCCTATTGAATTTTAGGCATAAACATCATGGACTTGCATAGATATTTACTCGTTATCTGTATGGAGTATGTATAAAGCAGGACACAAGGAGGTGAGAAGAAAATTGCAGCCTGATTATAAGAGACCTGTCTGGACTTGGTAAAAGACAGGAGGCCCTGCAAAAGAGCAAAACCTCCCAGATTGCAAAAAGATTTAGCAATCTCCTAGTAGGGTTTCTCCCATGTAGGGGATATCAAAGAGGTATGGAAAAAATGTGTTTATAGTGAAAATAAATACTTAAAATATGGATTAATAATTTCATATTTCCTAAATGCGAAGATGTACTTGACCGATCAACTACTTTTGAAAATTGTATGAATACAACCAGTAATAGGTTGGAGACTATTAATAAAGTGGGTTATACACTTTTGACAGTTGTCGGATATCTCTAACAACTTCCGTATCAACATGCACGCTCGGGGTAATTAAGTGTGCATGTTTATTTCAGTAGACGGGGGAAAGACCACTGCCGATTCTTATGGGAACACTGGATCAGGTACAGTATGTGGAAAACAAACTGGGAAATCCAGCATCCACAGGTAATAAGGTAAGTATGTTAGAACATTATTTTATTGGCGACCATTAAAAAACAAGCTAAAAAAAAAAAAAAAAAAAAAAAAGGCATAGCAAAAATGGAAGATAGTGCCCGGGGCTACGCATTTCGAGAAACCGCTCTTATTCCTGAGCCGATATAACTCCCTTTTTTTCTTGATTACAGTATGTTGAAGTTGGGGGATCTGTTGGCAGGAACCATACACATTATATCATCACCGGTCATTCCAGTTAAAAGCGGCAGGTGTGGCCAACTTATATTCAATGTGTCTTGCTAGCCTGTATATTAGAGTTGAGCGGATCGATCTGCGGAGGATCAAGTTCACACCAGATTTCCTGTAATTTGCCGTCTCCCACAATATTCAAACATTTTTAAATCTGATTTGCATTTAAAAAAACAAAAAAAAGCAAGAACTTACCAGCACCATTTCTCACAGGACTGAAGCATCAGAGAGAGCGGGCTAATGTCATTTTGTGTTGCCGCAGGGGCTTTCCCATGATGCCCTGCAGCTATGACATCTAGCGGATTATCACACCTTGTACAGAAGTGGTCTGTACCTGGTTCATCACAGATCTCTGAAGTTACTGGGTAAGGGCTCTTTCAGACATCAGTGTGTCCCCTACGTGTGGTGACAGTTTCCACACATACCGGAGACACATATACACATAGACCCATTCAAATGAATGGGTTAGTGCACATGTCAGTGTTTTTTCACGGATCGTGTGTTCGTGGGCAAAATACGCTGAAATGTCCATTTCTTACACGCTGCACAGGCTGCAAAATGTCCCACACTGATGACACACGGATGACATCGGTGTGACACGTACCGGCGCCTGGGAATCAGCGGTACAGTTAGCGCTGTTCCCAAGCGCCAGGTGCTAAAGGCATCTGTCATCATTGTGCCCTATTTACGCTGTGATCAGCACCAGCTTATAGTCACCTGTCCTAAGTGTCCCCCGCTTTAATCCATGTGACTGCTCATGCCAAGGAGCCAGGGAGAATGACTCGCTGCAACAAGTGGGCCCTGTAGCTGCGCTGACTGAGTGACAAGACAACGCTCGCTAAGTGCAGCCCCGGGGCCCGTTTGCTGCAGTAAGTCATTCTCCATGGCTCCTCCACGTGAGCTGTCGCATTGATTACAGTGGGGGACACTTAGGACAGGTGAGTATAAGGATTTTTTTTTATTTTATACTTAATTTTACAGTTGGAGATAGCGGGAGCAGAATACTACTCTCAACATTGTCCCCTGCTAGTGCTGATCGCAGCGCAAGCAGGAAACAATGATAAGGGCAACTTTCAGCACCCATTGCTTGGGAACAGCACTAATTTTACCTCTTATTCCCAAGCGCCGGTATGTGTGCTCCTGATGCGGCACACGGTTGCCACACGTATGCAACACAGGTGCACACAGACACACGGACACGGATATCTCCGGTACTGTTTTTTCCAGTACCGGAAATATCAGGATGTGTGAAACTGGCCTAAGTCTCTCTCTTCTGTAGAGTGTAAGCTCTTATGGTCAGTGGGGTCTTCTCTCTATCTCCTGTACAATGTAAGCTCTTATGATCAGCAGGGTTCTCTGTCTCTCTTCTGTAAAGTCTAAGCTCTTGTAGTCAATAGGGTCTTCTCTCTCTCCTGTAGAGTGTAAGCTCTTATGGTCCACAGGATCCTCTCTCTCTCTCCTGTAGAATGTAAGCTCTTATGGTCAGCGGGGTCTACTCTCTTCCTCTCTTGTGTAGAGTGTAACCTGTTATGGTCAGTTAGGTTCTCTCTCTCTCCTTTCTGCCACATGTATTATCCGGGTAATAACAAGCATTCAGTATTGAGAAATGTATTTGATGTAAATCAAATTTTGGGGGAAAATTCAGCTAAGTCAGCGAATTTGAATTTCACAAAATCCATTCATCTCTACTACTATTTATCTTTTCACACAAAACCTCTAGAAAACCTTGGTCTTGCTGCCTTCAATCTGCCACTTTCCCCATATTGTTATAGAAAAAACAATAGCCTGATAATCAAGGCAATATGTGTCAACTTGACTTCCATTGGGATCCTGCTGGCTTACGTATGGATTAAGGTGATCGCCAACCTGGTATTCAATCTGATCCTCAAACTGCAATGTTTTTTTATTGATAATAATGAACAATTATTTAGATTTTAGCATAAATACATTTTTAATCAATTAAAAAAATTTGTTCTTGTGTTGTAGAAAGACTAGTTAGGGATGAGCGAACCCATGGAAGTTCGGGTTCTAGTACACAAACTTTATTCCAAAGCTCGGATATCAGAACTGTACCTGAACCCATTAAAAATAATGGGGACCCGAACTTTGAACTAGAAATAAATTCTCTCTCCCTCTCCTCCCGAACTTCCACCGAAATTCCAAACATTAAAATGGACTTTCGAAAGAACTTGAACCAAAACCCAAACCCCATTGAAAACAATGGGTACCTGAACTTTTGAGCTGGAAAAAAATCTCTTTCTTTCTCTGCAATGGAAAATCCCTGGAACTCCAAAATTTGCAACGGACTCTCGGGAGAAGTCCATGTTCGGCGTTTAGCACTGGACACTAACTGTCCGTTACAAACGCCGAAATTTTAAGTTCGACTTCTCTCATCTCAACTGATGATTAGGGATGAGCGGACCCATGGATGTTTGGGTTCGTTGGGTTTATGCGAACTTTAGTCCAAAGTTTGGTTTGGGTACCAGAACTCTACATGAACTTGAAACAGAACTCCAATGATGTCAATGGGGACCTGAACTTTGGTGCTGTGCTGCTCTTTCTCCCTCTCTCTCAGCATCCGAGCTCCAAACACTAAAACGGACTTCTGGGAGAGGCCTGTTTTGAGAGATCAGCATTGGACATTAGGTGTCTGGTACGAACCCTGAACTTTACAGTTCGGGTTCACTCATCTCTACTGATGATCGCCACTACCCTCTATATAAATCACTGTATTGTAGCAGGCAGACGCCTTTCATTCTAAGGTTAAAGCCAATAATCCTTTATTATAAAAAAAACTCTATTCTTTGTGTTACCAGTGACACTGTCTTGGCAGCAAACTCCCCCAAGAATTCTTAATATCAAAGAGCCCTGAAGTGCGTATTTGTCAGATTGTAAAGTCCTCGCAATTGAGAGTGGGTCTTCTAACACTCTTATAAATGATCTGACACTTCATTTGCATTTGAACTGAATTATAACTTGTTGTGTTCATT
Source organism: Phyllobates terribilis (assembly GCF_046119375.1). Lineage (NCBI taxonomy): Eukaryota > Metazoa > Chordata > Amphibia > Anura > Dendrobatidae > Phyllobates > Phyllobates terribilis. The sequence goes on along the minus strand of NW_027362769.1, from coordinate 211,380,605 downwards.
ATTAGATAAAAGATTAAAGTCGCCCATCACATCTTTTCTTGATAAATTTCAAAAGTGAGATGTAGAAAATGTGCCTTGATCATTAGCTTAGTGCTCGATCTCTGAAAGTAATGAAGCCAATTAAATACATCCAGACAGATATTCGCTGGATGTTGAGAGATTTTTTTGGGGGGAGGAGGTATATAAATTCATTCTAATGAGACTACTAATCTGAATCTATGACATTTATGTAACTTTTATATTTGCACTTTTTTTCTTTACTTTTGTGCATTTCGTTCTCATGCACGCTGCCTTACCATGGTTTCGAGTCATACACAATCCTATATCGCACTCATAGACTTTTATAGGATTACACTAGTCCTCCTTATGGCTCCATTGTCATACTAAGACCTTAAAAGTAATTTTTCTCACAAATTTATACAGAATCCATCGGAAACAACAATGTGTCATGTTTCATTAGATGCGGTGTTATGGAGATATTCCCATAGTAAGGAACCATAGAACCAAGGACTCTGTGTGCCCACATACATTTGGTCTAAGAAAATGAGTTACAGAGATTTCAAAGCTGGGGAGATGATAGGAAATCCAGCAAAATGATTTTTTGACATGTCTTTCAGATATCACAAAAGATCACGTCAGTAGTAATTGCATTTCTATTGAATGGAGCAAGGTGGAACAGGATAAGCATTCTGGGGATTCCTGAGGAAATGAAAAGGGAGCTATTCCTGAGAAGGTTCTTTAATATCCCTAATATCTTACGTTATTGGAGATCCTCAGATTGAAAAATAAACTCCAACGTGAGGATGAAGTGACCGCGGGCAAGGCCGCGCATTGGTATCTATGATCTGGCCCAGCAAGATCCCCACACACAGACTCCATCTTGATAACCGTATCTTTACTCATATACATTTTTAACACAGCAAAGAAGAAAAAAAAAAACAATAAATGACAACTGTAAATATGCACAGTAATAACGTGTAGTGATAAGCTGACCCTCACTGTCCCTACTCACACGTTACCAGTCCTTTACTCCAGAAGGATGTGTCCCCCGTCGCAGGCCTGTCTGTCTTTGCAGGAGGGCGTCCCAGCCGGAGAAAAAAACAGGAACAACAAATTACGCTGAAAGGAAGGAATACTTCGGCCTCTCGCCAGAGGACCCGCTTACAGTCTCTCTGATCCGGATAGCAGCTTTGGTGGATCCCTTATGTAGTCCACACTCCAGTAGCAGGGAGTGTAATAGCAGTATCCCTCAGCAGTGAAGAAGCTGGGGAAGGCCCCGAGGATATGGTGTCAGGTAAAAGAAATCCCGTTGAGAGTCTCTCCTGCGCCACGCACGAGGGCCTGCACACAGTCCTGGCTCTTTTCACAGCCCACAGCAAACTCCTCGCGCGCTTTTTTCTGCTTCCCACTTTGGTCACGTGACTCTCTAGGGCCGGACACTCTCTGTCATCACACCCTGTGCAGGTGCAACCTCTGGCCACAAGGTGGCAACATCATCCTGTGTAATCACTTCTGTAACAGACTCTATATCAATAATCACAGAACAGCCAGAGCCTGCCAGCTCACTACACGCCCCCCCACTCAAAGGTTGGCAGTCCCTGTCAACAACCGGCTCCAGGGCGGCGATGGCTGTGGATGTGACAGGGGGCGGCTGGGAAGAGGGCCACACATATTGGTTTCTGTAGGACTGTCCTGGAGGTACCCCTGCAGTGGTCCTCGTTGTCCGCCTAACGGGTTGGATCCCCTCTCTCCTATCAGTCACCCCACTCTCTTTCCCAGTCAACATGTCAGTAGAGGAGGTAATTGGTTCAAGTGCGTCAGTCGGACGGACAGGGGTAGGCATGCATTCAGTCTCTACATCCCCGGGGTCAGTGTCTCCGACAGTATTAGTGATATCCATCTCTCTAGGTATCACAGTAGGGGAGTCAGGCTGGGAACGGCAGGGGCGCAACATATTACGGTGCAAAGTTCAGATGGTGCCGCTGTCTTCGCCCTGCACTCGATAGACGGGGCCACCGGGGTACGGCTGTCCAATTACTCGATAGACTTCGGTCTCCCACTTGGGCTGGAGTTTCCCTTGCGGCTTCTTTATTCGGACTAGGACCAGTTGACCTGCATTCAGTGGGTCTTCTTGTACCGGAAGTGGGTCAGCGTGCACTTGATCCTGAATTTGTCGGCCTACTAGCCGGTAGACAGTCTCCATTCTCTGGCGGTGTGTTTGTAGCCAGGAAGGATAGGTACCACAGGTATCTTCTTCGGAGCTAGACAGTTGCAACTCATGGATGTCTTTGCCTGGACGGCCAAAGAGAAGGGTGTATGGGGTGTATCCGGTGATGGAATGGACCTGATTATTATAGGCCCACAGCAGTTCTGGGAGGAATCGAGGCCAGTCGGGCTTTTTGTCTTCAGCCAAAGTCCGGATCAGTTGTAAGAGGGTCCGGTTAAAGCATTCACACGCCCCATTCTCTTGTGGATGGTAAGGGGTGGTCCTGGACTTCTTGATTCCATACATCCGTTGGAGTTCTTCAATGACTCGCCCTTCGAAACAAGCCCCCTGATCAGAGTGTAGCCGCTCCGGACACCCGTAGACCCGAACGAATTGCTGACAGATAGCCTGTGCAGCTGATTCAGCAGTCTGATCCTTCGTAGCAACAGCGACAGCGAATTTCGTGAAGTGGTCCACCATCACCAGACAGTACTGGTAGCCACTATTCGCCGTTCCGATCAACAGATAGTCCACCATCAACAGCTCGAGGGGCCTCGACGTCTTAATAGTCTGGACGGGGGCACGCTGCTCCGCGGACTTGTGGAATTCACAGGTACGGCATGCTTGACAGACGTTTTCAACCAACTTACGGAGCCCCGGACAAAAAATGAACTGCTGGGTCCACCGGAGGGTCTTGTCTATGCCGAAGTGGCCGTTCCTCCTGTGAGCTTCGCCCACCATCTCATGGGCCAACTGCACCGGGACGACAATCTGCAAACACTCCTCCAGCATATGGGATAAAAGGGCCCTGCGACACAGGACTCCATCTTTCACGATCAGCCGATCCCACTGGGCAAGCAGAGCCAAGGCTCCGGTCGATAGTCGGGCTCTCACTTCGGAGGGCGGTTTCTCTTGTTTATTCACATACTGTTTCAGTAAGACGTGCTCGGGATCTCGATCTTGAAGCTTGGCCCATTCTTGCTGGGACAGGGAGATCCTACTACGGCTTCAATCCCTCCTACCGCATACTGGTGGCTATCTTCTATTTGCTTTGCGAGCCGGGCAAAGTCAGGCATCTCATCTTCCTCCAACTCTTCATCCCGGTCCCCCACTGGCGGGGATGACGTCACTCTAGACAGGCTGTCAGCATTCTGATTCTCGTTCCCCGCTCTGTATTTAATTTTGTACTGGAATCTAGAGAGCCTGGCCATCCAGCGCTGTTCCATTGCCCCTAGTTTGGCATTCTCTAGGTGGGCAAGAGGATTGTTGTCCGTCATGACCAGCACCTCCGCTCCTGTCAGATAGCCGGCAAATTTCTCCGTCATAGCCCAAGTCAGAGCCAAGAGTTCCAAGCGGAAGGAGCTGTAGTTGACGGGATTCTTTTCGGTGTCACGGAGAGACCTACTGGCATAGGCAATCACGCGTTCTTTATTATCTTGAACTTGAGAGAGGACCGCCCCTAGACCTTGAAGGCTGGCGTCGGTGTGCAACTGAAACGGTAATGTGTAGTCTGCATATGCCAGAACAGGGGATGATGTTAGAGCAGCCTTAAGTGCCTGAAAGGATTTTTCTCGGTCAGGCCCCCAACTGATGCGTCGTCCTCTGGGGCTGTTCGCGGTCCCTCGGAGAACCTCATGCAGTGGTTCAGCAAGCCGAGCAAAGTCCTTGACAAACCGACGGTAGTAGCCTGCCAGCCCCAGAAAAGCCCGGACTTCTTTGACGGTAGTTGGCAGCGGCCACTCTTGAACGGCTGCTATCTTCTCCGGAGAGGGCTGGACGCCTTCGGCCGAGATCCGGTGGCCCAAGTAGTCGATTTCCTGCTGGAACAGACGGCACTTGCTGGGCTTCAACTTCAAGCCGTGTCTCCTCAAGCGCTGGAACACTTGGCCAAGCTTGTGAAGATGATCCTCAAAGGTGGCGGAGTATACCACGATGTCGTCAAGGTATATCAGCGTAAACTCAAAGTTGAAGTCCCCCAGACAGCGTTCCATTAGTCTCTGAAAGGTCCCCGGTGCGTTATTCAAGCCGAACGGCATCCGGTCGAACTCATACAGGCCCATGGGAAGGATGAAGGCGGTCTTTTCCCTGTCCTTCTCACTCATTGGAACCTGCCAATATCCACTGGCCAGGTCTAGGGACGAAAAATATTTGGCCTTCTTCAGGGTGGTCAGTGACTCTTCGATCCGAGGAAGTGGATATGAGTCCCGGATAGTGCAAGCGTTCAGCCTACGGTAGTCCACGCAAAACCTTAGGGAACCATCTTTCTTCTTGACTATCACCACGGGTGCAGCCCACGGGCTCTGGCTTTCACGTACCACTCCGGCGTGTAGCATAGATTCTAACAGGCTTTTCACCTCCTGGTATTGCTGAGGTGGCATCTGCCGGTACCTCTCGCGGATAGGGGGGGTATCGCCCGTGGGTATCTCGTGCTGGATACTGGTGGTACACCCAAAGTCTGTGTCATGCTTTGCAAAGGAGTCTTGGTGTTCCCGCAGGAGTTCCTCCACTTGAGACACTTCTTGTTTGGTGTACGGAGACGTGTCTAGCTGCACTTTTTCCCGTAGTTTTCGCCCAATGTCTTCATCGTCTACTTGAGCGCTTATGGCTGAGACGGTTACCGTCCAGTCGCCTTCTGTAGACGGGGTGAATTCTAGGGGTCCAATGGGATTCACTTCCGTGGGTAGAGCATATACCCGGGCAAGTTGAGTGCCGGCTTCAAGGGCTAGGCCTACGTCTGCGGTGTTGTTTAGCCTGACAGGGACTCTCCCGTTCCTCACGACAGCTAGAGTGCGAGCAACTAGTGGGTTTAGCTTACCCCCACTTGGGGTCCTCGGCTCGATCAACACTTCAACCCCCTCAAGTTGTCGGTGGGTGTTAAGGGGTAAAGAAATGACTGTCTCTTTTTCAGCGGGCAAAGTAATCCGGGTACGGCGTGGCACCGTAATGGCGGCTAGGGGTAGTTGTTCCTCTGCCATCTGTTGAAGTCCAACGGTCCGGATTACGCGCTGGAACGCCAGACGAGTCGGCTTATGTTTGGTGACTTTCTGCCAGTATTTGGGTCCTTTTCTTGTCAACAGCATAAGGTCCAGGTCTTTCAAGATGTTCATTCCAACTATCACTGGGATCTCGGAGCCGAAACCTTCCTTGACGATGACGATCCCTCATTTCCCTAAGTCCTGTCCGCATGCCTTTGTGTCCATCCAAGCAACTCCGGTCACTGGAATGGGTAGATTATTAGCCGCAATAATCTTAATGGTGGTGTCTGGGTCACGAGCAGTTCTTGGTTTGAGGTAATTTTCGTAAAACTGTTCAGAGATCGTGGTCACTTGTGACCCGGTGTCCATCAGTCCCTGTACGGCAATTCCTTCCAGGACAACTTCAAGTGTCGGGCTATTCGAGGCAAGAGCACTCCGCCATCGGCTCTGTTTTTCCACACCCCTCTCCTTGGCCTCCCCTGCTGCGCGAGCCTCAGCTGCAGGGGTGTCTAGTTTAACGGCGGCCATTGTGGTGAGGCCCGGCGTGGTAGCTCTGCTTGTGGATATGGCTGGGGTTCAATTCGCTGGTCTGATCGAAATTCCCTTCGCTGGGGTGACTGAGGGTTTGTTCGTTGGTGCGACGGAGGTTGTTGCGGAGGGAAGTGTTGAGGACAACGATTTGCCCTATGGCGAGGATCACCGCATGACCAACACTGTCCCACGGGACGACTAGGCTGTCTTCGCTGGTCTCCCTGTCGGTCTAATGTTAACTGTAATATCTGTCTCTGTAAGTCTGCTACCATCTGTTTCAGGTCTTCCGTGTCACTGTTCGGATTTTTAATGTCAGATATAGATCTGCACGCAGCACCTTGAATCCCCACATCCATGACGGGTCCCCTTGAACGTTCTATGGCTTCCTGTTTGACTTCAGCAAAAGTAAGAGCAGGCATCATCCGGATCAAGTCCTGTAACGTGCGGTTAAGATACTGGTCTCTCAGTCCTATTACAAATTGGTCTCTCAGTACCAGGTCACGAGGAGCCATGCCAGCTAGTTGCTCCCCTTTTCCACAGGTTTGTTCAAGGAGTATCTGAAGGGCGTTCGCATATTGGGGAATATCCTCCCATTCAAGCTGCGTTCGTCTAAAGAACATGTGTCGCAGTGTTCCCTGGTATGTGGTCGGCCCATAGGTGTTCTCCAGCACCCGCACCAAATCATCTACTGTACGCTGGCCCCTGACCGTCTCCAGTCTGACTGTCGTCCATGCCTCCCCCTCTAGCGTCAGTACCGCCATTTCTGCCAAGGTCTTAGGGTCAATATTATACATTTCCCCCAGTATCCGGACTTGTTCCGCCCACTCTGGTACAGGGTAGTTTCGTCCGCCAAATTTCCTGACCTGATTCACAATAGACACCGGCGGGGGTTTCTGACTGTACACGTGGCCTGGGTGGGAATCCTGTTGGTCACAGATCCTGCCGACTACGCCAGATGAAGTGACCGCGGGCAAGGCCGCGCATTGGTATCTATGATCTGGCCCAGCAAGATCCCCACACACAGACTCCATCTTGATAACCGTATCTTTACTCATATACATTTTTAACACAGCAAAGAAGAAAAAAAAAACAATAAATGACAACTATAAATATGCACAGTAATAACGTGTAGTGATAAGCTGACCCTCACTGTCCCTACTCACACGTTACCAGTCCTTTACTCCAGAAGGATGTGTCCCCCGTCGCAGGCCTGTCTGTCTTTGCAGGAGGGCGTCCCAGCCGGAGAAAAAAAACAGGAACAACAAATTACGCTGAAAGGAAGGAATACTTCGGCCTCTCGCCAGAGGACCCGCTTACAGTCTCTCTGATCCGGATAGAAGCTTTGGTGGATCCCTTATGTAGTCCACACTCCAGTAGCAGGGAGTGTAATAGCTGTATCCCTCAGCAGTGAAGAAGCTGGGGAAGGCCCCGAGGATATGGTGTCAGGTAAAAGAAATCCCGTTGAGAGTCTCTCCTGCGCCACGCACGAGGGCCTGCACACAGTCCTGGCTCTTTTCACAGCCCACAGCAAACTCCTCGCGCGCTTTTTTCTGCTTCCCACTTTGGTCACGTGACTCTCTAGGGCCGGACACAGGAGGCTCAGTCTTTTTCTCTGTCATCACACCCTGCGCAGGTGCAACCTCTGGCCACAAGGTGTCAACATCATCCTGTGTAATCACTTCTGTAACAGACTCTATATCAATAATCACAGAACAGCCAGAGCCGGCCAGCTCACTACAAGTACGTTAAAGAGTTTCTGCAGCGAGCTGCTGAGGACAATCCTCGTTCTATCGTCTCTACAAAAATAAATAAATACTTGCAAAAAAGGTAAACGCATTCCTATCAAATATTTCATTTTGTAGCAGGGGTGGAAGTCTAATTTTTAACACTGACAGTTTCAAATGATGTACTGACACGTGCAAAGCACAGTAAAGGAAGTATCGTCCTATAATCACCAAAAAAATGAAACTTATAAAAACAAAGAAACAAGTGCATGAACATGAAAATATTGTAAAAATGTATCACATTTTATTAGTAAATATTAAAAAAAGACATAATTGACGTTAAAGTAACACACCAGTGATTGGTTTTCATTTGCCCATTTGTTAGGTATTATGTATGTAAGTGTCATGAAGACAGTAAAATGCTCACCGGTAACGAGAGGTGAGTTCTCCTTCAATGGAAGTCTTCAAAATGAGGCTGGACAGACATCTGTCTGAGAAGGTTTAGTGAATCTGTATTTGCAGACACTGTTTTGGGGTACTACCCCTCCTCAGTGCAAAGTGTGAGATCTGGTTGGGCTGCGTGAGAGGCGTCTGACCGGTATCCAAAGTGTAATGTTTCTTCAACAGGTCACAAATGCAGTCACCTGGTGAAGGAATGGCCGCTGTCACCTCTGAAATTGGAAAAAGACGGCAACTAGTTTACCCTATATGGATTTTTTATTGTGGACTATTTTAAAAAAAATACAATATTTCTATTAAAATAGAATGAAAAGTGTTTCTTATGCAAAAGTATTCTAGGGAAACTTTTTAGTTTATTATTATTATTATATTTCTTATTATGCTGTGTGCGAAGACATCCTTATAGGGACTCTGTCAGGTGATTCAAATTGCCCAAACCATGGGCAGCGTGAATCAGAGTCTGGCTGTATGATTATAGCCAGGTATATTTTTCTCTGAAATGTAAAGATTCGGCTTTTCTCTGGGAGCTCCAGGTGATTGACAGGTCTCTTCCATGCGTGTACTGTTCATAAGTAGAGACCTGTCAATCAATAGAGGGATGCGGGGAGATGTCAGCCAGGGGCAACATCATATTATTATGGTCCCACGGATCTTCAAACTATATTATTTCAGAAGTGCAGGAACATTATAGGAAAAAATATACCTGGTTACAATTGTGCAGCCAGGCTCGACTCATGTTGTCAGTGGTTCTGATAGTATGGATCAGCTGACAGGTTCCCCTTAAGTTATGTCCACACAAATTTTTTTTTTGGTCTGTGTACGCAAAGGACCACATACAGACAGCATACGGACTAACTAGCGCACATATCATTTTTCAGACAGATCTCAGGTCCGCATGGAAAAAATCCAGTTTACAGACCAAACTAGAGCATACAAATATAACCTAGGATAAAAACAAAATGAGCAAATACCCTGCAGTAAGTAAATAAATAAATAGTAATAGTACATTTAAATAACATAGAACAAATAGTTGACAGTATTTTGATCATAAAAGTGTGAAAACCTTCCCATGCTCTGCCTCTGTCTATTGAGGCCTGTTGGCACATAGATAGGAGATACTAAAGAGATAGGACCATCCTGATTGGGTCACCTTGCTGTGGTGGAATGACTTTTACATTTTTTGTTTTCAAAATAGTGTCAATTAAGTACCCTATGTTATTTACATGTATTATTACTAATTTCTTATTTACTTACTACAGGATATTTGCTCATTTTGTTTTTATCCTAGGTTATGTTTGATAATGGCCACTGTGTGAATGTGCACCTACACATTGGACTTATGCCAACATGTGTTCCAATTCATTTCTTTAGTTTTAGCGCATATAAATAGTAGGCAGCTCTTACAATTGTCTGCTATGTGGACTGTCATGTCCACAATTTGTGGATGTGAATGGTCAGCAGAGTTCTTTGCTCATCCGAAATTCCACAATCGAATTGTTATTTTTTCTGTTCCATTATAGGAACAGAAATAAGAAACTCCTACATTAAACGGATCCATCCCATGATGGATACAAGTACACTGAATGGACTTCATTCACTACAATGGGGTCCATTTGGGTTTCTCTTGGGTGTTCGTTATATTAATGAAATAAAAGTGTAGCCTACTGCATACACATTTTCTTCAGACAAAAATGATAGATCTTATGACTGAGTTTTCTACTGAACACAATTGTTACACTGCTGTCACACACTCTAATAGCAGGGAAACTTCTGATCCTGAGGAAGATGACTACAAAAGCCTTCTCAAACTTGGTGTTCTTCTTCAAAAATCACCACCTCCTCCAGCACCACTACATAGATGAAGGCAAAAAAAACTTAAAGAAGATTAATCTAAGTAAACCCAAATCCAAACCCCTTCTAACCTACAACAATACTTAAGTCCCAACATCTTCCAACCCACAATATTCAAGTCCCAACACCGTCCATCCCACAATATTCAAGTCCCAACACCTTCCATCCCACAATATTCAAGTCCCAACACCTTCTAACCCCCAACAATATAAAAGTCCCAACACCTTCCAACCCACAATAATACTCAAGTCCCAACACCTTCCAACCCACAATAATACTCAAGTCCCAACACCTTTCAACCCACAACAATACTCACGTCCTAACACCTTCCAACCCACAACAATAATCAAGTCCCAACACCTTTCAACCCACAACAATACTCAAGTTCCAACACCTTCCACACCACAGAACATCATCAGAGCACTATTGCCACCTGTGCGTCCATTGCTTGCGGCGAATACGGCCCTGGCTGTATCTGCATATTTCCAAATAGATGTTTAAAGGACAATAACCTATATATTTATAGGTGCTCATGAATGAGTTAATCTGATTGCATTGGCATAGGGCATATTGCACATTAATAAACAAGAACTTAAGTGATTCATAATAAGAACCTTTCTGTGTGGAAATGTCATTGATGCGTTAACCAGTCCATTCATTTCAATCTGGTTGTAATAATATCACAAGATGAAAAATGGTCTTACTGTGCAGGTCACCACGGAAGTTCAAGGTAACTCAGCTTTCAAGGTAACCTGCGTAGACCGCGGCTCAGCTGTTTTGGGCAATGGATGAAGAAACTGTTAATAATTTTCAAGCTTTTTTTAGAGAAGTTCTTATAGCTATACTATAACAATAAGAAATGGGAACCTGTAGCGTCTTTGACCCCTCGCAGGTGTTTCCTTCAATCTATTTAACTAACAGGAAGATGATCAGGAGAGATTTCCTTTACTCTGTACCAGATGTTCTAATTTTACCTCTCGATACAAAGCTACAAGTATATTATTTTCTAAATCCCAGTGGATTAAATGATTTTGCTTTGCTACTGTATAATACAATAGAAACATTTGTACTGTGATAATCCTCTGAACGGTATACTGTTACAATCTGAGATTATTATTATAATCAGCTTTAATCAGTTTTCATAGCAGTTAAGTAGCTTTATTTTTTTTAACAATACCATTGTTTTTTTTCTGCCAGTAATATCAAAGACTCTATTTTAAGTAAGTCATAGAAATTAGACAATGTTTTATTCATCTGATACTCCACCAACATAACAGGGTAAAATCTGTTTTAATAATCTGAATTTTCCTCTGGTATAGGATAGAAATATTAATATTTTATTCCCTCGTGGTCTAAGGTATTACCCGTCCCTTTGTTGTCTACTGTAAACGAAATGGTAAAGCCTGCTGACCTAAAAGCTTTTAAGGCTATGTGCACACATGGGGCCGGATTGTTCACACTGGTCTTGATGAGGGTGCATGCAGTAGTCAGAAGCTCCTGATTCATGAAAAGGTGTCCGTCTCTTCATAGATCTGGAGTATATGAAAAGTGGCATGCACCTTCATGCACCACGCTGGAAATCTTACTCCAGTCAGGGACTGGAGTGAGATTTCTGACATAGGGAATGCCCCAGCTCGTAATGAATTAGACGCGCTGTTATGTGGTGTCCTGCCCCTGATGCGCCCCCTTCCAACCACAGCTCCACCCACCCATTTTGATGGAGCTAGGAGAAAATTATGTGAAAACCTGTAACATACCTGGCAGCGTCCTTGCATAGTGGTCCATCTCCCACTGTGCAAGAGCGCACACTTGATTTCCAGTCCAGACTGCCACTCTGGCTTCTTTCCATACTGTCTGCTTTGCTCTGCTCTGGCTGCTTAGGGTGACGCCCGCCGAACTTCCTGTTTCTTGTAGCTGCTGCGGACACACCCCTAATGTATCTTCAGCCTATTGCTGTCTGTCACCTGGTATTTAAACCAGCTCCTCCTTGGAATCCAGGCCTGAGCATCTTGTTCTGTCAGTTGGCTTCTAGTCACTGATGTGCCAGGTCCTGTCTATGTTTCCTGCCTTGCGGTATCAGTTCCCATGTCTGAACTGTGTCCTGTCTGTGCACTATAGCCAGCTGTCTCTCTGCCTTTCCTGGAGGCTGTAATTCCAGGCCCGTGTGAACACGCTCCTTGCCTGTTCCTTCTGCCCTCTAGGGGCCGCATACCTAGATCTGTTGTCTGATTCTTTTCCCAGTGTCTGTTCCTGCCCTAACTATCTTCCAGCCTGTTTCCCGTTTCTCTCTATGCCCATATCTTCTCTTTTTCTGCAGAGTCTGAACTCGTACCTACTCCTGCTCGTTGTCACTGTACTTCCGTTTGTGAGTTTGTGGTCCACTTGCTACTTCACTGCAAGTATCTTGTGTGTATCTGGTTCTGCCTTTCCCTTCCAGTCTGTTCCGTGTGAACAGAGCCCTGTCCCCTCTGCTCTGCCTTGCTCGCCGCTCCGGCGGTTCTTGCCTGCTCTGCCTTGCTCACCGCTCCGGCGGTTCTTGCCTGCTCTTCCTTGCTCACCGCTCCAGCGGTTCTTGCCTGCTCTGCCTTGCTCATCGCTCTGGCGGTTTTTGCCTGCTCTGCCTTGCTCACCGCTCTGGCGGTTCTTGCCTGCTCTGCCTTGCTCACCGCTCCAGCGGTTCTTGCCTGTTCTGCCTTGCTCACCGCTCCGGCGGTTTTCGCCTGCTCTGCCTTGCTCACTGCTCCGGCAGTCTCGCTCTGCTCTGACACTTTGCTCACTGCTCCGGCAGTCTCGCTCTGCTTTGCCCCTTTGCTCACTGCTCCGGCAGTCTCGCTCTGCTCTGACCCTTTGCTCACTGCTCCGGCAGTCTTGCTCTGCTCTGACCCTTTGCTCACTGCTCCGGCAGTCTCGCTCTGCTCTGACCCTTTGCTCACTGCTCCGGCAGTCCCGCTCTGCTCTGACCCATTGCTCACTGCTCGAGGTGGCCTCGTCCTGCTCTACTCTCTCTCACCGCTCCAGGCAGTCTCGTCTTGCTCTGCTCTTGCTCCTGAGTCCCAGTCTGTACTGGGTCCTATCCACTCTGTGCTCCAACCTGTCGTACCTGACAGTACCTTGCTGCCTGCATACCAGTCATGCTGGCCTGCATCCACCCGTCTGCATACCAGCTGTGTCTACCTATACCCACCAGTCTGTGTGCCAGCCTAACCTGCCTGTTCCTGTATTCCCCGGTGTGGGTCAACAGCCGTGTCCGGGGTCTGACCTGGTGTAGCACCTGGTCCCTCTGCTCGGTTCCTCCTTGGTGCACTGGCGTCGTATGCCGTTGTGCGACCTTGGTCGGATCGGGTGGATACTTAGTTACGCCCCTCCAGGCATTCACTCTCCGGTACGGTCCAGTGGAATCACTACATATACACGCACACGACAGTCAGTCCGGGCGTGTGCATTACAAATCCCCACAGTTGGGCCAAAGTTATGAAACTTTCCAAAGCTTTTACCAGAATTCTGACGTGAAAGCTTTGATGAATTGGCCCAATGTCTTTTTCAGTAACATTTTCAATCTTCAGACCACCCACTATATATACTTGAAAGTACAGGTAAAAACGCATGTGGTGGAGCCAACACAAAACTGCCGGCAAGTACACTTCAGGAAAGTAACCTCTGGCTTTTCTTTTAAGCATTTTCACCTTGGAAAACTTAGTGGCACTGATGGCAGCTTGAAGATTCTGTGTGCACATATCCTACAGGGTATGTGCACACGATGTCTTTTCAACATGTGCGAACCCGGTCAAGTTTTTAAGAGGAAGATGTTTAAGGACATGCCGGCGTCTTTTGTCCTGAACTACTTTTTTTGGTGTCTTCATGCTTATTTTCTAAGCTATTTTTGAGACATCTTTGGCCACTGTTGTTTTCTTTGTACGTGTATGGTTTAAACAATTGCACAATTTCCAAATATTTACACGTTTCCCCTTAAACCACTGCTTTAGCAGTATGCTTTGGCTCATAGTCTTGTTGGAAGGTGAACCTCCATCCCAGTCTCAAATCACTGACAGACTGAAACAGGTTTTGCTCAAGAATATCCCTGTATTTCACACAATCCATCTTCCCCTTGACTCAAACTATTTTCCCTGTTCCTGCTACCACAAAATATCCCCACAGCATGTTGCTGCCACCACAATGTTTCACTGTGGGAATGGTGTTCTTGGGGTGATGAGCTGTGTTGGTTTGGCACCAGACAGAGTGTTTACCTTGGTGGCCAAAAAGTTCAATTTTGGTCTCATCTGACCACAGCACATTCCTCTATATATTTGGGGAGTCTCCCACATGTCTTATTGCAAGCTCAAAGCGAACCTTACAATTTATGTGTGTAATTAAAGGTTTTATTCTGCCCCCTCTTCCATAAAGGCCACCTCTATGGAGTGTACGGCTTATTGTGGTCATATGGACAGACACTCCAGTCTCTGCTTGAGAAATCGGCAGCTCTTTCAGGGTTACTTTTAGTCTCTGTGCTGCCTCTATGATTAATGCCCTTCTTGCCCCACCTGAGAGATTTGGTGGGCAACCCTCTCTTGGCAGGTCTGGTACCATGTTCTTTTCATTTGATGATAATGGATTTGATGGTGCTCCGGGGGATCATCAGAGATTGGGATATTTTTTATAACCCTTACCTGACTTGTATTTCTCAAAAACTTTGCTACTGACTTGTTTTGAGATCTCCTTGGCCTTCATGGTGTTGTTTGGTTAGTGGTGCCTCTTGCTTAGTGGTGTTGCAGCCTCTGTGGCCTTTCAGAAAAGGTGTGCATATACTGACAGCCCATGTGACACTTAGACTGCACACAGGTGGTCTTCCTTTCACTAAGCATGTGATTTATGAAGGTAATTGCTTGCATCAAAACTTTTTAGGGGCTTCATAGCAAAAAAGGGTGAATATATATGCATGCCAATATTTATTTATTTTATCCCATGAATTAAATTTTTGCCTATATTTTTGTCACTTCACTTCACCAACTTAGACTATTTAGTGCTAATGCATCACACACAGATCAGACTAAAACATATTTAAACACAGGTTGTAATGTAAAAAATAGGTAAAAAGCCAAGGGGACTGAATACTTTCGGAAGCCACTGTATGTCCCATATCCTGACCATTATTCTGGTATATATATGTCCTCCATCCTGGTATATATGTTGCCCATACTGGCATATATGACCTACATCCTGGTATATATGTTCCTCATCCTAGGCAACATCCTGTTATATATGTTCCCCCTCCTGGTATATGTGTTCCCCATTCTTGACCCATTATGGTAAAATATCGTCCCCTTCCTGGTGTATATGTTCCATATCCTGGTATATACAATGGGTACGGAAAGTATTCAGACCCCTTTACATTTTTCACTCTGTTTCATTGCAGCCATTTGGTAAATTCTAAAAAGTTCATTTTTTTCTCATTAAAGTACACTCTGCACCCCATCTTGACTGAAAAAAAACAGAAATGTAGAAATTTTTGCAAATTTATTAAAAAAGAAAAACTGAAATATCACATGGTCATAAGTATTCAGACCCTTTGCTAAGTATTGAGTAGAAGCCCCCTTTTGAGCTAGTAAAGCCATGAGGCTTCTTGGGAATCATGCAAAAGGGGTCTGAATACTTTCCGTACCCACTGTATATATATATGTGTGTGTGTAACCCTGGGCATATACTTGTATATATATGTCCCTTATCCTGGGCCCCATCCTGATATATATATTCCCCATCCTGGTATATTTGTCTGTTATCCTGGGCCCCACTCTGGTACGTATATCTCCCATTGTGGTAAATATGTGCCTTATGGTATGTATGTGCCTTAATCTTGGTTTACATCCAGTTATATACGTTATATATCCTCCATCCTGGTATATATTTTCCCCCATCCTGCTTTGTGCCCAAAAGTTAGTTTTTGAACATGTGTTCAGGAAAAAATGTGTAAATTAAAGTGGGGATTTCACTTTCACCAGTAAGACAGTTTCACTAAACCAATATGTTGTAAAAAAATGTATTGTTCCATTTTCACATCACAATGTTACACAATTCTGTGAAGCACCTCTAATTTAAAAATTCTCTCATTAGTCATTGTTGAATTACTTGAGAGATGTAGTTGACTTTAAGGGATCCATTGTTGGGGCTTTCTGTTGCTTTGGCACCTCCAAGCCTCTACAACTGCGACATGGCATCCACAATCTATTCCAGTCAAATCTGCAGTCTGAAAATCAAATTGTGCTCCTTTCCTTATGAGTCCTGCCGTGTGCCAAAACAGTAGTTCCTCACCACATTTAGGTAAAAGTGCATAAAAACTGTGGGATTCATTTTATCTTATTGTGAAAAGGAAAAAATCTGGGGCTAAAGCAATTTTTTTTGGGGGAAAAAATATATTTTTCATTCCACTTCGCTTTAATTCCTGGGAAGCAAAACTGCTGTCAGAAATGGAAACTTCCTGACAGCAGTTTTGAATACTTTGAGTCGATTTTTGTAATGTATGGCTTTCTGGTTATAAGCTTTAAAAATGCAAAATTTGAGAATTGCTAATTTTTCCAACTTTTCATCAAATTTCAGATATTTTCTTTTATAAATAATTGTAAAACATCAACCTAAATTTAGCACTTGCATAAAGTATAATGTGTAATAAAAAAAACCCAATATCACTGGGATATGTTGAAGCATTCCAACGTTATCTCATGTCACATTTGAAAAATAGGGCTTACTAACGAAAGTCAAACTTGGTTTGATCACTAAGGAGTTAAAATTAAACATTTTTGTTATTTTTTACATAATTAATAATAATGTATATAGGTATATATTTATTAACATTTTTGTTAATCTTTTCAGAGGCAACGAACATTAATGGCCTGCATCTACTACTATTGGCTGGAAAGCTGATGCCAACAGGGCTGTTGCCTCTATTTACACTACAGCATCCCACATTCATAATGGCAGATGACATTGCATGGTTATACCCAGTGGCGTAGCTAGAGACCGATGTAAAAAAGTGAGATTCCAGCAAAAGGTACTTTAAAAACACTTTTACCGCCTGCACACCTTCCATTCATACACCGTCTGATGTTGGCACTGAATGGAAAACTTCAAAGAATGCAAAGTTCTGCAGGTAAAAGTCCATGATGATACCCAGTTGTCATTTCATTACTACATGTTTCAGAAAATAATCATTCATGAAATTATTATTAGTTACCTAATTAGGAAAGTGAATGAAATAGTTCAATAAAATATTTATATGATATCACCTCTGTAACATGTGATGACAATAGAAATGACGCAGTAAGCCGGACTGGAATTTATCATTATTTTATTTACTCCAAAAACAACTAAATCACTGTAAAACACACCTACGGCTCGGATAAGTATACTGGTGGAGAATATTCCATCACATAGTAAGGTCTTCCCAATAAGTTTCACCATTACAAGGACAGGAAAGGAGTTGTCTTTCCAGCTGGTTACTGGTATCTTATCATTGTAGGTAATTCACAGTATCACCTCTGTCTGGCACCTCAGCCACATCCGTGCTGGGGACTCGCTGGCATCTCAGCCACATCCGAGCTGGGGTCTCGCTGGCACCTCAGCCACATCAGAGCCGGGGACTCGCTGGCATCTTGGCCACATCCGAGCTGGGGACTCACTGGCATCTCAGCCACATCCGATCTGGGGACTTGCTTATATCTCAGCCACATCCGAGCTGGGGACTCACTTCCATCTCAGCCAAATCCGAGCTGGGGACTCGCTGGCATCTCAGCCACATCAGAGCCGGGGACTCGCTGGCATCTCAGCCACATCATAGCTGGGGACTCGCTGGCATCTCAGCCATATCCGAGCTGGGGACTCGCTGGCATCTCAGCCACATCAGAGCTGGGGATTCGCTGGCATCTCAGCCACATCCGAGCTGGAGACTCGCTGGCATCACAGCCACATCCGAGCTGGGGACTTACTGGTATCTCAGCCACATCCGAGCTGGGGACTCGCTTCCATCTCAGCCACATCCGAGCTGGGGACTCGCTTCCATCTCAGCCACATCTGCGCTGGGGACTCGCTGGCATCTCAGCCACATCTGCGCTGGGGACTCACTGGCATCTCAGCCACATCCGAGCTGGGGACTCGCTGGCATCTCAGCCATGTCAGAGCTGGGGACTCGCTGGCATCTCAGCTACATCCGATCTGGGGACTCGCTTCCATCTCAGCCACATCCGTGCTGGGGACTCGCTGGCACCTCAGCCACATCCGAGCTGGGAACTAGCTGGCATCTCAGCCACATCCGAGCTGGGGACTCACTGGCATCTCAGCCACAACAGAGCCGGGGACTCGCTGGCATCTCAGCCATATCCGAGCTGGGGACTCGCTGGCATCTCAGCCACATCAGAGCCGGGGACTCGCTGGCATCTCAGCCACTTCCGAGCTGGGGACTCGCTGGCATCTCAGCCACATCCGAGCTGGGGACTCGCTGGCATCTCAGCCACATCAGAGCCGGGGACTCGCTGGCATCTCAGCCACTTCCGAGCTGGGGACTCGCTGGCATCTCAGCCACATCCGAGCTGGGGACTCGCTGGCATCTCAGCCACATCAGAGCCGGGGACTCGCTGGCATCTCAGCCACATCTGAGCTGGGGACTCGCTGGCATCTCAGCCACATCCGAGCTGGGGACTCGCTGGCATCTCAGCCACATCAGAGCCGGTGACTCGCTGGCATCTCAGCCACATCCGAGCTGGGGACTTTCTGGCATCTCAGCCACATCCGAGCTGGGGACTTGCTGGCATCTCAGCCACATCAGAGCCGGGGACTCACTGGCATCTCAGTCACATCCGAGCTGGGGACTCGCTGGCATCTCAGTCACATCCGAGCTGGGGACTCGCTGGCATCTCAGCCACATCAGAGCCGGGGACTCGCTGGCATCTCAGCCACTTCCGAGCTGGGGACTCGCTGGCATCTCAGTCACATCCGAGCTGGGGACTCGCTGGCATCTCAGCCACATCAGAGGCGGGGACTCGCTGGCATCTCAGCCATATCTGAGCTGGGGACTCGCTGGCATCTCAGCCACTTCCGAGCTGGGGACTCACTGGCATCTCAGCCACATCCGAGCTGGGGACTCGCTGGCATCTCAGCCACATCAGAGCCGGGGACTCGCTGGCATCTCAGCCACATCCGAGCTGGGGGCTCGCAGGCATCTCAGCCACATCAGAGCCGGGGACTCGCTGGCATCTCAGCCACATCTGAGCTGGGAACTCGCTGGCATCTCAGCCACATCCGAGCTCGGGACTTGCTGGCATCTCAGCCACATCAGAGCCGGGGACTCGCTGGCATCTCAGCCATATCCGAGCTGGGGACTCGCTGGCATCTCAGTCACATCCGAGCTGGGGACTCGCTGGCATCTCAGCCACATCAGAGCCGGGGACTCGCTGGCAACTCAGCCACATCAGAGCTGGGGACTCGCTGGCATCTCAGCCCTATCCGAGCTGTGGACTCGCTGACATCTCAGCCACATCAGAGCTGGGGACTCGCTGGCATCTCAGCCACATCCGAGCTAGGGACTCGCTAGCATCTCAGCCACATCCGAGCTGGAGACTCGCTGGCATCACAGCCACATCCGAGCTGGGGACTTACTGGTATCTCAGCCACATCCGAGCTGGGGACTCGCTTCCATCTCAGCCACATCCGAGCTGGGGACTCGCTTCCATCTCAACCACATCTGCGCAGGCGACTCGCTGGCATCTCAGCCACATCTGCGCTGGGGACTCGCTGGCATCTCAGCCACATCCGAGTTGGGTACTCGCTGGCATCTCAGCCACATCCGAGCTTGGGACTCGCTGGCATCTCAGCCACATCCAAGATAGGAACTCACTGGCATCTCAGCCACATCCGAGCTGGGGACTCGCTGGCATCTCAGCCATATCAAAGCTGGGGACTCGCTGGCATCTCAGCCACATCCGATCTGGGGACTCGCTTCCATCTCAGCCACATCCGTGCTGGGGACTCGCTGGCACCTCAGCCACATCCGAGCTGGGAACTCGCTGGCATCTCAGCCACATCCGAGCTGGGGACTCGCTGGCATCTCAGCCACATCAGAGCCGGGGACTTACTGACATATCAGCCATATCCGAGCTGGGGACTCACTGGCATCTCAGTCACATCCGAGCTGGGGACTCGCTGGCATCTCAGCCACATCCAAGCTGGGGACTCGCTGGCATCTCAGCCACATCAGAGCCGGGGACTCGCTGGCATCTCAGCCACATCTGAGCTTGGGACTCGCTGTCATTTCAGCCACATCCGAGCCGGGGACCCACTGGCATCTCAGCCACATCCGAGCTGGGGACTCGCTGGCATCTCAGCCACATCCGAGCTGGGGACTTGCTGGCATCTCAGTCACATCCGAGCTGGGGATTCGCTGGCACCTCAGCCTCGTCACATATGTGGTGTGAAGAGGAGCCAATACTCTGCATACTTTCTGATGGATGGAGATGTTTTTGTTATGCTGGAGTCTGATGATGGCGATGATGATGATGGTAATGACAACTGTAGTAATTCTGCCTAACAAGGTCCGGTCATAACGATAGGTGGGATTTCTCACAGTTGTTTAGGGCACATGGAGAAGACGTCTTCCTCACATTGGTGGATGGTGATGAAATTGGTAATTTGGCAGACGAAATAGCACATGAAGAGCTGCTTCCACGTCGCTGTCCATGCAGGCCACATCACTGAGGACTTCCAGGAATTCATTCTTCTTTCTGACATATTCTTCTCGTTGCCTCTTTACTTTGTCTCTATATTCCTGGTTATTAATGAGGCTTTTCAGCTTCTTCAGCATATACTCTAAAGAAATGTCAGTGGCTGACCTAAGGATATACCTTTCCAGCCAGAACATTTTTTTATCCAAAAAGTAATTCAATAAGCGCAGTCAGTTGTAAGATTCAACCAACCAAATCACTCGCTGTGCAGAAAGTGACTGAAGAACCTTGGTGGCAAAGAACCTGGAGAACTCGAAGCAGTGACATCACAATGCGGGTGACATCACAATGCGGGTGACATCACAATGTGGATGATATCACAATGCGGGTGACATCACAATGCAGGTGACATCACAATGCGGGTGACATCATGCAAACAGCAACCAAATATAGAAAAATCATATTATATAGTAAATATGGAAACTTACCTGGTCCCCAACCATATATTACACCTTTCTATAGTTTGTTACTCACCTGATTTTATCTCAAAAGAACATGGATAGTCACAGTTTCCAGCCACTATAGGATTGTCATTAGCGGTGACCCGTCACCAGGTCATAAGTTGCCAGTTTTTGTTGTCATTTTATTCCTGCTGATTTCCTGCCTAATCAGTATTTATTTGTTTGTTTGTTTTTTAAATCCACCATACAGTTCCAGAGATATGGACTTTTTTTTTAAATAATAATTTTTATTATCTTTTCCAAGGGGGCGTGATTCACAGGGTAATAATGCAGAGCAGCCTAAAGACACGCCCATAGACATACCTGTGAGCCACGCCTCTTTGGGAAAGACCATAAAAATCAGCACAAAATAAAAAGCCTAAATATCTGGATCTGCATGGCGGAGTTAAAAAACAAACAAACAAAAAAAACAACTGAATAATATAAGAATAAAATGAATGGATATTAAAAATAAAGCGCCATACTTTAT
Organism: Phyllobates terribilis; assembly: GCF_046119375.1. NCBI lineage: Eukaryota > Metazoa > Chordata > Amphibia > Anura > Dendrobatidae > Phyllobates > Phyllobates terribilis. Next base: position 211,359,169 of record NW_027362769.1, on the reverse strand, counting down.
TTCAAATTAGGACAGGATTGGATTTGGAAATATCTAAAAAGACCCTTTAAAGGGGCATGGTTACGAGAGTGAAAATAATGGGTTTACTATATAAATGGACCGATACACAGCAAAAGGTTACCTAGATAAATTTACAAAAATATTTGGAAGGTGGATTGATGCACTGACATGTGTCATGATGTGGGCTCCAAATTAATATGCAAAGTGAATTATAAACATTACATTTTTTATTTTTAAAATACATTTATGGATGGTTTGTGCCTCAGGGTCTTTGTTTCACTTAAATCAATCTCACAATCTCAAATACCTGAGATAATTAGTTTACCAGATGGGCCCAATTAAAGGAAAACTACTTAAAGGGAACTTGTCACCAGAAAAAAACGCTATTAACCTACAGATATGGGGTTAATCTGCAGCGCCGCCGTCGCCGCTGCTCCCGTGACTTAAACCCAAATGCTGCAGGGGGAATACATTTCATTTTCTCCCCTCAGTGTTCAGGTAAGTGCGGGTGCCGGGCAGGTTAATAACGCTATTAACCTGCAGATACCCCTTATCTGCAAGTTAATAAAGTTTTTTCTGGTGACAGGTTCCCTTTAAGAAGGTCGTTCCATATTATTAAGCAGGAAAGAGGTTTCAAGCAATATAGGAAAAAAAAAGATCTCTCTGTTACCGAATCCCCCATCCTGGTATACAGGTTCCTTATCTTGGGCACTTTCCTGGAATATATCCCCCATTGTGGTGTAAATGTGCCTCCTTATTCTGGGCCCCATCCTTGTATATATGTCCCCCATCCTGGTATATATGTTCCCCATCCTGGTATACAGGGTCGGACTGGGCTGGCGGGGTACCGGGAATTTTCCCGGTGGGCCCCGCCCCCTGCTGCAGAGGAGAGTTGGAGAAGAGAACAAAAAAACCATGCAGTTTTAAGGGGCACAGGCCCTTTAAAAGCGCAGGGACACTCGTACCTGGCGTTCATTACCTGAACCACCGTGGTGCACGTCCCAGTGAAACAGCTGAAGCTGCTCGTCTCCCTCCCGTCATCGTCATGTGCCTGCTGTGAAGGAGGCGTGCAACTCAGCCACCGGAGAAGGAGGACACCGCACGGGAGCGCAGGAAGGTAAGAGGTGTGTGTGTGTAGAATGGGATGGGCCCCTGGCTGGACACACAAAGGGGAGCCCTGGCTGGACACACAAGGGGGGCCCCTGGTTGGAAACATAAGGGGGAACCCTGGCTGGACACACAAGGGGGAACCCTGGCTGGACACACAAGTGGGGGCCCTGGCTGGAAACACAAGGGGGAAACCTAGCTGGACACACGACGGGGGCCCATGGCTGGACATATGAGAGGGGACCCTGGCTGGACACACGAGGGGGAACCCTGGCTGGACACACGAGGGGGAACCCTGGCTGGACACACTAGGGGGGATCCTAGCTGGACACACGAGGGGGGAACCTAGCTGGACACACGAGGGGGAACCCTGGCTGAAGACAAGGGAAGGGGGGGCAGGATGGGTATATGGGGGGCAGGCTGGACACATGGAGGCCAGAATGGATATATGGGGGGCAGGCTTGACACATGGAGGCCAGGATGAATATATGGGGGGGCAGGCTGGACACATGAAGGCCAGGATGGATATGTAGGGGGGCAGGCTGGACACATGGAGGCCAGGATGGATATGTGGGTGGGCAGGCTGGACACATGGAGGCCTAGGATGGATATGTAGGGGGGCAGGCTGGACACATGGAAGCCAGGATGGATATGTGGGGGGGGCAGGCTGGACACATGGGGGACTAGGATGGATATGTGGGGGGCAGGCTCGATACACGTGGGCTAGAATAAATATATGGAGGGGCCACGCTGGACATATGGGGGCCAGAAGGGATATATGGGGAGTATCAGGATGGATATATGCAGGAGGGAAGGGCAGGATAGATATATGAGGGGGCAGGCTCGACTCATGGAGGCCAGGATAGATATGTAAGGGGGCAGGCTGGACACATGGAGGCCAGGATGGATATATGGGGGGGCAGGATGGACACATGGAGGCCAAGATGGATATGTAGGGGGGCAGGCTGGACACATGAAGACCAGGATGGATATATGGGGGGGGCAGGCTGGACACATGGGGCGCTAGGATGGATATATAGGAGGGGGAAAGCTGGATATATGGGGGGCAGGCTGGACACATGGAGGCCAGGGTGGATATATGGGGGGGCAGGCTGGACACATGGAGGCCAGGATGGATATATGGGGGGGCAGGCGGGAAACATGGAGGCCAGGACAGATATATGGGTGGGCAGGCTGGAAACATGGAGGCCAGGATGGATATGTTGGGGAGGGGGGGGGCTGGATAGATGGGAAGGGGCAGGCTTGATACACGTGAGCTATGATAATTATATGGAGGGGTCCCCTGGACTTATGGGGGCCAGAAGGAATATATGGGGGGGTGTCAGGATGGATATATGCAGGATGGGGGGCAGGATGGATATATGGGGTGGGGTCAGGCTTGATACACATGGGCTAGGATAAATATATGGAGGGGCCACACTGGACATATGGGGGCCAGAAGTGACATATGAGGGTGCTTGGCTGGACAAGGGACTTAATTACAGTTTGGGGGCTAGATTGAGGAACATACGTTATTAGTTTATGGTGGCCGGTGGGGAACATTATTACTTTAGAGTCAAATTAGGGACATTATTACTTCTGTAATATAATTTACTTTTTAGGAAATTGTTTTCCATAGGATGGGACAAAAGGGGGGTCCTGTTACTGTGCAGGGCAGCACTATGTCGCTTTTTTTCTTCAACTGGTGTAGTGTAGAAGTCAGGGGGGGAAAGTGGGAATGTGCTCTAGAAGAGATCAGTTATTGATAACTGTGTGTTATTTTCTGCAGAGATGATTACTGGCTGGAAGAAGTGATGTCCGTCTGTACCAGATGAAGAAGAAAAGCGAGGATGAAGGACTTCACTTAGAGACGTCACTGGTGAGTCAGTGTATTACATGTGCACTTACACTACACACGTGGTCAAAATTGTTGGTACCCTTCGTTTAATGAAAGAAAAACCCACAATGGTCACAGAAATAACTTGAATCTGACAAAAGTAATAATAAATTAAAAATCTTTGAAAATGAATAAATGAAAGTCAGTCATTGCTTTTCAACCCTGCTTCCACAGAATTTAAAAAAAAATTAAACTCATGAAATAGGCCTGGACAAAAATGATGGCACTCTTCTTAACTTAATATTTTGTTGAACAACCTTTTGAGGCAATCACTGCAATAAAACGATTCCTGTAACTCTCAATGAAACTTTTGCACATCTCGACAGGTATTTTGGCTCACTCCTCATGAGCAAACTGCTCCAGTTGTCTCGTGTTTGAAGGTTGCCTTTTCCAGATGACATGTTTCAGCTCTTTCTAAAGATGCTCAATAGGCTTTAGGTCAGGGCTCATAGAAGGCCACTTCAGAATAGTCCAATGCTTTCCTCTTAACCATTCTTGGGTGTTTTTAGCTGTGTGTTTTGGGTCATTATCCTGTTGCAATACCCATGACCTGTGACTAAGACGAAGCTTTCTGACACTGGGCAGCACATTTCTCTCTAGAATCCCTTGATAGTCTTGAGATTTCATTGTACCCTGCACAGATTCAAGACACCCTGTGCCAGATGCAGCAGAGCAGCCCCAGAACATAACAGAGCCTCCCCCATGTTTCACAGTAGGGACAGTGTTGTTTTATTGATATGCTTAATTTTTCCATCTGTGAACATAGAGCTGATGTGCCTTGCCAAAAACTTCCATTTTTGTCTCATCTGTCCATAGGACATTCTCCCAGAGGCTTGTGGCTTGTCAACATGTAGTTTGGAAAATTCCAGTCTGGCTTTTTTATGATTTTTTTTCAACAATGGTGTTCTCCTTGGTCGTCTCCCATGAAGTTCACTTTGGATCAAACAACGACGGATGGTGCGATCTGACACTGATGTTCCTTGAGCTTGAAGTTCACCTTTAATCTCTTTAGAAGTTATCCTGGGCTCTTTTGTTACCATTCGTATTATCCGTCTCTTTGATTTGTCATCAATTTTCCTCCTGCGGCCACATCCAGGGAGGTTGGCTACAGTCCCATGGATCTTAAATTTCTGAATAATATGTGTACCTGTATCACAGTAACATCAAGCTGCTTGGAGATGGTCTTATAACCTTTAACATGCTTGTCTATAATTTTCTTTCTAATCTCCTGAGACAACTCTTTCCTTTGCTTCCTCTGGTCCATGTTTAGTGTGGTACACACCTTGTCACCAAACAGCACAGTGAGTATCTGTAGCCCTATATACAGGCCCACTGAATGATTACAAGATTGTAGACACCTGTGATGCTAACTAGTGGACACAACTTGATTTAATATGTCCCTTTTGTCACATTATTTTCAGGGGTACCATCATTTCTGTCCAGGCTTATTTCATGAGTTTAATTTTTTAAAAAATATGTGGAAGCAGAAAAGCAATGTCTGACTTTCATTTGTTCATTTTCATAGATTTTTAGTTTATTATTACTTTTGTCAGATTCAAGTTATTTCTGTGACCATTGTGGGTTTTTCTTTCATTAAACGAGGAGTACCAACAATTTTGACCACGTGTGTATATAGTATATGCAGAGACTCTGTGTATGTCACTGGTGATCACTGTATTACCTATACACAATATATAAACAGCTCCTGTTTATAATGTCAATGGTGATCACTGTGTTACCTGTACACTGACACTATATACAGAGCTCCTGTATATAATGTCGCTGGTGGTAATAACAGTGTTGTTAGTATTGTGGTTTGTATTCATGATCAGTATTGTAGTATTGGGTCACTTTGGGGTGGTAATATGTGGTCTGGTCATGGTGTGGCCGTATTTGTTCCTTGTATGTGGTATTATTCAGTCACTATGTGGTGGTAATATGTGATCTAGTCATGGTGTGGCAATATTTGTCCCTTTTGTATGTGGTATTATTGGTGTTGATATAGTGGACTGTGTTGTGTATGGCGGTCATTTTGTTCTCGCTGATATTAACTAGGAAAAGATTTTTTCCATTAGGCCACAGCCCCACCATAAGTATTTGGTCAGTATTTCTTCTCAGGAGTGGCTGCCAAAACAAAGAGTGGGTGATAAATGCAGAATTGGTAACTTGCTTCTATTATACCCTTTCTCTGATTGTTCCACACCTGGTTTTGGCTCCTACTCCTGAGAAAAATTACTGACCGGATATTGACCAAATACTGATAGTAGGGCCGTGGCCTTAGAGATTAAATACTTGGACCAGAGCGGCAGAGATGCACTTACAGGGGTTCTCCGGTGAAAACAAGTAATCACCTCTCCACAGGATCAGTGATAATATTGATTGGTGGGGGTCTGACTGCTGACACACAATCGGCAGAATGTGGAGCTTTTCTCCCCATTAGACTGGAGCGACATGTGAGATGCGACCACTGATCCATTCATTCCTTCAGTGGCTGTGAGCGCTGCTCTTTTTTGGAAGCACCCAAGAGAATGAATGGAGCTGCGGTCAGACGTCCCACTTGTCGCTGCATTTTAAAATGGGGATAAGTGTCCTGTCAGGGATAAAACTTCCCCATTCTTCCAATAGGTGCGTTTTCCAATGTTCGGACCCAAACGATCAATAAGTTATCACCGATCCTGTAGAGCCCATGGATCGGTGATAACTTGTTTTAACCAAAGAACCTGTTTAATGCAAACTACAGTAATTGTACATCCCAGTTATAGTGTTGCACAGTAGATGTGCAGGAGCCGCTAGTCAATGCTCCACTATAACGGGGATTGCGGATAACAAATATTTGCATATTGCTGTAGGTGGGCCCCTAGAGTCAATTTCCCCTGTGGGCCCCAGACACTCCAGTCCGACCCTGCTGGTATATATATCCCGCATCCTGGTATATATGTTTCCCATCCTGGTATATTTGTCCACCATTCTAGGCACATCCTGGTATATATCCCCATTCTAGTATATATCTCCCTTTTCCTGGGCCCCATCCTGGGTATATATATATCCCCCATCCTTGTTTATATGTCTCTTATCCTAGGCCCCATATTAGAAAAACCCGGCACTCAAGGAATTTAGAAAAATGGGTATAAAGTTTTTAATGAAGTAGGTACAATCAAATAGACAAACGTTTCGGTCCCTCGGGACCTTCATCAGTGTACAAGGTACGGGTCATGAAGGTGGAAAGAGGAATCCACTAAGATTGCTGAGCAGAGAACTGGAACATATACCAAGGAGTATAGGCCAGGAATGGTACGTCAGTAGAGAAAGCTGGAGGCAGAAGTCCAGAGTGAAGTAAAGACGCGGTATCCACCGCTTGTCAAAGGTGATGCAGTCTCTTATCCTAGGCCCCATCCTGGTATATATATCCTGGTTCCTGATATATATGTCCCTTATCATGGGCCACATCCTAGTATATACAGTTAGGTCCATATATATTTGGACACAGACAACGTTTTTCTAATTTTGGTTCTAGACATTACCACCATGAATTTTAAACAAAACAATTCAGATGCAGTTGAAGTTCAGACTTTCAGCTTTCATTTCAGGGTATCCACATTAAAATTGGATGAAGGGTTTAGGAGTTTCAGCTCTTTAACATGTGCCACCCTGTTTTTAAAGGGACCAAAAGTAATTGGACAGATTAAATAATTGTAAATAAAATGTTCATTTCTAGTACTTGGTTGAAAACCCTTTGTTGGCAATGACTGCCTGAAGTCTTGAACTCATGGACATCACCAGACGCTGTGTTTCCTCCTTTTTGATGCTCTGCCAGGCCTTCACTGCGGTGGTTTTCAGTTGCTGTTTGTTTGTGGGCCTTTCTGTCTGAAGTTTAGTCTTTAACAAGTGAAATGCATGCTCAATTGGGATGAGATCAGGTGACTGACTTTGCCATTCAAGAATATTCCACTTCTTTGCTTTAATAAACTCGTGGGTTGCTTTGGCTTTATGTTTTGGGTCATTGTACCTCTGTAGTATGAAAAGACGGCCAATCAGTTTGGCTGCATTTGGCTGGATCTGAGCACACAGTATGGCTCTGAATACATCAGAATTCATTTGGCTGCTTCTGTCCTGTGTCACATCATCAATAAACACTAGTGACCCAGTGCCACTGGCAACCATGCATGCCCAAGCCATCACACTGCCTCTGCCGTGTTTTACAGATGATGTGGTATGCTTTGGATCATGAGCTGTACCACGCCTTCGCCATACCTTTCTCTTTCCATCATTCTGGTAGAGGTTGATCTTGGTTTCATCTGTCCAAAGAATGTTCTTCCAGAACTGTGCTGGCTATTTTAGATGTTTTTTAGCAAAGTCCAGTCTAGCCTTTTTCTTCTTGATGCTTATGAGTGGCTTGCACCGTGCAGTGAACCCTCTGTATTTACTTTCATGCAGTCTTCTCTTTATGATAGATTTGGATATTGATACGCTTATGACTAGCGTTGAGCCACCCCCGTAGTGTTCGAGTTTGGTTCGGTTCGTCGAACACCCGTCAGTTCGCCGAACTGTTCGTCGAACTGTTCGTCGAACACCTTCGAACACCGTTAAAACCAATGACAGGCAAACAAAAACACATAGAAACACATAGAAAACACCTTCAAAGGTGTCCAAAAGCTGACAAACTGCTCAGAAGACACAACTAACACATGGAAAAGTGACAAGTACATATAGTCATGCGAAAAGAAAAGAGGTGGAGGAGTAAAAGGAGGGGGAGACACAGATATAGGCATGTCATGCCCTTCTAAAATCCAAAAAGTGAGAAGCCGACACGGCCAGTCCGCTCCTGCCCGTGCCACCTCCGTGTCGCCGGGTTTGTGCCAGAGCCGCGGTGAACCCTGACGGCCAGCCCCCCTCTCCCAATACTGGTGCCTGTCCGCTGGTGGGTCGAGCGAGCCCCCCTGTGGTGGAGGCAGCTCTAAGCATTTTAATTAAATTGTCTCTCTAATTTGAATGAATACACTTTAAATCCATTTACAAGGATCTATTGGAGGGCAAGTCTCATGCCAGCAGCCGCGTAATTCCAGCTCCAGTAGCGTCCACTAAAGCTGCTGCAGTTAAAAAGCTTTTATAAGGATCGAGTTCGGCTGTCCACCGCAAGGCATCCTACTGCCAGTCCCAGCCCCTATGCCTTGGGGTGCCTCCTGATGTTCTTCACTGAGTATCCCGTGGTCCCGAAGCATTTCCTTTGAAAAAATTAAGTGTCCAAACTACAGGTGGTGTAGCTTGCTTAACAGCCAGGATAATCCGCTGACTAGCAGACACTGCTACTAGGCACAAAGTATTTCCTGGGCTAGATGCAGTTAAAAATTTGTAATTAGATACTCTCGTTGGATGCTGAGAAAGCATTCCATAGAGTCTCCTGGCACGCCATATATGATTCTCTTAAAAAGCTTGGGGTAGGGGTCTAGGGGACCCTTTTATAGTCAAAATCACGGCCCTGTATCGCAATACGTCACCTAGGCTGAAGATAAATGGAACTGTAGCACCCTGAGGGCTTGGTTGCTACAGAGGTATTGCACCTCACCCAGAGGTGTGATATCTCACTCTCAGGTAAGGATGGAGTGTGGATCAGGACCCGACACCTGCATGCATTACACGACATTGCCGTGGGGCAGGGCGACCAATATGCCCCTGAGATGGGCACGACAGTCCCTGTCCCTGGCTGGAGTGGGGGGAGGGAACACTGAGGAAGGGGAACCCTGTAGTGCAGAAGCAGGGAGGAAGCAGTTCCTGGGTGCATTGAGAAGGGAGTATAAAAGGTGGGCACCATCTTAGTTCAGGGCAGAGAAGTCTGAGCAGAAGTGACAGGGAGCAGGGGCTCTGCATGAGCTCTGCTCTGGAGGCGGGCCTAGTAACAGAGGCCCAGGCCTGGAAGAGGGAGAAGGAAGGAAGAGGAGCGGAGAAGGCTCCAGGAACGAGGAACGAAGGGATCCCAGGGGTGCGGACGGGCGAGTCGCCACCGCACGCCCGAATCTACCTGCGTGGATGGGTCAGGCCAAAGGGGGAGACCGGTCCCCGAAACTAGTGGAGGCAGGAAACGACCCTCAGCTAGAAACCGGAGGCTGTGACATTTTATGTGGCGCAGCCCCTCGCTACACCCGCTAGGAAGGCACGAACATAGGGTCAGGGAAACTGGCGCCAAGCTTACCAAGAGGAGGCCCGAGGAAGCCGGACAGAAGGGTTGGTAAGAAAGGCCAGACAAAGGACACACAAAGGGGGTCCTGTGAAGCGCTCCAAAGTTATCTGGGAGTTGTCTGAGCCCCTCACCTGGTGAGCACAGTACGACATGGGCAGCCATTACCTGCAGACGTGGTCTGGATAATAAGAACTGTGAGTAAAGGCCCTGGACTGCATCACTGACTCCGTGTCGTTACTGCTGCTGCCCTGCACCATCACTCCCATCCTCCGCATACACTGCCCTGAGGCTATACTCCTCCCGTGGGGAGTTATGCTACGCTCTGCTGCACCCACAACACCAGCCTCAGCGGTCTGCCCTGCAGCGGCGGTTCACTCTGACCGCAATCCACGGGTGGCGTAGTCGGACATTTAAACATCAAAACCACATAAATAGTTCTGCCACTGGTTTGACCGCCCTGAGCCACGGAACCGGGTCGCCGCCAAGGAGACTACAACCACCAGCATCCACCAAAAAGGGTCTGGCTCCGGGTGTCCCAAGGCCCAGGGGGTGCATCAGAACATTTTCATCACCTTTCGCAATCACCAATGAGACAAGGCAGGCATGTCCTCTGTCCCCTCTCTTATACATCCTAGTGACGGAGCAGCTGCTCTCATCAATTCGCCATAACCCCAATATTAGGTGGATTGAGGTGGGAGGCACCGAGTACAAGTGCTCTCTATTTGCTGATGATGTCCTAGTATATATCACTCAATCACATATATCCATCCATGCTGTTATGGCTGAAATAGATCACTTTGTTACATGGTCAAATTTTAAAATCAATGCAGCGAAGTCTGAGGCCCTCGATGTCTCCCTCCCCAAATCCATACAGGATTCCATCCAGTCCAACTTTCCCTTTGCCTGGCCCTCACAGGGTATCAAATACTTAGGAATTCCTATTCATAGAGACCTCTCCCATCTATGTTATCTTAATTTTGGGCCCTTTATTGAACAACTCCATACAGACCACGGTTGGCAAGTTAGAACTGTAAGATTCACTACGTGAACCACTGGTGTTTTGTGGAAAAGCACATGTACACTGTGTTCCAAATTATTATGCAAAAAGTGTTTAGGAGTGATAAGGGAAGAATTTGTTTGTTTGTCAGTTAAACTCATTGATGGTGATGTGTGTCAGGGCTCTTTATATCACTGTAAGCAATTGCAGACACCTGTGCTAATTAGTTTGGCAGGTGTGTCCAATGAAAGGCAAGACTACTTAAGAAGGCTGTCCCACATTATTAAGCAGCCTACATTTTCTGCCAAAATGGGAAAGAAAAAGGACGTGTCGGCTGCTGAGAAGCAACAAATTGTGGAGTGTTTAGGTCAAGGCATGACTACAATAAACTTTGTGCGATGATCAGGATGAAGTGTCTTGGCAATCAAGAAGTATGTAGCTGATACACAGTACACACGTGTGCGTGCTGATAAGGGCAAATTGAGGACTCTTTCCTACAGGCAATTACGTCAGGTTAAAAGAGCAGCGGCAAAAAAGCCTTGTCATAGCAGCAGACAAGTTTTTGAAGCTGCTGGTGCCTCCAACGTCCCCCGAACAACAAGATGTAGGGTCCTTCCGAGGTTTGCAGCTGTACATACGCCATCCTGTCGACCTCCTCTCTCCACTTCACACAAGCAGAAACGGCTCCAGTGGGCCAAACATTACATGAAGACTGATTTCAAAACTGTTTTGTTCACGGATGAGTGCCGTGCAACGCTCGATGGTCCAGATGGATGGAGTGGAGGATGGCTGGTTGATGGACACCCCACGCAAACATGGCTACAGCGCCAACAAGGAGGAGGTGGAGTAATGTTTTGGGCTGGAATCATGGGGAGAGAGATTGTCGGCCCCTTTAGGATCCCTGAAGGGGTAAAGATGAACTCCATAATGTTTGTGGAGTTTCTCAAACAGCACTTCCTGCCATGGTTCAAGAAGAAGAACCGTGTATTCCACAGCAAGATCATTTTTATGCATGATAATGCACCATCTCATGCTGCACATAAAACATCTGCATCTCTGGCTGATATGGGCATAAAAGGGGACAAACTTATGGTGTGACCCCCATGCTCCCCTGACCTCTACCCCATTCAGAACCTCTGGAGCATCATCAAAAGGAGTGTCTATGATGGCGGGAGGCAGTTCACATCTAAGCAACAGCTCTGGGAGGGTATTCTGTCCTCATGCAAAACAATTGAAGCAGAAACCATCCAAAACCTGACAAATTCAATGGACGAGAGAGTTCAGAAGCTCCTTTCGAACAAGCGGTCCTATGTGAAAATGTAACATCACCTAGAATAAAGTTTTGAGTTGAAAACTGTTTGATTTCAGTTTCTAATAACCTGCTAATGCTTATAATTTCAAAAATGACCATTTTTTTGGTCTTTATTAAAATGAAAAGGTTGATCGAAAAGTTTGTGGGATCTAAGAGTGTGGCAACCCAGTAGTCAGGATTACTTCGAATTCTGACAATATGAGGGTCATGTTGCAGGTAGTGCAGCAAGAAGGCACTTATGTGTCTTGCGCATCTCGGAGCCCCAAAATTATTTTCCGGGCAAGATGCAGCTAAAAATTATTATTAATTTTAAATCTGGTGGAGCTTAGCATAGATGTTCTAATAGAATCAGTGCTGCACACTGCTACAAAGCCCAAATTATTTTTCTGCCAAGATACAGATAAACATGATTAGTAATTTTAAATCTGGTGGAGCTTAGTATAGATGGCCTAATAGAATCAGTACTGCACACTGCTACAAAGCCCAAATTATTTTCCAGCCAAGATACAGATAAACATGATTAGTAATTTTAAATCTGGTGGAGCTTATTATAGATGGCCTAATAGAATCAGTGCTGCACACTGCTACAAAGCCCAAATTAGTTTCCAGCCAAGATACAGATAAACATGATTAGTAATTTGAAAGCTTAAAACGGTTGGTGAGGTGATTTTAACCAATCATCAAGCTTTTACTCTCCCCAGGATGACACAGGGGTAGAAAAGTCATTTCGGATCCATGGTTTGTTCATCTTTATGAACGTGAGTCTGTCTACATTATCAGTGGAGAGCCGCGTGCGCTTATCTGTCAGCACACCACCAGCAGCGCTGAACACACGTTCAGACAGAACGCTGGCTGCGGGGCATGACAAGATCTCCAAGGCGTAAGTGGTTAGCTCCGGCCATTTATCCAGATTGGAAGCCCAAAAAGAGCAAGGATCCAGTGACACAGTCATGGCTTCAATGTTTACTTGGATATACTCCTGTACCATCGTCTCTAGGCGTTGACTATGTGTCAGACTTCTTGTCTCCTGTGGCCTTGCAAAGGATGGGCTAAAAAAGTGGTGAAATGATTCCGCAAAATTGATGTTACCAGCAGATACTGTGGTTCTGTTACGGTTTGAGTGCTGAACACTCGACGGTCCCACGGTTGGCAAGTTGGAACTGTGAGATTCACTACGTGCACCACTGGTGTTTTGTGGAAAAGCACATGTAAGATTCTGCAACAGTCTCTGCTGATACTCCTGCATGCGTGCATCCCTTTCTATGGCAGGAATAATTTCTGCAAATTTACTTTTGTACCGGGGATCTAACAGTGTGGCAACCCAGTAGTCAGGATTATTTCTAATTCTCACAATTCGAGGGTCATGTTGCAGGTAGTGCAGCAAGAAGGCACTCATGTGTGTTGCGCATCCAGGAGCACCAAGTCCCTGTTGTGTTGGTGGCGAGGTAACAATCACGCTTCCTTCCTCTATCCTCTCCCCCCAACCTCGCACAACAGAAATGTGATCAAGGTCTCCCTTATCTGATGAGTCTTCCATCAGTTCGTCCTCCACTTCTTCCTGGGCTCCTGCACCTTCCTCACTAGTTTGGCTGCTACCATGCGCCCTGGTAAAACCATCTCCCCCACCCTCACATGCCTGCCGCCTTGGTGCTGCCGACCGTCTGGACCTTGCAGATGTTAGCCCTTCCGCATACAACTCCTCCTCCTCTACTTCCTCCACCTCCTCTTGTGCCACCACCTGACTCCGAATTCTGTTTAACATGTGCTCCAGCATGTAAATCACCGGAATAGTCATGCTGATAATGGCATCGTCAGCACTAAACATCTTCATCGCCATTTCAAAACTGTGCAGAAGGGTGCATAGGTCCCTGATCTGAGACCACTCCTCCAGCGTGATTTGCCCCACCTCTGGATCTCGTTGGCCCAGGCTATACTTCAGAACGTATTGCACCAGGGCTTGTCGGTGCTGCCACAGTCGCTGCAACATGTGCAGAGTTGAATTCCACCGGGTAGGCACATCGCATTTTAGCCGGTGAAGTGGCAGGCCCAACGACTTCTGTAGAGATGTAAGTCGCTGAGCTGTGGGATGCGAACGCCGGAAGTGAGCACACAGCAACCGTGCCCTCTGCAGAAGGCCATCTAGTCCGGGATAGTGGACAACCAGGTTCAACACGTGAGCCATACAAGGCACGTGTGTGACATTGCCCCGGCGAAGGGCCGCACCCAGGTTTGCAGCATTGTCGCACACGGCCTTCCCTGGTTTCAGGTCCAGTGGAGACAACCATTCATGAAATTGGTTCTCCAGAGCTGACCACAACTCCTCAGCTGTGTGACTCACATTTCCCAGACATTTCAAAGTAAAAACCGCCTGATGACGTTGAGCCCTACTGCCAGCATAGTAAGGAGGTGTGCAGGATCCCTTCTGCGCAGTTAGAAAGCTTGTGGCATGACCAGACAGGCTTTGGGTGCAGGTGGAGGACCGAGAGGAGGTCGAGGAGGCAGAAGCAGTGGAGGAACTTTGAGATAAAGAGGATTGATGCACAACTCGTGGGGACGGCAAGACTTGGACAGCAGCCCCTTGTCCTGCTGTCACCATAGTTACCCAGTGCCCAGTCAGTGACATGTAAGGCCCCTGTCCATGCCTACTCGTCCAAGTGTCTGTGGTGAAATGCACCCTGTCACACACAGAGTTTCTCAAAGAAGCGGTGATGTTGTGTGCGACATGCTGGTGGATAGCAGGCACACCTTTCTTTGAGAAGTAGTGCCGACTGGGCATCTGGTACTGGGGCACTGCGATGGACATAAGGTCTCGAAAATCCTCTGTGTCCACCAGGCGGAAAGGCAGCATTTCTGTAGCCAAGAGCTTGCAGATGGTGAAATTCAACCTCTTAGCTTTCTCATTGCTAGGAGGAAATGGTCTTTTACTTGTCCACATCTGAGGGACCGAGGGCTGGCTATTGTGCTTAGACGGGGTTGATAAGGGTGTCCCCGGCAAACTGCCGGTCTGTGAGGAAGATGCAGGCGGACATGTTAGGTTGCCTTGATCCAAAGGTGGTGCTATCGATGTCGGACAGCGCTCAACACCAGCTGGTGTTACCACCTCCAAAGAAAATGATGACCTGCCAATCACGCTGGCTGTTGCGGGTAAAGAGGTGGCAGGTCTGCGCCCCAAAACAGGTGTGACTGCTGTCCCCCCAGTCACAGAGGATGAAGAGGCCGCGGATGCAAAAGATATGGCAGACGGTGGCTGGCCCGGCCGGCTAGGCCGCATTGTAGCACAGTGAGCTTCCCACTGCAACTTATGCTTCATGTCCATGTGCCGGTTCATGCATGAAGTACTCAAACTATGTATTTTTTGGCCTCTACTTAGCTTTTGCTGACAAATGTTACAGTTAACACGAGTTGGGTCATTTTTATCGATCTGAAAAAATGCCCAGGCTATGCAAGGCTTAGCACCCATGCGACCTGAAGAGCCACCACGACTTGTGGTGAGAGGCAGAGTTGTGTTTGAGGATGCAGTTGTTGACGTGCTTCCAGTACTACGTCTCTGTCCAGGAAGGCGCAACCTGACCTCGTCGTCACTAGCATCCTCCTCCACCTCCTCTGCTGACCTCATCTCTTGGCTGACTGTGGGTTGACAGTAAGTGGGATCTCCAATCTCATCATCATCACCCTGTGCGTTATCACACCCGTCGTCCTCAGAGCCAACCTGTTCCTGCCCTGACAAAAAACTAAAGTTGTCACTCCAATCAGGTATTTGAGTCTCATCATCGTCTTCATCATTGTCTCAACCAACAGGAGTTACAGTTTGGGAATGAGGGTCTACATTATGGTCAGAACCTTCTGCGTCTGGTCCTGGATCCGACTCATAAAGATTCTGAGCATCAGTGCAGATCATTTACTCGTCTGGATTCACAGAAGCGCTGGAGTCGACCTCTGATTCCCAGGCTATAGTAAGAGTAAACAGCTCTGCAGACTCAACCATCTGTTCTACCTCATACTCAGACGGGCAGCTGGAGATTTGGGAGCTGTGAGGAAGCAAGTGTGATTTGGGTGACACCTTTGAGGACTGGAGTATTTGTGATGTTGAAGTTGATGTGGAGGAGAGCCCACTTAAAGGAACACTTGATATCCGTTGAAGCACCTGCTGTTTTTGTGCCTCATCTGGAATTTGTAGCGATTGGCGTGGCCGTAAGAAAGGGATCTTATCACATTGTCCGCTAAAAGAAGTAGACATTTTAGTTTGGCTGGAAGATGGTCTTTCTTCTGCAGATGTTACTGTTGCTTTAACACCTACCCCACAGACACAACCTTTTTTGCCCTTCACAACATGCCTATTCCCCTTTTCACCAGCAGCAGGCCTTTTTCCACTCATTTTGGTGGTTAACTAATTCACAACTCTGGAGTTGTTTGCACAAAAAAACAATGGATGGGAACCGAGCAGAGCTGAGTGGCCAAACTGTGGTATTAGGCCAAAACTATTGGCTGGGTTAGATGCAGAAAAAAATTATATTCAATTTGCAACCTGTTGGACGTCACTATAGATGGACTAATAGAACAAGTACCACACACAGCTAGAAGCCCAAATAGTTTTTCAGAGGTAGATGCAGAAAAAAAAATATATTCAGTTTGCAACCTGATGGAGGTCAGTATAGATGGACTAATAGAGAAAGTCCCACACACTGCTAGAAAGCCAAATATTTTTTCAGAGCTATATGCAGACAAAAAAATATTTTTAATTTGCAACCTGATGGAGGTCAGTATAGATGGACTAATAGAGAAAGTCCCACACACTGCTAGAAGGCCAAATATTTTTTCAGAGCTAGATGCAGATAAAAATTATTTTTAATTTGCAACCTGATGGAGGTCAGTATAGATGGACTAATAGAGAAAGTCCCACACACTGCTAGAAGGCCAAATATTTTTTCAGAGCTAGATGCAGATAAAAATTATTTTTAATTTGCAACCTGATGGAGGTCAGTATAGATGGACTAATAGAACAAGTCCCACAAACTGCTAGAAGGCCAAATATTTTTTCAGAGCTAGATGCAGAAAAAAATTATATTCAATTTGCAACCTGATGGAGGTCAGTATTAGTGTTGAGCCACCCCCGTAGTGTTCGAGTTCGGTTCGGTTCGTCGAACACCCGTGTGTTCGCCGAACTGTTCGTCGAACTGTTCGTCGAACACCTTCGAACACCGTTAAAACCAATGGCAGGCAAACAAAAACACATAGAAACACATACAAAACACCTTCAAAGGTGTCCAAAAGCTGACAAACTGCTCAGAAGACATAACTAACACATGGAAAAGTGACAAGTACATATAGTCATGCGAAAATAAAAGAGGTGGAGGAGTAAAAGGAGGGGGAGACACAGATATAGGCATGTCATGCCCTTCTAAAATCCAAAAAGTGAGAAGCCGACACGGCCAGTCCGCTCCTGCCCGTGCCACCTCCGTGTCGCCGGGTTTGTGCCAGAGCCGCGGTGAACCCTGACGGCCAGCCCCCCTCTCCCAATACTGGTGCCTGTCCGCTGGTGGGTCGAGCGAGCCCCCCTGTGGTGGAGGCAGCTCTAAGCTTTTTAATTTAAATTGTCTCTCTAATTTGAATGAATACACTTTAAATCCATTTACAAGGATCTATTGGAGGGCAAGTCTCATGCCAGCAGCCGCGGTAATTCCAGCTCCAGTAGCGTCCACTAAAGCTGCTGCAGTTAAAAAGCTTTTATAAGGATCGAGCTCGGCTGTCCACCGCAAGGCATCCTACTGCCAGTCCCAGCCCCTATGCCTTGGGGTGCCTCCTGATGCTCTTCACTAAGTATCCCATGGTCCCGAAGCATTTCCTTTGAAAAAATTAAGTGTCTAAACTACAGGTGGTGCAGCTTGCTTAACAGCCGGGATAATCCGCTGACTAGCAGACACTGCTACTAGGCACAAAGTATTTCCTGGGCTAGATGCAGTTAAAAATTTGTAATTAGATACTCTCGTTGGATGCTGAGAAAGCATTCCATAGAGTCTCCTGGCACGCCATATATGATTCTCTTAAAAAGCTTGGGGTAGGGGTCTAGGGGACCCTTTTATAGCCAAAATCACGGCCCTGTATCGCAATACGTCACCTAGGCTGAAGATAAATGGAACTGTAGCACCCTGAGGGCTCGGTTGCTAAAGACGTATTGCACCTCACCCAGAGGTGTGATATCTCACTCTCAGGTAAGGATGGAGTGTGGATCAGGACCCGACACCTGCATGCATTACACCACATTGCCGTGGGGCAGGGCGACCAATATGCCCCTGAGATGGGCACGACAGTCCCTGTCCCTGGCTGGAGTGGGGGGAGGGAACACTGAGGAAGGGGAACCCTGTAGTGCAGGAGCAGGGAGGAAGCAGTTCCTGGGTGCATTGAGAAGGGAGTATAAAAGGTGGGCACCATCTTAGTTCAGTGCAGAGAAGTCTGAGCAGAAGTGGCAGGGAGCAGGGGCTCTGCATGAGCTCTGCTTCGGAGGCGGGCCTAGTAACAGAGGCCCAGGCCTGGAAGAGGGAGAAGGAAGGAAGAGGAGCGGAGAAGGCTCCAGGAACGAGGAATGAAGGGATCCCAGGGGTGCGGACGGGCGAGTCGCCACCGCACGCCCGAATCCATCTGCGTGGAGGGGTCAGGCCAAAGGGGGAGACCGGTCCCCGAACTAGTGGAGGCAGGAAACGACCCTCAGCTAGAAACCGGAGGCTCTGACATTTTATGTGGCGCAGCCCCTCGCTACACCCGCTAGGAAGGCACCACATAGGGTCAGGGAAACTGGCGCCAAGTTTACCAAGAGGAGGCCCGAGGCAGCCGGACAGAAGTGTTGGTAAGAAAGGCCAGACAAAGGACACACAAAGGGGGTCCTGTGAAGTGCTCCAAAGTTATCTGGGAGTTGTCTGAGCCCCTCACCTGGTGAGCACAGTACGACGTGGGCAGCCGTTACCTGCAGACGTGGTCTGGATAATAAGAACTGTGAGTAAAGGCCCTGAACTGCATCACTGACTCCGTGTCGTTACTGCTGCTGCCCTGCACCATCACCCCCATCCTCCGCATACACTGCCCTGAGGCTATACTCCTCCCGTGAGGAGTTATGCTACGCTCTGCTGCACCCACAACACCAGCCTCAGTGGTCTGCCCTGTAGCGGCGGTTCACTCTGACCGCAATCCACGGGTGGCGTAGTCGGACATTTAAACATGAAAACCACATAAATAGTTCCGCCACTGGTTTGACCGCCCTGAGCCACGGAACTGGATCGCCGCCACGAAGACTACAACCACCAGCATCCACCAAAAAGGGTCCGGCTCCGGGTGTCCCAAGGCCCAGGGGGTGCGTCAGAACATTTTCATCACCTTTCACAATCACCAATGGGACAAGGCAATGATGTCCTCTGTCCGCTCTCTTATACATCCTAGTGACGGAGCACCTGCTCTCATCAATTCGCCATAACCCCAATATTAGGTGGATTGAGGTGGGAGGCACCGAGTACAAGTGCTCTCTATTTGCTGATGATGTCCTAATATATATCACTCAATCACATATATCCATCCATGCTGTTATGGCTGAAATAGATCACTTTGTTACATGGTAAAATTTTAAAATCAATGCAGCGAAGTCTGAGGCCCTCGATGTCTCCCTCCCCAAATCCATATAGGATTCCATCCAGTCCAACTTTCCCTTTGC
The DNA here is from genome assembly GCF_046119375.1 of Phyllobates terribilis. NCBI lineage: Eukaryota > Metazoa > Chordata > Amphibia > Anura > Dendrobatidae > Phyllobates > Phyllobates terribilis. Next base: position 211,339,985 of record NW_027362769.1, on the reverse strand, counting down.
CTGGCCCTCACAGGGTATCAAATACTTAGGAATTCCTATTCATAGAGACCTCTCCCATCTATGTTATCTTAATTTTGGGCCCTTTATTGAACAACTCCATACAGACCACGGTTGGCAAGTTAGAACTGTAAGATTCACTACGTGAACCACTGGTGTTTTGTGGAAAAGCACATGTAAGATTCTGCAACAGTCTCTGCTGATACTCCTGCATGCGTGCATCCCTTTCTATGGCAGGAATAATTTCTGCAAATTTACTTTTGTACCGGGGATCTAACAGTGTGGCAACCCAGTAGTCAGGATTATTTCTAATTCTCACAATTCGAGGGTCATGTTGCAGGTAGTGCAGCAAGAAGGCACTCATGTGTGTTGCGCATCCAGGAGCACCAAGTCCCTGTTGTGTTGGTGGCGAGGTAACAATCATGCTTCCTTCCTCTGTCCTCTCCCCCCAACCTCGCACAACAGAAATGTGATCAAGGTCTCCCTCATCTGATGAGTCTTCCATCAGTTCGTCCTCCACTTCTTCCTGGGCTCCTGCACCTTCCTCACTAGTTTGGCTGCTACCATGCGCCCTGGTAAAACCATCTCCCCCACCCTCACATGCCTGCCGCCTTGGTGCTGCCGACCGTCTGGACCTTGCAGATGTTAGCCCTTCCGCATACAACTCCTCCTCCTCTACTTCCTCCACCTCCTCTTGTGCCACCACCTGACTCCGAATTCTGTTTAACATGTGCTCCAGCATGTAAATCACCGGAATAGTCATGCTGATAATGGCATCGTCAGCACTAAACATCTTCGTCGCCATTTCAAAACTGTGCAGAAGGGTGCATAGGTCCCTGATCTGAGACCACTCCTCCAGCGTGATTTGCCCCACCTCTGAATCTCGTTGGCCCAGGCTATACGTCAGAACGTATTGCACCAGGGCTTGTCGGTGCTGCCACAGTCGCTGCAACATGTGCAGAGTTGAATTCCACCGGGTAGGCACATCGCATTTTAGCCGGTGAAGTGGCAGGCCCAACGACTTCTGTAGAGATGTAAGTCGCTGAGCTGCGGGATGCGAACGGCGGAAGTGAGCACACAGCGACCGTGCCCTCTGCAGAAGGCCATCTAGTCTGGGATAGTGGGCTAAAAATTGCTGGACAACCAGGTTCAACACGTGAGCCATACAAGGCACGTGTGTGACATTGCCCCGGCGAAGGGCCGCACCCAGGTTTGCAGCATTGTCGCACACGGCCTTCCCTGGTTTCAGGTCCAGTGGAGACAACCATTCATGAAATTGGTTCTCCAGAGCTGACCACAACTCCTCAGCTGTGTGACTCACATTTCCCAGACATTTCAATGTAAAAACCGCCTGATGACGTTGAGCCCTACTGCCAGCATAGTAAGGAGGTGTGCAGGATCCCTTCTGCGCAGTTAGAAAGCTTGTGGCATGACCAGACAGGCTTTGGGTGCAGGTGGAAGACCGAGAGGAGGTTGAGGAGGCAGAAGCAGTGGTGGAACTTTGACATAAAGAGGATTGACGCACAACTCGTGGGGACGGCAAGACTTGGACAGCAGCCCCTTGTCCTGCTGTCACCATAGTTACCCAGTGCCCAGTCAGCGACATGTAACGCCCCTGTCCATGCCTACTCGTCCAAGTGTCTGTGGTGAAATGCACCCTGTCACACACAGAGTTTCTCAAAGAAGCGGTGATGTTGTGTGCGACATGCTGGTGGAGCGCAGGCACACCTTTCTTTGAGAAGTAGTGCCGACTGGGCAACTGGTACTGGGGCACTGCGACGGACATAAGGTCTCGAAAATCCTCTGTGTCCACCAGGCGGAAAGGCAGCATTTCTGTAGCCAAGAGCTTGCAGATGGTGAAATTCAACCTCTTAGCTTTCTCATGGCTAGGAGGAAATGGTCTTTTACTTGTCCACATCTGAGGGACCGAGGGCTGGCTATTGTGCTTAGACGGGGTTGATAAGGGTGTCCCCGGCAAACTGCCGGTCTGTGAGGAAGATGCCGGCGGACATGTTAGGTTGCCTTGATCCAAAGGTGGTGCTATCGATGTCGGACAGCGCTCAAGACCAGCTGGTGTTACCACCTCCAAAGAAAATGATGACCTGCCAATCACGCTGGCTGTTGCGGGTAAAGAGGTGGCAGGTCTGCGCCCCAAGACAGGTGTGACTGCTGTCCCCCCAGTCACAGAGGATGAAGAGGCCGCGGATGCACAAGATATGGCAGACGGTGGTTGGCCCGGCTGGCTAGACCGCATTGTAGCACACTGAGCTTCCCACTGCAACTTATGCTTTATGTCCATGTGCCGGTTCATGCATGAAGTACTCAAACTATGTATTTTTTGGCCTCTACTTAGCTTTTGCTGACAAATGTTACAGATAACACGAGTTGGGTCATCTTTATCGATCTGAAAAAATGCCCAGGCTATGCAAGGCTTAGCACCCATGCGACCTGAAGAGCCACCACGACTTGTGGTGAGAGGCAGAGTTGTGTTTGAGGATGCAGTTGTTGACGTGCTTCCAGTACTACGTCTCTGTCCAGGAAGGCGCAACCTGACCTCGTCGTCACTAGCATCTTCCTCCACCTCCTCTGCTGACCTCATCTCTTGGCTGACTGTGGGTTGACAGTAAGTGGGATCTCCGACCTCATCATCATCACCCTGTGCGTTATCACACCCGTCGTCCTCAGAGCCAATCTGTTCCTGCCCTGACAAAAAACTAAAGTTGTCGCTCCAATCAGGTATTTGAGTCTTATCATCGTCTTCCTCATTGTCTCCACCAACAGGAGTTACAGTTTGGGAATGAGGGTCTACATTATGGTCAGAACCTTCTGCGTCTGGTCCTGGATCCGACTCATAAAGATTCTGGGCATCAGTGCAGATCATTTCCTCGTCTGGATTCACAGAAGCGCTGGAGTCGACCTCTGATTCCCAGGCTATAGTATGAGTAAACAGCTCTGCAGACTCAACCATCTGTTCTACCTCATACTCAGACGGGCAGCTGGAGATTTGGGAGCTGTGAGGAAGCAAGTGCGATTTGGGTGACACCTTTGAGGACTGGAGTATTTGTGATGTTGAAGTTGATGTGGAGGAGAGCCCACTTAAAGGAGCACTTGATATCCGTTGAAGCACCTGCTGTTTTTGTGCCTCATCTGGAATTTGTAGCGATTGGCGTGGCCGTAAGAAAGGGATCTTATCACATTGTCCGCTAAAAGAAGTAGACATTTTAGTTTGGCTGGAAGATGGTCTTTCTTCTGCACCTACCCCACGGACACAACCTTTTTTCCCCTTCCCAACACGCCTATTCCCCTTTCCACCAGCAGCAGGCCTTTTTCCACTCATTTTGGTGGTTAATTAATTCACAACTCTGGAGTTGTTTGCACAAAAAAACAATGGATGGTAACCGAGCAGAGCTGAGTGGCCAAACTGTGGTATTAGGCCAAAACTATTGGCTGGGTTAGATGCAGAAAAAAATTATTTTTAATTTGCAACCTGATGGAGGTCAGTATAGATGGACTAATAGACCAAGTCCCACACACCGCTAGAAGCCCAAATATTTTTTCAGAGCTAGATGCAGAAAATTTTTTTATTCAATTTGCAACCTGATGGAGGTCAGTATAGATGGACTAATAGACCAAGTCCCACACACTGCTAGAAGCCCAAATATTTTTTCAGAGCTAGATGCAGAAAAAAATTATTTTTAATTTGCAACCTGATGGAGGTCAGTATAGATGGACTAATAGACCAAGTCCCACACACTGCTAGAAGCCCAAATATTTTTTCAGAGCTAGATGCAGAAAAAAATTATTTTTAATTTGCAACCTGATGGAGGTCAGTATAGATGTACTAATAGAACAAGTCCCACACGCTGCTAGAAGCCCAAATATTTTTTCAGAGATAAATGAAGAAAAAAATTATTTTTAATTTGCAACCTGATGGAGGTCAGTATAGATGGACTAATAGACCAAGTCCCACACACTGCTAGAAGCCCAAATATTTTTTCAGAGCTAGATGCAGAAAAAAATTATTTTTAATTTGCAACCTGATGGAGGTCAGTATAGATGGACTAATAGACCAAGTCCCACACACCTCTAGAAGCCCAAATATTTTTTCAGAGCTAGATGCAGAAAAAAATTATATTCAATTTGCAACCTGCTGGAGGTCAGTATAGAAGGACTAATAGAACAAGTCCCACACACTGCTAGAAGCCCAAATATTTTTTCAGAGCTAAATGAAGAAAAAAATTATTTTTAATTTGCAACCTGATGGAGGTCAGTATAGATGGACTAATAGACCAAGTCCCACACACCGCTAGAAGCCCAAATATTTTTTCAGAGCTAGATGCAGAAAATTTTTTTATTCAATTTGCAACCTGATGGAGGTCAGTATAGATGGACTAATAGACCAAGTCCCACACACTGCTAGAAGCCCAAATATTTTTTCAGAGCTAGATGCAGAAAAAAATTATTTTTAATTTGCAACCTGATGGAGGTCAGTATAGATGGACTAATAGACCAAGTCCCACACACTGCTAGAAGCCCAAATATTTTTTCAGAGCTAGATGCAGAAAAAAATTATTTTTAATTTGCAACCTGATGGAGGTCAGTATAGATGGACTAATAGAACAAGTTCCACACGCTGCTAGAAGCCCAAATATTTTTTCAGAGATAAATGAAGAAAAAAATTATTTTTAATTTGCAACCTGATGGAGGTCAGTATAGATGGACTAATAGACCAAGTCCCACACACTGCTAGAAGCCCAAATATTTTTTCAGAGCTAGATGCAGAAAAAAATTATATTCAGTTTGCAACCTGATGGAGGTCAGTATAGATGGACTAATAGAATGATGCTATGCCCAAAACATTTTACTTCACTAGGTGCAGTAAAAAAATTGGTATTCTATACACAGGTGGTATATCTTGCAACACAGATAGGCTACTCCACTGACTAACACACTCTGCAATAGGCCAAAAAGGATTAGCTTTGCTAGATTCAGCCAAATGCTGTTAAAAAAAACTTGCACAGCACTGGCACAGACCTGCCTGGCAAAAACTGATAGGAACTGATGTAACCTAGTCCTGAAAAGGACTCCAATTACAATTAGTCTTTACTCCCACAATCTATCTATTTAAGAGCACAGACCTGCCTGATAAAAGTCGTAGGAAATGCTGTAACCTAGTCCTTAAAAGGACTGCAATCACAACTATTCCCTACTCCCAAGCTATCTGTATATTTGTGCGAAAATTGGCTTGAAATTAACAAGGTATAGCACACACAGCAACAGCGGTGCCGTCTAACACGCAGCTGCAGCAGTGAGAAAATGGTGGCGAAGGGGAAAATGGCTTGGTCTTATAGGGCAAGGACATGTGACATACACTGCCAATCACACATGCCCTTGCTTGTGTGAAAAAAAGCACTTCGCTCCGTGTGTGCGCTGCTGATAGGCTGACAGATTGCACATCCCCACTGCAAATGCGGGAAAGAGAAAAAAAAATGGAGATCTTCATTGTTCCTGCAGAGATCCATCCCCTGCCCCTCCCCCCGCCCCGCTGTACACTCAAACTGCGTATTAACATTAATTTTCATCATTACTGAGAAAAAATCCAGTTATGATTTTGGTGCACGAACAGTTATCGAACATAACCTCGAACAGCCGAATTTTTCTCAAATTGTTCGTGTTCGCCGACCGGCTCGAACACCGCCCAAAACAGCTCGAATTTGAGATTGGCGAACAGTTCGAGTAGAACAACGCTCATCTCTAGTCAGTATAGATGGACCAATAGAGAAAGTCCCACACACTGCTAGAAGGCCAAATAGTTTTTTAGAGCTAGATGCAGACAAAAAAATATTTTGAAATTGCAACCTGATGGAGGTCAGTATAGGTGGACTAATAGAACAAGTCCCACACACTGCTAGAAGGCCAAATATTTTTTCAGAGCTAGATGCAGAAAAAAATTATATTCAGTTTGCAACCTGATGGAGGTCAGTATAGATGGACTAATAGAACAAGTCCCACACACAGCTAGAAGGCCAAATATTTTTTCAGAGGTAGATGCAGAAAAAAAATATATTCAGTTTGCAACCTGATGGAGGTCAGTATAGATGGACTAATAGAGAAAGTCCCACACACTGCTAGAAGGAAAAATATTTTTTCAGAGCTAGATGCAGGTAAAAATTATTTTTAATTTGCAACCTGATGGAGGTCAGTATAGATGGACTAATAGAGAAAGTCCCACACACTGCTAGAAGGCCAAATATTTTTTCAGAGCTAGATGCAGATAAAAATTATTTTTAATTTGCAACCTGATGGAGGTCAGTATAGATGGACTAATAGAGAAAGTCCCACACACTGCTAGAAGGCCAAATATTTTTTCAGAGCTAGATGCAGATAAAAATTATTTTTAATTTGCAACCTGATGGAGGTCAGTATAGATGGACTAATAGAGAAAGTCCCACACACTGCTAGAAGGCCAAACAGTTTTTCAGAGCTAGATGCAGATAAAAATTATTTTTAATTTGCAACCTGATGGAGGTCAGCATAGATGGACTAATAGAGAAAGTCCCACACACTGCTAGAAGCCCAAATAATTTTTCAGAACTAGATGCAGAAAAAAATTATATTCAGTTTGCAACCTGATGGAGGTCAGTATAGATGGACTAATAGAACAAGTCCCACACACTGCTAGAAGCCCAAATATTTTTTCAGAGCTAGATGCAGAAAAAAATTATATTCAATTTGCAACCTGATAGAGGTCAGTATAGATGGACTAATAGAGAAAGTCCCACACACTGCTAGAAGGCCAAATATTTTTTCAGAGCTAGATGCAGACAAAAAATTATTTTGAATTTGCAACCTGATGGAGGTCAGTATAGGTGGACTAATAGAACAAGTCCCACACACTGCTAGAAGGCCAAATATTTTTTCAGAGCTAGATGCAGAAAAAAATTATATTCAGTTTGCAACCTGATGGAGGTCAGTATAGATGGACTAATAGAACAAGTCCCACACACAGCTAGAAGCCCAAATATTTTTTCAGAGGTAGATGCAGAAAAAAAATATATTCAGTTTGCAACCTGATGGAGGTCAGTATAGATGGACTAATAGATAAAGTCCCACACACTGCTAGAAGGCCAAATATTTTTTCAGAGCTAGATGCAGATAAAAAATTTTTTTAATTTGCAACCTGATGGAGGTCAGTATAGATGGACTAATAGAGAAAGTCCCACACACTGCTAGAAGGCCAAATATTTTTTCAGAGCTAGATGCAGAAAAAAATTATATTCAGTTTGCAGCCTGATGGAGGTCAGTATAGATGGACTAATAGAACAAGTCCCACACACAGCTAGAAGGCCAAATATTTTTTCAGAGGTAGATGCAGATAAAAATTATTTTTAATTTACAACCTGATGGAGGTCAGTATAGATGGACTAATAGAACAAGTCCCACACACTGCTAGAAGGCCAAATATTTTTTCAGAGCTAGATGCAGACAAAAAATTATTTAGAATTTGCAACGTGATGGAGGTCAGTATAGATGGACTAATAGAACAAGTCCCACACACTGCTAGAAGGCCAAATATTTTTTTCAGAGCTAGATGCAGAAAAAAATTATATTCAGTTTGCAACCTGATGGAGGTCAGTATAGATGGACTAATAGAAAAAGTCCCACACACAGCTAGAAGGCCAAATATTTTTTCAGAGGTAGATGCAGAAAAAAAATATATTCAGTTTGCAACCTGATGGAGGTCAGTATAGATGGACTAATAGAGAAAGTCCCACACACTGCTAGAAGGCGAAATATTTTTTCAGAGCTAGATGCAGATAAAAATTATTTTTAATTTGCAACCTGATGGAGGTCAGTATAGATGGACTAATAGAGAAAGTCCCACACACTGCTAGAAGGCCAAATATTTTTTCAGAGCTTGATGCAGATAAAAATTATTTTTAATTTGCAACCTGATGGAGGTCAGTATAGATGGACTAATAGAGAAAGTCCCACACACTGCTAGAAGGCCAAATATTTTTTCAGAGCTAGATGCAGATAAAAATTATTTTTAATTTGCAACCTGATGGAGGTCAGTATAGATGGACTAATAGAGAAAGTCCCACACACTGCTAGAAGGCCAAATATTTTTTCAGAGCTAGATGCAGATAAAAATTATTTTTAATTTGCAACCTGATGGAGGTCAGCATAGGTGGACTAATAGAGAAAGTCCCACACACTGCTAGAAGCCCAAATAATTTTTCAGAGCTAGATGCAGAAAAAATTATATTCAATTTGCAACCTGATGGAGGTCAGTATAGATGGACTAATAGAGAAAGTCCCACACACTGCTAGAAGGCCAAATATTTTTCAGAGCTAGATGCAGACAAAAAATTATTTTGAATTTGCAACCTGATGGAGGTCAGTATAGGTGGACTAATAGAACAAGTCCCACACACTGCTAGAAGGCCAAATATTTTTTCAGAGGTAAATGCAGAAAAAAATTATATTCAGTTTGCAACCTGATGGAGGTCAGTATAGATGGACTAATAGAACAAGTCCCACACACAGCTAGAAGCCCAAATATTTTTTCAGAGGTAGATGCAGAAAAAAAATATATTCAGTTTGCAACCTGATGGACGTCAGTATAAATGGACTAATAGAGAAAGTCCCACACACTGCTAGAAGGCCAAATATTTTTTCAGAGCTAGATGCAGATAAAAATTATTTTTAATTTGCAACCTGATGGAGGTCAGTATAGATGGACTAATAGAGAAAGTCCCACACACTGCTAGAAGGCCAAATATTTTTTCAGAGCTAGATGCAGAAAAAAATTATATTCAGTTTGCAACCTGATGGAGGTCAGTATAGATGGACTAATAGAACAAGTCCCACACACAGCTAGAAGCCCAAATATTTTTTCAGAGCTAGATGCAGATAAAAATTATTTTTAATTTGCAACCTGATGGAGGTCAGTATAGATGGACTAATAGAGAAAGTCCCACACACTGCTAGAAGGCCAAATATTTTTTCAGAGCTAGATGCAGAAAAAAATTATATTCAGTTTGCAACCTGATGGAGGTCAGTATAGATGGACTAATAGAACAAGTCCCACACACAGCTAGAAGGCCAAATATTTTTTCAGAGGTAGATGCAGAAAAAAAATATATTCAGTTTGCAACCTGATGGAGGTCAGTATAGATGGACTAATAGAGAAAGTCCCACACACTGCTAGAAGGAAAAATATTTTTTCAGAGCTAGATGCAGGTAAAAATTATTTTTAATTTGCAACCTGATGGAGGTCAGTATAGATGGACTAATAGAGAAAGTCCCACACACTGCTAGAAGGCCAAATATTTTTTCAGAGCTAGATGCAGATAAAAATTATTTTTAATTTGCAACCTGATGGAGGTCAGTATAGATGGACTAATAGAGAAAGTCCCACACACTGCTAGAAGGCCAAATATTTTTTCAGAGCTAGATGCAGATAAAAATTATTTTTAATTTGCAACCTGATGGAGGTCAGTATAGATGGACTAATAGAGAAAGTCCCACACACTGCTAGAAGGCCAAACAGTTTTTCAGAGCTAGATGCAGATAAAAATTATTTTTAATTTGCAACCTGATGGAGGTCAGCATAGATGGACTAATAGAGAAAGTCCCACACACTGCTAGAAGCCCAAATAATTTTTCAGAACTAGATGCAGAAAAAAATTATATTCAGTTTGCAACCTGATGGAGGTCAGTATAGATGGACTAATAGAACAAGTCCCACACACTGCTAGAAGCCCAAATATTTTTTCAGAGCTAGATGCAGAAAAAAATTATATTCAATTTGCAACCTGATAGAGGTCAGTATAGATGGACTAATAGAGAAAGTCCCACACACTGCTAGAAGGCCAAATATTTTTTCAGAGCTAGATGCAGACAAAAAATTATTTTGAATTTGCAACCTGATGGAGGTCAGTATAGGTGGACTAATAGAACAAGTCCCACACACTGCTAGAAGGCCAAATATTTTTTCAGAGCTAGATGCAGAAAAAAATTATATTCAGTTTGCAACCTGATGGAGGTCAGTATAGATGGACTAATAGAACAAGTCCCACACACAGCTAGAAGCCCAAATATTTTTTCAGAGGTAGATGCAGAAAAAAAATATATTCAGTTTGCAACCTGATGGAGGTCAGTATAGATGGACTAATAGATAAAGTCCCACACACTGCTAGAAGGCCAAATATTTTTTCAGAGCTAGATGCAGATAAAAAATTTTTTTAATTTGCAACCTGATGGAGGTCAGTATAGATGGACTAATAGAGAAAGTCCCACACACTGCTAGAAGGCCAAATATTTTTTCAGAGCTAGATGCAGAAAACAATTATATTCAGTTTGCAGCCTGATGGAGGTCAGTATAGATGGACTAATAGAACAAGTCCCACACACAGCTAGAAGGCCAAATATTTTTTCAGAGGTAGATGCAGATAAAAATTATTTTTAATTTACAACCTGATGGAGGTCAGTATAGATGGACTAATAGAACAAGTCCCACACACTGCTAGAAGGCCAAATATTTTTCAGAGCTAGATGCAGATAAAAAATTATTTTGAATTTGCAACCTGATGGAGGTCAGTATAGGTGGACTAATAGAACAAGTCCCACACACTGCTAGAAGGCCAAATATTTTTTCAGAGGTAAATGCAGAAAAAAATTATATTCAGTTTGCAACCTGATGGAGGTCAGTATAGATGGACTAATAGAACAAGTCCCACACACAGCTAGAAGCCCAAATATTTTTTCAGAGGTAGATGCAGAAAAAAAATATATTCAGTTTGCAACCTGATGGACGTCAGTATAAATGGACTAATAGAGAAAGTCCCACACACTGCTAGAAGGCCAAATATTTTTTCAGAGCTAGATGCAGATAAAAATTATTTTTAATTTGCAACCTGATGGAGGTCAGTATAGATGGACTAATAGAGAAAGTCCCACACACTGCTAGAAGGCCAAATATTTTTTCAGAGCTAGATGCAGAAAAAAATTATATTCAGTTTGCAACCTGATGGAGGTCAGTATAGATGGACTAATAGAACAAGTCCCACACACAGCTAGAAGCCCAAATATTTTTTCAGAGGTAGATGCAGATAAAAATTATTTTTAATTTGCAACCTGATGGAGGTCAGTATAGATGGACTAATAGAGAAAGTCCCACACACTGCTAGAAGGCCAAATATTTTTTCAGAGCTAGATGCAGACAAAAAATTATTTTGAATTTGCAACGTGATGGAGGTCAGTATAGATGGACTAATAGAACAAGTCCCACACACTGCTAGAAGGCCAAATATTTTTTCAGAGTTAGATGCAGAAAAAAATTATATTCAGTTTGCAACCTGATGGAGGTCAGTATAGATGGACTAATAGAACAAGTCCCACACACTGCTAGAAGCCCAAATATTTTTTCAGAGCTAGATGCAGAAAAAAATTATATTCAATTTGCAACCTGATGGAGGTCAGTATAGATGGATTAATAGAGAAAGTCCCACACACTGCTAGAAGGCCAAATATTTTTTCAGAGCTAGATGCAGACAAAAAATTATTTTGAATTTGCAACCTGATGGAGGTCAGTATAGGTGGACTAATAGAACAAGTCCCACACACTGCTAGAAGGCCAAATATTTTTTCAGAGCTAGATGCAGAAAAAAATTATATTCAGTTTCCAACCTGATGGAGGTCAGTATAGATGGACTAATAGAACAAGTCCCACACACAGCTAGAAGCCCAAATATTTTTTCAGAGGTAGATGCAGAAAAAAAATATATTCAGTTTGCAACCTGATGGAGGTCAGTATAGATGGACTAATAGAGAAAGTCCCACCCACTGCTAGAAGGCCAAATATTTTTTCAGAGCTAGATGCAGATAAAAATTATTTTTAATTTGCAACCTAATGGAGGTCAGTATAGATGGACTAATAGAGAAAGTCCCACACACTGCTAGAAGGCCAAATATTTTTTCAGTGCTAGATGCAGAAAAAAATTATATTCAGTTTGCAACCTGATGGAGGTCAGTATAGATGGACTAATAGAACAAGTCCCACACAAAGCTAGAAGCCCAAATATTTTTTCAGAGGTAGATGCAGATAAAAATTATTTTTAATTTACAACCTGATGGAGGTCAGTATAGATGGACTAATAGAACAAGTCCCACACACTGCTAGAAGGCCAAATATTTTTTCAGAGCTAGATGCAGACAAAAAATTATTTAGAATTTGCAACGTGATGGAGGTCAGTATAGATGGACTAATAGAACAAGTCCCACACACTGCTAGAAGGCCAAATATTTTTTTCAGAGCTAGATGCAGAAAAAAATTATATTCAGTTTGCAACCTGATGGAGGTCAGTATAGATGGACTAATAGAACAAGTCCCACACACAGCTAGAAGGCCAAATATTTTTTCAGAGGTAGATGCAGAAAAAAAATATATTCAGTTTGCAACCTGATGGAGGTCAGTATAGATGGACTAATAGAGAAAGTCCCACACACTGCTAGAAGGCCAAATATTTTTTCAGAGCTAGATGCAGATAAAAATTATTTTTAATTTGCAACCTGATGGAGGTCAGTATAGATGGACTAATAGAGAAAGTCCCACACACTGCTAGAAGGCCAAATATTTTTTCAGAGCTAGATGCAGATAAAAATTATTTTTAATTTGCAACCTGATGGAGGTCAGTATAGATGGACTAATAGAGAAAGTCCCACACACTGCTAGAAGGCCAAATATTTTTTCAGAGCTAGATGCAGATAAAAATTAATTTTAGTTTGCAACCTGATGGAGGTCAGTATAGATGGACTAATAGAGAAAGTCCCACACACTGCTAGAAGGCCAAATATTTTTTCAGAGCTAGATGCAGATAAAAATTATTTTTAATTTGCAACCTGATGGAGGTCAGCATAGGTGGACTAATAGAGAAAGTCCCACACACTGCTAGAAGCCCAAATAATTTTTCAGAGCTAGATGCAGAAAAAATTATATTCAATTTGCAACCTGATGGAGGTCAGTATAGATGGACTAATAGAGAAAGTCCCACACACTGCTAGAAGGCCAAATATTTTTCAGAGCTAGATGCAGACAAAAAATTATTTTGAATTTGCAACCTGATGGAGGTCAGTATAGGTGGACTAATAGAACAAGTCCCACACACTGCTAGAAGGCCAAATATTTTTTCAGAGGTAGATGCAGAAAAAAATTATATTCAGTTTGCAACCTGATGGAGGTCAGTATAGATGGACTAATAGAACAAGTCCCACACACAGCTAGAAGCCCAAATATTTTTTCAGAGATAGATGAAGAAAAAAAATATATTCAGTTTGCAACCTGATGGACGTCAGTATAAATGGACTAATAGAGAAAGTCCCACACACTGCTAGAAGGCCAAATATTTTTTCAGAGCTAGATGCAGATAAAAATTATTTTTAATTTGCAACCTGCTGGAGGTCAGTATAGATGGACTAATAGAGAAAGTCCCACACACTGCTAGAAGGCCAAATATTTTTTCAGAGCTAGATGCAGAAAAAAATTATATTCAGTTTGCAACCTGATGGAGGTCAGTATAGATGGACTAATAGAACAAGTCCCACACACAGCTAGAAGCCCAAATATTTTTTCAGAGGCAGATGCAGATAAAAATTATTTTTAATTTGCAACCTGATGGAGGTCAGTATAGATGGACTAATAGAGAAAGTCCCACACACTGCTAGAAGGCCAAATATTTTTTCAGAGCTAGATGCAGACAAAAAATTATTTTGAATTTGCAACGTGATGGAGGTCAGTATAGATGGACTAATAGAACAAGTCCCACACACAGCTAGAAGCCCAAATATTTTTTCAGAGGTAGATGCAGATAAAAATTATTTTTAATTTGCAACCTGATGGAGGTCAGTATAGATGGACTAATAGAGAAAGTCCCACACACTGCTAGAAGGCCAAATATTTTTTCAGAGCTAGATGCAGACAAAAAATTATTTTGAATTTGCAACGTGATGGAGGTCAGTATAGATGGACTAATAGAACAAGTCCCACACACTGCTAGAAGGCCAAATATTTTTTCAGAGTTAGATGCAGAAAAAAATTATATTCAGTTTGCAACCTGATGGAGGTCAGTATAGATGGACTAATAGAACAAGTCCCACACACTGCTAGAAGCCCAAATATTTTTTCAGAGCTAGATGCAGAAAAAAATTATATTCAATTTGCAACCTGATGGAGGTCAGTATAGATGGATTAATAGAGAAAGTCCCACACACTGCTAGAAGGCCAAATATTTTTTCAGAGCTAGATGCAGACAAAAAATTATTTTGAATTTGCAACCTGATGGAGGTCAGTATAGGTGGACTAATAGAACAAGTCCCACACACTGCTAGAAGGCCAAATATTTTTTCAGAGCTAGATGCAGAAAAAAATTATATTCAGTTTCCAACCTGATGGAGGTCAGTATAGATGGACTAATAGAACAAGTCCCACACAAAGCTAGAAGCCCAAATATTTTTTCAGAGGTAGATGCAGAAAAAAAATATATTCAGTTTGCAACCTGATGGAGGTCAGTATAGATGGACTAATAGAGAAAGTCCCACCCACTGCTAGAAGGCCAAATATTTTTTCAGAGCTAGATGCAGATAAAAATTATTTTTAATTTGCAACCTGATGGAGGTCAGTATAGATGGACTTATAGAGAAAGTCCCACACACTGCTAGAAGGCCAAATATTTTTTCAGTGCTAGATGCAGAAAAAAATTATATTCAGTTTGCAACCTGATGGAGGTCAGTATAGATGGACTAATAGAACAAGTCCCACACACAGCTAGAAGCCCAAATATTTTTTCAGAGGTAGATGCAGATAAAAATTATTTTTAAATTACAACCTGATGGAGGTCAGTATAGATGGACTAATAGAGAAAGTCCCACACACTGCTAGAAGGCCAAATATTTTTTCAGAGCTAGATGCAGACAAAAAATTATTTAGAATTTGCAACGTGATGGAGGTCAGTATAGATGGACTAATAGAACAAGTCCCACACACTGCTAGAAGGCCAAATATTTTTTCAGAGCTAGATGCAGAAAAAAATTATATTCAGTTTGCAACCTGATGGAGGTCAGTATAGATGGACTAATAGAACAAGTCCCACACACTGCTAGAAGCCCAAATATTTTTTCAGAGCTAGATGCAGAAAAAAATTATATTCAATTTGCAACCTGATGGAGGTCAGTATAGATGGACTAATAGAGAAAGTCCCACACACTGTTAGAAGGCCAAATATTTTTTCAGAGCTAGATGCAGACAAAAAATTATTTTGAATTTGCAACCTGATGGAAGTCAGTATAGGTGGACTAATAGAACAAGTCCCACACACTGCTAGAAGCCCAAATATTTTTTCAGAGCTAGATGCAGAAAAAAATTATATTCAGTTTGCAACCTGATGGAGGTCAGTATAGATGGACTAATAGAGAAAGTCCCACACACTGTTAGAAGGCCAAATATTTTTTCAGAGCTAGATGCAGACAAAAAATTATTTTGAATTTGCAACCTGATGGAAGTCAGTATAGGTGGACTAATAGAACAAGTCCCACACACTGCTAGAAGCCCAAATATTTTTTCAGAGCTAGATGCAGAAAAAAATTATATTCAGTTTGCAACCTGATGGAGGTCAGTATAGATGGACTAATATAACAAGTCCCACACACTGCTAGAAGGCCAAATATTTTTTCAGAGGTAGACGCAGAAAAAAATTATATTCAGTTTGCAACCTGATGGAGGTCAGTATAGATGGACTAATAGAACAAGTCCCACACACAGCTAGAAGCCCAAATATTTTTTCAGAGGTAGATGCAGAAAAAAATTATATTCAGTTTGCAACCTGATGGAGGTCAGTATATATGGACTAATAAAACAAGTCCCACACACAGCTAGAAGCCCAAATATTTTTTCAGAGGTAGATGCAGAAAAAAAAATATATTCAGTTTGCAACCTGATGGAGGTCAGTATAGATGGACTAATAGAGAAAGTCCCACACACTGCTAGAAGGCCAAATATTTTTTCAGAGCTAGATGCAGACAAAAAATTATTTTTAATTTGCAACCTGATGGAGGTCAGTATAGATGGACTAATAGAACAAGTCCCACACACTGCTAGAAGGCCAAATATTTTTTCAGAGCTAGATGCAGAAAAAAATTATATTCAGTTTGCAACCTGATGGAGGTCAGTATAGATGGACTAATAGAACAAGTCCCACACACTGCTAGAAGCCCAAATATTTTTTCAGAGCTAGATGCAGAAAAAAATTATATTCAATTTGCAACCTGATGGAGGTCAGTATAGATGGACTAATAGAATGATGCTATGCCCAAAAGATTTTACTTCACTAGGTGCAGTAAAAAAATTGTTATTCTATACACAGGTGGTATATCTTGCAACACAGATAGGCTACTCCACTGACTAACACACTCTGCAATAGGCCAAAAAGGATTAGCTTTTCTAGATTCAGCCAAATGCTGTGAAAAAAACTTGCACAGCACTGGCACAGACCTGCCTGGCAAAAACTGATAGGAACTGATGTAACCTAGTCCTGAAAAGGACTGCAATTACAATTAGTCTTTACTCCCACAACCTATCTATTTAAGAGCACAGACCTGCCTGATAAAAGTCGTAGGAAATGCTGTAACCTAGTCCTTAAAAGGACTGCAATCACAACTATTCCCTACTCCCAAGCTATCTGTAAATTTGTGCGAAAATTGGCTTGAAATTAACAAGGTATAGCGCACACAGCAACAGCGGTGCCGTCTAACACGCAGCTGCAGCAGTGAGAAAATGGTGGCGACGGGGAAAATGGCTTGGTCTTATAGGGTAAGGACATGTGACATACACTGCCAATGACACATGCCCTTGCTTGTGTGAAAAAAAGCACTTCGCTCCGTGTGTGCGCTGCTGATAGGCTGACAGATTGCACCTCCCCACTGTAAATGCGGGAAAGAGAAAAAAAAATGGAGATCTTCATTATTCCTGCAGAGATCCATCCCCTGCCCCTCCCCCCGCCCCGCTGTACACTCAAACTGCGTATTAACATTAATTTTCATCATTACTGAGAAAAAATCCAGTTATGATTTTGGTGCACGAACATTTATCGAACGTAACCTCGAACAGCCGAATTTTTCTCAAATCGTTCGTGTTCGCCGAACGGCTCGAACACCGCCCAAAACAGCTCGAATTTGAGATTGACGAACAGTTCGAGTCGAACAACGCTCATCTCTACTTTTGACTCGCCCCCTGGGCCTAGTGTGGATGTGTGTGTGGGTTACCCGGAGCCGGGTCTCTGGGGGTTGTAGTCTCCGTGGCTGCGACCCTGTCCCGTGGCTCAGGGTGGTCAGGCCGATGGCAGTCTTTTAGGGGTTTTAGGTTAATTGTCCGACTACGCCACCCGTGGATTGCGGTCAGGGGGTACCGCCGCTGCGAGGCAGTCTGCTGAGTCTGGTGTGGTGTGCGCAGCAAAAGATGGGATAACTCCCCACGGGAGGAGTATGGCCTCAGGGCAGGGAATGTGGATGATGGGAGTGATGGTGCGCAAGCGTCTCAGCACTAGTAGTGCTGGTGCGGCGATGAGCAGGAACTACTCAGACTCTTTGCAGTGCAATTCAGGGTCTTTACTGGTGATATTAAGGCAGACCCTCCCTGGAGAACTGGCTAGCATAAGGGGCCTGGTCAGTCTGCGAGCAAACAGGAGTTCCCCTGGCCAGGTGGAGTTGTAGGCCTCCCCGTCTATCTGCACTCTTTCTGGCTACCTTGCTGTAAGCGGGTAGAAGTAGCCCACGTCCCTGAGTATACCATGTGGTGCTCACCCGTATGACTGGTGACTTGGGGCCTTCTGTTAGCCTCTGCTCCTGGATGGTGGTGCTGGTCCCTTCCTTGTGACTGAGCCTCCGGGCTTCTATGGCCAGAGGACCTGGAATACCCTGCCGGCTGGTTTCTGCTGCTGGGTGGATATCAGTCCCCACAGCCTCGGACTCCGGTGTCCGGTTATCAGATTCTTCTGCCAGGGCGAGCTATATCTCTGCTTAGCTTCCAGCCCCTGGTCTTCTGCTCCTAGCTCCTACAGAGCTCCTGCTGTTTCTTTTCCTGTGTCTGGAACTGTCTCCAGGCTCTGACTCAACTCACTAATCCCGCCTCAGACCCAGTTTATAAGGGCAGATTCCTCCCCTTCCAGGTCTGGGCAGGAAGTGTTGCATGCTTAAGGGCTCCTGACCAGAGAAATCTCCCACTTGCTCTCAGACGTAATATTTTTATTATTGGGGCAACCAGACCCCTGGGGTGCCACATTCCCCCCTAGTAAATTTTAGTACTCCGGGACTAAACACATTTTTAAGAAAACACAAATACAGGGTATAAACACTAATACAACAACATATATACAAGAAGCTTTAGTCTTTAGAGGTCACGGCGTGTCCGTAACCGGGTGTCCATATCACCCAACAAGGTGAAGTCTTGGCACAGAGTAGGGGACCTGTCCAAAGCAAACCCCAAGCGTTGGCTCCGGGCGTGGCTGCAAGGCTGAGGCTAGCTACTTTGGGCCACAAGGAGGCCATGCCAGACAGGTTTTCTCTTCCATGGCCATCTTCGCAAGAGGCACCAAGGTGCAACTATCTACATGTAGTTCCGGTTATTCAGCGTCCATAACCTGTCAGTCCAAATAAACCTGCAGGGTAACTAGAGAAACATAATAAGTAACCAGGTAACAAAAACATAAACCTTTTTCAACATTTGCAATTTACAGATTACATTTTAGATTCTCCAGCGAGCGGGCATCTGTCATCTAGTGCTGCTGGTGGACCTACGTAACCCACTATCTGGTTCTGCACTACAGGGTGTAGAAGGTGTTACGGGCAGGCCTGGCAGCTTTCTGCGTACTCTTTGGCTCACTACGGGCACGGCAGGCTCACTATTAGCAGAGGGTTGATTCTCCTGGGCTGCTGGTATGGATTCTTCTGCCTCCTGGGCCGGCTGCTCTTCTGACACTACCTGTTCTTCTGTAGGTCCTTGAGGGGCTGGCTGGAGAAAGGTGAGGATGGGTACCACGACTGCGTTGTTGATTTGAGTCCAGGACCGGGGAAAGTCTCCGAGTACGGTACTGATCATTTCTTCCCTTTCCTCTGTGGGTTGAGGGTTCTCTTGATCTTCGTCTGGGCTTTGCAGCTGCTCGGGACACTTTTTCAGGTGGTCTCTGGAGACAATGGCTGTGGTCTCTCCTCCATCCTTACTGATTACACAGACTTTTGGGTTCTCATGGCTTGAGGGCAGTACGGTGTACGGTTCCTTCTCCCACTGTTCGTCCAACTTGTGGAGCCGCCTCTTTCTCTTCAAGACCTGCTCTCCAGGTACCAGGGGAACAGCGGGAGCATACTGGTTATAAGCCTTCTCTTGCCTTTCTCTTGCTTGAGACAGACTCCTCTCGATGCTCTCCTGTACTTTCCGATACTGCTGCTGCCGTTCTGTATCCCAGTCTGCCTCTGGCGAGGTGTCCTCAGGTGTCAGGACTCCCATATCCAGGTCAATAGGCAGCTTACCAGGTCTTGCTCTCATTAGGTAAGCCGGCGTACAGGTGGTGGAGCCTACGGGGATGTGATTGTACAAGTCCACCAAATCAGGCAGTTTTTCAGGCCACAGACTGCGTTCCTCCAGGGGCAACGTTTTTAGCAAGTCTATCACCACCTGGTTCATTTTCTCACATAGTCAGTTGGTCTGAGTGTGATAGGGTGTTGTTCTTATCTTCCTGCAGCCATACAGATTGCAGAACTCCTGGAAGACCTCCGCTTCGAAGGCTGGTCCTTGGTCCGTCAGCACTTGCTCCGGATACCCGTGTGGACGGCAGAAGTGCAGCTGGAAGGCCCTGGCTGCTGTTTGGGCCGTTAAGTCCTTGACAGGGACCACCACTAGGAACCAGGAGTAGTGATCTATGATGGTGATGGCGTAGACGTACCCAGATTTGCTTGGAGCCAGTTTCACATGGTCCAGGGCTACCAGTTCCAGTGGCTGCCTGGTGATGATGGACTGCAGGGGAGTCTTCTGGCTGGCACGGTCCTTCCTTCTTAGGTTGCACAGGCCACAGTCTCTGCACCACCTCTCGATGGCTCCTCTCATGCCTATCCAGTAGAACCGTTCACGTAACAAGAACTCCAGCTTTTTCCATCCGAAGTGTCCTGCTCCGTTGTGGTATGCCTCCAGAACCATAGCCGCGTCTCATCTTGGGACCACTACCTGCCAGGTCAGCTCATGTGTTGGAGAGTTGACCATTCTCCGGCACAGCTTCTCCCTGTAGAGGAACAGCTTACTTTTCTCCTTCCACAGTTGCTTGGTCTCCTCCGGAGCGTCTGGGTCAAGATGGGCATCAGCCTGTGTCAGCATTTCCTTCACCAGATGGACTGCGGGATCACTGTCTTGTGTCTCCGCCCAGCTGTAGTAGGGTAAGGGATTGAATGTAGCAGAGTGCCTGTCCTTCACACTGTGGGAATACAGGGTAATCCCATGACGGTGGAACGCAGGGAGTTCGACTTCTTCCAGATCTTCTGGATCTTCCCCTACGTCCGGTAAGTTTGGCATTCTGGACAGGGCATCCGCGTTGGCATTTGAGTGTCCCGCCCGGTATTTGATGGTGAATTCGTAGTTGGACAGGCGGGCCATCCATCTCTGCTCCAGGGCACCAAGTCTTGCTGTGTCCAGGTGTGTCAACGGGTTGTTATCCATGTACACGGTGAACTTGGAAGAGGCAAGGTAATGCTTGAAACGTTCGGTCACTGCCCACACCACGGCCAGGAACTCTAGCTTGAATGAGCTATAATTCTCAGGGTTTCTCTCTGTGGGCCGTAGTTTTCGGCTGGCGTAAGCGATTACCCGTTCTTTCTCCTGCTGGATCTGGGACAGTACGGCTCCTAGCCCGATGTTGCTTGCGTCTGTGTGGAGGATAAAGGGCTGGCTGTAGTCAGGGTACGCCAGGATTTTATCCCCCGTGAGGGCCATCTTTAGCTGGCGGAAGGACTCCTCTTCCAGCTTTTCCCACCTGAAGGGCGGCTTCTGGTTTTTGGCCTTCCTGGATTGACCTATCAGGAGGTCCTGCATAGGAGCTGCCATTTTGGTGAAACCGGGAATGAATCTTCGGTAGTAGTCTACCAACCCGAGAAACTGCCGCACTTCCTTTATGCTGGAGGGTCTTGGCCAGTCTTTAATCACGGTGATCTTATCGGGGTCGGGAGCCACTCCGTCAGCACTCACCACGTGTCCCAGGTATTGCACCTTTGGTTTCAGCAGGTGACACTTGGAGGGTTTCACCTTGAGGCCGTAGCTTGCCAGGGCGTCAAACACTTCTGCCAGGTGTTTCAGATGGTCCTCATAGGTTTTGGAATAGACAATGACATCGTCCAGGTATAACAGGACTGTCTCGAAATTCCGGTGTCCCAGACAGCATTCCATCAACCGTTGGAAGGTTCCTGGTGCGTTGCAGAGCCCGAACGGCATACAGTTGAATTCTCTGAGGCCCATCGGGGTGGTGAATGCAGTCTTCTCCTTGTCTGCCTCTGCTACAGGAACCTGCCAGTACCCGCTAGTAAGATCCAAAGTGGAGAAGAAGTTAGCAGATTTTAATGCAGCTAAAGATTCTTCTATCCTAGGTAATGGGTACGCATCTTTGTGTGTGATACGGTTGACCTTTCTGTAGTCTACACACATTCTCATTGTGTTGTCCTTCTTTTTCACTAGAACTGTCCCTGATTACCCCAGCCTCCTTCATGTCCCGCAACATCCCCTTTGCATGCTGATAGTGTGCAGGGGGTACAGGTCAGTATCTTTCCTTTATGGGTGGATGGTCTCCTGTGGGGATGTGATGTTCTACCCCCTTTACTCGCCCGAAGTCTAGCAGGTGTTTACTAAAGACTCTTTCGTACTCCTGAACCACCCGGTAGACTCCCTGTTTTTGGTGTGAGGGAGTGGAGTCAGTACCCAAATGCAGTTGCTGACACCAGTCCTCCATTTGTTTCTTAGAGCCGTTACCTTCCTCTGGTTGAGATGGAGGCAAGGGTTCTACGGCCTTTACAGAATTTTGGTTTATGGTGAACAATTTGGCTAGCGTGGCATACCGGGGCAGATATACTTCTCTCTCCCTGATATTTATGATGCGGACGGGCACCCTCCCATGGCGTACATCGACCACCCCCCCCCTCCCTTAGGTGGTCCTACTGTCTGAGTAGACGGGTTCTACCATTGCTTGGTAGTCCCTACCTCTCAGACCAATAGCTGCCCGGCACCAGATCATCATCTCACTTTTCGGGGGCATGGCAATAGGGAACGGGTCACACATTCTCACGCTACCTATCTCACCACCAGATAGTTCCACTTGTTGCCGCTTCATCAGTGCCCAGATCTCTTTTTGGAGAACACGCTGCTGACTGGAGCTTGGCAACCTGCTGTAAAATGAGAATCACCTCTGCAAGACAATTTTCAATCACGTTAGTTCCCAAGGTTATTCTAGGGTGGCTCTCATGACGGTCTATGTCCACAATAATCAGTCCTTGTGCCGCCAGTTCGACTTTACCGACTTTAATGGTCACCTCCTTGAATCCCACCTGCGGCACGGGCTGACCATTGCTGGCGATGATACTCAGGTCGTCATCTGGGTAGCGGGTTATGTCCGAGTCATTCCAGTACCGCTTAAAGAGCACTTACGGGATGGTGGTCACCTGTGACCCAGTGTCCAGTAGGGCACTCATAGGAATGCCATCCAGTACCACAGGCAAGACCGGACGTCCCCCTACGTATTTATCACGCCAGTTCGATGGGCCTGATGATCTTATGCCTGGGGGTTGGCCCTCTACCCCAGGTTGTGCCCGTTTAAATGACAGTACCTTGCCATATGTCCGGGTTGATTGCAGCGGCGGCAGATGGGTTGTCCGTCCTCGTTGTATCTGTCGCTGGGTCTTCCTCTGGACGTTGGGATCCTTCTCTGTCGGCGCCACGGGACGTCCTCCGGTCCGGATGCCAGCTTGATCCTTCCTGGAGGAGAGACCTGTAAAGACTGCACAGTTCTGGTTAGCGCGGCTACTCTTTTAGTTAGCTCTTGGACCTGATGGTGCAGGTCTGTAGCCGGGTTGTTGTCCAAAGCCTGCGCACCAGCTCCTACAGGCTCTGCAGACAAGGGCGCCACCTCTTGATGATAGGTAATAGCAGGACGCCGGTGGGTTACAGAGCTACTCGGTGCCGGTTCTCTGAGCACCCGGATGGCCCTGTCTTTGAACTTTGCAAAGTCTAAACCAGGGTTCTGCAAGGCCATTGCACGTAACTGGGTTCGGTGGGCATTGGACAGCAGACCCTCAATGAATTGCTCAGTTAACAGTTCATCTGCATTCCGCACACTGTCAAGGTCTGCCTGTTTAATGGCTCCCAGGGCCTCTTGCAAAGTCAAAGCAAAGTCTCTTATACTGTCTTGGGCCCGCTGCTTGCACCCATAGAATTTCATTTTGAGCTCTGCTGAGGTACGGGTATCAAAAGTGTCCCTCAGACGGGTTAAGATTTATTTTACAGTCTACTTGTCCCGGACTGTCCAGGACTTTACTTCACGTTGGGCTGCCCCGGTTAGCTGGCCTACCAATATGCTCACTTTTTGTCCTTCTGTCAGGGGGTATACCTTAAACAGGCTGTACAGTCTCTCTTTAAAGTCGCTTAGGGTATGCGACTCCCATGAGTACTGGGGCAGCCAGGCCGCTCCGGGGATATAGGGCATTGTAAATGGCATTACTGCGGCAGCGGCCGCGCTGGTGGTAGAGGGTCCCTCCGTATCCGTCATCTTCCTCCTCCCTAGTTAAGTGTGGCCTACCTTCTGTTGCTTCTTCTCCGTAGGCCGCGGTTCCACAGACGATCGTCAGGGTGGAGGACCTTGCGTCGCGCTCTGGTGACGTCAGCGTCGCTCTCTTTCCCTTCCAGGACCTTGCGCAGCGTCGATGCGTGGGGCGGAGCTTCGGGTCTCGCGCTCTTTCGGCGTCCACGCCCCTCTTCTTCCCGCGCAGCGTCCCCAAGATGGCGTCCGAAGGCGGGAACACGACTGCGGATGGCGGGAAACTTTTGAAGATGGCTGGAAACTTTTGAAGATGGCGGGAAACGGCTCCAGATGGCGGGGACCTTCACCACGGCAGGTATGAAATCCTGCCGACTACGCCAAAGCTGACTCGCCCCCTGGGCCTAGTGTGGACGTGTGTGGGTTACCCGGAGCCGGGACTCTGGGGGTTGTAGTCTCCGTGGCGGTGACCCAGTCCCGTGGCTCAGGGTGGTCAGGCCGATGGCAGTCTTTTAGGGGTTTTAGGTTAATTGTCCGACTACGCCACCCGTGGATTGCGGTCAGGGGGTACCGCCGCTGCGAGGCAGTCCGCTGAGGCTGGTGTGGTGTGCGCAGCAAAAGATGGGATAACTCCCCACGGGAGGAGTATGGCCTCAGGGCAGGGAATGTGGATGATGGGAGTGATGGTGCGCAGGCGTCTCAGCGCTAGTAGTGCTGGTGCGGCGATGAGCAGGAACGACTCAGAGTCTTTGCAGTGCAGTTCAGGGTCTTTACTGGTGATATTAAGGCAGACCCTCCCGGGAGTACTGGCTAGCATAAGGGGCCTGGTCAGTCTGCGAGCAAACAGGAGTTCCCCTGGCCAGGTGGAGTTGTAGGCCTCCCCGTCTATCTGCACTCTTTCTGGCTACCTTGTTGTAAGCGGGTAGAAGTAGCCCACGTCCCTGAGTATACCGTGTGGTGCTCACCCGTATGACTGGTGACTTGGGGCCTTCTGTTAGCCTCTGCTCCTGGATGGCGGTGCTGGACCCTTCCTTGTGACTGAGCCTCCGGGCTTCTATGGCCAGAGGACCTGGAATCCCCTGCCGGCTGGTTTCTGCTGCTGGGTGGATATCAGTCCCCACAGCCTCGGACTCCGGTGTCCGGTTATCAGATTCTTCTGCCAGGGCGAGCTATATCTCAGCTTAGCTTCCAGCCCCTGGTCTTCTGCTCCTAGCTCCTACAGAGCTCCTGCTGTTTCTTTCCCTGTGTCTGGAACTGTCTCCAGGCTCTGACTCAACTCACTAATCCTGCCCCAGACCCAGTTTATAAGGGCAGATTCCTCCCCTCCCAGGTCTGGGCAGGAAGTGTTGCATGCTTAAGGGCTCCTGACCAGAGAAACCTCCCACTTGCTCTCAGACGTAATATTTCTATTACTGTGGCAACCAGACCCCTGGGGTGCTACATTTACCTCCTGGAGAGTGTTGTTCACTTGGTTGGCTGTTGAGAAGGGGTTTCTCTTCACCATGGAGATTATTCTGCAATCATCGACCACTGTTGTCTTCCGTGGGCGCTCAGGTCTTTTTGCATTGATGAGTTCACCAGTGCTTTCTTTCTTTCTCAGGATGTACCAAACTGTAGATTTTGCCACTCCTAATATTGTAGCAATTTCTCAGATGGGTTTTTTTCTGTTTTTGCAGCTTAAGGATGGCTTGTTTCACCTGCATGGAGAGCTCCTTTGACTGCATGTTTACTTCACAGCAAAGGCTTCCAAATGCAAGCACCACACCTCAAATCAACTCCAGGCCTTTTATCTGCTTAATTGAGAATGACATAACGAAGGGATTGCCAACACCTGTCCATGAACTAGCCTTGGAGTCAATTGTCCAATTACTTTTGGTCCCTTTAAAAACAGGGTGGCACATGTTAAGGAGCTGAAACTCCTAAACCCTTCATCCAATTTTAATGTGGATACCCTCAAATGAAAGCTGAACGTCTGAACTTCAACTGCATCTGAATTGTTTTGTTTAAAATTCATTGTGGTAATGTCTAGAACCAAAATTAGAAAAATGTTGCCTCTGTCCAAATATATATGGACCTAACTGTATATCCCCTATCCTGGTATACATGTCCCCCATCCTGGGCCCTTCCTGGTATATATATATATATATATATATTCCTCATCCTGGTATATATGCTCCGCATCCTGAGCCCGTCCTGGAATATATGTTCCACATCCTGGGCCCATCTTTTTATATATGTTCCCCATCCTGGGCTCATCCTGGTATATATGTTCCCTATCCTGGTATGTGTCCGACATTCTGCCACTATTCTTTAATGCATAGAAAAAAAAATATTATACTCACCTCCCATCTACTGTCCACCATGCAGCGTCCTCTTCTGAAGCTGGCAGCTGACTTCAGCATGTAAGCGACGGGAGCGCATGACGTCACTGCCATGCACCCCAAGTTTTGTGCACACCAACGTCAGCTGCCGGCTTCTGATTGGCCAGCAGCATGTATTGCAGCACAAGGACCCAGATGGTCTGTGCGCCACAATACACTTCAACTGAATGTATGTCCAAAGACGCACATCCAGTTGAAGTTTACGCTGGCGTCGGTGGCCCCTCACCCGCATTGGCCTGGTCGGGGTTGCAGAGGTCATTGTGACCCTGGAGAAATCCTTTTTCTTTCCCGTATTGCCTGAAACCTGTGGCCTGCTTAATAATGTGGAACATCCTTCTTAAGTAGTTTTCCTTTAATTGTGCTCACCTGCCAAACTAATTATCAAATGTGACTCCATGGATTCAAACTCATTTACAAGACAGGCGCATTAACCCAGTAAGCCACAGGAACATCACAAATGTGTTTGAGATTCATTTCAGAGATCCAAAGAGCTCTGAGGCACAAACCATCCATGAGTTTATATGAAAAACAAAAAAATACATCTTTATGACACAAATATAATTTGCATAATAATTTGGAATATTGTATAATGGGTACTGAAACTTTTGGTATTATGGCCAATTTCATTGTAGGGGCCAAATTACGACTATATTTCTGACTATAACCATTGAATTCCTTATTGTCAAACCATTATGCATCTTAGCATATTGGTTGGAGATCACAATGATTTCCATCTCATATCAGCCTATATAATATCTATAATATCTATTAGGTAGGGCTATAATGCACTAATTTTTATTTCTTATTTGCAGAACAAAACGTGCAAATGGACTCAAGGTCTTCACATGACAATAAGGAACCTGAGATACAGTTGCAATCAAAATTATTCAACTCCCATTTCAAATTAAGTTTATATGCAAACTTTTTGATGTTTGCCAATCAACCAATCAAACAAGAAAAATAGCTGAACAACTAACAAGTGATTTCTCCAGTTATTAAGACGGACATTTCGTATGTCAGTCTTAGTAAGGCCGATACAGGAATAAGAAATGCTGAATAATTCTGAGACAGTAAAAGTGGCATTTTGTGCTGAGCTTGGAATAACCAATTGTTTTATTAGTTGTCTTGAGCTTTTTAATTTGTTTTTGTTTCATTGGTTTATTGCAAACAGCAGAAAGCTTGTAAATTTTGCTAATAAACTTTATTTGCTATGGGAGTTGAATAATTTTGATTGAAAATGTAACTTTCTAATGAAAGGATTATACTGAATACTAGAAGTAACCCTTACAAGGAAGTCAAACTCAAACACACAGAGGGTCAAAATGAAAAATGTGGAAAAAGTCGCGGGCCAACCAGTATTCAGTATAATGGGCCTGACATAGTCTTTCAAACAGAATAATGGGCCCCACATAGTCCTCTATACAGAATAATGGGCCCCACATAGTCCTCCATACAGTATAATGGGCCCCACATAGTCCTCTATACAGAATAATGGGCCCCACATAGTCCTCCATTCAGAATAATGGGCTCCACATAGTCCTTCATACAGAATAATGGCTCCACATAGTCCTCCATACAGAATAATGGGCCCCACATAGTCCTCCATACAGAATAATGGACCCCACATAGTCCTCCATACAGAATAATGGTCCCCACCTAGTCCTCCATGCAGAATAATGGTCCCCACATAGTCCTCCATGCTGAATAATGGGCCCCACATAGTCCTCCATACAGAATAATGGGCCACACATAGTCCTCCATGCAGAATAATGGGCCCCACATAGTGCTCCATACAGTATACTGTGCCCCACATAGTCCCCCATACAGAATAATGGTTCCATATAGTCCTCCATACAGAATAATGGGCCCAACATAGACCTCCATACAGAATAATGGGCCCCACATAGACCTCCATACAGAATAATGGGCCCCACAAAGTCCCCTATACAGAATAAATGCCCCACATAGTGCTTCATACAGAATAATGGGCACCACATAATCCTCTATACAGAATAATTGGCCCCACATAGTCCTCCATAGAGAATAATGGGTTCCACATAGTCCTCCATACAGAATAATGGGCCCCACATAGTCCTCCATACAGAATAATGGGTCCACATAGTCCTTCATACAGAATAATGGGCCCCACATAGTGCTCCATACAGAATAATTGCCCCACATAGTCCTCTATACAGAATAATGGGCCCTACATAGTCCACTATGCAGAATAATGGGCCCCACATAGTCCTCCATACAGAATGATGGGCCCCACATAGTCCTCCATGCAGAGTAATGGGACCAACATAGTCCTCCAAACAGAATAATGGGCCCCATATAGTCCTCCATACAGAATAATGGACCCCATATAGTCTCCCATACAGAATAATGGGCCCAACATAGACCTCCATACAGAATAATGGGCCCCACATAGACCTCCATACAGAATAATGGGCCCCACAAAGTCCCCTATACAGAATAAATGCCCCACTTAGTGCTTCATACAGAATAATGGGCACCACATAATCCTCTATACAGAATAATTGGCCCCACATAGTCCTCCATAGAGAATAATGGGTTCCACATAGTCCTCCATACAGAATAATGGGCGCCACATAGTGCTCCATACAGAATAATTGCCCCACATAGTTCTCTATACAGAATAATGTGCCCCACATAGTCCACTATGCAGAATAATGGGCCCCACATAGTCCTCCATACAGAATGATGGGCCCCACATAGTCCTCCATGCAGAGTAATGGGCCCCACATAGTCTTCCATACAGAATAATGGACCCCACATAGTCCCCCATACAGAATAATGGGCCCAACATAGACCTCCATACGGAATAATGGGCCCCACATAGACCTCCATACAGAATAATGGGCCCCACAAAGTCCCCTATACAGAATAAAGGCCCCACATAGTGCTCCATACAGAATAATGGGCACCACATAATCCTCTATACAGAATAATTGGCCCCACATAGTCCTCCATAGAGAATAATGGGTTCCACATAGTCCTCCATACAGAATAATGGGCCCCACATAGTCCTCTATACAGAATAATGGGTCCACATAGTCCTTCATACAGAATAATGGGCCCCACATAGTGCTCCATACAGAATAATGGGCCCCATATAGCCACCATACAGAATAATGAGCCCCACATAGTCCTCCATACAGAATGATGGGCCCCACATAGTCCTCCATACAGAATAATGGGTCCACATAGTCCTCCATACAGAATAATGGCCCCACATAGTCCTCTATACAGAATAATGGGCACCACATAGTCCTCCATACAGAATAATGGGCCCCACATAGTCCTCCATACAGAATAATGGCCCCACATAGTCCCCCATACAGAATAATGGGCCCCACATAGTCCTCCATACAGAATAATGGCTCCACATAGTCCTCCATACAGAATAATGATCCCCGCATAGTCCTTCATACAGAATAATGGCCCCACATAGTCCCGCATACAGAATAATGGGCCCCACATAGTCCTCCATACAGTATAATGGGCCCCACATAGTCCTCCATACAGTATAATGGGCCCATATAGTCCTCTATTCAGTATAATGGGCCCAAAATAGTCCTCCATACAGTATAATGGGCCCATATAGTCCTCTATTCAGTATAATGGGCCCCACATAGTCCTCCATACAGTATAATGGACCCCGTATAGTCCTCCATACAGAATAATGGGCCCCACATAGTCCTTCATACAGAATAATGGGCCCCACATAGTCCTCCATACAGTATAATGGGCCCCATATAGTCCTCCATACAGTATAATGGACCCCACATAGTCCTCTATACAGAATAATGGGCACCACATAGTCCTCCATACAGAATAATGGGCCCCACATAGTCCTCCATACAGAATAATGGCCCCACATAGTCCCCCATACAGAATAATGGGCCCCACATAGTCCTCCATACAGAATAATGGCTCCACATAGTCCTCCATACAGAATAATGATCCCCACATAGTCCTTCATACAGAATAATGGCCCCACATAGTCCTCCATACAGTATAATGGACCCCACATAGTCCTCCATACAGAATAATGGGCCCCACATAGAGGTGGTGGTTGTGGTGCCGTGTGCCAAATATAATCAAACTGTGGACCAGATTTGGCCCAAGGGCCAGAGTTTGACATGTATGCCTTAGAACATGCTATATTTGTGACTATTGTAGTCCAATGCACAGCAAAATTATTTGGATGTAGCTTTGTTCTTAAGTGTATCATATATGTGAAAAGTGACTCTCTTTTGTGAGCTTACATCACCTGCAAATTTTGGTAGAAGCACCCAAGTGTAGAATTAGCTAACGTATAAAAATTGTGAACGGGGATCGCATTAGCACTGATGTCTGCAGTGATTGCAGCTCTGATAATTACACTTCATTAGCACACAAAATGACAATCTTTGTTTTGCTCAGGAATACTTGAGCAGGTAAGGAAACAACCTCATTTATCTCATCATTTGCAGTGAAGTCAGGAGCGTACTGACTGCAATAAATGATTCTCTATTTCTCTGATTTAAATGATTATGGGGAGATATATAATGGTGTCCATTCACTTAGCGGCAGCGCACTGTCAAAGCCTGATGTTATAATGAATTGCTAAGGAGCATAGCAGGGTCGTGCAAAGAAATCATGCAGCTCCATAGTCCAAATTGGCCCCCCTTCCAAAAAAATAAATAAATAAAAGTTTGAATTAATTTATCTTACTCACTTATATAGCGCCATTAATTAAGACATCATCATCACTGTCCCAATGGGGCTCACAATCTAAATTCTCTATCAGTATGTCTTTAGAAGAAACCTACGAAAACATGGGGAGAACATACAAACTCCTTGCAGATGTTGTCCTTGATGAGATTTGAACCCAGGACCCCAAAGTTGCGAGGCTGCAGTGCTAACCACTGAGCCAAAAAGCTCTCCTATGAGATTAATGAGAAATAATGGGATTTTTAGTGCTCCCTTTAAGGGTCTCCCTGCCCTACGCAGTCTTTCTTTCTTCCTCTCTTCCACTTCTTTCTCTCTCCCTCCTTTATTTTTCTATTAAGCCTCTCTCTCTTATTAGGTCCTTTGTTCATGGGACCTTATTTTGAATTCTTTGAGTTTAACATATGCATATTATAATGCAGCACTTTACACCATAGGACTTTTTATTGGGGATAATATGCATTTTAGAGCATTATTGTAACAATGTAAAATTGTGTTCGCTGTGCATGTTTTACCCACTATGATACCCCTGTCATGGCCAAAAAACAGTATGATGCCCCATCAGTTTTCCCCCACACATTATAAGTCCTCTCAGAAGTATTGAGTGATCGAATAAGAAAAAAACTAGCCCTGACTCCCTTGATGCTCTGCTTTGGTCTGCATTGTGTAGCAGGCACGATCACGATCTAGTGCTCTCATTGTGCCTGCTGCGCTGAGGCTTAGGCAAACAGCCTGAATGGTGGAGCAGGGAGCTTTTGGCTCCCTGCTCCACCATTTTGGTCAACTTTATTTGCTTCCTGAACATACAAATACCGATGAAATAAAAAACTTGTGCGCCACATGGTCTTGCCCTATTAACCCAAGGCCATTGTAGCATGTGTGCATGATTCTATTATGCTGCATTATATCCCAACAAACTATGTCTCTTCTGTGACACTTTAAAAAGAGTGCTGAACCCTTAAAGAATTTACACAAAGACAAGTCATTTTCATATGCAATAAAAGGTTGGAGGCTTATATGTTAGAGACCCTTATATGTTAGGGACCATTTTCTTCAAACTAGATCAGACACCTGCCAAGAAGCAGGAGCTCCCATTTTGGTAGACCTGGTACAAATTTTTATTACATGGGCAGTCATTCACTAATAGCCATCAGATTACAGTATATTTTAACAGCCCTGCTTGGGAAGGGTTAATCTTCTGGCACAGCTCATCACCACCTAATTCCCAAGGATCTTCATCAGCACACCTCACATGTGGACACATGAAACTCTTTTGGACACAAGCTGGAGTTGTGTCTTTTGGGACCAAGGACTGGCACCAATATCTTCAGTTTGGAGAACTTTTCTTAGTACAGCTGTTTGTATTACTGAAGTTCAATTTGTAGCCATCTTGTTTTGGGGAATCATCTCCAATTTGACCATAGGGCTTTATGAGTTCTATTTATGCCCATGATTCAACAAAAGAATCTTAACACATATGAGATGCATCTTAACACTTTTGGCAATCAAAAGCAATGGATATAGCACAATGATATTTTCTAAAAACTTGAAGTCTAAAGCAAAAAATGGGAAGATTAAACGGCCACATTCGACTAGATATGAGGAATTTTGTAATGTAGAGTCAGTTTTAAAGAATACAAGACCCTGGGGCTACATCTAAAGCTGTCCATACACATAAGAAAGCTGTCATGAGATAGCTACAGTTCAAACCAGAAGTTTACATACACTATATAAAAAGATACATCTGCATGTTTTTCTCAATATCTGACATGAAATCAGAATAAACCTTTCCCGTTTTAGGTCAATTAGGATTACTATAATTTTTAATATTTGGCAAATGCCAGAATAATGAGAGAAGGAGAATGTTTTAAGGCATTTTTATTACTTACTGCAAAATCAAAAGTTTACATACATTTCATTAGTATTTGGTACCATTGCCCTTAAACTGAATGACTTGGGTCAAACATTTGGGATATCCTTCCACAAGCTTCTCACAATAGTTGATTAGAATTCGGGCCCATTCCTCCTGACAAAACTGGTGGAACTGATCCAGGTTTGTAGGTCGCCTTGCTCGCTCCTGCCTTTTCAGCTTAAATTTTCAATAGGATTGAGATCATGGCTTTGTGATGGCCTCTCCAAAACATTGACTTTGTTATTCTTAAGACACTTTGCTACCATTTTTGCAGTATGCTTCGGGTCATTGTCCATTTGGAATACCCATTTCCACCCAAGCTTAAACTTCCTGGCCGATGTCTTGAGATGGTGCTTCAGAATTTCCACATAATGTTCTTTTGTCATGATGCCATCTATTTTGTGAAGCGCACCAGTCCCTCCTGCAGCAAAAAAACCCACAACATGATGCTGCCACCCCCATGTTTCACAGTTAGGATGGTGTTTTTAGGTTTCCAAGCGTGTCTCTTTTTCCTCCAAATGTAACGATGGTCATTATGCACAAAAAGTTAAATTTTAGTTTCATCAGACCTCAGGACATGTGTTCAAAAATTAAGTTTGTTCCTGTGTGCATTTGCAAACATTAATCTTGCTTTTTTATGTTTCTTTTAGAGTAATGGCTTCTTTCTGGCAGAGTGGCCTTTCAGCCCATGTTGATACAGTACTCGTTTCACTGTGGATATTGACACAATCTTACCAGATTACACCATCATCTTCACAAGGTCTTTTGCTTTTGTCCTTGGGTTGATATGCACTTGTCGGACCAAAGCATGTTCATCTCTGGGATACAGAACCCGTCTCCTTCCTGAGAGGTATGATGGCTGGACATTCCCATCTTGTTTGTACTTGCATACAGTATAATTGTTTGTACAGATGAACGAGGCACCTTCAGGTATCTTGAAATTGTACCCTGTTATGCACACGCCCGGACTGATTGGCGTGTGCGTGATTTAGTGATTCCACTGTGCCATGAACCGGAGAGTGCCTGGAGGGGCGTAACTAAGTAACAACCCGATCCGACCAAGGTCGCACGACGGCTAACGACGCCGTGCACCAGGGAGGAACCGAGCAGAGGGACCAGGTGCTACTCCAGGCCAGACTCCAGCCATGGCTGTTGACCCACACCGGGGAATACAGGAACTGGCAGGTTAGGCTGGCACACAGACAGGTGGGTATTGGCAGGCACAGCTGGCATGCAGACAGGTGGGCACTGGCAGGCATGGCTGGAGTGCAGACAGGAGGATACTAGCAGGCACGGCTGGTATGCAGACAGGAGGTTACTGACAAGTACGGCTGGCGTGCAGATGGGGAGGTACTAGCAGGTTGGAGCACAGGCTGGATAGGGTCCAGTACAGACTGGGATTCAGGAACAGAACCGCAGATGCGGTAGACAAGCAAAGCAGAGAGGAACCGCTGGAGCGGTGGGCAAGGCGGAGCAGAGAGGTACCGCCGGAGCGGTGAACAAGCAGAGCAGGGAGAAACTGCCGGAGCGGTGAGCAAGGCAGAGCAAGCAGGAACCGCTGGAGCGGTGAGCAAGGCAGAGCAGGCAGGAACCGCCAGAGCAGTGAGCAAGGCAGAGCAGGCAGGAACTGCCGGAGCGGTGAGCAAGGCAGAGCAGAGAGGAACCGCCGGAGCGGTGAGCAAGGCAGAGCAGAGAGGAACCGCCGGAGCGGTGAGCAAGGCAGAGCAGGCAGGATCCGCTGGAGCGGTGAGCAAGGCAGAGCGGGCAGGAACCGCCAAAGCGGTGAGCAAGGCAGAGCGGGCAGGAACCGCCGGAGCGGCGAGCAAGGCAGAGCAGGCAGGAACCGCCGGAGCGGTGAGCAAGGCAGAGCAGGCAGGAAACCGCTGGAGCGGTGAGCAAGGCAGAGAGGGCAGGAACCGCCAGGGCAGTGAGCAAGGCAGAGAGGACAGGGCTCTGTTCACACTGAACAGACTGGAAGGGAAAAGCAGAACCAGATACACACAAGGTACTTGCAATGAAGTAGCGAGTAGACTCTAAACTCACAACAGAAGTACAGAGACATCCAGTAGGAGTTAAGTGCAGGAAAAGGGAAGGTACGGACACAGAGACAAACAGGCTAGGAGAGTGTTCAGACAGGAACTGACACTGCAACAAGATACAGGAGCGTGTCTGGGTATACGGCCCCCAGAGAGGCAGACAAACAGGCTAAGAGATAGTTCAGACAGGCCTGGGAATACAGCCCCCAGGTTGGCGGACAGGCAAGAACAGAACGGGACCTGGCACATCAGAGGCAAGGAGCCCTCTGAAGGTAAGAGTTGCTCAGGCACCTCCTACTGGGTGGAGGAGTTTAAATATCCAGTGACTCACAGCAATAGGCTGGAGACGCATTAGGGGTGCGCCCACAGCAGCTATAAGAATCAGGAAGTAACCGGTCCGCCGCCCTAAGCAGACAGTCAAGGGACATGCACACAGCATGCACTGGAGCAGGAATAGCAGACTGGACAGACAGGTAAGATTGCGGTCTTGCATAGTGGGAGGTGGTGCACTATGCAAGTACGCCGCCAGGGATGTTACATACCCAAGGATGAGCCATTCTTGTGCAAGTCCACAATTCTCTTCCTGATATCTTGGCTGATTTCTTTCAACTTTCCCATGATCCTACACAAATAAGCAGTGTGTTTCAGGTGTGCATTAAAATCATCCAGAGGTGTGTCTATAATTAACTCAGATGTTGCCAAAAACCTATCAGAAGCTTCCAAACACATGACATCATCATATGGGCAGTCCAGAATTGTTTAAAGTCATAGTAATCTTAATGTATGTAAACTTGTGACTTTGCAGTAAGTAATAAAAATGTCTTAAAACATTCTCTCTCTCTCATTATTCTGGCATTTGGCAAATATTAAAAATTATGGTTACCCTAATTGATCTAAAATGGGAAAGAGTTTATTTTGATTTCATGTCAGATATTGAGAAAAACATGCATATGTGTCTTTTTATATAGTGTATGTAAACTTCTGGTTTCAACTGTATCTCTTCTGGCAGCCCCATACCCAAGACCACCTGGCCAAGTGTTCATATGTTCTCAGTGGCCAGAGTGGAGAAAATAGTTGCCAGAGACCTTTTTCAGCAGCTTGTCTACTCTGAAAACAAAAGGATAAATTGCAAATGCTTGATCCTTCTTGGCAAAGTCAGGAGGATCCTATGCACTTCAGATAGTCAGCCTTTCTTGGTGAAATCTGCATGTTTACCAGACTTTAACCTAATGCATATGAGAGCCTTTAGTGCAGGGATGGGCAACCTCAGGACCGCAGGCCGTTTACGGCCCTTGATGACCTTTAATCCGGTCCCCGGGCAGATTCCCGAGAACCGCAGTGCTTGGGCCGGCAGCTGTATTTTGACGGTCGCCAGCCCTTTCGTTTCTTCTTGCTCTATGAGCATGTGCATGCAGTGTTCACTACTGAATGCTGAGGCACGAGCAATGAAAGATTATGTCATGACACCAGTGCCAGCGTCAGGACATACTTTGTGGTCGGAGTTAGTGCACAACTTGTACGGCCCCCAAAGGATGGTAAAAATATCCAAATGAGCCTTGGCATAAAAAAATATTCCCCACCCCTGCTTTAGTGGATCCAGTGCTGAAATCATGATAGACTGCTATAGGTTCAAAAATAAATACCCAACTTTGGGTTCAAAGTTCATCCAATGAGTGAAGCCATTTTGTGGACAAATGCCAACATTCATAATAAAAATGAAGCAGTTTAGTTAATAAGGGTTAAGAAAAATCAAACTGAATTATGACACCTTCTTTTTGCTTTTTGGGCTGCATTAAGAAAGCAGAAAAGGTTAAGATAGCAAAGCTAGAGAAATGTGAAAAATGACGATTAAAGGAAGGATGTTCTAAATAAAGCTCAGGCGAGATGTATAGATAGTTGAAGCTTGATTTATATGATTTCAGCATATAGGTGGAGGTTATTGTAATGGGATAATGGGATGACTCAGGCACAGTAAAAAAGTGCTCACTATGTGGAGGGTCATAGAGTCATTTTTTTCACAGTAGTCTTGAATGTTGTTTCTTTTTTGATTTGGCAAGGTTTCTTTCTATAGTTCTAATGGGATGCAGAGCTCTGCGGCAGATGCTGGTTCACACAGTGATATCAAATATGTAAAAGACAAAACTTTACATAGAAAGAATCACAATGTAAATGTATCTAGGAGCAGAGACACACTGCTGTATTTCTTGTGCGAGGATCACATCGTAAACCTTGTATTGGCCGGCACTTCTCCTGACCTGAGCTCGACAGCTGCATAGAAATACATCACGCTGTCATACTCAAGTTAGGAGAGGTGCTGGTCAGTCTGTTCAGTGCGATGCAATCATCCAATCATCACACGAGTTATACAGCAGTCTGTCTCTGCTCTAACACTCTGATTCATATAAGGTAGTAGCCTCCGACCTGTGCTTGAACCCAGGTCTGCGTAAACTTCACTACTTGGGTTGAGCGAGTATGTTCTGTTCGAGTATGCTCGGGCCGAGCTCCGAGTATTTATAGCTGCTCGGTGATAAGGTTACATCGCTCCCATGTGTATGATTTGCGACTGTTTGACAGTAGGGTTGAGCGAGTATGTTCTGTCCGAGTGTGCTCGGCCGAGCTCCGAGTATTTACAGCTGTTCGGTGATAAGGTTAAATCGCTCCCGTGTGCATGATTTGCAACTGTTTGACAGCTTTATTACATGTGAGGAATGTGTAAGAAATAGACACATGTAATAAAGCTGTCAAACAGTTGCAAATCATGCACACGGGAGCGATTTAACCTTATCACCGAGCAGCTGTAAATACTCGGAGCTCGGCCCGAGCATATGTAGCGCCCCGTGGGTTCGGCCGCTACAGGGGTATTGCACCTCTGCCAGAGGTATGATATTCCACTCCCGGGTAAGGATGGAGTATGGACCAGGGCTCAGTTAGCTGCATACAGCACACACACCCCATTTCCGAGGGACAGCTCAACGGTGCTCCCACTAGACAGAAGTGCAGGCACGACCGACTATGTCCCTGTCTGGAGTGGGGAGGGGGGTGGAACACCCAGTGCTGCAGGGGCAGGTAGGGGTTGGTTCCTGAGCGTAGGTAGGAGCCCATTGGTTGCTGGTCACCTGGGCTCATGGTCAGAGGGAGGTATAAAAGGAGGGCACCATCTTAGCTCAGAGAGAGAGAGAGAAGTTCGTTCTGTCCAGTGAGGAGAAGACAGGGAGTAGAGGCTCTGTAGGAGCTCTACTCCAGAAGGACCTAGTGAGAGGCCGAGGAGGAGGTGAAAGGGAGCTGAGATTGTGGCTCATCCCAGCTCCAAGAGAAAGGAACAGGAAAGAACAGAAAAGAAGAAGAAGAGACAGAGAAACAGAAGGGCTCAGGAACAAGAAGGTGGAAGGGACCCTAAGAACCCACGAGAATCCAGGGTGAAGGGTCAGGCAGATTAAGGGTACCGGACCCCAAGTTGGTGGAGGAGAAACTACCCTCAGCCAAAGACCGGTCGTCGTGATCATTTATTGGTGCGACACCTCATCAAACCTGCTAGGAAGGCACCATATAGGACAGCGGAGGACGGGGACCACGTTTACCCGCACAAGTTCGCGGCAGCTGGACAAAAGTGGGTCACTGGTGAGGCAGGCCAGAGAAAGGACAAAAGGGGGTCCTGAGCCATACTTCTGAACTGCCTGGGAGTTGACCGAGCCCCACACCTGGTGGACGCAGCACGGCTCGGGCGGTCACTACCGGTGTCGAAGTGACCCGGAGCACATGAACTGTGAGTAAAGACCCTGGACTGTAACTTGTTGTCTGTGTGCTCCTTTGCGCCTCCAGCACTACCGGTCCTGGGACTCTCACCACCATCACTCCCACCATCCACTACACTGCCCTGGGGCGGCACTCTTCCCGTGGGAAGTCACACCACCTCAGCTGCACCCACCATCAGCCCCAGCGGTCTGGCCTGCAGCGGCGGTTCCTAATAACCGCAATCCACTGGTGGCGTAGTCGGACATTATCTAAAACATCTAAAAGACTGCCACTGGTCTGACCACCCTGAGCCACGGAACCGGGTCGCCACTACTACCCCCATCGATCCCCTATTGCCCGGATCCGAGTGCCCCACGGCCCAGGGGGCGAGTCACATACTCGGCGAAAGGGTTAATAGAACATACTCGCTCAACACTATTCACTACGACATATCAAGCTTTGCTAAAATTACATTTGCCTTTAATTGTAAAAATTAGAAAAGCATAAAGTTATTAATATTCTCCCATAAATTCTTTTTTATCGTTTTTGCATTTTTGTTTTTTCCTTCTTTTCATCCAAAAGTCATAACAATTTTATTTTTCAACAAAGCCATATGAGGACTTGATTTTTGCGGGATGAGTTGTATTCTTGAGTGATACCATTCACTTTACTACATTATAAACTAAAAGGGAATAAAATTCCAAGTGCAATGAAATGGTGGCAAAAATGCAATTCCTTCATTGTTTATTTGGTTTTGTTTTTACACAGTTCATTATATATTAAAAATGACTGAGCACAATGATTCTCCAGTTCAGTAAAATTATGGCAATACCAAACTTGTATAGTTTTTTTAGATGGTAGAAAATGAAATATTTGTAAAAAAAAAATCAATGAAAAAAATAAGAAAATAAAAATTTGGTTTATTTTGCCATTTTCTGAGACCCATGATGTCTTTCATTTTTGTGCCGATGGAGCTATTTGAAGGCTTTAGAAATATGAATCCAGCTGTGTGTTTAATGTTTTACTGTAGGGAGGGTGGCGTTTATGAAGAGCTGTAACTTCCTGCCTCACTGTCTCTTCCTTGTTCTCCCTTAAGAAGAAATTATAGAAACATTTCCCTCAACGTTTCTCAGTAATACAAGATGCAAGGGAAATCTATTCAATAATTTATGTAGTTAATATGTAATGTATCTAGTGATGAGCGAGCACTAAAATACTCGGGCACTCGTTGCTCGGGTCGAGCAAATTGGAATACTTGGGTGCTCGACCCGAGCAACGAGCCCAATGTAAGTCTATGGGAAACTCGAGCATTTTTCAGACGGCTCCCCCCGGCGGTCTGCAGAGGGCCTTCAAATTGCCCAAATCGATGGGAACAGTGCTCAAATGACATGGGAAAAGCATGGGGAAGACCCCTGGAAGCATCTCTGACTCCCAGATCACTGCTGTCAACAACGTTGTCAGAGTATTACGCCACTTTTACGACTCACAATAAAACATACAAAAACAAAACCAAAATGGATTTTTCTGGGAAATATGTTAAGGAACATCCTTTCCAGGGTAATGACTTGTATATAAGGCAAAATAAATAACCCCCAAAAAAATACTCCTCCACAACTTGGGCTATGTTCACACGTAGCGTTTTTGATGCGTTTTTGCACTTTTGAATTGCTTTCAACCAAGACAAATGCATTCACCAGGAAATTTCATTTTAACATTTTACAACCTTATCTGGCCATGTGGTGTGTGACACATCATCAGACACATGCATACAGTGCTGAAAAGACATGGGAACTGCATAGGGAAGACCTCTGGAAGCATCTCTGACTCCCAGGTCACTGCCTAAAAGTGTGCCCATCATAAGCGATCCTTGGCGCATGCGAAGTTGCCTCCCACCATGCACCTGTCTTGCAGACTTGCAACAATCACCATCAACGTCCTTGTCCCACTGCAGCGTTCAGTTGTCCCTACCCCATTCCTTGGAATGCAAGCGCAAGTATGCAGGCAGCCACCCATCCACCCACAGGCTGCAATACTATTCTGCCAAATTATTGACAGCTGCTTGCACTTGAAATGTGGCCTTTTAGGCTCGTGGAGGCGGAAGCTTTTCATAACCTCATGCCAGCGGCGGCCGGGTGTCCATGCTTGGTCCCCAGCCACGACTATATTTCCCGGTATCGCCTCCGCCTTCCACAAGCACGGGTCCAACAACATTACCCGTGCCCTCCCCAGTGCACTTACTGGGAAGGACCGCCTAACCACAAACACGTGGACAGGTGAATGTGGCCAGGGACAGTACGGAGCCAGTCCACAACTTTTTTTGCTGAGAGTTGTATTTCACTCGGTGAAAGGACTGGCATAGAGGGAAACCGTATCTACCCAGCGTGTCATTTCTCCCAGGAAGTCCTGTAATTGAGCTTGTTGCAGAAGCAATGGCAGCCCATCCAACATCAACTAGCACTTGTTGGTGGTGCTTTGACACACACACATCTTTCTTTGTGTATTTAATGTCTTAAATACAGAGTTGGACAATGGCCTGATTTGTAATGCGTTTTGAGAAATAACATGCATAAGCATGGCCGATCCACATTAAAAAAGCAGCCATAGAGTGTCCGGGAACCTTCCCCCACACTTTTCTTAGCCAGGGCTGCTTTTCGGCAGGGTTGGACGGGTCCACCAGAGAACCGGAGACTCCTCCGGCGGGCCCTGGCTTCTCCTTCATGAGAGTTCATAGTGCCGAGCTGAGGCCATGATGATGATAGAGGCCACCATCTGCTTAGTTTTCTGTTACTTGGAATGCAAGCACAAGTATGCAGCCACCCAGCCACTCACCCACCGGCCACAGAACTACACTACCAGATTTCTGGGCAGCTCTTTGCACTTGAAATATGGCCTTTTAAGCTCGTGGAGGTGGAAGCTTTTCACAACCTCACGCCGGCGGCGGCCGGGTGTCCTTGCTCAGTCCCCGGCCGCCACTATATTTCCCGGTATCGCCTCCACCTTCCACAAGCACAGGTCCCACAACAGGTCCCAGTGCACCTACTGGGAAGGACCGCCTAACCACAAACACGTGGACAGGTGAATGTGGCCAGGGACGGTACGGAGCCAGTCCACAACTTTTTTGGCTGAGAGTTGTATTTAGCTCGGTGAAAGGACTGGCATAGAAGGAAACCGTATCTACCCTGCATGGCATTTCTCCCAGGAAGTCCTCGAAAGCTGCTTGCACTTGAAATGTGGCCTGAACATTACTGCTGGTACTTTTCTGTGGGAATTTGCTTGCCTCCTACCAGCCTGGAATATTTCCAGCAAGCTATGGTACAACGCCATGGTATTAACACTGCCCCCAGTACCAGTAGCGAAGCCATCCCCAATTTCCTTCTCAGGAATTTTATTTGGTAGACTGAGTGGCTGCCCAAATACATTTTCACACAAAGAAGCTGAAGATAGAGTGGCAGTAGGTGCAAGTTTCTTCACCTGTTAGATATCAGAGGGTGAACGGCAGCACATTGGATCAGTGGTTAGCACTAAAGCCTTGCAGCGCTGGGATCCTGGGTTCAAATCCCAGCAAGGACAACATTTGCAAGGACTTTGTATGTTCTCCCCGTGTTTGCGTGTGTTTCCTCCTCAGTAAAAATAGAGTGTCCGGTAACCTTCCCACACACTTTTCTTAGCCTGGACTGCTTCTCGACAGGGTTGAACGGTCCCACCAGAGAATCCTCTGGTGTGCGTTGGCTTCTACCTCAGGAGAGTTCATGATAGCGCTAACTTTGCAGCTCCTATGGGGCTCTTGAGCGGGTGAGAAAGGTTATCCCTCAGAATCAAATCCTCTGTTGGGCACAATGTTTTCCAATCTGAAACAGCTTCTCAGTGGGAGTTGTATTTCACCACAGCCATATTCTTTAGCTTGGTGAAAGGACTGGCATAGAGGGAAACCTTATCTACCCCGGCTGTCATTTCTCCGTCACCAGGTTCCGCCCATTGTCACACACGACCATGTCTGGCTGTATGTTCAGCGGTGAGAGCCACAGATCAGGCTGCTGTGTTACAGCTTTCAACAACTCTGCAGCGCTGGGCAGTTTGTCAATTAAGCATTAAGCATGTTATCTTCAGTACAGCCTGTTGCCGCTTGGCCAAGGCAGTACTGCAGTGCTGTCAGCTTGTGACTGATGTAGTCATTTCGGAGATGCTGTTTTTTATGCTAAAGAAAGATCCTATTGTTTTTTTTTTTTTTACGTTATTTTTTAAGACAAATGCATTCACCGGGAAATGTCATTTTAACATTTTACAACCCTATCTGGCAATGTGGTGTGTGGCACATCATCAGACACATCCTGTTTTATTTATGATGGAGGGACTCTGAAAGTCATAAAGCCTATTTTTATAGGACCATCTGACGGCCCTTACTATTCTTAAAAGGCCAGCAGTCGGCCCTCGCTATTGTTAGAGAGCCATCAGCCGGCTATGCTTTGTTGTTCTCATTATTAACAAGTGGGACTCCTATACTGTTACTGCGTATCCAGTGACTGCAAGGGCTGCCAAAAATTTGGACGCAACCCAATACCCCTTTGAAAAGACATAGAGGAGGGTCTCAGTAAAAAAAATGTTCCCATTAAAATGAGCGGGTGGTAATTCCCATGCTGTGACTGCAAGGGCTGCCAAAATTTGGGAAAAACCCCACTAAGAATTTAAAGACACATAGAGCAGGGCCACAGTAACGACAAAGTCAATTTAGAAAGGAGAGAATCTGCTATACAGTTATAGGGTATGCAGTGAGTCCAACGGCTGACCAATTTTAGGAAAAACCCCACTAAGAATTTAAAGACACACAGAGCAGGACCACAGTAACAAGTACGACATGTTCCCATTAGAAAGGAGAGAGTCTGCTATACAGTTATAGGGTATGCAGTGAGTCCAACGGCTGACCAATTTTAGGAAAAAACCCCACTAAGAATTTAAAGACACATAGAGCAGGGCCACAGTAACAAGGTACGACATGTTCCCATTAGAAAGGAGAGTGTCTGCTATACAGTTATAGGGTATGCAGTGAGTCCAATGGCTGACCAAATTTAGGAAAAACCCCACTAAGAAATTAAAGACACATAGAGCAGGGCTACAGTAACGACAAATTCCAATTCGAAAGGAGAAGGTCTGCTATACAGTTAAAGGGTATGCAGTGAGTCCAACAGCTGACCAATCTTAGAAAAAAAAACACTAAGAATTTAAAGACACACAGAGCAGGGCCACAGTAACAAGTACGACATGTTCCCATTAGAAAGGAGAGGGTCTGCTATACAGTTATAGGGTATGCAGTGAGTCCAACGGCTGACCAATTTTAGGAAAAACCCCTCTAAGATTTTAAAGACACATAGAGCAGGGCCACAGTAACAAGGTACAACATGTTCCCATTAGAAAGGAGAGGGTCTGCTATACAGTTATAGGGTATGCAGTGAGTCCAACGACTGACCAATTTTAGGAAAAACCCCACTAACAATTTAAAGACACATAGAGCAGGGCCACAGTAACGACAAATTCCCATTAGAAAGGAGAGAGTCTCCCATAGTGTTGGCCTATGCAGTGAATGCAAGGGCTGCCAAAAATTTGGAGGCACTTTAATGACCCTTGGAAGAGACGTGGAAGAGGGCCTCATAAAAAAATGTTCCCATTAG
This sequence comes from Phyllobates terribilis, assembly GCF_046119375.1. Classification (NCBI taxonomy): domain Eukaryota; kingdom Metazoa; phylum Chordata; class Amphibia; order Anura; family Dendrobatidae; genus Phyllobates; species Phyllobates terribilis. The sequence continues at coordinate 211,295,696 of NW_027362769.1, read as the reverse complement.
AAAGGAGCGGGCCTCCTATACTTGTAATGCTCATGCACTAAGTGTATGGGCTGACAAACATTTACCCCTGGGGGGTATACATGAACATACTTTATATAAAAAAAATTTACGGCATCATAAACACCCTTTAAAGAAATTATGTGGGTGTTGCATAATGGAGCTCGCTCACCCTGGTGATATGGTGGTGGAGAATGAGGAGAAGGAGGAGGACAAGAGCAAATAACCAAAATCAGGAAGCGTATACCCATGTGTGGGTGTGATAAGGTGCATGGGAATACATCTCCCAAGAAAAGACACTGGATTTGAGTTTATGTTACGCTGCTATCATTCGGTGGTGTTGAGAAGTCTGGCACAATCCAGCTCTTGTTCATTTTTATAAGAGTCAGCCTGTCAGTATTTTCAGTTGACAGGCGGATGCGCTTATCAGTTATAATTCCACCAGCGGCACTAAAAACCCGCTCTGATAAAACGCTGGTGGCAGGGCAGGACCTCCAAGGCATAGAGAGCCAGTTCATTCCACGTATCCAGGTTGGATACCCAATAATTATAAGGCACAGAGGAATCACGGAGGACGTTGGTACGGTCGGCAAGGTACTCTCTCAGCATCTTCCCAAACTTTGCACTCCTTGTGAAAGTACCCTGCGCCTCAGGGCCTGTGCGATGGGAGGGGCTGAGAAAACTCTCCCAGAACTTTGACAGTGTTCCCCTGCTTCTGCTGGATTTAAGTTGTGTCTCTCTCGCCTGTACTCCTTGGTTGTCCAACGAAGTGTGCCCTCTGCCGCCAGTGTTTTCAGATGGGAATTTCTTTAATAGTTCCGCAACAAGGGCCTTCTGGTACAGCGCCATTTTGTAGACCTGTCCGCCTCAGGAATAAGAGATATAAAGTTCTCCTTGTAGCGTGGGTCTAGAAGTGTCACCAACCAGTAATGACTCTCACCCAAAATTTTGAGAACGCGAGGGTCATGGGAAAGGCAGCGTAACATAAACTCAGCCATGCGTGCCAGACTACTAACAGGCAAGACTTCCGTGTCCTCACCAAGGGGATGACTGACCATGCTCTCCTCCTCCTCTATGTCCTCTGGCCATCCACGCTGAACAGACGGTATGACAGCTGTGCAGGTAGTACCGTCTATAGTGCATGAAACTAGCTCCTGTCCTTCCTCCTCCTCCTCCTCTTCCTCATTGTCACCCAATCCATGTTGGGATGAGATGAGGCTTGGCTGTGTGTAATCACCCTGTATGGTTCTTTGTTCCATCTCATCGTGCTCCGCCTGCAATGCATCCTCTTTGATTGTGAGCAGAGAGCGTTTCAGAAGACAGAGAAGTGGGATGGTGACGCTAATTATGGCGTCATCGCCGCTCACCATCTTGGTGGAGTCCTCAAAGTTTTGGAGGATGGTACATATGTCTAACATCCATGTCCACTCCTGAGGTCTTATGTGTGGAGCCTGAACTGAATTCCGACGGCCTTGTTGATGCTGGTACTCAACAAATGCCCTCTTCTGCTCACAAATTTTTCCCAACATCTGCAGTGTAGAGTTCCAACGTGTGGGGATATCACACACCAGTATGTGAGCCGGAAGCTGCAAATGCTGCTGAAGCACGGCAAGGGCGGCAGAAGCTGTAGCTGTCTTTCTAAAATGGGCATACAGGCGGCGTGCTTTAACAAGCAGATCCGGCAGCTCCGGGTAGGATTTGAGAAACTGCTGAACTACGAGGTTAAGCACATGGGCCAGGCATGGTACGTGTGTGAGCTCTCCTCGCCTCGCCTCAGAGCCGCCACAAGGTTCCGGCCGTTGTCACACACAACCATGCCTGGCTGTAGGTACAGCGGTGTGAGCCACAGATCTGCCTGCTCTTTCAGAGCTGTCCACAACTCTTCAGCATTGTGCGTTTTTTCACCTAAGCATATTAGCTTCAGCACAGCCTGTTGCCGCTTGGCCGAGGCAGTGCTGCAGTGCTTCCAGCTTGTGACTGATGTGGTCATTTCAGACATGGAGGCTGAAGAGGAGGAGGAGGCTGAGGAGGATGAGGTGCAGGAGCTGTAGAGTGTGGGGGCAACCCTGATTGACCTAGGACCCGCAATCCTTGGCGTCAGGAGGACGTGTTCCGTACCAAGGGCCGTCAGCGAGATGTACCGTCCTTGCCCACAAGCACTTGTCCACGGGTCCGTGGTTAGGTGGACTTTACCGGTAACTGCGTTGTTGAGATTACAGCTAATGTTTTGGGACACGTGCTTGTGTAATGCGGGGACAGCACACCGGGAGAAATAGTGGCGGCTGGGGACCGAATACCAAGGGACGGCCGCCGCCATCAGGTTGCGGAATGCTTCTGTCTCCACGAGCCTAAAAGGCAACATTTCGAGCGCAAGCAGTCGTGCAATGTGAGAATTTAGTAGTGTTGCCTGTGGGGCATTGGCTGCATATTTGCGCTTGCGTTCCAAGGACTGGGGTATGGACAACTGAACTCTGCGCTGGGACAAGGACATGGATGTTCTATCTGATGCTGCTACTTGAGAGTGTGCAATGACAGATGCAGGGCAGGAGGCATCTTGGCATGCACCATGGACAGGTGATTGACTTGCATGCACAACAGCAGAAGAAGCAATGGTGCCACCCGTAGACACTGTTCCTGGACCCTGGGGTTCGGCCCACAAAGTGGGGTGCTTTGCTGCCATGTGCCTGATCACGCTAGTGGTGGTCAGGCTGGTCTTTTGCCACCTCTGCTGATGTTGGCCTGGCAGGTGGTGCAAATGGCCTTTTTGGGGTTATTGGCAGAGTCTTTAAAAAACAACCAGACTCAGGAAGACCTAACAGTTGTACTGGCAACTTCCTTTGGTGTTACGGGGAACGGTTGCCTGCCTTCTTTCTGCGGCCACCACACTGCTTCTTCCTGCCTGTTGGGGTGCTCTGCCTCCCTCTCCCTGTGTGCTGCTGTCCTCGCTCTGCATGTCCTCCTGCCAGGTTGGGTCAGTTACTATATCATCCACCACCTCGTCTTCCACTTCCGCACCCTGGTCCTCCTCCTGACTTTCTGGCAATTGTGTCTTATCATCATCCACCTCTTGTGACACTTTCCTACCGTCGCCTTCATGTGACCGTGGCTGCTCAAATGTTTGGGCATCGCTACACGCAATCTCCTCTTGCCCCGCTTCAAGTGGACCGGGCGAGAGGCCTGAATCTATAAATGGAAAAGTGAACAGCTCTTCAGAGTGTCCAAGTGTGGGATCAGTTGTCTCTGGGTACTCGGCATGGTGGGAGGAAGGAGGATCAGGGTGAGGAATATGCGGTCCAGACTCACGGCTACTGAGACTTGACCGTGTGGAAAACAGGGTGGTGGTGGCTAAGTGACTGGAAGCATTATCTGCTATCCAACCAAAAACCTTTTGACACTGCTCTGGGTTCAATAGTGGTGTGCTGCGGTCCCCTAGAAATTGGGACAGGAAGGTCAGGCAAGAAGATGTGGGTGTTTGTTGTGGCACAATTTTGGCTTGCCCACGGCCTTGTTCTCGGTCTCTGCATGTACCATTACCATCATGTCCAGTTCCCCGCCCCTTGCCGCGTGCCTTGCCTATTTTAAATGGAGGACAGTATCTTCCACGCTCACTACAAATTACTGAGTTTGGAGCGAACTTATATGTGATCCGTGTGACGGAGAAAACAGAGTTTTAAATACCTGGCCTGTAGGTTAGTAGTTTTAACAGCAAACTGCGGTGAATTGCTTCAATCAAACACTAAAGGAAATTTTTAATGTAGGCCAGAAATGGCAGTATTTTCTGACAACGTATATGTGATCTGACGTGCCCCCTGGGCCGTGGGGTACTCGGTGCAGGGGCCGGTCGTTGCTAGGGGAGATGTCACAATGGCGGTGACCCGTTCCGTGACCCAGGGCGGTCAATATAAGGGGACATTTACAGGGGATTTATAGTTTTCATATATAGTTTGTGACGCCACCTGGGGTATGCGGCAAAAGGGAGCCGCCGCTGCGGAGCAGGTCCTCTGGAGCTGATGTTAGTGCAGCAGAGTTGGTTCAGCTCTCCACAGGCAGAGCTTAGCTCCAGGGCAGGAAATGGTGATGTTATAGATGTTTCTGTGCAGTGTAGTGCAGGGGATGATGGCGCAGTAATAATTCGCAGAGACAGTGGGGTGCAGTCTTCAGGGTTTTACTCACGATTCTTAGACTCCAAGTTAACAGGGCCAGGGTAACTTCCCACGTCATCCTGTGCTTACTCAGGGAAGGGTTCAGCAAACCCGCAGGTACCTCCGGAGTACATGACGGGACCCCCTTCTGTGTGTACCTTCTGGCCGTCTCCCTGCACCTCACACCCAGTGTCCCAAGCCAGTGACCGCGGACCTTGTTGGACGACGTCGTCTCTGTCCCCTGGGTCCTCTATGGCCACCTTTTTGCGAGTTATATGTGGCTTTTGGCTGCAGCACTTGAAATGCTGCACCCTCCGGATACCTAGTTGAGACTTGAAGAACTCTGCTAGTTTAGGGGCCAGTCCCCTTCTGCTGCTCAATCCCTCCACCGCCTGGTAGATTCGGGCGTACAGGTGGACTCCAGCACTGCCCGTACCCCTGGGTGTTAGAACCCTCCTGTTAGTTCTTTTTCTATTTTGTTGGTCACATGACTTTCTGCCTATATAATCCAGCTCCACCCTTCTGGCCTTGCTGGACTTCAGTGTTACATTTACTCTTAAGCTAGCCAGGTGCCTTGTACCTAACTCTGTAGTTTGCTTGGTCTTTGGACCACTAGTACTTTTTGTTTGTTTGTCTTTGCTCTGCTACAGTTTCTGCTAGGAGGTGTCTAATTATATCCCAGTCCTTAGTTCTTGTAGAGACCCCTCCCTTATATCTATAGGTCTGCGTTCAGACTAGCCGAGAACTTAGGCAGGTCTGTTCACAAGGAACAGGTCCCCCACTGCATCGTAGGGAATCAGCTTAGTCCTATTGTAGGGACAGTTTTCCTATATTTCCTTAGTGCTTGTAGCAGTTCATAACACTGGGATCCTTTCTGCTTTACTGGAGCCTTCCTGCTCCTCTCCTCTCTTCTTTCTGTCCTGGGCCTCTCTCACTAGGCCCTCCTCCCGAGCAGAGCTCCTGCTGAGCTCCTGCTCCACTGACTCAATCTCCTCAGACTCTCTCTAGAATGTTCCACCCTCTCTTTTATATTGCTTCTTACTGAGCTCCCCTGAACTACTACCTCCACCCACACCCACTACATAGTTCCCCCTACTTTGGTTCCCCTCACTCCAGCCAGGGACAGGGCTCAGCAGGAGAGCGACGTATCTTGCCCCTCCTGCTGATCTGGAGTAGTGTAGTGTTGGATGCAGGTGTTAGGGTCCCGGGCAGTACTCCTTCCTTACCTGAGAGTGAGATACCACACCTCTGGGTGAGATGCAGTACCTCTGTGGCGACTGAACCCGCAGGGGCGCCACAGATCCGTGTGATGGAGAAAACAGAGTTTTAAATACCTGGCCTGTAGGTAAGTAGATGAACAGCAAACTGTGGTGAATTGCTTCAATGACACACTAAAGGAAATTTTTAATGGAAGCCAGAAATGGCAGTATTTTCTGACAACGTATATGTGATCCGTTTGACGGAGAAAACACAGTTTTTCATAGATGGATTTCTAGCGCTGTAATATGGAAAGGACCTGGCTGTATTCTGCAGTGCCAACAAGCCAATGGCGCAGAAAAAATGGTGTTCTCTGGATTACTTTTTAAGCAAATAATGAGGATTAAGATCCAAAGAAAAGTATTCCTGGCCCCTGAGACCTGGGCCTATGTATAGAAATATCTAACAGCAGCAGAAGGCAGAATTTGAATGGAGCCTCTTGTGCTATAGGCACTGCAGTCTGCTATATACATTGCCTGCCTATACACCCTGCCTGCCTGATATCTCTGCAGATGGATTAGTCCTCAGAAGGACTGTTTGTTAAGATGGATATGTGTAATGTACGGTTTTTCTCCCTACACTACCTAATACAGAAGCAATTCTGTCCCTGACACAGCAGCACCTCTCCCTACACAAGCAAATGGCGCAGAAAAACGGTGTTCTCTGGATTGCTTTTTAAGCAAATAATGAGGATTAAGATCCAAAGAAGGCAATCCCTGCATGTTCATTGGCTCTCTAAAGAGCGCCAAACCTGCAGGGAGGGGACCCGAGTTCCCGCCCGAGCAGCCCGGAAATACTCTGTGAGCGCCGAGCATCTCGAGCAGTGAGGTGCTTGGGCGAGCACCGAGCAGTAGCGAGCATGCTCGCTCATCACTAAATGTATCCAGTTATTAAGTAGATTTCTTAGAACTTGTGAGGCAGGTGTACTTACTTGGAAAATCCTTGTCAGAATGCCTATATAATCCTGCATGAAAATTTCCCTGTCCAACATTAAAATGAGCATTTTATGAGTCCAGCCATAGGGGACCCTAAACTCCGGTAATAGTTGTTGTCTATATTTTTCTTGATGGAATTAGAATTTGTGATTCTTCATTTAAAAATAACAATCTTATTATGTGTTTGGTGTTTTACTGTTGGGAGGCTGAAGATTATTAAGGGATGAAACTTGCTGTCTCATTGTCTCTTTTTCTCACCAGAAGACCAAAAGAAGTAGCAGGAGCCTCCAACAAGCCCCATCTCAATTGTATATTTGATATTTAACTTTACTGCTTAACCTATTTAAGTTGGTTTATGTATCATTACATCCTTTATCTGTAACCTTCCTTTTTGCACGTATGCTAAAATGTAATTTTGAAAATACGTTGAATTACATTCTGGAATTTAAGCCCAAGGGAAGGAACAATCCTTCAGCCATGGTTCCCTGAAGGTCTTATCCACAGCAGTTTTTTTCCTCTCCAGAGTACCGGAGGATTACTCTTGTTGAGTTGGGGGTTAGTGCCTTTTTATAGTTGTTGGACAGATTATATTTTAAAATTTACAGTTCAAGTCATGAGAAATAGTCTTTAAATGAAATCAGTTTGGTCTGTTATAGTGACAATTATGATGCAGCAGTTTGGGAGTTGGCTAGAAGATGTTAAACAATGGTTGTGAATAGGCTGAGCTTTGGTAACCAACCTGAAGAAAGATAATGGCAACGTCATCCAGGTATTCCTTGGCTATTAAGCAGAGGCAGGGTATTTTCGGTAAGGTAATTGGAGCCCTTGAAGTGAACTGGCTTTTTGCTAGTGTGGAAAGTCAAAGCGTGCCACCTCTGGATTTCTACCTGCCCGTTGTTGTTGGTCGGCTCATTCACACAACTGTATTTTTGGTCCGAGTGCTGCCCATGAAAAAAAAGGACAGCACTTGGACCAATATTATTCAATGGGGCAGTGCAGATGAGTGTCTTTTTTCACTGATCGAATCTCCGTGTGTAAAAAAATCACAGTGCGCACTAGTTTCTTCCGTAAGTCGTATGAGACACCCATTCAAGTTTTTGGGTGCGCAAAAAACATTGTATGCCATATGGAGCCACAGCATGGCATCCGATTTTTAAGGATACATTGCAATTCTGTAATATAGGAAACTGTAAATGGTCTTGTAAATGATTAATGGCTGCTGAAAAAAAAACAATTGTACACGGACTGCACACAAATGAAAAGTGAAAAAAAAATTATCCGAGTTTACTGGATGACACTCTGAACAATTCTTTATACGCTCATGTGAACCTACCCTATCCACGAATCTCAGAATGTACTTGCCTTCCACTTCACCTGACTTTTTAAATAAAAATGTGGCCATATTATGGCAAAATAATGTGTTGTGTATTTTATTTTATTTGTATTATTTAGCTATTGTAGTTTGATTAAGTGCTAATGAATGTGAGTGCATCCGATATACAGAAATCATGTGTATTCGATTTTACACATGTCAATGCAACCCATGTAGACGTACCCTACTTTTGGAATATGGAGCCCCTTGTTATGTCAGAATGCCCTAACAGGGTTTTTAGCTTAAAAAGCAAAACAAACTATGCTCTGGTACATCATTCTTCCTATTTTAAAGAGTAACTGTACTTTTAATTTTTATTTCATAAATCAATAGTACACAGTCATCCTGGACTGATCTTTCACTCTCAATTCATAAGTAAGATCTGTATTCAGTGAAGTCAGATTTTTCCATTATTTTTCCATTACTAAGATAAGAGGCAGTTGGTACTTTTAAACTTCTATGGAGAGGGGAGGAGAAAAAGGCAGACTCAGACATTCTGCTGCAAGTTCAACTGAAATGACAGGTACAGTTTTTCATAGAACTTTTTGAGCACCAACTATAATCTCCTATCTCAGTAATGGGAATCAGTATTTATTGAACACGGATTTTAACCTTGAATTTAGAAAAAAAATTAGCATGAGGGTTAAGGCTCCCATACACATAAGATTAATGTTGGCTGAACCATCGATATCCACCACAGTGTGATGCTGAGTCACTTCTCGTGGACATTCCGTGAGTCATTGTAGACAATGTGTCTGAGGTCAAAAGCCAGAAGGGTACATCATAAACAGAGGGAAGAGACAAAGGTGTAGTCAGGTAACAGTCCAAGGTCAGAATACCAGGAGGAAAGAGGATCAGAGCAAAGGGAGCAGGCAAAACGGATGGTCAGAACAAGGCCCAAGGTCAGGCAACAAAAATATCCAAAAGCAGAACACAAGGCACAGAGAGACAAACCACACAGAACTGAATGTATGTACGTCTGGCAGAGATCTGGGACTGGCAGTCCACCTAAAGAGTTGGGCAATCACCTGGGACAGCGAACACCTGGAGGCAGCCCAGAACCTCCTATTCTCAGATTGGCCAGCCAAGCTGTCAATCAAAACGCCAACAGCTCAGGACGCCCCTGCATCATATTGGACGGCTGAGCTGTCAATCAAAGTACTGACAGTTTCAGCACGCCCTGCACCAGATTGGACAGCTGAGCCATCAGTAACTGCATTCCAGGGACATTGAGGGGTGAAATCTTGACACACGGGTTCAGCAAATGGTCTAATGTGTATGGTGATGCCGGCAGACTAATGGTCGAGACAAATGTCAACTGCACATGACGCGCCCCCAGGGCCGTGGGGTACTCGGCAGCCGGGCCTCTGGTTGCCGGGGGATATCACGGTGGCTGGCCCGATCTGTGACCCAGGGCGATCAGTAAAAAGAGGGGGATATTTATAAGGGATTTAAAGTGTTCGTGACGCCACCTGTGGATTGCTGCTAAAGGGTGCCGCTGCTGCGGAGCAGTCCTCTGGAGCTGGTGTTACGGCAGCAGGGATGGTGTGGCTCTCCACAGGTAGAGCTAGCTCCAGGGCAGTGTAGTGAGATGGTGGTTGCGCTGGGCGTTGTAGTGTGGTGCAGTACGGTGCAGTCATCCGAGTCTTTAGTCACAGTTCTTATTGCAGTTCCACTGGTGCACTGAACAGGTGCTAGCCTCCCACGTTGCGCTTTGTTCACCAGGCAGGGGTTCAGCACTTCCTCAGGTAGATCAGGAGTACCTGGCAGAACCCCACTTTCTTGTGTTCCTAGCTAGACCGACTTCACGCTGGGTCTTTCTCCCTCCTGCCCTGCGCTGCCCACCCTCAATCCCGCTCAGGTGCTCTGAAGTCCCTCCTGTCCGTCGGAGTTCCTGGACCCGCTTGACCCTCCTGGGGATTAGAATGCGTCCTCTACCTACTACTATGGTGCTCCCTCAAACTACTTCCTCCACCCACACCCACTACTGGTTCCCCCTACCTCTGGGTTCCCCCCACTCCAGCCAGGGACAGGGCTCAGCAGGAAAACACATTGCGTCTTGCCCTTCCAGCCGGCCTGGAGTAGTGTAGTGTTGGATGCAGGTGTTGGGGTTCCGGGCAGCACTCCCTCCTTACCTGAGAGAAGGAGACACCACACCTCTGGGCGAGGTGCAGTACCTCTGTGGCGACTGAACCCTCAGGGGCGCCACACACATGTCCGATTTCAGACTGCCGATCGCATTGTTCTCTCTCAGATAAGCCACCTGCTGGAGTGTTAGTCAACAACTTTCTCATAAGGAACAAAGGACAATTGGCCGAGTGAGCACTCCTGTCTATTGCTGAGATGGGTAAAGGATCAGACGAAGCATCATTTGGCCGACAGCCATCTAATGTGTATGTGGCGCCCCTGAGGGTTTGACCGCCACAGAGATGCTGCACTTCTCTAATGGAGTGTAGTGTTCCTCCTCTGAGGAAAGAACAGTGTGATGGTCAGGACCCATCCTCCACATCCAACACCACACTTCTCCCACCAGAGGGGGCTAGAAGGCACTAGGTGCTGCCCCTACAGGTACTCGGGAGACAGGGGAACTAAGAGAGAGGGGAACCAATTAGTGGGTGAGGGTGGAGGACTCACATTTTAGTGACACTTAATATTTCATATTTAATACACAGCCATCTTTGTTCTTGGTCGTCTTTTGATTGTGATCTCCCTCCCTGAGCGTGGATCCTGTGTGGACCTGCAGAGGATGGGGACACGGCCCTCGTACCCTGGCCTTGGGTCGAGGGGCAGGCTGCAGACGATGTATGTCTCAGCCCGGTCAAGGACCATGACCAAGAAGGCCCGGAGCTTAGGAGTGTAGCTCCACCGCAAATGGATCCCGGGGAGGATGCAGACGGAGCGGTGTACACCACCTGTCCTTGCCTAGCTGATCTATTCAGAGGGATTCCGGCTGCTAGAGGGGTACCGGCCCCCGACACCTGACCTTGCTACTCTACGTCCTGGTCAGGAAAGCCCGGTAGGCCCTGAGGATCCCACCTGGTAACGGAAGGAGCGGAGCTGTCACCCGTACCCTTTTTCTGAGAGAAGTTCAGAGGGAGACCCGGCCTATCTACACACACATAGACAGGAAAGGACTCGGTCTGAAGTCTAGAAACACTCTGGTGCAGGGTCCTGATTGAACACTTGACTTACTCGGAGGTTGTCGGACCCCCGTTCCTGGTGACCGCAGAACTCCTCGAGGAGCAGGGAGAAGCCTTGCAGCTGTACTCTACATCGTGAGTAAAAACCCTGGAAGTTAACCCCTATGGCCTCCGGACTCTTATTCTGCACTACACCGCACTACGCAGCACCAGACCTCCTACACTACGACTCCCTCCATCCTTGTCTCTGCCCTGAGGCCCTGCTCCGCCTGTGGGGAGTAGTAACAACTTTGGCTGCCATAACACCATGCCTCAGCGGACTGCAGCAGCGCTGGTGGCCTTCACCAGGTACCACAGGTGGCGTAGTCGATAGCAACCACTCAACCCTGATAGCCCTTACATCCTTTTTAATGTGACGGCCCTGGGTACGGAGCGGGTCCGGGCCACGACTGCTTCCCCTCAACATCTGACCCGGCTCCGAGTACCCCCCATCTCCCAGGGTAGGGCTGTGAGCGTCACATGTATGGCCATCTTGACTAACAATCTTCCTTCCCGGTCTTGATACTTTTTAACTACAGGCTTCAACAATTACTGCAGTAGAAATTGGCTATCTTGACTTGTAGTTTGGTGCTCAGCAACTATTAACATCAATCCCCTTTTCCTACAGCCTAAATAAACATGCAACTATACAATAAAAAGCAGGAAACCGAGTTAACTATGAAATACAATATACAATATTACATTTTATCTTGCGCCTTTCCCATTATCAAATAAATCGATCACATGTAATAAAAGCGGGACATTCTCGGAGCTCATATAAAGCAACATAATATTTCATTTTTATATTACTTGGGCCAATGGGTTATTTTTTATACTTTCATATATTTCTCTCTTTCTTTGTATCTTTATCGGTAACTTATCATTACAACATTGCCAGCGCAGGTGTATGCGGTTTCAAGCATTCTTCATTATAGAGATGTGAATCAGGGTTATGAAATGTTCCTCTATATTGCATTTCCGTTCAAAGAAATATGAAAGCAATTTCCAAATTCCATTTTTCCTAAAACATGCATAATTTATGCTGGATTCATTTTTTTGTGTATTTCATTTAGTTGAAGGGACTTGCAGCTGAACAGATAGGATGTGTGAGGGTAGCAAAGAATTCATAATACATTAGATTGGAATTCTTGATGACCGGCCTCCTCTTCTTACATTAAACCTCTTCGATAAAGTATTGCAGTCATTTTCTCAATTGGTGGAGGAGATTATTATCCTCTTAATATTAAATGAGGAAATTGCAGCCTTAATTTATATTTAAATTTACTTTCTGTGATTGATCTATTATAAATGTTCTGGTAAATTCTGCTTCTTTTGCAGGTGCGGTGGATATAGAAAATTGAGTATAGAAATTACTTAAATCAAATCTCTGACTTCTATGGGCTTGTCAGTGATGGCCCTGTCTAATGCTTTGAAGAAATATTAATAGGTAATATCATTGATAATTGCTCCTCTATTTCTTCCTCATCATTTATATGGGGTCAAGTTAGTCCAGAATGATATACAGAAAAAGTATTCATCCTCATTTACTTACAGGTTGGAGATGAGTGAATCAGTCTGAGCATTTCAGGATTTGTGACCTCTGGTACCCAATTTCCGACTAAAACTTGCAATGGATAGTGAGAAACAGGGTTGGACTGGCCCACCAGAGAATCGGAGAATCCTCTGGTGGGCCCTGGCTTATCCTTCAGGAGAGTTCATAGTGCAAACTTTGCAGCTTCTTTGGGGCTCTTGAGTGGGGGAGAAAGGTGGGCCCTCAGAATCAAATTCTCTGGTGGGCCCAATGTTCTTCAGTCTGACACTGGTGAGAAATGTTGTGTTCTACTGGAAAATCTGGCTACTGAGACATGCAAGGGCACCTTCGGGCATCATCTAGTGGCCTCAAGGACCCCACTGTCTGACACTGCATCTACAGCTGTTGTGTGAAAGTAGCCAGAAGTGCAGCTCGGTGTGAATGAGAGTGCCTCTTTAAAGGGTTTTTTTCAGCCAACGCGTTTTTCATTAACCAGGTAATGTCCAATCGCTGTAAATTTATGCCACTTGATTCTGGGCTTTAACCCCATGCTATTGTAAATTTACGGCGGTGGGTTATAGCTTCTGTAATCTAGGAGGAACAGGTCCAGTCCCCGGCAGTAAAATACATGCATGGACCCTGGGGATAAGACAGAAGTGATTAATTACTGTTTCTGTCTTATCCTTTACCAGCTACTTAAGGTTCAGTGAGGGCTATGAAGCAAACAAAATCATCAGCAGAGCCAATGTTTCTATAGGACCTGGCGATCACATGATTACTGGATTTCTGCCAACATAGCACAGCTGCTGGGTCCTAGTAGACCCATATCAGCTTTGCTAGTAACACCTATCACAGCAGGGGGCTGTTTTCCCCTGTAACATGGGCTCTTACTAATGGACCAGTTACAGTGGAAAAAAATGTACAATAAAAGAGAAGAATTGTTCCCTACTGATATTTTATGATATGGGGAAAAAATTCTGTAAAAAATAGAAATATGTTTAAAATATCTGCAAAAAAAAATTAATTAGAAATAAAAAATCCCCATGACAAAATACAAAAAAATCAGTTTATTTAGAATACATTTTATTACATACACATATTAGGTATCTACATGACCATAATAATAACAACCAGGGAAATGCATTTAACAGGGTATTTGGTGTGCAACAGTAATAAATAAAACAAAAAAACAATCAAACCAATTTTTTTCTTTTTATATGATTGATTATTATCAAAGAAACAATAAATTTCATAGGCTTGAAAACCCTTTTATCATCTTAACCAGGACCTTTCACTGAAAATTTTATTTTAAACTGAGTACCTTCCCCAATTGTTACAGCTCCAGTGATTTTGGAAGGTTTCTTACTTTCTTGTATGCCGATCTGTGTTACAGTTATGCCCCCCAGTAATAAAAGTGCTTATTTTCACCTTCAACCAAATGGGCGTGTACCACAGAACTCCTCTGTGGGCATTTGCTTTTTCTTCTCCGACACTGGCCAATCAAATCATGAACACGCCCACAAATAAATCCCAGTTGGTATTAAAGGGAAAGGGAAAAATTGCACCAAAGGGACGCATAACTTTGACACAGAAAGGGACAGAAGAAAGTGAAAAACTGTTCTAGAATCAGTGGCAATTGGAGGAGGTACACAGTTTAAATGAAATATATGCAGTGAAGGTCCCCTTTAAGCATTTAGCAAGGATGTCCTGATAAAAACAATCTGATGTTGATCACCACTGACCTCTTATTTTCAGGATACAGAGCACAACCCATTTAGCCGATTGGTTGAGCTGAATAACATGGCTAAATGTCTCGCAAGGTGTGGGAAAGACTAAGTGCAACACGAAGGGAAGAGAGGGAGGAAGCGCAAACACTAGGAAAAGGGGGAGTGGAGACCCCTAGGCAGATCTAATATCACCCTACCTACACTACCGTCCCTATAGAGGTTCCACGAGCAGGACTCTAAGCCCTGGATGACCCTAGAGCTTGGCCCTAGATAGGGAGGGGGAGGGGTGAGCACTGGTCAGGTCCCACTACAAACTAAAGACAACAAGGTAGACAAAAAAAGGGGATAAACTTAGCTTGAGATGACACTAGAGGAGTAACGCTAACTGTCCTCCAAGGGCACCAGAGAAGAAGCTAGCCAACTGCTTGTGCTCCAAGCATGTGTAGCACCCTGAGGATTCGGCTGCTACAGGGGTATTACACCTCAAGCCAGAGGTGTGGTATTCCACTCCCGGGTAAGGATGGAGTGTGGAACTGAGCTTAGAAGGCTGCATGCACTACATACATCCCATTTCCGGGGGACAGAACAACGGTACTCCCACCAGTATATGTGCAGGTACGACAGCGTCTGTCCCTGGCTGGAGTGGGAGGGGGGTGGAACATCCCAGTAGTGTAGGGGCAGATAGGGGGAGTAGTCTGGGTAAAGCTAGGAGCTCATTGGGTGCTGGTCACCTGGGCTCACACATAGAGGGAGTATATAAGGTGGGCACCATCTGAGATCAGGGTTCAGTTCAGGCAGGAGGAGAAGAGCAGAGGAGCTCAGCCAGGAGGGCTGACAGGGAGCTGTGGCTCCGGCTGGGCCCAGCTCCAGAACAGAGCCTGCTGAGAGAGAGAGAGAGAGGAGTAAGAAGGACCCAGAGAAGAAACAAGAAGAGAACCCCAAGATCCCAGAATAAGGACAGAAGGGTGAAGGGTTGGCGGACACGGGTACCGGATCCCAAGCTGGCAGAGACCAAAACAAACCTTAGCCAGGAACCGGAGGTCGTGGTCAGGATCTGCCACGACCCTCACCAAATCCACTAGAAAGGCACACCAAGTATAGGGTCAGGGAGCCCAGAGGAGGCTTGACCACCAAGAGACCCGAGGGAGCCGGCCAAAAGTGGATCCCTGGTGGGAACGGCCAGAGGAAGGGAGAGTCAGAAAGGAGCTCAGGACCACGCTCCGGAATTGCCTGGGGGTTGGCCGAGTCCAGGACCTGGTGGACGCAGCACGGCTCGGGTGGTCACTCAAGGCCAGAGTGACTAAAAGGACACCAGTAAGTAAAAACCCTGAACTGCATCTCCCGACTCTGAGTCTTCTTACTGCACCGTCACAACCCCCACCATCTACACCTGCTGCCCTGAGGCCATACCCCTCCCGTTGGGGGTTATACCATCACTGCTGCACATGTACCACCGGCCTCAGTGGACTGCTCTGCAGCGGCGGCTTCAAAGCCGCACTCAACGGGTGGCGTAGTCGACACATCAAATTAACATCTACTGCCATAGACTGCCACTTAGTTTGACACCCTGGGCACGGACCGGGTCACCGCCACAAGGACTACTACCCCCATACAGATCCGGCTCCGGGTATCCCTTGAACATGGCCCAGGGGGCGCGTCACATGCACAAAGGTACATAGAAGTATCACCGGCCATTCCCTGGAGCAAACTGAGTGCTTTTAACTCCCAGGCAAGGGTGTGTCAGTCAGCAGCAGGAGGGAGGTCGCTGCTGGGTCATAAAGGCAAAAGGATTAAGAAGGCGTCTAATACCAAGCGCAGTGACCTTCTATAGCTAGATCCAGAGCGACAGTCTATTACACCTGACACACCCGTGACAATACATCCATATTAAAGTCTCACTAATGTTAAAGAACTTTTGCAAGATTAGTAAAAAATAATTTTTGATGATAAATGGCATAAAATAATGAATGACTCATTAATGACATGGGCCCTGGAGGCTTGGGGGGCCCCGACCAATACCAATGAGAAGCCCAATATCATTATAGACTTGTGAAAGCTGGGTGCCCTGTTGGAATTTTACATTGGGTTCTACAAGCTTCAATTTACTGCGCAGTCAGACAGCAGTATAATTTGGATCTAGATCAGAACGCAATGCTCGGACTGGCCGGCGGCTCTCCTATCCGAGGGCGACAGCTGCATAGAAATACATGAAGCTGTCATGCTCGGTCAGGAGAGTCGCCAGCCAATTTATAGGGCTGACAGTGCCCTTATACCACTGCACACATGATTACCTGGGCGGGGATGCAATCACTGCAGCACAAAACAAAGACATGGCACTGGGGTACAAAGTACTTTCCAGGTGATCAGGTAAGTAATGGGTCTTTTTTTTATTATCTTTTTTTTTTCAATTTGCTACCTCTTGACCCAATTTTTTCTTATTACAACTTTTTAGGCCCCTTATCTTTTAACCGCTTCCTGACCGTCCACTGTACAAAAACTTCGGTTAAACAAACTGTGCCTAGAGAAAGGGATTTTTGAAAACAGAAAACCCCTTTAGGAGACATTCAGAGTGACACATTCTTATAGAGGCTGTAGAAGTCTGGTTTCATGCACAGCTTTTTCCTGAAAAACACATAGTGTTTAACATGGGGAATTTTAACGGTTGTATTTTTTTTTTTTTTTAAGCCAGATGTTATGCTTTTTGTATGTGCATTTTAGTTCACTGCATTTCACTAGTAATTATTGTAGCACAGGTTGACCCATTGCTGTCAGCAGTGTTCTCACTTTATATGTATGTTCCCCTTTTTCATTTGTCACACATATAAACCAAAACTCCACTAATGCCTGGAAAATACTTTCTCGACTTATTGCTTCTCCATTATTCAGCAACCTCAGCGAGTCGGTCTGTACACGTAAAAAGTAATTTTTCTCCTTTAATATTAGATATTTTTTTCGCAATATTTCTTTAATGTTTCCTATTGTCTTTATGAGCAAGACTCCTAATATGTCTCACTTATGACAGATGACATTTTTTGAAATATTCATACAAGGTAAGCTCTAAATTGGAAGATATTTATTAACGGGACTGACAGTTCCCAATGTTTGGTCAGCTCGATAAAACTTTGCATGATTTTCTTTGAAGCTTTTATCTTTCCACCAGGATGATATAGTACTGTGTCAAACTATGGAAAGAATGCGGGATAGCATTCAATGATGATGAGTATGAATAATTGTATATGTGAAGACAACCACAGAATATTCATACTGGGGGAAGGGCGCAACTTTTGCACAGTTTTCTAAATGAGTTTTTTGCCGAAGCCAACTTAATTTTCTATTCAATAAAGCGCTCTCGCTCCATATGGAAGTCTGGGCGGACAACTCACGGGGATAATAGGAATGTAAACTTCTTTTACTAATGTCATCTTGGCTTTTATAGCATAGGAAAGTTAAATATAGACAGATTAGCCATTACCTTTAAAACCTGCCTAACATTGTGAAGGTTCCCTTTGTTCCTCCAAAACAGCTATGAACCACTAAAGCTGGCCACACACATTAAAGAGGTTGTCCGGCCTTGGGGTACAAGTCTGCAGTCACTCTATGTGACTTCAGACTTGTGAATACTCAGAGTGCAGAGCGCTTGCAATGCACGGTGTCAGGATTCTCCGATGCAGACACCAGGCAGTCATGTATGCCATTTGCTTACTTCCAGCCATATTCTGACTAGACATGTCCAGCCTCACTCAATTCAATTGCAGTGAGCTCGGCCGTGCACGTCTAGTCGGCATGTGACTGCATGTCACACACCCGCTCCTCCAAGTTCTAGCACTGGAGAATCCTGACAGCATGCAGTGGGCACGCTATAAGGATTCATACATTTGTAGCCACAGAGTGACTGCAGACTTGTACCGTAAGGCTGGACAACCCTTTTAAATGGCTGTCGGCTAAACGATGCTTTGGCTGATCGTTCGGCCGACATCCTTCTCAATCAGCTCTCCCATAGCGTTCACTCTTATTTCCAACATACCAATTCCAAGAACTGACCATTAAGTTGATGCCTAATATATTCCCACCCCTTGACAAATACCATTATCACAAGCACATCAATGCTATTAACTTTACCTGTTAGTAGTTTCACTGCTATGGTCTCCACAAAGTGAGGCATTGCCCATCAGGATATCAGTCTTAGGTCTTTCAACCAGTCAACTACTACATTGCTTTGCACTAACAGCATCCAAGAACAGCTGATGGGTATCTTTTCCTACTAGAGAAGACACTGGTTTGGAAAAATATCCTAGGTTAACTTGCAAGGCTCCATATAGGGCCAGATATTTATTTATTGGGTAGCTACATCCAATAGATGGTACTATGTTTAAAGGGATTTGTCACAAGGTTTTTGCTACTTCATCAGAGAGCAACATAATGTAGGGAAAGAGACCCTGATTCCAGGGATGTATCACTTAATTTACTCAATTGCAAAAAGAACTTCGGCACTCCATACATGAATATATAAGAAATATTGTATCTAGACTAATGTCACTTTGAAAAATGAAGGTTTTTAGCGCATAATTTGGCCAATTTATGTGTGCCCATCAACCACGACAAGGTCACCTTCGTATGATGGGAAACTACGCTACGCTACTACTGGATATGCCACTCTTGGGCTGTAAGCCTGTATGGACAATATGTCTCTGCTTGGACTTTTAACCTACAATGTATGGGCTGGTAGAGCTAGTTAAAACCACCTGTGACTGAATGGGAGGGACACATGGTCAGAAAAAAGGCTGTCAAACTTCTAATAGTGTGAACACGTACCTGCTGCAATGCTCCAGGAGCGGGATCCCAAAAATGATTAATAGAAAAAAGCGACCCCTCTCTTTTTTTCACTTAATTTACTGGTTGCAGCGGTTGTGACACAGAGTTTTAAGATATAGCAGAGCTCCAAAACTGCCCACACCAACACCACAACTTTCTGAGTACATTGTCTATTGACAGTGAGCTGCTAATCAATAATGGGGGTGGAGTTGGACCAGGATGTACAGTACAGACCAAAAGTTTGGACACACCTTCTCATTTAAAGATTTTTCTGTATTTTCATGACTATGAAAATTGTACATTCACACTGAAGGCATCAAAACTATGAATTAACACATGTGGAATTATATACTTAACAAAAAAGTGTGAAACAACTGAAAATATGTCTTATATTCTAGGTTCTTCAAAGTAGCCACCTTTTGCTTTGATGACTGCTTTGCACACTCTTGGCATTCTCTTGATGAGCTTCAAGAGGTAGTCACCGGAAATGGTCTTCCAACAATCTTGAAGGAGTTCCCAGAGATGCTTAGCACTTGTTGGCCCTTTTGCCTTCACTCTGCGGTCCAGCTCACTCCTAACCATCTCAATTGGGTTCAGGTCTGGTGACTGTGGAGGCCAGGTCATCTGGCGTAGCACCCCATCACTCTCCTTCTTGGTCAAATAGCCCTTACACAGCCTGGAGGTGTGTTTGGGGTCATTGTCCTGTTGAAAAATAAATGATGGTTCAACTAAACGCAAACCGGATGGAATAGCATGCCGCTGCAAGATGCTGTGGTAGCCATGCTGGTTCAGTATGCCTTCAATTTTGAATAAATCCCCAACAGTGTCACCAGCAAAGCACCCCCACACCATCACACCTCCTCCTCCATGCTTCACGGTGGGAACCAGGCATGTAGAGTCCATCCGTTCACCTTTTCTGCGTCGCACAAAGACACGGTGGTTGGAACCAAAGATCTCAAATTTGGACTCATCAGACCAAAGCACAGATTTCTACAGGTCTAATGTCCATTCCTTGTGTTCTTTAGCCCAAACAAGTCTCTTCTGCTTGTTGCCTGTCCTTAGCAGTGGTTTCCTAGCAGCTATTTTACCATGAAGGCCCGCTGCACAAAGTCTCCTCTTAAGAGTTGTTGTAGAGATGTGTCTGCTGCTAGAACTCTGTGTGGCATTGACCTGGTCTCTAATCTGAGCTGCTGTGTTAACCTGCGAATTCTGAGGCTGGTGACTCGGATAAACTTATCCTCAGAAGCAGAGGTGACTCTTGGTCTTCCTTTCCTGGGGCGGTCCTCATGTGAGCCAGTTTCTTTGTAGCGCTTTATGGTTTTTGCAACTGTACTTGGGGACACATTCAAAGTTTGCCCAATTTTTTGGACTGACTGACCTTCATTTCTTAAAGTAATGATGGCCACTCGTTTTTCTTTACTTAGCTGCTTTTTTCTTGCCATAATACAAATTCTAACAGTCTATTCAGTAGGACCATCAGCTGTGTATCCACCAGACTTCTGCACAACACAACTGATGGTCCCAACCCCATTTATAAGGCAAGAAATCCCACTTATTAAACCTGACAGGGCACACCTGTGAAGTGAAAACCATTTCCGGTGACTGCCTCTTGAAGCTCATCAAGAGAATGCCAAGAGTGTGCATCAAAGCAAAAGGTGGCTACTTTGAAGAACCTAGAATATAAAACATATTTTCAGTTGTTTCACACTTTTTTTGTTAAGTATATAATTCCACATGTGTTAATTCAGAGTTTTGATGCCTTCAGTGTGAATGTACAATTTTCAAAGTCATGAAAATACAGAAAAATCTTTAAATGAGAAGGTGTGTCCAAACTTTTGGTCTGTACTGTACAGGCTGTAGGTTAATCTGCAGGTTAATAGCTCTCTGAACCTGCCCGGTGTTTGCACTTAGAGCCCCGCTGCCAGGAAGAAATGAACTTTATTCCTCCCAGCAACATTCAGTATTTAGCTTACAGTCATAGGGGTGGCGCTGGCACGGTTTATTCAGTCACCGCTCAGTGTATAGAGAGCAGTGGCTGTAACCGTGCCTCCGGCACTGACTGACCGCAGGCTCAGCATTAGAGTTGGCAGTCAGTTAGTGCCAGAGACCCGGATACAGCCGCCGCTCTCTATACACTGAGCGGTGACTAAAACTGTAGCGGCACCAAACCTGTGACTGGAAGCCGAACACTGTCGGAAAGAATAACGTTCATTTCCTCCTTGCAGGGGGGCTCTCAGCACCGGCACCAGGCAGATTCAGAACGCTATTAACCTGTAAATGAATCCCATATCGGCAGGTTAATAGAGTTTTTTCACATGATAGGTTCCTTCCTTTTAACCACACTGATCAAGCAAGCAGCAGCTGTCATCTGAGCCTCTCTTTGGCCTTGCCACACTGACACAGTGACTCTCCTATCTCTCATTCCTTATTCCTAATTGCATCTGTATTATTTTATTTTTCTCAGACACTAATTTTCACTCCTATCACACTATCTCTACAACTTTTTCAGTGTTTTATGGCTTTATTTCCCTAGCTCTCTTTCTAAGGTCTGACATCCTCTCACTATCCAGATTCACCACAAAATGTCTGCTGTATTTCCTGCTTCTGCTTTTATACAGGCTATGATAGTCCCTCCTGATTGGCTGTGCTATATTATGATATATGATTGCTGCAGGGCATTATTGGGAAGCCCATCCAATCACACGACCACCTGAGTGATCCTTCTTTGGCTGATGCAATCTTCTGCATTCTGTAAAATAGTGGTGCCCATTTTAGGCTATTTGAAGGAAGCGAATTGCATGTTGTGTGAATTTGACTGGCTCAGCAAATTCTTAGAAATTCAACGAAAATTCTATTTGCTCATCTCTACTTGTGTGGGGTATCCTACCCAATCTTATTCACTTCAATGCAGAAGAGCTGCATTTTGTAATCCTAGACGAGCGCATTGACTACAATAAGCTGTTATTTGATATGACAGTATGAGCAAAAATACCTTTTTTGTTATATCATTAAGCTCCTACCCTTTGTACAGTGTTTTTACCAAGATAGGGAATCAAGACATAAGACTTGTTTAATAACTTGGACTATGAAGCTCAATTTGTCACCATGACCATTGAAGATGCAATGAAGAAATCTCCCTAGATCAGAAAACATATTTTTGCTCCCTAATCCATCAAAGGAAGCTTTGGTCCGCATTATAATAGTTTCCCAGAGAGATGATAAGCTTGTTATTGTATTCATTCCCATTCTGTATTTTTAAACAACAATGCATTGACATCCTATTCAATTCCAACAGGAAGTTGGTTTTGTTTCACTGTGATCTATGGTTTGTCCATTTCCTACTTGTAGCTTTAGAAGAATATTAGGAAGTCTTTGTAATGTAAAGCACAGCACAGACAATATACCGCCTTTTGAATATGATCGTTATGTGTTAAATGAAGGATTTAAATCCTAATTTTTTTTTGATTAAATAATGGTCAGAGATTGTTTAAGTCTGATAATACATTGAAATTCATACATTAGAGACAGCATATGAATAGGACCAATATAATAGCATGGCAAGATTGGATACAGCAACGCGGCTCTTTGTATGGCAGCATATCACTAAATCAGTGTTCCCCAACTCCAGTTCTCAAGAGCCACCAACAGGTCATGTTTTCAGGATTTCCTTAGTATTGCCCAGGGGGTGGAATTATCACCTGGATTACGATACAAAGGAAATCCTGAAAACATGATCTGTTGGTGGCTCTTGAGCACTGGAGTTGAGGAGCACAGTTTTAAATGATTCAGTCACCAAATAATGGTCAGATTTCTGCTCTACACAATAAAAAGAGAAAACAGTATACACTGTGTTCCAAATTATTATGCAAATAATATTTTCTCAGATTTTCCCAAATTACCTATATGAATTGCAGTCATTGTAATTTTCCAGTCAAATAACTATTAGAGTACAATTGAAAGGTTTTTGTACAAACTGCCTATGATAACAGTATATTTTTTAAAAAATAAAAAACTCAAACTGCACTCAAAATGCATGTTCCAAATTATTATGCACAGCAGAGTTTTCAACTTTTTCATTTTAATTACGAACAAAAAAAATGGTCATTTTTGAAATTATAAGCATTAGCAGGTTATTACAAACTGAAATCAAACAGTTTTCAACTCAAAACTTTATTCTAGGTGATGTTACATTTGCACATAGGACCCCTTGTTCGAAAGGAGCTTCTGAACTCTCTCGTCCATTGAATTTGTCAGGTTTTGGATGGTTTCTGCTTTAATTGTTTTGCATGAGGACAGAATACCCTCCCAGAGCTGTTGCTTAGATGTGAACTGCCTCCCGCCATCATAGACACTCCTTTTGATGATGCTCCAGAGGTTCTCAATGGGGTTGAGGTCAGGGGAGCATGGGGGCCACACCATAAGTTTGTCCCCTTTTATGCCCATAGCAGCCAGAGATGCAGAT
This sequence comes from Phyllobates terribilis, assembly GCF_046119375.1. Taxonomy (NCBI): domain Eukaryota; kingdom Metazoa; phylum Chordata; class Amphibia; order Anura; family Dendrobatidae; genus Phyllobates; species Phyllobates terribilis. The sequence continues at coordinate 211,272,282 of NW_027362769.1, read as the reverse complement.
GTGTTATGTGCAGCATGAGACGGGGCATTATCATGCATGAAATGATCTCGATGGTCCAGATAGATGGAGTGGAGGATGGCTGGTTGATGGACACCCCATGCAAACATGGCTACGGCGCTAACAAGGAGGAGGTGGAGTAATGTTTTGGGCTGGAATCACGGGGAGAGAGATTGTCAGCCCTTTTAGGATCCCTGAAGGGGTAAAGAAGAACTCCATAATGTATGTTGAGTTTCTCAAACAGCACTTCCTTCCATGGTTCAAGAAGAAGAACCGTGCATTCCGCAGCAAGATCATTTTCATGCATGATAATGCCCCGCCTCATGCTGCACATAACACATCTGCATCTCTGGCTGCTATGGGCATAAAAGGGGACCAACTTATGGTGTGGCACCCATGCTCCCCTGACCTCAACCCCATTGAGAACCTCTGGAGCATCATCAAAAGGAGTGTCTATGATGGCGGGAGGCAGTTCACATCTAAGCAACAGCTCTGGGAGGGTATTCTGTCCTCATGCAAAACAATTGAACCATAAACCATCCAAAACCTGACAAATTCAATGGACAAGAGAGTTCAGAAGCTCCATTCGAACAAGGGGTCCTATGTGCAAATGTAACATCACCTAGAATAAAGTTTTGAGTTGAAAACTGTTTGATTTCAGTTTGTAATAACCTGCTAATGCTTATAATTTCAAAAATGACAATTTTTTTGTTCTTTATTAAAATGAAAAGGTTGAAAACTCTGCTGTGCATAATAATTTGGAACATGCATTTTGAGTGCAGTTTGAGTTTTTTATTTTTTTTTAAATATACTGTTATCATAGGCAGTTTGTACAAAAACCTTTCAATTGTACTCTAATAGTTATTTGACTGGAAAATTACAATGACTGCAATTCATATAGGCAATTTGGGAAAATCTGAGAAAATATTATTTGCATAATAATTTGGAACACAGTGTAGGCAAACCTAGTGAATTAAAGTGGTTGTCCACTACTCATACAACGCCTTCGGAATCCCTGTTTCCCCCCAGAAAAATAATAATACTTATACTCACCTATGATGCTGCCTCTGTTCCAGCTGTTCCAGCAGTGTCGACACTAGCCCTCCCAGGGCTAACGTGGCATTATTATGCTATGCAATCCCTACAAACATTCAGCGCTGGCTTCGTTGCCCCCTCCTTTGGACAAATCAAGACATACGGAGGAAGTGAGAGCTGCCGCTGTTCTCTAACTTTCTTTAGATGTCAATTACGTTCGTAAAAGAAGAGAATGAAGCCAGCGCTGACTGGCCACAAGGATTTTGTGACATAACAATGTGATATGAGGCCCGGGAGAGTCAGTACTGACACTGCTGGAATGGCTCCAGCACCGAAGGTGAGTATAAGTGTTATTATTTTACTGGGGGGAAACATAGGGATTCAGAAGGGGCTGTCAGAGTAGTGGACAACCTCTTTTAGATGGATTACCCTATTTGGCAGGGTTAAAAAACACAAATATTTACTAATCAGCGGTTGCTTATTAGCCTGTTTACACAAGGAAGACTTCACTTAACAACGTGAACTCAACGACTGAATACATAGGACAATACACCACTGAGAACAATGACGTTTTGTGAAAATCAAAAGATAATTTCCCCTTCTTTGCTTGTTCATCGGCTCATCGGCATACTGTTTAGACTGCAAGATTTTTGTGAAATGATCGATCTTAAGAATGCTCATTCACGATAATCTTTCGGTGTAAATGGAGCTTTACAGGTGATGTCTTCTCTCATTGTAGTTGCTTGTTTTCCCTTCTCACTCTCTAGGCCCAAAACTTCCCAACCTGCTGATACCCTCAATGTCCACTAGTAGTAATAGTGCCCAACACAGTACTAGTGTCAACTTTTATGTCCCCACAAAATAATATTTGAAGCCAAATGTATTATTTCCCCTATGGTGTCTACCACAAAATAAAAATTATTCTTTTGTGCCCTACAGTAACAGTAAAGAAACAAACTCCAGCTCACCAGTAATGCCTGATTCCAATCCTGTCCAGATCATGGATAGCATTACTGCCAAAACATTCAAAAATAAAAGCATGGAGAACAGATCCAACTCCATGAACATAAAAATCTTCTTTATGGATATGTGTCACCCTGGCCTGGATGCCACAAAATGTAATAAAGCTGTGTCTGAGAGCAGGGGGGAGGTTCTCTAGTCAGGGGAACATTAGCATGCAGTACCTCCTGTCTCAGGCCAGTAGGGGGAGCAGGCTGCCCCTATAAAAGCTGGTGTTGGGGGCAGGGTTAGGGAGAACTGGATGACCTGTCTCAGTACTGAGACGTGTCCCGGAGCAGAGCAGGGACAGAAAGTTGTATTGCACCTAAGAGGAAGTGTGGCAGGAGGAGAGCCACAAGCCAGAGACAAGAGGCGAAGTGAGCCTGTCTTAGCAGATAAAGGACTTAATTTACCAGACTTTGGTGTCTGAGGCTGGGAGAATTCCACATCCCACAGCAGATAACCAGTCCGCAGGGGACTGTATGTTCCTTGGCCTAAGAAGCCTGGAGGCTCTGCCACAACAGAAGGGACCAGGAAAGCCGTACCAGGCCGGGAGCAGAAAGGAACCCACGTCGCAGGCCATACAGGCGAGAGTACACGGAAAGCTCGGAAACGTGGGCTGTTACCCTATAAGGAGGAGATAGCCAGAAGGAGCACAGAAAGCACGGTAGACCTACACCCTCACCCTGACCAGGGCCAATTTCCCCAGTGCTCTCAGACATCCAGGTCCCCTCCTAGCCGGGACTGTTTATGGGTCAGTTTACCTGTTTTAGTAAAGGCCCAGGACTGCAACCTGTTGTCTGTGTGCTCCTTCGCGCCTCCAGCACTACCGATACTGGGACTCTCACCACCATCACTCCCACCATCCATTATACTGCCCTGGGGCCGCACTCTTCCCGTGGGGAGTCACACTACCCTAGCTGCACACCTCATCAGCCCCAGCGGTCTGCATGCAGTGGCGGTTCCTAATAACCGCAATCCACGGGTGGCGTAGTCGGACATAATCATCAGCGCATAACGGACCACCACTGGCCTGACCACCCTGAGCCACGGAACCGGGTTGCCACTACTACTCCCAACGTTTCCCTATTGCCCGGATCCGAGTGCCCCACGGCCCAGGGGGCGAGTCAGATACATATTAAAAGTTCCAAATAACATCCATATCGGCTTAGATCAATAAATAACACCGACACGTTTCTTGTGCGTCAAGCACCCTTAGTCATGGTCTACAGTTATCTCTCCCCTTAGAACTAAGAAGACATAAAGAAGCTCAGTCACCAGGCCAATATTGTTCAGGATACACCGGAAAATTGATGAATCGGTGTCAATTCTTGCTGGTGAAGCTCAGCTAATGTAGAACCGAAGAAAAAGAAAGGGATTTTCCAGCACTTCCATCCATAAAACCTAATCTTTTTATTAGAGATTCATTTAAAATCAGGATTCATCATGAGGATAAAACCTTACACGTCTCTGGCGTACATAGGAATATGAGTAAGTCTGCTGAATTATGCCTGTGGGAACCCGACCACTAGACAAACCCTTACGAATGACCTCAAACTTCTGCTCTGACGGAATTGTAAAGGCTGCAGCCAATCAGCAGCTGCTGACTGGCTGCAGCGGGCATGTGATATTGTTGATTTCTCGAGAATGGTAGAGGACACAGAGCTCAGAGAGGAGGATCTGCGCTGGTCCAAGATGTAAGTATACATTTTTTTATTTTATTCAACAATCTGGGGCCATTCATAAGGGGTTTTCCAGTAGTGGGCAACCCCTTTAAGGGATCAACCACTGCAAACTCTATCGTTATGACCCTACAGTCAGCAATCTTGCTCTGGGATCACGCATCAAGTTCCACTCATCAATAAATGAACCCATCTGACACCAATATTAATAATTAGCACTTCGGGTCTTGGATTATTGAACATTACATATTTGCACACATAGAGTAAATTAAAAAAAGTTTCTCTTGATTCTCTATTTGTGCTGTTTAAGTTTTTTATTACATTTTCAGTTACATCAGGTTCCCATGGGGACTTTTTTTTTTAATATGAAAAAATAGAAAAGATCTTATTCACAGGCGGGAGAAGAGGGGCGTGGACGTCCAAACCGCGCGAGAACCGAAGCTCCGCCCCACGCACCGACGCTGCGCAAGGTCCTGGAAGGGAGAGAGAGCGACCCTGACGTCACCAGGACGCGACGCAAGGTCCTCGTCCAGAGCAGAAGCAGCGGAGCCGCGGCCTACAGAAGAGGATCGTCGGGAGGTAGGCCACGCTTAACTAGGGGGGAGGAAGATGTCGGATACAGAGGCGCCCACTACCACCAACGCAGCTGCAGCAGCGGTGATGCCATTTTCCCTGCCCTACATCCCTGGAGCGGCCTGGCTGCCCAAGTACTCAGCGGAGCCCCATGCCCTAACTGACTTTGAGGAAAGGCTGTACAGTTTGTTCCAAGTCTACCCCCTGACAGAGGAACAGAAGGTCAGCATATTAACAGGGCAATTAACTGGCGCAGCCCAAAGGGAGGTAAAATCATGGCCCACTGAGGAGAAAAGGACCGTGAAGGGTATTCTGGCCCGGCTGCGGGGTACCTTTGACACACGTACCTCCGCTGAAATTAAAATGAGGTTCTATGGATGTAAGCAACGGGCACAGGACAGCATCAGAGACTATGCCCTAAATTTGCAGGAAGCCTTGAGGGCCATCCAACAAGCTGACCCTGGCAGCGTGCAGGAAATGGATAAGCTACTAACAGAACAGTTTATAGAAGGTCTGCAGTCTAGCGCCCACAGGACCCAGCTGCGCCTCATGTTCTTTCAGAACCCTGATCTGACCTTTGCCCAATTCAAGGACAGGGCCATAAGGGTGCTCCGTGAATCCGCAACAAGTGGCGCTATAAAACCCCGGCGCCCTGCTCTCATCTACCACCAGGAGGCGGCGCCCTCCTCTATGGACTCCGTGGGGGCTGATGCACAGGCCCTGAACCAAGCCCCGTCGAAAGATCTGTACCACCAAGTCCAGGAGCTGACCAGGAGCATCGCGGCGTTGACCCGGACCGTCCAGGCATTACAAGTGGACCCGTCAAGACCCATCGAACTGGCTTCAAGTCCGGAGGATGTCCCGTGGCGTCAACAGAGGAGGATCCCGTCGTTCCGAGGGAGGCCCACAGACCGCTACGCAGAGGATGGACAGCCCATTTGCCGCCGATGCAACCAGCCCGGACACATTTCCAGGTACTGTAATTTAAACGGGTCCAACCTGGGGCAGAGGGCCAACCCCCAGGCATAAGATCACCAGGCCCTTATAATTGGCGTAATAAGTACGTTGGGGGGCGCCCGGTTTTACCCGTGGTGCTGGACGGTATCCCCATGAGCGCCTTGCTGGATACTGGGTCGCAAGTAACCACTATCCCTTATGTACTTTTTAAGCAGTATTGGACTGATGCTGATATCACACGGTATCCAGACAGTAACTTGAGCATCATCGCCAGTAATGGCTTACCCGTGCCGCAGATGGGGTTCAAGGAGATGACCATTAAAATTGGTAAAGTTGAACTGCCGGCACAGGGAGTGATTATTGTGGACATTGACCGTCGTGAAAGTCACCCTAAAATAACTGTGGGTACTAACGTGATTGAAAATTGTCTTTCAGAGGTAATTGTAATTCTACAACAGGTGGCGGTGAATGCTAGTTCCAGCCAACAGAGAGTCCTCAACAAGGAGATAAAAGCCCTGATGAGACGGCAGCAGGTAGAACTGTCTGGTGGTGAGATCGGTAGCGTAAGACTGAGTGACCCATTCCCCATTTCCATGCCTCCCAAAAGTGAAATGATGATCTGATGTCGAACTGCAATCGGGTTGAGAGGTAGAGACTACCAAGCCATGGTAGAACCCGTGTACTCAGACAGCAGGCCCACCATTTTGACAGCCCGGGGGGTGGTTGATGTCCTCAACATTGGGGAGAGGGAAGTACACTTACCCAGGTACGCTACACTCGCCAAACTGTTTGTTGTCGATCACAAAGCTATCAGGGCCGTGGAACCCTTGCCTCCATCTCCACAGGCGGAGGGTAATGGCTCCCAGAAACAAAAGGAGGACTGGTGCCAGAAACTCCATGTGGGTGCTGACTCCACTCCCCTGCACCAAAAACAAGGAGTCTACCGGGTGGTACAGGAGTACGAGAGAGTCTTTAGTAAGCACCCGCTAGACTTCGGCAGAGTAAAGGGGATAGAACACCACATCCCCGCAGGAAGCCACCCACCGATAAAAGAAAGACACAGACCTGTACCCCCTGCACATTATCAGAATGCAAAGGGCATGCTAAAAGAAATGAAAGAAGAGATAGCTGTAGCCCCTGGGCAGCCCCCTTGGTTCTGGTGAAAAAGAAGGACGGCACCATGAGAATGTGCGTAGACTATAGACAAATCAACCGTATCACCCATAAAGACGCATACCCGCTGCCTAGAATAGAGGAGTCTTTAGCCGCACTAAAATCAGCTAACTTCTTTTCTACTTTGGACCTTACTAGCGGGTACTGGCAGGTTCCTGTGGCAGAGGCTGACAAGGAGAAGACCGCCTTCACCACCCCGATGGGACTGAGCGAGTTCAACTGTATGCCTTTCGGGCTCTGCAACGCATCAGGGACCTTCCAGCGGCTGATGGAATGCTGTCTAGGGCACCGAAACTTCAAGACGGTCCTCCTTTAACTGGACGACGTGATTGTCTATTCGAAAACCCACGAGGACCATCTAAAGCACCTGGCCGAGGTGTTCGAAGCCCTGGCAGGCTATGGCCTGAAGGGGAAACCATCGAAGTGTCACCTGCTGAAACCAAAGGTCCAGTACCTAGGGCACGTGGTAAGCACGGAAGGAGTGGCCCCCGACCCTGACAAGGTCACGGCAATCAAGAGCTGGCCAAGCCCCTCGAACATCAAAGAGGTGAGACAGTTTCTCAGATTGGTAGGCTACTACCGAAGGTTCATCCCCGGGTTCACTAGGATGGCAGCTCCTATGCAGGACCTCCTAATCAGACAGTCTAAGTCCAGGAGCCAAAAGCCGCCCTTCAAGTGGGGTAAACCGGAAGAGGAGTCCTTCCAGCAGTTGAAGATGGCCCTCACGGGGGATGAGATCCTGGCCTACCCTGATTATGGTCAGCCTCTTATTCTCCACACGGACGCCAGTAATGTGGGACTGGGAGCAGTACTGTCCCAAAACCAACAGGGCAGAGAAAGGGTGATCGCGTACGCCAGCCGGAAGCTGAGGCCCACCGAGAGGAACCCGGAGAATTACAGCTCCTTCAAGCTAGAATTCTTGGCGGTGGTGTGGGCCGTGACAGAACGATTCAAGCATTACCTGGCCTCCGCAAAGTTCACCGTGTACACGGACAACAACCCGTTGACACACCTGGACAATGCAAGACTGGGTGCCCTAGAACAGCGGTGGATGGCCTGTCTCTCCAACTATGACTTCGTGATCAAGTACCGGGCCGGCAAAACCAATGCCAACGCTGATGCCCTATCGAGGATGCCTCACTTACCTGAAGGTGACGAAGACCCAGAAGAGCTGGAGGAGGTAGAACTCCCCGCGTTTCACCAGTATGGAGCTGCTCAATACTCCCACCGCGTGAAGGAGGAGGATCTAACAACCGTGATGATCAGTCCCCTACCTCACCACAGCTGGGCCGAGACCCAAGATAGTGACCCTGCCATCCGCCTGGTGAAAGATCTGCTGACCCAGGAGGACGACCGCATCGATCCGGATGCTCCAGAGGAAGCCAAGCAGCTGTGGAAGGAGAAGAGCAAGCTGTTCCTCTACGAAGGCAAGCTGTGCAGAAGGATTGTCAACCACCGGACGCACGAGCTGACCTGGCAAGTCGTGGTCCCAAGGCGGGATGCAGCTATGGTCCTGGGGGCTTACCATGACAGAGCGGGGCACTTCGGTTGGAAGAAACTGGAGTTCCTGCTAAGAGGACGGTTCTTTTGGGTCGACATGAGGGGGGCTGTAGAGAAGTGGTGCAGAGACTGTGGCCCTTGTCACCTAAGGAGGAAGGACCGTGCCAGCCAGAAGACACCCTTGAGGCCCATCGTCACCACGCAGCCTCTTCAGCTGGTAGCTCTAGACCACGTCAAGTTGGCTCCAAGCCGGTCAGGGTACATCTACGCCCTGACAATCGTTGACCACTATTCCCGTTTTCTCGTGGTGGTCCCAGTAAAAGACTTGACAGCCCAAACAGCGGCCAGAGCCTTCCAACAATACTTCTGCCGTCCACACGGGTATCCGGAACAGGTCCTGACAGACCAGGGTCCAGTGTTCGAGGCTGAAATCTTCCAAGAGTTCTGCAACCTCTATGGCTGTAAGAAGATTCGGACAACGCCTTACCACCCACAAACCAACGGGATGTGTGAAAAAATGAACAATATAGTCATTGACCTCCTGAAGACGTTGCCCCTGGAGGAACGCAGCCTGTGGCCAGAAAAACTGTTGGACCTGATAGACCTATACAACCATATCCCGGTGAATGCTACAAACTGCACCCCGGCTTACCTGATGCGAGCCAGACCAGGTAAGCTGCCCGTAGACCTAGAGATGGGAGTCCTAACGCCTAAGGGCACCTCCCCGGATGCGGACTGGGATACGGAAAGGCAACTGCAGTACAAGAAGGTACAGGAGAGTGTGGAGAAGAGCCTGGCCCAGGTGAGAGAGAGGCACGAAAAACTCTTCAACCAACACGCCCCTGCTGGTCCCCTGGAACCTGGTGAGCAGGTCCTGAAGCGGAAGAGAAGGCTACATAAGTTGGACAACCAGTGGGAAAGGGAACCCTACACCGTACTGCAGTCTGACCACGACAACCCGAAGGTGTGCGTGATCACCAAGGACGGAGGGGAAACCACTAGTACTGTCTCCAGCGACCACCTCAAAAGGTGCCCCGAGCAACTCCGTAGTGCAGAAGAGGATCAGAGTGACCTTGAACCCGCAGAGGACAAGGAAGAAATGATCAGCACCGTTCTCGGAGAGTTCCCTCAGTCCTGGACTCGAATAAATGATGCCATAGTGGTGCCCGTCCTGCATTTCCTGCAACCGGCACAGCAACAACCAACACCAGAGCCGGAAGGTGAAGAGGAGCAAGCGGTTCCAGAGGAAGAAGAGCCTGTATCAGCAGCCCAGGAGAGTCAACCCTCTGCTGATAGTGAGCCTGCCATGCCTGCGGTAAGCCAAAGAACCCGCAGACAGCTGCCTGCCCTACCTGTACACCCAGCTGGTAGCTGTACCCTTAACGCTAGTGGGGAAAGCCAAGTCGGTCCACCACCAGACAGTGGGTTAAGGAGATCAACCAGGAGCACAAAGGGGCAGATACCCGCTCGCTGGAAAATATAGAGCGCGCTAAAATTGTAAATAACCCTGTTGCCAAATGTTGAATTGTTTGCCAAGTTACCTGCGTGATTAGTAATTGTGTGTTTCAGTTCCTTACAGTTGCCATACAGACTTGAAGGTTATGGACTTTTTATAACCGGAATCTTGTATGGACTGCGTTCGGAGCCTAACCAAGGTATGAACTAAGACTGTGAAGGACTTGGGGTAGGACAGACCCCCACCTGGTTAAGGCTCCCCGTTGTATTGGTGATATGGACACCCGGTCACAGACCACACTGTGACCTTAAGAACTCAATCTGTGCGTCACTTTCCTGATAATGTTTTATGGTCATGCATATTGTCTTTGTTTATTGTTTAGTCCCGGAGTACAAAATTTTACTAGGGGGGAATGTGTCACCCTGGCCTGGATGCCACAAAATGTAATAAAGCTGTGTCTGAGAGCAGGGGGGAGGTTCTCTAGTCAGGGGAACATTAGCATGCAATGCCTCCTGTCTCAGGCCAGTAGGGGGAGCAGGCTGCCCCTATAAAAGCTGGAACTGGGGGCAGGGTTAGGGAGAATTGGATGACCTATATCAGTACTGAGACTTGTCCCGGAGCAGAGCAGGGACAGAAAGTTGTATTGCACCTAAGAGGAAGTGTGGCAGGAGGAGAGCCACAAGCCAGAGACAAGAGGCGAAGTGAGCCTGTCTTGGCAGATAAAGGACTTAATTTACCAGACTTTGGTGTCTGAGGCTGGGAGAATTCCACATCCCACAGCAGATAACCAGTCCGCAGGGGACTGTATGTTCCTTGGCCTAAGAAGCCTGGAGGCTCTGCCACAACAGAAGGCACCAGGAAAGCCGTACCAGGCCGGGAGCAGAAAGGAACCCACGTCGCAGGCCATACAGGCGAGAGTACACGGAAAGCTCGGAAACGTGGGCTGTTCCCCTATAAGGAGGAGATAGCCAGAAGGAGCACAGAAAGCACGGTAGGCCTACACCCTCACCCTGACCAGGGCCAATTTCCCCATTGCTCTCAGACATCCAGGTCCCCTCCTAGCTGGGACTGTTTTTGGGTCAGTTTACCTGCTTTAGTAAAGGCCCTGGACTGCAACCTGTTGTCTGTGTGCTCCTTCGCGCCTCCAGCACTACCGGTACTGGGACTCTCACCACCATCACTCCCACCATCCATTATACTGCCCTGGGGCCGCACTCTTCCCGTGGGGAGTCACACTACCCTAGCTGCACACCTCATCAGCCCCAGCGGTCTGCATGCAGCGGCGGTTCCTAATAACCACAATCCACGGGGGGCGTAGTCGGACATAATCATCAGCGCATAACGGACCACCACTGGCCTGACCACCCTGAGCCACGGAACCGGGTTGCCACTACTACTCCCAACGTTTCCCTATTGCCCGGATCCGAGTGCCCCACGGCCCAGGGGGCGAGTCAGATACATATTAAAAGTTCCAAATAACATCCATATCGGCTTAGATCAATAAATAACACCGACACGTTTCTTGTGCGTCAAGCACCCTTAGTTATGGTCTACAGTTATCTCTCCATTAGAACTAAGAAGACAAAAAAGAAGATCAGTCACCACGCCAATATTGTTCAGGATACACCGGAAAATTGATGAATCGGTGCCAATTCTTGCTGGTGAAGCTCAGCTAATGTAGAACCGAAGAAGAAGAAAGGGATTTTCCAGCACTTCCATCCATAAAACCTAATCTTTTTATTAGAGATTCATTTAAAATCAGGATTCATCATGAGGATAAAACCTTACACATCTCTGGCGTACATAGGAATATGAGTAAGTCTGCTGAATTATGCCTGTAGGAACCCAACCACTAGACAACCCTTTACAAATGACATCAAACTTCTGCTCTGACGGAATTGTGAAGGCTGCAGCCAATCAGCAGCTGCTGACTGGCTGCAGCGGTCATGTGATATTGTTGATTTTTTGAGAATGGTAGAGGACACAGAGCTCAGAGAGGAGGATCTGCGCTGGTCCAAGATGTAAGTATACATTTTTTTATTTTATTCAACAATCTGGGGCCATTCATAAGGGGTTTTCCAGTAGTGGGCAACCCCTTTAAGGGATCAACCACTGCAAACTCTATCGTTATGACCCTACAGCCAGCAATCTTGCTCTGGGATCACGTATCAAGTTCCACTCATCAATAACTGAACCCATCTGACACCAATATTAATAATTAGCACTTCGGGTCTTGGATTATTGAACATTACATATTTGCACACATAGAGTAAATTAAAAAAAGTTTCTCTTGATTCTCTATTTGTGCTGTTTAAGTTTTTTATTACATTTTCAGTTACATCAGGTTCCCATGGGGACTTTTTTTTTTTAATATGAAAAAATAGAAAAGATCTTATTCACAGGCATAAGCTCTATATATCAAGACTTTCAACCTGCAGGACATTATATATTATTATTATGTGTAAGAATTCTGGAATAAAATGCCCCAATTATGTAACGTTCACCCTTGGTACAGTTTTCTATATGATTTTATAGTAAGTCCCAATGGTACAATACAATGGCTATGCTGGAAGTGAGGTTATTAGAGTGTGTTGGAGCCAAAATGAAAACAAGTGCAATGGGAGACTCTCCTGGGTTATTAAGTCTTCAGCTTCTGGGTCACACATCAACTTATTATTCTTTGGCTTCAGGCTATCCAGGCTAGTTCTTTCACCTGCTCTTTTAACTCGATTTTCATCTTTGTCAAGGGATCTTAAAACCAGAAATGTCATTATGATTCAAGAAGTCACTAAACCCCTTGATAAAGATAGACCTTCTTCTACATACATAAATCAATTGACCTTTCAAAAGTTTTTCCCCCTCTTGACCTTTTTGCTAATTTTTCCCTCTTTTTGATTGAGTTTTTGTCAAGTTCTTGTACAAACAAAAACATTTTTCATCTGTTCTAAATTGTTTATATTTCAGTGTTTAGCAGAATATTTAATGTATCTGACTACATGTAAAAAGTTGGGATACAGTACAAATGAAATTATGCCTGATGATAGTTCACGTAGTGGATTCTACATATATCTCCCAGTGGTATAATCTAATGGCATTGTTTCTAGAGCAATCTATATACTGTGACAGGACATATGGAAACGAGTTGTCTTCTACAGACAACTCGATTAACATTTTAGTCTTTGGGTATTCCACTAACATGTTATTATGTGCCTTTAAAGGGAATCTGTCACCATGTTTTTCCTACCTCATCTGAGAACAACATAATGTAGGAAAATGGACTCTGATTCCAGCAATGTATCAATTACTTTACTAGGTTCAGTAGTTGTGGCACAATCAAAGTTTTTAGATGTAGCATGCATCAGAGCTGAGAAAGCTAACTCCGCCCACACCACGGCTTTATGTGTACATTGTCTATTGACAGTGAGCTGCTTATCAGAGGAGGGGGCATGGTCAGACCAGGACTCTTGTGAGCTGTAGTCCAGTCAGTGATAATGTCCTGGTGATTAAACATTCATTGTATGGAAACAACAGCACACAGCCTAATAAGTGACACATCCCTGAAATCTATGTCTCAGCCCCAACCTCATGCTGTCCTCAGATTATATAGCATAAACCTGCTGATAGATTCCCTTTAAAGTGGTTTTCCACTTTTATCTTGGGATGCAGTCAGGGTAAAAGAATACAAAGGCATACTTTTCCCTGGAATCTTCCCAGGCTCCTCCAGTGCTGCCACAATAAGGGTCACTAGTAGAGATGAGCGTTGTTCTACTCGAACTGTTCGCCAATCTCAAATTCGAGCTGTTTTGGGCGGTGTTCGAGCCGGTCGGCGAACATGAACAATTTGAGAAAAATTCGGCTGTTCGAGGTTATGTTCGATAACTGTTCGTGCACCAAAATCATAACTGGATTTTTTCTCAGTAATGATGAAAATTAATGTTAATACGCAGTTTGAGTGTACAGCGGGGCGGGGGGAGGGGCAGGGGATGGATCTCTGCAGGAACAATGAAGATCTCCATTTTTTTTTCTCTTTCCCGCATTTGCAGTGGGGAGGTGCAATCTGTCAGCCTATCAGCAGCGCACACACGGAGCGAAGTGCTTTTTTTCACACAAGCAAGGGCATGTGTGATTGGCAGTGTATGTCACATGTCCTTGCCCTATAAGACCAAGCCATTTTCCCCGTCGCCACCATTTTCTCACTGCTGCAGCTGCGTGTTAGACGGCACCGCTGTTGCTGTGTGCGCTATACCTTGTTAATTTCAAGCCAATTTTCGCACAAATATACAGATAGCTTGGGAGTAGGGAATAGTTGAGATTGCAGTCCTTTTAAGGACTAGGTTACAGCATTTCCTACGACTTTTATCAGGCAGGTCTGTGCTCTTAAATAGATAGATTGTGGGAGTAAAGACTAATTGTAATTGGAGTCCTTTTCAGGACTAGGTTACATCAGTTCCTATCAGTTTTTGCCAGGCAGGTCTGTGCCAGTGCTGTGCAAGTTTTTTTCACAGCATTTGGCTGAATCTAGCAAAGCTAATCCTTTTTGGCCTATTGCAGAGTGTGTTAGTCAGTGGAGTAGCCTATCTGTGTTGCAAGATATACCACCTGTGTATAGAATACCAATTTTTTTACTGCACCTAGTGAAGTAAAATCTTTTGGGCATAGCATCATTCTATTAGTCCATCTATACTGACCTCCATCAGGTTGCAAATTAAAAATAATTTTTTTCTGCATCTAGCTCTGAAAAAATATTTGGGCTTCTAGCAGTGTGTGGGACTTGGTCAATTAGTCCATCTATACTGACCTCCATCAGGTTGCAAATGAAAAATAATTTTTTTCTACATCTAGCTCTGAAAAAATATTTGGGCTTCTAGCAGTGTGTGGGACTTGGTCTATTACTCCATCTATACTGACCTCCATCAGGTTGCAAATTAAAAATAATTTTTTTCTTCATTTGTCTCTGAAAAAATATTTGGGCTTCTAGCAGCGTGTGGGACTTGTTCTATTAGTCCATCTATACTGACCTCCATCAGGTTGCAAATTAAAAATAATTTTTTTCTGCATCTAGCTCTGAAAAAATATTTGGGCTTCTAGCAGTGTGTGGGACTTGGTCTATTAGTCCATCTATACTGACCTCCATCAGGTTGCAAATTAAAAATAATTTTTTTCTTCATTTAGCTCTGAAAAAATATTTGGGCTTCTAGCAGTGTGTGGGACTTGTTCTATTAGTCCTTCTATACTGACCTCCAGCAGGTTGCAAATTGAATATAATTTTTTTCTGCATCTAGCTCTGAAAAAATATTTGGGCTTCTAGCGGTGTGTGGGACTTGGTCTATTAGTCCATCTATACTGACCTCCATCAGGTTGAAAATTAAAAATAATTTTTTTCTGCATCTAGCTCTGAAAAAATATTTGGGCTTTTAGCAGTGTGTGGGACTTGGTCTATTAGTCCATCTATACTGACCTCCATCAGGTTGCAAATTGAATAAAAAAATTTTCTGCATCTAGCTCTGAAAAAATATTTGGGCTTCTAGCGGTGTGTGGGACTTGGTCTATTAGTCCATCTATACTGACCTCCATCAGGTTGCAAATTAAAAATAATTTTTTTCTGCATCTAACCCAGCCAATAGTTTTGGCCTAATACCACAGTTTGGCCACTCAGCTCTGCTCGGTTACCATCCATTGTTTTTTTGTGCAAACAACTCCAGAGTTGTGAATTAGTTAACCACCAAAATGAGTGGAAAAAGGCCTGCTGCTGGTGGAAAGGGGAATAGGCGTGTTGGGAAGGGGAAAAAAGGTTGTGTCCGTGGGGTAGGTGCAGAAGAAAGACCATCTTCCAGCCAAACTAAAATGTCTACTTCTTTTAGCGGACAATGTGATAAGATCCCTTTCTTACGGCCACGCTAATCGCTACAAATTCCAGATGAGGCACAAAAACAGCAGGTGCTTCAACGGATATCAAGTGCTCCTTTAAGTGGGCTCTCCTCCACATCAACTTCAACATCACAAATACTCCAGTCCTCAAAGGTGTCACCCAAATCGCACTTGCTTCCTCACAGCTCCCAAATCTCCAGCTGCCCGTCTGAGTATGAGGTAGAACAGATGGTTGAGTCTGCAGAGCTGTTTACTCATACTATAGCCTGGGAATCAGAGGTCGACTCCAGCGCTTCTGTGAATCCAGACGAGGAAATGATCTGCACTGATGCCCAGAATCTTTATGAGTCGGATCCAGGACCAGACGCAGAAGGTTCTGACCATAATGTAGACCCTCATTCCCAAACTGTAACTCCTGTTGGTGGAGACAATGAGGAAGACGATGATAAGACTCAAATACCTGATTGGAGCGACAACTTTAGTTTTTTGTCAGGGCAGGAACAGGTTGGCTCTGAGGACGACGGGTGTGATAACGCACAGGGTGATGATGATGAGGTCGGAGATCCCACTTACTGTCAACCCACAGTCAGCCAAGAGATGAGGTCAGCAGAGGAGGTGGAGGAAGATGCTAGTGACGACGAGGTCAGGTTGCGCCTTCCTGGACAGAGACGTAGTACTGGAAGCACGTCAACAACTGCATCCTCAAACACAACTCTGCCTCTCACCACAAGTCGTCGTGGCTCTTCAGGTCGCATGGGTGCTAAGCCTTGCATAGCCTGGGCATTTTTTCAGATCGATAAAGATGACCCAACTCGTGTTATCTGTAACATTTGTCAGCAAAAGCTAAGTAGAGGCCAAAAAATACATAGTTTGAGTACTTCATGCATGAACCGGCACATGGACATGAAGCATAAGTTGCAGTGGGAAGCTCAGTGTGCTACAATGCGGCCTAGCCGGCCGGGCCAACCACCGTCTGCCATATCTTGTGCATCCGCGGCCTCTTCATCCTCTGTGACTGGGGGGACAGCAGTCACACCTGTTTTGGGGCGCAGACCTGCCACCTCTTTACCCGCAACAGCCAGCGTGATTGGCAGGTCATCATTTTCTTTGGAGGTGGTAACACCAGCTGGTCTTGAGCGCTGTCCGACATCGATAGCACCACCTTTGGATCAAGGCAACCTAACATGTCCGCCTGCATCTTCCTCACAGACCGGCAGTTTGCCGGGGACACCCTTATCAACCCCGTCTAAGCACAATAGCCAGCCCTCGGTCCCTCAGATGTGGACAAGTAAAAGACCATTTCCTCCTAGCCATGAGAAAGCTAAGAGGTTGAATTTCACCATCTGCAAGCTCTTGGCTACAGAAATGCTGCCTTTCCGCCTGGTGGACACAGAGGATTTTCGAGACCTTATGTCCGTCGCAGTGCCCCAGTACCAGATGCCCAGTCGGCACTACTTCTCAAAGAAAGGTGTGCCTGCGCTCCACCAGCATGTCGCACACAACATCACCGCTTCTTTGAGAAACTCTGTGTGTGACAGGGTGCATTTCACCACAGACACTTGGACGAGTAGGCATGGACAGGGGCGTTACATGTCGCTGACTGGGCACTGGGTAACTATGGTGACAGCAGGACAAGGGGCTGCTGTCCAAGTCTTGCCGTCCCCACGAGTTGTGCGTCAATCCTCTTTATGTCAAAGTTCCTCCACTGCTTCTGCCTCCTCAACCTCCTCTCGGTCTTCCACCTGCACCCAAAGCCTGTCTGGTCATGCCACAAGCTTTCTAACTGCGCAGAAGGGATCCTGCACACCTCCTTACTATGCTGGCAGTAGGGCTCAACGTCATCAGGCGGTTTTTACATTGAAATGTCTGGGAAATGTGAGTCACACAGCTGAGGAGTTGTGGTCAGCTCTGGAGAACCAATTTCATGAATGGTTGTCTCCACTGGACCTGAAACCAGGGAAGGCCGTGTGCGACAATGCTGCAAACCTGGGTGCGGCCCTTCGCCGGGGCAATGTCACACACGTGCCTTGTATGGCTCACGTGTTGAACCTGGTTGTCCAGCAATTTTTAGCCCACTATCCCAGACTAGATGGCCTTCTGCAGAGGGCACGGTCGCTGTGTGCTCACTTCCGCCGTTCGCATCCCGCAGCTCAGCGACTTACATCTCTACAGAAGTCGTTGGGCCTGCCACTTCACCGGCTAAAATGCGATGTGCCTACCCGGTGGAATTCAACTCTGCACATGTTGCAGCGACTGTGGCAGCACCGACAAGCCCTGGTGCAATACGTTCTGACGTATAGCCTGGGCCAACGAGATTCAGAGGTGGGGCAAATCACGCTGGAGGAGTGGTCTCAGATCAGGGACCTATGCACCCTTCTGCACAGTTTTGAAATGGCGACGAAGATGTTTAGTGCTGACGATGCCATTATCAGCATGACTATTCCGGTGATTTACATGCTGGAGCACATGTTAAACAGAATTCGGAGTCAGGTGGTGGCACAAGAGGAGGTGGAGGAAGTAGAGGAGGAGGAGTTGTATGCGGAAGGGCTAACATCTGCAAGGTCCAGACGGTCGGCAGCACCAAGGCGGCAGGCATGTGAGGGTGGGGGAGTTGATTTTACCAGGGCGCATGGTAGCAGCCAAACTAGTGAGGAAGGTGCAGGAGCCCAGGAAGAAGTGGAGGACGAACTGATGGAAGACTCATCAGATGAGGGAGACCTTGATCACATTTCTGTTGTGCGAGGTTGGGGGGAGAGGACAGAGGAAGGAAGCATGATTGTTACCTCGCCACCAACACAACAGGGACTTGGTGCTCCTGGATGCGCAACACACATGAGTGCCTTCTTGCTGCACTACCTGCAACATGACCCTCGAATTGTGAGAATTAGAAATAATCCTGACTACTGGGTTGCCACACTGTTAGATCCCCGGTACAAAAGTAAATTTGCAGAAATTATTCCTGCCATAGAAAGGGATGCACGCATGCAGGAGTATCAGCAGAGACTGTTGCAGAATCTTACATGTGCTTTTCCACAAAATACCAGTGGTGCACGTAGTGAATCTCACAGTTCCAACTTGCCAACCATGGGACCGTCAAGTGTTCAGCACTCAAACCGTAACAGAGCCACAGTATCTGCTGGTAACATCAATTTTGCGGAATCATTTCACCACTTTTTTAGCCCATCCTTTGCAAGGCCACAGGAGACAAGAAGTCTGACACATAGTCAACGCCTAGAGACGATGGTACAGGAGTATCTCCAAGTAAACATTGAAGCCACGACTGTGTCACTGGACCCTTGCTCTTTTTGGGCTTCCAATCTGGATAAATGGCCGGAGCTAGCCACTTACGCCTTGGAGATCTTGTCATGCCCCGCAGCCAGCGTTCTGTCTGAACGTGTGTTCAGCGCTGCTGGTGGTGTGCTGACAGATAAGCGCACGCGGCTCTCCACTGATAATGTAGACAGACTCACGTTCATAAAGATGAACAAATCATGGATCCGAAACGACTTTTCTACCCCTGTGTCATCCTGGGGAGAGTAAAAGCTTGATGATTGGTTAAAATCACCCTACCAACCGTTTTAAGCTTTCAAATTACTAATCATGTTTATCTGTATCTTGACTGGAAAATAATTTGGGCTTTGTAGCAGTGTGCAGCACTGATCCTATTAGGCCATCTATAATAAGCTTCACCAGATTTAAAATTAAAAATAATTTTTAGCTGCATCTAGCCCGGAAAATAATTTTGGGGCTCCGAGATGCGCAAGACACATAAGTGCCTTCTTGCTGCACTACCTGCAGCATGACCCTCATATTGTCAGAATTCGAAGTAATCATGACTACTGGGTTGCCACACTCTTAGATCCCCCAAACTTTTCGATCAACCTTTTCATTTTAATAAAGACCAAAAAAATGGTCATTTTTGAAATTATAAGCATTAGCAGGTTGTTAGAAACTGAAATCAAACAGTTTTCAACTCAAAACTTTATTCTAGGTGATGTTACATTTTCACATAGGACCCCTTGTTCGAAAGGAGCTTCTGAACTCTCTCGTCCATTGAATTTGTCAGGTTTTGGATGGTTTCTGCTTCAATTGTTTTGCATGAGGACAGAATACCCTCCCAGAGCTGTTGCTTAGATGTGAACTGCCTCCCGCCATCATAGACACTCCTTTTAATGATGCTCCAAAGGTTCTGAATGGGGTAGAGGTCAGGGGAGCATGGGGGTCACACCATAAGTTTGTCCCCTTTTATGCCCATATCAGCCAGAGATGCAGATGTTTTATGTGCAGCATGAGATGGTGCATTATCATGCAGAAAAATGATCTTGCTGTGAAATACACGGTTCTTCTTCTTGAACCATGCAGGAAGTGCTGTTTGAGAAAATCCACATACATTATGGAGTTCATCTTTAGCGCCTTCAGGGATCCTAAAGGGGCCGACAATCTCTCTCCCCATGATTCCAGCCCAAAACATTACTCCACCTCCTCCTTGTTGGCGCTGTAGCCGTGTTTGCGTGGGTGTCCATCAACCAGCCATCCTCCACTCCATTCATCTGGACCATCGAGCGCTGCACGGCACTCATCCGTGAACAAAACAGTTTTGAAATCAGTCTTCATGTAATGTTTGGCCCACTGGAGCCGTTTCTGCTTGTGTGAAGTGGATAGAGGAGGTCGACAGGATGGCGTATGCACAGCTGCAAACCTCTGAAGGACCCTGCATCTTGTTGTTCGGGGGACGTTGGAGGCACAAGCAGCTTCAAAAACTTGTCTGCTGCTATGACAAGGCTTTTTTGCCGCTGCTCTTTCAACCTGACGTAATTGCCTGTAGGAAAGAGTCCTCAATTTGCCCTTATCAGCACGCACACGTGTGTACTGTGAATCAGCTACATACTTCTTGATTGCCAAGACACTTCATCCTGATCATCGCACAATGTTGATTGTAGTCATGCCTTGACCTAAACACTCCACTCCACAATTTGTTGCTTCTCTAGGCTGCTTAATAATGTGAGAGAGCCTTCTTAAGTAATCTTGCCTTTCATTGGACACACCTGCCAAACTAATTAGCACAGGTGTCTGCAATTGCTTACAGTGATATAAAGAGCCCTGACACACATCACCATCAATGAGTTTAACTGACAAACAAACAAATTCTTCCCTTATCACTCCTAAACACTTTTTGCATAATAATTTGGAACGCGGTGTACATGTGCTTTTTCACAAAACACCAGTGGTTCACGTAGTGAATCTTACAGTTCTAACTTGCCAACCGTGGTCTGTATGGAATTGTTCAATAAAGGGCCCAAAATTAAGATAACATAGATGGGAGAGGTCTCTATGAATAGGAATTCCTAAGTATTTGATACCCTGTGAGGGCCAGGCAAAGGGAAAGTTGGACTGGATGGAATCCTATATGGATTTAGGGAGGGAGACATCGAGGGCCTCAGACTTCGCTGCATTGATTTTAAAATTTTACCATGTAACAAAGTGATCTATTTCAGCCATAACAGCAGGGATGGATATATGTGATTGAGTGATATATACTAGGACATCATCAGCAAATAGAGAGCACTTGCACTCGGTGCCTCCCACCTCAATCCACCTAATATTGGGGTTATGGTGAATTGATGAGAGCAGGTGCTCCGTCACTAGGATGTATAAGAGAGGGGACAGAGGACATCCCTGCCTTGTCCCATTGGTGATTGTGAAAGGTGATGAAAATGTTCTGACGCATCCCCTGGGCCTGGGGACACCCAGAGCCGGACCCTTTTTGGTGGATGCTGGTGGTTGTAGTCTTCGTGGCGGCGATCCGGTTCCGTGGCTCAGGGCGGTCAAACCAGTGGCGGAACTATTTATGTGGTTTTGATGTTTAAATGTCCGACTACGCCACCCGTGGATTGCGGTCAGAGTGAACCGCCGCTACAGGGCAGACCGTTAAGGCTGGTGTTGTGGGTGCAGCAGAGCGTAGCATAACTCCCCACGGGAGGAGTATAGCCTCAGGGCAGTGTATGCGGAGGATGGGGGTGATGGTGCAGGGCAGCAGCAGTAACGACACGGAGTCAGTGATGCAGTTCAGGGCCTTTACTCACAGTTCTTATTATCCAGACCACGTCTGCAGGTAACGGCTGCCCACGTCGTACTGTGCTCACCAGGTGAGGGGCTCAGACAACTCCCAGATAACTTTGGAGCGCTTCACAGGACCCCCTTTGTGTGTCCTTTGTCTGGCCTTTCTTACCAACACTTCTGTCCGGCTGCCTCGGGCCTCCTCTTGGTAAACTTGGCGCCAGTTTCCCTGACCCTATGTGGTGCCTTCCTAGCGGGTGGAGCAAGCGGCTGCGCCACATAAAATGTCAGAGCCTCCGGTTTCTAGCTGAGGGTCGTTTCCTGCCTCCACTAGTTCGGGGACCGGTCTCCCCCTTTGGCCTGACCCCTCCACGCAGGTGGATTCGGGCGTGCGGTGGCGACTCGCCCGTCCGCACCCCTGGGATCCCTTCATTCCTCGTTCCTGGAGCCTTCTCCGCTCCTCTTCCTTCCTTCTCCCTCTTGCAGGCCTGGGCCTCTGTTACTAGGCCCGCCTCCGGAGCAGAGCTCATGCAGAGCCCCTGCTCCCTGCCACTTCTGCTCAGACTTCTCTGCACTGAACTAAGATGGTGCCCACCTTTTATACTCCCTTCTCAATGCACCCAGGAACTGCTTCCTCCCTGCTCCTGCACTGCAGGGTTCCCCTTCCTCAGTGTTCCCTCCCCCCACTCCAGCCAGGGACAGGGACTGTCGTGCCCATCTCAGGGGCATATTGGTCGCCCTGCCCCACGGCAATGTGGTGTAATGCATGCAGGTGTCGGGTCCTGATCCACACTCCATCCTTATCTGAGAGTGAGATATCACACCTCTGGGTGAGGTGCAATACGTCTGTAGCAACCGAGCCCTCGGTGCTACAGTTCCATTTATCTTCAGCCTAGGTGACGTATTGTGATACAGGGCCGTGATTTTGGCTATAAAAGGGTCCCCTAGACCCCTACCCCAAGCTTTTTAAGAGAATCATATATGGCGTGCCAGGAGACTCTATGGAATGCTTTCTCAGCATCCAACGAGAGTATCTACTTACAAATTTTTAACTGCATCTAGCCCAGGAAATACTTTGTGCCTAGTAGCAGTGTCTGCTAGTCAGCGGATTATCCCGGCTGTTAAGCAAGCTACACCACCTGTAGTTTGGACACTTAATTTTTTCAAAGGAAATGCTTCGGGACCACGGGATACTCAGTGAAGAGCATCAGGAGGCACCCCAAGGCATAGGGGCTGGGACTGGCACTAGGATGCCTTGCGGTGGACAGCCGAGCTCGATCCTTATAAAAGCTTTTTAACTGCAGCAGCTTTACTGGACGCTACTGGAGCTGGAATTACCCGGCTGCTGGCATGAGACTTGCCCTCCAATAGATCCTTGTAAATGGATTTAAAGTGTATTCATTCAAATTAGAGGGACAATTTATATTAAAAAGCTTAGAGCTGCCTCCACCACAGGGGGGCTCTCTCGACCCACCAGCGGACAGGCACCAGTATTGGGAGAGGGGGGCTGGCCGTCAGGGTTCACCGCGGCTCTGGCACAAACCCGGCGACACGGAGGTGGCACGGGCAGGAGCGGACTGGCCGTCTCGGCTTCTCACTTTTTGGATTTTAGAAGGGCATGACATGCCTATATCTGTGTCTCCCCCTCCTTTAACTCCTCCACCTCTTTTCTTTTCGCATGACTATATGTACTTGTCACTTTTCCATGTGTTAGTTGAGTCTTCTGAGCAGTTTGTCAGCTTTTGGACACCTTTGAAGGTGTTTTCTATGTGTTTCTATGTGTTTTTGTTTGCCTGCCATTGGTTTTAACGGTGTTCGAAGGTGTTCGACGAACAGTTCGACGAACAGTTCGGCGAACACACGGGTGTTCGACGAACCGAACCGAACTCGAACACTACGGGGGTGGCTCAACACTAGTCACTAGAAGCATTGACTTCCTAAGCACCAATAATCTGACCCTGCAGCCAATCATTGACCTCAGCAGTCAATTCACGGGTGGTCATGATGTCATCGCATCAAGTCCAGTGGAAACCAACAGGCAGCAGCTTTGAAGCTGTGAGTAGATTCCAGGAGTAAGCATACTTTCTTCTTTTCATTTATCATGGTAACTTACCAATGATAGGTTTAAGAAAAGGAGAATACCCATTTAACTATATTTAAGTTCCCTTTTCTCATCCTTTTGAACCAGATTTATTTTTTTATTAAGGAAGTATACATTCCCCAATATTATTCATATTCACAAAGCTCATCACCTATATACAGTGGGTACGGAAAGTATGCAGACCCCTTTACATTTTTCACTCTTTGTTTCATTGCAGCCATTTGGCATATTCTAAAAAGGTCACATTTTTTCTCATTAAAGTGCACTCTGCACCCTATCTTGACTGAAAAAAACAGAAATGTAGAAATTTTTGCAAATTTATTAAAAAAAACAGCTGAAATATCACATGTTCATAAGTACTCAGACTCTTTGCTCAGTATTGAGTAGAAGCACCCTTTTGAGTTAGTAAAGCCACAAGTCTTCTTGTGAATGATGCAACAAGTTTTCCACATCTGGATTTGGGGATCCTCTGCCATTCTTCCTTGCAGATCCTCTCTAATTCCGTCAGGTTGGATAGTGAACGTTGGTTGACAGCCATTTTCAGGTCTCTCCAGAGATGCTCAATTGGATTTAGGTCAGGGCTCTGGCTGGGCCAGTCAAGAATGGTCACAGAGTTGTTCTGAAGCCACTCCTTTGTTATTTTAGCTGTGTGCTTAGGGTCATTGTCTTGTTGGAAGTTGAACCTTCGGCCAAGTCTGAGGTCCAGAGCACTCTGGAAGAGGTTTTCATCCAGGATATCTCTGTACTTGGCCGCATTCATGTTTCCTTCGATTGCAACCAGTCGTCCTGTCCCTGCAGCTGAAAAACACCCCCATAGCATGATGCTGCCACCACCATGTTTCACTGTTGGTATTGTATTGGGCCGGTGATGAGTAGTGCCAGTTTTTCTCCACACATACCGCTTCGAATTATCACCAAAAAGTTCTATCTTCATCTCATCAGACCAGAGAATCTTATTTCTCATTGTCTGGGAGCCCATGTATTTTTGAGCAAATTCTATGCAGGCTTTCACATGTCTTGCACCGAGGAGAGGCTTCCGTTGGGCCACTCTGCCATAAAGGCCACACTGGTGGAGGGCTGCAGTGATAGTTGACTTTGTGGAACTTTCTCCCATCTCCCTTCTGCATCTCTGGAGCTCAGCCACAGTGATCTTGGGGTTCTTCTTTACCTCTCTCACCAAGGCTCTTCTCCCACGATTGCTCAGTTTGGCTGGACAGCCAGGTCTAGGAAGACTTCTGGTGGTCCCAAACTTCTTCCATTTAAGGATTATAGAGGCCACTGTGCACTTAGGAACCTTAAGTAATGCAGAAATTCTTTTGCAACCTTGGCCAGATCTGTGCCTTGCCACAATTCTGTCTCTGAGCTCCTTGGGCAGTTCCTTTGAGCGCATGATTCTCAGTTGGTCTGACATGCACTGTGAGATGTGAGGTGTTATATAGACAGGTGTGTGCCTTTCCAAATCAAGTCCTATCAGTTTAATTAAATACAGCTGGACTCCAATGAAGGAGTAGAACCATTTCAAGGAGGATCACAAGGAAATGCACAGCATGTGACTTAAATATGAGTGTCTGAGCAAAGGATCTGAATACTTATGACCATGTGATATTTCAGTTTTTCTTTTTTAATAAATTTACAAAAATGTCTACATTTCTGTTTTCTTTCAGTCAAGATGGGGTACAGAGTGTACTTTAATGAGAAAAAAAATGAACTTTTTAGAATTTACTAAATGGCTGCAATGAAACAAAGACTGAAAAATTTAAAGGAGTCTGAATACTTTCCGTACCCACTGTATATACTGTAGGACACAATTTAATAGGTCTTTGTTCTGCTTTCTCTGCACTTTCACCCACTTGATCAATTTTCTGTTTTTATTTTCTCAAGCTCCTGTTCAAGAAATCCTTACAAATCCATTCAAAATTAGTAGGATTCAGTGGAATATTTTACTAATACAATTGATTATATGGAAAAAGCTGAGCTATGAAGCTTAAGAATAAGCCAAGTTTAGTAAGAGGAATTTTGTGTTCTTGCCTTCATCCAAATATCATCCATGATTTGATTATTGGTGTACTTTTATATTCATGCAGAACTGTGTGTTCATAGGTATCCAGATATCAATGGTATAAGATGTTTCTCTTGCTGCTGAGTGTCTGGTGCAAAACTCTATGAACCTTTCTATAATGAGTTCTCATGGGAGATTTCTGTAAAGATAGGAACACTATGAGGATAAAAAAATTAGATGAACTAAACACTTCCCGTTATAACAGCTACTTTACTCGCTATAATAGTGGTTCTATTCCCGAAGATGAGCAGATTTCATATTAAAGCAATATTAATATGGTGGCCATAAATACTAACACCATCATGGTGTTATAGTGTTATACCATCAAGTTATTCTTCACAAATTTAATGTCCCTTATTATTCTCTGAAGTCTCTCCAGACCTCAGAGCATAATAAACATAATATGTAAACAATAAAAAATCCTACTCACCTCACCGCTCACCTCTCCGGACCCTCCACTCCTCACCGTCACTGGTCCAGTCCTTGCCGGTCATTCTCCGGGCTCCACATGCTGGGACAGCACTTCTCGGTCTGATGAGACTTAGGAGCGTTCAGCACAAGCGCACAAAAAGTCACAACATCATGATGTCATGACATGTGCCATGACCCTCCGCACGGATGCTCGGAACTGCCTCATCACAGATGTAAGTCCCAGGTCAATGTAGGAGGCTCGGGAATATCAGCGCAAGTGGCGGGGATCAGAAGCTGCATTAAGGACCCGACAGGTCCAAGTGAGCAGCGGAGGGGCTGGGGAGGTGACTTGTGAGTAAAAGTATTTTTTTTAATCTTTTTATCCTTTTGATGGCCCTATACAGTTCAGAAAAATGGTGGCCAGCAGCTATTATCTTGCTGGACCCGCATAGAAGAAATTGCAAAATCTTAAAATTTTGGCAAATCCAGAGTTTTGTAAAATTTGAGTAGACCTCAATTTCATTTTAATATAGTCACTCATCTCTAGTTCACACTTCTGTATAAATTTGGGACATATTTGGGCTTTCCATCCTCTAGAAAATGAGACTGATTTTAGAATGTAAATATCAACTGTAAATTACACAAGTTTTCTGGAGTACATTATTTTAAGTTTGTCACATGACAATAATTTTTTTGTTCTCGTTTATGCTAGCTCCCACTCACTTTTTGAAAAGTGTCAGGTCTGGCACAGAAGAACAAAAAGTTGGAAACATTTTTAAACAAATTTTGCTTATGTTTGATGGCTGAAAATTGGAGAAGAAGGAATGATAATCTTTCCTTTGACCATCAATTAAAAAACTTTTCCAATCAACTAGATTCACGGCAGGAAGTTCTATACACACTGGAGACCTGTCAGATAAATTGCAAGTAAACAATGTATAACAAGCTATGACATCACTGTATGCAATAATCCTTTCTTATCACTTTACAATTCTTCAGACATCACTTTGTTGATTATACTTGCATATGTGTTGTTTATACAGTATAGATGAGTCAATCGATTTGATGCAAATTGAATTTGTGTTAAATATTTTGAAATTTGCTCAACCCAGCAAATTTCAACAATTTGCGTAAATCGCCAAAAATTTTAAACAGTGCAGAAGATTTCACCAGCCAGAGAAGGCTCACAAAACCTTGGGTGCAGTCAGGCGGGCTTTCCCATAATGCATTGTGGCTATCACATCACATGATATAGAACATCCAATCAAGAGTGACTATCATAGCCTGTATAAAAGCAGAGGCTGGAAATGCAGCAGCCATTTCTTAGTGAATATGGATAGTGAGAGGATGCCACGACTTAGTAATAGAGATAGGGAGAGAAAGACATAAACAGTGGACATATTCCACTGTACATATAGTGTGTGACAGCACAGCAGTGAAGAACATTTTTTATCCATATACCCACAGCCATATATGTTGACACTATGACACTACTAAGACTGTGTTTGTGTTTAAGAGCTTGAAAGGGTTTGGACACATTCCTAAGAGACCTCAGAGTGTTATTCAGATCTTTTCAAGGCAATTAGAGGCGTTACAGTACTTGCAATTCACGGCAAACTGAGTCGCCACATATCAAATTTTCTAAAAGAATTTGTATTTCAAAAGATTTGCTCATCTCTATTTGTTTATTATTCCTATGCTGTGACATCACTCTGTTTCTTGGTCCCTTTAATGTGACATCACGTTTATTAAGCAGCAAAGAGAGCAAATATTGTGACACACAAGATTTCCATATACATTTCTTTTTATTCCAAGATAAATAAGTAATGAGGGAAGATATTTTAAATATTTTATTTGACATGATGTCACAATTTGTCACTTTTCATACAATAGTACCTCGGTTCTGTTACATCACTCCCAGTGTTGTTTTCATACAATCATCTCACAGCATGCAATAAAACCTTCCTGCAAATTAACAGTGTTTATTATTGAGATATTGTGACTTCTCTGTGTGCATTATCTCCGCATTCTGAGTTAACTGTGATGTTAGTCATTACCCCTATGTCATGATGTCACTGTTTTTACTTTCCTATTGGTAGAATATCATTATTATCTTTGTATTCATACATCAGTGTACACAGCACATAACAATATGGTACGTTTTAGCATTGAGAAAATAAGAGAATACGTCATACTATTAAATTGATCTTCCTATTTTAGAATGTTATGGCTCATTGCTAGAATTTGACATAGCATTATAATGGGTGGGGTCTGTATATCGTTTAGCTTTTGTCATGCACAGCAACTTTTCCATCCATCTGTGATACAAGGAACTGCCCCATTCAAATATATGGAGCTGTGGTGCAGTTCTTTACACAGCGGGAGGATTGTGCTGGAATAATCTGTAAGGGTACTGTCGCTACTTCATTTTTAGGACTGCTTGAGATCCTGTCAGCAGGGGCATAACTAGAGTCCCATGGGCCCTGGTGCAAAATTTGGTGCATCATTGGCCTCTTCTTGGTATAACTTGCATTCTATTTCCCAAAACATAAAAAAAATCTTCCTACCTTCCACAACATGCTCTACACTCTTCTGTAGCCGGCAGCTGACTTAAGCGTGCATGCAATGGGCAGCGCATGACGTCACTGCCATTCGCCACTCGTGATTGGCATGCTGCCTTCAGCTGCTGGACTCTGATTGTCTGGTGGCGTGTATTTCAGTGTAGGGAGCTGGAAGGTCTTCGGATGCATATCCAGTGGAAGTAGGTGTCGGCGCACCCCCTCTCGCACAGACCTGGTCATGGTCACACCGTCTGTGACTGAAATTGTTAAGCCCCTGCTTAACCAAAACCGAAGTCGCGGTGATCGCATTAAGTTTTCGGCGCCATCTTACCTCCGGGTAGATGGCGCCGTCAATTCTGAACAGCCAATCACAGCATTTCTCACTGTTTCCGACAATCAGATTACAGGAAACAATGATGTACAGCATAGGATGGTGCTCCTAAGAGTACTGATTCTAGGCTGTTGCCTAGGAACCCCAGCCCTGGCCCCAACCCGCTATGATCGGTGCGATCGCCGATCGCACTGATCATAGCGGGACCGCGTGGTGACAGGGCGGTCACGGGGCAGTGGCCGGCTTGTGACCTACCAGACACCTCCTTGTGACCCCCTGTGTTGTGATTAGAGGCCCCAGACAGCTCTGATTGGAGCGATCGATGATGACATTGATCGCTCCAATCAGAGTACCTGAACACAGGTGACAACGTGGTCACAGTGCGGTGTCACCTCCCTGTGACCCCCTGTGATGTTGCCCAGCCTCCAGCCATCTCTGATTGGTGCCATCGATGTCATCACCCCCCTGTGACCACCCTGCAGATCCTCACACTTGGTGAGGATTACTACAGAGCGGTCACACTTCTGATCTCTCTGCTGGGCCTTGTAGTGCCACAGCATTTGTGACACCACAAGACGTTCTCCTACCTGCTCCAGGCTCCGGTCTCCAGGCTCCTGCTTTGGTCTCCAGGCTCCTGCTCCGGTCTCCAGGTCCAGGCTCCTGACTCCTGCTCCGGTTTCCAGACTCCAGGCTCCTGCTCCAGTCTCCAGGCTCCAGCTCCGGTCTCCAGGGTCCAGGCTCCTGCCCCGGTCTCCAGGCTTCAGTCTCCATGCTCTAGTCTCCAGGCTCCGGTCTCCAGGCTCCTGCTCCGGTCTCCAGACTCCAGGCCCCGGTCTCCAGACTCTAGGCTCCTGCTCCAATCTTCAGGCTCCATGCTCCTGCTCCGGTCTCCAGGCGCCAGTCTCCAGGCCCCTGCGCCGGTTGCTCGCTGTTTGCACCATCTACGGTTTTTCCTTTTTTTTCTCTCTGGATGAGTCCTTATTCACTTTTAAGGGGCGGCTTGGCTTCTGGCAGTACCTGTCCAGTAAGAAGGCCAGGTACAGAATCAAGCTGTATAAACTTTGTGAGAGTACCTCAGGGTACACTCACAAGTTTAGAGTTTACAAAGGGAAGGACTCCCGGATTGAACCCCCTGAATGCCACCCTGTTCTGGGAGTGAGTGAGAAAATTGTGTGGGATTTGGTGCACCCACTGCTGGATAAAGGTTATATCACCTGTATGTGGATAACTTTTATACCAGTGTCCCTCTCTTCAAGTCCCTCTCTGCGCGAGGTACCACAGCCTGCGGTGCTGTCCGCAAAAATCAGAGAGGCCTCCCAAAGACGCTAATTGGGCAGCTGCTCAAAAGGGGTAAGAGCAGAGCCCAATGTAGCTACCACCTGCTGGTGGTCAAGTACAAGGACAAGAGGGATGTCCTTCTCTTGACCACCATACATGGTGATGGCAGTACCCTCAGCACTGTACGAGGTTCCACTACACAGGTCGTCAAACCAGACTGTGTAGTGGGGTACAACAAGTACATGGGGGGAGTTGATCTCTCTGATCAATCCCTTCAGCCGTACAGTGCTTTGAGAAAGGCCAAGGTATGGTATAAGAAGCTGGCTGTGCATATTGTACAGATGGCAATGTGTAGCGCCCCGAGGGTTCGGCCGCTACAGGGGTATTGCACCTCAGACCAGAGGTGTGATATTCCACTCCCAGGTAAGGATGG
Organism: Phyllobates terribilis; assembly: GCF_046119375.1. Classification (NCBI taxonomy): domain Eukaryota; kingdom Metazoa; phylum Chordata; class Amphibia; order Anura; family Dendrobatidae; genus Phyllobates; species Phyllobates terribilis. The sequence continues at coordinate 211,241,811 of NW_027362769.1, read as the reverse complement.
AGTATGGACCAGGGCTCAGTTAGCTGCATACAGCACACACACCCCATTTCCGAGGGACAGCTCAACGGTGCTCCCACTAGACATAAGTGCAGGCACGACCGACTATGTCCCTGCCTGGAGTGGGGAGGGGGGTGGAACACCCAGTGCTGTAGGAGCAGATAGGGGTTGGTTCCTGTGCGTAGGAAGGAGCTCATTGGTTGCTGGTCACCTGGGCTCATGGTCAGAGGGAGGTATAAAAGGTGGGCACCATCTTAGTTCTGGGTCAGTTCAGCCAGAGGAGAAGACAGGGAGTAGAGGCTCTGTAGGAGCTCTACTCCAGAAGGGCCTAGTGAGAGGCCGAGGAGGAGGTGAAGGGGAGCTGAGATTCTGGCTCATCTCAGCTCCAAGAGAACGGAACAAGAAAGGAACAGAAAGGAACAGAGAAAGAGAAGGAGAGACAGAGAAACAGAAGGGCTCAGGAACAAGAAGGTGGAAGGGACCCTAAGAACCCACGAGAATCCAGGGTGAAGGGTCAGGCAGATTAAGGGTACCGGATCCCAAGTTGGTGGAGGAGAAACTACCCTCAGCCAAAGACCGGTCGTCGTGATCATCTATTGGTGTGACACCTCATCAAACCTGCTAGGAAGGCACCATATAGGACAACGGAGGACGGGGCCCACGTTTAACCGCACGAGTCCGCGGCAGCTGGACAAAAGTGGGTCACTGGTGAGGCAGGCCAGAGAAAGGATTAAAGGGGGTCCTGTGCCATGCTCCTGAACTGCCTGGGAGTTGACCGAGCCCCTCACCTGGTGGACGCAGCACGGCTCGGGCGGTCACTGCCGACGGAAGTGACCCGGAACAAACGAACTGTGAGTAAAGACCCTGGACTGTAACTTGTTGTCCGTGTGCTCCTTCGCTCCTCCGGCACTACCGGTACTGGGACCTTCACCACCATCACTCCCACCATCCACTACACTGCCCTGGGGCCGCACTCTTCCCGTGGGGAGTCACACCATCCCAGCTGCATTCATCATCGGCCCCAGCGGACTGCCTTGCAGCGGCGGTTCCTAATAACCGCAATCCACAGGTGGCGTAGTCGGACATTATCTGAAGCACATAGCAGACTACCACTGGCCTGACCACCCTGAGCCGCGGGACCGGGCCGCCACTACTACCCCCATCATTCCCCTATCGCCCGGATCCGCGTGCCCCACGGCCCAGGGGGCAAGTCAAATGCACAACGCTTTCCTTCTGTCACAATGTGCAGGCCAGACTTCTACGTCGTATCTTCATTTCCAGGAGGTAGTTATCAAGGCCCTGATATTTGGCAGTGGTGACGGAGCGGGCCCCAGTACTTTCGGAACTGGAGGACCTCGAATTGTACCAGGCCAGCATTTCCCAGGGGAGGTCCCTCAAACAGGAAAAAAAGGTAAGTCCCAAAAGAGGTGCCGAGTGTGTTCCAAAAGGGGAATACAAAAGGACACCACTTACCAATGTGACACCTGCCCCAACAAACCTGGCCTGTGTATGAAAGAATGCTTCAGAAGGTACCATACTTACATGTGTGGCACCCTTGCGGGTCCAGTTGCCACAGAGGTACTGCATCTCACCCAGAGGTGTGGTACCGCACTCTCAGGTAAGGAGGGAGCACTACCCGGGACCCACATCCAATACACTCCACTTCAGTAAGGAAGGGCAAGATTGTTCCTAAGGGAGAGCACAGTCCCTGGTCCCTAGCTGGAGGGTGGAACTAGGTAGAGGAGGTGGGAGGAGGAAGAAGATCAGTGGAGCACAGAGGGTAGGAGTATAAGAAGAAGGGGAACCTTCTAGAAGGAGTCAAGAGGCTGTTGTTCAGAGGAGAGGCAGTTGGGAGTGGGAGCTCAGAAGGAGCTCTGCTCAGGAGAGCAAGGAAGGAGTGAGAGAGGAATTGGGCCTAGTGAGAGAGGCCCAGAAGGAAAATGAGGAAAGAAGAGAGGAGTAGTGAGGAGGGCTCCAGAGTAACAGAAGGGATCTCAGGGGCACGGCGAGTGCAGGATGCCACCCGTGCGCCCGAATTCATGCTGACGTGGAGGGATCAGGCTGCAGTAGGGAACCGGCCCCAGCCTAGTGGAGTACTTCAAGTCTCAGCTAGTAAACCGGAGGCTGCAGCATTTCAGGTGCTGCAGTCACACTCCACACCTAATCGCCGAAAAGGTGGCCATAGAAGACTCAGAGGACGTTGCTCAACAAGGCCCGCGGCCACTGGCTTGGGACACTGGGTGTGAGGCACAGGGCAGGAGGGTGAGAGCCAGCGCAGTGAGACGACCTGGAAAGGTACATAGAACGGGGTCCCATCCAAGTGCTCCTGAGATACCTGAGAGTTTGCTGGATCACTACCCCGGAGGATACAGGACGACGTGGGCGGTTGCACACAAGTGACTGTAAACCTGAAGAACTTAACAACAATGAGTAAAACCTGAGGACTAGACCCCACTGTGTCCTTGAATAATTGCTGTGCCATCACCTGCATTGCACTGCACCAACAACATCTACCTCCAAAATTCTTCATATACTGCCATGGAGCTTAGCTCTACCTAAACCAACTCTGCTGCATCACCATAAGCTCCAGTGGATCTGCACCGCAGAGGCGGCCCCATATAGCCGCATACCACAGGCGGTGTCACAAACATTGTATCCTAAAACTTTATTCCCCTTTTACTTTTCCTTTAATTGACCGCCATGGGTCACGGACCGGGTCACTACCACCGTGACATCGCCAACACTGACCGGCACGGCCCCAGGGGGTGTGTCACATGCAGTACTAAATTAATTTCTGATGTATGACAACCTGACGAACACTACACAACTGACGTAGTGTTCGTCAGGTTGCCATACGTCTGTTCTGTAGTGTTTGTCAGGTTGTCCTACACAACTGATGTATAACACTATATTATAAAATTCACAAATCAGGCATCAGTTCCCAAAAGGGGGGGCACTTGTTGGGCATTTCCACTGTTTAGGCACATCAGGGGCACATCAGACGCCCACAGATCATTCCATCATAGTCTGCATTCCAAAGCGTCAGTCCTTCCCTTCCGAGCTCTGACATGCGCCCAAACAGTATTTGTCTCCAATACATGGGGTATCAGCGTACTCAGGAGAATTTGGACAATAGATTTGAGGTCCACTTTGTCCTCTTACCCTTGTGAAAATATATTTTTTTTAACAAGTCAACATTATAATTTTCTGTGAAGCACCTGGAGGTTCAAGGTGCTCACAACACATCTAGATAAATTCAAAGGGGGTCTAGTATCCAAAAAGATGGCACTTGCTTGGCATTTCCACTGTTTAGGCACATCAGGAACTCTGCAAATGCGACATGACGCCCACAGACCATTCCATCAAAGTCTGCATTCCAAAGTGTCACTCCTTCCCTTCCGAGCCCTGCCATGCACCCAAACAATGGCTTTCCCCACATATGGGGTATCAGCATACTCAGGAGAAATTGCACAACAACTTTCTGGGTACAATTTCTCCTGTTACCCTTGTGAAAATAAAAAAAATTGCAGCTAAATGATCATTTTACCTTATAAACTTTTGCGAAACACTTGGAGGTTCAAAGTGCTCACCACACATCTACATAAGTTCCTTAAGGGGTCTAGTTTCCAAAATGGGGTCACTTGTGGGGGGGTTTCCACTGTTTAGGCACATCAGGGGCTTTCCAAATGCGACATGGTGTCCGCTGTCAATTCCAGCAAGTTTTGCGTTGAAAAAGTCAAAGGGTGCTCCTTCCCTTCCAAGCCCTGCCGTGCACCCAAACAATGGCTTTCCCCCACATTTGGGGTATCAGCGTACTCAGGAGAAATTGCACAACAACTTTTGTGGTCTAATTTCTCCTCTTACCCTCGTGAAAATAAAAAAAAATGGGGTCTAAAGTAAAATTTTAGTGAAATAAAGTAAAATGTTCAGTTTTTCCTTTCACGTTCAATTAATTAGTGTGAAGCACGTGAAGGGTTAATAAACTTCTTGAATGTGGTTTTGAGCACCTTGAGGGGTGCAGTTTTTAGAATGGTGTCACTTTTGGGTATTTTCTGTCATATAGACCCCTCAAAATTACTTAAAATGTGGTGTGGTCCCTAAAAAATGGTTTTGTAAATTTTGCTGTAAAAATGAGAAATCGCTGGTCAACTTTTAACCCTTATAGCTCCCTAATATAAAAAATTTGGGTTCCAAAATTGTGCGGATGTAAAGTAGACATGTGGGAAATGTTATTTATTAACTATTTTGTGTGACATATCTCTCTGATTTAAGGGCATAACAATTAAAATTTTGAAAATTGCTAAATTTTTGCCAAATTTCCGTTTTTTTCACAAATAAACGCAAGGGATATCGAAGAAGTTTTACCACTATCATGAATTACATTATGTCTCGAAAAAATAATCTCAGAATCAGTGGGATTCGTTGAAGCTTTCCAGAGTAATTACTTCATAAAGTGACAGTGGTCAGAATTGTAAAAATTAGTGAATGTGAATAGCGGTATCAGAGCGTCAATAACAGGGCAAAAATTACCTTCATCAGGTGGCCTTGTCCACCGAAACGCGTTGTGTGTAATAATAAATCAGTCATTTTAATTAATTTTTGCCCTGTTATTGGCGCTCTGATACCGCTATTCACATTCACTGATTGTCCTTCTCCCCCTGCTGGGGTGCGGTAGAGCTGCCTTTATTTATTTGTTCAACCACCTGTGGGAAGAAGTTAACTAAGAGTTACTACCCTGGTTTCCAAGCTGCACTGCTCTAACTCCTCTGGAAAACTGCCGTGAGTGTTGGTGAAGCTGGGCGTCCATCTCGGCGGTATGCACAACTAACCTGATCACGTGACCCACCACCGTGAGATCAGGATCTGTGAATGCCGCTGCAAGCAGATGACAGCCACCAACAGAGCAGAGCTTGTAGAGCTTTACACTGGGGTTGTGCAGAGGTGCACAACTCCATAAGGTTAGCAGCCATTCCCACAACCCTCTACAAATTGCAATACTGAGTCACCCATTGTGCCCTGTTCTCTCCTTTTTTACAGAATTGTAAAAATTGGCCCTGTCATTAACGTGCAAACCACCCTCGAGGGTAAAGGGGTTAATAAGAAGATATCATAGAAAAAGCATGCTTTGAACATTCTCATAATATTCACTCATAGAGGTGAATGAGTCATTTATGTCTCAGGCAAGATGTCTTCCTCCACATAATCGTGCATAAAAACATAATGAGCAAAACAAGTCAGTAAGAAAGATTATAAAAAATAAAGTATTTATTGTTTTTGTTTTTTTTTAAAAAGAAAATGAAGTGATACTTTCCGTTTAGTAAAAAAAAAGTCAAGAAAATCAACCGGATGCAGCACACCAAAAATAGTGAAAAAATACTTATTTAATGGCCCACAATGGGCTATTAAATATGTATTTTTTCACTATTTTTGGTGTGCTGCCTCCGGTTGATTTTCTTGTCTGGATGATTTGGTTGTTGCCAGGAGGCTTTGCTCCCCGATTGTCTTGTTTCTGTTCTATTTTTACATTTTTTTAAAAAAAGTCAGCTATATAAACTTCACTCATGGAATATAAGGAACAAATAAAACAAAATCCAGCTAACAACAATGAACATATCCCATATTTTATTGACCGTCTAATATTGTAGTGCTTCGTCTTTATTTCTTTATTTTGAATGTAATTCTATCCATTAAATGACTTTGGCTTTAAATCCAATAAGATAGCTGTATGTTTTAAAATCAATTTATATTACCCTTATTCAAAGTCAATGCATACCAATATATTTTCCTTTCAATCTCATATTTCACTTTCTTAATGTTGAAAATCTGGGACAACATGAACATGAAATCGATCAAATTGTGTCCAGGCGAGAGTAAACTTTGACCCATACAGCTGCCTCACAATCCAATTCCCTAGAGCCTGCAACTCTGGGATTTATTTCCTTGTAGGGTTTCAGGTCAAAGGCATTGTATTACCTTAGAATTCAATTTGGCACGTTCTATTTATGTTGGCAATATATTTTGTTGTATTAAATGGAATTTCTGCTCTTCTCCAACTGTACATAGTGAAGAAAGGTCATTGTATTTCCTATTCAGGTGAATTAGCGTAAAAGGAACGACATCCAGAGATGCTCATATAAATATAAATTAAATAGAGTTGCCAAAGTTTAAAGGCTGAACTTGGGCTAAATACAAATCTGAATTATTTCTTAAACCATTGAATGATTTTTTCTTTATATATACAGTACAGACCAAAAGTTTGAACACACCTTCTCATTTAAAGATTTTTCTGTATTTTCAAGACTATGAAACTTGTGCATTCACACTGAAGCCATCAAAACTATGAATTAACACATGTGGAATTATATAGTTAACAAAAAAGTGTGAAACAACTGAAAATATGTCTTATATTCTTGGTTATTCAAAGTAGTCACCTTTTGCTTTGATGACTGCTTTGCACACTCTTGGCATTCTCTTGATGAGCTTCAAGAGGTAGTCACTGGAAATGGTTTTCACTTCACAGGTGTGCCCTGTCAGGTTTAATAAGTGGGATTTCTTGCCTTATAAATGGGGTAGGGACCATCAGTTGTGTTGTGCAGAAGTCTGGTGGATACACAGCTGATAGTCCTACTGAATAGACTGTTAGAATTTGTATTATGGCAAGAAAAAGCAGCTAAGTAAAGAAAAATGAGTGGCCATCATTACTTTAAGAAATGAAGGTCAGTCAGTCCGAACAATTGGCCAAACTTTGAAGGTGTCCCCAAGTGCAGTTGCAAAAACCATCAAGCACTACAAAGAAACTGGCACACATGAGGACCGCCCCAGGAAAGGAAGACCAAGAATCACCTCTGCTTCTGAGGATAAGTTTATCCGAGTCACCAGCCTCAGAAATCGCAGGTAAACAGCAGCTCAGATTAGAGACCAGGTCAATGCCACACAGAGTTCTAGCAGCAGACACATCTCTTCAACAACTGTTAAGAGGAGACTTTGTGCAGCAAGCCTTCATGGTAAAATAGCTGCTAGGAAACCACTGCTAAGGACAGGCAACAAGCAGAAGAGACTTGTTTGGGGTAAAGAACACAAGAAATGGACATTAGACCAGTGGAAATCTGTGCTTTGGTCTGATGAGTCCAAGTTTGAGATCTTTGGTTCCAACCACCGTATCTTTGTGCGACGCAGAAAAGGAGAACAGATGGACTTTACATGCCTGGTTCCCACCGTGAAGCATGGAGGAGGAGGTGTGATGGTGTGGGGGTGCTTTGCTGGTGACACTGTTGGGGATTTATTCAAAATTGAAGGCATACTGAACCAGCATGGCTACCACAGCATTTTGCAGCGGCATGCTATTCCATCCGATTTGCGTTTAGTTATTTTTCAACAGGACAATGACCCCAAACACACCTCCGGGCTGTGTAAGGGCTATTTGACCAAGAACGAGAGTGATGGGGTGCTACGCAGATGACCTGGCCTCCACAGTCACCAGACCTGAACCCAATCGAAATGGTTTGGGGTGAGCTGGACCACAGAGTGAAGGCAAAAGGGCCAACAAGTGCTAAGCACCTCTGGGAACTCCTTCAAGATTGTTGGAAGACCATTTCCGGTGACTACTTCTTGAAGTTCATCAAGAGAATGCCAAGAGTGTGCAAAGCAGTCATCAAAGCAAAAGGTGGCTTCTTTGAAGAACCTAGAATATAAGACATATTTTCAGTTGTTTCACTCTTTTTTGTTAAGTATATAATTCAACATGTGTTAATTCATAGTTTTGATGCCTTCAGTGTGAATGTACAATTTTCATAGTCAAGAAAATACAGAAAAATCTTTAAATGAGAAGGTGTGTCCAAACTTTTGGTCTATACTGTATATTCATTTTATTTGGATATAAATATGATGGAAAGTAGACAACGTTAGGCACTGGATGAATATAGGAGGTTTACATAAACTCATGGTTTTGAAAATAATCAAAATGGGAAAAAAAATGTAGAATCAACTCAACAGAAATATTCTTCCATAAACCCAAGATCATAAAATACTTTTGTTCTTGTCAGCTGCAAACAAGATTATATGTATAATATTGGCAGTCTTTGAGGCTGGCATTGGAGATTGGATCTAGCAAATCTTGGCACAGTTTTCTTCTTCATCGATGATATGAAATTACATGGCTACAGCAGTGTCAGAAAATAAGTTGAAGGAAATTTGATTTTGTAGAGCAGCGTTCCCCAGCTCCCAGTCCTTCAAGAGCCACCAACAAGTCATATTTCAGGATTTCCTTAGTATTGAATAGGGAATAGAATTATCACCTGGGAAATACTAAGGAGATCCTGAAAATATCGGTTGGAGGCTCTCGAGTAATGGAGTTGGGGAACACTGATCTAGAGAGTTATGGAAAAAAGAAAAGCAGTCTGGTTGCTTGACTGCCAAGTGTTGCAGTAGTCACTCACTTCTGTATGGGAACCCAATCAAACATGTCATGGTGGTGGTCAATCATGATCCTGGTCCAATGAAGTCCCCTGTATTCCACATCAAAGTATCATGCCCATGCTTTAATAGTTATGTTACAGGTTATTATTACCATAGACTATATGTTACTCTCTGATGTGTTCTTAATTACAGAAGTAAGTGGCTCATAAAGGTGGAAAAAGCCTTTTTTAAGACTGCAAATATTTTTAAAAGATTTTTCTTTTCTACAACAGGTATGGTATAGCTGTTTTACAAAATTTGCTTGAACTTTGGAAAAGATCTTCTAAAATGTAACACATGTAAAAATTTTCTAAATAACGCAAAATATATCACTGGTCCACAGGATAGGTGATAAATGTATGATCACTGGGGGTCTGATTGCTAGGACCCCCATTGTTCATGAGAGCCTGTGAGAATGAAGTAGTGTGGATATGTGATCACAGCTCCATTTTCTTCTATAGCTCTGTTGAAGCTGAAGTGGACATGACTGACCACAACTCCATTCACTTGGATCTATGGGAGACATAGCGTGTCTGAATAACAAATGCTCTTGTAGACAATGATCAAAGTCCCAGTGGTTGGACCTCCATTGATCTTACATTGATCACTTGTTCTGTACATAAGTGATACATGTTGTTTGTGGCATAATTCCTTTTAGGAAGAAATTAAATTTCACAATTAATCACTAAGTTCTAAAATTTACTTTTTAAACTTAGGGGACAGAGGATATTGGCGGACAGTAAACTTAAGCAATCTATGTAAGACAGCAGCTGCCAAGTTTTATTAAATCATTGAATGCATCATAAGTGACCAGGGTGCACGTAATGAGAATTTGGTATTACCACTTTACAAATCACTGGAGAGACCACATATGGACTACTGAATATGGTTTGGGGCACCTGTTATAAGAAGGTCCTTGCTAAACTACAGCAGGTATACAGTTGAAACAATTATTATGTGCATATATAAAGTACAGTATTTTTCTAATAATCTTTACATTCCCAGGCTTATTACCATGAAAGGAGGCCTCCACTATATCTAGAAGAAAGCCAAGGAAAGCTATTGGTCATTGATCTTGATCTTTTTGGTTTGGTTGACTTGCCATATTTACTGTCAGGAAAATAAACATTTTACCCTAAACATAGAGGCAATTTTTAGGGTCATTGTGCTAAAGGGGTTTTTAGAACTAAAGTCCCCCATACACAAAAGACTAATGTTTACCACACCAGCAGATATCGACGGGTTCAGTCCAATGTGAATGGGGGTGACGGCCAACTGATTTTTGGGGCAGACGTCAATTTGGTTTGTCCAATTTTGGACTGTGAATCACTTTGTTCTCCTGGAGTTAAGCCGCCTTCAGAAATGTCTGTCTTATGACACAGGAGCGTTCAGCTGAATGAGCGCTCTGTCTACGCTATTGATGGCTGTGATGGCTGTTGGCTGAACACTTGGCGGAAACATCGTTTCTCCAACAGCCATCTAATGTGTATTAGGGCCTTAAGGTGATGATGACCTATCTGGACTAATGTGCTTGTGACCTATCCTTAAAATAAGTTAGGAATATCAGGTCGGTCAATGTGATCTGAGCAGCAGTACCCGAGAACAGCCACAACACAATGAACATGTAGCGAGAACTTCCGGTTGCTGTATCCACCACAAACACATTCTCATTGGTTTCATAAACATTATTACAAACCTCAGAAATAGTGTTGAGCCACCCCCGTAGTGTTCGAGTTCGGTTCGGTTCGTTGAACACCCGTGTGTTCGCCGAACTGTTCGTCGAACTGTTCGTCGAACACCTTCGAACACCGTTAAAACCAATGGCAGGCAAACAAAAACACATAGAAACACATAGAAAACACCTTCAAAGGTGTCCAAAAGCTGACAAACTGCTCAGAAGACACAACTAACACATGGAAAAGTGACAAGTACATATAGTCATGCGAAAAGAAAAGAGGTGGAGGAGTAAAAGGAGGGGGAGACACAGATATAGGCATGTCATGCCCTTCTAAAATCCAAAAAGTGAGAAGCCGACACGTTCAGTCCGCTCCTGCCCGTGCCACCTCCGCGTCGCCGGGTTTGTGCCAGAGCCGCGGTGAACCCTGACAGCCAGCCCCCCTCTCCCAATACTGGTGCCTGTCCGCTGGTGGGTCGAGTGAGCCCCCCTGTGGTGGAGGCAGCTCTAAGCTTTTTAATTTAAATTGTCTCTCTAATTTGAATGAATACACTTTAAATCCATTTACAAGGATCTATTGGAGGGCAAGTCTCATGCCAGCAGCTGCGTAATTCCAGCTCCAGTAGCGTCCACTAAAGCTGCTGCAGTTAAAAAGCTTTTATAAGGATCGAGCTCGGCTGTCCACCGCAAGGCATCCTAGTGCCAGTCCCAGCCCCTATGCCTTGGGGTGCCTCCTGATGCTCTTCTCTGAGTATCCCGTGGTCCCGAAGCATTTCCTTTGAAAAAATTAAGTGTCCAAACTACAGGTGGTGTAGCTTGCTTAACAGCCGGGATAATCCGCTGACTAGCAGACACTGCTACTAGGCACAAAGTATTTCCTGGGCTAGATGCAGTTAAAAATTTGTAATTAGATACTCTCGTTGGATGCTGAGAAAGCATTCCATAGAGTCTCCTGGCACGCCATATATGATTCTCTTAAAAAGCTTGGGGTAGGGGTCTAGGGGACCCTTTTATAGCCAAAATCACGGCCCTGTATCGCAATACGTCACCTAGGCTGAAGATAAATGGAACTGTAGCACCCTGAGGGCTCGGTTGCTACAGAGGTATTGCACCTCACCCAGAGGTGTGATATCTCACTCTCAGGTAAGGATGTAGTGTGGATCAGGACCTGACACCTGCATGCATTACACCACATTGCCGTGGGGCAGGGCGACCAATATGCCCCTGAGATGGGCACGACAGTCCCTGTCCCTGGCTGGAGTGGGGGGAGGGAACACTGAGGAAGGGGAACCCTGTAGTGCAGGAGCAGGGAGGAAGCAGTTCCTGGGTGCATTGAGAAGGGAGTATAAAAGGTGGGCACCATCTTAGTTCAGTGCAGAGAAGTCTGAGCAGAAGTGGCAGGGAGCAGGGGCTCTGCATGAGCTCTGCTCCGGAGGCGGGCCTAGTAACAGAGGCCCAGGCCTGGAAGAGGGAGAAGGAAGGAAGAGGAGCGGAGAAGGCTCCAGGAACGAGGAACGAAGGGATCCCAGGGGTGCGGACGGGCGAGTCGCCACCGCACGCCCGAATCCACCTGCGTGGAGGGGTCAGGCCAAAGGGGGAGACCGGTCCCCGAAACTAGTGGAGGCAGGAAACGACCCTCAGCTAGAAACAGGAGGCTGTGACATTTTATGTGGCGCAGCCCCTCGCTACACCCACTAGGAAGGCACCACATAGGGTCAGGGAAACTGGCGCCAAGTTTACCAAGAGGAGGCCCGAGGCAGCCGGACAGAAGGGTTGGTAAGAAAGGCCAGACAAAGGACACACAAAGGGGGTCCTGTGAAGCGCTCCAAAGTTATCTGGGAGTTGTCTGAGCCCCTCACCTGGTGAGCACAGTACGACGTGGGCAGCCGTTACCTGCAGACGTGGTCTGGATAATAAGAACTGTGAGTAAAGGCCCTGGACTGCATCACTGACTCCGTGTCGTTACTGCTGCTGCCCTGCACCATCACCCCCATCCTCCGCATACACTGCCCTGAGGCTATACTCCTCCCGTGGGGAGTTATGCTACGCTCTGCTGCACCCACAACACCAGCCTCAGCGGTCTGACCTGGAGCGGCGGTTCACTCTGACCGCAATCCACGGGTGGCGTAGTCGGACATTTAAACATGAAAACCACATAAATAGTTCCGCCACTGGTTTGACCGCCCTGAGCCACGGAACCGGGTCACCGCCACGGAGACTACAACCACCAGCATCCACCAAAAAGGGTCCGGCTCCGGGTGTCCCAAGGCCCAGGGGGCGCGTCAGAACATTTTCATCACCTTTCACAATCACCAATGGGACAAGGCAGGGATGTTCTCTGTCCCCTCTCTTATACATCCTAGTGACAGAGCACCTGCTCTCATCAATTCGCCATAACCCTAATATTAGGTGGATTGAGGTGGGAGGCACCGAGTACAAGTGCTCTCTATTTGCTGATGATGTCCTAGTATATATCACTCAATCACATATATCCATCCATGCTGTTATGGCTGAAATAGATCACTTTGTTACATGGTCAAATTTTAAAATCAATGCAGCGAAGTCTGAGGCCCTCGATGTCTCCCTCCCCAAATCCATATAGGATTCCATCCAGTCCAACTTTCCCTTTGCCTGGCCCTCACAGGGTATCAAATACTTAGGAATTCCTATTCATAGAGACCTCTCCCATCTATGTTATCTTAATTTTGGGCCCTTTATTGAACAACTCCATACAGACCACGGTTGGCAAGTTAGAACTGTAAGATTCACTACGTGAACCACTGGTGTTTTGTGGAAAAGCACATGTACACTGCGTTCCAAATTATTATACAAAAAGTGTTTAGGAGTGATAAGGGAAGAATTTGTTTGTTTGTCAGTTAAACTCATTGATGGTGATGTGTGTCAGGGCTCTTTATATCACTGTAAGCAATTGCAGACACCTGTGCTAATTAGTTTGGCAGGTGTGTCCAATGAAAGGCAAGACTACTTAAGAAGGCTGTTTCACATTATTAAGCAGCCTACATTTTCTGCCAAAATGGGAAAGAAAAAGGATGTGTCGGCTGCTGAGAAGCAACAAATTGTGGAGTGTTTAGGTCAAGGCATGACTACAATCAACATTGTGCGATGATCAGGATGAAGTGTCTTGGCAATCAAGAAGTATGTAGCTGATTCACAGTACACACGTGTGCGTGCTGATAAGGGCAAATTGAGGACTCTTTCCTACAGGCAATTACGTCAGGTTGAAAGAGCAGCGGCAAAAAAGCCTTGTCATAGCAGCAGACAAGTTTTTGAAGCTGCTTGTGCCTCCAACGTCCCCCGAACAACAAGATGCAGGGTCCTTCAGAGGTTTGCAGCTGTGCATGCGCCATCCTGTCGACCTCCTCTATCCACTTCACACAAGCAGAAACGGCTCCAGTGGGCCAAACATTACATGAAGACTGATTTCAAAACTGTTTTGTTCACGGATGAGTGCCGTGCAGCGCTCGATGGTCCAGATGGATGGAGTGGAGGATGGCTGGTTGATGGACACCCCACGCAAACACGGCTACAGCGCCAACAAGGAGGAGGTGGAGTAATGTTTTGGGCTGGAATCATGGGGAGAGAGATTGTTGGCCCCTTTAGGATCCCTGAAGACGCTAAAGATGAACTCCATAATGTATGTGGATTTTCTCAAACAGCACTTCCTGCCATGGTTCAAGAAGAAGAACCGTGTATTTCACAGCAAGATCATTTTTTTGCATGATAATGCACCATCTCATGCTGCACATAAAACATCTGCATCTCTGGCTGATATGGGCATAAAAGGGGACAAACTTAAGGTGTGACCCCCATGCTCCCCTGACCTCTACCCCATTCAGAACCTTTGAAGCATCATTAAAAGGAGTGTCTATGATGGCGGGAGGCAGTTCACATCTAAGCAACAGCTCTGGGAGGGTATTCTGTCCTCATGCAAAACAATTGAATCAGAAACCATCCAAAACCTGACAAATTCAATGGACGAGAGAGTTCAGAAGCTCCTTTCGAACAAGGGGTCCTATGTGAAAATGTAACATCACCTAGAATAAAGTTTTGAGTTGAAAACTGTTTGATTTCAGTTTCTAACAACCTGCTAATGCTTATAATTTCAAAAATGACCATTTTTTTGGTCTTTATTAAAATGAAAAGGTTGATCGAAAAGTTTGGGGGATCTAAGAGTGTGGCAACCCAGTAGTCATGATTACTTCGAATTCTGACAATATGAGGGTCATGCTGCAGGTAGTGCAGCAAGAAGGCACTTATGTGTCTTGCGCATCTCGGAGCCCCAAAATTATTTTCCGGGCTAGATGCAGCTAAAAATTATTATTAATTTTAAATCTGGTGAAGCTTTAGTATAGATGGCCTAATAGGATCAGTGCTGCACACTGCTACAAAGCCCAAATTATTTTCCAGTCAAGATACAGATAAACATGATTACTAATTTTAAATCTGGTAGAGCTTATTATAGATGGCCTAATAGAATCAGTGCTGCACACTGCTACAAAGCCCAAATTATTTTCCAGCCAAGATACAGATAAACATGATTAGTAATTTGAAAGCTTAAAACGGTTGGTAGGGTGATTTTAACCAATCATCAAGCTTTTACTCTCCCCAGGATGACACAGGGGTAGAAAAGTCGTTTCGGATCCATGATTTGTTCATCTTTATGAACGTGAGTCTGTCTACATTATCAGTGGAGAGCCGCGTGCGCTTATCTGTCAGCACACCACCAGCAGCGCTGAACACACGTTCAGACAGAACGCTGGCTGCGGGGCATAACAAGATCTCCAAGGCGTAAGTGGCTAGCTCCGGCCATTTATCCAGATTGGAAGCCCAAAAAGAGCAAGGGTCCAGTGACACAGTCATGGCTTTAATGTTTACTTGGAGATACTCCTGTACCATCGTCTCTAGGTGTTGACTATGTGTCAGACTTCTTGTCTCCTGTGGCCTTGCAAAGGATGGGCTAAAAAAGTGGTGAAATGATTCCGCAAAATTGATGTTACCAGCAGATACTGTGGTTCTGTTACGGTTTGAGTGCTGAACACTTGACGGTCCCACGGTTGGCAAGTTGGAACTGTGAGATTCACTACGTGCACCATTGGTATTTTGTGGAAAAGCACATGTAAGATTCCGCAACAGTCTCTGCTGATACTCCTGCATGCGTGCATCCCTTTCTATGGCAGGAATAATTTCTGCAAATTTACTTTTGTACCGGGGATCTAACAGTGTGGCAACCCAGTAGTCAGGATTATTTCTAATTCTCACAATTCGAGGGTCATGTTGCAGGTAGTGCAGCAAGAAGGCACTCATGTGTGTTGCGCATCCAGGAGCACCAAGTCCCTGTTGTGTTGGTGGCGAGGTAACAATCATGCTTCCTTCCTCTGTCCTCTCCCCCCAACCTCGCACAACAGAAATGTGATCAAGGTCTCCCTCATCTGATGAGTCTTCCATCAGTTCGTCCTCAACTTCTTCCTGGGCTCCTGCACCTTCCTCACTAGTTTGGCTGCTACCATGCGCCCTGGTAAAACCATCTCCCCCACCCTCACATGCCTGCCGCCTTGGTGCTGCCGACCGTCTGGACCTTGCAGATGTTAGCCCTTCCGCATACAACTCCTCCTCCTCTACTTCCTCCACCTCCTCTTGTGCCACCACCTGACTCCGAATTCTGTTTAACATGTGCTCCAGCATGTAAATCACCGGAATAGTCATGCTGATAATGGCATCGTCAGCACTAAACATCTTCGTCGCCATTTCAAAACTGTGCAGAAGGGTGCATAGGTCTCTGATCTGAGACCACTCCTCCAGCGTGATTTGCCCCACCTCTGGATCTCGTTGGCCCAGGCTATACGTCAGAACGTATTGCACCAGGGCTTGTCGGTGCTGCCACAGTCGCTGCAACATGCGCAGAGTTGAATTCCACCGGGTAGGCACATCGCATTTTAGCCGGTGAAGTGGCAGGCCCAACGACTTCTGTAGAGATGTAAGTCGCTGAGCTGCGGGATGCGAACGGCGGAAGTGAGCACACAGCGACCGTGCCCTCTGCAGAAGGCCATCTAGTCTGGGATAGTGGGCTAAAAATTGCTGGACAACCAGGTTCAACACGTGAGCCATACAAGGCACGTGTGTGACATTGCCCCGGCGAAGGGCCGCACCCAGGTTTGCAGCATTGTCGCACACGGCCTTCCCTGGTTTCAGGTCCAGTGGAGACAACCATTCATGAAATTGGTTCTCCAGAGCTGACCACAACTCCTCAGCTGTGTGACTCACATTTCCCAGACATTTCAATGTAAAAACCGCCTGATGACGTTGAGCCTTACTGCCAGCATAGTAAGGAGGTGTGCAGGATCCCTTCTGCGCAGTTAGAAAGCTTGTGGCATGACCAGACAGGCTTTGGGTGCAGGTGGAAGACCGAGAGGAGGTTGAGGAGGCAGAAGCAGTGGAGGAACTTTGACATAAAGAGGATTGACGCACAACTCGTGAGGACGGCAAGACTTGGACAGCAGCCCCTTGTACTGCTGTCACCATAGTTACCCAGTGCCCAGTCAGCGACATGTAACGCCCCTGTCCATGCCTACTCGTCCAAGTGTCTGTGGTGAAATGCACCCTGTCACACACAGAGTTTCTCAAAGAAGCGGTGATGTTGTGTGCGACATGCTGGTGGAGCGCAGGCACACCTTTCTTTGAGAAGTAGTGCCGACTGGGCATCTGGTACTGGGGCACTGCGACGGACATAAGGTCTCGAAAATCCTCTGTGTCCACCAGGCGGAAAGGCAGCATTTCTGTAGCCAAGAGCTTGCAGATGGTGAAATTCAACCTCTTAGCTTTCTCATGGCTAGGAGGAAATGGTCTTTTACTTCTCCACATCTGAGGGACCGAGGGCTGGCTATTGTGCTTAGACGGGGTTGATAAGGGTGTCCCCGGCAAACTGCCGGTCTGTGAGGAAGATGCAGGCGGACATGTTAGGTTGCCTTGATCCAAAGGTGGTGCTATCGATGTCGGACAGCGCTCAACACCAGCTGGTGTTACCACCTCCAAAGAAAATGATGACCTGCCAATCACGCTGGCTGTTGCGGGTAAAGAGGTGGCAGGTCTGCGCCCCAAAACAGGTGTGACTGCTGTCCCCCCAGTCACAGAGGATGAAGAGGCCGCGGATACACAAGATATGGCAGACGGTGATTGGCCCGGCCGGCTAGGCCGCATTGTAGCACACTGAGCTTCCCACTGCAACTTATGCTTCATGTCCATGTGCCGGTTCATGCATGAAGTACTCAAACTATGTATTTTTTGGCCTCTACTTAGCTTTTGCTGACAAATGTTACAGATAACACGAGTTGGGTCATCTTTATCGATCTGAAAAAATGCCCAGGCTATGCAAGGCTTATCACCCATGCGACCTGAAGAGCCACCACGACTTGTGGTGAGAGGCAGAGTTGTGTTTGAGGATGCAGTTGTTGACGTGCTTCCAGTACTACGTCTCTGTCCAGGAAGGCGCAACCTGACCTCGTCGTCACTAGCATCTTCCTCCACCTCCTCTGCTGACCTCATCTCTTGGCTGACTGTGGGTTGACAGTAAGTGGGATCTCCAACCTCATCATCATCACCCTGTGCGTTATCACACCCGTCGTCCTCAGAGCCAACCTGTTCCTGCCCTGACAAAAAACTAAAGTTGTCGCTCCAATCAGGTATTTGAGTCTTATCATCGTCTTCCTCATTGTCTCCACCAACAGGAGTTACAGTTTGGGAATGAGGGTCTACATTATGGTCAGAACCTTCTGCGTCTGGTCCTGGATCCGACTCATAAAGATTCTGGGCATCAGTGCAGATCATTTCCTCGTCTGGATTCACAGAAGCGCTGGAGTCGACCTCTGATTCCCAGGCTATAGTATGAGTAAACAGCTCTGCAGACTCAACCATCTGTTCTACCTCATACTCAGACGGGCAGCTGGAGATTTGGGAGCTGTGAGGAAGCAAGTGCGATTGGGGTGACACCTCTGAGGACTGGAGTATTTGTGATGTTGAAGTTGATGTGGAGGAGAGCCCACTTAAAGGAGCACTTGATATCCGTTGAAGCACCTGCTGTTTTTGTGCCTCATCTGGAATTTGTAGCGATTGGCGTGGCCGTAAGAAAGGGATCTTATCACATTGTCCGCTAAAAGAAGTAGACATTTTAGTTTGGCTGGAAGATGGTCTTTCTTCTGCAGATGTTACTGTTGCTTTAACACCTACCCCACGGACACAACCTTTTTTCCCCTTCCCAACACGCCTATTCCCCTTTCCACCAGCAGCAGGCCTTTTTCCACTCATTTTGGTGGTTAACTAATTCACAACTCTGGAGTTGTTTGCACAAAAAAACAATGGATGGGAACCGAGCAGAGCTGAGTGGCCAAACTGTGGTATTAGGCCAAAACTATTGGCTGGGTTAGATGCAGAAAAAAATTATATTCAGTTTGCAACCTGATGGAGGTCTGTATAGATGGATTAATAGAACAAGTCCCACACACAGCTAGAAGCCCAAATATTTTTTCAGAGGTAGATGCAGATAAAAATTATTTTTAATTTGCAACCTGATGGAGGTCAGTATAGATGGACTAATAGAACAAGTCCCACACACAGCTAGAAGCCCAAATATTTTTTCAGAGGTACTGTAGATGCAGATAAAAAATTATTTTTAATTTGCAACCTGATGGAGGTCAGTATAGATGGACTAATACAACAAGTCCCACACACAGCTAGAAGCCCAATATTTTTTCAGAGGTAGATGCAGAAAAAAATATATTCAGTTTGCAACCTGATGGAGGTCAGTATAGATGGAGTAATAGAACAAGTCCCACACACAGCTAGAAGCCCAAATATTTTTTCAGAGGTAGATGCAGATAAAAATTATTTTTAATTTGCAACCTGATGGAGGTCAGTATAGATGGACTAATAGAGAAAGTCCCACACACTGCTAGAAGGCCAAATATTTTTTCAGAGCTAGATGCAGATAAAAATTATATTCAATTTGCAACCTGATGGAGGTCAGTATAGATGAACTAATAGAGAAAGTCCCACACACTGCTAGAAGGCCAAATATTTTTTCAGAGCTAGATGCAGATAAAAATTATATTCAATTTGCAACCTGATGGAGGTCAGTATAGATGAACTAATAGAGAAAGTCCCACACACTGCTAGAAGGCCAAATATTTTTTCAGAGCTAGATGCAGATAAAAATTATATTCAATTTGCAACCTGATGGAGGTCAGTATAGATGGACTAATAGAACAAGTCCCACACACAGCTAGAAGCCCAAATATTTTTTCAGAGGTACTGTAGATGCAGATAAAAATTATTTTTAATTTGCAACCTGATGGAGGTCAGTATAGATGGACTAATAGAGAAAGTCCCACACACTGCTAGAAGGCCAAATATTTTTTCAGAGCTAGATGCAGAAAAAAATTATATTCAGTTTGCAACCTGATGGAGGTCAGTATAGATGGACTAATAGAGAAAGTCCCACACACTGCTAGACGGCCACATATTTTTTCAGAGGTAGATGCAGAAAAAAATATATTCAGTTTGCAACCTGATGTAGGTCTGTATAGATGGATTAATAGAACAAGTCCCACACACAGCTAGAAGCCCAATATTTTTTCAGAGGTAGATGTAGAAAAAAATATATTCAGTTTGCAACCTGATGGAGGTCAGTATAGATGGACTAATACAACAAGTCCCACACACAGCTAGAAGCCCAATATTTTTTCAGAGGTAGATGCAGAAAAAAATATATTCAGTTTGCAACCTGATGGAGGTCAGTATAGATGAACTAATACAACAAGTCCCACACACAGCTAGAAGCCCAATATTTTTTCAGAGGTAGATGCAGAAAAAAATATATTCAGTTTGCAACCTGATGGAGGTCTGTATAGATGGATTAATAGAACAAGTCCCACACACAGCTAGAAGCCCAATATTTTTTCAGAGGTAGATGCAGAAAAAAATATATTCAGTTTGCAACCTGATGGAGGTCAGTATAGATGGACTAATACAACAAGTCCCACACACAGCTAGAAGCCCAATATTTTTTCAGAGCTAGATGCAGAAAAAAATTATATTCAATTTGCAACCTGATGGAGGTCAGTATAGATGGACTAATAGAATGATGCTATGCCCAAAAGATTTTACTTCACTAGGTGCAGTAAAAAAATTGGTATTCTATACACAGGTGGTATATCTTGCAACACAAATAGGCTACTCCACTGACTAACACACTCTGCAATAGGCCAAAAAGGATTAGCTTTGCTAGATTCAGCCAAATGCTGTGAAAAAAACTTGCACAGCACTGGCACAGACCTGCCTGGCAAAAACTGATAGGAACTGATGTAACCTAGTCCTGAAAAGGACTCCAATTACAATTAGTCTTTACTCCCACAACCTATCTATTTAAGAGCACAGACCTGCCTGATAAAAGTCGTAGGAAATGCTGTAACCTAGTCCTTAAAAGGACTGCAATCACAACTATTCCCTACTCCCAAGCTATCTGTAGATTTGTGCGAAAATTGGCTTGAAATTAACAAGGTATAGCGCACACAGCAACAGCGGTGCCGTCTAACACGCAACTGCAGCAGTGAGAAAATGGTGGCGACGGGGAAAATGGCTTGGTCTTATAGGGCAAGGACATGTGACATACACTGCCAATGACACATGCCCTTGCTTGTGTGAAAAAAAGCACTTTGCTCCGTGTGTGCGCTGCTGATAGGCTGACAGATTGCACCTCCCCACTGTAAATGCGGGAAAGAGAAAAAAAAAATGGAGATCTTCATTGTTCCTGCAGAGATCCATCCCCTGCCCCTCCCCCCACCCCGCTGTACACTCAAACTGCGTATTAACATTAATTTTCATCATTACTGAGAAAAAATCCAGTTATGATTTTGGTGCACGAACAGTTATCGAACATAACCTCGAACAGCCGAATTTTTCTCAAATTGTTCGTGTTCGCCGAACGGCTCGAACACCGCCCAAAACAGCTCGAATTTGAGATTGGCGAACAGTTCGAGTAGAACAACGCTCATCTCTACTCAGAAATATAACCTTTAATGTTGGCTAAATTAAAGGTCATAAAACATACCCATCAGTCAGTAGTATGTGCAGTGACTTCTACGTTTTAACAAAAGCAATTTATTACCAACTAGTGGGAGCATTTAAAGCACTTATTAGTTAAGAAAGAATCAATGATCAGAATCGTTGTCATCCCTTGTGGATTTGTTGAATTGAAGCTGTCACTGGGGAATTTTGTTTCTCTAGGTCATAGATCACATTTTATTGCAATTACCATCAATATATCCCAAGAGCAACAGCAACATTTGCACTAGCCAATATGCAATTTCAGATATGGATTATTTTTGTATTTCTTCATAACCACAATGGTTGGTCACTATTAATGACAATCAGTTGTGTTAATGAATGCTTATCTCATTACTTAATGTCATATTCAATGTCATGAACATATACCAGCAGACAGGTCATTGTGTCTTATTCTACATAACATAAGACATACAGTATGTAAGACAAATACACTGCTCAAAAAAATAAAGGGAACACTCAAATAACACATCCTAGATCTGAATGAATGAAATATTCTCATTGAATACTTGTACAAAGTTGAATGTGCTGACAACAAAATCACACAAAAATCATCAATGGAAATCAAATTTATTAACCAGTGGAGGCCTGGATTTGGAGTCACCCCCAAAATTAAAGTGGAAAAACACACTACAGGCTGATCCAACTTTGATGTAATGTCCTTAAAACAAGCCAAAATGAGGCTCAGCATTGTGTATGGCCTCCACGTGCCTGTATGACCTCCCTACAATGCCTAGGCATGCTCATGATGAGATTGCGGATGGTCTCCTGTGGGATCTCCTCCCAGACCTGGACTAAAGCATCCGCCAACTCCTGGACAGTCTGTGGTGCAACGTGACGTTGGTGGATGGAGCGAGACATGATGTCCCAGATGTGCTCAATCGGATTCAGGTCTGGGGAACGGGCGGGCCAGTCCATAGCTTCAATGCCTTCATCTTGCAGGAACTGCTGACACACTCCAGCCACATGAGGTCTGGCATTGTCCTGCATTAGGAGGAACCCAGGGCCAACAGCACCAGCATATGGTCTCACAAGGGGTCTGAGGATCTCATCTCGGTACCTAATGGCAGTCAGGCTACCTCTGGCGAGCACATGGAGGGCTGTGCGGCCCTCCAAAGAAATGCCACCCCACACCATTACTGACCCACTGCCAAACCAGTCATGCTGAAGGATGTTGCAGGCAGCAGATCGCTCTCTATGGCGTCCCCAGACTCTGTCACGTCTGTCACATGTGCTCAGTGTGAACCTGCTTTCATCTGTGAAGAGCACAGGGCACCAATGGCGACTTTGCCAATCCTGGTGTTCTGTGGCAAATGCCAACCGTCCTGCATGGTGTTCTGCTGTGAGCACAACCCCCATCTGTGGACGCCGGGCCCTCATACCACCCTCATGGAGTCGGTTTCTAACCATTTGTGCAGACACATGCACATTTGTGGCATGCTGGAGGTCATTTTGCAGGGCTCTGGCAGTGCTTCTCTTGTTCCTCCTTGCACAAAGGCGGAGGTAGCGGTCCTGCTGCTGGGTTGTTGCCCTCCTACGGCCCCCTCCATGTCTCCTGGTGTACTGGCCTGTCTCCTGGTAGCGCCTACAGCCTCTGGACACTACGCTGACAGACATAGCAAATTTTCTTTCCACAGCTCGCATTGATGTGCATCATGGATGGGATGCACTACCTGAGCAACTTCTGTGGGTTGTAAAGTCCATCTCATGCTACCACGAGTGTGAAAGCACAACCAACATTCAAAAGTGACCAAAACATCATCCAGAAAGCATTGGTACTGAGATGTGGTCTGTGGTCCCCACCTGCAGAACCACTCCTTTATTGAGGGTGTCTTGATAATTGCCAATAATTTCCATCTATTGTCTATTCCATTTGCACAACAGCATGTGAAATTGATTGTCAATCAGTGATGCTTCCTAAGTGGACAGTTTGATTTCACAGAAGTTTGATTTACTTGGAGTTATATTCTGTTGTTTAAGTGTTCACTTTATTTTTTTGAGCTGTGTATATTGGCTATAAAAGGAAAGCAAACATGGATCTTTGTTTCTTATTATGAAGAGTAAAGTCTGGATACAGGGGTGACTTTACATTGTACATTATTACAAGATGATGGGAGTTTAGCAGTTATGAAATCGGCATCAAAGTAAGCACAAGAACTTGTAGATGACATTGCACTAAAAAGAGCAGTTTTCTAGAAGACAATGGCATTCTTTATTTTCATATCCAAATGAGATGCTCAGAGCATTGTGGACATGTGGTCCAGGGAGCTCTTCCTCTAAGGGCTCGCTCACATGAGCGTATAACACGGCCGAGTGCTATCTGATGTTTTATTGGATAGTACTCGGACCAATGTTATTCTATGGGGCAGTGCTTACTAAGGATTCGGCATGAGAAAAGAATGGCAGCATGCTGCGAGTGCATCTGGTGATCGGATCACACGCACCCATACAAGTCTTTGGGTGTAAAACATCAGACAATGGAGAAGATGAAGAAATTAAGTTCTCCGTCTTTTCCACACCTGTGATACGTTTCACATACACACACATATATATACAGTATATCCCATAGAAAAAACATGTACGAAAGTCTGGATATATAAACCATATTGACTCTTTATTTAGACAGATTATACAAACATTAAAATTATGTAAAAAACATGTAAACATTGAGTTAACCACTCTGTTGCACCACAATACCAATAAATGCCATCAGCATACAGATCTTAATCAGTCATCAATATGTACCCCCTTCAATGTTTGGTATTAATAATATCATCCTAGCTGAATCAGGCCCCTGAACCCTTTGCTGCCAGAAAGTATATAAAGGCAATTTAAAGTGATACCTTAGAGCGGGTGTGGTGCCAGTCCCAGATCCCCAAAAAACCTGACGTATGTTTCGGCCTGCGCCTTCATCTGGGGTTGACATCATACTGGTATGAGCAGTCATATATACTAGAGAACTACCAATGAGCAAGTTGCTACACATGTGGAAACTAATACTGACCATCAATACTGACTCATATAGAGGCTCATGGCGATATGCATATTCATAAGCGACGGGTGTGTCATAAGTCAGTAGCCCAGACACACCCCTATATCTACATAGCCACCTCCTATCTCCCACTGAGTCCCCTTCTCTCACAGACACTCATAATCTGTGAGAGTATAATATTCATGAGGGCTCGTGTTTATTTGGCCACTCCCATGAGCAGTTCCTACTGGCACACTTCGCACTGACGCGCTAGAGGGGCGCATACATCCACCGCGTCAGAGAGGGTGGTCCGGTCCCGCACCCAGTCACAGCACTCCCACGTGTGTGAGCGCAGGACCTAGCACATGACCGGAGAGATGATCCCGGAAGATACAGCGACGAATGCACGCCCCCGCACGGCAGTGCAATCGCGCACACGACCCCCCATGGGAGAGCATCATTTATTACACCGGTAAGGGGACAAAATAAGAAAAGTTAAGCAGATGTCTTATAGCAAGTACGGGGACCCACATGAGCAGCATGTTGAACCATCACATATATATATGTATACAGGTGCATCTCACTAAATTAGAATATCATCAAAAAGTTAATTTATTTCAGTTCTTCAATACAAAAATTGAAATTCATATATTATATAGAGTCATTACAAACAGAGTGATCTATTTCAAGTGTTTATTTCTGTTAATGTTGATGATTATGGCTTACAGCCAATGAAAACACAAAAGTCATTATCTCAGTAAATTAAAATAATTAACAAAAAACACCTGCAAAGGCTTCCTAAGCATTTACAAATGTCCCTTAGTCTGTTTCAGTAGGCTCCACAATCATGGGGAAGACTGCTGACTTGACATTTATCCAAAAGGCAGTCATTGACACACTCCACATGGAGGCTAAGTCACAAAAGGTCATTGCTAAAGAAGCTGTCTGTTCACAGAGTGTGGTATCCAAGCATATTAATGGAAAATTGGGGGAGATTCACAAGGAGTGGACTGCAGCTGGAGTCATTGCTTCAAGAGCCACCACACACAGACGTATCCAGGACATGAGCTACAAGTGTCGCATTACTTGAGTCAAGCCACTCATGACCAATAGACAACGCCAGAAGCGTCTTACCTGGGCCAAGGAGAAAATTACTTGCACTGCTGCTCAGTAGTCAAAGGTGTTATTTTCAGATGAAAGTAAATTTTGCATTTCATTTGGAAATTAAGGTGCCAGAGTCTGGAGGAAGAGTGGAGAGGCCACAATCCAAGCTGCTTAAGGTCTAGTGTGAAGTTTCCACAATCAGTGATGGTTTGGGGAGCCATGTCATCTGCTGGTGTAGGTCCACATTGTTTTATCAAGACCGAAGTCAGCACAGCTGTCTACCAGGAAATTTTAGAGCGCTTCATGCTTCCCTCTGCCGACAAGCTTTTTTGGAGCTGGAGATTTCATTCTCCAGCAGGACTTGGCACATGTCGACATTGTCAAAAGTACCAATACCTGGTTTAAAAACAACAGTATCACTGTGCTTGATTGGCCAGCAAACTCGCCTGACCTTAACCTCATAGAGAATCTATGGGGTATTGTCAAGAGGAAGATGAGAGACACCAGACCCAACAATGCAGACGAGCTGAACTCTGCTATCAAAGCAAACTGGGCTTCCATAACACCTCAGCAGTGCCACAGGCTGATCACCTCCATGCCACGCCGCATTGATGTAGTAATTGATGCAAAAGGAGCCCCAACCAAGTATTGAGTGCATTTACTGAACATACATTTTAGTAGGCCAACATTTCAGATTTTAAAATCATTTTTTAAGCTGTTGTTATAAAGTATTCTAATTTACTGAGATAATGACTTTTTTGTTTTCATCGGTTGTAAGCCATAATCATCACCATCACCATCATCACAGAAATAAACACTTGAAATAGATCACTCACTTTGTGATGACTCTATATAATATACAAGTTTCACTTTATGTATTGAAGAACTGAAATAAATTAACTTTTTGATAATATTCTAATTTTGTGAGATGCACCTGTGTGTGTGTGTGTGTGTGTGTGTGTATATATATATATATATATATATATATATATATATATATACACAGTGGTGGCCAAAAGTATTTGCACTCCTGCAATTCTGTCAGATAATACTCAGTTTCTTCCTGAAAATGATTGCAATCACAAATTCTTTGGTATTATTATCTTCATTTAATTTGTCTTCAATGAAAAAACACAAAAAGAATTGTCCTAAAGCCAAATTGGATACAATTCCACACCAAACCTAAAAAAGGGGGTGGACAAAAGTATTGTCACTGTTTAAAAAATCATGTGATGCTTCTCTAATTCGTGTAATTAACAGCACCTGTAACTTACCTGTGGCACCTAACAGGTGTTGGCAATAACTAAATCACACTTGCAGCCAGTTAACATGGATTAAAGTTGACTCAACCTCTGTCCTGTGTCCTTGTTTGTACCACATTGAGCATGGAGAAAAGAAAGAAGACCAAAGAACTGTCTGAGGACTTGAGAAACCAAATTGTGAGGAAGCATGAGCAATCTCAAGGCTAAAAGTCCATCTCCAAAGACCTGAATGTTCCTGTGTCTTCCGTGCACAGTGTCATCAAGAAGTTTAAAGCCCATGGCACTGTGGCTAACCTCCCTAGATGTGGACGGAAAAGAAAAATTGACGAGAGATTTCAACACAAGATTGTGCGGATGGTGGATAAAGAACCTCGACTAACATCCAAACAAGTTCAAGCTGCCCTGCAGTCCGAGGGTACAACAGTGTCAACCCGTACTATCCGTCGGCGTCTGAATGAAAAGGGACTGTATGGTAGGATACTCAGGAAGACCCCACTTCTTACCCCGAGACATAAAAAAGCCAGGCTGCAGTTTGCCAAAACTTACCTGAGAAAGCCTAAAACGTTTTGGAAGAATGTTCTCTGGTCACATGAGACGAAAGTAGAGCTTTTTGGGAAAAAGCATCAACATAGAGTGTACAGGAAAAAAAGAGGCATTCAAAGAAAAGAACACGGTCCCTACAGTCAAACATGGCGGAGGTTCCCTGATGTTTTGGGGTTGCTTTGTTGCCTCTGGCACTGGACTGCTTGACTGTGTGCATGGCATTATGAAGTCTGAAGACTACCAACAAATTTTCCAGCATAATGTAGGGCCCAGTGTGAGAAAGCTGGGTCTCCCTCAGAGGTCATGGGTCTTCCAGCAGGACAATGACCCAAAACACACTTCCAAAAGCACTATAAAATGGTTTGAGAGAAAGCACTGGAGACTTCTAAGGTGGCCAGCAATGAGTCCAGACCTGAATCCCATAGAACACCTGTGGAGAGATCTCAAAATGGCAGTTTGGAGAAGGCACCCTTCAAATATCAGGGACCTGGAGCAGTTTGCCAAAGAAGAATGGTCTACAATTCCAGCAGAGCATTGTAAAAAACTCATTGATGGTTACCGGAAGTGGTTGTTCGCAGTTATTTTGGCTAAAGGTTGCGCAACCAAGTATTAGGCTGAAGGTGCCAATACTTTTGTCCGGCCCTTTTTTGGAGTTTTGTGTGAAATGATCAATGATTTGATTTTTGCTTCATTCTCTTTTGTGTTTTTTCCTTGAAAGCAAATTAAATGAAGATAATAATACCAAAGAATTTGTGATTGCAATCATTTTCAGGAATAAACTGAGTACTATCTGACAGAATTGCATGGGTGCCAATACTTTTGGCCACCACTGTATATACTATATATATAAACACTGTGGTATGACAACTTGCTCGGCAGCTTCCGGAAGTGGAGTCAGGAACCTGGGTTTTCTCTGCAGGCTTTATTAAGTGGCATAAAGCTCTGCACTTCAGCAAAATAAACATGACCTTACTAGCAAAACGACAAAACAAAAGAATAAACGATAGCAGAGTCCATATGACTATGGGATTCTACCACACAGGTTGTAGTCCCAGCCTTCAGCTCTGTCCTGAGCTGAACCTCTCCCAGTCTGGAGACCTTGCCTCTCCAAACCACAACACAGAAAAAAAAACAGGACTGAACCTTTAAACATTGCTCAGCCACACACTGAGATGGAGGTATGGGGAATGACTTCCCTCCCATCTCTATGTCATTCCCATAAAACCACACCCTTTAAAAGAGTTAAACCCCAGCCTAAAACATGCTGGCAGAAAGTTTATTGGTTTCAGTTCACACAGGCTAGCAATCTGCGTGACACATACCTCCCCTCATATATCATACCAGTGACTCTGTCACATATTCCCCAAGTCTGCCTAAAGCCGGGGGTATGGGCACCTTTCGATATCAGACAGGGAATTCTAGACAGGGCATCAGCGTTCCCATGTAACTTCCGAGGCCTTTGCTCTAAGTGAAAGTTGAAGTCATGAAGAGCTAGGAACCATCTAGTTACCCTGGCATTTTAACCCCTCTTTTCCCTCAACCATCTCAAGGGGGCATGATCTGACACCAACTTATACTTCCGGCCTAGTAGGTAGTATCTTAGAGCATCTACAGTCCATTTTATGGCTAAACACTCCCTTTCTACTATTGCGTAGTTTTTCTCGCAGGAGGAAAGCTTCCGACTCAGATAGAGAATGGGATGTTCTTCCCCATTTGTCTCTTGAGAGAGTACGGCTCCTAGACCAACCTCTGAAGTGTCTGTCTGGACCAGGAACTCTTTCTTAAAGTCTGATGCGACCAGGACCCGCTGTTTACACAGTGCTGACTTCAACAGTTGAAACGTGGTCTTTGTTTCCTCCATCCACTTCACCGTGGTTCACCTGGTGCCTTTTAGGAGATACGTCAGTGGCACGGCCATCATGGCAAAATTTGGGATAAACCGCTGGTAATATCCCACCATTCCCAGGAATGCTCTCACTTGCTTCTTGGAGATCGGTTGCGGCCAGGTCTGGATTGCCTCCACTTTACTAACTTGTGGCTTTATTTTGCCTCTCCCTCCGCTTTTCCAACGGCGCATTTTTTTGGATTTATTGTAAATCCCACCTTCTTTAGAGCATCCAGAACGGCCTGCAGTTTAGGTATATGACTAGTCCAGTCTGAGCTAAATACTACAATGTCGTCACTATAGGGTGTGGCATATTTCTTATGTGGGGCTAGGATCCGATCCATAGCCCTCTGGAAGGTGGCTGGGGCCCCCTGTAGCCCGAACGGCATCCGAGTGTATTGAAAGCACCCATCAAGTGTCGCGAAAGCTGTCTTCTCCTTGACCATCTGGGACATGGGGTTCTGCCAGTAGCCCTTCGTCAGGTCAAGAGTGGTGATGTACCTTGCCGGTCCAAGCCTCTTGATAAGTTCGTCGATGCGGGGTATTGGGTATGCGTCACACTTGGACACCTCATTCAGCCGGCGGTAGTCATTACAAAACCTCCACTCTCCGTTGGGTTTTGGCACGAGGACGATTGGGCTCGAGGTTTCTATGCCTTTTTTGCAATCATGAGTGTATCCAAACTGCCTGACCTTCTTGTTACCTGTTTTTAATATGAAGAAATAAATGGATGTTTTAAGAAATCTTGGATTTCCTGTGATCATTCGTCCAAAAAGGCGCTAGATGCTTATTATTTTGTGCATATCGACTTTCACCCAGTGGATCCGTGCAGCCCGGAGGACACAGTAACCAGAGGAGAAGGTGAGCTGACCATCTCATCTCATATAGATTGGTCTCGACCACCCACTATTTGACTTCTCTATCACCCCGAGGTCTAGAATCCTCTTCACCTCATCGGAGATCACCTCCCGGCGGGCTTCCGGAATCCGGTACAGCTTCAGATTCACTCTTACATGTGGCTCTGTCAGCACGTCATGCTCTACCACCTGAGTATGCCCCGGCAACTCTGAGAACAACTCCCGATTTTGCTGTAGTAGTTCTCGACACTGTTGCTTCTGGGCTGGCGCTAGAGTCTCTGCTATAGTGACCTCTTCCACCTACCCTTCGGAAGCGGCTCCCAGGCAAGTAGTCTCCACAGGTTCCCAGTCCCGCCACGGCTTAAGCAAGTTCACATGGTATACTTGGTGCAGCTTTCTTCGTCTTCAGCCAGGCTGGTGGACTCGGTAGTTCACTTCACTGAGTTTCTCTACCACCTCATACGGGCCTTGCCACTTGGCCAGGAACTTACTTTCAACAGTGGGAATGAGAACCAGAACACGATCATAAGGCTGGAACTGTCCCAGCCTTACCGACCGGTTATACTCCCTCACCTGGGCTTCCTGCGCTCGGAGGAGATGTTCCTTCACGATGGGCATCACTTTCGCCATTCTCTCCTGTAACTGGGCGACATGTTCGATGATGCTCTGGTGGGGTATGACCTCGGCCTCCCACGTTTCCTTGGCGATGTCTAGGAGACCCCTTGGATGCTGGCCATATGGAAGCTCGAATGGAGAGAAGCCAGTGGAGGCTTGGGGAACTTCTCAGATGGAGAAAAGTAGAAACGGAAGCAGGTAGTCCCAGTCTCTCTACCAGACCTACGAGGTCGTCTGCATTCCGAGGGTCGCCCTGGGCAACCCATGTCTGCACCGGCCTGGGTAGGGAATGGATGAACCTGTCCATCACCACACGCTCAACCATCTGGGCAGGAGAGGAAGACTCTGCTTGCAGCCATTTCTGTACAAGATGTAACAAGTCAAACATCTGTGAGCATGGAGGTCTGTCGCCAGCATACGCCCAGTGGTGGACCCTTTGCGCTCTGGCAGAAATAGTCACTCCTGAGCGTGCCAATATTTCGTTTTTTATTTTGGCATATTCCTTTGCATCTTGTAAAGTCAGATCGTAATAAGCCTTCTGCGGCTCCCCACTCAAATATGGTGCCAGAACCTCAGCCCACTGCTCCAGCGGCAATTTCTCCTGTTCCGCCACCCTCTCAAAAACAGTCAGGAATGCCTCAACATCATCCCCCGGGGTCATCTTCTGTAACGCTCTCCTTACCACCTTCCTGACATATGCGTCATCACCTGGACTTGCCGAAGCTGTCACCTTGCCACGGATCGCCTCTGCAAGTAACTTGATCTGCTGTTGCTGTTGGCGATGCTGATCCTGTTGCTGCTGTTGTATCAGCAGCTTAGTTGTCTCTTGTTGCTCCTGTAGCTGCTCACAGTGCTGCTGAATGCTCTGCTGGCTGTGCTGCATGCTCTGCTGGCTCTGCAAGTGCTGCTGCTGCATGGTCTGCTGGCTCTGCACCAGGTGCTTAATTAGCTCTTCCTGCTGGCTGGCAGCCTTCAACCAAGACATACACCGGTCTCTGTAGCAGGTACGTGTTCCTGGAATCTTGCCCACATTCTCCACCAACTGTGGTATGACGACTCGCTCGGCCGCTTCCGGTATTAGACTCAGGAACCCGGGTTTTCTCTGCAAGCTTTATTAAATGGCATAAAGCTCTGCAATCCAGCAAAATAAACACGTCCTTACTGGCAAAGTGGCAAAACAAAAGAATAAACGATAGCAGAGTCCATATGAGCATGGGATTCGGCCACACAGGTTGTACTCCCACTCTTCAGCTCTGTCCTGAGCTGAACCTCTCCCAGTCTGGAGACCTTTAAATGTTGCTCAGCCATATCCTGAGGTGGCGGTATGGGGAATTACTTCACTCCCATCTCCATGTCATTCCCATAAAACCACACCCTTTAAAAGAGTTAACCCCCAGCATATAACAGGCTGGCAGAAAGTTTATTGGTTTCAGTTCACACAGGCTAGCAACCTGCCCTCATATATCTTACCAGTGACTCTGTCACAACACACATAAAAGTACGGTCCCGCTCATCGTTATTGGCACCCATGAAGTTTAAGTACATAATGTGGAATATCTCCTGAAAAAAATGAATCAAGTGAAACAGTTTTTTTGTATAGAGCACTTGTGTTAAATACAAAAGAGCAAATGATAAACAATAATTTAAAACAAAAAACAATGGCAGGGAAAAATAGAAAAACCTAAAGCTGACTGTGTCACTGGTATTGGCATCCTTTACATTAATGTAGTATGGAAACACATTTTCACTCGCCTGTGGTAAATGACAAAAGAGATTCACCTGTGATTAATTAACCATTTCTGAAGAAAAGACATAAAAAAGAACGACTGATCTTTGCCAAAGAGTACCTTGACAAACCACAAATCTTCTGGGAAAATGTTCTGTGGACAGATGAAGCAAAAATAGAGCTTTTTGGCAATGCAAAGCAACAGTTTGGTTACAGACAGTGCAATGAAGCTTATAAGGAAAAGAACACCTTACCAACAGTTAAGAATGGTGGAGGATCCATAATGCTGTGGGCTTGCTTTTCTGCGTCCGGTATTGGAAGCCTTGACCATATCACAGGAATCATGAAATCAAAAAATTATCAAGATATTTTAGAGTGAAATGTCCTACCCAATGTAAGAAAACTTGGTTTGAGTCAAAGATCATGCGTCCTCCAGCAAAACAATGACCCAAACAGCACATCCAAAAGTACACAGGAGCGGGTGAAAAAGAGAAAAATGGACTGTTTTAAAATTGCCAGCAATGAGTCCTGACCTCAATCCCATTGAAAATCTTTGGGGTGAGCTGAAATCTGCCATTGGGAAAAATAACCCTGCAAACATTCAAGAGCTTGAACAAACTGCAGAGGAAGAGTGGGAGATAATTCCAGCTGAGAAGTACAAGAAGCTTATAGATGGCTGCAAGAAACATTTGGAGGCTGTCAGCAATACCAAAGGTTGTGCAGCCAAGTATTAATTAGGAGTGCCTTTATTGCTGCACATGCTGTTTATTCTGTTTCTTATTTGAAATTGCAGCATGGAAGTTGAAAAGCAATGTTTCATTGTTGTATTACTTTGGCCACTAATTAAAAAATCCTGAGGATTTAACTTTGGTACATTTCCATTTATTTCTGAAGATATTGTACAGTCTATGAAAAAAATGAAGGGGTGCCAATAATGGTGATCAGCACTGTATATACACTATATGTATACGTATAAGAATGGTTTATTCTTGAAAGCTCACAGAATTTTGTTACAATTTTTGCCTCTTAAATAGTCCACCATCAACTATGATTGTTATAATTTAAAATTGGATGCGCTTAAAGAGAACCTGTCACCTGATTCATGCTGCTCAATTCACAGGAGGTATGAATCATCTGAGGCTGACTGCACAATTCCAGCCAAGTATGTTTTTATATAAAATAAACTTTAAAGATAAGGACCATTCGTTCGGATTAGTATGGCTCCACCCCTGTCCGATTTCTTCCAGTGCCGCTGTGGGTGACTGACAGGTCTTCCACTTGCATGTGCCTAGGGAGAGACCTGTGAATTACCTGCAGCAGCACTGGAAAAAGTCAGCCGGGGGTGGCGCCAGACTAGTCTGATTTCCCGTTCCAGATGGTAGCCAGATATTTAAAGTATAATTTTGCTGCAATTGTGCTATTCACGTTCCCCTTAGGTTGAATTGACAGATTTCTATTAAGAACTATAGCAACTCAACCACAAAGTAGCAGACCACATAATATTACAGAGTGCTGAAGTGGTAGTGCATGAAAATTTCCATCGCTCTGCTGACTCAATAATTGCAAAGTTCTGAACCTTCCCTGACATTCACATGAGAACAAAAACTGTGCAATGAAGCTTCATCTAAGGGTTAACGTCTATCCTTCCGAAAAGTGACAGATATGCCTGGCCTGACATGCCAGTGTAAGGAGACTTATAGGCCATGCAATGCTTGTCTGGGAATATAAATATGCAAATTGACTCTTCAGAGAGTAAGAGGACTAGAACTCTAGAGTCAACTATTGGAAGTTGCAATCCTAAAATGCAATATTGACCCTTTAATGAGCCTTGCCCCATAACTTAAGATAAAAGTCAAACCAGAATCTCAATTTCAAACATATTTCAGGGTGTTACCCATCCTTAGTGCAAAGCAAGAGATCTGATTTGGCTTTACGAGAGGCCTCTGACTAGAGTCTAAGGGGTAACATTTCTCCTTGTGGAGAGTGACATGCCTGACATGCCAGTGTAAGGAGACTTATAGGCCATCTAAACCATCTAAACCCAACCTTCATGACAAGGGTTTCCATGACTGAGTAGCTGCATGAAAGTCTTACATCACCAAACAAATCACCTAATATCGGATGTAGTGAACTCTGGAAAAGTGGAAACGCATTTGGTGGATTGATTAATCCTCTCTAACAGGCAATCTGATTGGCGAATTTGGGTTTGACAAATGGTAGGAGAACATTACCTGTGTATCTTCATTGTGCGATATGTAAAGTTAGCAGTCGGCCTAGGCTCCATTGTTCCAGTCAAGGGAAATCTTAATGCTTCAGTATATCAAGACAGCTTGGACAGTAATATCCTTACACCTTTGTGGGAACAGGAAGGGGAAGGCACATTTTTGTTTCAGGATGACTACCACTGTGCACAAAGTCCATAAAGGCATGATTGGGGGAGTTTGGTGTGAAAAACTTTGAGCGGCTGCACAAAGCCCTGACTTCAACCACATCAAACATACTTGGAATGAACAAAAAATCAAATTGTGAACCCGGATCTCTTGTCCAACATCAGTATCTGACCCCACAGATGCTCTTCTGGATGAATGGGCAAAAATTCCAACAAACACCTCCCAAAATCGTTTAGAAAGTCTTCCCAGAAGAGTGGAAGCTGTTACAGATGCAAAGGGGGGACCAGCTTCAAATTGATGCCAATGGATTTAGAATGGTAGGTCATGAAACCTCCTGTAGATGTAATGTGCAGTTGTCCCAAGACTTTTGTCCATATAGGGGATTTACAAAATATCAAATCAGATACCAATTCCCCATTCTAATTCTATATTTATGAATTCGGGTCCAAAATGGAGCTTCACTTTATAGTTACTGTAGTCAGTATTGTACATTTAGTACAACAGTTGTTCTGTCTGTGCAAAACACAGAAGACAAACCAGGGTGGGAAGCAACTGTGGCAAATTGATGCCTATAATTATCCTTA
The DNA here is from genome assembly GCF_046119375.1 of Phyllobates terribilis. Lineage (NCBI taxonomy): Eukaryota > Metazoa > Chordata > Amphibia > Anura > Dendrobatidae > Phyllobates > Phyllobates terribilis. The sequence continues at coordinate 211,206,615 of NW_027362769.1, read as the reverse complement.
TTTAGATGTTGCTTAATGATTATGCATTTAGTCATTGCTATGATTAGAATTACCCTGTGATTAAGTTGTAGTTCAGAGAAGAAAAAGAATCTTTACCCCTCAATCTTCTGACTATGGTGATCATAACAAAACAGCTACAATAATACTTTTTTCAGTTTCCTCTTAGAAACTTTTTTTTAAATTACTTATTGAAAAGTAAATGCTGTTTATTCTTCAATACAGTGATTCTTGCTGGAAAAAAAAAGAAAACAAACAATTTCCTTTTCTACAATGATGAATAGAATATTTTGTGTCTTTTCTTCATGTAACAATAATAAAAAAATGGTTTTCTCTGAGGCTAAATATAACATTTAAAGGGGATGTATTATTCATTTAAAGGGGTTTCCCACATTTAAAAAAATGGACAAACATTTCTTGTAATGTAAATTTACAAAATTCGAAAGTACTCTCCCTCAGTCCTCCCTCTGCAGCCATAGGCTTTTTCTGCTCCTCTATACACCAGGTTGCTACAGCAACCTGCAGCATTTTTATGTTGTCACTCACCTCGGCTATTCTCTCCAACTCAGGCGGTGAAATGCCACTTGTGAGTAAAGGCAGTTGACATCCCCCACTATTTCAGATTATCATATGCTCCACTCTACTAATACTGTGCTTCCCCACACATTTAGTTCTGCTTTATTGCCAGAGTGTGCCTCCTCATACACTTAGGTCTGCTATATTGCCAATGTGTGCCTCTGGACAGACCCAGTGTGACACTAAGTCACCTCTCTCGGACTAGCCGTGAGTAGGGATAGCCGAGGAGTCTGAGGTCAGTAGCCAGGAGGGTACGTCATGAACAGAGGGAAGAGACAAAGTCATAGTCAGGTAACGGTCCAAGGTCAAAATACAAAGAGGATAGTGGATCAGAACAAAGGGGTTAAACAGACAGATGGTCAGAATGAGGTCCAAGGTAAGGCAGTGAAACATCAACAAGCACAAGGCACAGAGTAAACCAAGCACACTTAGCTGAAGCCATGGCTGACAGCTATCGGGAACTGCCAGCTCAGTTAAATAGCTAAACAATGAAGGGAACTGGGAGTACCTGATCAGAGCTCAGCACCTCCCAGTCTAAAATTGGATGGCTAAGCTGTCAATTACTGCACAGACAGCTCAGCACAGAAGGGTGGAATCGTTACACCCAGCTCTCATATGACGCGCCCCTAGGGCAGTGGGGTACTCGATGTACGGGCCTATGGATGCTGGGGGGGAATATGTCACAGTGGCTGGCCCGCTCCGTGGCCCAGGGCGGTAAACAAAAAGGAGATAGTTTATATGGGATTTGTAGTTTGATCATGACGCCACCTGTGGTTTCTGGCAATTTGTACCAGCGCTGCTGCAGACTTCTGAGGCAGTTGATAGGGCAGCTAGGATGGAACAGCTCCCCACAGGTGGAGCGGGCCTCAGAGCAGTGTAGAGTTTGATGGTGGGTGGTGATGCTGGGACTTGTGGTGCAGAAGGGAGAGATGGCGCAGCTGAAATAACTGACGGAGGCAGTGGAGTGCAGTCATCCGAGTTTTACTCACAGTACTTGTTCAAGGTTCTCAGGTACACTGTACGGGTGTCCGCCTCCGCGTCGCACTGCGTCTACCAGAACAGGGGTTCAGCTCTTCCTCAGATATGTCAGGAGCGCTTGACGGAACCCTGCTTTCTTTATGTTCCTAACTAGACCGACTTCTCACGCTGGGTCTTCTCCCTCCTGCCCTGCGCTTCCCCACACTCAGTCCCGATTGGGTGCTCTGAAGTCCTTCTGGGCAACCTGGAGTTCCCGGACCTACTTGACTCTCATGGTGACTAGGATGAGACTGTGGCAACTGCACCATGGAAGTGCAGAAGCCTCCGGTTTTTCCAGCCGAGACCTGGAGTAACACGGCTGGTCCAGGGGCCGGTCCCCTTCTTGCGCCTGATCCCTCTGACACCTGGCAGATTCGGGGCGTACGGGTGCCGTCCTGCACTCACCATACCCCCTGGGATCCCTACTATAGAATGGAGCCTTTCTCCTCTGCTCCCCTCCTGGGCCTCTATCACCAGGCCCCACTTGTGGAGCAGAGCTCCTGAAGACACTCTGCTCCCCTCCTTACTTCTCACTCACTTCTCCACTGACTGCCCTGCCACCCTAAGATGGCTTCCCTTTTTATACCTCCTATTATGGTGCTCCCCTACTCTACATCCTCCACCCACACCCACTACCGGTTCCCCCTACCTTTGGTTCCCCCCACTCCAGCCAGGGACAGGGATCAGCAGGAAACACATTGCATCTTGCCCTTCCAGCCGGCCCGGAGTAGTGTAGTGTTGGATGTGGGTGTTGGGGTTCTGGGCAGCACTCCCTCCTTACCTGAGAGAAGGAGACACCACACCTCTGGGTGAGGTGCAGTACCTCTGTGGCGACTGAATCCTCAGGGGCACCACACTGCCCCCTGGTAAAACACAGCACGTCCGCAGGCTTGAACTGAGAAAAACACAGTATATTAGACATACAAAAATTTTAAGAATGCATTCGCTTATAAGATTATTAAACAAAACATTTCTTCCCTTTATGGGAGGCACTTTTCTTTGAAAGTTACAGGTTACCATCATTACAAACACTATAAAACATTTTCAGACGACCACAGCGCGATCTGCAGCCAGGTGTCCATTCCTCTTTAAACCAGGTGCAAAAGTAGCAGCATGAGGGACCCGTCCGAAAACCCTCAACGTAGGCCCTGGGCGTGGTTGCAGTGCTTAGGTGATCCTGGTGCTGGACCACGTCTTCCGCCACGCCAAACGGGTTTTTGTTCTGAGGTCACTTGGTTACAAATATAAAACCAGTAGAGGGCACTTTAAGAAGTGCAAAACTATGTACAACATCAGTTCTTGGCTGCTCACAGTCCTCAGCCTGAAGTCTGTATACCCTGACGGATAATTATGCACACATACAACAAACTTTAAATTTCTGTACCCTTATGGATGACTATTTACACAGTGTTCAGTCCCACTCACTGTACTTAGTAATGGGGTCCCGCATGGGGTACTTTTGATTTTTGCTGGCTGACCCAGCCGGGTCATCAGCCATGAACTGCGGGGGCATGTCTTCTTCCTCCTCGACCACGCGGTATACCTGGAGGGCATACCACCCGTGTTCCCCGTGGTGTCGAGTGTAGGTGACACGGTCACCGGGGTATAAATTCCGGTCGGGATGGCCCTGCTCCAGATAGAGCTCAACATCCTGCCGGTTCACAAAGATATCCCTGCTGAAGTTGGGATCACGGATGAAGCCCCACCCAGCCTTTAAGTCAAACTTAACGACCAGTCCCTCTTCACGGGGACTAGGATGGGCCAATTCCGCTTGCCGGACCTGGGCTTTTGCGGCCTTGTTCCGGGCCTCTAACCGCTCACAGCGCGCCCGCCGGGTGCGCCGCTCCTTCTCCAGTTGTAGGAGCTCCCGTCGGCAGAACTCCTTCCTTGCCAGCGCCTGGGCTTGGGTCTCCTCTGGGAACCCCATCAGGTCCCCCCCTTGGTTGTCCCACCTATACTCTTCTCCGCCGGGGCAGGCAACCGGGGGCGCTGATGTCGGGAGTAGCGGGTGCTGCTGCTGGTCCTCAAACCTGGCAGACCAATCGAAGGAGGACGCGCCGTACACCCATTCGAGTGCTGGAGGTGGCGGTTCCGGAAGGGAGCCGAGCAAAAGGCCAGTGGAGTCGTCGCCCGGGGGTGGAGGTTCCGGGCTTAGCAGCTGGTCCAGGATACCCATGCCTGGGTACAGGGGTTGCTGCTGTAGGAGGCCCAGGAGCAGGACAGCGCTTGCAGCGCCCGGGACAGGGGAACTCTTCCTACCTGCTCCTGTGCTGCACAAGGCCTCCTGGCGCTCATCTGGCTCCGCCGGGGTTGGGGCGCCATGGATGGTACCCAGGGCTGGCTGCTGCTGAGCTGCTAACTTCTCCAGCTGCTACTTCTTCCACCTGGCAACCGCTGCTTGCTTGGCCCATTCCACCTGCTGGCTCAGCTCCTGGATCTCGCTCTGGAGGAACTGCGCATCCTCCGGGGAAAGTTTACTTGTTTCTCACTCCAGGGTGAGGGGGACACTTGCTGTTGCAGGCCAGAGGCAGAGGCTTGATCCTGGCTTCCGTCCATGCAGGCTGCCGGGTGCTGTCTGTCTAGACTGGTGAAGATCACACCCTGTCTCCATTCCTTCTCTCCTCCTCCCCTCCCCTTTTGGGGGCGGTCCCATGGCAGCCTGCTGTCGGTCACTCCCTGGGACGTCCTCCCCGCCTTGATGGACACATCTATGCAGACGGCCACAATTGCAAGGGGCAGGTTGTGCTTTTTGCGCCATTCTGGGACCCGGCCCACGATGGGAAGTTCCATATTGTTGTCTTTGATCACGCATATAATGGCGCCCGTTCTTCTGGGGCGGGCGCCACATTCAATGTGGAAAACAGTCCATGTAAGGCACACAGTACCCGGTGATAAAGGGCACGAAATCCTGTTTGTGACGCCAGAGATGACGCACCCCCAGGGAAGTGGGGTACTCGGTGTCCGGGCCTATGGGTGCTGGGGGGAAAATGTAACAGTGGCTGGCCCGGTCCGTGGCCCAGGGCTGTAAACAAAAAGGGGATAGTTTATATGGGATTTGTAGTTTGATCGTGACACCACCTGTGGTTTCTGGTAAGTGTCCGGGCCTATGGATGCTGGGGGGGAATATGTCACAGTGACTGGCCCGGTCCGTGGCCCAGGGCGGTAAACAAAAAGGGGATAGTTTATATGGGATTTGTAGTTTGATCGTGACACCACCTGTGGTTTCTGGTAATTTGCACCAGCGCTGCTGCAGACCTCTGAGGCAGTTGATAGGGCAGCTAGGATGGAACAGCTCCCCACAGGTGGAGCGGGCCTCAGGGCAGTGTAGAGTTTGATGGTGGGTGGTGATGCTGGGACTTATGGTGCAGAAGGGAGAGATGGCACAGCTGAAATAACTGACGGAGGCAGTGGAGTGCAGTCATCCGAGTTTTACTCACAGTTTTTGTTCAAGGTTCTCAGGTACACTGTACCGGTGTCCACCTCCGCGTCGCACTGCGTCTACCAGAACAGGGGTTCAGCTCTTCCACAGATATGTCAGGAGCGATTGACGGACCCCCGCTTTCTTTATGTTCCTAACTAGACCGACTTCTCACGCTGGGTCTTCTCCCTCCTGCCCTGATCTTCCCCACACTAAGTCCCGATCAGATGCTCTGAAGTCCCTCTGGGCAACCTGGAGTTCCCGGACCTACTTGACCCTCACGGTGACTAGGATGAGACTGTGGCAACTGCACCATGGAAGTGCAGAAGCCTCCGTTTTTCCAGCCGAGACCTGGAGTAACACGGCTGATCCAGGGGCCGGTCCCCTTCTTGCGGCCTGATCCCTCTGACACCTGGCAGATTCGGGGTGTACGGGTGCCGTCCTGCACTCACCATACCCCCTGGGATCCCTTTTATAGAACAGAGCCTCTCTCCTGGGCCTCTATCACCAGGCCCCACTTGTGAAGCAGAGCTCCTGGAGAGACTCTGCTCCCCTCCTTACGTCTCACTCACTTCTCCACTGACTGCTCTGCCACCCTAAGATGGCTTCCCTTTTTATACCTCCTATTATGGTGCTCCCCTACTCTACATCCTCCACCCACACCCACTACCGGTTCCCCCTACCTCTGGTTCCCCCCACTCCAGACAGGGACAGGGCTCAGCAGAAAACACATTGCATCTTGCCCTTCCAGCCGGCCTGGAGTAGTGTAGTGTTGGATGTGGGTGTTGGGGTTCCGGACAGCAGTACCCCTGTGGCGACTGAACCCTCAGGGGCGCCACACATACAGTACAGACCAAAAGTTTGGACACACCTTCTCATTTAAAGATTTTTCTGTATTTTCATGACTATGAAAATTGTACATTCACACTGAAGGCATCATAACTATGAATTAACACATGTGGAATTATATGCTTAACAAAAAAGTGTGAAACAACTGAAAATATGTCTTATATTCTAGGCTCTTCAAAGTAGCCACCTTTTGCTCTGATGACTGCTTTGCACATTCTTGGCATTCTCTTGATGAGCTTCAAGAGGTAGTCACCGGAAATGGTTTTCACTTCACAGGTGTGCCCTGTCAGGTTTAATAAGTGGGATTTCTTGCCTTATAAATGGGGTTGGGACCAACAGTTGTGTTGTGCAGAAGTCTGGTGGATACACAGCTGATAGTCCTACTGAATAGACTGTTAGAACTTGTATTATGGCAAGAAGAAAATAGCTAAGTAAAGAAAAACTGGTGGCCATCATTACTTTAAGAAATGAAGGACAGTCAGTCCGAAAAATTGGGAAAACTTTGAAAGTGTCCCCAAGTGCAGTTGCAAAAACCATCACGCGCTACAAAGAAACTGGCTCACATGAGGACCGCCCCAGGAAAGGAAGACCAAGAGTCACCTCTGCTTCTGAGGATAAGCTTATCCGAGTCACCAGCCTCAGAAATCGCAGGTTAACAGCAGCTCAGATTAGAGACCAGGTCAATGCCACACAGAGTTCTAGCAGCAGACACATCTCTACAACAACTGTTAAGAGGAGACTTTGTGCAGCAGGCCTTCATGGTAAAATAGCTGCTAGGAAACCACTGCTAAGGACAGGCAACAAGCAGAAAAGACTTGTTTGGGCTAAAGAACACAAGGAATGAACATTAGACCAGTGGAAATCTGTGCTTTGGTCTGATGAGTCCAAATTTGAGATCTTTTGGTTCCAACCACCGTGTCTTTGTGCAACGCAGAAAAGGTGAACAGGTGGACTCTACATGCCTGGTTCCCACCGTGAAGCATGGAGGAGGAGGTGTGATAGTGTGGGGGTGCTTTGCTGGTGACACTGTTGGGGATTTATTCAAAATTGAAGGCATACTGAACCAGCATGGCTACCACAGCATCTTGCAGCGGCATGCTATTCCATCCGGTTTGCGTTTAGTTGGACTATCATTTATTTTTCAACAGGACGACCCCAAACACACCTCCAGGCTGTGTAAGGGCTATTTGACCAAGAAGGAGAGTGATGGGGTGCTATGCCAGATGCCTGGCCTCCAGAGTCACCAGACCTGAACCGAATCGAGATGGTTTGGGGTGAGCTGGACTGCAGAGTGAAGGCAAAAGGGCCAACAAGTGCTAAGCATCTCTGGGAACTCCTTCAAGATTGTTGGAAGACCATTTCCGGTGACTACCACTTGAAGCTCATCAAGAGAATGCCAAGAGTGTGCAAAGCAGTCATCAAAGCAAAAGGTGGCTACTTTGAAGAACCTAGAATATAAGACATATTTTCAATTGTTTCACACTTTTTTGTTAAGTATATAATTCCACATGTGTTAATTCATAGTTTTGATGCCTTCAGTGTGAATGTACAATTTTCATAGTCATGAAAATACAGAAAAATCTTTAAATGAGAAGGTGTGTCCAAACTTTTGGTCTGTACTGTACATTATAGGGTTCTTCTCCTTAGCCACTGAATATCTCCTTGCATACCCAACTCTGCTACATTGACATTGTGCACCTCCTGACCTACAGTGGGGGGAATAATTATTTGATACCTTGCTGTTTTTGTAAGTTTGCCCAATGATAGAGACATGAACAGTCTAGAATTTTAAGGGTAGGTTAATTTTAACATTGAAAGATAGAATATCCAAAAAAAATCAAGAAAATCACATTGTATAAATGAGATTTTTGCATTTTGCAGTGAGAAATAAGTATTTGATCCCTCTGACAAACAACACTTAATACTTGGTGGCAAAACCCTTGTTGGCAAGCACAGCGGTCAGATGTTTTTTGTAGTTGATGATGGGGTTGGGCACATGTCAGGAGAAATTTTGGTCCACTCCTCTTTGCAGATCATCTCTAAATCGTTCAGATTTTGAGGCTGTCACTTGGCAACTCGGAGCTTCAACTCCCTCCATAAGTTTTCTATGGCATTAAGGTCTGGAGACTGGCTAGGCCACTCCTTGACCTTACTGTGCTTCTTTTTGAGCCATTCCTTTTTTACCTTGGCTGTATTTTTGTGTCATTGTCTTACTGGAAGACCCAGCCACGACCCATCTTCAATGCTCTTACTGAGGAAAGGAGGTTGTTGGCCAAAATCTCGCAATACATGACCCCATCCATCTTTCCTTCAGTACGGTATAATGTTTCCCCCACTATGCTTCACGGTTGGAATGATGTTCTTAGGGTTGTACTCATCTTTCTTCTTCCTCCAAACACAGCAAGTTGAGTTAATGCCAAAGAGCTCAATTTTTGTCTCATCTGACCACAGCACCTTTTTCCCAATAACTCACAGAATCATCCAGGTGTTCATTGGTAAGCTTCAGACTGGCCTGCACATGTGCCTTCTTGAGCAGGGGGACCTTGCAGGCACTGCAGGATTTTAAACCTTTAAGGCGTAATGTGTTACCGATGGTTTTCTTGGTGACTGTGGTCCCAGCTGTCTTGAGATCATTAACAAGTTCCCCCTGTGTAGTTTTAGGCTGATCTCTCACCTTCCGCATGATCAAGGATACCCCACGAGGTGAGATTTTGCATGGTGCCTCATATTGATGTCGATTGACGGTCATTTTGTATTTCTTCCATTTTCTTATTATTGCACCAACAGTTGTCTCCTTCTCACCCAGCTTCTTACTTATGGTTTTGTAGCCCATTCCAGCTTTGTGCAGGTCTATGATCTTGTCCCTGACATCCTTAGAAAGCTCTTTAGTCTTGCCCATGTTGTAGAGGTTAGAGTCTGACTGATTAATTGAGTCTATGGACAGAAGTCCTTAATACAGATGACTATTGTCTTTAATGCAGGTAACAAGTTGATTAGATTAGGAGCATCTAACTGGTCAGAACTCATGATGGTTTGTAGGGGATCAAATACTTATTTCTCCCTGCAAAATGCAAAACATGTATCTAATTTATACAATGTGATTTTCTTGACTTTTTTTGTATATTCTATCTCCCAATGTTTAAATTAACCTACCCTTAAAATTATAGACTGTTCATGTCTTTGTCAGTGGGCAAACTTACAAAAACAGCAAGGGATCAAATAATTATTTCCCCCACTGTTTCCTGCTCTGGTCATTGCTACATTGCCACAATCTGACTCATGACATACTCAACTCTGCTACATTTCTGAACTCTGCTACATGACTACACTGAGTCTTCTGACCTAATCAACTCTGCTACATCATTATTTTCTGCTTCATCGCTTTAGTGAGCCACCGGCTGTACTCTGCTCTGCCGCTACTGCGCTAATTCTCCAATTGCCATCATGCCTCCATAGTCTCCATAATTCCAACTGGACTGCCCTGCTGCACCCACTTCATAAGTTCATGCTGCATTCCAACTGTATTTCTTCTGGACCGAGGACTTTGAGGATCCACTTGACTTCTAGTGATAATGAGACAACTCTGCTGTCTCTGCTCTGGTCTACACAACAAATTATCTGCAGAAAACACAATGGTCCGATTCATCATTGTCTTTTCTCCTGTTTTTTGTCTAAATGTATTTATTTTATGCTTTTTTTGTTTGCCAAGTCATTATTCTATTTATGCCTTTTCTTATGTCTATTTTATATGTGCTCACCTGTTGTTTTTTTTCCGCTTTGTGGGCAGAGTCTGGCAATTCCAGATTTTTTAGCCTGATTCATCTATTACGACTTTATAAAAAAAGTTCCAAAACTTGGCACAACTTCACTCCAGGGTCCCCTTGGTGTATTTTTGAGTACTCCTTACTTTTGGCACAATTTTTGCAACTTTTGGCACCAACGTGCAAAGAAAAACAGTTCTAGACATTTTGATGAATTTGGCACCAAAACAGCAACTATTACAAAAAAAAAAAAAAGGAAAGTTACTTAAAAAAAAATTGTAAATGATGAATCGGGGCCACTTTGTCAGCCTATTGTTTGTACTCATTTGACTACTCTGAAAACTGGATAGTCGTAGTAAAAAAAATGTAAAAAAAAATATTTATTATGCTTTTTTATATAGCGCCATTTTTTCATCACTCTCCCAATTAGGGCTCACAATCTAAATTCCCTATCAGTATGTCTTTGCAGTGTGGAAGAGAACCCACGCAAACATGGGGAGAGCATAGAAACTCCTTGTTGTCCTTGGTGGGATTTGCACCCAGACCCCAGCGCTGCAAAGCAACAGTGCTAACCACTAAGCCACCGTGCTGCCGAGCAAAATGGCAACAAAATAAAAAAAAACAATATATATTTTTACAATATATATTCTATCTAATAATGTTTATTTTTTAAGGATTGGAAGGTTAAACTGACATTCTCAAATGATAAATGATTACTATAATAATATTTTATAACTGAGAGAATACGGAGCAGCTTTTATTTTCTATTGTTAGCCAAGTGCACCATACCTGGAGCTCGACATCATTCCAACATGACCTGCACTGTATGAACTGAGCTCAGAACATGAACAGCTTGGGATTATTTCCACAGTCGTGATCATTGTGTCTTTCCCCAATTCTCAGGATAAATGTACCAGTAATGTTACACTAATAAGACCGTGCGCACAATTATTGCCGTGCATTGAGATGATACACATGATAATGTCACAGCATAAGGAAAATTAACATGGTAATGTCACAGCAAAGGGATAATTGCATCAATTAAGTTACAGACCAGGAATTGTGACCTTTATGGCATGTTCACATCTGCATTGTAATTTATGGTGTTTTGCTCCATAGTATAGGAACATAATATTGAAATCAGCAACAGCACGAGATTCATCATATGTTGCCCACCAACATTGCCTGATGGACCCTACTGATTTTAATGGCTACCATCATGTATATCATCTCAATGGCTACCATCATGATGTATGTCACTGCACCTGACAAAATAACGCAGCACGCTGAATATCCTGTGAAAGCTCTCAGCGCAAATGAGAAAGTGAACAAAGCCTTATTTCGATTGTACATTTTAATTGGTAGATACCTTATTAGATACTATATTAATACTTTATTAGATCCTTGCAGCATTAATAGTAGGCAAATTTTTCCCTTATATACAGCACTATATACAACGTAGCGCTATACATAATAGAGAAGGGGTGGGAGATTCATTTTCCCAAGGGGCCACATGAGAGACTGTGATTGTTGTGGAGGCTGCACCAATAGGCTGAAATTATTTCTGCTCATTATTAATATTAACATATTATTATAATCATTTTTTACAGAAATTTTATGACTTTATATTGAGCAGAATTAATTATGCTGACATCCCCCCTATATACTGTATGAGCACCCACATAGCCCTCTACATACAATATGAGCCCCCACATAGCCTCCTCAATCAACAACCAAAGCAAACAACTTATGGGGCCCTTATACATGAAACCATAACAAAAAAATATCTCTCTTTATTTAGTTAGTTTAAAAAACCCATATACCTCATAGTCACGTTTCTATGGACATGGACTATCCTACAGTATATATACCGTATTTTGTGGATTATACGACGCTCCGGATTATAATATAGGAAAAAATAGGAAAAAATGTTTGTTTTTTTTAATAAAATGGTGCACCTTATAAACCTGTTTAACTGTGGGGCAGCGGCGGTGGAGCGGGGTCACACATACCGGAGATTGGCGGGAGTCGGGCGATGCTGCGGGCCCCGTCCTCAGAGGTTGGAGGTGGCTGCGGCGGTAGCGGGGCGATGCTGCGGGACCCTTTGGTGGCAGAGGTTTGTGGCACTTTGGCGGTAGCGGGAAGATATTGCGGGCCCCGGTGGTGGCAGGGCGATGCTGCGAGCCCCAGTGGTGGCAGCTGCAGTGGTAGCAGGGTGATGCTGCGTGCCACGGTGGTGGCGGGGCGATGCTGGAACATGGTCTGATCATACCACATCTCCTGGGCAGGGGAGGAAGGAAAAGACAGTATACAGACAGTACACCAGGGGATCACAGCTGATTCTTTCTTTGAAGTAAAACATTGTTTAAAAAGAGGCAATGAAATGTTTTACTCCACAGAAAGAATCACCTGTGATCCCCTGGTGTAATGTCTGTATACTCTTTTCCTTCCTCCCCTGCCCAGGAGAGGTGGTATGATCAGACCATGTTCTGTACACGGTCAGACACAGCCATTACACAGTACACAGCAGGGACACATTTATAAGATTATCTCAGCACAGGAATATTTTACTTAAACACATCCAATTGTGGTAGTTATTATTATTCCATGATCTATTGATTAAAATAACTGTTGTTCATGGGAAAACCCCTTTAATCACCAGTGAGGGTAATGGGGAAGCATGCAAAACCAGTTGCGGGAACAGTGCATTGAGCCTCTTGGTCACGCCTCAGGTAGAGGTGAGCGGTGTTCGACTCGAACTGTTCGCCAATCTCAAATTCGAGCTGTTTTGGGCGGTGTTCGAGCCGTTCGGCGAACACAAACAATTTGAAAAAAATTCGGCTGCTCGAGGTTATGTTCGATAACTGTTCGTGCACCAAAATCATAACTGGAATTTTTCTCAGTAATGCTGAAAATTAATGTTAATACGCAGTTTGAGTGTACAGCGGGGCGGGGGGAGGGGCAGGGGATGGATCTCTGCATAAATAATGAAGATCTCCATTTTTTTTTCTCTTTCCCGCATTTACAGTGGGGAGGTGCAATCTGTCAGCCTATCAGCAGCGCACACACGGAGCGAAATGCTTTTTTTCACACAAGCAAGGGCATTTGTCATTGGCAGTGTATGTCACATGTCCTTGCCCTATAAGACTCAGCCATTTTTCCCGTGGCCACCATTTTCTCACTGCTGCAGCTGCGTGTTAGACGGCACCGCTATTGCTGTGTGCGCTATACTTTCAGTGTTAATTTCAAGCCAATTTTCGCACAAATCTACATATAGTTTGGGAGTAGGGAATAGTTGTGATTGCAGTCCTTTTGAGGACTAGGTTACATCATTTCCTACGACTTTTATCAGGCAGGTCTGTGCTCTTAAATAGATAGGTTGGGAGTAAAGACTAATTGTAATTGCAGTCCTTTTGAGGGCTAGGTTACATCAGTTCCTATCACTTTTATCAGGCAGGTTTGTGCTCTTAAATAGATAGGTTGGGAGTAAAGACTAATTGTAATTGCAGTCCTTTTGAGGGCTAGGTTACATCAGTTCCTATCACTTTTTGCCAGGCAGGTCTGTGCCAATGCTGTGCAAGTTTTTTTCACAGCATTTGGCTAAATCAAGCAAAGCAAATCCTTTTTGGCCTCCTGCAGTGTGTGTTAGTCAGTGGAGTAGCCTATCTGTATTGCAAGCTACACCACCTGTGTATAGAATACAATTTTTTTTACTGCACCTAGTGAAGTAAAACCTTTTGGGCATAGCATCATTCTATTAGTCCATCTATACTAACCTCTACTATGTTGCAAATTCAAAGTAATTTTTATCTGCATCTAGCTCTGAAAAAAAATTTGGGCTTTGGCTTGTAGCAGTGTGTGGGACTTGTTCTATTAGTCCATCTATACTAACCTCCACCAGGTTGCAAATTCAAAATAATTTTTATCTGCATCTAGCTCTGAAAAAATATTTGGGCTTGGGCTTGTAGCAGTGTGTGGGACTTGTTCTATTAGTCCATCTACACTAACCTCCACCAGGTTGCAAATTCAAAATAATTTTTATCTGCATCTAGCTCTGAAAAAATATTTGGGCTTGGGCTTGTAGCAGTGTGTGGGACTTGTTCTATTAGTCCATCTATACTAACCTCCACCAGGTTGCAATTTTAAAATAATTTTTATCTGCATCTAGCGCTGAAAAAAAATTTGGGCTTCGGCTTGTGGCAGTGTGTGGGACTTGTTCTATTAGTCCATCTATACTAACCTCCACCAGGTTGCAAATTCAAAATATTTTTTATCTGCTTCTAGCTCTGAAAAAATATTTGGGCTTGGGCTTGTAGCAGTGTGTGGGACTTGTTCTATTAGTCCATCTATACTAACCTCCACCAGGTTGCAAATTCAAAATAATTTTTATCTGCATCTAGCTCTGAAAAAATATTTGGGCTTGGGCTTGTAGCAGTGTGTGGGACTTGTTCTATTAGTCCATCTATACTAACCTCCACCAGGTTGCAAATACAAAATAATTTTTATCTGCATCTAGCTCTGAAAAAATATTTGGGCTTGGGCTTGTAGCAGTGTGTGGGACTTGTTCTATTAGTCCATCTATACTAACCTCCACCAGGTTGCAAATTCAAAATAATTTTTATCTGCATCTAGCGCTGAAAAAAAATTTGGGCTTGGGCTTGTGGCAGTGTGTGGGACTTGTTCTATTAGTCCATCTATACTAACCTCCACCAGGTTGCAAATTCAAAATAATTTTTATCTGCATCTAGCTCTGAAAAAATATTTGGGCTTGGGCTTGTAGCAGTCTGTGGGACTTGTTCTATTAGTCCAGCTATACTAACCTCCACCAGGTCGCAAATTAAAAATAATTTTTATCTGCATCTAGCTCTGAAAAAATATTTGGGCTTGGGCTTGTAGCAGTGTGTGGGACTTTTTCTATTAGTCCATCTATACTAACCTCCACCAGGTCGCAAATTAAAAATAATTTTTATCTGCATCTAGCTCTGAAAAAATATTTGGGCTTGGGCTTGTAGCAGTGTGTGGGACTTGTTCTATTAGTCCATCTATACTAACCTCCACCAGGTTGCAAATTCAAAATAATTTTTATCTGCATATAGCTCTGAAAAAATATTTGGGCTTGGGCTTGTAGCAGTGTGTGGGACTTGTTCTATTAGTCCATCTATACTAACCTCCACCAGGTTGCAAATTCAAAACAATTTTTATCTGCATCTAGCGCTGAAAAAAAATTTGGGCTTGGGCTTGTAGCAGTGTGTGGGACTTGTTCTATTAGTCCATCTATACTAACCTCCACCAGGTTGCAAATTCAAAATAATTTTTATCTGCATCTAGCTCTGAAAAAATATTTGGGCTTGGGCTTGTAGCAGTGTGTGGGACTTGTTCTATTAGTCCATCTATACTAACCTCCACCAGGTTGCAAATTCAAAACAATTTTTATCTGCATCTAGCTCTGAAAAAAAATTTGGGCTTGGGCTTGTAGCAGTGTGTGGGACTTGTTCTATTAGTCCATCTATACTAACCTCCACCCGGTTGCAAATTCAAAATAATTTTTATCTGCATCTAGCGCTGAAAAAAAATTTGGGCTTCGGCTTGTGGCAGTGTGTGAGACTTGTTCTATTAGTCCATATATACTAACCTCCACCAGGTTGCAAATTCAAAATAATTTTTATCTGCATCTAGCTCTGAAAAAATATTTGGGCTTTGGCTTGTAGCAGTGTGTGGGACTTGTTCTATTAGTCCATCTATACTAACCTCCACCAGGTTGCAAATTCAAAATAATTTTTATCTGCATCTAGCTCTGAAAAAGTATTTGGGCTTCGGCTTGTAGCAGTGTGTGGGACTTGTTCTATTAGTTCATCTATACTAACCTCCACCAGGTTGCAAATTCAAAATAATTTTTATCTGCATCTAGCTCTGAAAAAATGTTTGGGCTTTGGCTTGTAGCAGTGTGTGGGACTTGTTCTATTAGTCCATCTATACTAACCTCCACCAGGTTGCAAATTCAAAATAATTTTTATCTGCATCTAGCTGTGAAAAAATATCTGGGCTTTGGCTTGTAGCAGTGTGTGGGACTTGTTCTATTAGTCCATCTATACTAACCTCCACCAGGTTGCAAATTCAAAATAATTTTTATCTGCATCTAGCTCTGAAAAACTATTTGGGCTTGAGCTTGTAGCAGTGTGTGGGACTTGTTCTATTAGTCCATCTATACTAACCTCCACCAGGTTGCAAATTCAAAACAAATTTTATCTGCATCTAGCTCTGAAAAAATATTTGGGCTTGAGCTTGTAGCAGTGTGTGGGACTTGCTCTATTAGTCCATCTATACTAACCTCCACCAGGTTGAAAATTCAAAACAAATTTTATCTGCATCTAGCTCTGAAAAAATATTTGGGCTTGTAGCAGTGTGTGGAACTTGTTCTATTAGTCTATCTAACTAACCTCCACCAGGTTGCAAATTAAAAATAATTTTAGCTGCATCTTGCCTGGAAAATAATTTTGGGCATAGTAGCAGTGTGTGGTACTTGACGCGCCCCCTGGGCCAGTGTTGTTGGGGATACCCGGAGCCGGATCAGATGGGGGTTGTAGTCTCCGAGTGGCTGTGACCCGGTCCGTGCCCAGGGTGTCAAGCTCAGTGTGTGGCAGTCCTTATAGATGTTACTAGATGTTCTTTTATGTCGACTACGCCACCCGTTGATTTGCGGTCAATACGGCCGCCGCTGCAGCAGGGTCCGCTGAGGCTGGTGATGTATGTGCAGCTCAGGTAGTATAACCCCCAACGGGAGGGGTATAGCCTCAGGGGGTCAGTTGCAGAGGATGGGGGTTGTGGTGGTGCAGCGAGGATGGAAATGAGACTCAGAGTCGGGCTGTGCAGTTCAGGGTTTGTTTACTTACTGCAGTTGTTCTGGTCACTCCGGCCTTAAGTGACCACCCGAGCCGTGCTGCGTCCACCAGGTCCTGGACTCAGCCAACCCCCAGGTGATTCTGGAGCGTGGTCCTGAGCTCCCTTTCTGTCCTGTCCTCTTCTCTGGCCTTCCCCACCAGGGATCCACCTATGTCCGGCTCCCTCGGGCCTCTTGGTGGTAAACCCTTGTCTCTGGGTTCCCTGACCCTATTCCTGGTCTGCCTTCCGGGTGGATTTGGTGGGTGATCGTGGCAGATCGATCCTGCCCACGACCTCCGGTTCCTGGCTAAGGTGTACTGTAGCCTCTGCCAGCTTGGGATCCGGTACCCTGTTGCCAACTCTTCACCCTCTGGTCTAATTTGGGCTCTTGGAGTTCCTCCTTTCTCCCCCTCTGGGTCTTTCTTTCTCCTCTCTCTCTCTCTTGGCCTTGGAGCTGCTCTTCTCCTCTGCTCTGCTTCTCTGACTCCAATCTGACAGACTGATCTCACTCTGCAAAAGACCGACCTCACTCTGCAAAAGACTGACTCTGATCTAAGATGGTTCCCACCTTATATACTCCCTCTATGTGTGAGCTCAGGTGACCAGCACCCAATGAGCTCCTAGCTTTACCCAGGCTGCTCCCCCTATCTGCCCCTACACTACTGGGATGTTCCACCCCCCTCCCACTCCAGCCAGGAACAGACACTGTCGTACCTGCACATTTCTCTAGTGGGAGTACCGTCGGTCTGTTCCTCGGAAATGGGATGTGTGTAGTGCATGCAGCTAACTGAGCTCAGTTCCACACTCCATCCTTACCCGGGAGTGGAATACCACACCTCTGGCTTGAGGTGTAATACCCCTGTAGCAGCCGAATCCTCAGGGTGCTACATTCCCCCCCGGTAAATCACAGCATGTCCTCGGGCTGCAAGATATAAACATCCACAAACATACATTTTTTTTTCCTAAAACATAAACATATAAAACAATATATATATATCATAAAACTTTTCATATAAAACTCCTCATTAGAAACATTCTTGTTCCTCCGGCCACGGTGCAACTTGTGACCGGGTAAAGTGCGACAGTCTCTTGAAGAAACACGGTTTCCTATAAAACCGGTAGGGGGCGCTTTAGGAAGCGCAACTATATACAAGGGGATATGGCCGCTCTCAGTCCTCGGCCAGGTATTAGGGAGGATTGACCGCTCTCAGTCCTCGGTCAGTGGGAATAGGGACACACGGGGTTAACAGTTCACTCTTGGCTGGTCCCAACGGGGACTATATTTTAACTAGAACAGTTCTTATACCCTGACGGGTAACTTTATACAGTCTCTCTTTACCGTACTTCAACGACGGCGTCCTCCTGCTCCTTCTTTAGATTCTTCAGACCCGTCCGGGTCCTCTTGCTCCTCCTCACACCGCAGCTCCTCCTCCGTCAGGCGATGCACATGGAGGGCGTAGGGTCCTTTGGCACACTTGTGCCGGGTGAAGGTGACCTCGTCCCCTACATACAGGTCACGACCTCTGTGTCCCTCCGGCAGATGGCTTTCTACGTCTCTGCGGGTCACAAAGACGTCGCCGGGGGTATGATGGTCTCTGATAAAGCCCCATCCGTGCTGCATGTTGAATTTTATCACAGTCCCGGTGGAAGGGGGACCATGAGCTGCACGGGGATTCCTCCTGGTCCGGCTCTTCTGCTCCGCGCTCCTTATCTGCGCTTGCTGTTCCCGGACCCGCCTCTCTCTCCGCTCCCTCTCGAAGACCTCGAGCTGCTGCCGGCAGCACTCTGCACGCTCTGCTGCGGCCGCCCGAGTCTCCTGAGTGAACCCCATGAGGTCTTCTCCGGTGGGGTCCCACTCGAACTGTGCCTCCTCCAGCGGGGGCGATGTCCTCTTTACGGGCTTCGGAGCCGGAATCAGGGGCTCGCACATGGGCCTTGCTCTCTGGAGTTCCAGCTGAATGTACTCCTGGGGCCATATGAAGGGCTGCCCATCCGGGCACGTATGCTGGGCGAATAGATATTCACCCAGGTGCGGCACTCTAGATGCTGAGGGCGCGTTGATGGTAGCGGCGCCCGGGTTAACCAGGCCTTGCGACCAGGCTTGGGGCACCCTAAAGGCAAAGGGCACCGTAAGAACGGCGGCGGCCTGGGTTACTCGGCCCTGCGGCCAGGCCGGTGGCTCCGCGGAGGTAGGGGGCGCTGTTGGTATTGCGGCGCCCGGGGGTACTAGGCCTTGCGACCAGGCCGGTGGTATTTCCTGCTTGGCCACGCTCGAGGTCGAGGCGTGTGACGTCACAGGGGTCGCGGCCGCAGTTTCCGGTTGAGGCCTAGTCGGCGGCGGTGACGATGCAGCGACGGGCACGGCAGGGGAAATTTCGGGCTCTGCGACGGGGAGCTGGGGCAGGCACGCGGTTTCCCGGCTCGGGGTAGAGACGTCCCCTTTACCTGCCTCCATTCGTTCAGCTCCCTTCTCGGCGCCGTCTCCGGCCTTCATTCCTCCTGCGCCATCCTCAGAGGCGGTCTGTCTCCTCGTCTCAGGCGGCGTGCTCCGCTGTCGGGTTTCGGTCTGCTGGGCCATCTCTCGGCTCCACTCCGCCAACGTCTCTCGCTGCACCCGGGCCATCCTCCGTGCGAGGCCCTCCAGCGCGGTCTGTGCACACTCCCGGTCTCGGGGGAGCTGTGCTAGGATCTCCAGCAGGCCTTCTGGAGTGGCGACCTGCAACAGGCTCCTGACCACTGGGTCGGTGCTGCCTGACTCTCCCCCCATCTCCGGGTAGGCTCTCTCTGGACTCTCTTCCAGACGTCTTGTCTCCGGGTGCGCTCTCTCCAGACCGCTCCAGGCGACACCCATCTTTGCTCTCTTCTTCTGTCTCCGCCCACATTGAGGGTGGTCCCGGGGCAACTTAGTGATTGTCAGTTCCAGGGGCAGTTCTCTCACGCTGATGGACACTTCCAGCATCACAGTCTCTGTTGGTGGGCGCGGTTTCCGCTTTTGGCGCCATTCTCGACCTGGCCCACGATGGGAGGTGGCCTCTTGCCACCCTCTGGCACGCCCATAATGGCGTCCGCTCTTCCAAGGCGGGAAATCTTTGGAAATGGCGGGAATCGTCTCCCAGTGGCGGGAAACTCCATGGATGGCGGGAAAAAGCTGCAAATGGCGGACAACCGGCGGGAAACGACCTGTGATGGGGCCCGATGGCGGGGACCCTCCGGAACCGGCGGGAGACTTCCCCTTAAGGTAACGGTGTACTTTTCTTCAGGCACGCAGTACCCGGTTGTTGCGGGCACGTTATCCTGCCGACTACGCCAAAGTTGACGCGCCCCCTGGGCCAGTGTTGTTGGGGATACCCGGAGCCGGATCAGATGGGGGTTGTAGTCTCCGAGTGGCTGTGACCCGGTCCGTGCCCAGGGTGTCAAGCTCAGTGTGTGGCAGTCCTTATAGATGTTACTAGATGTTCTTTTATGTCGACTACGCCACCCGTTGATTTGCGGTCAATACGGCCGCCGCTGCAGCAGGGTCCGCTGAGGCTGGTGATGTATGTGCAGCTCAGGTAGTATAACCCCCAACGGGAGGGGTATAGCCTCAGGGGGTCAGTTGCAGAGGATGGGGGTTGTGGTGGTGCAGCGAGGATGGAAATGAGACTCAGAGTCGGGCTGTGCAGTTCAGGGTTTGTTTACTTACTGCAGTTGTTCTGGTCACTCCGGCCTTAAGTGACCACCCGAGCCGTGCTGCGTCCACCAGGTCCTGGACTCAGCCAACCCCCAGGTGATTCTGGAGCGTGGTCCTGAGCTCCCTTTCTGTCCTGTCCTCTTCTCTGGCCTTCCCCACCAGGGATCCACCTATGTCCGGCTCCCTCGGGCCTCTTGGTGGTAAACCCTTGTCTCTGGGTTCCCTGACCCTATTCCTGGTCTGCCTTCCGGGTGGATTTGGTGGGTGATCGTGGCAGATCGATCCTGCCCACGACCTCCGGTTCCTGGCTAAGGTGTACTGTAGCCTCTGCCAGCTTGGGATCCGGTACCCTGTTGCCAACTCTTCTCCCTCTGGTCTAATTTGGGCTCTTGGAGTTCCTCCTTTCTACCCCTCTGGGTCTTTCTTTCTCCTCTCTCTCTCTCTTGGCCTTGGAGCTGCTCTTCTCCTCTGCTCTGCTTCTCTGACTCCAATCTGACAGACTGATCTCACTCTGCAAAAGACCGACCTCACTCTGCAAAAGACTGACTCTGATCTAAGATGGTTCCCACCTTATATACTCCCTCTATGTGTGAGCTCAGGTGACCAGCACCCAATGAGCTCCTAGCTTTACCCAGGCTGCTCCCCCTATCTGCCCCTACACTACTGGGATGTTCCACCCCCCTCCCACTCCAGCCAGGAACAGACACTGTCGTACCTGCACATTTCTCTAGTGGGAGTACCGTCGGTCTGTTCCTCGGAAATGGGATGTGTGTAGTGCATGTAGCTAACTGAGCTCAGTTCCACACTCCATCCTTACCCGGGAGTGGAATACCACACCTCTGGCTTGAGGTGTAATACCCCTGTAGCAGCCGAATCCTCAGGGTGCTACATACTCATTGTATTAGGCCATCTATACCAAGCTCCACCAGTTTTGAAATTAATAATAATTTTTAGCTGCATCTAGCTCGGAAAAATTTTTTTCTTCCCAATAGTAGTAGCAATAGAAATATGGGGCACACTCCTGGCGAACAAAAATATACACTTCATAACAAAAAACACCAGCCTAGCGCACTGCATTAATAATGTGGCATCATCGTCTCTCCCGTCTACGCCGGCTAGCATTCCTGTGCCTAAAACACAATGCATGGGTCCGCGCTAGCCACGATGCTGAGGGGTCTAAAGCTGCTGCTAACGCTTTATCACAATTCAATTGGCAGATTTTCACAGAGCTCCTCCCCAACGCCCACCCATCGGGCAACAGTTGCCCACCCTCCCTATGGGATCTAGTGGCGAATAGTTGATGCCATTAATCAGAGCGTCAGTTGCCCCGTTGACGCGGCAAGCATACGGTAAGGCATGGGAAGAGTGGACACGACTAGTAGCAGGCAGACGGGTTGACCAATGTGAACAAGTCAGATTACAAGTCACCATAGAATTTCTCCATCAGCTAATGATGAGGGGCATATCAGGGGCGTCAGCGCAGCGGTGTCTGACCGGAGTAGCATTTCACTTCCAACTACTGAATTGGGGAGATGTGACAAAGAGATTCATCATCAGACAATCCATAAAAGGGTGGAAAAGGGGTCAGCCAAGTCAGGAGTGTAGACGTCCCGTCCCGTGTCACTAAAACTGATTTATCACATCATATCCCTAACACCATTAACATGACACTCACAATTTGAAGCAACACTACTGTCTATTGCATTTGCGATCGCCTTCTTCGGGGCTCTATGCATAAGCGAATTAGTCCCTCAATCCAAAATTACCACCAGTGGAGGCTTATTACACCAGGACGTAGTCATAGTTAATTAGGCAATACGTCTACGCATACGCCAATCGAAAACGGTTCCAGCGGGAAGGGGCACTTGGGTACTTCTACAACCCACAAACGGTACACTGAGTCGAGTAACAATAGTAAAAACATGTATAACCATCAGATCACAAAGTAATTTCTTCCTATCACACATTGATGGAACGCCATTATCAAGATACCAGTTCCAAGCTATATTTAATAAATGCATAACATCGGCAGGGAACTACCCCAAAGATTACGGGACACACTCATTCTGCATAGGCGCGTCCTCGGAAGCAGCAAGAGCAGGACTGTCAGAAACGGAAGTTCAGAGGATAGGGAGATGGCGATCCACGTGTTTGGCGAGATACATAAGACCGGACGTGTTATCCTAACGTGGTTTGTTTCTTTTACAGGTGACGCTAAGCCAACAGTGTGGGTGATAGGCCACTCGTATATATATTGGGTAGAAAAAAGGGCGAAAGTCCACCCAGGCGGGAGGAAATTAGAGTTTCATAACACATA
Organism: Phyllobates terribilis; assembly: GCF_046119375.1. Classification (NCBI taxonomy): domain Eukaryota; kingdom Metazoa; phylum Chordata; class Amphibia; order Anura; family Dendrobatidae; genus Phyllobates; species Phyllobates terribilis. The sequence continues at coordinate 211,184,131 of NW_027362769.1, read as the reverse complement.
TTTCAACTGGAGAGGTATTAGAGGCCTGATATGGCCACAGGTACTAATGGAGGTATTCAAGGTAGGGAGAGAGGCAAGAGGTCCGGTCATCTTAGTTATACAGGCCCGGGGAAACAACCTAGGTCATCACAAGAGCACATAACTAATGGCAATAATGAAACAAGACACTGAGCGCTTCAGAGAATTTTTCACAAAACTAACTATAGTATGGTCAGAGATTGTGACGATAGCGGTATGGCAAGGTGCACGAGACATCACGGCCATCGAACGGACAAGGCGGGTAATAAATATTCGGATGGCAAAATTTAGAAGAGACAGAGGCGGTGTAGTGATACAACACCGACAACTGGAAGGAGATAAAGCAGGCCTCATACGGCCCGACGGTGTTCATTTAATGGATATTGGACTGGACATATTCCTGTCAGAACTCCAGGACGGAGTGGAACAAGCATTAAGAGTGATGGATGGGGGTCAAAGTCCTGCATACGAGTACGCAGGATCCTCCATGGCCTGGAAATAGAAAGGACATGTTGGAGAGTTACACTTGTTGGCCAACTTGCCGGTGTGGAGACCCAGGGCATGCTGCAACAAGCTGAATTATTTTAGAAATAAAATGCCTTTCTAATGGAATGAGTATAAAGAGTTAATAAAGCTGTGACCGATCCTCACCCATCCAGTTGTAAGAGTTACATTATTGTATTGTCAAGGAAAGGGGGGCGGTAGGGGGGCTGAGCGTCTGGGTTTGGTTGGGGGTCCCCACAGTCTGTCTAGGCTATATGCATTTAAAAATTCTTATTAGATACACAGGCGGTGCAGCTTGCTTCGCAGCTGGGCTACTACGCCCAAAGTATTGCCTTGGCTAGAAGCAGACATTGAAGCTTTGGAGCAGACCTCTGAGTAAACAGCTCTTCAGACTCAACCATCTGTGTTACCACAAGCCATAGTGTATGTAGTTTCTTACAGTTAAAAGGGGGGGGGAGCGACCCAACCCACCAGGAATTGACAATGCCAACGTCACGTAAAACACAGCAAGGGGACTCCAAAAAGAGTCTCCATTTTTTCCAAAAATTGTGGCACAGACACCACTTAAGTGGCATCAATTGCCCCAGAGTTGCTTAAAACGGTTGGTGAGGTGATTTTACCAAATCCTCAAGCTGTTAGTCTCCCCAGGATGACACAGGGGTAGAAAAGTCCTTTCGGATCCATGATTTGTTCATCTTTATGAACGTGAGTCTGTCTACATTCTCAGTGGACAGCCGCATGCGCTTATCTGTCAGCACACCACCAGCAGCGCTGAACACACGTTCAGAGAGAACGCTGGCTGCAGGGCATGACAAGATCTCCAAGGCATGAGTGGCGAGCTCCGGACATTTTTCCAGATTGGAAGCCCAAAATGAGCAAGGGTCCAGTGACACAGTCATAGCTTCGATGTTCACTTGGAGATACTCCTGTACCATCCTCTCTAGGCGTTGACTATGTGTCAGACTTCTTGTCTCCTGTGGCCTTGCAAAGAATGGTCTAAAAAAGTGGTGAAACGATTCCACAAAATTGCTGTTACCAGCAGATACTGTGTTACTGTTACGGTTTGAGTGATGAAGACTCGACAGTCCCACGGTTTGCAAGTTAGAACTGTGAGATTCACTACGTGCACCACTGGTGTTTTGTGGAAAAGCCCATGTAAGATTCTGCAACAGCCTCTGCTGATAATCCTGCATGCGTGAATCCCTTTCTATGGCAGGAATTATTTCGGCAAATTTACTTTTGTACCGGGGATCTAAGAGTGTGGCAACTCAGTAGTCGGGATTACTTCGAATTCTGACAATCCGAGGGTCATGTTGCAGGTAGTGCAGCAAGAAGGCACTCATGTGTCTTGCGCATCCAGGAGGACCAAGTCCTTGTTGTGTTGGTAGCGAGGTAAGAATCATGCTTCCTTCCTCTGCCCTCTCCCCCCAACCTCGCACAACAGAAATGTGATCAAGGTCTCCCTCATCTGATGAGTCTTACATGCCCATCGCCAGTTCGTCCTCCACTTCTTCCTCGGCTCCTGCACCTTCCTCAACAGTTTGGCTGCTACCATGCGCTCTGGTTAATCCCTGTCCCCCACCCTCCCATGCCTGCCGCCTTGGTGCTGCTGACCATCTGGACTAAACATCTTCATCGCCATTTCAAAACTGTGCAGAAGGATGTGTGGCGCCCCTGAGGGTTCAGCCGCCACAGAGGTACTGCATCTCACCCAGAGGTGTGGTATCTCACCCTCAGGTAAAGAAGGAGTATGGCTCGGGACCCTAACATCTGCATCCAACACATACCCGCAGTTGGGGTAGGGCGAGATTGCTCCTAAGGGAGAGCACAGTCCCAGGTCCCTAGCTGGTGGGAGGGTCCTATGTAGTGGGTGTGGGTGGAGAAAGCAGCTTAGGGGAGTACATGACAGGGAGAGTATAAATAGGAAGCCATCTTAGAAAGAGCAAGCCAGTCAGAGGAGGAGAAGTGACAGGAGCAGAGGCTCTGCATGAGCTCTGCTCCGGAGGTGGGCCTAGCCTGGGAGGCCCAGGACTGAAGGAGAGAAGAGAGGAGTGGGAGCAGGAAGGCTCCAGGAACCGAAGAGACCCTAGGGGTATGGGCCGTGCAGAAGGCCACCCGTACGCCCGCTGCTACCAGGAGGTAGAGGGGTCAGGCCAGATAAGGGGAACCTGTCCCTCAACTAGCGTAGAAACAGCAAGACTCAACTAGAAACCGGAGGCTTCAGCATTTCATGTACTGCAGACCAAAGTCCACACCAGTCTCACTAAGAAGGTAGCCACATAGGACCCAGGGGACGGAACACACGTCGCCCGCCAAGGCCCGAGGATACCGGATAGAAGTGTCACTGGGTGTGAGGTGCAGGCAGAAGGCCAGAGAAAGGACACACAGAAGGAGTCCTGCTAAGTACTCGAGTGCTTTCTGGGGGTGGACTGAGCCCCTCACTGAGCATTCACAGCACGATGGGGGAGATTGCTCTGTTAAATGTAATCTGGGCTGCAACAACTGTGAGTAAAGATCATGGGAATGTATCACACGGACTCTGTGTTCATTACTGACTCACTGCACTACAACCACCATCATCCACCCACACTGCCCTTAAGCTACACTCTTCCTGTGGGGAGTAATAATAATATTGCTGCAAAACCACCAGCTTCAGAGGACTGTTCCGCAGCGGCGGCCCCTTTGGCCGCACTCCACAGGTGGCGTAGTCGGACATTATAAAACCCATATATACAAATTACCCTTGGATTGACCGCCCTGGGTCACGGACCGGGTCGCCGCCACAGTGACTACAACCCCCAGCATCTATCGGCCCGGCTCCGGGCACCCCACGGCCCAGGGGGCGCGTCAACTTCATAGATTCCTGATCTGAGACCACTCATTCAGAGTGATTTGCCCTACCCCTGGATCTCGTTGGCCCAGGCTATACGTCAGAACGTATTGCACCAGGGCTTGTAGGTGCTGCCACAGTCGCTGCAACATGTGCAGAGTTGAATTCTACCGTGTCGGCACATCGCATTTCAGCCGGTGAACTGGCAGGCCCAACGACTTCTGTAGAGATGTAAGTCGTTGAGCTGCGGGATGCGAACGGCGGAAGTGAGCACACAGCGACCATGCCCTTTGCAGAAGGCCATCTAGTCCGGGATAGTGGGCTAAAAATTGCTGGACAACCAGGTTCAACACGTGAGCCATACAAGGCACGTGTGTGACATTGCCCCGGTGAAGGGCCGCACCCAGGTTTGCAGCATTGTCGCACACGGCCTTCCCTGGTTGCAGGTCCAGTGGAGACAACCATTCATGAAACTGGGTCTCCAGAGCTGACCACAATTTCTCAGCTGTGTGACTCACATTTCCCAGACATTTCAAAGTAAACACCGCCTGATGCCATTGAGCCCTGCTGTCAGCATAGTAAGAAGGTGTGGAGGATTCCTTCTGCGCAGTTAGAAAGCGGGTGGCAATACCAGACAAGCTTTGGGTGCAGGTGGAGGACCGAGAGGAGGTTGAGGAGGCAGAAGCAGTGGAGGAACTTCTAGATAAAGAGGATTGACGTACAACTCGTGGGGACGGCAAGACTTGGACAGTAGCCCCTTGTCCTGCTGTCACCATAGTTACCCAGTGCCCAGTCAGCGACATGTAACGCCCCTGTCCATGCCTACTCGCCCAAGTGTCTGCGGTGAAATGCACCCTGTCACACACAGAGTTTCTCAAAGAAGCGGTGATGTTGTGTGCGACATGCTGGTGGAGCGCAGGCACACCTTTCTTTGAGAAGTAGTGCTGACTGGGCATCTGGTACTGGGGCACTGCACCGGACATAAGGTCTCGAAAATCCTCTGTGTCCACCAGGAGGAAAGGCAGCATTTCTGTAGCCAACAGCTTGCAGATGGTGAAATTCAACCTCTTAGCTTTGTCATGGCTAGGAGGAAATGGTCTTTTACTTGTCCACATCTAAGGGACCGAGGGCTGGCTGTTGTGCTTAGACGGGGTTGAGTAGGGTGTCCCCGGCAAACTTGCCGGTCTGTGAGGAAGATGCAGGCGGAAAAGTTAGGTTGCCTTGATCCAAAGGCGGTACTCTCGATGTCGGAGAGCGCTCAACACCAGCTGGTGTTTCCACTTCCAAAGGAAATGATGACCTGCCAATCACACTGGCTGTTGCGGGTAAAGAGGTGGCAGGTCTGCGTCCAAAAACATGTGTGACTGCTGTCCCCCCAGTCACAGAGGATGAAGAGGCTGCGGATGCACAACATGGGGCAGACGGTGGTTGGCACGGCCCGCTAGGCCGCATTGTAGCACAGTGAGCTTCCCACTGCAACTTATGCTTCATATCCATGTGACGGTTCATGCATGAAGTACTCAAACTATGGATTTTTTGGCCTCTACTTAGCTTTTGGTGACAAATATTACAGATAAAACGAGTTGGGTCATCCTTATCGATCTGAAAAAATACCCAGGCTATGCAAGGCTTAGAGCCCATGCGACCTGAAGAACCACTACGACTTGTGGTCAGAGGCAGAGTTGTGGTTGAGGATGCAGTTGTTGAAGTGCTTCCAGTACTCTGTCCAGGAAGGAGCAACCTAACCTCGTTGTCAATAGCATCTGTGACGCCCAGCTGCGCTTGGTATCACAGATCCTAGAAGAGTGCATTGATGGAATCCTCCACAAGAGGCCCCCATAAACATTCACACATCTCCACCTTCCACCTCAGACCAGCAGAGGGAGCCCGTTAGGGATATAAATAGGGAAGGTGGAGCTAGGCAGTTCAGTTCCTCTGAAGAGTTCCTGCAGTAGAGAAGCCTAAGAGAGGTCAGTCTGCAGTGGAGCTCAGTCTAGTCTAGAGAACTCAGTTAATAGTTCAGCAGTGGAGCACGAGGCTCCTGTTAACTAGATTCAGGGAGCCCAATTAGAGCTTAAGGTGTGCCGGTGCCATAAGATCGGTGAAGCAAGGCAAGTTGCCGTTAGTGTGTATAGCCTAGTGAGGGCCCGAGTAGGCCGAAGGCGAGTGGAGAGTTAGTACATAGGGGGCAGAGGAGCTTAACCAGCTCACCCCGAAGCATTTACTGGACACCGGATCCGAGCTTACCGGGATCTCTATGACCCAGTAAGGCATAACCGGAATCCCTGGAGAACTACAAGTCCCAGGATCGCTAAGGTGCTGATACGTAACAGAGCCAGGAGACGCTTAGGCCCCGCATACTGGGAGCGTGAACTCCAAGACAAGGCCCTACCACAAGGTCAGCCAGCGCAGAACAGAGACAAAGCTAGGCCTAGCTCCAGGCAGGTCAGAAACTTACTAGGCAGAGGCAAGAAACAGGAGGCCCTACACCCGCTCATTGGGGAGGATCCTGATATGCACCTTTCACCCTACAGTGCTCCGGGATGTGCCTGAATTTCCACCAGTAAAAGGTACTGAAGTGACTACCGTGTCCGTTCCCATTCTTGCTCTGACCCAGCTGGGTCTCGCCTGTCCTGCATTCCCCCTGCATACGCTTTTCTGAGGCCTAGCTCCACCTGTGGGGAGCTATACCATCGAGCTGCCTTATCACCGGCCTCAGTGGACTACTGCAGCGCTGGTGATTCTCACCAGATACCACAGGTGGCGTCACGAACTCTTATAAAATTAACAATCCACCCTTTTAAAGAGTGACCCCAGGGTACGGGCCCGGGAGCCGACCACTGCGACATCCCAAAGGCCAGGCAAAGGCCCGGGTACCGAGTCATCCCCATCCCCTGGGCTAGTCATATCCTCCTCCACCTCCTCTGCTGACCTCATCGACTGGCTGACTGGGTTGAGTAAGTGGGATCTCCAACCTCGTCATCATCACCCTGTGTGTTCTCACACCCGTCGTCCTCAGAGCCAACCTCTTCCTGCCCTGTCCGAAAAGTCAAGTTGTCGCTCCAATCAGGTATTTGAGTCTCATCATCGTCTTCATCATTGTCTCCACCAACAGGAGTTACAGTTTGGGAACGAGGGTCTACATTATGCTCAGAACCTTCTTCATCTGGTCGAGGATCCGACTCATAAAGATTCTGGGCATCAGTGCAGATCATTTCCTCGTCTGGATTAACAGAAGCTCTTGAGCAGACCTCCGTTTCCCAGGCTATAGTATGAGTAAACAGCTGTGCAGACTCAACCATCTGTGTTACCCCATACTCAGACGGGCAGCTGGAGACTTGGGAGCTGTGAGGAAGCAAGTGCAATTGGGGTGACACCTCTGAGGACTGGAGTATTTGTGATGTTGAAGTTGAGGTGGAGGAGAGCCCACTTGAAGGAGCACTTGTTATCCGCTGAAGCACCTGCTGTTTTTGTGCCTCATCTGGAATTTGTAGCGATGGGCGTGTCCGTAAGAAAGGGATCGTAACACATTGTCCACGAAAAGAAGTAGACATCTTAGAAGGGCATGACATGCCTATATCTGTGTCTCCCCCTCCTTTTACTCCTCCACCTCTTTTCTTTTCACATGACTATATGTACTTGTCACTTTTCCATGTGTTAGTTGTGTCTTCTGAGCAGTTTGTCAGCTTTTGGACACCTTTGAAGTGTTTTCTATTTGCTTTCTATGTGTTTCTATGTGTTTTTGTTTGCCTGCCATTGGTTTTAACGGTATTCGAAGGTGTTCGACGAACAGTTCGGCGAACATACGGGTGTTCGACGAACCGAATCGAACTCGAACACTACGGGGGTGGCTCAGCACTAGCCTCAGGTGCACCGAACATATTAATTAGCATGTCTGATTAAACTTCAGATGCTGCAGAGGGAAGGCAGTGATCAAAACACTGAAGGTCTGATATTTTTGTTCATAGGAGCTCTATTCTCTAAAAGGTTATGTGCTTAGCTTATACTGTCAGTTTGGGATGACTGCTGACAGAGTACCTTTCAGAGAAGCTTGAAAAACATACATACTTAACTACATGGAGCAGCTTTTATGAATTCAATAAAGATTCAGATATATATATATGGATTATCAGAAGATTTATGCCCAAATATGTCTATGCCAGAAGTACTGTAAACAAAACAATGGATTCCTTTACATCCCTTGCAGTAACACAAGTGGAAATATTCTCAGTCCTGCAAGCTGATAGGAAGGTGGAATCTGTATCTATACCTATATGGGTATGTACACACCATCAGTAATCGTTGCGGATTGGACGCAGCGCACTTGCACTGAGTGCAAACTGCAGCGGCCAGATGTTACAGCATAGTGGATGGGATTTGTAGAAATCGAATGTCCACTATGCGTCTACGGCACACTGACATGCGGCGCATCTTTCCAGACAGCAGCATGTAAACTTTTCCGGCGGATCTGCATGCAGGCTTTCCCCTTATACCTAACCTCTATGAGGAAAGTCCGCATATGGAAAAAAAAATTTGGTGCCGCTCATTAGCATACTGAGCGGAAGCCACCGGCGGCTTCTTCGCAGCGTCGGGGCCGCAGCAGGCTCCGGATGGTGGGAAAGTAGCTTATAAGTTGCCTCGAACTCTTCCCACTTGTGTTTTTCTGTCCTTTTGAGTTCAATAGCATAGGTGGCAAGAGTTGACTGTCTGACATATTTCTTTACTTTTGCAGGTGCTCATTGGTCTCTAAATCACATAAATGAAACATTCTATCTATTTTAACTATTAGTGCAGTCAATTTAACATTCTAATAGCAGGTCCATGGTTCTGTGACTGCTCTGCCTTCAGAGACATCCATTTATCATGGTCTGTGTACACAGAGCAGTGGAGAAGCACAAGTCTCATAGCTATTAGACCTTTCTCCAAATTTTTCATGTTGAATTGGACACACGCTATAATAGTGGCTCCAGAATGGAATAAAATGGTTTTGATATGTTTTTCAAGTTCGCCTCTCCATTACGGAGAAATTAGTAATCAAAGTATTTGGTGGTGGCACATGGTCAGGATTCTCCCGTGCCGGCGGCGACAGTGGGCGGTCATTTGATTGCAAGTATGCAATTGACATACTTTCGATAAAATTCCAACTAGACGTGCTGAACCTCTCTGAATACAAGCAAACTAAGTGAGGCAGTGTATGCTTAGTGGGCATGTGACCAGATCTATGCAAAGATGAACTCCTGCTCCCACCACCTACACCAGAGAATCCTGACAGCTTGCAGTGTGTACTCATTAAGGATTCAGAAGTCTGCAGCCACATAGAGTGACTGCAGAATTTCATTATAAAACTGGACAATCCTTTTAATGCTACTAACATAAATACAATTTTAGTAACCCTTTTCTTGTCAGACAGAACAATACTTTATTAACATAGCCATGTATCACATAATTTTACATGTAATGGATTGTTACATGTATACAGAATCAGAACAAATAACAGACAGAAATATATCGCCAGAACCATTATCAGTATAGAAACACAGCATCGCAACCCCGCGTCAGTACAGAAATACATCACCTGAACCACCATTAGTACAGGAATACATCACTAGATCCACCAACGGTACAGAAATACATCACCAAAACCACCATCACTACAGGAACATATCACTAGAACCACCAACAGTACAGAAACACATCACCAGTACAACCATCAAGTACAGGAATACAACTCCGGAACCACAATCAGTACATGAATACAGCACCAAGCTTAGTATAGCGATCAATTGTAATGTCAGATCAGCTCCATACACAATTGTATCACATGAATCCACAATTCCCAGTGTGTCCTTAACAATGGTATGGAGATACTGAGATTTGTTATTTAGTCATTATTAAACTGCGGACCATACAGGAACCACAGTACTGATGAGACTTAGTAAGCATCACAAATAAACATTTACATCCATGTACCTTATAGATTACATCTTTTCTATTTAGAGTCATTCTTCTTTTTTATGCATTTTGGTCAGACACCATGCTGACATTGTTCATCCACAGCTTGTCTTTGCAGACTTCTATCTTCGCTGGTCTTCTGCAGCACATTCCAACACAATGCCCTTATAAATAATAGTGTGATTACATTTATCTTAAATAAAAATATCCAGCCTACACTGTGCCCTTGAATAATTGCCCCTCACTGTGCTCCCTGCACAAAATAGGTCTCCCACACTGTCCTTCTTATGGAACATGTCCTCACACTGTCCACTAGAACTGTACCCTTCCCTATATTGCCCAGTCTCTATACTGTGCCCCTTTATTCCACTCCTCAGCATACTATACCCTCCTCGCTGTCCCCTCACACTGTCCCCATGCTGCTAATTTTTTATACTGCCCCCCCCACACTACGCAGTCTCTGTACTGTGCCCCCTCACACTTTTCTCCCCCATACTGTCTCTTCACACTATTCCATTCAATACTGTTTCCTCACACATCCACCTGCTTCTCCTACTGTTGCCTCACACATTCCCCCCTGCTCACAATACTGTCTCTTCACACATTCCTGCTCGCCATACTATTCCTCACATATCCCCTCATAAACATAATTCAATATTGGCTTATTAGAGGTTTTTTTTCACATCTATAGGGATTAATAATAGGAAAATCTCTTCTCTCCAGGAAGCCTAACTTGTCAATTTCCTGGGGAAAGATCCTACTGTACTGATGTCGAAGGGACTGTCTTATCCTGATAAAGTATTAAAATTAATAGGCTTCCTACTAATAAGGTTACCTCCAGAAACAGAGTTAATTTCTGCAGGATGTATGGCTCAAAATTTTGAAAGTGTGTCAGTCTTACTTTGAGCCCTTGAACTCCCAAAGGAGACTTGTCTCTGTCCTGAACAAAGGAATTGGCCATTGAAATTCAACAGCCCGGATCCTTCGCTTCTCCATCATCTATCGGGGAAGAGTTGGACGGCCTCCATGCACATTAGATCATCAACTGATCCTGCCGATATATTTGGGTTTAGCCGACTTTAGTCTAATGAACAGGGGTTCTTTCTTGTTACACTGGCCAATTTAATCTTTCACTGATGAACTCCACTGCAGAGAAGCAGGACACCTGGATAATACTGCACCTCTAAAAATATTCAAGGTATTGTCAGAGCTATTCGTCATTCCAATCAACTGGGTACATTAAAAAATCTTGAAGCTCCCAATGGACAGCATCAGGAGGACACAGTACTTGGCTTCAGTCCCTTCCTACTTCCAATATGGAGTTTACGTGAATGCAATATGAATGGAGTGCACGTCCAGCAAAGAAATCAAGTTGTAGAAAAGGTCAGGAAAGGCAATTTTTAAACAATTATTAGGAACTTTCTTTTATACCCCGGGGCATGCATTCTAGAAGGTTTTTAAGTTAATAACTGGAAGTCCACTTTAAGGACTGAGGTGAAGCCGCCCTAACATACATCAGCCTACTTTTTGAGAAATTCATTTTATTACTTTGAGTATTTAATATTATGCAATAATATTAGGTTTCCCCCTCGATTCCTTTTGATCATGTACATCTAATTCCATGAATATTCAATCAAGATCCGACTACCGATTTATTCTCAAGCTGTCTAAATGTCACATTTAATCTGGTCTATGTCACTTCTTTCCTTGTAGTAAGATCTATTTGCTAAGCTAAATTAAAAATAAGAAAATATAAAGCGCAATTTATACAAGATATATCTGCAATTACTAAGTTGAATTAAACATATCCCTTCATGAATAATGAAGTTGAAAGAGGCCAGAGGAAAAATGAGATATGATCTCTAACCCATGTATTTTTAATTGCTTCATTATCTAAAATTTGGTGTGAATAACAGTGGATATAGTTTGCTGTTAATGCACAAAAAGAAATAGGAAATTTTCTGCCAAATCACGAAAAGCTATCAAAAATTAATTTTGTCTGCTGTGATCACTCAAATTGTAAGTGGTTCTGTGTTCAAGTGACATAAAAAATGCCATTTATATGCTAATGGTGAACAGGCACATCAGTCCATTTTGATGTAAACTGTATAAATATATATCTATAGATTTTCATTTTAATGAACTTTGATGAACTCAAAGTCGTTATCTTATACAGCTAGCCACAAAAACAAATAAAACTTCATACTAGTCCTTACAGTGGTTTTCCATCTTATAAAGTGATGGTATATTGCTAGCGTATGAAAAATTTTTTGATAAGCGGGACCCCATGATTCAGAGAGTAAAGCCTCTCATACACTTTAGACTACTGCCAAATCCACTGATATCTAATGTGTTTGGGAGCCCCAGACAATTAATTGATGGGAGAAATATTGATCTGGCAAGTCTGATTTTGGACTGATAGTAATGTACAGTATCCAGATAAGCTATTGCAAAACATGTCTGGCGACGGCTGTCTCATAGAGAGCACAGGAGTGCTCTATGAATGTCATGCTAGGTGAGGGAAGGACCAACTGGATGACGAAGGGAAAAGGGGGAAAGCCAACAACTAGGGAAAGGGAGAGTGGAGACCCCCTAAGCAGATCGTAAAACACCCTGACTCCCCTGCCGTTTCTAAATAGGTTAAGCATCTATCGCTGAGCAGGATACCTAATTCCTATCTGTCCCTAGAGCTAGGCCCTAGGTAGGGAGGGGAAAGGGTGAGCATTAGTCAGCTCCCACTGCACCTAAAGACAAACAAGGAAAACAGGACAAGGGGATTCCCTTAGCTTGAGAAGACACCAGAGAGAAGACAACAATAATCCACCAAGAAACTCCAAGAAGAAACTAGCTGACTGCTAGTACTCCAGGCCTGAGCAGAGGAAAATAGTTCTATCACCGGCGACTCTCTGGAGACACTGAGAGTTTTAATATATTAAGCAAGGGTGTGTCAATTAGCAGCAGAAGGTGGAGATCACTGCTGGGTCCCAGCAAAAAAAAGATACCCCTACACTCCAGAAATGAATGGATCAAGAAGAGGTCTGCAAATCCAAGCGCAGAGACCTTCTACAGCCGTATCCAGAATGACAGTCTGTCAAACCTGATACACCTGTGACAATGAGAGGCTGGCAAGAAGGCTGCCGGCCAAATGATCGTTTTCCTATCTCATAAAGTAAATATAATATATTCTATTTCGGGACTTTTTGTATCCAACTACAGGAACCACTGGGAATGAAGTGGCTAGTTCGGCACTGCATTCTTTATACTTTGGATGTGCAGAAAAAATCTTAGAAGAGGAAGCTCCACTAAAGCAGCAATGCAGACCCTTAAAGGGGTTCTCAACTAATGTAATAAAATGACCCCTGTCACATTATTCAAACAGCAGCCCATCCTAGTCACATGTCAGGATTGACTGCAGTCTAAAACACGCTGCTCCTGAAACATGTTTCTCACCTAAAAAAGGAGCTATCGTAAGAACGCATATCACAGCTGCAAGAAAAGGACTAGGACATCAGAAGAAATAAATTGTCTCCTCAGCTGACTGAGAATAAAGGCATTTGTATGCAGTCAGCTGAGAAGAAGATTTATTTCTTCTGATGTCACAGCCCTTCTTTGGCAGCTACCATATGTGTGCTTAGCATACTGTTCTAGTGTAAGTTGAGACACAGGTATCGAGAGCAGTGTTTTTTCAGACCTCAGTCCACCCTGATATGTGACCAGGATGGGCTGCTGTTTGAATTACGTGATAGGGGTCATTTTAGTACATTCTTCGAATACCCCTTTAAGCTCTCTAGCTATGATACCTGGGTTACAACAGCTGTGACCCAGCAATCCCAAGCTCTGCTAAATTCATTGTCTATGGAACTGCCAAAGACAATGTACATGTACACATGACAAGCAGTTTCTGAAAAAGCATATAAGATACAATATTATAGTCAATGCAAAGAACTGACACATGATTTATTCCTTTCATGGACCTTGCAAAGAAACAGAGGACATTCATATTGTGTGGAGGAAAGGCGATATATACATATAAGCAGGGGAAGGTTCTTTACAGTTAGAGTAGCCAGACTGTGGCATGTCCAACTGCAAGAGATTTTCTGGATGTTTATCTCATAATTAGAGATTCACAGAATTTTCCCCCAAAAAATCTATTTGCGGTGAATAAATTTGCATGAATTTCCATTTCTGGAAAGCTTGTAATTGCTTGAAAAAAATGATTTTAAAAGATTATACTCCGCAGGAAAGAGAGAGGAACCTACAGATCATAAGGGCTTCACTCTACAGTAAAGAGAGGAAGCACTCCACTGATCATAAGAATCTCTACTTTACAGGAGAGAAAGGACCCCACTGACCATAAAGGCTTACACTTTAAAGGAAAAAGAGAGAAGACCCTGCTGATCATAAGGGCTTACACTCTACAGGAGAGAGAGACTTTACCTAGTGACTGTGGAGATGAAAAACAACTCTGTAGTACAAATGGTGTTCAACTGGGAGCCACTGATCTGTGATGGCCCAGGTACTGACCACCTCTATACAAGGTATGAGAATCCGTAAGATGTCCTGTGTGCAGGCATCATGGCAGCAATGCAAAATGACATTAGCTTACTCTCTGATGCTTCAGCAGTGTGAGAAATGTGCCAGGCAAGTTTTTTTTATTTTTGCAAACCGTAAATCGGAATTCAAAATGTTTGAATTCACGTGAACTCAAACTCAGTCCTCTGCAGATCAATATGCTCATAGCAAATAACATTGAGTGCTAAAAATAATAAAAATATAAATAGTGCATAATTTATGGAGAAAGCTTTAACTTGATGAACCTATGAAGCTACTATAATTTCTACACATAACTATAGGGTTTGCAATCCTGCTTAAACTTCTGTTATCGGCATTTAGAAATATGCTTTACATCAGCCACGTGGACCATAGACAGCAATAGACACTCTCTGATTCATTGCCTTCTATGGATGAGTTTTCAAGGCATGCTCTGTGATCTGTGCAGAGACCATTGTGCAGAGGAAGGGAGGAGATAAGGTGTGACTTCACTTGTGCTATCCTTAGATCGTTCTTATCTTAGGATGAATACTGAAAAGTGATCAATAAAAAACATGACGTGTCAGGCTAATATTTGGTTTAAAAAAAACAAAGAAAAAAGCACCGATCGTGACATCAATAATCACATAAGTCATGATTTAGAGGAACAAGCAAAAACTTTATTGAAATCAAGCAATGGTGTGCAGAGGAAGTACAAGAACAGAGAGGGGCGCACACAGTGTCAGACTGAAGAACATTGGGCCCACTAGACGATTTGATTCTGAGGGTCCACCTTTTTCCCCCACTCAAGAGCCCCATAGCAGCTGCAAGGTTTGCACTATGAACTCTCCTGAAGGAGAAGCCAGGGCCCACCGGAGGAGTCTCCGGTTCTCTATTGGGCCAGTCCAACCCTGGGCGCACACACCTCACTACGTTGAAGTCATTTAAAAGTATATATAAGAATGGTAAAACCAAGTGAAACCTCTTCTGTAATAATAACCTCAACCATATTAGGTAACATGCTACAGAACAGGCATATAAAAAGGTACAGTACTGCCAATACAGCAGTGCCACACTGCCGCTTAGTGCTTACATACTATATAAAAGCAGTTTTAATAGTAAAGGGCCCTTTAAATGGTCACATTGATTTAATGGGATATTTAGTTCATTTTTCTAAACTTTTCTTAGCAATGTGGGTTTTATCTAAGTATCTATATATAAAAAGTATTGTGTATAGAAAATAAAAACTATAATCTCCCTTTGCAGTGCAGGAAAACAGTACATAAAATGTACACCAAAGCTCTTTCACCTACAGGGCAGGGGCTCTGATGTATTCAAAAGAGAATAAATAGCCCTACAGCACATAATGTGCTCTATAAAAGCCAGAAATCTGTGTCACAACAATCACAAGATAGGTTCTGCTTTCCATTATTGCTCCAATTTACAGACGAGGGGCCACTTGCTGCTTTAACCACGGTGCAATCTTTAAATTACCGTTATTATTGCAAAGCCTTCTTACTACATCACATTTAAATATGATACAAACCTGGCTGTGAACAAGCAAATAGTGAACATTTTACCCCCGAGTGTCTTACCAACAACCAAGATTTTGACATGAATAATAAAGTTTGCCGTTACAAGATAAAAGGACGAGAAAGAAAACAAGGGACGCGGCTGAAATGTTTCCTTGAGACAATAAACTTTTGATCTTGCTGTGCATACTGGGTAATTGTACAATATAAGCAAGAGGAGAGCACATTAGAGGCATAAAATAGACGGATATAAAAGGCCATCTTATGAAAAAACCCACAAATTACTTGAATGGTGAACACAAGTAAGGTCAGATATTGAAGGCAGCTAAAACAAAATGACTTCATTTCATGTGTTCATTTATTTTTATAGTATTTTTTTTTCCCTGAGTTTAATGCTGCCCTTACAATGACTCCTCGTAGCTTATTTAGTTTTAGAATGTTTTTGCAGTTTTTTATTAGATAATATCAATGTCATGGAACTTGAAGAAATAGTCATTGGGTTTTATATTGATTTTTTTCATAGTGAAGTTTAAAATATACATATATATATATATATATATATACTGTATATATATACTTTCGGACTAGTGGCATCTTGCGCCACGAACTATAAGAGGTGGACATATACAGAATAGGGCCCCTGAGCAAGAAAAGTTTTCGGTACCTTTTGTGTAGCAGCTAATTTTTTGAGATTGAAAGCTTGACACAAGGTTACTTTGTGATAGGACTTTAAGGAGGAACTGTCACCAAGGCAAAAGTGGCAGTTTTTGATCTTATTCTATTACAACTTCTCCCTTGAGTTTTCTATTCTTTGGTTTTTTTTTAAATCCACCATATGTTTCCAAATTTATGGGCCAGGTTCATTAAATGGTCACTGTTGTTTCTACAAACTTTTCAAATATCAATTATACAAGCAAATATGAACTCCGCTCACCTTACTGACGTCAGCGCTTGTGAGAAAGTTCTCAGGCAGCAAGTGCTGACGTCAGTAAGGTGACCGGAGTTCATCGGCTATGAACTCTGCTCACCTATTAACGTCACTGTTCGGCACTGAAGCTGCATTCTTATGCTCAGCTCAGTATCTCCTGGATGCTGGGCTGAGCGGTTGCATCGTGCCATCGCTCAGCAATGCATCCAGATGTAGCTGAGTTGGGCTCGTCGTGGGACATATTGATTATCGACGGACAGTTGAGGAAATTTTTTTTTTTTTCATTTGTATAATAATAAATGGGTAAAAGAGGGCTGGGGAGTTTTCATTTCAACTAAAGGACTTTACTTTTTGTGCGTGTTTTTTAACTTAAACCTACGGGGTTAGTAATAGGGGCGTCTGATAAACACCTCTCCATTACTAACCCCTGGGCTTGATGTCAGCTGACATTACAAAGCTGACATCAACCCCAATACTATTTCCCCACTTGCCACTGCACCAGGGGAAGTGGGAAGAGCTGGGCAATGCACCAGAATTGGAGCTTCTAATGGACCAGGGACCGCACATCTTTTTTTTTAATACAATGTGCAAGACAATCACAGCCATGCCAATACTTGTCATGGCTGTGACTGAGCCGGAAGTGGCCACACCTGAAAAGCTTATTGATTCACTGTGCTGCAGTCTCTCCGCAAACTTTGTTTGGGCTCCCGAACCCAAACAGTAGCACAAACTTTTTGGAGAAGTCTGTGTTCGGGGTCCATGCACAGACACTAGGTGTCCGGTACAGACCCCAAACTTTACCGTTCATTTTCACCCCTAGGTATGAATGTTGCTTTGCAAAATTGAGATAAGGGTTGTAATACCATTTTAACCTCTTAAGAACTTGGAAATTGTTCTTCTTTATTCTTCTATTTTTTTCTCCCCTTTTTAATAGAGCTATAACTTTTTTATTTTTCCATTAACATAGCCGGCCACTCAGCTCTGCTAAGTCCATGCTTCCTTATTACAGGAAAGTTTGGGGAGAAGTTTTCAAAGAAATAAGCAATGAGAATTGTCTTGCCACCTGCGATTTTATAATTCTTCTAATCTAGTGTAAATAATGTTATATACAGATGTAGAATTTTTTAAACCCGCCAGTGCTGCAATCCCTGCAATTACAGCACACCTACGCTATTTGCAAAGCGTGCAAATCATTAATTTTGTAGGAAAATGTCGTAGAGCGATATGGCACATTTGAACATGCAGAAAGTTCATACAGTATGTGCCATCAACAAAATAGAATCTAACGCTTAGCAACATTAATGACTTATTAGTCATATTAAAATCGAAAGCTTTTATGAATTTCTCAAATATCTAATTGACTGTCTAATAGCGTTTAGGTAACTTAAACAAGCAGAAAGCAAACAGGTAATGTATTGAGAAAGATTAAGCTACAAGCTGAGGTCCAAATAACAGAGAAAGTGTTAGATGACAGGAAGGGATGGCAGGATACCAGCTAATTAAACCGGCACTATCACCCACATTCTGCCAGCTGCAGATAAAACATGGCTTGAAATAAAATGATCAAGGCTAATAAACTTTGATGCTGTGTTCAAATAGGTAACCCTTTGATAGCGTGTTCAAAAGGTAGCCAGAAGCAGAATGGTTAGTAAAAACTAAACCCAGGCAATAGAATTACAGGCTGGAAATATGGCATAATAGCGGAATGTGGCCTGAAATTGATTTTACTTTGAGACCAGGTTTTGTAGCTATTTTCACATTTTGTTTAATATTTTTTTTCATATTTGCTATACTTTGATATTTTTTCTCTTTTTGATTTAGAAGGACATCTTTCATTTTTTTTCTTCTGTTTTCCCCAGAAATGATGTAAGGTTTATGGACAGGCATACAGTATATACATTGTGCACCTGGTAACACTAATGTAGAAGTTGGGCTGTAGTAAAGCTGCAAGACATGGACCCCCTGTCATTCTTTTGAACCAAACAAAGATCACTGTTGGGTTGCCTTTTAATTCATGTGGTTTGGCAGAAACATGTTTTTTTTGTAACCAATTTAAAACCCTAATTTATCATATCAGCCTCCATCATGTTATTATTATCTGTGATGTGTGATTGACCCCTCATAAAAGTTTTAGAGGGTTGATGTGATAAACTTAGCTTGCTCCATATGGTTGTACTAATTGGTGTCTAGTCTGCATACTTGCCTGTTGAGCTAATCTCAGCTGATTGGTCAATCAGGTGATCCGGTCAGCTGGCCAATAAGAGTGTTGAATGCTGTCTTACTCATGATCTCAAATCTGTCAATTTTTGACTACTCCTGGAATTGTAATCTCTGCAGTACAGTGCAGATCCATGTATAGAGGATAAGTGACAAATACCTGTGGATCCCTTAGAGTTCACTGCCAGCTTTAGCCAACTACAAGCTGTCTGAGATTTTTGTTTTGCTGGTAGTCTTAGACATACCACACACAGTTACTAAATGTCCAGACAAGGCATGCTAAGCAGAGATGAGCAAAACTGCCAAAATTCAATTAGGCAGATTTGCTCAAAATCGGTCAACAAATCCGTTTTACGTCAAAAATATTCAATGCTAATTGAATCTGATGGGAAGAGGTTAAAAAAATTCTTACATTCCACAAGAGATGAACAGATTTTTTAAAAACTCAAATTTGCCAGCATTGGTAAATTTGCCTCCAAACTTTAAATCTCAGTGCTACAAATCCTCTAGTTGCCCCAAAAATATGTGTATAACACCCAGAGGCTTCCTAGGAATGCATTGAACCAATTTTGAGCTCTTAAATGCAAACACAGCCTTATTAATGTACAAGTGAACTCAACCTATCAGGCTAGGGATAAACTGATTGTAATCGGTGTTAACCAACAGCTGTGTTCAGGTGGTGTGTAGGAGCCTTATAATTTACAATTACAACAAGGAAGTGTGCAAAAAAAAATTACAATACGCACACTTTGTGAGATAAAAAATTGTGTTTAAATTTCTGGTTTTTGGACATTAATCTTTTGTCTTTAAAAGAAAGAAAAAATATGGCTTGCCTGACTCACAATGGAGAAAGCACACTTTCTGCGAAACGCAAGCCTTGGTTTCAGGAATTTGATTTAGTTGCAAAATTAGGACAAAGGGAATATTAAAATGCCTTCATTGTTTACAGTGTGTGAAGAATAAAAAATATCGCTATTAAGGTGATTTATTGCAGTATATCACAGATAAATCTATTCACAGTCACTCTGACTCTGCATGTCCAGCACCTCCCTATATCACTTGAATCTTTGGCTTAGATTACTACTCACATTTTCAATGTGGTTCAACACTGCAGTAGTACAACACAATCAGATTAGGCCTTTTTCTATCCCTATATGGAATGAAATGTGCGCTCTGACCGCCTATTATGATCCTTTATATGACCCTTTTTATAAGTAGACATTTTTTAGGTTACTCCTTGGCTATATTTTTTTAAGTATTACAGATGAGTGAATATATTTCAGTGGAATTGAATTGTCCTCGAATCTTGCAAGAATCTGCACTCGCCACAATGCATATTTTTTAGTAATTCGCATCCATGCAGACTCAGCAAAATGGGAGCAACTCCCTGCCATTTCTGAATCTTAAGGGACCATCAAAAAGTTAAGAAATAAAAAAAATTACTGATGTTCACCTTACTGTTCACCTCCTCTGCCCCTCCGATCCTTATTGTCACCCGTCCAGCACTCGTTGCATCTTCTGATCGCCACTGCAATTGCTAACATCACCATAAGGCCAGGACTTCAATCTCTAATTAGGCCTGAGACGGTTCTGCGCATGAGCGTGCAAGGTCACAGTGCATGCCGTGACATCATGATATGGTGACTTTTCACACCTTTGCAAAGAACCACCACAGGCCTACTCAGTAGGACTTTAGTGCTCGCAGCGGTGAAAAAAAGATACAATGAGGACCGAATGTGTGACGATGAGGAGCGGAGGGGTCGGAGAGGTATGCGGTAAGGTAATATAAGGAACGATTTTATTTTTTTTAAGTCTTACACTTATTATGCTCTTGGGTCTAGAGAGATCCCAGAGCATGATGAGGGACATTCACGGAGAATAAGGGATCATACAGATGTCCATGTATCATGGACCACAATGCACAGAATGGTCTCGAGTCTCCCAACTGTAGCATGACAGGTTCATATGTATCATATGGAGGTCTCCATGAGCTTTAACTTCTCTGGGAGTTACATTTCCAAAATTTTAACAAATAGGCAAATTCAAATATTTCCTAATCTGCTGATCTCTACTAATATATTTTCCTATATTTTCCTATATTTATGTTTGCATTGACCTACACAACAAAAGAAATGTACACTTTTAAAAAGTTGGTCACATATGCTGCGAAATTACAGTATTGGACAATAAGGAAACTTTTGCAGATTGAGTAGATCCAAACCAAGATCGATGTGTCTTTTTATCTAAGTTTAACTGGTTGTTGTGCCATATTTGTACAATTACTGCCGCTCTTGTGCATTTTAAAATTGTTCACCTCTGTTACCATGAAAAGTGGAACTAGCTCCATTAATGGGGATTGTAAGTAACATTGCTCACATAGAAATAACACAATCATTTGACTCGTGTTCCAATTTTAAAGTAGTTGGATAGACTTTACTTTTAGAACTTTCACTGTGACCAAATACTTCCTATTTCATTTGGTTTAGTGGATCAATAATTGGGATTTGGAGGGAAAGATTACCTCTTTTTGCGTCACGTGTTTGTCAGAAGTGACAGACAGTTGCCCTGCAGTTGGTTGCAGGAGATCCCTTCGTTTGGCATTACAGACACCTTCTTAGAAGTTGTCTCTCTAGGACCCAGTGGCTAGCTTCCTCTTGCTAATTAGCACCCTGGCCTGGGTGTATAAATACCTGCTGTTTGCTTGAGGGAGGTGACGGCGATACTCACATTTCTCTTTGTGAAGGCTTGGAGCAAGTGCATTACTTCTTCCTCTCTGGTGCCAAAAGGACATGTGTTAATCTCTCTGAAGTCGACTAAAGCTAAGCTATCTTCCCTTGTTTGTTCCCCCTTGTTGTCTTTAGAGGTCAGTGGGGACCGACTAGTGCTCATCCCCTCCCTTCCCTTGCCAGGGCCAAACGCCAGGGAAAGACAGGGTGAGGTTCCTGTACAGCGATTGTGCAAAACCAATATAGGGACATTAAGGGAGACAGGGTGATATAAAGTCAGCCTAGGAGGTCTCCACTACCCCCTTTTCCTAGAGTCTGGACACCCTTTTCCCCCTTCCCTTTGTGTTGCAGTTTGTCTTCCTATACCTTGCGTGACATATAGCCCATCACCTTTATCATTTCCTATTCCTCGGTTGGACATGTGTGTTATTTCAGTTGTTTTAACTATGGAACTATATGGCATAAACTTAATATAAAAATCAGTTATTTACATTAAAAAGAAATGTAAATAAAAATAGACTGTAAATGACCTTCAAAAAGGTAAAACAATCCTGATTTGAGAAGAATGGATACAATATTTAGGACTGAATGGTTAATAATCTTGGATGAACCTTGAATAATAAATAGGCGAAAAAAAATAGTTTCCATGACAATTAATTTTACTACTATAAATATCACTACAGTTAGCATGTAATCAGGAACTTCTGATAATTTGCACGCTGTTTGGACACCATCAGAATTCCTATTATATTGACAAAAATAGCCGACTTCAGTTTACAGGTGTGTAAAGAATTATCTAGTCACTAGAAATTTATAGCAACTGTTGTGCCACTCGTAATAAAAAACTGACCAGAAGAATGAGGGTTCTTGATGCCAAATCATGGGTACAACACGATCCATCTATTACTCAGTCTGAAACAGAATTTCAGTTTAGTTTAGAATCCACGGTCAGACTGCGAGGGTTCAAGATGTAACATAACATTATTTAGAGATGACTTTGGGGTCAATCTTTTGCCACTAGATGTTATAAGGTCTCTTAATACTAAATAGATTTTCCACCAATTTACAGGATAGTGATATGTGATCGCTGAGGGTCCTAGTGATGGGATATTAAGTGATTCCGGGAATGAGGATGAGCTTTTAACTGGCTATTTGAACAATAAGATACAAAAAAGAATCAATGCTTTTAAAATTGTCAAATAAGGTAGGTTTTGAGAAAGGAAGGTTTGGAAGGTTTGGATTTTGGGGTAAAACTTGGTAAAGATGAGAATTTAATGAGAGTGTTACCCTTAAACTCAAAGTAAACCACTTATACAGTCATCTAACTCCTATAAAATTCATACATGTAGTACAGATTTCACAAATTAAATTTCATATAAAAACTGTTTTATTACATATGTAAATAAAGGCACCCTTGGTGTGGCCAAGGGCCCACTGCATCATTCCGCCCCCTCTAGTAGCATTTTTGGAACTTCCCCTAAGAGTAGAAGCACACGACCGTTTTCTCTCCATCTGAGAAAACCGATTATTCTGATTAGAGTTTGATCAGAGTTTGATCAGAGTGGCATCAGTTTTTCTCGTAGATGGAGAGAAAAAAAAAAGTTTCTCCACCCTTTTCATTTTGTCAATCTGTGAAAATCGAACCACACTTGGATTTCATCTAAGTGTGATCTAATTTTTTTTACTGGCCCATAGACCTGCATTACCGATTTTTATCTGACACTTAGATCAAAACCAGACATGCCTCCAATTTTTTTCCTTGGACCATTCGGTGCTATCCATGAAAACATAGGATCGCACAGTAGCTGGCTGCCAATGCTAACAGGAGAGTCCAATGAGAGCGCCTGTTTTGACACTGTGAGTTTGCACGCGGCTCCTGCAATGACATTATGGGTGTTAATTGAAGGGACAGGTGCGGAATGGTGCACTAAACCCTTGACCATGCCAAGGATGGACCGATCACCCCTCATTTATATATGTAATAAAACTATTTAACTAAATCTAAATGAGTAAAATCTGTACTACTGATATGATTTGTATAGCATCCAAATCCCCATAAAAGTGTTTTCATTTAATTTTTGGAGGTGATAGATTCCCAATAAGATTTATTTGTTTAATAAGAAAACTAAGAAGAATTTTTAGTATCAATTTTTACTTTCCAGCTGATAGCACAATTGTATTTGATCTGCAGAGCTCATTATATGCTCAATAACATTAAAGTCAAGATCCCAAAAATTGGGTCAATTTTGGTTAGAAGTACTAAAATATATTCACAATCATTTTTGCATGAAGATATCTGTGAATCCCATTGAGTGTCTATGGGGATTAGATATAGTCAAAATTAGAGATACAAATGTAAAATGTTGTTGTTTTGAAGGCTCTCTACATTGCCAGAAAATAGATACTTTATAAATGGAAATGGGAAGATCCCCCCAGTGTGGGAGAACGGCAGAACGCCTCGATGAAATATGTATTAAATGAAAAGGCAGCTTGTACAGAAGGGACATTTTTGCATAAATGGGAAAAAAGATGGAAACTATTCATGAGACCGGGTGATACCATAAATATTTAAAATCCTAGTTAAATATACTCTGCTTCCATTGAAGCAGAGTATATTAGAAAATTATTTTTCTTAGAAATTTAAAAAAAAATGAAGAAACAATGGGGCGGATTTGCCAAACAAAATGCAGCAGAATTCTTGCTTAATTTTCTTAAAAAAACTGAAATTGATGAGGTCCGCCACATTTTATTAGGGGTGTTAGACAGTTTTTTCATCCTTTTTTGACACAAAAACATGGCCTATAGAAAAAAGGACATGACTTGGCTGAGAAGGGGCATGGCTTGAGATGTGACACCTTGTGCCAAAAGTTAGCACATATACTGTACAGTCTGCACCAAATTTATCCAAAAGGTTGCGCCACTTTGGCACATTTAAAGATTTTTTTAGGCACATGTAGTATTTTTGAAGGGCTTTTTCCATAAAAAAAGTTTTTTGGGGGTGGTGAAATAACACCGCTTTACAGTAACAGGAAAATGAAGGAGATTTCTAAAATCTCTTACAGATTTTTTTTTCCCCTTGCATTTTATTTTAAATGCAGTATGTCAATTATTTGTTTGCTGCTGTTTTTCTTCATGAAAAGGATTGAGGCAAAAAAAATCAGCAAAAAAAGCATACCGTAACTAAAAGGCATGTCAATTTTGCAGCCTTAATCTGAGATTTCATGCATTAAAAAACTGCAGTTTTAACCCAAAAAGAGCAATGAGGCAAACAATTCAGCAAAAAAAAGCACAATTAAAATTCATGTAAGTTTTGCAGCCATAGTCTGACGTTTTATTCAGAATAAAAATGCTACATGTGAACATACACCAGTTTACACTATCTAAAAATTAAAGGAGAGAGGAGTGTGGTGGATCCCGGGCGCGGCTGACAAAGGTTAATCCAGGCGGTAAGTATGAAAAACATCCAATTTATTGCAACGCGTTTCGGAGTAGAACCTATTCCTTCTTCAGGCATGCCTGAGGAAGGAGTAGGTTCTATTCCGAAACGCGTCACAATAAATTGGAATTGCTTTATACTTACCGTCTGAATTAACTGCCCGGAATACACCGCACTCCTCTCTCCTTTACTTGTTTTGTTCTCTCTCCTTTTGGTATGAATACAGCGTCCGGAGCAGCATCCACGATTGGATTATACATCACTCTTTAAGTAGTTGTGCTGCAAACAACCTAATCAGGTGAGCGGCCAACCCTCCGACTCACCTTCACCTGTTGCCCACGGTGTTACATAAGGAGCATCTCTTCTTTTTTATTTCTCACTGTCTAAAAATTAGGATTAGTAAATTTTCCTCAATTTCTTTACTTTTTTCATAAAAAAAATGGAACATAGAGTTAAATTCTGTAAGCTCCAAGTCCAGCCTGTAACCACCAAGTTTCCTGTGCAAATTGTAACTATCAAGCATGATCTCTTTACCATTACATTTTGCAACTGTTAATTTAAAGGGGATCTTACAATGACCCCCTACAGGCAGCTCTTTAGTTGTGCCCAGAAGTTGGTGCAGTGAGTATTATTTTTGCCACAGCTGGAGAACCACTGCTCTAGTGAAAGATTCTCAACTTTTGCTCAAAGTTTTAATTCATGACCATATTTATCCCTTTCAGCTTTCATATGCACAGGGGCACCTGGCTTTTAACTTGATTTATTCACATTTTAGTGCTGGAAATATCACTTTTTATGCTCGCTTAGCAAACGGCTTTCTACATTTTGCTCACTGGCTCTGGAAAGGCGAAGTAGCAAATCACAGCACTGTGTCAAATTGTTTATCTTCAGAGCAGTTTTATTTAATGGCGCTTGAAGTTAATATTTTGATTATGCTATAATAAATTTGCATAAACCAAGGCTATTCCTGTTTACAGAGTTAGCTCGGATGCGTGATATTGACTTAGTGCATAACTGGATAACAGCATTTCATTTACTTTATTATGAGCCATTTCATTCACATATAATGCTACGTAAGCGCTTTTGGGTAATAGTTTAGTATTTCTACCAGATGCAAATTAATGGTGGAAATTGAGTCTGATACATTTTCGGTCTTCATGCTGTATGGTGTTGCCAAACAGCTTTAAGAAGTAGCCATGTATATTCACACTGGGCTATTTTAATAAATATGTTGTTAATACTATGATACTTAACCCCTTAATAACCTTATATCACAGGTCAGATGTGGTTGTATAGACTGGGCTCAGCAAATAAACTCACTCTATACACAGCATGGGTACTGGCTTTGTTATAATAATCAGCATCTGCTTCTAACAGCAGCGACCGGAGCTAGCACTGATCGCTGCTGTCTCACTATTTAGATGCCTCTGTCAATCTCTGACAGTGGCATCTAAATCATTAAGACGACTATGCCCATGAGTTTGGGTGCCCATCACCCTCAAAATGCCATTGCTGGATATAGATGGCAACAAGGGATCTACTGAAGGCCCACATCACCACCATATTTGTCATCCTATGGAGCCTAACCTGTTACTGGTCTTCATAGGACAACATAAATATCACTACATACTGCAATAGTATAAAATTGCAGTTTATTGTATAAGAGATCGCAGGTTCAGGTCCCTTAGAAAGACTAAAAATATGTAAAAAGAAGGTAAAACTGCTTAAAAAACCCATAAAAGTTTAAATCATCCACTTTTTCCCAATTTGAAAATACTAAAGTAATAAAAAAAATTAAAATACGCATATTTTGTATTGCCATAACTGCAAAAATATGCTATACCAAAATATAAAATTTGAAATTATTTGACCCATGCCTTAACCCATGTACACCATGGCCATTTTCCGTTTTTTCAACTTGGTTTTTTCATTCCTTTCTTCCATGAGCCATAACTTGTTTATGTTTCAATCAATTTAGCTGTATGAAAGCTTGTTTTTTTTTGCGGGACGAGTTGTAATTTTGAATGACACCATTGATTTTACCATATAGTGTAGTGGAAAATGGGAAAAAAATTCCTAGTGAAATTGCAAAAAAAAGTGCAATTCCACAATTGTTTTTTGAATTTTTTATTTACTATCTTCACTCTATGGTGGAACTGACCTGGCAATATGATTCCCCAGGTCAGTACGTGTACACGGATACCAAACATGTAGAGGGTTTTTTTTAATTTAATTGGTGAAAAAAAAAATCCGAAATTTGTATGAAAAAGTTTTTGCGGTTGTTGTCATTTTCCAAGAACCGTAACGTTTTCATTTTTTGGGATCTGGGGCTGGGTAAGGGCTTATTTTTTGCGCCCAGAGCTGACGTTTTTATTCATATAACTTTAGGGTAGATATAATGTTTTGATCGCCTCTCATTGCATTTTATTGCAATGTTGCGATGGCCAAATTTTTTTTCTTGCTACCGATCGCATCAATTTACTTTATATACTGATAGACTGGACATTTCAGTGATACCAAATATGTTTTTTTTAAATAGTGCAATGGATTTTTTTTTAAATAGGGCAAAGGATTTGAACTTTGGTCTTTTTTCTATTTTCTTCATATTCTTTAAAACTTTTTTTACTTTATTTAATAGTCCCCTTAGGATACTTGAAGCTACGATCATCTGTGCTACACATAGCAATATTCCAGCACTGCTATGTATAGCAGAAATCACGATCTCCTTTGAATGCCGGCCACGAGCCGGCGTTCACAGGAGATTCAGAATGACAGGCATGGGGGTCTTCTGCCAAACCCGAGCTGTCATGACAACCCATCAGCACTCCCAATCATGTGACAGAGGTGCTGATGGGCAAGATTTGTGACATGTTTCTGGCTGGCACGTGTTAAATCCCACTGTCAGAGGGATTTAGATGGTTAAAAGCCACAGGTAGAGCTTCAATTCACTGTTAAAGGCACTGTTAAAGGCACATGACAGCTGTCATGTATGGGAAGAAATGTGGGCTCAGAAATTAAGAGCAGAAACTAATAATATCTGTGTCTTTATGGGGTTAAGGATGTTATTTTTTTTAGACAGACTCAAATTGTGTATTTTTTCCTCAATTTGGTGGTGTCGTTCTGTCAGATCGGTGACTTAGCACCATGGGAAATCAGCCCTGATGCCATGTTGCTGGAGGTAACTTTCACGTGTCCTTTGTTAAGGATGGGCCTGATGTAACATGATGGGGAGACCATAGGTTAGAGAGGGGTGTGGAAATTTGTGCTTTTTGTGTGTTCTCAGAAAAATCAAGAAAGAGTGGACTCTACCAAAATACAGGGATTAAATCACCACATGTATTAATAACAAGGGTCTACAAAAAAATAATTTTTTAGGTGCCAAGGTTTTTTGAATGGATTTAGAGTATTTTGAGGGTGCGGAATTCAGAAATCCTACTATTGCTGAATTGGTTCTAGTTTTTTAGACAATCTATCTATGAAAATAATGCATTCCCACAATGCGACTTGTGTGTGATAACAAATGCAATAGCTTTTGGTCTATTGACTCTTTAACAGTGTCTTAGGCAATGAAATATCCCATCTAATTATTTTGTATTTCAATTTGTATGCTTGCAATACTATACAAGTGACTTTTTGAAGCCAGAATTCTACTGTAATTAATTAATTAACTATTAATTAACTATTAAATATCTCAGAAACTAAAGCCAATATGGCAAAACTGAAGTCATGTTCTTAATCAGTAGCACCATAAACCTAACCCCTTAAAAGCCCATGACTTACTAATTGGGACTTAAGAGCCAGGTACTGAATAGTACCTGTGTGCGGGCATGATTGCTGGCGGGTGTCAGCTGATTGTCACAGCTGACACCCGGTGCTATGTGCAGGAAGCGTTCCCGCACCGCTCCCGACACATTAACCCCCGCAATGCTGCGATCGAAGTCGATCGCAGCATTGGGGTGGCAAGGGGAGGTGATTGCGATACTCACCTCTCCTACCGGTGTCCAACGCTGTCTGCCGTGGCCTCCCAGATGTTGCCATGATGACTCGATATCGTCATGACAACAGCCGGGTCACCAGACATGCGCAGTGCATGACCAAAGTATCTTCTGCATCTGCAGCACTGACAGCCTGTATAGCACAGGGATGCTGCTCCATCCCTATGCTATACAGGCAATCAGAATAAAAAAAAATGAAAGTCCCATAGCGGGACAAAGAATAAAAGTAAAATAATTGATAGAAAATGAAAAAAAATTAAAAAAATCTGTAAAAATATGAAAAAAACATAAAAAAAGAATCCACCAAAAATAAAAATATAATGTACCCATCAATAAATATTATTATGAAAAAGAAACAATAATAGTACACATATTTGGTATCACCGTGTCCAGTACAACCTGACCTATAAAACTGTCCCACTAGTTAACTCCTTTAGTGAACACGGTAAAAAAAAAATAAAGAAACAAAGCAAAAAACAATGCTTTATCATCATACCCCCAAACAAAAAATGGAATAACACGCGATCAAAAAGACAAATATAAATAAAAATGGAACCACTGAAAATGTCATCTTGTCCCGCAAAAAACAAGCCACCATACAGCTCCATCAGCCAAAAAATAAAAAAGTTATAGCTCTGAGAATAAAGCGATGCAAAAAAATATTTTTTTCTATAAAATAGCTTTTATTGTGTAAAAGCGTGAAAACATAGAAAAACGATATAAATGTGGCTACCGCTGTAAATGTACTGACCCGAAGAATAAGACTAAGTGCCCACGATGCAGAAATGCTCCAGATTTTTCCTGAGCATTTCTGCATCTCCCTGGCAGAAAAAACGCATGCGGATTGTACATGTGGATTGTACATGCGTTTTTCCTGCCAGGGACAAAAGTAAGTGAAGCGTTTTTGCATGCATTTCGGCAACCGGCATGGATTTATATAGTGTGACCGTAAAAGAATGGTAAAAAATAAAAAATATATATTATACTCACCTTCTGATGCCGTGGTGGCGGTGGTCTAAAAGGACCTGCCATGACATCATTTAGTCATATGACGGGTCATGCGACCGCCGAACTCAGCGGTTGCGTGACCCATCACATGACTAAATGACGTCATGGCAGGTTCTTTTAAACCATCGCGAGCTGCCGGCGAGCCAGGACGGATCACTGAGGAGACCGGGGGCCATCAGAAGGTAAGTATAATGTATGTTTTTTTATTTTATTCTTTTTTTTTACAGGTACTATGGTACCTGGGTCTGGAGGAGAGTCTCCTCTTCTCCAAACCCGGGTACCATCCGCACACTGAACCGCATGATATCCGCATGTGCACATGTAGTGTTGCGGATATTATGCAATTCAATGCAAGTCAATGGCGGCGAAAATGCCGCAATTACGCAAAATAATTGGTAGTGCTGCGGATTTTTCCGCAATGATAATCCGCAGCGGAAATTTCCACAGCATGTGCACAGCACATGCGGATTATCATTGGGGAACATGGCAGACCTTATACTAAGCGTTTTTTAAGAGTTTCTGCGGCGGAATTGACGCTGCAGAAACTATTAAAAAATGCATAGTGGGCACACTGTCTTAAGCTACCTTATCAATTTCACCACACGCAGAACAGAATAAAAAAATAAAAAAAAAAACAACTCCTGAATTGTTCGTTTTTATTTATTCTGCCTCCCAAAAATCAGAATAGAAAGTGATCAAAAAATGTCACGTGCCTGAAAATGGCAGCAATAAAAACGCCAACTCATCCCGCAAAAAACAAGCTGTCACATTACTCTGTCAACCAAAATATGGGAAAATTATAGCTCTCAAAATATGGCGATGCAAAAACTAGATTTTACAAAAAAATGCGTCTTTTAGTGTGCGAAAGCTGTCAATCATAAAAACCCGATATGATTCTGGTATCTCTGTAATCGCACCGACCCGAAGAATAAAGCCGTTTAATCACTTATACCACATGAGGAACAGCGTAAAAAATAAACTCTAGGGTTATGGGTAGGGTAGTGCTAGGGTTAAGGTTAGGGTTGGGGTTCAGCTAGGGTTAGAGTTGGGCTAGGGTTAGGGTTGGGGTTGGTGTTAGGTTTGGGCTAGGGTTAGGGTTGGGGTTGGGCTAGGGTTGGGGTTGGGGTTAGGGTTAGGCAAGGGTTAGTGTTAGGTATGGGGTTAGGGTTGGGCTAGGGTTAGGGTTGAGGTTGGGGTTAGGCTAGGGTTAGGGTTGGGCTAGGGTTGGGTTGGGGTTGGGGTTAGAGTTGGGCTAGGGTTGGGGTTGGGGTTAGGGTTGGGATTTTTTCAAAAGTAAAAAAAAAAAAAGATGATGATATGGCGACTAGTGTTGAGCGCAAGTGCTCGCTACTTGAGTTTGCATCGGGTGCTCAGGTATGCACTGAGCATCGCGGGTGTTCAAGTGACATGCTTTGGTCCCCGCCCCACATGCTTTGCGGCCAAAAAAAACTCGCGGAGATTGCCTGCCATGCACGAGCGATCTCCGCATGGTTTTTTTTGGGTGTCTAATAACTGTGAAATATGTGGGGCGGGGACTCGAGCATGTCACTCAAGCACGCGTGATATATGGTGCATACCTGAGTACCCGATGCAAACTCAAGTAGCGAGCACTTGCGCTCAAGACTAATGACAACTTATTCAATATGATGACCTAATGTTATCAAATTCTGTGTCATACCTCTGGGTTCAAAATGTTCACTATACCCCTTGATAAAATCCTTGAGGGGTGTAGTTTCCAAAATGGGGTCACTTGTGGGGGGTTTCCACTATTTAGGCACATCAGGGGCTCTCCAAACGCAAAATGGCGTCCGCTGATTATTCAAGAAAATTTTACATTCAAAAAGTCAAATGGCGCTCTTGCCCTTCCGAACCCTGCCGTGCGCCCAAACAGTGTTTTTTCCCCACATATGGGGTATCTGCGTGCTCAGGGTAAATTGCACAAGAAATTTTGGGGTCCATTTTTTCCTGTTACCCCTGAAAAAATGAAAAAAAATTGGGTCTAAAGTAAAATTTTTGTGAAAAAATTGAAATGTTAATTTTTTTCTTCCACATTCCAAAAATTACTGTAAAGCACCTGAAGGGTTAATAAAGTTCTTAAATGTGGTTTGGAGCACCTTGAGGGGTGCAGTTTTTAGAATGGTGTCATTTTTGGGTATTTTCTATCATAAAGATCCCTCAAAGTGACTTCAAATGTGATGTGGTCCCTAAAAAAATGGTTTTGTAAATTGGAAAAATGAGAAATCGCTGGTCAACTTTTAACCTTTATAGCTCCCTAATAGTGTTGAGCATTCCGATACTGAAATATCGGGTATCGGCCGATATTCGCGGTATCGGAATTCCGATACTTAATTCCGATACTTTTACAATATCGAATACCGGAATCGGAAGTTCCCATAATGCCTGCGCTCTGCAGTGTCTCTGAAGGATAACAAGCTGGATGGCAGCGCTCAGCTGAAATCCAGCCTGTCATCAGAATGCCATCCCAGCGTGGGAGAATTCTCCTGATTGTTTAAAAGCCGGCGGGCGGTAAAAAGCCGCCGGCTTTTAAACAATCACACAGCCCCATACTGCTTCCCCGCAGCCTCCCACCCCGATCCTCCGCTCCCCTCGCCACCTCCCATCCCGATCGTAAGTTAGGACCGGGCGGGGAGCGCAGCTCCAAGGAGCGGGGAGCGAAGGACCCGGGCGGGGAAGCTGGCAGTGAAAAGACTTCACTGCCGGCTTTCCCGTTCTGTGCTGCGCTTTCCCGCCGGTTATTTCAAATGAACAGCTGAGGTATCAGCTGATGCCGATCAGCTGTTCATTTGAAGTCGCCGCGGTGCCCTCAGAGGGTTCATGTGAGTTCATGCTTGACTGCATGAACTCACATGAACTTTCCCACGGCGGCACAGGTCAGCCTCACCTCCAAGACCATCAGACCGGTCATGATTAGTGTGTATGCGAGTGTATGCGGGGTGTGTGTGCGATGTCTGCGTGTGTGTGTGCGGTGTCTGTGCGATGTCTGCGTGTGTGTGCGCGGTGTCTGTGCGATGTTTGTGGGTGTGTGCGGGTGTGCGCGGTGTCTGTGCGTGCAGGCAGACATAGGCCGATGTGACACTACTACTCCCATCGGCCTATGTCTGTCCCCCGTCCACTCGTGCCAGCAGGATCAGCTCGATGGGAGCAGTAGTTCCCATCAGCCTGATCCTATTTAAATTGCCCTACTGTGTCCCCAATAAATGTTAAATACATGTCATTGGTGGCCAGTGGTTACCTACAATAAATTAGTTCATACATTACCTGTCCCCGCCGATCGCCACCTAAAATAAAGTAAAAAATAAAAAAATACACCTATACTCACCTAGACACCTAATTCCCCGAAGCCATCGATCTCCTGTAATAAAATATAAAATAATAAACCACAACCTTATCCTTACCCCTCCGTAGTAGTCCACGAGTGTCCCACGAAGATCTCCAGTTCAGAGCAGCCACATAGAATGTGACCGCTCTGAACCGCTGCCGCCGCTAGAATGACGGGGCCGTAAGGGTTCACCGGAGTTCAGGCAGCGCTGCTCCGGTTAGCTCCTTTACGGCCCTGCTGTATCGTGAGAAATTCCCACGGTACAGCAGTGCCGTAAAGGAGGTCTCCGGAGCTGCGCTGACTGAATGCACTCCGGTGACCTCAGTCAGGGGCTCCCGCTGCCGGGAGCGGACGTGTTCCCGGCAGTGTGAGCTTACAGCGGCCATGCACAGCTGTCACCATCTCCAGATGTGACAGCTGTGCATGGGAGATCAGCGCAGGAACGAGGACAGGTAACTATTTTTTTTTTTTAGTAAACTAAGAATTAAATAAAATGGTGTGTTTTATTTCAAATAAATTATTTTTTTCTGGGTGTAGTGTGTTTTTTCTTTTTAACACTTTGTAGGTTAGTAATGGGGGTGTCTTATAGACGCCCATCATTACTAACCTGGGCTTCATGGAACCCCACCACTATTACCCCCTGCCACCGCACCAGGGCAGCGTGGAAGAGCGAGGCTAAGTGCCAGAATTGGCGCATCATATGGATGTGCCATATCTGGGACGGCTGACGGCTGGTGTTTCTAGCCTGGGAGGGGGCCATTATTCATGGCACCCTTCCTGGGCTATTAATATCAGCCCCCAGCTGTCTGCCTAGCCTTTGCTAGCTATTAAAATAGGGGGGACCCCACGTCATTTTTTTGGGGGGGTCCCCCATTTTAATAGCTAGTAAAGGCTAGGTATTCAGCTGGGGGCTGATATTAGTAGCCTGGGAAGCTCCGTGGGTTTTACCCCCTTCCCAGGCTTCAAACATCTGCCCCAGCCGTCTGCTTAACCTCCGCTAGAGACTAAAATTATGGGGGATCCCACGCCATTTTTTTTTTAAATAAATCCTTTATTTTAACACTAAATGACATTTGAGGAGTTAATAAAGATGCAGTCCCTAAATTATTATTTATTTTTTAATTAATTTTTCCCAAAACTTTTGACGTGGGCTTCGCCATATTTTTGTATGCCAGCCAGGTACAGCATCCAGCTTCTATGAACGCGCCATTTTCCGGGGCGGCTGCGGACTGCAATTTTCAGCGGGGGGGGGGCACAAAGCTTGGGCCTCAATGCGCTGCAGATTCCATCCCCCAGCTGCCTAGTTGTACCTGGCTGGACACAAAAATAGGGAGAAGCTCCACATTGTTTTTTTTTTATTATTATTTCATGAAATTCATGGAATAATTAAGAAAAAAAGGGCTTCCCTATATTGTTGTGTCCAACCAGGTATAAATAGGCAGCTGGTGGTTGGGGGCAGCCCGTTCCTGCCTGCTGTACCTGGCTGGACACAAATATAGTGCGAAGCCCCACGTCAATTTTTTTTTAATTATTTCAGGAAATTCATGAAATAATTAAAAAAAATGTATGTGGGGCTTCGCCCTATTTTTGTGTCCAGTCAGGTACAGCAGGCAGGAACGGGCTGCCCCCAACCACCAGCTGCCTATTTGTACCTA
This sequence comes from Phyllobates terribilis, assembly GCF_046119375.1. Classification (NCBI taxonomy): domain Eukaryota; kingdom Metazoa; phylum Chordata; class Amphibia; order Anura; family Dendrobatidae; genus Phyllobates; species Phyllobates terribilis. The sequence continues at coordinate 211,149,460 of NW_027362769.1, read as the reverse complement.
GCCAGACACAACAATATAGGGAAGCCCTTTTTTTCTTAATTATTCCATGAATTTCATGAAATAATTAAAAAAAAAAATACGTGGGGCTTCGCACTATTTTTGTGTCCAGCCAGGTACAACTAGGCAGCTGGGGGCTGGAATCTGCAGCGCAGGGAGGCCCAAGCTTTCTGGGCCCCACCCGCTGCAAATTGCAGTCCGCAGCCGCCCCGGAAAATGGCGCGTTCATAGAAGCGCCATCTTCTGACGCTGTACCCAACTCATCCAGGGCCCTGGTGCGGTGGCTCACTGGGTAATAAAGGGGTTAAGGCCAGCTTGGCATTATCAGCTGGCCCTAAGCCCGAAATTCATGGGGTCACGCCAATATTAGACATGACCACCATGAATTTCTAGTAAAGTATTTAAAAAAAACACAAACACCCAGAAAAAAGTCCTTTAATTGAAATAAACACACAATTCTTTATTGTTCTAAATTAAACCATACTTACAGTCACGCCCATTCCAGCTGAAGCCAACGATCTCCTGCAATAAAAGTAAAATAATAAAGCAACATCATCCTTACCTTTCCATGGTTCCCACGACAGCTTCAGCTCTGCTACATCGAGATGACAGGCTGGACCGCAGCAGAAAGCTGCCATCCAGCCTGTCATCCCGCAGACACTGAGAAGCGCAGGCATGCTTGCGCTCCTCAGTGTCAGGCTGTGACGGCATAAAGATGAGCCGAGGTCATGTCCAATGAACTCAGCTCACCTCATGCACGTCACTGACAGCGTGGGAAAATTCTCCTGCACTCAGCGCTTCAGCGTGAGAATTCTCCCACGCTGTCAGTGACGTACATGAGGTCAGCTGAGTTCAATGGACATGAATGAGCTCACCTCATGCACGTCACTGACAGCGTGGGAAAATTCTCCTGCACTCAGCGCTTCAGCGTGAGAATTCTCCCACGCTGTCAGTGACATACATGAGGTGAGGTCATGTCCAATGAACTCAGCTCACCTCATGCACGTCACTGACACGTCACATAAATTTTTTTCAATTATTTCATGAATTTCCTGAAATAATTTAAAAAAAATTGACGTGGGGCTTCGCACTATATTTGTGTCCAGCCAGGTACAAAAGGCAGGAACGGGCTGCCCCCAACCACCAGCTGCCTATTTGTACCTGGCCGGACACAACAATATAGGGAAGCCCTTTTTTTCTTAATTATTTCATGAAATAATTTAAAGAAAATTGACGTGGGGCTTCGCCCTGTTTTTGTGTCCAGCCAGGTACAACTAGGCAGCTGGGGGCTGGAATCCGCAGCGCAGGGAGGCCCAAGCTTTCTGGGCCCCACCCGCTGCAAATTGCAGTCCGCAGCCGCCCCGGAAAATGGCGCGTTCATAGAAGCTGGATGCTGTACCTGGCTGGCATACAAAAATATGGCGAAGCCCACGTCAAAAGTTTTGGGAAAAATTAATTAAAAATTAAATAATAATTTAGGGACTGCATCTTTATTAACTCCTCAAATGTCATTTAGTGTTAAAATAAAGGATTTATTTTTAAAAAAATTGATGTGGGGCTTCGCCCTATATTTGTGTCCAGCCAGGTACAGCAGGCAGGAACGGGCTGCCCCCAACCACCAGCTGCCTATTTGTACCTGGTTGGACACAACAATATAGGGACGCCCTTTTTTTCTTAATTATTCCATGAATTTCATGAAATAATTAAAAAAAAAATGCGTGGGGCTTCGCCCTATTTTTGTGCCCAGCCAGGTACAACTAGGCAGCTGGGGGCTGGAATCTGCAGCGCAGGGAGGCCCAAGCTTTCTGGGCCCCACCCGCTGCAAGTTGCAGTCCGCAGCCGCCCCAGACAATGGCGCATTCATAGAAGCGCCATCTTCTGGCGCTGTACCCAACTCATCCAGGGCCCTGGTGCGGTGGCTCACAGGGTAATAAAGGGGTTAAGGCCAGCTTGGCATTATCAGCTGGCCCTAAGCCCGAAATTCATGGGGTCACGCCAATATTAGACATGACCACCATGAATTTCTAGTAAAGTATTTAAAAAAAACACAAACACCCAGAAAAAAGTTCCTTAATTGAAATAAACACACAATTCTTTATTGTTCTAAATTAAACCATACTTACAGTCACGCCCATTCCAGCTGAAGCCAACGATCTCCTGCAATAAAAGTAAAATAATAAAGCAACATCATCCTTACCTTTCCATGGTTCCCACGACAGCTTCAGCTCTGCTACATCGAGATGACAGGCTGGACCGCAGCAGAACGCTGCCATCCAGCTTGTCATCCCGCAGACACTGAGAAGCGCAGGCATGCTTGCGCTCCTCAGTGCCTCGCTGTGACGGCATAAAGATGAGCCGAGTTCATGTCCAATGAACTCGGCTCACCTCATGCACGTCACTGACAGCGTGGGAGAATTCTCCTGCACTCAGCGCTTCAGCGTGAGAATTCTCCCACGCTGTCAGTGACATACATGAGGTGAGGTCATGTCCAATGAACTCAACTCGCCTCATGCACGTCACTGACAGCGTGGGAAAATTCTCACGCTGAAGCGCTGAGTGCAGGAGAATTTTCCCACGCTGTCAGTGACGTGCATGAGGTGAGCTGAGTTCATTGTCGGCTCATCTGGATGCCGTCACAGCCAGACACTGAGGAGCGCAAGCATGCCTACGCTTCTCAGTGTCCGCGGGATGACAGGCTGGATGGCAGCGTTCTGCTGCGGTCCAGCCTGTCATCTCGATGTAGCAGAGCTGGAGCCATCGTGGGAACCATGGAAAGGTAAGGATGATGTTGGTTTATTATTTTTCTTTTATTGCAGGAGATCGTTGGCTTCAGCTGGAATGGGCGTGGTTGTAAGTATGGTTTAATTTAGAACAATAAAGAATTGTGTGTTTATTTCAATTAAAGGACTTTATTCTGGGTGTTTGTGTTTTTTTTTTAACTTTGACTATGGGGTTAGTAATGGGGGTGTCTTATAGACGCCTCTCCATTACTAACCTGGGCTTGATGTCAGCTGGCATTATAAGCTGACATCAACCCCAACCCTATTACCCCACTGCCACCGCTACAGGGCAGTGGGAAGAGCGAGGCTAAGTGCCAGAATTGGCGCATCCTATGGATGCGCCATTTCTGGGGCGGCTGACGGCTGGTGTTTCTAGCCTGGGAGGGGGCCAATATTCATGGCACCCTTCCTGGGCTATTAAAATCAGCCCCCAGCTGTCTGCCTAGCCTTTGCTAGCTATTAAATTAGGGGGGACCCCACGTTATTTTTTTGGGGGGGTTCCCCCATTTTAATAGCTAGTAATGGCTAGGTATTCAGCTGGGGGCTGATATTAGTAGTCTGGGAAGCTCCGTGGGTATTACCCCTTTCCCAGGCTTCAAACATCTGCCCCAGCTGTCTGCTTAACCTCCGCTAGAGCCTAAAATTAAGGGGAACCCCACGCCAATTTTTTTTTAAATAAATCCTTTATTTTAACACTAAATGACAAGTACAGTAATCAACACTATCACTGTACTTCTTATATATGTGACTGACATGTTTCTATCTATCTAATCTATCTGTGATGCTCTATTCTTTCTGTTATAAATTGTCGGGTACCGCTGCTGAATTGCCGGCCGACTTTTTTAAAGAGACGGTGCACGAAAGCACTATTATTTTTTTAAATAAATCCTTTACACTAAATGACAAGTACAGTAACCAACACTGTCACTGTACTTCTTATACATGTGACTGACATGTTTCTATCTATCTAATCTATGTGTGAAGCTCTATTCTTTCTGTTGTAAATTGTCGGGTACCGGTGTATGCCGCTGATGAATTGCCGGCTTTTCATGTCATTTTACATTATTCTTAGTTGTTTTACTTCATGTAGAATTAACCTACAAGGAAAGAAAGGGTTTATTTTCATTCCGATATTTGTGTCCCATTGACTTGCATTGGTTTCCGGTATCGGAATCGGCGATATCCGATACTTTTTGGGTATCGGCCCGATCCAATCCGATGCGATATTTCCTGATATCGGAAGGTATCGCTCAACACTACTCCCTAATAAAAAAAAATTTTGGCTCCAAAATTTTGCTGATGTAAAGTAGACATGTGGTAAATGTTATTTATTAACTATTTTGTGTAACATATCTCTCTGATTTAAGGGCATAAAAATTCAAATTTCAATATGCCATGAAAAAACAATGTCAGAATCAGTGGGATCCGTTGAAGCGTTCCAGAGTGATTGCTTCATAAAGTGACAGTGGTCAGAATTGTAAAAATTGGCCTGGTCATTAACGTGCAAACCACCTTAGGGGGTAAAGGGGTTAATATATAACCGTTCAGACATTGTTGGCACCAAAATCACTGAATGCCAATGTGATAAATATGAAAAACAAATAAAGAAAAGTCAGGGCATATAGAAAATAAAGATCACCAATAAATAATAAGTGTATTAATAATTAATACTATAAAAATAAAAAGACATCAACAACAATTAAAAACACGTAAAAAAAAAACATAAAGACAGTCGGAAATTTAAACTAACAAAAGACCCACCATGCTATGCCTTCTTATGCAGTATTAAAATGTGAGCTTCTTAATGAAGCAGGAGTGTTTGAGTCCATCAAGACTGGCAAGAAGATGGCTGGTCTTGATGAATCGGGGTCAGGGTGTCCGATAATTATAATCATCATGGAGAGGTTTGGTTCAAAAAAGGCATATCAAGTTGAAGGAACCCTTGTGTCTCCTCAAGCACACATTTTGCATGCTGAAGGAGTTTGGTGGAAGTAGTCAGGTAGGTGTACGATGGAGTCCCTCTACGTGCTGATTGTAATGGAGAACAGTGTCTTCTCACATAATGGGAATGTGATAGTCAAATCAAAACCAATATGTCCAATATCATTATATAGTAGTGAGCCTGGCACTGTTACATGGGTACTGATATGCGGCTCACACATTGCCGTATTTTGCGGATTATAAAACGGACCGGATTATAAGACGGACCCCAAATTTTGGGGAGCAAAATAGGAAAAAATATTTTTTTAAATAAAAATGGTGCGCCTTATAATCCTTTTTACCTTAGAGGGGTGGTGGTGGAGCAGTGCTCACAGGAGCCAGGGTCACAGATGCAGGAGGCTGGCGGCGGCTGCGGCAGGAGTCGGGCGATGCTGCAGGCCCTGTGCTCTCAGAAAGGTCGCTAATTGAAGATGACTTGGGCGGTGGTGGTGGCGGGAGTGGGGAGATGCTGTGGGCCCTGTCCTCAGAAGAAGTTAGCAGTGAGCGTAGATTCGCTCTCCTGTGCATAGCCCTGCAGTGCTAGAACTGTAGTAGCTAAAACAGTGATTTTATCAAAACTGCAACAAGCAGCATAGTAAGTGATACATCACTGGAACCGGGGTCTCTGCCCCTCAGATGCATCCGCAAAAACCTGGTGACAGATTTCTTTTAAACAGAACATGTTAATGTAAATTTGCAATTTTTTCGTCTCCACTTAAGTTTAAAAAAAATCAATGTGACCAAAAGGTGTAAAGAATGAGGTAGAAGTTGGTATGAGACTTGCCATTATTTCCGACCAACTTTTATATGTGCAATTACCCATCACCAACCATGTAGAAAGCGAACATCAGGTATAAAGAACTGCTAGCATCATATAAAACCCAAGATTTTAGCTAGCCCTTTGTTTAATAGAGTAAATCATTTAGTAATTTAACTAATCGGAATGCTCCCTCTCATATCAACAGATTCTGCTCCTATGCATTGGCAAATGACGAAATCTATTAGAGTTATCAGCACTTCATCTATTCCAGAATTATGAGGCTGTCTGTGGATATATATTTGCCAAGTGCCAAGCTTCCTAATTTGTACATTCACTTTATAAATAATGCACTCGCTTTTTAAAACGCAATACACATTCTACGTTGCTAAAAAGAGAGGCACTTTTTTTTCGACACAATGCTGTAATTCTGCTCTGTAATGTATGCTGCAATTATACAGTTGATGGAACCTCATGTTGCCACAGTCGAAATTCTCTACATAAATTTCCTGCATGTTTAGTATAATGATAGTATAATGAGGACACAGGTCTCTGATGCTCATTTGCATGTGGTCCCTGTAAGGTAGCTGCAATCAAGGACTTTATTATGTAACTAACATAAAATAACACTGACTAGGTTCTAGTCAACTCGGCTGCCAGCGTAAGCTTATTTTGCCAAAGTGTAAGATAATTTTGTGGGAAACGGCAAGTCTTTGCATAATAAAGTGAAATCAGCTTGGTGCTAATTCCTTAATCAGTGTAAAAGAACTGAGTGTGTACTGAATTATAATTCTTTCCTAAACAGGGTTTTTATGCTCCATCTCTAACTTTCCAACAAGTCTAACATATTAATGGTCCCATCTTGGAAATTCATAGAGTTAAACTTTTTTTTATACATATATAAAAAAAAGGTATGTAAATGCATTTTTCATATTGACCACAAGATGTCAGCGTAATGGATAGAAGCTTTGTTTAAGACATATTGCTTTTCAGCTTGTTGTAAAGTCAAGTTTTAGCTGAGTAATGTCATTGACTGTTACCCTAATTGTTCTGTAGAGAAGTCACCCTCTTCTGTCGATGAAGCAGTGTTAAAATGCAAAGATCCAAAGATTAGAAATATGTAGAAATTAAATTATAGCTAGTCCTTTTCTTTTACTTCATAAACACATTAATTAACATAGGCAGTAGTAGCACTGAGAGTTTAGTTTATCCACTGTAGTAAAACAATATTGTGCCCTAAAAAACTGCAACTCTAGAAGACTAGACCACCAAGAACAGGATGCGTTTGAAGGTAGTTTGGATCCCTCCCAGGGAGCATTAAAAAGCGGAATACCTTGTAAGGACTGTGAATGCTAAAAAGGTTTCATGGATTATAGAAAAAAATCCAGACACTCTTAATAAGGCAACATAATCAGTTACTGAGACAAATAAAGGGTCAAAACTCACCTGTTCATACAATGCATAAGGGCATCAAAGTTTTACTTATTAAATAAATAGACCAGGGGCGGACATACTATTGGTGCAACCAGGACAGCTGCACAGGGGCCCAAGAGATAAGGGGGGCACTTCTACCTCCAAAGCTGAGTTATTTGACTGCAAAGGGTCCATATATTGTTTCTTGCACAGGGTCGCTGTCTTTGTCTGCTCCTAAGATAGACCCTTCTTAGTAGGTAAAAATGGCCAGACAGGTTCCCAATATGGCTCCCTTTATTTCACTGCTTAAATTTCTGTATTTTCTTCTCCGCCTTCATGTACCCACTGATTATAGGGCATACGACTGAAAGGGCATATTATTCCATTTCATTTAAAAAAATGACTAACTTTTGGATGGATCATCACCCTCAGGACCTCCTGCTGTTCTGCTCGATCTGATACCCTACCCCTTGCATGTCACCATTGGGCCCTCTTGCAGTGCCACCTGCTTTGACAGCAGTGGTTAGAATCAAGGGGAGGAGGTATCAAAGAAGAAAGTGTAAAGTGCTCGAGAGGGGTAGTTGCGATCCAAGCTGCTGTCCAATTGTGCTCTAGCACTTTATAGACAAAAGGTGTCCCAGTGCCAGTGTGCTGTAGGATGTAGGGTGCATCACACTCACTTGGTGGGCACAGGCCTCTGCTGTCTCCAGGCTTTTGTCCTCAGGAGCTGCCGCACACGTTGCATGGGTCACCAGATTCTTTGCAACAGTCAAACTTTTACTAAACAGTCCAAGTTCATCAGGTGGGTACAGATGGGATAGGGCACAGCAATTCAGACTTCTTTCCTCCTTAGTACAACTTCTCTTCTGCTCTGCCGCACGTTCATTCTGGACTACAAATTCCACTGACTCCATCAGCCTCAGGGATTTGTTGTCTACTCCGGCAGTGCACCAGGGACCGGCCACCTACCACCCATGTAATTCCATGTCCACTGACCTCATGATGTCAGAAGACCAGGCCCGCTCCTTGGTTCCTGGCCTGAGCCCTAGGCTCTAGACCAGTGTTTCATAAACTCCAGTCCTCATGGACCCCACAGGTCATGTTTTCAGAATTTCCATAGTATTGCACAGGTGAGAGAGTTCCTGATTCCTTGATGATACTTCCATCACCTGTGCAATACTATGGAAATCCTGAAAACATGACCTGTGGGGTCCGTGAGGACTGGAGTTTGGGAAAACACTGCTCTAGACGATGTTGGAATGTCCATCAGGGATCTCCATTTGGCCACTCACTGCCCTGAACGTTTGGCCCATGCTGCCCCACCGCACCTGAACTTGAACTCCACTTCACTGGCTGACACTGAACTCCCTCCTACCAGGACGTGCCCCTCTTTTTATCAGCACTAGTGCACTCCCATTGGGCTAATCTTAACCATTTCCTATGTACATGCTAACCTGTTCTATATCCTATGCTGTCCTGAGCTTATCCTTATACTCTACACTTCATATAATGTACATCACCATAATACATTATATCACATTACATCAGATGCACGTTACTTCACATATAAAAACGCAAGACGATATTCACATAGTTTGTCTGTTGTCTTCAGGGGCAGGAACAGGATAAGACAGTCCACATCTGTCACGGGTGTGTCAGAGGTGACAGACAGTCGCCCTGCAGTTGGTTGCAGGAGATCTATATGTTTGGCATTAGAGACATCTTCTTAGAGTCTGGCTGTCTCTAGGACCCAGCAGCTACCTTCCTCTGGCTAATTAGCTCTCTGGCCTGAGTGTATAAATACCTGGTGTGTCTGAGAGGGAGGTGCCGGTGATAATCATTACTACTTGTGAGGCTTTAGCAAGAGCAGTACTTCGTCCTCTCTGGAACTTGAGGGCGTGTGCGCATTTGGCTGGAGTTGTCTAAAGTTAAGCAATCCCCCCCCTGTTTGTCTACCCTTGCTGTCTATAGAGTTTAGTGGAGATCGACTAGTGCTCTTCTCCTCCCTTCCCTAGCCTTAGCCATATGCCAGGGAAAGTCAGGGTGATTGGTGAAGAGCCAATATAGGGACGGTAGTTCAACCAGGTGACAATAGACCAGACTAGGAGGTCTCCACTCCCCCCTTTCCCTAGTGTCTGGGCTCCCTTTCCCTCTTTCCTCTGTGTTGCACTAAGTCTTTCCCACACCCTTCATGACAACAACTCTACAACAAGCCCAGAATGAGGGCCTGGTGGTGACCTGCATTTGTTCTTCTTGCCTGCTCAGTGTCCCAGGCTTCCCTGCAATCATAGGCCCTTGTAATAGTCACTATGGTTACTGTCAGATGCGTAACTCTAGTAGGTACAAGGGTGGTAGCTGCACCCAGGCCATGGTGGTTAGGGAAGCCCTAAAGTTACCTCTGATCCTTATGAGAAGTCCAATATTATTAAAGTCCTGTGATAGTTGGGGCCTATTAGAGATTTTGCACTGGGGCCCATGACCTCCAAATTAAAATACTGGTCACTGAGCTTGGGAACAATGGACTTTATAGGCTATAGGATAATTATTTCTAAGTATCGAAAGGTCTGGACCCTTGGTCACTTGCTCATGGCGGGTTCAAGTATTTCTTATCATGGCTTTCGTCTTTGGTCTGACTGGTATTGCAACTGTGGCGCCCCAGGTCAAGTCGCCACAGAGGTACTGCATCTCACCCAGAGGTGTGGTACCCCACTCTCAGGTAAGGAGGGAGTACTAACCGGGACCCTCCCACCTACATCCAACACTACACCACTCCAGACCAGCAGGTGGGGCAAGATGCACTTGTTCACAGCTGAGCCCTGTCCCTGGCTGGAAGGGGGGAACCAAGAGAGGGAGAACCATGTAGTGGGTGTGGGTGGAGGAAGAAGTTCAGTGGAGCACAGACAGAAAGGGTCTAAAAGACAGAGAGAAACATCTAGAAGGGTCCAGTCCTGCTCAGGAGAGCAGTGCAGAAGGGTCCATGCTCCTGGCTCCAGTGCTTGGAGCAGGAGTTCAGTAGAGTGAGGGGAGTCGGGCCTAGTGAGAGAGGCCCAGGAGGAGAGTGAGGAGAGGAGAGAGGAGCAGTGAGGAGGGCTCCAGGAAGACAGAAGGGATACCAAGGGCACGGCGAGTGCAGAGGCCACCCGTGCGCCCGAATTCACGCCGACATGGAGGGATCAGGCCGCAGAAGGGGACCGGCCCCAGACTAGTGGAGAACAACCAGGCTCAGCTAGCCAACCGGAGGCTGCAGCATTTTCAAGGTGTTGCAGCCAAAATCCACAATTATATAGCCAAAAAGGTGGCCGCATAGTGTCCAGGGGACTGAGAGCACGTCACCCAACAAGGCCCGAGGCCACTGGCTTGGGACACTGATTGTGAGGCACAGGGCAGGCGGGCGAGAGCCAGCGCAGTGAGACCACCGGGAAAGGTACATGGAACGGGGTCCGTTTAAGTGCTCCTGAGGTACCTTAGAGGTTGCTGGATCCCTACACCGGAGGACACAGGACGACGTGAGCAGTCATTACCATTTGCAGCGGTAACCTGTAACTGCCTAGAACTGTGAGTAAAGCCTGAAGACTGCACCCCACTGTGTCCTTGACTCATTACTGCTCCACCAGCCCTGCACTACACCGCACCGACAACATCTACCTCATAACATCACTATATCCTGCCCCGGAGCTTAGCTCTGCCTGTGGAGAGCTGAACCAAATCTGCTGCATCACCATCAGCTCCAGGGGATCTGCACCGCAGCGGCGGCCCCATATAGCCGCATACCGCAGGTGGCGTCACGAACATTATCTCTAAAAATTTTATTCCCCTTTGACTTTCCCTTTAAGTGACTGCCCTGGGTCACGGACCGGGTCACTGCCACCGTGACATCCCCCCAGCACCGACCGGCCCGTCTACCGAGTACCCCACGGCCCAGGGGGGCGCGTCACAGCCCAATCCAATTCATTGACATTTTTCTGTTACGCTTAAGGCTGAACTGTTTGGCGTGAGCGTGAATTGTGGTCCCACTGTGCCACAGGTCGAGGAGTGTCTGGAGGGGCGTGACTAAGGACCTCAGCAAATCCGACCTCGGATGTATGGCGGCTTGACGACTCCTTGATTAGAGGAGGGACGAGGGAGGTGGACACGGTGCTACATCAGGGCAGACCTCGGTCACATGGCTGCTAACCCCCAACGAGGTATGCAGGTACTGGTAGATCCGGCTGGCAAACAGATAAGTGCGGGCAGGAATACCACAAGTGCGGCCAGGCAGGAATACCGCAAGCACGGCCAGGCAGGAATACCGCAAGCGCGGCCAGGCAGGAATACTGCAAGCGCGGCCAGGCAAGAATTCCGCAAGAGTGGCCAGGCCGGAAGACAGGGCTCTGTTCACATGGAACAGACAGGGCCAGGAAAGCAGAGGAAGATAGCAAGTACACAGAGGATAAATACAGGGACAGGGTAATGGGACAGACAGAGCCAGATGCAGACAGGGAACTTTCTATGAAGCAGCGAGTGGACACAACTCACAAACTGAAGTACAGAGACGACAATTAGGAGATAGGTTCTGGTACAGAGAACTGCAGGTTATGAGAAAGGTACTGGAACAGACACAGGAAGTAAAGGGAAAGATTAGACATAGATGAAAACAGGTGCCATGAAAGGACACAGTTCATACGGGAATACAGTTCCCAGGGTGGCGGAAACAGACAAGTCACAGGTAAAGGCGCAGGGTACAAACCGGGGTACTCAGCCCTCAAGGTGGCGGAAACAGGCTAGAAACAGGACAGGACCTGGAAACTCAGCAGTTGCACAGAACACACTGAAAGATAGTGTTGGTCAGGCCCCTTCCACAGAGTGGAGATGCTTTAAGTACCCAGTGCCTCACAGCAATAGGCTGGGGACACATTAGGAATGCGCGCACTGTTCCTTCAAGAATCAGGAAGTACTGGAGCCGCCGCCCTAAGCATGCAGCCAAGACACATGCACACAGCAAGCATAGTAACACAGTGCACAGCCTGGACTGGTGAGTGAGATGACGCGCCTCCAGGGCAGTGGGGTACTCGGTGTCCGGGCCTATGGATGCTGGGGGGGAATATGTCACAGTGGCTGGCCCGGTCCGTGGCCCAGGGCGGTCAACAAAAAGGGGATAGTTTATATGGGATTTGTAGTTTGATCGTGACGCCACCTGTGGTTTCTGGTAATTTTTACCAGCGCTGCTGCAGACCTCTGAGGCAGTTGATAGGCAGCTAGGATGGAACAGCTCCCCACAGGTGGAGCGGGCCTCAGGGCAGTGTAGAGTTTGACGGTGGGTGGTGACGCTGGGGCTTGTAGTGCAGTCGGGCCGGCACAGCAGGAGTAACTGACAGAGACAGGGGATTCGCTTCAATATCTTTACTGGTGCGGATGTCAGGTACAGTCCAGGGTACTCGGTAGGAAGGGTGCACTTCAGGACTTCTCCCCAGTGAGGGGGTATAGGGCCTCCTGGTCCATGTCTCCCTCTCTCTAAGCTCCTGGCCAGCCTGCAACTGGGCCTAGCTTCTGTGTCGTGCTGTTCCTTCACCTGTCGCTTGGTAGTAGGACCTTCCGCTGGCAACCACTATCCCTGGGTGCCGGGGCCTTCGTGGTTCCTGGTCCTGTAATGGGTTTAGCTTCAGGTCGGCCAGGGACTTGTAGTCCTCCTGGTATGCCGGTGATCCCTACTGGATATAAAGGGACCCTGTAGGTGCGGACCCAGTGTCCGGTTTGTTGGCATATACAACAGATTAGGACTTATTATAAGTGAAAGGAGGACTTTATACTAACCAGACAGCAGATGGCGATAGTGTGTATAGTTATATGCTTGCTGCTGTAGGGGAGAAAAGCTCTCAATTGTTGGTTGTTCTTACTTCCTGTTTTTTTCTTTCTTTCCTGAATGTGTTATGTAAGCAGCTCACGAACTGTGTGACACTGAATTGTATCTCATGTTTAACCAGTATGAAGTAAATACTGTTTACTCAAGATATCTTGCTGATTGAAGCTCTCGTAAGTACAGTGGTGACTGTAAGAAGATGCACTCTGCGACAGGTTATGGGCCCAGGCCAGAGCCCAGACACTAAAGCCCAGACACTACAGGACTGTACTACAAGAGGATCCTGGTTTATAACCCCAGATAACGGAGCACACAGATAAGCTCTGTAAACAGAAGGAAATACATCCAGATACAGAGTGACAAAGGAATTCATGATCCCAGGAGCTGGATATAATTACAGAGAATTCAACACAGGCAGGACATACAGGAACTATGAGCAAGAAGAAAAAACAGGAGAATATCTTCAGTACAACTCTCTAAACAAGTAAGACTATATAAAGTTGATGAGTAACACAGAACTGAAATTCACAGTAGCTAAACTGAATAATGAAAATTATCAGTTATGGAAATTCAAAGTAGAGATGTTGTTATCTAAGGATGATTTATGGGAAGTAATTGTTACAGAAAGACCAGATCAAGATAATCAGACATGGGATAAGAAGAATAGACAAGCGAGAGCCACCATTAGCTTATTAGTGGATGATGCTCAATTAATACATATAAGAAATGAAGAAACAGCTAAAGGAATGTGGGGAGAATTAAGAAAACTGTATGAAAGACCTAGCTTGAATCACAAGTTATTTTTATTAAGAAAGCTTTACAGTATGAGATTGAGTGCAAATGATGACATGCAGAAGCACATATTCTCAATGATGGAAGTGATATCACAGCTAAGATCTATTGGTGAAGACATTAAAGAAAGTCATCTAGCAGCTATATTATTGTGCAGTTTATCAGATTCGTATACAGCCTCGATAAATGCCCTTGAGACAAGACCAGAAACTGACATTATATTAGATTTTGTGAAAACAAGACTAATAGATGAAATCAGAGAAGAAAAGAACAAAGAAATGATTCTTCTACTGAAAAGGACAGTGAAAACGCTCTTAAAGCTACAGAATTTAAAAAACCCTATAAGAAAGAGACAAGAGAATGCTTCAGATGTAAGAAAAAAGGTCATTTAAAGAAAGACTGTACCATATGGAAAGCAGAACAACAAAAATTACAACATAAAAAGCACAATTTCTGATTCATGTGAGAATAATTGGAATGGCACATTTAAAGTAACAGACAAGAAATCATCACTTGGTTGGTTTATTGATTCAGGAGCAACGAGTCATATGACAAGTGACAAGAATTTCTTTACTGATCTTGATTTAGATAAGAAAGAAGCCATTTATCTTGCAGATGGAAGCAAAATAACCACAGAAGGTATCGGACAAGGTATGCTAAATTGTTCAAACAAGTTCGGACAAGATTCCAAGATACTTGTACAGGATGTGTTGTATGTTCCAAAATTGGAAAGCGGATTATTATCTGTGAAACGTTTAACAGCAAAAGGACTTACAGTAAAATTCAAAGGCAATGAGTGTGCAATTATTGCAGGAAACAAAGTGATAACCAAAGTCAAGGCAGATGAACAATGATATCATTTTGACAAACCAAAGGAACAGATGAAGGTATGTACACATGATCACAAAAGCTGTATTCACATGTGACATAGACGTCTAGGACATAGACATCCTGACAGTATAAGGGAACTACAGAGAAAAGAATTGACAAAAGATTTAAAGATATCAGATTGCTCAATTACCGTAAGATGTGAATATTGTATAAAATCCAAAGCCACAAGGATATCTATTCCAAAAGAAAGTGAGATGAAAAGCGAAAGACCACTTTATTTGGTGCATACTGACGTATGTGGACACATGAAAGTGACTACATCAGGAGGCAATAGATACATGTTGACTTTTATAGACGACATTTTGATTTGTTTTAAACAAGAAAGGGATAAAGAAAACATTCTAAAAATCCTGAAGCAACATTTCGAAATCAAAGACTAGGGAAATGTGAAACAGTACCTAGGAATACAGGTAGAAAGAGAAGAAGACGGAAGTTTCCTACTGAATCAAAATCACATGATTCAAGACATAACAGAAAAATTTGGATTAAAGGATGCAAAAACAGTAAAGTCTCCAATGGAAACTAATTATCTCAAAGAGATGAACAGTGAAAAAAATATTCTACCAAATAATGAAGAATACAGATCAGCAATAGGAAAACTACTGTATCTAGCGACCGTTACAAGACCAGACATCTTAGCAGCAGTAGGAATCCTGAGTAGAAAGGTATCAAAACCAAATAAAGCTGATTGGAATGCCGTGAAGAGAGTAATGCGTTATTTGAAAGGAACTAGCAATGTTAAGCTGAAATTACCCACAAGTGATAATTGCATTTTAACAGGATATGTTGATGCAGATTGGGCTGGAGATCCAACTCACAGAAGATCTACCAGTGGACATATTTTTTTTCTCTCAGGTGGACCAATAAGTTGGACAAGTAAGAAACAGTCAATTGTGACACTGTCTTCAACAGAAGCCGAATATGTTGCCGCAGCACATGCGAGTCAAGAAGTACTGTGGTTAAGACAATTGTTGACAGAATTAGGACAACCACAGTTGGAACCAACAAAACTGAAAGAGGACAATCAAGGATGTCTTGTTCTTGCTCAGATGGAAAGAGTCAATCTAAGAACCAAGCATATCGATGTGAAATATCATTTCTTGAGAGATCATCAGGAACAAGGAGTCTTGAAGTTAGAGTATTGTCCTACTGAAGAAATGACAGCAGACATCTTCACGAAGGCGTTGAATGCTGATAAACACCAGAGAATAATAAAAAAGTTGGGTTTGATTGAATAAGTCCTTACTGTTGAGAAAGGGTGTTGGCATATACAACAGATTAGGACTTATTATAAGTGAAAGGAGGACTTTATACTAACCAGACAGCAGATGGCGATAGTGTGTATAGTTATATGCTTGCTGTTGTGGGGGAGAAAAGCTCTCAATTGTTGGTTGTTCTTACTTCCTGTTTTTTTCTTTCTTTCCTGAATGTGTTATGTAAGCAGCACACGGACTGTGTGACACTGAATTGTATCTCATGTTTAACCAGTATGAAGTAAATACTGTTTACTCAAGATATCTTGCTGATTGAAGCTCTCGTAAGTACAGTGGTGACTGTAAGAAGATGCACTCTGCGACACGGTTTGTATACTCGATGGTGAGCCTATGATGCTCCTCTGCCCCTTCAACTCCTCTCTCCTCTCCTCTTTTCCTTCGGCCACACTCGGGGCCCTCAATACAGCAGCAGACGTGCTGCGTCTTCGCTGCTCTCAGCATCAGCACGCTCTCCTCAGACTAACTGAATTTCTGACTGACTGAACTGCCTGGTTCCACCCTCCATATATATATACCTAACGGGCTCCCTCTGGTGGTATGAGGTGGAAGGGTGGAGGTGTTTGTATGTAATGAGGGCCTCTTGTGGAGAAGTCCATCCATGCAACCTTTTGGGTTCTGTGGTACCTGTGAACAGCAGGGTGCCACATAAGTCGGCGGCCTTGCATGGTGGGAGATGGGAAGCCATGCCTGCACACCACCAGGGATGTTATAATTTGTAGGGCAAAATCAGAATTTTTCCTCCAATCCCGAACAACCATCTTATGGATATTATATTCAATACAGGTGCTAAAAAGTACTGCATAATACTCTTGTCATGAAAAGTAAGAATATTCCCAAATTATTAGGAAAGTTTCTCCATGGCTTTGCGGAGCTGGCACTATATTTGAACTATAGTCTCTAGGTTTTTGCTTCATGTCACCATTTTATGTTCACTCCATTAAACACCAAGAAATGTGTGCACCATCTCCCCGCTAATCCTATTAGCTGCCCTAGGGAAAGCACTGCTTACACACATGCCTACTGCTTACCCTTGCAGGTTAAGGTCATATTATCTCAATCTGTTAAATTTGTCTGTAACCATGGGTACGTCATGACTTGTGTAGAAGTTTGGAGAAATGGTAGTATGATATTTAATTCTGCGTTTGTACGTAATTGTAGATATGTGACGTTAATGACAATGGGGCTTGTCCTAGATGTACAGTACTTGTTGCCTCAAGTCTAATTAATTTTACAAAGAAAACACACAATGCCAGTTTTTCCTTAACCTGTTCTGAAAACTGCTAGCATCATACTGGCCTCTTCATTGTAATTAAAGCCTGAGGCACAAAACAAACAAACACCTCATTATCAGAATAAATGGAGTACTTACAGATTCCAAACTCTACATTAATGCTCTTCACAAAATGTATTTAACATCTGACCTCTCAAGAATCGCTGCCATATTCCGTTCCTCACATCTAATTCGACAATTACATTGAAGAAAGAGAATGGAATTCCCGATCTAAAAGATGATGGTCAATTGCAGATCATAGTCCCACAATATTTCACTCTAGGATCCAAGAATTTCATTCAAAGTAATGGTAAAGGTCTACCTTTAATAATCATTTGATGTATTGGAGAAAATGGAAAACTTCTCTAAATACTTTTGTTACCTGTTGTTCTGTGTTAACTTTTTATTTCATATTTGCAATGTATTACTATCTGGAAACCTCCAGTGAGAAGGTTAACTGATACTGATGGATCATAAAAGGGTTTTCTGGATTTAAAATATAATTATTCATAAGCTAACACAGGGCTAAAACAATGAATTCAGATGGTATTCAACTTTCCAAGTTTTAGTTGTGGCTCTTTTCCTATGATCTACGTTTACAGGCTGCAGCGATGATGACATGTCTTCAGATCACTGGAGTATAGAGATATGAGAACTATCTCAGTTTATTGTGGATAATAAAATGTTAAAAATAGGAAAAACTATGACTTGATATATTTATTATGCTAAAGGTGTTGGCCCAACTTTTACATTGATGACCTATCCTTTGGATAGGTCATCAATATCTGATAGGTGGGGTAAGACAGCCAGCACACCTGCCCGAAAAATCAGCTGTCCCCAGTGCTGGTGGCCACCGGAAGTACTAAGTTGTGGAGCTGCATAACGCAGCTCTTTCAATAGTATATTGGTCATGGCCGGTTACTGCACATCCGCCCCCTATTTGATTCAAATGTGCTGTACCCGGCCACTATAACATTGACGGAACTCTGCTATACAGCTCTACAGCTGTGCAATTCCGGCGGCTGTTGGCAGGAGAACGGTTGATTAACGGGGGTGCTGGGTTGCACCATTTATGATTAGATATTGATGACCTAGGCTAAGGATAGGCCATCAATATAAAGTAATGGACAATCGCTTTAAACAACTTTTTTGTACCAGTATTCATTAATACGCTCTAAACTCATGACGTTTAATGTAAGAACTGAATAGAGAGATCTAATAAAAATATCAGATCAATCAACAGTAGTTTGTTGACTGGTTCTATGTTGTAACAGGAAAACCTTACATGCAAAAGGGGAAGGTAGATTGGTAGTTTTGCTAACAAATTAAAAAGATATTAAAAAGTCTTCATGAAAGTCATCTAAGGTCCACATGAAAGTTGATCAAAGGCTCCGATTTTGGTGGGACTGGCCAATTATCTAATTTTTATGGTGGTCTCTAGACTTACAGTTTTTATGTTCTGGTGTCTGGAGAGACTCCAGAGCTTAATAATGGATATTAAATTTACTGAGAATAACTTCTCTGTGAAATTAATTTCTTAGAAAAATCCATGTGAAGAGACAAATATGATAGGCACATCATATCAGATTTCTGCCAACTCTTCTGGATGGTCATTTGGGACTTGGGTGATCATCTGATCACCCTTTGTCCTGTTCATTTACTGTGCAGTGGCCATTGCAGGTGAAGTATAGTATTACATGTCATGTGAATGACCATTCATGTAATTTCCTAGAAGAGCATTGCATGGCTTATAAGCCTCCTCATACAGGCATGTCAAGCATGTCACTCTCTACGAGGAGAAACGTTACCCCCTAGATCCAATGTAAATCAAAGAATGTTGTAGTCTACCTAAATGTGAGCTGCTTGGACAGTTCTGATTCATAGAAGGGGTCCTAAAACAGGGATTGATACTAAGAGGCCATAAGGTCAGAGGGCACATGAACAGGAGTTGTTTGCATGAGATGTCTCCTTCTAATGTGGCTATAAAACTTGTTTTAATAGTAATATTAATGCATTATGTTTGATTATGTAAAATATATTGAATTGATCTATGAACATTCTTATATCAGCAACATTTTTGCCAAGCCATCGCAATAACTCGACAAGGATATGATGTAAAAGAATTTAAGCTTTTAAGCGTCTGGTGCTCCCAATGAAGGTGTCTTGTTCCTCCTTTCTAATTCATTAGTGAATAAATCTACGATAAGCAAAGTAAATTAGATTCAGTGACATTCTGCTAATTAAGTCATCGTCCTTTGCCTGGCTTGGCTGCATTTTTAATTACTAGCTAATCTCATCAATATGGTGTCCGACTGGCAGACTGCAGACCTGTGTGTTAGAACTATAGTGATTCGCGAATACAGGTTCTCGACTCGGCTTGACCCGTCACTGTGTGTCCAAGGGAAAGAATTTAAGCATGCAGAAATTCTTGGCTGTCAAGTAGCTCTACAGAAACTTATAAAATGTCATAGAAACTATAAAATAACCAATTATATAGGATACAGGAAAACAATGGTGATGGTGCTTATCACAGATATATAACAGCATAATAATTATAAATTAATTGACAAATATAAATTAAAACACTGGCAAAGTATTTTGCCAGATTTAAAGCAGATGTCCAGACTCCTCCTTTATTGGGCTTATTGGCTTCTATATACTGTATATATTTCCCATTAATATGTTGCCTCACTAATGGTTCAGTTGCTTGTAGTTGGTGAAAGTTCTGTCCTTAACGAGTGTTATGGAAATTAATGATCCATAGGCTAATTTCATGGAGAACTTGTGATAAGTTTATATAGACAAAAGCCAATCTGAATAGGTAGAGCTAAAGTGGAAAGTATGGAGGAAGAGCAGAGTGTCGCAGATGTATCAAGTGTGACAGACAGTCGTTCTGGATCCGGCTGTAGAAGGTCACTGCACTTGGCATTGCAGACGCCTTCTTGATCCTCTCATCTCTGTAGTGTAGTGATAGTCTGCTTCCTTTAGGACCCAGAAGTGACCTCCACCTCCTGCTGCTAATTGACACACCCTTGCTTGGTAGTTAAAAACTCTCAGTGTCTCCAGAGAGTCGTCGGTGATAGTTCTATGTTCCTCTGTCCATGCCTGGAGTGCTAGTAGTTGGCTAGTTTCTTCATGGCTGTCCCTTGGAGGACAGTTGGCGTTACCTCTCTGGTGTCTTCTCAATCTAAGTGTATCCCCTTTGTTTGTTTATCTTGTTGTCTTTAGTTACAGTCAGATCTGACTAGTGTTCACCCCATCTACTCCCTACCTATGGCCTAGCTCTAGGGACATTCAGGGATTAGGTTTCCTGCTCGGCGATAGGTGCGGAATCTATATAGGAAAGATGGGGAAGTCAGGGTGATATTAGATCTGCCTAGGGGTCTCCACTCCCTCTTTCCCTAGTTGTTGGGCTCCCTTTCCCCTCTTCTTGTTGTACACTTGTTACTTCCCTCACCTTGCGTGACACGGATGGAGTATGGAGGAACAGCAGAGTCTGAGGGGGAGTATGGAGGAAGAGCAGAGTGAGGGGGCGATTCATCAATACCCGCAACTCTCTCTCCGGTCTTGATGAGGGAGAGTTTTGGAGCAGAAGCACCTGATTCATTAAGAAGCTTACTCCTCTAATAAATCAAGTGAAGTGCGTAGTAGCATGTGCCACTATGTGTGCCTTGCCATAAATCTTACTCCAGCTCTTGCTATAGTGAGATTTGTGGCATAATGAATAGTGAGATTTGTGGCATAATGAGTGCCACCGCTCGTCATAAATTTGAAGAGTAAGGGTCACCACCCCCCATCCCTCCCCTGTTTGGCCCAAACTCTGACCACTTTTTTTCTGCACTACCTCACGTTTTCACAAAGAATACGACTTTTAAAAACTTTTTTTTGCCAGAAATCTGTTGAAAAAGCTTTGTTGAATCTCCCTTTATGTTTTTATAAGCCTAAAGCAGTGACCGATATTACAAGTTCTCATACAAACAATATAATGGCTGCAAGCTTGTAGTTCCATTAATTCCTCCACACAATGTACGGAAATGTGCCACTTAAAGTTAATGAGCTGTGTTTTTTAGGTGTTAAGTCCCACTTCCTACCAATCTGATATTGATCATCTATCCTAAAGATACAGTACTGCGCAAAGGTTTTAGGCAGGTGTGGAAAATGTTGCCAAGAATGCTTTCAAACAAACAACAAAGTGAGTGAACAAAAGAGAAATCTAAATCAAATCAATATTTGGTGTGACCACTCTTTGCCTTCAAAACAGCATCAAAGCATTAATTCTAGATACACTTGCACATAGTAAAGAATTCAGGAGGGCGGTTGTTCCAAACATGTTAGAGAACTAACCACAGATCTTCTGTGGATGTAGTCCAATATACAGCTAATTTAAGTAAGAAATAACTTCAGCGTAAAGAAGAACAAGGAGTCCTGGAAGTGATGATATGGCCCACAGAGCACTGATCTCAATATCATAAAGTCTGTCTGGGACTACATGAAAGATTTATACAAACCTACCTTCATAGAAGATATGTGACTCATTTTCCCAGATGTTTGAAACATTTTCCCTATGAGTTACTTCAAAAACTGTATAAGTGTACCTAGAAGAATTGATGCTTTGATGTGGTTTTTAAAGCAAATGGCGGTCACACCAAATATTGATTTGATTTATATTCACTTCGCAATTTATTAATTGCTAAAAATAAACTATTAACACTTATATTTATGAATAGAATTCTTACTATTAACTATTAACACTTCTATTTATGAATGGAATTCTTACTTTGCAGCACTTTTTCCACACATGAGTAAAAGTTTTGCACAGTGCTGTAGGTAACAATCTTAAAGAATATGGATAAATTACTGGGCAATTTTTTTTACTTGACCCTTTCACTATCGGGCGATTTTAATTTTTTCGCTTTCATTTTTTCCTCCCCTTCAGTCAAGAGTCATGTGATGCACTGGAAAGCGGGAAAAAAAATCCAACTGCAGTGAAATTGGAAAAAAAATGCAATTTCACAATTTTTCTTTTTTTTTGACGTGGGGGGGGGGTATTTACCATGTTCACCATGTGTTAAAACTAACCTGGCAATATGATTCTCCAGGTCAGTATGATTACGCAGATACCAAACATATATAACGTTTTTTTTTATTTAAGTGGTGAACAAAATTCAGAAATTCTTTAAAATATTTTTTTTGCTTTTGGAGCCTTTTTCCGAGTCGCGTAACGCTTTCAATTTTCAGGCTATAGTACTGTATAATGGCTTACTTTTTGCACCCTGAGCTGATGTTATTACTAATACCATTTTGTGGTAGTTACAATGTTTTGATCGCCTCTCTTTGCATTTTATTGCAATGTTGCAACAGCCAAATTAACGTAATTCTGGTGTTTTTTATTTTAATTCTTGTTTTTCTTTTAGTTTTTTCATTATTTTAAAAACTCTTTTTTTTTACTTTGTACTGTATTTAAGTCCCCTTAGGGGACTTGAAGCTGTGATCATCTGATACCTTGTGCTACACATAGCACAAGGTATCAGACAGAAACGCTGGCTTTCAGAGGAGGATCATCATGACAAGCACAGAGGTGTTCAGCAGACCTCTGGCTGTCATGGCAACTAATCGGCGTCCCGCCATCACGTCACGTGTTAAATGCCGCTGTCAGAGATTTACAGCAAGATTTAACAGGTTAACAGCCATTGGCGCAAG
The DNA here is from genome assembly GCF_046119375.1 of Phyllobates terribilis. Classification (NCBI taxonomy): domain Eukaryota; kingdom Metazoa; phylum Chordata; class Amphibia; order Anura; family Dendrobatidae; genus Phyllobates; species Phyllobates terribilis. The sequence continues at coordinate 211,126,770 of NW_027362769.1, read as the reverse complement.
GAAAAATGCAAGGAGAGGCAGGCTCGGCATTCGAGCCCACATCAAAAGCAAGGACACGACATATGAAAGGGTTAAATGCATGCATTTTGGGCTAAAATAACTTTATCAATTGGGGTTCATTAAAAAAATTGCTCTGTTTGGCTTTTAAGACTGTTTACTTTTCTGCACATAACTAACTGCAGAATAAGATTAATTAAGAATCTGTCAGTGAGCTCATTCTGAAGGGGAGTTTGTAGTTCTTTTAAGTATCTTCAACTGATCTCTTCTGTGCAAATTGATGAATACAGACTGCATCAAAGTTGAGCCAAACTTTGATGTGATCATAAATTAGCTTAGAGGAGCCTAGAAAAAGTTCTATAAACAAGTTACAAACTGTTTGGTAGAAGCCAAACAGTGCAACATTTTTAATGAACCCCAATGAAAAATATTATCTTTAGCCTAAGATAAATGGATTTAAGTAATAAAAATGCCACTTAAAGTTTCCACATCCTTTTAAAATGCTGGGAAACCCTTTAACTATCTACTTGCAAAATATAGACATCTATTTCTTGAACTGGCTTAACTGTTTTTCATGTACAGCTGATAACACCTCAGCTAGAGATTGCTACAACAATCAATGATCTAATACACAAGCCAGGAGTGCAACAATTTAAAGGGGTTTTCCACTACAAGACAACCCCAGTTTAATCAATTTAGGATCCTATACAAAACACTTACTTTAGTATTAGTTCTGTAATTATTTACAGGAAAAAATAACTTATAAAAAAACAGAATAGCTCTCCCATGTAACATAATGCCATGCAATTCACACGATACATTGAATTTATGAACTTAATTTTATATTTACATGTTCATAATATCTCGTTTCTGGCCACGGTGTAACATTCTGTTGGTACAATACATTTCATAAATTAACAGGTGTATCATGAAGGCCTATTTTGTACATTGGAGGTGGCTCGGAACATTTCTCTCATATACTAGTAGTGCCTCTATGTATTACCCCTGTTGGGATTTATTTATGAGAGTGGTTGCCATAGTAAACTGGACTTTGGGAACCAGCTTGAAATGAACATTTAGTGAAATCTTTGCAGGTATATTGCATTGTTCTGTCTTATAAAGGGCAAGATTAAAAATATCTTAAAATTGGAAATCAATAGCTGCACAGTATTCTACTTATCTACAACTGTTTCCTTTCTGAAGGGCACATTGGCGGTTGAGATCGTAAAATATAATAGTGAAAAATGCCTGTCGAGATGCAGAATCCTCTTAAAAACTGTATATAAGTGTTACTTGTAAAGGGCAAGATATGCCTCTCACTAGAAGTGGTGATGTGATTTTATATATATATAGTGTGCTTGTTAGGTACATTTTTCCAGAAACACAGACATGGCCGAAAGTGTTGGCACCCTTGAAATTGTTCCAGAAACAGTAGTATTTCTCCCAGAAAGTGATTGCAATTACACATTTTCTTATACACATGTTTATTTCCTTTGTGTGTATTGGAACAACACAAACAAAAAGAGAAAAAAATGCAAATTGGGCATAATTTCAAACAAAACCCCAAAAATGGTCTGGACAAAATTGTTGGTACCCTTAACTTAATATTTGGTTAAGCAACCTTTGAAATATATAACTACAATAAATCACTTCCTATAACCATCAACAAGCTTCTTACACCCCTCAGCTGGAATTTTGGACAACTCTTCTTTTGCAAACTGCTCCAGGTCTTTCATATTTGAACGGCGCCTACTCCCAACAGCAGTTTTAAGATCTCTCCATAGATGTTCAATGGGATTTAGATCTGGACTCATTGCTGGCCACTTCAGAACTCTCTAGCACTTTGTTTCTATCCATTTCTGGGTGCTTCTTGAAGTATATTTGGGGTCATTGTCCTACTGGAAGACCCATGACCCAGGACGCAAACCCAGCTTTCTGACACTAGACAAAACATTGCAACACAAAACCCTTTGGTAATCTTCAGATTTCATGATACCTTGCACACAGTCAATGCAACCAGTGCCAGGAGTAGCAAAACAATCCCAAAACATCTTTGAACCTCCACCATATTTGACTTTAGGTACTGTGTTCTTTTCTTTGTGGGCCTCATTCCGTTTTCTGAACACTAGAATGGTGGTGTGCTTTACCAAAAAGCTCTATCTTGGTCTCATCTGTCCACAAGAAGCTTTCCCAGAAGGATCTTAGCTTACTCATGAACATTTTGGCACACTGCAGTCTAGCTTTTTTGTCTGTGTCAGCAGTGGGGTCCACTTGGGTCTACTGCCACAGCTTTTCTTTATATTCAAATGTCGAAGGATAGTTAGTGCTGACACTGTTGCACCCTGATCCTGCAGGACAGCTTGAATTTCTTTGGAACTTGATAGGGGCTGCTTATCCGCCATCCGGACTATCCTGCATTGCAACCTTTCATCAATTTTTCTCTGCCATTCATGACCAGGGAGATTTGCTACAGTGCCATGGGTTGGAAACTTCTTGATTATATTGTGCACCATGGATAAAGAAACATCAAGATCTCTGGAGATAGACTTCTAACCTTGTTCTTGTTAAAATTTTCAACAGTTTTGTTTCTCAAGTCCTCAGACCGTTCTCTTCTCCTCTTTCTGTTCTCCATGGTTAGTGTAGCACTCAATGCAAAAATGTAGTCAACTTCTCCCCTTTTTACCTTATTTCAGGTGTAATTTTAATATTGCCCACACCTGTTACTTGCCACAGGTGAGTTTGAATGAGCTTGAAACAAAGTTATTTACCTACAATTTTGGAAAGGTGCCAACTAGTGATGAGCGAGCACTAAAATGCTCGGGTACTCGTTGCTCGGGTCGAGCAAATTGGAATACTCGGATGCTCGACCAGAGCAACGAGCCCAATGTAAGTCTATGGGAAACTCGAGCATTTTTCAGGCGGCTCCCCCCGGCTGTCTGCAGAGGGCCTAAAAATTGCCCAAATCGGTGGGAACAATGCTCAAATGACATGGAAACAGCATGGGGAAGACCCCTGGAAGCATCTCTGAGTCCCAGATCACTGCTGTCAACAACGTTGTCAGAGTATTACGCCACTTTTACAGACTCACAATAAAACATACAAAAACAAAACCAAAATGGATTTTCCTGGGAAATATGTTAAGGAACATCCTTTCCAGAGTAATGACTTGTATATAAGGCAAAATAAATAACCAAAAACAAAAATCCTCCTCCACACCTTGGGCTATGTTCACACGTAACGTTTTTGATGCGTTTTTGCACTTTTGCATTGCTTTCGACCAAGACAAATGCATTCACCAGGAAATGTAATTTTAACATTTTACAACCTTATCTGGCCATGTGGTGTGTGACACATCATCAGACACATGCATACAGTGCTGAAAAGACATGGGAACAGCATGGGGAAGACATCTGGAAGCATCTCTGGCTCCCAGGTCACTGCCTAAAAGTGTGCCCATCATAAGTGATCCTTGGCGCATGCGAAGATGCCTCCGGCCATGCACCTGTCGTTGCAGACTTGCAACAATCACCGTCCACGTCCTTGTCCCAGTGCAGTGTTCAGTTGTCCCTACCCCATTCCTTGGAATGCAAGCGCAAGTATGCAATACTATACTGCCAAATTTTTGACAGCTGCTTGCACTTGAAATGTGGCCTTTTTAGGCTTGTGGAAGCGGAAGATTTTCATAACCTCATGCCGGCGGCAGCCGGGTGTCCATACTCCGTCCCCAGCCGCCACTATATTTCCCGGTGTCGTCTCCGACTTCCACAAGCACGGGTCCCACAACATTACCCGTGCCCTCCCCAGTGCACTTACTGGAAAGGACCGCCTAACCACAAACACGTGGACAGGTGAATGTGGCCAGGGATGGTACGGAGCCAGTCCACAGCTTTTTTTGCTGAGTTGTATTTCACCACAGCCATATTCTTTAGCTTGGTGAGAGGACTTGGCAAACCATATCTACCCAGCTGTCATTTCTCCCAGGAAGTCCTCTAAAGCTACTTTCAATAGAAAGTGGCCTTTTAGGCTCATGGAGGCGGAAGCTTTTCACAGCCTCATGCCTCGTGTCCATACCTGGTCCCCAGCCGCCACTCTTTCTCCCGGTGTTGTCTCCGCCTTCTACAAGCGCGGGTCCCTGAACATTACTGCTGGTACTTTTCTGTGGGAATCTGCTTGCCTCCTACCAGCCTGGAATATTTCCAGTAAACTATGGTACGACGCCATGGTATTAGCACTGCCCCCAGTACCAGTAGCGAAGCCTTCCCCAATTTCCTTTTCAGGAATTTTATTTGGTAGACTGAGTGGCTGCCCAAATACATTAGTTTCTCACAAAGGAGCTGAAGATAGAGTGGCAGTAGGTGCAAGTTTCTCCAGCCTGTTAGATATCAGAGGGTGAACGGCAGCACATTGGATCAGTGGTTAGCACAGAAGCCTTGCAGCGCTGGGATCCTGGGTTCAAATCCCGGCAAGGATAACATCTGCAAAGATTTTTTATGTACTCCCCGTATTTGCGTGGGTTTCCACCTCAGTAAAAAAGCAGCTCTAGAGTGTCTGGGAACCTTCCCACACACTTTTCTTAGCCAGGACTGCTTCTCGGGAGGGTTGGACGGTCCAACCAGAGAATCCTCTGGTGTGCCCTGGCTTCTACATCAGGAGAGTTCATGATAGCGCTAACTTTGCAGCTGCTATGGGGCTCTTGAGCGGGGGAGAAAGGTTAGCCCTCAGAAACAAATCCTCTGGTGGGCACAATGTTTTTCAATATGAAACAGCTTCTCAGTGGGAGTTGTATTTCACCACAGCCATATTATTTAGCTCGGTGAAAGGACTGGCATAGAGGGAAACCATATCTACTCCGGCTGTAATTTCTCCGTCACCAGGTTAGGCCCATTGTCACACACGTCCATGCCTGGCTGTATGTTCAGCAGTGAGAGCCACAGATCAAGCTGCTGTGTTACAGCTTTCAACAACTCTGCAGTGTTGGGTTGTTTGTCACCTAAGCATTAAGCATGTTATCTTCAGCATAGCCTGTTGCCGCTTAGCCAAGGCAGTGCTGCAGTGCTTTCAGCTTGTGACTGATGTGGTCATTTCGGAGATGGAGGAGGTGCAGGAGCTGAACAATGTGATTACATTGAGGTTACATTGGCAACTCAGTTTTTATACTAAAGAAAGATCCTACTGTTTTTTTACGTTATTTTTTAAGGCAAATGCATTCACCGGGAAATGTCATTTTAACATTTTAAAACCTTATCTGGCAATGTGGTGTGTGACACATCATCAGACACATCCTGTTTCATTGATGATGGAGGGACTCTGAAAGACAGATAGAGCAGGGTCACAGTAACGAGTAGAGATGAGCGTTGTTCTACTCGAACTGTTCGCCAATCTCAAATTCGAGCTGTTTTGGGCGGTGTTCGAGCCGTTCGGCGAACACGAACAATTTGAGAAAAATTCGGCTGTTCGAGGTTATGTTCGATAACTGTTCGTGCACCAAAATCATAACTGGATTTTTTCTCAGTAATGATGAAAATTAATGTTAATATGCAGTTTGAGTGTACAGCGGGGTGGGGGGAGGGGCAGGGGATGGATCTCTGCAGGAACAATGAAGATCTCCATTTTTTTTTCTCTTTCCCGCATTTGCAGTGGGGAGGTGCAATCTGTCAGCCTATCAGCAGCGCACACACGGAGCAAAGTGCTTTTTTTCACACAAGCAAGGGCATGTGTCATTGGCAGTGTATGTCACATGTCCTTGCCCTATAAGACCAAGCCATTTTCCCCGTCGCCACCATTTTCTCACTGCTGCAGCTGCGTGTTAGACGGCACCGCTGTTGCTGTGTGCGCTATACCTTGTTAATTTCAAGCCAATTTTCGCACAAATATACAGATAGCTTGGGAGTAGGGAATAGTTGTGATTGCAGTCCTTTTAAGGACTAGGTTACAGCATTTCCTACGACTTTTATCAGGGAGGTCTGTGCTCTTAAATAGATAGGTTGTGGGAGTAAAGACTAAGTGTAATTGGAGTCCTTTTCAGGACTAGGTTACATGAGTTCCTATCAGTTTTTGCCAGGCAGGTCTGTGCCAGTGCTGTGCAAGTTTTTTTCACAGCATTTGGCTGAATCTAGCAAAGCTAATCCTTTTTGGCCTATTGCAGAGTGTGTTAGTCAGTGGAGTAGCCTATCTGTGTTGCAAGATATAATACCTGTGTATAGAATACCAATTTTTTTACTGCACCTAGTGAAGTAAAATCTTTTGGGCATAGCATCATTCTATTAGTCCATCTATACTGACCTCCATCAGGTTGCAAACTGAATATAATTTTTTTCTGCATCTAGCTCTGAAAAAATATTTGGGCTTCTAGCAGTGTGTGGGACTTGGTCTATTAGTCCATCTATACTGACCTCCATCAGGTTGCAAATTAAAAATATTTTTTTTCTTCATTTAGCTCTGAAAAAATATTTGGGCTTCTAGCAGTGTGTGGGACTTGTTCTATTAGTCCTTCTATACTGACCTCCAGCAGGTTGCAAATTGAATATAATTTTTTTCTGCATCTAGCTCTGAAAAAATAGTTGGGCTTCTAGCGGTGTGTGGGACTTGGTCTATTAGTCCATCTATACTGACCTCCATCAGGTTGCAAATTAAAAATAATTTTTTTCTGCATCTAGCTCTGAAAAAATATTTGGGCTTCTAGCAGTGTGTGGGACTTGGTCTATTAGTCCATCTATACTGACCTCCATCAGGTTGCAAATTAAAAATAATTTTTTTCTGCATCTAGCTCTGAAAAAATATTTGGGCTTCTAGCAGTGTGTGGGACTTGGTCTATTAGTCCATCTATACTGACCTCCATCAGGTTGCAAATTAAAAATATTTTTTTTCTGCATCTAGCTCTGAAAAAATATTTGGGCTTCTAGCAGTGTGTGGGACTTGGTCTATTAGTCCATCTATACTGACCTCCATCAGGTTGCAAATTAAAAATAATTTTTATCTGCATCTACAGTACCTCTGAAAAAATATTTGGGCTTCTAGCAGTGTGTGGGACTATTTGTATTAGTCCATCTATACTGACCTCCATCAGGTTGCAAATTCAAAATAATTTTTTTCTGCATCTAACCCAGCCAATAGTTTTGGCCTAATACCACAGTTTGGCCACTCAGCTCTGCTCGGTTACCATCCATTGTTTTTTTGTGCAAACAACTCCAGAGTTGTGAATTAGTTAACCACAAAAATGAGTGGAAAAAGGCCTGCTGCTGGTGGAAAGGGGAATAGGCGTGTTGGGAAGGGGAAAAAAGGTTGTGTCCGTGGGGTAGGTGTTAAAGCAACAGTAACATCTGCAGAAGAAAGACCATCTTCCAGCCAAACTAAAATGTCTACTTCTTTTAGCGGACAATGTGATAAGATCCCTTTCTTACGGCCACGCCAATCGCTACAAATTCCAGATGAGGCACAAAAACAGCAGGTGCTTCAACGGATATCAAGTGCTCCTTTAAGTGGGCTCTCCTCCACATCAACTTCAACATCACAAATACTCCAGTCCTCAAAGGTGTCACCCAAATCGCACTTGCTTCCTCACAGCTCCCAAATCTCCAGCTGCCCGTCTGAGTATGAGGTAGAACAGATGGTTGAGTCTGCAGAGCTGTTTACTCATACTATAGCCTGGGAATCGGAGGTCGACTCCAGCGCTTCTGTGAATCCAGACGAGGAAATGATCTGCACTGATGCCCAGAATCTTTATGAGTCGGATCCAGGACCAGACGCAGAAGGTTCTGACCATAATGTAGACCCTCATTCCCAAACTGTAACTCCTGTTGGTGGAGACAATGAGGAAGACGATGATAAGACTCAAATACCTGATTGGAGCGACAACTTTAGTTTTTTGTCAGGGCAGGAACAGGTTGGCTCTGAGGACGACGGGTGTGATAACGCACAGGGTGATGATGATGAGGTCGGAGATCCCACTTACTGTCAACCCACAGTCAGCCAAGAGATGAGGTCAGCACAGGAGGTGGAGGAAGATGCTAGTGACGACGAGGTCAGGTTGCGCCTTCCTGGACAGAGACGTAGTACTGGAAGCACGTCAACAACTGCATCCTCAAACACAACTCTGCCTCTCACCACAAGTCGTGGTGGCTCTTCAGGTCGCATGGGTGCTAAGCCTTGCATAGCCTGGGCATTTTTTCAGATCGATAAAGATGACCCAACTCGTGTTATCTGTAACATTTGTCAGCAAAAGCTAAGTAGAGGCCAAAAAATACATAGTTTGAGTACTTCATGCATGAACCGGCACATGGACATGAAGCATAAGTTGCAGTGGGAAGCTCAGTGTGCTACAATGCGGCCTAGCCGGCCGGGCCAATCACCGTCTGCCATATCTTGTGCATCCGCGGCCTCTTCATCCTCTGTGACTGGGGGGACAGCAGTCACACCTGTTTTGGGGCGCAGACCTGCCACCTCTTTACCCGCAACAGCCAGCGTGATTGGCAGGTCATCATTTTCTTTGGAGGTGGTAACACCAGCTGGTGTTGAGCGCTGTCCGACATCGATAGCACCACCTTTGGATCAAGGCAACCTAACATGTCCGCCTGCATCTTCCTCACAGACCGGCAGTTTGCCGGGGACACCCTTATCAACCCCGTCTAAGCACAATAGCCAGCCCTCGGTCCCTCAGATGTGGACAAGTAAAAGACCATTTCCTCCTAGCCATGAGAAAGCTAAGAGGTTGAATTTCACCATCTGCAAGCTCTTGGCTACAGAAATGCTGCCTTTCCGCCTGGTGGACACAGAGGATTTTCGAGACCTTATGTCCGTCGCAGTGCCCCAGTACCAGATGCCCAGTCGGCACTACTTCTCAAAGAAAGGTGTGCCTGCGCTCCACCAGCATGTCGCACACAACATCACCGCTTCTTTGAGAAACTCTGTGTGTGACAGGGTGCATTTCACCACAGACACTTGGACGAGTAGGCATGGACAGGGGCTTTACATGTCGCTGACTGGGCACTGGGTAACTATGGTGACAGCAGGACAAGGGGCTGCTGTCCAAGTCTTGCCGTCCCCACGAGTTGTGCGTCAATCCTCTTTATGTCAAAGTTCCTCCACTGCTTCTGCCTCCTCAACCTCCTCTCGGTCTTCCACCTGCACCCAAAGCCTGTCTGGTCATGCCACAAGCTTTCTAACTGCGCAGAAGGGATCCTGCACACCTCCTTACTATGCTGGCAGTAGGGCTCAACGTCATCAGGCGGTTTTTACATTGAAATGTCTGGGAAATGTGAGTCACACAGCTGAGGAGTTGTGGTCAGCTCTGGAGAACCAATTTCATGAATGGTTGTCTCCACTGGACCTGAAACCAGGGAAGGCCGTGTGCGACAATGCTGCAAACCTGGGTGCGGCCCTTCGCCGGGGCAATGTCACACACGTGCCTTGTATGGCTCACGTGTTGAACCTGGTTGTCCAGCAATTTTTAGCCCACTATCCCAGACTAGATGGCCTTCTGCAGAGGGCACGGTCGCTGTGTGCTCACTTCCGCCGTTCGCATCCCGCAGCTCAGCGACTTACATCTCTACAGAAGTCGTTGGGCCTGCCACTTCACCGGCTAAAATGCGATGTGCCTACCCGGTGGAATTCAACTCTGCACATGTTGCAGCGACTGTGGCAGCACCGACAAGCCCTGGTGCAATACGTTCTGACGTATAGCCTGGGCCAACGAGATTCAGAGGTGGGGCAAATCACGCTGGAGGAGTGGTCTCAGATCAGGGACCTATGCACCCTTCTGCACAGTTTTGAAATGGCGACGAAGATGTTTAGTGCTGACGATGCCATTATCAGCATGACTATTCCGGTGATTTACATGCTGGAGCACATGTTAAACAGAATTCGGAGTCAGATGGTGGCACAAGAGGAGGTGGAGGAAGTAGAGGAGGAGGAGTTGTATGCGGAAGGACTAACATCTGCAAGGTCCAGACGGTCGGCAGCACCAAGGCGGCAGGCATGTGAGGGTGGGGGAGATGGTTTTACCAGGGCGCATGGTAGCAGCCAAACTAGTGAGGAAGGTGCAGGAGCCCAGGAAGAAGTGGAGGACGAACTGATGGAAGACTCATCAGATGAGGGAGACCTTGATCACATTTCTGTTGTGCGAGGTTGGGGGGAGAGGACAGAGGAAGGAAGCATGATTGTTACCTCGCCACCAACACAACAGGGACTTGGTGCTCCTGGATGCGCAACACACATGAGTGCCTTCTTGCTGCACTACCTGCAACATGACCCTCGAATTGTGAGAATTAGAAATAATCCTGACTACTGGGTTGCCACACTGTTAGATCCCCGGTACAAAAGTAAATTTGCAGAAATTATTCCTGCCATAGAAAGGGATGCACGCATGCAGGAGTATCAGCAGAGACTGTTGCAGAATCTTACATGTGCTTTTCCACAAAATACCAGTGGTGCACGTAGTGAATCTCACAGTTCCAACTTGCCAACCGTGGGACCGTCAAGTGTTCAGCACTCAAACCGTAACAGAACCACAGTATCTGCTGGTAACATCAATTTTGCGGAATCATTTCACCACTTTTTTAGCCCATCCTTTGCAAGGCCACAGGAGACAAGAAGTCTGACACATAGTCAACGCCTAGAGACGATGGTACAGGAGTATCTCCAAGTAAACATTGAAGCCACGACTGTGTCACTGGACCCTTGCTCTTTTTGGGCTTCCAATCTGGATAAATGGCCGGAGCTAGCCACTTACGCTTTGGAGATCTTGTCATGCCCCGCAGCCAGCGTTCTGTCTGAACGTGTGTTCAGCGCTGCTGGTGGTGTGCTGACAGATAAGCGCACGCGGCTCTCCACTGATAATGTAGACAGACTCACGTTCATAAAGATGAACAAATCATGGATCCGAAACGACTTTTCTACCCCTGTGTCATCCTGCGGAGAGTAAAAGCTTGATGATTGGTTAAAATCACCCTACCAACCGTTTTAAGCTTTCAAATTACTAATCATGTTTATCTGTATCTTGACTGGAAAATAATTTGGGCTTTGTAGCAGTGTGCAGCACTGATCCTATTAGGCCATCTATACTAAAGCTTCACCAGATTTAAAATTAAAAATAATTTTTAGCTGCATCTAGCCCGGAAAATAATTTTGGGGCTCCGAGATGCGCAAGGCACATAAGTGCCTTCTTGCTGCACTACCTGCAGCATGACCCTCATATTGTCAGAATTCGAAGTAATCATGACTACTGGGTTGCCACACTCTTAGATCCCCCAAACTTTTCGATCAACCTTTTCATTTTAATAAAGACCAAAAAAATGGTCATTTTTGAAATTATAAGCATTAGCAGGTTGTTAGAAACTGAAATCAAACAGTTTTCAACTCAAAACTTTATTCTAGGTGATGTTACATTTTCACATAGGACCCCTTGTTCGAAAGGAGCTTCTGAACTCTCTCGTCCATTGAATTTGTCAGGTTTTGGATGGTTTCTGCTTCAATTGTTTTGCATGAGGACAGAATACCCTCCCAGAGCTGTTGCTTAGATGTGAACTGCCTCCCGCCATCATAGACACTCCTTTTAATGATGCTCCAAAGGTTCTGAATGGGGTAGAGGTCAGGGGAGCATGGGGGTCACACCATAAGTTTGTCCCCTTTTATGCCCATATCAGCCAGAGATGCAGATGTTTTATGTGCAGCATGAGATGGTGCATTATCATGCAGAAAAATGATCTTGCTGTGAAATACACGGTTCTTCTTCTTGAACCATGGCAGGAAGTGCTGTTTGAGAAAATCCACATACATTATGGAGTTCATCTTTAGCGCCTTCAGGGATCCTAAAGGGGCCGACAATCTCTCTCCCCATGATTCCAGCCCAAAACATTACTCCACCTCCTCCTTGTTGGCGCTGTAGCCGTGTTTGCGTGGGGTGTCCATCAACCAGCCATCCTCCACTCCATCCATCTGGACCATCGAGCGCTGCACGGCACTCATCCGTGAACAAAACAGTTTTGAAATCAGTCTTCATGTAATGTTTGGCCCACTGGAGCCGTTTCTGCTTGTGTGAAGTGGATAGAGGAGGTCGACAGGATGGCGCATGCACAGCTGCAAACCTCTGAAGGACCCTGCATCTTGTTGTTCGGGGGACGTTGGAGGCACAAGCAGCTTCAAAAACTTGTCTGCTGCTATGACAAGGCTTTTTTGCCGCTGCTCTTTCAACCTGACGTAATTGCCTGTAGGAAAGAGTCCTCAATTTGCCATTATCAGCACGCACACGTGTGTACTGTGAATCAGCTACATACTTCTTGATTGCCAAGACACTTCATCCTGATCATCGCACAATGTTGATTGTAGTCATGCCTTGACCTAAACACTCCACAATTTGTTGCTTCTCAGCAGCCGACACATCCTTTTTCTTTCCCATTTTGGCAGAAAATGTAGGCTGCTTAATAATGTGAGAGAGCCTTCATAAGTAGTCTTGCCTTTCATTAGACACACCTGCCAAACTAATTAGCACAGGTGTCTGCAATTGCTTACAGTGATATAAAGAGCCCTGACACACATCACCATCAATGAGTTTAACTGACAAACAAACAAATTCTTCCCTTATCACTCCTAAACACTTTTTGTATAATAATTTGGAACGCAGTGTACATGTGCTTTTCCACAAAACACCAGTGGTTCACGTAGTGAATCTTACAGTTCTAACTTGCCAACCGTGGTCTGTATGGAGTTGTTCAATAAAGGGCCCAAAATTAAGATAACATAGATGGGAGAGGTCTCTATGAATAGGAATTCCTAAGTATTTGATACCCTGTGAGGGCCAGGCAAAGGGAAAGTTGGACTGGATGGAATCCTATATGGATTTGGGGAGGGAGACATCGAGGGCCTCAGACTTCGCTGCATTGATTTTAAAATTTTACCATGTAACAAAGTGATCTATTTCAGCCATAACAGCATGGATGGATATATGTGATTGAGTGATATATACTAGGACATCATCAGCAAATAGAGAGCACTTGTACTCGGTGCCTCCCACCTCAATCCACCTAATATTGGGGTTATGGCGAATTGATGAGAGCAGGTGCTCCGTCACTAGGATGTATAAGAGAGGGGACAGAGGACATCACTGCCTTGTCCCATTGGTGATTGTGAAAGGTGATGAAAATGTTCTGACGCACCCCCTGGGCCTTGGGACACCCGGAGCCGGACCCTTTTTGGTGGATGCTGGTGGTTGTAGTCTTCGTGGCGGCGACCCAGTTCCGTGGCTCAGGGCGGTCAAACCAGTGGCGGAACTATTTATGTGGTTTTCATGTTTAAATGTCCGACTACGCCACCCGTGGATTGCGGTCAGAGTGAACCGCCGCTACAGGGCAGACCACTGAGGCTGGTGTCTGCAGGTAACGGCTGCCCACGTCGTACTGTGCTCACCAGGTGAGGGGCTCAGACAACTCCCAGATAACTTTGGAGCACTTCACAGGACCCCCTTTGTGTGTCCTTTGTCTGGCCTTTCTTACCAACACTTCTGTCCGGCTGCCTCGGGCCTCCTCTTGGTAAACTTGGCGCCAGTTTCCCTGACCCTATGTGGTGCCTTCCTAGCGGGTGTAGCGAGGGGCTGCGCCACATAAAATGTCAGAGCCTCCGGTTTCTAGCTGAGGGTCGTTTCCTGCCTCCACTAGTTCGGGGACCGGTCTCCCCCTTTGGCCTGACCCCTCCACGCAGGTGGATTCGGGCATGCGGTGGCGACTCGCCCGTCCGCACCCCTGGGATCCCTTCATTCCTCGTTCCTGGAGCCTTCTCCGCTCCTCTTCCTTCCTTCTCCCTCTTCCAGGCCTGGGCCTCTGTTACTAGGCCCGCCTCCGGAGCAGAGCTCATGCAGAGCCCCTGCTCCCTGCCACTTCTGCTCAGACTTCTCTGCACTGAACTAAGATGGTGCCCACCTTTTATACTCCCTTCTCAATGCACCCAGGAACTGCTTCCTCCCTGCTCCTGCACTACAGGGTTCCCCTTCCTCAGTGTTCCCTCCCCCCACTCCAGCCAGGGACAGGGACTGTCGTGCCCATCTCAGGGGCATATTGGTCGCCCTGCCCCACGGCAATGTGGTGTAATGCATGCAGGTGTCGGGTCCTGATCCACACTCCATCCTTACCTGAGAGTGAGATATCACACCTGTGGGTGAGGTGCAATACGTCTGTAGCAACCGAGCCCTCAGGGTGCTACAGTTCCATTTATCTTCAGCCTAGGTGACGTATTGCGATACAGGGCCGTGATTTTGGCTATAAAAGGGTCCCCTAGACCCCTACCCCAAGCTTTTTAAGAGAATCATATATGGCGTGCCAGGAGACTCTATGGAATGCTTTCTCAGCATCCAACGAGAGTATCTAATTACAAATTTTTAACTGCATCTAGCCCAGGAAATACTTTGTGCCTAGTAGCAGTGTCTGCTAGTGAGCGGATTATCCCGGCTGTTAAGCAAGCTGCACCACCTGTAGTTTAGACACTTAATTTTTTCAAAGGAAATGCTTCGGGACCATGGGATACTTAGTGAAGGGCATCAGGAGGCACCCCAAGGCATAGGGGCTGGGACTGGCAGTAGGATGCCTTGCGGTGGACAGCCGAGCTCGATCCTTATAAAAGCTTTTTAACTGCAGCAGCTTTAGTGGACGCTCCTGGAGCTGGAATTACCGCGGCTGCTGGCATGAGACTTGCCCTCCAATAGATCCTTGTAAATGGATTTAAAGTGTATTCATTCAAATTAGAGAGACAATTTAAATTAAAAAGCTTAGAGCTGCCTCCACCACAGGGGGGCTCGCTCGACCCACCAGCGGACAGGCACCAGTATTGGGAGAGGGGGGCTGGCCGTCAGGGTTCACCGCGGCTCTGGCACAAACCCGGCGACACGGAGGTGGCACGGGCAGGAGCGGACTGGCCGTGTCGGCTTCTCACTTTTTGGATTTTAGAAGGGCATGACATGCCTGTATCTGTGTCTCCCCCTCCTTTTACTCCTCCACCTCTTTTATTTTCGCATGACTATATGTACTTGTCACTTTTCCATGTGTTAGTTATGTCTTCTGAGCAGTTTGTCAGCTTTTGGACACCTTTGAAGGTGTTTTCTATGTGTTTCTATGTGTTTTTCTTTGCCTGCCATTGGTTTTAACGGTGTTCGAAGGTGTTCGACGAACAGTTCGACGAACAGTTCGGCGAACACACGGGTGTTCGACGAACCGAACCGAACTCGAACACTACGGGGGTGGCTCAACACTAGTAACGAGTACGACATGTTTCTATTAGAAAGGAGAGAGTCTGCTATACAGTTATAGGGTATGTAGTGAGTCCAACGGCTGACCAAATTTAGGAAAAACTCCACTAAGAAATTAAAGACACATAGAGCAGGGCCAGAGTAACGAGTATGACATGTTTCCAATAGAAAGGAGAGAGTCTGCTATACAGTTATAGGGTATGCAGTGAGTCCAACGGCTGATCAAATTTAGGAAAAACCCCACTAAGAAATTAAAGACACATAGAGCAGGGCCACAGTAAAGACAAATTCCCATTAGAAAGGAGAGAGTCTGCTATATAGTTATAGGGTATGCAGTGAGTCCAACGGCTGACCGAATTTAGGAAAAACCCCACTAAGAATTTAAAGACACATAGAGCAGTAGAGCAGAGCCACAGTAACAAGTATGACATGTTCCCATTAGAAAGGAGTGGGTCTGCTCTACAGTTATAGGGTATGCAGTGAGTTCAACGGCTGACCAAACTTAGGAAAAACCCCACTAACAATTTAAAGAGACATAAAGCAGGGCCACAGTAACAACAAATTCCCATTAGAAGGGAGAGTCTCCCATAGTGTTGGCCTATGCAGTGAATGCAAGGGTTGCCAAAAATTTGGAGGCTCTCCAATGCACCTTGGAAGAGACATGGAGGAGGGCCTCATAAAAATTGTTCCCATTAGAAAGGAGCGGGCCTCCTATACTTGTAATGCCCATGCACTAAGTGTATGGGCTGACAAACATTTACCCCTGGGGGGTATACATGAACATACTGTATAAAAAATTTTTTTTTTTACGGGCTTCATAAACACCCCTTAAAAAAATTATGTGGGTGTTGCATCATGGACCACGATCACCCTGGTGATATGGTGGTGGAGGATGAGGAGAAGGAGGAGCACAAGAGCTTATAGCCCAAATCAGGAAGCGTATACCCATGTGTGGGTGTGAAAAGGTGCATGGGAATACACCTTGCAAGAAAAGACACTGGATTTGAGTTTATGTTACGCTGCTATCATTCGGTGGTGTTGAGAAGTCTGGCCCAATCCAGCCCTTGTTCATTTTTATAAGAGTCAGCCTGTCAGCATTTTCAGCTGACAGGCGGATGCGCTTATCAGTTATAATTCCACCAGTGGCACTAAAAACCCACTCTCATAAAACTCTGGCGGCAGGGCAGGCCAGGACCTCCAAGGCATAGAGAGCCAGTTCATTCCACGTATCCAGCTTGGATACCCAATAATTATAAGGCACAGCGGAATAACGGCGGATGTTGGTACGGTGGGCAAGGTACTCCCTCTGCATCTTCCAAAACTTTGCACTCCTTGTGAGAGTACCCCGCGCCTCAGGGCCTGTGTGATGGGAGAGTCTGAGAAAACTCTCCCAGAACTTTGACAGTGTTCCCCTGCCTCTGCTGGATTGAAGTTGTGTCTCTCTCGCCTGTACTCCTTGGTTGTCCAACTAAGTGTGCCCTCTGCCACCAGCGTTTTCAGATGGGAATTTTTTTAATAGTTCTGCAACAAGGGCCTTCTGGTACAGCCCCATTTTTGTAGACATGTCCGCCTCAGGAATAAGAGATATAAAGTTCTCCTTGTAGCATGGGTCTAGAAGTGTCACCAACCAGTAATGACTGTCACCCAAAATTTTGAGAACGCGAGGGTCATGGGCAGCGTAACATAAACTCAGCCATGCGTACCAAACTACTAACAGGCAAGACTTCCGTGTCCTCACCAAGAGGATGACTGTCCATGCTCTCCTCCTCCTCCTTTCTGTCTTCTGGCCATCCACGCTGAACAGACGGTATGACAGCTGTGCAGGTAGTACCGTCTATAGTGCCTGAAGCTAGCTCCTGTCTTTCCTCTTCCTCCTCAACCTCATTGTTACCCAATCCACGTTGGGATGAGATGAGGCTTGGCTGTGTGTAATCACCCTGTATGGTTCCTTGCTCCATCTCATTGTGCTTCGCCTGCAATGCATCTTCTTTGAATGTGAGCAGAGAGCGTTTCAGAAGACAGAGAAGAGGGATGGTGATGCTAAATATGGCGTCATCGCCGCTCACCATCTTGGTGAAGTCCTCAAAGTTTTGGAGGATGGTACATATGTCTGACATCCATGTCCACTTCTGAGGTCTTATGTGTGGAGTCTGAACTGAATACCGACGGCCTTGTTGATGCTGGTACTCAACAACTGCCCTCTTCTGCTCACAAATCCTTCCTAATATCTGCAGTGTAGAGTTCCAACGCATGAGGACATCACACACCAGTCTGTGAGCTGGAAGCTGCAAATGCTGCTGAAACACGGCAAGGGCGGCGGAAGCTGTAGCTGACATTCTAAAATGGGCACACAGGCGGCGTACTTTAACAAGTAGATCCGGCAGCTCCAGGTAGAATTTGAGAAACCGCTGAACCACGAAGTTAAGCACATGGGCCAGGCATGGTACGTGTGTGAGCTCGCCTCGCCTCAGAGCTGCCACCAGGTTCCGGCCATTGTCACACACGACCATGCCTGGCTGTAGGTTCAGCGGTGTCCGTGGTTAGGTGGACTTTCCCGGTAACTATGTTGTTGAGGGCACGGCTAATGTTTTATGACACGTGCTTGTGTAATGTGGGAACGGTACACCGGGAGAAATAGTGGCGGCTGGAGACCGAGTACCGAGGGACGGCCGCAGCCATCAGGTTGCGGAATGCTTCCATCTCCACGAGCCTGAAAGGCAACATTTTGAACGCAAGCAGTCGTGAAATTTGAGAATTTAGTAGTGGGGCATGTGGCTGCATATTTGCGCTTGCGTTCCAAGGACTGGGGTATGGACAACTGAACGCTGCACTGGGACAAGGACATGGACGTGCTTCCTGATGCTGCTACTTGAGAGTGCGCAACGACAGGTGCAGGGCAGGAGGCATCTTCGCATGCCCCATGGACAGGTGATTGGCTTGCATGCACAACAGCGGAAGAAGCAATGGTGCTACCTGCAGACACTGTTCCTGACCCCGGGGGTTCGGCCCACAAAGTCGGGTGCTTTGCTGCCATGTGCCTGATCATGCTGGTGGTGGTCAGGCTGCTAGTTTTGCCACCCCTGCTGATGCTGGCCTGGCAGGTGGTGCAAACGGCCTTTTTGGGGTTATCGGCAGAGTCTTTATAAAACAACCAGACTCGGGAAAACCTAACAGTTGTACTGGCAACTTCCTTCGTGTTGGTGCTACGGGGAACGGTTGCCTGCCTTCTGTCTGCGGCCACCACACTGCTCCTTCCTGCCTGTTGGGGTGCTCTGCCTCCCTCCCACTGTGTGCTGCTGTCCTCACTCTGCATGTCCTCCTGCCAGGTTGGGTCAGTTACTATATCATCCACCACCTCGTCTTCCACTTCCGCACCCTGGTCCTCCTCCTGACTTTCAGCTTGCCCACATCCTTGTCCTCGGCCTCTGCATGCACCATCACCATCACGTCCAGTTCCCTGTCCCTTGCCACGTGCCTTGCCCATTTTAAATGGAGGACAGTATCTTCCACGCTCACTAAAAATTATTGAGTTTGGAACGAACTTATATGTGATCCGTGTGAAGGAGAAAACAGAGTGTTAAATACCTGGCCTGTAGGTAAGTAGTTTGAACAGCAAACTGCTGTGAATTGCTTCACTGACACACTGAAAGAAATTTTTAATGGAGGCCAGAAATGGCAGTATTTTCTGACAACGTATATGTGATCCGTGTGACGGAGAAAACAGAGTTTTAAATACATGGCCTGTAGGTAAGTAGTTTGAACAGCAAACTGGTGTGAATTGCTTTACTGACACACTAAAGGAAATTTTTAATGGAGGCCATGAATGGCAGTATTTTCTGACAACGTATATGTGATCCGTCTGACAGAGAAAACACAGTTTTAAATAACTGGATTTCTAACGCTGTAATATGGAAAGGACCTGGCTGTATTCTGCAGTGCCAACAAGCAAATGGCACAGAAAAACAGTGTTCTCTGGATTGCTTTTTAAGCAAATAATGAGGATTAAGATCCAAAAATAGTATTCCTGGCCCCTGAGACCTGGGCCTTTGTATAGAAATATCTAACAGCAGCAGAAGGCAGAATTGGAATGGAGCCTCTTGTGCTATATGCACTGCAGTCTGCTATATACCCTGCCTGCCTGCCTATATACAGTGCCTGCCTTATATCCCTGCAGATGGATTAGTTAGTCCTCAAAAGTACTGTGTGTTAAGATGGATATGTGTAATGTACGGTTTTTCTCCCTACACTACCTATTACACAAGCAAATCTCTCCCTGATGCAGCAGCACCTCTCCCTACTCTGCCTGATTCGAAGTGACTGTGACGAGTATGGCGGCGCCTGATCTGATATAGACCTGATGAGCGGTGCGGCCAACCAATCACTGTAATGCCACAACCACCATGGCTGCTGCATTACAGTGAGTGGCAGGCAAACCCTGCATGTTAATTGGCGCTCTAAAGAGCGCCAGGCATGCAGGGAGGGGACCCGAGCTCCCACCGAGCAGCCTCGGAAATACTCGACGAGCACCAAGCATCTCGAGCAGTGAGATGCTCGGGCGAGCACTGAGCAGTAGCGAGCATGCTCGCTCATCACTAGTGCCAAAAATTTTGTCGAGGCCATTTTTGGGGTTTTGTGTGAAATTATGTCCAATTTGTCTTTTTTCTCAGTTTTTTGGGTTATTCCAATATACACAAAGGAAATAAAAATGTGTATAACAAAACATGTGTAATTGCAATAATTTTGTGGGAGAAATACTTCATTTTCTGGAACAATTTCAAGCGTGCCAACACTTTCGGCTATGACTGTAGGTGCAATTGTAGAGGGGAGCACACGGGACCCCTACCATCACGCTGTATGCCAGAACTATCTTTTCTTCACCCAATGTCCCCTCTACTATTAAGGACTAAGACAGGAGTGCATGCTGCATTGGAGGATTTGCTGTACTCACAGTAACACCGTCCCTTGGTCCAACACCGACTTCAAGCAAGACAGGAGATCGTAGATCTGGGTTAACAGACTCACTTTTACTGTGCAATTCTTCCATACACAGTTGCAGTATACAGATCAAGACAAGTTCTTTGGTTAGTGAAGCCCCCTTGGTAATGTGCCTTTCCAGTGTTTGCTCTCATTCCTTCCTGAGACTTAACATCTTCCACATCTTCTGGGACCCAGCTGAGAAACTCCCCTCTAGGGAAGTAGAGGCCTAACACTGGGCACCTCTAACAGGCCATGGGCCTAGGACATTGCCAGCATCCAGATTCTGTCTCAAATCTGTCCTCATTCTGTTCTGATAACTTGCACTAGTAAAACACCTCTTCACTGCTGATACTGCTGATGGAGTCTGCTTTCCTATCTGCTCAGTCGTCCTCCACACTCGGTCACTCTCTGTGTATGGGAACAGAACCTACCCCGATTCTGTGCACTCGGGTCTTGAATCCAGGAATAGAGTAGCCTGACACAGGCCTCCCCTAATGGCAGGTGTACACTGCCTAATGCTCCTCACTACTCACTCTCCCCTCCTAGACTGTCTGTAACCAGGAAATGATTTTCTATAAAACTGCTCTGATGCTGCAACTCCTCCCAGCTAATGATGTAACCCCTGTATTAACTACCTAGTAACATAGTAACATAGTAACATAGTTTATAAGGCCAAAAAAAGACAAGCGTCCATCCAGTTCAGCCTATTTCTTGTGCAGTGCAGCTATTCCACAGCGTTGATTCAGGGGAAGGCAAAAAAAAACAAACATGCGGTATAGGCCAATTTACATCATTGTGGAAAAATTCACTTCCCGACTCCAATCTGGCAGTCAGATTAAATCCCTGGGTTAATTAACTATCACTAAGCATAAGATGTAATTTTATTGTTCTCAAGAAAGGCGTCCAGGCCTCTCTTGAACTCATTAAGTGAGTTGGACATCACCACTTCCTCTTCCAGAGAGTTCCAGAGTCTCATGGCTCTGACCGGAAGGAATCCCCTTCTATGCTGGTGCAGGAACATCCTTTCCTCCAGACGCATAGTGTGCCCCCTCGTCTTTGTCACCATCCTTGGTATAAACAGGTCATGGGAGAGATCTCTGTACTGCCCCCTGATGTATTTATACATGTTTATGAGGTCTCCCCTAAGCCTTCTCTTTCCAACGTAAATAGGCCAAATTTTGACAACCTCTCTGGGTATTCTAGTCCCTTCATTCCCTTTATTACCTTAGTCGCCCTCCTTTGTACCCTCTCTAGCTCCAATATGTCTTTCCTGAGCACCGGAGCCCAGAAATGTGCACAATATTCTAAGTGCGGCCTTACCAGCGCTTTATACAGAGGAAGAACAATGTTCTCATCATATGCCCCTATTCCTCTTCTGATGCATGCCATGACTCTATTTGCCTTCGCAGCTGCTGCCTGACACTGGGCACTCCAATTTAATTTGCTGTTAACCAAGACGCCCAGGTCCTTCTCCATGTCAGATTTCCCCAACGGTTTCCCATTTAATATGTATGGGTGACTGCTGTTTTTCTTTCCCATGTACATGACCTTACATTTATCGGCATTGAACCCCATTTGCCATTTTTTGGCCCAACTCCCCAATTTATCTAAATCCTCCTGTAGCTGTGCCCTATCCTCATCTGTATTAACTACTTTACAAAGTTTAGTATCATCTGCAAATATTGCTATTTTACTATGCAACCCTTCCACTAGATCATTAATAAATATATTAAATAATATAGGGCCCAAGACAGACACTTGAGGCACCCCGCTAGTAACCCTGACACACCCTGAGCTTACTCCATTGATAACCACCCTCTGCTTTCTATCACTCAGCCAGCTATTTACCCACTTGCACACATTATCCCCCAGACCAAGCATTCTCATTTTATATACCAACCTTTTGTGTGGCACGGTATCAAACGCTTTGGAGAAGTCAAGGTATACAACATCCACTGACTCTCCCCGGTCCAGCTGTGAGCTCACCTCCTCGTAGAAGGCCATCAGGTTTGTTTGGCAGGAGCGATCTCTTATGAATCCATGTTGATATGGAGTTAGACAGTTATTATCATTAAGATATTCTACAATAGCATCTCTAAGAAATCCTTCTAGTGTCTAAGCAGTGTAGTGTACTAAATCCCTATCTCTAATGTATGGTTCCCTCTTCTGGGCAGACCTCCCCCATCCCAGGGACAGCCTTAGGCAAAGCCTATAGGAGAACCACAATAATCGGCCATAGGGATTTCACACAAGAAACACTTTTATCACATAAATAACCATCAACACACATTATTAACTCCATCTTCAACTCGACTTCTTCATCACCCAACAGCCCCCTACACACTCTTGTCCAAGGGTTGCTTTTGATGTTGCAGCTTGATCTTATACCCATTCCCGGTTGAGTTACAATAATAAGCAAAGCCAGCTTACTTGAGGATGCTCTTTCTTGAAAAAAGAAAGTCTTTTTTTACTCTTTGACAGCCACTTTAACTTTTTCCCGACATAGCAATTTTCTATTTTTGCATATTCCATCCTCCTTATTCCATCCTCCTTCTTCCAAGAGCCATCTTTTTTTTATTTTCTCGTCCACATAAGGAATTGTTTTTTGAGGGACGAGTTGCAGTTTGGAATAAAATCATTTATTTTAGCTTTCAACATTCTGCTAAACAGAAAAAGAAATTCCAAATGCAGTGAAATTGTGTGGAAATATGATTTTCCAGGTCAGTTTGATTATGGCAATATCAAACTTGTACATTTTATTTTTATTTAAGTAAAATCAGCTGAATAGAAAAAATGTATAGCAGAAGTATATCATGCAGCGCTAGAAATGCACACAAGAAGGTATCTATAAGTAAAGCCTAATCATAATGGTAATCCCAAAAGGAGTGAAGCTAAACAGATACCAAAGTGTTTGTTAGCACATTGAGAATGAAATCCCAGAACATACCAGCTGAAAAAGCAGGCACCTGAGAGGCAGTCAGTCCAGGAAGAAGACCCTCAGTGTCCGATAAGCGTGTTTCGCTATTTTCCTGTGCCCATGCCATTACTGGCATACTGAGTTCGTGCCCCTGCAGTTGGAGCTGTCTATTATATATATATATATATATATATATATATATATATACACACACAGTATATATATATATATATATATATATATATATATATACGTATATATATATGAACATACTCTATGACGTGTCTGTATTATACTCTATGAGGTGGGTGAATTATGCTCTATGAGGGGGCTACAATATACTCTATGGGGTGGCTGCACTATACTCTATGAGGGAGCTGCATTATACTCTATGGGGGTGCTGCATTATACTCTATGGGGGGCTGCATTATACTCTATGGGGCCTGCATTATTCTCTATGGGGGGCTGCATTATACTATATGGAGGCTGTGTGGCGCCCCTGAGGGTTTGGTCGCCACAAGGGGGGATACTGCAGCCTATCAGCAGGTGTAGTGTCTCCTCACCCAGGTAAGGAAGGTGCACTGGTCAGGACCCTGAATCTACATTCAACACTACACACTCCTGACCTATGGGAGGCAAGTATGCACCATAGTGCTGCCTCAGCAGGATCACGAGTGGGGGGAACCAAAAGTTAAGGGAACCATGTAGTGGGTGAAAGGTAGAACACACTTTTAGTTACACACATAGTTTCATATATATAGCCAGCCATCTTAAGCACAAGGGTCTTTGCTCTTTGATTGTCGTCTTTGCAGCTGACAGTGGCCTTGTGTAGGAGACTGCAGTGTGCTGAAGATACACGGTCCTCGTGCCCTGACCTTGACACGAGGATCGGGAAGGAGTTAACAGAGTCTCTACCCCGGTCAAGTTCCCTTGCTTGAGAAGGTTGGAAGCTTTAGTAACAACTCCACAAGCAAAAGGATCCCAGGGAGCACGGACGGAGTGGCGTACGCCACCTGTACTCTCCATTCTGGCCCTGCCAGAGGGACTCCTGCTGCAAGAGGGGTGACCGGCCCCCGATATCTGACTTTGTTACTTCATGTCTCAGTCAGAAAAGCACGGAGGCTTAGTGGATCCCGGGAGGGATACAGACGGAGCGGCCTACGCCACCTGTACCCCTCTACCTGCGTTTATCCAGTGGGACCCAGCCTTTGCACGCACACACACAGGAGAGGTTCAAAGGGGACTGTTAGGAACACTCGGAGGGTCCTGATCGAGGTGCCTGAATTCCTTGGGTGCGCTGAGCCCTCATCCCTGGTGGCCGCAGTGAACCGTGAGTTGCAGGGAGAAGCCTTGCTGCTGTTTAAAAGAACTGTGAGTAAAAGGCCTCTGGTTCCTTCATTTCTGCACTGCACCACACAGCACCTGAGTGACCCAGGACTACTCTCCCCATCCTCCTGTCACATCTGCCCTGAGGCCCTGCTCCGCCTGTGGGGAGTTATAACATTGCCTGCTGCCACTACATCCAGCCTCAGAGGACTGCTAGCAGCGCTGGTGGCGCATCACCAGACACCACAGGTGGCGTAGTCGATAATACCGCTCAACCCTGATAGCCCATTACTTTCATGTGACGGCCCTGGGCACGGAACAGGTCCAGGCCATGACTGCCTCCCCAACATCTGACCCGGCTCCGAGTACCCCATTTCCCAGGGAGGGATGCGAGCGTCACAACTGCATTATACTCTATGTGGGGGCTGCATTATACTATTGTGACGCCCAGCTGCGCTTGGTATCACAGATCCTAGAAGAGTGCATTGATGGATTCCTCCACAAGAGGCCCCCATAAACATTCACACATCTCCACCTTTCACCTCAGACCAGCAGAGGGAGCCCATTAGGGATATAAATAGGGAAGGTGGAGCCAGGCAGCAGTCAGTCTGGAGTCGACAGAGAGCCAAGTCTGTTGAGAGAGTTCCTGCAGTAGAGAAGCCCGAGAGAGGTCAGTCTGCAGTGGATCACAGCTCAGACTCAGTTGTAGCTCAGAATAGTGAGCTTTAGGTGTGCCGGCACCATAAGATCGGTCAAGCACGGCAGGCTGCCGTTAGTGTGAATAGCCTAGTATGGGCCCAAGTAGGCCAAAGGCGAGTGGAGAGTTAGTACATAGGGGGCAGAGGAGCTTAACCAGCTCACCCCGAAGCAGCTACCGGACACCGGGTCCGAGCTTACCGGGATCTCTATGACCCAGTAAGGCATAACCGAAATCCCTGGAGAACTAAAGGTCCCAGGATCGCTAAAGTTCTGATACGTAACAGAGCCGGGAAACACATATGCCCCGCAAGCTGAGGAGCGTGTATTCCAAGAAAAGGCCCTACCACAAGGTCAGCCAGCGCAGGACAGAGACAAAGTTAGGCCTAGCTCCAGGCAGGTCAGAAACTTACTACGCAGAGGCAAGTAACAGGAGGCCCTACACCTGCTCATTGGGGAGGATCTTGATATGCACCCTTCACCCTACAGCACTCCGGGACGTGCCTGAATTTCCATCAGTAAAAGGTACTGAAGTGACTGTCGTGTCTGTCCCTGTTCTTGCTCTGACCGGGCTGGGTCTCACCTGTCCTGCATCCCCCTCTCCGTACGCTGCCCTGAGGCCCAGCTCCACCTGTGGGGAGCTATACCATCGAGCTGCATTATCATCGGCCTCAGTGGACTGCGTAGCGCTGGTGATTCTCACCAGAAGCCACAGGTGGCGTCACAAACTTTTATAAAACTAAGAAACTTATTATCCCCATTTTAAAGAGTGACCCCAGGGTACAGGCCCGGGAGCCGACCACCGCGATATCCCCAAGGCAAAGGCCCGGGTACCGAGTCACCCCCATCGCCTGGGCTAGTCACTATATGGGGGCTGCACTATACTCTATATACTCTATCCACCCCTTGATAAAGGTTTCTACCGAAACGCACATCGGGGCGACGTGTACAGCGGTGCGTAGCGGCCAGTGGCTATCCAGGTAATGATGGCATTAATATATTTTATTTAATGTTTGGTGCATGCTTTGAACATTAGTATATCCAATAGGAGACTTGTTGTTACGAATCCTGGATGGCATGACTTTACGTATGAGAGTAAATAGCATCATAAGAACTTTATGTTTATGCATTATGCAATATATGGATTATGGATTTGAATACTAATTTTCTCTGAGTCTCTCCTAGTCATCAATGAATTTTCTACATATTGCTGAATAGGCTAGCTATATGTTGCCGCTGTGTCACATGTTTTTACAGTTGTATGTTTTTAGTCTGTATTTTTGTCCTCACCATCATGTTCCTTCACTGTGGACTGCTTGTGTATATACATGAAATTGGTATTGATGTGTTAAATAAACAATACATTTTTTTACAAATTTCTAAATGGACTCTAGTGACCGTCACTTTTTTCTGCAACGCAGAGACACCCCAGTATTATGTATATGATGGTCCGTCCGAGTTTTAGGTCACTTCGGCAGTAATATGGATTCATTTGGATCATATAGAGTTGTATTTTGTTTACTGCTTTGTTTTTTCAGCCATTCATTTTTTCTAAGGGGTGGCTGCATTACACTCTATGTGGGTGCTGCATTATACTATATGGAGGCTGCACTATACTCTAAGGGGAGGCTGCATTATACTCTATGGGGGGCTGCATTATACTATATGGAGGCTGCATTATACTCTAAGGGGAGGCTGCATTATACTCTATGGGGGGCTGCATTATACTTTATCGAGGACTATGGAGTGCAATATACTATATGTACTATATGGGGGCTGCATTATACTCTATGGGGTGGCTGCATTATGCTCTATGTGGGGGCTGCATTATAATCTATCGAGGACTATGGGGTGCAATATACTATATGTACTATATGGGGGCTGCATTATGCTATATTGGGGCTTCATTGTCTATCAAGGACTATGGGGAGTGTTTTATACTATTTTACTATATGCCACCTGCATTATACTGTATCGAGGACTATGAGGAATGTATTATACTATGTGGAGGACTATGGGATGTGCATTATACTATGGGGAGTGCATTGTACTATATGGAGGACTATGGGGGGTGCATTATACAATATGGAGTACTATGGGGAGTGCATTATACTATATTGAGGACTATGGGGAGTGCATTATACTATAGGAAGGATGTGGTCCTATGCATTATAGTATATGGAGGACTATGGGGAGTGTATTATACTATACTGGAGACTATGGTGAGTGTATTATACTATATGGAGGACTATGGGGCAAATTATAATTATATAGAGGACAATGGAAAGTATATTATACTATATGGAAGACTATGGGGAGTTTATTATACAATATGGAGGACTATGAGGAGTGCCTTATACTATATGGAGGACTATGGGGTGGGCATTATATTATATGGAGGACTATGGGGGGGAGTGTGTTATACTATATGGAGGGTTATGGGGCACATTATATTATATGGAGGGCTATGGGGCACATTATACTATATGGAGGACTATATAATGTGCATTATACAATATGGAGGACTATGGGGTGTATTATACTAAACAAGCAAAATGCTGCCTATTCATCGAGTGATTGGATTCTTTATGCCGAAACAAAAATCATTGTTCTCAGCAGCACATTGTATGCTGTGAGTTGTTGTCATCCCAAGTATACTGTATATTGTATAATTTGCTAACATTTAAATATTTTTTAGAGTTTGAGTGCTGGTCTATCTGTTTTTTTAAGTTGTGACACCACTGTCACTTTGGATCATTTGATTGGGATGCAATGTGGTGACTGTGGGAGAGCTCTACCTCTGTCAAACTGCTCAGATGTCATGGTTGCTATTGGCCATAGCATCTAAGGGGTTGAACTGCTGAGATTGGAGCTAGGTCTTGCCCAGAAATTATACCTGGGGCTTAGCTGTATATTACAGCCAGCCCCCTCTGATAAGGCACAAGTGTGCATCCTGTGCCCATGCCATTCCTGGCATACTATGCTCATGCCCCTGCAGTTCGAGCTGTCTGTAATAAAGAGAACAGAACTTATTCAACGTCATCAAATTTATTAAGGGATTAAAAACTAATAACTTTTCATTCTAAAAAGAATACTATTCAGTTGTTGAAATACGATTTCCCATTTAATATTAGGAAAGATACACTTCATAAATGTCAAGAGGAACTGAACCAATAATATTAAAAATAGGGAATCCTCTAAGGAAAACAGAACAATGGGCTAACCATTAAAATAAGGGAGTCTCCAATAGATTAGGATCTGTAAGCAACCGCAATGTTGGAGCCATATATTTTTTACATAGTTTTTCTTCAAGAGCACCTGATACAAGAACCATAATTTAACCTGTCAGAAGTGAATTTATAAGGGAATAACGAAGACTAGAAGAACACTTGCAGGAAGCTACAGTAACACAAGAGTGACTCGAAAAATTAATAAATCAATTTAGCCTTTTAGTGGTTATGTGTCATACTTTTTATCACAAGGAACGACGAATGATTCATGACAATGATACATTACATTCCTTCCATCAGCACAACCTTGGGATTTCAATAATCAGAAATACAATGTAAATCTATAACTACTGCAATATAGGACTCTTAATAAAGGACCTTGGCTTAACTGCCTTACATTGGGCTGAATGACTAGAGTACATATGGCAAAAATTCCTTAGAGAGAGAAGTGTCACATAACAAAGAATTGAAACACAACTGATTGTTTGATGCTTTGCGCGGAATACAGATTTTATTTTACTGTAGATGGAGGGAAATATCCCACTTAAGGAGAACTTGTTGTCACTATTATTTTATCTATGAAAAAACACAAGGGTATGTAGAGGTCCTTAATACAAGGATCCAAATCTCTTCTTTGTATATTCAGTATTGTCTACTCTCCTTGTCCTCCATGGGGGATGACTAAAATTATTCATGTGACAGGCTTCTCACTCACAGAGATGAGCAAACATGTTCGGAAAACATTTGTTTTTTTCAAATTCAGCACGAACTTTGCACATTCGGATTCTTGATTGGGCCACCAAGCATTTTTACTCAAAAACGGCCAAATTTCGGCCAAAGTGTGGTAAATGATCGCGTTTCCACTAGTGTATGTATTAGGACTTTGGCTAGGACAGTCTGTGCTTTATGATGAGCATGGGGGACGTGTTTGATGAGGAGAGAGGGTGGAGAGAGGCTAGGGTAGCGGCGGACTGTTAATCTTAATTTTTTCTTTCTTAACTTAATGAGTGGAGATTCTGGCAAGCCAATCAGGGCGCAGGAACCATTCTCAACGTCCAGACACAGAGGCTTGTGTCATTGGTTGCTAAAGTCACATGTCCCTCTCCACATAAATAGCGGACATGTTGTTTCATCCAGCGATGATATTGTTAATAAAAATTCATTTCTCTTTATTGAGTAAAATTTAAAAGATAATCCCGTGGATACAGTCAAAGGAACTACCATGCATCCTCCATGGTGATCCAGATCAATGCGATTCAACTCGTTAGGTCTTAGTCATGATCTGGTAATAACTAATCCACTGGATTATCTTTTAAATTTTACGCAATAAAGAGAAATTAATTTTTATTAACAATATCATCACTGGATAAATCTTCTTTTTTTTCCTACTGTGCTTGTGGTCGACCCATACCAGGGTGGTTCCGTGCGATGACCTTCTAAGGAACACTAACTTACCGGTGAGCTGACTCTCCTTACCCCTATTTTCCTTTTTGTTGACATGTTGGTTAGCACCATTTAGTCAGTGTAACAGTGCCGAGATGCTGCTCCTGCTGCTGCCACTGGATTGTGAGAGAGTGAGATAGTTAGCTAGGCGGTTGTTGGAAGTCAGATAGTTTAGATAGATAGGATCCTCTGTGGCTGTGAAATCGACCTTCCAGCAGATCAATCGTTTTTGCTATTAGTGTGGTCCAGAGACACCAGGCCACATTTCAGCATAGAACTCTGTTGTGCACTGTTAGTGTGCTTCATGCAGGAGTACACCTTTGAAACTCAAATTTTTCTGTTACTACCATGCTACATGAAGCAGGCCACATCTAAGCTTGTAATTGGTTTGCACAGAGATTCAGCTGTATCCAGGGCTCCACAGTAAAAAATAAATTTTTTTCTGTTACTACTGTGCCTCATAAAGCAGGCCACACCTCAGGTTGTAATTGGTTCACGCAGAAATTCAGCTGTATTCAGGGCTCCACAGAAAAAAATCAATTTTTTTTTCAGTTACTACCGTGATACATACAGCAGGCCACATCTCAGCTTGTAATTATTTTACACTGAGATTCTGCTGTATCCAGGGCTCCACAGTAGAAAATCGAATTTGTTGCTGCTAATAGCGTGCTCCAGCCACACTATCGGAGCAAATAAATACAGATTGGTAATTTAGTGATAGGTGTCTCACAGGTCTGGGCATAGGATGGTTAAACAGCTGGTTAAAAGAGAGGAAGGGTACATCTAACATGAGTGGAAAAAAGTGAGGTCGTGGTGGAAGGGAGAATAGGCTTGGTGTTCCAGGTATACGTGGGGTAGGTTGTAATGTTAGTGAAAACTCTTGTGAACCAACATTGTCATGTCCTATCCAAAGACATCTGACATTTTGTGTTAATGGACAGGCTACTCCACTCCCTTTCTTTGTCAGCCACAAAGAGTACAGTGGTACTATGTGGAGGATTATGTGGTGTATTATACTAAACAAGAAAAATGCTGCCTATTCATCAAGTGATTGGATTACCTATCCAAAGACAACTGACAACTTCTGTTACTGGTCTGGCTACTCCACTCCCTTTCTTTGGCAGCCAGACAGCAGTACGCCTTGTAGATGAGGGCCAGAAAGAGCATGTGCTCTAGTGGATGGCAAGTGTGGCATCAAGTGGCCTCTCCTCCTCTTCCTCCAACTCAACATCACAGACAGTACAGTCCTCAGAGGTGGTACTCCAATTAACCTTGTTTTCCCCAACATCACAACTCTCCAACTGCCTAACTGACTGTAGGGAACCACAGATGGGTGAGGCTGCAGAGCTGTTCACACATTCTATGCCATGAGCATTAGAGGTCTGCTCCAAAGATTCACAGACTCCAGAGGAGGAAAGCATGTGCAGCTATGCCCAAAATCTTTTTCTGTTGGATCCAAGGCAGGACGAAGTAGGGTCTGAGCAGAATCCTGACCCTCATCATCAGACGTTAACCCCTGGGGTGGAGATGATCTTGATGAGACTCAGATACCTGAGGCACACGGGGACTTTACTGTGCTGTCAGGGGAGGAACAGGAGGAGGGTGACTCTCAAGGCGAGGAGTGGGAGAACAGAGAGGATGATGCTGTGGTTGTAGATTCCACTTGGTGTGAACCCAGAGGCACGCAGCTGAGTAGCTCAGCAGAGGAGGAGGAGGATTATGAGGAGGTTATGTTGCTACCTACTGCACAGACACAAAGTGATGCAAACACGAAAAGCACTGCATCCTCAGCCATAACTATGGCAGTGGCCAGCAGTGGACGTGGGTCTGCAGCTCGCAGGGGTGGCAAGGGTTGCCTAGCCTGGGTCTTTTTTGAGGCCACAAAGGATGACCCAAATCACATTATCTGTCAACTTTGCAAAAAATGACTCAGAGGAAAAAACTGAAATAATTTGACTACTACAAGCATGAACTGGTACATGCGCAATCAACATGTGTTAGTTTGAGAATCTCAATGCGATAAAATCTGAACCAGCGGACCTCACCAACCATTTGACGCCCCATCAACAGCATTGGCTGCTTCTTCCTCCTCCGTCACCATGTCAAGTGTTCTCACACAGGTTTCTGGCCGCAGAACCTTCCCTTGTTTATCCGCTCTAGTTAGGGTGAGTGAGAGCTCATCAGCTCTAACGGATGTGGAGATGCCTGCTGTTTTTGTTTCATCGAGCAAAGCACAGCTATCTCAATCCACCTTAACTTCTCCGCCTGCACCTCACTCACGGTCCAGCAGTTTGTCATGCTCACCCTACTCCATCCTCTCTCAGCACATCATCTAGCCCTCGGTCCTGCAGTTATTGTTATGTAATAGATTGTTTCATCCTAAAAATGACAAAGCTAAGAAGTTGAACTCCAATATCTCCAATCTATTGGCCACGGAAATGCTGCCTTTCCGATTGGTGGATACAGACAGTTTCCAAAAGCTGATGGCCATCGCAGTCCCCTAGTACCAGTTGCCCAGTCACCATTACTTCTCTAAGAAAAATATGCCTGTGGAACAGCAGCATGTAGCTGACAACATCACAGGTTCCTTGATTAAATCTATGTATGCCAGGGTGCATTTCATCACTGACACCTGGAAGAGTAAACATGGCCAGGGGCATTACATCTCGCTGACTGGGCACTGGGTGACTCTACTGGCTGTGGAGGCAAACGGGGAAGGGGCTGCTTCACAAGTCTTGGAATCCCCAATGCGTGCAGGACAAACCTCTGTATCTTCTGCCACTGCTTCTGCCTCCTCCACCTCCTCTAGAGCCTCCATCTGCACCCTCAACCTGTGCCTTAATGAGACATGCGTTCCAACAATGCAGAGACAATCCCCTGCATCTTCATACTGCACAGCCAGGGCTCACCGCAATCAGGCAGTCTTAAAATTAATATGCCTTGGAGATCGCAGTCATACAGCTCAAGAGTTGTGAACAGCTATGTATGTCGAGTTTGGCAATGGCTGTCTCCACTGAACCTGGAGCCAGGAAAGGCCATGTGTGATAATGGTGCGAACCTGGTGGTGGCCCTACAATGGGGCAACCTCACACACGTGCCTTGCATGGCTCACATTCTCAACCTAGTGGTACAGCAATTTCTCTGCCACTATCCCGGCCTGGATGCGCTGCTGCAGAAAGCATGGTCGCTGTAGCTCACTTCCGCTGTTCGCACCCTGTGGGTCATCGACTTGCATCAATACAAAGTTCTTTTGCCATACAGGTTTACCGGTTGATATGCAATGTGCTGACACAATGAAATTCCACTCTGCACATGTTGCAGCGACTGTGGCAGCAGCGGTGACCCCCTGATGCAGTATCTCATGTCGTATAGCCTGGACCAACGCAGTACATGCGTGGTGCAAATCCTGTTTGCCGAGTGGGAACAGATTAAGGACCTCTGCACCCTTCGTCACAGTTTCAAAATGGCTACTAAGATGGTTAGCACTGACGATGCCGTCATCAGCATC
The DNA here is from genome assembly GCF_046119375.1 of Phyllobates terribilis. Taxonomy (NCBI): domain Eukaryota; kingdom Metazoa; phylum Chordata; class Amphibia; order Anura; family Dendrobatidae; genus Phyllobates; species Phyllobates terribilis. The sequence goes on along the minus strand of NW_027362769.1, from coordinate 211,093,450 downwards.
ACTATTCCGGTCATCTACATGCTGGAGCACACTTTGAACAGTCTGTGGGAGGAGGTGGTGGTCCCAGAGGAAGAGGAGGAAGTAGAGGAGAATGCAGAAAAGATAACAATGTCTCTAAACTCCAGACTGTCGTCACATAGGAGGGTGCCAAGGGAGGGTGGATTACAATGATCGAGGGGGGGCTCGTGGTACCAAACAAACTGTTAGTGAAGGTGCAGGAGCTGAGGAACAAATGGAGGAGGATGAGGAGGAAGAGGTGATGGGCCACAACAGTCAGTAGATAAAGCGGATATTGATCCCCTCTCTGTTATCCAAGGAAGCAAGCATCAGTGTTACCCAGCCACCAACACCTCATGGGCTTGGACCTCATGGAAGAGCCCGACACATGAGCGCCTTCTTACTGCTCTGTATGCAACATGATCCCCGTATTGTTTCAATAGGATTCAATATAGTGCTGTTACTGGGTTGCCACTCGGTCAGATCCATGGTACAAGAGTAAATTTTGCCAGATGCTTCCTGCCCTGGAAAAGGACCCACGCATGCTGGAGTATCGAAAAACTCTTTTTAGACAACCTTGAGAGAGGTTTTCCTCAAGGCAGCAGTGAGGCACACAGTGTGCATCACAGCTCTAGACTTCCAACCCCAGGGACGTCAATTCGTAAGTGGCAGAAGCAATTTCTGTGAGTCCTTTCACACATTTTTTAGACCAGCTCATGCACCAGAACAACATTAGAGTTGTACAAGAGTACAAGTCTGACACATGGTGAATGACTGTACAGGATGGTGCAGGAGTATCTCGAGCTCAATATCAGTACCATCAGGGAGGGTTTGACCCTTTTACATTTTGGTCTTCAAAAATGGAAGAATGGCCTGAGCTCGCCTGTCACACCTTGGAGGTTTTATCATGCTCGGCAGCCAGCGTTATCTCTGAAAGTGTCTTCAGTGCTGCTGGTGATGTCCTGATGGATAAGCACATCCGACTGTCTCCTGAAAGTGTAGACCACTTAACTTTTATAAAGATGAACAAGTCATGGATCTCCAAGGAATTTTGCACCCCAATCGCTGATTGTGCAGACTAGGCAATGATATCGTTTTTAGTGTGCTGCATTGATCTCGCGTTATTGCAGTCTGTGACATTTTTGCTGTGGCTTCTGTGCCTGCTGTTGCTGTTGGTGAAGGTACCAAGATTTTTTTTTAATCTGGAGACTCCTGGTTGGGTCTCCATCTGGTGTGTTTCCTTTAGTGGAAGGGGTGTCAGTCCCCATTATACTATTTCTACTTTAGTGAAATTGATGACTATTTGGTGGTGTCTGCCCCTAATTTTTTGAAATGTGGAGACTCCTGATTGGGTCTGCATTTGGTTGGTTGGCTGTAGTGGAATGGGTGTCAGTCCACATTATACTATTTCTACCCTAGTGAAATTGATGCCACTTTGGTAGTGTCTGCCCTTAATTTTTTGAAATGTGGAGACTAATGATTGGGTCTTCATCTGTTGTGCTTCCTGTAGTGGAAGGGGTGTCGGTCCCCATTGTAAAATTTCTACTCTGGTGAAATTGATGCCAATTTGGTGGAGTCTGACCCTCATTTTTTGAAATGTGGAGACTCTTGGTTGGGTCTCCATCTGCTGGGTTGGCTGTAGTGGAAGGGGTGTCAGTGCCTCATTATACTAGTTCTACTCTAGTGAAATTGATGCCACCTTAATGATGCGTGGCAATAATTTATTGAAATGTGGAGACTACAAGTTGGGTCTCCTTCATGTGTGCTGCCTGTAGCAGTAGGGCTCCCAGACCGTCAGACCTGCACTTACTTTCGGTAAACTACCTGTGTTACTATCCTTAAATTTTTCTAGCAATAGTAGTTTACAAAACCTATATTTCTGCCACCTGACTGTGGCTGAGCAGAAAAGCAGCTTGAGCTGTTGCATGTGGTATTGACTCGCCCCCTGGGCCGTGGGGCACTCGGATCCGGGCAATAGGGGGAACGATGGGAGTAGTAGTGGCAACCCGGTTCCGTGGCTCAGGGTGGTCAGGCCAGTGGTAGTCCGTTATTTGTTATTGATTATGTCCGACTACGCCACCCGTGGATTTGCGGTTATTAGGAACCGCCGCTGCATGCAGACCGCTGGGGCTGATGAGGTGTGCAGCTATGGTAGTATGACTCCCCACGGGAAGAGTGCAGCCCCAGGGCAGTATAGTGGATGGTGGGAGTGATGGTAGTGAGAGTCCCAGTGCTGGTAGTGCTGGAGGAGCAAGGAGCACACAGACAACAGGTTGCAGTCTAGGGTCTTTACTAAACAGGTAAACTGACCCACAAACAGTCCCGGCTAGGAGGGGACCTGGATGTCTGAGAGCAACGGGGAAATTGGCCCTGGTCAGGGTGAGGGTGTAGGCCTACCGTGCTTTCTGCGCTCCTTCTGGCTATCTCCTCCTGATAGGGTAACAGCCCACGTTTCCGAGCTTTCCGTGTATTCTCGCCTGTATGGCCTGCGACGTGGGTTCCTTTCTGCTCCCAGCCTTGTACGGCTTTACTGGTCCCTTCGGTTGTGGCAGGGCCTCCAGGCTTCTTAGGCCAAGGAATGTACAGTCCCTTGCGGACTGGTTCTCTGCTGGGGGATGTGGAATCCTTCCGGCCTCAGACACCAAAGTCTGGTAAAGCTAAGTCTTTCTCTGCCAAGACAGGCTCTCTTCGCCTCTTGTCTCTGGCTTGTGGCTCTCTCCTACTGCCACACTTCCTCTTAGGTGCAATCAACTTTCTGTCCCTGCTCCACTCTGGGACACGTCTCAAAGCTGAGACAGGCAATCCAGTTCTCCCTAACCCTGTCCCCAGGACCAGCTTTTATAGGGGCAGCCTGCTCCCCCTACTGGCCTGAGACAGGAGGCATTGCATGCTAAAGTTCCCCTTGCTCTCAGACACAGCTTTATTACACTTGTGGCATCCAGGTAGGGTGACACATTCCCCCCTAGTGAAATTTAGTACTCCGGGACTAAACAATAAACAAAGACAATATGCATAACAATAAAACATTAATAGACAGACAACGCACAAATTGAGTTCTTTAGGTCACAGTGTGGTCTGTGACCGGGTGTCCATATCACCAAAACAACGGGGAGCCTTAACCAGGTGGGGGTCTGTCCTACCCCAAGTCCTTCACAGTCTTAGTTCATTCCTGGGTTAGGCTCAGAATGCAGTCCATACAAGGTCCCGGTTATAAAAAGTCCATAACCTGTGAGTCCTTACGGTAGCTGCAAGAAACTGAAACAGAGTATTACCAAACATGCATGTAATTTGGCAAACAATTCAACATTTGGCAACAAGGTTATTTACAATTTAGTGCATCCTATATTCTCCAGCGAGCGGGTATCTGCCCCTTTGTGCTCCTGGTTAACCTACGTAGCCCACTGTCTGGTGGTGGACCAACCTGGCTTTCCCCACTAGCGTTAGGGGTACAGCTACCAGCTGGGTGTACAGGTAGGGCAGGCAGCTGTCTGCGGGTTCTTTGGCTTACCGCAGGCATGGCAGGCTCACTGTCAGCAGAGGGTTGACTCTCCTGGGCTGCTGGAACAGGCTCTTCTGCCTCTGGAACCGCTTGCTCCTCTTCACCTTCCGGCTCTGGTGTTGGTTGTTGCTGTGCCGGTTGCAGGAAATGCAGGACAGGTACCACTATGGCATCATTTATGCGCGTCCAGGACTGAGGGAACTCTCCGTGAACGGTGCTGATCATTTCTTCCTTGTCCTCTGCGGGTTCAAGGTCACTCTGATCCTCTTCTGCACTACGGAGTTGCTCGGGGCACCTTTTGAGGTGGTCTCTGGAGACGACACTAGTGGTTTCTCCTCCGTCCTTGGTGACTACGCACACCTTTGGGTTGTCGTGGTCAGACTGCAGTACGGTGTAGGGTTCCCTTTCCCACTGGTCGTCCAACTTATGTAGCCTTCTTTTTCGCTTTAGAACTTGCTCACCAGGTTCTAGGGGACTAGCAGGGGCGTGTTGATTGAAGAGTCTTTCTTGCTTCTCTCTCACCTGGGCCAGGCTCTTCTCCACACTCTCCTGTACCTTCTTGTACTGCAGTTGCCTTTCCGTATCCCAGTCCGCATCCGGGGAGGTGTCCTCAGGTATTAGGACTCCCATCTCCAGGTCTACGGGCAGCTTACCTGGTCTAGCTCGCATCAGGTAAGCCGGGGTGCAGTTTGTAGCGTTCACCGGGATATTGTTGTACATGTCTACCAGGTCCGACAACTTTTCTGGCCACAGGCTGCGTTCCTCCAGGGGCAACGTCTTCAGGAGATCAATGACTATATTGTTCATCTTCTCACACATCCCGTTGGTTTGGGGGTGGTAAGGCGTTGTCCGAATCTTCTTACAGCCATAGAGGTTGCAGAACTCCTGGAAGATTTCAGCCTCGAACGCTGGACCCTGGTCTGTCAGGACCTGTTCCGGATACCCGTGTGGACGGCAGAAGTATTGCTGGAAGGCTCTGGCCGCTGTTTGGGCTGTCAAGTCCTTTACCGGGACCACCACTAGAAAACGAGAATAGTGGTCCACGATTGTCAGGGCATAGATGTATCCTGACCGGCTTGGAGCCAATTTGACGTGGTCCAGAGCTACCAGCTCAAGAGGCTGCGTGGTGACGATGGGCCTCAAGGGTGTCTTCTGGCTAGTGCGGTCCTTCCTCCTCAGGTGACAAGGGCCACAGTCTCTGCACCACTTTTCTACTGCTCCTCTCATGCCGACCCAAAAGAACCTTCCTCTTAGTAGGAACTCCAGTTTCTTCCAACCGAAGTGTCCCGCTCTGTCATGGTAAGCTCCCAGGACCATAGCTGCATCTCGCCTTGGGACCACGACTTGCCAGGTCAGCTCGTGCGTCCGGTGGTTGACAATCCTTCTGCACAACTTGCCTTCGTAGAGGAACAGCTTGCTCTTCTCCTTCCATAGCTGCTTGGCTTCCTCTGGGGCATCTGGATCTAGGCGGGCGTCTTCCCGGGTCAGCAGATCTTTCACCAGGCGGACAGCAGGGTCACTATCTTGGGTTTCGGCCCAGCTGTGGTGAGGTAGGGGATTCATCATCACAGTTGTTAGATCCTCCTCCTTCACGCGGTGAGAGTGTTGAGCGGCTCCATACCGGTGAAACGCGGGGAGTTCTACCTCTTCCAGCTCTTCTGGGTCTTCGTCACCTTCAGGTAAGTGAGGCATTCTTGATAGGGCGTCCGCGTTGGCGTTGGTTTTGCCTGCCCGGTACTTGATCACGAAGTCATAGTTGGAGAGACGGGCCATCCACCGCTGTTCCAGGGCACCCAGTCTTGCATTGTCCAGGTGTGTCAACGGGTTGTTGTCCGTGTACACGGTGAACTTTGCGGAGGCCAGGTAATGCTTGAAGCGCTCCGTCACGGCCCACACCACCGCCAAGAATTCTAGCTTGAAGGAGCTGTAATTCTCCGGGTTCCTTTCGGTGGGCCTCAGCTTCCGGCTGGCGTATGCGATCACCCGTTCTCTGCCCTGTTGGTTTTGGGACAGTACGGCTCCCAGTCCCACATTACTGGCATCTGTGTGGAGAATGAAAGGCTGGCCATAATCAGGGTAGGCCAGGATCTCATCCCCCGTGAGGGCCAACTTTAGCTGGCGGAAGGACTCCTCTTCCGGTTTATCCCACTTGAAGGGTGGCTTTTGACTTCTGGACTTGGACTGTCCGATCAGGAGGTCCTGCATAGGAGCTGCCATCTTAGTGAACCCGGGGATGAACCTTCGGTAGTAGCCTACCAACCCGAGAAACTGTCTCACCTCTTTGATATTTGAGGGGCTTGGCCAGCTCTTGATTGCCGTGACCTTGTCAGGGTCAGGGGCCACTCCTTCCGCACTTACCACGTGCCCTAGGTACTGGACCTTTGGTTTCAGCAGGTGGCACTTCGATGGTTTCACCTTCAGGCCATAGCCTGCCAGGGCTTCGAACACCTCGGCCAGGTGCTTGAGATGGTCCTCGTAGGTCTTCGAATAGACGATCACGTCGTCCAGGTAAAGGAGGACCGTCTCGAAGTTTCGGTGCCCTAGACAGCATTCCATCAGCCGCTGGAAGGTCCCTGGTGCGTTGCAGAGCCCGAAAGGCATACAGTTGAATTCGCTCAGTCCCATCGGGGTGGTGAAGGCGGTCTTCTCCTTGTCAGCCTCTGCCACAGGAACCTGCCAGTACCCACTAGTAAGGTCCAAAGTAGAAAAGAAGTTAGCAGATTTTAGTGCGGCTAAAGACTCTTCTATTCTAGGCAGCGGATATTCGTCTTTGTGGGTGATACGGTTGATTTGTCTATAGTCCACGCACATTCTCATGGTGCCGTCTTTCTTTTTGACCAGAACCAAGGGGGCTGCCCAGGGGCTACAGCTGTCTCTTATGACCCCAGCTTCTTTCATCTCCCTTAGCATACCCTTGGCGTTCTGATAATGTGCAGGGGGTACAGGTCTGTGCCTCTCTTTTATTGGTGGGTGGCTCCCTGTGGGGATGTGGTGTTCTATCCCTTTTACTCTGCCGAAGTCCAGCGGGTGCTTACTAAAGACTCTCTCGTACTCCTGTACCACCCGGTAGACTCCTTGTTTTTGGTGCAGGGGAGTGGAGTCAGCACCCACGTGGAGTTTCTGGCACCAGTCCTCCTTTTGTTTCTGGGAGCCATTACCCTCCGCCTGTGGAGATGGAGGCAAGGGTTCCACGGCCCTGATAGCTTGGTGTTCGACGACAAACAGTTTGGCGAGTGTAGCGTACCTGGGTAAGTGTACTTCCCTCTCCCCAATGTTGAGGATGCGGACGGGCACCCTCCCATGACGGACATCAACCACCCCCCGGGCTGTCAAAATGGTGGGCCTGCTGTCTGAGTACACGGGTTCTACCATGGCTTGGTAGTCTCTACCTCTCAACCCGATTGCAGTCCGACACCAGATCATCATTTCACTTTTGGGAGGCATGGAAATGGGGAATGGATCACTGAGTCTTACGCTACCGATCTCACCACCAGACAGTTCTACCTGCTGCCGTCTCATCAGGGCTTTTATCTCCTTGTTGAGGACTCTCTGTTGGCTGGAACTAGCATTCACCACCACCTGTTGTAGAATTACAATGACTTCTGAAAGACAATTTTCAATTATGTTAGTACCCACAGTTATTTTAGGGTGACTTTCATGACGGTCAATGTCCACAATAATCACTCCCTGTGCCGGCAGTTCAACTTTACCAATTTTAATGGTCATCTCCTTGAACCCCATCTGCGGCACGGATAAGCCATTACTGGCGATGATGCTCAAGTTACTGTCTGGATACCGTGTGATATCAGCATCAGTCCAATACTGCTTAAAAAGTACATAAGGGATTGTGGTTACTTGCGACCCAGTATCCAGCAAGGCGCTCATGGGGATACCGTCCAGCACCACGGGTAAAACCGGGCGCCCCCCAACGTACTTATTACGCCAATTGTAAGGGCCTGGTGATCTTATGCCTGGGGGTTGGCCCTCTGCCCCAGGTTGGACCCGTTTAAATTACAGTACCTGGAAATGTGTCCGGGCTGGTTGCATCGACGGCAAATGGGCTGTCCATCCTCTGCGTAGCGGTCTATGGGCCTCCCTCGGAACGACGGGATCCTCCTCTGTCGACGCCACGGGACATCCTCCGGACTTGAAGCCAGCTTGATGGGTCTTGACGGGTCCACTTGCAACGCCTGGACGGTCCTGGTCAACGCCGCGACGCTCCTGGTCAGCTCCTGGACTTGGTGGTGCAGGCCTTTTGACGGGGCTTGGTTCAGGGCCTGTGCATCAGCCTCCACGGAGTCCATAGAAGAGGGCGCCGCCTCCTGGTGGTAGGTGATAGCAGGGCGCCGGGGGTTTATAGCGCCACTGGTTGCAGATTCACGGAGCACCCTTATGGCCCTGTCCTTAAATTGGGCAAAGGTCAGGTCGGGGTTCTGGAAGAACATGAGGCGCAGCTGGGCCCTGTGGGCGCTGGACAGCAGACCCTCTATGAATTGTTCTGTTAGCAGCTTATCGGTTTCCTGCACACTGCCAGGGTCAGTTTGTTGAATAGCCCTCAAGGCTTCCTGCAGATTTAGGGCATAGTCTCTGATGCTGTCCTGTGCCCGCTGCTTACATCCATAGAACCTCATTTTAATTTCAGCGGAGGTACGTGTATCAAAGGTACCCCGCAGCCGGGCCAGAATACCCTTCACAGTCCCTTTCTCCTCAATGGGCCATGATTTTACCTCCCTTTGGGCTGCGCCAGTTAACTGCCCTGTCAATATGCTGACCTTCTGTTCCTCTGTCAGGGGGTAAACTTGGAACAAACTATACAGTCTTTCCTTGAAGTCAGTTAGGGCATGGGGCTCCCCTGAGTATTTGGGCAGCCAGGCCGCTCCAGGGATGTAGGGCAAGGAAAAGGGCATCACCGCTGCTGCAGCTGTGTTGGTGGTAGTGGGCGCCTCTGTGTCCGACATCTTCCTCCCCCCCTAGTGAAGTGTGGCCTACCTTCCGACGATCCTCTTCTGTAGGCCGCGGCTCCGCTGCTGCTCTGGACGAGGACCTGGCGTCGCACTCCGATGACGTCAGCGTCGCTCTCTCTCCCTTCCAGGACCTTGCGCAGCGTCGGTCCGTGGGGCGGAGCTTCGGATCTCGCGCGGTTTTGACGTCCACGCCCCTCTTCTTCCCGCGCGGCGTCCTGAAGATGGCGTCCGATGGCGGGAAGCAGCTGTGGATGGCGGGAAGGCGGCAGAAGACGGCGGGAAACGGTCCAAGATGGCGTCCGATGGCGGGAATCGGCTCCGGATGGCGGGAAACGACTCCAGACGGCGGGAAACTTTGCCACAGGTAAGTTACAAAAGTCTTTTTCAGGCACGCAGTACCCGGTGGTTGCGGGCACGAAATCCTGCCGACTACGCCAAAACTGACTCGCCCCCTGGGCCGTGGGGCACTCGGATCCGGGCAATAGGGGGAACGATGGGAGTAGTAGTGGCAACCCGGTTCCGTGGCTCAGGGTGGTCAGGCCAGTGGTAGTCCGTTATTTGTTATTGATTATGTCCGACTACGCCACCCGTGGATTTGCGGTTATTAGGAACCGCCGCTGCATGCAGACCGCTGGGGCTGATGAGGTGTGCAGCTATGGTAGTATGACTCCCCACAGGAAGAGTGCAGCCCCAGAGCAGTATAGTGGATGGTGGGAGTGATGGTAGTGAGAGTCCCAGTGCTGGTAGTGCTGGAGGAGCAAGGAGCACACAGACAACAGGTTGCAGTCTAGGGTCTTTACTAAACAGGTAAACTGACCCACAAACAGTCCCGGCTAGGAGGGGACCTGGATGTCTGAGAGCAACGGGGAAATTGGCCCTGGTCAGGGTGAGGGTGTAGGCCTACCGTGCTTTCTGCGCTCCTTCTGGCTATCTCCTCCTGATAGGGTAACAGCCCACGTTTCCGAGCTTTCCGTGTATTCTCGCCTGTATGGCCTGCGACGTGGGTTCCTTTCTGCTCCCAGCCTTGTACGGCTTTACTGGTCCCTTCGGTTGTGGCAGGGCCTCCAGGCTTCTTAGGCCAAGGAATGTACAGTCCCTTGCGGACTGGTTCTCTGCTGGGGGATGTGGAATCCTTCCGGCCTCAGACACCAAAGTCTGGTAAAGCTAAGTCTTTCTCTGCCAAGACAGGCTCTCTTCGCCTCTTGTCTCTGGCTTGTGGCTCTCTCCTACTGCCACACTTCCTCTTAGGTGCAATCAACTTTCTGTCCCTGCTCCACTCTGGGACACGTCTCAAAGCTGAGACAGGCAATCCAGTTCTCCCTAACCCTGTCCCCAGTACCAGCTTTTATAGGGGCAGCCTGCTCCCCCTACTGGCCTGAGACAGGAGGCATTGCATGCTAAAGTTCCCCTGACCAGAGAACCTCCCCCTTGCTCTCAGACACAGCTTTATTACACTTGTGGCATCCAGGTAGGGTGACACAGTATCACGGCTCCCAGCACAGCAGGCCTACACCGATCCCTCACCCGCATCGTCTTCATTTGAAGTTAATTTCAAAGCTGTAAATGTTGGCCCAGACCCTGATACCTCATGCATGACCCATGGCTGACTGCTGCTGTGCCATTATAAAATTTGTACTGTGGGTCAATTGATGCCACTTTTCCTGGTGTCTGCCCCTAATTTGAGCTGTTTTGGCAGCTTTTGGGCCCCTTTGAAGGTGCTGTCTTTGCGTTTGGTTTTACCTCCCATCGAATGCAATGGGATTTGGATATGTTTGACAAACCTTTCGCCGAGTAGAAAGGAAAAACCTTGAAAGGTGTGCTCATCTCTACTCACTGGTTAGTCTATATAAACTGAGCAGAGAAGGGTCTAAAGTATGGGCAGACAGAAAAGCCTAAAACTGTATCTGAAAGGGGTTATCCCATGAATCATTATCCTGCAAAAAGTCCTGCATAGCTGTTTAAAGCTGATTGAAAGAAATATGCTGTATACTTTTTCATCATTGTTTTGCTTCATGTGTTCCCCTTCGTGCCACTTGTAGTCTGTGTTGCTACGACCAAACTTTTTCCAGAAAAAGTCTCCTTCCCCTTCTGACAGTTTAAAAGGAGCCTCTTTCACTCTCAAAATTGAAATTATACCATTTATATATTCATGTATGTGATTTAACCCTTATGGAAACATACTTGTGATATAGATTGTACTTATTTTATGCAAAAACAGTTTCATGACATGTACATGAGGGTGCTTCCAGCTGCTCCCCTGAGTATTCCATTTTTTTTCAAGTCTTCCATATGATGCTACAGATATGGGTGCTAATTTCTATGATCTTTACAAGAGGACATGACTTACAGGGTAAATTTGCGGAGAAGCATAAATACATGCCCCCAGAGAATCCATCAGCCACACCTCCTTGGAAAATACAATAAAAATTAGCACTAAACAGGAAGGCCCACATCTCTGAAACCATATAGTGGATTAAAAAAAACAAAACAAAAATAAATACTCAGGGGAGCAATGAGAATAAAAGTACCAACATGGCAGGTACGAGGGCCTCCATGAAGCATAGGCACCTCATAGTAGCATCGTCGGAGGGCCAATAGGTGCAAAGAACAGCACACCTTCTGGACCAGGTACCTCAAATGACTGTCAGAAATTAAATTTATTGAAGGATTAGCAGCAGCGATTCCACTCCATACTCCTGAAGCGGACATGTACAATACATGTACAGCCTATGTCGATAAAGGGTTAATTTTTTTTTTTTACCTAAAGAATAAGGGGAAGGTGGTGCACTGACTGACCAAAGGGCTGTGGTTTTCTTTGGCCATGAAGTGAATGGTCAGTCCTTTCCAGTGGAATACTAATTAACTTTTTCCCAACATTCCCCAAACATGTACAGAGGAGTTCCTACCAAGAGCTGTACATTTATGGCACAGGTATGGAACCAGCTCAGGAGTGAGTGCCAGTGGCACCCACCTGCAACCAGTGCTACCTTTAATCATATAAGTATAAACCTTTACATCCCATGGTTAATAGCAAATGTGGCATATAGATGGTTATGAGAGGGAGGAGGCTACCTTTTTCACTCCATTGACACCCCTGTGACACGATTGCGGGGTGCCGATGGTTGTCATAGCAACCGGAGGTCAAACAATGACTTCCAGGTTTGCCAGATACAGTGGCCTATTAGGCCCTGTTATAAGCAGGGCCTAACAGACCTGTTTTCAGTGTAAAACTGACTGGTCTATTACCCTTCAATACATAAGCATTGCAGAATACAGTGGGGAAAAAAGTATTTAGTCAGCCACCAATTGTGCAAGTTCTCCCACTTAAAAAGATAAGAGAGGCCTGTAATTGACGTCGTAGGTAGACCTCAACTATGAGAGACAAAATGAGAAAACAAATGCTGAAAATCACATTGTCTGATTTGGAAAGAAATTTTTTTCAAATTTTGGTGGAAAATAAGTATTTGGTAAATTACAAACAAGCAAGATTTCTGGCTCTCATAGACCTGTAACTTCTTCTTTAAGAGGCTCCTCTGTCCTCCACTCATTGCCTGTAGTACTGGCACCTGTTTGAACTTGTTATCAGTATAAAAGACCTGTCCGCAACCTCAAACAGTCACACTCCAAACTCCACTTGGTGAAGACCAAAAAGCTGTCGAAGGACACCAGAAACAAAATTGTAGCCCTGCACCAGGCTGGGAAGACTGAATCTGCAATAGGCAAGCAGCTTGGTGTAAAGAAATCAACTGTGGGAGCAATAATTAGAAAATAAAAGACATACAAGACCACTGATAATCTCCCTCGATCTGGGGCTCCACACAAGATCTAACCCCGTGGGGTCAAAATGATCTCAAGAATGGTGAGCAAAAATCCCATAACCACATGGGGGGACCTAGTGAATGACCTGCAGAGAGCTGGGACCAATGTTACACAGGCTACCATCAGTAACACACTACGCCGCCAGGGACTCAGATCCTGCAGTGCCAGACTTGTCCTCCTGCTTAAGCCATTAAATGTCTGGGCCCGTCTGAAGTTTGCTAGAGAGCATTTGGATGATCCAGAAGAGTATTGGGAGAATGTCATATGGTCAGATGAAACCAAAGTAGAACTGTTTGGTAGAAACACAACTTGTCGTGTTTGGAGGAGAAAGAATGCCGAGTTGCATCCAAAGAATACCATACCTACTGTGAAGCATGGGGGTGGTAATATCATGCTTCAGGGCTGTTTCTCTGCCAAGGGACCAGGACGACTGAACCGTGTACATGAAAGAATGAATGGGGCCATGTATCATGAGATTTTGAGTGCAAACCTCCTTTCATCAGCAAGGGCATTGAAGACGAAACATGGCTGGGTCTTTCAGCATGACTATGATCTCAAGCACACCACCCGAGCAACGAAGGAGTGCCTTTGTAAGATGTATTTCAATGTCCTGGAGTCGCCTAGCCAGTCTCCAGATCTAAACCCTATAGAAAACCTTTGGAGGGAGTTGAAAGTCCATGTTGCCCAGCGACAGCCCCAAAACATCACTGCTCTAGAGGAGATCTGCATGGAGGAATGCACCAACATACCAGCAACAGTGTGTGCCAACCATGTGAAGACTTACTGAAAACGTTTGACCTCTGTCATTGCCAACAAAGGATATATAACAAAGTGTTGAGATGAACTTTTGTAATTGACCAAATACGTATTTTCCACCCAAATTTAAAAAAAAAATGATTTCCAAATCAGACAATGTGATTTTCAGGATTTGTTTCCTCATTTTGTATCTCATAGTTGAGGTCTACCTATGATGTCAATTACAGGCCTCTCTCATCTTTTTAGGCTGGGTGCCCACTATGAGTTTTTCAGGCGTTTTTGCAGCGGAATTTCCGCAGCGAAAATGCTTAAAAAATGCTTGGTGATACGTGCCCCATGGTCCCCAATGATAATCAGCATGTGCTGTGCAGATGCTGTGGAAATTTCCGCTGCGGATTATCATTGCAGAAAAATACGCAGCATGTCCTTTAATTTTGCAGACATGCAGCGTAATTGCCGCCATTGACTTGCACTGAATCACTTAATATCCGCATGACTACATATGCACATGCGGATATTAAGCGATTCAATGTGCGGATGGTACCCAAGTCTGGAGAAGAGGAGACTCACATCCAGACCTGGGTACCATAGTACCTGTTAAAAAAAAGAGTTTAAAATAAAAAATAAACGTTATACTCACCTTCCGATGTCCCCCGGTCTCCTGTATGATGCGTCCGGTCTCTTGTATGGCTCGGGATGGTCTAAAAGGATCTTCCATGACATCATTTAGTCATGTGACAGGTCACGTGACCGCTGTCGTCGGCAGTCGCGTGACCTGTGACATGACTAAATGACGTCATGAAAAGTCCTTTCACACCACCATGAGCCGTACAAGAGACCAGACGCAGCGGAGAAAAGACCGCGGGCCATCAGAAGGTGAGTATAATGTTTTTTTGTGTTTTTTTTTACCATTTTTAATCTTTTTTTCAATTATTAACTTGGTCACACTATATAAATCGATGCCGGTTGCATGGATTTATATAGTGTGACCAAGTTGTCAAGCACTTTTCCAAGTGATTCTAAAATCACTTGGAAAAGCGCTTGATAACCCGCATGCAGAAATGCATGCAAAAACGCTTGACAAACGCTTCTACCTGGAAGTAAAAACGCATGTAAAATCCACATGCGTTTTTCCTGCCAGGGAGATGGGGAAAAAATCTGCAGCAGTTCTGCACTTAGCCTTAAGTGGGAGAACTTGCACAATTGGTGGCTGACTAAATACTTTTTTCCCCACTGTATTAGACAAGCGATCAAACAAGTAAGATTTCAAATTACGCATATACAGATAGCAAGTAAAATAAGTTTAATAAAATTTGTAAATATGTAAAAAAAAAGTATGAAAAAAATGGTCAAAAAATGCTCCGCAATTAAAAATGCTGTTTTTGTATAAAAACAAAAGTAAACAAAAAAAAGTACACATTAGTGGTGTTGCGGCATCTGACCCAAATGATCCAAAGTATAAAACTGTCCCATTATTTAACCTATATAATGAACACTGTAAAAAACAGAAAGCAATATAGGTTTTCCATTATACACACAAAAAATTGGCTAAATAGTGAGGAAAATGTCATTTGTGCTGCTGTCACACGAGTGTATAAAAAATTGGTATGATTTTTATCCAAAAAAGTGGGATAATTTTTTTCTCACTTGTCATCTATGAGCAATCTGTTTTTTTACTCAACAGCTATTACTCTTTTACAGGACCATGTACAGTTTCCTATATTACAGAATTGCAATGTATTTGTAAAAATTGGATACCATAGTCCATATGGCATGTTTTTTTTCTCCCACCCATCCGATTTCAGAGTCAAATTGCAGCATACTGCAATTTTTTTCTCACATCGACGACAGCTGAGAAAAAAACACAGATGTGCACTGCTTCATTGAATAGCATTGGTCCGAGTGCAATCCCTTCTTTTATTTGATTATACAGTGCTGGCCTAAAGTATTGGCACCCCTGCAATTCTGTCAGATAATACTCAGTTTCTTCCTGAAAATTATTGCAATCACAAATTCTTTGGTATTATTCTCTTCATTTAATTTGTCTTCAATGAAAAAACACAAAAGAGAATGAAGCAAAAATCAAATCATTGATCATTTCACACAAAACTCCAAAAAAGGGCCGGACAAAAGTATTGGCACCCTCAGCCTAATACTTGGTGGCACAACCTTTAGCCAAAATAACTGCGAACAACCGATTTCGGTAACCATCAATGAGTTTCTTACAATGCTCTGCTGGAATTGTAGACCATTCTTCTTTGGCAAACTGCTCCAGGTCCCTGATATTTGAAGGGTGCTTTCTCCAAACTGCCATTTTAAGATCTCTCCACAGGTGTTCTATGGGATTCAGGTCTGGACTCATTGCTGGCCACCTTAGAAGTCTCCAGTGCTTTCTCTCAAACCATTTTATAGTGCTTTTGGAAGTGTGTTTTGGGTCATTGTCCTGCTGGAAGACCCATGACCTCTGAGGGAGACCCAGCTTTCTCACACTGGGCCCTACATTATGCTGGAAAATTTGTTGGTAGTCTTCAGACTTCATAATGCCATGCACACGGTCAAGCAGTCCAGTGCCAGAGGCAGCAAAGCAACACCAAAACATCAGGGAACCTCCGCCATGTTTGACTGTAGGGACCGTGTTCTTTTCTTTGAATGCCTCTTTTTTTTCCTGTACACTCTATGTTGATGCTTTTTCACAAAAAGCTCTACTTTTGTCTCATCTGACCAGAGAACATTCTTCCAAAACGTTTTAGACTTTCTCAGGTAAGTGTTGGCAAACTCCAGCCTGGCTTTTTTATGTCTCGGGGTAAGAAGTGGGGTCTTCCTGGGTATCCTACCATAGAGTCCCTTTTCATTCAGACGCCGACGGATTGTACGGGTTGACACTGTTGTACCCTCGGACTGCAGGGCAGCTTGAACTTGTTTGGATGCTAGTCGAGGTTCTTTATCCACCATCCGCACAATCTTGCGTTGAAATCTCTCGTCAATACTTTTGTCCACCCCCTTTTTTAGGTTTGGTGTGGAATTATATCCAATTTGGCTTTAGGACAAATTAAATGAAGATAATAATACCAAAGAATTTGTGATTGCAATCATTTTCAGGAAGAAACTGAGTATTATCTGACAGAATTGCAGGGGTGCCAATACTTTTGGCCAGCACTGTATATGTGTGATTTATATACTCGTGTGAGCGAGCCCATATAAAAAAAATTGTATCACTAAAAACTTCTTGTCCTGCAAAAAACAATCCCTCATATGGCCAAAAATAAAAAAGTTACAGCTATTAGAACAGGGGTCCTCAAACTTTTTAAACAGGGGGCCAGTTCACGGTCCCTCAGACCATTGGAGGGCCGGAATATAGTTTTTAAAAAAAACTATGAACAAATTACTATGCACACTGCACATATCTTATTTTGTAGTGAAAAAAACAATACAGGAACAAATACAATATTTAAAATGAAGAACAAGTAAAGTTAAATCAACCGGTATTTCAATAGGTAGGTAACTGTACCCAATAGGCAGCATAGGTCCTCAATAGGCAGGTAAATGTCCCCAATAGGCAGCATAGGTCCTCAATAGGCAGGTAAATATCCCCAATAGGCAGGTAAATGTCCCCAATAGGCAGGTAAATGTTCCCAATAGGCAGCATAGGTCCCCAATAGGCAGGTAAATGTCCCCAATAGGCAGGTAAATGTTCCCAATAGGCAGCATAGGTCCCCAATAGGCAGGTAAATGTCCCCAATAGGCAGGTAAATGTCCCAAATAGGCAGCATAGGTCCCCAATAGGCAGGTAAATATCCCCAATAGGCAAGTAAATGTCCCCAATAGGCAGGTAAATGTCCCCAATAGGCAGCATAGGTCCTCAATAGGCGGGCTGTTTCCCCCTTATAATGCCCTATGCAGGCTGTTCCCCCCTTATTATGACCCATGCAGGATTTCCCTTTCTCCCACCATATAATGCCCCGTGCAAGATATCACTCCCCTGTCTTTATAAAGCCCCATTCAGGATGTCACCCCCCCATATAATGCCCCATTCAGGATGTCACCCCCCCCATATAATGACACATGCAGGATATCACTCCCCTGTCTTTATAATGCGCCATTCAGGATGTCACCCCCCATATAATGCCCCATTCAGGATGTCACCCCCCCCCATATAATGACACATGCAGGATATCACTCCCCTGTCTTTTTAATGCCCCATGCAGCACGTCACCCCCCCCCATGTAATGCCCCATGCTGGATGTCACCCCCCATATAATGCCCCATGCAGCATGTCACCCCCCCATATAACGCCCCATTCAGGATGTCACCCCCCCATATAATGACCCATGCAGGATATCACTCCCCCGTCTTTATAATGACCCATGCAGGATGTCACCCCCCCATATAATGCCCCATGCTGGATGTCACCCCCCATATAATGCCCCATGCAGCATGTCACCCACCCATATAATGCCCCATTCAGGATGTCACCCCCCCATATAATGCCACATGCTGGATGTCACCCCCCATATAATGCCCCATTCAGGATGTCACCCCCCCATATAATGACCCATTCAGGATGTCACCCCCCCATATAATGCCCCATTCAGGATGTCACCCCCCCATATAATGCCCCATTCAGGATGTCACCCCCCCATATAATGCCCCATTCAGGATGTCACCCCCCTCATATAATGCCCCATGCTGGATGTCACCCCCCTTATAATGCCCCATGCAGCATGTCACCCCCCCCATATAATGCCCCATTCAGGATGTCACCCCCCCCCATATAATGCCCCATTCAGGATGTCACCCCCCCCATATAATGCCCCATGCAGCATGTCACCCCCCCATATAATGCCCCATGCAGCATGTCATCCCCCCCATATAATGCCCCATGCAGCATGTCACCCCCCCAATATAATGCCCCATTCAGGATGTCACCCCCCCATATAATGCCACATGCAGGATGTCACCCCTAATATTATGTCCCATGCCTCCATACATTAAAAAAACAAAAATCCAATACTCACCTCCCTCCTTGCCTGCTGCCGCTGCTCTGGTCTGGACTCCAGCGTCGCGGCGTCGTCGTCCCGCTCTGTTCTCCCTGTGTCGGCACTCGGGAGGGCGCAGTGTAAAGACGTCACCGCACCCTCTGACCTGAGACGTCACAGGGAGTGCGCACCAGGAAGACAGCGGATCTGCGAAGGCACGGGGAGAGGTAAGTACCGGGCTGCCGGGGCTCTGAGAAAGCTGGGGGAAGGGCGGGCGCTGACACCGCTCTCCTCTGCCCACAGCCCGGCGGGCCGGATAAAAGTCCTCCGCGGGCCACATGCGGCCCGCGGGCCGTAGTTTGACGGACCCCTGTATTAGAATATGGTGATGCAAAAAACAAATTATTTCTTCTGAAAAAAATTGTTTTAAGTGTGCAAAAGTAACAAAAAAATAAAATAGTCTCGTGTGCAAAAGTAACAAAAAAAATAAAATAGTCTTAAGTGTGCAAAAGTAACAAAATATATAAAGCTATATAAAGATTGCATCACCGTAATTATACTAACTCGAAGAACAAAGTTGTCATATCACTTTTACCATATGAGGAATTAGAGTTTATTAATTGCTGCTGAGTTTTGTTCATCCTTCCACCCAAAAATAAAAAAAGTCATAAAAAAAAGTTACATAGTGCAAAATAGTAGCAATAAAAACTTCAACTCAAACTTAAAACTGGTAAAAATGTTTGAGCTAAATCTTCTAATTATTGAAATAAATATATATTTTCTTTTTCGCACAGCCCAATGGTAAAAAACAACAACTGGTGCAACACTTATGGGGTAAAAGGATAATCACATCCTAGATGAATTTCCATAAGGGGTGTAGTCTATGAAGTTGGTTCAATTTGGGCTCGTCTCTACTGTTTTGGCACCTTAAAGGCTTTGCAAGGGACACCCGCAATCTATTTCAGACAAATTATACACCAAAAGCCAAATAGCATTTCTTATTTTCCAAGTCTTGACATGTGTCCAAAAAGTCATTTTCGACCACACAAAGGGTATTGCCACATTCAGAAGAAATTACCGTATTTTTTAGACTATAAAACGCACTGGACTATAACATGCACCCCAAATTTCAGGAAGAAAATAGGGAAAAAATTAATGCGTCAAATGGGAGTCCGTCTTATAGTCCGAATTCAGCTTACGGTGATGGAGCAGGGACACAGGAGGTGTTTGGAGTGATACTGGGAGTCTCATCCCAGGCTGGAAGAATGGGCTGCTCAGCGGTGCTCGGCGCCAGGAATCGGGCGATACTGCGGGCGATGCTGTGGGTCCTGCGCTTGGAGGAGTGGATGCTTGGAGGTGCGACGCTGGGTGTTACAGGGTGGTAAGAGGAGGCCTTTGACGGTCCGAACAAAAATTCCGACGTTTGTGTGAAAAAAAAATGTTGTGTTTGTTGCCATTTTCCAAGACATGTAGCATTTTTATTTTTTGGTAACTGGGGCTTGGTGATGGCTTATTTTTTGCGCCCTGGGCTGACGTTTTTATTGATACCATTTTGGGTTACATATGATGTTCGATATTGCCTCTTATTGCCTTATTGCATTTTAATGCAATGTTGTGGCGGCCAAAAAAACGTAATTCTGATATTTCGATTTTTTTTAATCATGACGCCATTTACTGATCTTATTAATTTACTTTATATTTTGATAGATCGGACATTTATGAATGCAGTGATACCAAATTTTTGATATTTTTAAAAACTTTTTTTTCCTCTTTTCACTTTATTTAATAGTCCCCTTAGAAGACTTGAAGCTGCGATCGTCTGATGGTCTGTGCCATACATAGCAGTGCTTCAGCACTGCTATGTATAGCAAGAATCATGATCTCCTATGAATTAATAAATAATAATGATATGAATTATGATTAAATCAGTTGGCATGTGCAGGGAAAGCCCCTATCAAAGTCAGGGACACGGTATATGACGTAAATAGTAAATATATGTCATATGTCGTGAAGGGGTTAAAGAAAAAAAATATTTTTTTTTTCATTTTTGCATCTCAGCATTAGAAAATTCTATAAAAATCTGTGGGTTAAAAATGCTCCACTCAGTACATAAGATAGGGTCAAAGTCTGTTCATTGCTCCTAATATACATGTGAATTTTCAGAAACTGAGAATTAGAGTCTAAAAAAGCCCAAGTGGTCGGTTTGAAAATTGATTGTGATACTGTATGAGAACTAAAACATTGGCAAAATGTTTAATAAAAATGCATTCAACACAAATCCAATTTAAAGAAAAAAGGTAATTGTCTGATGACACATTCCCTTTAACCCCTTAAAAGCCCAAGACGTACTAATACGTACAGTACAGACCAAAAGTTTGGACACACCTTCTCATTTAAAGATTTTTCTGTATTTTCATGACTATGAAAATTGTAAATTCACACTGATGGCATCAAAACTATGAATAAACACATGTGGAATTATATACTTAACAAAAAAGTGTGAAACAACTGAAAATATGTCTTATATTCTAGGTTCTTCAAAGTAGCCACCTTTTGATTTGATGACTGCTTTGCACACTCTTGGCATTCTCTTGATGAGCTTCAAGAGGTAGTCACCGGAAATGGTCTTTCAACAATCTTGAAGGAGTTCCCAGAGATGCTTAGCACTTGTTGGCCCTTTTGCCTTCACTCTGCGGTCCAGCTCACCCCAAACCATCTCGATTGGGTTCAGGTCTGGTGACTGTGGAGGCCAGGTCATCTGGCGTAGCACCCCATCACTCTCCTTCTTGGTCAAATAGCCCTTACACAGCCTGGAGGTGTGTTTGGGGTCATTGTCCTGTTGAAAAATAAATGATTGTCCAGCTAAACGCAAACAAGATGGCATAGCATACCGCTGCAAGATGCTGTGGTAGCCATTCTGGTTCAGTATGCCTTCAATCTTGAATAAATCCCCAACAGTGTCACTAGCAAAGCACCCCCACACCATCACACCTCCTCCTCCATGCTTCACGGTGGGAACCAGGCATGTAGAGTCCATCTGTTCACCTTTTCTGCGTCGCACAGACACGGTGGTTGGAACCAAAGATCTCAAATTTGGACTCATCAGACCAAAGCACAGATTTCCACTGGTCTAATGTCCATTCCTTGTGCTCTTTAGCCCTAACAAGTCTCTTCTGCTTGTTGCCTGTCCTAAGCAGTGGTTTCTATTTTACCATGAAGGCCTGCTGCACAAAGTCTCCTCTTAACAGTTGTTGAAGAGATGTGTCTGCTGCTAGAATTCTGTGTGGCATTAACCTGGTCTCTAATCTGAGCTGCTGTTAACCTGAGATTTCTCAGGCTGGTGACTAGGATAAACTTATCCTCAGAAGCAGAGGTGACTCTTGGTCTTCCTTTCCTGGGGCGGTCCTCATGTGAGCCAGTTTCTTTGTAGCGCTTGATGGGTTTTGCAACTGCACTTGGGGACACTTTCAAAGCTTTCCCAATTTTTCGGACTGACTGACCTTCATTTCTTAAAGTAATGATGGCCACTCGTTTTTCTTTACTTAGCTGCTTTTTTCTTGCCACAATACAAATTCTAACAGTCTATTCAGTAGGACTATCAGCTGTGTATCCTCCAGACTTCTGCACAACACAACTGATGGTCCCAACCCCATTTATAAGGCAAGAAATCCCACTTATTACACCTGACAGGGCACACCTGTGAAGTGAAAACTATTTCCGGTGACTACCTCTTGAAGCTCATCAAGAGAATGCCAAGAGTGTGTGACGCGCCCCCTGGGCCAGTGCTGTTTGGGGATTACCCGGAGCCGGATCTGATGGGGGTTGTAGTCTCCGAGTGGCGGCGACCCGGTCCGTGCCCAGGGTGTCAAACTCAGTGTGTGGCAGTCTTTACAGATGTTATAGTTGTTCTTAGTGTCGACTACGCCACCCGTTGATTTGCGGTCAAAAGGCCGCCGCTGCAGCAGGGTCCGCTGAGGCTGGTGGTATATGTGCAGCTGTGGTAGTATAACCCCCAACGGGAGGGGTATAGCCTCAGGGGGTCAGATGTAGAGGATGGTGGTTGTGAAGGTGCAGGATGATCAAGCAAGAAGACTCAGAGTCGGGCTGTGCAGTTCAGGGGTTTTTACTTACGGGTGTTCTTATGGTCACTCTGGCCTGAAGCGACCACCCGAGCCGTGCTGCGTCCACCAGGTCCTGGACTCGGCCAACCCCCAAGCAATTCTGGAGCGTGGTCCTGAGCTCCTTTCTGACTGTCCTTTCTACTGGCCGTTCCCACCAGGGATCCACTTATGTCCGGCTCCCTCGGGTCTCTTGTTGGTCAAGCCTCCTCTGGGCTCCCTGACCCTATGCTTGGTATGCCTTTCTAGTGGATTTGGTGAGGGTCGTGGCAGATCCTGCCCACGACCTCCGGTTCCTGGCTAAGGTGTGCTTTTCTCTCTGCCAGCTTGGGATCCGGTACCCTGGGTGCCAACCCTTCACCCTGCTGTTTGTATTCTGGGGTCTTGGGGTTCCTTCTTCTTCTCTCTGGGTCCTTCTGACTCCTCTCTCTCCCTCAGACTTGGCCTTGGAGCTGGGCCCAGCCGGAACCACAACTCCCTGTCAGCCCTTCTGGCTGAGCTTCTCTGCTCTGCTCCTCAGGCTAAACTCTGACAGACTGACCCTGATCTAAGATGGTGCCCACCTTATATACTCCCTCTATGTGTGAGCTCAGGTGACCAGCACCCAATGAGCTCCTAGCCTTACCCAGACTGCTCCCCCTATCTGCCCCTACACTACTGGGATGTTCCACCCCCTCCCACTCCAGCCAGGGACAGACACTGTCGTACCTGCACATATACTGGTGGGAGTACCGTCGGTCTGTCCCCCGGAAATGAGATGTATGTAGTGTATGCAGCTATCTGAGCTCAGTCCCACACTCCATCCTTACCCGGGAGTGGAATACCACACCTCTGGCTTGAGGTGTAATACCCCTGTAGCAGCCGAGTCCTCAGGGTGCTACATTCCCCCCTGGTAAATCACAGCACGTCCTCGGGCTGTAAGAGAATTAAACATCCATAAACATACAATTTTTTTTCATAACGACATAAACATATAAAACATTATATATATTATCAGCATAAAACTTTTTCATATAAACATTCTTGTAAACTTTCTTGTTCCTCCGGCCACGGTGCAACTTGTGACCGGGTAAAGTACGACAGTCTCTTGTAGAAAAACAACAGTTTCCTATAAAACCGGTAGGGGGCGCCTTAAAAAGCGCAACTATATACAAGGGGAAATATGGCCGCTCTCAGTCCTCGGCCAGGTATTAGGAAAGGAATGACCGCTCTCAGTCCTCGGTCAGTGGGAATAGGGACACACGGGTTTCAGTTCAATTTGCTGGTCCCAACGGGGACTATATTTTAACTAGCAGCAGTAACAGTTCTTATACCCTGACGGGTAACTATGTACAGTCTCTTTACCGTACTTTAATGACGGCGTACTCCTGCTCCTCCTTCAGACCCGTCCGGATCCTCTTGCTCCTCTTCACACCGTAGCTCCTCCTCCGTCAGCCGGTGTACATGGAGGGCGTAGGGTCCTTTGGCACACTTGTGCCGGGTGAACGTGACCTCGTCCCCTACATATAGGTCACGACCTCTGTGTCCCTCCGGCAGATGGGACTCCACGTCTCTTCTGGTCACAAAGACGTCGCCGGGGGTGTGGTGATCCCTGATGAAGCCCCACCCGTGCTGCAATTGAAACTTAATCACAGTCCCGGTGGTACGGGGACCATGAGCTGCACGGGGGTCTCTCCTGGTCCTGCTCTTCTGCCCTGCGCTCTGTTCCTGCAGCCGCTGCTCACGGACCCGCCTCTCTCTCCGTTCTTGCTCGAAGACTGCCAACTGCTGGCGGCAGCACTCCACACGCTCCGCTGCGGCTGCCCGAGTTTCCTGAGTGAACCCCATGAGGTCTCCTCCGGTGGGGTCCCACTCGAACTGCGCTTCTTCCAGCGGGAGCGGGGTCCTCTTAACGGGCTTCGGAGCCGGAATCAGGGGCTCGCACAGGGGCCTTGCTTTTTGGAGTTCCAGTTGGTAGTACTCCGGTGGCCATATAAAGGGCTGCCCATCCGGGCAAGTGTGCTGGGCAAATAGGTCTTCACCCAGGTGTGGCGCTGTGGATGTTGAGGGCGCGGTGGTGGTGGCGGCGCCCGGGTTGACCAGGCCTTGCGACCAGGTCTGGGGTACCCTGAACGTAAAGGGCACCGTGAAGACGGCGGCGCCCGGGGTTACTTGGCCCAGCGACCAGGCCGGTGGTGTTTCCTGCTTTGCCGCGCTCAGGGTTGAGGCGCGTGACGTCACAGGGGTCGCGGCCTCGGCTTCTGCTTGAGGTCTTGTCTGGAGCGGTGACGATGCAGCGACGGGCACGGCAGGGGGAATTTCGGGCTCTGCGACGGGGAGCTGGGGCAGGCACGCGGTTTCTCGGCTCGGGGTAGTGACGTCCCCTTTACCTGCCTCCATCTGTTCAGCTCCCTTCTCGGCGCCGTCTCCGGCCTTCACTCCTCCTGCACCATCCTCAGAGGCGGTCTGTCTCCTCGTCTCGGGTGGCGTGCTTCGCTGGCGGGTTCTTGCCTGCAGGGCCATCTCTCGGCTCCACTCCGTCAGCGTCTCTCGCTGCACCTGGGCCATCCTCCATGCGAGGCGCTCCAGCGCGGTCTGTGCACACTCCCGGTCTCGGGGGAGCTGTGCCAGGATCTCCACTAAGCCTAGTGGGGTTGTTGCTTGCAGCAGGCTCCTGACCACAGGGTCGGTGCTGCCTGACTCTCCTTCCATCTCCGGGTACGACTTCTCCGGAGTCCTCTCCAGACTTCTTGTCTCCGGGTGCGCTCTCTCCAGACTCCTCCAGGCTGCACCCATCTTCTCTCTTTTGTTCTGTCTCCGCCCACATTGAAGGTGGTCCCGGGGCAACTTAGTGATTGTCAGTTCCAGGGGCAGTTCTCTCACGCTGATGGACATCTCCTGCATCACAGTCTCTGTTGGTGGGGGCGGTTTCCGCTTTTGGCGCCATTCCTTGACCTGGCCCACGATGGGAGGTGACCTCTTGCCACCCTCTGGCACGCCCATAATGGCGTCTGCTCTTCCAAGGCGGGAAATCTTCTGGAAGTGGCGGGAAACTCCGTGGATGGCGGGAAAAAGCTGCAGATGGCGGGCAACCGGCAGGAAACGATCCGTGATGGCGTCCCATGGCGGGGACCCTCTGGAACCGGCGGGAGACTTCTTCTTGAGGTAAATTTGAACTTTTCTTCAGGCACGCAGTACCCGGTGGTTGCGGGCACGAAATCCTGCCGACTACGCCAAAGTTGACGCGCCCCCTGGGCCAGTGCTGTTTGGGGATTACCCGGAGCCGGATCTGATGGGGGTTGTAGTCTCCGAGTGGCGGCGACCCGGTCCGTGCCCAGGGTGTCAAACTCAGTGTGTGGCAGTCTTTACAGATGTTATAGTTGTTCTTAGTGTCGACTACACCACCCGTTGATTTGCGGTCAAAAGGCCGCCGCTGCAGCAGGGTCCGCTGAGGCTGGTGGTATATGTGCAGCTGTGGTAGTATAACCCCCAACGGGAGGGGTATAGCCTCAGGGGGTCAGATGTAGAGGATGGTGGTTGTGACGGTGCAGGATGATCAAGCAAGAAGACTCAGAGTCGGGCTGTGCAGTTCAGGGGTTTTTACTTACGGGTGTTCTTATGGTCACTCTGGCCTGAAGCGACCACCCGAGCCGTGCTGCGTCCACCAGGTCCTGGACTCGGCCAACCCCCAAGCAATTCTGGAGCGTGGTCCTGAGCTCCTTTCTGACTGTCCTTTCTACTGGCCGTTCCCACCAGGGATCCACTTATGTCCGGCTCCCTCGGGTCTCTTGTTGGTCAAGCCTCCTCTGGGCTCCCTGACCCTATGCTTGGTATGCCTTTCTAGTGGATTTGGTGAGGGTCGTGGCAGATCCTGCCCACGACCTCCGGTTCCTGGCTAAGGTGTGCTTTTCTCTCTGCCAGCTTGGGATCCGGTACCCTGGGTGCCAACCCTTCACCCTGCTGTTTGTATTCTGGGGTCTTGGGGTTCCTTCTTCTTCTCTCTGGGTCCTTCTGACTCCTCTCTCTCCCTCAGACTTGGCCTTGGAGCTGGGCCCAGCCGGAACCACAACTCCCTGTCAGCCCTTCTGGCTGAGCTTCTCTGCTCTGCTCCTCAGGCTAAACTCTGACAGACTGACCCTGATCTAAGATGGTGCCCACCTTATATACTCCCTCTATGTGTGAGCTCAGGTGACCAGCACCCAATGAGCTCCTAGCCTTACCCAGACTGCTCCCCCTATCTGCCCCTACACTACTGGGATGTTCCACCCCCTCCCACTCCAGCCAGGGACAGACACTGTCGTACCTGCACATATACTGGTGGGAGTACCGTCGGTCTGTCCCCCGGAAATGAGATGTATGTAGTGTATGCAGCTATCTGAGCTCAGTCCCACACTCCATCCTTACCCGGGAGTGGAATACCACACCTCTGGCTTGAGGTGTAATACCCCTGTAGCAGCCGAGTCCTCAGGGTGCTACATGTGCAAAGCAGTCATCAAAGCAAAAGGTGGCTACTTTGAAGAACCTAGAATATAAGTCATATTTTCAGTTATTTCACACTTTTTTGTTAAGTATATAATTCCACATGTGTTAATTCATAGTTTTGATGCCTTCAGTGTGAATGTACAATTTTCATAGTCATGAAAATACAGAAAAATCTTTAAATGAGAAGGTGTGTCCAAACTTTTGGTCTGTACTGTACATGCGCCCTGGGCTTTAAGAGCCAGATACATATTAGTACGTCCTGTTGATTTCGCTCGCACACAGACTGTGCGGGTGCGATTGCGGCCGGGTGTCAGCTGATTGTCACAGCTCACACCCGGTGCTATGTGCTGGGAGTGGTCCCGCACTGCTCCCAACACATTAACCCCTGCAATGCTGCGATCGAAGTCGATCGCAGCATTGCGGGGGCAAGGGGAGGTGATCGCGATACTAACCTCTCCTGCCGGAGTCCAATGCTGTCTGCCTCGGCTTCCCGGATGTTGCCATGAAGACCCAATGACGTCTTGACAACATCCAGGTCACCAGACAGCAGGAAGATACTTTGGTCATGCGCAGTGCATGACCAAAGTATCTTCTGCATCTGCAGCGCTGACAGCCTGTATAGCACAGGGATGGTGCTCCATCCCTATGCTATACAGGCAATCAGAGTAAAAAAAAGTGAAAGTCCCATAGTGGAACAAAGTATAAAAGTAAAAAAAGTGTTAAAAAATTAAAAGAAAAAAAAAAATGTTTGTAAAAATATAAAAAAAATAAATAAAAAAAATAATCCACCAAAAATAAAAAATATAATGTACCCATCAATAAATATTATTATGAAAAAAAACAAAAAAAAACAATAAAAGTACACATATTTTGGTATTGCTGCACCTGGAACGACCTTTCCTATAAAACTGTACCACTAGTTAACCCCTTTAGTGAACACGGTAAAAAAAAAAATTAAAAATGAATCAAAAAACAATGCTTTATCATCATACCACCAAACAAAAAATGGACTAACACGTGATCAAAAAGATGAATATAAATAAAAATGGTACTGCTGAAAACGTCATCTTATCAAAAAAACAAGCTGCCATACAGCTCCATCAGCTGAAAAATAAAAAGTTATAGCTCTCAGAATAAAGCGATGCAAAAAAATATTTTTTTCTATAAAATAGCTTTTATTGTGTAAAAGCGCCAAAACATAGAAAAACAATATAAATGTGGTACCACTGTAAACGTACTGACCCGAAGAATAAAGATGCCTTGTCAATTTTACCACAAGCGGAACAGCATAAAAAAATTCAAAAAAAACTGAATTGTTGTTTTTTGTTTATTCTGTCTCTCAAAAGTAGGAATAGAAAGCGATCCAAAAATGTCACGTGCCTGAAAATGGTACCAATAAAAACATCAACTTGTCCCGCAAAAAACAAGCCGTTACATGACTGTCGGCTGAAATATGGAAAAATTATAGCTCTCAAAATATGGTGATGCAAAAACTAGATTTTAGAAAAAAATGCGTCTTTTAGTGTGTGACAGCTGTCAATCATTAAAACCCGATATGATTCTGGTATCGCTGTAATCGCACAGACCTGAAGAATAAAGTCGTCTAATCACTTATACCGCACGAGAAACGGCTTAAAAAATAAACTCTAGGGTTAGGTTAGGGTTGTGCTAGGGTTAGGGTTAGGGTTGGAGTTAGGGTTGGTCTAGGGTTAGGGTTCGTCTAGGGTTAGGGTTGGTCTAGGGTTAGGGTTGGGCTAGGGTTAGGGTTGGGGTTATGGTTGGGCTAGGGTTATGGTTGGGCTAAGGTTAGGGTTGGGCTAGGGTTAGGGTTGGGGTTGGGGTTGGGGTTAGGGTTAGGGTTTGGCTAGGGCTAGGGTTTGGGTTGAACTAGGGTTGGGGTTGGGCTAGGGTTGGGCTAGGATTCGGTTTGGGGTTGGGGTTAGGGTTGGGCTAGGGTTAGGGTTGGGCGAGGGTTAGGGTTTGGATTTTTTTCAAAAGTAAAAAAAATAAAGATGACGATATGGCTCTAGTGTTGAGCGCAAGTGCTCTCTACTTGAGTTTGCATCGGGTGCTCGGGTATGCACTGAGTATCGCCCCACATGCTTCGCGGACAAAAAAACCTTGCCGGGATTGCCTGCCATGCACGAGCGATACCAGCATGTTTTTTTTTTAGGTGTCTAGTAACCGTGAAACATGCGGGTGGGAACTCGAGCATGTCACTTGAGCACCCGCTAGACATGGTGCATACCTGAGTACCAGATGCAAACTCAAGTAGCAAGCATTTGCGCTCAAGACTAATGACAACTTATTCAATATGATGACCCAATGTTATCAAATTCTGTGTCGTACCTCTGGGTTCTAAATGTTCACAATACCCCTTGATAAAACCCTTGACTGGTGTAGGTTCCAAAATGGGGTCACTTATGGTGGGGTTTCCACTATTTATGCACATCAGGGGCTCTCCAAATGCTACATGGCGTCCGCTCTCAATTCCAGCCAATTTTGCGTTCATAAAGTCACACAGTGCTCCTTCCCTTCTGAACTCTGCCGTGCGCCCAAACACTGTATTTTCCCTACATATGGGGTATTGGTGTACTCAGGAGAAATTGCACAAAAGTTTTTGGGTTCCATTTTCTCCCCTTACCCTTGTAAAAATAAAAAAATTGGGGCTAAAACATAATTTTTGTGGAAAAAGTTAGATTTTTTTATTTTCACGGCTCCATGTTTTAATCTTCTGTAAAGCACTTGGGAGTTCAGGGTGCTCACCCACAAATCTAGATAAGTTCCCTGAAGGCTCTAGTTTCCAAAATGGTGTCACTTGTGGGGGTTTCCACTGTTTAGGCACATCAGGGGCTCTCCAAACGCAACATGGCGTCCGCTAATTATTCAAGCAAATTTTACATTCAAAAAGTCAAATGGCGCTCCTTCCCTTCCAAGCCTTGCCGTGCGCCCAAATAGTGTTTTTCCCCCACATATGGGGTATCGGCGTGCTCAGGAGGAATTGGAAAACAAACTGCAAGGTGAAATTTCTCCTGTTATCTTCATGAAAATGCAAAACTGGAGGTTGAAATATATTTTTGTTGCAAAAATGTGAAAATTTTATTTTTACCGCTCAATGTTCTAAACTTCTGTGAAGCACCTGGGGATTCAACGTGCTCACCACACATCTAGATAAGTTCCTTGAGGGGTCTAGTTTTCAAAATGGTGTCACTTGTGGGGGGTTTCCACTGTTTAGGCACATCAGGGGCTCCCCAAACGCAACATGGCATCCGTTAATTATTCAAGCAAATTTTACATTCAAAAAGTCAAATGGCGCTCCTTCCATTCCGAACCCTGTCGTGCGTCCAAGCAGTGTTTTTCCCCCACATATGGGGTATCTGTGTGCTTGGGGGAAATTGTACAACAAATTTTGGGGTCCATTTTTTCCTGTTACCCCTGGGAAAATTAAAAAAATTGGGTCTAAAGTAACATTTTTGTGAAAAAAGTTAAATGTTAATTTTTTTCTTCCACATTCCAAAAATTCCTGTGAAGCACCTGAAGGGTTAATAAAGTTCTTGAATGTGGTTTTGAGAACCTTGAGGGGTGCAGGATTTAGAATGGTATCACTTTTGGGTATTTTCTGTCATAAAGACCCCTCAAAGTGACTTCAAATGTGATGTGGTCCCTCAAAAAATGGTTTTGTAAATTTTGCTGGAAAAATTAGAAATCGCTGGTCAACTTTTAACCCTTATAGCGCCCTAATAAAAAAAAATGTTGGTTCCAAAATTGTGCTGATGTAAAGTAGGGATGTGGGAAATGTTATTTATTAACTATTTTGTGTGACATATCACTCTGATTTAAAGACATAAAAATTCAAATTTTGAAAATTGCTAAATTTTCTAAATTTTCCAAATTTTTGACAAATTTCCATTTTTTTCACAAATAAACGCAAGTGATATTGAAGAAATTTTACCCCAATAATGAAGTACAATATGTCATGAAAAAACATTCTCAGAATCAGGTGGATCCGTTGAAGCGTTCCAGAGTAATTACCTCATAAAGTGACAGTGGTCAGAATTGTAAAAATTGGCCTGGTCATTAACGTGCAAACCACCTTGGGGGGTAAAAGGGTTAAAACTAGTAGCTGGTTTTTATTTAAAATTCACAATATACATATTGTCCAGTGGTTAGTATTGGGGTACTGTCTTTGATTCAAATGAAGACTAAACTCTGAGTACATTTGTTGTGTTTGCCCTTTATTGTATGACATTAAAGCCCAATGAAATTTGCCCTAGTCTGAATGTGTGAGACAAGAAAATATGATTGTGAGCTCAATTGGTAACAAGTAATGTTATGAATGCTCTGTAAAGCGCATACACTTCATATGTATAGTGGTTTGTGCTGAATAGATTAAATTAATCTATGACTATGTCTAAAACTCCCATACATTTTAGATACAGTACAGACCAAAAGTTTGGACACACCTTCTCATTTTAAGATTTTTCTGTATTTTCTTGACTATGAAAATTGTACATTCACACTGAAGGCATCAAAACTATGAATTAACACATGTGGAATTATATACTTAACAAAAAAGTGTGAAACAACTGAAAATATGTCTTATATTCTAGGTTCTTCAAAGTAGCCATCTTTTGCTTTGATGACTGCTTTGCACACTCTTGGCATTCTCTTGATGAGCTTCAAGAGGTAGTCACCGGTAATGGTCTTCCAACAATCTTGAAGGAGTTCCCAGAGATGCTTAGCACTTGTTGGCCTTTTTGCCTTCACTCTGCGGTCCAGCTCACCCCAAACCATCTCGATTGGGTTCAGGTCTGGTGACTGTGGAGGCCAGGTCATCTGGCGTAGCACCCCATCACTCTCCTTCTTAGTCAAATAGCCCTTACACAGCCTGGAGGTGTGTTTGGGGTCATTGTCCTGTTGAAAAATAAATGATGGTCCAACTAAACGCAAACCGGATGGAATAGCATGCCGTTGCAAGATGCTGTGGTAGCCATGCTGGTTCAGTATGCCTTCAATTTTGAATAAATCCCCAACAGTGTCACCAGCAAAGCACCCCCACACCATCACACGTCCTCCTCCATGCTTCACGGTGGGAACCAGGCATGTAAAGTCCATCCGTTCACCTTTTCTGCGTCGCACAAAGACACGGTGGTTGGAACCAAAGATCTCAAATTTGGACTCATCAGACCAAAGCACAGATTTCCACTGGTCTAATGTCCATTCCTTGCGTTCTGTAGCCCAAATAAGTCTCTTCTGCTTGTTGCCTGTCGTTAGCAGTGGTTTCCTAGCAGCTATTTTACCATGAAGGCCTGCTGCACAAAGTCTCCTCTTAACAGTTGTTGAAGAGATGTGTCTGCTGCTAGAACTCTGTGTGGCATTGACCTGGTCTCTAACCTGAGCTGCTGTTAACCTGCGATTTCTGAGGTTGGTGACTCGGATAAACTTATCCTCAGAAGCAGAGGTGACTCTTGGTCTTCCTTTCCTGGGGCGGTCCTCATGTGAGCCAGTTTCTTTGTAGTGCTTGATGGTTTTTGCAACTGCACTTGGGGACACTTTCAAAGTTTGCCCAATTTTTCGGACTGACTGACCTTCATTTCTTAAAGTAATGATGGCCACTCGTTTTTCTTTACTTAGCTGCTTTTTTCTTGCCATAATACAAATTCTAACAGTCTATTCAGTAGAACTATCAGCTGTGTATCCACCAGACTTCTGCACAACACAGCTGATGGTCCCAACCCCATTTATAAGGCAAGAAATCCCACTTATTAAACCTGACAGTGCACATCTGTGAAGTGAAAACCATTTCCGGTGACTACCTCTTGAAGCTCATCAAGAGAATGCCAAGAGTGTGCAAAGCAGTCATCAAAGCAAAAGGTGGCTACTTTGAAGAACCTAGAATATAAGACATATTTTCAGTTGTTTCACACTTTTTTGTTAAGTATATAATTCCGCATATGTTAATTCATAGTTTTGATGCCTTCAGTGTGAATGTACAATTTTCATAGTCATGAAAATACAGAAAAATCTTTAAATGAGAAGGTGTGTCCAAACTTTTGGTCTGTACTGTAGCTGTCAGCCAAACAATGAATTGACCAATTGACTGGCATCAATCTTGCACAACCCCCCAAAACACAGGAGCACTCTCTCTGCCAAGCACTCTTGTGTTCTCTACAAGAGAGCCGCTGTCAGACTCCTCTGGCAGTTCTTATTTCTCATAGAATAAAATTACTGGCAGTCAGAACACTGTGACAACCCTTCAGATATTTGTAGACAGCTATTAAGTCTCCTCTCAGTCTTCTTTTTTGCAAGTTAAACATTCTCAAATCTTCTAACCTTTCATCGTAGGACATAGTTTGCAGTACGAATAATGGTAGCTCTTCTCTGAACTTTCTCCAGTTTTTCAATATCTTTTTTAAAAATGTGGTGCCCAGAACTGGACACAGTATTCCAGATGAGGTCTGACTAAGGAGGAGTAGAGGGGGGATAATTACTTCATGTGATCTAGACTCTATGCTTCTCTTAAAACATCCCAGAACTGTGTTTCCCTTTTTTGCTGCTGTATCACACTGCTGACTCACAGTGGATTATTTCAATGTGAATCGATCTTCCCTGCCAAATTTTAGCAATCATTCACTCATCTCTATTAGTATCTTCTAAGATTCTGCATGAAGTATACCAAAAAACGTTATTGCAATCTTCATTCTGATGACTATCACCTAATAAATACAAACTTATCGCTATCGACTATCGACAGATTTAGACATCCTCTCTTTACCAGACCCTATTAACTGACCCTAAAGAAGTAGAGGGTTTTTTATATTTTTTAAATCTTGTATCTTATATAAAATCTCAAAATGTACAATCTTTCTGATTACTGATAGTCTTAGCCTATTGTCAAGAGTTTCGGATATAACAAATATGGACTAACTGCCAAGTCACAGCTATAGTTTAAATAGCAATAGTGGAGAAAATCGTTTTTTCACAATTGCAATGTACTGGCTCAGGCAGCAATAGGTGACCTGGTGACTTCTCTGTGCATCAATTTAAAGCTAATGATGTACAGTTTAATGGAAAGGTCTAAGTGACACTGGAATATGTTCGCATTTGCTATTTTCGAAGTAGTAGAGAAGCAGGACACCAATTTAATGACAGCTGTCTTGTATTCCCTGTACACTCAATTCCGGGTGCATTGTCCGTGGGAACACCTGACTGCCTCAACTTCCATTAATGATAATTGAGCTCAGGTAGAGAGAACAATGAGGGAATAATGACCCCATTCTCATGTAAACCTAATACAATAATCATCCGCAACAATGTGACGGGATATTTACTGTATGAGTTATTTGTTATCCGCCAGACTTTATTTTGGCATTTACAAGTTGAATAATTAGCTGTAAATTAGTCATCCAGAACACATTAATGAACCCAAGGCAACGAAGAAGACAAACTTTTGAACTGTTAAATTTCTGCCCTAAATTAGATGAATTATGAACCAAATTTGGCATAATGTTCTCAGTCCGTTAAGTGCCTATTATATTACTTTACTTGGATTAGTCTAAAAATGCATGCCATTAAGTCTCAGATGTGCTCATAGGAAGCCATTTACCTAGATCCATTGTTTAATACCATTTCCTACAACGTGCATTGCTCTGAATTTATTTAAGTTTTGCTTTTCTCATCTTAGCACTTTACCACCCACATTACTTACGTAACTTCGTGAACTTTCAATAATTCGTCATACTTTTACACCTATAAAATCTTGAGGACTCCTTTTTCCTGCCTTTTCCTTTCTTAGTCATTTTCTCATTTTTAACTTTTCATGTAAAAGAAACTACAACAAAAGTGAAGTTTCAAATTATAATTAATCCTTATACTCACCTTACCACCACTCACCTTTCCAGTCCCTCTGGTACTCACTGTCACCGGTTGTCCTCGCCGTATCTTCTTGTCAGGATCGCTGAAATCCTCAGGCTTTTCAGGCTGGAACTTACGACTCTGATGAGATCCTGGAGCGTTCAGCTTAAGCATATGAATAGCCTTGACATCATGATGTCCACCATGACCTTGCAAGAGCATGAACAGAAGCATCTCAGGTCTCATTATAGCTGTAAGTACAGGCTTATCAAGAGATGCCCGGATATTCCAGCACTTGTGGTGATCAAAAGATGTGACAAGTTAACCTTTTATAGGCCTTTTACGGTTCAGAAAAATGGTGACCAGTGACCACCACTTTGCTGATTATGCGCAAAAGTGAATTTAAGAAAAATTCACATTTTGGCTGATGCGGATTTTTCTAAAATTCAAGTAGAATTCAATTCCACTCAAATATATTAGCTCATTTCTAATACCAATACCTAACAATGGGCAAAGACCTCAACTTCCTTGCTGCTTACACTATCACTTTGGGTATTGTATTTTCATGACCTTGGTGTTGAACTTTTGCTCGTATATCCTGACCTTTATCCCAGCCTTGGAGTATAAATCTCTGTTTGCAATTACTAAAAAGACAAAACCTGAGTTTGAAAAGGACCCAGGAGAAACGGCCACTGCCACCATGTTCTGAGACTGTGCACACTGTTTATTACAGCCAGAACTTTTGAACCTTTTGTTATACTGATGTATACCGATACTTGATGTATTTTAGTAAAAAGCAAGAGACTTCAATCAACACTGGTTGGTTGGATCAACAATGTCTTACATATCGTATGTGCAGCAGATTCAGTTTTAAAGGAGCCCTTGGGAGAGGTAAGTCCAGAGAGGAGGGTACCAGAGAGGTGCTCATCTCAGACCAAGAACGCCGGTATGAATTCAAAACTCGTTGCCTCTTCATTCATGTAATATGGAATCTATTTTTAACGCATACCAATAAAGAACTATCTTCAGGACCCAGCCTATTTTGACCCTAAAGACCTTGGCATTTTTGTCAATTCTGACCAGTGTCCCTTTACGAAGTAAAAAACTCTGGAACACTTCAACGGATCCTAGCAATTCTGAGATTGTTTTTTCATGACATATTGGGCTTCATGTTAGTATTAAATTTAGCTCGATAATATTTGCGTTTATTTGTGAAAAAATCAAAAATATGGGAAAAATTTTGAAAATTTCGCATTTTCAAATTTTGAATTTTTATTCTGCTAAACCAGAGAGTGTTGTGACACAAAATAGTTAATAAATAACATTTCCCACATGTCTACTTTACATCAGCACAATTTTGGAAAAAAAAAAATTTGTTAGGAAGTTTGAAGGGTTCAAAGTTCATCAGCAATTTATCTTTTTTTCCAGCAAAATTTACAAAACCATTTTTTTTAGTGACCACATCACATTTGAAGTCCCTTTGAGGGGTGTACATGACAGAAAGCACCCAAAAGTGACACCATTCCAAAAACTGCACCCCTCAAGCTACTCAAAACTACATTCAAGAAGATTATTAACCCTTCAGGTGCATCACAGAAACTAAAGCAACATGGAAGAAAAAAATTAACATTTTAATTTTTCTAACAAAAATTTTCTTTTAGCCTAAATTTTGTAATTTTCACATGGGTAACGGGATAAAATGCATCCTAAAATTTGTTGGGCAATTTCTCCTGAGTACGCTGATACCTCATATGTGGTCATAAACCACTGTTTGGGCGCACGGCAGGGCTCAGAAGGGAAGGAGCGCCATTTT
This sequence comes from Phyllobates terribilis, assembly GCF_046119375.1. Lineage (NCBI taxonomy): Eukaryota > Metazoa > Chordata > Amphibia > Anura > Dendrobatidae > Phyllobates > Phyllobates terribilis. The sequence goes on along the minus strand of NW_027362769.1, from coordinate 211,057,193 downwards.
ACTTTTTGAATGAAAAATTAGCTCCAAAAGTCAAATTGTGCTCCTTCCCTTCTGAGCCCTGCCATGCGCCCAAACAGTGGTTTATGACCACATATGAGGTATCGGTGTACTCAGGAGAAATTGCCCAACAAATTTTAGGATGTATTTTATCCTGTTACCCATGTAAAAATTTAAAAATTTAGGCTAAAAGAAAATTTTTGTGAAAAAAAAAGTACTTTTTTGTTTTCACAGATCAATTTGTGAAGCACCTGGGGGTTCCAAGTGCTGACTATGCATCTAGATAAGTTCCCTGGGGGGTCTAGTTTCCAAAATGGGGTCATTTGTGGGGGAGCTCCACTGTTTAGGCACAATAGGGGCTCTCCAAACGCAACATGGTGTCCGCTAACAATTTGAGCCGATTTTCCATTCAATTTGTTAGCGGACACCATTGTGTAGTGTATGTCAGGTTGGTGTGCGGTGTGGTATAGTGTAGTGTATACACCACACACACACACACTACAACACACACACCAACCTGACATAGCTGAGTACGCCCTAGACTGGGATGAGCGGGACGGGCGGGACATTTTGTGTGCTGTGTGCGTGTGTAAAAAAAAAAAAATCTAAACTTTATTATAGTGTGAGTGTATGTGTGTGTGTGTGTGTGTGAGTGCTTGGTGTAACCTTCTGCAGTCACGTGTGGGGGCTGTCAGGCATAGGGTGCTGTCAGGCGTAGGGGGCTGTCAGGCGTAGGGGGTGCGCTCAGGCACACGGGGCGCATGAGGGGTGGTCAGGCGTAGGAGGGGGCTGAGGAGATGGAGGAGCCAGCAGCAGCAGCAAGGGGGGTGATCACTGGGGCAGAAAGAGGGGCAGGAGCCGGCAGCAGCAAGGGGGGTAGGAGGCCGGCAGCATCAGGGGGGTGATTACTGGGGCAGAAAGGAGAGCAGGAGCCGGCAGCAGCAGGGGGGTGATCACTGGGTTTGCGGGGGCGGGGGTGAACACTGGGGACGGGGGGTGAACACTGGGGACGGGGGGGTGAACACTGGGGACGGGGGGGTGATCATTGGGAGGTGGGAGTTGATCACTGGGGGGAGGGGGTGATCATTGGGAGGGGGGGTGATCACTAGGAGGGGGGTGGTGGGTGAGATCACTGGGACTGGGGGATGGTGGGTGTGATCACAGGAGCAGGGCATTTACACTGAGCCTGCTGCTGCCTGTGATCACAGTCCACCGGCTGTCAGAAGGAGAGCAGCAGCCGGTGGATGAAGACGTGAAAGAGGGAGCAGAGGGAGCGGAGGTCGGAGTGCAGGTATGAAAGTGGAGGGGGGGTGGAGGGGGAGTGGGGGCAATACTACCTGCTGCGGATCAGCGGCGGCGGCGGTAGACGATCCATGGCGGCAGCAGACGATCCACGGCGGCGGCAGCAGATGATCCATGGCGGCGGCAGCAGAGGATCCACGGGGGCAGCAGCAGAGGATCCACGGCGGCAGCAGCAGAGGATCCACGGCGGCAGCAGACGATCCAGGGACGGGATGGAGCTGGGGAGTTTCAGCCATCGTGAACAACTCCCTCCACATTTGATTGGGGCTAGTATCCATGTGACGCTAGCCCCCCAATCAGATCTGTGGGGAGGGGGGGACAGGTGACACTCCCCCCAGCCAATGGCTGATGCTATAAGCATCAGGCCATGCCCAGATTTAAATATTTCACCAATTTTCATTGGTGAAATATTTAATTCATTCCGATTGGCAGCTTCACTAAAAGTGAAAATGAAACTGCCAATCGGAGGGGTCCCAGGCACGGGGGGGTTAATCCACCCCCCGTGGGGTCAACTTCAGGATGTCCAGTTGCAGTAGCAACTGTAACACCTGAGCGACCGCGCTCGCAGGCGCTGCGGGGCGCGATCCCTCCATGTCACAGACGCTGTGACATGGGTCGGGAACGAACTGATTTCCATGTCACAGACGCTGTGACACGGGTCGGGAAGGGGTTAAAGAAGCTAGAACCAACCCCTCTTTATTTCTTTATCACTTTTGGTCATTAATGGAGTTCCATTCACCTATATGCTTTGAGCCACAACAAGGAGCTGGTTTTACAAGCCTTTTTTGCACTTGTATTCCAGCTGCCTCATTGTCTGACAACCTCAGCTGGTCACCTACCACCAATTAATATCAACTTTATATTCCTAACCTTCATTACAATAAAGAAAGGGAGGGTTATTAAGATTAGTTAGTCAGTCACAAATTTTGTGAAGTCTACAAGAATAATAGCATAAATGTAGTACCTATAACAACTACTATAGATACATTACACACCTGAAAATATTCATAATAAAAAAAAAAATAAAGGAAAAAGACCTACATTTTAAAAAGTGAATTGTATGGAAATTGACAAAATAGCCTTTTTGAAAAAATTCAAGAAGACCCCATTTATTTGATAGTGAGGAAGTGATTCTGCATTTGACATCTAAAAATGTCCTCTGCTCACAAAGAACAAAGGCAGATGGACCAGGAACATGCTGAGAATATTCTAATAAGATGTACTGAGATGTCAGCCCAGGTAATGTATCAGCTTGCGTATTGCATGGCAAAAACATGAAACAACGGAATCATTATAGCAATTAGAAACCACTTACAAGGAATGACACTGTACTCGTAGCTAAAAGTCACATACAAGAAAAAGAATGATTCATACTATTAAGTTACAGCTGCAGTCATTGAAATTTCACTTTCTTCACATATTTGCAATAATTAGGTAAGCTTCTTGCTCGTTCTTCTTGACGATAAAACTACTGTTGTACGTGTACATTTTTTTTTATTTGATCTTTAATAAATATGTGAATCTAACAAGTAGCAGATGTTTTCTACCACTAATTACTCAGTGAGAAAAGAGAAATGGAATCAACAAGAAGTGATGCCTCCTCAGCGCTCGATGATCCTCACTGATCAAAATATGGTAAAAAAAAAATGTAATCAAGATAAAATCACTAAATATTGTATTTGTTTTCTGGAGTAAATACTGTGAAAATGTATAGACCAAATGTCATATATATGATATTTGATGACTGAAATATAAATATACCATTATTAGTTCTTACACCAAAATCCGAGATAAGAACAAAATGAGCATATGCTTGCCCTACTGCAAGTAAATAAATTGTAATTAGTGATAATAAATTGTAATAAGTAATTGTGGAGACACAAGGGTCAGTGGGTTTTCTCGTCCGCTGGCCTGGCTGTCTTTAGAAACATGTTACGGCTAGGGGCTCATCCCACTGAACGCCTGTACTCCTTCCCTATGGGCAGGACACTACTCAGACAACACAGGGTGAGGGTAACACACTGTGGCAATACTTTATTAGATCACCAACAGTCAACAACATATAGTACAGTCCCAGCAAGTACACAAGGTGGTGCAAATGACAGAGTCTCAACCTTCCGCTGGATCGTTGGGAATTTGAATCTCTGCGACTTCAGGGCAACTAACCCAACCAGCTGCATCTGCTTTGGTGGGCACCCACAGAGAAGGGGTAGTGGCAAGCTTAGGAAGCTGATCAAGCACAGCGAGGTATGTGGCCAGGTGACCTGATTGTCCCAACCTGGGTTCTCCAAACAACTTCATCAGCTCAGTGATGGGCAGTGGAGCAGATCAGTAATCCACCAGCTGGGCTGAAGTCCTGTAGAGTCACACCGGTGACAGGAGCAAGGCCCTTTTATATCCCACAGCTCTCATTTCAGGGCATTGTCCCACAAGATTGAGGGAAGGTGGGTGGAGGTAATACCTCATTGTTTGATTGTTCAATTAGACTGCATATTTGTCCTTCAAGTTGTGCAGACTAGTACACCGCAGGGGGCTGATGCAATACTTAATCAGCAGGTATTCCACAAATTAACATATAACAAGGGTCATCGGACAGTATCACATGAAACAATGGCTCATGTCCCTTGACCTACTGAACAAAGGAACAGTATGACAGTATGTGGGGAATAATTAAGAATTGTTCACCCCCGCACCAGTGGCCAGATTGATGCTATGTCGTCACAGTACTAGTGCATGTAAATAACATAGGGTACTTAGTTAATGCTATTTTGATCACAAATGCATGAAAGCCATCCCACTATGACAAGGTGCATCCATCTGGATGGTCCAAACTTGTCTAGTATTACCTTGTGTCAAACAACATCAGTATGAATAAGGGCAGAGCAGGACAGGGTCCTGACTGAGACATCCATTCATGGGAAGCTACACAGATGAAATACTTAGCTCAGAAAGGTGGTCCATGCCCAGTTTGTACAAAGGAGAAGAGATCTCAGCAAAACCAAAATATACTCTGGTATACGTGCAATGCATAAGAACACATTCACACTGTGACCATTTCACAGATAAAATCCAAGAAAAAACAAAAGGAGCATAAACCCTACAGCAAATAAATAATAATAGTACATGTAAATAACATAGGGCACTTATTTAACACTACTTTGATCAAAAAAGCATGAAAGCCATCCCATCATGACAAAGTGTACCCATCGGGAGAGTTCCAACCTGACTCTAGTATGATTCATACTATTAAGTTACAGCTGTAGTCATTGAAATTTCACATTCTTGACATATTTAAAATAATTAAGTAAACTTCTTCCTCTTTCTTCTTGATTATAAAACTAATATTGTACAAGTAGCCACATTTTTTAATTGATCTTTAATAATATGTGAATCTAATAAGTAGCAGATGTCTTTTACACTAATTACTCAGAATGTAAAGGATAAATGGAATCAGCAGGCAGTGATAGATACCTCCTCACCGCTCCATGATCCTCACTGATCAGAATATACACAAAGAAAATAATAGTATTCAAGACAAAATTCTGAAATATTGTATTTGTTTTCTGGATTAAATACAGTGAAAATATATAGGTCCAATGCCATTAATATGATATATAATTATCAAAATCTAAATATACCTTTATTACAGTTCTTCCACCAGCCTCCAGGGCACTTACAATATTTTCTTCCTGTTTCCTGCAGCTTTGCTGTGTAGATTGGGACAGAATGAGCAGAATCATGTTATTATAATTAAAGGGTTAGCAAGTTGACAGCTTTGGCTGCAGCTGAGACTCTCTTCATTCATAAGCAAGAATTCAGGCTACTTCCAGTGTATCAAAAATGCAACCTGTCAACAGAGACCAGCTAGGACCCAGTGAATAGCAAAACTGGACCTGTTGGTAATTAGGGAGAATTCATTTATTTCTCTTAGCTAGTCTAAGGTTTATTAGCAATACGTTTTATTTCCCGGAGCACCCCATAATGGGTGGAGGCACCAGGGAACATGATAAAGGTCTCTTTACTGAGCAATAATAATTAAAAATAAAAATGAACAGGGGTAACACAGCGCTGCTGAAGAATAGGGAAAATCCGGGATATCCTTTCAAAGTCTCAGGGAAATTTTTTCATCACTTAAATAAAAAATAAAAATATACAGCTCTGGCAAAAATTAAGAGACCACTGCAAAATTTTCATTTTCTCTCATTTTTCTCTTTATAGGTATATTTTTGAGTAAAATGTACATTGTTGTTTTATTCTGTAAACTACTGACAACATGTCTCCGAAATTCAAAGCTAAAAATGTTGTATTTATTTGCAGCAAATGAGAAATTGTCAAAATAATAAAAAATTTTCTCATTTCTCAATACATTATATGGTAAAGTCAATGGTGTCCTTCTAAACTAAAGCTCATCTTTAAATCTTTAAGTCCTCATATGACTATGTCAATGGAAAAATGAAATATTTACTGTATGGGGCAGCAAAGGATTTACAGAAGACTTAAAACATCTGCAAAACATAAAGCCCCGGAGTTGGATGGAATTTCTTTTCTAATATACAAACAATATCAAGACAGATTACTTTTAAATGTACATTACAGTACACTGTGACATTAACATATTCATATGACCAAGGCAAATCGCCAGATACAATGATTGAGGCATTGATTAATGATTAAAGATGGTCAATTAATTAGTTGTAGTGATTAAAGTATTTTTTATCCATATCAACCAATGCTGTAACCCTTTTATCTCTTCATTTGAACTTTTTTTCTAAGTTGATACACGGTCATAAATCATCATAGAGGAGATGGATTCATTGTTATTTCATTCTTAAATCTGCCATGTAATGTGATACATAGAAGTCAAAAAATTCAAAATTTATAATGAAATCCTTTAAAAAATATTATTTTTAGCCTACAATACATGAATATAGATATAGGGAAAAATGTAATATAATGATGTAAGTTTTGCATGCATGTCGTTAGTTATGTACAAAGTATCATAAAATCTTTAAACTTTTATTGTAAGTTGTACTATGAGAATAGCAGAAATCAGAGCTGAGAACATACTACTGGAGAAGATAGTGTCATTTTGGAAACTTATGCCAGGTTAGTAAATACTTCAAAAGATGGACAGATGGACAACTGTTTATCCAAATGGTCGCCAAGCAGGATCAGAGCCGAGAGGCCATGTCAAGGACAAAATCAGGATTCGTAAGAATAATCAGAAACAAGCTGGGGTCAAAACAGGAATACACTAAACCAAACAGGAACAGAAGCTATATCTGGCAGCTTCAGCAGTAAGCTGGAAACCTTAGTAGGGTGTGATGCTCTCCTATTAGCTGGAGGAGGGAGCTGATAACTTCAGCTGGACAGCACACACACCCATATTTGCCAGACTGGAAAGCAATACAGGTCCCAGGTACTCTAACCTTAATGGGTGGACAGAGCCCGCCATTCAGAGTTTCTGGTTCTGACATTTCTATCACCAGCACCACCGCAGAGGGAATACGGCGGCGCCTGGTGACAGAAGCAGGAGTCGCAGCAGCAGGTTCTGACGGAGATGTGTCAGGGAGAATATATAAAATATATATGGAATCTAAAAAAATTAGCTATTTAACATTCATTTTGTTTATTAATATTAATTGCCTCTTAATAACTTACTGTCTAGTCATAGACCTGACATTTTCCGAACAAACTGATAGAGTGTTCCCTGAATGATTAAAAGAATTGAGAGGTGGCTGGGGGTCAGCCAGTTCTGAGTGTGTTCCAACATCCTCCAATCGTCAGCGAACCAGAAGAGCAGCTATAGATTGAAATATAGTTTTCTGTTATTTCTCCTTGTTATTTTGTTACTGTTTTGCGTGTTTGTATCTCACCTTTTCTGTTTTTATACCTTTTTCTTGTAGGAGCTTTACTTTTTACACTAAAGTCTGCAAATTGTCTCTTCAGAGGGGAAGAGGATTAGAACTCTAGAGCAACTTATAGGAAGTAGCAATCCTAAAAGTCAATATCGACTCTCTAACAAGCCTTGTCACAAAGTAAAGTGTGAGATCTGGTTTGGCTGGGTGAGAGGCATCTGACCGGGATCCAAGTGGTAATGTTTCTCCTTGTGGGGAGTGACGTGTCAAGCCTACCATGCTGAGGTAAGGAGACTTTTAAGCCACAATGCTGCTCTGGTAAATATGCAAATTGTCTCTTCAGAGAGGAGGAGGACTAGAACTTTAGTGCCACCTATAGGAAGTAGCAATCCTAATAGTCAATATCGACTCTCTAATGAGCCTTGTCATATGACTTAGGATAAAAGCCAAAACCAGAAACTCAATTTGCAGACACTGTGTTTCGGGGGTACTTTAATATATTTGGTCTTTGCTTGCTCTAAAGAATCCAGCCGTGACACATTCAGCCGCAGCGGCACTAACATAGATGCCGAGCACGCTGCAAATACTCGTTGAGCATCCGAGAGTGCTCGCCGAAAGGGTTAAGAACACACGCTCACTCAACACTACTTGCTTGTTTTTCTGCATTGATTCCCTCTGGTTATATTTTAGTTATTTTTACTGTAATGTATTTCTTCAAAAGATGAGCAAATTGATGCAATGCTAAATAAATGTTTGACAGATTTTATTAAATTTGTAGATGTCTGCAAATTTGACCAATTTGATATGATTTGCACGAATTGAGAAAAAACTGCTCACCACTATTTCAAATATTGCAAAAGATTGCATAAACTACAGAAGGCTTACATGACCCGAGGCATGGCAATGCTGCTTTCCCCATAATATATTGCAGCTAGCACTTCGCATCCTGTATAAAAGTCGAACGAGGGAATGCAGCAGCCATTTTATGGTAATTCAGGATAATGAGAGAACATCAGAGCTTGCAGCTCAGCAAGCGTTAGGAATAGAAAGCTGTAAAACAATGGATAAATACTCCAGTCAGTTATGTGTTGTGCAACTGCAGCACTGAAAAAGATGAGTGCAGCAGTATGCAAATAATACAGAGATTCAATTGATAGGGGGAGAAATAGGAGAGTTGACAGCAACACTAGTGCCCTCTCACTGTGCTTGAACAGTGATGTGGTGTAGCTAACATTTGTTTTGCTACATTTGAATTATAATTACATGTCATTATTCTTTATTCTTAATACACTAGCAAGAAATAGCAAAGCAGCACAGAAAATCTGAAATCGGTGTCAGTCAGGGAGAGTGTTTGCTTGTTTTTTGTGAAAACCTTATTGTGAAAGATGTAATAATTGTTTTTAAAAAGACAGAAGAAAATTCTCTAAAATCCAAATATGCATCTCCAAGACACAGCACTCTAGGGGCTAAGCAAGATATTGAACAGTACCAACTTTTTCCTGTTGATTTGTTAGACTGATGAGTTAAGGCAGTGCTTGAAAATAATAGTGGCCACACAAAATATTGGCACTTTGGGCACAATTTGACCATTTTCACTTAGAGGTGTAATCACTTTTGTTGCCAGTAATTTAGACATTGATGGCTGTGTTGAGTTATGTAGCGGGCACACCAAAAATACACTGTTATACAAGCTGTACACTGACTACTTTACATTGTATCACAGTATTGTATCCTCAGTGTAGTCCCATGAAAAGATATAATAAAAAATCTATATATATATGTGCTTGGCATCATTGTCATGCTGAAAGACGGCAGCCACGTTTCATCTTCAATCCCCTTGCGGATGGAAAAAGGTTTGCACTCAAAATCTCACTATACATGGCCCCATTCATTCTTTCATGTGCACGGATCAGTCGTCCTGGTCCCTTGGCAAAGAAACAGCCCCAAAGCATGATGTTGCCACCACCATGCTTCACAGTAGGTATGGTGTTCTTTGGATGCAACTCAGCATTCGTTCTCCTCCAAACACGACAAGTTGTGTTTCTACCAAACAGTTCTACTTTGGTTTCATCTGACCATATGACATTCTCCCAATACTCTTCTGGATCATCCAAATGCTCTCTAGCAAACTTCAGACGGACCCAGACATGTAATGGCTTAAGCAGGGGGACATGTCTGGCACTGAAGGATCTGAGTCTCTGGCGACGTAGTGTGTTACTGATGGTAGCCTGTGTAACATTGGTCCCAGCTCTCTACATGTCATTCACTAGGTCCCCCCGTGTGGTTCTGGAATTTTTGCTCACTGTTCTTGAGATCATTTCATTCATCAGATCAGATCATCATTCTTCAGCCCTGCTATGTGTGGCAAAAATCATCATCTCCTATGAACGTTGGCCATGGGGCGGCGCTCATAGCATATCTGCTATGACAACCATGGGAGTCTCCTGCAGACCCCCGGTTGCCATGCCAACCCATTGGCGTCCTGCGATCATGTTACAGGGGCACCGATGGACGTGGCTAGTGACGCACTTCCGGCATGATCATGTTAAATGCCGCTGTCAGAGATTGACAGCGCCATTTAACATGTTAACAGCAACGGGTGTTAGGGGCACATGACAGTCGATCAAATCAGCTGTCATGTGCCGGGAAATATGGAAGCTCAACGCCGGAGCCCACGTCAAAGAGGGGGAGGCTACCTATGATGTACCTATGTATTATAGGTCATAAAGGGGTTGAAACTCAACTCAAAGCTAGATTCACAGCTACACTGCTCAGTACTGATTGCTGTACAGTTTGTACGGAAAGTATTCAGACCCCTTTAAATTTTTCACTCTTTGTTTCATTGCAGCCATTTGGTAAATTCTAAAAAGTTCATTTTTTTTCTCATTAAAGTACACTCTGCACCCCACCTTGACTGAAAAAAAACAAAAATGTAGAATTTTTTGCAAATTTATTAATAAAGAAAAACTGAAATATATAATGACCAAAAGAAAGTATTATTCCTAATGTACACATACACGGCATATATGCTAAAAAGGTTACATAAACGTTTACTTGTTCTTTAACCCCTTAATAACATCTGACGTACTAATACGCGTCTGTGCCCTGGGACTTAAGAGCCAGACCCGTATTAGTACGTCATGGCGATCGCGCGCGCACACAGGCTGTGCGGGCGCGATCGCCGCCGGGTGTCAGCTGATTGTCATAGCTGACACCCGGTACTATGTGCAGGGAGCGGTCACGCACCGCTCCCAGCACATTAACCCCCGCGATGCTGCGATCGAAGTCGATCGAAGTCGATCGCGGCATTGCGGGGGCAAGGGGAGGTGATCGCCGATACTCACCTCCTCTTCCGGCTTCCAGCGCAGTCTGCAAAGGCTTCCCGGGTGTTGCCATGACGACCCGATGTCGTCATGACAACATCCGGGTCACCAGAGAGCAGGAAGATTGCTTGGACATGCGCAGTGCATCTCCAAGCAATCTTCACACTGTGCACTTCTGACAGCCTTCATGGCATAGGGATGGTGCTCCATTCCTGTGCCATGCAGGCGATCAGAAAAAAAAAAGTGAAAGTCCCAGAGTGGGACAAAGTAATAAAGTGTATAAACTGTGTGAAAGTGGAAAAAAAAAAAAAAAAAAATGTGCAAAAATATTATAAAAAAATAAAAAAAATAATACACCAAAAATAAAAATATAATGTACCCATCAATAAATATTATTATAAAAAAAATAAAAAAAAAACAATAAAAGTACACATATTTGGTATCGCCGCGTCCGGAACAACCTGACCTATAAAACTGTCCCACTAGTTAACCCCTTCAGTGAACACGGTAAAAAAAAAAAAAAAAAAACCAAGCAAAAAACAATGCTTTATCACCATACCGCCAAACAAAAAGTGGAATAACACGCGATCAAAAAGACGCATATAAATAAAAATGATACCGCTGAAAACGTCATCTCGTCCCGCAAAAAACAAGCCACCATATAGCTCCATCAGCCGAAAAATAAAAAAGTTATAGCTCTCAGAATAAAGCGATACTAAAAAATATTTTTTTCTATAAAATAGCTTTTATTGTGTATAAGCGCCAAAACATAGAAAAATTATACAAATGTGGTACCGCTGTAAACGTACTGACCCGAAGAGTAAAGCTGCCTCATCAATTTTACCACACGCGGAACAGAATAAAAAAAAAAAAAAAAAAACAATTCCTGAATTGTTGGTTTTTGTTTATTCTGCCTCCCAAAAATCGGAATAGAAAGCGATCAAAAAATGTCACGTGCCTGAAAATGGCACCAATAACAACGTCAAGTCATCCCGCAAAAAACGAGCCGTCACATGACTGTCTGCCAAAATTTGGAAAAATTATAGCTCTCAAAATATGGCGATGCAAAAACTAGATTTTACAAAAAATGCGTCTTTTAGTGTGTGACAGCTGTCAGTCATAAAAACCCCATATGATTCTGGCATTGCTGTAATCACACCGACCCGAAGAATAAAGTCGTCTAATCACTTATACCGCACAAGGAACGGCGTCAAAAATAAACTCTTGAGTTAGGATTGGGCTAGGGTTAGGGCTGGGTTTGGGGCTAGGGTTGTGCTGGGGCTAGGGTTGTGCTGGGGCTAGGGTTGTGCTGGGGCTAGGGTTGTGCTGGGGCTAGGGTTGTGCTGGGGCTAGGGTTGTGCTAGGGTTAGGGCTGGGGTTGGGATTTTTTTCAAAAGTAAGAAAAAAAGATGACGATATGGCGACTAGTGTTGAGAGCAAGTGCTCGCTACTTGAGTTTGCATCGGGTGCTCTGGTATGCATTTAGTATCGTGGGTATTTGAGTGACATGCTCGAGTCTCTGCCCCATATGCTTCGCGGCCAAAAAACTTTACGGGGATTGCCTGCCATGCACGAGCGATCCCCGCATGTTTTTTTTTGGGTGTCTAATAACCGTGAAACATGCGGAGCAGGGACTCGAGCATGTCACTCGAGCACACGCTGTACATGGTGCATACCTGAGTACCCGATGCAAACTCAAGTAGCGAGCACTTGCGCTCAAGAATAATGAAAACTTATTCAATATGATGACCTAATGTAAACAAATAATGTGCCGTACCTCTGGGTTCAAAATGTTCACTATACACCTTAATAAAATCTTTGAGGGGTATAGTTTCCAAAATGGGGACACTTGTGGGGGAGCTCCACTGTTTAGGCACATCACGGGCTCTCCAAACGCGACATGGTGTCCGCTAACAAATTGAATGGAAAATCGGCTCAAATTGTTAGCGGACACCACATTGCGTTTGGAGAGCCCCTCTGTGCCCAAACTTTGGAGCTCCCCCACAAGTGACCCCATTTTGGAAACTAGACCCCCCAAGGCACCTTTCTAGATGCATAGTGAGCACTTGGAACCCCCAGGTGCTTCACAAATTGATTCGTAAAAATGAAAAAGTGAAAAAAAAAACACTTTTTCATTTTTATGAATCAATTTGTGAAGCACCTGGGGTTCCAAGTGCTCACTATGAATCTAGATAGGTGCCTTGGGGGGTCTAGTTTCTAAAATGGGGTCACTTGTGGGGGAGCTCCAATGTTTGGGCACACAGGGACTCTCTAAATGCAACATGGTATCCGCTAACAAATTAAATGGAAAATCGGCTCAAATTGTTAGCGGACACCACATTGCGTTTGGAAAGCCCCTCTGTGCCCAAACTTTGGAGCTCCCCCACAAGTGACCCCATTTTGGAAACTAGACCCCCCAAGGCACCTTTCTAGATGCATAGTGAGCACTTGGAACCCCCAGGTGCTTCACAAATTGATTCGTAAAAATGAAAAAGTGAAAAAAAAAACACTTTTTCATTTTTATGAATCAATTTGTGAAGCACCTGGGGTTCCAAGTGCTCACTATGAATCTAGATAGGTGCCTTGGGGGGTCTAGTTTCCAAAATGGGGTCACTTGTGGGGGAGCTCCAATGTTTGGGCACACAGGGACTCTCCAAATGCAACATGATATCCGCTAACAAATTGTCGGCTCAAATTGTTAGCGGATATCATGTTGCATTTGGAGAGTCCCTGTGTGCCCAAACATTGGAGCTCCTCCACAAGTGACCCCATTTTGGAAACTAGACCCCCCAAGGCACCTATCTAGATGCATAGTGAGCACTTGGAACCCCTAGGTGCTTCACAAATTAATTCGTAAAAATGAAAAAGTGTTTTTTTTTTCACTTTTTCATTATTACGAATCAATTTGTGAAGCACCTGGGGGTTCCAAGTGCTCACTATGCATCTAGAAAGGTGCCTTGGGGGGTCTAGTTTCCAAAATGGGGTCACTTGTGGGGGAGCTCCAAAGTTTGGGCACAGAGGGGCTCTCCAAACGCAATGTGGCGTCCGCTAACAATTTGAGCCGATTTTCCATTCAATTTGTTAGCGGATACCATGTTGCATTTAGAGAGTCCCTGTGTGGCCAAACATTGGAGCTCCCCCACAAGTGACCCCATTTTGGAAACTAGACCCCCCAAGGCACCTATCTAGATGCACAGTGAGCACTTGGAACCCCTAGGTGCTTTACAAATTAATTCGTAAAAATGAAAAAGTGTTTTTTTTTTCACTTTTTCATTATTACGAATCATTTTGTGAAGCACCTGGGGGTTCCAAGTGCTCACTATGCATCTAGAAAGGTGCCTTGGGGGGTCTAGTTTCCAAAATGGGGTCACTTGTGGGGGAGCTCCAAAGTTTGGGCACAGAGGGGCTCTCCAAACGCAATGTGGCGTCCGCTAACAATTTGAGCCGATTTTCCATTCAATTTGTTAGCGGATACCATGTTGCATTTAGAGAGTCCCTGTGTGCCCAAACATTGGAGCTCCCCCACAAGTGACCCCATTTTGGAAACTAGACCCCCCAAGGCACCTATCTAGATGCATAGTGAGCACTTGGAACCCCTAGGTGCTTCACAAATTAATTCGTAAAAATGAAAAAGTGTTTTTTTTTTCACTTTTTCATTATTACGAATCAATTTGTGAAGCACCTGGGGGTTCCAAGTGCTCACTATGCATCTAGAAAGGTGCCTTGGGGGGTCTAGTTTCCAAAATGGGGTCACTTGTGGGGGAGCTCCAAAGTTTGGGCACAGAGGGGCTCTCCAAACGCAATGTGGCGTCCGCTAACAATTTGAGCCGATTTTCCATTCAATTTGTTAGCGGATACCATGTTGCATTTAGAGAGTCCCTGTGTGCCCAAACATTGGAGCTCCCCGACAAGTGACCCCATTTTGGAAACTAGACCCCCCAAGGCACCTATCTAGATGCATAGTGAGCACTTGGAACCCCTAGGTGCTTCACAAATTGATTCGTAAAAATGAAAAAGTGTTTTTTTTTTCACTTTTTCATTATTACGAATCAATTTGTGAAGCACCTGGGGGTTCCAAGTGCTCACTATGCATCTAGAAAGGTGCCTTGGGGGGTCTAGTTTCCAAAATGGGGTCACTTGTGGGGGAGCTCCAAAGTTTGGGCACAGAGAAGCTCTCCAAACGCAATGTGGTGTCCGCTAACAATTTGAGCCGATTTTCCATTCAATTTGTTAGCGGATACCATGTTGCATTTAGAGAGTCCCTGTGTGCCCAAACATTGGAGCTCTCCCACAAGTGACCCCATTTTGGAAACTAGATCCCCCAAGGCACCTATCTAGATGCATAGTGAGCAGTTGGAACCCCCAGGTGCTTCACAAATTGATTCATAAAAATGAAAAAGTGTTTTTTTTTTCACTTTTTCATTGTTACGAATCAATTTGTGAAGCACCTGGGGGTTCCAAGTGCTCACTATGCATCTAGATAGGTGCCTTGGGGGGTCTAGTTTCCAAAATGGGGTCACTTGTGGGGGAGCTCCAATGTTTGGGCACACAGCAGCTCTCCAAACGCAACATGGTGTCGCTAACAATTTGAGCCAATTTTGCGTTAAATTTGTTAGCGGACACCATGTTGCATTTAGAGAGCCGCTGTGTGCCCAAATATTGGAGCTCCCCCACAAGTGACCCCATTTTGGAAACTAGACCACCCAAGGCACCTATCTAGATGCATAGTGAGCACTTGGAACCCTCAGGTGCTTCACAAATTGATTCATACAAATGAAAAAGTGTTTTTTTCTTCACTTTTTCATTGTTACGAATCAATTTGTGAAGCACCTGGGGGTTCCAAGTGCTCACTATGCATCTAGATAGGTGCCTTGGGGGGTCTAGTTTCCAAAATGGGGTCACTTGTGGGGGAGCTCCAATGTTTGGGCACACAGGGACTCTCTAAATGCAACATGGTGTCCTCTAACAAATTTAACGGAAAATCGGCTCAAATTGTTAGCGACACCATGTTGCGTTTGGAGAGCCGCTGTGTGCCCAAACATTGGAGCTCCCCCACAAGTGACCCCATTTTGGAAACTAGACCCCCCAAGGCACCTATCTAGATGCATTGTGAGCACTTGGAACACTCAGGTGCTTCACAAATTGATTCATAAAAATGAAAAAGTGTTTTTTTTTTTCACTTTTTCATTGTTACGAATCAATTTGTGAAGCACCTGGGGGTTCCAAGTGCTCACTATGCATCTAGAAAGGTGCCTTGGGGGGTCTAGTTTCCAAAATGGGGTCACTTGTGGGGGAGCTCCAAAGTTTGGGCACACATGGGCTCTCCAAACACAACATGGCGTCCGCTAATTATTCAAGCAAATTTTACAATCAAAAAGTCAAATAGCGCTCCTTCCCTTCCGAGCCCTGCCGTGCGCCCAAACAGTATTTTTTCCCCAAATATTGGGTATCTGCGTGCCCAGGGGAAATTGCACAACAAATTTTGGGGTCCATTTTTTCTTGTTACCCCTGTGAAAATAAAAAAAATTGGGTCTAAATTAACATTTTTGTGAAAAAAGTTAAATGTTCATTTTTTTCTTCCACATTCAAAAAATTCCTGTGAAGCACCTGAAGGGTTAATAAAGTTCTTGAATGTGGTTTTGAGCACCTTGAGGGGTGCAGTTTTTAGAATGGTGTCACTTTTGGGTATTTTCTGTCATAAAGACCTCTCAAAGTGACTTCAAATGTGATGTGGTCCCTAAAAAAATGGTTTTGTAAATTTTGTTGGAAAAATGAGAAATCGCTGGTCAACTTTTAACCCTTATAGCTCCCTAACAAAAAAAAATTTTGGTTCCAAAATTGTGCTGATGTAAAGTAGACATGTGGGAAATGTTATTTATTAACTCTTTTGTGTGACATATCGCTCTGATTTCAGGGCTTAAAAATTCAAATTTTGAAAATTGCAAAATTTTCAAAATTTTCGCCAAATTTCCGTTTTTTTCACAAATAAACGCAAGTGATATCGAAGAAATTTTTCCACAATCATGAAGTACAATATGTCACGAAAAAACAATCTCAGAATCAGGGGGATCCGTTGAAGCGTTCGAGAGTAATTACCTCATAAAGTGACAGTGGTCAGAATTGTAAAAATTGGCCCGGTCATTAACGTGCAAACCACCCGCGGGGCTTAAGGGGTTAACCTAAAGATTTACTTAAACAGACATTAAAAATTCACATTTTTTGGGGTTACTTAATTACATGGTTATAAGAATTTTAAACACTAAATCTGTTGTCCAATTTTACAGATTGATATAGCATTTTTTGTGTATATTTTTATGGAATGAAACAATGTGTAGGATGAAAGAAAACTGCTGTCTACCTAACTTTTACGTTTTAATGATTTTCTCAAAATAGTTTTACTTGTGTATGTGACCTTGTCATTTCAGTTTCCGTTCCAAAAGATTTGCAGAGACAAAGCTATTTCTTTCAGCATCCTTAGATCTAAACATATCAGTAGTTGTCACTGCCTGACATATGTGAAAATTGATTGAAATGTTATTGTGATTATTCTTGGATGTTTAGTGTGTAAATCATCTTAGGAACCTTGCTTCAGTTCTATATTATCTTCCAGGTCCATTTTTGATTGTGCATTTGCTACCTAAATAATATACACTATAAACTGAAGAACAGTTATATACAGTACAAACTTATTACAGATTAGTTTAAATTAAAAAAAAATCATAACACAAAATGAAGACAAAATTCAAATTTGAAACACCAAAATTTTCTTTACATCAAACAAATAATTTATTACTGATATATGGGCCCACATTTACTAGGAAGGTTTCACCAGATTTCAGCATAACCTGTTCCAAAAAAAAGTCACAACTAATGACTTGTGAGACAAATTACCATTAATATTAGTGACTTTTTTCAATGCTTACCAAGTTTCAAAAGTGAGGAATAAAGTGGGTGTTGTCTCCAAAGAAATGAAGTTTTAGTCAAATTTATTAAGCTATAAACCAGGAATGCTGAAAATTTTGGCACAAATCTACAATAACTCATAAATATTCAGCTGCATATTTGATTTCTATTACACGGGTCCAAACATGCCACCTTTAAATACATTTGGTACAAATCTCTCTTGTACATTCAGGTATATATGATACTGTGAATGGCAGTGCAGCTTAGTCCTTGTTATTTGAAGAGGATTGAACTTTTCTTTTTATTAAAATAGTCATTACTAAATTATGAAATGTAATATACTTCATTAGTTTATTTTGCTTCCTTCTCTCCTAGATTCTATGATGCAGTGCTGTTTCAATGCCCAGTTCTTGAGGCTTTAGAAGCTCCTTTCAACTGCTGCTAAGTAAGATCCGTACACTATATCCAAACCATCTGCTTATGGCACTTTCCCTGTTTGAGCCTCTCTGCTCCCCATGTACTGAGATAGAAATTCTTGTATGCTGATTGTTTGAGTATAGTGTAAATCTTGAAGAGCAGCAGTTCCCAAGATCTTTTAAAGGTGCATGATCTGGGCATTGGAATAGTACTGCATTACTGTAGCACAATGTTTGGTAGAGAAGAAGCGTAATAAAGTAACGAAGTATATCTATAAAGAACTTTGCCTGGAGGATACGTAAATAAAATATACATATATATGTGTATGTATATACAGTATATATATATATATATATATATATACACTGCTCAAAAAAATAAAGGGAACACTCAAATAACACATCCTAGATCTGAATGAATGAAATATTTTCATTGAATACTTTGTTCTGAAAAACACACTACAGGCTGATCCAACTTTTATGTAATGTCCTTAAAACAAGTCAAAATGAGGCTCAGTATTGTGTGTGGCCTCCACGTGCCCGTATGACCTCCCTACAACGCCTGAACATGCTCCTGATGAGGTTGCGGATGGTGTTATGTGGGATCTCCTCCCAGACCTGGACTAAAGCATCCGCCAACTCCTGGACAGTCTGTGTTGCAACGTGACGTTGGTGGATGGAGCGAGACATGATGTCCCAGATGTGCTCAATCGGATTCAGGTCTGGGGAACGGGCGGGCCTGTCCATAGCTTCAATGCCTTCATCTTGCAGGAACTGCTGACACAGTCCAGCCACATGAGGTCTGGCATTGTTCTGCATTAGGAGGAACCCAGGGCCAACCGCACCAGCATATGGTCTCACAAGGGGTCTGAGGATCTCATCTCGGTACCTAATGGCAGTCAGGCTACCTCTGGTGAGCACATGGAGGGCTGTGCGGCCCTCCAAAGAAATGCCACCTCACATCATTACTGACCCTGCCAAACCGGTCAAGCTGAAGGATGTTGCAGGCAGCAGATTGCTCTCCATGGCGTCTCCAGACTCTGTCACATCTGTCACATGTGCTCAGTGTGAACCTGCTTTCATCTGTGAAGAGCACAGGGTGCCAGTGGCGACTTTGCCAATCCTGGTGTTCTGTGGGAAATGCCAAGCGTCCTGCACGATGTTGGGCTGTGAGCACAACTCCTATCTGTCGACGTCGGGCCCTTATACTACCCTCATGGAGTCGGTTTCTAACCGTTTGTGCAGACACATGCACATTTGTGGCCTGCTGGAGGTCATTTTGCAGAGCTCTGGCAGTGCTCCTGTTCCTCCTTGCACAAAGGCGGAGGTAGCGGTCCTGCTGCTAGGTTGTTGCCCTCCTACGGCCCCCTCCACGTCTCCTGGTGTACTGGCCTGTCTCCTGGTAGTGCCTCCAGCCTCTGGACACTACACTGACAGACATAGCAAATCCTTCTTGCCACAGCTCGCATTGATGTGCCACCCTGGATGAGCTGCACTACCTGAGCAACTTCTGTGGGTTGTAGAGTCAGTCTCATGCTACCACGAGTGTGAAAGCACAACCATCATTCAAAAGTGACCAAAACATCAGCCAAAAAGCATTGGTACTGTGGTCCCCACCTGCAGAACCACTCTTTTATTGAGGGTGTCTTGATAATTGCCAATAATTTCCATCTATTGTCTATTCCATTTGCACAACAGCATGTGAAATTGATTGTCAATCAGTGTTGCTTCCTAAGTGGACAGTTTGATTTCACAGAAGTTTGATTGACTTTGAGTTATATTCTGTTGTTTAAGTGTGCCCTTTATTTTTTTGAGCAGTGTATATATATATATATTTATATATATATATATATATATATATATATTTAACTATAAAAGGGAAACCTAAAATTCTGTAAAACTATGCAGCACTGTATTTACTATCCTAATGGCCATATGCAAGCTTTACCTTCTACCTGACCTCAAGAGTATTTTTTGATGTCAGGAAAAATGTTTTCCATTCTCCAGCAATGAAAATCAACTTATCCCTTTATTAACAAATGTTTATAGCAGATGTTCATTCTTGCTGTATTTTCAGTTTCTTTCTTTGTTGAGGACACATGGTATGGCTGAACAATTAAAAACAAATTAAGAGATGTAATGTTGTTTTGTAGATGAATGCACATTATTATTATAGAGGAAATGTAAAATTAGTGTAAGCAAAGGGTTCTGATGCAAGATTTATTTAACCTAAAGCTAAAGGTTATTGATCCAAACTAGTACAATGAAGAAATGGACCAGTTGCCCATAGCATCTAATTAAATTTCAGGTCTCGGTTTTCAGAGTCCAATTGGTAAATGAACGTTGAAACCTAAATTGTGACTAAAGGCATCTTTACTGCACTTGTTTTGATAAGTCATCAAATTGGCTGATTAAGCAAATTCTATGGTGAGGCCAAATATCCTTCAAATGTGACGGAGAAGAAGACAATAAAAATACCTGGTAACAATATTATTGCACTAATGCTTTAATTTGAAGTGGAAGCAAAACTCTGATTTAGTACTACATGTAAACATGTAGACTTCTAGGTTTATTCCATTGTATAGGAGTATACATGATCCATAGAGAACGGTCTTACCACCATTAGGCCAAACAGACCCTCTCCTGATATCCAAAATCCCTCTTTAGGAAGAGAAGAAACAGAAATGAGAAAAGAACTTCACATTATATTATTAAGGTGTACTGCAGGGGGCTGGAACAAACACACCCTCCCCTGAGGTTCCAATTAATCTGAAGGGGAGGATTAAGAAATTTATTTTACATAAATGTATTTAGTTGTAAGTAAGATTTAACAGCCTAGGAATATGTAAGATAGTCTGTAGAAAAGCATAATTATTATAGCTTGGTTTCTCATTCTTCTATCTCTTTTTCTCATATCTAAAAAATCTTTTTCTATAACCTTAGTCTCCATTAGGTTTCATATTCACTTTTCCCACACCATGATGACATGGTGATTTGTTCCAGAAAGTACAGCTTACCATTGAAAAGAAATAGCATTATCAATTTAAATTTATTCAAATCTTAACGAAAAGTTAGAGTGTCCTATAATGCCAAAAAGGAATAAGCCAGTCTTCTACTGTGTTTGTAATCCCGATGAAAATTTTTACTATTATTACTGCAAATGCTACAAAAAGATCAGTCACCCCATTGTGCGAGGAGTGTAAATCTCAAAGAATGAATTAAGCCCATGAAACAGACCAAGTCATTTTTACAGTACATTAAACGATGATATAGTACCTTAAATAACCATGCAATCATCCTCTATTACCACACGTAAAATGTAACACTTTTTTGTGTTCAGTTTCATTCTCTAGATTCTTTTTCAATGAAAATTTTTTTGGAATGAGGTTTTTTAGTTCTCAGATCATGTCAGGAAAAGATTGACAAAATGTTTCTCTTTTAGCTCTGGGAAAGTTCTTTGCAGAACAACACGATCTGACAATATATATGTCATGGTCTTCACAAAACAATAGTATGTTTACCTGACCCTTTTCTTGTTTAGTGTACACTAATGGAACAAGCTACAATAGTTTACAAGTGCTCTGGTTGTTAAACTCATGTAAGCAATCAGACTGCCCTAAAAAAAAACAACTTTGATACGATCGCAACAATGGCTGCCCAAATTTCAATCACAGGTTAGCTCGGTGGCTCTGTGAGAGTGGATCAAGGAGCATATGATGTTGCAATGATGATCAGTTTGTGTGCTGTGTTCATGTACATGTGTAATCAACTGTTGTTGACTTTTATTTAATGAGTGGGATGAAAAATGGTGCTTGACCAGGATTCATCGGTTGGGTTGGCTAATTGAATAGGGTCCTTTTTGGCTTTGTTTTGGAAAAGTGCTAGAATTACTTTATAAGAAGGTGATTGGACCAAATATGGGGTGAGTTACCAAATAGCATATACCCAAACAATGTGTGCATTGTGAGTGTCCAATAAGAAGCCTCTGGTGATGTAGTTTGAGATAAAGTCTGATAGATGGGATCTAGACTTAACCTAGAGGTAAAGTGATCCTGCAAGAGCTTAGCTGCAAACTTAGCACTGAGTAGGGGACAGAGAGATTCCCTCAAAAGCTGCTTGATAAGACGTAGTAGATGGGAACAGTGCTCAAATGACATGGGGACAGCATGGGGAAGACCCCTGGAAGCATCTCTGACTCCCAGGTCACTTCTGTCAACAACGTTGTCAGAGGTACTACACCACTTTTACGGACTCACAATAAAACATACCAAAACGAAACCAAAATGGATTTTCCTGGGAAAAATGTTAAGGAGCATCCTTTCCAGGGTAATGACTTGTATATAAGGCAAAATAAATAGCCAAAAACAAAAATGCTCCTCCACACTTTGGGCTATGTTCACACGTAGCGTTTTTGATGTGTTTTTTCACTTTTGCATTGCTTTCAACTGTGACAAATGCATTTACCAGGAGATGTCATTTTAACATTTCACAACCTTAACTGGCCATGTGATGTGTGAGATATCATCAGACACATCGTGTTTCATTTATGAAGGAGGGACTCTGAAAGTCACAAAGCCTATTTTTATAGGGTCATCAGGTGGCCTTTACTATTCTTAAAGGGCCAACAGTCGGCCCTCACTATTCTTAGAGAGCCATCAGCCGGCTATGTTTTATTGTTCCCATTACTAAAGAGTGGGTCTCCTTTACTGTTATTGCGTATGCAGTGAGTTCCAGTGCTGCCCAAAATTTGGACGCATCCCAATAGCACTTTGAAAATTTGGAGGCACCCCAATACGCCTTTGAAGAGACTTAGAGAAGGGCCTCCTGAAAACAATGTTCCCATTATTAGGAAGTGGGTCTCCCACTGTGTTTGCCTATGCAGTGAATGCAAGGGTTGCCAAAAATTTGGAGCCTCTCCAATGCCCCTTGGCAGAGACGTAGAGGGCCTCATGAAAAAATGTTCCCATTATTAGGAAGTGGGTCTCCCATAGTGCTGAACTATGCAGTGAATGCAAGGGTTGCCAAAAATTTGGAGGCACTTCAATGCCCCTTGGAAGAGACATGGAGGTCATGGAGGTCAGAGGGCCTCCTCAAAACAATGTTCCCATTATTAGGAAGTGGGTCTCCCATAGTGCTGGCCTATGCAGTGAATGCAAGGGTTGCCAAAAATTTGGAGGCACTGCAATACCCCTTGGAAGAGACGTGGAGGTCAGAGGGCCTCCTGAAAACAATGATCCGATTATTAGGAAGTGGGTCTCCCATTGTGTTTGTCTATGCAGTGAATGCAAGGGTTGCCAAAAATTTGGAGCCACTCCAATGCCCCTTGGTAGAGACGTAGAGGGCCTCATGAAAAAATGTTCCCATTATTAGGAAGTGGATCTCCCATAGTGTTGACCTATGCAATGAATGCAAGGGTTGCCAAAAATTTGTAGGCACTACAATGCCCCTTGGAAGAGATGTGGAGGTAAGAGGGCCTCCTCAAAACAATGCTCACATTATTAGGAAGAGGGTCTCACATTGTGTTTGCCTATGCAGTGAATGCAAGGGCTGCCAAAAATTTGTAGGCACTCCAATGCCCCTTGGAAGAGACGTGGAGGAGGGCCTCATAAAAAAATGTTCCCATTAGAAAGGAGCAGGCCACCTATACTTGTAATGCCCATGCACTAAGTGTATGGGCTGACCAACAATTACCCCTGGGGGGTATACATGAACATACTATATAAAAACATTTTTTACGGGCATCATAAACACCCTTTAAAAAAATTATGTGAGTGTTGCACCACGGACTACAGTCACCCTGGTGATATGTTGGTGGAGGATGAGGAGAAGGAGGAGGACAAGAGCAAATAGCCAAAATCAGGAAGCGTATACCCACGTCTGGGTGTGAAAAGGTGCATGGGGATACACCTCCCAAGTAAAGACACTGGATTTCAGTTTATGTTACGCTGCTATCATTCGGTGGTGTTGAGAAGTCAGGCCCAATCCAGCCCTTGTTCATTTTTATAAGAGTCAGCCTGTCAGCATTTTCAGTTGACAGTCGGATGCGCTTATCAGTTATAATTCTACCAGCGGCACTAAAAACCCGCTCTGATAAAACGGTGGCAGCAGGGCAGGCCAGGACCTCCAAGGCATAGAGATCCAGTTCATTCCACGTATCCAGCTGGGATACCCAATAATTATAAGGCACAGAGGAATCACGGAGGACTTTGATACGGTCGGCAAGGTACTCCCTCAGCATCTTCCCAAACTTTGCACTCCTTGTGAGAGTACCCCGCGCCTCAGGGCTTGTGCGATGGGAGGGGCTGAGAAAATTCTCCCAGAATTTTGACAGTGTTCCCCTGCCTCTGCTGGATTGAAGTTGTGTCTCTCTCACCTGTACTGCTTGATTGTCCAGCGAAGTGTGCCATCTACCACCAGATTTTTCAGATGGGAATTTTTTTAATAGTTCCACAATAAGGGCCTTCTGGTACAGCCCCATTTTTGTAGACCTGTCCGCCTCAGGAATAAGAGAAATAAAGTTCTCCTTGTAGCGTGGGTCTAGAAGTGTCACCAACCAGTAATGACTGTCACCCAAAATTTTGAGAACTCGAGGGTCATGGGAAAGGCAGCATAACATAAACTCAGCCATGCGTGCCAGACTACTAACAGGCAAGACTTCCGTGTCCTCACCAAGAGGATTACTGACCATGCTCTCCTCCTTCTCTCTGTCCTCTGGCCATCCACTCTGAACAGACGGTATGACAGCTGTGCAGGTAGTACCGTCTATAGCGCAAGAAACTAGCTCCTGTTAATCCTCCTCCTCCTCTACCTCATTGTCACCCAATCCATGTTGGGATGAGATGAGGCTGGGCTGTGTGTAATCACCTTGTATGGTTCCTAGCTTCATCTCATCGTGCTCTGCCTGCAATGCATCCTCTTTGATCGTGAGCAGAGAGCGTTTCAGAAGACAGAGAAGCGGGATGGTGACGCTAATTATTGCGTCATCGCCGATCACCATCTTGGTGGAGTCCTCAAAGTTTTGGAGAATGGTACATATGTCTGACATCCATGTCCACTCCTGAGGTCTTATGTGTGGAGTCTGAACTTGAATACCGACGGCCTTGTTGATGTAAGGTGCCCCAGCGAGGTAGTCGTGGGCGAGCTGTAGCCCCCTCTCGATCGGGCACCCTACAGACAATACGTGTCCTCCCTCTGATGTGTGGCTGTGTATGTGGGGCTCTCTACTTACTTCAAACCATCCAATCGCGGCTGTCTCCAGGCATTTCTCTTCTGGGACCAGGGCAGCAATAAATTCAGAGGACACAAGGTTCTTAACCAGAACTTGAACTTTACTTGGGGAAGAGGAATATGTACAATATTTACAGGCAGATATAATGGATAAGGCCCGACAGGTTATCATCTCTCTCACAGGCGCTGGTAACTCCTTCAGCCCTGGTTCCCTCTTTAAGTGAAGCATTTCTGTGACTCTAATCTCTGGCCCAAGAGACTCTTCTGAAATACCAACAGTGATCTGAATCCGATATCTCTCCTCACGTCTTAGCCTGGAGTCCTATTTATCTTCCTCTGCTTCCTGCAGACTAGAAGTGCCCTGGGTCCTCACTACCTTTGATGAGTTTCTCCGGCCGGCTAACAGGACTCTTGCTCTTGCGTAGGGAGACTTTCACACTGGTGATCCCACTGTCTGAGGGTATGGAGCTCCCGTCTACCCTAGCAGCCAATATATATTCAGGCTGCCTGTATGGTTCTCTGTCCTATCTCTTACTGAAGAATCACTTCCTGATTCTTGAAACTAAACAGAGGTTTTCCTAATGTGCCCACCCTCAGTGAGCTGTCATCACACAGCATTAACTCATCACTGTCTGTAACACTGCTAGCAGACTCAACCTGACATCTGCACCCAGGACAATGGCATCTTGTGGCTGTTTACAGGTACTGCAGCCCACAAGGAATTATGCCAGGAACAAGCTCTATATCACTCAAGGCTTGATCAGGGCACTAAGTTCCCCCTCTACTCTACTGACTGGACCACTAAGGCTAACCCCTTAGTTGGTCTACCAACAGTTCAGAGAGGTCTGACTTCAGGAACGCTTCCTTTAACTATCTCAGTGCCAAGGGAAGGCTACGCCCTTCCCTACTGTTACATTGATGCTGGTACTCAACAACTGCCCTCTTCTGCTCACAAATCCTTCCCAACATCTGCAGTGTAGAGTTTCAACGCGTGGGGACATCACACACCAGTCTGTGAGCCAGAAGCTGCAAACGCTGCTGAAACACGGAAAGGGCGGCGGTAGCTGTAGATGACTTTCTAAAATGGGCACACAGGCGGCATACTTTAACAAGCAGATCCGTCAGCTCCGAGTAGGATTTGAGAAACCGCTGAACCACGAGGTTAAGCAAATGGGCCAGGCATGGTACATGTGTGAGCTCGCCTCACCTCAGAGCCACCACCTGGTTCTGGCCATTGTCACACACGACCATGCTTGGCTGAAGGTTTAGCGGAGTGGGCCACAGTTCTGCCTGCTCTTTCAGAGCTGTCCACAACTCTTCAGCATTGTGCGGTTTGTCACTTAAGAATATTAGCTTCAGCACAGCTTGTTGCCGCTTGGCCGAGGCAGTGCTGCAGTGGTTCCAGCTTGTGACTGATGTGGTCATTTCGGAGATGGAGGCTGTGGAGGAGGAGAAGGCTGAGGAGGATGAGGTGCAGGAGCTGTAGACCGTGGGGCAACCCTGATTGACCTAGGGCCCGCAATCCTTGGCGTCGGGAGGACGTGTTCCGTACCAAGGTCCAACTGGGTCCCGGCTTCCACTATGTTAACCCAGTGTGCCGTCAGCAAGATGTACCGTCCCTGCCTGCAAGCACTTGTTCACGTGTTCGTGGTTAGGTGGACTTTCTCGGTAACTGCGTTGTTGAGGGCACGGCTAATGTTTTGAGACACATGCTTGTGTAATGCGGGAATGGCACACCAGGAGAAATAGTGCCGGGTAGGGACCGAGTACCGAGGGACAGCCGCCGTCATCAGGTTGCGGAATGCTTCCGTCTCCATGAGCCTAAAAGGCAACATTTCGAGTGCAAGCAGTCGTGAAATGTGAACATTTAGTAGTGTGGCCTGTGAGACGTTGGCTGCGTATTTGCGCTTGCGTTCCAAGAACTGGGGTATGGACATCTGAATGCTGCGCTGGGACAAGGACGTGGAAGTGCTTCCTGATGCTGCTACTTGAGAGTGTGCAACGACAGGAGCAGGGCAGGAGGCATCTTCGTATGCACCATGGACAGGGGATTGGCTTGCATGCACAACAGCGGAAGAAGCAATGGTGCCACCCGCAGACACTATTCCTGGACCCTGGGGTTCGGCCCACAAAGTCGGGTGCTTTGCTGCCATGTGCCTGATCATGCTGGTGGTGGTCAGGCTGCTAGTTTTGCCACCCCTGCTGATGCTGGCCTGGCAGGTGGTGCAAATGGCCTTTTTGGGGTTATCGGCAGAGTCTTTAAAAAACAACCAGACTCGGGAAGACCTAACAGTTGTACTGGCAACTTCCTTTGTGTTGGTGTTACGGGGAACGGTTGCCTGCCTTCTGTCTGCGGCCACCACACTGTTTCTTCCTGCCTGTTGGAGTGCTCTGCCTCCCTCCCCATGTGTGCTGCTGTCTTCACTCTGCCTGTCCTCCTGCCAGGTTGGGTCAGTTACTATATCATCCACCACCTCGTCTTCCACTTCCGCACGCTGGTCCTCCTCCTGACTTTCTGGCAATTGTGTCTCATCATCGTCCACCTCTTGTGACACTTTCCCACTGTCGCCTTCGTGTGACCGTGGCTGCTCAATGCGATCTCCTCTTGCCCCGCTTCAAGTGGACCAGGCGAGAGGCCCGAATCTATAAATGGAAAAGTGAACAGCTCTTCAGAGTGTCCAAGTGTGGGATCAGTTGTGTCCGGGCACTCGGCATGGTGGGAGGAAGGAGGATCCGGCTGAGGAATATGCGGTCCAGACTCACGGCTACTGAGACTTGACCGTGTGAAAGACAGGGTGGTGGTGGTGGTGGCTAAGTGACTGGAAGCATTATCCACTGCTCAACCAACAACCTTTTGACACTGCTCTGGGTTCAATAGTGGTGTGCTGCGGTCCCCTAGGAATTGGGACAGGAAGGTCGGGGGAGAAGATGTGCGTGTTTGTTATGGCACAATTTCAGCTTGCCCACGGCCTTGTCCAAGGCTTCTGCATGCTCCATCGCCGTCACGGTTAGTTCCCCGTCCCTTGCTACGTGCCTTTCCCATTTTAAATGGAGGACAATATCTTCCACGCTCACTACATATGACTGAATTTGGAGCGAACTTATATTTGATCCGTATGATGGAGAAACCACAGTTTTAAATACCTGGCCTGTAGGTAACTATTTTGAACAGCAAACTGGTGTCAATTGATTCACTGACACACTGAAACAAATTTTTAATGGAAGCCAGAAATGGCATTATTTTCTGAAAACGTATATGTGATCCATGTGACGGAGAAAACACAGTTTTAAATACCTGGCCTGTAGGTAACTATTTTGAACAGCAAACTGGTGTCAATTGCTTCACTAACACACTGAAACAAATTGTTAATGGAGGCCAGAAATGGCAGTATTTTCTGAAAACGTATATGTGAACCGTGTGACGGAGAAAACACAGTTTTAAATACCTGGCCTGTAGGTAACTAGTTTGAACAGCAAACTGGTGTCAATTGCTTCACTGACACACTAAAGGAAATTTTTAATGGAGGCCAGAAATGGCAGTATTTTCTGAAAACGTATATGTGATCCATGTGACGGAGAAAACACAGTTTTAACTAGCTGGAATATAATGTAATATGGAAAGGACCTGGCTGTATTCTGCAGTGCCAACAAGCAAATGGCGCAGAAAAACGGTGTTCTCTCGATTGCTTTCTAAGCAAATAATGAGGATTAAGATCCAAAAAAAAGTATTCCTGGCCCCTGAGACCTGAGCCTTTGTCTAGAAATATCTAACAGCAGCATAAGGCAGAACTGGAATGGAGCCTCTTGTGCTTTATGCACTGCAGTCTGCTATATACCCTGCCTGCCTGGCTATATACACAACCTGCCTGATATCTCTGCAGATGGATTAGTCCTCAGAAGGACTGTTTGTTAAGATGGATATGTGTAATGTATGGTTTTTCTCCCTACACTACCTAATACACAACCAAATCTCTCCCTAGCTGAGCAGCACCTCTCCCTACACTGTCTGACTCCAGAGTGACTGTGAAGAGCACAGCAGCGCCAGGTCTGATATAGAACTGATGACGCTGTGCGCCAGCTAATCACTGTAATGCCACAACCACCATAGCTGCGGCTTTACAAAGAGCGCCAAACATGCAGGGAGGGGACCCGAGTATCCGCCCGACTATCTCACATTTACTCGGCGAGCTCCGAGCATCTCAAGTACTGAGATGCTCGGGCGAGTACCGAGTACTTGCGAGTATGCTCGCTCATCACTACATGGCACCCCTCATCCCCAATCTTGGTATGCATGGCACCCCTCATCCCCAATCCTGGTATGCATGGCACTCCTCATCCCCAATCCTGGTTTGCATGGCACCCCTCACCCCCAATCCTGGTATGCATGGCACTCCATCTCTTTTCCTGGTATGCATATCCCCCTCATCCCAAATTTGATATACATGGCACCCCTCATCCCTATCCTGGTATGTATGGCACCCCTCATCCTCCAATCCTGGTATGTATGGTACCCAATCCCTCATCCTGATATGCATGGCTTCCTCATCCCCAATCCTGATATGCATGGTACCCCTCATCCCCAATCCCGGTATGCATGGCACCCCTCATCCCTATCCTTGTATGTATGGTACCCCTCATCCTGATATGCATGGCACCCCATCCCTCATCCTGGTATGCATGGTACCCCGCATCCCTATTCTGGTATGTATGGTACCCCTCACCCCTCAATCCTGGTATGCATGGCACTCCATCCCTCATCTTGGTATGCATGGCACCCCATCCCTCATCCTGATATGCATGGTACCCCAGATCCCTATTCTGGTATGCATGGTACCCCTCATCCTGGCATACATTGCACCCCTCATCCCAATTCTGGTATGTATGTCACCCCTCATCCCCCAATCCTGGTATGTATGCCCTCCTCATCCCGAAATCCTGATATGCATGGCACCCAACCCCTCATCCTGGTATGCATGGCTCCCTCATCCCCAATCCTGGTATGTATGGCCCCCTCATTCCTATCCTGGTATGCATGGGACTCCTTATCCCCCAATCCTGGTATGCATGGCACCACATATTCCTATTCTGGTATGCATGGTACCCCTCATCCCTATTCTGGTATGCATGGTACCCCTCATCCTGGTATGCATGGCACCCCATCCATCATCCTGGTGTGCATGGTACCCCGCATTCCTATCCTGGTATGCATGGCACCCCTCATCCCTAATGCTGGTATGCATGGCACCCCTCACTCCCCAATCCTGGAATGCATGGCACCCCTCATCCCCAATCCTGGTATGCATGGCCCCCCTCATCTCCCAAACCTGGTATGCATGGTCCCCTCACCCCCCAATCCTGGTATGCATGCTCCCCTCACCCCCCAATCCTGGTATGCATGGTACCCCTCACCCCCCAATCCTGGTATGCATGGTAGCCCTCATCCCCCAATCCTGGTATGCATGGTACCCCTCATCCCCCAATCCTGGTATGCATGGTACCCCTCATCCCCCAATCCTGGTTTGCTTGGCTACCTCATCTCCCAATCCTGGTATGTGTGGCCTCCTCATCCCCCAATCCTGGTAAGTGTGGCCCCCTCATCCCCCAATCCTGATATGTGTGGCCCCCTCATCCCCCAATCCTGGTATGTGTGGCCCCCTCATCCCCCAATCCTGGTATGTGTGGCCCCCTTACCCCCCAATCTTGATATGCATGGGCCCTTCACCCCCCAATCCTGGTATGTATGGCACCCCTCAGCCCCAAGCCTGGTAAGCGTAGACCCCTCACCCCCCCAATCCTGGTATGTGTGGCCCCCTCATCCCCCAATCCTGGTATGTATGGCACCCCTCATCCCTTTCACACTGCACACATACAAAAAAAAAACACTTATACTCACCTTTCTTCCCTGTGCTCCAGCACTGCTGTGTCCTGTTCTGCCGGAGGCCAGGGGAGGAGTGTGGCACCGGAGTACGCGCATGCCCATATTGGGCTGTCTGGTTCCATTTTGCTGAAGACACACTGCAAATGTGTCTTCAGTAAAATGGTGCCCGATAGCGATATGCGTATGTGCCGATTCTGACGCTTTTACTCCTGCCCCGGTCTCCGTCGAGAAGAGAGGCGCCACGGCAACACTCCGCTTGGTTTGGTAAGTATGCAAGTATAGTGCCGGAGATCACGGTATGCGTAGACACTGAACGCATACCACGATCTCCGGCGCCATACACTCCTCTTACCTGTAACGGCTCCATGCGTTCTTCTGTCTGGAGCCAGACTGCCCAGGCTGCTAGTCTTATCAACTGAGTTCTTGGGCACACAGCAGCCATAGCTTCTAGGAATAAGGTGGCAAAGGTTTGAGGTACATGTCCTTTTAGACTCCCTAACAGATGTTATGATAAATATTTATACTTTGCTTTTATTATTATTTAGACAATTAAATATACCTATATACAGGTGTTTCTCACAAAATTAGAATAACATCAAAAAGTTAATTTATTTCAGTTTTTCAATACAAAAAGTGAAACTCATATATTATATAGAGTCATTACAAACAGAGTGATCTATTTTAAGTGTTTATTTCTGTTAATGTTGATGATTATGGCTTACAGCCAATGAAAACACAAAAGTCATTATCTCAGTAAATTAGAATACTTTATAACAACAGCTTCAAAAATGTTTTTAAAATCCGAAATGTATGTTCAGTAAATGCACTCAATACTTGGCCGGGGCACCTTTTGCATCAATTACTGCATCAATGCGGCATGGCATGGAGGCGATCAACCTGTGGCACTGCTGAGGTGTTATGGAAGCACAGGTTGCTTTGATAGCAGCCTTCAGCTCGTCTGCATTGCTGGGTCTGGTGTCTCTCATCTTCCTCTTGACATTACCCCATAGAGAATTGGGGTTAACGTCAGGCGAGTTTGCTGGCCAATCAAGCACAGTGATACTGTTGTGGTTAAACCAGGTATTGGTACTTTTGTCAGTGTGGACAGGTGCCAAGTCCTGCTGGAGAATGACATTTCTATCTCCAAAAAGCTTGTTGGCAGAGGGAAGCATGAAGTGCTCTAAGATTTCCTGGTAGACGGCTGCACTGACTTTGGTCTTGATAAAACAATGTGGACCTACACCTGCAGATGACATGGCTCCCCAAACCATTACTGATTGTGGAAACTTCACACTAGACCTCAAGCAGCCTGGATTGTGGCCTCTCCACTCTTCCTCCAGACTCTGTGACCTTGATTTCCAAATGAAAATTGGAACTCTGAGACCTTGTGGAGTATGTCAATGACTGCCTTCTGGACATCTGTCAAGTCAACAGTCTTCCCCATGATGGTGGAGCCTATTGAAACAGATTAAGGAACCTTTTTTAATGCTTAGGAAGCCTTTGCAAGTGTTTTTTGTTAATTATTTTAATTTACTGAGATAATGACTTTTGTGTTTTCATTGGCTGTAAGCCATAATCATCAACATTAGCGGAAATAAGCAATTGAAATAGATCACTATCTCATTTGCTCTTCTGGCTACAGTTCCTGGGATTCCTGCAGAGGTACTCACCTGGTCCTTGACTAGGCAGCGACCGCGTCACCAGATGCCAGCTGTCCGGCAACAGTGGACCTGGGAAGGGTTTTGCCAAAGTCCCCCTTCCATTTACTGGGAGCTGATTGAAGAGTATTCCCGGCCCTCAAGGACTTGTCTAGCTGGGCGGCTTGCACCAAGTGCATCAGGTGGCTGCGCCTTTGCTGGTTTGGTGTCAGTCTTGCTGGGTCTCTCAGCGAAGTGCATAACAACATACTTATATGATATCGCAAATGGGTGAATAGCAGAACTTAGAGATTTCTGCAATGCATCTACTGGGTTGAAATAGCTTGAGTTTTCAACCTCTGGATTAGAAAAAAAACACTGCTCTTATGATAATACATTTCTCCTTATTTTTTTTTTTTTTTAAGCTTTTGTCTTATATAATTTTCTAATTTTTAAACATATGTATATAAAGAAATCGTCTCTGTGTCTCAGGAGATCAGCCATACTCCCTCTACTATCTCTTCCTCGCGATCTTATGTGTGATCTCAAAATAATTGGCTGCAGCAGAAGCCCATGCCCATGCCCTAGCTACAATACGATAAAACATTGCTAAAGGGCTAAGTGTCAGGGCATTAGAAGACCACCAGCCATAGATGGAGCTGATCATCAAAAGTTAATCCTGGTGTTCTCTGCAGAATTTCTGCAAGAATAATTGTTGCAATAAAGGGAGACAATATAGGTTTAATATTCCTTTAAGAAACAAGTAAAACAAGAGAAATCAGTGGAGCTTTATAGTTTACCAGCATGGTTTTTACCTTGGATCTAGCAAAATTACTTTTCTACTTTGATCATGATTTTATGTTAAAAATGCATACCATAATACAGGAGCAAATTGAATGGAAGGGGGAATAAAGTCTTATTTTGTTACACTTTATTTGCCATCTTCATAACTACAAAAAGGTGCCCGTACATTGTACCCTTCTCTTTCCACAGGAAGATGAGAGACTCAGATACAAAAGAACATTCTGATCATACAGAATATAAGCCTGCCCTTTGTGCTGTGACCCCCAGTGTTTCTGCAAAAATCCTAATTAACTGTGGGAAATTACTTTGCAATGCTCCATTTAGTTGCAAATGAGCTTCTATGACAGACAGCCTTGTGGACATTGACTATAAACACCAGTTAGATATGCATAAAAACAAAAGTACAAGAAAGATCTTAACGGAAATCTAAGACTAAATTCACACATCTATGTGTCGCAGTTAAATTAACACAAATAATCCCAAAAGGGGCATAATACATATATACATTGGAGCACTGCCGTAAAATTACGGCCTTGCAACCACATCAAACTCCAAATAAGACAGGTGATCTCAAAATGGCCAATGATAGAGCGCTGTGTTATACACGTGCCTTGTCCACTTGAACAGAAGGACCTGAAGTATAGGTCACGTGGGAACAACTAGTCACGCCCCACTTGATGACGCATGCGCACCCGGAGACACGCTGTCAGACAGTCCACTGGAGGCGTCACTATCCACGCGCGTGCGCGGGAGCCAGGACACATTGCCCAGGCACCCGCGCACACGCGCAGCAGCACTAGACGCCCCAGGGACCCCGTGCACGCGTGACCCGAACTGCGCATGCGCACCACGCCATCAAGCCATATTAAAGCAACAGACCCAAGTTATAACCACATATAAAGATACCACTCATATAAATACAAAAAGACCGAATCAGGTGACAAATACAAAGTAAGTGAACAGTAATCATTGATAATAATGACTTGTATTGGCAGCATTCATAGGATTTATCCTTATAGTGTCCAAAAGATGCCAAGATCCGTTTTGACCAGAAGGATATGATGAATAGAAAGTCCAAATCAAATCACCATGAAAAAGTGATGACTAATGTGAAAAATAAGACATAAAAACACAAGTTAAGACACTATACACACACATAAAAAATAAAAAATATAAGGGAAAGGGAAAATGTTAAAATAAGAAAATGGAGTTGATATATGGTCTACAAGAATGATGCAAAATTGACAGTCTCATTGAGGCCATGCGGAATGATGGATCCCAGTACCGTTATCCACCTCGCTTCCTTTTGTGCGAGCATTTTCTTTAAGTCTCCACCTCTGATACCCGCATGGACCACATCAATACCTCTGACAGACAATGATTTGGCACTACAATTATGGAGTTTACGGAAGTGGCGTGGTAGAGTTTTAAGGGTGGACACATCCAAAGCAGCAGCCACAGCCCCGATGTCCCGGACATGTTCCCTGGTCCTGACACGTAATTCCCGTGATGTGAGTCCTATATACACTTTCGGGCAATCACATGTGGCGTAATACACCACATGTGTAGTACTGCATGTGATATAGTGCTTGATATTAAAAGTACGTGTCCCATCAACCGTTGAAGAGGTTGAAGATCGAATAATGTTGGTGCATGCCATACAATGGCCGCAGGGAAAAAAGCCCAAAAGGGGTTGTCGAGAACCGAACAGTCCAGGCACCGGGGGAGCATAATGACTATGTGTTAGTAAGTCTTTTAAATTTTTGCTACGCTTTGAGGTCATAGATGGCCCATCACCCAGGCATTCTGCAAAACAGGGTTCAATCTTGAGCACCGACCAATGCTTCAACAGGGCCTGCCTCATTGTTTCCCACTCATGATTGAAAGTGGAAATGAATCTGATTGTCTGGTCAGACCCACTTACCCTGTTCCTAGGTTGAAGTAACTGCCCGCGAGACACTTTTCTGGCCCTGTTGTAGCCTGCCTTAACACTCCTCCTACTGTACCCCCTCTGAAGAAAACTATTTTTTAGGTCATCCGCCTGTGTCTTGAATCGTTCCTCCGTAGAGCATATCCGCTTCATCTGGAGGTACTGACCAATCGGTACGGCCCTAATCGCTGAGCCGTGGTGGGCTGAAGTAGCATGGAGGAGGGAATTAACAGATGGCTTTCTAAAGACATCAGTCTGGAGGGACGCGTCCGCATCAACCTCCAGACTGATGTCCAGGAAATCATTACGATGTGTATTGTGTTTGTAAGTCAACCTGATGTTCATCGAGATCTGATTTAACTCCTCCATGAAGTGGTCGAGTTCCCCAACTGTGCCCCGCGAAAAAAACAAAACATCGTTGATATATCTCAGCCAGCACTGCACATGGTCAACGGCGCGCACCGCGCCATCGCCAAAAACGAATCTCTCCCAGTATCCCAAGAAGAGATTGGCGTAGGCGGGCGCGCAAGCCGTGCCCATAGCAGTGCCGCGTTGTTGTAAATAAAAACAATCCTTGAAAACAAAAAAGTTATGCGTGAGCACAAACTGGAGAAGCTCGACCACAAGTTCACACAAAGGGCCGTCCCGATCAGTCCCCCTCAGGAAGAAGCGGACAGCCTCAAGTCCATCCTTATGGTTAATGCAGGTATAAAGTGATTCTATGTCTGCCGTGACAATGATCCAGTCTGGGTCCACAAAGACCCCGTTCACCCTGTTCAGGGCGTCCGTCGTGTCTTTCACATATGAGGGGAGAGTCTCCACCAACGGTTTTAAATAGAAGTCAATAAATCTACAGATAGGGTCACATAGACCATCTATCCCAGACACGATCGGACGCCCCGGAGGGGCGACGGGGTCCTTGTGGACTTTTGGCAAAAGATAGAAAGTTGGAACTTTTGGAAAAGATATCATTAGGCCCTCAAAGACTTTTTTGGTAATAACCCAATCATCTACTGCTCTGGATAGGATTTCCTGCAAGGTACGGGAAAACAATGGAAGGGGATTATGAGAAAGCTTAACATATGTTGTTTTGTCCCATAGTTGATGGAACACTTCCTTCTCGTATAAAGTGTTCGGCCAGATCACTATGTTCCCCCCCCCTTGTCCGCCGCCTTAATAACTACATCATCAAGCGATTGAAGTTCTGTCAAGGCCTCCCTCTGGCGATGTGTCAAATTATCGTAACGCCGTTTTGTCGATATCTTTTTAAATTCTTCAGTAACCAATCTTGTAAAAATCTCTACGGGGGCACATAGGGACAAGGGGGGGAACCTAGTAGATCTAGGTAGAACACTAGTGGGGAACGTACCTTCTGATTCAATCATCTGTTCCCTGAGAAGGTCCTCAAGGACCCTATGGGCCTCAACTTCAGTTGGAGTATCCAAACCATGTATATTCATCTGTTTATTAAAGTGCAGCCTCCTCAAAATCAATTTTCATGAAAAAATATGCAGATCTTTTAATGCTGCAAAAAAATTAAAACAATTAGTAGGGGCAAATGTAAGTCCCTTAGACAAAACATCAATCTGAGCATCAGATAATACATGGTTGGAAAGGTTAATCACCTGCAGCATATTTTTATTGTTCTTAATATTCGACATAGTGCGGGTATTCATTTTCCCTCGATATCTTGTAGCAGCCACAGGCAATTCCACCTCCAGATTCTTAGTTTTAGATATAGCCCCCATATTTGAATCTTCAACCAAGGAACTGGACTTAATTGATGTTGAACGAGATCGAGTGCTTGGCCCCGTCCGTGACAGAGCCCTGGATCGATCATTTGAAGTACGCCATTTATATACTCTATCCATCTGTAGGTCGTTCATATCCCTCTGAAATTTTTTAATTTTTTGTTCCCTCACTTCCTTTTCCCATTTCTGATAATCCTGATCTAAGCCCTCATTAAATCTCTTTAGGGCCTCAGCTGATAATTCTTTTTTAATGGAGTTTTGTAAATCATCCATTTCAAGCTCCATCTCAGTTAGAGATGAGGAATTAAATTCAGACAAAAGTCTCATATAGCCAACAGAACATGTGTTTGATAGTTCCTCCCATTTCTCCTTAAATCCTGGTATATCAATAGGGAATGAGGGAAACACCTGAATTCTCAGGCCTCTCGGTACCAAACATTTAGAGATATACTTGTCGAGGAAAGCTCGATTCAACCAAATACGCGTCCTCTTTTTGGTGAGTTCCTTATATCTGGTTAATCTTTCTTGTAGACCAATATCATCAACACCAAGCTCTATGTCATCACCATCTTTAAAAACATAATTTAATTGAAGGGCCCACGCCTCATCGCGTGTCCTAAAGTCCATAATGGCCCTGGGATATACTGTAAATAATACAGAAAAACAGATTAACACAAATAATCCAAAAAGGAGCATAATACATATATACGACATTGGAGCACTGCCATAAAATTACGGCCTTGCAACCCATCAAACTCCAAACAAGACATAATAAATGAGGAGAAAATGGAGTATTTGTAGATAGAATAAATCAATTTTTTATTGGATATATGTAAAAAGGTGAATTTCTAGTGCACAGACAGTTTAGACAGAAGTAAATATGAAAACAGTATATGTATACAGCACAAGAATGTAAACATCAAAGGTTAATGCACCAAATTAGCTGTAACCCATGTTGTGGATTGTTAGTTACATATCCAAACCACACATGGTAATAGATAATTTGCCACATGCAAAATACAGGGTAGTATGAACAGTACCAAATCATACACATAAGCATGAATAAATCACATCATAACGGTGAAATACCGACAAGAAAAATGTCCATGGCTTACCCTGACAGAAAAAAATGTGCAGTGTGCAAGAGGCTGTAAGAAACAGAATCCCCTATAGACCCCTACGCGCGTTTCGCTTTTCAAAGTGATTGATTCATCATGGGGGATAAGACTGGCAATCAGACTAGGACCTTAAATCCACCCAGTAACAGATCACATGATCTTAAAATGGCCAATGATAGAGCGCTGTGTTATACACGTGCCTTGTCCACCTGAACAGAAGGACCTGAAGTATAGGTCACGTGGGAACAACTAGTCACGCCCCGCTTGATGACTCACTGCCGGCGCATGCGCACCCGGAGACACGCTGTCAGACAGTCCACTGGAGACGTCAGTATCCGCGTGCGTGCGCAGGAGCCAGGACACATTGCCCAGGCACCCGTGCACGCGCGCAGCAGCACTGGACGCCCCAGGGACCCCGTGCACGCGTGACCCGAACTGTCCGGGACATCGGGGCTGCGGCTGCTGCTTTGGATGTGTCCACCCTTAAAACTCTACCACGCCACTTCCGTAAATTCCATAATTGTAGTGCCAAATCATTGTCTGTCAGAGGTATTGATGTGGTCCATGCGGGTATCAGAGGTGGAGACTTAAAGAAAATGCTCGCACAAAAGGAAGCGAGGTGGATAACGGTACTG
Source organism: Phyllobates terribilis (assembly GCF_046119375.1). Classification (NCBI taxonomy): domain Eukaryota; kingdom Metazoa; phylum Chordata; class Amphibia; order Anura; family Dendrobatidae; genus Phyllobates; species Phyllobates terribilis. The sequence continues at coordinate 211,018,414 of NW_027362769.1, read as the reverse complement.
GGATCCATCATTCCGCATGGCCTCAATGAGACTGTCAATTTTGCATCATTCTTGTAGACCATATATCAACTCCATTTTCTTATTTTAACATTTTCCCTTTCCCTTATATTTTTTATTTTTTATGTGTGTATAGTTTCTTAACTTGTGTTTTTATGTCTTATTTTTCACATTAGTCATCACTTTTTCATGTTGATTTGATTTGGACTTTCTATTCATCATATCCTTCTGGTCAAAACAGATCTTGGCATCTTGTGGACACTATATGGATAAATCCTATGAAAGTTGCCAATACAAGTCATTATTATCAATGATTACTGTTCACTTACTTTGTATTTGTCATCTGATTCGTTCTTTTTGTATTTATATGAGTGATATCTTTATATGTGGTTATAACTTGGGTCTGTTGCTTTAATATGGCTTGATGGCATGGTGCGCATGCGCAGTTTGGGTCACGCGTGCACGGGGTCCCTGGGGCGTCTAGTGCTGCTGCGCGCGTGCGCGGGTGCCTGGGCAGTGTGTCTTGGCTGCCACGCATGCACGCGGATAGTGACGCCTCCAGTGGACTGTCTGACAGCGTGTCTCCGGGTTCGCATGCGCCGGCAGCGCGTCATCAAGTGGGGCGTGACTAGTTGTTCCCACGTGACCTATACTTCAGGTCCTTCTGTTCAGGTTGACAAAGCACGTGTATAACACAGCGCTCTATCATTGGCCATTTTGAGATCATGTGATCTGCTACTTGGTGGATTTAAGGTCCTAGTCTGATTTTGCAGTCTTATCCCCCATGATGAAGCAATCACTTTGAAAAGCGAAACGCGCGTAGGGGTCTATAGGGGATTCTGTTTGTTACAGCCTCTTGCACACTGCACCTTTTTTCTGTCAGGGTAAGCCATGGACATTTTACTTGTCGGTATTTCACCGTTATGATGTGATTTATTCATGCTTATGTGTATGATTTGGTACTGTTCACACTACCCTGTATTTTGCATGTGGCAAATTATCTATTACCATGTGTGGTTTAGATATGTAACTAACAATCCACAACATGTGTTGCAGCTAATTTGGTGCATTAACCCTTGATGTTTACATTCTTGTGTTTTCATACTTACTTCTGTCTAAACTGTCTGTGCACTAGAAATTCACCTTTTTACATATATCCAATAAAAAATTGATTTTATTCTATCTACAAATACTCCATTTTCTCATCATTTATTGTGTCGCAGTTAGAGTATGGAGTGTGATGTATGTGGACTGGCCACGTCGACAGCGTCATATACGCCTATGAGACTGTTGCGTTTGAGGCTATGACACAAGTGGTCTAAGAGTGTTGTTACTTTCCATTTACTCTTCATTACACCAAGACAAATGAGGCTGATACCAGTATCTATGAGTGAATTTGATGAATGGCCCTAAAATGATTGAACTATACAGAAGAACCAAATAACCTAAAGGAGAAGCACTCCTTCCTTGAACCTCCGAGGATAAAAATAATTGTGGGAAAAAACCTCACAATTTAAGTTTTAATAATAGTCCTTTTCTTGAGAATGAACCTGTAATAATACCCTTAGAATAAACTTGTAGTACCCCTTTTCCCAAAACTTTGATTTTGACTGTAATAATCTCTACTGTCTGTAGGACTTTGTTGCAGGATGGTTCTACGGTCTTGATAAATTAATAGTAACTAAAAGTGATGAGCGACCATACTCGCAAGTACTCGGTACTTGCCCGAGCATCTCAGTACTCGAGATGCTCGGAGCTCGCCGAGTACTTGCGAGATGCTCGGGCGGATGCTCGTGTCCCCTCCCTGCATGATTGGCGCTCTTTAGAACAGGGATTGCCTGCCACTCATTGTAATGCTGCAGCCATGCTGGTTGTGGCATTACAGTGATTGGCTGGCCGCACAGCATCATCAGGTCTATATCAGACCTGGTGCCGCTGTGCTCGTCACTCCAGAATCAGGCAGAGTAGGGAGAGGTGCTGCTGCATCAGGGAGAGATTTGCTTGTGTATTAGGTAGTGTAGGGAGAGGAACCATACATTACACATATCCATCTTAACAAACAGTCCTTCTGAGGACTAATCCATCTGCAGAGATATCAGGCAGGCACTGTATATAGGCAGGCAGTGTATATAGCAGACTGCAGTGCATATAGCACAAGAGGCTCCATTCCAATTCTGCCTTCTGCTGCTGTTAGATATTTCTAGACAAAGGCCCAGGTCTCAGGGGCCAGGAATACTTTTTTTGGATCTTAATTCCCATTATTTGCTTAAAAAGCAATCCAGAGAACACTGTTTTTCTGTGCCATTTGCTTGCTGACACTGCAGAATACAGCCAGGTCCTTTCCATATTACAGCGCTAGAATTCCAGCTATTTAAAACTGTGTTTTCTCCGTCACACGGATCACATATACGTTTTCAGAAAATACTGCCATTTCTGGCCTCCATTAAAAATTTGTTTCAGTGTGTCAGTGAAGCAATTGACACAAGTTTGCTGTTCAAAATAGTTACCTACAGGCCAGGTATTTAAAACTGTTTTCTCCGTCACACGGATCACATATAAGTTCGCTCCAAACTAAGTCATTTGTAGTGAGCGTGGAAGATATTGTCCTCCATTTAAAATGGGCAATGATTGTGGCAAGGGACGGGGAACTGGAAGTGATGGTGATGGTGCATGCAGAGGCCGAGGACAAGGCCGTGGGCAAGCTTAAATTGTGCCACAACAAACACCCACATCTTCTCACCTGACCTTCCTGTCCCAATTCCTAGGGAACCGCAGCACACCACTATTGAACCCAGAGCAGTGTCAAAAGTTGTTGGTTGGATAGCAGATAATGCTTCCAGTCACTTAACCACCACCACCACCACCACCAAGTCTTTCACACGGTCAAGTCTCAGTACCCGTGAGTCTGGACCGCATACTCCTCAGCCTGATCCTCCTTCCTCCCACCATGCCGAGTGCCCGGAGACAACTGATCCCACACTTGGACACTCCGAAGAGCTGTTCACTTTTCCATTTATAGATTCGGGCCTCTCGCCCGGTCCACTTGAAGCGGGGCAAGAGGAGATCGCATGTATCGATGCCCAAATATTTGAGCAGCCAGGGTCACACGAAGGCGATGGTGGGAAAGTGTCACAAGAGGTGGACGATGATGAGACACAATTGCCAGAAAGTCAGGAGGAGCACCAGGGTGCGGAAATGGAAGACGAGGTGGTGGATGATATAGTAACTGACCCATCCTGGCAGGAGGACATGTAGAGCGAGGACAGCATCACACAGGGGGAGGGAGGCAGAGCACCCCAACAGGCAGGAAGAAGCAGTGTGGTGGTCGCAGACAGAAGGCAGGCAACCATTCCCCTTAACACCAACACGAAGGAAGTTGCCAGTACAACTGTTACATCTTCCCGAGTCTGATTTTTTTTAAAGACTCTGCCGATAACCCCAAAAAGGCGATTTCCACGACCTGCCAGGCCAGGATCAGCAGGGGTGACAAAACGACCAGCCTAACCACCACCAGCATGATCAGGCACATGGCAGCAAAGGACCTGACTTTGTGGGCTGAACTCCAGGGTCCAGGAACAGTGTCTGTGGGTGGCACCATTGCTTCTTCCGCTGTTGTGCATGCAAGCCAATCCCCTGTCCATGGGGCATGCAAAGATGCCTCCTGCCCTGCACCTGTCGTTGCACACTCTCAAGTAGCAGCATCAGGAAGCACATCCATGTCCTTGTCCCAGCGCAGAGATTCAGTTGTCCATACCCCAGTCTTTGGAATGCAAGCGCAAATACACAGCCAACGCCCCACAGGCCACACTACTAAACTCTCACATTTCACGACTGCTTGCACTCGAAATGTTGCCTTTTAGGATATGGAAGCATTCCGCAACCTGATTGAAGTGGCCATCCCTCGGTACTTGGTCCCCAGCCGACACTATTTCTCCCGGTGTGCCATCCCCGCACACAAGCACGTGTCCCAAAACATTAGCCGTGCTTTCAACAACGCAGTTACTGGGAAAATCCACCTAACCACGGACACATGGATAAGTGCTTGTGGGCAGGAATGGTACATCTCACTGACGGCACACTGGGATAACATAGTGGAAGCCAGGACCCAGTCGGACCTTGGGACAGAACACGTCCTCCCGACACCAAGGATTGTAGGCCCTAGGTCAATCAGGGTTGCCCCCATGGTCTACAGCTCCTGCACCTCATCCTCCTCAGCCTCCGCATCCTCTTCAGCCTCCATCTCCGAAATGACCACATCTGTCACAAGCTGGAAGCACTGCAGCACTGCCTCAGCCAAGCGGCAACAGGCTGTGCTGAAGCTAATATGCTTAGGTGACAAACTGCACAATGCTGAAGAGTTGTGGACAGCTCTGAAAGAGCAGGCAGATCTGTGGCTCACACAGCTAAACCTACAGCCAGGCATGGTCGTGTGTGACAATGGCCGGAACCTGGTGGTGGCTCTGAGGCGAGGTGAGCTCACACACGTACCATGCCTGGCCCATGTGCTTAACCTCTTGGTTCAGCGATTTCTCAAATCCTACCCGGAGCTGACGGATCTGCTTGTAAAAGTACACCGCCTGTGTGCCCATTTTAGAAAGTCACCTGCAGCTTCCGCCAGCCTTGCCGTGTTTCAGCAGTGTTTGCAGCTTCTGACTCACAGACTGGTGTGTGATGTCCCCACGCGTTGGAACTCTACACTGCAGATGTTGGGATGGATTTGTGAGCAGAAGAGGGCATTTGTTGAGTACCAGCATCAACAAGGCCGTCAGTATTCAGTTCAGACTTCACACATAAGACCTCAGGAGTGGACATGGATGTCAGACATATGTACCATCCTCCAAAACTTTGAGGACTCCACCAAGATGGTGAGCGGCGATGACGCCATAATTAGCGTCACCATCCAGCTTCTCTGTCTTCTGAAATGCTCTCTGCTCACAATCAAAGAGGATGCATTGCAGGCGGAGCACGATGAGATGGAGCAAGGAACCATACAGGGTGATTACACACAGCCAAGCCTTATCTCATCCCAACGTGGATTGGGTGACAATGAGGAAGAGGAGGAGGAGGAAGGACAGAAGCTAGTTTCATGCACTATAGACGGTACTCCCTGCACAGCTGTCATACTGTCTGTTCAGCGTGGATGGCCAGAGGACAGAGAGAAGGAGAAGGAGGAGAGCATGGTCAGTCATCCTCTTGGTGGGAACACGGAAGTCTTGCCTGTTAGTAGTCTGGCACGCATGGCTAAGTTTATGTTACGCTGCCTTTCCCATGACCCTCGCGTTCTCAAAATTTTGGAAGACAGTCATTACTGGTTGGTGACACTTCTAGACCCACGCTACACGCAGAATTTTATATCTCTTATTCCTGAGGTGGACAGGTCTACAAAAATGGGGCTGTACCATTAGGCCCTTGTTGCGGAACTATTAAAAAAATTCCCATCTGAAAAATCTGGTAGCAGAGGGCACACTTCGCTGGACAACCAAGGAGCACAGACGAGAGAGACACAACTTCAATCCAGCAGAGGCAGGGGAACACTGTCAAGATTCTGGGAGAATTTTCTCAGCCCCTCCCATTGCACAAGCCCTGAGGCGCGGGGTACTCTCACAAGGAGTGCAAAGTTTGGGAAGATGCTGAGGGAGTACCTTGCCCCCCCGTACCAATGTACTCCGTGATTCATCTGTGCCTTATAATTATTGGGTATCCAAGCTGGATACGTGGAATGAACTGTCTCTCTATGCTTTGGAGGTCCTGGCCTGCCCTGCCGCCAGCGTTTTATCAGAGCGTGGTTTTAGTGCCGCTGGTGGTATTATGACTGATAAGCGCATCCGCCTGTCAACTGAAAATGCTGACAGGCTGACTCTTATAAAAATGAACAAGGGCTGGATTGGGCCAGACTTCTCAACACCACCGAATGATAGCAGCGTAACATAAACTCAAATCCAGTGTCTTTTCTTGGGAGGTGTATTCCCATGCACCTTTTCACACCCAGACATGGGTATACGTTTCCTAATTTTGGCTATTTGCTCTTGTCCTCCTCCTTCTCCTCATCCTTCATCACCATATCACCAGGGTGACCGTGGTCCATGATGCAACACTCACATAATTTTTTTAAAGGGAGTTTAATTTTTTTATACAGTATGTTCCTGTATACCCCCCAGGGGTAAATGTTTATCAGCCCATACACTTGTGCATGGGCATTACAAGTATAGGAGGCCCGCTCCTTTCTAATGGGAACATTTTTTTATGAGGCCCTACTCCACGTCTCTTCCAAGGGGCATTGAAGTGCCTCCAAATTTTTGGCAGCCCTTGCATTCACTGCATAGGCTAACACTATGGGAGACTCTCTCCTTTCTAATGGGAATTTGTCGTTACTGTGGCCCTGCTCTATGTGTCTTTAAATTCTTAGTGGGGTTTTTCCTAAATTTGGTCAGCCGTTGGACTCACTGCACACCCTATAGCTGTATAGCAGACCCTCTCCTTTCTAATGGGAACATGTCGTACTTGTTACTGTGGCCGTGCTCTATGTGTCTTTAAATTCTTAGTGGGGTTTTTCCTAAATTTGGTCAGCCGTTAGACTCACTGTATACCCTATAACTGTATAGCAGACTGTCTCCTTTCTAATGGGAATTTGTCGTTACTGTGGCCCTGCTCTATGTGTCTTTAAATTGTTAGTGGGGTTTTTCCTAAATTTGGTCAGCCGTTGGACTCACTGCATACCCTATAACTGTATAGCAGACCCTCTCCTTTCTAATGGGAACATGTCGTACTTATTACTGTGGCCCTGCTCTATGTGTCTTTAATTTCTTAGTGTGGTTTTTCCTAAATTTGGTCAGCCGTTGGACTCACTGCATGCTCTATAACTGTATAGCAGACTCTCTCCTTTCTAATGAAAATTTGTCGTTACTGTGGCCCTGCTCTATGTGTCTTTAATTTCTTAGTGGGGTTTTTCCTAAATTTGGTCAGCTGTTGGACTCACTACATACCCTATAACTGTATAGCAGACTCTCTCCTTTCTAATGGGAACATGTCATGCTCGTTACTGTAGCCCTGCTCTATGTGTCTTTCAGAGTCCTTCCATCATCAATGAAACGGGATGTGTCTGATGATGTGTGTAACATCCCTGGCGGAGTGCTTGCATAGTGCACCACCTCCCACTATGCAAGACCGCAATCTTACCTGTCAGTCCAGCCTGCATATCTTGCTCCAGTTCATGCTGTGTGCATTTCTCTTGACTGACTGCTTAGGGTGGCGGCCCGGTTACTTCCTGATTCTTATAGCTGCTGTGGGCGCACCCCTAATGCGTCTCCAGCCTATTGCTGTGAGTCACTGGATATTTAAACCCCCTCCACCCAGTAGGAGGTGCCTGAGCAACACTATCATTCAGTGTTCTCCTTGATTCTGAAGTTGCCAGGTCCAGTTCTGTGTCTTCTTGTCTGTTTCCGCCTTCTCTGGGGGCTTCATACCCAGACCTGTTATCTGTGTCTTTTGTCCATTTCCGCCATCTCGGGGGGCTGTATTCCCAGGCTCGTTCTTGTATCTCTTTTCAGTAGCAGTTCCTGTCTGAACTGTATCCTAGCCTGTTACCTGTTTTTCTCTATGTCCGTACCTTCCCTTTTCCTGCAGTATCTGAACCTGCACCTAACTCCTACTCATTGTCTCTGTACTTCTGTTTGTGAGTTTTGTGTCCACTCGCTACCTCATAGTAAGTACCTTGTGTGTATCTGGTTCTGCTTGTCCCTTTTCCCTTCCTCCGTAACTTCTTGTATTTTCCAGTCTGTTCCATGTGAACAGAGCCCTGTCCTCTCTGCCTTGATCACCGCACCTGCGGTTTCGCTTCACTCAGTCTTGCCCACTGCTCCAGCGGTTTCTCTCTGCTCTGACTTACCCACCGCTCCGGCTGTTCCCTTCTGCTCTGCCTTACCCACCATTCCGGCGGTTTCTCTCTGCTCCGACTTGCCCACCGCTCCGGCGGCTTCCCTCTGCTCTGCCTTACCCACCGCTCTGGTGGCTTCCCTCTGCTCTGACTTGCCCACCGCTCCGGCGGCTTCTCTCTGCTCTGCCTTGCTCACTGCACCAGCGGTTTCTCTCTGCTCTGACTTGCCCACCGCTCCGGCGGCTTCTCTCTGCTCTGCCTTGCACACTGCTCCAGCGGCTTCTCTCTGCTCTGCCTTGCCCACCGCTTCGGCAGTTCCGCTCTGCTCTGCCTTGCCCACCGCTCTGGCGGTTCCGCTCTGCTCTGCCTTGTCCACCGCACCTGCGGTCTCTCTCTGCTCTGCCTTGCCCACCACTCCGGCGGCTTCTCTCTGCTCTGCCTTGCCCACCGCTCCGGCGGTTCCGCTCTGCTCTGCCTTGTCCACCGCACCTGCTGTTTCTCTCTGCTCTGCCTTGTCCACCGCTCCGGCGGTACCACTCTGCTCTGTCTTGTCCACCGCACCTGCGGTTTTCGCTCCGCTCTGCTTGCTCACCGCACCAGCAGTTCCTCTCTGCTCTGCCTTGTCCTCCGCTCCGGCAGTTTCTCTTTACTCCGCTTGTCTACCGCATCTGCGGCTCTGTACCTGTCTCCCAGTCTGTACTGGACCCTATCCAGCCTGCGCTTCAACCTGCTAGTACCTCCCGGTCTGCACTCCATCCGTGCTTGCCAGTATCTCTCTGTCTGCATGCCAGCCGTACTTGCGAGTGCCCACCTGTCTGCATACCAGCCGTGCTTGTCAGTGCCCACCTGTCTGCATACCAGCCGTACTCGCCAGTACCCACCAGTCTGCATACCAGCCATACTTGCCAATACCCACCTGCCTGTATGCCAGTCTAACCTGCCTGTTCCTGCATTCCCCAATGTGGGTCAACAACTGTGACCGGGGTCTGACCTGAAGTCGCACCTGGTCCCTCTTCTCGGTTCCTCCTTGGTCCACGGAGTCGACTAAGCCGCCGTGCGACCTTAGTCGGATCGGGTTGATACTTAGTTACGCCTCTCCAGGCACTCCTCGGTTTATGGTACAGTGGGATCACTAATCACGCTCACGCCAGTCAGTCCGGGCGCGAGTGTAACAATGTGTCACACACCACATTGCCAGATAAAGTTGTAAAATGTTAAAATGACATTTCCCGGTGAATGCATTTGCCTTAAAAAATAACATAAAAAAAAACAAAACAGTAGGATCTCTCTTTAGTATAAAAACAGAGTCGCCAATCTATCCTCAATGTAATCACATTGTTCAGCTCCTGCACCTCCTCCTCCATCTCCGAAATGACCATATCAGTTACAAGCTGAAAGCACTGCAGCACTGCCTTGGCCAAGCGGCAACAGGCTGTTCTGAAGATAACATGCTTAATGCTTCGGTGACAAACCGCCCAGTGCTGCAGAGTTGTTGAAAGCTGTAACACAGCAGCTTGATCTGTGGCTCTCACCGCTCAACATACAGCCAGGCATGGTTGTGTGTGTCAATGGGTGGAACCTGGTGACGGAGAAATGACAGCCGGAGTAGATACGGTTTCCCTCTATGCCAGTCCTTTCACCGAGCTAAAGAATATGGCTGTGGTGAAATACAACTCCCACTGAGAAGCTGTTTCATATTGAAAAACATTCGGTCCACCAGTGGATTTGATTCTGAGGGCTCACCTTTCTCCCCCGCTCAAGAGCCCCATAGCAGCTGCAAAGTTAGCGCTATCATGAACTCTCCTGATGTAGAAGCCAGGGCACACCAGTGGATTCTCTGGTGGGACCGTCCAACCCTGCTGAGAAGCAGTCCTGGCTAAGAAAAGTGAGTGGGAAAGTTCCCAGACACTCTATGGCTGCTTTTTTACTGAGGCGGAAACCAAAGCAAACACGTGGAGTACATACAAAATCTTTGCAGATGTTGTCCTTGCTGGGATTTGAACCCAGGATCCCAGTGCTGCAATGCTTCAGTGCTAACCACTGATCCAATGTGCTGCCGTTCACCCTCTGATATCTAACAGGCTGGAGAAACTTGCACCTACTGCCACTCTATGTATTTGGACAGCCACTCAGTCTACCAAATAAAATTCCTGAGAAGGAAATTGAGGAAGGCTTTGCTACTGGTACTGGGGGCAGTGCTAATACCATGGCGTCGTACCATAGTTTACTGGAAATATTCCAGGCTGGCAGGAGGCAAGCAGATTCCCATAGAAAAGTACCAGCAGTAATGTTAAGGGACCCGAGCTTGTAGAAGGCGGAGACAACACCGGGAGAAATAGTGGCTCCTGGGGACCGAGTATGGACACGAGGCATGAGGTAGTGAAAATCTTCCGCCTCCACGAGCCTAAAAGGCCACATTTTAAGTGAAAGCAGCTTTAGAGGACTTCCTGGGAGAAATGACAGCTGGGTAGATATGGTTTCCCAAGTCCTTTCACCAAGCTAAAGAATTGGAAGCCCAGATACTGGATCTAAATGAGCAGCTGGCAACACTGAGATCCATTGACAAAATGGAAAGGAGTCTGCTGCTCACTGAGCAGCAGCTCACTGGGGTAGATGTGGGGGAGGGTGGTAGTCGGGAGCAGCAGGACAGTGAGGTCGCTATTTGGGTGACAGTTAGAAGGGGGGGGTAGAGGGAAGAGTGCCAGGGAGGCTAGTCCTGATCTGGCACACCCCAATAAGTTTGCAAAGTTGGCAGATGAGGGGAGTGACGGTGCAGGGGTAGCACTACTGCAACAAGGCATGTCCCCTGAAAGCCGGAGGAGTGTCAGCTCCAGTAAAGAGGGAAATAGGAGAGTAGGGCAGGCCAGGCAGGTGCTGGTAGTGGGGGACTCAATTATTAGGGGAACAGATAGGGCAATCTGTCACAAAGACAGGGATCGTCGAACAGTGTGCTGCCTACCTGGAGCTCGAGTCCGGCACATCGCTGATCGGGTTGACAGATTACTGGGAGGGGCTGGTGAGGACCCAGCGGTCATGGTGCACATTGGCACAAATGACAAAGTTAAAGGTAGGTGGAAGGTCCTTAAAGATGATTTCAGGGAATTAGGCTGCAAGCTGAAAGCAAGGACCTCCAAGGTGGTATTCTCTGAAATACTACCAGTACCACGTGCCACGCCAGAGAGGCAACAGGAGATTAGGGAGATAAACAAGTGGCTCATGAACTGGTGTAGGAAGGAGGAATTTGGGTTCCTGGAGAACTGGACGACTTCTCAGTTGGCTACAGACTCTACGCTAGGGACCGGCTGCACCTTAATGGGGAGGGTGCAGCTGTGCTGGGGGAGAAAATGGCTAGAAGGTTGGAGGAGTGTTTAAACTAGGGATTGAGGGGGAGGGTATTCATTTTATAGGTGGGGAAGATAGTGCAGATAGTGACCTGGGCACAAATAAAGAAAATGGGGATGGGGTTAGAACAGTCAATAAAGTAAGAAGGAATAGAGGTACAGAGAGATGCATAAAATGCATGTACACTAATTCCCGGAGCCTCACCAACAAAATGGAGGAATTAGAATTAATTTTGTTGGAAAATAATTATGACATGGTAGGGATATCTGAGACGTGGCTGGACGAGAGCCATGAATGGGCAGTTCATTTACAGGGCTATAGTCTGTTCAGAAATGACCGTACAAACAAGCGAGGGGGGGGGTGTTTATATGTAAAATCATCCTTAAAACCTGTCTTGCGGGAGGATATTGGTGAATCTAATGAAAATGTAGAGTCCCTGTGGGTGGAGATAAGGGGAGGGGGAAAAAATAATAAATTACTGATAGGGGTTTGTTATAAGTCTCCAAAAATAATGGAAGTAGCGGAGAATATCCTCGTAAAGCAAATAGATGAAGCAGCGACTCAAGGAGAAGTCATTATTATGGGAGACTTCAACTTCCCATTGGGGGACAGAAACATGTAGTTCAAGCAAAGGTAATAGGTTTTTGACAACTATGAGAGACAATTACCTTTCACAACTGGTTCAGGACCCAACAAGAAGGGGGACACTGCTAGACCTAATATTAACCATTAGGCCAGACCGCATATCAAATATACGAGTTGGGGGTCACTTGGGTAATAGTGATCACAAAATAATACGTTTTCATGTAACCTTTAATAAGATGTGTAGTAGAGGGGTTACAAGGACACTAAACTTCAGGAAGGCAAATTTCCAACAGTTGAGAGATGATCTTAGTGCAATAAACTGGGACGATATCCTGAGACATAAAGCTACACAAAGCAAATGGGAGACATTTATTATCATCCTGAATAGGACCTGTGCACAATATATACCCTTTGGGAATAAACATGCTAGAAATAGGAGGAAACCACTAAGGGTAAATAGCGTTGTAAGGGGCGCAATAAGTGACAAAAAGAAAGCATTTAGAGAACTAAAGCAAGTATGTAGTGATGAGGCATTAAATAAATATAGAAAATTAAATAAATTCTGTGAAAAACAAATCAAGGCAGCAAAGATTGAGGCAGAGAGAATCATTGCCAGAGAAAGTAAAAATAACCCCAAAATATTCTTTAACTACATAAATAGTAAAAAACTAAAAAATGATAGTGTTGGCCCCTTTAAAAATAGTCTATGTGAAATGGTGGATGAGGATGAGGAAAAAGCCAATATGCTCAATGATTTTTTTTCAACCGTATTTACACAAGAAAATCGCATGACAGAAAACATGATTAGTGATAACAAAAATTCTCCATTAAATGTCACTTGCTTAACCCAGCAGGAAGTACGGCGGCGTCTAAAAATCACTAAAGTTGACAAATCCCTGGGCCCGGATGGGATACACCCGCGAGTACTGCAGAAATTAAGTAACGTCATAGATAGACCATTATTTTTAATCTTTAAAGATTCCATAATAACAGGGTCTGTACCACAGGACTGGCGTATAGCAAATGTGGTGCCAATTGTTATGCACACGCCCGGACTGATTGGCATGTGCGGGAGAAGTGGTTCCACTGGACCATGAACCGGAGAGTGCCTGGAGGGGCGTGACTAAGTATCTGGCCGATCCGACCAAGATGGCACGACGGCATACGACGCCAGTGCACCAGGGAGAAACCGGGCAGAGGGACCAGGTGCTACTCCAGGTCAAACTCCGGACACGGGGGTTGACCCACACAGGGATTACTGGAACAGGCAGGTTAGGCTGGCACAGACTGGTGGATATAAGCGAACACGGCAGGTATGCAGACGGGTGGATACAGGCGAATATGCAGGCAGGGAGGTACTGGCCGAAAGGACGGGCTGGAGCACAGAGAGGAGAAGACCCAGTACAGACTGGGTCACAGAAACAGAACCGCAGATGCGGTAGCCAAACACAGCAGAGAGGGAACGCCCGAAGCGGTGGGCAAGAGCAGAGCAGGACAGGACTGCCGGAGCAGCGAGCACAAGCAGAGCAGGACAGGACTGCCGGAGCAGCGAGCAGATGCAGAGCAGGACGGGGCTGCCGGAGCAGCGAGCAGATGCAGAGCAGGACGGGGCTGCCGGAGCAGCGAGCAGATGCAGAGCAGAAACCGCAGGAGCGGCAAGCAAGGCAAGAGCAGAGTGGAAACCGCAAGAGCGGTAAACAAGGCAGGAGCAGAGCGGAAACCGCAGAGCGGCTAAGAAGGCCGCAGCAGAGCGGAAACCGCAGAGCGGCAAACAAGGCAAGAGCAGAGCAGAAACCACAAGAGCGGCAAGCTAAGCAGGAGCAGAGCGGAAACCGCAGAGCAGCAAACAAGGCAGGAGCAGAGCGGAAACCGCAGAGCAGCAGACAAGGCAGGAGCAGAGCGGAAACCGCAGAGCGGCAGACAAGGCAGGGGGATAGGACTCTGTTCACAAAGAACAGACGGAGAAGGAAAGGCAGAACCAGAAGCACACACAGTACTAACAAAGAAGTAGCGAGCGTACACTAAATTCACAACAGAGGTACAGAGACGACGAGAAGGAATTTAGGAGCAAGTTCAGACTCTGCAGAAAGACGCAGAAAACAGACAAAGAGGGAAAAGGGAGAAAAGGCAAAAGTAGAAACGAGGCACAGACAACTAGGAACCGAGGAACGGGAACAAATACAGCAAGGCTGGGACACAAACAGGACTCTGTTCAGACGGGAACAGATACCGCAAGGCACAGACAACTGGAAACAGAGAAACGGGAACAAATACAGCAAGGCTGGGACACAAACAGGACTCTGTTCAGACGGGAACAGATACCGCAAGGCACAGACAGGCAGATCTAGGAATACAGCCCCTAGAAGGCGAAAGAACAGGCTAGAAGCGTGTTCACAAGAACAGACCACAGTTCAGACACAGAACTGGAGAACAGGCAGGAAAACAGGATAGGACCTGGCACGACAGAGACAAAAAGCCGACTGACAGGACACAATGCTCAGGCGCCATCTTGAGGAAGAAGGTGGTATAAATACCCAAAGATGGACAGCAATAGGCTGAAGGTGCAACAGGGGCGTGTCCGCAGCAGGTGCAAGAAACAGGAAGTTCAGCGGGCGTCGCCCTATGCAGCCAAAACAGACAAACAGACAGCAAGGAGGGAAGCCAGAGAGACATTCTGGACTGGAGATCAAGTGCGCGCTCTTGCACAGTGGGAGATGGACCACCATGCAAGGACGCCGCCAGGTATGTTACAGTAACCCCCCCCTTACGCCCCCTCTTCTTCAGGCCTGCCAGAATCTTCCGCAGGGAATTCGAGGACCAGTCGTTCACTTCAAGGAGATCACTTCCACTGTCCACAGGAAAAATTGATCTCATCTGGTTAGCTAGGATGCTACCTCCTATCCAGCCATCCTTAGCAACAGACGAAACGGGTGGAGTACCAGGAACAACACACAAGGAAGTCTCTCTCCACATATTTTCAGGTGGCACCCCAGAGGGTACAGGAGACAACTGGAAGTCCTTCACCGGGTTGGAGGGGGACAGAGACTTGGGGGTAATCTCTGCTTCGAGGTACATCTTGTCAAGCTCACAGGAAGAAATAGACGGGTTATCAGGTACATAATGAGGAAAAGTCACTGTCTCTTTGTTATCTGGTGGTACCCCGGAGAATTCAGGAAACAACTGGAGGTCCTCCGCCGGGTCAGAAGAGTGCAGAGGCTCAGAGAAAACATCTGCTTCAGAGTACACTAGGTCGGACTCACTGGAGGAAGCAGGCGAGGTATCGGGTACCGAGTATAGGAAAGTCTCTGTCCATTCACCACCAGGTGGCACCCCGAAGGGTTCTGGAGACAACTGGAGGTCCTCCGCCTGGTCGGAGGGGTGTAGAGACTCGGGAGTAACCTCTGCTTCGGAGTACACTAGGTTGGACTCATTGGACGAAGCGAGCGAGGTATCAGGTACAGAGTATAGGAGAATCTCTGTCCTTTCGCTACCAGGTAGCACCCCGTAGGGTTCTGGAGACAACTGGAGGTCCTCCGCCTGGTCGGAGGGGTGCAGAGACTCGGGAGTAACCTCTGCTTCGGAGTACACTAGGTTGGACTCACTGGACGAAGCGAGCGAGGTATCAGGTACAGAGTATAGGAGAGTCTCTGTCCTTTCGCTACCAGGTAGCACCCCGTAGGGTTCTGGAGACAACAGGAGGTCCTCCGCCTGGTCGGAGGGGTGTAGAGACTCGGGAGTAACCTCTGCTTTGGAGTACACTAGGTTGGACTCACTGGACGAAGCAAGCGAGGTATCAGGTACAGAGTATAGGAGAGTCTCTGTCCTTTCGCTACCAGGTAGCACCCCGTAGGGTTCTGGAGACAACTGGAGGTCCTCCGCCTGGTCGGAGGGGTGTAGAGACTCGGGGGTAACTACCACTTTGGGGTACCCATTGTCAGGCTCACAGGACGAAGCGGACAAAGTATCGAGTACCGAATGTAGAGAAGTCTCTCTCCATTTGTCATCGAGTGGTATCCCGGAGGATTCAGGAGGCAACAGGGGGTCCTCCGCCAGGTAGTAGAGGTGCACAGACTCTGAGGTAACCACAGCTTTGGAGCATCCTTGGACATGCACACCGGTTAAAGTGGGTGAAGCATCTGATGCCGGGTGCAGGAAGTTCTCCTGTGTGGAGTCTGGATGGGCAGAAGTCTCTTCGGGCAGGAGAACCGGAGCACTACCCACGCACATTACCCATTGGGGCTTCTCCGGGATACAGGGAGATGACGCTTCAGTAGGGACTTCAAGGTTGGGGTCAGGAGGTCTCAGGGAGGACAGACCCTGGCGTGACGGCTTGCCTCTACGTCTAGCACGTCTGGACTGCCTCTTGAGGTTGGGAGAAGTATTCCAGAAAGCGTAGTCACCCTGTGAGGATTCTGGGTGGGCAGTAGTCTCATTGGGCTGGAGGACTATTGCGCTACCCACACACATTACCCATCGGGGCTGCTCCGGGATATTGGGAGGTGAAGCTTCAGCAGGAGCCTCCGGGTTAGGATCATCGAAGACCATTAGAAAGGCCACCAGGAAGGCCATTAGGTCCAGGAGGATCGGATCCTGTGTTTCATATAGGGGGTTGATCCATTCCAAGGCATCACCCGCCAGGTAAGACATAATGAATGCCACCTTAACCCGATCGGTGGGAAAACATAGAGGGTAGAACTTGAAGTGTAGCATGCATTGCTCCACAAATGCACGACTTTGTCTTGGATCCCCATAGTAACGTGGCGGATCCGCAGGAACGAGAGCAGATAGATCCATCTGGATGGGTGCGTAATTCGCCTGGAACTCAGCTGAGAAAAAAAAATATATATTTATTTATTTTTAATGCATGTATTCGCTGGAAAACTTCTCAGAGAGCGAAGGCCGTGGGGCTCAACGGGAACCATGGCCTGAGCATGCTGTTATGCACACGCCCGGACTGACTGGCGTGTGCGGGAGAAGTGGTTCCACTGGACCATGAACCGGAGAGTGCCTGGAGGGGCGTGACTAAGTATCTGGCCGATCCGACCAAGATGGCACGACGGCATACGACGCCAGTGCACCAGGGAGAAACCGGGCAGAGGGACCAGGTGCTACTCCAGGTCAAACTCCGGACACGGGGGTTGACCCACACAGGGATTACTGGAACAGGCAGGTTAGGCTGGCACAGACTGGTGGATATAAGCGAACACGGCAGGTATGCAGACGGGTGGATACAGGCGAATATGCAGGCAGGGAGGTACTGGCCGAAAGGACGGGCTGGAGCACAGAGAGGACAAGACCCAGTACAGACTGGGTCACAGAAACAGAACCACAGATGCGGTAGCCAAACACAGCAGAGAGGGAAAGCCCGAAGCGGTGGGCAAGAGCAGAGCAGGACGGGACTGCCGGAGCAGCGAGCACAAGCAGAGCAGGACAGGACTGCCGGAGCAGCAAGCAGATGCAGAGCAGGACGGGGCTGCCGGAGCAGCGAGCAGATGCAGAGCAGGACGGGGCTGCCGGAGCAGCGAGCAGATGCAGAGCAGAAACCGCAGGAGCGGCAAGCAAGGCAAGAGCAGAGTGGAAATCGCAAGAGCGGTAAACAAGGCAGGAGCAGAGCGGAAACCGCAGAGCGGCTAAGAAGGCCGCAGCAGAGCGGAAACCGCAGAGCGGCAAACAAGGCAGGAGCAGAGCGGAAACCACAGAGCGGCTAAGAAGGCCGCAGCAGAGCGGAAACCGCAGAGCGGCAAACAAGGCAGGAGCAGAGCGGAAACCGCAGAGCGGTAAACAAGGCAGTAGCAGAGCGGAAACCGCAGAGCGGTAAACAAGGCAGGAGAAGAGCGGAAACCGCAGAGCGGTAAACAAGGCAGGAGCAGAGCGGAAACCGCAGAGCGGTAAACAAGGCAGGAGCAGAGCGGAAACCGCAGAGCGGTAAACAAGGCAGGAGCAGAGCGGAAACCGCAGAGCAGTAAACAAGGCAGGAGCAGAGCGGAAACCGCAGAGCGGTAAACAAGGCAGGAGCAGAGCGGAAACCGCAGAGCGGTAAACAAGGCAGGAGCAGAGCGGAAACCGCAGGAGCGGCAAGCAAGGCAAGAGCAGAGCAGAAACCGCAAGAGCGGCAAGCTAAGCAGGAGCAGAGCGGAAACCGCAGAGCGGCAAACAAGGCAGGAGCAGAGCGGAAACCGCAGAGCAGCAGACAAGGCAGGAGCAGAGCGGAAACCGCAGAGCGACAGACAAGGCAGGGGGATAGGACTCTGTTCACAAAGAACAGACGGAGAAGGAAAGGCAGAACCAGAAGCACACACAGTACTAACAAAGAAGTAGCGAGCGTACACTAAATTCACAACAGAGGTATAGAGACGACGAGAAGGAATTTAGGAGCAAGTTCAGACTCTGCAGAAAGACGCAGAAAACAGACAAAGAGGGAAAAGGGAGAAAAGGCAAAAGTAGAAACGAGGCACAGACAACTAGGAACCGAGGAACGGGAACAAATACAGCAAGGCTGGGACACAAACAGGACTCTGTTCAGACGGGAACAGATACTGCAAGGCACAGACAACTGGAAACAGAGAAACGGGAACAAATACAGCAAGGCTGGGACACAAACAGGACTCTGTTCAGACGGGAACAGATACCGCAAGGCACAGACAGGCAGATCTAGGAATACAGCCCCTAGAAGGCGAAAGAACAGGCTAGAAGCGTGTTCATAAGAACAGACCACAGTTCAGACACAGAACTGGAGAACAGGCAGGAAAACAGGATAGGACCTGGCACGACAGAGACAAAAAGCCGACTGACAGGACACAATGCTCAGGCGCCATCTTGAGGAAGAAGGTGGTATAAATACCCAAAGATGGACAGCAATAGGCTGAAGGTGCAACAGGGGCGTGTCCGCAGCAGGTACAAGAAACAGGAAGTTCAGCGGGCGTCGCCCTATGCAACCAAAACAGACAAACAGACAGCAAGGAGGGAAGCCAGAGAGACATTCTGGACTGGAGATCAAGTGCGCGCTCTTGCACAGTGGGAGATGGACCACCATGCAAGGACGCCGCCAGGTATTTTACACCAATATTCAAAAAAGGGGACAAAAACTGAACTTGGAAATTATAGGCCGGTAAGCTTAACATCTACTGTGGGTAAAATCCTGGCGGGTTTCCTAAGAGATGCTATAATAGAGTATCTGAAGAAGAATAACCTCATGTCCCAATATCAACATGGGTTTACGAGGGACCGTTCATGTCAAACTAATCTGATCAGTTTTTATGAGGAGGCAAGTTCTGGACTGGACCAAGGAAATGCGGTGGATGTTGTATATATGGACTTTTCAAAAGCTTTTGATACGGTTCCACACAAAAGGTTGATACATAAAATGAGAACAATGGGGATAGGGGAAAATATATGTATGTGGGTTAAGAATTTGCTCAGTGATAGGAAACAAAGGGTGGTTATTAATGGAAAACACTCAGACTGGGTCTCAGTTAACAGTGGGGTACCACAGGGGTCAGTATTGGGCCCCCTTCTTTTTAACATATTTATTAATGACCTTGTAGGGGGCATACAGAGTAATATTTCAATATTTGCAGATGACACTAAACTCTGCAGGGTAATCAATACAGAGGAGGACAATTTTATATTACAAGAGGATCTATGTAAACTAGAAGCTTGGGCTGATAAATGGCAAATGAGCTTTAATGGGGATAAATGTAAGGTAATGCACTTGGGCAGAGGAAATAAAATGTATAATTATATGCTTAATTGTAAAACACTGGGCAAAACTGTAACTGAAAAAGACCTGGGTGTATTGGTGGACGACAAGCTCACGTTTAGTGGCCAGTGTCAGGCAGCTGCTGCAAAGGCAAATAAAATAATGGGATGCATTAAAAGAGGCATAGATGCTCATGAGGAGAACATAAATTTACCTCTATACAAGTCATTAGTGCGACCACACTTAGAATACTGCGTACAGTTCTGGTCTCCGGTGTATAAGAAAGACACAGCTGAACTAGAGCGGGTGCAGAGAAGAGCGACCAAGGTTATTAGAGGACTGGGGGGTATGCAATACCAAGACAGGTTATTACACTTGGGGTTATTTACTGTGGATAAAAGAAGGCTTAGGGGTGATCTTATTACTATGTACAAGTATATGAGGGGACAGTACAAAGACCTTTCTACTGATCTTTTTACTCTGAGGCCTGAGACGGGGACAAGGGGGCATCTTCTACGTCTGGAGGAAAGAAGGTTTAATCATAATCACAGACGGGGATTCTTTACTGTAAGAGCAGTGAGACTATGGAACTCTCTGCCGCATGATGTTGTAATGAGTGATTCACGGTTAAAATTTAAGAAGGGCATGGATGCCTTTCTTGAAAAGTATAATATTACAGGTTATAAATACTAGATTCCTTGATAGGGTGTTGATTCAGGGAACTAGTCTGACTGTCTTATGGAGTCAGGAAGGAATTTTTTTCCCCAATGTGGAGCTTAGTGTTTGCCACATGGGTTTTTTAGCCTTCCTCTGGATCAACATGTTAGGCTATGGGTTGAACTAGATGGACTTAGTCTTCCTTCAACCTTAAAAACTATGTTACTATGTAATATGGCTGTGGTGAAATACTACTCAGCAAAAAAAAAGCTGTGGACTGGCTCCGTACCATCCCTGGCCACATTCACTTGACCACGTGTTTGTGGGTAGGCAGTCCTTCCCAGTAAGTTCACTGGGGAGGGCACGGGTAATGTTGTGGGACCTGTGCTTATGTAAGGCAGAGACGATACCGGAGAAATAGTGGCGGCTGGGAATCAAGTATAGACACCCGGCCGCCACCGGCATGAGGCTGTGAAAAGCTTCCGTCTCCACGAGCTTAAAAAGCCCCATTTTAAGTGCAATCAGCTGCCCAGAAATCTGGCAGTTTAGTATTGCAGCCTGTGGGTGGGTGGGTGGCTGGCTGCATACTTGCGCTTGAATTCCAAGTAACAGGAAACTAAGCAGATGGTGGCCTCTATCATCATCATGGCCTCACCTCGGCACTATGAACTCTCCTGAAGGAGAAGCTAGGGCCCACCGGAAGAGTCTCCGGTTTTCTAGTGCATCCGTCCAACCCTGCCGACAAGCAGCCCTGGCTAAGAAATGTGTGGGGGAAGGTTCCCGGACACTCTATGGCTGTTTTTTTAATGTGGATCGGATGTGCTTATGCATGTTATTTCTCAAACCGGATTGCAGATCAGGCCATTGCCCAACTCTGCAGTCATGAAATTAAATGCGCAAAGAAAGATGTTTGTGTGTCAAAGAACCACCAAGATGTGTGAGTTGATGTTGGACGGGCTGCCATTGCTTCTGCAAAAGCTGCTTTAGAGGACTTCCTGGGAGAAATGACACGCAGAGTAGATACGGTTTCCCTCTTTGCCAATCCTTTCACCGAGCTAAAGAATATGGCTGTGGTGAAATACAACTCAGCAAAAAAAGCTGTGGACTGGCTCCGTACCGTCCCTGGCCACATTCACCTGTCCACGTGTTTGTGGTTAGGCGGTCCTTCCCAGTAAGTGCACTGGGGAGGGCATGGGTAATGTTGTGGGACCCGTGCTTGTGGAAGGCAGAGATGACACCGGGAGAAGCAGTGGCGGCTGGGGACCGGACACCCGGCCGCCGCCGGCATGAGGTTATGAAAAGCTTCTGCCTCCACAAGCCTAAAAGGCCACATTTCAAGTGAAAGCAGCTTTAGAGGACTTCCTGGGAGAAATGACAGCTGGGTAGATATGGTTTGCCAAGTCCTTTCAACAAGCTAAAGAATATGGCTGTGGTGAAATACAGCTCAGCAAAAAAAGTTGTTGACTGGCTCCGTACCGTCCCTGGCCACATTCACCTGTCCACGTGTTTATGGTTAAGCGGTTCTTCCCAGTAAGTGCACTAGGGAGGGCACGGGTAATGTTGTGGGACCTGTGCTTGTGGAAGGCGGAGTCGACACCGGGAGAAACAGTGGCGGCTGGGGACCGAATATGGACACCCGGCCGCTGCCGGCATGAGGTTATGAAAAGCTTCCGCCTCCATGACCATAAAAGGCCACATTTCAAGTGAAAACAGCTTTAGTTGACTTCCTGGGAGAAATGACAGCTGTGTAGAAATGGTTTCCCAAGTCCTTTCACCAAGCTAAAGAATATGGCTGTGGTGAAATACAGCTCAGCAAAAAAAGTTGTGGACTGGCTCCGTACCGTCCCTGGCCACATTCACCTGTCCACGTATTTGTGGTTAGGCGGTCATTCCCAGTAAGTGCACTGGGGAGGGCATGGATAATGTTGTGGGACCCGTGCTTGTGGAAGGCGGAGACGACACTGGTAGAAACAGTGGCGGCTGGGGACCGGACACCCGGCCGCCGCCGGCATGAGGATATGAAAAGCTTCCGCCTCCACAAGCCTAAAAGGCCACATTTCAAGTGAAAGCAGCTTTAGAGGACTTCCTGGGAGAAATGACAGCTGGGTAGATATGGTTTGCCAAGTCCTTTCAACAAGCTAAAGAATATGGCTGTGGGGAAATACAACTCAGCAAAAAAAGCTGTGGACTGGCTCCGTACCGTCCCTGGCCACATTCACCTGTCCACGTGTTTATGGTTAAGCGGTTCTTCCCAGTAAGTGTACTAGGGAGGGCACGGGTAATGTTGTGGGACCCATGCTTATGGAAGGCGGAGTCGACACCAGGAGAAACAGTGGCGGCTGGGGACCGAATATGGACACCCGGCCGCTGCCGGCATGAGGTTATGAAAAGCTTCCGCCTCCACGACCCTAAAAGGCCACATTTCAAGTGAAAACAGCTTTAGAGGACTTCCTGGGAGAAATGACAGCTGGGTAGATATGGTTTCCCAAGTCCTTTCACCAAGCTAAAGAATATGGCTGTTGTGAAATACAGCTCAGCAAAAAAAGTTGTTGACTGGCTCCGTACCGTCCCTGGCCACATTCACCTGTCCACGTGTTTATGGTTAAGCGGTTCTTCCCAGTAAGTGCACTAGGGAGGGCACGGGTAATGTTGTGGGACCTGTGCTTGTGGAAGGCGGAGTCGACACCGGGAGAAACAGTGGCGGCTGGGGACCGGACACCCGGCCGCTGCCGGCATGAGGTTATCAAAAGCTTCCGCCTCCACAAGCCTAAAAGGCCACATTTCAAGTGAAAGCAGCTTTAGAGGACTTCCTAGGAGAAATGACAGCTGGGTAGATATGGTTGCCAAGTCCTTTCAACAAGCTAAAGAATATGGCTGTGGTGAAATACAGCTCAGCAAAAAAAGTTGTTGACTGGCTCCGTACCGTCCCTGGCCACATTCACCTGTCCACGTGTTTATTTCTTAAGCAGTTCTTCCCAGTAAGTGCACTAGGGAGGGCACGGGTAATGTTGTGGGACCTGTGCTTGTGGAAGGCAGAGTCGACACTGGGAGAACCAGTGGCGGCTTGGGACCGAATATGGACACCCGGCCGCTGCCGGCATGAGGTTATGAAAAGCTTCCACCTCCACGACCATAAAAGGCCACATTTCAAGTGAAAACAGCTTTAGTTGACTTCCTGGGAGAAATGACAGCTGTGTAGAAATGGTTTCCCAAGTCCTTTCACCAAGCTAAAGAATATGGCTGTGGTGAAATACAGCTCAGCAAAAAAAAGTTGTGGACTGGCTCCATACCGTCCCTGGCCACATTCACCTGTCCACGTATTTGTGGTTAGGCGGTCATTCCCAGTAAGTGCACTGGGGAGGGCATGGATAATGTTGTGGGGCCTGTGCTTGTGGAAGGCGGAGACGACACCGGGAGAAACAGTGGCGGCTGGGGACCGGACACCCGGCCGCCGCCGGCATGAGGTTATGAAAAGCTTCCGCCTCCACAAGCCTAAAAGGCCACATTTCAAGTGAAAGCAGCTTTAGAGGACTTCCTGGGAGAAATGACAGCTGGGTAGATATGGTTTGCCAAGTCCTTTCAACAAGCTAAAGAATATGGCTGTGGTGAAATATAGCTCAGCAAAAAAAGTTGTTGACTGGCTCCGTACCGTCCCTGGCCACATTCACCTGTCCACGTGTTTATGGTTAAGCGGTTCTTCCCAGTAAGTGCACTAGGGAGGGCACGGGTAATGTTGTGGGACCTGTGCTTGTGGAAGGCGGAGTCGACACCGGGAGAAACAGTGGCGGCTGGGGACCGAATATGGACACCCGGCCGCTGCCGGCATGAGGTTATGAAAAGCTTCCGCCTCCACGACCATAAAAGGCCACATTTCAAGTGAAAACAGCTTTAGTTGACTTCCTGGGAGAAATGACAGCTGTGTAGAAATGGTTTCCCAAGTCCTTTCACCAAGCTAAAGAATATGGCTGTGGTGAAATACAGCTCAGCAAAAAAAGTTGTGGACTGGCTCCGTACCGTCCCTGGCCACATTCACCTGTCCACGTATTTGTGTTTAGGCGGTCATTCCCAGTAAGTGCACTGGGGAGGGCATGGATAATGTTGTGGGACCCGTGCTTGTGGAAGGCGGAGACGACACCGGTAGAAACAGTGGCGGCTGGGGACCGGACACCCGGCCGCCGCCGGCATGAGGATATGAAAAGCTTCCGCCTCCACAAGCCTAAAAGGCCACATTTCAAGTGAAAGCAGCTTTAGAGGACTTCCTGGGAGAAATGACAGCTGGGTAGATATGGTTTGCCAAGTCCTTTCAACAAGCTAAAGAATATGGCTGTGGGGAAATACAACTCAGCAAAAAAAGCTGTGGACTGGCTCCGTACCGTCCCTGGCCACATTCACCTGTCCACGTGTTTATGGTTAAGCGGTTCTTCCCAGTAAGTGTACTAGGGAGGGCACGGGTAATGTTGTGGGACCCGTGCTTGTGGAAGGCGGAGTCGACACCAGGAGAAACAGTGGCGGCTGGGGACCGAATATGGACACCCGGCCGCTGCCGGCATGAGGTTATGAAAAGCTTCCGCCTCCACGACCCTAAAAGGCCACATTTCAAGTGAAAACAGCTTTAGAGGACTTCCTGGGAGAAATGACAGCTGGGTAGATATGGTTTCCCAAGTGCTTTCACCAAGCTAAAGAATATGGCTGTTGTGAAATACAGCTCAGCAAAAAAAGTTGTTGACTGGCTCCGTACCGTCCCTGGCCACATTCACCTGTCCACGTGTTTATGGTTAAGCGGTTCTTCCCAGTAAGTGCACTAGGGAGGGCACGGGTAATGTTGTGGGACCTGTGCTTGTGGAAGGCGGAGTCGACACCGGGAGAAACAGTGGCGGCTGGGGACCGGACACCCGACCGCTGCCGGCATGAGGTTATCAAAAGCTTCCGCCTCCACAAGCCTAAAAGGCCACATTTCAAGTGAAAGCAGCTTTAGAGGACTTCCTGGGAGAAATGACAGCTGGGTAGATATGGTTTGCCAAGTCCTTTCAACAAGCTAAAGAATATGGCTGTGGTGAAATACAGCTCAGCAAAAAAAGTTGTTGACTGGCTCCGTACCGTCCCTGGCCACATTCACCTGTCCACGTGTTTATTTCTTAAGCAGTTCTTCCCAGTAAGTGCACTAGGGAGGGCACGGGTAATGTTGTGGGACCTGTGCTTGTGGAAGGCGGAGTCGACACTGGGAGAAACAGTGGCGGCTTGGGACCGAATATGGACACCCGGCCGCTGCCGGCATGAGGTTATGAAAAGCTTCCGCCTCCACGACCATAAAAGGCCACATTTCAAGTGAAAACAGCTTTAGTTGACTTCCAGGGAGAAATGACAGCTGTGTAGAAATGGTTTCCCAAGTCCTTTCACCAAGCTAAAGAATATGGCTGTGGTGAAATACAACTCAGCAAAAAAAGTTGTGGACTGGCTCCGTACCGTCCCTGGCCACATTCACCTGTCCACGTATTTGTGGTTAGGCGGTCATTCCCAGTAAGTGCACTGGGGAGGGCATGGATAATGTTGTGGGGCCCGTGCTTGTGGAAGGCGGAGACGACACCGGGAGAAACAGTGGCGGCTGGGGACCGGACACCCGGCCGCCGCCGGCATGAGGATATGAAAAGCTTCCGCCTCCACAAGCCTAAAAGGCCACATTTCAAGTGAAAGCAGCTTTAGAGGACTTCCTGGGAGAAATGACAGCTGGGTAGATATGGTTTGCCAAGTCCTTTCAACAAGCTAAAGAATATGGCTGTGGTGAAATACAACTCAGCAAAAAAAGCTGTGGACTGGCTCCGTACCGTCCCTGGCCACATTCACCTGTCCACGTGTTTATGGTTAAGCGGTTCTTCCCAGTAAGTGTACTAGGGAGGGCACGGGTAATGTTGTGGGACCCGTGCTTGTGGAAGGCGGAGTCGACACCGGGAGAAACAGTGGCGGCTGGGGACCGAATATGGACACCCGGCCGCTGCCGGCATGAGGTTATGAAAAGCTTCCGCCTCCACGACCCTAAAAGGCCACATTTCAAGTGAAAACAGCTTTAGAGGACTTCCTGGGAGAAATGACAGCTGAGTAGATATGGTTTCCCAAGTCCTTTCACCAAGCTAAAGAATATGGCTGCTGTGAAATACAGCTCAGCAAAAAAAGTTGTTGACTGGCTCCGTACCGTCCCTGGCCACATTCACCTGTCCACGTGTTTATGGTTAAGCGGTTCTTCCCAGTAAGTGCACTAGGGAGGGCATGGGTAATGTTGTGGGACCCGTGCTTGTGGAAGGCGGAGACGACACCGGGAGAAACAGTGGCGGCTGGGGACCGAGTATGGACACCCGGCCCCCGCCGGCATGAGGTTATGAAAAGCTTCCACCTTCACGAGCCTAAAAGGCGACATTTTAAATGCTAGCAGCTGTCAAAAATTTGGCAGTATAGTATTGCAGCCTGTGGGTGGGTAGGTGGCTGGCTGCATACTTGCGCTTGCATTCCAAGGAATGGGGTAGGGACAACTGAGCGCTGCACTGGGACAAGGATGTGGATGGTGATTGTTGCAAGTCTGCAACGACAGGTGCGTGGCGGGAGGCATCTTCGCATGCGCCAAGGATCACTTATGATGGGCACACTTTTAGGTAGTGACCTGGGAGTCAGAGATGCTTCCAGAGGTCTTCCCCATGCTGTTCCCATGTCTTTTCAGCACTGTATGTGTGTGTCTGATGATGTGTCACACACCACATGACCAGATAAGGTTGTAAAATGTTAAAATGACATTTCCTGGTGAATGCATTTGTCTTGGTTGAAAGCAATGCAAAAGTGCAAAAACGCATCAAAAACGCTACGTGTGAACATAGCTCAAGGTGTGGAGGAGGATTTTTGTTTTTGGTTATTTATTTTGCCTTATATACAAGTCATTACCCTGGAAAGGATGTTCCTTAACATATTTCCCAGGAAAATCCATTTTGGTTTGTATGTTTTATTTTGAGTCCGTAAAAGTGGCGTAATACTCTGACAACGTTATTGACAGCAGTGATCTGGGAGTCAGAGATGCTTCCAGGGGTCTTCCCCATGCTAGTCCCATGTCATTTGAGCACTGTTCCCATCGATTTGGCCAATTTTTAGGCCCTCTGCAGACCGCCAGGGGGAGCCGCCTGAAAAATGCTCAAGTTTCCCATAGACTTACATTGGGCTCGTTGCTCAGGTCGAGCACCCGAGTATTCCAATTTGCTCGACCCGAGCAACGATTGCCCGAGCATTTTAGTGCTCGCTCATCACTACTCTTTATATATTTACTCTGTATATTTGTATTGTCAGCTTTTTTGCTGTAACTGGGTTATCCATACGAACCCCAGTTACAGGGGAAAATGGCCCTTAATGTAATATCAGTCACTGGCAGATCTGAACTAAGGCTGCTAACACTCTGCAGTCTTAGATCTTGCACTCTGTTCCCAATAGAGACAGAAGAATTGGAGTAGATAGTTAAGGTATACGGATTTTATTTTTATTTTTGGTCCTAAAAATAAAATGTTGCATATGTATGTAGCACCCTGAGGATTCGGCTGCTACAGGGGTATTGCACCTCAACCCAGAGGTGTGGTATTCCACTCCCGGGTAAGGATGGAGTATGGAACTGAGCTTAGTAGGCTGCATGCATTACATACATCCCATTTCCGGGGGACAGAACAACGGTACTCCCACCAGTATATGTGCAGGTACGACAGCGTCTGTCCCTGGCTGGAGTGGGAGGGGGTTGGAACATCCCAGTAGTGTAGGGGCAGATAGGGGGAGTAGTCTGGGTAAATGTAGGAGCTCATTGGGTGCTGGTCACCTGCGCTCACACATAGAGGGAGTATATAAGGTGGGCACCATCTTAGGACAGGGTCAGTCAGTCAGTCAGCGAGTCAGCAGTAACTCCAGGAGAGGAGAAGGAAGAGGGACCCAGAGGCGCAGGACGAGAGGGGACCCCAAGAGCCCGTATGAGAACTGATAAGGGTGAAGGGTCGGCAAAAGGGTACCGGATCCCAAGCTGGCGGAGGCCAAAGCAAACCTTAGCCAGGAACCGGAGGTCGTGGGCAAGATTTGCCACGACCCTCACCAAATCCACCAGAATGGCACACCGAGCATAGGGTCAGGGAAGCCAGAGAAGGTTCAACCACCAAGAGACCCGAGGGAGCCGGACACAGGTGGATCCCTGGTGGGAACGGCCAGAGAGAGAGAAGAAGGGAGCTCAGGACCATACTCAGGAATTGCCCGGGAGTTGACCGAGTCCCGCACCTGGTGGACGCAGCACGGCTTGGGTGGTCACTGCTGTACAGAGTGACCCGAGCAACACCAGTGAGTAAAAACCCTGAACTGCATTTCATGCCTCTGAGTCTCCTTGCTGCACCTTCACAACCACCATCCTCCACGTCTGACCCCCTGAGGCTATACCCCTCCCGTTGGGGGTTATACTACCACAGCTGCACACACACCACCAGCCTCAGCGGACCATTCTGCAGCGGTGTCCTTTTGACCGCAAATCAACGGGTGGCGTAGTCGACACTAAGAACATCTGCAAGGACTGCCGCACACTGAGTTTGACACCCTGGGCACGGACCGGGTCACAGCCACTCGGAGACTACAACCCCCATCTGATCCGGGTATCCCTAACAACATGGCCCAGGGGGCGCGTCATGTACACCTATGACTTTCATTGTAAAACTGGTATATCATGACAATATACATTTTTGTTGTAATGTATTTTGTGTTGTTTTTGCATGATTTCGTGTTAGATGTATGCCCAAAGGTATTCATAGAGATCACTCTCTTGGCACACAAAATGCTCATAGAAAAACTATAACGCATATCACAAAATGCATTTGGATACTTTTTTTTCCTAGACAAATTTACCATTCTATAAAAATCCTTAACAAAAGTATAAACTAAGCCTAAATCATACAAAAAAAAAGTATTTTTCTGAGAACATATCCTTATTTTTGCAATTCATTACATGAAGACTTTTCGTGGCCTGCATCCCCTTTTTTTTCTCAAATGTTTTTCACTTTCCACAACTTAAGAACAATTTAGTCCTGGAGGCGAAAAGTGAAGTGGTCAATAAACCAAATCGTTTTTCTTTTATTATTTTTATATACAGTTACAAATGTGTACTTGGCTGTAGGCAAAGCGCAGCAGGAAATATATTCCTAGGCTGGAATAGTTCGCGTCAGCTATTGCTCAGAAATATTGATTGACGGATGGCAAATTTATCACTAGTCGGACAAGGGTCATTTGTTTGTCATGATGGTTTTTAAAGGAGGAATACAAATCCATGAAGAAGTAGCCAGAACTTAGTATACACCAGGTTCCACATCACATAAAAGGAATCTAGAAGTCATAATTCAATAATAAATATAATAAAGTATAAAGTGAAGAACAAAAGTAGTTATATAAACTGTGACAACTGAAAAATAACATCAATATAAATGAAGTCCTACGTCCCAGGAACAGGAAAGTCCTCAGGATGACAGGGTTACCTTGGTGATGAAAATAAGTCTCTTGACTTGTAATCTCGTGTTGCTGTCGTGATGTGCCTGCTGTGATAAATGTGCTGCAATTAAAGACTGTAACTGAAAGGTTTGAAATTTCAAATGGTGGATTTAAAGGGATTTTTTCTAGTTTGAATATTACAAATGAATGTAACTTTCAAGCAAACTTTGTTTTCTATTTCCTTACCATTTTTAAGATTTATTCTTGCTGTCGATGAGAGCAAACCTGCCTATAACATTAGGAATTGACAGAGGTATAGAACTGTAAGTGAAACGCCATCATCTGTTTTTAATGGGCTTTGCACCTCTGGTGTAGGGGATCAGGAAAGGTTTCTTATTCACTGAATGTAAGCAGATTGTGAGTATTGAAATATTTAGTATATTACCATTTATTATATGCATTTAACTATACGTGTAGAACACATTAAAAAGAATCAATAAGTCAGAAGAATTATCTTTCCATGTCTTCATTGGTTTTTACGACATTGCCTCATCCACCAATGCAGGAAACTTGACAACTTGAAGGGGAATATAAAACTTCCCAAAAATCTTTACATACATTTCAATGCTTGAGGGTTTTCGGATGGGTCCCTCATGTTTATCAGATTGCACCTTGTTCAGTGGAATGGACACTCGGCTATGGATTGCACTGCAGTCTATTGAAAATGTTTAATATGAAAAATGTTTTATATGTGAGGAAAAATGTTATTTAAAAAGAGGTTTTATATAGTAACCTGTAACGTTTAAGAAATGTGCCTCCCATAAAGCGAAGAAAAAGTTTTGAATATTCTTCTATGTGAATGCATTCTAAAAATTTGCAGGTCTTTAAGATACTTTGTTTTTACTTTGTTCCAGCCCGCGGACGTGCTGTGTTTTGCCAGGGGGGTATGTGGCGCCCCTGCAGATTCAGTCGCCACAGAGGTACTGCATCTCACGAAGAGGTGTAGTATCCCACTCTCGGGTAACGATGGAGTACTGCCCGGGACCCAAACACTTGCATCCAGCACTACACTACTCCAGACCAGCAGGAGGGGCAAGATGCACTGCTGCACTGCTGAGCCCTGTCCATGGCTGGAGTAGGGGGAACCAAAAGAGGAGGAACCATGTAGTGGGTGTGGGTGTAGGAAGCGTATCAGGGGAGCATTTGAGAAGGAGGATATAAAAAGGGAAGTAGTCGGTCAGTCAGTCAGTCAGTCAGTGGAGAAGAAGTGAAATGGTGTTCAGTCAGAGGAGGACAGTGAAGGGAGCAGGAGCTCTGCAGGAGCTCTTCTCAGGAGGAAGAGAAACTGAAGAGAGGAGAGGAGCAGGGAGGAAGGCTCCAAGAAAGGAAGAGTGGATCCTAGGGGTACGGGAAGTGCTGTAGGCCACCCGTATGCCCAAATCTACCAGGAGTGGAAGGATCAGGGGACCAGCCCCTAACTAGTGAGAATTGCAATATTCAACTAGAAACCGGAGGCTTCTACATTTCAAGGGTGTAGTCGCCACAGCCGCAATTAATCGCCAAAAAAGTATCCACACAAGATCCAGGGAACTCCAGGTTGCTCACCAAGATTTGCAGTTGCCGGCTTCGGACACTATTTGCGAGGCGCAAGGCAGGAGGGTGAGAGCCAGCGCAGGAAGACGACCAGGAGGGACACACAGAAAGGGGTCCCGCTAAGTGCTCTTGAATTACCTGAGGGTTTGCTGAACCCCTCCCTGAGTAAACACCGGATGACGTGGGTGGTTATGAACTGCAGTTGTAACCAGGAGCAACGTGAAAATCGTGTGTAAAACCCTGAAGACCGCATCCCACTGTCTCTGTGAATTATTGCTGCGCCATCATCCCCTGCACCACACTGCACCACCACAGTTACTTCATCATTAACCATCACCGCACCGCCCTGGAGCTTAGCTCTACCTGTGGAGAGCTGAACCAACTCTGCTGCATTACCAACAGCTCCAGAGGACCTGCTCCGCAGCGGCGGCTGTACATAGCCACATACCACAGGTGGCGTCACGAACATTAAACATAAAAACTATAATCCTTTACTATAAAATCCCCTTTTATTGACCGCCCTGGGTCACGGACCGGGTGACCGTCACTGTGACATCTCCCCTAGCAATGACCGGCCCGGCTACCGAGTGCCCCACGGCCCAGGGGGCGCATCAAATGCACTTGGGAACACAAATCATCAAGATCCACTTCTGGCAGCTAAGCTTGGAATTGCCAACCAAAGACCTCCTTGATGTGCTCGATGGGAGACAAATCAGAGATGCTGCAGATGATGGTAGTGCGTTTAATGACGAACATACACAACACGATCTGGTGCAAAGGTAGAATACCAATCTTTAATCTAGTAATTTAAGAAGAATCCGACTCTCCAGGGTAACGTATTAGTTGAAATGAATACTTTAATGGATAGGTAATCCAAATGTACATGTGACATTTTGATTAATCAGACCTTCAACTGATATGTGTATACCAAAGTAGTGAGGTAGAGAAGTCAAAAGGATAGCACTTGTTAGAAAGACGACCTCCACTTCGAATGACGGAGATCATCTTTCTGCCAAGTGTTATCCTTTTAGCCTCTCTACCTCACAATTGTGCTATACACATTTCTGATGAAGGTCTGACTGACTGAAACATCACATGTACAAGCTGCTCACAGTTTCATCACCAAGAAATAGCTAAAGACAGATTTTTCAAAGGTTTTATGGACTGATGAGACAGGAGTGACTGTTGATGGACCAGATGGATGGGCCCGTGGCTGGATCAGTAACGAGCACAGATCTCCACTTTGGCTCAGACACCAGCAAGGTGAAGGTGGGTTATTGATATGAGCTGGTATTATTATTTTTAGGTTAAAAATGGAGTCAAAACCAAAATCTACTGAAAGTTTTTAGAAGAAATTTCATCAGGCAGTGGGTACAGGAAAAAGTCTACATCTTTCAAGACATCCATGATTTTTATGTTGGAAAATGCTCCAACGCATGCATTGAAATACTCCACTTCTTGGCTATCCATCTCTTGGCCCAGTCTTGATGTTTCCACTTCTGTGTCTTGTTCAGTGGTGCTTGGGTTTCAGCCTTCCTTATCTCAGCCATGTCTCTGAGTATTGAACACCTTGTACTTTTGGGCACTCCAGGGAAGTTATAGTTCTGGAATGTGACAGCACTGGAGGATAACGGCTTCCTGGTTGCTTCACATTTGATTCTTCTGAAATCTTTGGCAGTTATTGGGAGTCTTTTTTACTCAACAAGTTACATGTGACCCTGTTGACTATTTGCAACAAAACCTTTGATGGTTCATGTGATCATGCCCTAATATCTTAGTAATTAGCATCCCTCTATAAGACTTTTAACAATTTTTTACTTTTCAAAGTCAATTAAATCTAATTTTTTGGCCTTTTTGCCTGAAGAAAACATGTATTATTTGCCTAATAATTCTGCACATTTGTATTAAGAGTGTTGCTATCCTTAGGCTGCACCTTCCCCCATTACACAAATACACATCACCTGATCTTCTTCATCCAATAAGTCAGGCCTGCACAACATATGGCTCACGGGCCGCATGCAGCTCCTCAATGGATCTTGTGTGGCCCACGGAGCTGTCCAGGAGACACCGGCTCTGTCGCCCCATAGTCAAAAGGTAACTAGAAGGAATATAGAGCGCACATAGGGTCTTATCCGAGATAAAGGAAATATATGTGAAAGATAAATCAAATTCACTCACCTATTGGGGTTGTGTAAGACACAACCACTGTACTTAGCATTGGCGACTGCTGCAAACCCCGAAACAATGATCCTTTGTTGGGTGAAGAGAATGGGGCATCAAACTGAGCTGCTCGCCTGTCAGAATTATGTACCAGAGGAATCCAAGTCGATGTAATAATAAAATAGACTTTATTTCTACGCGTTTCGTGGTGATCACACCACTTCCTCAGGACAGTCTATACACATACACATACAGGGTCTGTTATTTATAGCAAAAGGATACACATGGAGAAGTCTCCCTTACAAAAAATCACCACACCCAGTGGGCGGGGAATCAGACTAAATGAATGTATACACCGTAAGCACACACAAAACAATCATAAAGCATAATGGAATATATTGCTTAAACATTTAAAAATATGACTGCTGTTTTTTTAATATATTAAAAATGATTAAATAAATTTTATAAGCTAGGGGTGTGCTTGAACCTATGATGCTGACCCATTTGTTCGTTGTCAGCACCCTGCTGCTACTGCTGCTTTAAACCAGTGAGCCATGGGTGAATTTGATTTGATCGCTTTATTTGGTAATGGTTTCACAAGAATCAAAATAAATGATAATAATAATAATACTAATGGATAAAAGGAGCTCCAAAGCTCTTAGACTAGTTTAAAAGAAGGGATATTCAATTTTATAAGAAATTGCAGTTAGGTGATCCTTATAAAAATCACATAGCAATTGATGGGTCAAAAATAATGGAAAAAACGGGGGTTAGATAAAAGGAAGCAAAGACAAACCACACTGAAAGGGATGAAACCCCTTCCTAGAAAGAGCTGATTTTTTTCAGTAACATTCATTATTACAAAATAGAAAGAAAAAAAGGAGGTGGTTGTACAGAGGAACAAAGCAGAGTCCATAAATATATCTCAATTAATTGAACAAATCAGTTGTTTCATTGAGTCCATGTGGATTTATAGTGTTCAGCTTGTGAATCCAGAAGATCTCTTTCCTGTTAAGAGTCTGGACTTGGTTGGAGGTCTCATGGGGGACATGGTCAATGGGGATCACCCGAAATGAGATCCTTTTATTGTGATATATCGCATAATGCCTAGAAAGGCCATGTTGTAAAAATCCTTCTTTTATATTATACCTGTGTGAGTTTATTCTTTTATGTAGCTGTTGTGTTGTCCTTCCCACATATAATTTCTTACATTCGCATATAATGACATAGATGACGAAACTGGATTGGCAAGTCAAATGATATTTGATTTGGAACTCACCGGGATTTTCACTGTCTGGTGGAAAATTTTTCGCATTATGAATGATGCTGGAGCAGCATAGGCTTCTCGGGATGCCACATCTATAGGAGCCTTGTCTGGGCTTTTCTACAGAGGGAGTAAAATCCTCTTTTTTCTTTAGCCGACTTGGGGCCAACATATTTTTTAATGTCGGGGCCCTTCGGAAGGTTATCAGGGGGTTGTTGGGTAGAAGCCTCCCCAATATGGGATCATTGAGAAGTATACCCCAATGTTTTTTCAGAACTAAACGAATTCTCTTGTTCTGGGCTGAAATGTGGTGATAAAATTAAAATTAAATGTAGTGTTGGATGCTGATTTTTTTGTTTTTGTATTATTAGAGATTAAATCTATCTGTTCTATTTTTTTGCTTTCAGAGAATGCTCTCTGGATCAATTTTTTCGGGTAACTTCTTTCAAGAAATCTATGTGATAAAACTTTTGATTGGTTGATGAAATCTATGTCCATACTACAGTTCCTCTTAATTCTTTTGTATTGGTTGAGCGGGATATTCCTCAACCATTTAGTGTAGTGTCCACTTTGATAATGGACATAACTGTTCGCATCTACAGGTTTAAAGTAGGTTCTTCTGTGAATTTCTTTATTGTCATGAAAGAAAGTGAGGTCAAGGAAGTCGACTTTGTCCGGGTTTACTACGGGGGTGAAACCCAAACCCCAGGTATTATTTTCAATTCTCCTGAGGAAAGACCCCACATCATCCTTTGAATTATCATAAATAAAAAATAAATCATCTATGTAACGTTTGTAAATGATGATATTGGGTGCATGTATACTACTGTATATGAAGATGGACTCGAAGATGGCCATGAACAAATTTGCATAAGATGGTGCCACCTTCGAGCCCATTGCGGTCCCAAGTATCTGATGGTATAAGGTATCTTGAAAAGTAAAGAAATTGTTATAAAGTATAAACTGCATGCTTTCATACAGAAAATCTTTTTGTATGGGTGTCAACCGTGGATCAATGTCTATGAACGTTTTGAAACACACCAGTCCCAAATCATGTGGGATACTGGAATAAAGGGCAGAAACATCCATGGAAATAAAAACAAATGTGTTCTTCCATGGAATGCCCTTCGTAAGTCTGATTAAATGACTGGAGTCTCTCAAGTAACTGTGTAGTTGGTCTACATGTGTGTGAATTACTACATCCACATAATTAGCAAGATTTGATGTCAGGGACCCTATCCCTGAAATTATGGGTCTCCCAGGGGGTCTTACAGCATCCTTATGGATTTTGGGGAGGTGATAGAAGAAAGCGATCGGTGGATTAACAACTTTTAGAAAATTTTTCTCTGATTTGTTCAGAATGTTCTGTCTATCCGCTTTTGATATTAAAGCGTTATAAGTGATCACTGCATTATTATATTGAGTGTTATTAACCTTTTTGTAAGTATTGGGGTCAGACAATAATCTCAATGCTTCTGCCAAATAATCCCCCCGTTGCTGTACCACTATCCCCCCCCCTTGTCTGCCGTGCGGATGACAAGGTCTGGATTGTTCTTTAGGGATTTTAATGCCTCTTTTTCTTTTGGGGTAAGGTTGGATTCCCCCTTGCTGTGTGTCAAATTGATTTTGTCCAGGTCATTTGAAACAAGATCAGAGAAAGTTTTCAAATGGTGGCCTTGACTTTGGATGGGGTAAAAATTAGACGTTCCTTTTAATCCTGTGTGATAAATGGGATCTTCTGTTCTTTTAATACTCTGGAGGGGGTTTTCGTTGGCGAAATGTCGCTTAAGTGTTAGTTTTCTTATGAATGACTGGAAATCCATAAACAGATCTATATCCCTAGTGTTATGGGTGGGACAAAAAGAAAGTCCTTTCTGTAGGAGACAGATTTCTGTAGAAGAAAGGTTATAACTGGATAAATTGAAAATATTGTTACTTTCAGTGACAGAACCGATGGAAGCTGTATCCATGTCACTTTCATTTGTTGGTACTACTTTTACATCAGGGATGACCTCCCTTTTTTGTTTGTGTTTTCCACCCCCTCTTTTCCCTCTGGGGTGTTTTTTCGTTTTGCTGATTTTACAGAGAGGTACTTCGTGATGAGATTGTTCTGGAAGGAAGCCCTGGGTAAAAAAGGCACCAAAGAGCTTCCCCCACCAGTATTGTCAATTACAATCTTATTTCCATCTGTTTCTATTTCATTTGTGATACAAGGTGCTGTTTGAGATGATGCTCCCTCTTCTGTCTCATGTATGCTGAAATCAAGGAGATTGATCTCCACCTGATCGGTTTTCCCTTTGTCAGGTGAAGTTTTTGTCTGATCAATTCTTTCATTGTCAGACAAAATTTTAGTTGATGTGGCCAATTTCTTATCTTTTTTGATTTTTTCTATCTGTTCAATGATGGCCCTCAAATGGACCTGGGTGTCAGAAAGGGTTTTTCCTTTTGTTCCATCTATGTCATTATTGCACTCCTCAGTGTTGGTTGGATTGATCTCTGGGACCTGTTCAGACCTAGTGGAGCTTGTAATGACCTTTGGTTTGTTTATAATTAGTTCAACCCCCTTAGGTGTGTTCTCATTGATTCCAGATGATTCAGTGGTGGTCAGATCCACCATTGTCTCAGTATTGTCAGTTCCTTTATGTTGTTTGAGGGACTGTTTGTCAATAAACTAGAAGTAGGTGTATGACCTTTATGAAAGGGAAGGGATTTCTTAGGGGGGGCAATCCCTATAGGGGATCCAGTTCTCTTAAAATTGCTGTTAGTGAACCTCCTTTTGTGAATGAATTCCACCCCTCTGTTGCCATTGGGAGGATGGGGCATCAGATTGGGATTAGGTGCTGAGGGGTTCCTTGGGGCCCCCTTGCTACTGGAGCTGTAATCCTCCCTATCCCTATAAAGCTTTTTTGATTTTTTTAAAATAGTTTCCTGTTCTAGTTGTAGAATTTTTGTGGTGATAACTGAATTCAATTTATTGTATTCAGGGTGTGTGCTAAAATGCAGCAATTCCATAGACACCAGACTGATCTTTTCTGCTGCAGCTTCAGCAACAGTAGTCCGTTTTTTGAACAGGCATTGCAACATACCTTGGGTGCAGTTATTTAGGACAGTCTCCCACTCCTCTGTAAAAACCGGTTCCTGTGGGAAAGCAGATAGATGGTTGATCCTCAGACCTCTAGGACAAAGTTTTTCATCCAGGTAAATAGAGAGGAACCATGCATTGATATAATAATGCAGTTCCTCTCTTAATAAGTCTTCTAGTTGATGGAATAATTTCCTCATCCTCATAGTATCCTCCTCCGTGAAAGGTGTCGTGTCATTAAGGTCAATTTGCGACTGAGACTTGTTCCCGATGGTTTGTACAATGAGTCTCTCTCGGGATGACAATCTGTGTGGGAAGTAATCCATTATACCCTGCTGCTG
This sequence comes from Phyllobates terribilis, assembly GCF_046119375.1. Taxonomy (NCBI): domain Eukaryota; kingdom Metazoa; phylum Chordata; class Amphibia; order Anura; family Dendrobatidae; genus Phyllobates; species Phyllobates terribilis. Next base: position 210,980,350 of record NW_027362769.1, on the reverse strand, counting down.
CTCAATCCCGTATAAGAGGAGATCTTGAGGAACCTCCTGGACATGTAATAAGGTAACTAGAAGGAATATAGAGCACACATAGGGTCTTATCCAAGATAAAGGAAATATATGTGAAAGATAAATCAAATTCACTCACCTATTGGGGTTGTGTAAGACACATTAAAATCCCTAAAGAACAATCCAGACCTTGTCATCCGCACGGCAGACAAGGGGGGGGGATAGTGGTACAGCAACGGGGGGATTATTTGGCAGAAGCATTGAGATTATTGTCTGACCCCAATACTTACAAAAAGGTTAATAACACTCAATATAATAATGCAGTGATCACTTATAACGCTTTAATATCAAAAGCGGATAGACAGAACATTCTGAACAAATCAGAGAAAAATTTTCTAAAAGTTGTTAATCCACCGATCGCTTTCTTCTATCACCTCCCCAAAATCCATAAGGATGCTGTAAGACCCCCTGGGAGACCCATAATTTCAGGGATAGGGTCCCTGACATCAAATCTTGCTAATTATGTGGATGTAGTAATGCACACACATGTAGACCAGCTACACAGTTACTTGAGAGACTCCAGTCATTTAATCAGACTTACGAAGGGCATTCCATGGAAGAACACATTTGTTTTTATTTCCATGGATGTTTCTGCCCTTTATTCCAGTATCCCACATGATTTGGGACTGGTGTGTTTCAAAACGTTCATAGACATTGATCCACGGTTGACACCCATACAAAAAGATTTTCTGTATGAAAGCATGCAGTTTATACTTTATAACAATTTCTTTACTTTTCAAGATACCTTATACCATCAGATACTTGGGACCGCAATGGGCTCGAAGGTGGCACCAACTTATGCAAATTTGTTCATGGCCATCTTCGAGTCCATCTTCATATACAGTAGTATACATGCACCCAATATCATCATTTACAAACGTTACATAGATGATTTATTTTTTATTTATGATAATTCAAAGGATGATGTGGGGTCTTTCCTCGGGAGCATTGAAAATAATACCTGGGGTTTGGGTTTCACCCCCGTAGTAAACCCGGACAAAGTCGACTTCCTTGACCTCACTTTCTTTCATGACAATAAAGAAATTCACACAAGAACCTACTTTAAACCTGTAGATGCGAACAGTTATGTCCATTATCAAAGTGGACACTACACTAAATGGTTGAGGAATATCCCGCTCAACCAATACAAAAGAATTAAGAGGAACTGTAGTATGGACATAGATTTCATCAACAAATCAAAAGTTTTATCACATAGATTTCTTGAAAGAAGTTACCCGAAAAAATTGATCCAGAGAGCATTCTCTGAAAGCAAAAAAATAGAACAGATAGATTTAATCTCTAATAATACAAAAACAAAAAAATCAGCATCCAACACTACGTTTAATTTTAATTTTATCACCACATTTCAGCCCAGAACAAGAGAATTTGTTTAGTTCTGAAAAAACATTGGGGTATACTTCTCAATGATCCCATATTGGGGAGGCTTCTACCCAACAACCCCCTGATAACCTTCCGAAGGGCCCCGACATTAAAAAATATGTTGGCCCCAAGTCGGCTAAAGAAAAAAGAGGATTTTACTCCCTCTGTAGAAAAGCCCAGACAAGGCTCCTATAGATGTGGCATCCCGAGAAGCCTATGCTGCTCCAGCATCATTCATAATGCGAAAAAATTTCCACCAGACAGTGAAAATCCCGGTGAGTTCCAAATCAAATATCATTTGACTTGCCAATCCAGTTTCGTCATCTATGTCATTATATGCGAATGTAAGAAATTATATGTGGGAAGGACAACACAACAGCTACATAAAAGAATAAACTCACACAGGTATAATATAAAAGAAGGATTTTTACAACATGGCCTTTCTAGGCATTATGCGATATATCACAATAAAAGGATCTCATTTCGGGTGATCCCCATTGACCATGTCCCCCATGAGACCTCCAACCGAGTCCAGACTCTTAACAGGAAAGAGATCTTCTGGATTCACAAGCTGAACACTATAAATCCACATGGACTCAATGAAACAACTGATTTGTTCAATTAATTGAGATATATTTATGGACTCTGCTTTGTTCCTCTGTACAACCACCTCCTTTTTTTCTTTCTATTTTGTAATAATGAATGTTACTGAAAAAAATCAGCTCTTTCTAGGAAGGGGTTTCATCCCTTTCAGTGTGGTTTGTCTTTGCTTCCTTTTATCTAACCCCCGTTTTTTCCATTATTTTTGACCCATCAATTGCTATGTGATTTTTATAAGGATCACCTAACTGCAATTTCTTATAAAATTGAATATCCCTTCTTTTAAACTAGTCTAAGAGCTTTGGAGCTCCTTTTATCCATTAGTATTATTATTATCATTAATATTATTATCATTTATTTTGATTCTTGTGAAACCATTACCAAATAAAGAGATTAAATCAAATTCACCCATGGCTTACTGGTTTAAAGCAGCAGTAGCAGCAGGGTGCTGACAACGAACAAATGGGTCAACATCATAGGTTCAAGCACGCCCCTAGCTTATAAAATTTATTTAATCATTTTTAATATATTAAAAAAACAGGAGTCATATTTTTAAATGTTTAAGCGATATATTCCATTATGCTTTATGATTGTTTTGTGTGTGCTTACGGTGTATACATTCATTTAGTCTGATTCCCCGCCCACTGGGTGTGGTGATTTTTTTGTAAGGGAGGCTTCTCCATGTGTATCCTTTTGCTATAAATAACAGACCCTGTATGTGTACGTGTATAGACTGTCCTGAGGAAGTGGTGTGATCACCACGAAACGCGTAGAAATAAAGTCTATTTTATTATTACATCGACTTGGATTCCTCTGGTACATAATTCTGACAGGCGAGCAGTGCAGTTTGATGCCCCATTCTCTTCACCCAACAAAGCCCCATAGTCAAATGCATATTCAAATGCATTCACGTCTTTCAGTCACAAATACATGTGAACACTTGGGCGCCAAGACGGGCAGAAGAGCACTCGTCAACCCCAACCCCGATATGCAGCATGCTGATGATGTCATGATACTGTTGCTTGTGCCGGCACCGCACATGCAACAGAGATGTCAGTTACCGGTAAGCACTACATGGAGAAGTTGAAGATTAAATGTCACGTTACTCTAGTTAAGGGTCGGGGGAGGTGGGGTTGTGTTTCTATAAGGGCACATAATGTGGCAGTGTTGGACATTATGAGGCAATTCGGGACATTACGGGGCAATTTATTATATTATGGGGGACATTATGGGACAATTTGGGGAGATTGTGAAAGGGGGCATAGCATAGTGAAGGGCAGTATGGGGGACTTGTAAAGAGGCAGTTTGGAGGAGATTTGGAAAGAGGCAGTATGTGGGGGGATATTATGGAGAGGGACAGTAGGAGGGGGACATTATGGAAAGGGGCTGTTTGGGATGATATTATTGAAAAGGGTAGAGTGAGGGAGACATTATGGAGAGGTACAGTGTGGGGTAGAGTATTTTGGAGAGGAGCAGGGTGGGGGGTTTTTATTCAAAGGGGCAGTGTGGGGGATATTATGGAGAGGGGCAGTGTGGGGGATATTTTGGAAAATTGCAGTTCGTGGGGGGTATTTTTTGCAGGAAGCACAGTAAGAGACAATTATTTATTCAGGGGCAAAGCATGGGAGATATTTTTATTCATGGGGCACTATAATGATTTTATTTTTAAGGGCACCATGTTGGGAAGTGCTGCTAAAGATGTTGAAGAGGGAAATCTGGAGAGGCGAGCTCTGGGTATGGAATTTCATCATGGTGTCTCTGCTATATGGAAAAAAGGGATGATGATGGCTGATAACAGCAACTTCCAGTATCTCCTTGCCATTGTTAAGGACATAATGGGAATTGTAGGTTCATGCAGTACAAATGTATATGGGGCTGATCTGACATTACAATTGACCGCTGTGCTAAGGTTGGTGCTGTATACATATAATGATAGTGTTTCTGGCACTGCATTCATGCATTGACAGTGTTTCTGTCACTGAACTCATGTACTGACGGTGTTTCTGGTGCTGTATTCATGTACTGATGACATTTTTGGTGCTACATTCATTTACTAATGGTGACGGTTCTGGTGCTGCATTCATGTACCGACAGTGGTTTGGGTGCTGCATTCATGTACTGAAGGTGGTTCTGGCACTGCAGTCATATACTGACAATGGTTCTGGCTCTACATTCATGTATTGACGGTGGTTTTGACACTGAATTTATGTAGTGACTGTGCTTCTAGTGCTATATTCATGTACTGACTGTGTTTTTGGCGCTGCATTCATGAATTGAGGGTGTTCCTGTGCTGCTGCTACATTCATGTAATGATGGTGGTTCTGATGCTGCATTCATGTTCTGATCTTGTACACATATAGCAATCCATAACCTGCTTCACGGCTATGATAAAGCTTAAAAAGCATCAAAACTTTAAGATTTGAGATCATGAGGAAGATTTGGCAAATTTCTGCTCCAAAAAAAGCAGTTTAAGTTAGCGTTTGTTAACACTAATTTTTTTGTAGCAGAAACTGAGTAGAAATTCTCTGAATCCTTCTCAAATACTCAAAATTTGGTTCTGGTGAAGTATTAATGTACTGATGGTGGTTGTGGTGATGCATTCATGTAACTACCCTTTTAAAAAATGTTGCGCCCCTTAGGATTAGTTCAGTATGGCAATGTGGCCCTTGAATCAAAAAATGTTGTGCACCCCTGCAATAAGCATTTGAGTTTATACAGCTTGGAGTAGGAAATTCAGCATAAAACTGATGATGTGGTTAAATTACTCACTTGCCTAATAATTCTGCACTCAGTGCATATGGGGATCATGGTATATTTTAGATTACCAAGTGGGTTTTATTAACTATGCAACAGGATACTGAGATCTTCTATTAGCTATCCCCATGAATCCCATAGCTATTTTTTTTTACAATAAGTTGGTAACTTAAGATATGTACTATATGATATACTCTATACAGTATATACCTACGTATTATTGTTACTCTGAATTATACGCTAAATCCATTAACTTTAAAGTATAATTTAAATGTATCACCCTTTCCCACAAAGGTATTCAGAGTGCTGCACTACCCTACCTCCCCTCCTTTACCTCTTTATACCACCCTACCTGCGCTCTCCATTCTGCCAATAGGACTAACATTCCCTGTAATCTGAATATCACTCTCCCATCTCCAAGACTTTTCTTATGCTGCACCACCTCTCTGGAATGCACTACCCCAGACAATAAAAATAATAACAAGTGTCCACAGTTGTAAGTGTGCCTTTAAACACTTTTTTAGGCAGATTTACCAATCTGAATAAATTCCTTTCACCTTCTCTCTTGTATATTGTTTCTCAGAATCTGGTCCCTCCTTTCAACAGTATCGCCCACACTCCTTGCACTACTTATGCACTTCATATCTATAGATACGCATATTTATATGTACTATAGTATAAAATATGTTGGGTCATTGTACAAAACATTCACAATGAATCGAATGTTTCATGAATTCCCCCTCTCCCCCCAAAAAAAAAAAAAAAAAACTGATTCACCAGAATCAGATTTTTTTTCTCAAATTCAAACAATTTCCAGCACGATGGCAGCCGGGCTGTTGCCACTTTTCTTGATTTAGTAATTGCATAAAACTTTTATACTCAACTCTCCTCAGAGACCCTTATACTTCTCCCACTCCTGCTGGTCCTCCTATCAGGACTTCTGATTTATATCTTGTTCTTATTCCTTATTCTGCACCTCTAGCACTGTTGTTTCACACTAAGCCAAGTTATTGCAAGTTAAAGACGTGCACAGCGCCATACTCAGTCACTTGTCGTGCAGCGCTGCAGAGCCGGAAAGAAAAGAAGAAAGAACAAAGAATAAAAGATGGCACGTCAAACAAAGAAAGTGGTCTTATTTTTCGAAATTTTCTTTTTTTTCCTTTTCTTTGTTTGCTGTTCCATTTACCTTTTGATTAGCCCCATGCTCAGTTTTCTTATTTGGATCCCTACATCCTTGGACACTTGAATTTATGTTTCACCTAATATATACATTTCTTTTGTATACTTTATGGGATTGATGTGTTAGTAAGTAACCTTCATAGAAAAAAGATGATAGATGAACTGATTGGATTGGAGAACCGGTATGGTACAGACCGAGGAGATGTGCGTATAAGACTTTTTTAACCTGTTCATTGCAGATTCGATTTGCACTAAATTTATTTGATGCAAATCGAATTTTCTGGTTGAATTAGAGCTAATCTGCCAAAATTTGACATCTGTAAAAATATCTATTGTGTTCTCTTTGTTGACTCATAGAGTGTGAGCTCTCGCTCCTCTTGTTAATCTCTTTGTCTGTACATGTAACCTCTGAATCGTAAAGTGCTGTGAAAATGTTACTATACAAATGAATATAAAGATGTCACTATACAAAGAAAAATAGCCACATTATACATAAAGCAAGAGCATGAGAGAGTGATTTCCCATATTATCAGTATTCTTGTCAGTCCTTTCCACTGTCTTGGAAATGAGAAGCGGGCCACTTCCCTGCACTGTGACTTGGCTAAACCATTGTGGCATTTTTCATTTGTGCGCTCGCTCTACGGTAACTTGTTTAGTTGCCTTTATATGTTCATCAGGTAATCTCCTACTGTTATTTCCCCTGAATTATAGCATAATGTTCCATTCTTCCAGTATCTTGAAGCTACATTGTGAAGATCCTACAGACGCTGACAATCAGAGTCAGGTCGGGACATGGGAGACCACAGGGGCTCTATAGCAATAGATGTGAAATATTTAGACTCATCTTGAGCTCTGCTGGAGGAATGACACAGAATGCAGATAATAAAATATGACCTGCTAGGAAATTCAACAGATAAGAACAAAGGAAAGTAACAGTATAAATGGCAAACATCACACTGATATCCGACAGCTTTATTGTAACACGGTTAAAAAAAAGATACAACAGTTGGACAATAAAGAAGAATTACATATTAGGGCGAAATAAGGATTTACAGTTGCAATGAAAACTATTCAAATTATAGTATTATTAATAAAATTTACATCTTTTTTTTGCAATAAACCAATCAAACAAAATCAATTCAAATAGCTCTACACAACTAATATAACAAATAAGACATACCACAGAAGAGTCCGCATAATCTCACAAGAGGTATACCACCACTATGGGAATACTCATGGACAATTATTGAAATGGCGTCACAAAAACAACTAAGGAAAGGAGAAGAAAGAGATAGCGACATAAAGCCCATAAACATTTGTTGATGTAAAAAATATATATACCTTTATTAAACATATCTTACTTAAAAAACAGTTCAATCGCATAGGGGGTGTTTGACACCAATGGCCATGTACAGATAAGAACGGACATACCAGACATCCAGCCCCTTTGGCATATCAACACAATCAGGGGCGGACACAGACTGTAGTGGGCCCCTGTGCAAGAAATTTTTTGGGCCCCCCCCCCCTGCGCTTCATAAGGCAACAAAGTTATCTAAACATAACCCCCCCCCATGTGCATCTCTCGCCCCCCCATGTGCAGCTCTCATCCCCCCCATGTGCAGCTCTCATCCCCCCCATGTGCAGCTCTCATCCCCCCCCATGTGCAGCTCTCATCCCCCCCGTGCATCTCCCATCCCCCCATGTGCATCTCTCATCCCCCCCATGTGCAGCTCTCATCCCCCCCCCATGTGCAGCTCTCATCCCCCCCGTGCATCTCCCATCCCCCCCATGTGCATCTCTCATCCCCCCCATGTGCATCTCTCAACCCCCCCCATGTGCATCTCTCATCCCCCCCCATGTGCATCTCTCATCCCCCCCACTCCTAGTTAACTACTTGTATTTAAAACAAATAAAACTTGTTATACTTACCCCCATGCGATCCCTGCAGAATCCTGGCGCTCGTCCACGTCGCTGCCACCAGACGGTGCCACATGCATAGCCATCAGCTTTTGTTTTGGCCAAAAGATTTTTAAAGCCGCCACCACGATAAGGTAGACTCTTCTGGCAGGGCCCTACTCTAACCTATTAAAATTTTCTTAAAATATCCAATACTCTTTTTAGATATATTTTTATTTAGTTTTCTTTAAGGGAATGTGTCATATACATTTTTTTTTAAAAATGACCAATAATACCACATACAGGGAATACTGCCACACCATGACCAGACCACATATTACCACAACATAGTGACCGAATAATACCACACAGAAGGGGGAAAAACTGCCACACCATGACCAGACCACATATTACCACCACATTACTAATATTACCATAAGTGTCATTATGCACGGGAGCTCTATACATGGTATGTATAATGTAAGTGTCCAGGTAATCTAGTGATCACCAGTGACATTATACACAGGAGCTCTGTATATAGTGTCAGTGTACAGGTAATACAGTGATCACCAGTGACATTATACACAGGAGCCCGGTACATAGTATATAGTGTAAGTGTACATGTAATACACTGACTCACTGGTGACGTCTCTAGGTGAAGTCCTTCAGCTACGCTTTTCTCCTTCATCCAGCACAGACCGCCATTACGTCTTCCAGCCAGGACTCGTCTCTGCATAAAATAACACAGTTATCTAGAGCACATTCCCCAACTTCTACATTACGCAGCTGAATACAGACGTGTATCCACCATCAATATATGGTTAGTTATTATACAACCTACCATTCCAAATATAAATTGTAATCCACCACGGTGCCCCCATTAACTGTAAATAGGCACGTAATATATAATTTAATTAGAACCTCTACTCTTTCCGCCAATTTGTTACCAGTTACACTCCTGCATCCGCAACGCCCCCTACTCTATACTTCCTGCTCCCCGCATTCATTATTTACATGCACCCCCTGCCCCAATTCATTATATCATGTCCTGCTCTCCCCACCCCATCATCATTTATCATTTACTGTCCCCCACCCCACATTCATTATGTGCAGCTCATTATCCCCCTACTCCCAATTCCCCCATGTGCAGCTCATTTTCTCCCAATTCCCCCATGTGCAGCTCTCACCCCCCCATGTGCACATCTCTCACCCCCCTCCCCCACATGTGCCCCTCTCTCATCCCCCTCCCCCACATGTGCACCTCTCTCATCCCCCTCCCCCACATGTGCACCTCTCTCATCCCCCTCCCCCACATGTGCACCTCTCTCATCCCCCTCCCCCACATGTGCACCTCTCATCCCCCTCCCCCACATGTGCACCTCTCATCCCCCCTCCCCCACATGTGCACCTCTCTCATTCCCCCTCCCCCACATGTGCACCTCTCTCATCCCCCTCCCCCACATGTGCACCTCTCTCATCCCCCTCCCCCACATGTGCACCTCTCTCATCCCCCTCCCCCACATGTGCACCTCTCTCATCCCCCTCCCCCACATGTGCACCTCTCTCATCCCCCTCCCCCACATGTGCACCTCTCTCATCCCCCTCCCCCACATGTGCACCTCTCTCATCCCCCTCCCCCACATGTGCACCTCTCTCATCCCCCTCCCCCACATGTGCACCTCTCTCATTCCCCTCCCCCACATGTGCACCTCTCTCATCCCCCTCCCCCACATGTGCACCTCTCTCATTCCCCTCCCCCACATGTGCCCCTCTCTCATCCCCCCCCATGTGCACATCTCTCATCCCCCTCCCCCACATGTGCACATCTCTCATCCCCCTCCCCCACATGTGCACCTCTCTCATTCCCCTCCCCCACATGTGCACACCTCTCATCCCCCTCCCCCACATGTGCACCTCTCATCCCCCTCCCCCACATGTGCACCTCTCTCATTCCCCTCCCCCACATGTGCACCTCCCATTCCCCCCACTCCTAGTAAATTGTATTTAAAAAAAAAACAAAAAAAACTTGTTATACTTACCCCCATGCGATCCCTGCAGAATCCTGGCGCTCGTCCAAATCGATGACACCAGGTTCTCCTGACTTCCGGTCATGTGACGGTGCCGTCACATGACCGGAAGTCAGGGGAATCATGAAAGCGCTGCCGCAGCAGCGCAGCGCTGAGATGTTCCGGCCCCGGCGCTTAGCATGGGGCCGGGGGCCCCATGAGGAGAGAGACGCACAAGAGGGGGGCCCCCAAGGGGGCCCCTACCGGCTGGGCCCCATACTGGAGTCAGGGCAGTCATGCCCTGATGGCGGCCCTGCTGGAGGCTGAAGGGGCCCCCTCTCCCTCGGGGCCCCCGTTCAATGAACCGGCTGCACGGGCGGTAGTTCCGCCCCTGAACACAATCAATAATTAAGTTTACATGCTCCAATCCATACTACCACTCAAGTGTCTCCACCAATTAGGGCAGTTTGTAGACAATACATGATAAAGTATGTTGTATATGGAGTATATAGCTACCGTAAATACAGGAAGCCAAGAGCATACCAATGGCTGGATGGTGTACGTCCACCCCAACGTGCGTTTCGGCGAACCTTCGTCAGGGGGACAACTAATATAACAAGTGGTTTCTTCAAATTCAACACAAAATGCCACTTTTAAAGAGGTTCCTTCAAGTTCATAAATGGCTAAAATTGCCAAGTCCTTATGAAAAGAAGTAACTCTACAATTTACTCCTTATTAACAATCCTCTAAATTCTTAGGGTAGCTCAGTGGTACTGTATCCTTGCAGCGCTGGGGTCTTGGGTTCAAATCCCTCCAAGGGCAACAACTGCAAGGAGTTTGTGAAGGTTTCCTCCAGGTTCTCTGGTTTCCTCCCACACTCCAAAGACATACTGATAGGACGTTTAGATTATGAGTCTCATTGGGGACAGTGATGATAATGTTTGTAAAGCGCTGCGGAATTAATGGTGGTATATATGCAATGCATCAAAATAATAATGATCTTTAATTTTCTAGTATACAGCAAGTTACCCAGATTACTGGCCACTAGAGATAAGCAGATCGCTTGGCGCAATCCCAAGCAATTAGTGATCAGCGAGCATGGTCGGATAATGAGCTATCTGAGTGCGCTTGGGTTCAGATAGAGTAGCCTGCATGCTCAAGTCAAATGCTTGTGTACCCGCAGCCGCATGTATCGTGACTGATACACAGCCACTACACATGTGGAGAGTGCCTGTGTGTCAGCCACGATACATGCGGCTGTGGGTACACAAGCATTTGACTCAAGCACACAGGCTACTTTATCCAAACCCGAGCGCGCTCGGATAACTCGATATCCGAACATGCTCGCTCATCACCACACGCAGTTTGTGCAACTCCTGTCCACAGCCAGAAAGCACTGACCTGGACATGCTGTAATGACTTTTTATGAAAAAAAATGTCTGGCTTACTTATAAAGTATAATGTTAATATGAAGGTGCACAAAAACTATATGGGACCAAAATGCAAACCCATACATACTCTGTGATTCATGAATGCATGAATTTCATTATTGCTCTTCACATAAAAAAGTGACTTGCTTAGTTAACATTTTTGATCAAACCATCTAACCACGACAAGGTGACCTCAATATAGATGGTCCCTAACTCTAGGGATTCCCCTCTCTATGTGCCCAGACAGGCCTCAAGGGAACTGGAGAAGACATGGGATCCAGGCATAATCAGACACCAGCTTCTGGTAGTGTTCCTGAGGAATCTAAGCCCATTCCTCATAGGCAAATGGTCTCCAGTTCACTAATATTTTTTAGTGTTTGTATGCTGCAACAGCCTTCTTCAAATCTATGGCTGGTGCCTAGACATAGTTATTCCCATCTCAGCAATGACATCTTGAGATAAGAATAATATTTTATGCTCTTATCTTATCTATGCTAAACCACCAAGAATGCTGGTATTAATCAGTTTACTACCCTAAATTTGAGGGTATGAAGAAACACCCAAAAATTACATCCCTTTCAAATCCAAACTGTATTTTTTCAGAAGAATTCCTGTATGGTTCAGGAGTGACCATCACAGTCTCTGAACTTGAACCCAATGGAAAAGCTTTGATGGAATTTAAAGACGCACTCCTCCTCCCATCAAAGTTTTTAACCTCTTAATTTATTGCAATCATCATATTATATGGCACTGTATACTTGCAATTGCTCATTTTGCCTTTCTACCCAGTAAATTCTTCTCTTTTCTCTGCTTTATGTAGTAACAGGAAGTCTCTATTCCCTGCATTTATCATCCTCCTCTTCAACTCCTAATTAGTGTTGAGCCACCCCAGTAGTGTTCGGGTTCGGTTCGGTTCGTCGAACACCGGGATGTTCGAGGAACTGTTCGTCGAACTGTTCGTCGAACACCTTAGAACACCGTCGAACACCGTTAAAACCAATGGCAGGCAAACAAAAACACATAGAAACACATAGAAAACACCTGCAAAGGTGTCCAAAAGCTGACAAACTGCTCAGAAGACACTCTCTTTAAAAAAGCCGGCCGGCAAATTCAGCAGCGGCATACACCGGTACCCGACAATTTAGACAAGAAGGAATAGAGCATCACACATAGATTAGATAGATAGAAACATGTCAGTCACACATATAAGAAGCACAGTGACAGTGTTGGTTACTGCACTTGTCATTTAGTGTAAAGGATTTATTAAAAAAAATAATAGTGTTTTCATGCACCGTCTCTTTAAAAAAGCCGGCCGGCAATTCAGCATCTGTACCCGACAATTTAGAACAGAAAGAATAGAGCTTCACACATAGATTAGATAGATAGAAACATGTCAGTCACATATATAATAAGTACAGTGATAGTGTTGCTTACTGTACTTGTCACTTAGTGTAAAGGATTTATTTAAAAAAATAATAGTGTTTTCATGCACTGTCTCTTTAAAAAAGCCGGCCGGCAATTCAGCAGCGGTACCCGACAATTTAGAACAGAAAGATAGAGCATCACACATAGATTAGATAGATAGAAACATGTCAGTCACATATATATGAAGTACAGTGATAGTGTTGGTTACTGTACTTGTCATTTAGTATTAAAATAAAGGATTTATTATTAAAAAAATTGGCGTGGGGTTCCCCTTAATTTTAGTCTCTAGCGGAGGTTAAGCAGACGGCTGGGGCAGATGTTTGAAGCCTGGGAAGGGGGTAATACCCACGGAGCTTCCCAGGCTACTAATATCAGCCCCCAGCTGAATACATAGCCTTTACTAGCTATTAAAATGGGGGACCCCCCAAAAAAATGACGTGGGGTCCCCCTAATTTAATAGCTAGCAAAGGCTAGGCAGACAGCTGGGGGCTGATATTAATAGCCCAGGAAGGGAGCCATGAATATTGGCCCCCTCCCAGGCTAGAAACACCAGCCGTCAGCCGCCCCAGAAATGGCGCATTCATAGGATGCGCCAATTCTGGCACTTAGCCTCGCTCTTCCACGCTGCCCTGGTGCGGTGGCAGGGGGTAATAGGGTTGGGGTTGATGTCAGCTTATAATGCCAGCTGACATCAAGCCCAGGTTAGTAATGGAGAGGCGTCTATAAGACACCCCCATTACTAACCCCATAGTCAAAGTTAAAAAAAACACAAACACCCAGAATAAAGTCCTTTAATTGAAATAAAGACACAATCCTTTATTGTTCTAAATTAAACCATACTTACCATCACGCCCATTCCAGCTGAAGCCAACGATCTCCTGCAATAAAAGAAAAATAATAAAGCAACCTCATCCTTACCTTTCCATGGTTCCCACGACAGCTTCAGCTCTGCTACATCGAGATGACAGGCTGGACCGCAGCAGAACGCTGCCATCCAGCCTGTCATCCCGCAGACACTGAGAAGCGCAGGCTTGCTTGCGCTGCTCAGCGTCTCTCTGTGACGACATCCAGATGAGCCGAGTTCATGTCCAATGAACTCGGCTCACCTCATGCACGTCACTGACAGCGTGGGAAAATTCTCACGCTGAAGCGCTGATTGCAGGAGAATTTTCCCACGCTGTCAGTGACGTGCAGGAGATGAGCTGAGTTCATTGGACATGAGCTCACCTCATGCACATCACTGACAGCGTGGGAGAATTCTCCTGCACTCAGCACTTCAGTGTGAGAATTTTCCCACGCTGTCAGTGACGTGCATGAGGTGAGCCGAGTTCATTGGACATGACCTCGGCTCATCTGGATGCCGTCACAGCGAGACAGTGAGGAGCGCAAGCATGCCTGCGCTTCTCAGTGTCTGCGGGATGACAGACTGGATGGCAGCGTTCTGCTGCGGTCCAGCCAGTCATCTCGATGTAGCAGAGCTGAAGCTGTCGTGGGAACCATGGAAAGGTAAGGATGAGGTTGGTTTATTATTTTTCTTTTATTGCAGGAGATCGTTGGCTTCAGCTGGAATGGGTGTGATGGTAAGTATGGTTTAATTTAGAACAATAAAGAATTGTGTCTTTATTTCAATTAAAGGACTTTATTCTGGGTGTTGTGGTTTTTTTAAATACTTTACTAGAAATTCATGGCGGTCATGTCTAATACTGGCGTGACCCCATGAATTTTGGGCTTGGGGCCAGCTGATAATACCAAGCTGGCCCTAACCCCTTTATTACCCAGTGAGCCACCGCACCAGGGCCCTGGATGAGTTGGGTACAGCGCCAGAAGATGGCGCTTCTATGAACGCGCCATTTTCCGGGGTGGCTGCGGACTGCAATTTGTAGCGGGGGGGGCCCAGAAAGCTTGGGCCTCCCTGCGCTGCAGATTCCAGCCCCCAGCTGCCTAGTTGTACCTGGCTGGACACAAAAATAGGGCGAAGCCCCACGTACTTTTTTTTTAATTATTTCATGAAATTCATGAAATAATTAAGAAAAAAAGGCCTTCCCTATATTGTTGTGTCCGGCCAGGTACAAATAGGCAGCTGGTGGATGGGGGCAGCCCGTTCCTGCCTGCTGTACCTGGCTGGACACAAATATAGTGCGAAGCCCCACTTCAATTTTTTTAAATTATTTCAGGAAATTCATGAAATAATTTAAAAAAAATTGACGTGGGGCTTCGCACTATATTTGTGTCCAGCCAGGTACAGCAGGCAGGAACGGGCTGCCCCCAACCACCAGCTGCCTATTTGTACCTGGCCGGACACAACAATATAGGGAAGCCCTTTTTTTCTTAATTATTTCATGAAATAATTTAAAGAAAATTGACGTGGGGCTTCGCCCTGTTTTTGTGTCCAGCCAGGTACAACTAGGCAGCTGGGGGCTGGAATCCGCAGCGCAGGGAGGCCCAAGCTTTCTGGGCCACCCCCGCTGCAAATTGCAGTCCGCAGCCACCCCGGAAAATGGCGCGTTCATAGAAGCGCCATCTTCTGGCGCTGTACCCAACTCATCCAGGGCCCTGATGCGGTGGCTCACTGGGTAATAAAGGGGTTAGGGCCAGCTTGGCATTATCAGCTGGCCCTAAGCCCGAAATTCATGGGGTCACGCCAATATTAGACATGACCACCATGAATTTCTAGTAAAGTATTTAAAAAAAACACAACACCCAGAAAAAAGTCCTTTAATTGAAATAAACACACAATTCTTTATTGTTCTAAATTAAACCATACTTACCATCACGCCCATTCCAGCTGAAGCCAACGATCTCCTGAAATAAAAGAAAAATAATAAAGCAACATCATCCTTACCTTTCCATGGTTCCCATGACAGCTTCAGCTCTGCTACATCGAGATGACAGGCTGGACCGCAGCAGAACGCTGCCATCCAGTCTGTCATCCCGCAGACACTGAGAAGCGCAGGCTTGCTTGCGCTCCACAGTGTCTCTCTGTGAGGGCATCCAGATGAGCCGAGTTAATGTCCAATGAACTCGGCTCACCTCATGCACGTCACTGATAGCGTGGGAAAATTCTCCTGCACTCAGCGCTTCAGCGTGGGAGAATTCTCACGCTGAAGCGCTGAGTGCAGGAGAATTCTCCCACGCTGTCAGTGACGTGCAGGAGGTGAGCTGAGTTCATTGGACATGAGCTCACCTTATGCACGTCACTGACAGCGTGGGAGAATTCTCCTGCACTCACCGCTTCAGCGTGAGAATTTTCCCACGCTGTCAGTGACGTGCATGAGGTGAGCCGAGTTCATTGGACATGAACTCGGCTCATCTGGATGTCGTCACAGAGAGACGCTGAGCAGCGCAAGCAAGCCTGCGCTTCTCAGTGTCTGCGGGATGACAGGCTGGATGGCAGCGTTCTGCTGCGGTCCAGCCTGTCATCTCGATGTAGCAGAGCTGAAGCTGTCGTGGGAACCATGGAAAGGTAAGGATGAGGTTGCTTTATTATTTTTCTTTTATTGCAGGAGATCGTTGGCTTCAGCTGGAATGGGCGTGACGGTAAGTATGGTTTAATCTAGAACAATAAAGGATTGTGTCTTTATTTCAATTAAAGGACTTTATTCTGGGTGTTTGTGTTTTTTTTAACTTTGACTATGGGGTTAGTAATGGGGGTGTCTTATAGACGCCTCTCCATTACTAACCTGGGCTTGATGTCAGCTGGCATTATAAGCTGACATCAACCCCAACCCTATTACCCCCTGCCACCGCACCAGGGCAGCGTGGAAGAGCGAGGCTAAGTGCCAGAATTGGCGCATCCTATGAATGCGCCATTTCTGGGGCGGCTGACGGCTGGTGTTTCTAGCCTGGGAGGGGGCCAATATTCATGGCTCCCTTCCTGGGCTATTAATATCAGCCCCCAGCTGTCTGCCTAGCCTTTGCTAGCTATTAAATTAGGGGGGACCCCACGTCATTTTTTTGGGGGGTCCCCCATTTTAATAGCTAGTAAAGGCTAGGTTTTCAGCTGGGGGCTGATATTAGTAGCCTGGGAAGCTCCGTGGGTATTACCCCCTTCCCAGGCTTCAAACATCTGCCCCAGCCGTCTGCTTAACCTCCGCTAGAGCCTAAAATTAAGGGGAACCCCACGCCAATTTTTTTAATAATAAATCCTTTATTTTAATACTAAATGACAAGTACAGTAACCAACACTATCACTGTACTTCATATATATGTGACTGACATGTTTCTATCTATCTAATCTATGTGTGATGCTCTATTCTGTCTGTTATAAATTGTCGGGTACCGCTGCTGAATTGCCGGCCGGCTTTTTTAAAGAGACGGTGCATGAAAACACTATTATTTTTTTTGATAAATCCTTTACGCTAAATGACAAGTACAGTAAGCAGCACTTTCACTGTACTTCGTATATATGTGGCTGACATGTTTATATCTATCTAATCTATGTGTGAAGCTCTATTCTTTCGGTTCTAAATTGTCGGGTACAGATGTATGCCGCTGCTGAATTGCCGGCTTTTCATGTTTCACTGTTGGCACTGTTCCCATCGATTTGGGCAATCACTGTAATGCCACAACCACCATGGCTGTGGCATTACAGTGAGTGGCAGACAATCCCTGCATGATTTGTGCTCTAAATAGCGCCAGACATGCAGGACACGCTTTTGGTGCACGAACAGTTATCGAACATAACCTCGAACAGCCGAATTTTTTGCAAATCGTTCGGGTTCATCGAACAACTCGAACACCACCCAAAACAGCTCGAATTTGAGATTGGCGAACAGTTCTAGTCGAACACCGCTCATCTCTACTCCTAATCCAGCTGCTCCTCCTCCACTGCCATAGACTTTTGCAGTGACTTATGACTCATACAGGGATAATTGACCTCCTATTTCTACATAGAGCTTAGAGGGAGTCAGCTAGTCAGTCTTTAATCATGTGATGTTATAAACGTAATGGAAAAGGAAAGAATTATCTTGGTAGAAGACTAAAATGAGCAATTGTAAGTACACAGTGCTATATAATATGATGATTGCAATATAGTAAGAGGATACAAATTTTGATGCGAGTGCTTCTTTAAAGAAGACGGTTGCAGCACATAAACCAATGGAATATTCACGAACTGAAAATCATTGCCCATGAGGAATGGGGTAAGATACCTGAGGAACGATGCCAGAAGCTGGTGTCTGGCTATGAATCACATTTGCAAAGCTCCTAACAGTGAAATGGGCTCTCCTAAGTAGTAAAATCGCTTGACGTGAAGAGGTTGAATAATTCGGAAACTGTAGTAGTCACTATACCTTAAAGGGGTTGACTGGCTTTAGGGTTTAAGTCTGCAGTCACTCTACGCGCTATGAGGATTCTCCAATGCCAGCACCGGGAGTGGGTGGTCAAATGACCGCATGAATGCGATTTGCATACTTCTGGCCACATTCCAACTAGAATGTGCACATCTAGTTGGCATCTAACCATATGTGTGCACATCACATACTTGCGGTCGCACGCCCACCGCTCCCTTTGCCGGAGAATAGAGTGACTGGAGACTTGTACCCTAAGACCAAGTAACCTCTTCAAAGTCCAGACAATTTTCTATTTTCACACATTTCTTTTTTCCTCCCCCTCTTTCAAATCAATCACTTTTTTTTATTTCTCTGCAGAGGATTTTCTTTTTGCAGGACGTGTTGTAGTTTTGAATGACATCTTTTAATGTTACCTTATATTGAAGTGGAAATTGGGGGAAAAAAATCAAAGTACTGTGAAATGGTGAGAAAAATGTACTTCTGCGATTGTTTTGGGTTTTATTTTTATGGTATTCATTATATGGTAAAAATGACCAGGCAACATGATACCCCAGGTCATTACAGTTATGAAGTATGGTTATTCTTATAAAGTATGGTCTGCTCCATACACAGGCACCCAACATATAATGTACCAATTAAAAGAGGTATTTTGCGTTGAATTTGGAGAAACCACCTGTTATATTAGTTGTTTTGAGCTATTTTATACATTTTTCTTGTATGATTGGTTTATTGCAAACAGCAGAAAGTTTGTGAAGTTTGCTAAAAAAAAAAAAAAAAAAAATTTGCAGTGGGGAAGGGGGAGAGTTAAATAATTTTGACTACAACTGTGTGTAAAATAAGTAAAATAAAAGATGGGAACATGTTTTTGTACCCTTTGTGCCTTTAATATAGAAAAAGAAAGGACAAGCCATTGTGCCCGGTATCATGTGCAGCTTTAAGGTTTCAGCTTTGTTTAAACCTTCTGTCAATATTCAGCAATGTGAAAGGTGATCTGCTCCGAGGGGAAGGATTATAATTACTAATAATTATGGAGTGAAAGAATTTGACTTTACAATCAATAAGAAGCCTGATTTTGATATGAATGTACAGGTGACATTTCTATATCCGATGTAATAGAATAAACCCTCAGGTCTGCAATCAATAGATCTTTGTGTTACTTAGATATTCTCATGCGGCATATGGATATGACGTTATAAGCCCTCTACCACATAACATTTAACAAATACCCAGTTGTCTAGTGATATTATTTTACAGCGCAGCTGAAATCAGATGTGATTTTTGTAGTATTTTCTATAATCATTTAAGACTTTCTATTTCCCGTTTTCTATTTACGTAGTTATTTAAATAAAATGTTAATAAATTTAATTTCTTGAAAATATGTATTTTTGCCTGTTTCCTATGTGTCCAGACTTTAGGGATATGGTAATAGCAGAAAATGAAACTTCGACATTTTCATCTTTCTTATCTACCAAATTCGTATATTTTCATTTCCGTGCAACTTACAGTATAATACATAAGGTGTATGGAGCCACGAAAGAGAACCCTTAGGATTCAATTGGCCCATCATGTCCCTCCATATGTTCGAACTGTGTTAGAATCCTTTATGTTGTAGAGAAGATTACCTCCATCATATGATACAAGTATTTCCATGGACCCAAAAATTTGCATTGGCAAATTTGGTCTGAGAATAGACATAGGTTGAAAAAAGACTTAGGACCATCAAGTTCTCCCTCTCTCCACCAGTTCAACATTCTCTATCATTAGATATCTATAACCTGCAATGCCATTTGTTGAGAGAAAAGCATCTGACCATTTATAAAAGCTGTTAGCGTGTCTGCCATTATTATCACTTGTGGTCAGGCATTCCACAGTCTGACTGCTCTAACAGTAAAGAATCCTTTCTCATTTACTGTAGCTGCTAGAACAGGCTTTTGTCCACCATCCACTGGTCCATTGTAAGGTTTTTGGAAAGACTTCCTTCATTCATTTTCCCTTGATTTTATGCAGATCCCCAAAATCATGCGAAAAGACCCATATCAAGTAATGTGACAAGGCTAATAATAATCTTTTTATTTATATAGCGCCAACATATTCTGCAGCGCTTTACAATTCACACAATTTACAGACATTAATCGGCACTGTCCCCATTGGGGCTCACAATCTACATTCCCTATCAGTATGTCTTTGGAGTGTGGGAGAAAACCAGAGAACCTGGAGGAAACCCACGCAAATACGGGGAGAACATACAAACTCCTTGCAGATGTTGTCCTTGGTGGGATTTGAAGCCAGGACCCCAGCGCTGCAATGCTAACCACTGAGCCACCATGCTGCTTGGCTTTTATCCTCAGTCATACGGCAAGGTTTATGAAAGAGTCGATATTGACTTTTAGGATTGCTACTTATAATAGGAGGCACTAGAGTTCTAGTCCTCTTCCTCTCTGAAGGGGCAATTTGCATATTTAATTTCCCAGAGAAGCATTGCATGTCTTATATAAGTCTCCTCACTCTGATATGACTTGGCTTGTCACTCTCCACCAGGAGAAACATTAGCCCTTAGATCCCTGTCTTAAGACTTTCACCCAGACATCCCGAAACATGGTGTCTGCAAATTGGGATTTTGGTTTGGCTTTTATTCTAAGTCATGTGACAAGGCTTGTTAATGGGTTGATATTGACTTTTTTTTATCACTGCTTCCAATAGGTGGCGCTAGAGTTCTAGTCCTCCTCTTCTCTCAAGAGACAATTTACATATTAAAAGTCCCAAAGACACAGACAACTCTCCACAGAGAAGGCAGACATGATTTGTTATCATGTTTTCCCTCCCGAAATACACCATAATTGGATAATCATGATGTGCACCATGTCCCTTAACATTGAAGGTGTGAAAAGAAAGGCATCTGATGATCTATGAGCAAAGACACCATTGCAAGTTCTATTATAGTGCTACTCTGGGAAGCACCAATTTACAGTTACTGCGGTTGGCACTATTACATGATCACTAATATGGAAAATCTACAATTATACACGACTTCTATTTAGGGCTTGGCATTGTTGGGTGGTAGTATTTGAGAGGTTTTAAATACTTCACAAGGGACAAAGACAGTTCCTGATCCTATTGTGCTGGCAGAATGCCCTCTAAAATGCAGATGGCAATTTTTAGAACATAAAAAACATTTGTAGGACATATTAGAGTAGTATGTGAACCAAAAACATTTTGAACTTGTGGGGGATGTGGGCATCAAGACCATCCTATTTTACAGGTTTTTCTGTGATCAGACAGGTTAAGATTTCTAAAGTCTATGGCAACAAATAAAGCCTTCGATTTTTATACACAGTACAAAAATATAGGACTAATTTAAAAAGAGAGTGATGGCCATATTTGGTGGCAGGTTGGTCTGGTTTACTCTTTCCTAAAAATATTGCTTTCTATTTGTCCAATCGCATCCCATTTCCTTTGATACACTACGTTCCGGGATGACTTCCAAGATTAAAAGAGCTGTTCAAGATTAAAATAACATGGTTGCTTGCTTTCAAAGACAGTGCCACACTTCTCTACAGGTTGTGTGTGGTATTGCAGCTCAACCACATTCGCTTAAATACTAGAGACAACCTGTAGGCAGTTAAAGGGCTGTTAATGGTCAAAAATAATATTAGTTTTCTAACTATGGACAACTCTTTTAATTTTCCATGTTGGCATACTAGGCCAATGAAACAATTGTGCCTTCAGTGTATTTTCTGTAGAAAGTGGGGGCATGGCTGGTGGGTATAGGTGAATCAACCATGGTATGGGTATAGATGTGGTTTGGCTCTACTGGTCAAACTCCTTGGGGTTGACATGAATGCAAGGAAATGTGTGGCGCCCCTGTGGGTTCAGTCGCCGCAGAGGTACTGCATCTCACCCAGAGGTGTAGTATCCCACTCTCAGGTAAGGATGGAGTACTGCCTGGGATCCAAACACCTGCATCCAACACTACACTACTCCAGACCAGCAGGCAGGGCAAGAAGCACCTTGCTCACTGCTGAGCCCTGTCCCTGGCTGGAGTAGGGGGAACCAAGAGAGGGGTAACCATGTAGTGGGTGTGGGTGGAGGAAGAAGATCAGGGGAGCACTTGAGAAGGAGGATATAAAAACGGGAAGCCATCTTGGGTGTGTGTTCAGTTCAGTCAGAGGAGGACAGTGAAAGGAGCAGGAGCTCTGCAGGAGCTCTGCTCAGGAGGAGCAGGCCTGAGGAAGAGAGGCCCTGGAGACTGACTGAAAGGAAGAGAGACTGAAGGGAAGAGAGGAGCAGGGAGAAAGGCTCCAGAAAAAAAGAGTGGATCCTAGGAAGCCATCCGTATGCCCGAATCTACCAGGTGTGGAAGGATCAGGCTCCAGAGGGGACCAGCCACTAACTAGTTGGAATTTCAATATTCAACTAGAAACCGGAGGCTTCTACATTTCCAGGGTGTAGTTTCCACAGCCGCAATTAATCGCCAAAAAGGTAGCCACACAGGATCCAGGGAACTCCAGGTTGCCCGCCAAGATCTGAAGTTACCGGCTTGGGACACTGTTTGCGAGGGGCAGGAGAGTGAGAGCCAGCGCAGGAAGACGACCAGGAGGAACACACAGAAAGTTGTCCCGCTAAGTTCTTTTGAATTACCTGAGGGTTTGCTGAACCCCTCCCTGAGTAAACACCGGACTGGGTGGTTATGAACTGCAGTTGTAACCAGGAACAATGTGATAATCATGAGTAAAACCCTGAAGACTGCACCCCACTGTCTCTGTGAATTATTGCTGCGCCATCATCCCCTGCACCACACTGCACAACAACAGTTACTTCATCATTAACCATCACCTCAAGGCCCTGGAGCTAAGCTCTACCTGTGGAGAGCTGAACCAACTCTGCTGCATTAACAACAGGTCCAGAGGACCTGCTCCGCAGCGGTGGCTCTGTATAGCCGCATACCACAGTTGGCGTCACGAACATTTAGCATAAAAACTATAATCCCCTTTCAATAAATCCCCTTTGATTGACTGCCCTGGGTCACGGACCAGGCCTCCGCCACTGTGACATCTCCCTTAGCAACGACCGGCCCAGCACCGAGTACCCCACGGCCCAAAGGGCGCATCAAATGCAAAGTACAAATATGATTTCAATATATGTAAGTAAATTGTGAAAATTAATTAAAATAATCTACTGCTTGTTGTAGATCTAAAAGCAAATAGTCTATAATGCCTAATCTGTGGCTTGATAGTCATTATTCCGGTAATATTTGACTTGTGCGATTAATATTATACACAATAATTGTTCTGATTTGCTTAGCACAATGAATCATAAATTTGCCGGCATCTATCGTCTATTAATTATCCTGGAATGTGTTAATAACTTGTTTAGCAATTAAATATTTATGAAATACTTTCAGCAGTGAAGTTCTTTCCTTGCTTTTATTAGCAAGAGATTAACAACACAATTCAGACAACTATTGACTATGTAGAATTGGAAGGGATTTTCCAATCTATATGGGAATTTATATGTAAATTCTCCCCTAAAACCAACACCACTTGTACGGGATTTTCAGGTAGTAGACTTTTCTGAGATTGGAGCCCCTGAGCAAAAAATACAGTACATTCATATAAAAGACTGTGCTCCCATGAATATAAAAAGGGCAATCTCTATTTACAAATATAGCAACACAATACGGACAAATAAAAAGACTAGTGTTGAGCGAGTATGTTCTATTCCGAGTATGCTCAGGCCGAGCTCCGAGTATTTATAGCTGCTCGGTGATATGTTTGAATCGCTCCCGTGTGCATGATTTGCAACTGTTTGACAGCTTTAATACATGTGCAGAATGTGTGAGAAATAGACATTCCTCACATGTATTAAAACTGTCAAACAGTCGCAAATCATGCACACGGGAGTGATTCAAACATATCACCGAGCAGCTGTAACTACTCGGTGCTCGGCCCAAGCATACTCGGCGAAAGGGTTAACAGAACATACTCGCTCAACACTAAAAAAGACCTAAAACTGCACTAAAAAGTGCTATGTTCACCGGCTCCAATCAGACAGTAAGCTCAAAAAGGGACCACCTATACCCAAATAGAAAAATGCTATGTATAACAAGGATATACACAGACAAATCAAAACAATCAAAATGTGCCTGTACACTTAAATTAATAATACAGTATCAAATGAACCACCCAAAATGACCAGAAAAAAAAATAAAGAAAAATGTGTTACTGGCTGAATGTGGATGTGGAGTCCCTATGTGCATCACCATCACAGAGGCTTCAGCGTTGATTCTCTCCATCAGGTGATAACTTGCTGATCGCTGAGGGTCTGACCACTGGGCCCCCAACTATCCTATTGTAAGGAGATGGACAAATGGAAGATTTCCACAGTAAATGCATAACAGGGTGTCTGCAAGTAAGCGCTGCCATCTACTCACCAAAGATTGCAGGACAAGAGAAAGTGGAAAGAATTATATCAGCATGAACTGTATAATGAAGCGGATGGTTACAGAGGGGAAGAGATTGGAGGAGACACCAGGTCAGCTGATAGCAATGGCGCAGTAAATAATTACAAAAGGCCCAGGAGGTCAGTGAAGTGGCCTGATCCTGCAGCAGGACGGGCGTGTGGTGCAGCGAGGTTGGCTTATAGCCTCCATTATGAGTGAAAAATCGAGTGACGAGATCCATATGAGGAATCGAGTGACCAAATCTGAGTGAAGAATCAAGTGAACAGATCCGAGTGGAGAACAGAGTGACCATATCCGAGTGAAGAATTGGGTGACTAGATCTGAGTGGAGAACCGAGTGACCATATCCGAGTGAAGAATTGGGTGACTAGATCTGAGTGGAGAACCGAGTGACCAGATCTGAGTGAAGAATCGGGTGACCAGATCCGAGTGAAGAATCGGGTGACCAGATCCGAGTGGGGAATTAAGTGACCAGACTGGAACCAGAACTGATGGAAGAGCCGAGTGACTGAGATTGGAACTCAGTGAATGGGGCCAGGATCAAGTGAATGGGACCGGAGCCAAGAAAAGCGAGCAGAACGTGTTAGAGGGATATTCGCGAGATCTGCAACTTGAGGGGCAGAAGTACGGTACACAGGGGACCGGGTCTGTGTTTCAAGGAACAAAGGCAGCCAGTGAAATGTGTACTAGAAGTGACTCATCAAGAAGGGACTTACGGCCCACCGGGTAGTAGAATAGGCTCCCGCTAGTGCCTGTCCTGCGTGTGTCATTACCACTGGAGTGACAGGGTAATGATAGTGATGGGTAAAATGCTGACTGTGATGCACATAGAACTGAGTAACAGAATAGAGACACTTGTATCTATTGTAACTGTTTAGTGCCCTGTATTATGACAGTTATAATTGTTACCGCTGCTTCTATCAGAAGAAGTAACTTACGTTCAAATTGCCAAACATTTTATTGCTCTCTAATAATCTGCTAACCTTGTTTCATTTTGTATCCTAATCATTCAAATCGCTGTGTTAGAGTAATAAATCTTTGGTTAAGTTACCGCTGTGTCTGCATCTTCTGCGCTGTTGCATCCTAAGCACCTGTTTACACTATCCGGGCTGTGATATGTTCAATTCATTGTCTATAGGACTGTAGAGCACTGTGTTCAGCTTTCTCTACCAGTCTCATAGACAATATTGCAATCCTGAGATGAGCGGGTAAACCAGTAGTGGAATGTCCAAGTTTGGGGATTAGCAAGTGAACAGGTGCCAGCTGGTTGATTTGGGACAACCCTCTAGGCCTCCCTCCGTGGTTTGTCAGCCATTTTTTTATGTACATAAAAAAATCACACAGTCTGTAGCCGGGTCTCAGCTCTTCTCAGACCTTACTCACATTACGTCACTTGACATAGGGTAAGGTTTTAATACTAGAGGTTAGGACCGTCCCGAATTGGGTCATCTTGACGTGGTGGGATGGCTTTTAAGTTTTTTTTATCAAAATTATGTTAACTAAGTACCCTAAATTATTTTCATGCACTATTGCTGTTTATTTATTTATTTACTGCAGAGTATTTGCTTATTTTGTTTTTTATGTTAGGTTTTGTCTGTTTAGTGGCCGAAGCAGAAACCGGCACAGATGTTACAATAAGGACATAGTAATAATAAATCCCCAAAAAAATCACAGTGATGTAACGATACTGTATGATAGTATTAAGAGGCGCATGCACAATAAAGAACTGGATATTA
Source organism: Phyllobates terribilis (assembly GCF_046119375.1). Taxonomy (NCBI): domain Eukaryota; kingdom Metazoa; phylum Chordata; class Amphibia; order Anura; family Dendrobatidae; genus Phyllobates; species Phyllobates terribilis. The sequence goes on along the minus strand of NW_027362769.1, from coordinate 210,954,137 downwards.
TTGAGAAATTTGGAACAGATGCAATTCCCCATATGGAATTAGGTGAGAAGACATAAGAACCTATAGTTTCATATGGTGGTTGAGATAATTGACGAAGAAGGGTACAAGGAACACTGTTCAATGAACTCTTCCTTGGTTTTCTCTACTTATGCTTCTCCAGAGAATAACAGTAGTAACAACAGTAACACATTTCCAATAGTAATAACCCTGGAAATATTTGTTAGAAAAAAACGCACTTTTATCGCAAAGCATTGAGGTACAGAATAAATTTGATATAATAGAAAGAGTGGAAGAAGTCGAGGAAGCTGTATCTACAGGTATATCATCACTAGTGATGAGCGAGTATGTTCGGTTAACCCTTTCGGCGAGTATACTCGGGCGAGTACAGATTATCTTCAGCGTACTCGGTGATATGTTTGAATCACTCCTGTGTGCATGATTTGCGACTGTTTGACAGCTTTAATACATGTGAGGAATGCAAAAGAAACAAGCATTCCTCACATGTATTAAAGCTGTCAAACAGTCGCAAATCATGCACACAGGAGTGATTCAAACATATCACCGAGTGTGCTGAAGATGTTCGGTACTCGCCCGAGTATACTCGCCGAAAGGGTTAACCCAATTTACTCGCTCATCACTAATCATTACTAATGAAGCGAGTTAGTGATTATCACACGAACACTGGAAACAATAATCAAATGAACACTAATAGTACAATTAGGCAGACAAATAATAGAGATAAGAAAAATCACCAACAGAAAAATGAAAAGACTAATAGGGTTAACGTCATTAGGGATAACCAGAAGAATAATTATATAAAAAAATAAGTGAAAAACCAATTAAATAATTTTTTTTTTTTTCATACAAGAAGAAGACGCGGATGCAGAAGAAAATTCACCAAACCAAAAAAGAACACAATGCAAATGGAGGTCAAAACGTCTTTAATCTGAGAAAACATATTTTAACTGCGGAAGAAAAACTCTTATTGAAAAAAAGATTAATATTCGCTCCCTTAAGTTTGATCACTTTCAGGCATTTAGTAGTTTCAAACAGTCTATGTGGCGTCTAGGCTTGAAGATATATGTCATTAAAAACTTGATAACCCTGATTACACTGGAAGTATATACATACATACCAATTTAAAGTTCAATCCAATTTTAACTCCATCCAGGAATACACAGAACCTTGTAAACGTTTTTAAAATCAAGTAATAAGGGATAAACACAAAATAAACAAAAAACACAATAATGGACACAGAAACTTGTCAAAGGGAGAAATAAGGGCAACTAAAAGTCTACAAAAACAATAATAACATCATTAAAAGCAGATAAAAGAGATAGTACAGTAGAGTTAGACTAAGAAAAATATCATTTTGACTCCCTACGTCTTTTGGGTGAACCAAACCTGACCTACAGTAAACAGGTCTGCAAGGGTAAAATGTTTTGAAAAGTAAGAGGTGATTTTTATATTCTTTCGATCTCTCAACTCCAAACTAAAAAATTCCATCACCAATAATTTTTATTTATAAACACTGACTCTATAGACTTTTTCTTGCACCATATGTTGACCACTGTGCGTGACCTTTGGCGGATGATTTTGGTGTCATTAGATTGGTTAGAAGTTATTGGACGCTGTGCTGCGATTGGCTGCTGTGGGCAAAGAAGATTTTCCTAATGCAACTTCCAAAGAGTGTGGTGGTGTCCATTGCATCCAATCAGAGCACAGCTTTCATTTTACCTCAGCAGTATAAGAACTGAAAGCTGCACTGTGATTGGTTGCTATGGGGAGCAAAGGCAGATTTTCGTTTAGACAGAGTTCATAAGAGTGTGGTGGTGCGCTGCTTAACACGATTCCTTTCAGTATTTAGTGGTTGTGGTGGATTAAACCTCTTTTGTTAACAATGTGATCAAAATTTGCTACATATGTGGTTGTTTTGTAGGAAAGAAACAATGAAGGAACATTACGGATTTCGTTAAAAAAGTGGACTTGTGACACCCCAGGGGTCTGGTTGCCACAGTGATAGAGATATTACGTCTGAGAGCAGGTGGGAGGTCCTTTGGTCAGGGATCCTGTGCATGCCACACCTCCTGCCCAGTCTTGGGAGGGGAAGGACTTCCCCTATATAAACCTGGGGCTGAGGCAGGGTAGGAAGTTCTGAGAGGAGAAGACAGGGAGCAGAGCTGCTCTATGGGCTCTGCTCCACAGGCAGGCCCTGTCCAGGGGCCTGAGCCTGGAGTCAAGGAGAGTAGAGACAAGAAACAGCAGAAGCAATACTACTACGAGTCAGGGGCTGGCAGCTGCAGAGCTCGCCCTGACTGAGAAGCTTTCTTACCGGACCCGGCGTCCGAGGCTGTGGGGACTAACTCTTACCCAGCAGCAGAAGCCGACCGGCAGGGGATTTCAGGTCCTCAGGCCCAGAAACCCGAAGGCACGGTCACACGCGTGGGACCAGCACCGCCATCGTGGAGCGGAAGCCATTAGAAGGCCCCGAGTCACCGGCCATACGGGTGAGCACCACACGGTACACTCAGGGACATGGGCTACTTATATCCGCTTCTAGCAAGGTAGCCAGAAGAGTACAGTCAGTTTGGGAGGCTTACAACTCCGCCTGGCCAGGGGAGATCCCATCTGCTCAAGGACTGACCAGGCCCCGTTCACTAGCAAGTACTCCGGGAGGGTCTATCGTTGTTACCAGTAAAGACCCTGAATTACACCGCACCGTCTCTGAGTGGTTCCTGCTACCCCCATCATCCACATCTGCTGCCCTGAGGCCATACCCCTCCCGTTGGGGGTTATACCATCTACGCTGCACCATCCATCCACCGGCCTCAGCGGACTGTCCTGCAGCGGCAGCTCCATAGCTGCATTCAACGGGTGGCGTAGTCGTCCTACATCTACCGCTGTTACATCGCCGCTCAGTTTGACTCCCTGGGCACGGACCGGGTCACCGCCACGAGACTACAACCCTCAAGAGATCCGGCTCCGGGTAAGCTCCCGCGTGCGCAACGCAGCGCGACACAGGCCCAGGGGCGCGTCAACTTTGGCGTAGTCGGCAGGATTTCGTGCCCGCAACCACCGGGTACTGCGTGCCTGAAAAAGAGACTTTTCAAACTTACCAGTGGTGAAGATTCCCGCCATCTGTGAAGATTCTCGCCATCCGTGGAGTTTTCCCGCCATCCGGCGCCATCTTCTGCCTTCTTCCCGCCATCCGAGGAGTTTTCCCGCCATCCGGCGCCATCTTCTGCCTTCTTCCCGCCATCCGAGGAGTTTTCCCGCCATCCGGCGCCATCTTGGAGACGCCGCGCGGGAAGAAGAGGGGCGTGGACTCCGAAAGCACGCGAGAACTGAAGCCCCGCCTCGCGTCCGGACGTTGCGTGGGGTCCTGGAAGGAGCCCAGCAGACGCCGACGTCACAGGAGCGCGACGCCAGGTCCTCTACCCCGACGATTGACTGCGGAGCCGCGGCCTACGGAAGAGGATCTCCGGAGGGTGGGCCACGGTCCACTAGGGGGGAGGAGGACACCAGGAACGGACAGCAAGATGGCGGACCGGCAGCAGACTAAGCTGCCCAGCATCGGCAGTGCCCCAGTCGTCGCCGGCCCCGACCAGCGCCGGGAGAAGACGCGTGACGCAGGAGCGGTCGCGGGAGCAGGTAAGAGGAGTCTCCCTGTCCCGGACGCTGCCAGCGTCAGCCTGCTCCCGGGCCCCCTGGTGGAGCCGCCGATTCCGGGCGCTGCAGACACCGACCTGCTCCAGCCCCCGCAACAAGCCCTGCGGCCAAGCCCTCCAGCCCTGGGCACTACCACCACCAGCCCGCGCCCAGGCCCAAAGTTGCACCCTCTGACCCCGGGCGTCATCAACGGCGACCCTCTCCACGCCTGGTCGCAAGGCCTGAACTCCCCAGGTGCAAAAGGACTGTACGCCCTCCACGTTAACCAAGGAGGAGCTGCAGTACTACCAATACGAGGAAAGCCAAGAGGACCCGGACGGGTCTGAAGCCTACACACAAGAAGGAGCAGGAGGATGCCGTTACTGAAGTACGGTAAAGTGGAACTGTACATAGTTACCCGTAGGGGTACTTGTGTTGCTAATTAAAATATGGTCCCCGTTGGGACAAGTGTGAACTGTTCCCGTGTGTCCCCTATCCTTAACCAGGCTGAGGACTGTGAGCAGCCATCCCATCTCCCCACAGGCTGAGGACTGTGAGCAGCCAATCCTTATCCCCACTGGCCGAGGACTGAGAGCGGCCATATCTTGTAAATATTATGTGTTTCCAGTTATTTATAGGAGTCCTTGGTGGATTTACCGGGAATCCTTTGTACAGTTAGTGGAGCGTAACCCAGGATGGACTAAAAGACTGTTAAGGACTCGGGGTAGGACAGACCCCTACCTGGTTACGTCTCCCTGTTTTGGTGAAATGGACACCTTGCTTTCTTCAAAGACTGTACCCGGTTACGGACACGCCGTGACCAGCTTTATGCGTTTCCTTATTGTAATGTTATTGTTTATACTTTGTTATGTTACAAAAATATGTTTAGTCCCGGAGTACTAAATTTCACTAGGGGGGAATGTGACACCCCAGGGGTCTGGTTGCCACAGTGATAGAGATATTACGTCTGAGAGCAGGTGGGAGGTCCTTTGGTCAGGGATCCTGTGCATGCCACACCTCCTGCCCAGTCTTGGGAGGGGAAGGACTTCCCCTATATAAACCTGGGGCTGAGGCAGGGTAGGAAGTTCTGAGAGGAGAAGACAGGGAGCAGAGCTGCTCTATGGGCTCTGCTCCACAGGCAGGCCCTGTCCAGGGGCCTGAGCCTGGAGTCAAGGAGAGTAGTGACAAGAAACAGCAGAAGCAATACTACTACGAGTCAGGGGCTGGCAGCTGCAGAGCTCGCCCTGACTGAGAAGCTTTCTTACCGGACCCGGCATCCGAGGCTGTGGGGACTAACTCTTACCCAGCAGCAGAAGCCGACCGGCAGGGGATTTCAGGTCCTCAGGCCCAGAAACCCGAAGGCACGGTCACACGCGTGGGACCAGCACCGCCATCGTGGAGCGGAAGCCATTAGAAGGCCCCGAGTCACCGGCCATACGGGTGAGCACCACACGGTACACTCAGGGACATGGGCTACTTATATCCGCTTCTAGCAAGGTAGCCAGAAGAGTACAGTCAGTTTGGGAGGCTTACAACTCCGCCTGGCCAGGGGAGATCCCATCTGCTCAAGGACTGACCAGGCCCCGTTCACTAGCAAGTACTCCGGGAGGGTCTATCGTTGTTACCAGTAAAGACCCTGAATTACACCGCACCGTCTCTGAGTGGTTCCTGCTACCCCCATCATCCACATCTGCTGCCCTGAGGCCATACCCCTCCCGTTGGGGGTTATACCATCTACGCTGCACCATCCATCCACCGGCCTCAGCGGACTGTCCTGCAGCGGCAGCTCCATAGCTGCATTCAACGGGTGGCGTAGTCGTCCTACATCTACCGCTGTTACATCGCCGCTCAGTTTGACTCCCTGGGCACGGACCGGGTCACCGCCACGAGACTACAACCCTCAAGAGATCCGGCTCCGGGTAAGCTCCCGCGTGCGCAACGCAGCGCGACACAGGCCCAGGGGCGCGTCAGACTCTGGTGTAAAACTAGGTGATCAGGACAAGTCGTTGGCTCCACAAGTAGTGTGTTCTGTTTGTGCAGAAGAACTACGACGGTGGTCTAAAGGGAAGAAAGAGAGTTTTTGTTTTGACGTGCCTACAATCTGAAGCGATCAGAAAATCATAGTGATGGCTGCTACTTTTGTACATGCATTGTGGAAGGATTCAATCTTAAAAATATGAAAGAAATTATATACCTGGACCTTCCATCAGCAATTTGCCCTTGCAGGGTATACCTGTCCCTTCACCTCCAGAGAAGCTAGAAGATGCACCTGATTCAAAAGATTCAGAACATGAAGAGCAGGATTCTTACAAAGACTTTCACGCCAGTCCCAATGGGACACAGCTTTTTTCACAGCTCAAATTAATTTAATTAGTCAGGACTTGGACCTTCCTAAACATTCTGCAGAACTTTTAGGCTCTAGACTAAAGGAAAAGAACCTGCTAACTCCTTAACCTGTTTTTCATGGTACAGACGCAGTGATCAAAATAGATCTCGGACTGATTTTTTTCTCAGATCTCTCGGTCCAAGGGAGAAAACAGACATGTGCACAGCCCCATAAAATATCATGGCTACAAGTGCAATCCATTAAAACCATAAATATTACTTGTCCGATATAATTGGTGATGTACATGAGCCCTCATTATGTGAGACCAGCCTCCTGCACATCCTTTGGCCAGATCAGCACCAATGTAGTGGAGGTTTAATGTTATATCAGCTACTATAGCAGATTGGGGACATAGGTGGCACCAAATAACTTGGTGAATTAGGCTTTTGTACTTCCTTGGTCTATTAGTGGGTTCATTGCTTGGCGGTGCATCACTGGACTTGACCCAAGAGCATGATATGAAGGAAAATGTCACGTACAAATAGACAAACAGACTAGAATCTGTCAAAATTGACAACCTTTAGCCTGAGACATTGTATAATCTATAAATCTGGTCATCTAATATGAAACGTTTAAAGGACACAGTGGCCACATTAATAATTGTATCGCCTGAACATTTTATTAAACAACTTCTCTACATGTTCCTTAACAATGCTCCTCTTGTTCCTCGTAGCTCAGTCTACACCTTTATGGTCTATTCATCATTCTGTCATCTTTCCCTTCCCTTGGCTTTCTGCTTTGATATCTGTAAGGTGTATTATATCACTGCTCGCCTTGTACCCTGGAGTAAATGCTGTTTATTTTTGTCATCAAACTTTTAATGCACACGCATTTAGTATGCAACGCTGCACCGGCTGTCAAGGAGACGCTGACCTGGGACAAATCTCCAATCTGTACTTTGGTTTTTGAACCATAAACACAGCATGCTGGGAACGGAATTATCTAATTCTGTCCTCCAAACAAGCATCTCTATCCTCGCTGGCAGATGCAGTCTGATGCACCTGACTGCACTTGCTAATAATATAGAGGTAGGATGTACTTTATCAAAAGGATGTGACTCATTGTCCTACTTCAAGGAAGATCCAAAAAATTTAGACAGTGTCTGACAAATTTGCATTATTTATTCCCACATTGGGCTCCTTTTTAGCACACAGTTGGCACAGGTGAATGATCATTATTCACAGATACTCACAACATCCAATACCAAGTGTGTGTGTTTTATGCTGATTCCTAAAAATAATGAGTGATAGCATTAATACGGTATATTACACAACAGATCTCAGTGGTGATGAGTCAGGAAATCAGGATTTGCTCTATAGCGTAGGGAAAATGTAGCAAGTACGTAAAAAAATAGCATATACATTACACGTGAACTAACAGCTTTGTTTGTTTACAGACTTGTAACATTTTCTGTCAATATTTATGGTTGGAAAATCTACAGTGTAATGAAATGTGATCAGCTCACCATATATGCAGATTTTCGTTCCCCAGGACGAATGGTGGTGTATTTTTGAAAATTTTGCAATCTTTCAACTTTTTTAATTTTTATACAGACAGTTATTATCACGCAAAATAGTTAATTAATAACATTTACCACATGTCTGCTTTACATCAGCATCATAATTAATAGATTTTTTTTTTTACCAGGAAGTTGGGAAGGGTTACAATTTAATCAGCAATTTCTAATTTTTTTCAACAAAATTTATAAAACCAATTTTTTTTAGGGACCACATCAAATTTGAAGTGTCTTTGAGGGGCCTATATAACAGAAAATACCCAAAACTTTCCTCAATGATTTTGTGCAGAGTTTCATCAGATTTTCACCAAAGTTTCATCTGAGTTTGGTCTGAGTTTCATCAGTTTTTCTCAGATGAGAAGCAATAAAAAAAAAGTTTCTCTACTTTCTCATACCCAGCGGTCCATCCATGAAAAATGGACAGCAATGCATTTGAGTGCTGTCCAATTTTTTCACGGACCCACTGACTTGCATTGGCGATTTTGATCCGACATGTCTCTGCAATTTTGCACAGACCACTCGAACATGTGAACAGTCCTAGATTATACTAGACTAGATGGTGGCTCGATTCTAACGCATCGGGTATTCTAGAATATGTATGTGGCCGACCGGGCGCAATCAGCAGAACGTTGTTTAAATTTGGCGCCAAAATCGCTGATTGGTCGCGGCCGGCAACCGCGACTAATCAGCAAAACGGTGTTTAAATTTGGCGGCAATATCGGTGATTGGTCACAGGTGACGGCCGCGACCAATCAGCGAACTGTGTTAGTGAGGACCGGAGAGCTTGTTTAAATTTGGCGATAAAATCGACCAATCAGCAGAGCATTGTTTAAATTTGGCGGCAATCTCGCTGATTGGTCTCGGCCGGCTGGCGGCCGGGACCAATGAGCAGAGCGGTGTTTAAATTTCGCGCCAAAATCGCTGATTGGTAGCGGTCGCCAGCGGCCGCGACCAATCAGCACAGCGGTGTTTACGTTTGGCGCCAATCTCGCTGATTGGTCACAGTCGGCCGGCGGCCGCAACCAATCAGCAGAGTGGTGTTTAAATTTAGCGCCAATCTCGCTGATTGGTCGCGGTCGGCCACCGCGACCAATCAGCAGAGCAGCGTTTAAATTTGCAGCCTATATCGCTGATTGGTCGCGGCTGGCCACCGCGACCAATCAGCAGAGCGGCGTTTAGATTTGCCGCCCATATCGATCATTGGTCGCGGTGGCCGGCCGCGATTAATCAGCAGAGCAGCGTTTAAATTTGCCGGACATCTCGCTGATTGGTCGTGGTGGCCGGCCGCGACCAATCAGCAGATCGGCGTTTAAATTTGCCGCCCATCTCGCTGATTGGTCGCGGTCGGCCACCGCGACCAATCAGCAGAGCAGCGTTTAAATTTGCAGCCTATATCGCTGATTGGTCGCGGCTGGCCACCGCGACCAATCAGCAGAGCGGCGTTTAGATTTGCCGCCCATATCGATGATTGGTCGCGGTGGCCGGCCGCGATTAATCAGCAGAGCAGCGTTTAAATTTGCCGGACATCTCGCTGATTGGTCGTGGTGGCCGGCCGCGACCAATCAGCAGATCGGCGTTTAAATTTGCCGCCCATCTCGCTGATTGGTCGCGGTGGCCGGCCGCGACCAATCAGCGAGATGGCCGGCAAATTTAAACGCCGCTCTGCTGATTGGTCGCGGTGGCCGGCCGCGACCAATCAGCAGAGCGGCGTTTAAATTTGCCGGCCATCTCGCTGATTGGTCGCGGTAGCCGGCCACCGCGACCAATCAGCAGAGCGGCGTTTAAATTTGCCGCCCATCTCGCTGATTGGTCGCGGTAGCCGGCCACCGCGACCGATCAGCAGAGCGGAGTTTAAATTTGCCGCCCATCTCGCTGATTGGTCGCGGTCGGCCACCGCGACCAATCAGCAGAGCGGCGTTTAAATTTGCCACCCATCTCGCTGATTGGTCACGGCCGGCCACCGCGACCAATCAGCACAGCGGCGTTTAAATTTGGTGCCCATCTCGCTGATTGGTCACGGCCGGCCGCGACCAATCAGCAGAGCGGCGTTTAAATTTGCCGCCCATCTCGCTGATTGGTCGCGGTAGCCGGCCACCGCGACCAATCAGCAGAGCGGCGTTTAAATTTGCCGCCCATCTCGCTGATTGGTCGCGGCCGGCCGGCCACCGCGACCAATCAGCAGAGCGGCGTTTAAATTTGCCGCCCATCTCGCTCATTGGTCGCGGTGTCCGGCCGCGATCAATCAGCAGAGCGGCGTTTAAATTTGCCGTCCATGTCGCTGATTGGTCACGGTTGGCCGGCCACCGCGACCAATCAGCAGAGCGGCGTTTAAATTTGCCGCCCATCTCGCTCATTGGTCGCAGCCGGCCACCGCGACCAATCAGCAGAGCAGCGTTTAAATTTGCCGCCCATCTCGCTGATTGGTCGCGGCCGGCCACCGCGACCAATCAGCAGAGCAGCGTTTAAATTTGCCGCCCATCTCGCTGATTGGTCGCGGCCGGCCACCGCGACCAATCAGCAGAGCAGCGTTTAAATTTGCCGCCCATCTCGCTGATTGATCGTGGTGGCCGGCCGCTACCAATCAGCAGAGCGGCGTTTAAATTTGCCGCCCATCTCGCTGATTGGTCGAGGCCGGCCACCACGACCAATCAGCGTCGTATTAGTGTGGGCCCGGGAGCGGCGCTGCTTGTGCGGCTCCGTATTAGCGAGGACCGGGGAGCGGCGCTGCCTGTGCGGCTCCTTCTGTTGCGAGAAGCCGGGAGATGAGCGGCTGCTCGCAGCAGAAGCATCCCGAATGGCGGCGCCACTCCCCGGTCCTCCGTTAACACTTGCTGTCTGGAGATCAGCGGGCCAAGCCGCTGATCTTCCGACGTTAGCCGCATGGAGGTCAGCGGCACCGGTCGGGGTAGTTGTGCTGCTAGCGCCGCTCATCTCCCCGCTGCATCGCCGCTGACCTCCGCCATCTTTTTTCAGAAATACCGCGGCGCTGATTGGCCGCTGCCGGACCAATGAGCGACGCGGGATTTCCAGAAAGACAGACAAACAGATAGACAGACAGACAGACAGACGGGATAAGACAATTATATAGTAGATTTAAATTTTATCTGTAAGGAACACAAAACTCATATGCAAAAAAAAACAGAATAAACCCTAAACCTGAATGGCATGGAGAGACTTTTAACTGTATATATTCTATTAACTACCCTATTTTTCAGGCCATAAGACGCACCAGACCATGAGATGCACCCCAAATTTTCGGGACGAAAATAGGAAAAAAAATAAATAATTTTTAGATGGCTGCACATCTTACAGTCCGAATTTAAGGTATCTTATCTGGGGGACGGCGGCGGTGGAACAGGGGTCACAAGATGCATAGTCCCTTCCTCAGGAAGCCAGCGACGGTGGAGCGGGGGTCACAAGATGCATGGTCCCTTCGCCCAAGAAGCCGGCGGCGGCAGAAATGGGGCAAGGCTGCGGGCACTGGGTGGGAGGAGGGGGTATCCCAGTGGTGCGACGCTGCGGGCCCGGTGTTGGTGGTGAGTAGAGCGGAGTGCATTGTTTTCCCGGTGACCATTTTCCTGAAGCCATGAGCCATGGGCTTCAGGAAAATGGCCGCTGTAGGCAACACATGAGATCTCGGATAGCATATCATACCATTTCCTGAAGCCGTGGGCTTTAGGGAAATGGCCGCCGGAGGCAGCACATGCGCGGATTGAGATCTGGGCTGGGCCGAGATCCCAATCTGCGCATGCGCCACCTCCGGCGGCCCACGTCTTCATGAAGATGGCCTCCAGGAAAGCAATGCACTCTGCTCTGCTCACCGCCAACACTCAGCAGGCAACATCGCCACACTTCTGTCACTGCTAGCTTCCTGAGGAAGGAACCCTGCCTCCTGTCATCCCGCTCCACTAACGCCGTAATCTCCGCTAAGCAACATTTGGACTATAAGATGCATATACTGCCTCTGGGTGATTTCTATACAGAAGCTTTTGCTGTCATTACATTGGCAATGAGTGCTCTGGGTGTCACTACTGTGGGGGTGGTGGGAGGCTTAAGGTCTATGTAATTGCTCTTGAAGCTCTGGATGTGGCTCATGACTCTCTCTTAGAGTTGAATGTGGCTTTCAAGGTAATAAAGGTTGGGGACCACTGTAATAGAGTAACAAAGGATGACGCAAACTCTGCAGTAGTTCTACTATCTCCATATACATATCTCCATATCATACAGTGTCGATCGCAGATCACACAATGACTAGAAAGTATATAATACCACAGCCCACAATGTAAGGCGCCATCTTTACAGATTTTTCCCCCATATCCTCAATAATGGTACATGATGCCATGTCTGATATTTAAACCATCTAGTAGTCTCGTCTCCAATGCAAATATCCAGAATGTCTCATTACTTAAAAATAAAGGTTTACTTTCCTGACATTTGCTGGGCATTTGAACTCTCTTTATGTCTATTATCTGTAATGATTAAGGCAACCTCTGCATGAGCCGGCCTGTGAACTGTGATAACCTTACTGACGTCACCACTCGCAGTGCCGCTCGCAACGTGGGAAATTTCTCATTGCAATCGGTGACATCAGGAAGGTTATTGCAGTTCACAGGCCGGCTCACACAAAGGTTACAGTGAGGACCGCTGCCTGTGACATGTGATGCAGCCGCGTTCTCACTCTACTGTCAGTGTGTTCCGGCAGTGTGTTAAAGGACTTTGTGTGTAAGTTTATTACTTCTGACTATGAGGTTAGTAATGGGGGTGTCTGATAGACACCTCTCTATTACTAACCCCAGGGCTTGATACTTGCTGACATTGCAGACATCAACCCCAAAACCATTAACCCACTTGCCAACGCACCAGGGAAAGCAGGAAGAGCCGAGGCTAAGCATTAGAATTTGTGGTTCTCTTACTGTGATGTTCCCAGGTGATTGTCCTTGTAGTCCAAAGTCCACAAGTATCTTCTCCTCCTCATTTCTGATTGTAGCTTGCAAACTCAAGGTTGTGTCACTGATTTCTCCACACGATCTTGAAGGTCAGCCTGGAATATAGTTCATCAAAAGGGCATAGTGTGGAATCTGGTAAAAGCAGCTCTCCTGTTAGACTTTGGACTATAGGCGGATTATGATGAGGGCAATCTGGGCTACCGCCTGGGGCCCAAGGCTCCCATGACCAGATTGCCCTGATTACATGTTTTGTGCTCCAGGGCATAACTTTGGCTTGTGGTGGTGGATATATATTGGTCATTTTATTTTGATATTTTTATATTCTTTCATAGTATCACTATATAATAGACACACAGATGTTTAAACAAAATCTAATAACTACAACATTTATAAAAGAAAAAAGAACAAACACAATTTGGGAGAACTCATTACAAATGTTATGCTTTCTCTGGCTTTAAAGCAAATCTGATAGCAGGTTTTTACTATGTAATCTGAGACAGCACAAGGTACAGGCTGAGACCCTGATTCAAGGGATGTGTCGCTTATTAGGTTCGGTGCTGTAGTTTCAATACAATGAGTGTTTTATTAGCAAAAAATTATCACTGCCTGGACTGCTGCCCCCATGAGACCCAGTCCAACCACACCCCCAGCAATGATTAACATCTCACTGTCACTATACAATATACACAGAAAATTGTGGTGTGGGCGGGGTTAGCTTTCTGAGCTCTGCTTCGTGTTACATCTAAAAGCTCTGATTGTGTCACAACTGCTGCACCCAGTAAACTAAGAGATACATCGCTGGAATCAGGGTCTCTTTTCCAACATCATGCTGCTCTCAGAAAAGGTAGCAAAAACCTGCTGACAGATGCCTTTTAAAAAAGGGGAAAGAATGTTATGACTTGTTTCATTTTTTATACCAGTCCCTTTTTTTTATTTAAAGTTCACAGGCTTTAGTGGAATGGGCAACTCAACAGATTTACTGTAATTTGTGAACTGGTTGCTATCACGCAAACAACCCCAAAATGTGGCAAATTGACTAAATGTAACATTGTGAAAGGGGTTAAAAAATTTGAAAAGTAAATCTCTCCACAGTGTCCTGTATAGAACGTATATGTATGTTATATAATATATGTATCTCCGTTCAGCACTCTACAGCATAGCTCCATAAAACCACGATAACATGGCTGCCTAATGATGGGACATTTGATAAGTAACAGAATGGAGCGCAGGCAGCTGCTGCTATTCATTAAGAGCAGACAAAATTGAATTTTGCAGAAGTGCAATTGTTATAATCCAGTCTTCCCTTTTAAAACTCCTGGCAACTGTACAAACATGTGCACTTGATGGACAAGCTAACAGCTTCCTATAGAGCGCTGATAAAATAGATTGCAGCCTGATATTTCCTGTGCTATTGTAATGAGTTGGACATTCTGTATCACTCACAGTTTAGTCTCTGCTCTACAGAAACAAACATGAGCCATTAAAAAGCCTATTTGGTTAAACTGGAATGGTGAAATCATTTGAGATGCGGAGACATTACTGTAAAAAGCCTTTCGAGTGTGCAATTCTCTTTAAATTCATTGTATGCCACGCAGTCTGTTTTATTGGCTGCCTCATGAAGCCATTCGCCTGCTTTTCGCTCAGCTTTCCCCCTTGAATTAACGGAACCAAATAAAAAATAACAAAAAATAAAACGAGTAAAATCCTAAATGTAATGTTTGCACCCAGTGTCTTGTCAAGGAGAAATGAATTGTTTTAAGTCCTATATTTGCTGTCAGTGAATTAAATGCTCTTAGTTAGAGTTCCATCAAATTTAGGCTAGTACTTTCTAAAGCATCCCTAGCCTCATACTCTGTGACTTACCATCCACACTTTTAAGTAGGTGGTTAATCTTCAGGTGGTTGGAGCAGATTATTATTCTAAATTCTGCTGACCAGCTCCCTTTAAAGCTCTCCTCCCATCATAGTTTTTATCGTAATATATATCAGTCATCATATTATATAGCACTGTGTGCTTACAATTGCTCATTTTGCCTTTCCATTCAGCTAATTCTTCTCTTTTCTCTGCTCTATGTAGAAACAGAAAGTCTGTTTTCCCTGCAGAAATCACCCCCCTCTTCAACTCTTGACCCTGGTGCCCCTCACCCATTCTGCCAGGGACTTTTGCAGTGACCAATGACTCGTACAGGAAAAATTGACGTCCTGTTTCTAAATAGAGCGTAGAAGGATTCAGATAGTAGGTTTTTAATCATGTGATGTCATAGACCTAATAGAAAAAGTAGAATTTGCTGGGTAGAAGGGCAAAATGAGCAATTGTGAATACACAGTGCTATATAATATGAGGATTTCAATATATTAATGTAGCATCGGCGTCTCTGCCCCCTGCCAGGCAGAGACGCAGTCCCTCTCACCGCCGCGCTCCCCGCCCTGCGTCCTCCAGCACTCCTCTTCCTGCTTCTGCCGAGACGCTCGCGCTCCCTCCCTCTTAAAGGGGCCGCTCGCGCCGCCCTAAGGAGTCCCCGGCCAATTGACGGAGACCCTCCCATATTTAAAGAACCTCCTCCAATATGGAGGTGCCCGAGCAATAGTTGATGCACAGTTTACTTACCTCAGCTTCAGCCCTCAGGTCCCACTGCTAGTCTGACCACTAGTCCTGCCCGCCAGCTTGACTATCAGTCCAGTCCGCCAGCCTGACTACTCTCCAGCCCGACAGTCTGTCTTCCGTTCAGTCTGCCAGTCTGTCTATGGGCTTTGCCCGCCTGTTTACCTGGAAGCACCTGCCTGTTACCTGTCAGCCTACCTGGAGGCTCCTGCCCGTCACTTGCCGTGACCACCTGACAGCCTACCTAGAGGCTCCCGCCTGTCACTTGCCGTGACCACCTGACAGCCTACCTAGAGGCTCCCGCCTGTCACTTGCCGTGACCACCTGACAGCCTACCTAGAGGCTCCCGCCTGACGCCTGCTGTCTCTGCCAGTTCATCTGCCCAGGTCTCTCGTCAGCCTGCCTGCTGTGCCCATCTGCAGTATCGGTCAGTTCCTGCCATCTGACCAGTGGGAGTCACCTGCTCTCTTACAAGGTCGTCCCCAGAGTAGCACCTGGTCCCTCTGCTCGGTCCCTCCCTGGTCACGGAGTCGATAGCCGCCGTACAACCTAGGTCGGTCCGAGTTGATACTTAGTTACGCCCCTCTGGGTCCCTCCTTGCACCGCAGCACAGAGGTTCCACCACTTGGATCCGTAACAATTAAAAGGAAAAAATTGTGTTGGGAGTGCTTCTTTAAATAATTTGATATAGACAACAGCCAGTGGTAAGGGACTGACATCACCAGCAATAACATTAAGTTGGAATGAGAAAAATTCCTAAACTTTTTTATATTATTTACTTACATATAATTGGAAGTTTTCAAACTATTTTCAGAGAACCAAAATTTAATCAAGGGTTTCATAACATTTTTACTTCATACTAACACCACCCTGGCGGAGCTTCATTCTGAATAAGAGCAAAGTTAATTTGCCAAATTATCGCTTAAAGAAAATTTTCAGGACTTTTATAATGATGATAACCTATTCTTAGGATAAGCCATCAATATCAGATTGGTGGGGTTTGGATACCCAGCGCCATCACTGATCAGTTGTTTGCAGTTCCCATTGCTGCCAGATGTAAACAGTGTGCAGAGCCAGGACGGCACAGCTTGATACATTGTGTAATTGTTATGATTGTGTAACAACTCACATGGGTAAATAGGTAAAACACTAAAAAACTGCAACTGACTCAGTCGGTTCCTGCACAGACTAGAGATTCTGATCCCGCAGTCCCTAGTAATTCCTATGTGGGCTGGACTAGCCCTTACCACAGACTAGACTATGTCAATTCGGACCTATGCTGCCTGTAAGGCCGTAGAGTGCTTCACGTTCATCCGTAGAGCCGTAGAGCAGAGTGAAAATTACCTACAGAAGGGAAGGAGTGCTGAGCTAGAAAAAGATCCCAGAGTGAGTTAAAACAAACCACGAAATACAAAATGAAAGATAATGTATGCACTGCTTGAGAGTATGTCACCTACTTCCCAAACAAGAAACAGAAGATAGGTGCAGGGTGAAAAGCTTAATCAGCAGAGAGATAAATCCTAGCTAGTCTTTCACTGACTGGTATAAACAGCAGTATGGCTGGACATCAAAATGAGAATATTACCAGCAGATATACCAGCAGGGGGAAAGTATATAAAGCCGCACCTGAAAAGTGATTGGGCAGATAAATGAATAAATGAAAATACTTGTTAACCTAAAAATACTAAACCAAGGATAACAGACAATAAACACCCAGAGAAAAGGTGGAGCTGCTGTGGCTCAGTGGATTGAGAAGCCAACCACAAAGCACAGGTTCAAGGGTTTGAACCCAGATGCATGACAGTAGTGTCCATTCTCCAGAACTGCTGCTCAGCTACCTTATTGGTGAAGGTCCAGGGTGTTAGACCCCCTCCAGTTTAATCTGAAAGACATGTCTCCAATATATAAATCATGATTAACCCCTTTAATCTTCTAAACAAGTTAATAAGGTTTTTGTTTGCTAGTTAAAGTGCTCATTGTACTGTACATCTGAAACTGATGCAAGTAAGGTTGGTGAATGCAAAGCTAAAAGGAGTTGTCCACTACTCGGTCAATCGCTGCTCAATTGCTATATTCCCCCATAAAAAATGAAAACAGCTTATACTTGTCTTTGGTGCTGGCACCGTTCTAGCAATGATGGCACTGGGTTTCCCGAGGCTTGCATGACGCTGTTATGCCATGCCAGCCTTACAGCCAATCACCGGCTGCTTCACTCTCACTTTTCATGTCAATGAAATTGACACCTGGAAGAAGTGAGAGCTGTGGTTGTTCTCTCACCTCCACAGAATGTCAGTTATGTACAAAGAAAGTGAGAGTGAAGAGGCCGATAATTGGCTGCAGGGCTGGCATGGCATAGCAATGTCATGCAAGCTGGCACCAGAGTGAGTACAGGTTTTTATTTTTTTACAGGGAGATGGGGGGTATAGCAATTGAGGAGGGGTTGTCGGAGTACTAGACAAACCCTTTAAAAAGCATAAGTCCTTTCGACATAATTATTTAATATAGTTATTTGCAGATTGCATACTGAGCCTGAAGGGCTGCATTCTCAAACCCCTGGTCTGGGAGATGTGTAGGATATAACTCTTCATTCTAACAAAGGCTTATTCACATTGCATTGTTACTCTTGTTACTTCATGTGCTGTCATACTAAGCCTCTAGTTCTGGCAGTTAGGTGCCATATGTCTTTGATTATTCTTTACCACTAGAATCAGAAGTGCCAGTATTTACAATTTTTTTTTGAATGAGGATTGTAAAAATTAATATGTAGTGAAACCATGAAAGCAAGATAACATAACAAAAGTGACCTGGAGATATGTGGCATAAACGACCAAGAGACCAAAGGAAATGGTGGATAGTTCTATGTGAGCATGGAATGGCGTATACTATATGAGTACTATTAAAGGATAAATAGACAGTTTACAATTTATTTTGGTACAGCATGGCACTATGTGGGGGCTGTTGCTATGCAGACAAATTTGGGCATTTTCTGAGCACTTGCCTTCGGCACCAGTCTATATAATGAACACATGCGCCTCCTCTACATTGTTCCCTCAACAGTAGGACTCTTGTTCCCATCTTAGTCCATACTTATTTCTTTGTTTAACAATCACACCAAGTTAAAAAAAATTGTATCAATAAGGTAGTCTGGATAATGAGGCAGCATTTCATTATTTATGAGCTCGCACGATTTAGCACATTTGGAGCAGAACAAAGGTGTAAATTGGGGTGTAAACTAGTTGCGAAAAGATTTGCTTGCCATTTGCATGATATTAATGTCTGTAAACAAGAAGCAAACCACAGACAATACCTAAACATGATATTATATATTTCATCCAGCAACCTCACCAATGAACCTACTTTTACAGTCTAGAGTTACAATTCATCATTTGCGAGTTTTAAGTCACTTTTCTTTTTTGTCCTATGGGTTTTACCTGACATTTTTTTGCACCAAATTCATCCAAATGGTGCAAACAATTCATGAACTTTAACTGGTTTTGTGGCTTTTTAGCTAGAAAAGTCACGATTCAGCAACAAAAAGGACCAAAGAAAATAGGCGTACATAAAGTCACTCCAGGGGAGAAGTGGAGTAGAGTTGCGCCAAATATTGCAACTTTTTAAATATGACACATTTCATGAATTTGTCTAAAACATCAAGAAAAGCCAACTTGATATAAAAATCTTAAAACTAGCTAAACAACAAAAGACTAAAAGAGTAACTTCCCAACCGCTGGGGGGTCAAAACCCTGACCTCCCCCATGGACCAGAAAATCAAATGTGAATGGAGCGGAGATCGATCATGTACACTGCTGCTACAGTCATTATTAATGAGGTCACCAGTGATAGCTGAATGCTGTGGTCGACTCGTCTTTCACACTCCAATAGAATTGAATGAAGCGGCAGTGCACCTGATTGACCTCCCATCAGGTCCCATCTTTCGGACACCCAGCAATCGGAAGGTGATTCCCTATCTGAAGGAAAGTTAAGAATACCTCTCTAATCTACATTAACTTTTAAAAAGCGACCTTGCATTATTCACCTTATACTGACCCTGTATTATGCCAGTACAGGTCATTGTGCTGTCTTTGTGCGCAATGGACAGCACGCTAACCAATATTAATCAATAAGCCAGTGCACACCAGCAATTTTCCACACAGACAGATGGGCCTTGTGAAAAACAAAATTGAATTGTGCACTATTCTGTTTCTTTTTACGGAACGGAATAGGGCATGAAATTGCAGGCAGCTCGGGCTGTTAGAACTCTCCTGTTGGTTTTTTTCTAGTTTGCTGGTCACATGACCTTTTTTGCCTATTTAATCCAGCTCCGCCCTCCTGGCCTTGCTGGACTTCATTGTAATTTCTACTCTTGAGCTAGCTTGGTGCTCTGTTACCTTTCTCTGTTAGTTTTGCTAGGTCTTCTGACCTCTATGTTCTATGTTGTGTGTTTGTCTTTTACTGCTACAATTTCTGCTAGGAGGTGTCCAACTTTATCCCAGTCCCTAGTTCTTGTAGGGATCCCTCACTTGCATCTATAGGTCTTCGTACAGACTAGCTGAGGACTTTAGCTGTTATGTTCTGCTACCAAAGCTAAGGAAAGAGAGGAGATCTGTCCCTACTATAGGACTCAGCTGAATCCCTACGATGTAACAGGGAACCTGATCCTGCGATCAGACCTGCTAAAGTCCTAATCTAGTCTGTACGGAGACCTATAGATGTGGGGAGGGAATCCCTACAAGTACTAAGGACTGGGAGGAATATGGGACACCTCCTAACAGAAATAGTAGCAGACAGACGAACAAACAAAACAGATAGAACATAGAGGTCCGTAGACCAAGCAAACTAACAGAGTTAGATACAGAGCACAGGCTAGCTAGAAAGTAGATATACAATGAAGTCCAGCAAAGCCAGAAGGGCGGAGCAGGATTAAATAGGCCAACAAGGTCATGTGACCAGCAAAGGAAAAAAAACCTAACAGCAAGGTTCTAACAGTACCCCCCCTTCTAAGAGGATCCTCCGGATCCCCTAGGACCAGGCTTATCAGGAAATCTCCTGTGAAACGCTCTGATAAGTCTGGACGCGGAAACATCATCTGACCTCACCCAAGAATTATCCTCGGGTCCGAAACCTTTCCAGGCCACAAGATACTGCAAACTACCTCTATACCGTCTAGAGTCAAGGATGCGAGAAATTTCATATTCCCCGTCCTCCACCACCGGAGGAACAGAGGCAGAGGCGTCACCATCCGACACAACAGCTTTTTTTAACAGAGAGACATGAAAGACCGGATTAATTCTCCAGGAGGTAGGAACCTCCAACCTAACAGCAGATTGGTTGACAACCTGAAGCACCTTAAAGGGCCCTACAAACTTGGGACCCAATTTCTTAGAAGGAATCCTCAACCGCAGATTCCTAGAGGACAACCAAACCATGTCACCAACAGCGAACAAAACCTCCTGTCGTTTCCTATCAAAGTAGTCTTTAGATTTTCTGTTGGCCTCCTGAAGATTACCACGCACATCCGTCCAAACTCTTTCCAAATCACCGGAAAAATTCTCCTCCTCAGGCACGGCAGATCCCAACTTGGAGAACGACCCAAACGATGGATGTCTCCCAGAACAACAAAAAAAAGGCGAACAACCAGCAGAAGAAGATGTATGATTGTTCAGAGCAAATTCGGCAAGTGGCAGAAACTCAGACCACCCCTCTTGATTGTCTGCCACAAAACAACGCAAGAACTGCTCAACATCCTGGTTTTTCCTTTCTGTCTGGCCATTAGATTCAGGATGATATCCGGACGAAAACGACAAATGAATTCCCAACCTGTAACAAAAGGCACGCCAAAAACGAGCCACGAACTGAGGACCCCTATCAGAAACAATGTCAGTAGGAACGCCATGAAGTCTGACAATTTCCTTGACAAAGGCTTTAGCGAGAGTTTTAGCGCAGGGCAGTTTGACGAAGGGAACCAAGTGACACATCTTGCTAAAACGGTCCACGACCACCCAGATGACAGTAAAACCCTCAGAGGGGGGAAGGTCAGTTATAAAGTCCATAGCCAAATGTGTCCAAGGAGCACTGGGGACCTCCAAAGGACAAAGCAACCCCGCAGCAGGAGTATGTGAGGACTTAGATCTAGCACATATAGTACATTGGCTCACCCACTTAATGACTTCCTTCTGCCATCCAGGCCACCAAAAACTGCGACCTACCAGTCTCTTGGTCTCAGAGATTCCGGGATGACCTGCCAACCGAGATTCGTGACACTCAACAAACAAATCTCTCCTAAAGGTCCCAGGCACAAACAACCTCCCATGAGGAGTGTTAGATGGGGCATTCTCCTGAGCTTTAAGAATCTCATCTTCCAAAACGGAGTCTAAAGCAGCTATCACAACACCTTCTTGTAAAATGTTTTCCTCTTTCTCAGCACCGACTATGGGAGAAAAACTGCGAGACAAGGCATCCGCCTTAACATTCTTAGTACCAGGGATGTAAGTAACGGAGAAATTAAACCGCGAGAAAAACAGTGCCCACCTAGCCTGACGGGCATTCAGGCGCTTGGCAGCATCAAGATATATCAGATTTTTATGATCCGTAAGAATCTGAACGGGAAATTCCGCACCTTCCAAGAAGTGGCGCCAGTGTTCAAATGCGAGTTTAATAGCCAATAATTCCCGATTACCAATATCGTAATTCAGTTCAGTCTCCGAAAATTTTTTTGAAAAAAAGGCACAGGGATGTAATCCATCCCCGTTATCCTGAGACAATACTGCGCCAACCCCCACAGAGGAAGCATCAACCTCAACCAAAAACGGCCTAGTAACATCAGGCTGCATAAGGATGGGAGCAGAGGTGAACCTCTCCTTGAGATACACAAAAGCTTCAATGGCCTCAGAAGACCACTGAACCGCATCAGCACCTTTCCTGGTGAGATCAGTCAGAGGTTTGACAATACTAGAAAAATTTTTTATGAATTTTCTATAGTAATTGGCGAAACCCAAAAACCTCTGTATCGATTTCAAACCAATAGGCCTAGGCCATTCCTGCACAGCCTGAACCTTAACCGGATCCATCTCAAAACCTTTGCTGGAGATAATGTAGCCCAAAAAACGAATTCTCTGTACAGCGAACTCACATTTCTCCAGCTTAGCAAAAAGCGAATTGTCCATTAATAACTGTAATACCTCACGCACGCTCCGCCAATGAGACTCCAGATCTGGCGAATAAATCAAAAT
The DNA here is from genome assembly GCF_046119375.1 of Phyllobates terribilis. NCBI lineage: Eukaryota > Metazoa > Chordata > Amphibia > Anura > Dendrobatidae > Phyllobates > Phyllobates terribilis. Next base: position 210,931,811 of record NW_027362769.1, on the reverse strand, counting down.
GTCATCCAAATACACAACCACATTTTTACCGATCAAAGGTCTAAGGATGTCATTAATCAGATTCTGAAAAAATGCAGGAGCATTAGTAAGACCAAAAGGCATAACCAGATTCTCAAAATGACCCACAGGAGTGTTAAAAGCAGTCTTCCATTCATCACCCTCCTTCATGCGCAACAGATTGTATGCCCCCTTAAGGTCAATTTTAGAGAACCACTTGGCCCCCAATAACTGGTTAAACAGATCAGGAATCAATGGCAGTGGGTAAGGATTGCGTACCGTAATTTTGTTAATCTCACGAAAATCCAGACAAGGACGTAAACCGCCGTCCTTTTTTTTTACAAAAAAAAATCCAACCGCCACAGGAGACTTAGAGGGCCTAATGTGACCGGCGGCCAAGCTTGTCTGTATGTATTCCTCCAAAGCCTTCCTCTCAGGAATAGTAAGGTTAAATAAACGACTCTTAGGAAGAGTCGCTCCAGGGACAAATTCAATAGAACAATCATAGTCTCTATGGGGAGGCAAAACCTGCGATTCTTTCTCAGAAAAAACTCTCCAAAAATCCTGAATAGGAACAGGCAATTCTCCCCTATCCAAAGCTGCAATACGCCCGTTACAACACTTGTCATAACATTTATGGCTCCAGGATTTAATTTCACTGGTAGACCAATCCAGTACAGGATTGTGAAATTTTAACCAGGGCAAACCCAATATTACTGGAGAAGGCAAGTTATTCAACACTACCAAATCCAATTTCTCATGGTGAACACCATTAATAGTGAGAGGAAATTCACTGACCTTGAGAGTAATATTCTTCAAAGGGGAGCCATCCACAGAAACCACAGCAATGGGGGATGATAAAGGTTCAGGTTTTAAATTGAGTTTTTCCACGAATCCCCCATCAATTACATTCAGTGTAGACCCGCAATCAACAAACACCCGAAATTCCATCAATTTTTCCTGAGCAATCGTGGAAGCAGCTAAAAATATACCCTTGGAATTTAAACAGGCAATACGGGCGTGACTGACCATTTTTTTTTCTTTCTTCATACGAAGCTCACAGCCTTTAATCAAATGACCAGATTTTCCGCAATAGAAACACAAGCCTTCCGAAAAACGACGGTCTTTTTCTTGAGAGCGAGGTGCCACCGATCCAATCTCCATCGGTTCACCACTGTTAATACACACATTATCATAACCAGAAACTGACATAGCAGAGGATTTGCTCTCATTAACCCTAGCACGCAGTCTTCTATCCACCCGTATAGCTAATTGCATAGCCTGTTGCAAATCCTCAGGTGTAGGATAAGCAATTAGCAGGTCTTTAACCCTTTCACTGAGCCCAGCAAGAAATAGACTTTTCAGAGCAGAATCGTTCCACCCTGTTTGAGTGGACCAACGACGAAAATGTGTACAATATTTTTCCACATTACCCGATCCTTGTTTTAAACGTCTCAACTCAGTCTCAGCTGATGCGACATGGTCAGGATCATCATATAATAGTCCCAAAGCAGAAAAAAAACTATCCACTGATCTGAAGCATGAATCACTAGGTTGCAAAGAAAAGGCCCACTCCTGAGGCTCTTTGCGCAAAAGTGACATTATGAACCCTACGCGCTGGGATTCATCCCCAGAGGACTTAGGTCTCAAACGAAAATACAATAAGCAAGCATTTTTAAATGAAAAAAATTTTCGGTGTTCACCAAAAAATAAATCCGGCAAACATACCTTAGGCTCCAAGAAATGTGCTCCAGGACAGTTACTCACGTGCTGACGGAGCTCGGCCACCTCCAGAGAGAGTCCCTGCAGGCGATGAGCCAAATCCTGAACCGACACCATGATGGAACAGAAAAATCTTTCCTTAGAGAATTTGCTGGCTGGACTTACTGTTATGTTCTGCTACCAAAGCTAAGGAAAGAGAGGAGATCTGTCCCTACTATAGGACTCAGCTGAATCCCTACGATGTAACAGGGAACCTGATCCTGCGATCAGACCTGCTAAAGTCCTAATCTAGTCTGTACGGAGACCTATAGATGTGGGGAGGGAATCCCTACAAGTACTAAGGACTGGGAGGAATATGGGACACCTCCTAACAGAAATAGTAGCAGACAGACGAACAAACAAAACAGATAGAACATAGAGGTCCGTAGACCAAGCAAACTAACAGAGTTAGATACAGAGCACAGGCTAGCTAGAAAGTAGATATACAATGAAGTCCAGCAAAGCCAGAAGGGCGGAGCAGGATTAAATAGGCCAACAAGGTCATGTGACCAGCATAGGAAAAAAAACCTAACAGCAAGGTTCTAACATTAGCGGGTCTGATCGCAGGATCAGGTTCCCCGTTACATCGCAGGGATCCAGTTTAGTTCTATTGTAGGGACAGATCTCCTGTCTTTCCTTAGTGCTTGTAGCAGATCATAACAGTAAGTTCAGCCTAAAAAAAAAAAAAAAAAAATTCTCTAAGGAAAGTCCTCCAGTTTCCATCATGGTCTCGGTTCAAGATTTGGCTCAACGCTTGCAGGGACTCTCTCTGGAGGTGGCCGAGCTCCAACAACACGTGAGTAGCTGTTCTGGAGCACATTTTGTGGAGCCAAAGGTACGTCTGCCTGATCTATTTTTTGGTGAACAACAAGATTTTTTTTCTTTTAAAAATGCTTGTTTATTGTATTTTCGTTTAAGACCCAGATCCTCTGGTGATTAATCACAGCGCATAGGGTTCATAATGTCACTTTTGCGCAAAGATCCTCAGGGATGGGCCTTTTCTCTCCAACCTAGTGATCCGTGCTTTAGATCAGTGGATAGTTTTTTTCTGCTTTGGGTTTGTTGTACGATGATCCTGATCGTGTCTCATCTGCTGAGTCTGAATTGAGACATCTGAGGCAGGGATCAGGTAATGTGGAAAAATATTGTTCTCACTTCCGTCGGTGGTCTGCCCAGGTGGGGTGGAACGATTCAGCTTTGAAAAGTTTGTTTCTTGCAGGACAAGGTGAAAGGGTTAAGGATTTGCTGATTGCTTATCCCACACCTGGAAACTTGCAGGAGGCAATGCAATTAGCTATACGGGTGGACAGGAGACTGCGTGCAAGGGTTAATGAGAGTAAATCCTCTGCCATGTCAGCTCCGAGTCTTGAGAGGGTCTGTGCTGACAAAGGAGAGCCGATGGAGATTGGGGCGATGGCACCCCGCTCTCAGGAAAAAGACCGCAGGCTTTCCGGAGGTTTGTGCTTCTATTGCGGAAATTCTGGTCATTTCATTAAGAACTGTGTGCTTCGTATGAACAAAGAAAAAAAAATGGTCAGTCATGCACGTATAGCCTGTTTAAATACTAAGGGAGTATTCCTATCTGCTACTACCGCTGCTCAGGAAGAATTAATTGAATTTCGGGTATTTGTGGATTGTGGTTCTACTCTGAATGTGATTGATGGGGGATTCTTGGAAAAACTTAAATTAAAACCTAAACCTTTGTCATCCCCTATTGCTGTGGTTTCTGTTGATCGCTCTCCCTTGAAGAGTGTTACTCACAAGGTCTGTGAATTTCCCCTCACTATTAATGGTATTCATCAAGAGAATTTGAATTTGGTAGTATTAAATAATTTGCCTTCTCCAGTAATTTTGGGGTTGCCCTGGTTAAAATTGCACAATCCTGTACTGGATTGGTCTACCAATGAAATGAAGTCCTGGAGCTCTAAATATTATGACAAGTGTTGTAACGGACGTATTGCTGCGGTGGAAAAAGGGGAATTACCTGTACCTATTCAGGATTTTTGGAGAGTTTTTTCTGAGGAGGAGTCACAAATTTTGCCTCCCCATAAAGACTATGATTGTACCATTGAATTTGTCCCTGGAGCGACTCTTCCTAAAAGTCCTTTATTTAATCTTACTATTCCTGAGAGAAAGACTTTGGAGGAATACATACAGACAAGCTTGGCCACCGGTCACATTAGGCCTTCCAAGTCTCCTGTGGCTGTTGGATTTTTTTTTGTAAAAAAAAAGATGGCGGTTTACGTCCTTGTCTGGACTTTCGTGAGATTAATAAAATTACTGTACGCAATCCTTACCCACTGCCATTGATTCCTGATTTGTTTAACCAGTTAGTGGGGGCCAAGTGGTTCTCTAAAATTGATCTCCGGGGGGCATACAATTTGTTGCGCATGAAGGAGGGTGATGAATGGAAGACTGCTTTTAACACTCCTGTGGGTCATTTTTAGAATCTGGTTATGCCTTTTGGTCTTACCAATGCTCCAGCATTTTTTCAGAATCTTATTAATGACATCCTTAGACCTTTGATCGGCAAAAATGTGGTTGTGTATTTGGATGACATTCTGATTTATTCGCCTGATCTGGAGTCTCATTGGCGGAGCGTACGTGAGGTTTTACAGTTATTAATGGACAATTCGCTTTTTGCTAAGCTAGAGAAATGTGAGTTCGCTGTACAGAGAATTCGTTTTTTGGGTTACATTATCTCCAGTGAAGGTTATGAGATGGACCCGGTTAAAGTTCAAGCTGTGCAGGAATGGCGTAGGCCTATTGGTTTGAAATCGATACAGAGGTTTTTGGGTTTCACCAATTATTACAGAAAATTCATAAAAAAAATTTCTATTATTGTCAAACCGCTGACCGATCTCACCAGGAAAGGTGCTAATGCGGTTCAGTGGACTTCTGAGGCTATTGAAGCTTTTGTGTTTCTAAAGGAGAGGTTCACCTCTGCTCCCATCATTATGCAGCCTGATGTGACTAAGCCGTTTTTGGTTGAGGTTGATGCTTCTTCTGTGGGGGTCGGTGCGGTGTTGTCTCAGGAAAGCAAGGATGGAGTACATCCCTGTGCCTTTTTTTCAAAAAAATTTTCTGAGACTGAACTTAATTACGATATTGGTAATTGGGAATTGCTGGCTATTAAACTCGCATTTGAACACTGGCGTCATCTCTTGGAAGGTGCTGAATTTCCCATTCAGGTTTTCACTGATCATAAAAATCTGATCTATCTTGATGCTGTCAAGCGCTTGAATGCACGTCAGGCTAGGTGGGCACTTTTTTTCTCTCGGTTTAATTTTTCCGTTACTTATATCCCGGGTACCAAGAATGTTAAAGCGGATGCTTTGTCTCGCAGATTTTCTCCCATGGTCAGTGCTGAGGAGGAGGAGGAGAGCATTTTACAAGAAGGTGTTGTGATTGCTGCTTTGGACTCCGTTTTGGAGGATGAGATTCTTAAAGCTCAGGAGAATGCCCCATCTAACACTCCCCATGGGAGGTTGTTTGTGCCTAGGACCTTTAGGAGAGATTTGTTTGTTGAGTGTCATGAGTCTCGGTTGGCAGGTCATCTAGGAATTTCTGAGACCAAGAGACTTGTGGGTCGCAGTTTTTGGTGGCCTGGATGGCAGAAGGAAGTCATTATGTGGGTGCGTCAATGTACTGTGTGTGCTAGATCTAAGTCTTCGCATGCTCCTGCTGCGGGGTTGCTTTGCCCTCTGGAGGTTCCTAGTGCACCTTGGACACATCTGGCTATGGACTTTATTACTGACCTTCCCCCCTCTGAAGGTTTCACGGTCATCTGGGTGGTCGTGGACCGTTTTAGCAAGATGTGTCACTTGGTTCCCTTCATCAAACTGCCTTGCGCTAAGACACTCGCTAAGGCCTTTGTCAAGGAAATTGTCAGACTACATGGCGTTCCTACTGACATTGTTTCTGATAGGGGACCTCAGTTCGTGGCTCGTTTTTGGCGTGCCTTTTGTGACAGGTTGGGAGTTCATTTGTCGTTTTCATCCGGATATCATCCTGAGTCTAATGGCCAGACAGAAAGAAAGAACCAGGATGTTGAGCAGTTCTTGCGTTGCTTTGTGGCAGACAATCAAGAGGGGTGGTCTGAGTTTCTGCCACTTGCTGAATTTGCTCTTAACAACAATACATCCTCTTCTGCTGGGTGTTCGCCTTTTTTTTGTTGTTCTGGGAAACATCCGTCTTTTGGGTCATTCTCCAAATTGGTATCGGCTGTGCCTGAGGAGGAGAGTTTTTCCGGTGATTTGGAGAGAGTTTGGACGGATGTGCGTGATAATCTTCAGGAGGCTAACAAAAAATCTAAGAGGTACTTTGATAGGAAATGGCAAGAGGTTTCGTTTGCTATTGGTGACATGGTTTGGTTGTCCTCTAAGAATCTGCGATTGAGGATTCCTTCTAAAAAATTGGGTCCCAAGTTTGTAGGGCCCTTTAAGGTGCTTCAGATAGTTAACCAATCTGCTGTTAGGTTGGAGGTTCCTACCTCCTGGAAGATTAATCCGGTGTTTCATGTTTCTCTGTTGAAAAGAGCTCATGTGTCGGTTGGTGACGCCTCTGCCACTGTTCCTCCGGTGGTGGAGGACGGGGAATATGAAAGTTCCCGCATCCTAAATTCTAGACGGTATAGAGGGAGTTTGCAGTATCTCGTCGCTTGGAAGGGTTTCGGACCCGAGGATAACTCATGGGTGAGGGCGGATGATGTTTCTGCTTCCAGACTTGTCAGAGCGTTTCACAGGAGGTTTACTGATAAGCCTGGGCCTAGGGGATCTGGAGGATCCTCTTAGAAGAGGGGGTACTGTTAGAACTCTCCTGTTGGTTTTTTTCTAGTTTGCTGGTCACATGACCTTTTTTGCCTATTTAATCCGGCTCCGCCCTCCTGGCCTTGCTGGACTTCATTGTAATTTCTACTCTTGAGCTAGCTTGGTGCTCTGTTACCTTTCTCTGTTAGTTTTGCTAGGTCTTCTGACCTCTATGTTCTATGTTGTGTGTTTGTCTTTTACTGCTACAATTTCTGCTAGGAGGTGTCCAGCTTTATCCCAGTCCCTAGTTCTTGTAGGGATCCCTCCCTTGCATCTATAGGTCTTCGTACAGACTAGCTGAGGACTTTAGCGGGTCTGATCGCAGGATCAGGTTCCCCGTTACATTGTAGGGATCCAGTTTAGTTCTATTGTAGGGACAGATCTCCTGTCTTTCCTTAGTGCTTGTAGCAGATCATAACACCGGCACCTGTCTGCAAAAGAGGTGGTCACACAGAGCTGCACATGCAGACAGTTACATCCAACATTTGCCTTATTTTTAACAATAGTTGTCTTTACCCTACCTTACATTTGTACTAGAGGTGCAACCTGGTACATATTATACAAAATTGTAGACTCTATAGCATCAAATGCAGAAGGCCCAGTGTTATGGTAAATATTTTATACTTTGCTTTGATTATCATTTAGACAATTTATATACCTATATATCTTTGATAATTTAGTATTTTTGTATTAGCTTTATAATTGTTATTCATAAAAGCAGAAAAGCAATAACACAGGGTGTTGTCTCTAATATAGAGACGTCTTTGTTTTAAGCTTTCCTTTGTTGCTAAAAGTATACTAAAACTGGACAGAACTATTTTAAAGGAATTCAGCAGAATCCATAATTTACAACTTTGGTATTCCCAACTTAAATATCTTTTTCCTTAGGTAATGTATCAAGCCATTCCCCTTTTCTTTGTGGCTGTAATAAAAACTTGTGACTGGGCATCTGAGATTCAGACAAGCTCTGTACACTGACAAACACTGGTTGTGTGCCCTTGCCTCGACACCCTGATTTTATCAAATCTGGCAAATTTGTGAAACCTTTTGAGTTTCTCCTACAGCTTTTCCTACAGAGGGGTTTCCACTTCACCAGTCTCAGTCTGGGCTGCCAAGGGCCACCAGTAACATTGACATTGAGGGTCCACTGTTCAGCTCCTGGCAAATATTACATTACCCTCTTTCTGAAATCTACCTCTGCTTCTAAGTATTAATAAACTAGGCAGTTTGTTGAAAGAATGATGAGATGCTGCTTTTGTCTGTTTATAGAGAATCAAATATATTGCACCAACTGCTGTTCATGTCAGGGGGTGAGTGGTTTACTCCTTCAGAGGGGGGATTTACCTGTTCCCCTATGGCCCAGTCCGAGTCTAAGAGCGCCCATTACATTTTGAAAGCTCAGCTAACTTCTTAGTGCTTCACTTGAAAAGTGGACTGATTCCAATGGCAACCTAACAGAAATGGAGCAGCAGAAAGAGGTATGATTGAATCATCTTCAACGAGGATATGAGACTTCTCCTTTGTTAATAAATGAATCTCATGACTTGCAATACTGAAAACCCAATTTGAAAAAATGCATTTGTTTTTGAAAAATACAGCAAAAAAAACAACATAGAAAAATGATTTTTTTTCTATAACAAAAATATTAATAGTGGAATAGCCTTTAGCTTACATGATAAGTGCTCAGCAGAGTGACACAGTCCCTTCATAATTTTGATTGATGGGATCTAAGTACATGGACCTTCTGCCATGATATCTGCTAACATGTCTTGATGACATACAGGAAAATAATTAAAGATGCCTATACCGTTCAAGACGAGATAAGCCTGGATACGGGACTCTTTCTTGACCAGTGTTTCAACACATGTATTCTTATCAGTTACAATAAATTGAGACCGAGAAGGACGTAATTAAAATGTGAAAGAGGAGTGATGATCTACTGCACAAAGCAGATGGATGCAGAAGACAGTGGTGACCTACAGGTATGCAGATAAGAAAGTACGGGGTAAAAGAGCAAACTGTGGGGCCACATAAATCTGTGTATATATTCAATTAGAATTACACTGTGCCCAATAACCATCAGATAACATAATATCGCAAAATAGGAAATAATAGGTTTCAAGTTACTGGGTATGTCCATGTATTACCAGAAAAACTAATTACTTTACATAGCAGATACTGCAAACAGAAATGTCTCCTCTGCATCTGAAAATTACTGGGTAGCACCAATGACTCAAAGGTTCTCTTGATGAATATTGCACAGATGGAAAAAAGGTCCCAATTCATCATTGCTTTTTCTCCAGTTTTCTAGAATAGTTTGCTGCTTTTGGCTATGTGCCCACGATGCAGAAATGCTCAGGATTTTTTCCTGAGCGTTTCTGCATCTCCCTGGCAGAAAAAAATGCATGCGGATTGTACATGCGGATTGTACATGCAGATTGTACATTCGTTTTTCCTGCCAGGGACAAGCGGAAATGAAGCGTTCTTCACATGCATTTCCGCATGCTGGTTGACAAGCGCTTTCCAAACGATTTTAGCATCACTTGAAAAGTGCTTGACAACTTGGTCACACTATATAAATCCATGCAAATGGCATGGATTTATATAGTGTGACCGTAAAAGAATGGTAAAAAATAAAAAATAAATCTATACTTACCTTCCGATGGCCCCCGCAGTCTTGCTTCGCTCCGTCCTGGCTTGCCGGCAGCTCACGGTACACTACACTGAAGGACCTGCTGTCACATGACTATGACGTCAGCGCAGGTCCTTCAGTCCACCGCGATCTGCCGGCAAGTGAAGACAAGGAGACCGGGGGCCGTCAGAAGGTAAATATAATATTTATTTTTTATTTTATTCTTTTTTTTACAGGTACTCTGGTACCCGGGTCCGGAGGAGAGTCTCCTGTCCTCCAGACCCGGGTACCATCCGCACATTGAAACGTATGGATTCCGCATGTATAGATGCGGATTCCATGTGTTCCAATGCAAGTCAATGGCGGCGAAAACGCAGCGCTTCCGCAAAATAATTGGTAGTGTTGCGTTTTTTTCCACAATGATAATCCGCAGCAGAAATTTCCGCAGCATGTGCAGAGCACATGCGGATTATCATTGGGGAACATGGCAGGCCTTCTACCATGCATTTTTTTAAGCGTTTCTGCAGCGTTTTTGCCGCTGCAGAAACGCTTAAAAAAACGCATTGTGGGCACACTCTCTTTAAGTGTTTTCTTTTATTTGTGTCTTATTCTCTATTTAAGTTGTTTTTCTTTTTTAAGTCTTTATTTTTTATATTTCCTGGACAACTTTGCTTATCCAGATGTTTTAGACAGATTAATTTACCAAATTTCTAATTTTTTTGCACATTTCACTCCAGCCCTCCCCCAGGGTAAGGCTTCTGGAGATATTTTCAGTTTGGCACATTTTTGCAAATTTTCAAAGAATTTTCAACTTTAGGTGCTGTTTGGTCCAAAAAAAAGTGTTAATGACAAAAATAATTAACGTTTTTAATTTTGCCACGTATTCATCAACTGCCTGTGCCATTTGGAAGAATTTGGAGCAAAAAAAGTCAGCAAATACCACAAGACAAAAAAAAAAGTGTAACATCCCTGGCGGCATGCTTGCATGGTGCACCACCTCCCACCATGCAAGACCGCAATCTTAACTGTCAGTCCATGCTGCACTCTTTGTTTCAGTTCCTGCTGTGTCCATGTCTCTTGTCTGATTGCTTAGGGCGTCTGCGCGGCTTCCTGCTTGTTTCTTATAGCTACTGTGTGCACAGTCCTAATGCATCCCCAGCCTATTGCTGTGAGTCACTTGATACTTAAACCCCCTCCACCCAGTAGGAGGGGCCTGAGCAACACTTTCTCTCAGTTTGTCCTTTGCAACTGAATTGCCAGGTTCTGTCCTGTATCTAGTCTGTTCTGCCACTCTGGGGGCTGTATACCCAGGCCTGTTACCTGTCTGTTCTGCCACGCTGGGGGCTGTATACCCAGTCCTGTTACCTGTCTGTTTCTGCCACCCTGGGGGCTGAGTTCCCAGGCTCGTTTCTGTATCTTGTTTCAGTTCCTGTCTGAACAGTGTCCTAGCCCGTTTCTTGTTTGTTTCCATGTTTGTACCTTCCCTTTTCCTGCAGTGTCTGAACCTGCACCTAACTCCAACTCGTTGTCTCTGTACTTCTGTTTGTGAGTTTTGTGTCCACTTTACTTTATTGTAAGTACCTTGTGTGTATCTGGTTCTGCTTGTCCCCTTTCCCTGCCTCCGTAACTACCTCCTGTGTTCTAACCATCTTCCTGTATTTTCCAGTCTGTTCCATGTGAACAGAGCCCTGTCCTGTCTGCCTTCACCTTCTGCTCTGCTCTGCTTGTTCACCGCACCTGCGGTTATGTTCTGCTCTGCTCGTTCACCGCTCCGGCGGTTCCGATCTACTCCGCTTGTTTACCGCTCCTGCAGTTCTGTTCTGCTCTGCTCGTTGACCGCTCCGGCAGTTCCTTTCTGCTCTGCTTGTTTACCACACCTGCGGTTCTGTTCTGCTCTGCTCGTTCACCGCTGTGGTTTTGCTCCGCCCTGCTTGTTCACCGCACCTGTGGTTTTACTCCGCTCTGCTTGTTCAGCGCTCCTGCAGTTTTGCTCCGCTCTGCTTGTTTGCTGCACCTGCGATTTTGCTCCGCTCTGCTTGTTAACCGCACCTGCGGTTTTGCTGCGCTCTGCTCGTTCACCGCACCTGTGGTTTTCCTTCGCTCTGCTGGCTCACCGCACGTGCGGTTTTGCTCCGCTCTGCTTGTTCATCGTCCCTGCGGTTTTGCTCCGCTCTGCTTGTTCACCGCTCCTGCGGTTTTGCTCTGCTAGTCCACCGCACCTGCGGCTCTATTCCTGTATCCCAGTCTGTGCTGGTCCCTATCCAGCCTGTGTTCATACCTGCCAGTATCTGCCTGTCTACATTCCAGCAGTGTCTGTCAGCACCTGCCTGTCTGAATGCCAGCCGTGCTTGCCAGTACCCACCTGCCTTCATACCAGCCATGCCTGCTAAGTACCCACCTGCTGTCATACCAGCCGTGCCTGCCAGTACCCACCTGTCTGCATACCAGCTAACCTGCCTGTTCCTGCATTCCCCTGTGCGGGTCAACAGCTGTGACCAGGGTCTGACTTGGAGTAGCACCTGGTCCCTCTGCTCGGTTCCTCCCTGGTTCACGAAGTCGACTGAGTCGCCGTGCGACCTTGGTCGGATCGGGTTGATACTTAGTTACGCCCCTCCAGGCACTCCTCGGTTCATGGTACAGTGGGATCACTAATCACGCTCACGCCAGTCAGTCCGGGCGCGAGCGCAACAGTTTGCTCAGGCCATGGTTCCCGTTGAGCCCCACGGCCCTTCACTCTCAGAGACATTTTGAATCCTTGTCTGGCGAATACGTGCACCAAGAAAAAAAAATTTCTCAAGCTGTGGCCCAGGCGATTTACGCACCAGCCCAAATGGATCTATCAGCACTCATTCCTGCTGATCCACCACGGTACTATGGGGATCCAAAAAGAAGCCGTGCATTTGTGGAGCAATGCATGCTGCATTTCAAGTTCTATGCTCATTATTTTCCTACTGATCGGGTTAAAGTAGCATTCATGATGTCCTACCTAGCGGGTGATGCCTTGAAATGGATCACCCCCCTATGGGAAGCATGGGATCCTATCGTCTCTGACCTGCAGGCCTTCCGGGTGGCCTTTCTAATGGTCTTCGATGACCCTAATCCTGAAGCTTCTGCTAAAGCTTCCCTTCCAAATATCCTGGAGCAGCCCCGATGGGTGATGTGTGTAGGTAGCCTACCAGTTCTCCAGCCTGAAGAGACTGCTGCCCACACAGAATCCACACAGGATAACAATGCTCCACAGAATACTTCCCTTCCCAACCTCAAGAGGCAGTCCAGACGTGCAAGGCATAGAGGTAAACCGTCACGCCAGGTTCTGTCTTCCCAAAGACCTCCTTTTCCCCAGCCTGTAGAGGCAGCTCTCCGCACAGAATCTATGAAGGATGACTATGTTCGTCAGGCAAAGCAGAGGCCAGAACTCAGTCACAAAATCGGATTGCGGTCCCGCTGCGGCTGTTTGGGACCCCCTGACTGTCTTTGTCCAGCGAAGGTTGTAGAATCCCAAGACATTAGGCCTGTAGGAGAGGCTGCCATTGGCGTTAGTGTTTCCTCTCCACAGATGACCATGACTGTCTCGGTGGCAAGTGAAGGCCTCGGATTAACTGGAAGTTTCGGGCGTAAAGCTTTGAAGAGTCAGTGTCTGATTCCCGTCCGACAACTCCAGAAGCCGGTTTGGGCATTGTCAGCGGAAGAACGAGCCCTACTCAGAAACAGTCAAAATATGTCTGTACAAATTAAGCTCCAGATTGAAGCATTACACATGAAGTAGTTCACATTCCAGGTGCTGTCTGGTTTATCCACAGGTCGTCCAGAGCCAAGAGATATAGTGCCCGCTCAGGTATGGAGATCCTGCATGGTGTTTCCTGGGGGACTGCTGAGGTGCAAGGGGTGTCCAGTCCCCGTATCTTCAGGACAGTCAGCAGTTTCTTCTTCTTCTTCACCAGATCTGCTAGTCACTGACTCGCTGTGCGCTGAAGGAAGGGAAGCGGAGGCATTGTCCCCAAACAGTCTCAACGATTGTACCAATGATCTGGCTTTAGGCACTGCCCTGCCTCACAGACGTGTCATCTCAGAAACCAGACTGAGGTTGGTTCCTAAGCAAGGATCCTCCATCTCTAACAAATCTGGCAATAAGTCCATCAAGGCGGTGGCTACCTCCAAGTCTCTGCACCCCTCCAACCAGGCGGAGGACCTCCAGTTGCCTGCTGAATCCTTCGGGGTGCTATCTGATAACAAATGGAGAGAGACGTATCTGCACTCTGTACCTGGTACTTCGCCCACTTCATCCAGTAAGCTCGGCAAAGTGTATGTCAAGGCGGTGGTTACCCCTGAGTCTCTACACCCCTCCAACCCGGTGGAGGATCTCCAGTTGTCCCGTGAATCCTTTGGGGTGCTACCCGATATTTATAAGTGGAGAGAGACTGTCCTGTTCCTGGTACCTCGCCCACTTCATCTGTTGCTCTGTTGCTGAGGATGGCCCGATGGAAGGAAGCATCCTAGTTACCAAGATGATGAGACCAGCTTTGTTCCATCTAGTGGACAGAAGAGGAAATCTTCTTGAGGAGAAGGATCGACTTCCAAATTCTCTGCAGTAAATCCTTGCTGGCTGGAGGAAGAGGGGGCATAAAGGGGGGGGGGGTACTGTTACATCCCTTGCGGCGTGCTTGCATGGTGCACCACCTCCCACCATGCAAGACCACAATCTTACCTGTCAGTTAATGCTGCACTCTTTGTTTCAGTTCCTGCTGTGTCCATATCTCTTGTCTGATTGCTTAGGGCGTCGGCGCGGCTTTCTGCTGGTTTCTTATAGCTACTGTGTGCACAGTCCTAATGCGTCCCCAGCCTATTGCTGTGAGTCACTGGATACTTAAACCCCCTCCACCCAGTAGGAGGTGCCTGAGCAACACTTTCTCTCAGTTTGTCCTTTGCAACTGAATTGCCAGGTCCTGTCCTGTATCTAGTCTGTTCCGCCACCCTGGGGGCTGTATACCCAGGCCTGTTACCTGTCTGTTCTGCCACCCTGGGGGCTGTATACCCAGGCCTGTTACCTGTCTGTTTCTGCCACCCTGGGGGCTGAGTTCCCAGGCTCGTTTCTGTATCTTGTTTCTGTTTCAGTTCCTGTCTGAACAGTGTCCTAGCCTGTTCCTTGTTTGTTTCCATGTTTGTACCTTCCCTTTTCCTGCAGTGTCTGAACCTGCACCTAACTCCAACTCGTTGTCTCTGTACTTCTGTTTGTGAGTTTTGTGTCCACTCGCTACTTCATTGTAAGTACCTTGTGTGTATCTGGTTCTGCTTGTCCCCTTTCCCTGCCTCCGTATTTACCTCCTGTGTTCTAACCATCTTCCTGTATTTTCCAGTCTGTTCCATGTGAACAGAGCCCTGTCCTGTCTGCCTTCACCTGCTCTGCTCTGCTTGTTCACCGCTCCGGCGGTTCCGCTCTACTCCGCTTGTTTACCGCACCTGCGGTTCTGTTCTGCTCTGCTCGTTCACCGCTCCGGCGGTTCCGCTCTGCTCCACTTGTTTACCGCACCTGCAGTTCTGTTCTGCTCTGCTCGTTCACCACTCCGGCGGTTCCTCTCTGCTCCGCTTGTTTACCGCACCTGCGGTTCTGTTCTGCTCGGCTCATTCACCGCTCCGGCGGTTCCGCTCTGCTCCGCTTGTTTGCCACACCTGCGGTTCTGCTCTACTCTGCTCGTTCACCGCTCCGGCGGTTCCGCTCTGCTTCGTTTGTTTACCACACCTGCTGTTCTGTTCTGCTCTGCTTGTTCACCGCTCCAGCGGTTCCGCTCTGTTCCGCTTGTTTACCGCACCTGCGGTTTTGCTCCACTCTGCTTGTTCACCGCTCCTGCGGTTTTGCTCCGCTCTGCTTGTTCACCGCACCTGCGGTTTTGCTCCGCTCTGAAGTTGGGACCTGGTCCCGGTCCTATTTGTCTACCCTTTTATATGCATTACCTCAACTTTGATATACAGTAAGGTTTATAATATAGAAAGTGTAGGTACCGTCCCAATTTAGGGTCACCTTGCCGCTGGTGGGATGGCTTGTATACTTTTTTTGATCAAAAATAGTTCACTAAGTACCCTATATTTAATATGCAACTTTGCTTTACATTTATATATAATGATGGTAGGGTATGAGATATATTTTTTGTCTTTTGTAGGTTTTGCTTCTTTTTGCTAGTGTGAACATGCTCCTATTTCTTGCATGTGTACCATCTTAGACCTCAGTTCACATTGCTTGGTTTTTTGTCTTGTTTGCATTCTGTGCAAATTAAGGGTGTGGCATCCCCTTTGTTGAGCTGATTAGTATATATGTAGCTTACCACGGGCCTAGGTGGTCTGAAGTTGGAACCCGGTCCTATTTGTCTACCCTTTTATATACCCTTTTATATGCATTACTTCAACTTTGATATACAGTAAGGTTTTTAATATAGACAGTGTAGGTACCGTCCCAATTTAGGGTCACCTTGCTGCTGGTGGGACAGCTTGTATACTTTTTTTGATCAAAAATAGTTCACTAAGTACCCTATATTTAATATGCAACTTTGCTTTACATTTATATATAATGATGGTAGGGTATGAGATATATTTTTTGTCTTTTGTAGGTTTTGCTTCTTTTTGCTAGTGTGAACATGCTCCTATTTCTTGCATGTGTACCATCTTAGACCTCAGTTCACATTGCTTGGTTTTTTGTTCACCGCACCTGCGGTTTTGCTCCGCTCTGCTCGTTCACCACACCTGCGGTTTTGCTCCGCTCTGCTTGCTCACTGCACCTGTGGTTTTGCTCCGCTCTGCTTGTTCACCGTCCCTGCGGTTTTGCTGCGCTCTGCTTGTTCACCGCTCCTGCGGTTTTGCTCTGCTAGTCCACCGCACCTGCGGCTCTGTTCCTGTATCCCAGTCTGTACTGGTCCCTATCCAGCCTGTGTTCATACCTGCCAGTATCTGCCTGTCTGCATTCCAGCCGTGCCTGTCAGCACCCTCCTGCCTGCATACCAGCCGTGCTTGCCATTACCTACCTGCCTTCATACCAGCCGTGCTTGCCAGTACCCACCTGCCTTCATACCAGCCGTGCCTGCTAAGTACCCACCTGCTGTCATACCAGCCGTGCCTGCCAGTACCCACCTGTCTGCATACCAGCTAACCTGCCTGTTCCTGCATTCCCAGGTGTGGGTCAACAGCTGTGACCAGGGTCTGACCTGGAGTAGCACCTGGTCCCTCTGCTCGGTTCCTCCCTGGTTCGCGGAGTCGACTGAGCCGCTGTGCGACCTTGGTCGGATCGGGTTGATACTTAGTTACGCCCCTCCAGGCACTCCTCGGTTCATGGTACAGAAGGATCACTAATAATGCACACGCCAGTCAGTCCGGGCGCGAGTGCAACAAAAAGTAAAGTGACTTTAATGAATTCCAAATGATGAATCTGGTTCAAAGAGCTTGTTGTGACTATCCTGCTTTCCTTGTACTCAGACGACAACCACACCTGGTGCTTGTTGACACGCTGCGTTTTTGCAACTTTATTTCAGTATGTTTTTGCTGCAGAAAAAAATGGAGCATTTTATAGTACCAGCAAAGTAAATGAGACTTCTGAAATCTCATGCACATGCTGTTTATTCTTTAAAATTTGCAGCATGTCAATTCTTTCAGTGTTTTTAACCCATTTCACTGAATGTAAAAACATAAAAAAATGCACATATTTTACTCAGCATTTTTCATGTCAACACTTTTTTTTCTCCAGAAAAATCAGCTTTAAATACTCAATGTGTGCACATAGCTTAGGCTATGTCAACACAGAGTTTTTTGAGGAGTTTTTAAAGCAGCCACGCTTCAAAAAACACCAGAACAAAATATTTCAAAAGCTTATGAAAGACTTTCCTAATTCATTTCTATTGTGAAACCACTTTCTTGATCATATCTTTGCTCTTTTGAGCATTTTTTTTTTCATTTTTTTTCCGCTTGAGATTTTTAACACATTTCATTTTTTAAAACATCTGGTGGTAAAAAAAAAAGTTCATGTCACTTCTTTTAGCAGTTCCTAATGAAATCCACTAGGCACTGTCCAATCAGAAACCTGCAAAAAATGCTTTTAGAAAAAACTCTTCCAAAACCGCAAAAGCAAAACTCCTCCAAAAACTCTCCCAAGAAAAGTGGTTTTTCACTGCCTCAAAAAACTTCTGTGAGCACATAGCCTTAAAGAACTTAAGTTATAATGGGAGACAGGCAGGTGGTCTGCTGTATGCAAGGTTATTAAATTAGAGCATTGCTTAAAGGGAATCTGTCAGTAGGATCAATCCTAAGTTGTCTTAGTCTTATTCCTGAGGAATGTACGGTTTTGTTAATATGTAAATGAGGAGTTAAGATCTATGGGCCGGACATAGATCTCCATGAGAATCTGCCTCCAGAGCTCATTTTAAATGAAAGGGGAGTAACCAATGTGAGACATGTAGATCAGGAGAGCAGACTGACAGTCGTTATATGTTGATACAGGCGGGTTGAACCTACAACAGATTCCCTTTAAGCAGCGCTCTAGTTTAAAGCCCTTTCATATTTTCATCTGACCCTGGTCTTAAATTGACAATTCTCATGCACTGCAAAACACAAGTTTTGCAGTGTATGAGACTAGCAATCAAAGTGAAAAATAGTCTCATAGTGGGACTAAGTAAAAAGGTAAAAAATATATAGATATATTTCAATAAAATTTGTAAAAATGTTAAAACAGAAAAAACTTAAAAAATGTGAGGAAAACTGTTTTGCTACTAAGAACGCAGCTTTGATGGAAAAACAAATAAATGAAATACGTACACATAATTGGAATCGCCGCATCCGGAATGACTTGAACCATAGAAGTGTCACATTACTTTTCCCATTCAGTGAATACGGTAAAAAAAGTACACCAAAATAAAGATTTTTGCAGACACACAAAGAAATGGAATAAAAAGCAATCAAAAAGTTGTATGGAATAAAAAAAAATTGGTATCACTGAAAATGTCAACTCAACCTACAAAAAACAAGCCCTCATGGCTCTGTTGGCAAAATAATAAAAAAGTTACAGCTCTCAGAATATGGTGATGAAAAAACATTTTTAGAAAAGAAAAAAAAAATGTAGTGTGTAAAAGTAACAAAACATAAAAAAATGATATAAACGTGATAATGTTGTAATCGTGCTGAGTAGCTGACCCAAAGAATAAAGCCATTTTATGTCTTATACCGCACAGTGAATGGCATAAAAAAAAAAAAATTCTTAAACTGCTGTTTATTTGTTTATTGTGTATCCCAAAAATCAGACAGCTGTAGTAATACTCAGGCCATTCATGTCCCTATGCTGCGATTTTTTTCCATGCCGGCCATTTGTCCGTGTGGAAAATTGGCAATCTGCACTAGAATATTGGACAGCCCCATCCGTATAATACGCTAGTCTGAACAAACCCTTAGTCTCAGTGTACACTTATCCTGTGCTCTACACTGAGCACTTATCACTGCTTTTCTGTCTAAATCCCCCAAAAAAGTGAAAACTACCAATGGAACCATGAGGCAGGTGGAGTCAGTATGGGCTCCATCTGACCTCCCTTAGGCTATGTTCACACTAGGCGTTTTTTCAGCGTTTTTTTCTGCAGCAAGACCTGATCTCTTGGCAGGAAAGAATCTGCATTAAAAACGCAGATTTGGTGTGCTTTTTGGTGTGTTTTTTAGTGGGTTTTTGGTGCGTTTTTCAAGATCCCAAAGTTCAGCTTTGCTTACACCACAGAAGCATGAACACAGTGGCTCAGTGGTTAGCCTTGCAGCGCTGGGGTCCTGGGTTCAAATTCAACCAAGGACAACATCTGCAAGGAGTTTGTATGTTCTCCCCATGTTTGGTGGGTTTCCTCCAGGTTCTCCAATTTCCTCCCATACTCCAAAGACATAGTAATAGAGAATTTAGATTGTGAGCCCCAATGGGGACAGCGATGATAATGTATGTAAAGTGCTGCAGAATATGTTGGCGTTATATATAAAAATAAAGATTATTATTATTAAACCATATTAACCAGAATTTCAAATGTAACAGTGGGGGAGTTGAATTGTTCAGGAACAGATTACCTAAGAGATTGGCAGTGCATTGAGTTTGTAGGACACTATTAATTTTCACACTATGGTCTGCCATTGAGTTGCTCAGGGATTGTTCAATTTCAAACCTCTGTGGGCCACAGGTATTGTTCAATCTCACACCTAGGTGAACCAATGTTTACACTGTACACATCACTAATTTAATTAGACTGTTTTAATCCAAACTGCCATCTCAGGTGACCAAGACAAGATGGTAAAATCACAAAAATAAATGAGTTTCACATAATGTTGTACTTGCTTTCTTTCATTAGAAATGTAGAAAAACCTCATAGCTATGTTCACACTAGGCATTTTTTCAGTGTTTTTTTACTACCCATTACTTTTAATGGGTGAAAAACGCTGAAAGGAGTGACATGCTCTATTCTGCAAAAAAACATACAAAGCACAAAATACTGATCAAAGAAAAACCAAGGTGTTTGCATGAGATTTCTGGAATCTCATGGACTTTGCTGGTACTATAAAACACAGCTGAAAATTTGCATAAAAAATGCATTGAGAAAATGCTGAAAAAACACAATGTGTGAACATAGCCTTACAGTGGTGTCCATTTATTTCGACACCTTTTTTGCAAGGAAAAGTATGGCTGACCATAGTTGTGTGTACACCTAAAAAGATGGGTCACTGGAGTCCAGATGGAGTCCATAGTGTCTCCAACTGCCTCCTTAGGCCGGTTTCACAAGTCCGTACATTTCCAGTACCAGAAAAAATGGTTCCGGAGATACCCATGTCCTGTGTGTCCGTGTGTGTCACACGTGTGGCAACCGTGTGCCGCATCAGGATCACACGGACCGGCAAGTGGGAATCAGCGCTACAGATAGTGCCGGGTGCTGAACATTGCTCTCATCATGGTTCTCTGCTCCAGAGTCCGCTCCCTGGTGCGGCTTATTCTCCCCGGCTCGCCGGCGTCAGCGGTCAGTGGATTACAGCTGGGGACATCTCCAGACAGGTGAGTATATGTATTTTATTATTTTATTCTTATTTTTACACAGGGACACTGCAGGAGCAGACACTACTATCCTCATCATTGTCCCTGCTGGTGCTTATCCCAGCACCGGCAGAGAACCATGATGAGGGCAGTGTTCAGAACCCGGCGCTTGGGAACAGCACTAACTGTCACGCTGATTCCCAGGCGCCGGCCCGTGTCACTCTGATGACACATGGATGATGAGTCTGACACTTTTGCGGACTGCGCATCCGCAAAAAATCAGACATGTCAGCGTGTGGAGCACACAGACACACGGTCCGTGAAAACACACTGACTTGATTTGAATGGGTCTGCATGTGTCAGTGTCTCCAGTACGTGTGGAAACTCTCACCACACATACTGGAAACATGGACGTGTGAAAGAGGACTTATAGTGACTGGCTCTGTCGGGAGTTTTGTCTGAATCATGTTTTGGGGGATTTAGATGGAAGCTCAAACTTCAGGGTTCAGTGTAGAGCACATGATAAATATGAAATTAGTCTTAAAAGCGATCTAAACACGTTATGTACCACAAAATGCTACCAATAAAAACTTCAACTCATCCTGGAAAAAAGAAGCCCCCATTTATCATTCGTCATCTGTCCTTGGAAAAATAGGAGATTTCCACATTACTGGTAGCGTGAAGACTCTGGAAATTGAACATGGTTCCACTCACACCAAATAAAATCCAGCAAAATCTGCGTATCCAAATGCCTCTCTCCTTTCTCAGTCCCACAGTGTGCCTAAACTGCAGTAAGCAGTCACATGTTTAACATTGCTGTAACTGGAAGGACCCACTTAGCAACTTATTGGTTGTATGTCTCCAGAAGCACAAGCTGGGCACAATGTATTGGACACTACAATGGCATATATGAAATTCTCACAACATCCACTATGTGCTTTTTTCCTAGAAAATACAAGTGGAGCCCAAATAGTAACTGCACCTGTAGATTAATTATTCAAGAGATGTAATTTCCAAAATGGGTTCACTTTGGGGATTTTCTCCTGTTCTGGCACCTTAGGAGCTCTTCAAATGACACCCGCAAAATATTCCATCAAAATCTACATTGTGAAAATCAAATGGTGCTTTTTACTGAGCCCTGTTGTGTGGCTAAACAAAAGTTTCCGATTGCATATGTTGATGTTCCTCAACTCCAGTCCTCAAGAACCATCAACAGGTCATGTTTTCAGGATTTCCTTAATATTGCACAGGTGATGGAATTATTGCCTGTGCAGGTGATGCTATTATCACTTGGGCAATACTAAAGAAATCCTGAAAATATGACCTGTTGGTGGTTCTTGAGGACTGGAGTTGAGCAACACCGGCAATATGGGGTATCACTAGTAGTGTTGAGCGAATTTGTTTGGTATTTCAAATTTGGGTTTGTGTTCGGGGTTCCGGCTTGTTCGCGCTAAAAAATCGGCTCCGCCAATGAACATCCCTGATTTGCCACGCAGATGGCATCCCAATTACTAGGGGACCGCAGAACACCACTATTGAACACAGAGCAGTGTCAAAAGGTTGTTGGTTGGATAGCAGATAATGCTTCAAGTCACTTTGCCACCACCACCCTGTCTTCCACATGGTCAAGTCTCTGTAGCCGTGAGTCTGGACCGCATATTCCTCAGTCTGATCCTCCTTCCTCCCCCCATGCCGAGTGCCCGGGGACAACTGATCCCACAATTGGACACTCAGAAGAGCTGCTCATTTTTTCATTTATAGATTCGGGCCTCTCGCCCGGCCAGATTAAAGCGGGTGAAGAGGGGAACGCGCGTAGCCCAAATATTTGAGCAACCACGGTCACACAAAGGTAAAGGTGGGAAAGTACAGTTACTGTTGCAAGAGGTGGATGATGATAAGACACAATTGCCAAGAAGTCAGGAGGAGGACCAGGGTGCGGAAGTGGAAGACGAGGTGGTGGATGATATGGTAACTGACCCAACCTGGCAGGGGGACATGCAGAGCGAGGACAGTAGCACACAGGGGTAGGGAAGTGTAGCACCACAACAGACAGGAAGAAGCAGTGTAGTGGCTGCAGACACAAGACGAGAAAGCATTCCCCGTAACAACAACATGACGGCATTTGCCAGTACAGCTGTTAGGTCTTCTCGAGTCTAGTTGTTTTTTAAAGACTCTGCAGATAACCCCTAAAAGGCCATTTGCACCACCTGCCAGGCCAGCATCAGCAGGGGTGGCAAAACGACCAGCCTGACCACTACCAGCATGATCAGGCACATGGCAGCAAAGTACCCGACTAAGTGGGCCGAATCCCAGGGTCTAGAAACAGTTTCTGCGGGTGACACCACTGCTTCTTCCGCTGTTGTGCTTGCACGCCAATCCCCTGTCCATGGAGCATGAGAAGATGACTCCCGCCCTGCACGTGTGATTGCACACGCTCAACCATCAGCAAGCACCTCCACGTCCTTGTCCCAGCGCAGCGTTCAGTTGTCCCTACAGTCCCCCAGTCCTTGGAACGCAAGTGCAAATATGCAGCCAATGCCCCACAGGTCACACTACTAAGTTCACACATTTCGCGAATGCTTGCGCTTGAAATGTTGCCTTTTAGGCTCGTGGAGACGGAAGCTTTCCGCAACCTGATGGCAGCGGCCGTCCCTCAGTACTCGGTCTCCAGCCGCCACTATTTCTCCCAGTGTGCTGTTCCAGCATTACACGAGCACGTGTCCTACAATATTAGCCGTGCCCTCAGCAACGCAGTTACTGGGAAAGTCCATCTAACCACGGAAATGTGGAGAAATGCTTGTGGGCAGGGAAGGTACATCTCGCTGACTGCAAACTGGGTTAATAAAGTGGAAGCCAGGACCCAGTCGGACCTTGAGATGGAACACATTGTAACATACCTGGCGGCGTCCTTGCATAGTGATCCATCTCCCACTGTGCAAGAGCGCGCACTTGATCTCCTGTCCAGAATATCTCTCTGGCTTCCCCCCTTGCTGTCTGTTTGTGTCTGTTTCTGCTGCTTAAGGGCGGCGCCCGATCACTTCCTGCTTTTTGTACCTGCTGTGGGTCACACCCCTTGTGCGTCCTCAGCCTATTGCTGTCTGTCACCTGGTATATAGCTCAGCTGCTCCAATCAATCCCTGCCTGAGCATAGTGTTTCATTCAGTGTGTGCTTGCACTCTGAAGGTGCCAGGTCCCGTTCTGTGTTCTCTTGTCTGCCTATCCTGGAGGCTGTATTTCCAGGCCTGTCTGAACACGCTCCTAGCCTGTTCCTCCTGCCTTCTAGGGGCCGATTACCTAGACCCGCTCCTGTATCTTGTCTGTCCTGTCTGAACACGCACCTAGCCTGTTCCTCCTGCCTTCTAGGGGCCGATTACCTAGACCCGCTCCTGTATCTTGTCTGTCCTGTCTGAACACGCTCCTAGCCTGTTCCTCCTGCCTTCTAGGGGCCGATTACCTAGACCCGCTCCTGTATCTTGTCTGTCCTGTCTGAACACGCTCCTAGCCTGTTCCTCCTGCCTTCTAGGGGCCGATTACCTAGACCCGCTCCTGTATCTTGTCTGTCCTGTCTGAACATGCTCCTAGCCTGTTCCTCCTGCCTTCTAGGGGCCGATTACCTAGACCCGCTCCTGTATCTTGTCTGTCCTGTCTGAACACGCTCCTAGCCTGTTCCTCCCGCCTTCTAGGGGCCGATTACCTAGACCCGCTCCTGTATCTTGTCTGTCCTGTCTGAAAACGCTCCTTGCCTGTTCGTCCTGCCTCTCTGGGGGCCGTATTCCCAGACCCGCTCCTGTATTCCGCTGCAGTGTCGGTCTCCTCCGTACACTCAGTTCCAGTCTGAACTCTCTCCTATCCTTTACCTGTTTTGCCTCTATGTCCGTTCCCTTCCTTTTTCTGCAGAGTCTGAACTCGTACCTAACTCCTGCTTGTTGTCTCTGTACTCCCGTTTGTGAGTTTGTGGTCCACTCGCTACTTCACTGCAAGCACCCTGTGGGTATCTGGCTCTGCCTTTCCCTTCCTGTCTGTTCCGTGTGAACAGAGCCCTGTCCCCCCTGCTCAGCCTTGCCTGCTCTGACTCCTTTGCTCACCGCTCCGGCGGTTCTAGCCTGCTCTGACTCCTTTGCTCACCGCTCCGGCGGTTCTAGCCTGCTCTGACTCCTTTGCTCACCGCTCCGGCGGTTCTAGCCTGCTCTGACTCCTTTGCTCACCGCTCCGGCGGTTCTAGCCTGCTCTGACTCCTTTGCTCACCGCTCCGGCGGTTCTAGCCTGCTCTGACTCCTTTGCTCACCGCTCCGGCGGTTCTAGCCTGCTCTGACTCCTTTGCTCACCGCTCCGGCGGTTCTAGCCTGCTCTGACTCCTTTGCTTACCGCTCCGGCGGTTCTAGCCTGCTCTGACTCCTTTGCTCGCTGCTCCAGCAGCCTTGCTCCGCTCTGACCCTTTTGCCCACTGCTCCGGCAGTCTCGCTCCGCTCTTATCCTTTTGCTCACTGCTCCGGCAGTCTTGCTCCACTCTTGCTCACCGCTCCAGGCTGTCTCGTCCTGCTTTACTCTTGCTCACTGCTCCGGCAGTCTCGCTCAGCTCTGACCCTTTGCTCACTGCTCCTGGCGGCCTTGTCCTGCTCTACTCTTGCTCACCGCTCCAGGCGGTCTTGTCCTGCCCTGTTCTCGCTCACCTCTCTGGGCGGCCTCACTCTGCTGTGTTTGTCCGCCACATCTGTGGTTCTGTTCCTGAGTCCCAGTGTGTACTGGGTCCTATCCCGCCAGTGTCCCTACCTGCTAGTGCCTCCCTGTCTGCACTCTAGCTGTGCTTGCCTGTACCCCTCTGCCTGTATTGTTCCTGAGTCCCAGTGTGTACTGGGTCCTATCCCGCCTGTGTTCCTACCTGCTAGTGCCTCCCTGTCTGCACTCTAGCTGTGCTTGCCTGTACCCCCCTGCCTGCATACCTGCCTGCCTGCATACCAGTCGTGCCTGCCTATACCCACCAGTCTGTGCGCCAGCCTAACCAGCCTGTTCCTGTATTCCCCTGTGTGGGTCAACAGCCGCGTCCGGGGTCTGTCCTGGAGTAGCACCTGGTCCCTCTGCTCGGTTCCTCCTTGGTGCACTGGCGTCGTATGCCGTCGTGCGACCCTGGTCGGATCGGGTGAATATCTAGTTACGCCCCTCCAGGCATTCACTCTCCGGCACGGTCCAGTGGAATCACACGCACACGCCGCTCAGCCCGGGCGTGTGCATTACAGCATGCTCAGGCCATGGTTCCCGTTAAGCCCCACGGCCTTCGCTCTCTGAGAAGTTTTCCAGCGAATACATGCATTAAAATAAATAAATAAATTTTTTTTTCCCTTTAGCTGAGTTCCAGGTGAATTACGCACCCGTCCAGATGGATCTATCTGCTCTCGTCCCTGCGGATCCGCTACGTTATTATGGGGATCCAAGACAAAGTCGTGCATTTGTGGAGCAATGCATGCTACACTTCAAGTTCTACCCTCTATGTTTTCCCACCGATCGGGTTAAGGTGGCATTCATTATGTCTTACCTGGCGGGTGATGCCTTGGAATGGATCAACCCGATATATGAAACACAGGATCCGATCCTCCTGGACCTAATGGCCTTCCTGGTGGCCTTTCTAATGGTCTTCGATGATCCTAACCCGGAGGCTCCTGCTGAAGCTTCACTTCCCAATATCCCGGAGCAGCCCCAATGGGTAATGTGTGTGGGTAGCGCAATAGTCCTCCAGCCCAATGAGACTACTGCCCACCCAGAATCCTCACAGGGTGACTACGCTTTCCGGAATACTTCTCCCAACCTCAAGAGGCAGTCCAGACGTGCTAGGCGTAGAGGCAAGCCGTCACGCCAGGGTCTGTCCTCCCTGAGACCTCCTGACCCCAACCTTGAAGTCCCTACTGAAGCTTCATCTCCCTGTATCCCGGAGAAGCCCCAACGGGTAATGTGCGTGGGTAGTGCACCAGTTCTCCTGCCCGAAGAGACTTCTGCCCATCCAGACTCCACACAGGGGAACTTCCTGCACCCGGCATCAGATGCTTCACCCACTTTAACCGGTGTGCATGTCCAAGGATGCTCCAAAGCTGTGGTTACCTCAGAGTCTGTGCACCTCTACTACCTGGCGGAGGATCCCCTGTTGCCTCCTGAATCCTCCGGGATACCACTCGATGACAAATGGAGAGAGACTTCTCTACACCCGGTACTCGATACTTTGTCCGCTTCGTCCTGTGAGCCTGACAATGGGTACCCCAAAGTGGTAGTTACCCCCGAGGCTCTACACCCCTCCAACCAGGCGGAGGACCTCCAGTTGTCTCCTGAACCCTTCGGGGTGCTACCTGGTAGCGAAAGGACAGAGACTCTCCTATACTCTGTATCTGATACCTCGCTTGCTTCGTCCAGTGAGTCCGACCTAGTGTACTCTGAAGCAGAGGTTACCCGTGAGTCTCTACACCCCTCTGACCAGGCGGAGGACCGCCAGTTGTCTCCAGAACCCTTCGGGGTGCCACCTGGTGGTGAATGGACAGAGACTTTCCTATACTCGGTACCCGATACCTCGCCTGCTTCGTCCAGTGAGTCCGACCTAGTGTACTCTGAAGCAGATGTTTTCTCTGAGCCTCTGCACTCTTCTGACCCGGCGGAGGACCTCCAGTTGTTTCCTGAATCCTCCGGGGTACCACCAGATAACAAAGAGACAGTGACTTTTCCTCATTATGTACCTGATAACCCGTCTATTTCTTCCTGTGAGCTTGACAAGATGTACCTCGAAGCAGAGATTACCCCCAAGTCTCTGTCCCCCTCCAACCCGGTGGAGGACTTCCAGTTGTCTCCTGTACCCTCTGGGGTGCCACCTGAAAATATGTGGAGAGAGACTTCCTTGTGTGCTGTTCCTGGTACTCCATCCGTTTCGTCTGTTGCTGAGGATGGCTGGATAGGAGGTAGCATCCTAGCTAACCAGATGAGACCAGTTTCTCCAGTGGACAGTGGAAGTGATCTCCTTGAAGTGAAGGATTGGCCCTCGAATTCCCTGCGGAAGATTCTGGCAGGCCTGAAGAAGAGGGGGCGTAAGGGGGGGGTACTGTAACATACCTGGCGGCGTCCTTGCATAGTGATCCATCTCCCACTGTGCAAGAGCGCGCACTTGATCTCCTGTCCAGAATGTCTCTCTGGCTTCCCTCTATGCTGTCTGTTTTTGTCTGTTTCTGCTGCTTAAGGGCGGCGCCCGATCACTTCCTGCTTTTTGTACCTGCTGTGGGTCACACCCCTTGTGCGTCCTCAGCCTATTGCTGTCTGTCACCTGGTATATAGCTCAGCTGCTCCAATCAATCCCTGCCTGAGCATAGTGTTTCATTCAGTGTGTGCTTGCACTCTGAAGGTGCCAGGTCCCGTTCTGTGTTCTCTTGTCTGCCTATCCTGGAGGCTGTATTTCCAGGCCTGTCTGAACACGCTCCTAGCCTGTTCCTCCTGCCTTCTAGGGGCCGATTACCTAGACCCGCTCCTGTATCTTGTCTGTCCTGTCTGAACACGCACCTAGCCTGTTCCTCCTGCCTTCTAGGGGCCGATTACCTAGACCCGCTCCTGTATCTTGTCTGTCCTGTCTGAACACGCTCCTAGCCTGTTCCTCCTGCCTTCTAGGGGCCGATTACCTAGACCCGCTCCTGTATCTTGTCTGTCCTGTCTGAACACGCTCCTAGCCTGTTCCTCCTGCCTTCTAGGGGCCGATTACCTAGACCCGCTCCTGTATCTTGTCTGTCCTGTCTGAACACGCTCCTAGCCTGTTCCTCCTGCCTTCTAGGGGCCGATTATCTAGACCCGCTCCTGTATCTTGTCTGTCCTGTCTGAACACGCTCCTTGCCTGTTCGTCCTGCCTCTCTGGGGGCCGTATTTCCAGACCCGCTCCTGTATTCCGCTGCAGTGTCAGTCTCCTCCGTACACTCAGTTCCAGTCTGAACTCTCTCCTATCCTTTACCTGTTTTGCCTCTATGTCCGTTCCCTTCCTTTTTCTGCAGAGTCTGAACTCGTACCTAACTCCTGCTTGTTGTCTCTGTACTCCCGTTTGTGAGTTTGTGGTCCACTCGCTACTTCACTGCAAGCACCCTGTGGGTATCTGGCTCTGCCTTTCCCTTCCTGTCTGTTCCGTGTGAACAGAGCCCTGTCCCCCCTGCTCAGCCTTGCCTGCTCTGACTCCTTTGCTCACCGCTCCGGCGGTTCTAGCCTGCTCTGACTACTTTGCTCACCGCTCCGGCGGTTCTAGCCTGCTCTGACTCCTTTGCTCACCGCTCCGGCGGTTCTAGCCTGCTCTGACTCCTTTGCTCACCGCTCCGGCGGTTCTAGCCTGCTCTGACTCCTTTGCTCACCGCTCCGGCGGTTCCAGCCTGCTCTGACTCCTTTGCTTACCGCTCCGGCAGTTCTAGCCTGCTCTGACTCCTTTGCTCGCTGCTCCGGCAGCCTTGCTCCGCTCTGACCCTTTTGCCCACTGCTCCGGCAGCCTCGCTCCGCTCTTATCCTTTTGCTCACTGCTCCGGCAGTCTTGCTCCACTCTTGCTCACCGCTCCAGGCGGTCTCGTCCTGCTTTACTCTTGCTCACTGCTCCGGCAGTCTCGCTCAGCTCTGACCCTTTGCTCACCGCTCCTGGCGGCCTTGTCCTGTTCTACTCTTGCTCACCGCTCCAGGCGGTCTTGTCCTGCCCTGTTCTCGCTCACCTCTCTGGGCGGCCTCACTCTGCTGTGGTTCTGTTCCTGAGTCCCAGTGTGTACTGGGTCCTATCCCGCCAGTGTCCCTACCTGCTAGTGCCTCCCTGTCTGCACTCTCGCTGTGCTTCCCTGTACCCCTCTGCCTGTATTGTTCCTGAGTCCCAGTGTGTACTGGGTCCTATCCCGCCTGTGTTCCTACCTGCTAGTGCCTCCCTGTCTGCACTCTAGCTGTGCTTGCCTGTACCCCCCTGCCTGCATACCCGCCTGCCTGCATACCAGTCGTGCCTGCCTATACCCACCAGTCTGTGCGCCAGCCTAACCAGCCTGTTCCTGTATTCCCCTGTGTGGGTCAACAGCCGCGTCCGGGGTCTGTCCTGGAGTAGCACCTGGTCCCTCTGCTCGGTTCCTCCTTGGTGCACTGGCGTCGTATGCCGTCGTGCAACCCTGGTCGGATCGGGTGAATACCTAGTTACGCCCCTCCAGGCATTCACTCTCCGGCACGGTCCAGTGGAATCACACGCACACGCCGCTCAGCCCGGGCGTGTGCATTACAGCCATCCTCCCGATGCCGATGATTGCGGGCCCTGGGTCAATCAGGGTTGCCCTCACATTCTACAGCTCGTGCACCTCCTCCTCCTCCTCTTCAGCCTCCATCTCCGAAATGACCACATCAGTCACAAGCTGGAAGCACAGCAGCACTGCCTCAGCCAGGCAGCAACAGGCTCTGCTGAAGCTAATATGCTTAGGTGACAAACCGCACAATGTTGAAGAGTTGTGGACAGCTCTGAAAGAGCAGGCAGATCTGTGGCTGACACCACTGAACCTACAGCCAGGCATGGTCGTGTGTGACAATGGCTTGAACCTGGTAGCGGCTCTGAAGTGAGGTAAGCTCACACACGTACCATACCGGGCCCATGTGCTTAACCTCGTAGGTCAGCGGTTTCTCAAAACCTACCCGGATCTGCCGGATCTGCTTGTCAAAGTGTGTCCATTTAGAAAGTCAGATACAGATTCCGCCGCCTTGCCATGCTTCAGCAGAGTTTGCAGCTTCCAGCTCACGGACTGGTGTGTGATGTCCACACGCATTGGAACTCTACATTGCAGATGTTGGGAAGGATTTGTGAGCAGAAGAGGGCAGTTGTTAACTACCAGCATCAACAAAGCCGTTGGTATTCAGGTCAGACTCCACACATAAGACCTCAGGAGTGGACATGGATGTCAGACATCTGTACCATCCTCCAAAACTCTGTCTTCTGAAACACTCTCTGCTCACAATTAAAGAGGATGCAGTGCAGGCAGATCACTATGAGATGGAGCAAGGAACCATACAGGGTGATTCCACACAGCCCAGCTTCATCTCATCCCAACGTGGATTGGGTGACAATAAGGAAGAGGAGGAGGAGAGGGAAGAACAGGAGCTAGTTTCCTGCGCTATAGACGGTACTACCTGCACAACTGTCATACCGTCTGTTCAGCGTGGATGGCCTGAGGACAGGGAGGAGGAGGAGGAGGAGGAGAGTATGGTCAGTCGTCCTCTTGGTGAGGACACGGAAGTCTTGCCTGTTAGCAGTCTGGCACACATAGCTGAGTTTATGTTACGCTGCCTTTCCCGTGATGCTCGCGTTCTCCAAATTTTGGGTGACAGTCATTACTGGTTGGTGACACTTCTAGACCCACGCTACAAGGAGAACTTTCTGTCTCTTATTCCCATGTCGGACAGGCCTAATAAAATGGGGCAGTACCAGAAGGCCCTTGTTGCGGAATTATTAAAAAAATTCCCATCTGAAAACGCTGGCGGCAGAGGTCACAGTTCGTTGGACAACCAAGGAGTACAGGCGAGAGAGACACAAACCCAATCCAGCAGAAGCAGCGGAACACTATCAAAGTTCTGGGACAGTTTTCTCAGACTCTCCCATTGCACAGGCCCTGATGCGTGGGGTACTCTCACAAGGAGGGAAAAGTTTCGGAAGATGCAGAGGGAGTACCTTGCCAACCATACCAACGTCCTCCATGATTCTTCTGTGCCTTATAATTATTGGGTATCAAAGCATGAACTGGCTCTCTACGCCTTGGAGGTCCTGGCCTGCCCGGCCTTTAGCGTTTCGTCAGAACGGGTTTTTAGTGCTGCTGGTGGAATTATAACCGATAAGCGCATCCGCCTGTCAACTGAAAATGCTGACAGTTTATAAAAATAAACAAGGGTTGGATTGGGCAAGACTTCTCAACACCACCAAATTATAGCAGCATAACATAAACTCAAATCCAGTGTCTTCTTTTGGGAGGTCTAACTTTATTCCCATGCACCTCTGTCTTCACACCCAGACATGGGTATACGCTTCCTGATTTTGTCTATTTGCTCTTGTCCTCCTCCTTCTCCTCATCCTCATCCTCCACCACCATATCACCACCATATCTACCACATCACCATATCTACGTTTCTTGCAAGGGGCATTGGAATGCCTCCAATTTCTTGGCAGTCGTTGCATTCACGGTATAGGCAAACAGTATGGGAGACCCACTTCCTAATAATGGGAACATTTTTTTCAGGAGACCCTCCTCTACATCTCTTGCAAGGGGCATAGGAGTGCCTCCACAATTTTGGCAGCCGTTGCAGTCACTACATATGCAAGAACAGTATGGGAGACCCACTGCTTTCTAATGGGAACATGTCGTTACTGAGGCCTACCTTTATGTGTCTTTAATTTGTTATTGGATTTTTTCCCAAATTTTGGCAGCTGTTGTACTCACTGCCCTATAACTGGATAGCAGAAACGCTCCTTTCTAATGGGAATATGTCGTTTTTGAGGCCAACCTCTATGTGTCTTTAAATTGTTATTGGGGTTTTTCCCAAATTTAGACAGCCATTGTACTCACTGCATACCCTATAACTGGATAGTAGAACCGCTCATTTCTAGGAACATGTCGTTACTGTGGTCCACCTCTATGTGTCTTTAAATTGTTATTGGGGTTTTTCCTAAATTTTGGCAGCCGTTGTACTCAATGCATACCCTATAACTGGATAGCAGAACCGCTCCTTTCTAGGAACATGTCATTACTGAGGCCCACCTCTTTGTGTCTTTAAATTGTTATTGCGGTTTATCCAAATTTTTGGCAACCGTTGTACTCACTGGATACCTAAAACTGTATAGCAGACCCGCTCCTTTCTAATGGGAACATGACATTACTGTGGTCGACATCTATGTGTCTTTAAGTTGTTATTGGGGTTTTTCCAAAATTTTGGCAGCCATTGTACTCATTTCATACCCTATTACTGTATAGCAGACCAGCTCCTTTCTAATGGGAACATGTCGCTACTGTGGCCCACCTCTATGTGTCTTTAAATTGTTATTGGGGTTTTTCCTAAATTTTGGCAGCCGTTGTACTCACTGCATCCCCTATAACTGGATAGCAGAACTGCTCCTTTCTAGGAACATGTCATTACTGAGGCCCACCTCTATGTGTCTTTAAGTTGTTATTAGTTTTTTTTCCAAATTTTGCCAGATGTTGTACTCACCGCATACCCTATAACCGTGTAGCAGACCCGCTCCTTTCTAATGGGAACATGTTGTACTCGTTACTGAGGCCCACCTCTATGTGTCTTTAAATTGTTATTGGGGTTTTTCCCGAATTTTGGCAGCCCTTGTACTCACTGCATGGGCATTACCACTATAGGAGACCCACTTCTTTATAATGGAAACATTTTTTTTACTGATGCCCTCCTCTATGTCTCTTCAAATTGGTATTGGGGTGCATTCAAATTTTTGGCAACCCTTGCAGTCACTGCATATATGCAATAACAGTATAGGAGACCCACTCGTTAATAATGGAAACAACAAAGCATAGCCGGCTGATGTCTCTCTAACAATAACAAGGGCAACCTGATGGCCCTATAAAAATAGGCTTTGTGACTTGCAGAGTCCCTCCTTCATAAATGAATGAGGATGTGTCTGATGATGTCTCACACTCTGCATGGCCAGATAAGATAGTAAAATGCTAAAATGACATTTACCGGTAAATGTATTTTTCACCGTTGAAAGCAATGCAAAAGTGCAAAAACGCATTAAAAACGCTTCGTGTGAACATAGCCCAATGTGTTGAGGAGCATTTTTGTTTTTGGTTATTTATTTTCCCTTATATACAAGTCATTACCCTGGAAAGGATGTTCCTTAACATATTTCCCAGGAAAATCCATTTTGGTTTCGTTTTTGAATGTGGCGTAATACTCTGACAACATTGCTGATAGCAGTGACCTGGGAGTCAGAGATGCTTCCAGGGGTCTTCCCCATGCTGTTCTCATTTGAGCACTGTTCCCATCAATTTGGGAAATTTTTAGGCCCTCTGCAAACCGCCAGGGGTGGAGCCGCCGGAAAAATGCTTGAGTTTCTCCTAGAATTACATTGGGCTTGTTGTTCGGATCGAGCACCCGAGTATTCCAATTTGTTTGACCCGAGCAATGAGCACCCGAGCATTTTAGTGCCCGCTCATCACTAGTTCAGGCACTTGTTCAGTTTAAACCCTCCAAAGAAACTGAATTTGGACATATGTGCCGATGGGGCCATAGACTATAATAATGCCATTTTCGAGCGTAAAGTAAAAGTAAAGTTAAAGTAATGATGGACACTCGTTTTTCTTTACTTAGCTGTTTTTTTCTTGCCATAATACAAATTCTAAGTCTATTCAGTAGGACTATCAGCTGTGTATCCACCTGACTTCTGCACAACACAACTGATGGTCCCAACCCCATTTATAAGGCAAGAAATCCCACTTATTAAAACTGACAGGGCACACCTGTGAAGTGAAAACCATTTCTGGTGACTACCACTTGTAGCTCATCAAGAGAATGCCAAGAGTGTGCAAAGCAGTCATCAAAGCAAAAGGTGGCTACTTTGAAGAACCTAGAATATAAGACATATTTTCAGTTGTTTCACACTTTTTTGTTAAATATATAATTCCACATGTGTTAATTCATAGTTTTGATGCCTTCAGTGTGAATGTATAATTTTCATAGTCATGAAAATACAGAAAAATCTTTAAATGAGAAGGTGTGTCCAAACTTTTGGTCCGTACTGTGCATGCAGCACATAAATGCATGTTTCACAATGGCCATGAATCAGAAAAACCTACAAAAAGCAAAATGAAAATAAACCCTGCTGTAAATAAATAAAAAGCAAGTGAAATAGGGTTCTTAGTAACACTGTTTTTGATCAAAAATAGTATGAAAGCTTTCCCACCGCGACAAGGTGAACCCGTTCGGGATAGAACCTACTCTGTCTAATATTAAAAACTTTACCATGTGTCAAAGTTGACCTCTGTGTGAATAAGGGCAGACTAAGGCTCTGGTCCCAAACTAGGAACACCAGCCAAAGGAAGCTTTTAAATGTGTTATCCAGCTCTAGGAAGGAAGGCCACACCCAGGTTTGCACAGAATGCAAAATATACAAAGAAAAAAACACAATATTTGAACTTTCTTTAAAATGGTATACATGCAGCACATAAATGCATGTTTCACAATGGCCATGAATCAGAAAAACCTACAAGAAGCAAAATGAAAATAAACCCTGCTGTAAATAAATAAAAAGCAAGTGCATTTAAATAAAATCGGGTTCTTAGTAACACTGTTTTTGATCCTACTCTGTCTAATATTAAAAACCTTACCATGTGTCAAAGTTGACCTCTGTGTGAATAAGGGCAGACTGAGGCTCCAGTCGCAAACTAGGAACACCAGCCAAGGGATGCTTTTTAATATTAGACAGAGTAGGTTCTATCCCGAATGGGTTCACCTTGCCGTGGTGGCATAGCTTTCATACTATTTTTGATCAAAAGCAGTGTTACTAAGAACCCTATTTTATTGAAATGCACTTGCTTTTTATTTATTTACAGCAGGGTTTATTTTCATTTTGCTTCTTGTAGGTTTTACATGTAGATATTTAACAAGACATGATCTCAAAACCAGGGCTGTGAAGTCGGACAGCCAAACCTCCGACTCCTCAATTTCTCTGACTTTCAACTCCAACTCCAACTTCGACTCCTCAATTTTCCTGATTTCCAGCTCCGACTCCTCAATTTCCCTGATTCCCGACTCCACAGCACTGCCTCACTACTGGGCATGTACATAAAGTGCAAAACAGATTCAGCTCAACTAAAAGCCGAGATCCTTTGATCAGGAACAGAACAGACACTTATAGAACATTTCAGAACTTTCCAAAATTGTTATGAAACATTTACAGCACATTCTGAATTGTACTACTGTACCCAATTTATTATATATTTTAGAAGTCGGAGTCGGTCCATTTTACACCGACTCGGATCCACCAAAATGGATCCCGACTCTGACTCCACGACTCCGACTCCATATCCCTGCTGAAAACTGTTATTTCATGGAAAAACATGTACTAAAACAGACATGTCAAGATTATTGACAAATCCCTTTTAAGTGCAGGGCCTTTGATATTCTAGGCAGAGTATCTTAAAAGCATGTGGACTTTAAGTCATAATAGCTAATCTGGAACTGGAGCATTCACACATTTCCTGGTGAAGGTGTATATTACTGTCGTACTTGGCACTTCAATATGTTAAAGATAAAACAATACAAAGGCACAAATTGTTTTTTGCAGTTTTCTTTCACGGCTTTGGTCCTTTTTTTTATTATGCTCCCTAGATCTGTGTGCTACAGATGGTTTCTTATAACTTCTTTTGTCTCATATCTTCACAGTTGCAAATTGCTTTGCATACAGTTTTCTTCAAAGCTTATACAAGACATTCAGCTGTTCCCATCACAGCAGCCAGGCTGCACTCAGCGAGCACTAATAACATGGAATCAGGCTGCAGGGTAATAACAAGTTTATTCTACTGTGCATTCATTTTACATAAGTAAGAATTTTAGTAAAATATTAATGTGAACTGTGTATTTAAAGTGCACTCACTGAATGCTAATATTCATTTATTTCACATGTAATACAAATTATTTCTCCGGAAAAAAACTATTCGTAATGTGCTTTACCAGTTATTTGCCGGACACTCGACAACACACATCTTACCATTCCCATCACTGTGAAAGTTGTGGCTTTCTGCAATTTAGCGTAGGGATCTTTCATACGTCAGTGTCTCCGG
The DNA here is from genome assembly GCF_046119375.1 of Phyllobates terribilis. NCBI lineage: Eukaryota > Metazoa > Chordata > Amphibia > Anura > Dendrobatidae > Phyllobates > Phyllobates terribilis. The sequence continues at coordinate 210,895,799 of NW_027362769.1, read as the reverse complement.
TACATGTGGTGACAGTTTCCACACGTATCGGAGACACTAACACACGCAGACCCATTCAAAGCTATGGGTCTGCGCACATGTCAGTCTGCTTCCAGGGACCCTGTGTCCGTATGCTCCACACGTACACATGTCCGTTTTTTACATGCTGCACAATGGGAATCAGTGTACATTTAGCACTGTTCCCAAGTGCTAGGTGCTGAACACTGCCCTCATGATTGTGCCTTCCTCATGCTGTAATCAGCACGAGCAAGGGACAATGTTGGGAGTAGTAGTCTGCTCCTGTAGTGTCCATGTGTAAAAATAAGAATAAAATAATAAAATCCTATACTCACCTAGTCGGAGATGTCCCCCACGGTAATCCTTTGACCTCTGACGCCGAGGAGCCAAGGAGAATGAGCCACTCCAGCGAGCGGGCCCCGGAGCTACACTGAGCTCAGGAGCAGTGCCCAGTCAGTAAGCTCCACTCAGTGCAGGACCTCGCTTGCTGGAGCGGCTCATTCTCCCCAGCTCCTTGGCGTCAGCGGTCAGAGGATTATAGCTGGAGACATCACCGGACAGTTAAGCATAAGTATTTTAGTATTTTATTCTTATTTTTGCACATGGACACTGCAGAAGCAGACTACTACTCCCAACATTGTCCCTTGCTCGTGCTCATCACAGCTCGAGCAAGGGACAATGATGAGGACAGCATTCAGCACCCAGCGCTTGGGAACAGAGCTAACTGTACACTGATTCCCAGGCGCTGAGACATGTGCCTCTGATGCGGCACATGGACGGCACATGTGTGCCACACACAGACACGGATATCTCTGGTATGGGTTTTTCCAGTACCGGAAAAATCTGGACTTGTGAAACCGGCCTTATAGAAAGGGGTCTCAAGTAACTATCCCCTGTGATGTCCATATGAACCTGTAGGTATAACCAGTTCTCAGAAAGATCAGAGTCAGACGAGAAAAGCAATGTGATCTTCATCCAGGAAACGCGAACAATTTTCATCCCTATGGTCAACCATGTGACATCAATATGTCCGTATTTGACGTCCTTGTGACATCAGCGTGTCCATATTTTATGTCCATATGACATCCGCATGTCCATATTTTACATCAGTGTGACATCCGTGTGTCCATCTTTTACATCAGTGTGACATCCGTGTGTCCATCTTTTACATCAGTGTGACATCTGTGTGTCCATCTTTTACATTAGTGTGACATTTGCATGTTCATCTTTTACATCAGTGTGACATCCGCGTGTCTTTATTTTACATCCGTCTGTCCTTCTTTTACAACAGTGTGACATCCGTGTGTCCTTATTTTACATCAGTGTGACGTCCATGTGTCCTTATTTTATGTCAGTGTGACATTCATGAGGCCTTACTTTACATTAGTGAAACATCCGTGTGTCCTTATTTAAGTCAGTGTGACGTCCGTGTGGGAGTCAGAGGTGACCCCCTCTAGTACTAGTATGGTAATCAGAAGCACCTGAAGCACAAACTGCAGTGCATGACTTAACGTTTTGAGTGACTTCATGGAGTTAAAGCAGAAGAACATAAAATGCCGTTCACACTGAGAGATAGCTAGATAGAACATAGAATAAGATACTAAAATTGTTGCACTGTTGCTGTCGCCATTATTGCCAATATTGTGTGACTTGTTATCTAGTACTGGAATAACTGACTGTTTCCATAACTAACACTTTCATTTTTCAATCCAACTCAGGCATACTGCAATTTTTATTCCTCAGAGCAACTGGGTCCGGGGAGAAAGTCAGACATGTGCACGGACCCATAAAATAAGGGCTCTTTCACTCATCCGTGTGTCCGGTACATGTGGTGACAGTTTTCACACGTACCGGAGACACTGACACACATAGACCCATTCAAATCTATGGGTCTGCGCACATATCAGTGTGTTTCTATGGACCGTGTGTCCGTGTACTCCACATGCTGACATGTCAGTTTTTTTGCGGATGCACAGTCAGCAAAAGTTTCTCACACTGAACACACATGGATGACATCCATGTGTCATCAGTGTGACACATACCTGTGCCTGGGAATCAGCAGTACAGTTAGTGCTGTTCCCAAGTGCCGGGTGCTGAACACTGCCCTCATCATGGTTCCCTGCCGATGCTGCGATCAGCACCAGTAGAGACAATGATGAGTGTAGTAGTCTTCTTCCGCAGTGTCCAAGTGTAAAAATAAGAATAAAATAATAGAATTCATATACTCACCTGTTCGGAGATGTCCCCCGCTGTAATCCTCTGACCGCTGATGCCGCGGAGCCGGGGACAATGAGCCGCTCCTGCCAACGGGTCTCGCACCGAGCTCCTGTCCTGTCCTGTCACTCACTGAGCGCAGCTCCGGAGCCGCTCGCTGGAGCAGCTCATTCTCCCCGGCTCCCCGGCGTCAGAGGATTACTTCGGGGGACATCTCCGGACAGGTGAGTATGTATATGGATTTTATTATTTTATTCTTATTTTTACACAGGGACACTGCGGGAGAAGACTACTACTACCCTCATCATTGTCACTACTGGTGCTGATCGTAGTGCCGGCAGGGAACCATGATGAGGGCAGCATTCAGCACCTGGCACTTGGGAACAGCGCTAACTGTAGCTCTGATTTCCAGGCGCCGTCTGTGTGATCCTGATGTGGCACATGGGCGGCACATGGTTGCCACACGTGTGTCACACATGGACACACAGGACACGGACATCTCCTGTACCGTTTTTTCCGGCACCAGAAATATACGGACGTGTGAAACCGGCCTAACATTGGTCCCGGTGCGATCCGATGTTTTGTCAGATAACAGTCGAGCCCATACTTTATAGTTACCACTTCGATAAAATAAAGAATTCTTAAATATTTACCTGTCTTATATAAGGACCTGAAATGATATACCATCTTGGATAATGGGTGCAAGTTTGTCACAAAAGGGCTGTTTCACCTAGTCTTTTTACCTCCAAATCCAAATGACAGACGTGGCTCAACAAGAAAGGTTTCTACAAAAGTGGACAGTACCCATGTAAAATGTGCAATTTTCACAAAAAATTTAAAGAATTTTTTAAATCTACTTTCAGCCGGTTTTTTCCAATTCGCAATTCTATCAATTGCAACTCATACATTGCAAACCACGTCAATTTTTATTTGTGGGTTACACTAGCAGAAAGTGAGAATTTGTGAGCACCTTAATGATATTGGTAATGGTGCAAAGAAAATGAATATTTTGGGTGCTGATAAATATCTAATAGACACACATCAATTTGATACCAGTGGCTTCCGCACATATGGCATAGAACTGGTTAATAAGCATGCTTGAGGCGGGGATTCTTGGAGAGCATTACTGAACCATGAAGCCTTCTGGATGATCCATTTAATTTATATTGTACCACTTGTCTTCAATTTAAAAATGGAAATTTTATATCATTACTACCCAATGATTTTTCTAACTATATATCATGCAAATGTGATCCTGCTATATTTGCTATATATGTTGTATCGATGCCGGACTCAAATCATCTATATTTGCAGGCTTCCCCATAATGCCTTGTAGCTATCATTTAGTATAGCACAGCCAATCAAGAGAACAATCAGAGCCTGTATAAAAGCAAAGGCAAGGAATGCATCAGCCATTTTTGGGTGAATCAGGACAGTGACAGGGTTACCAGCAGTCCAGAAATTCCAGGACAGAGTGTAAAAATAAAACACTTTTTATCCCTGTCTGTAAAAAATTTTTAAGGGATCTGTGATTTTTTATTAAGCTGAAGAAACATATACAAATTATTTTGACTGATTATCATTTTTTAACAGATCACAGTGAATGCAGAAGATGTCTTCATGTCAAAATTATAGGCTGTAGACATGCTGTACATCACTTATAATCATAATAATTTATCATAGTTTTCCAATGTGTCCATAAAAAAATATTGTCTGTCCGTAATTTTTTGATAAGCTGTCCTGAAAAGCTAAAAGGTCAAATTGGCAATCCTCAATAGTGATAGGGCATCACAGCTTAGCAATATACAGTACAGACCAAAAGTTTGGACACACCATCTCATTTAAAGATTTTTCTGTATTTTCAGGACTTTGAAAATTGTACACTCACTCTGAAGGCATCAAAACTATGAATTAACACATGTGGAATTATATACTTAAAAAAAAGTGTGAAACAACTGAAAATATGTCTTATATTCTAGGTTCTTCAAAGTAGCCACCTTTTGCTTTGATGACTGCTTTGCACACTCTTGGCATTCTCTTGATGAGCTTCAAGAGGTAGTCACCGGAAATGGTTTTCACTTCACAGGTGTGCCCTGTCAGGTTTAATAAGTGGGATTTCTTGCCTTATAAATGGGGTTGGGACCATCAGTTGTGTTGTGCAGAAGTCAGGTGGATATACAGCTGATAGTCCTACTGAATAGACTGTTAGAATTTGTATTATGGCAAGAAAAAAGCAGATAAGTAAAGAAAAACGAGTGGCCATCATTACTTTAAGAAATGAAGGTCAGTCAGTCCGAAAAATTGGGCAAACTTTGAAAGTGTCCCCAAGTGCAGTTCCAAAAACCATCAAGCGCTACAAAGAAACTGGCTCACATGAGGACCGCCCCAGGAAAGGAAGACCAAGAGTCACCTCTGCTTCTGAGGATAAGTTTATCCGAGTCACCAGCCTCAGAAATCGCAGGTTAACAGCAGCTCAGATTAGAGACCACGTCAATGCCACACAGAGTTCTAGCAGCAGACACATCTCTGCAATAACTGTTAAGAGGAGACTTTGTGCAGCAGGCCTTCATGGTAAAATAGCTGCTAGGAAACCACTGCTAAGGACAGGCAACAAGCAGAAGAGACTTTTTTGGGCTAAAGAACACAAGGAATGGACATTAGACCAGTGGAAATCTGTGCTTTGGTCTGATGAGTCCAAATTTGAAATCTTTGGTTCCAACCACCGTGTCTTTGTGCGACGCAGAAAAGGTGAACGGATGGACTCTACATGCCTGGTTCCCACCGTGAAGCATGGAGGAGGAGGTGTGATGGTGTGGGGGTGCTTTGCTTGTGACATTGTTGGGGATTTATTCAAAATTGAAGGCATACTGAACCAGCATGGCTACCACAGCTTCTTGCAGCTGCATGCTATTCCATCCGGTTTGCGTTTAGTTGGACTATCATTTATTTTTCAACAGGACAATGACCCCAAACACACCTCCAGGCTGTGTAAGGGCTATTTGACCAAGAAGGAGAGTGAAGGGGTGCTACGCCAGATGACCTGGCCTCCACAGTCACCAGACCTGAACCCAATCGAGATGGTTTGGGGTGAACTGGACCGCAGAGTGAAGGCAAAAGGGCCAACAAGTGCTAAGCATCTCTGGGAACTCCTCTTGAAGCTCATCAAGAGAATGTCAAGAGTGTGCAAAGCAGTCATCAAAGCAAAAGGTGGCTACTTTGAAGAACCTAGAATATAAGACATATTTTCAGTTGTTTCACACTTTTTTGTTAAGTATATAATTCCATATGTGTTAATTCATCGTTTTGATGCCTTCAGTGTGAATGTACAATTTTCATAGTAATGAAAATACAGAAAAATCTTTAAATGAGAAGGTGTGTCCAAACTTTTGGTCTGTACTGTACATAGGGAGAGAAAGTCATAAAACACTGAATAAACATTACAGATTGTGTGTGTGACAGCACAGCAGTGAAGAACAGTTCCCATACATTTACCCCAAGCCGTATATATTGAGGTCACTATGACAAAGACTGTGTTTGTGATAAAGAGCTTGAAAGGGGTTGACAACAGTCTCGAAGATCTCAAAAGTGTTTTATACGTCTTTTCAGAGAATTTCGAGTTCTTGAGATTCCAAACGAATCTATTTAATTTAAGGGAACACTTCTCTGAACATCCCCGTTAAGCAAAACATAGTCAAGAAATGAACTAAAGGGTTTGTGATTTTTTATCCTTCTGTTCTTCAACATTTTCTTTGTGCTTCCAAATAAAATGGGTTTTTTTCTAATCGTTAAAACCTAAGCACCACTGCTGTGGCTACAGTTTCCATCAAAGACACAGGAGCTCACCGGCACTAATCTTTGCTTAAATCCATAAAACTTATCAATGTCTTGTTAATTCAGCCTGTGGTCTGCTCATCTTTAGAGAAATCCTTAAATCAGTTAACGTTATGACAAACCAAGGACACTGTACTGCTCATTTGTTCTATTGACACCGGGGATGACAGTGAAGTAACCTTGCTTCATAATTAATCCATGTTTAGTGAATGCCGGTCACATCGTTTGTCTCTAAGACGCTAAGAGATACTTATAAGTATTATTATATTCATGCACAGCTCTAATCACTTATTTATTTCCCACAGCTTGTGCAGCACCAGTATATTCTGCAGTACTGTACGGAGAGAGAAAATTTAACCCCTTCTCCCCTTCTTTAAATTTTAGTTAAATTAGGGAACTTGAAACTACAGTATAGCAGGCTAGAATTCACATGGTAATTAAGATGGCAGCCATGGGAGGGGGCCTTCAGTAGGCTACTGGCAGCCTGGACAACCCATTAGCACCTTGCAATTGCATTGAGGGGTGGTGGGTGACGGGAATCAGTGCATGCATACTTTTAAATGCCACTGTTCGTGATTGCCAGAAGCATTTTAATGGTTCAACAACAGCGATCAGATCTAGCTCTAGTCGCTGCTTTAACTGAAAGATGCTGGCTGTGTAATACAGTTTGCATCTGCCCAAGATGGTGCAGATTAGATATCTAATTAGATATCAGGGCCCCACAATCAGTATTTGGTCAGTATTTTTTCTTAAGGCCCCGTCACACTTAGCGACGCTGCAACGATCCCGACAACGATACGACCTGTCAGGGATCGTTGCTGCGTCGCTATGTGGTTGCTGGTGAGCTGTCAAACAGGCAGGCTCACCAACGATCAGGGGAGCAGCGACATCGTGGAAAGAATCTTTCCACGATGTCCTGCTCCTGGTTACGAGCCTGCTGAAGCAGGAGCAGGCTGGTAACTATGGTAAACATCGGGTTACTAGGGGCACACGCGCTCCTAGTAACCCGTTGTTTATCATGGTTACCACTCTGCTACAGTGAGCGGGAGGTTACCGCTCACTTTAGCAGGCTCGTAACCATGATAAACAACAGGTTACTAGGTGCGCGTGTGCCCCTAGTAACCCGATGTTTACCATAGTTACCAGCCTGATCGCTGCTCCCGCTGGTCACACACAGCGATGTGTGCTGACCAGCGGGAAAGCAACGACCAAAAAATGGTCCGGGACACTTTGCAGCGATCAGCGACCTCACAGCAGGGGCCTGATCGTTGCAAAGTGTCACACATAGCGACATCGCTGGTGAGGTCGCTGTTGCGTCACCAAAACCGTGACCCAGCAGCGATCTCGCTAGCGATCTCGCTATCTGAGACGGGGGCTTTAGGAGTGAGAGCCAAAACCAGGAGTGGGTCAAAAATGCAGAAGTGGTGCACTTGTATCTTTTAAACTTTTTCTCTGATTGTTCCTCACCTGGTTTTAGCTCCCACTCCTGAGAAAAAATACTGGCCAAATACTGACCAAATACTGATAGTGGGGCCATGGTCGTATACAAATGCTGGGAGCTGCACATGGCCGAGTGTGATCTGAATATCGGATCACACTCCAGCATGCAGTGATTTGTTTCCAGACAAATACTGTCCTTGGAAAAAATCTGAAAAAATTTGTTCAGCATTTCAAATTTGGCAGAAAAAGAAAGGGAAAAATCAGCTCACCCACCTAGAAGATCAACAGCACGGAGCCAGGAGTGCTACCAGACGAACAATGAGGAACCAGGAAGATCCAGCTGAACAAATCTTCTAAAATCCATATTTTATTGGGTCATGCAAAAAATATAAAAAGTCCACCTTGGAGAGGAACAGCAAACGCGTTTCGAACTATAAGTTCTTAATCATTTGCTGTTCCTCTCCAAGATGGACTTTTTATATTTTTTGCATGACCCAATAAAATATGGATTTTAGAAGATTTGTTCAGCTGGATCTTCCTGGTTCCTCATTTCAAATTCGGGTTCGTGTTCAGGGTTCCGTTTTGTTCGCACCAAAAAAATCGGCTCCGCCCACGAACATCCCTGATTTGTCACTCAGATGTTATCTGCGTGACAGTGTGGCAAATCAGGGATGTTCGTGGGCGGAGCCGATTTTTTTGGCGCGAAAAAAACGGAACCTTAAACACGAACCCGAATTTGGAATGCTGAACAAATTCGCTCAACACTAGTCAAGAGTCCAGCTGTGTTAGAAAAATTAGGGTGAACGGTAGTCCCAGAGGTTGAATCCTATAAATTGGTGGTGTAGGATAGCAATATGCCATCATTTTATGAGATGAGGAAACCCCCCAAAAATAGCACCACTTTTGTCTATTGGATTTGTCTGATAGGGCAGCTACTAGCTCATGAGAGTAGGCTACAAATCCAGACATGGCCTATGGTAAGAGTGGCGCTGTTTTGGAGAAAATATAAACTTTAGCTTTATAGGTTCAGAACACTTCGATTTCATAATTTTTCCTTTTTCCATATTTTCTCTGGAGCTGTAATCATGGTATCGTCTCATATTTCTACTTAGCAGTAATATTCAGGGCTAGACATTCCCTGTTTTCTTGTTCTGCATCGATAGCTTTGTGCATGTCATTCATGATCTCTTCCTGAAGGAGATAACAGGTTTGTCAGGTGATTTATTCATCTTTTCCCCCTTTTCTTGCTGTTGACAAGATTGTAGACCTGTATAATTTTCTGGCTATGTTGAGGAGACACGAGCACAATATCATCTTTCTTATTTTTCCTTCAGTTATTACATGTTTGACTTTTTGATGAACGTGGTTTGGCTTGTCCAAATCGTTTAGCTCTTCCTAGCTATTAGCCTTGTAATGAATTGATTCATTGCATACTGCTTGCAGAAAATCAAACCTTTAGCAACCGATCACTGAAATATGAATAATGAGCTACGTGCTATCCAGTCCGTCATCACATGTGAGAACAGTTCTGTAATATGACATTGCTAATCTACAGACTGGAGCCTGAGCTCTTCCCAGGCTCGTACAGTTCGAAAGCCGAAGCATCTACTCATTGTGACTGCAACAAATTCCTATTAAGATAAAATGTATATTTGAGCTTTTCTGCCAGCCACATGGCTAAATTCAAGGCCTAAAGATATATATTGCAATTGTTAAAAACCTTTTTTGTATGCATTGAAGTGTAAGGTGATGTTTGGGCTATAGACAAAGTCAAGTAGCGCCCAACCCTGGTGACTAAAGGGGGCAAAAAGGCATGCTACGTGCATGGTAGGTTTTTAAGTGGGTAAGGTGCACCAAAAATATGTTGTTGATGAACAAAGTCTGCAATACCTTAATGACTAAGTGTTGCTCTGTGCTATAAGTACTGGATTTCCGGTGTATATTGCTTTTAACAGGCAAGATTGGGTATTGCGCATAGACTCCAAGAAGAAGTGAGTTAATCACATATGTTGGGTATGCAGAAGTTTCCAGAAAAGGGACGGAGCTTAAATTATAAATAGACCCTTGGGTCTAGATACAATTCAGAGTAGTCATAGTTCATGAGTAAGGATCAGGGATAGCAAGTTCCTGCAACACTGCTGAACCTGGAGTTGAAAGGGAAAGCTCAAAGTTTGTCCCCCCTCTCTCCCTGTCTGCCTAACTAGCTGCGATGTCAGTAACCCCTCCCTTCTTCCTCATTCTCTGAATGTCTACCATCCTAAGAACCCCATGTCTTGCAGCTCTGTTTCAGAATTGTCTTTTTTTACCTACTGCAATTAAGCATAACTACAAGAATTCAGCTTGAAAATAAACTTTCTTCTGAAATCTTTATACGTGCCTCCTGCAGTCGAGTCAAGCTGTGAGTACTGGTACATAGAGAAAGCCATAGAAATAATGTCTCAAGTGACCCAAACTCAAAGCCTAGTTATTAAGTCAGAATAGTGACGAAGAAGGGGAAGGAGATTATTGTGGTGACATCTGAGTGCCCTCTATAGAAGGATAAGGAGGAACTTACCTACTGGAAGCTACAGATTGAAAACTGGAAAATATTGTGCAACAATGGGAATCCAGGCACCCACTAGGGATTTGAGAAGAGCCACCCTATAGAATGTGTTGGGAGTATAGATGAGCAAATCAATTCCATGGAAATTTAATGAAAATCGCATGCGTGTTGAATTTTTAGGAATTTAGTGAACGCAGTGTAGTTGAACAATTTGCATTTCACTTTGCACAAATTGCCTAAAATGGCCACCCTCATATTATACCCTGCAGAGCATTGCATCTGCCAGAGAATGATCACATGAGATCGAGAGCAGACAGGCAGGCTGCCTCATAATGCTTTACACCTATCACATAATGTTCTATAGCACAGCCATTAGGAGGGATTATTATATCCTATATAAAAGTGGAAACAGGAAATGAAACAGCCAATTTTTGATGACTCTGGATAGTAAGTGGATATCACAGCTCAAATTGAGCAAACTGTTCTTTAATGCTGTGAGGGACAGCACAGCATTGAAGAATATTAGTGTTTGAGTAACAGGCTATCATCTGTTTACCCATACCTATGTATGTTGAGGTCTGTTTAACATTACCAAGTGTGTGCTTGTCTTAAAGAGATTGAAAGGTGTGGAATGCAGTTCTAGGAGGCATTAGAGTGTTATACACGTCTTTTCAGGGCAATAAGATGAATTGCAGTACATGAATCAAATAACTTGGAAAAATTCAGCAAAGTAGGCACAGTTTCATTTCAAAAGATTCACTCATCTCTAGTAGAGACATAAAACAAGTGATAGTCTGGCTTAGGAAGATTAGTAAAAGATTATTAAGGTTTGTCTAGCAAGGAAACTGAGAAGATGCTGAAACAAGACTCATTTGTCATATAGTCTGAGAAAGATGTGTTTTGCCAATTCTATTAATCTATGCAACTGAAAAGGAAATGTTAAGTCATGTACCACCCTTCACCTGAAACAATTAATGGGGTTTTCCCTACTCTAAATTGATACAGGAAAAAATATAAATATACAGTACAGACCAAAAGTTTGGACACACCTTCTTATTTAAAGATTTTTCTGTATTTTCATAACTATGAAAATTGTACATTCACACTGAAGGCATCAAAGCTATGAATTATCACATGTGGAATTATATACTTCGCAAAAAAGTGTAAAACAACTGAAAATATGTCTTATATTCTAGGTTCTTCAAAGTAGCCACCTTTTGCTTTGATGACTGCTTTGCACACTCTTGGCATTCTCTTGATGAGCTTCAAGAGGTAGTCACCGGAAATGGTTTTCACTTCACAGGTGTGCCCTGTCAGGTTTAATAAGTGGGATTTCTTGCCCTATAAATGGGGATAGGGCCATCAGTTGTGTTGTGCCGAAGTCAGGAGGATACACAGCTGATAGTCCTACTGAATAGACTGTTAGAATTTGTATTATGGCAAGAAAAAAGCAGCTAAGTAAAGAAAAACGAGTGGCCATCATTACTTTAAGAAATGAAGGTCAGTCAGTCCGAAAAATTGGGCAAACTTTGAAAGTGTCCCCAAGTGCAGTTGCAAAAACCATCAAGCGCTACAAAGAAACTGGCTCACATGAGGACCGCCCCAGGAAAGGAAGACCAAGAGTCACCTCTGCTTCTGAGGATAAGTTTATCTGAGTCTTCAGCCTCTGAAATCGCAGGTTAACAGCAGCTCAGATTAGAGACCGGGTCAATGCCACACAGAGTTCTAGCAGCAGACACATCTCTACAACAACTGTTAAGAGGAGACTTTGTGCAGCAGGCCTTCATGGTAAAATAGCTGCTAGGAAACCACTGCTAAGGACAGGCAACAAGCAGAAGAGACTTGTTTGAGCTAAAGAACACAAGCAATGGACATTAGACCAGTGGAAATCTGTGCTTTGGTCTGATGAGTCCAAATTTGAGATCTTTGGTTCCAACCACCATTTCTTTGTGCGACACAGAAAAGGTGAACAGATGGACTCTACATGCCTGGTTCCCACCGTGAAGCATGGAGGAGGAGGTGTGATGGTGTGGGGGTGCTTTGCTGGTGACACTGTTGGGGATTTATTCAAAATTGAAGGCATACTGAACCAGCATGGCTACCACAGCATCTTGCAGCGGTATGCTATTCCATCTGGTTTGCGTTTAGTTGGACCATCATTTATTTTTCAAAAGGACAATGACCCCAAACACACCTCCAGGCTGTGTAAGGGCTATTTGACCAAGAAGGAGAGTGATGGGGTGCTACGCCAGATGACCTGACCTCCACAGTCACCAGACCTGAACCCAATCGAGATGGTTTGGGGTGAGCTGGACCGCAGAGTAAAGGCAAAAGGGCCAACCAGTGCTAAGCATCTCTGGAACTCCTTCAAGATTGTTGGAAGACCATTTCCGGTGACTACCTCTTGAAGCTCATCAAGAGAATGAAAAAAGTGTGCAAAGCAGTCATCAAAGCAAAAGGTGGCTACTTTGAAGAACCTAGAATATAAGACATATTTTCAGTTGTTTCACATTTTTTTGTTAAGTATATAATTCCACATGTGTTAATTCATAGTTTTGATGCCTTCAGTGTGAATGTACAATTTTCATAGTCATGAAAATACAGAAAAATCTTTAAATGAGAAGGTGTGTCCAATCTTTTGGTCTGTACTGTATATATTTATATATATATATATATATATATATATATATATATATATATATATATATATATATTTGTACCGTGTTAGCCAATAGATAGAAAAATATTTTGAATCCTCAGTGGTTGATGGCTTTTAATGGCTAACTGAAAAGATAGTAACAGGTTGCAAGCTTTCGAGACAACTCAGGCCTCTTCATCAGGCTAGTATAACCCAAAATCTGAAGAGTCACATATTTATATACAATGTGGCAGAGAAATAATGCAATAGATGAGACAGGTGATTAAAAGCAGAGCTATTACTCTGGGAGAGATAAACATTTCTGGCTGTAAATATTTTAGCAGTTCATGGATAAGGACTGTGAAAGTTTTATTGTTTGGTGCAGTGTGGTGATGACCAAGCAAGTCTGATGGGTACATTCCTTAGTTGATGTAGAATGACATAAATCCATGGAACACATTCATTCCTGCTCTGAAGGTGTCAAAGGTCACCATTAGTTTATTCTTCGAGACTCTCCTTTCTCTCTGAGATTTGAAGTTACCTTTTAATTCCAGTAATTTCATGTCTTTGATGCTGTGATCAGGTGAACAAAAATTCTTGGCTACAGGTAGATCTATTCTTTTTTCTTTTATTGTGTGGCGATGATGATTCATCCTTGTCATAAGTTTTTGCCCTGTCTCACCTACATACAGACACCCAGCTGGACATTTGGTGCATATAATTGTTAGAACCCTCCTGTTTGTTTTTTTCTATCTTGTGTTTTACGGTCAAGTGACCATCTGCCTTTATATTCCAGCTCCGCCCTTATGGCTGTGTTGAACTTCAGTGTTTGACTGTTTCTCTGCCTGGTGATTCGGTGCCTTTCTCTGTCAAGTTCGCTTGATCCTTCTGGGACCTGTAGTACATTTTTGTCAGTTTGTCTTTTTGTGTTCTGCAACAACTTCTCTGTTTAGGAGGTGTCCCATTTTTGTCCCAGTCCTTACTTCTTTCAGGGACCCCTCCCTTAATGCTATAGGTCTTCGTTCAGACTAGCCGAGGACTAAGGCGGGTCTGTTCGCTAGGAACAGGCAGCCCGCTACATCATAGGGATTCAGCTTAGTCTTACTGTAGGGACAGCTTTCCCCTATCTTTCCTTAGTACTTGTTGCAGATTATAACAATAATTAAGTACACATTACACTACATTAGATGCGATACAGCTCAAAGTACCTGGGATCTTGTAGTTCTGATGTGAGTTGGGTATCTTCATCTTGTCTGTGGTCATTATAAAGGGAAAGGTTTTACATTTTTTTTGGTTGCAAGGAAAGGTTTTGATAACAACATATATCTACAGGAGACTGGTACAGCGATGGGAAGTAAAATGGCTCCACAGTACGCAAATCTTTTCATGGCCAAGCTTGAAAGTGACTTTCTGTCCTCATGTCCCATCAGGCCTGTGGCCTACTATCGTTTCATTGTCGATATTTTAATCATCTGGATGGAGTCTGAGCAACAGCTGAAGACGTTCCATGAACACTTTAATCGATTTCATCCCACCATCAACCTAACACTCAACTACCCCGGTACTGAAATTAACTTTTTGGACACCATCATCAAGATACAGAACAATGAAATAGACACATACTTGTACCGGAAGCCAGTCGACCATCCAACATATCTTAAATGGGACAGATTCCATCTGAAACACATAAAATTTCTATTGTCTACAGCCAATCCATCAGATACAATGGGATATGTTCCAACCCCATAGATAGAGACAAGCACCTTGATGGCCTCAGAAAGACCTTTTTGAATCAGGGCTACTATCCAAGAACAATTGAGAACAAGATTACAAGAGCCACCAGAATATCAAGGAATCATCTCCTACTTTACAAAACCAAACAAGAAAGCAACCAGGTGCCTCTAGTAGTCACCTACAATCCAAATCTGGAGGCGCTAAGGAGAGCTGGATGGAAACTACAACCTTTACTACAAAAAGATGCCCGATTACAATCCATATTTCCAGAACCCCCACTTCTGTGTTTCAGGCAGCGCCCAAATCTAAGAAACATCATTGTCAGAAGCTCCCTGTCATCTCCACCAGCTACAGGTATCTTTCCTTGCAACCAGAAAAAATGTAAAACCTGTCCGTTTATAATGACCACAGACAAGATGAAGATACCCAACTCACATCAGGACTACAAGATCCCAGGCACTTTTAGCCGTATTGCATCTAATGTAGTGTACTTAATTATATGTACCAAATGTCCAGCTGAGTGTCTGTATGTAGGGGAGACGGGGCAAAAACTTAGGACAAGCATGAATCATCATTGCCACACAATAAGAGAAAAAAGAATAGATCTACCTGTAGCCAAGCATTTTTGTTCCCCTGATCACAGCATCAAAGAAATGAAATTACTGGTATTAACCGGTTCCCGACCGCCCACTGTAGATAAACGTCGGCGCTTGCCGGGCTCTGTGCAGTGCCGACGTTTAAAAACGGTGGGTGGTCTCGCAGTGCTCAGGACCCCCAGGGTCCTGCAAGCACTGCGATTCCGGTGCAGAGCGTTAGCTCTGACAGGGTACATCATCGGGACCTGATTAGATCAGGTCCCAGTGATGTTAACCCTTTGCTGTC
Organism: Phyllobates terribilis; assembly: GCF_046119375.1. NCBI lineage: Eukaryota > Metazoa > Chordata > Amphibia > Anura > Dendrobatidae > Phyllobates > Phyllobates terribilis. The sequence goes on along the minus strand of NW_027362769.1, from coordinate 210,880,521 downwards.
TTCTATATGCTGTGATCTATAGTGATCGCGGCATATAGGAGACAGCAGGAAGAGAGGGGGTCGTCTTACTTACCTCCGAAGACCTCCGTTTCGTTTGAGGACCTGGGGTTGCTATGGCAGCTGGAGGTCACATGACCGCCTCCAGCTCTGCCATATATGGTGTCCTTCCTGTCTGACTTCAGCCTGTATGTAGCTGAAGTCAGACAGGAGACTCTGACTGAAACAGTCAGTGAAGATCTCATATAATGTAATATATGTGTATTACATTACATGAGATCAGTGATCAGAAAAATAAAAATTAATGTCCCATACAGGGACTAAGTAAAAATGTAAAAAAAAGTAAAAAAAAAGTTTTTAAACTATTAAAAAAAAAATCACAAAATAAATAAAAATAAATAAATAAAATATTAAACCAATAAATCCGTAAATTATTACAAAACCAAAAAAAGTACACATATTTGGTATCGCCGCGTCCGAAACAACCTGAGCTATAAAACTGTCACACTAATTAACTCCTTCTGTGCACACCGTAATAAAAATAAATAAAAAACGGAGCAAAAAAATATGCTTTTTCATCATATCGCCAAACAAAAAGTGGAAAAAAATGCGATCAAAAAGCAGAATAGAAATAAAAATGGTACCACTGAAAACGTCATCTTGTTCCGCAAAAAAAAGCCGCCATACAGCTCCATCAGCCAAAAAATAAAAAAGTTATAGCGCTCAGAATAAAGCAATGCAAAAAAAATATTTTTTTTTCTATAAAATTGTTTTATTGTGTAAAAGCGCCAAAACATAAAAAAAATACAGTAAGTGTAGTATCGCTGTAAACGTACTGACCCGAAGAATAACGCTGCCTGATCACTTTTACCACACGCAGAACGGCATAAAAAAAAACTCAAAAAACAATTCCTGAAGTGTTTGTTTTTGTTAACTTTACCTCCCAAAAAACGGAATAGAAAGCGATCAAAAAATGTCACGTGCCCAAAAATGGTTCCAATAAAAATTTCAACTCGTCCCGCAAAAAACAAGCCGTCACATGACTCTATCGGCCGAAATATGGAAAAATTATAGCTCTCAAAATATGGTGATGCAAAAACTAGATTTTGCAAAAAAAGCGTATTTTAGTGTGTGACAGCTGTCAGTCATAAAAACCCGATATAAATCTGGTATCTCTGTAATCGCACCGACCCGAAGAATAAAGTAATCTAATCAGTTATATCACACTAGGAATGGCATAAAAAATAAATAAAACAAATATTATTCACCTGCTACTGATTTGTTTATTATGTCTCCCAAAGATCCCAGTAAGGCTCTGCTCACATTTATCCTGTGCTCTGCGCTGAGCACTTACACCAGAGTTTCCGTGTAAATGTCTGAAATACGTGATTCAGCCAGAACCCATGATGGAAGATTCCCTGTAATGAGGCAGATATAGGCCACTGTGGATGCCGTCTAGCCTGGGATCCCACGGTGTCATTTTTTTTAGGCGTGCATAAAAGTGCGGTTGGCCACAGTTTTGTGCACTTCTGAAAAAAAGGACACCACTAAACAGAGGCCAGACGGAGTCCAGAGTAACTCTGCTGCCTCATTACAGTGAATGGATCCTGCAGGGGTTTCATCTGAATTACATCACTTGGAAAATTAGATGGAAACCCCGATGTAAGTGCTCAGCCTAGAGCGCCGGATAAATGTTACGTAAAATGTTCCCAATAAAAGCTTCAACTCAGTCCTCAAAAAAAGCTAGTCCCCACTCAGGTCCGTCATCTGTTAAAAATATAAGGGACTTCCAAGTTACTGGTAGCAGAAAGGCTCTGGAAAAGCAAAATGGTCCTTGCCCCCCAAAAGAAATTCAGAAAATTTTGTGCTCCCAAATCCAAATGCCTATTCTACAATAATTTGTTCTCCAATTGTCAAATAGCGCTCCTTCCCCCTCAAATCTCACCGTATGGCTAAGTGGTACGATACAGCCACATATGGGGTATTGACACTTTTAGAAGAAATTGTGTGACACATTTCGGCACCATTTTTACCCATTGCCCTGTGTGAAAATGTAAAATCTGAGGGTAAAACATTTTTTTGTGGTAAAAATATAATTATGCTTTTTTCACTGCCCAATGGTATAAATTTAAAAATTAAAAAATGCTCACTACTTCCCTAGATGAATTCCTTGAGAGGTGTAGTTTACAAAATGGGGTCACTTGTGGGGGTTTCTGCTGTTTTGGCATGTCAGCGACTCTTCAAATGTGACATGGTGTCTGCTGCCTATCCCAGCCAACATAGCGCTTCTTTCTCTTCCGAACCCTGCCGTACACCAAAGCAGTGGTTTTCCCCCACATATGGGGTATCGGCGTGTTCAGGAGAAATTGTACAACAAATTTCATGGTGCAATTTATCCTGTTACCCTTATGATAATGCAAAATTAGGGAATGAAAAACATTTTTTATGGGAAAAATGTGAAAATTTTATTTTTACGGCTCAATATTATAAACTTCTGTGAAGCAGCTGGGGGTGCAAGGTGTTCACCACACATCTAGATAAGTTCCCTAAGGGGTATAGTTTCCAAAATGGTGGCACTTGTGGGGGGTTTCCACTGTTTAGGCACATTAGGGGCTCCCCAAATGTGACATGGCGTCCGCTAATTATTCAAACAAATTTTACATTCAAAAAGTCAAATGGCGCTCCTTCCCTTTCAAACCCTGCCATGTGCCCAAACAGTAATTTGCCTCCACATATGGGGTATCGGCGTGTTCAGGAGAAATTGCACAACAAATTTCATGGTGCAATTTATCCTGTTACCCTTATGATAATACAAAATTAGGGAATGAAAAACATTTTTTGAGGGAAAAATGTGAAAATTTTATTTTTACGGCTCAATATTATAAACTTCTGTGAAGCAGCTGGGGGTGCAAGGTGCTCACCAAACATCTAGATAAGTTCCCTAAGGGGTCTAGTTTCCAAAATGGTGGCACTTGTGGGGGGTTTCCACTGTTTAGGCACATTAGGGGCTCCCCAAATGTGACATGGCGTCCGCTAATTATTCAAACAAATTTTACATTCAAAAAGTCAAATGGCGCTCCTTCCCTTTCAAACCCTGCCGTGCGCCCAAACAGTAATTTGCCTCCACATATGGGTTATCAGCGTGTTCAGGAGAAATTGCACAACAAATTTCATGGTGCAATTTATCCTATTACCCTTATGATAATGCAAAATTAAGGGATGAAAAACGGTTTTGTGGGAAAAATGTGAACATTTTATTTTTACAGCTCAATATTATAAACTTCTGTGAAGCACCTTGGGGTTCAAGGTGCTCACCACACATCTAGATAAGTTCCCTAAGGGGTCTAGTTTCCAAAATGGTGTCACTTGTGGGGGGTTTCCACTGTTTAGGCACATCAGGAGCTCTCCAAACGCAACATGGCGTCCGCTAATTATTCAGACAAATTTTACATTCAAAAAGTCTAATGGCGCTCCTTCCCTTCCGAACCCTGCCGTGCGCCCAAACAGTGGTTTTCCCTCACATATGGGGTATCAGCACGCTCAAGAGAAATTGCACAAAAAATTTGGGGTCCATTTTTTCATGTTACCCCTGTGAAAATAAAAATTGGGTCTAAAGTAACATTTTTGTGAAAAAAGTTAAATGTTAATTTTTTTCTTCCACATTCCAAAAATTCCTGTGAAGCACCTGAAGGGTTAATAAAGTTCTTGAATGTGGCTTTGAGCACCTTGAGGGGTGCAGTTTTTAGAATGGTGTCACTTTTGGGTATTTTCTGTCATAAAGACCCCTCAAAGTGACTTCAAATATGATGTGGTCCCTAAAAAAATGTTATTGTAAATTTTGTTGGAAAAATGAGAAATCGCTGGTCAACTTTTAACCCTTATAGCTCCCTAACAAAAAAAAATTTGGGTTCCAAAATTGTGCTGATGTAAAGTAGACATGTGGGAAATGTTATTTATTAACTATTTTGTGTGACATATCTCTCTGATTTAAGGGCATGAAAATTCAAAGTTTGAAAATTGCAAAATTTTCAAAATTTTCGCCAAATTTCTGATTTTTTCACAAATAAACGCAAGTGATATCGAAGAAATTTTACCACTATCATGAAGTACAATATGTCACGAAAAAACAATCTCAGAATCAGGGGAATACGTTGAAGCGTTCCAGGGTAATTACTTCATAAACTGGCAGTGGTCAGAATTGAAAAAATTGGCCTGGTCACGAAGGCAAAAACAGGCTCTGGCGCGAAGTGGTTAAAAGGTAACTTCAAATCTCAGAGAGAAAGGAGAGTCTCAGAATATAAACTTATGGTGACCTTTGACACCTTCAGAGCAGGAATGAATGTGTTGCATGGATTTATGTCATTTTACATCAACTAAGGAATGTGCCCATCAAACTTGTGGAGTAATCACAATACTGCACAAAACAATAAACCTTTCACAGTCCTTATCTATGAACTGCTAAAATATTTACAGCCAGAAATGTTCATCTCTCCCATAGTAATAGCTCTGCTTTTCGTCACCTGTCTCATCTATTGCATTATTTCTGTGCCATATTGTGTATAAATATGTGACTCTTCAGATTTTGGGTTATACTAGCCTGATGAAGAGGCCTGAGTAGTCTCGAAAGCATGCAACCTGTTACCATCTTTTCAGGTAGCCATTAAAAGGTATCAACCACTGAGGACTCTCAAATCGAAATATTTTCCTGGCTCTAAACAAATTTCTGCAGTCACTCTATGCAGCTGAAGATTACCTAATTGTGACAGTGTACAATACGCACGCTGTCACAATTCCCTTATACTACCATTGCAAATGGACGGTCAAGTGACTGCACGTGACGATTAGCTGCTCATTTACTTCTCTCCTTAGTCAATGGAGAGGAGTGGATGAGAACTATGTGAAGCATGAATCAGACACTGGCTGAGCAATTGCAGGCAGGTATGTCTAGGTCAGAAACACTGTGTTGTTTCAAAGTAAACATACCTTGATAAGCCGTGACTGTGTGTCTTGGCTGACTTGTTCAAGGTAAGTCAGTCCGACTTCTCCCCACCCCGCTCTTGCAGACTGGTCGGTTCTTTCCCTGTCAAAGGAATTGGGGAGGGGATTAGTCAGCCAAAACACATAGTTCCTGGCCAGCTTTTTAAAATATGTTTACAGCGCTTTATAGTAAAGCATACCTGGCAGCAATCACTCAGCCATTGACTGATTCATGCAGCCAATAGTTCAAGCAGCATGAATCTGATGGCAGGTTCCCTTTAAGATGATAATGAGCCAGAATACTCAAACAATTGTAAACTATTTGTGCAAAAAATCAGACTATTATCTTACCAGCCTAAACTGGTTGATTATGGAAAGTTTAACCCCTTAGTGACCAGGCCAAATTTTTCAAATCTGACACATGTCACTTTATGGTCTGAACTGAAACGTAAGTTGATGTGCATGCAAAATGTAAATGCATGTTCACACAAGGCCATTAAACAGAGAGAAACCAAGAACAAGAAAAATACCCAAATAACTGAAAGTAGATGTATAAATAGCACAGTGCAAAAATAATAATAAATAATAAAGGATATTTAGTTAACATAATTTTGATCAAAATAATGTGAAAGCCATCCCGCCACTTCACGGCAACCCTTATGGGACAGTCCTAACTCTAAGTTAGGACTGCGTGTTGCATCCCGTGACCTATTTACAGAGCGGTGGTCAATCATGTTCCTCCATTACAGATTTATGTGGTTGACAGAAACAGCTAAACAAATTTAGTAGTAAAACAATGGGATAAAAGACAATTGAATCAATACATATAAAAAATTGTATTATTTGTCCTGAATGGCACCCGGTCATGAAAGGTTGATTGAGTGCATTCAGGACAATGCTATATTCGGGTGGTAATACCTGCATTTGGTCTCCCGCTTGTTAAATTTAGGATTCCGGCAATAAATATCCATCTACATAAACAAGACCGCTTATCTTAACGGTTCAGAAGAACATTCATCAAGTTGAAATGTTTACTGCTTATTATAAACATCTGTCAGTATATTAAAAAGACATTTATTGGGGGGGGGGATATTTGTAATCACCCGTGATTAGATGTAGTTTATAGGCAAAATAAGCCACTAAAGCCAAAATGGCTTATTTATCAGTCTGGTCTATGCTCCCCGCTGGCACTTTATAGTAGTTCGTTTCACAGATCCAAGCTTTTCTGAAGTGATAGCGGAGGTTATAAAAAAAAAAAAAGAAAAATAGAAAATGAAAAATATTCATTGCGGTTTTCTACTTGGACATTTGTATGCAAAGAATCTAAGCTACAGTGAAGCGTAGAGAGGGAGCGAATGTATAAGTTTCATTTTTTTCCATTGTATTTGAATGAATGAACACAAGCGAGAAAGACACAGTCAGAACTGTATAATGTACGACGTTCTTTTTTTTTTTGTATGCGGGAGAAGGAGTTTACAAATCATTTGAAGGAAACATGAAAGAAAAGGCAATTTGATAATGCAAATCTAGTTACGCTTTATTGATGATGTTTCGGGTGACCTTACCGGGCCATGTTGTGTTGACGATTGGCCAACCCAACATAAAACCCATCTCTAAGCCATTTGTAGTTTTTAATGGCAAGGCGCTCACAGACTGCAGTCACTTATCTCAACATATCCACTTCAGTGACTGCATATTTAGACACTTTTAGTCTATTATAAACTTCTCATTAATGAAGCGGGTCTGATCAGCTCGTCCTTCCTGGTGACTGACTGGAACGGTGTCGTCATCTAGAAGAAATATGGTGCCTTCTATAAATATCTCAGCAGTGTCCTCAGTATGCTTTATTACGTATCATTTTTTCTCTACAATTCTTTCTGACTTTACCAGGGAACAACTATCACTCATGGTGGATTTAATCAAGTCTCGATGCTGCTTCATAGATGTATTAACCGTTCAAGCAGAACAATGGCAAAGACTTTTGACAGATAGAACACTTAATGGAAACACAGAAATGGTGGGAAGAAACACACGACGTGGTCCATCTACTCGACGCATTTCGCTGCATGCTGTGATAGCTTCCCATGCCATTGTGCATCTGGCTGTGGATAAAGCATAGCTTCCTGACTGTAAAGCATATTTCAGAAATAGATTCCTACAATTTAAAGGGATTCACACAAAACCTGTAGAAAACCGGCATCTCCCCACATCGAACTAAAACTGCTTATGATGCACATACTAGTCTAATATTCTAGGGGTTTTTCCTAATTCTCCTGCTCTGGAACTTACCATCCACTCTTTTTTAATGTGTGTTTCCTCTTCTTCTAAAGATAGAAGCCAGCATCAACTAATAAAACTACTTTATTTTCTTCTTATTAAAATAGTATACAAACTATATAAAAAGACAGGTAAAGGTATACACTAAATTACGTGTTTCATGACTAAGAGCTGAAAGAGCCTGAAACGCGTGATTTAGTGTATACTTTCTCCTTTGTTTTTATATGATTTGTGTATCATTTTACTAAAAAGAAAATTAAGTAGTTGTATTCATTGATGCTGGCTTATGCTGTCTTTGGATTATACATTTCCTACTTCAGATGCTGAACTGACAACGTTGCATTTTTCTCTTCTTTTTCAACTTCTGCCAGAACTAAAGGTGCTGGAACTTCCTTTTCCTGCATTCCAGAATGCAGTGTTTCAGCCATTGTCCAAATTCAAGCCAGCCTCTGCCAGTGGTCCCCAACCTCAGGAGCCACATGTTGCTCAGGGGTCCATAATGTGGGGCTCGCGACTGTGTGCCAGCTTGGTGCATTAGCATCAGGCCTATCAAACAGTTATGAAGAGCGGGTGTCCAAATAGTACGTTTTGTGAGTAGCATAGCACAGAAGATCAGATCTGGATGCTCATATACTGGCCATGGGAGTCAAGAGATAAATATGGTAAGCTGGAGATAGGATGATACTGCCAGTTAGAGGGGTCATTGTAGCTGGATGCCATAGTATGGTGGGAGTACTTGATGAAAAAATATCGAATGGGGGTAAGGTGGGTACCCCTGGATGTAAATATACCGCCTCAGTGTGATTTCTATGGCTTATTACACAGGTATTGGGTGCTCTGGATGTGGCAACCCTCTCTGAGAGCTGAATGTAGCTTTCAAGGTAAGAAAGGTTAGAGACCACCGCGCTGTGTTATGCTAGTTTGAAAGATAGGAGAGGAGAAGCAGAAAGATGAAGAATTCCTCCCACTTCATGTAATCTATCTCTTCCTCTCTGCTGCTGAATACGGATTACACTTGACAACAGGCAGTGGACAGAGGAAAGAAGAAAGGAACCTAGAGGGTAGTGGTTTGAATTGATTTTTCAAGAGTAAGACAATACAGTTAAAAAAAAAGTGATTTGCAAAAATCAAGCTCAGTTTGCACCAAAAAACTGGTGTATATGTCTTGCTCCATATTTAATGTGTGTTAGACACTTTTTGTGTCTGATTCGAAAAGGGTCTCTGGCTTGTCATTAATGGGTCATGGCTTAGTAGGGAAGGGCTGATGCTTAAAGGGGTTGTCCACTACTTTGACATTAATGCCCTATCCGTAGGATAGGGTATCAATGTATGATCGGTCGGGGTCCCTCACACGGAACCCCCACCAAACAGCTGTCATCGGTGCCGGTGGCCGCCGGCCGGAAGTCCTTACCTGCGGTGCCTGGCCATCAAGTTGTAGCGGCCGCCACTTGTAACTGCACATCCGCCTCCCATTCAATTGGGATAGGGCATCAATGTCAAAGTAGTGGACAACTTCTTTAAAATATGGCGCAAATGTATTGTCTAATGTAAGCCAACCAAAAGCTGGTATAAATTTACCAAAAAATGTCTACAGTAGAGGTGAGCGGATTAAGCAAAATTCTAATTTTCCTATGTGCGCGGATTCTTCAGGGAAATTTGATTTGAAAAGAAGTTATTCTCCGCAAATTGAATGTCCCAAATTGTTGTCCAGGGTTTCTCCAGACCCCAGACCATAATTAGAGTAACATATAAAAAATTTAAAAAATCCTTAAAGGGGTTGTCCAGTCAAAAGTGTTAAGTCTGCAGTCACTCTGTGTGACTGCAGACTTATGAATCCCCCCAAGCAGACACTGTGCTCTGCGGGAATTTGCCGGTATGAGACCAGGGACCAGAGGCTATGTATATGTAGCGCGCCGAGGGTTCGGTCGCTACAGAGGTATTGCATCTCACCCAGAGGTGCGATATCTCACTTCCAGGTAAGGATGGACTGTGGCTCAGGACCCTAACACCCACATGCACTACACCACATTTTCGGGGGACAGGGCGACAATGCTCCCAAGAGTGAGCACAACTGTCCCTAATCCCTGGCTGGAGTGGGGGGAGGGAACACCTAGAAAGGGGGAACCGGTAGTGTGTGGGTGGGGAGAGTAGATCCTGGGTGCACTGGGTAGAAGATATATAAGGTGGGCACCATCTTAGATCAGTGTTCAGTTCAGTCAGAGAGGAGAATGGAGGGAGCAGGGGCTCTGTACGAGCTCTGCTCCGCGGGCAGGCCAAGTCACAAGGCCTGGGCCTGGAGGAGAAGAAAGGAGAGGAGAGGAACGGAGGAGGCTCCAGGAGTGGAGTGAAGGGACCACAGGGGTGCGGACCGGCCAGTCGCCACCGTACGCCCGCCGTTACCAGAGTAGGGGGGTCAGGCCAAGAAAGGGAACCAGATCCCTCAGCTAGTGGAGGAGAGCAACTACCCTCAGCTAGTAACCGGAGGCTGTGGCATTGTACGTGTCACGGCCCCTCACTACACCCGTTAGGAAGGCACCACATAGGACCCAGGGAAACGGAACATACGTTTGCCCGCCAAGGCCCGAGGCAGCTGGACAGAAACGTGGTCAAACGGAAGATCATTCCAAAGATACCTGGGAGTTGGCCGAGCTCCTCACCTGGTGAGCACAGTACGACGTGGGCAGCCATTACCTGCAGAAGTGGCTTGGAGTGTAAAACTGTGAGTAAAGACCGTGGACTGCATCACTGGACTCTGAGTCATTACTGTTGCTCCCGCGCACCATCACCCCCATCATCTGCACTCACTGCCCTGAGGCTATACTCCTCCCATGGGGAGTTATACTACCCTCTGCTGCGCACGCAACATCAGCCTCAGCCATCAGTTCTCAGTGACCGCAATCCACGGGTGGCGTAGTCGGACATTTAAACATTTAAAACCAAATAAACAGATCCGCCACTGGTTTGACCACCCTGAGCCACGGGACCGGGTCGCCGCCACGGAGACTACAACCCCCAGCATTACACAGAGACCCGGCTCCAGGTATTCCCACACAGACGGCCCAGGGGGCGCGTCATATATGTTATACATACCCCCGGCCATTCAGCGCCGCCTCTCCTTGTATGGAGCGAGACCACTCCCCGTCTAGTGATGTAGACTGCCAGCGGGCGCGTCTGACTAGAAGGTTCGGCCTTGCTCAATACAAGTATATGGAGAGCGAGGCCGTGCTTACTGGCCGGGGGTATGTATAACAAATACATACCCTCCATTACCGGGTCTCATACCGGCGAATTCCCGCAGCGCACAGTGTCTGCGCTGGGGGCTTCATAAGTCAGCAGTCACACACAGTGACTGCAGACTTATCCCTTTTGACCGGACAACCCCTTTAAACTCACCTTACCTCTCATCTTTTCGGCTCCGCCGCTTCTCACCAATGCCAGTAGAATCCTTGTTGCATCTTGTGATCACACCCACTTGCACTGAAGTCCTCAAGAGGGTTCACGCCATCAAGACGTCACAACGTACGCCTTGACCCTTTGCGTGCATGCGGAGAACCGTCCTGTGCCTAATCAAAGTCGGAAGTCCTGGCCTAGCGTGAGAGGCCCGGGAATTTCAACACAAGTGGCGGTTATCAGAAGATACAGCGATTTCCAGACGGGTGAGAACCGGAGGTCTGGAGAGGTGGACGGTGAGTAAAAGGATTTTCTTTTATGGTTCAGAAAACTGCATTTTGCTGAATCTGTGCAGATGGCAAATGCAGATTTTTCTAAAATTTGAGTAGAATTTAAAGGGAATCTGTCACCCCCTGGGACTTATCAGACCTCTAATATGGGCATACAGGTGATAGAAATGTGAATCTATACTTACCTGTATGCCCCATATTAGAGGTTTGCTTGTTTTGAAATAGCTTTTTATTAAATTAGTTTTGACATACTTCCCGTCTGGGGGACGCAAAGAAATCCCCGCCTATGTACTTAATTTCCATATTCCCCCTCCCCTGCACGTCACAGTGCCCCGTGTCGTGCAGTTCCTGTGGCCGGATCCCGCGCCTGCGCAATTTACCTTGTATGCGGGGCGCTCTTCTTCCTGCAGTCTGTGTATCCTTGTGGAGCAGGGATCTTATGTGCAGGTACCGGCGAGGTACTCCGCCTTCCCGGCGCCAGATAAATAGATTTCGCTGCTATAACTCTCACTTTTCAGCTTTACAAAACTGATACACCAAATAAAAGAAAAATAAAATTTAGAAACCTGAAGCAATTGTATCTATATATGCTTTTTTTGTTTTTGTTTAGGGTTTTTTATTAATAAAAAAGTGAACATATATCATTTTTATCATTGCTTCTAGATAAACATGACTTTCACTGGCGATATAATTCTTGGAAATAGCTTTATGCAAAGTACAGGAACCAGACAAACTGAGGCTAAAGGGGGCAGGTGAAGAGGTTACTTTAATAATGTTTGATATATATGGTATCAGTGTTTCATCATAAAGAAAGCAATAGGCAGGCGATGAAGGTCGTGAACTCTCCATGCCTTACGAAATGGGACTTTAATTTGATTGTGCAGCTCCAGAGGATACGATGACACGTTTTGTTTTTCTCAGACATCCAGCCTGTTGAACAGATGCCAAAGGTACATGAAGTGATAACTCTATTGACAAGTGCATGGGCAGAGTGACTCATTTCTTTAATAACGAAGAGAATTAAAGATGAGATTAAAAAAAAAATGTTAATCCATCACTGAGTCCAAAGTGATAGCCGGAAGAATAGAAAAACTGCAAATGTTGTAGCTACCAAGCGTGAAAATAGGCTCAAATTAGAAAAAGACGTGTTAAATCTCTGACCCAAATACAGTTGAACAGAGGTAGTTGTGATAAGACAGAGCTCTAAAGGGTACTTCCTTTTCAACTATTTTTACGCCCATGCTCCATGATGAATAAAATAATAAACTGAGCTTTACTTACCCTCCTCTGGTCCAGCGATGCCTTTTCAGCACTGCCCCTATCTTTTGTTGATCGTTAGCAGCGGTGATATCTTGTTAATAGCATGGAGGCCAATCACTGAGCTCAGCGGTGCATGCCGTCTATTTCGGCTGAGTGCTGGCCTCAGTGCTGTTGACATGACATCTAATCAACAAAGACCAGGGCACCAGCGGAGAGGAAGCACTGGACCCAGGGATGGTAAGTAAAGCTCAGCTTGTTGTTTAATAGATCAAGGAGCCTGTAGACTAAAGTCAGTTGATAGGGACAACTGGTGATGAGTAGTGTTGAGCGATACCTTCCGATATCAGGAAATATCGTATCGGATTGGATCGGACCGATACTCAAAAAATATCGGATATCGCCGATTCCGATACCGGAAACCAATGCAAGTCAATGGGACACAAATATCGGAATGAAAATAAACCCTTTCTTTCCTTGTAGGTTAATTCTACATGAAGTAAAACAACTAAGAATAATGTAGAATGTATTACACGAAAAGCCGGCAATTCATCAGCGGCATACACCGGTACCCGACAATTTACAGCAGAAAGAATAGAGCTTCACACATAGATTAGATAGATAGAAACATGTCAGTCACATATATATGAAGTACAGTGACAGTGTTGATTACTGTACTTGTCATTTAGTGTAAAGGATTTATTTAAAAAAATAATTGTGTTTTCATGCACCGTCTCTTTAAAAAAGCCGGCCGGCAATTCAGCAGCGGTACCCGACAATTTATAACAGACAGAATAGAGCTTCACACATAGATTAGATAGATAGAAACATGTCAGTCACATATATATGAAGTACAGTGACAGTGTTGATTACTGTACTTGTCATTTAGTGTTAACCCCTTCAGGACCCAGCCTATTTTGACCCTAAAGTCCTTGGCATTTTTGTCAATTCTGACCAGTGTCCCTTTACGAAGTAAAAACTCTGGAACACTTCAACGGATTCTAGCGATTCTGAGATTGTTTTTTCGTGACATATTGGGCTTCATGTTAGTATTAAATTTAGGTCGATAATATTTGCGTTTATTTGTGAAAAAATCAAAAATATGGGAAAAAATTTGAAAAGTTTGCAATTTTCAAATTTTGAATTTTTATTCTACTAAACCAGAGACTGATGTGACACAAAATAGTTAATAAATAACATTTCCCACATGTCTACTTTACATCAGCACAATTTTGGAAAAAAAAAAAAATTTGGTAGGAAGTTTGAAGGGTTCAAAGTTCATCAGCAATTTATCTTTTTTCCAGCAACATTTACAAAACCATTTTTTTAGTGACCACATCACATTTGAAGTCCCTTTGAGGGGTCTTTATGACAGAAAACACCCAAAAGTGACACCATTCCAAAAACTGCACCCCTCAAGCTACTCAAAACTACATTCAAGAAGATTATTAACCCTTCAGGTGCATCACAGGAACTAAAGCCACATGGAAGAAAAAAATGAACATTTTTATTTTTCTAACAAAAATTTTCTTTTAGCCTAAATATTTTAATTTTCACATGGGTAACAGGATAAAATGCATCCTAAAATTTGTTGGTCAATTTCTCCTTAGTACACTGATACCTCATATGTGGTCATAAACCACTGTTTGGGCACACGGCAGGGCTCAGAAGGGAAGGAGCGCCATTTTACTTTTTGAATGGAAAATTAGCTCCAAAAGTCAAATTGCGCTCCTTCTCTTCTGAGCCCGGCCATGCGCCCAAACAGTGGTTTATGACCACATATGAGGTATCAGTGTACTCAGGAGAAATTGACCAATACATTTTAGGATGCATTTTATCCTGTTACCCATGTGAAAATTAAAAAATTTAGGCTAAAAGGAAATTATTGTGAAAAAAAAAAGTACTTTTTTGTTTTCACAGATCATTTTGTGAAGCACCTGGGGGTTCCAAGTGCTCACTATGCACCTAGATAGGTGCCTTGGGGGGTCTAGTTTCCAAAATGGGGTCACTTGTGGGGGAGCTCCACTGTTTAGGCACATTAGGGGCTCTCCAAACGCAACATGGTGTCCGCTAACAATTTGAGCCGATTTTCCATTCAATTTGTTAGCGGACACCATGTCGCGTTTGGAGAGCCGCTGTGTGCCCAAACATTGGAGCTCCCCCACAAGTCACCCCATATTGGAAACTAGACCCCCCAAGGCACCTATCTAGATGCATAGTGAGCACTTGGAACCCCCAGGTTCTTCACAAATTAATCCGTAAAAATAAAAAAGTGTTTTTTTTTCCACTTTTTCATTTTTATGAATCAATTTGTGAAGCACCTGGGGTTCCAAGTGCTCACTATGCATCTAGATAGGTGCCTTGGGGGGTCTAGTTTCCAAAATGGGGTCACTTGTTGGGGAGCTCCAATGTTTGGGCACACAGGGACTCTCCAAACGCAACATGGTTCCAATTTGTTAGCGGACACCATTGTGTAGTGTATGTCAGGTTGGTGTGCGGTGTGGTATATTGTAGTGTATACACCACACACACACACACACACACTACAACACACACACCAACCTGACATAGCCTCCTAAGCTTAGTACGCCCTAGACTGGGATGAGTGGGACGGGCGGGACATTTTGTGTGCTGTGTGCGTGTGTAAAAAAAAAAAAAAAAAAAATCGAAACTTTATTATAGTGTGAGTGTACGTGTGTGTGTGTGCTTGGTGTAACCTTCTGCAGTCACGTGTGGGGGCTGTCAGGCGTAGGGGGGGGCTGAAGAGATGGAGGAGCCAGCAGCTGCAGCAAGGGGGGTGATCACTGGGGCAGGAGCCGGCAGCAGCAAGGGGGGTGATCACTGGGGCAGGAGCCGGCAGCAGCAAGGGAGGTAGGAGGCCGGCAGCATCAGGGGGGTGATTACTGGGGCAGAAAGGGGAGCAGGAGCCAGCAGCAGGGGGGTGATCACTGGGTTTGCGGGGGGGGGATGATCACTGGGATGGGGGGGTGCACACTGGGGATGGGGAGTAAACACTGGGGACAGGTGGGGGTGAACACTGGGGACAGGTGGGGGTGAACACTGGGGACAGGTGGGGGTGAACACTGGGGACAGGGGGGGGTGAACACTGGGGACAGGGGGGGGTGAACACTGGGGACAGGGGGGAGGTGAACACTGGGGACAGGGGGGAGGTGAACACTGGGGACAGGGGGGAGGTGAACACTGGGGACAGGGGGGAGGTGAACACTGGGGACAGGGGGGAGGTGAACACTGGGGGAGGTGAACACTGGGGACAGGGGGGGTGAACACTGGGGGGATGGGTGATTATTGGGAGGTGGGGGGTGATATCACTGGGACTGGGGGATGGTGGGTTTGATCACAGGAGCAGGGCATTTACACTGAGGCTGCTGCTGCTGTGATCACAGTCCACCGGCTGTCAGAAGGAGAGCAGCAGCCGGTGGATGAAGACGTGGGAGAGGGAGCAGAGGGAGCGGAGGTCGGGGTGCAGGTATGAAAGTGCAGGGGGGGTCGGGGGTGGAGGGGGGGTCGGGGGTGGAGGGGGGGTCAGGGTGGAGCGGAGGGGGGAGTCGGGGGGGAGTGGGGGCAATACTACCTGATGCAGATCAGCGGCGGCAGCAGGCGATCAGCGGTGGCAGAAGGCGATCAGCGGCAGCAGCAGGCGAACAGCAGCGGCGGCAGCAGAGGGTCCATGGGGGGGCAGCAGCAGAGGGTCCACAATGGCCGGCACACGATCCATGGACGGGTAGGAGCTGGGCAGTTGCGGCCATCATGAAAAACTCCCTCCACATCTGATTGGGGCTACTATCCATGTGACGCTAGCCCCCCAATCAGATCTGGGGGGAGGGGGGGACAGAGGTGACACTCCCCCCAGCCAATGGCTGATGCTGTAAGCATCAGGCCATGCCCAGATTTAAATATTACACCAATTTTCATTGGTGAAATATTTAATTCATACCGATTGGCAGTTTCACTAAAAGTGAAAATGAAACAGCCAATCGGAGGGGTCCTAGGCACGGGGGGGTTAATCCACCCCCCGGGGGGTCGACTTCAGGATGTCCAGTTGCAGTAGCAACTGTGAAACCTGAGCGACCACGCTCGCAGGCGCTGCAGGGGCTCTTTCCCTCCATGTCACAGACGCTGTGACATGGGTCGGGAACGAACTGTTTTCCATGTCACAAACGGTGTGACACGGGTCAGGAAGGGGTTAAAATAAAGGATTTATTAAAAAAAAATTGTCGTGGGGTTCCCCGTAATTTTAGGCTCTAGCGGAGGTTAAGCAGACGGCTGGGGCAGATGTTTGAAGCCTGGGAAGGGGGTAATACCCACGGAGCTTCCCAGGCTACTAATATCAGCCCCCAGCGGAATACCTAGCCTTTACTAGCTATTAAAATGGGGGACCCCCCCAAAAAAATGACGTGGGGTCCCCCCTAATTTAATAGCTAGCAAAGGCTAGGCAGACAGCTGGGGGCTGATATTAATAGCCCAGGAAGGGTGCCATGAATATTGGCCCCCTCCCAGGCTAGAAACACCAGCCGTCAGCCGCCCCAGAAATGGCGCATCCATAGGATGCGCCAATTCTGGCACTTAGCCTCGCTCTTCCCACTGCCCTGTAGCGGTGGCAGTGGAGTAATAGGGTTGGGGTTGATGTCAGCTTATAATGCCAGCTGACATCAAGCCCAGGTTAGTAATGGAGAGGCGTCTATAAGACACCCCCATTACTAACCCCATAGTCAAAGTTAAAAAAAAACAAACACCCAGAATAAAGTCCTTTAATTGAAATAAACACACAATTCTTTATTGTTCTAAATTAAACTATACTTACCATCACGTCCATTCCAGCTGAAGCCAACGATCTCCTGCAATAAAAGAAAAATAATAAAGCAACCTCATCCTTACCTTTCCATGGTTCCCAGGACAGCTTCAGCTCTGCTACATCGAGATGACAGGCTGGACCGCAGCAGAACGCTGCCATCCAGCCTGTCATCCCGCAGACACTGAGAAGCGCAGGCATGCTTGCGCTCCTCAGTGTCTCTCTGTGACGGCATCCAGATGAGCCGAGTTCATGTCCAATGAACTCAGCTCACCTCATGCACGTCACTGACAGCGTGGGAGAATTCTCCTGCACTCAGCGCTTCAGCGTGAGAATTTTCCCACGCTGTCAGTGACGTGCATGAGGTGAGCTGAGGTCATTGGACATGACCTCACCTCATTCACGTCACTGACAGCGTGGGAAAATTGTGGTTTATTATTTTATATTTTATTACAGGAGATCGATGGCTTCGGGGAATTAGGTGTCTAGGTGAGTATAGGTGTAGTTTTTTATTTTTTACTTTATTTTAGGTGGCGATCGGCGGGGACAGGTAATGTATGAACTAATTTATTGTAGGTAACCACTGGCCACCAATGACATGTATTTAAAATTTATTGGGGACACAGTAGGGCAATTTAAATAGCAGGATCAGGCTGATGGGAACTACTGCTCCCATCGAGCTGATCCTGCTGGCACGAGTGGACGGGGGACAGACATAGGCCGATGGGAGTAGTAGTGTCACTTCGGCCTATGTCTGCCTGCACGCACACACCCGCAGACATCGCACAGACACCCCGCACACACTCGCAGACACACGCACAGACACCCACACACATCGCACAGACACCGCACACATCGCACAGACACACCGCACGCACACATCGCACAGACACCACGCACACCCGCAGACATCGCACAGACACCCCGCACACACTCGCAGACATCGCACAGACACAGTGCACACTCGCAGACACACGCACAGACACCCACACACACCAATCATGACGGGCTGATCGTCTGGGAGGTGAGGCTGACCTGTGCGGGCGTGGGAAAGTTCATGTGAGTTCATGCAATGCAGTCAAGCATGAACTCATATGAACCCTCTGAGGGCACCGCGGCTACTTCAAATGAACAGCTGATCGGCATCACCTGATACCTCAGCTGTTCATTTGAAATAACCGGCGGGAAAGCGCATCACAGAACGGGAAAGCCGGCGGTGAAGTTTTTTCACTGCCGGCTTCCCCGCCCGGGTCCTTCGCTCCCCGCTCCTTGGTGCTGCGCTCCCCGCCCGGTCCTAACTTACGATCGGGATGGGAGGTGGCGAGGGGAGCGGGTGAGCGGAGGATCGGGGTGGGAGGCTGCGGGGAAGCAGTATGGGGCTGTGTGATTGTTTAAAAGCCGGCGGGCGGTAAGCCCGCCGACTTTTAAACAATCAGGAGAATTCTCCCACGCTGGGATGGCATTCTGATGACAGGCTGGATCTCAGCTGAGCGCTGCCATCCAGCTTGTCATACTTCAGAGACACTGCAGAGCGCAGGCATTATGGGAACTTCCGATTCCGGTATTCGATATTGTAAAAGTATCGGAATTAAGTATCGGAATTCCGATACCGCGAATATCGGCCGATACCCGATATTTCAGTATCGGAATGCTCAACACTAGTGATGAGTGAGCGTGCTCGCTTAACCCTTTAACCGAGCATGCTCGGGTGCTTACCGAATATCTTCGGCATGCTCGTATATTATGTTTGAGTCTCAGCGTCTGCATGATTTATGGCTGTTAGGTAGCCTCAACACATGTGAGGATTCCCTAACAAACAAGCAATCCTTGCATGTGTTGAAGCTGTCTAACATCCATAAATCATGCAGATGCAGAGACTCGAACATAATATAAGAGCAAGCCGAAGATATTCGGTAAGGACCCAAGCATGCTCGGTTAAAGGGTTAAACGAACACGCTCACTCATCACTAGGGACAACCCTTTTAAAGTGAATGTCCATGTCTGAATGCTAAATATATGTGAAATAATGTGGACTGAGATTCTTTTTTTTAATAATCAGAGCTCCATATTACCTACATATGCCTCGATTTAAAGGGAACCTGTCACATTTTATATGCAGTCCCAGCTTATTGTAAAGCAGAAGAAGCTGGACAGATTGATTATATAGTTTATGAAAAAAAGATTCAGAATAATTTGTTTTTCATTCGTATAAATCCTTGCTGCTTTCATGCATAAGAGTCCAGTGGGCGGTTCTAATAAAGGATTGACAGCTATTTCTGAATGCACAGTCATACAAGAAGTCTGCCTAGAAACAGAAAGGATGTATATGAATAAAATGCACGATATACCTAATATTTTTCCCAAACTATACATTAATCTGTTCAACTCCTCCTGAACAGTAACACGGTGCCTATAGATTGGATACCATCTGTGTCAAATTATGTTTAAAAGGAACGGACCTCATCAGAGCCCAGTAGTCCCAGGGACTCAGCACGAGTAGCGATAACAAAAATTTGCGACGAGGACTGGACGGTGATGCTGAAGAGTGGAGGTGTCGGAGAGGTAAACGGTATGGTGAGTAAAATCACGTTCACTCTGACGCGTTTCTGGCCTAAGCCCTTAGTCAAAAAGTATTCTACGTCTAAGGGCTTCGTCCAGAAACGCGTCAGAGTGAACAGGATTTTATTTTGTTGATCATGGATATGCCATTTTTAATCTGATGGAATAAAAATTTGGAATTTTTGATTATATGCAGATCCAATAATTTTTTCTTGTATATAAGGAGCATATTGCATACAGGACTTACTGCATAGTTGTACTCTGAACTCAATATTAAGTGCTTATTCTCTTAGTAAGAAATTTAGAAAATGAAAAACTAATATGTTTGGTATTTTCAAGTCTGATCTATAGAAATATAGGATTATTTATCTCATGTTAAACGCCAAAAAGGTAAAAAAAAATGGAATTGCCATTTTTTGGCACTGCACTTACAAAAACTATAATAAAAAGCAATAAAAAAAATCATGTACCCCAAAATGGTATTCATAAAAAACACAGCTTGCCACACAAAAAACAAGCCCCCACACAGCTCCTCATGCATCACGGTTATACCCCAGGAAATGCTACGTCTTTACCTATGAAAGTATAAAAAGCTATGATGCACGAATAAACCAAAATAGGTCAGCTTACCATGTTAGGACAGGATTCTAGATATTCCAACCAGAACCATGGGTACCAGATCTCACTGATGATTAGCAGTAGATAACTCAAAGGAAAAATAAGGGATTTGACAGCACACATCCACTGCTTTAAAATCCATTAAAATGCCAAAAAAGTCCCATATGATGAGCACAAAGAACCCTGATGCATTTCTTGCATATAAAACACTTTTAGTCAAAATATTTTGATTCTTTTTAAACTAGTGGATTTGCCATCAAATCCTTTTTTTTCTTCAAGTACACAAAGTTATTTCACTTTCAATAAGAATAATCTTTATTAATATAGCGCCAACATATTCCACAGCGCTTTACACAGTAGTCATATACAACAGTCATAAGTAACATAGTTAAAGATAATACAATAATTAAAGCAAAAATAATGACGACCCTGCTCGTAAGAGCTTACAATCTACAATGAGGTGGAGGTGACACAAAGTACAGGTGCTTATTTACAATGCAGTGGAGTTTGATAGTTAATTATGTTGAGAGAAATAATGAATGGGATTTATATAAAAGGAATTTGATTAGGGAATGTGATAGGCCGCACAAAACAGATGTGTTTTTAGGGAGCACCTAAAACTGTATAAGTTGTGCTTAGTCCTAACTTCTTGGGGTAGAGCATTCCAGAGAATTGGTACAACTCAGGAGAAGTCTTGGAGCCAGGAGTGGGAGGTACGGATTAGTGCGGATGTTAGTCGAAAGTTGCTTGCAGAGTGTAGAGAATTTAATTTGGATCCTATAATGTATGGGCAGCCAGTGCAATGACTGGCACAGAGTGGAAGCGTCCGAGTAACGATTAGCCAGATAGATGACCCTGGCTGCTGAATTAAGGATCGACTGGAGAGGAGAAAGTCTAGTGAGGGGGAGGCCAATTAATAGAGAATTACAGTAGTCAAGGCGGGAGTGGATCAGGGCAACAGTGAGGGTTTGTTCCCATGGTGAGAAAGGGGCGGATTCTAGAGATGTTCTTTAGGTGCTAGTGACAAGAGTGGGCAAGAGACTGCATATAGGAGGTGAAGGAAAGATTGGTGTCAAACACAACGCCTGCTGCCTAGGCATTATTTTGGTGCCACACGTCAGATTTAGTAAGGTAAGTAGACGGTGGGAGCAGAAGAAGTTCAGTTTTGGAAAGGTTGAGTTTCAAATAGAGAGCAGAAATGATGTTGGAAACTGTGGGCAGACAGTCATTGGTGTTCTGCAGTACAGCGGGGGTAAGCTCAGGGGATGAAGTGTATAGTTGTGTGTCATCAGCATAAAGATGGTACTGAAAACCAAATTTGCTGATGGTCTGTCCAATTGGGCCCATGTAGAGAAAGAAGAGAAGAGGGCCAAGGAGTGAACCCTGAGGGACCTCAATAGTGAGATGAAGAGGAGAAGAAGTGGAGCCAGCGAATGATATACTGAAGGTGTGGTCAGATAGGTAGGAGGAGAACCAGGAGAGAGCAGTGTCATTTATGCTGATTGAGTGGAGCATAGAGAGTAGGAGGTGGTGGTCAACAGTGTCGAAAGCTGCAGAGAGGTCAAGAAGAATGAGCAGAGAGTAGTCACCGTTACGTTTTGCTTTCAGTCAAGAAGGGCAAACAATATATTAATAGTTGGTACAACTAACACTAAGACAGAAATGACGAAGTTCACGGCAACAAAAAGGGCAAACGAGCTTTTCAAAATGAAAATACACACATTCTGAGTTATGACTCCCCCTTTAAATACTCCAAAACTAGAGACGTAGGGGCCATTGAGAACACAGAGAAATATTTCAGAGAGAATAAAAATAAAATTACAATGATTAGAAAATTGTATCCCCGTAAAATCCCAGCGGCAAACATCAATCTCTACGCAACCAAAGAGCCAACAGGGATGAATACACTGTGCTCTTCTCTATCTCCCATTAATATATCAACTATAACCTCTAACAGCTTTTCAGTTGATACCCATAAAAGTCCTTAGACATGGGAGGACCATCACGAGTACCCATTTGGGATCCATGGATAAAAATTAACCTAAAATTCGCAATGACACTACTGTCACTGAATAGGTAATGGTGATAACCTAATTGTCATTGATAGTATACAGGTGGGGCAAGACATATCGGATCCTTTTTTTTAGCCCCGGTAACTACCGTGACCACAGTAAGGAATCCAAAAATTAGGAGACCCCTCCAATTAAAATTTACTTTACACTGAAAAGAACATAAAGAAAAAATGCTGTAGAGGAAGCAAAGAGAGGAAAAATAGACTTGTAGCCAAACCAAACATTATCAACTTTGACGCTATTCAAAAAAGCAAATCAGCCAAAAATTTTAATTAACAAACAAAAATAACAACTTTGAACTGTTTCTAGACTTGCATGCCTTCATTTCTAAGTCGACCTTGCGGCATAATGAATTACAAAAAAAAAGAAAATAGCCAATAACCAGAGTCATGCAATCAAATTAGAGCAATCCACATCAGGCAGCCTCATATCACACAGCTAAAAACCCCACTCAAATTAATCTCCAATTGAAAACCAGTTCCATCTTCATAACACATTTTACGACTTAGTAGCTCATTACTTTAACCCCTTAAGGGCAGATTTTTTTGTTTTTGCGATCCTTCTAAGAGCCATAACCTTTTTTATATTTTTCTGTTGACCAGTTTTACCAGGACCAGTTGTAGTTTTTAATCCATTTTACCATGCAATTTACTGGAAAATTGAAAAAAAAAATGACAAGTGCAGTAAAATTGCAAAAAATAAAAAAAGCAATTCTACAATTGTTTTTTGGGTTTTGTTTTTGTGGCATTCATTGTGCTGCAAAAATGACTTTGCAACATCATTCTCTAGGTCAGTACGATTATGGCACTACCAAACTTGAATTCTTTTTTTCATTTAATCTATCAAAAGGTGAGAGCAATACAATCATCACATGTCACGGGTGTGTCAGAAGTGACAGTCGCCCTGCAGTTGGTTGCAGGAGATCTCTTCATTTGGCATTACAGACATCTTCTTAGATATGTCTCACTCTAGGACCCAGCAGCTACCTCCCTCTGGCTAATTGACACCCAGGCCTGGGTGTTTAAATACTTCCTGTTTGCTATAGAGAGGTGCCTGTGATATTCACAAGACCCCTAGTGAAGGCTTGGAGCTGTTGCAGTCTGCTTACTTCCTCTTTGGTGCTAAGAGGCCATGTGTGTAATCTCTCTGAAGTCAGCTCAAGCTAAGTTACTTCCCCCGTGTCTGTCTTCCCTTGCTGTCTTTAGTTGTTAGTGGGGACTGACTAGCGCTCATCCCCCCTTCCCTAGCCAGGGCCTAGCTCTAGGGTTATTCAGGGTTTTAGGTTCCTGATCGGCGATTGGTGAGAAACCAATATAGGGACGGTAGGGAAGACAGGGTGATATCAGATCAGCCTATGAGGTCTCCACCTCCTCTTTCCTTAGTGTCTGGGTTCCCTTCCCCTCATCCCTTCATGTTACACTTTGTCTTTCCTACACTGTGCATGACATCACATTTAAAAACAATGCTGAGATCATTAGATCATCAGACAGGGGAATGGTATGGAGATCTAACACTATGCTAGCTATGTTATGGAAGGAGGTAGACTACTTTCTGATATAATATATTCATAAGAGACAGCATCCAAATCCTGGGTGTAGAAGTAAAACAAAATTTATTCTGCCATATGTGACGCCCTGCTGTGCATGGAGCCACAGATCCTGGAGGGGTGCATTTCAGGTTTTCTCCACAAGAGGCCCTCAGAGCATACACACACCTCCACCCTACCTCAGACCACCAGAGGGAGCGCGGATAGGGATATAAATACGGAGGGTGGAGCTAGGCAGAGTCAGTCTGTGAGTTAGTTCTCCTCAGGAAGTGAGTGGAGACAGAACAGTCTGGAGTCCACAGCCAGTTCCTGCAGAGTGAGACACAGAGAAACAGGTCAGTCTGCAGTGGAGCTCAGTCAGACTCAAGCAGCTCGAGTTAAGTGAGCTAGGAGCGTTGCTGACGCTCAGAGAGCAGCAGAAGAGGCAGCCAGCTAACTGCCAGTGTGTATAGCCTAGTGAGGGCCCGAGTAGGCCGAAGACTAGAGGAGTGAGTAGCATTGGGAGCAGAGGAGCTTTACCAGCTCACCCCAGAAACCATATACCGGACACCGGGTCCGAGTCTGCAGGGATTCTTTACACCCAGCAGAAGACAACCAGAACCCCTGGCAAACTACATGTCCCAGGAATACCAAACGCTGACTGTTATACCAGGGTCAGGAGTTACCGAGGCCCCATATACCAGGGAGTGTGTACTCCAACAGAAGGCCCTACCACAGGATCAGCCGGTGCAGAACAGAGACTAAGTTAGGCCTAGCTCCAGGAAGGCCAGAGACTAACACTAAGCAGCGAAGAAACAGGAGGCCCTACACCTGCTCACTGGGGAGAGTCCTGCAGTGCACCCCTCACTCTACAGTGCTCCGGACGGTACCTGCATTTCCACCAGTAAAAGGTACAGAAGCAAACCGTGTGTGTGTGTGTGTCCCCTGTTCTTCCTTGGACCCGGCTGGGTCACCGCCATATCGTGCACCTCGTCAAACATCGCTGCCCTGAGGCCTAGCTCCACCTGTGGGGAGCTACACCATCAACGCTGCCGTAACACCGGCCTCAGTGGACTGCCGCAGCGCTGGTGATCCTCACCAGACACCACAGGTGGCGTCACGAACTTTGACATTCTATTTTCCCCTTTTTAAAGAGAGACCCCAGAGTACGGGCCCAGGAGCTGACCACCGCGACATCCCCCCCCCCCCCCAAGACCAGGCATTAAGGCCCGGGCGCCGAGTAATCCCCATCCCCTGGGCGCCACACATATACAAAAGATGGCAAAATTTCGACCTTTCAAAAGGTCTTCATCAAAGGTCTTTTGAAAGGTCAAAATGTCACCTTTTGTATATGGCAGAATAAATTTTGTTTTACTTCTACACCCAGGACTTGGACGTTGTCTCTTGTGAATATACTGGATTATCTTCAAGTGGGTTCTTTGGAGCTTCTGACTTTGCGTCCATTGAGAAAGTGTTGCCTTCTTTATTTTTGTGTACTTTCTGATACAATGCACTATAGAACTGTTCAACTGTCTACACTCATCAATTATGCATTCACTAGCCGTATCCTCAATAATAACTAGTAAAAAAACATCTCACTATAAAAATCCCCAGTAGACCTTTCCTTTACTGCCTCCCAAAGAACCACAAATCACTAATTGATCCTCCAGGTTTCCCTGTTATATTAGCAATCAATTCAACAACTAGCAGTCTACCACAATACATTGACATTATTTTACAGAAACATGTTATGAAACTACCCAGTTATCTAAAGTATTCATTTCCGCTTTTTAAGGACTTACAGGACCTCCAATGGATGGAGTTCTACATTCTCATGACTAGTGTTGAGCATTCCGATACTGAAATATCGGGCATCGGCCGATATTCGCGGTATCGGAATTCCGATACTTAATTCCGATACTTTTACAATATAGAATACCGGAATCGGAAGTTCCCATAATGACTGTGACGCACCCCCTGGGCCATGTTCAAGGGGATACCCGGAGCCGGATCTGTATGGGGGTAGTAGTCCTTGTGGCGGTGACCCGGTCCGTGCCCAGGGTGTCAAACTAAGTGGCAGTCTATGGCAGTAGATGTTGTTAAAGTGTCGACTACGCCACCCGTTGAGTGCGGCTTTGAAGCCGCCGCTGCAGAGCAGTCCGCTGAGGCCGGTGGTATAGGTGCAGCAGTGATGGTATAACCCCCAACGGGAGGGGTATGGCCTCAGGGCAGCAGGTGTGGATGATGGGGGTTGTGATGGCGCAGAAGAAGACTCAGAGTCGGGAGATGCAGTTCAGGGTTTTTACTTACTGGTGTCCTTTTAGTCACTCTGGCCTTGAGTGACCACCCGAGCCGTGCTGCGTCCACCAGGTCCTGGACTCAGCCAACCCCCAGGCAATTCCGGAGCGTGGTCCTGAGCTCCTTTCTGACTCTCCCTTCCTCTGGCCGTTCCCACCAGGGATCCACTTTTGGCCGGCTCCCTCGGGTCTCTTGGTGGTCAAGCCTCCTCTGGGCTCCCTGACCCTATACTTGGTGTGCCTTTCTAGTGGATTTGGTGAGGGTCGCGGCAGATCCTGACCACGACCTCCGGTTCCTGGCTAAGGTCTACTTCTGCCTCCACCAGCTTGGGATCCGGTACCCTTGTCCGCCAACCCTTCACCCTTCTGTCCTTATTCTGGGATCTTGGGGTTCTTTCTGACTCGTTCTCTCTGGGTCCTTCTGACTCCTCTCTCTCTCTTCTGCTTCGCTGCAGGCTCAGCCCTGGAGCTGGGCCCAGCCGGAGCCACAGCTCCCTGTCAGCCCTCCTGGCTGAGCTCCTCTGCTCTGCTTCTCCTCAGGCTGAACTCACTGACTGACCTAAGATGGTGCCCACCTTATATACTCCCTCTATGTGTGAGCCCAGGTGACCAGCACCCAATGAGCTCCTAGCTTTACCCAGACTGCTCCCCCTATCTGCCCCTACACTACTGGGATGTTCCACCCCCCTCCCACTCCAGCCAGGGACAGACGCTGTCGTACCTGCACATATACTGGTGGGAGTACCGTTGTTCTGTCCCCCGGAAATGGGATGTATGTAGTGCATGCAGCCTACTAGCTCAGTTCCACACTCCATCCTTACCCGGGAGTGGAATACCACACCTCTGGGTTGAGGTGCAATACCCCTGTAGCAGCCGAATCCTCAGGGTGCTACAACTGCGCTCTGCAGTGTCTCTGAAGGATGACAAGCTGAATGGCAGTGCTCAGCTGCGATCCAGCCTGTCATCAGAATGCCATCCCAGCGTGAGAGAATTCTCCTGATTGTTTAAAAGCCGGCGGGCGGTAAAAAGCCGCCGGCTTTTAAACAATCACACAGCCCCATACTGCTTCCCCGCAGCCTCCCACCCCGATCCTCCGCTCCCCTCGCCACCTCCCATCCCGATCGTAAGTTAGGACCGGGCGGGTAGCGCAGCACCAAGGAGCGGGGAGCGAAGGACCCGGGCTGGGAAGCCGGCAGTGAAAAGACTTCACCGCCGGCTTTCCCTTTCTGTGCTGCGCTTTCCCGCCGGTTATTTCAAATGAACAGCTGAGGTATCAGGTGATGCCGATCAGCTGTTCATTTAAAGTAGCCGCGGTGCCCTCGGGGGGTTCATGTGAGTTCATGCTTGACTGCATTGCATGAACTCACATGAACTTTCCCACGGTCGCACAGGTCAGCCTCACCTCCCAGACCAGTCATGATTAGTGTGTGTGGGTGTCTGTGCGATGTGTGCGGGTGTGCGCGGTGTCTGTGCGATGTCTGCGGGTGTGTGCGGTGTCTGTGCGATGTCTGCCGGTGTCTGCGTGCAGGCAAACATAGGCCGATGTGACACTACTACTCCCATCGGCCTATGTCTGTCCCCCGTCCACTCGTGCCAGCAGGATCAGCTCGATGGGAGCAGTAGTTCCCAACAGCCTGATCCTGCTATTTAAACTGCCCCATGGTCCCCAATAAATTTTAAATACATGTCATTGGTGGCCAGTGGTTACCTACAATAAATTAGTTTATACATCACCTGTCCCCGCCGATCGCCACCTAAAATAAAGTAAAAAATAAAAAACTACACCTATACTCACCAAGACACCTAATTCCCCGAAGCCATCGATCTCCTGTAATAAAATATAAAATAATAAACCACAACCTTATCCTTACTCCTTCGTAGTAGTCCACGAGTGTCCCACGAAGATCTCCAGTTTAGAGCAGCCACATAGAATGTGACCGCTGCTGCCGCTGCTGCCGCTAGAATGATGGGGCCGTAAAGCAGCCCCGTCATTGCATAAGTGGGTTCGCCGGAGTTCAGGCAGCGCTGCTCCGGTTAGCTGCTTTACGGCCCCGCTGTACCGTGAGAAATTCCCACGGTACAGCAGTGCCGTAAAGGAGGTCTCCGGAGCTGCGCTGACTGAATGCACTCCGGTGACCTCAGTCAGTGGCTCCAGCTGCCGGGAGCGGACGTGTTCCCGGCAGTGTGAGCTTACAGCAGCAATGACAGCTGTCACATCTCCAGATGTGACAGCTGTGCATGGGAGATCAGCGCAGGAATGTGGACAGGTAACTATTTTTTTTTTAGTAAACTAAGAATTAAATAAAATGGTGTGTTTTATTTCAAATAAATTATTTTTTTCTGGGTGTAGTGTGTGTTTTTTATTTTTAACACTTTGTAGGTTAGTAATGGGGGTGTCTTATAGACGCCCATCATTACTAACCTGGGCTTCATGGCAGCTGGCTCTGACATGAACCCCACCACTATTACCCCCTGCCACCGCACCAGGGCAGCGTGGAAGAGCGAGGCTAAGTGCCAGAATTGGCGCATCCTACGGATGCGCCATTTCTAAGGCGGTTGACGGCTGGTGTTTCTAGCCTGGGAGGGGGCCAATATTCATGGCACCCTTCCTGGGCTATTAATATCAGCCCCCAGCTGTCTGCCTAGCCTTTGCTAGCTATTAAAATAGGGGGAACCCCACGTCATTTTTTGGGGGGTCTCCCATTTTAATAGCTAGTAAAGGGTAGGTATTCAGCTGGGGGCTGATATTAGTAGCCTGGGAAGCTCCGTGGGTATTACCACCTTCCCAGACTTCAAACATCTGCCCCAGCCATCTGCTTAACCTCCGCTAGAGACTAAAATTATGGGGGATCCCACGCCAATTTTATTTTTAATAAATCCTTTATTTTAACACTAAATGACACTTGAGGGGTTAATAAAGATGCAGTCCCTAAATTATTATTTATTTTTTAGTTAATTTTTCCCAAAAATTTTGACGTGGGCTTTGCCATATTTTTGTATACCAGCCAGGTACAGCAGGCAGGAACGGGCTGCCCCCAACTCCCAGCTGCCTATTTGTACCTGGCCGGACACAGCAATATAGGGAAGCCCTTTTTTTTCAATTATTTCATGAAATAATTAAAAAAAAATTGACGTGGGGCTTCGCACTATATTTGGGTCCAGCCAGGTAGAGCAGACCGGAACGGGCTGCCCCCAACCACCAGCTGCCTATTTGTACCTGGCCGGACACAACAATATAGGGAAGCCCTTTTTTTTTTAATTATTTCATGAAATAATTTTTAAAAAATTGACGTGGGGCTTCACCCTGTTTTTGTGTCCAGCCAGGTACAACTAGGCAGCTGGGGGCTGGAATTCGCAGCGCTGGGAGGCCCAAGCTTTCTGGGCCACCCGCGCTGCAAATTGCAGCCCGCAGCCACCCCGGAAAATGGCGCGTTCATAGAAGCGCCATCTTCTGGCGCTGTACCCAACTCATCCAGGGCCCTGGTGCGGTGGCTCACTGGGTAATAAAGGGGTTAGGGCCAGCTTGGCATTATCAGCTGGCCCTAAGCCTGAAGTTCATGGGGTCACGCCAATATTAGACATGGCCACCATGAATTTCTAGTAAAGTATTTAAAAAAAACACAATACCCAGAAAAAAGTCCTTTAATTGAAATAAACACACAATTCTTTATTGTTCTAAATTAAACCATACTTACCATCACGCCCATTCCAGCTGAAGCCAACGATCTCCTGCAATAAAAGAAAAATAATAAAGCAACCTCATCCTTACCTTTCCATGGTTCCCACGACCGCTTCAGCTCTGCTACATCGAGATGACAGGCTGGACCGTAGCAGAACGCTGCCATCCAGCCTGTCATCCCGCAGACACTGAGAAGCGCAGGCATGCTTGCGCTCCTCAGTGTCTCGCTGTGACGGCATAAAGATGAGCCGAGGTCATGTCCAATGTACTCGGCTCACCTCATGCACGTCACTGACAGCGTGGGAAAATTCTCCTGCACTCAGCGCTTCAGTGTGAGAATTCTCCCACGCTGTCAGTGATGTGCATGAGGTCAGCTGAGTTCATTGGACATGAACTCACCTCATGCACGTCACTGACAGCGTGGGAAAATTCTCACGCTGAAGCGCTGAGTGCAGGAGAATTTTCCCACGCTGTCAGTGACGTGCATGAGGTGAGCTGAGTTCATTGGACAAGACCTCGGCTCATCTTTATGCCGTCACAGCGAGACACTGAGGAGCGCAAGCATGCCTGCGCTTCTCAGTGTCTGCGGGATGACAGGCTGGATGGCAGCGTTCTGCTGCGGTCCAGCCTGTCATCTCGATGTAGCAGAGCTGAAGCTGTCCTGGGAACCATGGAAAGGTAAGGATGAGGTTGCTGTAATGTTCTGCTACCAAAGCTAAGGAAAGAGAGGAGATCTGTCCCTACTATAAGACTCAGCTGAATCCCTACGATGTAACAGGGAACCTGATCCTGCGATCAGACCTGCTAAAGTCCTAATCTAGTCTGTACGGAGACCTATAGATTTGGGGAGGGAATCCCTAGAAGTACTAAGGACTGGGAGGAATATGGGACACCTCCTAACAGAAATAGTAGCAGACAGACGAACAAACAAAATAGATAGAACCTAGAGGTCCGTAGACCAAGCAAACTAACAGAGTTAGATACAGAGCACAGGCTAGCTAGAAAGTAGATATACAATGAAGTCCAGCAAAGCCAGAAGGGCGGAGCAGGATTAAATAGGCCAACAAGGTCATGTGACCAGCAAAGGAAAAAAAACCTAACAGCAAGGTTCTAACAGTACCCCCCCTTCTAAGAGGATCCTCCGGATCCCCTAGGACCAGGCTTATCAGGAAATCTCCTGTGAAACGCTCTGATAAGTCTGGACGCGGAAACATCATCTGACCTCACCCAAGAGTTATCCTCGGGTCCGAAACCTTTCCAGGCCACAAGATACTGCAAACTACCTCTATACCGTCTAGAGTCAAGGATGCGAGAAATTTCATATTCCCCGTCCTCCACCACCGGAGGAACAGAGGCAGAGGCGTCACCATCCGACACAACAGCTTTTTTTAACAGAGAGACATGAAAGACCGGATTAATTCTCCAGGAGGTAGGAACCTCCAACCTAACAGCAGATTGGTTGACAACCTGAAGCACCTTAAAGGGCCCTACAAACTTGGGACCCAATTTCTTAGAAGGAATCCTCAACCGCAGATTCCTAGAGGACAACCAAACCATGTCACCAACAGCGAACAAAACCTCCTGTCGTTTCCTATCAAAGTAGTCTTTAGATTTTCTGTTGGCCTCCTGAAGATTACCACGCACATCCGTCCAAACTCTTTCCAAATCACCGGAAAAATTCTCCTCCTCAGGCACGGCAGATCCCAACTTGGAGAACGACCCAAACGACGGATGTCTCCCAGAACAACAAAAAAAAGGCGAACAACCAGCAGAAGAAGATGTATGATTGTTCAGAGCAAATTCGGCAAGTGGCAGAAACTCAGACCACCCCTCTTGATTGTCTGCCACAAAACAACGCAAGAACTGCTCAACATCCTGGTTTTTCCTTTCTGTCTGGCCATTAGATTCAGGATGATATCCGGACGAAAACGACAAATGAATTCCCAACCTGTCACAAAAGGCACGCCAAAAACGAGCCACGAACTGAGGACCCCTATCAGAAACAATGTCAGTAGGAACGCCATGAAGTCTGACAATTTCCTTGACAAAGGCCTTAGCGAGAGTTTTAGCGCAGGGCAGTTTGACGAAGGGAACCAAGTGACACATCTTGCTAAAACGGTCCACGACCACCCAGATGACAGTAAAACCCTCAGAGGGGGGAAGGTCAGTTATAAAGTCCATAGCCAAATGTGTCCAAGGAGCACTGGGGACCTCCAAAGGACAAAGCAACCCCGCAGCAGGAGTATGTGAGGACTTAGATCTAGCACATATAGTACATTGGCGCACCCACTTAATGACTTCCTTCTGCCATCCAGGCCACCAAAAACTGCGACCCACCAGTCTCTTGGTCTCAGAGATTCCGGGATGACCTGCCAACCGAGATTCGTGACACTCAACAAACAAATCTCTCCTAAAGGTCCCAGGCACAAACAACCTCCCATGAGGAGTGTTAGATGGGGCATTCTCCTGAGCTTTAAGAATCTCATCTTCCAAAACGGAGTCTAAAGCAGCTATCACAACACCTTCTTGTAAAATGTTTTCCTCTTTCTCAGCACCGACTATGGGAGAAAAACTGCGAGACAAGGCATCCGCCTTAACATTCTTAGTACCAGGGATGTAAGTAACGGAGAAATTAAACCGCGAGAAAAACAGTGCCCACCTAGCCTGACGGGCATTCAGGCGCTTGGCAGCGTCAAGATATATCAGATTTTTATGATCCGTAAGAACCTGAACGGGAAATTCCGCACCTTCCAAGAAGTGGCGCCAGTGTTCAAATGCGAGTTTAATAGCCAATAATTCCCGATTACCAATATCGTAATTCAATTCAGTCTCCGAAAATTTTTTTGAAAAAAATGCACAGGGATGTAATCCATCCCCGTTATCCTGAGACAATACTGCGCCAACCCCCACAGAGGAAGCATCAACCTCAACCAAAAACGGCCTAGTAACATCAGGCTGCATAAGGATGGGAGCAGAGGTGAACCTCTCCTTGAGATACACAAAAGCTTCAATGGCCTCAGAAGACCACTGAACCGCATCAGCACCTTTCCTGGTGAGATCAGTCAGAGGTTTGACAATACTAGAAAAATTTTTTATGAATTTTCTATAGTAATTGGCGAAACCCAAAAACCTCTGTATTGATTTCAAACCAATAGGCCTAGGCCATTCCTGCACAGCCTGAACCTTAACCGGATCCATCTCAAAACCTTTGCTGGAGATAATGTAGCCCAAAAAACTAATTCTCTGTACAGCGAACTCACATTTCTCCAGCTTAGCAAAAAGCGAATTGTCCATTAATAACTGTAATACCTCACGCACGCTCCGCCAATGAGACTCCAGATCTGGCGAATAAATCAAAATGTCATCCAAATACACAACCACATTTTTACCGATCAAAGGTCTAAGGATGTCATTAATCAGATTCTGAAAAAATGCAGGAGCATTAGTAAGACCAAAAGGCATAACCAGATTCTCAAAATGACCCACAGGAGTGTTAAAAGCAGTCTTCCATTCATCACCCTCCTTCATGCGCAACAGATTGTATGCCCCCTTAAGGTCAATTTTAGAGAACCACTTGGCCCCCAATAACTGGTTAAACAGATCAGGAATCAATGGCAGTGGGTAAGGATTGCGTACCGTAATTTTGTTAATCTCACGAAAATCCAGACAAGGACGTAAACCGCCGTCCTTTTTTTTTACAAAAAAAAATCCAACCGCCACAGGAGACTTAGAGGGCCTAATGTGACCGGCGGCCAAACTTGTCTGTATGTATTCCTCCAAAGCCTTCCTCTCAGGAATAGTAAGGTTAAATAAACGACTTTTAGGAAGAGTCGCTCCAGGGACAAATTCAATAGAACAATCATAGTCTCTATGGGGAGGCAAAACCTGCGATTCTTTCTCAGAAAAAACTCTCCAAAAATCCTGAATAGGAACAGGCAATTCTCCCCTATCCAAAGCTGCAATACGCCCGTTACAACACTTGTCATAACATTTATGGCTCCAGGATTTAATTTCACTGGTAGACCAATCCAGTACAGGATTGTGAAATTTTAACCAGGGCAAACCCAATATTACTGGAGAAGGCAAGTTATTCAACACTACCAAATCCAATTTCTCATGGTGAACACCATTAATAGTGAGAGGAAATTCACTGACCTTGAGAGTAATATTCTTCAAAGGGGAGCCATCCACAGAAACCACAGCAATGGGGGATGATAAAGGTTCAGGTTTTAAATTGAGTTTTTCCACGAATCCCCCATCAATAACATTCAGTGTAGACCCGCAATCAACAAACACCCGAAATTCCATTAATTTTTCCTGAGCAATCGTGGAAGCAGCTAAAAATATACCCTTGGAATTTAAACAGGCAATACGGGCGTGACTGACCATTTTTTTTTCTTTCTTCATACGAAGCTCACAGCCTTTAATCAAATGACCAGATTTCCCGCAATAGAAACACAAGCCTTCTGAAAAACGACGGTGTTTTTCTTGAGAGCGAGGTGCCACCGATCCAATCTCCATCGGTTCACCACTGTTAGTACACACATTATCATAACCAGAAACTGACATAGCAGAGGATTTGCTCTCATTAACCCTAGCACGCAGTCTTCTGTCCACCCGTATAGCTAATTGCATAGCCTGTTGCAAATCCTCAGGTGTAGGATAAGCAATTAGCAGGTCTTTAACCTTTTCACTGAGCCCAGCAAGAAATAGACTTTTCAGAGCAGAATCGTTCCACCCTGTTTGAGTGGACCAACGACGAAAATGTGTACAATATTTTTCCATATTACCTGATCCTTGTTTTAAACGTCTCAACTCAGTCTCAGCTGATGCCACACGGTCAGGATCATCATATAATAGTCCTAAAGCAGAAAAAAAACTATCCACTGATCTGAAGCATGTATCACTAGGTTGCAAAGAAAAGGCCCACTCCTGAGGCTCTTTGCGCAAAAGTGACATTATGAACCCTACGCGCTGGGATTCATCCCCAGAGGACTTGGGTCTCAAACGAAAATACAATAAGCAAGCATTTTTAAATGAAAAAAATTCTCGATGTTCACCAAAAAATAAATCCGGCAAACATACCTTAGGCTCCAAGAAATATGCTCCAGGACAGTTATTCACGTGCTGACGGAGCTCGGCCACTTCCAGAGAGAGTCCCTGCAGGTGTTTAGCCAAATCCTGAACCGACACCATGATGGAACAAAAAAAAAATCTTTCCTTAGAGAATTTACAGGCTGGACTTACTGTAATGTTCTGCTACCAAAGCTAAGGAAAGAGAGGAGATCTGTCCCTACTATAAGACTCAGCTGAATCCCTACGATGTAACAGGGAACCTGATCCTGCGATCAGACCTGCTAAAGTCCTAATCTAGTCTGTACGGAGACCTATAGATTTGGGGAGGGAATCCCTAGAAGTACTAAGGACTGGGAGGAATATGGGACACCTCCTAACAGAAATAGTAGCAGACAGACGAACAAACAAAATAGATAGAACCTAGAGGTCCGTAGACCAAGCAAACTAACAGAGTTAGATACAGAGCACAGGCTAGCTAGAAAGTAGATATACAATGAAGTCCAGCAAAGCCAGAAGGGCGGAGCAGGATTAAATAGGCCAACAAGGTCATGTGACCAGCAAAGGAAAAAAAACCTAACAGCAAGGTTCTAACAGTTGCTTTATTATTTTTCTTTTATTGCAGGAGATCGTTGGCTTCAGCTGGAATGGGCGTGACGGTAAGTATGGTTTAATTTAGAACAATAAAGAATTGTGTGTTTATTTCAATTAAAGGACTTTATTCTGGGTGTTTGTATTTTTTTTTAACTTTGACTATGGGGTTAGTAATGGGGGTGTCTTATAGACGCCTCTCCTTTACTAACCTGGGCTTGATGTCAGCTGGCATTATAAGCTGACATCAACCCCAACCCTATTACCCCACTGCCACCGCTACAGGGCAGTGGGAAGAGTGAGGCTAAGTGCCAGAATTGGCGCATCCTATGAATGCGCCATTTCTGGGGCGGCTGACGGCTGGTGTTTCTAGCCTGGGAGGGGGCCAATATTCATGGCACCCTTCCTGGGCTATTAATATCAGCCCCCAGCTGTCTGCCTAGCCTTTGCTAGCTATTAAATTAGGGGGGACCCCACGTCATTTTTTTGGGGGGGTCCCCCATTTTAATAGCTAGTAAAGGCTAGGTATTCCGCTGGGGGCTGATATTAGTAGCCTGGGAAGCTCCGTGGGTATTACCCCCTTCCCAGGCTTCAAACATCTGCCCCAGCTGTCTGCTTAACCTCCGCTAGAGCCTAAAATTACGGGGAACCCTACGCCAATTTTTTTTTAAATAAATCCTTTACACTAAATGACAAGTACAGTAATCAACACTGTCACTGTACTTCATATATATGTGACTGACATGTTTCTATCTATCTAATCTATGTGTGAAGCTCTATTCTTTCTGTTGTAAATTGTCGGGTACCGGTGTACGCCGCTGATGAATTGCCGGCTTTTCGCGTAATACATTCTACATTATTCTTAGTTGTTTTACTTCATGTAGAATTAACCTACAAGGAAAGAAAGGGTTTATTTTCATTCCGATATTTGTGTCCCATTGACTTGCATTGGTTTCCGGTATCGGAATCGGCGATATCCGATACTTTTTGAGTATCGGTCCGATCCAATCCGATACGATATTTCCTGATATCGGAAGATATCGCTCAACACTACTCATGACCCTTTACGTCACTGCACTGTAAACAAATATGGGAAACAGGCTGAGCTTAGAGTGCGTCAACCATTTCCTCAAACACGACATCAAAATTACATCAAATCACTAACACTTATACTAACGGTGTCGCTTTCAGAGGTAACATCATCCTGCTGTGACTGAGCCGCGTGATTTGCCATATATTCCATAATACAGCTCACTTCCTACCAAGTAACACACTTTCCGGAAGAAAAGAAGGCAAATTGTGTCCTGTGTTTGGTAGAATTACAAACTTCATCTTTTATAGTACTATGTTTTATTCTTGTTATTTGTTTTAAACGTTGATGGTTGGTGATTTTAAGCTGATTAACTGTCCACGCTCATCATCTCACTTTACGATGACACAACTTTGGCCAACTTTTTACATTATTTAAATCATTGTATTCTGTAAAGATGTGTATATGTGTCACGCACAGTGTGGGAAAGACTAAGTGCAACACGAAAGGATGAGAGGAAGGAAGCCGAGACACTAGGGAAAGGGGGAGTGGAGACCCCTAGGCAGATCTAATAACACCCTGCCTACCCTACCGCCCCTATATTGGTTCCACACCAATCGCCGAGCAGTAGACCTAAGCCCTGTATATCCCTAGAGCTAGGCCCTAGATAGGGAGGGGGCGGTAAGCAATGGTTAGTCCCCACTATAAACTAAGGACAACAAGGGAGACAAAGGAGGGAAAACTTAGCTTGAACAGACACCAGAGGGATAGCACCAAACATCCTCCAAGGGCACCAGAGAGGATTTTAGCCGACTGCTATAGCTCCAAGCCTTCACAAGGGAAAATGAGAATATCACTATCAACTCCCTGAAGTAGACTGAGAGTTTATAAACACCCAGACCAGGGTGTGTCAGTCAGAGCAGGAGGGAGATTGCTGCTGGGGTCAAAAGTCAGAATGATTAAGAAGGCGTCAGCAATGCCAAACGCAGTGACCTTCTGCAGCCAGATGCAGAGCGACTATCTGTTACATCTGACACACCCGTGACAATATGTTATAAACATTATGGCGAAGGGGGGCAGTCCAACTCCAAAACGTGTTGGTGACTCTTCTCTGGTAAGTGGGGCCCTATGGATAAGTTTGTACAAATATATACAATGTATTCACCGTTTAATTTGAATACGCTATACTACTACCGTACATTTCCCTTACAGCAGGCTTGAAAAACAAGAAGTTGCACAGATCATGTCCAGATGGGATAAAGCTTTTAACCACTACCATTTAAAGAAATTATATAGTCATGGATAAGCTGCATTAGAAAAAAAGTTTGAACAAGACGGAATAAGAAAAAAATCTTGTAAACTATCTGGAAAGAGGTCACCAGCCCTTTAGAGTCTTTCTTCATATACTCTAAGGAGTTATTTCATAACATAGACAACTTAAAAGGAGAAGAGCTAAAAAAATGAATTAAAGACAGATTATCTCTGATGATGCAGGTCACAGTCGGTTCACCCGATGCTGCCAGTCCAAATGCAGAATCAATAAATGTGTTTATCTTGTTTTCTTTACTAATAATACCGGGGCCACATCATTGCTTGTAAAGCCCCCATTGCTCTTCCCTGATTCTCGTCTCTCCATATTGATTGCCCACAATTCCCTTGGAACAGAACAGGCTGCTACCTAGGTTATTAATGGCAATCCCAATTGTACCAAACTTCAATTTTCTCTAAATTATATTAATTGCCTGACAGCAGAAAATAAAAACAGAATATTGATGCAAGTATGTGTTGCTAGATATGTGTCAGATCTAAGGATATGGCCAAAAGATGCCAGGAGACATAATCAGGGCTCAGGAGCAGACAATTTTCAAGGTTAAATGCTAGGAAAAATCAAATACAAGAGAACACGAGACCATGACATGTTTTCTTCAATTTACTCCTTTTTTTATACCAATAATTCATTAATTTTAATTAGATTTTGTTTCACATGTTTACATCACTATGAGGGAAATTATCAGGTATGATAATATAGCTAAATGTATCTTGATGAAAAATTACTATGTTAAGGGTAAATGCACACAATGAGTATTTTAATGTGGATTTTCTGCATGTAAAATCCACATCATAGTAGAGGACTAGCTAAGTTAATGAGATTTTAAAAATCCAATCGCCAAGCTGTGTTATATTCCCATGCCTAAATTTACCTGCAGTGCGGATTTTAAAATCCACAGCATGTCAATTCTTTGTGTGGATTTAATTGCAAGACTTCCCCCTTTGCAATATATTTGGTGAAATTCTCAACAAAATCTGCATGTACCACTTTAAAATCTATATAAAATTCACTATATGTGTAGGTACCCTAAAGCTAGACTCAAATATTGCATATTTTGTGGGGATTTTACTTTCCAAACTAAAATCCACAGTGTTTCTGCCTCTAAAATCTGCAAATATATTCTGCCCTTATTAATGCTCTAAAAATGTAGCAAAAAATGCAAGAAATCAATACCACAGCAGCGGTTGAACCTGTGTATTTTGGAACCCCATTAAATTAATTGGTAATATCCGTACCACAAAGATGTTTCTGGAACAGAGGTTGACAAGAGTCGGATCGAAAAAAAGCAACAAAAGCAGAATTTTCGTATGGATCCGGCAACTAAAATGCAGCATGTGGCTGAGATTAAATTAAAACTTGTTGATTATGTGCAGAAAATCTGCATGTACATTTTGTATCAAATATGCAACATGTGAATCCAGCCTTACAGTATTTATTCCATGTAGACTAGTAAATGTTGATAAATGAGTCCCACCAGCTGCTAGAATTGGACACTGCCAAACCAATATAACATAAAGAGTGTAAAGTCTCTAAAAATCTACTTTATTAATAGAGCACATAAAATTTACAACATTTAAATAATTCAAAACAGAAATCCATGATTAAGAGGACAACAAAACTTAGTCATAATTATTGTACAACATGCAGGTTAATAGCATTCTGAAGCAGCCTGGTGCCCACACTGAGAGCCCCACTGTCGGCAGAAAAGAACTGCAGCCTTGGGCTTTCAGTCATAGGGGTGGTGCTCCAGTCACTGCTCATTGCATAGCGGTGGCTGTTACCACACCCCCGGTACTGACTGACAGCTTCAGAATGCTATTAATCTGCAGATTAACCCCATATCTGCAGGTTAATAGGGCTTTATAACATGGCAGGTTCCCTTTAAGAGCTGAGGATTAACTTAGTAGATAGCACACAGTAAAAAGTAATAAATAAATTACATTAAATGTAGATTGTGAGCCCCAATGGGGACAGCGATGATAATTTCTGTCAAGCTCTGCAGAATAGGATGGCGTTGAAGAATATGATGGCACTATATAAGAAACACATAATAAATAATAATAAGTTACTCTTTACTGAAGATGCACAACTTTTCTAGCAGGAGTCTACACAGAAATGTATTGGCATAGCACCTGTCCTGATAAAGGCAGCCACTAAACTGGAACCTGATGCTAAAGTCCCTGTTTTTCCTAGAATGTTAAAGGGAATCTGTTGGCAGGTTTTTGCTATGTAATCTGAGAGCACCATGATGTAGAGGATGAGAGCCTGATTATAGGGGAGTGTCACTTACTAGGCTGTGTGTTATGAATGTATACACACACATGGGTAACAGAAAAAGGAAAGTTCAACCACAAGGAAACGCCACACCTACACCCAACTAGTCTCTGTACAGACTAGACAGGCCCTAGCCGCACAACTAAAAATACTACCTCAGACTTAAACCTAACAGTGGTAAAATAAAAAGGTACTGGGAAGGAAAACAAACAGACTCACTGCAGGAAAACAGCTGGAGTTTACCAAACAAGTTAAATGCCTTTGCTGAAGGGCAGGAACTCCTGAGCACACATTGACAAAGAGGTATAGCCAGCAAGGAAGTACAGTGAAGGGTGACCATATAAAACCCCATCCAGAATGTGATAGGGCAAATCAAACCGGGAACATGAGAAACACCTGGAGAGGAGCAAACCAGAAGGGATAACAAAAACAATAGAAACTATCAGCATTTGGACAGGGAAGAAAGAGCAATAGCTCAGGAGACAAAGAAACTGACCATGCAGCAACAAGTCACCGGATCAAATCCCCAAACCGAGCCATGACGCTGAACTTTGCTGCTTCAATACAATCATTGTTTATCAGCAAATTATATCACTACAGGACTAGGTGTCTGGTGCCTCCTGGTCCAACCAGGCAGCCACCACTGGCCAACAGCGTTCTGTCAAAATACAATGTATACAGAAAGCTGCCAATTAGTGGTGTGGGTGGGGTTGCACAGGGATCAACATTCTGAACTCTGCTAGATCTACAGCCGAAAAACTATGATTCTATAACAACTCCTGCACCCAGTAAACTAAGTGATATATCGCTGGAATCAGCATCTCTGCCACTACATCATGCTGACAGATTCAGCAGAAACCTGCTGGTAGATTCTTTTTAAGCAAAAGCTACCAAGGAGAAAAAAAATCTTAGCCACATTCCCAAAAGGTTTTCCACCAAACGGGTTAATCCCTCTCTGGAAACCTTGCGATCCCTATACATGTAATTGGATTTATCATGTTAGCCCTTTATAAAAGAAGTGTCTGACACTATAGACGACCATTAAGTACCATCTTGTCCACATGGGAATATAATGTAAAATGCCTGTGCCCTTTCCTCCCAGTTTCTTTATCTGCTGCGTGTATCAGGTTATATTTGGAAGAAAAACAAAGCTGGCAAACAAGCCCAAAGTTAAATAAATGTCATATTCGTCCTCCAATCTACCTAACATTTATTAAATCCTTCGTCTGGCTGGAAATTCAATCTAGTCTCTCCCCTAGGTATTCTTTATTACATTTTGTGTACAATGAAAAGACATCAGTAAGACAAACAAATCTCAGTAGTAAATTGAAGAATGTTACATTTGCATAGAAAGGAGAGAGAAGAAATAAATCCATTCCAGCTTAGAACAGGGGAGATGAGCAGCAAGACAGCCATGAAATGATCTGATGATTATATATTCACCTGTGCGTGATATGGAAATACTCAGTCTCTGTTGACTTGATAAGAGGGAAAGACA
This sequence comes from Phyllobates terribilis, assembly GCF_046119375.1. NCBI lineage: Eukaryota > Metazoa > Chordata > Amphibia > Anura > Dendrobatidae > Phyllobates > Phyllobates terribilis. The sequence continues at coordinate 210,838,977 of NW_027362769.1, read as the reverse complement.
TTTTTTTAAATGTCCAGATCTTTTTGAGACGTGATCCATTATCTGTAACTGATAGCATCCTGATTGGTGGTAAATATGAATCTATGGAGTACGCAGTCCTATTTACACAGAATATACAAGCTGTATCACAACATCTTATATGTACAGGGGTGATCTCATCATAAAAAACCCAAACATGTGAGGGCCTCCTCTATGAAGAACTGATTGCTGCTAGTTCAGCTCCCCAGTCCCCCGGTGAATAGTATATTGTATGGGGGGAAGGCACAACCAGCAGGGAAATATAGTACTTCGTACAAGCCATCCAGATGAATGACAGAGCATGAGAAATTGCATTTTAGCAGTTCTCCGCTCTGACTCATAGTAGGGGGAAGGGTGCAAACCTGTCCTCTAAGTGTTTTCCTTAGAGGACAGACATAATTAAAAGGAACCTGTCACATTAAACATGCAGTCTGATCTGCCAGGAGATTGTTATAGAGCAGGAAAAGGCGAGCAATATTATGGGAAAGATTCAGTATAACTTGTGAATTATTCATTTAAATCTATGTTCATTCTGGGCTTAGGAGTCCAATGGGTGGTGCTAATCACTGATGGACAGTTTTCTCTGAAAGCATTCTCAGTAACCTATTAAGACTGTCCAATGGACTCCATAGCCCAGAATGAGCAGGGACTTCAATGAATAATTTACAAGTCATATTGCATCTTTTTCCACAGATCTACAGTATTGTGCAAACGTTTTAGGCAGGTGTGGAAAAAATGCTGCAAAGTAAAAAAAATGTCAAAAATAGAAGAGTGAATAGTTTATTTTTGTCAATTAAAAACAGCTAAGTGAATAAACAAAAGAGAAATCTAAATCAAATCAATATTTGGTGTAAGAACCATTTGCCTTCAAAACAGCATGATAACATCTATTCTTCTAGGTACACTTGCACGCAGTCTTTGAAAGGACTTGGCAGGGAAGTTGTTCCAAACATATTGGAGAACTAACCATAGATCTTCTGTGGATTTCGCTTGTGCAAATCCTTCTGTCTCTACATGTTATCACAAAGAGACTAGATGAATTTGAGAGCGAGGCTTTGTGGGGTCTATATCATCACTTTCATGACTACTTGTTTTTATTTGCTTGATGGTAACAATACACCTGTTAGCTCACAAGTAGTGATGAGCGAGCATGTTCGCTACTGCTCGGTGCTCGCCTGAGCATCTCACTGCTCGACATGCTCGGTGCTCGCCGAGTATTTCCGGGGTTGCTCGGTGGTAACTCGGGCCCCCTCCCTGCATGTTTGGCGCTCTTTAGAGAGCCAATGAACATGCAGGGATTGCCTGCCACTCACTGTAATGCCATAGCCATGTTGCTTGTGGCATTACAGTGATTTTCAGGCCGCACAGCATCAGTCACAGTCACTCCGGAATCAGACAGTGTAGGTGACTCGCCCCCTGGGCCGTGGGGCACTCGGATCCGGGCAATAGGGGAACGATGGGGGTAGTAGTGGCAACCCGGTTCCGTGGCTCAGGGTGGTCAGGCCAGTGGTAGTCCTTTATGCGCTGATGATTATGTCCGACTACGCCACCCGTGGATTGCGGTCATTAGGAACCGCCGCTGCATGCAGACCGCTGGGGCTGATGAGGTGTGCAGCTAGGGTAGTGTGACTCCCCACGGGAAGAGTGCCGCCCCAGGGCAGTATAATGGATGGTGGGAGTGATGGTAGTGAGAGTCCCAGTGCTGATAGTGCTGGAGGAGCAAAGGAGCACACAGACAACAGGTTGCAGTCCAGGGTCTTTACTAGAACAGGTAAATTGACCCACAAACAGTCCCAGCTAGGAGGGGACCTGGATATCTGAGAGCAACGGGGAAATTGGCCCTGGTCAGGGTGAGGGTGTAGGTCTACCGTGCTTTCTGCGCTCCTTCTGGCTATCTCCTCGTTATAGGGTAACAGCCCACGTTTCCGAGCTTTCCGTGTATTCTCGCCTGTATGGCCTGCGACGTGGGTTCCTTTCTGCTCCCAGCCTTGTACGGGTTTACTGGTCCCTTCGGTTGAGGCAGGGCCTCCAGGCTTCTTAGGCCAAGGAACATACAGTCCTTTGCGGACTGGTTATCTGCTGGAGGATGTAGAATCCTCCCAGCCTCAGACACCAAAGTCTGGTAAAGTAAGTCTTTTATCTGCCAAGACAGGCTCTTTTCGCCTCTTGTCTCTGGCTTGTGGCTCTCCTCCTGCCACACTTCCTCTTAGGTGCAATACAAAACTGTCTGTCCCTGCTCTGCTCTGGGACAAGTCTCAGTCCTGAGACAGGCCTTCAAGTTCTCTCTAACCCTGCCCCCAGTACCAGCTTTTATAGGGGCAGCCAGCTCCCCCTACTGGCCTGAGACAGGAGGCATTGCATGCTAATGTTCCCCTGACTAGAGAACCTCCCCCTTGCTCTCAGACACAGCTTTATTACATTTTGTGGCATCCAGGCCAGGGTGACACATAGGGAGAGCTGCTGCTGAGCTAGGGAGAGATTTGCTTGTTTCTACACTGTGTTCCAAATTATTATGCAAATAATATTTTGTCAGATTTTCCCAAATTACCTATATGAATTGCAGTCATTGTAATTTTCCAGTCAAATAACTATTAGAGTACAATTGAAAGGTTTTTGTACAAACTGCCTATGATAACAGTATATTTGTAAAAAAACAAAAACTCAAACTGCACTCAAAATGCATGTTCCAAATTATTATGCACAGCAGAGTTTTCAACCTTTTCATTTTAATAAAGAACAAAAAAATGGTCATTTTTGAAATTATAAGCATTAGCAGGTTATTACAAACTGAAATCAAACAGTTTTCAACTCAAAACTTTATTCTAGGTGATGTTACATTTGCACATAGGACCGCTTGTTCGAAAGGAGCTTCTGAACTCTCTTGTCCATTGAATTTGTCAGGTTTTGGATGGTTTCTGCTTCAATTGTTTTGCATGAGGACAGAATACCCTCCCAGAGCTGTTGCTTAGATGTGAACTGCCTCCCGCCATCATAGACACTCCTTTTGATGATGCTCCAGAGGTTCTCAATGGGGTTGAGGTCAGGGGAGCATGGGGGCCACACCATAAGTTTGTCCCCTTTTATGCCCACAGCAGCCAGAGATGCAGATGTGTTATGTGCAGCAAAAAACAAAAAACTTTCAATTGTACTCTAATAGTTATTTGACTGGAAAATTACAATGACTGCAATTCATATAGGTAATTTGGGGAAATCTGAGAAAATATTATTTGCATAATAATTTGGAACACAGTGTAATTAGTGTAGGTGTACAGACTATATTAGAGACACATATTCATCTCAACAAACAGTCCTTCAGAGGACTAATCCATCAACAGAGATATCAGACAGGCAGTGTATATAGGCAGGCAGTGTATATAGCAGACTGCAGTGCATACAGCACAAGAGGCTCCATTCCAATTCAGCCTTCTGCTGCTGTTAGATATTTCTAGACCAAGGCCCAGGTCTCAGGGGCCAGAAATATTTGTTTTTGGATCTTAATCCTCATTATCTCCTTAAAAAGCAATCCAGAGAAAATCGTTTTTCCGCGCCATTTGCTTGTTGGCACTGCAGAATACAACCAGGTCCTTTCCACATTTCAGCGCTAAAAATCCAGCTATTTAGAACTCTGTTTTCTCCGTCACACGGATCACATATACGTTTTCAGAAAATACTGCCATTTCTGGCCTACATTAAATTTTTTTTTCAGTGTGACAGGAAATGATTTGGACACCGATTTGCTGTTCAAAATAGTTACCTACAGGCCAGATACTTAAAACTGTGTTTTCTCCGTCACATGGATCACATATACGTTTTCCGAAAATGCTACCATTTCGGATCTTCATTAAAAATTTCTTTCAGTGTGTCAGTGAAGCAATTGACACCAGATTGCTGTTCAAAATAGTTACCTACAGGCCAGGTATGTAAAACTGTGGTTTGTCCGTCACAGGGATCACATATAAGTTCGCTCCAAATTCAGTTATTTGTAGTGAGCGTGGAAGATATTGTCCTCCATTTAAAATGGGCAAGGCACGTGGCAACGGACGGGGAACTGGACATGATGGTGATGATGGTGCATGCAGAGGCCGGAGGACAAGGCCGTGGGCAAGCCAAAATTGTGCCGCAACAAACACCCACATCTTCTCGCTCGACCTTCCTGTCCCAATTAATAGGGGACCGCAGGACACCACTATTGAACACAGAGCAGTGTCAAAAGGTTATTGGTTGGATAGCAGATAATGCTTCCAGTCACTTAGCCACCAACACCACCACATTGTCTTTGACACGGTCAAGTCTCAGAAGCTGTGAGTCTGGACCGCATATTCCTCACCCTGTACCTCCTTCCTCCCACCATGCCGAGTGCCCAGAGACAACTGATCCCACAGTTGGACTGTTCAAAGAGCTGTTTACTTTCCCATTTATAGATTTGGGCCTCTTGCCTGGTCCACTTGAAATGGGGCAAGAGGAGATCGCACGTAGCGATGCCCAAATATTTGAGCAGCCACGGTCACATGAAGGCGATGGTGGGAAAGTGTCCCAAGAGGTGGACGATGATGAGACAAAATTGCCAGAAAGTCAGGATGAGGACCAGAGTGTGGAAGTGGAAGACAAGGTGGTGGATGATATAGTAACTGACCCAACCTGGCAGGAGGACATGCAGAGCAAGGACAGCAGCACACAGGGGGAGGGAGGCAGAGCACCCCAACAGGCAGGAAGAAGCAGTGTGGTGGCCACAGAAAGAAGGCGGGCAACCATTCCCCTTAACACCAACACGAAGGAAGTTGCCAGTACAATTGTTAGGTCTTCCCGAGTCTGGTTGTTTTTAAAGACTCTGCCGATAACCCCAAAAAGGCCATTTGTACAACCTGCAAGGCCAGCATCAGCAGGGGTGGCAAAACGACCAGCCTGACCACCACCAGCATGATCAGGCACATGGCAGCAAAGCACCCGACTTTGTGGGCCGAACCCCAGGGTCCAGGAACAGTGTCTGCGGGTGGCACCATTGCTTCTTCCGCTGTCGTGCATGCAAGCCAATCCCCTGTCCATGGTGCATGCGAAGATGCCTCCTGCCCTGCACCTGTCGTTGTACACTCTCAAGCAGCAGCATCAGGAAGCATGTCCTTGTCCCAGCACAGCATTCAGTTGTCCATACCCCAGTCCTTGGACCGCAAGCGTAAATACGCAGCCAACGCCCCACAGGCCACAGTACTAAGTTCCCACATTTCAAGACTGCTTGCGCTCGAAATGTTGCCTTTTAGGCTCGTGGAGACGGAAGCATTCCGCAACCTGATGGCGGCCGTCCCTCGTTACTTGGTCTCCAGCCACCACTATTTCTCCCGGTGTGCCGTCCCCCCATTACACAAGCAAGTGTCCCAAAACATTAGCCGTGCCCTCAACAACACAGTTACCGGGAAAGTCCAACTAACCACGGACACGTGGACAAGTACTTATGGGCAGGGACGGTACATCTCGCTGACGGCACACTGGGTTAACATAGTGAAAGCGGGGACCCAGTCCGACCTTGGGACGGAACACATCCTCCCCACGCTGAGGATTGCGGGCCCTAGGTCAATCAGTGCTGCCCCCACAGTCTACAGCTCCTGCACCTCATCCTCTTCAACCTCCTCCTCCTCTTCAGCCTCCATCTCCGAAATGACCACATCAGTCACAAGCTGGAAGCACTGCAGCACTGCCTCGGCCAAGCGGCAACAGGCTGTGCTGAAGCTTATATGCTCAGGTGACAAACCGCACAATGCTAAAGAGTTGTGGACAGCTCTGTGGCTGAGATCTGTGGCTCACACCGCTGAACCTACAGCATGGTCGTGTGTGTCAATGGCCGGAACCGGGTGGCGGCTCTGAGGCGAGGCAAGCTCGCACACGTACCATACCTGGCCCATGTGCTTAACCTCATGGTTCAGCAGTTTCTCAAATCCTACCTGGATCTGCCGGATCTGCTTGTTAAAGTACGCCGCCTGTGTGCCCATTTTAGAAAGTCACCTACAGCTTCCGACGCCCTTGCAGTGTTTCAGCAGCGTTTGCAGCTTCCGGCTCACAGACTGGTGTGTGATGCCCCCACGCATTGGAACTCTACACTGCAGATGTTGAGAGGATTCGTGAGCAGAAGAGGGCAGTTGCTGAGTACCGGCATCAGCAAGGCCGTCGGTATTCAGTTCAGACTCCACACATAAGACCTCAGGAGTGGACATGGATGTCAGACATATGTACCATCCTCCAAAACTTTGAGGACTCTACCAAGATGGTGAGCGGCGATGACGCCATAATTAGTGTCACCATCCCGCTCCTCTGTCTTCTGAAACGCTCTCTGCTCACAATCTAAGAGGATGCATTGCAGGCGGAGCAAGGAACCATACAGGGCGATTACACACAACCCAGCCTCATCTCATCCCAACGTGGATTGGGTGACAATGAGGAAGAGGAGGAGGAAGAACAGGAGCTAGTTTCATGCGCTATAGATGGTACTACCTGCACAACTGTCATACCGTCTGTTCAGCGTGTCTGTCTCAGACCGTCCCATCGCACAGGCACTGAAGTGCGGGGTACTCTCACAAGGAGTGCAAAGTTTGGGAAGATGCTGAGAGAGTACCTTGCCGACCGTATCAACGTCCTCTGTGATTCCTCTGTGCCTTTTAATTATTGGGTATCCAAGCTGGATACATGAAATAAACTTGCTCTCTATGCCTTGGAGGTCCTGGGCTGCCCTGCCGCCAGCGTTTTATCAGAGCGGGTTTTTAGTGCCGCTGGTGGAATTATAACTGATAAGCGCATCCGCCTGTCAACTGAAAATGCTGACAGGCTGACTCTTATAAAAATGAACAAGGGCTGGATTGGGCCAGACTTCTCAACACCACCGAATGATAGCAGCGTAACAAACTCAAATCCAGTGTCTTTTCTTGGGAGGTGTATTCCCATGCACCTTTTCACAACCAAACATGGGTATACGCTTCCTGATTTTGGCCATTTGCTCTTGTCCTCCTCCTTCTCCTCATCCTCCACCACCATATCACCAGGGTGACCGTGGTCCGTGATGCAACACCCACATAATTTTTTTAAAGGGTGTTTATGATGCTCGTAAATAAAAATGTTTATACAGTATGTTAATGTATACCCCAGGGGTAAATGTTTGTCAGCCCATACACTTAGTGCATGGGCATTACAAGTATAGGAGGCCTGCTCCTTTCTAATAGAACATTTTTTTATGAGGCCCTCCTCCACATCTCTTCCAAGGGGCATTGAAGTGCCTCCAAATTTTTGGCAGCCCTTGCATTCACTGCATAGGCTAACACTATGGGAGACTCTCTCATTTCTAATGGGAATTTGTCGTTACTGTGGCCCTGCTCTATGTGTCTTTAAATTCTTAGTGGTGTTTTTCCTAAAATTGGTCAGCCATTGGACTCACTGCATACCCTATAACTGTATAGCAGACCTTCTCCTTTCTAATGGGAACATGTCGTACCTTGTTACTGTGGCCCTGCTCTATGTGTCTCTTTAAATTCTTAGTGAGGTTTTTCCCAAATTTTGGCAGCCCTTGCAGTCACAGTATGGGCATTACCACTAGAGGAGACCCTCTCCTTTCTAATGGGAACATGTCGTACTTGTTACTGTGGCCCTGCTCTGTGTTTCTTTAAATTCTTAGTGGGGTTTTTCCTAAAATTGGTCAGCCGTTGGACTTACAGCATACCCTATAACTGTATAGCAGACCCTCTCCATTCTGATAGGAACATGTCATACCTTGTTACTGTGGCCCTGCTCCATGTGTCTTTAAATTCTTAGTGGGGTCTTTCCTAAAATTGGTCAGCCGTTGGACTTAATGCATACCCTATAACTGTATAGCAGACTCTCTCCTTTCTAATGGGGACATGTCGTACTTGTTACTGTGGCCCTGCTCTATGTGTCTTTAAATTCTTAGTGGTGTTTTTCCTAAAATTGGTCAGCCTTGGACTCACTGCATACCCTATAACTGTATAGCAGACCCTCTCCTTTCTAATGGGAACATATCATACCTTGTTACTGTAGCCCTGCTCCGTGTGTCTTTAAATTCTTAGTGGGGTTTTTCCTAAAATTGGTCAGCCGTTGGACTCACTGCATACCCTATAACTGTATAGCAGACCTCTCCTTTCTAATGGGGACATGTCGTACTTGTTACTGTGGCACTGCTCCGTGTGTCTTTAAATTCTTAGTGGGGTTTTTCCTAAAATTGGTCAGCCGTTGGACTCACTGCATACCCTATAACTGTATAGCAGACTCTCTCCTTTCTAATGGGAACATGTCGTACCTTGTTACTGTGTCCCTGCTCTATGTGTCTTTAAATTCTTAGTGGAGTTTTTCCTAAAATTGGTCAGCCGTTGGACTCACTGCATACCCTATAACTCTATAGCAGACTCTCTCCTTTCTAATGGGAACATGTCGTACCTTGTTACTGTGGCCCTGCTCTATGTGTCTTTAAATTCTTAGTGGGGTTTTTCCCAAATTTTGGCAGCCCTTGCAGTCACAGTATGGGCATTACCACTATAGGAGTCCCTCTCCTTTCTAATGGGAACATGTTGTACTTGTTACTGTGGCCCTGCTCTGTGTCTCTTTAAATTCTTAGTGGTGTTTTTCCTAAAATTGGTCAGCCTTGGACTCACTGCATACCCTATAACTGTATAGCAGACCCTCTCCTTTCTAATGGGAACATGTCATACCTTGTTACTGTAGCCCTGCTCCGTGTGTCTTTAAATTCTTAGTGGGGTTTTTCCTAAAATTGGTCAGCCTTGGACTCACTGCATACCCTATAACTGTATAGCAGACCCTCTCCTTTCTAATGGGAACATTTCATACCTTGTTACTGTAGCCCTGCTCCGTGTGTCTTTAAATTCTTAGTGGGGTTTTTCCTAAAATTGGTCAGCCGTTGGACTCATTGCATACCCTATAACTGTATAGCAGACTCTCTCCTTTCTAATGGGGACATGTCATACTTGTTACTGTGTCCCTGCTCTATGTGTCTTTAAATTCTTAGTGGAGTTTTTCCTAAAATTGGTCAGCCGTTGGACTCACTGCATACCCTATAACTGTATAGCAGACTCTCTCCTTTCTAATGGGAACATGTCGTACCTTGTTACTGTGGCCCTGCTCTATGTGTCTTTAAATTCTTAGTGGGGTTTTTCCCAAATTTTGGCAGCCCTTGCAGTCACAGTATGGGCATTACCACTATAGGAGACCCGCTCCTTTATAATGGGAACATTTTTTTTACTGAGACCCTCCTCTATGTCTCTTCAAAGGGGTATTGGGTTGCGTCCAAATTTTTGGCAGCCCTTGCAGTCACTGGATACGCAATAACAGTATAGGAGACCCACTTGTTAATAATGGAAACAACAAAGCATAGCCGGCTGATGGCTCTCTAACAATAGCTAGGGCCGACTGCTGGCCTTTTAAGAATAGCAAGGGCCATTTGATTTGCCTATAAAAATAGGCTGTATGACTTTCAGAGTCCCTCCATCATAAATAAAACAGGATGTGTCTGATAATGTGTCACACACCACATTACAAGGTAAGGCTGTAAAATGTTAAAACGACATTTACTGGTGAATGCATTTGTCTTAAAAAATAACGTAAAAAAAAACAAAACAATAGGATCTTTCTTTAGTATAAAAAACGGCGTCACCAATTTAACCTCAATGTAATCACATTTTTCAGCTCATGCACCTCCTCCTCCATCTCCGAAATGACCACATCAGTCACAAGCTGACAGCACTGCAGCACTGCCTTGGCCAAGCGGCAACAGGCTGTGCTGAAGATAACAGGCTTAATGCTTAATTGACAAACCACCCAGCGCTGCAGAGTTGTTGAAAGCTGTAAAACAGCAGCCTGATCTGTGGCTCTCACCGCTGAACATTCAGCCAGGCATGGTCGTGTGTGACAATGGGCGGAAACTGGTGACGGAGAAATGACAGCCGGGGTAGATAAGGTTTCCCTCTATGCCAGTCCTTTCACTGAGCTAAAGAATATGGCTGTGGTGAAATACAACTCCCACTGAGAAGCTGTTTCAGATTGAAAAACATTGTGCCCACCAGAGGATTTGATTCTGAGGGCTAACCTTTCTCACCCGCTCAAGAGCCCCATAGCAGCTGCAAAGTTAGCGCCATCATGAACTCTCCTGAGGTAGAAGCCAAGGCACACCACAGGATTCTCTGGTGGGACCGTCCAACCCTGCTGAGAAGCTGTCCTGGCTAAGAAAAGTGTGTGGGAAGGTTCCCGGACACTCTATTTTTGCTGAGGAGGAAACACACGCAAACACGGGGAGAACATACAAAGTCCTTGCAGATGTTGTCCTTTCTGGGATTTGAACCCAGGATCCCAGCGCTGCAAGGCTTCAGTGCTAAAAACTGATCCAATGTGCTGCCGTTCACCCTCTAATATCTAACAGGCTGGAGAAACTAGCACCTACTGCCACTCTATCTTCAGCTCCTTTGTGAGAAAATGTATTTGGGCAGCCACTCAGTCTACCAAATAAAATTCCTGAGAAGGAAATTGGGGATGGCTTCGCTACTGGTACTGGGGGCAGTGCTAATACCATGGCGTCGTACCATAGTTTGCTGGAAATATTCCAGGCAGGTAGGAGGCAAGCAAATTCCCACAGAAAAGTACCAACAGTAATGTTCAGGCCACATTTCAAGTGCAAACAGCTTTAGAGGACTTCCTGGGAGAAATGACACGCAGGGTAGATACGGTTTCCCTCTATGCCAGTCCTTTCACCGAGCTAAATACGATTAAATACTCCGTACTGTCCCTGGCCACATTCACCTGTCCACGTGTTTGTGGTTAGGCGGTCCTTCCCAGTAAGTGCACTGGGGAGGGCATGGGTAATGGTGTGGGACCCGTGCTTGTGGAAGGCGGAGGCGATACCGGAAAATATAGTGGCGGCTGGGGACCGAGTTTGGACACCCGGCCGCCGCCGACATGAGGTTGTGACAAGCTTCCGCCTCCGCGAGCTTAAAAGGCCACATTTCAAGTGCAAGCAGCTGTCAAAAATTTGGCAGTATAGAGTTGCAGCCTGTGGGTGGGTGGGTGAGTGGCTGACTGCCTGCATACTTGTGCTTGCATTCCAAGGAATGGGGTAGGGACAACTGAACGCTGCACTGGAACAAGGACGTGGACAGTGATTGTTGCAAGTCTACAATGACAGGTGCATGGCGGGAGGCATCTTCGCATGCGCCAAGGATCACTTATGATGGGCACACTTTTAGGCAGTGACCTGGGAGTCAGAAATGCTTCCAGAGGTCTTCCCCATGCTGTTCCCATGTTTTTTCAGCACTGTATGCATGTGTCTGATGATGTGTCACACACCACATGAAGGGAGTTGAAAGTCCGTGTTGCTCAGCCACAGCCCCAAAACATCACTGCTCTAGAGGAGATCAGCATGGAGGAATGAGCCAACATACCAGCAACAGTGTGTTGTGAAGACTTACAGAAAACGTTTGATCTCTGTCATTGCCAACAAAGGATATATAATAAAGTATTGAGATGAACTTTTGTAGGTGACCAAATACTTATTTTCCACCAAAATTTGAAAAAAATTTCTTTCCAAATCAGACAATGTGATTTTCAGGATTTGTTTTCTCATTTTGTCTCTCATAGTTGAGGTCTACCTATGATGCCAATTACAGGCCTCTCTCGTCTTTTTAAGTGGGAGAACTTGCACAATTGGTGGCTGACTAAATACTTTTTTTCCCCACTGTAGACAGTCGCATAGTTAAATGTATTTTTTTTACTTCTCTTTTGTATTTTTTTAGCACAATTCCCCTTTCCCAAAAAGGATCAACAAAGGAATATTAGGTATATGCCCAAAAAACAACAGCAGCATTAGTCCACAATACTATTGTCCTGAACCTTTTTGTGATGATGTTGCATCTTCTGCCTAGAAACAATAAAGATTTAAAGGTGTTGTCTGGTCTTAAGCTGCAAGTTTTCAGGTACCCTATGTGACTGCAGACTTGTGATCCTCACATCTCTCGTAGTACTCACTGTGAAGATTCTCCAGTGCCGGGAGCAGGCAGCGATGTGACCCAAGTATGCAATATGCCTACACTCAGCCCCATTCCGACTAGACTGTTTCCGGCCTTGCTCAATACACTTTCATTGAGTAAGACCGCGCCCATCTAGTCGGAAGGTGGCCAGGTGTATGCATATCATATTGCATACTTGCGGACACATGACCACCCGCTCCCATTTCCTACACCGGAGAATCCTGACAATGTGCAGTGTGTGTGATGTGAGGATTCACAAGTCTGTAGTCACATAGCTTAAGACTGAACAACCCCTTTAAGGTGAAAGAACAGATCAAGGTTGGTCAGTTGCTGCTTGCAGATCAGAGGATAAAATAATCTCTGGTTTTACAATTCATTATGCCATAATGTGTTCATGTGTTACCTGGATTCCTACCATCAGATTACATTGCCAACTTTGGTGGGAGCAACCATCCATTTAATGTGTATTTGAGTATAAAACGTTTCTCCGATGGCAGATGTCAGTGGATAAAGGAATGTGGCTTGAGCCTGATCCTTTTTTAACAGAGACATGCAGCCTATAGAGGAGTCTGGCAACGGCTTACCAGCCTAACGATTTCAACTTTGTAGGAAAAGCAAAGGTGACTGTAAAATAACAGCATGCAGAGACATAGTCCTGAAATTGCCTTATCGTGCCCAAATTTGACCTTGGGGGCAGATTACTTACAGCTTCTTAGATAATCTGAGATCACTTTTATCAAAGGTTTTTATGCTATCCATTCACTCAGCTGTCACCTTTATTTTTTTGTCCTTCTATCTAAATGTAGCATTTACTCTCAAGTACCCCCGAAATACCTTGGACAGCCGTCCTTAATCACAATCCAATGCACTGTCCTCATCAGTCCAATTGTGCCTTTTCTAACTATAAGCAGCCATTGCACAGACTATCATGTCTATTTTTTACATGCTGTTAACCTCTATCCCCAGTGCTAGAAGATATACAGGAGGGGGCAGCGGAGGGGATTTAATCAGCTATTAATAGAGTTGGTCTGGACTGCTGTACGGAGATGTATTCTGGATGCTTGCTCCTGGATTCTGTGGGATAATGGCCATAAATGCATTATCACAGCATAATGTGTGAACTAGCTCCTCTTTGCAATTACCATTTATTTGTACAGTAGTTAAATCTGATTTAATAACCATTATGAGGGCAATTAATCGTGGATGTGATGCATTTCCTCAAAAACAAGATTCATTAAATAAATAATTAACTATTGCAAGTGGCAAGATCAGGGGCGTACATAGGAATCATGGGGCCCCATAGCAGAAGTTCTAAATGGGCCCCCTCCCCCCACAAAAAAATGTAAATAATTGTTGGGGTAACAGAAGAGCAGATCTCACAACTTTTCATCCTTTACATAGTAATTTTCCTCCTGCTGACGTCCTAGATTCCTCTTTCATTGCCCCATAAAGTGTGATGCCAACAAAAGTGCCCCCAAACACAGTGTGATACCCCCATGGTGAATTCCTCCACATGCGCAGTATAATGACACTACTGTACCCCACCTCAACTCCCTGGGCAAAGTATGCTGACCCCAACATAGTATGATCCCCCAACTGTGACCTGCTAGAGCTAGAGAGGATGGTACATAATAAGGGAGAGTGTTATACATAATAAAAGAGGAAACTATATAACTAAGGATGGCGCTATAGATAATAAGTGAGTACACTATATACTAAGGGAATATGCTATACATAATACGGCTACATTCCTGCATCTGTGTGCAGTGTCAGTGTGCTGCCCGCTTTTACAGACTCATTGAGCATGTCCTATTCTAATCCTCAAAATCAGATCAGAACAGGACATTCTCTGACCCTCACAGATCTCTTTCTCAGATCCGTGATTTTCATGGATGTGTGAATGGATCTATAAAACTCTACGAGTCCGTGGACCATCTGATAAAAAAAATCTGGCAGCACACGGACATTTCACACAAATGTGAGAATGCAGCCTAAGAGATTTTACAGATAACATTATCACTCCAAGTCATACAGCGCAGATACAGAATAATATTTACATCCAGGCACTTACCGCTGACGTCTCATCTGATCAGAGTCGGTTTCTGCTGCTTCTTCTCCATCTGGTCAGACCTTCATGTCGACATCTCCCAGCCACGACTCATCTTGTCACGATGATCTCCAACCTAGAAAATAACAAGGTCACATATATTGTACATGCATCTCCCCCACACTGCGCTACTGACTACAGATATGTACCCCCCATTAATATACTATTAGCCACTTAGTAATCAAAATATAAAGTGATAAGCAGCACTGTGCCCCCCATTAACTATAATCTCCACCAGCCAATAATATAAATTATTCAGTCTCTGTGACTCTCCCCAATTAACTGTAAGGCTGTGTGCACACGGAAAACATACAAGGCTTTACAGTACAAGCAAAGTGAAACCCCCATCATTGCTCTCTCCCACCACCCCCATCATTGCTCTGTCCCAGCACCTCCATCATTGGTCTGTCCCAGCCCCCCTGTCATTGCTCTCTCCTAGCACCCCCGTCATTGTTCTCTCCTAGCACCCCATCATTGCTCTCTCCCAGCACCCTCATCATTGCTCTCTCCCAGCACCCTCATCATTGCTCTCTCCCAGCACCCTCATCATTGCTCTCTCCCACCACCTCCATCATTGCTCTCTCCCAGCACCTCCATCATTGCTCTGTCCCAGCCCCCCTGTCATTGCTCTCTCCCAGCACCCCCGTCATTGCTCTCTCCTAGCACCCCATCATTGCTCTCTCCCAGCACCCCCGTCATTGCTCTCTCGCAGCACTCCCGTCATTGCTCTCTCCCAGCACCCTCATCATTGCTCTGCCCCAGCACCCCGATCATTGCTCTGTCCCAGCACCCCGATCATTGCTCTCTCCCAGCACCCCGATCATTGCTCTCTCCCAGCACCCCCGTCATTGCTCTCTCCCAGCACTCCCGTCATTGCTCTCTCCCAGCACCCCCGTCATTGCTCTCTCCCAGCACCCCCGTCATTGATCTCTCCAAGCACCTCCATCATTGCTCTCTCCCAGCACCCTCATCATTGCTCTGTCTCAGCACCCCATCATTGCTCTTACTGTGCATCCCGTCATTGCTCTCTCACAGCAAACCCTGTTATTGCTCTCTCACAGCACCATCATTGCTCTCACAGCACCCCCATCATTGCTCTCTCCCAGCACTCCCATCATTGCTCTCTCCCAGCAACCAGTCATTGCTCTCTCCTTCCCCACATCCCTATCATTGCTCTCCCCAGCCCCACTATCCCCATCATTGCTCTCTCTAGCCCCATCACTGCTCTCCCCATCTCCACCATCCCCAGCATTGCTCTCCCCAGCCCCCACATCCCCACCATTTCTCTCCCCAGCCCCCATCACCATAATTGCTCTCCCCAGCCCCACCATCCCCATCATTGCTCTCTCCAGCCCCATAATTTCTCTCCCCAGCCCCACCATCCCCATCATTGCTCTCCCCAGCCCCATCATTGCTCTCCCAAGCCCCATAGCCCCCATCATTGCTCTCCCCAGCCCTATCCTTGCTCTCCTTAACCCCATCATTGCTCTCCCCAGCCCCATGAGCCCCATTATTGCTCTTCCCAGCCCCATCATTCCTCTCCCCAGCCCCATCATTCCTCTCCCCAGCCCCATAAGCCCCATTATTGCTCTCCCCAGCCCCACTTTCCCATAATTTCTCTCCCCAGACCCATTATTGCTCTCCCCAGCCCCACCATCCCATAATTTCTCTCCCCAGACCCATTATTGCTCTCCTCAGCCTCACCATCCCATCATTGCTCTCCCCACCTCCCCTCCCCAGCGGTAAAAAAAAACAAAAAACAACAACTTACCTCAGCTCGCTCCCCACCAGCATCCTCCTGGTTGCCGGCAGCTTCCTACCTGACCCAGGCGCATGCAGCATGATGACATCATGGGAGGAAGCAGAGGAGGAATCCCTTCAGCTCCGCTGCCATTCTCCTCCTGTCAGCAGCGGAGCTGCAGGGATCGCTTCCTGCCCGCCGCTGGCAGGGAGCAGCTGCACCGGCAGCGGTATGTCCGCCCCTGGACTGCTATGGGGCCCCCATGGCTCACGGGCCCCGTAGCAGTCGCATGGTCTGCCGCCATTGGCGGTACACCACTGGGGGAGATTGTGTTGTTGAGAAAGAAGTGTAGTGAGGGCTATGTCTATCGAGTTCCTTCTTTTTGTTATCTATTAAGAAAAAGGAGGAATGGCTTGCAAGTCGCACACATGGCAAATTATTTTCAAAGTATTTCTGGCAGTTTTCCCCAGCAGGGCTCTGTAGCTGGTCCATATTTTTCATTAAGCCCACAATGTTTTGGAGAATACTGTGCGAACTGCACTAAAAATCCATATTGACAAAGCGCTCTGCGGCATGCCAGTATAAGACTAGAACTACACTAAAATCACAGTGATACATTGTGAAATCGCATCTAATGATCTCTTATGGTGTCGCATTGTGACCTACGACCTCCTGCGACTGCAACATAGAGTCGCAAATATTTCCAAATACGATGGATTTTCTGTCTCAAGTTGCAGGTGACTTACTTGCTATATGCTAGTCACATGCAACTCGTGTGCGACTATCTGAAATTATTTTTTTACAGGAAAACCACAGCTCGAAAATAATTACACAACAGCAAGTCGCAGACAAGTTGCACAGATGTTTTTGGTTGCATGACCCAGCTTTATTAAAAATGCCCAAGTGACTGTGAATTATACTGAGGGTCCAAAACCATCTAAGGTGCAGCTTCAGCTTGGAAATCAAGAGCAGTACAGAGAGGTTGGGAGGTGGCATTCACACACCCCGGCTCTGGTTCCTCAGCTTGCCTAAACGTCAGAGTTGTAAACTCTCCTAGAGCAGAGGGAACCTACTGGAGAACTCCCAAACTCCTGGAGAGGTTGGAAAACCTCCAGAGCACTGCCAAATCTTGTCTGGGGTGAATAATAGAAGTAAATGGGGTAATCTTGCTCTTACTGATTTTCCCAAATTCATGAAACGAACATTTAAAACTAGACTGTTTCCAGCCTCGCGAAATACACTTGCATTGTGTGAGGCCAGAAACAGTTCAGCTGGATTGTGGCCTGGAGTATGCGTATCACATACTTTCAGTCACATGACTGCCATTCCTAGAGCCGACACCGGAGAATACTCAGAACATGCAGTGCACGCGATTTGAGGATTCACAAGTCTGCAGTTACATAGAGTGACTGAAGACTTGTCATCAAAGGTGACCTGGATGGGGACATTTGCCACGAAAAGGCGAATAGGATGGGGACATTTGCCATGAGAAGGTGGCCAGGATGGGGACATTTTCTACATGAAGGTGACCAGGATGGGGACATTTGCTACATGAAGGTGACCAGCATGGGGACATTGCTACAACAAGGTGACCAGGATGGGGACATTGCTACAACAAGGTGACCAGGATGCTGGGCCGGCGTCAGCACCCGGCGCACCCGGGCAAGTGCCGGGGCCCTGAGCAGGCAGGGGGGCCCACTGGCGGTCGTGCACCCCGCTGGGCTATGGGCGGAGGAGAGCGGTGCCAGCGCCCGCCCTTCTCCGCCACTTGCTCAGGGCCTCAACAGTCGGATACTTACCTCTCCCCGTGCCTCCGCAGATCCGCTGTCTTCCTGCTCTGCGCTCCCTGTGACGTCTCGGGTCAGAGGGCGCGGTGACGTCTTTCCACCATGCGCTCCCCTGAGCCGTCACAGGGAGCGCAGAGCGGGACGACGCCGGCAACGCTGGAGTCCGGACCCAAGCAGCGGGCAGCAGGTGAGGAGGAGGGAGGTGAGTATTTTTTTTTTTTTAATGTATGGAGGCATGGGGCATAATATGGGGGGAGGGGGGTGACATCCTGCATGAGGCATAATATAGGGGGGTGACATCTTGCATGGGACATTATAATGAGAGGGGGGGTGACATCCTGCATGGGACATTATAAAGAGAGGGAGGGTTACATCCTGCATGGGGCATTATAAAGAGAGGGGGGGTGACATCCTGCATGGGGCATTATAGAGAGAGGGGGCGACATCCTGCATGGGACATTATAGAGAGAGAGGGGGTGACAGCCTGCATGGGGCCTTATAAAGAGAGGGGGGGTACATCCTGCATGGGACATTATAAAGAGAGGGGGGGTGACATCCTGCATGGGGCATTATAAAGAGGGGGGGTGACATCCTGCATGGGGCATTATAAAGAGAGGGGGGGTGACATCCTGCATGGGGCATTATAGAGAGAGGGGGTGACATCCTGCATGGGGCATTATAGAGAGAGGGGGGTACATCCTGCATGGGGAATTATAAAGAGAGGTGGGTGTGACATCCTGCATGGGGCATTATAAAGAGAGGGGGGTGACATCCTGCATGGGGCATTATAAAGAGAGGGGGGTGACATCCTGCATGGGGCATTATAGAGAGAGGTGTGACATCCTGCATGAGGCCTTATAAAGAGGGGGGGTACATCCTGCATGGGGCATTATAAATAGAGAGGGGTGACATCCTGCATGGGGCATTATGAATAGAGGGGGGTGACATCCTGCATGGGGCATTATAAAGAGGGGCGGTGACATCCTGCATGGGGCATTATAAAGAGGAGGGGTGACAGCCTGCATGGGGCATTATAAGGTGGGGAACAGCCTGCATGGGGCATTATAATGGGGGGGCAGCCTGCATAGTGCATTATGTGGGGGGAACAGCCTGCATGGAGCATTATAAGGGGGGGGGCAGCCTGTATGGGGCATTATGTGGGGGGTAACAGCCTGCATGCAGCATTATATGGGGGCCAGTATCCTGTATGGAGCGTTATAAGGGGACCAGTATCCTGTATGGAGCGTTATATGGGGGCCAGTATCCTGTATGGAGCTTTATAAAGGGACCAGTATCCTGTATGGAGCGTTATATGGGGGCCAGTAACCTGTATGGAGCTTTACAAGGGGACCAGTATCCTGTATGGGGCGTTATATGGGGGCCAGTATTCTGTATGGATCCTTATATGGAGGCCAGTATTCCATATGGAGCCTTATATGGAGGCCAGTATTCTGTATGGAGCCTTATATGGGGGCCAAGTATTCCGTATGGAGCCTTATATGGGGGCCAGTATTCCTTATGGGGCCTTATATGGGGCCAGTATTCCGTATGGGGCCTTATATGGGGGCCAGTATTCTGTGTGGAGCGATTCGCTGGTTTCTGAGCTATTGTGGAATTTACAATAGATGTCACTCATGTAATGTAAGAAGTGAAATCTTTGCATTGTACTATATATATATATTTCTCTGCGGTATCTGTGCATCATGAATCGTGGTATGTATTAAAGGGGCCCACTGAGACTCTTTCGCCCGGGGCCCAGAAAAACCTGGAGCCGGCCTTGCCAGGATGGGGACATTGCGACAATAAGGTGACCAAGATACGGTCAATGCTACAACAAGGTGACCAGAATGGGGACGTTGGTACCACAAGATGACCAGAGTGGGAACATTACTACAAAAAGGTGACCAGGATGGGGACATTTGCAACTTGAAAGTGACCAGGATGGGGACATAGCTAGACGAAGGTGACCAGTTATAAAATTGTACCATAACCCATACGATGAATGGCATTAAAAAAAAATGTATCAAAAGTTGCAAAAAAAATGCTATCACTGGAAATGTCATCTCATTCTGCAAAGAATGCGGCCCGTCAAATTCAATTTTTTTCTATCTGCAGTCAATATACCCAGCCGAGTTTAAGACACCTGATCTAGATGATGACGAAATAATGGTTAATGATTGCTGATTATACGGAGTACGGACCATGATGCACAGACTAACCGCGGCTCTCCTGATCCCAACTTGATATGGCTATGAGGTTGTCAAGATTGGGTCAAGAGACCCACTGTTGGACCGTGACACATGGATGTGTGAATGAGGCACAAATCTGCAAGAGAGAGAAGTTGCAATGCCATACACATCCATATAAGAAGCATGCCATTGAAGAAAAAAAGGAAAAAACATATTTCTTATATAATCTCTTTGATTAGAGTTGGACAGGGAATAAAAAAATATAGTTTTAGAAGGGCTAAGGCCTTTAGAACCCAACTGCAAGTCCCATTCTGGTCTTTAGACGATCCTTGTTCCTCTGTATTCCAGGCCCATCTACACGCACTTGAAATGGACTCAGGCTTTGACTGGCCCACAGGAGAACAGGAAAATTCTCCGGTGAGCCCCTGTGCAAGAGTGTACCACCACTGAATTACTATGTACAGACAAAGGCAGCATCTTATTCATTTAACAATCTACTCAGTTCATTGTTTTATAAATATGTGATTGAGGATAATGTCACATTTGTATGTAGCTGAAAAGTGGGGCCCTGGAGTTGGATACTGGTGGACCCTAAGCACCCCAGTCCGACACTGAATGGACTCATGATTGAACAGCCAATCACTTATTGAAGCGGGTCATAGTCATGTACATGTCACGCAAGGTGAGGGAAGGAACAAGTATACAACGATGGTAAGAGGGGGAAGGGAGCCCAACAACTAGGGAAAGGGGGACTGGAGACCCCTAGGCAGATCTAATATCACCCTGACTACCCTATCGTCCCTATATAGTTTCCGCACCTATCGCCGAGTAGGAAACGTAATCTCTGAATGTCCCTAGAGCTTGGCCCTAGGTAGAGAGGGGACGGAGTGAACACTGGTCAGGCCCCACTGTAACTAAAGACAACAAGGTAGACAAACAAAGTGGATACACTTAGCTTGAGAAGACGCCAGAGAGATAACGCCAACTGTCCTCCAAGGGAAGTCCAAGAAGAATCTAGCCAACTATTAGTACTCCAGGCATGGACAGAGGAACATAGAACTATCACCAGCAACTCTCTGGAGACACTGAGAGTTTTTAACTACCAAGCAAGGGTGTGTCATTTAGCAGCAGATGATGGAGGTCGCTGCTGGGTCCTAAAGAAAGAAGGCTATCACTACACTACAGAGATGAGAGGATCAAGAAGGAATCTGCAATGCACCCGTGACAGTCCGGTGGAGACTTGGTGAGCATCAGGACCTTCGCGAGGAAACAGCAAAGATATCGTTTCCTTTATTATTTTTTTTATATTAGTCAGAGACCTGTTAAAAGTCATTTTCATCCCTTGGTCAACCCCTTTAGTCTTAGTTAACCCAACAACCCACCATAATCTTTTCAAAGTTCTGCTGTATTGGTAAAAGGCTGCATTACATAAAGAAATGGAAATTAAATGTAGCGAGATGAAAGCTTTTTCTTTCCTCCCATTAAAAGCAAAAGAATTCTCAATGCTGCTGTGAGGGGAAAAAATAATTAATTACAACGACAGCAAATAAAACCCAGAATGAGCAGCGGCGCTGAATGGAATATTACTGAGTTAGCATTTGCATAAGTGGGTATTTTAATGCATGTATAATGTTAACAAACACGATGCCACATCTGACTGTAATGATTAAGCATTAGTGTTGTTTACACAGCCGCAGCGTTTCTTAGCATAATTCTGTTTATTTTTAAGGTAAGATTTGCCTTCTGAACCCTTCCATCTCATGTCTGCTGTATTCCTCAGTTAATTAGCTCACAATATAAGCCTATTGTCTCCCAAACTCCACATTTTTTTTGTTTTGCTATTAATTCTTCTTATCTGTGCTGTTCTGCGGGGCCAGATGAATAGAGTCACTCCATAGAAATTATCTGAATGCATCACAACCAATTTGTAGAAAGACGTGTGAAATCCACTTAGCCCATGGTATCCTCGATTTTCTAGCATTTGACAAAAAGAATTGTTTGTTAAAATGAAAGTCCTAGCTAAATTGGTAAATAGTTTCTCTCTTTCATTATGATGATGTTGCTTGTTATTATTGTTATTATTATTATTTTTGGTGTCTTTGGTGTTGTTGTTGTTATTTTGTCCTGATATTTAGGGGTAGTTTCAGGTTGACTAGTGCCTTTTGACAACCCCCTCCTTATGATGTGCAATATAGTGCCCAAATAGTTCAATACCCACATACAGTTGCCATAAGAGGCCAAATAACATTGATAGCTGCTGGATAGTTGACTAAATAACACTGTCCAATCAATAAACTCGAGAATGGCGCTACATCCTGTGCAGATGCCAAACTAAGATATGAGTGCAAGCTATAGATGCCCAGACATGAGCATAGCTAAAGACTCATGAGTCCTACTGAAAAAGTTCAGTTTGCCCTCCGCCGCCCATCTATGTGTAATTTCTCCTCGCTGCCACTGGAATTGACCCTTGTACAACTTTCAGCAGCAAGAACAAAATGAGCATATATACTGTAGTCAGTAAAGAGTAATAGCACATGTAAATAACAGGGTACTTGGTTAACGCTATTTTGATCAAAAAGCGTAAAAGCCATACCACAACGACAAGGTGACCCAATCAGGACGGTCCCATCCTGTCTCTAGTATTAAAACTTCACCTTGTGTGAGCCATCCTCAATATACAGTCATAGCCAAAAGTGTTGGCACCCTTGAATTTGTTCCAGAAAATGGAGTATTTCTCCCAGAAAATTATTGCAATTGCACATGTTTTGTTATACACATGTTTATTTCCTTTGTGTGTATTGGAACAACACAAAAAATCTAAGAAAAAAGGCAAATTGGACATAATTTCATACAAAACCCCCAAAATTGGCTAAACAAAATTGTTGGCACCTTTCCAAAAATGTGAGTAAACAACTTTTGTTTCAAGCATGCGATGCTCGTTCAAACTCACCTGTGGTAACAGGTGTGGGCAATGAAAATCACACCTGAAACCAGATAAAAAGGGGAGAAGTTGACTCAATCTTTGTATATTGTGAGCAGAAGAGAACTGACTGAGGACTTGAGAATCAACATTGTTGAAAAATATCAACAATCTTAAGGTTACAAGTCCATCTCCAGAGATTTTAATGTTCCTTTGTCTACTATTCGTTCATTCTCTTATGTATTGCTTGAACAGTCCTACCTACATATTGTAAATTGCAATTGCATTGAGCAGATGAATTTCATAATTTGAATTACTATTGAGATATTGAGTTATGAAATATCTCATGCCTATGGTTGCGAACCTAAATTCATTACATGTTTGTCCTTTATCTTGCAGCATAAACATTTCCCCTCCCCCAAGGATGTGATCCCACAGATATTGTCGAAGATCTGATTGATGATTCATTCGGTTTAGTACTTGGTTTTATCGCACTGGGTGCAAGATGATTTTTAAAATTCATACTCCTGTGGAAATTAATATTGGGTCTCTCGGGTAAATTCTCAGATAAAATAGGATCATTTTTAATGATTTGCCAGTATTTGGTTAACATGGACTTTAAGGTCTTTATGGGATTGATTGAAGGTAATAATTAAAGGGGTTGTCCGGTCAAAAGTGATAAGTCTGCAGTCACTCTGTGTGACTGCTGACTTATGAATCTCACAGTGCGTGCACTGTGGGGATTCGCCGATTTCAGACCCAGGAACAGAGGGTATGTATCAGTTATAATTTATAAGTTATACATATTCCCGGTCTGTCGGTGCCGCCTCGCTCTATATACTTTTATTGAGCAAGGCCACGCCTCGTCTAGTGACGGAGATGGGCAGTAAGCATGTCCGACTAAAAGGCAGCCACGCGTAATACAAGTGTATGGAGAGCAAGGCCACACCCACTGGCCGGGGTATGTATCACAAATACATACCCTCCGGTCCCGGGTCTGAAACCGGCGAATCTCCGCAGCGCACAGTGCATGGTCTGCTGAGATTCATAAGTCTGCAGTCACACACAGTCACTTTTGACCGGACAACCCCTTTAAACAATATTTGATTTTCGCATCCAATTCGCAGTCTTTATATTCAATTTTATTTTTCTCACTAGTGTTGATTGTTCTGTGTAGGCAATCATTTTGAGTGAGTGTTTTTGTCCACTTGTATGCATCCTTCAGAATCTGTTTGGGGTATTTCTTCTCTTCAAATCTTTTTTGCAGAATTCTACCTTATTTCTCAAAGTCATCGTCATGTGTGTAGTTTTCTCGAATGCGCCTGTTTTGCCAATAAGAAATATTATGAATCCACTTGGAGAACTCTAAATAGCTGTTGATGTCATCAACATTCTTAAAGAAGTTGTATACTACTTTATATGAACTCCCCAATGTATCCTCCCGAGGCCCAGAAGTGTTTTTGTAAATACCTTGCGGTGCCATTTATGCCTCTGAGTGGTGCTATCGCTGGCCGCTCACAGGCATCACATGACCCATCACTGATGTCACGTCAAGTGAGGCGTGACATCAATGACGCGCTCCCCGCGGTGGCTGCTGGGCTGTGGACGGGGTTACCCAGTGCGTCACACCCAGTATTAACTGCGCTCTTTCCCAGTGAATGAGGAGAGGGAGAGTGCACGGTGGATGCCGGGTGTGACGTGCTGGGTAACCCTGCCCACAGCCCAGCGTCCACCGTGGAACGCAGAATGAGTACACCCTGCTGCAGCCGGAACTTGACGTGACGTCAGCGGATGTCAGCCGGGGACACGTGATGCCTGTGAGCGGCCAGTGATAGCGCCGCTCACAGGCAGAAAAGGCACGGCCCTGGGGGAATACATTGGGGGATCATATAAAGTAGTGGACAACCCCTTTAAAATGCATTCGGCTATGTTCACACTTCATGATTTTTTTGGCATCAATTTTCTGCAGCAAAACCTGATCTCTCAAGGAAGGTTTGATCAGGATTTTTCTTGCAGTTTTGAAGCCTTTTTTAAGCGTTTTTTTCACTGTCCTTCTGTCTCTTTTTATGCATGTACATTACGTTCCGTGAAAAAAAAAAATAATTTATTTTGGCATCAAAAACGCTGAAAAAACGCAAAAAAAATTACCTGCGTTTTTGGTGTGTTTTTTTAGCGTTTTTTCACCACCCATTACTTCCTATGGGTGAAAAAATGCTGAAAGAAGTGACATGCTCTATTTTCCAAAAAAACACGCAAGGCACAAAATTCTGAACAAAATAAAACATGAGGTATGAACTAAGAATTCTGGAATCTCATAGACTTTGCTGGTACTGCAAAAATTTGCATTAAAAAATGCATCAAAAAACACTGAAAAAACCATGATGTATGAACATAGCCTTCCAGTGACAATCTCGCCCTGTTCGCTCTTAGCAGATAGAACTAGGTCGAGATAATCAATTTTGGTTTTGAAGAAAGAAAAGGAGGATTCTATACTCCAGGAATTACTATTTAGCTTTTGTACAAATAGTTCTTCCTCTTTGAGGGTGCCCGTCTAGAGGAATATCAGATCGTCAATGTATCTTCTATAGAAAAATATGTCGTCCACCTGCCGCACAACACTCCCAGATGAGTTCAACCACTCACAATTTCCACTCACCCTCGCACAATGAGCCCTATTTTGTTTTTTCTTACACCATAAGGGCCTGACGTGTCATACAGAGTTCATTCAGATGGCATCACCCAAAATAATCTACTGTCCATCCCTTGACTTCCCACAAACAGTCCAAGAGTCAAGATTGAGTGGATGCTAAAGAGGAGGACACTTAGTTCTTCCTCCTAAAACCTCATATCTCCTTCTCCACTTACACTAACAGATTGATGACTGATGGTGAGACTACCTGGCCAAATTCCAAGTAAGTCAAAGCCGCACACCACGCCTTTTGACAAGCCCAGTGCATCTGTAATGCTGTATCGTTGGGTCACTGGTACCTGGTGGTTCAGCTGTAGGCTTTTCAGGGTTTGGGCAGTGTCCCATGTGTCCAGTGAAGGGTAAACCTACTACATACAAAAAAATCTTAGAAAGCTTCCAGCTTTGTGGCAATAGTTTAATGAATATCACTTTTTGTTTTAGCAGATTGTGCCCCTATGGACAAAGCAAAGTCAATAAAGATATGATTAATGAGTTTGCTGTGGTGGAACTTAAGCTCTGACCTGACACCTATCGAACACAATTGGGATGAATTGGAACATAGATTTCAAGCAGTACCCAAGTTTTCAACACATATCTTCTCATACCTTATATGCATGATTGTTACATGTCCACATACAATTGGTCACATAGTGTATATCAGTTATAAGCTACATCAGATGCTGCAAAGGAACCTATGTAACAAAATCTCACATGTACAGTGCTGCTCACCATTATTGGCACCCATTCATTTTTTTCATAGATTGTACAATATCTTCAGAAACAAATGGAAGTGTACCAAAGTTATAT
The DNA here is from genome assembly GCF_046119375.1 of Phyllobates terribilis. Lineage (NCBI taxonomy): Eukaryota > Metazoa > Chordata > Amphibia > Anura > Dendrobatidae > Phyllobates > Phyllobates terribilis. The sequence goes on along the minus strand of NW_027362769.1, from coordinate 210,812,699 downwards.
CCTCAGGCTTTTTTGATCAGTGGTCCAAAGTAATACAATGATAAAGCAATGTTTTTTAACTTCCATGTTGCAATTTCAATGAAGAAACAGAATAAACAGCATGTGCAGCAATAAAGCCATCCCTAATTGATACTTGATTGCATACCCTTTGGCATTGCTGACAGCTTCCAAATGTTTCTTGCAGCCATCTATAAGCTTCTTGCACTTCTCAGCTGGAATTTTCTCCCACTCTTCCTTTGCAGTTGGTTCAAGCTCTTGAATGTTTGCAGGGTTCTTTTTCCCAATGGCAGATTTCAGCTCATCCCAAAGATTTTCAATGGGATTGAGGTCAGGACTCATTGCTGGCCATTTCAAAACAGTCCATTTTTCTTTTTCAACCATTCCTGTATACTTTTGGATGTGTGCTTTGGGTCATTGTCTTGCTAGAGGACGCATGATCTTTGACTCAAACCAAGTTTTCTTACACAAGGTAGGACATTTTGCTCTAAAATCTCTTGATAATTCTCTGATTTTATGATTCCTGTGATACGGCCAAGGAGCAGCAAAGCAGCCCCACAGCATTATGGATCCTCCAGCATGCTTAGCTGTTGGCAAGGTGTTCTTTTCCTTATAAGCTTTCTTATGCTGTCTGTATAAAAACTGCTGCTTTGTATTGCCAAAAAGCTCTATTTTTGTTTCATATGTGCACATAGCATTTTCCCTGAAGGATTGTGGTTTGTCAAGGTACTCTTTGGCAAAGATCAGTCTTTCCTTTTTATGTCTTTGCTTCAGAAATGGTTTCTTCCTTGGCCTTCGTCTATAAAGCTCTGCTTGATTTAGTGTGAAGCGTATGGTACTTATTGAAACCATGGCCCCAAACTGTTCCAGGTTTGCCTCCAGGTCTTAGGATGTTTGATGTGGTATTTTTACCACTATTCACAAAAACCTTGTAAGACAATTCTTGTAAATTTTCCTCTTCCCCCCACTTCCAAGGAGGTTCTTGATGGTTCAATGCTTGGCAAACTTCTTAATAGCATTGCGCACTGTTGAAACTGGGATACCAAGGTCTTTGGAGATGGCCTGATACCCTTTGGAAGTCTTGTGTTTGCTAATAATAGCAGTTCTGATGTACTCAGATAGCTCCTTTGTCTTCACCATTGTGACAAAGGAACAGGGCCTACCATGTGGCTTTTTAAAACACGAAAGTCATCATTCATTGGCTCATTCATGTCACATTGGCACCGACAATTAATCACAGGAGAATCTCTTTTGTGATTTACTTCAAAATGTGTTTCCATACTAAATTAATGTAAAGGGTGCAAATACCAGTGACACAGCAAGCTTTAGGTTTTTCTATTTTTCCCTCCCATTGTTTTTTGTTTTAAATTATTGTTTATCATTTGCATTTTTGTATTTAACACGAGTGCTCTGTACAAAAAAAAGTGTTTCACTTGATACATTTTTTTTCAGGCAATATTCCACATTATGTACTTAAACTTTATAGGTGCCAATAACGATGAGCGGGACTGTATATCTTCAACAACCAGTTCTTTTGGATTAGTTGATTTTTTTGTGTACATGGATTGTGTGCATACTTCCTCTTATATCCAGTCTGGAAGGTCTCCTTTTTTCTGGGAGCCTCCCAGACATTTCAAGAGAGTTGGCTAGTATGATACATCCTTTCCAGTGAATTTTATCCTTCTTGTACCTTGTACATTTACTGTTGTTTCCTAATTCTGCAGAGTTACAGAAAAAAACCTCTTACAAATCCCCTGGTGTTTATCAATAAAAGGTTCACAATGTTGCTTCTTCTCACCATAACTAAAAGACTCACTAGACCTCAGTCAACATGGTAATAGGTAAACTATCATTTATTACATCCTCTGAGTGCATGATTTTGACTGAAGTACAGAACTAAAAATTATATTTAATGGCCTGAAATCAGCACCTCAATATATCAACACGAGGTCTGTTAAATGAAGAGTTTCAGTGCCAACGTAACTAGGTTATACATGCTACATATAGTCCTGGACGCCGTCATTAAAACATTGAGCTGTCTGTAATTGCAGCAGTGACAGATGATCGTCGTCGGAGATACAGTACATGCAAAGTCATGCACTTGGTAATATAAATATGCATGTTATATAGACATTCAATGAGGTTGTAAGTGGTTTATGGAATGAAATTGGGAGCTGCTAAAGTGTCATCATCAGCAGCTATGAGAATTAGATATCTGCTAAAATAATACCATGTTATGGTGTATTCTGTATTGCAGAGACATTCTGTCCAATGCAGGAGCTTCTGCAGGATTATTAAAGGAGGGCAGTGGTGTACTGCTCATAGCAACAAACTACGCAGCTGCTATTGGGCCCATGAGTTGGGGGCCAGCACCAAACCATCCCATCCCCTGCCCATCACCTGACCACTTCAATCGACATCCGCCATATACAGTATGTATGACAGAAGACAGAAGTTGTTGTGTGAAGCAAGAGCAAATGCTGCGAGCGCTCCATAACTATAATGTGTTGGCAATGATACACAGCAGACACTCGCCAGTAACTGCTGCAATTAAAACTAGTTCTGATCACAGCAGGTTAACACCTAAGATGCAGTGGTGAACAGTGACCACTGCATCTAAGAGGTTAGACCTAAGTGGTGGGTCACCTGTTGTCCCCTTTGGGCCTCCACAATACGATTGTGGGAAACAGATGGGTTCTTGTCATCAAGAGCAGATACAGATAGAAGAGGCATCTGTGCAGGAAAAATATATGGGTCCTTTGCAGTCCAATATCTCACATAATGCACAATTACACCTGCTTTTGTGGTAGATGGCTCCCCTTACCTCTTGAGCCCCAATGCAGCTGCACAGTCTGCACAAATGGTATGTCTTCCCTTGCTTCTCATGGCAACTGGAGGCTCATGAGTGACACTTTGCTATGGAGCCCCGCATTTTATGTAAGCCCCTAAAGGTGGTTTCCAGGTGAGTTGGTGCCAAGAGTAGAGATAACAAAATAGTTAATTTACCCAATATATGGGTATATACCCTTCTTTATATACGGTGGTTAAAGGGGTTGTCCACTATTCACACAACCTCTTCTCAATCCCTATGTTTTTCCCCAGTAAAATAATAACACATACTCACCTCTGGTGCCGGTGCTGTTCCAGCAGTGTTGGCACTGGCTCTCACAGGGCTCGCATGACATTGTTGTGTCACGCAATCACAGATGGCTACACTCTCCTCCCCTTTAGACAAATCAAGACATCTGGAGAAAGTTAGAGCTGCTGCTGCTCTCTTACTTTCTCTAGATGTCAATTACGTCTGTAGAAGAGGAAGCTACCGCTGATTAGCCACAGAGATCTTGTGACATAACAATGTCATGCAAGCCCCAGGAGAGCCAGTGCCAATACCATTGGAATGACATCGGCACCGCAGTTGAGTATAAGTGTTATTATTTTACTGAGGGGAAGCAAAGGAATTCAGAATGGGTTGTCCAAGAAGTGAACAACCCCTTTAAGGGGCTAAGTTTTTTTTTTCTCATCTGCATTGTGGTTCCAAATTATAATAGAAACTACATTGCAGTGACAAGACTGATATCACCAGTACCCAACAGACCCTATTGACATATACTGGGGCCTGTTGAGTTCCATTGTGGTGTCCCTATGAGATGAAAACAACCACCATATAGGCTGCACCACTATGCTTCCTATCAGATCTGACACAATCTGCAAAAAGAAGCTCCTTTATATTGTTACATTGTCCCTGGTGGTCTTATTTAAAGGTTAAAGCTTAGTGTCTGGTTGTTTGGAATGATGAACTGACTAATATTGATATCCATCATCTATTGTGGTCTAGGGAAATTACAGGATAATAGTTACTATCTCTGACGCTTTAGAAAAGACATCAAACCTGTTACCTCTCATCTTCTACTATAAGGTAATCTGTTTTCTGCTTTCACAGTAAGCTGTAAAGTGAGACGCTATGTTTCCTTGCCAATCTGGACTGTCACCTATAGTGCTGACATCTAGTGGTCAGAGTAAAAATTGCAACTTTTCATAGTTTGTTTTTTAGCTGCAAACAATAGAGACAAAAAATAAAGAACTTTCGGCAAGAAAATATTGACTGTGGTCACCTTTACAAGTTTATCTGAGAAACAGATTAGAGTGAAAAAAAAAGGATTTGGTATGTGTGACTGCACTTATCTTGTGATATTTATTGTGGGATCCGTCTTGTTTGCACAGACAAATGAACTGGATGGTTTTGTAGAAATGTCAGTTTCTTAGGGCCAAAAAAAAAAAAGAAAAAAATCTCAGTAATTGCCATACTTTAGCGGCACTGATAAAAGTAAATTCTTGGGTCGTACAAAAGACAAAACAATTCCCTTCAGGCAATTGTATTGCACTTTTGTTTTACCAAGGTTTATGGTCTAAGGCCTTGGTCTTGGGTACGGAGACTACGAGAAATCCGTTGCTTTCGAAAGGTCTTACGGTCGGGTCACAGCATACACAATACTAAACCCAATGCCTTTTTTGTTGGCAAAGTTATTTTTTTCAAACCATTACATACAATCTGTAGTTGACTGAAAAAAGCTGTCACTCAATCTCAGCTAAGTTCCTTTGAACAAATAGAAGAATAACACAGTGGTGTTTTGCTACTGGACTCTATCATTTTGTCTTCTTTGGTGCCGAGATTGTGCTATCATTTACAGCAGGTAAAATGCAATATTGATTTTCACTATATGGGGTGAGCTAAACTTATTAGGTCTCAACGACTGGGAAACATTTACATTTGTTAGCGGCCTAATGGTCTGAAAAGAATAAGCACGATATATGTAAAGAATTTGGAAAGAGTTCTCCTAGGAAAATACATTTTTGCATTTCAACTTAAAGGGGACATTTTTTTTTCCTTAAATACAAGTAGTTCAGGCCAAAAAATATTTTCATAATTCAGTTTTATTAAAAATGTGGCTCCGTATTGCTTTTACAGGTTCTTTTTTTCCCGCACATTCAACTTTGATGTGGTCATAAAGGAGCTCATAAATGCACAGATAAAAAAAAGTGAGAAATTATTAGACTGTCAGAATGAGATCGCTGACACATTCTCAATTAACTAAGTTAGCTGTCATTCATAGATTAGTGTAACACATAGGCTATACAAGGCAAACAATGCAACATGTTTAATGAAACCCAATTACAGAAATTTTTAGCAAAAAAATACATTTAAAAAAAAAAATGTCACACAATTCCTTTAAAGATAAATAAGAAAATCCATAAGGAAAGGAAGGAACCAGTTGTTAAAGTGAGACTCCAGCTAAATTTTCATAATTAGTAAAATAAACCTACTATGGTTATGAAGAATATAAATTCTTTCCATCTGGTCTGATAATTGCAAGTTTTTTCAAGGAGCTCTGCGCACTCTGAAGAGTAGTAATTGCTAAAATGACATCACTTCCTGCCCTGCTGCTATTGGTTAAAGCTGTACCAGACTTCCTGCTCCAGATAATTACTCACTCCTATCTGCTCCAAATGTAGCATTAAGAAGCTAAGGTTGTTACTGCATATACATGTGAACTATATACGTAAGATGCATATCTTATTAATTGAATTACATGCAACTACATTTCTTTTTTAGCTGAAGAACCCCTTTTAAAACTGATATCTCGAAAGAGAGCAGCTTTGTAACTTGCATTTCAGGAACTGGAATTAAGAAATTAACAACTGGTATGTTAAATATTAACTAAATAATCACAGTAATTATACAAATTTGCCTGGAGTTTCACTATGGAGGGTCACAAAACTAAAAATGATTAGCTTATGAGTGTTCATAGACCATATTGGCCATTTTTTTGCATAGCCAAGTATGTGTGTCCAGCCAAGTATTGCTAATCTTTTTCAGTTGTGATTAAGAGCCACTTGTTCAATTCAGTACTATTTCACCTTGAGTAAAGTAAACATAAATTATCCCCCTAAAAATAGATTTATTAGGTATGCATTAAAAACTTATACCCCAACAACAGCCCACAAAAAGGTAAATAAAACACAGTAAAAACCTAACAGAGGGGCAAGAAGAGGGCATCTTTAGATGAAATGGTCCACTTCGATACCAGGCAAGACCATAGGGCACTGTCGATACCCTATAGATAAATCCTCTAAATTCCTACTACCTAGCTGCAGATATTGGCACCATAAATGAAAAACGAGTATGGTGCTGCTGCTCACCAATGACTTACCCTAAGATGCCCTATATTTTCCTGTTATAAAGGTGACACAAAAAACAATGTCCACATATAACACGCATTGTCAAACCCAACAGTGGACCAATAGAGAAGACAATAGAGGCGTGGGTTGTGAATGATGAGTAACCTTTTTTTTCACACCTTACTGTGAGGAATTTATTGATATATGTTTAGTTTCTGTACATTGTGCTGACTTCTCTATTGGTCCACTGTTGGGTTTGACAACATGTGCTATCTGTGGACATTGGTTCTTTGTGTCACCTTTATAAGAGGAAAATATAGGGCAGCTTTGGGTGAGCCATTGGTCAGTGGGGGCACCATACTCATTGTTCATTTAGGGTGCCAACCTCCACGGCTAGGTAGTATGAATTTAGAGGATTTATCTGTAGGGTATTGTCAGTGCCCTATGGTCCTGCCTGGTATTGGAGCGGCCCATTTCTTCTAAAGGCACCCTCTTATTGACCCCTATGTTGGGTTTTTACTGTGTATTACCTGTTTTTTGTCTGTTGTTGGGGTATAAGTTTTTAATGCATACCTAATAAATCTATTTTCGGAGGGATAATTTATGTTTACACTATTTAGTGACCTTCACACCATTGATAACTGGTTAGATATTTTTTATTGATTATCAAGATGCTGTCACACTTGTCTAGTATAAATTCTCTTGTACGTCTACTTTCGATGGCTGAAATTGTAATCTCAGTTCTTCAGATATTTTAAATTTTTGATTGTAAAATCCACAAATCAATGTGAGGAATGGTATATGCATGATGGTCCAGCAATTAAACAATCCACCTAGATTCACATGTCTTGTCTCTGTACCATATGATTACAATTATATCCCCATATTGAAAGCTCACCGCCTTTAAACACTTTGGGCCTGATTCATCACAGCTATCACACCAGAAAATTTGCATAAAATGCTTTGAAAAATTACAACGTTTTTGTGCAACAAATCGTTACAACAAAATTTTAAGCCTTTTGGCGTTTTCACGCCAATTTGAAGAAGAAAAATAGCCAGAGCTGGGAAGGAGACTGAACAGAGCGTGGTTATACCCGCCCATCAAATTCATCAAAAGTGTCTTATCACAAAAATGCTAATACAGTCCTTGACTGGAGAAGCATTACAGGCGTATGGAGGAGTACGCCACTGAGAAGATGCGCTGAATTAATGAAATGGCATGCATTTCTTAATTAATTCCGTGCATTTTTCTCCAGCGAGACCTCAATTGAATATTCCAGTCTTAAAGGGGTTGCCCAGACTTGGGGTTCAAGTCTGCAGTCAGTCTATGTGACTGCAGACTTGTGAGTCCTTACAGCATGCAGTGTGAGCAGTGTTAGGATTCTTCGGTGCCGGGAGAAAATGCGCAATTTGTTAATATGCAGTCACTTGCCGACTAGACGTGTACAGCCTCACTAAATACAAGTGAATTGAGTGAGACCATACATACTCTTTTGCTATCCCGCTTATAGTCGTGTTGTAGCCCACGTTCCTGAGTGTAACGTGCTGCGCTCACCCGTATGGCTGGCGACTCGGATCTTGTGGATTCCTCGCTCCTCTGTGGCGGTACGGGTCCTTTCGTGTGGCTGAGCCTCCGGGCTTCTGTTGGGCCAGGAGACCTGCAATCTCCTGCCCTGCAGTATCTGCTGCTGGGTTTGCAATCCCCACAGCCTCGGACTCCGGTGTCCGGTTCTCTGTGTATACTGGCCAGGACGAGCTATCTCCAGCTCCAGTCCCTGGCTCCTTGCTCCTTCGTGTCCACTACTTGACTCCTGACACTAGACTCAACTAACCACGCCTCCAGATCCAGTTATATAGGGCAGGATCCTCCCCTTTCTGGTCTGGGGCAGGAGGTGTTGCATGTAATGCATTCCTGACCAGGAAACTCCCGTTTTGCTCCCAGACATGGTATTACTACCACTGTGGCAACCAGACCCTCTGGGGTGTGACACATACACCACCAGCCCCAGGCTGATCAATTATAATTTTAATATACAGTATATATATTTATTTATATTTCATCAGTTGCTATTCTAATATTATATTACACCTATCCCCATATCAAAAGGTGCAAGTAGGCTTCAAAGTGCAAAATGCAAAATTTTCCAGTGCAAATATGCTACAAAGTGCAAATGAAGTTTTTAAATACCTCTTTTATGCCCCTATATACAAATGACCATTAATTAATGGTTCCATATATGGATAAAAGTGCTAATGCTGAACTCCTTTTCAACCATAAAGGATTAATCAATGATCCTATAGTCACACTGGGGTCTTTCCTTAGTATTTCCTACATATACATCTATATGGGTACGAATATAAAGGTGTATTTACAAGTGTATAATATCAGAGAATGGGTGGTGGTGCTGGTCTTGAGTGAGATTGAGTGGAATTGAGTGAGACCGGACATGTCTAGTCGGAATGTGTCCGAAAATTAGCAACTTTAGATGCAATGACACAGAAGCACAGAGCAGCCAATACAGGGTTAATAAACAGGGAAAGTTTATGATAACAAGGTGAATCTCCACACAGGGAGTAACAGGGGAAAATATCGGGAAATAGCAGGTATTAGTCTGTAACTGACAGTTTTCAGTTTAACTAGATGTAGCAGAGTCAAACCGGTAACAAGCAACAGTTTTTTCACTTATCTGACTTGTGTCCTCTACAAGGCAGTTGCCAGCTGGTGCTGGTGACGCTGTCTTCAGGCTTCCCCGCACAAACAATGCTCCATCTTCTGGCGGCAGCGGGCGGTCTCCGGTTTTACCCGCTGAGCCATTAGTCCATAACAGTGCACCTCACGTGCTCAGCTCCATGGACCCTGCGTCTCCTCTCCCTACAGTCAGCTTGACTCCTCCGGTCCACTGCACTCGGATCCCTTGCTCCAAGTCCTGTAGCCAGGAGCCTGGACCCTCTCACACTGCTCTGCTCCGCAGGACCCAGCTTCGCTTTCCCGCGCAAACGTCCTCTTCTCTCCCTCTCTCTCGTCACACCAGGAGTCCCTCTGTCACCTGACCTCCCAGCTTTCTCTCTCGACACACCCCCTGCTTCCCTGTCACATGACTCCTCTGCTTGCAGTCTGTCTTCCCCCTGCAACAAGAGGTACAGCCCTGGCAGTTCCGGATCCCTTGCTCTGAAAGCACTCACACCCCGGTCTTCCCCCTTACACTCCCGCTCTCCTTTAACTCGCCATTCCACGGGCGAGAGTTCCTTCATCAAACATTCGCATTCTTGGACTTCCTGGATGATACTGTACCATATGAATTGATCTTGTTCGTAACGGTGAGGAGGCACTCCTGCTGTTGTCCGTTCTGACCGGCGTAACTCAGTTTGACCGATGGGGGGTGCAGGGTCACTCGTATTTCCTATCTCCGCCTGCCCGGTGGCTTCAACCGATGTTGTTCCCTCGCCGCCTGCACTGAGGACAGCAGGTAATCGAGTGCTGGGGCTCGGAGGTAGAATCAACAACTCTTCTTCGTCCACATCGTGGCTTGGGGCAACTGTGACAGGTCCCTCTCTAGAAGCAGGTGATTCTTCTCCACCCTCGTCATCTTTAGACAGACAGGGTCGCAGCATACTATGATGAACCACTCTGGTAGGGGCTCCTTCAGCCCCCTCGGGTTGAACTTCATACACAGGTCCTTCAGCGCCAATCCTGCGCTTCACTCCGTGTGGGGTCTGTTCCCACCGCCTACTCAACTTGCCCCGGGGCCGCTTGTCCCGAACCAACACCCACTCCCCGGGCCTCAGAGCTGTCCCTCGAAGAGGCAATGTCTCATGATGTTTGAGCTCCTGAAACTTTTGTTGTACCAACCGTCGGAGGGTCTGCAGTTGATGCCGATGTTCTCGGACCCAGGAAGACACCCCCGTACGTGGGTAGTCCTCCTCGGGGTCCAGCTCTAACTCGGTGATCTCTCACCCCTTTTGTCCGAACAGCAAGGTATAAGGAGTGAACCCCGTCGTACTATTCACTCGGTTGTTGTAGACCCACACCCGCTTGGCCACAAACTCAGGCCATCGTACCTTCCGATCTTCCTCCAACGTGCGGAGCATTTGGATCAGTGTCTGATTAAAGCGTGCACAGGCCCCATTTCCTTGAGGGTGGTAAGGAGTAGTCTGTGACTTCTCAATCTTGTACAACCGGTGCAGCTCTTCCATCACCCGGCCTTGGAAGCAGGCGCCTTGATCAGAATGAATCCTCATTGGGCAGCCGTACACCCGAATGAAGTCTCGGCAGATGGCCTGTGCAGCTGACTCGGCGGTCTGGTCTCTGGTCGGGGTCACTACCGCAAACTTGGTGAAGTGGTCTGTCATTACCAGGCAATGTTCATGACGCGCCCCCTGGTACTCGGCAGCCGGGCCCCTGGTTGCTAGGGGATATCACGGTGGCTGGCCCGGTCCGTGACCCAGGGCGATCAGTAAAAAAGGGGGATAATTTATAAGGGATTTAAGTGTTCGTGACGCCACCCGTGGATCGCGGCTAGAGGGAGCCGCCGCTGCAGAGCAGTCCTCTGGAGCTGGTGTTACGGCAGCAGCGATGGTGTGGCTCTCCACGGGCTGAGCTAGCAGATGGTGTGGTGGTTGTGCTGGGCATTGTAGTGCAGGGAGGGAATGATGGCACGGACGAAATAACTGGACAGAGGCGGTGCAGTGCAGTCATCCGTGTCTTTACTCACAGTTCTTTAGTTCCACAGGGTGCACTGTCAGCTTACAGCCTCCCACAACGAGCTGCGTTCACCAGCCTCACACGTCGCGCTGCGTTCACCAGAGCTCTTCCTCAGGGAATTTAGGAATGCCTGACAGAACCCCACTTTCTCGTGTTCCTCTCTAGACCGACTTCACACTGGGTCTTTCTCCCTCCTGCCCTGCGCTGCCCACTCTCAATCCCGCTCGGGTGCTCTGAAGTCCTTCCTGTACGTCAGATCCCGGACCTGCTCGACCCTCCTGGGGATTAGAATGTGGCTTACGATCTCTCTGTCTTCTGACAGGCGCGGGGCGTACGGGTGCCTTCCTGCACTCGCCGTACCCCCTAGGATCCCTTCTTAGAACGGAGCCTACTCCTCTGCTCCCCTCCTGGGCCTCCAGACTTGGCCCTACTTGTGGAGCAGAGCTCTTAATGAGACTCTGCTCCCGGACTGTTCTTCTGAACTGTCCCGAGCTGTTCTTCTGAACTGCCCTTCACTGAACCTAACTCTGATCTCCCCCACCCTAAGATGGCTTCCCTATTTTATACGCCTACTAAAGTGCTCCCTTAAACTACTTCCTCCTCCTACACCTACTACTGGTTCCCCCTACCTTTGGGTTCCCCCCACTCCAGCCAGTATCAGGGCTCAACAGCTGCACTCTGCATGTTGCCCCTCCTGCCGGCCTGGAGTAGTGTAGTGTGGGATGCAGGTGTAGGGGTTCTGGGCAGCATTCTCTCCTTACCTGAGAGAATAGAGACACCACACCTCTGGGTGAGGTGCAGTACCTCTGTGGCGACTGAACCCTCAGGGGCGCCACATTCATACCCGAGATGCACCGGTCCAACAGTCAAATAGTCGATCATCAGCACTTCCAAGGGGGCAGAAGTCACAATAGTTTGTATGGGGACCCGCTGCTCCTGGGGCTTTACCAGCTCACAGCTCCGACATCTTCGACAAGTGTCTTCTATTGTTGCTCGCAGTCGGGGATGATACACCAGCCTCTGCAACCACTGAAATATCTTCTCTGGTCCGAAGTTAGCCCCTCGTTCATGAGCCTCCTTAGCCACTACTCCGACCAACTTCCCTAGGATCACCACTTGCCAGGTGGTCCCGAACTCTCGCAGTAGCTGCACCCGTCGGTACAGCAGCATGTCTCACAAACACTGTCTCTCCCATTGTCCCAGCATTTTCAGTACTCCCGAAGACAGGGTACTCCTCTCTTCTCGACTGGGGACTTGCCGCATAGCCACTCATTGACGTAATTGAGCAACTTCTCTGTCAGTCTGTTGAAGTCGGATCCAGTCATCTCTTGGCCGTCCTAGCACTTGTTCTTCCGACGTCTCTCCGATCTGTCCCTGCGCCGCAGCCAGCGGTCCCACGAAACTTCGGAAGCTAGGGGTCTCATCCGCCTCCAAATCTTCATCGCAGTCATGATCAGGCCGTTCATATGTCACTCTGGAGAGGGCGTCGGCGTGAGTTTTCTCTGCCTTAGGCTGGTAGGCGATCTTATACCGGTACCAGGCCATGCGGGCCACCCACCGCTGCTCCAGGGCCCCCAATTTCGCATTCTCCAGCTGGGCCAGCGGGTTGTTATCTGTTCTCACCAGTACTTCGGACCCGGACAAATACTCCGCAAACTTCTCGGTCACTGCCCAAACCAGAGCCAGCAACTCTAATTTGAAAGAGCTATAATTATCTGGGTTCCTCTCAGAGTCGTGAAGGGAGCGGCTGGCGTACGCAATCACGCGCTTTTTCCCCTCCTGTACTTGGGCTAACACGGCTCCCAGACCATGTAGGCTCCCATCAGTGTGGAGTATGAAGGGTTGGGAGAAATCCGCATAACCAAGTATTGGGGCCTCGGTCAGGGCCATTTTTAGGGCACGGAAGGCCTATTCCTGGCTGCTTCCCCACCGAATCGCCTGATTCTTGGAGCCCGCCGGCACTCCCTTAAGTAGCTCCAGCAATGGGTTGGCTATGCGGGTGAAGTTTTTCACGAATCTTCGGTAGTACCCGGCACGTCCCAGGAAGGCCCGAACGTCCTTCACTGTCTTCGGGGTAGGCCACTCCTGTACGGCGGCCACCTTTTCCTGGGTGGGCCTGACTCATTCACCGGACACAGTATGACCGAGATATTCGATCTGTTTGTGGAACAGGTGGCACTTCTGGGGCTTCACCTTTAGGCCATGACTCTGTAGGCGACTCAGTACTTGTGTTAGAACTCTCCTGTTAGGTTTTTTCTTTCTTGCTGGTCACATGACCTTGTTTGCCTATTTAATCCTGCTCTGCCCTCCTGGCCTTGCTGGACTTCATTGTAATTTCTACTCTTAAGTTAGCCTGGTGCTTAGTTACCTTTCTCAGTCAGTTTAGCTTGGTCTTCGGACCTTTATGTTCTATGTTGTGTGTTTGTCTTTTACTGCTACAATTTCTGCTAGGAGGTGCCCAACTTTATCCCAGTCCCTAGTTCTTGTAGGGATCCCTCCCTTGCATCTATAGGTCTATAGGTCTTCGTACAGACTAGCCGAGGACTTTAGCGGGTCTGATCGCAGGATCAGGTTCCCCGTTACATCGCAGGGATCTAGCTTAGTTCTATTGTAGGGACAGATCTCCTTTCTTTCCTTAGTGCTTGTAGCAGATCATAACAACTTGCTCCAGTCGCTGGAGGTGCTCCTCGAAGGTGGCGGCATAGACAATTATGTTGTCAAGGTAAATCAGTGTCGTCTCGAAGTTCAAGTCACCCAGGCACCTCTCCATCAGATGCTGGAACATCCCGGGGGCGTTAGTCAGGCCGACGGGCATCACATTGAACTTGAGCAGTCCCATGGGTAATATGAACGCTGTCTTTGCACGGTCGTGTTCGGCCACGGGCACCTGCCAGTACCCACTGGCCAGATCCAAGGAGGAGAAGTATCTTGCCTTCCCCAAGGCCGACAGGGACTCTTCGACTCGGGGTAGTGGGTAAGAGTCCCGTACTGTACAGGCATTCAGTCGTCTATAGTCCACAAAGAACCACAGGGTCCCATCTTTCTTCCGGACCAGGACAATCGGGGCTGCCCACGGACTCTGACTCTCCCGTATCACACCATTCTGTAACATATGGGCTAGCATCTCCTTAACCTCTTTATACATCTGGGGAGGTATCTGCTGGTATCTCTCCCGCACTGGGGCAGTGCTCCCAGTAGGAATTTCATGGGTAATGGCTTCGGTGCAACCAAAATCATCCACATGGCGAGCAAAGACTTCCTGGTACCGCTCCAGCACATCCTCAACCTGCTGCACGTGTCGAGGTGTAAGTCCCGTCAATTCAGCGCGAATTCGTTCTAGGATTCTTCGTCCACCCTTCGCACTAGCCCGGTGGGGTTCCGGCGGCACGGTGACCGCCAGAGTCCAGGGGTCTCCTCGTACAGCGGACAGCTGTACCACATCAGGTCGCACCAACTTCTCTGGCATTCCCAGAATCTGGGCTTTTTCCGCCCTGGGATGGAGTGTGAGATCATCTTCGCCCAGATTAACACACCGCACTATAACATTGCAACCCTGGACGGTAGCCAGTGTCCGAGCCACCAAGAATCCGGGGGGTACTTTGTCCATGTTGGTTCTATCTCAACTTCAACCCCCTCAAGAGGTGTGCAGGCCCGTGCGGGTAATGTGAGTACAGTTTGTCCGGGCGGTAAGGTGAGCGCCGTAGCTGCTGCCACTATTATTTTCCCCTGGATCTTCCCTTCACTCGACGTCTCCTGAGCCTGGGCAGCTCGGATTAGTTGTTGAAAGACCCTCCTTTGATGAGTTTGCAGGTCCACTGGTCTAGGGGAATCTCCTTCGGCTGACTAAGCAGGATTTGCCCGATGTCTTTCAGCACATTCATTCCGAGGGTCACCGGGGGTCCACTTGCAACCAGGACGACTCATTTTTTTCCCACATCTTTTCCACACAGTCGTATCTTCATCCTCACCACCCCTGCGACCGGGATAGGTAATTGATTAGCTGCCATGAGTCTAATTACTGGTCCCCATTCAGGCCGCGCTATCTCTGGGAATCGCTGTTGAAAGTAGGCTTCTGTAATCATAGTCACCTGGGATCCCATGTCAACCAGGCAGTGAACAGCCCGACCGCTTACTTCGGCCCAGACAGTCGGGCTGCTGGAAACTAGGTCCTTGGGACTTCCTCTTTTTCTTTCCCCTTCCTCAGGCTCCGTCCTGTGTCCCCCGAACACGGAGCCCGCTAGTTTAATGGCTGTCGCGACAGGGGCCGCCCTCGGCTAGCACAGCCCCTGGCGTAATGTCCTGCACCGCCACACTTCCAGCAGGTCGTGTCTCTGTGTAGGGCTGCCTCCCTCCTCTATGGAACTCTCCTGCAGGGGCGGTCCTGAATTCAATTCTTTCCATAACTGGGGCAATTGATCTGGGTATCTCTGGTGTCGGGGCAGGGGCCTTCTTGAGACTGGACCATTCATCCCGAGTCTCCTGAATCTCCTTCCGCATCTCTCAAGCCCATTCCGGTTCAGCTGCAGACAGGGTGGGTACCTAATTACTCCGGACCATCCCTGCCAGGGCCATCACCCCCATCTCCTGCTCTCTCACACGTGCTTCCGCCCCCACTTCTAGAAAAGTCATACGTGGGTTGGCGCGCAGGCGCTCCGCAAGGTCTGCTTCAGCTGCACATCCCTGAGGCCTGCCACAAACTGGTCCCTTAAGATCACGTCAGGGGGGCCCATTCCCAAATTCCCCATGTCACCTTTTCTAGTGATATGGGCATGCACCCTCTGTAAGGCATTAACATACTGCGTCACAGTCTCTCCCTCCTGCTGCACTTGGTGAAACAGTCGTATCCTCAGCTCTCCTACATTGGTGGGATCCCCATGCATCTCCTCCAGTATCCGCACCACTTTTTCTACAGTATCCCGGTCATGGGGAGGGCGGTACATCACGGACTGTCGGGCCTCGCCGTCCAGGGCCAGTAAGGCTATTTCGGCTTGCATAGCTGGGGTCATCGGGTGCATACGTAACATACTCCTAATTCTCTCAGTCCAGTCCCACAGCATCATATTGTCCCCAGTGAACTTTGGGAGATTGCTGAGCATGGCCCCCAGCAGCAAGATAGATTTAGGGGCTCCCAGGATGGACTGCTCTGCAGTGTCTGTGTCTAACGACTGCATCCTGCCGACTACGCCAAATGTAACACAGGTACTTTAGATGCAGTGACACAGAAGCACAGAGCAGCCAATACAGGGTTAATAAACAGGGAAAGTTTATGATAACAAGGTGAATCTCCACACAGGGAGTAACAGGGGAAAATATCGGGAAATAGCAGGTATTAGTCTGCAACTGACAGTTTTCAGTTTAACTAGATGTAGCAGAGTCAAACCGGTAACAAACGACAATTTTTTCACTTAGCTGACTTGTGTCCTCTACAGGGCAGTTGCCAGCTGGTGCTGGTGACGCTGTCTTCAGGCTTCCCCGCCCAAACAATGCTCCATCTTCTGGCGGCAGCGGGCGGTCTCCGGTTTTACCTGCTGAGCCCCTAGTCCATAACAGTGCACCTCACGTGCTCAGCTCCACGGACCCTGCGTCTCTTCTCCCTACAGTCAGCTTGACTCCTCCGGTCCACTGCACTCGGATCCTTTGCTCCAAGTCCTGTAGCCAGGAGCCTGGACCCTCTCACACTGCTCTGCTCCGCAGGACTCAGCTTTGCTTTCCCGCGCAAACGTCCTCTTCTCTCCCTCTCTCACCTGACCTCCCAGCTCTCTCTCTCGACACACCCCCTGCTTCCCTGTCACATGACTCCTCTGCTTGCAGTCTGTCTTCCCCCTGCAACAAGAGGTACGGCCCCGGCAGTTCCGGATCCCTTGCTCTGAAAGCACTCAAGCCCCGGTCTTCCCCCTTACACTGGCACCAGAGAATCCTGACAGCATGCACTGTGCACGTTGTGAGGATTCACAAGTCTAAAGTCACATAGAGTGACTGCAGACTCGTGCCCCAAGCCTAGACAACTCTTTTAATGAATCAGACCTTTTATTTTGTTCTATGATCAGTTGCAGATAAGCTAGCCACCATATCATATGCATTATCATAACATGTAATGGCACTTTCATAAATGTATACAGAGGATTAATAGTAAAAGAAAAATCTGGAAGTTTGCATAATGTCTAACCTCATAAGTTGGACATTGTCTGAAATGTATTGTATATAATTAAATACAGTCATGACCGAAAGTGTTGACACTAGTGATGATCGAGCATGCTCGTTGCTAGAGATTTACGAGCATGCTCGGGGAGCACCTATTATCTTCAGCGTGCACGGGGGTTAAGTTTTCATCACTCCGTGAACATGATTTGCGACTGTTTGACAGCTTTAATACATGTGAGGAATACCTGTTTGTCCAGCATTCTTCACATGTATTAAAGCTGTCAAACAGCAAATCATGTTCACGGAGCGACAAAAACTTAACCCCCGTGCACGCTGAAGATAATAGGTGCTCACCCGAGCATGCTCGTAAATCTCGAACAGCGAGCATACTCGATCATCACTAGTTGACAGTCCTGAAATTGTTCTAGAACATGAAGCACTCCTGCAAGAAAATTATTGCAATTACACATATTTTGTTATACCAACCTTTTTGTCCTGCCCACTTTTAGGGTTTTGTGTAAAATTATGTCCAATTTGCCTTTTTTTGTGTTGTGCCAATACAGAAATAAACGTGTATCACAAAACGTGTAATTGCAATAATTTTCTGGGAGAAATACTTCATTTTCTGAAACAATTTCAAGGGTGCCAACACTTTCGGCCATAACTGTAGCTGTAAAGGTCAGATCTGTCAATCTATATGAACACTTTTAACAAAAATATATTTTGAATTGCCAAATGTGAATCTCTGGAACTGAACACCATCCCCTCCAGCTTATACTCCACACATAAAACTTAGTTGGTGGCATCTCCACAGCAGGAATTCTTATTTTTCCGTGTTTACATCTACACACTCAGCTGTTATCGCCATTATATATTCCGTTATGTTTATTCCTGCTGTGATGTACTATGCAAATGAATGGTGTGATTCTATAAAAACACATATAGATATTTCTGTATTAGTCTATGGGGAGTAATCTATGCCACTTAATAAAACAGGATGCCTGCTGATAAACTTCTAAAACTTTCAGTTTCAGGATTAATTTTGGTCATAGAAGTATGTTTTATATAATACTAGTTTCTTACTCTTGCACATAGAACTCTATGCAGATAGAAATTCTGACTCGGCAAAGGCATTTTGCATAACAAAATAGTTAACACTGCCGCTGCCAGCAAAATATGAAGATGTCATATACAGTTGTGTTCAAAGGTTTACATACCCCGGCAGAATTTTTCCTTTCTAGGCCTTGCTTCAGGGAATATGAATGATAACAAAAAAACTTTTTCTCCACTCATGGTTATTGGTTAGGTGAAGCCATTTATTGTCAAATGACTGTTTTCTCTTTTTAAATCTTAATGACAACCAAAAACATCCAAATGACCCTGATCAAAAGTTCACATACCCCATTTCTTAATACCGCATATTGCCCCCTCTAACATCAATGACAGCTTGAAGTCTTTTGTGGTAGTTGTGGATGAGGTTCTTTAATTTCTCAGATGGTAAAGCTGCCCATTCTTCTGAACAAAAAGCCTCCAGTTCCTGTAAATTCCTGGGCTGTGTAGCATTAACTGCGCGCTTGAGATCTCCCCAGAGTGGCTCAATGATATTGAGGTCAGGAGACTGAGATGGCCACTCCAGAACCTTCACTTTGTTCTGCTGTAGCCAATGACAGGTCGACTTGGCCTTGTGTTTTGTATCGTTGTCATGTTTGAACGTTAAAGTACATTCCATGCGCATCTTCTGGGCTCATGAGTGCAAATTTGCCTCCAGTATTTGCTGATAACGTGCTGCATTCATCTTTCCTTCAACTTTTAGCAAGTTTCCTGTGCCTTTGTAGCTCACATATCCCCAAAACATCAGCGAACCACCTCCTTGCTTTACTGTAGGAATGGTGTTCCTTTCATCATAGGCCTTGTTGACCTCTTTACAAATGTAACATTTATGGTTGTGGCCAAAAAGTTCAATTTTGGTCTCATCACTCCAAATTACCTTGTTCCAGAAGTTTTGAGGCTTGTCCATGTGCTGTTTGGCGTATTTTAGGAGAGATACTTTGTGGCATTTGCGTAGTAATACCTTTCTTCTGGCGACTCGACCATTCAGCCCATTTTTCTTCAAGTGCCTCCTTATTGTGCATCTTGAAACAGCCAAACCGCTAGTTTTCACAGAATCCTGAATTTCAGCTGATGTTATTTGTGGGTTTTTCTTTGAATCCCGAACAATTTTCCTGGCAGTTTTGGCTGAAATTTTTGTTGGTCTACCTGAGCGTGGTTTGGTTTTTACAGAGCCCCTGATTTTCCATTGTTAATCTCAGTTTGAACACTGCTGATTGGCATTATCAATTCCTTGGATATTTTTTTGTATCCCTTTCCTGTGTTATAGAGTTCAACTACCTTTTCCTGTAGATCCGTTAACAATTCTTTTGCTTTCCCCCTGACTCACAATCCAGAAACATCAGTGGCTGGATGAAAGATGCAAGAGTCTGTCTGGATCCCAGAAACTCACTCAGCTTTTATGCACACACACTGATTACAAGCAAACAGGTCAAAGGGGAGTATGTTACCTATAGTAGCCATTCAAACCCATTTGTGCCACATTCCATGCATGTTACAGTTAAACATACCTAACTTAAAGGGCCTAGAAATGGCACAATGCTCTCAATGTGCAGCAGGGATAACACAACATAATGCAGCAGGGATAACATAACATAATAAAGAATGTAGCATGGCAAAAAGTAACCCCAATATGACATTTTCATGGCAATAAAGCCACATAACAAAACTTAACAGTGAGGTTCAAGTGGCATAAGTGCTTCTTTTATGTAAGAGGAAGGCAGATGAAGTTTTTGTCCTACACACTCCCAGAAAGCATAACTTTGGGATGTTTTGCCATCAGATGGAGTCCAAGTCTATAAAAAAAACGTTCAGGAGTTGTAAAAGGTGCATGGAAGGGATGTCATACTCAGAAACGTAACTAGGGTGTTATACGCCCCAGTGTAAAAATTTGGACATCACCATGATACTCAGATACATGGGCCCAAGTGCCATTGCAAGAGATTATATGCACTCTCCTATAAAAAATAAATAATATAAATATAATAAATAAATATCTCAACAAGTTTATTTTCTAAGTAATCCTTCTAAATGATAGTCATAAAATAACAAATACTATCACTATACAGTTACTGAACGAGCTTGCTATACCAAGATCAATATCACCAATAATATTACTATAAGTACAAAGGCAAAATAATGCTTGCACACCATGAACACATATTACCACCACATAGAGTCTGAATATAACCTCTTTCTTGTTATTGAACAAAAGCCACTTCACCAAGACCAATATTCAACAATAAGACCAATAAAACTACATATTAGGGACAAATAATACCTCTACACCATGACCATATATTACAAGCACATATAGTGGTGACTGAATAATACCACTGTATTCATCATTAAAAAAAAGCATTGGAACTAACACCAATATTTCCCCCACATAGTGAGCATCCAGTGCTAGAAACTAGTGATGAGCGAGCACTAAAATGCTCGGGAACTCGTTGCTCGGGTTGAGCAAATTGGAATACTCGGCTGCTCGACCCGAGCAACGAGCCCAATGTAAGGCTATGTGCCCACATTGAGGATTACAAGCGTATTTGCTGCGGATTTTCGCAGCGGAAACGCTTGTAAAACGCTTGGTAGTTCGCATCCCATGGTTGCCAATGAGAATCCGCAAGTTCTATGCCCATGCTGCGGATTTTTCCGCAGCGTTTATGCTGCGTTCAAAAATCCGCAGCATGTTCATTAATTTTGCGTTTCCGCAAGCGGAATTGCCTTATACAATGCAATAAAAAACGCAAGGCAATTCCGCATGTCGAAAACGCGTGAAAAACACGCGATAAACGCTTGCGGAATTCCGCATGCGTTTTTCCAGGAGAGGACATGCGGAAATGAAGCAGAAATTTTCTGCTTCATTTCCGCAATGTGGGCACATAGCCTAAGTCTATGGGAAACTCTGCAGAGGCCTAAAAATTGCCCAAATCGATGGTAACAGTGCTCAAATGGCATGGGAACAGCATGGGGAAGACCCCTGGAAGCAGTTCTGACTCCCAGGTCACTGCTGTCAACAACGTTGTCAGAGTATTACGCCACTTTTACGGACTCACAATAAAACATACAAAAACGAATCCAAAATGGGTTTTCCAGGGAAATATGTTAAGGACCATCCTTTCCTTTAATGACTTGTATGTAAGGCAAAATAAATAACCAAAACCAAAAATACTCCTCCACAACTAGGGCTATGTTCACACGTAGCGTTTTTTGATGCGTTTTTGCACTTTTGCATTGCTTTCAACCAAGACAAGTGTATTCACTGGGAAATGTCATTTTAACATTTTACAACCTTATCTGGCCATGTGGTGTGTGATACATCAGACACATGCATACAGTGCTGAAAAGGCATGGGAACAGAATGGGGAAGACCCCTGGAAGCATCTCTGACTCCCAGGTCACTGCCTAAAAGTGTGCCCATCATAAGTGATCCTTGGCGCATGCGAAGATGCCTCCCGCCATGCACCTGTTGTTGTAGACTTGCAACAATCACCATCCACGTCCTTGTCCCAGTGCAGCTTTCAGTTGTCCCTACCCCATTCCTTGGAATGCAAGCGCAAGTATGCAGCCTGCCACCTACCCACCCACAGATTGTAATACTATACTTCCAAATTTTTGACAGCTGCTTGCACTTGAAATGTGGCCTTTTAGGCTTGTGGAGGCGGAAGCTGTCCACAATCTTATGGCGGCGGTGACCAGGTATCCTTACTCGGTCCCCAGCCGCCACTAATTGTCCCAGTGTCGTCTCCGCCTTCCACAAGCACAGGTCCCACAACATTACCCGTTCCCTCCCCAGTGAACTTACTGGGAAGGACTGCCTACCCACAAATATGTGGTCAAGTGAATGTGGCCAGGGACGGTATGGAGCCAGTCCACAGCTTTTTTTGCTGAGTTGTATTTCACCACAGTCATATTCTTTAGCTTGGTGAAAGGACTTGGGAAACCATATCTACTCCAGCTGTCATTTCTCCCAAGAAGTCCTCTAAAGCTGTTTTCACTTGAAATGTGGCCTTTTAGGCTCGTGGAGGCGGAAGCTTTTCACAACCTCATGCCGGTGGCGGCAGGGTGTCCATAGTCGGTCCCCAGCCGCCACTATTTCTCCCGGTATCATCTTTGCCTTCCACAAGCACAGGTCCCACAACATTCCCTGTGCCCTCCCCAGTGCACTTACTGGGAAGGACCACCTAACCACAAACACGTTGACAGGTGAATGTGGCCAGGGACGGTACAGAGCCAGTCCACAGCTTTTTTTTGCTGAGAGTTGTATTTCACCACAGCCATATTCTTTAGCTCGGTGAAAGGACTGGCATAGAGGGAAACCGTATCTACTATGGGTGTCATTTCTCCCAGTAAGTCCTCTAATGCAGCTTGTTTCAGAAGCAATGGCAGCCCGTCCAACATCAGCTCGCACTTGTCGATGGTGCTTTGACACATTAACATCTTTCTTTGCGCATATAATTTCATGACTACAGAGTTGGGCAATGGCCTGATCTGCAATGCGGTTTGAGAAATAACATGCATAAGCATGTCCGATCCACATTAAAAAAGCAGCCATAGACTGTCCGGGAACCTTCCCCCACACTTTTCTTAGCCAGGGCTGCTTCTCAGCAGGATTGGAAGGGCACACCAGAGAACCGGAGACTCCTCCGGTGGGCCCTGGCTTCTCCTGCAGGAGAGTTCATAGTGCCGAGGTGAGGCCATGATGATGATAGAGAGGCCACCATCTGCTTAGTTTTCTGTTACTTGGAATGCAAGCGCAAGTATGCAGCCAGCGAACCACCCACAGGCCGCAATACTAAACTGCCAGATTTTGGGCAGCTGCTTGCACTTGAAATGTGGCCTTTTAGGCTCCTGGAGGCGGAAGCTGTCCACAATCTTATGGCAGCGGTGACCGGGTATCCATAATCGGTCCCCAGCCGCCACTATTTGTGCCGGTGTCGTCTCCACCTTCCACAAGCATGGGTCCTAAAACATTACCCGTGCCCTCCCCAGTGCACTTACTGGGAAGGACCGCCTACCCACAAACACATGGTCAAGTGAATGTGGCCAGGGACGGTATGAAGCCAGTCCACAGCTTTTTTTGCTGAGAGTTGTATTTCACCACAGCCATATTCTTTAGCTTGGTGAAAGGACTTGGGAAACCATATCTACTCCAGCTGTCATTTCTCCAAGGAAGTCCTCTAAAGCTGCTTGCACTTGAAATGTGGCCTTTTAGGCTCATCGAGGTGGAAGTTTTCACAACCTCATGCCAGCGGTGGCCGGGTGTCCATACTCGGTCCCCAGTCGCCACTGTTTCTCCCGGTATCGTCTCCGCCGTCCACAAGCACGGGTCCCACAACATTATCCGTGCCCTCCCCAGTGCACTTACTGGGAAAGACCGCCTAACCTCAAACGCGTGGTCAAGTGAATGTGGGCAGGGACAGTACGAAGCCAGTCCACAGCTTTTTTTGCTGAGAGTTGTATTTCACCACAGCCATATTCTTTAGCTTGGTGAAAGGACTTGGGAAACCATATCTACTCCAGCTGTCATTTCTCCCAGGAAGTCCTCTAAAGCTGCTTTCACTTGAAATGTGGCCTTTTAGGCTCATGGAGGCGGAAGATTTTCTCAGTGTCATTCTGGCGGCGGCCGTGTGTCCATACTCTGTCCCCAGCCGCCACTATTTCTCCCGGTGTTGTCTCTGCCTTCTACAAGCGCGGGTCCCTGAACATTACTGCTGGTACTTTTCTGTGGGAATCTGCTTGCCTCCTACCAGCCTGGAATATTTCTAGTAAACTATGCTACGACGCCATGGTATTAGCACTGCTCCCAGTACCAGTAGCGAAGCCATCCCCAATTTCCTTCTCAGGAATTTTATTTTGCAGACTGAGTGGCAGCCAAAATACATTAGTTTCTCACAAAGGAGCTGAAGATTTTCGGTGCATTAGGTGCAAGTTTCTCCAGCCTGTTTGATATCAGAGGGTGAACGGCAGCACATTGGATCAGTGGTTATCACTGAAGCCTTGCAGCGCTGGGATCCTGGATTCAAATCCCAGCAAGGACAACATCTGCAAGGATTTTGTATGTTGCCCCCATGTTTGTGTGGGTTTCCAACTCAGTAAAAAAGCAGCCATAGAGTGTCGGGGAACCTTCCCACACACTTTTCTTAGGGAGGACCACTTCTCGGCAGGGTTGGACAGTCCCACCAGAGAATCCTCTGGTGTGCCCTGGCTTCTACATCAGGAAAGTTCATGGTAGCGCTAACTTTGCAGCTGCTATGGGGCTATTGAGCGGGGGAGAAAGATGAGCCCTCAGAATCAAATCCTCTGGTGGGCCAAATGTTTTTCAATCTGAAACTGCTTCTCAACGGGAGTTGTATTTCACCACAGCCATATTTTTTAGCTCGGTGAAAGGACTGGCATAGAGTGAAACTGTATCTACTCCGGCTTTCATTTCTCCATCACCAGGTTCCGCCCATTGTCACACACGACTATGCCTGGCTGTATGTTCAGCGGTGAGAGCCACAGATCAGGCTGCTGTGTTACAGCTTTCAACAACTCTGCAGCGCTGAGCGGTTTGTCACCTAAGCATTAAGCATGCTATCTTCAGCACAGCCTGACCAAGGCAGCCTGACGCTTGACCAAGGCAGCACTGCAATGCTTTCAGCTTGAGACTGATGTGGTCATTTCGGAGATGGAGGAGGAGGTGCAGGAGCTGAACAATGTGATTACATTGAGGCTACATTGGCGACTCTGCTTTTATACTAAAGAAAGATCCTACTAATTTTTTTTGTACTTTATTTATTAAGACAAATGCATTCACTGGGAAACGTCATTTTAACATTTTACAAACTTACCTGGCATTGTGGTGTGTGACACATCATCAGACCAATCCTGTTTCATTTATGATGGAGGGACTCTGAAAGTCACAAAGCCTATTTTTAAAGGGCCATCAGGTGGCCCTTACTATTCTTAAAAGGCCAGCAGTTGGCCCTCGCTATTCAAGAATCTCTAACCCCGTTTATTTCTGCTTAGCATTTTATACTGTTTTGAGTTTATTAATATCCAATCACCTTCACCCATGCTACAAGCTTGAACCAATGTTAGTACAATTATTGAGGAAATACACATATGGTCATATTATCGTTAGTTCGGTGCATGATGGAAAGTTTCAAGGTTATACGTCCCGGCTCAGACTAGCTAGATAACAGGAGCAGGGTGTCTCATAGAATGTTCTTGAGAGAAAAGGTTATCGTGGGAAAGTTGCATGTGAATCAAGAAGAAAGAAGGAAAGAATGTATGTTATGCAAAGAGTATAATAACATGATTTTGAAGCATGCAGACAAAATGGAGTTGCCATAGCAAGAATATCAATATGTCCTTTACATAACGAGTACGACATGTTCCCATTAGAAAGGAGAGAGTCTGCTATACAGTTATAGGGTATGCAGTGAGTACAACGGCTGACCAAATTTAGGAAAAATTCTACTAAGAATTTAAAGACACATAGAGCAAGGGCACAGTAACGAGTACGACAAGTTCCCATTCGAAAGGAGAGGGTCTGCTGTAAAATTTAGGAAAAAATCCACAAAGCAGTTAAAGACACATAGAGCAGGGCCACTGTAACAAGTACGACATGTTCCCACTAGAAAGGAAAGAGTCTGCTATACAGTTATAGGGTTTGCAGTGAGTCCAACGGCTGACCAAATTTAGGAGATCCCTAATAACAATTTAAAAACACATAGAGCAGGGACACAGTAACGAGTACGACATGTTCCCATTAGAAAGGAGAGAGTCTGCTATACAGTTATAGGGTATACAGTGAGTCCAATGGCTGACCAAATTTAGGAAAAACCCCACTAACAATTTAAAGACACATAGAGCAGGGCCACAGTAACGACAAATTCCCATTAGAAAGGAGAGGGTCTCCCATAGTGTTGGCCTATGCAGTGAATGCAGGGGCTGCCAAAGTTTGGGAGGCACTCCAATGCCCCTTGGAAGAGACTTACAGGGCCTCATGAAAAAATATTCCCATTATTAGGAAGTGGGTCTCCAATAGTGTTGGCCTATGCAGTGAATGCAAGGACTGCCAAAAATTGGGAGGCACTCCAATTCCCATTGGAAGAGATTTAGAGGGCCTCATAAAAATATGTTCCCATTAGAAAGGAGCAGGTCTCCTATCCTTGTAATGCCCATGCACTAAGTGTATGGGCTGACAAACATTTTAGCCTGGGGGGTATACATGAACATACTGTATAAAAAAAATTTTACAGGCATCATAAACACCCTTTAAAAAAATGATGTGGATGTTGCATCACAGACCACGGTCACACTGGTGATATGGTGGTGGAGAATGAGGAGAAGGAGGAGGAGGATAAGAGCAAATAGCCAAAATCAGGAAGCGTATACCCATGTCTGGGTGTGAAAAGGTGCATGGGAACACACCTCCCAAGAAAAGACACTGAATTTGAGTTTATGTTACGCTGCTATCAGTCCCCCTGACGAAGGACTTTGTGACCGAAACGCGCGTCGGGGTGTGCTTTGCATTCAGCATCAAGATCACCCCTCAGGTAATTCATACTGTCATCTTCCCTGCTCCCTAATGAGTCACTCACTACATCATGACGATCTATTTATTGTTTTCTCCTCCATATGACGGGATTTTACACTTACAGTTGTGTACCCTTTTTTCTCATTATGGGTAGTGCAGTGGCGGGTTAGTGTCTCAGCATTGTCAATCATTGTCTGTTTGGTATGTGCCCACCAGCATAGCATTATTAGATCCATTTAACAAAGCACATCATTACCTTAGTACTCTATTTCTTGCATAACTAGTGGGCACTATACACCATTCCACATGTTACTTTGTTATACACGGGTTAGTGGTCTTGATTTTGTATACATCCTGCATTGACTTTTTATGCATATTTTATATTTTGATTTAATTATCTGAATGCGGGCATTCTTGTGCTTGTTGTACTCCTGTAACCAATACTCTAATAAAGTTTTTTATATATATCAACATATGTTACGTTGATAATTGGACCCTACATTCGGTGATTCTCTTGGTTGTTATCATTCGGTGGTGTTGAGAAGTCTGGCCCAAACCAGCCCTTGTTCATTTTTAGAAGAGTCAGCCTGTCAGCATTTTCAGTTGAAAGGCGGATTCGCTAATCAGTTATAATTCCACCAGCGGCACTAAAAACCCGCTCTGATGAAACACTGGCGGCAGGGCAGGCCAGGACCTCCAAGGCGTAAAGAGCCAGTTCATTCCACGTATCCAGCTTGGATACCCAATAATTATAAGGCACAGAGGAATCCCGGAGGATGTTGGCACGGTCGGCAAGGTACTCCCTCACCATCTTCCCAAACTTTGCACTTCTTGTAAGAGTACCCCGTGCCTCAGGGCTTGTGCGATGGGAGGGGCTGAGAAAATTCTACCACAACTTTGACAGTGTTCCCCTGCCTCTGCTGGATTGGAGTTGTGTCTCTCTCGCCTGCAGTCCTTGGTTGTCCAACGAACTATGACCTCGGCCACCAGCTTTTTCAGATGGGAATTTTTTTAATAGTTCCGCAACAAGGGCCCTCTGATACTGCCCCATTTTTGCAGACCTGTCCGCCTCAGGAATAAGACATATAAAGTTCTTCTTGTAGCATGGGCCTAGAAGTGTCACCAACCAGTAATGACTATCACCCAAAATTTTGAGAATGCGAGGGTAATGGGAAAGGCAGTGTGGCGCTCCTGAGGGTTCAGTCACCACAGAGGTACTGCACCTCACCCAGAGGTGTGGTGTCTCCTTCTCTCAGGTAAGGAGGGAGTGCTGCCCGGAACCCCAA
This sequence comes from Phyllobates terribilis, assembly GCF_046119375.1. Lineage (NCBI taxonomy): Eukaryota > Metazoa > Chordata > Amphibia > Anura > Dendrobatidae > Phyllobates > Phyllobates terribilis. Next base: position 210,784,762 of record NW_027362769.1, on the reverse strand, counting down.
CACCTGCATCCAACACTACACTGCTCCAGGCCAGCTGGAAGGGCAAGACGCAATGTATGTCCCTGCTGAGCCCTGACCCTGACTGGAGTGGGGGGAACCCAGAGGTAGGGGGAACCAGTAGTGGGTGTGGGTGGAGGAAGTAGTTAGGGGGAGCACTTTGGTAGGAGTATATATAGGGAAGCCATCTTAGGGTGGCAGTTCAGAACAGAAGACTAGTAGTTGGAGAACAGTCTGGGAGCAGAGTCTCAGTAGGAGCTCTGCTCCACAAGTAGGGCCTAGTGCCAGAGGCCCAGGAGGGGAGCAGGGAGTAGGCTCCATTCTAAGAAGGGATCCTAGGGGGTACGGCGAGTGCAGGAAGGCACCCGTTCGCCCCGCATCTGTCAGAAGACAGAGGGATTGTAGGCCGCAAGAAGGGGACTGGCCCCTGGTCCAGCTGTGTTACTCCAGGTCTCAGCTGGGAAAACCGGAGGCTTCTGGCTTCTATAGTCAGTTGCCGAAGCCTCATTCTAATCCCCGTGAGGGTCAAGTAGGTCTGTGAACTCCGACAGATTGAACTCCCTCCTGAGTACCCGAGCAGGATTGAGAGTGGGAAGCGCAGGGCAGGAGGGAGAAAGACCCAGCGTGAAGACGGTCTAGATAGGAACACAAGAAAGTGGGGTTCTGCCAGGTACCCCTGATCTACCTGAGGATGTGCTGAACCCCTGCCTGGTGAACGCAGCACGACGTGGGAGGCTAGCAGCTGTACAGTGCACCAGTGGAACTGTCATAAGAACTGTGAGTAAAAACTCGGATGACTGCACCGCACTGCCTCCTTCCATTCTTTGATCTGCGCCATCGTTCCCTCCCTGCACAACAACGCACAGTGCAACCCACACCACCTTACACTGCCCTGGAGCTTGCTCTACCTGTGGAGAGCCACACCACCCTTGCTAACGCAACACCAGCTCCAGAGGACTGCTCCACAGCGGCGGCTCCTCTTGGCCGCAATCCACAGGTGGCGTCAGGAACAATCCCAAAAACCCCCATATAAAAATATTCCCCTTTTGCACTGACCAGCCACCGTGATATCCCCCGGCAACCAGAGGCCCAGCTGCCAAGTACCCCACGGCCCTGGGGGCGCGTTAAGTCTGGCGTCACGAACAGGATACGTGACCAGCCCGTTATCGGCGGGTGAAGTGTGCCTAGAGAACTATGTTATGTTACTGAATGTGGCACCCGCCCCAGAAGAACGGGCGCCATTATGTGCGTGATCAAAGACAACAGTATGGAACCTCCCATCGTGGGCCGGGTCCCAGAATGGCGCCAAAAGCATACCCTGCCCCTTGCAACAGTGACTGTCCGCATAGATGTGTCCATCAAGGCAGGGAGGCCGTCACAGGGAGTGATCGACAGCAGATTGCCATGGGACCGCCCCCGAAAGAAGAGAGGAGGAGGAGAAAAGGAATGGAGACAGGATGTGGTCTTAACCAGTCTAGACAGACCGCACCCGACAGCCAGAATGGACGGACGTCAGGACCAAGCCTCCGCCTCTGGCCTGCTAGAGTGGCAAGCGACTTCCCTCACCCAGGAGGGGGAAGTTGGAAAATTGTCCCAGGAGGATGCGGAGTTCCTCCAAAGTGAAGTCCTGGAGCTGAGCCGGCAAGTGGAACAGGCTCAGCAGTCAGCGGTCACCAGATGGAGGAGCGAGCTGTTGGAGAAGATGGCAGCACGGCGGTAAGCAGTACCGGAAGCCAGCAGTGGCACCCCAGCCCCGGCGGAGCCCGCTGAGTACCAGGAGGCCAGATGCAGCACAGGAGCAGGTAGGAAAGAGTCCCCTGTCCCGGGCGCTGCAAGCGCCGACCTGCTCCTGGGCCTCTTTCACCAGCACTCCCCGTATGCTGCTATTCCCTCCCTGGAGCAGCTGCTCAGCCCAGAACCTCCATCCCCGGGCGCTGACCCTGTAGACCCTCCACTTAGTGCCCCCCCGGAACCTTCACTCCCGGGCACGGAAACTGGGAGCCTTCTACTTGGTTCCGTCCCGGTGCCTCCACCTCCAGCACCCGAATGGGTGTACGGCGCGCCGGACTTCGACTGGTCCGCCCGGATCGAGGACCAGTAGCCGAGCATGCTACTCTCGATACCAGCACCCCTGGTTGCCTATTCCGGCGGAGAAGAGTTTTGCTGGGACAACCAGGGGGGGAACCTGATGGGGTTCCTGCGGGAGACCCAGGCCGAAGCCCTGCGGAGGAAGGAGTTCTGCAGGCGGGAGCTCCGGCAGCTGGAGAAGGTGCGGAGCGCTCGGCGGGCATGCTGTGAACGCCTGGAGGCCCGGGACAAGGCCGCCAAGGCCCAAGTTTGCCAGGCAGAGTCAGTCCACCCCAGCCCCTGTGACGAAGGAGTTGTGGTAAAGTTTGACCTGTAGGCTGGGTGGGGCTTTTTAAGAGATCCCAATTTTGCAAGGGACATCTTCGTTAACCGGCGGGATGTTGAGCCCGAGCTGGAAGAGGGCCATCCCGACCGGAATTTATACCCTGGTGATAAAGTCACCTACACACGTCACCACGGGGAACGCAGGTGGTACGCCCTGCAAGTGTACCGCATCATCGAGGACACACCCCCGCAGGACATACAATGTGACCCGGCTGGGTCAGGTAAAAATCAGCCGTACCCCAGGCGGGGACCCCACTATTAGTCCAGCAAGTGGGACTAACTGTAAATAGTCGCCTGGAAGGGTGCAGTAGTTGAAGTTGCAATAATGTTTTCTTAGAGTGTGTTTATATGACTTGCAGTGTGTGTTTTCATAATTACCCGTCAGGGTATATAGATTCCAGGCTGGGGACAGTGAACGGCCAGAAACTTATATTGTAAATAGTTTAGCACTTCTGAAAGTGCACCCTATTGATTTTATATTAGTAACCATGACCACAGAACAAAAACCCGTTTGGCGTGGCGGAAGCTGTGGTCCAACACCAGGATCACCTATGCCCTGCAGCCACGTCCAGGGCCTACGTTGAGGGTTTGCGGATGGGTCCCTCATGCTGCCACTTGTTGCACCTGTTTAAAGTAAAATGGACACCCGGTAACAGCACTAACTGTAACCTGTTGCAAGAAACGTTTATGAAAAGTGTTTTACACTGTGTTCCAAATTATTATGCAAATAATATTTTCTCAGATTTTCCCAAATTACCTATATGAATTGCAGTCATTGTAATTTTCCAGTCAAATAACTATTAGAGTACAATTGAAAGGTTTTTGTACAAACTGCCTATGATAAATTGGGGAGTTGGGCCAAAAAATGGCAAATGGGGTTCAATGCCGATAAATGTAAGGTCATGCACATGGGAAAGAAAAACAGCAGTCACCCATACATATTAAAAGGGAAACCGTTGGGGAAATCTGACATGGAGAAGGACCTGGGCGTCTTGGTTAATAGCAAATTAAATTGGAGTGCCCAGTGTCAGGCAGCAGCTGCGAAGGCAAATAGAGTCATGGCATGCATCAGAAGAGGAATAGGGGCATATGATGAGAACATTGTTCTTCCTCTGTATAAAGCGCTGTTAAGGCCGCACTTAGAATATTGTGCATGGTTTTTTTTGCCTTCCCCTGGATCAACGCTGCGGAATAGCTGCAGTGCACAAGAAATAGGCTGAACTGGATGGACGCTTGTCTTTTTTCGGCCTTATAAACTATGTAACTATGTAACTATAACAGTATATTTTTTAAAAAAAAAAAAACTCAAACTGCACTCAAAATGCATGTTCCAAATTATTATGCACAGCAGAGTTTTCAACCTTTTCATTTTAATAAAGAACAAAAAAATGGTCATTTTTGAAATTATAAGCATTAGCAGGTTATTACAAACTGAAATCAGTTTTCAACTCAAAACTTTATTCTAGGTGATCTTACATTTGCACATAGGACCCCTTGTTCGAAAAGAGCTTCTGAACTCTCTCGTCCATTGAATTTGTCAGGTTTTGGATGGTTTCTGCTTCAATTGTTTTGCATGAGGACAGAATACCCTCCCAGAGCTGTTGCTTAGATGTGAACTGCCTCCCGCCATCATAGACACTCCTTTTGATGATGCTCCAGAGGTTCTGAATGGGGTTGAGGTCAGGGCAGCATGGGTGCCACATCATAAGTTTGTCCCCTTTTATGCCCATAGCAGCCAGAGATGCAGATGTGTTATGTGCAACATGAGACGGGGCATTATCATGCATGAAAATGATCTTGCTGCGGAATGCACGGTTCTTCTTCTTGAAACATGGAAGGAAGTGCTGTTTGAGAAACTCCACATACATTCTGGAGTTCATCTTTACCCCTTCAGGGATCCTAAAAGGGCCGACAATCTCTCTCCCCATGATTCTAGCCAAAACATTACTCCACCGCCTCCTTGTTAGCGCTGTAGCCGTGTTTGCATGGGGTGTCCATCAACCAGCCATCTCCACTCCATCCATCTGGACCATCGAGATCATTTCATGCATGATAATGCACCGTCTCATGCTGCACATATCACATCTGCATCTCTGGCTGCTATGGGCATAAAAGAGGACAAACTTATGGTGTGGCACCCATTCTCCCCTGACCTCAACCCCATTGAGAACCTCTGGAGTATCATCAAAAGGAGTGTCTATGATGCCGGGAGGCAGTTCACATCTAAGCAACAGCTCTGGGAGGGTATTCTGTCCTCATGCAAAACAATTAAAGCAGAAACCATCCAAAACCTGACAAATTCAATGGACAAGAGAGTTCAGAAGCTCCTTTTGAACAAAGGGTCCTATGTGCAAATGTAACATCACCTAGAATAAAGTTTTGAGTTGAAAACTGTTTGATTTCAGTTTGTAATAACCTGCTAATGCTTATAATTTCAAAAATGACAATTTTTTTGTTCTTTATTAAAATGAAAAGGTTGAAAACTCTGCTGTGCATAATAATTTGGAACATGCATTTTGAGTGCAGTTTGAGTTTTTTATTTTTTTTAAAAATATACTGTTATCATAGGCAGTTTGTACAAAAACCTTTCAATTGTACTGTAATAGTTATTTGACTGGAAAATTACAATGACTGCAATTCATATAGGTAATTTGGGAAAATCTGAGAAAATATTATTTGCATAATAATTTGGAACACAGTGTATAATGTTTGAAAAATGTGACCCGCAACGTTAAAGTGATGTGCTTCCCATAAAGGGAAGAAAGTTTTAAGATCTTATATGCAAATGCATTCTTAAAAAATTTTCATGTCTAATATACCCTGCTTTACTCTGTTCCTGCCCACGGACATGATGTGTTTTACCAGGGGGGAGTGTGGCGCCCCTGAGGATTCAGTCACCACAGAGGTACTGTACCTCACCCAGAGGTGTGGTGTCTCCTCTCAGGTAAGGAGGGAGTGCTGCCCGGAACCCCAACACCTGCATCCAACACTACACTGCTCCAGGCCAGCTGGAAGGGCAAGACGCAATGTATGTCCCTGCTGAGCCCTGACCCTGACTGGAGTGGGGGGAACCAGTAGTGGGTGTGGGTGGAGGAAGTAGTTAGGGGGAGCACTTTGGTAGGAGTATATATAGGGAAGCCATCTTAGGGTGGCAGTTCAGAACAGAAGACTAGTAGTTGGAGAACAGTCTGGGAGCAGAGTCTCAGTAGGAGCTCTGCTCCACAAGTAGGGCCTAGTGCCAGAGGCCCAGGAGGGGAGCAGGAAGTAGGCTCCATTCTAACAAGGGATCCTAGGGGGTACGGCGAGTGCAGGAAGGCACCCGTACGCCCCGCATCTGTCAGAAGACAGAGGGATCGTAGGCCGCAAGAAGGGGACCGGCCCCTGGTCCAGCCGTGTTACTCCAGGTCTCGGCTGGGAAAACCGGAGTCTTCTGGCTTCTATAGTCAGTAGAGATGAGCGGTGTTCGACTCGAACTGTTCGCCAATCTCAAATTCGTGCTGTTTGAGGCGGTATTCGAGCCATTCGGCGAACACGAACAATTTTAAAAAAAATCGGCTGTTCGAGGTTATGTTCGATAACTGTTCATGCACCAAAATCATAACTGGATTTTTTCTCAGTAATGCTGATAATTAATGTTAATACGCAGTTTGAGTGTGCAGCGGGGCGGGGGGAGGGGCAGGGGATGGATCTCTGCATAAATAATGAAGATCTCCATTTTTTTTTCTCTTTCCTGCATTTACAGTGGGGAGGTGCAATCTGTCAGCCTATCAGCAGAGCACACACAGAGCGAACTGATTTTTTTCACACAAGCAAGGGCATGTGTCATTGGCAGTGTATGTCACATGTCCTTGCCCTATAAGTCCCAGCCATTTTCCACGTAGCCACCATTTTCTCACTGCTGCAGCTGCATGTTAGATGGCACCGCTGTTGCTGTGTGAGCTATACTTTGAGTGTTAATTTCAAGCCAATTTTCGCACAAATCTACAGATAGCTTGGGAGTAGGGAACAGTTGTGATTGCAGTCCTTTTGAGGACTAGGTTACATAATTTCCAACGACTTTTATCAGGCAGGTCTGTGCTCTTAAATAGATAGGTTGGGAGTAAAGACTAATTGTAATTGCAGTCCTTTTGAGGGCTAGGTTACATCAGTTCCTATCACTTTTTGCCAGGCAGGTCTGTGCCAGTGCTGTGCAAGTTTTTTTCACAGCATTTGGCTAAATCTAGCTAAGCAAATCCTTTTTGGCCTCTTGCAGTGTGTGTTAGTCAGTGGAGTAGCCTATCTGTGTGGCAAGCTACACCATCTGTGTATAGAATACAAATTTTTTTACTGCACCCCGCCAAGTAAAACCTTTCAGGCATAGCATCATTCTATTAGTCCATCTATACTAACCTCCACCAGGTTTCAAATTCAAAATAATTTTTATCTGCATCTAGCTCTGAAAAAATATTTGGGCTTGTAGCAGTGTGTGGGACTTGTTCTATTAGTCCATCTATACTAACCTCCACCACCTGTGTATGTAATAAAATAGTTTTACTGCATCTAACCCAGCCAATACTTTTGGGCTAATACCACAGTTTGGCAACTCAGCTCTGCTCGGTTCCCATCCATTGTTTTTTGTGCAAACAACTCCAGAGTTTTGAATTAGTTAACCACCAAAATGAGTGGAAAAAGGCCTGCTGCTGGTGGAAGAGGAATAGGGGTGTTGGGAAGGGAAAAAAAGGTTGTGTCCGTGGGGTAGGTGTTAAAGCAACAGTAACATCTGCAGAAGAAAGACCATCTTCCAGCCAAACTAAGATGTCTACTTCTTTTAGCGGATAATGTGATAAGATCCAATTCTTACGGCCACGCCAATCGCTACAAATTCCAGATGAGGCACAAAAACAGCAGGTGCTTCAACGGATATCAAGTGCTCCTTTTAGTGGGCTCTCCTCCACCTCAACTTCAACATCACAAATACTCCAGTCCTCAGAGGTGTCACCCCAATCGCACTTGCTTCCTCACATCTCCCAAGTCTCCAGCTGCCCATCCGAGTATGGGGTAGAACAGATGGTTGAGTCTGCAGAGCTGTTTACTCATACTATAGCCTGGGAATCAGAGGTCGGCTCCAGAGCTTCTGTGAATCCAGACGAGGAAATGATCTGCACTGATGCCCAGAATCTTTATGAGTCGGATCCAGGACCAGACGCAGAAGGTTCTGACCATAATGTAGACTCTCGTTCCCAAACTGTAACTCCTGTTGGTGGAGACAATGGGGAAGATGATGATGAGACTCAAATACCTGATTGGAGCGACAACTTTAGTTTTTTGTCAGGGCAGAAAGAGGACGACGGGTGTGATAACACACGGGGTGATGATGACAAGGTTGGAGATCCCACTTACTGTCAACCCACAGTCAGCCAAGAGATGAGGTCAGCAGAGGAGGTGGAGGAGGATGCTAGTGACGACGAGGTCAGGTTACGCCTTCCTGGACAGACGTAGTACTGGAAGCACGTCAACAACTGCATTCTCAAACACAACTCTGCCTCTGACCACAAGTCGTGGTGGCTCTTCAGGTCGTATGGGTGCTAAGCCTTGCATAGCCTGGGCATTTTTTCAGATCGATAAGGATGACCCAACTCATGTTATCTGTAACATTTGTCAGCAAAAGCTAAGTAGAGGCCAAAAAATACACAGTTTGAGTACTTCATGCATGAACCGGCACATGGATATGAAGCATAAGTTGCAGTGGGAAGCTCACTGTGCTACAATGCGGCCTAGCCGGCCGGGCCAACCACCGTCTGCCACATCTTGTGCATCCACGGCCTCTTCATCCTCTGCGACTGGGGGGACAGCAGTCACACCTGTTTTGGGACGCAGACCTGCCACCTCTTTACCCGCAACAGCCAGCGTGATTGGCAGGTCATCATTATCTTTGGGAGGTGGAAACACCAGCTGGTGTTCAGCGCTGTCCGACATCGATAGCACCACCTTTGGATCAAGGCAACCTAACATGTCCGCCTGCATCTTCCTCACAGACCGGCAGTTTGCCGGGGACACCCTTCTCAACCCGGTCTAAGCACAACAGCCAGCCCTCGGTCCCTCAGATGTGGACAAGTAAAAGACCATTTCCTCCTAGCCATGAGAAAGCTAAGGGGTTGAATTTCACCATCTGCAAGCTCTTGGCTACAGAAATGCTGCCTTTCCGCCTGGTGGACACAGAGGATTTTCGAGACCTTATGTCCGTCGCAGTGCCCCAGTACCAGATGCCCAGTCGGCACTACTTCTCAAAGAAAGGTGTGCCTGCGCTCCACCAGCATGTCGCACACAACATCACCGCTTCTTTGAGAAACTCTGTGTGTGACAGGGTGCATTTCACCACAGACACTTGGACGAGTAGGCATGGACAGGGGCGTTACATGTCGCTGACTGGGCACTGGGTAACTATGGTGACAGCAGGACAAGGGGCTGCTGTCCAAGTCTTGCTGTCCCCACGAGTTGTGCGTCAATCCTCTTTATCTCGAAGTTCCTCCACTGCTTCTGCCTCCTCAACCTCCTCTCGGTCCTCCACCTGCACCCAAAGCCTGTCTGGTAATGGCACAAGCTTTCTAACTGCACAGAAGGGATCCTGCACACCTCCTTACTATGTTGGCAGCAGGGCTCAACGTCATCAGGCGGTTTTTACTTTGAAATGTCTGGGAAATGTGAGTCACACAGCTGAGGAGTTGTGGTCAGCTCTGGAGAGCCAGTTTCATGAATGGTTGTCTCCACTGGACCTGAAACCAGGGAAGGCCGTGTGCGACAATGCTGCAAACCTGGGTACGGCCCTTCGGCAGGGCAATGTCACACACATGCCTTGTATAGCTCACGTGTTGAACCTGGTTGTCCAGCAATTTTTAGCCCACCATCCCGGACTAGATGGCCTTCTACAGAGGGCACAGTCGCTGTGTGCTCACTTCCGCCGTTCACATCCCGCAGCTCAGCGACTTACATCTCTACAGAAGTCGTTGGGCCTGCCACTTCACCGGCTAAAATGCGATGTGCCTACCCGGTGGAATTCAACTCTGCACATGTTGCAGCGACTGCACCAACAAGCCCTGGTGCAATATGTTCTGACGTAAAGCCTGAGCCAACGAGATCCAGAGGTGGGGCAAATCACACTGGAGGAGTGGTCTCAGATCAGGGACCTATGCACCCTTCTGCACAGTTTTGAAATGGCGACGAAGATATTTAGTGCTGACGATGCCATTATCAGCATGACTATTCCGGTGATTTACATGCTGGAGCACATGTTAAACAGAATTCGGAGTCAGGGGGTGGCACAAGAGGAGGTGGAGGAAGTAGAGGAGGAGGAGTTGTATGCGGAAGGGCTAACATCTGCAAGGTCCAGACGGTCGGCAGCACCAAGGCGGCAGGCATGTGAGGGTGGGGGAGATGGTTTTACCAGGGCGCATGGTAGCAGCCAAACTAGTGAGGAAGGTGCAGGAGCCCAGGAAGAAGTGGAGGACGAACTGATGGAAGACTCATCAGATAAGGGAGACCTTGATCACATTTCTGTTGTGCGAGGTTGGGGGGAGAGGGCAGAGGAAGGAAGCATGATTGTTACCTCGCCACCAACACAATAGGGACTTGGTGCTCCTGGATGCGCAAGACACATGAGTGCCTTCTTGCTGCACTACCTGCAACTAGAGATGAGCGTTGTTCGACTCGAACTGTTCGCCAATCTCAAATTCGAGCTGTCTTGGGCGGTGTTCGAGCCGTTCGGCGAACACGAACGATTTGAAAAAAATTTGGCTGTTCGAGGTTATGTTCGATAACTGTTCATGCACCAAAATCATAACTGCATTTTTTCTCAGTAATGCTGAAAATTAATGTTAATACGCAGTTTGAGTGTTCAGCGGGGCGGGGGGAAGGGCAGGGGATGGATCTCTGCATAAATAATGAAGATCTCCATTTTTTTTTCTCTTTCCCGCATTTACAGTGGGGAGGTGCAATCTGTCAGCCTATCAGCAGAGCACACACGGAGCGAACTGCTTTTTTTCACACAAGCAAGGGCATGTGTCATTGGCAGTGTATGTCACATGTCCTTGCCCTATAAGACCCAGCCATTTTCCCCGTCGCCACCATTTTCTCACTGCTGCAGCTGCGTGTTAGACGGCACCGCTGTTGCTGTGTGCGCTATACCTTGTTAATTTAAAGCCAATTTTCGCACAAATCTACAGATAGCTTGGGAGTAGGGAATAGTTGTGATTGCAGTCCTTTTAAGGACTAGGTTACAGCATTTCCTACGACTTTTATCAGGCAGGTCTGTGCTCTTAAATAGATAGATTGTGGGAGTAAAGACTAATTGTAATTGCAGTCCTTTTCAGGACTAAGTTACATCAGTTCCTATCAGTTTTTGCCAGGCAGGTCTGTGACCGTGCTGTGCAAGTTTTTTTCACAGCATTTGGCTAAATATAGCAAAGCTAATCCTTTTTGGCCTATTGCAGAGTGTGTTAATCAGTGGAGTAGCCTATCTGTGTTGCAAGCTACACCACCTGTGTATAGAAAACCAATTTTTTTACTGCACCTAGTGAAGTAAAACCTTTTGAGCATAGCATCATTCTACTAGTCCATCTATACTGACCTCCATCAGGTTGCAAATTGAATATAATTTTTATCTTCATCTAGCTCTGAAAAAAATATTTGGGCTTCTAGCAGTGTGTGGGACTTGGTCTATTAGTCCATCTATACTGACCTCCATCAGGTTGCAAATTAAAAATAATTTTTATCTGCATCTAGCTCTGAAAAAATATTTGGGCTTCTAGCATTGTGTGGGACTTGGTCTATTAGTCCATCTATACTGACCTCCATCAGGTTGCAAATTGAATATAATTTTTTTCTGCATCTAGCGCTGAAAAAATATTTGGGCTTCTAGCAGTGTGTGGGACTTGGTCTATTAGTCCATCTATACTGACCTCCATCAGGTTGCAAATTCAAAATAATTTTTATCTGCATCTAGCTCTGAAAAAATATTTGGGCTTCTAGCAGTGCGTGGGACTTGGTCTATTAGTCCATCTATACTGACCTCCATCAGGCTGCAAATTGAATATAATTTTTTTCTGCATCAAGCTCTGAAAAAATATTTGGGCTTCTAGCAGTGTGTGGGACTTGTTCTATTGGTCCATCTATACTGACCTCCATCAGGTTGCAAATTAAAATTAATTTTTATCTGCATCTAGCTATGAAAAAATATTTGGGCTTCTAGCAGTGTGTGGGACTTGTTCTATTGGTCCATCTATACTGACCTCCTTCAGGTTGCAAATTGAATATAATTTTTTTCTGCATCTAGCTCTGAAAAAATATTTGGGCTTCTAGCAGTGTGTGGGACTTGGTCTATTAGTCCATCTATACTGACCTCCATCAGGTTGCAAATTGAATATAATTTTTTTCTGCATCTAGCTCTGAAAAAATATTTGGGCTTCTAGCAGTGTGTGGGACTTGGTCTATTAGTCCATCTATACTGACCTCCATCAGGTTGCAAATTGAATATAATTTTTTTCTACATCTAGCTCTGAAAAAATATTTGGGCTTTTAGCAGTGTGTGGGACTTGGTCTATTAGTCCATCTATACTGACCTCCATCAGGTTGCAAATTGAATATAATTTTTTTCTGCATCTAGCTCTGAAAAAATATTTGGGCTTCTAGCAGTGTGTGGGACTTGGTCTATTAGTCCATCTATACTGACCTCCATCAGGCTGCAAATTGAATATAATTTTTTTCTGCATCTATCTCTGAAAAAATATTTGCGCTTCTAGCAGTGTGTGGGACTTGGTCTATTAGTCCATCTATACTGACCTCCATCAGGTTGCAAATTGAATATAATTTTTTTCTGCATCTAGCTCTGAAAAAATATTTGGGCTTCTAGCAGTGTGTGGGACTTGGTCTATTAGTCCATCTATACTGACCTCCATCAGGTTGCAAATTAAATATAATTTTTTTCTGCATCTAACCCAGACAATAGTTTTGGCCTAATACCACAGTTTGGCCACTCAGCTCTGCTCGGTTCCCATCCATTGTTTTTTTATGCAAACAACTCCAGAGTTGTGAATTAGTTAACCACCAAAATGAGTGGAGAAAGGCCTGATGCTGGTGGAAAGGGGAATAGGCATGTTGGGAAGGGGAAAAAAGGTTGTGTCTGTGGGGTAGGTGTTAAAGCAACAGTAACATCTGCAGAAGAAAGATCATCTTCCAGCCAAACTAAAATGTCTACTTCTTTTAGCGGACAATGTGATAAGATCCCTTTCTTACGGCCACGCCAATCGCTACAAATTCCAGATGACGCACAAAAACAGCAGGTGCTTCAACGGATATCAAGTGCTCCTTTAAGTGGGCTCTCCTCCACATCAACTTCAACATCACAAATACTCCAGTCCTCAAAGGTGTCACCCAAATCGCACTTGCTTCCTCACAGCTCCCAAATCTCCAGCTGCCCGTCTGAGTATGAGGTAGAACAGATGGTTGAGTCTGCAGAGCTGTTTACTCATACTATAGCCTGGGAATCAGAGGTCGGCTCCAGCGCTTCTGTGAATCCAGACGAGGAAATGATCTGCACTGATGCCCAGAATCTTTATGAGTCGGATCCAGGACCAGACGCAGAAGGTTCTGACCATAATGTAGACCCTTGTTCCCAAACTGTAACTCCTGTTGGTGGAGACAATGAGGAAGACGATGATGAGACTCAAATACCTGATTGGAGCGACAACTTTAGTTTTTTGTCAGGGCAGGAACAGGTTGGCGCTGAGGACGACGGGTGTGATAACACACAGGGTGATGATGATGAAGTTGGAGATCCCACTTACTGTAAACCCACAGTCAGCCAAGAGATGAGGTCAGCAGAGGAGGTGGAGGAGGATGCTAGTGACGACGAGGTCAGGTTGCGCCTTCCTGGACAGAGACGTAGTACTGGAAGCACGTCAACAACTGCATCCTCAAACACAACTCTGCCTCTGACCACAAGTCGTGGTGGCTCTTCAGGTGCTAAGCCTTGCATAGCCTGGGCATTTTTACAGATCGATAAAGATGACCGAACTTGTGTTATCTGTAACATTTGTCAACAAAAGCTAAGTAGAGGCCAAAAAATACATAGTTTGAGTACTTCATGCATGAACCGTCACATGGATATGAAGCATAAGTTGCAGTTGGAAGCTCACTGTGCTACAATGCGGCCTAGCCGGCCGGGCCAACCACCGTCTGCCCCATCTTGTGCATCTGCGGCCTCTTCATCCTCTGTGACTGGGGGGACAGCAGTCACACCTGTTTTGCGACGCAGACCTGCCACCGCTTTACCCGCAACAGCCAGCGTGATTGGCAGGTCATCATTTTCTTTGGAGGTGGTAACACCAGCTGGTGTTGAGCGCTGTCCGGCATCGATAGCACCACCTTTGGATCAAGGCAACCTAACATGTCCGCCTGCATCTTCCTCACAGACCGGCAGTTTGCCGGGGACACCCTTATCAACCCCGTCTAAGCATAACAGCCAGCCCTCGGTCCCTCAGATGTGGACAAGTAAAAGACCATTTCCTCCTAGCCATGAGAAAGCTAAGTGGTTGAATTTCACCATCTGCAAGCTCTTGGCTACAGAAATGCTGCCTTTCCGCCTGGTGGACACAGAGGATTTTCGAGACCTTATGTCCGTCGCAGTGCCCCAGTACCAGATGCCCAGTCGGCACTACTTCTCAAAGAAAGGTGTGCCTGCGCTCCACCAGCATGTAGCACACAACATCACCGCTTCTTTGAGAAACTCTGTGTGTGACAGGGTGCATTTCACCACAGACACTTGGACAAGTAGGCATGGACAGGGGCGTTACATGTCGCTGACTGGGCACTGGGTAACTATGGTGACAGCAGGACAAGGGGCTGCTGTCCAAGTCTTGCCGTCCCCACAAGTTGTGCGTCAATCCTCTTTATCTCAAAGTTCCTCCACTGCTTCTGCCTCCTCAACCTCCTCTCGGTCCTCCACCTGCACCCAAAGCCTGTCTGGTCATGCCACAAGCTTTCTAACTGTGCAGAAGGGATCCTGCACACCTCCTTACTATGCTGGCAGTAGGGCTCAACGTCATCAGGCGGTTTTTACTTTGAAATGTCTGGGAAATGTGAGTCACACAGCTGAGGAGTTGTGGTCAGCTCTGGAGAACCAATTTCATGAATAGTGTTGAGCCACCCCCGTAGTGTTCGAGTTCGGTTCGGTTCGTCGAACACCCGTGTGTTCGTCGAACACCTTCGAACACCGTTAAAACCAATGGCAGGCAAACAAAAACACATAGAAACACATAGAAAACACCTTCAAAGGTGTCCAAAAGCTGACAAACTGCTCAGAAGACACAACTAACACATGGAAAAGTGACAAGTACATATAGTCATGCGAAAAGAAAAGAGGTGGAGGAGTAAAAGGAGGGGGAGACACAGATATAGGCATGTCATGCCCTTCTAAAATCCAAAAAGTGAGAAGCCGAGACGGCCAGTCCGCTCCTGCCCGTGCCACCTCCGTGTCGCCGGGTTTGTGCCAGAGCCGCGGTGAACCCTGACGGCCAGCCCCCCTCTCCCAATACTGGTGCCTGTCCGCTGGTGGGTCGAGAGAGCCCCCCTGTTGTGGAGGCAGCTCTAAGCTTTTTAATTTAAATTGTCCCTCTAATTTGAATGAATACACTTTAAATCCATTTACAAGGATCTATTGGAGGGCAAGTCTCATGCCAGCAGCCGCGTAATTCCAGCTCCAGTAGCGTCCACTAAAGCTGCTGCAGTTAAAAAGCTTTTATAAGGATCGAGCTCGGCTGTCCACCGCAAGGCATCCTAGTGCCAGTCCCAGCCCCTATGCCTTGGGGTGCCTCCTGATGCTCTTCACTAAGTATCCCGTGGTCCCGAAGCATTTCCTTTGAAAAAATTAAGTGTCCAAACTACAGGTGGTGTAGCTTGCTTAACAGCCGGGATAATCCGCTGACTAGCAGACACTGCTACTAGGCACAAAGTATTTCCTGGGCTAGATGCAGTTAAAAATTTGTAAGTAGATACTCTCGTTGGATGCTGAGAAAGCATTCCATAGAGTCTCCTGGCACGCCATATATGATTCTCTTAAAAAGCTTGGGGTAGGGGTCTAGGGGACCCTTTTATAGCCAAAATCACGGCCCTGTATCACAATACGTCACCTAGGCTGAAGATAAATGGAACTGTAGCACCGAGGGCTCGGTTTCTACAGACGTATTGCACCTCACCCAGAGGTGTGATATCTCACTCTCAGATAAGGATGGAGTGTGGATCAGGACCCGACACCTGCATGCATTACACCACATTGCCGTGGGGCAGGGCGACCAATATGCCCCTGAGATGGGCACGACAGTCCCTGTCCCTGGCTGGAGTGGGGGGAGGGAACACTGAGGAAGGGGAACCCTGCAGTGCAGGAGCAGGGAGGAAGCAGTTCCTGGGTGCATTGAGAAGGGAGTATAAAAGGTGGGCACCATCTTAGTTCAGTGCAAAGAAGTCTGAGCAGAAGTGGCAGGGAGCAGGGGCTCTGCATGAGCTCTGCTCCGGAGGCGGGCCTAGTAACAGAGGCCCAGGCCTGCAAGAGGGAGAAGGAAGGAAGAGGAGCGGAGAAGGCTCCAGGAACGAGGAATGAAGGGATCCCAGGGGTGCGGACGGGCGAGTCGCCACCGCACGCCCGAATCCACCTGCGTGGAGGGGTCAGGCCAAAGGGGGAGACCGGTCCCCGAACTAGTGGAGGCAGGAAACGACCCTCAGCTAGAAACCGGAGGCTCTGACATTTTATGTGGCGCAGCCCCTTGCTCCACCCGCTAGGAAGGCACCACATAGGGTCAGGGAAACTGGCGCCAAGTTTACCAAGAGGAGGCCCGAGGCAGCCGGACAGAAGTGTTGGTAAGAAAGGCCAGACAAAGGACACACAAAGGGGGTCCTGTGAAGCGCTCCAAAGTTATCTGGGAGTTGTCTGAGCCCCTCACCTGGTGAGCACAGTACGACGTGGGCAGCCGTTACCTGCAGACGTGGTCTGGATAATAAGAACTGTGAGTAAAGGCCCTGAACTGCATCACTGACTCCGTGTCGTTACTGCTGCTGCCCTGCACCATCACCCCCATCCTCCGCATACACTGCCCTGAGGCTATACTCCTCCCGTGGGGAGTTATGCTACGCTCTGCTGCACCCACAACACCAGCCTTAGCGGTCTGCCCTGTAGCGGCGGTTCACTCTGACCGCAATCCACGGGTGGCGTAGTCGGACATTTAAACATCAAAACCACATAAATAGTTCCGCCACTGGTTTGACCGCCCTGAGCCATGGAACCGGATCGCCACCACGAAGACTACAACCACCAGCATCCACCAAAAAGGGTCCGGCTCCGGGTGTCCCAAGGCCCAGGGGGTGCGTCAGAACATTTTCATCACCTTTCACAATCACCAATGGGACAAGGCAGGGATGTCCTCTGTCCCCTCTTATACATCCTAGTGACGGAGCACCTGCTCTCATCAATTCGCCATAACCCCAATATTAGGTGGATTGAGGTGGGAGGCACCGAGTACAAGTGCTCTCTATTTGCTGATGATGTCCTAGTATATATCACTCAATTACATATATCCATCCCTGCTGTTATGGCTGAAATAGATCACTTTGTTACATGGTAAAATTTTAAAATCAATGCAGCGAAGTCTGAGGCCCTCGATGTCTCCCTCCCTAAATCCATATAGGATTCCATCCAGTCCAACTTTCCCTTTGCCTGGCCCTCACAGGGTATCAAATACTTAGGAATTCCTATTCATAGAGACCTCTCCCATCTATGTTATCTTAATTTTGGGCCCTTTATTGAACAATTCCATACAGACCACGGTTGGCAAGTTGGAACTGTGAGATTCACTACGTGCACCACTGGTATTTTGTGGAAAAGCACATGTAAGATTCTGCAACAGTCTCTGCTGATACTCCTGCATGCGTGCATCCCTTTCTATGGCAGGAATAATTTCTGCAAATTTACTTTTGTACCGGGGATCTAACAGTGTGGCAACCCAGTAGTCAGGATTATTTCTAATTCTCACAATTCGAGGGTCATGTTGCAGGTAGTGCAGCAAGAAGGCACTCATGTGTGTTGCGCATCCAGGAGCACCAAGTCCCTGTTGTGTTGGTGGCGAGGTAACAATCATGCTTCCTTCCTCTGTCCTCTCCCCCCAACCTCGCACAACAGAAATGTGATCAAGGTCTCCCTCATCTGATGAGTCTTCCATCAGTTCGTCCTCCACTTCTTCCTGGGCTCCTGCACCTTCCTCACTAGTTTGGCTGCTACCATGCGCCCTGGTAAAACCATCTCCCCCACCCTCACATGCCTGCCGCCTTGGTGCTGCCGACCGTCTGGACCTTGCAGATGTTAGCCCTTCCGCATACAACTCCTCCTCCTCTACTTCCTCCACCTCCTCTTGTGCCACCACCTGACTCCGAATTCTGTTTAACATGTGCTCCAGCATGTAAATCACCGGAATAGTCATGCTGATAATGGCATCGTCAGCACTAAACATCTTCGTCGCCATTTCAAAACTGTGCAGAAGGGTGCATAGGTCCCTGATCTGAGACCACTCCTCCAGCGTGATTTGCCCCACCTCTGAATCTCGTTGGCCCAGGCTATACGTCAGAACGTATTGCACCAGGGCTTGTCGGTGCTGCCACAGTCGCTGCAACATGTGCAGAGTTGAATTCCACCGGGTAGGCACATCGCATTTTAGCCGGTGAAGTGGCAGGCCCAACGACTTCTGTAGAGATGTAAGTCGCTGAGCTGCGGGATGCGAACGGCGGAAGTGAGCACACAGCGACCGTGCCCTCTGCAGAAGGCCATCTAGTCTGGGATAGTGGGCTAAAAATTGCTGGACAACCAGGTTCAACACGTGAGCCATACAAGGCACGTGTGTGACATTGCCCCGGCGAAGGGCCGCACCCAGGTTTGCAGCATTGTCGCACACAGCCTTCCCTGGTTTCAGGTCCAGTGGAGACAACCATTCATGAAATTGGTTCTCCAGAGCTGACCACAACTCCTCAGCTGTGTGACTCACATTTCCCAGACATTTCAATGTAAAAACCGCCTGATGACGTTGAGCCCTACTGCCAGCATAGTAAGGAGGTGTGCAGGATCCCTTCTGCGCAGTTAGAAAGCTTGTGGCATGACCAGACAGGCTTTGGGTGCAGGTGGAAGACCGAGAGGAGGTTGAGGAGGCAGAAGCAGTGGAGGAAAAATGACATAAAGAGGATTGACGCACAACTCGTGGGGACGGCAAGACTTGGACAGCAGCCCCTTGTCCTGCTGTCACCATAGTTACCCAGTGCCCAGTCAGCGACATGTAACGCCCCTGTCCATGCCTACTCGTCCAAGTGTCTGTGGTGAAATGCACCCTGTCACACACAGAGTTTCTCAAAGAAGCGGTGATGTTGTGTGCGACATGCTGGTGGATCGCAGGCACACCTTTCTTTGAGAAGTAGTGCCGACTGGGCATCTGGTACTGGGGCACTGCGACGGACATAAGGTCTCGAAAATCCTCTGTGTCCACCAGGCGGAAAGGCAGCATTTCTGTAGCCAAGAGCTTGCAGATGGTGAAATTCAACCCCTTAGCTTTCTCATGGCTAGGAGGAAATGGTCTTTTACTTGTCCACATCTGAGGGACCGAGGGCTGGCTATTGTGCTTAGACGGGGTTGATAAGGGTGTCCCCGGCAAACTGCCGGTCTGTGAGGAAGATGCAGGCGGACATGTTAGGTTGCCTTGATCCAAAGGTGGTGCTATCGATGTCGGACAGCGCTCAAGACCAGCTGGTGTTACCACCTCCAAAGAAAATGATGACCTGCCAATCACGCTGGCTGTTGCGGGTAAAGAGGTGGCAGGTCTGCGCCCCAAAACAGGTGTGACTGCTGTCCCCCCAGTCACAGAGGATGAAGAGGCCGCGGATGCACAAGATATGGCAGACGGTGGTTGGCCCGGCCGGCTAGACCGCATTGTAGCACACTGAGCTTCCCACTGCAACTTATGCTTCATGTCCATGTGCCGGTTCATGCATGAAGTACTCAAACTATGTATTTTTTGGCCTCTACTTAGCTTTTGCTGACAAATGTTACAGATAACACGAGTTGGGTCATCTTTATCGATCTGAAAAAATGCCCAGGCTATGCAAGGCTTAGCACCCATGCGACCTGAAGAGCCACCACGACTTGTGGTGAGAGGCAGAGTTGTGTTTGAGGATGCAGTTGTTGACGTGCTTCCAGTACTACGTCTCTGTCCAGGAAGGCGCAACCTGACCTCGTCGTCACTAGCATCTTCCTCCACCTCCTCTGCTGACCTCATCTCTTGGCTGACTGTGGGTTGACAGTAAGTGGGATCTCCGACCTCATCATCATCACCCTGTGCGTTATCACACCCGTCGTCCTCAGAGCCAACCTGTTCCTGCCCTGACAAAAAACTAAAGTTGTCGCTCCAATCAGGTATTTGAGTCTTATCATCGTCTTCCTCATTGTCTCCACCAACAGGAGTTACAGTTTGGGAATGAGGGTCTACATTATGGTCAGAACCTTCTGCGTCTGGTCCTGGATCCGACTCATAAAGATTCTGGGCATCAGTGCAGATCATTTCCTCGTCTGGATTCACAGAAGTGCTGGAGTCGACCTCTGATTCCCAGGCTATAGTATGAGTAAACAGCTCTGCAGACTCAACCATCTGTTCTACCTCATACTCAGACGGGCAGCTGGAGATTTGGGAGCTGTGAGGAAGCAAGTGCGATTTGGGTGACACCTTTGAGGACTGGAGTATTTGTGATGTTGAAGTTGATGTGGAGGAGAGCCCACTTAAAGGAGCACTTGATATCCGTTGAAGCACCTGCTGTTTTTGTGCCTCATCTGGAATTTGTAGCGATTGGCGTGGCCGTAAGAAAGGGATCTTATCACATTGTCCGCTAAAAGAAGTAGACATTTTAGTTTGGCTGGAAGATGGTCTTTCTTCTGCACCTACCCCACGGACACAACCTTTTTTCCCCTTCCCAACACGCCTATTCCCCTTTCCACCAGCAGCAGGCCTTTTTCCACTCATTTTGGTGGTTAACTAATTCACAACTCTGGAGTTGTTTGCACAAAAAAAACAATGGATGGTAACCGAGCAGAGCTGAGTGGCCAAACTGTGGTATTAGGCCAAAACTATTGGCTGGGTTAGATGCAGAAAAAAATTATTTTTAATTTGCAACCTGATGGAGGTCAGTATAGATGGAATAATAGACCAAGTCCCACACACCGCTAGAAGCCCAAATATTTTTTCAGAGCTAGATGCAAAAAAAAATTATTTTTAATTTGCAACCTGATGGAGGTCAGTATAGATGGACTAATAGAATGATGCTATGCCCAAAAGATTTTACTTCACTAGGTGCAGTAAAAAAATTGGTATTCTATACACAGGTGGTATATCTTGCAACACAGATAGGCTACTCCACTGACTAACACACTCTGCAATAGGCCAAAAAGGATTAGCTTTGCTAGATTCAGCCAAATGCTGTGAAAAAACCTTGCACAGCACTGGCACAGACCTGCCTGGCAAAAACTGATAGGAACTGATGTAACCTAGTCCTGAAAAGGACTCCAATTACAATTAGTCTTTACTCCCACAATCTATCTATTTAAGAGCACAGACCTGCCTGATAAAAGTCGTAGGAAATGCTGTAACCTAGTCCTTAAAAGGACTGCAATCACAACTATTCCCTACTCCCAAGCTATCTGTATATTTGTGCGAAAATTGGCTTGAAATTAACAAGGTATAGTGCACACAGCAACAGCGGTGCCGTCTAACACGCAGCTGCAGCAGTGAGAAAATGGTGGCGACGGGGAAAATGGCTTGGTCTTATAGGGCAAGGACATGTGACATACACTGCCAATCACACATGCCCTTGCTTGTGTGAAAAAAAGCACTTCGCTCCGTGTGTGCGCTGCTGATAGGCTGACAGATTGCACCTCCCCACTGTAAATGCGGGAAAGAGAAAAAAAAATGGAGATCTTCATTATTTATGCAGAGATCCATCCCCTGCCCCTCCCCCCGCCCCGCTGAACACTCAAACTGCGTATTAACATTAATTTTCATCATTACTGAGAAAAAATCCAGTTATGATTTTGGTGCACGAACAGTTATCGAACATAACCTCGAACAGCCGAATTTTTCTCAAATTGTTCGTGTTCGCCGACCGGCTCGAACACCGCCCAAAACAGCTCGAATTTGAGATTGGCGAACAGTTCGAGTAGAACAACGCTCATCTCTATTCATGAATGGTTGTCTCCACTGGACCTGAAACCAGAGAAGGCCGTGTGCGACAATGCTGCAAACCTGGGTGCGGCCCTTCGCCGGGGCAATGTCACACACGTGCCTTGTATAGCTCACGTGTTGAACCTGGTTGTCCAGCAATTTTTAGCCCACTATCCCGGACTAGATGGCCTTCTGCAGAGGGCACGGTCACTGTGTGCTCACTTCCGCCATTCGCATCCCGCAGCTCAGCGACTTACATCTCTACAGAAGTCGTTGGGCCTGCCACTTCACCGGCTAAAATGCGGTGTGCCTACCCGGTGGAATTCAACTCTGCACATGTTGCAGCGACTGTGGCAGCACCGACAAGCCCTGGTGCAATACGTTCTGACGTATAGCCTGGGCCAACGAGATCCAGAGGTGGGGCAAATCACGCTGGAGGAGTGGTCTCAGATCAGGGACCTATGCACCCTTCTGCACAGTTTTGAAATGGCGACGAAGATGTTTAGTGCTGACGATGCCATTATCAGCATGACTAATCCGGTGATTTACATGCTGGAGCACATGTTAAACAGAATTCGGAGTCAGGTGGTGGCACAAGAGGAGGTGGAGGAAGTAGAGAAGGAGGAGTTGTATGCGGAAGTGCTAACATCTGCAAGGTCCAGACGGTCGGCAGCACCAAGGCGGCAGGCATGTGAGGGTGGGGGAGATGGTTTTACCAGGGCGCATGGTAGCAGCCAAACTAGTGAGGAAGGTGCAGGAGCCCAGGAAGAAGTGGAGGACGAACTGATGGAAGACTCATCAGATGAGGGAGACCTTGATCACATTTCTGTTGTGCGAGGTTGGGGGGAGAGGACAGAGGAAGGAAGCATGATTGTTACCTCGCCACCAACACAACAGGGACTTGGTGCTCCTGGATGCACAAGACACATGAGTGCCTTCTTGCTGCACTACCTGCAACATGACCCTCGAATTGTGAGAATTATAAATAATCCTGACTACTGGGTTGCCACACTGTTAGATCCCCGGTACAAAAGTAAATTTGCAGAAATTATTCCTGCCATAGAAAGGGATGCACGCATGCAGGAGTATCAGCAGAGACTGTCGCAGAATCTTACATGTGCCTTTCCACAAAACACCAGTGGTGCATGTAGTGAATCTCACAGTTCCAACTTGCCAACCGTGGGACCGTCGAGTGTTCAGCACTCAAACCGTAACATTAACACAGTATCTGCTGGTAACATCAATTTTGCGGAATCATTTCACCACTTTTTTAGCCCATCCTTTGCAAGGCCACAGGAGACAAGAAGTCTGACACATAGTCAACGCCTAGAGACGATGGTACAGGAGTATCTCCAAGTAAACATTGAAGCCATGACTGTGTCACTGGACCCTGGCTCTTTTTGGGCTTCCAATCTGGATAAATGGCCGGAGCTTGCCACTTACGCCTTGGAGATCTTGTCATGCCCCGCAGCCAGCGTTCTGTCTGAACGTGTGTTCAGTGCTGCTGGTGGTGTGCTGACAGATAAGCACACGCGGCTCTCCACTGATAATGTAGACAGACTCACATTCATAAAGATGAACAAATCATGGATCCGAAATGACTTTTCTACCCCTGTCTCATCCTGGGGAGAGTAAAAGCTTGATGATTGGTTAAAATCACCTCACCAACCGTTTTAAGCTTTCAAATTACTAATCATGTTTATCTGTATCTTGGCTGGAAAATAATTTGGGCTTTGTAGCAGTGTGCAGTACTGATTCTATTAGGCCATCTATACCAAGCTCCACCAGATTTAAAATCAATAATAACTTTTAGCTGCATCTAGCCCGGAAAATAATTTTGGGGCTCCGAGATGCGCAAGACACATAAGTGCCTTATGCTGCACTACCTGCAACATGACCCTCAGATTGTCAGAATTCAAAGTAATCCTGACTACTGGGTTGCCATACTCTTAGATCCCCCACACTCTTCGATCAACCTTTTCATTTTAATAAAGACCAAAAAAATGGTCATTTTTGAAATTTTAAGCATTAGCAGGTTATTAGAAACTAAAATCAAACAGTTTTCAACTCAAAACTTTATTCTAGGTTATGTTACATTTGCACATAGGACCCCTTGTTCGAAAGGAGCTTCTGAACTCTCTCGTCCATTGAATTTGTCAGGTTTTGGATGGTTTCTGCTTCAATTGTTTTGCATGAGGACAGAATACCCTCCCAGAGCTGTTGCTTAGATGTGAACTGCCTCCCGCCATCACAGACACTCCTTTTGATGATGCTCCAGAGGTTCTGAATGGGGGTAGAGGTCAGAGGAGCATGGGGTTCACACCATAAGTTTGTCCCCTTTTATGCCCATATCAGCCAGAGATGCAGATGTGTTATGTGCAGCATGAGACGGTGCATTATCATGCATGAAAATGATGTTGCTGTGGAATACACGGTTCTTCTTCTTGAACCATGGCAGGAAGTGCTGTTTGAGAAACTCCACGTACATTATGGAGTTCATCTTTACCCCTTCAGGGATCCTAAAGGGGCCGACAATCTCTCTCCCCATGATTCCAGCCCAAAACATTACTCCACCTCCTCCTTGTTGGCGCTGTAGCCGTGTTTGCGTGGGGTGTCCATCAACCAGCCATCCTCCACTCCATCCATCTGGACCATCGAGCGTTGCACGGCACTCATCCGTGAACAAAACAGTTTTGAAGTCAGTCTTCATGTATTGTTTGGTCCACTGGAGCCAATTCTGCTTGTGTGCAGTGGATAGAGGAGGTCGACAGGATGGCGTACGCACAGCTGCAAACCTCTGAAGGACCCTGCATCTTGTTGTTCGGGGGACGTTGGAGGCACCAGCAGCTTCAAAAACTTGTCTGCTGCTATGACAAGACTTTTTTGCCGCTGCTCTTTTAACCTGACGTAATTGCCTATAGGAAAGAGTCCTCAATTTGCCCTTATCAGCACGCACACGTGTGTACTGTGAATCAGCTACATACTTCTTGATTGCCAAGACACTTCATCCTGATCATCGCACAATGTTGATTGTAGTCATGCCTTGACCTAAACACTCCACAATTTGTTGCTTCTCAGCAGCCGACACATCCTTTTTCTTTCCCATTTTGGCAGAAAATGTAGGCTGCTTAATAATGTGGGACAGCCTTCTTAAGTAGTCTTGCCTTTCATTGGACACACCTGCCAAACTAATTAGCACAGGTGTCTGCAATTGCTTACAGTGATATAAAGAGCCCTGACACACATCACCATCAATGCCGCAACACCAGCTCCAGAGGACTGCTCCGCAGCGGCGGCTCCTCTTGGCCGCAATCCACAGGTGGGGGTCACAAACAATCCCAAAAACCCCCATATAAAAATATTCCCCTTTTGCACTGACCACCCCGGGTCACAGACTGGGCCAGCCACCGTGATATCCCCCGGCAACCAGAGGCCCGGCTGCTGAGTACCCAACGGCCCTGGGAGCGCGTCAGCAGTGTAACATAAATTCAGCCATGCGTGCCAGGCTGCTAACAGACAAGACTTCTG
Source organism: Phyllobates terribilis (assembly GCF_046119375.1). Taxonomy (NCBI): domain Eukaryota; kingdom Metazoa; phylum Chordata; class Amphibia; order Anura; family Dendrobatidae; genus Phyllobates; species Phyllobates terribilis. The sequence continues at coordinate 210,759,560 of NW_027362769.1, read as the reverse complement.
TGTCCTCACCAAGAGCACGAGTGACCATGCTCTCCTCCTCCTCCTCCTCCTCCTCTCTGTCCTCAGGCCATCCACGCTGAACAGACGGAATGACAGTTGTGCAGGTAGTACCATCTATAGCGCATGAAACTAGCTCCTGTTCTTCCTCCTCCTCCTCCTCTTCCTCATTGTAACCCAATCCACGCTGAGATGAGATGAGGCTTGGCTGTCTGTAATCACCCTGTAAGGTTCCTTGCTCCATCTCATCGTGCTCCGCCTGCAATGCATCCTCTTTGATCGTGAGCAGAGAGCATTTCAGAAGACAGAGAAGTGGGATGGTGACGCTAATTATGGCGACATCACCGCTCACCATCTTGGTGGAGTCCTCAAAGTTTTGGAGGATGGTACATATGTCTGACATCCATGTCCACTCCTGAGGTCTTATGTGTGGAGTCTGAACAGAATACCGACGGCCTTGTTGATGCTGTTACTCAACAACTGCCCTTTTCTGCTCACAAATCCTTCCCAACATCTGCATTGTAGCGTTCCACTGCGTGGGGACATCACTCACCACTCTGTGAGATGGAAGCAGCAAACGCTGAAGCACGGCAAGAGCGGCAGAAGCTGTAGCTGACTTTCTAAAATGGGCACACAGGTGACGTACTTTGACAAGTAGATCCGGCAGCTCCGGGTAGGATTTGAGAAATCGCTGAACCACGAGGTTAAGCACATAGGCCAGGCATGGTATGTGTGTGAGCTTGCCTCGCCTCAGAGCCGTAACCAGGTTCCAGCCATTGTCACACACGACCATGCCTGGCTGTAGGTTCAGTGGTGTGAGCCACAGATCTGCCTGCTCTTTCAGAGCTGTCCACAACTCTTCAGCATTGTGCGGCTTGTCACCAAAGCATATTAGCTTCAACACAGCCTGTTGCCGCTTGGCCGAGGCAGTATTGTTGTGCTTCCAGCTTGTCATTGATGTGGTCATTTCGGAGATGGAGGATGAAGAGGAGGGGGAGGCTGAGGAGGATGAGGTGCAGGAGCTGTAGACTGTGGGGGCAACCCTGATTGACCTAGGGCCTGCGATCCATGGCGTCGGGAGGACGTGTTCCATCCCAAGATCCGACTGGGTCCCGGCTTCCACTATGTTAACCCAGTGTGCCGTCAGCGAGATGTACCGTCCCTGCCCACAAGCACTTGTCCACGTGTCAGTGGTTAGGTGGACTTTCCCGGTAACTGCGTTGTTGAGGGCATGGCTAATGTTTTGGGACACATGCTTGTGTAATACAGGGACGGACCACTGAGAGAAATAGTGGCGGCTGGGGACCGAGTACCGAGGAATGGCCGATGCCATCAGGTTGTGGAATGCTTCCGTCTCCACGAGCCTAAAAGGCAACATTTCTAGCGCAAGCAGTCGTGAAATGTGGGAATTTAGTAGTATGGCCTCTGGGGCGTTGGCTGCGTATTTGCGCTTGCGTTCCAAGGACTTGTGTATGGACAACTGAACGCTGCGCTGGGACAACGATGTGGACTTGCTTCCTGATGCTGCTACTTGAAAGTGTGCAATGACAGGTGCAGGGCAGGAGGCATCTTCGCATGCACCATGGACAGGGGATTGGCTTTCATGCACAACAGCAGAAGAAGCAGTGGTGCCACCCGCACACACTGTTCCTGGACCCTGGGGTTTGGCCCACAAAGTTGGGTGCTTTGCTGCCATGTGCCTGATCATGCTGGTGGTGGTCAGGCTGGTCGTTTTGCCACCCCTGCTGATGCTGGCCTGGCAGGTGGTCCAAATGGACTTTTTGGGGTTATCGGCAGAGTCTTTAAAAAACAACCAGACTCGGGAAGACGCAACAGTTGTACTGGCAACTTCCTTTGTGTTGGTGTTACGGGAAACAGTTGCCTGCCTTCTTTCTGTGGCCACCACACTGCTTCTTCCTGCCTGTTGGGGTGCTCTGCCTCCCTCCCCCTGTGTGCTCCTCTCCTTGCTCTGCATGTCCTACTGCCAGCTTGGGTCAGTTACTATATCATCCACCACCTCGTCTTCCACTTTCGTACTCTGGTCCTCCTCCTGACTTTCTGGCAATTGTGTTTCATCATCGTCCACCTCTTGTGACACTTTCTTACCTTCGACTTCGTGTGAACGTGGCTCCACAAATATTTGGGCATCGGTACATATGATTTCCTCTTGCCCCGCTTCAAGCAGAGCTGGCAAGAGGCCCGAATCTATAAATGGAAAAGTGAACAGCTCTTCGGAGTGTCCAAGTGTGGGATCAGTTGTCTCCAGGCACTCGGCATGGTGGGAGGAAGGAGGTTCAGGATGAGGAATATGCGGTCCAGACTCACAGCTACTGAGACTTGCCCGTGTGGAAGACAAGGTGGTGGTGGTGGTGCTAAGTAACTGGAAGCATTATCTGCTATCCAACCAATAACCTTTTGACTCTGCTCTGGGTTCAATAGTGGTGTTCTGCGGTCCTCTATTAATTGGGACAGGAAGGTTGAGCGAGAAGATGTGGGTGTTTGTTGTGGCACAATTTCAGCTTGCCCACGGCCTCAGCCTCCGCATGCACCATCACCATCACGTCCAGTTCCCCGTCCCTTGCCACGTGCCTTGCCCATTTTAAATGGAGGACAATATCTTCCACGCTCACTACAAATGACTGAATTTGGAGCGAACTTATGTGTGATCCGTGTGACGGACAAACCATAGATTTAAATACCTGGCCTGTAGGTAATTATTTTGAACAGCAAACTGGTGTCAATTGCGTCACTGACACACTGAAAAATTTTTTTAATGGAGGCCAGAAATGGCAGTATTTTCTGAAAACGTATATGTGATCCGTGTGACGGAGAAAACACTATTTTAAATACCTGGCCTGTAGGTAACTATTTTGAACAGCAAACTGATGTCAATTGCTTCACTGACACACTGAAACAAATTTTTAATAGAAGCCAGAAATGGCAGTATTTTCAGCACAATTATATGTGATCCATGTGACAGACAAACCACAGTTTTAAATAGCTGTTTTTTTAGCGCTGTAATATGGAAAGGACCTCGCTGTATTCTGCAGTGCCAACAAGCAAATGGCGCAGAACAACAGTGTTCTCTGGATTGCTTTTTAAGCAAATAATGAGGATTAAGGTCCAAAAAAAAATTATTCCTGGCCCCTGAGACCTGGGCCTATTTCTAGAATTATCTAACAGCAGCAGCAGACAAAACTGGAATGGAGCCTCTTGTGCTATGTGCACTGCAGTCTGCTATATACCCTGCCCGTCTGCCTATATACACTGCCTGCCTGATATCTCTGCAGATGGATTAGTCCTCAGAAGGACTGTTTGTTGAGATGGATATGTGTCTCTAATATAGTTTGGTACACCTACACCAACTAGAAACAAGCAAATTTCTCCCTAGCTCAACGGCACCTCTCCCTACACTGTCTGATCCTGGAGTGACTGTGACGAGCATGGCTGCGCCAGGTCTGATATAGACCTGATGACGCTGTGCGGCCAGTCAATCACTGTAATGACTTAGCCAACATGGCTGCAGCATTACAGTGAGTGGCAGACAATCCCTGTATGTTCAGTGGCTCTGTAAAGAGCGCCAAACATGCAGGGAGGAGACCCGAGCTCCCGCTGAGCAACCCCGGAAATACTCGGCTAGCGCCGAGCATCTCGAGCAGTGAGATGATAGGGCAAGCACCGAGCAGTAACAAGCATGCTCGCTCATCACTACTAGATACCAGTTATACACTGGTGCTCTGCAGACAATACTCATTTTCCCCTTTCTTCTTCCGACTGAGACCACTATGGCTTCTTCCAACCACAATTCAATCCTGCAGAATGTAACACACAGATATCTATGGATGGTGGCTTCTAGAGCATCTTCCCTACTTTTTCCCCTTCCACACAAACTACATAGTGCCATATTGTCCCCATGGTGCCTTACACAGTATCAGTACCTCACTATTGTTACAGTAACAGAATCCCCAAACATAAAATACACAAAGAAGTCCCCCCACACACAGTACAGATGTCCCCCATACAATAGTAATGCTTATGACCTCTTTTGTGGCCCCAATACAATTATAAAATTCCTCAACAGCACAAGGATAATAAACTCATTGATGTCACAATGCAGAAACAATAAACACAGTGATGTCACTGTACAAGGATAAACACAGTGATGTCACAGTACAGAGATAATAAATAGTGATGAGCGAGCATGCTCGCTACGGCTCTGTGCTCGTCCGAGCATCTCACTACTCGAGATGCTCGGCGCTCGCCGAGTATTTACGAGGTTGCTTGGCGGGAGCTCGGGTCCCCTCCCTGCATGTTTGGCGCTCTTTAGAGCACCAATCAACATGCAGGGATTGCCTGCCACTCACTGTAATGCTGCAGCCATGTTGGTTGTGGCATTACAGTGATTGGCTGGCCGCACAGCGTCATCAGGTCTATATCAGACCTGGCGCTGCCATGTTCGTCACAGTCACTCTGGAATTAGACAGTGTAAGGAGAGGTGCTGCTGCGTCAGGGAGAGATTTGCTTGTGTATTAGGTAGTGTAGGGAGAAAAACCGTACATTACACATATCCATCTTAACAAACAGTCCTTTTGAGGACTAACTAATCCATCTGCAGAGATATCAGGCAGGCAGTGTATATAGGCAGGCAGGCAGGGTATATAGCACAAGAGGCTCCATTCCAATTCTGCCTTCTGCTGCTGTTAGATATTTCTAGACAAAGGCCCAGGTCTCAGGGGCCAGGAATACTTTTCTTTGGATCTTAATCCTCATTATTTGCTTAAAAAGCAATCCAGAGAACACTGTTTTTCTGCGCCATTTGCTTGTTGGCACTGCAGTATACAGCCAGGTCCTTTCCATACTACAGCGCTAGAAATCCAGCTATTTAAAACCCTGTTTTCTCCGTCACACGGATCACATATACGTTGTCAGAAAATACTGCCATTTCTGGCCTCCATTAAAAAATTCTTTCAGTGTGTCAGTGAAGCAATTCACAGCAGTTTGCTGTTCAAAGTACTTACCTACAGGCCAGGTATTTAAAACTCTGCTTTCTCCGTCACACGGATCACATATAAGTTCGCTCCAAACTCAGTCATTTGTAGTGAGCGTGGAAGATACTGTCCTCCATTTAAAATGGGCAAGGCACATGGCAAGGGACGGTGAACTGGACGTGATGGTAAATGTGCATGCAGAGGCCGAGGACAAGGCCGTGGGCAAGCTGAAATTATGCCACAACAAACACCCACATCTTCTCGCCTGACCTTCCTGTCCCAATTTCTAGGGGACCGCAGCACACCACTATTGAACCCAGAGCAGTGTAGAAAGGTTGTTGGTTGGATAGCGGATAAGGCTTCCAGTCACTTAGCCACCACCACCCTGTCTTCCACACGGTCAAGTCTCAGTAGCCGTGAGTCTGGACCGCATATTCCTCACCCTGATCCTCCTTCCTCCCACCATGCCGAGTGCCCAGAGACAACTGATCCCACACTTGGACACTCTGAAGAGCTGTTCACTTTTCCATTTATAGATTCGGGCCTCTCATCCGGTCCACTTGAAGCGGGGCAAGAGGAGATCGCGTGTAGCGATGCCCAAATATTTGAGCAGCCACGGTCACACGAAGGCGACGGTGGGAAAGTGTCACAAGAGGTGGATGATGATGAGACACAATTGCCAGAAAGTCAGGAGGAGGACCAGGGTGTAGAAGTGAAAGACGAGGTGGTGGATGATATAGTAACTGACCCAACCTGGCAAGAGAACATGCAGAGCGAGGACAGGAGCAAACAGGGAGACGGAGGCAGAGCAACCCAACAGACAGGAAGGAGCAGTGTGGTGGCCGCAGACAAAAGGCAGGCAACCGTTCCGCGTAACACCAACACGAAGGAAGTTGCCAGTACAACTGTTACGTCTTCTCGAGGCTGGTTGTTTTTTAAAGACTCTGCCGATAACCCCAAAAAGGCCATTTGCACCACCTGCCAGGCCAGCATCAGCAGGGGTGGCAAAACGACCAGCCTGACCACCACCAGCATGATCAGGCACATGGCAGCAAAGCACACGACTTTGTGGGCCAAACCCCAGGGTCCAGGAACAGTGTCTGCAGGTGGCATCATTGCTTCTTCCGCTGTAGTGCATGCAAGCCAATCCCCTGTCCATGGTGCATGCGAAGATGCCTCCTGTCCTGCGCACTCTCAAGTAGCAGCATCAGGAAGCACCTCCATATCCTTGTCCCAGCGCAGCGTTCAGTTGTCCATACCCCAGTACTTGGAATGCAAGCGCAAATATGCAGCCAACGCCCCACAGGCCACACTACTTATTTCTCACATTTCACGACTGCTTGCTCTCGAAATGTTGCCTTTTAGGCTCGTGGAGACGGAAGCATTCTGCAACCTGATGGCGGCGGCCGTCCCTCGGTACTCGGTCCCCAGCCGCCACTATTTCTCCCAGTGTGCCATCCCCGAATTACACAAGCACGTGTCCCAAAACATTAGCCGTGCCCTCAACAACGCAGTTACCGGGAAAGTCCACCTAGCCTTGGACACGTGGACAAGTGATTGTGGGTAGGGAAGGTCCATCTCGCTGACGGCACACTGGGTTAACATAGTGGAAGCCGGGACCCAGTTGGACCTTGGGACGGAACACGTCCTCCCGACGCCAAGGATTGTGGGCCCTAGGTCAATCAGGGTTGCCCCCACGGTCTACAGCTCCTGCACCTCATCCTCCTCAGTCTCCTCCTCCTCTTCAGCCTCCATCCCCGAAATGACCACATCAGTGACAAGCTGGAAGCACTGCAGCACTGCCTCGGCCAAGCGGCAACAGGCTGTGCTGAAGCTAATATGCTTACGTGACAAACCGCACAATGCTGAAGAGTTGTGGACAGCTCTGAAAGAGCAGGTAGATCTGTGGCTCACACCGCTGAACCTACAGCCAGGCATGGTCGTGTGTGACAATGGCCGGAACCTTGTGGCGGCTCTGAGGCGAGGCGAGCTCACACACGTACCATGCCTGGCCCATGTGCTTAACCTCGTGGTTCAGCGGTTTCTCAAATCCTACCCGGAGCTGCCGGATCTGCTTGTTAAAGTACGCCGCCTGTGTGCCCATTTTAGAAAGTCAGCTACAGCTTCCGCCGCCCTTGCCGTGTTTCAGCAGCGTTTGCAGCTTCCGGCTCACAGACTGGTGTGTGATGTCCCCACGCGTTGGAACTCTATACTGCAGATGTTGGGAAGGATTTGTGAGCAGAAGATGGCAGTTGTTGAGTACCAGCATCAACACGGCCGTCGGTATTCAGTTCAGACTCCACACATAAGACCTCAGGAGTGGACATGGATGTCAGACATGTGTACCATCCTCCAAAACTTTGAGGACTCCACCAAGATGGTGAGCGGCGATGACGCCATAATTAGCGTCACCATCCCGCTTCTCTGTCTTCTGAAACGCTCTCTGCTCACAATCAAAGAGGATGTATTGCAGGCGGAGCACGATGAGATGGAGCAAGGAACCCTACAGGGTGATTACACACAGCCAAGCCTCATCTCATCCCAACGTGGATTGGGTGACAATGAGGAAGAGGAGGAGGAGGAAGGACAGGAGCTAGTTTCATGCACTATAGACCTGTCATACCGTCGGTTCAGCGTGGATGGCCTGAGGACACAGAGGAGGAGGAGGAGAGCATGGTCAGTCATCCTCTTGCTGAGGGCACGGAAGTCTTGCCTGTTAGTAGTCTGGCACGCATGGCTGAGTTTATGTTATGCTGCCTTTCCCATGACCCTCGCGTTCTCAAAATTTTAGGTGACAGTCATTACTGGTTGGTGACACTCCTAGACCCACGCAACAAGGAGAACTTTATATCTCTTATTCCTGAGGCGGACTGGTCTACAAAAATGGGGTTGTAACAGAAGGCCCTTGTTGCGGAACTATTAAAAAAATTCCCATCTGAAAATGCTGGCGGAAGAGAGCACACTTCGTTGGACAACCAAGGAGTACAGGCGAGAGAGACACAACTCCAATCCAGCAGAGGCAGGGGAACACTGTCAAAGTTCTGGGAGAGTTTTCTCAGACCCTCCCATCACACATGCCCTGAGGCACGGGGTACTCTCACAAGGAGTGCAAAGTTTTGGAAGATGCTGAGGGAGTACCTTGCTGACCGTACCAACGTCCTCTGTGATTCCTCTGTGCCTTATAATTATTGGGTATCCAAGCTGGATACGTGGAATGAACTGGCTCTCTATGCCTTTGGAGGTCCTGACCTGCCCTGCAGCCAGCGTTTTATCAGAGCGGGTTTTTAGTGCCGCTGGTGGAATTATAACTGATAAGCGCATCCGCCTGTCAACTGAAAATGCTGACAGGCTGACTCTTATAAAAATGAACAAGGGCTGGATTGGGCCAGACTTCTCAACACCACCGAATGATAGCAGCGTAACATAAACTCAAATCCAGTGTTTTTTCTTGGGAGGTGTATTCCCATGCACCTTTTCACACCCAGACATGGGTATACGCTTCCTAATTTGGGCTATTTGCTCTTGTCCTCCTCCTTCTCCTCATCCTCCATCATCATATCACCAGGGTGACCGTGGTCCGTGATGCAACACCCACATAATTTTTTTAAAGGGTGTTTATGATGCCCGTAAAAATAAAATTTATACAGTATGTTCATGTATACCCCCCAGGAGTAAATGTTTGTCAGCCCATACACTTAGTGCATGGGCATTACAAGTACAGGCAGCCCGCTCCTTTCTAATGGGAACATTTTTTTATGAGGCCCTCCTCCACGTCTCTTCCAAGGGGCATTGAAGTGACTCCAAATTTTTGGCAGCCCTTGCATTCACCGCATAGGCCAACATTATGGGAGACTCCTTTATAATGGGAATTTGTCGTTACTGTGGCCCTGCTCTATGTGTCTTTAAATTCTTAGTGGGGTTTTTCCTAAAATTCGTCAGCCGTTGGACTCACTGCATACCCTATAACTGTATAGCAGACTCTCTCCTTTCTAATGGGAATTTGTCGTTACTGTGGCCCTGCTCTATGTGTCTTTAAATTCTTAGTGGGGTTTTTCCCAAATATTCGCAGCCCTTGCAGTCACAGCATGGGCATTACCACTATAGGAGACCCGCTCCTTTATAATGGGAACATTTTCTTTACTGAGACCCTCCTCTATGTCTCTTCAAAGGGGTATTGGGTTGCGTCCAAATTTTTGGCAGCCCTTGCAGTCACTGGATATGCAATAACAGTATAGGAGACCCACTTGTTAGTAATGGGAACAACAAAGCATAGCCGGCTGATGGCTCTCTAACAATATCAAGGGCTGACTTCTGGCCTTTTAAGAATAGTAAGGGCCGTCTGATGGCCCTATAAAAATAGGCTTTATGACTTTCAGAGTCCCTCCATCATAAATAAAACAGGATGTGTCTGATGATGTGTCACACACCACATTGCCAGATAAGGTTGAAAATGTTAAAATGACATTTCCCAGTGAATGCATTTGTCTTAAAAAAATAACATTAAAAAAAAACAAAACAATAGGATGTTTCTTTAGTATAAAAAACAGTGTCACCAATTTAACCTCAATGTAATCACATTGTTCAGCTCCTGCACCTCCTCCTCCATCTCCGAAATGACCACATCAGTCACAAGCTGACAGCACTGCAGCACTGCCTTGGCCAAGCGGCAACAGGCTGTGCTGAAGATAACATGCTTAATGCTTAATTGACAAACCGCACAGCGCTGCAGAGTTGTTGAAAGCTGTAACATGACAGCCTGATCTGTGGCTCTCACCGCTAAACATACAGCCAGGCATGGTCATGTGTGACAATGGGCGGAACCTGGTGACGGAGAAAAGACACCCAGAGTAGATACAGTTACCTCTATGCCAGTCCTTTCAACGAGCTAAATATAACTCTCAGCAAAAAAAGCTGTGGACTGGCTCCGTACCATCTCTGACCACAGTCACCTGTCCACGTGTTTGTGGGTAGGCAGTCCTTCGCAGTAAGTGCACTGGGGAGGGCACGAGTAATGTTGTGGGACCCGTGCTTGTAGAAGGCGGAGACGATACCGGGAAAAATAATGGCGGCTGGGGACCGAGTATGGATACCCGGCCGCCGCCGGCATGAGATTGTGAAAAGTTTCCACCTCCACGAGCCTAAAAGGCCACATTTCAAGTGAAAGCAGCTGCCCAGAAATCTGGCAGTTTAGTGTTGTGGCCTGTGGGTGGGTGGGTGGCTGGCTGCATACTTGTGCTTGCATTCCAAGTAACATAAAACTAAGCAGATGGTGGCCTCTATCATCATCATGGCCTCACCTCAGCACTATGAACTCTCCTGAAGGAGAAGCCAGGGCCCACAGGAGGAGTCTCCGGTTCTCTGGTGGGCCCGTCCAACCCTGCCGAGAAGCAGCCCTGGCTAAGAAAATTGTGGGGGAAGGTTCCCGGACACTCTATGGCTGCTTTTTAAATGTGGATCGGGCATGCTTATTCATGCTATTTCTCAAACCGCATTGCAGATCAGGCCATTGTCCAACTCTGTATTCATGAAATTAAATGCACAAAGAAAGATGTTAATGTGTCAAAGCACCACCGACAAGTGCGAGTTGATGTTGGACGGGCTGCCATTGCTTCTGCAACAAGCGGCATTAGAGGACTTCCTGAAAGAAATGACACCCAGGGTAGATATGGTTTCCCACTATGCCAGTCCTTTCACTGAGCTAAATATAACTCTCAGCAAAAAAAGCTGTGGACTGGCTCCGTACCGTCCCTGGCCACATTCACCTGTCCACATGTTTGTGGTTAGGCGGTCCTTCCCAGTAAGTGCACTGGGGAGGGCACAGGTAATGTTGTGGGACCTGTGCTTGTGGAAGGCGGAGATGACACCGGGAGAAACAGTGGCGGCTGGGGACTGAGTATGGACACCCAGCCGCCGCCGGCATGAGGTTATGAAAAGCTTCCGTCTCCACAAGCCTAAAAGGCTACATTTCAAGTGAAAGCAGCTTTAGAGGACTTCCTGGGAGAAATGACAGCTGGAGTAGATATGGTTTCCCAAGTCCTTTCACCAAGCTAAAGAATATGGCTGTGGTGAAATACAACTCAGCAAAAAAGCTGTGGACTGGCTCCGTACCTTCCCTGGCCACATTCACCTGCCCACGTGTTTGTGGTTAGGCGGTCCTTCCTGCACTGGGGAGGGCACGGGTAATGTTGTGAGACCTGTGCTTGTGGAAGGCGGAGACGACACTGGGAGAAACAGTGGCGACTGGGGACCAAGTATGGACACCCGGCTGCCGCCGGCATCAGGTTATGAGAAGCTTCCGCCTCCATAAGCCTAAAAGGCCACATTTCAAGTGCAAGCAGCTGTCAAAAATTTGGCAGTATAGTATTGCAGCCTGTGGGTGGGTGGGTGGCTGGCTGCATACTTGCGCTTGCATTCCAAGGAATGGGGTAGGGACAACTGAACGCTGCACTGGGACAAGGACATGGACGGTGATTGTTGCAAGTCTACAATGACAGGTGCATGGAGGGAGGCATCTTCGCATGCGCCAAGGATCACTTATGATGGGCACACTTTTAGGCAGTGACCTGGGAGTCAGAAATGCTTCCAGAGGTCTTCCCCATGCGGTTCCCATGTCTTTTCAGCACTGTATGGATGTGTCTGATGATGTATCACACACCACATGGCCAGATAAGGTTGTAAAATGTTAAAATGACATTTCCCAGTGAATGCATTTGTCACGGTTGAAAGCAATGCAAAAGTGCAAAAACGCATCAAAAACGCTAGCCCAAGGTGTGGAGGAGTATTTTTGTTTCTTGGTTATTTATTTTGCCTTATATACAAGTCATTACCCTGGAAAGGATGTTCCTTAAAATATTTCCCAGGAAAATCCATTTTGGTTTTGTTTTTGTATGTTTTATTGTGAGTCTGTAAAAGTGGCATAATACTCTGACAACGTTGTTGACAGCAGTGACCTGGGAGTCAGAAATGCTTCCAGGGGTCTTCCCCATGCTGTTCCCATGTCATTTGAGCACTGTTCCCATCGATTTGAGCAATTTTTAGGTCCTCTGCAGACCGCCGGGGGGAGCCGCCTGAAAAATGCTCGAGTTTCCCATAGACTTACATTGGGCTCATTGCTCGGGTCGAGCACCCGAGTATTCCAATTTGCTCAACCCGAGCAACGAGTACCCGAGCATTTTAGTGCTCGCTCATCACTAATAATAAACAGTGATGTCACAGTACAGAGGTAATAAACACAGTGATGTCACTGTACAAGGAAAATAAACAGTGATGTCACAGTAACAGGGTAACAAGCACAATGATGTCACAGTACAGGGGTAATAAACACAGTGATGTCACAATAAAGAGATAACAAACACAGTGATGTCACTGTACAAGGATAAACACAGTGATGTCACAGTACAGAGATAATAAACACAATGATGTCACTGTACAAGGAAAATAAACAGTGATGTCACAGTAACGGGGTAACAAGCACAGTGATGTCACAGTACAGGGGTAATAAACACAGTGATGTCACTGTAAATGGGTAAGAAACACAGTGATGTCACAGTACAGGGGTAATAAACACAGTGATGTCACTGTAAAGGGGTAAGCAGCACAGTGATGTCACTGTACAAGGATAATAAACACAGTGATGTCATAGTACAGATATAATAAGCACAATGATGTCACTGTACAAGGAAAATAAACAGTGATGTCACTGTAAATGGGTAAGAAACACAGTGATGTCACAGTACAGGGGTAATAAACACAGTGATGTCACTGTAAAGGGGTAAGCAGCACAGTGATGTCACTGTACAAGGATAACAAACACAGTGATGTCACAGTACAGATATAATAAACACAGTGATGTCACAGTACAGAGATAATAAACACAGTGATGTCACAGTACAGGGATAATAAACACAGTGATGTCACAGTACTGGGGTAACAAGCAAAGTGATGTCACAGTACAAGGATAACAAACACAGTGATGTCACAGTACAGATATAATAAACAGTGATGTCACAGTACAGATATAATAAACACAGTGATGTCACAGTACAGATATAATAAACACAGTGATGTCACAGTACAGAGATAATAAACACAGTGATGTCACAGTACAGATATAATAAACACAGTGATGTCACAGTACAGGGATAATAAACACAGTGATGTTACAGTGCAGAGATAATAAACACAGTGATGTCACAGTACAGGAGTAATAAACACAGTGATGTCAGAGTACAGAGATAATAAACACAGTGATGTCACAGTACAGGGATAATACACACAGTGATGTCACTATACAAGGATAATAAACAGTGATGTCACAGTAGAGGGGTAACAAGCAAAGTGATGTCACTGTACAAGGATAACATACACAGTGATGTCACAGTACAGATATAATAAACACAGTGATGTCACAGTACAGGGATAATAAACACATTGATGTCACAGTACAGATATAATAAACACAGTGATGTCACAGTACAGAGATAATAAACACAGTGATGTCACAGTACAGATATAATAAACACAGTGATGTCACAGTACAGAGATAATAAACACAGTGATGTCACAGTACAGAGATAATAAACACAGGGATGTCACAGTACAGTGATAATAAAAAAGTGATGTCACAGTACAGAGATAATAAACACAGTGATGTCACAGTACAGAGAAAATAAACACAGTGATGTCACAGTACAGAGATAATAAACACAGGGATGTCACAGTACAGTGATAATAAACAAGTGATGTCACAGTACAGTGATAATAAACACAGTGATGTCACAGTACAGAGATAATAAACACAGGGATGTCACAGTACAGGGATAATGCACACAGTGATATCAAAGTATAGGGATAACACACACAATAATGTCACAGCATATGGATAATAAATACAGTGATATCACAGTAAATGGATAATACACACAGTGATGTCACAGTATAGGGATAATAAACTGAGTGATGGATCACCACAGAATTATTAACAGTAATTTTATTGTACAAGAATAACAAAGGTTGTGATGTCAGAATTTACTGTTGCAAACACAGTGATGTCACAGTACAGGTACAATAATCACAGTGATGCCACCAGGTATTAAAAAGATGACCCCACATTTCACCTGTCCCTGCTCCAATGAAGACCAGATCTAATCCTCTTTTCTCTCCCAGTGTAGGCAGTACAATGCAGTAGTTCCTTTGCTTTGCCTGCCGACTGGACCCCGATGTCCTCTGTATGTCCTCTGTAGTCCAGTGATAGACTGGTGGCTTGCAGCTGAGTTAGTGCAGCTCATGGATGAGAATTGCAAACAGTTGCCAAATATAGTGTGGCATGTGGACCTGCTCAAGGGAGAAGAACATTAGGGCAGACCGTAACTAACTTTTACAAAGGGGGCAGCTAACTTTTTACATAAAGTTTTTCTCCATTACTTTAAAAGTTAAACTTAATGGGTGGTGTAATAAAAAATAAATGAAACCACCTACCATACCAACAGCACTCCTGGCATCATCTGTTGGGAGGTGTCATGTGACTACTGCAGCTAATCAGTAGCCGTTGTTTGTCTGCAGCCTTCACATTCCATTCAAACTGTTTGTTCTGGACAGTTTCACTTTTACAATAGTGAAGAACCCTATTACATGATAAAATTGTCTTATTTTGGCCGTCATCGATGCATATACATGTATATGTAATCAGGGTTGGAGAATCCTCCGGTGGGCCCTGGCTTCTCCTTCAGGAGAGTTTATAGTGCAACCCTTGCAGCTGCTATGGGACCCTTGAGTGGAGGAAAACCTGGCTCCACCATCTGGATTTCAACATTATCTGAACAATCATGTGATAACTGATCGAATCAGCAAGTAGAGCAGAATCCTAACATTGTGCATATTAGGGCTGTACCACTTATACCAATTTAATGATAATGCATTGGTTTTGTATACATGAAAGAATCAAGTCCTCTGGTGGGCTCAATGTTCTTCAGTCTGACACTGTATGTAATGTACTCTCAACACTGGTGGCTCCATGTCTCTGACATATAATTATTCAGAAAGTCTCCCCTTTTTAAGCAAACCTTCTGGACATTTTGAAAGTGTTGGTAAGAATGTGTTATTATGTCCCCAGACATTGCTATTATTATATTGGTGTGCAGTGTCAGATTGAAGAACATTGGGCCCAACAGAGGATTTGATTCTGAGGGCCCACCTTTCTCCCCCACTCAAGAGCCCCATAGCAGCTGCAAGGTTTGCACTATGAACTCTCCTGAAGGAGAAACCAGGGCCCACCGGAGGATTCTCCAGTTCTCTGGTGGGCCAGTCCAACCCTGTTGGTGTGTGACTAGTAAAGGTTTGCCCCAGACACTTGATGTCTGTACTAGACATGCAGAGATATCGATAACCATTACGGTATATCGGAAAGTTGTATAACTTTTTATTATATTGAAAAAAAAATACATTTCCATTAAAGTTAATACCCTATAATTATAGTCTGTGATATTACACATATACATGTGTTCTGGATTTATACACACTTCTGAAACACACTCAAGAGTTAAATAATGACATTTATGAAATATAATGATAAAATGATTGTATGGAAAGGTCAATGCTTTTAGGATTCCATTGGTGTCATAACGGTCCCAGTAATTGTAAGAGGCTTCGTGACTATTGCACAATTTGCTTGGATAATTTATTGCACCAATATGATCAGTTCATGTAGAATAAGCATGTCCTACCATCTGCCCAGACTATATTTTATAGCCTAAAATTGTGCTTTAGTAATTGCTTCGGTATTCTTTTACAAAGAAAAATCTGGAATCTATTTTCAGCCATTAAAACTTGTATGCTGAAAAAGACAATTGGGTCAACCAAGCATTAAATATATTTATTGAGGGAAGGTGTCTAACGGATGTGTCTGGTAATGCACAGTGATGGAGTTATTCTGAGAAGCATTTATACTTATATTTGTCATCTCTTTGTTCCAGCAATGATCAGCGTCCCAGAAGTAAAACGAGAATATGCTAAGAAAAGTCAATCAGATTTCTGTTAATGCAGCTGACCAAAATGCCCTGGGGATATCAGGGTGTGCGATGGATCTTACAGTGACATCATCTTTCCATTATTGCTTGCAGAGCCGGCACCAGGCAATTTTTTATTTCTAAGTATAACTGATAACTTTTCCTGATGACTTTAGCTACATTATAGAAGTAACTGCAACTGTTCACCATTGAGAAAAAAATGTCTTATTTCTGGTGCAAATACTGAAATTGTCTCAAGGCAGAAACTTGAAGGGTAGGACATACTGATCAGCTTCCCTGAAATGTTCACAATGAAAAAAAGGAGACTTGAAAGACCTCTGACCAGTCTCCCAGGTGCCATGTCCACCCTGAATAAAGTCCTGCTCCCCTCACTCCTGCAGTGAAAGCAAAAAAGATATCCAGTTGTTTGAATATAAAATTTCACCAATTTATTAGCACAGCTTTAAAGTTTCCAGGTACATAAAAAATATTGCAGGCAAAAACCGACACGTTTCGTAAATAGAACTGTCCTTAGCCTTGGTATCACTCCTGCAGGGAAAGAAGCAAAAGAGAGTATACAGACAGGACAGCATGGGATCATAGCTGAATCTTTCTGTGACGTAAAACATTGTTTTTCAAAAAGGCAAGGAAAAGTTTTACCTCCTAGAAAGAATCAGCTGTGATCCCATGCTGTCTTGTCTGTATACTCTTTTGCTTCCTCCCCTGTCCAGGAGATGTGGTATGATCAGACCATGTTCCTGCATGGTCAGACACAGCCATTACACAGTACACAGCAGGGGAACATTTATAAGATTATCTCAGCACAGGAACATTTTTTAACACATCCAATGTTCTTTTTATTCCAAGATCTATTGATTAAAATATACAGGGTGGGCCATTTATATGGATACACCTAAATTAAATGGGAATGGTTGGTGATATCAACTTCCTGTTTGTGGCACATTAGTACATGGGAGGAGGAAAACTTTTCCCCCTCCCATATGCTAGCACAGGCTTCCAGTATCCGTTGTTTCAGATGGCCGCCATGGTCACCATCTATCTGGAAAAGTTTTCCTCCTCCCATATACTAATGTGCCACAAACAGAAAGTTGATATCACCAACCATTCCCATTTAATTTAAGTGTATCCACATAAATGGCCCACCCTGTACTTTGTTTGACAACCCCTTTAAGGGCTCACAGACAAGGATCTTCACTCCTATCGCCCATCTGAATTCTGCATTAGTTTATGAGGTCCATATGTGTTTTGGTGCACTACTATGTGGTCTACGTTTATGTAGGTGGTCTGCCAAGGACCCTGTTTTGTATATAGAGTCTCTTTTTATTTAGTGGATCTAGTTTGGTCCTTGGTCTGGTCTTGTACTAATTTAGGTGGTCTGAAGTTTAATTTAGTGAGTCTGGTTAATAATTAATTAGGGGTCCAAGTCTTTATTTTTGAAGTCTGGCCTGTGCATTACCAGCCATATCCATGAGACATCTTCCCTCCGTTAGAGGGTGTCTGGCCTGGGATCTGTATTTATTTAAGGGGTCTAGTCTTCATTTTATATTTGCTAAAGGAGTGTGGTCCAGGGTCTGTATTTATGGGTGTATAGAAAGAGATATATGCACTACTTGTGATTGTTCGTAGGAAAACCCCTTTAAGTTACAGGTATGGCCATTTTTTCACATGCCAGTCTTGAATCAAAAAGGGTGACTTTTAATAAATTTGGCACATCTTTGGGCTATCCGAATGCTTTCAGCTAGCCTAAATTTCAATAAATCTCCACCCAGTTTTTCAGAAAAGTGGTTAAAAAAAAAGCAAAAAGCAGTAAAATGTTTGTGCAAATACCACTTTTGTCACATTTTACAACTTTCTGATAGCAAAAAAACTAGCATACAGGGAGTGATAAATTCTCCTAATATTTGTTGGCCAAAATAATCCTCTATGCATAAACTCCCCGGAGTACTAAGTGAAGTGTACACATGTCACACACAGTGTAGGAATGACTAAGTGCAACGCGAAGGGATGAGTGGAAGGGAGTCTATACACTAGGGAAAGGGGAGACACCTAGGCTGATCTAATTTCACCCTGTCTCCCCTACCATCCCTATATTGGTTCCTCACCAATAGCTGAACAGGAAACCTAAGCCCTGTATATCCCTAGTGCTTGGCCCGGGATAGGGAAGGGGGAGGGATGAGCACTGGTCAGTCCCCATTATAACCTAAAGACAACAAGGGAGATAAACACAAGGGGAAGAAACTTAGCCTGAGCAGACTTCAGAAAGATTTCACCAAGCATCCTCCAAAACACCAGAGAGCAAGTAAGCCAACTGCAATTGTTCCAAGCCTTCACATGGGAACATGTGAATATCACAGGCCCCCTCTTATTTCTCATACCAAAAGAAATAGCACAAACATTTTCCTTGTTTTACTGCGCAAGTGTGTAAAGAGGTGGAAGTGTTGCCCACGTTCCCCCTTGAAGATATGTAAAATCACGTGATGCATAATGGTGTTTGAAATGTTTAATGATTTCTATTGTTATGTTCTGCCTATCACTAGATAGCCTACAGGGAGACAGAGTTAATAGTTGGGACTAGCCCAGGGGAGAGGAGCTAAATGAGGGCACAGCAGAAAACAGAAAACCACAGATAGCACTCGTAAGAGAAAATCAGTCTTGTGTTCGAGCCCTATCCATGAATCTCAGAATATACTTGCCTAGCATTGCACCTGACTCTTACTATATGCATGTGATTTTAAATAAAAGCTATGGCCTTTTGGTACCAAAATAATGTGTTGTGTGTTTTATTTTATTGATCCATGAAGTTTGGGTCATGTGCTAATAAATGAGGGTTCATCCCAAATCCACATATCCAGATATTATGTCACTGCTGGCTGATGAAGCATTTATTAACTAGACACCTAATAAGAGCAAGAGATGCCAGATGCTTCCAGAAAATCTGTCCTGATCGTACCAGGCATGCAAGCCATTGTTATTATTAGTGTTGAGCCACCCCCGTAGTGTTCGAGTTCGGTTCGGTTCGTCGAACACCCGTGTGTTCGCCGAACTGTTCGTCGAACACCTTCGAACACCGTTAAAACCAATGGCAGGCAAACAAAAACACATAGAAACACATAGAAAACACCTTCAAAGGTGTCCAAAAGCTGACAAACTGCTCAGAAGACACAACTAACACATGGAAAAGTGACAAGTACATATAGTCATGCGAAAAGAAAAGAGGTGGAGGAGTAAAAGGAGGGGGAGACACAGATATAGGCATGTCATGCCCTTCTAAAATCCAAAAAGTGAGAAGCCGACACGGCCAGTCCGTTCCTGCCTGTGCCACCTCTGTGTCGCCGAGTTTGTGCCAGAGCCGCGGTGGACCCTGACGGCCAGACCCCCTATCCCAATACTGGTGCCTGTCCGCCGGTGGGTCGAGGCCCCCCACGGTGGGGGGGGAGTAACATCTGCAGAAGAAAGACCATCTTCCAGCCAAACTAAGATGTCGACTTCTTTTCGTGGACAATGTGATACGATCCCATTCTTACGGACACGCCCATAGCTACAAATTCTAGATGAGGCCCAAAAACAGCAGGTGCTTCAACGGATATCAAGTGCTCCTTCAAGTGGGCTCTCCATCACCTCAATTTCAACATCACAAATACTCTAGTCCTCAGAGGTGTCACCCCAATCGCACTTGCTTCCTCACAGCTCCCAAGTCTCCAGCTGCCCGTCTGAGTATGGGGTAACACAGATGGCTGAGTCTGCCCAGCTGTTTACTCATACTATAGCCTGGGAAACGGAGGTCTGCTCCAGAGCTTCTGTTAATCCAGATGAGGAAATGATCTGATCCGATGCCCAGAATCTTTATAAGTTGGATCCAGGACCAGATGAAGAATGTTCTGAGCATAATGTAGACCCTTGTTCCCAAACTGTAACTCCTGTTGGTGGAGACAATGATGAAGACGATGATGAGACTCAAATACCTGATTGGAGCGACAACTTGACTTTTCGGTCAGGGCAGGAAGAGGTTGGCTCTGAGGGCGACGGGTGTGATAACACACAGGGTGATGATGACGAGGTTGGAGATCCCACTTACTGTCAACCCACAGTCAGACAGTCGATGAGGTCAGCAGAGGAGGTGGAGGAGGATGTGACTAGCCCTGGGGATGGGGATGACTCGGTACCCGGGCATTTGCCTGGCCTTGGGGATGTCGCGGTGGTCGGCTCCCTGGCCCGTACCCTGGGGTCTCTCTTTAAAAGGGTGGATAATTGTTAATTTTATAAGAGTTCATGACGCCACCTGTGGTATCTGGTGACAAGCACCAGCGCTGCAACAGTCCACTGAGGCCGGTGATAAGGCAGCTCGATGGTATAGCTCCCCACAGGTGGAGCTAGGTCTCAGGGCAGCGTATGCAGGGGGAATGCAGGACAGGCGAGACCCAGCTGGGTCAGAGCAAGAACGGGAACGGACACGGTAGTCACTTCAGTACCTTTTACTGGTGGAAATTCAGGCACATCCCGGAGCACTGTAGGGTGAAGGGTGCATATCAGGATCCTCCCCAATGAGCGGGTGTAGGGCCTCCTGTTTCTTGCCTCTGCGTAGTAAGTTTCTGACCTGCCTGGAGCTAGGCCTAACTTTGTCTCTGTCCTGCGCTGGCTGACCTTGTGGTAGGGCCTTCTCTTGGAGTTCACGCTCCCAGTATGCGGGGCCTAAGCGTCTCCTGGCTCTGTTACATATCAGCACCTTAGCGATCCTGGGACTTGTAGTTCTCCAGGGATTCCGGTTATGCCTTACTGGGTCATAGAGATACCAGTAAGCTCGGATCCTGTGTCCGGTAAATGCTTCGGGGTGAGCTGGTTAAGCTCCTCTGCCCCTTATGTACTAACTCGCCACTCGCCTTCGGCCTACTCGGGCCCTCACTAGGCTATACACACTAACGGCAGCTTGCCGCGCTTCACTGATCTTACGGCACCGGCACACCTTAAGATCTATCTGGGCTCCCTGAATCTAGCAAGCAGGAGCCTCGTGCTCCACTGCTGAACTATTAACTGCGTTCTCTAGACTAGACTGAGCTCCACTGCAGACTGACCTCTCTTAGGCTTCTCTACTGCACGAACTCTTCAGAGGAACTGAACTACCTAGCTCCACCTTCCCTATTTATATCCCTAACGGGCTCCCTCTGCTGGTCTGAGGTGGAAGGTGGAGATGTGTGAATGTTTATGGGGGCCTCTTGTGGAGGATTCCATCAATGCACTCTTGTAGGATCTGTGATACCAAGCGCAGCGGGGCATCACAGATGCTATTGACGACGAGGTTAGGTTGCGCCTTCCTGAACAGAGACGGAGTACTGGAAGCACGTCAACAACTGCATCCTCAACCACAACTCTGCCTCTGACCGCAAGTCGTAGTGGCTCTTCAGGTCACATGGGCTCTAAGCCTTGCATAGCCTGGGCATTTATTCAGATCGATAAGGATGACCCAACTCGTGTTATCTGTAATATTTGTCAGCAAAAGCTAAGTAGAGGCCAAAAAATACATAGTTTGAGTACTTCATGCATGTACCGTCACATGGATATGAAGCATAAGTTGCAGTGGGAAGCTCACTGTGCTACAATGCGGCCTAGCCGGCTGGGCCAACCACCGTCTGCCCCATCTTGTGCATCCGCAGCCTCTTCATCCTCTGTGACTGGGGGGACAGCAGTCACACATGTTTTTGGACGCAGACCTGCCACCTCTTTAACCGCAACAGCCAGTGTGATTGGCAGGTCGTCAGTTCATTGGGAAGTGGAAACACCTGCTAGTGTTGAGCGCTCTCCGACATTGAGAGCACCACCTTTGGATCAAGGCAACCTAACATGTCCGCCTGCATCTTCCTCACAGACCGGCAGTTGCCGGGGACACCCTACTCAACACCGTCTAAGCACAACAGCCAGCCCTCGGTCCCTCAGATGTGGAAAAGTAAAAGACCATTTCCTCCTAGCCATGAGAAAGCTAAGAGGTTGAATTTCACCATCTGCAAGCTGTTGGCTACAGAAATGCTGCCTTTCCACCTGGAGGACACAGAGGATTTTCAAGACCTTATGTCCGTCACAGTGCCCCAGTACCAGATGCCCAGTCGGCACTACTTCTCAAAGAAAGGTGTGCCTGCGCTCCACTAGCATGTCGCACACAACATCACCGCTTCTTTGAGAAACTCTGTGTGTGACAGGGTGCACTTCACCACAGACACTTGGACGAGAAGGCATGGACAGGGGCGTTACATGTCGCTGACTGGGCACTGGGTAACTATGGTGACAGCAGGACAAGGGGCTGCTGTCCAAGTCTTACCGTCCCCACGAGTTGTGTGTTAATCCTCTTTATCTCGAACTTCCTCCACTGCTTCTGCCTCCTCAACCTCCTCTCGGTCCTCCACCTGCACCCAAAGCCTGTCTGGTAATGCCACCTGCTTTCTAACTGCGCAGAAGGAATCCTGCACACCTCCTTACTATGCTGGCAGCAGGGCTCAACGCATCAGTGTTTACTTTGAAATGTCTGGGAAATGTGAGTCACACAGCTGAGGAGTTTTGGTCAGCTCTGGAGACCCAGTTTCATGAAAGGTTGTCTCCACTGGACCTGCAACCAGGGAAGGCCATGTGCGACAATGCTGCAAACCTGGGTGCGGCACTTCGCCGGGGCAATGTCACACACGTGCCTTGTATGGCTCACGTGTTGAACCTGGTTGTCCAGCAATTTTTAGCCCACTATCCCGGACTAGATGGCCTTCTGCAGAGTGCACGGTCGCTGTGTGCTCACTTCCGCCGTTCGCATCCCGCAGTTCAACGACTTACATCTCTACAGAAGTCGTTGGGCCTGCCAGTTCACCGGCTGAAATGCGATGTGCCGACACGGTGGAATTCAACTCTGCACATGTTGCAGCGACTGTGGCAGCACCGACAAGCCCTGGTGCAATACGTTCTGACGTATAGCCAGGGCCAACGAGATCCAGAGGTGGGGCAAATCACGCTGGAGGAGTGGTCTCAGATCAGGGACCTATGCACCCTTCTGCACAGTCTTGAAATGGCGACGAAGATGTTTAGTGCTGACGATGCCATTATCAGCATGACTATTACGGTGATTTACATGCTGGAGCACATGTTAAACAGAATTCAGAGTCAGGTGGTGGGACAAGAGGAGGTGGAGGAAGTAGAGGAGGAGTCGTATGCGGAAGGGATAACATCTCCAAGGTCCAGACGGTTGGCAGCACCAAGGCGGCAGGCATGGGAGGGTGGGGGAGAGGGATTAACCAGGGCGCATGGTAGCAGCCAAACTGTTGAGGAAGGTGCAGGAGCCGAGGAAGAAGTGGAGGACGAACTGGCAATGGGCATGGAAGACTCATCAGATGAGGGAGACCTTGATCACATTTCTGTTGTGCGAGGTTGGAGGGAGAGGGCAGAGGAAGGAAGCATGATTCTTACCTCGCTACCAACACAACAAGGACTTGGTCCTTCTGGATGCGCAAGACACATGAGTGCCTTCTTGCTGCACTACCTGCAACATGACCCCCGGATTGTCAGAATTCGAAGTAATCCCGACTACTGGGTTGCCACACTCTTAGATCCCCGGTACAAAAGTATATTTGCCAAAATAATTCCTGCCATTAAAAGGTATTGACGAATGCAGGAGTATCTGTTGCAGAATCTTACATGTGCTTTTCCACAAAACACCAGTGGTGCACGTAGTGAATCTCACAGTTCTAACTTGCCAATGGTGGGACTGTCGAGTCTTCATCACTCAAACAGTAACAGTAACACAGTATCTGCTGGTAACAGCAATTTTGTGGAATCGTTTCACCACTTTTTTAGACCATCCTTTGCAAGGCCACAGGAGACAAGAAGTCTGACACATAGTCAATGCCTAGAGAGGATGGTACAGGAGAATCTCCAAGTGAACATCGAAGCCATGACTGTGTCACTGGACCCTTGCTCATTTTGGTATTCCAATCTTGAAAAATCGCCGGAGCTCACCACTCACGCCTTGGAGATCTTGTCATGCCATGCAGCCAGCGTTCTCTCTGAACGTGTGTTCAGCGCTGCTGGTGGTGTGCTGACAGATAAGCGCACACGGCTGTCCACTGAGAATGTAGACAGACTCACGTTCATAAAGATGATCAAATCATGGATTCGCAAGGACATTTCTACCCCTGTGTCATCCTTGGGAGACTAAAAGCTTGGGAATTTGGTAAAATCACCTCACCAACCGTTTTAAGCAACAGTGGGGCAATTGATGCCACTTAACCCTAGAACGCATGACCATAAAAATCTACACTTTCACATACCTGGGGCCCTTTAGGCCCGTGTGCAAATAACATGGAATAACTCAAACTCAAATGACAAACAACTATATACATGAAGAATACCTAGAGTTTCAAAATTCTAACTAAAGCAATCTTGCAGAAAATAGAAAACAATTAACTGGGCGGGCCTGCAAGGCCACAGGTATGCGTTCTAGGGTTAAGTGGTGTCTGTGCCACAATTTTGGGAGTCCCCTTGCTGTGTCTTACGTGACGTTGGCATCGTCAATTCCAGGTGGGTTGGGTCGCACCCCCCCCCTTTTAACTGTAAGAAACTACATACACTATGGCTTGGGGTAACACAGATGGTTGAGTCTGAAGAGCTGTTTACTCAGAGGTCTGCTCCAAATCTTCAGTGTCTGCTAGTCAGCGTAGAATTTTTAACTGCATCTAGCCTAGGCAATACTTTGGGCGTAGTAGCCCAGCTGCGAAGCAAGCTGCACCGCCTGTGTATCTAATAAGAATTTTTAAATTAATCTAGCCTAGGCAGACTGTGGGGACCCCCAACCAAACCCAGATGCTCAGCCCCCCTACCGCCCCCCTTTCATGGACAACCCAATAATGTAACTCTTACAACTGGATGGGTGAGGATCGGTCACAGCTTTATTAACTCTTTATACTCATTCCATTAGAAAGGCATTTTATTTCTAAAATAATTCAGCTTGTTGCAGCATGCCCTGGGTCCCCACTCCGGCAAGTTGGCCAACAAGTGTAACTCTCCAACATGTCCTTTCTATTTCCAGGCCACGGAGGATCCAGCGTACTCGTATGCAGGACTCTGACCCCCACCCATCACTCTTAACGCTTGTTCCACTCCGTCCTGGAGTCCTGACAGGAATATGTCCAGTCCAATATCTATTAAGTGAACACCGTCGGGCCGTATGAGGCCTGCTTTATCTCCTTCCAGTTGTCGGTGTCGTATCACTACACCGCCTCTGTCTCTTCTAAATTTTGCCATCCGAATATTTATTACCCGCCTTGTCCATTCGATGGCCGTGATGTCTCGCGCACCTTGCCATACTGCTATCGGCACAATCTCTGACCATACTATATCTAATTTTGTGAAAAATTCTCTGAAGCGCTCAGTGTCTAGTTTCATTATTGCCATTAGTTATGCGCTCTTGTGATGACCTAGGTTGTTTCCCCCGGCCTGTATAACTAAGATGACCGGACCTCTTGCCTCTCTCCCTACCTTGATTACCTCCATTAGTACCTGTGGCCATAGCAGGCCTCTAATACCTCTCCAGTTGAAATATGTGTTATGAAACTCTAATTTCCTCCCGCCTGGGCGGACTTTCGCCCTTTTTTGTGCCCAATATATATACGAGTGGCCTATCACTCACACTGTTGGCTTAGCGTCACCTGTAAAAGAAACAAACCACGTTAGGATAACAAGTCCGGTCTTATGTATCTCGCCAAACACGTGGATCGCCATCTCCCTATCCTCTGAACTTCCGTTTCTGACAGTCCTGCTCTTGCTGCTTCCGTGGCCGCACCTATGCGGAATGAGTGTGTCCCGTAATCTTTGGGGTGGTTCGCTGCCGATGTTATGCATTTATTAAATATAGCTTGGAACAGGTATCTTGATAATGGCGTTCCATCAATGTGTGATACGAAGAAATTACTTTGTGATCTGATGGTTAGATATGTTTTTACTATTGTTACCCGACTCAGTGTACCGTTTGTGGGTTGTAGAAGTACCCAAGTACCCCTGCCCGCTGGAACCGTTTTCGATTGGTGTATGCGTACACGTATTGCATTATTGGCTATGACTACTTCCTGGTGTAATAAGCGTCCACTGGTGGTAATTTTGGATTGAGGGACTAATTCGCTTATACATAGCGCCCCGAAGAAGGCGATCACAAATGCAGTAGACATTAGTGTTGCTTCAAATTGTGAGTGTCATGTTAATGGTGTTAGGGATAAGATGTGAGAAATCAGTTTTAGTGACACGGGACGGGACGTCTACATTCCTGACTTGGCTGACCCCTTTTCCACCCTTTTATGGATTGTCTGATGATGAATCTTTGTCACATCTCCCCAATTCAGTAGTTGGAAGTGAAATGCTACTCCGGTCAGACACCGCTGCGCTGACGCCCCTGATATGCCCCTCATCATTAGCTGGTGGAGAAATTCTATGGTGACTTGTGATCTGGCTTGTTCACATTGGTCAACCCGTCTGCCTGCTACTAGTCGTGTCCACTCTTCCCATGCCTTACCGTATGCTTGCCACGTTGACGGGGCAACTGACGCTCTGATTAATGGCATCAACTATTCGCCTCTAGATCCCATAGGGAGGGTGGGCAACTGTTGCCCGATGGGTGGGCGTTGTGGAAGAGCTCTGTGAAAATCTGCCAATTGAATTGTTATAAAGCGTTAGCAGCAGCTTTATACCCCTCAGCATAGTGGCTAGCGCGGACCCATACATTGTGTTTTAGGCACAGGAATACTAGCCTGCGTAGTAGGCCTAGCACTGGGAGAGACGATGATGCCATCTTATTAATGCAGTGCGCTAGGCTGGTGTTTTGTGTTATGAAGCGTATATTTTTGTTAGCCAGGCGCGCGCCCCATATTTCTATTGCTACCACTATTGGGAAAAATTATTTTCAGGGCTAGATGCAGCTAAAAATTATTATTAATTTCAAAGCTGGTGGAGCTTGATATAGATGGCCTAATACAATGAGTCCCACACACTGCTAGAAGCCCAAATATTTTTTCAGAGGTAGATGCAGATAAAAATTATTTTTAATTTGCAACCTGATGGAGGTCAGTATAGATGGACTAATAGAGAAAGTCCCACACACTGCTAGAAGGCCAAATATTTTTTCAGAGCTAGATGCAGATAAAAATTGTATTCAATTTGCAACCTGATGGAGGTCAGTATAGATGGACTAATAGAGAAAGTCCCACACACTGCTAGAAGGCCAAATATTTTTTCAGAGCTAGATGCAGATAAAAATTATATTCAATTTGCAACCTGATGGAGGTCAGTATAGATGGACTAATAGAACAAGTCCCACACACAGCTAGAAGCCCAAATATTTTTTCAGAGGTAGATGCAGATAAAAATTATATTCAATTTGCAACCTGATGGAGGTCAGTATAGATGGACTAATAGAACAAGTCCCACACACAGCTAGAAGCCCAAATATTTTTTCAGAGGTAGATGCAGATAAAAATTATTTTTAATTTGCAACCTGATGGAGGTCAGTATAGATGGACTAATAGAGAAAGTCCCACACACTGCTAGAAGGCCAAATATTTTTTCAGAGCTAGATGCAGATAAAAATTATATTCAATTTGCAACCTGATGGAGGTCAGTATAGATGGACTAATAGAACAAGTCCCACACACAGCTAGAAGCCCAAATATTTTTTCAGAGGTAGATGCAGATAAAAATTATTTTTAATTTGCAACCTGATGGAGGTCAGTATAGATGGACTAATAGAGAAAGTCCCACACACTGCTAGAAGGCCAAATATTTTTTCAGAGCTAGATGCAGATAAAAATTATATTCAATTTGCAACCTGATGGAGGTCAGTATAGATGGACTAATAGAACAAGTCCCACACACAGCTAGAAGCCCAAATATTTTTTCAGAGGTACTGTAGATGCAGATAAAAATTATTTTTAATTTGCAAACTGATGGAGGTCAGTATAGATGGACTAATACAACAAGTCCCACACACAGCTAGAAGCCCAATATTTTTTCAGAGCTAGATGCAGACAAAAAATTATTTTGAATTTGCAACCTGATGGAGGTCAGTATAGATGGACTAATAGAGAAAGTCCCACACACTGCTAGAAGGCCACATATTTTTTCAGAGGTAGATGCAGAAAAAAATATATTCAGTTTGCAACCTGATGGAGGTCTGTATAGATGGATTAATAGAACAAGTCCCACACACAGCTAGAAGCCCAATATTTTTTCAGAGGTAGATGCAGAAAAAAATATATTCAGTTTGCAACCTGATGGAGGTCAGTATAGATGGACTAATACAACAAGTCCCACACACAGCTAGAAGCCCAATATTTTTTCAGAGGTAGATGCAGAAAAAAATATATTCAGTTTGCAACCTGATGGAGGTCTGTATAGATGGATTAATAGAACAAGTCCCACACACAGCTAGAAGCCCAAATATTTTTTCAGAGGTAGATGCAGATAAAAATTATTTTTAATTTGCAACCTGATGGAGGTCAGTATAGATGGACTAATAGAGAAAGTCCCACACACTGCTAGAAGGCCAAATATTTTTTCAGAGCTAGATGCAGATAAAAATTATATTCAATTTGCAACCTGATGGAGGTCAGTATAGATGGACTAATAGAACAAGTCCCACACACAGCTAGAAGCCCAAATATTTTTTCAGAGGTACTGTAGATGCAGATAAAAAATATTTTTAATTTGCAACCTGATGGAGGTCAGTATAGATGGACTAATACAACAAGTCCCACACACAGCTAGAAGCCCAATATTTTTTCAGAGGTAGATGCAGAAAAAAATATATTCAGTTTGCAACCTGATGGAGGTCTGTATAGATGGATTAATAGAACAAGTCCCACACACAGCTAGAAGCCCAATATTTTTTCAGAGGTAGATGCAGAAAAAAATATATTCAGTTTGCAACCTGATGGAGGTCTGTATAGATGGATTAATAGAACAAGTCCCACACACAGCTAGAAGCCCAATATTTTTTCAGAGGTAGATGCAGAAAAAAATATATTCAGTTTGCAACCTGATGGAGGTCTGTATAGATGGACTAATACAACAAGTCCCACACACAGCTAGAAGCCCAATATTTTTTCAGAGCTAGATGCAGAAAAAAATTATATTCAATTTGCAACCTGATGGAGGTCAGTATAGATGGACTAATAGAATGATGCTATGCCCAAAAGATTTTACTTCACAAGGTGCAGTAAAAAAATTGGTATTCTATACACAGGTGGTATATCTTGCAACACAGATAGGCTACTCCACTGACTAACACACTCTGCAATAGGCCAAAAAGGATTAGTTTTGCTAGATTCAGCCAAATGCTGTGAAAAAAACTTGCACAGCACTGGCACAGACCTGCCTGGCAAAAACTGATAGGAACTGATGTAACCTAGTCCTGAAAAGGACTCCAATTACAATTAGTCTTTACTCCCACAATCTATCTATTTAAGAGCACAGACCTGCCTGATAAAAGTCATAGGAAATGCTGTAACCTAGTCCTTAAAAGGACTGCAATCACAACTATTCCCTACTCCCAAGCTATCTGTAGATTTGTGCGAAAATTGGCTTGAAATTAACAAGGTATAGCGCACACAGCAACAGCGGTGCCGTCTAACATGCAGCTGCAGCAGTGAGAAAATGGTGGCGACGGGGAAAATGGCTTGGTCTTATAGGGCAAGGACATGTGACATACACTGCCAATGACACATGCCCTTGCTTGTGTGAAAAAAAGCACTTCGCTCCGTGTGTGCGCTGCTGATAGGCTGACAGATTGCACCTCCCCACTGCAAATGCGGGAAAGAGAAAAAAAAATGGAGATCTTCATTGTTCCTGCAGAGATCCATCCCCTGCCCCTCCCCCCACCCCGCTGTACACTCAAACTGCGTATTAACATTAATTTTCATCATTACTGAGAAAAAATCCAGTTATGATTTTGGTGCACGAACAGTTATCGAACATAACCTCGAACAGCCGAATTTTTCTCAAATTGTTCGTGTTCGCCGAACGGCTCGAACACCGCCCAAAACAGCTCGAATTTGAGATTGGCGAACAGTTCGAGTAGAACAACGCTCATCTCTAGTTATTATCTGCAGCTTCCTTCTAGCATCTGCCTGTATTAAATCACGGACACTTAGAAACATGGTGCTCCCGCTTCTATAATGGTTGTATAATTTGCACGTGAAAGCTCCATAGATCACACAACACAGGTGGCTTTGTTATACATGATTGTGCGTTAAGATTCATGTAGGTTAATATAAAGTGCAAGCAAATATCTTCTTCCCCTACACAAATACAGCTGGATATGATCTATCAATTGGACGGTCATCCAGTGTATGTCTGGTAGTGACTATCAGCTCTAGTCATTACAGGGTAACAAGAGGAATCATTTTGTAGGGTAGCAGGAAATTCAGTATATCTGCAGCTACACCGGTGGAAAGGTTGATATGGAAATGCAAGGTAATCCCTAATTTGCATCGGTTTAGGTAAGTGTTGTGTGAAAATAGTTATTTGGCTTTGACTTCCAATAAATATCTATTAGAAAATAGGTCAGACATGATATTATTTGGAACTCTGTGATTTACAAGATGTGTTTGTTTGCAGAGGTGAAACTTAAAGGGGTTGTCCACTACTAATACAACCTCTTCTCATACCCCTTGCTTGGCCCTATTAAAAATAAATTTAAAAAGCATATACTCACTTCCTGTGCCGGCGTTGTTCCAGCAGTGTCGGCACTCGCTCTCCCCGGGGCTGCCGTGCAGTGTTGTGACACGTGACACTATCGCCCAATCAGTGCTGGCGTCGCTGTCCCTGCTTCCTGTCGAATTGAACATGAAGAGGAAGTCCGGGCTGCCGCAGATCTCTGATTTCCTCTTCATGTTCAATTAGTACGAAGGCGAAGCCACTGACGCCAGCACTGATTGGGCGCCAGGGTCACGTGTCACAACCCCGGAGAGAGTGAATGTCGACACCGCTGGAACAATGCCGGAACAGGAGGCACTCAGCACCCCCTAGATAAAAATTTAGCACAAAATAAAAAGGCCCATATTTCTGGAACCTTTTGGTAGATTTAAAGCAAAAATAAATTAGGGCCTAACTTACTATTCTCTGGGGGTATTAGATCAGGCCTCTGGAATAGAGGAATTTGGCTTGAGCCTTTTCTTGATTGAAATGGACATGAGCATGCTCAACCTCAACTCCATTCTTTGTCAATGGGACTGCGAGAAACAGTGGAGTGCTGATGCTGCAACAAGTTTTTCACACCTGGATTTGGGGATCCTCTGCCATTCTTCCTTGCAGATCCTCTCCAGTACCGTCAGGTTGGATGGTGAATGTTGGTGGACAGCCATTTTCAGGTCTCTCCAGAGATGCTCAATTGGGTTTAGGCCAGGGCTCTGGCTGGGCCAGTCAAGAATGGTCACAGATTTGTTCTGAAGCCACTCCTTTGTTATTTTAGCTGTGTGCTTAGGGTCATTGTCTTGTTGAAAGGTGAACCTTCAGCCAAGACTGAGGTCCAGAGGACTCTGGAAAAGGTTTTCATTCAGGATATCTCTGTACTTGGCCACATTCATGTTTCCTTCAATTGCAACCAGTCGTCCTGTCCCTACAGCTGAAAAACACCCCCATAGCATGATGTTGCCACCACCATGTTTCACTGTTGGGATTGTATTGGGCAGGTGATGAGCAGTGCCTGGTTTTCTCCACACATACCGCTTAGAATTATCACCAAAAAGTTCTAGCTTCGTCTCATCAGACCAGAGAATCTTATTCCTCATAGTCTGGGAGTCCTTCATGTGTTTTTGAGCAAACTCTATGCGGGCTTTCATATGTCTTGTACTGAGGAGAGTCTTCCGTCAGGCCACTCTGCCATAAAGGCCACACTGGTGGAGGGCTGCAATGATAGTTGACTACGTGGAACTTTCTCCCATCTCCCTTCTGCATCTCTGGAGCTCAGCCACAGTAATCTTGGGGTTCTTCTTTACCTCTCTCACCAATGCTCTTCTCCCACGATTGCTCAATTTGGCTGAATGGCCAGGTCTAGGAAGACTTCTGGTGGTCCCAAACTTCTTCCATTTAAGGATTATGGAGGCCACTATGCTCTTAGGAACCTTGAGTAATGCAGAAATTCTTTTGTAACCTTAACCAGACCTGTACCTTACCACAATTCTGTCTCTGAGCTCCTTGGGCAGTTCCTTTGAGCTCATGATTCTCATTTGGTCTGACATGCACTGTGAGCTGTGAGGTCTTATATAGACAGGTGTGTGCCTTTCAAAATCAAGTCCTATCAGTTTAATTAAACACAGCTGGACTCCAATGAAGGAGTAGAACCATCTCAAGGAGGATCATAAATATTGAAAAATTTAAAGGGGTCTGAATACTTTCCGTACCCACTGTACATGATATAATAGGCGCTGCAGAACTGAATATAACATTTTTGTGTTGTTTTTTACTTTGCTTCTCCGTTGCGGAGATATTAGCTATCAAAGTACTTAGCAGTGGCACCTACATTTTTTTTCTTTAAGTCCAAGTGGCTATTGCCAGAGAGATTTCACTGGGGGCATGTACTTCTTCTTTCTGACACGGACCAATCATAAGCAGGCAGCGGCACACTTGGAAAAAAGGACGCGCCCCCACAATAGTGTAGAAGAGGCTCAGTGTGAGACATGTATTGACAAACAGTCTGCTCTTCACTCTGCAGAGGATTAACGTGTGCTGGAGCACCGCAGACCTGAGTGTGATTCAATGCAACTGATAACAAACTCATCTTGACTGATGCTCCCTATCTTACTCATCTAGGTTGCTGGGCTGGGCATTGTCTAAACCACTGTGCCGTTCCAAGAATAAGCCATGGCAGGGCTGGATTGTAATATTTTGTGCCCCCATAAGAATTGCCGCCCAGGGAACCTGCCTTTGTGGCCCTTCTCCCATGCTATACCACTGACTGTGTGCCATCCACTCTTCAATTTAAAATGAATTAAAATGGATATTCAAGTGTTGAAAAAAAGCAGCAAATGTCCTAAAATAATAAAAAAATAAGAGCACTCACCTCTTCACTTTTCGCCAGTCTAGCGCAGATGTTCAAACAGCAGTCATATGCAGTATATACTGGCATCACTGCTCCGTGGTAATGCCAATAATGATTTTTATCAATCACACAACCCCATCAACATCTAGTTCTGATTTAAGAGAGTAATTCTGGCCGTAGTCAATGCAAAGCAATCCCTAACAAATTTGAGGAAGCGCACCTAAGGTGTATTTTATATTGGATATTTTCTGTATTCCGATTTAGCTCCTGTATTTCTATATGCTCCTTATTAGTGATGAGCGAGCATGCTCGCCACTGCTCGGTCCTCGCCCAAGCATCTCAGTACTCGAGATGCTCGGAGCTCGCCGACTACTTGCGCGATGCTCGGGAGGGAGCTCGGGTCCCCGTCCTGCATGTTTGGCGCTATTTAAAGTGCCAATCAACATGCAGGGATTGCCTGCCACTCACTGTAATGCCGCAGCCATGTTGGTTGTGACATTACATCAATTGCCCAAATTGATGGGAACAGTGCTCAGTGAAACATGAAAAGCCGAGTTAATGTCAAATGAACTCGGCTCACCTCATGCACGTCACTGACAGCGTGGGAGAATTCTCCTGCGCATGCGGTGCCGGCAAATGACGTCACCGCATGAGCAGGAGAATTCTCCCACGCTGTCAGTAACGTGCATGAGGTGAGCCGAGTTCATTTGACATGAACTCGGCTCATCTGGATGCCGTGACAGCGAGACACTGTGGAGCGCAAGCATGCCTGCACTCCGCAGTGTCTCTGAAGGATGACAAGCTGGATGTAAGCGTTCTGCTACGATCCAGCCTGCCATCTCAATGTAGCAGAGCTGGAGCCGTCGTGAGAACCATGGAAAGGTAAGGATGAGGTTTGTTAATTATTTTACTTTTATTGCAAGAGACATGGGATTCAGCTGGATTGGGCGATATGGTAAGTAGAGTTTAATTTAGAATATTAAAATATTGTGTGTTTATTTCAATTAAAAGATTTTATTCTGGGTGTTGGTGTTTTTTTTCACTTTCGCTATGGGGTTAGCAATGGGGGCGTCTTATAGACGCCTCCCCATTACTAACCTGGGCTTGATGTCAGCTAGCATTATAAGCTGACATCAACCCAAGCCCTATTACCCCACTGCCACAGCTACAGGGCAGTGGGAAGAGCGAGGCTAAGTGCCAGAATTGGCACATCCTATGGATGCGTCATTTCTGGGGCGGCTGAGGGCTGTTGTTTATAGCCTGGGAGGGGGCCAATATTCATGGCACCCTTCCTGGGCTATTAATATCAGTCCCCAGCTGTCTGCCTAGCCTTTGCTAGCTATTAAAATAGGGGAACCCCACGTCATTTTTTTTGGGTCACCCATTTTAATAGCCAGTAAAGGCTAGGTATTCAGCTGGGGGCTGATATTAGTAGCCTGGGAAGCTCCGTGGGTATTACCCCCTTCCCAGGCTTCAAACATCTGCCCCAGCCATCTGCTTAACCTCCGCTAGAAACTAAAATTACGGGGAACCCCAAGCCAATTTTTTTTTTTAAATAAATCCTTTATTTTAACACTAAATGACAAGTACAGTAACCAACACTGTCACTGTACTTATTATATATGTGACTGACATGTTTCTATCTATCTAATCTATGTGTGATGCTCTATTCTTTCTGTTCTAAATTGTCGGGTACCGATGTTATAACTGTATGCGGCTGCTGAATTGCCGGCTTTTTTAAAGAGACGGGTGCATGAAAATCGGAGGGCACTAGTGTGTTCCGAGTGCCCTGCTATGTTTTTCATGCACCCTCCTATATACCCTGCCTGCCTGTCTGCCTATATATTCTGCCTGCCTGACATGTTTCATTTGAGCACTGTTCCTATCGATTTGGGCAATTTTTGACCTTCTGCAGACCACCGGGGGGATCGCCAGAAAAATGCTTGAGTTTCCCATAGACTTACATTGGGCTCGTTGCTGGGGTCCAGCACCCGAGTATCACGATGTTCTCTGCCTGAGCTTCGAGCACCCGAGCATTTTAGTGCTCGATCAACACTACTCCTTATAAACGGAAGTGAGTCAGTTATGTCTGCAGTTCACCTCATTTGATTGACAGATAGATTATAACTTCAGTAGAATAGATCTTATTACGCCTCAGCTCGCTCTATTCATGTTTTTCAATGTCATATGGAGGAGTATTCCATATATTACGAGATAATCCGAAGAGCACTTTCCAGTATTAGTATAATTGGTGTTCCTGCCATTAGTCTACAAATTAGTAAATAAGGATGTGACTTTTTCATTTATCTGTCACTTCTACTTCTTTGCCCCCTCTCTTTGTAGTGGTGATAGTTTTATAGATAAATTATTTTTTTTTTTTTCAAAAAAGACTCTCCTTTATCCTATATTTCACTGATAAAATTGTAACCTGTAGCAATGATGGCAGCTCATTTTGAGAACAAACATCTACAAGTCAGTGTGTCTGCAGATACCGCTGTCTCAGGCAGATAACTATTTCCCTTTATTATGGCAAACAGGCAACAATAAAATCTGATATAAGAAAAACCCACTCAATATGCAGGCTGGAAATTGGAAAAATAATTTGTTTAAAGCGAATGAACGTTAAAAATCTAGATTAATATTTTTTAGATTTTTAACAGATAATGTAAAAAAAATGGTACATCGTCTTAATACAAGAAATTTCAGTTTTCCATTCTTCATTTAGACTAGGGCTCCAAACTGTCTAAACGAATATTGTCTTTATTGTCTATGTCATCCAATTAAGAGCTCAGCATTCATTACTTGAACCTGTCACCTCAAGAAATTTTCTTTTCCTGCGGATATTAGGTTAATCTGCAGGTTAATGGCATTATAATGCTGCCTGACCGCCTTACTGAAAGTGTGGCTACTGGGAGAAAATGAACTTATTTCCTCCCCAGAGCCGCCAACTTTCAGTCATAGAGGTGTGAACAGTGGCTACCGTCAACACTCACAGCACCCCTCACTATATTGATCAGCTGCAACTTATCTTTTATGAATACTACTGGTTGTCAGTTATTATATTGTTCTATGACATATACTTTTACAGGACTTCTCTAAGCATATGTGACGCCCAGCTGCGCTTGGTGTCACAGATCCTAGAAGAGTGCATTGATGGAATCCTCCACAAGAGGCCCCCATAAACATTCACACATTTCCACCTTCCACCTCAGACCAGCAGAGGGAGCCCGTTAGGGATATAAATAGGGAAGGTGGAGCCAGGCAGTTCAGTCTAGTTCAGTCTAGTTTGCAGTCCAGTCCAGTACAGTCTGAGAAGAGTTACCTCAGAGGACAGAGCCTGTTCCAGCTCCTGCAGTTGCAAGCCTGCAGAGGAGCTCATCCAGACTAAGACTCAGTTGTAGCTCAGAATAGTGAGCTTAAGGTGTGCTGGCGCCATAAGATCGGTGAAGAGCGGCAAGCTGCCGTTAGTGTGAGTAGCCTAGTGAGGGCCCGAGTGTCCGAAGGCGAGTGGAAAGTTAGTAGTAGTGGGGGCAGAGGAGCTTACCCAGCTCACCCCGAAACATATACCGGACACCGGGTCCGAGCTTACCGGGATCTCTACAGCCCAGTAAGGTATAAACGGAATCCCTGGAGAACTACAGGTCCCAGGTTCACCAGAGAGCTGATACGTAACAGAGCCAGGAGACACATAGGCCCCGTAAGCTGGGAGCGTGGTCTCCAAGAGAAGGCCCTACCACAACGTCAGCCGGTGCAGGACAGAGATAAAGTTAGGCCTAGCTCCAGGCAGGTCAAAAACTTACTACACAGAGGCAAGAAACTGGAGGCCCTACACCCGCTCATTGGGGAGGATCCTGATATGCACCTTCACCCTACAGTGCTCCGGGATGTGCCTGATTTTCCACCAGTAAAAGGTACTGAAGTGACTATCGTGTCTGTCCCCGTTCTTGCTCTGACCCGGCTGGGTCTCGCCTGTCCTGCATCCCCCCTCCTACGCTGCCCTGAGGCCCTGCTCCACCTGTGGAGAGCAATGCCATCTAAACTGCCTTATCACCGGCCTCAGTGGACTGCGCAGCGCTGGTGATTCTCACCAGAAACCACAGGTGGCGTCACGAACTTTCAGAAAATTAACAAACAATCCCCTTTTTTAAAGCTGACCCCAGGGTACGGGCCCGGGAGCCGACCACTGCGACATCCCCGAAGGCCAGGCAAAGGCCCGGGTACCAAGTCATCCCCATCCCCTGGGCTAGTCATCTTCTGTTAAAAATTTTGCACATCACTATTGTCAAACTTACCGTATGGTAGTTGCACGGATCAACCTTCTTGCCCTTCTTGAATACTGGCACCACATCCGCCATCATCCAATCGTGTGGCATTGATCCTGTTACAAAATAGACTAAGAAGATGAGATACAGCTTTCTTTCAATTACTGAACTCAACTCCCTCAATATCCATGGATGAATACTCTGTAGCCCAAGGGGTTTATCAATATTTATTTTGCACAGATGGAGTCATACTTCTTCTTGTGTTAAGTTGGTGATAAATGATGTCACACAAAATACTTTTGGACGGTGGTTGCACAGATCAACCTTCTTACCCTTCTTTTATACTGGTACCACATCAGTCATCCTCCAATCTTGTGGAATCTACCCTGTTACAAGAGTCTAAAAACATGAGATACAGCATTCTTTCAATTACTGAACTCAACTCCGTCAATATCCATGGATGAATATTCTCTAGCCCGAGGGGTTTATCAATATTTAATTTGCTCAGACGCAGTCGTTCTTCTTGTGTTAAGTTGGTGGTAAAGGGTAGCAAATCTTAATTGTTGCCTCTCTGGATATTTGGCACTGGCTGCTCATTGGTGAACACAGATGAAAACTATGTGTTTCACTGGCAGACACAGACAGAAGAGGGCCCCTGTGCAAGAACAATATATGGCCCCTTGAAGCCCAAGAGCTCATCATAATGCACAATTTTGCCTGCTTTAGAGGTAGAAATGGGCCCCCTTACCTCTAGGGCCCCTATGCGGCCACACAGGTTTCACCAATGATATGTCCGCCCCCGATGTGTTTAACATTTCAGCATTTTCTTTGTCCCCTAC
This sequence comes from Phyllobates terribilis, assembly GCF_046119375.1. NCBI lineage: Eukaryota > Metazoa > Chordata > Amphibia > Anura > Dendrobatidae > Phyllobates > Phyllobates terribilis. The sequence continues at coordinate 210,721,403 of NW_027362769.1, read as the reverse complement.
AACTATATTACTTTGGCCATCTTTTAGAGGAACAATATTATGGGATTAATTTTTTTGGCATTTAGAAACATTTTTTGGGATTTAGTTTAATGTCTTTGATAATTTGTTTTTCTGTGGCTAACTTTGTTACCTTGATTTAGTTTTACTTTTCCTATTGAGATCTTTGTAAACCCAGAATGCTTTTTCTGAACCCTCAGCTTTCAAAGATTTAAATGCCTTTTGTTTTTGCTTTATTGTACTTAGTACTTCTCCATTTAACGATAATAGTTTCACTTTATTCCTGGACATTGTATTACCACATGGTATGAACTTACTACAGAATTCTTGGAATATATCTTTAAACACTCCACATTTAGCGTCATCATCCCTAGTAAACCAGCTACAAGACTAAGCTCTTCCCTTAACTCCAAGTTTTTAATTTTCCCCCTTACAATTTTTATTGAATAGTATCCTAAAACTTAACATATTATGATCACAGTTGCCCAAGTGTCCACGGTCCTGGAAATCTGATATTGTGTATAACCACTTTAATTTTTTTTCCTAATTTCTATTTTTCTTCCTTTTAGAAATAAAAGCTGACTTATGAATTCATAAGTACATACTATGTCGATTGGTGATTCTGCAAAAAAAAAAAAATCACACTTTTTCTTAAACTGCTTGACCCAGAATAGATCTCAAGATTCAGGTGTAAAATTATTCTGAATAATGTCTTAAGGGCACAGGACATTTTTATCTCATTACTGCTGGTGTTACAAAACAATGAAAAGTTGTAAAAAATTTATACCCCCGAGGCGAACATAATTTAAATACCAAGCATCAAAATTCATAATGCAAGATTTCAATTTACACGTTATGTAGACTATTATTAGTTGCAGGAGTTCCATAAAACACTTAAAGGTAAAAGGTTACCAAATGTTATTGGAAGTTGAATTGTATGAGGGGTCCTGACAATGAGCACGTACCTTCATTAAAATAAAATGTGCTATGAAACATAAAGTGCCAATTTTAGCAAAAAGTAAGATAATAGCTTTAGTGAAACCAACCACAAAAAAAACCTTCAGGCTTGCACAGAAACTCCGTTATAACACATTTCTTAAAGGGATCCTCTAACCACAGTATGGTCTTTTACATAGACCTCTTGAAGGGTTTCCTACATTTTCTTTTTTCCACTATAAATTCCCTCAGAGCTCCAACATAAAAAAAAGATTGTTTGGCATAATTCCCTCCATAATTCCTTAAGTCATTAGAGACTTGTTTCAAAGAAGTTGGTATCATGCTTGGCCACTGAGTGACATTTTAAGTGGCCAAATGATATTTCCATATAATTCCATTTCATTCATTGCCTAAATAATCCTTCCATGCAGTATCTGAACATTACTACCATATAATACTAACATAACACTACCATACGGTACCAACAAAATGCTATAGGGCATACCAACACTAATGCCATTTGGTACTTAAAGGGGTTGACTTTAACATTGCTGCCGTATCATTAGGACAGGTCATCAATGTCTAATTTGAAGGTGCGACACCCAGCACCCAAACCAATCAGCTGTTCCCAATGTCAGCGGCTCAGTTGCTGATTTGAATAGGGGGCTGATGTGCAGTACCCGGCCATGGCCATTATACGGTCAAAGGAGGTGTGCTGAGCAGCTCTGCAACTGAGCAGTTCTAACCGCCGCCACCAACACCGGGAACAGCTGATCGGCAGAGATGCCAGGTGTCTCGCCACCCCTCTGATGAGACATTGACGATCTATCCTAAGAATAGACCATCTATGTTAACGTCCAGGACAACCCCTTTAAAAAATACTTCGATTAACTGATCAAATAATACCACCATACAATAACGTAATACCGCCTTACAGTGTCTACTCAATCATTACTACCATATTATACCAACATAATACTACCATACAGTATCCACAAAATATCTATTATATAGTATTCAAACAGCACTAATGTGCAATGCTTAAAAAAATGCTATTCACTTTCCAAATAATGCCACCATACAATAAAGTAATACCACCTTATTGTGTCTAATCATTACTACCATATTATATTAATATAATATTACCATACAGTATCCACATAATATCTATGGTATAGTATTCAAACAGCACTAATGTGCAATGATTAAAAAGCTGCTATTCACTTTCCAAATAATACCACCATACAATATCTAAACAATAATCCTCTTCTGTGCCCCTAAATGGTGCCATAACCAGTCCACAAAATACCCTTACACGGCATCCAAATAATATGGTCATATAGCTCTCATATTGTGTATAATTCAATATGCTAATTAGTGTGCTGAGTGCACCCTTGGTGTGACCACCGTTTCGTCCACTGGTTTTGTATACCTTTGCCTCCCTCATTGGAGACAGCAGTGGCTTGACTGGAGGGAGTACTGTCTGCAGAGAAAGCTCAAGCCTGTGCTGTCAATCACAAGTGAGGGAGGGTATGGCATGCAGAACCAGTGGGCGTAAAGGTGCACTGAGCCTTTTAGTCACACAAAGGGTGCACCGAGAACACTGATTAGCATATTTGATTAAACATCAGTTTTTGCTGGATTGAGGCAGCTATTCAGACACTAAAGGTGCATTATATATATATATATATATATATATCCATATAATATATATATGGCTATACTCCCTACAAGGCTATGTGCCAGGAGATTTTTTGTTTTGCTCCTGTCCCCCCCCCCCCTTCTTCCAAGAGCTTTAACTATTTAGGCAAGACAAGTTGTATTTTTGAATGTCACCATTCACTTTTCCATACAATATACTGAAAAAAGAGGAAAAATGCTAAGTGGGGTGAATTGGGGAAAAAATACATTTCCACCATTGTTTTTTGTTTTTACAAGATTCATTATCTGTTAAGTTTTTTTTTGGTGAGCAATTTTATTGATGACATTTTAGGGTCCATAGCATATTTTAATAGTGTATATTTAATACTTGTATGTTTTAGTAAGCATGCGTTTATATATGTGTGTATAGTATACAGTATATATGGTGCATATATAGTACGTGTGTTGTGTATATATGGTTTTTGGGTGTATACAGCAGATGTAACATACATTAATTGCATGTGTTTAGTGTATATATGGTGGATACATAAAAGTAGTATGTTTGTATATGTATTTGTAGCAAATATTGTGTGTCAAGTAAATTTGCATGTGTGTGACTAGTGTACATATGGTGTATATGTGTGCATCATATATATGGAGTATAAATGTGTGTATTCAGGGGCTGACATATAGTTGGTGCAACCTGGTGACCCAAGAGGTAAAGGGGCCTATTTCCACCTCCGATGCAGGTGGAAACTGATGAGCTATTGGGCTACAAAGGGCCCATATATTGTTCTTGCACAGGGGCCCTCTTCTGTCTGTGTCTGTCAGTGTGTATATAGTAAAAAAATATGTGTACTGATGGATGTCCTATACCATTTATAATTGCCCCTTTGGGTGTCTGCTGACTTTGTTGGTGCGGTTTGTGCCCCCATCTGTTTCCCTGTTTGTTGTGTGTTTGTTCCCTCAGGTTGTGCTCTCTCTGTGGTGAACATGTGGTGGGTATGAATGAGGAGAATTTTTAGGAGGAGCTCTGAGGAGCTGTTGGAGAGGAGCCATTTTGGATTGACAAGGAGGTGGCGCATTAAGGGTTGATGACCATTTTCATACCGCACTATTAATCCTTGCCACCATGTAGTGTGTGAGAAACATGTTTCCCTGAGAAGTTTAAAGAGAGCAAGAGCTAAATAGCCCTCAGCATTCATAGATTCAGGTGGGACGTCCAAGCTTGATTTCCATCAGCTCCATAGTATACATCTTCTTTCGGTGGCTGCAAGTGTGCCTAAAGGATTATTCCCAAAAATAGGATAGAGGAAAACTTGCTTATTGCTGGGAGTCTGACCGCTGGGACCTCCAGGGATCCCGAGAACTGTGCTCGGCAGTCCTGTCATGAATGGAGAGGAGGAGCACATGCCGGGCCTCCAGTCCATTTATTGTCTACGGCAGTGTTCCCCAACTTAAGTCCTCAAGGCCCACCAACAGGTGATGTTTTCAGGATTTCCTTAGTATTGCCAAGGTGATAATTCCATCACCTGCACAGGCAATAATTCCATCACCTGTGCAATGTGCAATACTAAGGAAATCCTGCAAACATGACCTGTTGGTTGGCCTTGAGGACTGGAGTTGGGGAACACTGGTCTATGGGACAGTCAGAAAAAGCCAAGTACTTTACTCAGCAGATGCATAGACAATGCATGGAGCAGATGCAGCACATACACCTCTCCTCTCCTTTCAGGACAGGGCTGCAGAGCCCCATTCTTAAAGTAATAGAGCTCCATTTTCAGAATCCCTTTGAGGTTCCAACAATTGATCCCCACTCTCCCCAGCAATCAGTAAATTAATCCCTGTGCTATGAATAGGGGAAAACTTGCTTATTGGGGAATAACGCTTTGGGCTTGTTCACATGGTACAAGTGCTGTCTGTGATAAAAAACGGACAGGACTTTGACTAATGTTATTCCATGGGGCGATTAAGATGACCGATTTTTTTCACTAAACGAATTGCATGTGAATCAAAGCGTGCACTCGTTTTTTACGTAAATCAGATGAGACTCAGCCATTCAAGTCTATGTGTGCGTAAAAAAAAACAATGCTATATGGAGCCACAGTATAACATCTGATTTTTAAGAATACATTGCAATTCCTTAACATAGGAAACTACAATTGGTCTTGTAAATGATTAATAACTGCTGCTGTAAAAAACGGATTGTATACGGATGACAAGTGATAAAAAATCATCCCACATTTCTAGACGAAACTCTAAATGATTTTTATACGCTCGTGAACCTACCCTTTTAGTGATAAAATGAGTTGAAGCCTATTGTATGTGTCCATGTCATCTTCATAACAGGCCCTGATCACATTTGGTGCACTTGTGTATACTGTATGTCGGTGGTATACATATGGTGAATGCATATATACAGTGGCATGTAAAAGTTTGGGCACCCCTGGTCAAAATTACTGTAATTGTGAAGAATTAAGCAAGTTGTAGATGAAATGATCTCTAAAAGACCTAAAGTTAAAGATGACACATTTCCTTTGTATTTTACGCAAAATATACATATATAGTATTTTTTTACATTTTAAAAATTACAAAAATGAAAATGGGCCAATGCAAAAGTTTGGGCACCCCTGGAGATTTGTGTGCTAAGATAACTTTGACCAAGGTTTCAGATCTTAATTAGCCTGATAGGGTTATAGCTTGTTCACCATCATCGTTAGGAAAGGCCAGGTGATGCAAATTTCCAGCTTTATAAAAACCCAGCCTCCTCTAACCTTGTGCCAAAAACCAGCAGCCATGGGCTCCTCTACGCAGCTGCCTAGCACCTGAATATGAAAATGGTGGAGGCCCACAAAGCAGGAGAAGGCTATAAGAAGATAGCAAAGTGTATTCAAGTTGCCCTTTCCTCAGTTCAAAATGTAATTAAGAAATGGCAGTTAACAGGAACGGTGGAGGTAAAGATAAGGTCTGGAAGACCAAGCAAAATTTCAGTGAGAGCTGCTTGTAGGATTGCTAGAGAGACAAATCAGAACCCCTGCTTAACTGCAAAATACCTTCAGAAAGATTTAGCAGACTCTGGAGTTGTGGTACATTGTTCTACTGTTCAGAGACACCTGCACAAATATGGCCTTCATGGAAGAGTCATCAGAAGAAAAGCTCCCCTGCATCCTCACCATAAAATTCAGAGTCAGAAGTATGAAAAAGAACATCTAAACAAGCCTGATGAATTTTGGAAACAAGTCCTGTGGACCGATGAGGTTAAAGTAGAACTCTTTGGACACAATGATCAAAGGTATGTGTGGAGAAAAACGGGCACAGAATTTCAGGAAAAGAACATCTCGCCAACCATTAAGCATGGGGGTGGATCAATCCTGCTTTGCGGTTGTGTTGAAGTCAATGGCACGGGGAATATTTTACGGGTAGAGGGAAGAATGGATTCAATGAAATTTCAACAAATTCTTGATGCAAACATAACATCATCTGTAAAAAAAACTGTAGTTGAAAAGAGGATGACTTCTACAAATGGATAATGATCCTAAACACACATCAACATCCACAATAGACTACCTCAAAAGGTGCAAGCTGAAGGTTTTACAATGGCGCTCACAGTCCCCTAATCTGAACATCATAGAAGGTGACTAGACCTCAAAATAGTAGTGCATGCAATACGACCCAGGAATCTCACAGAACTGAAAGAATATTCCAATGAAGAATCAATGAAAATCCCTTAAACAAGAATTGAAAGACTCTTGTCTGTTTAGAAAGGGCGTTTACAAGCTGTGATACTCTCAAAAGGGGGCGCTACTAGGTACTAACCATGCAATGTGAACTGAGGTCTAAGATGGTAGACATGCAAGAAATAGGAGCATGTTCACACTAGCAAAAAAGAAACAAAACCTACAAAAGACAAAAGACAAAAATATATCTCATACCCTACCATCATTATATATAAATGTAAAGCAAAGTTGCATAATAAACATAGGGTACTTAGTGAACTATTTTTGATCAAAAAAAGTATACAAGCCGTCCCACCAGCGGCAAGGTGACCCTAAATTGGGACGGTACCTATACTGCCTATATTAAAAACCTTACTGTATATCAAAGTTGAAGTAATGCATATAAAAGGGTAGACAAATAGGACCGGGTCCCAACTCCAGACCACCCAGGCCCGTGGTAAGCTACATATATACCAGTCAGCTCAACAACGGTTTTTAATATAGGCAGTATAGGTACCGTCCCAATTTAGGGTCACCTTGCCGCTGGTGGGACGGCTTGTATACTTTTTTTGATCAAAAATAGTTCACTAAGTACCCTATGTTTATTATGCAACTTTGCTTTACATTTATATATAATGATGGTAGGGTATGAGATATATTTTTGTCTTTTGTCTTTTGTAGGTTTTGTTTCTTTTTTGCTAGTGTGAATGTGACACCCCAGGGGTCTGGTTGCCACAGTGATAGAGATTTTATGTCTGAGAGCAGGTGGGAGGTCCTTTGGTCAGGGATCCTGTGCATGCCACACCTCCTGCCCAGTCTTGGGAAGGGAAGAACTTCCCCTATATAAACCCGGGGCTGAAGCAGGGTTAGGAGTCAAGGAGAGTAGAGACAAGAAACAGTCACAGGAAGAAACAGCAGAAGCTCAGTGGGAGCAATACTACTACAAGTCAGGGGCTGGCAGCTGCAGAGCTCGCCCTGACTGAGAAGCTTTCTTACCGGACCCGGCGTCCGAGGCTGTGGGGACTAACTCTTACCCAGCAGCAGAAGCCGACCGGCAGGGGATTTCAGGTCCTCAGGCCCAGAAACCCGAAGGCACGGTCACACGCGTGGGACCAGCACCTCCATCGTGGAGCAGAAGCCATTAGAAGGCCCCGAGTCACCGGCCATACGGGTGAGCACCACACGGTACACTCAGGGACGTGGGCTACTTATATCCGCTTCTAGCAAGGTAGCCAGAAGAGTGCAGTCAGTTTGGGAGGCCTACAACTCCGCCTGGCCAGGGGAGATCCCATCTGCTCAAGGACTGACCAGGCCCCGTTCACTAGCAAGTACTCCGGGAGGGTCTAACGTTGTTACCAGTAAAGACCCTGAATTACACCGCACCGTCTCTGAGTGGTTCCTGCTACCCCCATCATCCATCTGCTGCCCTGAGGCCATACCCCTCCCGTTTGGGGTTATACCATCTACGCTGCACCATCCATCCACCGGCCTCAGCGGACTGTCCTGCAGCGGCAGCTCCATAGCTGCATTCAACGGGTGGCGTAGTCGTCCTACATCTACCGCTGTTACATCGCCGCTCAGTTTGACTCCCTGGGCACGGACCGGGTCACCGCCACGAGACTACAACCCTCAAGAGATCCGGCTCCGGGTAAGCTCCCGTGTGCGCAACGCAGCGCAACACAGGCCCAGGGGCGCGTCAACTTTTGGCGTAGTCGGCAGGATTTCGTGCCCGCAACCACCGGGTACTGCGTGCCTGAAAAGCAAAGACTGTTCAAACTTACCAGTGGTGAGGTTTCCCGCCATCCGGCGCCATCTTCTGCCTTCTTCCCGCCGTCCGCGAAGTTTTCCCGCCATCCGGCGCCATCTTCGGCCTTCCTCCCGCCATCCGTTGAGTTTTCCCGCCATTGGACGCCATCTTGAGGACGCCGCGCGGGAAGAAGAGGGGCGTGGACTTCGAAAGCGCGCGAGAACTGAAGCCCCGCCTCACGTCCGGACGTTGCGTAAGGTCCTGGAAGGAGCCCAGCAGACGCCGACGTCACCGGAGCGCGACGGAAGGTCCTCAACCCTGACGATCCACTGCGGAGCCGCGGCCTACGGAAGAGGATCATCGCAAGGTAGGCCACGGTCCACTAGGGGGGAGGAAGATGTCGGATACGGAGGAGAGCTTCACTGCCTCAACCCCCGCCAGCGCCACCGCTGCTGCAGTTATGCCCTTCACCATGCCCTATATCCCGGGAGCAGCTTGGCTACCCCAGTACTCAGGGGAGTCACATACCCTGCATGACTTTAGAGAAAAGCTGGATAGCCTCTTCCAGGTGTACCCCCTCACAGAAGAGCAAAAAGTGAGCATCCTGGTGGCCCAACTAACCGGGGCAGCTAAAAGGGAAGTAAAATCCTGGCCACCTGGGAGGAAGACTGTCGCAGGGATACTAACCCGGCTGAAGGATACCTTTGATACCCGCACCTCAGCCGAGATTAAGCTTAGATTCTACGGGTGCAAGCAGCGAGCGCATGAGAGTATAAGGGACTATGCACTAAACCTACAAGAGGCCCTGAGGGCCATTAAGCAGACCGACCCTGATGGAGTGGGAAACGAGGACAGGCTGTTGACTGAACAATTTATAGAGGGACTGTATTGTAATGCCCACCGAACCCAGTTGCGGGCGATGGCCTTACAGGATCCCCATCTGGGCTTTGCACAGTTCAAGGACAGAGCCATCCGGGTGCTCCGAGAACCAGCACCGGGTGGCGTTATGACCCACAGGCGCCCAGCTATTACTTACCACCAGGAGGCGGCGCCCTTGTCGGCAGGGCCTGTGGGAGCTGATGCGCAGGCTTTGGACAATGACCCGGCTCCAGACCTACACCATCAGGTCCAAGAGCTAGTTAAGAGCGTTGCTGCGCTAACCCGAACTGTGCAGTCTTTACAGGTTTCCACCCCAGGGAAGATCCAGCTGGCATCCGGACCGGAGGACATCCCGTGGCGTCGACCAAGGAGGACCCCACCGGCCAGAGGAAGACCCAGTGACCGATACAGCGAGGACGGACGACCCATCTGCCGCCGCTGCAATCAACCCGGACATATGGCAAGGTACTGTTCTTTAAACGGGCACAACCTGGGGTAGAGGGCCAACCCCCAGGAAAAAGATCACCAGGCCCATCGAACTGGCGCGACAGATATGTGGGAGGACGTCCAGTCTTGCCTGTGGTACTGGATGGCATTCCCATGAGTGCCCTACTGGACACCGGGTCACAGGTCACCACCATCCCGTACGTGCTCTTCAAGCAGTACTGGAATGACTCGGATATTACCCGCTACCCTGACGACGACTTGAGTATCATCGCCAGCAATGGCCAGCCCGTGCCACAGATCGGATTTAAAGAGGTGACCATCAAAATCGGTAGAGTCGAACTGGCAGCACAGGGACTGATCATTGTAGATATTGACAAACACGAGAGTCACCCAAAAATAACTCTAGGAACTAATGTAATTGAAAATTGTCTTGCAGAGGTGATTTTCCTTTTACAGCAGGTTGCCAAGAACGCCAGCTCCGGCGAGCAGCGGGTGCTCCAGAAAGAGATCCGGGCACTGATGCGACGGCAACAGGTGGAACTCTCCGGCGGTGAGATTGGTAGCGTAAGAATGTGTGACCCTTTTCCTATTGCCATGCCCCCAAAAAGTGAAATGATGATTTGGTGCCGGGCAGCTATTGGTCTGAGAGGTAGAGATTACCAGGCAATGGTAGAACCAGTTTACTCAGACAGTAGGCCCACCATTTTGACAGCACGGGGGGTGGTCAATGTACGCCATGGGAGGGTGCCCGTTCGCATAATCAATATCGGGGAGAGGGAAGTGTACCTGCCCCGGTATGCCACGCTAGCCAAATTATATACCATTAACCAAAATGCTATACAATCTGTGGAACCCTTGCCTCCATCTCACCCGGAGGAAGGTAACGGCTCTAAGAAAACAAAGGAGGACTGGTGTCAGCAACTACATTTGGGTACTGACTCCACTCCCTCACATCAGAAACAGGGAGTCTATCGGGTGGTTCAAGAGTACGAGAGAGTGTTTAGTAAACACCCGTTAGACTTCGGGCGAGTCAAGGGGGTAGAACACCACATCCCCACAGGAGACCATCCTCCCATAAAAGAGAGGTATCGACCCGTACCCCCTGCACACTACCAACACGCCAAGGGGATGCTTAGAGACATGAAGGAGGCTGGGGTGATCAGGGATAGCTGTAGCCCCTGGGCAGCTCCACTAGTCTTAGTCCGAAAGAAAGACAACACCATGAGGATGTGTGTAGATTACCGGAAAATCAACCGTATCACACACAAGGATGCGTACCCCTTACCAAGGATAGAGGAGTCATTGGCTGCTTTAAGATCTGCTAACTTCTTCTCTACCTTGGATCTCACTAGCGGGTACTGGCAGGTTCCTGTAGCAGAGGCGGACCGGGAGAAGACCGCATTCACCACCCCGATGGGACTTAGCGAGTTCACCTGCATGCCGTTCGGACTCTGCAACGCACCAGGAACCTTCCAACGACTAATGGAGTGTTGTCTGGGCCACAGAAACTTCGAGACGGTCCTGTTGTACCTGGACGATGTCATCGTATATTCCAAGACGTATGAGGACCACCTGAAACACCTGGCGGAAGTGTTCGAAGCTCTGGCGAGTTACGGCCTAAAGGTGAAACCCTCCAAGTGTCACCTCCTGAAACCAAAGGTGCAGTACCTGGGACACGTGGTGAGCGCTGACGGAGTTGCTCCCGACTCTGATAAGATCACCGCAATTAAGGAATGGCCAAGCCCCTCCAGCATAAAAGAAGTGCGGCAGTTCCTCGGGTTGGTAGGCTACTACCGAAGGTTTATTCCCGGTTTCACCAAGAAGGCAGCACCTATGCAGGACCTCCTGATAGGCCAGTCCCGGAAGGCCAAGAACCAGAAGCCGCCCTTCAAATGGGAGGAGCTGGAAGAAGAGTCCTTCCGCCAGCTGAAGATGGCCCTCACGGGGGACGAAATCCTGGCGTACCCGGATTATAGCCAGCCCTTTATCCTCTACACCGACGCAAGTAACATCGGGCTAGGAGCCGTACTGTCCCAGATCCAGCAGGGGAAGGAACGAGTAATCGCCTACGCCAGCCGAAAACTGCGACCCACCGAAAGGAACCCCGAGAATTACAGCTCATTTAAGCTGGAGTTCCTGGCCGTAGTATGGGCAGTCACCGAGCGCTTTAAGCATTACCTCGCTTCTTCCCGGTTCACCGTGTACACGGATAACAACCCGTTGACACACCTGGACACGGCAAGACTCGGTGCCCTGGAGCAGAGGTGGATGGCCCGTCTGTCCAACTACGAGTTCACAATCAAATACCGGGCAGGACGCTCCAATACCAACGCGGACGCCCTGTCCAGGATGCCCAACCTGCCGGACGGAGGAGAAGATCCGGAGGGACTGGAAGAAGTTGAACTCCCTGCGTTCCACTGTCATGGGACTATTCAGTATTCCCACCAGGTAAGGAGTAAGCAGACTGCTACGTTGAACCCCTTACCCCACTACAACTGGGCGGAAACGCAAGACAGCGACCCTGCCGTCCGACTGGTGAAGGAGATGCTGACTCGGCCGGAGGCTCGCCTTGAACCAGACGCTCCGGAGGAAGCCAAACAACTATGGGCAGAGAAGAGTCGACTGTTCCTTTACAAAGGGAAGTTGTGCCGCAGAATGGTTAACTCCCAGACGCATGAATTACTCTGGCAAGTAGTGGTGCCACGAAGGGACGCAGCCATGGTGATGGAGGCATACCACGACGGAGCTGGGCACTTCGGGTGGAAGAAGCTGGAGTTCCTGCTGCGCGAGCGGTTCCACTGGGTAGGCATGAGGGGAACCATTGAGAAGTGGTGCAGAGACTGTGGCCCGTGCAACCTGAGAAGGAAGGACCGTGCCAGCCAGAAGACTCCCCTGCAGTCCATCGTCACCCGGCAACCGTTGGAACTGGTAGCCTTGGATCATGTAAAACTGACCCCAAGCAGAAGTGGCTACGTCTACGCGTTAACCATCGTGGATCATTACTCCCGGTTTCTGGTTGTCGTCCCCGTCAAGGACTTAACGGCTCAAACAGCAGCTAGAGCCTTCCAGCAGCACTTTTGCCGTCCACACGGGTACCCGGACCAAGTGCTGACGGACCAGGGACCTGCCTTTGAAGCGGAGGTCTTCCAGGAATTCTGCAATCTGTATGGCTGCCGGAAGATAAGGACGACACCCTACCATCCGCAAACTAATGGACTTTGTGAGAAAATGAACCAGGTGGTAATGGATCTTCTAAAAACGTTGCCCCTGGAAGAACGCAGTCTGTGGCCTGAGAAGTTGCCCGATCTGGTGGACCTATACAACCACATCCCGGTAGGTTCCACCAACTGTACCCCGGCTTACCTAATGAGGGCAAGACCTGGTAAGTTACCTGTTGACCTGGAAATGGGAGTCCTGACACCCGAGGACACTTCACCAGAAACAGACTGGGACACAGAGAGGCAGCAGCAGTACCGGAGAGTACAGGAGAGCGTGGAGCGAAGTCTCTGTCAGGCTAGGGAAAGACAAGAGAAAACTTACAACCAGTATGCTCCCGCTGTTCCCCTGGTACCCGGAGAGCAGGTCTTGAAGAGGAAGAGACGGCTCCACAAGTTGGATGACCAGTGGGAAAAGGACCCGTACACCGTACTGCCCTCAAGCCACGAGAACCCGAAGGTTTGTACCATCAGTAAAGACGGAGGGGAAACCACAGCTATTGTATCCCGGGACCACCTGAAGAAGTGTCCCGAACAACTGAGGAACCCTGAAGAGGAACAAGAAGACCATCGACCCGTAGAGGAAAGGGAAGATATGGTTAGTACTGTGCTCGGGGACTTCCCTCGGTCTTGGACTCAAGTCAATGGTGCGGTTGTGGTACCCGTACTCACCTTCCTCCAACCAGCCTCCCAAGCACCTACGGAGCAACAGGTAGAGCTGGAAGAACAGCCGGTCCAGGAGGCAGAAGACCCCACACCCGCAGACCAGGAGGATCAACCCTCTGCTTGCAGTGAGCCTGCCATATCCCTAGTGAGCCAAAGAGCCCGTAGACAGCTGCCCAGTTTACCCTTGACAGCTCCTACACCCTGTAGTTCAGGGCTAGGCAGTCAGCTCCGTAGGTCCACTAGGGCCACTAGAGGCCAGTTACCCGCACGGTGGAGGATTTGAAGTGTATAAATTGTTTTATTTATGTTTACCTGTGTATTGTTGCTTGTGTATAATTTTGTGTTTCTAGTTATTTGTAGGAGTCCTTGGTGGATTTACCGGGAATCCTGTGTACATAGTTGGAGCGTAACCCAGGACGGACTAAAGACTGTTAAGGACTCGGGGTAGGACAAACCCCTACCTGGTTACGTCTCCCTGTTTTGGTGAAATGGACACCTTGCTTTTCTTCAAAGACTGCACCCGGTTACGGACATGCCGTAACCATCTTTATATGTTTTTCTTATTGTATTATTATTGTTTTTATCTTGTTATGTTTTTCTAAAATATGTTTAGTCCCGGAGTACTAAATTTCACTAGGGGGGAATGTGACACCCCAGGGGTCTGGTTGCCACAGTGATAGAGATGTTACGTCTGAGAGCAGGTGGGAGGTCCTTTGGTCAGGGATCCTGTGCATGCCACACCTCCTGCCCAGTCTTGGGAAGGGAAGAACTTCCCCTATATAAACCCGGGGCTGAAGCAGGGTTAGGAGTCAAGGAGAGTAGAGACAAGAAACAGTCACAGGAAGAAACAGCAGAAGCTCAGTGGGAGCAATACTACTACAAGTCAGGGGCTGGCAGCTGCAGAGCTCGCCCTGACTGAGAAGCTTTCTTACCGGACCCGGCGTCCGAGGCTGTGGGGACTAACTCTTACCCAGCAGCAGAAGCCGACCGGCAGGGGATTTCAGGTCCTCAGGCCCAGAAACCCGAAGGCACGGTCACACGCGTGGGACCAGCACCTCCATCGTGGAGCGGAAGCCATTAGAAGGCCCCGAGTCACCGGCCATACGGGTGAGCACCACACGGTACACTCAGGGACGTGGGCTACTTATATCCGCTTCTAGCAAGGTAGCCAGAAGAGTGCAGTCAGTTTGGGAGGCCTACAACTCCGCCTGGCCAGGGGAGATCCCATCTGCTCAAGGACTGACCAGGCCCCGTTCACTAGCAAGTACTCCGGGAGGGTCTATCGTTGTTACCAGTAAAGACCCTGAATTACACCGCACCGTCTCTGAGTGGTTCCTGCTACCCCCATCATCCATCTGCTGCCCTGAGGCCATACCCCTCCCGTTGGGGGTTATACCATCTACGCTGCACCATCCATCCACCGGCCTCAGCGGACTGTCCTGCAGCAGCAGCTCCATAGCTGCATTCAACGGGTGGCGTAGTCGTCCTACATCTACCGCTGTTACATCGCCGCTCAGTTTGACTCCCTGGGCACGGACCGGGTCACCGCCACGAGACTACAACCCTCAAGAGATCCGGCTCCGGGTAAGCTCCCGTGTGCGCAACGCAGCGCGACACAGGCCCAGGGGCGCGTCATGAACATGCTCCTATTTCTTGCATGTCTACCATCTTAGACCTCAGTTCACATTGCCTGGTTTTTTGTCTTGTTTGCATTCTGTGCAATTTAAGGGTGTGGCATCCCCTTTGTTGAGCTGACTGGTATATATGTAGCTTACCACGGGCCTGGGTGGTCTGGAGTTGGGACCCGGTCCTATTTGTCTACCCTTTTATATGCATTACTTCAACTTTGATATACAGTAAGGTTTTTACTATAGGCAGTATAGGTACCGTCCCAATTTAGGGTCACCTTGCCGCTGGTGGGACGGCTTGTATACTTTTTTTGATCAAAAATAGTTCACTAAGTACCCTATGTTTATTATGCAACTTTGCTTTACATTTATATATAATGATGGTAGGGTATGAGATATATTTTTGTCTTTTGTAGGTTTTGTTTCTTTTTTGCTAGTGTGAACATGCTCCTATTTCTTGCATGTCTACCATCTTAGACCTCAGTTCACATTGCCTGTTTTTTTGTCTTGTTTGCATTCTGTGCAATTTAAGGGTGTGGCATCCCCTTTGTTGAGCTGACTGGTATATATGTAGCTTACCACGGGCCTGGGTGGTCTGGAGTTGGGACCCGGTCCTATTTGTCTACCCTTTTATATGCATTACTTCAACTTTGATATACAGTAAGGTTTTTAATATAGGCAGTATAGGTACCGTCCCAATTTAGGGTCACCTTGCCGCTGGTGGGACGGCTTGTATACTTTTTTTGATCAAAAATAGTTCACTAAGTACCCTATGTTTATTATGCAACTTTGCTTTACATTTATATATAATGATGGTAGGGTATGAGATATATTTTTGTCTTTTGTAGGTTTTATTTCTTTTTTGCTAGTGTGAACATGCTCCTATTTCTTGCATGTCTACCATCTTAGACCTCAGTTCACATTGCCTGTTTTTTTGTCTTGTTTGCATTCTGTGCAATTTAAGGGTGTGGCATCCCCTTTGTTGAGCTGACTGGTATATATGTAGCTTACCACGGGCCTGGGTGGTCTGGAGTTGGGACCCGGTCCTATTTGTCTACCCTTTTATATGCATTACTTCAACTTTGATATACAGTAAGGTTTTTAATATAGGCAGTATAGGTACCGTCCCAATTTAGGGTCACCTTGCCGCTGGTGGGACGGCTTGTATACTTTTTTTGATCAAAAATAGTTCACTAAGTACCCTATGTTTATTATGCAACTTTGCTTTACATTTATATATAATGATGGTAGGGTATGAGATATATTTTTGTCTTTTGTAGGTTTTGTTTCTTTTTTGCTAGTGTGAACATGCTCCTATTTCTTGCATGTCTACCATCTTAGACCTCAGTTCACATTGCCTGGTTTTTTGTCTTGTTTGCATTCTGTGCAATTTAAGGGTGTGGCATCCCCTTTGTTGAGCTGACTGGTATATATGTAGCTTACCACGGGCCTGGGTGGTCTGGAGTTGGGACCCGGTCCTATTTGTCTACCCTTTTATATGCATTACTTCAACTTTGATATACAGTAAGGTTTTAATATAGGCAGTATAGGTACCGTCCCAATTTAGGGTCACCTTGCCGCTGGTGGGACGGCTTGTATACTTTTTTTGATCAAAAATAGTTCACTAAGTACCCTATGTTTATTATGCAACTTTGCTTTACATTTATATATAATGATGGTAGGGTATGAGATATATTTTTGTCTTTTGTCTTTTGTAGGTTTTGTTTCTTTTTTGCTAGTGTGAACATGCTCCTATTTCTTGCATGTCTACCATCTTAGACCTCAGTTCACATTGCCTGTTTTTTTGTCTTGTTTGCATTCTGTGCAATTTAAGGGTGTGGCATCCCCTTTGTTGAGCTGACTGGTATATATGTAGCTTACCACGGGCCTGGGTGGTCTGGAGTTGGGACCCGGTCCAATTTGTCTACCCTTTTATATGCATTACTTCAACTTTGATATACAGTAAGGTTTTTAATATAGGCAGTATAGGTACCGTCCCAATTTAGGGTCACCTTGCCGCTGGTGGGACGGCTTGTATACTTTTTTTGATCAAAAATAGTTCACTAAGTACCCTATGTTTATTATGCAACTTTGCTTTACATTTATATATAATGATGGTAGGGTATGAGATATATTTTTGTCTTTTGTCTTTTGTAGGTTTTGTTTCTTTTTTGCTAGTGTGAACATGCTCCTATTTCTTGCATGTCTACCATCTTAGACCTCAGTTCACATTGCCTGGTTTTTTGTCTTGTTTGCATTCTGTGCAATTTAAGGGTGTAGCATCCCCTTTGTTGAGCTGACTGGTATATATGTAGCTTACCACGGGCCTGGGTGGTCTGGAGTTGGGACCCGGTCCTATTTGTCTACCCTTTTATATGCATTACTTCAACTTTGATATACAGTAAGGTTTTTAATATAGGCAGTATAGGTACCGTCCCAATTTAGGGTCACCTTGCCGCTGGTGGGACGGCTTGTATACTTTTTTTGATCAAAAATAGTTCACTAAGTACCCTATGTTTATTATGCAACTTTGCTTTACATTTATATATAATCATGGTAGGGTATGAGATATATTTTTGTCTTTTGTAGGTTTTGTTTCTTTTTTGCTAGTGTGAACATGCTCCTATTTCTTGCATGTCTACCATCTTAGACCTCAGTTCACATTGCCTGGTTTTTTGTCTTGTTTGCATTCTGTGCAATTTAAGGGTGTGGCATCCCCTTTGTTGAGCTGACTGGTATATATGTAGCTTACCACGGGCCTGGGTGGTCTGGAGTTGGGACCCGGTCCTATTTGTCTACCCTTTTATATGCATTACTTCAACTTTGATATACAGTAAGGTTTTTAATATAGGCAGTATAGGTACCGTCCCAATTTAGGGTCACCTTGCCGCTGGTGGGACGGCTTGTATACTTTTTTTGATCAAAAATAGTTCACTAAGTACCCTATGTTTATTATGCAACTTTGCTTTACATTTATATATAATGATGGTAGGGTATGAGATATATTTTTGTCTTTTGTAGGTTTTGTTTCTTTTTTGCTAGTGTGAACATGCTCCTATTTCTTGCATGTCTACCATCTTAGACCTCAGTTCACATTGCCTGGTTTTTTGTCTTGTTTGCATTCTGTGCAATTTAAGGGTGTGGCATCCCCTTTGTTGAGCTGACTGGTATATATGTAGCTTACCACGGGCCTGGGTGGTCTGGAGTTGGGACCCGGTCCTATTTGTCTACCCTTTTATATGCATTACTTCAACTTTGATATACAGTAAGGTTTTTAATATAGGCAGTATAGGTACCGTCCCAATTTAGGGTCACCTTGCCGCTGGTGGGACGGCTTGTATACTTTTTTTGATCAAAAATAGTTCACTAAGTACCCTATGTTTATTATGCAACTTTGCTTTACATTTATATATAATGATGGTAGGGTATGAGATATATTTTTGTCTTTTGTCTTTTGTAGGTTTTAGGTACTAACCATGCAGGGTGCCCAAACTTTTGCAACGGCCCATTTTCCTTTTTGTAATTTTTCAAATAAAAAAGATAAAAATATATTTTTTTTGCCTAAAATATAAAGGAAATGTGTCATCTTTAACTTTAGGCCTTTTAGAGATCATTTCATCTTCAACTTGCTTAACTGCTCACAAATAACAGTAATTTTGACCAGGGGTGACAATTTTGACCAAGTTTTTACATGCCACTGTATGTTTGAGGTATATGTGCCCAGCTGCTGTTTGTCATCCATTTCCCATTGAGTAAGGAACTTGTAGAAAATCTGTTGTTGAATCCATAGCCCAGTTTGCCCTGCCTCGCTACATAAAAATATCATCTGTTCAGTCCCCTACGGGGAAGGTGCAGCATGTAGCTGTTTATTCATCATACAAAAAAGAAGTCAAAGGGACCCTTTATATAGGGAAATTAGAGAAATACATTGAGGAACTGTCTCTTCAGTCTTCTTTACACTCCCTGATGTCTGATACTAGAAGGTTATCTGCCATTTGGCACCCACTTTCACCTCTTGCCATTCTGAAACATAAATTGATGACCAATCGCCATGATCTTTTCAAACCATCACAACTACTGGTGATATGGTGGTTAAAGGAGACTTTAACTCTCCGTTATACGAAATGTGCTTTCTTTCTAGTTTCCAGGCGGGTTATTATAGATGAAGGTCCTGCAACATTTATCTACCTATAATTCACAATCAGAGTATCAATTTGGTTTTCTGTCACCTCGGGATATTGGATTGCGCAGTTTACATTACTTTATATTGACAAAAGTGCACTGTAAAGGAGAAGACAAGTACAGACACCAAATACCTATTATATCCCGTACAAGTGTCCCTTTCATATACCGATATAGGGTATATCCGGAAGATAAACAGACAGTGTCCCTATAGTTGATATATGTACAAGTGATAAGAAGTAATGAGCTGGAAATGTGAAAAGGACATGATATGCTAATTTTCCTAACCCAATGCAGTCCTGCTCATAGTTATTGGCACCACTTCATTTTTTCATAGACTGTATAATATCTTCAGAAATGAATGGAAATGTACCAAAGTTATATCCTCAGGATTTTTTAATTAGTGGTCCAAAGTAATACAACAATAAAACATTGTTTCTCATCTTCCATGTTGCAATTTTAAAGAAGAAACAGAATAAACACCATGTGCAGCAATAAAGGCACCCCTAATTAATACTTGGCTGCACACCCTTTGGCATTGCTGACAGCCTCCAAATGTTTCTGGTATACAGTGTCCATTTTAGGACATGATCAGATATCAAAATCAAACATCAGAATGATGTCAGTTTGAGCCTAAATACCCTGTCTGAGAACTGATTCTGACAAGTGATTTTGACAAGTGATCCTGACAAGTGATTCTGACCAGTGATTCTGACCAGTGATCCTGATAAGTGACTTTGACAAGTGACTTTTACAACTGTAATAATAATAAAAGAAGTAACAGTTCGCTGATGGGACTTGAACCCAAAATTCTGTGTCCCAAAGCCAATGCACTAACCACTAAGCTATAAACTCAGTGGTAAAAACCTAGGAGTTCTATTTGGTGATTTGGTGATATGATTTTCAGTGTCTAAAACTCATTGGGACTTATGCACAGACTGCAAGCAAGCCAAATTCAAATGATGTTTGATTCTGATGTGTGAAGAAAGTCAAGTAACAAACTCATTCATCAAACTCATACATCATTTAAATTTGGTTTGGACAATGTTTGTGTGAAAGTCCTGATTGCACTGAAAATAACATAATCAAGTAGAATGCCCACTTTTCTTTAATGAGTGTAAAGCTCAATGGTAAGTGTGCTGATTGTGAAACATGTCCTCTTGGGTACAAGTCCCTGTAGGGACACAGAGATTTTTATTAATTATTATTATCATCCTTTCAAACCAAAACTATGTATGACACAAATGCCTTACCATTAAACTATAGGTTCATTATTTGATTATTTAGGTAGTGATTAGTGTTGAGCGAGCATGCTCGACACTGCTCGGTACTCGCCCGAGCAGCTCACTACTCGGGATGTTTAGCAAGCACCGAGCATTTTCGGATTACTCGGGCGGGAGCTCGGGTCTCCGCCCTACATGTTTGGCGCTCTTTACAGAGTCAATAAACATGCAGGGATTGCCAGCCAGTCACTGTAATGCCGCAGCCATGTTGGTTGTGGGCATTACAGTGATTGGCTGGCCGCACAGCGTCACCTCGAGTATTTAAAACCGGGCGCCGCCATCTTGGACGCAGTCGCTCCGGATCAGACAGCGTAGGGAGAGTGCTGATGAGCTAGGGAGAGATTTATACTGCGAAATAGGTAGTGTAGGGTCTCTAAAGCCTGCAAAATCAAACAAACAGTCCTTCTGAGGACTAATATCCATCCCAGATATCAGGCAGGCAGGCTGTATAGGAGACGCAGTGGTTATACCAACAAACACTGCTTTACAGTCCTGTGTGCTGCTGCTGCTCAAATTGCTAGACTTAGCCCCAGGTCTCAGGGGCGAGGAAAAATCCTTTTTTTTTCATCTAAATCCCCTTTTTTTTTTTTTCCTCCTTCACACTGTACAAATACCAGTCTTATTAACCTTTTGCTATCCCCCCCCCCAAAAAAAAAAAATTGAGTGTGTCTGTGAGTGTTCAGACACAAATATATCTGTTTAAAAGAGTCTGGTTTTGGCCAGATAACTAGAACTGTGGCTTTGCAGTTCCACGGTTCAAATCTCTGTATTATCCACTTTTTTGCCTTTTTTCCATAAAAAAAAACAGTTTGAGTGTCTCGCTAACTGTTCAGACACAAATATATCTATTTAAAAAAGTCTGGTATACGCCAGGAAATGAGAACTGTGGTTTTCCTCTTCCACGGTTCAAATCTGGGTGTAATCCACCTTTTTGCCTTTTTTACATAAAAAAAAAACATTTTGAGTGTCTCGCTGACTGTTCAGACACAAATATATCTGTTTAAAAGATTCTGGTGTAGGCCAGAGAAATAGAACAGTGGCTTTCCTCTTCCATGGTTCAAATCTGGGAGTAATCCACCTTTTTTGCCTTTTTTCCATAAAAAAAACAGTTTGAGTGTCTCGCTGATGGTTCAGACACAAATATATCTGTTTAAAATATTCTGGTGTAGGCCAGGTAACTAGAACAGTGGTTTTCCTCTTCCACGGTTCAAATCTGGGTGTAATCCACCTTTTTGCATAAAAAAAAACTGTTTGAGTGTCTCGCTGACTGTTCAGACACAAATATATCTGTTTAAAAGATTCTTGTGTAGGCCAGAGAACTAGAACTGTGGTTTTCCTCTTCCACGGTTCAAATCTGGGTGTAATCCACCTTTTTGCCTTTTTTACATTAAAAAAAAGAGTTTGAGTGTTTCGCTGACTGTTCAGACACAAATATATCTGTTTAAAATATTCTGGTGTAGGCCAGAGAACTAGAACTGTGGTTTTCCTCTTCCATGGTTCAAATCTGGGTGTAATCCACCTTTTTGCCTTTTTTACATAAAAAAAACAGTTTGAGTGTCTCGCTGACTGTTCAGACACAAATATATCTGTTTAAAAGAGTCTGGTGTAGGCCAGAGAACTAGAACTGTGGTTTTCCTCTTCCACGGTTCTAATCTCCTTTTTACTACCCTTTTGCCATTGATAGTGCGAGGGTAAGCTATTTTACTTCATTTACAATGGGCAAGGCGCGTGGCAAGGGATGTGGAACTGGACGCTCTGGTGGTGGTGCGTGCAGAGGACGGGGCCGTGGCCAAGGTGAAAATGTGCCACAACTAACAGCCACATCTTCTCGCTCCCAGTTCTTGACCGAATTACTAGGGAAGCACACAACACCACTATTGCGAACTGATCAGTGTGAACAGGTTATTAATTGGATAGCAGAAAATAATTCCAGTCACCTGGGCACCACCACCTCCGGTCAGTCTTCCACACGGTCAAGTCTTAGTAGCCGTGAGTCTCGACCGCATACTCCTCCTCACCCTGATGCTCCTTCCTCCCACCATGCCGAGTGTTGTTAGACAGCAACTGATCCCACAGTTGGACACTCTGAAGAGCTGTTCACTGGTCCATTTCCATATTTGGGCCCCTCGCCTGCTCCGCTTGAAGTGGTGGAAGAGGAGATCCCATGTAGCGATGGCCAAATATTTGAACAGCCACGGCTACAGGAAGGCGACGCTGGCAATTTGTCACAAGAGGTGGACGATGACGAGACACAATTGCCACGAAGTGATGAGGAGGACCGTGGTGCGGAAGTGGAAGAAGAGGAGGTGGTGGATGATCTAGTAACTGACCCAACATGGCAGGAGGACACGCAGAGCTAGGCCAGCAGCACACAGGGGGAGGGAGGCAGAGTACCCCAACAGGCAGGAAGAAGCAGTGTGGTGGCCGCTGACAGAAGGCGGGCAACCATTCCCCGTAACACCAACACGAGGGACGTTGCTAGTACAACCGGTAGGTCTTCCAGAGTCTGGAATTTTTTTAAAGACTCTGCTGATAACCCCAAAAAGGCCATTTGTACCACCTGCCAGGCCAGCATCAGCAGGGGTGACAAAACTACCAGCCTGACCACCACCAGCATGATCAGGCACATGGCAGCAAAGCACCCAACTTTGTGGGGCGAACCCCAGGGTCCACGACCAGTGTCAGCGGGTGTCACCACTGCTTCTTCCGCTGTTGTGCGTGTAAGAGAACCCCCTGTTGTGCGTGCAAGGCAATCCCCTGTCCATACTGCATGCAAAGATGCCCCCTCCTCTCAGTCTTCACTTGTTATGGCAGTTTCTCAAGAAACAGCATCAACGTCCACGTCCACGTCCCACCGCAGCGTTCATATTCCATATTCCAGACCATTGAACAAAATCGCAAATTCGCAGTCAATGCCCCACAGGCCACAGTCCTAAATTCGCACATTTCATGACTGCTTGCGTTGGAAATGCTGCCTTTTAGGCTGGTGGAGACGGAATCCTTCCGCAACCTTATGGCGGTGGCCGTCCCTTGGTACTCGGGCCCCAGCCGACATTATTTTGCCCGGTGTGCCATCTCTGCACTACACAAGCACGTGTCCCAAAACATCTGCCGTGCCCTCAACAACGCAGTTACTGGGAGAGTCCACCTGACAACGGGCACATGGACAAGTGCTTGTGGCCAGGGAGAGTACATCTCCCTGACGGCACACTGGGTAAACATAGTGGAAGAGGGGACCCAGTCAGATCTTGGGATGGAACACATCCTCCCCACACCGAGGATTGCGGGCCCTATGTCAGTCAGAGTTGCCCCCACAGTGTACAGCTCCTGTGCATCATGCTCCTCCTCCTCCTCATGTTCAGCCTCCATCTCAGATATCACCACATCAGTAACAAGCTGGAAGCACTGCAGTACTGCCTCAGCCAAGCGGCAACAGGCTGTGCTGAAACTCATAAGCTTAGGTGATAAACCTCACACTGCTTGTGAGTTGTGGACAGCTGTGAAAGAGCAGGCAGATCTGTGGCTGAGACCGCCGAACCTACATCCAGGCATGGTCATGTGTGATAATGGCTGTAACCTGGTGGCGGCGTGGGTGGCCTGAGGACAGGGGAGAGGAGGAGGAGGAGAGCATGGTCAGTCGTCATATTGGGGGGGACCTGGAAGTCTTGTCCATTACCAGTCTGGCACACATGGCTGACTTTGTTACGCTGCCTTAACCGTGACCCTCGCGTTGTCAAAATGTTGGGTGACAGTCATCACTGGTTGGTGACACTTTTAGACCCCCGCTACAAGGAGAACTTTCACTCTCTTATTCCTGAGATGGAGAGATCTACAAAAATGGGGCAGTACCAAAAGGCCCTTGCTGCAGAACTGTTAAAAAAATTCCCATCTGAACACGGTAGCGGCAGAGGTCACAGTTTGTTGCCCAATCAAGGCATACAAGCAAGAGAGACGCAACTCCAATCCAGCAGAGGCAGGGGAACACTGTCAACATTCGGGGACAGTTTTCTGAGACCCGCCCAGCTTACAGGCCCTGAGGCGCGGGGTACTCTCACAAGGAGTGGAAAGTTTCAAAAGATGGCGAGGGAGTACCTTGCTGACGGTACCAGTGTCCTCCGTGATTCCTCTGTGCCTTTTAATTATTGGGTATCCAAGCTGGATACTAGGAATGAACTAGCTCTGTACGCCTTGGAGGTCCTGGCCTGCCCTGCCGCTAGCGTGTTATCGGAGCGTGTTTTTAGTGCTGCTGGGGGAATTATAACTGATAAGCGCACTCGCCTGTCAACTGACAATGCTGACAAGCTGACACTTATCAAAATGAACAAGGGCTGGATTGGGCCAGACTTCTCATCACCACCAAATGACAACAGAGTGACATAAAGTCAGATCCACTGTTATTTTGGGAGGTGTATTCCCATGCACCGCTTCACACCCACACATGGGTATACGCTTCCTCATTTCAGCTGTTTTTTGCTCTTATCCTCAGCCTCCACCACCACTATACCACCAGGGTGACCATGGTCCATGTTGCCAGCATTGCAAGTTCCTCCGTCCTAATTTTTGGCAGCTTTTGCTTGGAAGACTATGGGAGACCCACTCCCCAATAATGGGAATAATGTTTTTAATATGCTGTACTTCATGGCTTTTTTAAGGGGCATTGCAAGTTCCTCCATCCTAATTTTTGGCAGCTTCTGCTTGGAAGGCATTGGCAAAGACTATGGGAGACCCACTCCCCAATAATGGGAATAATGTTTTTAATATGCTGTACTGCATGGCTCTTGTAAGGGGCATTGCAAGTTCCTCCGTTCTAATTTTTGGCAGCTTTTGCTTCGAAGCCATAGGCAAAGACTATGGGAGACCCACTCCCCAATAATGGAATAACTTTTTTAATATGCTGTACTGCATGGCTCTTGTAAGGGGCATTGCAAATTCCTCCGTCCTAAATTTTTGGCAGCTTTTGCTTCGAAGGCATAGGCAAAAAATATGGGAGACCCACTCCCCAATAATGAGAATAATGTTTTTAATATGCTGTACTGCATGGCTCTTGTAAGGGGCATTAAAATCGTCTTGCTAAGCTACTGAGACCTCCATGTCTCTTCCAAGGGTCATTGATATTGTCTTTTTATTCCACTGGGACCTCCACATCTCTTCCAAGGGGCATTGATATTGTCTTTTTATTCCACTGTGACCTCCACGTCTCTTCCAAGGGGCATTAAAACCGTCTTGTTAAGCTACTGTGACCTCCACGTCTCTTCAAAGGGGCATTAAAACCATCTTGTTAAACCACTCTGAACTCCACGTCTCTTCCAATGGGCATTAAAATCGTCTTGTTAAGCTACTGTGACCTCCACGTCTCTTCCAAGGGTCATTGATATTGTCTTTTTATTCCACTGGGACCCCCACCACTCTTCCAAGGGGCATTGATATTGTCTTTTCATTCCACTGTGACCTCCACCACTTTTCCAAGGGGCATTGATATAGTCTTTTTATTGCACTGTAACCTCCACCACTCTTCCAAGGGGCATTGATATTGTCTTTTTATTCCACTGGGACTTCCACCACTCTTCCAAGGGGCATTGATATTGTCTTTTTATTCCACTGGGACCTCCACGTCTCTTCCAAGGGGCATTTAAACCGTCTAGTTAAACCATTCTGAACTCCACGTCTCTTCCAAGGGGCATTAAAATCGTCTTGTTAAGCTACTGTGACCTCCACGTCTCTTCCAAGGGTCATTGATATTGTCTTTTTATTCCACTGGGACCTCCACCACTCTTCCAAGGGGCATTGATATTGTCTTTTTATTCCACTGTGACCTCCACCACTTTTCCAAGGGGCATTGATATAGTCTTTTTATTGCACTGTAACCTCCACCACTCTTCCAAGGGGCATTGATATTGTCTTTTTATTGCACTGGGACCTCCACCACTCTTCCAAGGGGCATTGATATTGTCTTTTTATTCCACTGGGACCTCCACCACTCTTCCAAGGGGCATTAAAACCGTCTAGTTAAACCATTCTGAACTCCACGTCTCTTCCAAGGGGCATTGAAACCATCTTGTTAAGCTACTGTGACCTTCATGTCTCTTCTAAGTCGCATTGATATTGTCTTTTTATTCCACTGTGACCTCCACGTCTTTTCCAAGGGGCATTAAAACCATCTTGTTAAGCTACTGTGACCTCCACGTCTCTTCAAAGGGGCATTAAAACCGTCTTGTTAAACCACTCTGAACTCCACGTCTCTTCCAAGGGGCATTAAAATCGTCTTGTTAAGCTACTATGACCTCCACATCTCTTCCAAGGGTCATTGATATTGTCTTTTTATTCCACTGGGACCTCCACCACTCTTCCAAGGGGCATTGATATTGTCTTTTTATTCCACTGTGACCTCCACCACTCTTCCAAGGGGCATTGATATTGTCTTTTTGTTCCACTGTAACCTCCACCACTCTTCCAAGGGGCATTGATATTGTCTTTTTATTCCACTGGGACCTCCACCACTCTTCCAAGGGGCATTGATATTGTCTTTTTATTCCACAGGGACCTCCACGTCTCTTCCAAGGGGCATTAAAACCATCTTGTTAAACCACTCTGAACTCCACGTCTCTTCCAAGGGGCATTAAAATCGTCTTGTTAAGCTACTGTGACCTCCACGTCTCTTCCAAGGGTCATTGATATTGTCTTTTTATTCCACTGGGACCTCCACCACTCTTCCAAGGGGCATTGATATTGTCTTTTTATTCCACTGTGACCTCCACCACTTTTCCAAGGGGCATTGATATAGTCTTTTTATTGCACTGTAACCTCCACCACTCTTCCAAGGGGCATTGATATTGTCTTTTTATTCCACTGGGACCTCCACGTCTCTTCCAAGGGGCACTAAAACCGTCTAGCTAAACCATTCTGAACTCCACGTCTCTTCCAAGGGGCATTAAAACCATCTTGTTAAGCTACTGTGACCTTCACGTCTCTTCCAAGGGACATTGATATTGTCTTTTTTTTCCACTTGGACCTCCACGTCTCTTCCAAGGGGCATTGATATTGTCTTTTTATTCCACTGTGACCTCCACGTCTTTTCCAAGGGGCATTAAAACCATCTTGTTAAGCTACTGTGACCTCCACGTCTCTTCAAAGGGGCATTAAAACTGTCTTGTTAAACCACTCTGAACTCCACGTCTCTTCCAAGGGGCATTAAAATCGTCTTGTTAAGCTACTATGACCTCCACATCTCTTCCAAGGGTCATTGATATTGTCTTTTTATTCCACTGGGACCTCCACCACTCTTCCAAGGGGCATTGATATTGTCTTTTTATTCCACTGGGACCTCCACCACTCTTCCAAGGGGCATTGATATTGTCTTTTTGTTCCACTGTAACCTCCACCACTCTTCCAAGGGGCATTGATATTGTCTTTTTATTCCACTGGGACCTCCACCACTCTTCCAAGGGGCATTGATATTGTATTTTTATTCCACTGGGACCTCCACGTCTCTTCCAAAGGGCATTAAAACCGTCTTGTTAAACCATTCTGAACTCCACGTCTCTTCCAAGGGGAATTAAAACCGTCTTGTTAAGCTACTGTGACCTTCACGTCTCCTCCAAGAGGCATTAAACCGTCTTGTTAAACTACTCTGAACTCCACAGGTTTTCCAAGGGGCATTGAAATGTTGTTTTTAATTACCTCTAATCTCCACGACTCTTCCAACGGGCATTGCATTTCCTCCTAATTTTAGTCAGCTTTTGCTTTTCAATGCATAGGCGAACACTAAGGGAGACCCACTCCCCAATAATGGGTAGAAGGTTTTTAGTACGCTGTAATCCACATCTGTTTCAAGGGGCATTGCAGTTCCTCATAATTTTTGGAAAGCCTTCCATTCACTGCTTAGGCCAACAGTGTACAGGAGACCCAGTTGCTATAAATGGAAAAAACGGTTTAGTTAAGGCCTTCTGACCTCCATGTCACTTCCAAGGAGCATTGGAGTGCCTCAAAATTTTTGGTAGGCATTGCACTCACTGTATGCCCTATAACTGTGTAGCCGAACCGCTCCTTTTGGTACAGAAACATATCCTACAAGACATGTGTGGTTGACTGGCCTGATATTGGTGTGAATGGTCCTTGTTCCTCCTGCTCTTTCTCCTTTGCCACCACCTCATCCATCATTCATCACCTGAAGCTTTGTTTTAACGGGAGTCATAGAACTGGGATAGTAGCAGGAAAACATCCAGCAATCCTCGGAGGAGGTAGGATATGCGCCAAAATGCTGACCACCTCAGGCCTAGCTGCTACTACATACATGTGCTTGCATTCCAAGCAACAGAAAGCTAAGGAGATGGATGGCCTCATGATCATGAATAATTTACACGTTGTGTAGGAGGCCGACTACTGCTGCTGTCTACCTTCTTAACTTTGTGTTGAAGCCTTGTTGACCTAGGACCCGCAATCCTCTATGTCTGGAGGACATGTTGCATCCCAGTGTCCAACTGTGTCCCGGATTCCACAATATTAACCCAGTGTGGTTAGGCTGTCCTTCCCACTAAATGCACTGGGGAGGGCACAGGTAATGTTTTGGTATGCGCACTTGTGTATAAGGCGCACCGGGACAAATAGGGGTGGCTGGGAACCGAGTATGGACACCTGGCTGCTGGGCGGCTGGGGACTGAGTATGGATACCAGGCCGCCGACACAGCCATGACATGGTGGCCGGCGTCTGTCTCCACAAGCCTAAAAGGCCTCATTTCAAGTGCAAGCAAGCTAGCAGTATGGTATTGCAGCCTGGGGGTGGGTGGGTGGCAGGCTGCACACGCTTGTATTCCAACAAAACAAAGCTGATGCTAACTTCTATCATCATCATCATGCTCCTCACCTTGGCACTCTCAACTCCCCTGATAGAGAAGCCAGGACCCACCAGAGGAGTCTCTGGTTGTCTGGTGGGCTCGTCCAATGCTGCCCTAATGCTGGCCAGGCTAAGAAAAGTGTGGGGAAGGTTCCCGGGAGAAATAGTGGCGGCTGGGGACTGAGTATGGAGACCTCGCTGCTGATGCAGCCATGAGGTAGTGGCCAGCTTTGGCCTCCTCCAAACTAAAAGGCTCCATTTCAAGTGCAAGCTAGCAGTATAGTATTGCAGCCTGCAGGTGGGTGGTTGGCTGCATATTTGCGCTTGCATTGCAAGGAATGGGGAGGTACAATTGAACACTGCCCCGGGACAAGGACTTGCACGGGGATAGTTGCAAGTCTGCATCTTCTGATGCGGCAAGGATCACTTCTGATGGGCACACTTTTAGGCAGTGACCTGGGTGTCAGAGATGCTTCCAGGGGTCTTCCCTATGCTGTTCCCATGTCTTTTCAGCACTGTATGCATGTGTCACACAGCACATGGCCAGATAAGGTTGTAAAATGTTAAAATGACATTTCCCGGTGAATGCATTTGTCACGGTTGAAAGCAATACAAAAGTGCAAAAAAGCATAAAAAATGCTACTTGTGAACATAGCCCAAGGTGTGGAGGAGTATTTTTGTTTTTGGTTATTTATTTTACCTTATACACAAGTCTTTACCCTGGACAGGATGTTCCTTAACATATTTCACAGGAAAACAGTTTCAGTTTCATGTTTGAACGTTTTATTGTGAGCCCGTAAAAGTGGCTTAATACCTCTGACCACGTTGTTGACAGCAGTGACCTGGGGGTCAGAAATGCTTCCAGGGGCAATCCCCATGCTGTCCCCATGTCATTTGAGCACTTTCACTATCGTTTTGGGCACTTTTTAGGCTTTCTACAGACTGCCGGGGTGCCGCCGCAAAAATGCTCGGGTCTCCCATAGACTAACATTGGGCTCATTGCTCGGGTCGAGCACCCGAGTATCATGGTGAGCTCGGCCCGAGCTTCGAGCACCCGAGCATTTTAGTGCTCGCTCATCTCTAGTAGTGATATATAAAAATAATTACATAGCAAATGAAAATTGGGAGTTTGCAGCCAGTACTTGTGTGGATGGAAATAAAAATTTACAATAAAGAAATGTTATCATTTGATCCCTTTAAGAAATTATGCATATATAAAGTCACTTGGAAATAGATATGTAGTAAATTATTGCCTCCCAATTTACTTTGGCTATGTAATTTACCACGCAAATAGACAGTGTGTCTGAAACTATTAACACATTAGGATTACAATCAGAGTGTCAGATATTAAAAGTAAAACACCCCTGTAGTTTGTGTGCTAAATAGGCATAATTAAAACAAATAAACATTCTTAGTCCTATCGGAATTTGAACTCTGACACTGTGGTTGCAGAGGCTGATGCCTTACCATTGTACTATCCAGTCAAATGATACTAGCTAACAGCTTTTCTTGTCTTATGAGATCAACCATGAAAATACTCAGGATGACTAAAAGTCATTGTGATTCTGATTCTGATGTTTGAAGAAAGTCACACATCAGACTCACACATCAAAATCAGACATCCTTTGAATTTGGCTTGCTTGCAGTCTGTGCATAAGTCCCAATGAGTTTTAGACAAGTTTGAACTGAAAATCATATAACCAAATAGAACTCCTAGGTCTTTACAACTGAGTTATAGCTTAGTGGTTAGTGTACTAGCTTTGGGACACAGAATTTTGGGTTCAAGTCTCATCAGTGAACAGTTACTTTTTATTATTATTACAGTTATAAAAGTCACTTGTCAAAGTCACTTGTCAGGATCACTTGTCAGAATCACTCCTCAGACAGGGTATTCAGCCTCAAACTGACATTATTCTAATGTTTGATTTTGATATCTGATCATGTCCTAAAATGGACACTGTACTGGTAGCCATCTATAAGCTTCTTGCACTTCTCAACTGGAATTTGCTCCCACTCTTCCTTTGCAGTTTGTTCAAGCTCTTGAATGTTTGCAGGGTTCTTTTTTCACAATGGCAGATTTCAGCTCACCCCAAAGATTTTCAATGGGATTGAGGTCACGGCTGATTGCTAGCCATTTTAAAACAGTCCATACAGTCCATTTTTTTCTTTTTCAACCATTCCTGTGTACTTTGGGACATTGTCTTGCTGGAGGACCCATAATCTTCGACTCAATCCAAGTTTTCTTACACTGGGTAGGACATTTCGCTCTAAAATCTCTTGATAATTCTCTGATTTCATAATTCCTATGATATGGTCAAGGCCTCCAGTACCAGACGCAGCAAAGCAACCCCACAGCATTATGGATCCTTCACCATGCTTAACGTTTGGTAAGGTGTTCTTTTCCTTATAAGCTTCACTGCACCATCTGTAAACAAACTGTTGCTTTGCATTACCGGATAGCTCAATTTTTATTCAGAACATTTTCCCAGAAGGATTGTGGTTTGTCAAGGTACTCTTTGGCAAAGATCAATAGTTCCTTTTTATGTCTTTTCTTCAGCAATGGTTTCTTCCTTGGCCTTCGCCCATAAAGCTCTGCTTGGTTTAGTGTGCGACGTATGGTACTTGTTGAAACCATGACCCCAGACTGTTCCAGGTTGGCCTTCAAGCCCTTGGATGTTTGACGTGGTGTTTTTTCCACCATTTGCACCAACCTTCGAAGACATCTCTTGCTAATTTTTCTCTTTCCCCCACGTCCAGGGAGGTTCTTGACAGTTTCATGCTTGGCAAACTTCTTAATAACATTGCACACTGTTGAAATTAGGATACCAAGGCCTTTATAGATGGCCTTATACCCTTTGGAAATCTTGTGTTTGCTAATAATAGCAGTTCTCATGTCCTCTGACAGCTCCTTTGTCTTCACCATTGTGACAAAGGAATAGGGCCTACCATGTGGCTTTTTAAAATACTGAAGTCATCATTCATTGGCTAATTCATGTCACATGGGCACCGACAATTAATAACAGGACAATCTCTTTTGTGATTTACCACAGACGAGTCAAAATGTGTTTCCATACTAAATTAACGTAAAGGGTGCCAATATCGGTGACACAGCAAGCTTTAGGTCTTTCTGTTTTTCCCTCCCATTGTTTTTTGTTTTAAATTATTATTTATCATTTGTTCTTTTGTATTTAACACGAGTGCTCTGTACAAAAAAACTGTTTCACTTGATTCATTTTTTTCAGGAGATATTCCACATTATGTACGTAAACTTCATGGGTGCCAATAACAATGAGCAGGGACTGTATAACACTTGATCAGGCACCAACAAGACCGGAGCAAGGCAAAAGTACAAAGAAATAGTCCAACAAACTTCTCAATATGAAAACCAGATATAATACAATCTTACTAAATCAACAATCTTTTAAGCAAAATACACATTTTTCAAAATCCTCCTCTCTTATCAGAGTGTACCATCCGATGGTGTGGTTCTCCATGCGGCTGAGACTGGTAGTTTCACAAACGATCCCAGCCAACAGTCCCATCATTAGTTTTCCTTAAAAATTATCTGGATGTCGGATTACTTCTAATTATGTTTTTTTCTATTATGCTCACAAAAGTGAATGCATTTATTATTTAAAAAAAAAATTATAAAAAAAATCATATAAATAGCATACCAGCTTCTACTCTACTTTGCGTTTCGCCTACCAGCTTCTTCAGGGGCAAAGGAAATTCATGTAGAGATCATTGATGGATCTTCTGGTCTCAGCAGGAAAGAGAACAACACTATTGAGTAAGACTTGCATAAACGATCATTCATTTGCTAAAGTGATATTTATCTAATTTTCCTAATGGAAGAAGACCAAGCATAAAAATAAAAAGCTACAAAGTGGACATAAAAATAATATATTTAAGAGTTGATATTGAAATATCTGTCTGTATATGAAATATATTTAGCTAATCAGATGAAAAGTCTTGTCCAGTGCCTAAGGTGAAGGTTGAATAATCTCACATTGCAACTAAATTGAGGAGGCAGCACCATAAATGAGTTATCTGCTTAATCACCATGTGCAATGTTTCAGTTTATCATATCCTTTTCTAGGGCCCGCTCTTAGATTGGGTGGGAGTCCCAGTGGTCAGACCCATGACGATCAGCAAGTTATCCTCTATCCTATGGAGTGCCTCGGAGTTATGCATTGTTACTTTAGACATTATTGTCTATTTCAATCTGTTTGCAAAGTAAAGTCTGTTTCACATCTGCAGAGATGTCTGTGACTTTGGAACAAGGCCCAAAAAAACTCCCATAGGAATACCAAACATTTTGATGATATTTTGCTGAACAAAGAGGCATGCACAGAGATTGATAACAAGACACAGAAGAAAAATTGGCATAAACTGAGGTGGATCACATCCTGCATCAGACTGATGAATGTTACGCTCTTGTTTGAACGTGACAATGGAACTGAACCCAATAACACAGCGTATAGAAAAGTCAGCCAAGGAGCCTTTGATAATTATTTCGGCATGGCCATTCTTGTGCTAGCAATCATTCCTTTGGCTGCATACAGTGACACTAATAGCCCAGGAAAATCATTTGATGGCTTTGAAAATAGGCACTGATCAGGATCACCAATTAGTTATATCCATGCATTTCCTCCAGCACTTAACACGTACAAGGTTACATATTAGAGTGACCCAATTATAGTCTGTTTCATTGTTATCGCGGAGGATTGAAAGGCAGAGCTAATGGCGGCCCGGACCTGTGAACACCGGGGAGTATTTGTGATAAGACGGTGACTGTGACAGTTCAACCACACCTTCTTCGTGTAGAAATAAATGATGACATTCTGGTACAGGAACAAACGGCAAAAAATAAAGTTACTACATAAATGAAGAAAGTAGATGTACAATTAACAATACACTGGAAAATACTTATTTAACATATTTCTTACTTTTTTTTTTTACAAATATAAAAAAGTAATATTTTTAAAGAGGCTCCAAAAATCAGCATTTATTTTTAAAGCACGTGATAACAATATCAGAAATAGGGTACCTAACAGTGATAACCACAGGACCAAACTAACCCCAGCAGCCATAGGCTGCCTAATAACAGTGCTCACCAATCACTCTATATCAGTGCCGGACGCAATAACAGCAACAACCATTAGGTACTCAATAACAGCACCAGTCACAGGACCATAATAACAACAGCCATAATACCTAATAACCGTGATAGTTACAGGACCACAATAACAATATCAACCATAGGGTACCTAATAACAATGATAGCCAAAATGCCTCTATACCAGTGCCGATCACAATAACAGCAACAGCCATTAGGTACTCAATAACAGCGCCAGTCACAGGACCACAATAATAACAGCCATAATACCTAATATCCGTGATAGTTACAGGACCACAATAACAATATCAATCAGAGGGTACCTAATAACAGTGATAGCCAAAGTGCCTCTATATCAGTGCCGGTCACAATAACAGAAACAGCCATTAGGTACTCCGTAACAGCACCAGCAACAGTTCCCCTATAACAGCACCAATCATGGGACCACAATAACAACAGCCAAAATACTTTATAACCTTGATAGTTACAGGACCAGAATAACAATATCAGTCATAGGGCACCTAATAATAGCTAAAGACCCTCTATACATGTGCCGGTCACAATAACAGCAACAGGCATTAGGTACTCAATAACAGCGCCAGTCACAGAACCACAATAGCAACAGCCATAATACCCAATAATATTAATAGTTACAGGACCACAATAACAATATCAGCCATAGAGCACCTGATAGCAGTAATAGCTACAGGGCCTCTATACATGTGCCGGTCACAATAACAGCAACAGCCATTAAGTACTCAACAGTGCCAGCCACAGCACCCCTATAGCAGCACCAGTCACGGGACCACAATAACAACAATAATCACAATAATAACAACAGCCATACAACAGCATACCCAATAATATTGATAGTTACAGGACCACAATAACAATATCAGACATTGGGCACTTAATAACACTAATAGCTAAAATGCCTCTATACAAGTGTCAGTCACAATAACAGCAACAGCCATTAGGGACTTATTAACAGCACCAACCACCGCACCCCTATAAAAGCACAGGAAAGGGACCACAATAATGACAGCAATAAGGTACCCAATAACAGTGATAGTTAGTGGACCACAATAACAGGACCAGCCACAAGACCACAACAGCAGTATCAACTATAGACTCCCTAATAGGCTCAATAGTCAAAGGGCCTCAATAAAAATGCCAGTCACAAGACTATAATAATTGAAAAAGCCATTAGGTACTCAATAACACCGCTAGCTACAGTGCCTCTAAATTAGTGCCAATCACAGAACTAGAATTACAGGCACAGTTATAAGGTACTGCCAAAGGGTACCAATAATAGTAACAATCAAGGCGCCTTTATAACAGCACCAGTCACAGGACCACAGTAACAGCAGTGATCGCCATAATTAATTCAATGACAGAGCCGAGCACAGTACCCCTATAACAGAACCACAAGACCAGTATAGCAGCGACAGCCATAACAAACTTTCCACCATAGTCAGGACCAGCCACAGATATACAACATAGCAATAGCCATACACAAACCTACAGCGTACCGGAGGGAGTATAGGTACTGTATATTGGGGGCTAGTATATTATCAAACAGTTTTTTCAGATGTATGATACTTTCTATGTTATTGTTTATTTTGGGTTTTTTTGGATTATTATATCCAGATATTTGCGGTAGCATGATGTCCACTATGGCATTATACTGTATATATTCAGGGCTATTAGTTTCTGTACTGTGTTTGCGAGCCTCATTTAGACTCTTTCATCCACTATTCTCTTGTGTCCATGTGATATTATTCTCTTGTATTTCATGTATATATCATTTTCATATATTTAATATACTTTAATATTTCATGTATTTGGTCATCTATACTCCCTCTGTGATGCTATAGGCTTGTGCTCTAGAAACTCAAGAGAAAACAAGGAGTATTAAAGACTCAAAAAATAAGAGCTAAATTTTATTGAGGTAGAATTTAAAATTATGTTATACAAAAAAGCACACAAAATACAAAAAGACAGGAGACATATAAAGCGACAGTGCATGGCCACAAAATATCCATATTTTTAGTATAATATGAGGCTGTCAGACTTACAAGTTGCCATCAGTCTGAATGTAGGTTACAAAAAAGGGGGGAACATGGATACCATATCCAAATGGACAACTGGGAAAAAATTACAATGTATATAGATCCCCTCAAAATTGTATATCACATAGGTACCCAGATGTCCTAACTAGTACACGGCAGGCCCCGTGCTCCCTCAGATGTTAGGCAAATAGCCATATCTAAAAGTAGGTAAACAGACTTCAAAAAGGAAAAGGTGGCCAGCAGCAGAAGAAGCATCCCCCTCAAGGACCCCTACGCGCGTTTCGCTGTGTTGTGTTCAACGCTTCATCATGGTGGTTTGTGTTCTAGTATACTGTAGGAGAGAATCATCTTTAATCCTTGAGGACATGTTTTTGTGTTATAGCAATAGCCATACTCTACCACAAAAAATAACAGCAGCAACAATAGCCACAGGATCACAATAAGACGGATAGATTGAACCCCAAAACATACAGTCATGGTGCTCCTAACAACCTCAGGACTAGAGATGAGCGTTGTTCTACTCGAACTGTTCGCCAATCTCAAATTCGAGCTGTTTTGGGCGGTGTTCGAGCCGTTCGGCGAACACGAACGATTTGAGAAAAATTCGGCTGTTCGAGGTTATGTTCGATAACTGTTCGTCCACCAAAATCATAACTGGATTTTTTCTCAGTAATGATGAAAATTAATGTTAATACGCAGTTTGTGTGTACAGCGGGGTGGGGGGAGGGGCAGGGGATGGATCTCTGCAGGAACAATGAAGATCTCCATTTTTTTTTCTCTTTCCCGCATTTACAGTGAGGAGGTGCAATCTGTCAGCCTATCAGCAGCGCACACACGGAGCGAAGTGCTTTGTTTCACACAAGCAAGGGCATGTGTCATTGGCAGTGTATGTCACATGTCCTTGCCCTATAAGACCAAGCCATTTTCCCCGTCGCCACCATTTTCTCACTGCTGCAGCTGCGTGTTAGACGGCACCGCTGTTGCTGTGTGCGCTATACCTTGTTAATTTCAAGCCAATTTTCGCACAAATATACAGATAGCTTGGGAGTAGGGAATAGTTGTGATTGCAGTCCTTTTAAGGACTAGGTTACAGCATTTCCTACGACTTTTATCAGGCAGGTCTGTGCTCTTAAATAGATAGATTGTGGGAGTAAAGACTAATTGTAATTGGAGTCCTTTTCAGGACTAGGTTACATCAGTTCCTATCAGTTTTTGCCAGGCAGGTCTGTGCCAGTGCTGTGCAAGTTTTTTTCACAGCATTTGGCTGAATCTAGCAAAGCTAATCCTTTTTGGCCTATTGCAGAGTGTGTTAGTCAGTGGAGTAGCCTATCTGTGTTGCAAGATATACCACCTGTGTATAGAATACCAATTTTTTTACTGCACCTAGTGAAGTAAAATCTTTTGGGCATAGCATCATTCTATTAGTCCATCTATACTGACCTCCATCAGGTTGCAAACTGAATATAATTTTTTTCTGCATCTAGCTCTGAAAA
The DNA here is from genome assembly GCF_046119375.1 of Phyllobates terribilis. Classification (NCBI taxonomy): domain Eukaryota; kingdom Metazoa; phylum Chordata; class Amphibia; order Anura; family Dendrobatidae; genus Phyllobates; species Phyllobates terribilis. The sequence continues at coordinate 210,683,552 of NW_027362769.1, read as the reverse complement.
AATATTTGGGCTTCTAGCAGTGTGTGGGACTTGGTCTATTAGTCCATCTATACTGACCTCCATCAGGTTGCAAATTAAAAATAATTTTTTTCTTCATTTAGCTCTGAAAAAATATTTGGGCTTCTAGCAGTGTGTGGGACTTGTTCTATTAGTCCTTCTATACTGACCTCCAGCAGGTTGCAAATTGAATATAATTTTTTTCTGCATCTAGCTCTGAAAAAATATTTGGGCTTCTAGCGGTGTGTGGGACTTGGTCTATTAGTCCATCTATACTGACCTCCATCAGGTTGCAAATTAAAAATATTTTTTTTCTGCATCTAGCTCTGAAAAAATATTTGGGCTTCTAGCAGTGTGTGGGACTTGGTCTATTAGTCCATCTATACTGACCTCCATCAGGTTGCAAATTAAAAATAATTTTTTTCTTCATTTATCTCTGAAAAAATATTTGGGCTTCTAGCAGCGTGTGGGACTTGTTCTATTAGTCCATCTATACTGACCTCCATCAGGTTGCAAATTAAAAATAATTTTTTTCTGCATCTAGCTCTGAAAAAATATTTGGGCTTCTAGCGGTGTGTGGGACTTGGTCTATTAGTCCATCTATACTGACCTCCATCAGGTTGCAAATTAAAAATAATTTTTTTCTGCATCTAGCTCTGAAAAAATATTTGGGCTTCTAGCAGTGTGTGGGACTTGGTCTATTAGTCCATCTATACTGACCTCCATCAGGTTGCAAATTAAAAATAATTTTTTTCTGCATCTAGCTCTGAAAAAATATTTGGGCTTCTAGCAGTGTGTGGGACTTGGTCTATTAGTCCATCTATACTGACCTCCATCAGGTTGCAAATTGAATAAAAAAAATTTCTGCATCTAGCTCTGAAAAAATATTTGGGCTTCTAGCGGTGTGTGGGACTTGGTCTATTAGTCCATCTATACTGACCTCCATCAGGTTGCAAATTAAAAATAATTTTTTTCTGCATCTAACCCAGCCAATAGTTTTGGCCTAATACCACAGTTTGGCCACTCAGCTCTGCTCGGTTACCATCCATTGTTTTTTTGTGCAAACAACTCCAGAGTTGTGAATTAGTTAACCACCAAAATGAGTGGAAAAAGGCCTGCTGCTGGTGGAAAGGGGAATAGGCGTGTTGGGAAGGGGAAAAAAGGTTGTGTCCGTGGGGTAGGTGCAGAAGAAAGACCATCTTCCAGCCAAACTAAAATGTCTACTTCTTTTAGCGGACAATGTGATAAGATCCCTTTCTTACGGCCACGCCAATCGCTACAAATTCCAGATGAGGCACAAAAACAGCAGGTGCTTCAACGGATATCAAGTGCTCCTTTAAGTGGGCTCTCCTCCACATCAACTTCAACATCACAAATACTCCAGTCCTCAAAGGTGTCACCCAAATCGCACTTGCTTCCTCACAGCTCCCAAATCTCCAGCTGCCCGTCTGAGTATGAGGTAGAACAGATGGTTGAGTCTGCAGAGCTGTTTACTCATACTATAGCCTGGGAATCAGAGGTCGACTCCAGCGCTTCTGTGAATCCAGACGAGGAAATGATCTGCACTGATGCCCAGAATCTTTATGAGTCGGATCCAGGACCAGACGCAGAAGGTTCTGACCATAATGTAGACCCTCATTCCCAAACTGTAACTCCTGTTGGTGGAGACAATGAGGAAGACGATGATAAGACTCAAATACCTGATTGGAGCGACAACTTTAGTTTTTTGTCAGGGCAGGAACAGGTTGGCTCTGAGGACGACGGGTGTGATAACGCACAGGGTGATGATGATGAGGTCGGAGATCCCACTTACTGTCAACCCACAGTCAGCCAAGAGATGAGGTCAGCAGAGGAGGTGGAGGAAGATGCTAGTGACGACGAGGTCAGGTTGCGCCTTCCTGGACAGAGACGTAGTACTGGAAGCACGTCAACAACTGCATCCTCAAACACAACTCTGCCTCTCACCACAAGTCGTGGTGGCTCTTCAGGTCGCATGGGTGCTAAGCCTTGCATAGCCTGGGCATTTTTTCAGATCGATAAAGATGACCCAACTCGTGTTATCTGTAACATTTGTCAGCAAAAGCTAAGTAGAGGCCAAAAAATACATAGTTTGAGTACTTCATGCATGAACCGGCACATGGACATGAAGCATAAGTTGCAGTGGGAAGCTCAGTGTGCTACAATGCGGTCTAGCCGGCCGGGCCAACCACCGTCTGCCATATCTTGTGCATCCGCGGCCTCTTCATCCTCTGTGACTGGGGGGACAGCAGTCACACCTGTTTTGGGGCGCAGACCTGCCACCTCTTTACCCGCAACAGCCAGCGTGATTGGCAGGTCATCATTTTCTTTGGAGGTGGTAACACCAGCTGGTCTTGAGCGCTGTCCGGAAATCGATAGCACCACCTTTGGATCAAGGCAACCTAACATGTCCGCCTGCATCTTCCTCACAGACCGGCAGTTTGCCGGGGACACCCTTATCAACCCCGTCTAAGCACAATAGCCAGCCCTCGGTCCCTCAGATGTGGACAAGTAAAAGACCATTTCCTCCTAGCCATGAGAAAGCTAAGAGGTTGAATTTCACCATCTGCAAGCTCTTGGCTACAGAAATGCTGCCTTTCCGCCTGGTGGACACAGAGGATTTTCGAGACCTTATGTCCGTCGCAGTGCCCCAGTACCAGATGCCCAGTCGGCACTACTTCTCAAAGAAAGGTGTGCCTGCGCTCCACCAGCATGTCGCACACAACATCACCGCTTCTTTGAGAAACTCTGTGTGTGACAGGGTGCATTTCACCACAGACACTTGGACGAGTAGGCATGGACAGGGGCGTTACATGTCGCTGACTGGGCACTGGGTAACTATGGTGACAGCAGGACAAGGGGCTGCTGTCCAAGTCTTGCCGTCCCCACGAGTTGTGCGTCAATCCTCTTTATGTCATTTTTCCTCCACTGCTTCTGCCTCCTCAACCTCCTCTCGGTCTTCCACCTGCACCCAAAGCCTGTCTGGTCATGCCACAAGCTTTCTAACTGCGCAGAAGGGATCCTGCACACCTCCTTACTATGCTGGCAGTAGGGCTCAACGTCATCAGGCGGTTTTTACATTGAAATGTCTGGGAAATGTGAGTCACACAGCTGAGGAGTTGTGGTCAGCTCTGGAGAACCAATTTCATGAATGGTTGTCTCCACTGGACCTGAAACCAGGGAAGGCCGTGTGCGACAATGCTGCAAACCTGGGTGCGGCCCTTCGCCGGGGCAATGTCACACACGTGCCTTGTATGGCTCACGTGTTGAACCTGGTTGTCCAGCAATTTTTAGCCCACTATCCCAGACTAGATGGCCTTCTGCAGAGGGCACGGTCGCTGTGTGCTCACTTCCGCCGTTCGCATCCCGCAGCTCAGCGACTTACATCTCTACAGAAGTCGTTGGGCCTGCCACTTCACCGGCTAAAATGCGATGTGCCTACCCGGTGGAATTCAACTCTGCACATGTTGCAGTGACTGTGGCAGCACCGACAAGCCCTGGTGCAATACGTTCTGACGTATAGCCTGGGCCAACGAGATTCAGAGGTGGGGCAAATCACGCTGGAGGAGTGGTCTCAGATCAGGGACCTATGCACCCTTCTGCACAGTTTTGAAATGGCGACGAAGATGTTTAGTGCTGACGATGCCATTATCAGCATGACTATTCCGGTGATTTACATGCTGGAGCACATGTTAAACAGAATTCGGAGTCAGGTGGTGGCACAAGAGGAGGTGGAGGAAGTAGAGGAGGAGGAGTTGTATGCGGAAGGGCTAACATCTGCAAGGTCCAGACGGTCGGCAGCACCAAGGCGGCAGGCATGTGAGGGTGGGGGAGATGATTTTACCAGGGCGCATGGTAGCAGCCAAACTAGTGAGGAAGGTGCAGGAGCCCAGGAAGAAGTGGAGGACGAACTGATGGAAGACTCATCAGATGAGGGAGACCTTGATCACATTTCTGTTGTGCGAGGTTGGGGGGAGAGGACAGAGGAAGGAAGCATGATTGCTACCTCGCCACCAACACAACAGGGACTTGGTGCTCCTGGATGCGCAACACACATGAGTGCCTTCTTGCTGCACTACCTGCAACATGACCCTCGAATTGTGAGAATTAGAAATAATCCTGACTACTGGGTTGCCACACTGTTAGATCCCCGGTACAAAAGTAAATTTGCAGAAATTATTCCTGCCATAGAAAGGGATGCACGCATGCAGGAGTATTAGCAGAGACTGTTGCAGAATCTTACATGTGCTTTTCCACAAAATACCAGTGGTGCACGTAGTGAATCTCACAGTTCCAACTTGCCAACCGTGGGACCGTCAAGTGTTCAGCACTCAAACCGTAACAGAACCACAGTATCTGCTGGTAACATCAATTTTGCGGAATCATTTCACCACTTTTTTAGCCCATCCTTTGCAAGGCCACAGGAGACAAGAAGTCTGACACATAGTCAACGCCTAGAGACGATGGTACAGGAGTATCTCCAAGTAAACATTGAAGCCACGACTGTGTCACTGGACCCTTGCTCTTTTTGGGCTTCCAATCTGGATAAATGGCCGGAGCTAGCCACTTACGCCTTGGAGATCTTGTCATGCCCCGCAGCCAGCGTTCTGTCTGAACGTGTGTTCAGCGCTGCTGGTGGTGTGCTGACAGATAAGCGCACGCGGCTCTCCACTGATAATGTAGACAGACTCACGTTCATAAAGATGAACAAATCATGGATCCGAAACGACTTTTCTACCCCTGTGTCATCCTGGGGAGAGTAAAAGCTTGATGATTGGTTAAAATCACCCTACCAACCGTTTTAAGCTTTCAAATTACTAATCATGTTTATCTGTATCTTGACTGGAAAATAATTTGGGCTTTGTAGCAGTGTGCAGCACTGATCCTATTAGGCCATCTATAATAAGCTTCACCAGATTTAAAATTAAAAATAATTTTTAGCTGCATCTAGCCCGGAAAATAATTTTGGGGCTCCGAGATGCGCAAGACACATAAGTGCCTTCTTGCTGCACTACCTGCAGCATGACCCTCATATTGTCAGAATTCGAAGTAATCATGACTACTGGGTTGCCACACTCTTAGATCCCCCAAACTTTTCGATCAACCTTTTCATTTTAATAAAGACCAAAAAAATGGTCATTTTTGAAATTATAAGCATTAGCAGGTTGTTAGAAACTGAAATCAAACAGTTTTCAACTCAAAACTTTATTCTAGGTGATGTTACATTTTCACATAGGACCCCTTGTTCGAAAGGAGCTTCTGAACTCTCTCGTCCATTGAATTTGTCAGGTTTTGGATGGTTTCTGCTTCAATTGTTTTGCATGAGGACAGAATACCCTCCCAGAGCTGTTGCTTAGATGTGAACTGCCTCCCGCCATCATAGACACTCCTTTTAATGATGCTCCAAAGGTTCTGAATGGGGTAGAGGTCAGGGGAGCATGGGGGTCACACCATAAGTTTGTCCCCTTTTATGCCCATATCAGCCAGAGATGCAGATGTTTTATGTGCAGCATGAGATGGTGCATTATCATGCAGAAAAATGATCTTGCTGTGAAATACACGGTTCTTCTTCTTGAACCATGGCAGGAAGTGCTGTTTGAGAAAATCCACATACATTATGGAGTTCATCTTTAGCGCCTTCAGGGATCCTAAAGGGGCCGACAATCTCTCTCCCCATGATTCCAGCCCAAAACATTACTCCACCTCCTCCTTGTTGGCGCTGTAGCCGTGTTTGCGTGGGGTGTCCATCAACCAGCCATCCTCCACTCCATTCATCTGGACCATCGAGCGCTGCACGGCACTCATCCGTGAACAAAACAGTTTTGAAATCAGTCTTCATGTAATGTTTGGCCCACTAGAGCCGTTTCTGCTTGTGTGAAGTGGATAGAGGAGGTCGACAGGATGGCGTATGCACAGCTGCAAACCTCTGAAGGACCCTGCATCTTGTTGTTCGGGGGACGTTGGAGGCACAAGCAGCTTCAAAAACTTGTCTGCTGCTATGACAAGGCTTTTTTGCCGCTGCTCTTTCAACCTGACGTAATTGCCTGTAGGAAAGAGTCCTCAATTTGCCCTTATCAGCACGCACACGTGTGTACTGTGAATCAGCTACATACTTCTTGATTGCCAAGACACTTCATCCTGATCATCGCACAATGTTGATTGTAGTCATGCCTTGACCTAAACACTCCACAATTTGTTGCTTCTCAGCAGCCGACACATCCTTTTTCTTTCCCATTTTGGCAGAAAATGTAGGCTGCTTAATAATGTGAGAGAGCCTTCTTAAGTAGTCTTGCCTTTCATTGGACACACCTGCCAAACTAATTAGCACAGGTGTCTGCAATTGCTTACAGTGATATAAAGAGCCCTGACACACATCACCATCAATGAGTTTAACTGACAAACAAACAAATTCTTCCCTTATCACTCCTAAACACTTTTTGCATAATAATTTGGAACGCGGTGTACATGTGCTTTTCCACAAAACACCAGTGGTTCACGTAGTGAATCTTACAGTTCTAACTTGCCAACCGTGGTCTGTATGGAATTGTTCAATAAAGGGCCCAAAATTAAGATAACATAGATGGGAGAGGTCTCTATGAATAGGAATTCCTAAGTATTTGATACCCTGTGAGGGCCAGGCAAAGGGAAAGTTGGACTGGATGGAATCCTATATGGATTTAGGGAGGGAGACATCGAGGGCCTCAGACTTCGCTGCATTGATTTTAAAATTTTACCATGTAACAAAGTGATCTATTTCAGCCATAACAGCAGGGATGGATATATGTGATTGAGTGATATATACTAGGACATCATCAGCAAATAGAGAGCACTTGTACTCGGTGCCTCCCACCTCAATCCACCTAATATTGGGGTTATGGCGAATTGATGAGAGCAGGTGCTCCGTCACTAGGATGTATAAGAGAGGGGACAGAGGACATCCCTGCCTTGTCCCATTGGTGATTGTGAAAGGTGATGAAAATGTTCTGACGCACCCCCTGGGCCTTGGGACACCCGGAGCCGGACCCTTTTTGGTGGATGCTGGTTGTTGTAGTCTTCGTGGCGGCGATCCGGTTCCGTGGCTCAGGGCGGTCAAACCAGTGGCGGAACTATTTATGTGGTTTTGATGTTTAAATGTCCAACTACGCCACCCGTGGATTGCGGTCAGAGTGAACCGCCGCTACAGGGCAGACCGCTAAGGCTGGTGTTGTGGGTGCAGCAGAGCGTAGCATAACTCCCCACGGGAGGAGTATAGCCTCAGGGCAGTGTATGCGGAGGATGGGGGTGATGGTGCAGGGCAGCAGCAGTAACGACACGGAGTCAGTGATGCAGTTCAGGGCCTTTACTCACAGTTCTTATTATCCAGACCACGTCTGCAGGTAACGGCTGCCCACGTCGTACTGTGCTCACCAGGTGAGGGGCTCAGACAACTCCCAGATAACTTTGGAGCGCTTCACAGGACCCCCTTTGTGTGTCCTTTGTCTGGCCTTTCTTACCAACACTTCTGTCCGGCTGCCTCGGGCCTCCTCTTGGTAAACTTGGCGCCAGTTTCCCTGACCCTATGTGGTGCCTTTCTAGCGGGTGGAGCAAGGGGCTGCGCCACATAAAATGTCAGAGCCTCCGGTTTCTAGCTGAGGGTCGTTTCCTGCCTCCACTAGTTCGGGGACCGGTCTCCCCCTTTGGCCTGACCCCTCCACGCAGGTGGATTCGGGCGTGCGGTGGCGACTCGCCCGTCCGCACCCCTGGGATCCCTTCATTCCTCGTTCCTGGAGCCTTCTCCGCTCCTCTTCCTTCCTTCTCCCTCTTGCAGGCCTGGGCCTCTGTTACTAGGCCCGCCTCCGGAGCAGAGCTCATGCAGAGCCCCTGCTCCCTGCCACTTCTGCTCAGACTTCTCTGCACTGAAGTAAGATGGTGCCCACCTTTTATACTCCCTTCTCAATGCACCCAGGAACTGCTTCCTCCCTGCTCCTGCACTGCAGGGTTCCCCTTCCTCAGTGTTCCCTCCCCCCACTCCAGCCAGGGACAGGGACTGTCGTGCCCATATCAGGGGCATATTGGTCGCCCTGCCCCACGGCAATGTGGTGTAATGCATGCAGGTGTCGGGTCCTGATCCACACTCCATCCTTATCTGAGAGTGAGATATCACACCTCTGGGTGAGGTGCAATACGTCTGTAGCAACCGAGCCCTCGGTGCTACAGTTCCATTTATCTTCAGCCTAGGTGACGTATTGTGATACAGGGCCGTGATTTTGGCTATAAAAGGGTCCCCTAGACCCCTACCCCAAGCTTTTTAAGAGAATCATATATGGCGTGCCAGGAGACTCTATGGAATGCTTTCTCAGCATCCAACGAGAGTATCTACTTACAAATTTTTAACTGCATCTAGCCCAGGAAATACTTTGTGCCTAGTAGCAGTGTCTGCTAGTCAGCGGATTATCCCGGCTGTTAAGCAAGCTACACCACCTGTAGTTTGGACACTTAATTTTTTCAAAGGAAATGCTTCGGGACCACGGGATACTTAGTGAAGAGCATCAGGAGGCACCCCAAGGCATAGGGGCTGGGACTGGCACTAGGATGCCTTGCGGTGGACAGCCGACCTCGATCCTTATAAAAGCTTTTTAACTGCAGCAGCTTTAGTGGACGCTACTGGAGCTGGAATTACGCGGCTGCTGGCATGAGACTTGCCCTCCAATAGATCCTTGTAAATGGATTTAAAGTGTATTCATTCAAATTAGAGGGACAATTTAAATTAAAAAGCTTAGAGCTGCCTCCACCACAGGGGGGCTCTCTCGACCCACCAGCGGACAGGCACCAGTATTGGGAGAGGGGGGCTGGCCGTCAGGGTTCACCGCGGCTCTGGCACAAACCCGGCGACACGGAGGTGGCACGGGCAGGAGCGGACTGGCCGTCTCGGCTTCTCACTTTTTGGATTTTAGAAGGGCATGACATGCCTATATCTGTGTCTCCCCCTCCTTTTACTCCTCCACCTCTTTTCTTTTCGCATGACTATATGTACTTGTCACTTTTCCATGTGTTAGTTGTGTCTTCTGAGCAGTTTGTCAGCTTTTGGACACCTTTGAAGGTGTTTTCTATGTGTTTCTATGTGTTTTTGTTTGCCTGCCATTGGTTTTAACGGTGTTCGAAGGTGTTCGACGAACAGTTCGGCGAACACACGGGTGTTCGACGAACCGAACCGAACTCGAACACTACGGGGGTGGCTCAACACTACTCAGGACCACATAAAACAGAGACCGCCCCCTAGAGTACCAATTTACTGCTATGGTCTCTGTTGCTGTGGATGTGACAGGTAATGCCTATATATACAGTAGGTAACAAAGTTCCAACATTCACAAAAGTTGATGTCACAGCTCACCTCCTCCTCCTCCCTTCAAAGTGACCTTTGCCCAGATTAGAGAATGCCAGGTTTATACTTTTAAGCAAACAGAGTCTGAACTAGTCTATTGCTCCTAATATCCATGAGAAGAACAAGAAGATGGAATCTAATATTATACCCAGTGGCCAGTGTGAAAATTGCAAGAACATTTTTTATTCTAGAAAATGATATGAAAAATAAAAATAAAAAAATATTTAAAGAAAAAAATACAATTACCATAAAACTTTATTTGTTTTCGGATTACTAATTCCCTTTAACTTTGTGCTACAACATTTAGTTAAATATATAACTGATAAGTGATGGGGGCAGAACACACAAAATAATATACAGTGGGTATGGAAAGTATTCAGACCCCTTTAAATTTTTCACTCTTTGTTTAATTTAGCCATTTGGTAAATTCTAAAAAGTTCATTTATTTTTCTCATAAAAGTACACTCTGCACCCCATATTGACTGAAAAAAAAAAGAAATGTAGAAATTTTTGCAAATTTATTAAAAAATAAAAAATAAAATATCACATGACAAGTAGTAATTCGCACTTGGGGGGAGGGATACAGACACGGAGAGAGGTGTTGGAAGTTAAAAAGTGGGTCTTTATTAGGATATCAAGACATAAAATATAAATAAAAAATATATATAGAGAATATATAAGGAGGGGGGGTTAACGAGTAAGGGCTTAAAAATGGATAAAAATAGGGGGTCTAGAATCTAAAAAGCACACACTAGGGTGTGTATAGCGAAGCAGTGGTCCTGAGGAAACAATATTGCTGGGTTCAAATAGATCCTCTGTGTAGCTCAGAGTAGGAGGACCTGTAGGGAGAAGGAGTGGGTGGTTAGGATATTTGAAGAAGTGGTCATGGGGGGATTTTTGAGGTGGTGTGAATGCAATATTACCTGATCAAATGGGTAGAGATGATCGGGTGGGTCGTCTCAGGCGGTCCTCAGGTAAATACCTATGGTTAGTGTATCATATATCATGAGAAGCTGGTATGATACAGTATTATGGTACAATGTAGAGGCCTTAGTACCTGTGTATGGGGTCGTGATCCTGGGTCCAATTGGTCGATCAAGTAGTAGGGATGCGACCTATTGGGGGGTTAGTTAAACTGCTCAATGGTTTGGTTCCAATGAAGGTGGTACCTATGAAGGATAGCAGGTGGATAGGTGAGACCAGTGAGAGGGTGGTGGGTTGGGTATACTGGTCTGAAATAGGGGGGATATGGAGGTTACCTTACTTCCGTCGTGCTCCGGTATGTTGAGGTTTGGTTGTAAGTGGCCCAGAAGAGTCTGGTATTAAAATTGCCGTAGGGTTCCACAGGTAGTATTTAATGCATTAGTGTTCACCTGTAAATGGGAGTACAGTATTAAGAATTGGGCAGAGATGAGGCCCAGGAGGAATAAGTGGTTGTTGATTACCTGGGTCGCTTGGTATTTGGTGTTATCCTAATGTATTCCTGATGAAATAGTAGTGAGCTGGTGGTGGCTTAAAGCCTCTGGTCCAGTATGTCCAGTGGGGCACGGAAGTGGATGGTACCGTCTTAGAGAAGTGGCCCCTGGTAGAATTAAAGGTTTTTTTCCGTGCAAAAAATGTAAAATGTGCAAAACATTAAAAATACCCAAACAAGGTACTGTCAGTCACGGACCTGAGACATACCCCATTGAGGACTTTATCACATGTACCACTACAGGGGTGATATATAGTATACTATGCCCATGCAAAAAAATGTATGTGGGGAGAACGAAACGACCTATGAACGTCAGAATTAATGAACATCTAAGAAATATAAAAAACAAATATATCGGACACCCACTATCCAAACACTATATGGAGAAACATAAAGGATGCCCCAATGGGACCCAGATCACAGGGATCCAAATTGTGCCGAAACATTGGAGATCGGGTGATTTTATCAAAACTATGTCTAGAACAGTAAGTAAATGGATTTTTCAATTAAACACCCTCAAACCCAGAGGACTCAACAGCGAAATCAAATTATTTGCATTTACTGACTGACAGACGCACTCATGATTGACAGGCACCTATAGGACTACGCCCCCATCATGCTATATAAAGGTGCCATAGCGCTGTGTGGGACTATCCCTGAAGAAGAAAGCCGAGTCTTTCGAAACGCGTTGGAGACTGCCCCACTACAGCCACCGTATCCTGAGCGTCACGTGGCATCACGTGACCCAGGTCCTCAAGTGCTCTCTGCAGGGAGCACACTTGTATCTATATCCGGAAGACGCGGGAAGCGGTAGTCACCGGCCGGGACTCCGCTCTCGCTCCGGATCCAGGAAACCCCTGCCGGCCTCACCAGACAGCGGTACACCCTGGACGACCGATCGCCATAACACCCACGTAAGGCCACCTAACTGTGAGCATACTGTACGTCACACCGTCTCCCTCTTACAATTAACTATATTCCTTGACCTCCCCCCAGAACTACCTACCTCTACCAGGGGCGACTTCTCTAAGACGGTACCATCCACTTCCGTGCCCCACTGGACATACTGGACCAGAGGCTTTAAGCCACCACCAGCTCACTACTATTTCATCAGGAATACATTTTGTAAATGTTTTTTCCCAGCAATATGCGCTCCTGAAGGATGATGATGGAACTTGATATTCGGATTCAAAGAATTTTTATTTCAAACTAAAATACAACCGGTTTCGACTTCTTTGAGTCTTCCTCAGGTATAACATCATGCATGATGTTATACCTGAGGAAGACTCAAAGAAGTCGAAACCGGTTGTATTTTAGTTTGAAATAAAAATTCTTTGAATCCGAATATCAAGTTCCATCATCATCCTTCAGGAGCGCATATTGCTGGGAAAAAACATTTACAAAGTGGTATTGCCTATGAAAGCTCTGTCCAGTGCTCTCATCAGCTCCCAGATTTCTGCAGCAAACTGAATGGAAAGAGGAATGGAGTGATCCACTGATTGGATTTACATGCTTTACCTCAAGATACCAAATAGGTGAGTGGATTTATACTGAGTATATACCCTTGGAATCTAACTACTACACTTAGAAGCCTGCGCTTCCTATTTTCTCTCCCTACAATTCCCTCTTGTTTCATCAGGAATACATTAGGATAACACCAAATACCAAGCGACCCAGGTAATCAACAACCACTTATTCCTCCTGGGTCTCATCTCTGCCCAATTCTTAATACTGTACTCCCATTTACAGGTGAACACTAATGCATTAAATACTACCTGTGGAACCCTACGGCAATTTTAATACCAGACTCTTCTGGGCCACTTACAACCAAACCTCAACATACCTGAGCACGACGGAAGTAAGGTAACCTCCATCTCCCCCCTATTTCAGACCAGTATACCCAACCCACCACCCTCTCACTGGTCTCACCTATCCACCTGCTATCCTTCATAGGTACCACCTTCATTGGAACCAAACCATTGAGCAGTTTAACTAACCCCCCAATAGGTCGCATCCCTACTACTTGATCGACCAATTGGACCCAGGAGCACGACCCCATACACAGGTACTAAGGCCTCTACATTGTACCATAATACTGTATCATACCAGCTTCTCATGATATATGATACACTAACCATAGGTATTTACCTGAGGACCGCCTGAGACGACCCACCCGATCATCTCTACCCATTTGATCAGGTAATATTGCATTCACACCACCTCAAAAATCCCCCCATGACCACTTCTTCAAATATCCTAACCACCCACTCCTTCTCCCTACAGGTCCTCCTACTCTGAGCTACACAGAGGATCTATTTGAACCCAGCAATATTGTTTCCTCAGGACCACTGCTTCGCTATACACACCCTAGTGTGTGCTTTTTAGATTCTAGACCCCCTATTTTTATCCATTTTTAAGCCCTTACTCGTTAACCCCCCCTCCTTATATATTCTCTATATATATTTTTTATTTATATTTTATGTCTTGATATCCTAATAAAGACCCACTTTTTAACTTCCAACACTTCTCTCCGTGTCTGTATCCCTCCCCCCAAGCGCGAATTACTACTTGTCATATTGATATCTTCACTCATTGACACATAGTGGTTTGTGTCTCCCAAATTCGCTGCTGCAAATTGACTAGCCTGCCAGCGCCTCCTTACTCGTACCATTTTAAAATATCACATGGTCATAAGTATTCAGACCCTTTCCTCAGTATTGAGTAGAAGCCCCCTTTTGAGCTAGTACAGCCATGAGTCTTCTTGGGAATGATGCAACAAGTTTTTCACACCTGGATTTGAGGATCCTTTGCCATTTTTCCTTGCAGATCTTCTCCAGTTCCGTCAGGTTGGATGGTGAATGTTGGTGGACAGCCATTTTCAGATCTCTCCAGAGATACTCAATTGTGTTTAGGTCAGGGCTCTGGCTGGGCCAGTCAAGAATGGTCACAGAGTTGTGCTGAAGCCACTCCTTTGTTATTTTAGCTGTATGCTTAGGGTCATTGTCTTGGTGGAAGGTGAACCTTTGGCCAAGTCTGAGGTCCAGAGCACTCTGGAAGAAGTTTTCATCCAGGATATCTTTGTACTTGACCGCATTCATGTTTCCTTCAATTGCAACCAGTCGTCCTGTCCCTGCAGCTGAAAAACACCCCCATAGCATGATACTGCCACCACCATGTTTCACTGTTGGTATTGTATTGGGCAGGTGATGAGCAGTGCCTAGTTTTCTCCACACATACCGCTTAGAATTATCACCAAAAAGTCTCATCAAACCAGAGAATCTTATTTCTCATAGTCTGGGAGTCCTTCATGTGTTTTTGAGCAAACTCTATGTGGGCTTTGATATGTCTTGTACTGAGAAGAGGCTTCCGCCGGGCCACTCTGCCATAAAGGCCCGACTGGTGGAGGGTTCCAGTGGTAGTTGACTTTGTGGAACTTTCTCCCATCTCCCTACTGCATCTCTGGAGCTCAGCCACAGTGATCTTGGGGTTCTTCTTTACCTCTTTCACCAAGGCTCTTCTCCCACGATTGCTCAGTTTGGCTGGACAGCCAGGTCTAGGAAGACTTCCGTTGGTCCCAAACTTCTTCCATTTAAGGATTATGGAGGCCACTGTGCTCTTAGGAACCTTGAGTAATGCAGAAATTATTTTATAACCTTGGCCAGATCTGTGCCTTGCCACAATTCTGTCTCTGAGCTCCTTGGTCAGTTCCTTTGAGCTCATGATTCTCATTTGGTCTGACATGCACTGTGAGCTGTGAGGTCTTATATAGACAGGTGTGTGCCTTTCCAAATCAAGTCCTATCAGTTTAATTAAACACAGATGGACTCCAATAAAGGAGTAGAACCATCTCAAGAAGGATCACAAGGAAATGGACAGCATGTGACGTAAATATGAGTGTCTGAGCAAAGGGTCTGAATACTTATGTCCATGTGATATTTCAGTTTTTCTTTTTTAATAAATTTGCAAAAATTTCTACATTTCTGTTTTTTTTCAGTCAAGATGGGGTGCAGAGTGTACTTTAATGAGAAAAAAATTAACTTTTTATAATTTACCAAATGGCTGCAATGAAACAAAGAATGAAAAATTTAAAGGGGTCAGAATACTTTCCGTATCCACTGTATATATGATCTTTATTCGTAGAGCAACAGCATATGTAAAAACTGAATAAAAAATGGGAGTATGGAACAAAGAAACCCCACTTCCCCAGGGAACAAACTACATATAATAAAGCAAAAAGATAGATTAAAGAGACATACATGCAAAGTTACATGATTCAATATAAGTCCATATGGTAAAGGTGAGGATATAGTATAGAACTGTGCATAGCTTTGTCACAAGTTAACAGTGATAATGTGGAACAGAGTGAAAAAATTGAAAATATAAAATAAAAATAACTTATAAGGTATATACCAATGAAGGATCGGTTCAACCTAGGGGAAGTGGAGTACAGACCCCAATACGTGTTTCGCAATAGCTTCTTCAGGGGGGTGTACCGCTGGAGGCATTAAGCTAAATGGGGGCGTTTTGTGCAAAGCTATAATGGCATAAAATGTATGTAAACATGTAAACATCAAATTGAAATAAGATTTCAATGTCCAGATGAAGTAAGGTGTATCACATATTTATTTCAGGACAGTGCTTCATCAGGTGCACAACATGGACCTATGAAGTAAATATAATAACATTCAAAGAGAACTAATAGCCCCCATACACATTAGAAAAAAGGTTGTCTAAAACACCATTTTCTGTGGGACAGTCTACAGTAAGCATCTTATATGTATGGGGGGGCCTCCCAACTCTTCCCTGACAGATGATGCTGGTGGAGGAAAAGATCTGTTCCCTGGACTCAGACTAGTGATATCGCTTGCAGGCTCCTGATAACTTCAGTTTTATCCATGTCACCAAGTAAAGGTGGTCATACATATTAGAACTACCATTTTTGGTAAGGCTCATCACCCATGTAATGTATATAAGGAGTTTTACTGATATTAGTTCAACAGATACCAGGGAAAAAAGATCGGACATGTTGAATTTTAACATGCCCAATCCTTTGTTCACAAGGCAGATAAGCTGCCAAAACCTTATTTCTTTTTTCTCCCATGAAGAGCACATGCATGCTCAGTCTGAGTGGGCATGTGTATGGGGTGGCAAGGAAGAATATCTGTAAGTTGGAGGAGTGCTTGGCAAGGGGGGATTGCCTACCCTGAAACCAGGGTGGATCACATTTATAGATGATATTTGGTTTATCTGGGAAGGATCTGAGACTGGCTTAACAAGACTAATGGACCAATTAAATAAAAATGATTTAAACATAAAACTTACGTACCAACATGGAAGAACAGTAAACTTTTTAGATTTACATATCAGTGCTACCACAAATGGTCTTATTGTAACAGATGCCTTCCGAAAACCCACGACCACAAATACATTATTGCACGGGTCCTCATCTCACCCTCTCTCCACTATTAGAGGGATACCAACAGGCCAATTTTTTCATTTAAAACTGATTTGTACTAGTGTGGAATCTTTCCAAACGCAAGCTCGGGATCTCACACAACGCTTTAAAGATAGGGGATATAGTAATAGGAGTATCAGAGAAGGATTCAAGAGAGCCACAAAAACAAGCAGGGAACAGCTCCTTTACGGAAAAAGGATAAAAAATGAGAGTAAATGCCCTATTAGATTCATTACCAATTATAACAGTCAGTGGCCAGAATTAACCAATATTTTTAAAAAGTATTGGAACATACTGCTGATGGATCCCGTGCTACAAAAGACTCTTCCCCCAGTTCCATCAATTGTAGCTAGATGTTCTAGGAATTTAAAAGATACTCTGGTACTTAGCCATTTTGAGTCCAATTGAGAACCAGAAGACAAGTCTAAATACGTTTTTTTTACCTGCGGAAGGAGTAAGGCCTGTAAAAATCTAGTAAGGTGTAAAAATTTCTGCAACCACGATAATAGCAGGATATTTGAAATCAGGAAAAATCTACATTGCACTTCTAAAGGTGTAATATTTCATGCCCAATGCCCATGCCAAAAAGTATATGTGGGTTTAACAACTCGTGAGTTCAAAATAAGAACTAGAGAGCATGTCCTGGATATTGAGAAGTCAGTCGCAACAAATGATATTGCCTCGTTAAGAACCCTTTCTCGACACTTTAAACTATATCATAAAAGTGACCCTAAAGGATTACAAATAAGGGGAATCGACCAAATAGACATGGGCATTAGAGGGGGAGATCTGAGCAAAGCACTCGCCCAGCTTGAGAGCAAATGGATTTTTAGGCTGGGTACTCTATCCCCACAGGGGCTTAATGAGCACTTTGGTTATACCCTGGTTATTGCTACCCTGGAACTCTTTATATTTGGGATTCCTTTTTTTCCCCTACATCCTGTTTTGCATTCTTTTAAACCGTTTTTTACGTAGATTTTAATTGTATTTTAATTATTTAGATCTGACCTGTTATTTGCTGTCCTTATATTATGATGTATGTATGAAGAGGTGGAGCCCCAGCCCCTCCCCTCCCCCTTTTTTTGGAGTTGAGACTAGGAGAGAGAATCCAGTTCGGATGACATCAAGCCCAAAAGGAAAATTGAAGTTTTGAGTGAAGAATTGGAAGATGAAGAATACTTCCTTATGGCTAATGGGACATTATGTGGAATCTTTGCATTAGTATTTTATGGGAATGGGCTCAGCAAACGGAAGTATTTTTGTAATTTTTGGAATTCCTTACAGGATATTATCCTTTTTATTTTTATTATTAGTATGAAGACATTGTGTTTCCACATTTTATTTCATTCTTATTTTATTTTAATTTTAGCACTTTATTTTGTTATTAATTTTTCACACATGCACACACACATCCCCATACCCTTCAGAATCTCATTTTTGGTCATTTTACACTTACACCTTACACTTTCACACATCCTTTACAATCTCACTCTTGATTATCATATTACCCATCATACCTTACACTTTCATACACGTACCTGATTGATTATTTTATAATGATCACACCTCCATACACGCATTTGATTGACACATTCACATCCAATTTTAGTTATTTTACACCATTCACAATAAAAATTTCTTTCGAAAAAAATGTCTTTCATACCTTTTGACTTGCACCTTATTTTACCTCTTTACACATACATACTCTTAGATTCACCTGCACCTTGCACATCCTCAGTCATTCACATTTTCATGCAAACACTTTTATGGATATATGTATTTCACGGGAATTCTTATATTTCCCCTTCACGTTTTATTATTCTTCATTTAATTGCATCAATGCATGTTTGCACTCTTTTTTATAAAAAAATTCTCCATTTAGATCATAAAATTGGTTTAATAATTATTAGATTTTAGTTTTCTTCACCTTACATTGTGTGCCAGTGCCATATGTAGAATCTATGTTCAAGCACCACTGCAATATGGGGAATTAAGGCAATGAGTGTGCATGGAGTTACCCAGAAACACCGTTTAGAAATGGGTTGTCATATATAAAATCTTCTATTTGCTCGTAAAGCCCCTGTCCAATAATCACCGCACCTTAGTCACGCCCACTTCGAACGGCGCTACTGCAATATGGGGAATCCAGGCAATGAGTGCACATGCGATGATCCACAAACCCTTATGACTTCCGGACCTGCGCAGTAAACACAGCATGCGTTGCATCGCATGCATGTCAAGCGTGGCGCCACAGGAAGTCCCTTTGACATACAGGGGTATGGAGCGATCGACGCATGCGCTGTGATCTTTGCCTAGGTAGCTCAATTAAGGACAGCTGTTAAATAGCATATATATAGTTATACGAGCGGAAGTTGGTTACGCCCCCTTTTGGAAGAAGCCCAAGGCGAAATGGCGTCGTCGAGGTAAAGACCAGCACTACCATCCACTCTCTGAACATGGTAGAAATACCAACAAAAAGACCCTAACCTGACCCCTGTATATTTGACTACTCCATGACTTATACTCATAGGCGGATTATAATGAGGGCAATCTGGGCTACCGCCCGGGGCCCGGGGCTCCGGGGGGGCCCATGGCCAGATTACCCTCATTACAATATGTGGGCGCCAATGTGGCACAGACCGGCAGGCAGAGGCGGGGGGACCCCCAGACCACCCCCCAGCCGCTGCGCACGGCCGCTGCTTCTTCTTCGGCAAGGCCAGCACTGCACCTGTTAGCTTACCTGTGTGCTGGCCCAGCCGCATCAAAGCTAGGAGACACGGCTCTGTGCGCAGCCGTGTCTGCTAGTGTGATGTCACGCAGTGTGCGCCCTGCACTGCTGGACCGGAGAGGAGCTGGACGACTGGAGCCGAGCCAAGGGATGGTGAGTGATGTGTGTGAGTGAGTGTGTGAGTAAGTGTGTGAGTAATTGAGTGTGTGAGTGATTGAGTGTGTGAGTGAGTGTGTGAGTGAGTGAGTGTGTGTGTGAGTGTGTGAGCATGTGTGTGCGCAGGCAGATATCATTGTGTGATGTGTGATTATATGTATTTTTGTGTTTCAAATGTGTTTATGCGTGTATGTATATGTCTGTATATGTTTGTCTGTGTGCGTGACTGCGTGCGGCCTCCCGCTGTATCTGGGGGGCGCTGTGCGGCCTCCCGCTGTGTATAGATGGCTACGTGTGGCCTCCCGCTGCATATAGATGGTGCCGTGTGGCCTCCCGCTGTGTATAGATGGCGCTGTGCTGCCTCCCGCTGTGTATAGATGGCGCTGTGCGGCCTACCGCTGTGTATAGATGGCTATGTGCGACCTACTGCTGTGTATAGATGGCTACGTGCGACCTACTGCTGTGTATAGATGGCTACGTGCGGCCTCCTGCTGTGTATAGATGGCTACATGCGGCCTCCCGCTGTGTATAGATGGCTACGTGCAACCTACAGCTGTATATAGATGGCTACATGCGGCCTCCCGCTGTGTATAGATGGCGCAGCGCGGCCCC
The DNA here is from genome assembly GCF_046119375.1 of Phyllobates terribilis. Taxonomy (NCBI): domain Eukaryota; kingdom Metazoa; phylum Chordata; class Amphibia; order Anura; family Dendrobatidae; genus Phyllobates; species Phyllobates terribilis. The sequence continues at coordinate 210,663,751 of NW_027362769.1, read as the reverse complement.
CTGCTGTGTATAGATGGCTACGTGCGGCCTCCCGCTGTGTATAGATGGCGCAGTATGGCTTTCTGCTGTGTATAGATGGCTACGTGCGGCCTCCCGCTGTGTATAGATGGCTACGTGCTGCCCCCTGCTGTGTATAGATGGCTACGTGCGGCCTCCTGCTGTGTATTGATGGCACCGTGCGGCCCCCTGCTGTGTATAGATGGCGCAGTACGGCCTTCTGCTGTGTATAGATGGCTACGTGCGGCCTCCCGCTTTGTATAGATGGCTACATGCGGCCTCCCGCTGTGTATAGATGGCTACGTGTGGCCTCCCGCTGCATATAGATGGTGCCGTGTGGCCTCCCGCTGTGTATAGATGGCGCTGTGCTGCCTCCCGCTGTGTATAGATGGCGCTGTGCGGCCTACCGCTGTGTATAGATGGCTATGTGCGACCTACTGCTGTGTATAGATGGCTACGTGCGACCTACTGCTGTGTATAGATGGCTACGTGCGGCCTCCTGTTGTGTATAGATGGCTACATGCGGCCTCCCGCTGTGTATAGATGGCTACGTGCAACCTACAGCTGTATATAGATGGCTACATGCGGCCTCCCGCTGTGTATAGATGGCGCAGCGCGGCCCCCTGCTGTGTATAGATGGCTACGTGCGGCCTCCCGCTGTGTATAGATGGCGCAGTATGGCTTTCTGCTGTGTATAGATGGCTACGTGCGGCCTCCCGCTGTGTATAGATGGCTACGTGCTGCCCCCTGCTGTGTATAGATGGCTACGTGCGGCCTCCTGCTGTGTATTGATGGCACCGTGCGGCCCCCTGCTGTGTATAGATGGCGCAGTACGGCCTTCTGCTGTGTATAGATGGCTACGTGCGGCCTCCCGCTTTGTATAGATGGCTACATGCGGCCTCCCGCTGTGTATAGATGGCTAGGTGCCGCCTCCCTCTGTATATAGATGGCTATGTGCGGCCTCCCGCTTTGTATAGATGGCACCGTGCGGCCTCCCGCTGTGTATAGATGGCTACGTGCGGCCTCCCGCTGTGTATAGATGCTACGTGTGGCCCTCTGCTGTGTATAGATGGCACCGTGCGGCCTCCTGCTGTGTATAGATGGCACCGTGCGGCCTCCCGCTGTGTATACATGGCTACGTGCGGCCTCCCGCTGTGTATAGATGGCTACGTGCGGCCTCCTGCTGTGCATAGGAGGATTTTGGTAGCTCATATTGTGTGTAGGGTCTCATACTGTATATAGGGGATGTCAGCATACTTAATTGTGCTCAATATTAAGTCATACAATTAATGTAAAAAAAATATTATAATTAATATATTAATATTGTGCCAAATTAATTTCACGTGAACTATCACATGATCTATCACGGGGGATCATGTGACATGTCTGTGTGGGGGGGCCTTCTAAACTGCCCGGGGCCCTTGCTACTCTTAATCTACCCCTGCCTATACTTGAATAGATTTTGGCACTTGCACTTTATTTGTATATGGAACTGCTAATTGATGGTTAATGGGACAGAGGGAGGAAGGGCCATTTGGTTCAATGAACCTGGCATTTGCACTTTACATGTTTTTGCACCTTTAATATGGGGATAGGTGCAATAAAACATTAATTTATGGAATAGAAATCTGAGGCAGTTATTGTGATTTCAGCTTGTGGTTGGCGGTGATTGCATTTTGAAAGTACCTGGATTTTTCTAATATTTATTTTAAATTGCATAAAATAAAAATATTTATTTTAAAATTATGTTGGTTATCTTCCTATTTTTGAAACTAGTGTAACAGGATACTACCTTCTGGTTGTGATTATACCCTGAAACCAGCACAATTCAATTGTTGCTATATGTTGAACAATGTAGCTGCTTTGTTTTTAACCTTTTAATTCATCTGGTGTGGGATTGCACAGTGACCATCAAGACCACAACAAAGCACCAGCAGGGTGAAAAATCCAGCAGTCCAAAAGCACCCTGGTTGGGTGGGTGGCTTAGCCCTTTTATCCCTGGGTCACAACTCCCCACAAATACTGAATCACAGTGTCAGAGAATACTGCATAGACCTGCAAACAAAAGAAAAACAAGGGGAAAAAAAAACTGAGGCATGCCCCAAACCGCCAAAAAAGATATACAACGTTATTCACAAAAAAAGACACAAGGACAATAAAACCATGTGAAAACAAAAGGTAATACATTATTATGCAAATACTATTTTTCTCTGATTTTCCTAAATGGTCGGTGCAAACCTCCCGATGATAACAGGATTTTTTTAAAACTAAAAAAAACTAAAACTGCATTGTTCCAAATTGGATGCCACAGTTCTTTTTGTACCATGGAAGAAAGTTATCTGTCAGAAACTCTATATACTTTGCAGAGGTCATTTTCATACCTTCAGGGACTCTAAAGGGGCCTACCAGCTCTCTCCCCATGATTCCGACCCAAAACATGACTCCGCCACCTTCTTACTGATGTCACAGCCTTGTTTAGACATGATGGCCATCCACCAACCATTCACTACTCTATCCATCTGGACCATCCAAGGTTGCACAGGACTTATCAGTAAAGAAGACTGTTTTAAAATTAGTCTTCGTGCATGTCTGGGCCCACTGTAACATTAGTTCTTGTGATCACTGTTTAGGGGTGGCCGAATAGTAGGTTCATGCACAGTTGCAAGCCTCTGGAGGATCCTACACCTTGAGGGTCGTGGGACTGGAGAAGTACCAGCTGCTTCAAATACCTGTTTGCTGCTTTGCAATGGTATTTTTGTAGCTACTATCTTAAACTGATGAATTTACCTTACAGAAACCTTCCTCATTATGCCTTTATCTGCACTAATCCATCTGTGCTCTGTATCAGCCACAAATCTCTTCACAGTGCGATGAGCATGCATAAGTTTGCGTGAAATATCTAATGTTTTCATACCTTGTCCAAGGTGTGACGACACAGCTTTTCTTCTTAATTATGCCAGACAAATTCAGTAAGCCAGGAGCCATATGCTTTTATCTTCATATTGACTTTTGCATTGGTGCTCTACTCTGACTGATTAACACAGACTATTGTTTGAATAATCCTGAATGTTGACACTTGAGTTGAGATGTACTGTAACATATTGTCTGGAAATCTTGCAAGATAGATACATGGAGCAATACTGTGATAATTTGCTGATTATGTATTATACCAAACCATGCAAGTTGATTAGATGCTCAAACAATGAGTAATGAGCCCTTTCGATTTTGATCCCTGCCCCTTGACCTGTGAATGATAGCTGCAAGGACAAGTGTGATCTATAAAAAAGGGGTCTCTGCCTCTATTCTGTGTCATTCTATGGCATGTCAGCTTAGGGGACTTCGGCCCCAGCTGGAGGAATACAGATCGGCTCCATTAAACAGTGCTGAACCCTCAGAGAGGTCTTGAAGAATCCAGGTTGGGACAATCAGGTCACCTGGCCCAAGACTTCACTGCTTTCAGCTAGCTTCCTAAGCTTGTCGTTACCTTCTCTCTTTGGGGGCCGGCCAAAAGCGGGGTGCCACTGGTGGGGGTAGTCGGCCCTGGAAACCCCGAATCGCAGCTACTCTATTCTCGGCGGGCCAGCGGAAGGGTAAGGACTGTGTAATGTTGCACCATCTTGAGTACTTGCTGGGACTGTTCTATGTGTTTATTGTCCACTTTGTGGTTCAGTAAAGTATTGCCACGCTGTTTTACCTTCACCCTGTGTTGTCTGAGTAGTGTTACGCCCACAGAAGACCCCGGGTCTTGACACAAGGCATTGCACTATTTGTCGCTTTTTGACAGCGGAGAAATCTTTTTCTTATTCATATTGCTTGAAACATCTGGTCTGCTAAATAGCTAAATAATGTGGAATGTCCTTCTTAAGTAGTTTTCCTTTAATTGGGTTCACCTGGCAAACTAATTATCAAAGGTATTTGAGATTGATTTCAGTAATCTAAAGACCCTGAGACTCAAACCATCAATGAGTTACATAGTTACATAGTTTATAAGGCCGAAAAAAGACAAGCGTCCATCCAGTTCAGCCTATTTCTTGTGCACTGCAGCTATTCCGCAGCGTTGATCCAGGGGAAGGCAAAAAAAAAACATGCGGTATAGGCCAATTTACATCATTGAGGAAAAATTCACTTCCCGACTCCAATCTGGCAGTCAGATTAAATCCCTGGATTAATTAACTATCACTAAGCATAAGATGTAATTTTATTGTTCTCAAGAAAGGCGTCCAGGCCTCTCTTGAACTCATTTAGTGAGTTGGACATCACCACTTCCTCTCCCAGATAGTTCCAGAGTCTCACGGCTCTGACCGTAAAGAATCCCCTTCTATGCTGGTGCAGGAACCTCCTTTCCTCCAGACGCATAGTGTGCCCCCTCGTCTTTGTCACCATCCTTGGTATAAACAGGTCATGGGAGAGATCTCTGTACTGCCCCCTGATGTATTTATACATGTTTATGAGGTCTCCCCTAAGCCTTCTTTTTTCCAACGTAAATAGACCTAATTTTGACAACCTCTCTGGGTATTCTAGTCCCTCCATTCCCTTTATTACCTTAGTCGCCCTCCTTTGTACCCTCTCTAGCTCCAATATGTCTTTTCTGAGCACCGGAGCCCAGAACTGTGCACAATATTCTAAGTGCGGCCTTACCAGCGCTTTATACAGAGGAAGAACAATGTTCTCATCATATGCCCCTATTCCTCTTCTGATGCATGCCATGACTCTATTTGCCTTCGCAGCTGCTGCCTGACACTGGGCACTCCAATTTAATTTGCTATTAACCAAGACGCCCAGGTCCTTCTCCATGTCAGATTTCCCCAACGGTTTCCCATTTAATATGTATGGGTGACTGCTGTTTTTCTTTCCCATGTGCATGACCTTACATTTATCGGCATTGAACCCCATTTGCCATTTTTTGGCCCAACTCCCCAATTTATCTAAATCCTCCTGTAGCTGTGCCCTATCCTCATCTGTATTAACTACTTTACAAAGTTTAGTATCATCTGCAAATATTGCTATTTTACTATGCAACCCTTCCACTAGATCATTAATAAATATATTAAATAATATAGGGCCCAAGACAGACCCTTGAGGCACCCCGCTAGTAACCCTTGATTGGAAAAACAAAAAATTACATCTTTATGACACTTAAATCCAATTTGCATAATTATTTGGAACACGGTGTAGAGGACTGTTAAACCTGGATTTTGAATATTGATTTTGAATATTGATAGCCTGTTAGGATAGACCATCAAAATCAGATTCTTGGATAAATGGGAGTTCAACTCTTGGTGTGTCACGGATCTTATGTATGAAGGATTTTCATGGGTTATCAGAAGAGTTTGAAAGGTCAGCGCTGCCGCCTCTTCGAAATTTTCCCTTGTGCCATCTACCTGAACGCTATTTACTTAGTAGCATCAGGGCAAGCTGCAATATGCAATTTACTCCAATGGGATAGTTAAATACTGATGACCTATCCTTAGGCTAGGGACACATAAGCGTTTTTTCTCCATCTGAGAAAATTTGTCCAATTATGCTAATCAGTCTCTGATCAGAGGTTGATCAGAGTGTGATCCTATTTTCTTGGAGATGGAGAAAAAAAAAAGTTTCTTCATCTTCTTTATTATGTCAGTCCATTAAAATTTGACCACACTCAGATGTCATCCGAGTCTGGTCCAATATTTTTCAACAGGTTCATCTGATTCTCGGAGGCAAAAGGTGCTTCCTGTGATTTTTTTCCTTGGAACACTTGGACCGAGGAAAAAATCAGACATGTGCACAGCCCCATAAAATAGCATGGGTATGAGTACTATCCATTCAAACCACGATCGATTCACTCGGCTTCTTAAAGAGGCAGACACAGGAACCATTTCTATTTAAAGTGCAGCTGATTTATAGCAATCTTCATAAACCACGTCACCAGAAAACGTAAATACAGCCTTTGTCCAGCAGAAGGGTAAACATAAAATAACAAGTCCATACAATAGTCCTGGTTAGCCCACCTGGCTTAGAGTCCAGCATACATGTCCTTTAACAAAGGGATTCAAACCAGGAGACCGGCAATCTCCATACATCCAGCGTGTGTGAAAACAAACAGATCAGAGCTTTCACCTCCAGGCCCACCCCACACCAAATGCTCTGAAAGGCTGTGAATTTTATCCTCTGGCCTCCTCCCTCTCTACAGGTGTTCAATCATCCCAGCACTACCGATGGCTGTTTAACCCACTCGTGTGCTGGAACCTTTTTCCCTATGTACAATTACTGCAGCAATCAATCCCAGTGCTACATATCTCCCCTCTAGTACTTTGCCAGTGACTTTGTCACACCACGAATAGCACTCGTTCGATTTACACGGTCGTCTACACGGGCCCTAAGGATAAGTGTAGCACCCTGAGGATTCGGCTGCTACAGGGGTATTGCACCTCAACCAGAGGTGTGATATTCCACTCCCGGGTAAGGATGGAGTGTGGAACTGAGCTCAGTCAGCTGCATGCACTACACACATCCCATTTCCGAGGAGCAGACCAACGGTACTCCCACTTAGAAATGTGCAGGTACGACCGAGTCTGTTCCTGGCTGGAGTGGGAGGGGGGTGGTACATCCCAGTAGTGTAGGGGCAGATAGGGGGAGCAGCCTGGGTAAGGTTAGGAGCTCATTGGGTGCTGGTCACCTGAGCTCACACATAGAGGGAGTATTTAAGGTGGGCACCATCTAAGATCAGGGTCAGTCTGTCAGAGTATAACCTGAAGAGCAGAGCAGAGGAGAAGAGAAGCCCCAGGCCCAGAGCAAGAGTGAGAGAGGAGAGCCAGAAAGACCCAGAGGGGGAGACAGAAAGGAACTCTGAGAACCCAAGTACAACCCCAGGGTGAAGAGTTGGCAATAGGGTACCGGATCCCAAACTGGTGGGGGCTAAAGCATACCTCAGCCAGAGACCGGAGGCCGTGGGCAGGATCTGCCACGGCCACCCACCACATCCACCCTGAAGGCAAACCACGTGTAGGGTCAGGGAACCCAAGGCCAAGGGTCTCCCAACAGAAGGCCCGAGGGAGCTGGACCTAGGTGGATCCCTGGTGGGGACGGCCAGAAGAAAGGACAAGAAGGAGGGCTCAGGGACACGCTCCGGACTTGCTTGGGGGTTGGCTGAATCCAGGACCTGGTGGACGCAGCACGGTTCGGGTGGTCACTGAAGGCCGGAGTGACCGGAATATCTGCAGTAAGTAAACACCCTGAACTGCACAACCCGACTCTGTCTTTACTTATCATCTACGCTGCACCACCACAACCCCCATCCTCTGCACCTGACCCCCTGAGGCTATACCCCTCCCGTTGGGGGTTATACTATCTAAAGCTGCACCAACACCATCAGCCTCAGCGGACCCTGCTGCAGCGGCGGCCGTAGTGACCACAATCCAACGGGTGGCGTAGTCGACATAACGAACTTTGTAACATCTGTAGGACTGCCACATACTCTGAGCTTGACACCCTGGGCACGGACCGGGTCACAGCCACTCGGAGACTACAACCCCCATCTGATCCGGCTCCGGGTATTCCCCTAAAGAATATGGCCCAGGGGGCGCGTCATAAGCGATCAGTGTTCTGATAATACAAAATGCCTTTAATTGGGAAGTATTTAGGCTTACTAGGGCAGTTTGAGTTGTAAGTACAGTCCTGCTGTAAGATATGTATAAAAAAAATCTTATTTTCATGTGTGCTGTCGATTTATAAAATAGAAATTATAGTAACTGTTACTCTTTAGAAAAAAAATCTGAATCAATACATGAGCAATTTTAAGTGACAAAATAAAAAAAAGTATAAACTAATATACAACAATTACCATACCAAAGGCCTGGAGGTAAAGGCAGAAGTATTTCCCACAAACATTAGTGGGGCTGTTAGAAATTGCCGTGTGTTTGGTACGACAGCTTATATAACTACAAATATCCAAATCACCCTTAGATTTCATTGGGATTCTTCCATCCAGTAAGGGTAGTTCTAATCTACCAAAATAAACATGCCTAAAAGGCATTTGAGCAAGGATGGTCAGACATAGCTATACCCTACTGTAAACTGTCTTCTTAAAAAAATTTACCTTAAAGGGGATTTCTGCACTGAAAAGAAAAAGTCTGCAGTCACTATTGTTCCATTGAGTTAAAGGGAATCTGTCAGCAGGTTTTTACTATGTAATCTAACAGCAGCATGATGTAGGAGCTAAGACTCTGAATCCAGCGATGTCTCACTTACTGGGCTTCTTCCTGTCATTTTGATACAATCACAGTTTTTCCTGCTGTCGATTTAGCAGTGCTCAGAATGCTGAACCCCGTATAACCCCACCCACACCACTGATTGGCAGTTTTCTATTTACACTGTATATTGACAGGTGCTAATCAGTGGTGGGGGCGAGGTTAGACAGAGCAGTTGACTGGGAGGAACAAGACACCTAGTACTGGAGTGATAATCTCCTGCTGATAAAACACTGACTTTATTGAAACAGCAACACACAGCCTAGTAAGTGACACATCGCTGGAATCAGGGTCTCTGCCCTACATCATGATGCACTCATATTACATAGCAAAAACCTGCTGAAAAATTCCCTTTAAGGGCAGGGGAATCTAGTAGGCACTTGACCACTACTATGCAAATCACATACATTATCCACTTGTTCTGTACATACAGGAGAGTCGTGACAGTTTGCACATTGTACACAGCCACGATTCATCAGTCTGCAGTTACATAGAGTGACTGCAGACTTTTCACCCCTTTAATACCATAGTAAAGTATTAGTTGTTTACATCATATTCGTTTTCCCGATGATTTCACTTCTTCTACAGCTCAGTTTACATTTGTCATTTTTCAGGTTAACCTCTGTGACAAGCCAGTCTTGTAATTGCACAGACTTGCAGTGTGTTTGAACTCCCCGGAGTGCAGCTCGATCAATACTAAATGGACACACAGTACACACATGGCCGGTCTGCGAGGTTTCCATTGAGTAAAGTCTACTGCCTGCGAGCATGTTACTGTATTATACATAGAGTCTCTTGGCTCCATCTGTCTGTGCTATAAGCCACAGGTACAAATAACACCAATGTACGGTAATATTCCAGGTTTATTGAGTGTGGATAAAAGTGAACTAATATTGTTTATCTGAAGGTTTATTCTAAACACGAGACATCGGTTGAATAGTTGGGAAACCTAAAGCATGAATTGACCATTTAAAGGGAAAAGTCAGAAGTTCGCTGATAGCGATAGATATGAGATCTGGAGACTGGTTGCTGTACTTTCAGATAACTTGATCTCATTTAATGTGCTATATTCCGATGCTCAAACTGATTGAATAGAGTATACAGATCTTGCATAAGCAGCGATTGAAAGCTGCTTCTAAAGGACCATGAATTGGTCATGTGAACTAGCAAAGAAGCAAAGTATTGGGGAATAGGAGGCAAAATAAGGTAATGAAGTATATTACAAAAATTCATAGTTTAGCAATGCTTAGAGGATGATTAAATAATAAAAAATATATCCAGTTACTCTTTAAAGGGAACCAGAAATAACACTATTAACCTGCATATATGGGATTAACCTGCAGGATAAAAATGTTACTAACCTGCTCGGCGCCTGCACTTATCCTAACTCTACAGGGACAAAATTAAATTTATTCCACTCGGCAGTGTGCTGGTTCCAGTCACGGGGCAGCACCGGCGCAGGTTCAGTCACCGCTATGAGAATACAGAATGGCGGCTATAACCGTGCCCCTGGCCCTGACCCACACTCACTCTGCATTAGGGCCAGCTGTCAGGGCCAGGGGCACAGTTATAGACGCCGCTCTTTACACTCAGTGTGGTGTCGGAACCCGTGACTGCGTCGCCCCCGTGACTGCGTCGCCCCCGTGACTGAAACTGTAACGCTGCCGGGGGTAAAAAAATTTATCTTCTCCCCAGTGTTCAAGGACATGCAGGCAATGAGCAGGTTAATAACACTATTAACCTGCAGATCAACCCCATTTTTGCAGGTTAATAGCGTTTTTTCTGGTGACAGGTTCCCTTTAAACATACCATTGTGTAAAATAACAAAACTGTAGAAAAAAACAAGGATCGAACATCCAAATATTAGATATTGATCTATTGCAGCTAAGTAAAATTTACAAAACTGAACACAAAGTTCGTAGATAACATTTTGATCAGAATGTATAAGCCCACTGCCACATCATGATTAATCCTCTCAGTAGGTCCCTAACCTGTCAGGTGTAGCGCCGTTCGGTGACAACTACTCCAACAGCAGAAGAGACCCAGGTGCCCCAACAGTACCAAAGCTGCAAGACAAAGACTTCATGGCTCCAAATCATATCACCCCATAGGCACAGCAGCACTGCAACACAGCACCAACACCAAGTGAACAGATCTTAACTCTAAAAAAAAAAAATTATATTAGAAGTTGTTTTTAAATTAGCTAGTGATTGCAAGAGGGGCCTAGCCTATTTTGCTCTCAGCTTTCCATCTGAGACCATGTGGAAGGTGAAATTGGCAGATCTATTCTCTTGATGTTGGTGCTGTGTGGCAGCCGTTGTTGCTATGATGCTGTGCCTATGGGATGGTGTGACCTGGAGCAATGGGGGCTTTGCCTTGTAGCTTGGGTGCTGTGGGGCACCTGGGTCGCTCCCGCTGCTGGTGCGATGTCGCTGTAGCGGTGGTTGCCGCACGGCCCTACACCTCACATGTTAGGCATCCATTAAAGGGGTTGGCTGGGACTTTAACATTGATGGCCTATCCTTAGTTTAGGTCTTCAATGTCTGATCGTTAGGGGTGGATGTGCAGTATCGGGCAACGGCCATTATTCCATCTGTGCAGCTCCGTAACTGAGCAGTTACAGTCACAGACACCCATGACAGCTGATCGGCGGTGGAGCTGGGTATTACACCCCCACCGATCAGACATTGATGATCTACCCCAAGGATAGCCCATTAATGTTAAAGTCCTAGACAGCCCCTTTAATATGTTTGCTGTGACGTAGCAGTGGGCTTTATACATTCTGATCAAAATGTTAACTAAGAACCTTTTTAATTTTGCTTGGTCGCAATAGATCAATATTTGGATGTGCTGTCTATGTCTTTTTTCTACAGTTATGTTATACCATTGTGTAAAGTTTTATTTACAGCATGAAATAGGACATGAAATTTAATTCCTCCGACTCTCGAGGTGGTGCAAGACCCAGGCATTGACACTACAAATAAGCGAATCTATCTGTTCTATCGGTTCTTTAAAAGGAAAATGATACAGATTCACTGATCTCTAACCCAAGATTGGATTTCACCGTTTATAACTGATAATTCTATATGTTCTACTGGTAAATAACAGCTCAGAGGATGGAAAACGTCCCCTGTGCTTCGTGGACATTGCAAATCTTGTCTTTGACTGCCACACACTGGTAGGTTCTGACATTGCAATGCTTGACAATTGTACAGATACAGCAAGTGTAAGAGTATTTCATGCAAATAATGTCTAGTAGTCTGGTATGCCTTATTATGCAGGGATGTACACAAAATCATAAGGCCCCACTGCAAATCTCCAAATGTGCCACCCCCAAAAAGGATGAAAATGGCAAATTCAAAACAGCAGGTGACAGGAGCTGCGACTGAAGGTATCGCTGGAGAGGAGGAAACAGATCAGACTTCTGCTGAGTCTTGTGGTTAGACACTGATGGGCTGCCCTTCTCATAATCATAGAGGCATAGATCCCAACTGTCCCGGATCCAGCAGGACTGTCCCGCACAGTTCAACAGCATCTATAGACACACAGCGGTCAAGAGATTTCATGAAATCATATACACTTTGCTTAGACAGTTAGACCATGTTCACATCTACATGCTACACGTTTTTCCTGCTGCTTTTTTACATGGAAATTCTGCTGCTTTTAACTGTCCAAGCAAAGTGGATGTGATTTCATGAAAATTCCTGACTGCTGTGTTCAGGCTTGGACTGGCCCACAGGAGAAGCGGAGAATCCTCCGGTAGGCCACCACCCTTTTATATGAGCAGTACTTGGCTCTATACACTTGAATCACTATGTACAGACAAAGGCAGCATCTTATTCATCTAACAATATACCCAGTTCATTGTGATTGAAGATAATGTCACATTTTCATGTAGCTGAAAAGTGGGACCCTGGAGTTGGTTATTGGTGGGCCCTTCTGCTCCAAAGCACATAAAAAAATGCAGCACGGATGCAATAACCAGAGAAGATTGCAAATGGATTTTTTGGTATAAGGAGCATTAAGATGCATTCTTATTGCTGGGAAATGTGAGGCCTTTTTGTGAAAATGCACCCCCCCACCTTTTCTTCTATCCAGTTTACAGAATTTGATTTATCTAACCTGGATCTGCCTTTATAGGATACCACCTGATCACTTGGTGAGATTATTATTTTTGTACACAGTATTATACATCATCTAGATGGTTATCACAATGCTAGTATATACATTCTAGTGTAACCCAGATAGGTGATGGTCATTTTTAAGCTAATATGTGTCTATTTGTATAATGTACAGTATGTTGCATAGGCTTTTTTTAATTAATTCTTGAATTAAAAGTTACATTTTATCCACAATCTCTACCTTGCTGACATTTCAATTGGTAATTGATTGGTTGGTAGTTCACTTACCTAAATTACTTATCTTTGTTTGGTGCGGACATCTGCAGAAAACATGCAGAAAAAAACACAGTATTTACGCAACGTGTGAACACAACCTTATAGACACAAAAAAGTAGACCTCATATGGGGAAGCTTATATAAGAATGAGGATGAATGAACAAAAAATAATTCCAGAGATCTCAACTGTCCTGAATACAGTGGGACAGTCCCAGATTTGGGTCTACGCCCTGCAGTCCAGGGCAGTCTGCTGAATGTTTCTCAATGCTGCCAAGACTTCTCCTGCCAGGGTAGAAAGAAATAGTAACTGGGTGTGACTTGGGGGCATGACTAGGGGCGGGTTAAAAATTTTCCTTGACTCGCTAAGTACGCCACGTAGTTTGTTTTTCTTTTTCTTCTGTAAAAGTTGGGGCGGTAGGAAGAGGTAAAGGACAGTTCCAAGAGTTGGAAAAAAAACAGTAAAAATGGAATGAAAATAAAACATACTAATCTTTTAAATCCCTGTCATCCAGCACCGATGCTCTTCTTGTCCCACCTGTCCACAATGATCAATGATGGGGATTTATGTGACTACTGGTATCACTACTACAAAATTTACAAAGGGGCATGGCTATGGGGGGAAAATGTGCACCGTGATCACTTTCCTTCTCATCTTTTAAATGGATCTACCATAAAGTAGGAAAATTTTAAAGAGGTTATCCACCGCTGGGGACATTGTTTTTCACTTAAATGCATTTATTGTATAATATTATCAATTTAGTTTCATTAAAGGGAATGCCACCTCATTTGAGAGCATCATAATGTAGGAATAGAGACCCTGAATCCAGTGATGTATCACTTAGTTTACTGGGTGCAGCGGTTGTGACACAATCAGAGTTTTTAGATGCAGCATGAAGCAGAGCTGAGAAAGCTAACCCCTCTCACACTACTAATTATCAGCTTTTATGTACATTGTATATTGACAGCGAGCTGCTAATCAGTGTTGGGGGGTGGAGTTGGACCGGGAAGCATGTGAGCTGTAGTCCTGTAGTGTTAATCTCCTGCTGATAAAACACTCATTGTATTGAAACAACAGCACACAGCCTTATAAGTGACACATTGCTGAAATCAGTGTCTCAGCTTCTACCTCATGCTACCCTCAGATTAAATAGCAAAAACCTGCTGACAGATTCCCTTTAAGAATGTTGTACTGTTTTGCCTTTACAGCCTTTTGTTTCCCTGCACATTTAACTTTGATGTGGTCTGCGGTTACGAATCGGCTGAAAGGAGCTCCGAAAAAGACACATCCCATTGGACCATCAGAATGAGCTCACTAATGGATTTTCAGTTAACTCATTTTGCAGCCAGAAATAGCCAATGCAATGCAGAGACTATAAAAGGCAAACGGTGAAAAGTTTTTAATATAGCCCAATAGCAAAAATTATTTTTAGCAAACAATACAAGCAATTTAGTACGAAAAAAATTGCCCCTTTTAACGCTAAATCGTAAAATGACATTTGCTTCACAGTTTGTAAAAAAAAAATTCTTTTCTGTTCCAATATATTTGTGATAATGAGATTCAATACAAAATTGTGTTCTCCTTCAGGGTGAATTAGAGCATTGGACTGCCAAGACTTACAACGCAACATGAGTGCCCTCCCTCATTAATGCTCTGGCTCTACCACCATCTATTAGAAAGCTTTCTCAATGGACAAAAGCTGTTTTAGGAACAATTAAGCTGTATGTTCAGAGGCTGAAAGCCCAAAGTATTATAATTTTCACTTATAGTCTGCTTGTTTATACCGTGGACATGTATGGCAAAAGTACGTTTCATGCACAAATAATGGCAGCTGTTAATGGGTAGAAGTTCTTGGAGGCAAATTGGTTGGGGATTCCTTTTGGGCATGGTCCCTAAATATAGGGAGAACAATTTGGTTGGTTAAGCGAAATATGAGGCTCTTATACAGTGCCTGGGAGATGGTGGGTTGCTGGTGCAGATTGTGCATCAAAAATTGACCAGCACATGGCAGTGACATCATGCGCTGTGCCGGGCAAGCCTAAGTCAGCTGTCGGCTCCTGCACCGGCTATTGAAAAGGACGCCACGCGTTGTGGGAGCGAAAGAAGGTGAGAAGAATTGCTTATTTTTTTAAATTTGTTGGAATGGAACGGGGAACCTTGTTACTGGAAATGGCTCAGGATAGGGGATATTATTACTGGAAGGGGCCAGCATGAGGGACATTATTATAGGAAGGGGCCAGAATAGGGGACATTATTATAACAAGAGGCCAGTATGGGGCACATTATACCAGGAAGGGGCCCAGGTTGGGAGATATTATTACTGGAAGGGATCCAGGATAAGGAACATTATTCCTGGAAGGGGCTCATGATGGGGGACATTATAACAGGAAGGAGCCCATGATAGAGGATTTTATTACTGGAAGGGGTCCAGGATGAGGGACATTATTATTGGAAGTGACTAGGGGTACATTATACCAGGAAGGGGCCCAGGATAGGGGACATTATACCAGGAAGAAGCCCAGGATGGGGGACATTATTACAGGAAAGGGCTCAGAATGTGGGATATTATAACAGGAAGAGGCCCGGAGTGAGTGACGTTATACCAAGAAGGGACCCAGAATGGGGGACATTATTACAGGAAGGTGCCAGGATGGGGGACATTATTACAGGAAGGAGCCAGGATGAGGGACATTATTATAGGAAGGAGCCAGGATGAGGGACACCATTATATAGGGGGCAAACACACATTTCTTTATAGGATTTAGAACGTAACAAAGGCTCATACATCTGACCAAGATGAAGGCTTTGGCCCAGTTCCAAATTTTGCACTGGGGTTCATATGGTTCCAGTTACGCCACTAAGTGTAGTGAAAGTCATGAAGAGAGTATATCCAGCCAGACTTATAAAGCCACCAGCCCTCTATATTACATACAGATTGACTATCTCCACCGAGAAGATGGAGGAACTGTGTCAGAATATTAGTAATCATGAAGTACGATGAATAGTTGAGTAAACCTTGAAGTTGCTGTAGCATCTAATTCAACCGGCGGACATAAAATGTAGACAAATATGATGAGGAATAACATCCAGAATGAAAAACACAATAGTCATTTAAAGTCTATCATAAGAGGATCTATAGGAGAAAATGACTTGTCACCAGCTCGCCCCAAAGCTCCATATCCACAACAAGCGAGAAGAAAATAGCTCGAACTCTGCTCATTAGAGAAAAAAATGCAATCACGAGCTGTCTGATGGCAGGAAAAACACAAATACAATAAGAGCTCGCATTGTGAAATGACTTTTCCAGCATTATGCTCGCTACTGAGGGAAAACAGTTTTGATGGGGTGACCTTTGTATCGAGCCGTGTTCTGACAGAAAATTGTTTCACACACCAGGAAAAAAGCTGTGATTCTGACAGTGAGTTTTGCATATGAATAGCATTTTGAGGAAAGTTATATTAGGAACAGTCGGCAGCAAAATTCACTTCCAAAGTTCACTTTTTCCCCCTTTGTTCTTCTGAAAAATAAAATGTCATGACAAGTATATTGAGGGCTCTTCAAGTCGAAGACAGAAACAGGATCAGGCATGTCGGTCCATTAACCGGTACACAACCGTAGAGCCCACATTTATTAGGACTGGCGTTTTATATTCCAGTCTTAAAAAAAATTGTATGGAGTGAAATTCACCAAATTTATTTAAGGGCGAAAGACTCTTAATTCATTTGGTAATTTCGGGACTGTCTGAAAGCCAGAAAATGAAAATTTATACTTGTGAAAACCAGGCCAAAATATCCCAAACTTTCTGGCTTTCTTCTCAATAAATCTGTCTACAACTTTAAAACTATACACAGTCCATTCGGACCACACACCCTTTTCCAATTTTTGTTGAGAACCAGGAAAATTGAGGGTAAATTTGGCATTTGTGATGACTTGCAAAAAACTCTCGAAAATCGATTAGAAGTTCCCGCCCTATCTGTATTTTAGAGTGTTCTGGGAAATTAAAATTATTGCTTAAAAATATTACACGACTTAAAAAAAAAATAATAAAAGAAATAATACTTTGACCGATTACTTTCAGCTTTGGCTCCAGCTCCCCCTCCCAGTCTCTGCTCATCAGTGTTTTTGGGTCCCAGGATGGCACCAGATTAGGGGAGTCAAGGTGAGAGCTCGCACAGGAGATGAAGGGGATTGGAGAAGGTAAGCGTTACTTATCTTCTTTTGAGAACTCTGAGAACTTTAAGCAAGAAAGTTTTACTCCCCGATACATCATAAGAAAGAAGAAAGAATATTTTTGGAAAAGGGGTTGTATGGTTTTGTACTCATTTTTAAATACCCTTTTTGGAATAGTGAGATAATGGAGAACGTTCTCTCATTCATTGTCCCTGTCTATTAGTCAAAGTGTATTGCAGGTACATAGAGTATCTCTAATTCTGGAGCAATTCTAGTCCATACATTACACATACAGCTCAATTCAGTCCAATCAATTTTGACATTGAGACTAAAAGTGCATTTTCACTGCACAATTATTGGGAACGAGCGATCCAGATAATTGTGCAGTGTAAAAAGGCTACTAATCACCTGACGAACGAGGAAAACACTCGTTCAACAGATGAAATGATCTTTTCCTTTGACTAAAAGATCATCGTTCTCGGTGGCACATCGTTCTGTGTGAACAGGACATGTGCTGCCGAGAACAATGGCAGCCTGTGTGCACATCTGCGTATCTGAAGCGAGATCAGTCTGTCTCTAAACGACCGCCGATATGCGAACAAGTTACCGATCAATAGCTGTTTTATGCCGTTCATCGGCTGGTTGTGTAAATGCACCTTTAGCATCTTTATGTGTTGTAAGGCGGCGGTGTTCACACCGTGCAGTAACTGAGGCAGTGACCCAAGCAAGTCCAACATAAGCAGCTTTTATTAAGCAGACTCATGGGTAAACAGAAAGTCCTCCGATTCGCAACCGGGTTAACACAAGTCCATAACAACGGTTGCCTGGAGCAACGGCCGCGCGAGGCCGCTCAGAGCCTGGCAGGTGCAGAGCCTTCCTAGGCGTGGGTTCAGCTATACACAGTCCTGCCCAGCTTTCCTGCTATGCTCCTAGCAGATCCAAACACTGAACAACACTAACCCTTAGTGCAGGGTTTTTAAAGGACCTGTGGCAAGAGCCAATAGAAAACCCGGGTTGGAGGGAGGAGGCCGCCCCAGTGCCTTTCTGTAGCTTCCTCCAAGAAATGAAGGCCCTGCCGGGTTTTACTTAATCTGCCTTAGCCAGGTAGTCTGACCAGGTCAATGCTCACCTTCATTCCTGCATTGCAGCCGCAGCTGTGTCTGTGACTGCAATGCACTCCAACAGGTTTAATAGGTCTCTGTACACATTCTGGGGGATATATAACGTTCCTCGTATACGATCCCGGTCACTGCCTCACATATTACCCCCCTCTGTTCAAACTTGTGGGGTTGAACATTTGACACCATACAGGGTGCCCCGGACAGGGCATCCGCATTTGCCTGCTACTTCCCAGCGCAATGTTCTACAGAGAAACTGAAATTTTGCAGTGACAGAAACCACCTGGTGACTCGCGCATTCCTCTCCTTGGCGTTCCTCATCCATACCAAGGGTGAGTGGTCCGTCACCAAGCGGAACTGACGCCGGAGTAAATAATAACGTAGCGATTCCAATGCCCACTTAATAGCCAAACACTCCTTATCTACCACGCTACAGTTTTCTTCTGCCGGGATAAGGTTTCTACTCAAGTAGGTGACCGGGTGCTCTTCACCATTCACTTTTTGTGACATTACGGCCCCTAGGCCTACCTCCGAGGCATCTGTCTGTACAATGATGGTTTCCTTGAAGTTGGGGCTGATGAGGATTGGCTGTCCACACAGGGCCAACTTCATGGACTGAAATGCTTCTTCTGTCTGAGGGTTCCACCGAACCATTACCGATTTTTTTCCTTTCAAGAGATCGGTCAGGGCCGCCGTTCTCCCAGCAAAATTAGGTATAAACCGGTGATAATACCCAAGGATGCCAAGGAACGCCCTCACCTGCTTTGTACTTGATGGTTTAGGCCAGTTTTTTATGACCTCAACTTTATTGATTTGGGGCTTGATAACTCCTCGGCCAATCACATACCCCAAATATCGGGCTTCCTCTAGCCCTATCGCACATTTTTTGGGGTTTGCCGTTAACCCCGTGGCTCTGAGAGAATCCAGCACCGCTTGCACCAGGGATAGGTGCGTATGCCAGTCGGTGCTAAAGATGATAATATCATCTAGATACGCGGACGCATACTCCTGATGAGGCTTGATCACTATGTCCATCAGCCTCTGGAATGTAGCTGGGGCCCCATGTAACCCAAAAGGTAAGACCACATAGTGATATAGACCCTCCAGAGTTATGAAGGCGGTCTTTTCCTTCGTCGATTCCGTGAGAGGTACCTCCCAGTAACCCTTGGTGAGATCGAGCGTGGTAAAGTAGTGGGCCTGCCCCAGTCTCTCAATCAGCTCATCCACCCTGGGCATTGGATAAAGGTCAAACTTCTATACTTCATTTAATTTCTGGAAATCGTTACAGAAGTGTAACGATCCGTCTGGTTTCGGGATCAGTACGATGGGGCTAGCCCACTCACTCTGTGATTCCTCGATGGCGCCTAACCGGAGCATTTGTTCTACCTCAGCCGTGATGGCTTGCCTCCGGGCTTCGGGTACCCGGTACGGTCTCATTCGTACCTTTACCCGAGGTTCCGTGACAATGTCATGTTGAAGAACCATAGTCCTACCCGGTAGCTCTGAGAACATGTCGGTATTCTGCTGTACCAGCGAGCGAGCCTCCCGTCGCTGCTGTTTAGTGAGAGCATCACTTATCTTGACCTTTTCCCTGGACGCATCCCTGGCTAAAGGTGGAGAACTCTCTGACGGCATGCCCGAAGTGACGTCTGTAACTAAACACTCTCGATCTTTCCAAGGTTTTAGCAGGTTTACATGATAAAGCTGCTCCGGTTACCTCCTTCCGGGATGATACACTCGGTAATTTACCTCCCCCACCTTTTCTCGAACCTCATAGGTCCCTTGCCACTTGGCCATGAGCTTACTCTCGGCTGTGGGTACAAGTACTAACACCCGATTGCCCTTGTTAAAAGCCCTGATCGTGGCTCTTTTATTATATGTGCGCCTCTGTGCTGCCTGGGCATCTAACAGATGTTCTTTCACGATAGGCATGACCGTCGCAATCCGGTCCTGCATACTAGCCACGTGTTCAATTATACTCCTATGTGGAGTCGGCTCTTGTTCCCACATCTCTTTGGCTATGTCCAACAGACCCCTAGGGTGTCTGCCGTACAACAACTCAAAGGGAGAGAACCCTGTGGAAGCCTGGGGTACCTCACGGACGGCGAACATCAAATAGGGTAGCAACATATCCCAATCCCTTCCATCCTTAGAAACCACCTTTTTGTTAACATGGACTTGAGGGTTTTATTGAACCGTTCTACTAGCCCGTCAGTTTGAGGGTGGTACACTGAGGTACGCAATTGTTATATTTTTAGCAATTTGCACAGTTCCCTCGCCACCTTAGACATAAAAGGGGCCCCTTGATCCGTCAGGATCTCCTTAGGTAGCCAAAGGCGACAGAACATGGCAAACAGCTCCCGTGCAATCAGTTTTGCCGAGGTGTGGCATAGCGGTATAGCCTCTGGGTACCGGGTGGCATAGTCGATGACCACAAGTATATGTTGGTGGCCACGAGCGGATTTTACAATGGGCCCTACCAAGTCTATTGCAATTCGTTCAAAAGGTACCTCTATCATTGGCAGAGGTACCAATGGGCTACGGAAGCTTGTGGTGGGTGTGGTCAGCTGACATTCGGGGCAGGATTTGCAGCACTTTTGGACCTCCACGTAAATCCCTGGCCAAAAGAACCGCTTCAAGATTCGCTCTTGTGTCCTTTTAACTCCTAAGTGTCCACCCAGCACGTGTGTGTGTGCCATCTCCAGAACTGCCCAACGGTACGACTGAGGTACCACTAACTGTTCCACGACCTCATCCCTGATTTTATCTACTCTATAGAGCAACTCACCGTTGACCACCATGCGTGGAAACACAGGTATCTGCACCGGGCTGTTGAGCTACACCATTTACCTCTAACACTCTCTCCCGCTCCCGAGTCAGGGAGGGATCCTGTAACTGAGCAGGGCACTTCCAGCTCAGGGATGGATGGGGTCTCCTTGACCTCCCCTGCCAGCACCTCTAGGGGAAACCTATCGGGGTCACACTCTGTCCCTAGGTTGGACACCCCTACGGCCGGGACCCCTGACTCAGATTCTTCAGGTACAGCGCCTGTAATAAATTTTACCAGGGGAGAGTGTGCAAAGCAGTCATCAAAGCAAAAGGTGGCTACTTTGAAGAACCTAGAGTATAAGCATATTTTCAGTTGTTTCACACTTTTTTGTTAAGTATATAATTCCACATGTGTTAATTCATAGTTTTGATGCCTTCAGTGTGAATGTACAATTTTCAAAGTCATGAAAATACAGAAAAATCTTTATATGAGAAGGTGTATCCAAACTTTTGGTCTGTACTGTATATATATATATATTTATATATATGTATATATATATATATATATATATATATATATATATATATATACACTGCTCAAAAAAATAAAGGGAACACTCAAATAACACATCCTAGATCTGAATGAATGACATATTCTCATTCAATACTTTGTTCTGTACAAAGTTGAATGTCCTGACAACAAAATCACACAAAAATCATCAATGGAAATCAAATTTATAAACCATTAGAGGCCTGGATTTGGAGTCACCCCCAAAGTTAAAGTGGAAAAACACACTACAGACTGATCCATCTCTGATGTAATGTCCTTAAAACAAGTCAAAATGAGGCTCAGTATTGTGTGTTGCCTCCACCTGTATGACCTCCCTACAATGCCTGGGCATGCTCCTGATGAAGTTGCGGATGGTCTCCTGTGGGATCTCCTCCCAGACCTGGACTAAAGCATCCGCCAACTCCTGGACAGTCTGTGGTGCAACGTGACGTTGGTGGATGGAGCGAGACATGATGTCCCAGATGTGCTCAATCGGATTCAGGTCTGGGGAACGGGCGGGCCAGTCCATAGCTTCAATGCCCTCATCTTGCAGGAACAGCTGACACAGTCCAGCCACATGAGGTCTGGCATTGTCCTGCATTAGGAGGAACCCAGGGCCAATCGCACCAGCATATGGTCTCACAAGGGGTCTGAGCATCTCATCTCGGTACCTAATGGCAGTCAGGCTACCTCTGGCGAACACATGGAGGGCTGTGCGGCCCTCCAAAGAAATGCCACCCCACACCATTACTGACCCACTACCAAACCGGTCATGCTGAAGGATGTTGCAGGCAGCAGATCGCTCTCCACGGCGTCTCCAGACTCTGTCACGTCTGTCACATGTGCTCAGTGTGAACCTGCTTTCATCTGTGAAGAGCACAGGGCGCCAGTGGTGACTTTGCCAATCCTGGTGTTCTGTGGCCAATGCCAAGCGTCCTGCATGGTGGTAGGCTGTGAGTACAACCCCCATCTGTGGACGTCGGGCCCTCATACCACCCACATGGAGTCGGTTTCTAACCGTTTGTGCAGACAGATGTGATTCGGTCGACAGGGGTAGGGGTACTCGGATACCGGGATGGATGGGTTATTTCTGTGGGGATCACGGTTGGTCGGTTCCCGGTTCCGTGTCCTGGACCGTCAGTAAAGGGATGGGGGTGAGGATGATGGGAGTATTGTGTCCTGACGCCTCCTGTGGTAACTGGTAAAATCGGTTACCAGCGCTGTGTATGGTTGCTGAGGTGATCAGCATACGGCTTGTATGAACGCTATAGGCAGTAATGTCAAAGTAGGCACACACACACATTATGTCTTTGTTTCAGTACCTTTCTTTTACTGATGTCCGGTAACAGGTACAGTTCAGGAGGGTAACCAGGTTTTCGGTGCAGGTAGAGATATTCACTCTGGAGATTTGTGAGGCCTCCTCTAACACTGTGTGCGTTGTTTGGGATCAGTCCTGCCTTAAGCTGAACCTGCCACCTTCACTTTCTTTGGGGTCCTTCTCCACAACTGACAATGAGGACCTTTCCTTGGGGCTACCAATTCTCTTCTTTCTGGGCCCCTGGTCCTATACTTGGTCAAGTTTGGCAACTCTTTCCCCTTCTTCTTCAGGGGGAGTAGATCCTCCTTTTCTGTCCGGGTTTTCTATGCTATTCCTGAATTAATAGCAATCTCGGACTCCGGTGTCTGGGTGAGCTAAAGGGATAATAGTTTTATCTCTTTCTTTCTCCTTCTAGCCTCCATCCCTCTCTCTAGGGCGCTTTCACAACACAGACCAGTTTCCTAGTTCAGGGCTTCACTGGTCCTCAGCCAACAGCTCTCCGTCTCTCTTCTCCTTCACCCGTCTCTAGACTAACTGCCACTTTTGCTGTCTCCCTGGAAACTGACTCTTCCCCTCAGACCTGGGGTGGAAGGTGTTGTGTGTGTCCAAGTGTACATCTCTCCCTGCACCTATAGATCCTGTGGTAATCCCCCGCAGGGGTTCCACACATGCACATTTCTAGCCTGCTGGAGGTCATTTTGCAGGACTCTGGCAGTGCTCCTCCTGTTCCTCCTTGCATAAAGGCAGAGATAGCGGTCCTGCTGTTGGGTTGTTTCCCTCCTACGGCCCCCTCCACGTCTCCTGGTGTACTGGCCTGTCTCCTGGTAGCGCCTCCAGCCTCTGGACACTACGCTGACAGACACAGCAAACCTTCTTGCCACACCTCGCATTAATGTGCCATCCTGGATGAGCTGCACTACCTGAGCAACTTCTGTGGGTTGTAGAGTCCGTCTCATGCTACCACGAGTGTGAAAGCACAACCAACATTCAAAAGTGACCAAAACATCAGCCAGAAAGCATTGGTACTGAGATGTGGTCTGTGGTCTCCTCCTGCAGAACCACTCCTTTATTGAGGGTGTCTTGATAATTGCTTATAATTGCCATCTATTGTCTATTCCATTTGCACAACAGCATGTGAAATTGATTGTCAATCAGTGTTGCTTCCTAAGTGGACAGTTTGATTTCACAGAAGTTTGATTTACTTGGCGTTATATTCTGTTGTTTAAGTGTTCCCTTTATTTTTTTGAGCAGTGTATATATAGTAAATATAAATAAATAAAAAAAAAATATATATATACAGGGTGGTCCAAAAGTAGGTGGACAGATAGTGTAATAAGATTATGAAGGGGGACATTTATCAAACAAAATCCAGTAATTTTAGATAACATTATGTGGAGTGATGAATCTTGTTTCAAATTATCCGGCCATATTAACAGACATAATTGTATTTACTGGTATAATGAGAACATGCATTTAACATTAGAGCAACAACTAAATGAGCCTGGTGTCAATGTTTGGGGTGGTATTTCAAGTTTTGGTGTTTTAGGACCAATAATTTTTGATGGAACAGTCACAGGAGATAAGTATCTTGAAATTCTAATGAATCAAGTTGTTCCCCAGTTACAGCAACAGCCTAATTCAAATGACCTTTATTTCCAACAAGATGGGGCCCCTCCACATTATTCAAGAGTAGTCCGCGAGTATCTTGATGAAACATTTCCTAATAAATGGATTGGCCGAAGAGGCCCACTTGATTGGCCGGCACTTTCACCAGACTTGACCCCAATGGATTTTTTCTTTTGGGGAGTACTCAAGGAGAAAGTTTATAGTTGAAAACCAAAAAGTGTCAGTGATTTGAAAAATTACATAAGAGATGCATTTCAAGAAATTAATACCCAAAGAGACTTGTGCAAAAAAGTTTGTCGAAGCGTAAGAGGCAGACTTCAAAGCTGTGCAAATTGTAATGGAAAACAGTTTGAGCACCTGCGTTGATAAAATTTAAGGGCTTTTGTATTATTGTTCAGACTAAAATTTAATTGTCAATGTTTTGCTTGTGTTAGTAAATCTAATTTTATATATACCGTAAATCAAAATAAATGTTATTATTTTCAGTCCACCTACTTTTGGACCACCCTGTATATATATATATATATATATACAAACAAATTTATATACCGTATATAAATACAGTACAGACCAAAAGTTTGGACACACCTTCTCATTTAAAGATTTTTCTGTATTTTCATGACTTTGGAAATTGTACATTCACTCTGAAGGCATCAAAATTATGAATTAACACATGTGGAATTATATACTTAACAAAAAAGTGTGAAACAACTGAAAATATGTCTTATATTCTAGGTTCTTCAAAGTAGCCACCTTTTGCTTTGATGACTGCTTTGCACACTCTTGGCATTCTCTTGATGAGCTTCAAGAGGTAGTCACCGGAAATGGTTTTCACTTCACAGGTGTGCCCTGTCAGGTTTAATAAGTGGGATTTCTTGCCTTATAAATGGGGTTGGGACCATCAGTTGTGCTGTGCAGAAGTCTGGTGGATACACAGCTGATAGTCCTACTGAATAGACTGTTAGAATTTGTATTATGGCAAGAAAAAAGCAGCTAAGTAAAGAAAAACGAGTGGCCATCATTACTTTAAGAAATGAAGGTCAGTCAGTCCGAAAAATTGGGAAAACTTTGAAAGTGTCCCCAAGTGCAGTTGCAAAAACCATCAAGCGCTACAAAGATACTGGCTCACATGAGGACTGCCCCAGGAAAGGAAGACCAAGAGTCACCTCTGCTTCTGAGGATAAGTTTATCCGAGTCACCAGACTCAGAAATCGCAGGTTAACAGCAGCTCAGATTAGAGACCAGGTCAATGCCACACAGAGTTCTAGCAGCAGACACATCTCTACAACAACTGTTAAGAGGAGACTTTGTGCAGCAGACCTTCATGGTAAAATAGCTGCTAGGAAACCACTGCTAAGGACAGGCAACAAGCAGAAGAGACTTGTTTGGGCTAAAGAACACAAGGAATGGACATTAGACCAGTGGAAATCTGTGCTTTGGTCTGATGAGTCCAAATTTGAGATCTTTGGTTCCAACCACCGTGTCTTTGTGCGACGCAGAAAAGGTGAACGGATGGACTCTGCATGCCTGGTTCCCACCGTGAAGCATGGAGGAGGAGGTGTGATGGTGTGGGGGTGCTTTGCTGGTGACACTGTTGGGGATTTATTCAAAATTGAAGGCATACTGAACCAGCATCGCTACCACAGCATCTTGCAGTGGCATGCTATTCCATACGGTTTGCATTTAGTTGGACCGTCATTTATTTTTCAACAGGACAATGACCCCAAACACACCTCCAGGCTGTGTAAGGGCTATTTGACCAAGAAGGAGAGTGATGGGGTGCTACGCCAGATGACCTGGCCTCCACAGTCACCAGACCTGAACCCAATCGAGATGGTTTGGGGTGAGCTGGACCGCAGAGTGAAGGCAAAAGGGCCAACAAGTGCTAAGCCTCTCTGGGAACTCCTTCAAGATTGTTGGAAGACCATTTCTGGTGACTACTTCTTGAAGCTCATCAAGAGAATGCCAAGAGTGTGCAAAGCAGTCATCAAAGCAAAAGGTGGCTACTTTGAAGAACCTAGAATATAAGACATATTTTCAGTTGTTTCACACTTTTTTGTTAAGTATATAATTCCACATGTGTTAATTCATAGTTTTGATGCCTTCAGTGTGAATGTACAATTTTCATAGTCATGAAAATACTGAAAAATCTTTAAATGAGGTGTGTCCAAACTTTTGGTCTGTACTGTATATATTTATTCATGTTTCTGTGTATGATGGATTTTATGTGAGTTTCTAATAAAGCATACATTTTTAAGACTGCATAGCCAAGCTGGTCTGTAGAAAAGGAACCTTTGAGAATAGCTCTCCATGCTGGATAATTGATGGAGGCTCCAATTAGACCACCTCGTTGACCTCCATGTGCCTTATTTGGACATATAGAAAGATGTAGATGGAGACAGAGGTTGCCTGCATGAGACAAACTCTTTGAGCTTTAAATAAGAAAAGGTATCCCCCTTTAAAGGGAATCTATCACTAGGTATTTGCTACCCCATCTGAAAGCAGCAGGATGTAGAGGCACAGACCCTGATTCCAGTGATGTATCACTTACTTTATCTGCTGCATATCTACCAGTTCGCTACCAGAATGCTGAATCCTGTATAACTCTTCCCACACCACTGATTGGCTGCTTGCTGTGAACAATCAGCATTCAGATGCCAATCAGTGGTGAGGGCGTGATTGGACTACCTGACAGCAGGTTTACTAGTCCTCTAGTGATCTTCTCCTGCTGATAATACAGTGATTTTATAAAAACTACACTAAGGAGACCAGTAAGTAAAACATCACTGGAATCAGGGCATCTGTCCCTACATCATGCTGCTTTCAGACTATACCCCCCAAAAAGCAAACTGAGCATATACCCTATGGTAAGTAAATAAGTAACCCGTAGTAGTACATGTAAATAACATAGGGTACTTAGTTAACGCTATTTTGATTAAAAAAAAGCATAAAAGCCAACCCACCACGACAAAGTGTACCCAGTCAGAACGGTCATAACCGGTCTCAGCCTTTTCTTGTGTCAGCTGACTTCAATGTGAATAAGGACAGAGCAGGACACCCATCAATGGGAAGCTATATAGATTAAATACTTAGCTCAGAAATGGGGGTCATGCGGATGTTTGTACAAAGTACCAAAAAATACAGCAAAACCAAAGAAATGAGCCGGAACATAAGTTGGTATATGTGCAACGTGTAAGAGCACATTCACACTGTGGTCATTTCAGACCAAACAGATTCCTTTTAACACTTTGGTGCTTTCTCATTTGTCTTAAAGTTCTGACTCATAAGTGTGACAGTAAAGTTTATATTCAGGTTATAGGGAACATTGGGCACTTGCATATGAAAAAGTTCACATATCCAACTTATCTATCTAGATTAAAATATTGCCCTCCAAACATATACTTTCTTACAATATTCTCGCACGATACATTGGAAGTAACATAGACCTGAAGTGTATCATTAGCCAGCAGATACTTAGACATACTGTTTCTGAAAGTTTCTCCTGGGCTGCCATCCAGCTGAAATGGCTTTTTATCTTGTGCGATGTAGCCTATTGTCCGTGAGCTCGCTGCCATTGATTTTCATTTTGCTAGGTTCATTCTCATTCCCAGTTGTTTTTCTTTTCTTTGATTCTCTTGGTTATTTTTCTCCATCAATTTATGTCCCACACCTCCCCGGGCGACAGTCAGAAGAACAGTGGAAAGGTTATTTATATTGTTGTGTGGAGTAATTCAGTCTGGATGGGGCTCAATGTGCATACGACAATATATTTCTGTTTTGACTCCTCAGAAACTTTTTATGTTGGATTTCAAAGAGAAGTGAGATGATCTGAAAAAAATCAATATGGACGGGACGTATCCTGGTCTTATAATCCCTGTGATCTGGCGAGAGAATGATTTGTACCAATGTGGAAAAAAGATGACAATAGGTTTTGCTTTGAGTAAATTCTAAAAGAATCATTTTTCATGAAAGCTATGTCCACTAATAAATGACTAGTAATGAGAACAATCACTGGAGAAGGACATCATGGTCGGAAGAAAAAAATAGAATAGAAAGAACAATGCGAAGAAGAAGACCAGCATCTCGATTGCTTGATACTATCAAGATAATGATGGAGAAGACCCTGGTGGACCTATCTAGGCTTGCACAGGATCGCTCTTCCTAAAGATCGTTCATCCATCAAGTCACCATGGCTGGAGATCGAGCAGAAGCTGGTAAATAAATAAATAATGACTGGGATCAGCATCTAGTACTTTTATTAGGAATTTCTCATCACTTAGTACTCATCCAGCAACCTTGCCTTCATCCCGCAGTATAGTACATAGTAACATTTCTTATTAATCTCACTGTATAAAAGTTTTTTACTACCTATTTGACATCTCACTGTCTACAGCTGACCATAAAGATGAGATAGCTGTCAGTCAGTCAGTAATTTCTCTTGACTCGCCAATACATATGAGCACTCGGCTCAGCTGAGCATGCATGTCTTTCCAATGGGAAGAGAAAAGATGTCACGGGGATACCACAACAGGGAGGGGCCAGAAGATCGCGGCATCTGGTTAGACAAACGCCTGCACATATTAGAACCGCTTCACCATCCTATTAAACAGTGCAGGTTTCCTTGCTGTCTTGGCAAGGGTTAATCAGTTCAGTTGCTCTCCTGAAGCTCTCCATCATGAATTGCCTCAGCTGTTCTGTGTTGGCCACTCCCTTCTGGTGTATATGCTTGCCACTGGCACTTGGGAGTTGCCAGTGATAGTTGTACTTCCTAGTTTGGTGGTGAAGGCGAAAGTTCAGTGTTTGGAGTAGGCAGTTGTGAGAGTTTTTCTGGAGATTGCTGTGTGGAATTGTTTTGCGTGTTTTTCCTTATCCTTTCTCATTTGGTTTGTCCTTCCTATACCTCCTCTCTTTCCCACTTTGTTGTTTTGTGAGTGTATTCGTATGACAGTAGTTTTCTTTTATTCCTGTCTTTTAACCCTATCTGTCTGGTTAGTGTTTCCTATACACTCCAGCCCCTCACCTCCCTGGGTGGGGAAGAGATCAGATAAAATTTATTTAAGAGCATAGAGAGGTACAAGAACCAGGCGTCTCTACCTTCAGGAGTAATCCCGGAGACATGGATAGACTAGGGCACCCCTAGTTCAAGGGATCGGGTAGGTGAACCCAGTCCCTTGTCACTACGTGACAGGAGTAAGCCACTCCCATACACCATCTTCCCTGTAGAAAAAAGTATCAAGACATATCATTTTTCCCAGACATCATGTGTCCCATATACATCAGATGGTTGTCCGTCCCTGGCGAAACTGCCAAATTTGGCTGACTTTCATCTAATATGTATGGGGGCCTTAAAGGGGTTGTCCACTACTTGGATGTGATTGACATCAGGAGGAAGTGAGAGGCAGAAGCCACAGCTCTCACTTCCTCCAGATGTCTGATTTGTCTTAAGGAAAGGAAAATGAAGCCAGCACTGATTGGCCGCAGGGACTGGGTGACATAATAATGACACGCGAGCCTCGAGAGAGCCAGTGCTGACACCGTAGGTCAGTATAGGTGTTATTTTACTAGGGGGAAACATAGGGATTGAAAAGGGGTTGCCCGAGTAGTGGACAACCCTGTAGAGGTTTTTCCATTTTCAGAAAATCCTGTCCCCAGGCGCAGTTTGTTTTAAAACAACAAACTGCGTTTTGCTCACCCTCCACAGGTCCAGCACTAAGTCTCCACCGCTGCTATCGGGCTCTGTTATTGTCTGCTGCATTGACAGTGCTGCAGCCAATCAGTGAGCTCAGCTGCTCTGCATGTGTAGACTGTACGAACTGCTCAGATCCGAATGTGAACGTGATGTGAGTACTGCAGACACTAATAGACCACAGAAGCAGCGACAGAGACTCTGCGCTGGACCCGGGAAGTTGAGCAAACCTCAGTTTGCTTCTTTTTTTAAAAAAACTGCACCTGTAGATGGGTTTTCTGAAAATGGAAAACCCCTTTATATTCATTTAACCAGGTAAGCAATACTCCTTTCATCATTCACTACTCATTCAACAGGCTTGTCTTCATTCCATAGTCTAGTACTCTCCAACATTTCTTAGTAACATCTTCTTACAACTTTGTCCCCATTCCACTCTACTCATTTCATTATCTAGTATCTTCTCACCACTGAGTTGTCATCGGACTGTCCGATATTCATCTCACCACCTTGTCATTATCCTGCATTATCAAGTCACCATCTAGAATAGCCTCCCCTATCTTCTTGTTTCGCATTTTCACCTAACCATCAAGTCAGTTCTTATCACCATTTCCTCGTCTCACCATCTAATATATTTTCATCACTTAGTTCTCATCTTACAGTCTAGAATCCATCTTAAAGTAGTTGCTTGGGATTTTAAGAAAGTTGTCAAAGAGCAAAAAATGGTTCAGAATCGCAAATTACTCATCAATTAACTCTGTTGGTCCGACAGCAATGGTGTCTCGTTTATGTGAACACTACAGTTACTCATTTGCCTTGACAGTGATGCTTCCACAAACGATGTGCTAGGGCCAAGGATTGTCTGTAACGGTGGCGTGAATTATGGATGTGATGTTATCATTGCAGGAACCATTTAATGGACCGGGAAAAAAATGAGTGAATAATGGTAAATTTTTATTTCATACATTTTCCTGTTCTTTAAAAGAATCTGTCCGTAAGATCAACCCTCCTAAGCCATCTATATGGGCATGTAGGTCATAGGAAGCAGAATAAAATAATACCTTGATATCTGTGATCAGATGTCTTATTTCAGAGAAATCCATGTTTTTCTTAATATGTAAAAGAGCTGTTAAGATCTATGGGCCGGACATAGATCTACATGAGAATCTGCCTCCAGATATTATTTTAAAATAATGGGGGCGTTATTAGTGTGAGACATGTAGATCAAGAGAGCAGATTTACTTCTTTAGATTTGGAAATAAGCCAGGACGGATGCTGGCTAATTTAGCTAAAGGAATGAGGAAACCACAAGGGATATTCCAGCTAAGAAACTCAAAAGGAGAGATTCACACCAACCCTAAAACAATAAATGAGATCTTAGGCTCTTTTTATAAAGACCTATTCAAAAAGCCAAAACAAACCCCCTCTTCCACAGTTACACTCCTGGACAAGGTTAAGCTGCCCACCTTCTCAGAGGAACAAAAGTGCATGTTGAGTAACCTATATCCGCAGAGGAGGTCACCAATACAATTAAAAACGTACGTCTAAACAAAGGAGGGTTGATTTCCTTTAAGCAACTTTCTTAAATACAGCCCGTTTAACTTTGTGCACCCTTCTGCCTACCTTGTATTATCTTATCATCTACAACTCATTTCACGTCATCTGTTCTCATTCCGCATTATCACCTCACCATTTGTATATTCTTAATAAAATATTCTCATCTCCAACCTAATATCTTCTAATCATCTACTTCTCATCTCACTGGCTAGAAACTCATTTTTAAGGGGTTGTCCGGGATCTTCCACCGATCAGTTGTTATTAGCCATAGCGCTGGCTTCACAGCTTCGTTCAATGTGTAGCGGCTACAGCTGAGAGCTGCAGATCAGCTCCTATTCTCTTATACCTGGCTCCTGTCTGTGCCTAAATTTGGAATTAATAACAACTGATCGTTGGAGTGCTTGGTGTGAGACCCCCACCAATCTAATAATGATGACCTCTCCTAAGTGTATATTATTAATAATATATGCCTGGAGTACCCATTTAACATTGGTGCACCACCTATTTCCTTTTCTGAACATCTCGTACTCAGTTTTCGTGTCTATATCTCGTCTCACTGTCTATTGTAGGACTCCTCTGACCATCTCATAGTACCTTCTCATCCATGATTTCTCGCACCTCGTCGAATAACACTCATCTATCAGGTACCTTGCTGTATAGTAAATTTCTCATTGTTAGTACTTATCTGAGCATCTAGTGCTTATTTCATGGTCTAATACTCATCTCACCATCTGAGACCCATCGTTGTGCTGTGGTAGTATTTTCATCATCATACAGTCATCTATTAGACCTGCGGTAGTTTTTGGCACCACATGTATTTCTAAACTCTTGATGAATCCTTTTGTCTCTAATATAAAATCATGTTACTAGAGTTGAGCAAAAAACAAAAAAATAATAACAGGACACTGGTCGAGTGGCCACGTTGGTAGTCCATGACCACCAACCAGAGCCCTGTGAACATCCTTCTACCACCCACATCTGTGACCCACGTTCTGATACGTGGACCCGACAGGGGATTACAGACCAAGGGTGCAGGGATATCGCCAGGTAGAAAGTGGTTCACAAGGCTCCGGTCAGGCAGCAACGGACTACCAATGTGACCGCCTGACCAAGGTCCCGTGAATTTTTTTTTTTTTTTGCTCAACTCAACTACATACTGTATATTAGTTGTCCTTATTTACCATTCAGTGCAGCAGATCTATCATCATAAATCACAGATAATTAAATAAATCTCTTCTGATAAGGCTGGTGTACTTACTTTGATAATCCATGTGTGTTAGAATAGCTGTATATTCCTTCAATTAAAATTTGGATTTTTTGAGTCCAAGCAGAGCTAGAACTGGACTCATAAGATGTTTATTTTAATATTATCAGTGTACGTTTAAAAAATGATAGTCATTTTAATGTGGACTCTCAAGATAAGTACACCAGCCTTATCAGGTCTATTTAATAATAATAATGTGCGAAGTTTTGAATCTGGTGACAGATCATATTATGTACAGTATGAAAATCATAAAAAAAAAATATGCTGCAAATTGTGTTTTAAGTTGGAACTGAATGTTAAAATCCAAGTGTTTGTAGTTTATACTTTATGTATTAGATGACAAATACAGGGAAACCTCTTAGAGCGGCAACCCAAAATTGCAATGGTTAATAGCCAGTACACATAAAGTATGCAAGAATACCGGTCTGAATAATGGGTGGTCTTCATAATGAAATTCTCTTTTGAAGCTGGTTTCAATTTATTTAAAGGGGTTGTCCACTTTGTATCCAAAAGTCTAAAAAAAACACACAAAGCTCATGAGGCATAAGGTTTAGGGCTTGTTAAACATTTGATAAACCCCTTTAATCATAGATATCGTTTCAGATAAAGTCGTTAGTCACATAAACGTTTTGCTATTGATTTTGGTAATATAATTGCAAAGTAAAAAGGAAACAATTCAGGAGCAGATATGATATTTGGCAATAATGCATTTCATTTCAGCATCGCATTTGGACTTGTGGAATTGTTACTCGGCACAACATAGATTTCATTTGATGATAGAACAGAACAGATTTATTTTTTACGAATCTGCCAGCAATTATTTGTACCCACTGCTAATAGTGCTGAGCAGCATTCACTTCACATAACCATCCCACAGCAGATTATCACAATGGACATCCACACACAATCATTCATTATACATTCACTTGCCCACATAATATTAATATTTACCAGGCAATATGCTAACATAACTCCCCGCTCTGGTTATATTCTGTTTGTGTGTAGGTGAATGCACATACAGAGAGGAATACACTCTGCTACTTAGCATGAACCACAGGATCCATCTGTAAGAGAATGTACTGTATAATGAAAGGTGGATAATGAGGTTGCACAACTTACAATTTTTTTTTACAAATACACAAAATGGATACAAAATAATAAAATTATTAACCCCAATAGCTCCGGCATAGGCTGCTCGGAAACTCTCTAGTAGGACAGGAAATGATAGTATCCTGTTCCTCACTCACATGACCGTTGAGTCTCATGATTGGCTGTAGCAGTCAGGTGCGCGTCATCAAAGGCACATCCATTTCCAATCACCTTGCCGCTGCTGCCAATCATGGGCCTCAACAGCCAGGTAATTGAAGAACGGGATATCATTGCTTCCAGAAACCACTGACTGATGTCCATTTGCCCATTCTGGGTGTGGAAAACATGGCATAGAGGGTTATTCTCATATTTACATTGATAGAACTGGAAAGTGCTTGTAAAAACAAGCAACTTTCCAAATTTTTATTTATTAAAATTTGACACCCATTACTTTGAAACCCAATTTTCACAATGGAGACCTGTAGCCATTGAGGTCTAGCAGCGTTAGCCGCACATGTGCAGTGCATACAAGCTCATTTCTACTGAGCTTGTAAGTGCTTCTATGAAGCTGGTCGGATCACTGAAGCACACTGTTAGCTTTTGATCCCAGCCAGTTTCAGTGTCACTGTGCTACAATTCTCTGAAATGCTGAACAATCAAGACTGCCCACCCCCCTAACAATCAGGGAGCCAGCTGGCTAGAGTAGATACCCTCCTGAAATTAGAAGATAAGACAAACTCTATAAAGGCAACTAGAAAGGGTCACGGGGAAACACAGCCTATAATAGAGATGCGGTTATATAAAGTGCCCCAGGAAGGTAGTTGTGGGCAAGCTGTAGCCCCTGCTCACTCTGGCACCCTACAGACAATACGTGTCCTCCCTCTGATGTGTGGCTGTGTATGTGGTGCTCTCCACTTAATTCAGACCATCCGATCGCGGCTGTCTCCAGGCATTTCTCTTCTGGGACCAGGGCAGCAATAAATTCAGAGGACACAAGGTTCTTAACCATAACTGAGACTTTACTTGGGGAAGAGGAATATGTACAATATTTACAGGCAGATATAATGGATAAGGC
The DNA here is from genome assembly GCF_046119375.1 of Phyllobates terribilis. NCBI lineage: Eukaryota > Metazoa > Chordata > Amphibia > Anura > Dendrobatidae > Phyllobates > Phyllobates terribilis. The sequence continues at coordinate 210,628,912 of NW_027362769.1, read as the reverse complement.
CCGACTGGTTATCATCTCCCTCAAAGGCGCTGGCAACATCTTCAGCCCCGGTTACCTCTTTAAGTGAAGCATCTCTATGACTCTATTCTCTAGCCCAAGAGAATCTTCCTCACCAGCGACAGTATATCCGGATCCTTTATCTCCCCCACGTCTTAACCTGCAGTCCTATCTTCCTCTGCTGCCTGCAGACTGAAAGTGCCCCGGGTCCTCAATACCTCTGTTGAGTTTCTCCGGCCGACTAACAAGACTCTTGCATAGGGAGATCTTCACACTGGTGATCTTACTGTCCGAGGGTACGGAGCTCCCTTCTACCCTAGCAGCCACTATCTTAGGCTGCCTGTAAGGTTCACTGTCCAAACTTTCACTGAGTTCTTTCTGGAAACTCACCACAGGTTTCCTAAAGTGCCCACCGTCTATGGGCTGTCCTCACACACACTTAACTCTTCACTGTCATTCATGTCTGCAATCCTGCTAGCAAACTTGCACTATCAACTGCGCCCGTGACAGTGGCATCTTGTGGCTAGTTACCAATACTACAGATCACAAGGAATTATATCAGGAACAAGCTTTATATACACTCTATGCTTGATCATGGCACTAAGTTCCCCCTCTACTCTACTGACTGGACCACTGCAGCTAACCCCTTAGCTTGGCCTAACAACAGTTCAGAGAGGTCTAACTCCGGGAACATTCTCTTTTAACTACATCAGTGCCAAAGGAAGGCTACGTCCTTCCCCCTGTTAAAGTTACAGAAGAAAAATTTTAGGAACCAGCAGTAAAAGTTGGCAAGTATTCTACAAAGTGCACAAAAAAAATCATTTGGTGCTGAACAATACAATAATTTAGTTCCAATTAATAAATCAGTGAGTGGAGCTGTTCCCAGATGTGGGCGGAAAGTGCAAGATCTGAACGCTCAGGACATCAATCCAAGCGGTGCCCCATTTAGAAGAGGCTGGTGATGCGCCTGGTCAGTCCAAACTTTTATATTTCTGAGACCTTTTAATCACAACATTGCACACAAACATAAGTCTCATAATATACATAACACACAAATACAGTACAGACCAAAAGTTTGGACACACCTTCTCATTTAAATATTTTTCTGTATTTTCATGACTATGAAAATTGTACATTCACACTGAAGGCATCAAAACTATGAATTAACACATGTGGAATTATATACTTAACAAAAAAGCGTGAAACAACTGAAAATATGTCTTATATTCTAGGTTCTTCAAAGTAGCCACCTTTTGCTTTGACTGCTTTGCACACTCTTGGCATTCTCTTGATGAGCTTCAAGAGGTAGTCACCGGAAATGGTCTTCCAACAATCTTGAAGGAGTTCCCAGAGATGCTTAGCACTTGTTGGCCCTTTTGCCTTCACTCTGCGGTCCAGTTCACCCCAAAACATCTCGATTGGGTTCAGGTCTGGTGACTGTGGAGGCCAGGTCATCTAGCGTAGCACCCCATCACTCTCCTCCTTGGTCAAATAGCCCTTACACAGCCTGGAGGTGTGTTTGGGGTCATTGTCCTGTTGAAAAATAAATGATGGTCCAACTAAACGCAAACCGGATGGAATAGCATGCCGCTGCAAGATGCTGTGGTAGCCATGCTGGTTCAGTATGTCTTCAGTTTTTAATAAATCCCCAACAGTGTCACCAGCAAAGCACCCCCACACCATCACACCTCCCCCTCCATGCGTCACGGTGGGAACCAGGCATGTAGAGTCCATCCGTTCACCTTTTCTGCGTCGCAAAAAGACACGGTGGTTGGAACCAAAGATCTCAAATTTGGACTCATCAGACCAAAGCACAGATTTCCACTGGTCTAATGTCCATTCCTTGTGTTCTTTAGCCCAAACAAGTCTCTTCTGCTTGTTGCCTGTCCTTAGCAGTGGTTTCCTAGCAGCTATTTTACCATGAAGGCCTGATGCACAAAGTCTACTCTTAACAGTTGTTGTAGAGATGTGTCTGCTGCTAGAACTCTGTATGGCATTGACCTGGTCTCTAATCTGAGCTCCTGTTACCCTGCGATTTCTGAAGCTGGTGACTCGGATAAACTTATCCTCAGAAGCAGAGGTGACTCTTGGTCTTCCTTTCCTGGGGCCAGGGCCGGCGTCAGCACCCGGCACACCCGGGCAAATGCCGGGGCCCTGAGCAGGCGGGGGGCCCTCACCATCGGGCACCCCGCACGCTATGGGACCCGTGAGCGGAGGAGAGCGGTGTCTGCGCCCGCTCCCCCCCGCTTACTCAGGGCCCCGGCACCCGGCACAATACTTACCCCTCCCCGTGCCTCCGCAGCAGCTCCTGCATCCTCCGCGGCTGCTGCACTGTGAAGTCTCAGGTCAGAGGGTGCGGTGACGTCTTTACACCGCGCTCTCTCCTGAGCAGTCACAGCGCAGAGCGGGATGAGGCCGGCGACGCTGGAGTCCGGAGCAGCGGCAGCAGGTGAGACGTGAGGTGAGTATTTGATTTTTTTTTTTTATTGTATGGAGGCATGGGGCATTATACGGGAGGGGGGTGAGGTGGAGGTGTGTGACATCCTGCATGGGGCAGTATAAGGGAGGGGAGTGTGTGACATCCTGCATGGGGCAGTATAAGGGAGGGGGGTGTGTGACATCCTGTATGGGGCATTATAAGGGAGGGGGGGTGTGACATCCTGCATGGGGCAGAATAAGGGAGGGGGGTGTGTGACATCCTGCATGGGGCAGTATAAGGGAGGGGGGGGTGACATCCTGTATGGGGCATTATAAGGGGGGGTGACATCCTGCATGGGGCATTATAAGGGGGGTGACATCCTGCATGGGGCATTATAAGGGGGGGTGACATCCTGCATGGGGCATTATAAGGGAGGGGGGTGTGTGTGACACCCTGCATGGGGCATTGTAAGGGAGGGGGGGTGACATCCTGCATTGGGCAGTATAAGGGGGGGTGACATCCTGCATGAGGCATTATAAGGGGGGGTGACATCCTACATGGGGTATTATATGGGGGGGAACAGCCTGCATGGGGCATTATGTGGGGGGAACAGCCTGCATGGGGCATTATGTGGGGGGAACAGCCTGCATGAGGCATTATGTGTGGGGAACAGCCTGCATGGAGCGTTATATGGGGGCCAGTATTCTGTATGGAGCGTTATATGGGGGCCAGTATCCTGCATGGAGCGTTATATGGGGGCCAGTATCCTGCATGAGCGTTACATGGGGGCCAGTATTCTGTATGGAGCGTTATATGGGGGCCAGTATCCTGTATGGAGCGTTATATGGGGGCCAGTATTCCATATGGAGCGTTATATGGGGGCCAGTATCCTGTATGGAGTGTTATATGGGGGCCAGTATTCCGTATGATGCGTTATATGGGGGCCAGTATTCCGTATGGAGCATTTTATGGGGGCCAGTATTCTGTATGGAGCATTATATGGCGGCCAGTATCCTCTATGGAGCATTATATGGGGGCCAGTATTCTGTATGGAGCGTTATATGGGGGCCAGTATTCTGTATGGAGCATTATATGGGGGCCAGTATCCTGTATGGAGCGTTATATGGGAGCCAGTATTCTGTATGGAGCGTTATATGGGGGCCAGTATTCTGTATGGAGCATTATATGCGGGCCAGTATCCTGTATGGAGCGTTATATGGGGACCAGTATCCTGAATGGAGCATTTTATGGGGGCCAGTATACTGTGTGGAGCGATTCGCCGGTTTCTGAGCTATTGTGGAATTTACAATAGATATCACTCATGTAATGTAAGAAGTGAAATCTTTGCATTGTACTATATATATAATTCTCTGCGGTATCTGTGCATCATGAATCGTGGTATGTGTTAAAGGGGCCCACTGAGACTCTTTCGCCCGGGGCCCACAAAAACCTGGATCCGGCCCTGCCTGGGGCGGTCCTCATGTGAGCCAATTTCTTTGTAGCACTTGATGGTTTTTGCAACTGCACTTGGGGACACTTTCAAAGTTTTCCCAATTTTTCGGACTGACTGACCTTCATTTCTTAAAGTAATGATGGCCACTCGTTTTTCTTTACTTAGCTGCTTTTTTCTTGCCATAATACAAATTCGAACAGTCTATTCAGTAGGACTATCAGCTGTGTATCCACCAGACTTCTGCACAACACAACTGATGGTCCCAACCCCATTTATAAGGCAAGAAATCCCACTTATTAAACCTGACAGGGCACACCTGTGAAGTGAAAACCATTTCCGGTGACTACCTCTTGAAGCTCATCAAGAGAAAGCCAAGAGTGTGCAAAGCAGTCATCAAAGCAAAAAGGCGGCTACTTTGAAGAACCTAGAATATAAGACATATTTTCAGTTGTTTCACACTTTTTTGTTAAGTATATAATTCCACATGTGTTAATTCATAGTTTTGATGCCTTCAATGTGAATGTACAATTTTCATAGTCAGGAAAATACAGAAAAATCTTTAAATGAGAAGGTGTGTCCAAACTTTTGGTCTGTACTGTATATATATATATATATATATATATATATATATATATATATATATATATATATATATATACACTGCTCAAAAAAATAAAGGGAACACTTAAACAACAGAATATAACTCCAAGTAAATCAAACTTCTGTGAAATCAAACTGTCCACTTAGGAAGCAACACTGATTGACAATCAATTTCACATGCTGTTGTGCAAATGGAATAGACAATAGATGGAAATTATTGGCAATTATCAAGACACCCTCAATAAAGGAGTGGTTCTGCAGGTGAGGACCACAGACCACATCTCAGTACCAATGCTTTCTGGCTGATGTTTTGGTCACTTTTGAATGTTGGTTGTGCTTTCACACTCGTGGTAGCATGAGACGGACTCTACAACCCACAGAAGTTGCTCAGATAGTAAAGCTCATCCAGGATGGCACATCAATGTGAGCTGTGGCAAGAAGGTTTGCTGTGTCTGTCAGCGTAGTGTCCAGAGGCTGGACGCGCTACCAGGAGACAGACCAGTACACCAGGAGACGTGGAGGGAGCCACAGAGGGGGCAACAACCCAGCAGCAGGACCGCTACCTCCGCCTTTGTGCAAGGAGGAACAGAAGAGTACTGCCAGAGCCTTGCAAAATTACCTCCAGTAGGCCACAAATGTGCATGTGTCCGCACAAACAGTTAGAAACTGACTCCATGAGGGTGGTATGAGGGCCCGACATCCACAGATGGGGGTTGTGCTCACAGCCCAACACCGTGCAGGACGCTTGGACACCAGGATTGGCAAAGTCGCCACTGGCGCCCTGCGCTCTTCACAGATGAAAGCAGGTTCACACTGAGCACATGTGACAGACGTGACAGAGTCTGGAGACGCAGTGGAGAGCGATCTGCTGCCTGCAACATCCTTCAGCATGACCGGTTTGGCAGTGAGTCAGTAATGGTGTGGGGTGGCATTTCTTTGGAGAGCCGCACAGCCCTCCATCTGCTCGCCAGAGGTAGCCTGACTGCCATTAGGTACCGAGATGAGATCCTCAGACCTCTTGTGAGACCATATGCTGGTGCGATGGCCCTGGGTTCCTCCTAATGCAGGACAATGCCAGACCTCATGTGGCTGAAGTGTATCTGCAGTTCCTGAAAAATGAAGGCATTGAAGCTATGGACTGGCCCGCCCGTTCCCCAGACCTGAATCCGATTGAGCACATCTGGGACATCATGTCTCGCTCCGTCCACCAACATCACGTTGCACCACAGACTGCCCAAGAGTTGGCGGATGCTTTAGTCCAGGTCTGGGAGGAGATCCCACAGGAGACCATCCACAACCTCATCAGGAGCATGCCCAGGCATTGTAGGGAGGTCATACAGGTACGTGGAGGCCACACACAATACTGAGCCTCATTTTGACTTGTTTTAAGGACATTACATCAAAGTTGGATCAGCCTGTAGTGTGTTTTTCCACTTTAATTTTGGGGGTGACTCCAAATCCAGGCTTCCATTGGTTAATGAATTTGATTTCCATTGATGATTTTTGTGTGATTTTGTTGTCAGCACATTCAACTTTGTACAGAACAAAGTATTCAATGAGAATATTTCATTCATTCAGATCTAGGATGTGTTATTTGAGTGTTCCCTTTATTTTTTGAGCAGTGTATATATATACACTACTCACAAAAAGTTAGGGATATTTGGCTTTCGGGTGAAATTTCAGGATGATCCTAAAATGCGCTTTAACCTTTTTAGGTGAACTTAATGTCACCATCTCTAAACTTTTGAAGGCACATGTCCATTTCAATGTTTTAGTACTTTTTGCACAACTTGCTTTTCTCTAACAAAGAGCTTAATGGCAAAATTAACAACAGGTGTTTGATCCATAAATCGGCCAGTAAATTTCGGGGTTCAGTTAGAATTGGTATTAAACAGTCCTCCTTGCATACTGATCACATTTTGACATCATGAGACAAAGACGACACCTAACAATTGATCAGCAGTACCGGCCATTGTGAGGCTTCAAGCAGGATGTTCTCAGACGGAAATCTCTACTGAGCTTAGAGAGTCACAGAGTCATCAGCAGGAGCAACAGAGATACGGAGAGACTGGAAGAGTCACAGAAAGGCAGAGAAGTGGACGTCCTTTGGCCACAACCCACACTGATGACCGCTTCATGGTGAACAATGCCCTTCAGAACCGATGATGAATCCACACAACTCCTGGCACATTTAAGGCAGACGAGAGGCACCAAAGTTTCACGTCAGACTATTCGAAACATTTACATCAGTGTGGTCTGCGTGCTAGATGACCTGCAAGGGTACCTGACCACACCACCAGGCACAGGCATCATCGTCTTGCCTTGGCTAGTGAGCATTTACTCTTGACGAGGGACCAGTGGGCTTCAGTGCTTTTCACTGATGAAAGTTGATTCATGCGGAGCAGAAATGATGGTCGCCAACAATGTTGGAGAAGTCAAGGAGAGTGCTATGCATCAGTCACTGTTGTCCCCAGACGAGCCTTTGGAGGTCGTGGTCTTACAGTGTAGGCAGGTGTGTCTATACTGCCCTATACTTTGTCAATGGTACAGTGACAAGCCCCTACTACATGAATAACATCATTAATCCAGTTATTGTGCCTCTGCTTGAACAGCACAGGCCTAATTTCATCTTCATAGATGACAATGCTCCAGCTCATCGAGGTCGCTTTATTAAGGAATGACTGCTGGAGACTGGGGAACCTCACATGGAGTATCCTGCACTTTCTCCAGACCTGAATCCCATAGAAAACCTGTGGGATCAGCTGAGTGTCCGTGTAGAGGCTCGTAACTCTGTTCCCCAGAACCTCAATGACCTGAGGGCCGCCCTTCAAGAAGAGTGGGATCCCATACCTCAGCAGACAGCATAACTCTACTTGTGAACAGCAGGAGGCGTCGTTGTCAAGCTGTAACTGATGCTCAAGGCCACATGACAAGTTATTAAGACAGTGACATTTTTTGTTGGGGTATACCCACCACTGTTGCTGGCTTTTGTTTCAATAAATTGTTTGCGATGAGGAAATCACCATTGCTGCTTCTACGTAAATGCCCTACTTTCACAATAAGTATGAACTTTTTACGTTTTCCATAAATTTTGCCCGAAAGCCAAATATCCCTAACTTTTTGTGAGCAGTGTATGTATTTATTGTGATCTTATATAGTATGCCCTCAGCTAATAGAATAATTTCAGAAAAAAATGGCTTTAAATTAATGTTAGGAAAAAAAACAAAGAAAATCCCAAAAAGCCTTTTCTGAATTTAAAAAGAAGACGTCAAGGTGACTGGGATCACAGCAAATAATGCTAAAATATGGACAAGTAAACTGCGGTCTTAATTATATTCCAAAAGTTACAAGAGAAAACTTTCCAGATCTCTTTCTACATTAGTGAATGAATATTAATATGTTTTTCAGAAGAGACCACATGGCTCCTTCTCCGCTAACAATCAAAATCATTATTTGTAAACATTATTCCCGAGTCGCAGCCGTTTCCACTTGTCAAACTTTTGCACTGTGATTCACTAAGGCGAACCAAATCTGTCAGGCACGAACCAATAAATGCCACTCAACCTGCTATTTAATTTAAACACGTTGTTCTCGCTGACATGTTGAGTCATTTTGCATAGCAAAAATTAAGATTATGAATATTAAGCGCAACTCGGAAATAAAAGAAAAAAAAAAGAAAATGAAAACTCATCTATTTTGTCTTCTGCTGGCACATTCATTACTTTCAAGGAGAATGTGCTGCCTGCATGTGTAATGTTCTGCCGCACGCTGAATCCCAACATTAAAAATAGAGCCGGTGTCATATATTACGGAGGAGTTCTGGATGAGAGACATTGAATGTATGGAGCTGGGAATAGACTTAAGAGTGCATTTAATTATACTGTACAGTCACCCAACGTGTTCAAGTAGCATTATACTTCCCCAAAAGATGGTAGCTCTGCCTACTGTATGATTAGAGCTGATATTTGGGAATTGTTATTGCAACATGTACAGTATTGTAACATCCTTGTCAAGGGGGTATCAAGTGGGACAGACAGTCGCTCTGGATCCGGCTGTAGAAGGTCACAACGCTTGGCATTGCAGACGCCTTCTTGATCCTCTCATCTCTGTAGTGTCGTGATATCCTTCTTCCTTTAGGACCCAGCAGCGACCTCCACCTTCTGCTGCTAATTGACACACCCTTGCTTGGTAGTTAAAAACTCTCAGTGTCTCCAGAGAGTCGCTGGTGATAGTTCTATGTTCCTCTGTCCATGCCTGGAGTACTAGTAGTCGGCTAGTTTCTTCTTCAACTTCCCTTGGAGGACAGTTGGCGTTATCTCTCTGGTGTCTTCTCAAGCTAAGTGTATCCCCTTTGTTTGTTTCTTTAGTTACAGTGGGGCCTGACTAGTGTTCACCCTGTCCCCTCCCTACCTAGGTCCTAGCTCTAAGGACGGACATTCAGGGCTTAGGTTCCTGCTTGGCGATAGGTGCGGAACCTATATAGGGACGATAGGGTAGACAGGGTGATATTAGATCTGCTTAGTGTCTCCACTCCCCCTTGTTGTTGGGCTCCCTTCCCCCTTTTCCCTTCATTGTACACTTGTTCCTTCCCTCAACTTGCATGACAAACCTCCTCCCAAAAGCAAAATAATAATCAGATAGAAAAAGTGGCCAAACAATAAAAGCTATACAGTTATACAGGCAGCATCTGATAGGTCTACATTATCTTAGGCATTATCATATTGTTATCATTATCACTTATTTAGCATAATTTAGTAGACCATGTTTCCCTGCCTGCAGGAACTCTGCAAATATTCAGAAAGCTTTTCCGTCACTAAAATATATCTAAAAAAAGAAAAGAGAGGTAGGAGGGGGATGCAGCTGCAGCAGTATCTCTCCTCTGGTAATAGGAAAGGTGAATAACTGTGGACAACCCTGACATCACATCAGAGAGAGCTCACCAGAGGCATTTTCCAGTTTTGCAAAACCTCTATCCCCTAGCTGCAGTTTGTTTTAATAAGACAAACTGTGCTTTACACCCCTTCCTTCGGTCCATAGTCTCCACTGCTGGTCCCATTGTCTGTTATTGTCTGCATCGCTGACATCTCGTCGACAGCACTGCAGGCAATGAGCTCAATAAATTTCTATTTAATATGAGCGCAGCATGATATAGGGCACGACACCCTGATTCCAGGGATGTGTCGCTTATTAGGCTATGTGTTGTAGTTTCAATACAAACTGTGTTTTATCAGCAGGAGATTATCACTGCCGGACAACCAGCTCAGTGTCAGTATTTTTGGCCTTGTCACATAATCGTAAAATGTATTCACATGTGTAATTTTCTCAATTTTGGCACAGTTTTTTTAAAGTGACAAAGAGAAGTCTAAATCAAATCAATACTTAGTGTGACCACCCTCTGCCTTCAAAACATCATAGGCTGAAATTGTTCTCGGCAGCATGAGTTCTGTTTACACAGGTCGATGTATTGCTGAGAACAATGAACCTCTGTGCAGCACAAAAGATCATTTCACCCGACAAAAGAGCGTTTTTCCAGTTCCTCGGGCGATCAACTGCCTGTTTAAGATTATCTTGAAGAGTCCTCCTAGGAACAATAATGGTACCTTAGCACTGAAGATACTCAGCCTGTGTGAGGAGCTGACCGTGGTCCTGAACTTCCTTGGATCATGCATAACATAAGTGAATGAGGGTGGCAGCAGTTTTGAGACTGTCATAAGGCCCATACATTTTTTATTTGCTGGGCAAGATAAGAGTTTTCCTTCCTCATCAAATTCCACTAGATTAAAATAATAAACTTAAGTGTTACTCAGCCTACCCAGGTCCAGTTGTTGTGCCTCTGTCACTGACCCAGTTTTTCTTTAAAGGTTTCATACTGTCCAGGCTTGAGGGTCAAGTCTGCAGTCACTCAAACCTGTGAATCCTCACAGTGCACTGTCAGGATGGTCCGATACCGGGAGCGGAGGCCACATTCCGACTAGACTTGTCCAGCTTCACTCAATACACTTGTATTGAGCCATGCTATGAGACCTGCAAACTAACAGTCAATTAGTTGCTAACAGAGGCAACTACCTATCTGTTCTACCCGGTGCCGGCACACAGCGGTCACTGATCGCTTCTGCTGGCGATTCAGCTGTTTCATGTCAACAGAGCAGCTCTTATGTTTTGGGGCTGCTCTGTCGACAGGGCGTGACTGTCGACATCATGCTGATTGACAGTTGGCTCCCTGCAGTCAGGCAGCGGGGAGCCAGCTGTCAATCAGCCTGACACCCCATCAACAAAGCAGCCCAGAAGAAGAAGAGCTGCTCTGTTGACGTGGAGGAGCTGAATCGCATGCAGAAGCGGTCCGTGATGGCTCTGTGCCAGCGGAGATGGATGCCGGGCACAACAAACAGGTAGTTAGCAACTACCTACCGGTTAGTTATTAGGCCCATAGTAAAAAAAATTAAAAATAGTCCAGGATAACCCCGTTAATTAATGATATATTTCTCCTGGAGCCGATAGCAGCTGAGCTATAACCTGATTTGCTCGGACGCACTGGCATCTGAAGACACTTCTGGAGGGTTATTTTTACACATCATTCTTTTACCAGAAGGGTCCAGCTTTGTAAAATCCGTATTTAACACATCACTTCACATGATAGCAAAGAATCATAAAAGGTACGCTTGATAAACCGACTAAATTATAATGCCAGTCAAATCCTGGTTAGCACAATTACTGTGACTAATATATGCTCGTATCAGAGGAAATCCTCCGGGCTTCTTACCAGACACCTGGCCATCTCTTCTGAGTTCTTCCATCTCAGAAGAAGGAAGAGCACTGAGAAAAGCTCGAGATCTATTTGTTTTTGCTTGATTTGGGCAATTTTTGGGTTTTCCATTCACACTGTTGTTTGCAAAATGAGCAAATGTTGCCATCTGCTTCCATTAGACTTCACGGATTTTCTACAGACAAGAGCCGTGATATCCAGACTGATCCCCAATGTCTAATAACTGCTGGCTCCTCAATACCAGGTAGTCACTCAGCTATATACTGTATGACTGCTTTTCTGTTTAACCCCTTCTGGACAAAACGATTTTGGGCCCAGGAGATGCAGCAATTTTTTTTATTTTTTTTTTTTATTTTATTTATCCTATTTATTTTTTCCATTTTTGCATTACTGGGGTTTTTTTTTTTTTTATTATTGTAGATTTTTATCGAAGAATTTTTATATTTCACAAAATACAAATTTAAAAAAGAAAATAAAAAAGCAAATACCTGAACAGATAACAAGATTTCAAGGAAAACAGATTATACCGAATACATAATAGATATGCATTAGATTATGATATTATTCAGAAATTCTAATTTTTAACTATTTGAGAAGACTGGAAGACATACAAGACTTACAGTAGACAAAGGGGGGAAAGGATAAATATAGGTATTGGGAGGTAGAGATGAGGAGAGGAATAAGTAAGTCAAAAGAGACGATCCTCAAATGTTTAGGGGTATCCAGAAAGTGTCCCAAGGGGACCAGATGAGATTAAAGGGGTATTCCCATCTCTATAATCCTATCCCAATATGTAGTAGGTGTAATAATAATAATAATATTAGCTAATACCTCCAATTAGAAATGTAGTATAGTTCTCCTGATTCACTATGTCTCTTTCGTCATGTGCAGGCATTGCAGGACCTTAGGTATCCAGAGTTACGACCACTGATAAAGTGATAGTTAATTGCTAGTGGTCGTAACCATGGCTGCCTAAGGTCCTGCAATGCCCTGCACATGAGGAAAGAGACGTAGCGAATCAGAAGAACTATACTACATTTGTAATTGGAGGTATTTGCTAATATTATCATTATTACACCTACTACATATTGGGATAGGATCTTGGAGATGGGAATAACCCTTTTAAATTTCTCAAACCTATTTTTGCATTACTGAGTTTTAATCTGTGTTTTCATTTTTCCATAGATGTAGCAGGATGAGTTGTAACTTGTAAGGCACAAATCTGAGATACATAATAATTAGTAAAAAAAAAATCCATTTTGGGGAGTGAATGTAAAAGAAAAACATTAATTATGCAAATAACTTTAATATGTGGTTTGCCTCTATTATGGCAATATCAACTATTTTTTGGCGCAGCTGATGGCTTCTTTTTGTCAGACAGGCTGGAGTTTTCATTTTGAGGGATAGGTAACATTTTGATTCATTTTGATTCCATTTTGAGACATTTGAGATGAACAAAAAAAAAAAACAGCATTTCTGCCGTTATTTCCAGCTTCATTTTTTACAAGTAATTGCTCTGCAGTATAAATGTCACGTCTTTCATTTTTTTTAATCGAGGGGCTTTTTTTTTTTTGTAAGAGGAGTTGTCGTTTTTTTTATTAGTACTAGTTTGGGGTACATACATTTGTTTTGAAACTTTTTATTCTGTTTTTGTTAGAGGCGGAATGAACAATTACAGCCATTCAGGTAGCTTTGTTTTTTTTGTTTTTTTTATAGTGTTCACTATAACTTTATATTTTGGGTTAGTATATATTGATTTATGTATAATATATCCTGTATATTAGGGCTCATGCAGATGTTGTGAATTTTGGTCCGATGTACTGAGTGGCCGTGGGTCTCCCGACCAGAGCGAGACCGCCTCAAAGAAATATATGAAACTGTCAGAAGATCGGCGACCAGTCCGTGCATTGCGGTCCATGACCGGACCAGAGTCCGTGGATGTCTGCATCATCCCTAACAGTACAATAGATTTTTCCATAATTGCTATTTTTATGTGTTCAGTCGTCACTAATTCATTAGCAACACATGTAATGTCTCCTTAGTTTCAGCTTTTTTTGTCTACTATTGTTCTCTGTATTCAGCCTTAATGGTTTCCAAGCATATTGCATGCCTGCTATTGCTCTCTGTGTTTTTTTTTTCAACCTATGTATCACGTGACCAATACAGAATTAGTTGTTACTGTAATGTCCCCGCTACTGGTTCACGTAGGTTATAAACTCTCACGTTATATATTCTTACCAGATTCCTATGAAATCTTCAGATTTCCATGTAAAATGTTGTATATTTTCAAATGCAGCACGCTACTGCCATCTGCTGGTGGGGAAATTTATAATTATTTTTCCAGTTTCCACCTTTTCAGCCTCCTTGTTATTGCACCAAAGCATTTTATTTAATTTAAACTTGTTTGTTATGTTAAACTTATATAGCGCCATCATATTTCATAGCGCTGTACAGACATTATCATCACTGTCCCCATTAGTACTCACAATATAAATCCCCTTTCAGTACGTTTTTGGATTATGGGAGGAATAAGGAGAACCCGGAGGAAACCCACACGAACACGGGGAGAACATACAAACTCTATGCAGCTGTTGTCCTTGTTGGAAACCCCGGGACCCCAGTGCTGGAAAGCAACAGTACTAACCATTGAGCCACCGTGCTGCCTGCTATATAGAACTAATAGCTTCAGGATATAATACAATAAAACAATCAAAGAACATGTAAAGTTTTGTATGTGTGATTTGTAAAACCAGCAGAATGTTAACGTCTCTTTAAACATTTACAAATAGATACAACGTCAATGATACAAATGAGTATATGCCCCCATATCGAGGCCATCCAGCGCCAAGTTAGTTGTAGCAGGAAAATCCTTATATCCCATCACCTTGTCTCGAGATCAAGCAAGTTAAAATGACACAAGGAGGGGAAGCAGTCAGAAGCCAGGGACATCACGCAACCAAGACATTGGAGAATTTCTGTGGGTAACTAGTGATGAGCGAGTATGTTCGGTTAACCCTTTTGGCGAGCATGCTCTGGCGAACACCGAGTATCTTCAGCCTACTCGGTGATATGTTTCACTCACTCCGTATCCATGATTTGCCACTGTTTGACAGCTTTAATACATGTGAGGAATGCCTAATAAACAAACATTCCTCACATGTATTAAAGCTGTCAAACAGTCGCAAATCATACACGCAGAGAGACTGAAACATATCCCCCGAGCACGCGGAAGATACTCGGTGTTCGCCCGAGCATGCTCGCCAAAAGGGTTAACAGAACATACTCGCTCATCACTACTGGTAACCCCTTTTGAACACTATGGCACCGACTTATTAAAGCAATTTTGCTATAATTATGGCATAAAGTGTTTTGATAAGTGAAGTCACAGCTTGTCTAATTAATGACAACCTGCAGTGTTTCCTATGCCAGCAATTGTACTCCAGTTGGGAACCGGAGTAGGCTTTGTGGCGTGATGCATGCCACGCTCCTGATCCTGGTGTGCCTCGTGGAGCGGGCGACTCATCAAGACTTGCAAGAAAATCTTCGGTCTGGATGAATCAGATCTTTTATTATTTTTATGGTGTAACTGAGTTAGCCAGTTTCTTCCCTTGAGCCAAAGGAGTTTTCTCACCCATCAATCTGCCTTGAAAGTTTTCCCCTTAACCCACAGAGACTCATGTAAAAATGCACCTTCGGAGTCCCAATTGGGGTATTTTTTTACCGCGTAGAGCTTTTAGATTTCCAGCATTGTTTTTGCGGCCATTGTTTATTACCATCAAAAAGCAAAGAAATTTGTGGTTGTTTTGTTTGATTAAAACTGAAAAAATAAGACATATTAAGCAATACAATAAATTGACTAATCAATGTGTAAGGTAACATTTGAAACAAACCCCAAAAAAATTCTGAAACAGGTATATGACAAATACATTAACAGTTCTAGCATTGATAAATGGTACTCTTCGACCACAGTTTTTACCCCCTGTAGTTGCAGGTTGTGGGGTATTTGTCACTCCAATTCCTAAGGAATCAATTGCTCTCTTTATATGTGATGGAAGCCTTAGATTTTCAGTAATTCTTCTTTGTATGTATGGGTTGATCAAAGTCTGCGTCAGTTGGAGCAGAAACCCTTTTCTTTTATGTTCGCTAGCATCAGAAAACTCGGGGTGCTTCGTTGTCCACGAGACATAAGAATTAAGTGCAGCTGTAGCAAGTAAACTGAAAATCTATCGTAAAGGCCACCTTCTTGTGGCTCTGGTACACGTGTGCAGCTGTCGCAACATTTGATCAGTTACATCAACACCACATTTTGTCTTATTGTATCAATCAATAATCTCTGGAATTTTCTTTTCATGGTCATTGACTATTTCTGGATCATGATGCTGCGTTGAGAGTAAAATTACACATTTCTTTTTCTTTGCTTTTCCAAAGGATAAAACCTAACAACAAAGAATATTCCTCTCTAGATGAATCCAGCATTTCCTGTGGTACATACTTTCTGTTTTTCTACATCGTACCTGTTAGGGTATGTGCACATGGTGCGGATTTGAAGCAGAAATTTCCTGAGTGTTTTTGCCTCTCCCTGGCAGAAAAAAATGCGTGCGGATTTACATGCGTTTTTGACACATTTTTACATGCATTTTTTTAAGTGTTCTTGAGCATCAATGAATGATTTTTAGAGATAAATAAAGTTGGAGGGACATTGCTTAAGCCCTTGGATTACCATAAGAGCTGGGGTGAGTATATTGGTTCATTTAAATGATTAAAGAACATGTCTGTTGTATTTCAAACAAAGTGTTTACACTGTGTCTGTGTGTTTCTTTACTTTGTTTGGTCATGAAAAGGTCTGAATGACACCTTGACATAACCAAACAAAAGAGCTGGGTGTCAGCTAGTCCCATTCTCCCAATCTTTATTAGCATTTCTATTCACGTAATTTATGCGACTGCTGTGAGATGTTTTTTTCTTAGCCTGGGAATGTGTCACTAGGCAAACATTTTCCATGGCCATAATTAACATCTCACAGCTGGTTCGTTAGCCCCTACATCCCCCGATCAGCACTCAGCAGCGCTTTGGACACAAGGTATTTATGTTGCGTCCAAAACGCGGTGTTCTAATGCCGCACTTTTGTTGTCGGTACATGTGAATCTACCGCATATAATGACACTTCAATCAGTCTAAATCTGCAGCAGAGACTGGTGTGTCCGCTACAGAAATTGATACGCTGAGGGTGAGTTTGGGTATGTGGCCACGATCAGGAGACGCTGCAGGTCTGACGCTGCGTGTTTATACAGTGTCAAACCCGCAGCGTCCAGATGTTATGTTATAGTGGATGGGATCTCTAGAAATCCCATGTCCACTATGTGTGCATCTGAGGCTGCGAATCACCCGTGGACACTGACATGCGGACAGCAACATGTCAATTTCTCTTGTGGAGTCGCTAGTCTCCACAACAGAAACTTGACCACCAGAATGTATTGAAAGCGGTAAATCCGCATGGTTCAGTGAACACATGTGGATTTACCTGTGTTCAATAGAATGCAACGTTTTGGACGCAGCAAAAAATTGCGTCCAAAGCGCTGCTACGTCTGAATTATGGGCACAAAGCCTAAAATAAAAAAAAATAGCAAGGGCTCCCGCGTCATTTTTATAACCAGCAGAGGGAAAGCCGACCGCTGGGGGCTGATATTAGTAGCCGCGGAAGGGGCCATTAGCCAACAATGTTCCATGGCTATTAATATCAGCCCACAGCTGTTTGTTTAGCCTTTACTGGCTAGATTACAGGGGGATCCCAGAAAAAATTGACGTGGGGTCCCCCTATAAAATCTAGCCACAAAGGCTAAACTAGACAGCTGCGGGCTGATATTAATAGCCATGGGTACTAGCCCCCTAAGTGGCTATTAATATCACCCCTCAGCAGTCCCAGAAATGGTGCATCCATAAGATACGCCAAATCTGGCGCTTAGCCTTGCTCTTCCACGCTGCCCTGTAGCGGTGGCCGGGGGGTAATGGGGTTGGGGTTCACATCAGCCTTGTATTGGCGGCTGACATGAAGCCCAGGTTAGTGATGGAGGGCGTCTATAAGACGCCCCATTACTAACCGCGTAGTAAAATGGTCGGCGCATTTTCAATACACTGTGTTCCAAATTATTATGCAAATAATATTTTCTCAGATGTTCCCAAATTACCTATATGAATTGCAGTCATTGTAATTTTCCAGTCAAATAACTATTAGAGTACAATTGAAAGGTTTTTGTACAAACTGCCTATGATAACAGTATATTTAAAAAAAAAAAAAAACTCATGCACTCAAAATGCATGCTCCAAATTATTATGCACAGCAGAGTTTTCAACCTTTTCATTTTAATAAAGAACAGTGCCAATAATGTCTGAATTGTAAAGCACTGCAGAATATGTTGGCACTATATAAATAAAAAGATTATTAACCCCTTTACCCCCCAAGGTGGTTTGCATGTTAATGACTAGGCCAATTTTTACAATTCTGACCACTGTCACTTTATGAGGTAATAACTCTCGAACGCTTCAATGGATCCTCCTGATTCTGAGACTGTTTTTTCGTGACATATTGTAATTCATGATAGTGGTAAAATTTCTTCGATATCACTTGCGTTTATTTGTGAAAAAAACGGAAATTTGGCAATTTTCAAACTTTGAATTTTTATGCCCTGAAATCAGAGAGATATGTCACACAAAATAGTTAATAAATAACATTTCCCACATGTCTACTTTACATCAGCACAATTTTGGAACCAACATTTTTTTTATTAGGAAGTTATAAGGGTTAAAAGTTGACCAGCGATTTCTCATTTTTCCAACAAAATTTACAAAACCATTTTTTTTTTTTAGGGACCACATCACATTTGAAGTCACTTTGAGGGGTCTTTATGACAAAAAATACCCAAAAGTGACACCATTCTAAAAACTGCACCCCTCAAGGTGCTCAAAACCACATTCAAGAAGTTTATTAACCCTTCAGGTGCTTCACAGGAATTTTTGGAATGTGGAAGAAAACAATGAACATTTAACTTTTTTCACAAAAATGTTACTTTAGACCCAATTTTTTTTATTTTTGCAGGGGCAACAGGAAAACATGGACTCCAAAATTTGTTGTGAAATTTCCCCTGAGCACACAGATACCCCATACGTGGGGAAAAAACACTGTTTGGGCGCACGGCAGGGCTCGGAAGGGAAGGAGCGCCATTTGAATTTTTGATTGTAAAATTTGCTTGAATAATTAGCGGACGCCATGTTGCGTTTGGAGAGCCCCTGATGTGCCTAAACAGTGGAAACCCCCACAAGTGACACCATTTTGGAAACTAGACCCCTAAGGGAACTTATCTAGATGTGTGGTGAGCACCCTCAACCCCCAAGTGCTTTGCAGAAGTTTATAACATGGAGCCGTGAAAATAAAAAAATCAATCTTTTTCCACAAAAATGATGCTTTACCCCCAATTTTTTTTATTTTCACAAGTGTAAGAAGATTAAATGGACCCCAAAAACTGTTGTGCAATTTCTCCTGAGTACGCCAATACCCCATATGTGGGGAAAATACAGTGTTTGGGTGCACGGCTTGAGTTTGCATCAGGTACACAGGTATGCACCATGTATCGTGGGTGCTCGAGTGACATGCTCGAGTACCCGCTCGCATGTTTCATGGTTATTAGACACCCAAAAAAAAAAACCATGCGGGGATCGCTCGTGCATGGCAGGCAATCCCCGCGAGGTTTTTTGGCCACGAAGCATATGGGGCGGAGACTCGAGCATGTCACTCGAGCACACGCAGTACATGGTGCATACCCGAGCACCCGATGCAAACTCAAGTAGCGAGCACTTGCGCTCAACACTAGTCGCCATATCGTCTTTTTTTTTTTTTTTACTTTTGAAAAAAAATCCCTAGCACAACCCTAACTCTAGAGTTTATTTTTTACGCCGTTCCTCGTGCGGTATAAGTGATGAAATTACTTTATTCTTCAGGTCGGTGCGATTACAGCGATACCAGAATCATATCGGATTTTTATGATTGACAGCTGTCACACACTAAAAGACGCATTTTTTTTTTTGCAAAATCTAGTTTTTGCATCACCATATTTTGAGAGCTTTAATTTTTCCATATTTTGGCCGACATGTCATGTGACGACTTGTTTTTGCGGTATGACTTGACGTTTTTATTGGTGCCATTTTCAGGCACTTGACATTTATTGATCGCTTTCTATTCCGATTTTTGGGAGGCAGAATAAACAAAAACCAGCAATTCTAGAATTGTTTTTATGGGTTTTTTTTTATGCTGTTCCGAGTGTGGTAAAATTGATTAGACAGCTTTATTCTTTGGGTCAGTCCGTTTACAGCGGTACCACATTTATATAGTTTTTCTATGTTTTGGCGCTTTTACACAATAAAAACTATTTTATAGAAAAAAAAATTTTTTTGCATCGCCTTATTCTGAGAGCTATAAACCTTTTTATTTTTTCGTCTGATGGAGCTGTATGGCGGCTTGTTTTTTGTGGGACAAGATGACGTTTTCAGCAATACCATTTATATTTACATTCGTCTTTTTGATCGCGTGTTATTTCATTTTTTGTTTCGCGGTATGATGATAAAGCATTATTTTTTGCTTTGTTTTTTATTTTATTTTTTTTACCATGTTCACTTAAGGGGTTAACTAGTGGGTCAGTTTTATAGGTCAGGTCGTTCCGGACACGGCGATACCAAATATGTGTACTTTTATTGCTTGTTTGTTTTTTTCATAATATTTATTGATGGGTACATTATATTTTTATTTTTGGTGGATTCTTTTTATTTATTTTTTAATATTTTTACAATTATTTTTTTTTCCATTTTTTAACACTTTTTTGACTTTTATTCTCTGTCCCACTCTGGGACTTTCACTTTTTTTATTCTGATCGCCTGTATAGCACAGGAATGGAGCACCATCCCTGTGCTATACAGGCTGTCAGTGCTGCAGATGCAGAAGATATTTTGGTCATGTACTGCGCATAACCAAAATATCTTCCTGCTGGGTCGGGTCGTCATGGCAACATCCGGGAGGCCGAGGCAGACAGCGCTGGAGGCTGGGAGAGGAGGGGAGTATTCTGATCACCTCCCCTTGCCCCCACAATTCTGCGATCGACTTCGATCGCAGCATTGAGGGGGTTAATGTGCCGGGAGCGGTGCAGGACCGCTCCCAGCACATAGTCACAGCTGACACCCGGTGCTATCAGCTGACACCCAGCGGCGATCGCCCCGCACCGCTTGTGTGCGGGCGCAATCGCCATATGACCTAATAATACGTCATTGGTCCAATCGGCCCAGGACACCATGACGTACTATTAGGGCATACGTCAGAAAGGGGTTAAAGATTATGATATCTTCAGATAGCATCAAACAAAAACGGTCATCAATTCTCTGGAAATTTTCAGACTTTTGTGTAAGGCCAGGCTTTTTAGTGAGAATATTTGATTTTTGACATCTACATGGGTGTAGAGGATTTTTACACCAAGGAATATCAGTCGCACTAGAAAACAAGTAAATTTTCTGTGTCGCCAGAATCCTGATCATTAGAACTGTGAAAGCTTTCGGCATCTGAAATTTCATCTGCTTCTTCCACATAATCGTCAGATGACTCAATCTGGCAGATCACCATCGCTTTCACTTAAAACATCTAGTATTTGAGTTCTGTAAGATTTCTTCTAGCCATACTGAAAACAAAAAGCACAATATTTACCTGTAGGAAAAAATTTTTTTGAATATATACCACTAGCCTACCTTTTATTGCGCACTGTCAAGCTCTAAACTGCAACGTCGTACTCAAAAAAACAAGAAAAAGAGCTCTAAAACTTTTGATCCCAGAAGAAATATGATTCGCCCACTAAAAAGGTGTTTGCTACTTTGCAAAATTTACCTACAATAATGAAAAATAACTTTTGACTCAAAATACTGTTTCATAAGACAAAGTCCCAATTGGGGTATTTCTAGTACCCCAATGACAAATTGGCTGGAAAATCTGCAGAACTGAATGATTTTTACTTGTTTTAGGAAAATGGTGTGTCCTATGTTGAAAAAAATTCAGCTACATTGAACAACTACACTGCTCAAAAAAATAAAGGGAACACTTAAACAACAGAATATAACTCCAAGTAAATTAAACTTCTGTGAAATCAAACTGTCCACTTAGGAAGCAACACCGATTGACAATCAATTTCACATGCTGTTGTGCAAATGGAATAGACAATAGATGGAAATTATTGGCAATTATCAAGACACCCTCAATAAAGGAGTGGTTCTGCAGGTGGGGACCACAGACCACATCTCAGTACCAATGCTTTCTGGCTGATGTTTTGGTCACTTTGAATGTTGGCTGTGCTTTCACACTCGTGTTAGCATGAGACCACATAAGTTGCTCAGGTAGTGCAGCTCATCCAGGATGGCACATCAATGCGAGCTGTGGCAAGAAGGTTTGCTGTGTCTGTCAGCGTAGTGTCCAGAGGCTGGAGGCAGTACCAGGAGACGTGGAGGGGGCCATAGGAGGGCAACAACCCAGCAGCAGGACCGTTACCTCCGCCTTCGTGCAAGGAGGAACAGGAGGAGCACTGCCAGAGCCCTGCAAAATGATCTCCAGCAGGCCACAAATGGTTAGAAACCGACTCCATGAGGGTGGTATGAGGGCCCAACATCCACAGATGGGGGTTGTGCTCACAGCCCAACACTGTGCAAGATGCTTGGCATTTGCCACAGAACACCAGGATTGGCAAAGTCGCCACTGGCACCCTGTGCTCTTCACAGATGAAAGCAGGTTCACACTGAGCACGTGACAGACGTGGCAGAGTCTGGAGACGCCGTAGAGAGCGATCTGCTGCCTGCAACATCCTTCAGCATGACCGGTTTTGGCAGTGGGTCAGCATTTCTTTGGAGGGCCGCACAGCCCTCCATGTGCTCGCCAGAGGTAGCCTGACTGCCATTAGGTACAGAGATGAGATCCTCAGATGCCTTGTGAGACCATATGCAGGAGTGGTTGGCCCTGGGTTCCTCCTAATGCAGGATAATGCCAGACCTCATGTGGCTAGAGTGTGTCAACAGTTCCTGCAAGATTGCATCTGTACTTGCGTAATTGGCACGTTCTAATGTGCGGATGGTGCCCGGGTGTAGAGGAGAGGAGAGTCTCATCCACACCCAGGTACCATTAAAAAAAGCTGTAAAAAAAGAAAATAAAAAATAAATGTATATTTACCTTCTGACGGCCCACGCTGTGCTCCTCCTTGCTTCCCGGCACTTCGCGATGGAATGAAGGACCTGCGCTGACGTCAGAGTCATGTGACGGGTCATGCAACGCTGACGTCAGCAGGTCCTTCAGTGTACCGCTGCCGGCAGCCGGGACGGAGCGAACAAGACAGCGCGGGCCATCGGATTGTAAGTATATATTTATTTTTTGACATTCTCTCGGGTCACACTATATAAATCCATGCTGTTTGCATGGATTTATATAGTGTGACCAAGATGACAAGCACTTTCCAAATGATGCTAAATTCGTTTGGAAAGCGCTTGACAACCCGCATGCGGAAATGCAAGTGAAGAACGCTTCACTTCCGCATGTCCCTGGCAGGAAAACGCATGTACAATCCGCATGTACAATCCGCATGCGTTTTTTCTACCAGGGAAGATGCAGAAAAGCTCAGGAAAAATCCGGAGCATTTCTGCATCGTGGGCACATAGCCTTACAAAGATTACTTCTAATGAAATTATGTTCTTGCAATTGGGAAATTTACTTTTTGGCATTCTCCAAACCAATGTCACCTAGGGCGATGACGTTAAAGGATTTCATTAATTTATAGTAGATCCATCATTTACAGACCATGAGGTCTACATTCCCCTGAACATAGTTTAGGGGCATTTCCACATAGTCATTGGGAGAGGAGTAGCCTCCTATACCCCAGTAAAAAAATATACATATAGGGGTATAGTGAACAGCCATGCCGGCTGTGTGAATATAAGTGGAAGGGAATTTGGTCGCATGATGACAAGTTCTCAGGGGAGGAGTCCTGAGGAGATAATTTGCATATTCCCACTGCATTTTGGGGTAAGTGAAGAGTCTCCGCGAGCTCAAAGAACACTGGATTTTGGCTGTTGGAGCTGAAAAGAGGACATCGGTAAACCGCGCGCCTACTGGCGCGCGCATTTTGAAGCTTTTTTTTTTTAAACTTTTTTCACTGTTTTCAGAACATTAACAATAAGAACATGGAAGAGTCCAGGAGCCATTTGGTGAGCTGCATATCCTGCTACATGTTCACAGACTTGCCAGTGGAAAAGCCAAACTTCACATGCCAGAAATGCAAGCTTGTGTCCCTGTTGGAGGAAAAGTTGCGAAATCTAGAAGAGAGGTTAACTACCTTGAAAATCATTAAGGAAGGTGAAGAGTTCTTAGACAGAGCAGAATTATCTCTTCATGATTCAGAAAGAGAAGAAATTCGAACTGCACCTGACGAAACAGAGGAATGGAAGCATGTGACCCACAGAAGCAGGAGGATCGAGAGGCAGTCAGCACCCATACTGCTCAGGAACCAGTACCAGGCTCTCACGCAGGAGAACCATGAAGAAATACAGCAAAATAAGACTTTGCCAGCAATGAATAACCTTGTAAGCCCTCAGAATCCTCCTGGATGGAGAAAGAAGAATGTTGTGAAGAAAAAACGGAGAGTGGTGGTCATGGGGGATTCCCTGTTAAGAGGAACAGAGGCCGCTATCTGCAGACCAGACATAACCTCAAGAGAAATGTGCTGTCTTCCAGGAGCAAAAATTAAAGATGTGTCTGACAGGATATCAAGACTCTTCAGACCTACAGATCACTACCCATTCCTGCTAATACATGTGGGGACAAATGACACCGCAAGAAAGGACCTGCAAACCATCTGCAGTGACTTTGAAGACTTAGGCAAGAAAGTGAAAGAATTGGGAGCGCAGGTGGTCTTCTCATCCATCCTCCCAGTGGATGGCCATGGAACAATGAGGTGGAATAAGATTCTACAGGTGAACAACTGGCTACGTCGATGGTGCCGTCAACAAAGATTTGGATTTCTGGATCACGGAATGAATTACCTATACGATGGACTACTTGCTAGAGATGGGGTGCACCTTACGAAGACTGGAAAACATGTATTTGGAAGTCGCCTTGCTACACTCATCAGAAGAGCTTTAAACTGGAACAATGTGGGAAGGGAAGCAAAAGGCCAGAAAAAGCCATACAGCTGACAAATACTATTGAGATCTCTGCTACTGGAAGTGGAAAAGAACAAAGACAAAACAATTTAAATAATAAAAATATGGGAGGAAGAGAAACCAATCACAAACTAAAATGTTTTTATACAAATGCACAAAGCATGGGCAACAAACAAGGAGAATTGGAACTACTAATGCAGGAAAAGGAATATGATGTCATTGGAATCACTGAAACTTGGTGGGACGATACACATGATTGGAATAAAAGGCTAAAAGGATACAACTTATTTGCAAGAAACAGACTTGATAAACGAGGAGGAGGTGTTGCATTGTATGTTAGAAAAGCGTATATCTGCACAGAGATTGAAGCTTCAGAGACTGGGAGTTCTGTGGAAACTCTTTGGGTAAGAATACAAGGAGAGAACAACGGAAAGGACACCATTGTAGGCATTTACTACAGGCCACCTGGGCAAGCTGAAGATATGGATGAACTCTTTATGTATCAAATGACCAAGTTCTCCAAAAAATATGATGTAGTCGTCATGGGAGATTTCAACTATCCAGACATTTGTTGGGAATCTCTCTCAAGTAAAACTAACAGGTCAAGCAAATTCTTATCCTCTCTTGCTGACAACTTTATTTTCCAAAAGGTAGGGGAGAAAACAAGGGGATCTGCTACTTTGGATCTAATCCTTATAAACAGGGAGGAAATGGTTGAGGAGGTAAAGGTGGCTGGGACCCTAGGAGGCAGCGATCATGCCATTATAGAATTTTGGATAACTAGAGGAGGAAGACATGTGAAGACTCAAACTTCAAGGTTAGATTTTAGAAAGGCAGATTTTAAGAGACTCAGAAAGAGAATAGGAGGGATCCAATGGCTGGATGTCCTTAAGGACAAAAATGTCCAGGAAGAATGGGAAATTTTTAAAAATGAGATTCTCAAAGCACAATCGTTAACAATCCCAAAAAGTAGGAAGAATGGGAAGCATTTAAGGAAACCAGGATGGATGAACACAGAACTTAAACACATGCTAAAAAGAAACAAAGAAATGTTTATTAAATGGAAAGAGGGAGGCATATCTAAAGAAGATTATAATGCAGTCTGCAGATCCTGCAGGGCACGTATTAGGGTAGCTAAAGCTGACAATGAATTAAGGCTTGCAAGAGATGTCAAAAGCAATAAAAAAGGATTTTGGGGGTATGTCAAAAGTAAAAGAAAAGTCAAAGATGCTATAGGATTTTTACAGGATGAAAATGGAGAAATGGTAAGAGAGGATGTTGAGAAGGCCGAACTTTTTAATTCCTATTTTGCATCTGTTTTCTCTCAGAAAGAAAATGTAACATCAACTGATCTTCACTGTCCTTTTAAAGGAATAGAGGAATCCAAGTTATCTGTAAACAGAAAGATTGTGAGGGAATATTTAGCTAACATAAATGAGTTCAAGTCTCCAGGTCCAGATGAATTACACCCCAGAGTACTGAAG
The DNA here is from genome assembly GCF_046119375.1 of Phyllobates terribilis. NCBI lineage: Eukaryota > Metazoa > Chordata > Amphibia > Anura > Dendrobatidae > Phyllobates > Phyllobates terribilis. Next base: position 210,602,972 of record NW_027362769.1, on the reverse strand, counting down.
GAGATCGTAGAAGAAATTTTAGAACCACTCTCCATAATCTTTGAAAATTCTTGGAGAACAGAAGTCCCAGAAGACTGGAGAAGAGCAAATGTTGTTCCTATCTTCAAAAAGGGGAAGAAGGTGGACCCAGGGAACTATAGGCCGGTGAGTGACTTCTATACCAGGAAAGATCTTTGAACAAATTATTAAACAACATGTTTGTAAGTACATGGATAAGAATGAAGTGATTAACCAGAGTCAGCATGGGTTTGTAACTAACAAGTCATGTCAGACTAACTTAATTTCCTTCTATGACAGAATCACTGACTGGGTGGATCAGGGAAATGCTGTAGATATACTATATCTTGACTTCAGCAAAGCATTTGACAAAGTATCTCACACCATCCTTATTAGGTGGATTCATAACTGGCTTAGTGATCGGACTCAAAGGGTGGTTGTAAATGGCTTCACATCCAGCTGGATGAATGTCTCAAGTGGGGTACCACAGGGCTCCGTCCTGGGACCTGTATTGTTCAACATCTTTATCAATGATTTAGATGAAGGAATTGAGGGTAAACTGATTAAATTTGCTGATGACACAAAGCTAGGAGGGATAGCTAATACTAGAGAAGAGAGAGAGAGGATTCAAAAAGACCTAAATAAACTGGAGCAGTGGGCAGCAACCAACAGAATGGTTTTTAACAGGGAAAAATGCAAAGTACTACATCTGGGCAATAAAAATGAAAAAAGCATATACAGAATGGGAGGAATAGAGCTAAGCAACAGTACATGTGAAAAAGACTTAGGTTTACTAATAGATCATAGACTGAACATGAGTCAACAGTGTGATGCAGCAGCAAAAAAGGCAAATACAATTCTGGGATGTATTAACAGAAGCATACAGTCTAGATCACGTGAAGTCATTATCGGTCTTTACTCCTCTTTGGTCAGACCTCATCTGGAATACTGTGTACAGTTTTGGGCACCACATTTTAAAAAAGACAGACAAACTGGAGCAAGTTAGAGAAGAGCGACCAGAATGGTGACTGGTCTGCAAACCATGTCCTATGAGGAACGGTTGCAGGATTTGGGAATGTTTAGCTTGCAAAAAAGAAGACTGAGAGGAGACTTAATAGCTGTCACATTGTAGAAGGATCATCTTTATTCTCATTTGCACAAGGAAAGACTAGAAGCAATGGGATGAAACTAAATGGGAGGAGACACAGATTAGATATTAGAAAAAACTTTTTGACAGTTAGGGTGATTAATGAGTGGAACAGGCTGCCACGAGAGGTGGTGAGTTCCCCTTCAATGGACGTCTTCAAACAGAGGCTGGACAGACATCTGTCTGAGATGATCTAGTGAATCCTGCTTTGAGCAGGGGGTTGGACCAGATGACCCAGGAGGTCCCTTCCAACTCTACCATTCTATGATTCTATGATTCTATGATTCTCCACAGCACTTGCGTGAATCCTATTCAAGTACATAGCTCTACTGCCTCAATTTGCGCACATTTCCCCAATGGTGCTTTGTCTCTAAAGGTTTTCTTTTGCTTTTCACCATTACCACTTCTGTTGGATGGTTACGTCTTCACCAGATCCCATCCATTGTGGGGCAATCAAGCTCTCCTCTATTCTTCAAGTACAGTGTAAGAATGGACAGCTCCATTGGATGGTGCAGGTTTTCATTTGGTTGAAGCAATGGGAACAAAAAAAATGCCAATAATCACATCAGCGTGTTTCAAGGAACAGATTATGTGGGATAAAAGATGAAGATCACGAATGCCAAGGCTGCAGAATACACGTAAACCTTGATCAAACCAGCAAAGTGTTACCAATGCAACAAAGGTATGGACCCCGGCCTCCTCCCGAAGAACCTTTCGCAAACAGGTACACCACTTCATTGCAGAACACGTATGAAATACAAGAGACAAAGATTTTGATAACAGTTTATTTTCCTGCCTGTTTTGTACATTTAGAAAAAGAATCCCAGGATTTTGCCTCCCGTGTGTTTTCGCCTCGCTTCTTCATGGTCCATGATGCCAGCTGAAGTGGTAAGCACAATGTACCTGCAAAATGAAACAGTCTAGGTTAATATGCCATTTCAATAAAGGGAACACTAGATCCACATATAACGAGACTTTCTGTAGCATCAGCATATTTGTATAAACCATGGTATTACAGAAGCAGAGCGGAGGACAATCTGAGATGCAGTGATCAGTAACAGGATCGTATATGACAGAAGTATGAGGAGTAAAGAGGCATTTACACAGCAAGATAATTGTGAACGAGCGTTAAAACTAATTTTTTTTTTTACGATAATTTTGCCATGTAAGCAGACTGACGATCACCTGATGAAAGAGCAAAACGCTAGTTCATCAGGTGAAATGATCTTTTGTGCAGCATAAAAGATAGTTTTCAGCGGTGCATGGTCCGGTGTAAACAGGCGGTCACATGACCACCGATAGGTAAACGTTTATAGATCTGCAGTCATTGTGCCACCGGTTGGTCAGTGTCAATGGACCTTAAGGCTGTGTGCCCACGATGCGTTTTTGATGCAGATTTGCAGCGTGGAAACACATTTCATTCCTAAGACATTCTGCAAGTTCTGTGCACATGGTCAGGATTTTTTCTGCGTGGATTTTACTCGCAGAAAAAATACAGACATGACCAATTCTTGTGCGTTTCTGCATGCGTAATTGCCTATACAATGCATTGGAAAAACACATGGCAAATATGCATGCAAAAAGGCATCAAAACCGCATGAAGTTTTTCTGAAAAGGAGATGCAGAAATGCTCAGGAAAATTTCTGCTTCATTTCTGCATCGTGGGCACTAAGCCTTGGAGTTGGAAGAATACCCATCACCGATCTATGGCTATTTAATAAAGGAGTGGACAGGCCACATTGGTGATATTTAGAAGAGTCAGTAGTTAACAGAAGTGGCCAGAAGCAACCGTAATGCCCCTCAATCCTGCCAAAGGACCTGACATTCTATCAAAAGTCTGGTCCAAAATTTCCAGGTTGTGGGGTCCTAGCATGCAGAGCAGGCCGCTCTTGCCCTTTGCACTAAACTAGCGCTGCCGTGTACTTTACTAAAATGTATCCTAACTAACATCATTGGAGCAATTACTGTTCAATAACGTCTTAGTAAAGTGCATGGCTCTGTTAGTGCAGAGGTCGAAATTTTGCCCTTGCAGCCGCAAATCTCACAACCTGGAAGTTTGGACCAGAGCTTGCAAGAAGCTTAGTTACCATATTCCTACCCCCTCCCCTGCACATCACAGGGCCCTGTGACGTGCACTGTTCTCCCTGACATGCGCAAAGTGCCGCTCACTTAAGACTGCGCTTTGCTTCATCCCGGCCTGGCTCGCTGTGCAGGTGCCGGGAAGTGAGTGAAGCCAGGGCCCTGTGATGCGCAGGGGAGGGGGTAGGAACATGGTAACTAAGCCTGTGGAAAACGGAGTTTATAAAAACGCATTTCTCTGCAATCAAACCTCTACTATGGGCCATACAGGCAAGTATATTTACTTTTCTATAACCTGTATGCCTATAGTAGAGGTCTGATATCTCCCAGGGGGGTGACACATTCCCTTTAAATAAAAAGAGGCTTCCCCAGATTGCTAATGGAAACATTGCTTCGCGAGTACCCATGTCAGAATAGTCTCAGATGCCCTGCACTTCTACTGGACCACATGGATCACAACAGAATACTGTGTTGAAGAAAAAAAAAAAAAAACTACAGGCTGTATTAAAGAAGTTATCAGGGCTTCTGGAAAGTCTGCAGTGACTATAGGAGTGCAGACTGCTGAATCCTTACAGCGTGCAATCCACACACTGTCAGGATTCAGAAGTCTGTAGTCACGGTCTTTATAGATTGTAAGCTTCTGAACAGGGCCCTCACTCCTCCTGTAACTTACTTTGTGATGTTTTTATTGTTTTGTACATGTTTCTGCTTAATTTTAAAGTGCTGCGGAATATGTTGGCGCTATATAAATAATTTTATCATAAGCCCACACAACCGCTTTAAAGAGGAGGCCAAAATACGCAACATTCAACAGTTTCTAGCTAAACAAATGAAGTTACTATGTCAAATCAGGTTTCTACATAGTAGTAGAAAAAAAAGTAATCACATTACACTAAAAACACATTCTCCTGCTGCATATTTTTCTTCAGACTGCAGTTTCTGCAAAGATCTACTGAACATATAGATCTACAAGTACTACAGCTTTATTGACTAGCAAGAGTACTGCAAAAACTCAGCCATCCAAACATTTTTATTACAGATGCCAGATGTGAAACTTGATACCTACCAATGGCATAGTATTTCAGTCTTTCTACATGGATCGGTTAAAAAAATTGAAGCCACACTTTCAGCTGGTCTTTAAAATAAAAGGTCTCACATATAACAGAGGTGGAAGGGGGTCATACTAGACACCCCAACATTTCAGTCCAGATATCACAGCCTCCTCTTTTGTTTCCATTGCTCAGTACAGAGCAATGCACAGAGCTCGCAGGAGGTTATCACAATCCCTTGTGGGGCCTGCTCCCGTCTAATACTGAAGGCAGGTCATCATTATTAAGCACCTAGATAACCATTTTGACATGTAATAGGTCTCCATTACAGGAAGGCTACCTGTGTACATCGGAAAAGAAAAAATTAAACCACAATGTCTTACCCAAACTGACGTGAAGGCAGGAGGTTGTTCTGCCACTTCTCCAGATCCTTCAACTGCACATCAAATCTGGGGCTGATCACGCCACACTGAAAGTCACCGGATGGAAGTCACATTAGTTAAATCATTTATATAGAACTGTACGCAGTTATTTTATTCTCCTAAATGAACAATAGGGTAATGTGCGAAGGCAAAGTGTTCTCTTAAAAGGGTTGTACCAAAATAACTCCAAGCTGGGGATCAAACTGCAAAAAAACACATTACAAGCCAGCGGCTCGTCTCCCCGCAGGAGAACGTTCGTAATCTGCACTCATTTGGCCGCCGCTTCCATGTTATCCAGAAATATCATGACTTAACCTTCAGGACTTGACAACAACTTTTCATGTTTTTGTAGTTTTGCCTTTTTCCTCTACTTTTCAAAAGCCAGAACTTTTATTTTTCAAGTGACGGCCATATGAAGGCTAAAAAACATGGGGTGAAAAATTGACATAAGTGCAATTCCACAATGGTCTTCCAGGTTTTGTTTTTACGGCGTTCACTGTGCAGTAAAAATAAACCTGGAAACATGATTCTCGAGGTTAGTACGACTATGAAGTAAAAAAAAAAAAAAAAAACGAAGATTGGTATTGCCAGTGTTTGGGAGAAGGAGGAGACTTATTGATACCATTTTGGGGTACATACAACACAATGGTCACTATTGTACTTTTGGGTAATCCAATCGCTTGTACTGTATGACAGTATTGCAGTATATAGTGGAAATCGCACTCTCCTTTGAAACAGAGCTTCAGAGGAGTACCAAGATTGTGGTTCTGGGGGGCATCAGCAAGCCTCCAGCTGCCATAGTAAGCCAGTTATGTCTGTAAGGGAGATGGGGAAGCAAGTGGGGGGCAATGGAGCCCACAAGTGCACACACCAAAAATCCGGCCATTTAAATTGCGCTGTCAGTGATTGACACTCATTTACATAGATGTGATCAATGCCGGAAATAATCGCTGCAGGTAGGGGAAGCTGCTGGCTGTGCATCACAGCAGACATCTGCCTAGTAGCCTCATCTATACATACACACCATGGCTTGACTAAAGTTAAGTCAGGCTGTGAAAAGGGTTATTTTTATTTATTATTATAGCGCCATTTATTCCATGGCGCTTTACATGTGAAAAAGGAGTATAATACAAGAACAATTACAATAATCTTGAACACAATGTGACAGCGACTGGTACAGGAGGAGCGAGGACTCGGTTAAATATATATGCTCCAACTCCATATTATTTCTGACATGGGTCTACCCAAGACCTGGTCATCTGAGCAGGCTGATAAGAATCGACTGGCAATCTCAATATATAAAGACCGTATACAAGATATCAGCAGGTCCATCTATTATCCAATGTGCATTGTGGCTGCTCTTAAGTGAGGACGATCAGTCATGGAGGATTTCACCAGATCAGGCAGCTATAGACCAATATCACATGTAAATAGTGTAGTAGTGGTCATACACGAGAGCGCCGATGGCTGAACACACTACAGGCTCCGGAGCAGGACAATACGTAATGGAAGTCCCTACACTTTGTACCTATATCAATCAGCCATCCAGAGTGTGACCGCAGACAGACCCTCTAAATACTAGTACAGGGTCTCGCTCCTGATTGACAGTGACAGGGGAGCGTGTCTGCTGCAGTGCAGAGTAACAATACAGCATATCCAGCTCCTCCGGCATAGGAAACATCACCAAATACATTGGATGTGCTGACATCTTACAAATGTTTAGGGATGATCCTTATAAAAGAGAAAATTAAACATATGCGTTTCCACGCAAAACCTGAAGATGCAAACTGTACTGTCCTAAGACATAGCTCTTCCCACAACCCTACCCAAAGAAATCCACCATGACACCGCACCATACCCAATTCTAAAACTGGCCATAGACAATAGAAAATCATGTATGTGGGGAGGGGGCTGCTGACCGTCAGGAATCAGATAGTGAGATATCATAAAGCTCAATCCTTTGTTCCTATAGATGAACATCAACAAATACAACAATTTCAGCAGGACTGGCCCAATATCTTAAGTAGTTTAAGTAGAAAAAGTTACTGCTGCTTAGTCAAAAACCATTCTCCCCCATATACTAAGATATTGCACAGCAAGGTGCAGAAACACATCAAAGTCCAATATGAAAAGAGGATGAATATGCCGCACTCGCCATATAAAAAACTTCAGCAGACTTTATTCCAAGCAAGTAGAATTACAGCTCGGTGGTATCTGGTCCCAGGATGAAGCTCCTGCTCGGTGCGAAACGGCCATTATCCAGGCTTTCCAGTGTTTCACATGCTACCACACTGTAATTTTACTTGCTTGAAATAAAGTCTGCTGAAGATTTTTTTCTTTCCCAGGTGTCACATATTCAATCTCTTTCCAATATCTGATATCTACAGGGGCTTCCTGCTCCCCCACTACCCCGACAATGTGGGAGAATAGGAGAAGGTAGTTAGAATTTCAACAGCGGATTGTTCTGCTCTCAGGGGAGAGGAGAGGCCACCAGAGATGTCCGACAGAGGCTCTCTCCTCTCTTGTGGAAAACACCTGCTGTGTATGGGGGGGGGGGGGGGGGGGGGGGGAGACAAGAAAGGTGGCTGTGAGGTCAACCCACAGCTGTCTCAGGTGTATGGCCATCTTTTTTTTTCTCCCCATTAAAAACAATGTGCATTTATGGTGGAATTGGGCAATATGGATGTCTGCTGAGCGAGCTCACACAACAGCTGATACTTGCTTGTAAGTGGACTTGGGCTTCACCGAGCTGTCACATGCAATTTACCATAATGTTATCACATCACAGAGAGTCCGACTGGACTGTACAAGCATTTGGAGGATGGACATTTCTGGATCATAATGAAAGGCCACATCCATATAATTCAGTCTCACAAACATCCTAAAAATGTTGGATTATTCGCAGCACTGCAGTCCCAAGCACCCGCTATTCACTGCTGAGCGTCAATCACTTCTGCTCAGACTATTAAACAGTTCTTACATGATAGTATACAGGCCGGGACAACACTGCTCTTCTCGAGAAGCCCCCAGCACCAATCTGACTGCTGAGACCATTTACACATTACAAATGAATGGGCATCCATGCTCCAGGGCTTCGCTGGCTGAGAGGAATTGCTCCTGATTTTTATATGGCCAGAGTTACCCCTATAACCATAACTGGGTTTCCAAATAACAAAGACTTCCCGCCCATGAAAACTCATCCATATAGACAAATCGCACAAGTCAAGCAATACTGACAACGTCTCACCCCAAAACCCATAGCCCACAAGGGGTCGGGGCTCAAACTCGTGTTCTCACCTTGTTCAGTCTGCCTGTGAGATTGACGACGATTTTTCCGGCCCGGTGATCATCAATGATTTCGAATTCTCCAATGTAACCTGTAATAGAAAAGCAGGAGGTGAAAGTCAGGGCCGCCCACCACACCAGGAAATAAGGAGCGAGCAGGAGAGAGGTGGTCTTACCATGCTTCATCATCACCGTCAAGAAGCGCACAATCACTTTGGAGCATGGTCTGATGAGAACCTGGCGCTTGCCACGTTTCTCTGCATTGTTTATGCTTTTAAGGGCATCGGCAAGCACGTTCATGCGCACCATGGTGCCTGCAAGAAAAGGGAGCAGTCAGACAATATACCAGCATCACTGCCCACTAGAGACGGGGGCACAAGTCATGACACATCCAAAACATGAACCAAGCTCCTAATGTGTACACCGTGCTGCTTGTGCAGGCGACTTAGTGCCAAGACTAGAAATTACAGATCTGTGCCAACCGCGCCATCGCATTACATGGTAGCGTGACCACAAAGGCTTTAGCCACGAAGTGTTATGTAGTAGGGCCGTCAGCCACCAATATAAGGCAACTAAAATCTTATCTCGCATCCTACTGAAGTGATGGACAAAGTGGCACAGAGCTGGGCAAGCTTTACTCTGCCAACTGGGACAGCTCAGACCTGCAGCGTCGTCTGGACACTGGCCCAAACTATGCCCGGCCCGATATGAGGAAGCTTAACACCTGCAGCACGGATCAGGAGCTAAGGGCACAGCCGAGTGCATCAGATGGATAGGAAGGAATGTGCGCAAGGTCAGCCACCTCTGGGAGAACTAAGCGGTGGCCGGTTCCCTAGACAATGAGCAGCAAACAAAATTAAAACACCCTTCATTTGATTTTTAACAAGTTGAAGGTGATGCCATAGATCGGTGGTGGTCCGAGCACCGGGATCTGCACCCAGGGAAGCACTTACCCTTGAGAAAGGAGCTGCAGTGCGTACACTCCACCTGCACTCCATTCCTATGGCTTTACCCGGCAGCCGGATAAAAATGACCCGTTCTGCCGGTGGTCGGACACCCATCGATCAGCAAAGGGGGACATCTTGTAACCGGACAACATCTAATGGCAAAACCTGCTCGTCTTCAACACTTCTGTTCATTGATTGTTAAGAACGCAGAGGAATTCTGTGATGGACGCGGCCATCACTGTGCAGGTAGAAAACCGGTAGCCCCCCCGTCCACCCTCATCAACTGGATCCCCACTTTGCCCCATCACCAGGCACCGTCGTCCCCCCTTCTCCATCACATAAATGACAGAAGCTGCAGGTAGAATCAGTCATCGGAGCTGCTGGAGCACTACAAGTCCCAGCACGCAGAGTGCAGCAGGACACGCTGGGGCTTGTAGTGCTGTAGTGGCCCCTACTATGAAGCCCAGGAGGCGGTCACACACAGGCTCCACCGTCCCCTCCACACTGCCGGCTCCTGGCTGTACTGTGGCCGGGTCGGTGCGGAGCCTGAGGCCGAGGCTTCCCCCTCCACACTCCATGGCTGGGCAGTGAGACAAGGACCCATCCCCGGGCTCCGGTCCCCGCTGAGCGCCGCTCCCAGCCCTGCCCGCCCCCCATACCGAGCTCCTCCGAGAGCCCCGCTCCTCCACTACACGGGGGTCAGGCGGCAGCTGCGCTCCGGGGCGGGATGGCCGAGATATAATCGGATATCAGTCAGGCCCAGGATAGTGACTTACTCACCGGGTCTGCAGTATGGCGGAAAGAGGGAGGAGGAAGAACGCGCGGTGAGTTATGGGAAATGTTGTAGTCTCGCGAGATTGTTTCTACACGGTGAACTCTATTGTTCGGGCAGGAGTAATCAATTGTCGAACAGATCGCACCGTGCGCTTCGCTGTGTAGAAGATTGTTGATCGATTACACTGGCCTGACTGAGCCTTTCTATAGCGCACAGCGGTGCTGCAGCCCTGCAGCGCTCCTCACACGGGGCTGACGTCGGTTTCTTATCCGGGAAGGATTTTGTGGTTTTTTTTTTACAGGTTTAACTACAAAAATGACAATAATAAAATACAATGCAGCGAGGTGCCCGGATGTGACTACACTTGTTATTCTCCTGGGGGACGTGAACCTGTGATCCAGGGGCGGACACAGACTGTAGTGGGCCCCTGTGCAAGAAATTTTTGGGGGCCCCCCCTGCCCTTCATAAGGCAACAAAGTTATGTAAACATAACCCCCCCATGTGCAGCTCACCCCCCCCGTGCATCTCTCATCCCCCCGTGCATCTCTCACCCCCCCCGTGCATCTCTCACCCCCCCCGTGCATCTCTCACCCCCCCGTGCATCTCTCTCCCCCCCGTGCATCTCTCTCCCCCCCGTGCATCTCTCACCCCCCCCGTGCATCTCTCACCCCCCCCGTGCATCTCTCACCCCCCCCGTGCATCTCTCACCCCCCCCCGTGCATCTCTCACCCCCCCCCCGTGCATCTCTCACCCCCCCCATGTGCATCTCTCATCCCCCCCATGTGCATCTCTCATCCCCCTCCCATGTGCATCTCTCATCCCCCTCCCATGTGCATCTCTCATCCCCCTCCCATGTGCATCTCTCATCCCCCTCCCATGTGCATCTCTCATCCCCCTCCCATGTGCATCTCTCATCCCCCCCCATGTGCATCTCTCATCCCCCCCCATGTGCATCTCTCATCCCCCCCATGTGCATCTCTCATCCCCCCCATGTGCATCTCTCATCCCCCCCATGTGCATCTCTCATCCCCCCCATGTGCATCTCTCATCCCCCCCATGTGCATCTCTCATCCCCCCCCATGTGCATCTCTCATCCCCCCCATGTGCATCTCTCATCCCCCCCATGTGCATCTCTCATCCCCCCCATTTGCATCTCTCATCCATCCCATGTGCATCTCTCATCCCCCCATGTGCATCTCTCACCCCCCCATGTGCATCTCTCACCCCCCCATGTGCATCTCTCACCCCCCCCCATGTGCATCTCTCATCCCCCCCCATGTGCATCTCTCATCCCCCCCCCATGTGCATCTCTCACCCCCCCCATGTGCATCTCTCACCCCCCCCCCATGTGCATCTCTCACCCCCCCCCCCCATGTGCATCTCTCACCCCCCCCCCCATGTGCATCTCTCACCCCCTCCCCCCATGTGCATCTCTGATTCCCCCCACTCCTGGTTAATTAATTGTATTTAAAAAAATAAAACTTGTTATACTTACCCCCATGCGATCCCTGCAGAATCCTGGCGCTCGTCCACGTCGCTGCCACCACGTTCTCCTGACGTTCGGCCATGTGACGGCGCCACATACATAGCCATCAGCTTTTGTTTTGGCCAAAAGATTTTTAAAGCCGCCACCACGATAAGGTAGACTCTTCTGGCCGGGCCCTACTCTAACCTATTAAAATTTTCTTAAAATATGCAATACTCTTTTTAGATATATGTTTATTTAGTTTTCTTTAAGGGAATGTGTCATATACATTTTTTTTTAAAATGACCAATAATACCACATACAGGGAATACCGCCACACCATGACCAGACCACATATTACCACAACATAGTGACCGAATAATACCACACAGAAGGGAGAAAAACTGCCACACCATGACCAGACCACATATTACCACCACATTACTAATATTACCACCACATTACTAATATTACCATAAGTGTCATTATACACGGGAGCTCTATACATGGTATGTATAATGTAAGTGTCCAGGTAATCTAGTGATCACCAGTGACATTATACACAGGAGCTCTGTATATAGTGTCAGTGTACAGGTAATACAGTGATCACCAGTGACATTATACACAGGAGCTCTGTATATAGTGTACAGGTAATACAGTGATCACCAGTGACATTATACACAGGAGCCCGGTACATAGTATATAGTGTAAGTGTACATGTAATACACTGACTCACTGGTGACGTCTCTAGGTGAAGTCCTTCAGCTACGCTTTTCTCCTTCATCCAGCACAGACCGCCATCACGTCTTCCAGCCAGGACTCATCTCTGCATAAAATAACACAGTTATCTAGAGCACATTCCCCAACTTCTACATTACGCAGCTGAATACAGACGTGCATCCACCATCAATATATGGTTAGTTATTATGCCACCTACCATTCCAAATATAAATTGTAATCCACCACGGTGCCCCCATTAACTGTAAATAGGCACTCAATATATAATTTAATTAGAACCTCTACTCTTTCCGCCAATTTGTTACCAGTTACACTCCTGCATCCGCAACGCCCCCTACTCTATGCTTCCTGCTCCCCGCATTCATTATTTACATGCACCCCCTGCCCCAATTCATTATATCATGTCCGTGCTCTCCCCACCCCATCATCATTTACTCTCCCCCACCCCACATTCATTATGTGCAGCTCATTATCCCCCTACTCCCAATTCCCCCATGTGCAGCTCATTTTCTCCCAATTCCCCCATGTGCAGCTCTCACCCCTCCATGTGCAGCTCTCAAACCCCCCCATGTGCACATCTTTCACCACCCCCCATGTGCACATCTCTCACCACCCCCCATGTGCACATCTCTCATCCCCCTCCCCCACATGTGCCCCTCTCTCATCCCCCCATGTGCATCTCTCATCCCCCCACGAGCACCTCTCTCACCCCCACATGTGCACCTCTCTCATTCCCCTCCCCCACATGTGCACCTCTCTCATCCCCCTCCCCCACATGTGCATCTCCCATTCCCCCCCCACACACGTGCATCTCCCATCCCCCCCCCCACACACATGTGCATCTCCCATTCCCCCCCCCACACACATGTGCATCTCCCATTCCCCCCCCCCCACACACATGTGCATCTCCCATTTCCCCCCCACACACATGTGCATCTCCCATTTCCCCCCCACACACATGTGCATCTCCCATTTCCCCCCCACACACATGTGCATCTCCCATTTCCCCCACACACACATGTGCATCTCCCATTTCCCCCACACACACATGTGCATCTCCCATTTCCCCCCCACACACATGTGCATCTCCCAATTCCCCCCCACACACATGTGCATCTCCCAATCCCCCCCCCACACATGTGCATCTCCTAATCCCCCCCCCACACATGTGCATCTCCTAATCCCCCCCCACACATGTGCATCTCCTAATCCCCCCCCCACACATGTGCATCTCCCAATTCCCCCCCCCCACACATGTGCATCTCCCAATTCCCCCCCCACACATGTGCATCTCCCAATCCCCCCCCCACACACATGTGCATCTCCCAATTCCCCCCCCCACACACATGTGCATCTCCCAATCCCCCCCCCACACACATGTGCATCTCCCAATCCCCCCCCCCACACATATGCATCTCCCAATTCCCCCCCCCCCCACACATGTGCATCTCCCAATTCCCCCCCCCACACATGTGCATCTCCCAATTCCCCCCCCCCCCACACACACATGTGCATCTCCCAATTCCCCCCCCCACACACATGTGCATCTCCCAATTCCCCCCCCCACACATGTGCATCTCCCAATTCCCCCCCCCACACACACACATGTGCATCTCCCAATTCCCCCCACTTCTAGTTAATTGTATTTTTAAAAAAATAAAACTTGTTATACTTACCCCCATGCGATCCCTGCAGAATCCTGGCGCTCGTCCAAATCGCTGACACCAGGTTCTCCTGACTTCCGGCCATGTGACGGCACCGTCACATGACCGGAAGTCAGGGGAATCTTGAAGGCGCTGCCATGGCAGCGCAGCACAGCGCTGAGATGTCCCGGACCCGGCGCTTAGCATGGGGCCAGGGGCCCCATGAGGCGAGAGATGCATAAGAGGGGGGCCCCCAACGGGGCTCCGAGGGGGCCCCTACCGGCCGGGCCCCATACTGGAGTCAGGGCAGTCATGCCCTGATGGCGGCCCTGCTGAGGCTGGAGGGGCCCCCTCTCCCTCGGGGCCCCCGGAGGGGCCCCCTCTCCCTCGGGGCCCCCGTTCAATGAACCGGCTGCACGGGCGGTAGTTCCGCCCCTGCTGTGATCATTAACTGCAGTATATTGTGGAATTGCTCATCTCCTATGAAGCCCAGTAAAAGGCTGCACAAACATGGCCGACATGGGGGGCCGACATGGGGGGCCTCCAGTAGGCAAAGCCATTATGTTGGGCCTCCCCCATTTCCAACCTCTTAAATGACTGCAGCTTCTAAGAGGTTAAAGGGTTTGTCCATTTTTGGCACAAAATTCAGCAATTCCTTTTCTTTGACTGCAGACTTGTGAATCCTCACATCGCACTCACTGTCAGGATTCTCCGATGCTGGGAGTGTGCGATTTGCATGCTTCCAACTAGACGTCCGCTGCCTCGCTCAGTTCACTTGTATTTAGCGAGGTTGCACGTCTAGTCGGAATGTGGCCGGGAGTATGCATATCATATACTTGCAGTCACATGACCGCCTGTTCCCAGAGAATCCTGACATCGAGCACTGTGATTATTCACAACAGCGATTGCACACTTTCATGGCAAACTTGGACAACCCCTTTAAGCTACTAATCAGTTATAACCCTGATTTTACCACTTCTACAGCCGGCATCCAAGCCTAACACAACTCCTGAGCCTGCACCATACCTGGGTTCACTGGATGATGACGCCAAACCTGTGTCTGGCGAAAAAATATTTTCATAGATCTGTCTTCAACTCTCAAGAATATAAAAGTTATCACCAATCCAAGCGCTGGGACTCGCACCGATCAGCAAAGCAGGGAATTTTCATTCCCATTAGAATGGAGCAGCAGTGCACACGTTTCCACCATTGCTCCATTCATTCCCTTTGAGGCTGCTGAGAACTTTGCTTGTTGTTTTTTGGGTGGCCCCATAAAGTATAAAAGGAGCTGCAGTTGGACAACCATCAATCAACAAGCTATTTGTCGGATAGGTGATGACTTGGACACTTTTGGACAACCCCTTTAATTGCAAAAAATGCCAAAGAGTTGGAAAATAGTGTGAAAAACATAGCACTTCACACGACTTCTATTCTTCGCAGCAGCTGTAAATCCACGAGCTTGCGAGACCACTGCAGTTAACATTGGTGTTTTTATGTGTCATGTCCTACATTTATGGACTTTGTCTTTCTGCAGTTACTTTTGAGCAGTAGAGGCTTCACTTCCAATTTTAACTATACGGTATCTTTGTTACTGATCTCTTTGTTACTGATCCGTTAGGACCAGGGTGAGCAAAGTGGGGCCCGCATCCGGCCTGGGGCAGCCAAGACACTGGTAACTGGTCTGTGGGCAGCACTATGTGGTCGCCGCTCACCTCACATCTCAAGCTCATCGGTATCTGCACCCTGAGGGCGCATATACCGGGGCATAGCATGGCTACCGTTGGCTCCCTCTTCCACCATTCAGCCCGTGGGAGCGCGAAGCCTCAATGCTTTGGAGGAAATGCAGTCAGGTGAGCAGTTTCATTTTTTTTTTTTAATTATTGCTCAGTATTTGCGTAAGGTGTGGGGGGGGGGCTATGGGGGCCATATTACTGTGTGGGGAGACTGGTGGATTGTATTTATTACTAGCTCTACCCGGCCACGCATTGCTGTGGCTCAGTCTGGTTAAATGGAAAAGAAAGAAAAGAGAAAGCGCACGTTTCTAAAATATTTAATTTCACAATGCGTGTGTGTATACAAAATTTCTTGTTGTTACATTGTCTGTGTAGATATAGAGATTGTCTGGTTTGCCGACTCTGGAACATGCATCATATAATTGTCCATGTGAGAAGCAATCCGTGTCTAGATTTAAACCGCACAATTCTAAAGATTGCCCTGAGCTTTATTTCTGGTGATTGCAATTTTCAAAAATCTTAAATCTCCGAAAGTTCTTCACCGATTCCTTTGAAATTTTGACACAGGTGTGACAATGGAGCCGGTCATGTCAGGGATTGCTAGTTATGCAATTCCCTAGTATAGAGGGAATGTGACAGGAGGGGGCACAGAGATGAAGGCAAGCGGCAGCAGAGGAGGGGGTCATCCGCTTGACACGAAAACCGGTGATACCGGAGGAAAACCCACACAAACATGGGGAGAATATAAACTCCTTGCAGATGTTTTCCAGTGCTAACTACTGAGCCACCGTGAATACCGGGTGGGGAGCATTATGTTTGTGGGGGGCTGTGTGGTCGATTATACTGTATGCAGGGGGGGCTGTGGGGTCCATCGTACTGTGTGGAGAGCATTAAAGCTGTTTGTGGGGTCCATTATACTGTATGCAGGAGGCTGTGGGGTCCATCGTACTGTGTGGAGAGCATTAAAGCAGTTTGTGTGGTCCATTATACTGTATGCAGGGGCTGTGGTCACCATCATACTGTGTAGGGTGAATACCAGGTGGGGAGCATTATGTTTGTGGGGGGCTGTGTGGTCGATTATACTGTATGCAGGGGGGGGCTGTGGGGTCCATCGTACTGTGTGGAGAGCATTAAGCAGTTTGTGGGGGTCCATTATACTGTATGCAGGGGATTGTGGTCATCATTCTGTGTAGGGTAAATACCGGATGGGGAGCATTATGTTGTTTGTGGGGTCCATTATACTGTGTGGAGAACTGTGGGGGTCCATCGTACTGTGTGGAGAGCATTAAGCAGTTTGTGGGGTCCCATTATACTTTATGCAGGGGGCTGTGGTCACCATCATACTGTGTAGGGAGCGTTATGCAGTTTGTGGGGTACATCATACTGTAGACAGGGGGCTGCAGTTAGCATCATACTGTGTGGGGAGCATTATGCAGTTTGTTGGGGGGCTGTGGGGTCCATCATACTATGTGTGGGATTGTGGGGTCTATTATACTGTATGCAGGGGGCTGTAGTCTCCATAATACTGCGAGGGGAACTGTGGGGTCCATTATGCTGTTTGTGGGGAGCTGTGGTGTCCACTGTGTGGAGAGGACTGTAGGGTCAATATGCTGTATTTGTTTGGGGCTGTTGCTCAAGGTATAAAAGGCTGAATATCAGCTTATGATTTATAAATTTTAGAAAAAGGGCGTGTGTGGTGTGTTTTGCAGCCTCACCTGTGTGCTATTCTAATACTGGGCAATCACCCATGAACTAGTAGGTTGTGACGTCCGTATTGAGCACAAAATAAGAAGCAGCATTAAGTTTGGCTGGTTGGTTCGGCTCTCCACATCTCTCACGTGGCCGCTTAAGAGAATTAATTGCCCACTCTCGGTCATATAGGACAATATACCATATGGATGAAAGTATGGTGACATTACACCTACAAGAACCTATATGATGTCCCGCTTCCTTTGCAGATATAGCAGCTTTCACTCTTCTGTGAAGGGTTTCTACAAGATTTTGGAGACATTTGAGAGATTTTATGCCCCTTCAAAACAGAAGAGAACTTGTAAAATAATAGTAATTATAGACCCATCTGTACTGTAAGCTTAAAGTGGAAATTTAATTGGAACAGCAAAATATCTCCAATTAATGATCAAGAAAAAGTTTGATTTCAGTCACAGAAAACGTTTTGTGCAACCCTTCTAAAATGGTTTACGTACACAGTGTCTGTACGACGGCATATGTGCCTCCTCCGTGGATTGTGTGGCGTCTATGGGAGAATAGGACTCCTGCTCACCATATTTCATAAGTCTGGGCATAAAATAGGTGAGGACCAGGGATGAGCAGACCTGTGGATGGTCGGGTTCGACCAAACTTTAGTCTGTCTCTCAATACTAAAAACGGACTTCCAGGAGAAGTCTGAGTTCAGGTACGAACCCTAATCTCTAGTGATGAGAGAGTATGTTTTGTTAACCCTTTCGCCGAGTATATTCGGGCGAGCACAGAGTAGTTACAGCGTGCTCAGGGATATGTTTGAATCGCTCCCGTGAGCATGATTTGCGACTGTTTGACAGCTTTATTACATGTGAGGAATGTCTGCTTCTTACACATTCCTCACATGCATTAAAGCTGTCAAACCGTTGCAAATCATGCTCACGGGAGCGATTCAAACATATCACCGAGCAGCTGAAAAATACTAGGTGCTCACCCGAGCATACTCAGCGAAAGGGTTAACAGAACATACTCGCTCATCACTAGTGATGACCTGAGAGTCTAAACCTTGGCCCTATGAAGCAGGCCTTACACCATCGCTTGGCTGCGGCACCTTTACACCAATGCAGTCGATTACCCAGATGCGTTTTACAACTTCACCGCCATACTCCATTTTTAATGCAATTTGTGCCAGAATTTATCAGATCTCACATAGTATATTTTTCCAGTTCTGTGTATGGCATAGCAATGCTACAGGACTGTTCAGACCAAGTACAGGAGCTTGGTGCACCCTTGGTGTGGCCAAACATTTAAGTGCACCTTCCCAAACATCTCCGCCTCTCTCTGGCCCTACGAAGCCAGAGATGTTAAATTAGGGGGTTTGGAGATAAAGGGTAAAAAACAAGTAAATGGGAAGAAGTACTGAACAGCTCGGCCACACCAAGGATGCACAGAGCACCTATATTTGGTTTCAACAGTCATTCCGTGAAGACAGGTTCACTTTAAGCAAGCACCTTCTTAGGTTTTTTTCCCCCCATTGGTGTTAACCATATGAAGGAGCCATACGAAGGTCTCCTGCAATGCTGCAATTGGCTCCTTAAAAGTCTATCAGCACAAAATGACTGTTCAAACCAAGCACAAGTGGTCGGTGCATCTTTCCACCTATTTTTTTCCATCAATCACTCATCTCTGGCTCCTGTAAAGCCAAAAGTTGTCAATCAAGGGATAGGAAGGAGGAAAATAAATAGGTGAGAAGAAGCACTGAAGTGCACAGCCTTGCCAAGGATGCACCTAGTGCCTGTGCTTGGTGTGAACAGTCTCTTAAGTCTGCATTTCATGCTGCCCAGGTCCGTGGCATAGACTTCATGCATCCATTTATAGATGTGTTGTACACGACGAACCCCTATATTCATTACAGTCCATATTGTCATAGGGTTAATAAAAATATAGGCTTCTAGAATATTCTACATTTTATTTCATCCATTAACAGGAAGACACATTTTTACTCTGCAAGGTAAGGAAAGCAAAAAACACACACAAGACACATGGAAATGTGGAATATTTACAAGAGTGGAAAACATTGAAAGTGGTAAAGAAACACTGGAGACGAGGACCACGCTCGGGAATAAGACTCTTCATACTTTAGAGGTTTGGGTTTCAGTGCAACACAGATACAGCATTGGCAGTTATTGGGGAACTGAATGGGAACGTTAAAGTCAGACACACGTCTTGTAGCCCCCCCCAAAAACAAACAATAAAATGCTCCCGTGGAAGTTTTAGTTTTGCATCGAGCAGGAGGTTATTCATTCTTCTTCTCTTTTTGCTTCAGCAGTTTGTTGATTTCACGCTTTCCCATTCCAACAAATTTGGTGATGACTCCATGTTTGTTGAGGCCGGGAAGCAAAAGCACAAAACTCACTGAAATAAAATAGAAATAAGGATTAATAGGATGCTCTTCACCACATAATGAGGTAGTGTCACAATTCCTCTGCTCAGTGTGTCTTGATCACGGTGACGGACAGCTCAGTCGTCCAATCTGAGACTGGGAGGTGCTGAGCTTCCTTCAGTTGTTCCCTGTTCCAGGTGATTACCCAGCTACTTAGCTAAGCGGTCGGTCCCAGATCTCCATCAGATTTAGCATCTGCTCAGTGGGTTGCCTTGTATGTCTATGCTGTGTTTGTTGATCTATGGCGGCCTGATCATCCATTTGCCTAGCCCCTTTGCTCTGATCAGCTATCTTCCTGGTATTCGGACCTCAGACTGACCTGACTACACATTTGTCTTTCCCCTTTAATTAACTACGTGCTCTCTTGGCATCTGACTCCCGGAACATTTGGCAACCCTGCCTCATGGCTTGTCCTTGAGAAGTGACTGGCGTCACAGGTAGTAGGGGAATTGTACGTATATAGCAACTCTGCAGATTAGTACATTGCTAGCTGCGGTACGCTTATACCATGTGGTTGAATAGGTGTAAAAGGCTTAAAGTAAAGGAGGGATTTTTTTTTTTTTTTTGGTTCCCCAGCATATATGTGGAAAGTTCTACCTAAATATAGGTTGTCCTCTTATAGGAACACTTACCAATAATGTAGGTGAGGAAGAGGTTATGAACCTGCTGTCCGATCCAAGCAATCATGGCGAGAGCTGTGATCATCGACATGAAATACTAGATAGAGAAAAACAACGTTAAAAGGGGTTTATACAAATAGCCAAAAATAGCCTAAAGTAACAAAATGAGTAATGTCATACCAATTCCCTGCTGCTCTGGCGTCAACATGTCACTCATCCCCACTGGTCTCAGAGTACTGGGTCGGGCAAAGATGTGGCATGTCACCACGTGACTGGTGCAGGTAATCACTGGTTATAGGGGTGATGTTTTGAGGCCAATAAGGTCATGGTTATGAGTAATTATTAGCTGCACCAGTCACATGTAAACCAGCCAGATCATCACTGGGACCAGGGGAACTGAAAACAGGCTGTACATGAGTGTTGGGAATACACATTTTTGTTATTTTAAACCATTTAAAAAAAAAAAAAATTGACACGGTTTTTAAACTTTCATAATAACTGCTCTAAGATTAATATATGAAAAACAACGCTACCATCTTGGGCTTCTCCTCTTTTAGGACAAAGAGGCGTCTCCACCAGCCAATGATCCTCCTGCGGGTCTTGACGAGGTTGCTGCAGATCTCATGGAGCCTCTGCTGCTGCTCCGTGGTCCTGTACAGAATCAGAAAGTGCAAAAGATCAAATGATTCAGATGCGCTGAAGGATCCTTTATAGAAAACCATTCCAACAACCTCAAGAGCTTCTTGCAGTGAACACATTGCTTTCCGGGGCAGATGGCGGTGTGCTGAGAATCTCCCAACCAGCAGGAAAGGAGTCATCTAAAATCGGTGTCCATTGACATCTGACAGGAGCATTGCCACATCTGAGTTTTGCTGATCATGGAGGTCAAAGACCAACCAAACACTAGTTCTAGACTATGCTCAGGACTTGTCCCCACACCCTTTGGCCTCCTATTATTGAGCATGTGCATGGGTTGCCCAAAATATGAGATGCTACAAAGACCAGGTTGAGGGGAGTTACCATTGTTGACAATCCTATTTAAGTCTTCTGACTGATTAAAGTGGTTCCAATTCATGTAACGAGGCAGGAAGCGGCGATCACATCGTCAGATAGGTCTATGGCAATTGAAGCCTTGCAGACGCAAAGGAACTAAAAATTTATCAAGTCTAAAAGGGTGGCTGCCCGACACCATTCTGGCCTTGAGGTGTATCCCAGATTGAAAACCAGTTCTTTGACTCGGGATATTTTCAACCTATGTGATGTTCAGGCTAGTCAATTTTCTACCTGTGGGTCCTAACAAATTGTCCTGTGTTTTTAATGCAACATCCCATACAAGTTGTAAAATGGTCAAAGCGATTAAAGGGAGTGTGTAGGCACAAAATGACTGTTCAAACCAAGTATAGGCACTCTGTGCTCCATGGTGAGGCCAAACATTTAAGTGGCTCTTTTCTACTGCTTGGTTTCCATCTTTCTCCACCATTCTCTGGTTCTATGAAGCCAGAGCTGTCAAAGAGAAAGTGGAGATTGAGGGAAAACAAGCAGTTGAAAGGTGTATAAAAATCATTGGCCCTGTCGTGAAGCACCGAGCGCCTGTACTTTGTTTAAACAGTCATTCTGTGGGAACAGTCCCATTAAAGACCCCCATACACCTTACATGGCCGTCAGACAAACAAGCGGTCAGCCAGGAGCTATCTCCCACGACTCTCCAATACACATGAGCCCTTGTTCTTCTGAGAGTGCCTTTGTGCTCCAGGAGAGTGCCGCTGCCAAACTTCTCTGGTGGATTCTCAGAACAAAAGAAATTGGCAGTCGTGGGCCCCCATGCACGGTAGACTGGGCCATTCCCGCGGTGTCGACACTTGCGGTCCCAGGTCCCTCATGCGGCTGTTGTGACACCTGAGCCCGGCACCCAATCAGAGCTGGCGTCACTGTCCCCACCTTTGGGCAAATTGAACATGAAAAGGAAGTCAGATGAGCTGCAGCCCGGACGTCCTCTCCATGTTCAATTCAACAGAAGGCGGGGAAAGTGACGCCAGCGCTGACTGGGTGCCGGGGTCACGTGTCACAACAACCGCTCCAGGGCTCTGGGCACCGGTAGAATGGCACCAGCACAGGAGGAGAGTATAGTTTTTTTATTTCATCAGGGCCAAACATTCAGATCAAGAAGGGGTTGTCCAAGTAGTGTACTTGGTCTCTAACGCCTTTACCCCCGAGGGTGGTTTGCACGTTAATGACCAGGCCAATTTTTTACAATTCTGACCACTGTCACTTTATGCGGTAATTACTCTGGAACGCTTCAACGGATCCACCTGATTCTGAGACTCTTTTTTCATGACTTATTGTACTTCATGATTGTGGTAAAATTTGTTCGATATCACTTGCGTTTATTTGTGAAAAAAAAAAAAGGAGATTTGGTGAGAGATAAGAGAGATATTTTGGGATCACATTTGAAGTGACTTTGAGAGGTCTTTATGACAGAAAATACCCAAAAGTGACAACATTCTATAAACTGCACCCCTCAAGGTGCTCAAAACCACATTCAAGAAGTTTTTTAACCCTTCAGGTGCTTCACAAGAATTTCTGGAATGAGGAAGAAAAAAAAAATTAACATTTAACTTTTTTCACAAAAATGTTACTTTAGACCCAATTTTTTTTATTTTCACAGGGGTAACAGGAAAAAGGTTTTGAAGGTAAAATTTGCTTGAATGTTGCGTTTGGAGAGTCCCTGATGTGGCTAAACAATGGACCCCCCCCCCACAAGTGACCCCATCTTGGAAACAAGACCCCTCAAACTTTTTCCACAAACATAATGTTTTAGCCCCAATTTTTTTATTTTCACAAGGGTAAGAGGAGAAAATGGACCCCAAAAACTGTTGTGCAATTTCTCCTGAGTACGCCAATACCCCATATGTGGGGAAAATACAGTGTTTGGGCGCACGGCAGAGTTCAGAAGGGAAGGAGCATTGTGTGACTTTTTGAACACAAAATTGGCTGGAATTGAGAGCGGACGCCATGTCGCGTTTGGAGAGCCCATGATGTGCCTAAATAGTGGAAACCCCCCACAAGTGACCCCATTTTGGAAACTACACCCCTCAAGGATTTTATCAAGGTGTATAGTGAACATTTTGAACCCAGAAGTACAACAGAATTTGATAACATTAGGTCATCATATTGAAAAGTTGTCATTAGTCTTGAGTGCAAGTGCTTGCTACTTGAGTTTGCACCATGTATCACGGGTGCTCGAGTCCCCGTGCGCATGTTTCATGGTTATTAGACACCCCAAAAAAAAAAAAAAAACACACATGCGGGTAGTGTTGAGCGATACCTTCCGATATCAGGAAATATCGTATCAGATTGGATCGGACCGATACTCAAAAAGTATCGGATATCGCCGATTCCGATACCGGAAACCAATGCAAGTCAATGGGACACTAATATCGGAATGAAAATAAACCCTTTCTTTCCTTGTAGGTTAATTCTACATGAAGTAAAACAACTAAGAATAATGTAGAATGTATGCGAAAAGCCAGCAATTCATCAGCGGCATACACCGGTACCCGACAATTTACAACAGAAAGAATAGAGCTTCACACATAGATTAGATAGATAGAAACATGTCAGTCACATATATATGAAGTACAGTGACAGTGTTGATTACTGTACTTGTCATTTAGTGTTAAAATAAAGGATTTATTTAAAAAAAAATTGGCGTGGGGTTCCCCTTAATTTTAGTCTCTAGCGGAGGTTAAGCAGACGGCTGGGGCAGATGTTTGAAGCCTGGGAAGGGGGTAATACCCACGGAGCTTCCCAGACTACTAATATCAGCCCCCAGCTGAATACCTAGCCTTTACTAGCTATTAAAATGGGGGACCCCCCCAAAAAAATGACGTGGGGTCCCCCCTATTTTAATAGCTAGCAAAGGCTAGGCAGACAGCTGGGGGCTGATATTAATAGCCCAGTAAGGGTGCCATGAATATTGGCCCCCTCCCAGGCTAGAAACACCAGCCGTCAGCCGCCCCAGAAATGGCGCATCCATAGGATGCGCCAAACCTGGCACTTAGCCTCGCTCTTCCCACTGCCCTGTAGCGGTGGCAGTGGGGTAATAGGGCTGGGGTTGATGTCAGCTTATAATGCCAGCTGACATCAAGCCCAGGTTAGTAATGGAGAGGCGTCTATAAGACACCCCCATTACTAACCCCATAGTCAAAGTTAAAAAAAAACACAAACACCCAGAATAAAGTCCTTTAATTGAAATAAACACACAATTCTTTATTGTTCTAAATTAAACCATACTTACCGTCACGCCCATTCCAGCTGAAGCCAACGATCTCCTGCAATAAAAGTAAAATAATAAAGCAA
Source organism: Phyllobates terribilis (assembly GCF_046119375.1). Classification (NCBI taxonomy): domain Eukaryota; kingdom Metazoa; phylum Chordata; class Amphibia; order Anura; family Dendrobatidae; genus Phyllobates; species Phyllobates terribilis. Next base: position 210,578,572 of record NW_027362769.1, on the reverse strand, counting down.
CCTCATCCTTACCTTTCCATGGTTCCCACGACGGCTCCAGCTCTGCTACATCGAGATGACAGGCTGGACCGCAGCAGAACGCTGCCATCCAGCCTGTCATCCCGCTGACACTGAGAAGAGCAGGCATGCTTGCGCTCCTCAGTGTCTCTCTGTGACGTCATCCAGATGAGCCGAGGTCATGTCCAATGAACTCGGCTCACCTCATGCACGTCACTGACAGCGTGGGAGAATTCTCACGCTGAAGCGCTGAGTGCAGGACAATTTTCCCACGCTGTCAGTGACGTGCATGAGGTGAGCTGAGTTCATTGGACATGAACTCGGCTCATCTTTATGCCGTCACAGAGAGACACTGAGGAGCGCAAGCATGCCTGCGCTTCTCAGTGTCTGCGGGATGACAGGCTGGATGGCAGCGTTTTGCTGCGGTCCAGCCTGTCATCTCGATGTAGCAGAGCTGAAGCTGTCGTGGGATCCATGGGAAGGTAAGGATGAGGTTGGTTTATTATTTTTCTTTTATTGCAGGAGATCGTTGGCTTCAGCTGGAATGGGCGTGATGGTAAGTATAGTTTAATTTAGAACAATAAAGAATTGTGTCTTTATTTCAATTAAAGGACTTTTTTCTGGGTGTTTGTGTTTTTTTTAAATACTTTACTAGAAATTCATGGTGGTCATGTCTAATATTGGCGTGACCCCATGAATTTCGGGCTTAGGGCCAGCTGATAATGCCAAGCTGGCCCTAACCCCTTTATTACCCAGTGAGCCACCGCACCAGGGCCCTGGATGAGTTGGGTACAGCGCCAGAAGATGGCGCTTCTATGAACGCGCCATTTTCCGGGGTGGCTGCGGACTGCAATTTGCAGCGGGTGGGGCCCAGAAAGCTTGGGCCTCCCTGCGCTGCAGATTCCAGCCCCCAGCTGCCTAGTTGTACCTGGCTAGACACAAAAATAGGGCGAAGCCCCACGTATTTTTTTTTTTTTAATTATTTCATGAAATAATTAAGAAAAAAAGGGCTTCCCTACATTGTTGTGTCCGGCCAGGTACAAATAGGCAGCTGGTGGTTGGGGGCAGCCCGTTCCTGCCTGCTGTACCTGGCTGGACACAAATATAGGACGCAGCCCCACATCAATTTTTTTTTAATTTCATGAATTTCCTGAAATAATTAAAAAAAAAAATTGAAGTGGGGCTTTGCACTATATTTGTGTCCAGCCAGGTACAACTAGGCAGCTGGGGGCTGGAATCCGCAGCGCAGGGAGACCCAAGCTTTCTGCCCCCCCCCGCTGCAAATTGCAGTCCGCAGCCACCCCGGAAAATGGCGCGTTCATAGAAGCTGGATGCTGTACCTGGCTGGCATACAAAAAATACAAAAATATAGCAAAGCCCACGTCAAAATTTTTGGGAAAAATTTATTAAAAAATAAATAATAATTTAGGGACTGCATCTTTATTAACTCCTCAAATGTCATTTAGTGTTAAAATAAAGGATTTATTTAAAAAAAAAATTGGCGTGGGATCCCCCATAATTTTAGTCTCTAGCGGAGGTTAAGCAGACGGCTGGGGAAGATGTTTGAAGCCTGGGAAGGGGGTAATACCCACGGAGCTTCCCAGACTACTAATATCAGCCCCCAGCTGAATACCTAGCCTTTACTAGCTATTAAAATGGGGGACCCCCCCCAAAAAAATGACGTGGGGTCCCCCCTATTTTAATAGCTAGCAAAGGCTAGGCAGACAGCTGGGGGCTGATATTAATAGCCCAGGAAGGGTGCCATGAATATTGGCCCCCTCCCAGGCTAGAAACACCAGCCGTCAGCCGCCCCAGAAATGACGCATCCATAGGATGCACCAACTCTGGCACTTAGCCTCGCTCTTCCACGCTGCCCTGGTGCGGTGGCAGGGGGTAATAGGGCTGGGGTTCATGTCAGCGCCAGCTGCCAGGAAGCCCAGGTTATTAATGATGGGCGTCTATAAGACACCCCCATTACTAACCTACAAAGTGTTAAAAAGAAAAAACACACTACACCCAGAAAAAAATAATTTGAAATAAAACAGACCATTTTATTTAATTCTTAGTTTACTAAAAAAAATAGTTACCTGTCCACGTTCCTGCGCTGATCTCCCATGCACAGCTGTCACATCTGGAGATGGTGACAGCTGTGCATGGACGCTGTAAGCTCACGCTGCCGGGAACACGTCCGCTCCCGGCAGCGGGAGCCCCTGACTGAGGTCACCGGAGTGCATTCAGGCAGCGCAGCTCCGGAGACCTCCTTTACGGCAGTGCTGTACCGTGGGAATTTCTCACGATACAGCAGGGCCGTAAAGGAGCTGACCGGAGCAGCGCTGCCTGAACTCCGGCGAACCCGCTTATGCAATGACGGGGCTGCTTTACGGCCCCATCATTCTAGCGGTGGCAGCGGTTCAGAGCGGTCACATTCTATGTGGCTGCTATAAACTGGAGATCATCGTGGGACACTCGTGGACTACTACGGAGGGGTAAGGATAAGGTTGTGGTTTATTATTTTATATTTTATTACAGGAGATCGATGGCTTCGGGGAATTAGGTGTCTAGGTGAGTATAGGTGTAGTTTTTTATTTTTTACTTTATTTTAGGTGGCGATCGGCGGGGACAGGTAATGTATGAACTAATTTATTGTAGGTAACCACTGGCCACCAATGACATGTATTTAAATATTTATTGGGGACACAGTAGGGCAATTTATATAGCAGGATCAGGCTGATGGGAACTACTGCTCCCATCGAGCTGATCCTGCTGGCAGGAGTGGACGGGGGACAGACATAGGCCGATGTGACACTACTACTCCCATGTCTGCCTGCACGCACAGACACCGCGCACACATCGCACAGACACCGCGCACACACCAATCATGACGGGTCTGGGAGGTGAGGCTGACCTGTGCGGCCGTGGGAAAGTTCATGTGAGTTCATGCAGTCAAGCATGAACTCACATGAACCCTCTGAGGGCACCGCGGCGACTTCAAATGAACAGCTGATCGGCATCACCTGATACCGCAGCTGTTCATTTGAAATAACCGGCGGGAAAGCGCAGCACAGAACGGGAAAGCCGGCGGTGAAGTCTTCACTGCCGGCTTCCCCGCCCGGGTCCTTCGCTCCCCGCTCCTTTGTGCTGCACTCCCCGCCCGGTCCTAACTTACGATCGGGATGGGAGGTGGCGAGGGGAGCGGAGGATCGGGGTGGGAGGCTGCGGGGAAGCAGTATGGGGTTGTGTGATTGTTTAAAAGCCGGCGGCTTTTTACCGCGCGCCGGCTTTTAAACAATCAGGAGAATTCTCCCACGCTGGGATGGCATTCTGATGACAGGCTGGATCGCAGCTGAGCGCTGCCATCCAGCTTGTCATCCTTCAGAGAAACGGCAGAGCGCAGGCATTATGGGAACTTCCGATTCCGGTATTCGATATTGTAAAAGTATCGGAATTAAGTATCGGAATTCCGATACCGCGAATATCGGCCGATACCCGATATTTCAGTATCGGAATGCTCAACACTACATGCGGGGGATCGCTCGTGCATGGCAGGCAATCCCTGTGAGTTTTTTTGGGCCGTGAAGCATATGGGGCAGAGACTCTAGCACCCGCGATACTCAGTGCATACCCGAGCTGCCGATGAAAACTCAAGTAGCGAGCACTTGTGCTCAACACTAGTCGCCATATCGTCTTTTTTTTTTACTTTTGAAAAAAATCCTAACCCAAACCCCAGCCCAAACCAAAACCCAGCACTAACCCGAGAGTTTATTTTTTACGCCGTTCCTCGTGCGGTATAAGTGATTAGACGGCTTTATTCTTTGGGTCGGTGTGATTACAGCGGTACCAGAATCATATATCGGGTTTTTATGATTGACAGCGATCACACACTAAAAGACGCATTTTTTTGCATCGCCAGATTTTGAGAGCTATAATTTTTCCATATTTTGGCCGACAGCCACGTGACGGCTTGTATTTTTGCAGGATGAGTTGACTTTTTCATTGGTGCCATTTTCTCATCGGTTTCTATTCCGATTTTTTGGAAGGCAGAATAAACAAAAAAAAAAATAATTCAGGAATAGGTTTTTTTTATGCTGTTCCGCGTGTGGTAAAATTGATAAGGTAGCTTTATTCTTCGGGTCAGTACGTTTACAGCGGCACCACATTTATATCGTTCTATGTTTTGGTGCTTTCACATAAAAGCTATTTTATAGAAAAATTTTTTTTTTTTGCATCGCTTTATTCTGAGAGCTATAACTTATTTTTCGGCTGATGGAGCTGTATGGCGGCTTGTTTTTTGCGGGACAAGATGACGTTTTCAGTGGTACCATTTTTATTTATATTAGTCTTTTTGAGCGCGTGTTATTACATTTTTTGTTTGCCGGTATGATAAAGCATTGTTTTTTGCGTCTTTTTTGATTTTTTACCATGTTCACTGAAGGGGCTAACTAGTGGGACAGTTTTATAGGTCAGGCGATACCAAATGTGTGTACTTTTGTTTTTCTTCATAATATTTATTGATGGGTACAATATATTTTTTTTTTTTGGTGGATTATTTTTTTTTACTGATTACAATTTTATTATTATTTATTTTATTTGTTTTCACTCTGGCACTTTTTATTTTTATTCTATTCTTTGTCCCACTATGGGACTGTCACTTTTTTTTTTTATTCTGATCGCCTGTATAGCATAGGGATGGAGCACCATCCCTGTGCTATACCGGCTGTCAGCGCTGCAGAAGATACTATGGTCATGCACTGCGCAGGACCAAAATATCTTCCTGGTGACCCGGATGTTGTCATGACGACATTGGGTCGTCATGGCAACATCCAGGAAGCCGCGGTAGACAGCGCTGGTGGCCGGTAGGAGAGGCGAGTATCCTGATCACCTCCCTTTGCCCCAGCAATGCTGCGATCGACTTTGATCGCAGCATTGCGGGGGGTTAATGTGCTTGGAGCGGTGCAGGACCGCTCCCTGCACATAGCACCGGGTGTCAGCTGACACCCAGCGGCGATCGCAAAGACGTACTAATACGTTTCAGGCTCTTAAAGCCCATGGAGCAGATACGTATTAATACGTCTTCGGCTTTAAAGGGGCTAAAAGCAGAGACCAATTACAAAAAGTGGAGATGGGCATTTCTCTCTCTCTGCTCCCACATTCCTGTGTAACTGTATACAGGTATAACAGTAGAAGGCAAACCAGAGCAGGTGCAGTGCATGCTGGGAACAGAAGTTCCAGCAGCTATAGTGCAGACAGAATGCAGATTTACAGAAAGTTCCCATTTAAAAAGGATTGGATAGCAATTACAGAGCATGAAAATGGGGACATTTCCTGAAATATTAGGCTATGTACACAAAAAAAAAAGTTGCAACTTTGAGGGGGGATGACAGCAGCAAGACCAGGATTTTACTAACCATGTGTTGGAGCCAAAAATTCTGGGGGCCAGGGTTGGAACAAGATAGTCGGCCAGACACAGACACATAATGAAGCAGGAAACACCAGAAAGCACTGATGGATCAAGGTAGTAGATCATCCTGCAGAAGAAGAAGGACATTTAGAGCAGAATTACCCCAACTTCACATTTCCTACAAAGCAGAATGAATCTGCCAACACTAGGACATTAGTAGGGGGGAACTGGGTCAGGATATCAACCTGGAGCGTCCAAACAAGCTGTAGGTCCACAACTATCAAGCATCACTTCCTAGCTGTTATTTGCTGCAGTGGAAAGTAACGTCTTCACATTATAGGATGTCATCACACAATATGCAGGATGGAACCTTTGTACATTTACTCACAGGAATATAAAGGACACTGCCCCCATTATTGCAGCTGGAAACCAAGGCTTCTCCCAGCGCAGGGCACGATCAGCAAGCAGGACCACCTCACCCCATCCTTGGAAATGCTCCTCAAGATTCGCGGTCTCCGCAGCCTGCAATAAAAACATCATCATGCACCTTGCGGACATTAGGTCATTGGTCAGAAAAGCACCCTGTATCCAGTGAAAGGCATGCTAAGCAATGGCGGGATCCATGACCGTTCTGCATTTTAAGGGTACGGCCCCACAACGCGTTGTCACATGCCGCACTAACCTGTGTAGGAGGATGAATACATGAGTTTGTGGTAACACTAGGCATCAACTGTAAAATGGTGTGCTCATTCATCCACACATGTGGGGTGGCTTTTGTCCTTAGGTAACAGAGCATCATATGACTGTACCCGAATATAGATTTAGAGCTAAAAGTATAATGGAATTGCCCCAATATATTCCAGAAATTGACATATCAATTTATTGCATTATATGCAAAATATCTTCTGCAGCATGCCCATATTACAGTACACCACAAGCTACCTTATACTGTTCTGTACTAAACCCGACAGCCGGCTTCTGACTCTCTTAGTCTTCTGCCACTCTTTCCCCTTAACCAAATGCTCATCTACTTAAAATCAGACAAAATATACAGCATCCAGGAGAGGAGCAAGAACTAACCTAGTCAGGAGCTGGCTGTAAGATTTAGGGTAAAACAGTACAAAGCAGCTTGCGGTTTATTGTAATGCATGCATGCTGGAGAAGACACATGAAACATATACACTGTGTTCCAAATTATTATGCAAATAATATTTTCTCAGGTTTTCCCAAATTACCTATATGAATTGTAGTCATTGTAATTTTTCCAGTCAAATAACTATTAGAGTACAATTGAAAGGTTTTTGTACAAACTGCCTATGATAACAGTATATTTTAAAAAAAATAAAAAAAACTCATGCACTCAAAATGCATGTTCCAAATTATTATGCACAGCAGAGTTTTCAACCTTTTCATTTTAATAAAGAACAAAAAAATGGTCATTTTTGAAATTATAAGCTTTAGCAGGTTATTACAAACTGAAATCAAACAGTTTTCAACTCAAAACTTTATTCTAGGTGATGTTACATTTGCACATAGGACCGCTTGTTCAAAAGGAGCTTCTGAACTCTCTCGTCCATTGAATTTGTCAGGTTTTGGATGGTTTCTGCTTCCAATTGTTTTGCATGAGGGCAGAATACCCTCCCAGAGAGATGTTGCTTAGATGTGAACTGCCTCCCGCCATCATAGACACTCCTTTTGATGATGCTCCAGAGGTTCTCAATGGGGTTGAGGTCAGGGGAGCATGGGGGCCACACCATAAGTTTGTCCCCTTTTATGCCCATATCAGCCAGAGATGCAGATGTGTTATGTGCAGCATGAGACGGGGCATTATCATGCATGAAAATGATCTTGCTGCGGAATGCACGGTTCTTCTTCTTGAACCATGGAAGGAAGTGCTGTTTGAGAAACTCAACATATATTATGGAGTTCATCTTTACCCCCTCAGGGATCCTAAAAGGGCCGACAATCTCTCTCCCCATGATTCCAGCCCAAAACATTACTCCACCTCCTCGTTAGCGCCGTAGCCGTGTTTGCATGGGATGTCCATCAACCAGCCATCCTCCACTAAAATCCATCTGGACCATCGAGATCATTTCATGCATGATAATGCCCCGTCTCATGCTGCACATAACACATCTGCATCTCTGGCTGCTATGGGCATAAAAGGGGACAAACTTATGGTGTGGCACCCATGCTCCCCTGACCTCAACCCCATTCAGAACCTCTGGAGCATCATCAAAAGGAGTGTCTATGATGGCGGGAGGCAGTTCACATCTAAGCAACATCTCTGGGAGGGTAATTTGTCCTCATGCAAAACAATTGAAGCAGAAACCATCCAAAACCTGACAAATTCAATGGACGAGAGAGTTCAGAAGCTCCTTTCGAACAAGGGGTCCTATGTGCAAATGTAAGATCACCTAGAATAAAGTTTTGAGTTGAAAACTGTTTGATTTCAGTTTGTAATAACCTGCTAATGCTTATAATTTCAAAAATGACCATTTTTTTGTTCTTTATTAAAATGAAAAGGTTGAAAACTCTGCTGTGCATAATAATTTGGAACATGCATTTTGAGTGCATGAGTTTTTTTTTTTTTTTAAATATACTGTTATCATAGGCAGTTTGTACAAAAACCTTTCAATTGTACTCTAATAGTTATTTGACTGGAAAAATTACAATGACTGCAATTCATATAGGTAATTTGGGAAAATCTGAGAAAATATTTGCATAATAATTTGGAACAGTGTAGTAATTGCAAGTGTCTGATCATTTTACATGATTCCATAATAAGCAATAAAAACATAAAAATGTACACAGAGCCCAAAGAGGAGCCATTCATAACAGTACATACAGTGGCTTCTGTAATGCAAGGGGCATTACCTAATGTCAGGAAACGTCTATCATATATCAGAGCTTAATGTAGGAAAAGGCAACACACACACACACACACACACACACACACACACACACACCATGAGCTTTCCAACGAATATTGAAAGTCTACACCATTAACCTTCAGGTCAGCAGCAGCTAATGGATTACGTGTTTTTCCCCTGCAGATTCTTTCAATTTACTACAGGTAGTGGCAAACTACGACACAGGCAGCAGTAGGTGCCGGCAATTCAGTGGCAAAATCCTTGTGACTGGCCATAGTAAAAGACCAATGACCATATCATATAGGGGGCAGTAGAGCCCATCAGTGGGCACTGCATTACTAGTGTACAAGAGCTGATTAGCTGTGTAGTATGCTCCTTGTAATACATTTATACCTGCACTATACAGGGCTCTGCCAGGAACATCTCTGTACTGTGTGAATATCCACAGCGCCAGGCGCATGACAGGGGGGGGCTCAACAGCGCCAGGCGGAGTCGGCATAGGAAAGCCACTTAAAGCGAACCTGTCAGCAGGATTGTGCCAAGTAAACTACATGCTGTCAGGTTGGCACCGTTACATTGATTTAAATGATGGGTTGATGAAATCCATCCTGTGGTTCTTGTCTAATCTTTATTTGCAGTTTGGAGATAGTGAGACGCTCGTGCTCTGGGTCAGGGCTTTTCTTGGTGCTCTGTTCTCATATTCATCATTGTGGCTTATATGACAGGTCACAGATCCTTCAGTGACTTGCCTCTTACTTTAAATACTGCTCTTGCGTTGCGCAGTTCAAGTTCATATTGTTCAATAGATCACCAAGGAAAGACCCTGCCTACAGCCCTGCCCCGGAGCACGGGCATATCATTAACTCAAAACTGCAACCACTGATTACACAAGATGAGTTTCTTCACCTCAGGTGTCATATTAATCAGTGCAGAAGCCCCAACATGACACTGACTGTAGTTTACTTAGCAAAATCCTGCTGACAGGTTCCCTTTAAGAATGACAATGTCCATATGGCAAATTAGAGTCAGATATGGACATCTAGAAGCCAGGACAGAGAAGCTTTGGTGGACAGTATGATCAGGCATTAAATTGTCTGTTCATGTAATGTTGCATTTCCAGATGTGGCATTCCTGGCAAGAACAACTGATCTCCAAGGGTTAGAGAGGCCAGACCTGCAGTCAACAAGGGGTTGTCCCAAATTTGCAAATTATACCCAATCCACAGGATAGGCAACAGCTTCTAGATTGCTGCGGGTCTGACTGCTCCCATGACCAGAGATCTAAAGTGCCCCATTTTACATAGCGGCGTATGTACACAGAGCTCCATTCCTTGTCTATGAGCCTGACAAAGATGGCCTAGTGGCACTGATCTCCCAGACACAACGGCTGGTGATAGGCAAGTGCAGTCAAACCGGACCCTTCAGAACCCTTATTGGAAGCGATGGGGGTGCAAGCACTAGGAACCCCAGTGCACTGCAGACTATAAGCCATCCTGGGGGACAAAGTGGGTTTCTAGTGCAGGTCCATGGTACTCATAGGAGTTCAGTCTAAATCCTGCTGAAGAAGGTTTCCAAGTAAAATCTGTAAATGTAACTCCAGTGAGGTCAGCAGAGTCAGGTGCAGAAGGAGGTCTGGATTTCTACCAAACAGCTCTCCAGCGAGCAGCAGGACAAGGTCAGGGCTGTCAGCTGCAATTTATGTGTTCTGAGAAGAAAGCCGCACAATGCTCTCATCGTATTATACTAATGGAGACTTGTCACAGTGGTGGTAATGCAATCACAGAGCAGCAATCGATGCTTTTACAGGCAGAACATCCCAGCAGGAATACAGGGACATTGATCTTATGAGCAGATAGATACGACATCCTAAACCACATGGATCACCGGGACCTTAAAGAGGTGTTTTATGATGGAAAAAGCATACAACTCATCTGCTTGTGGTCATTCGATAGGAACCCTAGATCTGCCCCGATCATGTAATGGACCCATGGTGCACGGTTACAGTACAGTTATCAGGGCGGTGTCTTGTAACAATCTGAGAACCCAGGGGTAAACATGGTCTTAGCCAAAGAGCCAGATATTACTTTCTGCCCAGATTGGATGTTGTCCCAATTTTGAGGTTCAAGAGTCTGAACCAGTCATGCATCTCCTGATGGTCACGTAATATTATGTCACAGGACCGCTGCAGTCGATCAGTGGCCGCAGCACTCACCCTAAATCATGCAAATACCATGTACATGTGGGAGCTCCCTTTCTTCAGCAGGTCCTTCTAGTCTTCAAAGCTAACTTTTCTAGACCGGGACCGGAAGCTGGCCGAGAATTAATAGCAACCACTTTCTACCATTTTTGTTTTATAGTGTGAGGCACTAAAAGTGTGTGACTAACTAGATTTACTAGAGATATTTGTGAAGTTTTGCAGCAATTACAACATAATCTAGCGAGACTCCAAAATTAATAGAACCGCATCCTCCCTCTGTCACAAGACGACGCCACAGACCTATTACATACATCCAACTTCCTGCAATCAGATGATCACATCAGACACTCCCCCCTCGCCCGTCACAAAGCTGTCACTGTCACCGGATGTGGTGGTGAGAAGTTACCAGAGACACAGACACTATACAATCCCCTCAATCTCCAGTCCTGGCCATGCTGGTCCTGATCTCCAACCTTGGGAAATGCAGGATTTTATGGTTTCTTTGTGCCCCTGAGGCCCGTGGGCTGATGATTGACCACATCAACCGTTACAATTCGTTTTAGATCATGTGCCTGTGAAAAATTAGGTAGGAAGCGGCCGACAAAGGAGGAAACACTCATGTATGGGCTGATCGCCTCTTCTACCCAGGTGTAAATATACCATAATCACATCCCCTTGTGTAAAATGGCAGTGTGCTGCCGAGAATATGCACTGAATAGGGACAAAATACTGACATAACGATGACGTCCCCCTCCCCCCAACACATCCTATACATGGTTTACACATGCAATGGATTGGCGCTTGTCAATGAAGTGTAACAAGTGACAGCCAGGACTCCGCAGATTATCTGCCCATGCAAAAGGAGCAATCAGCAGTTTTGATAAAATCAGTTTTATCTGCTGCAGATCTAGCAGTTCTCTGAATGCTGAGCTCTGTATAACACCCCTGATTGGCAGCTTTCTGTGTACACTGTGCATAGGCAGAAAGCTGCCAGTGGTGGGGGCGGGGTTACACAGATCAGCCTAACTTGCCTCCACATCAGACCTAGTCCTGCAGGGATAATCTCCTGCTGATAAGATACTAGTTGTAGTTTCACAATAGTGTTTTTGTAGTTTTACAACACACAGCCTAGTAAGTGACATCCCTGGAATCAGAATCTCTTGCCCTATGTTATGCTGCTGTCATATTAAAGGGGTGGTCCGAAGGCAAAAGCAAATTATATTTAAATCCCTATCTGATGCCATAATCTAAGCTATTTTCTAATATATTAGCTTCAAAAATTCCCTAACTACACTAATTGCTAATTTTTGTATTTTTTCCACTGTCTGATGACCATTGGTTTGAGAATCCCCAGTGCATTCTGGGATAATCAAATGAAGAGTCATCAGAGCAGGGGGCAGAGGTTGCGGTCACTGTCACAGCCTCTGCTCCCTCCCTGAAATGAAGTGTCATCAGTGACGCTCGTTTCAGGGGCTGGGATAGTCCCTGCAATGTGCACAGTGACAGTGCCCGTTCTCTTGTCGGCTCAGATCTGCAGTAATGAGCCAGCAACACAGCGGTGTTACTATACCCGGTGTACAGGAGATCAGCTCCACCAGTTTCTGCCAGGTAGTGTAACACCGCTGTGTTGCCGGCTCATTGCTGCAGATCTGAGCAGACAAGAGAGTGGGCACTGTCACTGATTCACGTTGGATTGCAAGAGAAAAAAAGAGGGTATCAGAAGCACCTACACAGCAATACCACTAAATCTTTATGTAAAAACAAGCCCATATGTGGACCATCTTCAGCTCCTGTATTACACAGCCAGCATCAGCCTCCAGCAGCAGAGACAGGAGCCATTTCTGATCGCTGCCTTTCTATCATTTTGATACTGCTCCCAACCTCCCACCACACTATTGCTGGGTGCCAGAGGGTTGACATGGCCCTCATTGTTGCCACCTAGGTCCTCCTATAAAGCCCAGCCCGTGGGACAATGTTGATTTCACTATATACAATGTTGTAGAATTAAAAAATAAAATGATGCAAACTGTACACAGAAAAAAAAAAAACTATTCATATATATATATTGCAGAATTGAATTACTGACTAAATCTTTTAAAATGGGTGGGGGGATTGCTGCAGACGTGATTTATAGTCCAGGGCATCGCTGAACGCCTGCCCTAAATAATGGGAGCGGCGTCACCCCCACCCCCCCAGGGCACCGCAGCCCTAAATAATGGGAGCGGCGTCACCCCCCCCCCCCACACCTACCCAGGACAAAGCAGCCCTAAATAATGGGAGCGCCCCCCCCTACCCAGCAGCCCTAAATAATGGGAGCGCCCCCCCCCCCTACCCAGGACACAGCAGCCCTAAATAATGGGAGCGCCCCCCCCCCCTACCCAGGACACAGCAGCCCTAAATAATGGGAGCGCCCCCCCCCCCCCTACCCAGGACACAGCAGCCCTAAATAATGGGAGCGCCCCCCCCCCTACCCAGGACACAGCAGCCCTAAATAATGGGAGCGCCCCCCCCCCTACCCAGGACACAGCAGCCCTAAATAATGGGAGCGCCCCCCCCCCCTACCCAGGACACAGCAGCCCTAAATAATGGGAGCGCCCCCCCCCCCTACCCAGGACACAGCAGCCCTAAATAATGGGAGCGCCCCCCCCCCCTACCCAGGACACAGCAGCCCTAAATAATGGGAGCGCCCCCCCCCCCTACCCAGGACACAGCAGCCCTAAATAATGGGAGCGCCCCCCCCCCCACCCAGGACACAGCAGCCCTAAATAATGGGAGCGCCCCCCCCCCTACCCAGGACACAGCAGCCCTAAATAATGGGAGCGCCCCCCCCCCCCTACCCAGGACACAGCAGCCCTAAATAATGGGAGCGCCCCCCCCCCCCTACCCAGGACACAGCAGCCCTAAATAATGGGAGCGCCCCCCCCCCCCTACCCAGGACACAGCAGCCCTAAATAATGGGAGCGCCCCCCCCCCCTACCCAGGACACAGCAGCCCTAAATAATGGGAGCGCCCCCCCCCTACCCAGGACACAGCAGCCCTAAATAATGGGAGCGCCCCCCCCCCTACTCAGGACACAGCAGCCCTAAATAATGGGAGCGCCCCCCCCCCTACCCAGGACACAGCAGCCCTACCTGTCACTGCCAGGCGGTGAACAGGACATGGCATCATGCCAGTCACTACGGCTGCCTGGCGCTGTGCTGACTACAAGAAGCTGTAGACTCCGCCATAGCCGCCCGCAGGGATGTCATACAGCGCAGGAGCAGCGCCTCTTCACCAGATGAGGGTGCGGGAGGGACAATACCCGCAGCCATACTGCGGAGCCCAGGCCTAGCGCAGGCACCGAGCTCTCCCGGGACCACTGAGCACGCCCGGCGCCAGCACTCTCACCAGCTGGTTGACGCTCCTGTTGTCCCCCGGTTCCGCCATTGTCCTCGGTCACACTGCTGCTCTTACAATCTGCGGCTCTAAAGCCCGAGCCGGACACAAATAGCTGCTGCTTCCGCCAGGCTGCTCAGGCGCATGCGTGCTTTGATTGGCCGGCTCTAGCATAAACGTCGCCATGACAGCCAATCAACGCGCTCCGTCCAACAACAGGCAGGTTCGAATTTAAATACAATGTTCGTGACGTCATCATACTTCTGATAGAAATAACGGCCTTCCCTAGAAACTGCATGACGTCAGAAAGGCCGTAAAGTGAGATTGTAAGATGCCCAGAGAGAGACCGCAGCTGGCCATAATGGAGAAGTCATATTAGGCAGATTCCAGGATTTCAATGTGCAACCTTTGGGAAGTGCATGAATTGCAATTACTCAATACAGTCAGAGATTTGATAGGTCACAGGGCCAAAGGTCGCAGCATAATGCACGTGAATGTGACCCATAATGTACTGCGACACTGACATGCAAACCATACCCACATATACAGTATATACAGACCCCAGACTGATTACGATAACCACAGGGGCAGACCATACCCACATATACAGTATATACAGACCCCAGACTGATTACCATAACCACAGAGGCAGACCGTACCCACATATATATACAGACCCCAGACTGATCACCATAACCACAGAGGCAGACCATACCCACATATACAGTATATACAGAACCCAGACTGATTACCATAACCACAGGGGCAGACCATACCCACATATACAGTATATACAGAACCCAGACTGATTACCATAACCACAGAGGCAGACCATACCCACATATACAGTATATACAGAACCCAGACTGATTACCATAACCACAGAGGCAGACCATACCCACATATACAGTATATACAGACCCCAGACTGATTTCCATAACCACAGGGGCAGACCATACCCACATATACAGTATATACAGACCCCAGACTGGTCACCATACCCACAGGGGCAGACCGTACCCACATATATATACAGACCCCAGACTGATCACCATAACCACAGGGGCAGACCGTACCCACATATATATACAGACCCCAGACTGATCACCATAACCACAGGGGCAGACCGTACCCACATATATATACAGACCCCAGACTGATCACCATAACCACAGAGGCAGACCATACCCACATATGCAGTATATACAGAACCCAGACTGATTACCATAACCACAGGGGCAGACCATACCCACATATACAGTATATACAGAACCCAGACTGATTACCATAACCACAGAGGCAGACCATACCCACATATACAGTATATACAGACCCCAGACTGATTTCCATAACCACAGGGGCAGACCATACCCACATATACAGTATATACAGACCCCAGACTGGTCACCATAACCACAGGGGCAGACCGTACCCACATATATATACAGACCCCAGACTGATCACCATAACCACAGAGGCAGACCGTACCCACATATATATACAGACCCCAGACTGGTCACCATAACCACAGGGGCAGACCGTACCCACATATATATACAGACCCCAGACTGATCACCATAACCACAGGGGCAGACCGTACCCACATATATATACAGACTCCAGACTGATCACCATAACCACAGAGGCAGACCGTACCCACATATATATACAGACCCCAGACTGGTCACCATAACCACAAGGGCAAACCGTACCCACATATACAGTATATACAGAACCCAGACTGATCACCATAACCACAGGGGCAGACCATACCCACATATACAGTATATACAGACCCCAGACTGGTCACCATAACCACAGGGGCAGACCGTACCCACATATATATACAGACCCCAGACTGATCACCATAACCACAGAGGCAGACCGTACCCACATATATATACAGACCCCAGACTGGTCACCATAACCACAGGGGCAGACCGTACCCACATATATATACAGACCCCAGACTGATCACCATAACCACAGGGGCAGACCGTACCCACATATATATACAGACTCCAGACTGATCACCATAACCACAGAGGCAGACCGTACCCACATATATATACAGACCCCAGACTGGTCACCATAACCACAGGGGCAGACCGTACCCACATATATATACAGACCCCAGACTGATCACCATAAGCACAGAGGCAGACCGTACCCACATATATATACAGACCCCAGAATGGTCACCATAACCACGGGGCAGACCGTACCCACATATATATACAGACCCCAGACTGATCACCATAACCACAGAGGCAGACCATACCCACAAATATATACAGTCCCCAGACTGGTCACCATAACCACAGGGGCAGACCGTACCCACATATATACAGACCCCAGACTGATCACCATAACCACAGAGGCAGACCATACCCACATATACAGTATATACAGACCCCAGACTGGTCACCATAACCACAGGGGCAGACCGTACCCACATATATATACAGACCCCAGACTGATCACCATAACCACAGGGGCAGACCATACCCACATATACAGTATATACAGACCCCAGACTGGTCACCATAACCACAGGTGCAGACCGTACCCACATATATACACACCCCAGACTAATCACCATAACCACAGAGGCAGACCATACCCACATATATATATACAGACCCCAGACTGATCACCAGAACCACAGGGACAGACCGTACCCACATAAATATACAGACCCCAGACTGATCACCATAACCACAGAGGCAGACCGTACCCACATATATATATATACAGACCCCAGACTGATCACCATAACAACAGGAGCAGACCGTACCCACATATATATATATATATACAGACCCCAGACTGGTCACCATAACCACAGAGGCAGACCGTACCCACATATACAGTATATACAGACCCCAGACTGATCACCATAACAACAGGAGCAGACCGTATCCACATATATATACAGACCCCAGACTGATCACCATAACCACAGGGGCAGACCGTACCCACATACAGTATAGACCAAAAGTTTGGACACACCTTCTCATTTAAAGATTTTTCTGTATTTTCATGACTATGAAAATTGTACATTCACACTGAAGGCATCAAAACTATGAATTAACACATGTGGAATTATATACTTAACAAAAAAGTGTGAAACATCTGAAAATATGCCTTATATTCTAGGTTCTTCAAAGTAGCCACCTTTTGCTTTGATGACTGCTTTGCACACTCTTGGCATTCTCTTGATGAGCTTCAAGAGGTAGTCACCGGAAATGGTTTTCACTTCATAGGTGTGCCCTGTCAGGTTTAATAAGTGGGATTTCTTGCTTTATAAATGGGGTTGGGACCATCAGCTGTGTTGTGCAGAAGTCTGGTGGATACACAGCTGATCGTCCTACTGAATAGACTGTTAGAATTTGTATTATGGCAAGAAAAAAGCAGCTAAGTAAAGAAAAACGAGTGGCCATCATTACTTTGAAATGAAGGTCAGTTAGTGCGAAAAATTGGGAAAACTTTGAAAGTGTCCCCAAGTGCAGTTGCAAAAACCATCAAGCGCTACAAAGAAATTGGCTCACATGAGGACTGCCCCAGGAAAGGAAGACCAAGAGTCACCTCTGCTTCTGAGGATAAGTTTATCCGAGTCACCAGCCTCAGAAATCGCAGGTTAACAGCAGCTCAGATTAGAGACCAGGTCAATGCCACACAGAGTTCTAGCAGCAGACAAATCTCTTCAACAACTGTTAAGAGGAGACTTTGAGCAGCTGGCCTTCATGGTAAAATAGCTGCTAGGAAACCACTGCTAAGGACAGGCAACAAGCAGAAGAGACTTGTTTGGGCTAAAGAACACAAGGAATGGACATTAAACCATTGGAAATCTGTGCTTTGGTCTGATGAGTCCAAATTTCAGATCTTTGGTTCCAACCACCGTGTCTTTGTGCAACGCAGAAAAGGTGAACGGATGGACTCTACATGCCTGGTTCCCACCGTGAAGCATGGAGGAGGAGGTGTGATGGTATGGGGGTGCTTTGCTGGTGACACTGTTGGGGATTTATTCAAAATTGAAGGCATACTGAACCAGCATGGCTACCACAGCATCTTGCAGCGGCATGCTATTCCATCCGGTTTGCGTTTAGTTGGACCATCATTTATTTTTCAACAGGACAATGACCCCAAACACACCTCCAGGCTGTGTAAGGGCTATTTGCCCAAGAAGGAGAGTGATGGGGTGCTACGTCAGATGACCTCGCCTCCATAGTCACCAGACCTGAACCCAATCGAGATGGTTTGGGGTGAGCTGGACCGCAGAGTGAAGGCAAAAGGGCCAACAAGTGCTAAGCATCTCTGGGATCTCCTTCAAGATTGTTGGAAGACCATTTCCGGTGACTACCTCTTGAAGCTCATCAAGAGAATGCCAAAAGTGTGCAAAGCAGTCATCAAAGCAAAAGGTGGCTACTTTGAAGAACCTAGAATATAAGACATATTTTCAGTTGTTTCACACTTTTTTGTTAAGTATATAATTCCACATGTGTTAATTCATAGTTTTGATGCCTTCAGTGTGAATGTACAATTTTCATAGTCATGAAAATACAGAAAAATCTTTAAATGAGAAGGTGTGTCCAAACTTTTGGTCTGTACTGTATATATATATACAGACCCCAGACTGATCACAATAACCACAGGCACAGACCGTACCCACATATATATACAGACCCCAGACTGGTCACCATAACCACAGGGGCAGACCGTACCCACATATATATATACAGACCCCAGACTGATCACCATAACCACAGAGGCAGACCGTACCCACATATATATACAGAACCCAGACTGGTCACCATAACCACAGGGGCAGACCATACCCACATATATATACAGACCCCAGACTGGCCACCATAACCACAGGGCAGACCGTACCCACATATATATATATATATACAGACCCCAGACTGATCACCATAACCACAGGGCAGACCGTACCCACATATATATATATATATACAGACCCCAGACTGATCACCATAACCACAGAGGCAGACCGTACCCACATATATATACAGACCCCAGACTGATCACCATAACCACAGAGGCAGACCGTACCCACATATATATACAGAACCCAGACTGGTCACCATAACCACAGGGGCAGACCATACCCACATATATATATACAGACCCCAGACTGGCCCCATAACCACAGGGCAGACCGTACCCACATATATATACAGACCCCAGACTGATCACCATAACCACAGGGGCAGACCGTACCCACATATACAGTACAGACTAAAAGTTTGGATACACCTTCTCATTTAAAAATTTTTCTGTATTTTCATGACTTTGAAAATTGTACATTCACACTGAAGGCATCAAAACTATGAATTAACACATGTGGAATTATATACTTAACAAAAAAGTGTGAAACAACTGAAAATATGTCTTATATTCTAGGTTCTTCAAAGTAGCCACCTTTTGCTTTGATGGCTGCTTTGCACACTCTTGGCATTCTCTTGATGAGCTTCAAGAGGTAGTCACCGGAAATGGTCTTCCAACAATCTTGAAGGAGTTCCCAGAGATGCTTAGCACTTGTTGGCCCTTTTGCCTTCACTCTGCGGTCCAGCTCACCCCAAACCATCTCAATTGGGTTCAGGTCTGGTGACTGTGGAGGCCAGGTCATATATATATATACAGACCCCAGACTGGTCACCATAACCACAGGGGCAAACCGTACCCACATATATATACAGACCCCAGACTCGTAACCATAACACAAGGGCAGATTGTACCCACAAATATAGTCCCAGACTGGTTACCATAATCACAGGAGCAGACCGTACCCGCATAAATATACAGACCCCAGACTCGTAAAGATCTGAGATTGTGGATTTTAATAATCACCTAGACAGGTTAACAATGCAACAATATTTTTTTCCTCACATCCATGGTAATACCGCAATTCCAGGTAAATGTCCAAAATACAATTTTCTCAGTCCACAAAATCCCCTTCCCGGAACGGTAGTTCCACTGCCATAGTGCCAGTATAGTCACAGTCCCTGATCCTCCAGACGACAGATAAAACGATGGAAGCACAGGTATCCAGTAGCAAAAATCCTTTAAGAAAGTTTAAATCCAAACGACTTATCCCACAACTGTAGCACGTTTATCCAGCCCAGTCGGTAACTGATCTCCAACCCTCCATATGCCATGCATTCATTCATCCTTCCAGGTCCTCAGTCTCGATCCTATTCCTTCGATGTCATTCCACCAACTCCCCACTAAACATGTGACTTCTTCTCTCCTTCACTGGGATCAGCCCCCTGAATGGGCAGAACTGCTCTCACCCTCTCTCCCCCCCCCCCAAAGCCAAGTGTGCATTAGTGGAGGTATTTCCTTAGGTCGGAGCTCCATGCTGGAAAAGTCTCATAGTCTTTAGTAAGTGGGCAGCTCCCCACACTAGTCACCATAAGCACATGGGCAGACCGTACTCACATATATATACAGTACAGACCCCAGACTCCTCACCATAACCACAGGGGCAGATCTTACCCACAAATACAGTCCAAGACTGGTCACCATAACCACAGAGGCAGACTGTACATAGCCCCAGTACGGAGATAACCCAGGGTCTGTGTCAGCTCACCACCACCACACCTGTTTTTTTTTTAGGTGTTCAAAACAAGCTTTTCAAGGAAAAAAAACTTACAGGAAGCACTTCCTTTTTTTTTGTACAGTTTGTCCTTTCCCAAAGTGTTTCCTGAAGAGTTTTAGATTAATTTTTCTTTGCAGCCTTTTGCTGTGACAGTGTTTGGTTTGGAGCAGATTCCACCTAGTGTTTTTCAAAACCTGAAGTGGGAAAAAAAAAAACACTCAAAAACTCCTCGTCTGTACAGCAAAGGGGTCAACAATGAAATAAATGGGAAGAACCTTTCGAGAGTTTTTTTGGCAATTTTTGTGGGATTTTTTTTTGCCCAAATCTCCATTTGCACGTGGCCTAACAAGCACCATCCATAGACTGGAGAACAATTTCTGGTGAACAAAACGCCGGCACTGTTTGGTATCAGGGCTTTTTTTTCACAATTTCACCACATTTGGATATTGTTTTCCCATTTTCCAGTAGATTGTATGTTCAAATGAATTATGTCATTCAAAACTACAACTTTTCAAGCAAAAAGAAGCCTTCATACAGTTATGTTGTTGGAAAAATAAAAAAGTTATGATTTTAGGAACGGAGGAAAAATTTAAAGCAAAAAAAACGAAAAATTGCCTGGTCTTTAAGGGGTTATAGTATTTAAGGGGGCTATGAACAGCTTTGATGTGGGAAAAAAAAATATTTTTACACATTACTGGTTACCTTTTTTAGGGTATAGCTGTGTTCAGAAAAGTCCAAACTATCAGAATATAAAAATAGTTAACCCAATCGGTAAACACCATTAACACAAAAAAATGGAAAAAGACAAAATTGCAATTTTTTTGGTCATAGCAATACCATAAATATGCTTTAAGAAGCGTTCAAACTGTCATATGTATCCCGAAATGAAATCAATGAAAACATTGTCTCGCCTCATAAAAAAATAAGGCCTCACACAGCTCTATGTACCAAAAAATGAAAACACAATAAAAAAAATGGTTTTTTTTTCAAATTCCTGTTTTTTTTTACCATTAAAATAATAATAATAATAATAAAAACTGGTCAAGTTTTGTATCACCGTAATTGTACTGAGGAGGAGAATCATGATGCCAGAACCTTTTTACCACACAAAGTACACCGTAAAAACATTTCCCAAAAAACAAATGGCAGAATTCTGTATTTTTTTTCACAATTTCACTGCACTTGGAATTTTTTTCCCATTTCCAATAAACGATATGGTAAAATGAATGGGGTCAATCAAAAGTACAACTCGTCCCACAAAAAAACAAGCCCTCCAACGTTTAAGTGGACGGAAAAGTAAAAAAAAAAAGTTATTTTTGTTGGAAGAAGGGGAAGAAAAAAAAAATTAAAAGAAGAAAAAATGGAAATTACCATGTTGGGAAGGGGTTTATAATCTGTCCTCCTTGTCTTTAGCCCACTTAGAAAGTTGCAAATGAACAATAAATTATATAAAAAATAAATAAAAAATTCTGTGTATAGATTTATATGGCATTTAACCTCTTGATGAGTTGGAAATGGATGGAAAGCTACCTTATCCTCTTGAAAACCAGTAAAGGAAATGTACTATACGGGGCAACCAAATGGGACACTCGTCTACTGTGGAAAGGTGAGAAGGGAAACAATATTTTCAAGGACCAGGATGAGATCTCATGGCTTGACGATAAGATTGTTCATACGGCTGACTTGGAAGCCAGTGGACATTGACATAAAATAGAGACGGCTGAAATGTGTGCTGTAAGAATCTCAGAGGCAATCTTAAAGGAGCTCTGTCAGCACAAAATGACTGTTCAAACTAAGTACCTCCACTCAGTGCACAAAGGTGGGGCCAATTATTTAAAATACTCCTTCTCACCTACTTGTTTTTCCTCTGTCTCCACCACCCCCCGCCCTCCTCTTCATTGATTGACAGCTCTGGTTTCATACAGTCAGAAAATGCTGGAGCTAGATGGAGAACAAGCAGGTGGGGGCTGGCACGTGTGCTTTGCCACATTGCAGGATCTTGGTAGATTCCGAAATGGCATGGTTTGGTTCCAGCCATGGTGATTAAAATGCATGACAGCCGTCACATTGTCCATCTTGACCTTAACTGGGTTATCTGTCAAGAGCTGAAGCCAATGCCTCATACAGAAGATGTTACATGCACGCCGCTAGGTTCAGATAGGGCGAGGCGGGTTTCATGAATTCTTTGGAATCCTGGGGGAACTGTGACTCAGGGCGACCATAGGCTGCAGCTTCTCTCAGGCACACGATAGATTCAATTGCTGACCAGACACATCTGACAAGAATCTTTTTCAACAGTTAACAGTGGAATTTAATCTGAAGCAATTCATGGATATTACAGCAACAATCTTCATTACAGTACAGTCTGAGTTTCTTGAGCAACCGGCTCCAGTAACAATGCAGTAGTTTCTTTACAAGACACAATATTACAGTCTCTTCAGTAACATAATTCAGCATAGATTAGATCTAGTGTTGAGCGAGCATGCTCGACCCTGCTCGGTACTCGCCCGAGCATCACGCTACTCGGGATGTTCGGCGAGCACCGAGCATTTCCGGGTTACTCGGGCAGGAGCTCGGGTCTCCGCCCTGCATGTTTGGCGCTCTTTACAGACCCAATGAAGATGCAGGGATTGCCAGCCAGTCACTGTAATGCCACAGCCATGTTGCTTGTGGGCATTAGAGTGATTGGCTGGCCACACAGCGTCACCTCGAGTATTTAAAACCGGGCGCCACCATCTTGGACACAGTCGCTCCGGATCAGACAGTGTAGGGACAGCGCTGCTGATTTAGGGAGAGATATATCCTGCGAAATAGTTAGTGTAGGGTCTGTAAAGGCTGCCAGATCAAACAAACAGTCCTTTTCAGGACTAATATCCATCCCAGATACCAGGCAGGCAGGCTGTATAGGAGACGCAGTGGTTATACCAGCTAACGTTGCATTGCAGTCCTGTGTGCTCCTGTTGCTGAAATTGCTGGACTTAGCTCCAGGTCTCCGGGGCCAGGAAAAAATCCTTTTTTTTCATCTAAATCCTCTTTTATTTTTCCTCCTTCACACTGTACAAATACCCGTCTTATTAACCTTTTGGTGCCCCCCCCTCCTCCCCCCAAAAAAAGTGTGTCTCTGATTTTTCAGACACAAATATATCTGTTGAAAATAGTCTGGTGTAGGTCAGAGAAATAGAAGTGTGGTTTTGCAGTTCCATGGGCCATTTGTATCTAAAAAAACTGTTTTACTGTGTCGCTCACTGTTCAGCCGCAAATATATATATTTAAAAAAGTCTGGTATACACCAGTAAATTATAACTGTGGTTTTGCTGTTCCATGGTAAAAAATCTCTATTATCCTGCTTTTGTCATTTTTTGCCGTAAAAAATAAATAATAGTGTCTCCTGATTGTTCAGACACAAATATATCTGTTGAAAATAGTCTGGTGTAGGCCCCTAGAAATACAAGTGTGGTTTTGCAGTTCCACGGGTCAAATCTCTGTATTATCCGGCTTTTCGCAATTTTTGCCGTAAAAAATAAATAATAGTGTCTCCTGATTGTTCAGACACAAATATATCTGTTGAAAATAGTCTGGTGTGGGCCCAAGAAATACAAGTGTGGTTTTGCAGTTCCACGGTTCAAACCTCTGTATTATCCACTTTTGGGCCAATTGTATCTAAAAAAACCTATTTGAGTGTGTCGCTCACTGTTCAGCCGCAAATATATATATTTTAAAAAGTCTGGTATACACCAGTAAATTATAACTGTGGTTTTGCTGTTCCACAGTAAGAAATCTCTATTATTCTGCTTTTGGTATTTTTTCCGTAAAGAAAAACAGTAATAGTTTCTCCCTGATTGTTCAGATTGTTTAAAAGAGTCGGGTGTAGGCCAGAGAAATAGAGCTGTGGTTTTCCTCTTCCACGGTTCTAATCTACTTTTTATTACCCTTTTTCCATTGATAGTGCGATTGTAAGCTATTTTACTTCCTTTACAATGGGCAAGGCGCTTGGCAAGGGACGTGGAAGTGGACGTTCTGGTGATGGTGCGTGCAGAGGACGGGGCCGTGGCCAAGGTGAAAATGTGCCACAACCAACAGCCACATTTTCTCGCTCCCACTTCTTGACCGAATTACTAGGGAAGCACAGAACAACACCAGTATTGCGAACTGATCAGTGTGAACAGGTTATTAATTGGATAGCAGATAATACTTCCGGTCACCTGGGCACCACCACCTCCGGCCTGTCTTCCACACGGTCGACTCTTAGTAGCCGTGAGTCTCGACCGCATACTCCTCCTCACCCTGATGCTCCTTCCTCCCACCATGCCGAGTGTCGTCAGACAGCAACTGATCCCACACTTGGACACTCTGAAGAGCTGTTCACTGGTCCATTTCCAGATTTGTGCCCCTCGCCTGCTCCGCTTGAAGTGGTGGAAGAGGAGATCCCATGTAACGATGCCCAAATATTTGAACAGCCACGGCCACAGGAAGTCGACACTGGCAATTTGTCACAAGAGGTGGACGATGACGAGACACAATTGCCAGGAAGTAAGGAGGAGGATCGTGGTGCGCAAGTGGAAGAGGAGGAGGTGGCGGATGATCTAGCAACTGACCCAACGTGGCAGGAGGACATGCAGAGTGAGGCCAGCAGCACACAGGGGGAAGGAGGCAGAGTACCCCAACAGGCAGGAAGAAGCAGTGTGGTGGCCGCAGACAGAAGGCGGGCAACCGTTCCCCTTAACACCAACACGAGGGACGTTGCCAGTACAAGCGGTAGGTCTTCCAGAGTCTAGAATTTTTTTAAAGACTCTGCCGATAACCCCAAAAAGGCCATTTGTACCACCTGCCATGCCAGCATCAGCAGGGGTGACAAAACTACCAGCCTGACCACCACCAGCATGATCAGGCACATGGCAGCAAAGCACCCGACTTTGTGGGGCGAACCCCAGGGTCCACGACCAGTGTCAGCGGGTGTCACCACAGCTTCTTCCGCTGTTGTGCATGCAATAGAACCCCCTGTTGTGTGTGCAAGGCAATCTCCTGTCCATACTGCATGCAAAGATGCCCCCTCCTCTCAGTCTTCACTTGTTATGGCAGTTTCTCAAGAAACAGCATCAACGTCCACGTCCACGTCCCACCGCAGCGTTCAATTGTCCATATCCCAGACCTTTGAACGAAAGCGGAAATTCCCAGCTAACGCCCCGCAGGCCACAGTCCTAAATTCGCACATTTCACGACTGCTTGCGTTGGAAATGCTGCCTTTTAGGCTGGTGGAGATGGAATCCTTCCGCAACCTTATGGCGGTGGCCGTCCCTCGGTACTCGGTCCCCAGCCGACACTATTTTGCCCGTTGTGCCATCCCCGCACTACACAAGCACGTGTCCCAAAACATCTGCCGTGCCCTCAACAACGCAGTTACTGGGAGAGTCCACCTGACAACGGACACGTGAACAAGTGCTTGTGACCAGGGATGGTACATCTCCCTGACGGCACACTGGGTAAACATAGTGGAAGCTGGGACCCAGTCGGACCTTGGGATGGAACACATCCTCCCCACACCAAGGATTGCGGGCCCTATGTCAGTCAGAGTTGCCCCCACAGTGTACAGCTCCTGCGCATCATCCTCCTCCTCCTCCTCATGTTCAGCCTCCATCTCAGATATCAACACATCAGTTACAAGTTGGAAACACTGCAGTACTGCCTCCGCCAAGCGGCAACACGCTGTGCTGAAACTCATAAGCTTAGGTGAGAAACCTCACACTGCTTGTGAGTTGTGGACAGCTGTGAAAGAGCAGGCAGATCTGTGGCTGAGACCGCTGAACCTACATCCAGGCATGGTCGTGTGTGACAATGGCTGTAACCTGGTGGCGGCTCTGAAGCGAGGCGAGATCACACACGTACCATGCCTGGCTCATGTGCTTAACCTCGTGGTTCAGCGGTTTCTTAAATCATACCCCGAGTTGCCAGATCTGCTCGTCAAAGTACGCCGCCTGTCAGCTCATTTTCGCAAGTCGGCTACAGCTTCCGCCGCCCTTGCTGTGTTGCAGCAGCGTTTGCAGCTTCCGTCACACCGACTGGTGTGTGATGTCCCCACACGTTGGAACTCTACCCTCCACATGTTGCAAAGGATTTGTGAGCAGAAGAGAGCAGTTGTGGAGTACCAGCTGCATCAAGGCCGTCGATATTCAGGTCAGACTCCACACATAAGACCTCAGGAGTGGACCTGGATGTCTGACATATGTACCATCCTGACAAACTTTGAGGAGTCCACCAAGATGGTGAGTGGCGATGACGCCATCATTAGAGTCAGCATTCCACTTGTCTGTCTTTTGCAACGCTCTCTGCACAGAATTAAAGAGGAGGCATTGCAGCCAGAGTATGATGAGATGGATCAAGAAGCCGTAGCGGTCGATTACACACAGCCCAGCCTCATCTCATCCCAACGTGCATTGGGGGACAATGAGGGAGAGGAGGAGGAGGAGGAAGAACAGGAGCTTGTATCATGCGCTGTAGACGGTAGTACCTGTACAACTGTCATATCGTCGGTTCAGCGTGGGTGGCCTGAGGACAGGGGGGAGGAGGAGGAGGAGAGCATGGTCAGTCATCATCTTGGTGAGGACACGGAAGTCTTGCCCGTTACCAGTCTGGCACGCATGGCTGACTTTATGTTACGCTGCCTTAACCGTGACCCTCGCGTTGTCAAAATGTTGGGTGACAGTCATTACTGGTTGGTGACACTTTTAGACCCCCGCTACAAGGAGAACTTTCACTCTCTTATTCCTGAGATGGAGAGGTCTACAAAAATGGGGCAGTACCAGAAGGCCCTTGCTGCAGAACTGTTAAAAAAGTTCCCATCTGAACACGCTAGCGGCAGAGGTCACAGTTCGTTGACCAACCAAGGCGTACAAGCGAGAGAAAGGCAACTCCAATCCAGCAGAGGCAGGGGAACACTGTCAACGTTCTGGGACAGTTTTCTGATACCCGCCCAGCTTACAGGCCCTGAGGCCACAAGGAGTGGAAAGTGGAAAGTTTCAAAAGATGGTGAGGGAGTACCTTGCCGACCGTACCAGCGTCATCCGTGATTCCTCTGTGCCTTTTAATTATTGGCTATCCAAGCTGGACACTTGGAATGAACTCGCTCTGTATGCCTTGGAGGTCCTGGCCTGCACTGCCGCTAGCGTGTTATCGGAGCGTGTTTTTAGTGCCGCTGGGGGAATTATAACTGATAAGCGCACTCGCCTGTCAACTGACAATGCTGACAAGCTGACCCTTATCAAAATGAACAAGGGCTGGATTGGGCCAGACTTCTCATCACTACCAAATGACAGCAGAGTAACATAAAGTCAAATCCACTGTGTTATTTCGGGAGGTGTCTTCACATGCACCGCTTCACACCCACACATGGGTATACGCTTCCTCATTTCGGCTGTTTTATGTTCTTATCCTTATCCTCAGCCTCCACCACCACTATACCACCAGGGTGACCGTGGTCCCTGTTGCCATTATTGAAAGTTCCTCCGTCCTTATTTTTGTCAGCTTTTGCTTGGAAGGCATAAGCAAAGACTGTGGGAGACCCACTCCCCAATAATGGGAATAATATTTTTAAGATGCTGTACTGTATGTCTCTTGTAAGGGGCATTAAAAGCGTCTTGTTAAGCTACTGCGACCTCCACCACTTTTCCGAGGGGCATTAAAAGCGTCTTGTTAAGCTACTGGGACCTCCACGTCTCTTCTGAGGGGCATTAAAAGCATCTTGTTAAGCTACTGGAACCTCCACGTGTCTTCTGAGGGGCATTAAAATCATCTTGTTAAGCTACTGGGACCTCCACGTCTCTTCTGAGGGGCATTAAATCCATCTTATTAAGCTACTGTGACCTCCACGTCTCTTCTGAGGGGCATTAAAAGCGTCTTCTTAAGCTACTGCGACCTCCACCACTTTTCCGAGGGGCATTAAAAGCGTCTTGTTAAGCTACGGGGACCTCCACGTCTCTTCTGAAGGGCATTAAAAGCGTCTTGTTAAGCTACTGTGACCTCCACGTCTCTTCTGAGGGGCATTAAAATCGTCTTGTTAAGCTACTGCAACCTCCACGTCTCTTCAAAGGGGCATTAAAAGCGTCTTCTTAAGCCACTCTGAACTCCACAGCTCTTCCGAGGGGCATTGAAATGTTGTTTTTAATTACCTCGAACCTCCACGACTCTTCCAACGGGCATTGTGTAGCATCGGCGTCTCTGCCCCCTACCAGGCAAAGACACAGTCCTTCTCACCTCCCCGCTCCCCGCGCGGTGTCCTCCTGCGCTCCTCTTCCTGCTGCTGCCGGCGCGCGCTGCTTCCCGGGCACTGTGCTTAGGGCGCGCGCGCGCTCCCTCTCTCTTCTAGGGGCCGCGCGCGCCGTCCTAAGGAGTCCCTGGCCAATAGCCAAAGGTCCTCCCATATATAAGGCACCTCCTCCAAAATGGAGGTGCCCGAGCAAAAGTTGATGCACAGTATACTTACCTCTGCTTCAGCTCTCAGGTCCAGTTGCCAGCCTGACTACTGTTCCAGTCCGCCAGTCTGACTACTCTCCAGCCCGCCAGTCTGCCTTCCGTTCTGCCCGCCAGTCTGTCTATGGGCAAGTCCGCCTGCTTACCAGGAAGCACCTGCCAGTTGCCTGCTAGCTACCTGCCATGCCTGCTAGCCCGCTCACCTGGGAGCACTCGCCTGTTACCTGCCTGTTCCTGCCCGTTACCTGCCTGCTACCTGCCGTGCCTGCTAGCCCGCTCACCTGGGAGCACTCGCCTGTTACCTGCCTGTTACCTGATAGCCTACCTGGAGGCTCCTGCTGTCACTTGCCGTGACCACCTGTCTGTTACCTAGAGACTTCAACCTGCTCTGCCGTCACGTGCCGTGACCACCTGTCAACTATCCAGAGACTTCTGCCTGCATGTTGTGTCCATCCGCTATACCGGTCAGTCCCAGTCTTCTGACCCGTGGGAGCCACCTGCTCTCTTACAAGGTCGTCCCCAGAGTAGCACCTGGTCCTTCTGCTCGGTCCCTCCCTTGTCACGGAGTCGTTAGCCGCCGCACGATCAGGGTCGGTCTGAGTTGATACTTAGTTACGCCCCTCTGGGTCCCTCCTTGCACCGCGGCTCCACCACCCTGACCCGTAACACATTGCATTTCCTCCTAATCTTAGTCAGCTTTTGCTTTTCAATGCAAAGGCGAAAACTAAGGGAGACCCACTCCCCAATAATGGGTAGAAGGTTTTTAGTACGCTGTAATCCACGTCTGTTTCAAGGGGCATTGCGGTTCCTCATAATTTTTGGAAAGCCTTCCATTCACTGCTTAGGCCAACAGTGTACAGGAGACCCAGTTGCTATAAATGGAAAAAATGGTTTAGTTAAGGCCCTCTGACCTCCATGTCATTTCCAAGGGGTATTGGAGTGCCTCAAAATTTTTGATAGGCATTGCACTCACTGTATGCCCTATAACTGTGTTGGCGAACCGCTCCTTTTGTTACAGAAACATATCCTACAAGACATATGTGGTTGACTGGCCTGAAATTGATGTGAATGGTCCCTGTTCCTCCTGCTCTTTCTCCTTTGCCACTACCTCATCCATCATTTATCACCTGAAGCTTTGTTTTAACGGGAGTCATAGAACTGGGATAGTAGCAGGAAAACATCCAGCAATCCTCGGAGGAGGTAGGATATGCGCCAAAACACTGACCACCTCAGGCCTAGCCGCTACTACATACATGCGCTTGCATTCCAAGAAAACAAAGCAGATGCTAACTTCTATCATCATCATCATGGTCCTCAACTTGGCAGGCCGGGCTAAGAAAAGTATGTGGGGGGATGTTCCAAGGAGAAAAAGGGGCGGCTGGGGACCGTTTATGGACACCCGGCTGCCCCCATGCAGCTGGGGACTGTGTGCGGACACCCGGCTACGGGGCGGCTGGGGATCGAATATGGACACCCGGCCGCCCCCTGGCAGCTGGGGACCGAGTGTGGACACTCGGACGCCGGGCGGCTGGGGACTGAGTATGGATACCAGGCCGCCAACGCAGCCATGATGTGGTGGCCAGATTCCGCCTCCACATGCCTAAAAGGCCCAATTTCAAGTGCAAGCAAGCAAGCAGTATGGTATTGCAGCCTGGGGGTGGGTGGGTGTATGGCTGCACACTTACGCTTGCATTCCAAGAAAACAAAGCAGATGCTAACTTCTATCATCATCATCATGGTCCTCACCTTGGCACTCTCAACTCCCCTGATGGAGAAGCCAGGGCCCACCGAAGGAGTCTGGTTCTCTGGTGGGCTCGTCCAATGCTGCCCTAAAGCAGGCCGGGCTAAGAAAAGTGTGTGGGGGGAAGTTGACAGGAGAAATAGGGGCGGCTGGAGACCGTTTATGGACACCCGGCTGCCCCCAGGCGGCTGGGGACCGTGTGTGGACACCTGGCCGCCAGGCGGCTTGGGACTGAGTATGGATACCAGGCCGCCAACGCAGCCATGACGTGGTGGCCAGATTCTGCCTCCACATGCCTAAAAGGCCCAATTTCAAGTGCAAGCTAGCAAGCAGTATGGTATTGCAGCCTGGGGGTGGGTGGGTGGTTGGCTGCATATTTGCGCTTGCATTGCAAGGAATTGGGGAGGTACAATTGAGCACTGCCCTGGGACAAGAACTTGCACGGGGATAGTTGCAAGTCTGCATCTTCTGATGCGGCAAGGATCACTTCTGATGGGCACACTTTTAGGCAGTGACCTGGGTGTCAGAGATGCTTCAAGGGGTCTTCCCCATGCTGTTCCCATGTCTTTTCAGCACTGTATGCATGTGTCACACAGCACATGGCCAGATAAGGTTGTAAAATGTTAAAATGACATTTCCCGGTAAATGCATTTGTCACGGTTGAAAGCAATACAAAAGTGCAAAAATGCATAAAAAATGCTACTTGTGAACATAGCCCCAGGTGTGGAGGAGTATTTTTTTTTTTGGTTATTTATTTTACCTTATACACAAGTCTTTACCCTGGAAAGGAACTTCCATAACATATTTCACAGGAAAGCACTTTCAGTTTAGTTTTTGAACGTTTTATTGTGAGCCCTTAACAGTGGCTTAATACCTCTGACCACGTTGTTGACAGCAGTGACCTGGGGGTCAGAAATGCTTCCTGGGGCGATCCCCATGCTGTCCCCATGTCATTTGAGCACTGTCACTGTCGTTTTGGGCACTTGTTAGGCTTTTAAAAGACTGCCGGGGGTGCCGCCGGCAAAAATGCTCGGGTCTCCCATAGACTAACATTGGGCTCATTGCTCGGGTCGAGCACCCGAGTATCACTGCGAGCTCGGCCCGAGCATCGAGCACCCGAGCATTTTAGTGGTCGCTCAACACTAATTAGATCTCTTAGCAGCACATTTCTATGCATACACAACCACAAGCTTTTCCTTCACAAGGACACAATAGTACACAGCATTCTTTATCCTGCATGGAGATGGCGGGGGGAGGGTTTGATGAGGGAAATGATCCCTATGACACAATTCCTTCCAGTCCTTATCTTCCTGCCCAATAATACTCTGCACTGTTAGTTCAGGGAGTTTATCAGACCTGTGTTTAGTTTCTCTCCTGATCTGAATCCTGTTCAGTTGCCTTCTGTCAGATACAGATAACACACCACCTTTCTCTTCCGCTTCAGCCAGACTACAATAACAAGTTCCCCACAATCCCCCTGGGGCTCTGTTAAAACACTCCCTGTCTCCAGTGACTGTGTTAACCCCTCTAGTCGCTGGATGCTTCTGAAGCACAACACTTCCTGTCTGCCGTGCTTGTGTTCTTTGTAACAGTTGCTGGATGCTTTGAAAGCAACACCACTACTTCTGCATGTCACACTCTTCCCTCCTTTTTGAATGTCGTCCTCAACATTCGTCGTAATTGATCAATCTGACCAATTTTAAGACAGTGATGAAAGTTGAGTAACTTTATATACAAATTTATATAACATTTATAACAACCTATTCTACGACCTTTTTCTTATAGTACTCCTGTAAGAAATAAACAATTAACACAATTAGCGTCTCTTCAGCTGGAGCTTTTCGTACGTCTTCAGCCAGTTCTCTTGCTCACTAGGCCTTAACAGTTCTTTGTTTCTACAAAGTCTTTTAAGGAAAATCAAAGCATGAAAACAAGTCTTTCCACCAGGCAATATCTTCCATACTGCCTTTTGGTGGTGAATACCACTCCAGTGGGCTTACCTGGTCTGCAGGCAGAGATACCTGTTTCCAGTCGACAGTTCTTGGCCCAAGACTCGTTTCTCCAAGTGTCTTTTACGTCAGCATCATGGGCCTCCTCACTTCTCGAGTCGACATCCTCCTGGTGAGTTGTTCCTCAGCTACCACAGGTTCTTTGGTTACAGGAGTTTCTTCTGCCGCACTCATTTCTCGTACTTCCTCAGATGATCTTGGAACTGCCTCTGTACGTTCCTGTATTTCTCTTGAATCATCCGTTTTCACCTGGTCTGGTCATTCTGCTACTCCTAAGTGTCGATCAGTCTCTTCAGTGACCGGTGTTCGATCATCAAATCTGAATTGGACTTCATCTGTACTCCTTGGTACAAACTCTGGAGCCTCGGGACTTAGTTCACTCTCTTGAGGATGGTACGTCCCTCTCCTTGCCGGTCCGAGAAATACAACGGTGTGCTCTTCCTCATCGGAACTTTCAAGGTCACTATCCACCTCCGGAGTTTCAGTCTGTGGTGGTCCCTTAGTCGATCTCGGTCGATGTCAGTCTGCCTCTGGGAGTCTTGTTGTGGTGGGAGATAATCAAAGGGTAGTAAAAATTCCGATGGACTATTCTGGTTTTCTTGTCCCCTCTTTCCAATCAGATTTCATACACTGGACTGTCATCGGCTTTCATCTTTACGACCACATACTCCTTGTCTTCCCAGTACGAACAAAGTTTTCCTGGACCACCTTTCTCACGTACGTTCTTGACTAGCACCCGGCTTCCCGGTGCCAATTCAGCTCCATAACACTTTTGATCATAGTACTCCTTACTCTTGCTCTGTCCTTGCGTAACCACTTTGGACGCTATGTTGTATGCCTCTGCCATCCGTTCCTTCCATTTCCGAATGTACTCCGGATACGTCCTGTAAGTCTCTGACACCGGAGTATCGAACACAATGTCGATTGGCAGTCTTGATGATCATCCATACAATAGGAAGAAGGGTGAGTAACCCTTTGCATCGCTCTTTGTACAGGTATAGGCATGTACCACTTTTGACAGAGAACTCTTCCAGTCTTTCTTCTCATCAGCTGTTAAAGTGCGCAACATTGACAATAATGTCCGGTTAAAATGTTCCACTTGTCCATTACCCTCTCGGTGATAGGGCGTTGTGTGGGATCTCTGAATTCTACAGTACTTTCCTAGCTTGGCAAAGAGCTGGTTCTCAAATTCTCTTCCTTGGTTGTGGTGTAACCTCGTAGGGAACCCAAACCTCAAAGCAAAATCATTGAAGATCTTCTCTGCCGCTGTTCGACCAGCTTTATTGGTGGTGGCATATGCTTGGGCATATCGAGTAAAATGGTCCATCAGCACCAATATGTATTCGTAACCACCCTTGCATGTCTCGAGATGTAGAAAGTCTATTGAGACCATCTCAAACGGATACGTAGTTTGGATGTTTCCCATGGGTGCCCGGGTTGATGTGTTGGGACGTTTATCTTTCAGACACCCACACTTCCTGGTCACATTCCTCTCAATATCTCTCTGCATGTACGGCCAGAAGAAACATTCACGGATCAAGTTGGTTGTCCTTTCCATTCCCAGGTGTCCCATGTTTTCATGGAGTTCTTTGAAGACTAACCTACGGAATACTCTGGGTAGTACCAACTGCCGGTTTTGTCCTCCTTTACGATACAGGATAGAGTCTTCACTGAGGTAGAGCTGCGTCCATTCTTTAACTAAAACAGATACTGCTGGTGACTCATTATCTCTCCCTCGTTTACGTGGAAACCGATTTTGGTCCTCATAAAGTAGTATTCTACCAATTATCTCATCTTCCCGTTGTGTTCTACGGATTTTCCCTTTTGGTAGTTGTTGAATGGACAGGGGGTGATCTTGTTCTCTCGCTTTTATGGTGGTTTCCACCGTCAACAGACACCACAATGGTGTGTCTTCCTCTTAATAAGCTTGCACTTCTTGGGTAGTGCTCTCAATTGCTTCCAGACTGACTTCCTCCGAGCATTCTTGCATGAACTCCTCAGGCTCAAGTGGCATTCTCGACAATCTGTCAGCATCCGCATTGCATTTTCCTGGCCTGTACTTGATGCTGAAATTGAAGTCAGCCAGTTCAGCGACCCATCTCTGACCCATTGCATTCAGTTTGGCTGTAGTGAGGACATATGTCAAAGGGTTGTTTTCAGTGTATACCTCAAACTCTTTGCTGTAGTAGAGATAATCTCTAAATCGTTCACAGATAACCCATTTCAATGCCAGGAACTCCAATTTTCCGGAATGTAGATGGTAATTCTTCTCGGCGTCTGTCAACGTTTTAGAACCGTAACCGATGACTCTCAATTTTCCATCTTGATGCTGATACAGGGCAGCTCCCAGTCCAACTTGAGAAGGGTCACAATGAAGAACAAATGGTAAGTTAAAATCAGGATATCCCAAGATGGTTGTTTTTATCAGGTCGTCTACTAGTTCTTACAATACCTCCTGGTGGTCTGCTGTCCAGAGAATGGGCTGCTGGGACGAAACGGCGTTGTTTCTTTTAAGCCCAGCCCTACCCGCGTTCTTCTTTTTCTCCGTGGGTGTTGTTGACTCTGTCGTTTCCCCCAAGAGGAGGTATAGTGGGGCGGCAATCCTGGAGAAGTTCTGAACATATGTACGATAGTAGGAGAGGAATCCTAAGATCTGCCTCAACTCCCCGACAGTAGAGGGCCACTTGTCTTTTAAGGCCAGTACCGGAGCGATTTCTGCTGGGTCCATGGTATATCCTTCTCTGGACACAATTTTCCCTAGAAATCGGACTTGCCTTTTGAACAGTTCACACTGCTTTGGGGTCAACTTAACTCCGTGTTGTTGATACCGCTGTAATACGGTCCTCACGTGTTCAACATGCTCCCGGAAGGTTTTGCAGTGTACCACATTGTCATCCAAGTATGGCTGGCAGATATCGTCCCTCAATCCTTCTAAACATGTCTCCATGCCCCTCTGGAATTCTGCTCAAATGGTATGCAGATAAACTCATATAATCCCCACGGTGTGATGAATGCTGTCAATGGTCTACTTTACTCTTCAACAAACCCTTGATGGTATGCTTTACCCTGATCGAGGACAGAGAACCAGTTACTTCCTGATAGGCTATCCAGCATATCTTGAATCTCTGGTATCGGGTGACGATCAGGTACTGACTTTCAGTTTAGTTCCTTGTAATCACAGCAGAGTCTTAACGTACCGTCCTTCTTCCTAACACCAACAATAGGAGAGGAATAAGTCGACTTCGACTTTTGGACTTAACCTCTGTTGATTAGATATTGAAAATACTCTTTCACTTCACGGTGTAATGGTTTCAGCACAGACATGTAACTTCTGGTTACTGGGGTCGTGTCTTTCAAATTGATTTTCAATTGCAACGATGGGATACAGCCTATATCAGAGTCAACTTTAGAGAATGCATGACACTCTTCTCTCAGCATCTGTTTTGCTATCGCTATATCTTCAGCACACAAGTGTTCCAGGGGTACTGGGGGATCCCAGAACCCTGAAGTTGGTTGTGCAATTTCCTCCCCTGGGCAACTCCTGTTCCTTGGTGAGGAGACTGAATTCACGGTAGACCCCTGGGTGGGTCTCACACTGGCTGGATATACCGTTTTAACGGTTTCAATGTGACCTAACACAGTCTAATTTCGTGTTTCATAGTATTCATCACCGGTACTGTCATTCGAGTAAACCCACCAGTAGGAATCGTAAGCACAGTCTCACCTTAAACTAGGCCTTCCGCCATCTTGACTTCTTTTAGGTCCATTGTATTCTGTGCTTTCTTTACTCTATGAATCACATTTCCCGCCACAGCAATGGGTATGGCAAGTGATGTGGCAATTGCATCCACCACCAACGTCCCTGACTTGTGTTTCGTGATGACCTCACTGATTACTTTATAACCCAGGATAGGATCCTCTGCCACGTTATGATCACTGGTCACGACAAAAGGTACCAAAATCTCAATGGTGTTGCTGTTCTTCGTGGCTTTCAGTTGGAAAGCCACTTCCACCCAGCCTATGAAATGGATTTTGGTCTAGTTGACAGCTTTGCCGTGGAGTTCCACTGGTTCTAAGAGTTCTTTTAGCGACTGAAGGCAGGTATGTGGCAGGTAGCGCCTTGTCCATTCTTCATATAAAAGGCTCGCTTGGGCTCCTGTGTTCCATAGTGCTTTTACCAGGAGTCCATCTAGCTGGCACTGTATAAAGCACCTTTCACCGATTAGGCTGATGAGGCTATCTTTACTGACCGAGAAATCCTCTTCCCAGGAGTACATCGTTTGACCTCCACACTGGGCATTACGTAACTGATGCCCCTGTCTCTCGTGCAGCTGTTGTAGATGGGAACACACTTGGGGATAGTACTAACACAGCTGTTTTACCTTATGCGCCGTTCTGGGGTTTATTGAGATTTGGATTTGCTTCTGGGGCCTCCTCCGTGTCGCGGTTACCAGTCGCCCCGCACTGGCAACCTCCTGTCTTTTAACCCAAATGACCGTGACCAATGGCATTCCTTGGCATAATGTCCTTCCTCACCACATTTTAGACAGTGGACACACACCGTACTCTGCTTTGATGAACGGCACGCTTCACAAGCCGGGTATCTTCTGTTTTGGAACCCACTCCTGGGTCTGAGGGATACAGGTTCTGGCCTGGAACGAATCAACTTTTTCACCTCAATCCACTCGGCTCGCAGTTCTCCTATTACTTCTTCCCAGTCAGCGCTGGCGGTCCTCTCTTTTGTTGGTGATTTAAGGTTCCGTCTCGGAGGTGGCACGGGAGGGTCTCCATGATGATCTTCGGACTGGCCACCGGGGGTCTCCAACGTCAGCTGACTCATTTTGGTGATTTAAGGAGTAGAGCCTTTCTTTAACTTCTGTTTGCTCGCTGACTCCAAACTACCGTATATTCCGGCGTATAAGACGACTTTTGAAGACTGAAAAATCTTCTGTCTAGTCTGGGGTCGTCTTATACGCCGGTAATGTTTTTGAACTTTCAGAAATTGACATGCGGGGATACTCTGGGGGTGTTAATAAGCTGCTGTGGCCATATCCCTGCCATGTGGGAGTTAATATAAGGTGGAGGGAGTTAAAATACGGCGGCGGTAGGTCCAGACAGTCAGCGCTTCTGTGCTGAAACTGACACATCGCTGCGTTGTGTCTTCTCAGGCCTGGGACACAGCGCAGCGTATTCCGAGCAGCGGAGACAGACAGAACCTAGCGAACTTTTCTGACACATCGCAGTGTCTTCCCAGCTCCGGACACAGCGCAGGGCTTCTGTGCCGACAGCTTTCACTTGTCACAGAAGCGCTGCGCTGTGTCCGGAGCTGGGAAGTTCGCATCGCTTCTGTGACAAGTAGTGTTGAGCATTCCGATACTGTAATATAGGGTATCGCCCGATATTCGCGGTATCGGAATTCCGATACTTAATTCCGATACTTTTACAATATCGAATACCGGAATCGGAAGTTCCCATAATGCCTGCGCTCTGCAGTGTCTCTGAAGGATGACAAGCTGGATGGCAGAGCTCAGCTGAGATCCAGCCTATCATCAGAATGCCATCCCAGCGTGGGAGAATTCTCCTGATTGTTTAAAAGCCGGCGGGCGGTAAAAAGCCGCCGGCTTTTAAACAATCACACAGCCCCATACTGCTTCCCCGCAGCCTCCCACCCCGATCCTCCGCTCCCCTCGCCACCTCCCATCCCGATCGTAAGTTAGGACCGGGCGGGGAGCGGGGAGCGAAGGATCCGGGCGGG
The DNA here is from genome assembly GCF_046119375.1 of Phyllobates terribilis. NCBI lineage: Eukaryota > Metazoa > Chordata > Amphibia > Anura > Dendrobatidae > Phyllobates > Phyllobates terribilis. The sequence goes on along the minus strand of NW_027362769.1, from coordinate 210,540,140 downwards.
GAAGCCGGCAATGAAAAGACTTCACCGCCGGCTTTCCCGTTCTGTGCTGCGCTTTCCCGCCGGTTATTTCAAATGAACAGCTGAGGTATCAGGTGATGCAGATCAGCTGTTCATTTGAAGTCGCCGCGGTGCCCTCAGAGGGTTCATGTGAGTTCATGCTTGACTGCATTGCATGAACTCACATGAACTTTCCCACGGTCTCACAGGTCAGCCTCACCTCCCAGACGATCAGACCCATCATGATTGGTGTGTGTGGGTGTCTGTGCGATGTCTGCGAGTGTGTGTGGGGTGTCTGTGCGATGTCTGCGGGTGTGTGCGGTGTCTGTGCGATGTCTGCGGGTGTGCGTGGTGGCTGTGCGATGTCTGCGGGTGTGTGCGGTGTCTGTGCGATGTCTGCCGGTGCCTGCGTGCAGGCAGACATAGGCCGATGTGACACTACTACTCCCATCGGCCTATGTCTGTCCCCCGTCCACTCGTGCCAGCAGGATCAGCTCGATGGGAGCAGTAGTTCCCATCAGCCTGATCCTGCTATTTAAATTGCCCTACTGTGTCCCCAATAAATGTTAAATACATGTCATTGGTGGCCAGTGGTTGCCTACAATAAATTAGTTCATACATTACCTGTCCCCGCCGATCGCCACCTAAAATAAAGTAAAAAATAAAAAACTACACCTATACTCACCTAGACACCTAATTCCCCGAAGCCATCGATCTCCTGTAATAAAATATAAAATAATAAACCACAACCTTATCCTTACCCCTCCGTAGTAGTCCACGAGTGTCCCACGAAGATATCCAGTTCAGAGCAGCCACATAGAATGTGACCGCTCTGAACCGCTGCCGCCGCTAGGATGACGGGGCCGTAAAGCAGCCCCGTCATTGCATAAGCGGGTTCGCCGGAGTTCAGGCAGCGCTGCTCCGGTTAGCTGCTTTTACGCCCTGCTGTATCGTGAGAAATTCCCACGGTACAGCAGTGCCGTAAAGGAGGTCTCCGGAGCTGCGCTGACTGAATGCACTCCGGTGACCTTAGTCAGTGGCTCCCGCTGCCGGGAGCGGACGTGTTCCCGGCAGCGTGAGCTTACAGCAGCCATGCACAGCTGACACCATCTCCAGATGTGACAGCTGTGCATGGGAGATCAGCGCAGGAACGTGGACAGGTAACTATTTTTTTTTTAGTAAACTAAGAATTAAATAAAATGGTGTGGTTTATTTCAAATAAATTATTTTTTTCTGGGCCTACGGATGCGCCATTTCTGGGGCGGCTGACGGCTGGTGTTTCTAGCCTGGGAGGGGGCCAATATTCATGGCACCCTTCCTGGGCTATTAATATAGGCCCCCGCTGTCTGCCTAGCCTTTGCTAGCTATTAAAATAGGGGGGACCCCACATCATTTTTTTGGGGGGGTCCCCCATTTTAATAGCTAGTAAAGGCTAGGTATTCAGCTGGGGGCTGATATTAGTAGTCTGGGAAGCTCCGTGGGTATTACCCCCTTCCCAGGCTTCAAACATCTGCCCCAGCTGTCTGCTTAACCTCCGCTAGAGACTAAAATTATGGGGAACCCCACGCCAATTTTTTTTTAAATAAATCCTTTATTTTAACACTAAATGACAAGTACAGTAATCAACACTGTCACTGTACTTCATATATATGTGACTGACATGTTTCTATCTATCTAATCTATGTATGATTCTCTATTCCTTCTAATCTAAATTGTCGGGTACAGATGCTGAATTGCCGGCCGGCTTTTTTAAAGAGACGGTGCACGAAAACACTATTATATTTTTTAATAAATCCTTTACACTAAATGACAAGTACAGTAAGCAACAATGTCACTGTACTTCATATATATGTGACTGACATATTTCTATCTATCTAATCTATGTGTGAAGCTCTATTCTTTCTGTTGTAAATTGTCGGGTACCGGTGTATGCCGCTGATGAAAATGGATGATAGTAATGTTGTTGTTGTATGCCTTATGTTTATGAGTGACAGTTTTCCTGCTATATACCTGCATGTCATAAGAATTTAAATTAAAAAAGGACCATGTTAAATTCAAATCTGTTTTTTTAAAATTTTTACCGGTGTTTGGTATGCGTTGGAAAAGGGGTAGTCTTATACGGTGAATATATCCTAAACTCTATATTTTAACAGGAAAGTAGGGGGTTCGTCTTATACACCAGGTCGTCTTATACGCCGGAATATACGGTAGCTGCCTCATTCATTTTTTGCAATTAGGACTTCGTACAGGATGCCAGGATCTTCTAGGTACTGTTTCAGCTGCAACTTGATGTCTTTGCTGATAAACCCCGTTCACCAATGATCTCATGAACTTCTTCTGGACTAGTCCAGCATCAAGCTTCTCCTTCTTCTCCATCTCTGGATGCAAACAACAGTCTATCCTTCAGTTCAATTGCTCTGAACAAGAAACTTTGGGGTGATTCATTATTTTTCTGAGAGGTTAATGAGTCGGTGGAACAATTCTTTTAAAATCATCTTCAGCTGTTGCAAGGTCAATTGACTCTTCATTTGTAGCATACTACGGAGGTTCAGTCCTGGGCTGATCGCTCCCCTCGACGATCTCATGTGGCTGGTAGCCTTTCTGTAAGCCTGCATCGATCTGATGCAACAAGTTCATATAAGACAGTTTCTCTTTCTGTTCACACTCTCCAATCTGTCCCAGGATCTTGAATTCTTTCCTTATGGTGATTTGTGGTGTTAGAGAGGACTGTCTTCCTGATTTATCTAACTCAAGCAGGTTAAAGGTTCTGTCTGAGTCTGTCACCCGTTCAGAGGTCTTGGTTGATTCCTGCAGGGCTGTTAGGGCTTTGAATTGCTCTTTCAATTCCTGTAGTTCTGTCTGCGAACGGAGATTCCCGCTTTTGGTAATTGGTGCCGCCCCTCCATCCTCCAACTTCAAACCTGGTTAGAAACTGTGTTAGCTCCTGGAGGATATCCCCATGACGTCTTCAGCTTCTTTCTTCCCCAGCTCATTCATTTTTGCATTACTGGCAGCTAACAGTTGCCTGCGGTTGTGTGCTTTAGAAATCTGTTCTTCTGACATCTTTATATGTTCTGCTACTGTTCTTAGTTTCTTCACAGGTTAATTGAAGAAGCAACTCACTAATTCTGTTCATTTGTATTTCCACATCCATTGCTGCTAGTGAGTTTTCTTTAGGGCTGGTCCCCTTTAACTGGTGTAGCAGAGTTAAATTGAGGTGCTGTACTGCTGTGTTTTTCCAGAAACTTTTCCTCTTCTCCCTCTACACGCTAATTCCCGCTCAGGACTCCCCGTACGGACCCCCAATGTTACACGCACGCTGCTAGGTTCAGATAGGGCAAAACGGGTTTCGTTAATTCTTTGGAATCCTGGAGGAACCGTTACTCACGGCGGCCATAGGCTGCAGCTTCTCTCAGACACACGATAGATTCAGTTGCTGACCAGACACATCTGACAAGAATCTTTTTCAACAAGTTAACAGTGGAATTTAATCTGAAGCACGGCCAGTGCAATTCAGGGATATTACAGCAACAATCTTCATTACAGTACAGTCTGAGTTTCTTAAGTAACCAGCTCCAGTAACAATACAGTAGTTTCTTCACAAGCAACAGTATTACAGTCTCTTCAGTAGCATAATTCAGCATAGATTAGATCTCTTAGCAGCACACTTCTATGCATACACAACCACAGGCTTTTCCTTTACAAGGACACAATAGTACACAGCATTCTTTATCCTGCATGGAGATGGCAGGGGGGGGGTTTGATGAGGGAGATGATCCCTGTGACACAATTCCTTCCAGTCCTTATCTTCCTGCCCAATAATACTCTGCATTGTTAGTTCAGGGAGTTTATCTGACCTGTGTGTAGTTTCTCTCCTGATCTGAATCCTGTTCAGTTGCCTTCTGTCAGATACAGATAACACACCACCTTTCTCTTCCGCTTCAGCCAGACTACAATAACAAGTTCCCCACAATCCCCCTGGGGCTCTGTTAAAACACTCCCTGTCTCCTGTCACTGTGTTAACCCCTCTAGTTGCTGGATGCTTCTGAAGCACAACACTTCCTGTCTGCTGTGCTTGTGTTTTTTGTAACAGTTGCTGGATGCTTTGGAAGCAACAGCACAACTTATGCATGTCACAAAGAGGATGATGTGAGGTTCTAGGACGCTGAGGACCCTTGAGAGCTCTAGACTACTTCCCAGCCATGTAGACTTGAATGCATCATGATGACTTGCCATGGAAGTATGGATCGTCTCCAAGAGATGGGGAAAGAAAGTCAAACCACCATTGAAGTGAGTGACGAACACATAAGGGTAGGAGCATGGTTTGGTCAAGAGAGCCCTTGGACTTGTTCCACTGTGCCAAAAGGCTTGCTAAAAAGGCAGATGTGAAACTAGATGTATGGGATAGCTTCCATGGATTAAACTATGGTTTCCAGTACTGGCATGCAGTGCCAGATAGAGATTGCGTGTGTGGAATTTTTCCATAGGAAAGAAAAATTTGGCCAATGTATGTGACGTCAAAATGAATCCTTCAAAAAGGTTAAACTGTGCAAGGTGAGATAAGATTTTGGAAGGTTGATTATTTAACCAAAATAAGTTAGTGTATGCAGCATAATGTGAAGGTTCTTCCAGTTTGTTTTGGATGGTGTTTTGAGATTATCCAAGGAGGGGACAACAACACCACCCATGGAGTGGAGGAGGGCTAGCAGAGAGGCAAGGACCCTTGTTAAGACTTCTTGGGTTATAGCCAGGATGAATGGGAGAAATAGGTAGTAGTTGGGACTGATAAAACAGGAAATACTGAGGAGTCTGGCAGATGGGGATGTATAGATAGTCATCTTTGATGTTTATGAAGAGGAATTCTCCCTGTTCCATTGATGCAATGATTGTCCTGAGGGATGACGTCTTGAGAAGTTGCACCAGCTGCACCTGACCACAGTGGTTGAGCTGTTTGAGGTTCAAGACCATGCATATTGAGCAATCCTTTTTGGGGTCAATAAAAATAAAAACTATGTAAGTGGTCTGATTAAGGAACAGGAACTATAAGCAGTTGCTCCAAAAGATCCTGGGTGGTGCAAGAAAGGCAGGAAGTTGGGGGGCATAGGGCAGAAGTAGCTTGAGGGCCTGGAAGGCAATTTTTTTTAAGCCCCTGGAAATCACCTCTTATACCTAAAAGTCTTAAATACTGGAGAGCCAGACATCTCTGATAAGAAAATGACGCAGTCCCCATCCCACTCAAGTCTTTTCATAACAAGCTGGGCTTGACCAAAGAGGATTTGGAGGCCCGATGATGAGGATGGCAGGAGGGGGTAACTCCATAATGATCAAGCACTATGCAACGCTTGATTCTGGGCTTTAAATCCACTCTATTGTAAATGTATGGTGCAGGGTTACAGCTCCTGCAATTTAGCAGGAGCAGATAGGGTTCCCAGCTGTCACACACAGCCAGGAACCATGGGGACAAGACATAAGTGGTGCATTCTCTTTTCTGTCTTCTATTTCCCCGACTGCACAGAACTCAATGAGCGTTGTGTCTACAAATGCATCATCATTGACCAGGTTACTGTAGGACTTTATGACCACATGATCGCTCAGCATCTGGCCTGCATAGCAGAGGTGCTGGATCCAAGTAGACCCAGATCAGCTTTGCCAGTGACTCGTGTAACTCAAGGGGGCTGTTTTCTTCCTGTAACAGAAGCTACTATAGATGCCTCAGTAAGGTTGTGTGCAGACGATACGGAGCTGCTGCGGGTTTGACGCTGCAGACTTACGCAGCGTCAAACCCGCAGCGGCCAGATGTTACAGCATAGTGGATGGGATTTGTAGAAATCCCATGGCCACTATCACTATGTGTATCTGGGCACCTGAGAAAACTGACATGCGGCGCGTCTTTCCAGACCGCAGCATGTCAATTTCTCCTGTGGGTCCGCATGCGGGCTTTCCCCATAGACCTAACCTCTATGGGAAAAGTACGCATGTAAAAAAAAAAAAAAAAAGGCTGCCGCTCATTTGCATAAAATGAGGGAAGCCCCAGGTTCCGCATCGTGAGCACATACCCTTACAGTAAAAAAAAAAAGATCAATCAAAAGAAGAAAAAAAAAGTTCCCCCAAGATCTTTGGTGATCTCTTTGGGAACAAATTAGGTAAAAAAAAATTATTCATGTAACATAAAAGAAAACTGTACACAGTCTAAGTTTACAAATGACCAAAGTAACCTGGAGAATTCCTTCAAGAGGACAAACGCGAAACCTTCAGTTGCAGGAAAGGTCCACAACGAGGGCAGACTGCTGAGACATGTGGCATGCTCAGCTTCTCATAGGGTTTTATGTACCCCTATAAAGTCAACAGCGTAGAATCCATGGAGGTCTTTGGATGCTTCTAAGGCTATGTGCCCACGATGCAGAAATGAAGCAGAAAATTTCTGCAGCATTTCTGCATCTCCCTGGCAGAAAAAAACGCATGCAGATTGTGCATGCGTTTTTCCTGCAGAATACATGCGGATCCACATGCGGGTTCACATGTGTTTCCGCATGCAGATTGACAAGCTCTTTCCAGGCGATAGCATCACTTGGAAAGTGCTTGACAACTAGGTCACACTATATAAATCCATGCAACCGGCATGGATTTATACAGTGTGAACCGTAAAAATTAAAACAAATAAAGCTATACTCACCCCCAAGGCCCCGGCGTGGCTGCAGCGCTTGTTCCTGTCTGGTTCCTGGATGCCGGCATATCGCGAGACAGAGCGGTGAAGGGCCTGCGGTCACATGACTGTGACGTCACCGAAGGTCCTTCAGCGCTGCTGGCATTCAGAGAGAAGCCGCCGGACAGGTGAATATAAACTTTATTTGTTATTTTATTCTTTTTTTACAGGTACAATGGTACCCAGGTCTGGATGAGAGTCTCCTCTCCTCCAGAACTGGGTACCATCCGCACATAGAGACGCATAGAAGCCGCTTGTAAAAATGTACAGTCGCGGTTTCTATGCGTCTCAATGCAAGTCAATGGCGGGAGTTCCGCTGCACTTCCGCAAAATTAAATGACATGCTGCGGATTTTTGTACGCAGCATAAACGATGCGGAAAAATCCGCAGCATGTGCATAGAACATGCGGAATCCCCTTGGGGACCATGGGGTGCGGATTACCTAGCGTTTCACAAGCGTTTCCGCTGCGGAAATTCTGCAGCATAAACGCTTGAAAAACGCTACGTGGGCACACAGCCTTAGTATGTGCCATAACTGTTTGTCATGGACTTCTGTGGGCTCTATTGAAGTTGATGAAGCCTAGAGAAGACTATGGATGAGGCCCGTGCAGGTTTAGCTTCTCATGGACTTTTATCGGCTCCGCTGACTTCAATGGATGCCATAAGAATCTATGAAATGCTGTGTAAAGGAGTAAGATATACATGAGCTAAATGATAGCACTGGGTAAACTTTCTGGAGGGAGTAATGGCATAAGTGGTTCCCCCGAGGCTGGTAATAAGGTTGAAAATGACTGACCTAGAGGAAGTGCAAGATGACAAAACTTCCCATCTGAAAGCTTTATCCATATATACAAGACCAACTTTCCATTAACAGCAGCAGAGTAGCTATAAAAAATAGCTATATAGCCTGAAGATTAGGTTTTTTTTCCTGATATAAAACCATTCCAGGACTTCTGATGTATAACACTGCACTAGCCAGAATTGATCCTTTTTAGTCTTCAAGATGGGTAAAGCACCAGATTTTAATTTTTAACAAATATGTTGTAAATGATGCAATGTACAACTTATTAACATACTATTATTAGCAGCCCAGCCCCAATGTCTTTCAAAGAAGAGCAGCCCGTTAGTACTGTCTCCTCCATGGACTGCACAATGCTTTGGTCCTAAACATGGACGATGATGGAGGCGCATGTGACCAGACGTGTCCATCAGACGCATTGAATAATGTGCACACAATGGGAAACAAGTGCACGAGCCCTGTTATCCAGGATGGATTTATCATTATTTATTTAACTTCATTCTACATAAGTTTACCTCACATAGCAGAAATTAAATTCAAGGGAAGGAATATAAAGGGTGTTGTCATGATGGACTCCAGGATGTTCCTTCTAACAGCACCACCAGGAGGAGTACCCCATAAACTATTCAGGGCGGGATAACTGCTTGCAGGACTTTCCTCCAAAAAGGCTGCTTGTTGGTTTGGCAGAATGTCCAGCTTACAGTGCCTGTAGAAGGTATTTAGACTTGACCAGGTCGCTGCTCTGCAGACTTGGTCAACAGAAGTCTCCGCTCGCTTGGCCCATGAAGAAAAGATTGCTCTTGTTGACTGGGCCCTGAGGTTCTCTGGAGTAGTGGGCTACACTGATTCCAGATTTTATCCACCTTGCCCGCTTAGATTTTGAAGCTTTCTTTCCTCTGTTCTTTCCACCAAATTAAATGAAGAGGTTTGAATCTATTCGCAAATCGCTCGTGGCATTCATGTACTATAGAACCACTCTTCTTACATCCAAGCAGTGAAATGAAAGCTCTGGTAGGTGTGTAAAATGATTTCCTGATTCAAATGAAAGTTTGTCACTACTATAGGCAGGAACACTGGATCCAACCTGAGTATGATACAGTCCTGTAGAACCCTCAGATATGGATCTCTGATGGACAAGGCCTGAATTTCCCCTATACGCTTTGTCACTGTTATCGCCACCAGCATGGCAGTCTTCAGGCATAGGGATCTTATACACTGCTTAAAAAATAAAGAGAACACTTAAACAACACAATGTAACTTCAAGTCAATCACACTTCTGTGAAATCTACCTGTCCAGTTATGAAGCAACACTGATTATGAATAAATTTCTCCTGCTGTTGTGCAAATGGAACAGACAACCGGTAGACACAGACCATTTCTCTGTTCTCATCCTTTTTGGCTATTGTTTTGGTCACTTTTGCATTTTGTCATTGCTCTCACCCCTAGAGGTACAGTAGCATGAGGCGGTGTCTACAGTACAACCCACAGAAGTTGCTCAGGTAGTGCAGCTCATCCAGGATGGCACCTCAATGCGAGCTGTGGCAAGAAGGGTAGCTGTGTCTGTCAGTACAATGTCCAGAGCATGGAGCAGATACCAGGAGACAGGCCAGTACACCAGGAGGGGGCCATAGAAGGGCAACAATCCAGCAGCAGAACCGCTACATCCTCCTTTATGCAAGGAGGAACAGGAGGAGCAGTGCCAGAGCCGTGCAAAATGACCTGCAGCTGGCCACTAACATCCATTTGTCTACTCAAATGGTCAGAAACAGACTCCATGAGGGTGGTATGAGGGCCCGACATCAGCAAGTGGGTGTTGTGCTTGCAGCCCAATACCGTGCAGGGCGATTGGCATTTGCCAGAGAACATCAATATTGGCAGATTGCACATTGGCACCCTGTGCTCTTCACTGATGAAAGCAGGTTCACACTGAGTACATCTGACAGACGTGACAAGAGTTTGGATATGCCGTGGAGAATGTTCTGCTGCCTGTAACATCCTCCATGATCGGTTTGGCAGTGGATCAGTAATGGTGTGGGGTGGCATTTCTTTGGAGGGCTGCATAGCCCTCCATGTGCTAGCAGGAGGTACCTCGACTGCCATTAGGTACCAGGATGAGATCCTCAGACCTATTGTAAGACCATATGCAGGTGCTGTAGTCCCTGGGTTTTTTCTGATGCATGACAATGCTAGGCGTCATGTGGCTGAAGTGTGTCGGCAGTTCCTGCATGATGAAGGCATTGATGCTTTGGACTGGCCTGCCCATTCCCCAGACCTGAATCCAATCGAGAACATCTGGGATCAACAGGTCTTGTTCCATCCACCAATGCCACGTTGCACCACAGACTGTTCTGGAGTTGATGGATACTTCAATCCAGGTCTGGGAGGAGATTCCTCAGGAGAACATCCACCACCTCATCAGGAGCATGCCCAGGCATTGTAAGAAGGTCATACAGGTGCGTGGAGGCCACACACACAGTACTGCGCATCATTTCCTTGTCTTGAGGAATTTCCACTGAAGTTGGATCAATCTGTAATTTGATTTTCCACTTTGATTTTGAGTATCATTCCAAATCCAGACCTCCATGGGATATTAATTTTGATTTATACTGATCATGTTTACGTTTTATTGTTCTCAACGCATTCCACTATGTAATGAATAAAGATATGCCACTGGAATATTTCATTCAGTGATATCTAAGATGTGGAATTTTAGTGCTCCTTTTATTTTTTTGAGCAGTGTATTTACATCCTCCAGAGGCTCATATGGAGGTTTTCAGAGGGCATTTAGGACTAGGCTGAGATCACATGGAGGGATGGAGCTTTTAATCGTGGGTCTAAGTCTGTGGATAGCTTTCATGAATCTTCCAATCCAGGGATGATTAGCTAAATGATAGTAAAACAAAGTACTTAAGGCTGATATCTGAACCTTCAGTGTATTGGGTCTTAGCCCTATGTTAAATCCTGACTGTAGGAAGTCTAGGATCCTCGGGATGTGTGGATGGGAGAAATCAGATATGGATCCCCCATTCTGTGAACAGAACGTCTATAGCAGAAGTCACGGGTTTTGTACTTTTCTGGAGTGTAGCTACAACTGAAATCAGAAAGACCCTAGGATCTCAGGATCTGCCTTTCAGGATTGAGGCTGACAGATGAAGTACTTTCACATTGTGATGGTATACCAGACCCTGGAACAGAAGGTCGTGTCTTGATGGTAGGAGGATGGGGCTCTCTAGAGCTATCTGCCTTAGAAGGGAGAACCAACTTCTCCTGGGTCAGAATGGACCTATTAGAATTACTGTGGCATGATCTTCCGGAATCTCTCTCAGTACCCTCAGGATTAAGGGAAATGGAGGGAAGGCATATGCCAGGTCCATGTCCCAATTCTAGGACAAGCAGGATTGTCCCTTGAAGGAAAATAATTTTTCCATCTTCCTGGAGGCAAACAAATCTACCAGAGGGATACCCCAGCGCTCTGAGTTAATTGATGGAACAACTTCATGGTCAGGGGCCATCCTGATGGATGTATTCCTTTTGCTGCTGAGGAAATCCACAGCCTGATTCTGTTACCCCTTCATATGTACTGCTGAGAGGGCTAGAACTGTACTTTCTGCCCAGCGGAATATTTCCGAGGTGAAGAACTTAAGATGGGGATGCTTTGGACCCCCCTTGATGATGTAAGGAAATGGTAGTGATGTTGAGTGTCTGAGAAAATTCTGACACACCTGTCATGAAAGTTAGCCGCCATCTTAGGCATGATACATCATACCTGAAGATATTCCCTATTGTCATTTCAAAAAATCCCTCACACAGCTCCTACCATGGCACATTTCTCCAGCCCCTGGTAAATAGAGCAATTCGCCCCCCACCTCTGGAGATCAGTCTCCAGGAACTTCTTTGATATGGTAAATAGATGGGCCAGCTTTGTTGTGTCCAAGCAAGACAGAGTCAGCGAGACCCTAGGGGGTAATTAACACCTTGATGTCACTTGAAACCAGAAGCAAACCATTTGGGCAAGTCTGAAAACCTCTCCATTGTCTCAAGAAACCATGTGCTTTCTTTGTGGAAAATGGCCACCAAAAGCTACAGATATACTATCAATTCATAATCACACGATACAAGTTAGGGAACCCAAATAAAATGTATCATGTGGGGAAGGTGCCCGCAGACACAATCATGGGACTTATAAATCCATGAGTGGCCTGGAAAGCTAGATATTTAGAAGAACCATATACAAGGTCCCAGGGGAGGCATGTTTAGAGTCAATGGCTTCCCCAGAAGAGTAGGATCACGATGAGACCTCTGGTGATACGATGAGATCACCCCAGGGGAAAGTTATGGGTACTTTTCTCAAATGAAGCAAAAACTGGCATTGGTAGGGGGGCGGGACTTAGTAAACTGACATCACCAAGAGTGGGCTTGACAGGACTCTAGTATAGCCGACAGCCAGAAACCCCCTTCAGTTTTGACCCAGGAGATGATGTGAACAACTCCTAACGTGGGGTCCAGGTCTCCGAGTGGGAGGAGCACCTTTGCCACCTGCTACTGAGGCTTGGACGACTGCAACTAAGCTTGAACCTGTGGGATAGCAAAGCCTCCCTTGCACCACAAGAACGGTAACTGATTTATCGTTGTTATTCCTGTGTTTTGTATTTCTAATTGCTATATCTCTTATTCTGGCCAAATACCGTTGTATGGTTAATTGTATAGCCTTGTAATCTAGTGTATTCTTATAATCGATTAAATCATAAATTAATCGTGGGCTGTATCCTTTACTCTGCATATACAAATCCATTGGTCCGGAAACGCTTGGCTGAAACGCTACTGGGTTGGTTCCTGACCCGATACAAGTCTATTAACGGACCGGGCTTGTATCAAACGAGAACTGGTGGCAGCATACCATCTGGGGGATTTGAGGAAGGCTGGCAGTGACGGTCGGAGGTGTGGATATATTACTGGCGCAGCCAGGGAAATATATATACCGCCCTCACTGCAGAGGGCCTCAAATACCCAGTGGGCTAAAGGACGGCCTCTCCGGCTACCACTCACTCTAGGTGCAGTACCTTGACTGACCTGAGAGGCAAGGGGGCGCCAGAGAGTTGTGCCTGTATCATGGCGTCACGGATTGGTGACGTGTAAGGGACAACACACCACCGTGTTTTTCCCCGCTGGTAGCAGCTTCCTGGCACTACTTACTCTAGGTGCAGTACCTTGACTCACCTGAGAGGTAAGGGGGCGCCAGAGAGGCATTTCATCACAACACTGTTTTCTTAGAATGGGCCAACACCTTTGTAACATTTCCCACACAGCCCATAGCTCTCTGTAGTTCAAGGATCTGGGTCGAACTAATGCTGACCAAGTATCCAGAAAATATTAGCCATCTACGTGGGCTTCTCAACCACTGTGGTTTGCGTCGGTAGTGACCTTCACGTGTGGGGACAGAATCCATGGTTTACCTCTCTGAAGATTTATTTGGAGAGGTCCACCAATTCAGAGATTCCTTCACTTCTGTCAATAAACTTATTTTCTTGTCCAGACACCATGGCGATCCATCCCAGGAAGATAAAATCGCTTGTTGCAAGTCCCTTCTGTGGAATTGGCTCCACTGAACGTTTGATATACAAGATGTCATTAGACCTAGGACTTTCATTACCTCTCTGAGCGATATTCGTGCATTTTTTTTTTGAAGACACTGAATTTTTTGCTCTGATTTCCACCGGTTCCTGTTCTGGGAGAGATTAAGAACATTGGCTTGACCCCAAGAAAGATCTGTCTCTCTGGCCTGAGGTCTTATTTTCCCCAATTTATAATCAATCCAACCCAGGCTTTCTAACACAGATGATTGTAGCTAGATGGACCCTCAGTTGTTGTTAGGAGTCTTCTACTAGAAGAAAGTCGTCCAAATACGGAATAAAAACTTTCTTAGCAAGGCCATTACCTCTGCGACCAGCTTCGTAAAGATGCGAGGGGCAGAAGAAAGGCCAAATGGAAGCCGCTGGAACTGCTGGATTTCATTCTGTTCTTTCACTGCAAATCTCAGAAACTTCTGACATGAGGGACGAATGGCTGCATTGTAGTAAGCATTTTTCAGGTCCAGGGTACACATCACAGTATCTTTCCCTATTATGGGTACGATTGACCTTACGGATTCCATTTTGAATCTGTTGAACGATATCCAATAATTTAAAGGGGTTGTCCGGACCACATTGATAAGTCTGCAGTCACTCTGTGTGACTGCAGACTTATGAATCCCCCCAGCATACGCACTGTGGGGATTCGCCGTTTTTTTAACCCGGGACCGGAAGGTATGTATGAGTTATACATACTCCCGCCCAGAGGGCGCAACCTTGCTTCCATACACTTGCATGTAGTGAGGCCGCCACATCTAATGATGCGGCCAACCAGTGGGCGTGGCTGACTAGAGGGTGCGGACTCGCTTAATACAAGTGTATGGAGCGAGGCCACACCCACTAGACGGGCTCTGGACGGGCGTGTGTATAACACATACATGACCTCCGGTCCTTGGTCAGAAACCAGTGAATCCCCGCAGCGCACAGTGCATGCCCTGGGGAGATTCTTAAGTCTGCAGTCACACAGAGTGACTGCAGACTTATCGATTTGGACCAGACAACCCCTTTAATGTTTTTTGATTTATTATGGTCGCGCAAGTTGCTTCTGGGCTTCTTTACTGGGAACAGACTTGAATAGTGGCCCTGATACCATTCTGACTGCAGAATGAGCACCAGTACTCCCGAGCTCAATAAATCTTTTACTTCTTCTAGAAGTTTGACAGACTACTGGAGATTGTGCAGATGTTAATTGGAATCTTTCTGGAATCTGAGTGAACTCTGTTCTGTAACCCTTAGATATCGTATGAATGACACTGATTCTGGGAGCCTTCCTGCCAACATTTGAGGAAAAAACAAAACAAAAAAATTCTCCCCCTGCCCAATAACACCTCTGTTTTCAATGCCTTCCTGTGCTCAATCCTGGATTAATTAGTGAACCTCTTCCTCTACCATCCTTTGGGTAGCTGTATCTGCCGGTCTTCCCTTTCTACTCCTGTCTCTGATGAGAAAAGGTTCTACAAAGGAAGTTAACCTTTTTGGATTCTCTTCTGGAAATCCTCTTTCGTGTCCTTCTCCAGGATGTCATCTAGAACTAGGTCGAATACCTGAAGGCCAGAAAAGGGAATAAAACATAATATTCTTTGAATGGCTATCCCCTGACCATGTTTTAAGCCTTATAGCATGCCTTGCTGCTTTAGAAATTACATCATTCCTCACAGCGAACCGGATGGACTGCCAAAACATCTGCCATAAAGCCTGTTGCCATTTTCACTAAGGGCAGAGATTCAAATACATCCTCTCTTGGAGTTTTCTACCTCAAGTGGCTAATTCATCTATCCATAAGTACATTGATCTAGCGACCAAGGTGGGTGATATGATGGCTCTGATAATGATGGAAGGTCTCCCAGGCTCTCTTAAGTAGGTTGTCCAATTTCCTATCCATAGTATCTTTGAGGCTCTAGGAATCCTTAAATAGGACTGAGGATTTTTTTTTGCTGCTCTGGCCACTGGAATATCAATTTTTGGGACCTTTTCCCATATCTTGACATCTGGTTGAAATACTGTGGGATAACCAACCTTTTTCCCGCATCCTCCCATATCATTGCTCTGATGTGTTTACGAATTGGGGGCCCGAGAACCAGGAGGAATAGTGTTTTCCCAAACATCTCATCTTGGATTGACGTGGATTCATGCGTCTCCTCAATTTTCATTGTGCTTTTTACTGCTTGCAGAAGCGCATCTGTATTCTCTGATGAGAAATCATTTTTCTTCTCAGGTAATAAAAGGGCAACACTTTTGCCCTCATCCATCTCATAGTAAGAGTGGCATGATAACTCCCCTTCTTCTAAGCTTGAATCCATGTCCCATCTAGGTCTCTTATGACGAGGAGTAGACTGGGGAGATAGAGGAGAGACCAGACCAGATACAATGTTTTGGACTTCCTTAGTGAAGCATTGTCCTCATATCGGCCATGAAGGAGGTTCGTTCCCTCCTTAACCATCTTGGAAATCCACACTGAACATAGCTGTTTGCTGTATGCTTCTGGCAATTTAATGCTACATGTGGCACATCTCAACCTTCTTAGTATCTGAAGTAGTTTTTTAAAGGATCTCCTTATCCTATGAAAAACAATAAAATACAATATAGCCATCTGAGGGAATAAGAAAGGTGACCTCTGTCCCCTGACTTCAATCACTTGACCAAAGGATTGCTCTACAGGATTTTCAGAACAGCTAGGATTTTGCCCCTTCATTTCTAGCAAAAGCTGCACTAGTAAGGTCAGCCACAGGATCCAAAATACATAGATAGATCTCACCTGGCTTACATCATCTGACTCGTCAGAACTGGATTGATCAATTTCCTGCCCATATCCGATTAGAGCCATCTCCACCCAATAGTGATCTGGCTTCTGTTGTGGTCCATGCTGGAACTTACACCAGCAGATTTCAGCGTCTGCCCCCCGAAATCAGAAGTGCGCTCCACCCTGGAACGCATGCCAGGCACAAGAGGCCTTTGGCGCTGCTCCCGGAAATGTAGGTCATTCTGGGATATATGCTGGGCGAGTCATACTGTACCCTCCTCATCCGCATGTGCTGGCAGGAAGCCAAGAGCCCTACACAGAGGGAAGCGGCTGCATCGGGAACCCATGGCTCAACTGGGAAGGCTGAGGGACCTCTACCAAGAGACGTGTTGGCCACGGACCCTGCGACAGGAGCAAAAGGATGAACCCCTCCGATCCGAAGTCTACGCACATATAGCGCACCTCTCGTGTGTCTGACCCTTATAGGGACAGGAAAAACAATGGTGGGAGGCCCTATCAAGGATAAGAAGAGCTACCTTCTGGTGGTGCTGTCAGTTGGGACGTCCTGGAAAACCTCACCAGCTCCAGACATATGTCTGCCCTGTAGTGACACTAAGCGAAACTGAATAGCTTGGCTGTTAATAGGAGGGTGTAGCCTGCTGGGGAAGAGCCGACATTTTTCTTAATTATAATGCTTATTCTCAGTCTCCTGGTGGCAGCAGCGTACACCCATGGCCTTTTGGGTCCCCCAATGAAACGACCAAGAAAACCTGAACAATAAGTCATTTTCTGATAACACATTCTGTCTAAGACAACCATATCTTGCTGAATAAGAATCACATAAGATAGAGTAATTAATATCATAGTATTTTTTTTTTTGCAGTGTTCACAATTGCTAATTGAGAAACTCAAAACGTGAGACCATTGAGAATCCGCAGACACCAAACCATTGTAGTCCATGTAAGTGAAGCAAAGCATTTATTTTATTTCAGGACTGAACGCCATCCAAGTTATCAAAAAACAAATACGGTTTAATAGGAAGTATGCCATTTTATTTAAACAATTAAGATTTTTGATTCTTCACAGACCTCTGTATCTTAAAGCAGAAAATGTAATATTACAGGTGTCCATGAAGTGCATTAAATGTTAACATTTCTCGTTAAATTATATGTAATGCAGTCTTTCCTCACTTTATATCTTACATGGATTCCTGTTAACAGTAAAAAGTGGTCAAAAAAAAAAAAAGTTGCACGTTCACATAGAATTCTGGCACACAAAGTCTTACCATCACCTTCGTAGTAATGTCTGCTGGTATACAATAAAGGCATGCATATCTCAGCATTGATATACTTTTACCTGGCCAATCGGAATAAAAATGGCTGCCATTCCGACAGGTATGATAACCGCAAACATTACAATTTTTTTTTTTTTTTTTACTTGACTTCTGTTAATACTTTAGATTTAGGGAGGGGAGGAAAAAAATATGAAGATTCTCAAACAGATCTCGTCAGAGCGGGCGGAAAAAATGCATCTTGTCACCATGTGCTGCAGTTCTCCCTGGCGGGGAAGGATATATGGTAAAGCATATGACATGCTCAATTGCTGGTAACGTGGTGAACTGTATCATGGCAGCTGCTGGTTGGATTAAGATTTTGCTCAAAAAAAAAAAAAAAAAAAAAGGCAGAACATGTGCTCAAAGTCATATCTAGGGTCATCAGATTGCAGATCATTCGGCTCTCGCATCAGTCGACAAATCACAGACATATACACGGGAATATGATGGCGATTCAAATTCTATTTTGTACGTGGGAAAAAAAAAATCAGGTTTATGAAACTAAATAGAAAGAAGAATGAAAAAAAATAATCTAGAAAGTTACATTTTTTAAAATCATTTATCAAGATTTATAATAAATCTGTACAAACTACAACATAACTAGCTAACTGAAGGATAGTACAGTTCATGTGTGTTTGGACTGGTCAGAAAAAAATTGCTTTTTCCTACAAAACTTCCCAAGAGGTGAAAGCAGGGTAAAAAAAAAAATAATTAGAAAGCTGAAATTTTTATAGTTCTTAACTGAATGTCGTGCAGTTTAGGAAAACCTGTGTTTTTGCTTTTCCATATGATCAAAAAAAAAAAACGTGCACAAGTTGGAGCTTATTAATTGAACGAGCGTCACTCCAATTTGCCAAGAAATCTCAAATCATACCAAGGAAAAAAAAAAATCCTTTTTTATTAAAATTGTGAATTATCCACCACTGCAATCTACCTCCACCAGAACAACACTTTATTGTATGGCCGTCAGCAATAATGCACAAGAAAACTAAAAGGAAAAAAAAAATAATAAATGAAGACGTAAAACTAAAAGATGACGAGGGCTGGGAAAATACTAGAACAGGAACAGGTTTATGATGGAAGAACCAGCTGTGGTTCCAAAATACACAGTGCTGATCCCAGTCAGGAAACTGGATGAGGGTAACACTAGTCATACCCATAGGGAATCATCTATAGGAATTGTTTCCAAAGCTCCAAGTTTTTGATTTTTTTCTCGAATATCCCAACTAGCAAACATACATACTGTAAAGCTGACTACTGTGTGAGAAGTACAAGAGTTGAAAATAAACAAGTCTTCCTAAACTACGAGAATTTAGGGGAAGAAAAGAATGGAGAACAAGGTTTTTTCTTCTTGGCAGAAGTCCACCTAACTTCACAATTCTGTTCTTTGGCTGCTTCTTTTCAGCTAGGTTTTTTTTTTGTATTATTAAAGGCCATGCTTCATCTCCTAGCCTCTTCTGTGCTAAACTGGTCAAATACAACCAGCAGTGTAACCCAAGAAAACGGACAGCATCTTCTTCACGGCAAATCCTTGATGGCCCCAGTTTTCCCCCCTTTACGAACAGGGTTTAGCATTTCCTCAATTGTTGACAGGGTCACATGGAAGAGTTCGAGATCACCATGCTTGTCTGGAGGAGACCCAATTTCTTTCTGCAGCCGTTTGTCAGACATATTTGTCAGATCTTCCATAGCAGAAAGACAATCACGTTAACCAGACGGTGAGCGTTATACTCTGTGCCCTGGGGACTGCTGACCATTGATGTTTAACATTTCTCTGGGTGCAGCGTTCCTGTGGGATTCCTTTTCCCACTGCACCAGGATTTCCTAGATTAAGCCCCCAGTATACATCGCCACCGGCCTTGGCGCGGCTGTGGATGCCTGAGACTTGATTGATTCTGGTGGATTTCGGACTGAGCTGAACCAGGCGTGTTTGCAGTCTTCTCTCTCACACCCAAGCTGTCCAACCTTCATACAGCTGCGCCAGGTTATCTAGGTTTGTTGCCTCCTTAATCACAAAGTCCACCTAAAAGTAAAAAAATACAAATTGTTAAAAATAAATAATCCATGACATATCTCAAATAATCTACTAGAAAACGTGTACGTATGTAAATATACATGTAAACAGCAGAACCTTGTGTCTCCTCCTTCCCTAGACAAAAGAGCAGCACCGTACTGCATTCACATGGTAAAAAAAAACCTGACGCTTTTCTGGCGTGTTGCTATGACTAAGAGCTGCAAGATGCCAGAAACCCGTCAGGATTTTTTTACTAGGTGAATGCAACTATCAATGGTTTAAAGGAGGATGTTCTCCAGCACCAAAGCAAGTTACAACTTAACCTTTAATCATACAGGATAAAAAAATTAGCAGAATGTGCACAAATTAAAAAACACAATTATGCTTATGTGTTTTGGGTAGAAAAACCCTTAAATCACAGCTATTAAATGTTTTTCTATCTGAAAACATAAGCATTGTTTTTTTTTTTAATATGTGCATATTCTGCAATTTTTTTTATCCCATATGATTTAAACACCACTCCCATCTTTTTTTTTCTAATATGTCAGGGCTGGAGTGGTGCCACTAACGTAAGATCCCCTACTTTAGTCTTATACAAGCAGTCTTCAGCTCTTCCCGGCACCGCTCTGGTCCAATGTTACCATCTTGTGATCGTAAATACTGACTGACCGGAAGTCAGAGGTAACGTGCTGCGAGGGGCGCGTATCATTCCATGCTCGCATTGGCGTGCCCGTGACCTGATTGCAGGGCACCAATAGGCTATCATGTGAGTGTGGGGGGTCTGTTATCACGATTCTCCTGTGAAAGCTGGACCGTGGCCGGCATTCATAGGAGCTCGTGATTACCGCTATGTATAGTGCAAGTGATCAGATGATCGCAGCTTCAAAGTACCCTAAAGGGACTATTAAATACAATAAAAAAAGAAAAAAGTTTAGATATATGAAAAAAAAAAAAAAACCACAAAGTTGAAATAATCATCCTTTTGCCCCATTGAAAACAAAAAAAAATAAAATACACATTTCATATCATTGCATTCAGAAATGTCAGATCAAAATATAAAATTAATCCGATAAACAGTGCAACGAAAAAAATAAATTCAAAACGCCAGAAATACGTTTTTTTCGGCTGCCGCAACATTGCAATAGAATGCAATAAGAGGCAAAAACAAAAATATGGAAAATGGGGTGAAAGGGTTAAAGGCAAAGTTTTAACTACATTCCTTTGATGCTGGAGAACATCCCTTTTGGACCATTGAGAGCTATTTGACATGGAAGCCAAACATTATTTATATATATATATATATATATATATATATATATATATATATATATATATATATATATATATATATATTTATAATGCAAATACTATGCTCATTTTAAAACAGCACCCATTTATCCTTAGACCGGTATCTTGTCTACTATTTTAGCCATTAGGACTGCAGACATATAAAATCAAAGGTTAGGGTTTACCATCTGTATGGATCAGGTGCAGGTGGACACCGAAGCTGAGCATGGCCCATACACTGTGGGTTCCAGCTGTGTTATACAGCCAGCACCTATATAATTACATAGGTTTGGTATCGCTGTAAACGTACTGACCTGGAGAATCGTGCTGCCAGCCGATTTTTATCATACAATGGACAAGACAGGAGAAAATGAACACAAACCCAAAAAAAAACTATGATGTAATTGAGTTTTTCATTATTTCACACAAGTTGGAATTTTATTCTCGTTTTTCAGTACGTTATATAGTAAAGTGAATGATATCATTCAAAACTGGAAATAATCAAAAATGAAGCCCCCACATGGCTATGTTGACCGAAATATAAAAATGTATGGGGGAAAGAAAAAACTAAAATCAAAAAAAATCACTCGACCAATGTAAGGTTAAAATGTTGACATCATATTTTTTCTTAAAGTACCTGCTCTGCCACAGACATCCTCCTGTTCGGATCCACATCTCTCCCCTCCAGCTTGGCTTTCACACGCTTCCAGACGCTGACTGCATAAGAGTTTCGCTCTTGCACAGCTAAAAGAGAAGAAGGGGGAGTCTACAGTCAGAGGGATTTCTTTATAGGGTGCCATACGGTGCAGAAAGACACAATGAGCTGGATAATTACTAATTCATAATGAGGGTGAACATGAAGATGGATGGTAAACTGAATGGTGCACAAATAATCTGAAAGCAACATGAATCTTTGAGCCCTTTAAGAAGTTTGGGAACATTCTAACTGATCGCTAAGTTACAATACAGCGGCAAAGCAACTTGATTTGGCTTCCTTGATTGTCGCTTCTAGCCACTTAGTGTATTATAGGCTTTGCTCTTTTTCTGTACACCAGATACATCCATAAAATAAGAATGTCTACTTTCTATCACTCTAATATAACAAAATAAAAAAAAAGTAAAATCTCCTACTAATAAAAAAGTAACTCTGTTAGTATGGGAAGCCCAGGGCAAGTACCTTTGCCAGTTTTGGGATCCCGCACTGCCTTTTTAGGACTCGAGACTGCACACTTGACAGGTCCGGGAACAGTGCTGGGCGGGGTATCTGCGGATGGGGCCAAGTTTTTCTGAATTGGCTTTTTGGCATTCTGAGACATGCCCTCCGGCTGGGTCTTCTGGAGATTGTTGCTACGCACGGCTGTGAGATTTTAATAGGTATGGAATAAAAAGGCAAAAAACATTAGGAAATAGAAACTTACACACTGCTCCATGTCAAACACAATAAATATACGCATGTGCCTTTCCCTTTTCTTATCAAGTCATATGCATAACACTAACTAAAACCAAACAGCGCAATAGCATTAAAAAGTATTCCCATCTCCAAGATCCTCTCCCAATATGTAATCGATGTAATAATAATATTAGCAAATACCTCCAATTAGAAATGTAGTATAGTTCTTCTGATTTGCCCATGTGCAGGGCATTGCAGTTGCTTAGGTGTCCATGGTTACGACCAATAGCAGCTAGCTGTCACTATATGAGTGGTCGTAACCATGGATACCTATAAGCTACTGCAATGCCCTGCACACGTGTGAATGAGAAGAACTATACTACATTTATAATTGAAGGGTTTTGCTCATATTATTACACCTACTACATCTTGGAATAGGATCTTGGACATGGGAATACCCCTTTAAATAAAAAATAAAATAGAATCAAATGAAAAGAAACGCTATTGGAAGTAGTTGATGAAATCACCTGCAGCGAAGCTGGGCAGATACGTTGCTGTGGAGATCGGGCTGGTACATTCATTTGTTGAATCCGTTACCAAAGGCGATGCAAACCCCACCAAGTTGTCGTAGATGCTGGGGAGGAAAAAAAGTGTAGGGTACATCAATGTTAATCCAAAAACACAGTTCATTGGGGGACGCAGGCATCTTGGGTATGGGCTGCTGATATTTGCATGCTGACGTTTAGCACGTGTTTGCTTCTATCAACCATACCCCTCTTACAGACAGAGCTAAACCAGTATGGACTTAGGAGTAGGAACAACAGGGGAAAAAAAAACAAAAAACCTACATTCTAGAGGGAAAGAACCTTCAAGTCATGTCCCATGAGCAGATGAACCAAACAAGACATACTGAACTACGGGCCAGGTTTATTATCGCATTTGTACCATTTTATTTTTTAATCTCGTTTTCCGCATCTTTTTCATTTCTCTACTTGACAGCCTGAGACACAATGTGCCAGAAAGTGATAATTGTATGCTCACTGTACAAGATAGAGAGCGGCATGCCAGTGTAAGGAGACTTATAGGCCATGCAATGCTCCTCTGGGAAATTATATATTCAAATTGCCTCTTCAAGAGAGGAAGAGGGCTAGAACTCTAGTCCCTCCAATTGGAAGTAGCAATTTTAAGAGTCAATATGGACCGTTTAAACGAGCCTTGGTACATGACTTAGGATAGCCAAACCAGACTCGCTTTGCACTGACGAGGGGCAACACCCCTAAACGTGTCTGCAAATGAAGAGATCTATTTGGGCTGTATGAGTAGGATTTGACTGGGGTCTAGGGGGTACCGTTTATCCTTGTGGAGAGTGATATGCTTGGCATTACATCTGCAGGCAAATAGCATTTCTTGAGGTGAAAGGTTCCTTTTAAAAATGCAGGTAAAGTGGGGACTAAATTCTCCAATAAGGGAACACAAATGGGAGGTTTAGGGCACTACTACAAGGACGACACCTGCAGGAAGGAGCCACCAAGAGCTAGACCTGCCTTGGTCAACTAAGTGCTGATGGGAACAGGTAAGAGCGGAGAGGACCAGATTTCATGAGAGGGTGGTGCACATGGAGGCCACATAGGAGAGGGAGCGAGGTGCAGGACTGAAGCACTGCTGGCAATTGGTAATCGGCCAAAGGGACAGCTCCCAAGAAGAAATCTATGAAGAGGCTGTAGGAAGAGCGATAAGACGCATGCCAAGTTGCTAAACGTTGTGGAAGTTAGAAATGACCGCCCCATGCCCAGAAAGCCAGAAGAAGGGATACCAGCCCTGCGAAGGGTCTAGCTGTAGACAAGAGCCCAAGAAATCTCTGGGGACTTACCAGGAGAATATAATTTATTGAGATTGGGAGGAAGAGGAGGAGGGTTTCAATTTGATATTATTCTCTCCCTTTAGTATAACTCTCTGGTGACAGTGGTTTCAGTAGAGTTGATGCAGTTTACCCTTCTCAGAAAGGGGAATAACAGGGAGACAGCGTTGTCCCTAATTTGCATATGGAGGACGAGTGTGAAAAATATAAATGATAAAAACAGAATCCTGCAGAACAGCAGAAGTATCTGCCTTCTACATACAATCTTTCCGCAAAAGGATATTGTATTTAAAGGGAATCTGTCAGCAGGTTTCTGGTACCTTATCTGAGAGCAGCAAAACGTAGGGCTAGAGAGACTGATTCCAACGTTGTATCACTTAGATTACTATGTGCAGTCGTTCTGACAAAATCAGAGTATTTACATTTAGCAATGCAGCAGAGCTGGGGAAGCAAACCCCGCCCACACCAGGCACTGTATATACAATGGCTATGGACAGTGAGCTGCTTATCACAGAAATGGGCGGAGTTTTTTCTTTTACAAATATTCCAAATTTATTTTCATCACTCAAATAGAAGAAAAAAAAATCCATGGACATAATAAGACTGACGTAAACAATTCATGCTTGCTGGTCATATTTACTGCACAATGAGCAGAGTAAAAGTAAAATCCCCCAAAAAAGAATGGCAAAACTAAAAATTTTCCATCACTTCTTCACACTTTGCATTCAGTGCACTACAGTGGCTTGCGAAAGTATTCACCCTCCACCTCACCTTGGCATTTTTTGTGTTTTGCTATTTCACGTTTTTTTTTGAGGGGTTTGCATCAGTTCATGTACAGTACATGTCTACAACGGTGAACATTTTGTTTTCTTTTTAATGTGAAGCAAACAAAATATTAGATTAAATAACTGAAAGCTTCAGTGTGCATAACTATTCAGCCCCCTAAAGTCAGTACTTTGTAGAGCCTCCTTTTCCAGCAATTTCAGTTGCAAGTCACTTTGGATAAGTCTATGAGCTTTCCACTGGGATTTTTGCCCATTCCTCAAGGCAAAACTGCTCCAGCTCCTTCAAGTTAGATGGTTTCCTCTGGTGAACAGCAATCGTCAAGTCTGACCACAGATTCTCAATTGGATTAAGGTCTGGGCTTTGACTAGGGCACTCCAAAACATTCACACGTTTCCCCTTAAAACACTCGAGTGTTGCTTTAGCAGTATGTATGGTAATGTAACATAATAGGAAAAAAGATAAGGCTGGGGAAGGGGTAGGGTGTTTGAATACTTTTGCAAGCCACGGTATATGGTAAAATGAATGGCGTCATTCAAAACTAAAACTCATCCTGCAAAAAACAAGCCATGACATGTCTATGTTGATGGAAAAATGAAAAAAAAATTATGGCTCTTGAAAAGGTGGCAAGGAAAAAACAAGAGCGCAAAAAAGAAAAAAAATCCCTTATCCTAAAAGGGCTAAAACTGGTTTAGGTTAGAGCCCGTAAAAAGGGTGTGGTAGATGGAGTGAACACTTTCCTTACCTAGAGTCAGCAGCCTGTACCCAAGGTGCCAGTGTTCCCCCTGTGACAAACGAGAACTCTCGATTTTCATAAAAGTGCGGCTCTTACCCCTTGCTTTGCGTCTTAAGCTCCTTTAGCGTCGGAGTGATGTCCTGCAGCATTTCTATATGTTCCTGGGTGCGTACCTGGCCCAGAGCCTGCACTATAGTGAACAAGACAGTCTGGATGTTATCCTGCCAGGACTTGTACTCGCACAAAAACTGTCTCACACTGTTCTCATAGGGCACATCTTCACCATCGGCCATGGCCGCTTCTTCATCCTAGAAGTCAAATTGTTGCAGTCGCATTTACCAATAAGGAAACTGCATTAACATAATAGTGAGTTGCAGGGTTAGTATTCCTTATTTTACCTTTGCCATGGCTTTTAATAGGTGTTTAACGTCTCCTAACTGCCTGTTGTGACCGGTGAGCACAGTCTTGATGCAATCCACCAGATTTTGGATGGTTTCACACACGGTTTCCACCGTCTGCTCCTTCTCGCTCTGCAGATTTCTCTGATTTGACATTTCATGGCTCAGCTGCTTGTGGGCAGAAACCAGCCACTCCGGGCTTCCAATAGAGCCGTCATTGGAGCCTCCCTGCAAAGAAGAAGACTTTAGATAATGGATGTCTAAGTGAAAAGGTTTTTAACATTTAACCCCTTCACCCCCAAAGGTGGTTTGCACGTTAATGACCAGGCCAATTTTTACAATTCTGACCACTGTCACTTTATGAAGTAATATCTCTGGAACGCTTCAACGGATCCCCCTGATTCTGAGATGGAAAAATCGGAAATTTGGCGAAATTTTAAAAATTTTGAATTTTCATGCCCTTAAATCAGAGCGATATGTCACACAAAATAGCTAATAAATAACATTTCCACACATCTACTTTACATCAGCACAATTTTGAAACCAACATTTTTTTTGTTAGGAATTTATAAGGGTTAAAAGCAGACTAGCGAATTCTCATTTTTCCAACAAAATTTACAAAAATATTTTTAAGGGACAACATCACATTTGAAGTCACTTTGAGGGGCCTTTATGACAGAAAATACCCAAAAGTGACACCATTCTAAAAACTGCACCCCTCAAGGTGCTCAAAACCACATTCAAGAACTTTATTAACCCTTCAGGTGCTTCACAGGAATTTTTGGAATGTGGAAGAAAAAAATGAACATTTAACTTTTTTCACAAAAACGTTACTTTGGACCCAAATTTTTTTATTTTCACAGGGTAACAGGAAAAAATGGACCCCAAAATTTGTTGTGCAATTTCTCCTAACCATGTCAATAAGACCCCATATGTGAGGGAAAACCACTATTTGGGCAACGGCAGGGTTCGGAAGGGAAGGAGCGCCATTTGACTTTTTGAATGTAAAATTAGCTTGAATAATTAGCGGACGCCATGTCGCATTTGGAGCGCTCCTGATGCGCCTAAACAGTGGAAACCCCCACAACTGACTCCATTTTGGAAACTAGACCCCTCAAGGATTTTATCAAGGGGTATAGTGAACATTTTGAACCCAGAGGTACGACACAGAATTTGATAACATTAGGTCATCATATTGAATAAGTTGTCATTAGTCTTGAGCACAAGTGCTCGCTACTTGAGTTTGCATCGGGTACTCAGGTATGCACCATGTATCACGGTGCTCCAGTGACATGTTAGAGTCCCCGCCCGCATGTTTCACGGTTGTTAGACACCCCAAAAATAAACATGCGTGGATCACTCGTGCATGGCAGGCAATCCCTGTGAGTTTTTTTTTGGCCGCGAAGCATATGGGGCAGAGAATCGAGCATGTCACTCGAGCACCCGCGATACTTGGTGCATACCCGAGCACCCGATGCAAACTCAAGTAGCGAGCACTTGCTCTCAACACCATATCATTTTTTTTCTTTACTTTTGAAAAAATCCCAACCATAGCACAACCTTACCCCTAGCACAACCCTACCCCTAGCACAACCCTAAGGCTGTGTGCACACGATGCGTTTTTTATGCGTTTCTGCAGCTGCGGAAAAGCTGTGGAAACGCATTAAAAACGCATGGTAGAAGGGCAGCAATGTTCCCCAATGGAAATCCGCATGTGCTGTGCCCATGATGCGGATTTTTCCGCAGCGTTTACGCTGCGCTCAAAAATCTGCTGCATGTCCATTAATTTTGTGGAAATGCAGCGTTTTCGCCGCCATTGACTTGCATTAGAACGCGCCAATTCCGCAAGACTGCATTTGTACTTGCGTTATTGGCGCGTTCTAATGTGCGGATGGTACCCGGGTGTGGAGGAGAGGAGAGTCTCATGCACACCCAGGTACCATTAAAAAATCCGTAAAAAAAGAATAAAATAAAAAATAAATGTATATTTACCTTCTGTCGGCCCGCGCAGCGCTCCTGCTTGGTTCCCGGCACTTTGCAGTGAGCTGAAGGACCTGCGCTGACGTCAGAGTCATGTGACGGGTCACGTGACGCTGACGTCGGCAGGTCTTTCAATTCAATGTTGCCGGCAAGGGAGAACGGAGTGAGCAGGACAGCGCGGGCCATCAGAGGGTAAAGTATACATTTATTTTTACCATTCTCTCGGGTCACACTATATAAATCCATGCTGTTTGCATGGATTTATATAGTGTGACCTAGTTGTCAAGCACTTTCCAGGTGATGCTAAAATCGCCTGGAAAGCGCTTGTCAATCCGCATGCGTTTTTCTGCCAGGGAGATGCAGAAATTTTCTGCTTCATTTCTGCATCGTGTGCACATACCCTAACCTAGCATTTATTTTTTAAAATGTTCCTCGTGCGGTAGAAGTGATTAGACGACTTTATTCTTTGGGCTGGGTTTTTATGTTTGGCAGCTGTCACACTAAAAGACGCTTTTTTTTTTTTTTCAAAAGACTAGTTTTGCAATCATTTTTCCATATTTCAGCAGTCATGTGACAGCTTGATTTTTGCGGGACAAGTTGACGTTTTTATTGGTACTATTTTCAGGCACGTGACATTTTTTGATCGCTTTCAATTCCGATTTTTGGGAGGCAGAATAAATAAAAACGAACAATTCCGGAATTTTTTTTTATGCCTTATTGTGTGGTAAAATTGATAAGGTAGCTTTAGTCTTCGGGTCAGTACGTTTACAATGGTACCACATTTATATCTTTTTTTATGTTTTGGCGCTTATACACAAACTATTTTATAGAAAAAAAGATTTTTTTTTTGTAATCGCTTTATTCTGAGAGCTATAAACCTTTTTATTTTTCGGCTGATGGAGCTGTATGGCAGCTTGTTTTTTTGTGGGACAAGATGACGTTTTCAGCAGTACCATTTATATTTGCATTCGTCTTTTTGATTGCGTTTTATTCCATTTTTTGTTTGGCGGTATGATGATAAAGCAACGTTTATTTTTTTTTACCGTGTTTACTAAAGGGATTAACTAGTGAGTTTTATAGGTCAGGTCGTTCCGGAAGCGGCGATACCAAATAGGTGTACTTTTATTGTTTTGTTTTTTTCCATAATACTTATTTATGGATACAGTATATTTTTTGGATTATTTTTTTCATATTTTTTCTTTTTTTTTTTTCACTTTTACACTTTGTCCCACTATGGGACTTCCATTTTTGCATTCTGATCGCCTGTATAGCATAGGGATACAGCAGCATCTCTATACTATGCTGCGTGTCAGCGCTGCACAGGCAGGAGTTACTTCGATCTCGCACTGCGCATGATCAAAGTAACTTCCTGATGCCTGGTGACCAAGATGTAGTCATGACGACATAGGGTCACCATTACAACTACCGGGATCCGGCACAGACAGCGAGGGACGCTGGACAGGAGGTAAATAGGCGTGCGCTTATCTCCCCTTGCTCCTGGAATGCTGCGATCGACTTCGATCACAGCATCTCGGGGGTTAATGTGCCAGGAGCAGTGCTTCACCGTTCCTGGCACATAGCAGCAGGTGTCAGTTGTGAGAATCAGCTGACACCCGGCGGCGATCGCAGTGCACATAATAGTACGTACCTGGTCGAATAGGCACAGGTCAGTACGACGTACTATTACTGAGCACGTCAGAAAGGGGTTAAAGGGAATCTGTCAGCAGGTTTTTGCTACCTCATTTGAGAGCAGCCTGATGTAGGTAAAGAGAAGTCAAATCCAGAGATGTATCACTTAGATTACTGGGTGCAGCCGTTCTCACACAATCAAAGCTTTTAGATTTAGACTGAAGCAGAGCTGAGGAAGCTAACCACGCCCACACCAGGCTCTGTATATACAATGTCCATAGACAGTGAGGTGCTCATCAGAGTTGGAAGGGGTGTTGCCAAGCTAGTCTGGCAATGTTAATCTCTTAGTGATAAATCCTTCACAGTTAATAAATAACAGCACGCACTTTGACAAGTGACAAATCCCTGAATTCAGTGTTTCAGCCCCTATCTCCTGTGGTCTTCAGATTACACAGCCAAAACCTGCTGAGAGATTCCCCTTAAAAAAAGAAAATCCAAAAAATGAAATCCAATACCTACCACGCGTTTTAAAAGCCGCAGTTCGAGCTCAGAGACTGTACTGTTGAACTGAGACGCAAACGAGCACATCTGCTGGCAGCGCTTTATCAGCTCAAACAAGCCAGCGTCTACGCTCATGGTCTCTGCGGTCCGGGTACGCAGGCTCTCAAAATGTATGATGGTGCTGCACAGGAACGTTACCTGGAAATGGCATAAGAGAGAGGGGGGAGGTCAGCGTTTCTCTGCAACAGCGTGGCCAGCCATAGTTTTTAGGAACCGCGATATATACCTGGCTTGTTCTCTGGTTTTCCTTGAGTATAAAATTTCTTCGGTCTGTTATAGTTGCCTCAAAATCTTGCAGGACTGGTGCCAAAGCAGGATTCGCCCCTCCGGCCCATTTTAAACGTTGTTCAATGCTGGCTTCCAACGCTGCCAGTTTCTCCTATATAGCGAGCAAGAGAACAAAATCACTACGAGCGACAAACTCCAAGTGCACAGACAAAACATGGAATGTCAGTTGGTCTGATGCATCAAAATATAAAATGAACCCAAATTGTTAAAAAAAAATAATAAAAAACACCAGTATTGTATTTTTAGGTCACAGCAACACTTAAACAAAATAGGGGGTTATTTGAACAATTTTTTTTATTCTTTTTAAACTTTTAAGAAACTTGAAGCCGTGATTGTCCGATTGACCCGGCATTCACAGAAGGATTGTGATGACTGGCATGGGGGTCTTCAAGCAGACTAACGACTGTCATGACAACCCATAGGCGCCCGGTGATCACGTGACGGGCAGATCAATGGCAGGCTTTCGGACAGCAGCATTTAACTGGTTAATAGGCCGTCAGAGGCACTTGGTGGCTGATTAAATCAGCCATCATGTGCAGGGCGAGATGCAGGCTCAGTGTGCGAGCCCGCATCAAAGGCAGGGACACTGCCAATGAAGTAAATATATGTCATCGGTCGTAAAGGGATAAAAAAAAAAAAAAACAATACCACCATACATTTGTACAATTTCTACTAAAAATCATCACTGCCACTTATGTAAAATGAAAGGGGGCAGGCTGCAGTTCTCTACACAGCTAAGAACACTTAGTAAAGGATGCAGCGCTAAATCAGGTGAGGCCAATTTATTCTTGGGATTGTGGGAGTCCCAGAGATTGGGACCACAGTGATCATAAAATCACAAAAATATTTACCTGGGCTGCAGCAATAGAAGAGTCAATTTGTCCAAGTGTGTGAAGCTTTTTCTTCATGCTGGTTAAGATCGCAGAGCGCGGAGGAGGCGTCACTGATGGTGTCTGCGGACGACTGATCAGGAGATCTTCATGTTGCCACTTAAAATAAAAGGTAACAGATGCATAGTTAGGGTCCATCTGTGAATTTCTGCAAGCTCCATTCAGATAAAGTTCTGTAATAACTGATGCATGTGAACATATCCTTAGCTGGTCTGAGCAGCTTAAGACGGTACTTATACACATAGATGATTAACAAATAGGAAGTGTCACAATAAGAAAATCTTTGGATGATCATTACCTGAAACATGGCAATGTGGAGCTGTAAGCGTTGCATGCTGGTTTTGCAAGAAGCAATGTTGGTTTCCAGGCGGCGGACCAAGTCTTGCTTCTTCCAAGCAGTGTCGTAAGAACTGGCCAAGACTGTAGCTCTGTTCATCACAAGTTGTGAGAAGCGGGAGATCTGGATGTTGTGCTCCACGGCCTTCTTACAAAGATCATCCACAGACACTTTGCTTTCAGCCCCAAAGTCCTTGGCCTCTACTTGGGCAATAATATCAACGCCCAAGGCACTGATGAAGCTGCACAGGGTCAGGCCCAGGGCCTGGGTAGGAAGGCCAATTAGGAGCTGCCGCACAAAGTCAGCGGTAAAGGACTTGATGGGTTTGGCCATCTGCTCTTCACTCAAAGAAGAGTTTCTATACATGTTCTTAACATTGACCAGCTGGACGGGTCCATTTACAGGGCCTTGATCGTCTGCAGAGCTCTTCCCTAATGAGAGACAAAGAGGGTAAAAAAAGTTAACTAAAAGGCAGATGTGCAGTAATGTACGATATGTCTGGACCAGATACCCCTTTGCTGGAGAAGAATACCCAGTTATCTAGTTTGCAAGGCCGATGCTGCAGAAAATGAACTGTCCTAATGTGGTGATCACATGAGATCAGTATCAGCATTTTTCATGGAAAATGCGGTATTACAAGGTCGACCACTTAAAGGGGTTGTCCAGGTTTTAGAGCACTATGTGACTGCAGACTTCTGAATCATGACCGCAGGCTGACACGATTCCCTGGTATTGCCAATGCCCGCAGCATGTATGCGATTTGCATACATACGGTCACATGCAGATTAGTTT
This sequence comes from Phyllobates terribilis, assembly GCF_046119375.1. Classification (NCBI taxonomy): domain Eukaryota; kingdom Metazoa; phylum Chordata; class Amphibia; order Anura; family Dendrobatidae; genus Phyllobates; species Phyllobates terribilis. The sequence goes on along the minus strand of NW_027362769.1, from coordinate 210,507,998 downwards.
GGCTTCTCTCCATTCATTTCTATGGAGAGAAGCCAGATAAGATTAGTCAGCATGTGACCGCATGTAAGCAAATCACATACATGCCAAGTCATATTTCAAGGCTTCTTGAAGGGTCGATATTGACTTGTAGGATTGCTACTTCCAATAGGTGGCACTAGAGTTCAAGTCCTCTTCCTTTTTGAAGAGACAATATGCATATTTAATTTCCCATAGGAGCATGCAAGGCGTTTAAGTCTCCTCATACTGGCGTGCCAGACCTGGCATGTCACTCTGCACAAGGAGAAACCTTACCGCTTAAAGACTACATTGTAGAGGAGAAATATCCTCACCAGACAAGGTTTGAGAGAAAACACCGCAAAGTTTGAAGAATTCCCTGATGGTTTGCAGTCTCTTCAGAAAGAAGATTTCGTCTAAAACCCGGCGAAGCTCTTCATCCTCAAAAAAGTTCACTTGAGTAGTGCGTGCTTCACGGATGATGTCAACCTTTCTCCAGGCAGGGGGAATTTCCATTTGCTTTAACTATATATGAAAAAAGAAAATCACAAAAATAAAAAAGGATAAATTAAAAAATTTCGAACTTTTAACCAGGACCGTGGAGTCAGAGTCGGAGTCCATTTTGGCGGAGTCGGAGTCTGTATAAAAATGGACCGACTTCTAAAATATATAATAAATTGGGTACAGTAGTTCAATGCAGTTTGTGGGAGAATATTTTTTCATAAGAATTTGGGAAAGTTCTAAAAAATGTCCTATAAATGTCTGTCCTGATCTAAGTGTCTAGACTTTTAGCTGAGATGAATCTGTGCTGCAGTTTATGTACATAAGTAGTGAAGCTCCTCCTCTACAGATTAGGGGGAAAAAAAAAACAAAACATACAGAGAAGGAATGCCTGCACTCATCTCAGAACTGCTGGAGTGAACAGGAAAGCAGGATTAAGGTAAGTACTTCTTAAAGCATATCTAAACTTTCAATAAACTGTGCATAAATCGATAATCCAGTATATGTTGTCTCTGTATGCTTGATGTATTAGATAGATTTTCCTCTTAGCTCATAAATATATTTTATGTTCAATATAAGTGGCTTGATTATTGTATCATTATAATGATTAAAAGCCTGAGGTTACCATTTTACTACAGTAAATTTAGCACTTAAACATGAGCCATATATGAGGGAGTCAGAGTTTGTGTCATGGAAATTAAGGAGACGGAGGTTTGGTTTACCAACTCCACAGCCCGGCTTTAAACAAAAAATCCATTCATCAGTAGATCAATATTCCTACCTTGTCAAGTAACAATCCAAATGCAGTTTCAACTTGAGCAAACATCCCATCAAATGCCACCAGAAGCATCTGACCGGCTGACATTTTTGGAGTTTCGTCAATTGTTCCATTCCTGGGCTGAATTAGGTCTCCGTACTGAGAATGAAGCAACCTGCAAAAACCAAGATATTTAGCAATAAAGTATCCCCCTTCTTCCCAACCACTGTCACATTTACCCTGGCTTCTGTCCATTTACACAGTGCGTGCATACAGGGAATGGAGGACTACGAGATGTGGGAAGGAGAGATAGAGGCTAATATTGCCTAATCAAAGTTTAATGTATCATTATGTACTATGATTTTTTTCTTGTCTCTGCATTTTATGAATACATAAAAGTAAAGGCAAAATTTCATTGTAGCAGACTCCTCCATCAGCTACCATACTGTACATTACAACCTGTTTATGTGAAAAATATTGCTAGATACCTTGCGACGTCAATGTACTGAGCATTTGCCTCATCGTCCATACACATGGCGGCGTTCCTCAGATAGGTCTGTAAGGAATCCACCAGCACCTGCAGCGGAGTCCCCTCAGTGGTTTGTTCAATCAGGTTGTCCAATTCTTGCAGCATGACCTCTAAAGTCTGTTCACCTTTCATTAAGCATCTCAGAGCTTCGGGGAAAATTATCTGACAGAAGTTTGAGTTCAGTTCCTTAAAAAAAAAAAAAATATATATATTATATATTATATATATATATATATATATATATATATATATATATATATATGTATATGTATGTATGTGTATATATATATATATATATATATATATATATATATATATATATATATATATATATATATATATATATTTATTAATAATTATAATAATACAAAAACAACAGCAGCAAAAACAACAGCAACTTTTAAAAAAAAAATAATGAGGCGGATTTACTACTGAACATGCATCATACTTTGAGCCAGAACTCTGGCGTACAGTAAGATATGAGATATCGAAATATTAGTACATATTTTGTATTCTGTATCTAACACTTAGGCATTTGGTCAATTTCTAAAAGGGTCTTAAGAACTGGTAATCAGGATGCTCATATTGAGGCATCTAGAAGTACAAAGGCTCCTTAGTCCATAAGAAATTCCCCACTGTTTTAGAACAATTAGGAGTGATCCCACCGGGCCAACAAGTCTGTCATTTAAATACCGTGTGGATGTGGTTATCCAGAGTAAGCATATTGTAAGGAATGAACAGATTGACGGATACAGTTCTTTGTTCACACAGTGTCTCTAGTTTGGTGGGGGAGATTTACAGCGGAGGTTGCAGGTGGGAGATAAAAAACCCAAGAGGAACACAAGGAGAGAGGAGAGGGAGAAGGCATCCCCCTGAAGAGGAGACAACAGGAAGGAATCCTTGGGAAGGAGAGAAGGAACTTGGTACTGGCTGGGTAACTATATCAATGGTTCTCCATGTTGGGTAATTACTGGGTTTTGGAGTATTGTATTTGGCGGTTTATGTGTTACTGGCGATTAGTTTTATCAATTTTATGCTTTACATTTGATTCTGGGTATAAAATCCTATCTTTTTATACCCTCTTCTCAGTGTGCTTTCTTTGCTGAAAGTCCCAAAGAATTTACATAGGGATATTCTTATCATTTGATATGGTCAATAATAATATTTGATGTTCTTGTTCAGTATCATTGATATTGTTTGCGATAATGGCATTTCTTACAGTATTACCAGCAATGTCTTACTATACTTTTATCACAAAACTGACACATACAGTGCTGCCGCCATCTTTTGGCTGCTCTCAGCAGACAGCAGTATATTTGACCGCTAACAAAAGGCATTAGTGTAGAAGTCCCCTTAATGCTTATGTTAATACCTTGCTCCTAGTATTTTGTTGGGGCATTTTCGAGAAATACTTCCTTGATGTTTTAATCTGGAGTGTAGCGGGGCGACCACTGCACCAACTACTCTGCTCTCTCCTTATTCACCGCTGGCCTCCTGTCTTTGATTGACAGGTCACTCTTCTCTAAGTGACCTGTCTCTCCTGCACAGACACCATCATTGCCCGGGTTCATTTAATCAGAAAAGGCATTGATTTGAATAGGAGGCAGAGGTGTAGTACCCTGCAGCAGCCACTAGAAGTAGACGGAGCAGCTTGGCAAGTGAATACTTCCAGCCGGCGCCACCGATAACAGCTGATTGGCCGGGTGCTGGGTGTTGGACCCCGGCCGATCATAGGATAGGCCATCAATGTAAAAGTAGTGGACAACCTCTTTAAAAAGTGCTATTTATGAGGATCCCTAAACTACAAATGAATACAGATGAATTTGGGCTTTAGGTCTATAAAACTTTACGCCGCAGCTCAGTCTATGTGACCACCTAGAAATTTCTACTTTTAATTCAAGGGAAGATATTGAATCCTTCAAGAACCTTTTCAGCCACAAATGTCGTTGCATCGGTAAGTCTATGAGGAAATCCTCTGTACCTGGAGGGAGATGTACACTGCATTCGCTAGGTGCACAGCTTCGGAGGCTTCCAGAGGGTTGGGTATATCCAGGTCTTGTGGGATAAGTTTGCACTGCTTGAGTAACTGTACGAGGCAGGTGACATTGCCGCTCATGCTGCAGAGCTCCTCCAAGAACCAAGCTCCATCCCGCGAGGTGAGGTCCACCAGCTGCTCCCCCGCGCTGGAGGCAGCGCCTTCCATCATTAGATTGCGCCTGCCAAACAACACCAGACACTGTAGGAGTGCGTCTAAATCAGTGTACAAGAGCAAGCGGCCAGCATGGGTTACCTTGTTAAAGTGCAAAGAGCAGAGATGACGACACTAGCCAGACTCAGCGAGCCCTCGTCACCATTTTCATGCAGGAACACCTTGATGCAGCGCTCGATTTCTTTTAGCTGGTCCTCGCACACTGGCACAGACACGGCCTCTTGTTTGAGCCTCTCCACCTGCCTCAGGAGGCGATTATTAGTGTCTGCATAATGGCGCTGCAGGGCCAACTCGCTGGCAGAAATGAACTGGGCTTGAGAGGGCTGCGGTGCATACTGTAACTCGTACCTTTAAAAAGAAAAATAAATAAATCTCATTATGTCTTGTAATCTACTACCGAAAATCACAGGCAGTAATCAGAGCAAAAGGCGTTATCGCTTAGTGACAACTGGATGGGCGCACTTACTGCATGGAGCGAGATTAGGAGTCTAGCGCGCTCCATACATGACCTTGCAACTTTCCATTTTTTTCACTCCCCTTCTTCCCAGAGCCATAGCTTTTTTATATTTCAGTCAATATGGTCGTGTGAGCGCTTGTTTTTTGTGGGACAAGTTGTACGGTTTTAAATGACACCATTGATTTTATCATATGGGGTACTGGAAAGCGGGGGTGGGGGGTGGGACCAAACCCCTAAATGTGGTAAAATTACAAATAAAAAAGAGCAATTCCACAATTTTTTTTTATTTACCATGTTCACTATATTTTAAAACTGACCTGGCAATATGATTGTACAGGTTGGTACGAGTGCGTATTTAGCAAACATGATTACATTTTTTTTTAAGTAGTGGAAAAAAATTCCAAAATTTGTGAGGAAAAAAAAAATTCACTTATGTCGCCTTTTTCCGAGACGCACAGCATTTTCATTTTTCGGGCTCTTGGGCTGAGTGAGGGCTCACTGTTTGCTCCCTTAGCTGACGTTTTTATTGATCGCATTTTGGGATAGATACAATATTTTGATCGCCTCTTATTGCAATGTTGCTGAGGCCAAAAACCAAATTCTGGTGTTTTTCATCACGCAGCTTACCGATCGGCTTAATTTATATTTTGATAAATCAGACTGAACGCAGCTATACCAAATATGTTTATTTTTTTCAATGGTACAAAAGGGGGCGATTTGAGCTTGTTTTTTAAATTTTTTACTTTATTTTTAACTTCATTTAATATTCCCCGTAGGACACTTGAAGCTGTAATCCTCTGTGCTATACATAGCAGTGCTAGGAGTATCATAATAACAGACACGGGGGTCTTCTGCAGACCTCCAGCTGTCATGACAATCCATAGACGCCCCGCGTTCATGTGACAGGGGCGCCGATGGGAGGAATGACGCGCTTCCTGCCGTGTGTTAAATCCCACGGTCAGTTATTGACAGCAGGATTTAACAGGTCAACAGCAGTGCTCCACCCATGCCTGTTAGAGGCGATTACATTTTATGGACTGAAAATAAAAAACTAAAAAATTTTTTTAAATGTTTTTATTTTTTCAACTGGTAACATTAAAATAAAACCTCTACATAATTTTGGCATGGACAAAATTTTGTTTTCAGGTCAGTGTGGTTATCAGGTCATATTTATTACAGAGTTTTTTTTTTTTTTTTTTTAAAAAAGCACAAATGCCTTTTTTTCCCTCCTCAATTCCACCCGACGTGGCAATTTTTCTTCACTCATTTCAGTACATTAAATGCCAAATGAATGGCATCACTTAAAAAATAGCCCTCAGTTATGTCGCTGGAAAAATAGTTAAGTTCTACCTCTTTGAATCAGAGTAGGGAAATCAAATGCAAAAAAAACAAAAAAAACAAACTATATTAGGGCCACATTTTCAAGGGATGAAATGCAGTATGGTCATTATTACCTACTTATCCTACAGTACTGAGCGGTTCTATGCCAGTACGAGAACAAGAGAATAAAGCAGCCATTGCTTTGCAGCCTGGAATCCACACAATGGATTCTGACCTCTATACCTACTTTGTGTAGATTTCTTGACAGTGCTCCATTGTCATACTGCAGATCAGTTCTTCCATCCAGGTCTTCCACTGCTCCATTCTGTGTCTCTGAAACACGGATTTGGGGTACAGTAGTGCGACGGTGGCGTAGTTGTGCAGGTGCTCTAGGCAGCCACGCAGCACGGAGCGGCGCTGTTGCAGCAGCGTGCCCATCTCTGCCTCGTACTGCTCGCACTGTGTGATCAGGTGAGCCTGGCCGGCATTCTGTAAGAAAGCTGTAGCAGGTACGTAGCTGGGAGGACCTGAGGAAACACAAAACCAAAATAAGTATATATGTATATTGCTCCTAATAATGCACTGGGAGCCGCGCGTCCTGCCCAGTCTCCTAGATTCTGTATCCCGTATCTGTTATTGTACAGCGCTGGATACAGGAGTCTTGCTAGTGCATGGATGTGAGCGGCCCAGACTCACCTGGTCTATGCTGCTATTTAGAAGAAAATAGTAGTGGACCTTAATAATGCATTCTTTTATATGTCAGAGAATGTGCAGATATCAGAATGAAGACTAAGAGCATTCATTTTTATTTTTTGCAGATGGTAACAAAATGAATTGATAAATACCCAGGTCCATTTGGCTGCTTATCTCCTGAAGCAAGCCTGCCAATTTCGTTGCCTCTAAATTGCTGAAGGCGGCTTGATACTGAGTTATCCATTGCTCAAATTCGTTCAGCTTCACTTGGATCGATTCCTGGACGGCTCTCTGCTGGGTCTGTAGTTGGGTGTGTTCAGTATACCTAAAAGAAGCAATAGTCAGCCATGTACAAATCAGTACTCAAAAAAGGACTGTCCGGGCTTGGGACAAACGTATGGAGTCACTCTGTGTGCCTGCAGACTACCAAATGCTGACAACGCATAGTGCACACGCTGGTACACTTCCCCAGTATTGCAGGGCGAGCGGGCAGGCACGTATGCCATTTACACACTTGCGGTCATGTGCCGAATATAAACATGACCACAAATCAACGGACAGAGACCAGCAGAGTCTAGGCCTCACTTCAAGGATGCATAACGCATGCTTGCATCGGAAATACCGGGGAATCATGACAACGTTTGCACCATACACCGTTGCAATTCAATAGTCTGCAGATTTCTGGCCCAAGCCTGGACAACCCCTTAACGCAAGGCACAGAAAAAAACAAACAACGGGTTATTCTATAGGGTAAGGAATAACTTGCTGATGGCTGAGGGCCCCACCACTGGGACATCTACCAATCCAAAGAACAAAACAAGGCTCTATAAGCTGGGAACCGTCGTCTTGAATGGAGGGGAAGTGACCATGCTCGACCTCTGCTCCATTCAATGGTCTATGGGCCTGCCAAAGCAAATCGAGCACATCTCCGGCAGTCCCATAAACAAGGGATTGAGTGGTGGTCAAGTATGGTCATCTCTGCTCCATTCAAGATGGGTCTCTGTAAAGCTTTGGTTCCCAGGTTGTAGAACCTTATCCTCACCGCTGGGAGCCCTAGCAATTCCAAGAGTCAGACTTAGCGATCAGTAAATTATCCCCTCTTCATGGGGATACCATCTTGGGAATATCTATTTATACATTTCTTCAGGATTTTAACACTTAAATAATGACAAAAATAACCAACCTATGCTGCAGAGTATGAGCAGGGTGATCGGATGCTTCGGCGCCTTCTAAGAACGCGATCTCTTCCACGAGTCTGGCCTGCAACTTCTCCACTTCTGACAATTCTTCATGCAAGTTCAGATATTCCTCCAAACTGCTGTCTAGTTTAGGAAGGACACTCAGCATCTCATCTTTGTTTTTAAACCAGTTCACCTTATAAAAATGAAAATGTAATCAATTACACACGATTCTTGCAGATCAGGGGAGCCAATTTCATTATATCCAAAAAATATGCGAGAGCAGGTCTCTACCTTTATTTCTGCTACTCTGGAAGAAAACAGGCTCTGTGTGATCTCTCGCTCCATTTCTCGTTTGCTTTGTTTGCTTTCTGCCTGCTGACCACCTCCGCCATAGACCGCACCAGCAAATCCAGCTTCTCCGCCCGCTGTCCAGTCCACAAGAGGGTCGTACACAAAAGCCTCCAGTAACGTCAGCAATGTCTCCCTGCCTCTCCTCATTATGTGAAGGACCTGTAATCCGGCACAGCAACTTACATATTAGCAGCAGTGATCAGACTCTGACCTTATCTTGTGTATTGAAGCTTCTCATGAGTGTGTGCAAAGGTACTCGAGGGCTAGTTGTGTGCAAAGGTACCCGAAGGCTTCCCACCAAAGCTTGTATGTTACTGTAGGAATTAAACTTGATCACTTGACAAGCAATTGGGCTGAGTAAATTCTGACACTCAGTAAAAAGTGTATAAAAGTGATAACACTATAAATTGCCAATATTTAAAAAAAACGTAAATTTAACACATTTAAACAATAAGCCATTTTTAATGATACATTCCCTTTATTTGATTGTGCATCTGTTAGCCATTTTTTTTTTAATTTATTAAAAGTGTCACATGAGCCCTGTAGCCAATGTCACGTAGGTAAACAATAGGCCAAAGGTAAATTATGGGCTTCGATGAAAGTGGTGCCAATTGGCACTCAAATTCACAGAAAAGTACCAGCTCCTAGAAAGCATTATAAATATGGAGAAACCGGAGCAATATTAGCATAAAAACATTTATTAAAGGTCAAAATAACATATCACAAGTGTGTACTACAATATATCTAACGACAGTAAGACAAATGTGTCCACAAAAAAACAGCCGCTGTTATCCTAAATAATTGCCTTAGATAATCCGTATAAGACAAAGTGCAGTGCAGGTAGTTAGAGCAGAGAATCTCCCCTGTGTGTTGTACACACCCTGACTGCAAAGTATCAGCGTTATAGGTTCAAACTAGTCTCTATAGTACAGGTGCAAGAAAGAGGGGATACCTTCCCAAAGCTGTGGTAAGACTATCCCCTCTTTCTTGCACCTGTACTATAGAGACTAGTTTGAACCTATAACGCTGATACTTTGCAGTCAGGGTGTGTACAACACACAGGGGAGATTCTCTGCTCTAACTACCTGCACTGCACTTTGTCTTATACGGATTATCTAAGGCAATTATTTAGGATAACTGCGGCAGGTTTTTGTGGACACATTTGTCTTACTGTCACTATATATATTGTAGTACACACTTGTGATGTTATTTTGACCTTTAATAAAATATGTATTTTATACCAATATTGCTCTGGTTTCTCCAAATTTATAAAGCCAATGTCACGTGCCTCAGGAAACACAGCGATGACATCACCGAAACGACGCCAACACCGAAGGAGAGTACAGGCGGTTTTATAATTTTACATCTAGAATATAGTAATTGAGAAGGGGTTGTCCGAGTAGTGGAAAATCCCTTTAAGCCTACGACCAATAGGGAACAGTCAGGGCATGTGCACACGGCGCCTTTCCCAGACAGATTTTGTTTGAAGTTCACCTAAAAAAGAACTTCAATTTTTTTTTTTTTTAAAGCATTTTTTGAACATATGCACTGTAATGTCAAAATGACTAGCTGTGGATATATTCAATCTTTTTTGAGCTTATTTTAAACAATTCTGGCTTCAAAAGCTGTGAAGTGGTTAAAGATGGCTTCCGCTTAGAAGCTTAAAGAGGTTATATCAAAATGTTCCCAAAAATTAAATAAAAAGATGCCAGAAAAAGACATCTGTTTGTCTTGAATAGTCTTCCTAAAGCAAAACACAACAGGTACCCCAGCGTCTATAACGCGCTGTGTGCCTATACCCTTGGGTAGATTTGTTACCTGTTCACACGACAGTCTGAAGACCCCCTCCACTCCCGTTACTCCCAGCGCACTCTGAATGTTCTGGGTCATCCGGAAAGGGACTTTCTCAGGAACACGGAGGCTTTTGCCTACAGAAGAGAAGGTAACAAACGTTGTTAGCCGTGGTAAATTATGAATACAACCTATACAAGAAATACTCTGCTCACCTTTCTCAAAGCAAACATTGTAGTCAATGTGCACCACCTCTCCACTGGTCATGTCAATCAGCACATTATCCAGGTGTCTGTCTCCAAGACCTATGATGTAACCAACCATTGACATCACAGCAGTTGATCTGGCGTAGGACTAAAAGAAAAAAAAAAGATCACAGAATTAAACATTACAAGTAATGCTTTCTAACATTTCAATATTCTAGCGAGAAACGCAATACATTTTCTCAATGGGGATGGCACTGGTGGAAAGTCTAGTCTAGCCTAGCCTGATCCACAGGGTTAATAGCAGCTTGCTATTCAGGATTCAACCCCAAACAGAAGAGATTCAGGACTCCAGCAGACATTCAGGAGGCGTCTTCTTACCTGGGTCACTCTCCACCACTCATCAGGAGTGGCACAGGAGCACCACAGCTCCTTTGCTAGTAGGTTGGGAGGCGTTGATTCCATTAATTCTTCTAGTACGGTCTTCATCACATTAATCGGCCAGTCTCGCCGTGACACATCCAGGCTCAGTCCAACCGCTTTCAGTGCTGGGCTGATCTTACTGTAATACAGCTCGCTGGGACGAGGAACCATAGCCGGGTTCTGGGGAGTTTGGTAGGAATCTTGGGCCTAGTAGGTGAAACAATATACAAAATGACAGTCGAAAATCCTTAACCAAGCTACTGTCATGTCTCCAAATGCTACTAACCTTTAAATATAGGGTTAATCTGCAGGTTAATAGCGTTCCAAAGCAGCTTGGCCGCCGCATTGAAAGCTTTGCTGCCAGGGTTGTTCACTACTCGGGACAACCCCTTCTTAAATACTATATTCCCCATTGTAAAATAAAAACTAACATTCACCGTCCGCTGCGCACCAGAATTGTTCCATCGATGTCGGAGCCGGGTCTCCCGTGACATTGCTATGCCATGTGAGCACTGCAGACAATCAACACTGGAATGGTGCCGGTACAGGTAGTATCTGTTATTTTAATTTTACACTGAGGAATATAGTATTTAACCAACGGCTGTCCAAGCAGTGGACAACCCCTTAAAGGGAATCTGTCAGCAGTTTTTTGCTACCTCATCTGAGAGCAGCATAATGTAGGCAAAGAGACCCTGAATCCAACGATGTATCACTTAATATACTGGGTGCAGCCCTTGTGCCACAATCAAAGAGTTTTTAGATTTGGCAATGAAGCAGAGCTGAGGAAGCTAACCCCGCCCACACCAGGAACTCATTGTACATAGCTGTAGAGAGTGAGCTGCTTAACACAGAAAGGGGCAGAGTCAGACTTGGGCTCACACGCTGCAGTGTCCGAGCAATGGTGCTGAAACAATCATTGCAAGTAAACAGGTTGGAGCTTGATAGGAGAGGATCTGAAGTCTGTGTTTTAACACCCATCTCCTGCTGTCTTCAGATTACATAGCAAAAACCTGCTGATAGTTTCCCTTTAAGTTAGGGATCTCATACTCCAATACACAGAGGGACAAAATTAAAAGCTTGGACAAAGTCACGGGCCAACCTTGATATTTATTGAAAAAATGTATACAAATGAGGAAGTTTTTCTGTGTCAACTATAATGATGAACTTTCATATGGCATATGGAAAAACTTAAAAGGGGTTGTCCCACAAACAAAGTACATTTTAATTAATAGATCTTCGAATTAAATACTGGAATATGTTATGTAAGTAGCAGTAATAAGCATATAATAATAATAATATTTTTTTATTTTTATAGCGCCATCATATTCCGCAGCACTTTACAAATTTTAGGGGTGACATATACAGACAATACAGAATAAGCATATCTCATATCGAAAGGAGTGAGGGCCCTGCTCGCGAGCTTACAGTCTATGAGGAAATGGGGGAGACACAAAAGGTAGAATGTACATATATTGTATAATGCAGCCTTGATATACTAAATAGGATAAATAATAATACATGGACTGGTCGCCAGCCAGTATGTGTACAGTCCTGACCGAGGCTATTAAGTACATGGATGGTATGAACCTGAAATTGAAGAAGATTTTAATATGGGGGAAAACTGGGACGGACAGATAGTGTGTGGAGGCGATACGCCAGTCTAAAGAAATGGGTTTTTAGGGTCCGCTTGAAACTGTGGGTATTGGGAATTAATCGAACTGTCCTGGGTAGTGCATTCCAAAGAATTGGCGCAGCACGTGAGAAATCTGGGAGACGGGAGTGGGAAGATCGGATTATGGAGGATTTTAGTTTTAAGTCACTGGCAGAACGGAGGGCACGTGTAGGGTGGTAGACTGAGACAAGAGAGGAGATGTAGGGGGGTACTAAAGCATGGAGCGCTTTGTGGGTAAGCGTGAGAAGTTTAAAATGAACTCTATATTGGATGGGTAACCAATGCAATGACTGGCACAGGGAAGAGGCATCGGTGTAGCGGTTGACGAGGAATATGATCCTGGCTGCTGCGTTAATGACAGATTGGAGAGGGGAGAGTTTAGTAAGAGGGAGACCGATTAGTAGAGAGTTGCAGTAGTACAGACGGGAATGAATAAGAGCTACAGTAAGAGTTTTTGCCAAGTCAAAGGTGAGAAAAGTCCTGATTCTTGTCCTGATTAGGCCCAATGGCCTAATCTAAATATTTAATAATGGAGAAAAAACCTTGAATACTACAGGTAAAGTATGATGTCAACAAAAGTGCCCCCAAACAGTAAGATACCCTCAGTGAATTCCTCCTAGTACCCACCATACGCACGGTATGATGACCCTACTGTACCCTTCCCTCAACACCCCCCACCTCTCCAGAAAATATAGTGACCCTATTACAGTATGATTTCCCAACTGTGGGCCCCACAAAGCACAATGGGCCCCACACAGCACAGTGGGTTCCATACAATACAACGAGCCCCACACAGCACAGTGGGCTCCATACAGTACAATGGGCCCCACACAGCACAGTGGGCTCCATACAGTACAATGGGCCCCACATACCGCTCCATACAGTACAACGGGCCCCACACAGCACAGTGGGCTCCATACAGTACAATGGGCCCCACATACCGCTCCATACAGTACAACGGGCCCCAAATAGCGCTCCATACAGTACAACGGGCCTCACATAGCGCTTTATACAGTACAATGGGCCCCACATAGCGCTCCATACAGTATAATCAGCCCCACATAGTCCCCCATACAATATAATGGGCCCCATGGGCCAAATATACTCACACCCTGTGGGCCAAAGTTTGACATATGTGCTTTAAGTGGACAACTCCTACCCCTCTAATCTAAGGAGTGGAGAGATGTAACTGCACACTGGGCCTTAACAATGAGGCAACCAAGCAGCACCCAGTGAGTATTGTGCACAGATCCCAAAAATGAGAATAGGTCTCTCACATGAGAGTTGCTCAATAATTTCGACACCTAGCATGTACCTAATGTCAGATCAGACAGAGACTATGCCTTGACAGCCTCAAGTATAACTTGTGCTGCAGTTCTAAATTAATAGTGTTGGTGGATGGAAGCGTCACAGTGTAGATAACTTCACACTTCCAGATCTCATCTCACAGCCGTCAGTGTGGGGGGAAGGGTGAGAGCTGACCGCACAGAGAATAGATCTGGAAGTGTTTGTAATGATACATAACTCAGCTCTGCAGAGATCAGTGAGGAGAGGAAGGTGTGGTCTTTACTCCTCTACTTGACACCTCATGCTTATGATTGGTTAACCACATGTAGGGGAAGTAGTACACGCCCCAGAAACAAATCTCTAGTAATGTCAAGTTGGACTTAATATAAATTAGAACCTAGGCTCAAACAAATATCTCAGCAGAGAAGAGGAGGAATTAATAAAAAATTATAATCCGCTCTGCAATCACTATTCCATAACATGGCCAGTTTAGCATGCTCAAATTGGTGAAGAGACTATTTTAAAGGTGTTGCAACGCTAGTTCCAATAAAAAAAAAAAAAAAACAGACTGCCTGGCAATGTACCATCACTTCTTCTGGTGGAAAATCCCTTCTAACAAAGCAGTAGCTGCATATTTTTCTTAATTACCTTATACACTTGTAGCTCTAATTATGAATAGTATGAAATATAGTCAATTTATACCTTTTGTGCTTGTAAAGCAGCCTCCCTCTGCTGCCATCTTTTGTAAAGACCAAATAGTGGAGTGGCTCCATCTACCCACTGAATAAGACCCGACCGGGTGCCAAGGGGTGTGACAGAGTAATGACGGGCACGGAAATGAGGTGACTCTTGTCCATTAATGGTGGCAAACATGGTGTTCACAATGGACAAAAACTGCATAATCCTTTCATCAAGATGCAAATCTTCCAAACCTGAAATAAGATAAAAGTAAGAGGTCAGATCGGCAGACCAAGTAATGATATGAAGACAGAATAAATAGGTTACAATAAAGACTTGCCTTTAAAGAGATAAGGGTAATTTTTCCCATCAGAGCCAAGGAATATAAACTTCTTCGGCTTTGTTTTGGTAGGCAGAATGGTGATGGAGCTGCCCACACTATGGATAGTGATCGTATCCCTATCAGACACTTCTCCTGGCAGAGCGATCTCCGTATTGGTCATGGAAGCTAAACAAGGGCTGATTTCCTCCAGCCGTAACAAGTAGCTCGCCCGCTTCTGTGCCCTTTGCTGCAAGCTCAGCATGATCTAGAAAAGTAACACATGAAATAAGCAAACAATATTAGGTTTTCTTACAATACACCATGTAGGGTTACAGATCGTGAAGACCACTGCAGATGAGAGCTCATTCTAATACTCACACCTCTGCATTATGTCATAACACCCCCCAGACTACTAATCAATTCTTTACCAGACCCTTCATTTGCTGGGCAGGAGCTTAAAAAGGGGCTTTCAACTTTGGGCAATGCCTACTTGCTGCAAAGATCTCTAGATAATAAACAGAACACAAAGTGTCCTCCTATTGGGACCACCAGCTGTAGTCAGTGGAAAAACCTGGAGATGTTAAAATTTCTAGGAGCTACAGAACAAGGGAAATGAAGCGTTTCACAATGAGATGTGTGTGTAATGCAGGACAAGGAAAGTCCTCCAGAGCGCAAGATGCTCTTTAGACCGCACAAGGCCCAAGTCCTTGCTAGGAGAAAATGCTGCCATGTGCAAGTCCAGAGAGCTCAAGGCTTTTCTGCTTAACAGAAACTGAGGCCAACAAGGAGAAACCCATTCTTAAAAAGATGATGGACAGGGAAAGCTTAGAGGTCTACAATTGCTCTCCTACTGCTTTATGCACTAAACTGAGATGCATAGTGTCTAAGGAGAGGATATGGACAACTGGGTGGAGCCAATGCTTTTTTCCCCCTACCTACTGTCAGCCACCTAGTGGCCTATACACTCGCTGCTGTTTACCCAATGTATTCAACGAGAAAGGGATTTTACGGGAAGTCCAACCACACTGGAAGACGACAGATTCGTCTTGGAAATCTTATTACACCAGTCTTCAGAATTTGGTGTAAATAATACAACCAGGTAAAGTCTACGCAGCTGCATTATTGCCCAATCTCAAATAGATGCATGTATTACAGTGCAAGGTTTCTACATGGGCATTTACAAGATAGATGAATTTCTATCTACCTGTTTGAATGGCATCCAGCTATTACCGGGATTAGCCGGATTGGATGGATTTCTAAGTTTTTCCAAAGCGCTTTCAATTCCCTCTCCATAGTTGTCCTGGAACCACTTCTCATGCGGCGTCTCAGCGGGTGCAGACGTGATACTACAGACGTGCTCCAGTGCAAAAACGATGGGCTTCATCAGAGCCGTGTGCTTTTCCCGCATGATTGCAATCTTTTCCTCTCTAGTATATAAAAAATATAAAGTTACAGATATCTGAAGGAAGAACAAAGCTGAATAGCAGTCCATGAAGAATACTCAAACACAAAAATATGCTTTGAACTACAATATGCTATATAACAGGGAATAGCAGATTCGAGGAGGAGTCAGATACTTAGCCTGCCATGCAGCAAAGATTTGACATGAGGTATATGTCTGTTCCTCCAATATACCAAGTGCTGTCTACCTGAATGCTGCACTAAACCCTACAGTACCAGCATGTATATACATCTTCACATTGCAGTAACTTACTTGCGAAGAGTGTTGTTGTTTTGGACTCTCTTCACCTCGTCTTCTAGTTGCTGAATACGTCGCAGGACATACATGTGCTGCTGTAGCAAGACGCCCAGCCATAGCTCATCCCAAAGCACCGTGACTCTCCGAAGTTCAGCTACCAACATCTGAACCTGCGTATCAAAAAAAAAAAAATCAGAATTGAAAAATGGACAATTCTCACCTTATAATGGAAGGCAATCAGCCACCAACAGGCCTATACAAACCTGCAGGACCATGGTAGGGCTGGCCGAAGACAACTTTTCCACAATTTTACTGTAACAATCTTGCATCATGGTTTGGTCCTCATTAAGGCCATTCTTAATTTCATCCCGGTTGCTTTCTTGAGAAGCTGGAAGACTTCCGTCGTCACATTCAGCACCCATCAGCTCATCATCCTGCATGTTACTGAGTAAGGTGGGAATGGCCGATGAAAGCTTAGTTCCTGCATTCAGAAACAATCCAGAATT
This sequence comes from Phyllobates terribilis, assembly GCF_046119375.1. Classification (NCBI taxonomy): domain Eukaryota; kingdom Metazoa; phylum Chordata; class Amphibia; order Anura; family Dendrobatidae; genus Phyllobates; species Phyllobates terribilis. The sequence goes on along the minus strand of NW_027362769.1, from coordinate 210,491,425 downwards.
AACAAGAGTCCACTCAAACTTATACTTGATCGTCACACATTTATAAGCCACAATTCCAACCAAACTTTTCCTATAATGTCATAGGTGTCTTCTACATTCCCATTCAGAACTGATCTGTTCCAATGTATCTATCTTCGATGTACTTTATTTTAGATTTATGAAGGTAATGCATTAAAATCTGGCTTTTATAGCTCCATGTCAGTTTTCCAACACTTGTATAGCTCTCAGAAAACCCTGCAGAGAGCAGACATGCAGAACGCCCCGTAGCTTGGGAGACCACTGCTTAAAATACCACTCTACTTTTCAGATCCAGTTTTAGTAGGTACTCACCAGAAGACTGAGATTCGTTACTGAGCGAGATACTTCCCACTATTGCTGGATAGAGGATGAGGTGCGGGGAGTCATGTGCGACTCGGCACAGTAAATTGCAGATACTCTGTCGAACGTATACTTCAGGGTGATTGAGACGGGAAAAAAGTTGAGGAATTATACCTGCGAAAAGAGACGAGCATTAATATACCCTGAAAGACTGACACGAGAACAAGGAGTACAGTACAATTTTTTTTTTGCAAATGAGAAAATGCAAGCAGTACACATAGCATAAAAAATAACCAAGCGTGTGTAATAGCCCTCATAAACATTAGATAGGAGTCAGCCATCTTTCTGGACTCCTCTGGCAGTGGCTTACATCCCCGTTGGACGGATAGATCCTTTTCACCCCTGACATTATCTGTCAGGGGGAGAGGTGGGAGGCCCCCCATGTACGTTATTATACTTTACTCCGATCCCCTGCGATATCAGCAGATTTGGACGACTTTAGCCTGGTGTGCATGGGGGGTTTTAAGCCTTTAAAGTAAATTTGTGAAATTCATTTTGTATTATTAGTTTTCACTGCAAATTAGACAAGTATATCATCACCTCTCCAGGGTGCTGTGGGTGTAGTCTCCAGTCCCTGCTCCAGATACTGCCGGAGTTCTCCAGCGTGTTTCACCAACAGTCTGAGCAGTCGGAGCGTGGCCATAACAATGACGTCATCCGTGCTCTGCTTAGACGGGCTGTTCAAGTGCAATCGGGGATCATCTTCATCCAGTGAAACCTTAACAGAACAGAAATGTTACAATTACCTATTAGTAATTACAGAAACTCCACAAATATTTGGTTAAAAGAAAACAAGAATTGTAAAACTTTAAATGAGAATTTACAAAATTTATAGAAAAACAAGAACAAAATTTGTAATCTAAAAGAGGACTTATTAGCATGTCTGATTAATGGGGTTGTTCTCCCTTAGAGTGACTGCAGATTTGTGTATGCTCACAATGCTGCGAGGATTCTCCAGTGCTGGGAGTGGCGAGCGCAAATATGTGATTTGCATACATCCGGTCACATGCAGACTAGATGTGGGTGGACTCACTCAATGCAAGTGTATTGAGAGAGGCCGGACACAGTCTAGTCGAAATGTGGCTGCAAGTATGCAAAACAGATACTTGCAATCACATGGCGTCCTGCTCAAGGCACCGGAAACTCCTCACAGCACACAATGCGCGCGTTGTGAGGATTCACAATTCTGCAGTCACATATAGTGAGTGCAAACTTGTAGCCTAATGCAGGGACAAACTCTTTAAGTAATTGGTTTCTGGAATATTTTTCATTTTTGGAACTGTTACTCTGTAATTACTCATTAAAATTTGTATGAATAAACTGACAACTTATGGCAATGATGAGTCTCCCTAAATACAATGTCTCTTAGCAATCGTTCAGCAGTGTTAAAAAAACAAAAAGCTGGAGTGGTGCTTTATATTTCATTGCTGGAGTGGTTCCATTAAAATATGTTCCCTGACCCTAGTAACATACTTACCAGCCGCCGTCTTCAGCTCTTCCTGGGGCCACTTCGATCCCAATCTACCATCTTGTGACTGCAACTTCCGACTAGCCGGAAGTCAGAGGTCACTGTTACAAGCTCTCGGTGTAAATCTAGGAGAGCCTTGTCCCGGCTCTCAGACTTACATTGAAATGTGACTTCCACATCACCCAGCAAACACTGGAGTGATCCGACAGGTCACAACCTGCAGAAGACCGACCGGATCGGTGCTGGTAATAGATGAAGATGGCAGCTGGCAAGTATAAGACTAGGTGCAGACAACGTAGATTAGTGCCACCACTCCAGCAATAAAATAAAAAACCCCACTGGAGTGCTTCTTTAATATTGTGTAGGGGCAACATCCTACTAACATAGGGGTATTCTCATGCCTACTTCTAAATTTATTCACACATTTCTGGGAAAAATGGAGACCACCACTATACAACGGAGCTCTTATTGAAGCTCAGATGACCATGTTAAAACGAAACCTATCAAGTCTGGAGGGGACAACTAGATTTTTATGTATAAACATGAAATGCAAACAGTGGAAACATATACAGTGGGAATAGATTTTATTCCCCTTCTGCTGGTGTTTGGACGTCCGATGAGATACTTCCGCAACCTGTTGACAGGCAAGTTGGGTGTAAAGTGTCAGACACAGATTTAATCAAACTATTTTTTTTACTCACCCGTCCGGCATTAAGTTTTAGAAAGGTGAAGTAAGCGCTGCAAGACAATTTATATAAGCTGAATATCCGGTCCACTACTTTACGCCAAAGCTTGATTAGCCCCTCTGAAGCGGTCTCATCAAGGTCTGCTAGCCAAGGGCAAGTGGCCAGGAGTTGTCTCCAGATGACGTCAACTGTATCATTTTCATCGTTGCCCTCATTCTCTGTGATCTGAAGGGACATATCCTCATCCTGAAACATAAAAAAGGAAATGCATGCATCCTTATTAGTAAAATGGTACTTTGCAATTTTAAGTACTAGGTGTTATATTTGTACATGTTCAGCAATTTGTTAGGTGCACCACACAGAGAACACCGGAGGGCAGAGGTTATTAGATGGGAACGGTACCTTGCATAAATCAATATTACAAGTCAAGAGAAGAAACTTTGTATCTGTATCAGAGAAACACGTTTTTCTCCACTTATCACCCACCTCCTGAACTCTTCATTAACTTTGTAAAAATAAACAGCTGAAATCTGTCTTACTAGACAAATGACGGACACCATTCTGAAGGCTAAAGAGGAGAGGAGCAGAGCCAGACACAAATACATTATGCTACCATTTTCTAGCAAGTACATTGGCTTATACCACAGCTGGATTCACATCTACACTGCTTAGTACTGCTTAGTAATTTCCTCAATGCTTCTGCTGCTTCTACCAAAGCAAAAAAGAGAAGAAATCTGTGTGTTTAGTTTATACGAGACATCATGGCAGCTACTCTAGTCTGCAGAAGCGAAAACTGGCAAAATTGCAGAAAGCAAGGCATAATTGTCAGAAATAGTTTTATCCCTCGTGCACAAACACAGGACAGGTTATTCTAAAAAGATAACTCAAAATATAGTTACACTTTTGAAGGATTATAAGGTCACCTTTATGAAATAAGCAAAATTAGTCGGCATAAAAATACGTTTGCAATTGAGTTGCTTTTTCTATCTGATGTCATTCTCCAGCTTTTGGATTACACTGTTTACAGTATTTACATTCTAGGCCAAGGAGGTAACTCCCGAGATCCCACTCGCCTTTCATCAGCCCATTCATTTATCATCAGCACTCAGTGCTGCACACCTCTCCCTGTCAGCTTGTGTTCAGACCTGCTGTTATTAGTTCTGCAAAGTCAGAAGTTCCTAGCCCCCACCTGTGACTGCTTCCAGAGCAGCTCCCCTAATCACTGCTCACTTTTCCACAGCATGTGTTTGTTCAAAGGCACGGTCATCTACAAATGGGAACTACTGTGATAACAGTGTAGATTTCAAAACAAGAGCATTTGAGTGTGTCACAAAAGCTGAACAGAAGGTAAAAACTACTGAATCAGACTTGTCACTCAAGGAAGAGCGCGCACCCTCCCAGCAACCGGGAAGTGAAGAGGCTGGGGAGCTGTGCGCTCCTGAAGACACATGTTGAGAATAACCCTTTAAAGGTATTCACTCTTAAAGCCATCATTCCAGACCATGACTTTCAGCAGCACAAACCATCATGCCATCAGGTGAACAACCCTTCTTTCTTTTTGTTGCTTACATAGTTTAGAATTCCAAACCTCAAACATACTCGTAGCAAAGTGAAATTCTCTGAACAATGGGTTATGTATGAAGGATTTTGGGAGAAAGCAGTAGGAGACGCAACAGAAAACATTAACTTGAACAAGCGCAAGATAGGCATAACAAAGGAGGGAACTGTGTTCCCCCAATAAAGGCAGTGAGAAAAAAAGATTTTACACCAAGTTCCTAAAATCCTTTTTTCTCTATCGCTTCATTGGGGGACACAGGAGACCATGGGACGTCCTAAAGCAGTCCCAAGTGTGGGAAAATCTAACGAAATGGAAGAACGCCCAGAGCAAGACTAGGCCCGGCCGACTGCCGCTAGCAGAACCTTCCTACCTAAGCTTGCATCAGCCGAGGCATAGGTATGCATGCTGTAAACTTTGAAAGGTTTATGCTGAAGACCATGCAGCAGCCTTGCAGAGCTGCGATGCAGAGGCCTGCCTAAGTGGAGTGAGCTTTGATCCAGGGCAGGGGCAGTCTATCCTGTGTGCCATACGCTTCCAGGATGGCAAAGCAGATCCAGCGGGCGATTGTGGCCTTGCAGGCTGTAAGAGCTTTGCAGTGGCCCTCTGGAATCACGAACAAGAAGTCAGAATGTCTGAAAGTTGCTGTTCTGGAGAGATTGTTCCAGAGGACGAGCTGGAGATGGACAAAAGGAAGGACTACGCCCTCATTTAGGTAGAAGGGGGAAACCACCTTCAGGAGAAAAGAAGGTATTGGAAGTAGCACCACCTTGTCCCGTTGAAACACAAGGAAGGGCTAACGGCACGAAAGAGCCGCCAGCTCCGAGATGCATCTGATGGAGGCGATGGCCACCAGGTAGGCAACCTTCCAAGAAAGCAGGGGGAGAAAAACTTTGTGAATGGGCTCAAAGGGGAAACCTGAAGAGCATTTAGGACCAGGTTGAGGTCCCAGGGGTACCCAGGAGGATGATGATAGGGAGCAGCAGAATAAGCAATTCTGTCTGTGATGAGATTGATTACTTCTGTATAGCAAGCTCTTCTGGGCCAGTTGGGAGTCACAAGAATAACTAGTACTCCCTCCACATTGATCTTTTTGGATTTGTCTGGGAATAAGTGGCAGAGGTGAAAAGAGATATGACAGGCGGAACTCTGACCAAGGGAGGATCAGAGTGTGAGAGGCAATCGAGATACCTGGAAACAAATAACTTTGTTGTTCATCCTGGATGCCATCAGGTCGACGTCAGGTGTGAAGCACCTTAGACGGATTTGCCTGAAAATCGATAGACCCTGGTGACTTAGGAAGTCGGCTGCCAAGTTGTCCACTCCAGGAATGTGGACAGCTGATAAACCAGGCAATTTCTGTTCGGCCCAGGCCAGAATCTGATAGACCTTAAACATGACGGATCTGCTTCGAGTTTTGCCCTGTTGATCTATGTACGCGACGGCCGTGGCATTGTCGTACTGGATATATACGGAGTGACCAGTTAGGAGATCCTGCCAACATTGAAATGCACTGTGAGGAGATATTTATCTGCGTGGGCAATTTGATCAGCGAGATCGCCCAGTTCGTCAGGTGGGGCACCTGAAAGGATGCCTTGACGAAGGAGTTTGGCCCAGGCGGAAACCGATTTGGACACCAAAGTGGGGGCGAAGGCGGGACAGAGTGAGGACCTCATAGCCTCAAAGGCGGACTTGGCAAGTGATTCAATGTGTCTATCGGAAGGATCCTTGAGGAAGCGGCCGCCTGTAAAAGGGAGGACCGTGTTGGAGGACAATTGGGAAACTAGAGAGACCACAAAAAAAGAGACTCAGTCCAAAGTTTGAGCAGCAGAAAGGGATGGGGGGGGGGGGGGGGGGTGTCTGTGGAGGTCAGATGCCTGTGCTGTATTGGGGCTGGCGTAGGAAGAGCAGGAAAGAGGCTATTCTGGAGGATGTAGATGGTGAAGAAGATCCAGAGAAGGAAGAAAGGGACCGCTTCCTTGATCTCATGCGTGATCTGCCATGACAAAGTGAACGAGAGGCTGAACCTGATCCGTCCCACAGAACAATCGAGGCACACGTGTTTGCTGCTGTATTAGGCAAATGGTCGAAAAGCGCATTTGGGAAACCCTGGTAAGGTTGGCAACAGAATTAAATAGCCAGGCGGCCCACTCTGGGGGGGGGGGGGGGGGGGGGAGGGGGAGGGTGTGCACTCTCTTCCTGGGCAGTGGGAGCTCCAGGGTGGCTTGCATCATGGGAAGGGTACAGTCGGGGCAGAGGTGTGAGTGCTGGCCAGAGGGCCGTTTTATCTTACAGGAAGAACAGGCAAAGTGAAGAATGGGGGGGCGGGAGCAAGTCTCCTTAGAGCTGGACATAAAGTACTAGTGTGGGTACTGCTGAGGAGCTGGAGCCTGTGAGCCCTATTAGGCAGAGGAGATCCGTTCTGTAGAAGAATCCCTCTCCAGAGGTGATATCAGGATGTGGCTGGCATTGTGTGCACGGTCGACGGGGATCCGTGTGGAGGATGTATCCCATTATCCTGTGGAGGACGTCAGAATGCAACCGGCAATGCGAGTGTTGTGGTAGGCGGCAAAGAATGATGGCGACGACGCGGGGAGGACGGGGCGATGCCCAAGGAAAAGCGTAGTAGCCCAGGGGAGGGGGGGGGGGTAGTAGTCCAGGAAGGAGTGGTAGGCAGAAAAGGGAAAGTAGTTCGGGGAAGGATGGAGAATATCTGTCCTGTAGTGGTCCCGATTCCCTCTGCGAAGAATTAAGATGGTCTTCAGGGGCCCTCAAGGGGGTCACTGGGATTCGTTAGTCTTCCTTCCGGCACCATCTAGCTATGGTGAACAACTGGGCTGGGATTAGATGGAAAGGACAGTCCTCTGGCCGCCCTGAGACACTCTTGATGTGCTGGGGGGGGTATGGTCCTGCTGCATAAACACGAGAGGGTACGATGTGGAGGATCACAATGTTCTCTCGGTTTCTAGGGAGGAATCAGTATCTTACGTGAGAATAAGGAGATTTTTGTGTACTCACCGTAAAATCTCTTTCTCTTAGCCTCTAATTGGGGGACACAGGACCTTGGGTGTTATGCTGCTGTCCACTAGGAGGCGACACTATGCTTATCTGAAAAAGATTAAGCGTGGCTCCTCCTCTGCAGTATACACCCCCGGACGGCATCAGCCTACTCCAGTTTTGTGCAAAAGCAGTAGGAGGAACGTAACAGATAACATAACCATGCCTATAAGAAGGCAACTATGTAAGAACTCAAAGGAAAACCAATATGAGAACTCAACTTAACAGCCCGGAACGGGCAAAGGATGGGTGCTGTGTCCCCCAATTAGAGGCTAAGAGAAAGAGATTTTACGGTGAGTACACAAAAATCTCCTTTACTCTGTCGCCTCATTGGGGGACACAGGACCTTGGGACGTCCCAAAGCAGTCCCTGGGTGGGAAGCAATGGACGAATATTGTGTAAACGGGTCCCTACAATTGGGGCACCGCCGCCTGCAGAAGACGTCTGCCCAGGCTCGCATCTGCGGAGGACTGGGTATGAACGTTGTAGTGTTTTGTAAACGTGTGTAGGCTAGTCCAGGTGGCTGCCTTACACACTTGTTGTGCCGAGGCCTGGTGAAGAATGGCCCAGGAGGCCCCTATCGCACGTGTAGAGTGTGCCGTAATACCTGCTGGAAGAGGAGAATTTTTGAGGCGGTAGGCCTTTTGTATGGTGGATTCGATCCACCTGGCAAGGGTAGCTTTAGAAGCTGGTAGACCCTTGCGGCCGCCTTCCAGAAGAAGGAAAAGAGAATCAGACTTCCGGAAGGGCGCAGTCCTAGACACATAGATACGCAGTGCCCTGACAAGGTCAAGCGTATGCAAAGCCTTTTCCACTCTATGAACCGGAACCGGACAGAGGGATGGTAGTGAAATTTCTTCATTGAGATGAAAGCTGGATACAACCTTCGGAAGGAAGAATGGAACCGTACGAAGGACTACCTTGTTCTGGAAAAAAATCAGGAAAGGCTGTCTGCAGGAGAGTGCCGTGAGTTCAGACAACCTGCGTAGCGAAGTGATTGCCACGAGGAAAACCACTTTCTGGGATAGAAGACGGAGTGGGACTTCCCTAAGGGGTTCAAAGGGCGTTTCCTGTAATGCTGTCAGCACCAGGTTGAGGTCCCACGCTTCTAGAGGTCGTCTGTAGGGGGGAACCAATCGGGAAACCCCCTGGAGAAATGTTCTTACTTGCGGTTTATGAGCAATGCGTTTTTGAAAAAGCACTGAAAGAGCTGACACCTGGCTCTTAAGGGAGGCCAGGGATAGTCTGGCTTCCAGGCCCGATTGGAGAAAACCGAGCACCCTGGGTAGGGAATAAGGGAGTGGGGTCTGGTTACGAGATTCGCACCAGGTAAAGAAAGTTTTCCAGGTACGGTAGTAAATCTTGGCAGAGGTTGGTTTTCGTGCTCTGATCATGGTTTCAATGACGTCTGGCGAAAAACCTGCCTGGGTTAGAACCCAGGTCTCAATGGCCACGCCATCAAATTGAGGGCCTCTAAGTTCTGGTGGTAGAACGGGCCTTGTGACAGAAGATCCGGGCGATTTGGGAAGAAGCCAGGGAACGTCTGCTGTGAGTCGTACGATGTCGGCGTACCATGTACGCCTGGGCCAGTCCGGTGCGATTAGGATGGTTGGAACTCCTTCCTGTTTAATCTTTCTCACCACTCTGGAAATCAGGGGGAGAGGTGGAAAAATGTACAGGAGCTGGAACTGGGTCCAGTCCTGAACCAGGGCGTCCGCCGCTAGAGCTCTCGGGTCGCGTGTTCTGGCCATGAAGTTGGAGACTTTGGCATTGAGGTGAGACGCCATTAGGTCCACATCCGGAGTGCCCCAACGATGGCAGATCTGTTGGAAGATTTCGGGATGGAGAGCCCACTCTCCCGAGTCTATTCCTTGTCGGCTGAGAAAGTCTGCTTCCCAGTTGTCTACACCTGGAATGTGGACCGCAGAGATAATGGAGCTCGTTTTCTCCGCCCAGTGAAGGATGCGTGTCACCTCTCGCATCGCTCTGGCACTGCGGGTTCCCCCTTGGTGATTGACATATGCCACGGCTGTGGCATTGTCCGATTGTACTCTGATGTGAGAGGCTGCCAGTAAGTGATGGAAGGCTCTCAACGCTGCAAGGGCGGCCGAAGCCGCGGTGTAAATTTATTTTCTATGCCCAAAAGGGCTCCAGGCCAGCGCGGTAGTCTGGGGGGGGGGGGTCGGATTAAAACCGGACCCCTCCCGGATTGAAAGGCAGAATGGCGGTGGGGACATAAGTGGAAGGGGGTCTCTGAAAAGAGTCCCCCTTAAGTGCTTAAGATGAAAAGCTGCCGCAGGTGCAGGGTCTGTGAAGGCCTGTGCCTGTGTGTGCCATGGCTGCCTGCACTCCCCCCGGCTCCTACAGGGTCCCACAGACAGACTGGGGCTCCTGTATTGCTGCTGGTCCTCGGCTGCGGTGCGCTGGCTGGTGAGAGCTGCAGATGCTGCCGTCCAGGCCCTACCTGATGGTGTCTCAACCTAATACCCCCAGGGGGGATTAGGGAGGGTGCCGCTGTCACCTGTCAGGGGGCTTTGTCCTCGCCTCAACTTCGGACCAAGACCGAGGGAATTGGGGAAGGAGGGGGGTTCTCAACTTCGAGCCTGACCCGAGGGGCCGGAGAAGGAGCAGCATGGTGGCTACGCCATCTCAACTTCAACTGTACACCCCGTAGTAGGGGGCAGAGGAAGGAGCCATGCCAGGGGTCTCTTAAGAGACCCTCTTTTCTTCATCTGTAATCCCGTGCTGAAGCGAGGGACGAGTGAAGGTCTGAGGTGTGCCTCCTTGCGACACTAAGCAAAAACTGGAGTAGGCTAACGCCGTCCAGGGGTGTATACTGCAGAGGAGGAGCCACGCTTAATCTTTTTCAGATAAGCATAGTGTCGCCTCCTAGTGGACAGCAGCATAACACCCAAGGTCCTGGGTCCCCCAATGAGGCGACAGAGTAAAAAAGGATCGCACATGTTGAAAGCCTGCATGACTGATCCCTCCCTCCTGACAACTGACAAATTAAAACTGTGAAACCTTTACTTCCATGTAATACTCGTCTAGCCAAAATCAGCAGGTTCAGACGACTTTAATTAAAGACGGTTAGGTTTCATAACACACATGCTCCTATAATGCAGTTTTCACCAGAGGCCTGACGCTAGTGTCCTACCCTTTGTGCAGTGTTTTAGAGCAATGATTGTACATACCTGGATGCCAGCAGGCCGGCACATAGCTTGTCCCAAGATCCCGTAAATCTTTTCTTTATCTTCTTCGGATACGTTATCTGGTAAAAGGCTTTGCACCTCTAATTTCTCTCGCTGAAGCAGTTTTACACCCTCACCTTGACTAAATATACAAGAACGAGAGAAACAGGTTACATACAAGTGATATTGCTTACTCTAACTGGCATTATTGAATGCATGTAAGGGCGCAGTCAGACGGCTGTACAAATCGTAACGTAGTGCTCGGAGTGGCCGGCGGCTCTCCTGACACGAGCACATGTATTTCTATACAGCCGTCACACGTGTCAGGGGAGCAGCCGGCCAGTCCGAGTATTGGGTTCCAATCTCAATTACATTTATACGGTCATCTGACTGAGCCTTCACTCTTTTCCATCACTAGGAAACCAGAGAGACTCAAAGAATTAAAAGGACTATTCCTTTCTCCAAGATCCTATCCCAATGGGGGCGTGGAGATGCCGTGGAGCTGAGAGGACGCAGGAGACCTGAGCTCCCGTAATCCGGAGCATAATCCTGCACTTACCGGACCCTGCAGCACAGCACCGGAGAAGAGAGGAGCAGCAGGGCTTCTGAAGAGCTAATACAGAGAGGGCTCCGGTCCTGCGCTCTCTGCGGACCCCGGCAGAGTAAATCTCTCTGTGGAGCGGCGGCCATCTTGAGGGCTCTGCACGTGGCACAGCTTACAGGTGCCATAGGAGACACACGCTGGCAGTCGGTCTCCCTTTGCAGAGCCTGAGGAGCGACGGTTTCTAGAGAGGTACAGCGGTGAGTGTACCGGACAACCCGGTCCCGCATTCTATCTGGGGGCCACTGGATTACATTTAAGGAAAAAAAATCACAGCAGCCACATCCTATTTCTACAAGGGGAAGCATAAACCCGGGGACATGAGACTTTCAGCCTACACTTAGTCCCTGGCGTTTGTATACGGGACACAGAGTGGCAGAAACAAATATAAAGCAGCCAGCAGCCATTATCTCCTCCAACCTTTATTATTGAAATACTACATCTTTTATCCTGGAACTGGTATATAACTGATAAAAGATATTACTGAGACACCGCTGCAGCAAAGACACCAGGTGGCAGCATTGTACAGTCTTTAACTTCTACATAACAAGTCTGCATAATAAACTGAGTAATCATAATATACTCTGCTTATAACGCTACAAAATGAGCCGATGGAAAAGCTCGAGTACAGCAGATAAATTGAAGGACTTTGCCATTGGGGACACCTTGAGACTGGCAAGACAAAAAGGCCCTATTAAATACAACAACTCTACAATTTCTATCTTCCCTGATATTTCTGTGGAACTACAGAAACAGAGAGCACAGTTCATGGATGTTAAGAAGAAACTCAAAGACAAAGGGATTATCTACGCTATGGCTTATCCTGCTCGTCTCCAAATTGTTTCTGGAAACTCTTCTACTTTCTTTGCTACCCCGGAGGAAGCGTTGGAGTGGCTCCGGTTGCACCCAGAGCCTGGAAAGGGGTGACCGACACCCTTTATACCGCCGTTTCTACATTATACATTGGGGTTGATGTAATTTGATACACCTTTTCCATATGCGGGAGTTCAGACTTTGCATTGTCTAAGACAACATAATACCTCACACTGGGATGAGTGAAGGTATTCCCCGGAAGGATGGGGCACAAGAAAAGTTTAAGTTTACTTCTTGTTTACAAGCTGAATGCTGTTAAAGTGCTTGGCTCTATTTGCTTTGTCTCCATGCATTTTGAAATGTTGGGTCCTATAGAGGCAATAGTTCAACCAGGTGAGCCTCATAAATATATAAATTGGGAAGAAATGATTAGATACGTCAAAAGGGAAATAATGCCTATGAACAGTAATAGTGTAATGGTTCTTGTCTATTTTCATTATTCTTATATTAGATAAATGGCGTCACAATGGAAATGTATGACATGGAATATCAGAGGTCTTAAATCCCCTAAGAAGAGAGTTAAAGTGTTCTCGCAAAGCAAAAATTACCAGCCATATATCCTGGCTTTAGTCGAAACTAGGTGGTTAAATAAACCATGGGTGCAATGGTCGACACACTCTTACCATACAAGCTATTCAAGAGGAGTTTCGCTTTTAATCCATAAGGCCATTAGATGGGAGGTTAGGGAGGCCCATAGAGATTTAGAGGGAAGATTCGTCTTTATAAATGCTATAATAGATTCCAGAGAATACGTAATACTTTGTATATATAACCCACCTCCTGCTAATCTAACTATTATCCAAAAGGCAGTAAGCTTTGCACTAAACCATCCACATGCTCAAATCCTGTGTATGGGAGATTTCAACTTGATTATGGATGAGAATTTAGATAAAGAACTGGTGACATTAGAACGTCACTAATACCATCTTCTAATTTGTTTTCAACTTATATGGAGAGTATGGGTTGGATAGATCTGTGGAGATTACATCACCCAGGAACTAAGGAATACACATGTCACTCCTCAACCAAGTCTACGTTATCACGGTTAGACTAGATTTTCAGCTCTAGTAATATTGCAATGTGGGTACATAGTATTGAACATGGGGTGAGAGGGATCTCGGACCATAGCCCGGTGATACTGACACTTAAATTTGACCAGGTACGAGTCAGACCTACTTGGAAACTTAATCGCTTTTGGTTAAAGTTGATTGACCCTGACGATAGAATACCAGATCAAATACACTGTTTCGTGGAGGTGCATCCACTACCAAGGAATACTAAGATTTTTTGGGATACAATGAAGGCATACCTTAGAGGATGCCTCTCCTCTGCTATTTCTCACATAAAGAAATCGACTGCACAGGCCGATGCCAAATTTGAAATTAGATTAAAAGAAGCTGAACAGTCTTATATTTCTGACCCGTCTGATGAGAATAGAGTAAACTGGTTACACTCCTATAGATTATATACACAAAATGTTGACACTAAATCTAAACGTAAACTATTTTTCACCAATCATATTTTGCATTGGGAAACCAATCAAGTAAATTGTTGGCCTTTATGGTCCGCAAACATAATGACTCGAGTGCTAGTCTCAGGATTCGGACCCCAGGGGGCCAGATAGTTACTGCGGAGGAAGAAATTCTAAATGGCTTTCATACTTTTTATAAATCCCAAAGTGCCATAATAAACTAGAATGTGTCTCCTATTTGGCAGATTTTGATTTTCCCAAATTGAGTAACACACAACAATCCCTTGTAGATGCAGATATCACTTTAGAGGAAATAAACGCAGCCCTGGCAGATATGGCTTCGGGTAAAGCTTCGGGCCCTGATGGCCGACCTATAGAACTATCTCAGATATCAAAGGGGCTTGGTGCAACATCTTTTAGAGACTTTCTCAGAGCCGATGCAAAGTGGTTCTCTGCCTGAATCCTTTTATGACGCCAATATTATTGTTCTTATAAAGGAAGGGAAGGATCCTTTGGAGGGCGGATCATATCGTCCTATTTCACTTAAATGTGGATTACAAAATTCTCACAAAAATTCTAGCTTTGAGACTTAATAAGGTGATACTCTCAGTTGTCCACCCAGATCAAACAGGCTTTATGCCAGGAAAAAAAACGTCTATTAATATTAGAAGGGTACAATCAATAACTCAATATAGCCCTTTGATACCAGGAAATGATTGGGCCTTGGCATCACTGGATGCGGCCAAGGCTTTGACTCACTGGAGTGACCGTTTTTATTTACTTGCCTAGAGAAATTTGGATTTGGCCCTAAATTTCGGGCCTGGATTCAAATATTGTACAAGGCCCCTAAAGCTAAAATGACGATAAATTATTTATCATCCACATCTTTCTCATTGGAAAGGGGAACCCGTCAGGGATGCCCTTTGTCTCCGGCTTTATTCCCTCTGGCAATAGAAGCTCTGGCTATAAGAACACGATCATCTGAGGATATCAGGGGAATTACAATTGCAGACAGAACTGATAAAATTGGTTTATATGCAGATGACATGATATTTTTTATGGACAAGGTTAAAGATACCCTCCCATCTGTTATTTCCACTATTGATAGATTTAGTGAACACTCGGGCCTCTTTATAAATTGAGATAAATCTTATCTTATGTCTTTGTCGCCCTCTCCGAATACTGACTTGGAAACATTATCTCCTCTACCTGTAGTGTCATGTTTCAAATACTTGGGAATTATGATTGTAAGGAATGATAGAGAGGATCTACCGAGCAATATTCTTCCTTTACTGGAATATGCTAAGAGTACATTTTCCTTGTGGGGGAGATTACCGCCATCTGTGTCAGGAAGGATTAATTTAAGATGATCTTACTCCCTAAATTGAATTACATATTACAACATAGTGCAGTACCGGTCTCTAAATTTTTTTTACATCTCTTAATTCTCTGATGTCTACATTTATTTGGGGAAGCTCCAGACCAAAGCTGAGGTTAGATATGAGAAGAGCAGCTTTGCCTGACTTCCATCTATACTATTTAGCAGGTCAGCTTAAAGCGATCCGTAGCTGGATGCCTGACTCCCAATTACCGAATTCTGGCACACATTTTAGGCACAGGTTGTTTATTGGGTTTTCTAGAACTAAATAAGTCAACACCCATTAAGTTGCTACCCTTACATAGATTAGCAAGAACAGTATGGAAACAGGCAAAGAACCGGCTTTACACATGTTATAGCTGAAATGCCTATATGGGGGCATCTGTTTTTTGAGACATTATTGGAACATCCATCTGCTCCCTTTTGGATCGCTAATGGGGTCTGTGTGTTGAGAGATATTTATGGAAGATCTATACTGATGGCTTTTGAACAGGTGCAAAATAAATTCAAGGTTCCAAGATCTCAATTCTTCAGGTATCTCCAACTTAGGAATGGGCTTAGATCTCATTTACAAAACTGTGAAATAAACCAAACTATTTCCTCATTTCTTTTAATAGGAATACTTAAATCTCAAGGCCCACAAGGTCTTTTATCTAGCTTGTATACATATTTGCCATCAACAGGCTTAGACCGTATCCCTTTGCCAGCAAAAAATAAATGGAGACTTCTAATTCCGAATATGGGGGAGGAGGAATGGGATGAAATTTTGGAGTCTCCGTCATTTGTCTCTCCCTCTGTTAATAATAAGATGATTCAGCTTTATATTATTCATCAGTCATATCTCACACCCCACAGACTATATCAAATGGGGCGCTCCTCTAATTCAGAATGTCTACGTTGTCATACCATAGATGCTGACTTTGTCCATTTAATTTGGGACTGCTCCATTATTAGGTCCTTCTGGCAAGAAGTTACCCCCCTATTATCCTCTTTAATATCCATTCCAATTCCATGTGATCCCCTGATTTGCCTTTTTGGGGTAATGGAGGATGCCGCCTGGGACCATTATATTAAGATTTTTTTGAGAGAAATTATTGGCTTTGAGATGGATGGGCAACACACAGCCAACATTGCGTTCCTGGATCGCTCTGGTTAACTCCGTAATTCCATTTGAAAAGATTATATACCAAAATAGAGGCTGTCCATTACAATTCTCCAAAATATGGGACTATTGGAATTTTTCACATCTTACAATCTCTACTTAGGAGAAAGGTTTGAGCTTGTAAGTAATTATACAGGAGATATGTGTATGAATAGTAAATCATGTGTTACAAGCGACAAATGTTACTTATGGAGACAGACACCTACATCCTTATACATTATGTTGTGAGATATTTTAAGCATGGAAAAGACAGCATAAGTTTGATAAGTTGTGGTTAAGAGTTTGGGTTGTATCCTAACCACGAAAATATCCTATATATATATATTCTTTTTTTCATCTTTTTCTCTGCATAGGAAACTATATATATGTATGTGGTAACACATTTGACATGTTTACTTGGATATGTTTTTCTTGATGTATATCTATGTCGATATGCTATATTTGGATGTTTTCCGATACCAAATACAATGTATAATTGTTTATAAAATTGTTTAATAAACAAATCAAGTTTAAAAAAAATAAATAAAAGATCCTATCCTAATAGTAGGTGTAATATTATTATTAGTGAATACCTCCAATTAGAATGGAGTATAGCTCTCCTGATTCGCTATGTTGCTTACCGCATGTGCAGGGCATTGCAGTAGATAAGGTATTCATGGTTATGACCACTAGCAACTAACTGTCACTATGAGTGGTCGTAACCATGGATACCCAAGTTACTGCAATGCCCTGCACATGAGGTAAGCGACATAGCGAATCAGGAAAACTATACATTTCTAATTGAGGGTTATTTGCTAGTACTATTATTACTACATATTGGAATAGGATCTTGGAGAGGGGAATACCCCTTTAAATCGGCTCTCAGCAAGCATGTTTTATTAAATGCCTGCAAAGTCCAATTACTGCTCACAGCGTTAGACTGTGTAGGGATACTCCCCATTGACAAAGGAAATAACCACCCAGTCATCAGTTTATACATACATTTCCAGGAGGAAAGAGAGAATAATGAAACACTGAAGAATTGTAAGAAAAGGTGCTACAGAATTTGTAACGGTCAATGCAAATTTACTAAACACAGACATGTCCGTAGGGTGCGCTTCAACAGACCAATTTTCCTACCTAGCATTGTCCACCACCTTTCTTCCCCATCTGTATGCCCAACTAGCCAATGCTGCCCAAGACTTGGCCACTTCGGGAGCTTGCACTGAAGACAAATGATACAGCTGGCCGAGTATGAAATCTGGCTCACCAACACCGATGTTCACTGTTATGTAGAAGACAATAAAAGGCAAGTTATCCACACAGAAGAATAGAAGGCCAGTCCAGATACATCTATCACAGAAGAAAGGGCAGACCTAGCTTACCTGTGGATTCACTTTCAATACGTGGATACTCTTCCTCCACGGCGTTGACTGGAGGCAGATCAATGAGAGCGAGCACATTTTTGGCCAGGGCAGACAGATTGGTAACGTTGGCTTGCTGACGTGCTCTGTACACTTGCTTCATCTGTCCGGATATTTCTTTCCAATCCGCTTGGATCCATTTGGCCAGAGTCAGGATAGACTTTGCCACAGCATATTCAGCTTTTGCAGATTTACAGAAGGAGATGGCACAGGAGCTCAGCATCTCCATGGCATGAGTAGACTGACCTGCCAACCAAGTCACATGCAATATTAATCATCACCAAAATATAATCACCATCTGTAGTCCATACACAGACCCATTCAATGTCATACTGACCTGCAGCGTACAGGAGCTTAGCCTTTTCGATGTCAAGCTCTGGTCCCCACTTTTCATCCATCTGTCCATGAAGCGAGAGCTTTTTAAAATTAGCAACTAGATCCTGGGCATTGGTCACTGGTCCAAGCTGGATATTGCTGCACTGGGCAATTAACCTTGCGGCGAGTGTAACATTGCCCCGTTTTCTCGAACATTTAGCAGCCGTTAAACCTAACTCCATCAGATGACTCTTGACAGACATCGTCTGATCTGTAAAGATTCAGAAGACAAGGAAGTCTGAGAAACTAAGGTGTGTACAGAGTAAGCTATTAGGAATTATCTATGTACAGTGCAATCTGCAACAACAAAGTGACGCATTCTGGGGTGACCGTGGCAGTACGGGACCCCCAATCCAAGTCTGCTTGATTTGGCTCCATTGACCTTTTCAATAAATACACATAAAAGGCCACCAACTGTATGGCACTAGTGAATGTAGGTGACCTTGGATCCCTCCCTCACTTCCATAGGCAATATATAAGGTGGACGGGCGTGAATGCATGATCAACCCCTTCACTCAATTCCACCTGGCCGTGGTCTTGGGGGCAAGTGGAATTTGAGAGACGCAAGCCCCCATTTCTGTTGACAAATGCATAGGTAATGTGTGTTGTTCATATGACAACCCATTTAATTACAACTTTATGATATAAAGTTAGAAAATACAAATATACTGATCTGTCTGCCAGTATGTAGAAAAAGCTGGAAAATTAAAGTGGTATTCCCATCGACAAGATCCTATCCCAATATGTATCAGGTGTAGTAATAATAATAATAATAATAGCAAATACCTCCAATTAGAAATGTAGTATAGTTCTCCTGATAACCTATGTCGCTTACCCCATATGCAGGGCATTGCAGTAGCTTAGGTATCCATGGTTACAACCACTAGCAACTGTCACTATATGAGTAGTTGTAACCAGGGATATCTAAGCTACTGCAATGCCCTGCACATGGGGTAAGAAACATAGGTTATCAGGAGAACTATACTAATTTTTTAATTGGAAGCATTTGCTAATATTATTATAGCTACTACATATTGGGATAGGATCTTGGCGATGGGAATACTCTTTTAAGTAATCCCATGGGCTTGAAAAGAAGATAGTGCCCCTAATTATTTACGTGCAGCCACTCTCAAACAAGAAAACAAAATGTACACTGCTCAAAAAAATAAAGGGAACACTTAAACAACAGAATATAACTCCAAGTTAGGCTATGTGCACACGATGCAGAAATGCTCAGGATTTTTTCTGAGCGTTTCTGCATCTCCCTGGCAGAAAAAAACGCATGCGGATTGTACATGCGTTTTCCTGCCAGGGACATGCGGAAATGGAGCGTTATTCACGGACATTTCCGCATGTGGATTGACAAGCGCTTTCCAAGCGATTAGCATCACTTGGAAAGTGCTTGTGACAACTAGGTCACACTATATAAATCCATGATGCTTTGGTCACTTTTGAATGTTGGTTGTGCTTTCACACTCGTGGAAGCATGAGACGGACTCTACAACCCACAGAAGTTGCTCAGGTAGTGCAGCTCATCCAGGATGGCACATCAATGCAAGCTGTGGCAAGAAGGTTTGATGTGTCTGTCAGCGTAGTGTCCAGAGGCTGGAGGCGCTACCAGGAGACAAGCCAGTACACCAGGAGACGTGGAGGGGGCCGTAGGAGGGCAACAACCCAGCAGCAGGACCGCTACCTCCACCTTTGTGCAAGAAGGAACAGGAGGAGCACTGCCAGAGCCCTGCAAAATGACCTCCAGCAGGCCCCAAATGTGCATGTGTCAGCACAAACGGTTAGAAACCGACTCCGTGAGGGTGGTATGAGGGCCCAACGTCCACAGATGGGGGTTGTGCTCACAGCCCAACACCGTGCAGGACGCTTGGCATTTGCCACAGAACACCAGGATGGGCAAAGTCGCCACTGGCGCCCTGTGCTCTACACAGATGAAAGCAGGTTCACACTGAGCACATGTGACAGATGTGACTGTCTGGAGACGCCGTGGAGAGTGATCTGCTGCTTGCAACATCCTTCAGCATGACCGGTTTGGCAGGGTCAGTAATGATGTGAGGTGGCATTTCTTTGGAGGGCCGCACAGCCCTCCATGTGCTCACCAGAGGTAGCCTGACTGCCATTAGGTACCGAGGTGAGATCCTCAGACCCCTTGTGAAACCATATGCTGGTGCGGTTGGCCCTGGGTTCCTCCTAATGGAGGACAATGCCAGACCTCATGTGGCTGGAGTGTTCCTGCAATATGAAGGCATTGAAGCTATGGACTGGCTCGCCCGTTCCCCAGACCTGAATCCGATTGAGCACATCTGGGACATCATGTCTCACTCCATCCACCAATGTCATGTGCACCACAGACAGTCCAGGAGTTGGCGGATGCTTTAGTCCAGGTCTGGGAGGAGATCCCATAGGAGACCATCCGCAACCTCATCAGGAGCATGTTCAGGCGTTGTAGGGAGGTCATACGGGCACGTGGAGGCCACACACAATACTGAGCCTCATTTTGACTTGTTTTAAGGACATTACATCAAAGTTGGATCAGCCTGTAGTGTGTTTTTCCACTTTAATTTTGGGGGTGACTCCAAATCCAGGCCTGCATTGGTTAATAAATTTGATTTCCATTGATTTTTGTGTGATTTTGTTGTCAGCACATTCAACTTTGTACAGAACAAAGTATTCAATGAGAATATTTCATTCATTCAGATCTAGGATGTGCTATTGAAGTGTTCCCTTTATTTTTTTGAGCAGTGTATGATGTTACAGAGGATAATCTTGATCAGTCAATAGCCATCAAAATAATCTTAGAATAATTTTATTATAACCACACATCCACACTGGATTGGACAGGTTTGGCAAAAGGTCCTATTTAAAGGGCTATTCCCACCAGCATAGGTGATAACTTACTGAAATGCCCCATCTGAATGGACTGGTGGCACTGGCAGAGAAAGGTGAGCGCTGTACTCTGCTTTCTCTGGCAGTCTCATAGATAATCAATGAATCAGAGGTACATGAACAGCCACCATCCCATTCTCAGGATTCATAGGGGTCCCAGTGATCAAACCTCCACTGGTCAGCGAGTTATCACCTATCAGGTGGACAGTATTACAGTAGAAGCAGACATTTAGGCAAAGTGCTTCTTCATTAAAAGTACAGAAATGACCTATCTAGGTAACAAGTCATGGCAGCACATGACCTGCAGCATGAACTACCTTTGAATTTGTCTGCAAGCCGATTCTGGAAGGTGGTGTATCTCAGCGCAAGTATCCATGGTCTGACGTCATGCTGCTTACATGACCTCAAAGTTTCACTGTATAGCGGTATCAGACAGTCCTGGAGACAGGGCATTGGAGTTAGTGACCAGCAACAACACAATGGAAATCGAAAGATATTTAAATGAACTAATCACAACACAGAAGTCAGACAATTCTGTATACCTACTATGTAGTAAGCACTTTTAGTAGCACTGGCAGGACTTAAAGGGGTATTCCCACCTTCAAGATCCTATCCCAATATAAAGTAGGTGTAATAATAATAGTAATAGCAAATACCTCCAATTAGAAATGTAGTAAAGTTCTCCTGATTCGCTATGTCGCTTACCCCATGTGCAGTAGCTTAGATATCCATGGTTACGATCACTAGCAACTAACTGTCACTATATGAGTGGTCGTAACCATGGACAGCTAAGCTACTGCAATGCCCTGCACATGGGGTAAGCAACATAGCGAATCAGAACTATACTACATTTCTAATTGGAGGTATTTGCTAATAATATTATTATTACACCTCCTACATATTGGGATAGGATCTTGGAGATGGAAATACCCCTTTAAAGGGGGAACTCCAGGGAGATAAAGTATTCTAATGGACATACCTTCACAAAATTATAAGTTGAAATCCATAGAGCTGTTTCTAATCCTGACAGTATCTGCTATTCTCTATGGTACAGGAATTGCTTGTTGGTGCTCCTCCTCACTTCTGCGACATTACATCACATATGAGAATGCCTGGCCTGCTCCTGGATTCTGGTAACAGCCAGCCCCTTGATAACATCTATTCATCATGGAGCGTGGCCAGCAGCTGCCAAGCTGCAGTCATTCCTCAACTGTGAAATGACTTTCCTCCCCCTCCCCTCTCTACTTGGGATCCATACCAGCAAGTTTCACAGCTTCTTTATGACAGTCATAGGGTCCCACCACACTTCTGGACATGTTCTGCAGTTGATCACAGCCTGTATATGCAGTTTCTTTATGACATGCCATGACAGTGCATAATGTGTACCGTCACGAGTCAGACAGGGAGCAGAAGCAGAACACCGATATACACATCCGAGCATGTGCAATGCAGAATAAGACATTCTGCATTGCACATGCACTGCTATAAGACATGGCAGTACAATATGCACTGTAATGTTTGGATTAACGCTCTGCCTCTGCTCCCTGCCAGACACATGACAGTACACATTATGCACTGTCTTGGCTTGTTCTGCAGTTGATCGCAGCCTGTATTTGCAGCTTCTTTATGACATGTCCAGGAGTGTGGAGAGAGCTATGACTGTAATAAAGAAGCTGTGACACTAGCTGGCATACATCCAGAATGCAGAGGGAGGGCAGGCAGAGCACAGACAAGCTACTGCTGTTTGGCAGACTGAATGGGTGGAGATGTAATCAGAGGGCTGGCTGTTACTACAAGCCAAGAGCAGGACACTCCCCCTGATTTGTGATGTAACTTCCCTGAAGGGAGAGGGAACAGTGAGGAGCAGCTCCAGCATCACATTGAATTAGAAACAGTACTATGGATGTGAACTTAAGAGTTCATGAAGGTATATCCATTAGAATACTTTATTTCCCTGGAGTTCTCCTTTACGGAGGTTTTTCCACTACTACGATATTGGAGATCTATGGTTAGAATAAATCATCATTATCAGATCTGGGTCCAGACCTGGCAACACCACTGATTAGTGGTCAAATCTATACACTGTATGAAGCAGGACACCGCAGCGCCGTCACACTGTTTAATGCCCATTCCTCTTATTATTTAAGCTTTTCTGCAGCCAGTTAAGAGCATGAAGGTGCTGCGGTGTACCCAGTTTACAGCCGATTCCATGGTGGTGCCGTTTCTGGACCCACACGTCCTATATTGTTGACCTTGTCTTAAGGATAGATCAATACTGTAGTAGTGGAAAACCTATTTAAATGGGTTGTTTCATGTTCAATTTTCAGGAACGCATCACTCCCTGGACTCTTGTTTTCTTGCTTGCTTTACCTCATTGAAGTAGCGTAGTGGCACTGAAGCTGGATGGATCCAGGGATCTGCCCAGCTTCAGAGCAGTGACGCTCTACTGGAAAGCGCTTGTAACTTCTGTACTCCTTGCCAAAGAGACTGGCTAGTAACCTTAGGCAATGGGCAGTGAACAATAAAATCTGTTCTTGAGAATGAATAAGATTTTAAAGTAAATGGAAAAGTTGCTTGTTTTTACCAGCACTTCTCAAGTGTACAGTTTTAACACAAGGAGATTAGCACTTTAGTAGCACACCTTACCTCAGCTGAGAGTTTGCTGGACACAGTGCTCTCCAGAGATGATGCACAGTACAGCTGTAATGTTCCTAAAGCTGGCAGTGACTGGGATATAGTCAGTGTGGAGAATCTTAGTGGTCCCATAGCGATACGGGCCGTTTGCTTCAAGTGTTTGGTCAGATTTCTGTAATTTAGTGTAAAACATTTTTCATGTGTATCAAGAATTCAGAGATTGAGAAAGTACTTAAAACACAGTTTAAAGCTCTTTGGCTACAGGCAGAAAGCAGAGATAACACATATATTCAGAATATTCCAGAAATGAAGCCCACTCTTTGCTTACTCAGAGATGGATTGCCACTTCTGCTCCTGGTCTGCTTCACTCAGAGCCAAACTCAAACACACAGAACTTCGGAGCAGCTGGACCTCAATACACTTCTGAAGTTCTCTGGGATCAGGACTTAGCATGTTGGGAAGTAATTTCTTCATGTCTAGAAGCAAATTAAGAAAAATGTCAAACTAATGTTATTAATAACAAAAAAACTTCTCCTTAATACTGATTTAAAGAGGTTCTCTCATATTCAGGAGAGCACAAGCTACTTTGCTTCCGGGGACAGCGAGCACCTGAAGACTGGCAGCTGTATGGCTGAGCCACTGGATTCGTCCAGCGTCAGAGCAGCGCTTGCAAGCTATATTGTAAATCGCTTGCAAGCGTGCGCTACATGAATAGGAGACTGTCAACTCCTGAGGTGGCCTACCACTGGCTTGAAACGTATTGCAACAAATCAGTAACATGTTTGCCACCAAAAGCTCAAGAGCGAAACAAGATACTTTTGTAAATGTACCCAGTCAGTCACTTAGGAACTAAATCTGCAGAGATTTAAGAATTGTACCTATTTTTTCCTTAAAGCCGCCATTCACAAGGTTCAGATTCTCCCCGGGCAGTAATTCCAACTGTTCTGCACATTCAAGGAACTCTCCATACTCAAAGCTGCTTAGCGACCTGTTAAAAAAAGATCCGTAATAAACTGGAAGGCTCGAAGTCTACAAGGAAGCTAACTCATATCTAACATGGAACGAGAGTATATTGGCGACATAAGGCAATGCTGCATTTATTGAGGAGATCCTACAAACTTTCTATAGAGAACTCTATTTGTGATTGTTATGCAGGCCGTGAATTATCAGATCATGGTGTATAAATTGATTTACTGCCATGTTAAGTCAGTCAGCCCCAGAATGCCTTTTAAACTAACTATACAGTGCTATAGGGGACTTAGCCCCTACAAAAGTCATACTAGCAATGTACTTGTTAATGGTACAGAGTTTGGGAAAATAATGTAATGCCTATGCAAATGAGGGGGTTTCAGTGCACCCTTGGTGTGGCCAAGAGCTCGGTGCACTGCTACACCCCCTCATATTACATCATGAGGACTTGCCTTGCTTCTGATGGACAGTGCTTGCTTCTTAGAGCAAATGCTGCCTTGCGTGTGTGCTCATTGTGGTTCATGTACACAGTGGCCAGGCGTGTTCTCCTACCTGGATCCCCGCTGTGCTTGTACACATGGAAGCAGAACCTGCCTAGCCACTATGTGCACGCCCGCTGGCACAGGCAGTGACAAAACGCATGTGTACACCCACACGGTAGTGTTCACACTAGGAAGCAAGTGCAATCCATCAGAAACAAGTAAAGTCCCCAAGATGCAGAATGAGGAGGTGTAATGATGCAATGAGTTCTTGGCCATGCCAAGGGTGCACTGAAGGCTCCTCATTTGCATTAAGTTACTTTCTCAAGCACTGTACCAGTAACAGGTTCAGTGCAAGTATCATTTTTGCTATAGCGAACTTGGCGCTTACATTGTATGGCTAGTTTAAAAGGTATTTTGGAGGTGAACGACTCCCTTTAAACTAGGGGGACTACAAGGTAATAATAAGAGACAGAGATATACTATGGGACTCACTTAATATAATTGAAGTCTGTCTTCATGTTAATGCAGCTTCCCAACGCTCCTTTCTTCAAGTCGTGCATGCTGTTCTGCCATTCCTGGACCGCAGGCCAGTCAGCGATTGAGATGTAGCACTCGCAGGCCTTATTTCCCAAATAGTTCACCACTTCAGGCAAAGGATCGCTAGGTTTTGTTAGCACAGTCTTACGGGTGTCTCCTGCAAATCACAAATAAATAGAACTTGTGTTCATCAATTTTACTGCAATGTCCAAAAAACAATGAAAAATTATAAAATGCAGCAAAGTTACCTGACTGCAACGTAACAGAACTGCGAGCAACCTATAAAGCAGAAGCATTGTACGGACGGTAATGACTAGATCTAATACATACACTTACCGTTCGCATGTTTGGGGCTGGCAGACGTGCTGCTGGAATTCGCTAATTTCAGGACAGTTTTGTCAAATCCTGAAGTGCTGCAGTCCACCCCGGTCATCGCACATAAGTGCTCCTGATATTCCACGGCGGCTTTCTCAAACCTACCAAAAGAAGCTGGCTATAAACTCGTGACACAAAGAAGAAGATTATAAATTCTAACACACAACACACTATTGAGCAAATGACCCACTGTAAGTGAGCTTTGCATTCAGTCACACTTGTTGCCGCCAACACAATTTGAATGATGTACGAGGGGTTGCACCCAAGTCAGATAGCGTGTGCAGGGCCGACCGGGAGAGCCGCGCGTGCGCAGGGCCGACCGGGAGAGCCGCGCGTGCGCAGGGCCGACCGGGAGAGCCGCGCGTGCGCAGGGCCGACCGGGAGAGCCGCGCGTGCGCAGGGCCGACCGGGAGAGCCGCGCGTGCGCAGGGCCGACCGGGAGAGCCGCGCGTGCGCAGGGCCGACCGGGAGAGCCGCGCGTGCGCAGGGCCGACCGGGAGAGCCGCGCGTGCGCAGGGCCGACCGGGAGAGCCGCGCGTGCGCAGGGCCGACCGGGAGAGCCGCGCGTGCGCAGGGCCGACCGGGAGAGCCGCGCGTGCGCAGGGCCGACCGGGAGAGCCGCGCGTGCGCAGGGCCGACCGGGAGAGCCGCGCGTGCGCAGGGCCGACCGGGAGAGCCGCGCGTGCGCAGGGCCGACCGGGAGAGCCGCGCGTGCGCAGGGCCGACCGGGAGAGCCGCGCGTGCGCAGGGCCGACCGGGAGAGCCGCGCGTGCGCAGGGCCGACCGGGAGAGCCGCGCGTGCGCAGGGCCGACCGGGAGAGCCGCGCGTGCGCAGGGCCGACCGGGAGAGCCGCGCGTGCGCAGGGCCGACCGGGAGAGCCGCGCGTGCGCAGGGAGGCTGTGTGTAGTACCCAGCTTCACTGACTGTGTGGCTGGAGCCGCTCGTCACAGCGCAAGCGCGGCTCTCGGATCGACACCGCGCAAGCGCAGGATTTTTCAAATCTTATTTAAATGACGTCGGCGCAATCCCGGGAACATCATTCAAATTGTACTGGCAGCAACAAGTGTGACTGAATGCAATGAAGCACACCCCTATGACTAAACGAGCAGGTACAATCTAACTATTATTAAGTGCTTTTTGCACATGATTAGACCGCCACTTTTAATGCAAATAACGTGTTAGTGATGCACATTGCATCACTAACAATGCACTGGGGACAGTTTACATCCTAAAAAGGACATGACAGGTTCCCTTTAAGGGGATCCATGTAAAACAGATGAAACTAGGAAGACAGACTTCATACTTCAGTTTTCCATCTGAGATTCATCAGTTTTTAACTGATCCATTATTAAGAGTCAAAAGATATAAAAAAAAATGTTTAATCTGCCTGCTCCAGTGGGAAATAAAAACGGCAGCAGCTAGGAAGACACCAGGGGAGGGAGAAAAAAAATGGATCTGTTTCTATCGGAGGGCAACACTCACTCATATCTGGATGTAGCCGTAGGCCTTGGCTTCACTACCGATTGATTTGGACCATTTAGTTAGAGCAGTCCAAAGCAATACATTTAGTTGTATCCAACAGGGTGGTCATAAACCAAAACTTAATAGTTAAAATCATTTAGTAGCACTACAAAAAGTTGTAGTGTAGCCCAAGCCCTAGACAGACAAAGAAATTGTTTAACTCTTTAACAACCAAAGACGTACATTTTCATCGTAGGTCGGTAAGGGCTGTATGAAGCTGGCTCAGGCGCTGAGCCTGCTTTATACGTGGCAGATGCCGGCTGTGTTAGGCTGTGTGCCCACGTAGCGTTTTACAAGCGTTTTTGATGCGGAATTTCCGCAGCGGAAACGCTTGTAAAATGCTTGGTAACCCGCACCCCATGATCCCCAATGGGTTTCCGCAACTTCTATGCACATGCTGCGGATTTTTCCGCAGCGTTTATGCCGCGTTCAAAAATCCGCAGCATGTCATTTAATTTTGCGTTTCCGCATGCAGAATTGCCTTTGTCCAATGCTTAAAAAACGCAAGGCAATTCCGCATGTGGAAAACGCGTGATAAACGCGCGAAAAAAGCGCGATAAACGCGTGCGGAATTCCGCATGCGTTTTTCCGGGAGAGGACTTGCATTTATGCAGCAGAAATTTTCTGCTTCATAAATGCAACGTGGGCACATAGCCTTACATAGCCGGCATCTGCCTGTAAGTGCAGCAACTTAAGCTTGTTCCGATGGCTGCAGTTTAACCAATTAAATACCGCTGATGTCCAAATATATCATCTAAATATCCTTGGCATTCGGGGCCAGCTGAGAGCCCTTGTAAATGCCGTATTAGTCGTCCTGTAAATTATTGCAATTTCTTTATTTTTGCTTCTCAACCCGCTTTTTGAAGATTGACCAAAGGTTCTCAATGGGATTGAAATCTTGGGAGTTTCCAGGCCGTGGTCTCAGATTTTCAATATTTTGTTCACAGAGCCTCTTCGTTTTCACTTTTGCTTTCTGCCATGGTCTCAGTCATTCTGAAAAAACATTGTTCCTCACCAAAATGCTCCTGAATCATTGGGAGAAACTGCTCTTGGAGGATGTTTAGATACTATTCCTTATTCTTGGGCAAAATTGTGAAAGAGCCCACTCCCTTTGATGAAAAGCCCGCACACATCAATGCTCTCAGGATGTTTACTGGTGGCATGACAAGACCACCACTGGCAGTGCTCAACTTTTCTTCTCCAGACAATCATTTCACCAGCTGTTCCAAACTATCTGAAAGGGGCTTCATATGTGGGGGCTTTTCATCCAAGGGAGTGGGCTCACTCACAATTTTGCCTCAGAATAAGGATGGTATTTAAACATTCTCAAAGAGCAACTTCTCCCAATTATCCCAGGAATTAGCAAGTGTAATGCGGTCACACAACACTTGTCAGAATAAGACACACATGTCAAACTCTGGCCCGCTGCACCAGAACCACCACCCCTATGCAGGGCCCGTTATTCCGCACAGAGGACCAAGTGGGGCCCGTTATTCCGCACAGAGGACCAAGTGGGGCCCGGTATTCCGCACAGAGGACCAAGTGGGGCCCGTTATTCCGCACAGAGGACCAAGTGGGGCCCGTTATTCCGTACGGAGGACTATGTGGGGCCCATTATACTGTATACTGGTTGGCATGCGACCTCTGTGTGTTTGACATCCCTGGTATAAGACCTTAAACATTGCATCTCTGCTTGTGTAGATTGATCTGCTCCATATAACCACAAACTCAGCAGGGCGTTAGTGCATAGAGAGTTAAACTAGAAGCAGGCCAAAGACTAGTGACAGAAAGGAAGATAATAAAATGACACATGTACACGGAGCCAATTACATGATGACATCAGGCAGGTTATCGTACCTGCCATCTGCTTGTAGAGCCACAGAATTAATCCAGGAAAGACTTTTCCCAGCCACAGCGGACGACCACACAGCAAGTCCCTGTATGGCTTCTGGGCACTGAAGTTCACAAAGTGCTTCCACCACCATCATCACGGTCAGCTCAAATTCTGATCCCTTTAACAAATATTAACACAGGGTTAGCATTGAGCACACTGCACCTCATAAGCTGCATCTTACGACTATGCAGATTTTTTTTTTACCTGGGGGGTACTGTTATTCTTCATCTCACACAGCAGGTCAAACCCATGCCTGACCGTCACAGCGGGTTGGCCGGCTAACA
Source organism: Phyllobates terribilis (assembly GCF_046119375.1). Classification (NCBI taxonomy): domain Eukaryota; kingdom Metazoa; phylum Chordata; class Amphibia; order Anura; family Dendrobatidae; genus Phyllobates; species Phyllobates terribilis. Next base: position 210,462,235 of record NW_027362769.1, on the reverse strand, counting down.
ACCCCACTCTCATGATGGCGATTCGGATTCGAGTGAGCCAGTCTTGGCACGTCTGTCGGTTCGTATAGAAGAATGTCCTGATAACCTTTAAAAAAAAAGAAAAAAAATTGATGCAGAATTTAAGAAATCCTTACGGCATCTGACGCTGCAAGGCCACCTAATGCATAGATTCATACCCACCTTAGGTGGAGAGGTTAATGCATTGGCACATCCTTCATAGGCATTGTACATCAGCTTGTCCAGATTCTCTAAATACTGTAGGAGAAGTACTAGACGCAGCTGATTATTGCCGTGTCCTTCGTCATTGTCGGCCGTCGTCCACTGACTCACATCCTGGTCTGGATTGAGAGTGTGAGCGGCTAGGCTTCGGATAATACCTTTAAACAAAAGGCGAGACGGTTTCAGCGGAAATACAAGAATGACAAGCTTGTAATACATAAATGACCCTCAAGATACAGATTTGTATAATTCTATGCATACACTCAGCTTTTCTTCCATTCACGGTCACCACAAACCTTCAATTGTCTGGAACGTATCTTGGGCTCTTCCTAGAGGTGTCCGCAACTTCGACAGGACAGTGAATTGAGCCGCTTCCCATACAACCCATTGCCACAGGACGGCCTCCGTCTTCAGCAGGTTGCGAGGAATGAGTGAAGCTTCTCGCTTATCCAGTCTCTGGCAGCTGTAGAACAACCTCTCCAGCCAGTTATCCTTACTATGAGGAAGAAGAGCAGCCATAATCCCACCATGACGGGTGCAACGTGGACAGGTAAAGAGCAGTTTGCACTTGCATTTATTTTGTGGGCCTGGGCAGAGACACGCGACTCTGGCTATGGCTGTAACAAAGGTATGAAGCGGCCTTGTCATGGCACAATTTCACAAAAATATATGCTGAGGAATATACAGTATAAGTACCGTATTTTTCAGACTATAAGAAGCAGTGGACCACAAGACGCACCCCAAATTTAGAGGCGGAAAACAGGAAAAAAAATATTTTAATGTGAAAATGAGGGTCCATCTTCTTATAGTCAGAATTTAGCTTACCGGGGGATAGGTGAATATTTGCACCTACACATTCATTTCACTTTGATAAAAGGTGGTGACTGGCTGGATTCACAAAAGCAAAACCAAGAAGGAAAATTTGTGGAATTATGGAAATTACAGGATCGATAGACCTGCTGATGGTATGCAAACGATGAAACAATGGAAATATTATTTGTATTAATTTCTGCACGTGGTGCTCATACTCTATATTAAATCGAGATGTTTTGATTTTTTTTTCATTATTTGCAGATCACTAACATGTCTATTCATCTTGTGACTTTTCCTTCTTGGCGTTACAATTTTGATGTGGAGAAGTGTACATGCTGTGTGAAGCAGTGGGTATAACAGTCCGAGAACGTACCGAATATTACATGTGTGAATCCAGCTTTACATCTACAGTACTGTGCAAAAGTTCTAGGCGAGTGGGGAAAAAATGTTGCAAAGTAAGAAAGCTTCCACAATTAGTATCAGATGGGTAAGAATCAGCTTGTATTTCTCAAAATTTAGCACACCAAGAAATGGGCACTGCTGAAGACCGAAGACACAGTGGTCAGCCAAGTAAACTTAGTGCAGCAGATGAAAGACACAGCATGCTTACTCCCCTTCAAAATCGGTAGATGTCCAGCAGTGCCATCAGCTCAGAACAGGCAGCAACCAGTGGACCCAGTTACACACATCTACTATTTGGAGAGGTCTAGTCAAATGTCTACTTTTGACAAAGTTAACAAGGCCAAGTGACTCTACTATGCATAAAAGCATAAGAAATGGGGTGTAGAAAAATGGTAGTGGTTGCTCAGGAGTAAAGGAGTCAAAATTTGGGAAAATTGGCTGTAAAAGAAGAAAGTTTAGTGTCTGTAGGCAGCAGTGAGACATGGTGGAGGTTCCTTGCAAGTTCAGGGCTACATTTCAGCAAATGGAGTTGGGGATTTGGTCAGGATTAATGGTGTCCTCAATGCAGAGAAAAACAGGCAGATACCTATCCATCATGCAATACCGTCTGACTGGCTCCAAATTTATTTTGTAGCAGGACGGCGACCCCAAACATACAGCCAATATCATCAATAACAATCTTCAGTGTAAAGAACACCAAGGAGTCCTGGAAGTGATAATACGGCTCCACAGAGCACTGAGATTACACAAAGCGACAGAAGGATTTACACTAGCGACAGAAGATCTGTGGTTGGTTCTCCAAGATGTTTGGAACAACCTCCCTGCCCAGTTCCCTCAAAAACTGTGTGTAAGTGACCCCAGAAGAACTGATACTTTGATGCCATTTTGACTGCAAAGGAAGATCACACCAAATAATGTGATTTAGGATTGACAAAAAAAATAAAACTATTACACTTGTCTGCATTCTTTCCACACCGGCCTAAAACTTTTGCACAGTACTGTACCTGAATTAATCACTTCCCCTTTACATTTCACTGTGAAAGCAATCTGGCACTATCCGACAGAAAAATTCTGCATGGTTTTATTGTCACATTGACAAAAGCTTACATAAGAAGTCAACAAGTGAAATGGAGATTTGCCTAGTTCTAGATTTAACCCTTTACCTTCAGACTCAAAACACACACGCATGGCCTTACCCTGATCTATGAAAGTTCCCATACAGTACAAAGCTGATGACATCGGAAAAATCCTGCGGATGGAAAGTGTTGCTGGGGGATTTGCTCATGTGGTTTCGTACTGCAGAGGAGATTTCCTGCGTTTCAGTGTGACTTGTATTACTTTTAAGACAGAAAAAAAAAAAAAAAGTAAAATTAGTTAATATAAAATTTCAAGCAGAAAATGGTCTGAAATTTTTAATGGCAGGAAAAGTGCAAAACTTCATAAATATGAAGGGAAGTGTGAACAGAGCCTAATCCAAACCATATAGCATTGTTATATTTAAAGGGCTTAGCCAACTACTTTACTAGGCCCAGGAAGGCTTCTACCAGACCGTTGCCATTGGCACACACTTGGTATTGTGCCCCTGCCAGTGCCCCCCTGGTATCAGCATCCAGTAGGGGGCGTCACGGGACTGCTGCAGCCTTCACACAGCATCCTAACATTCAATTTTAGACAGAATGAAGTTTGCCCGACTGTTGTTGCTGGCAGAAAACCGCTGGAGGACACATTACCAAGTGCTGTAGATGAGCATAGTTATTTCTTACAACACCCTGGGCCCATAAAGGTTAACATATAAAGTAGTGGCCAACCTCTTTAACCTTCTGGGACTTCAGTAAGATGTAGAAATTTTGTGTACCGGACCAGCTGTAATTTTGCTAAAGTCTGCATTACATACAGAAGAGAAGAGAAGTGTGCAAATAAAAGATATAAAATGAAAACATTCATTATATTACTACACACAGTGGTAGAACATACCTCAATACGATGTCTAATGAAATCGACTTCAAAAGCTTTCCAAATGCTTGTCTAACTCGTGGTCCGCTTGATACAAGTTGCACACGACACACATCAACACACCTATAACAAAAGGAATATGAAATTACTTTAGTCCCTATATTCCTAGAGGGACAGAAAATAAATCAAAGAAAAAAGGGAAAAATACAAACCCTCCCACAGGCGAGAAGAACTGGTAACTTTGCAAAAGTTATATTTTTGTACCTACTGCAAAATTCCTTTCTCGTTGAATGTATTGGGAAACACAGGACCGCGAGTATAAGCTAGGAGGCTTGATTTTAAATAGATATCTATATCTATGTGCTGGCTCCGCCTTGTGGGAAGTAACATTTCTTCGGACAGTTAAGTGCCAAAAGTAGTAGGAGAGCAATCCAAAAAAACCAAAATATTCAGTAACGAGGAACAACCAGGAAACGATATGACCAGAACCTGGGGAATAAGTTGGGTACTTGTGATTGAAACAGGACGCCAAAAGCTCTATGTTGGGGGTGCCTCAGCGACGACAAAGTTAACAAAGAGAACCTGCCAGTACGATTGTTTAATATAAAGACAGGGCTGTAATGGTGTTATACAGATTCATCTGATACCCAATTAGAGGAGGTAGGTTGAACTTGATGGACCTAGGTCTATATTCAACCTACGTTACTATGAAAAAAAAACGCTTTGTTGTTATTTTTTTTCAATCAGCATTTTAAGCTTTTTGGAGGGGAGATTTTGGCGCACAGAGCTGGAACTGTCCACTGGGTCTTCTCCTCTTGCTCTGGCCCCTCCATCTGCCTCCGTTGTTTGAATGAAAGGTCAGATATTTCTGCCTCCTGACAGCTCAAAAATTTCAGACATTACTGCGTGTGCAGATTGAGATCTCGGCTCAATGACATCTCTAAAAGAAGTCATTGAGTCGAGACCTCAATCTAGGCGTGTGCTACGGGATTCTTCTAGAGAGCAAAACCTTGAGTGGTTTGATGGTTGAACTCTGCTCTCCAGCCCAAGAGACTGGCATCAGTCGGCACTGTCTGCCACTGGATAGGAAGGATGGATCTACTAGAAAGCAAAACGTGGGATGTCAACCATTAAAGTTGGTCTCTCTGCAAACTCAAATAGACAGATGTCGAGTATGTATACCAGATAGAAGAATTCTTCTGCCTCCAATGATGCAACTACAGATCACATGGATTCCATGCAAAATCTTCAGACTCGCACAAATTAGTTGATTTTCTTCAATTCCAGAATGGGTCTGACCAAGCAATCCTTATTGGGGACAGTGAGTAGGTTTGAGTAGTTTCCTTGGAAAGGGAACAATGGACTCCTTGGAGCTGGAAATAGGTAGACCCGCAAGGTTGAGCCTTTCACTGGACAAAATGAAACATTGGGGGCACAGAGCTGAACTCAATTCTTTAAACCAGAGATACCGCCTCACTGACCGAGGAGTTATTCACGTGAGCAATCCAAAACTCTTTCAAGACGACCCCTCACTCGAGAAGATCTTCATAATGTGGAGGATCGGGAAGTGGAAGGTTTCACGGCCTTGGGGGTGGCCATGCCAGGAAGACTAACTGCATGTAACATTTGTTCAAGTCAGAGTGTCGGGAGTAGTTTTCATCTCCTCCACAGAAAGTCTTAAAAGAGCAAAACCTCTGAGATCGCCTAAGGTTCTGGGGGCGAGAAGAGCACCCTTGCCCCCTATGGCATTCTTCATGATCTTGTCTAGGAGTTTACCAAAAAGCCTGTTCACTACAAAAAGGAGACCAGCATGGGCCTTTTTGGATGACAATTCTGATGATCAGGTTGGAGCCAAGTGGAGCGTTGAAAGTCCACAGAATTGACTTTAGGACAGGCTACAAGTTGTGCTGACTTGAGAGAAAACTCACCAAAGGAATTTAGAGAAGTGCAGCAATCAAGAAGAGAGGTTCAGAAGGACCTCAATATGAAAATAAATCTTGGTGAAGGTGTCCAGGTCTTGCAGACCCAAGATGCTGCGAAAAGAGGAATATAAAGTGGAAACTGCTGCTGGAAAGGCAGATTTTGAGAGGGACACGTTCTTTCTTACCAAGCGGGCCACTGAGGGACTCCACAGCAGAAAGAGGCAAGGCAGTGGCTCTAGACAGACAAGCTGTAAGGTGATCCACGGAGGAAAGTGTGGACCATTTGGTAACCAGAGGAAGGTTGCGTCTGTCCAGATGTTTTCATTCTTTGTTAAGAAGATTGGTCAATTCGGTTGCTGGGAAAGGTGATTTGCCAGCAGAAGGAAACTGCTTCCTTGCCAGAAAAGGCAGACATGTTCATGACATGGATGGAGGGTGTCTGTCCCACACTAACTAGATAAGGTCCTGTATGGCAGAGGACAGCTTGGAATCCTGCTCAGACACAGTCTGAATAAGAGGCGTCCCCCAGGAGTTCGGACTGGGCACGAAGTGGCCTCATCTGTTGTGCCTCTGTCCTGGGGATGTTCCATTTAGACTAAAGAGGATCTGAGGAAAGATCTACACCTCTTGTGAGAGAGTCTGTCGGGAGTGGATAGGCTCCTTAAGCACCATGTCAAAAAGGCCCAGTTCGGGCAAGCTGAGTTAGCTAGTGCTACAGGAATTTATCATAAATTTGGAGACTTGAACCATTCGCGAGGTCTCGATTTCTGAGGGAAGGTTCCAAAAGGGTCCAAATCAATAGAGTAGATAAGGTGTTGGAGCTGAGAGAGAAGGCTTCCCGCATGGTAGAGATTTGTCGCTGCTGGGCTCAGAAAGTGGCTGGAACTGCATACTGGAGGTCTTCTTAGGTCCAGGATGACCAGGACAACTCACCCTTCCAATGCCAGCAGGGTGAATCCTTCAGCGACCTTTTACTATTGTTGGATTATCAGTAGCCTGTTGCGGCAGCCGCCTCAGTGAACAGGTGGCCACCATAGATGTGGCATTTGCAAGGAGGTAAACTACTGTGAACGGTATGGAGTGAAGGAAAAAAGTGGAGTTCATCCATGTCACCCAAGACAAAAAGAAAACGTAGAAGACCTAATACAGGACGTGTCTTGCGCCTTTGGACAACAGGTGGAGCCAACACTTATTTCTAATTTTGACACCTCGTGTGAAGCCTCCCAGTGGGAGAATATACCCATGGTCCTGTGTCCACCTCCCCCCAATGCTTTAAAAAAGAAATGTAAAATGTCATCCCCATCATTCAGAGGATAAAAACTCCCTGATATAGTGCTACTACTAGAACAAGTCAACAACACATGAATGGAAAACTCAACCCAGCAAGTTTCACAAAATTTCCATCACAAGTCATCCTTTCAGCTGTCCGAAAGCAATTTAAGGAATTATCTAACACTAGGATATGCCATAATTTGCTGATCAGTGGTGAAAAATCCCAAAAACATCTGAACAGCGAAGGGCACCCCCAGCAGCGTTCAGAAGCATACCTCTGCAGTAAGTCTTCTGGTAGTGACGATGACAGAACATGGAGACTGTTACAAGCTTGTAAGGTGATGTTCCCATCTTCAGAAAGTGCTAGGAAAAAATGTAAAAGCATTCAATATAGATAAAAAAAAAAAAAAAAAATACAAGTTTGTAGGAGTAGAGACACAGTCTCGCCTTACTATTTGCCAGTAGTCCCTTGCAGAAATTGTGAAAAGATGGCAGTGAAAATAAAGGTGCATATGTGTCAGATTTCTTCATGAGGACTGCCACTTCCGCAGCCCAGTTCATCAACAATTTTCTAAGGCGAGAAAGAAAAAATACATGAAAGTAGAATACTTTTTGTAGAAAATAAATAATAAGGATGGGTCGTAAGGGCGGAATCTAAGCAATAATGGGATCAGGAAAAACAATGAAGTAAATGAAGTTACCGAGAGTCTTGGTAAATATCATCTTTCTTCAGCAACATGCCCAACAAATTGAGAATAACTGAGAAATGCTTCTTGGTGGCGGTGGTTACTGTGCTGATCACTGCTCCATCGAACAATGAAGGAGATGATGAGCTGAGACTGCTGGAAATAAAGTGCTCGTGCCTGCAAAGGGAAACCAATGGTAAAAGCAAGAAACACAACAGCATAATATCCACAGTACAGCAAATAGTAGATGAGCGCAGACATGGCCGTACCTGGTACAGTGAGAATACAGCGTGCAGAGCACAGAGTACTGGACTTCTGGATAATGGACGGCTATTTCTTTATGTACGACCATTAGCGTCTTACTCAGTAATGCAAACACAGTGGGAGACAGAGCCCACATCTGGAAGAACATAAAAAAGGTGGTCTCTATAAGAAAGTTAAAAGTACAGCCACAGATCAACCTGCATTATTAAACTTCTGTTCACATTAGTTTCATGGCTTCTGTACAAATGGATCATGATGGACCCTGATGACTTATAATGGGGTCTATCAGATATGACACTATTGTTGGCCTCATAAAACTTTAAAAAAACAAAAATGATTTTGGCGAGTATTCCATGCTGCAATCTATGTGAAACCTACAGACAAATCGCTTTCCAACCCATGCTGCCATTCATATTGTCCATGAACTTCAAAAAGTTTTGGCTAATTAAGGGGCCGTTCACACTGCATTAGGCAGTGGGCTTGTTCCAGCACTTGCCGGGTTCCTCGGCTTACTTCAGTGACATCAATCTTGGGCATCACAGCTTGGCTCCGTATTTGGTGTCCATGCTGCTACCATGGACCGCTTCTGCTCTAGAACCTTCTGACAACCAGGCTCTGAGATCACTAGGCCAGTTCTGGGACATACTCTGCTACATACTAAGCTTACCCTGCGGCCACTGGGTAACCGAGCATGGACCAGTTCAGCATAGTAGACACTGGTGCTTAACCACTGAGTCAACTCCGCTATACAGCTGTGCTAGATCTGCACTGAATTTTGTTGCAAGCTCCGCTCTACCATTTTGCTGGGCTTGTTGTCTCTGAACTTCCTGCGCTACTTGGCTCTGTGATACATCATGACTGAGTTTACCCTTCTCACCCACAACAGACTCCACTGTCCCAACTAGACCACCCTGTCATTTGTTCATGCTACTTAACCCCTTTCCAACCTGGTGAGGGCTCCGGGGATGAGCCCGCACTGAACCGGGCACATATCAGCTGATTATTACAGCTGACATGTGCCCGCAACAGCCACGGATGGAATTGCGATCCACCTGCGGCTATTAACCAGTTAAATGCCGCTGTCAATCTCCGACAGCAACATTTAACATCGCTGCGCCGGAAGTGCGGCATTGTCCCCGCAACGTGATCGCGGGTCACTGATTGGTGAGCATGACAACCCGGGCTGTGCAGCAGACCCCTGTGGTTGTCATGTCTCAATTGCTATGAGCGCCACCCAGTGGTCGGCGGTCATAGCAGGTGAGCATTTCTACTGCATACAGGCGATCTGCTTGTCGCCTGTATGCAGTAGAAGCAATCAGACAGTTGCTGCTTCTAGTCTCCAATGGAGACTATTTAAGCATGCAGAAAGTGTAAACAAAAATAAATAAATAAATTTACAAAATCTAAAAAAAAATAAATATATAAAAGTTTAAAATCACCCGCCTTTTGCTGCATTCAAAATAAAATTAAAAAAAAAAAAAATAAATCACATACACATATTTGGTATCGCCGCGTTCAGAATCGCTATATAAAAAAAAGAATTAATCCAATCGGTAAACGGCGTAACGAGAAAAACAAATTCTAAAACGCCAGAATTACTGATTTTGGGTCACCGCAACATTGCAATAAAATGCAATAACGGGAGATCAAAACATAGGATCTACCCCAAAATGGTACCAATAAAAACGTCAGCTCGACGCGCTAAAAATAAGCCCTCACCCGGCCAGAAATACCGAAAAATGGAGGCGCTACGGGTCTTGGATTTTTTTTTTTTCACCACTTAAATAAAAAAGAACCTATACATGTTTGGTGTCTACGAACTTGTAATGACCTGCAGAATAAGAATGGCAGAATAAAAAACTACTGTGGAATTGCATTTTTTTCCAATTTCACCGCTCTTGGATTTTTTCCCCGTTTTCCAGTACACAATATGGTAAAACCAGTGATGGCGTTCAAAGGTACAACTCGTCCCGCAAAAAATAAGCCCTCACATGGCCATATTGAACGAAAAATAAAAAAGTTCTAGCTCTGGGAAGAAGGGGAGCAAAAAATGAAAACGCAAAAACCCAAGAGGTTGTCCGCTGCTTTATAAGAATGGCCTATCCTATGGATTGATGACATATGTCTGATCAATCGGGGTCCGACACTTGCCACCTCTGTCGATCATCTGTTGTCGGTGTCCGGAACTGCTCAATTGCAGAGCTGCTTTGTCTTCTGATAGTGGCCGCGGCAGGGTACTGCACATCTATTTCCTATTCAAATCAATGGGAGATGTGCAGTACCCTGCCGCGGCCACTATCAGAAAGGTGGGCAGCTCCGCAGTTGGGCAGCGAACAGCCTTTAAAGCAATTTCCAAGTGAAAACCGCAGCAGATAATCACAATCAGAATGGCCCCATTCAATTTGCACTTCATGTGGACCCGCAGTGATGCACACTGAAAATCCATGCCAGAAATGCTGGAGTCTGAGCCACATACATACAGTACATCAGACTGAAATACTACAGCATGACTATGGAAATAATTACATCCATAGCCATTCATTCAGAGACTGTGCAAAGGGGACAAGTCATATATATTACATTTCTACAATACTATATGCAACAACATCACAGCAGACAATATGCATAACTTACACCAATCAGTGAATTTTTTGCATTTCCAATTGTCGTCAAAACATTCAAGTCAAATACAGCAACAAACTTTGCACTGTCCACGCCGAACGTATGGGTCTTAAAGGCTTCATGTTGGATTTCGGCACACGCTTCTGCTAGTTGCAGAAAACCCAAGAGACTGTTTAAAGCGCATGTAATTTCTCCCAATATCAGTTTATATGCCGTCTCCAAAACTGGAATGTTCTTCAGGGTCAATACTGCTTGGTACAAAGCATTGGCTGCATCAATTACCTAAAAAAAAATTATATAATATAATATATACTATCCATTTAATCAATGCTACATGTTTGGGAAACATGACATCCATTGCTAGACTAAGTAAGCAAACTACAAAACAATATAAATTGAACTCAAACAGGAATATTATATATATATATATAAAAACACATGTACATATTCAAGTTACAGTTATATAATCAATCTGGGCTTAAAGTGCAGTCTCCGCTTTATTTTGAAGGTATCACATCCTAATTGGAGTAAGGGTTTAGGAATCACAGCACTTTAATATGTAGCTGCCTCTTTTTAAAGGGACCAGAGGTAATTGGACAATTATCTCAAAAGCTCTTTAATGGGCAATATAGGCTAATCCCTCATTAATCCAATCATCAATTAAGCAGGTAAAAGGTCTAGAGCTGATTCCATGTGTGGCATTTGCATTTGGAAGCTGTTGTGCACCCACAACATACGGTTAAAGGAGATCCTAATGGAAGAGAAACAGACCATCATTAGGCTGAAAAAAAAAGAAGAAATCCATCAGAATGTTAAAAGTGGCCAAATCAACAGTTTGGTACATTCTCCAAAAAACAAAAAAGAGCGCACTGGTGAACTTGGAAACTCAAAAAAGCCTGGACATCCACAGAAGACAACAGTGGTGGATGATCACAGAATCCTTTCCATGGTGAAAAACCCCTTCACAAGATCCACATAAGTGAAGAACAATCTCCAGGAAGGTGTTTCAGTGGCTATCACAAAGAGAAGACTTCAGGAGAGCAAATACAGAGGGTTCACCACAAGGTGCAAACCATTAATCAGCCTTAAAAATAGAAAAGCCAGATTTGACTTTGGCAAGCCAGCCCAATTCTCAAAAAGCATTCCTTGGACAGACTAAGCTAAGATCAGAATAATGGGAAGAAGAAAGTACGGAGAAGGCTTGGAACGGATCATGATCCAAAGTACACCACATCCTCTGTAAAATATGGTAGAGGCAGTGTGATGGCGGGGGAATGCCTGGCTCCCAATGGCACCGGGTCACTAGTGTTTATTGATGATGTGACTGAAGACCGAAGCAGCCGGATGAATTCTTAAGTCTACAGGGCGATACTTTCTGCTCAGAATCAAAAAAATGCAGCAAGATTATTTGGACGGCGCTTCAAACTACAGATGGACAAGGACACAAAACATACTGCGACAGCAAGCCAGGAGGGTTAAGGCAAAGAAGTGGGATATTCTGCAATGGCCGAGTCAATCACCCGATCTCAACCCCATTGAGAAACATTTCACATGGTTAAGACAAAACTTAAGCCAGAAAGACCCACAAACAAGCAACTGAAGTAAACTGCAGTAACGGCCCGGAAAAGCATCACAAAGGAGGAAACCCAGCGTTTGCTGACATCTATGGCTTCCACACTTCAGGCAGTCATTGCCTGCAAAGGACTCTCTACAAAGTATTAAAAATTAACCTTTTATATATAGTAAAATTAATTTGTTCAATTACTCGAGCCCCTGAAATGAGGAGGGCTTTGTAGAAAAATGGTTGCAATTCCTAAATGTTTCAAGGGATATTTTTGTTCAACCCCTTTGACTAAACCTGAAAGTCTACACATTTACACACAAAATAGGTCCAAAGACAGACAAGTGCTTACTTCCTTCTCCTTGTGGAATCTTAGTGCAAGCAGCTTTGAGGTGGGTACAAAGAGTTTCTCCACAAAGGAAGAAGGCAATTTCGTATTAATCTGTTCGACAATCTGAAAGCATAAAACATTGAACTTGTAGAAAATGACATTATCTTTTTCAATTAATTATTTCAAGGACATTTTTTTCTTTTTTAGAGATTGAGATTTATAATTTTGCATTTGTGACTAAATCGGTCAGTGATTAGTAGCCATTAGGATCACTGAAATATAAAAGACATATCCCTCTATATACCACAATCACCTGTGTAACTCCAGGATTCATTTTTGGAACCCAATTAAATTGACATTTTGACTATTATGAAGGCAGAATTACTACAGAGAACGTAACACAAAATCCTGTCTCTGGAGGGAGCAGGTATCCCATGCTGGGTAGCCAAAGCTAAGTGTGGCCTGTAAAGGGAGGGGGCAATGCAGTGCTACTTTAAAAGGGGAATGCCCATCTCCAGCATCCTATCCCACCCAATAAGTAGTAGGTGTAATAATAATACTATTAGCAAATACCTCCAATTAGAAATGTAGTATAGTTCTGATTTGCTATGTTGCTTACCCCACGTGCAGGGCATTGCAGCAACTTAGGGATCCATGGATACGATCACTAACAACTAATGGTCTCTATATACATATTGGGATAGGATCTTGGCGATTGGAATATCCCTTTTTCAATCAGATCATTTTTATTACTAATAAAGGGTATATAACAATTTTTACAAAATCGGCTATCTCAGGTACAGCAACACTAAACTGAGTCTGGGACAAGTCTCAATTGTAAGGAGGATATTTTTGAGTGTTCCATTATCTAGTATATTATCCACAGTCTGTACTTCTCTCCATTCCCAACCCCCGAACCCCTTTGATTTGCCAAACTCCGCCAATTTGCGATTATGCCATAGTGGAGTAAATTTGGAGAACCCAGTCATTCCAGACAATCTCTTTCCTCTATCCCATACCTGATACATCAGCGTCAAAGTAGGTCTATCTCCATCTAGGCAACCCGTAACCCCCTCCAATATATGACTAGGTGAGGAGCATTTGTCATCTTGCAGGACAAGACTGCCAGCCTTGCCCATACCTTCCCTTGTCTCCCAACCATGAAAATGCTGCATCGGTTAAGCCACAAAGTAGATCCACGGATCTGGGATCGCCAATACAAAAGAAAAAATAAAAAACCCCAAAAAATAAAAATAATGTGCTTTTTGGACATGCTACTAACAAAGTGCAAAGCAGCTTAAACCAATTTTTCACAATTTCCAAAATGGTTCTGAACAAACTTTTTAATTTGTATTAATGAGAAGCACAATGCAGTGCACTTACCAGGGTTAGTAAATTGAGGACAGAGATAATGTAATCAGTACCAGACGTCTGACAGTTCTCCAGCTGATCTAACCCGTATGCGATTACCATTTCACAGTGTATTGCCATGTTGGGGTCCAGGCTGCCGAGCAGCACCCCAACACATTCATTGGCTGCAGTTAATACAGTCTCTGAAGAGAAGACTTGGTTGGCAGCAGTAACACATCTCATCACTCGATACAAGATCTAAGGAGGAAAACGTAATGCCCATAAGAAAATCACATTACCCACAGATCCCAAATTCACATAAATGACACAACCTATAAGAGCAAGTTAGGATTTGTCTGGACTCAGAAGAAAAGTCTGCAGTCACTATGTGCCGACTGCTGAATGGTGACAGTGGGCGACACGCATATTGTCACTATACCCCTGTATAGTGACAACACATGCAATTTGTTTACTTGCGGTCACAGGCCCACTAGTCTCACCCAGCTTTTCTCTATAGAGAAGAATTGAGAGTCTAGTCTGCATGTGACCACTCAAATGCATGGGGAATCATGGCATTCTGCAGGCAAAGTGGACTTTCCTTCTAAGACTGGACTTGACCCTGCCAATGTCTGACGGCTTGTTCTATTTACTGCAATACAAGTGAATTACAGTACATAGCTGAAATGACTATCAACTAATATAAGCCTAGACTAACACAGCTGGCATCTGCAGGATATGGTGCAGGCTCAGCTCCTGAGCCCGCATAATACATATACGGCGCATGTCGGGATGGGTTTAAATCTGCTGCACGGAAGTACTTTTAAAGGGGCTGTCTCATCAGAGGCCACCTTTTTCACATTGTGGTGGTGACAGCAATAAGTCTGGCTCCCTGCCAATAGCTGCTTTTACAAGGGGGCCCTCTCTGGCAGTATAACTTCATGCTTAGGGTGGCAGACCAGCATGGAGTTCCTACTCCATGAACTTTAGGTGTTTTTCTTATTTGTAGGTGATCTAATCAACAGAAGCAGCCATGATTTCCACAACATTATCATTTCCATTTGTTTTCCTTACATCTGTCACGTAAGCTTCTGTTATCGGGGGTCCTCTGATTGGACTGAATCGCTCTCCAATACTTCGTACCACCGTACTGAATACTCTGAGGAGGGCAGCGAGCTTAGGCAAGGAAACTGATGGTGGAGGAATGTCTTCATCAACAGATTCACCAGAGGCAATATTACCAAGATCCTGAAAAAGAAAATTATTAATCAGGATTTATTCCTTTCTGAGCTTCTTTGGGGCTTCCCTAACTTTTGAAGGCAAGAATGGTACAGCATGAATACTTGTCGAAGCAACAAAATCCTCAAGGAGTCCAGTACAAGACAATGGAGTCTCCTGTCATGGCCGAACAAGACACACATTTGATCCAAGTGTCACGGCTATTATAATCCGGAGGGACACTTAGTGTGGAGATAAAGCACCGCTTATTGTATAAGGGAGAATGAAAACTGGTAAAGCAACCTGCATTTGCAATATAACCTAACAGTATAAAGTTGCTTACATCGGCATAGGCTTCCATGTCTTCCAAAAATTGCCCCAACAAAGTAGTGGAAAATGCAAGGTCAGCAACCCAGAACGGCTCCAGGCTTTGTAGCCATCCTGCAAGCATAAGCCAAGAAAAAGGATACCTTTAGATGCTTAAGAAAATTCAAGAAATAAATAACTACAACAGTAAAGACAATAGTAAATGTAGACGCAATAACATGACAAATTACAGAATTATGTGCTGGTCGTTTTTCCAAGTCTAACATTCATGGGATGTATAAGGACCGCCTGCGGGGTCTCGTGACCCATATTCAACAGCTTCAGTCATATATGAGGCTGAAGAGTTCGGGACAGGAGACCTACAGCCAGTCTGGACCTAGAGGTCTGTATCCGGAGCACATAAAGCCGGCCGCGGGGAGCAGTATTGTTACCTGACACTTGCAATGTGAGCGAAGGTTTCTGTGTAAGGTCAATGTGCCATCCAACCAAAATGTCAACAGTGTCCTAAAAGTGGAAACAAAGAGGTTCAGGTTAATTTGCCAAATCCAATCAGACAATGGTTATACAAAATCAAAACTAAGTAAAAGCATCAGGACACTACAAGATAATTCCTCCGTTATTTTAATGCCTATAGGTAAAAAAAAAGCTCACCCTGAAGTTTGTGCTGAAGATATGCGGGTAGCAGCGGGAC
Organism: Phyllobates terribilis; assembly: GCF_046119375.1. Lineage (NCBI taxonomy): Eukaryota > Metazoa > Chordata > Amphibia > Anura > Dendrobatidae > Phyllobates > Phyllobates terribilis. Next base: position 210,446,607 of record NW_027362769.1, on the reverse strand, counting down.
ACCAGCAAGATGCATTTCACACATTTACACAGCAGTTCTGGCGTATCTAGGTTCTCCAAGATTGACTGCAAGCTGGTCATTACCAACTAAAACAACAAAAGACAACAATATACGAAATGAAGAGAGGCTGAATATCAATCACACAAATGTAGCAACAAAAAGAATGCTTTGTCTCTACTCACCTGCATCACAGAGGAAAAGGCTTTCTTTTCTCCTACGGTTTCGAGAGCTTTGTAGGTAGCACACAAGAAAAGCAGTTTGACTTCATCTTTAGAAGAGGAGCTAAATTTGCTAAAAATCCACTTAAAGATCTTCTCCGCCTCATAGCTCAGGGCGGCACAGAGCAAGCCCAAGCACTGTGCCCCCTCCTGCCGCAGCTCCTGGAGAAGTTTACTACTGGAGAAACAAGAAGTGGAAGCCTTCAGCAACTGTCAAAGTCTTATACTACACAAGCGCTTAAGAAGTTTCCTTCAAGAGGTCATCAAGATTTTGGAAAACAAGGAATCTTTCCCTCAACATACAGCACCACCCTTGTCTTCAGGCTGTGTTTAGTATTGCAGCACCTTTCACGTCATTGGTGCTTGGATGCAATACCAGCCACAACCCACGAACAGGCAGAGAGCTGTTTTTTGTTTTTTTTATTTAGAGAAAGCAGCAATGTTTTGGTCAAAAGTTAAAAGCTATGGACACCTTTGGAATAATTTTCCTTTTTATTTAAATGAACGTATTTTAGGCTAAAAATTATTTGTGCAATTGGATTTCATTACAAACGTTACCCAGTTTGGCCATTACAGGCTGCAGGATGAGCGTCAGTGAGTTCCTTTTGATGGGAACTTTGTAGCTCTTATCCATCATTTTCTGAGCTCCTCTCAGATGATTTATGACCACATCAAAGTTTAGTTCAACTATGAAGTGGCCATAAAATAGCACTGAGTTCAGCAAAAGACAGACAGGTCCCCCTCAGAACAAGCTCACTGATGGATTCCACAGTTCATCTCATTCTATGGCCAGCAATAAACTATAGAAGGCAAATAATGTAACTCAAGTGCAAAAAATATATATTTTTAGCTAAAAAAAAAAAATGTATTCCCATCTCCAAGATTCTATCCCAAGATGTAGTAGGTGTAATAATAAAAATACTAGCAAAAAATACCTCCAACTATAAATGTAGTATAGTTCTTCTAATTCACTATGTCGCTTACCCCATGTGCAAGGCATTACAGTAGCCTGGGTATCCATGGTGACGACCACCAACAGCTAACTATCACTGGTCGTAACCTAAGCTACTGCAGTGGCCTGCATGTGGAAAGCAACATAGCTAATCAGAAGAACTATACTACATTTCTAATTGGAGGTATTTGCTATTAATATTACAAATACTACATATTGGGATAGGATCTTGGAGATGTGAATACCCCTTTAAAGTGAACCTGCCAGCTGCTGCCAAATCCATCGGCAGCATGTATAAAGGCACTGGCTGTATTATCTCAGCCAGGTAAAATATTTTAAAAATACTTTAAAAGCCGGGGACTGAACCGCGCAGGAGGCTAGTCGGACAGGCGGGTCACCGGCGGGTTCTCCCCATCTGCTGCCTTGAATTGGCAGTTCTTGGGCTATACGCACACATAGGCAGAAACCTGTCACTCCAGATCAGCGGGCAGGAAGAAGCTGCCAGGGACCCGCCTGTCCAGCTAGTCTACAGCGCGGTCTCTGTCCCCAGCAGCTTTTAAAACACTTTTTTCTCTGAAACGCTGCAGCATTTCAGAATCAAAACGCACCTGGCTGAGATTATGCAGCCAGTGCCCACGGACGGGCCAGCATGTGTCAGGTTCACTTTAAGCAAAAATGCAAAAAGCAAATACTGTGAAGGTGAAGTGTCCAACAGAGCTGAGTGAATAAATCTGCAAGTCCCTGGTCAATATTCCAGCCCTGAGATCCGTGGCTCCTCTTTTGATCAGCCACTCTGGCATGAGGTTGTGTGCGCGCAACAATGACACTTCGTTGAGCCGCCTAATGAAAACAGGGAGCGCTGATGCCGTCAAGTATGAGGAGGTTCCCGTCCAGTGGACCTGGAATACTGACCTGGACCAGGCGACAAATCGATTTGCTCATTTTCCATGTACCGTACCTTTCATTTAACACATCGTGTATAGCGGTCAGGATGTTGTCAAGTTGTTTAACCAGCACCTGCACGGGGATACAGGGAAATCAATGGCTTAATAATGAGCATGGAATACTAGACAGTATTTCCTTACTGATACAATAAAAGATCATTTATACCTTGTACAGGACATATTCAATACAGTCCAATGACAGTTTAGGAGTAATAGGTGCCACGTATTAAAGGGATTTTCGGCATCGGTTCTGGATGTAAGCAGTCAACGGAGCTGAACAGCATGGCTATGGTCACTGTGTGGTGGCTGCTGCCAAGAACTGCAGATCAGCTACTATTCACTTGAATTGGAGCGGAGCTGCAGTTTTTGGCAGAATGATTGCCCTTGTGCTCTTCCAGACTCTTTCGCCGTTTACATCTGGCTCCCAAAGGTGCTGATAATAAAGATAGCCAAATAACACGCCCCCCAGAGGTCAGACACAGCGACTCAGCCCTGCTTCCCCCACTGATCTGACTGCAGGAATTTACTGTGTAAAGTAGAGCAATAGAGCTGTGTGTCATTACAAACAACTCCTGCAGCTTTCATCTTACAGCAGTCAGTGTGGGGGGGGAGCAGAGCTAATAATTGCCCTGAGATCAAAGCTGCAAGGAGACTGTAAAAACACACAGCTCTGCTGTGCTTCCCTTCCCCCACTCTTACTGCCATGAGATGAAAGATGCAACCGGTGTTTGTAATGAAAAGCAGCACTGCACTACTCTAGACAGTAAATGCCAGCAGTCAGGTTAAAACAGAGTATGGTTGTGTGTTGTTACTGCTTATTGCCTGCATGACACTAACCAATCATAAGCAGGGAAAAAAATTAAGTGCTCCTCAGATAAGCATCTCTGGTAACACCCCCTTGGTCTTATTGGTCTTAGCATAAAGGGACCACCTAAACTTCACAAGCAAATATCTCCACAACGGAAGTGAGAAATTAAACATTTAATTCAGCTCTGCAGTCATTATTCCATGACGTGGCCAGTTTAACATGCTCAAAGTGGGTAAAGGTCCTCTTAAATTTTGCAAACTACACAATCTAGCTCACCTAAAAAGTTAATACTCACCTTCATGTGAAATAAGGTGGGAAGAACAAAACATTTTACAATCTCTTAAAACAGAAGCAGTGGTCAATGTGTCACTTTTTTTGGTGGGAAGCAGGATACCACTTAGTCTAAGTGCCCACGATGTAGAAATGCTCCGGATTTTTCCTGAGCGTTTCTGCATCTCCCTGGCAGAAAAAACGCATGCGGATTGTACATGCGTTTTTCCTGCCAAGGACAAGCGTGAGTGAAGCGTTTTGATCATGCAATTTCTGCATGCGGGATGTCAAGCGCTTTCCAAGCGATTTTAGCATCACTATGAAAGTGCTTGACAACTTGGTCACACTATATAAATCCATGCAACCGGTATGGATTTATATAGTGAGACCAAGTTAGTTAAAAAAAAGAAAGAATAAAAATGGTAAAAAAAAAAACAAAAACAAACATATACTCACCTTCCGATGGCCCCCGGTCTCCTTCTCCAATGCGTCCGGTCTTCCCGGTGTCTCGTGGTTGTGTAAAAGGACCCGTCACATGACTAATTGACGTCATGGCAGGTCCTTTTAGACCATCGCGAGCTGCCGGGGAGCCAGGACGCATCGCTATGGAGACCGGGGGCCATCAGAAGGCGAGTATAATGTATATTTTTTTATTTTAATTCTTTTTTTTTTTTTTTTTTTTTTTACAGGTACTATGGTACCTGGGTCTGGAGGAGAGTCTCCTCTTCTTCAGACCCGGGTACCATCCGCACATTGAATCGTTTAATATAAGCATGTGTACATGTAGTCATGCGGATATTAAGCGATTCAATGCAAGTCAATGGCGGCGAAAACGCAAAACAATTGGTAGTGCTGCGTTTTTTTTCCGCAATGATAATCCGCAGCGGAAATTTCCGCAGCATGTGCAAAGCACATGCGGATTATCATTGGGGTACATAGCAGACCTTCTACCAAGCGTTTTTTTAAGCGTTTCTGCAGCGGAATTACCGCTGCGAAAAACTGCTTAAAAAAATCGCATAGTGGGCACACAGCCTTAATTTTTTTTTTTGCACTTAAACTTTTGCAATAGGGCATAAAGTGAACAGAGACAGAATAGGGGCATAATAAAAAGTTTGCACATCTGCATGAATAATAGTGTGGATGCTCAGCCATCTACGGCAATCTCCTTGTGCTGTACAGCACCAGAAGTCTCACATTGTACAGTGTATATTTATAATAGATTCCTAACTGTGAGAGTACACAGTATAACATACACAAGTGTTAAAATGCAAGCTACAAAGTAGATAGAAAGAGCGGCATCCTCACCATTTTGTTTTCCGGTTGCTGAATGAATTCTTTCAGCTGCTTAACAGTAGCCAGTCTTCGGTCCCTGTCGTCTTCGCGGGTGATCCTCCGTAGAAGATTCGACAGCCGAGACTCATCAGAATAGGACAGCGATCGCTCTAACAAAATAAAGAATTGATAAAGTAAGATAAAATACAAAGAAACAAACCAGATGTGATCAGTGTTAAACATACAGTTCGCTTTCAAGGGTGCCTGGAATTAAAACAAATATCTGTCGTGACGGAAGTTTTGATGATGAGTGGAACCCTGGGACCTCACCAATCGCTAAAATGTATGAGCAAAAGTAGAGTCCCTTCACTTCAGTTGGTTTCTTCTCGATATATAGACTTTTACAAAGCTATATACCACCACTATAGAGGGTAGTTGAATTGAAACAATGGGTACAGCTCTAAGGTGAACACTTCCCATTCTTCTGATCAGTGGAGGTCTCAGCATTTTGGCTCAGAGTGGTCAAAATTAGTAACATCTCAAAATGACTTAAATGAGGATTTCTGGCACGCACTGTAAAATCTTTCACACAGCCTTTATTGGGGGACACAGGGAACATGGGTTATATGCAGCCACTAGGAACACATCTTAGAAAAAAAGTAGTCTCCTAACCAACAGCCTACACTGGAGGAGCAAAACCAAGATCCCCTCCGCCTAAAACAATGGAGGGTGCTGTGTCCCCCGATGAAGGTTACGAGAAAGATTTCTTTACAGTGAGTACCAAACAATGATTGCTCGAATGCTTCATTGGGGGACAAAGGCGGGCTTGCCTATGAAGAAGCACTTGTCCTGCATAAAAAAATATCACTCTCAAATTAAGGCCTGAAACTCAGACCAGTATCTGCCTCCGACGTGACACTAAGGCCCCCTTTCATATGTACGTGTAGTATCAGTTATTTTTTACACACACTCATTATAACCTATGGTGATCTTTGCATGTCCGTAAACCACAAGGAGACATGTCTGTTTTTTTCTGGCAGTACGGGTGACAATACAAGTCTATAGGCCCGTGAAAAAGACGTACAGGACACAGATGGCTTCCGCTTGCCGTCTGTGTTTTGACATTGCAAAGTATATGACAAGCTTTGTAATTTCATTCTTTCTTTATCCATACCGGAAAAACATGGATGGCACACTGATGACACTGGAAGGCTCTTTTCCTTTACTAGTTTTATACTGACATGTGAAGGGGGCCTGAGCTAACCAGAATAACTGGGTGTCGGCTGGCCAAGTGTAGACTGTTAGGGAGGAGACGACTTTTTTCTAAGATGTCTTCTTAGTGTGAGCATCCAAGAGGCAGCATAACACATGGTTCTTGTGCCATCCAATAAAGGGTCTGAGAAGTCTTAAAATCATAGGTAGACTTTTAGTCCATTGAACCAAGCACATCGACTGAGCTACTATAAACAGTAGAAACACACAGACAATATCTGAAGAGGACGACATCTGGACCAATGTATCAGAAAACTGAAAGAATACGAAAGCAGAACAAACTTTGTTTTCCTCTTGTTCATCAGTTTTCGCATAATGCTCTTGCTGTACAAAGAGCATGAATGGCGTAGAAGTCTCCTCAGTCTGACATGCCAGGCCTGGCTTGGCACTCTCCACAAGAAACGTTACCCCTTAGATCCTAGTCTTAACCTCTCCCCCAACCAAATCAGATCTCATACTTTGCACTGATGAGGGGCAACACCCCGAAACACTGTCAGCAAATTGAGATTCTGGTTTGGCTTTTATCCTTAGTGATCCTAAGCCTGTAAAGAGCCATAGTGCTGTAGCTGTCGACAGTCGCCATGCACCTGCGGTAGTTTGTGGCTGGTCAGCACACCCGCGTAATCATCCAAGAATATAAACACAATTGTTAGGTGACAGACAGCGGTGGTAAGGGAGACATTGAATCATTATAAATAAAAAATAAGGGGGCAAATCTCTAACGCTACAATGGTCGCCATTACCTGATACCTCGTTACAAAGAGAAGAAGTCTCCTATATATTGGTTATTCATAAAATGTACAGATCCAGCAAAAGACGAGTGAAGGTACAAGAAGAAGAATATCCCATGAAAGGACCAGACATAAGTCTTGTACATGCATCCGGTGTACAAGGAGTTACGTACCCTGGGATTTCCTCATATCTTTTGTGGCTAAAGCACGGTTTCCATGCTGAACAGTGAAATCAGGGCTCACATTGTTAACCCTCAGCTCTTGCCCCAACGACTTCCGACCAAAAGCATTTTCTCCAGATCCTCCATTAACGCTGAAGCCATCTAAAGAGGTAAGGAAAAAAGCTATTTACTTTCAATGTTTATAACACCTTACACAGAGCAGGTGTAGCAGTGCTTTCAGTGCGATGGCCGCACGGCTTTACAACACCAGTAACCTGCAGACTAGACCATGTCTGTAGGCTAAAAGTGTTTGAGGACATGAAAGGTTCCCTTTAAAGAGACTTTCTAGTTTGTATGGAATCTCATGCATCTGATTAGGGAATTCTGGATTAATAGAGAGGGGTCCTCAGCCCAAAATCCTCATCCCAGCCAGAGTACAGAGGGGTGACAGAGAGGGTCTCCTGCACTACACAGAGCCATGTGCTTTCACTTTTCACGGTATAATGCTTCTTTTTTACCTGTGGCGGTGCTCTAGGTATACTGAAGTTTCCGCCGGGGCTCTCACTGTCTGTTATCGACAACGCTGGAGCAAACAACTGAGCTTGGTGATGCCACCCAAGTTGAGACGATGAGCTCACTGAGGATTGGCTGCAGTGCTGATGACATGACATCAGCACTGCAGACAATAGCAGACAGCGACAGAGACTTTGCACCAGACCCAGAAAGGGCAAGTAGAGAAAACCCCTTTAAAGGGTTACTCCATTATTTATAATTGATCTATATAACAGAAGATAATATAAATCCATTAAAAAACCCTGCTCCCATATCCTATATCAGGACAGTACTGTCTAATTTCTTCTTCTCAATAAACTAGCATTCAACTGAATGCTGGGGTCCAATGACATACGCCATGTTTATTGGTATTCAATCCTATGGGTGAATAAAACAGACATAGAACATACAGAAGCATACAATTTAAAAAAAAAAAAATGTATACAGCCTGGCATGCAGACTTGTACAACAAGAATCTTTGGCACGAATGCCACTGTATAACAGTTATCATAATAAATATTATATATACAATATGTAATATATATACACACACACACACACACACACACACACACGGTACAGACCAAAAGTTTGGATACACCTTCTCATTTAAAGATTTTTTTGTATTTTCATGACTATGAAAATTGTACATTCACACTGAAGGCATCAAAACTATGAATTAACACATGTGGAATTATATACTTAACAAAAAAGTGTGAAACAACTAAAAATATGTCTTATATTCTAGGTTCTTCATAGTAGCCACCTTTTGCTTTGATGACTGCTTTGCACACTCTTGGCATTCTCTTGATGAGCTTCAAGAGGTAGTCACCGGAAATGGTCTTCACTTCACAGGTGTGCCCTGTCAGGTTTAATAAGTGGGATTTCTTGCCTTATAAATGGGGTCGGGACCATCAGCTGTGTTGTGCAGAAGTCTGGTGGATACACAGCTGATAGTCCTACTGAATAGACTGTTAGAATTTGTATTATGGCAAGAAAAAAGCAGCTAAGTAAAGAAAAACGAGTGGCCATCATTACTTTAACCACTTCGTGCCAGAGCCTGTTTTTTTCAATTCTGACCACTGTCACTTTATGAAGTAATTACTCTGGAACGCTTCAACAGATCCCCCTGATTCTGAGACTGTTTTTTCGGGACATATTGTACTTCAGGATTGTGGTAAAATTTCTTTGATATCACTTGTGTTTGTGAAAAAAATCGGAAATTTGGCAAAAATTTTGAAAATTTTGCAATTTTCAAACTTTGAATATTCATGCCCTTAAATCAGAGAGATATGTCACACAAAATAGTTAATAAATAACATTTCACACATGTCTACTTTCCATCAGCACAATTTTGGAACCAACATTTTTTTTGTTATGGAGCTATAAGGGTTAAAAGTTGACCAGCGATTTCTCATTTTTACAACAAAATTTACAAAACAATTTTTTTTAGGGACCACATCACATTTGAAGTCACTTTGAGGGGTCTTTATGACAGAAAATACCCAAAAGTGACACCATTGTAAAAACTGCACCCCTTAAGGTGCTCAAAACCACATTCAAGAACTTTATTAACCCTTCAGGTGCTTCACGGGAATTTTTGGAATGTGGAAGAAAACCATGAACATTTAACTTCTTTTTTAATTTTCGCAAAGGGTAACAGGAAAAAATGGACCCCAAAATGTGTTGTGTAATTTCTCCTGAGCACGCCGATACCCCATATGTGGAGGCAAACCATTGTTTGGGTGCACGGCATGGCTCGGAAGATAAGGAGAACCATTAGACTTTTGAAACGGAAGTTTGGCTGGAATCGATAGCGGACGCCATGTTGTAGTGGTGGGAAAATAAGTAGATAGGTAAATGGTCACTAAACCCATAGATGAATTCCCAGAGAGGTGTCATTTCTAAAATGGGGTCACTTCAGGTGAGATTCTGCTGTTCTGGCACTTTTCAGAGGCGCTAAGTACCAGAACTAAAGATTCCCCCCTGAAGTGACCCCATTTTGGAAAGGACAGCCCTCTGGGAATTCATCTATGGGTTTAGTGACCATTTTAACTCAATGGATGATTTCCAGAAACAAGCACACAATGGAAGGTTTAGATTCTAGAGAAACCCCCCCCCCCCCCCCCTGGAAATTAAGTGAGCTCTACTCGAATGTGTCATTCACTAAATGAACCAAATGTTTGAATGACATAATGAGATACATTTTTACAGTTTAAAAACGTGGTTCTGTGTGGAAGATTTTAAAGCAGTCAGTGACGCATAAGGCTGGCAATGATGGGCATTGTGGGCAATAGTAGCGGGTATCACACCTCATTCCTCTCTTAGTACATACACGACATCTATTCTGGGGGTTCCTTCTTGTTTCCGTTGCTGGAATAAGTGCAATAAAATGTCGCTCAGTGAGTCTTTTCACATCCTCAGATTCTAATGGATGAGCGGGGCTAACACTTTCAAAAACAACATTTTCAATTACCTTTTCTTGATAATCAAGAAAAGGATCTGAATTTCCTGCTTTTTTGTACAACACAAAAGAATTGTATGTGGCCACCTGAAACAAATAACCAAGTTTTTATACCAGGTATAGGACTTTCTTGATACCTGGTATGGCTGTAGAACCTGGTCTGCAAGGTCCACACCCCTATGTGTTTGTTGTAGTCAATGACTGACACTTCGGAGTAGTGGATCCTAGTTCTACAGTGGCCCTTGAGGCATCTGTGTGGATCGAGCTGAGGACAAAAATATCCCTCTTATCCCTATATTTCAGGGCAAGCAGCTCTCCGTTGCGTACAGCCCCTGACTGCCCCTTTTGGAACTTTTGGTTGACCAATGGTTGTGGAAACCCCTGACTGTTTTTAAGGATGGTCCCACAAGCCCCGATGTTGTGTTCAACCAGACTTTTAAATAGGGGTATGCTGGTGTAATAATTGTCCACATATAGATTGTAACCTTTTTGAAAAAATGGACTTATCAGCTCCCAAACAATTTTTGCAGATGTCCACAGATAAGTAGGGCATCCTGGTGGGTTTAGTTGGCTATCTTTCCCCTCATATATGCGGAAAGCGGATGTGTATCCGGTTGAACTTTCGCCCATTTTATAGATCTTTATTCCAAACCTTGCCCTTTTAGATGGGATAAATTGCTTGAGGTGCAGCCTTCCTTTGAATTTTACAAGGGACTCATCTATAGAAATATTTTGTGTTGGGGTGTAGAGCCTTAAGAATTTTTCAGACAAATTTTCAATCATGGGTCTAATTTTATATAACCTGTCATGTTCTGGGGCATTTCTGGGCAGGCATTGACCATTGTCGTTAAAATGCCAAAACCGCATGAGCATTTCATAACGGGTCCTAGGAAGAATGACTGAAAACATAGGGGTGGCTTGAACAGTAGGATCGAATGCTCGTTTTTTTTTAACAAGCCCCATGGCAAATGTAAGTCCTAAAAAATTTTTTATTTCCGGGACATTAGTTGGTGTCCATAAATTTGCCCTAGCATAGTAAGATCGGGGATTCTGGCTTATGAATTGGGACGCGTATAAATTTGTTTGCACGACAATATGCTCTAGCAAGCGGTCTGTAAAAAACAAATTAAAAAAATGAATTGGTCCAAAATCTTCCACCTCCACATTTATACCAGGAATGGCTGAATGGAGCAGCCGAATCCGAAGCCTCCCATCTGGGAAATGCTATATCAAGTGGCAAAGCCCCTTGTACCCTGGCGTGCGCCAATTCACTAGTAGCAGGGACAGCGCTTGTACTGGGCAGTGTTCCCTGATTTGGAGACGTTTCTCCAGTAGCACTATTTGCCCCTATTGTTGTACTGGTCCTTGGGCTTGAGGATGGATCAGAATCACTGCTCATTTCTGAGCTCTCAGTGTCGCCGCTACTAAAGCCCTCAAAATCCACATCTCCATCTGAGATTGCGCTGTCATCAGTGTCAGAACATAGCAGGGCATACGCCTCCTCTGCGGTATAAGTCTGACGGGCCATTTTATTTGTTTTTATATTTTTTGACCGGACCGGACGGACCAGACCGACCAACCCTAACTTTAGCCTAACTCTTACTTACTTTTTTTTTTTTTTTTTTAAACTGCTTCACAGTGGCAAGGCTGACAGCTCTTGTCACACTGTTTCTCCTCTGCTCTCTCACTGAGATCTGAGGGGAAACCGTGTTTTATCAGGCAGATCGCCCGGGAAAGTTTGTTGCTAAAACAAACTTCCCTAGTGATCTCTGATTGGCTGGGGTGACTCTGACATCGAGACCTGAGCCAATCAGGTCTCGATGAGGTCAGAGGTCACAGCAAAGGGATCCCCTCGCTGTTAAGGTATGTGGGGGTCCCGATCACCGACTGTCACCATCTTTTAAATGCCGCGATCGCGGCATCTAGAACAGTGGTCGGCAAACTTTTTTGCACCAGGGACCGGCTTTAAGCAAGACCAGTTTTCAATGGCCCGGTGGGGGTGGGGGCAGGGCTTTGGTCATATGTGGGTGGGGTTATGGAGGGGTGGAGCTTAGTGCATACTTATCATATAATTATGACATTTATAATGAGAATGTGATTCAACTTACCATAGGTTCAGAATGAGTGGGAGCACCAGGCTGGTTTCCCTGGATCAGTGGGAGCACTGGGCTTGTTTTCCTGCAACAAGACGGTCCCATCTAGGGGTGATGGGAGACAAGTGAAACCCGAAGTGTGTTCCTTAAGTCCAGTCTACTCCGTAATCTCGTTTTTGCTGTTGTCATGGCAGAAAACCCAGTTTCACAAAGATAGGATGTTGGAAAAGGAAGCAGAGTTTTCAGTGCTTTGGTGGCGATCCCAGGATATTCAGCCTTGACTTTAATCCAGAATGTTGGGAGATTTGAAGTCTCAAACATACTTTTAAGGCTACCATCATTTGCAATCTCAAGCAGTTGGTCTTCTTCAAGCACGGACAAGGTCGATTCACCTGGCTTGTTCACAAATGGGTTGCAAATCCATTCCTTCCTAGTTCGTGGGTCTTTTGTGGTCGGAAAATAGCACTCAAAACTCTTCTGAAAGCTGAGATAGGTGATCATGCACCAGCTGGGAGAATGAAGGCTCAGGCTCGGTCTCTTCCAAAATTCCTGCTAATGTTTGAAACATGTCAAATATCCCTGTTCTCACTCGCCGTCCCCACACTTCCAGTTTGGCTTTAAATGCAGCAACTTTATCTGCCAACTTGAAGGCAGTTGTCATTCTCCCCTAAAGTGACAGATTAAGTTCGTTCAAAAAGTTGAATATGTCACATAAGTAAGCAAGTTTTGTGACCCATTCCTTACTACTGAAATGTGCTGCAAGTGGCGATTCTTTTTCTAAAAGAAATCTATAAAGCGGGTCTCGTAACTCAAAAACTCTGGCCAGTGCTCTACCTTTAGAAAGCCATCTGACTTCTGTGTGTAGGAGAAGACGTTTGTGCTCCGCGTCCATCTCCTCACAGAGCTGCTCGAACAGACGTGAGTTAAGGGCATGTGCTTTTATGTGATTAATAACTTTAATCACATCTTGCAAAACGCTGTTAAGTTCAGGTGACATTTTTCGGCTTGCCAGCATTTCTCTATGGATGACACAGTGCGTAGACTCGCATTCAGACGCAACCTCTTTGACCCGGGTAGTTAAACCAGAAAGCCGTCCCGTCATGGCAGCTGCTCCGTCTGTGCATATACCGACACAAAATGACCAGTTTAGGTTTCCTGATATGTAATCATCCAAAGACTTGAATAGTTCTGCACCTGTGGTGTTGGCTGGCAACAATAATGCACATAACATATCCTCATGCACATCCTCCTGAAAAATATATCGCACATAAACAAGCATCATTGCCTTGTTGTCAACGTCAGTAGACTCGTCAACCTGGATTGCGTACCATGGTGACGCATTAATCCTCTCCAACAATTGTACCTCGATGTCTTCTGCTATTTCATTAATTCGTCTACTGACCGTGCTCGCTGAAAGAGGAACCTGTGCCACTTTTTTAACCGCAGCCTCTCCTAAAAGTTCCTGGCAAATGTTCTTAGCGGCAGGCAGGATCAACTCTTCACCAATAGTGAAGGGCTTCTTAGCCTTGGCAATGCGGTTAGCCACTAAGAATGATGCTCTCAGAGCAGACACATTTGTTGATGTGGTGGCCTTCAATAATTGCTTCTGTTCTTCGTGTTCGCGTTTTTTTCTTTCAAAAAACTCCAAAGGCTTGTCTTTTGATGCAGGGTGCTTGGTCTGTAAGTGGCGAACCAGTTTTGAAGGCTTCATGGCCTCGTTGGATAGCCGGTCGCCACATATCAGACAGAGTGGGCTTGGGGCATGTGAATCGCCAGTTGCGATGAACCCATAATTTAAGTAGGACTCATTGTATTTTCTTTTAAATGCAGCTTTCTTTTTTTTAGCAGTCATGGAGTCTTCATCTGTCTCATTGGGTCTTTCTTCCTTTTCAAAGAAGCTCTTCAGTGATGTTTGTTTTTTACTCATTTTACAAGGGTTAGAGGTGAAGGCGTAGTGGGCCCCTAACACAGAAAGATGGCTACTGCTACTGGAGACGGGCACTGATGATGATGACCACCACTACTGCTGCTACTGGAGACGGGCACTGATGATGATGACCACTACTGCTGCTACTGGACACAGCCACTGCTGCTATGAATTTTCACTGTTATTTGCTTTTTTCACTTTAACCAGAAAATCTGCTGCTGGGCCGCACGACACCAGAACACAGCTACAGGAGTCATAAGGGTGGGACACCTGACATCATATCTAGCTGCCCATTAGCATCCAGAGCCCCTCCCCCTCCAACTCGCAGCTAGCAGGAGGGGAAGGAGCGCTGGACACACATGACCTGCTTGTCCCTGCTCCTGCCTGAGCACATTCTGCGAGTAGGGCCGCATGGCTAATTATCTATTCACTGCCAGTCCCTCCTCCTCCTCTTTTCTTATAGGCTACTGATCACATGCTGGCTTTCTCCCTGCTGATCCTCTACAACTGTCAGCAGCGCCGCGGACCGGCTGAAAAACCCCAACGGCCCGGTCCTGGTCCGCGGACCGGCGGTTGGGGACCTCTGATCTAGAAGATAGGAACGGGTTAACATCATGGGGACCTAATCTAATCAGGTCCCCATGATGTCACATATCAGAGCTATCGCTCTGCACAGGAACAGCAGTGCTTGCAGGACCCTGGGGGTCCTGAGCGCTGCGGGACCACCCACCATTTTTAAACGTCGGCACAGCACAGAGCCCAGGCAGCGACGACGTTTATGTACAGTGGGCGGTCCTGAACCAGTTAAGAAATTAATGTCAGTCAGTCCGAAAAATTGGGAAAACTTTGAAAGTGTCCCCAAGTGCTGTTGCAAAAACCATCAAGAGCTACAAAGAAACTGGCTCACATGAGGACCGCCCCAGGAAAGGAAGACCAAGAGTCACCTCTGCTTCTAAGGATAAGTTTATCCGAGTCACCAGCCTCAGAAATCGCAGGTTAACAGCAGCTCAGATTAGAGACCAGGTCAATGCCACACAGAGTTCTAGCAGCAGACACATCTCTTCAACAACTGTTAAGAGGAGACTTTGTGCAGCAGGCCTTCATGGTAAAATAGCTGCTAGGAAACCTCTGCTAAGGACAGGCAACAAGCAGAAGAGACTTGTTTGGGCTAAAGAACACAAGGAATGGACATTAGACCAGTGGAAATCTGTGCTTTGGTCTGATGAGTCCAAATTTGAGATCTTTGGTTCCATCCACCGTGTCTTTGGGCGACGCAGAAAAGGTGAACGGATGGACTCTACATGCCTGGTTCCCACTGTGAAGCATGGAGGAGGAGGTGTGATGGTGTGGGGGTGCTTTGCTGGTGACACTGTTGGGGATTTATTCAAAATTGAAGGCATACTGAACCAGCATGGCTACCACAGAATCTTGCAGCGGCATGCTATTCCATCTGGTTTGCGTTTAGTTGAACCATCATTTATCTTTCAACAGGACAATGACCCCAAACACACCTCCAGGCTGTGTAAGGGCTATTTGATCAAAAAGGAGAGTGACGTGGGTGCTACACCAGATGACCTGTCCTCCACAGTCACCAGACCTGAACCCAATCGAGACGGTTTGGGGTGAGCTGGACCGCAGAGTGAAGGCAAAAGGGCCAACAAGTGCTAAGCATCTCTGGGAACTGCTTCAAGATTGTTGGAAGACCATTTCCGGTGACTACCTCTTGAAGCTCATCAAGAGAATGCCAAGAGTGTGCAAAGCAGTCATCAAAGCAAAAGGTGGCTACTTTGAAGAACCTAGAATATAAGACATATTTTCCGTTGTTTCACACTTTTTTGTTAAGTATATAATTCCACATGTGTTAATTAATAGTTTTGATGCCTTCAGTGTGAATGTACAATTTTAATAGTCATGAAAATACAGAAAAATCTTTACAATGAGAAGGTGTGTCCAAACCTTTGGTCTGTACTAATAATATATTATATATATATATATATATATATATATATATATATATATATATTTATCTATCTATCTCAATGTGGGCCTTTAAATCCGTGACCTGGAATCAGAGCTGACATCACATGGTCACGTGGGGCGGCCTTACCTTCCTCTTCATTGTGCACCTCGGTATGGACCCTGACATCATCATGCTTCTGTCGCCCAGCTGAATTCGGAGTGTGTGATCCATAGGAGGCAGAATTGCCCCGATCTCTGGATGTGGAGTATTTTAAACCGTCGTGGTCAGCTGAAGCACTATCAGATCTAGAGAGAAAAAAAAAAAACAGAAATGGATCAGTCAGGAATCGATTTTGCTGGATATATTATAGCGACATTATTTCTAGTACTGCTCTGACCATCAACTGAAGCATGAAGGAGAGGAAAAAAAGACAAGTGTGAACAGAGCCTCTCTTTTTCTACAACCCAAAACATACTCCATCACCTACATAGAAATTTTAATTCATGCTCGTCTAACAGATCCATGTAGTGATCCGACCCTTTGTGCGCGGGTGTGAGCAATGTAAGAGATAGGCCTTGAAAGCCGGCATGCAGAAGAGGGGATCGTAGATGTCGCATCCCCAGATCCTATTCTAGATGATTCCTGAAGAGGAGACTACCAAAAACGAAAGAAAAAACGAAGATGGAGATAAGAGGCACGAGTGAATGTGCAGTAGATATACTTTGCCTCCAGAAACTGACAATTGTGCACACCGGTTGATTTAAAGGCCACAATGGTATATTTGTTGGGACTACCAAAACAGTTTTTAACTCTTTACTTAATGATACAAAAGGGACAATTTTTCATAACATAGAAATTTGCCTTTTAAGCCTTTGGGTCTAAGGAGTAACATTTCTCCTTGTTGAGACTGACAAGCCAAGCCTGGCATGTCAGTGAGGAGACTTCTAAGCTATGCATGCTCCGGACCCTCTCACCTAGCCAAATCAGATCTCATAGTTTGCACTGATGAGGGGCAATACCCAGCAAATTTAGATTCTGATTTGGCTTTTATCCCAAGTCATATTGCAAGGCTCGATATAGACTTCCAATAGGTGGTGCTAGAGTTCTAGCTCTCTGTTTCCGAAGAGGCACCTCAGTATTGCAGCCAACATTTTTCGCTGGTCTCCTGGCTTCCTCTTTTGATTGGCTGCAGCGTTCACCTGATGTCTAGTCCCTCCCTCTTCCAGAAGAGGAAGCAGAAGTCTGCAAGCGGACAAAGACATTAGTACACTGAAGCAGCGGGGGGTCTGGTTGGTATAGATTTTTTTGTGATATAAACTTTAGCACTGCCATGGGTCTGTTTATTATTTAAAGAGGTTGTTCACAATTATTAAAGGGTTCCCAATTCTGAAGATGCAGCTTTGATAGTCAGAACTTGTAGTGGCGCATGATGGCCGTAGTTCTGACTGGCACAAGTGGGGATTTTCTTCCACTGTATTCGTGTTTTATCTATTCTATGCGTCCATCTGAAGACCAATGTAGGACATTTTAACTTTTTTTTATATACTCAACCAATGCACTCAGCAAGAACCAACAAAAGATTGAAGCTATGGTGAGGAGTAAAGCACTGTTTCTTATTTTACCCATCACTGGGCCTACGGGCTAATAACAGACAAGGGATGGATGGTGGCGGACATGTGCGGCCACTGCTCTGCTCTAACAGGATGTTATAAGGTCCTGTTCTCAGGATCAGTGAGGGTCTCAGAGGTTGACCCCCAGCAATCAACAAGTAATCACCTGTCCTGTGGATACAGACCGGGCTCTCCCAACAGAGCATGTTAACTCATAAAAAGCAAAAACTCATCAACTGGTCTCCTCTTGCAGAGCAATCCTGCACAGCAAATCACTCGCTAGGCTTTATGTAAGACATTTATGGTTCTACCAGTATCATATATGAGAGCTATACACTGGGAAATCCATATATCATTGATGGAAAGCTTACAATGTTACAAGAGACAGCACAAGTTTATCAGACCAGGTTGTGTTAGAGCTCTAGTCCTCTTCCTCTCTGAACAAACAATTTGCTAATTTAATTTACCAGAAGAACATGCATGGCTTATAAGTCTCCTCACTCTTACATGCCAGGCTTGGCTTGCCACACTCTTCACAAGGAGAAACGTTAACCCTTATACTCCAGCCCAGAGCCTCTCACCTAGCCAAATCAGATCTCATACTTGGCACTGATGAGGGGGCAACACCCCGAAACACGGTGTCAGCAAATTTGAGATTTTTGTTTGCCTTTTATCCCAAGTCATATTGCAAGGCTTGGTAAAGAGTCAATATTGATTGCACCTATAGGTGGCACAAGAGTTCTAGTCCTCTGCCTCTCTGAAGAGACAATTTGCATATTTAATCAGACCAGGGGAACCCATGTGTGACGTTCCTAGTTCTCTTAGTGCTTTGAACAGCTTCCACCAGATTAGCTTAACCTTCTTTCTGGGTGCGATACAATTGCCTGGCTAGTTCATTCCCAAAAAACTGCCCTGGATACGGATCTCAGGAATAGAGTGGAGAATTCGGTCCTAAGGAGTATGCATGTATGTATGTATGTACTTTCTGTCCAACTACTTTTGGTCCACCCTGTGTGTGTATATATATTATACACAGAACAGACCAAAAGTTTGGACACAGCTTCTCATTTACAGATTTTTCTGTATTTTCATGACTTTTAAAATTGTACATTCACACTGAAGGCATCAAAACTATGAATTAACACATGTGGAATTATATACTTAACAAAAAAGTGTGAAACAACTGAAAATATGTCTTATATTCTAGGTTCTTCAAAGTAGCCACCTTTTGCTTTGATGACTGCTTTGCACACTCTTGGCATTCTCTTGATGAGCTTCAAGAGGTAGTCACCGAAAATGGTCTTCCAACAATCTTGAAGGAGTTCCCACAGATGCTTAGCACTTGTTGGCCCTTTTGCCTTCACTCTGCGGTCCCGCTCACCCCAAACCATCTCGATTGGGTTCAGGTCTGGTGACTGTGGAGGCCCGGTCATCTGGCGTAGCACCCCATCACTCTTCTTCTTGGTCAAATAGCCCTTACACAGCCTGGAGGTGTGTTTGGGGTCGTCCTGTTGAAAAATAAATGATGGTCCAACTAAACGCAACCGGATGGAATAGTATGCCGCTGCAAGATGCTGTGGTAGCCATGCTGGTTCAGTATGCCTTCAGTTTTTAATAAATCCCCAACAGTGTCACCAGCAAAGCACCCCCACACCATCACACCTCCCCCTCCATGCGTCACGGTGGGAACCAGGCATGTAGAGTCCATCCGTTCACCTTTTCTGCGTCGCACAAAGACACGGTGGTTGGAACCAAAGATCTCAAATTTGGACTCATCAGACCAAAGCACAGATTTCCACTGGTCTAATGTCCATTCCTTGTGTTCTTTAGCCCAAACAAGTCTCTTCTGCTTGTTGCCTGTCCTTAGCAGAGGTTTCCTACCAGCTATTTTACCATGAAGGCCTGCTGCGCAGTCTCCTCTTAGCAGTTGTTGTAGAGATGTGTCTGCTGCTAGAACTCTGTGTGGCATTGACCTGGTCTCTAATCTGAGCTGCTGTTAACCTGCGATTTCTGAGGCTGGTGACTCGGATAAACTTATCCTCAGAAGCAAAGGTGACTCTTGGTCTTCCTTTCCTGGGGCGGTCCTCATGTGAGCCAGTTTTTTTGTAGCGCTTGATGGTTTTTGCAACTGCACTTGGGGACACTTTCAAAGTTTTCCCAATTTTTCAGACTGACTGACCTTCATTTCTTAAAGTAATGATTGCCACTTGTTTTTCTTTACTTAGCTGCTTTTTTCTTGCCATAATACAAATTCTAACAGTCTATTCAGTAGGACTATCAGCTGTGTATCCACATGACTTCGGCACAACACAACTGATGGTCCCAACCCCATTTATGAGGCAAGAAATCCCACTTATTAAACCTGACAGGGCACACCTGTGAAGTGAAAACCATTTCCGGTGACTACCTCTTGAAGCTCATCAAGAGAATGCCAAGAGTGTGCAAAGCAGTCATCAAAGCAAAAGGTGGCTACTTTGAAGAACCTAGAATATAAGACATATTTTCAGTTGTTTCACACTTTTTTGTTAAGTATATAATTCCACATGTGATAATTCATAGTTTTGATGCCTTCAGTGTGAATGTACAATTTCCATATTCATGAAATACAGAAAAATCTTTAAATGAGACGGTGTGTTTCTAAACTTTTGGTCTGAGATATAGAGATATATGTGTGTGTGTGTGTGTGTGTGTGTGTGTGTACATACACACATATAAAATATATATATATGCACACACACATATATTAGGATCACGTATACATTATATAAAACTCAGCCAAATCCGCCAATTTCGGCGGACCATCTATTGCAGGGGGACATACCGCTGATGCAGCTACACAGGGGTCCAGAGGTGGAGGAGGCCCATGCCAGCTGTGCAGGGGCGGATTATAATGAGAGAAATCTGGTCCAGAGGATCTGGTAATGAATTTGGAGGTGGAAGAGAAAACACAGGACAGGGATTTGTAATGAATATGGGGGAGAGTCACAGTGCCTAATTAATTTAGATTTATTGGGCAGCGGAAAACTGTCTAATTATAGTTAATGGGGGGCACAGTGCTGGCCAACAGTATATTAATGTGTGGGTAATATTTGTATTCAGTGGTGTAGTGTGGGAGATTTTTTTTTTTTTTTGGATTTAGGAGACAAGATGTATCTATACATATATTACATAGTGCCCTCTCGTAATATAGAAAACAAAATGAATGTGGATAGAGCACGTCACCAGACCAGTCCATCAGCCTCCTCCAATACAAAAGCAGCTTATAGGCACATGGATCATCTGACCAGAGAGGACGCCGTCTGGTAATTCTGGCGACAGCTTACTGCGCTCTGCTCAGAACACAGGGAGGGGATTTTTATCAAAATTGTAGCAAGCAGCCCAGTAAGTGATACATTGCTGAATCAGGGTCTCTATACCAACATTTTGCTACGCTCAGATTAGGCGGCAAAACCCTGGTGACAGATTACCTTTAAAACAACACACAAACTGGTAATAAATTTAATCTCTAAAAGGAGACTTGGGATCTGTGCGCACATTGAGTTTTACTTGCTTTTTTTCTGCGCAGTTGTGTTACAAAATCTGAAGGATTTCCTAATAGCAGCAAAGTGAATGAGATTCCTGAAGCCTCATGCACACGCTGCTTATTTTTGACTTGCAGATTTAAATCTCCATAATGTCAATTCTTTAAGTGTTTTTTTGGAGCAGATTTCACCCATACTAACGAGCAGGGAAAAATGTATACCAAAAATGCAGCAAAAACGCACGTATTTTAACCAGCGTTTTACCAGCCAATACATCAGGATTTGCCGCATAATTTTCTGCAGAAAATCCTGAACGTGTGCACATACCCTTAATATGCCTCATGTATTCATTGCCGAACTACTCAATATTCACAAATGGCTGTTGAGCAGCTACAGTAAAATACAGAATTTGCCACTTCGTAAAGGAGACTGCCATCCAAATCACTAATTATTCTGTTATTAAAGCAGATTTGGCACCAGACTTCGCAATACTAAACGCATGAATTATTATGTAAATCTCAAACCTGAGGAGGCAGGTGTATCTGCTTTGAAAATCCATAAAATGAATTGCTGGCTGTACAAACCTTTAAAAAAATTTAAAAAAAAGTCTTCCTGCCGGCTCAACACCATTTAGCCTACAGGCCCAACATTTTATCCACTTTTCAGTGGCTACGTCTGACGCCCTGAAAAAGGGGATCAGGATGTATGCGTCATTGACTTTAAATGATGCAGACAGAGTTAATGTGTGCTTTATCAGACATCATTTTTGGCACTAGCCACCTATAAGGCAGGCACTAAAACGCAGTCAACCACGTTTTAGCGATCTGGCCATGACAGGGCGTTGGTTGTCCAGGTTTGGCACTGACTGTAGACTTGTGAATCCTCACAGCGCGCACCCTGCACTCTGTCAGGATTCTCTGGTGCCGGGAGCAGGAGGTCATGTGACTGCAAGTATACTAGAAGTACCAGGCTTGTGCAATGCAAGTGAATTGAGCGAAGCTGCGCACATCTAACCAGAATGTGGCTGAAGAGTGGGCATATTGTAGACTTGCAGTCGCATGACCACCTGGTCTCGCTGCCGGCACCGGAGAATCCTTACAGCGGGCACTGTGAAGGTTCGCAAGTCTACAGTCACAGTGACTGCAAGCGGTAGAGTTAAACCTGGACAACCCCATTAAGGAGCGACTGCCTCCCCAGGTTGTTTGCTCACCAGCCTCTTTATCTGATCGATTGCTCACTTCTTATGTGAAATCAGGCAAGGATATCAGTGAGCTATCAATGAAGCTAAAGAGACTGGTGCTGGGTGGAGAAAACTTTGGGAGGCAGAAGTTCAGGGGACAGCTCTATCACGCCCAGAGCACTTAACACCTCATTGGTATACGAATTAAAACGATAATTATTTGGGAATTCAGCAACAGATAGAAGATGTAAAGGTGTCGATGGATTTACATTTCAAAGACCTACATGCTCAAGTATGCTGCTTTTGGAGGGCTGATCTTAAAGTCCATTTACAAGGACCGATCGGTGGGTATTTAATAGCCCTTTTACACAGACAGGTCTTCTCTTGCTAATCTGGCCTAGAGCACCAGGATAAGACCCTGCCCACAGTCCCACCCTGGAGCACGGGCATATCATTAACTCAAAACTGCAACCAATGATTACACAAGACGGGTTTCTTCACCTCCGGTATCATATTAATCAGTGCACCAGCCCCAACATGACACTGCATGTACTTTACTTGGCAAAATCCTGCTGACAGGTTCCTTTAAAAATGTGCATACTGATAAGTTACCTCACTTATTACAAGGCAATACAGAAAGGCATAAATGAGGTTTCAAGTATTAAAGACACAGTATGAGTCTAAGTGTGCAAACAGAAGGTGCAGTAGTTGCAGTTGTCAGCCTCCACAGCTGGCCAAAAGCAAACAAAAGCCAGTCAGCACTGGAAGGTCCCCAGGACATGCAGGAGTTAGTAAGCCAAACGAATAAAAAAAGCATAAGTTCAATAAGAAGAGATGGAGGAAAGAACCTAACAGTACCCCTCTGTGCAGCATCAGGTGGATGGACCACCCATGCAGTGCTAAAGATATACAGTGGATGAAATAAGTATTGAACACGTCAGCAATATTCTAAGTAAAGATATTTCCTCAAAAGGCACAAATCAAACCATAGATGTCCATAAATTAAGTTATGTGTAATAATGAGAAATCACACAGGAAAAGTATTGAACTCATGAAGAAAGAGGTGCAAAAAGCCCTGGAAAGCCATGACACCACCTGAAATCTCTCAGTAATTAGAAAGCAATCCAAACACTTGGTGAAAAATAATATCTGCTGGTTCAAATGGTGTCACATTACCAAGGTGTCAAAGAAGAAAAAAAGCTCATGATGGGTAAAATCAGTGAGCTGTCTCAAGACCTTCACAACCTTATTGTTCCAAACATACTGATGGCATTAGTTACAGAACAATTTCTAAGCTACTCAAGGTTCCAGTGAGCACTGTTGGGGCCATAATCCTAAAGTGGAAAGAACTTAATTTCACCATAAACCGGCCACGACCAGGTGCTACCCACAAGATTTCAGACAGAGGAGTAAAAAGCAGGACTGTGGAGTCGGTAAGCCAAAACTCCGACTTAAGACTCCTCAATTTCCATGACACCGACTCCCTCAAACATGGCTCATGTTTAAGTGATAAATTTACTGTAGCACAGATTCATCTCAGCTAAAAGTCTAGACCCTTAGATCAGGAATAGGACATTTCATAACTTTCCAAAATTGTTATGAAAAAAATATTCCCCACAAACTGCATTGAACTACTGCACCGAATTTATTATATATTTTAGGAGTTGGTCCATTTTATACCGACTGACTCCAACTCCACAGCCCTGGTAAAAATAATCAGAAGAGTTGTCCAGGAGCCATGGACCACATGTGAAGAGCTACAGAAAGACCTAGAATCAGCAGGTACAATTGTTTCAAAGAAAACTAGGAGTAAGGCCATGTGCCCACGATGCAGAAATGCTCAGGATTTTTTCCTGAGCGTTTCTGCATCTCCCTGGCAGAAAAAAACGCATGCGGATTGTATATGCGGATTGTACATGCGTTTTTCCTGCCAGGGACAAGCGGATGTGAAGCGTTCTTCACATGCATTTCCGCATGCGGGTTGACAAGCGATTTTAGCATCACTTGGAAAGTGCTTGACAACTTGGTCACACTATATAAATCCATGCAAAAGGCATGGATTTATATAGTGTGACCGTTAAGAATGTTTAAAAATAAATCTATACTTGTGTTCCGATGGCCCCCGGTGTGTTTTGCTTCCCTCCGTTCTCCCTTGCCGGCAGATCGCGGTACACTGAAGGACCTGCCGACGTCAGCATCGAATGACCCGTCACATGATTATGACGTCAGCGCAGGTCCTCCAGTCAATCGCGAGCTGCCAGCAAGTGAAGACAAGGAGAGCGGGGGCCGGCAGAAGGTAAATATAACTTTTTTTTTTTTTTACAGGTTCTATGGTACCCGGGTCCGGAGGAGTCTCCTCTCCTCCACACCCGGGTACCATCCGCACATTGGAACGCATGGAATGCGCATCTACAGATGCAGTGATGCCGAATCCATGCGTTCCAATGCAAGTCAATGGCGGCGAAAACGCAGCGCTTCCGCAAAATAATTGGTAGTGCTGCGTTTTTTTCCGCAATGATAATCCGCAGAGGAAATTTCCGCAGCATGTGCACAGCACATATGGATGATCATTGGGGAACATGGCAGGCCTTCTACCAAGCGTTTTTGCCGCTGCGGAAACACTTAAAAAACGCATCGTGGGCACACAGCCTAATGCACTCAACCTCCGTGTCCTGCATGCAAGCTCACCACGTAAGGCTTTAAATGCACTTGAACATGCTTTGACAGTACGGTGGCTCAGTGGTTAGCATTGCAGCGCTAGGGTCCTGGGTTCAAATCCCACCAAGGACAACATCTGCAAAGGGTTTGTGTGTTCTCCCCATATTTGCGTGTGTTTCCTCCCACACTCCAAAAACAATACTGATAGGGAATCTAGATTGTGAACCCCAATGGGGACAGTGATGGTAATGTCTGTAAAATTGGAATTAATGGTGCAGTATAAGTGAATAAAATAAACATTTAGACAAGCCTGTTAAATACTGGAGAATATAGTCTGGTCAGATGAGAGCAAAATTGAACTCTTTGGATGTCATAATACACAGAATTTTTGGAGGTCAAAAGGTACTGCATATAACCCCAGAAACACCATACCAACAGTGAAGTTTGGAGGTGGGAACATCATGGTGTGGGATTGTTTTTCAGCATAAGGCACTGGCAAACTTAATATGATTTTAGGAAGAAGGGATAAACATACCAAGATATTCTTGATAAAAATCTGCTGCCATCTACCAGGATGATGAAGATGAAATGAGTGTGGACATTTCAGCAAGACAATGATCCCAAACACACAGCCAAGGAAACTCTCAATTGGCTCAGAGAAAGAAAATAAAGCTGCTAGAATGGCCGAGCCAATCACCTGACCTGAATCCAATAGAAAATGTATGGAAGGAACTAAAGCTCAGAGTTCATAGAAGAAGCTCACAGGACCTTCAGGATGTGAAGAGTGGAAAGAATGGGCGAAAATCACACCTGAGCAATGCCTGCGACTAGTTTCTCCATACAGGAGGTGTCTTGAAGCTGTCATCACCAACAAAAGCTTTTGTACAGAGTATTAAAAGGTACTCCGGGGAGGTAAAAAAATTATTACAATGGCCATATCTTCATAAACTATTAGGATAACATGAATAGTATAGTTTTCCACGCTCACACTACCTTGAATTCTGTGTGATGCTGCAGCTGCTCTTCACTGCTCCCCCCTCCCTTATGGGACGTTACATCAAACATCCGGAAACACGGCCTGCCCCCTGCTAATGTCTCCTTCACTGCAGTCCAATATTGGGAACGTGGCCTGCTCCCTGCTAGTAGCAACAGCCAGGTGCCTTACACTATCTGCTTGTATGTGGTCCAATATTATCAGGGTGCTGCTACTAGCAGCAGGTCGCGCCCCAAATATTGGACCACATACAAGCAGACAGTATCAGGGGGCACGTCCCTACTAGCAGCCTGGGAGCAGGCCACGTCCGCACCACCCCACCAATATCGGACTGCAGATAGCAGTGGGCAGCAGGCCACGCCCCCTGGTGTGTGGCGTAACATCCCATAAGGGAAGGGGAGCAGCTGCAGCTTCACACAGAATTACAGGTAGTATGAGGATGGAAAACAGCACTATTCATGTTATCCTAATAGTTTATGAAGATATGGCCATTACAATATTATATATATATATATATTTTTTTTTATCTCCAAGGAGTACCCCTTCAATATATTTTCAGTAAACGTGTTCAATACTTTTTCCCTGTGTCATTTCTCATTATTACACAATTTATGGACATCTATGGTTTGATTTATTTGCCTAATAAGATTGGATGAGTTGTTACGGACATCTCGTGAGAATTTCATGTCAATAGAACCTTTTGAAATATATTTACTTAGAAAATTGGTGACGTGTTCAATACTTATCTCACCTGCTGTACAACCCCTAAAAATGTGGTGGTCTAGAGCAGACCTGGGCAAAGTGTGGCCCGCTAGCTAGACTGGAACAGCCAGAGATCAGGACTTTGCCCAGATCTGCTATACAGCGAGGCAGTCAAAAGGATGAAAACACTGGCCCACAGGCCACACCATGCAGGTAGCGGTGAATTTAATGGTGGAGTATGCATTTTGGTTTTTCCCTTAATATTTGTGTGGAATGTGTGCACCGGGGAGGGCCGCGTGTGCGGGCACAGAATACTGTGGGATACCGGGGATATCAGAATACTTAACTCTGCTCAATATTAAGTGATAGTAAAATAATTAACATTTATATTAATTGCAACATTCAGCAAAATTAATTTCTGCCTATTGGTTCGGCCTCCACAACAATCACAGTCTCTCATATCGCCTCTCGGGCAAAATAATTACTCATCTCTGGTCAAGAGTAATGTCATGCACTGATTTCTGTACCAGCCTAGGCAATCACACAAAGTACTGACAGTACCACTAGCATCAGTCAAGAAATACTGAAGATCCAATATCATGCCAGTGGACTAACTGGTGACGTCAGTGACATTTGGCAACAGTGTTCTGATGGCCACATAGTACTGGGACTCTCCAGCCTGTGGTTGTAACAGATGTGATAAAACTATACAGCCAGTTTTGCCATAAATAATATAATAAGCAGACGCAATATTCTTACCTACGAATGCCAGCACTGATCATCCATTATAAAGGACAGAGCTGTCATGTCAGCAAACGCTGCCGCTACAATAACCCATATAAAGCAGCTAAACTACATAGAGCACATGTCAATCCCCATAATCGTGTTTTACTACACCACTCATCTCTCTCCCGAGGAGCCTCAACTCTTCAATGAATCCTAAAGCGATAGCCCACAATTATGTTTTGCTCTGTAGCAACTACAAAACTGTACTAATATACATACTTTAATCCTAAATGTCCACCAGTCCCCTATGGCAGGCACTTCAGCGCTGTGTGTGAAGTGGGGTAATCTGAGAAAGCTAAACCAGCCCACTTCTTTGACATGGCCAATGCCTAAACCCAGAAGGGGGCTGGCTCAGCTTGTGAAAAAAGCAGTCAGCCCCCTCACAGAGATGAAATGCCGGCACAGGACCCGCTCTCCAGCATATGCCGGTAGTGGAGATGCTAGGAGCAGGTCTTTTATTGGGACATTAGGAAATAACAGTACTTCGTTAAGTTTTGTATATTTTTGTAACTTTATATCTTGTGATAGGGAACATTTTTTGCTCCGAATTTACAGCAAAGTTTTATTCCTGTGAAACCCAGAGCATAAATATACTGGTGCCAAATCCGCAGCACTGCTCAATTTCACAAAATCTTATCCACTGTCCCGATTCTGTAATATGCAGATTTTCCATCTGGGAAAGGATGGATTATGTGCTGCTTACAGCCTGCATGGAGCTACACTTTGTGTAAGGGCTCATTCAGGCATCAGTTTTTCTTGTACTGGTGCCATCTGCGGATTTTATGGATAACACAGGTAGTCTATGGGATAGTTCACGTGCCTCATTTTTCTTTGGACAAGAGTAGACCGCACAAAAGCAGAGAGACTTCCCCGAGTGTTGGATCAAACTCGCCAAAGCAAGTATACGGATCCGTAATAAAATCAGACAACCCTCGAATTCCATCTGTGCTTTGCCCATTTCTCAGACTGTATGATACAAGCTTGAGAAACCTCCATCATTTTTTCTTTTCATCTGAGAAAAATGGATGAAACTAACCAAACTGGTGGTAAAAACGGACAACTGACCAAACTGTGATGACACTGATCAAAAGCACAAAGTTTTCCTTCAATAGTATGTCCGTTTTTCAGACCGTACAATATTCATTTTTGTTTTCCATCCCATCCACAATAAAAAAATAAATAAAAAAAATAAATAAAAAGTCTGAATACAGTTTCTCATCTACAGTGACATGTAAAAGTTTAGGCACCCCTGGTCAAAATTACTGTTATTGTGAACAGTAAGGCTATGAGCCCACGATGCAGAAATGCTCCGGATTTTTCCTGAGTGTTTCTGCATCTCCCTGGCAGAAAAAAAGCATGTGGATTGTACATGCGGTTTCCTGCCAGGGACTTGCTGATGTGAAGTGTTCTTCACTTGCATTTCTGCATGCGGGTTGTCAAGCGCTTTCCAAGCGATTTTAGCATCACTTGGAAAAGTGCTTGACAACTTGGTCACACTATATAAATCCATGCAACCAGCCTGGATTTATATAGTGTGACCCGAGAGAAAGTCAAAAATAAAAAAATAAATATTATACTTACCTTCTGATGGCCCCCGAGTCTTGCTGCACTCCTGTGCGGGCTGCCGGCAGATTGCAGTACAGTACACTGAAGGACCTGCCGTCACATGACTGTAACGTAACCGCAGGTCTTTCAGTCCTGCGCGATCTGGCGGCAGCCAGCACAGGGAAGGAGTCCGGGGGCCGTCGGAAGGTGAATATAATCTTTATTTTTTATTTTAGTTTTTTTTACAGCTTTTAAAGGTACCTGGGTGTGGAGGAGAGTCTCCTGTCCTCTACACTCGGGTACCATCCACACATTAGAACACGCCAATTACGCAAGTACAGATGAAGTCTTGCGGAATTGGCAAATTCTAATGCAAGTCAATGGCAGCGAAAACACAGCACTTCCGCAAAATTAATGGACATGCTGCGGATTTTTGAGCGCAGCTTAAACGCTGCGGAAAAATACGCAGCATGGACATTGAAAGTGCGGAATTGCATTGGAGACCATGGGGGAAGGTTTAACAAGCGTTTCCCAAGCATTTATGGTGCGGAAATTCCGCAGCGTAAACGCTTGAAAAAAGCATAGTGGGCACACAACCTTAAGCAAATTGAAGATGAAATGACCCCTAAAAGGCCTAAAGTTAAAGATGACACATTTCCTTTAATTTTCGGCAGAAAAAAAAAATCTTTTTCACCTTTTACAAAATTACAAAAACGAAAAATAGGGCGAAGCAAAAGTTTGAGCACCCTGCATGGTTAGTACCTAGTAGCGCCCCCTTTGAAAGTATCACAGTTTGTAGCCAGACAAGAGCCTTACAATTCTTGTTTTGAGGGATTTTAATCCATTCTTCCTTGGAAAATTCTTCCAGTTCTGTGAGATTCCTGGGTCGTCTTGCATGCACTGCTATTTTGAGGTCTAGCCACAGATTGTGAATAATGTTCAGATCAGGGGACTGTGAGGGCCATTGTAAAACATTCAGGTTCCGACTTTTGAGGTAGTCTATTGTGCATTTTGACATGTGTTTAGGATCATTATCCATTTGTAGAAGCCATCCTCTTTTCAACTTCAGCTTACAGATGGTGTTCTGTTTGCATCAAGTTTGTTGAAATTTTATTGAATCCATTTTTCCCCTCTACCCATGAAATGTTCCCCATACCATTGGCTGCAACACAACCCCAAAGCATGATTGATCCACCCGCATGCTTAATGGTTGGCACACATACCTTTGATCATTGTGGCCAAAGAGTTTTATTTTAACATCATCGGTCCACAGGACTTGTTTCCAAAATACATCAGACTTGTTTAGATGTTCCTTTGCATACTTCTGACACTGCTGAATTTTATGGTGAGGTTTTCTTCAGCCGACTCGTCCATGAAGGCCATATTTGTGCAAGTGTCTCTGTACAGTAGAATAATGCACCACAACTCCAGTCTGCTAAATCTTTCTGAAGGTCTTTTGCAGTTAAGCGGGGGTTCTGATTTGCCTCTCTAACAATCTTATGAGCAGCTCTCACTGAAATTTTGCTTGGTCTTTCAGATCTTATCTTGACCTCAACTGTTCCTGTTAACTGCCATTTCTTAATTAAATTTCAAAATGAGGAAAGCGCTATTTGAAAACGCTTTGCTATCTTCTTATAGCCTTCTCCTGCTTTATGGGCCGCCACCATTTTCATGTGCAAGGCAGCTGCTTAGAAGAACCTATGGCTGCTGGTTTTTGGCACAAGGTTAGAGGAGGCTGGGTTTTTATAAAGCTGGGAAATTTGCATCACCTGGCCTTTCCTAATGATGATAGTTAACAAGCCATAAGCCTAACGGACTTAATTAAGGTCTGAAACCTTGGTCAAAGTTATCTGAGCACACAAATCTCCAAGGGTGCCCAAACTTTTGCATCGGCCCATTTTCCTTTTTGTAATTTTTAAAATGTAGATGACTTTTTTTTTTTCCCCTAAAATACAAAGGTAATGTGTCATCTTTCACTTTAGGCCCTTTAGAGAGGATTTAATCTTCAATTTGCTTAACTGTTCACACAGTAATTTTGACCAGGGGTGCCCAAAACTTTTATATACCACTGTAAACTTTGGGGTAAAGTTTCTCCTTGTGGAGAGCGGCTGCCAGTGTAAGGATACTTAAAGGCCATGCAAAGCTTCTCTGGGAATGGATCCACTAAAAACATGCAAACGGATGTGAATGACCATGATATTTAACACTGGTCCATGTGCGGTTGTTTTTGTAGACAGCACACGGTCTAAAAGTACACTTCTGTGAACCTGACCTTAAAAGGGGTTGGCCACTACTAGGATAACCCATTCTCAATCTGAGAGTGAATGCCGACACCGCTGGAACGTCGCTGGCAAGGGAGGAGAGTATAAGCGTTTTTTTTATCAAGTGGAAACATGGGGAATGATAAGGGGTTGTCATAGTAGTGGACAATTCCTTTAAGTTTGATGAATAATTCTAGAGTTCACACATTTTGCCCAAGATGGTTTCTATGACTGATCCAATGCCAAGAACCTTTGACAATCTGTAGGTGACCACTTTTGCAGCTGCCGCTCCACCTTCTTGACTTTTTGTGCAGTGAAGAAGTGCTGACCATGCAAACGAGACCTCCTGAGAACAGTGAATGGCTGGGGCTGTCACATGTCAACATTACCATGTTTTCATGGCAAGACAGGTCTATAAGACCAGCAGGCAGCACAGGAGCAGCAGTGCTGGGACAGCAGGGGATTTACTAGGTCTTTGGTATCACTTAGCAAGGGAAAAAACACAGTAAAAATGTAGAATGACACGATGACTGTCACAAAAGTAACACATAGACCACTACGTTGGCCAATGTGACTTACAAGACCCCTTTCATGACAACACAAGTCTTAATAGGGTAGATGGACATGGGTTGTCTTCAGGAAAAACTCCTTTGAGCCCTGCTTCCAGAGGCAATCATTTCCACTCATGTCTGAGAGATTGTGCCTACACTGTAGAGTAACTAATAGCACAGCACAGTGATTCTAGGGGTTTTCCAGGACTTTTTCAAAAAGACCCAGAGGGCAGAACGGTTTTCTGACAGTATTTCATAACTTGCCAAAGGGCAGGGATCGTTATAAAGAAATGTCTCTTACCACTCTAAGCACCCGCATCTCCAGTATCATGCTCTGGTGGTGTCTGCTGGAAATGATGACCTGACCATCACTGGCCAAACTGTCATGAGAGTGAACCAATCATATGTGATCAATTCTTGTACCAGTGGAGACCACGGGAGCAGTGGGGGGTACTGGAGTAAACCTGTTACCTGTGGCTAAAGCAAGTGAAAATAAAAATACATACATCAGACTTCTGCCAGGTGGGCTCTCCTTCTCCCCTGCCCCCCCCCCCCAGGCGGCCTCTCACTCCCCTGCCCCCCGGGCACCACCAGGCGGCCTCTCACTCCCCTGCCCCCGGGCTCCCCCAGGCAGCCTCTCTCCCCTGCCCCCGGGTAAGACTAGGCTGGTTCTCCCCTGCCCCCAGGAGGCTTTTCTCCCCTGCCCCCAGGCTCCTTCTCTCCCCTGCCCCCGGGCACCACCAGACGGCCGGTTCTCCCCTGCCCCCGGGCACCACCAGACGGCCTCTCTCCTCTGCCCCCGGGCACCACCAGGCTGGTTCTCCCCGGGCACCATCAGGCTCTACCAGGCGGGCTCTGTCCCCTGCCCCCGGGCACCATCAGGCGGGCTCTGTCCCCTGCCCCTGGGCACCATCAGGCGGGCTCTGTCCCCTGCCCCTGGGCACCATCAGGCGGGCTCTGTCCCCTGCCCCTGGGCACCATCAGGCTCTACCAGGCGGGCTCTGTCCCCTGCCCCCGGGCACCATCAGGCGGGCTCTGTCCCCTGCCCCCGGGCACCATCAGGCTCTACCAGGCGGGCTCTGTCCCCTGCCCCCGGGCACCATCAGGCGGGCTCTGTCCCCTGCCCCCGGGCACCATCAGGCTCTACCAGGCGGGCTCTGTCCCCTGCCCCCAGGCACCATCAGGCGGGCTGTGTCCCCTGCCCCCGGGCCACCATCAGGCGGGCTCTGTCCCCTGCCCCCGGGCCACCATCAGGCTCTACCAGGCGGGCTCTGTCCCCTGCCCCCGGGGCACCATCAGGCTCTACCAGGCGGGCTCTGTCCCCTGCCCCCGGGGCACCATCAGGCTCTACCAGGCGGGCTCTGTCCCCTGCCCCCGGGGCACCATCAGGCGGGCTGTGTCCCCTGCCCCCGGGCCACCATCAGGCGGGCTCTGTCCCCTGCCCCCGGGCCACCATCAGGCTCTACCAGGCGGGCTCTGTCCCCTGCCCCCGGGCCACCATCAGGCTCTACCAGGCGGGCTCTGTCCCCTGCCCCCGGGCCACCATCAGGCTCTACCAGGCGGGCTCTGTCCCCTGCCCCCGGGCCACCATCAGGCTCTACCAGGCGGGCTCTGTCCCCTGCCCCCGGGCCACCATCAGGCTCTACCAGGCGGGCTCTGTCCCCTGCCCCCGGGCCACCATCAGGCTCTACCAGGCGGGCTCTGTCCCCTGCCCCCGGGCCACCATCAGGCTCTACCAGGCGGGCTCTGTCCCCTGCCCCCGGGCCACCATCAGGCTCTACCAGGCGGGCTCTGTCCCCTGCCCCCGGGCCACCATCAGGCTCTACCAGGCGGGCTCTGTCCCCTGCCCCCGGGCCACCATCAGGCTCTACCAGGCGGGCTCTGTCCCCTGCCCCCGGGCCACCATCAGGCTCTACCAGGCGGGCTCTGTCCCCTGCCCCCGGGCCACCATCAGGCTCTACCAGGCGGGCTCTGTCCCCTGCCCCCGGGCCACCATCAGGCTCTACCAGGCGGGCTCTGTCCCCTGCCCCCGGGCCACCATCAGGCTCTACCAGGCGGGCTCTGTCCCCTGCCCCCGGGGCACCATCAGGCTCTACCAGGCGGGCTCTGTCCCCTGCCCCCGGGCACCATCAGGCTCTACCAGGCGGGCTCTGTCCCCTGCCCCCGGGCGGTCTCTCCCCTGGCTCCACCAGCCTCTTCCCGGGCTGTGTAGGCCTCACAGCAGCCCCCGGTGTCCGCCCCGTCACCTGCCGCACATATTTCCGCCTCCCCGTACCCGGCAGGTCTTGTGCCGTCCCCCCTCCGCCAGGGGCAGATCTAGGCCTCGGCCGCCAACTGACCTGGGTTGCCAGTCATTCCAGCTCCGCTGGTACTGCTTGCCGCTGTTCAGCCGAGTCCCCGGGGCTCTGCGGCTCATTACCTTCCCCTCGCCGGCATGGCCAGCAGCGGAGGACGAGGCTGCAGGGAGCGGGGAGCACAGGAGGCCGAGGCGGGAGTAGTAGTTTCGGTTCCTGCTTCCTGAGTAGGCGGCTCTGGATCGCTGTGTGAACTGCTCGCTCCGGGGCTGTCGGCGGAGGCCCCGCCCCCTTCCTTCAGTTCCCTGACTCACGCTCTGTCATTGGCTATCGGGGACAGATCCGTTTCCTTCTCGGGCGCTGTGTCTGTGATTGGCTGTTGTAGGATAACCCCGCCCCTTATTCTCCTGCCTTGCTTTCTCTCGGAGCGCCGGTAGACATAGCTGTCCGCTAGGTGGCGCTAGATGCAGCCGTTGGCGTCACGCTACAGCGACACCTGGCGGACAGACCGTGCATAGACATCTGGGAATGTGTCCGTGCAGCGCTGCACGTGGGGTGTGGACAAAGATACACGAGGATCGTCGTGTTCCCACGTGTGATCCTAGTCTGATCATACACAGTGCTGTCATATGTGATGTATCTGCAAGGGCCGGCCCAGGGGTATGCGGCCCTAGGGTGACATCACATTGGGCCCTCTTTGCTTTTGATTTTTCCTCCTTACCGTCCAATAGCTGTTTTTCAGTTATATCAGGGCATGTACCAGATGTATTTTTTATCTGTACAATATTGGGGTCCATACGACTTTCTAATCTCTTTAGTTTTGTTTTTTTAAAATGACCCATGTTCTATAAAGCCCAATCATAGATGTACAAACATGCAGATCTTGGGGCCTTCACTAAACTCCCGCTGCCATGGCAACACTATTGGGACCCCATTTCACCCATTTACAGTAGATCCTCTTACATGTCAATGTTGTAAGGAGATGGACAAGTGAGAAGACGCACACAATGTCTAACCGAGTGTCTGCGAGCGAGCACCGCCATCTGCTGGTCAAAGATGATAGGAAAAGAGAAAGCTGCCAGAATTGCATTAGTAGGAACTGAAGAGTGAAGTGCATGTTCCCTGAGGGAAGAGATTAGAGGAGACACCAGGTCAGGTGATAGCAATGGTGCAGTTAGTAATTATAAAAGGCCCAGGAGGGCAGTGAAGGGGAGGAGTCGGCGCATGGACCTGTGGCAGGTCGGACGTGCGGTGCAGTGGAGTTGGCTTACAGTCACCTTTACAAGTGAGGAAATGAGTAACCCAACCCGAGTGAGGAACTGAGTAACCAGACCCGAGTGAGTAAATGAGTAACCTGATCCGACTGAGAAAATGAGTAACCAGACCCGAGTGAGGAACCGAGTAACCAGACCCGAGAGAGGAAACGAGTAACCAGACCCGAGTGAGGAACCGAGTAACCAGACCCGAGTGAGAAACCGAATAACCAGACCCGAGTGAGGAACCGAGTAACCAGACCCGAGTGAGGGACCGAGTAACCAGACCCGAGTGAGGAACCGAGGAACCAGACCTGAGTGAGGAACTAAGTGACCAAATCCGAGTGAGGAGCCGAGTAACCAGACCCAAGTGAAGAACCGAGTGACCAGATCCGAGTGAGGAACCGAGTGACCAGATCCGAGTGAGGAACCGAGTGACCAGACCCGAGTGAGGAACTAAGTGACCAAACCCGAGTGAGGAACCGAGTAACCAAACCCGAATGAGGAACCAAGTGACCAGAGCCGAGTGAAGAACCAAGTGACCAGACCCGAGTGAGGAACCAAGTGACCAGACCAGAGTGAAGAACCAAGTGACCAGACCCGAGTGACCAGACAAGAGTGAGGAACCGAATGACCGGACCCGAGTGAGTAACCAGACCCAAATGAGAAGCCGAGTAACCAGACCCGAGTGAGGAAATGAGTAACCTGATCCGACTGAGGAAATGAGTAACCAGACTCGAGTGAGGAACCGAATAACCAGACCCGAGTGAGGAAACGAGTAACCAGACCAGAGTGAGAAACTGAGTAACCAGACCTGAGTGAGGAAATGAGTAACCAGATCCGAGTGAGGAGTCGAGTAACCAGACCCGAGTGAGGAACCGAGTAACCTGACACGAGTGAGGAACCGAGTAACCTGACCCAAGTGAGGAAACGAGTAACCAAACCCGAGTGAGGAGTCGAGTAACCAGACCTGAGTGAGAAACCGAGTAACCAGACACGAGTGAGGAAACAAGTAACCAGACTCGAGTGAGGAGTCGAGTAACCAGACCTGAGTGAGGAACCGAGTAACCCGACCCGAGTGAGGAACCGTGTAACCAGACCCAAGTGAGGAAATGAGTAACCTGATCCGACTGAGGAAATGAGTGACCGGACCCTAATGAGGAACTGAATAACCAGATCCAAGTGAGGAACCGAGTAACCAGACCCGAGTGAGAAACCGAATAACCAGACTCGAGTGAGGAACCAAGTAACCAGACCCGAGTGAGAAACCGACTAACCAGACCCGAGTGAGGAACCGAGT
Organism: Phyllobates terribilis; assembly: GCF_046119375.1. NCBI lineage: Eukaryota > Metazoa > Chordata > Amphibia > Anura > Dendrobatidae > Phyllobates > Phyllobates terribilis. The sequence continues at coordinate 210,410,328 of NW_027362769.1, read as the reverse complement.
AACCAGACCTGAGTGAAGAACCGAGTAACCAGACCCGAGAGAGAAACCGAATAACCAGACTCGAGTGAGGAAACGAGTAATCAGACCCGAGTGAGAAACCGAATAACCAGACTTGAGTGAGGAACCAAGTAACCAGACCCGAGAGAGGAACCGACTGACCAGACCCGAGTGAGGAACCGAGTAACCAGACCTGAGTGAAGAACCGAGTAATCAGACCCGAGTGAGGAACCGAGTGACCAGAACTGAGTGAGGAACTGAGTGACCAGACCCGAGTGAGGAACTAAGTGACCAAACCCGAATGAGGAACCGAGTGACCAGAGCCGAGTGAAGAACCATGTGACCAGACCTGAGTGAGGAACCAAGTGACCAGACCAGAGTGAAGAACCAAGTGACCAGACCCGAGTGACCAGACCTGAGTGAGTAACCAGACCCAAATGAGAAACCGAGTGACCAGACCTGAGTGAGGAACCGAGTGACCAGACCCGACCCTAGTGAGGAACTGAATGACCAGGCCCAAGTGAGGAACCGAGTGACCAGACCCGAGTGAGGAACCGAGTGACCAGACCCGAGTGACCAGACCTGAGTATGGAACCAGGTGACCAGACCCGAGTGAGGAACCGAGTGACCAAACCCAAGAGAGGAACCGAGCGACCAGACTCGAGTGTGGAACCGAGTAACCAGATCCGAGTGAGGAACCAAGTGACCAAACCCAAGAGAGGAACTGAGTGACCAGACGCATGTGAAAGTCACAAATTGGTGCATCTACCTTTAGTATGGTTTTAACAAATGTATATATAAATATGCTCTGCTTTTCTATACTACAGCTGGGAGGATCGGTTGAAAATTTAATGTGCCACTTTGCCGAATTTTGGTCAAAAATTTGATTTGCATTGCATATCAAACATATCATATGTGTATAACACTCTAAGGTCTCCAAAGTGTGTATTGAACCTGTTATGAACTCTGTAATGGAAATACTTCATTTTTAAAGGGAATGTGTCACCCCCATGGGAGATATCAGACCGCTACTATGGGCATAGATGTTATAGAAATGTAAATCTATACTTACCTGTATATCCCATGGTAGAGGTCTGCTTACAGTGAAATGTAGTTTTATAAAATGTGTTTTCACATGCTTGGGGTCCCCCGGACGCCAAGAAATTCCCGCCTATCTGCTTATTTAGCATGTTCCCCCCTCCCCTGCACGTCACAGGACCCTGTGACGTGCACTGGTCTAACTCATTTCTTGTGCATGCACGATGTGGTGCTCACATCAGGAGCACTTTGTTTCCTTCCGGCCCCGTTTGTCTCTGCAGTGTTCTGGTGTGCCGGGATGCCTCTGCACCAAAACAGACAAACGGGGCCAGGAGGAAACAAAGTGCTCCTGATGTGAGCACCGCATCGTGCATGTGTAGCACCCCGAGGGCTCGGCTGCTACAGGGGTATTGCACCTCAAACCAGAGGTGTGATATTCCACTCCCGGGTAAGGATGGAGTGTGGACCAGGACTCTTTAGGCTGCATGCACCACACACACCCCATTTCCGAGGGACAGGTCAACGGTGCTCCCACGAGACAGGAGTGCAGGCACGACAGCATCTGTCCCTGTCTGGAGTGGGGAGGGGAAGGAAAACCCAGTGGTGTAGGAGCAGATAGGGGTGGGTCTCTGGGCATAGGTAGGAGCCGATTGTTTGCTAGTCACCTGGGCTCACACATAAGGGAGGTATATAAGGTGGGCACCATCTTAGGACAGGGTCCAGTTCAGTGCAGTCTGTGAGGAGAGCAGACAGGGAGCAGCAGCTCAGGCTGGGTGCTGCTCCAGAGGCAGGCCTAGAGAAGAGGCTGGAGCCTGAGAGGAGAAGGAGAAGTAGGAACTGGAACTGGACCAGAAAGGAGATAAGGGAACTGGAACACAGAGAAAGGCCCAGAGACACGAGGACAGAAGGAACCCCAGAGGCCCAGGAGATTGCGGGTGAAGGGTTGGCAGAGCAGGGTACCGGAACCCAAATTGGTGGAGGCAACAGATTCCTCAGCCAAAGACCGGAGGTTGTGACCACATCTTGGTGCGACCCCTCACTACATCCACCAGGAAAGCATACCACATAGGGTCAGGGAAACCGGAGACAGGTTTCGCCAAGAGAAGGCCCGAGGGAGCTGGACAAAGGTGGGTCACTGGTGAGGACGGCCAGAGAAGGGAAGAGAGGGGAGCCCTGTGCCACGCTCTGAAGTTGCCTGGGAGTTGGTCGAGCCCCTTGCCTGGTGGATGCAGCACGGCTTGGGCAGTCATCGCCTGCAGGATTGACACGAATAACAACTGTGAGTAAAGCATTGGAAACTGCAGCCCCACGTCTCTGTGTTTCATCGTCGCACCAGCACCATCAGTACTGGGACGCTCACACCATCACTCCCATTATCTCCACCCTAACTGCCCTGAGGCTATACTCCTCCTGTGGGGAGTCATCCCATTCTAAGCTGCACACATAATACCAGCCTCAGCAGTCTGCCCTGCAGCGGCGGTCCCCATTGACCGCAGTTCACGGGTGGCGTAGTCGGACATTTGTTATTACACTAAGACTGCCACTGGTTTGACCGCCCTGGGCACGGACCGGGTCACAGCCACGGAGGACTACAACCCCCAGCGATCCGGCTCCGGGTATCCCCTGCACAGCACAGGCCCAGGTGGCGCGTCAACTTTGGCGTAGTCGGCAGGATCTTTACCAACCCGCCACAAGCGGGTATTGCGTGCCTGAAGAAGATTGTGCATGTACCTTGAAAAGGAGTCTCCCGCCATTTCCAGAAGTTTCCCGCCATCCGGCACCGATTCCCGCCATCAGACGCCATCTTGGACCATTTCCTGCCGTCTTCATCTGCCTTTCCCGCCCTGGCAGAGCGGACGCCATTATGTGCGCACCAAAAGACAGCAGGAAGCTGCCTCCCATCGTGGGCCAGGTCCCGGAATGGCGCCAAAGAAGGAGCCCGCCCCCACCAGCCATGAATGCAGCAGTGGAGATGTCCATCAACGTGGGGGGGCTGGCCCTAAAGGTGATTGTCAGCAGATGCCCCCAGGACCACCCCCCATGGGGGCGGATAGGAAAGAAAACTGTGGGGTCGGGTGCAGCCTGGATCAGTCTGGACCTGCTGCACCCGGAGATGGAGGGAGCAACGAACCCCACCAGCACCCTGGCCCGCAGCCTGCTGCAAGCGGAGCCACCTTGCAGCTTGACGGAGTTGCTGGCACAGCTGCCCAGAGACCCGGACTGCGCGCGAGCTGCGCTGGAGGATCTGAATCAGAGGATGGTCTGGGCGCAGCGAGATGTGTTTGCCGGGTGGAAGGAGGAGTTGGCCCGGCAGCACGAAAACAGCCAGCGGAGGACCCCCCAAGGCCCGAGCAGCGCGCCTGCTGCCGAGCGCGGTGAAGATGGACCGGCGGCAGCGGACGACGCCGCGGAAGAGGCAACGGAGGCCGATGCAGGTAACGGGGACGCCACCACTCTACGCCCTGAGATCACCAGCCTGCCCCCACCCTCCGTTGCGGGACCCGAAGCCCCGGGGACCGTACCTGACACCACGCCTCCACCGCCGCCAGCTAGGCCTCAGGCTGCAGGCGTCGCTGACACGCCCCGCCCCGCGCTGTGCCCTCTGAACCCGGGCGCCGTAAAGCAGGAGACGTCACAGGCCGGGACGCAGGGCCTAGTACACCCGGGCGCCGCTGCCCCACCAGCGCCTCCTACCGTGACTGTTCCATCCGCGGGCGCGACCATCAGACGACCACCGGCCTGGTCGCAAGGCCGAGTGCCCCCGGGCGCTGCTCCCCAAAGGGGGTCCCGTGCAATACCACCCCTGGGCGCGGATCTCTTCGCCCAGCATACGGGCCCAGATGGAATGCCCCTGGTGTGGCCGGCCAAACTGACCAGCGGTCAGCCCTGGAGAGCTCCACCCCCACGTGAGCCTCTGATACCGGCTCTGGAGCCCGCGGAAGTCACCCCGCCCGCACTACAAGAAACACAGGCGGACGCAGATCGTCACCTGGACTGCTGCCGTCAACAGCTGGCCACCTATGAAATGGAGCGGCGGCAGAGGCGCATCAGGGAGGAGCGACTCCAAGCCTGGAGCGCAGAGCAGAAGAGTAGAGCCCGTCAGGACTCCCAGGCCATCCGCGGTCCCCCAGGCCACCGGGACCGTAGTAAAGTTCCTGCTGGAGCACGGCTGGGGCTTCATAAGAGACCCGGAGGCTGACACCGACGCCTTCGTCACCAGGAGAGACGTGGAAAGCCACTTGCCAGAGGGACATCACGGCCATGACCTGTACCCCGGCGACGTGGTCACCTACACCCGGCACAAGGGCGCAAAGGGACTGTACGCCCTCCATGTCCACCGTTTAACGGAGGAGGAACTGTGGTACCGCCCAGACATGGACTACCCTGAGGGTCCGGACGGACCTGAAGACTACCCGGAAGAGCGAGGAGGACACCGTTACCAGTGAATGGTAAAATGGAACTGTATATAGTTACCCGTAAGGGTATAGAAACTGTTGCTGAGTGGAGTGTGGTCCCCGTTGGGACTGATATAGAACTGTGTAGAAGTTACCCCCTATATCCTTTATCTGGCTGGGGACTGAGAACAGCCATCCCTTTTTCCTAATCTGGCTGGGAACTGAGAGCAGCCATTCCCCTAAGAAGAAAGAACACCTGGTCGCAAGTTGCACCGCGGCTAGAACTCAAGAATGTGTTTTTGAAAAAAAAAAAAAAAAAAAATGTTTTACTTAAGAATGTCTTATACTGACAAAGTTTCATATGCTGCTAAAAGAGTTTATAGCATTTTATATGTGTGTGAAGAAAGTCTTGTAATGTTTTATACCAGTAACGTTAAAAGGGAAGAGTGCCTCCCATAAAGGGATGGGTTAATAGTTATTGTCTTATATACGAATGCATTCTAAAATTTTTGTATGTTTAAATTGTTTTGCTCTTTTCCAGCCCGAGGACGTGCTGTGATTTACCAGGGGGGAATGTAGCACCCCGAGGGCTCGGCTGCTACAGGGGTATTGCACCTCAAACCAGAGGTGTGATATTCCACTCCCGGGTAAGGATGGAGTGTGGACCAGGACTCGTTAGGCTGCATGCACCACACACACCCCATTTCCGAGGGACAGGTCAACGGTGCTCCCACGAGACAGGAGTGCAGGCACGACAACATCTGTCCCTGTCTGGAGTGGGGAGGGGAAGGAAAACCCAGTGGTGTAGGAGCAGATAGGGGTGGGTCTCTGGGCATAGGTAGGAGCCGATTGTTTGCTAGTCACCTGGGCTCACACATAAGGGAGGTATATAAGGTGGGCACCATCTTAGGACAGGGTCCAGTTCAGTGCAGTCTGTGAGGAGAGCAGACAGGGAGCAGCAGCTCAGGCTGGGTGCTGCTCCAGAGGCAGGCCTAGAGAAGAGGCTGGAGCCTGAGAGGAGAAGGAGAAGTAGGAACTGGAACTGGACCAGAAAGGAGATAAGGGAACTGGAACACAGAGAAAGGCCCAGAGACACGAGGACAGAAGGAACCCCAGAGGCCCAGGAGATTGCGGGTGAAGGGTTGGCAGAGCAGGGTACCGGAACCCAAATTGGTGGAGGCAACAGATTCCTCAGCCAAAGACCGGAGGTTGTGACCACATCTTGGTGCGACCCCTCACTACATCCACCAGGAAAGCATACCACATAGGGTCAGGGAAACCGGAGATAGGTTTCGCCAAGAGAAGGCCCGAGGGAGCTGGACAAAGGTGGGTCACTGGTGAGGACGGCCAGAGAGGGGAGCCCTGTGCCACGCTCTGGAGTTGCCTGGGAGTTGGTCGAGCCCCTTGCCTGGTGGACGCAGCACGGCTTGGGCAGTCATCGCCTGCAGGATTGACACGAATAACAACTGTGAGTAAAGCATTGGAAACTGCAGCCCTACGTCTCTGTGTTTCATCGTCGCACCAGCACCATCAGTACTGGGACGCTCACACCATCACTCCCATTATCTCCACACTAACTGCCCTGATGCTATACTCCTCCCGTGGGGAGTCATCCCATTCTAAGCGGCACACATAATACCAGCCTCAGCGGTCTGCCCTGCAGCGGCGGTCCCCATTGACCGCAATCCACGGGTGGCGTAGTCGGACATTTGTTATTACACTAAGACTGCCACTGGTTTGACCTCCCTGGGCACAGACCGGGTCACAGCCACGGAGGACTACAACCCCCAGCGATCCAGCTCCGGGTATCCCCTGCACAGCACAGGCCCAGGGGGCGCGTCACATGCACAGGAAATGAGTTAGAGCAGTGCACGTATTACAGGTCTGATATCTCCCAGGGGGTGACAGATTCCCTTTAACCCCTTTACCCCCGAGGGTGGGTTGCACATTAATGACCGGGCCAATTTTTACAATTCTGACCGCTGTCACTTTATGAAGTAATTACTCTGGAACGCTTCAACGGATCCCGCTGATTCTGAAATTGTTTTTTCGTGACATATTGTACTTCATGATAGTGGTACAATTTATTCGATATTACTTGAATTTATTTGTGAAAAAATCGGAAATTTGGCGAAAATTTAGAAAATTTCACAATTTTCAAAATTTGAATTTTTATGCCCTTAAATCAGAGAGATATGTCACACAAAAGAGTTAATAAATAACATTTCCCACATGTCTACTTTACATCAGCACAATTTTGGAATCAAAATATTTTTTTATTAGTGAGCTATAAGGGTTAAAAGTTGACCAGCGATTTCTCATTTTTACAACAAAATTTACAAAACCATTTATTTAGGGACCACATCACATTTGAAGTGACTTTGAGGGGTCTTTATGACAGAAAATACCCAAAAGTGACACCAATCTAAAAACTGCACCCCTCAAGGTGCTCAAAACCACATTCAAGAAGTTTTTTAACCCTTCAGATGCTTCACAGGAATTTTTGGAATGGGGAAGAAAAAAATGAACATTTAACTTTTTTTACAAAAATGTTACTTTAGACCCAAATTTTTTTATTTTTGCAGGGGTAACAGGAAAAAATGGACCCCAAAATTTGTTGTGCAATTTCTCCTGAGCATGCCATTTGACTTTTTGTAAAATTTGCTTGAATAATTAGTGGACGCCATGTTGCTTTTGGAGAGCCCCTGATGTGCCTAAACAGTGGAAACCCCCAACAAGTGGCACCATTTTGCAAACTAGACCCCTTAGGGAACTTATCTAGATGTGTGGTGAGCACCCTTAACCCCCAGGTGCTTCACAGAAGTTTATAACATGGAGCCGTGAAAATATAAAAATCAAACTTTTTCCACAAAAATTATCTTTTAGCCCCAAATTTTTTATTTTCACAAGGGTAAGAGGAGAAAATGGAACCTAAAACTGTTGTGCAATTTCTCCTGAGTACGCCAATACCCCATATGTAGGGAAAATACACTGTTTGGGCGCACGTCAGGGTTCAGAAGGGAAGGAGCACTGTGTGACTTTATGAACGCAAAATTGGCTGGAATCGAGAGTGGATGCCATGTTGCGTTTGGCGAGCCCCTGATGTGCCTAAATAGTGGAAACCCCGCACAATTGACTCCATTTTGGAAACTAGACCCCTCAAGGATTTTATCAAGGAGTATAGTGTACATATTCAACCCAGAGGTATGACAGAATTTGATAACATTAGGTCATCATATTGAATAAGTTGTCATTAGTCTTGAGCGCAAGTGCTCGCTACTTGAGTTTGCATCGGGTACTCGGGTATGCACCGCCCCGCATGTTTCACGGTTGTTAGACACCCAAAAAAAACATGCGGGGATCGCTCGTGCATGGCAGGCGATCCCTGCAACATTTTTTTTTGGGCGCGAAGCATATGGGGCTGAGACCCGAGCATGTCACTTGAACACCCGCGATACTAAATGCAAACTCGAGTACTTGCGCTCAACACTGGTCGCCATATCGTCATCATTTTTTTTCTTTACTTCTGAAAAAATCCCAACCCTAACCCTAGTCCAAACCTAACCCTAGCCCAACACCAACCCTAATACAACCCCAACCCTAACCCTAGCCAAATCCTAACCATAGCCCAACCCTAGCCCAACCCTAGCACAACCCTAGCCCAACCCTAATCCTAGCCCAACCCTAATCCTAGCCCAACCCTAACCCCAACCCTAATAAAACCCCAACCCTAACCCTAGCCCAACCCTAACCCTAGCACAACCCTAACCCCAACCCTAACCCCAACCCTAATACAACCCCAACCCTAACCCTAGCCCAACCCTAGCCAAACCCTAACCCTAGCCCAACCCTAACACCTAGCACAACCCTAACCCTAGAGTTTATTTTTTTACGCCGTTCCTCGTGTGGTGTAAGTGATTAGACGACTTTATTCTTCGGGTCGGTGCGATTACAGCGATACCAGATTCATATCGGGTTTTTATGATTGACAGCTGTCACATACTCAAAGACGCTTTTTTTTGCAAAGACTAGTTTTTACATCGCCATATTTTGAGAGCTATAATTTTTCCATATTTTGGCCGACAGAGTCATGTAAGGGGTTGTTTTTTGCGGGACAAGTTGATGTTTTTATTGGTACCATTTTCGGGCACGTCATATTTTTTGATCGCTTTCTATTCCAACAAAAACCAGCAATTCCGGAATTGTTTTTTTTAGGCAGCTTTATTCTTCGGGTCAGTACGTTTACAGTGGTACCGCATTTATATTGCTTTTTCATGTTTTGGCGCTTTTACACAAAAACTATTTTCTAGAAAAAATAATTTTTTTGTATCGCTTTATTCTGAGAGCTATAACTTTTTTATTTTTCAGCTGATGGAGCTGTATGGCAGCTTGTTTTTTGCGGGACAAGATGACGTTTTCAGCGGTACCATTTTTATTTACATTTGTCTTTTCGATCTCGTGTTATTCCATTTTTTGTTTGGCGATTTGATGATAAAGCATTGTTTTTTTGCTTAGTTTTTTTTTTTTTTTTTTACCGTGTTCACTAAAGGGGTTAACTAGTGGGACAGGTTTATAGGTCAGGTCGTTCCAGACGCAACGATACCAAATATGTGTACTTTATTGGTTTATTTTTTTTTTGTTTCATAATAAATAAATATTATGGGTACAAATTATTTTTATTTTTTGGGGATTATTTTTTTTATTTGTTTTTTATATTTTTACAATTATTTTTATTTTTTTTCACTTTCCTACACTTTTTTTACTTTTACACATTGTCCCACTATGGGACTTTCACTTTTTGCAGCCTGATTGGCTGTATAGCATAGAGAGCAGCAGCTCCCTATGCTATGCAGCCTGTCAGCGCTGCACACAGGGAGAAGTTACTTTGGTCATTCACTGCGCATGACCAAAGTAACTTCCTGCCTCCTGGTGACCCGGATGTTGTCATGACGACATCGGGTCGTCATGATAACATCCGGGAGCCACCGCAGACATCGCTGGATGCCGGAGAGGAGGTAAGTATCGACGCTTACCTCCCCCCTTGCCCCCGCAATGCTGCGATCGACTTCGACTTCGATCGCAGCATTTTGGGGGTTAATGTGCCGGGAGTGGTTCTGTGACAATCAGCTGACACCCGGCGGCGATCGCTCCGCACTGCTTGTGTGCGGGCACGATTGCAGCGCGCGTAATAGTACGTAGCCGACCCAATAGGCCCAGGGCGCAGCTACGTACTATTACTGACGCTGTCAGAAAGGGGTTAATATAAAAAGTAAGAGACAGCGTCCATGCCAGGGTGTTCAATTGCAAAAGAGGTGTTTATTCCACCATCCCAAAACACACACCGTTTCGACCCTATGTGGGTCTTTGTCAAGATTCCCTTTAATGTCCAAGTGACCTCAACTTATCTGGCTAGGGTAAAACAGATGGTAACCAATGGTAACCAAAGGCTTTCTAATAGCATACTGCAATTTCAGAATTTTTTTTAGGTTACTTAAATTGAATGAAAAATATCCCTTTATTTAGGCAGCAAAAACAACTATGCTGTTTTGAATGTGAAAAAGTAATGGCTTCTCATTTGTGAAAAATTATCCCCTTTTGGGATCCACAACAGGCTAGTCAGAAAATGATTAAGTAGTTAGAAAGGTCTTTTATCAATCTGTCCAAAAAGTATCCCTTTTTTAGGGAGCAGAAACAGGTGAGCTGTTTTCAAAGTGAAGATACAATGACTTGTTGTCAACAAACCTTTCAAAAATATTAGTCCTATTTTGAGAGATATTTCATGTGTATATAACCTCAAGAAAGTACATTTGGCATCAGCAGTGCAGTCAGTAGATGTGTTTTTCTGTAGTGGCAGAAGCAAAAGCTGCATGGTAGAGAATTATAATGGGACAGCATAAGAGATGTCTGGCAGTGTAGGTCCGGCAATGACAGGCCCAGCAACAGCAGTACAGTCTAACACTCTAAGACACTGTGGGCAAGCAGCAAGGAAATGTGTTGCTGTGCAGTGGCAGAATCCACATGGTAGTGGAAGAGAAGTATGACGGGGAAGGCAAGGAAATGTATGGCAGTGCAGTGCCAGCAACGGCAGCCCTAGCAGCGGCAGTATAGTATAGCACTATAAATCACAGTGGGCAGCCAGAAAATTTGTGCATGTCATGGCTCTGTAGCTGCAGCAGCAGAATTAGGACAGGGAAGGCAAGGAGATGTCAGGCTGTTTTTCTTATGATCTGCAACATAAACTAAGGAAAGATGGGGAGAGCTGTCCCTATAGTAAGACTAAGCTGAGCCCCTACGTTGTAGCGGGCTACCTGTTCCTTGTGAACAGACCCGCCTTCGTCCTCGGCTAGTCTGAACGGAGACCTATAGAGAAAGGGGGGGTCCCTAAAAGAACTAGGGACTGGGACAAAAATGGGACACCTTCTAACAGAAGTTGTTGCAGAGCAAACGTTAAACTGACAAACAGTACTAGAGGTCCCAGAGAACCAAGCGAACTAGAGAGAGATAGGCACAAAAGCACCTGGCTAGAGAGACAGTCAAAACAACACTGAAGTCCTGCAAAGCCAGAAGGGCGGAGCTGGAATATATAGGCAGATGGTCACGTGACCGCAAAACACAAGATAGAAACAAAAACAAACAGGAGGGTTCTAACAGTACCCCCTCTTTTATGAGGATCCTCCGGATCCTCCAGGCCCAGGCCTATCCGGAAATCTCCTGTGGAAAGCTCTGACAAGTCTAGGAGCAGAGACATCATCCGCCCTTACCCAGGAGTTATCCTCGGGACCGAAACCTTTCCAAGCGACGAGATACTGCAATCTCCCTCTATGCCCTCTAGAATTCAGGATACGAGAAATTTCATATTCGCCGTCTTCCTCCACCGGAGGAACTGTGACAGTGGCATCCCTATCCGATACATCAGCCTTTTTCAACAAGGAAACATGAAACACAGGATTAATCTTCCAGGAGGTGGGGACCTCCAACCTAACAGCTGACTGGTTAACCACCTGAAGCACCTTAAATGGCCCCACAAACTTCGGGCCCAATTTTTTAGAGGGAATCCTCAACCGCAGATTCTTTGAGGACAACCAAACCATGTCACCCACAGTAAACAAAACCTCTTTACGTTTCCTGTTAAAATACTTCTTGGACTTTTTGTTAGCCTCTTGAAGGTTACAACGAACATTAGTCCAAACTCTCTCCAAATCACCGGAAAAATTCTCCTCCTCCAGCACCGCCGACCCCAATCTGGAGAACGAACCAAAAGACGAATGTCTCCCAGTACAACAAAAAAAAGGAGAACACCCAGCAGTGGAGGATGTATGGTTGTTAAGAGCAAATTCTGCGAGTGGCAGAAACTCAGAACACCCCTCTTGATTGTCTGCCACAAAACAACGCAAAAACTGTTCAACATCCTGGTTCTTTCTTTCAGTCTGTCCATTAGACTCAGGATGATACCCAGACGAAAATGACAAATGGACTCCCAACCTGTCACAAAAAGCACGCCAAAAGCGAGCCACAAACTGAGGTCCCCTATCAGAAACAATGTCAGTGGGAACGCCATGGAGCCTGACAATTTCCTTAACAAACGCCTTAGCGAGTGTCTTAGCGCAGGGTAGCTTAATGAATGGAACCAAATGACACATCTTGCTAAAACGGTCCACGACCACCCAGATGACAGTGAAACCCTCGGACACAGGAAGGTCAGTAATAAAATCCATTGCAAGATGCGTCCAAGGCGCACTAGGAACCTCCAGAGGGCAAAGCAACCCCACAGCAGGGGTATGTGAAGCCTTTGACCTAGCACACACCGTACATTGACGCACCCACTTGATGACTTCCTTCTGCCACCCAGGCCACCAAAAACTGCGACTGATAAGTCTCTTAGTCTCAGAAATTCCTGGATGACCTGCCAACCGAGACTCATGATACTCCACAAACAAATCTCTCCTAAAGGTTCTAGGCACAAACAACCTCCCATGGGGAGTGTTAGATGGGGCATCCTCTTGAGCTTTCAGAATCCCATCTTCCAAAACGGAGTCCAATGCTGCTACCACAACTCCTTTCTGTAAAATGCTCAATCCTCCTCGGTACCAACCATGGGAGAAAAGCTACGAGATAAAGCATCGGCTTTAACATTCTTAGTACCAGGGATATAAGTAACAGAAAAATTAAACCGAGAAAAAAAAGTGCCCACCTAGCTTGACGGGCATTCAAGCGTTTGGCAGCATCCAGATAGATCAAATTCTTATGATCTGTGAAAACCTGAATAGGAAATCTAGCACCTTCCAAGAAATGACGCCAATGTTCAAACGCGAGTTTAATAGTCAGCAATTCCTGATTACCAACATCGTAATTAAGTTCGGTTTCTGAAAATTTTTTCGAAAAAAAGGCACAGGGATGTACTCCATCCTTGTTCTCCTGAGACAAAACTGCACCGACCCCCACCGAAGAAGCATCGACCTCGACCAAAAAAGGCTTGGTCTCATCAGGCTGCATGAGGATAGGGGCAGAACTGAACCTCTCCTTGAGATACACAAAAGCTTCAATGGCCTCAGTAGTCCACTGGACCGTATTTCGCACCTTTCCTGGTGAGATCGGTCAGCGGCTTAACAATTATAGAAAAATTCTTAATGAATTTCCTGTAATAATTGGCGAAACCCAAAAATCTCTGTATGGATTTCAAACCAATAGGCCTAGGCCATTCCTGCACAGCCTGAACCTTCACCGGGTCAATCTCAAAGCTCTCGCTGGAGATAATGTAGCCCAAAAAACTAATTCTTTGCACAGCGAACTCACATTTCTCCAGCTTATTAAAAAGTGAATTATCCCTCAATAATTGCAAAACTTCACGTACACTCTGCCAATGGGACTCCAGATCTGGTGAATAAATCAGAATGTCATCCAAATACACAACCACATTCTTATCAATCAAAGGTCTCAGGATGTCTTTAATAAGGTTCTGAAAAAACGTGGGTGCATTGTTAAGACCAAAAGGCATCACCAGATTCTCAAAATGACCTACCGGAGTGTTAAAAGCAGTTTTCTATTCATCACCCTCCTTCATTCGTAACAAATTGTATGCCCCCCGGAGATCAATTTTAGAGAACCACTTGGCCCCCACTAACTGGTTAAACAAGTCAGGAATTAATGGCAATGGGTAGGAATTGCGTACGGTAATCTTATTAATTTCACGAAAGTCCAGACATGGACGTAAACCCCCGTCCTTTTTTTTAACAAAGAAAAATCCAACGGCCATAGGCGACTTAGAAGGTCTAATGTGACCAGGAGCCAAGCTCGTCTGTATGTATTCCTCCAAGGCCTTTCTCTCAGGGATAGTCAGATTAAATAAGCGACTCTTGGGAAGAGTAGCTCCAGGAACAAACTCAATAGTGCAATCATAGTCTCTATGAGGAGGTAAAACTTGCGACTCCTCCTCTGAAAAAACCTTCCAAAAATACTGAATAGGTACAGGTAATTCCCCTTTTTCCACAGCCGCAATGCGACAATTACAACATTTATCATAGCACTTAGAACTCCAAGACTTAATCTCATTAGTAGACCAGTCCAGTAAAGGATTGTGCAGTTTTAACCACGGCAAACCTAAAACGACTGGAGAGGGTAAATTATTTAATACAACCAAGTCCAAAATTTCTTGGTGAATACCATTGATAGTGAGGGGAAATGCCGCAACCTTGTGAGTAATACATTTCAAAGGAGTGTTATCAATTGCAATCACAGAAATAGGTGATGACAAAGGTTTGGATTCCAATTTAAGTTTTTCCAAAAACCCCTTATCAATCACATTAAGTGTTGAACCACAATCCACAAATACCTGAAATTCAATCAAATCTTCCTGCAATGAGGTACTCCCTGAAAGAAATACTCCCTTAGAGCTCAAACAAGCAATACGGGCGTAACTGACCTTTTTTTTTTCTTTACTTAAACGAAGCTCACAGTTCTTAATCAAATGGTCAGTTTTACCACAATAAAAACACAATCACTTGGAAAACCTGCGGTCTCTTTCCTGAGAGCGGAGTGACATCGCCTCAACCTCCATCGGTTCTCCGCCGTCCGAGCAGACCCTCTGGGAACTAGGAGCTGCCATTGCAGGATTTTTTTCATCATTAACCCTGGCACGCAGTCTCCTGTCCACACGTATAGCTAATTGCATGGCTTCCTGCAAGGTCTCAGGTGCAGAGAATGCAATCAGCAGATCCTTAACTCTTTCACTTAGACCAGCAAGAAAAAAACATTTTAACGCCGAATCATTCCATTTCACTTCTGAGGACCACCTTCTGAAGTGTGTACAATAATTTTCAACATCACCTGACCCCTGATTCAAATGCCTCAGTTCTGTCTCAGCAGATGAGACTCGATCAGGATCATCATACAATAGCCCCATAGCAGAAAAAAATCCTCCACTGACCTAAAACACGGATCATTAGGTTGGAGAGAAAAGGCCCACCCCTGTGGTTCCTTGCGCAAAAGTGACATGATAAACCCAATGCACTGTGATTCATTCCCAGAGGACCTTGGTCTCAAACGAAAATATAATAAACAAGCATTTTTAGAGGAAAAAAATTCCTGTTGTTTACCATAAAAAATATCAGGCAGTCCTACCTTCGGTTCCACAAAATGCGCTCCAGGACAGCTACTCACGTGTTGCTGAAGCTCGGCCACCTCCAGAGACAATCCCTGCAGGCGTTGAGCCAACTCCTGGACAGAAACCATACTGATCCCCGAATTTCTTTCCTTTTAGTTTTTTTTTTTGGGCTGGACTTACTGTTATGACCTGCAACATAAACTAAGGAAAGATGGGGAGAGCTGTCCCTACAGTAAGACTAAGCTGAGCCCCTACGTTGTAGCGGGCTACCTGTTCCTTGTGAACAGACCCGCCTTCGTCCTCGGCTAGTCTGAACGGAGACCTATAGAGAAAGGAGGGGGGGCCCTAAAGGAACTAAGGACTGGGACAAAAATGGGACACCTCCTAACAGAAGTTGTTGCAGAGCAAACGTTAAACTGACAAAAGTACTAGAGGTCCCAGAGGACCAAGCGAACTAGAGAGAGATAGGCACAAAAGCACCTGGCTAGAGAGACAGTCAAAACAACACTGAAGTCCAGCAAAGCCAGAAGGGAGGAGCTGGAATATATAGGCAGATGGTCACGTGACCGCAAAACACAAGATAGAAACAAAAACAAACAGGAGTGTTCTAACAGTTTTGAGCCAGCAATTGCTGCCCAAGCAGTAGCAGTACTATAGTATGGATAACATGACAGACAAAGAGTAGATGCCTGGCTGAGAGTGAGCCACCGGCACTGGTGGCAGCAGAACAATGTATCCACCGGCCACACTGAATACCCTCTTTGACATTACATTGAATGCTGGACATGACAGTATGACAGTATGTCCATGGCTAACTGGACATAGTCTAGGTATAAAGGAACCTGACTATTTTCAACCGGTATGTCTCTGTTTGCTGATGTGCATCCAGTTGTCGCAATGGCAGATAAAACATCTGGTCCATCATATCATGTACAGTATATATAGTAGCTGTAGGTGATGATGGTGCCTCACCATCTATTGTAGCCCTAACAGTGGCACAGGAGGGGGAGCAGATGCAATGGCAATTGCAATTGGAGTCTGCTGGTCAATTGTGTGGTCGGCAGGTGTCCACTTGGTGAAAACTTTGCAGAACTGGTAACAGTTTTCTCTGGTAATAACCCAATTTAATCCCCATTCCGGAATCCCCCATCTTGCTTTCATAGCAAAGGTCCTCTTTGCTTGATGATAACAACACACCTATTATGCCACAAGTATTCCAGCATACAAATTGTTGCTGAAAGCCCTTTTGGTTCATTTTCACCACCTCACAGAGATGGTTTGATGTCAGGACCAGTGTCATTATCGTCATTTTCCCTCTATCAGCCTCCTCCCCGCTGATGCTAACTCCAAGTCCCCCTCCACATCCATCTGCTGTTCATCTTCTTTCTCCACATCCTGCAGCATGTAACATGGACCTTGAGGGTCCCAAACAGACACAGGTTGGCAATGAAATCACAAGTTGCTGTTCTTCTACCATCTTCTTTTGCATGTGCGTGTTTTGTTCCTGGAAAACTCAAGAGGGATAACATTATTGTGCTACAAATCCCTACTGACAAATATTTTTGCTTCTTTGAAGGGCTTTAATAGGCGACACACATCCCTCATCAGATGCCAATGGCAGATCTCAAAATAGTGCACACTCTAGTTTTGCTGCTGCATGATGTAGTCCACCACTGCTTTACGCTTTTCCTACAAACGCTGCAACATATACATGGGTTTGACTGATTGAGGGGCACCAATTTCTACTATAATATGTCAATAGAATCTAGTCTGATAAGGCCATGGTCATTATGTTACATACTACGTTTGCTGCCTTACCCACGTAGATGAAGAGGAGGTTGTTGATCGGAGACACTTGGAAGATAGAGAAAGTTATAAATTGCTTTTCTCTCTAAGTAAACATTGCCTTAGTAACACCTGGAATTTCCATGGGGTAGAAAACATTATTTTTAAAATGCAGCAGATGACAAGATATGATAAGGAACTAGAAGATAGTTTTGCATTGCCTGTATCCTATTATTTGTCTTCATTACAAGTGAACAGTGTTTTAGGAAATTTGTAACCAGGTTTTTGATAGCCCCTCTGAGATCAGCATGATATAGGGACAGAGACCGTGATTCCAGTGATGTGTGTCACTTACTGAAATGCTTGCTACGGTTTTGATAAAATCCTTGTTTTATCTGCTGTAGATCTAACAGTTCTCTGCATGCTGCTCTCTGTATAACTCCGCCCACACCACTGATTTGCTGCATTTTGAATATACAGTGCATAGGCCGAAAGCTCAGTGGTGGGGGCGTGGGTTTACAGAGCTGTAGAATATATCTATGGTTTTAACATCCCCCCGCACCAAATACCCCAGAAACGAGGTGCCCTAAATGTAAGCAGTTTAACCCTGACTTTGTACATTGAATTTGGTCCTGTCCTGACTGCCAAATTTTCAAATTTTTTAGACATTACCAAGGTATCGAGGAACAAGTGGCAGCTGACTATTCCAGGAGAACCTCAGTTTGCTTTCTCATAGTCCTATTGATGATGGCTTGTTCCTCAGGTTGTTCATATACTTCAACCAAATGCTGCTTAGTTTTCAGTTGGTTGAACTCTGTTTCTCCTTCAAGAATGGAGGTTATTTTCCAACGTAAACATTTCATGCACAATGAAAGGTAAGACATAGAAAAAGTTAACATTTCTCAGTCTGACACAAATGGATTTTTAACATTCATTTTTTCCAATTATACTATATAAAGGGCTTAATAGGCAGGGAGTTAACAGAAGAGTAAACGCATGGTGGCAGTTTGGTGGTATGGAGGACCTGTCAGGTGTCACGGGTGTGTCTCTACATTTGGCAGTACAGACATCATCTTAAAGGCTGTCTCTAGGAACTAACAGCTACCTTCCTCTGGCTAATTAACTCCCTGGTCTGGGTATATAAATACCTGCTGTGTACAGAGGGGAGTGCCAGCGATATTCATTACTCCTTGTGAGGCTACAGCAAGAGCAGTATTTCCTCCTCTCTGGTGTTTGAGGACGTGTGCGCATTTGTCTGGAGTCATCTAAAAGCTAAGCCATTTCCCCTGTTTGTCCTTCCTTTTTGTCTTTAGAGTTCAGTGGAGATCGACTAGTGCTCATCTCCTCCCTTCCCTAGCCTGAGTCTAATGCCAAGGAAAGACAGGGCGCGGAACGCGTGCGGCGATTGGTTAAGAGCCAATGTAGGGTCGATAGTTGAGACAGGGTGACATAAGACCAGACTAGGAGGTCTCCACTTCCCCTTTCCCTAGTGAATGGGCTCCCTTTCCCTCTTCCCTCTGCATTGCACTAAGTCTTTCCCACACCATGCGTGACATCAGGTTACCTTTAATATACTCGGAATTCAGGTATATTAAACGACAGCACTGTAGTTGTTCAATGATGAAACCAATCATCAAAAATACAAATTGACTAATAATTGTGCACACAGTGTAGCGGCCAACCCCCTTTAATTAACAGAATGTTGTTCCGATGGTAGATGTATATATCAATGTGTCACGCATGTGCATCGTAGACCCACTGCGCCAAGGACTGGGACTACCTTTGGAGGTGTGTGGCTAAGGGGCCACCTTGTTTTCGCTATAGCTCCTGATGGTGGAGTTAAGCTTTAGCTGCAGGTGGCCACCAGTTACCTTTCCAAGGGCAGTCAGGGTACTGTGGCAGCTGACTCTAATGGTAAGGATTGCAGACACGGACTTGGAGTCTAAGGCTGGACTGGATACTGATGCAGGTTCAGACGATGCGAATTCTGGAACACTTGACATGATGGATACTTGTGCAGGTTCAGACAGTGTGAATCCTGGAACACTTGACAGTATGAACACTTGGGCAGATTCAGGTTCCGCCGCTTCAGGCTCAGGTACTGCCGAAGCGGCTTCAGGCTCACGTACTGCCGGAGTGGCTTCAGGCTCAAGTACCGCCAGAGTGGCTTCAGGCTCACGTACTGCCGGACCGGCTTCAGGTTCAAGTAACAGGAACCAGTTCTGGGTTAGACAACATGGGTCACAGGCACAGGTTCAGACTAAATGGTTTCTACAACAGGTTCCAGACCTGCCAGCATAGGTTCATTGAACAGTTCAGGAATAGGTTCAAGGACCTGACAATTAACTAACAGGGACAAACTCAAACTAACATTAAAGATGGCATTATACAGGCACCTCCCTACAGGGGAGTGTGCCTTAAATACTAGATGCCTCCCAGCTATTGGCTGGGGGCATTTTCAAATTGCACACACTGCCCCTTTAAGAATCAGAGAGCCCGCCACTGGTAGACCTGTGCGACGTTATCAGGCCCAGGGGACCAGGAAGCTGTGCAGGGAACAGAGACACTGCTGAGCAGCCGGGGCAGTGAGTATGTTGGAGTCCCTGCTGGGAGGAGGAAGAGGAAGCATGCAGGGATGCCAGCATTAGTGTTACACAATGCATATCTCCTCAAAGTAGGAAATTCATCTGCACACGTAACATTTATAAAACTCAAGCAGTAGGAGGTCTGCAGAACATACATCACATAGGAGACACTGAGACTGCTGTATATACATCACATGGTAGACACTGAGATGAGGCACAGGCTGCTTCAACAGCATTAATAATCTCTACGCTGTTTTGCAAGAGAGAAAATTATTGTGTCCAATAGTTAGCAGCATCAGTATGTTGCTCCTGCTGGTGTTATAACACAGAAGTTAGGGCCAGTAGTGAGATTAGTCTGAGCTGGAGGAAAGAGGAGGAGGGAAATTGTGAAGCATTCCTCCTTCCCTCCTTACAGACCGGCTGCCAATATACAGTAAATGGGCTACGCTATGGATCTGAGATGACTGTACAACTTTACTGGGAGGTCATGTAGCTCATGAAGATGCTTCCTCCCTGTGTTCTGTACAAGTAGATGCTTCAATTAAATCAGTTTTTCAGTGGCTCCTCCCCCACTTAAAATCCATTGCCACCCACTGCCTCCTTCTAATCCCCACCAAAAGCCCCATATAAAGGACTAGGCAAGGTTAAAGGGGTTTTCCCACGAATAAAAGTTCATTTTAATCAATGGCTGTGTCTGACCGTTTACGAAACATGGTCTGATCATACCACAGCTCCTGGGCAGGGGAGGAAGCAAAAGACAATACACAAAATTAACTGTTGTTCATGGGAAAACCCTTTTAAGGTATTGCCCTTATGTAAAATAAAAATTGTCACTGCGCATCACAAGAAGGAGCAGGACAAGAGTGAAGAGCAGGCTAACTCTGCCCACAAAGAACAACCTGAAACTGGTTCAGTAGTGAACGCTGTGTGCGCACACTCTACGAAAGAATTGAAGGGCCAGTGGACGACATAATGGGGCCAGCGGCCCAAGCATTGCGGCTCACCAAGAAACATTCTAGGCAAGTGTTTGCGTTAACATCCCCTTGGAATTGCAAGGCCCTCCGTGTGAAACAGGAGGTCCTATAAAGATAAACAGATCCCAAAGTTATCCTGATCTCCGAGATAATTGCTATATGGTCTCCACCCAGGGGATAACTTGAAGTGACAGGTACCCACTCCCACCCACGATTCTGGTCAGAGTCCCCTGCGGTTCTCCGTGAGTGCCCAGTGTCAGTGGGTGTTTTGTTTTGTCTATTAATGAATCATACTGAATTGTCTGAAGGGCATTTTAAGTGGGTGGACATCTATAGTACAGAAGGGTTTGTACATGTGCTGACAGTTCATTTTATATGTATTGATGTCAGCATATAAAATATCATAGAGAAAAAAAAAGAATACTATGTAGGGCAGCTACTCGCGTGTTAAATGCTTTGTCCCAGGTGTATGAATAGTGTCCACATTTTTTGTGGGATATGTTCATAAGGGCCTGGAGTAGTGATGAGCGAGCGTGTTTGTCACTACTCGTTACTTGCCCGAGCATCACTAAGCTTGAGATGCTCGTTACTCAGAGAGTATTTTTGCAAAGCTCGGGTGGAAGCTCCAATCCCTGCCCTGCATGTTTGGCGCTTGTTAGACACCCAATAAACATGATTGCCTGCCAGTCACTGTAATGGCCTAGCCATGTTGGTAGTGGCATTACTGTGATTGGCTGGCCACATAGCGTCAGGACCCTATGCTCTTCAGTCTACCCCAGAAACAGAAATCCTATCAAAGAAGGAAATACCAAATATTTTAAACAATCCTATGCCCTGGAATACCAAAAAAGACAGAAAACCTACAAAGAAGTATCCAATACAGGCCTTATATCAAAATATAATCTTTATTAAACCAAAAAGATTTTTCTAAAAATACAAAGACACAAGGACATTTAAATATACACAACATACAAATTAAAAGTTGATGTACAAGGGGGATGGGTATGTCCCAAATAAATAAATAAATATACATAATTCATTGTCATACGTATACAAAGAAATCATATAAAAAAAAATCAATGCATTGGATCCATAATTAGTGTTGTAGAATTACAATATATTCAGTATATACTATGAAATAACTAATTTAAGATTAATTTACACTAAGCACTATCATTTCACATGGTCATAAAATCAATGGCAATATTGGCAAGTGATCCTCTCATGAGGTTATCCCATTAATACAAAATACAATATTTTTAAGAGTAACATGCAGTGCAAAATATTAAGCAAGGTGCTATGAAAGATCTGCAGCACCAGGGGTCACTATTTTCAGATTAAATAAAGTACGTAGATCTATTCATATAGAATCCTCAAATGAGGTAGCTCAGTTCTTAAAGAGCAAAGTGCATTTAGATGACATATAAAAATATAAAAGTATGTGGCAAGACAGGCCAATCATAAGCAATATATTAATAAAGGGGACATACCACAACCCCCTCACACCACTCCAACGCCGTTTCGCTCCTGCTTCATCAGGGAGTGTGGTGTGAGGGGATGTGGGAGGTTTATATAGTAAAGTGTACAGCTGCAAGTAATTACCAAATGGGAAACGCCATATTATTGGGCACCGCCATCCACCGCGGCCCGAGTGGAGGGGGGCGGACACGCGTCACGGAAGGACACGCCTCTCAAATGACGCGTGGACCGACCCGATGTTATAGGTCTGTAGTTGTGCCCTATGTTAAAATGGCTGCGGGTTGCACTGTGCGCCGCACTGCATGTGCGCCTCGCCCGCACTCCGACTGGCCGGGTTGGTCCACGTGGAGTTGTGGTTTGTCCCCTTTATTAATATTTTGTATTAATGGGATAACCCCATGAGAGGATCACTTGCCAATATTGCCATTGATTTTATGACCATGTGAATTGATAGTGCTTAGTGTAAATTAATCTTAAATTAGTTATTTCATGGTATATATTGAATATATTGTAATTCAACAACACTAATTATGGATCCAATGCATTGATTTTTTCGTATATGATTTCTTTGTATATAACAATGAATTAAGTGTATTTATTTATTTGGCACATACCCATCCCCCTCTTACATCAACTTTTAATTTGTATGTTCTGTATTTTTAAAATTTTCCTGTGTATTTGTATTTTTTGTATTTTTAGGAAAAACTTTTTGGTTTAATAAAGATTATATTTTGATAGAAGGTTTATATTGGATACTTCTTTGTAGGTTTTCTACCCCGGAAACAGGCATAGCAGGAAGAGCTGCTGCTGAGCTAGGGAGAGAAATTTTCAGGCCCCCTTGAGACTCCGCCCAGGCTCCACCCCAGCTCCGTCTCCACCCCAGCTCCGCCTCCATCCCTCGAACCTTCCACAGTCCCACTGCCCACTCTAGGAAAAACTCTACTTTCTGCACCACGTCCTCACCAATCACACATTAACAGTTCCCATCGAACACCATATCACACACACAGCCATCAGCTTTTGTTTTGGCCAAAAGATTTTTAAGCCGCCACCATGACAAGGTAGACTCTCCTGGCTGGGCCCTAATCTACTCTAACCTTATAAACATTTGTTATAATGCCCAATATTCTTTTTAGGTATATTTTTATTTATGGGAATGTGTCACATACATTTTTTAAAATGACCAATAATACCACATACAAGGGACAAATACCGCCATACCATGACCAGATCACATATTACCACCACATAGTGACTGAATAATACCGCATACAAGGGACAAATACTGCCACACCATGACCAGACCACATATTATCACTAGTGTTGAGCATTCCGATACTGAAATATCGGGTATCGGCCGATATTCACTGTATCGGAATTCCGATACTTAATTCCGATACTTTTATAATATCGAATACCGGAATCGGAAGTTCCCATAATGCCTGCGCTCTGCAGTGTCTCTGAAGGATGACAAGCTGGATGGCAGCGCTCAGCTGCGATCCAGCTTGTCATCAGAATGCCATCCCAGCGTGGGAGAATTCTCCTGATTGTTTAAAAGCCGGCGCGCGGTAAAAAGCCGCCGGCTTTTAAACAATCACGCAGCCCCATACTGCTTCCCCGCAGCCTCCCACCCCGATCCTCCGCTCCCCTCGCCACCTCCCATCCCGATCGTAAATTAGGACCGGGCGGGGAGCACAGCACCAAGGAGCGAAGGACCCGGGCGGGGAAGCCGGCAGTGAAAAGACTTCACCGCCGGCTTTCCCGCCGGTTATTTCAAATGAACAGCTGAGGTATCAGGTGATGCCGATCAGCTGTTCATTTGAAGTAGCCGCGGTGCCCTCAGAGGGTTCATGTGAGTTCATGCTTGACTGCATGAACTCACATCAACTTTCCCACGGCCGCACAGGTCAGCCTCACCTCCCAGACCCGTCATGATTAGTGTGTGCGGGGTGTGTGTGTGTGCGGGGTGTGTGTGTGCGGGGTGTGTGTGTGCGGGTGTGTGTGTGCGGGGTGTGTGTGCGGGGTGTGTGTGTGTGCGGGGTGTGTGTGCGGGTGTGTGTGTGTGCGGGGTGTGTGTGTGTGCGGGGTGTGTGTGTGCGGGGTGTGTGTGTGCGGGGTGTGTGTGCGGGGTGTCTGTGCGATGTGTGCGGGGTGTGTGTGCGGGGTGTGTGTGCGGGGTGTCTGTGCGATGTGTGCGGGGTGTGTGTGCGGGGTGTGTGTGCGGGGTGTGTGTGCGGGGTGTCTGTGCGATGTGTGCGGGGTGTGTGTGTGCGGGGTGTGTGTGCGGGGTGTGTGTGCGGGGTGTCTGTGCGATGTGTGCGGGGTGTGTGTGCGGGGTGTGTGTGCGGGGTGTCTGTGCGATGTGTGCGGGTGTGTGTGCGGGGTGTGTGTGCGGGGTGTGTGTGCGGGGTGTGTGTGCGATGTGTGCGGGTGTGTGTGCGGGCAGACATAGGCCGATGTGACACTACTACTCCCATCGGCCTATGTCTGTCCCCCGTCCACTCCTGCCAGCAGGATCAGATCGATGGGAGCAGTAGTTCCCATCAGCCTGATCCTGCTATATAAATTGCCCTACTGTGTCCCCAATAAATGTTAGATACATGTCATTGGTGGCCAGTGGTTACCTAAAAGAAATTAGTTCATACATTACCTGTCCCCGCCGATCGCCACCTAAAATAAAGTAAAAAATAAAAAACTACACCTATACTCACCTAGACACCTAATTCCCCGAAGCCATCGATCTCCTGTAATAAAATATAAAATAATAAACCACAACCTTATCCTTACCCCTCCGTAGCAGTCCACGAGTGTCCCACGAAGATCTCCAGTTCAGAGCAGCCACATAGAATGTGACCGCTCTGAACCGCTGCCGCCGCTAGAATGACGGGGCCGTAAGGGTTCACCAGAGTTAAGGCAGCGCTGCTCCGGTTAGCTGCTTTACGGCACTGCTGTATCGTGAGAAATTCCCACGGTACAGCACTGCCGTAAAGGAGGTCTCCGGAGCTGCGCTGCCTGAATGCACTCCGGTGACCTCAGTCAGTGGCTCCCGCTGCCGGGAGCGGACGTGTTCCCGGCAGCGTGAGCTTACAGCAGCCATGCACAGCTGTCACCATCTCCAGATGTGACAGCTGTGCATGGGAGATCAGCGCAGGAACGTGGACAGGTAACTATTTTTTTTTTAGTAAACTAAGAATTAAATAAAATGGTGTTTTATTTCAAATAAATTATTTTTTTCTGGGTGTAGTGTGTTTTTTCTTTTTAACACTTTGTAGGTTAGTAATGGGGGTGTCATATAGACGGCCATCATTACTAACCTGGGCTTCATGGCAGCTGGCGCTGACATGAACCCCAACTCCATTACCCCCTGCCACCGCACCAGGGCAGCGTGGAAGAGCGAGGCTAAGTGCCAGAATTGGCGCATCCTATGGATGCGCCATTTCTGGGGCGGCTGACGGCTGGTGTTTCTAGCCTGGGAGGGGGCCAATATTCATGGCACCCTTCCTGAGCTATTAATATCAGCCCCCAGCTGTCTGCCTAGCCTTTGCTAGCTATTAAAATAGAGGGGACCCCACGTCATTTTTTTTTGGGGGGTCCCCCATTTTAATAGCTAGTAAAGGCTAGGTATTCAGCTGGGGGCTGATATTAGTAGCCTGGGAAGCTCCGTGGGTTTTACCCCCTTCCCAGGCTTCAAACATCTGCCCCAGCCGTCTGCTTAACCTCCGCTAGAGACTAAAATTATGGGGGATCCCACGCCATTTTTTTTTTAAATAAATCCTTTATTTTAACACTAAATGACATTTGAGGACTTAATAAAGATGCAGTCCCTAAATTATTATTTATTTTTTAATAAATTTTTCCCAAAACTTTTGACGTGGGCTTCGCCATATTTTTGTATGCCAGCCAGGTACAGCATCCAGCTTCTATGAACGCGCCATTTTCCGGGGCGGCCGCGGACTGCAATTTTCAGCGGGGGGGGGAGGGCAAAAAGCTTGGGCCTCCCTGCGCTGCAGATTCCATCCCCCAGCTGCCTAGTTGTACCTGGCTGGACACAAAAATAAGGAGAAGCTCCACGTTTTTTTTTTTTTAATTATTTCATGAAATTCATGGAATAATTAAGAAAAAAAGGGCTTCCCTATATTGTTGTGTCCGGCTAGGTACAAATAGGCTGCTGGTGGTTGGGGGCAGCCCATTCCTGCCTGCTGTACCTGGCTGGACACAAATATAGTGTGAAGCCCCACGTCAATTTTTTTTTAATTATTTCAGGAAATTCATGAAATAATTAAAAAAAAATTATGTGGGGCTTCGCCCTATAATTGTGTCCAGCCAGGTACAGCAGGCAGGAACGGGCTGCCCCCAACCACCAGCTGCCTATTTGTACCTAGCCGGACACAACAATATAGGGAAGCCCTTTTTTTCTTAATTATTCCATGAATTTCATGAAATAATTAAAAAAAAAAATGTGTGGCGCTTCGCCCTATTTTTGTGTCCAGCCAGGTACAACTAGGCAGCTGGGGGCTGGAATCTGCAGCGCAGGGAGACCCAAGCTTTCTGGGTCCCACCCGCTGCAAATTGCAGTCCGCAGCCGCCCCGGAAAATGGCGCGTTCATAGAAGCGCCATCTTCTGGCGCTGTACCCAACTCATCCAGGGCCCTGGTGCGGTGGCTCACTGGGTAATAAAGGGGTTAAGGCCAGCTTGGCATTATCAGCTGGCCCTAAGCCCGAAATTCATGGGGTCACGCCAATATTAGACATGACCGCCATGAATTTCTAGTAAAGTATTTAAAAAAAACACAAACACCCAGAAAAAAGTCCTTTAATTGAAATAAAGACACAATTCTTTATTGTTCTAAATTAAACCATACTTACCGCCACACCCATTCCAGCTGAAGCCAACGATCTCCTGCAATAAAAGTAAAATAATAAAGCAACCTCATCCTTACCTTTCCATGGTTCCCAGGACAGCTTCAGCTCTGCTACATCGAGATGACAGGCTGGACCGCAGCAGAACGCTGCCATCCAGCCTGTCATCCCGCGGACACTGAGAAGCGCAGGCATGCTTGCGCTCCTCAGTGTCTTTCTGTGACGTCATCCAGATGAGCCGAGGTCATGTCCAATGAACTCAGCTCACCTCATGCACGTCACTGACAGCGTGGGAAAATTCTCCTGCACTCAGCGCTTCAGCGTGAGAATTCTCCCACGCTGTCAGTGACGTGCATGAGGTGCGCCGAGTTCATGGGACATGACCTCACCTCATGCACGTCACTGACAGCGTGGGAAAATTCTCACGCTGAAGCGCTGAGTGCAGGAGAATTCTCCCACGCTGTCAGTGACGTACATGAGGTGAGCCGAGTTCATTGTCGGCTCATCTGGATGCCGTCACAGCCAGACACTGAGGAGTGGAAGTATGCCTGCGCTTCTCAGTGTCTGCGGGATGACAGGCTGGATGGCAGCGTTCTGCTGCGGTCCAGCCTGTCATCTCGATGTAGCAGAGCTGGAGCCGTCGTGGGAGCCATGGAAAGGTAAGGATGAGGTTGCTTTATTATTTTTCTTTTATTGCAGGAGATCGTTGGCTTCAGCTGGAATGGGCGTGATGGTAAGTATGGTTTAATTTAGAACAATAAAGAATTGTGTGTTTATTTCAATTAAAGGACTTTTTTCTGGGTGTTTGTGTTTTTTTTAAATACTTTACTAGAAATTCATGGTGGTCATGTCTAATATTGGCGTGACCCCATGAATTTCGGGCTTAGGGCCAGCTGATAATGCCAAGCTGGCCTTAACCCCTTTATTACCCAGTGAGCCACCGCATCAGGGCCCTGGATGAGTTGGGTACAGCGCCAGAAGATGGCGCTTCTATGAACGCGCCATTTTCCGGGGCGGCTGCGGACTGCAATTTGCAGCGGGTGGGACCCAGAAAGCTTGGGCCTCCCTGCGCTGCAGATTCCAGCCCCCAGCTGCCTAGTTGTACCTGGCTGGACACAAAAATAGGGCGAAGCTCCACGTTTTTTTTTTTTTAAATTCATGAAATTCATGGAATAATTCAGAAAAAAAGGGCTTCCCTATATTGTTGTGTCCGGCCAGGTACAAATAGGCAGCTGGTGGTTGGGGGCAGCCCGTTCCTGCCTGCTGTACCTGACTGGACACAAATATAGGGCGAAGCCCCACATCAATTTTTTTAAATTATTTCATGAATTTCCTGAAATGATTTAAAAAAAATTGACGTGGGGCTTCGCACTATATTTGTGTCCAGCCAGGTACAGCAGGCAGGAACGGGCTGCCCCCAACCACCAGCTGCCTATTTGTACCTGGTTGGACACAACAATATAGGGAAGCCCTTTTTTTCTTAATTATTTCATGAATTTCATGAAATAATTAAAAAAAAAAAATACGTGAAGCTTCTCCCTATTTTTGTGTCCAGCCAGGTACAACTAGGCAGCTGGGGGATGGAATCTGCAGCGCAGGGAGGCCCAAGCTTTCTGCCCCCCCCCCTCCCCCCGCTGAAAATTGCAGTGCGCAGCCACCCCGGAAAATGGCGCGTTCATAGAAGCTGGATGCTGTACCTGGCTGGCATACAAAAATATGGCGAAGCCCACGTCAAAAGTTTTGGGAAAAATTAATTAAAAAATAAATAATAATTTAGGGACTGCATCTTTATTAACTCCTCAAATGTCATTTAGTGTTAAAATAAAGGACTTATTTTAAAAAAAATTGACGTGGGGCTTCGCCCTATATTTGTGTCCAGCCAGGTACAGCAGGCAGGAACAGGCTGCCCCCAACCACCAGCTGCCTATTTGTACCTGGCCGGACACAACAATATAGGGAAGCCCTTTTTTAAAAAAATTATTTCATGAAATAATTAAAAAAAAATTGACGTGGGGCTTCGCACTATATTTGTGTCCAGCCAGGTACAGCAGGCAGGAATGGGCTGCCCCCAACCACCAGCAGCCTATTTGTACCTGGTTGGACACAACAATATAGGGAAGCCCTTTTTTTCTTAATTATTCCATGAATTTCATGAAATAATTTTAAAAAAAAATACGTGGGGCTTCGCCCTATTTTTGTGCCCAGCCAGATACAACTAGGCAGCTGGGGGCTGGAATCCGCAGCGCAGGGAGACCCAAGCTTTCTGGGCCACCCCCGCTACAAATTGCAGTCCGCAGCCGCCCCAGAAAATGGCGCGTTCATAGAAGCGCCATCTTCTGGCGCTGTACCCAACTCATCCAGGGCCCTGGTGCGGTGGCTCACTGGGTAATAAAGGGGTTAGGGCCAGCTTGGCATTATCAGCTGGCCCTAAGCCCAAAATTCATGGGGTCACGCCAATATTAGACATGACCACCATGAATTTCTAGTAAAGTATTTAAAAAAAACACAACACCCAGAAAAAAGTCCTTTAATTGAAATAAACACACAATTCTTTATTGTTCTAAATTAAACCATACTTACCATCACGCCCATTCCAGCTGAAGCCAACGATCTCCTGCAATAAAAGTAAAATAATAAAGCAACCTCATCCTTACCTTTCCATGGCTCCCACGACAGCTTCAGCTCTGCTACATCGAGATGACAGGCTGGACCGCAGCAGAACGCTGCCATCCATCCTGTCATCCCGCAGACACTGAGAAGCGCAGGCATACTTCCACTCCTCAGTGTCTGGCTGTGACGGCATCCAGATGAGCCGAGGTCATGTCCAATGAACTCCGCTCACTTCATGTACGTCACTGACAGCGTGGGAAAATTCTCCTGCACTCAGCACTTCAGCGTGAGAATTTTCCCACGCTGTCAGTGACGTGCATGAGGTGCGCCGAGTTCATTGGACATGACCTCACCTCATGTATGTCACTGACAGCGTGGGAGAATTCTCACGCTGAAGCGCTGAGTGCAGGAGAATTTTCCCACGCTGTCAGTGACGTGCATGAGGTGAGCTGAGTTCATTGGACATGAACTCGGCTCATCTGGATGACGTCACAGAGAGACACTGAGGAGCGCAAGCATGCCTGCGCTTCTCAGTGTCTGCGGGATGACAGGCTGGATGGCAGCTTTCTGCTGCGGTCCAGCCTGTCATCTCGATGTAGCAGAGCTGGAGCTGTCCTGGGAACCATCGAAAGGTAAGGATGAGGTTGCTTTATTATTTTTCTTTTATTGCAGGAGATCGTTGGCTTCAGCTGGAATGGGCGTGATGGTAAGTATGGTTTAATTTAGAACAATAAAGAATTGTGTCTTTATTTCAATTAAAGGACTTTATTCTGGGTGTTTGTGTTTTCTTTTAACTTTGACTATGGGGTTAGTAATGGGGGTGTCTTATAGACGCCTCTCCATTACTAACCTGGGCTTGATGTCAGCTGGCATTATAAGCTGACATCAACCCCAACCCTATTACCCCCTGCCACCGCACCAGGGCAGCGTGGAAGAGCGAGGCTAAGTGCCAGAATTGGCGCATCCTATGGATGCGCCATTTCTGGGGCGGCTGACGGCTGGTGTTTCTAGCCTGGGAGGGGGCCAATATTCATGGCACCCTTCCTGGGCTATTAATATCAGCCCCCAGCTGTCTGCCTAGCCTGTGCTAGCTATTAAATTAGGGGGGACCCCACGTCATTTTTTTGGGGGGGTCCCCCATTTTAATAGCTAGTAAAGGCTATGTATTCAGCTGGGGGCTGATATTAGTAGCCTGGGAAGCTCCGTGGGTATTACCCCCTTCCCAGGCTTCAAACATTTGCCCCAGCTGTCTGCTTAACCTCCGCTAGAGCCTAAAATTAAGGGGAACCCCACGCCAATTTTTTTTTAAATAAATCCTTTATTTTAACACTAAATGACAAGTACAGTAATCAACACTGTCACTGTACTTCATATATATGTGACTGACATGTTTCTATCTATCTAATCTATGTGTGATTCTCTATTCCTTCTATTCTAAATTGTCGGGTACAGATGCTGAATTGCCGGCCGGCTTTCTTAAAGAGACGGTGCATGAAAACACTATTATTTTTTTAAATAAATCCTTTACACTAAATGACAAGTTCTGTAAGCAACACTGTCACTGTACTTCATATATATGTGACTGACATGTTTCTATCTATCTAATCTATGTGTGAAGCTCTATTCTGTCTGTTATAAATTGTCGGGTACAGATGCTGAATTGCCGGCCGGCTTTTTTAAAGAGACGGTGCACGAAAACACTAATATTTTTTTTAATAAATCCTTTACACTAAATGACAAGTACAGTAAGCAACACTGTCACTGTACTTCATATATATGTGACTGACATGTTTCTATCTATCTAATCTATGTGTGAAGCTCTATTCTTTCTGTTGTAAATTGTCGGGTACCGGTGTATGCCGCTGATGAATTGCCGGCTTTTCATGTCATTCTACATTATTCTTAGTTGTTTTACTTCATGTAGAATTAACCTACAAGGAAAGAAAGGGTTTATTTTCATTCCGATATTTGTGTCCCATTGACTTGCATTGGTTTCCGGTATCGGAATCGGCGATATCCGATACTTTTTGGGTATCGGCCCGATCCAATCCGATACGATATTTCCTGATATCGGAAGGTATCGCTCAACACTAATTATCACCACATAGTGACCGAATAATACCATATACAAGGGACAAATACCGTCACACCTTGACCAGATCACATATTACCACCATATACTGTCCGAATACTACAATACTGATCATTAATAAAAAAACAAAATACTAACATTACCATATGTGCCATTATACACAGGAGCTCTGTACATAGTATACAGTTAATAGTGTCTAGTTGAAGTCCTTCATCTTCGCTCTTCTTGTTCATCCAGCACAGACCGCCACCACTTCTTCCAGCCAGGACTCGTCTCTGCATAAAATAACACAGTTACTGTATCTAGAGCACCGCTTCCAGAGCACATTCCCCAATTTTTCCCCAACTTCTATACTACACCAGATGAAGAAAAAAAGCGACATAGTGCCACCCTGCTCAGTAACAGGACTCCCCCACTGAAAACAGTATCCTCAAAAACAAAATACATCACAGCAGTAATATCCTTTAATTAGCCCCTACAGTAATAATGTCCCACATCCTGCCCCCATGTCTCCATCCTTCCCCCATTCTGCCCCAATGTCTCCATTATGCCTTCATGTCTCCATCCTGCCCCAAATGTCTCAATTTGTCTCCATTCTGCCCCATGACTCCATCCTGCCCCCATGTCTCCATCCTTCCCCCATTCTGCCCCAATGTCTCCATTATGCCTTCATGTCTCCATCCTGCCCCAAATGTCTCAATTTGTCTCCATTCTGCCCCATGACTCCATCCTGCCCCCAATGTCTCCATCCTACCCCCAATGTCTCTCCATCCTGTCCCCATGTCTCTCCATTCTGCTTCCATGTTTTCATTCTGCCACCACTATATTCTGGGCACCATGGATATAACATTCTTATACACGAACATCCGACATACTAAAGGCTGTGAAGCCTCTCTCCATTACCTCAATCAAAAAATGCCCCCAGAACAAAGCAAGTTCATTACAGACTGTATGCTATTCATACTTACACCTAACTATTTCTTCTATGAGGGGGACTACTACTCCCAGCAGTGGGGCACCGCCATGGGGACCAGGTTCACACCCAGCTATGCAAATCTCTATGTGGGTAGGTGGGAATCTTTAGCCATCCATCCCGGAGGCCATCCACACCCGAACCTGGTCCTATGGCGGAGATTCATAGATGATATTCTTTCCATCTGGTCAGGTGACCAATCCTCACTGAACTTTTTCTTACAGGAAATAAACAAGAATGATTTTTTCCTGGATTTTACATCCACTACCAGCACCACAACAGTAAACTTTCTAGACCTCAACATTTACATTGAGGACAATTGTATTCGGACCCGCACCTACCATAAACTGACTGATGCAAATGGCTACATCCCAATGGACAGTTGCCACCTCCCAAACTGGCTACTCAATGTTCCCCGCAGTCAATATTTGCGACTGCACAGAAACTGCTCAAAACACCAAGACTTTAAAACGGAAGCAGAACAACTTACAAATAAATTCCTGGAAAGGGGATATAATGCACAGTTCCTCAATAACACAAAAGAAAAAATAGCTATAATACCGCGACAAAACCTCCTAAGTGAGGCCAGTACAAACAAACCGGAACAAGGCAATTTTAATATTAATTATAATATAAATATTCCCATCATTACACCATACTCTGCTAATACCCACCTCTTTAGAAAAATCGTAGAAAGACACTGGCACACATTAAAAGATGATAAGGTAATTGGGGACCAGATGCCGAATAGACCTGAGTTTATATTTAGGAAGGCACGTAACCTAGGGTCAATTATAGCACCCACCGTGATAAACAATACAGCCACAAAAGAACCACATACCCCATTCCAACAAAAGATAATAGTTTTTTCCCATGTAAAAAATGCAAGATGTGTAAAACATTAAAAACACGAAAACAATATATAGTCAGCCACCAAAAGGAGTCATACCCCATCACAGATTTCATAACATGTACTACCACAGGGGTCATTTATGGGTTATCATGTCCATGCGAGAAAATGTATGTAGGTAGAACAAAACGACCTATGAATACTAGGATTAACGAACACCTACGAAATATTAAGAGCAAATACACATGTCACCCCCTCTCTAAGCACTTTATGGAGAAGCACAATGGATCCACCCAAGGGATCCAAGTGGTAGGCATACAGTGTCTAGTCCATAGACTCTGGAGACTAGGTGATTTTATTAAAAGCATGTAAAAAAAAGAGAGTGAGTGGATCTTTAACTGGTTCCCGACCGCCCACTGTAGATAAACGTTGGCGCTTGCTGGGCTCTGTGCACCGCCGATGTTTAAAAACGGTGGGTGGTCTCGCAGCGCTCAGGACCCCCAGGGTCCTGCAAGCGCTGCGATTCCGGTGCAGAGCATTAGCTCTGACAGGGGACATCATCGGGACCTGATTGGATCAGGTCCCAGTGATGTTAACCCTTTCCTATGTTCTATATGCCGCGATCTATAGTGATCGCGGCATATAGAAGATAGAAGGAGGAGAGGGGGTCGTCTTACTTACCTCTCCGACGACCCCTGATAGCTTCCAGGACCTGGGGTTGCTATGGCAGCTGGAGGTCACATGACCGCCTCCAGCTCTGCCATATATGGTGTCCTGCCTGGCTCAGCCTGCAGCTGAAGCCAGGCAGGAGACTGACTGTGAAACAGTCAGCGAAGATCTCATGTAATGTAATACATGTCTATTACATTACATGAGATCAGTGATCAGAAAAATAAAAATTTATGTCCCATACAGGGACTAAGTAAAAATGTAAAAAAAAGTTAAAAAAAAAGTTTTTAAACTGTTAAAAAAAAATATCACAAAATAAATAAAAATAAATAAAATATTAAACCAATAAATCCGTATATTTTTACAAAACCAAAAAAAGTACACATATTTGGTATCGCCTCGTCCGAAACAACCCGAGCTATAAAACTGTCACACTAATTAACTCCTTCTGTGCACACCGTAATAAAAATAAATAAAAACGGAGCAAAAAAATATGCTTTTTCATCATATCACCAAACAAAAAGTGGAAAAAAATGCGATAAAAAAAGAAACTAGAAATAAAAATGGTACCTCTGAAAACGTCATCTTGTTCTGCAAAAAAAAAGCCGCCATACAGCTCCATCAGCCGAAAAATAAAAAAGTTATAGCGCTCAGAATAAAGCAATGCAAAAAAAAAAATTTTTTTCTATAAAATTGTTTTATTGTGTAAAAGCGCCAAAACATAAAAAAAAATACAGTAAGTGTAGTATCGCTGTAAACGTACCGACCCGAAGAATAACGCTGCCTGATCACTTTTACCACACGCAGAACGGCATAAAAAAAACCTCAAAAAACAATTCCTGAATTGTTTGTTTTTGTTAATTTTACCTCCCAAAAAACGGAATAGAAAGCGATCAAAAAATGTCACGTACCCAAAAATGGTACCAATAAAAATGTCAACTCGTCCCGCAAAAAACAAGCCTCTGTCGGCCGAAATATGGAAAAATTATAGCTCTCAAAATATGGTGATGCAAAAACTAGATTTTGCAAAAAAAAGCGTCTTTTAGTGTGTGACAGCTGTCAGTCATAAAAACCCGATATAAATCTGGTATCTCTGTAATCGCACCGACCCAAAGAATAAAGTAATCTAATCAGTTATATCACACTAGGAACGGCGTAAAAATAAATAAAACCAATTCTTCACCTGCTACTGATTTGTTTATTATGTCTCCCAAAGATCGCAGTAAGGCTCTACTCACATTTATCCTGCGCTCTTGCGCTGAGCACTTACACCAGAGTTTCCGTGTAAATCTCTGAAATACGTGATTCAGACGGAACCCATGACGGAAGATTCTCTGTAATGAGGCAGATATAGGCACTGTGGATGCCATCTGGCCTGTGATCCCACGGTGTCATTTGTTTTAGGCGTGCATAAAAGTGCGGTTGGCCACAGTTTTGTGCACTTCTGAAAAAAAGGACACCGCTAAACAGAGGCCAGACGGAGTCCAGAGTAACTCTGCTGCCTCATTACAGTAAATGGATCCGGCAGGGGTTTCATCTGAATTACATCACTTGGAAATTTAGATGGAAACCCCGATGTAAGTGCTCAGCCTAGAGCGCCGGATAAATGTTACGTAAAATGTTCCCAATAAAAGCTTCAACTCAGTCCTCAAAAAAAAGCTAGTCCCCACTCAGGTCCGTCATCTGTTAAAAATATAAGGGACTTCCAAGTTACTGGTAGCAGAAAGGCTCTGGAAAGGCGAAATGGCCCTTGCCCCCCAAAAGAAATTGAGAAAATTTTGTGCTCCCAAATCCAAATGCCTATTCTACAATAATTTGTTCTCCAATTGTCAAATAGCACTCCGTCCCCCCCAGATCTCGCCTTATGGCTGAGCGGTACGATACAGTCACATATGGGGTATTGCCACTTTTAGAAGAAATTGTGTGACATATTTCGGCAACATTTTTACCCATTGCCCTGTGTGAAAATGTAAAATCTGAGGGTAAAACATTTTTTTGTGGTAAAAATATAATTATGCTTTTTTCACTGCCAATGGTATAAATTTAAAAATTAAAAAATACTCACTACTTCCCTAGATGAATTACTTGAGAGGTGTAGTTTACAAAATGGGGTCACTGGTGGGGGTTTCTGCTGTTTCGGCATGTCAGCGACTCTTCAAATGTGACATGGTGTCTGCTGCCTATCCCAGCCAACATAGCGCACCAAAGCAGTGGTTTTCCCCCACATATGGGGTATCGGCGTACTCAGGAGAAATTGCACAACAAATTTCATGGTGCAATTTATCCTGTTACCCTTATGATAATGCAAAATTAGGGAATGAAAAACATTTTTTGTGGGAAAAATGTGAAAATTGTATTTTTACGGCTCAATATTATAAACTTCTGTGAAGCAGCTGGGGGTGCAAGGTGCTCACCACACATCTAGATAAGTTCCCTAAGGGGTCTAGTTTCCAAAATGGTGGCACTTGTGGGGGGTTTCCACTGTTTTTGCACATTAGGGGCTCCCCAAAGGCGACATGGCGTCTGCTAATTATTCAAACAAGTTTTACATTCAAAAAGTCAAATGGCGCTCCTTAACCTTTCAAACCCTGCCGTGCGCCCAAACAGTAATTTGCCTCCACATATGGGGTATCGGCGTGTTCAGGAGAAATTGCACAACAAATTTCATGGTGCAATTTATCCTATTACCCTTATGATAATGCAAAATTAAGGGATGAAAAACGGTTTTGTGGGAAAAATGTGAACATTTTATTTTTACAGCTCAATATTATAAACTTCTGTGAAGCACCTTGGGGTTCAAGGTGCTCACCACACATCTAGATATGTTCCCTAAGGGGTCTAGTTTCCAAAACTGTGTCACTTGTGGGGGGTTTCCACTGTTTAGGCACATCAGGGGCTCCCCAAATGCAACATGGTGTCCGCTAATTATTCAAACAAATTTTACATTCAAAAAGTCAAATGGCGCTCCTTCCCTTTCAAACCCTACCGTGCGCACAAACAGTGGTTTGCCTCCACATATGGGGTATCAGCGTGTTCAGGAGAAATTGCACAACAAACTTCATGGTGCAATTTTTCCTTTTACCCTTATGATAATGCAAAATTAAGGGATGAAAAACGTTTTTGTGGGAAAAATGTGAAAATTTTATTTTTACAGCTCAATATTATAAACTTCTGTGAAGCACCTGGGGTTTCAAGGTGCTCACCACACATCTAGATAAGTTCCCTAAGGGGTCTAGTTTCCAAAATGGTGTCACTTGTGGGGGGTTTCCACTGTTTAGGCACATCAGGAGCTCTCCAAACGCAACATGGCGTCTGCTAATTATTCAGACAAATTTTACATTCAAAAAGTCTAATGGCGCTCCTTCCCTTCCGAACCCTGCAGTGCACCCAAACAGTGTTTTTCCCTCACATATGGGGTATGAGCACGCTCAAGAGAAATTGCACAAAAAAAATTGGGGTCCATTTTTTCCTGTTACCCCTGTGAAAATAAAAAAAATTGGGTCTAAACTAACATTTTTGTGAAAAAAGTTAAATGTTAATTTTTTTCTTCCACATTCCAAAAATTCCTGTGAAGCACCTGAAGGGTTAATAAAGTTCTTGAATGTGGTTTTGAGCACCTCGAGGGGTGCAGTTTTTAGAATGGTGTCACTTTTGGGTATTTTCTTTCATAAAGACCCCTCAAAGTGACTTCAAATATGATGTGGTCCCTAAAAAAATGTTTTTGTAAATTTTGTTGGAAAAATGAGAAATCGCT
This sequence comes from Phyllobates terribilis, assembly GCF_046119375.1. NCBI lineage: Eukaryota > Metazoa > Chordata > Amphibia > Anura > Dendrobatidae > Phyllobates > Phyllobates terribilis. Next base: position 210,372,667 of record NW_027362769.1, on the reverse strand, counting down.
GGTCAACTTTTAACCCTTATAGCTCCCTAACAAAAAAAAATTTTGGTTCCAAAATTGTGCTGATGTAAAGTAGACATGTTGGAAATGTTATTTATTAACTATTTTATGTGACATATCTCTCTGATTTAAGGGCATGAAAATTCAAAGTTTGAAAATTGCAAAATTTTCAAAATTTTCGCCAAATTTCAGATTTTTTCACAAATAAACGCAAGTTATATAGAAGAAATTTTACCACTATCATGAAGTACAATATGTCATGAAAAAACAATCTCAGAATCAGGGGGATCCGTTGAAGCATTCCAGAGTAATTACTTCATAAAGTGACAGTGGTCAGAATTGAAAAAATTGGCCCGGTCACGAAGGCAAAAACAGGCTCTGGTGCGAAGTGGTTAAACTAAATACTCTAAAACCACGGGGACTGAACAGCGAAATAGAGTTATTCGCCTTTAATGACTGACAGGCGGACTGCAAGTACCATACCACCTTAAGGTATATAAGGACACCATGTAACTGGGTTAGACTATCCCTGATGAAGACAGCCGCTGCTGTCGAAACGCGTTGGATTTGTCCCTAACCCAGTGGAGGAGACGCTCATAGGCCTCCGTACCCAGTGCACCTTGCGCACCAAGTGACGCCGCGTCACATTGCTCCTCTCACGCGCTTTCTGCGGGAAGCGCGTCCTCTCTCTCTCTCTCCACCCGGATCTACGCGAGCTCGCGGCAGTCACCGGCCGGGACTCCGCTCTCGCTCCGGCTCTCAGCACATCCTGACGCAACCCCTGGACTGCGGACTGTGAGTATAATCGGGCCACGGCCCCCTACAGGAACACGCTGAACTCCCTCAATGTGAGTAGACTCTATACATTTTACCATCATCCTCAGACTTTGCAGTGAGACACTGCAACCTGACCTTGCAGCCTGAGCCTCCTGCTGCACCCACCTCACCAAGAAGGTGACCTACTTTGCCTTTTACCCACACTGAATCACCAATAGACCCCCTACCAGGACACGTCCATCTACAGTGTAAGTAGTACTGAACTGCGGACCACCCTTAATAAATACCGCAGCCCTTACTCCCACTCACAACAATATACCTTCCCAATAGGACGTTGGTAGTATCCCTGACTCTGCCATAGACAGTGCAGCAAGAGCCTCCTGCTGCACCTATCTGACGGGGACAACCATCAGAATCGCAATATCCCCCCTAACCTACAACAGGCTCGTTACACCCTTAGCAGGACACGTCCACCACAAGGGTGAGTAACTTGTAACACCGGACTACCATCGGATAAGTACCATAGACACCACCTCTACTTACTCCCTTACACTTACCTCCATAGGACATTGGCCGCATTTTGACCTTACCAAACTATCTACGGAGCCATACCACCGCACTACTATTGGGCATTCTCAGGATACCTATTATAGCCCACTAAGCAGGTAATTTATCGCTTTTTTCTTTTCAAATTAACATAGTGCAAAGCCACTTGAGTAATACTCCTACTGTATCCCCTAAACAGCTCTATAAGAAGCTAATCCATAAGGAAAACAGCCCAAGCAGGATACCCGCACGGCCAGCTTCTGGCTGCCTGCCAATCGCCAATCTAATAGAAGGTACAACAAAAATTGGTCATTAATTGGTACTAAAAACCACTACCCACGGTTCTAATTATTTGTCCTCTACCCTAGGTACCATTGCCCTCTATCCCAGGCACAATTACAGCACATCGTCCATAAAGCACCCTACCTGCGGCCAGGACTACACCCACCGACCACAGTAGGTAATCTAGAGACAACCAAAACAATCCCAATATATTCTTTATATATCAAACCTAACACCTATTATCTCTCCTCCTAGGTTTACGTGCCTCTACCTCTCAGCCCTTGAATTTCACTGTTCTACCTCAAGAACCTGAGGAGTATGTGCTTTATCTCTTAACTATCTATTTATTTAAATTACTTATTTAATTATTTAATTAATTATACATTGTCTATTCATTTAGGCCCTCCCCCCTTTGATATCATTGTGTATCACTGTGTTTTTTAAGGTGCCTTTTAACGAATACTTTTAAATTCTACTTGTCTCATTCAATAAAAGTTTTTATCTATATACAAAAAAACACGTTCTCCCGATTCCTTTTTCACTACTGCTAGCGAGAATTTATATTTCAACGAATAGTCAACGTTACATATGTTGGCAAGTCTTTGTGAGCAGCAGAGGGCAGTAGTTGAATACAAGCTCCAACATGCCCATTGTTATCCCCGTAAACGTCCGCACATAAGAGCTGATGAGTGGGCATGGATTTCTGACATCTGTGCCGTTCTCCAAAACTTTGAGGACTTGACCAATCTGGTGAGCAGCGATGACGCCATAATCAGCGTAATCATCTCACTTCCCTGTCTACTGAAATGCTTGCTACTCACAATTAAAGAGGAGGCTTTAACTGAACCGAACTGCAACCAAAACAAAATAATTCTATTCTGTTCCCTATTAATGTTAGCTACATTTAGTATAGGGACAGGTGCTAGGTATCATATGCTGTAAATGAGTGTTCATTCTGGTCACATACATCTCTTCCACTATCTATAACTTGATTGCTTTTTTCCAAAAACTCATTGACAGATTAATTATTTTTACTGTCATCTGTACTTAGAAATTCATCAAAGCAGGCAGGTTTGCTTGCATTCCTCCACAGTTTAGTGCTGCCATGTAGAAAAAAAAAAACTCTTATAAGGGCTGATTCAAATCTATTCTATTTTCTACAATACTACTATATTACCTCTCTTATCTGCAATTTGTGTACAGTCAGCTACCACACAAGGGATAGCATATTGCAGTCATCTAGTCAGGGATTATTATAATCCGTGCTGCTGCAACAAAAAACAAAAAAAATAAAAAAATGTCTATTCTAATCCATATTAATACCCCTTTTGCTGCATTTAGTATAGGGACAGGTGATAGGTATCATCTGCAAGAAATGAGTCTTCATTCTGGTCACATACATCTATTACACTGTCTATAACTTGATTGCTTTTTTCCAAAAAATAATTGACTGATTCATAATTTTAATGGTGCTTTGTACTCAGAAATTCATGTAAGGAGGCAGGGTTGCTTGGATTGCTCCACAGTTTGGTGCTGCCACGTACCAAAAAAACTGATGTCAGGGCTGATTCAAATGTATTCTGTTTTCTACAATATTACTATATTATCTCTCTAATCTGCAATTTGTGTACAGTTAGCTATCACACAAGGGATAGCATATTGCAGGCATCTACTAAGGGATTATTTCCTTATAGTCCATGCTGCAACCAAAAAAAAAATTATATTCTATTCCCTATTAATACCGCTGTTAGCTGCATTTAGTATAGGGACAGGTGTTAGGTATCATCTGCTGGAGCCTTCATTCTGGTCACATACATCTCTTCCACTGTCTATAACTTGATTGCTTTTTTCAAAAAACTCATTGACAGATTTGTGATTTTACAGTGATCTGTACTCAGAAATTCATCAAAGCAGGCAAAATTAACTGATTTAATGTGTCCATTCTCAGTTTCTCTGTAGCTTGTGTGTGTAAGAGGTAGTGGTGGGAGACTTTATGTTACTGGAGCTGGAATTACCACTTCAGAACTCTCTAGTGCTTTGTTTCTATCCATTTCTGGGTGCTTCTTGAAGGATGTTTGGGGTCATTGTTCTGCTGTCCTGCTGGAAGACCCATGACCTAGGATGCAAACCCAGCTTTCTGGGCACTACATTCTAACCCAAAATCCTTTGGGAATCTTCACATTTCATTATGCCTTGCACACAGTCAAGGCACCCAGTGCCTTTAATTGTTGGCCACATTCCTTTTACATTAAACAGTAGAATGATAACAAAAAGTTCTATCATGGTCTCATCCGTCCACAAGACACCTGCTGGCCGTCTAAAAACAGTGGAGGCCACCTGCTGGCACTCTGTAAATTGTGATGGCTGCATGTTGGCACTCCAAGTTTCAAACTTTACAGAATATAGATGAAAAAGAAAATTTGACCACCTCAGATGGATACATTATATTGCAGTAGCAATATACGACTATGCAAAGCATAGCCGGCTGCTGGCTCTCCAAAAATGCTTAATGAAGGCAGGCTGCTGGCCCTCTAAAAATGTTGAGTGAGGGCCGGTTGATGGACCTCCAAGTTGCCAACTTTTCAGAATACATACGAAAAAGAAAAATTGACCACCTCAGATATCCATCCATTACATTGCAGTAGCAATATATGGCTATGCAAAGCATAGCTGTCTGCTGGCCCTCCAAAAATGCTTAGTAAGGGCTGGCTGCTGGCCCTCTAAAAATGTTCAGTGAAGGCCGGCTGTGGCCCTCTAAAATTTGAGCAGGGGTACAGTTATAAGATTATCTCAGCACAGGAACATTTTTTTAAACACATCCAATTGTGGAAATTATTATTATTATAAGATCTATTGATTAAAACTTTAAAATTAACTTTGTTAGTGGGAAACTTTAATCATAGAGAATGCAAAAAACATTGTTGAAAACCACCTTATAAAACAAACCTCCCCAATAATGTGGAGACAATGATAGGTAAGTGGGCAAATGTGTATGCAATGAACATGATATACCATTTGAAAAATATTTAAATCATTAATGCACATATTATACAATGGATATGGACTCATAAGCAAGGGAAAAAAAAACAAATCAACAAAAAAAAACTTTCAAGTAAATAAACATAGTATAATTCCTATAGGTCATCCCTTTTGGCCGTTTGGCTTCTAGCTTTGTGGTGTCTAGCTTTTCAGCTTTTCTTCTACCAGTTTCTACCTCTATCCAGCAAAGTAACTTTTTCAATTCAAAAAATTGGAAAATATTTTTTACGATTCCATTATGGCTATCCAAAAAATACTTCACAGGTCCTGAATATGTTATTTTTTTGTACTAATGTTGTAAATATGCTCTGCTATTCTTTTTTTTATTTTTTGACTTGTGCAACCAATGTATTTTATGTCTCAAGCAACACACTCAATACAGTAGATTACATGAGTAGTATCATAATTAATACGAACAGAGCAATCACTGGAGAAGGACATCATGGTCGGAAGAATAGAAGGAACAAGGCGAAGAGAAAGACCAGCAACCCAATGGCTTGATACTATCAAAATAATGGTGGAGAAGACCCTGGTGGACCTATCTAGGCTTGTACATGATCTATCTTCCTACAGAGCGTTCATCCATCAAGTTTTATATGCAGTGTCAATGGTTGTGCATGCAGCTCCCCGAGGGTTCGGTCGCTGCAGAGTTATTGCATCTCACCCAGAGGTGTGATATCTCACTTCCAGGTAAGGATGGAGTGTGGCTCAGGACCCTAGCACCCACATGAACTACACCACATTTCTGGGGGACAGGGTGACGATGCTCCCAAGAGTGAGCACAACAGTCCCTGTCCCTGGCTGGAGTGGGGAGAGGGAACACCTAGAAAGGGGGAACCCGGTAGTGTGTGGGTGGGGAGAGTAGATCCCGGGTGCACTGTATAGGGGAGTATATATGGTGGGCACCATCTTAGAGTCAGAGTAGAAAGTGGCAGAAAGTAGAAGAGAGCAGAGAGAGCAGGAGGCGGGGAGCAGGGGCTCAGCATGGGCTCTGCTCCGCAGGCAGGCCAAGTCTTAAGGCCTGGGCCTGGAGGAGAATGAAGGAAGGGAGAAGAACGGAGGAAGCTCTAGGAGAAGACTGAAGGGACTCCAGGGGTGCGGACCGGCCAGCCGCCACCGCACGCCCGCCGCTACCAGAGTAGGGGGGTCAGGCCAAGAAAAGGGAACCGGATCCCTCATCTAGGAGAGCATCTACGCTCAGCTAGCAACTGGAGGCCGTGGCATTGTACATGCACGGCCCCTCACTACACTCGTTAGGAAGGCACCACATAGGACCCAGGGAAACGGAACATACGTTTGCCCGCCAAGGCCCGAGGCAGCTGGACAGAAACGTGGTCACTTGTGGGGTACGACAGGCCAGAGGAAGCACACACGAAGGGGTTCCTGAAAAGCGCTCCAAAGGTACCTGGGAGTTGGCCGAGCCCCTCACCTGGTGAGCACAGCACGACGTGGGCAGCCATCATCTTCAGAAGTGGCTTGGAGTGTAAAACTGTGAGTAAAGACCCTGAACTGCATCACTAGACTCTGAGTCATTACTGCTGCTCCCGCGCACCATCACCCCCACCATTTGCACTCACTGCCCTGAGGCTATACTCCTCCCGTGGGGAGTTATACTACCCCCTGCTGCGCACACAACATCAGCCTCAGCGGTCTGCCCGCAGCGGCGGTTCTCAGTGACCGCAATCCACGGGTGGCGTAGTCGGACATTTAATCGTGAACACCTCATAAATAGACTGCCACTGATTTGACCACCCTGAGCCATGGGACCAGGTCGCCGCCACGGAGACTACAACCCCGAACATCCACAAAAAGGCCCGGTTCCGGGTTCCCACACTTCCCAGGGGGCTCGTCAACTTTGGCGTAGTCGGCAGGATCGAAACCAACCCGTTATCATCGGGTATTGTGTGCCTAGAGACTGTTTCACTGTATTGAATGTGGCGCCCGCCCCAGAAGAACAGACGCCATTATGTGCGCGCCAAAAGACAACAAGAAGCCACCACCCATCGTGGGCCAGGTCCCAGAATGGCGCCAAAGACGGAGCCCACCCCCAACAGCCATGAGTGCGGCAGCAGAGATGTCCATCAACGTGGGGGGGGCTGCCCCTGAGAGTGATTGTCAGCAGATTGCCCCGGGACCACCCCCAACAGGGGCGGAAGGGAAAGAAAACCGAGGGGCAGGGTGTGGTTTGGATCAGTCTTGGCAGACCACGCCCGGAGATGGCGAGCAGCAGCAGCCCCAGTACCCGTGCCAGTGGCCTACTGCAGGCCGAAGTGGCTCCGTGCAGCCTCACGGAGCTGATGGCCCAGCTCCCCGGAGAAGACCCTGAATTCTTCCGGGCTGGATTGGAGGAGTTGGATCGGAGGATGGTCCCGGCGCAGTGGGAGGCCATTGCGGGGTGGAGAGAAGAGATGGGCCGGCGGGTCTCGGCCCGGCGGCAAGAGGTGCCGCAGCCACCCAGCAGTGAGCCTGCCCCTGAGGACGGAGGAGGACCGCCGGAGGCTGAGAGCGGCGCTGCAAAGGGAGCAGGTAAGGGGGACACCCCTGATGCCAGCCAGGGCGCCACCAACCTGCCCCTGGACCCTGTCGCGGAGCCGATCGCCCCGGAAGTTGCTGCACCCCCTCCGCTCCTGCCGCCTGCACCTAGGCCCGAAGCCCCAAGCGCAGCCGCCGGACCACGTTCCACGCCGTGCCCCGTGATCCCGGGTGCGGCCGGAAGCAGCCCGATTGCAAGGCCTGACCTCCCCAGGCGCCTTCCAACAGCGTGCGCCCCCGGTCCCAACACTACCATCCTTAGAGACCGACCTATACAGCCAGCTCGCCGGACCTGATGGAGAGCCGGTCCCCCTGCCACGCGGATGGGTTCACCACTGCCATCGGAGGGACCTGTCCGCAGGGGCCGAAGCCCCGCTTGCTCCGCTCCTGCCCGCTCCACAACCAGTCGCCATCCCCCAGATCCCTGAGGAAGAGGTCCAGATAGAGTGGGACCAGACCGGGGAGGACCTAATGGGGTTCTCACAAGAGACGCGGGCGGCCGCAGCTCGCAGGCGGGAGTTCTGCTGTCGTGAGATAGAACAACTAGAGAGGGAGGAGCGGGCGCGGCGCCAGAGGCAGGAACAGCTACAGGCCCGGAGCGCGGCGGAGAAGACCCGGACCCGCCGAGACCCACAAGCTGCACGCGGTCCCACAGTAACTGGGATCGTGGTTAAATTTCACCAGGAGAAGGGGTGGGGTTTTATCCGGGACCCAACGACCGACACAGACCTTTTTGTTAATAGAAGGGATGTGGAAAGTCGTCTGCCAGCGGGTCACCCGAAACGGGATCTCTTTCCGGGAGATCGGGTAACATACACCCGACATCGAGGACTGCGAGGGTGGTACGCTCTTAACGTCCGGAGGGTGGAAGAGCACCACTACTCTGAACCCTGCTATGCGGAGGACCCGGATGCGAATGAGCTTGAAGAGGATGAGGAGCCAGGATACCGCTACTGAAGCGCAGCAATAAGAGATTGTACATAGTTGCCCACCAGGGTGAAGAAGGTCAGTGCCACACCGTTGGTGGATTACAGAAAGTTTACCCGGTTAAGGGTTGTTGTAAAAGTCTATATGTTTGTTAAAGTTACCCGAAAAGGGTCTGTGAGTAATCCGGCTGAGGACTGGGAGCAGCCAAACCCTTTTCTATCCGGCTGAGGACTGGGAGCAGCCACATCTGTAAATAGTTGCACTTCTTAAGGTGCCCTCTACTGGTTTTATATACACCTACCTCAAAAGATGTCTGAAGATGTTTGTTGCACTTAGTGAAGTTGCACCTTGTTGGGTGACATGGACACCTGGTCGCAGCAAGGACTGTGACTTGCTAAAGAGACTTCGTTGTAAGAATGATGCTGAAAATAATTTGTGTTTTCTACGGGAAGAAATGTTTTATATACATGCATCTGCCAAGAGTTATATATTTGAAAGAAAGTTTTATGTCTATTAAAGAGTAAAGTTTAATAATGCTAAAAGTAACAGGAAAAGTTGTCTCCCATAAAGGGAAAAGAAAAAGAGAAAAATGTTGAATTGCTTTTATATGGTTGCATTTAAAATGATTTTTTTTGCATGTCTTGTAATCAAATGTCTTTTGCTCTGTTCCAGCCCGCAGACGTGCTGTGTTTTACCAGGGGAGAATGTAGCGCCCTGAGGGTTCGGTCGCTGCAGAGGTATTGCATCTCACCCAGTGGTGTGGTATCTCACTTCCAGATAAGGATGGAGTGTGGCTCAGGACCCTAACACCCACATGCACTACACCACATTTCCGGGGGACAGGGCGACGATGCTCCCAAGAGTGAGCACAACAGTCCCTGTCCCTGGCTGGAGTGGGGGGAGGGAACACCTAGAAAGGGGGAACCCGGTAGTGTGTGGGTGGGGTGCACTGTATAGGGGAGTATATATGGTGGGCACCATCTTTGAGTCAGAGTAGAAAGTGGCAGAAAGTAGAAGAGAGCAGAGAGAGCAGGAGGCGGGGAGCAGGGGCTCAGCATGGGCTCTGCTCCGCAGGCAGGCCAAGTCTTAAGGCCTGGGCCTGGAGGAGAACGAAGGAAGGGAGAAGAACGGAGGAAGCTCTAGGAGAAGACTGAAGGGACCCCAGGGGTGCGGACCGGCCAGTCGCCACCGCACGCCCGCCGCTACCAGAGTAGGGGGGTCAGGCCAAGAAAAGGGAACCGGATCCCTCATCTAGTGGAGGAGAGCAACTACCCTCAGCTAGTAACCGGAGGCGGTAGCATTGCACGTGTTACGGCCCCTCACTACACCCGTTAGGAAGGCACCACATAGGACCCAGGGAAACGGAACATACGTTTGCCCGCCAAGGCCCGAGGCAGCTGGACAGAAACGTGGTCACTTGTGGGGTACGACAGGCCAGAGAAAGGACACACGAAGGGGGTACTGAAAAGCGCTCCAAAGGTACCTGGGAGTTGGCCGAGCCCCTCACCTGGTGAGCACAGCACGACGTGGGCAGCCATCATCTGCAGAAGTGGCTTGGAGTGTAAATACTACCCCCTGCTGCGCACACAACATCAGCCTCAGCGGTCTGCCCGCAGCGGCGGTTCTCAGTGACCGCAATCCACGGGTGGCGTAGTCGGACATTTAATCGTGAACACCTCATAAATAGACTGCCACTGGTTTGACCACCCTGAGCCACGGGACCGGGTCGCCGCCACGGAGACTACAACCCCGAGCATCCACAAAAAGGCCCGGTTCCGGGTTCCCACACGTCCCAGGGGGCACGTCATGTAACATGCTGGAGGACAGTAGCCATGGTCAAGCTGCCGATTCATGTCGTCCTGGCACTCTACAGGAAAATCTTGTCCCTGTCCCAGTGTGCTGTCTCGTGTAGGGTGTGTTACACTCACTTGTAGGCTGCAGCAATCCACTGTCTTCAGTTCTCCATATTTAGGAACAGCCCAGATCAGGGAACACCAGGTTCGTTCCAACACATAAAAGTTTACTGGACAGTTCAAGTACATCAGATTGAACACGCAGTAACGGGCACAGCACCCTCTTGTTACCTTAATACAGTACATTTCCAGCCTTTCTTTCCATTCTGCTTGGACTAACCCTACCCTTAATGTTCCTGTCAGCCCCAGGGATTCCCTGACAGCCCCAGGGATTCCCTGACAGCCCCAGGGATTCCCTGACAGCCCCAGGGATTTCCTGTCCGGTTCCGCAGTATTACCGAGATCTGTTACCTTTCCCTCACGCAGTTCCATGTCCATCTTCCTGTGTCCGGAAGGGGTTAAGGGGCTCTCCATAGCACCTGCATGGAGCCTTAGGCTCTGGACATTGTAGGAATGTCCGCAGGCAATTTTTCAGGGCCTCATACCGTCCAGAACTATTTCTACTCCTTTTGCTATCAGCCCACTGAACCTTGAACTTGACCTTGTTACTGTCTCTAACGAACTCCTTACAAAACAGGAAGCAGTTCCCTTTTTAATGACACTACACCCCTCCTCATGTGGGCTAGTCCCAAACATTAACTGTATTTTTTTACTAATGTCTTAGCTTACCTACAGTCATTATCTTTATCCTAAGCACTAAGCTATGTCTTATCCTGATCTTAACATGCACTATACACTATGCATTACTTATACATTACACATTGCCATAGTACATGGCAATTCACATATCACTTACTACACAATATAGACTGAAAATCGCAGGACATAGTTCACACTTCACATAACACAATATATGTAAAAGATGCAGATCATTATACACATGATGCAATTGTTGTCTTCGGGGGCAGGAACACAACAGTACAGTCCACACCCTTACAGTTGTGTATTTATATCTCTTGATTTTAATCAATTTTTAATGATAAAGCTTTCCTTGACAACAGTTTTTTAATCAGAGCAAATACACTTTACTCTGATGAACTCTCCTTAACGAATAGAGTCCCGTAAGGTTGTGTTTCCACTGACAGGCTTCCTGAAAATGGAGCATTCTACCTTTTTCGATATAGAGCTGCCTGTTAAAGCAATGTCCAGAAATTCAGTGTGAACAGGGGCAATACTCGTGAGTTGCAAATTAATGTCATTGTTGTTGAGATATTTGCTGACGTTCGGTATGGTCTCTATGCAGTCTGACCAGAGGATCAGGATATCATCCACATAGCGGCCATACCAGACTATACTAGATGAAAAGGGAAAATACAATTGTATATGTTTGGATACAGGACAATTGGCTGATAGTAGAAGATGTGAATGAGGTAGTCAATGCTAGTACACATGTGAAAAAAACGGTAATCTTGTCCAGCACTCGCTCTCCAAGACTCCAAATTAAAAAAGAGCTTTATTGATCGATTAAAAAGTTTGAAAACGACACATGATGAAAAAACATGATGCTCTGAGAAAAATCCTACTCGTTTCGAACCTAGAAATATGTATGGTTCTTAGTCATTTAATCAGGTGGGCTGAACATTTTATTTTTGTGAATAGTTAACATTAATACAGGAGACGATGGATTTTGGATCACTGAGAGCACATAAAAAACTATACATTGTCACTCGCTAGTGTCAGCTATTTGTGCGGGGAAGCAGTTTTGTGACATTGAGTGCAAAGAGCAATAGTGCAGCATAGAAGATCCAGATATCAGGGATTGCTCAGTTTAAAGAAGCATTCTCATCAAAGTTTTTATCCTCTGAGTCTTAATATATTGCAATCACTATATTTTGTAGCACTGTGTACTTACTATTGCTCATTTTACCTTTCTACCCAGTTATTTATTCTGTTTTCTCTGCTCTATATAGAAACAGGAAGTCTCTATTCCCTGTATGACTCATTCCCCTCTTCATCTCCTGACCCAGCAGCTCTGCTCTTCCCCCTGCCTGGGACTTTTGCAGTGACTCATGACTCATACAGGGAAAATTGACCTCCTGTTTCTACACAGAGTTTAGAAGAATTCCGCTAGTCAGTTTTTAATCACGTGATGTCAGAAACCTAATGGAAAAGAGAAGAATTAACTGGGTAGAAAGGCAAAATGAGCAATTGTAAGTACACAGTGCTATATAATATGATAACAGCACTATATTAAGAGGGTACAAATTTTAATGGGAGGAGGAGTGCTTCTTTAAGTTGATTCCTCTTCTCGTTCCTACTTCACAGACAGTGATCCTGTGGGAGTAAAAAGGCTCATGAAGATTGTCAAAGCCCTTGAAGATCTGTGGGCCCTAAAGAACATTGATAAATTATTCAAAAGAGCAGGATTGCTGCCTCCGTGTAGTCTGAACCCACAGGCGTTGTGGTCTGCTGAGCAGAAGTTTAGAAGCTGGATCCATGAAAGGGATCTGGATCATGAAAAGTGATTCACGTCATGCTTTCCATTTCACTGTTGTGCTAGTGAGCGGAGAAATAAATAAGAAGATATCCAAACCTCTTTCCAATATTGCTGGGTCCCACTGAGAGTACTGTGAGGAATAGACTCATGCAACAGGAATCAGTTGTGAAGCATTTGTGAACAGATGCTGTGATCTAGTGGCCAGAGGCAATAAAGGAAGTAACCAAAAATGACATAAGAACCGAAAAGAAGATGGAGAAAAGGGAGAAGCTAGATGCACAGAGGGACTTCTGATCTGCTGTGACGCTGCAAGAAAATACAAAAGCCACAGAGGCCAGTTTAGTCACCACCAGGAGTTGTAACAAGTGACCTGTGAAGCAAGGTCTGCTCAAACTCTAGAGAAGTGTGGCCGGAAACGTGACTCGCCCCCTGGGCCTAGTGTGGACGTGTGTGGGATTCCCGGAGCCGGGTCTCTGGGGGTTGTAGAGTCCGTGGCGGTGACCCGGTCCCGTGGCTCAGGGTGGTCAGGCCGATGGCGGTATTTTGTGGGGGTTTTAGGTTAATTGTCCGACTACGCCACCCGTGGATTGCGGTCAGCGCGGACCGCCGCTGCAAGGCAGACCGCTGGGGCTGATGGTGTGTGCTGCTGAGGTAGTGTGACTCCCCACAGGAAGAGTGGAGCCCCAGGGCAGTGTAGTTGATGGTGAGGGTGATAGTGCACAGGAGTCCCAGCACTAGTAGTGCTGGTGCGGCAATGAAGCAGGAACGACTCAGAGTCTTTCCAGTGCAGTTCAGGGTCTTTACTGGTGATATTAAGGCAGACCCTCCCGGGAGTACTGTCTAACATAAGGGGCCTGGTCAGTCTGCGAGCAAACAGGAGTTCCCCTGGCCAGGTGGAGTTGTAGGCCTCCCCGTCTATCTGCACTCTTTCTGGCTACCTTGCTGTAAGCGGGTAGAAGTAGCCCACGTCCCTGAGTATACCGTGTGGTGCTCACCCGTATGGCTGGTGACTTGGGGCCTTCTGTTAGCCTCCGCTCCTGGATGGCGGTGCTGGTCCCTTCCTTGTGACGGAGCCTCCGGGCTTCTATGGCCGGAGGACCTGAAATCCCCTGCCGGCTGGTTTCTGCTGCTGGGTGAATATCAGTACCCACAGCCTCGGACTCCGGTGTCCGGTACTTGGATTCTTCTGTCAGGGCGAGCTATATCTCTGCTTAGCTTCCAGCCCCTGGTCTTCTGCTACTGCTCTTACAGAGCTCCTGCTGTAACTCTCCCTGTGTCTGGAACTGTCTCCAGGCTCTGACTGAACTCACTAATCCCGCCCCAGACCCAGTTTATAAGGGCAGATTCCTCCCCTCCCAGGTCTGGGCAGGAAGTGTTGCATGCTTAAGGGCTCCTGACCAGAGAAACCTCCCACTTGCTCTCAGATGTAATATTTCTATTACTGTGGCAACCAGACCCCTGGGGTGCCACAAACGCATATGTGGCACTCCAGGAGTCTGGTTGCCACAGTGGCATTGCCTCCCTCACAAGGGGTGATGCCATGCCTGGAAGCAAGCAGGGGTCCCCTAATCAGGTATACAAACAAACAACACTTTCCTGGCTCCAGACCAGGAAGGGGAGCTCCTCCCCTTAGCAACTGGAATCTGGAGGCGGGGTTAGTTAGAGTTAGTGAGAGGAGTTGAAGACGGGACAGCGACGAGGAAAGACCTGGGGAGTGTAGCTGCATGGCTGCTCACCCCAGAGAGGAGCGCAGAAGAACCGGACACCGGAGTCCGTGGTTGTGGAGCACTGAAGGCCCAGCAACAGAATCCAGAGGGCTGGAGACTGCAGGTCTCCTGGCCCCATCAGACGCCCGGAAGCTCAGCAGCACCATAGGGCCCAGCACCGCCACGTGGGAGCGACACTCCAGGAAGGCCCGAGCTGCCTGCCATATGGGTGAGCACAAAGATGTTTTACTCAGGGACGAGGGCCACAGCACAGCTATAAGCAGCAGGGCCAAAGAGATTAGCGCAGAGGGAAGGCCTACAACTTCACCTGGCGAGGTGGATTTGTGGCGCCCCTGCTGGTTCAGTCGCCACAGAGGTACTGCATCTCACCCAGAGGTGTGGTATCTCACTCTCGGGTAAGGAAGGAGTACTGCCCGGGACCCTAACACCTGCATCCAACACTACACTACTCGAGACCGGCAGGAGGGGCATGACGCGCTGCTCCTCTGCTGAGCCCTGTCCCTGGCTGGAGTGGGGGGAACCAAAGTAGGGGGAACAATGTAGTGGGTGTGGGTGGAGGAAGAGGTTCAGGGGAGCTCAGTAAGAAGTGATATAAAAAGGGATGGAACAATCTAGAAGGGTTCCAGTCAGAAGAGTTCCAGTCAGAAGAAGAAGTGAGAGAGAGTCAGAGGAGAAGTTGGGAGCAGGAGCTCTGCAGGAGCTCTGCTCAGGGGAAGCACGGGCCTGAGTGAAGAGGCCCAGGAGAAGGAGAGGAGGAAGGAAGGGGAACAGAGAGAAGGCTCCAGGAGTGAAGAAAGGATCCCAGGGGTACGGGCAGTGCTGGAGGCCAGCCGTACGCCCGAGTCTACCAGGCGGTGGAGGGATCGGGTCGCAGAGGGGACGGGCCCCTAACTAGTGAGAATTGCAATATTCAACTAGGTAACCAGAGGGTGCAGCATTTCAGGTGCTACAGCCCAAAATCACATCTAACTCACCGAAAAGGTGGCCATAGAGGACTCAGGGGAAAGAGAAGACGTCGCCCGACAAGGTCCGCTGTCACTGGATTGGGACACTGGGTGTGAGGTGCAGGGAGACGGCAGAAGGAACACACAGAAGGGGGTCCCGTTATGTACTCCGGAGGTACCTGAGGGTTGGCTGAGCCCCTGCCCGGTGAACGCAGCACGACGTGGGAAGTTATGATCTGCAGTTGTAACCAGGAGCAAAGTGAGAACTGTGAGTAAATCCGGAAGACTGCATCACCACTGTGTCTGTGAATTATTACTGCTGCGCTATCACCCCCTGCACTACACTGCACCACGAGTGCTACCTCAATATCAACAACATCTACACTGCCCTGGAGCTAAGCTCTGCCTGTGGAGAGCTGAACCAACTCTGCTGCATTAACAACAGCTCCAGAGGTCCTGCTCCGCAGCGGCGGCTCCCTTTAGTCGCATACCACAGGTGGCGTCACGAACTTTATACAAGAATTTTAATTCCCCTGTAAATAACCCCTTTTATTGACCGCCCTGGGTCACGGACCGGGTCACCGCCACTGTGACATCTCCCCTAGCAATGACCGGCCCGGCACCGAGTACCCCACGGCCCAGGGGGCGCGTCATACTTGGCGTCACGAACAGGATATGAACCCACCCGTTATCACCGGGTATTGTGCGCCTAGAGACTGTGTTCTATACTGAATGTGGCGCCCACCCCAGAAGAACGGGCGCCATTATGTGCGAGACCAAAGACAACAAGAAACCACTTCCCATCATGCGCCGGGTTCCAGAATGGCGCCAAAAGCGGGGCCCGACCCGAGCAGCAGTGACCATGTATGTAGATATGTCCATCAAGGTGGGGGGGCCGCCCCTAGGTGTGGCCGACAGCAAGCTGCCATGGAACCGCCCCCTAAAGGGGAGAGGAGAAGAGAAACAGTGGAGACAGGGTGTGGTCTCCAGCAGTCTAGACAGACCGCACCCGGCAGGCAAGATGGAGAGAGGTCAGCCTGAAGCTCCGTCTTGTGGCCTGCAAAGGAGTGCATCACCCCTCACCTTGGAGGGAATGCTGTTGAAACTGTCCCTGGAGGATACTGGATTCCTCCGAGATGAGGTGCAGGAGCTGGGCAGGCGAATGGAGGAGGCCCAGCAAGCTGCAATTGCTGCCTGAAGAGTGGAGCTCGTGGAGAAGATGATGACCCGGCAGCAGTTGGCGCTGCAAGTGACCGGCAGCACCCCAGCCCTGGCGGAGCTGCACCTTGACCAGGAGGTGTCGGGCCGAGCTGAAGCGATTGCGGGAGCAGGTAGGAGCGATATCCCTGTCCCGGACGCCGCTGGCGCTGATAAGTTTCTGGTCCCCCTGCAGGAACCTCCTTCCCCGGGCGCTTTCAACACCGACCCTGGTGACAAGGTCGCCTACACCAGGCACAGAGGGGAACGGGGCTGGTACGCTCTCCGTGTGCACCGGGTAGAGGAGGATATGCCCCTGTAGGTTGAGGCTGATGACCCGGCTGAGTCAGCCTGCAGCAACCAAGTGTTTCCCAGGAGGGAGCACCACTATTGAACTCCCTGTTTAAAAATGTGTATATAGTTACCTGGAAGAGTACAGCACTGCTTAAGTTTATGTTGAAGAAGTTTGTTTTTGTGTGACTTTAAAGTTCTATAAGTGTACCTGGTAAGGGTAAAAGGACTGAAGGGTTATGAATGATGAATAACCGACAAACTTTCCATGTAAATAGTTTGCACTCCTTAAAGTGCCTCTTATTGGTTTTATATACAAAGACCTCAGAACAAAAACCCGTTTGGCGTGGCCGAAGACGTGGTCCAACGACTGGATCATCTATGCCCTGCAGCCGCGCCCAGGGCCTACTTTGAGGGTTTGCGGACGGGTCCCTCTTGTTCATCAGAATTGCACCTTGTTTAAGTGGAATGGACAACCTGTTACAGATCGCGCTGTAGCCTGCTAAAAATGTTTTATATGAGAAATGTTTTATATGTGTGGAGAAAAATGTTCTTTAAAAAGTTTTATATAGTAACCTGTAACGTTTAAGTAATGTGCCTCCCATAAAGGGAAGAAACAGTTTGTTTATAATCCTATATGCGAATGCATTCTAAAAATTGTATGTCTAAAACCGTGTTTTACTCTGTTCCAGCCCGCGGACGTGCTGTGTTTTACCAGGGGGGTATGTGGCGCTCCTGTGGACTCAGTCGCCACAGAGGTACTGCATCTCACCCAGAGGTGTGGTATCTCACTCTCAGGTAAGGAAGAAGTACTGCCCGGGACCCTAACACCTGAATCCAACACTACACTACTCCAGACCGGCAGGAGGGGCAAGATGCGCTGCTCCTCTGCTGAGCCCTATCCCTGGCTGGAGTGGGGAGTACCAAAGTAGGGGGAACCATGTAGTGGGTGTGGGTGGAGGAAGAGGTTCAGGGGAGCTCAGTAAGAAGTGATATAAAAAGGGATGGAACAATATAGAAGGGTTCCAGTCAGAAGAGTTCCAGTCAGAAGAAGAAGTGAGAGAGAGTCAGAGGAGGAGTTAGGAGCAGGAGCTTTGCAGGAGCTCTGCTCAGGGGAAGCGCGGGCCTGAGTGAGGAGGCCCAGGAGAAGGAGAGGAGGAAGGAACGGGAGCAGAGAGAAGGCTCCAGGAGTGAAGAAAGGATCCCAGGGGTACGGGCAGTGCTGGAGGCCACCCGTACGCCCGAGTCTACCAGGCGGTGGAGGGATCGGGTCGCAGAGGGGACCGGCCCCTAACTAGTGAGAATTGCAATAGTCAACTAAGTAACAGCAGCATTTCAGGTGCTACAGCCCAAAATCACATCTAACTCACCGAAAAGGTGGCCATAGAGGACCCAGGGGACAGAGAAGACGTCGCCCGACAAGGTCCGCTGTCACTGGATTGGGACACTGGGTGTGAGGTGTAGGGAGACGACCAGAAGGAACACACAGAAGGGGGTCCCGTTATGTACTCCGGAGGTACCTGAGGGTTGGCTGAGCCCCTGCCCGGTGAACGCAGCATGACGTGGGAAGTTATGATCTGCAGTTGTAACCAGGAGCAAAGTGAGAACTGTGAATAAATCCGGAATACTGCATCCCCACTGTCTCTGTGAATTATTACTGCTGCGCCATCACCCCCTGCACTACACTGCACCACGAGCGCTACCTTAATATCAACAACATCTACACTGCCCTGGAGCTAAGCTCTGCCTGTGGAGAGCTGAACCAACTCTGTTGCATTAACAACAGCTCCAGAGGTCCTGCTCCGCAGCGGCGGCTCCCTTTAGTCGCATACCACAGGTGGCGTCACAAACTTTATACAAGAGCTTTAATTCACATGTAAATAACCACTTTTATTGACCGCCCTGGGTCACGGACCGGGTCACCGCCACTGTGACATCTCCCCTAGCAACGACCGGCCCGGCACCGAGTACCCCACGGCCCAGGTGGCGCGTCAGATTCCCAACTTGCTTCCAGGCCGCCCGGACCTCTACTACCAGCTAGTACCTGTGCCCCGTTCTGCCTAACCACCTAAAGTAAAGATAAGAGGAAACCTCCATTAAGTTGTGGACTGGTCATTATCTGCACCATCTCCGGCACTACACTGCACAGCAACATCTATAACATCACCACTTCCTGCCCTGGAGCTAAGCTCTGCCTGTGGAGAGCTGAACCAAATCTGCAGCGTCATCATCAGCTCCAGAGGATCTGCACCGCAGTGGCGGCCCCATATAGCTGCATACCACAGGTGGCGTCACGAATTATATATATATATAAAACTTTAATTCCCCTTTTCTCAACATCCCCTTTTATTCCAGAATAACCTCAGCACTCGGATTTAGATCAATGAAGTGTAATTTTTAATGCAGTCCATTAATTTACAAACAAAAAACGTTTCGGTCAAGCAGACCGAAACGTTTTTTGTTTGTAAATTAATGGACTGCACTTCATTAATCTAAATCCGAGTGCCGAGGTTATTCTGATATATTACGGCCCCTACTCGAGCACCAGAATCCAGCTGTGCAGCGATTCTATCTGTATCATCCACTGCCACTGTGACACCACCAGCATCGACCGGCCCGGCTATCAAGTACCCCACGGCACAGGGGGCGCGTCACATAGCCATGATCTGAGGTAGAAGAACTGAGGGGACTCAGGCTTACTGGTTGCCAAGATTAAAGGGATGGAATTATGTGAGCGGAGGCCTGGTTAAAGGACGGATCTCAGTCGTGTGAACTGAGGTTTGGTAAAAGGGACGAAACCTCGATTGTGTGAGTGGAGTCCTGGTTAAAGGGACGGAATCTCGATCAAGTGAGCAGAGAGGGATGTGAGCTATCTCTTTATAACTGAAAACAATTGGAACAGGTCAGTGACAGAAGGAACTGTCTGCAGCCTACAGTGCGAGACTTGCAGCGTAGTGTCACTCCTGATTGGTCCTGGAGTGGTAACCATTATCGCAAGATAAAGAGACCATGAGACTGATCTTACGGATTCAGCTCGAACTCTGACAGTTAATGGGTTGGTGTATCCTTTGTATTATTGTTCAGTGTATAATACTGCCAATATTCATAGATTGGTTTACATCTCATATCTGTGTTAGGCAAAGTTAGGGACATCTAGTAGATGACTAGCCTATCGGTGTCACTGTTCTAAGAGCAGTAGCGCCAGGTTTATTATTTTATAGGGCAGTGGTTAGGGTAAAAGGGGCAGAGATAATGACAAATGGTACCCATTAGGTCAAGAGAGGCTGTAAGAACTGTGTTGCAATGTTTCTCATTGTCACCAATTTACGAATTGACATTGAATTTTGTACCTTGTCTTGCTAAACTTTTAGATAGTGGTATAGTAAATTTCATTTTTATTCATTGAGTCTGCGTTCTCTGTGACTCTGCATTCTCGCACCTGTTTACAGTACTACTCAGAGTAATGGGGAACCAGGAGAGCAAGACAACAAAGGATTATGAGCCCTAATACTACTATGGATAGAGTAAGGACTACTGAAGGCTTGTGGGCTCTCAAGTTGATAGGTAACTTGTCCAAAAGAGCAGGATTGCTGCCATCTGGTTTCCTGATTCTCCATGGTGTCGGACATTGAAGCAACAGCATGAAAAACAAATTCAGGAAAATGGTCAGGAGCAGCTCATTAGAGTTGGAAGTGGAAAGTGAGATAGAACAAAGCTGATAAAGGCTTTTAGAAGCGTTGAAGCATGAGGAAGAAGGAACAACTACAAAAAAGTATGTGAAACTAAGATGTGACCTATGTGAGTTGACTGTTATTACATTATAATGGATGGCAAAAATTTGTGTTATAGAGAAGAAAGATGTAATGTGGAAAAACAGAGGGACTCATAGAGGGGGAAGGAAAGTAGAGGGACAGAGGGAAAGCAGAAAAGACAAGTAAGACCTTTGTTTGTTACTGCATATGCTCCTCTCATTGTCCCTCCTGTCCTAAGTCAGGTGTCAACTCATTTCTTTCCAAGAACTTTACAATAATTGGAATGTCTGAGACCAAGTCATTGTATGTTATCCCCTGTATGAAGTGACGAAGAGTGGGAATGCCTAAAGATAATTGTAGTATGTGAAAATAGGTGATGTATACTTATTAGTGTTGAGCGAGCACTAAAATGCTCGGGTGCTCGAAGCTCGGGCCGAGCTCGCCGTGATACTCGGGTGCTCGACCCGAGCAACGAGCCCAATGTTAGTCTATGGGAGACCCGAGCATTTTTGCGGCGGCTCCCCCGGCAGTCTGCAGAAAGCCTAAAAAGTGCCCAAAACGATAGTGACAGTGCTCAAAAGACATGGGGACAGCATGGGCATCGCCCCAGGAAGCATTTCTGACCCCCAGGTCACTGCTGTCAACAACGTGGTCAGAGGTATTAAGCCACTTTTAAAGGCTCACAATAAAACGTTCAAAAACTAAACTGAAAGTGCTTTCCTGTGAAATATGTTAAGGAATTTCCTTTCCAGGGTAAAGACTTGTGTATAAGGTAAAATAAATAACTAAAAACAAAAATACTCCTCCACACCTTGGGCTATGTTCACAAGTAGCATTTTTTATGTGTTTTTGCACTTTTGTATTGCTTTCAACCGTGACAAATGCATTCACAGGGAAATGTCATTTTAACATTTTACAACCTTATCTGGCCATGTGCTGTGTGACACATGCATGCAGTGCTGAAAAGACATGGGAACAGCATGGGGAAGATCCCTGGAAGCATCTCCGACACCCAGGTCACTGCCTAAAAGTGTGCCCGTCAGAAGTGATCCTTGCCGCATCAGAAGATGCAGACTTGCAACTATCCCCGTGCAAGTCCTTCTCCCAGAGCAGTGTTCAATTGTACCTCCCCCATTCCTTGCAATGCAAGCGCAAGTATGCAGCCTGCCACCCACCCACCCCCAGGTTGCAATAGCATACTGCTAGCTTGCTTAGGCATGTGGAGGCAGACGCCGGCCACCATGTCATGGCTGCGTCGGCGGCCTCGTATCCATACTCAGTCCCCAGCCGCCCGGCAGCCAGGTGTCCACACACGGTCCCCAGCCGCCAGGGGGTGGCCGGATGTCCATACTCGGTCCCCAGCCGCCCCGCGGCCGGGTGTCCACACACGGTGCCGAGCCGCCTGGGGGCAGCCGGGTGTCCATAAACGGTCTCAAGCCGCCCCTATTTCTCCTGTCAACTTCCCCCCACACACTTTTCTTAGCCCGGCCTGCTTTAGGGCAGCATTGGACGAGCCCACCAGAGAACCAGACTCCTCCGGTGGGCCCTGGCTTCTCCATCAGGAGAGTTGAGAGTGCCAAGGGGAGGAGCATGATGATGATAGAAGTTAGCATCTACTTTGTTTTCTTGGAATGCAAGCGTAAGTGTGCAGCCTGCCACCCACCCACCCCCAGGCTGCAATACCATACTGCTAGCTTGCTTGCACTTCAAATTGGGCTTTTTAGACATATGGAGGCGGAATCTGGCCACCACGTCATGGCTGCGTCGGCGGCCTGGTATCCATACTCAGTCCCCAGCTGCCCGGTGGCTGGGTGTCCACGCTCGGTCCCCAGCCGCCAGGGGGCAGCTGGGTGTCCATACTCGGTCCCCCGCTGCCCCGCAGCCGGGTGTCCACACATGGTGCCGAGCCGCCTGGGGGCAGCCGGGTGTCCATAAACGGTCCCCAGCCACCCCTATTTCTGCTGTCAACTTCCCCCCACACACTTTTCTTAGCCCGGCCTGCTTTAGGGCAGCATTGGACGAGCCCACCAGAGAACCAGACTCCTCCGGTGGGCCCTGGCTTCTCCATCAGGGGAGTTGAGAGTGCCAAGGGGAGGAGCATGATGATGATAGAAGTTAGCATCTGCTTTGTTTTCTTGGAATGCAAGCGTAAGTGTGCAGCCTGCCACCCACCCACCCCCAGGCTGCAATACCATACTGCTAGCTTGCAACTTGAAATTGGGCCTTTTAGGCATGTGGAGGCGGAATCTGGCCACCACGTCATGGCTGCGTCGGCGGCCTGGTATCCATACTCAGTCCCCAGCCGCCCGGCAGACGGGTGTCCACGCTCGGTCACCAGCCGCCCCTATTTGAAGGACAGCCTAACCACAAACACGTGGACAAGTGAATTTGGCCAGGGATGGTCCATGTCACGCCTTCAGACTGGGTTAATATTGTGGAAGCCGGGACACAGTTGGACACTGGGATGCAACACGTCCTCCAGACATAGAGGATTGCGGGTCCTGGGTCAATCAGGCTTCAACACAAAGTTCAGAAGGTAGACAGCAGCAGTGGTCAGCCTCCTACACAATGAGTAAATTATTCATGATCATGAGGCCATCCATCTCCTTAGCTTTCTGTTCCTTGGAATGCAAGCGCATGTATGTAGTAACGGCTAGGCCTAAGGTGGTCAGCGTTTTGGCGCATATCCTACCTCCTCCGAGGATTGCTGGATGTTTTCCTGCTACTATCCCAGTTCTATGACTCCCGTTAAAACAAAGCTTCAGGTGATGAATGATTCACATCAATATCAGGCCAGTCAACCACACATGTCTTGTAGGATATGTTTCTGTACCAAAAGGAGTGGTTCAGCTACACAGTTATAGGGCATACAGTGAGTGCAATGACTAGCAAAAATTTCGAGGCACTCCAATGCCCCTTGGAAGTGACATGGAGGTCAGAGGGCCTTAACTAAACCGTTTTTTCCATTTATAGCAACTGGGTCTCCTGTGCACTGTTGGCCTAAGCAGTGAATGGAAGGCTTTCCAAAAATTATGAGGAACTGCAATGGCCCTTGAAACAGACGTGGATTACAGCATACTAAAAACCTTCTACCCATTATTGGGGAGTGGGTCTCCCTTAGTGTTCCCCTATGCATTGAAAAGCAAAAGCTGACTAAAATTAGGAGGAAATGCAATGCCCGTTGGAAGAGTCATGGAGGTTAGAGTTAATTAAAACAACATTTCAATGCCCGTTGGAAGAGCTGTGGAGTTCAGAATGGTTTAACAAGACGGTTTTAATGCCCCTTGGAAAAGTGGTGGAGGTCACAGTAGCTTAACAAGACGGTTTAAAAGCTCCTTGGAAAAGTGGTGGAGGTCACAGTAGCTTAACAAGACCCTTTTAATGCCCCTTGGAAAAGTGGTGGAGGTCACAGTAGCTTAACAAGACGGTTTTAATGCCCCTCCGAAAAGACGTGAAGGTCACAGTAGCTTAGCAAGACGGTTTTAATGCCCCTTGGAAGAGACGTGGAGGTCAAAGTAGCTTAACAAGACGGTTTTAATGCCCCTTGGAAAAGTGGTGGAGGTCACAGTAGCTTAGCAAGACGGTTTTAATGCCCCTCGGAAGAGACGTGGAGGTCACAGTAGCTTAACAAGACGGTTTTAATGCCCCTTGGAAGAGACGTGGAGGTCCCAGTAGCTTAACAAGACGGTTTTAATGCCCCTCGGAAGAGACGTGGAGGTCCCAGTAGCTTAACAAGACGGTTTTAATGCCCCTTGGAAGAAGTGGTGGAGGTCACAGTAGCTTAACAAGATGGTTTTAATGCCCTTCGGAAGAGACGTGGAGGTCACAGTAGCTTAACAAGATGGTTTTAATGCCCCTTGGAAAAGTGGTGGAGGTCACAGTAGCTTAGCAAAACGTTTTTAATGCCCCTCGGAGGAGACGTGGAGGTCGCAGTAGCTTAACAAGACGGTTTTAATGCCCCTTGGAAGAGACGTGGAGATCGCAGTAGCTTAACAA
Source organism: Phyllobates terribilis (assembly GCF_046119375.1). Classification (NCBI taxonomy): domain Eukaryota; kingdom Metazoa; phylum Chordata; class Amphibia; order Anura; family Dendrobatidae; genus Phyllobates; species Phyllobates terribilis. Next base: position 210,348,310 of record NW_027362769.1, on the reverse strand, counting down.
GACGGTTTTAATGCCCCCTGGAAAAGTGGTGGAGGTCAGAGTAGCTTAACAAGACGGTTTTAATGCCCCTCGGAAGAGACGTGGAGGTCCCAGTAGCTTAAAAAGATGGTTTCAATGCCCCTCGGAAGAGACTTGGAGGTCCCAGTAGCTTAACAAGACGGTTTTAATGCCCCTCGGAACAGACGTGGAGGTCCCAGTAGCTTAACAAGACAGGTTTAATGACCCTTGGAAAAGTGGTGGAGGTCATAGTAGCTTAACAAGACGGTTTTAATGCCCCTCGGAAGAGACGTGGAGGTCACAGTAGCTTAAGAAGACGGTTTTAATGCCCCTTGGAAAAGTGGTGGAGGTCACAGTAGCTTAACAAGACGGTTTTAATGCCCCTCGGAAGAGATGTGGAGGTCACAGTAGCTTAACAAGATGGTTTTAATGCACCTTGGAAAAGTGGTGGAGGTCACAGTAGCTTAACAAGACGGTTTTAATGCCCCTCGGAAGCGACGTGGAGGTCACAGTAGCTTAACAAGACGGTTTTAATGCCCCTTGGAAAAGTGGTGGAGGTCACAGTAGCTTAACAAGACGGTTTTAATGCCCCTTGGAAAAGTGGTGGAGGTCAAAGTAGCTTAACAAGACGGTTTTAATGCCCCTTACAAGAGCCATACAGTACAGCATATTACAAACATTATTCCCATTATTGGGGAGTGGGTCTGCCATAGTCTTTGCCTATGCCTTCCAAGCAAAAGCTGCCAAAAATTAGGATGGAGGAACTTGCAATGCCCCTTACAAGAGCCATGCAGTACAGCATATTACAAACATTATTCCCATTATTGGGGAGTGGGTCTCCATAGTCTTTGCCTATGCTTTCCAAGCAAAAGCTGCCAAAAAGTAGGACGGAGGAACTTGCAATGCCCCTTACAAGAACCATGCAGTACAGCATATTACAAACATTATTCCCATTATTGGGGAGTGGGTCTCCCATAGTCTTTGCTTATGCCTTCCAAGCAAAAGCTGACAAAAATAAGGACGGAGGAACTTTCAATAATGGCAACACGGACCACGGTCCCTCTGGTGGCATAGTGGTGGTGGAGGCTCAGGATAAGGAGAAGAACATAAAACAGCCGAAATGAGGAAGCATATACCCATGTGTGGGTGTGAAGCGGTGCATGTGAATACACCTCCCGAAATACCACAGTGGATTTGACTTTATGTTACTCTGCTGTCATTTGGTGGTGATGAGAAGTCTGGCCCAATGCAGCCCTTGTTCATTTTGATAAGGGTCAGCTTGTCAGCATTGTCAGTTGACAGGCGAGTGCGCTTATCAGTTATAATTCCCCCAGCGGCACTAAAAACACGCTCCGATAACACGCTAGCGGCAGGGCAGGCCAGGACCTCCAAGGCATACAGAGCGAGTTCATTCCAAGTGTCCAGCTTGGATACCCAATAATTAAAAGGCACAGAGGAATCACGGAGGACGCTGGTACGGTCGGCAAGGTACTCCCTCACCATCTTTTGAAACTTTCCACTCCTTGTGAGAGTACCCCGCGACTCAGGGTCTGTCCGAAGGGAGGGTCTGAGAAAACTGTCCCAGAACGTTGACAGTGTTCCCCTGCCTCTGCTGGATTGGAGTTGCGTCTCTCTCGCATGTATGCCTTGGTTGGGCAACGAACTGTGACCTCTGCCGCTAGCGTGTTCAGATGGGAATTTTTTTAACAGTCCTGCAGCAAGGGCCTTCTGTTACTGCCCCATTTTTGTAGACCTCTCCACCTCAGGAATAAGAGAGTGAAAGTTCTCCTTCTAGCGGGGGTCTAAAAGTGACACTAACCAGTAATGACTGTCACTCAACATTTTGACAACGCGAGGGTCACGGTTAAGGCAGCGTAACATAAAGTCAGCCATGCGTGCCAGACTGGTAACGGGCAAGACATCCGTGTCCTCACCAAGATGATGACTGACCATGCTCTCCTCCTCCTCCTCCCCCCTGTCCTCAGGCCACCCACGCTGAACCGACGGTATGACAGTTGTACAGGTACTACCGTCTACAGCGCATGATACAAGCTCCTGTTCTTCCTCCTCCTCCTCCTCCTCTCCCTCATTGTCCCCCAATGGGATGAGATGAGGCTGGGCTGTGTGTAATCGACCGCTACTGCTTCTTGATCCATCTCATCATACTCTGGCTGCAATGCCTCCTCTTTAATTCTCTGCAGAGATCGTTGCAAAAGACAGACAAGTGGAATGCTGACGCTAATGATGGCGTCATCGCCACTCACCATCTTGGTGGACTCCTGAAAGTTTGTCAAGATCGTACATAAGTCAGACATCCAGGTCCACTCCTGAGGCCTTATGTGTGGAGTCTGACCTGAATATCGACGGCCTTGTTGCAGCTGGTTCTCCACAACTGCTCTCTTCTGTTCACAGGCGGCGTACTTTCACAAGCAGATCTGGCAACTCGGGGTACTTAAGATTTAAGAAACCGCTGAACCATGAGGTTAAGCACATGAGCCAGGCATGGTACGTGTGTGATCTCGCCTCGCCTCAGAGCCGCAACCAGGTTACGGCCATTGCCCCACACGACCATGCCTGGATGTAGGTTCAGCAGTGTCAGCGACAGACCTGCCTGCTCTTTCACAGCTATCCACAACTCACAAGCAGTGTGAGGTTTCTCACCTAAGCTTATGAGTTTCAGCACAGCCTGTTGCCGCTTGGCGGAGGCAGTACTGCAGTGCTTCCAGCTTGTAAGTGATGTGATGATATCTGAGATGGAGGCTGAACATGAGGAGGAGGAGGAGGAGGACGCGCAGGAGCTGTACACTGTGGGGGCAACTCTGACTGACATAGGGACCGCAATCCTCGGTGTGGGGAGGATGTGTTCCGTCCCAAGGTCCGACTGGGTCCCGGCTTCCACTATGTTTACCCAGTGTGCCGTCAGGTAGATGTACCGTCTCTGGCCACAAGCACTTGTCCACATGTCCGTTGTCAGGTGGACTCTCCCAGTAACTGCGTTGTTGAGGGCACGGCAGATGTTTTGGGACACGTGCTTGTGTAGTGCGGGGATGGCACACCGGTCAAAATAGTGTCGGCTGGGGACCGAGTACCGAGGGACGGCCACCACCATAAGGTTGCGGAAGGATTCCGTCTCCACCAGCCTAAAAGGCAGCATTTCCAACGCAAGCAGTCGTGAAATGTGCGAATTTAGGACTGTGGCCTGTGGGGCGTTAGCTGCGAATTTCCGCTTTCGTTCAAATGTCTTGGATATGGACAATTGAATGCAGCGGTGGGACGTGGATGTGGACGTTGATGTTGTTTCTTGAGAAACTGCCATAACAAGTGAAGACTGAGAGGAGGGGGCATCTTTGCATGCAGTATGGACAGGGGATTGCCTTGCACACATGTGACGCCCAGCTGTGCTTGGTATCACAGATCCTAGAAGGGTATATTGATGGATTCCTCCACAAGAGGCCCCCATAACCATTCACACATCTCCACCTTCCACCTCAGACCACCAGAGGGAGCCCGTTAGGGATAGATAAATAGGGAAGGTGGAGCCAGGCAGCAGTTAGTCTAGACTGGAGTCGACAGAGAACAAACCTGTTGAGAGAGTTCCTGCAGTAGAAGCCTGAGAGAGGTTAGTCTGTGGTGGAGCACAGTCGACACTCAGTTGTAGCTCAGAGAGGTGAGCTTTAGGTGTGCCGGAACCATAAGATCGGTGAAGCGCGGCAAGCTGCCGTTAGTATGAGTAGCCTAGTGAGGGCCCGAGTAGGCCGAAGGCGAGTAGAGAGTTAGTACATAGGGGGCAGAGGAGCTTAACTGGCTCACCCCGAAGCTGTTGCCGGACACCGGGTCCGAAGCTTACCGGGATCTCCACGACCCAGGAAGAAAAACCGGAATCCCTGGAGAACTACAAGTCCCAGGATCGCTAAAGTGCTGATACGTAACAGAGCCAGGAGACACATAGGCCCCGTAAGTCGGGAGCATGTAATCCAAGAAAAGGCCCTACCACAAGGTCAGCCAGCTCATGACAGAGACAAAGTTAGGCCTAGCTCCAGGCAGGTCAGAAACTTACTACGCAGAGGCAAGAAACAGGAGGCCCAAAACCCGCTCATTGGGGAGGATCCTGACATGCACCCTTCACCCTACAGTGCTCCGGGACGTGCCTGAATTTCCATCAGTAAAAGGTACTGAAGTGACTATCGTGTCTGTCCCTGTTCTTGCTCTGACCCGGCTGGGTCTCGCCTGTCCTGTATACCCCCGCCATACACTGCCCTGAGGCCTAGCTCCACCTGTGGGGAGCTGTATCATCTAGCTGCCTTATCATCGGCCTCAGTGGACTGCGCAGCGCTGGTGATCCTCACCAGAAGCCACAGGTGGCGTCACGAACACTTTTATAAACGTAACAAATTATCCACCCCTTTTTAAGGAGCGACCCCAGGGTACGGGCCCGGGAGCCGACCACCGCGACATCCCTACAAGGCCAGGCTAAAGGCCCGGGTACCGAGTCATCCCCATTCCCCTGGGAGAGTCATCTCCAACTTGGCGTCACGAACAGGATCACGTGCCCGCTGCAACGACGAAGTGTTATGCCCGTTGCCACCGGGTACTGTGCGGCTTTATGCTGAGCTGTGTACGTAAAGTTGTGGTGAAGGTTGCCGCCATTGTTGGGCCGCTGAGCGAGAAGAAGGGCGTAACTGCGGGAAAATTAGGGACGTACCTGCAAAAGAGCGCGAAGTCCCGGACACGCCCCACGCCTCGACGTCAACCCAGGAAGCGCCAGGTCCTGTAAGGAACGTCGCTGAACGCTTTGACGTAGGACGCCAGCGACGCAGGGTCCTGAAGACGACCATCACCTGCGGAGCTGCGGCCTACCGGAAGAAGAACTAGAAGGTAGGCCACGGTTAACTAGGGGGCGCCAAGATGTCCGATGAACAGCAGAATGCCGACCTGCCGGTCAGTGTCCCTGAAGTTCAACCCGCGTCCGATGATGAGCAGGCCGAAGGCTCCGCTCCACCAGCAGCGCCTGTAACACCCGTCATTCCTATGACTTTACCATACATTCCTGGAGCAAAGTGGCTCCCCCAGTACAATGGCAAACCAGATACCCTGTCTGGATTCAAACGGAAGTTAAGTGGTATCTTGGACATGTACTCTATGACTGGCAAACAAAGAGCCGCCGTTGTATTAGGACAACTGACCGGTGCTGCGGAATGGGAAGTGGTAACATGGTCGGCCGCAGACCAGGAGTCAGTGTCCGCAATCTTTCAAAAACTACAGACTGTCTTTGAGGACTTTACTGAGGCGGACCTTCAGATGAGGTTCTACAGCTGCTCCCAACAACCGGAGGACAATGTTCGGGACTACGCCTGGCGTCTGCAGGGGGCCCTGCAGGCTCTGAACCAGGTTAGTCCAACAAGCATTGAAAATGAACACAAGATGCAGAAGGAACAGTTTGTCCGGGGGCTAAGGTCTCCAGAGGAAAGCAGGACTGTGCGTTGGTGGTCCCTGGATCATCCAGATGCCACCTTTGACAATCTTAAGGACATGGCTATAAAAGGACTGCAGCCCCTGGAAACAAATGCCATCCAATGTTACCAGGGTGGGGCTACCCCAGAGCCTGCAACGCCCACCTTTTCCCCAGTGGCTGCTGAAGCTAAAGTCCCAGCGACGTCCCCTAAAGAACTGGACAGTTTGCGCTCTGAAGTGTGGCAGTTGAGCAAAACCCTGACCACCGTGCTGAGTGCTCTACAGCTGCGGACGGAGCCCGAGGAAGGAGGGAAGATACTGCTAGCCGATAGCCCTGAGGATGTCCCCTGGATGCGAAGGAGGAGGAGGCCAACACCGCCCTCGCCGAGGACCAATGACCAGCGCCGTCCACAGAAGGACCCTGCCTGTTACCGCTGCTGCAAGACCGGACACATCGCCCAGAATTGTCCTTTAAACGAGAAAACCCTGGGTCCGAGGGCCGACACCCAGGAGTAAACTCACCAGGCCCATCAGACTGGTACAACAGGTTCGTCGGAGGAAAACCTTTCCTGTCCATTGTGTTGGATGGGATCCCGACGCATGCCCTGCTGGACACAGGATCTCAGGTAACCAATATGCCTGACGTCCTCTACAAGAGGTTCTGGTCCATGGACGACCTATGTCCGCCAGCTCCAAATCTATCAGTATATGCTTCAAATGGACTCCCCCTTAACCTACTCGGGGTTAAGAATGTGACTGTAAAGGTGGGGAGAGTGGAGCTGAAGGACCAGGGGCTAATTGTAGTAGAGACAAATCCTGATGACACCAACCCGTATATGGTACTTGGCACTAACATTGTTGGTAATTGTTTGCGAGAAGTTGTGTTCTTACTCCAACAGATAGCTGACACTGCCAAACCAGGACAGAGGAGGGCGCTGCAGAAGGAAATCCGAGTCCTGATGTATCAACAGCAAGTAAAGTTAACAGATGGTGAAATCGGTAACATGCGGGTAACAGACCCTATACCCATTGTCATCCCCCCAATGAGTGAAATGCTCATCTGGTGTAGAGCTGCTATAGGTCTTAGAGGACAGAGCTACCAGGCGGTAGTAGAACCCCTTTGCTCCGAGCATAGACCCACGCTCTTAATCGCCAGGGGAGTGGTAGATGTACGTAATGGGAGGGTGCCCGTCCGTCTTCTCAATTTAGGGGAAGATGAGGTCAAACTGCCACGTTATGCCACTGTTGCCAAATTACATGCTGTCGATAACAACTGCATTCACGAGGCGGAGTCCTTAACTTCACCAGACGAAGTGAAGGATAATGACCCTGCTACCCAGGTGGAGGATTGGTGTCAGCAGCTCCATGTTGGGACGGACACCACTCTTGCCCATCAAAAACAGGGTGTACACCGGGTGGTTCAAGAATACTCGCAGGTGTTCAGTAAACATCCACTTGACTTTGGGAGGGTTAAAGGGGTTCAACATCATATCCCCACAGGCAACCATTCCCCAATCAAAGAACGTTATAGGCCTATACCCCCAGCTCACTACCAGAAGGCAAAAGAAATGCTGCATGACATGAGGAAGGCGGGAGTGATAAGGGATAGCTGTAGCTCCCCTAGTGCTGGTTAGGAAAAAAGACGGGAGCATGAGAATGTATGTAGATTAAATCGCATTACACATAAAGATGCATACCCTTTACCATGCATAGAGGAGTCCCTAGCTGCCTTAAAGTCTGCAAATTACTTTTCCACCCTTGACCTCACTAGTGGGTACTAGCAAGTAGCTGTGGCTGAGGAGGATCGGTAGAAGACGGCCTTCACCACCCCGATGGGACTCTGCGAGTTCAAAAGCATGCCATTTGGACTCTGCAATGCCCCCGGCACGTTCCAGAGATTGATGGAGTGCTGCCTGGGACACCGCAACTTCGAGACTGTGTTACTTTACCTGGATGACGTAATTGTGTACTCCAGAACGTACGAGGACCACTTGAAACACCTGGCAGAGGTATTTGAGTCACTGTCCCGGTACGGGATGAAGTTGAAGCCCTCAAAGTGCCACCTGCTCAAGAGAAAGGTACAGTACCTGGGGCACATTGTCAGTCCAGAAGGGGTAGCACCAGACCCGGAGAAAGTCACAGCCATCCAGAAGTGGCCGGAGCCGAAGAACCTCAAGGAGGTGCGTCAGTTCCTGGGACTAGTAGGATACTACCGGAGGTTCGTAAAGGACTACGCTAAGAAAGCAGCTCCTCTGCAAGACCTCCTGGTAGGGCAGTCCCCCAAAGACAGAAATCCCCCATTCCACTGGGGTAAGGAGCAAGCCGAGTCGTTTCAGGAGATGAAGGAGATCCTGACGGGTGATCAGATCCTAGCCTACGCTGACTACAGCCAACCATTCCTGCTGTATACAGATGCCAGTAACGAAGGGCTGGGCGCTGTTCTAAATCAGAAGCAGAATGGCCAAGAGAAAGTGATCACATACGCAAGCAGGAAGCTCCGCCCGACTGAGAGAAACCCAGAGAACTATAGCAGCTTTAAGTTGGAGTTCCTGGCCTTAGTCTGGGCCATCACTGAAAGGTTCAAGCACTATCTGGCCTCCAGTAAGTTTACTGCCTTTACTGACAACAACCCCTTGACCCATCTTGAAACAGCTAAGTTGGGGGCACTGGAACAACGATGGATGGCTCGGCTGTCAAACTACCAATTTACAATTAAATACCGGGCGGGCCGCAGGAACGCCAACGCCAATGCCTTGTCCAGGATGCCTCACCAGTCAGACACAGAAGAGGAAGTGGATGACCTGGAGGAGATAGAGCTACCTGCCTTTCACCGGAATGGGATGATCCATGAGCAACGAGCCTCCAGGAAGCAGCGTGGAAAGACGTTAAACCCCCTGCCTCACCACAGCTGGTAAGAGACCCAGGACAGTGACCCAGTTGTCAGCCGCATTAAACAGCTGATAACCCAAGAAGGTGCCTCCCTGGAGAAGGATGCGTCTCTCCAAGCGAAGCAGCTGTGGAACGAGAGAAGCTGGCTGTTTGTCTACCGTGAGAAGCTGTGCCGGAGGTACGTCAATCCGAAAACCCATGAGATGGTATGGCAGATAGTGGTCCCGAAGACAGACATCCAAATGGTATTAGAAGCTTACCACGATCAGGCGGGGCACTTTGGCTGGAAAAAGCTAGAGACCCTGCTGAAGTGTCGATTCTACTGGGTAGGAATGCGCAGCTCCATTGAGAGGTGGTGCCGGGACTGTGGACCCTGTGGCCTAAGAAGAAAGGACTTTAGCAGCCAGAAGGTACCCCTGCAACCCATCAAGATGACTCGACCTCTGGAGATCGTGTCCCTGGACCATGTCAAGCTGTCCCCCAGCAGGTCAGGGTACTCTTATGCTCTGACCATGGTGGATCACTACTCACGTTTCCTGGTGGTCGCCCCCGTCAAAGACCTGACGGCAGAGACAGCAGCAAAGACGTTCCAAGCGTAATTCTGTAGACCTCATGGTTACCCTGAGCAGGTGCTGATGGACCAAGGCCCAGCTTTTAAGGCTGAGTTATTCAAGGAGTTCTGCCATCTCTACGGCTGTAAAAAGATAAGAACTACACCTTACCACCCACAAACCAATGGTCTCTGCAAAAAGATGAACAACATCATCATCGACCTGCTAAAGACCATACCACTTGAGGAGAGAAACCAGCGGCCAGACCTACTACCTGACTTAATGGATCTGTATAATCATATACCAGTGAGTTCCACCAATTGCACTCCGGCATATCTCATGCGGGCAAGGCCAGGAAAGCTGCCCATGGACCTGGAGCTTGGTGTTGTTGAGCCTGAAGCTGATATGACCACTGAAGACTGGGACAAGACCAGACAAAAGCAGTACAGAAGAGTACAAGCTTGTGTCAAGGACAGTCTTACTCGGGTGAGAGAAAAGCAGGAAATGCACTACAACAAAAATGCACCCGCAGAACCTTTCACACCTGGTGAAACAGAATTAAAAAGGAAAAGACGTAACCACAAACTTGATGACCAGTGGGAGAAAGACCCCTACACTGTGTTATCGTCAAGGTTTGACAACAAAAAGACATGCTTAATCAGTCGTGACAGAGGAAAAACATCTACAACAGTGTCCAGGGACCACCTAAAGTTGTGTCCAGACTTACTGAAACCCCAAGAAGAAGTGCCTCTCACAATCCCGGAAGAACCTGAAGAAACAGTGATCCACACTGACCTAGGAGACTTCCCAGTAGATTGGCCTCAAATAGGAGGAGCAGTAATCATTCCAGTACTCCAATTCTATGAACAGCCAGAAAACCCTCCACAGCAAGTTGAACCTGTAAGCGCTGCAGAAGAGCCAGCTCAAGAAGTATCCCCAGATGAAGGATCCCCGGTAGGAGCAGAGCAAGAGGGCCCAGCCAATGGTGAACTTGCCAGTCCAAGAGAGAGGTTAAGGCAGTTTTACAACATGGTCACACGTAGAACAGGTAGAGTAACTGAGAGCACAGACACTGATACCCCACAGACCACCGCACTACGCAGATCAACACGTAGCATGAGAGGTAAACCCCCTGCTAGGTACACTCAGTAAGTAGTCAAACTGCTGAAAATGTAGATAGTTACCCCTGGGGTATTGCATATTAACTTGAAATGTATTGGATTAATTGTGTATTTTCATGCATGTTTATCAATTTGTGCTTTACCTCCTTAACTCTTTTATGCATAACTAAAGGACTTCGTGGCTGAGGACTGTGTACAGCCCAAAAACTCTGTTTGTATATAATTGTGCTCCCTGGAGTGCCCCTTAGGTGACCTTAGAAGAAAAACCTGTCTGGAGTGGCTCTATTGGAGGTCCAATTCAGGATCTTCATGCCCTGCAGCCACCCCAGGGCCTACGTAGAGGGTTTAGGACAGGTCCCTCAAAAACCACCAAGTACTCTACCTTGTGAGATGGACATCCAGTTTTGGAACCTCACCATAGGAGACTGAAACTCTGAAGTCACTCTGCTTTGTTATTGTTATGTAACGTTTAAGATTTGTGCCTCCCATAAAGGGAAGATTGTTTATGTATTGCTTATGTTTCCTATTCCTATAAAATGTACTTCAGCCCGGGAGTGCTGAGTTTAACTAGGGGGGAATGTGACACCCAGTTGTGCTTGGTATCACAGATCCTAGAAGGGTATATTGATGGATTCCTCCACAAGAGGCCCCCATAACCATTCACACATCTCCACCTTCCACCTCAGACCACCAGAGGAAGCCCGTTAGGGATAGATAAATAGGGAAGGTGGAGCCAGGCAGCAGTTAGTCTAGACTGGAGTCGACAGAGAGCAAACCTGTTGAGAGAGTTCCTGCAGTAGAAGCCTGAGAGAGGTTAGTCTGCGGTGGAGCACAGTCGAGACTCAGTTGTAGCTCAGAGAGGTGAGCTTTAGGTGTGCCGGCGCCATAAGATCGGTGAAGCGCGCCAAGCTGCCGTTAGTGTGAGTAGCCTAGTGAGGGCCCGAGTAGGCCGAAGGCGAGTAGAGAGTTAGTACATAGGGGGCAGAGGAGCTTAACTGGCTCACCCCGAAGCTGTTGCCGGACACCGGGTCCGAAGCTTACCGGGATCTCCACGACCCAGTAAGAAAAACCGGAATCCCTGGAGAACTACAAGTCCCAGGATTGCTAAAGTGCTGATACGTAACAGAGCCAGGAGACACATAGGCCCCGTAAGTCAGGAGCGTGTAATCCAAGAAAAGGCCCTACCACAAGGTCAGCCAGCTCAGGACAGAGACAAAGTTAGGCCTAGCTCCAGGCAGGTCAGAAACTTACTACACAGAGGCAAGAAACAGGAGGCCCAAAACTCGCTCATTGGGGAGGATCCTGACATGCACCCTTCACCCTACAGTGCTCCGGGACGTGCCTGAATTTCCATCAGTAAAAGGTACTGAAGTGACTATCGTGTCTGTCCCTGTTCTTGCTCTGACCCGGCTGGATCTCGCCTGTCCTGCATACCCCCGCCATACACTGCCCTGAGGCCTAGCTCCACCTGTGGGGAGCTGTATCATCTAGCTGCCTTATCATCGGCCTCAGTGGACTGCGCAGCACTGGTGATCCTCACCAGAAGCCACAGGTGGCGTCACAAACTCTGTTATAAACGTAACAAATTGTCCACCCCTTTTTAAGGAGCGACCCCAGGGTACGGGCCCGGGAGCCGACCACCGCAACATCTCTACAAGGCCAGGCTAAAGGCCCGGGTACCGAGTCATCCCCTGGGCGGGTCACACACAACAGGGGGTTCTATTGCACGCACAACAGCGGAAGCAGTGGCAGGCAGTGGTGACACCCGCTGACACTGGTCGTGGACCCTGGGGTTCGCCCCACAAAGTTGGGTGCTTTGCTGCCATGTGCCAGATCATGCTGGTGGTGGTCAGGCTGGTAGTTTTGTCACCCCTGCTGATGCTGGCATGGCAGGTGGTACAAATGGCCTTTTTGGGGTTATCAGCAGAGTCTTTAAAAAAATTCCAGACTCTGGAAGACCTAAAGATTGAACTGGCAACATCCCTCGTGTTGGTGTTACGGGGAACTGTTGCCTGCCTTCTGTGTGCGGCCACCACACTGCTTCTTCCTGCCTGTTGGGGTACTCTGCCTCCCTCACCCTGTGTGCTGCTGGCCTCGCTCTGCATGTCCTCCTACCACGTTGGGTCAGTTACTAGATCATCCACCACCTCCTCCTCTTCCACTTGCGCACCACGATCCTCCTCCTCACTTCCTGGCAATTGTGTCTCGTCATCGTCCACCTCTTGTGACAAATTGCCAGCGTCGACTTCCTGTGGCCATGGCTGTTCAAATATTTGGGCATCGCTACATGGAATCTCCTCTTCCACCACTTCAAGCGGAGCAGGCGAGGGGCACAAATCTGGAAATGGACCAGTGAACAGCTCATCAGAGTGTCCAAGTGTGGGATCAGTTGCTGTCTGACGACACTCGGCATAGTGGGAGGAAGGAGCATCAGGGTGAGGAGGAGTATGCGGTCGAGACTCACGGCTACTAAGATTTGACCGTATGGAAGACAGACCGGAGGTGGTGGTGCCCAAGTAACTGGAGGTATTATCTGCTATCCATTTAATAACCTGTTCATACTGATCAGTTTGCAATACTGGTGTTGTTCTGTGCTTCCCTAGTAATTCGGTCAAGAAGTGGGAGCGAGAAGATGTGGCTGTTGGTTGTGGCACATTTTCACCTTGGTCACGGCCCCGTCCTCTGCACGCACATCACCAGAACGTCCAGTTCCACATCCCTTGCCACGCGCCTTGCCCATTGTAAAGGAAGTAAAATAGCTTACACTCGCACTATCAATGGAAAAAGGGTAAAGTAGATTAGAACTGTGGAAGAGGAAAACCACAGTTCTATTTCTCTGGCCTACACCCGACTCTTTTAAACAATCTGAACAATCAGGGAAAAACTATTACTGTTTTTCTTTACGGAAAAAATACCAAAGGCTGGATAATAGAGATTTTTTACTGTGGGACGGCAAAACCACAGTTATAATTTACTGGTGTATACCAGACTCTTTTAAACTGATATATTGGTGTCTGAACAATCAGGAGACACTATTACTGTTTTTCTTTACGGCAAAAAATGCCAAAAGCAGGATAATACAGAGATTTGACCTGCAAAACCACACTTCTGTTTCTCTGGCCTACACCAGACTATTTTCAACAGATATATTTTTGTCTGAACAATCAGGGAGACACTATTACAGTTTTTTTTTTTATGGCAAAAAATGCCAAAAGCAGGATAATAGAGATTTTTTATCGTGGAACAGCAAAACCACAGTTATAATTTACTGGTGTATACCAGACTTTTTTAAACATATAAATTTGCTGCTGAACAGTGAGCGACACACTCAAACTGTTTTTTTTTTAGATACAAATGGCCCAAAAGTGGATAATACAGAGGTTTGAACCGTGGAACTGCAAAACCACACTTCTGTTTCTCTGGCCTACACCAGACTATTTTCAACAGATATATTTGTGTCTGAACTGTCACAGACACACTTTTTTTTTTTTTTTTTGGGCCTGGGGGGACACCAAAAGGTTAATAAGACGGGTATATGTACAGTGTGAAGGAGTTAAAAAAAAAGAGGATTTAGATGAAAAAAAAGGATTTTTCCTGGCCCCCGAGACCTGGAGCTAAGTCCAGCAATTTCAGCAACAGGAGCACACAGGACTGTAATGCAGCGTTTGCTGGTATAACCACTGCGTCTCCTATACAGCCTGCCTGCCTGCCTGATATCTGGGATGGATATTAGTCCTGAGAAGGACTGTTTGTTTGATCTGGCAGCCTTTACAGACCCTACACTAACTATTTTGCACTATATATCTCTCCCTAAATCAGCAGCGCTGTCCTTACACTGTCTGATCCCAGCCGTCTGTGTCCAAGATGGCGGCGCCCGGTTTTAAATACTCGAGGTGACGCTGTGCGGCCAGCCAATCAATGTAATGCCCACAACCAACATGGCTGCGGCATTCCAGTGACTGGCTGGCAATCCCTGCATGTTCATTGGCTCTGTAAAGAGCGACAAACATGCAGGGCGGAGACCTGAGCTCCCGCCCGAGTAACCTGGAAATGCTCGGTGCTCGCCGAACATCCCGAGAAGCGTGATGCTCGGGCGAGTACCGAGCAGTGTCGAGCATGTTCGCTCAACACTAATACTTATGTATAGTGTGCAGTTCAGCCAAGAGTTTATGTTCTGTGCACATCGAACAGTGCTAGAATGTGACTAATGATTAGTCTGATGGAAAGGAATGTGTTAATTGGGGTATACAGTGATGTTTCTCTATGAATTTGATGGAAAAATGAAGTGTTGAATTGTTTATGTTTTGTCTTTGCAAATACAATGGGTGACATTCTGTGATCTATACGCTTGCTTGCAATTATTGAGTGTCAAGTATTTCAAGGTCTGTTTGTGTGGGATGAAGATTCATAAAGTGTGAAAATGGATTGATGTCTTACTTTTCTTCAAGGCTTTTAATATATTGTGTGTTGCAATGTATTATATGTTCATTTTCATGTTTAGTATGATAAGTGTGGAAATAACTGGAACAGAAAATATCCACAGTTAACATGTGCATTGCATGTTGTTAGTAAGTTTACATGTGGCTGGAAGGAAAGTCATTCAGGGTTACACTATAGACATGATAAGGCTGAGAAGTAGGAGTTTCAGAAGACGGCCCACCCTTTTGTAAAACCCGTTCCTTTCACAGGAAACAACCAATGAAATCTCCCAATCAGGTTGTTAGCATTAAAGGGGTTGTCCAGGTTTTGGGCATTCTTTGTGACTGAAGACTTGTGAATCCTTACAGTGCGCATAGTGAATGCTGTCAAGATTCTCTGGTGTCTTATGGTAAATATTTATACTTTGCTTTGATTATTATTTAGACAAATATACCTATATATCTTTGATCATTTTTTATTTTAGTATTATCTTTATAAGTGTTATTCATAAAAACAATAACACAGAGGTGTCTTTGTGTTAAGTTTTCTTTGTTACAGAATGCATAGGAAACTGGACAGAGCTAGTTTCCAAGGACTTCTGCAGAATCCATAATTTTAGGACCTTGTTATTACCATTTAAAATACCTTCTTTGTTAGATAATGTCCTTAGCGATCCCCTTTCTTCTGGGGGTGTAATAAAATACTTGTTGTTTGGGATATGAGGGCAGACAAGAATTACTGTATTTGAAAAAAGAAACATGTGACATCACTTTAACCCTTGAATTACCATCAGACCTGGGGTGAGTATATTGGTTAATTTAAATGATTAAATAATGTGTCTGTTGTATTTCAAATAAAGTGTTTTACTTTGTGTATGTGTGTGTTTATTTAACTCTTTACTTTACTTTAATAAGGTTTAGTAATGAAAGGGTCTGATTGACACCTTGTCATCACTAAACAAAAGGGCTAGGTGTCAGCTAATCCAATGAACCCAAGCTCATTAGCATTTCCATTCAAGTCATTTCTGTGGCAGCTGAGAACTGCTATTTTTAGCCTAGGAAGGTGCCATTAGGCAAACATGTTCCCCGGCTATAAATAACAGCTCACAGCTGTTTCATTAGCCACTACATCCCCACGATCATCAACCAGAACCGTTTTGGACTCAGCATATTTTTGCTGCTTCCAAAACGCTGTGTTCTAATGCCGCATTTTTGTTGTCGATACATGCGGATCCACCGCATATAATGACACTTCAATCGGACAAAATCTGCAGCGGAGACTAGCGTGTCCACTACAGAAATTGACATGCTGAGGGTTTGGGTACTATCAGGAGCCACTGCGGGTTTGAAGCTGCATGTTTATGCAGCGTCAAACCCGCAGGGTCCAGATGTTACAGCATAGTGAATATTATTTCTAGAAATCCAAAGGTCCATTATGCATGCATCTGAGGCTGTGGACACTGACATGCGGTGCATCTTTCAGGCCCGCAGCATGTCAAATTCTCTTGTGGAGTCACTAGTCTCCACAACAGAAATTTGACACTAGAATATATTGAATGCGATAAATCTGCACTGTCCAGTGAACACATGTGGATTTACCTGCGTTCAATAGAATGCAACATTTTGGACGCAGCAAAAATATGCTGCGTCCAAAGCGCTGCTATGTCCGGATTGTGGGCACATAGTCTAAAATAAAAAAAAAATGGCGCGGGCTCCCGTGTCATTTTTATAACCAGCAGAGGGAAAGCCGACCACTGGGAGCTGATATTAGTATGCCGGTGAAGGGGCCATTAGCCAAAAAATTTCCCTCGCTATTAATAACAGCTCACAGCTGTTTGCTTAGCCTTTATGGGCTACATTACAGGGGGACCCCAGAAAATTTTTTATGTAGTGTCCCCCTATAAAATCCAACCAGAAAAGGCTAAACAGACAGCTGCGGGCTGATATTAATAGCCAGGGAAGGGGCCATGGATACTAGCCCCTTCTGTGGCTAATAATATCACCCCTCAGCAGTCCCAAAAATGGCGCATTTATAAGATGTGCCAAATCTGGTGCTTGGCCTTCGCTCTTCCCACTGCCGTGTAGTGGTAGTGAGTGGGGTAATAAGGTTGGGGTTCATGTCAGCCTTGTATAGGCAGCTCACATGAAGCCCAGGTTAGTAATGGAGAGACGTCTATAAGAAGCCCCAATTACTAACCCCGTAGTAAAGGGTTCCAACGCTTTTTCAATAAAGACACTGACAGAATAAAGTCTTTTATTGAAATAAAATGACACACGGTTTTAATAATTTATTTTATTTTTTTTTTCTAATCCCCGAATCCCTCGTCTCCTGAAAAAAAAACAAAAATAAAAAACAACCATATCCCTCACCTGTCCTCCGTCATGATGTAATCCAGAAGGTCCCACGGCAATCCGGGTCACTTCTACAGCAGTCACATCAATCACTGATATGACTGCTGTAGAAAACAGCACTGTACACTGACAGGAGTGTAATCACTCCTGTCAGTGTATATCGCTGTGCTGCAGGAGTGAGGTCACCTGAGTTTATCAGCTGAAGATCAGCTGATCAGCTCTGGTGACCTCGTTACTGCAGCAGTGATGCGTGGGAAAATTCGTGAGACAGGTGAGAATAGGTGTTTATTTTAAATAGATTTTTACTTTTTTTTGTTTTTTTACACCACGCACATGCCGGCTTGGCTGAGGAGACTACTTCTCCCCTCAGCCATGCCACTGTCGCTGATATCAGCAGGAGCGGCGGTCAGATGATGGGAGAAGTACCCTTCTTCTCTGGCCCGGGTACCATTCTTTGTGCATTTTTGCACTGCAGAATAGCTACAAAGAATGGACATGCTGTTGATTTTAACATGCTTTTTATTTTTAACTCAATGACAATCCTGAGCGGAAAATTCCGCATCATGTGCACAGCACATCAGGACAGTCATTGCATTAGCTGGCAGTCAGATTACATAGTGTTTTTGGTGCATTTCCGTGCGGAAAAAACGCCATGAAAATGCATCAAAAATGCACAGTGTTGGCAATATGAAAATCACTTCTGAAACCAAATTAAAAGGAGAGAAGCTGACTCAGTCTTTGTATTGTGTGTCTGTGTGTGTGTAGCATCGGCGTCTCTGCCTCCTGCCAGGCAGAGACGCAGTCCCTCTCACCTCCCCGCTCCCCGTGCGGCGTCCTCCTGCGCTCCTCTTGCTGCAGCGGCCGGCGCGCGTTCCTTCCCGGGCACTGTGCTTAGGGCGCGCGCGCTCCCTCTCTCTTAAAGGGGCCGCGCTCGCCGTCCTAAGGAGTCCCCGGCCAATAGCCGGAGGACCTCCCATATTTAAGGCACCTCCTCCAAAATGAAGGTGCCCAAGCAAAAGTTGTTGCACAGTTACTTATCTCTGCTTCAGCCCTCAGGTTCCGCTGCTAGCCTGACTCCTCGTCCTGCCTGCCAGCCTGTTATCTGCCCGTTACCTGCCGAGCCTGCCAGCCCGCTCACCTGGAGCGCTCACCTGTTACCTGAATGCTACCTGCCTTGTCTGTCAGCCCGCTCACCTGGGAGCACCCGCCTGTTACCTGCTGTGTCCGTCGGCCCGCTCACCTGGGAGCGCTCACCTGTTACCTGCCTGTTACCAGCCTTGTCTGTCAGCCCGCTCACCTGGGAGTACCCGCCTGTTACCTGCTAGCCTACCTGGAGGCTCTGCCGTCACTTGCTGTGACCTCCTGCCTGGTAAACCTAGAGACTACTACTTGCTCTGCTGTCATGTACCGTGACCACCTGTCAGCTAACCAAAGACTTCTGCCTGCTTGCTGTGTCCATCCGTCATACCGGTCAGTGCCAGCCATCTGACCCGTGGGAGCCACCTGCTCTCTTACAAGGTTGTCCCCAGAGTAGCACCTGGTCCCTCTGCCCAGATCCTCCCTGGTCACGGAGTCGTTAGCCGCCGTCCGACCAGGGTCGGTTCGGGTTGATACTTAGTCACGCCCCTCTGGGTCCCACCTTGCACCGCGGCACAGAGGTTCCACGACCCGGACCCGTAACAGTGTGCCACACTAAGCATGGAGAACAGAAATAAAAGTGTCTGATGATTTGAGATCCAAAATTCTTGAAAAATATCAACAATTTCAAGGTTACAAGTCCATCTCAAGAGATCTTGATGTTCCTTTGTCCACGGTGCGCAGGATAGTCCGGATGATGGATAAGCAGCCTCAACAAAATTTCAAAGAAATTTGAATAAAACAAAACACTATGGCAGAAGACCCAGGAGGATCCTACTGCTGACACAGAGACATAAAAAATCTAGATTGCAGTGTGCCAAAATGTATGTGAGTAAGCCAAAATCCTTCTGGGAAAGCGTCTTGTGAACAGATGAGACCAAGACAGAGCTGCTTGGTAAAGCACATCATTCTATTGCTTACTGAAAGAGGAATGATGCCTACAAAGAAAAGAACACAGTACCTACAGTCAAATATGGTGGAGGTTCAAAGATGTTTTGGGCTGTCTTACTGCCTCTGGAACTGGGTGCCTTGACTGTGTGCAAGGCATCATGAAATCTGAAGATTACCAAAGGATTTTGAGTCGTAATGCAGTGCCCAGTGTCAGAAAGCTGGGTTTGCATCCTAGGTCATTGGTCTTTCAGCAGGACGTTGACTACAAATGTACTTAAAGAAGCACCGAAAAATGGATGAAAACAAAGCGCTGGAGAGTTCTGAAGTGGTCAGCAATGATTCCACATCTAAATCCCATTGAACACCTGCGGAGAGATCATTAAATTGCTGTTGGGAGAAGGCACATTCAAATACGTATGAGAGACCTAGAGCAGTTTGCAAAAGAAGAGTGGTCCAAAATTCCAGTTGAGAGGTGTAATAAGCTTGTTGATGGTTATAGGAAGCAATTGATTGCAATTATTCATTCCAAAGGGTGTGCAACAAAATATTAAGTTGAGGTTGCCAACAATTTTGTCTGGCCCGTGTTTGGGGTATTGTGTGAAATTATGTCCAGTTTGCCTTTTTTCTCAGTTTTTTAGTGTTATTCCATACGCACAAAGGAAATAAACATGTCTATAACAAAACATGTGTAACTACAATACTTTTCTGGGAGAAATGCTTCATTTTCTGGAACAATTTCAAGGGTGCCAACACTTTCAGCCATGTGTATAAGTTAAATTACGTCTATGCGAGGTGTAATTCATGTGAGAATAAAGGAGAGTACTGGTTCCAGGAGCATGTGGGTTTTGACAGCATCTTTGCTCGAATGGCTTGAATGTATAATGTGGGGTGGATAACTAAATATTTCTCTAGAGGGAAGGTTATATTTTTCTCGAAGGACTGGGAATGGAAAAATGCCGTCAATATTGAATAGGTGGTGGAATCTAGTAATCCCTGCTGAGATCTATGAGTGAAAAGTCAAGAGGGACTCATTGCCTGGGGGGACTTGTGGGTTGCCCCATAGGGGGGGCAAAAGACAGAAAGGGGGAAATTAGATTTGAAGAGTATTTCAGGGAGTCCCATATTTTGATTGAGTGTGATATAATGGGGTTGATAATTTGTTTACGCTGGGCAGAGAGGAACTATAGCAAGGTGTCAAGGGTCCACTGGTGGCACGCAGGAGCTTCCAAGGAAAGCCACAGGGGAGGTTCAGAGGAGGCATGATATAAAGTTAGTTGAGCTAGTTGGTCTGCTTGGTAGTATTTGGATAGATTGGGAACTCCCAGACCTCCTTTCACACGGTGACAATATAATGTTGCTCTATTGACTCTCGGAAGGTCACCCTTCCAAACAAAGGTATGGACTACGCCAGGGGTCCTCAGACTTTTTAAACAGGGGGCCTGTTCACGGTCCCTCAGACCATTGGAGGGCCGGAATATAGTTTTTAAAAAAAACTATGAACAAATTCCTATGCACACTGCACATATCTTATTTTGTAGTAAAAAAAACAATACAGGAACAATTACAATATTTAAAATGAAGAACAAGTAAAGTTAAATCAACCGGTATTTCAATAGGTAGGTAACTGTACCCAATAGGCAGCATAGGTCCTCAATAGGCAGGTAAATGTCCCCAATAGGCAGCATAGGTCCTCAATAGGCAGGTAAATATCCCCAATAGGCAGGTAAATGTCCCCAATAGGCAGGTAAATATCCCCAATAGGCAGCATAGGTCCCCAATAGGCAGGTAAATGTACCCAATAGGCAGCATAGGTCCCCAATAGGCAGGTAAATGTACCCAATAGGCAGCATAGGTCCCCAATAGGCAGGTAAATGTCCCCAATAGGCAGGTAAATGTCCCAAATAGGCAGCATAGGTCCCCAATAGGCAGGTAAATATCCCCAAAAGGCAAGTAAATGTCCCCAATAGGCAGGTAAATGTCCCCAATAGGCAGCATAGGTCCTCAATAGGCAGGCTGTTTCCCCCTTATAATGCCCTATGCAGGCTGTTCCCCCCTTATTATGCCCCATGCAGGATTTCCCTTTCTCCCACCATATAATACCCCGTGCATGATATCACTCCCCTGTCTTTATAATGCCCCATTCAGGATGTCACCCCCCCATATAATGCCCCATTCAGGATGTCACCCCCCCCCATATAATGACACATGCAGGATATCACTCCCCTGTCTTTATAATGCCTCATTCAGGATGTCACCCCCCCCCATATAATGCCCCATTCAGGATGTCACCCCCCCATATAATGACACATGCAGGATATCACTCCCCTGTCTTTATAATGCCCCATTCAGGATGTCACCCCCCCATATAATGCCCCATTCAGGATGTTACCCCCCCCCCCATATAATGACACATGCAGGATATCACTCCCCTGTCTTTATAATGCCCCATGCAGCACGTCACCCCCCCATATAATGCCCCATGCTGGATGTCACCCCCCATATAATGCCCCATGCAGCATGTCACCCCCCATATAAAGCCCCATTCAGGATGTCACCCCCCCCCCATATAATGACCCATGCAGGATATCACTCCCCTGTCTTTATAATGCCCCATTCAGGATGTCACCCCCCCATATAATGCCCCATGCTGGATGTCACCCCCCATATAATGCCCCATGCAGCATGTCACCCCCCCATATAATGCCCCATTCAGGATGTCACCCCCCCATATAATGCCCCATGCTGGATGTCACCCCCCATATAATGCCCCATGCAGCTTGTCACCCCCCATATAATGCCCCATTCAGGATGTCACCCCCCCCATATAATGCCCCATTCAGGATGTCACCCCCCCCATATAATGACCCATTCAGGATGTCACCCCCCCCATATAATGGCCCATTCAGGATGTCACCCCCCCATATAATGCCACATGCAGGATGTCACCCCTAATATTATGTCCCATTCAGGATGTCACCCCCCCATATAATGCCCCATTCAGGATGTCACCCCCCCATATAATGCCCCATTCAGGATGTCACCCCCCATATAATGGCCCATTCAGGATGTCACCCCCCCATGTAATGCCACATGCAGGATGTCACCCCTAATATTATGTCCCATGCCTCCATACATTTTAAAAAAAAAAATACAATTCTCACCTCCCTCCTTGCCTGCTGCCGCTGCTCAGGTCCGGACTCCAGCGTCTCCGGCGTTGTCCCTCTCTGCGCTGCCTGTGACGGCTCAGGGGAGGGCGCGGTGGAAAGACGTCACCGCACCCTCTGACCTAACAAGTCACAGGGAGCGCAGACCAGGAAGACAGCGGATCTGCGAAGGCACGGGGAGAGGTAAGTATCGGGCTGCCGGGGCTCTGAGAAAGCGGGGGGAAGGGCGGGTGCTGACACCGCTCTCCTCCACCCATAGCCCGGCGGGCCGGATAAAAGTCCACATGCGGCCCGCGGGCCGTAGTTTGAGGACCACTGGACTAGGCAATGGGTTGTTTTGAGGTACTGGGATGGGATGGGGATTGGTAATACTCAAAATAGGTAGAGTAATTTAGGGGGTAGAGTCCTTTTTAGAGCACGTACACGGCTGAACCAAGAGAGTTGCAGCTTCCCCCATATTTGGAGTAGCGAGCGAGTAGCGAGAGTAGTTTACGAAGCATTTGGAGGTAATTAGCTGAAAAGAGGGATTCAATATTAGTCGTTAATTCCACACCTAAGTAGTCTAAGTCAGAGATGTGTCTAGGTTTTCTGGCACCCGGGGCAAGAATTCAATTTGGAGTCGGTGTCATGGAAATTGAGGAGTCAGAGTTGGAGTCGGAGTCGGAGGTTTAGCTTATCGACTCCACAGCCGTGGTCTGCCCTCCTGACCTGAGCTTGACAGCTGCATAGAAATACATCACGCTGTCATGTTCAGGTCAGGAGAGGTGCCGGCCAGTCTGTTCAGTGCGATGCAATCATTGCACGAGTAATACACGTAATGTCTCTGCCCTTACAGTGAGTATATTACACGCTGTTAGGATTAGCATGCTACAGGGCTTTATTTTATAATTAAGGGGCTTGTTCAAGTTTGAGATGAAAGCCGGCAGTCAGTCTAGGTGACTGTAGGTTTCTGAATTCTCACAGCGCATGCACTGCACACTTTTAGGATTCTCCCATGCCGGTGGCAAGAGTGGAAGGTCATGTGAGCATAAGTATGCGATTTGTATACCTCTGGCCACATTCCAACTAGACGTGTCCAGCCTCGCTCAATTCATTGTCATTGAGTGAGGCCACGCATGTCTAGTCGGCATGTGAGAATCCTGACATAGTGCAGTACACACTGTGAGAATTAAGTAACCTGCAGTCACACAGAATGACCTCAGACTCATCACAACCTTGGACAACCACTTTAATGCTCCTAACTAGTGTTGAGCGAGCACTAAAATGCTCGGGTGCTTGAAGCTCAGGCCGAGCTCACCGTGATACTCGGGTGCTCGACCCGAGCAACGAGCCCAATGTTAGTCTATGGGAGACCTGAGCATTTTTGCGACGGCACCCCCGGCAGTCTTTTAAAAGCCTAACAAGTGCCCAAAACGATAGTGACAGTGCTCAAATGTCATGGGGACAGCATGGGGATCACCCCAGGAAGCATTTCTGACCCCCAGGTCACTGCTGTCAACAACGTGGTCAGAGGTATTAAGCCACTTTTAAAGGCTCACAATAAAACGTTCAAAAACGAAACTGAAACTGCTTTCCTGTGAAATATGTTAAGGAAGTTCCTTTCCAGGGTAAAGACTTGTGCATAAGTTAAAATAAATAACCCCCCCAAAAAATACTCCCCCACACCTTGGGCTATGTTCACAAGTAGCATTTTTTATGCGTTTTTGCACTTTTGTATTGCTTTCAACCGTGACAAATGCATTCACCGGGAAATGTCATTTTAACATTTTACAATCTTATCTGGCCATGTGCTGTGTGACACATGCAAACAGTGCTGAAAAGACATGGAAACAACATAGGGAAGACCCCTGGAAGCATCTCTGACACCCAGGTCACTGCCTAAAAGTGTGCCCATCAGAAGTGATCCTTGCCGCATCAGAAGATGCAGACTTGCAACTATCCCCGTGCAAGTCCTTGTCCCAGGGCAGTGTTCAATTCTACCTCCCCCATTCCTTGCAATGAAAGCGCAAATATGCAGCCAACCAACTACCCACCCACCCGCAGGCTGCAATACCATACTGCTAGCTTTCGCTTGAAATGGGGCCTTTTAGTTTGGAGGCGGCCGAAGTTGGCCACTACCTCATGGCTACTTCGGCAGCGAGGTATCCATACTCAGTCCCCAGCCGCACGGTGGCCGGGTGTCCACGCTCGGTCCCCAGCCACCAGGGGGCAGCCGGGTGTCCATAAACGGTCCCCAGCCGCTCCTATTTCTCCTGTTACCTTCCCACACAC
Organism: Phyllobates terribilis; assembly: GCF_046119375.1. Taxonomy (NCBI): domain Eukaryota; kingdom Metazoa; phylum Chordata; class Amphibia; order Anura; family Dendrobatidae; genus Phyllobates; species Phyllobates terribilis. The sequence goes on along the minus strand of NW_027362769.1, from coordinate 210,324,068 downwards.
TTTTCTTAGCCTGGCCTGCTTTTGGGCAGCGTTGGACGAGCCCACCAGAGAACCAGACTCCTCCGGTGGGCCCTGGCTTCTCCATCAGGAGAGTTGAGAGTGCCAAGGTGAGGAGCATGATGATGATAGAAGTTAGCATCTGCTTTGTTTTCTTGGAATGCAAGCGCATGTATGTAGTAGCGGCTAGGCCTGAGGTGGTCAGCGTTTTGGCGCATATCCTACCTCCTCCGAGGATTGCTGGATGTTTTCCTGCTACTATCCCAGTTCTATGACTCCCGTTAAAACAAAGCTTCAGGTGATAAATGATGGATGAGGTGGTGGCAAAGGAGAAAGAGCAGGAGGAACAGGGACCATTCACATCAATATCAGGCCAGTCAACCACACATGTCTTGTAGGATATGTTTCTGTACCAAAAGGAGCGGTTCGGCTACACAGTTATAGGGCATACAGTGAGTGCAATGCCCACCAAAAATTTAGAGGCACTCCAATGCCCCTTGGAAGTGACATGGAGGTCAGAGGGCCTTAACTAAACCATTTTTTCCATTTATAGCAACTGGGTCTCCTGTGCACTGTTGGCCTAAGCAGTGAATGGAAGGCTTTCCAAAAATTATGAGGAACTGCAATGGCCCTTGAAACAGACGTGGATTACAGCGTACTAAAAACCTACTACTCATTATTGGGGAGTGGGTCTCCCTTAGTGTTTACCTATGCATTGAAAAGCAAAAGCTGACTAAAATTAGGAGGAAATGCAATGCCCGTTGGAAGAGTCGTGGTGGTCGCAGTAGCTTAACAAGACGGTTTTAATGCCCCTTCGAAGAGACGTGGAGGTTGCAGTAGCTTAACAAGACGGTTTTAATGCCCCTTGGAAAAGTGGTGGAGGTCACAGTAGCTTAACAAGACGGTTTTAATGCCCCTTGGAAAAGTGGTGGACGTCGCAGTAGCTTAACAAGACGGTTTTAATGCCCCTTGGAAAAGTGGTGGAGGTCGCAGTAGCTTAACAAGACGGTTTTAATGCCCCTTGGAAGAGACGTGGAGATCGCAGTAGCTTAACAAGACGGTTTTAATGCCCCCTGGAAAAGTGGTGGAGGTCACAGTAGCTTAACAAGACGGTTTTAATGCCCCTCGGTAGAGACGTGGAGGTCGCAGTAGCTTAACAAGACGGTTTTAATGCCCCTTGGAAAAGTGGTGGTGGTCACAGTAGCGTAACAAGATGGTTTAAATGCCCCTTAGAAAACTGGTGGAGGTCACAGTAGCTTAACAAGACGGTTTTAATGCCCCTCGGAATAGACGTGGAGGTCGCAGTAGCTTAACAAGACGGTTTTAATGCCCCTCGGAAGAGACGTGGCAGTCCCAGTAGCTTAACAAGACGGTTTTAATGCCCCTCGGAAGAGACGTGGAGGTCGCAGTAGCTTAACAAGACGGTTTTAATGCCCCTTGGAAAAGTGGTGGAGGTCGCAGTAGCTTAACAAGACGGTTTTAATGCCCCTTGGAAAAGTGGTGGAGGTCGCAGTAGCTTAACAAGACGGTTTTAATGCCCCTCGGAAGAGACGTGGAGGTCGCAGTAGCTTAACAAGACGGTTTTAATGCCCCTTGGAAAAGTGGTGGAGGTCACAGTATCTTAACAAGATGGTTTTAATGCCCCTTGGGAAAGTGGTGGAAGTCACAGTAGCTTAACAAGACAGTTTTAATGCCCCTCGGAAGAGACGTGGAGGTCGCAGTAGCTTAACAAGACGGTTTTCATGCCCCTCGGAAGAGACATGGAGGTCCAAGTAGCTTAACAAGACTGTTTTAATGCCCCTCGGAAGAGACGTGGAGGTCGCAGTAGCTTAACAAGACGGTTTTAATGCCCCTTGGAAAAGTGGTGGAGGTCGCAGTAGCTTAACAAGACGGGTTTAATGCCCCTCAGAAGAAACGTGGAGGTCCTAGTAGCTTAACAAGACGGTTTTAATGCCCCTAGGAAGAGACGTGGAGGTCACAGTAGCTTAGCAAGACGGTTTTAATGCCCCTTGGAAAAGTGGTGGAGGTCACAGTAGCTTAACAAGACGGTTTTAGTGCCCCTTGGAAAAGTGGTGGAGGTTGCAGTAGCTTAAAAAGTCGGTTTTAATGCCCCTTGGAAGAGACGTGGAGGTCCCAGTAGCTTAACAAGACGATTTTAATGCCCCTCGGAAGAGACGTCGAGGTCCCAGTAGCTTAACAAGACTGTTTTAATGCCCCTTGGAAAAGTGGTGGAGGTCGCAGTAGCTTAACAAGACGGTTTTAATGCCCCTTGGAAAAGTGGTGGAGGTCGCAGTAGCTTAACAAGATGGTTTTAATGCCCCTTGGAAGAGACGTGAAGATCCCAGTAGCTTAACAAGACAGTTTTAATGCCCCTCGGAAGAGACGTGGAGGTCTCAGTAGCTTAACAAGACGGTTTTAATGCCCCTTGGAAAAGTGGTGGAGGTCACAGTATCTTAACAAGATGGTTTTAATGCCCCTTGGGAAAGTGGTGGAGGTCACAGTAGCTTAACAAGACAGTTTTAATGCCCCTCGGAAGAGACGTGGAGGTCGCAGTAGCTTAACAAGACGGTTTTCATGCCCCTCGGAAGAGACATGGAGGTCCAAGTAGCTTAACAAGACTGTTTTAATGCCCCTCGGAAGAGACGTGGAGGTCGCAGTAGCTTAACAAGACTGTTTTAATGCCCCTTGGAAAAGTGGTGGAGGTCGCAGTAGCTTAACAAGACGGGTTTAATGCCCCTCAGAAGAAACGTTGAGGTCCTAGTAGCTTAACAAGACGGTTTTAATGCCCCTAGGAAGAGACGTGGAGGTCACAGTAGCTTAGCAAGACGGTTTTAATGCCCCTTGGAAAAGTGGTGGAGGTCACAGTAGCTTAACAAGACGGTTTTAGTGCCCCTTGGAAAAGTGGTGGAGGTTGCAGTAGCTTAAAAAGTCGGTTTTAATGCCCCTTGGAAGAGACGTGGAGGTCCCAGTAGCTTAACAAGACGATTTTAATGCCCCTCGGAAGAGACGTCGAGGTCCCAGTAGCTTAACAAGACTGTTTTAATGCCCCTTGGAAAAGTGGTGGAGGTCGCAGTAGCTTAACAAGACGGTTTTAATGCCCCTTGGAAAAGTGGTGGAGGTCGCAGTAGCTTAACAAGATGGTTTTAATGCCCCTTGGAAGAGACGTGAAGATCCCAGTAGCTTAACAAGACAGTTTTAATGCCCCTCGGAAGAGACGTGGAGGTCGCAGTAGCTTAACAAGAAGTTTTAATGCCCCTTGGAAAAGTGGTGGATGTCACAGTAGCTTAACAAGACGGTTTTAATGCCCCTCGGAAGAGACGTGGAGGTCCCAGTAGCTTAAGAATACGGTTTTAATGCCCCTTGGAAAAGTGGTGGAGGTCGCAGTAGCTTAACAAGACGGTTTTAATGCCCCTCGGAAGAGATGTGGAGGTCACAGTGGCTTACCAAGACAGTTTTAATGCCCCTTGGAAAAGTGGTGGAGGTCGCAGTAGCTTAACAAGACTGTTTTAATGCCACTTGGAAAAGTGGTGGAGGTCACAGTAGCTTAACAAGACGGTTTTAATGCCCCTCGGAAGAGACGTGGAGGTCCCAGTAGCTTAACAAGACGGTTTTAATGCCCTTTGGAAAAGTGGTGGAGGTCGCAGTAGCTTAACAAGACAGTTTTAATGCCCCTTGGAAAAGTGGTGGAGGTCGCAGTAGCTTAGCAAGATGGTTTTAATGCCCCTCGGAAGAGATGTGGAGGTCGCAGTAGCTTACAAGATGGTTTTAATGCCCCTTGGAAAAGTGGTGGTGGTCGCAGTAGCTTAACAAGACGGTTTTAATGCCCCTTGGAAGAGACGTGGAGGTCCCAGTAGCTTAAAAAGACGGTTTTAATGCCCCTCGGAAGAGACGTGGAGGTCGCAGTAGCTTAACAAGACGGTTTTAATGCCCCTTGGAAAAGTGGTGGAGGTCGCAGTAGCTTAACAAGACGGTTTTAATGCCCCTTACAAGAGCCATACAGTGCAGCATCTTAAAAATATTATTCCCATTATTGGGGAGTGGGTCTCCCATATTCTTTGCTTATGCCTTCCAAGCAAAAGCTGACAAAATTAAGAACGGTGGAACTTTTAATAATGGCAACACGGACCACGGTCACCCTGGTGGTATAATGGTGGTGGAGGCTGAGGATAAGGAGAAGAACATAAAACAGCCGAAATGAGGAAGTGTATATGTGTGGGTGTGAAGCGGTGCATATGAATACACCTCCCGAAATAACACAGTGGATTTGACTTTTTGTTACTCTGCTGTCATTTGGTGGTGATGAGAAGTCTGCCTCAATCCAGCCCTTGTTCATTTTGATAAGGGTCAGCTTGTCAGCATTGTCAGTTGACAGGCGAGTGCGCTTATCAGTTATATATCCCCCAGCGGCACTAAAAACACGCTCTGATAACACGCTAGAGGCAGGGCAGGCCAGGACCTCCAAGGCGTACAGAGCGAGTTCATTTCAAGTGTCCAGCTTGGATACCCAATAATTAAAAGGCACAGAGGAATCACGGAGGACGCTGGTACGGTCGGCAAGGTACTCCCTCACCATCTTTTAAAACTTTCCACTCCTTGAGAGTACCCCGCGCCTCAGGGTCTGTCCGAAGGGAGAATCTGAGAAAACTGTCCCAGAACGTTGACAGTGTTCCCCTGCCTCTGCTGGATTGGAGTTGCGTCTCTCTCGCATGTACGCCTTGGTTGGGCAACGAACTGTGACCTCTGCCGCTAGCTTGTTCAGATGGGAATTTTTTTAACAGTTCTGCAGCAAGGGCCTTCTGGTACTGCCCCATTTTTGTAGACCTCTCCACCTCAGGAATAAGAGAGTGAAAGTTCTCCTTGTAGCGGGGGTCTAAAAGTGTCACCAACCAGTAATGACTGTCACCCAACATTTTGACAACGCGAGGGTCACGGTTAAGGCAGCGTAACATAAAGTCAGCCATGCATGCCAGACTGGTAATGGGCAAGACATCCGTGTCCTCACCAAGATGACGACTGACCATACTCTCCTCCTCCTCCCCCCTGTCCTCTGGCCACCCACGCTGAACCGACGGTATGATAGTTGTACAGGTACTACCGTCTACAGCGCATGATACAAGCTCCTGTTCTTCCTCCTCCTCCTCCTCCTCCTCTCCCTCATTGTCCCCCAATGGGATGAGATGAGGCTGGGCTGTGTGTAATCGACCGCTACGGCTTCTTGATCCATCTCATCATACTCTGGCTGCAATGCCTCCTCTTTAATTCTCTTCAGAGAGCGTTGCAAAAGACAGACAAGTGGAATGCTGACGCTAATGATGGCGTCATCGCCACTCACCATCTGGGTGGACTCCTCAAAGTTTGTCAAGATGGTACATATGTCAGACATCCAGGTCCACTCCTGAGGTCTTATGTGTGGAGTCTGACCTGAATATCGACGGCCTTGTTGCAGCTGGTACTCCACAACTGCTCTCTTCTGCTCACAAATCGTTTGCAACATGTGGAGGGTAGAGTTCCAACGTGTGGGGACATCACACACCAGTCGGTGTGACGGAAGCTGCAAACGCTGCTGCAACACAGCAAGGGCGGCGGAAGCTGTAGCCGACTTGCAAAAATGAGCTGACAGGCGGCGTACTTTGACGAGCAGATCTGGCAACTCGGGGTACGATTTAAGAAACCGCTGAACCACGAGGTTAAGCACATGAGCCAGGCATGGTACGTGTGTGATCTCGCCTCACCTCAGAGCCGCCACCAGGTTACGGCCATTGTCACACACGACCATGCCTGGATGTAGGTTCAGCGGTCCCAGCCACAGATCTGCTTGCTCTTTCACAGCTGTCCACAACTCACAAGCAGTGTGAGGTTTCCCACCTAAGCTTATGAGTTTCAGCACAGCCAGTTGCTGCTTGGCGGAGGCAGTACTGCAGTGCTTCCAGCTTGTAAGTGATGTGGTGATATCTGAGATGGAGGATGAACATGAGGAGGAGTAGGAGGATGAAGCGCAGGAGCGGTACACTGTGGGGGCAACTCTGACTGACATAGGGCCTGCAATCCTAGGTGTGGGGAGGATGTGGACACGTGCTTGTGTAGTGCGGGGATGGCGCACCGGGCAAAATAGTGTCGGCTGGGGACCGAGTACCGAGGGACGGCCACCGCCATAAGGTTGCGGAGGATTCCGTCTCCACCAGCCTAAAAGGCAGCATTTCCAACGCAAGCAGTCGTGAAATCTGTGAATTTAGGACTGTGGCCTGTGGGGCGTTAGCTGCGAATTTCCGCTTTCGTTCAAAGGTCTGGGATATGGACAAGTGAACGCAGCGGTGGGACGTGGACGTGGATGTTGATGCTGTTTCTTGAGAAACTGCCATAAAAAGTGAAGACTGAGAGGAGGGGGCATCTTTGCATGCAGTATGGACAGGGGATTGCCTTGCACACACAACAGGGGGTTCAACTGCACGCACAACAGCGGAAGAAGCAGTGGTGACACCCGCTGACATTGGTTGTGGACCCTGGGGTTAGCCCCACAAAGTCGGGTGCTTTGCTGCCATGTGCCTGATCATGCTGGTGGTGGTCAGGCTGGTAGTTTTGTCACCCCTGCTGATGCTGGCATGGCAGGTGGTACAAATGGCCTTTTTGGAGTTATCAGCAGAGTCTTTAATAAAATTCCAGACTCTGGAAGACCTACAGGTTGAACTGGCAACGTCCCTCGTGTTGGTGTTACGGGGAACTGTTGCCTGCCTTCTGTGTGCGGCCACCACACTGCTTCTTCCTGCCTGTTGGGGTACTCTGCCTCCCTCACCCTGTGTGCTGCTGGCCTCGCTCTGTATGTCATCCTGCCACGTTGGGTCAGTTACTAGATCATCCACCACCTCCTCCTCTTCCACTTGCGCACCACGATCCTCCTCCTCACTTCCTGGCAATTGTGTCTCGTCATCGTCCACCTCTTGTGACAAATTGCCAGCGTCGACTTCCTGTGGCCGTGGCTGTTCAAATATTTGGGCATCGCTACATGGGATCTCCTCTTCCACCACTTCAAGCGGAGCAGGCGAGGGGCACAAATCTGGAAATGGACCAGTGAACAGCTCTTCAGAGTGTCCAAGTGTGGGATCAGTTGCTGTCTGACGACACTCAGCATGGTGGGAGGAAAGAGCATCAGGGTGAGGAGGAGTATGCGGTCGAGACTCACGGCTACTAAGATTTGACCTTGTGGAAGACAGACCGGAGGTGGTGGTGCCCAGGTAACTGGAAGTATTATCTGCTATCCAATTAATAACCTGTTCACACTGATCAGTTCGCAATACTGGTGTTGTTCTGTGCTTCCCTAGTAATTCGGTCAAGAAGTGGGAGCGAGAAGATGTGGCTGTTGGTTGTGGCACATTTTCACCTTAGCCACGGCCCCGTCCTCTGCACGCACCATCACTAGAACGTCCAGTTCCACGTCCCTTGCCACGCGCCTTGCCCATTGTAAAGGAAGTAAAATAGCTTACACTCGCACTATCAATGGAAAAAGGGTAATAGAAAGTAGATTAGAACCGTGGAAGAGGAAAACCACAGTTCTATTTCTCGGGCCTACACCAGACTATTTTCAACAGATATATTTGTGTCTGAACAATCAGGAGACATTATTACTGTTTTTCTTTACGACAAAAAATGGCAAAAGCAGGATAATACAGAGATTTGACCCGTGGAACTGCAAAACCACAGTTCTATTTCTCGGGCCTACACCAGACTATTTTCAACAGATATATTTGTGTCTGAACAATCAGGAGACACTATTACTGTTTTTCTTTACGGCAAAAAATGGCAAAAGCAGGATAATACAGAGATTTGACCCGTGGAGCTGCAAAACCACACTTCTAATTCTCGGGCCTACACCAGACTATTTTCAACAGATTTATTTGTGTCTGAACAATCAGGAGACACTATTACTGTTTTTCTTTACGGCAAAAAATGCCAAAAGCAGGATAATAGAGATTTTTACCGTGGAACGGCAAAACCACAGTTATAATTTACTGGTGTATACCAGACTCTTTTAAACAGATATATTGGTGTCTGAACAATCAGGAGACACTATTACTGTTTTTCTTTACGGAAAAATTACCAAAAACTGGATAATAGAGATTTTTTACCGTGGGACGGCAAAACCACAGTTATAATTCACTGGTGTATACCAGACTCTTTTAAACAGATATATTGGTTTCTGAACAATCAGGAGACACTATTACTGTTTTTCTTTACGGAAAAAATACCAAAAGCTGGATAATAGATATTTTTACTGTGGAACGGCAAAACCACAGTTATAATTTACTGGTGTATACCAGACTCTTTTAAACAGATATATTGCTGTCTGAACAATCAGGAGACACTATTACTGTTTTTCTTTATGGCTAAAAATGCCAAAAGCAGGATAATACAGAGATTTTTTACCATGGAACAGCAAAACCACAGTTATAATTTACTGGTGTATACCAGACTTTTTTAAATATATATATTTGCGGCTGAACAGTGAGCGACACACTCAAACTGTTTTTTTTTTTGGTAAAAATGGCCCAAAGTGGATAATACAGATGTTTGAACCGTGGAACTGCAAAACCACACTTCTGTTTCTCTGTCCTACACCAGACTATTTTAAACAGATATATTTGTGTCTGAACTGTCACAGACACACTTTTTTTCTTGGGGGGGGGGGGGGCGACACCAAAAGGTTAATAAGACGGGTGTTTGTACAGTGTGAAGGAGGAAAAAAAAAAGAGGATTTAGATGAAAAAAAAGGATTTTTCCTGGCCCCCCAGGACCTGGAGCTAAGTCCAGAAATTTCAGCAACAGGAGCACACAGGACTGTAATGCAGTGTTTGCTGGTATAACCACTGCGTCTCCTATACAGCCTGCCTGCCTGCCTGATATTTGGGATGGATATTAGTCCTGAGAAGGACTGTTTGTTTGATTTGGCAGCCTTTACAGACCCTACACTAACTATTTCGCAGTATAAATCTCTCCCTAGCTCAGCAGCGCTTTCCCTACACTAGCTGATTTGGAGCGACTGTGTCCAAGATGGCGGCGGCCGGTTTTAAATACTCGAGGTGACGCTGTGCGGCCAGCCAATCAATGTAATGCCCACAACCAACATGGCTGCGGCATTACAGTGACTGGCTGGCAATCCCTGTATGTTCATTGGCTCTGTAAAGAGCGCCAAACATGCAGGGCGGAGACCCGAGCTCTCGCCCGAGTTACCCGGAAATGCTCGGTGCTCGCCGAACATCCCGAGTAGCGTGATGCTCGGGCGAGTACCGAGCAGTGTCGAGCATGTTCGCTCAACACTACTCCTAACAAATAAAAACATTAGATTTAATCAGTATCACAAATAACATCTACATCCAGGTAGTTAACTTCTCTGGAGTCGGTCTCTTTCTTTTCTTCTTCATCTTGTCCAGACGCCATGATGACTTTTCTCATCCACAGCTCGTCTCCGCAGACTTCCATCTTCTCCGGTCTTCTGCAGCACATCCCCACACGATGCCCTTAAAGATAGCAGTGTCATTATAATGCTCCTGAATAAAAAATATCAGCCCTACACTGAGCCCCTGAATAAATAATTGTCCCTCACTGTATTCCCTGCACAAAATATCACCCCCACACTGTCCCTCTTATGGTACATGCTCTCCACGCTGCCCTCTCCTTTCCATACTGGGCCCCCTCTTCACACTGTCCTATCACGCTGTGTCCCCCCTATAGGGCCCAGTCTATCTACTGTGCCCGCTCATTACACTCCCCCTCCATTGCATACTGTCCCCTCCTGGCTGTGCACTTACACTGTCCCCCATGCTACCCCCCCTCCACATTACGCAATCTCTATTCTGTGCCCACTCACAATTTTTCCCCCCATACTGTCTCCTCACACTATTCCCCCTCCCTCTTCATACTATCTCCTCTCACGTTCCCCCTGCTAACCATACTGCCTCCTCACACATCCCCCCGACTCCCGATACTGAGTCTGCACACTTCCCATCATTCTTGCTTCCCATACTGTTTCTGAACACATCCCATCACCCTTGCTCCCCATACTGTGACTGCACCCATGCCCCAACTTGCTCCCCCCACTTGTTCCCTATACTTTGTCCACATACATTCCCCTTCACTCCCCATGCTGCGTATGCACCCATCCTCCCCATTCTGTATCCGCACCAATCCACCCACTAACAATACTGTGTCTGCACCCATCCTCCCCTCATACATCCCCCCCACTCCTCATACTGTGTCCGCACCATCCCCCCACTCACCGTACTGTCTGCACCCTTTCCTCCATACTGTTTCCTCATACATGCCCCCCATCTTTGTTCCTCATACAGTGTCTTCAAATTTCTCCCGCTCCCCATATTGTGTCTGTACCTATCCCTTCCTTGTTCCCCAAACTAGTGTCCTCAAATCTCCCTCCCGTTACAACAAATCTCACCAACCCCTCCCCCTACACTAAATCACCCCCACACACTAAATACCCCCATCTCAAATCACCCCCACACACTAAATACCCCCCATCTCAAATCTCCCCCCACACACTAAATGCCCAAATCCTAAATCATCCCCCATGCACATTGAATACCGCCATCACAAATCTCCCACTCACACATTGAATTCTCCCCACGTCACACTAAGTCTCCAGTGTCTTCAGCTCCAGTGTGGAGCACTTACCATTAATGCACGCCCTTGTCTGCAGCATCGACGAGTGACGTCAGCAGCGTGATCACATGACCTAATCACACTGCTGGCGTCACTCTGACCCGGCATTCGGAGCTTCTATTGTACTTGTGTCTGAAAGATGCGAGTACTATCACTGGGAGCTGGCACACTGCACGTTCTGTGAGCAGACTGTCAGCTTGACACCCGGCTCAGAGAACGGCTGACTCCCAGTGTGGAGGACGGAAGAAGGCAGCCGCTGGGGAAGACACATTGAACCGCCGCATTAGGTGGCCTGACTGCGCCCCCCTGCCAGCTGGGCCCGGGGCACATGCCCCGGCTGTCCCCCTAGTTAAGCTTCTGTCTAAGTAGTTTGTGGCCCAATGAAAGTTGTGGAACCGTAATAACAGGAAGGGAAATGTTCATAGTGTGCGATTTAGTTTGGTTAATCTGTAGGCCAGAGATTTGTTCAAAGTTCTGCAGGGATTAGAGCAGGACAGGCAGGGAGGTCTGTGGGGCAGTTAGGAAGAGCAAAATATTGTGTACAAACATAAAAAGTTTGTGGGAAGTCTACACGATTTCTGTGCCTTGAGTTGAGGCAGAGATGTATTGCTAGTGGCTCAGTTGCGGAGAGAAATAGTAGCTGACATAGGGGACACCCTTGGTGAGTACCTCTTTTGATGGGAAAAAAATCAGAAGAAAATCCACTGTAGGGGACTTGAGCTAAGTGGTAGATATATAAAATGAAGATCCATGATGCAAAGATCCATGAGAGAAATTGATCAGGGAAATTACATTACTGTAATGGAATCCTGGTTGTGGACACTGGAATGGTCTGCAAGTCAACCCCGAGTGGTTGAGAAGATCAGGAGGACTCAGCTGGAGAGGGTGCTCCGGAAAACATAGTGTCGCTGGAGGTTGATGTCTGAGGTTAGGATTCGCTGAAGCAGTTCTGAGCAATTTCGGAATGAGGGCAGTTATGACTTATTGGATAATATGGCAACTATAGCCCAGCACTTTTTGAGTGAATTAAAGGGAAAGTATATTGGGCGTTGTGGTTTACAAGGTGGAGAGGAGAGAGGATTAAGTCATCACGGAAGTCTTGAGTTAGTGTTATTGGGCAGGCTTGATTTTAGATTTATGAATATAGCTAGTTAATGAGGTCACGGTCTGATGTTTTGCTGATTCGGGCAGTACGGAAAACTGTGGGTTGTAATCAGTGACTTTTGTGACTGAAGGTGTGATTATAATGAATGGCCACTAGATGTCAGCAGTAAGGGAAATTACATTCTGTCTTGCTCACTGTGTAAACATCTTTAAGTACAATATATGATCTTTGGGAGTGTGCCTTCTTGGCCCCCTATAGATCCTGACAATGAAAGGATTACAGCGCTAGATGTAGTCACATTTTCCCTGCGGAGGACCACCAACTGCTGCATAGCTGCATCGACAAGAAAAGGAAAAATGTGCACACAAAGTTAAATCTGTGCTGTGTCCCCTTCATTCTGAGGATCGCGGCGGTCCCAGATGTCTGACCCCAATGGTGACAAATGATGGCATATGCCAGTAATATGCCATCTCTGTATATGATTGTAATTGCCCATTGCAACATGGCTACATTTCCCTGAAAACTGCTGTGTATGAAGCATTTGTTTCCACAAGGCGGCAGTGTTGCATTAGGAATTATATCAAATTCCTCAAACTTTTTGTTATGATTTTTAAATTTAAGGTAAACACAAAAATTCCTATTCATTTTCCAGAAATAAGACGATTTACTTATTTTTGCTTTCGTCTATAATATCTGAGTCTATAAAAACAAACTTTTTTTTTTATTACATTTGCCATTATGGCCTAAACCTACAGTAGACATCAGGGATTTTTTTTAAAGTGTTGAAATATGCTTGGCCAATACGGCATATTGTGTTTGGATCTAGAAATAAGATAATCTTTTGAAATTGAAATTCAAATTTTGAACCCTGATGAATGAAACTGCCTAAAAACGGGAAACCCAGGACCTCCTACCCCTGTATATGCTACCAGTTACTCCAGCTACAAAAAAGGGACCCCTTTCATCAACAGGTACGATTCTTAACTAGAATCATTACTAAGTCAGCCAGCTTCATTAAACCCCCCCCACCTTTTACTAACCTCTTACCCATAGGACTCTTCAGCTTCTCCAGCCAAATCCACCAAGCTGAAGAGACACCAGGCACCTGTTTCATCAGGTACCCATCTATTGCTCAGAATTGTCTCTGATAAAGTGCAGACTCCCCTCCTGGGGATTTATAACATATTGTACCGTCAGATATAGGACCTTCCTGAGTTACAAAGTCACCGGACCTACCAGATTCCTTCGGTAATAACCACTTAAACTTCATAAAGAAACCGGCTACCCGCCTCACCATTAACACAGGTATAATTACGTGAAACCAAATATCCAATCTTTAGGCGAGAGAACCACATTTTACCCTATCTAACATCTTTTCCAGTCTCCCTCTATATCCAAGGAGGATCTACTTCATTGAACCAATTCACTGGACCACTCCTTACCTTCCATCTTTTCTCACGATTTCTTACACACTCCTCACATGTAATAAAGCTGTCAAACAGTCGCAAATCATGCACACGGGAGCGATTCAACCATATCACCGAGCAGCTATAAATACTCGGAGCTCGGCCCGAGCATACTCGGAATAGAACATACTCGCTCAACACTAAACCTAACCATTTTTTGTGCTAACATTAGGAAGCCGCTCACTAGTGCTTAATAAAATTTCAATAAAAAAAAAATGGTGGGCAAAAAATATTGGAAAAGAAGCAAAAAAACAGTCAGTGTGTCCTAATGTGTCTTCAGCCTGAAAAACTCACAGGATTTGCTGATGTCTAAAACAAATCGTGTGCACATACAATAAAAGTTCACAAACCCTTTAGATAGTAGTTAAGGCACTCACACACATTAGACGAAAGTTGACCGACCCTGGAGATAGACAGATTCCGCCGACAGTCTAATGATTTTCAGGGAGATAAGGATCCAGCATGTCCAAATTCGGAATGCGGATCTTTTTGTTCTCAGAAAAATAAGCACACCGCCAGAGATGTCTAGCAGCGGTTCTCTTATAGAGAAGACAAGATCGCTCAACAAAGTCAGTGCTCCTGTGTATGGGAGAGTCAGGCGAGATAGTGGTCTATAGTGTATGGGGGCTTTAGGCAGATACTTGTTCAGCTGACATATATGGCCTCATTCAGACGGCTGTCTTTTTAGTCTGGCACACTGACCCTATAATGATCTACTATCAAGTCTAATTAATGAAATATTGCTACATCTAGATGACTACATCACCAGTTCCACCATCCGTACATGACTACATCACCAGTACCAGAAAAAACTGACGGCACTTCCGATACAAGAAATAGGTGTAAAGAGTAGAGATGAGCGGTGTTTGACTAGAACTGTTCGCCAATCTCAAATTCGAGCTGTTTTGGGCGGTGTTCGAGTTGTTCGACGAACCCGAACGATTTGCAAAAAATTCGGCTGTTCGAGGTTATGTTCGATAACTGTTCGTGCACCAAAAGCGTGTCCTGCATGTCTGGCGCTATTTAGAGCACCAATCATGCAGGGATTGTCTGCCACTCACTGTAATGCCACAGCCATGGTGGTTGTGGCATTAGAGTGATTGCCCAAATCGATGGGAACTGTGCTCACAGTGAAACATGAAAAGCCGGCAATTCAGCAGCGGCATACACCGGTACCCGACAATTTAGAACCGAAAGAATAGAGCTTCACACATAGATTAGATAGATATAAACATGTCAGCCACATATATACGAAGTACAGTGACAGTGTTGATTACTGTACTTGTCATTTAGTGTAAAGGATTTATAAAAAAAAATAATAGTGTTTTCATGCACCGTCTCTTTAAAAAAGCCGGCCGGCAATTCAGCATCTGTACCTGACAATTTAGAATGGAAGGAATAGAGCATCACACATAGATTAGATAGATAGAAACATGTCAGTCACATATATATGAAGTACAGTGACAGTGTTGATTACTGTACTTGTCATTTAGTGTAAAGGATTTATAAAAAAAAATAATAGTGTTTTCATGCACCGTCTCTTTAAAAAAGCCGGCCGGCAATTCAGCATCTGTACCTGACAATTTAGAATGGAAGGAATAGAGCATCACACATAGATTAGATAGATAGAAACATGTCAGTCACATATATATGAAGTACAGTGACAGTGTTGATTACTGTACTTGTCATTTAGTGTTAAAATAAAGGATTTGTTTAAAAAAAAATTAGCGTGGGGTTCCCCTTAATTTTAGGCTCTAGCGGAGGTTAAGCAGACGGCTGGGGCAGATGTTTGAAGCCTGGGAAGGGGGTAATACCCACGGAGCTTCCCAGGATACTAATATCAGCCCCCAGCTGAATGCCTAGCCTTTACTAGCTATTAAAATGGGGGACCCCCCAAAAAATTGATGTGGGGTCCCCCCTATTTTAATAGCTAGCAAAGGCTAGGCAGACAGCTGGGGGCTGATATTAATAGCCCAGGAAGGGTGCCATGAATATTGGCCCCCTCCCAGGCTAGAAACACCAGCCGTCAGCCGCCCCAGAAATGGCACATCCATAGGATGCGCCAATTCTGGCACTTAGCCTCGCTCTTCCCACTGCCCTGTAGCGGTGGCAGTGGGGTAATAGGGCTGGGGTTGGTGTCAGCTTATAATGCCAGCTGACATCAAGCCCAGGTTAGTAATGGAGAGGCGTCTATAAGACACCCCCATTACTAACCCCATAGTCAAAGTTAAAAAAAACACAAACACCCAGAATAAAGTCCTTTAATTGAAATAAAGACACAATTCTTTATTGTTCTAAATTAAACCATACTTACCGTCACGCCCATTCCAGCTGAAGCCAACGATCCCCTGCAATAAAAGAAAAATAATAAAGCAACATCATCCTTACCTTTCCATGGTTCCCACGACAGCTTCAGCTCTGCTACATCGAGATGACAGGCTGGACCGCAGCAGAACGCTGCCATCCAGCCTGTCATCCCGCGGACACTGAGAAGCGCAGGCATGCTTGCGCTCCTCAGCGTCTCTCTGTGACGGCATCCAGATGAGCCGAGGTCATGTCCAGTGAACTCGGCTCACCTCATGCACGTCACTGACAGCGTGGGAAAATTCTCACGCTGAAGCGCTGAGTGCAGGAGAATTCTCCCACGCTGTCAGTGACGTGCATAAGGTGAGCTCATGTCCAATGAACTCAGCTCACCTCATGCACGTCACTGACAGCGTGGGAAAATTCTCCTGCACTCAGCGCTTCAGCGTGAGAATTCTCCCACGCTGAAGCGCTGAGTGCAGGAGAATTTTCCCACGCTGTCAGTGACGTGCATGAGGTGAGCCGAGTTCATTGGACATTAACTCGGCTCATCTGGATGCCCTCACAGAGAGACACTGTGGAGCGCAAGCATGCCTGCGCTTCTCAGTGTCTGCGGGATGACAGGCTGGATGGCAGCGTTCTGCAGGTCAAGCCTGTCATCTCGATGCAGCAGAGCTGGAGCCGTCCTGGGAACCATGGAAAGGTAAGGATGATGTTGCTTTATTATTTTTCTTTTATTTCAGGAGATCGTTGGCTTCAGCTGGAATGGGCGTGACGGTAAGTATGGTTTAATTTAGAACAATAAAGAATTGTGTGTTTATTTCAATTAAAGGACTTTATTCTAGGTGTTGTGTTTTTTTTAAATACTTTACTAGAAATTCATGGCGGTCATGTCTAATATTGGCGTGACCCCATGAATTTCGGGCTTAGGGCCAGCTGATAATGCCAAGCTGGCCCTAACCCCTTTATTACCCAGTGAGCCACCACATCAGGGCCCTGGATGAGTTGGGTACAGCGCCAGAAGATGGCGCTTCTATGAACGCGCCATTTTCCGGGGTGGCTGCGGACTGCAATTTGCAGCGGGGGTGGCCCAGAAAGCTTGGGCCTCCCTGCGCTGCGGATTCCAGCCCCCAGCTGCCTAGTTGTACCTGGCTGGACTCAAAAACAGGGCGAAGCCCCACGTCAATTTTCTTTAAATTATTTCATGAAATAATTAAGAAAAAAAGGGCTTCCCTATATTGTTGTGTCCGGCCAGGTACAAATAGGCAGCTGGTGGTTGGGGGCAGCCCGTTCCTGCCTGCTGCACCTGATTGGACACAAATATAGTGCGAAGCCCCACGTCAATTTTTTTTAAATTATTTCATGAATTTCCTGAAATAATTTAAAAAAATTGAAGTGGGGCTTCGCACTATATTTGTGTCCAGCCAGGTACAGCAGGCAGGAACGGGCTGCCCCCAACCACCAGCTGACTATTTGTACCTGGCCGGACACAACAATATAGGGAAGGCCTTTTTTTCTTAATTATTTCATGAATTTCATGAAATAATAAAAAAAAATTGAAGTGGGGCTTCGCACTATATTTGTGTGCAGCCAGGTACAGCAGGCAGGAACGAGCTGCCCCCAACCACCAGCTGCCTATTTGTACCTGGCCGGACACAACAATATAGGGAAGGCCTTTTTTTCTTAATTATTTCATGAATTTCATGAAATAATTTAAAAAAAAATACGTGGGGCTTCGCCCTATTTTTGTGTCCAGCCAGGTACAACTAGGCAGCTGGGGGCTGGAATCTGCAGCGCAGGGAGGCCCAAGCTTTCTGGGCCCCCCCCCCGCTGCAAATTGCAGTCCGCAGCCACCCCGGAAAATGGCGCGTTCATAGAAGCGCCATCTTCTGGTGCTGTACCCAACTCATCCAGGGCCCTGGTGCGGTGGCTCACTGGGTAATAAAGGGGTTAGGGCCAGCTTGGTATTATCAGCTGGCCCTAAGCCCAAAATTCATGGGGTCACGCCAGTATTAGACATGACCGCCATGAATTTCTAGTAAAGTATTTAAAAAAAACACAACACCTAGAATAAAGTCCTTTAATTGAAATAAACACACAATTCTTTATTGTTCTAAATTAAACCATACTTACCATCACACCCATTCCAGCTGAAGCCAACTATCTCCTGCAATAAAAGAAAAATAATAAACCAACATCATCCTTACCTTTCCATGGTTCCCAGGACGGCTCCAGCTCTGCTACATCGAGATGACAGGCTGGACCGCAGCAGAAAGCTGCCATCCAGCCTGTCATCCCGCAGACACTGAGAAGCGCAGGCATGCTTGCGCTCCTCAGTGTCTCGCTGTGACGGCATCCAGATGAGCCGAGGTCATGTCCAATGAACTCAGCTCACCTCATTCACTTCACTGACAGCGTGGGAAAATTCTCACGCTGAAGTGCTGAGTGCAGGAGAATTCTCCCACGCTGTAAGTGACGTGCATGAGGTGAGCAGAGATCATTGGACATGAACTCACCTCATGCACGTCACTGACAGCGCTTCAGCGTGAGAATTTTCCCACGCTGTCAGTGACGTGCATGAGGTGAGTTCATGTCCAATGATCTCTGCTCACCTCATGCACGTCACTGACAGCGTGGGAGAATTCTCCTGCACTCAGCGCTTCAGCGTGAGAATTCTCCCACGCTGAAGCGCTGAGTGCAGGAGAATTTTCCCACGCTGTCAGTGACGTGCATGAGGTGCGCCGAGTTCATTGGACATGACCTCGGCTCATCTGGATGCCGTCACAGCGAGACACTGAGGAGCGCAAGCATGCCTGCGCTTCTCAGTGTCCGCGGGATGACAGGCTGGATGGCAGCTTTCTCCTGCGGTCCAGCCTGTCATCTCGATGTAGCAGAGCTGGAGCTGTCCTGGGAACCATCGAAAGGTAAGGATGATGTTGGTTTATTATTTTATTTTTATTACAGGAGATCGTTGGCTTCAGCTGGAATGGGCGTGACGGTAAGTATGGTTTAATTTAGAACAATAAAGAATTGTGTGTTTATTTCAATTAAAGGACTTTATTCTGGGTGTTTGTGTTTTTTTTAACTTTTACTATGGGGTTAGTAATGGGGGTGTCTTATAGACGCCTCTCCATTACTAACCTGGGCTTGATGTCAGCTGGCATTATAAGCTGACATCAACCCCAACCCTATTACCCCACTGCCACCGCTACAGGGCAGTGGGAAGAGCGAGGCTAAGTGCCAGAATTGGCGCATCCTATGGATGCGCCATTTCTGGGGCGGCTGACGGCTGGTGTTTCTAGCCTGGGAGGGGGCCAATATTCATGGCACCCTTCCTGAGCTATTAATATCAGCCCCCAGCTGTCTGCCTAGCCTTTGCTAGCTATTAACATAGGGGGGACCCCATGTCATTTTTTTTGGGGGGGTCCCCCATTTTAATAGCTAGTAAATGCTAGGTATTCAGCTGGGGGCTGATATTAGTAGCCTGGGAAGCTCCGTGGGTATTACCCCCTTCCCAGGCTTCAAACATCTGCCCCAGCCGTCTGCTTAACCTCCGCTAGAGACTAAAATTACGGGGAACCCCACGCCAATTTTTATTTTAATAAATCCTTTATTTTAACACTAAATGACAAGTACAGTAACCAACACTATCACTGTACTTATTATATATCTGACTGACATGTTTCTATCTATCTAATCTATGTGTGAAGCTCTATTCTTTCTGTTATAAATTGTCGGGTACAGATGCTGAATTGCCGGCCGGCTTTTTTAAAGAGACAGTGCATGAAAACACTATTATTTTTTTTAATAAATCCTTTACACTAAATGGCAAGTACAGTAACCAACACTGTCACTGTGCTTCTTATATGTGTGACTGACATGTTTCTATCTATCTAATCTATGTTTGATGCTCTATTCCTTCTTGTCTAAATTGTCGGGTACCGGTGTATGCCGCTGCTGAATTTGCCGGCCGGCTTTTTTAAAGAGAGTGTCTTCTGAGCAGTTTGTCAGCTTTTGGACACCTTTGCAGGTGTTTTCTATGTGTTTCTATGTGTTTTTGTTTGCCTGCCATTGGTTTTAACGGTGTTCGACAGTGTTCTAAGGTGTTCGACGAACAGTTCGACGAACAGTTCCTCGAACATCCCGGTGTTCGACGAACCGAACCGAACCCGAACACTATGGGGGTGGCTCAACACTAGTAAAGAGGTGCTTACTAGGAGCAGCTACCTCTATATACAATTAACCAATAAAGTAGCACTCTGCAACGCTGAGTATGTAAATATGAAGAATGAAATCTGAATAGCATTACTGCTGTAGAAAATAGAAATAAATGAAAAATATTTGAACATTTTTTTAGCGCATGTAAATATGAAGTATGAAATATGACATGTTAATTGTATATGGAGGTAGCTTCTCCTAGTAAGCACCTGTTTACACCTATTTTTTGTATTGGAAGTGCCGTCAGTTTTTTCGGTTTCTATATTTAAGCTTTGACTGAGCACTCCACCTCTATTCCACAGGTGGTTTTAATTGCAGTAGGATCTTATTATCCCACACACAAGCAGACGGATGTCCCTTAGAGAGGTATTCACATTGGTAGGGTCCTGACATTGAGAAACGCCTTACCGCGGCTGCCAGGTACACATGAATTGGCCAATTTATGCGCTAAGATTTCTCATTTATTTCTATTTTCTACAGCAGTAATGCTATTTATATTTCATACTTCATATTTACATGCGCTAAAAATGTTTTCAAAAATTTCTAATTTATTTCTATTTTCTACAGCAGTAATGCTATTCATATTTCATACTTCATATTTACATACTCAGCGTTGCAGAGTGCTACTTTATTTGTTAATACATCACCAGTACCACCGTTGGTGCACGACTACATCACTAGTACCACCGTCATGCATGACTATATCACCAGTACCACCGTCGATGCACAACTACATCATCAGTACCACCATCGGTGCATGACTACATCACCAGTACCACCGTCGGTACACGACTACATCACCAGTACCACCGTCGGTACACGACTACATCACCAGTACCACCGTCGGTACATGACTTCATCACCAGTACCACCATCGCTGCATGACTACATCACCAGTACCACCGTTGGTACAGAACTACATCACCAGTACCATCGTCGGTACACGACTACATCACCAGTTCCACCATCTCTGCATGACTACATCACCAGTACCACCATTGGTACACAACTACATCGCCAGTACCATCGTCTGAACACGACTACATCACCAGCACCACCATCGCTGCATGACTACATCACCAGTACCACCGTCAGTGCACAACTACATCACAAGTACCACCGTCGGTGCACGACTACATCACCAGTACCACCGTTCACTGCATGACTACGTCACCAGTACCACCGTTGGTACATGACTACATCACCAGTACCACCGTCGGTACATGACTACATCACCAGTACCACCATCGTTGCATGACTACATCACCAGTACCACCGTTGGTACACAACTGCATCACCAGTACCATCAGTGGTACACTACTACATCACCAGCACCACCATCGCTGCATGACTACATCACCAGTACCACCATTGGTACACGACTACATCACCAGTACCACCGTCTGTGCACAACTGCATCACCAGTACCACCATCAGTGCATCACTAAGTTTAGTATAGTGATCAATTGCAATGTCAGATCAGCCCAATATACAATTATATCGCATGAAATTTCAGTTCCCAGTATGTCTTTAACAATGGTAAGGAGATACTAGGAGTTGTTACCGGCCATCATCAGAGTGTGTACCACGAAGGAACCACAGTACCGATGAGGTGAAAGCAGTAGCACTATTAAACAATTAAAGTATTTTTTAACTTTTGAGAGATATCATTATGATGACACAGCTTCTAATCTTAATTAGCCAGACGTCTAGATTTGCCAGGCCTAGGGAAATACACTATTGTGTTTTTGTTGACTTTTGATTGTGTGTGTTTCTTTGGTGGGTCAAGCTGGACATACTAGTATTTGTATAAACCTGAATGTTGACTTCTCTTGGTCTGGAAACAATAGTGTTTGTTAATATTCTAATTACATATTGTACTAAGCCAGCTAGTTGTTGATTTAAAGAGCAGGGGGATGCCAAATATACAAATTGATTAAATGCTCAAACAATGAGACCGGAGCTCTGCACCTTTACCACTGACCTGTGAATGATGACCTGAGCCACAGAAAAATATAGAAAGGGATTTCTATTGTGCTGCACAGAAAATCAAAAAATCAGAGCCACTCTTCAGGAGAGTAGCTTGGTATCATGGCTCCACCCAGAGAAATACAGATTTGGATTCTACAGTATTCCAGTCTAAGGGTACACGGCCCTGACGGGAAGGATACAGATCTGCTCCATTGACTATCGGAGAACCCATTGATGTATTTGGGGAAATCAGGTTGGGACAATGAGATTACCTGGTCCCATAGATATGTTGTTTGGGGTTGCCAGGTAGAACCCTCTGGTCGCCTGGAACCTATGGAGCCGTTCACAGAAGCCAGGGTGGGACCTTCGAGTCTCCTGGCCTTGTACCTCAATGGACTATTAGCCTCCTAAGCTTGCTGCTACCTCCTCTAAGTGGGGGCCCGCCAAAAGCAGGGGGCCACTGGTTGAGGTAGTTGGCCCTGGAAGTCCCAAAGTCGCAGTTGTTCTATCCCCAGCGGGCCAGCGGAAGGGTGAGACTATGTAATTTTTCACCATCTTGGGTATTAACTTGGACTGTTCTATGTTTATTGTCTGTTTGGTGGTTCAATAAAATATTCCCACACTGTTTTACCCTCATCCTGTGTTATCTGAGTAGCATTATGTTTACGGAATACCCCGGGTCTTCACAATCATGTTTTGGCTCCATTAATTCTGAACATATTAATAATCGGAAACCGAATGGTCTATCTAAATAGGCTGTCTATTGCCTGGTGCACAAGCAAAATGTTCGTTTGTAGGGTGAAATAGTTTTTCAGCTTACCTAAAGGGAGTCGGTCACTCCAAAATGTCAATTAACCTGCTAAACATTTATATAGGGGACGTAGCCCCTACAAAAATCATATGAAGTTTAGCTTAAAGGGGTTGTCCAGTCTATAATGACAAGTCTGCAGTCACTTTGCGTGACTGCAGACTTGCGAGTCCTCCCAGCGGACGCACTGTGGCTGTGGGCACATACTGATGCCAGATTCCTGCGTGCCTGCGGCTGCCACTTGATGCCCCGGAAGAGAAGCAAGCAGCCTTGTGATATGCGTATGCTGTCTGCTCATTCATCACCCCTCCTCTTTACTGAAGCCGTTCAAAGGGCAGAAAAAGAGACAAGAACCAGGTGTCAGAACGAGCCTGCAGCCACATTGTGTGCACCCACACTGACACTTGGAGCACGCTGCTGCGCTCGTCCAGTGTCAGTGTGCAAGCACAGACTTGCAAGCTGATTTTAGACAGCACTCACTTTTACAGAGCCATGTCAATAAAGACATAAATAGGAGGGTGTAACGGTGCACCAAAGCATAGGCCACATCAAGGGTGCATTTAAGCACCCTCATTTGCATACTAAATAAATTTTGATTTTTCTGCAAATATTAAAGAAGCATTCCGGTAATTTCTTTCCCCTAAACCTGTGAAAAAGTTAGTGTAGTGTAATGTCTGTGTGATAATATATTCAACGATCGCTGTCTTCTCATGTACCTGACTCTGTGGCGCCCTGCTGCGCATTAGTGCCACAGATCCTAGAGGGGTGCATGGACGGATTCCTCCACAAGAGGCCCTCATACCATACACACACCTCCACCTTCCACCTCAGACCACCAGAGGGAGCCTGTTAGGGATATAAATAGGGAAGGTGGAGCTAGGCAGGCAGTCGAGTCTGGAGTCCACAGGGAGTAAAGTCTGTGAGAAGGTCAGTCCAGCCCAGACTCAGGAGTCTGAAGAACAGTTTCCTCAGGGGACAGAGCTAGTTCCAGTCTGTGAGAATCCAGTCTGTAGAAGGAAGCCTGTTGAGAGGAGCTCCTGCAGAAGCCATCCTGCAGTGGAGCGCAGTCCACACTCAGGGAGCTCAGGTTAGTGAGCCCAAGGCGTGCCGACCAGTAGTCAGTGTCCGCAATCTTTAAAAAGTTACAGACTGTCTTTGAAAATCGTACTGAGACAGACCTCCGGATGAGGTTCTACAACTGCTCTCAGCAACCGGAGGACAGTGTTCGGGACTATGCCTGGCGTTTACAAATGGCCCTGCGCGCTCTGAAACAGGTTAGTCCAACCAGCATCGATAATGAAAATAAAATGCTGAAGGAACAGTTTATCCGGGGACTGAGGTCCCAAGAGGAGAGCAGGACTGTGCGTTGGTGGTCCCTGATCATCCAGATGCCACCTTTGATACCCTTAAGGACATGGCTATAAAAGGACTGCAGCCCCAAGGAAACAACTGCTATCCAATGTTACCAGGGTGGGACCACCCCAGAGCCTGCAGCATCCACCTTTTCCCCGGTGGCTGCTGAAGCCAAGGTTCCAGCAACGTCCCCTAGTGAGCTGGACAGCCTGCGCTCTGAAGTGCGTCAGTTGAGCAAAATCCTGACCACTGTACTGAGTGCCCTGCAGCTGCTGACGGAGCCTGAGGCAGAAGGAAGGATCCTGCTAGCCGACAGCCCTGAGGATGTCCCCTGGATGAGAAGGAGGAGGAGGACAACACCACCTCCTGGGAGCACCAGCGACCAACGCCGTCCACCGAGGGACCCTGTCTGCCACCGCTGCCACAAGTCAGATCACACCATCCAGAGCTGTCCTTTAAACGAGAAAACCCTGGGGCCGAGGGCCGACACCCAGGAGTAGACCCCTCAGGCCCATCCAACTGGTACCGCAGGTTCGTGGGTGGAAGAACTTTCCTGTCCATTGTGCTGGACGGCATCGCGACACCCGCTCTGCTGGACACAGGATCTCAGGTAACCATCATGCCTGATGTCCTCTACAAGAGGTTCTGGTCCATAGACGAACTTCACCCACCGGATCCAAATCTTTCCGTCTATGCCTCAAACGGCCTCCCCCTTAACCTTATCGGGGTTAAGGATGTGGCAGTAAAGGTGGGAAGAGTGGAACTGAAGGAACAGGGACTAATTGTAGTAGAGACTAATCCTGATGATACAGACTTGTATATGGTACTTGGCACAAATGTTGTTAGTAACTGTTTTGGAGAAGTGTTGTTCTTGCTCCAACAGATAGCTGACACTGCCAGACCAGAGCAGAGAAGGGCGCTGCAGAAAGAGATCCGAGCCCCTATGCACCAGCAACAGGTAAAGCTAACAAGCGGTGAAATTGGTAATGTACGGGTGACAGACCCGGTACCCATTGTGATTCCCCCGATGAGTGAAATGCTGATTTGGTGTAGAGCAGCAATAGGTCTCAAAGGACGGAGCTACCAGACGGTAGTAGAGCCCCTTAGCTCTGAGCATAGACCTACACTCTTAGCTGCCAGAGGGGTAGTGGATGTACGCAATGGGAGGGTGCCCGTACACCTCCTAAACTATGGGGAGGACGAGGTTAGATTACCACGCTACGCCACTGTTGCCAAACTGTACACAGTAAATAACAACTCCATACACACGGCGGAGTCCTTAACCTCACCAGAAGAAGTGGAGGATAATGACCCAGCGACCCAGGTGGAGGATTGGTGTCAACAGCTCCATGTTGGGACAGACACCACTCCTGCCCATCAGAAGCAGGGTGTACACCGGGTGGTTCAGAAATACGAACAAGTATTCAGTAAGCACCCACTTGACTTCGGGAGGATTAAGGGGGTTCAACATCATATCCACACAGGTGACCATCCACCCATCAAAGAACGTTACAGGCCTATACCACCAGCACACTACCAGAAGGCGAAGGAGATGTTGCACGACATGAAGAAGGCAGGGGTAGTAAGGGATAGTTGTAGTCCCTGGGCAGCTCCCCTAGTTCTAGTCAGGAAAAAGGATGGAAGCATGAGAATGTGTGTAGATTACAGACAAGTAAATCGCATTACACATAAAGATGCATACCCTTTACCACGTATTGAGGAATCCCTGGCTGCCTTAAAGTCTGCAAATTACTTTTCCACCCTTGACCTCACTAGTGAGTACTGGCAAGTAGCTGTGGCTGAGGAGGATCGGAAGAAGACGGCCTTCACCTCCCCAATGGGACTCTGCGAGTTCAATAGTATGCCGTTTGGACTCTGCAACGCCCCTGGAACGTTACAAAGATTGATGGAGTGCTGCCTGGGACACCGCAACTTCGAGACTGTGTTACTATACCTGGATGACGTGATAGTGTACAGTCATGGCCAAAAGTATTGAGAATGAGACAAATAGTAATTTTTCCAAAGTTTACTGCTTCATTTTTTGTAATGGAAATTTTCATATACTCCTGAATGTCAAACAGTGATCAGCTTAACAGCAATTACTGTACTTGCAAAGTCAATATTTGCCCAGAAAATGAACTTTAACCCCCAAAACACATTTCAACATCATTGCAGTCCTGCCTTAAAAGGAGCAGCTAACATCGTTTTAGTGATTGATCCATTAACACAGGTGTGGGTGTTGTTGAGGACAGGGCTGGCGATCAATCAGTCATGATTAAGTAAGAATGACATCACTGGACACTTTAAAAGGAGGCTGGTTCTTGGTATCATTGTTTCTCTTCAGTTAACCATGGTTATCTCTAAAGAAACACGTGCAGCCATCATTGCACTGCACAAAAATGGCCTAACAGGGAAGAGTATCGCAGCTACAAAGATTGCACCTCAGTCAACAATCTATCGCATCATCAAGAACTTCAAGGAGAGAGCTTCCATTGTTGTCAAAAAGGCTCCAGGGCGCCCAAGAAAGACCAGCAAGCGCCAGGACCGTATCTTAAAACTGTTTCAGCTGCGGGATCGGACTACCAGCAGTGCCGAGCTTGCTCAGGAATGGCAGCAGGCTGGTGTGAGTGCTTCTGCACGCACTGTGAGGCGGAGACTCTTTGAGCAAGGGCTGGTTTCAAGGAGGGCAGCAAAGAAGCCACTTCTCTCCAGAAAAAACATCAGGGACCGACTGATATTCTGCAAAAGGTACAGGGAGTGGACTGCTGAGGACTGGGGCAAAGTCATTTTCTCTGATGAATCCCCTTTTCGATTGTTTGGGACACCTGGAAAACAGCTTATTCGGAGAAGAAGAGGTGAGCGCTACCACCAGTCTTGTCTCATGCCAACTGTAAAGCATCCTGAAACCATTCATGTGTGGGGTTGCTTCTCAGCCAAGGGAATCGGCTCACTTGCCTCAAAACACAGCCATGAATAAAGAATGGTACCAGAATGTCCTCCAAGAGCAACTTCTCCCAACCGTCCAAGAGCAGAAGGTGCTCCAACAATGCCTTTTCCAGCATGATGGAGCACCTTGCCATAAAGCAAAGGTGATAACTAAATGGCTCATGGAACAAAACATAGAGATTTTGGGTCCATGGCCTGGAAACTCCCCAGATCTTAATCCCATTGAGAACTTGTGGTCAATCATCAAGAGACGGGTGGACAAACAAAAACCAACAAATTCTGGCAAAATGCAAGCATTGATTATGCAAGAATGGACTGCTATCAGTCAGGATTTGGTCCAAAAGTTGATTGAGAGCATGCCAGGGAGAATTACAGAGGTCTTGAAGAAGAAGGGGCAACACTGCAAATATTGACTTGCTGCATTAACTCATTCTAACTGTCAATATAACCTATTGGTACTCATAATATGATTGCAATTATATTTCTGTATGTGATATAAACATCAGACAAACACTAATAAAAACCAGAGGCCAGCAGATCATGTGAAAATATAATTTTGGTGTCATTCTCAAAACTTTTAGCCATGACTGTACTCCAAGACGTATGAGGACCACTTGAAGCACCTGGCGGAGGTATTTGAGTCCCTGTCCCGGTACGGGATGAAGCTGAAGCCCTCAAAGTGCCACCTGCTCAAGAGAAAGGTACAGTACCTGGGGCATATTGTCAGTCCAGAAGGGGTAGCACCAGACCCGGAGAAGGTCACTGCCATCCAGAAATGGCCGGAGCCAAAAAACCTCAAGGAGGTGCGTCAGTTCCTGGGACTAGTAGGATACTACCGGAGGTTTGTAAAAGACTACACTAAGAAAGCAGCTCCTCTGCAAGACCTCCTGGTAGGACAGTCCCCCAAAGGCAGAAATCCCCCATTCGACTGGGGTAAGGAGCAAGCCGAGTCATTTCAGGAGATGAAGGAAATCCTGACAGGCAACGAGATCCTGGCCTACCCTGACTACAGCCAACCGTTCCTGCTGTATACTGATGCCAGCAACGAAGGACTGGGAGCTGTCCTAAGTCAGAAGCAGAATGGCCAAGAGAAAGTGATCGCATACGCAGGCAGGAAGCTCCGCCCGACTGAGAGGAACCCAGAGAACTATAGCAGCTTTAAGTTAGAGTTCCTGGCCTTGGTCTGAGCCATCACTGAAAGGTTCAAGCACTACCTAGCCTCCAGCAAGTTCACTGCCTACACTGACAATAACCCTTTGACCCATCTTGAAACAGCCAAGCTAGGAGCCATGGAGCAGCGATGGATGGCTCGGCTGTCAAACTGCCAATTCACAATTAAATACCGGGCGGGCCGCAAGAACGCCAACGCCGATGCCCTGTCCAGGATGCCTCACCAGTCGGACACAGAAGAAGAAGCGGATGACCTGGAGGAGATTTAACTACCTGCCTTTCATCGGAATGGAATGGTCCACGAGCAACGAGCCTCCAGGAGGCAACGTGGTAAGACGTTAAACCCCTTGCCTCACCACAGCTGGAAGGAGACCCAGGACAGTGACCCGGTTGTCAGCCGTATCAAAGAACTGATAACTCAGGAAGGATCCTCCCTGGAGAAGGAAGCATCTCTCCAAGCAAAGCAGCTGTGGAATGAGAGAAGCCGGCTGTTTATCTACCGTGAGAAGCTGTGCCGGAGGTACGTCAATCCAAAAACCCATGAGATGGTATGGCAGATAGTGGTACCCAAGACAGACATCCAGATGGTGTTGGAAGCCTACCACGATCAGGCGGGACACTTTGGCTGGAAAAAGCTAGAGACCGTGCTGAAGTGTCGATTCTACTGGGTAGGAATGCGCAGCTCCATTGAGCGGTGGTGCCGAAACTGTGGACCCTGTAGCCTCAGAAGAAAAGACTACAGCAGCCAGAAGGCACCCCTGCAACCCATCAAGACGGAGCAGAGCAGGAAGGCCCAGCTAATGGTATACTTGCCAGTCCCGCAGAGAGGCCAAGGCAGTCTTGTAGCCCCTCCACACCTAGTACTGACAGAATGGGAGGTAGTGCAAATACTAGTGCCTCACGTATCCCAGTACCACGCAGGTCCACACGTAGTACCAAAGGTCAGACCCCTGTCAGATACAGAGAGTAAGTAGTAAAACTCTGACAGTGTAGATAGTTGCCCCTGGGGTATTATATTGTGTATTTTCATATATGTATTTATTAACTTGTGTTTTGCCTTCTAATGGACAATCTAAGTGATATGGACACTTTTCTTGTTTGCCTCTAACTACCCGTTAGGGTACCTAAAGAACTCTGTGGCTGAGGACTATGTGCAGCCCAAAGACTTTTCTTTGTCAATATTTGCACA
Source organism: Phyllobates terribilis (assembly GCF_046119375.1). NCBI lineage: Eukaryota > Metazoa > Chordata > Amphibia > Anura > Dendrobatidae > Phyllobates > Phyllobates terribilis. The sequence continues at coordinate 210,294,876 of NW_027362769.1, read as the reverse complement.
CCCTGGAGAGCCCCATTGAGCAACCTCACCGCAAGAGACTTGGATTCTGGGGTTGCTTATTATATATACATATCTATTTATTATTTATACTGTTTTATATGTAATGTTTAAGCTAAGTGCCTCCCATAAAGGGAAGATTGTTATTATTGTTGTTTCAAAATGTACTTCAGCCCGGGAGTGCTGAGCTTTGCTAGGGGGGAATGTGGCACCCTGCTGCGCATTAGTGCCACAGATCCTAGAGGGGTGCATGGACGGATTCCTCCACAAGAGGCCCTCATAGCATACACACACCTCCACCTTCCACCTCAGACCACCAGAGGGAGCCTGTTAGGGATATAAATAGGGAAGGTGTAGCTAGGCAGGCAGTCGAGTCTGGAGTCCACAGGGAGTAAAGTCTGTGAGAAGGTCAGTCCAGCCCAGACTCAGGAGTCTGAAGAACAGTTTCCTCAGGGGACAGAGCTAGTTCCAGTCTGTGAGAATCCAGTCTGTAGAAGGAAGCCTGTTGAGAGGAGCTCCTGCAGAAGCCATCCTGCAGTGGAGCGCAGTCCAGACTCAGGGAGCTCAGGTTAGTGAGCCCAAGGCGTGCCGACGCCATTAGAGCGGTGAAGCGCGGCAAGCTGCCGCTAGTGCGTATAGCCTAGTGAGGGCCTCGAGCGAGGCCGAAGACTAGAGGAGTGAGTAGCATTGGAGGCAGAGGAGCTGTACAAGCTCACCCCAGAAAACATATACCGGACACCGGGCCGTATATCCCCCTGTGGAGACAACCGGAGACCCCTGGAAGACTTCAGGTCCCAGGATCACCCGAGAGCTGATACGTACCAGAGCCAGGAGTCACGGAGGCCCCGCAAGCTGGGAGCGTGTACTCCAAGAGAAGGCCCTACAACAAAGTCAGCCGGTGCAGGACAGAGACAAAGTTAGGCCTAGCTCCAGGCAGGTCAGAAACTTACCACACAAAGGCAAGAAACAGGAGGCCCTATACCCGCTCACTGGGGAGAATCCTGATATGCACCCTTCACCCTACAGTGCTCCGGAATGTGCCTGAACTTCCATCAGTAAAAGGTACTGAAGTGAACTGTGTGTTTGCCTATCCTTCTTCAGACCCGGCTGGGTTCCCCCTGTGCTGCATCCCTACATTCACGCTGCCCTGAGGCCTAGCTCCACCTGTGGGGAGCTATATCACCTAAGTTGCCTTAACACTGGCCTCAGTGGGCTGCCGCAGCATTGGTGATCCTCACCAGACACCACAGGTGGCGTCACGAACTTTCACATAATTATCCATCCTTTTAAAGAGAGGCCCAGGGTATGGGCCCGGGAGCCGACTACTGCGACATCCCCAAGACCAGGCAGCAAGGCCCTGGCACCGAGTCGTCCCCATCCCCTGGGCACGTCAACTCCATAATGACTTAACATCCACAGTTCGTCTCTGCAGACTTCCATCTTCTCCGGTCTTCTGCAGCCCATCCCGACATGGTGCCCTTAAACAGTATCATTATAATGTTACTGAATAAGAATAACCACCTATGCTGTGCCTTAAATAAGCTCCATACCCCAGAAAAATTAATTGCTCCTCACTGTGCTCCCTGCAAAAAAATATTACACCACACTGTCTCTCTTACGGTACATGGCCTCCACGCTATCCACTCCTATAAAATATTCCCACCACACCATCCCCCATTATATACTATGACCACCACACTGTCCGCCCTTGTGTACTATGACCGTCACACTGGCCCCTTATAAACAAAATCGCCACACTGTCCACTTTTATAAATTATACCAACCCACCACACCTTCCTCCTCTCCTCTCCATACTGTGCCCTCACACTGCCCCTCTCTATACTGTCCCCCATGCTGCCTTTTCTCCATACTGATCTACCCATGCTCCCCCTTCTCCATAAGGAGACCCTTCACGCTGCCACCTCTCCACAATGAGACACCCACACTGCCTCCATCTATACTGCAACCCTTCACACTGCTTCACTTTTCATACTGAGTCCCCTAATCGCCCCTCTCTATACTGCTGCCCGCTCTGCATACTGACTCGACCACACTGTCCCCCATCATACTGAGTCCTTACACTGTCCCCCATCCATTTTGTCCCTTGCACTATCCCCTCACTCTGTAAGCCTCTCTAACCTGCAGTCTTCAGTAAAAGCCCCCTTAAATACCAGTCTAGAGTTACAGCCCCCCTAAACCAAAGTCTATAGTAATAGCCCCCCAACCCCAAGTCTACAGTAATAGCCCCCTAAACCTCAGTCTACAGTAATAGCCCCCACTGACCTCAAGTCTACAGAAATAGTCCCCTTAACCCCCAGTCTACAATGATAGCCCCCCTAACCTCCAGTGTACAGAAATAGCCCCCCTATCCACCAGCCTACAGAAATTTCTCCCCTAACCCCAAGCTTACAGTGATAACCCGCCACCCTAGGCACCGGACCCCCAGTGCCTAGTGGTAAATGCGGGCCTGGATAGCTGCAAGGCACTATGAGGATGCCTGTTCTACTTGCACAAGGACATGATCCTTCTCTGGTTGACGCAATCTTCTATAATGTGTAATGAAGCAAATTATACATTTATAAAATTTGCCTGTTTCAGTGAGTTCCTAAAAATTCAACACGATTTAGATTTGCATCAAATTGATTTTTCTTATTTTTTACTTGGCACCATTCATTAATTATTTTGTTTATGCTCCTATTGTTTCTTATACATTCCAACAAATTGACACACAAAATAATACATTTAATCATTTAGATCATTTTAATAACTTCTCTTATCCAAGCCACGGTTCCAAGTTACTTTTCAAAAGCTTTCTGGCACATTTTATATAGTAAATCTGCACATTTTATATAGTAAATCTCCCCTATTGTTCTCATAAACTCTGTCATACTCAGCAATAGATTGTCATTTCAATCTTAACCAGTTACGGACCGCCCATAGACTTTATATGTCCAGACGGTGTGCACTTTACTTTGCACTGATGGTCTAAAATGTAAATGCAGAGTAAGTAGCTTGAACAAGAATATGCAGTTGCAGTGGCATGGAGCCTGCTGTCAGACACATCTGGACTGCCAACAGAGAAGGCAAACATAGTTTGTTACCATCGCTGCCTTCCTGATCAATGTACACACAACACTAAATAAGTGCTGTGTATACAGATTAGGAAGTACTGACAGTGCTTTCTCCTCCGGACCCAGTGATCATGTGATCGCTGGCTGAAGGAAGGGAACAGGAGCTGCTGGGTCCTAGGAGACCTAGTCAGCTCTGCTATGCAGCCAGGAGGTTGAATTTTCCCTATAACTGTGGCTAATATACCAGCCACAGTTAAAGGGGAAATCAGCAATAAAAAAAATGTATTAATATGTTCAAATGCCCCACAAAGGACTTTTAAGAGCTGATGAGTGAAATAAATTAAGAAATAAATGTATTAATAGAAAAGCAAGAAGAAAAAAAAATAAAGAAAATAAAACAAAAAAAAAGAAGAGACATCATCTGTCTGAATCGCTCTTTATGGCCCCTGCTGAAAAAAAAGTTCAATATTTAAAAATAATTTCCATGGAAAGGAGAACACATATATTATATGCTCTACTCTAATACAGTGCTGCTCACCATTATTGGCACCCCTTCATTTTTTTCATAGACTGTACAATATCTTCAGAAATAAATGGAAGTGTGCTAAAGTTATAGCCTCAGGATTTTTAAATTATTGGTCCAAAGTAACACAACAATAAAACATTGTTTTTCAACTTCCATGTTGTAATTTTAAAGAAGAAACAGAATAAACAGCATGTGCAGCAATAAAGGCACCCCTAATTAATACTTGGTTGCACACCCTTTGGTATTGCTGACAGCCTCTAAACATTTCTTGTAGCCATGTATAAGCTTCTTGCACTTCTCAGCTGGAATTTTCTCCCACTCTTCCTTTGCAGTTTGTTCGAGCTCTTGAATGTTTACAGGGTTCTTTTCCCAGTGTCAGATGTCAGCTCACCCCAAAATTTTCAATGGGATTGAGGTCAGGACTCATTGCTGGCCATTTTAAAACAGTCCATTTTTTCTTTTTCAACCATTCCTGTGTACTTTTGGATGTGTGCTTTGGGTCATGGTGTTGCTGGAGGACCCATGATCTTCGACTCAAAACAAGTTTTCTTATACTGCATAGGACATTTTTCTCTAAAATCTCTTGATAATTCTCTGATTTAATGATTCCTGTGATATGGTCAAGGCCTCTAGTACCAGACGCAGCAAAGCAGCCCCACAGCTTTATGAATCCTCCACTATGCTTAACTTTTGGTAAGGTGCTCTTTTCCTTATAAGCTTCATTATGCTGTCTGTAAATAAACTGCCAAAAAGCTCTATTTTTGTTTCATCTGTGCACAGAACATTTTCCCAGAAGGATTGTGATTTATCAAGGTAGTCTTTGGCAAAGATCGGTCGTGTTCCTTTTTATGTCTTTTCTTCAGCAATGGTTTCTTCCTTGGCCTTCGCCCATAAAGATCTGCTTGGTTTAGTGTGCGGCGTATGATACCTGTTGAAACTATGACCCCAGACTGTTCCAGTTGGCCTTCAGTTCTTTGGATGTTTGATGTGGTATTTTTTCCACCATTTGCAACTACCTTCGAGGACATCTCTTGTCAATTTTCCTCTTTCATCCATGTTCAGGGAGGTTCTTGACGGTTTCATGCTTGGCAAACTTCCTAATAACATTGCACACTGTTGAAACCGGAATACCAAGGTCTTTGGAGATGGCCTTATACCCTTTGGAAGTCTTGTGTTTGCTAATAATAGCAGTTCTGATGTCCTCAGACAGCTCCTTTGTCTTCACCATTGTGACAAAGGAACAGGGCCTACCATGTGGCTTTTTAAAACACTGAAAGCATCATTCATTGGCTAATTCATGTCACCGACAATTAATCACAGGTGAATCTCTTTTGTGTTTTACCACAAGTGAGTCAAAATGTGTTTCCATACTAAATTAATGTAAAGGGTGCTAATACCAGTGACACAGCAAGCTTTAGGTTTTTCTATTTCTCCCTCCCATTGTTTTTTGTTATAAATTGTTTATCATTTGCTCTTTTGTATTTAACATGAGTGCTCTGTACAAAAAAAACCTGTTTCACTTGATTCATTTTTTTCAGGAGATATTCCACATTATGTACTTAAACTTCATGGGGGCCAATAATGATGAGCAGGACTGTATATATTAGTATAATACATCCACATCATTCATACTTCAAACTCATAATTTCTATTTTCTGTTATCTACAAGGTGACTTGAAAGGTCGTTTACTGTGCTGATCAGCTCATATTTAGTCTCTTAGGTGCTCAAACTGCCTTAATCAACATTTCTGGAAACTGTCCCCAAGACTGTAAAACAGACCATCTCCGAATCAGTTGTAAATGCGATTTATGAGGAGCTATTGGACTGCAAAGGGCTCAGATATTGTTCTTGGACAGGAGCCTCTTCTCTCCATGTTCAACACTTAGGGCCAACATCGATCACTGCTTGCAGGATTTATTTATCTAATGTATGAAACTTTCTTGTGATTGACAAATCTTGTGTTATCAGCTCTGTCTTGTGAGGTTACCTGTCATTGTAATCCTGCCTGTGATAATATTGAGACTGCTGAAAAGGCTTTTGCAAAGAACAAAAGGTACAGTGGTTTGCAAAAGTATTTACACCCCTTGGCATTTTTTGTGTTTTGCTACCTCAGAACCTGGAATTTCACTATTTTTTATTTTTGAGGGTTTGCATCAGTTCATGTAAAGAACATGCCAACAATTGAGAACATTTGGTTTTCTATTTATGGTGAACCAAGCAACAAATAGGACAAAATAACTGAAAACTTTGGTGTGTATAACTATTGACCCCCCTAAAGTCAGTACTTTGTAGAGCCTCCTTTTGTGGCAATTACAGCTACAAGTTGCTTTGGATAAGTCTATATGAGCTTTCCACATTTTACACTGGGATTTTTGCCCATTCCTCAAGGCAAAACTGCTCCAGCTCCTGCAAGTTAGATGGTTTCCTCTGGTGAACAGCAATCTTCAAGTCTGACCACAGATTCTCAATTGGATTAAGATCTGGGCTTTGACTAGGGCACTCCAAAACATTTACACGTTTCCCCTTAAACCACTCGAGAGTTGGTTTAACAGTATGCTTTGGGTCATTGTCTTGTTGGAGTTGGAAGGTGAACCTCCGTCCCAGTCTCAAGTCACTGACAGACTTAAACAGGTTTTGCTCAAGAATATCCCTGTATTTTGCACCATCCATCTTCCCCTCGACCCTGACCATTTTCCCTGCCCCTGCTGCTGAAAAACATCCCTACAGCATGATGCTACTACTACCATGTTTCACTGTGGGGATGGTGTTCTTGGGGTGATGAGCTGTGTTGTTTTGGCGTCAGAAATAGCATTTACCTTGGTGGCCAAAAAGTTCAATTTTGGTCTCATCTGACCACAGCACCTTTCTCCATACATTTGAGGAGTCTCCCACATGTCTTTTGGCAAACTCAAAACGAGCCTTACAATTTCTGTGTGTAAGTAAAGGTTTTTTTCTGCCCACTGGAGTGTATGGCTTATTGTAGTTGTATGGACAGATACTCCAGTGTCTGCTTGGGAACTCTGCAGCTCCGCAGGGTTACCTTTGGTCTCTGTGCTGCCTCTCTGATGAATGCCCTACTTGCCCGGGCTGAGAGTTTTGGTGGGCGGCCTTCTCTTGGCAGGTTTGTAGTGGTGCCATGTTCTTTCCATTTGATGATAATGGATTTGATGGTGCTCCGGGGGATCGTCAGAGATTGGGATATTTTTTCGTAACCCAACCCTGACTTGTACTTTTCAACAACTTTGTCCCTGAATTGTTTAGAGATCTCCTTGTTCTTCATGGTGTTGTTTGGTTAGTGGTGCCTCATGCTTAATGGTATTGCATTATTAGACGTGTTCTTTTTTTAAAAAAGTACATTGGGTACGGAAAGTATTCAGACCCCTTTTTCACTCTTTGTTTCATTGCAGAAATTTGGAAAATTTTAAAAAGTTCATTTATTTTTCTCATAAAAGTTCACTCTGCACCCCATCTTGACTGAAACAGTCATGTAGAAATTTTTGTAAATTTATTAAAAAAGAAAAACTGAAATATCACATGGTCATAAGTATTCAGACCCTTTGCTCAGTATTGAGTAGAAGCACTCTTTTGAGCTAGTACAGCCATGAGTCTTCTTGGGAATGATGCAACAAGTTTTTCACACCTGGATTTGGGGATCATCTGCCATTCTTCCTTGCAGATCCAGTTCCGTTAGGTTGGATAGTGAACGTTGGTGGACAGCCATTTTCAGGTCTCTCCAAAGATGCTCAATTGAGTTTAGGTCATGGCTTTGGCTGGGCCAGTCAAGAATGGTCACAAAGTTGTTCTGAAGCCACTCCTTTGTTATTTTAGCTGTGTGCTTAGGGTCATTGTCTTGTTGGAAGGTGAACCTTTGGCCAAGTCTGAGGTCCAGAGCACTCTGGAAGAGGTTTTCATCCAGGATATCTCTGTACTTGGCCAAATTCATGTTTCCTTCAATTGCAACTAGTCGTCCTGTCCCTGCAGCTGAAAAACACCCCCATACCATGATGCTGCCACCACCATGTTTCACTGTTAGGATTCAATTGGGCAGGTGATGAGCAGTGCTTGGTTTTCTCCACACATACCACTTAGAATTATCACCAAAAAGTTCTATCTTCGTCTCATCAGACCAAATAATATTATTTTTCATAGCCTGGGAGTCCTTCATGTGTTTTAGAGCAAACTCTATGCGGGCTTTCATATGTCTTGCACTGAGGAGAGGCTTCCGTTGGACCACTCTGTCATAAAGGCCCTACTGGTGGAGGGCTGCAGTGATAGTTGACTTTGTGGAACTTTCTCCCATCTCCCTACTGCATCTCTGGAGCTCAGCCACAGTGATCTTGGGGTTCTTCTTTACCTCTCTCACCAAGGCTCTTCTCCCACGATTGCTCAGTTTGGCTGGACGGCCAGGTCTAGGAAGACTTCTGGTGGTCCAAAACGTCTTCCATTTAAGGATTATGGAGGCCACTGTGCTCTTAGGAACCTTGAGTAATTCAGAAATTCTTTTGTAACCTTGGCCAGATCTGTGGCTTGCCACAATTCTGTCTCTGAGCTCCTTGGGCAGTTCCTTTGAGCTCATGATTCTCATTTGGTCTAACATGCACTGTGAGCTGTGAGGTCTTATATAGACAGGTGTGTGCCTTTCCAAATCAAGTCCTATCAGTTTAATTAAACACAGCTGGACTCCAATGAAGGAGTAGAACCATCTCAAGGAGGATCACAAGGAAATGGGCAGCATGTGACTTAAATATGAGTGTCTGAGCAAAGGGTCTGAATACTTGTGACCATGTGATATTTCAGTTTTTCTTTTTTAATAAATTTGCAAAAATTTCTACATTTCTGTTTTTTTTCAGTCAAGGTGGGGTGCAGAGTGTACTATAATGAGAAAAAAATGAACTTTTTAAAATTCACGAAATGGCTGCAATGAAACAAAGGGTGAAAAATTTAAAGGGGTCTGAATACTTTCTGTACCCACTGCAGATATAGTTTTGACTGAACGGGTTTTGATTACCATCATTTGACAAAAGGTTTATATTAGAAATGAGTGAATCTGCCAAGATTTGCTTGGTTTTGGAAATTTGATTTGCATCCAAATGTTTCATTGCAAATTCAATGTTCCTTATTATGCTCCGGGGTCTCTCCAGACCCCAACACAGAGTAAATGAAAAGTGTTTTTTTTTTAATTAAAAAAACTATTTTTTTTGCAATTGGGTTCCACTAAAAATTTTGTATCGTTTGCCTTCTATAGCCGCAGTATTACTGAATGCAGAATGAGTTAAATGATAATCTGTCAGTCAGTCCCCTATGACGGTTTGACAAGGAGGGTGTAACTCTTTTTCCAAGCACCTTTTGGCTGATTCATGACCACAGACTAAATCAAAGTTGAATGTGCCGTAAAATAAAGAGCCTATAAAAGCCAAACGATGCAAAATGTTCTATGGAACTCAATTGCAAAAATTATTTTTGGACCCAAATACATGCATTTGAATAAAAAATAAAATTGTCCCTCAAAGATGGAAAACTATTGCAGTTCATTATGTGCTAATATTGACATTTTATATACAGTATATTTCTAAAGCATTTCCAAGTTGAAAATAGATGTAGGAGATATTATCCAGTTTCTATCGCACAGCAAAACTTCCCGGCTGGATTGAGAAGGTAACGCTGTTGTGCTCCAATGTCAAACAATAGTCTAACAAGGCAAAATACACTTACACTTGCTTGTTACAGGCCGTAAGGTAATCTGTGCATGAAAACACTAATAGCCACCTGCTACCAAACTAATCATTCCAGCCAAGAGATGGCTGCTAAGCAACTAAGCCCCAGAGGAGAATCACTTTTGAGCCACCGCTAAATATAGATAGCTGTCAAACAATATTAAATCCATCATCAATGGGAACATGGATATAGTGTTTACTGCAAGGATGAGTGTGCGAGCGTGGACTTAACCCATAGCAATAGCATTGTGCTGGAATCATTAGCAATATCATGCTGCGAATGCGATGAAAGAACTGTGCGATCACATGGGGAAAAGGCAAAAATGATTCGAAAAAATATTTGTACTTCATATGCTAAATATTTTATTATTTGCAGAGTAATTATTTTTTTGTATATTTTTTATATATTCCATATTAAATGACTACACACAATTTTAGACATAAAAGAGGTTGTCCTTTTACATTGATGACCAATCCTTAGGGGTGCCGACTCCGGACACCTCTGCCGATCAGCTGTTATCAGGGTTGGTAGCTGCCTACTCACTTGCAGAGCTGGCCGTCTTCTGATAGTGGCCGCCTCAGGGTACTGCACATCCGCCTCTTATTGATTTGAATAGGAGGCGGATGTGCAGTACCAAGCCTTGGCCACTACCAGAAGACGGAGCAGCTCGGCAAGTGAGTACTTCCGCCGACACCAGAAACAGTTTATAGGCGGGGTGCTGTGAGTTGGACCCTGGCCGATCAGACTTTGATGACCTATCCTAAGGATATGTCATAAATGTAAAAGTAGTGGACAAACTCTTTAAAGAAAACAAACTTTTAAAACTTTGGGGTCTAGGGCAGGTGGTGGGCAATTAATTTTCCCGAGGGGCCACATGAAAGACTGTTACAGTTGTTGATGCTGAAACAATAGGTTAGTAAGGGATGAAACTGGCTGATGTTATTCCTCCGTCCCTAAAAAACCCTATACAAATGTCCCTGGGTGTGTGCACATGTGTATGCTGATATTGCTGCCACTCTCAGTTTGCATACAGCCATATATTAGAGCCCGTTGGGACCCTTTGTTATCTTGAGGAAAGAGCCAGACATGGTTAATAAAATAAATTCTTATTTACTTGTTCTTAAAACTATATACACGAGGTAGTAGGTAGAACACTTCTTGTCATCTGTATTACACGACAGAGGCACACACATTTTGGTTGCGGATGCCGTCTCTGTTGCTGGATACTGCAGAATCTTGCTACCTTTCTCTTGAGTCTGCTCTTCTTTTCACACACACCCAAATCGGCACCAATCTTGAGATTAGTTCTCCCTTTCCTCTAGCTGAACTCCAACTCCCTAAAAACCAGAAACTAATTCCCATTGTCTACCTAACTCCGGTTTCATCCCACACTCCAAAGACATACTGATAAGAAATTTAGATTTCTTATCCAAATGAGGACAGCAATAATATCTGTAAAGGGCTGTGGAATATGATGGTGCTATAAATGTAAGCATAATAATAATACCCAGTCACTGGTGGTCTAGGGTAGTTGAGGGTCTAAGCTTCTCTACCTGGTGGCCTATGGAATTGAATTTGTTAACAACTTTCCTGGTCTAGAGTAGTGAATGGGTTAATGTATACTTCCCTGGTGACGTCAGGCAGTGACGTGGATAGGGATAATGCCTGTTTTCCTAATGATCTAAAATAGTGGAGGGGTTAATGATATTTTCTATGGTTTGGGAGGAATTAAAGCAACATTATTCCCCATCTATAGCCACCCTACCCATACTGATAGGGAATATAGATTGTGAGCCCCAGTGGGGACAGTACTGGTAATGTCTGTAAAGTGCTGTGGAATTAATGGTGCTATATAAATAAGCATAATATATAAATAATATTTACAAAACAAAAAAATAAAAAAACAATTAACGCAAAACAGCTAAAACACATAAAACAGCTACAGGTAAAAATGGCCATCCCGTTTATCACCTTTTCATGGTAGGTAGTGCTGGTTTTCATGGTAGGTAGTGCTTTATATCTACAGCACAGTATACTTTATTTTATTTTCTCCAAATTTGCCTCTTTTTAAGAAACAAACGTAAATAGTCACATACATTTCCACGGAAAGGTTAAAATTTCTCCTTTCTTTCACCTCCTATGTTCATCATGATTCATTGCATAGGCATATGGAAGTGGTAGAGGCTTAGTCACATCTATTTGAGACACAATTTATAAATGAATGCAATGTACTTCAGTTGGTGCTGGGTGAGTCATTGTATTGATATGAATGGGTTTGTAATTATTTGCACAGAGATTTGAATATGATTAATGAAAATATTAAAATTGCAAAATACAACTCTTGATGAAGCGTGAAGGAAACCTTCCCTTTTCACCTTATTTGTTGGGGCGATCGTGATCTGGTTTTATACAGGATGGCGGCAGATACCTGTACCTGTAAGATCAGAGAGTACTGTAGCTCATCATAACATTTATATCATATGGATATCTGAAAAGGAAAGCACGTGTTGACGAGGGAAAATAAGAATGAAATGGAAATCCACACTGGCAGCATAGCCCTAAATACATTTACACAGGATATTGCAAATTCAACAGGACTGGGTTGATGCCAATGAGACTGAAGGGATGTTGTGCCCACTGTGGGGGGCAATGAAGACATTAACAAGATACTCTGCTATGGCTAGTTCAATAGACAGTGTTAGGCCGGAAAACAGAAACTTTGCCCCAGGTGAAGGAAAACTTAACTCTGCATCTGGGTCACGGAGACTTGTATTTTCTCTCCCTCCCCTCCTTTTCTTTCCTGTATTACGTTATCCTTAAAAAGGACGTATCGGTTCTTAGAAAACCACAAGAAGTGACACTAGATGAAATTATAAAGGTTTTTCTGAAATACATAGAATTGGTAAATCAGATTGTTTGCCTCAGTATTACAGGGATACAAGTTTTACTTGCATTTTACCAGAGTCAGCACAAAATACAATTGCTTGGGGTTAATGCAGGATTAATCTGAATCGTATTCTGCAACCTAGCTGATAGTGAAGGACATAGCTGATTCTAAAGAGATAATCTGCAGTAGGAGAACATAGCTGCATCTAAAGAGACAATCTGCAGTAGGAGAACATAGCTACATCTAAAGGGTTGATCTGCAAAAATAGTACATAGTTTTTCTAATGGATGAATCTGAGTCTTTTCCTACATTCTATACAGAGCCAGGGTTTATCTCTTCTACTGCTTTCGTCCTCTTTATTTTGCTGAGCCATAATAAGAAGGACTATATATTTCATCGCTTCTTATAGAATATCCAGCATGGAGTAAAACAAAAGCATATGACGCGCCCCCAGGGCAGTGGGGTACTCGGTGCCTGGAAATATGGATGCTGGGGGGGATATGTCACAGTGGCTGACCCGGTCCGTGGCCCAGGGCGGTCAACCAAAAAGGGGGATTGTAACTTGGATAGAAAATAAAAATAAAGTAAATAGTTTGTGACGCCACCTGTGGTACCTGGTAATAATTACCAGCGCTGCTTCAGACCTCCGGGGGTGTTGGGATGGTAACTGAAGTGTTCCTGCTCCCCACAGGTGGAGCGGTCCCACGGGGAAGTGTGGAGTTTGGTGGGTGGTGATGCTGGGACTTGTAGTGCAGGCGGGATGGCGCAGCAGGAGTAATTGACAGAGACAGGAGATTCGCTTCAATACCTTTACTGGTGCGGATGTCAGGTACGGTCCAGGGTACTCAGTAGGATGGGTGCACTTCAGGACTTCTCCCCAGTGAGCGGGTATAAGGCCTCCTGGTCCCTGTCTGCCTATCTGTATGCTCCTGGCCAGCTTGCAACTGGGCCTAGCTTATGTGTCGTGCTGTTCCTTCACCTGTCGCTCGGTAGTATGTAGTGTTGAGCGAACATGCTCGACACTGCTCGGTACTCGCCCGAGCATCACGCTACTCGGGATGTTCGGCAAGCACCGATCATTTCCGGGTTACTCGGGCGGGAGCTCGGGTCTCCGCCCTGCATGTTTGTCGCTCTTTACAGAGCCAATGAACATGCAGGGATTGCCAGCCAGTCACTGTAATGCTGCAGCCATGTTGGTTGTGGCCATTACAGTGATTGGCTGGCCGCACAGCGTCACCTCGAGTATTTAAAACTGGGCGCCGCCATCTTGGACACAGTCGCTCCGGATTAGACAGTGTAGGGACAGCGCTGCTGATTTAGGGAGAGATATAAACTGCAAAATAGTTAGTGTAGGGTCTGTAAAGGCTGCCAGAACAAACAAACAGTCCTTTTCAGGACTAATATCCATCCCAGATACCAGGCAGGCAGGCTGTATAGGAGACACAGTGGTTATACCAGCAAACGCTGCATTACAGTCCTGTGTGCTCCTGTTGCTGAAATTGCTGGACTTAGCACCAGGTGTCGGGGGCCAGGAAAAATCCTTTTTTTTTTCATCTAAATCCTCCTTTTTTTTCCTCCTTCACACTGTACAAATACCCGTCTTATTAACCTTTTGGTGTGTCCCCCCCCCCAAAAAAAAGCGTGTCTCTGATTTTTCAGACACAAATATAACTGTTGAAAATAGTCTGGTGTAGGCTAGAGAAACAGAAGTGTTGTTTTGCACTTCCATGGTTCAAACCTCTGTATTATCCATTTTGGGCCATTTGTATCTAAAAAAAAAAAACAGTTTGAGTGTGTCGCTCACTGTTCATCCGCAAATATCTCTATTTAAAAAAGTGTGGTATACCCCAGTAAACAATAACTGTGGTTTTGCCATCCCACGGTAAAAAATCTCTATTATTCAGGTTTTGGTATATTTTCCGTGTAGCATCGGCGTCTCTGCCTCGTACTAGGCAGAGACGCCGTCCCTCTCACCTCCCCGCTGCAGGCGCGGCGTCCTCCAGCGCTTCTCTCCCCGCTGCTTTCGGCACGCGCTCCTTCCCCGGCAGTGTGCTTAGGGCGCGCGCGCGCTCCCCCTCTCTTTAAGGGACCGCGCGCCATCCTAAGGAGTCCCCGGCCAATTGCCGGAGGACCTCCCATATATAAGGCACCTCCTCCAAAATGGAGGTGCCCGAGCAATGTTGTTGCAAAGCCTTCACTCTGCTTCAGCCCTCAGGTCCCGTTGCCAGTCACCTGCCAGATTCCTGCTTGTTACCTGCCCGTCACCTGCCAGATTCCTGCTTGTTACCTGCCAGTCATCTGCCAGATTCCTGCTTGATACCTGCCTGATATCCGCTTACCTGCTTGCAAGCCTGCGGTCCGACGGTCTGCCTTCCGACACCTGTCAGTCTGTCTATGGACCAGCCTGCCCGCTCACCTGGGAGCGCTCACCTACTACCTGTCTGCTATCCTACCTGGAGGCTCCACCGTCACGTGCTGTGACCACCTGCCTGTCCAGAGACTCTTGCCCGCTCACCTGGGAGCGCTCACCTGCTACCTGCCTGCTAGCCTACCTGGAGGCTCCGCCGTCACGTGCTGTGACCACCTGCCTGTCCAGAGACTCTTGCCTGCTCTGCTCACCTGGGAGTGTCCACCTGCTACCTGCCTGCAAGCCTACCTGGAGGCTCTGCCGTCACTTGCCGTGACCACCCGCCTGTCTAGAGACTGTCCCCGTCACTTGCCGTGACCTCCTGCCCTTCTACCCAGAGACTGTCCCCGTCACTAGCCGTGACTACCTGCCCGCCTTCCCTGGGAGCCACCCGCTTCCTTACAAGGACTGCCCCCTTGTATAGTTGCTCAGAGGTTCCACCTCCCAGACCCGTTACATTCCGTAAAGAAAAACAGTAGTGTCTCCTGACTGTTGTGACACAAAAATATATCTGTTGAAAATAGTCTTGTGTAGGCCCGACATCCCAGTGTGGTTTCGCAGTTCCACGGGTCAAATCGCTGTACTATCCAGTTTTGGGCCTTTGGTATCTAAAAAAAAAGCAGTTTGAGTGTGTCGCTCACTGTTCAGCCGCAAATATCTCTATTTAAAAAAGTGTGGTATACCCCAGTAAACAATAACTGTGGTTTTGCCATCCCACGGTAAAAAATCTCTATTATTCAGCTTTTGGTATTTTTTTCCGAAAAGAAAAACAGTAGTCTCTCCTGACTGTTGTGACACAAAAATATATCTGTTGAAAATAGTCTTGTGTATGCCCGACATCCCAGTGTGGTTTCGCAGTTCCATGGGTCAAATCGCCGTACTATCCAGTTTTGGGCCTTTGGTATCTAAAAAAAAAGCAGTTTGAGTGTGTCGCTCACTGTTCATCCGCAAATATCTCTATTTAAAAAAGTGTGGTATACCCCAGTAAACAATAACTGTGGTTTTGCCATCCCACGGTAAAAAATCTCTATTATTCAGCTTTTGGTAGTTTTTTCCGTAAAGAAAAACAGTAGTGTCTCCTGACTGTTGTGACACAAAAATATATCTGTTGAAAATAGTCTTGTGTAGGCCCGACATCCCAGTGTGGTTTCGCAGTTCCACGGGTCAAATCGCTGTACTATCCAGTTTTGGGCCTTTGGTATCTAAAAAAAAAAGCAGTTTGAGTGTGTCGCTCACTGTTCAGCTGCAAATATCTCTATTTAAAAAAGTGTGGTATACCCCAGTAAACAATAACTGTGGTTTTGCCATCCCACGGCAAAAAATCTCTATTATTCAGCTGTTGGTAGTTTTTTCCGTAAAGAAAAACAGTAGTGTCTCCTGACTGTTGTAACACAAAAATATATCTGTTGAAAATAGTCTTGTGTAGGCCCGACATCTCATTGTGGTTTCGCAGTTCCACGGGTCAAATCGCTGTACTATCCAGTTTTGGGCCTTTGGTATCTAAAAAAAAAGCAGTTTGAGTGTGTCGCTCACTGTTCAGCCGCAAATATCTGTATTTAAAAAAGTGTGGTATACCCCAGTAAACAATAACTGTGGTTTTGCCATCCCACGGTAAAAAAATCTCTATTATTCAGCTTTTGGTAGTTTTTTCCGTAAAGAAAAACAGTAGTGTCTCCTGACTGTTGTGACACAAAAATATATCTGTTGAAAATAGTCTTGTGTAGGCCCGACATCACAGTGTGGTTTCGCAGTTCCACGGGTCAAATCGCTGTACTATCCAGTTTTGGGCCTTTGGTATCTAAAAAAAAAGCAGTTTGAGTGTGTCGCTCACTGTTCAGCTGCAAATATCTCTATTTACAAAAGTGTGGTATACCCCAGTAAACAATAACTGTGGTTTTGCCATCCCACGGCAAAAAATCTCTATTATTCAGCTGTTGGTAGTTTTTCCGTAAAGAAAAACAGTAGTGTCTCCTGACTGTTGTGACACAAAAATATATCTGTTGAAAATAGTCTTGTGTAGGCCCGACATCCCAGTGTGGTTTCACAGTTCCACGGGTCAAATCGCTGTACTATCCAGTTTTGGGCCTTTGGTATCTAAAAAAAAAGCAGTTTGAGTGTGTCGCTCACTGTTCAGCCGCAAATATCTCTATTTAAAAAGTGTGGTATACCCCAGTAAACAATAACTGTGGTTTTGCCATCCCACGGTAAAAAATCTCTATTATTCAGCTTTTGGTAGTTTTTTCCGTAAATAAAAATAGTAGTGTCTCCTGACTGTTGTGACACAAAAATATATCTGTTGAAAATAGTTTTGTGTAGGCCCGACATCTCATTGTGGTTTCGCAGTTCCATGGGTCAAATCGCTGTACTATCCAGTTTTGGGCCTTTGGTATCTAAAAAAAAAGCAGTTTGAGTGTGTCGCTCACTGTTCAGCCGCAAATATCTGTATTTAAAAAAGTGTGGTATACCCCAGTAAACAATAACTGTGGTTTTGCCATCCCACGGTAAAAAAATCTCTATTATTCAGCTTTTTGTAGTTTTTTCCGTAAAGAAAAACAGTAGTGTCTCCTGATTGTTGTGACACAAAAATATATCTGTTGAAAATAGTCTTGTGTAGGCTCAACATCATAGTGTGGTTTCGCAGTTCCACGGGTCAAATCTCTGTACTATCCAGTTTTGGGCCTTTGGTATCTAAAAAAAAAGCAGTTTGAGTGTGTCCCTCACTGTTCAGCCGCAAAAATCTCTATTTAAAAAAGTGTGGTATACCCCAGTAAACAATAACTGTGGTTTTCCTCTTCCACGGTTCTAATCTACTCTTTATTACCCTTTTTCCATTGATAGTGCAAGTGTAAGCTATTTTACTTCATTTACAATGGGCAAGGCGCGTGGCAAGGGACGTGGAAGTGGGCGTTCTGGTGATGATTCGTGCAGAGGACGGGGCCGTGGCCAAGGTGAAAATGTGCCACAACCAACAGCCACATCTTCTCGCTCCCACTTCTTGACCGAATTACTAGGGAAGCACAGAACAACACCAGTATTGAGAACTGATCAGTGTGAACAGGTTAATTAATTGGATAGCAGATAATACTTCCAGTTACCTGGGCACCACCACCTCCGGTCTGTCTTCCACACGGTCAACTCTTAGTAGCCGTGAGTCTCGACCGCATACTCCTCCTCACCCTGATGCTCCTTCCTCCCACCATGCCGCAAGACAGCAAGTGATCCCACACTTGGACACTCTGAAGAGCTGTTCACTGGTCCATTTCCATATTTGGGCCCCTCGCCTGATCAGCTTGAAGTGGTGGAAGAGGAGATCCCATGTTGCGATGCCCAAATATTTGAACAGCCACGGCCACAGGAAGTCGACGTTGGCAATCTGTCACAAGAGGTGGACGATGACGAGACACAATTGCCAGGAAGTGAGGAGGAGGATCGTGGTGCGCAAGTGGAAGAGGAGGAGGTGGTGGATGATCTAGTAACTGACCCAACCTGGAAGGAGGACATGCAGAGTGAAGCCAGCAGCACACAGTGGGAGGGAGGCAGAGTACCCCAACAGGCAGGAAGAAGCAGTGTGGTGGCCGCAGACAGAAGGCGGGCAACCGTTCCCCGTAACACCAACACGAGGGACGTTGCCAGTACAAGCGGTAGGTCTTCCAGAGTCAGGAATTTTTTTAAAGACTCTGCTGATAACCCCAAAAAGGCCATATGTTCCACCTGCCATGCCAGCATCAGCAGGGGTGACAAAACTACCAGCCTGACCACCACCAGCATGATCAGGCACATGGCAGCAAAGCACCCGACTTTGCGGGGCGAAACCCAGGGTCCACGACCAGTGTCAGCAGGTGTCACCACTGCTTCTTCCACTGTTGTGCGTGCAATAGAACCCCCTGTTGTGTGTGCAAGGCAATCCCCTGTCCATGCTGCATGTAAAAATGCCCCCTCCTCTCAGTCTTCACTTGTTATGGCAGTTTCTCAAGAAACAGCATCAACGTCCACGTCCACGTCCCACCGCAGCGTTCAATTGTCCATATCCCAGACCTTTGAACGAAAGCGGAAATTCGCAGCTAACGCCCCACAGGCCACAGTCCTAAATTCGCACATTTCACGACTGCTTGCGTTGGAAATGCTGCCTTTTAGGCTGGTGGAGACGGAATCCTTCCGCAATCTTATGGCGGTGGCCGTCCCTCGGTACTCAGTCCCCAGCCGACACTATTTTGCCCGGTGTGTCATCCCCGCACTACACAAGCACGTGTCCCAAAGCATCTGCCGTGCCCTCAACAACGCAGTCACTGGGAGAGTCCACCTGACAACGGACACGTGGACAAGTGCTTGTGGCCAGGGACGGTACATCTCTCTGACTGCACACTGGGTAAACATAGTGGAAGCCGGGACCCAGTCGGACCTTGGGACGGAACACATCCTCCCCACACCGAGGATTGCAGGCCCAAGTCAGTCAGAGCTGCCCCCACAGTGTACAGCTCCTGCGCATCCTCCTCCTCCTCCTCCTCCTCATGTTCAGCCTCCATCTCAGATATCACCACATCAGTTACAAGCTGGAAGCATTGCAGTACGGCCTCCGCCAAGCAGCAACAGGCTGTGCTGAAACTCATAAGCTTAGGTGATAAACCTCACACTGCTTGTGAGTTGTGGACAGCTGTGAAAGAGCAGGCAGATCTGTGGCTGAGACCGCTGAACCTACATCCCGGCATGGTCGTGTGTGACAATGGCCGTAACCTGGTGGCGGCTCTGAGGCGAGGTGAGATCACACACGTACCATGCCTGGCTCATGTGCTTAACCTCGTGGTTCAGCGGTTTCTTAAATCGTACCCCGAGTTGCCAGATCTGCTCGTGAAAGTACTCCGTGTTATGTTCTGCTACCAAAGCTAAGGAAAGAGAGGAGATCTGTCCCTACTATAGGACTCAACTGAATCCCTACGATGTAACAGGGAACCTGATCCTGCGATCAGACCTGCTAAAGTCCTAATCTAGTCTGAACGGAGACCTATAGATGTGGGGAGGGAATCCCTACAAGTACTAAGGACTGGGAGGAATATGGGACACCTCCTAACAGAAATAGTAGCAGACAGACGAACAAACAAAATAGATAGAACATAGAGGTCCGTAGACCAAGCAAACTAACAGAGTTAGATACAGAGCACAGGCTAGCTAGAAAGTAGATATACAATGCAGTCCAGCAAAGCCAGAAGGGCGGAGCAGGATTAAATAGGCCAACAAGGTCATGTGACCAGCAAAGGAAAAAAAACCTAACAGCAAGGTTCTAACAGTACCCCCCCTTCTAAGAGGATCCTCCGGATCCCCTAGGACCAGGCTTATCAGGAAATCTCCTGTGAAACGCTCTGATAAGTCTGGACGCGGAAACATCATCTGACCTCACCCAAGAGTTATCCTCGGGTCCGAAACCTTTCCAGGCCACAAGATACTGCAAACTACCTCTATACCGTCTAGAGTCAAGGATGCGAGAAATTTCATATTCCCCGTCCTCCACCACCGGAGGAACAGAGGCAGAGGCGTCACCATCCGACACAACAGCTTTTTTTTAACAGAGAGACATGAAAGACCGGATTAATTCTCCAGGAGGTAGGAACCTCCAACCTAACAGCAGATTGGTTGACAACCTGAAGCACCTTAAAGGGCCCTACAAACTTGGGACCCAATTTCTTAGAAGGAATCCTCAACCGCAGATTCCTAGAGGACAACCAAACCATGTCACCAACAGCGAACAAAACCTCCTGTCGTTTCCTATCAAAGTAGTCTTTAGATTTTCTGTTGGCCTCCTGAAGATTACCACGCACATCCGTCCAAACTCTTTCCAAATCACCGGAAAAATTCTCCTCCTCAGGCACGGCAGATCCCAACTTGGAGAACGACCCAAACGACGGATGTCTCCCAGAACAACAAAAAAAAGGCGAACAACCAGCAGAAGAAGATGTATGATTGTTCAGAGCAAATTCGGCAAGTGGCAGAAACTCAGACCACCCCTCTTGATTGTCTGCCACAAAACAACGCAAGAACTGCTCAACATCCTGGTTTTTCCTTTCTGTCTGGCCATTAGATTCAGGATGATATCCGGACGAAAACGACAAATGAATTCCCAACCTGTCACAAAAGGCACGCCAAAAACGAGCCACGAACTGAGGACCCCTATCAGAAACAATGTCAGTAGGAACGCCATGAAGTCTGACAATTTCCTTGACAAAGGCCTTAGCGAGAGTTTTAGCGCAGGGCAGTTTGACGAAGGGAACCAAGTGACACATCTTGCTAAAACGGTCCACGACCACCCAGATGACAGTAAAACCCTCAGAGGGGGGAAGGTCAGTTATAAAGTCCATAGCCAAATGTGTCCAAGGAGCACTGGGGACCTCCAAAGGACAAAGCAACCCCGCAGCAGGAGTATGTGAGGACTTAGATCTAGCACATATAGTACATTGGCGCACCCACTTAATGACTTCCTTCTGCCATCCAGGCCACCAAAAACTGCGACCCACCAGTCTCTTGGTCTCAGAGATTCCGGGATGACCTGCCAACCGAGATTCGTGACACTCAACAAACAAATCTCTCCTAAAGGTCCCAGGCACAAACAACCTCCCATGAGGAGTGTTAGATGGGGCATTCTCCTGAGCTTTAAGAATCTCATCTTCCAAAATGGAGTCTAAAGCAGCTATCACAACACCTTCTTGTAAAATGTTTTCCTCTTTCTCAGCACCGACTATGGGAGAAAAACTGCGAGACAAGGCATCCGCCTTAACATTCTTAGTACCAGGGATGTAAGTAACGGAGAAATTAAACCGCGAGAAAAACAGTGCCCACCTAGCCTGACGGGCATTCAGGCGCTTGGCAGCATCAAGATATATCAGATTTTTATGATCCGTAAGAACCTGAACGGGAAATTCCGCACCTTCCAAGAAGTGGCGCCAGTGTTCAAATGCGAGTTTAATAGCCAATAATTCCCGATTACCAATATCGTAATTCAATTCAGTCTCCGAAAATTTTTTTTGAAAAAAAGGCACAGGGATGTAATCCATCCCCGTTATCCTGAGACAATACTGCGCCAACCCCCACAGAGGAAGCATCAACCTCAACCAAAAACGGCCTAGTAACATCAGGCTGCATAAGGATGGGAGCAGAGGTGAACCTCTCTTTGAGATACACAAAAGCTTCAATGGCCTCAGAAGACCACTGAACCGCATCAGCACCTTTCCTGGTGAGATCAGTCAGAGGTTTGACAATACTAGAAAAATTTTTTATGAATTTTCTATAGTAATTGGCGAAACCCAAAAACCTCTGTATCGATTTCAAACCAATAGGCCTAGGCCATTCCTGCACAGCCTGAACCTTAACCGGATCCATCTCAAAACCTTTGCTGGAGATAATGTAGCCCAAAAAACTAATTCTCTGTACAGCGAACTCACATTTCTCCAGCTTAGCAAAAAGCGAATTGTCCATTAATAACTGTAATACCTCACGCACGCTCCGCCAATGAGACTCCAGATCTGGCGAATAAATCAAAATGTCATCCAAATACACAACCACATTTTTACCGATCAAAGGTCTAAGGATGTCATTAATCAGATTCTGAAAAAATGCAGGAGCATTAGTAAGACCAAAAGGCATAACCAGATTCTCAAAATGACCCACAGGAGTGTTAAAAGCAGTCTTCCATTCATCACCCTCCTTCATGCGCAACAGATTGTATGCCCCCTTAAGGTCAATTTTAGAGAACCACTTGGCCCCCAATAACTGGTTAAACAGATCAGGAATCAATGGCAGTGGGTAAGGATTGCGTACCGTAATTTTGTTAATCTCACGAAAATCCAGACAAGGACGTAAACCGCCGTCCTTTTTTTTTACAAAAAAAAATCCAACCGCCACAGGAGACTTAGAGGGCCTAATGTGACCGGCGGCCAAGCTTGTCTGTATGTATTCCTCCAAAGCCTTCCTCTCAGGAATAGTAAGGTTAAATAAACGACTCTTAGGAAGAGTCGCTCCAGGGACAAATTCAATAGAACAATCATAGTCTCTATGGGGAGGCAAAACCTGCGATTCTTTCTCAGAAAAAACTCTCCAAAAATCCTGAATAGGAACAGGCAATTCTCCCCTATCCAAAGCTGCAATACGCCCGTTACAACACTTGTCATAACATTTATGGCTCCAGGATTTAATTTCACTGGTAGACCAATCCAGTACAGGATTGTGAAATTTTAACCAGGGCAAACCCAATATTACTGGAGAAGGCAAGTTATTCAACACTACCAAATCCAATTTCTCATGGTGAACACCATTAATAGTGAGAGGAAATTCACTGACCTTGAGAGTAATATTCTTCAAAGGGGAACCATCCACAGAAACCACAGCAATGGGGGATGATAAAGGTTCAGGTTTTAAATTGAGTTTTTCCACGAATCCCCCATCAATTACATTCAGTGTAGACCCGCAATCAACAAACACCCGAAATTCCATTAATTTTTCCTGAGCAATCGTGGAAGCAGCTAAAAATATACCCTTGGAATTTAAACAGGCAATACGGGCGTGACTGACCATTTTTTTTTCTTTCTTCATACGAAGCTCACAGCCTTTAATCAAATGACCAGATTTTCCGCAATAGAAACACAAGCCTTCCGAAAAACGACGGTCTTTTTCTTGAGAGCGAGGTGCCACCGATCCAATCTCCATCGGTTCACCACTGTTAGTACACACATTATCATAACCAGAAACTGACATAGCAGAGGATTTGCTCTCATTAACCCTAGCACGCAGTCTTCTATCCACCCGTATAGCTAATTGCATAGCCTGTTGCAAATCCTCAGGTGTAGGATAAGCAATTAGCAGGTCTTTAACCCTTTCACTGAGCCCAGCAAGAAATAGACTTTTCAGAGCAGAATCGTTCCACCCTGTTTGAGTGGACCAACGACGAAAATGTGTACAATATTTTTCCACATTACCTGATCCTTGTTTTAAACGTCTCAACTAAGTCTCAGCTGATGCGACACGGCCAGGATCATCATATAATAGTCCCAAAGCAGAAAAAAAACTATCCATTGATCTGAAGCATGAATCACTAGGTTGCAAAGAAAAGGCCCACTCCTGAGGCTCTTTGCGCAAAAGTGACATTATGAACCCTACGCGCTGGGATTCATCCCCAGAGGACTTAGGTCTCAAACGAAAATACAATAAGCAAGCATTTTTAAATGAAAAAAATTCTCGGTGTTCACCAAAAAATAAATCCGGCAAACATACCTTAGGCTCCAAGAAATGTGCTCCAGGACAGTTACTCACGTGCTGACGGAGCTCGGCCACCTCCAGAGAGAGTCCCTGCAGGCGATGAGCCAAATCCTGAACCGACACCATGATGGAACAGAAAAATCTTTCCTTAGAGAATTTGCTGGCTGGACTTACTGTTATGTTCTGCTACCAAAGCTAAGGAAAGAGAGGAGATCTGTCCCTACTATAGGACTCAGCTGAATCCCTACGATGTAACAGGGAACCTGATCCTGCGATCAGACCTGCTAAAGTCCTAATCTAGTCTGAACGGAGACCTATAGATGTGGGGAGGGAATCCCTACAAGTACTAAGGACTGGGAGGAATATGGGACACCTCCTAACAGAAATAGTAGCAGACAGACGAACAAACAAAATAGATAGAACATAGAGGTCCGTAGACCAAGCAAACTAACAGAGTTAGATACAGAGCACAGGCTAGCTAGAAAGTAGATATACAATGCAGTCCAGCAAAGCCAGAAGGGCGGAGCAGGATTAAATAGGCCAACAAGGTCATGTGACCAGCAAAGGAAAAAAAACCTAACAGCAAGGTTCTAACACTCCGCCTGTCAGCTCATTTTTGCAAGTCGGCTACAGCTTCCGCCGCCCTTGCTGGGTTGCAGCAGCGTTTGCAGCTTCCGGCACACCGACTGGTGTGTGATGTCCCCAGACGTTGGAACTCTACCCTCCACATGTTGCAAAGGATTTGTGAGCAGAAGAGAGCAGTTGTGGAGTACCAGCTGCAACAAGGCCGTCGATATTCAGGTCAGACTCCACACATAAGACCTCAGGAGTGGACCTGGATGTCTGACATATGTACCATCCTGACAAACTTTGAGGAGGCCACCAAGATGGTGAGTGGCGATGACGCCATCATTAGTGTCAGCATCCCACTTGTCTGTCTTTTGCAACGCTCTCTGCAGAGAATTAAAGAGGAGGCATTGCAGCCAGAGTATGATGAGATGGATCAAGAAGCCGTAGCGGGCGATTACACACAGCCCAGCCTCATCTCATCCCAACGTGCATTGGGGGACAATGAGGGAGAGGAGGAGGAGGAGGAGGAAGAACAGGAGCTGCTATCATGCGTCGTAGACGGTAGTACCTGTACAAGTGTCATACCGTCGGTTCAGCGTGGGTGGCCTGAGGACAGGGGGGAGGAGGAAGAGGAGGAGGAGAGCATGGTCAGTCATCATCTTGGTGAGGACACGGAAATCTTGCCCGTTACCAGTCTGGCACGCAGGGCTGACTTTATATTACGCTGCCTTAACCGTGACCCTCGCATTGTCAAAATGTTGGGTGACAGTCATTACTGGTTGGTGAGTATCAAAAAGGAATAGTCGGCACTCCGTATAGCTAGAGTGGTGCACGTGGAAAACAATGTCTGTAGGAAAAGAAAATCCCGGCACTCACGTGTTGATAATCAGTTGATTTATTCCACAACTCACACAAGACGTTTCAGCCTGTCCAAGGCTTTTTTCAATTACTGGTTGGTGACACTTGTAGACCCCCACTACAAGGAGAACTTTCACTCTCTTATTCCTGAGGTGGAGAGGTCTACAAAAATGGGGCAGTACCAGAAGGCCCTTGCTGCAGAACTCTTAAAAAAATTCCCATCTGAACACGCTAGTGGCAGAGGTCACAGTTCATTGCCCAACCAAGGCGTACAGGCGAGAGAGATGCAATTCCAATCCAGCTGAGGCAGGGGAACACTGTCAACGTTCTGGGACAGTTTTCTGACACCCGCCCAGCTTACAGGCCCTGAGGCGCGGGGTACTCACACAAGGAGTGGAAAGTTTTAAAAGATGGTGAGGGAGTACCTTGCCGACCGTACCAGCGTCCTCCGTGATTCCTCTGTGCCTTTTAATTATTGGGTATCCAAGCTGGACACTTGGAATGAACTCGCTCTGTACGCCTTGGAGGTCCTGGCCTGCCCTGCCGCTAGCGTGTTATCGGAGCGTGTTTTTAGTGCCGCTGGGGGAATTCTAACTGATAAGCGCACTCGCCTGTCAACTGACAATGCTGACAAGCTGACCTTTATCAAAATGAACAAGGGCTGGATTGGGCCAGACTTCTCATCACCACCAAATGACAGCAGAGTAACATAAAGTCAAATCCACTGTGTTATTTTGGGAGGTGTATTCACATGCACCGCTTCACACCCACACATGGGTATATGCTTCCTCGTTTCGGCTGTTTTATCTTCTTCTCCTTATCCTCAGCCTCCACCACCACTATACCACCAGGGTGCCAGCATTGCAAGTTCCTCCGTCCTTATTTTTGGCAGCTTTTGCTTGCAAGGCATAAGCAAATACTATGGGACACCGACTCCCCAATAATGGGACTTATGTTTGTAATATGCTGTACTGCATGGCTCTTGTAAGGGGCATTGCAAGTTGCTCCGTCCTAATTTTTGGCAGCTTTTGCTTGGAAAGTATAAGCAAATACCATGGGACACCCACTCCCTAATAATGGGACTTATGTTTGTAATATGCTGTACTGCATGGCTCTTGTAAGGGGCATTGCAAGTTGCTCCGTCCTAATTTTTGGCAGCTTTTGCTTGGAAAGCATAAGCAAATACTATGGGACACCCACTCCCCAACAATGGGACTTATGTTTGTAATATGCTGTACTGCATGGCTCTTGTAAGGGGCATTGCAAGTTGCTCCGTCCTAATTTTTGGCAGCTTTTGCTTGGAAAGCATAAGCAAATACTATGGGACACCCACTCCCCAATAATGGGACTTATGTTTGTAATATGCTGTACTGCATGGCTCTTGTAAGGGGCATTGCAAGTTGCTCCGTCCTAATTTTTGGCAGCTTTTGCTTGCAAGGCATAAGCAAATACTATGGGACTCCCACTCCCCAATAATGGGACTTATGTTTGTAATATGCTGTACTGCATGGCTCTTGTAAGGGGCATTGCAAGTTGCTCCGTCCTAATTTTTGGCAGCTTGTGCTTGCAAGGCATAAGCAAATACTATGGGACACCCACTCCCCAATAATGGGACTTATGTTTGTAATATGCTGTACTGCATGGCTCTTGTAAGGGGCATTGCAAGTTGCTCCGTCCTAATTGTTGACAGCTTTTGCTTGGAAAGCATAAGCAAATACTATGGGACACCCACTCCCCAATAATGGGACTTATGTTTGTAATATGCTGTACTGCATGGCTCTTGTAAGGGGCATTGCAAGTTGCTCCATCCTAATTTTTGGCATCTTTTGCTTGCAAGGCATAAGCAAATACTATGGGACACCCACTCCCCAATAATGGGACTTATGTTTGTAATATGCTGTACTGCACGGCTCTTGTAAGGGGCATTGCAAGTTGCTCCGTCCTAATTTTTGGCAGCTTTTGCTTGGAAAGCATAAGCAAATACTATGGGACACCCACTCCCCAATAATGGGACTTATGTTTGTAATATGCTGCACTGCATGGCTCTTGTAAGGGGCATTGCAAGTTGCTCCGTCCTAATTTTTGGCAGCTTTTGCTTGGAAAGCATAAGCAAATACCATGGGACACCCACTCCCCAATAATGGGACTTATGTTTGTAATATGCTGTACTGCATGGCTCTTGTAAGGGGCATTGCAAGTTGCTCCGTCCTAATTTTTGGCAGCTTTTGCTTGGAAAGCATAAGCAAATACTATGGGAGACCCACTCCCCAATAATGGGACTTATGTTTGTAATATGCTGTACTGCATGGCTCTTGTAAGGGGCATTGCAAGTTGCTCCGTCCTAATTTTTGGCAGCTTTTGCTTGGAAAGCATAAGCAAATACTATGGGAGACCCACTCCCCAATAATGGGACTTATGTTTGTAATATGCTGTACTGCATGTGACGCGCCCCCTGGGCCGTGTGTACACGTGTGTGGGATACCCGGTGCCGGGTCTCTGGGGTCTGTAGTCTCCGTGGCGGTGACCCGGTCCCGTTGCTCAGGCTGGTCAAACCAGTGGCAGTCTTTCTTAGGTTTTGAGGCTAATTGTCCGACTGCGCCACCCGTAGATTGCGGTCAGGGAGTACCACTGCTGCGAGGCAGACCGCTGAGGTTGGTGTTGTGTGCGCAGCAGAGAATGGGATAACTCCCCACGGGAGGAGTATAGCCTCAGGGCAGTGAGTGTGGATGATGGGGGTGATGGTGCACGAGCGCAGCAGGAACAACTCAGAGTCTTTGCAGTGCAGTTCAGGGTCTTTACTGATGATTATAAGGTAGACCCTCCCGGGAGTACTGGCTAGCATAAGAGGCCTGGTGAGTCTGTGAGCAAGCAGGAGTTCCCCTGGCCAGGTGGAGTTGTAAGCCTCCCCGTCTGTCTGCACTCTTCCTGGCTACCTTGCTGTAAGCGGGTAGAAGTAGACCACGTCCCTGAGTGTACCGTGTAGTGCTCACCCGTATGGCTGGTGACTTGGGGCCTTCTGTTAGCCTCCGCTCCACGACGGCGGTGCTGGTCCCTTGCTTGTGACTGAGCCTCCGGGCTTCTATGACCAAAGGACCTGAAATCCCCTGCCGGCTGGTTTCTGCTGCTGGATATATAAGTCCTCACAGCCTCGGACTCCTGTGTCCTGTTCCTATTGTCTGCTGCCAGGGCGAGCTCTGCTCAGCTTCCAGCCCCTGGTCTTTAGCTCCTAGCTCCTACAGAGCTCCTTGCTGTTACTTTCCCTTGCTCTCACTCTGACTCTGACTGTTCTCTGTTCTCTGACTCACTCAACCCCGCCCCAGATCCAGTTTATAAGGGCAAAATTCTCCCCTCCCAGGACTGGGGCAGGAGGATTTTGCATGTTTAAGGGATCCTGACCAGGAAACCTCCCACTTGCTCTCCGACGTAATATCTCTCTTACTGTGGTGACCAGACCCATGGGGTGCCACACATGGCTCTTGTAAGGGGCATTGCAGTTCCTCATAATTTTTGGAAAGCCTTCCATTCACTGCTTAGGCCAACAGTGCACAGGAGACCCAGTTGCTATAAATGGAAAAAAAGGTTTAGTTAACGCCCTCTGACCTCCATGTCATTTCCAAGGGGCATTGGAGTGCCTCGAAAATTTTGGTAGGCATTGCACTCACTGTATGCCCTATAACTGTGTAGCCGAACCGCTCATTTTGTTACAGAAACATATCCTACAAGACATATCAGGTTGACTGGTCTGATATTGTTGTGAATGGTCCCTGTTCCTCCTGCTCTTTCTCCTTTGCCACTACCTCATCCATCATTTATCACCTGAAGCTTTGTTTTAACGGGAGTCATAGAACTTGGATAGTAGCAGGAAAACATCCAGCAATCCTTGGAGGAGGTAGGATGTGCGCCAAAACGCTGACCACCTCAGGCCTAGCCGCTACTACATACATGCGCTTGCATTACAACAAAACAAAGCAGATGCTAACTTCTATCATCCTCATCATGCTCCTCACCTTGGCACTCTCAACTCCCCTGATGGAGAAGCCAGGGCCCACCGGAGGAGTCTGATAGTCCGGTGGGCTCGGCCAATGCTGCCCTAAAGCAGGCCAGGCTAAGAAAAGTGTGGGAAAGGTTACCGGGACAAATAGGGGTGGCTGGGGACCGAGTATGGACACCCGGCCACCCCCTGGAGGCTGGGGAGCAAGCAGGGACACCAGGCCACCAGGCGGCTGGGGACTGAGTATGGATACCAGGCCACCGACACAGCCATGGCGTGGTGGCCAGATTCCGCCTCCACATGCCTAAAAGGCCCAATTTAAAGTGCAAGCAAGCAAGCAATATGGTATTGCAGCCTGGGGGTGGGTGGGTGGCAGGCGGCATACTTGCGCTTGCATTGCAAGGAATGGGAGAGGTACAATTGAACATTGCCCTGGGACAAGGACTTGAATGGGGATAGTTGCAAGTCTGCAACGACAGGTGCAAGGTGGGAGGCATCTTCACATGTACCATGAACAGGGGTTTGGCATGCACACACTACAGCGGAATAGGCTCTCCTTCCCACTAAATGCACTGGGGAGGGCACAGGTAATGTTTTGGTATACGCGCTTAATCTTATATATAAGGCACACCAGGACAAATAGGGGCGGCTGGGGACTGAGTATGGATACCTCGCTGCCGAAGCAGCCATGAGGTAGTGGCCAGCTTCGGCCTCCTCCAAACTAAAAGGCCCCATTTCAAGTGCAAGCTAGCAGTATGGAATTGCAGTCTGGGGGTGGGTGGGTGGCAGGCTGCACACTTACACTTGCATTAAAAGAAAACATAGCAGATGCTAACTTCTGTCATCATCATCATGCTCCTCACCTTGGCACTCTCAACTCCACCGATGGAGAAGTCAGGGCCCACCGGAGGAGTCTGGTTCTCTGGTGGGCTCGTCCAATGCTGCCTAAAGCAGACCGGGCTAAGAAAAGTGTGTGGGAGGATGTTCCAAGGAGAAATAGGGGCGGCTGGGGACCGTTTATGGACACCCGGCTGCCCCCAGGCGGCTGGGGACCCTGTGTGGACACCCGGCCGCGGGGCAGCTGGGGGCTGAGTATGGATTCCAGGCCGCCAACACAGCCATGATGTGGTGGCCAGATTCCGCCTCCACATGCCTAAAAGGCCCAATTTCAAGTTCAAGCAAGCAAGCAGTATGGTATTGCAGCCTGGGGGTGGGTGGGCGGCAGGCTGCATACTTGCGCTTGCATTGCAAGGAATGGGGGAGGTACAATTGAACACTGCCCTGGGACTAGAACTTGCATGGGGATAGTTGCAAGTCTGCATCTTCTGATGCGGCAAGGATCGCTTATGATGGGCACACTTTTAGACAGTGACCTGGGAGTCAGAGATGCTTCCTGGGGTCTTCCCCATGCTGTTCCCATGTCTTTTCAGCACTTTATGCATGTGTCACACAGCACATGGCCAGATAAGGTTGTAAAATGTTAAAATGACATTTCCCGGTGAATACATTTGTCATAGTTGAAAGCAATACAAAAGTGCATAAACGCATAAAAAATGCTACTTGTGAACATAGCCCAAGGTGTGGAGGAGTATTTTTGTTTTTGGTCATTTATTTTAACTTATACACAAGTCTTTTCCCTGGAAAGGATGTTCCTTAACATGTTTCACAGGAAAAAAGTTTCACTTTCGTTTTTGAACGTTTTATTGTGAGCCCGTAAAAGTGGCTTAATACCTCTGACCACGTTGTTGACAGCAGTGATCTGGGGGTCAGAAATGCTTCCTGGGGCGATCCCCATGCTGTCCCCATGTCATTTGAGCACTGTCACTATCGTTTTGGGCACTTGTTAGGCTTTTAAAAGTCTGCCGGGGGTGACACCGCAAAAATGCTCGAGTCTTCCATAGACTAACATTGGGCTCGTTGCTCGGGTCGAGCACCCGAGTATCACAGCGAGCTCGGCAAGAGCTTCGAGCACCCGAGCATTTTAGTGCTCGCTCAACACTAGTAGTATGACCTTCTGCTGGCAACCACTATCCCTGCTAACGCTGGGGCCTTCATGGTTCCTGCTCCTGTTAAGGGTTTAGCTTCAGGTCGGCCAGAGACTTGTAGTCCTCCTGGTATGCCGGTGATCCCTACTGGGTATAAAGGACCCTGTAGGCGCGGACCCGGTGTCCGGTTTGTATATTCAGGGTGAGCCTATGATGCTCCTCTGCCCCCTCAACTCCTCTCTCCTCTCCTCCTTGCCTCCGGCCTCACTTGAGGCCCTCAGTACAGCAGCAGACGCGCTGCGTCTTCGCTGCTCTCAGCGTCAGCACGCTCTCAGACTCTCTCTCAGTCTCTCAGTCTGACTACTAACTCTAAAACTGACTGCCTGGCTCCACCCTCCATATATATACAGTACAGACCAAAAGTTTGGACACACCTTCTCATTTAAAGATTTTTCTGTAGTTTCATGACTATGAAAATTGTACATTCACACTGAAGGCATCAAAACTATGAATTAACACATGTGGAATTATATACTTAACAAAAAAGTGTGAAAGAACTGAAAATATGTCTTATATTCTAGGTTCTTCAAAGTAGCCACCTTTTGCTTTGCCTCAGGAGCAGAAAGTCTCACACAGTTGTCAAAATATTGAGACAAGGGAGAGCCAACTTCAGCAATTCCCGAATCCCTCTACTAAAAGGCCAATGCTATTATCATTGATTAGAGAAGAATTATTTTCCAATTTTCCTAAATATATACAGTTTTTTTAAGAAGTTTATATTTCATCTTCTTTTTACTCCTTGAAGTATTACTTCTTAAAGGTCCCCTTAGTTGCTGCTCTGGTGCCCTACCATTGCCATACTGTGCCTTTATGAGCCTGATGTATCACAAGAGAGAAGAGCCACTAGAAATGCCAAATGCAGAAGAGGAACTGACAAAAACCAGCAATTACATTTACAGAATAGCTATTCCATTTTGTATATGATTAAGTTTATGGCATTGCTATTTAATTTTACACAGTACATTAATGACAGTTTATTAAAGGATAGGCCAGTAATGTGTGATTGCTGTCTGTCTAACCCCTGAGACCTTACTGATCGGCGGCAGAACACAGAGCTGTGGAATTCGCATGAGGGCCAAACTGCAGTGTCTGCCACAGCCATAGCATGTACAGATGAGCTGGTGCATCCTCGAAAAAAAACAATGATTCTGCAAACACCAGTTGCAGGGTGAGATGGGTTGCATAAAAATTTCTCCAAAACTGCACCCCCACTTTAAAGGCTATGCTCCCTCAATGTCAGGGACAAACACAGACAGTTGCTTACCCCCGTGCAAGAACTGTATAGAGGGCCCCTGTTATTCCATAGCCCATGATAAAGCACTTTATTATTTCTTTCTAACAATCTAACTCCTTTTAAGATGACACTGGGCTCCCTAACCTGTTGGGTCCTTTGTGCTCTTGCTCTTTAAAAATATCTTAAATTAAAATTCCAAAATCCAGAAACACATGCCTATTCGTTTTGGACCCATACCTACGCGTTTCGAACCCATAAAAAAGTTTCTAGTTATAGCACTATAACTGTGTGATTTAATAGCTTAAATAACTATTGCAGGAGGAGATATCAACTTAGTGTACAGTAACAACAAAAGATACAGCTGAAACAGAATGTTTCTGTCCCAAAGCTATGAACAGTGGATTATACATTAGTAAAGGTATAATAAATCAGTTTTATGCCCATTAATCAAAGTCAATGGATTTTTTAACTGGCATGAGCAAAAAAAGAATAGCGTCTGCTACAGGTGAAAATGCAGCTGATTTAACCTGTATATAATAATTGACACCCTGCTGCATCATCCACTATTGGTATTGATACCAATCATGGCCATTCAACCCCTTAGATGCTGCTGTCAAAAGCAGCAGCAGCATCTAGATGGTTAACAGAGGGAGAAGTCTCCCTCTTTGACCTCATTGGTACCCCAAGATTGTGATTGTGTGTTCCTGATTGTAAGGGCCATGGAGTTTTTCAGCTATGGTGGCCTCTGAGGATGTTAGCAATGTTTTAGTGAAAAAAAATATAATTTTTCATTCTTTCCATTTTGTGTTAATTCTGAATGGTTAACACACTATCTGACAACAAATTGAAATACAAAGAGGGGTAATGTATTTAAAATTGTATACAATTAGGTAGTTATCCAATATATAGGTCTCTCAAAACTGAATGGGTCTCTAAAAACTATAAGTTTTGTAAATTTCCTTGAAAAATTAAAAGCTGTTCCTAAATGTTTAACTCTTTTAACATCCTGACAAAATAGTAAACCATATGAAAAATGGTGAATGCTATTTATTAACTCATTTTGTGTAGTATAATTATCTGGTTTAAGGGTATAAATATTCAATTTTTTTTAAGTATAATTGCCATGATTCATTAAGACCGTCGATTTTCTCACCTGTCTTGATGAGGAACCTAGTTGGAGTCAGACATTCCTGATTCACTAAGAGGCACATGCCTCTTAATGAATCAGGAATGTCTGACGAGTGACAGATGACCCTGTGTGCCACACCGGAAATCTTACTTCAGTCACTGACTTGAGTAAGATTTCTGGCATAGGGAATCTTACAACTCGTCATGAATTAGAATACGCCCCCGTCCCACATCAGTTCCACCCAATTTGACGTAGCAGCGATATATAGAAGCATTCCAGAGTTATCATCACAAAGTGTCAGATCTGGAAAATTTGGCCTAATCACTAAAGGGATAAATCTAATGGAGGCAAAATCTCCATACATAAAATCCAACAAATTTCACTGGCTAGTAAGAGCCCTGTCCACTCCTGTCGTTTTAGCGCATACATGTCAAACTCTGACCCGCGGGCCAAATCTGGCCCACAGGGTTATTATATTTGGCCCACAACGCCATATGGGGGACTATGTGGGGCCCATTATTCTGTATGGAAGACTATGTGAGGCCATTATACTGTATGGAGGACTATGTGGGACCCATTATACTGTATGGAGGACTATATGGGGCCATTATACTGTATGGAGGACTATGTGGGACCCATTATACTGTGTGGGGAACTATATGGGGCCCATTATACTATATGGAGGACTATGTGGGGGCCATTATACTGTATGGAGGGCTATGTGGGGACCATTATTCTGTATAGAAGACTATGTGAGGCTATTATACTGTATGGAGCACTATGTGGGGCCATTATTCAGAATGGAGGACGATGTGGGACCCATTATACTGTATGGAGGACTATGTGGGGCCCATTATACTATATGGAGGACTATGTGGGGCCCATTATACTGTATGGAGGGCTATGTGGGCCCGTTATTCGGTATGGAGAACTATGTGGGCCCGGTATTCTGTATGGAGGACTATGTGGGGTCCATTATACTGTATGGAGGGCTATTTGGGCCTATTATTCTGTATGGAGGACTATGTGGGGCCCATTATACTATATGGAGGACTATGTGGGGCTATTATTCTGTATGGAGAACTATGTGGGGTCCATTATACTGTATGGAGTACTATGTGGGGCCCATTATACTGTATGGAGGACTATGTGGGGCCCATTATACTTTATGGAGACTATGTGGGGCAATTATACTGTGTGGAGGGCTAAGTGGGGATCACATTTAGGGCATCATACTTTGTTGGAGTTACCATACTTTGCCAGTAAGGTGAGGGGGGTACAGTTGGGTCATCATACCGTGAGTGTGGAGTGTACACTGAAGGAATTCACTGTATCATACTGTGTTTGGGGGCACTTTTGTTGGCATCATACTTTATCGGGACAATGAAAGGGCAATCTAGGGCTTCAATAGGAGGAAATTTACTTTGTAAGGGCTGCAATGTTGTGAGATATGCTCTCCTGTGACCCCACCGAATATCAAAGTTGTTTTTTAGAGGATGTGGTGGGGCCAAATTAGAACTTCTGCCATGGGACTCCATGATTTCTATGTATGCCCCTGCCCGCGAGGAAATACCCAATGCTCCGGTCATGTGGTCTGTCTCTTAAGATTTATTAATTAAAATGTACTTTGTTTGTGGGACAACCCCTTTAAGTTTGTTTCCATATTTGATGATAAGGAAAACTTACTCAATTGAACACATTTTTTTAACAAATATCAAGGTTGGCCCGCAACTTTGTCCAAATTTTTAATTTTGGCCATCTGTGTATTTGAGCTTGACATCCCTATTTTAGAGGAAAAATTGCTCTTTCAATGCCGCAAACTACTAAATGTTATTTGTCTCCTGCATGATCCAAAGACATTACGAGATACAATAGATAAAGACGATTAATTTAGTTAGGGTTTGGTTGTGCTGCATTTATATTCTCTGAGATTCTGATTTTTAACTTACGAGTTGTATAGCCAATATTCTGTAGCTGAAATAGTCGGCACTCAATGAGTTAGATGACGTGAGTGGTATTATATTTGATAAAAGATTTTATCGGAAACGTGGTATTAGTTGAATTAGAATTAAAGGTCATATTATTAAAACTATGTGTGAATAAGCTATTAAAATTACACTGTTACAGTTATATGACTATGAGCCCTTTTATGGGTTCGAAACGCGTGGGTCAATTGTTTCTGGATTATGGAATTTTAATGAAATATATTTTTTAAGAGCAGTTTGAATTAAATTAAGTTTCGTAAATTCTTTTCCTACAGATCCTGGAATTTCCAACACTCCAACTACATTTGCTATTAAATGTGAACCTAAGAGGTAATGTCTTTCCTTGTGGAGAGTGCCAAGCCGGATAAAGGAGACTTATAGGCCATGCAATGCTCCTCTGGGAAATTAAATATGCAAATAGCTTATTCAGAGAGGAAGAGATCTTGAAGTCTAGTGCCACCTATTGAAAGAAGTAATCCTAAAAGTCAACATCGACTCTCTAAAAGACATCCTGTAAGCAGGACTTTGTAAGTTAGACATGGCTGTAATGGTGCTGTAATAGTGATTAAATTGATACCTTTGGTGAAGAAATCTGGTTTGTGGTTCTAATCTGCATTTGAAGTTTTTTGGTAATGGATTTCGGTGCACAGAGGACGAACTGTACATTGGGTCTTCTCCTCCTGCCCCACCCCTCTACCTGGCTGTGGTGTTTGAATGAGAAGCCATTGCTTATTAAGTGACCAGCCTCTTGTTTGAAATTTCACACCAGTACCGTCCTTGATCTTCCTACTGGTCTTCAATAAAATGGGGCGAAGGAAGGGGAGTCAGCGTAAGCGCCGATTGAGATCTCGGCTGAGTGACATCTCTAAAAGATGTCATTGAGCCAAGATCTCAATCTGCGCCTTTGATGCCCTCCTTTGACACCATTTTATTGAAAAACAACTGGGAAATCAAATCAAAGATGAGGCTTGTGTAAAATTTGAAACATGAAGCAGAGAACCGAAAAAAACAGTGACCTGTCTGACCTGTCATTCACACACCAGAAGCAGGTGGAGGGGCCGAGGCAGGTCCAGAAGACAAAATGCACAGTCCAGCCTCTTGCACCTAAATCTCATTACTAGAAAATTTCAAATGCTGATTAAAGAACAACAAAGTGTATTTCTTCAATCCGTGATTGAAAAAAGTGGATTTCTTTCAAGCCCAATTTCTTTAAAATCGTGCTGACAGCTTCTCTTTAAAGAGCCTTGCTACATGACATAGGATAAAAAGCCAAACCAGGAACCTAATTTGCAGGCATGTGTTCCAAGATGTTTGCCCCTCCTCAGTGCAAAGCAAGAGGTCTGATTTGGCTGGATAAGAGGCCTCTGAAGGGGGTCTAAAGGTTAACTCTTCTCTTTGTGGAAAGTGCAAAGCCAGTGTAAGGAGAGTTATAGGCATGCAATGCGAAAGAGAGGAAATGTTATATAAGAAAGAATGAACCATCAATCATCTGATAAGTCCCATACAGTGGGGAAAATAAGTATTTGATACACTGCCAATTTTGCAAGTTTTTTCACCTACAAGGAATGGAGATGTCTGTAATTTTTATCGTAGGTACACTTCAATTGTGAGAGATAGAATCTTAAAAAAATGCAGAAAATCACATTGTATGATTTTTACATAATTAATTTGCATTTTATTGCATGAAATAAGTATCTGATACAATAGAAAAAGAGAACTTAATATTTGGTACAGAAACCTTTGTTTGCAATTACAGAGGTCAGACATTTCCTGTAGCTCTTGACTAAGTTTGCACACACTGCAGCAGGGATTTTGTCTCACTCCTACATACAGATCTTTCAGGTTTTGGGGTTGTCGCTGGGCAACATTGAGTTTCAGCTCCCTCCAAAGATTTTCTATTGGGTCCAGGACTGGAGACTGGCTAGGCCACACCAGGACCTTGAAATACTTCTTACAGAGCCACTCTTTAGTTGCCCTGGCTGTGTGTTTCGGGGTCATTGTCATGCTGGAAGACCCAGCCACGACCCATCTTCAATGCTCTTACTGAGTGAAGGAGGTTGTTGGCCAAAATCTCACAATACATGACCCCATCCATCCTCCCTTTAATACGGTGCAGTCGTTCTGTCCTCTTTGTAGAAAAGCACTCCAAAAGTAGGATTTTTCCACCACCATGCTTTACGGTTGGGATGGTGTTCTTGGGGTTGTACTCATTCTTCTTCTTTCTCCAAACATGGTGAGTAGAGTTGATACCGAAAAAGTTCTATTTTGGTCTCATCTGACCACATGAGCATCTTCCATGCCTCCTCTGGATCATTCAGATGATCACTGGCAAACTTCAAACGGGCCTGGACATGTGCTGGCGTGAAAAGGGGAACCTTGTGTGCCTTGCAAGATTTTAATCCATGACGGCGTAATGTGTTACTAACGGTAATGTTTAAGACTGTGGTCCCAGCTCTCTTCAGGTCATTGACCAGGTCCTCCTCTGTAGTTCTGGGCTGATTCCTGACCTTCCTCAGAATCATCCTTATCCCACAAGGCGAGATCTTGCATGGAGCCCCAAACTGAGGAAGATTGACAGTCATCTTGTGTTTCTTCCATTTTCTAATAATTGTGCCAACAGTTGTTGCCTTCTCACCAAGCTGCATCACTATTGTCCTGTAGCCCATCCCAGCCTTGTGCAGGTCTACAATTTTGTCCCTGGTGTCCTTAGACGGCTCTTTGGTCTTGGCCATGGTGGAGAAGTTGGAGTGTGATTGATGGAGTGTGTGGACAGGTGTTTTATACAGGTAATGAGTTCAAACATGTTCAATTATTGCAGGTAATGAGTGCAGAATAGGAGGACTTCTTAAAGAAAAAATAACAGGTCTGTAAGAGACAGAATTTTTGCTTGTTGGTAGGTGATGAAATACTTATTTCATTCAATGAAATGTAATTTAATTATTTAAAAATCATACAATGTGATTTTCTGTTTTTTAGTTTTATATTCTGTCTCTCACAAGTCTTTGTAGGTGGGAAAACGTGCAAAATCGGCAGTGTATGAAATACTTATTTTCCTCACTGTACTTCCCCGACTGCCTCTGTGGTGCTCCCTACAGGTGTTTTTTTGAGTTTCCTTAATTGATATGCTGCCTACTTACATGACTGCTGCAGCCAATCACTGGCTGCAGTGGTCTTGTGCCCTACATGCCAGCATTATCGCTGAGACTGGTGTACTCCCAGTTTTTTGTCAGAGATAAATGCCAGTTCCTCCCTTTAGCAAGCCCAATTTTAAGGCTCTACAAGGTAAACCATTCCATTGCTTTCTTCATATTACTATGACGTCTTTAGACGCCGGCTAAATCAGCAAGTTTTTCCTCAAGTATTTTTGTTGGCGTCTTCTCAACTGTTTTTCTGCCGCCTCTCTGCTCTCAAATTTATGGAGAAGATGACTTCCAAAGGAAGCCTCCCAAAGAATGAACATGTTATTTCTTTTAACCGCTTCAAGGTTTCCAAACCCTGCAGTAGTTAAAAGAAGGGACATAACATGGAACAGAGCAATGTCGCTGTGCACTATGTTCATTCTTTAGTGGTGGTTTTGCAAGTGGATTCCAGGCGGAATCAGCCTGAAAAAGACATTGTGTGCACCTATGGTAATGGTGGAGCCTAATGGTGTTGTGCGGGTTCATCCCTACCAAAGTGGTGGAGCATAATGGTGCTGTGAATGGTCATTCCTACCATAGTGATGGAGCACAATGGTGCTGTGAATGGTCATTCCTACCATAGTGATGGAGCACAATGGTGCTGTGCATGTTTATTCCTACCATAGTGATCGAGCATAAGGGTGCTGTGCATGTTCATCCCTACCATAGTGGTGGAGCATAATGGTGCTGTGCATGTTCATCCTTACCATAGTGGTGGAGCATAATGGTACTTTGCATGTTCATCCCTATCATATGGATGGAGCATAATGGTGCTGTGCATGTTCATCCCTACCATAGTGGTGGAGCATAACGGTGCTGTGCATGTTCATCCTTACCATAGTGGTGGAGCATAATGGTACTTTGCATGTTCATCCCTATCATATGGATGGAGCATAATGGTGTTGTGCATGTTCATCCCTACCATAGTGGTGGAGCATAATGGTGCTGTGCATGTTCATCCTTACCATAGTGGTGGAGCATAATGGTACTTTGCATGTTCATCCCTATCATATGGATGGAGCATAATGGTGTTGTGCATGTTCATCCCTACCATAGTGATGGAGCATAACGGTGCTGTGCATGTTCATCCCTACCATAGTGGTGGAGCATAATGGTACTGTGCATGTTCATCCCTACCATAGTGGTGGAGCATAATAGTGCTGTGCTTGTGCATCCGTACCATAGAGGTGGAGCATAATGGTGCTCTGCATGTTCATACCTACCATAGTGGTGGAGCATAATGATGCTGTGCATGTTCATCCCTATCATAGTGATGGAGCATAATGGTGCTATGCATGTTCATCCCTATTATAGTGGTGGAGCATAATGATGCTGTGCATGTTTATTCCTACCATAGTGATGGAGCATAATGGTGCTGTGCATGTTTATTCCTACCATAGTGGTGGAGCATAATGGTGCTGT
Organism: Phyllobates terribilis; assembly: GCF_046119375.1. Taxonomy (NCBI): domain Eukaryota; kingdom Metazoa; phylum Chordata; class Amphibia; order Anura; family Dendrobatidae; genus Phyllobates; species Phyllobates terribilis. The sequence continues at coordinate 210,254,622 of NW_027362769.1, read as the reverse complement.
GCATGTTCATTCCTACCACAGTGATGGAGCATAATGGTGCTGTGTATGTTCATTCCTACCATAGTGATGGAGCATAATGATGCTGTGCTTGTGACTAGCCCAGGGGGATGGGGATGACTCGGTTCCCAGGCCTTTAGCCTGGCCTATAGGGATGTCGCGGTGGTTGGCTCCCGGGCCCGTACCCTGTGCCACTCCTTTAAAAGGGGTTGGTGCTTTGGTTTAATTTATGAAAGAGTTCGTGACGCCACCTGTGGCTTCTGGTGAGGATCACCAGCGCTGCGCAGTCCACTGAGGCTGGTGATAAGGCAGCTGGATGGTATAGCTCCCCACAGGTGGAGCTAGGCCTCAGGGCAGTGTATGAACGGGGGAAGCAGGACGAAGAGACCCCGCCGGGTCAGAGCAAGAACAGGGACTGACACGATAGTCACTTCAGTACCTTTTACTGATGGAAATTCAGGCACTCCCCAGAGCACTGTAGGGTGAAGGGTGTATGTGACGCGCCCCTGGGCCTGTGTCGCGCTGCGTTGCGCACGCGGGAGCTTACCCGGAGCCGGATCTCTTTAGGGTTGTAGTCTCGTGGCGGTGATCCGGTCCGTGCCCAGGGAGTCAGACTAAGTGGCGCTGTATTAGCGGTAGATGTTGGACGACTACGCCACCCGTTGAGTACAGCTAAGGAGCTGCTGCTGCAGGGCAGGCCGCTGAGGCCGGTGGTAGGATTGTGCAGCGTGATAGTATAACCCCCAACGGGAGGGGTATGGCCTCAGGGCAGCCGACGTGGATGATGGGGGTAGCAGGAACCACTCGGAGACGGTACGGTGTAGTTCAGGGTCTTTACTGGTGACAAAGATAGACCCTCCCGGAGTACTGGCTAGCGATTGGGGCCTGGTCAGTCCTTGAGCAGATGGGATCTCCCCTGGCCAGGCGGAGTTGTAGGCCTCCCAAACTAACGATACTCTTCCGGCTACCTTGCTAGAGGCGGGTATAAGTAGCCCACGTCCCTGAGTGTACCGTGTGGTGCTCACCCGTATGGCCGGTGACTCGGGGCCTTCTAGTAGCTTCCGCTCCACGACGGCGGTGCTGGTCCCACGCGTGTGACCGTGCCTTCGGGTTTCTGGGCCAGAGGACCTGCAATCCCCTGCCGGTCGGTTTCTGCTGCTGGATAGGAGTTAGTCCCCACAGCCTCGGACTCCGGGTCCGGTGATAACTTCTCAGTCAGGGCGAGCTCTGCAGCTGCCAGCCCCTGACTCCTTGTAGCACTGCTAACACAGAGCTCCTGATGTTCTTTTCCTATATCTGCTTCGCTGTCTCTACTTCTTCTCTACTCACTAACCCTGCCTCAGCCCTAGGTTTATATAGGGGAAGTTCTTCCCCTCCCAGGAGGTGTGGCATGCATAGGATCCCTGACCAAGAGACCTCCCACCTGCTCTCAGACGTAATATCTCTATCACTGTGGCAACCAGACCCCTGGGGTGTCACATATGTCCAGATCCTCCCCAATGAGCGGGTTTTGGGCCTCCTGTTTCTTGACTCTGCGTAGTAAGTTTCTGACCTGCCTGGAGCTAGGCCTAACTTTGTCTCTGTCCTGCGCTGGCTGACCTTGTGGTAGGGCCTTCTGTTGGATTACACGCTCCCGACTTACGGGGCCTATGTGTCTCCTGGCTCTGTTACGTATCAGCACTTTAGCGATCCTGGAACTTGTAGTTCTCCAGGGATTCCGGTTTATCCTACTGGGTCATGGAGATCCCGGTAAGCTTCGGACCCGGTGTCCGGTAACTGCTTCTTCGGGGTGAGCTAGTTAAGCTCCTCTGCCCCTATGAACTAACTCTCTCTACTCGCCTTCGGCCTACTCGGACCCTCAATAGGCTACTCACACTAACGGCAGCTTGCCGTGCTTCACCGATCTTATGGCGCCGGCACACCTAAGCTCACCTCTCTGAGCTACAACTGAGTCTCGATCTGGATAAGCTCCACTGCAGGATAGTAATTGCAGGAGCTGGAACAGGCTTTTGTCCTCTGAGGTAACTCTTCTCAGACTGCACTGGACTCACTGCTAAACCAGAATAGACTTTGACTGTGACTATCTTAGACTCAGAACAGACTCTCTGCTGCCTAGCTCCACCTTCCCTTTTATATCCCTAACGGGCTCCCTCTGGTGGTCTGAGGTGGAAGGTGGAGATGTGTGAATGGTTATGGGGGCCTCTTGTGGAGGAATCCATCAATACACCCTTCTAGGATCTGTGATACCGAGTACAGCTGGGCTTCACATTCCCCCCTAGTTAAACTCAGCACTCCCGGGCTGAAGTACATTTTATAACAACAGGAAACATGAACAATACAAGAACAATAAGGACTATCTTCCCTTTATGGGAGGCACGAATCTTAAATGTTACATGACAATAATAAATGCAAAGCGTCCTCAGAATCCAAGTCTCCCGTGGTGAGGTTCCCATACAGGATGTCCATCTCACAAGGTAGAGTACTTTGGTGGTTTTGAGGGACCTGTCCTAAACCCTCTACGTAGGCCCTGGGGTGGCTGCAGGGCATGAAGATCCCGAGTTGGACCTCCAAGAGAGCCACTCCAGACAGGTTTTCCTTCTGAGGTCACCTAAAGGGCACTCCAGGGAGCGCAATTATATACAATAAAAGTTTTTGGGCTGCACACAGTCCTCAGCCACGAAGTTCATTATGTAGGCATAAAAAATTAATAGGAAAAAGCACAAATTGATTAGCATGCATGAAAATAGACAATTAATTCAGTAGATTTCAAGTTAATATAATTCAATTTAATACCCCAGGGGTAACTATCTACACTTTCAGCAATTTTGATCATCTACTGTGTGTACCTAGCAGGAGGTTTACCTCATGTGCTGCGTACTGATCTGCGTAGTGCTGTGGTTGGTGGAGTGTCAGTGTCTGTATCCTCAGTTACTCTATCAGTTCTACGTGTAAGCATGTTGTAAAACTGCCTTAACCTCTCTCTTGGACTGGCAAGTCTACCATTGGCTGGGCCCTCTTGCTCTGCTCCTGCCGGGGATCCTTCATCCGGGGACACTTCTTGAGCTTTCTCTTCTGCGGCACTTACAGGTACAACTTGATGTAGAGGGTTTTCTGGCTGTTCATAGAATTGGAGTACTGGAATGATTACTGCACCTCCTACCTGAGGCCAATCAGCTGGGAAGTCTCCTAGGTCAGTGTGTATCACCGCTTCTTCAGGTTCTTCCTGGATTGTGAGAGGCACTTTTTCTTGGGGTTTCAGTAAATCTGGACACAATTTTAGGTGGTCCCTGGACACTGTAGCAGATGTTTTTCCTCCATCTCGACTGATTATGCATGTCTTTTTGTTGTCAAATCTTGACGGTAACACAGTGTAGGGTTCTTTTTCCCACTGGTCATTAAGTTTGTGGTTACGTCTTTTCCTTTTTAGTACTGTTTCACCAGGTGTGAAAGGTTCTGCTGGTGCATTTTTGTTGTAGTGCATTTCCTGCTTTTCTCTCACCCGAGTAAGACTGTCCTTGACACAAGCTTGTACCCTTCTGTACTGCTCTTGTCTGGTCTTGTCCCAGTCCTCAGTGGTCATATCAGCTTCAGGTTCAACAACACCAAGCTCCAGATCCATGGGCAGCTTTCCTGGCCTTGCCCGCATGAGATATGCCGGAGTGCAATTGGTGGAACTGACTGGTATATGATTGTACAGATCCACTAGGTCTGGTAGTAGGTCTGGCCACTGGTTTCTCTCCTCAAGTGGTATGGTCTTTAGCAGGTCGATGATGATGTTGTTCATCTTTTCACAGAGACCGTTTGTTTGTGGGTGGTAAGGTGTACTTCTTATCTTTTTACACCCGTAGAGATGGCAGAACTCCTTGAACAACTCAGCCTCAAAGGCCGGGCCTTGGTCCGTCAGCACCTGCTCAGGGTAGCCATGGGGTCTGCAGAAATACGCTTGGAACCTTTTTGCTGATGTCTCTGCCGTCAAGTCTTTGACGGGGGCGACCACCAGGAAACGTGAGTAGTGATCCACCATGGTGAGAGCATAGGAGTACCCTGACCTGCTGGGGGAGAGCTTGACATGTTCCAGGGCCACGATCTCCAGGGGCCGAATCGTCTTGATGGGTTGCTGGGGTGCCTTCTGACTGCTGAAGTCTTTCCTTCTTAGGCCGCAGGGTCCACAGTCCCGGCACCACCTTTCAATGGAGCTGCGCATTCCCACCCAGTAGAATCGACACTTCAGCAAGGTCTCTAGCTTTTTCCAGCCAAAGTGCCCCGCCTGATGGTGGTAAGCTTCCAATACCATCTGGATGTCTGTCTTAGGGACTACTATCTGCCATACCATCTCATGAGTTTTTGGATTGACGTACCTCCGGCACAGCTTCTCACGGTAAATAAACAGCCGGCTTCTCTCGTTCCACAGCTGCTTTGCTTGCAGAGACGCATCTTTCTCCAGGGAGGCACCTTCTTGGGTTATCAGCTGTTTGATGCGGCTGACAACCGGGTCACTGTCCTGGGTCTCTTTCAAGCTGTGGTGAGGCAGGGGGTTTAACGTCTTTCCACGCTGCTTCCTGGAAGCTCGTTGCTCGTGGATCATCCCACTCCGGTGAAAGGCAGGTAGCTCTATCTCTTCCAGGTCATCCACTTCTTCTTCTGTGTCTGACTGATGAAGCATCCTAGACAGAGCATCTGCGTTGGCGTTCTTGCGGCCCACCCGGTATTTAATTGTAAATTGGTAGTTTGACAGCCGAGCCATCCATCGTTGTTCCAGTGCCCCCAACTTAGCTGTTTCAAGATGGGTCAAGGGGTTGTTATCAGTAAAGGCAGTGAACTTGCTGGAGGCCAGATAGTGCTTGAACCGTTCAGTGATGGCCCAGACCAAGGCCAGGAACTCCAACTTGAAGCTACTATAGTTCTCTGGGTTCCTCTCAGTCGGGCAGAGCTTCCTGCTTGCGTATGCGATCACTTTCTCTTGGCCATTCTGCTTCTGACTTAGGACAGCGCCCAGCCCTTCGTTGCTTGCATCCGTATACAGCAGGAACGGTTGGCTGTAGTCAGGGTAGGCTAGGTTCTCATCACCTGTCAGGATCCACTTCATCTCCTGAAATACTCTGCTTGCTCCTTACCCCAGTGGAATGGAGGGTTTTTGCCTTTGGGAGACTGCCCTACCAGGAGGTCTTCTTTGTGTAGTCCTTTACGAACCTCCGGTAGTATCCGACTAGTCCCAAGAACTGACGCACCTCCTTGAGGTTCTTCGGCTCCGGCCACATCTGGATGGCTGTGACTTTCTCCGGGTCTGGTGCTACCCCTTCTGGACTGACAATGTGCCCCAGGTACTGTACCTTTCTCTTGAGCAGGTGGCACTTTGAGGGCTTCAACTTCATCCCGTACCGGGACAGTGACTCAAATACCTCTGCCAGGTGTTTCAAGTGGTCCTTGTATGTTCTGGAGTATGCAATTACGCCATCCAGGTAAAGTAACACAGTCTCGAAGTTGCGGTGTCTCAGGCAGCACTCCATCAATCTCTGGAACGTTCCGGGGGCATTGCAGAGTCCAAATGGCATGCTGTTGAACTCACAGAGTCCCATCGGGGTGGTGAAGGCCGTCTTCTCTCAATTCTCCTCAGCCACAGCTACTTGCCAGTACCCACTAGTGAGGTCAAGGGTGGAAAAGCAATTTGCAGACTTCAAGGCAGCTAGGGACTCCTCTATGCATGGTAAAGGGTATGCATCTTTATGTGTAATGCGATTTACTTGACGGTAATCTACACACATTCTCATGCTCCCGTCCTATTTCCTAACCAGCACTAGGGGAGCCACCCAGGGACTACAACTATCCCTTATCACTCCCGCCTTCCTCATGTCATGCAGCATTTCTTTTGCCTTCTGGTAGTGAGCTGGGGGTATAGGCCTATAACGTTCTTTGATTGGGGAATGGTCGCCTGTGGGGATATGATGTTGAACCCCCTTAACCCTCCCGAAGTCTAGTGGATGTTTACTGAACACCTGCGAGTACTCTTGAACCACCCGGTGTACACCCTGTTTTTGATGGGCAGGAGTGGTGTCTGTCCCAACATGGAGCTGTTGACACCAATCCTCCACCTTGGTTGCAGGGTCATTATCCTCTACTTCATCTGGTGAGGTTAAGGACTCTGCCTCATGGATGCAGTTATTATTGACAGCATGTAATTTGGCAACAGTGGCATAATGTGGCAGTCTGACCTCATCTTCCCCTAAGTTGAGAAGACGGACGGGCACCCTCCCATTACGTACATCTACCACTCCCCTGGCGGTTAAGAGCGTGGGTCTATGCTCGGAGCAAAGGGGTTCTACTACCGCCTGGTAGCTCTGTCCTCTAAGACCTATGGCAGCTCTACACCATATGAGCATTTCACTCATTGGGGGGATGACAATGGGTATGGGGTCTGTTACCCTCACGTTACCGATTTCACCGTCTGTTAGCCTTACTTGCTGTTGATACATCAGGACTCGGATCTCCTTCTGCAGCGCCCTTCTCTGTCCTGGTTTGGCAGTGTCGGCGATCTGTTGGAGCAAGAACACAACCTCTCCCAAACAGTTACCAACAATGTTAGTGCCAAGTACCATATACGGATTAGTGTCATCAGGATTGGTCTCTACTACAATTAGTCCCTGGTCCTTCAGCTCCACTCTCCCCACCTTTACAGTCACATTCTTAACCCCGAGTAGGTTAAGGGGGAGCCCATTTGAGGCATATACAGTCAAATTTGGAGCTGGCGGACGTAGGTCATCCATGGAACAGAACCTCTTGTAGAGAACGTCAGGCATGATGGTTACCTGAGATCCTGTGTCCAGCAGGGCATGCGTCGGGATCCCGTCCAGTACAATGGACAGGAAAGGTCTTCCTCCGAAGAAACCGGTTGTACCAGTCTGATGGGCCTGGTGAGTCTACTCCTGGGTGTTGGCCCTCGGGCCCAGGGTTTTCTCATTTAAAGGACACTTCTGGGCGAGGTGTCCGGTCTTGCAGCAGCGGTAGCAGGTCGGGTCCCTCGGTGGACGGCGCTGGTCACTGGTCCTCGGCGAGGGCGGTGTTGGCCTCCTCCTCCTGCGCATCCAGGGGACATCCTCAGGGCTATCGGCTAGCAGGATCTTCCCTCCTTCCTCGGGCTCCGTCCGCAGCTGCAGAGCACTCAGCACAGTGGTCAGAGCTTTGCTCAACTGACGCACCTCAGAGCGCAGACTGTCCAGTTCTTTAGGGGACGTTGCTGGGACTTTAACTTCAGCAGCCACTGGGGATAAGGTGGGTGTAGCAGGCACTGGAGTAGCCCCACCCTGGTAACGTTGGATGGCATTTGTTTTCAGGGGCTGCAGTCCTTTTATGGCCATGTCCTTAAGATTGTCAAAGGTGACATCCGGATGATCCAGGGACCACCAACGCACAGTCCTGCTCTCCTCTGGAGACTTCAGTCCCCGGACAAACTGTTCCTTCAGCATTTTGTTCTCATTCTCAACGCTGGTTGGACTAACCTGGTTCAGAGCCCGCAGGGCCCCTTGGAGACGCCAGGCGTAGTCCCGAACATTGTCCTCTGGTTATTGGGAGCAGCTGTAGAACCTCATCCGGAGATCCGCCTCAGTAAGGTCCTCAAATACAGTCTGTAGTTTTTGGAATATTGCGGACACTGACTCCTGGTCTGCGGCTGACCATGTTTCCACTTCCCATTCCGCAGCACCGGTCAGTTGTCCTAATGCAACGGCAGCTCTTTGTTTGCCGGTCATAGAGTACATGTCTAAGATACCACTTATCTTCCGTTTGAATCCAGACAGGGTATCTGGTTTGCCGTTGTACTGGGGGAGCCACTTTGCTCCAGGAATGTACGGTAAAGTCAAAGGAATGACGGGTGTTGTAGGCGCTGCTGGTGGAGCGGCGGCTTCGGCCTGCTCATCATCGGGCGCGGGTTGAACTTCAGGGACGTTGACCGGCACATCTTAGCGCCCGCCTAGTTAACCGTGGCCTACCTTCTGGTTTTTCTTCCGGTAGGCCGCAGCTCCGCAGGTGACGGTTATCTTCAGGACCTTGCGTCGCTTGCGTCCTACGTCAGAGCGTTCAATGACGCTCTGTACAGGACCTGGCGCTTCCTGATTTGACGTCTTTTGCAGGTACGCCCCTTATTTTCCCGTGGTTATGCCCTTCTTCTGGCTCAGCGGCCCAACAATGGCGGCAACCTTCACCACAACTTTACGTACACAGTTCAGCATAAAGGCGCACAGTACCCGGTGGCAACGGGCAAAACACGGCGTTTCTTGCAGCGGGCACGCAATCCTGTTCGTGACGCCAAGTTGGAGATGACTTGCCAGGGGGATGGGGATGACTCGGTACCCGGGCCTTTAGCCTGGCCTATAGGGATGTCGCGGTGGTCGGCTCCCGGGCCCTTACCCTGGGCAGCTCCTTTAAAGGGGGTTGGTGCTTTGGTTTAGTTTATGAAAGAGTTCGTGACGCCACCTGTGGCTTCTGGTGAGGATCACCAGTGCTGCGCAGTCCACTGAGGCTGGTGATAAGGCAGCTGGATGGTATAGCTCCCCACAGGTGGAGCTAGGCCTCAGGGCAGTGTATGAACGGGGGAAGCAGGACGAAGAGACCCCGCCGGGTCAGAGCAAGAACAGGGACAGACACGATAGTCACTTCAGTACCTTTTACTGATGGAAATTCAGGCACTCCCCAGAGCACTGTAGGGTGAAGAGTGTATGTCCGAATCCTCCCCAATGAGCGGGTTTTGGGCCTCCTGTTTCTTGACTCTGCGTAGTAAGTTTCTGACCTGCCTAGAGCTAGGCCTAACTTTGTCTCTGTCCTGCGCTGGCTGACCTTGTGGTAGGGCCTTCTGTTGGATTACACGCTCCCGACTTACGGGGCCTATGTGTCTCCTGGCTCTGTTACGTATCAGCACTTTAGCGATCCTGGAACTTGTAGTTCTCCAGGGATTCCAGTTTATCTTACTGGGTCATGGAGATCCCGGTAAGCTTCGGACCCGGTGTCCGGTAACTGCTTCTTCGGGGTGAGCTAGTTAAGCTCCTCTGCCCCTATGAACTAACTCTCTCTACTCGCCTTCGGCCTACTCAGACCCTCAATAGGCTACTCACACTAACGGCAGCTTGCCGTGCTTCACCGATCTTATGGCGCCGGCACACCTAAGCTCACCTCTCTGAGCTTCAACTGAGTCTCGATCTGGATAAGCTCCACTGCAGGATAGCAATTGCAGGAGCTGGAACAGGCTTTTGTCCTCTGAGGTAACTCTTCTCAGACTGCACTGGACTCACTGCTAAACCAGAATAGACTTTGACTGCGACTATCTTAGACTCAGAACCGACTCTCTGCTGCCTGGCTCCACCTTCCCTTTTATATCCCTAACGGGCTCCCTCTGGTGGTCTGAGGTGGAAGGTGGAGATGTGTGAATGGTTATGGGGGCCTCTTGTGGAGGAATCCATCAATACACCCTTCTAGGATCTGTGATACCGAGCACAGCTGGACTTCACACATGTTCATCCCTACCATAGTGGTGGAGCATAATGGTGCTGTGTATGTTCATCCCTACCATAGTGATGGAGAATAATGGTGCTGTGCATGTTCATCCCTATCATAGTGGTGGAGCATAATGGTGCTGTACATGTTCATTCCTACCATAGTGGCGGAGCTTAATGGTGCTGTGCATGTTCATCCCTACCATGGTGGTGGAGCATAATGGTGCTGTGCATGTTCATCCCTACCATAGTGGTGGAGAATAATGGTGCTGTGCATGTTCATCCCTATCATAGTGGTGGAGCATAATGGTGCTGCACATGTTCATTCCTACCATAGTGGTGGAGCATAATGGTGCTGTGCATGTTCATCCCTACCATAGTGGTGGAGCATAATGGTTCTGTGCATGTTCATCCCTACCATAGTGGTGGAGCATAATGGTGCTGTGCATGTTCATCCCTACCATAGTGGTGGAGCATAATGGTGCTGTGCATGTTCATCCCTACCATAGTGATGGAGCATAATGGTACTGTGCATGTTCATCCCTACCATAGTGGTGGAGAATAATGGTGCTGTGCATGTTCATCCCTATCATAGTGGTGGAGCATAATGGTGCTGTGCATGTTCATTCCTACCATAGTGGTGGAGAATAATGGTGCTGTGCATGTTCATCCCTACCATAGTGGTGGAGCATAATCGTACTGTGCATGTTCATCCCTACCATAGTGATGGAGCATAATGGTGCTGTGCATGTTCATCCCTACCATAGTGGTGGTGGCACGCGCTGTCTAGCGCTAAGTATCTGTGGTCTATTCTAGATGCTGCTGTAATTTTAACTGTGTTATCTCCCCTAGTACTGCATGAGTTAATGCCAGTTCTATTGCCGTGTCCTGGTGGATGTGAGTTAATGTGTTAGTCTCCTCCCCCTAGCCTTTAAGTAGTCTCTCCTTCCACCAGGTGGTGCTGCTGATAGAGTTTCACTCTATATGTGGAAGCCGTGCTACGCTGACCTGTTTGTTTGTGCCGCTGAAGTCCTTTCCTTTGAAGTTGCTGTACCTTTTTCAGTGGAGGGAGGTGAGGGGGATTAGCACAGGGCTTGTGGAGGAGTTAAGGCTTAGGGTGGAGACCCGAACCTTCTCACCATCAGAGATACCTTCGAGTCAGGGCTTTTCAGGGTTCCCAGTCTAGGGACAGACTAGTTTTCCCTGCTTACCCTGCCCATATCTGCCATTTCCTCACCAGCTTTCCCCCTACACCATGACATTATCAGCAGCCCATACCATTTTCCTTGAGTCACTATGTCTCAGACTGCCTCAGCTGATGCATCTTCTCACCTGATGCAGACCATCTCTGAAGAGGTAGCTGGTCTGTGAACTCAGGTAGTGCAACAGCTGCAGCAAGTTGTGGGTTACCTGGCATCGGCTCATGCTCAGGCCATGCCAGAACCCAAGGTCTCTCTTCCAGATAGGTTTTCTGGGGGACGAGACTATTTTTTTGTTTTCGGTGAAGCCTGTAAGCTCATCTGGAAGTGAGGAACAGCAGATGGGGATTATTGTCTGTCTTCTTAAGGGGGACCCCCAGACCGGGGCCTTCTCCCTTCCGGCCGACTCACCATCGCTGCGGTTGGTGGTCGGGTTTTTTGCTGCCCTGGCTCAGGTGTATGGTGAACCTGATAGGGTGTCTTTTGCTGTATGTAATCTACATAAACTCAAGCAGGGAACACGGGCAGTGGTGGAGTACTGCTCGGAGTTTCGGAGATGGGCGACTGACACCCAGTGGAACGACCCAGCTCTCAGGAGTCAGTTCAGCTTGGGTTTGCCAACTAGACTGCAAGACACTCTGGTTCAGTACACTGCACCTGAGTCATTGGAGGCTGCCATGTCCCTAGCCATATGGGTTGACAGACGCCTGATTGAGAGACCGAGACCTACTTTGTCTCTTGTTCCTATCCCTGCTGAGGAGACTATACCCGATAAACCCATGCAGTTGGGGGTAGTAGGTTCTCGTGTTAAACCTCCTGTGGCTACTGTTCCTCAAGTGGGTGGAGATTATTTTTCTGTGGAAAATCTGACCATTTTATTAAGGTTTGTCCACTTCACTCCAAGACATCCACGCAGTCTCAGAAGCAGCCTACCTCAGGTCATTCAGGAGGAGATAACCAGAAGGTTTATATTTCCTTCCTCACTAGGTCTCCATTCACACTATCTGCCGAGGTTGTGGTGGGTGGTAAAACCAAGACTGTACCAGTACTGGTCAATAGTGGAGCTGGTGTCAATTTGTTGGATTCTCGCTTTGCTCGGGTTCATGGTCTCACCAGCAGTGCTTTGGTGAGACCCATTCCCATCGCTTCGATCGACTCAGTTCCTCTCAGCCAGAAGGTCCTCTTCCAAGTGAACCTGAGCATAGGAACTCTCCACCAGGAGCTTCTGTCCTGTCACCTCTTAGAGAACCTGCCCACTCCCATTGTATTGGGTCTTCTCTGGCTGGAGAAACACAACCCAGTGGTTGACTGGAGGGCCAGAAAAGTTGTAAGTTGGGGGGCTTTCTGTGTGAGTACTTGCCTAGCTACAACTATTTCTACTGTACTGGTTGTATCAACTCCTACCCCACTACCAGAAGTGATTGGGAGTGAGCCTGGAAAAGGGGGTGGAGTCCGGACAGCACCTCAGATTAATGGTGGGTCTAAGCGTCGTTCCAGGAGGAGGGGCCGGGGAGGGATGGAGCTTCCTACTGTGCTCTCGAGGGGAGGGAGCACTGGGCCCCGGGGGGACACTGCTGCTGTTTGCCGTTCTGAGTGTGTGTGTAGCGCCCCGAGGGTTCGGTTGCTACAGAGGTATTGCACCTCAACCAGAGGTGTGATATCCCACTCCCGGGTAAGGATGGTGTGTGGACCGGGACTCAGTTAGCTGCATGCATCACACACACCCCATTTCCGGGGGACAGCTCAACGGTGCTCCCATTAGTACAGTAATGCAGGCACGACAGATCATGTCCCTGGCTGGAGTGGGGAGGGGGGAGGAAAACCCAGTGATGTAGGAGCAGGAGGGGACGGTTTCTGGGCATAGGTAGGAGCCCATTGGTTGCAAGTCACCTGGGCTCATACACTAGGGGAAGGTATATAAGGTGGGCACCATCTTGGTTCTGAGAGGAAAAGGTCAGTCAGAGAAGTGAGAGAAGGAGTTCAGCCAGAGAGGGCTGACAGGAGGCTGTGGCTCAGTCTGGGCCCAGCTCCACGAGGCAGGCCTGGAGTGGAGGCCAGAGCCAGAGGAGAGGAACGGAAACGGAAAGGAACAGAAAGGAACAGCAAAGAAAAGAGAAGTACCCAAAGTGTAGAAGGGCTCAGAAACAAGAAGGCAGAAGGCACCCTAAGAGCCCATGAGAATACCGGGTGAATTTCAGGCAGATTAAGGGTACCGGATCCCAAGTTGGTGGAGGAGAAACTACCCTCAGCCATGTTCATCCCTACCATAGTGATGGAGCATAATGGTGCTGTGCATGTTCATCCCTTCCATAATGATGGAGTATAATGGTGTTGTGCATGTTCATCCCTACCATAGTGGTGGAGAATAATGGTGCTGTGAATGTTCATTCCTACCATAGTGATGGAGCATAATGGTGCTGTGCATGTTCATCCCTTCCATAGTGATGGAGCATAATGGTGCTGTGCATGTTCATCCCTTCCATAGTGATGGAGCATAATGGTGCTGTGCATGTTCATCCCTATCATAGTGGTGGAGCATAATGGTGCTGTGCATGTTCATTCCTACCATAGTGGTGGAGCATAATGGTGCTGTGCATGTTCATCCCTACCATAGTGGTAGAGCATAATGGTGCTGTGCATGTTCATTCCTACCATAGTGGTGGAGCATAATGGTGCTGTGCATGTTCATCCCTTCCATAGTGGTGGAGCATAATGGTGCTGTGCATGTTCATCCCTATCATAGTGGTGGAGCATAATGGTGCTGTGCATGTTCATTCCTACCATAGTGGTGGAGCATAATGGTGCTGTGCATGTTCATCCCTTCCATAGTGGTGGAGCATAATGGTGCTGTGCATGTTCATCCCTATCATAGTGGTGGAGCATAATGGTGCTGTGCATGTTCATTCCTACCATAGTGGTGGAGCATAATGGTGCTGTGCATGTTCATCCCTTCCATAGTGGTGGAGCATAATGGTGCTGTGCATGTTCATCCCTATCATAGTAGTGGAGCATAATGGTGCTGTACATGTTCATTCCTACCATAGTGGTGGAGAATAATGGTGCTGTACATGTTCATTCCTACCATAGTGGTGGAGCGTAATGGTGCTGTGCATGTTCATCCCTACCATAGTGGTGGAGCATAATGGTGCTGTGCATGTTCATCCCTACCATAGTGGTGGAGCATAATGGTGCTGTGCATGTTCATCCCTATCATAAATTCAGTACTGGGGCATCTAGTAGTAGAATTTCCGTGTATTTGTCTGGAGCCATACATCGCAGCCTCGCTCTCTCTTCTCAGCCAGTGACTTGTGACATTTATTAATGTTATCGGCCACCATTTCAGACGGTAGTAGCTATGGAAACTCTGCAGCCTCTCATTTGTCTGTTTTGTGTTTGTATAGGCCGTCTTTCTATTTGCTCGGGCATGGCTCTGTGAGTGTAACAGTCTGGATTGTGCGCCTCCGTCATTACGGCTCGTTACATGACACTGATATTCATTAGCTTCGCTTGATAACGAATATCCTTATCACATGCCTCTTTATGTAGAAGGAACCTGACATTCATTTCCTGGTGTTTCCCCAGCAACATTTGTCTGTGAGAATATCCCACTCGGCTCATGATGTTACAGATGTATGACTGAATGATAATGCACTTAGAACCTGCTCATTATAATCATCTGTGGAGAAAAAAGTAGAAAGATGTGAATGAAAGGCTTTGTCTAAGATTAGAAAAACATGGCTGCTTTCTTCCAGAAACAGCGCCACACTTAGCTTTGGGTTGTGTCAGGTATTGCAGATCAGGTCTTTTAGTTTATTTGTGAGGCAAATTTTCTGCACCATTCCTGAACCTATTAAGTAAATTAGGTCAATTGCATTTTTTTTTTACATCTAATGCAAGACTATGGGGAAAATTTGCACAGAAAACCCAGTGTACCCGCAAGAGAAATTGACATATTGCAGATTTGATATACGCACCGCAGGTCAGGTTACGCTCAGTAAAAAGAAGCACAGCGAGCAGGAGATTTCTATAAATCCCATCCGCTTTGCTGGAACTGTAAGACGCTGCGTTTTTGACGCAGCAAAAATACCCAGCATCAAAAACTCACCAAAAACTCACTGTGTGAGCAAAGCCTTAAAGAGAAGGTGCGATAAAAAAAAGCAATTTTCAACAATTGAAAAAATGTAAAGTATTAATATTAATTTTATTTTTTTACATATTATCATTTGATTTTAATGGAGTAAAATATGAAAAATAATTTAAAAAGGTATGGAATTTCCACTTTTAAACACTAGGGGGAGTAGCTGCTGAAATTTGCCATGAAACTAGTGCACAACTAGCTCACATTACTACTGCAGTAAATATGGGCGGGGTCTGCTCACATGTGTGTTATGTCACTCCTCTCCTCCCCTTCTGGGTGTTTGCAAAAGGATAAGAAAGGATGAAGTTTAGGATCACAGTGAGGAACCATTTTGTTGGTGACTGCAAAGTGATACTGACAAGTACAGAATCACCGAGGATGGTCGGCAGCTCGGATTCTGTTAGTTAGTGCTGCTCGCTGTATCATAAACTGGGATTAGATACGCAGAATGTATCACATGCTGCGGTTAATCTCAGCTGGTGTTACACTTGATGTTTCTAATACACTCCGCGTATCTAGATACAGGGCCTAGTCTAGTGTATCACATGATGATGTTAAATACACAGGTCTATGGCATATAACGCATGATAAAATTAGATACACGGGTCTGGGGCATATCACGTATGATGGGATTAGATACACAGGTCTGGGGCATATCACACAGAATGGGATTAGATTCACAGGTCTGGGGCATATCACCCATGATGGGATTAGATGAACATGTCTGGGGCATATCATGCATGATGAGATTAGATACACAGGTTTGGTGGGTATCATGCATGATGGGATTAGATATTGATCTAAGCTGCAGTACCACTCACAACCTGTAGATAAATACAAAGATCCAAAAATGGGTGTTCTGAGGCAGTTCAAGGGTGTTTCCAAGATGGGTGGGGTATTCCAAGGAGGAGCGGGCAGGGTTGGTCATGGGGCTTAACGTCCCCAAAAATATTGGCAGCTATGCAGATGTGGCACAATTTTAGGAAGAAGCCATGTTACCCCTTCCTGCATCGTGCCGTATAGTGTATATATTGAGTTCAGGTCAGGAAACTGGTGGCCAGTCCAGATATTGAGGTCCATACTTGGACCATGAATGCTGAATGTGTGAAATTGGCCTTTCAGAGGAAATATTAAAAGTTTCTGCCGTGAAAGCCGTTAGCATTTTCAAATCAGTATTCTGAACTGTAGACATATAACACTAAAATCTTAAAGGGTGTCTGTCAATCAAACCACCGTACCCTCCCAAACCGCATATATGAACGGGCATGTAGGTATTTGAAATGTACAGTACAGACCAAAAGTTTGAACACACCTTCTCATTTAAAGATTTTTCTGTATTTTCATGACTTTGAAAATTGTACATTCACACTGAAGGCATCAAAACTATGAATTAACACATGTGGAATTATATACTTAACAAAAAAGTGTGAAACAACTGAAAATATGTCTTATATTCTAGGTTCTTCAAAGTAGCCACCTTATGCTTTGATGACTGCTTTGCACACTCTTGGCATTCTCTTGATGAGCTTCAAGAGGTAGTAACCGGAAATGGTTTTCACTTCACAGGTGTGCCCTGCCAGGTTTAATAAGTGGGATTTCTTGCCTTATAAATGGGGTTGGGGCCATCAGTTGTGTTGTGCAGATGTCAGGTGGATACACAGCTGATAGTCCTACTGAATAGACTGTTAGAATTTGTATTATGGCAAGAAAAAAGCTGCTAAGTAAAGAAAAACGAGTGGCCATCATTACTTTGAGAAAGGAAGGTCAGTCAGTCTGAAAAATTGGGCAAACTTTGAAAGTGTCCCCAAGTGCAGTTGCAAAAACCATCAAGTGCTACAAAAAAACTGGCACACATGAGGACCACCCCAGGAAAGGAAGACCAAGAGTCACCTCTGATTCTGAGGATAAGTTTATCTGAGTCACCAGCCTCAGAAATCGCAGGTTAACAGCAGCTCAGATTAGAGACCAGGTCAATGCAACACAGAGTTCTAGCAGCAGACACATCTCTACAACAACTGTTAAGAGGAGACTTTGTGCAGCAGACCTTCATGGTAAAATAACTGCTAGGAAACCACTACTAAGGACAGGCAACAAGCAGAAGAGACTTGTTTGGCCTAAAGAGCACAAGGAATGGACATTAGACCAGTGGAAATCTGTGCTTTGGTCGGATGAGTTCAAATTTGAGATCTTTGGTTCCAACCACCGTGTCTTTGTGCGACGCAGAAAAGATGAACGGATGGACTCTACATGCCTGGTTCCCACCGTGAAGCATGGAGGAGGAGGTGTGATGGTGTGAGGGTGCTTTGCTGGTGACACTGTTGGGCATTTATTCAAAATTAAAGGCATACTGAACCAGCATGGCTACCACAGCATCTTGCAGCGGCATGCTATTCCATCCGGTTTGCGTTTAGTTGGACTATCATTTATTTTTCAACAGGACAATGACCCCAAACACACCTCCAGGCTGTGTAAGGGCTATTTGACAAAGAAGGAGAGTGATGGGGTGCTACGCCAGATGACCTGGCCTCCACAGTCACCAGACCTGAACCCTATTGAGATGGTTTGGGGTGAGCTGGACCGCAGAGTGAAGGCAAAAGGGCCAACAAGTGCTAAGCATCTCTGGGAACTCCTTCAAGATTGTTGGAAGACCATTTCTGGTGACTACCTCTTGAAGCTCATCAAGAGAATGCCAAGAGTGTGCAAAGCAGTCATCAAAGCAAAAGGTGGCTACTTTGAAGAACCTAGAATATAAGACATATTTTCAGTTGTTTCACACTTTTTTGTTAAGTAAATAATTCCACATGTGTTAATTCATAGTTTTGATGCCTTCAGTGTGAATGTACAATTTTCATAGTCATGAAAATACAGAGAAATCTTTAAATGACAAGGTGTGTCCAAACTTTTGGTCTGTACTGTATATCCATTGACAACAATATATATATCTTCTATCTTTTGCTGCATTCTTGAGATTAGGGTTTTTATTAATATATTATAATATATTATATTTATTAATATGCAAATGAGGTTTTAAGTGCTGTGGCTGTAACAGAGCACTTAACAAGCCACACTTCCCTGGGTTGTTTCCCTGCCTAGCACCAACCTCTTTAGTTTGATTTATAGCTGCCTGATTTCCTTGCCTGACACCAGATGTCAGGCAGTCAGTGAGCTATCAATCAAGTCAAAGAGGCGGGTGCTGGGTGGGGAAACAACCTCAGGAGACAGAGGCTCAGGAAGTGCTCTGTTACTCCAAGAGCACTTAAAGGGAACCTGACAACAGAAGAAATGCTCTTAACCTGCAGATATGGGGGTTATTAGCATTATTAATCTGCGCAGCGCCTACATGTAGCTGTGGGGAGAAAACTAACTTTATTCTCCCCGGCAGAGTTCAGGTTTCAGTCATGAGAGTGGCACCTGCGCTGGTTCAGTCACCGCCTTGAGTATACAGTGTGTGGGTGCCGGACAGGTTAATAATGCTGTTAACCTGAAGATTAACCCCATATCTGCAGGTTAGTAGTGTTTTTTTTCTGGTGACAGGTTCCCTTTAAAGCTTCATTTGCATGAAAATGCTAATTTTTAGTGCTTGCAGCAACAGATAGAAGATATAAAGATGTCGATGGTTTTACATTTCAAAGACCTTCATGCCCCAGTTTGGTGCTGGCAGATTCCCTTTTGTGATTTATTATAGTTTAATAATATATCTATAATTTTTTTTTGCTGTATGTGATTTTTTGATAAGCTGTCCAGAAAAAAAACAAATCAAACTGGCATCCCTGCTGTTGGGCTACTTTCACACTTACGTTCAGATATTCCATCTGTTTCTTACATTTTAAGAAACAGGATTAATATCCAAAATTGAAGCAAAAGAAAGAACCATTTGATTATTATGGGGTCTATTTGGATTCCGTTATGTGTTCGATTTTAGAATTGACAGTAAAGAGCAGCGTTATTCCATAATAATCAATGGATTGTCGGTTCCGTTTTGTACTTTAATTCCGTTTGTCACAAATGGATTGTCAAGCATGAAGGCTAATGCTACCTGAAAATGTTGCAGACGATGGAGTAAATTTCTTAACATTACACAACTTGTTGTTATAGCAAATGATATTTGTAAATCTTACATTTTCTTTAGACTCATAAAATATTCACAATACAATGGGTAGACATTAATGCTAATCCTTAAGCAGCCACCAGGGGGCACCAACAACATGTAATTGTTGGGTGTGTCTACTGTCCTGTCATTGATTATTTTTCTTGATTACTTTTTTTTTTTCAGGACTGTCATTTTTGTAATCTGTACCAAGAGGGCAACAAATGATGTGAGAAAAACAGAAATATGCCATTAAATGGTTAACCAAAGCAAAGTCTAGAGCGAGGAGTAAGGCTAATATTCTTCCTATTGTATGCGGGTACCAAGTAACTTGTTAGTACGTCATTGTTTGGCGTGTGAACTACATCTGAACTTTATGTGAATTTCAGTCAAGAGCATTTTAATGAGCAAATAAATTTTTTTTTCCTCCACAACCCCCCAGATGAATAACACAAAAATGTACATTAAGATTACACAGGTGCCGCCGCCGGCATCAAATTAAAAAGCGATGCAGGTAATCCACGCAGATGAAGCCTCGTGCAGGTGTTTACTGCTCAAATATTCAATTAGAATTCCTCAGAAACCTTTCTCAGAGAGAAATTACTTGGATGTTCCACATTAATTAAACTTGATCTCAATCATTACTGACTCCGCATCTGATGAACTTATTTAAGTTAATAAAAAGATTTGCAGACTCCGGGGTAGCATTTCTAAAACAGTAACAAAGGTAACACTAAAATGAATGGATGGCTCAGTTCTCATCCAGGGGTATCTATAATGTGGCAATCAGCAAATGAACATTTACATCCATTGATTTAAAGCTGCTTGTTTAGAGCAGTAATGGTGGCACTTACTACTGTACATTTGTATAGCTCTTTTCATAGGGACCTCACTGTCTTGACTTAATGGGTCTTAAGTGTCTGATTCCAACTTCCAGGAATTGGGTTTCTATGCCCCGATTCCACCATGTGAGGTACGGCTGGACATAATATCTTGCATTTCCTCTTTCAGACTGATCACTCTTTCTGTTCTTCGCCACCCCTCCCCAGGCTGGTTTCTCTGCAGCTCTCACCCATCCCCTCAGGCTGGGCTATGTTATACAGTTATATGAAAAAGTTTGGGCACCACTATTAATCTTAAGCTTAATGTTTTATAAAAATTGGTGTTTTTGCAACAGCTATTTCAGTTTGATATATGTAATAACTGTTGGACACAGTAATGTTTCTGCCTTGAAATGAGGTTTATTGTACTAACAGAAAATGTGCAATCTGCATTCAAACAAAATTTGACAGGTGCATAAGTATGGGCACCCTTATCATTTTCTTGTTTTAAATACTCCTACCTACTTTTTACTGACTTACTAAAGCACTTTTTTTGGTTTTGTAACCTCATTGAGCTTTGAACTTCATAGCCAGGTGTATGCAATCATGAGAAAAGCTACTTAAAGTGGCCACTTGCAAGTTGCTCTCCTATTTGAATCTCCTCTGAAGAGTGGCATCATGGGCTCCTCAAAACAACTGTCAAATGATCTGAAAACAAAGATTATTCAACATAGTTGTTCAGGGGAAGGATACAAAAAGCTGTCTCAGAGATTTAACCTGTCAGTTTCCACTGTGCGGAACATAGTAAGGAAATGGAAGAACACAGGGACAGTTCTTGTTAGGGCCAGAAGTGGCAGGCCAAGAAAAACATCAGAAAGGCAGAGAAGAAGAATGGTGAGATCAGTCAAGGACAATCCTCAGACCACCTCCAGAGAGCTGCAGCATCATCGTGCTGCAGATGGTGTCACTGTGCATCGGTCAACTATACAACGCACTTTGCACAAGGAGAAGCTGTATGGGAGAGTGATGCGAAAGAAGCCGTTTCTGCAAGCACGCCACAAACAGAGTCGACTGAGGTATGCAAAAGCACATTTGGAGAAGCCAATTTCTTTTTGGAAGAAGGTCCTGTGGACTGATGAAACCAAGATTGAGTTGTTTGGTCATACAAAAAGGCGTTATGCATGGCGGCAAAAAAACACAGCATTCCAAGAAAAACACTTGCTACCCACAGTAAAATTTGGTGGAGGTTCCATCATGCTTTGGGGCTGTGTGGCCAATGCCGGCACCGGGAATCTTGTTAAAGTTGAGGGACGCATGGATTCCACTCAGTATCAGCAGATTCTTGACAATATTGTTCAAGAATCAGTGATAAAGTTGAAGTTACGCAGGGGATGGATCTTTCAGCAAGACAATGATCCAAAACACCGCTCCAAATCTACTCAGGCATTCATGCAGAGGAACAATTACAATGTTCTGGAATGGCCATCCCAGTCCCCAGACCTGAATATCATTGAACATCTGTGGGATCATTTGAAGAGTGCTGTCCATGCTCGGCGACCATCAAACTTAACTGAACTAGAATTGTTTTGTAAAGAGGAATGGTCAAAAAATACCTTCATCCAGGATCCAGGAAATCATTAAAAGCTACAGAAAGCAACAAGAGGCTGTTATTTTTGCAAAAGGAAGATCTACTAAATATTAATGTCACTTTTCTGGTGAGGTGCCCATACTTATGCACCTGTCAAATTTTGTTTGAATGCAGATTGCACATTTTCTGTTAGTACAATAAACCTCATTTCAAGGCAGAAACATTACTGTGTCCATCAGTTATTACATATATCAAAATGAAATAGCTGTTGCAAAAACACCAATTTTTATAAAACAATAAGCTTAAGATTAATAGGGGTGCCCAAACTTTTTCATATAACTGTAGCTCTCCCCCTTAACTACTTCCCTACCAGGCTCTCTTGAAGCTCTCCTCCTCACTAGGCTGGGTTCTCTTGCAGCTCTTCTCCCCTAAACCTGGGATGTCTTGCATATCTCCCCCCATCCTGGCTTGGCATTCTTGCATCTCTCCCACCTAAACTGGGCTCTTTTGCAGCCAGCCTCTTTGTCAGGTTGGTCTCTATTGCAACTCCCCCCCCCCAGGATGGACTCTCATGCAGCTCTACCCTCCACTAGGTTGGGCTCTCATGCAGCTTTACTCCCCACTAGGTTGGGCTCTCATGTAACTCTACCCTCCACTAGGTTGGACTTTCATGCAGCTCTACCCTCCACTAGGTTGGGCTCTCATGCAGCTCTACTCCTCCACTAGGTTGGGCTCTCATGCAGCCCTACTCCCCACTAGGTTGGGCTCTCATGCAGTTATACCCTCCCCTAAGTTGGACTCTCATGCAGCTCTGCTCCCCACTAGGTTAGGCTCTCTTGCAGCTCTGCTCCTCACTAGGTTGGCTCTCTTGCAGCTCTACTCCCCGCTAGGTTGGGCTCTCCTGCAGCTCTGCTCCCCACTAGGTTGGGCCCTCCTGCAGCTCTGCTCCCCATTAGGTTGGGCTCTCCTGCAGCTCTACTCCCCACTAGGTTGGGCTCTCTTGCAGCTCTTCTTCCCCCAGTCTGGACTTTTTTGACATATCTCTTCTCCCTTACCCCATTCCCCAGCTTGGCTTTCTTGCATTTCTCCCCCCTTTAGGCTGGGTTCTCTTGCTGCCACCCTCAACCCCAGGCTTGGCTCTCTTGTAGCTCCCCCTTTAGGCTAAGCTCTCTTGCCACTCTTTTACCATTCCTCAAGCTGTACTCTCTTGCAGCTCCCCAGTTCAGGCTGCACCCTTGTTCTCTTTTCCTAAGCTGGTGTCTCTTGTATGATGCGCCCCCTGGGCCGTGGGGTACTCGGCAGCCGGGCCGGTCGATGCTGGGGGATGTCACGGTGGCAGTGACCCGCTCCGTGACCCAGGGCAGTTAATTAAAGGGGAAGATAAAGGGGAATAAAGTTTTAGAGATAATGTTCGTGACGCCACCTTTGTTATGCGGCTATATGGAGCCGCCGCTGTAGTGCAGATCCACTGGAGCTGATGGTGACGCAGCAGAGTTGGTTCAGCTCTCCATAGGCAGAGCTTAGC
Source organism: Phyllobates terribilis (assembly GCF_046119375.1). Taxonomy (NCBI): domain Eukaryota; kingdom Metazoa; phylum Chordata; class Amphibia; order Anura; family Dendrobatidae; genus Phyllobates; species Phyllobates terribilis. The sequence continues at coordinate 210,231,788 of NW_027362769.1, read as the reverse complement.
TCCAGGACAGGAAATAGTGATGTTATGAGGTAGATGTTGCTGGTGCTGTGTAGTGCAAGGCTGGTGATGGCGCAGCAATAATTCCAGGACACAGTGGGGTGCAGTCTTCAGGTTTTACTCTCGGTTGTTCAAGACTCCAGGTTACCAAGGCCAGTGTGTAACGTCGTCCTGTGTCCACCAGGGAAGGGGTTCAGCAACTCTCAAGTCTCTCAGGAGTACTTAAACGGGACCCCGTTCTATGTTCCTTTCTCGGTCGTCTTCCCTGTGCTGGCTCTCGCCCTCCTGCCCTGCGCCTCACAATCAGTGTCCCAAGCCAGTAGCCTCGGGTCTTGTCGGGCGACGTGCAGTCCCTTGGACTCTATGCGGCCACCTTTTCGGTGATGTAATTGTGGCTGTTGGCTGCAGCACCTTGCAAATGCAGCAGCCTCCGGTTATCTAGCTGAGCCTGGTTGTTCTCCACTAGTTTAGGGGCCGGTCCCCTCTCTGCGGCCTGATCACTCCACGTTCATGTAGATTCGGGCACACAGGTGGCTTCCTGCACTCACCGTGCCCCTGGGATCCCCTCTGTCTCTGGAGCCTTCCCTGTGCTCCGGTCCTCTCTCACTCTCTCTCCTGGGCCTCTCAGACTCGGCCCATCTCCTCTCAACTCCTGCTCCAAGCACTGGAACCAGGAGCCTGGACCTCTCACTGCTCTCCTGAGCAGGACTGGCTGTTTCAAGATGGTTCCCTTCCTTCTTATACTCTTCCTGACGGTGCTCCCCGGAACTGCTTCCTCCACCCACACCCACTACATGGTTCCACCCTCCAGCTAGGGACCAGGGACTGTGCTCTCCCTTAGGCGCAATCTCACCCTTCCCTACTGAAGTGGAGTGTATTGGATGCGGGTGTGTGGGTCCCGGGTAGTACTCCCTCCTTACCTGAGAGTGGGGTACCACACCTCTGGGTGAGATGCTGTACCTCTGTGGCGACTGGACCCGCAGGGGCGCCACACCTGCATCTCTTCCCTTCTGGTAGGTAGCTATGCCCAGTGGCTCCCCTTAGCTGCTTCCAGCAATGCTCCACAGTTCCCTTTCTCTGCAACAGTGCTGTACACAGCTCACCCCTGTCTTGCCACATGCAGGAGACTGCTCCTGGCCTGCAACTGACTCGCCCAGGGGGATATGGGGGGGACTCGGTACCCGGGCCTTTACCTTCTTGGAATGTCACGGCAGTCGGCTCCCGGGCCCGTACCCTGGGGTCACTCTTTAAAAGGGGTTTGTTAACAGTTTTGTCTCGTGACGCCACCTGTGGCTCCTGGTAATGGGTACCAGCACTGCTGCAGACCTCCGGGCGTGATGGGATGGCAGCTGAGATGTTTCTGCTCCCCAGAGGCGGAGCGGGCCCCCGGGGCAGGGTTGATGGAAGGGATGCAGGTGAGAGGCGGCCCAGTCGGGTCAGGGGGAATGACGGACACGCACACAGGGGATTCGCTTCAGTACCTTTACTGGTGTAACGGCAGGTATGGTCCAGGGTACCTAGTAGGAAGGGTGCACTTCTGGACTCTCCCCAGTGAGCGGGTATAAGGCCTCCTGATCCGTTTCTTCCTCTCACTCTGAAGCTTCTGGCCAGCCTGGAACTAGGCCTAGCTTCTGTATTGTTTCACTCACTCACCTGTCAGCTTGGTAGTAGAACTGTTCTCTGGCTACCACTATCCCTGGACGCTGGGGCCTTCGTGGTTCCTAGTTCTGTAAATGATGGTAGCTTCAGGTTAACCAGGGGTCTGGAAGCCTCCTGGTATGCCAGTTGTCTCTACTGGGTATAGAGGACCCTGTAGGCGCGGACCCGGTGTCCGGCTTGTGTCCTGGGGTGAGCTTTAGATGCTCCTCTCCCCTCTTAACTCCTCTCTCTTCTCCTTGCCTCCGGCCACACTCGGGGCCCTCAGCACAACAGCAGACGTGCTGCTCCTTCACTGATCTAAAGTGTCAGCACACTCTGACTCTAACTCCACCTTCCAGTCTATATATATCCCTAACAGGGCTCCCTCTGGTGGTATGAGGTGGAAGGGTAGAGGTGTCTGTTATGTAATGAGGGCCTCTTGTGGAGAAGTCCGTCCATGCACCCTTTTTGGGTCCTGTGGTACCTGTGGGTAGCAGGGTGCCACACAACCTTACACGCCTCTATTTTTTTCTAATCCAATCCTTTTATATATTGCTCCTTCCCTTCGGCTGAGCTGCTAGTTGCACCTGGGCAGGGTCCACTTGCGCCTGGGTTGATTTTCCTAGGTTTATATTTTGAGTACTTTGCACTAACATTACATTCTACTGAAGCAGACAGAGCGAGCTACAGTTGGTCCACACTGCTATTGCAAAATCACTCAAGCAAGTAATTTTAAAAAATGAAAGGAATTTTTCATTATCACTAGAGGCACATTTAAAGGGGGTGCCTGGACTTATAATACTGATGACCTACTTCAGGATAGGTCATCAAAATCAGATCGATGGGGTCCGGTTGCGATCAACTATATTTAGCTCATGTAGCAGCGCCATGTAAACATATGAAGATGAGCAGCACTATGTAATGTGTAGCTGCCACTGTTGAATGCTGCAGATCAGCTCTTATTTAAAAGAATAGGAGCTGATCTAATGTTCTCTAGGGAGGCCACTACACAATGTTCAATGTTTAGCAACGCTAATAATAGCTGGTGCCGGCTGTTGGCCCCCCACTGATCTATCCTTAGGACCTATCCTTATTATTATATACTAGGACAACCCCTTTAATGGAACAGAAGTAGAATGCATAATATGTAATTCTGAAATTTCAAGTTAATTTGTAATTTCAAATAGCAACTTGGAACGTGTTGTAATCTGTTAGTAGCAGCAGTAGTAGATGTTTGGTAGGTTTGTGTCTTGGCTCTGTATACCCTATATTACAGTGGAAATACACCCAGCTTCTGGCTAGAGGCAGTACAAGATTTAATAAAGGAGCTCCTGCTTCTCTTTGTTGTCATACAGTTAATCTTATAGACTGAAAACTTATTCCAGAAATACAAAATGTGCTGTGTTACTTAGTATTGTAGCTTTAAGGTGGGAGACCGGGATAAGCAAATCAGACAGACCCAAAATTAAATTACAAATCATCTCTATAAGGGCTGGTAAATAGCTCCCTACAGTGATGGTGTGAACTACGTCGGAGAACATTTTTTTAACGTGTTTTTTACTCTGAAGGGGTGCATGACAGAGACTATCCTCATCTGGTTCTAGTTATGTGATGTGTTGTGTTGTATGTTTAATAATTTGCTTTGTTAGTAAGGAAGTTGTTTTCTTCCCAGCCACAGGTAGTTGACAGGGAGAGATGGAGTTAATGATTGGGACTAGCCCAGAGTGGGAGGGGTTAGATGAGGGGGCAGCAGAGAGTTTCCTTTCAAGAGATCAGATAGGGACAAGCTTGCAGCTATAGTAGACCACAGGTCTGGCTTATTAGCAGAACCGGATGGAGTGGGTATCTCTGTGGCAAGAGGGAGACAAAGGAGCCAAAAAGTAAGACCTTGTAGAGGAGAGACAACTCAGAGAAAAGTAAGTAGCAGTCTGGACAGAAATAGTGAGAAGGCGATGGAAGAAGTATCAGGGCCTGGGGCTGGAAGCCTAGTGGGAAGGTACAAAGTTATCCTCAAGAAAGATAACGGAATGAAAAGGGAAAGTGAAGTGAGACGAAGGGAAAATACTACATGCGGTAGTCCAGAGGCGTCAGTAGAAAAGGAAGGTGAGTAGCCTCCATATTGGCACAGAAAATTCTCCTAAGGAGAAAAGGACGCAAAACTGTGGGTTGGAGTTTATGAATCTTGCTTACTTTACTGTAGTGACATTATTGAGAATGAGGGAAGATTCTTAAGTAGTGTGCTGGTTAGTGCAAAGAGTAAATGAAGTAACCGAGGAAGATGGAGTGTTTCCAGAGATGAAGAATACAGTGCTGGCCAAAAGTATTGGCACCCCTGCAATTCTGTCAGATAATACTCAGTTTCTTCCTGAAAATGATTGCAATCACAAATTCTTTGGTCTTATTATTCTCTTCATTTAATTTGCTTGCAAGGAAAAAACACAAAAGAGAATGAAGCAAAAATCAAATCATTGATCATTTCACACAAGACTCCAAAAAAGGGCCGGGCAAAAGTATTGACACCTTCAGCCTAATACTTGGTTGCACAACCTTTAGCCAAAATAACTGCGAACAAACGCTTCCGGTAACCATCAATGAGTTTCTTACAATGCTCTGCTGGAATTGTAGACCATTCTTCTTTGGCAAACTGCTCCAGGTCCCTGATATTTGAAGGGTGCCTTCTCCAAACTGCCATTTTGAGATCTCTCCACAGGTGTTCTATGGGATTTAGGTCTGGACTCATTGCTGGCCACCTTAGAAGTCTCCAGTGCTTTCTCTAAAACCATTTTATAGTGCTTTTGGAAGTGTGTTTTGGGTCATTGTCCTGCTGGAAGACCCATGACCTCTGAGGGAGACCCAGCTTTCTCACACTGGGCCCTACATTATGCTGCAAAATTTGTTGGTAGTCTTCAGACTTCATAATGCCATGCACACGGTCAAGCAGTCCAGTGCCAGAAGCAGCAAAGCAACCCCAAAACATCAGGGAACCTCCGCCATGTTTGACTGTAGGGACCGTGTTCTTTTCTTTGAATGCCTCTTTTTTTTTCCTGTACACTCTATGTTGATGCTTTTTCCCAAAAAGCTCTACTTTTGTCTCATCTGACCAGAGAACATTCTTCCAAAACGTTTTAGGCTTTCTCAGGTAAGTTTTGGCAAACTCCAGCCTGGCTTTTTTATGTCTCGGGGTAAGAAGTGGGGTCTTCCTGGGTATCCTACCATACAGTCCCTTTTCATTCAGACGTCGACAAATAGTACGGGTTGACACTGTTGTACCCTTGGACTGCAGGGCAGCTTGAACTTGTTTGGATGTTGGTCGAGGTTCTTTATCCACCATCCGCACAATCTTGCGTTGAAATCTCTCGTCAATTTTTCTTTTCCGTCCACATCTAGGGAGGTTAGCCACAGTGCCATGGGCTTTAAACTTCTTGATGACACTGCGCACGGAAGACACAGGAACATTCAGGTCTTTGGAGATGGACTTGTAGCCTTGAGATTGCTCATGCTTCCTCACAATTTGGTTTCTCAAGTCCTCAGACAGTTCTTTGGTCTTCTTTCTTTTCTCCATGCTCAATGTGGTAGACACAAGGACACAGGACAGAGGTTAAGTCAACTTTAATCCATGTTAACTGGCTGCAAGTGTGATTTAGTTATTGCCAACACCTGTTAGGTGCCACAGGTAAGTTACAGGTGCTGTTAATTACACGAATTAGAGAAGCATCACATGATTTTTCAAAGGGTGCCAATACTTTTGTCCACCCCCTTTTTTAGGTTTGGTGTGGAATTATATCCAATTTGGCTTTAGGACAATTCTTTTTGTGTTTTTTTCATTGAAGACAAATTAAATGAAGATAATAATACCAAAGAATTTGTGATTGCAATCATTTTCAGGAAGAAACTGAGTATTATCTGACAGAATTGCAGGGGTGCCAATACTTTTGGCCAGCACTGTATGTGTGTGATGATGTCGCTTGTTGTTAAAGAAACGTCTTGGACGATAAATACCTTCTATCTGCGGTATATAGTTCATACCAAGTTATTCTTCAGTAAAAATAAGTTTATTTTTGAACTGTGGTCTCCCTCACTAATCTCTGTAACATCTGGTCCTGGCCAGCTGAATACAACAGCACCATGTGGACTGCAAGGGTATATCGCCATCATAGCTAAAGTCCACACATCCAACCAGGACCCCCATTTTCATGTAGCAAGCCGGGGCATGGAAGACAAGTACCTCACCCACTGCCCCATGCCGCGTTACAATGTTAGATGCTTTTCTTGTTAGGTTTCATAAGAATCCAAATACCATAAAAATTCAGGGACAGCAATTCTTCATACCTGTGACCAGAACTATGTAAATTGGAGGAATTTGCTAGACTTTAATTTTTAACAGACCTGTAACAAATCAATCTTATTCAGCAGGGAACTATTCATATAAAAGTAAAATTAGCTTTTTTTATAGGAAGGCAATGACTAAAGCGTATCTGTATGTTGTACTCCTAGAGGGTTTTTCCGGCTTAAAGGGAACCCATCACCATGAAAATATTCCATATAACCTGTGTTTTAAGCATTTAATCCTCTACTCTTTCTGGGGTTTTTGGTCCAGTGGGCGGTCCTATCAATGACTGAAAGTTATCTCTGTATGTAGAATTATACAAGGGAAGCTGTCAGTCACTGATAGGACTGAAAATCCAAGAAAAAGCAGAAGATTACATGATGAAAACACAGGTTATACTGAATCTTTTCTCATAAAATTATATAATAATTTCCTCAGCTCCTCCTACTCTATCACATGCTGCTTGAAGATTAGACTGCATTTTCATGGTAACATGTTCCTGTTAATCATAATAACCGTATTAACTAGAGATGAGCGGATCGGGCACAATTCGAATCCACTTGCCTTGATCTGCAATGAAGTTATCCTTCACAAATTTAATGTACCTTGTTATGCTCTGAGGTCTCTCCAGACCCCAGAGCATAATAAATGTAATATGAATTAAATAAAAAAAAAACCCTTATGCCCACCTGACCACTTCTGTCTCCAGGCCCTTTGTTCCTCACCGTCACCCATCCGGTCCTCACCACATCTTTAGATCGCTGTTGCTCACGCTGAAGTTGTTATGATCTGCAACATAAACTAAGGAAAGATAGGGGAAAGCTGTCCCTACAGTAAGACTAAGATGAATCCCTACGATGTAGCGGGCTGCCTGTTCCTTGTGAACAGACCCGCCTTAGTCCTCGGCTAGTCTGAACGAACACCTATAGAATTAAGGGAGGGGTCCCTAAATGAACTAAGGACTGGGACAAAAATGGGACACCTCCTAAACAGAAGTTGTTGCAGAGCACAAAAGACAAACTGACAAAAAGTACTAGAGGTCCCAGAGGACCAAGCGAACTAGACAGAGATAAGCACCTGGCTAGAGAGACAGTCAAACAACACTGAAGTCCAGCACAGCCAAAAGGGCGGAGCTGGAATATATAGGCAGATGGTCATGTGACTGCAAAACATAAGATAGAAAAAACAAACAGGAGGGTTCTAACAGTACCCCCTCTTTTATGAGGATCCTCCGTATCCTCCAGGCTCAGGCCTATCCGGAAACCTCCTGTGGAAAGCTTTAACAAGCCTAGGAGCAGAGACATCATCCGTCCTTACCCAGGAGTTGTCTTCGGGACCGAAACCCTTCCAGGAGACAATATACTGAAATCTCCCTCTATGCCATCTAGAATTCAAGATACGCGAAATTTCATATTCGCCGTCTTCCACCACAGGAGGAACTGTGACAGTGGCGTCCCTATCAGATACGTCAGCCTTTTTCAACAAGGAAACATGAAACACAGGATTAATCTTCCAGGAAGTAGGAACATCCAACCTAACAGCAGACGGTTTAACAACCTGAAGCACTTTAAATGGACCCACAAACTTAGGACCCAGTTTTTTAGAGGGAATCCTCAACCGCAGGTTCTTCGAGGACAACCAAACCATGTCACCCAGAGTAAACAAAACCTCTTTACGTTTCCTGTCAAAATACTTCTTGGACTTTTTGTTAGCCTCTTGAAGGTTACAACGTACATTAGTCCAAACTCTGTCCAAGTCACCGGAAAAATTCTCCTCCTCCGGCACCGCCGACCCCAATTTGGAAAACGAACCAAAAGACGGATGTCTCCCAGTACAAAAAAAAAAAAGGAGAACACTCAGCAGAGGAGGATGTATGATTGTTAAGAGCAAATTCTGCGAGAGGCAGAAACTCCGACCACACCTCTTGATTGTCCGCTACAAAACAACGCAAAAACTGTTCAACATCCTGGTTCTTTCTTTCAGTCTGTCCATTAGACTCAGGATGATAACCAGACGAAAATGACAAATGGACTCCCAACCTGTCACAAAAAGCACGCCAAAAGCGAGCAACAAACTGAGGTCCTCTATCAGAAACAATATCCGTGGGAATGCCATGGAGCTTGACAATCTGCTTAACAAACGCCTTAGCGAGTGTCTTGGGGCAGGGCAACTTAATGAATGGAACCAAATGACACATCTTACTAAAACGGTCCACGACCACCCAGATGACAGTAAAACCCTCGGACACAGGAAGATCAGTAATAAAATCCATAGTGAGATGCGTCTAAGGCGCACTAGGAACCTCCAGAGGGCAAAGCAACCCCGCAACAGGAGTATGTGAAGCCTTTGACCTAGCGCACACAGTACACTGACGCACCCACTTGATGACTTCCTTCTGCCATCCAGGCCACCAAAAACTGCGACTGATCAGTCTCTTAGTCTCCGAAATTCCTGGATGACCTGCCAACAGAGACTCATGACCCTCCACAAACAAATCTCTCCTAAAGGCTCTAGGCACGAACAACCTCCCATGGGGAGTGTTAGGTGGAGCATCATCTTGAGCTTTCAGAATCCCATTCTCCAAAACGGAGTCCAAAGACGCCACCACAACTCCTTTCTGTAAAATGCTCTCCTCCTCCTCGGCACAGACCGTAGGAGAGAAGCTGCGAGATAAAGCATCGGCTTTAACATTCTTAGTACCAGGGATATAGGTAACAGAAAAATGAAACCGAGAAAAAAAAAGTGCCCACCTAGCTTGACGGGCATTCAAGCGCTTGGCAGCATCCAGATAGATCAAATTCTTATGATCTGTGAAAGCCTGAATAGGAAATCTAGCGCCTTGCAAAAAATGACGCCAATGTTCAAACGCAAGTTTAATAGCCAGCAACTCCCGATTTCCAACATCATAATTCAGTTCGGTTTCTGAAAATTTTTTCGAAAAGAAGGCACAAGGATGTACTCCACCCTTGCTCTCCTGAGACAAAACTGCTCCGACCCCCACCGATGAAGCAACAACCTCGACCAAAAAAGGCTTGGTCTCATCAGGCTGCATAAGGATAGGGGCAGAACTGAACCTCTCTTTGAGATACTCAAACGCTTCAATGGCCTCAGTAGTCCACTGGGCCATATTCGCACCTTTCCTGGTGAGATCAGTTAGAAGTTTAACAATTACAGAAAAATTCTTAATGAATTTCCTGTAATAATTGGCAAATCCCAAAAATCTCTGTATAGATTTCAAACCAATAGGCCTAGGCCATTCCTGCACAGCCTGAACCTTCACAGGGTCCATCTCAAAGCCATCGCTGGAGACAATGTAGCCCAAAAAACTAATTTTCTGCACAGCGCACTCACATTTCTCCAATTTAGCAAAGAGTGAATTATCACACAATAACTGCAAAACTTCATGTACACTCTGCCAATGGGACTCCAGATATGGTGAATAAATCAAAATGTCATCCAAATACACAACCACATTCTTACCAATCAGAGGTCTCAGGATGTCATTAATAAGGTTCTGAAAAAATGCAGGTGCATTGGTAAGACCAAAAGGCATCACCAGATTCTCAAAATGACCTACCGGAGTGTTAAAAGCAGTTTTCCATTCATCACCCTCCTTCACACGTAACAAATTGTATGCCCCCCGGAGATCAATTTTGGAGAACCACTTGCCTCCCACTAACTGGTTAAACAAGTCAGGAATTAACGGTAATGGGTAGGAATTGCGTACGGTAATCTTATTAATTTCACGAAAATCCAGACATGGACGTAAACCTCCGTCCTTTTTTTTAACAAAGAAGAATCCAAGTGCCACAGGTGACTTAGAAGGTCTAATGTGACCAGCAGCCAGGCTAGTCTCTATGTACTCCTCCAAGGCCTTTCTTTCAGGGATAGTCAGATTAAACAAGCGACTTTTGGGAAGAGTAGCTCCAGGAACAAACTCAATGGCGCAATCATAATCCCTATGAGGAGGTAAAACTTGCGACTCCCCCTCCGAAAAAACCCTCCAAGAATCTTGAATAGGTACAGGTAATTCCCCTTTTTCCACAGCCGCAATGCGACCATTACAACATTTATCATAGCACTTGGGACTCCAAGACTTAATCACATTAGTAGACCAGTCCAACAAAGGATTGTGCAGTTTTAACCAAGGCAATCCTAGAACAACTGGAGAGGGCAAATTATCCAAAACAACCAAGTCCAAAATTTCTTGGTGAACTCCATTGATAGTGAGAGGAAATGCAGCAGTCTTGTGAGTAATACATTTCAAAGGAGTGTTATCAATTGCAACCACAGAAATAGGTGATGACAAAGGTTTGGATTTCAATTTAAGGTTTTCCAAAAACCCTTTATCAATCACATTAAGTGTTGAACCACAATCCACAAATACCTGAAATTCAATTAAATCTCCCTGCAGAGTAGTACTCCCAGAAAGAAATACTCCTGCAGAGCGTAAACAAGCTATACGGGCGTAACTGACTTTTTTTTTTTCTTTACTCAAATGACGCTCACAATACTTAATCAAATGATCAGCCTTACCACAATAAAGACATAAACCCTTGGTGAATCTCCAGTCTCTTTCCTGAGAGCGGAGTGACATTGCCCCCACATCCATTGGTTCTCCGCTGTCAGAGCAGATTTTCTGGGAACTAGGACCTGATGTTACAGGAGTTTTTACATCATTCTCCCTGGACCTCAGTCTCCTGTCCACACGAACAGATAACTGCATAGCTTCCTGCAGAGTCTCAGGTGCAGGGAATGCAATTAGCAAATCCTTAACCCTTTCACTCAGACCAGCAAGAAATAAACATCTCAGCGCAGAATCATTCCATTTAACTTCTGAGGCCCATCTCCTGAAGTGTGTGCAATAATTTTCAACATCATCAGACCCCTGATTCAAACGTCTAAGTTCTGATTCAGAAGATGAGATTTGATCAGGATCGTCATATAATAGCCCCATAGCAGAAAAAAATTCTTCAACAGAACTTAAACACAGATCATTAGGCTGGAGAGAAAAGGTCCAACCCTGTGGTTCTTTGCGCAAAATTGACATAATAAAACCAATGCGCTGTGATTCATTCCCAGAGGATCTTGGTCTCAAACAAAAATATAACAAACAAGCATTTTTAAAGGAAAAAAAATCTTGCTGTTTACCATAAAAAACATCAGGCAGTCCTACTTTGGGTTAGACAAAAAGCGCTCCAGGACAGCTACTCACGTGTTGCTGAAGCTCGGCCACCTTCAGAGGACCAAGCGAACTAGACAGAGATAGGCACCGAAGCACCTGGCTAGAGAGACAGTCAAACAACACTGAAGTCCAGCAAGGCCAGAAGGGCGGAGCTGGAATATATGGGCAGATGGTCATGTGACCGCAAAACACAAGATAGAAAAAACTAACAGGAGGGTTCTAACAGAAGTCTCCTCTCACGCTGGGACTTCCTACTTTCATGGGGCCCGGGGGACATGACGTCGTGACCATTTGTGCGCTTGTGCAGAACCCTCCTAAGCCCTCATCAAAGTTGGAAGACCCAGCCCAGCTTGAGAGACCCAAGGATTTCAACGTGAGTGGAGGCCATCTGAAGGTGCAGCAAGGGCTAGACGGGAGACTAAAAAACGAGCACAGACGAACATAACCTTACTTTTTTTTTTTTAACACCGATGTCGTGCTGCTTTGTCTGGAAAGGGTTTGAGTAAACGGGGGTTTGGATGCCCTTTGTTGGTAAGGACCCCGAGAATCTGAGTAAGCATGGTGGGGTTAACAAAGTTCCCACTGTTGCCCTATCATCCAAGGCACCATTTTCTCCTAGAGCTGGCACTGTTTTATCAATTACAGTCCATTCCTCCAGAGTCTTGTATCAGAATGAACGGAGATGTTTCTCTTTGCTGCGCTGCTTTTATTACTTAATATGGAATAATTATATTTAGCTTTGTTTCTTGCTGCAAAAAATGTGACGAAAGCCAAAGATGATCATCAGAACAGACATATTATAACTGCTTGAACATGAGTGACAAATGCAATTGCCACGCTCGCTGAGACTCTCCTATTAAGAATGCATTAGTCTGGTGACTCAGGAGAAAGTTTATGAAGCTAGGAAATAAAGCATCAAGCACCTCAAGCTTTGATTTGTCTGTCCATAAAACTTTTTTTCAATCTTCCTCTGTCCAATGTCTGTGTTCTTTTGCCCATATTAATCTTTTCCTTTTATTAGCCAGTCTCAGATATGGCTTTTTCTTTGCCACTTTGCCCTGAAGGCCTGCATCCCAGAGTCGCCTCTTCACTGTACAGTCATGGCCAAAAGTATTGAGAATGAGACAAATAGTAATTTTTCCAAAGTTTACTGCTTCATTTTTTGTAATGGAAATTTGCATATACTCCTGAATGTCAAAGAGTGATCAGCTTAACAGCAATTACTGTACTTGCAAGTCAATATTTGCCCAGAAAATGAACTTTAACCCCCAAAACACATTTCAACATCATTGCAGTCCTGCCTTAAAAGGAGCAGCTAACATCGTTTTAGTGATTGATCCATTAACACAGGTGTGGGTGTTGATGAGGACAGGGCTGGCGATCAATCAGTCATGATTAAGTAAGAATGACATCACTGGACACTTTAAAAGGAGGCTGGTTCTTGGTATCATTGTTTCTCTTCAGTTAACCATGGTTATCTCTAAAGAAACACGTGCAGCCATCATTGCACTGCACAAAAATGGCCTAACAGGGAAGAGTATCGCAGCTACAAAGATTGCACCTCAGTCAACAATCTATCGCATCATCAAGAACTTCAAGGAGAGAGCTTCCATTGTTGTCAAAAAGGCTCCAGGGCGCCCAAGAAAGACCAGCAAGCGCCAGGACCGTATCTTAAAACTGTTTCAGCTGCGGGATCGGACTACCAGCAGTGCCGAGCTTGCTCAGGAATGGCAGCAGGCTGGTGTGAGTGCTTCTGCACGCACTGTGAGGCGGAGACTCTTTGAGCAAGGGCTGGTTTCAAGGAGGGCAGCAAAGAAGCCACTTCTCTCCAGAAAAAACATCAGAGACCGACTGATATTCTGCAAAAGGTACAGGGAGTGGACTGCTGAGGACTGGGGCAAAGTCATTTTCTCTGATGAATCCCCTTTTCGATTGTTTGGGACATCTGGAAAACAGCTTATTCGGAGACGAAGAGGTGAGCGCTACCACCAGTCTTGTCTCATGCCAACTGTAAAGCATCCTGAAACGATTCATGTGTGGGGTTGCTTCTCAGCCAAGGGAATCGGCTCACTCACAGTCTTGCCTCAAAACACAGCCATGAATAAAGAATGGTACCAGAATGTCCTCCAAGAGCAACTTCTCCCAACCGTCCAAGAGCAGAAGGTGCTCCAACAATGCCTTTTCCAGCATGATGGAGCACCTTGCCATAAAGCAAAGGTGATAACTAAATGGCTCATGGAACAAAACATAGAGATTTTGGGTCCATGGCCTGGAATCTCCCCAGATCTTAATCCCATTGAGAACTTGTGGTCAATCATCAAGAGACGGGTGGACAAACAAAAACCAACAAATTCTGGCAAAATGCAAGCATTGATTATGCAAGAATGGACTGCTATCAGTCAGGATTTGGTCCAAAGTTGATTGAGAGCATGCCAGGGAGAATTACAGAGGTCTTGAAGAAGAAGGGGCAACACTGCAAATATTGACTTGCTGCATTAACTCATTCTAACTGTCAATATAACCTATTGGTACTCATAATATGATTGCAATTATATTTCTGTATGTGATATAAACATCAGACAAACACTAATAAAAACCAGAGGCCAGCAGATCATGTGAAAATATAATTTTGGTGTCATTCTCAAAACTTTTGGCCATGACTGTAGACATTGACACTGGCGTTTTGCGTGTACTATTTAATGAAGCTGCCAGTTGAGGAGCTGTGAGGCGTCAATTTCTCAAACTAGAGACTCTAATGTACTTGTCTTGTTGCTCAGTTGTGCAGCGGGGCCTCCCACTTCTCTTTCTACTCTTTCTACTCTGGTTAGAGCCTGTTTGTGCTCTCCTCTGAAGGGAATAGTACACACCGTTGTAGGAAATCTTCCGTTTCTTGGCAACTTCTTGCATGGAATAGCTTTCATTTCTAAGAACAAGAATAGACTGTCGAGTTTCACGTGAAAGTTCTCTTTTTCTGGCCATTTTGAGAGTTTCATAGAACAAACAAATGTAATGCTCCAGATTCTCAACTAGCTCAAAGGAAGGTCAATTTTATAGCTTCTCAAATCAGCCAAGCCGGTTTCAGCTGGGCTAACATACTTGTGCAAGGGTTTTCTAAACATCCATTAGCCTTCTTACAGAGTTAGCATACACAATGTACCATTAAAACACTGGAGTGGTGGTTGTTGGAAATGGGCGTCTATACACCTATGTAGATATTGCAATAAAAACAAGACGTTTGCAGCTAGAATAGTCATTTACCACATTAACAATGTATAGAGTGTATTTCTGATTCATTTAATGTTGGCCTCATTTAAAAACAATGTGGTTTTCTTTCAAAAATAATGAAATTTCTAAATGACCCCAAACTTTTGAACAGCAGTATATATATATATATATATATATATATATATATATATATATACCCAGTAATGCATGATTAGGTGTAGACCCATGTGGAGAGATTGGTGCAAGGGATAAACGGAGTTTCGTAATTGGCCATAGAAACCAAACAGGTCTATAAGGTGAGGTAAGGGTACACCTCGTCAAGAGCATGGCTTCTTTATGAACAGCGCTAATGGGAGGGGAGAGAATGGGGAAGGTCAGGCTGTAGAAGATGATGATGATGACAGCCACATATGCAGTGGTCACTGGAGAAGAGTCGAGTACATTGTGGCCAGTTCGGTCATGTACATTTAGGATGCCCTTCCCTCTGTTAGGCATATGACTGGGGTCCACTACATATGTCAGGGCAGTGGGACCTAAGTAAAGTGGCCCTGGAGTAGTGGAACACTGTTAGGCTAGAGGGTCACACAACCGTGTATTCTCTCATCTGAGAAAATTAGTCCAATTATGCTAATCACACTCTGATCAGAGTGTGATAAGAGTGTGATTATAGTGTCATCTGATTCTCTCGGATGAGGAGAAGATGGGAAAAAAAATTCCCCATCTTCTCCATTCTGTCAGTCCGTGGAAATCAGACCTCACTCAGATGTCATTCAGTTGCAGTCTGTGTTGTTTTAACACACTCATTGACTTGAATAGCCAAGTGCTTTCGGATTTATGGATACAACATGCATGCTGGGATTTTTTCCTCAGACAGATTTGGTCCGAGAAAAAAATCGGACATGTGCACTGCCCCATAGAATAACATTGGTCCAAGTGCGATCCGATCTTTTGTTGAGGAGGTCTGGGGGGGAGGTCAGAAAACCAGTCAGTATCTGGTGTGACCACCATTTGCCTCACGCAGTGCAACACATCTCCTTCGCATAGAGTTGATCATGTTGTTGATTGTGGCTTGGGGAATGTTGCTCCACTCCTTTTCAATGGCTGCGCGAAGTTGCTGGATATTGGCAGAAACTTGAACACGCTGTCGTATACGCCAATCCAGAACCTCCCAAACATATTCAATGGACATGTCCAGTGAGTATGCTGGCCATGATAGCACTTCTACGGACTCATTGATTTGCATTGGCAAGTGTGATCCGATAATCAGATCCAACTTGGGCAGCCTGCATTTTTTTTCTTGGACGGACACTGTTTGAAGAAAAATTGGACATGTGCACGTTCTGATAGCATAACATTGGTCCGAGTGAGATCGGATGGTCGATGTTTTGTCGGATCGCAGTTGAATCAAAAATGCGATCATCTGCACTTGTCCTTAGTTGGTTTAATTTAGATGTGCACCTTAAAACTGGTGCATGCCAATAATTAACCTGATTCATTTTTAAGATTAGCCCAATCAACGCCCTCTTTTCTAGGTACCAATGAAGCACATCTGTTCTTTTTTATATAAATTAATAATACATTTGTTTATATTAATTTGTGCCTAAAAGAAACTGCAACTTGTATTAGGTCCAAAGTGAACAGTCCCTTGAAGGAGGATTCTCAGGTTTGGAAGTTATCCTTATTCCATAGGATAGGGAATAACTTTCAACTTCTGGGACACCCACTGATCCAAAGAAGCAGGGAATAAAGTGGTGGTTGATCATGTGTAACTCTGCTTCCATCATTCTTATGGGAATGTCAAAGACCAGCAGCCGATTGCTTGATCAAGTATATTTACTTTCTTATTAAAGTGGATGACCAGCTTAAGGCTACAAGTCTGCAGTCACTCTATGTGACAAGTCTGCAGTCACTCTATGTGACAAGTCTGCAATCACTCTATGTGACAAGTCTGCAATCACTCTATGTGACAAGTCTGCAGTCACTCTATGTGACAAGTCTGCAAACACTCTGTGTGACAAGTCTGCAGTCACTCTATGTGACAAGTCTGCAGTCACTCTATGTGACAAGTCTGCCATTACTCTACGTGACAAGTCTGCAATCACTCTACGTGACAAGTCTGCAGTCACTCTACTTGACAAGTTTGCAGTCACTCTACTTGACAAGTCTGCAGTCACTCTATGTGACAAGTCTGCAATCACTCTATGTGCGCTGTGAGGATTCTCTGGTGCCAGGAGCAGCAGACACATGACCAGATGTATGTGACTTGTATACATAAGGTCACTTGCCAACTAGATGGGCGCGTCCTCACTCAATGCACATGTATTGGGTGAACCCGTAGTAGTCAGAATGTGGGTGGAAGTTTGCATATTGCATGCTTGCAGTCACATGACCGTGGCACCAGAGACTTTGCAGTGCAAGCGATGTGAAGATTCACAAGTCTTCAGTCAAATAGACTGATTGCAAGCTACATCCCTAAGGCAACCCCCTTAACAAAGGTGATTTAAAAGGTTTTAACATCAAAAGTAAAGATGCAGAAAAACTGGTTCAAATGTAAACTTTGAAGGGGTTAATTAACTGGAAAAAGAGGAAACGGCTGGAGCATCATTGATACTGTATTTTTGGTGTTGACATTTCAAAGTGAAAAAAAAAGAGCAAAGAAGAAATGTCATTGTGTTGAAGAATAGATGCAGCTGGCCCTTTCAGCTGCTATTGGCAAAGCATTGTTATCGAAAAATCACACAGTAGCTTAAGTGTAACTTATAGGCATCCTGGAAAAGATGCATCAGATCAGGTCAGGTGTAGAAAATAGGAAGATTACAGGTCCACATCCTTCTTCCAAACTGCTTCTCCCCACACTTCATCTCGGCTGAGAGTCCTTCATTACTCGCTTGTCTTAAGGGACAGAGATTGGACGTACTCTGTCATTAATACAAAACCAGCAACATGTATCTGCTCTTTATCATGTCCTAACACACATGCTGATGATTCAGTAGCGGGGGAATTGGTAACTAACGTAACTAAATACCATTGCATCATTTTGGATTACAGAGAGGTATAACAACTTGCCTTGGTCCATCTGTAGATTTCAGCGAAATGCACTTAATCATAGAAACCTCTTGCAAGTTAATAGTTGAAAAGCTTGAACTTGCATTAGATAATTTGCTTTCTTCATCAGTACTTGGCTTTTCAAGAATTTTACAATTCCATCCAGCTTCTGCAGCCTTCGGAGAAGTTTGCCAACACAATAGATATTTGCAATGAAAAGTATTTAATTACAAGCCAGAAATGTTATCGCAAAAACAATACAAATACAAAGAGGTATAGAACTACAGTCTTGTTGAGGCTGAACGGGTCTCACTAAGAAAACCTCTTTCAATACAGTCATATGAAAAAGTTTGGGCACCCCTATTAATCTTAAGCTTAATGTTTTATAAAAATTGGTGTTTTTGCAACTGCTATTTCAGTTTGATATATGTAATAACTGTTGGCACAGTAATGTTTCTGCCTTGAAATGAGGTTTATTGTACTAACAGAAAATGTGCAATTTGCATTCAAACAAAATTTGACAGGTGCATAAGTATGGGCACCCTTATCATTTTCTTGTTTTAAATACTCCTACCTACTTTTTACTGACTTACTAAAGCACTTTTTTTGGTTTTGTAATCTCATTGAGCTTTGAACTTCATAGCCAGGTGTATGCAATCATGAGAAAAGCTACTTAAAGTGGCCACTTGCAAGTTGTTCTCCTGTTTGAATCGCCTCTGAAGAGTGGCATCATGGACTCCTCAAAACAACTGTCAAATGATCTGAAAACAAAGATTATTCAACATAGTTGTTCAGGGGAAGGATACAAAAAGCTGTCTCAGAGATTTAACCTGTCAGTTTCCACTGTGAGGAACATAGTAAGGAAATGGAAGAACACAGGGACAGTTCTTGTTAAGGCCAGAAGTGGCAGGCCAAGAAAAACATCAGAAAGGCAGAGTAGAAGAATGGTGAGATCAGTCAAGGACAATCCTCAGACCACCTCCAGAGAGCTGCAGCATCAACTTGCTGCAGATGGTGTCACTGTGCATCGGTCAACTATACAACGCACTTTGCACAAGGAGAAGCTGTATGGGAGAGTGATGCGAAAGAAGCCGTTTCTGCAAGCACGCCACAAACAGAGTCGGCTGAGATATGCAAAAGCACATTTGGAGAAGCCAATTTCTTTTTGGAAGAAGGTCCTGTGGACTGATGAAACCAAAATTGAGTTGTTTGGTCATACAAAAAGGCGTTATGCATGGTGGCAAAAAAACACAGCATTCCAAAAAAAACACTTGCTACCCACAGTAAAATTTGGTGGAGGTTCCATCATGCTTTGGGGCTGTGTGGCCAATGCCAGCACTGGGAATCTTGTTAAAGTTGAGGGACGCATGGATTCCACTCAGTATCAGCAGATTCTTGACAATAATGTTCAAGAATCAGTGATAAAGTTGAAGTTACGCAGGGGATGGATCTTTCAGCAAGACAATGATCCAAAACGCCGCTCCAAATCTACTCAGGCATTCATGCAGAGGAACAATTACAATGTTCTGGAAAGGCCATCCCAGTCCCCAGACCTGAATATCATTGAACATCTGTGGGATCATTTGAAGAGGGCTGTCCATGCTCGGCGACCATCAAACTTAACTCTACTGGAATTGTTTTGTAAAGAGGAATGGTCAAAAATACCTTCATCCAGGATCCAGGAACTCATTAAAAGCTACAGGAAGCGACTAGAGGCTGTTATTTTTGCAAAAGGAGGATCTACTAAATATTAATGTCACTTTTCTGGTGAGGTGCCCATACTTATGCACCTGTGAAATTTTGTTTGAATGCAGATTGCACATTTTCTGTTAGTACAATAAACCTCATTTCAAGGCAGAAACATTACTGTGTCCAACAGTTATTACATATATCAAACTGAAATAGCAGTTGCAAAAACACCAATTTTTATAAAACATTAAGCTTAAGATTAATAGGGGTGCCCAAACTTTTTCATATGACTGTATATAAAAATATGACAATTTTTTTTAATATAACATCCCATTATTGTGGTATGACTTAATCAAGGGATCAGACATTGGTGGTGTGGTGCTGGGGACAGCTGAAGGCGATTGTATCGATTCCCTAATCTGTTTTCAGATCTAATGGTTTTTAGTGCATTGGACCTGGACATCATCATCAAAACTGTTTATGGGAAAGAATGTTAGGAGATAGACAAATGGAAAATTTCCACAGTTAATGCATAACAGGATGCCTGCAAGTAAGTGCACCCATCTACTAGCCAAAGATTGTAGGATTAGAGAAAGTGGAAAGAACGGCATCAGCAAGAACTGTATAACAAGGAGCATGGTTCCTGAGGGGAAGAGACTGGAGGAGACACCAGGTCAGGTGATAGCTGTGGTGCAGTTAATAATTATAAAAGGCCCAGGTGGACAATGAAGTAGGGGAGTCAACTCCTGAACCTGTAGCAGGATGGACGTGCGGTGCAGCGATGTTGTCTTATAGCCGCCATTACGAGTGACCAGATGCATGTGAAGAATCGAGTGATCAGATCCAAGTGGAGAACCAAATGACCAAACAAGAAACAAAACCGAAAGAAAAACCGATTTACCAGACCAGAGTGACCAGACCGGAACCAGAACTGAGAGAAGAACCGAGTGATCAGATCTGACTGGAGAACTGAGTGACCAGACCGGAAGCAGAACTGAGAGAAGAACCAAGTGACCTGACCTGAGAGACGAACCGAGTGACCAGAACCGAGAGAAGATACAATTGAGCGCGACCAGAGCCAAGAGAAGCGAGCAGATTGTGTTATAGGGACATTTGTGAGATTCGCGGCATGAGGTGCAGAAGTACGGTACACAGGTGACCGGGGCCATGCTTCAGTGAATCGGGGCCACGCTTCAGTGGACAGAGGCGGCCAGCGCAATGTGTGCTGAAAGCGGTTAAGTAGGGACTTGCAGCCTAACTGTGTAGTAGAATAGACTCCCGTTGAGGCCTGGACAGCATGTGTTACTACCACCAGAATGACTGTGACGCACCATAGAACTGAGTAACAGAATAGAGACTCTTGTGTCTATTATTTAAATAAGTTATAACTGTTATAACAATTAAACCCTATCATACAAGACATTAAACATTTACGTTTAGTGCCTTGTATGATAGGGTTTAATTGTTATAATGGTTATTGCTGCTTCTATCCGAAAAAGTGACTTATGTTTAAATTGTAAAACATTTTATTGCTCTCTAATAATGCTGCTGCGTCCCAAGCACCTGTTTACAAAATCGCTCTTGAGTTTTCCTTGGATGTGAGTCTAGATATGTGTGTCTAGGAGACCATTTATATTTTTTCCACCAAACCACAGACATTGACCAACTGTGTTCAAAATGACTCATTCATTTCTTCTTCCATAACACCCATATCAAGTGCAATAAGTGCACGGACACAAACATTTGAAGAACGGCCATCTGCATGTAGTCAGAGATACCGGAGTATGAAGAATGTGGATTGGAGTCATTTGCATCAATAAGGGAGTAAATGCAGCACGAGATTTTGTGACATGATGGGCGGCCCATAGGGAGTCTATGCCTCCCATTGAAAATAACAGAGATGCTGGGTCTGCAGATGTTATGGAGCTGTGTACGTAAGGCAGCCATTGTCAGTTTACACTGGGGAAAGACCAGGAACTATAATTTTGCTCTGCAGAAAATTCTGTCTGCACAGTAACACGCATCACATGCATTGTGCAAAATAGTGCGTTTGTAAAATAGGTGCCGCACCACAAATTTTCATATCCCAACTTGAAGCCACAAGTAAAGCAGTAAGGTTATGATCTACCTGTAAATCCTAGCGATCCCCTACCATTGCACCCCTAAGAACTTCTACTCTTTTCCTGCTGGAAAAATATTCATGTACAATATATCAAAGATATAAAATAATGCAGTATACAAAAATTCATCAAAGACTTTTAACAATTTCATAAAAATCTTACTTTAATTTTCCCAAAATACAATGAGGCTGCATTGTAAATGAGTATCATTTCATGTTCCCAATCTAGTCACCTCCTGGTGGTTGTAGTCAACTTTTGTATGCTCCGGAAGTCTCCCCCTTTTTGGCTTTGGCACTTACTATACACTTTGTGGTTTACACTACTTTAGCATTTAGTAATTATATTTACCAACACTTATCCACTGCATAATTTCTTAAGCAACATATGTCCAGAATGACTGACCTGATGCAATTATTGACTTTCTAAAATATTAATAACCATATCGAGTACTGCCAGTTCTCTTTTCTGCAACATTGGTTAAACTCGTAATTCATATTATGATATATATATATATTTTTTTTTTTTTCCAAACTCAAAAATAATAAATGCATTTAAAAACCGAGTTACCAGATCTGACTGGAGAACTGTTATTCCTATCTTCAAAAAGGGGAAGAAGGTGGACCCAGGGAACTATAGGCCGGTGAGTCTGACTTCTATACCAGGAAAGATCTTTGAACAAATTATTAACCACTTCGCACCAGAGCCTGTTTTTGCCTTCGTGACCGGGCCAATTTTTTCAATTCTGACCACTGTCACTTTATGAAGCAATTACTCTGGAACGCTTCAATGGATTCCCCTGATTCTGAGACTGTTTTTTCGTGACATATTGTACTTCATGATAGTGGTAAAATTTCTTTGATATCACTTGCGTTTATTTGTGAAAAAATCGGAAATTTGGCAAAAATTTTGAAAATTTTGCAATTTTCAAACTTTGAATTTTCATGCCCTTAAATCAGAGAGAGATGTCACACAAAATAGTTAATAAATAACATTTCCCACATGTCTACTTTACATCAGCACAATTTTGGAACCAAAATTTTTTTTTGTTAGGGAGCTATAAGGGTTAAAAGTTGACCAGCGATTTCTCATTTTTCCAACAAAATTTACAAAAACATTTTTTTAGGGACCACATCATATTTGAAGTCACTTTGAGGGGTCTTTATGACAGAAAATACCCAAAAGTGACACCGTTCTAAAAACTGCACCCCTAAAGGTGCTCAAAACCACATTCAAGAACTTTATTAACCCTTCAGGTGCTTCACAAGAATTTTTGGAATGTGGAAGAAAAAAATTAACATTTAACTTTTTTCACAAAAATGTTACTTTAGACACAATTTTTTTTATTTTCACAGGGGTAACAGGAAAAAAATGGACCCCAAAATTTTTTGTGCAATTTCTCTTGAGCGCGCTGATACCCCATATGTGAGGGAAAACCACTGTTTGGGCGCACTGCAGGGTTCGGAAGGGAAGGAGCGCCATTAGACTTTTTGAATGTAAAATTTGTCTGAATAATTAGCAGACACCATGTTGCGTTTGGAGAGCTCCTGATGTGCCTAAACAGTGGAAACCCCCCACAAGTGACACCATTTTGGAAACTAGACCCCTTAGGGAACTTATCTAGATGTGTGGTGAGCACCTTGAACCCCAAGTTGCTTCACAGAAGTTTATAATATTGAGCTGTAAAAATAAAATTTTCACATTTTTCCTACAAAAACGTTTTTCATCCCTTAATTTTGCATTATCATAAGGGTAATAGGATAAATTGCACTATGAAATTTGTTGTGCAATTTCTCCTGAACACGCTGATACCCCATATGTGAGGGAAAACCACTGTTTGGGTGCACGGCAGGGTTTGGAAGGGAAGGAGCACCATTTGACTTTTTGAATGTAAAATTTGTCAGAATAATTAGCAGACGCCATGTTGCGTTTGGAGACCCCCTGATGTTCCTAAACAGTGGAAACCCCCCACAAGTGACACCATTTTGGAAACTAGACCCCTTAGGGAACTTATCTATATGTGTGGTGAGCACCTTACACCCCCAGCTGCTTCACAGAAGTTTATAATATTGAGCCATAAAAATAAAATTTTCACATTGTTCCCACAAAAAATGTTTTTCATTCCCTAATTTTGTATTATCATAAGGGTAACAGGATAAATTGCACCATGAAATTTGTTGTACAATTTCTCCTGAGTACGCCGATACCCCATATGTGGGGGAAAACCACTGCTTTGGTGTACGGCAGGGTTCGGAAGAGAAAGGAGCGCTATGTTGGCTGGGATAGGCAGCAGACACCATGTCACATTTGAAGAGTCGCTGACATGCCGAAACAGCAGAAACACCCACAAGTGACCCCATTTTGTAAACTACACCTCTCAAGGAATTCATCTAGGGAAGTAGTGAGTATTTTTTAATTTTTAAATTTATACCATTGGGCAGTGAAAAAAGCATAATTATATTTTTACCACAAAAAAATATTTTACCCTCAGATTTTACATTTTCACACAGGGCAATGGGTAAAAATGGTGCCGAAATGTGTCACACAATTTCTTCTAAAAGTGGCAATACCCCATATGTGGCTGTATCGTACCGCTCAGCCATACGGCGAGATCTGGGGGGGACGGAGTGCTATTTGACAATTGGAGAACAAATTACTGTAGAATAGGCATTTGGATTTGGGAGCACAAAATTTTCTGAATTTCTTTTGGGGGGCAAGGGCCATTTCGCTTTTCCAGAGCCTTTCTGCTACCAGCAACTTGGAAGTCCCTTATATTTTTAACAGATGACGGACCTGAGTGGGGACTAGCTTTTTTTGAGGACTGAGTTGAAGCTTTTATTGGGAACAATTTATGTAACATTTATCCGGCGCTCTAGGCTGAGCACTTACATCGGGGTTTCCATCTAAATTTCCAAGTGATGTAATTCAGATGAAACCCCTGCGGGATCCATTCACTGTAATGAGGCAGCAGAGTTACTCTGGACTCCGTCTGGCCTCTGTTTAGCGGTGTCCTTTTTTTCAGAAATGCACAAAACTGTGGCCAACCGCACTTTTATGCACGCCTAAAACAAATGACACCGTGGGATCACAGGCCAGACGGCATCCACAGTGGCCTATATCTGCCTCATTACAGGGAATCTTCCGTCATGGGTTCCGGCTGAATCACGTATTTCAGAGATTTACACGGAAACTCTGGCGTAAGTGCTCAGCGCAGAGCGCAGGATAAATGTGAGCAGAGCCTTACTGCGATCTTTGGGAGACATAATAAATAAATCAGTAGCAGGTGAAGAATTGGTTTTATTTATTTTTTTACGCCGTTCCTAGTGTGATATAACTGATTAGATTACTTTATTCTTCGGGTCGGTGCGATTACAGAGATACCAGATTTATAACGGGTTTTTATGACTGACAGCTGTCACACACTAAGAGACGCTTTTTTTGTTGCAAAATCTAGTTTTTGCATCGCCATATTTTGAGAGCTATAATTTTTCCATATTTCGGCCGACAGAGTCATGTGATGGCTTGTTTTTTGCGGGACGAGTTGACATTTTTATTGGTACCATTTTTGGGTACGTGACATTTTTTGATCGCTTTCTATTCCGTTTTTTGGGAGGTAAAATTAACAAAAACCAACAATTCAGGAATTGTTTTTTGAGGTTTTTTTTTATGCCGTTCTGCGTGTGGTAAAAGTGATCAGGCAGCGTTATTCTTCGGGTCAGTACGTTTACAGCGATACCACACGTACTGTATATTTTTTTATGTTTTGGCGCTTTTACACAATAAAACAATTTTATAGAAAAAATATTTTTTTTGCATTGCTTTATTCTGAGCGCTATAACTTTTTTATTTTTTGGCTGATGGATCTGTATGGCAGCTTGTTTTTTGTGGAAGAAGATGATGTTTTTAGCTGTACCATTTTTATTTCCATTTTGCTTTTTGATCGCATTTTTTTCCACTTTTTGTTTGGCGATATGAGGAAAAAGCATAGTTTTTTGCTCCGTTTTTTATTTATTTTTATTACGGTGTGCACAGAAGGAGTTAATTAGTGTGACAGTTTTATAGCTCGGGTTGTTTCGGACGCGGCAATACCAAATATGTGTCCTTTTTTTTATTTTTGCATAAATATATGGATTTATCGGTTTAATATTTTATTTATTTATTTTTATTTATTTTGTATTTTTTTTTTAACAGTTTCAAAACATTTTTTTTTTACTTTTTTTTACATTTTTACTTAGTCCCTGTATGGGACATTAATTTTTATTTTTCTGATCCCTGATCTCATGTAATGTAATAGACATGTATTACATTATATGAGATCTTCACTGATTGTTTCACAGTCTCCTGCCTGGCATCAGCTTGCAGGCTGAAGCCAGGCAGGAAGGACACCATATATGGCAGAGCTGGAGGCGGTCATGTGACCTCCAGCTGCCATAGCAACGCCAGGTCCTGAAAGGAATCAAGGGGTCGTCGGAGAGGTAAGTGAACGACCCCCTCTCCTCCTGCTGTCTTCTATATGCCGCGATCACTATAGATCGCGGCATATAGAAGACAGCAAAGGGTTAACATCACTGGGATCTGATCTAATCAGGTCCCGATGATGTTCCCTGTCAGAGCTAACGCTCTGCTGTGCTCCCACAGCGCTTGCAGGACCCTGGGGGTCCTGAGCGCTGCGAGACCACCCACCGTTTTTAAACGTCGGCGCTGCACAGAGCCCAGCAAGCGCCGACGTTTATCTACAGTGGGCGGTCGGGAATCGGTTAAACTACATGTATGTAAGTACCTGGATAAGAATGAAGTGATTAACCAGAGTCAGCATGGGTTTGTAACTAACAAGTCATGTCAGACTAACTTAATTTCGTTCTATGACAGAATCACTGACTGGGTGGATCAGGGAAATGCTGTAGATATAGTATATCTTGATTTTAGCAAAGCATTTGACAAAGTATCTCTCACCTTCCTTATTGAAAAAATGACCAAGTGTGGAATAGACAAGGCAACTGTTAGGTGGATTCATAACTGGCTTAGTGATCAGACTCAAAGAGTGGTCGTAAATGGCTTCACATCCAGTTGGATGAATGTCTCAAGTGGGGTACCACAGAGCTCTGTCCTGAGACCTGTATTGTTCAACATCTTTATCAATGATTTAGATGAAGGAATTGAGGGTAAACTGATTAAATTTGCTGATGACACAAAGCTAGGAGGGATAGCTAACACTAGAGAAGAGAGAGAGAGGATTCAAAAAGACCTAAATAAACTGGAGCAGTGGGCAGTAACTAACAGAATGGTTTTTAACAGGGAAAAATGCAAAGTACTACATCTGGGCAATAAAAATGAAAAAAGCATATACAAAATGGGAGGAATAGAGCTAAGCAACAGTACATGTGAAAAAGACTTAGGTTTACTAATAGATCATAGACTTAACATGAGTCAACAGTGTGATGCAGCAGCAAAAAAGGCAAATACAATTCTGGGATGTATTAACAGAAGCATACAGTCTAAATCACGTGAAGTCATTATCAGACTTTACTCCTCTTTGGTCAGACCTCATCTGGAATACTGCGTCCAGTTTTGGGCACCACATTTTAAAAAAGACATCGACAAACTGGAGCAAGTTCAGAGAAGAGCGACCAGAATAGTGACCGGTCTGCAAACCATGTCCTATGAGGAACGGTTACAGGATTTGGGAATGTTTAGCTTGCAAAAAAGAAGACTGAGAGGAGACTTAATAGCTGTCTACAAATATCTCAAGGGCTGTCACATTGAAGAAGGATCATCTTTATTCTCATTTGCACAAGTAAAGAATAGAAGCATTTGGATGAAACTGAATGGGAGGAGACACAGATTAGATATTAGAAAAAACTTTTTGACAGTTAGGGTGATCAATGAGTGGAACAGGCTGCCACGAGAGGTGGTGAGTTCCCCTTCAATGGACGTCTTCACACAGAGGCTGGACAGACATCTGTCTGAGATGATTTAGTGAATCCTGCTTTGAGGGGGGGTTGGTCCAGATGACCCAGGAGGTCCCCTCCAACTAAACCATTCTATGATTCTAACTTACTAACATAAGTCTAGAGTTTGATTTAATTTGTAAAGTGCAAAGGATTAGTCCACCATTCTGTATGTGGCCAGAAGAGAAACCCAAAGAGGGGGTACAGCAGTTCTGGATGTGGTCACCACCACTGATGGCTATAATAGAGTAATTTTTCCTGTCCCTGAAGATGATGCGTTATTGCCCATATCAGTCATAGAATAAAAAAAAGTAATTCAAGAGCCACAACAGGATCTAGCGTAGTATAGTAGTGTTTCATTTTCCATAATGTGTACAGTACCTGTCCGTTCACACAAAAACCAGTAGAATAGGACAATCTAGCTGCCCTCATGCACCACCAGTTAAAACTGCTTTTGGTGCATATAACAGTTTAATATATCCAGTGAATCTAATGCTCTGTAACTTGCTCTTCACTCACTCTTCTCCATTTGGTGAATCTTTTTATCAGAATTCTGTCAATTCTGCCATTGTCCAATTATGGCAGCTCTGAAATGAAAGCCCTCCTTGTAGGGCTCCTTCACACGTCAGTTATTTTTCTCGTGCCCAAAAATTGGTTTCATTGGTAGTTTTTATCAGAGTGTCAAAGATTGAGGTCTGTGTCAGATTCTACCATCAGAGTTTCATCAGCTTTTCTCATATGAAAATAAAAATCTGATGGAAATTTCTCAAGCTTTTCCTTTGTGCGGGTGCAGAAGACCATTTTCTCCATATCAGGGTAGAGGCATCGGTGTAGCGGTTGGACAGCAATTGGATCCTGAATATAAATCCTGAATAACATGGGGACGAGTGCTATCCATCAAAATGATGAATAGCACACAGATCGCGTCCGAGTGCTGTCTTATTTTGTTCACAGACCCATAGACTTGCATTGGCGAGTTTGATCCTGTACTCAGATCAATATCAAAAAAGTCTCTGTGCATTTTGCAGACCACTCGGCCCAAGGAAAAAAGTCCAACATGTGAACTACCCCATAGACTAAAATAGGTATGAGTGCTATCCGTGAATTACACTTGTACGAGAAAAACTGACGTCTGAATAAGACCTTATGCTGTGCAGTTGTTTGACTTTCTTTCCCATACAAATGATATGATTTCTCTTTAGGCTATGTGCCCACGATGCAGAAATGCTCCGGATTTTTCCTGAGCGTTTCTGCATCTCCCTGGCAGAAAAAACGCATGCGGGATTGTACATGCGAATTGTACATGCATTTTCCTACAAGGAACATGCAGATGTGAAGCGTTCTTCACATGCATTTCCGCATGCAGGTTGTCAAGCGTTTTCCAAGCGATTTTAGCATCACTCAGAAAGTGCTTGACAACTTGGACACACTATATAAATCCAT
This sequence comes from Phyllobates terribilis, assembly GCF_046119375.1. Lineage (NCBI taxonomy): Eukaryota > Metazoa > Chordata > Amphibia > Anura > Dendrobatidae > Phyllobates > Phyllobates terribilis. The sequence continues at coordinate 210,203,174 of NW_027362769.1, read as the reverse complement.
GCAACTGGCATGGATTTATATAGTGTGACCGAAAGAATGGTAAAAAATAAAAAATGAATATTATACTTACCTTCTGATGGCCCCCTGTGTCTTTATCCGATGCGTCCTAGCTTGCCGGCAGCTTGCGGTACACTAAAGGACCTGCCGACGTCAGCGGTCGCGTGACCCGTCACATGACTAAATGACGTTATGAAAGGTCCTTTTAGACCACCGCGAGCTGCTGGCAAGCCAGGACGCATCGGATAAAGACACAGGGGGCCATCAGAAGGTAAGTATAATATTTATTTTTTATTTTATTCTTTATTTAACAGGTTCTATGGTACCCAGGTCCGGAGGAGAGTCTCCTCTTCTCCCGACCCGGGTACCATCTGCACATTGAAACGCTTGGATTCCGCATGTACAGATGCAGTGATGCGGATTCCATGCGTTCCAATGCAAGTCAATGGCAGCAAAAACGCAGCGCTTCTGCAAAATAATTGGTAGTGCTGTGTATTTTTCCGCAATGATAATCCGCAGCGGAAATTTCCGCAGCATGTGCACAGCACATGCGGATTATCATTGGGGAACATGGCAGGCCTTCTACCAAGCATTCTTTAAGCAGTTCTGCAGCGGAATTGCCACTGCGGAAATGCTTAAAAAATGCATAGTGGGCACACAGCCTTAGACTGTTTTGGTTCTTGGCAAGCAGTTGTTGTAACCAACACCAAGGTAGCAGATGAAGCTTATGCAGATTGGTTTTTGAAACTCTAAATAATTGAAGGCCTTTGAAAGTTGTTTTTTTAAATACTTACCTTTATTTCATCATGTTACTATAAGTGCAACTTCATTTTTTGATTAATTAAACTGGCAAATTCTTGCTGTTCCTTTCTAGTTTTGTTACTGCCTCTTCCTTATCTCACAGTAGGATCAACTAAGCTGTCTATATGGGCATACAGGTCATAGGAAGCTGAATAAAATGATGCTTTGATATCTGTGATCTGATATCTGATTCCAGAGAAATCCACTTTTCTCTTATATGTAAATGAGCTATTAAGATCTATGGGCCGGACATAGATCTCCCTGAGAATCTGCCTCCAGGGAATATTATACATGAAAATGGGCATTACCAGTGTGAGACATGTAACTAACACAGAACAGTAAAACTGAACTTTGCATCATTACCAACACATTTGCTGTGGCTCTCACAGCTCTGCTGTATTGCAATACTGGCTGCCTGTGAGATGGAAGCTGAAGCTGAGAGGAACCTGCAGATATGTCAGGTATAATCACACACAGCTCTGCAGTGACATTAGGAGAGCAGACCATCAGTCATTACATATAACACTGGTAATGCCCCCTTTTATTTAAAATAATCTCTGGGGGCAGATTCTCAGGGAGATCTATGTCCGGCCCAGAGATCTTAACGGCTCATTTACATATAATAAAAATGTGGATTTCTCTGGAATAAAACATCAGATCACAGATATCAAGGTATCATTTTATTCAACTTTCTGTGATCTGCATGCTCATACAGACGGATTTTTAAGGTGGATCCTACTGACAGATGCCCATTAAAACACCAATAATTTGTTATAGCCTGGTGAAGATTTAAGTGTAAGAATCAAAACATGTTGTATATTTTGTCATTTTTTATTGTTGATCTGTTAATCAAACGTAAGTTGGATGATTCGTTTTGGCTATTGTTTTAATCCAAACATCCATGATGCAACACCCATTATAAGAAGTATCTACTTATCTCGTAACGACTCTCGTTAAAAAATATAGATTGCCGAAAGCAGCCAATTCCTTTATGTTAACTTCTACTAAGTCTAGACTAGCAATTTATAAATCACACAAATGGAGACAAGAATAACTTTTTTTATTTTTTTCCACTTCCACTTTGTTAGGTAAAGTACAATGGAACCTGGAGGCGTTATATAAATGGAGAATAAGAATGATCCAGGTTTAGTGTTCTCTTAATTAACCAACTGAGACCTTCAATACTCAAGAAATTGCCATAAACGACTAGAATGGTCAATATGTCTTCAAAGTGTTTGTGCGGTCTACTGCCAAAAGTGTCAGAAGTTTACAAGCAACTGCTTCAAGCTGGTACAAATTAAAGCTTCCGGTGACACTGGGATAACATCTAACATACGTTATGGATAAGCTGGAGGGCATGATGAGCAGATGGGTTTGTTTACTGTGAATACTGTTGGCAAAGGGCACACTAGAGACAAGACGATTGGCATGATATAGCCGGGATAAAGTAATAAGTCTCCATCGTGCAGCTGACGACTGTAGACAATCACATTACTAAGCTTCCCTGCTTTTTATGGTGATAGCTGACCTCTAGCAGAAGACCGCTTGACGTTCTAATGTGATCATGTTAATGTATTGTGCACTTTGAAGTTTGGCAAAAGTTCTTCGACCCTAGTCTCATTTTTTTTCTCTTTCGGATCCCTGACGATATGTTTGTTTAACTTCTCACAGCTGCAGATTCAGAAGTAATTCCCTTATGCTCCACACTGAAATATTCTGGGGACATTACATAAAACTGCGTGAGTGGAAGCAAATTGCCACCTGATATGTTCATTTCCAGAACTGATGTAATACTTTACATCATACCTAAAAAAAAACAAAGAAAGCACAAACCTGCCATGAGCTCTTTGTCTGCTTTGGGGACCATGCAAGCGAGAGGCAAGGGGAGCAAAGACATCGGTCTCGATTTCTTCTTCTTTCAGGAGTTTGTTAAATTTGTTTCAGAAATTAGAAATTACCCGACCTTCTGGTTACCACTGTTTCGATGCTTAGCTACATCCCGTTCTTGCAAAGATCTGTATAAACAATTATTCCTTTTGGGAATTAAGACTTGAAGAGTATTCATAACTTGACAAGTTATCACCTATAATGTGTATAAGTGATAACTTGCTAAAAGCTAGAGGTCTAACCACTGAGGCCTCCACTGTTCCGAAAAAAGGGGGTTTGAACTACTCTGCTTGAACTAGGGATCATACACACCACAGTATTATTGGTAATAGTTAGATCGACAAACATTGGATTGCATTCGGACCAATGTTATTCTATGGGCCACGCACATGTCCGATTTCTTTCCTCTGGATAGATCCTATCGGGGAAAAAAATCGCAGCATGCCCGAGTTTGATCCGATATTTGGATCACACTCAGCTATGCAAGTCAATAATTCCATGGAAACCATCGGACTGACACAATGGAGAAGATGGATGAATTATTTTCTACATCTTCTCATCTGAGAGAATTAGATCACACTTAGGCTATGTGCCCACGATGCAGAAATGCTCTGGATTTTTCCTGAGCGTTTCTGCATCTCCCTGGCAGAAAAAATGCATGCGGATTGTACATGCGGATTGTACATGCGGATTGTACATGCGTTTTTCCTGCTAGGGACAAGCGTAAGTGAAGCTTTTTTCACATGCATTTCCGCATATGTGTTGACAAGCGCTTTCCAAGCGATTTTAGAATCACTTGGAAAGTGCTTGAAAACTTGGTCACACTATATAAATCCATGCAACCGGCATGGATTTATATAGTGTGACCGTAAAAGAATGGTAAAAAATAAAAAATAAATATTTATTTGATGGCCCCCGGTGTCCTTCTCCGATGCATCCGGTCTCCCCGGTGTCTTGCGGTGGTTTAAAAGGACCTTCCATAACGTCATTTAGTCATGTGATGGGTCACGTGACCGCTGATGGCGGCGGTTCCTTCACATGACTAAATGACTTCATGGCAGGTCCTTTTAGACCATCGCGAGCTGCCAGGAAGCCAGGACGGATTGCTATGGAGACCGGGGGCCATCAGAAAGCAAGAATAATGTATATTTTTTATTTTAATTCTTTTTTTTTACAGGTACTATGGTACCCGGGTGTGGAGGACAGTCTCCTCTTCTCCAAACCCGGGTACCATCAGCACATTGAATCGCTTAATATCCGCATGTGCACATGTAGTGATGCGGATATTATGCGATTCCATGCAAGTCAATGGCGGCGAAAACGCCGCGATTCCGCAAAATAATTGGTAGTGCTGTGTATTTTTCCACAATGATAATCCGCAGAGGAAATTTCCGCAGCATGTGCACAGCACATGCAGATTATCATTGGGGGACATGGCAGGCCTTCTACCAAGCGGTTTTTAAGCATTTCTGCTGCGGAATTGCCGCTGCGGAAACGCTTAAAAAACACATAATAGGCACACAACCTTACACTCTGATCAAACTTGGATCAGAGTTTGATTTGGATAATTCACCCGATTCTCTCTGATGAGAGAATATACACTCCATGTATGTACATCATTGTTCCAATTCAGGTCTTTGGGACCACTTGAGGCAGCCGAGCGCTGTACTGCCTGATAAAGCCAAGTTCAGAGCTCTGCTATCTTGGCAGTCCCATAGACAATGAAAGAAAGCAGGGTGAGCTGCCACTGCTCTATTCAAACTTGTCCTTTTTGAGCCCATTCTTGGGATTGATCAGACCCTCAGAGATCAGCTGTCAAAACTCCAGAAATCACCCAATTTTAACCAATTCTGTGGATTGATATTTAATTATCAAATTGGGAATAACTATTTAAAATCTAGAAAGTAACAAAGTTTTAGTTTTTGTCCCTTTAACCCCTTCACGACCTATGACGTATAGGTATGTCATAGGTCATGTCCCAATGAATGCCGATTTGTGGCCGGCGTTCATAGGAGATGATGATTTTTGCTACACATAGCAGGGCTGGTGCCCTGCTATGTGTAGCACAGGTGATCGGATGATCGCAGCTTCAAGACTCTTCAGGAGACTATTGAAGCAAGTAAATAGTAGAAAAAAAAGTTTCAAAAAATATTAAGAAAATATAAAAGTTCAAATCACCCCCCTTTTGCCCCATTCAAAATAAATAAAACAATAATAAGTAAAAAGAATACACATATTTGGTATCGCTGCATTCAGAATCGCCCGATCTATCAAAATTTAAAAACGATTAATTCAATCGGTAAACAGCATAACAAGAAAAAGAGTCACAACGCCAGAATTAAGTTTTTTTTGGTCACCACAACATTGCAATAAAATGCAACAATAGGCGATCAAAACATCGTAATTACGCCAAAATGGTATCAATAAAAATGTCAGCTAAGCACACAAAAAATAAGCGCTTATCCAGCACCAGATCACGAAAAAGTAGATGTTACAAGTCTCGGATAATGGCGCCATTTTTTTTCATTACAAACTTTGGATTTTTTTCTCACCACTTAAATAAAAAAGAGCCTATACATGTTTGGTATCTTCAAACTTGTAATGACCTAGAGAATCGTAATGGCAGGTCAGTTTAAGCATTTAATGGACATGGTAAATAAAATCCCAAAGCACAATTGTAGAATTGCACATTTTTTGCAATTTCACGGCACTTGGAATTTTGTTTCCTGTTTTCCAGTACACTACATGGGAAAATCAATGCTGTCGTTCAAAAGTACAACCCGTCCTGCAAAAAACAAGCCCTAACATGGCCATATTGACAAAAAATTAAAAAAGTCATGGCTCTGGGAAGAAGGGGAGCAAAAAATGTAATGCAAAAACGGAAAATCTCAAGGTCGTGAAGGGGTTAATATTATCACATATAGAGGCAACAGTTTGAACTATTTATTTCTGAGGGTGCAGATAAAGAAATCTTCAGGAATCATCTGCTAGAGGCATACAGAATCATACCCTGGCAGTAGCTGCTGCAGGGGAAATGTATCACATGTTGTGTGTGTATGGTCGTCTAAGACTATGTGATGAGCAAAAAACGTTGCTTTATCATCATACCACCAAACAAAAAATAGAATAAAACGCGATGAAAAAGACGAATGTAAATGAAAATGGTACCACTGGAAACGTCATCCTGTCCCACAAAAAAACAAGCCACCTTACAGCTCTATCAGCTGAAAAATAAAAAAGTTATAGCTCTCAGAATAAAGCGATGCAAAAAAAAATCTTTTTTCGATAAAATGTTTTTTTTTTGTGTAAAAGCGCCAAAACATAAAAAAATATATAAATGTGGTACCGCTGTAAACTGTATACTGTACTGTATACTGACCCGAAGAATAAAGCTGCTTTATCAATTTTACCACATGCGGAACTGCATAAAAAAAACAAAAAAAAACAATTCCTGAATTGTTGGTTTTTGTTTACTCTGCCTCTCAAAAATCGGAATAGAAAGCGATCAAAAAATATAATTTGCCTGAAAATGGTACCAATAAAAACGTCAACTCGTCCCTCAAAAAACAAACCGTCACATGACTCTGTCGGCCGAAATATAGAAAAAGGGCTAGGGTTATACTAGGGTTAGGGTTGTGCTAGGGTTAGGGTTGTGGTAGGGTTAGGGTTAGGGTTGTGTTAGGGTTAGGATTGTGCTAGGGTTAGGGTTAGGGTTGTGGTAGGGTTAGGGTTATGGATGTGCTAGGGTTAGGGTTGTACTAGGGTTGGGGTTGTGGTAGGGTTAGGGTTAGGGTTGTGCTAGGGTTAGGGTTGTGCTAGGGTTAGGGTTGTGGTAGGGTTAGGGTTGTGCTAGGGTTGGGGTTGTGCTAGGGTTGGGGTTGTTTTAGGGTTGGGGTTGTGTTAGGGTTGGGGTAGTTTTAGAGTTGCGGTTAGGGTTGTGTTGGGTTTGTTTTTTTTTCAAAAGTTAAGAAAAAAAATGATGTTGATATGGCGACTAGTGTTGAACGCAAGTGCTCGCTACTTGAGTTTGCGTCGGGTGCTTGGGTATGGACCTAGTATCGCGGATGCTCGAGTGACATGCTCAAGTCTCCATCCCATATGTTTTGCTGCTGTTATACAGCCAAAAAAACTTCACGGGGATTGCCTGTCATGCACGACCATGTTTTTTTGGGGTGTCTAACAACAGTGAAACATGCGGGACGGGGACTCGAGCATGTCACTTGAGCACCTGCAATACATGGTGCATACCCAAGTATCTGATGCAAACTCAAGTAGCGAGCACTTGCGCACAAGACTAATGACAACTTATTCAATATAATGACATAATGTTATCAAATTCAGTGTCGTACCTCTGGGTTCAAAATGTTCACTATACCCCTTGATAAAATCCTTAAGGGGTCTAGTTTCCAAAATGGGGTCAATTGTGGGGGGGTTTCCACTGTTTAGGCACATCAGGGACTTTCCAAACGTGACATGGTGTCTGCTAATTATTCAAGCAAATTTTACATTCATTCAAAAAGTCAAATGGCGCTCCTTCCCTTCCGAGCCCTGACGTGCGCCCAAACAGTGGTTTTCCCCCACATATGGGGTATCGGCGTGCTCAGGTCCATTTTTTCCTGTTACCATTGCAAAAATAAAAAAATTTCGGTTTAAAGTAACATTTTTTGTGAAAAAGTTAAATGTTCATTTTTTTCTTCCATATTCCAAAAATTCCTGTGAGGAACCTGAAGGGTTAATAAACTTCTTGAATGTGGTTTTGAGCACTTTGAGGGGTGCCATTTTTAGAATGGTGTCAATTTGGGTATTTTCTGTCATAAAGGCCCCTCAAAGTCACTTCAAATGTGATGTGGTCCCTAAAAAAATGTTTTTGTAAATTTTGTTGGAAAAATGAGAAATCGCTGGTCAACTTTTAACCCTTATAACTTCCTAACAAAAAACATTTTGGTTCCAAAATTGTGTTCATGTAAAGTAGACATGTGGGAAATGTTATTTAGTAACTATTTTGTGTGACATATCTCTCTGATTTAAGGGCATGAAAATTCAAATTTTAAAAATTTCAACTTTTCGACAAAATTTCCGATTTTTTTCACAAATAAACGCAAGTAATATAAGAAGTTTTACCACTATCATGTAGTATAATATTTTACAGAAAAGAAGTCTCAGAATCAGTGGGATCCGTTGAAGCGTTCTAGAGGTATTACCTCATAAAGTAACAGCGGTCACTGGTCACCGGTCATTAACGTGGAAACCACCTTCTGGGATAAAGGGGTTAAACAATCAGTCATTTTCTGATGACACTTTCCCTTTAAATTTATGTCTATGCAAAGGATTTAGAACTGCAATATTAATAAATTAGTCATCACCAAATTTTGACCATAAAAATAATTTTGATAGTAGATGGAGATTTCCTTTAAAGCATGCAGATTTTATTTTCAGATAGAGCTGTTTAAAGTCATAAATTCATAAAAGGCCATTTATTTGCATATGTATTCTCAAACGTTCCAAAGAAATATTATTTTTGCTTCCCGTACGTAGTTTGCAGAGTGCGCTCATGCTTTACAAGCGCCACATTGCCATATATATTTATACGTTTTAACTTTTATCTACTTCTAAAGGGATGAGTCATTAGAAACCCATGGGACTTGTGTGGTCATTTGCTGCTACTGAATCCTGGTGTTTTCCTGAGGTCCAGTATTATAGACATGATGCCAAATATAGCCCAGTATTGATCAGTGTGAGTCAGGTTTTCAAATTCATTTTATTAAGCCGAAATGTGAAGTTAAAAAAAATGTCAAGAGAGAAATGTAGCCAATGCAAAATCTGTATTTAGGATTTTTTTTCAATGTGGGGCTTAAGTATACAGTATATTATTTGTACTGTATATTTATATGATAGAGACTCTTCAAGGATTGACCTCTGCCCTTGACCCAGCCTTGTTCCCTGTTTATCTTGCTCTGTAACACCAGGATGCCCTTCTGTAACTGACTCTTTAACTGCCAGATTGCTCTCTCTGCCTTACCTCTTGGTCTTGAACCCAACTATCCCCTGACTATAGTTTTGGCTTTCGATTTTATCATTGTCCTTGTTCCTCTTGTTCTGAGATGGCTTGTATGTGGTTTCCTTCATCTTATGCAACGAGCCAGGCCAGAAGCTACTGTATGAATACAACCCAGGGTCCCCTCCACCAAGAGCCAAAAACCTGTATAGGAGTCACATGATGTGAAAAGTCTGTCTGTGAACATCTTATATAACATAATAATAATAATAATCTTATTTGAGATAACAAATCTCTTTACAATCTCTTATTGGTTTAAATCACCCATGTAAAGAGTTACGGAGTCCTCTTGAGCTGGCATATCCAGTTACACCATCCCCATAAAAGTTCATACAGTTATGATACATAGTCTCATGCTATCCTATGTTTCCAATAATAAGATAGAATATCACAAGTGTTAATATTCTCTAAAATTCCGACATACTAAACCATAGGAATATTTAATAAGAAGAAATGATTCTTTGTATGAATATCATGGTAAAATGGAGAAGAAGTTATGTGCTTCTCAATACATCATTCCCGGAGCAAAGGGAAAGACATGGATTTGATTTTAATTATTTCTATCTGTACTGGTTACTGAGGATTTGGTTGGCTCTGCTGATTCAGATGACTCTTATTAGACAGATCTTTAGCAGTGACATATAAAGTGATGAGCGATAAAAGCAGATGGTTGGACAATGGCTGATATACAAAAACCTCAAAGCTCCATAGTCTTTCTTAGATCATCTGCACCTCCTTCTGATGTGTGGAGATAAGAATGTTCTACCTTAACCTTTTTTGTCTTGTCGGCCATTACAGAGAGTGTTGAATATGAATCAGGGCCCTGTTAACACAGTATCAGCATGGATTTATGCAAGACTAGAAGCCTTAGTAATTGGCCGAACTAGATTTAGTAAGAATGCCTGTTCCCTATCATTAGCCCATGTAAATATGGCAGCAAGGAGCTGATGAATGAGTAAATGCATCTTTTATGGAGCGAAAAGAATCATCATTGTCGGTCAGTCTCAGAATTATTTAAACCTTTCATAACAAGCATCCTTAATAGTTATTAGAGCCCATTTGCCTGTAATGATCTTCTACAAATGTGATACAAAGCTAGTTAAGTCAGACGATTTTGAAGGCCAGGCCAGAATCTTTCATGACTTCATATGAAACCAAGTCTTGTGTCACGGGGATACTGCAACAGAGAGTGGTTTCCTCTATTTCAGGGGTCCGAAGATCGCAGCTTTTGCCAACACGCACGCCTGCACTGGTTGGATCTGCTTTGCTTTCTAGGTAGCTATGCAGATTTCCCTTGTTCATTGGCTGCAAGGGTTAAACTCTCTTGCTTAACTCAGGAGACATCTCAGCTGTTCTGATTTTCTCCACTCCCCTCTGGTATAAGTACTCACTAGTGATGAGCGAGCACTAAAATGCTCGGGTTCTCGAAGCTCGGGTCGAGCATATTGGAATACTCGGGTGCTCGACCTGAGCAACGAGCCCAATGTAAGTCTATGGGAAACTGGAGCATTTTTCTGGCGGTCCCCCCCAGCGGTCTGCAGAAGGTCAAAAATTGCCCAAATCGATGGTAACAGTGCTCAATTAAACATCAGGCAGGCAGAATATATAGGCAGACAGGCAAGCAGGGTATATAGGAGGGTGCATGAAAAACATAGCAAGGCACTTGGAACACACTAGTGCCCTCCGATTTTCATGCACCCGTCTCTTTAAAAAAGCCGGCCGGCAATTCATCAGCGGCATACACCGGTACCCGACAATTTAGAACAGAAAGAATAGAGCATCACTCATAGATTAGATAGATAGAAACATGTCAGTCACATATATAATAAGTACTGTGACAGTGTTGATTACTGTACTTGTCATTTAGTGTTAAAATAAAGCGGAGGTTAAGCAGACGGCTGGGGCAGATGTTTGAAGCCTGGGAAGAGGATAATACCCACGGAGCTTCCCAGGCTACTAATATCAGCCCCCAGCTGAATACCTAGCCTTTACTAGCTATTAAAATGGGGGACCCAAAAAAAAAATGACTTGGGGTCCCCCCTATTTTAATAGCTAGCAAAGGCTAGACAGACAGCCGGGGGCTGATATTAATAGCCAAGGAAGGGTGCCATGAATATTGGCCCCCTCCCAGGCTAGAAACACCAGCTGTCAGCCGCCCCAGAAATGGCGCATCCAGAGGATGCGCCAATTCTGGCACTTAGCCTCGCTCTTCCCACTGCCCTGTAGCGGTGGCAGTGGGGTAATAGGGTTGGGGTTGATGTCAGCTTATAATGCCAGCTGACATCAAGCCCAGGTTAGTAATGGAGAGGAGTCTATAAGACACCCCCATTACTAACCCCATAGTCAAAGTTAAAAAAAACCACAAACACCCAGAATAAAGTCCTTTAATTGAAATAAAGACATTCGTTTAATGCTCTAAATTAAACCCTACTTACCGTATCGCCCATTCCAGCTGAAGCCAACGATCTCCTGCAATAAAAATAAAATAATAAACTAACCTCATCCTTACTAGTGTTGAGCCACCCCCGTAGTGTTCGAGTTCGGTTCGGTTCGTCGAACACCCGTGTGTTCGCCGAACTGTTCGTCGAACACCTTCGAACACCGTTAAAACCAATGGCAGGCAAACAAAAACACATAGAAACACATAGAAAACACCTTCAAAGGTGTCCAAAAGCTGACAAACTGCTCAGAAGACACAACTAACACATGGAAAAGTGACAAGTACATATAGTTATGCGAAAAGAAAAGAGGTGGAGGAGTAAAAGGAGGGGGAGACACAGATATAGGCATGTCATGCCCTTCTAAAATCCAAAAAGTGAGAAGCCGACACGTTCAGTCCGCTCCTGCCCGTGCCACCTCCGCGTCGCGGTGAACCCTGACGGCCAGGCCCCCTCTCCCAATACTGGTGCCTGTCCGCTGGTGGGTCGAGCGAGCCCCCCTGTGGTGGAGGCAGCTCTAAGCTTTTTAATTTAAATTGTCTCTCTAATTTGAATAAATACACTTTAAATCCATTTACAAGGATCTATTGGAGGGCAAGTCTCATGCCAGCAGCCGCGTAATTCCAGCTCCAGTAGCGTCCACTAAAGCTGCTGCAGTTAAAAAGCTTTTATAAGGATCGAGCTCGGCTGTCCACCGCAAGGCATCCTACTGCCAGTCCCAGCCCCTATGCCTTGGGGTGCCTCCTGATGCTCTTCACTGAGTATCCCGTGGTCCCGAAGCATTTCCTTTGAAAAAATTAAGTGTCCAAACTACAGGTGGTGTAGCTTGCTTAACAGCCGGGATAATCCGCTGACTAGCAGACACTGCTACTAGGCACAAAGTATTTCCTGGGCTAGATGCAGTTAAAAATTTGTAATTAGATACTCTCGTTGGATGCTGAGAAAGCATTCCATAGAGTCTCCTGGCACGCCATATATGATTCTCTTAAAAAGCTTGGGGTAGGGGTCTAGGGGACCCTTTTATAGCCAAAATCACGGCCGTGTATCGCAATACGTCACCTAGGCTGAAGATAAATGGAACTGTAGCACCCTGAGGGCTCGGTTGCTACAGAGGTATTGCACCTCACCCAGAGGTGTGATATCTCACTCTCAGGTAAGGATGTAGTGTGGATCAGGACCCGACACCTGCATGCATTACACCACATTGCCGTGGGGCAGGGCGACCAATATGCCCCTGAGATGGGCACGACAGTCCCTGTCCCTGGCTGGAGTGGGGGGAGGGAACACTGAGGAAGGGGAACCCTGTAGTGCAGGAGCAGGGAGGAAGCAGTTCCTGGGTGCATTGAGAAGGGAGTATGCACCATCTTAGTTCAGTGCAGAGAAGTCTGAGCAGAAGTGGCAGGGAGCAGGGGCTCTGCATGAGTTCTGCTCCGGAGGCAGGCCTAGTAACAGAGGCCCAGGCCTGGAAGAGGGAGAAGGAAGGAAGAGGAGCGGAGAAGGCTCCAGGAACGAGGAACGAAGGGATCCCAGGGGTGCGGACGGGCGAGTCGCCACCGCACGCCCGAATCCACCTGCGTGGAGGGGTCAGGCAAGGGGGAGACCGGTCCCCGAAACTAGTGGAGGCAGGAAACGACCCTCAGCTAGAAACAGGAGGCTGTGACATTTTATGTGGCGCAGCCCCTCGCTACACCCGCTAGGAAGGCACCACATAGGGTCAGGGAAACTGGCGCCAAGTTTACCAAGAGGAGGCCCGAGGCAGCCGGACAGAAGGGTTGGTAAGAAAGGCCAGACAAAGGACACACAAAGGGGGTCCTGTGAAGCGCTCCAAAGTTATCTGGGAGTTGTCTGAGCCCCTCACCTGGTGAGCACAGTACGACGTGGGCAGCCGTTACCTGCAGACGTGGTCTGGATAATAAGAACTGTGAGTAAAGGCCCTGGACTGCATCACTGACTCCGTGTCGTTACTGCTTCTGCCCTGCACCATCACCCCCATCCTCCGCATACACTGCCCTGAGGCTATACTCCTCCCGTGGGGAGTTATGCTACGCTCTGCTGCACCCACAACACCAGCCTCAGCGGTCTGCCCTGGAGCGGCGGTTCACTCTGACCGCAATCCACGGGTGGCGTAGTCGGACATTTAAACATCAAAACCACATAAATAGTTCCGCCACTGGTTTGACCGCCCTGAGCCACGGAACCGGGTCGCCGCCACGGAGACTACAACCACCAGCATCCACCAAAAAGGGTCCGGCTCCGGGTGTCCCAAGGCCCAGGGGGCGCGTCAGAACATTTTCATCACCTTTCACAATCACCAATGGGACAAGGCAGGGATGATCTCTGTCCCCTCTCTTATACATCCTAGTGACGGAGCACCTGCTCTCATCAATTCGCCATAACCCCAATATTAGGTGGATTGAGGTGGGAGGCACCGAGTACAAGTGCTCTCTATTTGCTGATGATGTCCTAGTATATATCACTCAATCACATATATCCATCCATGCTGTTATGGCTGAAATAGATCACTTTGTTACATGGTCAAATTTTAAAATCAATGCAGCGAAGTCTGAGGCCCTCGATGTCTCCCTCCCCAAATCCATATAGGATTCCATCCAGTCCAACTTTCCCTTTGCCTGGCCCTCACAGGGTATAAAATACTTAGGAATTCCTATTCATAGAGACCTCTCCCATCTATGTTATCTTAATTTTGGGCCCTTTATTGAACAACTCCATACAGACCACGGTTGGCAAGTTAGAACTGTAAGATTCACTACGTGAACCACTGGTGTTTTGTGGAAAAGCACATGTACACTGTGTTCCAAATTATTATGCAAAAAGTGTTTAGGAGTGATAAGGGAAGAATTTGTTTGTTTGTCAGTTAAACTCATTGATGGTGATGTGTGTCAGGGCTCTTTATATCACTGTAAGCAATTGCAGACACCTGTGCTAATTAGTTTGGCAGGTGTGTCCAATGAAAGGCAAGACTACTTAAGAAGGCTGTCTCACATTATTAAGCAGCCTACATTTTCTGCCAAAATGAGAAAGAAAAAGGATGTGTCGGCTGCTGAGAAGCAACAAATTGTGGAGTGTTTAGGTCAAGGCATGACTACAATCAACATTGTGCGATGATCAGGATGAAGTGTCTTGGCAATCAAGAAGTATGTAGCTGATTCACAGTACACACGTGTGCGTGCTGATAAGGGCAAATTGAGGACTCTTTCCTACAGGCAATTACGTCAGGTTGAAAGAGCAGCGGCAAAAAAGCCTTGTCATAGCAGCAGACAAGTTTTTGAAGCTGCTGGTGCCTCCAACGTCCCCCGAACAACAAGATGCAGGGTCCTTCAGAGGTTTGCAGCTGTGCATACGCCATCCTGTCGACCTCCTCTATCCACTTCACACAAGCAGAAACGGCTCCAGTGGGCCAAACATTACATGAAGACTGATTTCAAAACTGTTTTGTTCACGGATGAGTGCCGTGCAGTGCTCGATGGTCCAGATGGATGGAGTGGAGGATGGCTGGTTGATGGACACCCCACGCAAACACGACTACAGCGCCAACAAGGAGGAGGTGGAGTAATGTTTTGGGCTGGAATCATGGGGAGAGAGATTGTCTGCTCCTTTAGGATCCCTGAAGGCGCTAAAGATGAACTCCATAATGTATGTGGATTTTCTCAAACAGCACTTCCTGCCATGGTTCAAGAAGAAGAACCGTGTATTTCACAGCAAGATCATTTTTTTGCATGATAATGCACCATCTCATGCTGCACATAAAACATCTGCATCTCTGGCTGATATGGGCATAAAAGGGGACAAACTTATGGTGTGACCCCCATGCTCCCCTGACCTCTACCCCATTCAGAACCTTTGGAGCATCATTAAAAGGAGTGTCTATGATGGCGGGAGGCAGTTCACATCTAAGCAACAGCTCTGGGAGGGTATTCTGTCCTCATGCAAAACAAATGAAGCAGAAACCATCCAAAACCTGACAAATTCAATGGACGAGAGAGTTCAGAAGCTCCTTTCGAACAAGGGGTCCTATGTGAAAATGTAACATCACCTAGAATAAAGTTTTGAGTTGAAAACTGTTTGATTTCAGTTTCTAACAACCTGCTAATGCTTATAATTTCAAAAATGACCATTTTTTTGGTCTTTATTAAAATGAAAAGGTTGATCGAAAAGTTTGGGGGATCTAAGAGTGTGGCAACCCAGTAGTCATGATTACTTCGAATTCTGACAATATGAGGGTCATGCTGCAGGTAGTGCAGCAAGAAGGCACTTATGTGTCTTGCGCATCTCGGAGCCCCAAAATTATTTTCCGGGCTAGATGCAGCTAAAAATTATTATTAATTTTAAATCTGGTGAAGCTTTAGTATAGATGGCCTAATAGGATCAGTGCTGCACACTGCTACAAAGCCCAAATTATTTTCCAGTCAAGATACAGATAAACATGATTAGTAATTTTAAATCTGGTGGAGCTTATTATAGATGGCCTAATAGAATCAGTGCTGCACACTGCTACAAAGCCCAAATTATTTTCCAGCCAAGATACAGATAAACATGATTAGTAATTTGAAAGCTTAAAACGGTTGGTAGGGTGATTTTAACCAATCATCAAGCTTTTACTCTCCCCAGGATGACACAGGGGTAGAAAAGTCGTTTCGGATCCATGATTTGTTCATCTTTATGAACGTGAGTCTGTCTACATTATCAGTGGAGAGCCGCGTGCGCTTATCTGTCAGCACACCACCAGCAGCGCTGAACACACGTTCAGACAGAACGCTGGCTGCGGGGCATGACAAGATCTCCAAGGCGTAAGTGGCTAGCTCCGGCCATTTATCCAGATTGGAAGCCCAAAAAGAGCAAGGGTCCAGTGACACAGTCATGGCTTCAATGTTTACTTGGAGATACTCCTGTACCATCGTCTCTAGGCGTTGACTATGTGTCAGACTTCTTGTCTCCTGTGGCCTTGCAAAGGATGGGCTAAAAAAGTGGTGAAATGATTCCGCAAAATTGATGCTACCAGCAGATACTGTGGTTCTGTTACGGTTTGAGTGCTGAACACTTGACGGTCCCACGGTTGGCAAGTTGGAACTGTGAGATTCACTACGTGCACCACTGGTATTTTGTGGAAAAGCACATGTAAGATTCTGCAACAGTCTCTGCTGATACTCCTGCATGCGTGCATCCCATTCTATGGCAGGAATAATTTCTGCAAATTTACTTTTGTACCGGGGATCTAACAGTGTGGCAACCCAGTAGTCAGGATTATTTCTAATTCTCACAATTCGAGGGTCATGTTGCAGGTAGTGCAGCAAGAAGGCACTCATGTGTGTTGCGCATCCAGGAGCACCAAGTCCCTGTTGTGTTGGTGGCGAGGTAACAATCATGCTTCCTTCCTCTGTCCTCTCCCCCCAACCTCGCACAACAGAAATGTGATCAAGGTCTCCCTCATCTGATGAGTCTTCCATCAGTTCGTCCTCCACTTCTTCCTGGGCTCCTGCACCTTCCTCACTAGTTTGGCTGCTACCATGCGCCCTGGTAAAACCATCTCCCCCACCCTCACATGCCTGCCGCCTTGGTGCTGCCAACCGTCTGGACCTTGCAGATGTTAGCCCTTCCGCATACAACTCCTCCTCCTCTACTTCCTCCACCTCCTCTTGTGCCACCACCTGACTCCGAATTCTGTTTAACATGTGCTCCAGCATGTAAATCACCGGAATAGTCATGCTAATAATGGCATCGTCAGCACTAAACATCTTCGTCGCCATTTCAAAACTGTGCAGAAGGGTGCATAGGTCCCTGATCTGAGACCACTCCTCCAGCGTGATTTGCCCCACCTCTGGATCTCGTTGGCCCAGGCTATACGTCAGAACGTATTGCACCAGGGCTTGTCGGTGCTGCCACAGTCGCTGCAACATGTGCAGAGATGAATTCCACCGGGTAGGCACATCGCATTTTAGCCGGTGAAGTGGCAGGCCCAACGACTTCTGTAGAGATGTAAGTCGCTGAGCTGCGGGATGCGAACGGCGGAAGTGAGCACACAGCGACCGTGCCCTCTGCAGAAGGCCATCTAGTCTGGGATAGTGGGCTAAAAATTGCTGGACAACCAGGTTCAACACGTGAGCCATACAAGGCACGTGTGTGACATTGCCCCGGCGAAGGGCCGCACCCAGGTTTGCAGCATTGTCGCACACGGCCTTCCCTGGTTTCAGGTCCAGTGGAGACAACCATTCATGAAATTGGTTCTCCAGAGCTGACCACAACTCCTCAGCTGTGTGACTCACATTTCCCAGACATTTCAATGTAAAAACCGCCTGATGACATTGAGCCCTACTGCCAGCATAGTAAGGAGGTGTGCAGGATCCCTTCTGCGCAGTTAGAAAGCTTGTGGCAAGACCAGACAGGCTTTGGGTGCAGGTGGAAGACTGAGAGGAGGTTGAGGAGGCAGAAGCAGTGGAGGAACTTTGACATAAAGAGGATTGATGCACAACTCGTGGGGACGGCAAGACTTGGACAGCAGCCCCTTGTCCTGCTGTCACCATAGTTACCCAGTGCCCAGTCAGCGACATGTAACGCCCCTGTCCATGCCTACTCGTCCAAGTGTCTGTGGTGAAATGCACCCTGTCACACACAGAGTTTCTCAAAGAAGCGGTGATGTTGTGTGCGACATGCTGGTGGAGCGCAGGCACACCTTTCTTTGAGAAGTACTGCCGACTGGGCATCTGGTACTGGGGCACTGCAACGGACATAAGGTCTCGAAAATCCTCTGTGTCCACCAGGCGGAAAGGCAGCATTTCTGTAGCCAAGAGCTTGCAGATGGTGAAATTCAACCTCTTAGCTTTCTCATGGCTAGGAGGAAATGGTCTTTTACTTGTCCACATCTGAGGGACCGAGGGCTGGCTATTGTGCTTAGACGGGGTTGATAAGGGTGTCCCCGGCAAACTGCCGGTCTGTGAGGAAGATGCAGGCGGACATGTTAGGTTGCCTTGATTCAAAGGTGGTGCTATCGATGTCGGACAGCGCTCAACACCAGCTGGTGTTACCACCTCCAAAGAAAATGATGACCTGCCAATCACGCTGGCTGTTGCGGG
This sequence comes from Phyllobates terribilis, assembly GCF_046119375.1. Lineage (NCBI taxonomy): Eukaryota > Metazoa > Chordata > Amphibia > Anura > Dendrobatidae > Phyllobates > Phyllobates terribilis. The sequence continues at coordinate 210,184,908 of NW_027362769.1, read as the reverse complement.
TAAAGAGGTGGCAGGTCTGCGCCCCAAAACAGGTGTGACTGCTGTCCCCCCAGTCACAGAGGATGAAGAGGCCGCGGATGCACAAGATATGGCAGACGGTGGTTGGCCCGGCCGGCTAGGCCGCATTGTAGCACACTGAGCTTCCCACTGCAACTTATGCTTCATGTCCATGTGCCGGTTCATGCATGAAGTACTCAAACTATGTATTTTTTGGCCTCTACTTAGCTTTTGCTGACAAATGTTACAGATAACACGAGTTGGGTCATCTTTATCGATCTGAAAAAATGCCCAGGCTATGCAAGGCTTAGCACCCATGCGACCTGAAGAGCCACCATGACTTGTGGTGAGAGGCAGAGTTGTGTTTGAGGATGCAGTTGTTGACGTGCTTCCAGTACTACGTCTCTGTCCAGGAAGGCGCAACCTGACCTCGTCGTCACTAGCATCTTCCTCCACCTCCTCTGCTGACCTCATCTCTTGGCTGACTGTGGGTTGACAGTAAGTGGGATCTCCAACCTCATCATCATCACTCTGTGCGTTATCACACCCGTCGTCCTCAGAGCCAACCTGTTCCTGCCCTGACAAAAAACTAAAGTTGTCGCTCCAATCAGGTATTTGAGTCTTATCATCGTCTTCCTCATTGTCTCCACCAACAGGAGTTACAGTTTGGGAATGAGGGTCTACATTATGGTCAGAACCTTCTGCGTCTGGTCCTGGATCTGACTCATAAAGATTCTGGGCATCAGTGCAGATCATTTCCTCGTCTGGATTCACAGAAGCGCTGGAGTCGACCTCTGATTCCCAGGCTATAGTATGAGTAAACAGCTCTGCAGACTCAACCATCTGTTCTACCTCATACTCAGATGGGCAGCTGGAGATTTGGGAGCTGTGAGGAAGCAAGTGCGATTGGGGTGACACCTTTGAGGACTGGAGTATTTGTGATGTTGAAGTTGATGTGGAGGAGAGCCCACTTAAAGGAGCACTTGATATCCGTTGAAGCACCTGCTGTTTTTGTGCCTCATCTGGAATTTGTAGCGATTGGCGTGGCCGTAAGAAAGGGATCTTATCACATTGTCCGCTAAAAGAAGTAGACATTTTAGTTTGGCTGGAAGATGGTCTTTCTTCTGCAGATGTTACTGTTGCTTTAACACCTACCCCACGGACACAACCTTTTTTCCCCTTCCCAACACGCCTATTCCCCTTTCCACCAGCAGCAGGCCTTTTTCCACTCATTTTGGTGGTTAACTAATTCACAACTCTGGAGTTGTTTGCACAAAAAAACAATGGATGGGAACCGAGCAGAGCTGAGTGGCCAAACTGTGGTATTAGGCCAAAACTATTGGCTGGGTTAGATGCAGAAAAAAATTATATTCAATTTGCAACCTGATGGAGGTCAGTATAGATGGACTAATAGAACAAGTCCCACACACAGCTAGAAGCCCAAATATTTTTTCAGAGGTAGATGCAGAAAATTTTTTTATTCAGTTTGCAACCTGATGGAGGTCTGTATAGATGGATTAATAGAACAAGTCCCACACACAGCTACAAGCCCAATATTTTTTCAGAGGTAGATGCAGAAAAAAAATATATTCAATTTGCAACCTGATGGAGGTCAGTATAGATGGACTAATAGAGAAAGTCCCACACACTGCTAGAAGGCCAAATATTTTTTCAGAGCTAGATGCAGACAAAAATTATTTTGAATTTGCAACCTGATGGAGGTCAGTATAGGTGGACTAATAGAACAAGTCCCACACACTGCTAGAAGGCCAAATATTTTTTCAGAGCTAGATGCAGAAAAAAATTATATTCAGTTTGCAACCTGATGGAGGTCTGTATAGATGGATTAATAGAACAAGTCCCACACACAGCTAGAAGCCCAAATATTTTTTCAGAGGTAGATGCAGATAAAAATTATTTTTAATTTGCAACCTGATGGAGGTCAGTATAGATGGACTAATAGAGAAAGTCCCACACACTGCTAGAAGGCCAAATATTTTTTCAGAGCTAGATGCAGATAAAAATTATTTTTAATTTGCAACCTGATGGAGGTCAGTATAGATGGACTAATAGAGAAAGTCCCACACACTGCTAGAAGGCCAAATATTTTTTCAGAGCTAGATGCAGATAAAAATTATATTCAATTTGCAACCTGATGGAGGTCAGTATAGATGGACTAATAGAACAAGTCCCACACACAGCTAGAAGCCCAAATATTTTTTCAGAGGTACTGTAGATGCAGATAAAAATTATTTTTAATTTGCAACCTGATGGAGGTCAGTATAGATGGACTAATTCAACAAGTCCCACACACAGCTAGAAGCCCAATATTTTTTCAGAGGTAGATGCAGAAAAAAATATATTCAGTTTGCAACCTGATGGAGGTCAGTATAGATGGAGTAATAGAACAAGTCCCACACACAGCTAGAAGCCCAAATATTTTTGCAGAGGTAGATGCAGATAAAAATTATTTTTAATTTGCAACCTGATGGAGGTCAGTATAGATGGACTAATAGAGAAAGTCCCACACACTGCTAGAAGGCCAAATATTTTTTCAGAGCTAGATGCAGATAAAAATTATATTCAATTTGCAACCTGATGGAGGTCAGTATAGATGGACTAATAGAGAAAGTCCCACACACTGCTAGAAGGCCAAATATTTTTTCAGAGCTAGATGCAGATAAAAATTATATTCAATTTGCAACCTGATGGAGGTCAGTATAGATGGACTAATAGAACAAGTCCCACACACAGCTAGAAGCCCAAATATTTTTTCAGAGGTACTGTAGATGCAGATAAAAATTATTTTTAATTTGCAACCTGATGGAGGTCAGTATAGATGGACTAATAGAGAAAGTCACACACACTGCTAGAAGGCCAAATATTTTTTCAGAGCTAGATGCAGAAAAAAATTATATTCAGTTTGCAGCCTGATGGAGGTCAGTATAGATGGACTAATAGAGAAAGTCCCACACACTGCTAGAAGGCCACATATTTTTTCAGAGGTAGATGCAGAAAAAAATATATTCAGTTTGCAACCTGATGGAGGTCTGTATAGATGGATTAATAGAACAAGTCCCACACACAGCTAGAAGCCCAATATTTTTTCAGAGGTAGATGCAGAAAAAAATATATTCAGTTTGCAACCTGATGGAGGTCAGTATAGATGGACTAATACAACAAGTCCCACACACTGCTAGAAGCCCAATATTTTTTCAGAGGTAGATGCAGAAAAAAATATATTCAGTTTGCAACCTGATGGAGGTCTGTATAGATGGATTAATAGAACAAGTCCCACACACAGCTAGAAGCCCAATATTTTTTCAGAGGTAGATGCAGAAAAAAATATATTCAGTTTGCAACCTGATGGAGGTCAGTATAGATGGACTAATACAACAAGTCCCACACACAGCTAGAAGCCCAATATTTTTTCAGAGCTAGATGCAGAAAAATAAATTATATTCAATTTGCAACCTGATGGAGGTCAGTATAGATGGACTAATAGAATGATGCTATGCCCAAAAGATTTTACTTCACTAGGTGCAGTAAAAAAATTGGTATTCTATACACAGGTGGTATATCTTGCAACACAGATAGGCTACTCCACTGACTAACACACTCTGCAATAGGCCAAAAAGGATTAGCTTTGCTAGATTCAGCCAAATGCTGTGAAAAAAACTTGCACAGCACTGGCACAGACCTGCCTCGCAAAAACTGATAGGAACTGATGTAACCTAGTCTTGAAAAGGACTCCAATTACAATTAGTCTTTACTCCCACAATCTATCTATTTAAGAGCACAGACCTGCCTGATAAAAGTCATAGGAAATGCTGTAACCTAGTCCTTAAAAGGACTGCAATCACAACTATTCCCTACTCCCAAGCTATCTGTAGATTTGTGCGAAAATTGGCTTGAAATTAACAAGGTATAGCGCACACAGCAACAGCGGTGCCGTCTAACACGCAGCTGCAGCAGTGAGAAAATGGTGGCGACGGGGAAAATGGCTTGGTCTTATAGGGCAAGGACATGTGACATACACTGCCAATGACACATGCCCTTGCTTGTGTGAAAAAAAGCACTTCGCTCCGTGTGTGCGCTGCTGATAGGCTGACAGATTGCACCTCCCCACTGCAAATGCGGGAAAGAGAAAAAAAAAATGGAGATCTTCATTGTTCCTGCAGAGATCCATCCCCTGCCCCTCCCCCCACCCCGCTGTACACTCAAACTGCGTATTAACATTAATTTTCATCATTACTGAGAAAAAATCCAGTTATGATTTTGGTGCACGAACAGTTATCGAACATAACCTCGAACAGCCGAATTTTTCTCAAATTGTTCGTGTTCGCCGAACGGCTCGAACACCGCCCAAAACAGCTCGAATTTGTGATTGGCGAACAGTTCGAGTAGAACAACGCTCATCTCTAATCCTTACCTTTCCATGGTTCCCAGGACAGCTTCAGCTCTGCTACATTGACATGACAGTCTGGAGCGCAGCAGAACGCTGCCATCCAGCTTGCCATGCCGCAGACACTGAGAAGCTCCTCAGTGAAGCTCCTCAGTGTCTCGCTGTGATGGCATCCAGATGAGCCGAGTTCATGTCCAATGAACTCAGCTCACCTCATGCACGTCACTGACAGCGTGGGAGAATTCTCCTGCGCATGCGGTGCCGGCAAATGAAGTCACCGCTTGAGCAGGAGAATTCTCCCACGCTGGGATGGCATTGAGATGACAGGCTGGATCTCAGCAGAGCGCTACCATCCAGCTTGTCATCCTTCAGAGACACTGCAGAGCGCAAGCATGCTTGCGCTCTGCAGTGTCTCTGAAGCGCTACCTGCAGTGTCTCTGAAGCGCTGGATCGCAGCAGAGCACTACCAACCAGCTTATCATCCTTCAGAGACACTGCAGAGCGCAGGCATGCTTACGCTTTGCAGTGTCTCTGAAGGATGACAAGCTGGATGGTAGTGCTCTGCTGCGATCCAGCACTTCAGAGACACTGCAGGTAGCACTTCAGAGACACTGCAGATCGCAAGCATGCTTGCGCTCTGCAGTGTCTCTGAAGGATGACAAGCTGGTTGGTAGCGCTCTGCTGCGATCCAGCGCTTCAGAGCTGACGCGCCCGCTGGGCCGTGGGGCACCCGGTGCCGGACCTATGGATGCCGGTATGGGGGATATCACGGTGGCTGGCCCGGTCCGTGACCCAGGGCGGTCAGTAAAAAGGGAAATTTATAGGGGATTTGGAAAGTTTGTGATGCCACCTGTGGAATGCGACCAAAGGGAGCCGCCGCTGCGGAGCAGTCCTCTGGAGCTGGTGTTACGGCAGCAGGGATGGTGTGGCTCTCCACAGGTAGAGCTAGCTCCAGGGCAGTGTAGGTAGTGTGGGTTGCTTTGTACGTTGAAGTGCGGGGAGGGAAGATGGCGCGGATGAAAGGATGGACGGAGGCAGTACGGTGCAGTCATCTGAGTCTTTGCTCACAGTTCTTATGACAGTTCCACTGGTGCACTGTACAGGTGTTAGCCTCCCACGTCGCGCTGCGTTCACCAGGCAGGGGTTCAGCACTTTCTCCTCTGGATGCGCCATTTCTGGGGCGGCTGACGGCTGGTGTTTCTAGCCTGGGAGGGGGCCAATATTCATGGTACCCTTCCTGGGCTATTAATATCAGCCCCCGGCTGTCTGCCTAGCCTTTCCTAGCTATTAAAATAGGGGGGACCCCACGTCATTGTTTTTTGGGGTCCCCCATTTTAATAGCTAGTAAAGGCTACCTATTCAGCTGGGGGCTGATATTAGTAGCCTGGGAAGCTCCGTGGGTATTACCCCCTTCCCAGGCTTCAAACATCTGCCCCAGCCGTCTCCTTAACCTCCGCTAGAGACTAAAATTACGGGGGAACCCCATGCCAATTTTTTTTTTTTTAATAAATCCCTTATTTTAACACTAAATGACAAGTACAGTAACCAACACTGTCACTGTACTTATTATATATGTGACTGACATGTTTCTATCTATCTAATCTATGTGTGATGCTGTATTCTTTCTGTTCTAAATTGTCGGGTACCGATGATGAATTGCCGGCCGGATTTTTTAAAGAGACGGGTGCATGAAAACACTATTATTTTTTTTTTAATAAATCCTTTATTTTAATACTAAATGACAAGTACAGTAACCAACACTGTCACTATACTTATTATATATGTGACTGACATGTTTCTATCTATCTAATCTATGTGTGATGCTCTATTCTTTCTGTTCTAAATTGTCGGGTACCGGTTTATGCCGCTGCTGAATTTCCGGCTTTTCATGTTTCACTGTGAGCACTGTTCCCATCGATTTGGGCAATCACTGTAATGCCACAACCACCATGGCTGTGACATTACAGTGAGTGGCAGACAATCCCTGTATGATTGGTGCTCTAAATAGCGCGAAACATGCAGGACGGGGACCCGAGCTCCCTCCCGAGCATCGCGCAAGTACTCGGCGAGCTCCGAGCATCTCGAGTACTGAGATGCTCGGGCGAGTACTGAGCAGTGGCGAGCATGCTTGCTCATCACTAGTACTCACCTCTTAGCTTGGGTAGTTGCCAGTGATAGCTTGCTATACCTTGGAGTTGGTTTGAAGTTGTGAGCTATGGAAAGAGATGCCGTTTAGGAGTAATCTCTGAGATTTCTGTTTGGGCTTTGCGGAGTCCTTGGGACCATTCTACTGATTGAAGGTAAAGTGACACCCAAGCTGCAGTTTACTCAGAGAGGCCATGACGTTTTCTCCTGGGATTTTCAGATCATTTACTGAATCTTATATACCAAATTACAATGACGCTAAACAATAATAGGAAATTAAATGAGCAGCGGTTGCACATGTGCACAGCCGCTTAATTTTAATAGGGGTAAAAGTTCCCAATTCTTCCAGCAGTTAGACCACCACTGATCAACAAGTTAACACCTATCACTCTGGATAGGTGATAAGTTATTTTCACAGGACAATACTATTCAAGGTAATGTAAAATAATGCTGTTAACCTGCAGATATGGGGTTAATCTGCAGGTCAATAGCTTTCTGACACCATGCGGTGGCGGCACTGAGAGCCCGGCTGCCTGGAGCAAAGTAACTTTATTCCCTCCAGCAGCGTTTGGCTTCCAGTCATAGGGGTGCCACCGTGTGGCTGTAACTGTGCTGAGTGGCGGCTGTAACTGTGCCCCCTGCACTGAATGACAGCCATCCCTAATGCTGAGCTGCTGTCAGCCCATGCCAGGGGCACGGTTACCGCTGCCACTCTATATGCACAGAGCAGTGACTGAAACCGTGTCGGCAGCACCCCTATGACTGGAAGCCAAACGCTGCCGGGGGGGGCTCTCAGTGCCGGCACCGCACAGTGTCAGAATGTTATTAACCTGCAGATTAAACCCATATTTGCCATTTAATAGCATTATTTTACATGACAGGATCTCTTCAAATATTGTCCATATTTTTATTTCTTTGCAATAAGTACATAAATGTATATTGCGCTACATTTGATCCTGTCGTGCTGCTGGAGGAAGGACTGTGGCACCATTGTGTGTGTGTGTGGTGCTAAGACAAGATAGACAAATTAGAGGTTTCTATTGGACAGTAACAGGGTAGTTATCGAGGTTTGGCTAGACCCAGCATAAGCGTGTTAATCATGATGATGATGTCCCACAACACCTCTGGTGGGAAGAAGAGGGCTAGGCCAAAGTACATTAAAACTGAGAAGAGATAGACATTGGTCACCTGGAGGAGGAAGCTTATTATTCTTATTATGCTGAAGCTGCTATTGTGGAGGGAATGGATTAGTTGTCGGGAAGCATGAAAGAGAGGTATTTGAGAAGCCATTTAAAAGAGCTCCTGTTGTAATGTGAATGGACCTCGGAAGGGTAGGTAGTTTGGCAGCTTTGCTAAGTAATTCCTACTGATAGAGGTCTGAAGTTTTAGGTGACTTAGCACGGGACTACAGTGGTCTTTGACTGATCAAGTTGTGTCATGTAGGAGGCTAGGCTTCTATATGGGCTGCCAACTAAAGGATCCTATAAGCATTAGATAGCTGTCAGCTGAATGATTGTAAACCGACAGTTATCTACCCCATCTTCCTCATAGGCTGAGCACTTCTGTATTCTTTATAATACACCTGCTGACAGATTTTTCTGACAGCAGCTTATATCCAGGGTTAACAAAAGGATTGTCCATCGGAAATCCAATGTGCCAATCCTTCTTTCCCCAGCATCATCTGTTAGGGAAGTTTTGGGAGGCCCATACTCACATTAGACTGTTCATGTTACACACATGCCCAGCTCCATTTGATTTTTTTGGTTCTCCACCCTAGACTTTGCAAGTAGCCCGATGTGTTCCATATGTTTTATTCCCAGTGTGTTCCAGCGTTTTATTCCCAGTGTGTTCCAGCGTTTTAATCCCAGTGTGTTCCATGCGTTTTATTCCCAGTGCGTTCCATGCGTTTTATTCCCAGTGTGTTCCATGCGTTTTATTCCCAGTGTGTTCCATGCGTTTTATTCCCAGTGTGTTCCATGCGTTTTATTACAAGTGTGTTCCATGTGTTTTATTCCCAGTTTGTTCCATGTGTTTTATATAAATGCCCACTAGGGACACGCGTGTCGTTGTATTGCTCCAAAACTTACTAGTAACTCTTTTAGTTTTCTGTGCGCAGTTCCAGTCCACAGTCATCAAGCAGTTTCCTCCTTGTCTGAGGTTTCCAGTCCCTGAGTTACTTGTCTGCGGTTTCCTTTGACTCTGCTACATGTTAGCGATCTTCCGGACTTCACCTATTTGTCTGCGGTTTCCAGTAACCTTTCTACCCGACAGTAGAGGACTTCACCTACTAGCCTGAGGTTTCCAGTATCAACTTGCATGTGGCTGTCTGCGGCTTCCAAGGTATTAGACTGTGTCACTCTGGAGTTTGTCTGCTACCTGTCCCCAATCTTCTAGGACCTCTTCTACGTGCCCTCCTGTGTTTTCAGGACATCTTTCTCGCTGTGCTCGGCTTCCATGGTATTAGACTTTCTTGTCACTCCAAAGTTGTCTGCTACCTGTCTGCGTTTCCATGACGCCTCCTGTTTTCCAACATTCTTCAGTAACTCTGCATGCAACCTGCCTGAGGTTTTCAGTAACTCTGTTATCTGTCTGTGGTTTCCATGAATTTATTAAACTTTCAGTTTACATTCTACATTCATTCTTTCACGTGCTTCATCTGGCTGCTGCTCTGACGTCCGTGGCCTGTACGCCCACCTGGACTTTGGGCTCAGAGGATCCACCTCACCGTGTGAGCCCACTATACATAATAGTTGATCTATCCCAGCAGTGGTAGTCAGGCTGTGTGACGCTGGAAGCCCTACCCTGGGAGATGGGGGACTCGGAGCCGGGTCCTATGTTGTCGATGGGGTGCGGCCGTGGCCCGGACCAGCTCCGTGCCCAGGGCCGTCACATTAAAAAGGATGGTGTGGGCTTATCCGGGTTGAGTGGCTGATCTCGACTACGCCACCTGTGGCACCTGGTGAAGGCCACCAGCGCTGCTGCAGTCCGCTGAGGCAGGATGTTATGGCAGCCGTCGATGGTACTACTCCCCACAGGCGGAGCAGGGCCTCAGGGCAGAGAAGCAGGAAGGAGGGGGTAGTAGTATAGGATGTCTGGTGCTGCGTAGTGCGGTGTAATGCAGAATAAAGAATCCGGAGGCCATAGGGGTTAACTTCCAGGGTTTTTACTCACGGTGGAGATTGCAGTTGAAAGGCTTCTCCCTGCTCCTCGCGGAGTTCTGCGGTCACCAGAGACGGGGGGGTCCGACAACCTCCGAGTAAGTCCAGTGTTCAATCAGGACCCCGCACCAGAGTGTTCCCAGACTTCAGACCGAGTCCTTTCCTGTCTGTGTGTGTAGATAGGCCGGGTCTCCCTCTGAACTTCACTCAGAAAAAGGGTACGGGTGGCAGTTCCGCTCCTTCCGTTACCCGATGGTCATGGTCCTTGACCGGGCTGAGACATACATTATCTGCAACCTGCCCATCGACCCAAGGCCAGGATACGAGGGCCGTGTCTCCATCGTCTGCAGGTCCACACAGGATCCACGCTCAGGGAGGGAGATCACGATCAAAGAACCCAGAACCAAAATGGCTGTGTATTAAATATGAAATTTAAAGTGTCACTAAAATGTGAATCCTCCTCCCTCACCCACTAATTGGTTCCCCTATCTCTTGGTTCCCTAGTCTCCCAACTTCCAGTAGGGGCAGCACCTAGTGCCTATTAGCCCCCTCTGGTGGGAGAAGTGTGGTGTTGGATGTGGAGGTGGGGTCCTGACCATCGCACTGTTCTTACCTCAAAGGAGGAACACTACATCCCATTAAAGAGGTGCAGCATCCCTGTGGCGGTCGAACCCTCAGGGGCGCCACAAGGTCCTGGAGTGAGGTTGGAAGGATCCCAGGGGGGACAGTAGGGACTACATTTGAGAGCTGATTGCCCTGAGATGGTCGTACAATCTTGGACTATATGGGAATGTGTGCAGTTGACTGCGAGGGAAGTGGGCTAGAGAGTTGGGGCCTACGTTCAGTTTTTTACCTCAGTATTTGTAAGTCAAAAACAGGAGTGGGTCAAAAATACAGAAGTGGTGACGTGTTTCTATTATACTTTACCTTCTGATTGTTCCTCTCCTGGTTTTGGCTTACAAATACTGATGTAAAATACTGACCAAAATATTGCCGTGTGAACATAGCTTAAGTGAAAGGCTGCCTAGCTATTAGCCATCAGTATGAGTGGTCTGTAAAGATGACCTGAAGAGTGGTCTAGAGGTCATGTAGTGAGACTACCTGTTTGTCAAAATTGGAAGACTATGAGGTACACCACATGATCTGCACAGGTTACAGATCAACGCTAACTCAAGTCCTAATGTTATCCAAGAGTAGAGCTTTTTTTTTTATAAGTCGATCTATTTAAGATGTTAAAAAGTTTGGATACAGCCTCAATTTTCGTTTTGGTCATCTATAAGTGCAGGAGCAGTTACGTTGTTTAGGATTACAGAAAACCATTCCTTATTATTTCACAATTCAACTTCTTTTTGGCACCAAGAATTCATTGGAGAACATACTTGTAAATAGACCAAATATTTTCCGTAGCAACAGTAGAGACAGTGATTTAATAGCCCCCACTAAGCTACCATGAGCACAATGTCATGTCTTTACAGTCCAGATAAATTGCTTCCTGGATCCAGGGCAAGGAAAGATGAGAGCACAAGAGACTTCACTATTAGAGGTGAATCTATCTATCTATCTATCTATCTATCTATCTATCTATCTATCTATCTATCTATCTATCTATCTATCTATCTATCTATCTATCTATCTATCTATCCCCATGGACTGAAACAGAAATAGTTATAAGCAGAAACAGTGTTGGAGGCTTCAAACTGAGTGAAGAACAGCCAAACTGTGCTACAAAGGTGAGGTTGTGGAAGACCATTTCATTGCATAGGTCAGATAACTAAGATTGAGCACAGCAACAAGACAAACGGTAGTTACTTTACATATGCAAGGTCTCTTCCAGGGAACAATTTCAAAGCAGACGGGGATTTCAAGACATGCTTTTCAAGTTCTTTGAAGAAGCACCAAGAAATTGGCAATGTTGAAGACCAGAGACGCAATGGTTTGCCAAGGAATCCTAGTGCAGCAGATGAAAGACACATCATACTTGAACTTCCCTTAAAATTGGAGATGTCTGGCTGTGCTATCAATAAGAACTGTTAGCAACCAGTGAAACCAACCTAGACCCATCTACTGTTTGGAGAAGTCTGGCCACAAATGTTCTTTGTGGTATATTTCAGGCTAAAAAGTCATACCTTTGACAGCAAGGCCAACTATGGATGAAAACATAGGAACTGGGGTGCATAAAAATGGCAGGAGATGCTCTGAACTCATTAGTAGTGTTGAGCGATACCTTCCGATATCAGGAAATATCGTATCGGATTGGATCGGGCCGATACCCAAAAAGTATCGGATATCGCCGATTCCGATACCGGAAACCAATGCAAGTCAATGGGACACAAATATCGGAATGAAAATAAACCCTTTCTTTCCTTGTAGGTTAATTCTACATGAAGTAAAACAACTAAGAATAATGTAGAATGACATGAAAAGCCGGCAATTCATCAGCGGCATTCACCGGTACCCGACAATTTACAACAGAAAGAATAGAGCTTCACACATAGATTAGATAGATAGAAACATGTCAGTCACATATATATGAAGTACAGTGACAGTGTTGCTTACTGTACTTGTCATTTAGTGTAAAGGATTTATTAAAAAAAATATTAGTGTTTTCGTGCACCGTCTCTTTAAAAAAGCCGGCCGGCAATTCAGCATCTGTACCCGACAATTTATAACAGACAGAATAGAGCTTCACACATAGATTAGATAGATAGAAACATGTCAGTCACATATATAAGAAGTACAGTGACAGTGTTGCTTACAGAACTTGTCATTTAGTGTAAAGGATTTATTTAAAAAAATAATAGTGTTTTCATGCACCGTCTCTTTAAGAAAGCCGGCCGGCAATTCAGCATCTGTACCCGACAATTTAGAATAGAAGGAATAGAGAATCACACATAGATTAGATAGATAGAAACATGTCAGTCACATATATATGAAGTACAGTGACAGTGTTGATTACTGTACTTGTCATTTAGTGTTAAAATAAAGGATTTATTTAAAAAAAAATTGGCGTGGGGTTCCCCTTAATTTTAGGCTCTAGCGGAGGTTAAGCAGACAGCTGGGGCAAATGTTTGAAGCCTGGGAAGGGGGTAATACCCACGGAGCTTCCCAGGCTACTAATATCAGCCCCCAGCTGAATACCTAGCCTTTACTAGCTATTAAAATGGGGGACCCCCCCAAAAAAATGACGTGGGGTCCCCCCTAATTTAATAGCTAGCACAGGCTAGGCAGACAGCTGGGGGCTGATATTAATAGCCCAGGAAGGGTGCCATGAATATTGGCCCCCTCCCAGGCTAGAAACACCAGCCGTCAGCCGCCCCAGAAATGGCGCATCCATAGGATGCGCCAATTCTGGCACTTAGCCTCGCTCTTCCACGCTGCCCTGGTGCGGTGGCAGGGGGTAATAGGGTTGGGGTTGATGTCAGCTTATAATGCCAGCTGACATCAAGCCCAGGTTAGTAATGGAGAGGCGTCTATAAGACACCCCCATTACTAACCCCATAGTCAAAGTTAAAAGAAAACACAAACACCCAGAGTAAAGTCCTTTAATTGAAATAAAGACACAATTCTTTATTGTTCTAAATTAAACCATACTTACCATCACGCCCATTCCAGCTGAAGCCAACGATCTCCTGCAATAAAAGAAAAATAATAAAGCAACCTCATCCTTACCTTTCGATGGTTCCCAGGACAGCTCCAGCTCTGCTACATCGAGATAACAGGCTGGACCGCAGCAGAACGCTGCCATCCAGCCTGTCATCCCGCAGACACTGAGAAGCGCAGGCATGCTTGCGCTCCTCAGTGTCTCTCTGTGACGTCATCCAGATGAGCCGAGTTCATGTCCAATGAACTCAGCTCACCTCATGCACGTCACTGACAGCGTGGGAAAATTCTCCTGCACTCAGCGCTTCAGCGTGAGAATTCTCCCACGCTGTCAGTGACATACATGAGGTGAGGTCATGTCCAATGAACTCAGCTCACCTCATGCACGTCACTGACAGCGTGGGAAAATTCTCACGCTGAAGTGCTGAGTGCAGGAGAATTTTCCCACGCTGTCAGTGACGTACATGAAGTGAGCGGAGTTCATTGGACATGACCTCGGCTCATCTGGATGCCGTCACAGCCAGACACTGAGGAGTGGAAGTATGCCTGCGCTTCTCAGTGTCTGCGGGATGACAGGATGGATGGCAGCGTTCTGCTGCGGTCCAGCCTGTCATCTCGATGTAGCAGAGCTGAAGCTGTCGTGGGAGCCATGGAAAGGTAAGGATGAGGTTGCTTTATTATTTTACTTTTATTGCAGGAGATCGTTGGCTTCAGCTGGAATGGGCGTGGTGGTAAGTATGGTTTAATTTAGAACAATAAAGAATTGTGTGTTTATTTCAATTAAAGGACTTTTTTCTGGGTGTTGTGTTTTTTTAAATACTTTACTAGAAATTCATGGTGGTCATGTCTAATATTGGCGTGACCCCATGAATTTTGGGCTTAGGGCCAGCTGATAATGCCAAGCTGGCCTTAACCCCTTTATTACCCAGTGAGCCACCGCACCAGGGCCCTGGATGAGTTGGGTACAGCGCCAGAAGATGGCGCTTCTATGAACGCGCCATTTTCTGGGGCGGCTGCGGACTGCAATTTGCAGCGGGGGTGGCCCAGAAAGCTTGGGTCTCCCTGCGCTGCGGATTCCAGCCCCCAGCTGCCTAGTTGTATCTGGCTGGGCACAAAAATAGGGCGAAGCCCCACGCATTTTTTTTTAAAATTATTTCATGAAATTCATGGAATAATTAAGAAAAAAAGGGCTTCCCTATATTGTTGTGTCCAACCAGGTACAAATAGGCAGCTGGTGGTTGGGGGCAGCCTGTTCCTGCCTGCTGTACCTGGCTGGACACAAATATAGGGCGAAGCCCCACGTCAATTTTTTTTAAAATAAGTCCTTTATTTTAACACTAAATGACATTTGAGAAGTTAATAAAGATGCAGTCCCTAAATTATTATTTATTTTTTAATTAATTTTTCCCAAAACTTTTGACGTGGGCTTCGCCATATTTTTGTATGCCAGCCAGGTACAGCATCCAGCTTCTATGAACGCGCCATTTTCCGGGGTGGCTGCGCACTGCAATTTTCAGCGGGGGGAGGGGGGGGGGCAGAAAGCTTGGGCCTCCCTGCGCTGCAGATTCCATCCCCCAGCTGCCTAGTTGTACCTGGCTGGACACAAAAATAGGGAGAAGCTTCACGTATTTTTTTTTTTTAATTATTTCATGAAATTCATGAAATAATTAAGAAAAAAAGGGCTTCCCTATATTGTTGTGTCCAACCAGGTACAAATAGGCAGCTGGTGGTTGGGGGCAGCCCGTTCCTGCCTGCTGTACCTGGCTGGACACAAATATAGTGCGAAGCCCCACGTCAATTTTTTTTAAATCATTTCAGGAAATTCATGAAATAATTTAAAAAAATTGATGTGGGGCTTCGCCCTATATTTGTGTCCAGTCAGGTACAGCAGGCAGGAACGGGCTGCCCCCAACCACCAGCAGCCTATTTGTACCTAGCCGGACACAACAATATAGGGAAGCCCTTTTTTTCTGAATTATTCCATGAATTTCATGAATTTAAAAAAAAAAAAACGTGGAGCTTCGCCCTATTTTTGTGTCCAGCCAGGTACAACTAGGCAGCTGGGGGCTGGAATCTGCAGCGCAGGGAGGCCCAAGCTTTCTGGGCCCCACCCGCTGCAAATTGCAGTCCGCAGCCGCCCCGGAAAATGGCGCGTTCATAGAAGCGCCATCTTCTGGCGCTGTACCCAACTCATCCAGGGCCCTGATGCGGTGGCTCACTGGGTAATAAAGGGGTTAAGGCCAGCTTGGCATTATCAGCTGGCCCTAAGCCCGAAATTCATGGGGTCACGCCAATATTAGACATGACCACCATGAATTTCTAGTAAAGTATTTAAAAAAAACACAAACACCCAGAAAAAAGTCCTTTAATTGAAATAAACACACAATTCTTTATTGTTCTAAATTAAACCATACTTACCATCACGCCCATTCCAGCTGAAGCCAACGATCTCCTGCAATAAAAGAAAAATAATAAAGCAACCTCATCCTTACCTTTCCATGGCTCCCACGAGGGCTCCAGCTCTGCTACATCGAGATGACAGGCTGGACCGCAGCAGAACGCTGCCATCCAGCCTGTCATCCCGCAGACACTGAGAAGCGCAGGCATACTTCCACTCCTCAGTGTCTGGCTGTGACGGCATCCAGATGAGCCGACAATGAACTCGGCTCACCTCATGTACGTCACTGACAGCGTGGGAGAATTCTCCTGCACTCAGCGCTTCAGCGTGAGAATTTTCCCACGCTGTCAGTGACGTGCATGAGGTGAGGTCATGTCCCATGAACTCGGCGCACCTCATGCACGTCACTGACAGCGTGGGAGAATTCTCACGCTGAAGCGCTGAGTGCAGGAGAATTTTCCCACGCTGTCAGTGACGTGCATGAGGTGAGCTGAGTTCATTGGACATGACCTCGGCTCATCTGGATGACGTCACAGAAAGACACTGAGGAGCGCAAGCATGCCTGCGCTTCTCAGTGTCCGCGGGATGACAGGCTGGATGGCAGCGTTCTGCTGCGGTCCAGCCTGTCATCTCGATGTAGCAGAGCTGAAGCTGTCCTGGGAACCATGGAAAGGTAAGGATGAGGTTGCTTTATTATTTTACTTTTATTGCAGGAGATCGTTGGCTTCAGCTGGAATGGGTGTGGCGGTAAGTATGGTTTAATTTAGAACAATAAAGAATTGTGTCTTTATTTCAATTAAAGGACTTTTTTCTGGGTGTTTGTGTTTTTTTTAAATACTTTACTAGAAATTCATGGCGGTCATGTCTAATATTGGCGTGACCCCATGAATTTCGGGCTTAGGGCCAGCTGATAATGCCAAGCTGGCCTTAACCCCTTTATTACCCAGTGAGCCACCGCACCAGGGCCCTGGATGAGTTGGGTACAGCGCCAGAAGATGGCGCTTCTATGAACGCGCCATTTTCCGGGGCGGCTGCGGACTGCAATTTGCAGCGGGTGGGACCCAGAAAGCTTGGGTCTCCCTGCGCTGCAGATTCCAGCCCCCAGCTGCCTAGTTGTACCTGGCTGGACACAAAAATAGGGCGAAGCGCCACACATTTTTTTTTTTAATTATTTCATGAAATTCATGGAATAATTAAGAAAAAAAGGGCTTCCCTATATTGTTGTGTCCGGCTAGGTACAAATAGGCAGCTGGTGGTTGGGGGCAGCCCGTTCCTGCCTGCTGTACCTGGCTGGACACAATTATAGGGCGAAGCCCCACATAATTTTTTTTTAATTATTTCATGAATTTCCTGAAATAATTAAAAAAAAATTGACGTGGGGCTTCACACTATATTTGTGTCCAGCCAGGTACAGCAGGCAGGAACGGGCTGCCCCCAACCACCAGCTGCCTATTTGTACCTAGCCGGACACAACAATATAGGGAAGCCCTTTTTTTCTTAATTATTCCATGAATTTCATGAAATAATTAAAAAAAAAAAAACGTGGAGCTTCTCCCTATTTTTGTGTCCAGCCAGGTACAACTAGGCAGCTGGGGGATGGAATCTGCAGCGCAGGGAGGCCCAAGCTTTTTGCCCTCCCCCCCCCCGCTGAAAATTGCAGTCCGCGGCCGCCCCGGAAAATGGCGCGTTCATAGAAGCTGGATGCTGTACCTGGCTGGCATACAAAAATATGGCGAAGCCCACGTCAAAAGTTTTGGGAAAAATTTATTAAAAAATAAATAATAATTTAGGGACTGCATCTTTATTAAGTCCTCAAATGTCATTTAGTGTTAAAATAAAGGATTTATTTAAAAAAAAAATGGCGTGGGATCCCCCATAATTTTAGTCTCTAGCGGAGGTTAAGCAGACGGCTGGGGCAGATGTTTGAAGCCTGGGAAGGGGGTAAAACCCACGGAGCTTCCCAGGCTACTAATATCAGCCCCCAGCTGAATACCTAGCCTTTACTAGCTATTAAAATGGGGGACCCCCCAAAAAAAAATGACGTGGGGTCCCCTCTATTTTAATAGCTAGCAAAGGCTAGGCAGACAGCTGGGGGCTGATATTAATAGCTCAGGAAGGGTGCCATGAATATTGGCCCCCTCCCAGGCTAGAAACACCAGCCGTCAGCCGCCCCAGAAATGGCGCATCCATAGGATGCGCCAATTCTGGCACTTAGCCTCGCTCTTCCACGCTGCCCTGGTGCGGTGGCAGGGGGTAATAGTGGTGGGGTTCATGTCAGCGCCAGCTGCCATGAAGCCCAGGTTAGTAATGATGGCCGTCTATATGACACCCCCATTACTAACCTACAAAGTGTTAAAAAGAAAAAACACACTACACCCAGAAAAAAATAATTTATTTGAAATAAAACACCATTTTATTTAATTCTTAGTTTACTAAAAAAAAAATAGTTACCTGTCCACGTTCCTGCGCTGATCTCCCATGCACAGCTGTCACATCTGGAGATGGTGACAGCTGTGCATGGCTGCTGTAAGCTCACGCTGCCGGGAACACGTCCGCTCCCGGCAGCGGGAGCCACTGACTGAGGTCACCGGAGTGCATTCAGGCAGCGCAGCTCCGGAGACCTCCTTTACGGCAGTGCTGTACCGTGGGAATTTCTCACGATACAGCAGTGCCGTAAAGGAGCTAACCGGAGCAGCGCTGCCTGAACTCCGGTGAACCCTTACGGCCCCGTCATTCTAGCGGCGGCAGCGGTTCAGAGCGGTCACATTCTATGTGGCTGCTCTGAACTGGAGATCTTCGTGGGACACTCGTGGACTACTACGGAGGGGTAAGGATAAGGTTGTGGTTTATTATTTTATATTTTATTACAGGAGATCGATGGCTTCGGGGAATTAGGTGTCTTGGTGAGTATAGGTGTAGTTTTTTATTTTTTACTTTATTTTAGGTGGCGATCGGCGGGGACAGGTAATGTATGAACTAATTTCTTTTAGGTAACCACTGGCCACCAATGACATGTATCTAACATTTATTGGGGACACAGTAGGGCAATTTAAATAGCAGGATCAGGCTGATGGGAACTACTGCTCCCATCGAGCTGATCCTGCTGGCAGGAGTGGACGGGGGACAGACATAGGCCGATGGGAGTAGTAGTGTCACATCGGCCTATGTCTGCCCGCACACACACCCGCACACACACCCGCACACACACCCGCACACACACACCCCGCACACACACCCGCACACACACCCCGCACACACACACACCCCGCACACACTAATCATGACGGGTCCGGGAGGTGAGGCTGACCTGTGCGGCCGTGGGAAAGTTGATGTGAGTTCATGCAGTCAAGCATGAACTCACATGAACCCTCTGAGGGCACCGCGGCTACTTCAAATGAACAGCTGATCGGCATCACCTGATACCTCAGCTGTTCATTTGAAATAACCGGCGGGAAAGCGCAGCACAGAACGGGAAAGCCGGCGGTGAAGTCTTTTCACTGCCGGCTTCCCCGCCCGGGTCCTTCGCTCCTTGGTGCTGCGCTCCCCGCCCGGTCCTAATTTACGATCGGGATGGGAGGTGGCGAGGGGAGCGGAGGATCGGGGTGGGAGGCTGCGGGGAAGCAGTATGGGGCTGCGTGATTGTTTAAAAGCCGGCGGCTTTTTACCGCGCGCCGGCTTTTAAACAATCAGGAGAATTCTCCCACGCTGGGATGGCATTCTGATGACAAGCTGGATCGCAGCTGAGCGCTGCCATCCAGCTTGTCATCCTTCAGAGACACTGCAGAGCGCAGGCATTATGGGAACTTCCGATTCCGGTATTCGATATTATAAAAGTATCGGAATTAAGTATCGGAATTCCGATACAGTGAATATCGGCCGATACCCGATATTTCAGTATCGGAATGCTCAACACTACTCATTAGTCAAAATGTGAAATATTTGGTTGCAACAGCAGGCAGTTTGTTTGCCGAAGGGCTGGAGAGCATGAGTATCTGCAGGAGCAGTGAAGCATGGCGGAGGGCTCTCGAAAGTTTGGGGCTGCATTTCAGCAAATGGAGTAGGGAATTTGGTCAGGATTAATGGTGTCCTCAATGCTGGAAAATACAGGCAGATACTTATCCATCATGCAATACCATTAGGGAGGCACCTGATTGGCTCCAAATTTACTCTGCATAATGACAATGACCCCAAACACACAGCCAATGTCATGAAATACTATAATTAGCGTAAGGAAGAACAAGGAGTCCTGGAGGTGATGATATGGCCCCAAAAGAGCTCTGATCTCAAAATCATCAAGCTTCTCTGGTTTACATGAACAGACAGAAGGTTTTGCACAAGCAACATCCGCAGAAAATCTGTATACTGTGCATATACAGTATATTCAGTGTATACGGTACTTATACTGTATACATGTTTTTAGTTAGCAGAAAAACTTATTTTCTAAGTTTCTGAATTTCCAGAAATTTGCCAAAAATAGTCCAGACTCCAGACTATTTGAAGTGGTGTTAAGGCAGAGCCTGGTCCTAGACATGGCCACAGTTCAGTGACACTCCCTGCAGTATATTTTGTTCCGTGCCAGCTCATACAGTGTTTACTGTCATTAGAAAGGGTGACACGGGGATAAAATGCAATGTGATTTATATATTATGGGAATGTGAAATAAGAGAGAAAGTAATATAGAGGCCAATAAAAAAAATGAAATAATTTGACATTGTTAGATCTAATTAGGGCTAAATAAACCTGATAAAAGTTTAATTAAAAATTATGTAAGATTCTAAGATACCTTGTGTTTATATGTCATGTAAAATGTCATCAAGCTTGTGCCAAAAAGAAGGCTGGTCCCGAGAATGATGTGTTTTGGCAGCAGTTACTGTGGCGCCCCTGAGGGTTCGACCGCCACAGGAATGCTGCACTTCTCCAATGGAGTGTGGTGTTCCTCCTCCGAGGTAAGGCCAGTGTGATGGTAGTGACCTAACCTTTTGCATCCAACACCACATTCCACCAGAGGGAGCTATTATGCACTAGGTGCTGCTCCCCTGGTTACAGGGAGACTGCGGAACACAAAGTGGTAGGAACCAGTTAGTGGGTGTGGGTGGAGGAACAGCTAGTTGGTGTAACGGGTCTGGGAGGCGGAACCTCTGAGCAACTATACAAGGGGGCGGTCCTTGTAAGGAAGCGGGTGGCTCCCAGGGAAGACGGGCAGGTAGTCACGGCAAGTGACAGGGACAGTCTCTGGGTAGAAGGGCAGGTAGTCACGGCAAGTGACAGGGACAGTCTCTGGGTAGAAGGGCAGGTAGTCACAGCAAGTGACAGGGACAGTCTCTGGGTAGAAGGGCAGGTAGTCACGGCAAGTGACAGGGACAGTCTCTGGGTAGACTAGCAGACAGGTAGCAGGTGGACGCTCCCAGGTGAGCGGGCAAGAGTCTCTGGATGGGCAGGTGGTCACGGCAAGTGATGGCAGAGCCTCCAGGTAGGCTAGCAGGCAGGTAGCAGGTGAGCGCTCCCAGGTGAGCGGGCAAGAGTCTCTGGACAGGCAGGTGGTCACGGCAAGTGACGGCAGAGCCTCCAGGTAGGTTAGCAGGCAGGTAGCAGGTGAGCGCTCCCAGGTGAGCGGGCAAGAGTCTCTGGACAGGCGGGTGGTCACAGCAAGTGACGGCAGAGCCTCCAGGTAGGCTAGCAGGCAGGTAGCAGGTGAGCGCTCCCAGGTGAGCGGGCAAGAGTCTCTGGACTGGCAGGTGGTCACGGCAAGTGACGGCAGAGCCTCCAGGTAGGCTAGCAGGCAGGTAGCAGGTGAGCGCTCCCAGGTGAGCGGGCAGGCTGGTCCATAGACAGACTGACAGGTGTCGGAAGGCAGACCGTCGGACCGCAGGCTTGCAAGCAGGTAAGCGGATATCTGGCAGGTATCAAGCAGGAATCTGGCAGGTGACTGGCAGGTAACAGGCAGGAATCTGGCAGGTGTCTGGCAGGTAACAAGCAGGAATCTGGCAGGTGACTGGCAGGTAACTGGTAACGGGACCTGAGGGCTGAAGCAGGGTGAAGGGTTTGCAACAACATTGCTCGGGCACCTCCATTTTGGAGGAGGTGCCTTAAATATGGAGAGATCCTCCGGCCATTGGCCGGGGACTCCTTAGGACGGCGCGCGCGGCCCCTTTAAGAGAGGGGGAGCGCGCGCGGGCGCCCTAAGCACAGTGACCGGGAAGGAGCGTGCGCTGCCAGCAGAGCGGGAGGAAGACGCCGGGCACGGAGCGGAGAGGTGAGGGGAACAGCGTTCCTGCCTAGCAGGAGGCAGGGACGCCGACGCTACAGTACCCCCCCCTTTAGGCCCCCCCTTTTTTAGGCCAGACAGAAATTTACCAAGGATGAGAGGGGCATGGATGTTCTCCCGGGGCTCCCACGTTCTCTCCTCAGGACCAAACTCCTTCCAATCTACTAGAAAAAAGGTCTTTCCTCTTACCCTTTTGGTGGCCAGAATGTTCTCTACCTCAAACTCGTTTTCAGCGGAAACCGGAGCAGGAGGCGTACCTGTAGACTTGGAAAAAGAGTTAAGTACCACGGGTTTGAGGAGAGATAAATGGAAGGAATTAGGGATCCGCAAGTTGGCCGGGAGTTTCAATTTATAGGCCACCGGGTTGATCTGTTTGATAACCTCCAGTGGGCCAATGAACCGAGGCCCTAACTTGTAGGAAGGAACCTTGAGCCGGACATACTTGGACGAGAGCCAGACTTTATCTCCAGGACGGAATTGTGGAGGATCCAGGCGTTTTTTGTCAGCGTGTTTTTTCATCCGCTCGGACGACTGAAGGAGTGCGGATCGGGTACTCTCCCAAATGGAGGAAAATTTGCTAACGAAAGATTCCGCAGCCGGATTGTCCACCGAGGTGGAGACGGGAAATGGGATCCGAAGATGCTGACCAAAGACTACAAAAAACGGGGATTTGGAGGAAGATTCGCTCTCGTGATTATTGTAAGAGAATTCGGCCCATGGCAGGAGATCCATCCAGTCTGAATGGTGGGCATTAACGAAGTGCCGGAGGTAACTGGTCAGGATCTGATTGATCCGCTCCACTTGACCATTGGACTGTGGGTGGTATGCGGAGGAGAAGTCCAGGGTGATGTCTAGCAGCTTACATGTGGCTCTCCAGAAGCGTGAGGTGAACTGAACCCCACGATCCGACACGATGTGGAGGGGCAGGCCATGAAGACGGAAGATGTGGCGGATAAAGTCTTTAGCCAGCTCGGGTGCAGACGGGAGGCCTGGCAGGGGAATGAAATGAGCCATTTTGGAAAAGCGGTCAGCGACCACCCAAATGACCGTACAACTGGCAGAGACAGGGAGATCTGTTATGAAGTCCATAGCTATATGCTGCCAGGGAGCAGCAGGTACTGGAAGAGGAAGGAGGCGACCGGCTGGCAGGTGTCTCGGAACCTTGTTGCGGGCGCAGGACACACAGGCAGAAACAAAGTCTATTACGTCCTTGTGCAGGGTAGGCCACCAGTAGTGCCGGGTGATAAGCTGGAGGGTCTTTTTCTGACCGGCGTGGCCAGCTACCTTAGACGAGTGACCCCAGTGTAGGATCTTCTCCCGATCAGGTACCGTTACGAACGACTTACCGGGAGGGAGACGATTTAGACTCACGGGGGCCACCTGCATTACTCTGGTGGGATCGATGATGTGTTTAGGTTCCTCCTCAAGATCAGACACCAGGAAGGATCGGGACAAGGCGTCAGCTTTGATGTTTTTGTCAGCCGGGCGAAAATGAAGAACAAAATCAAAGCAAGCAAAAAACAAGGACCACCGGGCTTGGCGCGGGTTAAGTCTCTGGGCACTCTGGAGGTAAGCCAAGTTCTTGTGGTCCGTGTAAATTATTACCGGGTGAAGAGCCC
The DNA here is from genome assembly GCF_046119375.1 of Phyllobates terribilis. Classification (NCBI taxonomy): domain Eukaryota; kingdom Metazoa; phylum Chordata; class Amphibia; order Anura; family Dendrobatidae; genus Phyllobates; species Phyllobates terribilis. The sequence goes on along the minus strand of NW_027362769.1, from coordinate 210,161,321 downwards.
CCTCGAGCAGGTAACGCCACTCCTCCAATGCCAGCTTAATGGCCAATAACTCTCGGTCTCCTATAGAATAGTTGCGCTCAGAAGAGGAGAAGAGTTTGGAGAAGAAGCCGCAAGTTACCATTCTCCCGGAAGACGATTTTTGGGTAAGTACCGCTCCGGCTCCAGAGGAGGAGGCGTCAACTTCCAGGAAGAATTGCTTGTTACCGTCCGGGCGATGCAGCACCGGGGTGGAAGAGAAAGCCTGTTTTAAGGAAAGAAAGTCTTCCTCTGCTTCGGGCGGCCATTCTCTGGGATTAGTGCCCTTACGGGTGAGTGCAGAGATTGGGGCAGTCCGGGAAGAGAAGTGCGGTATGAAGAGGCGGTAGTAGTTGGTGAAGCCCAGGAACCGCTGAATAGCCTTCAACCCCTCTGGTCGAGGCCACTTCTCGATGGCAGACAGTTTCTCAGGATCCATTCGTAGGCCGGTCTGAGAAATTATGTAGCCCAAAAACGGAAGCGAGGTCTGCTCAAAGAGGCACTTCTCATATTTAGCGTAGAGGTGGTTCTGCCTGAGCCTGAGCAGAACCTGACGAACATCCCTCCGGTGAGTCTGGAGATCCGGAGAGAAGACCAAGATGTCGTCCAGGTACACCACTACGCAGGAGTAGAGAAGGTCCCGGAAGATGTCATTGACCAACTCTTGAAAGACGGCAGGAGCGTTACAGAGACCAAAGGGCATTACCAGATATTCATAGTGGCCGTCCCGGGTGTTGAATGCCGTCTTCCATTCATCCCCCTGACGGATACGGACCAGGTTATAGGCCCCACGGAGGTCCAGCTTGGTGAAGATTCTAGCCCCCCTCAGACGGTCAAATAATTCCGGAATGAGCGGAAGGGGGTATTTATTCTTCACCGTGATCTGGTTAAGGCCTCTATAGTCTATACAGGGACGGAGAGAGCCGTCCTTCTTTTTAACAAAGAAGAAGCCTGCTCCCGCCGGGGAGGTAGATTTCCGGATAAATCCCCGGGCCAGATTCTCCTCAATATATTCAGACATAGACCGGGTCTCAGCAGCGGACAACGGGTAAATACGCCCACGGGGAGGAGTAGTGCCGGGTAACAGGTCGATTGGGCAGTCGTATGGTCTATGAGGGGGTAATGTCTCTGCCTCCTTTTTATTAAAGACGTCCGCATAAGACCAATAAGGAATCGGAAGTCCAGGTAGATTAGCTGGGGTAGGAGAAGGACGGACAGGATGGACGGGAACTAAACAAGTCTTATGGCAGTCCTGTCCCCAGCGAAGGACTTCTCCGGTCTGCCAATCAAGCACGGGTGCATGTCTCTGAAGCCAAGGTAGGCCTAGCAAGAGGGCGTGAGAGAGTCCAGGCAGAACATGAAAGAAGATGCTCTCAGAGTGCAGCATTCCCACCTGCAGAGTAATGGATTCGGTGATGAGTTGGATGGGATGTGGTAAGAGGCCCCCATCCACGGCAGCGACAGATCAGGGTACAGCCAGAGGTTTGGTGGGAATGCGGTATTTTTCTACCAGGGACTGAGAAATGAGATTCCCGGCAGCTCCAGAGTCAAGTTGGGCTAGTTCAAAATAACGGTTCTCCCCGCAGATGATAGAGACCGACAGCAGCAGAGATGGAGAGGGTTTATTCTTGTCTAGGACGACTTCTCTGAGCGATCCTAGACACAGGCGTTTCCCGACCTCTCCGGGCAGGTATGGATCCGGTGCTCCTTACTGCCACAGTAGAAGCAGCTCCCCTCAGCTCGGCGTAACTCTAGACGGGTTTTGACCATCTTGGTCTGGTCGACCTGCATAGGTTCGGGTGAGTGCGCCTGGGGAGTAGCGGGAGAAGAGACGGGTTTCTGAAAGGTAGGAGCTAGACATGGAAACCTCCTCTCACGGGTGACCTCTTTGGCGCGCTCCTGGAACCAGATGTCAATCCAGGTGGCAAGAGTTATTAAGTCGTCGAGAGTGGTAGGAATGTCCCGACCGGCGAGTTCATCTTTAATACGGCCGGACAGACCCTCCCAAAAGACAGACACCAGGGCGTCGTTATCCCAGGCCAGCTCCGAAGCAAGGGTACGGAACCGTATGGCATATTGGCCCACGGTGAGATTTCCTTGATGGAGGCGTAGCAGAGATGATGCGGATGAGGTCTTCCGTCCGGGTTCGTCGAAGACTTTCCGGAAAGCCGTGAGAAAGGCTGGCAGGTCGGACACCAAGGGGTCTCCTCTCTCCCATAGAGGATTTAGCCAAGCCAGTGCCTCCCCCGTGAGATGGGACATAATGAAGGCTACTTTGGCCCGGTCAGAGATAAACCGGTGGGACAGGAGTTCAAAGTGCAGGGTGCACTGGTTTATGAAGCCCCGGGCTTGAGCGGGATCGCCTCCGAAGCGAGGAGGTGCAGAAAGCCGGGGTCCGGGGCAGGATACCATGGTATTGGTGAGCAGCGGCGCTGCCGGGTTGCGAGTCATGACACTAGCGGTGGTTGCTGGTGGAGCAGTCAGAGTGTCCAGGCGAGAGTTAACTCCATGCAGGTGACTCAGGATGGACTCCTGTTGGGACCTCTGACGGGAAAGTTCATGACATAGGTCCGAGAGCGAGGGAGCTTGGGTGCCACCGGGTTCCATGGCCCGAGCAAACTGTAACGGGTCTGGGAGGCGGAACCTCTGAGCAACTATACAAGGGGGCGGTCCTTGTAAGGAAGCGGGTGGCTCCCAGCGAAGACAGGCAGGTAGTCACGGCAAGTGACAGGGACAGTCTCTAGGTAGAAGGGCAGGTAGTCACGGCAAGTGACAGGGACAGTCTCTGGGTAGACAAGCAGACAGGTAGCAGGTGGACGCTCCAAGGTGAGCGGGCAAGAGTCTCTGGACGGGCAGGTGGTCACGGCAAGTGACGGCAGAGCCTCCAGGTTGGCTAGCAGGCAGGTAGCAGGTGAGCGCTCCCAGGTGAGCAGGCAAGAGTCTCTGGACAGGCAGGTGGTCACGGCAAGTGACGGCAGAGCCTCCAGGTAGGCTAGCAGGCAGGTAGCAGGTGAGCGCTCCCAGTTGAGCGGGCAAGAGTCTCTGGACAGGCGGGTGGTCACAGCAAGTGACGGCAGAGCCTCCAGGTAGGCTAGCAGGCAGGTAGCAGGTGAGCGCTCCCAGGTGAGCAGGCAAGAGTCTCTGGACTGGCAGGTGGTCACGGCAAGTGACGGCAGAGCCTCCAGGTAGGCTAACAGGCATGTAGCAGGTGAGCGCTCCCAGGTGAGCGGGCAGGCTGGTCCATAGACAGACTGACGGGTGTCGGAAGGCAGACCGTCGGACCGCAGGCTTGCAAGCAGGTAAGCGGATATCTGGCAGGTATCAAGCAGGAATCTGGCAGGTGACTGGCAGGTAACATGCAGGAATCTGGCAGGTGTCTGGCAGGTAACAAGCAGGAATCTGGCAGGTGACTGGCAGGTAACTGGTAACGGGACCTAAGGGCTGAAGCAGAGTGAAGGGTTTGCAACAACATTGCTCGGGCACCTCCATTTTGGAGGAGGTGCCTTAAATATGGAGAGATCCTCCGGCCATTGGCCGGGGACTCCTTAGGACGGCGCGCGCGGCCCCTTTAAGAGAGGGGGAGCGCGCGCCCTAAGCACAGTGGCCGGGAAGGAGCGTGCGCTGCCAGCAGAGCGGGAGGAAGACGCCGGGCACGGAGAGGAGAGGTGAGGGGAACAGCGTCCCTGCCTAGCAGGAGGCAGGGACGCCGACGCTACAATTGGTTACACTTCAAATCTAGTACTTAATAGAATGCCATCTTTGATCTTGGTCCTTCGCTGGTCCTTTTGGCTAGTGCTGATCTGGGGTCTTTCGGTCCTTGTTAGTTGGTTCTTCTGTGGTCCATCAGTCTAGCCCTTGCTAGTCTTTCGGCTGTCACTGTGCTGTCAAAATACTGTGTGTAATGTGACTTCCCTCCCGGAGCACAGATCCTGTGTGGGCCTGCACCGGCAAGGGACACAGCCCTCGTACCTTGGCCTTGGGACGAGAGGTAGGTTGCAGACAAGGAATGTCTCAACCCGGCCGAGGACGAGGATCAAGAAGGCCCGGGAGCTTTAGAGTGTGGCTCCCTAGCAAATGGGTCCCGGGGAGGATGCAGACGGAGCGGAGCACGCCACCTGTCCTCGCCTACCTGATCTATTCAGAGGGATTCCGGCTGCAAGAGGGGTACCGGCCCCCGACACCCGACCTCGTACTCTACGTCCAGGACGGGAAAGCCCGGTTAGGCCCTGAGGATCCCATCGGGCATCGGATGGAGAGGAATTGCCACCCGTGCCCTAGTCCTGAGAGGAGCTCAGAGGGGGACCTGGCCTATCTACACACGCACAGACTGGAAAGGTTGAAGTCTGTAGTGCAGGAACACTCTGGTGTAGGGACGCTACCGAACACTGGACTTTCTTGGAGGTAGTCGGATGCCCGTCCCTGGTGGCCGCAGGACTCCGCGAGGAGCAGGGAGTCGCCTTCCCGCTAATATCTCTGAGTGAGTAAAGCCTTGGAAGTTCACCCCTATGGCCTCCGGACTGTTCATTACGCGCCATACCATGCGACGCAGTGCCCGTACTCCCCGCACTACTATCCCCTCTCTTTCCCGTTTGCCTGCCCTGAGGCCTTGCTCCGCCTGTGGGGAGCAGTGAGAACTTTGGCCGCCACGACACCGGGCCTCAGCGGACTGCTAGCGGCGCTGGTGGCCCTTCACCAGACACCACAGGTGGCGTAGTCGTTAATCAGCCACTCAACCCGGACAAGCCCACACCATCTCTTTCTAATGTGACGGCCCTGAGCACGGGTCGGGCCCGGGCCACGGCTGCATCCCATCTCTTCAACACAGGGCCCGACACCGAGTCCCCCAACACCCAGGGTAAAACACGGGCTTTCTGAGTATAGGCGTCACATTACCATCTCTTAGTAATTTACCATATCAACATATGCCTCTGCATAAACTTGAAGGCATAGGGAGGTGCAGAAAATTTGGTAGCTGCTGCCATAAAACAATGATCTATAGAACAGTCTTAGATTGTTTCATGTGGAATACAGAAAAGGATCAGCCACAATTTAGCTTCCACCAGTATAAGGACAACCTGTAGGAAATACTGTAGATGATTTTTTTTATAGCAATGCATTTGCTACTCTTTCTATCAACATGACCAAGACAGAGCCCCAATAAACCCCATAATAAGTCATTGAGGGCGCTGTAAGGCCACGGCCCTACTATCAGTATTTGGTCAGTATTCGGTCAGTATTTTTTCTCAGGAGTGAGATCTAAAACCAGGTGAGGAACAATCAGAGAAAAGGTATAATAGAAACAAGTCACCAATTCTGCATTTATCACCCACTCCTGGTTTTGGCTCCCACTCCTGAGACAAAATATTGACCGAATACTGACCAAATACTGATAGTGGAGCCGTGGCCTTAGTATTCCTTGTGTGGGGTAGCTTGCAATGTGTCATGGCTTCTGTTATAAATCTTAGCCCAGACAAGTATGTTAACATCCTAATAGTGTCTGCATATGAAATTCTTTATATCTCTGAAACTCTCAAAACCATATAATAAAGACAATTTTGAAGGTCTTTATTTTATTTGTTTGAAGGACGCCCTTAAAAAAATGGTCATCACTGGTATCTATTTGATGGGATCTCTTGCGATCAGATGTAAGCTGCAGCAGAACATGGCGAAAGGTATTTCATTTCCCTGCACTGCCTCCAAAGGGCAAATGAAGCATTACACTGAAAGAAGTGTAATTCATGGACGAGCCCGATCCTCCAGGCCAAGAGGTGCTCTTTGTAGTTAATTGATTTAGATTCCAGGATGCCTTTACAGGGTTTTAAAAAGGTGTCTACTAAAGTTTTAATCCTGGATTGCAATTAAACATGTTTTTAGCAATTCATTTGCCTCATGCTATAAATTCCCCAGTTAGAAAACATGCTTCTTTAATGTTGTATTTCCCATGTCCAAATAGTAATATGTTCTTTGGGTAAAGAATGTAGTGGGTGAATCAGTATGCCAATTATTTTGTTTGACTCATGGAAATCAACTCACAAATTCTACAAACATATTCTAATGGTTAATGAATCAAAAATTAGGGCTAGAAATGATGATCTGTGTGAAGATCCCCTCGAAATAACCGTCTTTCCCTTCTCCGCAGCCCCATGATCTATCATGATCTATAGCATAGTAACCAGGATCATATGTTGTCCTGATGGTAAGGCACAGCTCTTGGAATGCATCTTAGGTCATTTATCAAGAGAACAAAAGCTCGATAATACATCTTATAATGACTAAATGTACAAAATAGGTTTACAGAGATAATATATGATAATAGTGATAATAATGCCTATGTTTTATACGCGATATGTTAGATTTTTCTTTATACAATTGGGATCTTTATGCTTCCAATAAGCAGAGGCATCACTTGAAACTCCTATATCCAAATGTAAAATTTATCACAAGCCCCCCCACACCATATTGATGTATTCCCGTGAGGCATAGAAGCTATTGGCCCCCTTAGGCATGAGGATCTGAAAGCGATTGCAAATTCTAAGCTCTTATTGTTACATCCCTACCAAACACCAATAAGTCATCACATGCTCTATCTACTCTTCTGTGTACAAATTATAAACTATGAGACAAAAAGTGACATAGGAAAACAAGTGACAAATATGGATTGTAGGTGGTTTGGGGTGAAACAGAGAAATAGAGACTCGTAGATTGATATAGATTGAATATATTACCCCTTCTGGTGCTTGTTAAATATCTTAGTCCAGACTCCAAGATCTAGATCTTGGGGTTGTGTAGAGCCACAAATTCATACACAGTGGGGATAATAGGTATTTGATACACTGCCTATTTTGCAAGTTTTCCCACCTACAAAGAATGGAGAGGTCTGTAATTTTTATTGTAGGTCACTTCACCTGTAAGAGATAGAATCTTAAAAAAAATCCAGAGAATAACATTGTATGATTTTTACAAAATTAATTTGCATTTTATTGCATGAAATACGTATTTGATACAATAGAAAAACAGAACTTAATATTTGGTACAGAAACCTTTGTTTTGCAATTACAGAGGTCAGACGTTTCCTGTAGTTCTTGACCAAGTTTGCACACACTGCAGCAGGGATTTTGGCCCACTCCTCCATACAGATCTTCTCCAGATCTTTCAGGTTTCGGGGCTGTCGATGGGCAACATTAAGTTTCAGCTTCCTACAAAGATTTTTTATTGGGTTCAGGTCTGGAGACTGGCTAGGCCACTCCAGAACCTTGAAATGCTTCTTACAGAGCCACTCTTTTGCTGCCTTGGCTGTGTGTTTTGGGTCATTGTCTTGCTCGAAGATCCAGCCACGACCCATCTTCAATGCTCTTACTGAGGCAAGGAGGTTGTTGGTCAAAATCTTGCTATACATGACCCCATCCATCCTCCCTTCAATATGGTGCAGTCATTCTGTCCCCTTTGCAGAAAAGCATCCAAAAGTATGATGTTTTCTCTATCATGCTTCACGGTTAGGATGGTGTTCTTGTGGTTGTACTCATCCTTCTTCCTCCAAACACGGCGAGTGTGGTTGATACCAAAAAGTTCTACTTTGGTCTCATCTGACCAAATGACCTCCCATGCTTCCTCTGGATCATCGAGATGGTCATTGGCGAACTTCAAATGGGCCTGGACATGTGTTAACGTGAGCAGTCTGAATCTCTCCCTCTATCAGGTCTTTTCTTTTAGAACTGCTCTATGCTTCTGACCTTGTTCTTCTATTTCAGGGAGCCTCTGCTTACCATGTGGCTTCAGCCACACACTGACTCACTTACTGCCTGCAGCTCTTTGTCTATTCATGGAATTAGATGATTTCAATTACAAGAGAGGCAACAGTAAGCACATTAATATATACAGTTATATTAGTAAGGATTAGGTTTCACTCACACATCAGATTTTCATGTACGAGTGTTATCTGTTTTTTTTTTCACATGACAGTCTATGGGACTGCGCACTTGTCAGATTTTTTTCTCGGACTGAGTGAAAAATCACTGAGACGTCTGATACTGGCAATGCAAGTCTACGGGTCAGCGAAAAAATCTGACAGCAATCGAATACCATCTATGTTCTAGGAGTTTTTCACTGTCTGTTAGAAGGTGGAGAAAGTTTTTTTTTCTCATCAGTGAAAAAAACTGATGACATGCCGACCAAACTCTGATTAAATTCTAATGAAACTCTGATGAAAATCACTGATAAAACTTGGTCTGTTTTTCTCGTACGTCAAAAATACTGACGTCTGAATGAGGACTTAATAATCTGGGCAGAAATTACATGGACGCTCCAGGAAAGTGTTTACAAAGAGTCAAATGAACATTGCATGGTAATTTCACATATCAGAGCTGCCATTTCTTTCACTCTTGTCCTTCCGATCCATATTTTCATACAGCTCTGTGCATTATAGGTTCTGTACTCGTCTATCTTTGGCAGTCCCATTGACAGTGAATTGAGAGAGTGCACACGCTTGACCACCCTTCACGTAAGGTATTCGGGACCTCAGTTATGAAGATGTCTAGGGATGCCAGCAGTCATACTCCCTTTGAGCTACTAGTAGATTTTGATAAAATTGGTAATTTGTCTTTAAAACCAAAATATCCCTTTAAGGAAAACAAAACTGCTGCATATTACTCGGAAGCACAGAAGTTGCCAAAATAACACATTCTTTATTATCATTCAGCTATTGGCTGAAGCTGTACCTCACAGACCTCCTGCTCTTCTCGCTCCCTGCATGAACCCTGCACATAAGGCCGGGGTCACACTACTGTAGATTCTCTCATCCATAATCGGCCAATTATACTAGTGACACTCGGATCAAGCTCTGATCCGAGTGTCAACATAATACGAACCGAATGAGAGTACCGTAGCACACTGGGAGGAGCAGATGGAGGACAAAATTTCTCCATCTTCATCCGCGGAAATCAAACTGCACTCAGATGTCATCCGAGTGCAGCCTGATGTTTCCAACAAGCTCATAGACTTGAAATCGATTATCAGCACTGCCCCATTGAAAAATATTGGTCCGAGTGCTATCCGATAAGAAATCGTGCTGTCTTCAAATCTCACTATCTATATGGTGGTTATATGCCTTTTCAAGGCAATTATAAAAAAAAAACTAATCAATAAGAAACTACAGTAGGGGGAGTGATTTTGTTATGTTCTGTGCACGTTATGACAGTATAACTCATGTGCACTACAAAGTGGTAATATATATTCACTTCATAAGAACACTGTTAAGCGCCTGCCTATCTCTTTGTATGTATATGCATATCACGTATACATGACTATACCCATGAACCCAACTTTTAAACAAAAAGGGCAAGATCCCCTGAAGGCGAGTGCCTAAGACCACCATAGAAAATCAGTAGAATTGAAATTAACTTGCATGTACAGTACTGAAAAGGAGTAGATAGAAGCCTACTGGACTGGAAAATAAAATGAAAATATAAAAAAAAAATTGTAGTTATATTTTATATTCTCTTTATAACGCTTCAAATATTTTTTATCATGTTCAATTTGAAACTTTCAAATGTCAACTTTACATATATGTGATCTAAGACGTACCGTTTCTCCTTGTGGAGAGTGACAAGCCAAGCCTGGCATGTCAGAGTGAGGAGACTTATAAGCCATGCAATGCTCCTCTGGGAAATTAAATATGCAAATTGCCTCTTCAGAGAGAACTAGTTGGCGCTCTAGAGTTCTCGTCCTCTTCCTCTCTGAAGAGGCAATTTGCATATTTAACTTTACATATAAAAACTCTCAGATCAAAATCACTGTGTTATTTTTATATCATTAATTTGATATAATATATGCAGCAATCCTCCGGTTTTGTAATCCATAAAATACTTCTTGGAGGTTCTTTTCCACTGAAAAATATAATCAAATGCCAAAAATGAAGCTATAAAGATCTGTGCCAAAAAACGATGTTTACATGAAACTCACAACAATTTGTAACCCGGAAGAATCTGCTCACAATGATGGAATATGTTGAATAGATCTCAAAATGTGACTAAGTGTACTAAAAGAGTAGCACAGAATAAACCCAAGAGAAATCCATTAATCACAATCTATAATAAACAGGTTCCAAAGCAAATCTATTCCTAGTCACCACGGCTGTTTAACGATATGCAAAATAAGACATTGGATATTTAAATACAAAGTTAATTAATACATTTCCACAATTCTAAGATAAGAGTTACTGCATAACGAAAAGTACATATATGATCTATAACTACAGTGGAATAGCACTATGTTATATAGTAAATTTGGAAATATGTAAACAGTAAAAGAAAATGTAAAAAGTTTAGAAAGCCAATGAGGAAACTTTAAAATTTGGGACCTCCATTAATTAAATGGAGTTAAAGGGAATCTGTCACCAGGTTTTTCCTGCCTCATCCGAGAGCAGCATAATGTAGGGAAAGATTCCTGATTCCAGTGATGTGTCACTTACTTTACTTGGTGCAGCAGTTGTGATACAATCACAGTTTTCTCTGCTGTAGGTGTGGCACCAGGAGGCACCCGGACTGGCAGTCCTGCAGTGATAATCTGCTGTTGATAAAACACTGATGGTATCAAAACAACAGTACACAGCCTAGTAAGTGAGACATCATTTAAATTAGTGTCTCAGCCCCTACCTCATAATGTTCTCAGATTACATAGCAAAACCCTACTGACAAATTCCCTTTTAAGTGCGGCTATAAATAGATCCTCTGGAGAACCCATCGTCTACGCATTACATGGACCGCTTATTAAAAGGATATTCTCATGTTGTGTCTTGAGCAGTACACAGCTCTTCTGTTTCTTTCACTGAAGGTCGGGTCACACTATCTTAAATGACAGTTCTGGTTCAGTTGCTTCGTCCTTCTGTTGAGCTTATGCTTCTGCAACACATTAAAGGGAATCTGTCACCCCCTGGGACATATATGACCCACTAATATGGGTATACAGGTGATAGAAATGTTAAACTGGTCCAACCTGTTTAACATTTCTATCACCTGTATGCCCATATTAGTAGGTCATATATGTCCCAGGGGGCGACAGATTCCCTTTAATGATCTGACATAGCTTGTTCTGAAGGTTAAATGTAGAGATAAAAGAGCTTTTGAACAAGCAAATAACTGTGAAAGTGAGAGCAGTGATTAGGAGAAATGCTCTGGAAAAAGCTAGAGGCTGGTAATTTTATAGAATCTATAACAGCAGCTCAGTCAGGAGATGAGAAGAATGAGGAGGTGAGCAACAAAACGCTGTATAGAAATGAATGAGCTGTAGAGAGGTGGCCGGTATCTCAAGAGTTAACTTGTTAGCCTGGAATGTGACTACTTTGCACACTCATCCAGGCTCTGGTGGCCGAGCTCCAAACAAGCTGCACACTATGTAAGATAAAAGCTCTCACTGCAGGAGAATGACAGCAGATAGAAAAAGCAAGTCAATTGCCATAATTGTCATGCTGTTTAACTAAAACAGTTCCATAACATGAAAATTCCCTTTTATGTTTAATGTAGAACGCTTCAATTCTCCTGTGGTGGCACTGCAATTAAATTCAACACTTGCTCTCAGATTTCTAAGGAATGTTAAATCATAACGGTATGATTTTTTTTATTTTTCCTAAGGATACTGGACTTTGCTTGATCTTTGATGGTCTTTTATGTTTTATACAATCTACCATTGCTCATGGATCATGATTACATCACAGGGTTACAGAAAATCTCTGAGCAGCTTTAATGATTTCCTATACCGAAAAAAAAGACATAATACCATTTAAACTTGATTGACAGGCTGCTAATTGTTACCACAGAACCTTAGCCTTGATACCAGTACTAGGCATGCTCTGCTTATTAATCTACTGTAGTTACAGCTATACTTAAAGGGGTTGTCCACTACTCGGATAACCCCTTTTGAATTACTAGATTCTCCCATATAAAATAAAAACAGCAGGAACTTATTTCCAGTGCCGTTACCGTTCCAACGTTGTTGGTGACAGGCTATGTCACATGAGCCCTACAGCCAATCAGAAGCTGCTAATGCTCCGCTTCACTCTCACTTTCTTCTGACGTAACTGACATCCTGAGGAGGGTCAAAGAGCAGCAGCAGTTCTCACTTTTTCCAGATATCAGTTCTGCCTGAAGAAAGCAAGAGTGAAGCAGACAATTAGCGACTGTTGATTGGCTGAAGCGCTCACATGACATAAAAATGTCACACGGGCCCTGGGAGACTCGGTGTTGACATCACTGAAAAAGTCCTCACACCGGAGTGGTGGGCAGACTGTTTATTTATTTTACATGGGGAAATTTAGTGATTGAGAAGGGGTCGTCCGAGTAGTGGACAAATTCTTTAAGCACGTTTCTATCCTGAAAGAGTAACCGTCATTTTAATTTTCAATTCGTAAATCAATAGTGCATATAAAAATAAGTAACTATGTAATATATCTAAAATTAAAAATCTGCTTCATTCTCTTCCTGGACTGATCTTTTACTCTCAATCAATGGGTAAAATCTTTAAAACTTGTATTCAGCTGTAAGAAGATGGAAGTTGTGCCCACGTTCCCCTTGTTGATATGTGCTGTGATGTGATCATTATAATGTGTTACACTGTTATGTGGTAGAGTTGTGTTCTACCCACCAAACAGGTAGTGAGTAGATATGGATAGAGTTAAAAGCTGGGACCAGTCCAGAGAGGGAGGGACTATGTAGCTAGATCAGAGAAGACTTCCTGTTAGTGAGTCAGACAGGGCCTAGCTTGCATCTAGAGTAGACCTTTGGTCTGAATACTCAGCAGAGCCACATAAGTTGGGTGTCACCAAAGTGAGTGGAGACCGAGGCAGTGGATAGCGTGATCCTGATTAGAGAAAGGAAAAGCAATAGAAAAACAGAGTGATTTACCAGAGACGGGTCCTTGGTCAGGAAGCCTAGCAGTACAGCTCAGAGTTTGCCAGATAGAGAGGTAATGGACCAGGAAGGAACAGGGAACGTGAGACAAAGAGAGTGTTCCTAGCGGTTGTTCCAAGGTGTCAGCAAGCAAAGAAGTTAAGGAACGGTCATAGTGGCAAACTAGTTCCACTATGGGAAAGTAGAACGCGGAACCGTGGGTAGAAGTATAGAACTTTCACTAACTGGACAGTGGTACCGTTATCAGGGATAGGAGAGACTCCTGATGTACTGCACTGGGTGGTGGTGAATGTAGAGCTAGAGATGCTAGCTGAGGCAGAGGCAAATGAGCCTTGAGAAGGAAAGCAGAAAATGTGTGTTAAAAGATGCTCTATGTTCTAAAAGAAATGATTGTGAAGTTATACACCCACTATATATTGTACAAAGTTTTTGCCAAGCTAAAGTTCAGTAAAAAACTTTTTATTATTGGCTGGTGGTCTCCCTCATTGAGCTCCTCAACACCTGGTCCTGGCCAGCTGAAGTCACCGGCATCATGCGGCCTACAAGGGCATAGTGCTCCCATGGATGAAGCCCACATACCAGCCAGGACCCCCATCTTCATGTAGCGTGTCGGGGCGTGAAAAACGAGTACCTCGCCCACGCTCTCGGAGGTGGAGAGAAAAAAAGGTTCTCCTTCTCTATTATGTGAGTCCATGAAAATCGGACCACAATTGGATGTCATATAAGAGTGGTCTGATTTTTTTTTCATGGACCCAACGTCATGAATGGGCGACTACCATCCGATTCTCTGAGGCAAATCATGAATGCTGAGATTTTTTTTTTCCTTGGACTTCTTGGTCCAAGGAAAGAATCAGCCATAGGCACAGCCCCATCAAATAATAATGTGGGCGAGTGCTCTCCGTCAAAACCATGGACAACACTCATCCAATTTATACGGTTGTCTGCACGAGCCATAACCTAAGAATGAGATCAGTCCAGGAGGAGAAATAAGCAGAATTCTCTCATAAGATATATTACACAGTGTTTTATTTTAATGTGCACTACTGATTGATGAAAAAAATGAAAAAAAATCAACAATAGTTACTCTTGAATCTCCTTGACCCAATGCAAAATCTGTAACACAGCTGCCATGTCCTATCGATATAACTGGAGTCTTACTCAACAGAGGAACCTTTGGATCTCTTAAGGCACCATTGTCCAGGTGTGACTGGAGTCCTATAGCTCTGCCTCTGGTGGTCTCACCTATTATAGACTTCATCTTTGGGTCACTGAACCTTTACTTAGATAGTACTGTTATCCCTTAGAAAGCAAATTGTTAAAATATTCTTTTTCTGGGGGGATTGACATGATTAAATGCCATTTTGGTGTACATTAGTAACCCCATAAAGAAAAGACAGATATTAACCTGATACATTCTAGAATTACGGAATGACATTCCTTCCTGCGAAATGTCCAAGGAAAGTCAAAAGAACATCTGGAGGTCGACTGTAAGAGAAGGGTTCAATTCCCATGAGCAGTCATAATGGCCATTTCTTGTTTTCGCTAAGGGATGGGTGAGGTCTCTTCCGAACCTTTCTCGTTGACCTGGAAATTCCTACTGCTGCAAGATGAGGCAACCTCCAGATGTCTCCAGATAATTCCATGGTAACAAACCAGCGTAATGTTTAACTTCCGTCACACCCAGTTTTCTGTCTATGAACTGTGTTTTTCCATAGGCATACCAATATGAATATGGACATATTCACCCTAGCTGCTGCCCATCAACAGCAATTACAATTAGACACCAATTGGCCAAAATATCTTGGCATTTCCCTTCAACTTTGGAAGCAAACTCTTATCAGATTGCTGAAAGAATAAGTGGAGTGTATCATACTGGGGACATAACAAAGACGTAACATAGAGTGCAGAATTAGGTGTATCCTTGAGCCTAAGGGTGACCAATTGTCCTCGTGCCACAAGGGTAGTACATATGGAACAAGGCATGTAGATGGCCATGAAGTTTGGATGATTCTGCAAAAATAAAACATGGCATGCTCCATCCAATAGACCTTATTAGGATGAAGTGTACTGTAATATAGTGTACACTTGCCTAAATAGCAATACTATTTGCTACTACCTTCAAAACATAACAATTATGATATGCTGTACAGCTATTGGGTAGTAGTGCCACATACCTCCTGAAAAAATACCACCATACAGTCCTCAAAAAAGTGGTCCATACATAATGTAACCTTATAACAGTGCTTTAAATGGAATATGTAAGCAGGTTTTTGCTACAGTATGTTGTCTAAGGGTAGCGTGAGGTAGGGGCTGAGAACCTGAGTCCAGGGTTGTGCCACTTATTAGGCTGTGTGCTGTTGTTTCAATACAATGAGTGTTTTATCAGCAGAAGATTATCACTACTGGACTAGCTGCCCTGAGCCTCCTGGTCCAGCTATGCCCCCAGCACTGATTAGCAGCTTACTGTTAATATACAGTGGGTACGGAAAGTATTCAAACCCCTTTAAATTTTTCACCCTTTGTTTCATTGCAGCCATTTGGTAAATTCTAAAAAGTTAATTTTTTTCTCATTAAAGTACACTTTGCACCCCATCTTGACTGAAAAAAAAAACAGAAATGTAGAATTTTTTGCAAATTTATTAAAAAATAAGTATTCACACCCTTTGATCAGTATTGAGTAGAAGCACCCTTTTGAGCTAGTACAGCCATGAGTCTTCTTGGGAATGATGCCACAAGTTTTTCACACCTAGATTTGGGGATCCTCTGCCATTCTTCCTTGCAGATCCTCACCAGTTACGTCAGGTTGGATGGTGAACGTTGGTGGACAGCCATTTTCAGGTCTCTCCAGAGATGCTCAATTGGGTTTAGGTCAGGGCTCTGGCTGGGCCAGTCAAGAATGGTCACAGAGTTGTTCAGAAGCCACTCCTTTGTTATTTTAGCTGTGTGCTTAGGGTCATTTTCTTGTTGGAAGGTGAACTTTCGGCCAAGTCTGAGGTCCAGAGCACTCTGGAAGAGGTTTTTATCCAGGATATATCTGTTCTTGGCCGCATTCATGTTTCCTTCAATTGCAACTAGTTGTCCTGTCCCTGCAGCTGAAAAACACCCCTCATAGCATGATGCTGCCACCACCATGTTTCACTGTTGGGATTGTATTGGGCAGTCGATGAGCAGTTCCTGGTTTTCTCCACACACACCGCTTAGAATTATCACCAAAAAGTTCTATCTTCGTCTAATCAGACCAGACAATCTTATTTCTCATAGTCTGGGAGTCCTTCATGTATTTTTGAGCAAACTGTATGTGGGCTTTCATATGTCTTGCACTGAGGAGACGCTTCCATCTGGACACTCTGCCATAAAGGTCTGACTGGTGGAGGCAGGGCCGGCGTCAGCACACGATGCACCCGGGCAAGTGCCGGGGCCCTGAGCAGGCAGGGGGGCCCACTCGCCGTTGGGCTCCCCGCCACGCTATGGTACCTGTGAGCGGAGGAGAGCAGTGCCAGTGCCCGCTCCCCCCCCCGCTTGCTCAGGGCCCCGGCGCAATACTTACCTCTCCCCATGCCTCCGCAGCAGGTCCTGTCTCTTCCGTGGCTGCTGCACAGTGACGTCTCAGGTCAGAGGGCGCGGTGACGTCTTTCCACTGCGCTCTCTCCTTAGCAGTCACAGCGCAGAGCGGGAAGACGCCGGCGTGCGTGAGGAGTCCGGAACAGCGGCAGCAGGTGAGAAGTGAGGTGAGTATTTGATTTTTTTTATTGTATGGAGGCATGGGGCATGTGGCACTATATGGTGGGATGGGGGGGTGACATCCTGCATGGGGCATTATATGCGAGGGGGGGTGTGACATCTTGCATGGGGCATTGTAAGGGAGGGGGGTGTGACATCCTGCATGGGGCATTATAAGGTGGGGGGGTGACATCCTGCATGGGGTATTATAAGGGGGGGGATGACATCCTGCGTGGGGCATTATAAGGGGGGGGGTGTGACATCCTGCATGGGGCATTATAAGGAAGGGGGGTGTGACATCCTGCATGGGACATTATAAGGGAGCGGGGTGTTTGACATCCTGCATGGGGCATTATGAGGGAGAAGTGTGTGACATCCTGCATGGGACAATATAAGGGGGGTGACATCCTCCATGGGGCATTATAAGGGGGGTGACATCCTACATGGGGTATTATATGGGGGGAACAGCCTGTGTGGGGCATTATGTGGGGGGAACAGCCTGCGTGGGGCATTATGTGGGGGGAACAGCCTGCGTGGGGCATTATGTGGGGGGAACAGACTGCATGGAGCATTATGTGGGGGCACAGCCTGCATGGAGCATTATATGGGGGTCAGTATTCTGTATGGAGCGTTATATGGGGGCCAGTATCCTGTATGGAGCGTTATATGGGGGCCAGTATACTGTGTGGAAAGATTCGCCGGTTTCTGAGCTACTGTAGAATTTACAATAGATATCACTCATGTAATGTAAGAAGTGAAATCTTTTGCCTTGTACTATATATATATTTCTCTGCGGTATCTGTGCATCATGAATCGTGGTATGTGTTAAAGGGGCCCACTGAGACTCTTTCGCCCAGGGACCACAAAAACCTGGAGCCGGCCCTGAGTGGAGGGCTGCAGTTGACTTTGTGAAACTTTCTCCCACCTCCCTACTGCATCTCTGGACCTCAGACACAGTGATCTTGGGGTTCTTTTCCTCTCTCACCAAGGCTCGTCTCCCATGATTACTCAGTTTGGCTGGACGGCCAGGTCTAGGAAGACTTCTGGTGGTCCCAAACTTGTTCCATTTAAGGATTATGGAGGCCACTTTGCTCTTAGGAACCTTGAGTAATGCAGAAATTCTTTTGTAACCTTAGTCAGATCTGTGCCCTGCCACAATTCTGTCTCTGAGCTCCTTGGGCAGTTCCTTTGAGCTCATGATTCTCATTTGGTCTAACATGCACTGTGAGCTGTGAGGTCTTATATAGACAGGTGTGTGCCTTTCCAAATCAAGTCCTATCAGTTTAATTAAACATAGCTGGACTCCAATGAAGGAGTAGAACCATCTCAAGGAGGATCACAAGGAAATGGACAGCATGTGACTTAAATATGAGTGTCTGAGCAAAGGGTCTGAATACTTATGACCATGTGATATTTCAGTTTGTCTTTTTTAATAAATTTGCAAACGTTTCTACATTTCTGTTTTTTTTTAGTCAAGATGGGGTGCAGAGTGTACTTTAATGAGAAAAAAATGAACTTTTTAGAATCTACCAAATGGCTGCAATGAAACAAAGAGTGAAAAATTTAAAAGAGTCTGAATACTTTCCGTACCCACTGTACAATAAACACAGAAAGCTGTGGTGTGGGCGGGTTTATCTTTCTGAGCTCTGCTACATGCTATATCTAAAAACTCTGTGTCACAGTTGCTGCACCCAGTAAAGTAAGTGATACATCGCTGGAATCAGGGTCTCTTTCCCTACAATATGATGCTCTCAGATGAACTAACAAAAATATAGTGACAGATTCCCTTTAATATATCTAAGCAATAATGCTAAATAAATAACACTAAGATTCATGGTTGTTTCAAGTCTCAATAGGCACCCCATCTATGACAACCACTTTAGCCTTCTGAGACATAGTGTGTGACCACAACCAGCCCTCGCATGTATTAGCAAGAAGCATTGTTAAAGGGAACCTGTCAGCTGATTCATTGTGCCCAAACTGCGGCAGCATAAATCTGAGCCTGGCTGCATGACTGCAGCCAGGTATATTTTCTCTGAAGCACTCTAGTGTTTCAGAAAAAATAAAGTTAGAAGATCGGCTGGGGACCGTAGCCAGAGACAAGACTTGTATAGCGCTGTTCCAGGTTTGTGTCTCCAACTGCCACTAGAGGTGATTGACAGGTTTCTTCCATGGCCATAAAC
The DNA here is from genome assembly GCF_046119375.1 of Phyllobates terribilis. NCBI lineage: Eukaryota > Metazoa > Chordata > Amphibia > Anura > Dendrobatidae > Phyllobates > Phyllobates terribilis. Next base: position 210,142,504 of record NW_027362769.1, on the reverse strand, counting down.
CTGTCAATCACCTTGGGCAGCAGTGTGAAAAGCCAAATCTTCAAACTATATTTTCTCTGAAACTGCTTTTCTGGAGTACAAAATGCAGACACTTTTGATGACTTTGACGGGCAGACATTGTCATGTCCCCATCCCACCCTGGCTCCTCTCTAGCTCCAAGCATTTCTGCCGAACTGATTCAAATTGGCGTAAAAACTCAAAAAATCGCAGTATTTTTGAGAACAAAGTTTTTTTGACGTTTCAAAGCTTTTACAACAGATTTCTGACATAAAAACTTTGATTATTTGGGCCCCCTTAGAATTATGAATGTGTCTTATCTGTGGCGCAATTTTGATTTTACAGGTAAATTAGGAGTGTGTAAGTGGGTGTGTAATTTTGAGGACAGAAGGGTTTGTAAAAAGGTATGTGGATCATTCTCTTTATAAAGACAACCTCTCTTTGCTAAATCTGAAGGCCATTTTCTAAAGTTGACAAGTATGACTATATTCCGCAATACTAAAACATTGCTTCTAGGCTCAATATATGGCATCAGGTGGACTTTGCTACATAATATGTAGACTTTGCCCCAAAAAATGTTCAATAATATGGTGATGTATGTATAGAAATGCATTAGCACTATCCATGCACATGAACTACTCTATACTAACTATACTATACTAACTGGTTCAGCTGTCTTTTATATATGTTGTAGTTCCCTATCATATCTGAAAAAGTCCCCTCTAAAGCAGGGCTGTGGAGTCGGAGACGGTGCCCATTTTGGTGAAGTCGAAGTCAGTATAAAATGGACCAACTCCGACTCCTAAAATATATAATAAATTGGTACAGTAGTTCAATGCAGAATGTGCTGTAAATGTTTTCATAAAAATTTGGCAAAGTTATGATATGGCCTATAAATGTCTGTCCTACTCCCGATTGAAGGATCTCGGCTTTTAGTTGAGATGAATCTGTGCTGCACTTTATGTACACGCTCAGTAGTAAGGCAGTGCTGTGGAGTTGGAGTCGTGGGGTCAGAGTCATGGAGTCGGATTCGGAAGTCAGGGAAATTGAGGAATCGGAGCCGGTGGTTTGGCTTACTGACTCCACATCCCTGCTCTAAAGGCCCCGTCACACATAATGAGATCGCTAGCGAGATCGTTGATACATCACAGTTTTTGTGACGCAATAGCGATCTTGCTAGCGATCTCGTTATGTCTGACAGGTAGCAACGATCAGGCCCCTGCTGTGAGATCGCTGAACGTTACAAAGCTTCCTGGATCATTGCGCTCCCGCTGAGCAGTGTGCATCGCTGTATTTGACACCTTATCAACAGCCTCGTTAGCGATTCAGAACTGAGACTCGTAGGCATGCATAAATTGGACTTTTCCGCGCCCCTCGTCCCCGATTGGTGGTCGCTACAGCGTTCTCATTTTCCGCCGTGCATAAAGAAGGCAACAGAATAGCGATTCCATCCTTTGTTTCTGACCTCGTGCTGGATTGCAGATCCTAGCAGAATTCTCCGGGCTGTTGATATCCGTTCATTCGACTGAGTCCTGATTTTGCGGATCGTTGTAGCGTTCTCTGGCTGTGACTGGCCGTACCTCTGGTCTTGTTCCTGACTGCGTCCTTGTTTTTTCGGATCCCACCAGCGTTCTCCGGCTGGGACTCCACCAATCGGAGATGAGGAGGCACGGAAAAGTAATTTTATGCACGCCTTTGTGACACAGTACAGTCCCTGTCAAGGTGTGGATCGTTGAAATAGCTGCTGTGTGAAAGCGTCCTAACGACCGCCGAGATCGTTAGTTAGATCGCTGGGGCGGCCGAAATCGTTGGGAAGTTCTGCATGTTTGACAGCTCCCCAGCGATCACGAAACGACTCTGCAGCGATCCCAAAACCGTGACGTAATAACGATCTCGCTAGCGATCTCATTATGTGTGACGGGGCCTTAAAGGTCCATTTACACACACTAACCGGCGGCACTAAATGATCGACGATCGGCAAATATTTACACAGGCAGATCATGGTAAACGATGTAATTGTTCATTGCTTAGGCTTGCATTGTTCTTGGCAGCTCAAGTCCTGTTTACACAGGATAAAGTGCTGCCGAGAATGATGATCTTTTGTGCTTCACAAAATATAATTCCACCCGATGAATGAGCATTTTGCTTGTTCATTGGGTGATCGAAAGTGTGTTTATACCAAAATATTATCATGAAACGAGCATTCTTCAGAATGCTCATTCACGATAATCTTTCACTCTAAATACCTAATGAGCTGAGAGGTTTGAGAAGTGTTAAGTTTACTGGGAGCTGCCGAGAAGCAGAATGTTCTTTCAAATGCTAATATCTCCTTGTGCAATCTTGTTTTTCAGAGATTTTAAGCTCTTTGTTGTTTTAGGCTCATTTAAGACAGCTGGTACCCAAAGAGCCAAGACTATCCTTATTAGTAAAGAAAAGAAAACTGAGAAGAAATCAATATGATTTCTATGTCATTTGCAAAGGTATCTATGGAAACAAAATTGTAAAGTTGCACAAAGGCAATGTGTTGGGTTAGCTGGTTACTGGAGGTTTCCAATGAATTCAAAATTCCAATTTTCTAAAGCAACAATGACCTTGTAACAAGGGAGTGGTGATGCTACACATTGATTAGGATCTTTTCTAAGGGATAAGGAGACACAATATTATGGTATTCAATAAAAAGGATAGAGGCAGTGGCACTCACTCATCCAAGTCTCAAGACTTATTTTTTCCTCTTACAGCAAACAAATAAAAAGCAGCAGGCGAGAGGGAGTGGTGTTGAGCGGGGACGGTCATTTTGCGCTTCTACATACCTCACACAGAAGCATGGGAATGCTCATAACTCATCAGTGGTGAGTGCCACTGCTTCATCCCCTTTTATGGGATTACCTCTGTATCCACTAAATTTGAGCACCCAATTTGAACAATAGTGTTGATTTACAACTCCAACATTGTATCTGGTCGTAGTTGCTCATACTCTAGGCAGTACTGGTTCCAGATGTGCCTTTTAACGACCATAGTAGGATATTGGGGTCTATATCACACATCCCAAATCTTATGTAGCTTGAGAGTAAACGATGGTGGGGAAATCATATTGAATTACGCCAAATTTATAAAAGGTCCAGTAAACTTTGAAACAGGAATTCATGAATTTCCAAACATTGGTAATTAAATATTTCAGTGTGAACTGCTCATGGTTTAGCATATGTCTACAGTTTTGCTGTTGTGGATGTTGTGTTGTAATGCAAGCGAATTTGGTAATCTTAGGGATCCTATGGTGAGTCTGAGATGGGGGTCATGAGCCACAAGGGTAGAGACAGAGAGACTGCTAAGGTAGCATTCACACATTGAGCATGAAAGAACCCAAAGGTTTCTCTCTGTTATGAATGTAACACGCAACCACTCATGGGTAACAGAAAAAGGGAAGACCTACAACAGGGAGATGCCGCACCCACACCCAACTGGTCCCTGTACAGACTAGAAAGACCCTAGCCACACAATTCAAAAACACCCCCTCAAACCTGGCTCCCTAAAAGGCGATTGAGGGGTTTCTCATACCTCCTGTGGAACCAGAGGGGAGGCTGCAACACAGTGCCAAAAACGTATAAAACCCAACCCAGAATGTGATAGGGAAAACCAAAATGGGAAAATGGAAAACACCTGGAGAGGAGCAAAGCAAGAATGGGGAATAAAGGACAATTGGAACCATGAACATTTGGACAGGGAAGAAAAGGCAGTAGCTGAGCAGACAGGGGAACCGATCACGGAGCAACAGGTCATCGGATTGAATCCCCAAACCGAGCCATGACACTGTGCTACGTAAGAAGACACCAGTATTATTATTACCTGCATATGGTTAGTAATGTGGGCTGGTAGATATTTTCCATTGGGGCTTAGATGATTCAAATTATGTCTTGTAAAACACACATGTCCTGGGTCATTGGTTGGAGACCATTTGTCTACACAAACCATGAGCACTAGATATATTGATCAGTAATTGGACACTCGTGCCCATAGTTTCATACCTAATGATATAAGACTAAAGTAGTCATTACTTTATTGATTTTATACCATAATCCTATAATCTGCATTGTCAACAGTAGTTCACAGGAATTGCAATTGACTTCCTCTAGACCACTGATGCACACCTGTCCCAGATCAAGGCTTTTCTCCCCTCACCCCGATTCGCTAAACTCTGTTATGCTCCATGTTTGGCTTTGCTGGTGGCCCAGCATGCTCCCATGTGATCGTCTGCCTGGGCCTACAGTATATAAGGCCCACCAAGACATACACCTGTGTCTTGGTATTAAGACTTTTAATGTTCCTGGGTCTTGTCTGCCTGCAGCCTTCATTACCTCTGCTACCTGCTTCCGGGTCTCCTGTCTACCTGTGGTCTCCAGTTCTTTCACTACCTGTTTCATGCGTGCCTTATCTGCCTCCTCTACCGACGCCTGTGGCCCATGTGCCTACCCAGATCTTGGGTATGGAGGATCCACCTCACCAGAGGAGCCCAAACAACCACATGAAAATGATAGTGTTTACATAGTTGCAAATTTTTTTTTTTTGTTTGTAGAAAAGGTGTTCTGCTACCTAGAATTAAGACCAGTTTGCATTACTTAAAATGTACTGATTTTGCAACTGAGCTCTTTATGTTCCTATATAAATTCTGCATTCCTGGTACATGACCTCATAAAAGGACATTTATTCTCCAAAAGCCTTGCAGCCCAGTAAATAACTTTGAATTCAGCAATTAACCTCCAATAATACATATATGACTTGCTTTACTGCCCCCATCTAATAGACCTCCTATCCCGGCACAATGTACTTAACCCAATAATAAATTGCAACATACAGTAATAAAGGAGACATTTTCCAGGGTTCATAGTTCAGATAACTATATAAATTCCCACTGGCGCTAATTCTCCTTCCTCCAATGAATCACAGCTCTCTAGAGAAGATAGCTTTCCAAGAAATGAAGACTCCTGTATTATGATGATTTGGTTTGCATACATTTCCTCAACCTCTCCTCATGCTTATAGATCAAAGAAAACCTAATGTGAAGGCGTTCTAGTCACAATTATTTTGCAATTCAACTCAATCCATCAAGAATATTCCTATTTATTGTCCTTCATCAAATGTTTTCATATACCAAGGCAATTACAGGCGTTGGTTGAGATTTTTCATCTTCTTCATGACCAAGCCAAAGCTTTGCATAGGGCTGAGAGCTTCGTACTTTGACTGCTACTATGTAAGTTAATGTCAAACCATATTCAATATAAGATGAAACTAATAAGATGAACAGTCATCCAAGGCCAAAAGCTATCAACCCAACTCTAAAGTATTTTCTTCACTACTTATTCTTCCACCTCAAGAACTCATGACTCGCTCCAAGATTTCTGATGACCCACCTCTTCCGACAAGCCTACAACCTGCAGTAACCACTGCTCCACCATACCGCTGCACGACCAGCTCTACCCTCACCTACTGTATCCTCACCCATCCCTTGTAGACTGAGCCCTCGCGGGCAGGGTCCTCTCTCCACCTGTACCAGTCACTGACTTGCATTGTTTAAGATTATTGTACTTGTTTTTTATTATGTATACCCCTTTTCACATGTAAAGCGCCATGGAATAAATGGCGCTATAATAATAAATAATAATAATCTTAGCTTATGCGATCCCAAGAAGAGAGTATTGATATATAAGCAAAACATGACCAGGATGCTCCAGCTAATGATTGGTCAACATGGTTGGTCTAAGTCAACATCATTGATTGCTTTACACGTGATAGGTATTAGTTGATAGGTCTTTACAGTTAGTTTGCCTTAAAGATTATGTCATAGGAGGAAATTTATCAAAGCTTTTTCACCCAAAAAATCTTTGAAAAGTTGAATTTTTTTTCACAACGTGAGATTGTGCACAAAAATATGACTTCTGGGGTTCTCATTCCTTTCCCACCCAACACTGAGTGGGCAGAGCTTTGGTGGAATGTGGCAGGATGGGACGTGACGACCCCCACTCGTCAAATTCATGATGAGCGGTATCATTTTCTATGCCACAAATATTACTAGAGTAGGGACTGGAGTAAGATTTGTGGCAAGGTGCACATAGAGACGCACCACTATGTGCCTCTTAATGAATCAGGAGAGTCTGCCACCAGTCGTGATGAATCAGGACCATAGTGTTGTGTGCTAACATGTCTTCATGAATCCGTCCTCGGGTAGCTTAAAGGGTTTTCTCATCATCATAAATGGGGAAAACTGCTGATGAAGGAGATGGACCATCTCCAAAACGCGTAGTTCATTAAAAATTGTTCTTCCTTACACTCTGGTCTCCTACAACCATGGCAGCACCCAGACCATGCTCAGTCTTTCTTCTATATGAAGATGCTCTTGGATTAGGTCCAAACATTATGATAGATTCCCTTTAGAGCATGAACCGAAACATCAGAAGAACTTAAAGATAAAACTTACACAGTGGTAGGAAATACTTGTTTATTTAAGATAAGTTATTGCAGGATGAACAACTCTTTTAAATATATCAGTGAGTCATTATCAGGTTATTATGTGCAGCATTTAGAAAGCCATTCATCAGTTGTATCCTGATAGCGTATACTGTATTGAGGCATTTTGGCATTGAGTTGCCCATACCTGAGCTATACACAGAATGAAAGTACATCACAATACAGAGAGATAGCACAGAGCTGTTCAGTGTAGTGATAAGACTATGCCAATACCAAGACCATAATCCATCTACTTGGGCAGCGGCCCAGTGGCCCAGTTTGAACAGTTTTTGAACAATGTGACCTCTTTTTGGTCCTTTAAATCTGTCTCATTCTGATCTATCGATCACACACAACATTGTTCCGACTTGATGGTCTCCACAGACATAATAGTAGACACAAAACAAAGCTCCATTTTTGGGTATGTTCACGTGTGGAGTTTTTGCATCATTTTTTTGCAGATTTTTTTCTGCAGTAAATCGGTGCGTTTTACAGTACCAGCAAACTGAATGAGATTACAAAAATCTCATGCACACACGTTTCGGTTTTCTTGCATTTTTGAGCTGCTGAGTGTGTAAGAAGATGGAAATGTTGTCCATGTTCCCCCTTGAAGACCCATGCGGTGTTGTAATGTGTATTATGACATGTGTTATTAGTGACATCGTTGTAGATTGACCGACAGTAGGGAGAGTTAGGGTTAATTATTGGGACTAGCCCAGAGTGGGAGGGGCTAAAGTGAAGGGTCTGAGATAGTTTCCTCTCATTAAGACAGATAGGGCCCAGCCTGTAATAGAAGCAGACCTATGGTCTGATAAGTAAGCCGAGTCACATGATGTAGGTGTCCCTGAAGTGAGTGGAGACAGAGGGAAAGGATTGCGAGATCTAGGAAAGAGGCAAGAGAAAGTGACGGGAGGTGCGAGTGACTCTCTGGAGATGGGATCTGGGGCAGGAAACATAGCTATGTAATACTGAACTTGCAAGTCCAGAAGGTAACAGGACGGATCAGAGCAGCGAACCTGAGACAAAGAGAGTGGTAGTTCCAAGGCGTTGGTCAGCAGAGAAGCTGAGTAGTGGCTATAGTGGCCAAGTAGTTCTCCTAAGGGGAAAAGGAGTTGACGTACAGGACTCTCACTTATTGACTGTAGTACCGTTGTTGGGGAAGAGGGAAGTTCCTGAAGTACAGTGTTGGGTGGTGGTGAAGACAGAGGACTAAATAAGGAAGGATAGAAAAACTGTGAATGAAGATGTTCCATGTTCTAAAGAAAATGTTTGTGAAGTTATGAACCCGCTATCTGTTGTATATAATTCCCATCAAGTTATTGGTCAGTAAAAGACAGTTCTTTTTTAAATGGTGGTCTCCCTCATTGAACTTTGTAAGGCCTGGTCCTGGCCAGCTGAAGTCAATGGGATCATGCGGTCTGCAAGGGTGTAGTGCCCCTGTAGACAAAATCCAGACACCCAGCCAGCACCCCCATTTTCATGTAGCATGTTGGGGTGTGAAAGACGAGTATCTCGCCCACGGCTACCGCCATGCACCACGTTACAAGTTTTGTTTTTAATCTGCAGCATATCAATTCTTGCAGCATTATTCAACCATTCTAATGAATGTGTAAAAAAACACACATAAAAATGCATAAAAAATGCAGGAAAAACATTGCAAATATGCAGCGTTTTTCCTGCCAACAGTCTGGTTTTAGTGGCAAAAAAAATGTAATATGACTGCAGGCTCTGACTACGCAGGGTTTTTGTATAGCTTGTTACCATGAACACACATAGGTCGACTTAGCAGCTGTAGACACAAGTCAATGGGAAGTTGTAATTCTGAGAATTAGAAAAGTTGCTAAAGGGGAACCTGACACCAGGTTTGGCCGATATGAGATACGGCCACCACCTTGCAGGCCTGATATACAGCATTCTATAATGTTGTATATAAGCCCCCAACCCGACCTAAAAAGAGAACAAAAAGAGCTTTTATTATACACATCTAGGGGTGGTCCGGTTGGATGGGTGTTGCTAGTCTTGCTCCGGAGCCTCCCATCTTCTTACGATCGCCGTCCTAGCTTCGTGTGGATGTCGCGTCCCCACGTCATCCACACAGGCATTGTGATCCTGCGCAGGCGTACTTCTCTGCCCTGTTGAGAGCAGTGCAAAGTACAGCAGTGCGCAGACGCCGGGCATCTTTGACCTTTACCGGCGCCTGCACACTGCATTACTTTGCTATGCCCTCAACAGGGCAGAGAAGTACTCCTGCGCAGGATCACAATGCCTGTGTGGATGACGTGGGGATGCGTCATCCACACAAAGCAAGGACGGCGATCGTAAGAAGATGGGAGGCTCCGGACCAAGATGAGCAACACCCATTCAACCGGACTGCCCCCAAGTGAGTATATTAAAAGCTCTGAAAGTGAAACGGATATTTTCAAACTATGTTCCGATTCTTACAATGTGTCTGAATGGATAAATGTTTCCCATTATACAGATATGCAATTTATACAGTAAAAAATAAACAGTAATGGTACTTATTCACAGAAGCATTTTTTTTTCTACCTTCATTTTCATTATCAAATATCAGGGGATCTAATGTGAAATATTTATATATTTTATTTGCTTATATAGCACCATTAATTTCCACAGCGCTTCTCAGACAATATCGGCACTGTCCCCACTGGGGCTCACAATCTAAACTCCCCTATCCATATGTCTTTGGGATGGGGGAGGAAACCAGAGAACCCGGAGGAAACCCACACAAACATGGGGAGAGCATACAAACTCCTTGCTGATGTTGTCCTTGGTGGGAAATATTAAGGGTTCTAAGAGCAAATATCAGAGGAACCAATGTCAAATAATGGGAACTAATATCCAGCATCAGAGAATCCAGTGTCCAAAATTAAGTGATCTAATGTCAGATTTCAGAGGATCAAATGTCAAATATAATGGAAACACTTAAAAATGGTGAGAAAAAGAAGATTACTTGGCATAAAGTATGACATATTTATAATTGCATTTCTATATAAAAGTTGATAACAGTCACATAATCTAGTCCGGTCATAGCTGTCTTAAAAATGTAGTGGAACATAAATACATTCATTGCAACCATTTTTAACTTGAATGAAAAGTTGCAATATGTGTAAAAATTCTACACTAACATGATATTTGACACATTTGTCTCCCACACTTTTCTAACATTTGGAAATATACTAATTAAAGGGGTTGCCCACTGCTTTTATTTTAGTGACCTATTCATAGCATAGTAAGGAACAAAAGTAACCAGGACCATCTTCTAACATAATGAAGCAAGCGTGAGCTGGGGCAAGCTGCTGAGATTGCATTATATACATAGCAAAGATTACAGCAGCACATCGTATACACCAAGATATATGCAAACATTGAATATCTGAAATTTAAACTACTTGGCTGCCATATGGAATATATCTATAAAATTAAGATACTTAACACACAAATTTGCTAATTCATGTGTGCCCACCAGCCACGACAAGGTGACTTTTCTTCTCACTTTTGAGTCTTAACCTACTTTATCAACGGTTGAGAGATAATCTTAGTGCAATAAACTGGGACGATATCCTGAGACATAAAACTACACAAAGCAAATGGGAGACATTTATTAGCATACTGAATAGGACCTGTGCACAATACATACCCTATGGGAATAAACATGCTAGAAATAGGAGGAAACCACTATGGCTAAATAGAGCTGTAAGCGGCGCAATAAGTGACAAAAAGAAAGGATTTAGAGAACTAAAGCAAGTAGGTAGTGATGAGGCATTAAATAAATACAGAAAATTAAATAAATTCTGTAAAAACCAAATCAATGCAGCAAAGATTGAGACAGAGAGACTCATTGCCAAAAGTAAAAATAATCCCAAAATATTCTTTAACTACATAAATAGTAAAAAACTAAAAAATTATAGTGTTGGTCCCCTTAAAAATAGTCTGGGTGAAATGATGGATGAGGATGAGGAAAAAGCCAATATGCTAAATGATTTTTTTTCAACAGCATGTACACAAGAAAATCGCATGACAGAAAACATGATCAGTGATAACAAAAATTCTCCAGTAAATGTCACTTGCTTAACCCAGCAGGAAGTACGGCGGCTTCTAAAAATCACTAAAGTTGACAAATCCCCGGGCCCGGATGGGATACACCCGCGAGTACTGCAGGAATTAAGTAACGTCATAGATAGACCATTATTTTAAATCTTTAAAGATTCCATAATAACAGGGTCTGTACCACAGGACTGGCGTATAGCAAATGTGGTGTCAATATTCAAAAAGGGGACAAAAACCGAACTTGGAAATCTGATCAGCTTTTATGAGGAGGCAAGTTCCGGACTGGACCAAGGAAATGCATTGGATGTTGTGTATATGGACTTTTCAAAAGCTTTTGATACAGTTCCACACAAAAGGTTGATACATAAAATGAGAACAATGAGGATAGGGGAAAATATATGTATGTGGGTTAAGAATTGGCTCAGTGATAGGAAACAAAGGGTGGTTATTAATGGAACACACTCAGACTGGGTCTCAGTTAACAGTGGGGTACCACAGGGGTCAGTATTGGGCCCCCTTCTTTTTAACATATTTATTAATGACCTTGTAGGGGGCATACAGAGTAGTATTTCAATATTTGCAGATGACACTAAACTCTGCAGGGTAATCAATACAGAGGAGGACAATTTTACATTACAGGAGGATCTATGTAAACTAGAAGCTTGGATTGATAAATGGTAAATGAGCTTTAATGGGGATAAATGTAAGGTAATGCACTTGGGCAGAGGAAATAAAATGTATAATTATATGCTTAATTGTAAAACACTGGGCAAAACTGTAACTGAAAAAGACCTGGGTGTATTGGTGGACGACAAGCTCACGTTTGGTGGCCAGTGTCAGGCAGCTGCTGCAAAGGCAAATAGAATAATGGGATGCATTAAAAGAGGCATAGATGCTCATGAGGAGAACATAATTTTACCTCTATACAAGTCATTAGTGCGACCGCACTTAGAATACTGTGTACAATTCTGGTCTCCGGTGTATAAGAAAGACATAGCTGAACTAGAGCGGGTGCAGAGAAGAGCGGCCAAGGTTATTATTTTCTTCACTACTTATTCTTCAACCTCAAGAACTCATGAGGGAAGGGTCCTCTCTCCACCTGTACCAGTCGGTGACTTGTATTGTTTAAGATTATTGTACTTGTTTTTATTATGTATACCCCTTTTCACATGTAAAGCGCCATGGAATAAATGGCGCTATAATAATAAATAATAATAATCTTAGCTTATGCGATCCCAAGATGAGAGTATTGATATATAAGCAAAACATGACCAGGATGCTCCAGCTAATGATTGGTCAACATACTTGGTCTAAGTCAACATCATTGATTGCTTTACACGTGATAGGTATTAGTTGATAGGTCTGTTAGTTTGTCTTAAAGATTATGTCATAGGAGGAAATTTATCAAAGCTTTTTCACCCAAAAAATCTTTGAAAAGTTGAATTTTTTTTCACAACGTGAGATTGTGCACAAAAATGTGACTTCTGGCGTTTTCATTCCTTTCCCACCCAACACTGAGTGGGCAGAGCTTTGGTGGAATGTGGCAGGATGGGACGTGACGACCCCCACTCGTCAAATTCATGATGAGCGGTATCATTTTCTATGCCACAAATATTACTACAGTAGGGACTGGAGTAAGATTTGTGGCAAGGTGCACATAGAGACGCACCACAGTGTACAGATCTGGTCTCAGGTGTATAAGAAAGACATAGCTGAACTAGAGCGGGTGCAGAGAAGAGCGACCAAGGTTATTAGAGGACTGGGGGGTCTGCAATACCAAGACAGGTTATTACACTTGGGGTTATTTACTTTGGAAAAACGAAGGCTTAGGGGTGATCTTATTACTATGTACAAGTATATGAGGGGACAGTACAAAGACCTTTCTACTGATCTTTTTACTCTGAGGCCTGAGACGGGGACAAGGGGGCATCTTCTACGTCTGGAGGAAAGAAGGTTTAATCATAATCACAGACAGGGATTCTTTACTGTAAGAGCAGTGAAACTATGGAACTCTCTGCCGCATGATGTTGTAATGAGTGATTCACTGTTAAAATTTAAGAAGGGCATGGATGCCTTTCTTGAAAAGTATAATATTACAGGTTATATATACTAGATTCCTTGATAGGGTGTTGATCCAGGGAACTAGTCTGATTGTCGTATGGAGTCGGGAAGGAATTTTTTTCCCCAATGTGGAGCTTAGTGTTTGCCACATGTTTTTTTTTTTGCCTTCCTCTGGATCAACATGTTAGGCTATGGGTTGAACTAGATGGACTTAGGGTACTGTCTCACATAACGACACACCAGCGATCCTAACAACGATGTGACCTGGCCGGTATCGCTGGTGCGTCGCTAAGTGGTCGCTGGTGAGCTGTCAAACAGGCAGGCTCACCAGCGATCAGGGGAGCAGCGACATCGTGGAAAGAATCTTTCCACGATGTCCTGCTCCTGGTTACCAGGCTGCTGAAGCAGCAGCAGGCTGGTAACCATAATAAACAGCGGGTTACTAGGGGCACACGCGTACTTAGTAACCCGCTGTTTATCATGGTTACCACTCTGCTACGGTGAGCGGGAGGTTACCGCTCACCGTAGCAGAGTGGTAACCATGATAAACAGCGGGTTACTAAGTGCGCGTGTGCCCCTAGTAACCCGCTGTTTATCATGGTTACCAGCCTGATCGCTGCTCCCGCTGGTCACACACAGCGATGTGTGCTGACCAGTGGGAGGGCAAGGACCAAAAAATGGTCCAGGACACTTTGCAGCGATCAGCGACCTCACAGCAGGGGCCTGATAGCTGCAAAGTGTCTCATATAGCGACATCGCTGGTGAGGTCGCTGTTGCGTCACCAAAACTGTGACTCAGCAGCGATCTCGCTATGTGAGACGGGGACTTTAGTCTTCCTTCAACCTTAAAAACTATGTTACTATATTACTATCAGATATACCTCTCCTGGGTCCAAGGCTTACAAATTTAAAGGATAATTTGTATCCAGCAGTAATTAAAAACAGCCTTAGGCTGTGTGCCCACTATGCATTTTTTAAGTATTTCCGCAGCGGTAACTCCGCTGCAGAAACGCTTAAAAAACGCCTGGTAGAAGGTCTGCCATGTTTCCCAATGATAATCCCCATGTGCTGTGCACATGCTGCGGAAATTTCCGCTGCGGATTATCATTGCGGAACAATCAGCAGCACTACCAATTATTTTGCGGAATCGCGGCGTTTTCGCCGCCATTGACTTGCATTGAATCGCATAATATCCGCATCACTACATGTGCACATGCGGATATTATGCGATTCTATGTGCGGATGGTACCCGGGTCTGGAGAAAAGGAGACTCACATCCAGACCCAGGTACCATAGTACCTGTAAAAAAAAGAATTCAAATAAAAAAATACATTATACTCACCTTCTGATGGCCCCCGGTCTATCTTAGTGATGCGTCCTGGCTCCCTGGCAGCTCACAATGGTCTAAAAGGACCTGCCATGACGTCATTTAGTCATGTGATGGGTCATGCAATCGCCGACGTCAGCAGTCGCATGACCCATCACATGACTAAATGATGTCATGGCAGGTCCTTTTAGACCATGGCGAGCTGCCGGGGAGACAGGACGCATCGCTATGGAGACCAGGGGCCTGTCACATGACTAAATGACGTCATGGAAGGTCCTTTCACACCAACGCGAGCAGCCGAAGACACTGGACGCGAGACCGGACGCTGCGGAGAAAAGACCGCGGGCCATCAGAAGGTAAGTATAATGTTTTTTTTTTAAAATTTTTACCATTTTTAATCTTTTTGGTCACACTGTATAAATCCATGCCGGCTGCATGGATTTATATAGTGTGACCAAGTTGTAAAGCACTTTCCAAGTGATGCTAAAATCGCTTGGAAAGCGCTTGACAACCCGCATGCGGAAATGCATGATTAAAATGCTTCACTTCCGCATGTCCCTGGCAGGAAAACGCATGTACAATCCGCATGTACAATCCACATGTACAATCCGCATGCGTTTTTTCTGCCAGGGAGATGCAGAAACGCTCAGGAAAAATCCGGAGCATTTCTGCATCGTGGGCACTTAGCCTTAGACTGATTGGAGCTCAGCCAACTATGGAGGCAGTCACCACCTCTAAATGTATCCTACAAAGAAACCAAAATGTCTGATAAAATAGGTTAGAGTCCCATCAAACAAAAAGTCACCTTGTTGTGGCTGGTGGGCACACACAAATAGGTTAATTTGTGCTCTAAGTACCCTCATTTTATCAGTATATTCTATATACAGTGCTGGCCAAAAGTATTGGCACCCCTGCAATTCTGTCAGATAATACTAAGTTTCTTCCTGAAAATGATTGCAATCACAAATTCTTTGGTATTATTCTCTTCATTTAATTTGTCTTCAATGAAAAAAACACAAAAAGAATTGTCCTAAAGCCAAATTGGATATAATTCCACACCAAACCTAAAAAAGGGGGTGGACAAAAGTATTAGCACCCTTTGCAAAATCATGTGATGCTTCTCTAATTCGTGTAATTAACAGCACCTGTAACTTACCTGTGGCACCTAACAGGTGTTGGCAATAGCTAAATCACACTTGCAGCTAGTTAACATGGATTAAAGTTGACTCAACCTCTGTCCTGTGTCCTTGTGTGTACCACATTGAGCATGGAGAAAAGAAAGAAGACCAAAGAACTGTCTGAGGACTTGAGAAACCAAATTGTGAGGAAGCATGAGCAATCTCAAGGCTACAAGTCCATCTCCAAAGACCTGAATGTTCCTGTGCCTTCCGTGCGCAGTGTCATCAAGAAGTTTAAAGCCCATGACACTGTGGCTAACCTCCCTAGATGTGGACGGAAAAGAAAAATTGACGAGAGATTTCAACGCAAGATTGTGCGGATGGTGGATAAAGAACCTCGACTAACATCCAAACAAGTTCAAGCTGCCCTGCAGTCCGAGGGTACAACAGTGTCAACCCGTACTATCCGTCGGAGTCTGAATGAAAAGGGACTGTATGGTAGGATAACCAGGAAGACCCCACTTCTTACCCCGAGACATAAAAAAGTCAGGCTGGAGTTTGCCAAAACTTACCTGAGGAAGCCTAAAACTTTTTGAAGAATGTTCTCTGGTCAGATGAGACAAAAGTAGAGCTTTTTGGGAAAAAGCATCAACATAGGGTGTACAGGAAAAAAAAAGAGGCATTCAAAGAAAAGAACACGGTCTCTACAGTCAAACATGGCGGAGGTTCCCTGTTGTTTTGGGGTTGCTTTGCTGCCTCTGGCACTGGACTGCTTGACCGTGTGCATGGCATTATGAAGTCTGAAGACTACCAACAAATTTTGCAGCATAATGTAGGGCCCAGTGTGAGAAAGCTGGGTCTCCCTCACAGGTCATGGGTCTTCCAGCTAGACAATGACCCAAAACACACTTCTAAAAGCACTATAAAATGGTTTGAGAGAAAGCACTGGAGACTTCTAAGGTGGCCAGCAATGAGTCCAGACCTGAATCCCATAGAACACCTGTGGAGAGATCTCAAAATGGCAGTTTGGAGAAGGCACCCTTCAAATATCAGGGACCTGGAGCAGTTTGCCAAAGAAGAATGGTCTACAATTCCAGCAGAGCATTGTAAGAAACTCATTGATGGTTACCGGAAGCGGTTGTTCGCAGTTATTTTGGCTAAAGGTTGTGCAACCAAGTATTAGGCTGAGGGTGCCAATACTTTTGTCCGGCCCTTTTTTGGAGTTTTATGTGAAATGATCAATGATTTGATTTTTGATTCATTCTCTTTTGTGTTTTTTCCTTGCAAGCAAATTAAATGAAGATAATAAGACCAAAGAATTTGTGATTGCAATCATTTTCAGGAAGAAACTGAGTATTATCTGACAGAATTGCAGGAGTGCCAATACTTTTGGCCAGCACTGTAGCAGTAATGCAGTTTATATTTCATATATTCAATGTTTGCATATATTTTGGCACTCACAGTGTGCTGCTGAACTGTTTGGCATGTGTATTCATAGGATAGGTCATTGATATCATATTAGTGAGGGTTCGAAACCTGTTATTAGCAACGGTGGTGGTCAGATGTAAACATTGTGCAGAGCGGGACAACACAGCTCTTTACACTGTTTAGTGGCTGCCACTAAGTGCTGCAGATCAGCTCCTATTCTCTTCTGATCTGCAGCACTTGGCACCAGCTAATAACAGTGTACTGTTTACATCCAACAACCGCTGGAGGTGACAACAGCCGATCAGTGGGAGCTCCAGGTGTCGGACGCCCACGGATCTGATACTGATGACCTGATGACCTATTTTAATAATATGTCATCAATATAAAAGGATTGGACAAACCTTTTAAAAGCTCAGTACCTATGATAGTCTCTGGGGCTCTTCACATGTTCATGATTTTTTGTGGACTGAGTCGTCTGTGCAAAATCACAGAGACATGTCCGATGTTCATACGAGTGTCGGATCAAACTCTGCAATGAAAGTGTGCTGGTGAAAAAATCGTACAACATTCAGATGCCATCCGAGTGCTATGAATTTTTCACATATCGATAGCAAAAGGTGGAAAAAATTTTTTTGCTTTTTTCTCAGACAGACTAAATTCTCATGACACTGATGGAAATCTTATGAAACTGATTAAAACACTGATGAAACCTAAACCGATTTACGCAAAAGAGAAAATCACTGACTTCTGAATGAGCCCTAAGATATTTAAAGTAATAATTTCAGCAAAAAAATTCAGCACTGACATGCAACATTTAACACATTGGGCTCTTAATAATAATATTAGGATGTCAACTACCATGCTAAAAAAAGTCGTGCTAGCATACATTGCATCAAATTTATTGTTTAGATGCGACATTTAATAAATAGGGATAAATAGGGAGTGGCGGCGTTGAAATGAGTACACTAAAGATGTGGCACAAATTTGGCACAATTTTTTTTAGGTGTGATGCATGAGTTGCTTCATTATCTGAATCTAATACTTTTCCCTGGACAAGTGCTATGGCTTATGCTCAAGAGTTTTAAGTAAATGAAATGTTTCTCTGCATGTCCGAACGTACTGTAAATGGAAAATCACAGGTCGCTATCTCACATACAGAAGTAACTGCGCTTCTGTCTTTTTATTAACATGACTTGCATGATCCCAAAACTTGTTTTCTTTTTCCAACAATTCTACAAATGCAAAAAAAAGGAGTAAGATGTTAGCAATAATAAGTATGTCACGTCACAAAACCTCTGGCACATCTCTTGATATAGCGATTTATCTATAAGTAGTATCCTTCTTGAATTCGCTTTGGAAGGATCTGAATTTTTATGAGCCAATATATAGATATTCTGTATGGCTTTCTTTCCTTTCAGTCAAAGAATGTTGTATCATGTACCATTTCCCAGAGTAAACATTTGTACAAATGTCTACGAGATATGATGTCACATATGGGTCAATGAAGGGATCTTGCAGACAAAAGGAAATTCACGGTTGCAGCTGTTGTCATTCCATGAACGTAAAGCTGGTGAGAAAAAGAACAAACAGATCATATGATTAAAAAATGATGTATATATTTTTTTGTGTGTTTAAGACATATTTTGCTAAACACACCAAGAAGGAAAAGTCATGGAATTATGGAAATCACAGAATTTTTAGACGTGTCACTGATATGCTAATGATCAAGGGATGGAAATGAAATGTTCATATTTCAATTTATTCAGTATCAAGTATGAGCGCCATTGTCACTGGTGTGTCAGATGTAACAGACAGTCACTCTGGATCTGGCTGCAGAAGGTCTTTGCATTTGGCATTGCAGACGCCTTCTTAATCCATCTTACTTTTGGACCCAGCAGCAACCTCCCTCCTGCTCTGATTGACACACCCTGGTCTGGGTGTTTATAAACTCTCAGTCTGCTTCAGGGAGTCGCCGGTGATATTCTCATTTTCCCTTGTGAAGGCTTGGAGCTATAGCAGTCTCTAGCTTCTTCTCTGTGCCTTGGAGGACGTTTGGTGTTATATCTCTGGTGCCTGCTCAAGCTAAGTTTTCCCCCCTTTGTTTGTCTCCCTTGTTGTCTTTAGTTTATAGTGGGGACTGACCAGTACTTACAATGACATCCCAAATATGTTCAATAGGAGACAAGTCTGGAGATGCTGAAGACCATAGTAGCACATTTAGGCCACGCAGGCTGCTCACAGCAGCACAAGCAACATTCTGCCTGGAATTGTTGTGTTGAAAAAATTGCTCCTCTGACACTTTGGACAAATGTCCGAACCATTGGTTCCATGATCAGATCAATGTATCGCTGAGCTGTTTGTGCACATGAAATGAAGACCAGATGAGTCTGGCTACCGTACATTATGCCACATCACATCATAATCTCAGGAATAGGACCGGTCTGACCTTCCTTCATGAAGAACTCTTCATGGCTTCACCCACGTGGTCTGGTCTCCAGATCAATCTGTAGCAATGCGGTGGCATGACGTCATTGGAACTCTTGTAGCTGGACGTCTGGCTCATAATCCAATGTTGTGCAAAAATTATAGCCGTTTTCAACACAACAACGCTAAGCTGCATGTTGCTGGTGCTACTGTAAGAAGCCTGTGTGGCCTAAATGTGCTACCATGGCCTGCGGTGTCTCCAGGAAGATGGACAAGTCTGGTTACATGTTCCTCCACCAGCAGCATTTTTTTGGACTGGAGAGCTGTGCAGTCTTTGAGGAAAGCCGCACTAAGAAGAACAGGAGGAGAATCTGTCATACCAATATAATAGTAAGTGCCACAAAATCACGTCCCCAATACATCTGATAAAATAAAGATAATATGGCCAATCCCAATACCTCATTCGGCAGCCACCAATAGACAGTGTAATACAGAGGAGATAGAAGGCAATCGGTGCAAAATTTATAATGAAACCCAATTGCAAAAATGATTTCTAGGTCAATTGTGTGCATTTAAGTAAGAAAAACAAATTGTCCCCAAAAGGTGAAAAAATCCCTTTAAGTAACCTTAAAATGGTCTTTACCTTATTGAAGGAATGTCAAACTCAAATACACAGAGGGCCACAATTAAAAACTTGGACAAAGTCACAGGCCAACCTTGATATTTATTAAAAAAATGACTACAATTGAGAAAGTTTTTCCTCATCATCAAATATAATGTTGAAACATTTCATGTGGAAACAAACTTAAAGGGGTTGTCCCATAAACAAAGTACATTTTATCAATGGATCTTAGAATAAAATTAGCACATAATCACAAATGGGGCAAACTGGAATAATATAATATGGTATTGAAGAGCAGTAAAAGGCATATGGCCCAATGGCCTAATTATATAAGTAATAGCAAAGGATTAAAACCATTGAATTAATAAATAATACAGATAATAAAGTATCATACCAACAAAAGTGCCCCCCAAACACAGTATGATACCCCCACAGTGAATTCCTCCACAGTACCCTGCACACACATGGTATGATGACCCTACTGTACCTCCCCAGCAAAGTATGTTGACCCATTACTGTATGACGCCCCAACTGTGATCCCCACGCAGACCTCCACACAGTATAGTGGCCTCACATAGTTCTCCATACAGAATAATGGGCCCTACATAGTCCTCCATACAGACTAATGGGCCCCACATAGTGCTCCATACAGTATAATGGGCCCCACATAGTCCTCCATACAGAATAATGGGCCCCACATAGTCCTCCATACAGAATAATGGGCCCCACATAGTCCTCCATACAGAATAATGGGTCCCACATAATCCTCCATACAGTATAATGGCCCCACATAGTCCTCCACACAGTAAAATGGGCCTCACATAGTCCTCCATACAGAATAATGGCCCCACATAGTCCTCCATACAGTATAATGGGCCCACATAGTCCTCCATACAGTCTAATGGCCCCACATAGTCTTCCATACAGTATTATGGACCTCACATAGTCCTCCATAAAGTATAATGGCCCCACATAGCCCTCATACAGTATAATGGCCCCACATAGTCCTCCACACAGTAAAATGGGCTTCACATAATCCTCCATACAGAATAATGGGCCCCACATAGTCCTCCATACAGAATAATGGGCCCCACATAGTCCTCCATACAGTATAATGGCCCCATAGTTCTCCATACAGAATAATGGGCCCACATAGTCCTCCATACAGAATAATGGGCCTCACATAGTCCTCTATACAGTATAATGGGCCCCACATAGTCCTCCATACAGTATAATGGCCCCACATAGTCCTCCCCACACAGTAAAATGGGCCTCACATAGTCCTCCATACAGAATAATGGCCCCACATAGTCCTCCATACAGTATAATGGGCCCCACATAGTCCTCCATACAGTATAATGGCCCCACATAGTCCTCCATACAGTATCATGGACCTCACATAGTCCTCCATAAAGTATAATGGCCCCACATAGCCCTCCATACAGTATAATGGCCCCACATAGTCCTCCACACAGTAAAATGGGCCTCACATAGTCCTCCATACAGAATAATGGCCCCACATAGTCCTCCATACAGTATAATGGGCCCACATAGTCCTCCATACAGTCTAATGGCCCCACATAGTCTTCCATACAGTATTATGGACCTCACATAGTCCTCCATAAAGTATAATGGCCCCACATAGCCCTCATACAGTATAATGGCCCCACATAGTCCTCCACACAGTAAAATGGGCTTCACATAATCCTCCATACAGAATAATGGGCCCCACATAGTCCTCCATACAGAATAATGGGCCCCACATAGTCCTCCATACAGTATAATGGCCCCATAGTTCTCCATACAGAATAATGGGCCCACATAGTCCTCCATACAGAATAATGGGCCTCACATAGTCCTCTATACAGTATAATGGGCCCCACATAGTCCTCCATACAGTATAATGGCCCCACATAGTCCTCCCCACACAGTAAAATGGGCCTCACATAGTCCTCCATACAGAATAATGGCCCCACATAGTCCTCCATACAGTATAATGGGCCCCACATAGTCCTCCATACAGTATAATGGCCCCACATAGTCCTCCATACAGTATCATGGACCTCACATAGTCCTCCATAAAGTATAATGGCCCCACATAGCCCTCCATACAGTATAATGGCCCCACATAGTCCTCCACACAGTAAAATGGGCCTCACATAGTCCTCCATACAGAATAATGGGCCCCATATAGTCCCAAGCGTCGAGGGCCAAATATAATCACCCTGAGGGCCAGATTTGGCCCATGGGCCAGAGTGTGTGCCTGTGTGCCTTATTGCCTGAATGGTAACAAAAACTCTAATGACACATGGGCTTGAGCATATTTGGGGCCAGTAACATTCATGGATAACTAATATGCAGACACCTATAGTTGTCATCTAAATGCCTATTAGTTGTCCATACATTAGAATGTTGTAACTTAAAGGGGTTTTCTAGTTTGGAAAAACTCTGTACCACAATTGATGTTTGTTAAAAAAGCAAACTTTGTTTTTCTCACCCATCCTGGGTCCACTTGTAATCAATAACCGAGCTCAGAGGCTCTGCCAGAGTTGACGTTACGAGCCGCTCAAAGCCACTCAGCTGAGTCTTTAGCTGCAGCTCTGTTAATGTGACATCAGCACTGCAGACAACTACAGACACCGGGAGCAGCAGCAGAGACTCAATACTGGACCTGGGGAGGGTGAGTTTAGTAAACTTAGATTTTTTTTTAACAAATTGCAGCAGAGGAACATGGGTTTTCCAAAATTGGGGAGCCCCTTTAAGTTAAATGACCTATATAATGGCTCACTCACACTATCGTATTTTCCATTCGAGTGCGGTCCGACAAAACATTGGATCCCACTTGGACAAATGTTAGTCCATGGGGTCGTACACATGCCAGATTACTTCCTTGGACCAGGTTGGTCTGTGGAAAAAATAGCTGCATGGCTGAGTTTGATCTGATATTCGAATTGCACTCGGCCATGCAACTCAATGAGTGCGTGCGAATCATCAGGCTGCACTTGGATGACATCTGAGTGCAGTCCAATTTCTGCGCACTGACACAATGGAGAAGATGGAGAAATTTTGTTCTCCATCTTCTCACAGTGTGCTTCGATTTTCTCATTCGAGAGAATCGGATCACACTATGCCAACACTCTGATCAGACTCTGATCAGAGTGTCATTATCATAATTAACCAGATTCTCTCACATGATAAAATCTACGGTTGTGTGATCCTTGCCTTAGATGTAGAAATAAATATATTTTTTCTCCAGAAACATGGACCTTCTTATTAGTAGTGTCTGGTATTGCAGCTCAGAATCTTTTAGGAGACTAAGATAATACCAGATACAGCCTATAGACATAAGTGGCGCTGTTTCCTTTTATTTTATGTTGCAATATTACACAGATTAATAGGTCGACCCGCGGTATCTCTTGGTCTTTTCCTTCCCTTATAACTTAATGTTATAAAACCGATATCTATATTGCTTCTAATGATTAAAGAGAATAAGTGAGCAGATTTTTTTTGTAATCTGAGAGCAGCATGATGTAGAGGCAGATACACTGATTCCAGTGATATGTCACTTACTGAGCTGTGATTTGCTGTTTCAATAAAATCAGTGCTTTATCAGCAGGAGATTATCACTACAGGACTAGGTGTCTCGTGCTTCCTGGTCTAACCCCGCCCTTACTACTGATTGGCTGCTTTCTGTCAATATTCAGAGTACACAGAAATCTGCCAATCAGTGATGTGGGCGGGGTTATACAGAGCTCAGCATTCTGAGCACTGCTAGATCGGCAGCAGAGAAAACTATCACAACTACTGCACTCAGTAAACTAAGCAATATATCGCTGGAATCGGGTTCTCTGTCCCTACATCATGCTGCTCTTAGATTATATAGCAAAATCTTCTTTTTAGTATGCATAATATACCTCGAAATGAGCAATTAAATTCCATGATGCCGTGATCTGATCATTACCGTAGACGCCGGCATACCATAAGCCAGGCTATGACAAATTAATATCACTCTCTTAATAGAGCTTGCATGAATGAGGGAAAAAAAATGGACATCATTCCAGGAATTTGACGGGAGGTATGCAAATGAGTAACCTTTAGATGAAATATGCTAATAGGGAAGTGTGATACATCCACCCTCAGATGCAGATTGCATTGGCACAGACACATAATGTCAACCTCTACAATAACAGGCTTAGGAGGCTGCAATGTTATAGAATATCACCCACTGACACACAATGCAGAAAGGATAGACAGCCCGGCAGAGAAGGATCTACTGCTGTCACCGAGCACAATGAGAATGCATCCTTCCTCCGCCCAGAGGGGAAAGGGTTACTAAACGCTCGCTGCAGGGGGATTGCTTTAGGTGTGCATTGATTACATATGTGCAGACTGCGTGACCCGCTATTAGGTTGACAAGAGACATTTTCTGCATTAAGATTTATCGATGGTAAACTAAGACAGATGTTCCTTTCCTGGGGGTGAACGGCATGTAAATCACGTATATTTTAACGCAAGTAGGACTGCCGCTAGACAAGACGTTGATTTTCCTCAGAAGTCATGAAAATTAAATTGAGCTTAACTAGCAATTCTAGCTCATTAAAGGCCACGTCTACCCTCCCGACCAATTTTTTTTTTTTGATTGCTCCAAAGCATTTAAAATGCAAAAATAATTACCGGTAGATATCTTTGCAAATAGGTTTTAATAAAAATCTCCTTTTATGTTTTAGAGTTTTTCTTCGGAGAATTCCCCAAGTTAAATTTTTCTACTGACCTCTTTAACAAGCTACATCCTTCCCACAGCTTCTCGGTGCCCTGTTTCCGAGCCTCTGAATGTGACTTTAGATGCTTGGGCTCTGTCTGACCCTGGCGTAACGCCAGTGGCGGACACAGATAGAAGAGGGTGTCATGGGTGTACTGTGACAGAGAGGGGCCAGAAGACCTCAGTGTCTGGTTTGACATACTCCTGCACTGATTAGAAGCGCTTCACCATCGTATTAAACAGTGAATGTTTTTTCCTCGCTAGCAGTGCAAGGGTTAATCTGTTCTGTTGAAAGCTCCTGGAGCTTTACTGCTTTGATGGTCTCAGCTGTTCAGTGTTGGCCACTCCCCTCTGCTATATATCCTTGCCTCTAAAACAAACTGGAAAGACAAAAAGCACAAATAGGGTCTTATCTGATAACCAAGTGGTGTAAAATGTTATACGTACGCTCACCTGATAGGGTTGTGACAGTCACAACTCCTATAGAAGCATATAAAGGCTGCTGCAGGACCACCAAGGAGATACTTTGCAGTAAATGTGAAATATGGTGGTTCAAAGTCCGCACTGCCCAATGGTTCAAATATATAATCACACACGAAGGTGAATGAATGCGGTTTATTTTTTCAACGCGTTTCAAGGTTTTCAAGCCTGTTAATCAGGACCAAACCGCAATGATATGAGAATGATGTACTCGCCTCTATCAATTAAGGATTGCCAGTGTTAGTACATACTACCTGGTTCTGGAGTTGGAGGTGTAGTTTGTGGTTGGAGGTGGCGTTTGGAGATTTGTTCAGAAGACTATTGCTTAGAGTTTTTGTGTGCACATTATCATCCTCTCCTATTTGGTTTCTCCTTCCTTTAACTCCCCGGTGTTCCACTCTGTTGTTTTGTGAGTGCATTTTGTATGATTGGTATTTTCATTTATCCCTGTCTGTCTTCCCTTGTTTGTCTGGTTAGTGTATTCCTATACACTTTAGCTTCCCACCTCCCTGGGTTGGGGAGGGGACAGATAAGGGTTGTTATAGGAGCATAGCAAGGCACATGACCCAGGCATCTTAATCATCAGAAGAGATAGACTAGGGCGCCCCCTAGCTTGAGGGTTAGGGAAAGAGCCCCATTGCCCCAGGATGTACTGCAAAAGTGCCGTAACAGAGGGCCTCTGTGCAAGAACAAATATGGGCCTGTTTTAGTCCAATAGCTCATGAAAATACAGAATTTCAGCTGCTTTCAAAGGGATAGTGGATTTCCAAACCTCTTGGGCCCCTGTGTTACATCATAGTTATCAACTTTTCACTGGTAGCATCCAGGAAAATAATCGAATACACAAATTTTGGCTGTAGTCACATCCATTTTCATAACTAGTTTCCTACCCAGTTCCTGGTTTACTACCTCAACGAGTGAAGGAAAACTTCTCTTCTGAAAGATTTGCTGACTTCATCAGGATTATTGGAGGCTCCTTTCTGATAGCCAAAATGATCTGGGTGAATTGGCAAGTATGCATCATGCACAAGAATCCATTCCAAAATCCTTGCTTCCTTGAAGGTTTGGGGAACCTTTGGCTTGCACCCTTGGAATTAGGATATTAATTCAGGAGATAATGACTTTTGTGTTTTCATTGGCTGTAAGTCATAATCATCAACATTAACAGAAATAAACACTTGAAATAGATCACTCTGTTTGTAATGACTCTATATAATATATGAGTTTCACTTTTTGTATTGAAGAACTGAAATAAATTAACTTTTTCATGATATTCTAATTTAGTGAGATGCACCTGTATATGATAGGTTAGTAAGGATGGTTAGGGGAGGTTGTCCATTTTTGCACTTTTTGGTAAAGGGTTCCCTCAGTAATAAGCTGATGACAAAACATCTAATTGTTAGAACCCTCAGCAATTGGCTGAAAATATGTGGAAAAATCGAGGAATAAGTGTATTACTCCCCCTGCAGCACCCCTACTGGAGAAATAAAGCATTACACTTTTTCTCTTTATATCAATGGGCTGTCTATGTAACGGGCAGACAATTAACTTGGAATGTTATAATAGAGTGTTTAAAAAAAGTATTTTCTAAACTAGACAACCACTATAGCATGATATAGTATATACTGTGGTCTCTGTGCTCAATATGTCACTCAATATAACACTGTGACCAGTCCATTCAGTGCCTGTTAGTCATATTTCATTATTTTTCAATCATGCTTGAAAATATGCATGAACCGTAGCAGACCCCTGTAAAGTCCAATTATTGATGATATGAATGAACTTCTGTGCAGATAAGAGAGTAACATGAACCAAGTCTATTCAGAAGACGGTAACACATCTGGACGACAGCTGTAGCCATGAATGTTTTAGGCTCTGTTGAAGTACCTCAAACTAAAAAGTTCTGATAATCCCATCAGGGTATATTGTTAGTGGATGCCACATTATGGCTTTGGAGGCATTTCATTAGTGGCTCCTTGTTCTCCAAATAACGAACATGAGACTGTTGAATTCAGTGATATAGTCTTCTAATACAGCACATCGGTTCCAATAAAAGGGATCAATCATTGATTGCTTCAGCCCAGTAGAGTTTTCCTGTTCTGATATTTACATGTAGACCTATACATATGAAGAACTACTGATATCCCGCCTAAGTGTACATCATTAATCATAAAGGCTCAATTATTCTCTAATTCACCACAGAGCACTCTCTTATATCTCTCTGGGTTCACATGGCAAAATGCGATGAACTGCACTTCACCTGTACCTGCTGCAAATCTGGGGAAATTTGTAACGGGCATTATTTCTGGATCATCCCTAGTCAGCACTGTGTGAACCCAGTCTTACCAGGGTACCTGTCACTAGACTAATGCTTCTCCAGTCATAGCCAACATGAATCAGATTCTGGATTGTAGCCAGGTATGTTTTACTCTTAAACCTTGCGGCATTTCAAAGAAAACACAATTTGAAAAGCTGTCTGGAGACTATAGGGAGAGTAGAGACCTGACTAGTCCAGTGAGGCCTCTTCTTTCTCCAAATGGTTGCCAGGTTTCTTTCTATGAACATGTAGCGCCCCGAGGGTTCGGCCGCTACAGGGGTATTGCACCTCTGCCAGAGGTGTGATATTCCACTCCCAGGTAAGGATGGAGTATGGATCAGGGCTCAGTTAGCTGCATACAGCACACACACGCCATTTCCGAGGGACAGCTCAACGGTGCTCCCACTAGAAAGAAGTGCAGGCACGACAGCATCAGTCCCTGGCTGGAGTGGGGAGGGGGGTGGAACACCCAGTGCTGTAGGGGCAGATAGGGGTTGGTTCCTGAGCGTAGGTAGGAGCCCATTGGTTGCTGGTCACCTGGGCTCATGGCTAGAGGGAAGTATAAAAGGGAGGAGCCTTCTTAGATCTGGGTTCAGTCTGTGAGGAGAAGTTGAGAGGAGAGCTGACAGGGAGCAGCAGCTCAGGCTGAGTGCTGCTCCAGAGGCAGGCCTAGAAAAGAGGCTGGAGCCTGAGAGGAGAAGGAGAAGTGGGCCTGGAGAAGAGGCCGAGGAAGGAGGAGAAGTGGGAACAGGAGGAGAAGGAACAAGAAAGGAAGAGAGAGAGGAACAGAGGGGCTCAGGAACAAGAAGGTGGAAGGGACCCTAAGAACCCACGAGAATACAGGGTGAAGGGTCAGGCAGATTAAGGGTACCGGATCCCAAGTTGGTGGAGGAGAAACAACCCTCAACCAAAGACCGGACGTCGTGATCATTTATTGGTGCGACACCTCATCAAACCTGCTAGGAAGGCACCATATAGGACAGCGGGGAACGAGGCCCACGTTTACCTGCACAGGTCCGCGGCAGCTGGACAAATGTGGGTCACTGGTGAGGCAGGCCAGAGAAAGGAAAGAAGGGGGTCCTGTGCCATATTCCTGAACTGCCTGGGAGTTGACCGAGCCCCTCACCTGGTGGACGCAGCACGGCTCGTGCAGTCATTGCCAGCTGAAGTGACTTGGATATTAACCGTGAGTAAAGACCCTGGACTGCAGTACGTTGTCTGTGTGCTTTTTCGCTCCTCTGGCACTACCGGTACTGGGACTCTCACCACCATCACTCCCACCATCCACTACACTGCCCTGGGGCCGCACTCTTCCCGTGGGGAGTCACACTACCCCAGCTGCACACCTCATCAGCCCCAGCGGTCTGCATGCAGCGGCGGTTCCTAATAACCGCAATCCACGGGTGGCATAGTCGGACATTATCTAAAGTACGGTAGCAGACTACCATTGGTCTGACCACCCTGAGCCGCGGGACCGGGCCCCACTACTACTCCCAGCGTCTCCCTATTGCCCGGTTCCGCGTGCCCCACGGCCCAGGGGGCGAGTCATACACATAAGGGAGAGACCTGTCAATCAACTGGGGTGGTACAGGGAGAAGTTGGCCAGGGGTCACATCAGACTACTCAGGTG
Organism: Phyllobates terribilis; assembly: GCF_046119375.1. Taxonomy (NCBI): domain Eukaryota; kingdom Metazoa; phylum Chordata; class Amphibia; order Anura; family Dendrobatidae; genus Phyllobates; species Phyllobates terribilis. The sequence goes on along the minus strand of NW_027362769.1, from coordinate 210,113,776 downwards.
TCTCCCTATAGTCCACCGCCAGCTTCTCCTTGTCTCTCTCCAGTTGATTATCAGGTCTATTTCTATGTACACACAAGGGAGAGACCTGTCAATCAACTGGAGTGGTGCAGAGAGAAGTCGGCCAGGGGCCGCACCGGACTAGTCAGGTCTCTCCCTATAGTCCACCAACGGCTTCTCCCTGTCTCTCTCCAGTTGATTATCAGGTCTATTTCTATGTACACACAAGGGAGAGACCTGTCAATCAACTGGAGTGGTGCAGGGAGAAGCCGGCCAGGGGCCGCACTTGACTAGACAGGTCTCTCCCTATAGTCCACCGCCGGCTTCTCCATGTCTCTCTCCAGTTGATTATCAGGTCTATCTCTATGTACACACATAGGAGAGACCTGTCAATCAACTGCAGTGGTGCAGGGAGAAGCCGGCCAGGGGTCACACCTGACTAGTCAGGTCTCTCCCTATAGTCCCCAGCCGGTTTCTCCCCGCCTTGCTCCAGTTTATTGTCAGGTCTCTCTCTATGTACACATATGGAGTGTCAAGGACCCACTCTGGGAGTCCACTGCTTAGTTACATGCAAATATTACATCACCCTCTTTCACACATTTCCCTCTGCTTCTACATAATTGTAATCAGGGTAGTTTATTAAATGAATGATAAGATGCTTCCCTTGTCTGTACATTGCGATACAAGGGTATTGTGCCAACTACTGCTCATATTAGTTGGTGAAGGACACACTCTAACATAGGAGCCCACCAGGGGATTCTCCTGTTTTCCTGTGGGTCAGTCCAAGCCTGCACATATGGGAAAGTCCTGTCAATCAGCAGCAAAAGAGTGGAGAGAAGCTGGCAAGTGGCCCCACGGGACTAGCCAGGTCTCTCCCTATAGTCCACACCCGGCTTCTCCCTGTCTCACGAGTTGATTATCAAGTCTATCTCTATGTTCACACATGGGAGAGACCGGTCAATCAACTTTGGCGGTGCAGGAAAAACCCAGCCGGGGGCGAGACTGGATTAGTCTTGTCTTTCCCTGTTGTCCCCCTCTGGTTTTTCAAATGCCATGGCGTTTCAGAGTAAGTTATACCTGGCTGCAGTCAAGCATGGTTGAGGCAGCACTAATCTAATGACAGGTTCCCTTTATACAACCTAATATACCTCTCCAACCCCAATTATAATAGAACTAGAGGACATTGGGCACTGGAGCAGCAGAAACTGTGAACAAAGATTTGGCAACTCTTCTAGTACATCACCATTTTTCTTGGAAATTCCAGGACAGTCTTCAAGAATAAGCAACACTCTGGAGCTAATGAAACTAACCCAATACTGATAAATAACATGTAGGACATTCACATTGGTCGATTGCAACACAGAGATTGAATACCACTGTACAAGTGATGTACAAGTATTTCTGTTATTTATGTTCAAAAGCAAAAATACAGTAAATGAAACTTCTACCAGCACATCGCACTTACCACTGTAGTATCTGTACCATATCTGTACACAGTCCTCATCTTCTGTGGAACTGTTGGTGGCATCATCTGGTTGATTTCCATCCCAGTAACTGTAGTCATGCGTCGTGCCATCCGTCCACTCAAACTCACCTTCCTTTATATAAAAATACAATGATATAAAAGCAAAGCATGCCATGAGTACATTGACTATTCATGGGATTTTTTCTGTTTTTTTTTACAATCGTTTTTCTTACATGGGTCCTCCAAAAATAATCAGATCATTTTTGATTTGCTGGGAGTCTCAACCATCTGCAGGGAAACCTGGCAGCAAACGTTCAATTTGCTTGCAGTGCCAACATAGATGGAATTAAAGGGAAGGTGTCATCAGAAAATGACCTACTGCATGTTTAAATCAGATTTTCATGTTAAATGTATTATTATGAACTTTTATCTTTTGTATACAAACCTTCCGAGGTTCTAATCTGAGCTTGCTCCCATAAAGACAAAAGTCATTGTGAAGGAAGGGAGAACAGATGAGCTATGACCAACCTCTGTTGTGAATGGTGGATCCTCTATCTATAGAAGGTGTTACCACTCATAGTAATCATGTACAGTACAGACCAAAAGTTTGGACACACCTTCTCTTTTAAAGATTTTTCTGTATTTTCATGACTATGAAAATTGTACATTCACACTGAAGGCATCAAAACTATGAATTAACACATGTGGAATTATATAGTTAACAAAAAAGTGTGAAACAACTGAAAATATGTCTTATATTCTAGGTTCTTCAAAGTAGCCACCTTTTGCTTTGATGACTACTTTGCACACTCTTGGCATTCTCTTGATGAGCTTCAAGAGGTAGTCACCGGAAATGGTTTTCACTTCACAGGTGTGCCCTGTCAGGTTTAATAAGTGGAATTTCTTGCCTTATAAATGGGGTTGGGACCATTAGTTGTGTTGTGCAGAAGTCATGTGGATACACAGCTGATAGTCCTACTGAATAGACTGTTAGAATTTGTATTATGGCAAGAAAAAAGCAGATAAGTAAAGAAAAACAAGTGGCCATCATTACTTTAAGAAATGAAGGTCAGTCAGTCCGAAAAATTGGGAAAACTTTGAAAGCGTCCCCAAGTGCAGTTGCAAAAACCATCAAGCGCTACAAAGAAACTGGCTCACATGAGGACTGTCCCAGGAAAAGAAGACCAAGAGTCACCTCTGCTTCTGAGGATAAGTTTATCCGAGTCACCAGCCTCAGAAATCGCAGGTTAACCGCAGCTCAGGTTAGAGACCAGGTCAATGCCACACAGAGTTCTAGCAGCTGACACATCTCTACAACAACTGTTAAGAGGAGACTTTGTGCATCAGGCCTTCATGGTAAAATAGCTGCTAGGAAACCACTGATAAGGACAGGCAACAAGCAGAAGAGACAAGTTTGGGCTAAAGAACACAAGGAATGGACATTAGACCAGTGGAAATCTGTGCTTTGGTCTGATGAGTCCAAATTTGAGATCTTTGGTTCCAACCAACGTGTCTTTGTGCGACGCAGAAAAGGTGAACGGATGGACTCTACATGCCTTGTTCCCACCGTGAAGCATGGAGGAGGAGGTGTGATGGTGTGGGGGTGCTTTGCTGGTGACACTGTTGTGGATTTATTCAAAATTGAAGGCATACTGAACCAGCATGGCTACCACAGCATCTTGCAGCGGCATGCTATTCCATCCAGTTTGCGTTTAGTTAGACCATCATTTATTTTTCAACAGGACAATGACCCCAAGCACATCTCCAGACTGTGTAAGGGCTATTTGACCAAGAGGGAGAGTGATGGGGTGCTACGCCAGATGACCTGGCCTCCACAGTCACCAGACCTGAACCCAATCAAGATGGTTTGGGGTGAGCTGGACAGCAGAGTGAAGGCAAAAGGGCCAACAAGTGCTAAGCATCTCTGGGAACTCTTTCCAGATTGTTGGAAGACCATTTCCGGTGACTACCTCTTGAAGCTCATCAAGAGAATGCCAAGAGTGTGCAAAGCAGTCATCAAAGCAAAAGGTGGCTACTTTGAAGAACCTAGAATATAAGACATATTTTCAGTTGTTTCACACTTTTTTGTTACGTATATAATTCCACATGTGTTAATTCATAGTTTTGATGCCTTCAATGTGAATGTACAATTTTCATAGTCAAGAAAATACAGAAAAATCTTTAAATGAGAAGGTGTGTCCAAACTTTTGGTCTGTCCTGTATGTGATGATAATGAGACTGCTGAAAAGTCTTCTGTAAAGATCAAATAGTTTGAGTCACTAGTATAAAGGCCCTCATACTAATAATGATAAATTCAGCTGAACTCAGTGATATCGGCACTATCAGCCAACAGTGTGTATGGGGGCTTATTGACTCTCCTCTGACAGATGATGTTGGGTGGAGAGAAGAATCTGGCTTGTTGAGTTTCAAGGGCTGTTAATTTTGCTCAGAGAAGTCTGACAGCGGCTCTCTTGTAGAGAACACAAGAACGCTTATCTAAGCTGGGTGTTCCTGTGTATGGGGGAGTCAGGACCCAAGTCAAGGGCAGCATGAATTCGAGCCTGTCTCGGAATAGATTAGACTCGTCTGGCACCGTCTTCTCCCTGCACCACTCATGTGTGTACATCAGGAGAGACCTGTCAATCTACTAGAGTTATTCGAGGAGAAGCCATTCAGGGCGGTGCTGGACTTTTCTTGTTTCTCCCTATAGTCCCCGGCTGGCTCTTCAAACTATTGGACAGCCAGGTTCTGATTCATGCTGCCCGAGATTTGGTTGTGAAAGGTTCTCTCTAAGACCTAGAGGCTAATGTAAAAAATAAGATTTCTGTATTTTTATAAAATATAGTTACCACAAATATTGAAAATCATATGGGACATCTCCCAGTAATGCCAATCCCAGCCCTTTGATGCCACAGTCAACAGTTAATGCAGTTTTTAAATGGTTGGATGGGACTATCTTTGCTACCCCACTCATGCCTCCACTCAAAAAAAATGTCTTCATAAGGTTATGTTCAAAAAAATGTATAAAAGTTATAGGTCATGTAATGTGACGATACAAAAACATTGCTTATAAGTGTAGCTCACAAATAAAACTGCTATCAGCTATCCTCTAGTGTTCCATCACTGGGGTCCATCACTGATCCCAAGAAGGGGGTCTGGTGTCCAACATGTGAATGGAGTTTGAGCTAAAATCTATGGATGGAGGTCTAATTCCATTATTCCTGTTCAATATAAAAGCAGTAGTGATGAGTGAGTATGTTAACCCTTTCGGCGAGCATGTTTGGGTGCTCGACGAGTATCTTCAGCATGCTCGGCCGTTATGTTTTGGTCACTTCATGACTAAACAGGCATTCCTCACATGTATTAAAGCTGTCAAACAGTCGCAAATCATGCGCACAAAGTGACTAAAACATAACACCCGAGCACGCTGAAGATACTTGGAAAACACCCAAGCATGCTCGTAAATCTCAAGTAACGAGCACGCTCGCTCATCACTAATAGACAGTGCACAGGACCCCTTCTCATGATTGGTAGGGATTCCAGCAGTGGGACATCAAGTGATCTGTGGACGGGTGATAAGTATTAACGGTGGAACTTTTATACCCACAGCCATTTGCTACATGGATTATTTATCAGCTTTGCATATTTTTTTTATTTTTGAATATAACCATTTTAAAGAGGTTATCCTATTCAGCATTCATAGAAACAGTGTGAGTTCAAGTTAAAGAAGGATTTGGCTTGTTAATTTGTCATAACCAGAGGCATAATGACTAGTGATGAGCGAGCATGCTCGTTACTCGAGATTTACGAGCATGCTTGGGTGCTCGTGGAGTATCTTCAGCGTGCTCGGGTGTTATGCTTTAGTCACTTTGTGCTCATGATTTGCGACTGTTTGACAGCTTTAATACATGTGAGGAATGCCGGTCTCTGAGGCATTCCTCACATGTAATAAAGCTGCCAAACCGTCGCAAATCATGCGCACAAAGTGACTAAAACATAACGGCCGAGCACGCTGAAGATATTCGGCGAGCACCCGAGCATGCTCACTGAAAGGGTTAACAGAACATACTCGCTCATCACTAATAATGACATATTAACTGTGACGTCGAAGCACGTCGAAGTCAGCTGCTGACTATGGAAGAGGATGCCACATGTTATGGGAGCAGAGGAAGGGAGAATAATTTTTTTTTAAGAGTGACAGAATGGGGAACATTATACCAGGAATGGGCATTGGATGGGGGGCATAATACCAGGATAGGGGACATTATTACTGGAAAGGTACCAGGATGGGGGACATTTTATCAGGAAGGAGCACAAGATGGGGACATTATACCAGGAAGGGGCCCAGGAATGGGGACATTATTATTGCATGAGGCCTAGGATGGGGGACATTATTACAGGAAGGGGACAGGATGGGGGACAGTATTACTGGAGAAGGTTCAGGATGGGTGACATTATACCAGGAAGAGGTCCAGGTTTGGGAGCATTATACCAAGAAAGCACCCAGGGTGGGGGACATTATACCAGGAAGGGGCAAAGGATGGGGGAAATTTTACCAGGAAGGGGCCCATAATGGGGCACAGTTTTACAGGAAGTGAACAGTATCACAGGATGGGGGACATTATTACATAGGCGTGAGGAGCAATCAAGTATGTTTTTATAGGATCTAAAACGCTAAAAGGGCACATCCATCTGACCAGCAAGCAGCTTAGGACCCAGGTCCAAATTTTGCATCAGACTTTAGTTACGCCACTGGTCACAAAAGTCCGATAGGTGGAGTCCAACATGAATAGAGGTTATATTAAGTTGTGTTACTAAAGTAGTTTTTGATATCTCCCATTCATTTCAATAGTAGGGTTACCCACACTGAATTTATGAGCTACCCAGCCTGACTTTTATGTCTGAAAGTTACAGTGTTATATTACCAATTCCGTTTGATAAATTGTGGATATTCCAAACCAAATGAATGATACCAGTCTAATATGATCCATACCTGCCTTCTGTCACTTAATCCTATCCATATATCAGTGGGTATTCCTGGGACTTGGCTGTTCACAAGATCAAACACAAAAATGTTTTCCTCCCAGCTGTAGAGAAAAAAAATACATGCCGGTCAGGTAGGGATGTATCATGGTATAAGCCTCCATTGCTGACTTTTTCAGTTCCCACATATGGTTTTCACTAATATTATACTTGATGCCTCACCACAAAGTAAAGAAGTTTTCTGTGTAATATCTCTAACTAAAAAGAACCGCTGCTCATATATTATACCGCTAATTCTGATCATCGATATCTTATCATTTGTGTAATAGATCAGACATGTACAGTTTGACGTATATTAATTATGTACATTATGTATGGAACTAAAACATCAAAGCCCACCCTGGACACCATTTAGCATTTTATAAAGTATATTCCTTTTATAAATTTAAATAGTGCCAACATATTCCGTAGCCCTGTACAGAGTTGATCACAATTTACATTAGTCCCTTTCCCCATTAAGGCTCCCAATCTAAATCCCAAATTACCCTATCAGTATGCTTGGGTTTTTTTGGAATATAGAAGGCAAAATGAGGAAATACAAGGTATCCAAGCATGGACGGCAACGCAAGGATTGGCCGAGGGTCTCCTGATCTAAGCTTGAGAGTCTCATAGAATTATATGACGCTGTCACAGTAAGGTCGGGAGCACCACGGACATTGCGGTCTGTGATCTGTGGTCTGCGCATGAGCCATAAAACTGTCTAGTCTAAAGCCTGTTATACACATTAGATAGCTGTCAGCCAATCAATATTTTCGAACAATGGTTTCGATCATTCGGTCTCCACTTTCACACAGGAATTCTCATTCGGCAGAGTCCTCCTGTGTTCTATGGGAGAGCCATTGTTAAAACAAGTCTAGCGGTGGTTTGTCTCTGGTAAAGCTAAGCGGTCGGCAGTCCAAAATCGGACATGCTCAATCGACATCTCCCTGTCAATCCTGGGGCTCCAGAACACATTTAGACTGTCAGTCAAAACTGTCTATATTGGTAGGTTCCGCCGACATTAGTTTAATGGCCTCAAGTTTATAATGTGTACAAATTAGACAAGATTAGGAAATTTGACAAATTGTATTACTTTATCTTGTACTAATTTTTCGAACACATCCTGTAATATAGAACAGGGATGCATCTACTGTACAGTTCTGGCTATCACTGGAAACAGTCAGCAAGCATGGTGTTGAAAGCATAATATAACAGGACCGTTAGGCTATGTTCACAGGGATAGGGAATGGATTTCATATGGGTTATGATAAAGATTCGGTGTCAGAATGTGCGTCAAGTGAAACAACAATCTGCATTCTGTGTATGTGAATAGGGTTTTCGGCAGACCCATTCTCATTTCACATGCAACTGGAAATTGTAATACAGAATTTTTGACATCCCTGCAGAAAAAAAATTGCTTACAACATAAGTAGTTGGCTACTTGTTTTGGGTACATTTTGGGAAATCCAAGTATTAGGCCCATTAATAGTCCCATTGAATGACAAAAAGACTAATCCTTATCCTGGTTTGAACTGCAGAACTGTGTCAGGAGTCCAATGATCAACCTTGAATTTTTCCTGGCAAAGCACACAGTGAATGTATCCTTCATTTTTCTTTCAGTGGATTGCTATACAACATTGAGTATAACAATTGCATGGGTCTGAGGTTGGCCAGTGTTACTCACTTATCCATTCTGGCTCAGGCAGCAGGATACCTGAGTATTCAAGTAGTAAACGTCCTGCCACTACTTAGAGTTGGATTAGCGCTGTGTTCACTCTCCTACATACAATCCCAGCACAGCTCCAATTATTGAGTCAACTTTGCTACATTTTTAGACTGTTACTCCATTAAGCCTATTCTGCTACATCACTTTATCAACTCTGCTACTCTATGGTGCCAAACTCTGCTACATTGCTGAGCCAAGCCTTGCTACTCCGTCGAGTCAACGCTGCTATTTTGTTGTGCCAACTCTGCTACATCGCTGGATCAACTCTGCTGCATCATGGTGACTGCTCTGCTGCATCGTAAATTACTACTCTGCTACATTAGTTGTCATAACTTCAGTTCTAGAATGTCTGACACTGATGTTATAACTTGACTTCATCAGCGCCACCTGTCCGTCCTGCTCATACGGATCAAGGGATTTGAAGCTCCATGAGCACCAGGTGGGACGTAACAGCCAGTAAAGTATATGAAGAGATTTTATCTCTGAAGCCCTGAAAAATTGTGAATGCAGCTCTGGAGCATATTCTAACTCTAGGCTATAACTCGGTACCAGTACAAAATAAGTAATGCAATATATTTGCAAAGTTTCTCATTGCATAGAGAATATAGTTGTATAGACTGTGATCAAAGGCAGAACTATCCTATGAGGGAATGCCCCGAGCAAAACCGATACCGTATTTTATACCTAATGCAGGGCTTGTTAAAGTCAAGCGAAGATAGTCCTATGTGATGAACCATCGCTCAGGCCGTGAACAAGGCATAACATAATGTATCAGTTTGTCTGGAATGTCCCTTTAAATTCCGCTCATATAATCCTAGAACATTATATCGAAGTCTGCAGTCCCGCCGTGCTCCTTCTTTGGGAGGTAGGATGTCTTTTTATAATGCACATTGTTTACTTGTTGGAAGCAGACGGTAATAAACGTCCCTCATATTTTGTCTCCTGCGGAGAAGTAGATATATACAATACCTGTGGATAGAAACTAATTTGGCAGTAGTCCTGCCGAGAGAGAACTCAGCACAGTAAAAGTCCGCTTCTGCCCACGTTTTATTCATTGGGAAGAATCTGTAGCAGCTCCCGCTAAACTCGGTCCAAAACAAAGGACAGGCGTATGGCTGCGTGACATCTGGGAACGCTGAGACTAAAAAAGAGAAAGCGAATATATCAACAACTTATTTGTTACAGGACCGTTGTGCATTGAGGATACATAGTATATGACAATTACTGTGCTTTCTTTAATACAGTTCTGTCGATGAAATATTTGCAAAGGGATCAGAAAAAGGTTTTAGTCCATTTTACTGTAAAGATTCTGAAATTGTTGGAACAGTCTTTGGAGTTTAGTGATCCAATATGTCCAAAAGTTTCAGGCTTCGATTCTTCAAGTCTGGTGTTTTTCTTGATGGGTTTAATGAAGAGACATTTTGGAGTCAGGCGCTCCTGATTCACTGAAGGGAACTTGTCACCAGGTTTTTCCCAAGATAAAGTACGGCCATCACCTTTAAGGCTTCATTTACAGCATTCTAGTATGCTGTATATACAGTGAAGGAAATAATTATCTGATCCCTTGCTGTTTTTGTAAGTTTGCCCACTGACAAAGACACGAACAGTCTATAATTTTAAGGGTAGGTTAATTTTAACATTGAGAAATAGAATATCCAAAAAAATCAAGAAAATCACATTGTATAAATTATATACATTTATTTGCATTTTGCAGTGAGAAATAAGTTTTTGAACCCCTACAAACCATTATGAGTTCTGGCTCCTACAGACCAGTTAGACGCTCCTAATCAACTTGTTACCTGCATTAAAGACAGCTGTCTTACATAGTCACCTGTATAAAAGACTCCTGTCCACAGACTGAATTAATCAGTCAGACTCTAACCTCTACAACATGGGCAAGACCAAAGAGCTTTCTAAGGATGTCAGGGACAAGATCATAGACCTGCACAAAGCTGGAATGGGCTACAAAACCATAAGTAAGATGCTGGGTGAGAAGGAGACAACTGTTAGTGCAATAGTAAGAAAATGGAATAAATACAAAATGACTGTCAATCGACATCGATCTGGGGCACCATGCAAAATCTCACCTCGTGGGGTATCCTTGATCATGAGGAAGGTGAGAGATCAGCCTAAAACTACACGGGGGGAACTTGTTAATGATCTCAAGGCAACTGGGACCACAGTCACCAAGAAAACCATTAGTAACACATTACGCCTTAACTCTAGAACGCATGACCATAAAAATCTACACTTTCACATACCTGGGGCCTTTTAGTCCCGTGTGCAAATAATAAATAAATGACCAACTGGAAATGACAAACAACTACATACCTGAGGAATACCTAGAGTTTCAAAATTCTAACTAAAGAAATCTTGCAGAAAATAGAAAACAATTAACGGGGCGGGCCTGCGAGGCCCCAGGTATGCGTTCTAGGGTTAAAGGTTTAAAATCCTGCAGTGCCGGCAAGGTCCCCCTGCTCAAGAAGGCACATGCGCAGGCCGACCTGAAGTTTACCAATGAACACCTGGATGATTCTGTGAGTTATTGGGAAAAAGGTGCTGTGGTCAGATGAGACAAAAATTTAGCTCTTTGGCATTAAGTCAACTTGCCGTGTTTGGAGGAAGAGAAATGCTGCCTATGACCAAAAGAACACCGTCCCTACTGTCAAGCATGGAGGTGGAAACATTATGTTTTGGGGGTGTTTCCCTGCTAAGGGCACAGGACTACTTCACTGCATCAATGGGAGAATGGATGGAGCCATGTACCGTAAAATCCTGAGTGACAATCTTCTTCCCTCCGCCAGGACATTAAAAATGGGTCATCGCTGGGTCTTCCAGCAAGACAATGACCCAAAACATTCAGCCAAGGCAACAAAGGAGTGTCTCAAAAAGAAGCACAGTAAGGTCATGGAGTGGCCTAGCCAGTCTCCAAACCTTAATCCCATAGAAAACTTATGGAGGGAGTTGAATCTCCGAGTTGCCAAGCGACAGCCTCAAAATCTTAATGATTTACAGATGATCTGCAAAGAGGAGTGGACCAAAATTCCTCCCGACATGTGCGCAACCCTCATCATCAACTACAAAAACCAACAAAGGGTTTTGCCACAAAGTATTAAGTGTTGTTTGCCAGAGGGATCAAATACATATTTCTCACTGCAAAATGCAAAAAAAATTATCTAATTTATACAATGTGATTTTCTTGATTTTTTTTGGGATATTCTATCTCTCAATGTTAAAATTAACCTACCCTTAAAATTATAGACTGTTCATGTCTTTGTCAGTGGGCAAACTTACAAAAACAGCAAGGGATCAAATAATTATTTCCTTCAGTGTATGTCCCCAATCTCCTCTGGAGATCCCAAAAAGAGACCTTTTATTATACCCACATATGCTGCAGTCCAGTCCAATGGATGTCTCTGGTCTTGATCCAGTGCCTCCACTCTTCCTATAATCCTAATAGTTCTACGTCAGCCACATAGCTGTGACGCTGAGTCACTACTCATGGGCAAGCCATGAGGGTAGTCAGGAGGTCCGAGGTCAGATACCAGGAGGGCTTGTAGTACAGAAGGGTAAGTCAAAAGGCGTGGTCAGGAAACAGTCCGGGGTCAAATGCCAGGAGGGTACGTCAAAATCAGGGAGTACAACAAACAGATAGTCAGAGGCCAAGTTCAGGGTCAGATACCTAAATTCAGAGAGAGTCAAAATCAGAAGGGAGAATCCACAATAATAGTCACAACAATTCCTAGGTCCGGCAACAGGGTCAGATGAAAGAGACACATGACTAAGCAAACACATCCAGCTTAAGCAGAGCTACAACTGACACTGACTACTATCAGCTAGTCAGCTAGATACCTTGCAAATGATTATGGATGGGAGGCACCTGAGGAAATGCCCACAGACTAAGCCAGATATAGCAAAGGGCTGTCAATCAAAATGCTGACATCCCAGCACGCCCGAGGATCTGATTAGATAACTGGACTGTCACTCACACAACCAACAGTCCAGCACAATCAGATTCCATGCGGTGGCTGAGCTGTCACTCACAGTGTCCCTAGGCCACAGTCAGTTATGAAACTGTGACAGTAGCATCTCACAATCGTGCTCCGGCGCAGGCACACTTCTCTCTCCCCTTCTGGGGGCAGAGCAAAGTACGGTAGCACGCATGCGTCGGGAAAGACCAAAGAGCACTGGTGACCCGTAGGAAAAGCCAGCGCATTACAGTACTCCGCTCTACCCTTGGCAAAGCAGAGAGAAGTACACTTGCACAGGAGCGTGATGAGGGACATTGTGTGGATGACATGGAATGCATCGACAGGGAAGGAGGATGGCGATTATAGGAAGAGAGAAGGCACCGGACCAAGACCAGAGACGCCCATCGGAACGGACAGTATGTGACTATAATAAAATATCTATTTTGTCATCTGCAATCTGGATTGGACACATGCTGCAAAAGAAACCTTAAAGATGATTACCATACTTTATGTTTTGGAAAACCTGATGACAGGTTTCCTATAAGAAGTACACGCCTCTTAATGACTCAGGAGCGTCCTCCATGCGCCACACAAGAAATCTTACTCCAGTCTCTGACTGGAGTAACATTCCTGACATAAGAAAAAGCTGTGCACCTACTCCATTATGGCGGAGCTGGGAGAATGTGGCGTAAAAACACCAAAAGTCACAACATTTTTGGGTAACTCCAAGTTGCACAAAATTTGGGGACTTTTCAAATAATTTACGCCAGAAGTCTGGCAAAATTGCTTTGATGAATTGGGGCCTCTGTTTTTATTAAAACCTGAAAAAGACAGAAATTCAACTTGAGATCTGTCCAGCCAACTGATGAACAGACGGAGCAAATGAAGAGTTTGTTATTGGGCCTGATGTTTGGAGATGCCATGATCTGTCATTAGTGTATAAAATAGTCCATATGATTGCATTGGTGTATCACCCGCATTGCCGCTGCCTCTATCCATACATATTGCCAAAGTAAAAGACAAAGTAAATGGATTTATAAACCATATAATTTAAAAATTACATTGGTTACTGTTGTGATATAGGAGGTAAATAATTTCTACACTGCGTGGTGCATTCACATTGCCAATGTCTTTCTACTATTAGATGGGATATGTATGAAAAGTTGGGAGAACTTTTGGAAGGGTTTTGCAAACTTTGACATGATGTTCATCTTTTTTATTCTACAAGTGGTGTTGATACTTTGTAAAATGCCTTCTACTACCAGACATTGTCAGTGGTAACCACGAGACATTGAAGTTGACTTGGACTAATGTTGGATTAACAGCAGTGCATATTGCTGGAGAAGAAATAATAGACAGTGAAAGGTGATATCAAATTGCCTAGATACTATATGCTGCTGAGCATATCTGGTGGTCTCTATTGGCATTTTAAGTTGCTTTTCCAATCAAGTAAACACACAATTACATAATTTTACGTTGACTTTCTAATGAGATTAGTTATTGCTACTAAATATACACCCATGCCCTAATCATGGGGTTTAACCGACCCTAGGATCATTTTCTGTGCACTACCTTGCCGCATCACAGTCACTTGACCAGCACCTGGATGTGCACTGTTCATGACCCGGACATAGATGATGGTGCATGAGCATTGGACATTTTATACTGCATTCAGCCATTTGATTAGATGCATTCTCTGTTTATCAGTATGCAAAGTGAGTCTAATGACTAACATAAGTGTAATCTATGCCATGATTGGTGCTAGACATTTATATTATGATACATTCTTCAAACACCCCCTGATGAAGCTTGATGCGAAACGCGTGTTGGGTGATTTTTCTTTGATAGGTAAATTGTACTCCATGCCACTGTGCAATATTGTCATTACGAAAACTTTCATGCGATAGCACTCTCTCCCTGTTTATCTGTTTGTACCTTAAAGGGCCTTAACTTATACCGCACTGGCTATTTAGGCTTGTACCTTTTGAGTATCCGTCCTCAATACTGTGATTGCACATAATATAACTCCTGTATTGATTTGTAGTATTCACACAAGGGAGTTTCGCTATTATCACTTTCCTACCTTTTGGTATTTTATATGTCTGACTTTTTTATGTCTATTTTTATACTTTTATTTATTTTGTTATCCAATAAAGAATATATTTTTATTGATGTTGAGCCTTGCACATTTCTATATAGGCATTCTTAAATATATACTGTACCCATGTGACTCATATTCACATTGGAGAATATAAAGTGCTTCTTTTTTTTAGGTAAATTTATGTTCCTATCGAAATAAAAAGCTATAAATGCTTACTAGTACAACTGCTAGTGAAACCTTTTTTTTTAGATGTTTATATCGCTTTGTTACTTTTTTTTTCAATTCATTTATTAATTCTTTTTTTAACACGTGTAGTTTCATCTTAAAGGTGCAGTGCAGGTCAGTGCAGGCAGCACCAGTTATAACGAGCCATCGCTGCAGCACTGCAGCTTGGCAGCTGACTCCACACACAGGACGCCACCGGTGGTTCAAAGTCAGTGCTGATCATTTTCTTAATTTTAACTAATGTTCTATATTCTATAGAGGATTGGAAGTACAAGCAAGTCAATCCAAGAAGAAGAATACTTTGCATTTACAGCAGGGAAGATCTGCTCTGTAGAGCCAATTAGAAAATTCAAGGGGTATTCTAGATTTTAGTAAGTGATCTCTAGGGTCCGCAGTGCTGCTTCATTGCACAGCAATGGTCTCGGACCTACCAGCCTCATTCACTTGAACGGAGCAGAAGATGGCTGGGAATGGCCCTGTGCAAAGGAAGAATTGTGAAGGCAAGACATTGTCAGTATCATGGGAGTCACAATTCCAGTAACCATTCAATCATAACATATCGTAGGAATATGCTAGAATTTACTGACATGGATCGGGCAGCATGGTGGCGCGGTGGTTAGCACTGCAGCCTTGCAGCGCTCGGGTCCTGGGTTCAATTCCCACCAAGGAAAACATCTGCAAGGAGTTTGTATGTTCTCCCCATGTTTGCATGAGTTTCCTCCAGGTTCTCTGATTTCCTCCCACACTCCAAAGACATACTGATAGGGAATGTAGATTGTGATCCCCAAAGGGGACAGTGCTGATAATGTCTGTGGAAATTAGTTTTGCCATATAAGTGAGTAAAATAAATATACCTCTGTAAAGTTCCAGATGATATCAATAATTTTTACACCTGCAAATCCATGCCCTATCTGTTGGGGGCACTCGCATCGTCCTCATGCAATACAGTGAATATATAAAGATTAGGGGTTTTTGATCTAGTAGGAGATACTTGTTTTGGAAGGGCTGAAAAAAGTAGGTCAAGAAGACTTGTTTTACTCCCTAAGTTTATTTCACAGGCATTATAAATAGGTGACAGCGAGATTGAGGAAACATGACATCATGTCATCTGCACAACCGCCAATATTCCTTATTGAAATGGTGACAAAATTGGGAAGGGCCCAAATTCCCAAATCTTTGCCAAGAAATATCCAAGCAAAACTTCTAAACACTTCTAAACTCTACTGGTTAATGAGCACTCATTTCCATATTTCTTATTATTATTTATTATGCTTTGCTTACTTAGCGCCATCATATTCTGTAGCATTTTACAGACACCATCATCGCTGTCCCCATTGGGGCTCACAATCTATATTCCCTCTCATTATGTCTTTGGAGAAGTACCCCGGTAAGGTTCATTGTATTGGCAGAAAGTGATGTTATTGCTTTATTATGTCCCATCATGTCTCAGGCATTCCTGTAAATACTGATCCAATGTCTTTATTATAAAGGTAAGAAAATATGTGCATCCTTACAAATGTCACATTTCCCATGGCTGATCCTCTGGCCCAAAAACAGATTGAGGGTCCTACAATTTCCTGTATTGTCTGACAGGTTCGCGGGAGACCTCACGGTGCAAAGCTTAGACTATAGCCACACTGACCCAGAGCTCACAAATCTGAAGAGTGCCACCAAACATATGCCCAGGGGAAAAATAACTATATGGCTAAATGGTGGTAAAAATAAAAAAGTATAGTATAAGCAATAAAAGTAACAGGAATGTCTTCTGTTTAACAATAACACCCATGGTATTCATTACAATATGTACATTGTCTGTTGACAGTGAGCTGCTCATCAGAGGAGGGGGCGTGGTCAGACCAGGGCTCATGTGTAGTGAGGTCCAGGCACTGATAATCTCCTGGTGATAAAACATTCATTGTATTGAAATAACAGCACAAAGCCTAATAAGTGACACATCACTGAAATCAGTGTCTCAGCCCCAACCTCAGATTACACAACAAAAACCTGCTGACAGATACCCCTTAAGTGACAGTAGTATAAAACACAGACCAATATGGTCCTCCTCACTTTTGTATTTATTTTTTTGAGAGGGGAACTAATCCCATCAGTTGGGTCTCTCTGTTCATATATATCATTTCTTTTGGCTACCACTTCATTGTTATGACTATAATAATCTGTTAGTCATTTTTAATTTTCTTTACTTTTTTCATACTTTGTATATGCCTATAACATATATTTTGTGTTTATTAGTTATACCAAGACATATCAGTTTCTTTCAGTAAGAATTGCATGTATATGAGTTTATAGTATTTCACCCTTTTCCTATTTGTATGGGGTTCCCCTTTCTTAAATAGTTACAATTACAGAATAACAAAACAGTTGCTTAATATAATTATTATTATTATTTATTATGTTTTGGCTATATAGTGCTATGATATTCCGCAGCGCTTTACAGACATTATCATCACTGTCCCCATTGGGGCTCACAATCTACATTACCTATTAGCATGTCTCATAATGATCATGCTATATATCACAGCAATACCTATATGTATTACGGTTAAAGGGTTATTCCCAAAATACCAAATTAGGGGATAACTTGCTGACTGCTGTGACCCCCAGCCATATTGAGAAGGGGGCTCCGCTCTCGCCTTTTTCCGGCAGTACCATAGACAATCAGTAGTCCCAGAGGTCAGTAAGTGATTATCTATTCTATAGATAGGGGATAACTTGCTATTTTAGGAATCATCCTTTCCACTGATAAAACTAATTGTGGTATCCTTGTGGAAATAGCTTAATAAAATCTTCCTATATAGAAAAGTAATTTCCATTTAATAGAAATAAAATAAACTGAAAGGACATCATAGGGCAACCTCGGAGGGTTCTTAAATCAAATGTACCAAATCCATGTTAATAATATGTGACGCAATCATACAATATAACCTTAATATTTAAAGCCCAGAAAAGAAAAATGAAGTGAACTCACCTTGGCTAAGTTTAATCTCTGTCTGGGGGAAAGCGTGTGCCGTTAATATAATTAATGCAAGAACCGAGAAGATGTCCCATTGGAAGGAAGAAACCAGACTGTGTCTCATATTCAGATTTTAAGACGGTTTCAGTGAGATGTCGAAAAGTCCCGCAGTCAGACTTGGAAGTCTTTGCTGTGTGGAGTTTCCTACAGCAGATGTAGTCCTCGTGCAGAACACACCCCTAGGAACTGTCCACCACTTGTGGGATAGGCGGCAGAGGGGTCTCCAGCTCCTGAACAGTAAAATATCCCATCTCCACTGGGTCCATGGTTTAGTTTAGAAGAAATGACCCTTTGACCTAAGCCATTTGTGAAGAGGAATTTCAATGTAACACAATCACAGTTTTAAATTGGTGCAAACCCCACAGTGACTTGCATGAAAAATTTGCTAGCCTAAAAGGTTAGAATTAAAAGGATGCATGGTATTTATTTAGCCATACCTATGTTGGTAGCTTTTTTACTGGGCTTTGTGGAGTGTAAATTATAATATTGGCAGTATTATTTATTTTACGTGCTTACATAGCGCCATTCATTTCCATAGCACTTTACAGACATCATCATCACTGTCCCCATTGGGACTCAAAATTAAAATTCCCTATCAGTATGTCTCTGGAGTATGGGAGGAAACTCACCAAACATGAGAAGAACAAACTCCTTGCAAATGTTGTCCCTGGAGGTATTTCAACCGAGGACCCCAGTGCTAACCACCGAGCCACCATTCTACACAGTATACAATTCTCCATACTGATAAGGTTTTATAATGGTACCATATCCATAAGCGATTATCATGGCAAGACACCCAACCCAATCACAAAAGCGTTTTGATGTTTTCGGGATCACCAAGTTTCACTAGACTGCTTCATTTATGAATTTGTGTTTTTAAGCCTGAAGTAAAGGTCTGATACATGTTCTTTATGTATAGGACAAATAGAGAAACCTAAAAAGATCCAGGTTTACTCCTCTCATAAACCTTTTAAGCATCAGGCATTGATGCAACTGCAACCTCTGCACTAATTATATCTAAAACTTTACCTATCAGTAGGTGGAATCCATCTAACATATAATATAACCACAATTCACTCTTGATTCAAGAGGCCGGATCTGGCTACCAGAAGAAAACTATTATGTAAATGTTCCTCTTTATTCCAGTGTTGATTACTGAAATTTTTACTCACAAGTCATGGATTGTCTAGAGCAGACTTTTATCTAGATTTCGCAATATCGTGCATGTTTGGTAAACTGATGTAGGTCCTTCAATTGGCATGTTTGTTTGGGATTATGTTCTCCATATATGAATGTACAGTCATTGTATGCAATATGTACCAATAAACCAGGTATACTGAGGTAAGAAGAGGCTGCTCACACTGTTGTCCAACCTGCCTATCTGATCTAATACTGAAGATACCAGGATTGTTGAGGTAAGAAAAGGCTGCTCATACTGCTGATCTAATACTGGAAATACCGAGAGTGCTGATTCACTGAAGTAAGAAGAGGCTGTTCACACTGCTGTTCACCCTGTCTTTCTGATCTAATACTGTAGATAAGAGGTGTTCTGAGGTACGAAGAAGCTGTTTACACTGCTGTCCACCCTGTCTTTCTGATCTAGCATTGGAGTTTCCAGGAGTGTTGTGTTAAGAAGGAGCTGCTCACACCGCTGTCCACCCTGTCTTACTGATCTAATAATGTAGATACCAGGGTTTCTGAAGTAAGAAAAGGCTGCTCACAGTGCTATCCACTATACCTATCTGATCTGTTACTGGAGATATAAGGGGTGTTGAGATAAGAAGAGGCTGCTCACACTGCTATCCACCATACCTATCTGATCTGTTACTGGAGATATAAGGGGTGTTGAGATAAGAAGAGGCTGCTCACACTGCTATCCACCATACCTATCTGATCTGTTACTGGAGATATAAGGGGTGTTGAGATAAGAAGAGGCTGCTCACACTGCTGTCTACCCTGTCTAGCTGCATGTGTGATCATTGCATTACTCCACTATCCACATATTTGGGTCTATGGGAGCGTGATGCACATGTAAGACCACCGCTCCTTTCACTGTCTGTGAGACCTGTAGTTGTGTATGTACATTTTGTTAGACCTATAGAAGAGAATAGAGTGGTGGTCACTGGTCACACATGCAATCTACAACTCCCATATACCCATACAAGTGAATAAAGCAGTGGTCATGCATGGGAACTACTCCTCTGCTCACAAGGGGGTCACAGGACTGGTACAGTCCCAGCAGTCGGACCCCTAACAACAATATATTTATTACTTGTCCTGGGAATAGGTGATAAATGTTGTTACATTTAACTTTTATAACCTTTTTCTTTTCACAATCCAGTAACATACAATATGATATATGTAAAAGCAAAGTCACAATATACAATCACTGAGATGAATACCAGTTACCCCAGTTGTCAAACCTATACTTATCTTTCACCCCTCATATACCTGAACACATGTTCCACTGAATTGATTTGCATGTTTTATGTATAGGACATAAACCAGAACCACATGTCATGTAAGGTCTGACATTTTCCAGCACTGCAGACTATTGAACATCATAAGTGGCAAGAAACTGACAGCTTTAAAAAAAACAACATAATTTGGCAAATACCCTGTCGGGAGCTGTTTATGCCATTTGTGTCTATGTGTAGCCACCGATGTACACGGCATGAACCTCTAAGCCCAATGAGTGGCTGCTGTGGTCACAGACACAGTAGTTGTGACGTCAATGCTTATTTCTTAAAGCACCACTCCAGCATTTTATTTTTTTTTACCGCCGGAGTGGTATCACTAATCCAAGTTCCCTGCCCCTATTCTTATACTTACTTGCCACTATCTTCCTCTGTTATTGGTGCCGCTCCAGTTGTCTTCAGCAGTTTATCACCTGCCGGATCGCTCAATCATTTGCAGGTCAATCCGGTAAGTGACAAGTCAATATACAGTACAGACCAAAAGTTTGGACACACCTTCTCATTTAAAGATTTTCCTGTATTTTCATGACTTTGGTTCTTCAAAGTAGCCTTTTGCTTTGATGACTGCTTTGCACACTCTTGGCATTCTCTTGATGAGCTTCAAGAGGTAGTCACCGGAAATGGTCTTCCAACAATCTTGAAGGAGATCCCAGAGATGCTTAGCACTTGTTGGCCCTTTTGCCTTCACTCTGCGGTCCAGCTCACCCCAAACCATCTTGATTGGGTTCAGGTCTGGTGACTGTGGAGGCCAGGTCATCTGGCGTAGCACCCCATCACTCTCCTTCTTGGTCAAATAGCTCTTACACAGCCTGGAGGTGTGTTTGGGGTCATTGTCCTGTTGAAAAATAAATGATGGTCCAACTAAACGCAAACTGGATGGAATAGCATGCCGCTGCAAGATGCTGTGGTAGCCATGCTGGTTCAGTATGCCTTCAATTTTGAATAAATCCCCAATAGTGTCACCAGCAAAGCACCCCCACACCATCACACCTCCTCCTCCATGCTTCACGGTGGGAACCAGGCATGTAGAGTCCATCTGTTCACCTTTTCGGCGTCGCACAAAGACACGGTGGTTGGAATCAAAGATCTCACATTTGGACTCATCAGACCAAAGCACAGATTTCCACTGGTCTAATGTCCATTCCTTGTGTTCTTTAGCCCAAACAAGTCTCTTCTGCTTGTTGCCTGTCCTTAGCAGTGGTTTTCTAGCAGCTATTTTACCATGAAGGCCTGCTGCACAAAGTCTCCTCTTAACAGTTGTTGTTGTAGAGATGTGTCTGCTGCTAGAACTCTGTGTGGCATTGACCTGGTCTCTAATCTGAGCTGCTGTTAACCTGCGATTTCTGAGGCTGGTGACTCAGATAAACTTATCCTCAGAAGCAGAGGTGACTCTTGGTCTTCCTTTCCTGGGGCGGTCCTCATGTGAGCCAGTTTCTTTGTAGCGCTTGATGGTTTTTGCAACCGCATTTGGGGACACTTTCAAAGTTTGCCCAATTTTTCGGACTGACTGACCTTCATTTCTTAAAGTAATGATGGCCACTCGTTTTTCTTTACTTAGCTGCTTTTTTCTTGCCATAATACAAATTCTAACAGTCTATTCAGTAAGACTATCAGCTGTGTATCCACCAGACTTCTGCACAACACAACTGATGGTCCCAACCCCATTTATAAGGCAAGAAATCCCACTTATTAAACCTGACAGGGCACACCTGTGAAGTGAAAACCATTTCCGGTGACTACCTCTTGAAGCTCATCAAGAGAATGCCAAGAGTGTACAAAGCAGTCATCAAAGCAAAAGGTGACTACTCTGAAGAACCTAGAATATAAGACATATTTTCAGTTGTTTCACACTTTTTTGCTAAGTATATAATTCACATGTGTTAATTCATAGTTTTGATGCCTTCAGTGTGAATCTACAATTTTCATAGTCATGAAAATACAGAAAAATCTTTAAATGAGGTGTGTCCAAACTTTTGGTCTGTACTGTAAGTCTATGAGAGAAGGAGCAAGGGCAGAACAAGGTTCTCATAGAGTTACATTGAGAGCTTGTGACCATTTCCTATGATTTCCGGCTAGAAGATGCAGAAACATTAGTGGCACCACTTCAGCCCTGACATAAAAAAAATGCTGGAGTGGTGCTTTAAGAACTATGCCCTCTAGTGGATAGCTCATAGAGCAACCATGACGATGGTGGGCAGAAGTTGTGCACCCGCTCTGGCACAGCAAAAGAATTTAGAATATATCTAACATGACAACTACCATGTATACCATGACATATGCGAGAGGAGAATTCAGAGTTTGTGACAGATCCCATAAAATGCTATTCAGATACTGTCATGTATAGAACCAGATGGGAACACAAATAGTCTGCATCAAGCCACTGGTGATAACATGAAGTGCAATGGGACTGATTATAGGGCTATGCAGCAGTGGAGTGAAGTGGGTGTTGTAGATGCCTGTGGAATGAAGTACAAAAAGTAACATAAAGTAACCCCAGACCTAGTCAGATAAGATATGACACGGCACATGGGTCCTAGAAGGGGAAACCTGCTTTATTTAACCATGTACCTCTGGCTGCTCCCAACACTCCCTTCTCAATGGCAGAAAGGATTTCCGATTCAGTGGGAAATAATAGTGAGTTACAGATATTAAAGGGGTTGTCTCTGCAGGTTAAAAAATAAAAAATGGAAAGACAGGTAATGTGTCACACAAGGTGAGGTAAAACTAAGTGCACAACGACGGGAAGAGGGTGAGGAAGCCCAAACAGTAGGGAAAGGGGGAGTGGAGACCCCTAGGCAGATCTGACAGTCACCCTGACTACCCAAACGTCCCTAAATAGGTTCCGCACCTATCGCCGAGAAGGAAACCTAATCCCTGACTGCCCCTATCAACAGGCCCCAGGTAGAGAGGGGACAGGGTGAGCACTAGTCAGCCCCCTCTGCAACTAAAGACAAACAGTTAAACAGACAAGGGAAACACTTAGCTAGAGATGACACCAGAGAGATCACACCAACTATCCTCCAAGGGAAGTCCAAGAAGACACTAGTCGACTACTAGAACTTCAAGCCTGGATAGAGGAAAATAGAGCTATCACCGGCGACTCTCTGGAGAGACTGAAGGTATTTAAACATCCAGCAAGGGTGTGCCAATTAGCAGTAGAAGGTGGAGGTCACTGCTAACATGGATAAAACTGAATTCATCATCTTTCCACCGTCTCACTCAACTCCCCCACCTGACCTATCCATCATAGTTAATGGCTGCTCACTTTCCCCAGTCCCGCAAGCTCGCTGCCTCGGGGTAACCCAGAACTCTAATCTCTCCTTCAAACCACATATCCAAGCCCTTTCCACTTCCTGCCGACTCCAACTCAAAAACACCTCCCAGATCCGCACATTCCTCAACCACGAATCTGCAAAAACATTAGTGCACACCCTCATCATCTCCCGCCTCGACTACTGCAACCACCTGCTCTGTGGCCTCCCTTCTAACACTCTGACACCCCTCCAATCGATCCTAAACTCTGCTGCCCGACTAATCCACCTCTCGCCCCGCTATTCCCCGGTGTCTCCTCTCTGTCAATCCCTTCACTGGCTCCCCATTGCCCAGAGACTCCAGTTCAAAACCATAACCATGGCATACAAAGCCATCCACAACCTGTCTCCTTCAAACATCTGTGACCTAGTCTCCCGGTACTTACCTGCACGCAACCTCCGATCCTCACAAGATCTCCTTCTCTACTCCCCTCTTATCTCCTCTTCTCACTATCGCATACAAGACTTCTCCCGTGCATCCCCCCTACTCTAGAATTCTCTACCCAAACACATCAGACTCTCGCCTACCGTCGAAACCTTGAAAAGGAACCTGAAGACCCACCTCTTCCGACAAGCGTACAACCTGCAGTAACCCTCGCTTCACCATACCACTGCACGACCAGCTCTGCCCTCACCTACTGTATCCTCACCCATCCCCTGTAGATTGTAAACCTTCGCGGGCAGGGTCCTCGCTCCTCCTGTACCAGTTGCTGACATGTATTGTTCAAAATTTATTGTAATTGTTTGTGCTATGTATATCCCTGTCACATGTAAAGCGCCATGGAATAAATGGCGCTATAATAGTAAATAATAATAATCTGTTGGCTAATTGGCAGGTACCAGTATCGGACAAGCCAGACAGGTATCATGCAGTACCTATCAGGCGTGCACTATACGTACTGATACCTTGCAAGAGTTCTGGGCGCCTGCAGATACAGTTTTCATCCAGAAAACTCTGACAATTTTTTACTAATTTTCATCAGATTTTCATACATGTGCTCGTTTCTTACATCTATATGACATCTGTGTGCGATCTGTTTTCATACAACTACTAATGTTACTCGGATTAAACTCTAGATCCAGTCGGATGAACAGTGGAGCAGATCCTGATGCACGTTTCGCCGACTGGCTTCCCTCATCAAAGTCAGTCGGCGAAACATGCGTTGGGATCTGTGCCACGTGTGAGGTCTGTACAAATATGCCATCTACTTGTCATTTATCTGGTAAACTCTAATGATGCACTGATTGCACTTTATACATACTACCTACACATGTGTTGACAATTTAACATGCACTAATGGCATTTTATATACTGTATATGTGACTATGTCAACACTGAGTTATTGTCATGCTAGGTATGGGAAGAACCCAGCGTACAATGATGGGAAAAGGGGGGGGGGCCAGCAACTAGGGAAAGGGGGAGTGGAGACCCCTAAGTAGATCTAACAACACCCTGACTCCCCTATCGTCCTTAAATAGGTTCCGCACCTATCCCCGAACAGGATACCTTAACCCTGGCTGACCCTAGAGCTAGGCCCAAGGTAGGGAGGGGGAGGGGTGAGCACTAGTCAGCCCCACTGCAGCTAAAGACAAATAAGAGAAACATACAAAGGGATACACTTAGCTTTGAGAAGACACCAGAGAGATAATGACTACAATCCACAAAGGAACTCCAAGGAAAATCTAGCCGGCTGCTAGAACTCCAGGCCTGAACAGAGGATTTTACTCTATCACCAGCTACTCTCTGGAGAAACTGAGTGGATTTAAAGATCCAGCAAGGGTGTGTTAATTAGCAGCAGAAGGTGGAGATCACCACTGGGTCCTAAAGAGGGAAGGATGATGAAAGGATCAAGAAGGAGTCTGCAAGGCCAAGCGTAGCGACCTTCTACAGCCGGATCCAGAATGACTGTCAAACCTGACACACCCGTTACAGTTATTTATATTTGGTATGATAATCATCAGGATAAGCACAATGCACTATATAATTATACTCATTTCCTGCTGAAGTGTATATCAATATTATATTACATGCGGTGTACTGGTATTTATCGATGAATGATTTATATACTGTAACTAGATGTAATACTGTACCTCCCACATAGTGATTATTTTACTCAGTGTGTAATATCCCCTATTCTTTTAATTGTTTGTACATATATCCACTTAATAAAGATGATTATTTTGAACAATTTTGGTACTGTTCCCTTTTTGTAGGATATGAGATTTGCATTAAGTACATACCAGTTGGTATATACATAGCATCTGATATGTTCTGTTGCTAATTATACCATGCACAACGTAGTTTTCACTAGAATTGGCTGTATCACCTGCAGAAAAATGTGTTCGTGAAGTTGGTATATATTATATATACAGTACTGACCCCTGGCCCAGCAGGTCTCATGATAACTGAACATATACTTCTCTTCTCCTCAAGGATGATGTATTAGCTAGCAGTGTCAATTCCCTTATGAGCTTTTCAGATGAGGTGAAGAAACTTAATAATACTGCAAGAAATATATGAAGGTATAAGGAAGGTTACCATTCGGCATGAGCAATCTCCCTGTGTAAACCGGTCTAAACTTCTGAGCCTGTAATGGACATAAATGGGGAAATGTTGACTTCAGAGTTGTCTAGAGTCAAATATAAATATGAAAGCAGCTGATTATCACCAATAAATGATACAAGGAGCATGTGTTTGTAGAAATGCAATTACTGAAAATTGTTCTCAAGATGGTAATAAATCCACAAACAATGGTAGAACCATTCCCCGGCGCGCGTTTTAGGATCGCTTAACTACTTGTGTTCTGGAAAATCGTTTACATCAGTCATTGAAAATAGTCAGATTAGTATTTTTGGGCTTTCATGAAGTTATATTTACATAATTGTTATTTAATATCATAAATATACTGTCATGCTGAGGACCAGTCCCCATTGCACCACTTGTAATATTGTGTGGGTTTCTTCTGTCCTCGTTGCAGCCCATGGACTGTTCCCAGGATCTCCATGATAGTTTCTGCCTGTATTGGTGCCTCATCTGACGAATCATGATGACTACTTCATCCATGGAGATGTTGCTGTTGTGCTTGGAGCGAATCTCTCACCAGGTTTTTGCTACCCCATTGGAGAGCAGTATAATGTAGGAGCAGAGAACCTGATTCCAGTGATATGTCACTTTACTGGGGGCTGAAGGTTTGATTAAAAACTGTCTTATCTGCTGCAGAGCTACCAGTTTTCTGAATGCTGAGCTGTGTATAACCCCACCCACACCACTGATTGGAGGTTTTCTGTCTACACTGTGCATAGGCAGAAAGCTACCAATCAGTGGTGAGGGTGTGGCTAGCAGGGTAAGTAGTTCTCTAGTGATAATCTCCTGCTGATAAAACAGTGATTTTATAAAAACTACAGCAAGCAGCCCAGTAAGTGACACATTTCTGGAACTGGGGTTTCTATCCCTGCATCATGCTGCCCTGAAATTAGGCTATCAAATATTTGGCGACAGATTCCCTTTAATGTTCTTCTCTGCTTCTTTCTAAGAACCCAGAAACAGCTGCTTGGCTCTTGTTTGACTAAAATCCTTGGTCATAATTAGAGATTTTTTCAAGGGTTAGACATTCACAGAGTAGCTTCCTATAGGTGGTGATAGAGATACAATTTTATTCCTTCTTCTTCTTTTAATTTGCAACTGCATATTCCTATCATGAGGGACTTTAGGGTGTTGTACAGAATTTGACAGTGACTCTCAGCACCTTCCAGTAGTCTGGGTAATGACATTACCAAAAAATCAGAGGTTCGATTTTAGAGTCAGAAATGAGGTGGCATATGAGGTGAGATTGGTGTATCTCATGTAAACAACTTTAATTTAGTAAGGATTAAACTTAACCCTTTAGTGACCACCAATACGTCTTTTTACTCACCTGCGATATAAGAGACTAGCATCCCCCGATGGTGACAATCCTGTAGATATCAGCTGTACACTATAGCTGACAACTTGCTGCCTCAGACATGATCACAAGTGTTAGCCATACAGCAGGGAGGGGCTAAGAGGCAGAAAGGGTTATCTGGGAAATGATAGTCAGTGTGTGATAGGAATAGAAGAAGTAAGGAACTTAGAGTTCAGGCCGCAAAGTGTGTATGAGAGAAGGATGTAGACAGCAAGCCTGTAACTGAATCTAAATGTGGTTGTTGATTTGAAATATGGCTGGCAAGTCCTGGGGCCTAGACAAGTGAGACAGGAGGCTAGAAAAGGGAGTCAACTCCAGTTGTACAGAGTCGAAAGTCCAGAAGATAGCTATGGGTTAGTGGGGACCCTGAGACGGCTGGCAATATGGACAGAGACTATGTGTAATCCAGACCTGGCACAAAATCTTAGAGATGGAGGGCCAAAGCCAGATAAGCTATGTAATTGTCAGTTGCTATATGGAAAATGTGTGCCTCTGTTCAACACAGAAGATATGTCAGCTAAATTTTACACCTGCCATCCTCTTTGCAAATGCTTCATCCATCTCCAAAGTTATGTTTATTTTTACAAAATGTACTGACTCTTTCCTTATCTATACTGAAAGTTCTGGGGTCCTATGTCATCAAGCAATGTGCAGCCTGATAGAAAAGTGTCAGGAGAGGTCACCGCCAGACACACACTCTGAGGAACCTGTTTCACTGATGCTAAGAGTTACCCAAAAGATTCTCATGGATTGGTTCTAAGCACCTGATGCTGAGTTGTTTTTCTTCCCTGGCCTTCACAGTCCCCAGATCTTAATCCTGTAGAGCATCTCTTGGATGAGGTAGAAATGGTTGTTCAGAGCATGTCTCTACTTCCATCTAACGTGTGGCACATTCGAGAAGCTATTCTGTTCACATCTACTAATATTCCAGCAGAACAACTTCAAAGCCTACTAGAATTTATGCCATGATGACTTTTGGCATTTCTATAGGTCAGAGGGGTCCAATGTGCTACTCGATGGATGTTTCTAATAAAGTGGCCATGTAGGCAATATGTTGAATAATGATGTATCTATACTCTATGTACTGTATGCATCTATATTCTAAGTGGTAAGACGATGTGATAATGACCATATAAGAGGTCAGCAGTGCCATAAATGGACCATGAAGGCTGAGGGCATTGGGGCCCAGGATTTTATCACACATCTTGTTGATCTTGATTTTGGATTATGGATTTTAGCATCTACCATTGCAAGGAGGGATGGCTGTGCATGTAATCATAAAAATATCCATTTAATAATCCATTGTATATAGAAGCAATAAACACAGTACATGGACCCCTGTATAGATGACTTCCATAGAGGCTGATGTGTATGCCTCGTCTCTCAGCTTAAGCAACTTGTTAGTCAGTGAATTCTACCAGCGGCAGTAACACTATCAATATCTCTAAATTGGGTTCATACCCAGTGAAGCACTTAAAATGGCCTATTTGTATGTGAAATGTCACCCACTTTGATGAAATGAGATTGCTTAAATCGTCCATCTCTCAGCTGGCGAGAGGTGTGAATCCTCTGAGTGTAACGTGTAATCAGAGATCATGGGGTAGTAAAGATCTTCTTACTAATAATTTTCCAGTGCCTTTTTCCTCTGTACGTATTCGCTTCCTTTCTTGAGCTGAAATTCTTGCTAAATAAAACTACATAGCAAACTGCCATCAGTGAGCCATGCTAAATTATGTAAAATGTGTTATTTAAAGCTAAACTTCATTTGGAACCATTATAAATGTGATTTTTGGTTTAAAGAACCAATTCAAACTCCCTATTAGATTCTTTAGCTTTAAGGGGGTATTCTCATGTCTGAAAGTTAATCCCTATCTGCAGGATAGGGGATAACTTCCCGATCCCTGGGGGTCAAATTGCAGGGATCCCCACAGATCCCAAAAGTCTGATGGAGCGGAGGTTGAGCATGCATACCTCCACTCCATTAATTCTTTAATGGGACAACCAGGGATAACTGAGCACAAAGCTCTTCCATAAGAATGAATGGAGCGGCAATGCGCATGATTGACCACTGCTCCATTCACACGGGACTCTTCAGAACCCTGGTTCTCGGGATCAGCAGAATCCCAACAGTCAGACCTCTAGAGATCAGAAAGTTATCTCAGATCCCCTAGCACTTAGACGTGAGCACCACAACCTTACAAGTGCACACTGGATCTATTGATCTACCTATCCCACAGATAAGGGATAACTTTCAAACTTGACTTGAATACCCCTTTAATAGACGGGAGTGCCTCTTCCGGGACTAACGGCAGATCATAAAATCTCTTTCTCTAGAGGATCAGGCATGTCTGGGAATTACACGGACAGCCTACTGCTTTCAGTAGGTTCAATGCAATGCTGCATTTTTCCTGTGGTGGCGCTGTGGAGAAATTTAACACTTGTTTCTAGCTCCTACTGTATTTAGTCCTAGGCATCACTATAGATAGAGGCTGCAAACAAACCTTTTCTGATCCTGCAGTCATACACCCTCTGTCTGTCGCCTAGTTGTTACTAATAGGCTTTCTGCTGGTTAGCAAGCAGTAGGTTACACATAAATGGTTTGTAGCATGTAACAATGGAGGCACATGGTCTGCATAGGAGGCACAAAACGGTGGCAGATTATTTTTTATGACGACTATTTGGAAAGTTGCTCTACTTCTTTTGTTATATGCATTTGGGGCTAAGACATTGTTATAGTCAATATTAGACTAAAGTATTTTCATGTTGGCACTTGGTTAATCCAACCCTTTTAGACTTCAGCTTTTTATGATCACATGTACTAATATGTTGGTTAATGAACACTTTCTGAAACAATTCTTTATACTCTCAACATTGTATAAATTATAACAACTTTGTAATAAATGTTTATTAGAAATTTCCTACTGGTTAGTTTCTACCTCCCCTATACATACTAAGTATCTCCATGGTAACAGACAACAAACAAACTGTGTAGTCAGACTCTGTAGTCACATTTCCTCCAATTAGTCCTCTTCTCCAAGCTAACCTACCAAATGTGAGATAATAGGAAATTAATGGGAAATAAAGTATGACACTGCAGGATTACATTACATTAAGTTTGTGTGCTCTCTGTTATCATGAAGAGGCATAATCTGCATAGGAGCCGGAAACACAAAACAATGGGAAATATTTAAAGGGAATCTGTCAGCATGAGAATGCTGTCCAACCTGTAGACACAGACACCATCTTATAGCGCATACGTGTGAAACTCTGGCCCGTGGGCTAAATCTGGCCAGCAGGATGATTAAATTTGGTCCGCGACAACCACCACCCCTATGTTAGGCTATTATTCTGTATCGAGGACTATGTGGGTCCCATCATACTGTATAGAAGGCAATGTGGTGCCCATAATACTATAAGGAGGACTATGTGGGGCCCATTATACTGTACGGAGGACTAATTGGGGCCCTTTATTCTGTATGGAGGACTATGTGGGGCCCATTATACCGTATAGAAGACTATGTGGGGCCCATTATACTGAATAGAGGACTAATTGGGGCCCATTATTCTGTATGCAGCACTATGTGGGGCCCATTATACTGTATGGAGGATTATGTGGGGCCCATTATCCTGAATAGAGGACTATGTGGGCCCATTATTCTGTATGAAGGACTATGTGGGGCCCATTATACTGTATGGAGGACTGTGTGGGGCCCATTATACTGAATAAAGGACTATTTGGGGCCCATTATACTGTATGGAGGACTATGTGTGACCCATTATACTGTATACTGACTGGCCCAGCACTTTGTCCAAGTTTTTCATTTCGGCCCACTTTGTATTTGAGTTTGACATCCCTGTTATAGGGCAAGGTGAGCTGAGCAGATTGATATATAGTTTTGTGAGAAAGATTCAGTATAATCTGTGTTTTAATCCTCTGCTCTTTCTGTGATTTTCAGTCCAGTGGGCGTTCCTATCAGTGACTGACAGCTTCCTATGTATAAGAGTGCATGCAGAGATAGCTGTCAGTCACTGATAGGACCGCCCACTGGACCAAAAACCCCAGAAAGAGCACGGGTTTAAATGATGAAAGCACAGAATATACTGAATCTTTTTTTCTCACAAAACTACATATCAACTTACTCAGCTCCCCCTACTCTATAACATGATGTCTAAAGATTAGAATTCATTTTCATGGTGACAGGTTCCCTTTAATAAAAAACTTTAGTTTTTGGTGTATTTGGACAACTAAAGAAATGGCACACATAGCCTTCATTAAAAAAAAAACATATCAATATTACTACACATAAGAAGTGTGCTCATTAGTGATGATAGAGTATGTTCTGTTAACCCTTTCGGCAAGCATGCTCGGGTGCTCGCCGAGTATTTTCAGCGTGCTCCGGTGTTATGTTTTAGTCGCGCTGTGTGAATGATTTTCAACTGTTTGACAGGTTTAATACATGTGAGGAATGCCTAAGAAACAGGCATTCCTCACATGTATTAAAGCGTCAAACAGTCGCAAATCATGCACACAGAGTGACTAAAACGTAACATCCGAGCACGCTGAAGATACTCGGGAAACACCCGAGCATGCTCGTAAATCTCGAGTAACGAGCATGCTTGCTCATCACTAGTGGTCATGTCTCTGTCTTTGAAGGTTTCATCTACCATACGTTGTGGTCATAATGGGTCTGATGGGTTAACTAGGTAATGGGCCCGTATACAGTTCCAGAACATGGGCTCTATCTTTAAGGTTTCCCCGGTGGGTCAATACACAAGTTTGTAGAAGTCTAAGTTGAAAATAAAATTTTGACCGACTGACATCTTTATTTCAGCAGCATAAAATACAATTTCACAATGTGGTGACTTTCCTTAAGGACAAGTCAAAAAATAATGTGAAAAAAAAAAAAAGGTGGAGATACAAAAATCTTCTGTGACGGCTTTACACAAATATCTTTTGTTAGCCAGAACCGGACATCAAGCCTGAGCAAGATTGGTGGAGACTTTGCCAGATGCCACCAAACCTCCCCAAAGGGTGCCAATGAAACATAACAGAACACCCCTAAAAGTGGATGGAGTAGTGTCACAATAACATACAGTACCAGGCTAAGGAGCTGAACAATACAGTGCTTTTGTTTTTAATATGGCACATATTATTTCTGTACAGTGTGACATCATCATATACGGCGGCATGTGAGCAATATGTATATATTTTATATGACGTTTATATATATGTACATATATTTTATATATATTTAGAAATCAAAATAGACAAATACATGACACAAAAAGCTTCTCAAAGGGCCACTGTTTAAAAAATGCCCACGTGGTTATAATAGATGGCGCAGAATATAATTTCAGAGTAGCTTTGAACCACTGGCTCAAGTCTCTAAAAAGGATGTATGGATGGCTCTGTGGGAAGATTCCCTTACAGTCCACGTAAAAATAAAAGAAAGGATTCATGGGGGGCCGTAAAGTAATAACATAAGGTAAAATAAAGGGGAATAAGAAAAGAAAATTACTCACCTATACTGGTTGTCCAATCGCGGGCACAACTCTAGGAATGGCATTAAAGGAGTTTTCAGTCTCCAAAAAGCAAACTGTGCTTTACTCACCATCTCACCATCTCCATTGCTGCTTCTGGTCTGACATAATGCCGACAGTGCTGCAGACAATCAGTGAGCTCAGCGGCTGTGTGTGAGTTGTAAGCAAGAGCTGCTGATTGGCTACGGTGCTGTCATCCCTTTTTAAAGGCCTGAAAGAGCAAATTGCGTCACTCTCAAAATCTTCACTCTTATATCTCCACTTTGTGATCTTATTGATGTCTGTCTCATGACAGTGACACTTTAAAAGATAAAAGTTAACAAAAACCATAGCCAAGGGTCTCTGTTTTAAATAGCATTGTCCGTGATTTAATTAATACTAAAAGCAGAAAATATGGTAGAATAACTTATACTTGGATAATACCCCTTTTTTCTAGCAATGCCATTCAGATTTAAGGGGAATCTGTCAGTAGGTTTTTGCTATGTAATTAGAGGAAAGCATGATGTAGGGATTAAAACACTGAATTCAGTGATGTGTCACTTATCAAACTGTGTGCTGTTGTTTTCTTACAATGAAGGTTTTATCACCAGGACACTATCACTGCCAGGACTGGTGATCAGGTGAGCACTGGTCCGACCACGCCTCTTTCTCTGATAAGCAGCTCACTGTCAATATACAAAGTACTCGGAAAGCTGTGGTGTGGGCGGGGCTATCTTTCTTAGCTCTGCTGCTTGCTACATTGAAAAACTTTGATTGTGTCACAACTGCTGCACCCAGTAAAGTAAGTGATACATCCCTGAAATCAGGGTCTCTTTTCCTACATTATGCTGCTCTCAGATGAGGTAGCAAAAACTTGGTGGCAGATTCCCTTTAAGTTATTTTGTTATCTTATCACATTCTCTGCTTTATGAAAAATCTTGAACACCCCTTTAATGCAAACCAAAACCCTGCTCAGGGCAATGTCCTTAGCAAATACCATTAAAAAAATATTATTTCCTACAGAAAACACTTTTTCACAAATCTTTCAGTCCACATACAAGATATGGATGGAACAAATAAATATATTTATTTTTAATAAATATACACTCTTAGACTACACTTTTTTCCCCCCAAATATATGATACAGTATTCAGCAGAGCTCAAAGATGGCAATGAAAATGCATATTCTATAAGAAATGGTGATCTCTGCTGCAATCCCATGCAAACTCCCTTTTGTTTTTTTCAAATAATAAACCTTAATGTATCATCTTTAAAGTGTAACTCCACCTTAAATATGGTTCAGGGGTAGAACATATTATAATTGAAAACGGTTTTATTGTGGTATTTGGGGAGACGTATCAATGCTGTTATAGGATGCATGAATATAGTGGGTAACAATGGTGCAAAGTGCTTCATATTCATCCAAATGCAGCAAGTGGTGTCTGAACCAGAACCAGAGTGTCTGAACCCGAGTACAAAATGGGGATTGTCTCCAACTTTTCCAAGCAGCAAGACATAGGACAGACAAATGCTCCCTTACACATTAGCTCATCATCAGGTTTTGTATCTAATGTGTATCCCTTAGTCATCCTCACATTATTTGATACTGCCATTGTGTAGGGGGTTTGCATCAATTTGTTTGCCCACCAATCTCGATCTGGCCCAATGTTTTGTAATGTTTGATGGGAAAATTTTTAAATCCTTTTAACCATAAAAAGGGAAAAAAAACATTAGTAATTTGGTGCATGGCATGTCTACTATTTTTGGCAAGTTTGCTAAAAGAGTTTTCCAGGGTCAGAATACTAACAGCATATTTTTCGATCGTTGGGGGTCCAGCTGTCGGCATCCTTGCTGAGATCGCAGCAGTGCTGCGAAAGTGCCGCAGTGTGAACACTGTCTACATTGTAGCATCTGCGTTGGGTACTGCAGAGTGGCCCCATTCCTTTTAATAGCGCAACGCTGCAATACCTATGACCATAGAGTTGGACCCCTTAAAGGGAATGTATCATCAGAAAATGACCTATTGTTTAAAACACATATACCTATATATATTTCTAGGCAGCTTACCTAACATTTTTAAAACTCTGTCGACTCTATTTTGTCCAAATAACTCAGATATCTCCGTCAGTCCTACAGACTTTAAATGGAGCAAAAGTGAACATGTTTGACCATTGCTCTATTTAAGCTTTTCTAGAATGGGCGTTGGGACCCCAATTCTAGTGATT
Organism: Phyllobates terribilis; assembly: GCF_046119375.1. Classification (NCBI taxonomy): domain Eukaryota; kingdom Metazoa; phylum Chordata; class Amphibia; order Anura; family Dendrobatidae; genus Phyllobates; species Phyllobates terribilis. The sequence continues at coordinate 210,078,764 of NW_027362769.1, read as the reverse complement.
GTGGAGGTTCCAGTGATGGAGCCCCCAATCATACATGTAGAACCTATCGTGTATCCAGGATTCTGGAAGCATCTCCTGGAAAATCAGGTTCATGTGTCTCCCCTGATGATTTCCACTGAAGCTCTGTATGCTCAGACTAGCTGCTGTGTAGGAACACAAGCTCGCCAGGACATCAGGGCATGAAGAACTTATTACCATTACAGGGGTATTCTCAAGCTTGGAAGTCATATATATATACACATACACACACACACAGACACGCACGTAAAAGTTGCCTCTCCAGATATATGATAAATATAGATTGGCAACTAGTTTTATTTTATATCACAATCTGTATTTAAAAACAATATAGAATTCCTGTATAATTTTTACTGGAATTAATATATATATTAAAAAAGCACATCTGACATGAAAACTAAATGTAAACAGTAGGTTATTTTCTGATGACACATCAATATTCTGATCTTAAAAATTCCCTTCATAAGTCTCCCCCAGTGGGTACAGTGCTGAATATAGTGTTTGTACTCCCGAAACAGCCCACAATTCTCATTAGTAGGGAATTAGTACCTCAACAGGATAAAGTCTTTTCCCCACCACCCATGAAGAGATACTGTATGGACAAATATCATATAGACACTAATAACCTATCTTGTCTACAACTCCTAGAACAAAGTGAAAAAATGCTCCAAATGTATTTATTTATGTATTCCCCTTCTACATGGGCCAAGTGGTTATCAAATATAAATGTTACCATCCCTGTAAGGGCAGGTGCAGACGGACGTATTTTCTGGCCGAGCGCGATCCAATGTTTTGTCTTGGGGCCGTGCACATGTCCAATCTCTTCTTGGGACAAGATACTCGGTATTCGGATCGCACTCTGCCATGCAAGTCAATGAGTGTGTGGAAAGTATCAGACTGCACTTGGATGACATCTGAGTGCAGTCTGATTTTCACAGCCTCATAGAATGGAGAAGAACAAGAAATGTTTTTCTCCATCTTCATCTCATCTGAGAGAATCGGATCACACTCTGATCACACTCTGATCAGAGTGTCATTTTCATAATTGACCCGATTCTCTCAGATGAGATAATATATCCTCGTCTGCACCTGCCCTTATACTCAAATTAGCAACAAGGTCGTCCTTAGTATAGAAAGCATAGCAGCTAACCTGCTTGTTGGTGGTTTCCAGGCAGCTAACCAGCTTGTTGGTGGTTTCCAGGCAGCTAACCTGTTTGTTGGTGGTTTCCAGGCAGCTAACCTGCTTGTTGGTGGTTTCCAGGCAGCTAACCTGCTTGTTGGTGGTTTCCAGGCAGCTAACCTGCTTGTTGGTGGTTTCCAGGCAGCTAAGCAGATATATTTAGGAAAAAATGATCGGAAAATAAGGCAATGAAGGCATAGTACAAAGTATAGAGCGAATGTGAATAGAAGGTGGAGTTTCACTTTAAAGTAAAATATAACCTGTAAGGGTATAACAGTATCCTGGGAGAGGCATCTTTATGTTACATATGCGTTATTATAATATATAGATTTATTTTACAGCTTTATATTTGTATCTGGCTTTATATATATATTTATTTAATTTCTATAAATATGGATTTGTATATTTACCGTATAAACAAGTATATAAATATAGATATGCCTTAACACACAAACGTACCACATATGCCAACAGATACAGAATTTAACGTTGAAGGACATAACTGCATACACCACATGGTTTAGATTTGTTGTTGTTGTTTTCAGGAGTTTCACCACATTCACAAATTGGACCACAGATACCAATATCTCCCTATAAGTTGAATATGAGAGGTCGAGTGAATGGCAGTGTCCCATAGGATTGCTGCAATCTCAACCCTAAAAGTCCTTAGATGAGTTTTTGGACCTCTGATATGTAGCTTTCTATGTCCCTTGTATCTCATGATAGATGGAATAGGAAGTCAATGGTGGTACAAGGCCTTGACACTTAGAATAATTATCAGCATTTTTCCGGGACAAGGTCAGAAGAAGCCGATTAGACCAACATTTAACAAATGCTTTGCATCGTGGATATTTACTGAGGCACATAGGCTAAATGCTGCCACTCAATCGGAAGCAGCAGAATAATTGCTTCCAATCTCATGGTTCCTTGCAAGAAAACGTTGTGCGACGTCGCTTCCATGGATCTCACGTCACCTCCAAAGATGCTGGGGATACTCTGTCACATTCTGCCCGGGACCTCAGGCTATGCCACTGCTCCACTGCCGTCCGGTGCGTATTTAACATGCGTCGCCAGTGGTTGGACTCTGGGGAGCCCGATGAATACTGACCAATCACTATCCTCCCAATGAAGTCATTGCTGCTTTTCATGTTGTGTCCATACACTGCAAAATAAAATTAAATAATGTAAAATATCACTTTTTTGACATTTTTAAAAGCCATGTGTTTTAAGGGGTAACGTTTCTCCTTGTGGAGAGTGACAAGCCAAGCCTGGCATGTCACAGTGAGGAGACTTATAAGCCATGCATGCTCCTTGAAACACCTCAAAATGCTGTTTCTGCAATTTGAGATTCTGGTTTGGCTTTTATCCTAAGTCATAATGCAAGCCTCATTAAAGAGTCGATATTGACTTTTAGGATCGCAGCTTCCAATAGGTGGCAATAGAGTTTTACTCCTCTTCCTTTCGGAAGAGACAATTTGCTTTCAGACCTCAAATTACTCATGTTTTAACACAGGAACAGTTCAGAAATCAATATCTGGTGGACTAACTATGATTTTTAATCACAGCTTTCATGCGTCTTGGCATGGTTTCCACCAGTCTTTGCTTTCCAATAGAAAACTGTTCAGTGGTCTCTTAATTTTTGCCAGAACTGTACATTCATATATTGTTAACTCATTATTTGCTTTTACTTGAAGTGTGGCCTGTACCAGGATTCAAACTCAGAACTTTTAGCAACAGGTTTCACTGCTAAGAATAGGAGAATTTTCTCTTCCTAAATATCTGAACGGAATTCTTCTTCTTTACAGGAATATTGTACTGGTAAAATGTGTATGTGTAAGGAGATGGACCAGCTGCCGTGTTCCCCTTTTAGAGATCAATGCTGCTGTGGTATAGAATGTGAATAATGTTTTGTTCCTGATATTTAATACTGCAGCCCACACCTAACGGTCACAAGATATCACTGTCTAGAATGTAGGTGAAAGGTGAGGTTTGACCAGGAAAACAGCAGGCATAGAGACAGTGTGAGAGTTAACTAAGTGTAAGGACAACCCATTGTAGGTGGGCACTTCGGGAATCTCTGTGTAGTTTCAAGGAACAGGAAGAAGTGAGTCAGTGGTGAGAAGTAGTGAGAGATGACAAGTAGCAGTCGCAGGTCAAAGGCTGCTAGGGACAATATGAGCCTAAAACCTCGCGGCAGTGGATTGCCAAAGAACCCCTGTGTGAGAGCCCCTTTGCCAGCGTTGGGACCTTGAGATGGACATGGGTCACTTGGGTACACTCAGCCTGCTAAGCTGCCGGAGAAAATGGACTCAAACTCACAGATGCGGAAGGTGATGGAATTTGAGTACACTGCTAGTGGTGGAGAATAAATCTCAGTACTAGGGAGGTTAGCAAGAGGGATGCTCTACCCATACCGAGAACAAGGACTGAAGTTGTGTCCAGTACCTGTGGGAAAGACAACAACCCATTGGGCCTTATCATTTATACCTGTTTGTAAAAACTGCCGGTTACCAAGTAAAAGTTAGATTGTTTTTACAAATTCTGGATTGATTGCTGCACTGTTTCCAGAAGAGGAATTCCTGGATTCAGAGGAGGTCTGAAGGCCAGAAGTAAGTGGAAAGCACCACATACACAGCAGCACACCGGGACGGTGTCTGTAGTGTGCCAAAGCGTGCAGAAGCAGCAGCTCGCCCACGACTACCTCGCTCAGGCACCTTACATATGTATTATGTGTACATTCATATTTTAAATATGCTTGCGTGCATCTCTCTACTATGTACGTGTGTGTGTAATGTATTAGCATGTGGATATTTTATACATGTGAGTGAGTGTGATACATCGCCTGAGACTGATTAGAAGAACTTCTGGCATTGACAGCACAAAGATTGTTGACTTCTGCTGCCAGTGTGTGTGTGTCAAAGTGATATTTTCTGAGAATGGGGGAGGCAGGTGTATTATATACCAGTGTTACAGGTTTGTATGATTAATAATTCAATTATTAAACTTAATTATTTTATTGATTAATTATAATTATTTACTACCATAAGCTAATATGTGGTTGTAAACTGGGGGGAATTCATTATTATACTAATAGGATGATGGATGATCACTGCATTAGTCCATTTAATTTTTGCCTCAGTAAGCAGAAAAGAAGGAATCGCACCTTGGAGAAAGCGTCAACTGATCGGCTCAACGCAGCTCCAGGAGAGGTCCGCCTAATCAACACAGTTACAGAGAAAGCAGGCACAGATACCGAAATGATGAAGAGGGGAGTAACTACCCAAAATATGCAGGGTATATACATTATTTCTGAGCTAAATCTAATACATACGATTGCAAGAGGGATTCAAAAGGCTTCAAAACATTCTTCAGAGATTATGTTGTCAAATAAGTGACCTATTATTGTACAATTTTACCAAATTATTACATTTCATCACTCCAAGACCACATTTCTCAGATGTTGAGTGGGAAGATTTCAAATAAGCCAAAAATCTGACACTGTATAATCACCCGTGGGTTTATGTACATAACAAACCATCCAAATATGTTAGATGAGTAACTGTACCATTTAGGAAAAGAGCTAATTCTAGATATTTGTTTGGAGAACATGCAAAGCATTAATAATCTAGAACGTCTGCTGCATGATGACGCACAGAACTCGTTCCAATCCCGTATGCATTAACCCTATTCCCTTTCTCCCTCTGAATCTATGAATTTCAGTAGTAGCGTAGTCAGGGAAATGTCTCCTTGAGATAGTCCTACAGAGAATAAATGGAGTGGTTGTCCTCATGGTCGACCTCCACACTATGCAGACAGAGCTTTTATGAGCTCCAATTTCGGGATCGGTGGGTGTCCCATCAACAACGATCGTGAAGTTATCCCCTATCTTAAGGTTGTAAATAACTTCAAAAGTTGGCACAAACCTTTAAAAGGGGGCTCAAGTTTCAGAAAACCCCTGTCCCCCAGCTGCAGTTTGTTTTAAAATAACAAACTGCGCTTTACTCACCCCTCCAGGTCCAGCTCTGAGTCTCCGCCGCTGCTTCAGGTTGTCTGCAACACGCACTTCATGTCAATAGCACTGCAGCCAATCAGTGACCTGACGGGCTCTGTCCAGGTTGACGGCAAGAGCTGCTCTGAATTGCTTAGCTCACTGATTGACTGCAGCACTGTTGACGTGAAGTCAGCACTACAGACAATAACATACAACTGGAGCAGCGGCAGAGACTTGGAACAAGACCAGGGAAGGGTGCATAAAGTAGTTAGTTTTTAAAAAAAAAATAAAAAATTAATTAACTGCAGTGAGGAAAGGGGGATTATCCGAAACTGCAGAACTCCTTTAAGTGGCTTCGGAGATAAGTGGCAGTTATTTCAGAGGCCATGGACTAACACCCGTCTTCTTCTTCTCTTTTCACACAGGTACATGCTATTCCCTGCACAATTCCTCTGCTTGCTGTATATGCCGCCATCTAATGCTCTACTCTCCTGTTTCAACTCACTGGTTGAATTCTCTGCTTGATATTTCTGCTCTATCTGTCCCATTCCACTCAATACTCACATATGTCTGTCCTTTCCCCACTGTTGATTTTATCTGATGTTTAGAGGTGCTAAACTGCAGAGCTTACAGAGTCCTGGCTCTGTCTTTGATCACCCAGCCATCTCCTGGTGTGATGACCAGCTGGTAATTTAGCCACAAGCAGCTCCCACAATGCCCCTCACTTGATGGTTTAGTGTGCCCTATATATTTAGAAGCTCTTTAAGGGGTGCACGCGTGCTGGGTTGTGCACGCGTCTTCTTGTGCAAAGTCGCTTCGGAGACCACTTACTCTCTATTACCTATGTTTCTGTTAGCGCTCACTTTACCCTCTATAGTCCTCCACTTTCTATTAATCCCTCAAATCCCTACACCTAGTAAGGAACTTTTCATCTCTCCCTCCATCCTCCCCATTCATCTCACCTCCTCCTCCGAATTATTCCTCAACATTCAATCCTGGATCTCCAAACACAGACATCCACCTCATGCTCTCTCCTGCTCCCACCTGCTAACACTTTCTCTGCTCCTCCTCGTTGCTGGAGATATCTCTCCAACTCCTGGTCCTCCTCACCATATCCCCACAGTTACTTCTACCTCCTATCCACAACCTTCCACAAACTGTCGCAACCCTTCTAACCTCATACCCATCCAACTAATACCCACTTCCTCAGTTGCACTAACAGGAGCTCTATGGAACGCTCGCTCTGTCTGCAACAAACTTTCCTACATCCACGACCTTTTCATTACTAACAAACTTTCCTTCCTCGCCATCACCAAAACCTGGCTCACCCCCTCTGACACAGCCTCCCCAGCTGCACTTTCATATGGCGGATTCTACCTTTCCCACACACCCCGCCCCAACGGCAAACATGGCAGAGGCGTAGGTTTTCTCCTGTCAGATACCTGCGCTTTCACCCAAATATCACTGCCACCCTCCGTTACACTCCCCTCTTTTGAGGTGCACTGTGTGCGTATCTATTCCCCCTCTGACCTCCAACTGGCTGTCATTTACCGACCCCCAGGGCTAGCCACCACTTTCTTAGACCACTTCACCACCTGGCTGCTTCACTTCCTTTCCACTGACATCCCCACTATCATAATGGGTGACTTCAACATCCCCATTGACACTTCCCACTCGTCTGTCTCTAAACTCCTATCCCTCACTTCCTCCTTCGGCCTTGCTCAATGGTCTTCGGCAGCTACTCATAAAGATGGCCACACACTGGACCTCATCTTCACCCGCCTCTGTTCCCTATCTAATCTCTCTAACTCACCCCTCCCTCTCCCTGACCATAACCTCCTCACATTCTCTACCCTCTCCTCTCCAGGTGCACAATCCCCACTCCACAAACTTACACACGCTCGCAGAAACCTCAAACACCTTGACCTACACTCACTCTCTGAATCCCTCCTCCCTCTCACAGACATAAATTCCTTACACAATGCAGATGTTGCTGCCGCTTCATATAACACCACAATAGCTGCAGCTCTCGACTCGGTCGCCCCTCTCACACACACCAAATCTCGCACAATCAACAGGCAACCCTGGCACACCAAACTTACTAAAGAACTGCGACGGGCCTCCAGGGTTGCGGAGCGAAGATGGAAAAGGTCTCACTCCATCGAGCACTTCATCGCATTCAAACAATCCCTCACTACTTTCAAGTCCGCCCTCACTACACCAAAACAAACCTACTTCTCATCTCTCATATTCTCCCTGTCTCACAACCCTAAACAGCTGTTTAACACTTTCAATTCTCTCCTTCGTCCCCCAGCACCTCCTCCCTCTTCTCTCATCTCAGCCGAAGACTTTGCCTCATTCTTCAAGCAGAAGATTGACACCATCAGACAAAGCTTTTGCCTAAAATCCCTACAACCCCTTCTCATATCTACTCAACCTTCCTCCTCCAAACCCCACTTTTCCACCATTACAGAAGGTCAAGTCTCCTCCTTATTCTCCAAATCACACCTGACCACCTGCGAACTTGACCCAATCCCATCCCACCTCATCCCTAACCTTACCACAGTCTTCATCCCAACCCTAACCCACCTCTTCAACCTGTCACTAACAACCGGTGTCTTCCCCTCATGTTTCAAACATGCCGCAATCACACCCATCCTCAAAATCCCTCCCTTGACGCATCCTCTCTGACTAGCTACCGCCCCATATCACTTCTCCCCTTTGCTTCAAAACTACTAGAACAACATGTCCACCTTGAACTGTCCTCCCACCTCTCCTCCTGTTCCCTCTTCGACCGCCTGCAATCTGGCTTCCGACCGCACCACTCGACTGAAACTGCCCTGACCAAAGTCACCAACGACCTACTAAACACCAAATCCAAGCGACACTACTCCATCCTCCTCCTTCTGGACCTGTCATCTGCCTTCGACACAGTGGACCATTCTGTCTTACTACAGATTCTCTCATCTCTTGGCATCACAGACTTAGCCCTATCTTGGATCTCCTCATACTTAACAGACAGGACATTCAGCGTCTCCCACTCACGCACCACCTCCTCATCTCGCCCCCTATCTGTCGGTGTCCCCCAAGGTTCAGTTCTAGGACCTCTGCTCTTCTCCTTCTACACCTTTGGCCTGGGACAGCTCATAGAGTCTCACGGCTTTCAGTATCACCTCTATGCTGATGACACACAGATCTACCTCTCTGGACCCGATATCTCCTCCCTACTAACCAAAATCCTACAATGTCTGTCCGCCATCTCATCCTTCTTCTCTGCCAGATTTCTAAAACTCAACATGGATAAAACAGAGTTCATCATCTTTCCACCCTCTCATTCATATCCCCCATCTGACCTATCCATCAACGTCAATGGCTGTTCACTCTCCCCAGTCCCACAAGCTAGCTGCCTTGGGGTAACCCTGGACTCTGATCTTTCCTTCAAACCACATATCCAAGCCCTTTCCACTTCCTGCCGACTCCAACTCAAAAATATCTCCCCGATCCGTGCATTCCTCAGCAAAGACTCTGCAAAAACACTAGTGCATGCCCTCATCATCTCCCGCCTAGACTACTGCAACCTCCTGCTCTGTGGCCTCCCTTCCAACACTCTTGCGCCCCTCCAATCTATCCTAAACTCTGCTGCTCGACTAATCCACCTGTCCCCCCGCTATTCCCCAGCCTCCCCCCTCTGTCAATCCCTTCGCTGGCTCCCCATTGCCCAGAGACTCCAGTTCAAAACCCTAACCATGGCATACAAAGCCATCCACAACCTGTCTCCTCCATACATCTGTGACCTAGTCTCCCGGTACTTACCTGCACGCAACCTCCGATCCTCACAAGATCTCCTTCTCTACTCCCCTCTTATCTCCTCTTCCCACAATGCCATACAAGATTTCTCCCGTGCATCCCCCCTACTCTGGAACTCTCTACCCCAACACAAGACTCTTGCCTACCATGGAAGCCTTCAAAAGAAACCTGAAGACCTACCTCTTCCGACAAGCCTACAACCTGCAGTAACCACCGCTCCACCACATTGCTGCATGACCTCCTCTACCCCCACCTACTGTATCCTCACCCATCCCTTGTAGACTGTGAGCCCTCGCGGGCAGGGTCCTCGCTCCTCCTGTACCAGTCGCTGACTCGTTTTGTTAAGACTATGTAAATGTGTTTGCTATGTATACCCCTATCACATGTAAAGCGCCATGGAATAAATGGCGCTATAATAATAATAATAAGTTAACAAGTCAAATTATACACATGCAAAAAAGTCCCTGACCACTCCAGCCCTGCTGCTATGGTGGACCTGGCAATCTTTTTTAGCTGTCCTATTGTAATGATGTTCCAACTAATCCTCACGTCAACACTGCAGCCAATCACTTGATAGCACATGATCACTGAGGCCACTGATAGACTGCAGAGGTCATCGTTTGGTTGGTACATCATCACTTTAGAGCAGCCAACATAGACTGGCAGATCCAGCATAGCAACAGTGGAATTACTGGGTTATCTTAACACCTTCTCACTGCAATCGTGGTGATGCAATGACCTAGTGCAACATAGTGCAATCACGCATTTATCATCTCTCTACAGGATGACCCTTTACATTAAAAAGTTAACCTTAACGGGATTGTCCAGGATTTTTACACTGATGGCCTATTCTTAGGATAATTCATCAGTATCTGACTGTGGGGGTGTGACACCTGGCTCCCTCGCCAATCAGGGGCAGCTGGAAGTTCTCAGTTGTGGAGCCTCACAGCTCCGTCAACTGTATAGTGGCCGGGTGCTGCACATGCGCCTCATATTCGAATCAATAGGGGGCGGATGTGCAGTACCCAGTCGCGGCCACTATAAAGTTGATGGAGCTCCACAACTGAGCACTTTCACCCACTGCCCGCATTGGGAACAGCTTATCAGCAGGAGGTGCCGGGTGTCGCATCCCCACTGATCAGATATCGAGGACCTATCCTAAGGATAGGCCATAAAGGTTAAAGTCCTGGACAACCTCTTTAGCTAAAAATACAAGTATGACTGTAATTTGAATTCAACAGAGTGTATGAACCAGACATAAAATGATTCTTGTCTAGTAATATTAAATTCTATAGTAAATATCTAGAAAATATTAGTAAATATTCATTTTCTTTTTTTAGTCTGATCCATTTGCTTTGGTTTGCAAGTCATATTATTAGGCTGGTAAAGTCATTCATAGCATTTTTTGTATAGTACTTTAGTATTTTCATCGTCTGTAGCGCATTGAATCTAAGTGATCTAAATGTAAATGCTTTTTATAATCCTGAAGAACAAGGGAGGTTACAAAAATCAGAAACCAACAAGAACTTTGCTGCCCTCAACAGGATTAATGATTAACATTCAATATAAGAAATAAAACCCAGAACTATTACACAATATAATGAATTATAAAAGCACATTAGAAAAAAAATCCCGAACTTATACATTTCTGAAATTCTATCAGGATTTATTTTTTTCATTATTATTAAAAATTACTAAAACTATTGTATGACAATGCTTTAAAATTGATATTAACTTCTTGAAAGGAAAGGTACGATTTGTAGACAGATCACAGCTGTAACTGTTAGGCAGCTGCACCGGTTATATGTACCGGTGGTCCTATGTAAAACTACATATAACAAGTTGTGATGTAACGATAAGTTGTGCCAAATGAAAAACTCAACTCTCACCAAAAAGTTATCACCTATCTGACATTGATAATGCTGGTCTCTTAATGGGTCGCTATAAAATGATGAACTTGTCCTATTATGGCTGAAAACGAGATGGAGTGCAACTTTCCATTCTATTAGTGTCATTGCACTCCAATGCCTCTTGGAAGAGACGTGGAGGTCAGAGGGCCTCCTGAAAACAATGTTCCCTTTATTAGGAAGTGGGTTTCCCATTGTGTTTGCCTATGCAGTGAATGCAAGGGTTGCCAAAATCAGGAAGCGTATACCCATGCGTGGGTGTGAAAAGGTGCATGGGAATACACCTCCCTAGAAAAGACACTGGATTTGAGTTTATGTTATGCTATCATTCAGTGGTGTTGAGAAGTCTGGCCCAATCCAGCCCTTGTTCATTTTTATAAGAGTCAGCCTGTCAGCATTTTCAGTTGACAGGCAGATGCGCTTATCAGTTATAATTCCACCATTAAAAACCCGCTCTGATAAAACGCTAGCGGCAGGGCAGGCCAGGACCTCCAAGGCGTAGAGAGCCAGTTCATTCCACATATCCAGCTTCGATACCCAATAATTATAAGGCACAGAGGAATCACGAAGGACGTTGGTACGGTCGGCAAGGTACTCCCTTAGCATCTTCCCAAACTTTTCACTCCTTGTGAGAGTACCCCACGCCTCAGGGCCTGTGCAATGGGAGGGGCTTAGAAAATTCTCCCAGAACTTTGACAGTGTTCCCCTGCCTCAGCTGGATTGGAGTTGTGTCTCTCTTGCCTGTACTCCTTGGTTGTCCAAAGAACAGTGACCTCTGCCGCCAGCATTTTCAGATGGGAATTTTTTTAATAGTTCCGCAACAAGGGCCTTCTGGTACTGCCCGATTTTTGTAGACCTGTCCACCTCAGGAATAAGAGATAGAAAGTTCTCCTTGTAGCGTGGGTCTAGAAATGTCACCAACCAGTAATTACTGTCACCCAAAATTTTGAGAACGCGAGGGTCATGGCAAAGGCAGCGTAACATAAACTCATCCATGCGTGCCAGACTGCTAACGGGCAAGACTTCCATGTCCTCACCAAGAGGACGACTGACCATGCTCTCCTCCTCGTCCTCGTCCTCTCTGTCCTCAGGCCATCCACGCTGAACAGACGGTAAGACAGTTGTGCAGGTAGTACCGTCTATAGTGCATGAAACTAGCTCCTATTCTTCCTCCTCCTCCTCTTCCTCATTGTCACCCAATCCACGTTGGGATGAGATGAGGCTGGGCTGTGAGTAATCACCCTGCATGGCTCTTTGCTCCATCTCATCATGCTCCGCCTGCAATGCATCCTCTTTGATTGTGATCAGAGAGCGTTTCAGAACACAGAGAAGCGGGATGATGACGCTAATTATGGCGTCATCGCAGCTCATCATCTTGGTGGAGTCCTCAAAGTTTTAGAGGATGGTACATAAGTCTGACATCCATGTCCACTCCTGAGGTCCTATATGTGGAGTCTGAACTGAATACTGACGGCCTTGTTTGATTCTGGTACTCAACAACTGCCCTCTTCTGCTCACAAATCCTTCCCAACATCTGCAGTGTAGAGTTCCAACGCGTGGGGACATCACACACCAGTCTGTGAGCCGCAAGCTGCAAACGCTGCTGAAACACGGCAAGGGCGGCGGAAGCTGTAGGTGACTTTCTAAAATGGGCACACAGGCGGCATACTTTAACAAGCAGATCCGGCAGCTCCTGGTAGGATTTGAGAAATCGCTGAACCACGAGGTTAAGCACATGGGCCAGGCATGGTATGTGTGTGAGCTCGCCTCGCCACAGAGCCGCCACCAGGTTCCGGCCATTGTCACACACGACCATGCCTGGCTGTAGGTTCAGCGGTGTGAGCCACAGATCTGCCTGCTCTTTAAGAACTGTCCACAACTCTTCAGCATTGTGCGGTTTGTCACCTAAGCATATTAGCTTCAATACAGCCTGCTGCCGCTTGGCCGAAGCAGTGCTGCAGTGCTTCCAGCTTGTGACTGATGTGGTCATTTCGGAGATGGAGGCTGAAGAGGAGGAGGAGGCTGAGGAGGATGAGGTACAGGAGCTGTAGACTGTGGGGGCAACCTTGATTGACCTAGGGCCAGCAATCCTTGGCGTCGGGAAGACGTGTTCCATCCCAAGGTCCAACTGGGTCCCGGCTTCCACTATGTTACCCAGTGTGCCGTCAGCGAGATGTACCGTCCCTGCCCACAAGCACTTGTCCACGTGTCCGTGATTAGGTAGACTTTCCTGGTAACTGCGTTGTTGAGGGTATGGCTAATGTTTTGGGACACGTGCTTGTGTAATGCGGAGGCGGCACACCAGAAGAAATAGTGGCGGCTGGGGACCGAGTACCGAGAGACAGCCGCCACCATCAGGCTGCGGAAAGCTTCCGTCTCCACGAGCCTAAAAGGCAACATTTCAAGCGCAAGCAATTGTGAAATGTGGGAATTTAGTAGTGTGGCCTGTGGGGCGTTGGCTGCGCATTTGCGCTTGTGTTCCAAGTACTGGGGTATGGACACCTGAACGCTGTGCTGGGACAAGGACGTGTACGTGCTTCCTGATGCAGCTACTTGAGAGTGTGAAACGACAGGTGCAGGGCAGGAGGCATGTTCGCATGCACCATGGACAGGGGATTGGCTTGCATGCACAACAGAGGAAGAAGCAGTGGTGCCACCCGCAGACACTGTTCCTAGACCCTGGGGTTCGGCCCACAAAGTCGGGTGCTTTGCTGCCATGTGCCTGATCATACTGGTGGTGGTCAGGCTTGTAGTTTTGCCACCCCTGCTGATGCTGGCCTGGCAGGTGGTGCAAATGGCCTTTTTGGGGTTATCGACAGAGTCTTTAGAAAACAACCAGACTCGGGAATACCTAACAGTTGTACTGGCAACTTCCTTTGTGTTGGTGTTACTGGGAACGGTTGCCTGCCTTGTGTCTGCGGCCACCACACTGCTTCTTCCTGCCTGTTGGGGTGCTCTGCCTCCCTCCGCTTGTGAGCTCCTGTCCTCGCTCTGCATGTCCTCCTGCCAGGTTGGGTCAGTTACTACATCATCCACCACCTCGTCTTCCACATCCGCACCCTGGTCCTCCTCCTGACTTTCTGGCAATTGTGTCTCATCGTCCACCTCTTGTGACACTTTCCCACCGTCGCCTTCGTGTGACCGTGGCTGCTCAAATATTTGGGCATCGCTACATGCAATCTCCTCTTGCCCCACTTCAAGTAGACCGGGCGAGAGGCCCAAATCTATAAATGGAAAAGTGAACAGCTCTTCGGAGTGTCCAAGTGTGGGATCAGTTGTCTCCGGGCACTCGGCATGGTGGGAGGAAGGAGAATCAGGGTGAGGAATATGCAGTCCAGACTCACGGCTACTGAGACTTGACAGTGTGGAAACACAGGGTGGTGGTGGTGGTGGTGGCAAAGTGACTGGAAGCATTATCCGCTATCCAACCAACAACCTTTTGACACTGCTCTGGGTTCAATAGTGGTGTGCTGCGGTCCCCTAGGAATTGGGACAGGAAGGTCGGGCAAGAAGATGTGGGTGTTTGTTGTGGCACAATTTCAGCTTGCTCACGGCCTCGGCCTCTGCATGCACGATCACCATCTCCATCACGTCCAGTTCCCCGTCCCTTGCCACGCGCCTTGCCCATTTTAAATGGAGGACAATATTTTCCATGCTCACTATAAATGGCTGAATTTGGAGCAAAGTTATATGTAATCCGTGTGATGGAGAAAGCACAGTTTTAAATACCTGGCCTGTAACTATTTTGAACAGCAAACTGGTGTCAAAAACGTTGCTGACACACTGAAAAAAATTAGAATGGAGGCCAGAAATGGCAGAATTTTCAGAAAACGTATATGTGTTCCGAGTGAGAGACAAACCACAGTTTTAAATACCTGGCCTGTAGGTAACTATTGTGAACAGCAAACCGGTGTCAAAAACTTTGCTGACACACTGAAAAAAATTTGAATGGAGGCCAGAAATGGCAGTATTTTCAGCGCAATTATATATTGATCCGTGTGACCGACAAACCAGAGTTTTAAATACCTGGCGTGTAGGTAACTATTTTGAACAGCAAACCGGTGTCAAAAACTTTGCTGACACACTGAAAAAATTTTGAATGGAGGCCAGAAATGGCAGTATTTTCAGCGCAATTATATGTGATCCGTGTGATGGACAAACCACAGTTTTAAATAGCTGGATTTTTAGCGCTGTAATATGGAAAGGACCTGGCTGTATTCTGCAGTGCCAACAAGCAAATGGCGCAGAAAAAGGTTGTTCTCTGGATTGCTTTTTAAGCAAATAATGAGGATTAAGATCCAAAAAAAATTATTCCTGGCCCCTGAGACCTGGGCCTTTGTATAGAAATATCTAACAGCAGCAGAAGGCAGAATTGGAATGGAGCCTCTTGTGCTATATGCTCTGCAGTCTGCTATATACACTGCCTGCCTGCCTATATACACTGCCTGCCTGATATCTCTGCAGACGGATTAGTCCTCAGAAGGACTGTTTGTTAAGATGGATATGTGTAATGTACTGGTTTTCTCCCTACACTACCTAATACACAATCAAATCTCTCCCTAGCTCAGCAGCACCTCTCCCTACACTGCCTGATTGCGGAGTAGACTGACGAGCACAGCTATATAGACCTGATGACGATGTGCAGCCAGCCAATCACTGTAATGCCACAACCATCATGGCTGCGGCATTACAGTGAGTGGCAGGCAATCCCTGCATGTTGATTGGTGCTCTAAAGAGTGACAAACATGTAGGGACGGGACCCGAGCATCCGCCCGAGCATCTCGCAAGTACTCGGAGAGCTCCCAGCATCTCGGGTACTGAGATGCTCGGGCAAGTACCGAGTACTTGCGAGTATGCTTGCTCATCACTAGTCATTTCCCTTCTGGAAGGTTAACCTATGCCCCACTCACAAGTCTTTTCCAGCCTCTAACAGGCTTTCCTCCAGGATTGCTCTGTATTTAACTACATCCATCTTCCCATCAACTCTGACCAGCTTCCCTGTCTCTGGTGAAGAAAAGCACCTCTACAGCATTATGCTGCCACCACCATGTTTGACGGTGAGGTTGGTGTTTTCAGAGTGATGTATAGTGTCTTACATTTAGCACGAAAAGTTCTACCTTGGTCTCATTTGACCAAAGCACCTTCTTCCACATTCTGTGTTTCCAACTTGGCTTTTTGCAAACTGCAATTGGGACCTCTTATGGATTGCTTTCAAAATTGGCTTTCTTCTTGCCTCTTCTATAAAGTCCACATTTGTGGAGTATACGACTAATAGTTGTCCTGTGGATAGATTCTCCCACCTGAGCTGTGGATCTCTGCAGTTCCTCCAGAGTGAACATGGGCCTCTTGGCTGCTTCTCTAATTAGTGCTTTCGTTAGATGCCAGGTGATGTGGATGGCCATGTCTTGGTATGTTTGCAGTTGTGCCATACTCCTTCCATTTTTGGATGATGGATTGAGCAGTGCTCCATGAGATATTCAGAGCTTGGTCTATTTTTTTTAGAACTTAACCCTGCTATACAATTCTACACAACCTTATCCCTGACCTGTCTGTTGTGTTCCTTGGTTTTCATGATGCTGTTTGATCCCTAATGATCTCAAACAAACTTCAGCGGTGGCGTTCACAGATCAGCTGTAGTTATACTGAGAATAAATGACACCCAGATGGACTCAATTTATGTGACTTCTGGAGGCAATTGGTCACTCAAGATTTTATTTAGGGGTTTCTGACTACAGGTCACAATTTTCAAATTGAAATTTACATTTTTTTTTAAATATTTAGAAAAACATTTATCATTTCCTTTACACTTCACAAATACTATTTATATTACATAAAATCCCAATAAAATAAATTTAAGTTTGTGTGTGTAACATGAAAAATATGTGGAAAACTTCATGGGGTACGAATACTTTTGTAAGACACTGTACATGTAAAATTGCTCATGGATTTCATAGTTTCATAGCATAGAGCAGATCTGGGGCAGGGGTGGACATACCCTTGGGGCAGTATGTGCCGCTGCACAGGGGCCTAAGAGGTAAGGGGGCCACTTTTACCTCCAGCATTTGTCACGCACATAAAGAGGTGCATTGTAAATAGCTAGTGGACTACAGGGGGCCATAATATACTGTTCATGCAAAGGGGCCCTATTCGGACCCTCCCCTCTACTTATCAAGGGTAACGTAGCTCCATATAAACATAATAACACTGCTACACTCACAGTCAGACGCACAGTGTGTGCATGGCAGGCCAATCTGTCACTTTGCATTACAAGCTCTTAAGAGCCTATGTAATTGAATTATGAAGTGCCCCAGCAGATGAGTAATCTGGGGGGGATACACAAGCTGATATTTTACCTCATCTGTAAATTAAAACACGGAGCAATTATTCATGTAAAGCCTCAGAATTTCCATGCCAGACATTTGTCCTTGGTTTGTAAGAGCCAGGAGCATTTCAAAGAAACACAATAGAAGCCAGAAATTAATATTTTTGATTCATTTTGTGGAGAGCGTCCAATGACAACCCTCATGGGCAGCTGGCAGAATTTGGGAGAACAATTGTCGCCAACACTGAAATGGCTTTGATTGTTGCTTGTAATATTGAACAATATATAAATTAAGGGCAGAGCGGATAACCTTAGTCTGTTGCTCAGCTATCTGCATCACAGAAGATGTCATTGAGCGTTGACGATGATCAAGTCTTAGTTTATCGTATGACTGGCAGTTTCCTCCTCGCAGTAGGTCTACTCCATTGTGCCAAATGTAACTGCTATTTTCCTTAGAAATGTATGCAGGGCCATTTACGGAGCTGTCAATGGGGGAAGAACATTTGAAAGTCCCGGCGATCCTTTATGTATGTATTGATCATCTTTATTTTTGTCACAAAAAGTTTTGATTTTGAAAACAGTTAAAGTACGCAAATATGTGGGGGATGAGCAGTGAATATGGGAAAATCATTATGCTTGAATCATGAAAATAAATATATGTATCACAGAATACATAAGAAAATGGAGGCAGAACTGTTATAAAGTAAGATTAGAAATAAAGTGCCTTTTTATTGGCTCATAATGGCAAAGTTTCAGTCCAAATGAAGACCTTCCTTGAGAAAGGTCCTCATGTGCATCGAGACGTCACCATTATGGGCCATTAAAAAGTCACTTTATTTCTAACCTTACTTTATTGGAGTGCTGCCTCAATTTTTTTTGTATATACTTGGAGGATTGGGCTTGGCACCCTACAATTTTTTGCTGATGGTGCACCTACTTTCCATCTTATGACAAAATAGAGTTATAATAATTGAGTTATGACCTGGAAAAGGGTTGCCCAGAGGAAGACTGCTCCAAGGGTAGGGAAGAGCATTAAGGCTTGAAGAACCCAAATAAAGGAGTCAAAGAAGTGCAAATACCTGGTGGGATGTCAATGTAGTCAACCCAGGGCCATCAAGTTTTCAGGAATGGGTCTATAGTCTCAATCTAGTGGGCATGAATCTTTTCAGATGTCAAAGTCTGATTTATTCTAGATTTCATCATGTCCATACAGCAAAGAGGGGACTTCCATTGGAAAGCAACATGTGTATACATATAGTATGCTGAGAAAGCTTGAAGAGAGAAGCACATAGGATTATCAGAGAGTATGAGAACAAATGGGAATATCATAAATGGAACAAAGACCTGGATGTTAAGCTGTAACATTTGAGACCAGAAAGCTAAGACCTTAGGACACTATCACTACATGTACAAGTGAGTGCCAAGATCCATGAAAGCAAAGTAGTGAAGACCCTGGGTAAAAGTGATGGATCCTAATGAGAACCAGATAGGTTCGATGCAATATCATGATGGAGTATTCAGTAAATGTAACTATTCTCACTTTTTTGTCTCCCAGATATATCTACAAATGATAGTGGGTGCGGAAATAACTCACAGAAGTGATGGTGCTGCTGCATAATTTCCTAGATTATAAAATGGAAATCCTTTAGGCTGTTTTTAGAATCGTATCTTTGGCTATGTATTGCGTGTTTTGGCTAATGCCGCATTCAGACATCCATGTGACGTGGACCGAGCACGGACTGTGATGCATGGATTCTTCGCAAATCTCATGACCCAAACTAGACAGTCTCACAGGACAGTCTATCCTGCAGATAGGTCTTTAATATCCTTGTAGTGGACAACTGTGGCGCCCCTGAGGGTTCAGTCGCCACAGAGGTACTGCACCTCACTCAGAGGTGTGGTGTCTCCTTCTCTCAGGTAAGGAGGGAGTGCTGCCCGGAACCCCAAACACCTGCATCCAACACTACACTACTCCAGGTCGGCAGGAGGGGCAAGACGCAATGTATGTTTCTGCTGAGCCCAGACCCTGGCTGGAGTGGGAGGAACCCAAAGGTAGGGGGAACCAGTAGTGGGTGTGGGTGGAGGAAGTAGTTAGGGGGAGCACTTTGGTAGGAGTGTAAAATAGGGAAGCCATCTTAGGGTGGCAGAACAGTTCAGCAGATGAGTAGTGAGGAGAGCAGTTCAGAAGAACAGCTCAGGACAGTTCAGAAGAACAGTCCGGGGGCAGAGTCTCATTAGGAGCTCTGCTCCACAAGTAGGGCCAAGTCTGGAGGCCCAGGAGGGGAGCAGGGAGAAGGCTCCGTTCTGTCAAAAGGGATCCTAGGGGGTACGGCGAGTGCAGGACGGCACCCGTACGCCCCGAATCTGTCAGAAGACAGAGTGATCGTAAGCCGCATTCTAATCCCCAGGAGGGTCAAGCAGGTCCGGGATCCGACGTACAGGAAGGACTTCAGAGCACCCGAGCAGGATTGAGAGTGGGCAGTGCAGGGCAGGAGGAAGAAAGACCCAGTGTGAAGTCGGTCTAGAGAGGAACACGAGAAAGTGGGGTTCTGTCAGGCATTCCTAAATCCCCTGAGGAAGAGCTGAACCCCTGCCTGGTGAACGCAGCGCGACGTGGGAGGCTGTAAGCTGACAGTGCACCCTGTCGAACTAAAGAACTGTGAGTAAAGACACGGATGA
Organism: Phyllobates terribilis; assembly: GCF_046119375.1. Taxonomy (NCBI): domain Eukaryota; kingdom Metazoa; phylum Chordata; class Amphibia; order Anura; family Dendrobatidae; genus Phyllobates; species Phyllobates terribilis. Next base: position 210,058,860 of record NW_027362769.1, on the reverse strand, counting down.
CTGCACTGCACCGCCTCTGTCCAATTATTTCGTCCGTGCCATCATTCCCTCCCTGCACTACAACTCCCAGCGCAACCACCATTTACCTACACTGCCCTGGAGCTAGCTCTACCTGTGGAGAGCCACACCATCCCTGCTGCCGTAACACCAGCTCCAGAGGACCCTCTAGCCGCAATCCACGGGTGGCGTCACGAACACTTAAATCCCCTATAACTATTCCCCTTTTGGGTGACCTCCCTGGACCACGGACCGGGCCAGCTACTGTGATATACCCCGGCAGCCAGAGGCCCGGCTGCCGAGTACCCCACGGCCCTGGGGGCGCGTCACAACCCTTTGTAAGGACCGCTTTGGCTGCACCACTAGTTAATATCGGCAATTATTTAACTGCAATATCTGTCACACAGGGAAACCCCTCTTACAAACCTCCGTGGATAGGAATCACTATAACATCAGTTTCGTAAAGTGCTGGGGAATTTGAAGAAAAAAGATTTTCCTGTAGCTGAAATACTATTAACCAGAAAATCAGTGAGTCCCCCATAGATAACTGACCTGTCACTGCACCGCTCGCCTCCTGATAAGGTGGGTGCACGTACTCACTATATATAGTTACTAGTTTCATCACTCAGCTCCACTTATGTCTCTCCGCACAATGTGACCAGTGCTGAGACCTCTGTATAATGAAGCCGTGATAGATACCATGCTGTGAAGCCTTCTCTGGAGGTGGATACCTTCTTACACATTAATATGGCTTGAGATAAATGGGATGTGACGGTTAACTGCGACATATCTGTCCATGGCTTGAGTGTATAGGATTTCCTATAATTACCCCATTTAGAACCCATTTCAATGGTATCCTCCATCTAAATAAAACTGTGAACCAAAGCGAGCATCTATTTTATGCCATGTTCACACAATTTGTTTTTTTGCCACAATTTTCCAATAATACGGTAAATATGGAGAATTTGCTGCATTTTTGGAAAATTGTTGCAATTGGGAACACATTGTGTGACCACAGCCCTATAGACATGTAGCTTTCCTAACAATAATAAGTATAAAGTGTGTCAATATTATTCAATATATTTTTGGAAGTATATTTATGAATTGGATAAGTTGGGACAACTTGAAAGACATTTATGTCTAAGTGGAGTTGAGGATGAGGATCGCACATTGTGGGCTGGTTACAGGGCATTTTTCATCTCCACAACTCACCTTTTTGTCCCTTTTCTAGGCATTCTGACCTGTGGTTCTCACACACTTTGTATGGGACCCTTTTTGGCCATCATTTTACAGTTGACTCCAAGTCATGTATACCAATTGCACACGTTTTATTCAATTGCAGGAAGAGGGTTAAAAGTATTGTACATTTTTGAATCATTTTATGTGATGTTCCAACTATTTAAAAAGGGGTTTGGGTACATTACTTAACACTAGCTCAGGACATACAATGAGGTCAGGGCCAAGAGGAGACTTTGGTAATAGGACATCTAGACTCAGGCAAGTTGCGAGACCAAAAAAGTGTGCACAATTTATATACTACTTGCTGCCATGTAACTATTTTACAGTTTGCAAAAAAAAAAAAATCCCTAATCTGGCAAGATCACAGGCTACTCTCATAGTTGAACACAATTTACATTGTGGTCAATAATGGTAAAGTCACACACAACTTGTGGATTTTTGGTGACAACGACAACAGTATCACTGTTGCATTTTTGGAGCTCGGCAATGGAACCACATTGACATACATTAGATATGATGGTATCTAATCTCAGACTTTTAATAACTGTTTGCACTTTGTCTCTTGCTAATAATAATCTAGTTATTTACCTTGATAATGGGGTAGAAGTATTTTTGGAGCAGTTTCTAATTTAAAAGGGGTTCTCCATTTTGGACAAACTCAACTTATTAAAAGGGTCCCTTGAAAATAAGCTGGTAAAAATCTGTTCTCTTATTGGAGCCTCCAGCTATCAATTGTTTTTCATGAGAAAATTTGTCAGAACCACAAGAGGAGAGACAAAGCATTACAAAGTGCCGATTCAATTCAAGGTGTTGTCTGTGTAATGCAAGATAGAACTGGTCCCTCACAACAAGAAATGTTCTTTGTAACTCCTTCCATCCTAACCAAGTGGTGTGGATACTGAACAAGGTTTCCATCACTAATAATTCCTCAACTGGCTATATGAAATGGGTTTTCTGAATTGGACAATCCTGTTCAGATATACTTTTACAGTTCGTAAGATATTATGCATGTGCAAAAGCTCGGACTGGTCATCAGGGGAGAAGGAGAATCCCCAGGTGGGCCCCTCACACTTTTGCATTAGTAGTGTTTAGCACAGTACTCTTAATGCATCATGTACAGACAAGGGCATCATCTCAGCATTCATTTATCAAACTACTAAGTTTATTATTATTTACAAGCATAGGCAAATTTGTGAACAGTGGTCACGTAATATTGCTTGCCGCTGAAAAGTAGCCCCCTAGGATCAATGTGAGCCCTTGGCATCTCAGTCCAACCCTGTATGGCCATATAGCCATTATCATGTCCAAACATGATGCAGCGATTATAAAAGAGAGCTCATGGAACTGTTTGTATGGGTTTGTTTAATTTTACATATTGTAGCGCCATGGAATAAATGGCGCTATAATAGTAAAAAATAATAATAATACTGTGCAATCCTAATGGAATACAACACAATAGAGTTCAGGTGGCAATCGACTAAAGCAGGTCAGCTACATCTTACAACACAGAAATAATGAATTCAGCTAAGCCTCAGGTTGCTGTTAAATATTTAATCAGAATTCATAAAAGCTAACAGCAAGAAATACATGATGCATTTCCTATTCTGAAAAGAAAACTGCATTAAGGGGAACAGAACCCGGGACTTTAATCACCGTTGGTTATACACAATAAAACCCTTAATATGAAGCAGTGAATTCTTATTCTAGTGCCTCATGCTGGCCACCAAGGCTCCGAGCACTTCACTCGCAGCAAAGCCGCTTTCATTCCAGGACCCTTTTGTAAGCACGCAGTCGGTGATCGCTTTTCAAACAGCAGATTTTGTAATGCCGGCCAACGCGCAGCCCTTCACTAGCAATGATCAGTACTTTTCATTGAAATTTGTGATTTAAAGAAAAATAAAACAGTTTAGCCAATGAAAGAAAATAATGATCACAACCAGAGGCAAAGAGCCAGCATATTAACACAAATGTATCCATCGTAACGGCTGATATGATAGAAATGTTATGACAGAGGCGATGTATGGTAACAGTATGGTTGGCATCTGTTCATACTACTCATTGCACCAGAATAGTATGGCATGCTGTGCTATTCAGACTCATTATAAGGGCCCGTGCACACAACTGCTTTTCTTTAGTGCTATACGTAATTTTCATGGATGGCACACATACACTGTGTTCCAAATTATTATGCAAATAATATTTTCTCAGATTTTCCCAAATTACCTATATGAATTGCAGTCATTGTAATTTTCCAGTCAAATAACTATTAGAGTACAATTGAAAGGTTTTTGTACAAACTGCCTATGATAACAGTATATTTGTAAAAAAACAAAAAACTCAAACTGCACTCAAAATGCATGTTCCAAATTATTATGCACAGCAGAGTTTTCAACCTTTTCATTTTAATAAAGAACAAAAAAATGGTCATTTTTGAAATTATAAGCATTAGCAGGTTATTACAAACTGAAATCAAACAGTTTTCAACTCAAAACTTTATTCTAGGTGATGTTACATTTGCACATAGGACCGCTTGTTCGAAAGGAGCTTCTGAACTCTCTCGTCCATTGAATTTGTCAGGTTTTGGATGGTTTCTGCTTCAATTGTTTTGCATGAGGACAGAATACCCTCCCAGAGCTGTTGCTTAGATGTGAACTGCCTCCCGCCATCATAGACACTCCTTTTGATGATGCTCCAGAGGTTCTCAATGGGGTTGAGGTCAGGGGAGCATGAGGGTCACACCATAAGTTTGTCCCCTTTTATGCCCATAGCAGCCAGAGATGCAGATGTGTTATGTGCCGCATGAGACGGGGCGTTATCATGCATGAAAATGATCTTGCTGCGGAATGCACGGTTCTTCTTCTTGAACCATGGAAGGAAGTGCTGTTTGAGAAACTCAACATACATTATGGAGTTCATCTTTACCTCTTCAGGAATCCTAAAAGGGCCGACAATCTCTCTCCCCATGATTCCAGCCCAAAACATTACTCCACCTCCTCCTTGTTAGCGCCGTAGCCGTGTTTGCATGGGGTGTCCATCAACCAGCCATCCTCCAGTCCATCCATCTGGACCATCGAGATCATTTCATGCATGATAATGCCCCGTCTCATGCTGCACATAACACATCTGCATCTCTGGCTGCTATGGGCATAAAAGGGGACAAACTTATGGTGTGGCACCCATGCTCCCCTGACCTCAACCCCATTGAGAACCTCTGGAGCATCATCAAAAGGAGTGTCTATGATGGCGGGAGGCAGTTCACATCTAAGCAACAGCTCTGGGAGGGTATTCTGTCCTCATGCAAAACAATTAAAGCAGAAACCATCCAAAACCTGACAAATTCAATGGACGAGAGAGTTCAGAAGCTCCTTTCGAACAAGCGGTCCTATGTGCAAATGTAAGATCACCTAGAATAAAGTTTTGAGTTGAAAACTGTTTGATTTCAGTTTGTAATAACCTGCTAATGCTTAGAATTTCAAAAATGACCATTTTTTTGTTCTTTATTAAAATGAAAAGGTTGAAAACTCTGCTGTGCATAATAATTTGGAACATGCATTTTGAGTGCATGAGTTTTTTATGTTTTTAAAAATATACTGTTATCATAGGCAGTTTGTACAAAAACCTTTCAATTGTACTCTAATAGTTATTTGACTGGAAAATTACAATGACTGCAATTCATATAGGTAATTTGGGAAAATCTGAGAAAATATTATTTGCATAATAATTTGGAACACAGTGTAATTATGATACTCAATGAGGCTGTGAACATGTCCCATTTTTTTCATCGGACTGCTTGGTCGAAAAAATGGAGACATGTCCGATTTTGATTTGAGGGGTCGGATCAAATGCAATGCAAGTCTATGAGTCGGTGAAAAAAATAGGGCCGCACTTGGATGACATCTGGGCGCGATCTGATTTTCACAGAGTGACAGAAAGAAACTCTTATTTTTTCTGCACATATAAGAAAGACTGATGACATTCTGATCAAAGTCTGATCAGAATAACTGGTCCATTTTTTTATGAATATTGAGAAATTGGTGGTGTGAACCTACCCTAAGTCAAAGAGGTCTTCAGGATCCATAACAAAACAGATTTTGGAAACTTAAGTTGTGTTAAGGCATAAGTGAAACGAAACCCATGACACCAACGCACACATAGTCACTAGTGGTAACTGTGTACTGTATACGTATTCCCAAGCCTACTGCTCAACTTTGATTAATAAGATTGTCCAATCCAGGCAACCATTTCTTAGAGTAAAGTCATCATGACAATCAACTGTGTTCCCCATGTTTGACTTCTCTAACCCCCTGATGTTTACCTTGGGCGAAACTTCTGACATAGGCATATGTCAGCCATTATATTTACTTATAAGGTTGAAGAAACTATGCCGAAGTGTAAGGATGGTTTATGGATATGTTTGGTGTATACACCATGGGTTCTCCTGCTGAAATTTCTGCATGTTAATAAACCCATTAAACGCTCAAAAAACATTTGGCAATGTTCAGAGCTTTCTAGTTCTCGTAATTTGACACATCTGTCTAAACAAAGTGTCAACACATCAATGCAAAAAAATGTTGAGCAACGTTGAAGAGTTTTTCCAGGGATCCTGTCATCAAATATCTCACCCCTTAGCCTTCGACATTGTGTTATGCAGGAAGCCAGTAGCATCCTAAAAATATCCATCTCGGAAAATCATAGAGTAGTAAAGACTCTGTAAGGTCTTGTTCACACACTGTTTTTACCATGCATTTTTGCTTTGGAAAAAACACAGCATTTTATAGTACCAGCAAGCAATTTTTTTTTTTCATATCTGCAGAATGTCAATTCTTTCAGTGTTTTTGCAGCATTGAACTTATTCCAATAAATATAAAAACAAAAACACAAGTAAAAACATACCATACAAAAATGTGGCACGTTTTTTTACACTGTGTTTTCCCTGCCAACGCTCTGGTTTTTGCAGTGATGATATAGTGCCAACATTATCGAGTATGCCTTGGGATTACATGAAGAGATAGAATGATTTGCACAAGCCTCATACACAGAAGATCTGTGGTTAGTTCTGTAGATGTTTGGAACAACCCCTGCTAAAGTCCTTCAAAAACTGTGTATTAGTGTACCTAGAATAAGTGATGATATGACCCCACAGAGCACTGATCTCAGAGTCTGGGATTATATGAAGAGACAGAAGGATTTGCACAACCTCATACACAGAAAATCGGTGGTTAATTCTCCAAGATGTTTGGAACAAACTCCTGCCAAGTTCCTTCAAAAACTGTGTATAAGTGTACCTAGAAGAAGTGATGCTGTTTTGTAGGCAAATGTTGGTCACTAATGATTGGATTTACATTTCTCTTTTGCTCATTCACTTTGTTTTTTTTTTTGTTAATTCATAAAAAATGAACTATTAACACTTCTATTTTGCAAGCATTCTAACAACATTTTCTCCTGCCTAAAAACTTTTGCACAGTACTATATTTCCTATTGTTAAATATGTCACTAGTTATAAATTATTGGGGTACAGTGATACTAGTTCACTCTACCGTATATAGTTGAGAGAGTGACACAATTTTAGTGGTATATTGTCACCAAACCAATTTTTATTAATCTGATGCATCCCTGTAACCAGTGGGCTGTGGGACTATAGTATTGTGACATGTGTATTCCTGCATCGGCTTATGTCGCCAGGCGGCGCCGCTCTCTCACTTCAGGCAACAATTCTAGTTTTGTGTCCTCTGGGACTTGTAGTCCCATTCATACTGAGAATTATTGAGTTAACTGCGGTGTGGTTTGGGTGGGGATGCAAGCTATTTAAGATCCTGAGATCCTGCTGTCCACTGCCAGTTATATTCTGACCTGCCTCTGTGTATCTGGTGCCTTGCTGTTCTCCCAGTGGACGGTCCTGATTTTGACCTTGGCTTGCTTTTTGACTATTCTCATTCTTTACTATTTTGGCCCTACATCGATGTCCTGATTCAGACTACCTAACTATTCTCTGACCTCTGATTTGCTCCTCCGGATAACAGCTGTTCTGTGGAAGCAATTCAGTGGACCCCATTTTTTAGCCAGATCCCTGTACAGGTGTTAAAGGGTGAAGACTGGTGTTCTTTTGGAGTCTGCAAGACGGGGTGGCTTGCGCCAAGTCTGTCTGAGGTAGCCGTTTTGAGCCTGCGGCCTCTGACACACATGACAAATATTTGGCTAAAGGGCAAGCTTTTCGTATTTCAGCCTCTGTTTATGCTTCAACACTGCTTTTGTATTACACATATTTCGGTTATTAAAAGGGATCTTTCATTAGGTCAAAAAAGGTCAGGTCTCATTATTCCTGCTGCTCCACAGAGTACGCCATTTTTGGTTTTATTTAAATCCTCCATACGGTTCCAAAGATATGAGCCTAGTTGTTTGGGGCTAAGTTTTATGGTCTTTATTATGGGGGAGTAATTATGCAGAGCAGCCTAAAGACAAGCCCCAGAGAAGCCTGTAAACTACGCCCTCTAGGTTCATACCATAAAAGTTAATACTAAATAAAAAGGCCCATATCTCGGGTGTATTAAAAATAAAAGCTGCATACTTAGGTGAGCAGTAGAAACAAATTAAGAGCAAAAACTGGCCATTTTGACCCGGTCCATTTTAAAGGGCATCTTTGACATGATTACCTTCACCTAGCAGCGTCATTTTTGGCAAAGTCACTAATATACAAAGAGGTCTTCAGGAAACCTCCATAGAACCAAAAGTAAGGGTTGTCATGCTGTGTTCTCCCTGCTGTATTAATAGACTCATCAGTTAGATGTGAATCACCTTGTTTAACCTAAAACTGAACATGGTGACACATTCCTGTCTGCCAGTCACAACATTTCCTACCAGCAATGAAGATCTGAGTGCGAAGATGACAGGTGGAAGACGACGTGCGGTTGCATACTGAATAACATATCACATGCGACTAGAGAAGATGTGATGATTATAAGGCCGGATGTAGAGACTTATTTGTACTAAGCTATATCCATCATAATAGGCCAAAACCAGTCAATGCTTGAAACTAAATGTAACTGGCTAAAGTCAAATCTATATACACAGAGTCGTTGGCCAGTTTTGCTGAAATTAGGGGGTTTGGACAAATTTTCTTTAATGTTTCTGCACATGATGCAATCACTAGTTAAAATGCCCAAGGAGGACTAATAAAAAAAATGTAAAAAAAATCAATGTAAGATCTAAAAAAAATAAAAAAAATTAAAGAAATAAAAAAAAAAGATAAAAGTTCTAATTATCGCCTTTTCAAGGAATGAAAATAAAATCTTAAAAAAAATATATATATTTGGTATCACCCCATTCGTAACTGTCCAAAGTAGTAAAATATAATAACATTTATCCCATATGGTGAACGCCAAAATGAAAAAAGGAATTGAAACGGCAAAATCGCTTTTTTTTGGTTACCCTGCATGCCAGTAAAATGTAATAAGAGATTTTTGCAACAATAAGGTTGTGAAGGTCTTGAGACAGCTCTTTGGTTTTACTCATCATGAGTTGTTTCTTGTGCGGCACCTTTTTATTGGCCATCAGTTGAACCAGCTGATATTATTTTTCACTAAGTGGCAGGATTGCTTTTTAATTACTGATAGATTTCAGATGGTGTCATGACTTTCTATGGCTTTTTGCACCTCTCTTTCTTCATGTGTTCTATACTTTTTCCCTGTGTCATGTCTCATTATTACACATAATTTATGGACATCTATGGTTTGATTTCTTTGATTGCGTGGATTGGATCAGTTGTTACCGACATCTGGTGACAATTTCATGTCAATAGCACCTTTACAACTATATTTACTTAGAAAATTGGTGACGTGTTCAATACTTATTTCACCCGTTGTATATATATTTACTCAAATTCTAAAAGTACTATGGGCTGTAACAGTTTACAATTGATGGGATAAGCAGCGCACGTAATGACATATGTGCCACTTTCTGTGCTTAAAGGCCTCAGTAATAGCTAAGGGCTTAGCTGGTGATTGACACATGCAGGCAGCAAAAACCTGCAATCTGTCATGTGAAGGCCAGAAGCAATTGCTCTCTGCTGTCTGGCACTCTTTAACCCCATCACTAGTATATAAGGATAATTACGCAATACTGAGACAACTTAGCACTTAGTTTTGGTCTTCCACTATAGATCATGCAATATTATTTTTGCTTTGTATACATGGCTGCAGGGCTGTGCAGCAGTTATAGGCTGTAGCCTACAGCCAAAGGCATTTAGCCGGTTGCTTCCTCGCAGGTGGTGCGTTGCTGTACTGTTAGCCTCCATACAGTTCTGCAGATAAATGGGTTACATCAGATTACAAAAAAAAAAGAAAAATTTATTTCAGAAACTGCTCCACTCTTATCCCCAGTATGTGTCTGGTATAGCAGCTTGGTCTGATTTAAAGTTGACGAGACAGAGCTGCAATACCAGATACAGTCGATGGACAGGGGTGGCGCTGTTGTGAGAAAAAAAAATCAACATCTTTCTTTATAAAATGTATACAATGAGCCTCATGGTTTTAAAACAGTTGAGCTGTAAACATCAAAGCAAACCAGGGGATGTTTTCCTCTGTTATAGACTTATGGATTATTTTATTATTTGACTACTTCCACTTACCTGTAAATACTAGGCTGGCATTCTCAAGCTCTTCTTGAGGAACCTTGAAACTGAAGGACTCATTGTAAAAAGGGTCAATTGTGCCTCTCATGCAGGATGTCTTTTTGGTTTTTGCTAACTTCAACCCATGAACCAATTGGATTTTCACAAATGGATCTGTCCAAAAATAAAGTATAGCCTGGTCATAATTATATAATATAGTAATAACTATACAGACTACTGCAAAGCAAAGACATATACACAACGTATATATATATATATATATATATATATATATATATATATATGTATACAGTACAGACAAAAAGTTTGGACACACCTTCTCATTTAAAGATTTTTCTGTATTTTCTTGACTATGAAAATTGTACATTCACACTGAAGGCATCAAAACTATGAATTAACACATGTGGAATTATATACTTAACAAAAAAGAGTGAAACAACTAAAAATATGTCTTATATTCTAGGTTCTTCAAAGTAGCCACCTTTTGCTTTGATGACTGCTTTGCACACTCTTGGCATTCTCTTGATGAGCTTCAAGAGGTAGTCACTGGAAATGGTTTTCACTTCACAGGTGTGCCCTGTCAGGTTTAATAAGTGGGATTTCTTGCCTTATAAATGGGGTTGGGACCATCAGTTGTGTTGTGCAGAAGTCTGGTGGATACACAGCTGATAGTCCTACTGAATAGACTGTTAGAATTTGTATTATGGCAAGAAAAAAGCAGCTAAGTAAAGAAAAACGAGTGGCCATCATTACTTTAAGAAATGAAGGTCAGTCAGTCCGAAAAATTGGGAAAACTTTGAAAGTGTCCCCAAGTGCACTTGCAAAAACCATCAAGCGCTACAAAGAAACTGGCTCACATGAGGACCGCCCCAGGAAAGGAAGATCAAGAGTCACCTCTGCTTCTGAGGATAAGTTTATCCGAGTTACCAGCCTCAGAAATCGCAGGTTAACAGCAGCTCAGATTAGAGACCAGGTCAATGCCACACAGAGTTCTAGCAGCAGACACATCTCTACAACAACTGTTAAGAGGAGACTTTGTGCAGCAGGCCTTCATGGTAAAATAGCTGCTGGGAAACCACTGCTAAGGACAGGCAACAAGCAAAAGAGACTTGTTTGGGCTAAAGAACACAAGGAATGGACATTAGACCAGTGGAAATCTGTGCTTTGGTCTGATGAGTCCAAATTTGCGATCTTTGGTTCCAACCACCGTGTCTTTGTGCGACGCAGAAAAGGTGAACGGATGGACTCTACATGCCTGGTTCCCACCATGAAGCATGGAGGAGGAGGTGTGATGGTGTGGGGGCGTTTTGCTGGTGACACTGTGGGGGATTTATTCAAAATTGAAGCCATACTGAACCAGCATGGCTACCACAGGATCTTGCAGCGGCATGCTATTCCATCCGGTTTGCGTTTAGTTGGACCATCATTTATTTTTCAACAGGACAATGACCCCAAACACACCTCCAGGCTGTGTAAGGGCTATTTAACCAAGAAGGAGAGTGATTGGGTGCTACGCCAGATGACCTGAACCCAATCGAGATGGTTTGGGGTGAGCTGGACCGCAGAGTGAAGGCAAAAGGGCCAACAAGTGCTAAGCATCTCTGGGAACTCCTTCAAGATTGTTGGAAGACCATATCTGGTGACTACATCTTGAAGCTCATCAAGAGAATGCCAAGAGTGTGCAAAGCAGTCATCAAAGCAAAAGGTGGCTACTTTGAAGAACCTAGAATATAAGACATATTTTCAGTTGTTTCACACTTTTTTGTTAAGTATATAATTCCACATGTGTTAATTCATAGTTTTGATGCCTTCAGTGTGAATGTACAATTTTCATAATCATGAAAATACAGAAAAAGCTTTAAATGAGAAGGTGTGTCCAAACTTTTGATCTGTACTGTATATATATATACACATTTTTATAATCTGTATGGCAGTAATGCAGTTTATTATTCATATATAGTGTATAGTGTATTTGCTGGTGTCACAGCATCTTGCACCTGTTCACACTTGCTTCATTCGGATCAATCGTGCCAATGCAAGTCTACATTATGGATCAGTGAAAAAAATGGACAGCACTCAGATACCATCTGTGTTTTGTCTGTTTTTCGTGGACTGTTTGATAGGAGAAACTTGAAAAACCTCCATCAGTTTTTTTTTTATCCAAGAAAAACATACAAAACTCTGACCAAACTCTGATGACACTGATCAAAAACACTGATGAAACTCGGACCAATTTTTGCTTACAAGAAAAATCACTGATTAAAAACATGCCTTTCTTGAGGAGGTTTTTTTTTTCAGTTTTGGTTTTCCTGAAGAGGTTTTGAAGTGCTTTTGAGGCATTGTGGAAGAGTTTTTGTCCTGAGGTATTTTTTGCAGCCTTTGATTGGACAATGCCTAGTTTGGAATGGATTCCAACAGGATCCACTTCAAAGATGTGACACGCACTTTCTTTTTTTCCACCACGTGATTAAACACTGAAGTGAAAAAAAAAACATTACTGCTCTTCAAACATTCCAGGTCTTGTGCTGCCCTGCGTGACCCGGAGACTCTGATGAGCGGTAATGTTAGGCCACGGCCCCACTATCAGTATTTGGTCAGTATTTTTTCTCAGGAGTGGGAGCCAAAAATTACTGACCGAATACTGACCAAATACTGATAGGGGGGCCGTAACCTTACTGACGTCACCACTCTACAAAATCGCCGGGTCTCGTGCTGGGCAGTGGGATCTGACAGTAACTGTAGGCAAAGTCTATGAAGCGTTAGAACGAGACTTCACAGCCTTTGTTCATCGGAATCGCTGGACTATGCCAGATTTGGTGGACTGTTTTTCTTTTTTCAATAAAGTGGTGAATGAGGGAAAGTGTGTGAGAGTCTTTATTTCATTAAAGTATTTTTCGTGTGTGTGATTTTTTATTTTGATTACTGGGATATTAAAGGGGGTATCTGATAGATATCTCTCTATTGCTAACACCAGGGCTTGATGCCAACTGTGGTTTTGGACACTACACAGCTGACATCAACCCCAAGAACTATTACCCCGAATGCCAACGCACCAGGGCATGAGGAAGAGATGGGCAAAGCACCAGAATTGGATCATCTCATGTGAAGCTCCACTTCTGGGACGGCTGTGGGCTTGTATTTTTAGGCTAGGAAATTCCCAATAACCAGGGATCTTCCCACCCTGATAATATCAGCTGTCAGCTGTCTGCTTTACCTTTGCTGGTTTCAAAAAATAAGGGGGACCTCATGTCATTTTTTTTTTCATTTCATTATTTAATTAAGCACTACACGCTATCTATCTATTATCTTTGCATATCTTTAAAACTTAAAAATCAGTAATTTTTTGAATGCATTATATTCCGGTATGTTTCACATGGACACCACACGGATAATGAACATGTACACACAGATTGAAAAAAATGTACACATGGATGTTGAAAAAAAGCACACGGATGCTCAAAAAAACGTCTTACATGGATGTGTTTTTATACGCACGTGTGAAGGAGGTCTTACAAGGCTATGTTTTTTTTGCTGCATTCAAATTAAAAGCTGCTTTTTACAGTCACAGCAAAAGCTATTCAAGTTCAGAAATCTTATGCACACGCTTATTTTTTTTCCTGACTGAATTGGAAAACTGCAGCGTTTTTTTTGCAAAACCTGCAGTGTGTCAATTTTCTCAGCATTTTTGCAGTGTTTTTTCACCCATAGAAAGTAATTTTGCAGCATTTTTGGGGAATAAAACCATTTTTGCAGCATTTTTGGGGAATAAAAGTAACTGTATTAAGCATGTACTGTACACAAATCACACAAGTAATCTCCATAAAAATACATGGCAAAAAAACGCTGGGAAAACGCTGAAAAAAAGCATTTTTACTGCCAAGAGAGCAGAAAAAAACGCTGCAAAAACGCAACATGTAAACATAGCCATAGGGTTCCATCAAAAAAGATGTGACTAGTCACGGCTGTAGGGCACACACAAATTGATCAATTTGCGGATGCTGGGCTCGTTAGTTTTTGGTTTGATGTTGTCATGTCTCAGGGCTTCTGTGCAGGGGAGAAACTCTATCATCAAGATTGATGAGCTGATGATATTTGTCTTGTTTTGTCTCGTGCTTAAAGTACTTTCAATTCTTAAGCAAAGTCTATGCTGCACTCTTTGGTATACATCTATACATATAAAAGGAGCCCTACTGCTGGGTTACAAATTATTACAGTTTTGCAAGACCCCTGGTCCAGCGGCCACGCTAGTAGTCTGTGGCCTCCGGACCAGAGCCCTGCAATCCTCCTACTACCAGCAATATCCCTGATCCTTGATTAATATTCTGATTATAACCCACCCATGTGATATCTTATATGTGTCGTGCTAACATCGCATCAACCTACTAATCTGAAGAGGTTCTGGAAATCCCGCAGGTGGTAGGAGGTTCGCAGTGCTCTGGTCCAGTGGCCACTGGATCAGGGTCCAGCAAATCTTTTTGCTCAATTCTACAAACCATAGCAAAAAATATCTGAATGGAGCCTATAGGACGAATCCTACTGTTCTCTGTACGCAGCTCCTATGCAGACTGATATGTGGCTCCATGGTTATAGACTTAAACCAACTCTCGCGTGAATTTGTAGCCATGTGCTTCGCTCTTTCATGAGCCAATACTATCTTAAGACAATGGTTACCGTACCCAATAACCTTTATGTGCACAACAATGGGCATATGAGTAAAGGAGAAGCATTATACAACGATAAGCACACCTGTGATAAAATACGTAATATTTTTTTTTATTAAGGACAAAAATCATAACAATAAAATCAATTAAAAAACAAAATATCCTCAAACGACCACTGGTATTTATAGCAATAAACGGAATAATCAAGAATATACAATAAGAATATAGTGCAATATACAAGCATAAATAGAACCCTAAATACGGTAGGTACAAGGAGTATACACAAATGGGATTCTAAAATAGGATCAAATATATCCCAGAAAAAGCAGAAAGTACAATGGATATGCAGACAGCACAGCGGTGCAATAGTAATATAGTAATAGGCATATATACAGCAGATTTTCCATCCACAGTCTGCAGAGTAAAATGACCGACACTACAGGTTTGAATTCACTTATGCTGCGGACTTTACCAGCATTGCATTACATTGCATGTGCGGCAAATTCATAGCAATTCCACAATGGAATTTCACAACGAATTGGTCATATATATATATATATATATATATACAGTACAGACCAAAAGTTTGGACACACCTTCTCATTTAAAGATTTTTCTGTATTTTCATGACTATGAAAATTGTACATTCACACTGAAGGCATCAAAACTATGAATTAACACATGTGGAATTATATACTTAACAAAAAAATGTGAAACAACTGAAAATATGTCTTATATTCTAGGTTCTTCAAAGTAACCACCTTTTGCTTTGATGACTGCTTTGCACACTCTTGGCATTCTCTTGATGAGCTTCAAGAGGTAGTCACCGGAAATGGTCTTCCAACAATCTTGAAGGAGTTCCCAGAGATGCTTAGCACTTGTTGGCCCTTTTGCCTTCACTCTGCGGTCCAGCTCACCCCAAACCATCTCGATTGGGTTCAGGTCTGGTGACTGTGGAGGCCAGGTCATCTGGCATAGCACCTCATCACTCTCCTTCTTGGTAAAATAGCTCTTACACAGCCTGGAGGTGTGTTTGGGGTCATTGTCCTGTTGAAAAATAAATGATGGTCCAACTAAACGCAAACTGAATGGAATAGCATGCTGCTGCAAGATGCTGTGGTAGTCATGCTGGTTCAGTATGCCTTCAATTTTGAATAAATCCCCAACAGTGTCACCAACAAAGCACCCCCACACCATCACACCTCCTCCTCCATGCTTCACGATGGGAACCAAGCATGTGGAGTCCATCCGTTCACCTTTTCTGAGTCGCACAAAGACACGGTGGTTGGAACCAAAGATCTCAAATTTGTACTCATCAGACCAAAGCACAGATTTCCACTGGTCTAATGTCCATTCCTTGTGTTCTTTAGCCCAAACAAGTCTCTTCTGCTTGTTGCCTGTCCTTAGCAGTGGTTTCATAGCAGCTATTTTACCATGAAGGCCTGCTGCACAAAGTCTCCTCTTAACAGTTGTTGTAGAGATGTGTCTGCTGCTAGAACTCTGTGTGGCATTGACCTGGTCTCTAATCTGAGCTGCTGTTAACCTGCAATTTCTGAGGCTGGTGACTCGGATAAACTTATCCTCAGAAGCAGAGGTGACTCTTGGTATTCCTTTCCTAGCGCGGTCCTCATGTGAGCCAGTTTCTTTGTAGCTCTTGATGGTTTTTGCAACTGCACTTGGGGACACTTTCAAAGTTTGCCCAATTTTTCGGACTGACTGACCTTCATTTCTTAAAGTAATGATGGCCACTCGTTTTTCTTTACTTAGCTGCTTTTTTCTCGCCATAATACAAATTCTAACAGTCTATTCAGTAGGACTATCAGCTGTGTATCCACCTGCCTTCTGCACAACACAACTGATGGTCCCAACCCCATTTATAAGGCAAGAAATCCCACTTATTAAACCTGACAGGGCACACCTGTGAAGTGAAAACCATTTCTGATGACTACCTCTTGAAGCTCATCAAGAGAATGCCAAGAGTGTGCAAAGCAGTCAACAAAGCAAAAAGTGACTACTTTGAAGAACCTAAAATATAAGACATAGTTTCAGTTGTTTCACACTTTTTTGTTAAGTATATAATTCCACATGTGTTAATTCATAGTTTTGATGCCTTCAGTGTGAATGTACAATTTTCATAGTCAAGAAAATACAGAAAAATCTTTAAATGAGAAGGTGTGTCCAAACTTTTGGTCTGTACTGTATATATATATATATATATATATATATATATATATACCGTAAATATATATAGGTGATTTCTAGAGCAATACATTTATCACCTATCTATAGCACAGATGGATGATAAATAAGTGAGGGTGCAACTACTGAGACCCCCAGCGATCACTAGAACGAGCTATGGATTGATGCTGACCGTGTGTCAGTTTTTACAATTTTTGTTGCTTTTATATATATATATACGAAAAGAAAATCTTAGCTCCTCCTATCCATGAGGTTATGTTCCCATGATGAGTTTTTGATGCTGTATTTTCATTGTAAATAAGCCCCTATACTTTGTGTCACCCCCACCTCATTGTAGACTGTAAGCTCTTACGAGCAGGGTCGTCATTATTTTTGCTTTAATTATTATATTATCTTTAGCTATGCTACTTATGACTGTTGTATATGAACCTCTGAATTGTAAAGCGCTGCAGAATATGTTGGCGCTATATAAATAAAGATTATTATTATTATTTTCGAAAAAAATGCAAGTAAACTATTTAACTTCATGGGTGCAGAAAATTTACAAACATCAAAAACTCACCAAAAAGCTCACCATGGGAACGTAGCCTAAACAGTAAAGTACGGACAGCACATGGAGGACATCAGAGTGCAATCGTTTTTTTCTGAGCTATTGATTTGCATTTGCTAGTTTGATCTACAACACAGATCAATGTAGGATGTTTTCTACATTTTTTTTTATTTTTTGCAGACAGTCTGCAAAAATAAAGGACATGTGAATAGAGGCATTCATTAATGGGTGCATGATCTACCCGTAAAGATAATGGATAGCACAAGTACCAAAACAACTAATGTCTGAAACCGGCCTCATACACAAGGATGAGGCTGTTGAGCTCAGGAGATCTATGACTGGTTCAGATGAGTGTCCATTTTTCACCCAGACAGACAATGTGTCATCAGTATGCTATTTTTATGTCATTCTTGTGTCCGTTTTTACATCCGTATGACAAAAATACTAGCCAAATACTCAACGTGTGAACATGGCCTTAGATAGAGACATTAGCAAGCCCAAGCCTTACCAGATCCCTGGCTCATATCAGTCTGAAGAAGCTGTTTTGCTCGGATAATATCCACGTTCAATCTTCCAGCACTTGGCAGGTAATTAAGAGACAGGAGCAGCTCGCCCAGCTCAACTTCATTCTGAAACAAGAAGATACATGAGCAAGACATGGAGTCACAGATACCCCAGGCCGTTACCTCAGCCTCACGTGGTCTTACTGAAATGTACTAACCTAACAGATACAAGCTGTAGATCTTTATATTAATGCTAAAGTAGAGATATCTAATCGGTGGTGGAGTCACTTCAATATCTGGAGCCCTTTCAGGCCTCGTTCACACGTTCAGTATTTGGTCAGCATTTTACCTCAGTATTTGTAAGCCAAAACATGAGGAAAAGTATAATAGAAACACGTCACCACTTCTGCATTTATCACCCACTCCTAGTTTTGGCTACAAATACTGAGATAAAATACTCACCAAATACTGAACGTGTGCACGTGGCCTTACAGAGAAAATAGCAATTGGGTCAGGGGCGGACATACCGCCTGTTCAGCCAGTTCAGCGGGGGGCCCCATCAAGAAAGTTGCCGATCTGATCGGCACTTGTTTCTCCACCATGATGTTTTGCTGATTGGTGGGGAAGCCGGGTGTCGCACCCCCACTGATCAGATATTGATGACCTAAACTAAGAATAGGCCATGCATACAAGACCCCTTTTAATGAAGCCACCACTGAATTAAGATGCCTCCACATATTACAAGTGCCATGCACCTCCTGTTACTCCACTCAGGGACTCAATTACATTTCCTGGGTAATTTATTACATTAAATTGGCATAAATTTTGATAAATTTACTGGGTGGGCTTTGTCACGCCCAATCCCATCTCCATTCACTTTGGGAAAGCTGGCCGGGACTACGTTGCCAAAACTCGCAAAATGTTTGCGCAACTTCGCAAAAATCTTTGCCAACATTCAAGGTGTTTTTCACAAGAATTATGGGAAAACACCGTGATGCAGGTCCTAAGTGGGTATATGCATAATGTGTATACTGGCTTTGTGTGTACCTGTATAATGTGTGTTTTTATTGTGTACATGCATATTTTATTTTATATATGTTTGTGTACATCTACAGTATGTAAAGTGTCGATGTGTGCATAATAAATAAATGCATGTGTGCAATGTGAGTAACATAGAAACATAGAATGTTAGAGTTGGAGAGGACCTCCAGGGTCATCGTGTCCAACCCCCGGCTCAGTGCAGGAGTCACGAAACCATCTCAGACAGATGTCTGTCCAGCCTCTGTGTGAAGACTTCCATTGAAGGAGAATTCACTACCTCTCGTGGCAGCCTGTTCCACTCATTGATCACCCTCACTGTCAAAAAGTTTTTTTCTAATATCTAATCAGTATCTTCTCCCATTTCGTTTCATCCCATTGCCTCTAGTCTTTCTTTGTGCCAATGAGAATAAAGCTGATCCCCCTACAATATGACAGCTCTTCAGATATTGGTAGACAGCTATTAAGTCTCCTCTCAGTCTTCTCTTTTGCAAACTAAACATTCCCAAATCCTCTAACCATTCCTCATAGGACATTGTTTGCAGACCGGTCTCCATCTTCTCTGAACTTGCTCCAGTTTGTCTGTCTTTTTTAAAATGTGGTGCCCAGAACTGGACACCGTATTCCAGATGAGGTCTGACCAAAGAGGAGTATAGGGGGATAATTACTTCACGTGATCTAGACTCTATGCTTCTGGTAATGTAACCCAGACTTGTGCTTTTGCTGCTGCATCACACTGTTGACTCATGCTCAGTCTGTGATCTATTAGTATACCCAAGTCTTTTTCACATGTGCTGTTCCTTAGCCCTATTCCACCCATTCTGTATATGTTTTTTTCATTTTTCTTGCCCAGATGTAGGACTTTGCATTTCTACCTTTTAAAAACCATTCTTTTAGTTACTGCCCACAGTTCCAGTTTGTTTAGATCTATTTGAATCCGCTCTCTCTCTTCTCTAGTGTTATCTATTCCTCCTATCTCATGTGTTTCTGCGTATTTTATATAAAGACGTGTAATGTGTACATGCCTATGTTGTACACGTGTATGTGCATATTTTATGTATGAATGTGTAATGTTTGCATAATGTGAATGTATCAATTCTGCTGTTTATACACGTATGTGTACATGCATACATATGTGATTATGGGTGTTTTATACGCGAGTGTACATTGACGAGGGGGCCCCGATGTATTTCCTGCACAGGGGCCCATTGCTGCTAGTGTCTGCCCCTGAATAGGGTACATAATACATACAAAACATTGCATATTACACCATACTGTATGCCATTAATATATAATTATGGCTCCATCTTTCACTATAAATTGTACTCCCCGCCTCCCTAAATAGATAAAGCATTCATGCTTTATTTTCTGTTTGCTATAGTTGTATGGTACATCTTACAACTCTGAGGAGCGAAATCACCAACAGGGTCCCCAACTTTGATGGGTCTTTAATAGTATTAGTTTTGTCATATGAGCCAAAGGGACCTATTGGCCCCCCTATTTCTCAGGCTACAAGTGTGACTGCAACTCCTACACTCACTATAGTTACACCCCGTCTATGAATTTGCACTTGTCAATAGTCGTACCTACAGTCAACGAGGGCACTTCTAGCAGGGCAGAAATTTAAAGGGATTGACTCATGAGGACCATTCCTTTCTTACAACAGAAGCCGGCAGATGGGACTTCTCTCATCCTCGTGATCAGTTGTTATCACCGGTGACACATATCCCCTACAATGGCCAACGCAGGGGAAATGTATTATTACATGGCAGTTTAAATGAATTTCCATCCAGGCAATGCATAGATTAGCTTTTCTCCATAAAGTCTTTATGGCTACAACTTAAAAGGCACGGCTGTTTAAAGGGAATCTGTCACCAGGTTTTTGGCATCTAATTTGAAAGCGGCATAATGTAGAGACAGAGATCCTGACTCCAGCGATGTGTCACTTACTGGGTTGCTTTCAGTAGTTTTGATAAAATCACTGTTTTATCCATGGGGGATTATTACTAGAGGACTTGTAAATTTACTGCCAAGTAGTCCTCCATATTTATGAGCTTTTTGTTACCCCACCCACACCACTGATTGGCAGCTTTCTGCCTACGTACAGTGCACACATAAAGCTGCCAATCAGTGGTGTGGGCCGGGTTATACAGAGTTCAGCATTTAGAGAACTGCTAGATCTGCAGCAGATAAAACAGGCATTTTTATGAAAATTGCAGCAAGCAGCACAGTAAGTGATACATCGCTGAAATTAGTATCTCAGCCACAACATCATGCTGCCTCTTGAAAAAGCAACATCGAGCATTGCGAAACGCGCGTCAAAGATGCCCCTCACCCGCCTCCAATTGCTGATACCCACCTGCATCCTTTGGTAAGGCCCAAACCCCTTATTGCTTTTCCTTCTCTTTTCCTTATGGCACTGTCCTGGGATATGATGATCTATTTGTATAGACACCGAACTAAGATTCTGTCTACCTGGACTGCACTTTTTGGATTTTTTTTTCAGCTGGAGCCCATTCACTGTTTGCTGTCGTTTATTGGCATTTCTATTGTACCCCTATTTTTTCGTATACTTACTGTTTGATGTATGTAGATATAATAAAAACTATTCTTATACCAATTTAACTCCCGGTTCTCTTATTTCTCAGACAGGGTAGTAAAATCTTGGTGATAGATTTCCTTTAATGTCCATGGAGACTACTGAGTGCTTGATTTGATGTGAAAGGACAAGTAACTGATGTAGGACTATACATAGAGGATAGGACACACGAGGTCTGCCTGGGCGATCAGAAGCGTACTCTATACAGTGCTGGAGACACTGTCAATAATAGGAGAATATAGGACCCTGAAATACTACTCTTGTGGCACTGGCAAATGGTTAAATATTTAGAAATTGTAGAAACACAGTACCAAATAACATTCCTGTTGTCAACCGGGTGTGTCCTTGCACAGTTGGTCTGACACTGTCAGCACTGATTGGATAATATGACAGTGTTCAGAGACATGCACCCAACTGGTAACTCCCAGTTGTCAATTTATTTACAAATTTCTATTTGGAATAACAGAAGAAGTGTACAGCGAAAAAGTTATAGGAAATATATTCATCTGCCTGATGAATCCATAAGAGCCGATGACCTGTTACCAGAGTCCAAGAATAGGGACATTCTATATGCTTCCCAAAATCCACAAATCTGGAAATCCAGGAAGACCAATTATTTCATGTGTGGGCACCCTTACTGAGCAAGTTTCTGGATGGGTAGAGTGTGTTCTTAAACCACTGGTAAAGAGTACACCCAGCTACATTCAAGACACGACGGACCTACTGAATAAACTAGCACAATAGGTCCTCTACCAGAAGGAACCATCCCGGCCACCATGGATGTGGAATCTTTGTATTCTAATATCCCACACAAGGATGGATTAAATGCCTGCAAAATCTTCATAGAAAATACAGGAATTGATGCTGATTCCGTGATGAAACTTACAAAATTCATCCTCACCCACAATTACTTTGAATTTGATAACAACATATATCTACAGGAAACTGGTACAGCGATAAGAAGTAAAATGGCTCCACAGTACGCAAATCTTTTCATGGCCAAGCTTGAAAGTGACTTTTTGTCCTCATGTCCCATCAGGCTTCTGGCCGTTACATTGACAATATTTTAATCATCTGGACGGAGTCTGAGGAACAGCTGAAGACGTTCCATGAACAGTTTAATCGATTGCATCCCACCATTAACCTAACACTCAACTACTCCTGTACTGAAATTAACTTTTTGGTCACCATCATCAAGATACAGAACAATGAAATAGAGACATCCTTGTACCGGAAGCCAATCGACCGTCCTACATACCTTAAATGGGACAGTTTCCATCCAAAACACATAAAAAACTCTATTGTCTACAGCCAAGCCATCAGATACAATCGGATATGTTCCAACCCTATGGATACAGACAAACACCTTGATGGCCTCAGAAAGACCTTTTTGAATCAGGGCTACTATCCAAGAACAATTGAGAACCAGATTACAAGAGCCACCAGAATATCAAACAATAATCTCCTACATTACAAAACCAAACAAGAAAGCAACCGGGCGCCTCTAGTATTGATCTACAATCCAAATCTGGAGGCTCACAGCATCAAATACATGAATTATTGGTATTAAAAGGTAACTTCAAATCTCAGAGAGACAGAAGAGTCTCGGAATATAAACTAATGGTGACCTTTGACACCTTCAGAGCAGGAATGAATGTGTCGCATGGATTTATGTCATTCTACATCAACTAAGGAGTGTGCTCCTTGGGACCTGTTTGGTCATCACAAAACTTGACCAGACCTCAATCACATAACAATAAATCTTTCACACTTCTTATCTATGAACTGCTCCAATATTTACGGCCACATTTGTTTATCCCTCTCCCATACTCATAGTTCTGCTTAACGTCACCTGTTTCATCTATTGCATTATTTATGTGTCCTATTGTGTGTATATATGTGACTCTTCAGATTTCATGTTATATTATGCCTGATGAAGAGGCCTGAGTAGTCTCGAAATCTTGCAACTTGTTACCATCTTTTCAGTTAGCCATTAAAAGGTATCAACCACTGAGGACTCTCAAATCAAAATAGGAAAAGGGGGAATTTAAGCATTTACTAAAGCAGACATGTAAGGAGACCTGGTGGGATTTCAATAAGAATGCAGCTATTTTGGACCTTAACCCCTTAACAACATCTGACGTACTAATACGCGTCTGTGCCCTGGGACTTAAGAGCCAGACCCGTATTAGTACGTCATCGCGATCTCGCGCGCACACAGGCTGTGCGGGCGCGATCGCAGCCGGGTGTCAGCTGATTGTCACAGCTGACACCCGGTACTATGTGCAGGGAGCGGTCCTGCACCGCTCCCAGCACATTAACCCCTGCGATGCTGCGATCGAAGTCGATCGAAGTCGATCGCGGCATTGCGGGGGCAAGGGGAGGTGATCGCCGATACTCACCTCCTCTTCCGGCTTCCAGCGCAGTCTGCAAAGGCTTCCCGGGTGTTGCCATGACGACCCGATGTCGTTATGACAACATCCGGGTCACCAGACAGCAGGAAGATTGTTTGGACATGCGCAGTGCATCTCCAAACAATCTTCACACTGTGCACCGCTGACAGCCTGCATGGCATAGGGATGGTGCTCCATTCCTATGCCATGCAGGCGATCAGAGAAAAAAAAGTGAAAGTCCCAGAGTGGGACAAAGTAATAAAGTGTATAAACTGTCTGAAAGTGGAAAAAAAAAAATAATCCACCAAAAATAAAAATATAATGTACCCATCAATAAATATTATTATAAAAAAACAAAAAAAAAAACAATAAAAGTACACATATTTGGTATCGCCGCGTCCGGAACAACCTGACCTATAAAACTGTCCCACTAGTTAACCCCTTCAGTGAACACGGTAAAAAAAAAAAAAACGAAGCAAAAAACAATGCTTTATCACCATACCGCCAAACAAAAAGTGGAATAACACGCGATCAAAAAGACGCATATAAATAAAAATAGTACCGCTGAAAACGTCATCTCGTCCCGCAAAAAACAAGCCGCCATACAGCTCCATCAGCCGAAAAATAAAAAAGTTATAGCTCTCAGAATAAAGTGATGCTAAAAAATATTTTTTTCTATAAAATAGCTTTTATTGTGTATAAGCGCCAAAACATAGAAAAATGATACAAATGTGGTACCGCTGTAAACGTACTGACCCAAAGAATAAAGCTACCTTATCAATTTTACCACACGCGGAGCAGAATAAAAAAAAAAAAAAAAACAATTCCTGAATTGTTGGTTTTTGTTTATTCTGCCTCCCAAAAATCGGAATAGAAAGCGATAAAAAAATGTCACGTGCCTGAAAATGGCACCAATAACAACGTCAAGTGTGCCCAAACTTTGGAGCTCCCCCACAAGTGACCCCATTTTGGAAACTAGACCCCCCAAGGCACCTATCTAGATTCATAGTGAGCACTTGGAACCCCAGGTGCTTCACAAATTGATTCATAAAAATGAAAAAGTGGTTTTTTTTTCACTTTTTAATTTTTATGAAGCAATTTGTGAAGCACCTGGGGGTTCCAAGTGCTCACTATGCATCTAGATAGGTGCCTTGGGTGGTCTAGTTTCCAAAATGGGGTCACTTGTGGGGGATCTCCAAAGATTGGGCACAGAGGGGCTCTCCAAACGCAACGTGGTGTCCGCTAACAATTTGAGCCGATTTTCCATTCAATTTGTTAGCGGATACTATGTCGCGTTTGGAGAGTCCCTGTGTGCCCAAACATTGGAGCTCCCCCACAAGTGACCCCATTTTGGAAACTATACCCCCCAAGGCACCTATCTAGATGTGAGCACTTGGAACCCCCAGGTGCTTCACAAATTGATTCGTAAAAATGAAAAAGTGTTTTTTTTTCACTTTTTCATTTTTACGAATCAATTTGTGAAGCACCTGGGGGTTCCAAGTGCTCACTATGCATCTAGAAGGGTGCCTTGGGGGGTCTAGTTTCCAAAATGGGGTCACTTGTGGGGGAGCTCCAAAGTTTGGGCACAGAGGGGCTCTCCAAACGCAACGTGGTGTCCGCTAACAATTTGAGCCGATTTTCCATTCAATTTGTTAGCGGATACCATGTTGCATTTGGAGAGTCCCTGTGTGCCCAAACATTGGAGCTCCCCCACAAGTGACCCCATTTTGGAAACTAGACCCCCCAAGGCACCTATCTAGATGCATAGTGAGCACTTGGAACCCCCAGGTGCTTCACAAATTGATTCGTAAAAATGAAAAAGTGTTTTTTTTTTCACTTTTTCATTTTTACGAATCAATTTGTGAAGCACCTGGGGGTTCCAAGTGCTCACTATGCATCTAAAAAGGTGTCTTGGGGGGTCTAGTTTCCAAAATGGGGTCACTTGTGGGGGAGCTCCAAAGTTTGGGCACACAGGGGCTCTCCAAACACAACATGGCGTCCGCTAATTATTCAAGCAAATTTTACAATCAAAAAGTCAAATGGCGCTCCTTCCCTTCCGAGCCCCGCCGTGCGCCCAAACAGTGTTTTTTCCCCAAATATTGGGTATCTGTGTGCCCAGGGGAAATTGCACAACAAATTTTGGGGTCCATTTTTTCTTGTTACCCCTGTGAAAATAAAAAAAATTGGGTCTAAAGTAACATTTTTGGGAAAAAGTTAAATGTTCATTTTTTTCTTCCACATTCAAAAAATTCCTGTGAAGCACCTGAAGGGTTAATAAAGTTCTTGAATGTGGTTTTGAGCACCTTGAGGGGTGCAGTTTTTAGAATGGTGTCACTTTTGGGTATTTTCTGTCATAAAGACCTCTCAAAGTGATTCAAATGTGATGTGGTCCCTAAAAAAATGGTTTTGTAAATTTTGTTGGAAAAATGAGAAATCGCTGGTCAACTTTTAACCCTTATAGCTCCCTAACAAAAAAAATTTTGGTTCCAAAATTGTGCTGATGTAAAGTAGACATGTGGGAAATGTTATTTATTAACTCTTTTGTGTGACATATCTCTCTGATTTCAGGGCTTAAAAATTCAAATTTTGAAAATTGCAAAATTTTCAAAATTTTCGCCAAATTTCCGTTTTTTTCACAAATAAACGCAAGTGATATCGAAGAAATTTTTCCACAATCATGAAGTACAATATGTCACGAAAAAACAGTCTCAGAATCAGGGGGATCCGTTGAAGCGTTCCAGAGTAATTACCTCATAAAGTGACAGTGGTCAGAATTGTAAAAATTGGCCTGGTCATTAACGTGCAAACCACCCTCGGCGCTTAAGGGGTTAAAGGGACTCTGTCAGCACAGAATGACTGTTCAAACCAAGTACAGATGGTCAGTGACCTGTGGCGCCCCAGAGTTTCAGTCGCCACAGAGGTACTGCACCTCACCCAGAGGTGTGGTATCTCAGGTAAGGAGGGAGTGCTGCCCGGAACCCCAACACCTGCATCTGTGGCGCCCCTGAGGGTTCAGTTGCCACAAGGGTACTGCACCTCAGAATGAGGTGTGGTATCTCCTCTCCAAGGTAAGGATGGAGCACCACACAGGACCCCAACCACGCATTCAACACTACACCACTCCAGTTCTGAAGGGGGCCTAAAAGCACCATAGTGCTGCCCCGGTCCGGAATGGAGGAGTTGGGAGGAACCAAAGTTAGGGGGAACCAAGTAGTGAGTGAGGGTGGAGGAAGCACTTTACTTAAGCACTTAATAGAATCATATATAACTGGAGGCCATTTTAATAACCGCGTCTTTAGTCGTGGGTCTTTTGGGACGGCGGGTCAGCACAAGGCTGCAGCCGCCTCAGGGTCCACGGTTCCCGGTCTCAGGCCTCGAGACGGGGGATTGGGGCAGAGTTAAAACCGGCTCTGTCCCCGGTCAGAGTCCAACCAAGAAGGTCCAGGAGGGGAGCAGAGGAGTTAGGCTCCACAGGCGAAAGGATCTCAGGGGGTGCGGACGGTGCGGAGTCGCCACCTGCATACCTTACTCTGGCCCTGCCAGAGAGACCCTGCTGCAAGAGGGGGTACCGGTCCCCGATTATCTGACTTTGCACTTCACGTCTCTGTCGGAAAAGTCCGGAGGCTTATGTGGATCCCAGGGGGATACGGACGGAAGCGGAGTCGCCACCTGTATTCCCTAATCTGAGTTCATCCAGAGGGACCCGGCCTTACACCAAGTTCTCACCACTAGTAACCAAGAAGGGCACCCAGTCGGTCCGGGAGCTACACGCTACCCATCACGGACATCGCAGTACCCGTACGGGACACAGTGGGGGACATAAGGCGGGAGAAGTACAACAGGAGAGAAACACTTTAGAGCGGGGGTCCTGTCAAGTGCTCCTGAACTACCTGGAGTGTGCTGAACCCCACCCTGGCGGCCGCAGCTCGCCGTGTGACAGCAGAGAGAAGCTCTGAGCTGAGAAAGCACCACCGTGAGTAAAGACTTAGATGACTTCGAATATTGCCTCTGTCTGTTCTTTTCCTCCGCGGCGCTGCACCCGCCAACGCTCTATCCTGCATACCTTCTCTTACGCTGCCCTGAGGCCCCGCTCCACCTGTGGGGAGCCGCACCAACTAAGCTGCCTGACCATGGGCCTCAGAGGACTGTAGCAGCGCTGGTGATCCTCACCAGACACCACAGGTGGCGTCACGAACATTCCCCTTTCCCGTACACCTTTCCCCCCATTAACTCTTGCTTTTAAGAGTGACCCCAGGGTACGGCCCCAGGAGCCGGCCACCGCGGCATCCCCCAAAACTAACAGCAAGGCCCGGGCACTGAGTCGCCCCCATCATCACCCTGGGCGCGTCATCTCTTCCTGGCGTAATGAACAGGATTTCGTGCCCATGGCAATGGCAGAAGTCTATACCCATTGCCATCGGGTACTGTGCACCTTTCCTAAAGACTGTATTTCCACATTCAATGTGGCGCCCACCCAAGAAGAACGGGCTCCATTATGTGCAGGGACAACAACAACAACCTAAGCCCTCCCACCGTGGGCCAGGTTCTCCAATGGCGCCAAAAGCTCAGACCGCCCATTGCCTTAGAGACTGTCTGCATAATTGTATCCATCAAGACGGATGGGACGTCCCAAGGAGTGCCCGTCTGCGAGCAGCCACTGAACCGCCCTCGAAAGAAGAGGAGAAAGAGAGGGAGACAAGGTGTGGCCTGGGCAAGTCTAGACAGACCACCCCTGGCAGCTGCGATGGAAGGAGAAGAGGAAGTGCCCTCCGTCGTTGGCCTACCAGCAGCCACCTCCCTCACCCTGGAGGGATACAGCATACAACTAACGGCAGAGGAGACCGAGTTCCTCCGCGGTGAGACACAGGACCTGACCCGAAGACTCGAGGAGGCCCAGCGGAGAGCAGCCGAGGAGTGGAGAGATGACCTGCTGGGGAAGCTTGCGGCCCGACGCCAAGACCCACCAGCGATGCCCCAGCCCAGGCGGAGAAGGAGATGTACCAGGAGGCCGCATGCAGCCCAGGAGCGGGTAAGCAAGAAATCCCTGCCCCGGGCGCTGAGTGTGCCGACCTCCTCCTGGACCTCCTACCGTCACCTCCATCACGGGCGCCACCGTTTGGGAGCAGCTACTCGCCCCGGAACCTGAGGCCCAAGCCACCACAGCCATCGGAAGCCTGCAACCCCTCACGCTCCCGGAACTGCCAGCACCTGCCCTCACCTGGGTGTACTCACATCCAAACCCGGACTGGTCCGCAAGAGTCGAGGACCAGCAGCGGCCCCCGTTAACGCCATTACCAGCACCCCCGGTTGCTTGCCCAAAAGCGGAGGAGTTTAGATGGGACAACCAGGGGGGGGGATCTAATGGGGTTTCCCCGGGAGACCCAAGCTGAGGCTCGACGGCGAAGGAGCATTGCAGAAGTGAGCTCCTCCAGGTAGAGAAGGAGCGGCGTGCCCGGAGGGTCCGCTGTGAAAAGTTGGAAGTGCGGCCAAAAGCTGCAAAGCCCAAGCCAGGCAGGCGGAGGCCTCCCGTTTCAGTCCCCGGGAGGAAGGACTAATCATCCGGTTCCACCAGGAAGCGGGCTGGGGTTTCATCCGCAGCCCCCAGTTCAATTACGACGTCTTCGTCAACCGGCGAGATGTTAAATCCCACCTGGAACAGGGCCACCCAGACCGTAACTTGTACCCGGGAGATCTAGTCTCCTACACCCGCCACCACGGAGTCCGCGGGTGGTACGCCCTAGAGGTGCACCGGGTAGTCAAGGAGGATGCCCCCCTGCGCATTGCCACTGGAGACCGGTCCGGTTCTGTGGGCAAACATGAACCGTACCCCCGGTGGGGATACCATCAGTAATGCGGCCCCGGAGGCTGAACTTCCATGTTTCTTTCGGTTGTACTTATGTTTTATTAAGACATTATGCCTGCGGACGGTGAGCAGTCAACAGACTGGATTGTAAATAGTTTGTACCTACTAAGGTGCCCCCTATTGGTTTTATAGGCACAACAGCTGACCTCAGAAGCAAAACCTGTCTGGGTGGCACTAACGGAGGTCCAACTCAGGATCGCCATGCCCTGCAGCCACCCCAGGGCACTTAAATAATATTTTCTACTGTTTTTCTATATGTATAATGTCTTGGTAATTATAATGTATAAACTGCAACGTTTAATAAGGTGCCTCCCATAAAGGGAAGATTGTTATTGTTATGAAAAATATTTTTGAATGTCTGAAAATACCCTGTCTTTGCTCTATTTCAGCCCGCGGACGTGCTGTGTTTCACCAGGGGGGAATGTGGCGCCCCTGAGGGTTCAGTCGCCACAGGGGTACTGCACCTCAGAATGAGGTGTGGTATCTCCTATCCAAGGTAAGGATGGAGCACCACACAGGACCCCAACCACGCACTCAACACTACACCACTCCAGTTCTGAAGGGGGCCTAAAAGCACCATAGTGCTGCCTGGTCCGGAATGGAGGAGTTGGGAGGAACCAAGTAGTGAGTGAGGGTGGAGGAAGCACTTTACTTAAGCACTTAATAGAATCATATATAACTGGAGGCCATTTTAATAACCGCGTCTTTAGTTGTGGGTCTTTGGGACGGCGGGTCAGCACAAGGCTGCAGCCGCCTCAGGGTCCATGGTTCCCGGTCTCAGGCCTCGAGACGGGGGATTGGGGCAGAGTTAAAACCGGCTCTGTCCCCGGTCAGAGTCCAACCAAGAAGGCCCAGGAGGGGAGCAGAGGAGTTAGGCTCCACAGGCGAAAGGATCTCAGGGGGTGCGGACGGAGCAGAGTCGCCACCTGCATACCTTATTCTGGCCCTGCCAGAGAGACCCTGCCGCAAGAGGGGGTACCGGTCCCCGATTATCTGACTTTGCACTTCACGTCTCTGTCGGAAAAGTCCGGAGGCTTATGTGGATCCCAGGGGGATACGGATGGAGCGGAGTCGCCACCTGTATTCCCTAATCTGAGTTCATCCAGAGGGACCCGGCCTTACGCCAAGTTCTCACCACTAGTAACCAAGAAGGGCACCCAGTCGGTCCGGGAGCTACACGCTACCCATCACGGACATCGCAGTACCCGTACGGGACACAGTGGGGGACATAAGGCGGGAGAAGTACAACAGGAGAGGAATACTTTAGAGCGGGGGTCCTGTCAAGCGCTCCTGAACTACCTGGAGTGTGCTGAACCCCACCCTGGCGGCTGCAGCTCGCAGTGTGACAACAGAGAGAAGCTCTGAGCTGAGAAAGCACCACCGTGAGTAAAGACTTGGATGACTTCAAATATTGCCTCTGTCTGTTCTTTTCCTCCGCGGCGCTGCACCCGCCAACGCTCTATCCTGCATCCCTTCTCTTACGCTGCCCTGAGGCCCCGCTCCACCTGTGGGGAGCCGCACCAACTAAGCTGCCTGACCACGGGCCTCAGAGGACTGTAGCAGCGCTGGTGATCCTCACCAGACACCACGGGTGGCGTCACGAACATTCCCCTTTCCCGTACACCTTTCCCCCCATTAACTCTTGCTTTTAAGAGTGACCCCAGGGTACGGCCCCGGGAGCAGGCCACCGCGGCATCCCCCAAAACTAACAGCAAGG
This sequence comes from Phyllobates terribilis, assembly GCF_046119375.1. Taxonomy (NCBI): domain Eukaryota; kingdom Metazoa; phylum Chordata; class Amphibia; order Anura; family Dendrobatidae; genus Phyllobates; species Phyllobates terribilis. Next base: position 210,027,475 of record NW_027362769.1, on the reverse strand, counting down.
CCCGGGCGCCGAGTCGCCCCCATCATCACCCTGGGCGCGTCACATTCAACACTACACTACTCCAGGCCGGCTGGAAGGGCAAGACACAATGTATGTTCCTGCTGAGCCCTGACCCTGGCTGGAGTGGGGGGGAACCCAGAGGTAGGGGGAACCAGTAGTGGGTGTGGGTGGAGGAAGTAGTTAGGGGAAGCACTTTGGTAGGAGATATAAATAGGGAAGGCATCTTTTTGGTGGCAGGTCAGTAGTAGAAGACAGTTCAGAAGAACAGTTTGGGAGCAGAGTCTCAGTAGGAGCTCTGCTCCACAAGTAGGGCCTGGTCTGGTGGCCCCGGAGGGGAGCAGGGAGTAGGCTCCGTTCTAAGAAGGGATCCTAGGGGGTACGGCGAGTGCAGGATGGCACCCGTATGCCCCGAATCTGTCAGAAGACAGAGGGATCGTAAGCCGCATTCTAATCCCCGTGAGGGTCAAGCAGGTCTGTGAATTCCGACGGACAGGAGGGACTTCAGAGCACCTGAGCAGGATTGAGAGTGGGCAGCGCAGGGCAGGAGGGAGAAAGACCCAGTGTGTAGTCGGTCTGGCTAGGAACACGAGAAAGTGGGGTTCTGTCAGGTACTCCTAATCTGCCTGAGGAAGAGCTGAACCTCTGCCTGGTGAACGCAGCGCGACGCGGGAGGCTGTAAGCTGACAGTGCACCCTGATGAACTAAAGAACTGTGAGTAAAGACTCGGATGACTGCACCGCACCGCCTCTGTCCATTATTTCATCCGCGCCATCTTTCCCCCTGCACTACAACGCCCAGCGCAACCTTCACCGCCTTACACTGCCCTGGAGCAAGCTCTAACTGTGGAGAGCCACACCATCCCTGCTGCCGTAACACCAGCTCCAGAGGACTGCTCCGCAGCGGCGGCTCCCTTTAGCCGCATTCCACAGGTGGCATCACAAACACTTACTATAAATCTCCTAATAATATCCCCTTTTTGCACTGACCGCCCTGGGTCACGGACCGGGCCAGCCACCGTGATATCCCCTACCGGCGTACGCAGAGGCCCGACTGCCGAGTACCCCACGGCCCTGGGGGCGCGTCAGACCCATGGTGGGGCCAATCATTTATATACACCTTCCATCTGCTTGGTTTCCATCTATCTCTTCCCTTCTCTGGCCCTGTGAACCTGGAGCTGTCAATGAAAAAAGAGGGAGATGGAGATAGCGGGAAACCAAGCAGGTAGGAAGGTCTATTTAAATGATTGGCTCCACCATGATGCACCAAGCGGCGGGACTTGGTTTGAACAGTCATTCTGTGTTGACAGAGTCCCTTTAAGGAGGCAAGAATCATTCATCATCTCACCACTGGATAGGTGATAAATACTAAATTGGTGGAGGTTAAGTACTAGGATCACCACTGATTGCAAAAATGAGGGACACTATTCCCCCCAGCCATAACACAGCGGCCAGGAGTAGATTGAATGAAGCTGCTGTTGGGCGTGCTCTCTGCCACTTCACGTTATTCTACAGTATATAAAGCATTGAGAATGTTACATGTTTTGCTTTATCCACAAGTTTCAGCCTATGTTATTGTCCTATATTGTAGATTAATATGTATTCATATACTGCCATCATTATCTATGAGGCTGAACCCTGTAACATTTAAAACAAGCTCACACATGAAAATGATGCATAATAACAAAGATTTACAATCATCAAATGACAGATCACAAATGCTCCACTTTCCAGTTATATGACCGCCTAATAAGATGCTAACAATTGTATAGATTGTGGGTTTATGAGACGACCATGCTCCAAATCAGGGTGACCTTTTCCTGCTACAGGTTGTCACCGGAGCATTGTAGATGGGATTTCTACAGAAATGCAATAACAAAGACTCACGCATTTGGTCCATGAGAACAGAGTCTGTGACCTTTATACCATTGTTCATACAATCCTTTAGAAAAAGAACAAAGAAATAAACTGTACAAAGCTGAGTACAAAAACACTCCACATGAAATATATATTATTTTTTTTGCTATCAGATTGATAGAGGCTTCTGTCACAGACAATAATATATAAAACAATTCTATTAGGGATTTTGTAGTTTTATAGCCAGGTATATGGGTAACCTAATATACCAAATTATCATCACTTTCATATGTAGGTTGAAACACAGTCATTGACTAAAACAGAAATAGCAGTGTAAGACACTTAAAAACGAAGTAAGGAACGACCAAACTCCGCTAAAAGGTGAGGTTGTAGAAGACAACGACCGAACTTTGCTAAAAGGTGAGGTTGTAGAAGACAACGACCGAACTTTGCTAAAAGGTGAGGTTGTAGAAGACAGTTTCATGTCAAAAATCATACACAGGGGAAGATTGAGCACTGTAACAAGGCACAAGGTAGTTATACTGCATCAGCAAGTGTTTTAAGATGTGCAGTACAAACACTTTTGAAAACGCATCAAGAAATTGATGACGTTGAGGATTGTAGGCACAATGAATTTCCAAGAAAATCTAATGCAGCAGATGAAAAGATACATCAGGCGTACTTCCCTTTTGAAAATGGAAGATGTAAAGCTGTGCCATTAGCTCAAAACTAGCAGCGACTTGCGGGACCAAGCTAAACCCATGTACAGTTTGGAGATGTCTGGCTAGAAGTGGTTTTCACAGAAGAATTTTAGCAAAAGAGCCATACCTTTGAAATGGAAACAAGGCCAAGTGACTCAACTATGCACAAAAAACTGAAACTCTGGTGCAGAAAATAATGCAGCACGTGCTCAGGATTGATGAGTCAAAATGTGAAATATTTGGCTATAAAAGATATAGACCACAATACTATATTCACTTGTAGATTCAATTCCTCCATTAAACTTCCTTCCATGACAAGATAAATGGTGATATGTACTAAACCTATTGGGGATAGACACATCTGCATTCCACCTGACTTTACCTAGTGTTACGTGGGTTTCATCTTTATAGTGAATCGACGTTTCATTCTTTTATTGTTACCTGTAAACTGGTCTGGTTAATATGGCTGAACCCCCGATCTGACACATAATGAAACTTTTTTATTCTGACCCTAATTAATCAAAATAATAAAGTTGGTCTAATCCAAACAGAAATATGTCTGAAACGTTAAAATAAAACTATTATTTTGTTTAGTAAGAGGTTTTTTAGGGCTTCACAGAGATGGAAACAAGGCTACAAAGACCACTTTATATTAAGAAAGAAAGAGGTAGCTCCTCTTAGTAAGCACCTGTTCACACCTATTTCTTATAGTGGAAGTGCCATCATTTTCTTTGTCACTTTATATTAAGGTCATTTACAGACATCCTATCAGGGCACATTAACTTTGGGCAGATTTTGGCTTTACATACAGTATACAAATGAAGTGGCGAATGTCTTTGTCCTAATTGTTGTATTGTTTTAATACATGGTATCAAAAGTTAAAGAGGGTCTTTCATAAAATTTTTCATGTTGAACTGGACACATGATGTAAAAGTGGCTGCAGAACTGAGTAGTATGTTTTATTTATGTTGTGACGATATTGGCAATCAAAGTATTTGGCACCTAATGAGTTAACTTTTGTTAAGTCCAAGCGGTTGTTATCAGAGCTTTCACTGGGGGTGTGTACTTCTTTTTCCTGTATTATGCTAACCAATCATAAGCAGGCAGAAACACACAGCAGAAAAAGAACATGCCTCACCATAGATTAGAGCAGGCTTATCAATGTGTGAGACGTATGACAGGTAGCCCTGATATCCTGCTCTAAACTCCTGCATGATTAGAATGTGTAGATGACTAACATCTTTCAGTTAAGGTCCCGGCAATCAGTATGGGGAGAGGTGTAGCACAACTGAGTTTAGTTATGTCATATTACAAATCCATCTATCAGCTTTTCTCTTCTCATAGCGAGTTCACCTCTGCTGTGCTGGCCCTCCCTACACACTGCCTGCCTAAAGATGTGTCAGTCATCACACTAAGGGCTGTTGTGCTCAGGGCAACCTGTACTCACTCTACAGTGAGATAAGAGCAGTGTGTCATTACATCTTGCACAGAAGTAGTCCAGAATAGACTGCTCCTGTGTGAGAGGTAATGACAACCTGCTTTCACTACAGAACTAGTACAAGCTGCTTTAGAACAACAGACATAAGTGTAATTACATCTAACGCAATAAGAAACCTGCTCTAAACTATGGTGGGGGAGTGTTCTTTCTCAAGTGTGTTGATACCTGGTTATGATTGGTCAGCATCATACAAGAGAATAAGAACACGCCCTTCAGTAAAAACTCTCTAACACCCACATGGACTTAACAAAAGTTGACTTATTAAGTGCTAAATCCCTTGAGGTAAAATAAAAAAAACATTTTTTTTCCACTCTGTTGCCACTATTATATTGTGTGTCCAGTTCAACATGAAACATTTGGTGAAAGTCCTCTTTAAGTTTCATGGAATTTTGCTATCTATTCTTCTGTGTTTTGAGTTGTTCAGAAACATCCAAGTGGCTTACTCTCTTGATTTGTGATTAGGTTAGCAATATCACTACCTCCAATAACAGTAAATTAGTGTATGCTGTTTACCCACTGCATGCCAACAAACCATCTTCACCCTTTCCCAATCCTCTGATTAGTTCAAATGAGTCGCAGAATGCCTTTACAAGACAAGGGACACATGAGCATTGTCATGGGAAAATGCTGCTATCCGTGATACAATTCTGCATTCTCTGGCATCAGAATCTACATAGTGATGAATGTATCATCATCAGTAAGCACGGCGACATCTGTTTTTGTAATCCTCATTGGAATAGCTTGCAAATAGTATTCAGTAAACTAATGAATCTTACTTAAAAAAAAAGCAAGTCAGAAAATCATATAAATGCCAAGCGTGGTAAAAAAAAAAAAATAAGCCAGCAAGGTAGAGACATAGATTGAAATATGGTATAAGAGTGATTGCTGAAAATCTTACAATAAAAGAAAAAATCTATTACCAAATGTAAAAAATAAATAAATCAGGAATGAATTGTACACCTTTTATGCTTAAAATATATTCATCCGGAAAGTGCGCCAAGTCAAGAAGTCAATTTTTTGCAAAATTAGATGAGGGATTATCTAAACAGCCGTCGCCCGTGCTTCAGACTCTCAATAATATGTGACTTATTGATGATGCTACTTGTCTCGAAATAACACTAAATGCTCCTGAGTGGTAGCTAGATGTCTGTTCTCTCATTACACAGTCATTTCAGGAGAGTGCTGGAGGGTATATCCCATTGTGTGAGGGGCTATAGGGGCATTATCATGTGTGTGGGGGAACACTGGGAGTATCGTAATGTGTGTGGGGCATCATTGTGTAAAGGGGCACAGTGGTGTCATCATACTGTGAACGGGCGTTATAATGTGTATAGGGGTCATCATACTGTGTGGTGGCATTGTAGGTGCATCATACTGTGTGTGTAAGGATTCAATACGGATGCATCTTTGGGGCAACATACGGCATGGAAGCCATAAAAGGGGTACTAAACAGTTTGGGAACACTAAGTGGTATCATTAGGAGATTATTATTGTGTGGTCATACAAAAGGAACTTGGCGGGGTAGGAGTGTGACTTAGCTGTCCTTCAGAGTTGTGTGGTATGCCCGTGTGCTGTGACATTACTATAATATCCATCTGCTGAGACATCACTATTTGTTATTACTGTGCTGTGAAGTCACCATTTACTACCCTTACATTTAAGAGGATTTGTCAGCAGGTCAAAAATAGACAAATTTTTCTTTGATTTTATTCCCTCTGCTCCCATGAGTATACTAATTTTAGGTTTGTATTATTTAAAATCCACCTTATAGTTCCAGAATATAGAGGCTTTTTTGTGTAGCTATTTTTATGTTTTTTTTTTTTTGCTCATTGGGTAATTATGTGGAGCAGCCTGAAGATACGTCCTCAGAGGATCCTGTGAGCAACACTCTGGGCTCATTCACACGTCATGTACGAGATGAACTGACCGAGTCTCATCAGTGATTATGGTCAGTTTTATCAGAGTTTCGTCTGAGTTTGTCTAAGTTTCATCAGTTTTTCTCATACGTGAAAAAAAAAAAAAAATGTTTCTCCACCTTTTCCGAGTGCTGTCTGATTTTTTTCTCGGACCCATAGACTTGAATTGCCGATTTTGACTTGACGCTCGGATCAAAATTGGACATGTCTTTGCGATTTTGGCCCCATTGACTATTGTAGGTACGAGCTCTATCTGTGAAAAACACGGATAGCACTCATAAGCAAAGAACGGATGCCTGGATGAGCCCTTTCTTGTAAAGACCATAAAAATTAGCGCTAAGTTAAAAGGCCCATATCTTTGAAATTGTATGGCGGTAATGCTTAGGGGAGCAGCAGAAATAAAATAAGAGCAAAAAAATGGACACTTTTCAACTGACAGCTCTTCTTTAATGTATTTGTGACCTATATACTGTGGCATCATTGTATTTATTATAGCTTTATTGTGACATCACTGTGTTTATTACCTCTGTATTGTGGACTTCATTAATACCTTTTTTGTGATATTAGGTTTCCTCATCCCTATATTATGACATCACTATATTTATTATGCCTTTATTGTGACATCACTATCACTGCCTTTATTAACCCTGCACTGTGACATCACTGTGTTGTATTACTTCTATAGTGTGACATCACTCTGTCTGGTAACCTGTATAGTGACAGCACTTTGTTTACTATTTCCGTCCTGTGATATCAGTATTTATTATTCCTGCACTGTGACATCATTGAGTTTTTTATTCCTGTATACATCACTCTATCTAGTAGATATGTATAGTGACATCACTTTATTATTTCATTACTGTGATCTCAGTATTTATTAACAGAATCACATAGTTTGCAGTCCGCTCACCATCCTGGTAGCTCTGCTCTGAACTTGCTCCAGTTTTAGCTTTGCATCCCCAAAAGCTTCATAGAAACATGAAAGGGCAGAGTTGGAAGGGACCTCCAGGGTCATCGTGTCCAACCCCCTGCTCAATTTACTAAACCATCTCAGACGGATGTCTGTCCAGCCTCTGAAGACTTCCATTGAAGGAGAACTCACCACCTCTCATGGCCGCCTGTTCCAATCATTGATCACCCTCAGTGTCAAAAAGTATTTTCTAATATCTAATCTGTATCTTCTCACTTTCAGTTTCATCCCATTGCTTCTGGTGCTTCCACGTGCAAATGAGAATAAAGCTGATCCCTCTACACAGTGACATCCCTTCAGATATTTGTAGACAGCTATTAAGTCTCCTCTCAGTTTTCTCTTTTGCAAGCTAAACATTCCCAAATCCTCTAACCCTTCCTCATAGGACATTGTTTGCAGACCGGTCACCATCCTGGTAGCTCTTTTCTGAACTTGCTCCAGTTTCTTCATGTCTTTTTTAAGATGTGGTCCCCAGGACTAGACACAGTATTCCAGTTGATGTCTGACCAAGGGAGTAAAGGGGGGTAATTACTTCATGTGATCTACACTCTGTGATTCTCTTAATACATCCCAGAACTGTGTTTGCCCTTTTTGCTGCTGCATCACACTGTTGACTCATGTGCAGTCTGTGATCTATAAGTATCCCAAAGACTTTTTCACACGTGCTGTTGCCTAGTTTTATTCCTCCCATCCTGTAGATGTAATTTTCATTTTTCTTGCCCAGATATAGAATCTTGCATTTCTCCTTGTTGAATACCATTCTATTAGTCATTGCCCATTGTTCAAGCTTCTCTAGATCCTTCTGAATCCTTATTATCCCTGTACTGTTACATCACTGTGGTTATCGTCTCTGTATTGTGACATGGCATTGTGTTATGCCTGTATTATGACATTGCAGATTGGTGAGATACCAGTCTGTACATTATCCATATTCTTTGACATGGCAGTAAGAATATTTTCTGTGCAGATGTAGACACATCACTGTGTCACAACATAGCAGAATGCATCTAAGAGAATAACATAAATTGCCTGTAAAGTTTGGCATCCTGCAACAGCTGTAATATTGCGTTCAGAAGCATTAAACTAAATTTCTGGACTTTGGTTGATATGAAATTGGCCACTGTTTAGCTAAAAAATATCAAACGGGTAGGAAATAGAAAACTCCAGTTTTCTACAGAATTGAGTGCCTGACAATGTTTTATGATCTGATTTGTAAATTAATGAATTATTCTGTGTATTCATATAAAAGTGTCCTATTGCGCTGAGACAGAATATCATTACTGCATAAATAGACACAATGCGCTTGTAATTACACACTAGGACATGACATAACATGCTTTATGAATCCACCGCAGCATTCCTGGGAATAAAAATGTTTGTTGCCGTTGACGCGCCCCTGGGCCTGTGTCGCGCTGCGTTGCGCACGCGGGAGCTTACCCGGAGCCGGATCTTTTGAGGGCTGTAGTCTCGTGGCAGCGATCCGGTCCGTGCCCAGGGAGTCAGACTAAGTGGCGCTGTATTAGCAGTAGATGTTGGACGACTACGCCACCCGTTGAGTACAGCTAAGGAGCTGCTGCTGCAGGGCAGACCGCTGAGGCCGGTGGTAGGATTGTGCAGCGTGATAGTATAACCCCCAACGGGAGGGGTAAGGCCTCAGGGCAGCCGACGTGGATGATGGGGGTAGCAGGGACCACTCGGAGACGGTACGGTGTAGTTCAGGGTCTTTACTGGTGACAAAGATAGACCCTCCCGGAGTACTGGCTAGCGATTGGGGCCTGGTCAGTCCTTGAGCAGATGGGATCTCCCCTGGCCAGGCGGAGTTGTAGGCCTCCCAAACTAACGATACTCTTCTGGCTACCTTGCTAGAGGCGGGTATAAGTAGCCCACGTCCCTGAGTGTACCGTGTGGTGCTCACCCGTATGGCCGGTGACTCGGGGCCTTCTAGTAGCTTCCGCTCCACGACGGCGGTGCTGGTCCCATGCGTGTGACCGTGCCTTCGGGTTTCTTGGCCAGAGGACCTGAAATCCCCTGCCGGGCGGTTTCTGCTGCTGGGTAAAGATTAGTCCCCACAGCCTCGGACTCCGGGTCCGGTGATAGCTTCTCAGTCAGGGCGAGCTCTGCAGCTGCCAGCCCCTGACTCCTTATAGCACTGCTCCCACAGAGCTCCTGATGTTCTTCTCCTATATCTGCTGCTCTTCTCTGTCTCTACTTCTTCTCTACTCACTAACCCTGCCTCAGCCCTAGGTTTATCTAGGGGAAGTTCTTCCCCTCCCAGGACTGGGCAGGAGGTGTGGCATGCACAGGATCCCTGACCAAGAGACCTCCCACCTGCTCTCAGACATAGCATTGCTGTTACTGTGGAAACCAGACCCCTGGGGTGCCACATTCCCCCCTAGTGAAATTTAGTACTCCGGGACTAAACATATTTTTAAACAGAACAAGGTATAAACAATAATAGTACAATAAGAAAAACATATAAAGATGGTTACGGCGTGTCCGCAACCGGGTGCAGTCTTTGAAGAAAAGCAAGGTGTCCATTTCACCAAAACAGGGAGACGTAACCAGGTAGGGGTCTGTCCTGCCCCGAGTCCTTAACAGTCTTTAGTCCATTCCTAGGTTACGCTCCAACCATGTACAAGGATTCCCGGTAAATCCACCAAGGACTCCTATAAATAACTAGAAACACATAATTATACACAAGCAACAAGAAAAACAGGTAACCACAAATAAAACAATTTATACACTTCAAATCCTCCAACGTGCGGGTAACTGGCCTCTAGTGGCCCTAGTGGACCTACGGAGCTGACTGTCTAGCCCTGAACTACAGGGTGTAGGAGCTGTCAAGGGTAAACTGGGCAGCTGTCTACCGGCTCTTTGGCTCACTAGGGGTACGGCAGGCTCACTATAAGCAGAGGGTTGATCCTCCTGTTCTGCTTGTGTGGAGTCTTCTGCCTCCTGGACCGGCTGCTCTTCCAGCTCTACCTGTTGCTCCGTAGGCACTTGGGATGCTGGTTGGAGGAACGTGAGGACGGGTACCACAACTGCACCATTGACTTGAGTCCAGGACCGAGGGAAGTCTCCGAGCACAGTACTAACCATATCTTCCCTTTCCTCTACGGGTCGATGGTCTTCTTGTTCCTCTTCAGGGTTCCGTAGCTGTTCAGGACACTTCTTCAGGTGATCCCGGGATACAATGGCTATGGTCTCCCCTCCGTCTTTACTGATGGTACAGACTTTCGGGTTCTCGTGGCTTGAGGGCAGTACGGTGTACGGGTCCTTCTCCCACTGGTCGTCCAACTTGTGGAGCCGTCTTTTCCTCTTCAAGACCTGCTCTCCGGGTACCAGGGGAACAGCGGGAGCATACTGGTTGTAAGTTTTCTCTTGTCTTTCCCTAGCCTGACAGAGACTTCGCTCCACGTTCTCCTGTACTTTCCGGTACTGCTGCTGCCTCTCTGTGTCCCAGTCTGCTTCTGGTGAAGTGTCCTCGGGTGTCAGGACTCCCATTTCCAGGTCAACAGGTAACTTACCAGGTCTCGCCCTCATTAGGTAAGCCGGGGTACAGTTGGTGGAACCTACCGGGATGTGGTTGTATAGGTCCACCAGATCGGGCAGCTTCTCAGGCCACAGACTGCGTTCTTCCAGGGGCAACGTTTTCAGAAGATCCATTACCACCTGGTTCATTTTCTCACAAAGTCCATTAGTTTGCGGATGATAGGGTGTCGTCCTTATCTTCCGGCAGCCATACAGATTGCAGAATTCCTGGAAGACCTCCGCTTCAAAGGCAGGTCCCTGGTCCGTCAGCACTTGGTCCGGGTACCCGTGTGGACGGCAGAAGTGCTGCTGGAAGGCTCTAGCTGCTGTTTGAGCTGTTAAGTCCTTAACGGGGACGACAACCAAGAACCGGGAGTAATGATCCACAATGGTTAACGCGTAGACGTAGCCACTTCTGCTTGGGGTCAGTTTTACATGATCCAAGGCTACCAGTTCCAACGGCTGCTTGGTGACGATGGACTGAAGGGGGGTCTTCTGGCTGGCACGGTCCTTCCTTCTTAGGTTGCACGGGCCACAGTCTCTGCACCACCTCTCGATGGTTCCCCTCATGCCTACCCAGTGGAACCGCCCTCGCAGCAGGAACTCCAGCTTCTTCCATCCGAAGTGTCCAGCCCCGTCGTGGTATGCCTCCATCACCATGGCTGCGTCTCTTCGTGGCACCACTACTTGCCAGATTAGTTCATGCGTCCGGGAGTTAACCATTCTGCGGCACAACTTCCCCTTGTAAAGGAACAGTCGACTCTTCTCAGCCCACAGTTGTTTGGCTTCCTCCGGAGCGTCTGGGTCAAGGCGAGCCTCTGGCCGAGTCAGCATCTCCTTCACCAGTCGGACGGCAGGGTCACTGTCTTGCGTTTCCTCCCAGTTGTAGTGAGGCAAGGGGTTAAACGTAGCGGCTTGCTTACTCCTTACCCGATGGGAATACTGGATAGTCCCATGACGGTGGAACGCGGGGAGTTCGACTTCTTCCAGTCCCTCTGGATCTTCTCCTACGTCCGGTAGGTTTGGCATCCTGGACAGGGCGTCCGCGTTGGTATTGGAGCGTCCTGCCCGGTATTTGATTGTGAACTCGTAGTTGGACAGACGGGCCATCCATCTCTGCTCTAGGGCACCGAGTCTTGCCGTGTCCAGGTGTGTCAACGGGTTGTTATCCGTGTACACGGTGAACCGGGAAGAAGCGAGGTAGTGCTTAAAGCGTTCGGTGACTGCCCACACCACTGCCAGGAACTCTAGCTTAAATGAGCTGTAATTCTCAGGGTTTCTTTCGGTGGGTCGCAGTTTTCGACTGGCGTAAGCGATTACTCGTTCTTTCCCCTGCTGGATCTGGGACAGTACGGCTCCTAGCACGATGTTACTTGCGTCGGTGTAGAGGATAAAGGGCTGGCTGTAATCAGGGTACGCCAGGATTTCATCCCCCGTGAGGGCCATCTTCAGCTGGCGGAAGGACTCTTCTTCTAACTTCTCCCATTTGAAGGGCGGCTTCTGGTTCTTGGCCTTCCGGGACTGGCCTATCAGGAGGTCCTGCATAGGAGCTGCCTTTTTGGTGAAACCGGGGATGAATCTGCGGTAATAGCCTACCAACCCGAGGAACTGCCGCACTTCCTTTACACTGGAGGGACTTGGCCATTCCTTAATTGCGGTGATCTTATCAGGGTCGGGAGCCACTCCGTCAGCGCTCACCACGTGTCCCAGGTACTGCACCTTTGGTTTTAGGAGGTGACACTTGGAGGGTTTTACCTTTAGGCCGTAGTTTGCCAGAGCTTCGAACACTTCCGCCAGGTGTTTCAGGTGGTCCTCATAAGTCTTGGAATATACGATGACATCGTCCAGGTACAACAGGACCGTCTCGAAGTTTTTGTGGCCCAGACAGCACTCCATTAATCGTTGAAAGGTTCCTGGTGCGTTACAGAGTCCGAACGGCATGCAGGTAAACTCGCTAAGTCCCATCGGGGTGGTGAATGCGGTCTTCTCCCGGTCCGCCTCTGCTACAGGAACCTGCCAGTACCCGCTAGTGAGATCCAAGGTAGAGAAGAAGTTAGCAGATCTTAAAGCAGCCAAAGACTCCTCTATCCTTTGTAAGGGGTACGCATCCTTGTGTGTGATACGGTTGATTTTCCGGTAATCTACACACATCCTCATGGTGTTGTCTTTCTTTTTGACTAAGACTAGTGGAGCTGCCCAGGGGCTACAGCTATCCCTGATCACCCCAGCCTCCTTCATGTCCCTAAGCATCCCCTTGGCGTGTTGGTAGTGTGCAGGGGGTACGGGTCGATACCTCTCTTTTATGGGAAGATGGTCTCCCGTGGGGATGTGGTGTTCTACCCCCTTGACTCGCCCGAAGTCTAACGGGTGTTTACTAAACACTCTCTCGTACTCTTGAACCACCCGATAGACTCCCTGTCTCTGGTGTGAGGGAGTGGAGTCAGTACCCAAATGTAGTTGCTGACACCAGTCCTCCATTGTTTCCTTAGAGCCGTTACCTTCCTCCGGGGAAGATGGAGGCAAGGGTTCTACGGACTGTATGGAATTTTGATTGATGGTATACAATTTGGCTAGCGTGGCATACCGGGGCAGGTACACTTCCCTCTTCCCGATATTTATTATGCGAACGGGCACCCTCCCATGGCGTACATTGACCACCCCTCGTGCTGTCAAAATGGTGGGCCTACTGTCTGAGTAAACTGGTTCTACCATTGCCTGGTAATCTCTACCTCTCAGACCAATAGCTGCCCGGCACCAAATCATCATTTCACTTTTTGGGGGCATGGCAATAGGAAAAGGGTCACACATTCTTACGCTACCAATCTCACCACCGGAGAGTTCTATCTGTTGCCGTCGCATCAGTGCCCGGATCTCTTTCTGGAGCACTCGCTGCTGGCCGGAGCTGGCGTTCTTGGCAACCTGCTGTAAAAGGAAAATCACCTCTGCAAGACAATTTTCAATTACATTAGTTCCTAGAGTTATCTTTGGGTGACTCTCGTGCTTGTCAATGTCTACAATGATCAGTCCCTGTGCCGCCAATTCGACTCTACCGATTTTAATGGTCACCTCTTTAAATCCTATCTGTGGCACGGGCTGACCATTGCTGGCGATGATACTCAAGTCATCGTCAGGGTAGCGGGTGATGTCCGAGTCATTCCAGTACTGCTTGAAGAGCACGTACGGGATAGTGGTAACCTGTGACCCGGTGTCCAGTAGGGCACTCATGGGGATGCCATCCAGTACCACAGGCAAGACTGGACGTCCTCCCACATATTTGTCGCGCCAGTTCGATGGGCCTGAAGATCTTTTTCCTGGGGTTTGGCCCTCTACCCCAGGTTGTGCCAGTTTAAAGGACAGTACCTTGCCATATGTCCGGGTTGATTGCAGCGGCGGCAGATGGGTTGTCCGTCCTCGTTGTATCGGTCGCTGGGTCTTCCTCTGGCCGGTGGGGTCCTCCTTGGTCGACGCCACGGGATGTCCTCCGGTCCGGATGCCAGCTGGATCTTCCCTGGAGTGGAAACCTGTAAAGACTGCACAGTTCGGGTTAGCGCGGCAACGCTTTTAGCTAGCTCTTGGACCTGATGGTGCAGGTCTGGAGCCGGGTCATTGTTCAAAGCCTGCGCATCAGCTCCCACAGGCCCTGCCGACAAGGGTGCCGCCTCCTGGTGGTAAGTGGTAGTGGGGCGTCTGTGGGTCACAACGCCACCTGGTGCCGGTTCTCGGAGCACCCGGATGGCTCTGTCCTTGAACTGTGCAAATCCCAGATGAGGGTCCTGTAAGGCCATTGCCCGCAACTCGGTTCGGTGGGCATTGCAATATAAACCCTCTATAAATTGTTCAGTCAACAGCCTGTCCTCGTCTCCCACGCCGTCAGGGTCGGTCTGCTTAATGGCTCTCAGGGCCTCTTGTAGGTTCAGGGCATAGTCCCTTATACTCTCGTGTGCTCGCTGCTTGCACCCGTAGAATCTAAGCTTGATCTCGGCTGAGGTGCGGGTATCAAAGGTGTCCCTCAGCCAGGTTAGTATCCCTGCAACAGTCCTCCCCCCAGGTGGCCAGGACTTTACCTCCCTTTGGGCTGCCCCGGTTAATTGGGCCACCAGGATGCTCACTTTTTGCTCTTCTGTGAGGGGATACACCTGGAAGAGGCTATCCAGCTTTTCTCTAAAGTCATGCAGGGTATGTGACTCCCCTGAGTACTGGGGTAGCCAGGCCGCTCCCGGGATATAGGGCATGGTGAAAGGCATGACTGCAGCAGCGGTGGCGCTGGGGGGGGTTGAGGCAGTGAAGCTCTCCTCCGTATCCGACATCTTCCTCCCCCCTAGTGGACCGTGGCCTACCTTGCGATGATCCTCTTCCGTAGGCCGCGGCTCCGCAGTGGATCGTCAGGGTTGAGGACCTTCCGTCGCGCTCCTGTGACGTCGGCGTCTGCTGGGCTCCTTCCAGGACCTTACGCAACGTCCGGACGTGAGGCGGGGCTTCAGTTCTCGCGCGCTTTCGGAGTCCACGCCCCTCTTCTTCCCGCGCGGCGTCTTCAAGATGGCGTCCAACGGCGGGAAAACTCCACGGATGGCGGGAAGAAGGCAGAAGATGGCGCCGGATGGCGGGAAAACTTCGCGGATGGCGGGAAGAAAGTAGAAGATGGCGCCGGATGGCGGGAAACCTCCACGGATGGCGGGAATCTTCACCACTGGTAAGTTTGAACAGTCTTTTTCAGGCACGCAGTACCCGGTGGTTGCGGGCACGAAATCCTGCCGACTACGCCAAAAGTTGACGCGCCCCTGGGCCTGTGTCGCGCTGCGTTGCGCACGCGGGAGCTTACCCGGAGCCGGATCTTTTGAGGGCTGTAGTCTCGTGGCGGCGATCCGGTCCGTGCCCAGGGAGTCAGACTAAGTGGCGCTGTATTAGCAGTAGATGTTGGACGACTACGCCACCCGTTGAGTACAGCTAAGGAGCTGCTGCTGCAGGGCAGACCGCTGAGGCCGGTGGTAGGATTGTGCAGCGTGATAGTATAACCCCCAACGGGAGGGGTAAGGCCTCAGGGCAGCCGACGTGGATGATGGGGGTAGCAGGGACCACTCGGAGACGGTACGGTGTAGTTCAGGGTCTTTACTGGTGACAAAGATAGACCCTCCCGGAGTACTGGCTAGCGATTGGGGCCTGGTCAGTCCTTGAGCAGATGGGATCTCCCCTGGCCAGGCGGAGTTGTAGGCCTCCCAAACTAACGATACTCTTTTGGCTACCTTGCTAGAGGCGGGTATAAGTAGCCCACGTCCCTGAGTGTACCGTGTGGTGCTCACCCGTATGGCCGGTGACTCGGGGCCTTCTAGTAGCTTCCGCTCCACGACGGCGGTGCTGGTCCCATGCGTGTGACCGTGCCTTCGGGTTTCTTGGCCAGAGGACCTGAAATCCCCTGCCGGGCGGTTTCTGCTGCTGGGTAAAGATTAGTCCCCACAGCCTCGGACTCCGGGTCCGGTGATAGCTTCTCAGTCAGGGCGAGCTCTGCAGCTGCCAGCCCCTGACTCCTTATAGCACTGCTCCCACAGAGCTCCTGATGTTCTTCTCCTATATCTGCTGCTCTTCTCTGTCTCTACTTCTTCTCTACTCACTAACCCTGCCTCAGCCCTAGGTTTATCTAGGGGAAGTTCTTCCCCTCCCAGGACTCGGCAGGAGGTGTGGCATGCACAGGATCCCTGACCAAGAGACCTCCCACCTGCTCTCAGACATAGCATTGCTGTTACTGTGGAAACCAGACCCCTGGGGTGCCACACCGTTATATGATAAACACCATGTAATGTGTCCTGCTAACCAGAGGTGTAACCTAAAGCTCCTGGACCCTGGTGCAAAATTTGTAATAGAGCCCCCCCACCTACTGTATATCCTATTTACAATACCAGTGTCTTCTCAGTCAGACAAGCCCTTTATGAACCAGAATTGAGGTTGACGAAGCAAGCACAGCTCCCATTCTAGCAAACATGGACACATAGTCATGTATATGACTACTGTCTGACAAAGTAATGGCCCCCTTACACATCAGATGTTATTCATCCTGAGTTTGGAGGGACCAGCTGGCCATTTGATGTGAATGGGGGCCTCCAGATTCACCCCAATAGAAGAAGTCAAGAAAGAGAAGGATCAGGTAGTTAAAAGTTCAAAAAGTTCAAGTGTCTAGTAGAGGCTTTCCTCACTCTCCCCGTGGAGAAAGCTTGGCCAAGTTGGGAGAGATCAAATGATCAGCTGACATACCTCTCATGGCTAGGACCATCTAAAAGAGAATCTGTCAGCAGGTTTATGCTACCTCATCTGAGAGCAGCATGATGTAGGCAAAGAGATCCTGATTCCAGTGATGTATCACTTAAATTAATGGGTGCAGCAGTTCTGACACAATCAGAGTTTTTAGATTTAGCAATGCAGCAAAGCTGAGGAAGCTGCCTCCGCCCACACCAGGCTCTGTATATACAATGTCTATAGACAGTGAGCTGCTTATCACAGTAGAGGGAGAGTTGGACTAGCATGCATGCACTGCTGTAATCCTGACAATGATAATCACTGGGTGATTAAACCTACAGTCTAAGTAAACAACAGCACATAGCCTGACATGTGACACATCGTTTAAATCTGTGTTTTAACCGCTACAGCATACTGTCCTCAGATTACATAGCAAAAACCTGCTGGAAAGATTCCCTTTAAGGCTTTCCATAGCAGAATGCATAGTCTAATAGCGATGCTAAGAGCAATCAGCTATAACATGAAAAGGTATGTGTCAGATGAGACAATCTGCCGAGCATGGGTATACTTTAACTAAACTTTCCATGTATTATTTTGTAATATTTTTATTAGCAATATTCTAACTATATTTTTACGAAGTTCAGGTTCCCTGAACAGTCTTTTTGTTTCTCATATATACAAAGGACAAATCATCAATAAGACCTAACACGTTACACTTGAATCATCCAATAAGACCCTGATGACAAGTGATTGGTTCCTAAGGATCGGTTTACACAGACCGACTGGAGACATTAAACGACTGCCGATCAGTAAACCTGCCATTGTTCTCAGCTGTGCGAATCCTGTTTACACAGGATGATGCAACACTGGGAATGTTGCACCCCTGAGAATGATGATCCTTTGCGTTGCACAAAAGATCATTTGACCCAAAGAATCAAGCATTTCGCCGGTTTATCGGGTGATTGGCAGGCTGTTTGTACCGGAAGATGATCATGAACAAGCGTTCTTAAAGGGGGTCTCCAAGAAATGTAATAAAATGAATAAATAAAATAAATAATACATATGCTGCTGCTCTCTTCTCCCTGTGCTATCATGTCATTCATAACGTAATGTTATGACAGTGCAGGGAGACTAGAGCTGCAACATGAGCAGAGTGTGTCACATACACCACTATGCATCTATTTCAAGTATCAGGGCTTTATGCCCCAATGCATGTGATAAATACAGAACAGTTTATGTAAGGACATATCAGTCTTACCAGATCACATTGAGAAAAACAGTTCCAAGCCTCTTTGGGGGCGTTGTTTATTCCCATCTATGACACTACCTTCTTATGATTGGGCAATATCACACAGTGGAAAAATAAACAACCCCAGGAGAAGAATCTCTGCTAATATCCCCTTGGGTGAAGGGTAAATTAGTATCTAATGTTTACAAGCTAATATCTCCACAACAGAGATGAGAAAAATCTGAAAAATGGATCCTCTTTTAAACAATAAATGGCATCACATACATGCCCGATAGTGTACTATGTGAATGGGAATTTTATTAGATTCCACTGGATTCCTTTCACAGCACACTGATAACTGCCAGCTTTAATTTCCCATCCCTAAAGGAAGATTTCATAGATATTTCCCTTGATTTAGGTTTACCTGAGCATAATATCAGTTTAATATTGCTTCTTGTACATAGAAACAGAGGTCATCAGGGTCCATATTTCTGTTCCCATCGTTAAGCACTGATGATAATCCATTCAAGCTTTTAACACTAATTACCAGTTATCTAAAATGTATAATGCTTTACTCCTCCAATTCCAACCACAAAATAAGGAATTTTTAGTACAAAAACAGAATATAAAATCTCCACTGTCTTTGTATAATTACAAGGTACTGAAAACAAATTTTCACAGGACTGCTAGCCACCACGTAGCCCTCTACTCCCTCTACTTCATCCCTTTCGGGGCTTCTTCTTGTGGGAACTGTCCTGCCAATCATTCTGTTTAAAACATTCTACAGCAGATGGAGATATGGACTTTATAAACCACAGTTTAGCTGCTGCAGAACATCTTGATGAAGGATCATTCCTGCCAATCACAGAGTGACAACCTACGCAAAAAAAGGCATATAGAAGTGAGCTGTTTGTATACAATGTAAAGTGGAATCATTTGACTTGTTTGCTGAAGTGCCTCATAAACCCCCCACATCACAGCTACTGTAAAACTTCTTTATGAAGAGTGGTGGATTCAACATATTCAATCAATAATTAACATGATGCTCCAAATTCCTATACAAGAGGTTCTGCAGCAGCTGGGATGTGTATTATAAGTCATGAACCTGTGCTATATATTAGCCAAGAAGAAGCCATGATTGCGCCAGGACAATCCCAGGGTCCAAATTACAGAAAGGGGTGGAGTCTGTGCTAGTCCCGTCCAAAAGTGGGCATTCGAGGGATTTGGGAGGGGATGTTCCTAGGCAGTCTCAGGGGTGGGGCTTAAATACGCCAAATTTTGAGTGTTCAAATATTAACATGTATGTTGCTGTATTATAGGCAGATTTAGACAATAGGGAGCCTGTGTGCAGAAATAGAGATTATACAACTTCTAACTCCTTACTGTAACTAAAGAACCAATCACTCATCTGATGGATAAAAATCCATCAGTAATACTGAGCCAACGGAACTGGCTGCCCTTTTTTAAGTGTGGTAGGGTCATCCTTTGTCTTTAGGGCCCCTGTGGTTTGTTATCCCCTATGCTATATAGTATTAAAGTGGAACTAAACTTCTCAAACTTTATATATATATATATATATATAAATAAATAAATATATATATATATATATATATATATAGTAAAAAATCCTACAGATTAGTGGGAATCTGAGAACTAAGACTAAGACAACCACTGATCCTTTAAAATACCTGCATAAGCTGGTGCCCAGCAGTGTACAAGCTCAGTTGAAAGTCTATGAGTCCGTCCACCACTGTGCATGCCCTCATGCAGGAGCTCTATACTTCTGCTTGCCCAAGTGAGCGCTTCTGAAAAGTCTTTTGCCGGAGAGCTCCTCCCCTCTCCATAGATTTTTAAAAGCACCAACTGTCATCTCCTATTTCCTAAAATATGTACAATATATACGAGATAATATAATGTCCACGGGAAGGGGAAGGCAATTTTAAATGATTATTAGCAGTTCTTTGTGGTTGTAAAAAAATGAAAAAATGTGAAAAATAGAAAAGTATTTTTTATTTTTCTGTACATTTTCCCCTAAGAAAGGAATAAAAAAAGACATCAAAATTAACCCCTTTGTAGCCTCAAAAAACAGGCAAAAGTTATTTGAATTTCTAAACAAGAAAAGTTTTTAGAGATATTAAAAGCTCTTGTATGATAAAACCCTAAAATATGCCTGATCAGGAATGGGGAAAAATGACACCCCCTTGGAAAGAACTATAAAAATCAGTACTAAATACAAAAATCTGAGCAATCAGTGGGGGTGTCAGGACTTTGACCCGCGCCGATCTGCAGGAAATATTAAAGGGTTCATTCATTATATTTATTTATTTTATTTTAGGGTTCCAGCTGTCTGAAATATCAAACTCAGAAATGCTCACCTTCCCCTGTTCCGCTGCTTTGCCAGTTTTTTGTTGACAGGCTGCAGCGGTAAGATCACCACTACAGAACAAGTAAAAGCAGCAGCCAATCACTGGGCTCTGCAGCTCATTCCTGTCTACATCGGCAGAGCTCAGTCATTGGCTAACATGCGCTGTAGTGATGATATCACCGCTGCAGCCTGTCAACAAAGACCAGAATAGTAGCGCTGGAGCAGGGGAAGGTGAGTATAGACCCGTTTGTTATGAAATACATTTTGTGGACAATGACTTTTAAGGGCCTATGACAGACAAAAGAAACATTTTTTGAAAGTTCAGTTCTACTTTAACAATATTAGAAGTCTCCATAGAGACCTGCACCTCGTACTTGATAATGTTACATTGGTCCTATAATTAGGGATTAAAAGATTTTCTCTTATTTATAAGCATCAAGAAACCCTACAGCATTTTGTAGAATTACTAACGGAGCATAATTGTACAGAAACAGCTGGTTACAGAGGAACTTTAATAGTACATTAGTTGCCCTGGATACTGCAATGGTCAGCGATGTACCAAGAGTCCTCGTCTCCGGCACAACTGCTTCCTTATTACTGCATGGCCATGGCCGGAACATATGCTTCTGGATCCTATTTATGATGCAGAAGAAAGAGCAAAACACAATCCATCCAGAACATGATGTACAAGATCATTAGCAGAGAATCAGTCACACTGGTGCCATTCCAATAGGATCTTCTGCTACTTTCCCAGAAAACTCTTGAGCTCTTACTTTATAGGATGAACAAGTACATTTTGACATGATCTTCAATGACACTAATGGAGAGCTAAGTGATACCTCTAAGAATATTTCCCTAGGTAGTATAGCCATATCCAACACGTATTCTATATGTTCTTAATACAGAGAAATCTAGCTAATGCATATGAAAGTCTATCTGAATGCTTCAAAGTGGACCTGTCACCAGGTCAAAAGTGGGCAGTTTTTACTCTTATTTTATATCCGCATCTGTTTTTCGATTTTTTTTAATTTTAATCCGCCATGTGGTTCTAGAATTATGGGCTTTTTTTTAATCTAGTTCTAAATGGTCCAAAAAGGGATGTTTTAACATCATATGAAAGTAGTTAAAATTGGCCTTTAATCATATGGAATAAAAAAAATTAGCAAAATGTGCACATATTAAAAAAAAATTATTCTTACGCGTTTCGGGTGGAAAAACCCTTATTAATAACTCTTTTTTTAATATTTGAACATTCTGCCCATTTTTTTAACCCTTTTAGGATTAAAAGCTAAGTTTTATCTACTTTTCTTTGGTTCTAGAGAACATCAGCTTTTGGATCTTTGAGAGGTATTTGACCTGGAAGCCAGATCAGAGCATACTCTGTGCACCACACCCAGAGCACAGACGTCTTGGAAGTCTCCTGGGACACTTATCCCTAAGGCAGGAGTGGTGAGCGTAATTGACAATTTTTCTCTTTTTATTTAGCACTGATTTTTATGGTCCTTGGCAATGGGGGTGTCATTTTCCCCCATTTATAACCAGGTATATTTTAGGGTTTTATCGCACATGCACTTTTAATGGCGATAAAGAATTTTCTTGTTCAGATATTCAGATAATTTTTTCCTCTTTTTTGGGGGATAAATGAAGCTTAATTTTGATGTCATTTTATATTCTTTTATTTTAGCTATTATTAGGGGCAAATGTAAAGAAAAATAAGAAATACTTTTCTATTTTTCTAATTTTTTTTTTTTAATTGTTACAACCAGAAAGAACTGCTAAAAAAACATTTAAAATCGCCTTCTCCTTTCTGTAGAAATTATTTTAACTTGTATATGTTGTATGTATTTTAAGAAATAAGAGATGACTGTTGGTGCTTTTAAAAATCTATGGAGCAGAAGAGGGAGGAGTTATACAGAAAACAACAATTACAGTTCTGCATAGAACTTTATGTGCACAAACTGTCATCTCTCATCTCTGTAAAAGTCTTTCCTCATTGAAAACAGATTTTCCCCATAAATTGGGAATTTTAAAAATGAAAAATCATTCCAGGAGGAGAAAGAAGCAGATTTATCTAATAAAATATATTACAAAGTTTTTTTTATTTTCATGTGTATTAATGATTTATGGGAAATAAAAGAAAAAGAAAACAACAGTTACTCTTTAAGTGGAGCAGCATAAAAACTAATTCCCCCAGAGAATCCTGTGATCTACACCCCCTTAGTAAAAACTCTAAAAAATGGAGTTTGTATGTTCTCCCCGTGTTTGCGTGGGTTTCCTCCGGGTTCTCCGGTTTCCTCCCACACTCCAAAGACATAATGATAGGGAATGTAGATTGTGAGCCCCAATGGGGACAGTGCCCATAATGTCTGTAAAGCGCTGTGGA
Source organism: Phyllobates terribilis (assembly GCF_046119375.1). Taxonomy (NCBI): domain Eukaryota; kingdom Metazoa; phylum Chordata; class Amphibia; order Anura; family Dendrobatidae; genus Phyllobates; species Phyllobates terribilis. The sequence continues at coordinate 210,004,805 of NW_027362769.1, read as the reverse complement.
ATTAATGGCGCTATATAAGTGAATTAAATAAATAAATAAAATAAATAGCTTCCCATTAGTGGAGCTGTGTGAGGGCTTATTTTTCGTTTAGTAGCTGATATTTTTATTAATATAATTGTGGGGTACTTAAAACATTTTGATTGCTTTTTATTGCCTTTTGTTAGTGAGGTGTGATGATGACTCCAAAAAATGGAAAATCTGGAAATTCATTTTCCTTCTATCTTACCACATGAGTTAATTAATTTTATATTTTGATTGGACTTTCATGGATATCAAATATGTTTTTTATTATTTCTTTATTTTTCAAGGTGAAAAAGGGGTTGATTCAAACTTTTATATTTTTGTATACTTTTTATATATATTTTTTTAAATTAATTGTTGTTACTTCCATTAGGGGATTTGAACCTGCATCTGTGCTTTTTATGGTGACTATGATGGCGATGACGAGGGCCTTCAGTAGGCCTCTGGCTATCGTAACAACCCATTGGCTTCCTGCAATCACTCATGGAGGGCCAATAGGAGCCAAAGCATGTGCAAACTGTCAAGCAGTCCATGTAAATGCCGCTATCAGAGTTTAATGTTGCCATTTAAATGGTCAAACTCAAGAGATCGGAAATCACCGAGAATGGTGCAGGTCCAGCTCCTGAGTCCGCTCCACAGATGCTTATCCGATATAGGATGTACTATTACAGGGTTAAGGGTTTTCTGGTATAGACTTTCCACTGTAGAAATATGTCCCTTTGGCCCATATGAGAAAAACAATATTATTGTAGTCCCATGAGTTTTGGGCCCTGTTGGACATTTTACATTGGGGCCCACAAACTTCAAATTACACCACTTATATATTCCCCACTTATATACAGTATATAAATATATATACACCTCATATACATCAGTTACAAATAGTGTGTGGATTTGTAAATACTTTCCAGTTTCATCTGTAATAGTGCCCCATGCTGTTCGTCTTGTGGCTTTGATCCACCTTAAGTAATGGACCAACATGCTCAGTAGGCTCCCTGCTGTGTCCCTGCTCCTGCTACCTAGCAATTTGTTAGTTAAGGGGCGGTTAATATGTGATAATGAAAGGAGCAATGGAACATGTGCTGTAAATGTAAGGAGTGGGGACCAGAGCAAGCAATAAGAAAGTAGAGCGGGTGCAAATCGATACATGGGATTCGGTCCAGTGGCCATGTCAGTAATCTGTGACCACTGAACGAGAGCCCTGTGAATAGACTTTCATCTTCCAGCATCCACGGCTCTTTTTTTTGATTAGCCGGCCTGGTGCGACGTCACAAGTGCATCATGACAAAACGATGACATCGTGCCAGGCCGGCTAATCAAAAGAAGAGCCGTGGATGTCTTCAGGTAAGAGCCACCTTATAGCCACAGATTTCTGACATGGCCACTGGACCAGGTCCTGCTAATCGATTGGCACCAATTCTTAAAGAGAGATATAGATTGATAGGTATAAAAAAGGCATCACTCCAAAACAAACAAAATTTGGAAAAAAGTGGACATGATTAAGCCCATATGACAACGTTTCGGGCTTGAAAAAAGGTTTTATGAACTGAAACGTTGCAATTTGGGCTTAATAAAGTCAATTTTTTTCCAAATTTTGTTTGTTTTGGAGTGCTACCTTCTTTTTATAATATCTATTATGGAACAAATTGGACATTTGTCTGAAGACCATTACTAAATGGTGCTGTTCCACAACCCCTCTATAGATAGATAAATAGATAGACAGACAGACAGGCAATTAGAGGCAGCACTCCAAGGTCAAAAATTGTGAGTGGTTTATTGACCCATTGTGATGGCGACGTTTCGTTCCAAGGAGTGTGGAACTTTATCAAGTGGTTTCATAAAGTTCCACACTTGGAACGAAACATCGCCATCACAATGGGTCAATAAACCATTCACAATTTTTGACCTTAAAGTGCTGCCTCTAATTGCCTAGATATTGTTAAGACTTGGAGTTGCCTGGGGGGCTTTGCACCCATCATCTTTAGTTTTGATATTGCTTGTGCTGCACTTTTTTTTTTACGCTTCTAGATAGATAGATAGATGGATAGATAGATAGATAGACTATACTTATAAAACTTACTATCTATCTATCTGGTATTAAATTCAATGTTTGCATATTTCTTAGTGCACACAGTGGCTGCTGCACTCTTCGGTATGTATATACCAGTTGGTGGTGTACATCTGCTTTTGTTTCTTTGTAGCAAACATTTGGAGGTGGTGACTACCTTCTTAGTTGGCAGAGCGCTCCTCCCATCAGTCTGATTTTAATTACCATTGGATCGTGCCCTTTAAATTTGTAGGCTTTTCGCCCAAGAGAGGTCAGATAAAAAGAAATCAGATAAAAAAGTTCCCGGTTCATTTTGGTAAAATCTTGCTATTACTAAATTGTAAAAAAAAAATGTGGCTCAACCAATGGACTTGCAAGTAGAATGTAAAAAAAATAGTTTTCTATATTGTCTTCAATGCGTACAACATAAAGATTCTAGTCCTTCTATACACAAGACAAGGGGTACCAAGGACAAATCAAAATAATGAGGGGTTTTTTTTTACTGAAAAATGTTTCCCTGATTTAAAAAAGGGTAAAACTTGTAGCTAGTTCCAGTATTAACCCTTCATACAAAAGCCACACTTCCCAGAAAGTACGTACCCATCGAACAAATCTGTAATTATTAATAATTTTGTAAACACCATTTGGTCTTTTCACCAACTATAGTCAATACATATATGATGTTCACTTACCTGAGAGCTTGGTATTAAAGCTTTCCACCAATGTCCTCCTTTGACAAGGTCAACCTCACTCAGCGACATGGAGACTTTCCCAATAACACAATGTCGTGAAAACTTGTCAAAATCCACCACTGTCAAGAGCAATGTTCTTCTTTGGGCTTCTAAAAATTGGATGTCAAAGGTATATCTCTCTTCAAATACTGGATTTTGAGTCTTCCGTTTGACTCCAGTTTGCTTAGAGTTCTTCTGGTCTGGCAGCAGACACATCTTGACGTATGGGTTTGAATGAGCCATGTCTTGTCTAGAACCATCGTAAGATATGGGTGGTGGTAGATCTCTGGCTTCAATTACTCTGACGATCAGATAGTTGTGAAGCAGATCATACTGGGTACTAAAATGTAGCATACCTAGTTGATACTTAGTTAGAATTTCATCATCGGTTAATGAGTCTACATCGTCATTACTGGAATCGACAGGATACAGATGAGGTTCAAATTTCCTAAAATAGTCCTCAGGGGTGTATATTTTTCTCAGTATGGTTGGTTGGACAATTTCTCTTTTTGCTCCTAATGCACCAAACTCAATTGGTTTAATGTCAATTAATGGAGAACTTGGTCTTCTGGATTCTAAACCTAGGAGACGACAATATGTGACATTTTGTTTGAATGAACATACAGCCCACATGAATATAACAAAACAAAAATAATAAGCCCATGATAGATACTGTATATACCTATAATAGAAGGCTATACAATTACAATGTAAAACAGCACCAAGAAATCAATGGTGCTTTAAAAATAAATAATAATATGTTAATGGGATTTCCCATGAATGACATTAATCAACTATGCTTCGGACAGGTATTAAATGTCTGATAGTTGGGGGTCTATTATTAGAACGAGAGTCCGGAGCTTCCGCTTTATTCATTACTGTAGGACTGACAGATTGTAGAATGCTGTGCTTGGCTATTACCTGCAGCGGGCCTGTGTGAACATCGCTTTATTTAGTATCCAAGCAATGAGAAAGAACAGAGGATTGGGACCCCATTCTAGTAATCATGATAGACTAAGCACTCACACCTTGGGCATTTAAAGAGTTATGACCTATCCTTTAAGAGACATTTAATAGAGTCGGAACTATGTAGGCCATGTTTTATTAATCTTTTTGCCCCCTTTCTTGTCATCTTTAGTGAACATTAACAGTATAGGTAATTATGGTCCTTCCATACTTCCTTTAATGGAAATCTGTTGGCACTATCCAGCACCCAACTGCACTTCCCAAGCCTCTGCCTCACCAGATCTATTTCACACGACCTTCTTCTACTTGACTGATAGCTCACTGGCTGTGTTGTCAAGCCACTGAGCTGTCAGTCAAGAGGAAGAACTAACTTTAGCCCGATTCTTATTCATGGACTTCATATATATAAACTTAAACCCCCCATACAAATTAGATAGATATTGGCCAAATGATGCTTCGGCCAATTGTTTAGCCAACAGCCATCTTGGCCGGCTCTCACTTCCACAGAAGAACTCATTCATTCGAACGCTCCTCTTTGAGAAAGTCACCAAAAGACAACTCTGTTGGCGACTCATCACCAGGAGAACAAAGTGATTGACTTTCCGAAATAGAACATGCCCAATCAACATATCCCCGACACTCAGTTGGCCGATGACCCCATACACATTAGACTGTTGGCCAAACCCATCAATATCGACTGGTGTGACCAACATTAGTCCAATGTGTATGGGGGGCTTAAACCATAACACCAGGCACTGCCAATAGAGAAGAGTGCAACTGTATCTAGAAGAAAGCTGCTTAGCTTTTGAAATCTCTTTGTCATGTATTGAACTATGGACAGTCTCCTATTTTGAAATTTTTTTTTGTCAGCCCCAATAAAATGGAAAGTTCATTCATTGATGTTGTGAACAGACCATGGGTTACAATTCCCTTCACTAGAAAGGATTGACAGTCGTCTCCATACACAGTTGTGACCACCCTGAAGGACTCCCCTCATACAGACTCCCACCACACATAGATTTCCAATGTGACTACTACAAATAGTATACAGAGATTGGCTTCAATCACAAGTTGACCAAAACCTCTCCAGACTCTAAAAGTAGAAGAATCCTTGAGTGCAAATGTTACAGATCTATAGTTTTAGTGCTGGTGGAACGTTCGATAACAATAAATGTTGTATATGTGGGTTTAGAAGTCTTACTTGAAATACGTCTTGTAAGACTATATGTAGATCTGGATGTATCTGAAGACGATCGTCTTCTGTCGGGTGATGTGTCCTGTGGAGTAGGAGGAGGCTCACTTGTTGCGTTGTCTGAATCTCCCTCCTTGTCTTCGCTCCGATTATTTATCCTGGTAAATTCATGGGATAACACATATTATTTGCAAACAATAGGAAAAAATTGCCTTTTTGAGATAACAGTTTAACACAGTGAATCAGTTTTTCCCGAAGTGTTCCTTTACCTCCCTTCCTATGCAACAATTTCGGGAAGAAACCACAGAACGTATACAACAAAAAAGAAACAGCAAGTTCAGGAGCTAATGCCATGATCAACATCCGGAGCTGTCAACTATCAGAGATCCCTGATCATAGCCATTTATCCAATTAGATGCTGTAATTATCTGCTGGGAATCAACAATGTCCCAGGTCTGCCATCTTGGCATCCCTATTAGGTTCTGCAAGACGTAGGCTTAATAGGTGTAACACTGATGGGCAACAATTAATACACAGAGATACTGTATTATTGTAGTAACTGATCATGTGTTCAAATCCCTTAGAATGACTAAAAAACAGAAATATTTTATCAAGCTGTTAAAAAAATATAAAAAAGGACATTTTTTTCCTTATATAGTTATGTGAAAAAATAATAACAAATGCACATAATTTGTATTGTCGAGTCCAAAACAACCTAAACTATAAAGTTATAAAGTTGTCGGCAGAATTGCTATTTTTTTTTGTAAATTCTTTATTTTAAAATGTTGTGGCATGTAACAAACAAATGCACACATGAAAAACAACCAATGTATACATATGGGCATAACAACTGAGAGAATTGCTATTTTTGTACTTTTTGCTGCCTCAAAATAAATTCCAGCTCATCCTTTAGAAAACAAGACCTCACACAGCTCCATGGAAAGAAAAATTCAAAAAATTATTGGCTTTCAAAATATGGTGACTCAAAGACAAATTATATTTTTAATAAAAAAAATTGGGGGGGGCTAAAGTAATATGTTTTTTTCCCCTTTTGATGCTCACCAAAAAAAAGAATTAAATTGTTTTAATACATTGTATTTTATTTTTCGGTCTAACATAAAATTAATACGCAACTTAATGAATAAAAAAAAAAAGGAAACACAAAAAACACAACATAACAGATGATTCAGCACCATGAAGTCTCACTTTACTAACATCCATGGTGGTGTTTGAGCAGGAAAGGGTCCTAGGATCTCCACTTCATCCTCACTTGACTGGCAGCAGCTGCATTCGTAGCACTTCTGACAGCAGTTTCTGCACGTCCAGCGGCACAACAGCAGATCTGAAATTTTAGACAGGAACCCCTGTGTCGAAACAAAGCAACAAGTAGCAAATTGTAACCTGGAGAACTCAACTTCTATTGGCAATCATGTTTGGTGTGATTCATGGAGGAATGTCGGCAGTTATCAAGAGCCAAAAATATTCATCATTCCGCAACCTAGTGTTTCCCTACTAATTCTGTCCTCAGAATTTACACAGATGAGAAATATAAAATAATACAATCTAATGTCAATTATTATCGGTCATAAGCTACAATACCAGATACAGCTCATGCAGAAAGGTGCCACTGTTTTTGGTCCTTAAAGTGAGTCTGTCACTATGTTTTTGCTACCCTATCTGAGAGCAGCGTGATGTAGGGGCAGAGGCCCTGACTCAAGTGATATATCAGCTACTGGACTGCTTGCTGTCGTTTTGATAAAATCACTGTTTTTTCTGCTGCAGATCTAGCAGTTCTCTGAATGCTGAACTCTGTATAACCCCACCCACACCACTGATTGGCTGCTTTCTGTGTACATTGTGCACAGCCAGAAAGCTGCCAATCAGTGGAGGAGGCAGGGTTACACAGAGTAGGAGGACTACATGGCATGAGACACCTAGTCATATAGTGATAATCTCCTGCTGATAAAACTGTGAATTTATCAAAACTACAGCAAGCAGCCTAGCAAGTGACACATCACTGGAATAAGGGTCTCTGCCCCTACATTATGCTGCTCTCAGTTTAGGAGCCAAAAACCAGGTGACAGAGTCCCTTTAAGTTACCTTTTAATTCTTATACAGATCAAGCAATACTGAAATCAGACAGTCAATGAAACTGTAAGGAATAAGGCATTGTGCACATGGCAGAGACAATGAAGGACTAGAGTGGTACAGTAGAGCCCCTAAAAGTCCATACTGACAATTTAATGGACATTTTTTTAAGAAAAATTAATGCATTTTTGACTAACATTAAAAATAATTTTGCAATATGATTTCATTAAAAAAAGCTTCTACAGCCTCTTTGTATCTCAGTACATGGCTAAATGAGTTAATGGTCAAATGCACCAGTCATCTTGTTCTGACCCAGAGTTAATAACTCTTATCTCTCTTATCCTCAAAGATGATTTATGACCACCTTCAATAGATCAACCTTTAAAAGGGTAAAACATTTTGTACTTTTATTTTTTCATTGACCTATCCGGCCATACACAATGATAAAACTTCAAATCCACTCACCTCATTTATTGGCTCCAACTGTCCTTTTTGATATCCGCAATTAAGTAAATAGGAGAGCATTAAAAGAAAGAACAAAACCAATTTAGTGTTTGGCTTTTTTTAAAACAATGTTGTCAGAACCAATTGTGTATACACCAGACATCAGATTGAGACAATTCGCTTATGTGGAATTAAAAGTAAAAGTATTAAAAACAGCAAAAATGTATAAGCTGTTCATTTAGGTACAGTGATGTGAAAAAGTGTTTGCCCCCTTCCTGATTTCTTGTTCTTTTGCATGTTTGTCACAATTAAATGTTTCAGATCACAAAACAAATTTAAATATTAGACAAAGATAACACCAGGAAACACAAAATGCAGTTTTTAAATAAAGGTCTTTATTATTAAAGGAAAAAGAAATCCAAACCTACAGGGCCCTGTGTGAAAAAGTGATTGCCTCCTAACCCTAATAACTGGTTGGGCAACACTTAGCAGCAATCACTGCAATCAAGCATTTGCGATAACTGGCAATGAGTCTTTTACAATGTTCTGGAGGAATTTTAGCCACTCATCTTTGCAAAATTGTTGTAATTCAGTTACGTTGGAGGGTTTCTAAGCATGAAATGCCTTTTTAAGATCATGCCACAGCATGTCAATCGGATTAAGTTCAGGACTTTGACTAGACCACTCCAAAGTCTTAAATTTTCTTTTTCTTAAGCCATTCAGAGGTGGACTTGCTGGTATGTTTTGGATAATTGTTCTGCTAGATAACCCAAGTGCACTTCAGCTTGAGGTCACGAACAGATGGCTGGACATTCTCCTTCAGGATTTTTTGGTAATCAGCAGAATTCATGGCTCCATTTACCACAGCAAGTCTTCCAGGTCTTGAAGCAGCAAAACAGTCCCAGACCATCACACTACCACCACTATGTTTTACTGTTGGTATGATGTTCCATTTTTGAACTAATGTGCTACTTCTACGCCAGATGTAAAGGGACATACGCCTTTCAAAAATTTCAACTTTTGTCTCGTCAGTCCACAGAGTATTCTCCCAAAAGTCTTGGTGATCATCAAGATGTTTTCTGGCAAAACTGAGATGAGCCTTTATGTTCTTTTTGCTCCGCAGTGGTTTTCATCTTGGAATTCTGCCATTCATGCCATTATTGTCCACTCTCTCTCTTATGGTGGCGTCATGAACACTGGCCTTAACTGAGGCAAGTGAGGGCTGCAGTTCTTTGGATGTTGTTATGGGGTCTTTTGGGACCTCTTGGATGAGTCGTCGCTGCGCTCTTGGGGTAATTTTGGTCGGCCTGCCTTATCCTGGTAAGGTTTACCACTCTTCCATGTTTTTGCCATTTGTGGATATTGGCTCTCACTGTGATTCACTGGAGTCCCAAAGCTTTACAAAATTGCTTTATAACCTTTTCCAGACTGATAGATCTCAATTACTTTGTTTCCAATTTGTTCCTGAATTTCTTTGGATTGTAGCATGATGTGTTGCTTTTGAGGATCTTTTGGTCTACTTCACTTTGTCAGGCAGGTCCTATTTAAGTGATTTCTTGATTGAGAACAGGTGTGGCAGTAATCAGGCCTGTGTGTGGCTAGGGAAATTTAACTCAGATTCCCAACAATGTGATAAACCACATTTAATTTATGTTTTAAGGGGGGGGGGGGGGCAATCACTTTTCATACAGGGCCCTGTAGGTTTGGATTTCTTTTTCCCTTAATAATAAAGACCTTAATTTAAAAACTGCATTTTGTGTTTCCTTGTGTTATCTTTGTCTAATATTTAAATTTGTTTTGTGATCTGAAACATTTAAGTCTGACAAACATGCAAAAGAATAAGAAATCAGGAAGGCGGCAAACACTTTCTCACATCACTGTATATAAAATACATAGTCGGCCGGGAGGAGGGAGATGCAGCTTCAGTTTCTCTCTTTCTCCTCTCTCTTTTCAGTGAGATGGAAGGGCAAGCCTGCCCGCTCTGCGGCCACAAAATAAAAAATAGAGTTTCATTCAGGCAGCAGAGGGGAAAAAAAAGACCTAAAACACAGGATAGACAAGCAATTTCTAAAAATTCACTTATCCGGGATTTTCAAAAAGTATTAGCATCAAAACTTGTAAAATAATGCAAAAAAATAAATAAAAGAACCATTACTTGACTAATCAGTCCTCCTCCACCAGCATTGATGATCACTTCTAATTCTCCAGTAATGACGTCAAGTCCATTGGTCATGTGACTGCTCTGTCCAATTACTGATCTCAGTAGTGACATTTTCATGTATAGCTCATGACCACTACGGACAATGACTGGTTGCAGAGGTCATGTGGTCAATCGACATAATGTTATTGGTGTACGAATGACTGAGATCGACCAGAGCTGTTGTGCAGGAGCTGATCAGGAAAGTAATTGTTCTTTTATTGGTTCGCAACAATTCCTGCCAACTTGTTGAAAATCCTGGACATTGTCATACAGTATATATTCTACACATACAGTTATACTGTATGTAAAATTAAATCTGTCACAAGGTTTTTCTACCTCATTGGAGAGCAGCATGATGTAAGGGCAGAGATCCTGATTTCATGATTCCAGCGATGTGTCACTTACTGAGCTGCTTGCTGCAGTTTTGATAAATTCATGTGTTTTTTTGCTGAGGATCTAGCAGTTCTCTGAATGCTGAGCTCTGTATAACCCCGCCCACACCACTGATTGTCAGCTTTCTGTGTACACTGTGCATAGATAGAAAGCTGCCAAACTGTCATGGGGGCGGGATAATACTGAGCTCATGAATATGGAGGAGTACATGGCAGCAGGTTTACTAGTGCTCTAGTGATAATCTACTGCTGATAAAACTGTGATTTTATCAAAACTACAGCAAGCAGTCTAGTAAGTGACACATGACTAGAATCAGGTTCTCTGTCCCTACATTATGCTGCTCTCAGATTAGGTGTCAAAGACCTGGTGACAGATTCCCTTTAAATGGTAGAAAGAATTCTCCTCCTCAGGCAAATCAGGAGCTTGAAAACATAGAAAGCCGTGTTACTGTGCTTCTCATTAGTAAGAAACTCATTAGGGAACATAATTGTAAATTAGCCAGACGCACTGATCATTAGACTCCGGTTACTAAAACACTGGGCACATTAGAAAACAGGCAAAGTAATGGATGTTATAGTATAGTGTCGCCATATATGCTCCTTTGTTAACTAAGCAATAATGACCAGCTAATTGTTTAGCACATTGACGTAGGTAGTGAATTTTCCTTCACACAGTCAGGCAGGGTTGTACATAGATGAAAGGAAGGATTAAAGGGGTTATCTGGGACTATATTTTTTTAATAATGTGCCTAAGAACTAATAGGCAGGTAGTTGCTAACTACCTGCCTGTTGTGCACGGCGCCGATCTCCGCTGGCATAGAGCGGTCTGTCCTGCTGGTGATTCAGCGGCTTCTGCTAACATCACGTTGACAGAGCAGCAGCTTCTCTTCTGCTCCATTTTAGGGGCGTGACTGCTGACATCATGCTTATTAAATGCTGGCTCCCCACTGCCTAACTGCGGGGAGCCGACTGTCAATCAGCATGATGTCGACAGTCACGCCCTGTCAACAAAGCAGCTTGAAGAAGAAGAGCTGCTCTGTTCAGGAGCAGCTGAATTGCCAGCAGGAGCCGGTGCCGGGTACAACAGGGAGGTAGTCGTCTCTGTTAGCAACTACATGTCTGTCAATTGTTAGGCTCATAGTAAAAAGAAAAAAAGTCCTTGACAACCTCTTTAAAATGAGCTCCCTTTCTGGCGCCAGTAGACATCACTGATTTGCAGTCTGCGGCAGTCATGTCATGCTGGGAGTTATGGTGCCAAAAAAGTTTCTGACCACTTCTATACAATTCCTTTATTTTTCCTTAAAAATTTAAAAACAGAAAAAAAATTAAAGTATAAATGCTGAACATCACCAAAAAAACTACGGGGTTATTGTGCCATGTTGTTACATTATTGCTACACATTTGCAACAGATTCTGTGTTTATTAAATATGGTCTAGTAACCCCCATAAAAGCAAAAAATGTGACATTTATTTGACATACTGTATGTGCCCATGGGTAATTGTAGGGTGACAATGCAGGTAGGTAGGAGCTTCAGGATGGACTTAGTAGCTCAGTCTTGGGAACTCGTCACCATGGCCTGTGACCTTCTGGTGATGGCCCCAGATTCTAGTCTAGTAGTAGTGTATGGGTGATTGTTGGATTGTTTTTTCTTCCATCGGAGGACAGATCTTAGCTTAGAAATTAACTCAGGCTGTAACCATAGAAACATCTGCAAAGGATGGCACGGCTGCAGACCCCCTCACCTCTCCTGGGAGACAGGGAATTAGACGCCACAAATGATTCCTCCTATGTGCCTACAGCATTTGCAACAAGTAAAAAAAAAAAATCAGACCCTCCTCAGGACGTACAGTGCTTCATCACATCAATCCCCAGCACGGCTCGGGGGCATAAATGTAATCATAGTAGATATAAGCCTCTGACTGAGCCAGTCTTGATGAAAAGGAGAGAAGCCCGTCTTGTCTTATTGGCAAGGTTATTTAAAAGTCCTTTAATATTAGATATGTGAAAGACAATAGATGATGTCATAGAAGACACATAAAGAGGAAGAACTGGCGTGTCCTCCCATAGGAACCTCAATAATGTGCCACTGCCATACATTTACATCCAGGCTTGGACTGGCCCATAGGAGAAGCGGAGAATCCTCCGGTGGGCCACCACCCTATTATATGAGCAGTACTTGGCACAATGAATCACTATGTACAGACAAAGGCAGCATCTTCTTCATTTAACAATCTACCCAGTTCATTGTTATATAAATTTGTGATTGAGGATAATGTCACATTTGCATGTAGCTGAGTGACCCCTGGAGTTGGTTACTGGTGGGCTTGTGGCACCCTAGTCCGACACTTAGTTTATAGTGGAAAAAGTCCAATATAGTGTATATCTTCTTTACAAATGTGTCCGTTTTTATCTCCACAAGAATTTTTAGAAAGTGCTGGTAACATTTTTGTATACATTATATATATCGCAACGTCCAAGGATTGTTACGATCAAAGCCATAAAGGCCAAAAGAGTTGTCTACGTCTGTTATTCTTAAAATTCTTTTATCCCCTATCTTAAATTCTATATATAGGGGATAACTTAATATTTTGGGAATAACCCTTTAAACAATTTTTGCATATCAGTAGTTACCCCCAAATCGCTCAGAGACCCAACTGCAGAACATTAACATGCTCTTAATTTGTATATCCATAATTAATCCATGATGGTCGATGGTCCATGGAGAAGTCACCACATCAACACTAATGCAGAGCACAGCCTAAAATATATGGGGACATTTGCCCCTTCACTTTAAATAACCAACATATTTACCTACTGCTCATGTTCCCTTCATTAGACCCCTTAAATGAATTCAGGACATTGAAGATGAAGGCACACAGCCAGCTAAACAAAGCAGACTATCTGGCTCACTAGTCTGTCTGATTTAGGCCACAGTCACACGTTCAGTATTTGGTCAGTATTTTACATCAGTATCTGTAAGCCAAAATCAGGAGAGGAACAAGCAGAAGAAAAGTATAATAGAAACACATGCACTAGGGGCGTACATAGAAATCATGGGGACCCATAGCAGAAGTTCTAATTGGGCCATCCCAACAAAAAAAAAAATATTCGGCAGGGTCACAGAAGAGCGTATCTCACAAGTTTGCAGCCTTTGCAAAGTAATTTTACTCCTACTGAAACCTTAGATTCTCCTTTCATTGCATGCCAACAAAAGTGCCACACAAACATTGTATTATACCACCACAGTGAATTCCTCCATACTCACAGTATGCTGACCGTAATGTACCCCACCTTAACCCCCCCGGCAAAGTATAGTGACCCCAATACAGTATGACATCATCGCGCTCCCTGCCCTGAGACGTCAGACGCTACAGAAGAATGATGGAGGATGAAGAGTCAGCTGATACTCCCTCTATCATCATTATTTTCAATTGTATCGGCATCCAGGATGCCGATAGAGTTGAACATGCGATGTCGGGTGGGGCAATGGGGGAAGGCCAGGACCTGCGCTGCCCCCCCCGGCTCACGTGCTCCATAGCAGCCGTGTGGCTTATCGCCACTGTCGTGCACCACTTCTGCATTTTTCACCCACTTCTGATTTTGGCTTACAAATACTGATGTAAAATACTGACCAAATACAGAACGTGTGAACATGGCACTCTAAATAGTGCCAGAACATGCAGTGTCACTGGAACCCCTTGAGACCCCAACTTGGAACACAGGAAAAACATGGTTAGGCTACGTCCCCACAATTAATTTTTAGTGAGTTTTTTATGCTGCGTATTTTCGAAAAAATGCAAGTAATCTTTTTTTATCTAATGGTTGCAGAAATGGTGCAGAAAATTTGCAACATCAAAAACTCACCAAAAGCTCATCGTGGGAATGTAGCCTTAAGGTATGTTCACACGTCACATTTTTGCTGCATTTTTGCAGCAAAAAAAAACAGCATTTTACTGTCCCAGCAAAGGGAGTGAGATTTCTGAAATGTCATGTACATGCTGCTTATTTTTTCTTTGCAGATTTGAAGCAGTTTCATATCCGCAGCAGATCAAGTCTTTCAACGTTTTTGCAGCGTTTTTTCTATTGAACGGGAAAGTTTTTTTATGCAACTTTTGTCCTGCTTTTTGATGCAGAAATGTCTGCCACAAATATTTAAATGTAAATGTATGGGCACAAGTTAAGCAAATGTGAATTGCAGTAAATAAAAAAGGCAACCATGCCCTATTGGAAATAATTTAGCTTTAAAAGATTATATGTTTTACACACCACATACTTATCCAAAGGCACAGCACATACGTATTATAATGCACAGCGCATACGTATTTTAATTATATTGCTAGGTAAATAGTCCACAAATTTACCATAGCTAATAATACAATAGATTATAGCAATAATAATAATAATTATATAAGTACAATTAATTGTATGGACATAAAATATACATTGTAACACTTCCAGTTGTTGATGCCGATACTGATACAATGTCTGTAATTATGCAACAAAACAAACAAACAAGAACTGCAAAACATGAACATTATAAATGACAACAAGACTATAGAGAAAACTCATTTTTTATTTTTTTTTCACAATAATAACTCCCTTTAATTCTATTTTTTTCCTTTAGTTTCAGCTTCTAATGAATAGCTATAAACTATAGAGATTATCAGGTTAGGATCTGTGCATTTTATAAGACAAGGACCCACCTACATCCACGTCTCAACAGGTTATAAAGCACAGATCCATTTTTATTGCGTACAATAGCTGCAGTATATCTGCAATCAATAAAATACAGTACAATAAAAACATAGGAAGTCAATGTAACTGTACAATCATACACACCCAAGTCAGTTACATACATAGTTTTTTTGTAAGAGAATTAACAGTAATACGACAACAGGACCTGGTCAGATAATATAATATTATAGTACACCAGAAGTCAAACAATGACTATAATGTTCTAGTTTTCGAATACATGGCTATAGTTTTCTTTGTCTCCCTTTATATTTCATTATTAGTACGAAGCAAGCTCCCGACAAATCAAATCCCCGTAGATAGAATATAGGCTATAATGGTATAATCGATGACATTTAGCAATTTTTTTAGATGCTATAAGAATACTTACAATCATTGTCTTTGGTAATCAATGCAAAACAGACTGTGTGTGAGCTGCTCTGATATTCCAGACCCACTGATATATTCGATTACACTTGATTACAGAGAGATAGTCGCGTAGCAATGACTAAGTATATGCCTGCTCCTAGATTATACAACAGAATCCTCTCTCTCTACATATATATTTATATATATAATGGGAAAGGATAATAGAGAAGGTCTCTAGAAAAAAACAAGTGGTGGGAGGGATGAGAAGTGGTACAGAGGAGATGAGTGTAGGAGGGAAATGGAAAATAAAAACAAGCTGAAGGTCAGAAGAAGCGTGGTACAGAATGATGGACATTAGTGATAGGAGGTAGGAAAATGGAAAAAGTGGAAGACTACTTGAAAAATGCAGAGGAAGAAGCATGGAGGAGGATTGATGAGGAGGAAGAATGCATAAAATAGGAAGTAATGGAAGACGCCTGCAACCTTGACACTAAAGGCCCCCTTCACATTAGAAGAAAGTGAGCTAAGCCAATATTCAGCAAGACCAGTGACCATCTGATGTGTATGGGGGTCTCCTCACTCTACCCCCGAGCTGATGTAAGGAGAGAGAATGATTGTTGGAATTTGAACATACGATTATTTTGTTTTTAGGGGAGATAAGCTGCTGTCAGAGGTGTCTGGTAGGAGTTTTCTCCTCTCTCCCTGTTACAAACAAATTGTTTAGCTGACTGTAACACTCATGTATGGAGGAGTTGGGAGCAATAGGAGTCTGCTGAACGAAAATTTGGGAAAATTTGGCCAACTGCTACAGTATGTCATGTGTATAGTTAGCTTAAGGAAAAGAGTTATGTCACATCACACATTTTACCATTTTGCCCTTGGTATTCTAGTAGCAGAAAAGAAATGAAGGGATTGTCCAAGGTTAGAAATAAGTTGATTGGGGATGAGCGGCAATATGAGAGCGCGCACAGAGACAAGAATGGAGCTTGTTCAAGCAATAGGACTTTTTTCCTAATTCTGAACCTTCAAATGCCTGGAGACTCTCTAACTAGTTCTCTAGTTAGGACTAGTTCTTTGGCTGGTTTCAGGGGAAAAATGGTTCAATTTTCATCCAAAAAACAATTGTCATCCATGTGCCATCCATGTGTCCGTATTTCACGTCTATGTAACATTGTTGAGACATCCATATTTAAAATGTTACATGATCAAGTACAGTTTCCTGGGTTAATAATTGCAATGTGTCCATAAAAATCAGATGTTGTAACACGGAAGATCCATATGGGATCTGTGTTTTTTTTCGCGCACACATTGAATTCTACGGGGGAGTTTTTTTGTAAATCTGGAAGAGAATAGTGCACGCTGCAATTTTTTTCTGCAAGGACACTCAGTCCATGTGAGAAAACAGTAATCTGAACATCCCTATTGAATTACATCGGTGAGTGTGCAGTCCGATTTTTACTCTGCATGCTGTGATCCCACAACCGGAAGTTTGGGCGGGCTTTCTAGTAAATGTTGAACCTTTTCAGAATTTCAGGAGGTGTTAGGGAGTGATCTATGCACTTTCGACAATAGCTTATATTTTGGAAAATCACCAGTCTGGGGCTGCTTGCTCTTTTGTTAAAGCACCACTCTGGTATTTTTTTAATTTCACCCCTGGTGTCTGCTCCCTGCCCGTAGTAAAATACTTACTAGCTGCCATCTTCTGCTCTTCCCAGAACCGCTACGGTCTTGCCCCGCAATGTTGTGACTGCAACTTCTGACTGACTGGAAGTCAGAGGTAATGGTCACAAGCTCTCAATATAGGTCCATGAGATTCTCATTTTGGTCTCATTCTGCCTCTCATAGATTTACATTGAGACATTAACGCCGGCTCGCACAGGAAACACTGCAGTGATCCGGCAGGTCACAAACTGCAGAAGACGACTGGAGCAACGCTGATAACAGAAGAAGACGGCGGCTGGTAAGTGTTACGACTAAGGGTAGGGAACATACATTAGTGATATCACTCTGGGGATAAAATAAAAAAAGTATTGCTTGAAATAAAAGAGCAGCATCAGACTCTTTAACAAGCCTTGTCACATGAATTAGGATTAAATCCAAAACCTTAGTTTGCAGACATTGTGTTTTGGGGTACTGACCCTCATCAGTGCAAAATGTGAGATCTGGTTTAGCTGGGTGAGAGGCGTCTGACAGGGATACAAGGGGTAACGTTTCTCCTTGCGGAGAGTGACGTGTCAAGCATGGCATGCCAAGGTGACGAGACTTTTAAGCTGCAATGCTCCACTGGGAAATATGCAAATTGCCTCTTCAGAGAGGAAGAGAACTAGAACTCTTGCACTAACTATAGGAAGTAGCAATCCTAAGAGTCAATATCAACTCTCTAACGAGCCTTGTCACATGACTTAGGATTAAAGCCAAAGCCAAAATCTCAATTTGCAGACACTGTGTTTCAGGCTGTGTGCCCACGTAGCATTTTTCAAGCGTATATGCTGCGGAATTTCCGCAGCGTAAACGCTTGAAAAACGCATGTATATCCGCACCCCATGGTCCCCAATGGGATTCCGCAAGTTCTATGCACATGCTGCGGATTTTTCCGCAGCGTTTATGCCGCGTTCAAAAATCCGCAGCATGTCATTTAATTTTGCGTTTCCGCAAGCGGAATTGCCTTTGTCCAATGCATAAAAAACGCAAGGCAATTCCGCATGTGGAAAACGCGTGATAAACGCGCGAAAAATGCGCGATAAACGCGTGCGGAATTCCGCATGCGTTTTTCCGGGAGAGGACTTGCATTTTGGCTATGTGCCCACGTTGCATTTATGAAGCAGAAAATTTCTGCTGCATAAATGCAAGTCCTCTCCCGGAAAAACGCATGCGGAATTCCGCACGCGTTTATCGCGCATTTTTCGCGCGTTTATCACGCGTTTTCCACATGCGGAATTGCCTTGCGTTTTTTATGCATTGGACAAAGGCAATTCCGCTTGCGGAAACGCAAAATTAAATGACATGCTGCGGATTTTTGAACGCGGCATAAACGCTGCGGAAAAATCCGCAGCATGTGCATAGAACTTGCGGAATCCCATTGGGGACCATGGGGTGCGGATATACATGCGTTTTTCAAGCGTTTACGCTGCGGAAATTCCGCAGCATATACGCTTGAAAAATGCTACGTGGGCACACAGCCTTATGCAGCAGAAATTTTCTGCTTCATAAATGCAACGTGGGCACATAGCCTTAGGGTACTAATAAAGTCTGAATAAAAGTGGGGTATTATTTTTGAATATTTTTGAATATTTTTTCGGTGCCAGATTACAACCTTCTTCCCTCACTATTGTCTATTTGTAGATACCAGCCCAGAAGATCCAAGCAACGTCTATCTCAGAACTTATACGTCCTCTGCGGCATGGTGATGAACAGATGGTTTTTCTTCCTTTTTTTTTCTTTTTGTCCAAGGTAGCCTTTTCTCAGTTGTCGGCATCAGATAAAGTATACATGAGGTCTCTGTTGGAGTTAACAATGACCTGCTTGAAGGTGGAGTCTACTGTATTTGTTGATAACACTGTACTAGTTTCAACTACTTAGCTTTTATGCCATATATGAGTTTTATCCACTTTGGTTTGAAGAATGAAAAGTAAAATCTTCTGTTTAACCAATTTGGACACCAACTGTTTTTTTCTTCTGAGAACCTTTCACCACATTTTATGTGCTAAACTGGCCATATCATGATGAAGTGGCTGAAGATCTCAATAAAATATAGTTATTATTTTTTTATATCTCATCTCCGTTGCAGAGATATTAGCTTGTAAACTTTATATGCTAATTTCCACTATAACTAAGAGGGTGTTTGCACAGATTCTTCTCTGGGGGTGTACTTTTTGATGCCTCCTACAT
This sequence comes from Phyllobates terribilis, assembly GCF_046119375.1. Classification (NCBI taxonomy): domain Eukaryota; kingdom Metazoa; phylum Chordata; class Amphibia; order Anura; family Dendrobatidae; genus Phyllobates; species Phyllobates terribilis. Next base: position 209,985,735 of record NW_027362769.1, on the reverse strand, counting down.
ATGATTGGGCAATGTCATGCAGGAAAAAAAAGGAATCACGTCCCCAGAGAATGTTAGAACCGGCTATCTCAGTTTGATATAATAAGACTCATGGCTAACCAGGTCGCACAGATCTCACTGCTGGCGATTACTGAGCAGGGGGAGGAGAGCAGAGATGTGTGTCCATACAACACCGCTCCGCATCTATCCTAGACTTTGGGGAATAATGCCCTCAGACCTGGGATGGTTATGGAGTGCTGTATGTGACAAGTATGTGACAAGCACTGATTGCCCAATTCAGCTTGTCTTTGTCATGCTATGGGAAGAACCCAGCGTACGACGATGGGAAAAGGGGGGGAAGCCCAGCAACTAGAGAAAGGGGGAGTGGAGACCTCAAAGCAGATTTATCAACACCCTGACTTCCCTATCGTCCCTAAATAGGTTCTGCACCTATCGTCGAGCAGAATACCTTAGACCTGGCTAACCCTAGAGCTAGGCCCTAGGTAGGGAGGGGGAGGGGCGAGCACTAGTAAGCCCCACTGCAACTAAAGACAAGCCAGGTAAACAGATAAGGGGATACACTTTGCTTTGAGAAAACACAAGAGAGATGACGACTACAAAGGAACTCCAAGGAGAATCCAGCTGACCGCCAGAACTCCAGACCTGAACAGAGGATTTTACTCTATCACCAGCAACTCTCTGGAGAAACGAAGTCTATTTAAAGATCCAGCAAGGGTGTGTTAATTAGCAGCAGAAGGTGGAGATTACTGCTGGGTCCTAGAGAGGGAGGGATGATGAAAGGATCAAGGTGTCTGCAAGGCAAAGCACAGCGACCTTCTACAGCCAGATCCAGAATGACTGTCTATCAAATCTGACACATCTGTGACAGTCATAAACAATGGGTACAACACAGAATTTATGAACATAATATACCTGTGTACAAGCAGCCTACACACTGATCAGCCATAGCATTTAAACCACTTTGTGTAGCCACTCCACCGCTCCCCAAGCAAGCTATGTAAATGACAAAACTCTGACACTGTTCTGTGATATTTTGCACCAATTAAAGGGGGTTTTTTTGAGACCATAATATTAATGACCCATCATTAGGAGAGACCATCAATATAAGATCACTGTGCGTCTGACTCTCTGCGCCCCCGACAATCAATAGCAATCAGCTGATTCAGTGCAATGATTAAGGACATGCATCCAAAACACACTTGCCTGACAATAGTAATATTTTTATGTGGGGTGGTCTTGGTTGCATTTGTCATTTATATATTTTTCTATAATAAACCATTGAATCTCCTGCTGCTGGATTTTTGTCTTCTTCGGATACTCCTGGCCCTCCGCAGTCTCCGTGCAGTGGAATTCCTTGGGTTGAACTGACCATATAGGTTCCTCTACATGTTTTTTTGTCTTTTGGTCAGTACTTACGATTGCATATCAAGAACACCCCAAAAAAACTGCCATTTTGGAGATGCAGTAACCGAGTCATCTATCCTTCTCAAGTCACCTCTTATTAATCTTGCTCAGATCTTTATTCTTGCCCAGTTTTCCTGCTTGCAACACATCAATCTCAAGAACTGATTGCTTACTTGCTGCCTAATCCTAACCTTTCAAAGTTGTCATTGTAATATGAGTCAGTGGTTTAAATGCTCATCAGTGGTTGTGTATTTAATAGTAATGTGTGTATATATATATATATATATAAATGTTATATACAATATATATAGTGTATATATATATATATATATTTATTGTATATAAAATTTATTTTACAAATATTTAATGTGTACAATGACAATGTCATTATTGACAATATGTCACAAGAAAGAATCATTCTGTACGATAATCCCCATGCGACAGACACGGATACATTATGGCCACTGTGACTAGCAGGAGGACACAATACAAGCATACAGTCCCGCCTATAGGTAACCTGACACATTTATAACAAATGAGCAACATCTGCTGCCGACATGTTCAACTGTTGCTTCCCAGATACTGTCCAGTGTGCGCATTACATCCCTCACCAATGGAAGTGTCAGCTCCACCCAGCAGCACCCATCCAAACTCCCAGCAGCCAGAAAACAACCTGCCTACAATATGCCGCAGAGACGTGTGCATGTCACATCCTCATTAACCCCATAATAAACACTACAATGGTCTTAAAGGGGAACTTCAGTAAAAACAAAACAACAACAAAAAAAAAAACAAGCATCGACATGATGAATTCTGAAAACTAAGTGACACAAATATATTTATCCCGTGCTTAAAAATAGGCACCATGCGAATGCCATTAGGGTGAGTACCAGTAACCACACAAGGGAAAAGAAGAGGGTCCCTAATGATGGAGCATATATGTGTCCCACAATTATACTATGCTGGTGTTACAGGGGGCAGAGCACTGGTCGGACTGAATTTAGTTCACAGCAACACATCACCCACATGTTGGCATCATTATGCCACGCCTGCCATATTTCTCCATGGTGGGAAGTTCCGATAGGGATGGATTTTATGTGATGGATAGAAGTAACCTATGTGATCTATCATTCTGTCTGTCTGTCTATCGATCTACAAATATAAAAAATAGAACTGTGGGCCAATAAAGTCCTGTAACTCGCACTATCTTTGGAGTCTTCTTCCATTTATTTTACTTTTTTTTTTTTGTTAAATATAACTGGTGCGGCTTCAATTTGTTTCTTTCTTTTTATCCATCTATCTAGCTATCTTTATTATTTGTATATAGTTTCTATATATAAACAAATAAAAAAATAAACATTGATAGCATAGGTTACTTCTGCTTTTACATTATCTATGTTTATTTGTTTACATATGTATACATAAACAAATAATCAGATAGATATATAGATGAATAGCATAAAGTAGGAGTGACCTATGCCTTCTGTATATATATAAAATCAAGATCACAAAAGGAGCATAACGGGCATATTCAGTCTAACCCTGCTTCATTAGAATGCATAGTCAGTATAATAGCAATACCACATGTAATCATGTAATATAGATATGAGAAAATACACTTTTCAATATTCCTTCCTCTAGAAACACTTTTTCCATATATTTAGCTTCTATATATATATATATATATATATATATATATATATATATATATGAGACAAAGTTGTGCCTCCATGTTTGCTTCCCCCTGCTGATTGTTCCCATATGCCTATCCCACTGGTGTGTTCTTACCTTGCAGTCACAGCCCATCTTCCTTTGCAGCCTTTGCCCATTGACAAGTTCATTGGCTGAAGCGTCACAAGTTCTAACCACAAACTTGATTTTCAGCAATCAGTATAAGTGTGAATGCCACCTACCTGTATATATGCCATCTTCGCTCACAGTGCCATCAGGTGCCTGGGTTGCTGCCTGTACATGGCCTTCTTCTTCCTCTTCTTCTTCTTCTTTTCCCTCAATAAAAGCAAAAAAAAAAAGAGACACAGACGTGACTTGTTTAGTTGATGATCAGATTGCCGGATTGCCCTTCTTCATGGTGACACTTCTCCATCAGTAGACAGGAGGCTACTCCTACTTGTTGCTTGCATGACACATCAGATGCCCCCTTGCTTTACTTGGGGGACATTTTCAGTGACTGAGCCTGCTTCAGGGAAAGGCTCCCTCCCCTTGTCACTTACACACTGTGTTGCTTTGATTATTAGTGTCCTCTTTGCCTGCTTTCCCTGTTTTGTTTTGAATAGTGCCTATATTTCCAGCATAGACTCACTGTCGCCACCTTGTGGCCACCAGCAGTATTTTTTGTCTTCTTTTACCTAGTAAGAGCCCTAAGGCAATGTAAAAATGAGCATTGATGTAATTGTTCTGCTGTGCTTCCAGCATCAGTGTGTGGCTCTGCTCAGTAATACAATTTGCCCTATATTAAAAGTGTTATTTATGTGCTATTAATTCAGTTTCTTTCTAAGGTATTGGTATAATATAAATAATGATTATGCAGTGGAAAAATCGATGCCCTCTAATTAAAAATGAATGGTCTATCGTTGGTTTATACCAGAAATATTTTAGGGTTTTTTTTTGTGCCAGTTGCAAATTTAAAAATGGGTGCTGTCCCTTTAAATGTATTATCCAAGCAGCACAACTTGTCCAGTTTATTCTATAGGGCACTCCTAATCACTACAGGTAAAGGAATAAACCATAAACCTCATTGTAAAGTTGCTTAAAGAAGGGTAATAAAAAACTGTGTATGCACAATGACTCAGACAGGTGGATTGGATCACAGTGTAAAGACTGGCTGTCTAGTGCCACCTTGTGGGCAAAAAGCAGATAATTTTGATGAGCTCTTATTCTAAATCCTATCCTAAATATTAGTTTTTTTCTTCCATGTTAACATTTTAAAAAACACAATTTTTTATTAACTTTTTTTTACTAGTTTGGTTTCCAAGTCATTTGTTTGTTTAAACATTATAAAGTTTATGTTGTTTTTATTAATTATGTCCACCATGGAAAGTTATTAAACTTTACATATTACTTTATTAGGGAATTTGTTTTCATTCCTGTAAATTAATTGCATGTAAGTGGCTTCTAAACTCTGGCTTTTACCCTGTCTATTTGTTATCCTTCAATTGCAGTGATATCAGAATGTCCTGATTTGGAGTACTGATAATGGCAGTGAAATGCTCGAGTACTATCCATGTTTTTCACAGATAACACTCATACTTGTGATAGTCTATGTGGCCTTTCACATGTCCGGGATTTTCTGCGGACCGAATGGTCCACCGAAAATCATAGAGACATGTCCGATTTTGATCCTAAGCACAACACTTAGAGGAGTAGACAGGTGCTGACCCTTTCACTGCCATCATCAGTACTCCATGTGAGAATGTTCTGATATCAATGCAGCTGAAGGCAGGCAAAACAAGGGTTTCCAAGCTACATTCCATACTGGACAAATTTAAAAAAAAAATTAAAGATTAGTTACTTTTTAAGTTTATTCTCATATTCCGAATTAAGATCTAATTAAAATATAAATGGTGGAGGAAGACTTCAAAAGGATTCCAATCCAAATCTTAAAAAAAAAGTTTGGCTTTTATTCTAAGTCATGTGACAAGGCTCATTAAATGATCGATATTGACATTTAAGATCGCTGCTTCCAATAGGTAGCGTTATAGAGTTCTAGTTCTCTTCCTCTCTGAAGAGGCAATTTGCATATTTAATTTCCCAGATGAGCATTGCAAGGCTTAAAAGTCTCCACAAGGAGAAACGTTACTCCTTGGATCCCAGACAGAGGCCTATCACCCAGCCAAACTAGATCTCATACTTTGCACTGATGAGGGGCAGTACTCCGAAACACAGTGTCTGAAAATTGAGATTCTGGCTTAGCTTTTATCCTGAGTCATATTGCAAGGCTCGTTAAAACGTTGATATTGACTTTTAGGATTGCTACTTCCTAAAGGTGGCACTAGTGCTATAGTCCTCTTCCTCTCTGAAGAGACAATTCACAATTCTATTTGCGCACTATTGTTCTGTTGTTACAAGTGAACGACTATTATCGTCAGGGGTATCTTGGACTTAATACCTCGACCAGAGGTGCGTCACAGTACTATTCGGCCAATCACTGCCGTCACTCTCTGTCTCTTAGGCAATACGAATCGTCGTACAAGTCCTAACAGAAGTCCACGAAAGTCCCTTATCAATCAGTCTCTTTGCACACCTGTTGTGCCGTCCGCTGTTGTCCCCTGAAGCATGACCCTAGTCCCCTTTGTACCATAAGTCTACACTGGAAGTTACAACTCACCCGAACGTCCCCCTCCTGCGGCCTAGTCGTCTCCCTCTGATCTGGATCTGTGCATTCAGCTCGGATCTGGTTACTCGGTTTTTCACTCGGATCTGGCTACTCAGTTCTGGTCACTCGGTTCCTCACTCAGATCTGGTTACTCGGTTTTTCACTCGGATCTGGCTACTCAGTTCTGGTCACTCGGTTCCTCACTCGGATCTGGTTACTCGGTTTTTCACTCGGATCTGGCTACTCAGTTCTGGTCACTCGGTTCCTCACTCGGATCTGGATACTCGGTTTTTCACTCGGATCTGACTACTCAGTTCTGGTCACTCGGTTCCTCACTCGGATCTGGATACTCGGTTTTTCACTCAGATCTGGCTACTCAGTTCTGGTCACTCGGTTCCTCACTCGGATCTGGTTACTCGGTTTTTCACTCGGATCTGGCTACTCAGTTCTGGTCACTCGGTTCCTCACTCAGATCTGGTTACTCGGTTCCTCACTCGGATTTCATTACTTGCAAGGGTGGCTATAAGCCAACTTCACTGCACCACACGTCCATCCTGCTACAGGCGCCGACACCCTCCTTCTCTCCCCTCCTAGTCCTTTTATAATAACTGTGCCACACTTGTCATCTGACCTGGTGTCTCCTCCAATCTCTTCCCCTCAGGAACCATGTAGTTCACTCTACAGTTTCGGCTGATGCAGTTCTTGCTACTTTATCTTGTCCTGCAACATTTAACCAGCAGATGGCGGTGTCTGCTTGCCGACACTCTATTAGACCTCAAACTGTGGAAATCTCTCATTTCTTCAACTCCTTACACCCATGTCATGGACCACATCCACACATATAACTATAATCATACCACTACAGGCCCGTCCTCCTCCATTCAGTGTATTTGGTGATTATTATGGCGCAAAAAGGTGGGAACTGATTATTAAGTCAAGCTTATAAACTATTGCCATATGCAATCCCCATTCATTTACTGGTTACAAGCAGATTAGAAATATAGCTCAAGGTTTATTTTCATTGATTTCTTTGTTGTTCAAATTACAATTTGGTCGTTTTAGGAAGACGGGTCAAAAAGTCCATAGTAGTGGAGCACAAATCATCTAAACTGAAACACAGGTTTGGCCTCCCAAGTGTCGCTATAAGGCCCCCGGTGGGTTCTGGTGGTAAATGGCAGTTCTCGAGAACTCATTTTCTTTTTGCAATCAGTGCTTTTTGGAGGTGAAGTCTTGGGATAAGTGCTGTGACAAACTTAAAGGGGTTTTCCACTACTAGAACAACCCCTTCTTGATCTAAATGTTTGGCCTCGATAAAATAAAAAAGCTTATACTCACCTCCAGTGCCGGCGCCGATCCAGCGGTGTTGACACTCATATTCCCAGGGCTCTTGTGCGGCTGTTATGACACGTGAGCCCTGCGTCCAATCAGCGCTGGTGTCACTGGCTCCGCCTTTGTACAAATTGAACATGGAGAGGAAGTCAGGACTGCGGCTGATCTCTGATGAAAAACTACATCCCTTAGCAGAGTGGTAGAGAGTACAGTGTGGACCATTAGGTTGACCAAGCTGCTGGTGTGAACTGTCAATCTTTTGGAGCACTCCACCTCCGCCGGCAAAGCAAGAAGCCAGGTTTGGGAGCAATGTACTCCTGAAGATTCATTGTGAGACAACCCCTTTATGGTGCAAAACATACAGACTACATTTAGCCCATGTAGCGACGTCAAGGGTTGAGAAAGGCTCTGATGTCATGAGGTGAAACGTTGCCACAATGGGCTAAATAAAGTCTGCATCTTTTGCACCTGAATATTATTATTATTATTTATTATTATGGCGCCATTTATTCCATGGCGCTTTACATGTGAAAGGGGAATACAAAGCACAAGAAATTACAATAATTTTGAACAATTCAAGTCAGCAACTGGTACAGGAGGAGAGAGGATCCTGCCCGCAAGGGCTCACAATCTACAAGGAATGGGTCAGGATATAGTAGGTGAGGGTAGAGCTGGTCGTGCAGCGGTATGGAGGAGCGAGGGTTACTGCAGGTTGTAGGCTTGTCAGAAGAGGTGGGTCTTCAGGTTCCTTTTGAAGGTTTCCTCGGTAAGCGAGAGTCTCATATGTTGGGGTAGAGAGTTTCATAGTAGGGGGGATGCACGGGAGAAATCTGGTATGTGATTGTGGGAAGAGGAGATAAGAGGGGAGTAGAGCAGTAGATCTTGTGAGGATCGGAGGTTGCATGCAGGTAAGTACAGGGAGACGAGGCCACAGATATATGGAGGAAACAGGTTGTGGATGGCTTTGTATGCCATGGTTAGGGTTTTGAACTGGAGTCTCTGGATAATGGGGAGCCAGTGAACGGATTGACAGAGAGGAGAGGCCGGGGAATAGCGGGGGGACAGGCAGATTAGTCGGGCAGCAGAGTTTAGGATAGTTTGGAGGGGGGCGAGAGTGTTAGCGGGTTAGAATATTGGTGTTCAACGTTCTTTTGTGGAGTATGTAATAAGAGGTTCCTGGAGGCTTTGCATCCAGTGGAGGTGGCAACTGTGCTGCTTTAAGTTTTGTATTTTCTAGATAGATAAACCCAGTGGTGTGGTGCTGAATGGACTCACTCATTGCCTGGTGTTGGCCTACTTCTCCCGACATCCATCATAAGAATACAGTAGAAGTTGTGAAGATTTGTATTAAGTGGGTTCAGACGCTCAGCTTATTCCATACACAGGGGGTGCTGGCTGTTCTACACAACAGACACCCACCAGTAACTGCTGCGATTGGCGATAGCTCTGATCGCAGAGATATAACCCTATAAACACCATGGTAAACAGCGACCATGGCATTTAAGTGGATAGATCTCAAGCCTACGAACCAGAACGTTACTGTAGCCTCGGCGTCTCTGCCCCCTACCAGGCAGAGACGCGGTCCTTCTCACCTCCCCGCTCTCCGTGTGGCGTCCTCCTGCGCTCCTCTTCCTGCTGCTGCCGGCGCGCGCAGCGTCCCGGGCACTGTGCTTAGGGCGTGCGCGTGCGCGCTCCCTCTCTCTTCTAGGGGCCGCGCGCGCCGTCCTAAGAAGTCCCCGGCCAATAGCCGAGGGTCCTCCCATATATAAGGCACCTCCTCCAAAATGGAGGTGCCCGAGCAAAAGTTGATGCACAGTATACTTACCTCTGCTTCAGCCCTCAGGTCCAGTTGCCAGCCTGTCTACTGTTCCAGTCCGCCAGTCTGACTACTCTCCAGCCCGACAGTCTGCCTTCCGTTCTACCCGCCAGTCTGTCTATGGGCAAGTCTGCCTGCTTACCAGGAAGCACCTGCCAGTTACCTGCCAGCTACCTGCCGTGCCTGCTAGCCCGCTCACCTGGGAGCACTCGCCTGTTACCTGCCTGTTACCTGATAGCCTACCTGGAGGCTCCTGCTGTCACTTGCCGTGACCACCTGTCTGTTACCTAGAGACTTCAACCTGCTCTGCCGTCACGTGCCGTGACCACCCGTCAACTATCCAGAGACTTCTGCCTGCCTGTTGTGTCCATCCGCTATACCGGTCAGTCCCAGTCTGCTGACCCGTGGGACCCACCTGCTCTCTTACAAGGTCGTCCCCAGAGTAGCACCTGGTCCCTCTGCTCTGTCCCTCCCTGGTCACGGAGTCGTTAGCCGCCGTACGTCCAGCGTCGGCCTGAGTTGATACTTAGTCACGCTCCTCTGGGTCCCTCCTTGCACCGCGGCACAGAGGTTCCACCACCCGGATCCGTAACAGTTACGACATGGGTTAATAAAGTCCACTAATATTGCACTTTATCTTATTGGTGTACTGCCTTAATTTATTTAATTTATGTAGCAGGCTTGGCAATTGCCTAGAAGCCTTGGCACCTGGTGCTGCTTTCGATATCCAGTTTGCTGGATGGATGGATGGATGGATGGATGGATGGATGGATAAACTAGAAAAGCACTAGAGCTAGAGAGCAATATGGATGCCAAGCTTTCTAGGCAGTGACCAAACCATCCAACTACAAAAAGCAATTGGAGGCAGCACACCAAAAAATGTGAAAAATATCAAAGTTTAATGGCCCATTGTGGCGACATTTCGGTCCATATTGTGAAATTTGAGAAAGGCTTGAGAAATGTTCACACTATGGATTAAAACATCAGCACAATGGGAAATTAAACTTGACTATTTTTCACATTTTTTGTGCTGCCTCCAATTCCTTTTTGCAGTTAGATACTGTAGATAGGTCATTAATAATTTAAAGCATAAGCACTACTTTATTGTCTCCAATATAAGGTACTACTGTACAGCGTTCTTCTGAACCAAGCCCTGCCTGAGGCACCCTCTGAATAGTAACAGCATCACATACAAACCATGCTGTACCCTTAAAGGGACTCTGTCATCCCAGAATGACTTTTCTTGCACTGGGTGTTCCCTTAGCATGGCCAAACAGATAAGTGCACCTTGCTTCCTACTTGCTTTCCCTTTATCTCCGTCCTTCTCTTCTTTGATTGACAGCCCTGGCTTTATGGGGCCAGGGAAAGGTGGAGGGAAAACAAGTAGGGGTAGGAAGTTGCGCTAAACTGTTTGGCTACTGCAAGGGTGCAACGAGCACCTGTACTTAGTGTGAACCCTCATTCTCTCCTTTTAACACAGACAGAGTAGGATTGCTCAGAGTAGCAGGGGCTACAGAGAGAAAATGAACTTGTATCCCCCCTGCAGCTGCTTGCTTCCAGTCATTGGGGTGATGCAGAGAGCGGTTACAATCACCACTGGCTAGACGGTGAATGTGGATGTAATTGTAGCGCCCCGAGGGTTCGGTTGCTACAGAGGTATTGCATCTCACCCAGAGGTGTGATATCTCACTCTCAGGTAAGGATGGAGTATGGCTCAGGACCCTAACACCCACATGCATTACACCACATTTCCGGGGGACAGGGCGACAATGCTCCCAAGAGTGAGCACAACTGTCCCTGATCCCTGGCTGGAGTGGGGGGAGGGAACACCTAGAAAGGGGCAACCCGGTAGTGAGTGGGTGGGGAGAGTAGATCCTGGCTGCACTGAGAAGGAGCATATAAAAGGGAGGAGCCATCTTAGGTTCGGTGGTCAGTCTGAGGAGAAGTGACAGGGAGCAGGGGCTCTGCATGAGCTCTGCTCCAGAGGCGGGCCTAGTAAGGAGGCCTGAGCCTGGAGGAGAAGAAGGAGAGCAGGAAAGACTCCAGGAGTGGAGTGAAGGGACCCCAGGGGTGCGGACCGGCCAGTCGGCACCATACGCCCGCCGCTACAAGAGTAGGGGGGTCAGGCCAAGAAAGGGAACCAGATCCCTCATCTAGTGGAGGAGAGCTACTACCCTCAGCTAGTAACCGGAGTCCGTAGCATTGTATGTGCACGGTCCCTCACTACACCCGTTAGGAAGGCACCACATAGGACCCAGGGAAACGGAACATACGTTTGCCCGCCAAGACCCGAGGCAGCTGGACAGAAACGTGGTCACTTGTGGGGTACGACAGACCAGAGAAAGGACACACGAAGGGGGTCCTGAAAAGCATTCCAAAGATACCTGGGAGTTGGCCGAGCCCCTCACCTGGTGAGCACAGTACGACGTGGGCAGCCATTACCTGCGCAGAAGTGGCTTGGAGTGTAAAACTGTGAGTAAAGACCCTGGACTGCATCACTGGACTCTGAGTCATTACTGTTGCTCCTGTGTACCATCACCCCCATCATCTGCACTCACTGCCCTGAGGCTATACTCCTCCCGTGGGGAGTTATACTACCCTCTGCTGCGCACACCACACCAGCCTCAGCGGTCTGTCCCGCAGCGGCGGTTCCCAGTGACCGCAATCCACGGTGGCGTAGTCGGACATTCAACATATAGACTATCCCTTTGGTTTGACCGCCCTGGGCACGGACCGGGTCGCCGCCACGGAGACTACAAACCCCCAGCATTGCACAGCCCCAGCAGAACGGACGCCATTATGTGCGCGCCAAAAGACAACAAGAAGCCACCTCCCATCGTGGGCCAGGTCCCAGAATGGCGCCAAAGAAGGAGCCCACCCCCAACAGCCATAAGTGCGGCTGTAGAGATGTCCATCAACATGGGGGGACTGCCCCTGAGAGTGATTGCCAGCGGGTTGCCCCAGGACCACCCCCAACAGGTTCACATGACGAGGAAGTCCGTGGTTTCCGGCCCCTCCTGACGGCGCATGCGCGACTATCTGGCCTGATCATCGCACATCGGTAAGTACACTGATTCTAATACCTACCCCTTCCAGCCTCATCCGACGGTATTTCCGGTTTTTACGCATCTGGCTGTGCAGCCATGCACCTCTGTTCCCTGCATTTGATTGGCTAAACACTCCTTTTTAAACCTTCCGGTTCTATGGAACTCCACCCCCTGACGAAGGACCACGTGTCCGAAACGCGCGTCAGGGCGTGCCCTGCATTCAGTTCCAAGACCGCTCACCAGGTATACTATACAGTTCCTCTAACCTGATTGTGTGTTAAGATTCTTCACAATAAACATGATGCCTTTCCTTTCCTCATATGAGGGGGGTTCATAACAGACATTTCTTTATCCATGGACTGTTTGGCCTGTGTACCCCTTGGTATAACCTTCCTAGTATTTATTATCATCATATATTAACTGAACACATTACTTAGTTTAACCAGTGGGTTTCACACACCACTCAGCGTGTCTCTGTTTATGGTACCTTGTTCTTTCATTGATTTATGGTACCAATATAGGTCTGAAAGTTCTGTATATTTTGGCGGTCTTGTATATGTATATATTTATTGTCTCGATTCTGTAACTGATGCACTAATTTTCAGTTGTGGTGTAACTGAATATGGGCACTCTTGTGCTTGGTATGTTTCTGTAACCAATATCTTAATAAAGGTTTTTTATACATCTATAATCATAACTACAATTGGACCCAAAGTTCGGTAATTCTCTTGTTTGCTGTGTGTTTTAACCGAATGGTCTGCCATTTGTCCATATAGCACACAATCCTGATATGATAGGTATTTTATACTGACCAATCTGGTCTTTGATGAAAACCCCTAAATATATGTGGCTATATCCGTAGTGTCTTTTTGTTTAACCCTTGTAAATAGTTGCACTTCTTAAAGTGCCCCCTATTGGTTTTATAAGAATTTACAACAACCGACCTCAGAACAAAAACCCGTTTGGCGTGGCGGAAGATGGGGTCCAACAGCGGGATCACCAATGCCCTGCAGCCACGCCCAGGGCCTACATTGAGGGTTTACGGACGGGTCCCTCTTGTTAAATGTTTGAAAGTTTGCACCTTAAAAGAATGGACACCTGGTCGCGGAATGAACTGTGACCTGTTGAGAAGAGACTTCGCCGTTGTTATGCTGCTGATGATGTTTTATATATTTTCTACTGGAAAGGATGTTTTATATGAATAAGAAGTGTTTGTGTATGCGAAGGAAGTGGTATAATGTGGAAAAAGAAAACAAGTGTCCCATAAAGGGAAAAGAATTCATTGTTGATAGTTTTATATGTGAACGCATTCTAAAAAAAAAAATTAAAAAAAAAAAATTTTGTTGCATGTCTTTTAAAAATATCTTTTACTCTGCTCCAGCCCGCGGACGTGCTGTGATTTACCAGGGAAGAATGTAGCGCCCCGAGGGTTCGGTTGCTACAGAGGTATTGCATCTCACCCAGAGGTGTGATATCTAACTCTCAGGTAAGGATGGAGTATGGCTCAGGACCCTAACACCCACATGCATTACACCACATTTCCGGGGGACAGGGCGACAATGCTCCCAAGAGTGAGCACAACTGTCCCTGATCCCTGGCTGGAGTGGGGGGAGGGAACACCTAGAAAGGGGCAACCCGGTAGTGAGTGGGTGGGGAGAGTAGATCCTGGGTGCACTGAGTAGGAGCATATAAAATGGAGGAGCCATCTTAGGTTCGGTGGTCAGTCTGAGGAGAAGTGACAGGGAGCAGGGGCTCTGCATGAGCTCTGCTCCAGAGGCGGTCCCAGTAAGGAGGCCTGAGACTGGAGGAGAAGAAGGAGAGCAGGAAAGACTCCAGGAGTGGAGTGAAGGGACCCCAGGGGTGCGGACCGGCCAGTAACCACCATATGCCCGCCGCTACCAGAGTAGGGGGGTCAGGTCAAGAAAGGGAACCGGATCCCTTATCTAGTGGAGGAGAGCTACTACCCTCAGCTAGTAACCGGAGGCCGTGGCATTGTACGTGCACGGCCCCTCACTACACCCGTGAGGAAGGCACCACATAGGACCCAGGGAAACGGAACATACGTTTGCCCGCCAAGGCCCGAGGCAGCTGGACAGAAACGTGGTCACTTGTGGGGTACGACAGGCCAGAGAAAAGACACACGAAGGGGGTCCTGAAAAGCATTCCAAAGATACCTGGGAGTTGGCTGAGCCCCTCACCTGGTGAGCACAGTATGACGTGGGCAGCCATTACCTCCAGAAATGGCTTGGAGTGTAAAACTGTGAGCAAAGACCCCGGACTGCATCACTGGACTCTGGGTCATTACTGTTGCTCCTGTGTACCATCACCCCCATCATCTGCACTCACTGCCCTGAGGCTATACTCCTCCCGTGGGGAGTTATACTACCCTCTGCTGCGTACACCACACCAGCCGCAGCGGCGGTTCCCAGTGACCGCAATCCACGGGTGGCGTAGTCGGACATTCAACATATAAACTATCCCTTTGGTTTGACCGCCCTGGGCACGGACCGGGTCGCCGCCACGGAGACTACAAACCCCCAGCATTGCACAGAGGCCCGGCTCCGGGTATTCCCCTACACAAATGGCCCAGGGGGCGCGTCATAATCACTCCCCAGCACTTTGATTGACAGCAAATTCTGCAGCATGTGTGCAGTGTATGTGTGCAGTGTATGTGTGCAATACATGTGTGCAGTGTATGTGTGCAGAGAAGGCAGTCAATCAAAGTACCAGAGAGTGATTACAGCTGCGCTCACTGTGATCTCATGTTAGAGCTTGGGAAAAACTGGAACCTTATTTCTTAATTTAAAAAAAAAACAAAACATGCAAATATCATTGTCACTTTGGAACAATTGGTTTTCTGCAGGACGACGGGGGGGACAACAATGAGTTAATCGTGTTCAGTAAGACTCGGCTCTGGGATATGATGAAACGTGTTTCCTTATTCTTCAGAAGCAGTAATAATGATATTGCACAAGCCAAGCCTGGTGACAATCTACATGCACTGCGAGATCCCCTCACACAGCGCAAATAACAGGCTCAAGTAACATGAAGATTTCTGCGCAGCAGAAGGAGCTTCCGAGGTTCACATGCAGACTTGTTGTCATGCTGGATTAATAATACTGGGGGATGGCGTTGCCTAATGAAGTGATTGCATCTCGCAGTGGCACACTGTTATTATACAAGCCCAGGCGATGTCTGCGGGGAGCTGCTGACGCTTTATTATAGCTGGGTACAGATGAGGAAATGTTTAGTCAAAGAATATGAAGCTGAGAAAAAGACCGGAGATATCGGAAATTCCGGTTGAGTCGCTAGTGATACCTTGTCCATTTATGTAGGACACTAGATGGTGGCCCGATTCTAACGCATCGGGTATTCTAGAACATGTATGCGGCCGACCAGGCGCAATCAGCAGAGCAGTGTTTAAATTTGGCGCCAAAATCGCTGATTGTTCGCGGCCGGCGGCCGCGACCAATCAGCAGAGCGTTGTTTAAATTTGGCACCAATATCGCTGATTGGTCACGGCCACCGGCCGCGAACAATCAGCGATTTTGGCGCCAGATTTAAACACCGCTCTGCTGATTGCGCCTGGTGGCGCCCGCGACCAACCAGCAGAGCGGTGTTTAAACTTGGTGCCAATCTCACTCGCGACCAATCAGCGAATCGTATTTCTGAGGACCGGGCAGCAGCGTTGCCTGTGCGGGTACTTCAGCGGCGAAGAGCCGGGAGATGGTCGGCTGCTCGCAGCTGAAGTATTCCGACCGGCGGCGCCGCTCACTGGTCCTCCCTTCGCACTTGCCGTCGGGAGATCAGCAGGCCAAGCCGCTGATCTCCCGAAGGCAGCCGCATGGAGGTCAGCGGCGCCGCCTGTCGGGGTACTTGTGCTGCCATCAGTCGGGAGATGAGTGGCTAGCGCCGCTCATCTCCTGGCTGCATCGCCGCTGACTTCCGTCCGGCAGATGAGCCGCTAACGGCCGTCATCTTTTTCTGAAATCCCGCGTCGCTGATTGGCCACGGCCGGACCAATCAGCGACGCGGGATTTCCTGGACAGACAGACAGACAGACAGGATAAGACGATTATATATATTAGATGTCCCCAACTCCCTAACCTAAGGCATTTGGATCACAAGTCTTCACATTACAAAATGAAAAAAAACCACAGACCAAGCGCCATTAATGAATACAGACCCCATAACCACTTGAGACCCCAGGCCATCTAAACAAATACAGATCTAAAAAATCTGCAAATACAGAATCAAGAACATGAGATAGATAGTGACAACCTAAACCAATAAAAACCTCACACCAGGCTCCCTAGAGACAGACCCCAGACCAGACCCCTTAGAACCTCCTCAATAAATGCAGACCCTCAGACCTGATAGTCACCAAACGCCAGCGCCAGGATATTATCCATGACAGCACTCTTGAAAAAAGACAACTAGAAGAAAGACAAGAGGGATCTTATTAGGATGTGTGGCACCAATGCAGGTGGTTTCTCCTTTCTCCAAGAAGCTCATGGACAATTCAAAGTTGGCAAGTACGCCTCAAAAAATGTTTGCAAGGAGGTCCACTTTGCAGCCATTATTAGTAGTGAGAAATCATGGAATCTGAGGAACCATGGCAAAAAGATGAAATGGGTAACACCGGGTATTTTAACTTTGCATTCAGCATTTATTGTAAGTTTTTTAATAACTGAACTGGCTGATCTCTTCCCTCAATAGGGTCGTGCTGACACGATTCGGAGAGGATAATCAAGGTTTTTTATTTAATCAATATGTTTCGGCGCACTTGCTTTTTTACCATGAGAAAGGCACCGGTTCGGTGCTGAAATGCGTTGGTTGAATATAAAACCTGGTTTTTACTTTCCGCATCTTATCCTTGAGCGCAGCCTGCACATTGTGATCATTTCTGCTTTGCCAAACTGTTATCTGGACGATACTCCCCTGCAGCCATGGGGCTACAGCTACGGCACATCAGGACCTTACACAACCCTTACAGGTGAGCGATACCATCACCTTCACCCCCATCTTGCTCTTTACAGTACTGCCCTATCTGTGCGCACATTGTCCCTTCCAGATCTTCCCATAAAAGTCCAGTAGACGCAGGACAACTGATTCCCGCCAGTGGCAATAAAGGGGAAGAGGTAGTCTAGGGCTGTGCCAATGTCCTTATCAGATGTCAGCAAAGTATAAGCGAATAAAGAGAACGGGCACAGCTGGGGATGTTGTCCACTAATGCTGGCCCTTCTGTCCCATTCTGAGGCTGAATGACAATTATAGAATAATTGATTAATGACATTTTATTCTGGGGTAAAAAAAATAAAGTATTTTTTTATGTCACTGTGGCGCCCTGCTGTGCATTAGTGCCACAGATCCTAGAGGGGTGCATAGACGGATTCCTCCACAAGAGGCCCTCACAGCATACACACACCTCCACCTTCCACCTCAGACCACCAGAGGGAGCCCGGATAGGAATATAAAAAGGGAAGGTGGAGCTAGGCAGTTAGTCTGGAGAACAGTTTCCTCTGGGACAGAGCTAGTTCCAGTCTGTGAGAATCCAGTCTGTAGAAGGAAGCCTGTTGAGAGATCTCCTGCAGAAGCCATCCTGCAGTGGAGCACAGTCCAGACTCATTGAGCTCAGGTTAGTGAGCCTAAGGCGTGCCGACGCCATAAGAGCGGTGAAGAGTAGCGAGGCCTACTGCCAATGTGAAGCCTAGTGAGGGCCCCGAGTGCGGCCGAAGGCAAGTGGAGTAAGCGAGCTACATAGGGGGCAGAGGAGCTTAGCCAGCTCACCCCAAGACCATATACCAGACACCGGGTCCGTGTCTGCAAGGATCTCTAGGACCAGCAGAAACAACCGGAACCCCTGGCGAACTACATGTCCCAGGAATACCAAAAGCTGACTGTAATACCAGGGTCAGGAATCACAGAGGCCCAAGAGACCAGGGAGTGTGATCTCCAACAGAAGGCCCTACCACCAGGTCAGCCGGTGCAAGACAGAGACCAAGTTAGGTCTAGCTCCAGGCAGGTCACAAACTTATCAGGAAAAGGCAAGAAACAGGAGGCCTCACACCAGCTCACTGGGGAGAGTCCTCAAATGCACCCTTCACCCTACAGTGCCCTGGATCGTGCCTGAAACACCACCAGTAAAGGTACTGAAGTGAACTGTTGTGAGTGTGCCTATTCTTCTTCTGACCTGGCTGGGTCCCCTCTGTCCTGCATCACTTTTCCTACGCTGCCCTGAGGCCCCGCTCCACCTGTGGGGAGCCGCACCAACTAAGCTGCCTGACCACCAGCCTCAGAGGACTGTAGCAGCGCTGGTGATCCTCAAAAGACACCACGGGTGGCATCACAAACTTTTTCTATCCCATACACCTTTCCCCCATTGTCCCTTGCTTTTAAGAGTGACCCCAGGGTAAGGCCTCGGGAGCCGGCCACCGCGGCATCCCCCCAAAACTAACAGCAAGGCCCGGGCGCCGAGTAGTCATCTCCATCCCCTGGGCGTGTCATCACCATCACGAATGCATTCCCATCTCGTACACATATGGCATAGTCACAGGACATGCCAGAAATGTATGGGAAAAGCCGGTTCCCCTAATACATTTAAACATTTTCCTCACTACAGAAAACCAAACCTTTAAATACATTGAGTTTCTCTTCTCCATAGACGCCTTAGTAAGATGACATTATTGTATGGGGAAACTGAACGGAAGTTCTGCATCCTGAACACAGAGTAAAGAACCACCGAGAGAACAGCCCAGCTAGTAGCCATCAGGATGGTAATGTAGTTAGGGCAAGACAATTGGTAGTTGTAAGGGATTTTAACAATCAGAAGGATAAATAGAATAATTTGTTATCAAGACCACCTCAACCTAATGGTTTGCTGTTTTTCTGGTGCCAGGTTTCGCCATGTGGTGCAACGGGTTAGTCGAGCGGCTGGTGATGATCCCGCTGTTATGATCCACGTGGGAACGAATGACAGAATAAATTGGTTCATGGAGGAGCCTTAAGAATATTTTTTAAAAATTAGGCTGCAAGCTGAACGGAAGGACCTCCAATGTAGTACTACCTGCGCCATGTGCAACACAGGGGAGATAGCAGGGGCTTAAGGAGCTAAATGCATGGTTAAGTCTTGGCCAGGGCAAAAGAATATGGGTTTCTAGAGCACCCCACATGGCTTACACATACTGAGAGAAAGGCTATTAATGATAAAAAAGGTATTTACTGTAAAATATAAAAATTTGAAGGGTCAACACTAGCCTGAGGATCAGAAGAAGGCAGAATTACTAAATATGTTCTTCATATCTATAGATCCCCCAAGAGGAAAGAGTGGCTAATGTACTTGATCCCAGTGCCCTTAATGTGACATCTAATATACTTAGTTGGATAAATAGAAAAACGTTGCAGAGGACAAGCAGATAATATACATTTGTATTTATATATATATATTCTTCTTAATGGCCCAATTAATCCACATGGTACAAAAATGTATATCTGCTAACTAAATTGGTAGACCAATCGGAAAACAAACAACAACCAATATATAAATATATCCGACAAGGGGTCAATGTATTAAATCAGAAAAGACCTTTATTGTGACAATTTGGGTACATGGCGGCAAAGAAAAAAGAGCACACACACATACATATACATAGTGATACCATGTTATAATATGAGAATATAAATGTAAATATTGTTAAATTTCAGAGGCACCAGGGCTAAATAGCAGTAACTACAACTGTGCTAATGAATGCCAATGGTATATCCTAGGTCACACAGTAAAAGGATACACTCCTAGACAATTAGAGCCAATATAGGCGTCCCCAGGATAATGACCTTCAGTATATACACATATTAAGGAATATTTATGTCCATATTAGTTAATTCCCAAATTACATCAATGGTAATTGGTAAATATTACATGCCCACCATATATATGTTGTAGATGCATGAAGGATGCACCGAAACACGCGTCGGAGTGAGCGCCACACTAGAAGTAGGACCATTGAGCCCAGAGCTATTGCAACACGTGCATGTACTATATAACAGGTATGAATGTGTGTGGCTGTGCTTGGTTAATCATCTTAGTTTATGCGGTTGCACTGCAGTTTTTGGTTCTGGTGTGTTTTCCCTGACTGCAGTTTGTGTGTCCGGTCACCAGCTGCCATGCTGCTCCCTGCCTGGGAAGGGCTGTGCTAAAGTTCCCCCTTGCCAGGACCGGAAGGCGGGTTAAGAGTATACCCGGCCCTCAAGGGCGCGCGGCAGTGCGACGGCTAGTGCCAAGTCTGACCGACACACTGCTGTTGTGGGCTAGCAGTCGGTCATTCCACCATCACTCAGCATTACACATGGATAGCATTACTCATCCATCTATATTAAGTTGGGGGTGTTCAGCTGGCCTTATGGTGATTTGAGTGAATGCATTATGTTCGTCCTTTCTCTACGACGCTGAAAATATATCTCCCATAAATATCGGTTCAGTGCAAACCCCGATATTCATCGCTGCCATTGGCTCCAAAGAGTCTGAGATAATTCCTTTAAACAGAGGAAGCCCCTGTACTTTTCCGCCTCTGAGTATACAGATCCTAGGCTTTTTGGCTGGTTTTCAGAGATCCCTGTAGTAATAACATGTTCAATACATGAGGTCGTACTTCAATGGAGGTTGAAGTGTCAGCTCTTTCTCACCTCCCCAGTTATAATTAATCCCATATGTTCAATGTGAGGGTGATATGTCCCCTCTCTGGAGAAGTCTTTATGGATTTTGCAATATTTCTCTACGACACCAGGATGGGTGGACCTATATACCAGGATGGGAGACATACTGTATATACAAGGATGGGCCCAGAATGAGCAATTGTAAGTACAAAGCGCTATAAAATATGATGATTGCAATATATTAAGAGGATAAAAACTTTGAGGGGTGGAGGGGTGCTTCTTTAATCTTGAGAAGAGACGTCTAGGGAGGGATATGAGTAACTTGTACAAGTGCATAAATGTCCCATGCAAAAAAGTACGGTCAAAATCTGTTTCATTTATAGTAAAGCCCCTTCAAAAGAAAAGGGGACACATCCTCTGGAGTAAAAAGGTTTCCACTCCACTGGAGGCAATCCATGAAAACTATTAATCTGTGGAATAGCCGACTTCAGAGGGAACTGCTGGAATCATTGATGGTTCCAAAGGGCTAAGATTCTCTTTTAAGAAGAAAATAACTTAAATATTACAGCATGTACATGTGTAAAACTCTTGTAGATGTTGATCCAATCAATCGACACTCGTGTTCAGGACAGAAAAACTTGTTCTTTAGGACAGACTAGATCATGCATTATGGATGTACATATAAATTATGGATGCCCTGTACATATTACCCCATTCCCTATATACTTTCCTATCCCTTAGTTGAACTTGATGGGCATTTGTCTTTTTTCAACCGTCCTAACTATGTAACTACGAGAGGTCAGACTTTATTTAGAAAGAGTCTGGTGTCCCTTAAGGGGATTAAAATTGTCACCGAAATTTCGTTTTAGAGTCTATTCCTAGTTCAGTATCTCCGAGCAGCAGCCAGATGTGCAGTGATAGCCAGTGGGAATTTGTAAGTTACAAGAACTCAGTTAAAGTGGACTTGTCACCAGGTCAAAAGTGGACAGTTTGAGCTTTTATTTTATATCTGCTGCTGCCCTGAGTTTTCCGTTTTGTTTTTTTTTTGTAAATCTGCCATACGGTTCCAGAGATATGGGCCTTTTCATTTTGTGCTCATTTTTATGGTCTTTACAAGGAGGCGTGGTTCACAGAATAAAAAAGCCACGCCCCTGAGGATCCTGTAAGCAACGCCCCTTGTAAAGACCATAAACATTAGCACTATATAAAAAGGCCCATATCCCTGGAATCATACAGCGGATTAAAAATAAATAAATACTCAGGGGAACACCGGGAGTAAAGCAAAAGCAAAGCTGCCTGGTGACAGGTCCACTTTAAATAAGTGAAAAATATATATGTATGTTTGTGTCTGTCTTTGTGTCCAAAATAAAAGCTACTAATTGTCACCTTTCTGTCTAAGTTCTTGTTACTGCCTGTTGCCAAGTGTAATCCGTTTCCAGCAGCAAAGAAGCTAAGATGGATTACAGGAAGTGGGGGAGGGTTTTGTGTCTGTTCCTGCTCTCCTGTCTGTCAAACTTCATGGAGGGTAAACTTAAAGAGGCAGGATGTCATGCTGATTGGTGAAGAAAAGGAAGTTCCAGTGCCTATAGTTCTGGCACAATGCTAATAAAGAGTATTTGCTCATTCAAAAGGAGTGGATGGTATCTCACAGAGCATGAGACAGTTCCTGGACATATTAGACTGATCTAAGCAGCAAAAGCAGTTTTCACTTGATTTAGTAGGTGAGTGCCATGTTTTTCTACAGGTTTTGTGTCAAATGCTAAGTATGCTTTAAACCTATAAAAGAGTGGGGTGGAAAGGTGGACATTCACTTTAAGTCTCCATCCAAAATGTTAAAACCAAGGAACCCAGGCACATTTTACTGCCATACAACCAACAGCAGAGGTAATACAAAGTGCATCCAAATAAAAGTGCAGATGTCTTGTCTGGTAACTGCCGGCCTTCACTACTTACTATTGTGTCTCTGTCTTGCAGCTTCAATAAAGACAGAAAAGAAAATCTCCAGAGACTCCTGTATCGGAGGCTGATTTGCCAGATATAAATACCCAATAATCTTATTTTTTTTTACTATTGCTATTTTCTTGCTGTTCATGAACTGACTTTCTGATGAGCTTTTAAAAACAAGCTGCAGTGAAAAGCATGGAGGACAGAACAGAAGCATAAAAAGCAAAAAATGAGACACACAGCCATCCCTGAAAAAAATAAAAATCAGATAACTCATATCTGTAAGGGGTGAAATGGACCCTTTAATTATGGACAGTCATTACCCCAATCCCTATCCCTGGAAAGTGTACACTGCTGCATGTGCACCATGTCTCTTGCAGTCAGGAGGGGAGAGACCATGGTGTAAGCCTATCCATGTAGCTTCCAACACCTCCTGAGATGTGCAATGGAGGTGAGGGAGTACACTGGTAACACTGTTGGCACCAGGTGCTACAACATGACCCTTCTGGTGGAGGAAGGTGGACAAAGTGGCTGTCATGTTCTTGGATTTGATTCCTTGAGTTTGTGTTCCATGGTCGGCTTCTCTTTCCGCTGAGCCACAGGAGACACATCTTTTCTATGGGTGTTTGTGTTTTGCTTTTCTGGCTGCAGGCTGCTTTGCTTAACACAGGTGTTTTCTTTTGTGTGCCTACCACCTTTTGGGTGCAGCGTTGTATTCTGTCCCCCTTCTGGCGTTTCCTGCTGGGGATAGATTAATTTGGATGTTTTGACATTCTATGGATGTTTGGAGCCAATGAGAAATCCCAGCTAAGGGTTTTCACTTTGCTGTTTCTTTGCTATACTTTGCACCTATCTTCCGTTTATCATTAGTAAGTCGTCTGTATATTAGTTATCAGTACTTGCTTTTTTCTTTGTTTTGTATTTTGTTATTTACTTTACTCACTCTGGGATCTTTTCTTTGTTCAGCATACTTCTCCTCTTGTAGTTAATTCACACTCTGCTCTGCCCTCTGGTTCTTTGGGAGGAATGTAAAGCAACTTGATGACCGTTTAGGCATGTTTGGTCCAAGTTGCCATCTCCTAGTCTGTGATTAGGCCTATGTCTGCACCCCCAGACACCATTAGGGACTGCGGAGTCAGGCTATCTAGTCTATACTGGAACCGGCAGGGTCAGATGCAGTTTTTAGTGTATAACCTATTTTCCCAAGTGAGTAGGTACACAGGCATAACAGTGGTGCTGAGATAAGCCATGCTGGAGAAGGAAGCCTTGTGTGCAGCAGTGACCAGGTCTATACATAGTAGGCTCCACTACACGTGTGAGCAGTCTCAGTAAGTCTATGGATGGGCTAGAAAGATTTCTTGGACTGTGAAGCATTTCTCTAAATATCTAATAGCTGAATAATGCATCAGTGGGACTACGGCTATTTCCAGAACGGGGGTCCCCTGACACCCCATACTGCCTAAATTAGTAACACTCATATTGAGAGATAAGTGCCATGCATGCACAGCCACCTCTCTTTTCACATTGGCTGCTGCACCAGACAGGACAGGGAGTCAGAGGACCACCATTTTAGAACTTCCAAAAACAGCACATCATATATTCCAGTTCTTAAAAAGTAACTGTGGCGCCCCTGAGGGTTCAGTCGCCACAGAGGTACTGCACCTCACCCAGAGGTGTGGTGTCTCCCTTCTCTCAGGTAAGGTGGGAGACCTGCACGGAACCCCAACACACCTGCATCCAACACTACACTACTCCAGGCCGGCTGGAGGGGCAAGACGCAACGTATGTTTCTGCTGAGCCCTGACTCTGGCTGGAGTGGGGGGAACCCAAAGGTAGGGGGAACCAATAGTGGGTGTGGGTGGAGGAAGTAGTTAGAGGGAGCACTTTAGTAGGAGTATAAAATAGGGAAGCGGTCTTAGGGTGGCAGAAGAGTTCAGTTGAGTAGTCGTGTCAGTTCTAGGGAGCTGTTCAGAAGAACAGCTCGGGACTGTTCGGAGGAACAGTCCGGGAGCAGAGTCTCATTAGGAGATCTGCTCCACAGTTAGGGCCAGGTCAGAAGGCCCCGGAGGGGAGCAGGGAGTAGGCTCTGTTCTACAGAAAGGATCCCAGGGGGTACAGTGCGTGCTGGACGGCACCCGTATGCCCTGCATCTGTCAGAAGAAAGAGGGATCGCTGCGGCATTCTAATTCCCCAGGAGGGTCAAGTGGGTCCGGGATCCGACGTACAGGAAAGACTTCAGAGCACCCGAGTGGGATTGAGAGTGGGCAGCGCAGAGTAGGAGGGAGAAGGACCAGAGAAAAGATGGTCAAAATAGGAACACGAGAAAGTGGGGTTCTGCCAGGTACTCCCAAGCTGTCTGAGGAAGGACTAAACCCCTGTACGGTGAACGCAGCGCGACGAGGGAGGCCTTTACCTGCAAAGTGCACCTGTGAAGTGTCTAAAGAACTGTGAGTAAAATCTTGGATGACTGCACTGCACTGCCTCTGTCCATTGTTCATCGGCGCCATTGTTCCCCCTGCACTACAACGCCCAGCTCAACCCACTCTCGACTACTACACTGCCCTGAGGCCAGCTCCACCTGTGGGGAGCCGTCCCATCTCAAGCTGCCCTAACATCTGCCTTAGAGGACTGTAGCAGCGCTGGTGATCTTCACCAGGGACCACAGGTGGCGTCACAAACTTTCCCAAATCCCCATATATACAATATCCCCCTTTTTGAGTGACCGCCCTCGGCCACGGACCGGGCCAGCCACAGTGATATCCCCAGGCAACCGGACGCCCGGCTGCCGAGTACCCCACGGCCCTGGGGGCGCGTCATAACCATCATTTGAATTTTTATTTCATAAATCAATAGTATACAGTACATGAAAGTAAGCAACTTTGTAATATACCAGAGAAATATCACAAATATCAGAGAAATCTGCTTCTTTCTCCACCAGAATTCATCAGTCATTATCAAAATTCTCAATTCTGAAATAAAATCTGTATTCAGTGAGGACAGACTTTGCCATTTCTGAGCCTAAACCACAAGGCTTTCATCACCCAGAAGTATCAGTGACTTACAGAAGTGTAGACTCTGATGCAAAATTTGCCACTAGGCCTCCAGGTACCGTTGTACGGGCATCTTCTTAGTGCCAGAGAGGCTTTTTGGCTCCAGCGACCATCTCCACACCCCCTATAGATGTCCCCCCTGATTGCACCAGCAGGCACAGCATGGTGTTAGGTGCTCATCTGTGCAACATCTGGACGGCTTCTGACATGATACAACACATTTGTATACTCTGACTTCCTTGTGACTTACTTATTGCGGGATCACTTCCTTTGTCTGTAAACCACTATACACAAAAAAAGGAAATGAATCATCAGTTAATTTTGGTTCCATATGAGAGAAACATAACAAAGTTCATACAAAATGGAATATAACAAGTCATCAAATCCCACAATTGGCTGGTTCCTTAAAGGGATATTCCCATCTCCAAGATCCCATCCCAATATGTAGTAGTTGTAATAATAATATTAGCAAATACCTCCAATTAGAAATGTAGTAGAGTTCTTCTGATTAGCTATGTCTCTTTCCCTGTGTGCAGGCATTGCATTAGGTATTCATGGTTATGACCACTAGCAACTAGCTAACTAACTGTCACTATATCAGTGGTCGTAACCATGGATACCTAAGGTCCTGCAATGCCTGCACATGAGGAGAGAGACATAGCAAATCAGAAGAACTATACTACATTTCTAATTGGAGGTATTTGCTAATATTATCATTATTACAACTCCTATGGAGACTATAGAAGCATGCAGAAAGTAAATAAAAATGTTTTAAAAAAATCTAAAAGTTTAAATCTCCCCTCTTTCAAAATAAAATAATTTAAAAAAAGCCCCACATACACATATTTGGTATCGCCACGTTCAGAATCGCCCGATCTATCAATCTAAAAAAAGAATTAATCCGATTGGCGTAATGAGAAAAAAATTCTAAACGCCAGAATTACGTTTTTCTGGTCATCGCAACATAGCAATAAAATGCAAAACATTGGATCTACCCCAAAGTGGTATCAATAAAAACATCAGCTTGACGTACAAAAAATAAGCCCTCACCCGGCCCCAGATCCCGAAAAATGGAGACGCTACAGGTCTTGGAAAATGGCGACATTTTTTTTTTTTTAGCAAACATTGGATTTTTTTTTTCACCACTTAAATAAAAAAGAACCTATACATGTTTGGTGTCTACGAACTCGTAATGACCGGGAGAATAACAATGGCAGGTCAATTTTAGCACTCAGTGAACGTGAACTGAAGTTGCATTCAGTCTGTAATGAGGCTCCGGACAATTCCTTACAACATGTGCATTTATTTTGCTGAGTGGTATACTGCATGTATAAACATTACATACTGTATATACTGAATGACGTAAGGTGAACAATATTTAGATACACATATACAAAGAAAATAATATATTTTTATTTTATACAAAATATATTAGACATTCAGAATATGGTATGCCTTATAATAAGGAGGTATTCTAACACGCAAACACCATAGAAATGTCCTCAGAAAACAGCAGGGGCAGACGTAACCGGGTAAGGTAAGCGGGTCAGTAATATTAAATCAAGTTTAAAGTGTTACTCCCAAAATTAGCAAATTATCTCCTATCCATAGAATAAGGTACAATTTGTTGATCGCCGAGGACCCCCAATGAACAGAACCACGGGACCTCCAAGAACTCTGTGATCCCTATCTTGAAGAGGTGCTCATGCTTGATCAGGTCTCTTTCATTGACTATGGGACTGTTGAGGAAAGCACTCCTCTATTTGTGGCAGTCCCATAGACAAAAATGGTGCGCAGACCGAGCATGAGAACCACCGCCCCATTCATGACGGAATCCCTGATCTTGTGGTTCCACAACCCATTCTAAGGATAACTGGAAGTCCTATGTATAGGGGGTAACTTACTATTTTGGGAAGAACCCTTTAATTTATGTACAGTCCAGTTCTTTGCAATATAGAAATATCTTTTCATAAAAAAGAGTAACGTATTAACATGTAATGTTTGGTCCTTGATAAGTAATAGAAGTCATATACTAGTACAGGTATTATAGTGTGATATAATGAGATTGCATCTATTTATTCAAATGCTGCTGAAATCATCCGTAATTCTGAAACAGCAGCAACTTATTTGCATAATACTCATAACTTATTAAAAGTAATGCAATTGTTTACTATGGTCTTAATAGGCAAAAACTGTGATCTGCCTTTATAGCTTATAAATGAAAAGAAGAATTACCAGTGTGAGACATGTAGATCAGGAGAGCAGGCTGACAGTCATTACATGTTTCACACTGGTATCTTTCCCTTTATTTTCAAATAATATCTGGAGGCAGATTCTCTGGGAGATCTATGTCCCACCCATAGATCTTAACAGATCTGTTAAGAAACATGTGGATTTCTCTGGCATAGAGCATCGGATCGCAGATATCAAGGTATCATTGTATTCAGCTTCCTAGGACCTACACGTCCATATAGATGGTTTAGGAGAGTTTCTCTGAGTTCTACTGACAGATTCCCTTTAAGAAAACCTGTAAGGAGATCCATGCTGCCCGAGCCACTGCCAGCATATGAAAAAGGGACAGGCTCCATCGCTAAATACTCAAAGCTTTGTGGTTTGTAATAAGGGGGCCATCATGTTACCGGTGGTCCTGGCAGCATGAATCTCCTGATAAGTTTCTTTTAACTTTCAGTGCACCACTTCTCATACTTTAAGGCAAAAAAAAAGGTAAGGAGAGTCAGCTCAGACACATGAAGACCGAGACACAAATCAGCATTGCAGCAGGAAGGAAAATTCAGAAAAAAGAGGTATACGTTCCAGCTTCAGGTTCTCTGTATTGCATGCAATGATTAAAGACATATGGTCTGAAACGCGTTTGCTTATATAATGCCTTTCTAGGTGTGATCCAGCACCATTTTTATATGACCTAATAAAGTTTACATGTTTTAAGAAGAACCTGAAGCTGGAACGTATGCCTCTTTTTTCTGACTTCTCATACTTCTCCAACTTACAACACCTCAAAGCTGTTTTACAGAAACACATTTTGCCACAAAGTGTTGGTCCACACTGCTTTCATAGCATGATGCAATTAAGAAGGGTGTCTCAACTTCTTCCATGGGTAAAATTGTAAAGTGCTTGCAAAAACAAACAATTTTGCAATTTACCACTTAATTATAAATCCTCTCTGCTCTGAAGAAAATGAGGATTTTAAATTCTATACTTTACAGCTCGTTGCAAAGATTTCCGGCCACCTCTGCAGTCTATCAGAGGTAGCCGGTTTCCTAGGCAAGGAGCAGCAGCACTATGAAGCTGGTCAGATCGCTAGATCCGGCTTCTGTGTCCCTGCATTTCTCTGATGCTGTAGGGGAAAAGCTTGCAGCATGGGTGAGTGTACAGTTTACAGAGCGGCCATGTCGCTGATCTGAACTGTTAGGCTACGTTCCCACAATGAGTTTTTGGTGAGTTTTTTTTACATATTTTTAAAAAAATGCAAGTAACCTATTTTACTTAATGGGTGCAGAAATAGGAAATCTGTAACATCAAAAGTTCATCATGGGAACATAACCTTAAAGGGCTATACCTATCTCCATGATCCTATCCCAATATGTAGCAGGTGTAATAATAATAATATTAGCAAATATCTCCAATTATAAATATAGTATAGTTTTTCTGATTCGCTATGTCTCTTATTTCATGTGCAGAGCATTGCAGGACCTAAGGTATCCATGGTTACGACCACTAGCAACTAGCTAACTGTCACTATATCAGTGGTCGCAACCATGGATACCTAAGGTCCTGCAATGCCTGCACATGAGGTAAGAGACATAGCGAATCAGAAGAACTATACTACATTTCTAATTAAAGGTATTTGCTAATATCATTATTATTACACCTACTACATATTGGGATAGGATCTTGGAGATGGGAATACTCCTTTATTCTTCATCAAGTGACTTTGTAGAAATCATATTGCAATCACATATATTGCTAGGCGTCATATATTATACATTAAATTAGTGAATATGTGAAAACTGACTGCTGATGTTTTAGCACATGGTACATCTCACAGAGCCCTTGCTCCTCCTATTCAATGTATAGGATATAACATGAAATTATACCATTCCATCTATTCTTTATAGGCTTGGAATATGTTTGTGAAATAGGAAATCCTCCAGACACCATTTAAACTTATTTTCACAGATTTTACTAATATTATACTCTTTTTTTTTTAAGCAAAATGGTTTACACAAATGTACAATCTATCACATGTACCTTCTTTGCACAGTGAAGAAATAAAGTATATTTTACGTATATATTACCAATGTCCTTAACAGTGGCGTAGCTTGAAGCTCATGGTCCCAATGCAAAAGCTCCAACAGGACCCCCAATTATTGCAAATATTTAACAGTATTGGTCTTTTGATATAGTCCATAGGGAATAATTGGGGCCCTTAAGCTCCAGGGCCTGAGTGCGATTGTAACCCCTGTACCTATTATAGTTCTGGTCCCTAATGTACCAAAGTACCATGATATATCTAATCAGAGAACATGATTAGGATTACTAAATAGATGGCTGTATGGCAGTGTGTGTGCATGTGTACATTCATAGGAGCTCTGTATACCTGGAACACAGCACATCCATGTCCATTGCTGTGCAGAAAAGTTTGCGATGATAAAAATATATATATTTAGAGAGCTCTTCTCCCTGGTTTATATTTCTTTGGAGCTTTTTTCTTGCCTCTACTTGCAAAGTTAAAACGCTAATTCATTAAATTCTGCCTGCCTGTAGTCACCACTAGGGGGAGCTCAAGTCATACAGAGTTCTCATTGCGCTCAATAATAAATGCAACGTCAGTAAGCTCCATCCAGTGATGATCGTAGGCAGGCGGAATTTTGTAAGGAAAGATCTTTAATGGGAAGCAGAATATATTTTTAAATTCTTCATGACACAATTTTTAAAATATTATAAAAAAGAAAATAAATTATAGATACCCTTGGAAAATTTCATGAATCTGACAATCCATTGGTCTGTATCTCCTGCCGTTTGCAGCAAAATAGTCCCCATTGCAATACTAGCAGGAAATGACATGCCGCCAGTGGAAGTTTGGGATTATCATCAACGCCATTGATGTGGCCCAGACTATTGGCAGAGCTTTTTTTACATGGAAAAAGTTACATCATTCATAACCCTAAAAATTGAAAATGTTATGTACCCACGTACCTAGATCTGTGCCATAGGAGGATTAACTGTATGGCACTGAGGTGCAGAAAGTTTATACTCAGCTAGAACAGCCCTTTAAGTTTCAGAGTGTCTTCTATTCGAATCATATTGGTTATAGTGAGTCATTTTGTTATAGCAAATACTTGTATTCCTCATTAGAAACAATTCTGGAACATATTTACTTAGAGCTCTACATTGTGCAGTGCCTCTGTTGTTCTTCCTGGAAATTTACACGGAAAAAAGGACAACTGGGCGTTACTAGTTGGGGGCGTGCCCCTGAACAGTCTGACATTGTCCAATCAGTTCTGACAATATCAGACACACCCCTCTGACAAGGCAAAGGGTAACACTCAGCTGTTAATTTATTCATACATTTCCAGTAGGAATAACAGAGGAACGGCAAAATGTAGAGTACTAAGAACAGATGATCCAAATTCTTATTTTACAGGAATTGCAGGAGTTTACTAAAACAGAAGAAAGGTCAGCTCCTCTTTAATCAAACGGCAGCAATAATTTAAAGAGGTTGTCCACTACTTTAGCGGTAGGTTATCAATGTCTGATTGGTCGGGGTTCGGCGCCCCCCATCAATCAACTATTATCGGTATCGGCGGCAGCGACCTCCAGCCGGAAGTACTCACTTGTGGAGCTGCTCCGTGTTCTGGTAGTGGCCGCCGCAGGGTACTACACATCCGCCTCCTATTGATTCGAATAGTGGACAACCCCTTTAAGGACCAGACTAGTGCATGTAAATAGTAAGCAGCACCTGCTGCACATGGAGCCACAAAACTTGTCTGAACTGACCCTTAAAGGGGTTGTTCCCTTTCAAATAATATTCAGCCTCAGCTGCAGTTTGTTAAAAACTAACAAACCACGTTCCCGTCGTCTGCTGGCGAGTCTCCACCACTGCTCCCAGTTTCTGGCATTGGCTGCGGCGCTGACCTCTTTCAAGGTGACATCAGCACCACATCCAATGCCAGACACCGGGAGCAGCGGTGAAACTCACCAGTGAACCCCGAAAAGGTAAGCACTGCACAATTTATTTTTTTTAACAAACTGCAGCCAAGGCCGAATATTGTTTGCATTGGGACACCCCCTTTATGTGCACATAGAATTTTTTTTAAGGCATTCAAAAACTGTGTCCACATACCCTAAGACAATGCCTGTTACCATGTGTCCCTTGCATTACAGACTAAGTAATCCCCCTTAAAGTTCCAAAAATCAGTGTTTGGAGGAAAGAAATGTAATTAAAGGGATTGTCCAGGAGTCATAATTTTTTTTACTAAGAGCCAAAAACTAACAAGGCAGGTAGATGCTAATGGAGACAACTACCTGCCTGTTCTATCTGGCGCTGGCTCAAAGCAGTTACTGACCGCTACTGTTCTATCTGGCGCAGGCTCAAAGCGGTTACTGACTGCTACTACCGGTTATTCTGCTGCTCCACGTCAACTTTTCCTCTTCCGGGCTGCTCGTCGGGATGTGACTGCCGACATCATGCTGTTTGACAGCTGGCTCCCCGCAGTTAGGCAGCAGGGAGCTGGCTGTCAATCAGCATGAATTAAGCAGTCACGTCCTATCAAGAGAGTAGAGCGAAAGAGAAGCT
Organism: Phyllobates terribilis; assembly: GCF_046119375.1. Lineage (NCBI taxonomy): Eukaryota > Metazoa > Chordata > Amphibia > Anura > Dendrobatidae > Phyllobates > Phyllobates terribilis. The sequence goes on along the minus strand of NW_027362769.1, from coordinate 209,953,343 downwards.
ACTGCTGTCGACGTGACGTCAGCGGAAGCCGCAGATGTTTCTGACCGATCTGCGCTGGGCAGAACAGGGAGGTAGTTAGCAACTACCTGCTTGTTAGTTCTTACGCCCATAGTAAAGAAAAATAATATAGTCCTAGATAACCCCTTTAAGAACAAAGGATATTTTCTATTACTACTGCTATAACTTTACGACGTCTAATCAGCAAAATATGGATAGGCAGTACCAGTAACCAGGCTGAAACCCATTTTGGGTCTCTCAAGTCACAAAAAAGTACCTTGAAGTTCTCCCCCAACTTGCTGCAGTAATACTGAAAGGTAAAGGCAACAGCAAAAACTACACAGATGTGGAAAAAAACAATATAGAAAGTACTACAAAAGTGTGCAAATAATGGCAATAGTCTTTGGCATGAAGCATGATGATTATAATTTATGATCTAATAGCAGAAGTATGCATGAGAATTTAGCTATCGTATCGGCATAACTAATACATTTTCTGCATTGCATAGAACTTGCCAAATGAATATTTAACCCTGATAATATTCCCAATGCCATATAGGTGCAATAAAGCCTTTGTAATGAGAGATCACTCAGAGAGTTGTGTGCTTGCACCGTAATGACTCCCTGACAAAGTTCCTTGGAGGGGAACTCATCCGTAGGATACGAGGCATTTGAACCCACAAGTTGAGTAAATGAAAACAGGCCTGGTCCAGTAATTCCGGCCCGTACCCCTCCAGTAGATTTACAGGCTGTGCTTCTTTGAACATTTTTGGCAGGGTGATGAAGTTAGGAAGGGTGCTGTTACCTAAGAAGAAATGCATGAGTGCCTCCTTTTGCAAACATTCCTTCCAAAAGGTAAAAAAGTCAGCTATCCTCTCCATGAGTAATGAGTCATCCCACTTTTCATAAGGAATCTGAAGCAATAGGTAAAAAAGTGCGGTTTTCAAGTTGTAGGAGCCGAAGATTGCTCTCCATTGCCAGGTGAAGGAAGGCTGGAAGGTCTTGGCACTCAGGTCCCTCAAGCTCTTCATAATCTGTAGGCACTTCAAGTGACAAGAGTTGGAAGGGGCTTGGTCCTTGAACCAGGCCAAGTACTTCTGCTCATATTTGGAAAAGTTTATTCCCCAATACGGATCCAGATTTAAATGGTCCTGATGGGATGTGGTGCCCCAAGGTTGGGCAGTAACATACACAGCGTCTCCCAGATGAAAGGCAGGGATAAGTCTCACAGACATGGAGATGTGGCAGCAGACATAATCCGACCTTGGGAGAATTTTCAGAACAAGTTTATCATCCCATACAGTAAGCGTAATATGGCATCTCTCCTCAAACTGATACCTGATGACATTGAGACATCTTTGTATCTTCCAATGGAACCACTTGAGGACCAGGGTGGCCGACAGCTGGTGTCTAAAGTTCACCTCTGTGCAAAAGCAATCACTAAAATGCTTGTATGTTTTAACCCACTCTGACTTTTTTGGCGCTGCCACCCCACATATTATAGATCCGTGAAGTGTGGGCATGGACTTTTTACTAACCTCTGTAAAAACAGGCTCCAGTTTCAGACTCTGTGGCATTTTAAGTGGCACCAGGATATCAAAGCAGTCTGGACTATTGATTTTATGTTGCTCATAGGCACTTCCGATCTGCAGATAGTCCCCTCTGAAGATGACTCCGCTATCATGTTGCTTGGCTTTTCCCACTTTGATGAGCTCCCCCACTATCTGGCTGACATGTGCTTTGCTGTGGCCAAGAACATGTGGAGAAAGCTTGATGTGCTGCTCATAGAAGGATTCCAACAGATTTTTCCTGAGTTGCTGCTGGTGCTGATGGTTGACATTTAGGTTTTGATCTCTGTGTTGGGGGTTGTAGCTGCAGTATCTGAAGACCACATAGCACACCAGGACCACCAAGCCCAACTTGATGAGAACTTGTAAGCTACTGAGGGAGTTCTCCTGACAGCCACCATCCTCCTCATGACTGCTTCTTCCAAGAGCAAGGAACATGCACCAGATACCTGTGAACAAGATAATCACCAGCAGCCAGAAAGCTTTAAGATTTAGTGAGTACACTGTCATTCTGCTGCTGCTGTGGAGGTGTCATCCCATCATCTGCTCAGGCTGAAGGGCAGGAGGGCAAGGCTGGTACCAGATCCCCAGAAGTTCCAGAATCCTGCAGTCTTTTCCCGGCTTATGGAGCTCTGACCGTTATTCAGAAAGAAACTTCCTCTTCCGAGGAGGGAATAGTGGGAGGCTGCCTTGTCATATTTTCTATGAGCTCAGAGGAAATGCCAGTGTGTGTGCGGGTACCAGAGAGGCGCAGCTGGGGCACTACAGATCCCCATGGCGGTTCCTCCCAGCTGTGCCACGCTGCACTCACTACAGCTGTGTATCCAGCAGCCTGCAGCAGACATTAACTCTTCATTAACAGTTTATCACTTCCTGCTCTGTTATGGTGTAGTGTGGGTTGGACACTGCTGAATCTTCTTAAAGGAGCAGCTGATTTCTTACTTCACTTGCAGCTCTCATGTAGTTACTTAGTCTCTGGATTTTTTTCCCCCTTTCCTTGCAGAATCTCCTCTTTCATATTTGTGTTGTAAATATTCTCTTCTTGTGTTGCAATCTTTGCTCTATTTTAAGCCCTGGAGACCTTCATAGTATTTACCAGAAAGTTAACTCTTTGCTCCTTTCAGTTTGACCTTCCTGTTTGAATCTGACTCTATTAGGGAATTGTTCCACTAATAACTCCCTAGCTGCTTGGAATTAACTCAAGATACAGGAGCAATAAGGAGGCTGTCACAATTCACATTGATCTGTATAGAAAGCTGTGCAGAAAATGTTAATAATATGTTTAGGATTAATATATTTAGGAATTGTTAATTCTGGATTTTATATTCACCATAAACAATAATTTAGCACCAAAGTTGGAGTTTCAGTAACTTTTTCTTAGAAGTGGAACAGATGCCAGACAAAAGAATAAAAAGACAGATAAACTTTATTGCATTAAATATAAAAAAATCACAATTATGGTAAAAAGGGAGATCATAAATGTAGCAGGCATAGGAAGAATACATTTGGGTGAGTAGATGGAGTAAATGGCTATCATGCTTACAGATTATGGTCTCCCTTTTATCATAATTGTGATTCTTTCATATTTAATGTATTAAAGTTTATCTTTTTTTTACTCTTTTGTCCGGCATCTATTTCGCTCCCTTTTTTTGCTGTTATTGTTAATGCTCTAAAGGGGTTATCCATTACTCGGACAACCGCTTCTCAATCCCTATGTTATCTACTTGTAAAATAATAACGCCTTATGCTCACTTCCGGTGGCGGCGCTGTTTCAGTGGTGTCGTCACTGTCTCTCCCGGGGATCGCATGACATTGTGATGTCACGAGATCCCTGGGGCCAATCAGCGCTATGGAAACATATTACTTCACTGATCTGCTTTGTAGGATTGTTACATTTTAAAAGTTAACATTTATACAAAGTAATAGTGGAGTATAAACGTTCATAAAAATGCTTGTTCCCGATTATTGTTTCATCTAAACAGGCGGCAATTACCCAATGAAAGACCAAAATACTTGTTCTTCGGGCGTGATCATTTTTAAGCAGCCTGCTGATAATACAATGTTCTATGCCCAATATAAACAGGCCAGGAAAAAATTGCCAATCAGTTGTGTTCTTACATACATTTGCAAAAGGATTGTCTAAGTAAAGACCATTGTGGCATTTGGTTAGGATAGGCTATCAGTGTTGGATCAATGAGCTCTGACCATTATGATCACTTGAGATTGCTAACAATGACATTAGCAATATTGACTCCAGACATAATATTTTTATTATTATCATTATTCTGATAACAAATGACTAACATTTTTTTAACAGACTGTAACATTTATGGAAATATCTGCATCTAACTGATCTCCCTCAGTCCCATAAAGGTGAACAGAGTTATAGTCAGGCATACGCACCACTGCTTCATTCTCACAGGTGACTTTGGGACCCCCTGTGGAAGTTCGGGATCTGTGGAAGTTCCAGTGGTTAGACACCCAGTGATCATACATGAGGTCCTTGAAACTCCAGTTCTTCAGGATCAATGGGTTTGGTGCTCCAACTGTAATGCTAATATGCAGATATATCACACCCCTCTGAAATTAGCTTGAAGGGGTTGTCCACTACTTTGATCTTGTTGACCTATCCTTAAGAAAATATCATCAAGATCAATATCATATCAGTGGGGGTCTGACATACTGCACCACCACTGATCAGCTATTATAAGCTTTGGCCAGGTGTAAATAGTGGACAACCCCTTTAAGGTGATGTTCATATTTGAAGGTAGAATCATAGATTCATAGAATGTTAGAGTTGGAGGGGACCTCAAGGGTCATCATGTCCAACCCCCTGCTCAATGCAGGATTCACTAAACCATCTCAGACAGATGTCTGTCCAGCCTCTGTTTGAAGACTTCCATTGAAGGAGAACTCACCACCTCTCGTAGCCGCCTGTTCCAATCATTGATCAATCTGACTGTCAAAAATATTTTTCTAAGATCTAATCTTTATCTTCTCCCTTTCAGTTTCATTCCATTGCTTCTCTTGTCTCCATGTGCAAATGAGAATAAGGATGATCCCTCTACACCATACATGTCAAACTCTGGCCCGTGGGCCAGATCTGCTCCACAGGGTGGTTTTATTTAGTCCGTGACACCAGAACCACCACCCCTACGTGGGGCTATTATTCTGTACGGAGGACTATTTTGGGCCCATTATTCTGTATGGAGGACTATGTGGAACCCATTATACTGTATGGAGGACTATGTGGGACCCATTATTCTGTATGGAGGACTATGTGGGGACCATTATTCTGTATGGAGGACTATGTAGGGCCATTAGTCTGTATGGAGAACTATGTGGGACCCATTATTCTGTATAGAGGACTATATGGGGCCCATTATACTGTATGGAGGACTATGTGGGACCCATTATTCTGTGTGGATGACTATGTGGGACCCATTATTCTGTACGGAGGACTATGTAGGGCCCATTATACTGTATGGGGGACTATGTGGGACCCATTATTCTGTACGGAGGACTATGTGAGACCCATTATACTGTATGGAGGACTATGTGGGACCCATTATTCTGTATGGAGGACTATGTGGGACCCATTATTCTGTATGGAGGACTATGTGGGACCCATTATTCTGTATGGAGGACTATGTGGGACCCATTATACTGTATGGAGGACTATGTGAAACACATTATTCTGTATAGAGGACTATGTAGGGCCATTAGTCTGTATGGAGGACTATGTGGGGCCCATTATTCTGTATGGAGGACTATGTGGGAGCCATTATTCTGTATGGAGGACTATGTAGGGCCTATTATACTGTGTACTGATTGGCCTGTGATTTTGTCCAAGTTTTTAATTTTGCCCCTCTGTGTGTTTGAGTTTGACATCTCTGGTCTACACTGTGTCATCCCTTCAGTAGTTGCTGATGTCCCATGAGCATGTGTATGGTATGTATGTAATTGCTGCTGTCCACCATCCCAAGGACAAACATTTACTGTTCTTCACTGATGTGCTCTGAGGATTTTCCTACAGCTGTAGGGCTCTTAAGGACTATAGAGTGCACGTCCCCATATATCAGATTATCTGGGGGTCCACGCTTTAAGCTTCATACAGATGCATGTCCAGAGTATGAGATGCAGGTGGTAACAAAGTTGACAAAAAAAGAAACAATCATGGTGTTGGCATTATTATATTTTTTGGGGCTATGTGGCCATTATTCTGGGTGCATTCTGATGTTGAGCGCCCATCGCCTTTTCCATTGCCTTAAAATATTAGTGGATTTCTTGGCCTCCAGGATATAAGGTCCCTGTCACTGTTCAGTTTTACCAAACGGCAGAGGGCTGATAAAGACATAACTGAGATGCCACTAGTTATACTAGACCGCCGTGCAGCAATCTGTCAGCTCATGGAATTCTCTCCTGCGCTGGCCGTCCAGATAATGATGCCAATCACTAAGTGAAAAGTCATCTGTTTGTTGTAAATACAAAGTCTGCTTTTATTGCATGTACAGCAATTGTTTAATGGACGTCTAGCATGTAAGTGGCTTTTTTTCCATCTGCTTGACTTGATAAACCAGTATAACTGGTCTTTTATGTTCCTTGTATTCACAACAATCATCCAAGGGAAACAATACTTAAATGGGCTGTCTAACAGTTCAGGAGTTTAACCTGCCAGCAAGAAATGTTCTTAAATAGTTAAAAAGACAAGCTTTTACTCACCCATAAATCCCTTGCTGTTTTAGGGGTCCACACTGGTCAGTGATTATTTTTATGGAGTAATGACTTCTTGTACATCCATGTGACCACTGCAGCCAATCACTGGCCCCAGCGGTGATGTCTTGTGCCGCACATGTGACCACTTACCACCAAAGCCTTGGCACTGGAGAACCAAGGAACATACTGTATATAGCAGGTAAATAATGTTTGATTTTTATTTGATAACATTTCAGGCTGCCTGATGGATTTCCTAAACTCTTTCACAACCCCAGTTATTCCCAACATTGAAATTTTCCACAGGATATGCAATAACTTTTTGATTAATGGGGGTCCGATCACTGGGACCCCCAGCAATGCCGAGTTTGAACTGCCCCATAAGAGTGGAGTGGTGGCGTGAAAGTGCCCGATCACTTCATCCATCCTGTAAGGCACTGCCACAAAAGGAAAGTACAGTGCTCTGCTTTCTCTGGCCATCCCATACAGAATGAATGGTTTCAGAGGTAGGTGATACAAATTGTCTCTTCAGAGAGGAGAGGACTAGAACTCTAGCGCCACCTATTAGAAGCAGCGATCCTAAAAGTCAATATTGACCCTTTACCGAGCCTTGCAATACGACTTGGGATAAAAGTCAAACCAGAATCTCAATTTGCAAACACGGTGTTTGGGGGTATTGCCCCTCATCAGTGCAAAGGAGCATGCATGGCTTATAACTCTCCTCACTCCTTGGCTCACTCTCCACAAGGAGAAACATTACCCCCTAGACCCCAGAGGTAGGTGATGAACGACTTATCACTTATCCTGTGGCTTGTTGTTGACTTTCAATGTTTGGAATAGACTATAAGTTTTCTATGAAGGCAAAATGATTGTGCTTTTAGGTGAACTAGCCATTCACTAAGTAACAATACTATGTTCACTAAAGGGAACGTACAGCATAAGATAAAGATACACAGTCTGCTTTCTTCCAGAAGCAGCACCACCCTTGTCCATAGGTTGTGTCTGGTACTGCAGCTCAGTATTAATGAACGGCCTGAATGGCAGTTTTGTTTAACATGAACAATAATTTTATTTTCTACCAATGATCTATAACACATAGAAATTATTAACGAATGCTCAGAATCATTCGCATATCAATGTTAATTGTTGTCTGCCTGTAGTTTGTATTTTCATAAGCTCTTGTTGTTAAACATATCTTGGTACTTGGTACTGAAAACCCCCCTTTTAACTTGAAGTTCGGGGTGGTCACCATCCTAGGTATTCCTCCAGCTAAAGGCTTAGTAGTGTCTGCCACAATAAAGGCCTCCATGCACATTAGGCTGGGTTCAGTAACAAGGGCCTAACTACCGCGGTTGCAACAGTCGTCACCGCGACCGGGCCTGACAGGTGAGGGCCCTGCCAGTGTGGCGCCCCTGAGGGTTCAGTCGCCACAGAGGTACTGCACCTCAGATAGAGGTGTGGTATCTCCTCTTCCAGGTAAGGATGGAGCATCACTCAGGACCCTACTTCACCACTCAACACTACACCACTCCTGTCCTGTAGGGGGCCTAAATGCACCAGGGTGCTGCCCCGCCCCGGGATAGAGGAGATGGGGGGAACCAAAGATAGGGGGAACCATGTAGTGGGTGAGGGTGGAGGACACACTTTTAGGAAGCACTTATTGATTCATATTTAATCTATGGCCATCTTAGGTTCAAGGTCTTTGATTGAGGGTCTTCTGTCAGGGTCCAGCAAGAGTCTGTAGCTGGCTTGAGATTCACTGTCCTCGTACTCTGGCGTTGAGACGAGGAGCGGGTCAGGGTTAACCACTGTCTCTACCCGGTCAGGGTCCTGTTCTAAGAAGGCCTTGGAGGGGAGCAGAGGAGATAGGCTCCACAAGCAAAAGGATCCCAGGGGTATACGGACAGAGCGGAGTCGCCACCTGTATTCTTCACTCTGGCCTAGTCAGAGGGATTCCTGCTGCAAAAGGGGTAACCGGCCCCCGATATCTGACTTTGTCACTTCACGTCTCAGTCAGAAAAGCCCAGAGGCTTAGTGGATCCCTGGGTGGATACGGACGGAGCGGAGTCGCCACCTGTATCTCTTAAACTGCGTTTACCCAGTGGGACCCGGCCTTACACCACGTTCATACCACACACAGTCAGGAGAAGACTCAGTGGGAGAACTTACCAAGGTGAGGAACACACACCAGAGGGGTCTCGACAGGTGCTCCTGATCTACCTGGAAAGTACTGAACCCTCTTCCCAGTGGCCGCAGTACGCCGTGTGTAGCAGAGAGAAGCTTTGCGGCTGAAAGTTCATATAAAGTGAGTAAAGACCCGGATGACTTCATTCACCACCTCCGCTTGTTTATTCCTGCTCGTCACTGCACCCACCATCCCTCCATACAGTTCACTGAACACTGCCCTGAGGCCTACTCCGCCTGTGGGGAGTAGTACCAACCGAGCTGCCAGAACACCAGCCTCAGAGGACTGTTGCAGCGCTGGTGGCCTTCACCAGAAACCACAGGTGGCGTAGTCGAACAACCACTCATCCAAAAAGCCCATTATTTTAATGTGACAGCCCTGGGCACGGAACGGGTCGAGGCCACGACTGCATCCCCCGCAACATCTACACTGACCCGGCTCCGAGTAACCCCATCGCTCAGGGAGGGCGAGTCATCAGCACCAGCAAATACTTCAGCTGAAGTGTATTTCGGAGCAGAGACCCGTAGGGTCTATGCACAGCAATACACGCTGCCGGCCAATCAGAGGCCAGCAGCTGAAGTCAGTGTGCACATGAAGGAGCACATGGTAGTGACGTCATGCGCTCTCGTCGCTTGCACGCTGAAGGCAGCTGCCAGCTTCAGAAGAGAACGCCGCGCGGCGGGAGAATGGATGGGAGGTGAGTATTTATCTGGTGGTGATGACGCGCCCCCTGGGCCTGTGCTGTGCAGGGGATACTCGGAGCCGGATCGCTGGGGGTTGTAGTCCTCCGTGGCTGTGACCCGGTCTGTGCCCAGGGCGGTCAAACCAGTGGCAGTCTGAGTGTGATAACAAATGTCCGACTACGCCACCCGTGGATTGCGGTCAGTGGGGACCGCCGCTGCGCTGCAGACCGCTGAGGCTGATGTTGTATGCGCAGCCAAGTATGGGATAACTCCCCACGGGAGAAGTATTGCCTCAGGGCAGCTAGTGTGGATGATGGGAGTGATGGTGTGAGCGTCCCAGTACTGATGGTGCTGGTGCGGCGATGAAACATAGAGACGTGTTGTGCAGTTCAGGGTCTTTACTGATGGAATAACGCAGACCCTCCCGGGAGTACTGGTTAGCAGTAGGGGCCTGGTCAGTCTGTAAGCAAGTAGGATCTCCCCTGGCCAGGTGGAGTTGTAGGCCTCCCCGACTATCTGCACTCTGTCCTGGCTACCTTGCTCTATGCGGGTAGAAGTAGCCCACGTCCCTGAGTATACCGTGTGGTGCTCACCCGTATGGCCGGTGACTTGGGGCCTTCCGTTAGCCTCCGCTTCACGATGGCAGTGCTGGTCCCTTGCTTGTGACCGTGCCTCCGGGCTTCTATGGCCAGAGGACATGGAATACCCTGCCGGTTGGATTCTGCTGCTGGACCTGGATGTCCCCACAGCCTCGGACTCCGTGTCCGGGTTTAGTGTCTTCAGTCCAGGGCGAGCTTTCTAGCTTCCAGCCTCTGGCACTCTCTCCTGCTCCTACAGAGCTCCTGTTGTCACTTTCCCTCTCCAGGCTCTGACTCTCAGACTCTGTCTGCTCTGCTTGTTCTGCAGGCTCTGTCTGATCTAATCCCGCCCCAGACCCAGTTTATAAGGGCAGATTCCTCCCCTCCCAGGTCTGGGCGGGCAGTGTTGCATGCTTAGGGCTCCTCACCAGAGAAACCTCCCACTTGCTCTCAGACATAATATTTCTATTACTGTGGCAACCAGACCCCTGGGGTGCCACATTCCCCCCTAGTAAATTTTAGTACTCCGAGACTAAACACATTTTTAAGGAAACATAAATACAAGGGTATAAACGATAATACAATAACATATTTACAAGAAGCTTTAGTTCTTTAAAGGTCACGGCGTGTCCGCAACCGGGTGTCCATATCACCCAAGGTGAAGTTTGTGAAACAAGAGGGTGTCCATGTCACCCAAGGTGAAGCTTTAAGCGAAGTAGGGGACCTGTCCAAAGCAAACCCCTTGCGTTGGCCTTGGGCGTGGCTGCAAGGCTGAAGCTAGCTACTTTGGGCCGCAAGGAGGCCACGCCAGACAGGTTTTCTCTTCCGCGGCCGTCTTCGCAAGAGGCACAATGTGCAACTATCTACAAAACTGTTCCGGTTATCCAGCGTCCATAACCTGTTAGTCCATAGAAATCTGCAGGGTAACTGAGAGACATAATTAATAACAGGCAACAACAAAAACCATAAACATTTTCAAGAAACAGGTAAATTTACAGTGCATTATTTTATATTTTCCAGCGAGCGGGCATCTGACCTCTAGTGACTCTAGTGGACCTACGGAGCTCACTAACTGGTCCTGCACTACAGGGTGTAGGAGGTGTTATGGGTAAGCTGGGCAGCTGTCTGCGCACTCTTCGGCTCACTAGGGGCACGGCAGGCTCACTACTAGCAGAGGGTTGATCCTCCTGCGCTGCTGGTGTGGACTCTTCTGCCTTCTGGGCCGGCTGCTCTTCCAGCTCTACCTGGTCTTCTGTAGGCACTTGAGGGGCTGGCTGGAGAAAGGTGAGGATGGGCACCACGATAGCGTTGTTTACTTGTGTCCAGGACCGGGGAAAGTCTCCGAGTACGGTGCTGATCATTTCCTCCTTTTCCTCTACGGGTTGAGGGTCTTCCTGATCTTCATCCGTGCTTTGCAACTTCTCGGGGCACTTTTTCAGGTGGTCTCTGGAGACAGTGGCTGTGGTCTCTCCTCCATCCTTGCTGATGACGTACACCTTTGGATTATTGTGGCTTGAGGGCAATACGGTGTACGGGTCCTTTTCCCACTGGTCGTCCAACTTATGGAGCCGCCTTTTTCTTTTCAAGACCTGCTCTCCAGGTACCAGGGGAACAGCGGAAGCATGTTGGTTATAAGTCCTCTCCTGCCTTTCTCTTGATTGGCAGAGACTTCGCTCGACGCTCTCCTGTACTTTCCGGTACTGCTGCTGCCGTTCTGTATCCCAGTCTGTCTCTGGCGAGGTGTCCTCGGGTATCAGGACTCCCATATCCAGGTCAACAGGCAGCTTACCAGGTCTTGCTCGCATTAGGTAAGCCGGGGTACAGTTGGTGGAACCTACAGGGATGTGGTTATACAGGGCCACCAGATCGGGCAGTTTCTCAGGCCACAGACTGCGTTCTTCCAGGGGCAATGTTTTTAGCAGATCTATCACCACCTGGTTCATTTTCTCACAGAGTCCATTGGTTTGGGGGTGATAGGGCGTTGTTCTTATCTTCTTGCAGCCATACAGGTTGCAGAACTCCTGGAAGACCTCCGCTTCGAAGGCTGGTCCTTGGTCCGTCAGCACTTGGTCCGGGTACCCGTGTGGGCGGCAGAAGTGCAGCTGGAAGGCTCTGGCTGCTGTCTGAGTCATCAGGTCTTTGACAGGGACCACCACCAGGAACCGGGAGTAGTGATCCACGATGGTTAGGGCGTAGACATACCCGCTTCTGCTTGGAGCCAGGTTAACATGGTCCAGAGCGACCAGTTCCAGCGGCTGCCTGGTGATGATGGGCTGCAGGGGAGTCCTCTGGCTGGCACGGTCCCTTCTTCTTAGATTGCACGGGCCACAGTCTCTACACCACCTCTCAATGGCTCCTCTCATGCCTATCCAGTAGAACTGTTCACGCAGCAGGAACTCCAGCTTCTTCCATCCGAAGTGCCCTGCCCCATTGTGGTAGGCCTCCAGCACCATAGCTGCGTCCCGTCTCGGTACCACAACCTGCCAGATCAGTTCATGTGTCCGGGAATTGACCATTCTGCGGCATAACTTCTCCTTGTAGAGGAACATTCTGCTCTTCCCCGTCCACAGTTGCTTGGTCTCTTCCGGAGCGTCTGGGTCCAGGCGGGCGTCAGCCTGGGTCAGCATCTCCTTCACCAGACGGACTGCGGGGTCACTGTCTTGCGTCTCCGCCCAGTTGTAGTGGGGTAAGGGGTTGAACATAGCGGATCGCTGGCCCCTCAGACGGTGGGAATACTGGGTAATCCCATGACGGTGAAACGCAGGGAGTTCGATCTCTTCCAATTCTTCTGGATCCTCCCCTTCGTCTGGTAGGTTTGGCATCCTGGACAGGGCGTCCGCGTTGGTATTGGAGCGTCCTGCCCGGTATTTGATCGTGAACTCATAATTGGACAGGTGGGCCATCCATCTCTGCTCCAGGGCACCCAGTCTTGCAGTGTCCAGGTGTGTCAACGGGTTGTTGTCCGTGTACACGGTGAACCTGGAAGAGGCAAGGTAATGCTTGAAACGTTCGGTTACTGCCCACACCACTGCCAGGAACTCTAGCTTGTCAGGGTTTCTTTCCGTGGGTCGCAGTTTTCGGCTGGCGTAAGCAATTACCCGTTCTCTCCCCTGCTGGATCTGGGACAGTACGGCCCCTAGCCCGATGTTGCTTGCCTCCGTGTGGAGGATAAAGGGCTGGCTGTAATCAGGGTACGCCAGGATTTCATCCCCCGTGAGGGCCATCTTCAGCTGGCGGAAGGACTCCTCTTCCAGCTTTTCCCATTTGAACGGTGGCTTCTGGTTTTTGGCCTTCCTGGACTGGCCTATCAGGAGGTCCTGCATAGGAGCTGCCTTCTTGGTAAAACCGGGAATGAATCTTCGGTAGTAGCCTACCAACCCGAGGAACTGCCGCACTTCCTTTATGCTGGATGGTCTTGGCCAGTCCTTAATCACGGTGATCTTGTCAGGGTCGGGGGCTACTCCGTCAGCACTCACCACGTGTCCCAGGTACTGTACCTTTGGCTTCAGTAGAAGACACTTTGAGGGTTTTACCTTTAGGCCATAGTTTGCCAGGGCTTCAAACACTTCTGCCAGGTGTTCCAGATGGTCCTCATAAGTCTTGGAATAAACTATTACATCATCCAGGTATAACAGGACCGTCTCGAAGTTCCGGTGTCCCAGACAGCATTCCATCAACCGTTGGAAGGTTCCTGGTGCGTTGCAGAGCCCGAACGGCATACAGTTAAATTCGCTGAGTCCCATCGGGGTGGTGAATGCGGTCTTCTCCCGGTCCGCCTCTGCTACAGGAACCTGCCAGTACCCGCTAGTGAGATCCAAAGTAGAGAAGAAGTTAGCAGATTTTAATGCAGCTAAGGACTCTTCTATCCTTGGTAACGGGTACGCATCTTTGTGTGTGATACGGTTGACCTTCCTGTAGTCTACACACATTCTCATGGTGTTGTCTTTCTTTTTCACTAAGACTAGTGGAGCTGCCCAGGGGCTACAGCTGTCCCAGATTACCCCAGCCTCCTTCATGTCTTTTAACATCCCCTTGGCGTGTTGATAGTATGCAGGGGGTACGGATCGGTATCTCTCCTTTATGGGAGGATGGTCTCCCGTGGGGATGTGATGTTCTACCCCCTTTACTCGCCCGAAGTCCAGCGGGTGTTTACTAAACACTCTCTCGTACTCTTGGACCACCCGATAGACTCCCTGTTTTTGGTGTGAGGGAGTGGAGTCAGCACCCAAATGCAGTTGCTGACACCAGTCCCCCATTGGTTTCTTAGAGCCGTTACCTTCCTCTGGTTGAGATGGAGGCAAGGGTTCCACGGCCTGTACAGAGTTCTGGTTGATGGTGAACAATTTGGCTAGCATGGCATACCGGGGCAGGTATACTTCTCTCTCCCAGATATTTATGATGCGGACGGGCACCCTCCCATGGCGTACATCGACCACCCCCCGTGCTGTCAAAATGGTGGGCCTACTGTCTGAGTAGACGGGTTCTACCATTGCTTGGTAGTCTCTACCTCTTAGACCAATAGCTGCCCGGCACCAAATCATCATTTCACTTTTTGGGGGCATGGCAATAGGGAACGGGTCACACATTCTCATGCTACCTATCTCACCACCAGATAATTCCACTTGTTGCCGCTTCATCAGTGCCCGGATCTCTTTTTGGAGCACACGCTGCTGGCTGGAACTGGCGTTCTTGGCAACCTGCTGCAAAATAAGAATCACCTCTGCAAGACAGTTTTCAATTACGTTAGTACCTAGGGTTATTTTTGGGTGACTCTCGCGACGGTCAATGTCCACAATGATCAGTCCTTGTGCCGGCAGTTCAACTTTACCGACCTTGATGGTCACTTCTTTAAATCCTATCTGTGGCACGGGCTGACCATTGCTGGCAATAATGCTCAGGTCGTCATCTGGGTAGCGGGTTATGTCCGAGTCATTCCAGTACCGCTTGAAGAGCACGTACGGGATGGTGGTGACCTGTGACCCGGTGTCCAGTAGGGCACTCATAGGAATGCCGTCCAGTACCACAGGCAAGACCGGACGTCCCCCTACGTATTTATCACGCCAGTTTGATGGGCCTGATGATCTTATGCCTGGGGGTTGGCCCTCTACCCCAGGTTGTGCCCGCTTAAATGACAGTACCTTGCCATATGTCCGGGTTGATTGCAGCGGCGGCAGATGGGTTGTCCGTCCTCGTTGTATCGGCAACGCTCTTAGTCAGCTCTTGGACCTGATGGTGCAGGTCTGTAGCCGGGTCATTGTTCAAATCCTGCGCATCAGCTCCCACAGGCCCTGCAGACAAGGGCGCCGCGTCCTGGTGATAAGTGATAGCAGGGCACCTGTGGGTCACAGCGCCACCTGGTGCCGGTTCTCGGAGCACCCGGATGGCTCTGTCCTTGAACTGTGCAAAGTCCAGGTCAGGGTCCTGTAAGGCCATTGCTCGCAACTGGGTTCGGTGGGCATTGCACAGTAGACCCTCAATAAATTGTTCGGTCAACAGCTTGTCTTCATTTCCCACGCTGTCAGGGTCTGCCTGCTTAATGGCTCTCAGGGCCTCTTGTAGGTTTAGAGCATAGTCTCTTATACTTTCGTGTGCCCGTTGTTTGCACCGGTAAAATCTTAGTTTTATCTCGGCTGAGGTTCGGGTGTCAAATGTGTCTTTCAGCCGGGCTAGTATTTCTCTGACAGTCCTCTTCTTCCCAGGTGACCAGGACTTTACCTCCCTTTGGGCTGCCCTGATTAACTGGGCCACCAGGATGCTTACTTTTTGCTCTTCCGTGAGGGTGTATACCTGGAAGAGGCTATCCAGTTTTTCCCTAAAGTCACTCAGGGTATGTGACTCCTCTGAGTACTGGGGTAGCCAGGTTGCCCCCGGGATATAGGGCATGGTGAATGGCATGACCGCTGCAGCAGTTGCGCTGGCGGCCGGTGTGGCGGTGGAGCTCCCCTCGGTATCTGACATCCTTCTACCCCCCTAGTGGACCGTAGCCTACCTTGCGATGCTCTTCTTCCATAGGCTGCGGCTCCGCAGTCAATCGTCGGGGTAGAGGACCTGGCGTCGCGCTCCGATGACGTCAGCGCCGCTCTTCCTCCCTTCCAGGACCTTGCGCAGCGTCAGTGCGTGGGGCGGAGCTTCGGGTCTCGCGCGCTTTCGGCATCCACGCCCCTCTTCTTCCCGTGCGGCGTCCTGAAGATGGCGTCCGATGGCGGGAAGCAGCTGCGGATGGCGGGAAGATGGCAGAAGACGGCGGGAAACGACCCAAGATGGCGTCCGATGGCGGGAAACGGCTCCGGACGGGGGGAAACTTCACCACAGGTAAGTATAAAAGTCTTTTTTCAGGCACGCAGTACCCGGTGGTTGCGGGCACGAAATCCTGCCGACTACGCCAAATTTGACGTGCCCCCTGGGCCTGTGCTGTGCAGGGGATACCCGGAGCCGGATCGCTGGGGGTTGTAGTCCTCCGTGGCTGTGACCCGGTCCGTGCCCAGGGCGGTCAAGCCAGTGGCAGTCTGAGTGTGATAACAAATGTCCGACTACGCCACCCGTGGATTGCGGTCAGTGGGGACCGCCGCTGTGCTGCAGACCGCTGAGGCTGATGTTGTATGTGCAGCCAAGTATGGGATAACTCCCCACGGGAGAAGTATTGCCTCAGGGCAGCTAGTGTGGATGATGGGAGTGATGGTGTGAGCGTCCCAGTACTGATGGTGCTGGTGCGGCGATGAAACACAGAGACGTGTGGTGCAGTTTAGGGTCTTTACTGATGGAATAACGCAGACCCTCCCGGGAGTACTGGTTAGCAGTAGGGGCCTGGTCAGTCTGTAAGCAAGTAGGATCTCCCCTGGCCAGGTGGAGTTGTAGGCCTCCCCGACTATCTGCACTCTTTCCTGGCTACCTTGCTCTATGCGGGTAGAAGTAGCCCACGTCCCTGAGTATACCGTGTGGTGCTCACCCGTATGGCCGGTGACTTGGGGCCTTCCGTTAGCCTCCGCTTCACGATGGCGGTGCTGGTCCCTTGCTTGTGACCGTGCCTCCGGGCTTCTATGGCCAGAGGACATGGAATCCCCTGCCGGTTGGATTCTGCTGCTGGACCTGGATGTCCCCACAGCCTCGGACTCCGTGTCCTGGTTTAGTGTCTTCAGCCAAGGCGAGCTTTCTAGCTTCCAGCCTCTGGCACTCGCTCCTGCTCCTACAGAGCTCCTGTTGTCACATTACCTCTCCAGGCTCTGACTCTCAGACTCTGTCTGCTCTGCTTGTTCTGCAGGCTCTGTCTGATCTAATCCCGCCCCAGACCCAGTTTATAAGGGCAGATTCCTCCCCTCCCAGGTCTGGGCGGGCAGTGTTGCATGCTTAGGGCTCCTGACCAGAGAAACCTCCCACTTGCTCTCAGACATAATATTTCTATTACTGTGGCAACCAGACCCCTGGGGTGCCACAGTGACCTACACCATTCTAAAAGTTATCACCTATATAGTGGATAGATGATACGTTATTTAGGCAAGAATATCCATTTAAGGCTATATGCATCTTTTTTTGCACATGTACAGTATGTCTGGGGTTTAATCTGCAAGTAAATAGATGTAACATACCCATACACAACACATTGGATTAAAGTTTTGCCAACTGACTAATTAATGTATGTCAAGATCTCTCAACCCTCCACGGAGAGCAGATGTTAAAGGGAATCTGTCAGTAGGATCAACCCTCCTAAGCCGTCTATATGGACACGCAGGTCATAGGAAGCTGAATAAAATGATACCTTGATATCTGTCATCCGATGTTTTATTCCTGAGAAATCCACATTTTTCTTAATATGTAAATGAGCTGTTAAGATCTACGGGCTGGACATAGATCTCTATGAGAATCAGCCTCCAGAGCTTATTATAAATGAAAGGGGGCGTTATCAGTGTGAGACATGTAATCACTGACAGTCTGCTCTCCTGATCTACATGTCTCACAACACCTCCTTTCTTTTAAAATAAACTTTGGAGGCAGATTCTCAGGGAGATCTATGTCCGGCCCATAGATCTTAACAGCTCATTTACATATTAAAAAAAATGTGATTTCTCTGGAATAAAACATCGGATCGCAGATATCAAGGTATCATTTTATTCAGCTTCCTATGACCAGCGTGTCCATATAGATGGCTTAGGAGGGCTGATCCTACTGAGAGATCCCCTTTAAGGCAAGCTTTATGAATTTCGACAAGATGACCCTTTATATCTGCAGGACGTAACCCGTTGCCAGAGGAGTTTGGTATGGGTTTATTCTGCAATGTGCGAGCAGTTTTGATGGGATAAAATACAATCACTGCCCAAATTATTCAGTCATCCAACACAAATTGTCTTGTGCAGAGCATCCAAGGACAGAGCTGTAAAATCTGTTTTTGTGAAGCCCAAGTAAAAGAACGACTGAGAACACAATGAGTTTCATGCTGTGACTGATATAATGTAATATATTGTAGTCGCAGTAAAGCCGGCACTCCCCGAACATTGTATTTGATAGACCGTTGTTATCAGGAGGACCCGAACTCCATGGGGACGTGTATTATTATCTCCAGCACACAAGTTCCAAAAATGGAAAGTCTCTATCTCTATTAGGGAATAGTCTCTTCCAGTGACGTGATCAGTCTCCGCAACCATTATCTTCACATAGGAAAAATCAATTTTAATATTATAACTTGAGGTTCTGTCCATACATGGGGAATTGGATATCGAACCGGGCAATTTCCGAGAAGTTGGGTGTAATTGTGTTACCACTCGTCCGTGAGCATGAACAATTGTCAAAGATGTACTGGTCTGGGGGGATTCACATTATGTTAGGGGCACTTATATAGGAAGAAAAATACATTAAAAAACCCTATGTGCTCGTGAGGCAGGTACAAGGAGTGAATAACGTTAAAATAAAATTGTCACATTTTTCCCGGTTGCAGACTGTGTAGGGAGCTGCAGCACAGGCAATGCAGTCCCTTATAAGCAGATTGCCCGGGTGCCATTGAGCAGGGAAGAACAGTTAGGCTAAGCTCTCACGTTGCATATTTGGTGTCAATTTTCTGCACAGATTTGCATGCAGAAAATTCACAGTAGCGGCTAAGCAGATTTCAATAAATCTCATATTTTCTGGACTTAAAAGGTTATTCCTGTCTTCATAGATGGATATTGTCGGATTGTGCTTGTAAATACAAGCAATTCTGCAATTTACTGCTTATTAAAAGTTTCTTCCGTTTCTGAGATGTTGACACTTTTCTTTTTCTTTACAACTCTTTGCCTTGGTAACTGACCACCACTGCTAAACAGTAGAACGTATGCAGTGCTTACAAGCACTTTTCTGTTGAGCTTGTAAGCACTGTTTAGAAGCTGGCTAGGATCGCTAGAGCACACTGTGACCTCCTAATCCCAATCCGCTTCAGCATAGTGCTTACAAGGTAGACAGCAGGGGTGGTCGGTCTCCAAGGCACCAAGTATATTAAAGGAAAAGCATTACTATTTCAAAAACGGCTGCAAATTTTAATATGCAGTAAATTGCAAAAGTTGTTGTTTTTACAAGCACTATCCGACAATACCCATCTATGAAGAAGGGATCGATCCTTTAAAGGGAACCTGTTATGTAAAACCACTATTAATCTGCAGGTTGTCGTTCTGAAGCCGTGCGGCCGCCGCACTGAGAGCTTCGCTGCCTGGAGGAAAGGAACTTTATTACTCCCTGGGGCTTTCAGTCATAGGGATGGTGCCAATGCAGTTTTAGTCACAGCTCAGTACATAGTGAGTGGTGGCTGTAAGCAAACTCCTGGCACTGACTGATAGCCGGCTCAGCATTTTCTCATATGTGAGAAAACCAGATGTCAGAATGAGGCCAAATAGAGACAAAGAATACAAAAAAAGTCGTAATTTCCAATTAAAAATAAAGTAATAAAAAAATAAACATAATAAGTCTATATAAGGTTATTTTATATGTGCTCGTCTGTTTGTTTTTTGGCTTTGTGGGTCCAAATTTATCGATTCTAGATGCTTCCGCATGATTTGTCAATTGTGACTTTTTTAAAAGACACAAAATTTGGCACAACCCACTCCAAACCCCCCTAAAAAAACAACAATAATTAGCTGCAACCTCAAGGGGTTAAACATACCATTATATATGATCTTAATATCAGCCAACAAGACAAGGGAGAAGTACTGTACCTTGTTCCAAATTTTGACACCAAAATGGCACGTGAAATCACTTTATGCCAAAACCTGGCGTAAACAGACTAATAAATTATGGCTTTAGCATTATTCTTTCAATTAAATTCAGTTTTGTATATTTTTATCTTTCCAGATCAATCTTTACCATAGAATATATAACATATAAGGGTGGTATGAGATCAGAAAATAAATGGCCATAAAGTGCAGAATTGCAATAAGACCATAGAGTTTGGGCCTCTTATATTTATAGATGTACGGTATTATATGCAGTATAGTATATGTAGCGTATCGCCTGAATAAGTATGTGTAGTACTAGTTACTAGTCCAGTATATATTATGTTGGTGATTTTATGTGACGCACCATTTTCATAAAATGAAGTAAAATTAAAAAGGAGCAATACGGTGCTGGGGCAAGTGATGAATGGCGGCAGTGTTTCCCCAGACTGTGCTCACACTACACTCATTCATCATCTGGGACGAGCTCAGCAGCTGTTTTCCTACCTGGCCCTAAAGCAAGAAGTTATTGTTTATTGGATTCTGCTGTGAGATCACGGTGGAAAATGATAGTTTAATGAAAAGTACATGTCTATATATAACTGTTTTACTACATTACCGGCGGCTCCGTCCTACATCATACTACATTATATATATAGCACCCAGTGACAAGGCTAACAATGTCCCAACTGGATCCCCGGGCAAACTGCTCCAGTGTATAAGGCATCCTGTGTCTCCCTGCTCCACCACTCTCCGTCTTGTAGTCCTGCCACCTAGAGGACAGTGTGGGCACACAGCAAATATCAGCGTCCCAGTTCCACTTCACCCATCTGGTGGACATGTCTGGACCTTGTAGTTAGGCAAGTCTAATTTTTTTCTGAGGCATTATCCATTTTAAAAATGCACTCAGGGGGCATTATTACTTTGTGCATGGTACTTGGGTCACTGTTACTCTTTAGGGGGAACTTATTACTTTTTGGAGGCCCCTCAGGGCATCATTAATTTGTAAGGGAGCATTTGGGGAATTGTAAAATGCAAAGGGATACACAGTGGGCAAATAACGGGTTCTATTATACTCTAGGTTCCACACAGGTCACTATTACTATCCTGGCCATTTTTCTAAATAGAGGGCACAAAAGGGGCATTATTATTTTGTAAAGTGTGCAGTGATGGAAATTACTATGTGGGGCACTAACATCAGCACATCTACAGTTTTGGGGCACTAAGAAGTTAATACTGTGTGGGGCACAAAGGCAGATACTTTTTCTGTGTTGTACACTTACCATCAGGAGCACAATATAGGGCACTGGCTGGCACACTGACTGTATACTTACCATAGGGCACTGGCTGGCACACTGACTGTATACTTAGCATAGGGCACTGGCTGGCACACTGACTGTATACTTACCATAGGGCACTGGCTGGCACACTGACTGTATACTTACCATAGGGCACTGGCTGGCACACTGACTGTATACTCAGCATAGGGCACTGATTGGCACTCACCTATCCAGAGTCTGTTTAGCATCAATGTTGAGTTCTGTATGTTTGGCTTTATATATTTGGGAAATTATAATAACAACTCCATTATTTCTGAAGTGCAGTTTTTATTATTATTCATGTACAATGGTTAACTGCTAAGTATAGTTTTTTCGTCTAGATGCCTTCAATGGATTCCAGTGGCAAAGTGATACTAAAAATCATCATACATGACACTTCTATTCTGACCTATGCAACACCTTGCGTTCTCAAATTGCTTAATAAACCCTTTCACATGTCAGGGTCCTGAGCCACACAGCACGTGCAGTAAAGGGGACCAATGCAGGCTCAGCATTTGGGTTGGGAATAGATGGAGACGTTGCTGTAAATGTATGAAATCAAATGTGTCTCTGTTGCAAACTCTGCAGACAAATCATGTTGAGAGGAAGTTGTCATAACGGTCTGGGCCGGATGGAAAACAATGGAAAAGTGAACGACTAAAATCAGAAATGAAGTTACCTGTGAGTTGTTATATATAACTGTACTGTAATCACTTTTATGTTCTGTTGGCCTGGCATTTGGTGACCATACTGTATAGGGGGCTGGGGTGACCATGTTTTATAAAAGGCTGTGGTGGACATTATACTGCATGGGGACTGTGGTGTACATCATAGTGTAAATTGTGAGCTATTGTGGATATCATACTGTTTGAGCTGCTGTGGTGACCATCATACTGTGTAGGGGAACAGTGTGAGGAGAGGATACAGTTTGGAGAGGACAACATGGTGGGTAGTATGAGCGCATAGTGTGAAAAGCGAGTACAGAAAGGATATGGAGAGGGGCAGCGTGAAATTGGGGCACAGTATGGAGAGAGGGGTTAGCAGGGTGGGGAGACAATGTAGAGATCTAGATAGTGTAAGGGAAATCAGTGGAGAGGGGACAGGCATGGTATAGGCCGTGGTTCATAGGGGCGAACAGTGTGGCAGTTATATCTGATAATGGCAGTGGGGTGGTTATAGATCATTAAGGCTGACAGTGTGGAGGCCATATACCATAGGAGGCTTATTTAGGACATCGTATGGACAGATATTTTTTTGCAGAGGGCATTACAATGACACTCTTATTTTTAAGAGCACTGTGTCAGAATGTGTTGCAGAAGACGTGAGAAGAGGGAATCTGGAGAGAAGAGCTGTGGATGTGAAAGGTCATGGTGTTAGGATAAGATGGAGACTAAAAGAAAGAACAACTCCAATCATAGAAGATGTCACCTATAAGTTACCTGGATGTAAATGTTTACTTGTTGATATGATACTGACTACATCTCATTAGTACTGTGGTTCCTGTATTGTCCACAGTCTGATAAAGACTGATAACTCCCAGCATCTCCTTACCATTGTTAAGGACATACTGGGAGCTGTAGGTTCATGAGATACAAATGTATATGGGCCTACCTTGACATTACAATTGATTTCTGTACTAAGCTTGGTGATGTATTCATATAGTGATACATGAACTGGTGTTGTATTTATTTACTGACGGTGGCTCTCGTGATGTATTCATGTACTGATTTGAGATTCTGGTGATGCATTAATGTACTGATGGTGGTTCTGGTGACATATACATGTACTGGTGTTGTATTTATTTACTGACTGTGGTTTTCGTGACGTATTCATGTATTAATTTAGGTTCTGGTAACTAATTTATTGATAGTGGTTTTAGTGACCTATTTATTGATTATAGTTCTGGTGCTTTATTTATCTACTATCGATTGCTCTGGTGTTCTATTTATGTACTGATGACTAGGTGTAGTACTAGATGTACTAGTGACTAGGTGTTATGCAATATCATGACGTCACTGTGGCCTAGTAAGCATCAGAGGCGCCCAGGATACCAGACAGAGAATTGCCGGCACAGAAGGGAACACTGCCCATTGGCTTGGTCTTCGGAGCAGCTAGAAGATGCCAGTCCAGTGTACTTTGAATCTTTAGTGTCATATACTATTCAGGATCCAGCGCCACACATACTGTTCTTCCACAGCAGCCCTATGCCAGATCTCTCTGCTTTTGGTTACATTAGATCAGCTATGAATATATTGAACTTGATGTATTTTATAGATATTTTCAACAGGAAAGATGATTAATGTATGATGACCGATGGTCAGACCCTTGAAACCCCTAGTGATTCGGAGAATGGCAATCCCAAAGTTTACTATGTGAATGAAGAAGTAATGTACATGTGTGACCAATGCTCAATCGATTAAAGCAGATGTCACATATGTTCACCAATACTCCCATGGACTTCGTGACCCCAGTTTTCAGGATTGTTGGTCCTAGTGGTCAGATTACCAGCAATCATATATTTCTCACCTATCCTTTATACATGTATTTAGAGACAACTGAATTAATTTTAGTGTCAGCAACCCTAGTGGGCACACACTTCTCATCTCCAGATCTTGAACGGTCAGATGTGAAGCAGATGTTGCACATGTTCCAAGAAACAAGAATTTTCCACATGCCGTGATCTCATCAGAGAAACATGGGAAAATGTTCCACCATATACTGCACCATGCCTGGTACTTCAGTATTATTCGGGGTCTGCTGAGCGCTCACATTCCAGACATGCCATACAAGCTTCTCTAGATCTCTACTCAATCTGAGGATTTGTTGTCTGAAGTGATCTATAGCAGTTAGAGCAGATATTGTCTGGAGGCCGTGAATCGTGGATCTATGGACAGTGCTGCTCAACCCTAATATTCTACTGGGTAGGAATGTTTGCATGGAAGCTACATGATGGACACACTTCATTGCTGTAAATCTCATGATGAGCTTTTAGTTCATTTTGACACAGTCTCACAGTTCCAGCAAAGTGGATGGGATTTATAGAAATCTCCTGCCCACTGTGCTTTTATTTTTACCTTAGCGTAACCTGACCTGCGACGCGCGTTTCAAATCTGAAACATGTCAATTTCTCTTGCAAGTATGCTGAGCTTTCTGTGTGGATTTTCACCATAGGCTTGCATTAGATGCGGAAAATGCGCAGGTAAAAAAAAAATGCATACATGTCTTTAGGGCTTTTCCCTTGCGGAAAAGCATCAAACACACATATGATCCGCACCCATGTATATCAATAAGGTTTTGTCAAAGCCAAACACCAGGAAATATAAAAAACAAAGGCGCTTTATTTAAAGCATGACATCAAAAAAAGACAAAAAAAAAACGCTTGTAAAGAAAATGCACACAAAAACCACAATAAAAAAAACCCCACAAGTAACTTATTTAAATTAAGTGCAGAAATTCTCCCGGGTCAAAAACTCATCGTGGGAACATAGGATTACAGATTTAAAGAAGCTCATTGTGCCGTCATATAGTGCACAATATTCTTCTCTAGAAATAATGTATCCAAAAGTTAGAATTTTGTTTTTTTTTTAAAACGGGAGTTGGTGTCAGTTTTTGGAGTGTTGCTGCGAGCTGCAACCCATTCAGTACAGGTTTGGAGGAGAGAGCATTTTAGAGAATTTCTCAGAGAAGGCACACCAAGAATAAACCGGACTAACAGTATAGGGCCACCTTCTCACATTGAGTATTTTACATCAGTATTTGTAAGCAAAGACCAGGAGTGGGTCAAAAATGCAGAAGTGGTGACGTGTTTCTATTTTACTTTTCCTCTGATTGTAATGTAATGCAGGTGCCGGAATGCAACGCACAGAGACACAAGGCGAGAAAAGTCAAGGGTTGATATAACCACTTTATATGTATAACAACTATTCTACAAAGGGAGTTAGTATCGAGGGTAATAAACAGCAACTTGGAATAACAATGAGAAATATTTCAGTGAATAACAGTACAGTTCTTTGCAACAGTGTCATGCACCCAGTCGTAGGAGACACCATGTGAGTTCTCTTTCTCTTTATATGACCCTAGCGGAGGTCACCGGTTCTTCCAGCTAGGCCGAATGTCTCTTCCAGATAAAGTCTATCAGATCCCGTTTAGTCTCCCACGCACCAAACAACCCCCTCCCAACCAGAGATCCTAATCCCTACTGTCCCCTGTACCGTAGGTGAGAGTTGTAAGTGACGGCTCTGTTCACTTGCACGATCCCTCCGCTGCTGCTAGCGCGTCTTTCCTGTCACGGTCCTCTCTCCGCTCTTCTCGTTTGACGGGGAACTTACTCAGTGTGGGGCGCAGGTCCTGACTCTGATCAACATACCCAGGGCTCAGGGGGGCTTCTGTGAGGAGTCCGGATCCTCTCAGGCGATGTCCAACTCTGATGCAGCGCAGTCCTCCTGCTGAGACCTGTTGGCTGGACTCTGCTGGCCCTCTTGGGCATGTCTGCTCCACTTTGCAGCTTGGCGCCAAAACTCTCTGGCTGCACTCCGCGCTCTATTGGTGCCAAAAGCTCCCTGCAATCTGGCACAAAAGGCCTTTATACCCAGGAAACTCTCTGGGTCACATGATCAGGTCCTGCATAAAAAAGTCTCACTCCCTGCAAATCTGCCGGCAACATTTAGTTCCTGCTAGAACAATTCTTTGTTTACTTTCATTTTCAGTTTGTTCAAGCAGAAGGTGGTGTTTGCTTACAGTTACTTAGTCTTTCTTGTCTGGCTCCATTCAAGTTGCTTCCATGCTCCAGGGAACTGCAGACACCGCCCTGCAGGAAAATTATGCTGTCTCCCTCATTTCTCGGCATCCTGTGCCACAGCTCTGCCTTGCTCTGGATGAGATTCTCCTCTGCTCACCATTCTGTTTTCTCCCGGTCCCCGTCCATCCTCTGTGATCACTCTGTAACGGGCGGACCTTCTCTCTCCACTCCATCCTATGGGGGTAGGAATTCCTTTCCAAGGACCGACTCCTCCAGGCACGGCCCTCTCTCCAGCAGGCATGATGGTTGCAAGAGTGGGCAACTCTTCGTCGTTGGCTGTCTCTCATAGGGCAACTCCTCGACATGTCTCCCATTTTTCCACAGGTCCAACACTCAATTCTGCGCCTGGCTGGTGGGCGCTTTGGTCTGTATCGCTGTCCTCCAAAAGAGGGATATCCCCTCTGTAATTGTTCTTCATCCCCAGACAGGGAATGAGATTCCAGGGCAGCTGCATGAGTTTTTCTTATGTTAAGTAGCTCTCTCCTTTAATTTCTCGCATTTCCTGCCATAAATCACCCCGGGGTATAGGATTAGATTCTAAGGTATCACCAATTTATGCTCCGAAGTTCTTCTCTAATTTCTCGCATTTCCTGCCGTAATTCATGGGCCCAGTCTGGTTCAGTAACTGCTCGGCTTTGGACCATACCCGCCACAGTCGGGGCCTCTCGGACTCTAGCTTCTGCTGCGACCTCGAGGAAGCTCATGTTAGGATTATAATGCAGGCGTTCTCTCAGACCTGCAACCAACTGATCTCTCAATACTTCATCCAGGGCACCTGCTCCTACATATTTATTGCCATTTTTCTTGGTGATCTTTGCCGTCACTTCCTGCAGAGCGTTCACGTATTGAGTAACTGTCTCCCCCTCTCTCTGAACCCGACGAAAGAGGCAAGTGCATAAATCACATAAATCGGTCGTGTCACCATGCATGTCCTCTAAAATCTTGATCACCTTATCTACCGTATCACGATCCTGTGGTTGCCTGAACATGACCGTCCGTCGGGCCTCTCCATCCAAAGTCAACAAGGCTAACTCTGTCTGTAAGGGGGGTGTCATGAGGTACATGCTTAACATACTTTTCAGACGTTCGACCCAGTCCCACATCAATACATTGTCACCAGTAAATTTTGGGATATTGCTAAGCATAGATCCAAGGGGAATGCTTCCCCAGGTGGGTTGGGTTTTAGACTGATTAACCATCTCTCTGTCTGAATGTTGCATCCTGCCGACTGTGCCAAATGTAATGCAGGTGCCGGAATGCAACGCACAGAGACACAAGACGAGAACAGTCAGGGGTTGATATAACCACTTTATACACTGCTCAAAAAAATAAAAGGAACACTTAAACAACAGAATATAACTTCAAGTAAATCAAACTTCTGTGAAATCAAACTGTCCACTTAGGAAGCAACACTGATTGACAATCAATTTCACATGCTGCTGTGCAAATGGAATAGACAATAAATGGAAATTATTGGCAATTATCAAGGCACCCTCAATAAAGGAGTGGTTCTGCAGGTGGGGACCACAGACCACATCTCAGTACCAATGCTTTCTGGCTGATGTTTTGGTCACTTTTGAATGTTGGTTGTGCTTTCACACTCGTGGTAGCATGAAACAGACTTTAAAACCCACAGAAGTTGCTCAGGTAGTTCAGCTCATCCAGGATGGCACATCAATGCGAGCTGTGGCAAGAAGGTTTGCTGTGTCTGTCAGCATAGTGTCCAGAGGCTGGAGGCGCTACCAGGAGACAGGCCAGTGCACCAGGAGACGTGGAGGGGGCTGTAGGAGGGCAACAACCCAGCAGCAGGACCGCTACCTCCGCCTTTGTGCAAGGAGGAACAGGAGGAGCACTGCCAGTTCCCTGCAAAATGACCTCCAGCAGGCCACAAATGTGCATGTGACCGACTCCATGAGGGTGGTATGAGGGCCCGACGTCCAGAGATGGGGGTTGTGCTCACAGCCCAACACCGTGCAGGACGCTTGGCATTTGCCACAGAACACCAGGATTGGCAAAGTCGCCACTGGCGCCCTGTGCTCTTCACAGATGAAAGCAGGTTCACACTGAGCACATGTGACAGACGTGATAGAGTCTGAAGACGCCGTGGAGAGCGATCTGCTGCCTGCAACATCCTTCAGCATGACCGGTTTGGCAGTGGGTCAGTAATGGTGTGGGGTGGCATTTCTTTGGAGGGCCGCACAGCCCTCCATGTGCTCACCAGAGGTAGCCTGACTGCCATTAGGTACCAAGATGAGATCCTCAGATCCCTTGTGAGACCATATGCTGGTGCGGTTGGCCCTGGGTTCCTCCTAATGGAGGACAATGCCAGACCTCATGTGGCTGGAGTGTGTCAGCAGTTCCTGCACGATGAAGGTATTGAAGCTATGGACTGGCCCACCCGTTCCCCAAACCTGAATCAGATTGAGAACATCTGGGACATCATGTCTCGCTCCATCCACCAACGTCATGTACACCACAGACTGTCCAGGAGTTGGCGGATGCTTTAGTCCAGGTCTGGGAGGAGATTCCACAGGAGACCATCCGCAACCTCATCAGGAGCATGCCCAGGCATTGTAGGGAGGTCATACAGGCATGTGGAGGCCACACACAATACTGAGCCTCATTTTGACTTGTTTTAAGGACATTACATCAAAGTTGGATCAGCCTGTAGTGTGTTTTTCCACTTTAATTTTGGGGGTGACTCCAAATCCAGGCCTCCATTGGTTAATAAATTTGATTTCCATTGATGATTTTTGTGATTTTATTGTCAGCACATTCAACTTTGTACAGAACAAAGTATTCAATGAGAATATTTTATTCATTCAGATCTAAGATGTGTTATTTGAGTGTTCCCTTTATTTTTTGGAGTAGTGTATATATAACAACTATTCTACAAAGGGGGTTAGTAGCAAGGGTAATAAACAGCAATGTGGAATAGCAATGAGAAATATTTCAGTGAATAACAGTACAGTCCTTTGCAACAGTGTCATGCACCCAGTCGTGGGAGACACCATGTGAGTTCTCTTTCTCTTTATATGGCCCTAGCGGGGGTCACCGGTTCTTCCCGCTAGGCCGAAAGTCTCTTCCAGATAAAGTCTATCAGATCCCGTTTAGCCTCCCATGCACCAAATGGTCCCCTCCCAACCCGAGATCCTAATCCCAACTGTCCCCTGTACCGTAGGTGAGTGTTGTAAGTGACGGTTCTGTTCACTTGCGCGGTTCCTCCGCTGCTGCTGGCGCGTCTTTCCTGTCACTGTCCTCTCTCAGCTCTTCTCGCTTGATTGTCGACGGTAGTCTCTCATGCTTGCGGGAAGGGGCTCCCGACCTCTGCTCTTGACAGGCGGCATCGGATCCCGGGAACTTACTCAGTGTGGGGCACAGGTCCTGACTCTGACCAACATGCGCAGGGCTCAGGGGGGCGTCTGTGAGGAGACCAGAGCTACTCAGGCGATGTCCAATTCTGGTGCAGCGCAGCCCTCTAGCTGAGGCCTGTCGCACTGGGCTCTGCTGTCCCTATGGAGCACGTCTGCTCCACGCTCTCTTAGTGCCAAAAGCCCCCTGCAATCTAGCACACATGGCCTTTATACCCAGGAAACTCTCTGGGTCACATGATCAGGTCCAGCATACAAAGTGTAACGGGTCTGGGAGGTGGAACCTCTGAGCAACTATACAGAGGGGCAGTCCTTGTAAGGAAGCGGGTGGCTCCCAGGGAAGGCGGGCAGGTAGTCACGGCAAATGACAGGGACAGTCTCTGGGTAGAAGGGTCAGGAAGTCACGGCAAGTGACGGGGACAGTCTCTTGACAGGCGGATGGTCACGGCAAGTGACAGCAGGGTAAGAGTCTCTAGACGGGCAGGTGGTCACGGCAAGTGACAGCAGGGAAAGAGTCTCTAGACGGGCAGGTGGTCACGGCAAGTGACAGCAGGGAAGAGTCTCTAGATAGGCTAGCAGGCAGGTAGCAGGTGAGCGCTCCCAGGTGAGCGGGCAAGAGTCTCTGGACGGGCAGGTGATCACAGCGAGTGATGGCTAAGCCTCCAGGTAGGCTAGCAGGTAGGTAGCAGGTAAGCGCTCCCAGGTGAGCGAGTAAGAGTCTCTGGACAGGCAGGTGGTCACAGCAAGTGATGGCTAAGCCTCCCTGTAGGCTAGCAGGCAGGTAGCAGGTGAGCGAGTAAGAGTCTCTGGACAGGCAGGCAGGTATCAGGCAGGTATCTGGCAGGTACTTCCTGGTCCGCAGGCGGACTGATCCATAGACAGACTGGCAGGTGCTGGTAGGCAGACTGTCGGACCACAGGATAGCAAGCAGGTAAGCAGATATCAGGCAGGAATCAGGCAGGTATCAAGCAGGAATCTGGCAGGTGACTGGCAGGTAACTGGTAACGGGACCTGAGGGCTGAAGCAGAGTTGAAAGGCTTTGCAACAGCATTGCTCTGGCACCTCCATTTTGGAGGAGGTGCCTTAAATATGGAGAGATCCTCCGGCCATTGGCCGGAGACTCCTTAGGACGGCGCGCGCGGCCCCTTTAAGAGAGGGGGAGCGCGCGCGCGCCCTAAGCACAGAGGCCGGGAAGCAGTGCGCGGTGCCAGCAGAGCGGGAGGAAGAGGCCGGGCACGGAGCGGAGAGGTGAGGGGAACGGCGTCCCTGCCTAGCAGGAGGCAGGGACGCCGACGCTACAGTACCCCCCCCCCTTAGGCTCCCCCTTTTTTAGGCCAGACAGAAATTTATCAAGGATGAGCGGGGCATGGATGTTCTCCCGGGGCTCCCATGTTCTCTCCTCAGGACCAAACCCCTTCCAATCCACTAGAAAAAAGGTTCTTCCTCTTACCCTTTTTGTGGCCAGAATGTTCTCTACCTCAAACTCGTTTTCAGCGGAAACCGGAGCAGGAGGCGTACCTGTAGACTTGGAAAAAGAGTTAAGTATCACGGGTTTGAGTAGAGATACATGGAAGGAGTTAGGAATCCGCAAATTGGCCGGGAGTTTCAATTTATAAGCCACCGGGTTGATTTGTTTGATAACTTCCAGTGGGCCGATGAACCGAGGCCCTAACTTGTAGGAAGGAATCTTGAGCCGGACATATTTGGACGAGAGCCAGACCTTATCTCCAGGACGGAATTGTGGTGGATCCAGACGTCTCTTGTCAGCCTGTTTTTTCATCCGCTCGGATGACTGAAGAAGTGCGGATCTGGTACTTTCCCAAATGGAGGAAAATTCGTTAACGAGAGATTCCGCAGCCGGATTGTCCACCGAGGCGGAGACGGGAAATGGGATCCGAGGATGCTGACCGAAGACTACAAAAAACGGGGATTTGGAGGAAGATTCGCTCTCGTGATTATTGTAAGAAAATTCGGCCCACGGTAAAAGGTCCACCCAGTCGGAATGGTGAGCATTAACAAAGTGCCGGAGGTAACTGGTTAAAATTTGGTTGATCCGTTCTACTTGGCCATTGGACTGTGGGTGATAAGCAGAAGAAAAGTCCAAGGTGACCCCCAGCAGTTTACACATGGCTCGCCAAAAACGAGAGGTGAACTGAACCCCTCGGTCGGATACGATGTGGAGAGGAAGACCATGAAGACGGAAGACATGATGGATAAAGTCTTTAGCTAACTCTGATGCAGACGGGAGACCCGGCAGGGGAATAAAATGAGCCATTTTGGAAAAGCGGTCAGCGACCACCCATATGACCGTACAACCGGCAGAGACAGGGAGGTCCATTATAAAGTCCATAGCTATATGCTGCCACGGGGCAGCAGGTACAGGAAGAGGAAGGAGACGGCCGGCTGGCAGATGTCTCGGAACCTTGTTGCGGGCGCAGGACACACAGGCTGAAACAAAGTCTATTACGTCCTTGTGCAGGGTAGGCCACCAGTAATGCCGGGAAATATGCTGGAGGGTCTTTTTCTGACCAGCGTGGCCAGCTAGCTTGGACGAGTGTCCCCAGTGTAGAACCTTCTCCCGATCAGGAACAGTTACGAACGTCTTACCGGGTGGAAGACGATTTAGATTCACGGGGGCCACCTGCATTACTTTGGCGGGGTCGATGATGTGTTTAGGCTCCTCCTCAAGATCAGAGACCAAAAAGGATCGGGATAAGGCATCAGCTTTGATGTTTTTGTCAGCCGGGCGAAAATGAAGAATGAAATTAAAGCGGGCAAAGAACAAGGACCACCGGGCTTGGCGCGGGTTAAGTCTCTGAGCACTCTGGAGGTAAGCCAAGTTCTTGTGGTCCGTGTAAATTATTACCGGGTGAAGAGCCCCCTCGAGCAGGTAACGCCACTCCTCCAGTGCCAGCTTAATGGCCAACAATTCTCGGTCTCCTATAGAATAATTGCGCTCAGAAGAAGAGAAGAGTTTGGAGAAGAAGCCGCAAGTTACCATTCTTCCGGAAGACGACTTTTGGGTAAGTACTGCTCCGGCTCCGGAGGAGGAAGCGTCGACTTCTAGAAAGAATTGTTTGTTGCCGTCTGGACGATGCAGCACAGGGGCGGAGGAAAAAGCTCGTTTTAAGGAAAGGAAGGCCTCCTCTGCTTCGAGCGACCATTCTCTGGGATTAGCGCCCTTATGGGTGAGCGCCGAGATAGGGGCAGTCCGGGAAGAGAAGTGCGGAATGAAGAGGCGGTAGTAGTTGGCGAAGCCCAGGAACCGCTGAATAGCCTTCAACCCCTCTGGTCGGGGCCACTTCTCGATGGCAGACAGTTTCTCAGGGTCCATTTGTAGGCCGGTCTGAGAGATTATGTAGCCCAGAAACGGAAGCGAGGTCTGCTCAAAGAGGCACTTCTCATATTTAGCGTAGAGGTGGTTCTGCCTGAGCCTGAGCAGGACCTGACGAACGTCCCTCCGGTGAGTGAGAAGATCCGGAGAGAAGACCAAGATGTCGTCCAGGTACACCACCACGCAGGAGTAGAGAAGGTCACGGAAGATGTCATTGACCAACTCTTGAAAGACGGCGGGAGCGTTACAGAGACCGAAGGGCATTACAAGATATTCATAGTGGCCATCCCGGGTGTTGAATGCCGTCTTCCATTCATCCCCCTGACGGATACGGACCAGATTATACGCCCCACGGAGGTCCAGCTTGGTGAAGATCCTAGCCCCCCTCAGACGGTCAAATAATTCAGGAATGAGCGGAAGGGGGTATTTATTCTTCACTGTGATCAGGTTAAGGCCTCTATAGTCTATACAAGGACGGAGTGAGCCGTCCTTCTTTTTGACGAAGAAGAAGCCTGTTCCCGCCGGGGAGGTAGATTTCCGGATAAATCCCCGGGCCAGATTCTCCTCAATATATTCAGACATGGACCGGGTCTCAGCAGCGGACAAAGGGTAAATACGTCCACGGGGAGGAGTAGTGCCGGGCATCAGGTCAATTGGGCAGTCATATGGTCTATGAGGGGGTAATGTCTCTGCTTCTCTTTTATTAAAGACGTCCGCAAAAGACCAATAGGGAGCCGGTAGGCCGGGTAGATTGGCTGGGGTAGGAGAAGGACGAGCAGGATGAACGGGAACTAAACAAGTCTTATGGCAGTCCTGTCCCCAGCGAAGAACTTCTCCGGTCTGCCAATCAAGCACGGGTGCGTGTTTCTGGAGCCAAGGTAGGCCTAGCAAGAGGGCGTGAGAGAGTGCAGGCAGAACATGGAAGCAGATGCTCTCAGAGTGCAGCATTCCCACCTGCAGAGTTATGGATTCGGTGGTGAGTTGGATGGGATGTGGTAAGAGGCCCCCATCCACGGCGGCGACAGATAAGGGTACAGCCAGAGGTTTGGAGGGAATGCGGTATTTCTCTACCAGGGACTGAGAAATGAGATTTCCGGCAGCTCCAGAGTCAAGTTGAGCCAGTTCAAAATAACGGTTCTCCCCGCAGATGATAGAGACCGACAGCATTAAAGATGGAGAGGGTTTATTTCTGTCTAGGGTGACCTCTCTGAGCGATCCTAGACACAGGCGTTTCCCGACCTCTCCGGGCAGGAACGGATCCGGTGCTCCTTACTGCCACAGTAGAAGCAGCTCCCCTCGGCACGGCGTAATTCCTGACGGGTCTTGACCATCTTGGTCTGGTCGACCTGCATAGGCTCGGGTGAGTGCGCCGGAGGAGTAACGGAGGAAGTGACGACGGATCTCTGGAAGGTAGGGGTAAGGCGTGGAAACCTCCTCTCACGGGTGACCTCTTTGGTGCGCTCCTGGAACCGGATGTTAATCCGGGTGGCAAGTGTAATCAAGTCGTCGAGAGTGGTAGGAATGTCTCGACCGGCGAGTTCATCTTTAATACGGCCGGACAGACCCTCCCAGAAGACGGACACCAGGGCGTCGTTATCCCAGGCAAGCTCCGAAGCAAGGGTACAGAACCGTATGGCATATTGGCCCACAGTGAGACTTCCTTGGCGGAGGCGTAGCAGAGATGAGGCGGATGAGGTCCTCCGTCCTGGTTCGTCGAAGACCTTCCGGAAGGCCGAGAGAAAGGCTGGCAGATTGGACACCAGGGGGTCTCCTCTCTCCCATAGAGGATTTAGCCAAGCCAGCGCCTCCCCCGTGAGATGGGACATGATGAAGGCTACTTTGGCTCGGTCGGTGGAAAACTGGTGTGCCAACAGTTCGAAGAGCAGAGTGCACAGGTTAATGAAGCCCCGTGCCTGACCGGGATCTCCGCCAAAACGAGGCGGGGCGGTGAGGCGGGGACCGGGAAGAGATGCCATGGAATTGATGGGCAGCGGCGCTGCCGGGGTAGGAGTCGTCCGACTGAAAGCCGGTCCCGAAGATGTAGTCAGTGTGTCCAGGCGGGAGTTAACACTACGCAGGTGGCTCAGGATGGACTCCTGTTGGGACCTCTGACGGGACAGTTCATGGCATAGGTCCAAGAGCGAGGGAGCTTGGGTGCCACCGGGTTCCATGGCCCGAGCAAACTGTAATGGGTCTGGGAGGTGGAACCTCTGAGCAACTATACAAAGGGGCAGTCCTTGTAAGGAAGCGGGTGGCTCCCAAGGAAGGCGGACAGGTAGTCACGGCAAGTGACAGGGACAGTCTCTGGGTAGAAGGGGCAGGAAGTCACGGCAAGTGACGGGGACAGTCTCTTGACAGGCGGATGGTCACGGCAAGTGACAGCAGGGTAAGAGTCTCTAGACGGGCAGGTGGTCACGGCAAGTGACAGCAGGGAAAGAGTCTCTAGACGGGCAGGTGGTCATGGCAAGTGACATCAGGGAAGAGTCTCTAGATAGGCTAGCAGGCAGGTAGCAGGTGAGCGCTCCCAGGTGAGCGGGCAAGAGTCTCTGGACAGGCAGGTGATCACAGCGAGTGACGGCTAAGCCTCCAGGTAGGCTAGCAGGTAGGTAGCAGGTAAGCGCTCCAAGGTGCGCGAGTAAGAGTCTCTGGACAGGCAGGCAGGTATCAGGCAGGTATCTGGCAGGTACTTCCTGGTCCGCAGGCGGACTGATCCATAGACAGACTGGCAGGTGCTGGTAGGCAGACTGTCGGACCACAGGATAGCAAGCAGGTAAGCAGATATCAGGCAGGTATCAAGCAGGAATCTGGCAGGTGACTGGCAGGTAACTGGTAACGGGACCTGAGGGCTGAAGCAGAGTTGAAAGGCTTTGCAACAACATTGCTCGGGCACGTCCATTTTGGAGGAGGTGCCTTATATATGGTGAGGTCCTCCGGAGACTCCTTGGCCGGAGACTCCTTAGGACGGCGTGCGCGGCCCCTTTAAGAGAGGGGGAGCGCGCGTGCGCCCTAACCACAGAGGCCGGGAAGCAGCGCGCGCTGACAGCAGAGTGGGAGGAAGACGCCGGGCACGGAGCAGAGAGGTGAGGGGAACGGCGTCCCTGCCTAGCAGGAGGCAGGGACGCCGACGCTACACAAAGGTCTCGCTCCCTGCAAATCTGCCAGCAACATTTAGTTCCTGCTAGCACAATTCTTTGTTTACTTTCATTTTCAGCGTGTTCAAGCAGAGGGTGGTGTTTTCTTACAGTTACTTAGGATCTTGTCCATCTCTCTACAGTAAGCCAAAACCAGGTGAGGAACGTAGACTGATATAAACTATTGACCAAATACTGAACGTGTGACCTTAGCCTAATAGGAAGAGTGGCTGCAAGGAGAAAACAATGTTGAATTCTCTCTGCAGCTGCTTGCTTTCAGTCATCAGGCAGTGAAGGGAGTTATGAACAATCAATGTGCCATAAATTGCTGGTCCAGCTCCTTGACTGACATCCTGCAGCCTGTGTGCAAAGCAAAATGTTAGTGAAGAAGCAGGGGGTGGGATTACAGCATGTGATATTTTACTAACAAGTTCCTTTTAAGGCCATAGGAAAAATGTCTATCACTATAGACATGATCTACTTGATTACGGTAAATAAAATGCCTTTGAGGGGCAATTTTACATCTCTGGTGTATTTTCTGTTCTTAAAAATTGTAAAGGAATACTTGTCGCAAAAGTAAAATAACGTGTCCCACCCAGTGCAGAGGGTGATGGGGCAGGGTGTCTCCTTAGACCCAGTGTCATACACTGCAACAAGTACCTTCAATAGACATTTTATCAGTTCTTCCGGAAGTGTCACCTAAAGGGTATGTGCCCACGATGCAGAAATTAAGCAGAAAATTTCTGCAGCATTTCTGCATGGTCCATGGTCTTGGCAGTCAAAAACGCTTGCGGATTTTACACGCGTCTTTGATGCATTTTTGCAACGTTTTTACATGTGGATTTGACTTGCGTTTTTCAAGTGCATTGGAACCTCAAATCCGCATGCAGAAACGCACAAATAATGGACATGATGCGGATTTTTCTACAAGGAAATTCCGCAGCATGGGCACAGAACATGCAGATTTTCATTGGGGATCATGGGGCACGGATTACCAAGAGTTTTGCAAGCGTTTACGCTGCAGAAAATCCGCATCAAAAATGCATAGTGGGCACACAGACTTAGGCCACGTTCTCACGATGAGCTTTGGATGTTGCAGATTTTCTACATCTATTATGTAAATTAGGTTATTTGCATTTTTTTAACATGTGTTTTTGTCACTGCAATTTTTTTGTCTCGTGTGTGTGTGGGTGTCATGTTTTTAAGCCACTTTCTTTTTGATATTTTATGGTATTTGGCTTTCACTAAATTTTATTGATCGTCATATGCGGAGGACATGTGTTTGGTGCGTAAATGCATGCGTGTTTTTTTTTACCTGCAGATTTTCTGCATCTAAAGCAAGTCTATAGGAAAAATCTGCACAGAAAACTCAGTGTACTTGTGACGCCCAGCTGCGCTTGGTATCACAGATCCTAGAAGAGTGCATTGATGGATTCCTCCACAAGAGGCCCCCATAAACATTCACACATCTCCACCTTCCACCTCAGACCAGCAGAGGGAGCCCTTTAGGGATATAAATAGGTAAGGTGGAGCCAGGCAGTTGAGTTCCTCTGGAGAGTT
Organism: Phyllobates terribilis; assembly: GCF_046119375.1. NCBI lineage: Eukaryota > Metazoa > Chordata > Amphibia > Anura > Dendrobatidae > Phyllobates > Phyllobates terribilis. The sequence goes on along the minus strand of NW_027362769.1, from coordinate 209,915,938 downwards.
CAGCAGGTTTAGGTCTGAATGCAGAGTTGAGCTCAGTTGAGTTGTAGCTCAGAATAGTGAGCTTTAGGTGTGCCGGCGCCATAAGATCGGTGAAGCGCGGCAAGCTGCCGTTAGTGTGTATAGCCTAGTGAGGGCCCGAGTAGGTCGAAGGCGAGTGGAGAGTTAGTACATAGAAGGGGGCAGAGGAGCTTAACCGGCTCACCCCAAAGCAGTTACCGGACACCGGGTCCGAAGCTTACCGGGATCTCTGTGACCCAGTAAGGCATAACCGGAATCCCTGGAGAACTACAAGTCCCAGGATCACTAAAGTGCTGATACGTAACAGAGCCGGGAGACACATAGGCCCCGCAACCTGAGGAGCGTGTACTCCAAGAAAAGGCCCTACCACAAGGTCAGCCAGCTCAGGACAGAGACAAAGTTAGGCCTAGCTCCAGGCAGGTCAGAAACTTACTAAGCAGAGGCAAGAAACAGGAGGCCCTACACCCGCTCATTGGGGAGGATCCTGATATGCACCCTTCACCCTACAGTGCTCCGGGATGTGCCTGAATTTCCATCAGTAAAGGGTACTGAAGTGACTATCGTGTCTGTCCCTGTTCTTGCTCTGACCTGGCTGGGTCTCGCCTGTCCTGCATCCCCCTTTCCATACGCTGCCCTGAGGTCCCGCTCCACCTGTGGGGAGCTATACCATCGAGCTGCCTTATCATCGGCCTCAGTGGACGGCGCAGCGCTGGTGATTCTCACCAGAAGCCACAGGTGGCATCACAAACTTTTCTAAAATAAACAAACTATCCCCTTTTTAAAGAGCGACCCCAGGGTACGGGCCCGGGAGCTGACCACCGCGACATCCCCAAGGCCAGACTAAAGGCCCGGGTACCGAGTCATCCCCATCCCCTGGGCTAGTCATCTCTTCCTGGCGTCACGAACGGGATACACGTGCCCGCTGCAACGACGGAGTGTTATGCTCGTTGCCACTGGGTACTGTGCGCCTTTATTGAAGTGAACTGTATATTTGACTGTGGTGAAGAGTGCCGCCACTGTTGGGCTGCCGAGCGAGAAGAAGGGCATAACCGCGGGAAACTGAGGGGCGTACCTGCAAAAGAGCGCGAAGCCCCGGGCACGCCCCACACCTCGACGTCAAACCGGGAAGCGCCAGGTACTGTAAGGAGCGTCACTGAACGGTCTGACGTAGGACGCAAGCGACGCAAGGTCCTAAAGACGACCGTCACCTGCGGAGCTGCGGCCTACCGGAAGAAAAAGTAGAAGGTAGGCCACCATTAGATAAGGGGGCACCAGAATTTCTGACGAACAGCACAATGCCGGAATACCGGTCAACAACCCTGATGTTCAACCCGCGCCCGACGCCGGGCAGGCCGAGGCGACCGCTCCACCAGCAGCGCCTGTAACCCCTGTCATTCCCATAACTCTACCGTACATTCCTGGAGCAAAGTGGCTCCCCCAGTACAACGGCAAACCAGATACCCTGTCTGGATTCAAACGGAAGATATGCGGTATCTTGGACATGTACTCTATGACAGGCAAACAAAGAGTCGCCGTTGTATTAGGACAACTGACTAGTGCTGCGGAACGGGAAATGGAAACATGGTCGGCCGCAGACCAGGAGTCCGTGTCCGCAATATTTCAAAAGCTACAGACTGTTTTTGAGGATCTTACTGAGGCGGACCTCCGGATGAGATTCTACAATTGCTCCCAACAGCCGAGGACAACGTTCAGGACTACGCCTGGCGTCTACAAGGGGCCCTGCGGGCTCTGAAACAGGTTAGTCCGACCAGCATTGAAAACGAAAACAAAATGCTGAAGGACCAGTTTGTCTCCAGAAGAGAGCAGGACTGTGCGTTGGTGGTCCTTGGATCATCCAGATGCCACCTTTGACACTCTTAAGGACATGGCTATAAAAGGACTGCAGGCCCTGGAAACAAATGCCATCCAATGTTACCAGGGTGGGGCTACCCCAGTGCCTGCTACACCCACCTTTTCCCCAGTGGCTGCTGAAGCCAAGGTTCCAGCAACGTCCCCTAGAGAACGGGACAGTCTGCGCTCTGAAGTGCGTCAGTTGAGCAAAACCCTGACCACTGTGTTAAGTGCTCTGCAGCTGCGGACGGAGTCCGAGGAAGGAGGGAAAATCCTGTTAGCCGATAGCCCTGAGGATGTCCCCTGGATGCGAAGGAGGAGGCCAACACCACCCCCTACGAGGACCAGTGACCAGCGCAGTCCACAGAAGAACCCTACCTGCTATCGCTGCCGTAAGACTGGACACACCCCCAAGAATTGTCCTTTAAACGAGAAAACCCTGGGGCCGAGGGCCGACACCCAGGAGTAAACTCACCAGGCCCATCAGACTGGTACAACAGGTTAGTCGGAGGAAGACCTTTCCTGTCCATTGTGCTGGACGGGATCCCGACGCACGCTCTACTGGACACAGGATCTCAGGTAACCATCATGCCTGACGTCCTCTTCAAGAGGTTCTGGTCCATGGACGACCTACGTCCGCCAGCTCCAAATCTTTCTGTTTATGCCTCAAACGGACTCCCCCTTAACCTAATCGGGGTTAAGAATGTGACTGTAAAGGTGGGGAGAGTGGAGCTGAAGGACCAGGGGCTAATTGTAGTAGAGACTAATTCTGATGACACTAATCCGTATATGGTACTTGGCACTAACATTGTTGGTAACTGTTTGGGAGAAGTTGTGTTCTTGCTCCAACAGATAGCTGACACTGCCAGACCAACACAGAGGAGGGCACTGCAGAAGGAGATCCGAGTCCTGATGTACCAACAGCAAATAAGGTTAACAGAAGGTGAAATCGGTAATGTGCGGGTGACGGACCCCATACCCATTGTCATACCCCCAATGAGTGAAATGCTCATCTGGTGTAGAGCTGCTATTGGTCTTAGAGGACAGAGCTACCAGGCGGTAGTAGAACACCTTTGCTCCGAGCATAGACCCACGCTCTTTACCGCCAGGGTAGTGGTAGATGTACGTAATGGGAGGGTGCCCGTCCGTCTTCTCAATTGTGGGGAAGATGAGGTCAGATTGCCACGTTATGCCACTGTTGCCAAATTACATGCTGTAAATAACAATTGCATTCACAAGGCGGAGTCCTTAACCTCACCAGATGAAATGGAGGATAACGACCCTGCAACCCAGGTGGAGGATTGGTGTCAACAGCTCCATGTTGGGACAGACACCACTCCTGCCCATCAAAAACAGGGTGTACACCGGGTGGTTCAAGAATACTCGCAGGTGTTCAGTAAACATCCACTTGACTTCGGGAGGATTAAAGGGGTTCAACATCATATCCCCACAGGCGACCATCCCCCAATCAAAGAATGTTACAGGCCTATACCACCAGCACACTACCAGAAGGCTAAGGAAATGCTGCACGACATGAGGAAGGCGGGGGTGATAAGGGATAGTTGTAGTCCCTGGGCAGCTCCCCTAGTGAGAGTTAGGAAAAAGGACGGGAGCATGAGAATGTGTGTAGATTACCGACAAGTAAATCGCATAAAGATGCATACCCTTTACCACGCATTTTCTCGCATTTCTTGCCGTAATTCATGGGCCCAGTCTGGTTCAGTATCGAGCGCCCCAGGACAGTAACTGCTCGGCTTTGGACCTTGCTCCTTGCTGCATTGACCAGGACCGTACAGTCGTTACAGATGGACCCGTCAGGACCAATCAAGTTGGCTTCCAGTCCGGAGGATGTCCCGTGGCGTCGACGGAGGAGGATCCCGTCGTTCAGAGGGAGGCCCGCCGACCGTTACACTGAGGATGGACAGCCGATTTGCCGCCGTTGCAGCCAGCCGGGACACATAGCCAGGTACTACTTTAAACAGGCCCGACCTGGGGCAGAGGGCCAACCCCCAGGCATAAGGTCACCAGGCCAGTCTAATTGGTGTGATAAGTACGTAGGGGGACGCCCGGTTTTACCCGTAGTGCTGGACGGTATCCCCATGAGTGCACTGCTGGACACCGGGTCCCAAGTGACTACCATCCCCTATGTACTTTTCAAGCAGTACTGGAGTGACACTGATATAACCCGTTATCCAGACGATGACTTGAGCATCATCGCCAGCAATGGTCAACCCGTGCCGCAGGTGGGGTTCAGAGAGATGACCATCAAGATTGGTAAGGTTGAACTGCCGGCACAGGGAGTGATTATTGTGGACATTGACCGTCGAGAAAGTCACCCTAAAATAACCTTGGGTACTAACATGATTGAAAATTGTCTTTCAGAAGTAATTGTAATTTTGCAGCAGGTGGCGATGAATGCGAGTTCCAGCCAACAGAGAGTCCTCCAGAAAGAGATAAGAGCCCTGATGAGACCGCAACAGGTAGAACTGTCTGGTGGTGAGATCGGTAGCGTGAGGGTGAGCGACCCGTTCCCCATTGCCATGCCTCCCAAAAGTGAAATGATGATCTGATGTCGGACTGCAATCGGGTTAAGAGGGAGAGACTACCAAGCCATGGTAGAACCCGTGTACTCAGACAGCAGGCCCACCATTTTGACAGCCCGGGGGGGTGGTTGATGTCCGCCATGGAAGGGTGCCCGTCCGGATCTTAAACATTGGGGAAAGGGAAGTACATTTGCCCCGGTACGCTACATTAGCCAAATTGTTTGCTGTCGAGCACAATGCTCTCAGGGTCGTGGAGCCCTTGCCTCCATCTCCCCCGGTGGAGGATAATGGCTCCCAGAAACACAAGGAGGACTGGTGCCAGAAAATCCATGTGGGTGCTGACTCCACTCCCCTGCACCAAAAACAAGGAGTCTACCGGGTGGTTCAGGAGTACGAGAGAAGGGAGTAGAACACCACATCCCCACGGGGAGCCACCCACCAATAAAAGAGAGACACAGACCTGTACCCCCTGCACATTATCAGAACGCAAAGGGCATGCTGAGAGAAATGAAAGAAGCTGGGGATAGCTGTAGCCCCTGGGCAGCTCCCTTAGTTTTGGTAAAAAAGAAAGACGGTACCATGAGAATGTGCGTGGACTATAGAAAGGTTAATCGTATTACCCATAAAGACGCGTACCCGTTGCCTAGGATAGAGAAGTCTTTAGCCGCACTAAAATCAGCTAACTTCTTCTCTACTTTGGATCTTACTAGTGGGTACTGGCAGGTTCCTGTGGCAGAGGCTGACAAGGAGAAGACCGCCTTCACCACCCCGATGGGGTTAAGTGAATTCAACTGTATGCCCTTCGGGCTCTGCAATGCACCCGTGAACCTTCCTGAGGCTGATGGAATGCTGTCTAGGGCACCGAAACTTTGAGACGGTCCTACTTTACTTAGACGACGTGATTGTATATTCAAAGACCTACGAGGACCATCTGAAACACCTGGCAGAGGTGTTCGAAGCCCTGGCAGGCTTTGGCCTGAAGGTGAAGCCCTCAAAGTGTCACCTGTTGAAACCGAAGGTACAGTACCTAGGACATGTGGTGAGTGCAGAGGGAGTAGCCCCCGACCCCGACAAGGTTACAGTAATCAAGAGCTGGCCAAGCCCCTCTAACATCAAAGAAGTGAGGCAATTCCTCGGGTTGGTAGGCTACTACCGAAGGTTCATCCCCGGGTTCACTAAGATGGCAGCCCCTATGCAGGACCTCCTGATAGGACAGTCTAAGTCCAGAAGCCAAAAGCCACCCTTCAAGTGGGACAAGCCGGAAGAGGAGTCCTTCCGCCAGCTGAAGATGGCCCTCACGGGGGATGAGATCCTGGCCTACCCCGATTATGGCCAGCCTTTTATCCTCCACACAGACGCCAGTAATGTGGGGCTGGGAGCCGTACTGTCACAGAACCAACAGGGCAGAGAAAGGGTGATTGCGTACGCCAGCCAGAAGCTGAGGCCCACTGAAAGAAACCCAGAGAATTACAGCTCCTTTAAGCTAGAATTCTTGGCAGTGGTGTGGGCCGTCACAGAACGGTTTAAACATTACCTGGCCTCCGCAAAGTTCACTGTGTACACGGACAACAACCCGTTGACACACCTGGACAATGCAAGACTTGGTGCCCTGGAACAGCGGTGGATGGCCCGGCTATCAAATTATGACTTCACAATCAAATACCGGGCAGGCAGAACCAACGCCAATGCAGACGCCCTATCAAGAATGCCCCACCTACCCGAAGGAGAAGAAGACTCGGAAGAGCTGTAGGAAGTAGAGCTCCCTGCGTTCCACCGGTATGGGGCCACTCCGTATTCTCACCGGGTAAGAGACAGAGACCTAACCACCATCATGTTCAACCCCTTACCCCATCATGGCTGGGCTGAAATGCAGGATAGTGACCCTGCCGTTCGCTTGGTGAAGGAAATGCTGACTCAGGCAGATGCCTATCCCGATCCGGATGCCCCTGAGGAAGCTAAGCAGCTGTGGAAGGAGAAGAACAGACTATTTCTCTACGAAGGTAAACTGTGCAGAAGGCTTGTCAACCACAGGACACACGAGTTGACCTGGCAGGTAGTGGTCCCAAGACGAGATGCAGCAATGGTCCTGGAGGCCTACCATGACAGAGAGGGACACTTCGGATGGAAGAAACTGGAGTTCCTACTGAGAGAACGGTTCTTCTGGGTCGGTATGAGAGGGGCCATAGAGAAGCGGTGCAGGGACTGCGGCCCATGTAACCTCAGAAGGAAGGACTGTACCAGCCAGAAGACACCCTTGAGGCCCATCGTCACCAGGCAGCCTCTTGAGCTGGTAGCTCTGGACCATGTGAAATTGGCTCCAAGCCGGTCGGGCTACGTCTATGCCCTGACAATAGTGGACCACTATTCCCAGTTCCTGGTGGTGGTCCCCGTTAAGGACTTGACAGCCCAAACAGCGGCCAGAGCCTTCCAACAACACTTCTGCCGTCCACACGGGTATCCGGAACAGGTCTTGACAGATCAAGGTTCAGCTTTCGAGGCGGAAATCTTCCAGGAGTTCTGCAACCTCTACGGCTGTAAGAAGATTCGGACAACGCCTTACCACTCGCAAACCAATGGGCTGTGTGAGAAAATGAACAATATCGTCATTGATCTCCTCAAGACGTTGCCCCTGGAAAAACGCAGCCTGTGGCCGGAGAAGCTGCCAGACCTGATAGACTTATACAACCATATCCCGGTGAATGCTACAAATTGCACCCTGGCTTATCTGATGTGAGCAAGACCAGGTAAGCTGCCGATAGACCTGGAGATGGGGGTCCTGACACCCGAGGACACCTCCCCAGATGCGGACTGGGATACGGAACGGCGGCTACAGTACAAGAAGGTACAGGAGAGTGTGGAGAGGAGTCTGGCTCAAGCGAGAGAAAAGCAGGAGAGGCTCTTCAACCAACACACCCCTGCTGGTCCCCTAGAACCTGGTGAGCAGGTCCTGAAGTGGAAGAGAAAGCTTCACAAGCTGGATGACCAGTGGGAGAGAGACCCGTACACAGTACTGCCGTCCAACCACGACAACCCGAAGGTATGTGTAATTACCAAGGATGGAGGAGAAACCACTAGCACCATCTACAGAGACCACCTAAAACGGTGCCCTGAGCAACTGCAGAGTCCAAGTGAAGATCAAGATGACCTTGAGCCCGCAGTGGACAAGGAAGAAATGGTCAGCACCGTTCTCGGAGAGTTCCCCCGGTCCTGGACTCGGATAAACGACGCAATAGTGGTACCCGTCCTACACTTCCTTCAACCAACGCAGCAGGAGCCTACAGGAGAGCAGGAAGAACGAGAGGAACAAGCAGCCCCGGAGGCAGAAGAACCCATGCCAGCAGCCCAGAAGAGTCAACCCTCTGCTGACAGTGAGCCTGCCATGCCTGCGGTAAGCCAAAGGACCCGCAGACAGCTGCCTGAACTGCCTGTAGACCCAGCTAGTAGCTGTACCCTTAATGCTAGTGGGGAAAGCCAGGTTAGACCACCACCAGACAGCAGGTTACGCAGGTCAACACGGAGCACTAGGGGTCAAATACCAGCTCGCTGGAAGATCTAAATGCTGTATATTGCAAATGTTTTATGTTTGTTACCTGGTTATTAATAATGTTTTTCCAGTTTTCCTAGTACGATGGACTAACAGGTCATGGACACTGAATGGCCGGAACTGTCTTGTAGATAGTTGCACTTGGTGCCCTCTTGCGAAGATGGCCACAGAAGAAAAACCTGTCCGGCGTGGCCCTCTTGTGGTCCAAAGTAGGCAGCTCAGCCTTGTCGCCACGCCCAAGGCCAGGAACTTGGGGTTTATGGAGACAGGTCCCCGCACCGTTCAAGACTTCACCTTGTTGGGTGATATGGACACCCGGTCACGGAAGCGCCGTGACCATAAGGACAAAATGTGCTTGTATATATATGTTATTATTTATACCCTGTATTTGTGTTTCCTGTTTGGTCCGGAGTACTAAATTTTACTAGGGGGGAATGTGTCACCCCAGGCCTGGATGCCACAAACAATAATCTGTGTCTGAGAGCAGGAGGGAGGTTCCCTGGTTAGGGACCATTAGCATGCAGCACCTCCTGTCCCAGGCCAGTAGGGGGAGCTGGCTGCCCTATAAAAGCTGGAACTGGGGCAGGGTTAGAGAGACCAGAACCCACTTCTGAAGTGACCAGAATGGTTCTCAGAGAAAGGGGACAGGTCAGCAGCAGCTGAGGAGTCTGTGAGGCAGAGGAGAGACTGCGAGCCAGGGACAGAGGCGACGAGAGCAGGTCCTGGCTGAGAGAACCATTCTAACCGGACATTGGGGTCCGAGGCTGTCAGGGTTTTAAGCCCAGCAGCAGAGAACCAACCCGCGAGGGATTTCAGGTCCCTTGGCCTAAGAAGCCTGGAGGCTCCGCCACACAGAGGGACCAGTACAGCGAGGAGAAAGCAAAAGGTACCCAAGGCCCGAGTCGCAAGCCATACAGGCGAGAAGTACACGGCCAGCTCAGGGACGTGGGCTATTACACCACGAAGAGGGGGATAGTCAGAAAGAGCATAGAGAGAACGGTAGGCCTACACACTCACCCTGACCAGTGGGGCTCGCCCGAATGCTCTCAGACACCCAGGCCCATTCCTAACTGGTACTACTGTTGGGTCATTAATAATTCCTACAATAAAGACCCTGGACTGTTTGAAGCAGACTCTGAACTCTTACTATTGCGGCCTGCACTATCACCCCCAGCATCCACCTACACTGCCCTGAGGCTACACTCTTCCCGTGGGGAGTTATCCTACCCCTGTGCTGCACACCAACACCAGCCTCAGCGGTCTGCCTTGCAGCAGCGGTTATCCCTGACCGCAATCCACGGGTGGCGTAGTCGGACATTTAAAGCACTGATTGATAGAATGCCACGGGATCGGGTTGCCACTACTACCCCCAGCATCGTACAGAAGCCCGGTTCCGGGTACCCCATGGCCCAGGGGGCGAGTCATATGCGGTCGAGTCTCACGGCTACTAAGAGTCGACCGTGTGGAAGACAGGCCGGAGGTGGTGGTGCCCAGGTAACTGGAAGTATTATCTGCTATCCAGTTAATAACCTGTTCACACTGATCAGTTCGCAATACTGGTGTTGTTCTGTGCTTCCCTAGTAATTCGGTCAAGAAGTGGGAGCGAGAAGATGTGGCTGTTGGTTGTGGCACATTTTCACCTTGGCCACGGCGCCGTCCTCTGCACGCACCATCACCAGAACATCCACTTCCACGTCCCTTGCCACGCTCCTTGCCCATTGTAAAGGAAGTAAAATAGCTTACACTCGCACTATCAATGGAAAAAGGGTAATAAAGAGTAGATTAGAACCGTGGAAGAGGAAAACCACAGTTCTATTTCTCTGGCCTACACCCGACTTTTTTAAACAATCAGAACAATCAGGGAGAAACTATTACTGTTTTTCTCTACGGAAAAAATACCAAAAGCTGAATAATATAGATTTTTTACCGTGGAACAGCAAAACCACAGTTATAATTTACTGGTGTATACCAGACTTTTTTAAATATATATATACACACATATTTGCGGCTGAACAGTGAGTGACACACTCAAACAGTTTTTTTTTTATATACAAATGGCCCAAAAGTGGATAATACAGAGGTTTGAACTGTGGAACTGCAAAACCACACTTCTGTTTCTCGGGCCTACACCAGACTATTTTCAACAGTTATATTTGTGTCTGAACAATCAGGAGACACTATTTATTTTTAACGGCAAAAAATGCCAAGAGCAGGATAATAGAGATTTTTTACAGTGAAACAGCAAAACCACAGTTATAATTTACTGGTGTATACCAGACTATTTTCAACAGATGTATTTGTGTCTGAACAATCAGGAGACACTATTTATTTTTTACGGCAAAAAATGCCAAGAGCAGGATAATAGAGATTTTTTACAGTGAAACAGCAAAACCAGTTATAATTTACTGGTGTATACCAGACTTTTTTAAATATATATATTTGCGGCTGAACAGTGAGCGACACACTCAAACTGTTTTTTTTTTTAGATACAAAAGGCACAAAAGTGGATAATACAGAGGTTTGAACCGTGGAACTGCAAAACCACACTTCTGTTTCTGTGGCCTATACCAGACTCTTTTCAACAGATATATTTGTGTCTGAAAAATCAGAGACACACTTTTTTTTTTTGGGGGGGGGGGGGGGGGCGACACCAATAGGTTAATAAGATGGGTATTTGTACAGTGTGAAGGAGGGAAAAAAAAAGGATTTAGATGGAAAAAAAGGATTTTTCCTGGCCCCCGAGACCTGGAGCTAAGTCCAGCAATTTCAGAAACAGGAGCACACAGGACTGTAATGCAACGTTTGCTGGTATAACCCCACTGCGTCTCCTATACAGCCTGCCTGTCTGCCTGATATCTGGGATGGATATTAGTCCTGAGAAGGACTGTTTGTTTGATCTGGCAGCCTTTACAGACCCTACACTAACTATTTCGCAGGATAAATCTCTCCCTAGCTTAGCAGCACTGTCCCTACACTGTCTAATCCGGAGCGACTGTGTCCAAGATGGCGGCGCCCGGTTTTAAATACTCGAGGTGATGCTGTGTGGCCAGCCAATCACTGTAATGCCCACAAACAACATGGCTGCGGCATTACGGTGACTGGCTGGCAATCCTTGCATGCTCATTGGCTCTGTAAAGAGCGCCAAACATGTAGGGCGGAGACCCGAGCTCCCGCCCGAGTAACCCAGAAATGCTCGGTGCTCGCCGAACATCCCGAGTAGCGTGATGCTCGGGCAAGTGCCGAGCAGTGTCGAGCATGCTCGCTCAACACTACTGCTAATCAGATTTTTTTTTTTTTTTTTTTAAATCCACCATATTGGACTTTTTTTCATTTAGGACCAATTGTTATTGTTTTTTACAAGGGGCGTGACTCACAGGATCCCCTGGGGCATGTCTAAACTGCTTCTCCATTATTACCCTGTGAGTCACACCCCTTTAGAGAAAAAAAACAAAACAGAAAAATTGCCCATCTCTGGAACCATATGGAAAATTAATAAAAAAAAAAAAAAAAAAATGGAATAAGCAAAAAGGAAAGGAGCAGTGGAAATAGAATAAGAGAAAAACTGCCCACTTCAGAGAAGGTGACAGGTCCTATTTGACACACTTCCAGTACCCACCTGTAAGGAGATGACCAGCTGCCATGTTTCCCCAAAAGACATCAGTGCTGTTGTAGTACAGAATGTGAATAATGTTTTGTTCCTGTTTGTTAATACTGCAGCCCACAGTGAAACACAATGGCCACAAGATGTCACGGTCTGGAATGTAGGTGAAAAGTGAAGTTTGCCACTAACCGTTAACTCTCACACAGTCTAAATGCCTACTATGTGTGAAGACAGCCCATAGTGGGTGGGCACTTTAGGAATCTCATGGTAGCTTCCAGAAGCAGGAAGTGAGTTGTGTCGGTCATTAGGTGTGCAGTACATCAAAAACCAACAGGCTCTATAGGGGCTGCTAGGGTAGATGTGGACCTAGTATCCCGACCAGTGGATCGCCAGAGAATCTCTCATCAAGAGTCCCCTTAGCCAGCCTGGGAACCTCGAGACAATCTTCGCAGCCTGGTGGCACATTGTCTGCGAGGCTGAAGAAGAAATCAGGACTCAGGCGGAGTGAAATGGGATCCAGATGTACTGTCAATGGTGAGGAAGATTCCCTAGGGCTAGAGAAGAAAGTAGCAGGGATGCTTCACCTAGATCGGGAACCAGGGCTAAAGTTGTATCCAGTACCTGTGGGAAAAGTGACAACCTATTGGGCCTTATCCTTTATATCTGCCTATATATACTGCTAGTTACTAAGTAAAGTTCCAGTTGTTCTGAACCTTGTGTCCTCTGAATTCATTGCTGTCCTAGTTCCAGAAGAGGAATTCCTGGAGTCAGAAGAGGCCTGCTGGCCAGAAGTAAGTGGGAAACACCACATACAAAAGCAACACATCGGAGGGAGGACACACTTTGTAGAGTGCCAAAAAGAGCATGGGCTACAGCTCACCCACGACTACCTCATTTAGGCATCTTACACACCCATCTACCTTCCTTCCACATTGCCTCTTGTATCAGTAAGCTCGAGGCTAAACAGTAACACAACCATCAATACACAGTCTTCATTTCATTCTTTATCTTCAACCTTGTTCATTTTGTGAGTTAAAACCGCTTGTTCTATCAGATCACAATTAAAATATTCCAAATTATAAAATGATACAGGAATATGCAATATTAAAATCCTGGGGCGATAACAAGCACAATCAGTATGATAATGAAATTTACTACCAGGCAACAAATGTCAGAAAAGAAGCACCAAAGCTATATAAACAACTTTGTATTACTAGTTAATAAAGTGTAGCTTTTTATGTTATGCTTATGTTTCATTCCTATATAAATCTTGCATTGCAATATCTAACATAAGAACATTGGTGCAAAATAGTGATCTGTTCCACTATACATGCAGTCTGATCTGTGGACAGCACGGTATAGAGAAGGTGAAGCCAAGAACAAGGATATAATCGGTTTGTTGAAAAAGATTCAGTACAACCTGTATTTTATTCATTGAATTCCTGATGTTTACATACATGAGTCCAGAGGACAATCCCACTAGTGATTGGTAGTTCTCAGTGACTGACCATCTTCCCTGTATGACTGTACATGCCGAGTAGGACCGCCCACTGGACTCCTGCATACAAAACACCAGGGATTTCAATAAGTAAAATACAAGTTGTACGGAAAGTTTTTGCACAAAAATGTATAAGGCTGCGTGCACACGATGCATTTTTCATGAGCTTATGCAGCGGAAACGCATCAAAAACGCATGGTAATCCGCACCCCATGGTCCCCAATGGAATTCTGCAATGTCAATGCACATGCTGCAGATTTTTCCGCAGCGGTTCTGCAGCACTCATAAAGCCGCAGCATGTTAATTAATTTTGCGGAAGCGCCATCGACTTGCATTGAGACGCATATAATGCGTGTCTGTACATTTGTACAAGCGGCTTCTATGCGTCTCTATGTGCGGATGGTACCCAGTTCTGGAGGAGAGAAGACTCTCATCCAGACCTGGGTACCATTGTACCTGTGAAAAAAAGAATAAAATAACAAAAAGTTTATACTCACCTGTCCAACGGCTTCTCTCTGCAGGCCGGCAGCGCTGAAGGACCTTCGGTGACGTCACAGTCATGTGACCACAGGCCCTTCACCGCTGTGTCTCGCGATATGCCGGCAGCCGGGAACTAGACAGGAAGGAGCGCTGCAGCACACGCCGGGGAATCGGGGGTGAGTATAGCTTTATTTTAAGCACTGTTTTACGGTCACACTATATAAATCCATGCTGTTTGCATGGATTTATATAGTGTGACCTAGTTGTCAAGCTCTTTCCAAGTGATGCTAATCGCCTGGAAAGAGCTTGTCAATCTGCATGTGGAAACGCATGTGAATCTGCATGTGAATCCGCATGTATTCTGCAGGAAAACGCATGCACAATCTGCATGCGTTTTTTCTGCCAGGGAGATGCAGAAATGCTGCAGAAATTTTCTGCTTCATTTCTGCATCGTGGGCACATAGCCTAAAGGTCTGTTCAGCTTCTCCAGCTCTATAACATCCTGCCTGGAGGTCAGATACCATGTCCAGCATGACAGGCTCCCTTTAACAAGTAGTTACACAATCAAAATCGGGTATATTTCAATTTTTGACTAAACCATAACTCAGCTTTTATAATGTCAACCAGCATGTCATTGAGTGTGCCATAGGCCAACTACTGAGCCTTTCAGACACATATGGATTCAAGCTTTGGCTTGACTCATGGTTAAAAACTTCATTTTCTGACCATCGCAATCCTAGATACCCACGTTCACACAATGCCAAGAACTTGTGATCTGTAGATAGCAGTGCAGAAGAATCCCAACAACCTCAAGGTCTATCTAAAGTAGCGCCATGGACCACCAGGCCATATATATGAAGAAATCGTTCCTCTACAGGAGCAGAGGTGGCATTTTTTATTTTATTTATTTTTAAAGCCAACCAGGTTCTTCATAGAACTATTTGTAGACAATGAGAAGTAGGCCAGGAGAACCTCAATGATCTTTATCAAATATGTTCCTTGTTTTTATACCTCACCTCTAAAATAGCCCATAGTTTGAGTCCTTCAGTGCTTCCTCCCTAATAATTAGGTCGGTTTCACACATCCGATATTCACAGTTCAAGTTTGTACCACAATGTCTGGATGGGCCTCGCATCTCCAGACCCAAGCTCAACAGCTTCATAGATAGTCTATGAAGCTTTTGAGTTTGGGTCTTGAGACGCAATGCCATTCGAGGCGTTGGGGTTCAAACTCAGACCGTGAAATTTTGACATGTTTTATAAAATGAAAAAAATAAATAAAAATAAGTTTTTCTAGTCCAGGTTATCACACTCCTATTTTGACTCACGCAGGGATCGGTGATCTCCATTCTACTGACATATCTTTTGTTTACCAGTAAATAAAATGAACACGAGATGTAGAATAAAACCACCAATATACAAATGTTAACATTTCCAACATCAATTTCATATGATTAACACAAAAGGGCAGATTAAAAAAAACTAACTAAAAACAAAACCCTCACAAGGTTTTTTGCCCATGGTATCCAATCATAGGCCAGCTTTCATCTTGCCAGAGAAGTATAAGAAATGAAAGCTGAACTCTGGTTTCTATGGGCAATTAGGCCAGATTTTCCTTTTAGTTTTGATAAATGGGGTCCTAGATGTTTTACAGCTCTTCAAACTGTATGACAATATAGATGTGATTTAAAAATATACACCAAAATGTTCCATATGGCCTAATAAAAAGAGGGAATTTTTTGATCATCTCCTGGATATTATAAATAGGAAAAAGGTCAATGTTCCAGCTAACCGCCATTCCTCAACATTGCCAATAGTTGACTCATGTCTCCTTTGGGCTCTTGTCCTCTCCTTTGATTTTCAATGCTCAGTCTGAGAAACATCTGTAATAGGGTTACTTCTTGCCCAGTTATCGGATCATGAAGGGCTGGGCATGTGGGGTTACAGTGCGGCCATTGACAGTTATCGATTAAATGGAAGGGGCATCCACGGATAGAAGTCTTTGGGCCTTTCCGGTCCTGGAGACTTTTTATCCAACACTGGAGAGCTCGTGATAAAGTGACTCCTTTCACCTGGAAGTTCAACCAGTTGCTAAGAAAAAGAAAAGAGAACATACTTAGAGAAAACTGAAGAGGTGCATAGACTTTATATTGTTCCAACTGCAGTGGAGGGGGGAAAAGTGTCATGAGGAGGGCTAAGAAAACAGTCTATAGACTTAAAAAGGTAAGCACACGAAAAGGAAATTGCAGGATACAAACTGGATAGCAGAAGTGAAGATCTATTACATACTGTTCAAACCACATATCCAAGCCCTTTCCACTTCCTGCCGACGCCAACTCAAAAATATCTCCCGGATCCGCACATTCCTCAACCATGAATCCGCAAAAACACTAGTGCACACCCTCATCATCTCCCGCCTCGACTACTGCAACCTCCTGCTCTGTGGCCTACCTTCCAACACTCTCGCACCCCTCCAATCCATCCTAAACTCTGCAGCCCGACTAATCCACCTGTCCCCCCGCTATTCCCCGGCCTCTCCTCTCTGCCAATCTCTTCACTGACTCCCCATTGCTCAGAGACTCCAGTTCAAAACCCTAACTATGACATACAAAGCCATTCACAACCTATCTCCTCCATATATCTCTGACCTAGTCTCCCGTTACATACCCGCACGCAACCTCCAATCCTCACAAGATCTCCTTCTCTACTCCCCTCTTATCTCTTCCTCCCACAATCGCATACAAGATTTCTCCCGTGCTTCCCCTCTACTCTGGAACTCTCTACCCCAACATATCAGACTCTCGCCTACCGTGGAAACCTTCAAAAGGAGCCTGAAGACCCACCTCTTCCGACAAGCCTACAACCTGCAGTAACCACCGTTGCACGACCAGCTTTACCCTCACCTACTGTATCCGCACCCATCCCTTGTAGATTGTCGGCCCTCGCTCCTCCTGTACCAGTCGCTGTCACATTGTGTTCAAGATTATTGTAATTGTTCTTGTATGAATACCCCTTTTTCACATGTAAAGTGCCATGGAATAAATGGCGCTATAATTAATAATAATAATACTGAAAAACATCAGCATCCTGGATACACACAGACCTCACATCCAGCCTATATTACTGGGAGAGACACACAAGAGAAAGATCGATCCTCGGATCAATTTTCAAACTTCATTTAGTCATTTATTACCTCCTGATATGAAACTTTCTGAATGAAAGTTAGTGCAATTTCATTAGCTTAAGGTAGGTAGCCATTAACGAACAGTACAATCTTTTTTTTTTTTTCTCATGGAAATTGACAACAACTTACTCCTCTCTCCCTATGAAAAAACACATTCACACTTGTCTGAACCCAGTATGTATGTGTTTTTAGGGAGGGGGTGGCATAATGGTTGGGACGGAAAAAAGAAATAAAAATCTGTTGGCTAAATGAGCATTTGGCCAACAACTTTTAGAAGGTGTTTGAGCACGTTTACTCCTGGTTAAAAGAGATTGGCCTGCTAGGATGACCCCTAACAATAAGCTCTCAGAATCCTATTCGGGACTAGAAAGAGGAGAGCGACTTCCATTCTGGGGGATAACACATAATTTTTCCCTTTTATTTCACATGATATCATATTTTTCTTGCAGTAGAAATGTGTAGCTGCTGGCAACTTCCCATAGACTGCTGACCACCAGGGGTTTCTCCCTCTCGTAAAACACCTCTTTATAGTAATGCATAAGCATGGCTAAAAGTCTAGGAAATCCAAATATATAACACGGAGTCATGTTAACTAGCCACCAAAGTTAGCAGGACAGAGTCAGATCAGATTTTCCAGTCTCCTTCACTAACACAAAGCAGATATCTTGACTATGGTGAAAAATTGGAGTCTCTTCAAAAAAAAAAAAAGCAACTGTACAAGTAGTACAGGAATTGGACTGCCGAGGACTGGGAAACAGTTCTTTCCTCTGTAAAGCCTACTTCAGACTGTTTGGAACATCTGGAAGAATGATTGTCTGGAGAAGACAAGGTGAGTGCCATCATGAGCTCTTTGTCATGCCAACAGTAGAGCACCCTGAGACCATTCATGTGTGAGGGCTTTTCATCCATGGAGTGGGCTCACTCAATTTTACCCAAGAACACTGCCATGTATAAAAAAAAAAGAAAAAAAAAAGTGATCTAAACTTCTCCCAATGATCCAGGAGTAATTTGGTGATGAACATGCTTTTTATAGCATGATGGAGCACCAAATTACCAGGCAAAGTGATAACTAAGTGGCTCGGTGAAAAAAAAACATTGAAACTCTGGATTCATGGCCAGGAAACTCCCCAGATCTCAACCCCATTGAGGACCTGTGGTCAATCCTCAAAAATCAGATGGAGAAACAAAAAACACAGAAATTGTGATAACCCATTTTTGCCTAATCAGTGTTTGGAGTTGGCCATCAGTCAGGATTTGGCCCAGAAGCCGATATCCAGCATGTGCCAGGGTGATGGATGGGCAGAAGTTTTGAAAAATAAGAATCAACACTGAAAAAAATTGTAGTCTTTGAATAAACTTGATGCACTTGTCAATAAAAGTGTAAAAACTGAAGATTTAAAAACACTAAACTTTGTGAAAACACAAATTCGTGCCAGTCTCAAAACTTTTGCCCACAACCGTAGATAAAACAAAAAAATCTCATAGTAAAAACTTTTTTCTAAACAAGACAACACAGACAGATTAGACATTATAGAAAACGTATAGAATATTTGGAAAGTTTCATTTCTTCTTACCTTGTTGTGATAAGTGTGTGGGAGAAACAGGCCGGAGCAAACACTGCCCTGTAATATAGGAGATAAAGAGAGTGTATGAATGGTGTACTCCCCATCATTATGCAATACAAAGAAATAAAAATTCATTATTCAAATTAATAAAGTTAAATGCACTTTTTTTATTTTTTATTTTTTTTAAACATTTTCTCTAATTTATAAACCAATGGTGGGATAATTCTCCTAACTTCACATTCCTATAATCTTTCGGGGCAAAATGTGTGTGTGAGATACAAAATACACTTTATGATACCGCAGATCAGCTCGATTTATTCACCCGCTTATAACCAGAATGTTTTGGTCCTAATTGACTGGTGACATTATAGTGATTTTGTGAATGTGGTGGTTAAACAACCCTAATTATTTTTCTTTTGTTAGTGAATGTATAGTTCTTATATAAATTTGTAACATTTAAGAAATAAAGTATCAGAATGGTTTTCCTATTTTATTTCAGTCATTTTGCTACACAGAATGTATAGGGATGGAGGCTAGGGTGACAGGTTTTTATTTGCTGGCGGGAGGTGCTGGCATATTTGTAGCTTAGTTTTTATTTAAATATCTAATATTATATCCCCCACATGGTCATAAAAGACTGTAGAAAAAAATGAATAATTAAGAAATTAAAGCTTTCAACTTTTCATAGGAGCCCTGATTACAGAGGAAAACGGGGCCCCCATTAGGACATTACTGGCTGATCTGCCAAGATCCATCAGCTCCACCATGCAGCATAGTCATTTTCTCTGTTAAAAGGAATCTGTCAGCAGGTTTTTGCTACCTCATCTGAGAGCAGCCTGATGTAGGTAAAGAGACCCTGAATCAAACAATGCATCACTTAGTTTACTGGGTGCAGCTGTTCTAATACAATCAGAGCTTTTAGATTTAGCAGTGCAGCAGAGCTGAGAAAGCTAACCCCGCCCACACCAGAGCCAACCCTGCCTACACCAGGCTCTCTTTGTACAAAGTCCATAGACAGTGAGCTGTTTATCACAGGAGGGGGCGTTGCCAGACTAATGTAGTAAAGCAACATTAATCTCTTAGTGATAAATCCTTCACAGGTAGTAAACCGCACGCATTTTGACAAGTGACATCCCTGAATTTTGTGTTTCCGCCTCCATCTCCAGCGGTCTTCAGATTACACAGCCAAAACCTGCTGACACATTCCCTTTAAATACATAGAAACAGTTCTGTGCTCTCTCAGCTTACATAGGTCTTCTCCTCGGGTCCCTAACCCCTTTAAACTTGTACCATACATTTACATTGTATAGTGAAAATGTCCCACAGATCAAAAGGACAGTCACGTATGAGGAAAGGCCGATATTAAGTTATACTGTATGAGACTGAATAGCAATTCTGCACATAACCCACTGACAAGCTTGGTACTGCTTCAAGTAAGGAGCCACTTTTTTTTCTAATCTCATAGAAAGAAGTTAAAAGAAAATGTCCAACTTAACCTTACAATTTTTAGCTCAAAAATCTGCACCAATATATTTAATATACATTCTTATAGTGGTTGATTGCAGTTTTTCTGATGGATACCTCCTAACCAGATACATAGCCTCGAAGTTACATTACAAAAACCTGGCTGTCTGCCACTTACAGCTGCAGAAATGCAGACATATAGTGCCCCCTAGTGGCAACTTTACGTTTTATACAGAGGGATGGGTGGATTGCGTTTAGTATTTTGGGTCTTTTCCCCTCTTAACATGTTATAGATCTCCCAGAATAGACCGGTGACATGTGTCACTATGGATAAATGCCAAGGAAGCCTCTTCCAGTTCTTTGGTCTGGAAACAGGTTTATCTCTTACGGGACTTCACGCAGGGATTTCTTAAGCTCTCTTCCAACGCCCTGTATGTTGTTCCACTGATTAGCTGTCATGAACTGGAAGTCCGTCTGGATATTTTCTATTCTTAGCTGTTCAACATCATAGAGCCATTGAACCACAAAGATAGGGGCTGAAAAACAAACAACGATAAGAACAAGGAAACAGATAAAAAAACAACTTTATAGGGATGAATAAAAACATATTGATTATGTTCTTTACTGTTCCTTTTTCAAAGACTTTTTACACTATATGGTGAAAAGTCCAGACCCTTGCCATGCAGTCACCAAAGCAAATCAGCTAGTGTTGAGGGCAAGTGCTCAATACTAGAGTTTGCATTGGGTGGTCGGGTATACACAGAGTATGGCGGAGCCCAAGAGACATGTTAGAGTCCCAGCCCCGCATGTTTCACAGCTGTTAGACATCCAAAATACATGCAGGGATTGCCCATGTATGGCAGGCAATCCCAGCTTGTTTTTTGGTTTAATAGGGAGAACACAAAAAGTTACAAAGAGGGGTCAGTGAGTGCTGAGGAGAAGGTTGCAGAAAAGTCACCAACGCTCTTCTGATTCCATAACTGCACAGTCCAAACCTCCTCTGGCATTAACATCAGTACATAAACTGCAACAAGAGCTTCATGACATGGGTTTCTATGGCTGAACCGCTGCTTACAAGCCTTACATCACCAATGCCAAGTGTCTGATGTTTCTCCATCTGACCTCTGACAAGCCTGGGTTGGGCGAATCCCAGGAGATAGTCACCTGCCTGACCACATTGTGCCAACTGTAAAGGTTTCTGGAGGAAGGAAAATGCTATGCAATTAATTTTTCAGATTGCAGATTGGCCCCAGTTGACTTTGTGCAAAAGGCCTTGTATGGTAAAACATCAAAATTTCCCTTAACTCTATCTACTGTAGCTTTCAACTTTGTGTGAACAGTTTGGGCAAAGAACTAGTTTGGTTCTTGCAGAACTGTGCCAAATGCACAACGCAAGGTCCAGGAAAAACATGGTTGGATCGGTTTAAACATAACTGAACCAACATGGAGCCCTGAAGTCAACGAACACCTTCCTTATTAACTAGAATGGAGATTGTGAGCCATCTAACATCAGTGTCTGACCTCCCAAATGCACTTCTGGAAAAAGTGACTTCATATAGTCCGGGTACACACAGGTTAAAAGCATCCCCTATATGCCTTCTCCACAATTGGTACCCCCTGTAGACTATATGATGATAATTCTCTCAGTGCTGCCCAGAAGTTATTGAAAATGAAATTGGAGAAAGGATGGAAATGCTCCAAATACAATACCCAACACCATTAAATTCACCCAAAACATACAGATGGTCATATATACACCATTAAATCTGAAGCAGACAAAGTTTAGTAGTTACATTTAATATCGAGATATTGCCTTTTTTATACATGGAGTTTCTCAGGAGAAAGGACAATATTTAGGTCCCAGTTATCACTTTATAGCCCATTTTAAGACAACCGGTGTCCTCTTCAGACTTATGACTGCCATAAGCAGTGTTCAAACAGCCCTGCATGTCTATCAGAATCCTACAAACTTGTCAAAATAGTAGTTCTGATAAACCCTTTGACTTGGTGACATTTAGTGGGTGTACTGCCTAACCCTCATTATGGGATTATCTCCCTTGTGCTAATCGGAGCCTACTGTATGCTCCTAATGAGAATATTCCATGACGCTTACTTCTCATTGAGGTGTATGACTTTGGGCCATAGAAGCACTGCCACTCATCTTCCTTTTTATATTGCTGCCTGCATCTCTCTGGGAGCGCTCCATTCCATAGTCTGCAAAGACAACGTATAGGAAATGTATTCTACAAATTCATTATATATGTGTACAACACAGGTACAGGTGTAGACAGAAAAGGGCCTCTGGCGCCAAAAGTATAGGAGGTGGTCCAACACTTAATGTCCTATCACAAGAATGGGGGTCCCAAAGTCCCTTGCTCAAATGTAGCATTATGACCACTCTCCATTCACTTCTCTGAGACAGTCAATTCAGTTTTTTCTCTCCAAACGAGCGGTGAATGGAAAGGTGGTCATGCATGCCACCACTACGCCAACACCTTGTATACGCTCAAAAGCTGGAGGTCCCATCAGTCACACCCCAATGATCATTTCAAACTAAATGAGGATAGTTTATAAAAGGTTTTTAGTGAGAAAACCACTTTGCAGTGGTGGACCTGGTAGTATATGTGGTCACTCATGCTCATGGATGATGTCAGACATTATTAGTGGGTTGTTGATTTTCTTTGTCACTTACTTCAAGCCTTTTTTTATGGCGTCAGTCAGCGCACAAGAGGCTCCATCCATACAATCAGATTTTCCATGTTTACTTTCAAGGAACCATCCAGAATCCACAAGGCCTCGGACCTGTACAGTATCAGCGGTCAACTCTTCTACTAAGGAAGCCACCCTGTCTATGTTGATCAAGACTCCAGTACCTCCAGCGCTAGAACACATGAAGGAAGATATAACATGACAAGTCCAGAAACCTTTTACCTTAATTGCAATTACATAAGATCATGCGTTACAGGGTGCAGGCACTCAACCATACAGTAGCCTTGTTTTATGGTCCACGTTAAGGTTTCAATTCCCAGCCGAGCTTGAAACATCAGCTTCATAGGCATACCGGTATATATCAGGCTGTTCGTTAGGGTCAAAAGACCCGCAGTTGGCCTGGAAATCATAGCCATAAAACACAGCACTCTGCTGCAATATTTAAGGACTCTGCTGCAGTATTTAAGGACTCTGCTGCAGTATTTAAGGACTCTGCTGCAGTATTTAAGGACTCTGCTGCAGTATTTAAGGACTCTGCTGCAGTATTTAAGGACTACCGCTATATGGTCATGTGAGCACACTCTTAGACCTTATTCAGATGTCCATGTTCCACATGCTCTAGCATTTCCCCCACAGTTTACTGGCATGGAGACCTCTCTGAACATGAGAACATTCGTTTTTAGTGCACAATCAAAAAATGGACGATCTTAATCGAAGTCATGGATCAAAACTTACCCATTACAATCAATTGGTCTGTGAACAAAAAAAACAAAACAAAGGATTGGAAGACAAGGGTTTGTGCACACGTTTCGTTTGTCGTGGTTTTTTTCTGTGTAGTTGTGTCAAAACCTGAAGGATTTCCTAGTACTAATGAGTTCATCCTTCCAACACATCAGTGTATGCAGCAGATTTTTCAGCAAGTACTGAACATGTGCACATACTCTAAGGGGTTTTGAAACCAGACTAGTTGAGGGGCCATATTGCCAATCAGAGCCAGGTGGTGTATCTGACGGGCCAATGCAACAGCTATACAAAGCCCTCTACCCATTATGTGCCATTAGGAATACTGCTAGTCTTGTCACGTAGCAGAGGCGCAGTCTGATGTCAGTATAAATCGGAGCGAGATCGGAACAGTGCACGGACTGGCCGGTGGCTGTCCCGACCCAAGTGTGACAGCTGCATAGAAATACATGAAGCTGTCACACTTGGGTCGTGAGAGCCTCTGGCCAGTCCAAGCACTGCGTTCCGGATCTCACTTCACCCTTCTAGTGATACCATTGTTCTCTTCTGCAACTAAAAGATCTTTATTGTTCGCCCCCATTGGACTTTTCGGGTAAAAAAAAAACGCTGTGGATTTTGTTGTGGAAAAGCGAATCCGCGGCACATTTTGTGCTTTGCATTTCAAGGGTTGACATCTGATCAAAGTACAATTACTGAAATACGCTGCCAATTTCCCACACGCAAATTAAAGTTTACTGTTTTTTTTACCCCATGGGAACTAGTACCATTACTTGAGGGAACTGCAATCTACTTAGTTCCCCCATGTTCTTTGAAGCTCTTCGAAGTAGATTCATGCAGAGCGGTGGAAGGTTTGTCCTTTTATGACCATAACACAGCTACCTGGTATAATCAAAACCATCTAACTTGCATGCATCCGTCCGCTTCTCTCTTGTAACTCAAGGAGATGTATGCATTGAAGGCACACAATACCTGGATGCCATGGCT
This sequence comes from Phyllobates terribilis, assembly GCF_046119375.1. Classification (NCBI taxonomy): domain Eukaryota; kingdom Metazoa; phylum Chordata; class Amphibia; order Anura; family Dendrobatidae; genus Phyllobates; species Phyllobates terribilis. Next base: position 209,891,757 of record NW_027362769.1, on the reverse strand, counting down.
GACCTGATAAAGTCATCACTTGTTGTTTTCTTCTTAATGGATATCTAGCGGTGTAGGCGGTAAACATAAAACCTGCTATCAGGCTGCACATTTTTTCCTTTTTACATTTAATAAAAGAAAGTTCAACTGAAGACACAAGACTCCTGGAGGGTCTTTTCACGATGTCTGCAGTGCACGCTTATGGCATTGGCTATAGCCCGTTAGGTCCAAGGCCCCCCCATTTATCAGACAAAGGCAAAGAGAACTTTTGTCTTCGGTTCTGTGGGTATACATCAATGTTTCCATTATTTTATTGCTATTCCCAGGATGGTTTTTACTTTTCTTTTTTTTACAACCGAGTTCTATTGTAAAAATGGAATCCATTGAAGGGTGAGCGGGGGTTACTCATGTTTGTTCTACTGCAGCGCCCTGCTCCTCTGCCTTTTGGTTTCCTTTATGCTTGAGGAAGGTGGACTTCTGAAGATTGACAGTTTGGGTAAATGGCATGGCTGAACAACCGACCCGAAAAGTACACTCTAGCAGAGGCAGTTTTGACAGCACGACATTGGAGAAGCGCAAGGGCACCGAGGCTGGTCAGGTCCACCCGGTCTCAGAGCATCGCACGCTAGCTATATAGCAAATAGCGTGCAAGTGCGCACTCCTTGCCCTAGGAAGCCTGCAAGTGCTGAGATGGCTGGTGACTTTACCAAAAAAGCTGTACACAATAGAATAAGAATGGAGTGATTTTAAGAAGGGGTTGCCCCTTTTAGAAAATCCTGGTGCTCTGGGACAATTTGTTGCAAAAAACAAATCGGACTTTACTCGCCATCCCCAGAGCTGTTCCCGTTGTCTGGTATTGGCTGTAGTCATCATGTCGACAGCGCAGCAGCCAATCAGTGAGCTCAGGGGCACTCAGGAGGGCCATCTCTCTACTTGGGCAGAGCCACTGAGCTCACCGATTGGCTAATGTGCAGTGATGTATGTCATAGAAAATATTAAGAAAATCTCTCTCTCCACCTGAAGCCCCCCCCCCCCACTCACTTAACCATCTGTCAGAGTAAAAGAAGCTCAATAGTCCATTCAAATTAACATAGGAATGCATTTCCTAGTGGCACAGGCTTGCGATATACACGTACATGATAAGGATACAATTCCTGGCTTCAAAAGAATGCTCTCACCCCCAGGGCATCCCCTTTTTTTGCGCAACAAAAATCTACAGTCTTGCCGGCACCGATACGAAATATGGAATATCGGAATTTCTATACTTCCAATAATAATGGCACACGTTTTTAGTGGCAAGGTCAGCTAAGGAACAATACGCATAATTTTCCAAATCTGTAATGCAAAAGTACAAAATAACAGCAGCTATGCCCTGTGTGGTCTCTAAAGAAAGAAATTCGTAATGGAAAATATGGTATCACTCACGCGCATCTGTACTCAACCAACAAGTTGTTGCGAAAGTTAGATATTTTAATAAAAACATGAAGAGTGGAGCCCCGCCCACGTGATGTCATCACAGGGAGTGTGTGGGCAGGTCCCCCCTTCAGCATGAAAGACCCACCTGAAGATGGGTCCATACCCATTGCAGAGAGGTATATATTCTACAAGCAAGGGATCCCTATCGATAACAGTCAAATTGGAGTGCCTTCCCTCCAGCTAAACTGCAAACAGCAATCTGTATAGTAAGTCTTTTATTAATCCTTTTCATTTTCTGTACCGTAATGTCTCCTTTCTAAAACCTTTTGTATATTTTTCATAAAAACTGCTTCCATTTTGGATTAAATATAAAATTTAATAGTCCTGTTTCTTTTCTCCGGTAATCATTGCTCCCCCGAAGCCATATATTCTACCAGAAAGCAGGTGTCCGATCAGCCCTGTATTATATTTTAAAATTGATCGGTGGTGGCAGCAAATAATATTAAGTGGGTTATCGTGAGGCTATTAGTGATCGTACGAGGGGATATACATATATGCCATGCGTTGGCAGGTGGTGTGTATGCCGTAGGCTCACTGCTAGCTTGCTGATAATTACTTAGAGAGAACAGCCTGCAGCCTCCTATATTCGTCAGCCAATTGTGCAATTGTCTGGATGCTAGGGGGCAGAGAGCTGTTTGCTCAAGAGATCACAGTGGGTGGTCTCTGAGTAATTGGGATCCTGTGAATCCCTGACTATGTAGCTGCAAATAGTCTTTTCAGAGAGGAAGAGAACTAGAACTCTAGTGCCACCTATAGGAAGTAGTGATCCTAAAAGTCAATGTCGACCCTTTAACGAGCCTTGTCACATGACTTAGGAATGGATAAAAGCCAAATTCAGAATCTCAATTTGTAGATACTGTTTCCAGGTACTGCCCCTCGTCAGTGCAAAGTGTGAGAACTGGTTTGGCTGGGTGAGAGGCGGTAGCCGTGGTCTCTGACGCAAGCTTCGTAACCTCACGCGTTTCAGGCTGTAGGTCAGGAGACTAGCTACTGGTCTGGACATCATCCTTAATACTTACACCATGAACCTGTCTCAGTGTCGGCCTGATCTAAGGACAAAACCGCTTAATGCCTAGGGCCAGTTTAGCGGTCATTCTGCAATTCTTGTCTAGTTACCAAAGCAGATGCACTTGTGATGAAATACATTCAGATAATTGTAATGCAATTTTTTGCAATAAATGAGATGTTATTCGAAAAATTTTTCGATTTGAGAGTCCTCAGTGGTTGATACCTTCTTTTCAGTTAGTCATTAAAAGGCATCGCCCACTAAGGACTCTCAAATCTAAATATTTTTCTATCTACTGGCTAACACGGTACAAAAATATATATTTTCCATGTCATTTGAAGACAGGTTGTATACTGCCACCTAGTGCAGAAGGTTAGCAGTTTCATGTGTCAAGTTTTCACTGTAACAAAGCTGCATGCTGAGAAATCGACAAATTTGGACAATGCAAAGACATGGTCCCGCATATTGCAGATGTAACACGGGTACTTTAGATGCAGTGACACAAACAGAGCAGCCAATATGGGGTTAATAAACAGGGGAAGTTTATGATAACAGGGTCAACCTCCATGCAGGGAGTAACAGGGGAAAATATGGGGAAAAAACAAGGGAAGTAGCAGGTAAAAGTCTATTACTAACAGTTCACAGTTTAACTAGATGTAGCAGAGTAGAACCGGTTATAATCGACAGTTTTTTCACTTAGCTGACTCTTGCTCCTCACAAGGCAGTTGTCAGCTGATGCCGGTGTTGATTTTTTCTGCCGTCCCCGCCCAAACAATGCTCCGTATTCTGGTGGCAGCGGGCGGTCTCCGGTTTTACCCGCTGAGTCCCTAGTCCATAACACGGCACCTCACGTGATCGGGTCCACGGACCCTGCGTCTCTTCTCCCTCTAGTCGGCTTGACTCCTCCAGTCCACTGCACTCGGATCTTGCTCCAAGTATTGCAGCCAGGAGCCTGGACCCTCTCACACTGCTCTGCTGAGTAGGACCCAGCTCCGCTTTCTCACGCAAACGTCCTAGTCTCTTCTCTGTCTAGCCACACCACCAGTTCCCCGGTCACCTGACCTCCCCGCTCTCACTCTGGAAACGCACCCAGCTTCCCAGTCACCTGACTCCTGTGCTCGCAGTTTGTCTTCCCCCTGCAACCAGAGGCACGGCCCCGGCAGTTCCGGATTCCTTGCTCTGAAAGTACTTACACCCCGGTCTTCCCCCTTCCCCCATATTGCAGACATGGTCCCCCATATTGCAGACATGGTCCCCCATCCAGGTCCCCCATATTGCAGACATGGTCCCCCATATAGCAGACATGGTCCCCCATCCACGTCCCTCATATTGCAGACATGGTCCCCCCCATCCACGTCCCCCATATTGCAGACATGGTCCCCCATCCACGTCCCCCATATTGCAGACATGGTCCCCCATCCACGTCCCCCATATTGCAGACATGATCCTCATCTTGCGCACAGGGTCCCCCCCATACTGAGCACAGGTCCCTTGTGCTGTATTTCACATGACAGAAAAAAAAAAAAAAAAAAAACAAACACACACACACACACACACACACACACACACACACACACACACACACACACACACACACACACACTATTTTACGCAGCGTTTTTACTGCCAAGAGGTGCAAAAATGGTGCATACATTTCTGTACCAAATATTTAACGTGTGCACGTACCCCCATGTTCTCATATGAAAAAAAAAAATAAGACCAGTGAACAGCCTTAGACTACAATGTGTTCTATCCATGAAAAACACAGACCAGGTACACGATTCATGGACGTCTGAATGAAGCCTAGATTCAGATAATTTGTTCCAGATTACACATATATAGATGATCATACACAGAAAGATGGATATCTATGGACCATGATCATCAGATACAGCCACACTATAAATATGGATAGGACAATACAAAAGACGTAGTTACTTACCGGTAACGGGATTTCTCAGAGTCCACGACGGCACCACGGAGAGAGGGGATCCGCCCTTCAAGGACAGGAAACCTACAGATAAAAAGGGCTGCACCTCTCTTCTGCATCAGTTGTTTACAGAGCATGAGAGGACCACCAGATTAGGAACACAAAATGTAACATTTTTAAGAAACTTATCAGAAACACCACGTGAGACTACATATGGGCAACTAATAAGTGTGTGCACCCACACGTGAAGGGAGGGAATGTACGGGTGCCATCATGGACTCTGAGAAATCCCGTTACCGGTAAGTAACTAAGTCTTTCTCCTTCCCCCCCCATGACGGCACCACGGAGAGAATTACAGAGAGGTGAATCATTAGGGAACCACAGCTTCCAGAACCCTTCTCCCGAAAGTAAGGTCTGAAGAAGAGGTTAAGTCTAGCTGGTAGTGATTGAAGAAAGTAGAGGGGAGGGGGAGGGGGGAGACCAGGTTGCCACTCTACATATCTGCTCTATTGTGGCACCGGCCTTTTCCACCCAGGAGGCTGCCCCCGCTCTTGTTAAGCGGGCCTTCAGTTTCTCCGGGGCGGCTTCCCCACGTGAGTAGTACGCCAGTGTGATGGCTTCCCTTAGCCATCTGGCCAGCGTGCCCTTAGAAGCTTATTTCCCCTTACGAGAGCCCTGAAAGCAAACAGAGAGAACTATCCTCCCTACACTCGTGTCGCCTCTAGGTAACGGATTAGGCACCTTCTGACATCTAGCGTATGCAAGTCTCGCTCTTTCTTGTTCCTAGGATTGGGGCAGAAAGAAGGTAGGCCGATTTCCTGAGACCTGTGGAATCTTGATGCCACTTTTGGTAGGTAGGCAGGGTCAGTTCTCAGAGTAACCCTATCCTCCAAGATTTGTGTGAAGGGAGGGCTTGCAGATACAGCCTGAATATCACTGACCCTACCTGCAGATGTGAGCTACTAAAAGCTCTGTCTTGAGGGATAGGATTTTTAGGGACGCTCCTGACAGAGGTTCAAAAGGGGCCTTTGTTAAAGCTGAAAAGACCAAGTTTAAATCCCAAGGGGCAGTATTTCTAGAGGGGATGGGTCGGGATCTGGATGATTCCTTAATGAACCTAGATACCCATCTATCCCTGGCCAGATCAAAGTTGTATAGGGCTCCCAGCGCCCCAACTTGGACTTTCAAGGTACTTGTGGCCAGGCCCTGTTCCAAACCCCTCTGTAAGAATTCTAGGATAGCTGTTATTGGAACTGTGGCACCCCTGAGGGTTCAGTCGCCACAGAGGTACTGCACCTCACCCAGAGGTGTGTATCCCCTTCTCTCAGGTAAGGAGGGAGTGCTGCCCGGAACCCCAACAACACTTGCATCCAACACTACACTACTCCAGGCTGGCTGGAAGAGCAAGATACAATGTGTTTCCTGCTGAGCTCTGTCCCTGGCTGGAGTGGGGGGGGAACCCAGAGGTAGGGGGAACCAGTAGTGGGTGTGGGTGGAGGAAGCAGTTTAGGGGAGCACCATAGAAGTAGGTATATAAAGGGAAGCCATCTTAGGGTAGCAGGTCAGAACAGTTGAGAAGTGGGAGAAGTCACTCAGGGAGCAGACTCTCTTTAGGAGCTCTGCTCCACAAGCAGGGCCCAGTCCTAGAGGCCCAGGTGGGGAGCAGAGGAGTAGGCTCCGATCTAAAGAAGGGATCCTAGGGGGTACGGCGAGTGCAAGACGGCACCCGTACGCCCCGAATCTGTCAGGAGACAGAAGGATCGTAGGCCGCAAGAAGGGGACTGGCCCCTGGTCCAGCCGTGTTACTTTAAGTCTCGACTGGGAAAACCAGAGGCTTCTGGCTTATATAGTCAGTTGCCGAAGCCTCATTCTAATCCCCATGAGGGTCAAGCAGGTCCGGGAACTTCAACAAGACAGGAGGGACTTCAGAGCACCCGAGCGGGATTGAGAGTGGGAAGCGCAGGGCAGGAGGGAGAAAGACCCAGCGTGAAGACGGTCTAGCTAGGAACACAAGAAAGTGGGGTTCTGTCAGGTGCTCCTAATCTGCCTGAGGAAGTGCTGAACCCCTGCCTGGTGAACGCAGCGCGACGTAGGAGGCTGGCACCCATACAGTGCACCAGTGAACTGTCATAAGAACGGTGAGTAAAAACTCGGATGACTGCACTGTACTGCCTCCGTCCATTCTTTCATCTGCTCCCTCTTGCCTCCTGGCACTACAACGCCCAGCGAGACTTACACTACCTACACTGCCCTGGAGCTAGCCCTACCTGTGGAGAGCCACACCATCCCTGCTGCCTTAACACCCACTCTAGAGGACTGCTCCGCAGCGGCGGCTCCCTTTGGCCGCATTCCACAGGTGGCGTCACGAACACTTTACAAATCCCCTATAAATAACCCCCCTTTGGGTGACCGCCCTGGGCCATGGACCGGGTCAGCCACCGTGATATCCCCCAGCAACCAGAGGCCCGGCTGCCGAGTACCCCACGGCCCTGGGGGCGTGTCAGAACCTCCCCTCCAAGCCTGGAACCGGAGACTGAAAGGAACGTCCTCCAAGTTTTCTCGTAAAGTTTGGTGGTCACGGGTTTCCTACTTTAAGTAGTGTGGTGATGAGATTTGGGGAAAATCCTTTGTCCCTCAGAAGAGCCCTTTCAGATTCCAGGCTGTCAAGTGCAAGTTTGTTACCCGAGGATGAAGTACCGGACCCTGCAAAATAAGGTCCGGAAGTACCCATGGGTCGGAGATTGACATCATCCTCAGCCAAGAAAACCACACCCTCTTTGGCCAGAAGGGTGCTATCAAGATTATTCTTGCTTTCTCTTTCCTGATTTTCCTCAGAACAGCCGGAATCAGGTCAGTCGGAGGAAAAGCGTAAGCTAGAGGGTGACTCCATGGGATCATAAAAGGCATCTAAAGCTATGGGGTTCCCTTTGGGGTCTACAGAGCAGTATGAGTCCGTTTTCTTGTTCTGACTGTGGGCAAACAGGTCTATGGAAGAACGTCCCCACATTTGTACAATCTGACTGAAAACTGACCGATTTAAGTCCCACTCGCCCTGTCTTAGCCGTGTCCGGCTCAGGAAGTCTGCCGTGCGATTTTCTATCCCTTTTACGTGTAGGGCTGATAGGGATTGTAAGTTTTCCTCGGCTAATTGAAAGAGGACCTCCGTCGCTTGCATCAGAGAATGGAACTGGGTACCCCCCTAGTGGTTCAGGTACGCTACTACTACTCTGTTGTCTGAGAACACCCTCATGTGGTGACCTTGAAGTGTGTGTATGAACTCCCAGAGTGCAAACTACGGCTAGAAGCTCCATGTTTGAGGAAACTGGCTTCAGGTGTTCTGTCCAGACCCCCTGAGCTACAAGATTGCTGAGGTGAGACCCCCAGCCCCCAGAGCTTGCTTCTGTGGTTGGAATACCCCAGGCTAGATTGTCTATCTTCCCCCACCACCCTACGGAAAGTGTGGTCTCTGATGATAGCATTAGCTGCCCTTCTAAATGTCCTTTTAGAGATTTTTCTACCTTTAAGATTTCCCACTGCAGGGCCCTGGTATGTATTTGGCCCATTGGACGGCCAGGAAACACGTATTCAGGGAGCCTAGAAGGGACATGGCTTTCCGTAGAGTCATAGACGGGTGGGTCCTTGCCCGCGATATTTGGTCTATGATCTTGTGAATTTTCCCTGTGGGGAGACGACACTCTTGTCATTTTGAATCCAACACGATGTCCAGATATTCCTGTATCTGGCATGGCTCTGTTTTGGATTTTTTCAGATTCAAAAGCCATCCTAAGTGTGTCAAAGAATCCATGACCTTTTCTAGTTGGGTTCTGCTGTGCAGGAAGGAACTCCCTATTACCAGAAAGTCATCCAAGTATGGAACGACTAGGATGTTCTGTTTCCTTAGATGTGCCATCACCTCCGCAATAACCTTAGTGAATACCCTTGGGGCTATGACGATTCCGAATGGGAGGGCTGTGTATTGATAGTGTTTGACCACTCCACCTATGGAAACTGCTACTCTAAGGAATTTCTGGTAATCTTTGTGTATGGGGGGGACAGGACGTGATAAATCCTGAGCGATCATGAAGCTGTCGGGAAACAGCATTTTCACTGATGATTTTATTGTCTTCATCTTGAAGGCTTTCACCTTCAAATAGCCTGTTCAGCTTTTTTAAATTTATGATCGTCCTGTAAGTCCCATTTGGTTTCTTCCTCAGGAATAACGGAGAGTAGAAGCCTTCGCCCTTTTCCCCCGTCGGGACCTCCTGAAGGACCGCTTTCCCTATCAGTCCTCGGATTTCTTGCTCTAAGGCCAGCTGCTCCTCGTTTGAGGACCTTTTGGGTGTTAATACAAAATTTGGATGTGGAAATGAGAGAAACTGGAATTTCTGACCTGATTTTATTAGGTTCAGAATCCATGAGCTGTTGGATATTGTTTCCCAGGCAGGGAGAAATTCTGATAGCCCTCCCAATGAGGGTTTTCCCCGGGTGGAAGGCTTTCTGCTGTCATTGGGGGATTTGTTGAACAGGAACCCTTTGGTTTTCCTTCTCCTGTCCTCCCACTTATCCTGGTCTTTAGGGGGCTTAATGCGGATAAACCTTTTGCTCCGAAAGGGCTTCCTCTAAGCAGTGTTAGATAGGATAGGGAAACGCTTTTTAATGTCCCCAGCTTTCTCCAAGATGTCATCAAGGGTGGGCCCAAACAGAAATTCGCCCTCACAAGGGATGGAACATAATCTTGATTTTGTCTGTAGATTCCCAGGCCAACATTTAAGCCAGAGGGCTCGCCTAGCCGCCTTAGTGAGCCCTGTCACCCTAGCTCCTAATCTGACAGAGTCCACAGACGCATCAGCTAGGAAGGCAGCAGCCCCTTTCATTACCGGGATGGATTCTAGTATTGTGTCTCTCGACGTTTTCTCTCGCAGTTGCGTTTCAAGCTGGTCTAGCCAGACCATTAATGACCTGGCCGTACATGTAGCTGCTACCGCAGGTTTTAACCCTCCCCTAGGAACCCTTTAGGAAGGCGTCTGCTTTTTTATCCACGGGGTCTTTTAACACACCCATGTCCTCAAATGGGAAGGAGAACTTGTTTGAGGCTTTAGCAATTGCAACATCCAGTTTTGGTGCCTTCTCCCAAAAGGAACGCGCCGGGTCATCGAACGGGTACTTTCATTTTGGGGAAAGGAGGCCTTTCCCTTCCGGTCTTTTCCACTCTTAATTAAATAGTGAACTTGCTCATTAAGTGGAAAAGATCTCCTCTATTTTTGTTCTAATCCGCTGAACATCACGTCCTGAATAGATCTTTTGGGCCGAGGGTCTGCCAACCCCATAGGGGGATCTGATGGCCTTAATGAGACTGTTTCATCGAGATGAAAACAGCTCTGTCCTCCCCTATCCGTAGATGAGGAACAGGATGACGAAGAATCTGATGTGTCTGAATCTCCGTCATTCTCCAAACTGCTAGACCCAGACTCGGGGGATATGTTTTTGTTTTGTTTTTTTAAATTCCCTCCCCCCGAAGGGACTTAATAGTATCTTCAACCTGCGATTTTATCAGGTATCTAAGTTCTGAGGCAAATTTCGGAGTTTCCTCGCATATGGTCTGCTCTATACAGGAACTGCAGAGTCTTTTATCCCAAGTAGCGGGTAAAACTTCCATGCACAGGTCCTATTCTTAGTTATGCCTGTACTCTTCCTTCCCTAATAAGACAAAAGAGAGGGGGGCCCTAATTACAAGGTGGACTTTCACGAAGATCACTTACCAATCTGACGGAAGAGAGGGTACCGGGTCAGGAGGTGACGCCATCTTTGTAGACGGGGTTTCCCTCCTGCGCTGTGATGACCTGCCAGAGCACCCACTTCCACGGTTATCCCGTTCTCTGTGATGGCCCGAGTCCTGGGTGACTGATGCCTCCAAGACAGCGTGCCAGAGCTTCGGAGAAGCACTTATTGGCGTTCCCAGCTGTTTTTTAAAGCTAGGGGAGCCCCCCCCCTCCAGCTGGCCCCTGCAGGGGGACGCTCGTGCCTGCGCAGGCTGGTTTCCCAATCATGCTATGCGGAGCTACGTCATCCAGAGGTGCCCAGCGCACCCGCGCATGCACGGTAGAGCCCGGAAGTTCTGCCCAGACCACCGTTGGGCCCCAACAGGCACTGCTCCTCTTCGTCTGGACCCCCACACACCCTAAAGGCCTCTGACCCCAGTGGTGGCGCTTCAGGACACCGCACCAGCTGAGGCAGGGAACCCCCGCTGCCTGGGTCGGACTGACCGGGCCGGGCCGGGCTCCAACGACGATCTCAGTCTTCTTCTGGAACCCCGCAGGTATGCCTCCTTTAGGTACTGTAGGTTCCCATCAAGGACAGGAAATCTACTGATGCAGAAGAGAGGTACCACCCTTTTTATCTGTAGGTTTCCTGTCCTTGAAGGGTAGATCCCCTCTCTCCGTGGTGCCATCATGGGGGAAGGAGAAAAGTAAATAAAGTAAATAATGAGGACTTACCTGGAACCAGCCAGAATGACACTTTTTGCCTGTTTAATGCCCTTCGGCACCAACTCACGGATCACCTCCTGTATAATCACTGAGCCCATAAATGTATAGTCTGTAGAAAACAAAGAAACTTTAGGTTCAGATCGGAGCTGTGAATTATATTTTCCTGTTCAGTCACAAGAGCAGAAGAAAGGAATTACAGCTGTTGTGGATCAGTGGCGGCCGACAAACCCAATTGACACTTAAGGTCCATTGGGCTCCACCAAAGTTTTTTTTTTTTCTCTTAAATATAGAGAAAGCCGTGTTGAATGCAACCCTATTTTTCCTGACAAATGTGACAGAAGGAGCCTTCCACAGCATTATATGCACATAACATATTCCCAGAAGTTCTGCAAGATTATTTTCTGAACTTATACTCTAATAAAAAGACAAATTCCCAAACAGTATTATATAAAAGGAATTGCTCATAAGGTAATTGCATTAACTACTGCTGGACTACACAGACTATAAACATTCAGGCAGTCCACTCTAATCTCTGCATTGATGTTCTAAAAAAACAAACAAATCAGTGCAGTCTAAGCAGGTTTGCCAAAATCTTGAACCTGTGGGGGAGGGAAGCCAGTTAGACACAGCCAGACTTCCTATAAGTATGGTTTATTACTATGTTTACCTTTTCAATCTCTGTATTCACACTATACAGATTAGGAAGCACTGACAGTGCTTCTTCCTCCAGACCCAATGATCATGTGATAGCTGGGCATAGGGAGGGAACAAAAGCTGCTGGAAATTTGGTCAGCTCTGCTATGCAGCCAGGAGGCCAAAATTCAAGCCCCAATTACAACGGAAATTAAAATATATTGATAGGTTAAAACATCTGTGAGGTGGGAGAGCATTTTAAGACTTGCTGGGGGCACAGTGCATTAAAAAAATCTGAAAATATATATATACTGTATATTAGATAGACTGGCAGTGTCTCTGTTTTAAGTTGCTGTCTCTAGTTTCGCTCCAATGAAAGAAAATATATGTCCAATATATAAACATTTCTACACAATTGAAAAATGTTTAATCTAGTCCTGTGCGGATAGAGATATATATATATATATATATATATATATAGCGCCCCGAGGGTTCGGCCGCTACAGGGGTATTGCACCTCAAACCAGAGGTGTGATATCCCACTCCCGGGTAAGGATAGAGTGTGGACCAGGGCTCGTTTTGCAGCATGCATCACACACACACACACCATTTCCAAGGGACAGCTCAACGGTGCTCCCACTAGACAGAAGTGCAGGCATGACATCATCTGTCCCTGGCTGGAGTGGGGAGGGGGCGAGGAAAACCCAGTGATGTAGGAGCAGGAGGGGACGGCCTCTGGGCATAGGCAGGAGCCCATTGATTGCAAGTCACCTGGCCTCATACACAGAGAGGGAGGTATAAGAGGTGGGCACCATCTTAGAACAGTGTTCAGTCAGAGAGGAAGTGACAGAGCAGGGCCTCTGTGGAGCTCTGCTCCGGAGGCGGGCCTAGCCTGTGAGGCCAGAGCCAGCAGAAAAGACAGGAACAGAAAGGAAAGGAAGAAAGGAACAGAACACTAAGAGAGGCCCAGAGACATGAAGGCAGAAGGAACCCCAAAGGCCCAGGAGATTGCGGGTGACGGGTTGGCAGAACAGGGTACCGGATCCCAAGTTGGTGGAGGCGACTAATCCTCAGCCAAGGACCGGCGGTCGCGATCATATCTTGGTGCGACCCTTCACTACACCTACGAGAAAGGCATACCACATAGGGTCAGGGAGGTGAGCACGAAGCCCTCCCAAGAGAAGGCCTGCGGGAGCTGGACAGACAGTGTCACTGGTGGGGCACGGCCAGAGAAGAGTAGAAGGGAGTCCTGTGACACACTCTGGAATTGCCTGGGGGGGGGGATGACCGAGCCCCCTGCCTGGTGGACGCAGCACGGCTTGGGCAGTCATTGCCCGCGGAATGACTTGGGACATAAAGAACTTGAACTGCAACCCCACGTCTCTGCTTCATCGCCGCACCAGCACTACTAGTGCTGGGACGCCCGCGCACCATCATTCCCATCATCCACTCTTACTGCCCTGGGGCTGCACTCTTCCTGTGGGGAGTCACACTACCTCAGCTGCATACACCATCAGCCCCAGCGGTCTACCTAGCAGCGGCGGTCCACACTGACCGCAATCCAAGGGTGGCGTAGTCGGACAATTAACCTAAAACCCACAAAATACTGCCATTGGCCTGACCACCCTGAGCCACGGGACCGGGTCACCGCCACGAATACTACAACCCCCAGAAGCCCGGTTCCGGGTGCCCCTCGGCCCAGGGGGCGAGTCATATACACACACACAAAATATGAGTGTATGTACTTTTTCTCCCAATATTACAAAGAAAGGGAAGATAGAAGTTACATAAAAATTAAGCCCCATGTGTTGTGAAAAACAGGCAAGGATCATTTGAATATCGGAACGAGAAAATTAATGAGCCATTAAAAGCACATGTATGATAAAACCCAAATAGATCCCTGTTCAGGAAGGATAAGAGGAGTGTGTGGTGGAGTTGGAGGACGAGGGGTTGGTAAATGGCCTGCTCATAAACTGGTTAAACTTCAACTCATGGTAATTACATTAATATAAATCTATACAAGATTTTAAACCGACTAATTATTATAATGTGTTAACGACAGGATATTTTTAAAGTCAGGTCTATAAAAAAAATAAATAAAAAAGGTACCATTCCGGGATCTGGAGATGTTTCCACTCCAGACATCACTGGAGCAATATGGCACAAAGCTGTGGAAGAAAGAATAAAACAATTAGTTTGACTGTACTGGGCACTAAATTTAATTTCTAAAGTTTAGCCTGGGAGGGTTATGAGGGGCGTAACGGTAATGTTATTCTAGACCACCAGAACAGACCTGCTGATGTAGTTTCTAATTGTCTTTTTATATGCTTATGCCACAGAAAGTAAAGAAAAGCTTCATGTGTTATTTCTAGCTGGAAGTTAGAAACGGAGATTTTTTTTTCAATCCTCCAATGCTGTTGTGCTGAGAACAATCCTTCTAAGGCCCCATGCACACCGGTGTGGTTTTTTTTCTGTTTTTTTATTTTGTTGTTGTTGTAGGGTGCAGTATGAATAAAAAATAATTTAAACATGCTCCTATAGAGAAGAGCTTCATATAATAGAGTTGGCACGGCAGCCATATGCCTACAAACTATGAGCAATACAGCCTTTTTGGTTTACGGTCTTTTGTTTCTTTTATGGGCGGGGGGAGGGGGGGGGGGGATCTATGATTTTTGGACCTCAGAACCCAAAACTTCAGATAAGTCAATTACACCGGTAATATCCAGATTTGAGATGTTCTGTTGGCAATACTGAGTGTTTTATAGAGAGTGTATTACCCAAGGATAGGTTTAGAGATAGCGATTTTGCCATGCTGTTTTCAACAGGAAAATTGCAATTACAGTGGCAAGTCCTCATTAAACTTTGCATTTCTTGAATTTTAACACCATAAAATATGAATGCAAAAATTCTGCATGGGAACAAGCCCTTTTCCATGAATGTTCTCCACAGGTGTTCGCACCAAAATAGTCAATAGCAATCTGCCATTTGTTTTTGCTGCATTTTTCTTTTTTAGAAGCAAGTTTGTTTTTACGGTGACTTTAGGTCAATGACACCAATTCTGTACTTAAAAAACACAATTGCGATTTTACATGCATTGAATGGCATAGTGTGGGTCATTAGTATTTTGTACACCTTAACCCATGAACTCCCCAAGTTTGCACCAGTCCAATATTAAACCCATTAAGCAAGTTCCCACTGAGCTTTTGACAATGTGCAAAACCCGCCCCGCACAACCACTCCCCCCCCAAAAAAAAAAAAACGCAGTGTCTAACAGTTTCAGAAAAATGGATGGGATTAATAGAAGTCTCAGGCTCAGTGTATTTGTGTGTTTTTTTTTTTTTAATCTTTGGAATCTGCAACACGTCGACTTCTCTTGCGTGTACGCCGAGTTTTACATGCAGAAGATCCACAGTGTAAAAAAAAACAACTCCTATGCTTTTATTACAGAAATGCATGCAACATAAAAGAAGCAAGAGCTCGCAGCATCAAAATCACATGTAAAAAAACAAAAACACAATAGGTGAAGAAATTCTGTAATCTGCAACATCAAAACCTCATCGTGGAAAGTGGAGTAAAGGCCCCGTCACACTTAGCGACGCTGCAACGATCCCGACAACGATACGACCTGTCAGGGATCGTTGCTGCGTCGCTATGTGGTCGCTGGTGAGCTGTCAAACAGGCAGGCTCACCAACGATCAGGGGAGCAGCGACATCGTGGAAAGAATCTTTCCATGATGTCCTGCTCCTGGTTACCAGCCTGCTGAAGCAGGAGCAGGCTGGTAACTATGGTAAACATCGGGTTACTAGGGGCACACGCGCACCTAGTAACCCGTTGTTTATCATGATTACCACTCTGCTACAGTGAGCGGGAGGTTACCGCTCACTTTAGCAGGCTCGTAACCATGATAAACAGGTTACTAGGTGCGCGTGTGCCCCTAGTAACCCGATGTTTATCATGGTTACCAGCCTGATCGCTGCTCACGCTGGTCACACACAGCGATGTGTGCTGACCAGCGGGAGAGCAACAACCAAAAAATGGTCCAGGACACTTTGCAGCGATCAGCGACCTCACAGCAGGGGCCTGATCGCTGCAAAGTGTCACACATAGCGACATCGTTGGTGAGGTCGCTGTTGCGTCACCAAAACAGTGTCACAGCAGCGATCTCGCTATGTGAGATGGGGGCTTTACACCCCAAGCACATGTATTAAATTGTCATTATAGTCAACCACTCCCTCAGGTTAGAATCTTGGTCCTGACCTGTATAATATGGCTGCAGTCTCACAACGGTTAAGGGTTCTTCACCAGTATTAGTATAGTGCAGTCATATTCCCGACACGCTCAGACAATGAATGGAGCAGAGGACGAGCATGTGCATCTCTGCTCTATTAAAGCTAGACCTGCAGTACCCCATTCCCAGGATCACTAAGGGTCTTCACCCCACCCCCACTGTCACTGTGTAATGAGAGTCATATCGGCCTCCGCACTCTCCATAGGCAGCGACCAAGATGACAAAGGGCGCAGACCAGCACATGACTAAGAACCCACAATAGCTTTTTACTGCCTCAGAAAAGCTTTGGGACAGATTGAGTAATACCGATGTTGCACACGCCAGTCTTAATGAAGGGCTTGCAAGAGTACAATGTGCCAAAGTCATTATGTCCACATTCACATATTCAGTATTTGGTCAGTATTTTACCTCAGTATTTGTATGCCAAAACCAGGAGTGGAACAATCAGAGGAAAAGTATAACAGAAACACGTCACCACTTCTGTATTTATCACCCACTCCTGGTTTTGGCTTACAAATACCGAGGTAAAAAAAAACCTCAACAAATACGCAACATGAGAACATGGCCTAATGGGACTGGAGGAGCATTTCCGATGTAAAAGACGCCGACACTTTTCCATTCTGAGATTACTCAGTAGGATAGTAGAATGTCTCATGACTGGTCTCAAATGACTTTAGGCTCCTTTTACCAATGGAAGATTAATAAAACAGGTGCAGAGAACAAAAAAAAAAGTTGAGAAATTGCAAATTTCAACAGCTCCACTTCTCATAAATCCTCCCCAATCTCATGTATAATTGGGCACGGTCTTGTATAACGTTCTGGTCTGTTCGAAAACTTACACGGCATTTAGATTCCACCAATGCGGATTCTCATCCTGTCGGGAAGATAATATTCCTACACCTGCCAAAAACAAGAGGACATGAGCCGAGTAGGTATTCTGCTGCAAAACCAACATGGCACTGGTCACATTATAAAGTCAGATACACTGTTTAGATTGCGCAAGTCAAACTCTGGCCCGTGGGCCAAATTTGGCCATCAGGGTGATTATATTTCATCTGCGACTCTGGCACTGCCCACCAGCATTTGTATCTTCAACTGTATCAGCATCCTGGATTTTGCGCCCACTGTGTCGAGCAGGAAAAAGCTGCAGAGACCGGAGCAGAGGGACCGAGGTAGAGGTTTTTTGTTTTTATTTTTTTTAACATGGGGCCCATTATTCCGCATGGAGCGCTATGTGGGGCCCATTATTCCGCATGGAGCGCTATGTGGGGCCCATTATTCCGCATGGAGCGCTATGTGGGGCCCATTATTCCGCATGGAGCACGATAAGGAAAAACTCAATTGTAGAAATTTTTTAATAACCAACAAGGTTGGCCCACAGCTTTGTCAGAGTCTTTAATTTTGGCCCACTGCGTATTTGAGTTTGACATTCCTGGTTTAGATGGTGACATGGTTTAAAGAAAACCTGTCAAATTATAAAATATATATTCATTACACAAAAACCTCTTATTTTTATGCGGAGAGACATTGGCACTTCAATGATACAGACTTTCACTGCGGATTTTGTTCCGACACTCTGGTCAATATCAAACATGTCTTTGTGATTTTGTGCGGAACCACTCGGTCCAAGGAAAATACCCAACATGTGAACAGCCCCATAGGCTGTGATAGGTATGAGTGCAATCCATGAAAGAAAATAGATAGCACTTATGTACGTGAAAAACTGAGGTGTGAATGAGACCTTAGTATGCTGCGACATGAATGTAGCTGTGCATTTAAGGGGGTTTTCTCACAGCTAACCCGTATCATATCAATTGAATAAATGACAAGTGGGATTATTGCCCCCCCCACCCCAATCAGAATCAAGATAAGCCCCCCCACTCAGTCTCACTGCAGTATGATCAAGTAGGCACCTGCCACTGCATTAAACAACTATGGTTCTGAAGGAAACAGGCCATGTAGTATTCGGTTGTCTCTACCAGTCCCATACACTTGGATAGAGTGCCATTACGCAGGCTCCATTTAAATAATTCTTCACAGTGGTTGTACAGGGATCAGACATTTTTCTTGACATTCATGGTCCGAGTCAGGACTGGCCACGGGTCTCCTCACCCAAACTCAACAGCCTGTGGAGTTGGATAGATTCACGGCCAATCCAAATATTGCAGTCAGCGCATGTTAGGACTTGTGAAACTGGCCTAATCTAATAAATACAGTAGATTATAAAGATCTGTTAAAGGAAAACCCCTTTAAATGAGTCAAGGTTACCTCTTCTGCTTTTTGGCCAGTTGGAGGAGCTCATTAGGCGCTTAGTATTCTTGTATCGAACATCACAAGTCTCCTTGCTGTAACAACACCACCCTCCTGGAAAGAAAGATAGAAAATCTTATATCTAACTTATGGTTACTTAATGCAGCTACTTAGAAGAGAAGACCCCAGCCATTTTCCTGGCTTTATCATTAATAAAGAAAATAAGAAGGTTATAGGTTGGGCTGTAAAATAGAGTCTTTACCTTCAAGAAATATTATCCATCGCTTGCTAGCTTTGGTTTCTCGTATGTAATACCTGCGAGTGCAAGAGGCAGAAGAGGAGTTACCTTGAACATCTACTTGCTCTGAAGGTCTATAAAGTGCTTACCCTGCAGTGGTTCCATCATTGCAGGTCACCTGGGTGTTCTTGAGTAGATAAAGCCTCATATCATCTGATACTTTCTGCTCAGTCCATGAAGCCAGTATTGAACTTTTTGTTGGAATCAAAGTCTGTTCCGGTAAGGAGACATTCACTGAAGACATCCCGGGAACAGAAATGGACTGCTCCTCAATACCCGGTTGAAGAAGTTCTCTACCCTGAAGTGAATTTCTTGAACTGCCTTTATTCCCACGTTTGTTTTGTGGCATCACCTCATTCACAGTAAGCATAACCAGGATGACCGCTATCAGCAGCATATTGTGCACCTTGGCTCTCACTCCGTCCAGTTACTTCAAATCACAGACCTGAAACAAAAGCTTAGAGTGAGATGGACACAATAATGGGCTGTAGGAAAGCCAGTTGGGCCACCCAGAACCCTGTCTTATGTTTGTCTGTGAATGTAGAAAATGGCAGATTTTCTAAACCAGTTTTTTTGAAAAGCTGGAATATGGCCTGGAGTCTGAATGGAGAAGATTAGTGAAGGTTCCTCAAAACATAGTCCATCTCAGATATTAGGACTAGCACAGTGATTAAGAGCTGCACCTGGAGCCTGTATGTGAGCGTTGTGGTAGGGGAGCTCAATGTCTGTCTGGAGCAGATAACCGGTGATCAGCCTGGAAGAGGGTGGCATGTGAGAAATGGTCAGGACTGCAATTCTAAGGCCATGTTCACACGTTCAGTATTTGGTCAGTATTTTACATTGGTATTTGTAAGCCAAAATCAGGAGTAGTGATGGGTTTTTATCACATTTTTCCTCTGATTGTTCCAATCTTGATTTTGGCTTACAAATACTTTTGTAAAATACTGACCAAATACTGAATGTGTGAATTTGGCCTAAGGGAGTCCACCGGAAAAAACCTTATGCCTCATTCAGACATTTGTTTTGGGGTGAGTTTTTTTTTTTGCATATGAGAAAAATTGACTGTTTTGTCATTGTTGTCCCTAATCTGATTTTCAAACATTTTTGGTCAGTATTTCTTATGTTTAAAAAAAAAACTTTTCCTACCCAAAAGTTACAGCACATGCATAATAACCATGTGCTCTCTTTCTGTTTTTTCATGGACCCATTGATTTAAAAGGGAAAGCTTGATCCGTGGCTGTGATAAAAACAGACATGTTTGGTGTTTTGTTTTTTGCATACACCCTGACTAAAAAAAATATGCATGTGTGAACAGCCCCAAATGAGGCCTCATTCAGACGTCAGTGATTTTTCAAGTATGTAACAATCAGTCCAAGTGTCATTAGTGTTTTGGTTTTTTTTATCTAATTTTCATCAGTCTTTGGCCATTGTGTCAGTTTTTATCATCACTCTGTCATCAGTGATTTACAAGTATGAAAAAATAAATTACAACGTTTCTCCTATTCATTGCAACGTTAACCACTGACAAAACAAGGATGTCATCTGTTATTTTGATCTGCGACTCCGATCAAAAACAGAAGTGTCTGACTTTTTTTTACGGCAAATAGTCCTCAAAAAAAAGGACGGTGTGTGTACATGGCCTTACAGCTAGCCATAACATGACATTTTAACATGCGTATTATGGCCACAACTCCCAACTTATTGGCATCGCAGATCCCTATGGTGCACTTAGTTCAGGTCACAAACCTGCAGTCAGGCCGGCTCTTGTGAGCGTAGGGATGTTTCAATGCATCTGCACTTCTGATAGAGGAGGAAAGGTAAGGCCCCGTCACACTTAGCGACGCTGCAACGATCCCGACAACGATACGACCTGTCAGGGATCGTTGCTGCGTCTCTATGTGGTCGCTGGTGAGCTGTCAAACAGTCAGGCTCACCAACGATGAGGGGAGCAGCGACATCGTGGAAAGAATCTTTCCACGATGTCCTGCTCCTGGTTACCAGCCTGCTGAAGCAGGAGCAGGCTGGTAACTATGGTAAACATCGGGTTACTAGGGGCACACGCGCACCTAATAACCCGTTGTTTATCATGGTTACCACTCTGCTACGGTGAGCGGGAGGTTACCGCTCACTTTAGCAGGCTCGTAACCATGATAAACAGTGGGTTACTAAGTGCGCGTGTGCCCCTAGTAACCCGATGTTTATCATGGTTACCAGCCTGATCGCTGCTCCCGCTGGTCACACACAGCGATGTGTGCTGACCAGCGGGAGGGCAACGACCAAAAAATGGTCCAGGACACTTTGCAGCGATCAGCGACCTCACAGCAGGGGCCTGATCGCTGCAAAGTGTCGCACATAGCGACATCGCTGGTGAGGTCGCTGTTGCATCACCAAAACCGTGACACAGCCGCGATCTCGCTAGCGATCTCGCTATGTGAGACGGGGGCTTAACGGTGGGCCACAAAGCTTAGTACCTGAGCCATAATCAGTGTGAATGAGGCATTAGCAGAAGAGCATTGTATTTATTTCTGTGGTGTTAAATGGATTCAGTCACCAGGCTATCTCCCGTCACCCACCCCCCATCTGAGGGCAGCATAAAAAATTGACCCTGATTCCAGCATCATCATTGACTCGTAATTTTTGGTCGTTTTCATGAAATCTTTATCTCCTGCAGCATGAGCCAAGTGCTATATGACTTGTATTCATCAGATGCATCTCCCCCACAAAATCCAGATATTTTTTTCCTTCACTATATATAAGGGTGGGTTTACATGTAAAAACCATGGTGTGTTTTCTTTTTCTCCAAGATTGTAGTAGAACTCAATTTTTCCAAAAATGTGTTTTCCAAAATTGCGGTAAAACACCATCATTTTTGCTGAGATTTTTCTAAATCTTGGCAAAAGCTCTGGATTCAAGGTGATTTCATAAAACCACAGCAAAAAAAAAGCTAACACGAGTTTCAACAGGTCAACACAGTGTAAAGAATGTAATAAAATGGTCACCATCACATAATTCTAATGGCAGCCAGTCCCAGTCACATGTCAGGATGGGCTGCAGTATGAAGTAACACAGCTCTAGAGACTTGTGTCTCAACTGACAGAGGAGCTGTATCTGTGGCGCCCCTGAGGGTTCAGTCGCCACAGGGATACTGCACCTCAGAATGAGGTGTGGTATCTCCTCTCCCAGGTAAGGATGGAGTGCTACACAGGACCCCAACCACACACTCAACACTACACCACTCCAGTTCTGAAGGGGGCCTAAAAGCACCATAGTGCTGCCCCGGGCCTGAAAAGAGGAGGTGGGGGGAACCAAAGTTAGGGGGAACCACGTAGTGAGTGAGGGTGGAGGAAGCACTTTAGTTTAGCACTTAATAGAATCATATATAACTGGAGGCCATTTTAATAACCGGGTCTTTGGTCGAGGGTCTTTGGGACGGCAAGTCAGCACTAAGCTGCAGCCGGCTGAGGGTCCACGGTTCCCGTTCTCAGGCCTCGAGGCGGGGGCTTGGGGCAGAGTTAAAACCGGCTCAGTCCCCGGTCAGAGTCCAACCAATTTAGCCCAGGAGGGGAGCAGAGGAGATAGGCTCCACAGGCGAACGGATCTCAGGGGGTGCGCATAGAGCGGAGTCGCTACCTGCATACCTTATTCTGGCCCTGCCAGAGAGACCCTGCCGCAAGAGGGGGTACCGATCCCCGATTATCTGACTTTGCACTTCACGTCTCTGTCGGAAAAGTCCGGAGGCTTATGTGGATCCCAGGGGGATACGGACGGAGCGGAGTCGCCACCTGTATGCCCTAATCTGAGTTCATCCAGAGGGACCCAGCCTTACGCCACGTTCTCACCACAAGACACCAAAAAGGGCACCCAGTCGGTCCGGGAACTACACGTTACCCACAAGGGACATTGCAGTACCTGTACGGGACTCAGTCGGGGACACAAGGCGGGAGAAGTTCAACAAGAGAGGAACACTTTAGGGCGGGGGTCCTGTCCAATGCTCCTGAACTACCTGGAGTGAGCTGAACCCCACCCTGGCAGCCGCAGCTCGCCGTGTGACAGCAGAGAGAAGCTCTGAGCTGAGAAAGCACCACCGTGAGTAAAGACTTGGATGATTTCAATTACTGCCTCTGTCTGTTCTTTCCTAAGCGGTTCTGCACCCGCCAACGCTCTATTCTGCAAACCCTCTCTACGCTACCCTGAGGCCCCGCTCCACCTGTGGGGAGCCGCACCAATTAAGCTGCCTGAACACCGGCCTCAGAGGACTGTCGCAGCGCTGGTGATCCTCACCAGACACCACGGGTGGCGTCACAAACTTTCCCCTTTCCCATACACCCTTTCCCCCTTCCATTTGCTTTTAAGAGTGACCCCAGGGTACGGGCCCGGGAGCCGGCCACCGCGACATCCCCCAAAACCAAACAGCAAGGCCCGGGCACCGAGTCCCCATCCCTTGGGTGCGTCATATCATAAGCACAAATACATTCCTGAGTCAAGGAGAAGAGCTGTGACAGGAGAAGAATGAATTTCCCCAGTTGACTGCACTCATAGGGCTGAGGCTGGAGAAAAAAAATCCTTTGTGCTCTGTCAGTCGAGAAGATTTAGATCTTCTCTGGTCACAGCCCTTCTCCTCAGCTTACCAGCATGTGTGCTTGTGATACAGTTCCTCTGTCAGTTGAGATACGGGTCTCCTGAGCTGTGTTTCTTCAGATTACAACATTCCCTGAAAATGTGACTAGGACGGGCTGCCATTTGAATTACCTTATGGGAGCCATTTTATTATGTTTGAGAACCCCTTTAAGTAGAAAATGTCAATCAATGGTGGGTGAATTGAGCTGTAGTGCCTGTATACTGAGGACACCACAGTATATAGCAAGGACTTAAGCTCTTGAATTGTGCTGAAGCCATTACCAGCACTGGGCTGAAAGTTCTCGGCTGCTGTGGAAACGCAGCAGCTGCTTCATTTCTATAGTGGCCGTGGCTGAGCACTGCAGATCCACCCCCTATTCAAATAGATAGGGTGTGGATCTGTAGTACCTGGCCACAGCCCCTATAGTTTTGACATAGCTGCTGAGTTTCAGCTGCCCGCTAACACCAATAACGGCTGATGAGCGGAGGTGCCGAGCGTCGCACCCCCACCAATCAGAGATTGATAGGCTATCCTATGGATAGGCCATCTATAATAAAAAAAAAAGTAGTGGCCAACCTCTTTAACTGTCCTTTCAGGAGAACTTTCAGTAGAAGGTCTGTGTCTGCCTATAGCTCCTCCCTCCACACAATCTTATAAGCCCCAACTGTCATTGCCTATCTCAGTAATGGGAAAGTCTTCACTGAATATTGATTTTTATCTATGATTTGAGAGTGAATGATCAGTCTAGGAGGAGAAAAAAGTAGACTTCTCTAATAAGATATATTACAAAGTTACTTATTTTCATGTGTACGATTAATTTATGCAATAAAAATGATACTCTTTAAGCCACCCAGCAATATAATCAGGGTCTCTGTCATTACTTTATGCCTTCAGATAGAGACCTGCGACAGATTCCCTTTAGGAAACAATAGTGTGCAGATGACCTTGAACACTTATATAGGACCAGAGTGAAAGTAATGCCTCTGGTATTTTATCTGCCTCTAGTAGCTCCGCTAATTATGAAGTCTGGGGTTGTTAGCAGATCTCCATTCTACCATATTTGGGACTATCTGGGTTCTGCATTTGTAGAACGGCTTTATCTCTGGGTCTGTATTAGTCTCACAACATCCAGATTCCCATCGGCTCTGTGAAACTGGGCAATATGCCCATCTGTGAAAGCCCTGTGCGAATACATCGGGCAAGAAGAATACTTTGATCTCTCTCCACTTGGCTCCTGTGTAGAAGGATCAATTTATATGGCTTCTTTCTAACATATTCTGGATTTGTGAGATTGGTCCTAAACACGCTCCAGTGCCTCAAGCCTTGTGCACACTTATAGTACTCTTCGGTCTTCTCAGGAGTTCTAACAGGACTCCCGTGGAGGCTCATGGAGCCTCCACGGGATAAGGCATTAATGTTAAAGTTATCAGTCGCTGTATCAGAGTACGGACTCGGGTGGGATTCGAGGGTCTCTGCTAGTGTTGAGCGATACCTTCCGATATCGGGAAATATCGGATCGGATTGGATCGGACCGATACCGAAAAAGTATCGGATATCGCCGATTCCGATACCGGAAACCAATGCAAGTCAATGGGACATAAATATCGGAATTAAAATAAACCCTTTCTTTCCTTGTAGGTTATTTCTACATGAAGGAAAACAACTAAGAATAATGTAGAATGTATTGGGGGAGGTGGGGGAGACAATAAAGGCATAGAGGTTTAGCCCAGTCAAATGGAATAGCAGGAATTAATATTTTTTTATTATGTTCTGAGTTACGGAAATATTAACTATGTTAAGTATTTTTATATTTTGTCAGATATTTATGTTTCACTACTTCCATGCTCTTCACCTTCTTTTTTACTTCTCCCACACTTTCTCCTTCATCATCCTCAGCATCTTTTTCATCCACTTCTTCTTCACCTTCTTCTTCTTCACCTTCTTCGTATTATTCTTTTTTTTACATTCTTCATATTCTACTTCTTCATCTTCTTCATATTCTTCTTCTTCATCATATTCTTATTTGTGACAGGCATTCCTGTAGTTGTTATCTATAAAAGGTTGGACATTACACCTTTCGTTCTGCCCGTCACAAAAGATTTACAACAGGATTTGTCCGCGTTCAGTTTGGCCTGCAGCAGCAGGTCTTTTCCAGGGGCACCACGAGGAGGAACGGACTCACCCCCATACACTGCTTAGTCATCTTCTGCTTATAATTTAGATATTATCTTTTGCTCTGATTTTTAGTCTTATGCTTAATGTTCTTCCGCTTTTTGTTCTGCAGCTTCTTGTATTTCTGCTTCTTGGTTTTCTGTCTCTTGTTTTTCTGTATCTTGGTGCTTGTCTTCTCTTCTTTGTCTTCTTGGTCAACTTCTTCAGGGTCATCTTCTTGGTCTTCTTCGGGGTGGTCTTCAGGGTCGTCGTCTTCGGGGGTCCTCGTCTTCGGGGTCCTCGTCTTCTTCGGGTTGGTCTTCTGGGTCCTCGTCTTCGGGGTCCTCGTCTTCTTCGGGGTGGTCTTCAGGGTCCTCGTCTTCTTCGGGGTGGTCTTCAGGGTCCTCGTCTTCTTCGGGGTGGTCTTCAGGGTCCTCGTCTTCAGGGTCATTGTCTTCGGGGTCCTCGTCTTCTTAGGGTTGGTCTTCAGGGTCCTCGTCTTCAGGGTCCTCGTCAGGGAGATCCAGAGTGATTACCAAGAACCATTTCAAAAAGCTTGAACTTGGAAATGTAGCAGAAGGTACAAGAAAGCTGAGGAACTACCGAGGACCAGCTGACGGTACTGGAACCCGGATGGATAGCAGAAGGTACAAGAGCCAATGGAACTACCGAGGACCAGCTGATGTTACTGGAACTCGGTTACTAAGCAGGAGGTACCTGTGCCAGAAAGCACTACCAAGGACCAGCAGACGTTGGTGGAACTTGGATACCGAGAAGGAGGCACCTAATCCAAAGGCACTGCCGAGAACCAGCTGACGGTACTGGAACCCGGATGGATAGCAGAAGATACAAGAGCAAATGGAACTACCGAGGACCAGCTGACGGTACTGGAACCCGGATGGGTAGCAGAAGGTACAAGAGCCAATGGAACTACCGAGGACCAGCTGATGTTACTGGAACTCGGTTACTAAGCAGGAGGTACCTGTGCCAGAAAGCACTACCAAGGACCAGCAGACGTTGGTGGAACTTGGATACCGAGAAGGAGGCACCTAATCCAAAGGCACTGCCGAGAACCAGCTGACGGTACTGGAACCCGGATGGGTAGCAGAAGATACAAGAGCAAATGGAACTACCGAGGACCAGCTGACGGTACTGGAACCCGGATGGGTAGCAGAAGGTACAAGAGCCAATGGAACTACCGAGGACCAGCTGATGTTACTGGAACTCGGTTACTAAGCAGGAGGTACCTGTGCCAGAAAGCACTACCAAGGACCAGCAGACGTTGGTGGAACTTGGATACCGAGAAGGAGGCACCTAATCCAAAGGCACTGCCGAGAACCAGCTGACGGTACTGGAACCCGGATGGGTAGCAGAAGGTACCCATGTAAAAAAAAAGTTCAAGGCCGCGAGCCGGCCGCAGTTACCAAAACCCACAGTCCTACAGAGGGTGCTTGTCCTATTGGCACTATGGAACCAGCCTTCATTGCCAGATCCCGCAGCCCACATAGGAGTCACCTAAACTGCAGGCACCATAGAGTCGGCTAACCCGACCGCAACACGACAGGACAACGCATTGGAGGCAAAGTGACGTTGACACTACCCGGAAACAGCTGGCGTGCTGGAACCAGGCTGGGCAGGAGGGAGTACCCGTGCCAAAGACACTGCCGAGAACCAGCTGACGGTACTGGAACCCGGATGGGTAGCAGAAGATACAAGAGCAAATGGAACTACCGAGGACCAGCTGACGGTACTGGAACCCGGATGGGTAGCAGAAGGTACAAGAGCCAATGGAACTACCGAGGACCAGCTGATGTTACTGGAACTCGGTTACTAAGCAGGAGGTACCTGTGCCAGAAAGCACTACCAAGGACCAGCAGACGTTGGTGGAACTTGGATACCGAGAAGGAGGCACCTAATCCAAAGGCACTGCCGAGAACCAGCTGACGGTACTGGAACCCGGATGGGTAGCAGAAGGTACCCATGTAAAAAAAAAGTTCAAGGCCGCGAGCCGGCCGCAGTTACCAAAACCCACAGTCCTACAGAGGGTGCTTGTCCTATTGGCACTATGGAACCAGCCTTCATTGCCAGATCCCGCAGCCCACATAGGAGTCACCTAAACTGCAGGCACCATAGAGTCGGCTAACCCGACCGCAACACGACAGGACAACGCATTGGAGGCAAAGTGACGTTGACACTACCCGGAAACAGCTGGCGTGCTGGAACCAGGCTGGGCAGGAGGGAGTACCCGTGCCAAAGACACTGCCGAGAACCAGCTGACGGTACTGGAACCCGGATGGGTAGCAGAAGGTACAAGAGCCAATGGAACTGCCGAGAACCAGCTGGCGGTGCTGGAGCCCAGGGTAAATACTAAAAACAGAAGAGCCAGAGGTGTATTTGGAGGAGGTTTTAAATCCGTACTACAGTGGATGTGGACAAAGCAGGAGAATTTGCCGGACACACAGCTGGGGATCAGCTGACGTTACTGAATCCCAATAACACTGGAGCAAGCGTTGACTGTGCAGACGGCACTTCTGAGCAGCAACTAGCGGTATTGGAGCCCAGGGTAAATACTAAAAACGGAGGAGCCAGAGGTGTAATTGGAGCAAGTTTTAAATAAGTAGCACAGTGAATATGGACAGAGCAGGAGAAATTGCCGTGAACACAGCAGGGGAACAGCTGACGTTACCGAACCCCAATAACACCGCAGCAAGTGTTGACTGTGCAGACGGCACTTCCGAGCGCCAACTGGCGGTGCTGGAGCCCAGGGATAAGAATGAAAACAGAGGAGCCAGAGGTGTAATTCGAGCAACTTTAAAATGTGTAGTACAGTGGATGTGGACAAAGCAGGAGAAATTGCCGTCCGCACAGCAGGAGAACAGCTGACGTTACTGAACCCCAATAACACGGCAGCAAGTGTTGACTGTGCAGACAGCACTTCCGAGCGCCAACTGGCGGTGTTGGAGCCCAGGGTAAATACTAAAAACGGAGGAGCCAGAGGTGTAATTGGAGCAAGTTTTAAATAAGTAGCACAGTGAATATGGACAGAGCAGGAGAAATTGCCGTGAACACAGCAGGGGAACAGCTGACGTTACCGAACCCCAATAACACCGCAGCAAGTGTTGACTGTGCAGACGGCACTTCCGAGCGCCAACTGGTGGTGCTGGAGCCCAGGGATAAGAATGAAAACAGAGGAGCCAGAGGTGTAATTGGAGCAACTTTAAAATCTGTAGTAGTGAGAATGTGGACAGAGCAGGAGAAATTGCCGTCCGCACAGCAGGGGAACAGCTGACGTTACTGAACCCCAATAACATGGTAGCAAGTGTTGACTGTGCAGACAGCACTTCCGAGCGCCAACTGGCGGTGCTGGAGCCCAGGGATAAGAATGAAAACAGAGGAGCCAGAGGTGTAATTGGAGCAACTTTAAAATCTGTAGTAGTGAGAATGTGGACAGAGCAGGAGAAATTGCCGTCCGCACAGCAGGGGAACAGCTGACGTTACTGAACCCCAATAACACGGCAGCAAGTGTTGACTGTGCAGACAGCACTTCCGAGCGCCAACTGGCGGTGTTGGAGCCCAGGGTAAATACTAAAAACGGAGGAGCCAGAGGTGTAATTGGAGCAAGTTTTAAATAAGTAGCACAGTGAATATGGACAGAGCAGGAGAAATTGCCGTGAACACAGCAGGGGAACAGCTGACGTTACTGAACCCCAATAACATGGTAGCAAGTGTTGACTGTGCAGACGGCACTTCCGAGCGCCAACTGGCGGTGCTGGAGCCCAGGGATAAGAATGAAAACAGAGGAGCCAGAGGTGTAATTCGAGCAACTTTAAAATGTGTAGTACAGTGGATGTGGACAAAGCAGGAGAAATTGCCGTCCGCACAGCAGGAGAACAGCTGACGTTACTGAACCCCAATAACACGGCAGCAAGTGTTGACTGTGCAGACGGCACTTCCGAGCGCCAACTGGCGGTGCTGGAGCCCAGGGATAAGAATGAAAACAGAGGAGCCAGAGGTGTAATTCGAGCAACTTTAAAATGTGTAGTACAGTGGATGTGGACAAAGCAGGAGAAATTGCCGTCCGCACAGCAGGAGAACAGCTGACGTTACTGAACCCCAATAACACGGCAGCAAGTGTTGACTGTGCAGACAGCACTTCCGAGCGCCAACTGGCGGTGTTGGAGCCCAGGGTAAATACTAAAAACGGAGGAGCCAGAGGTGTAATTGGAGCAAGTTTTAAATAAGTAGCACAGTGAATATGGACAGAGCAGGAGAAATTGCCGTGAACACAGCAGGGGAACAGCTGACGTTACCGAACCCCAATAACACCGCAGCAAGTGTTGACTGTGCAGACGGCACTTCCGAGCGCCAACTGGCGGTGCTGGAGCCCAGGGATAAGAATGAAAACAGAGGAGCCAGAGGTGTAATTGGAGCAACTTTAAAATCTGTAGTAGTGAGAATGTGGACAGAGCAGGAGAAATTGCCGTCCGCACAGCAGGGGAACAGCTGACGTTACTGAACCCCAATAACATGGTAGCAAGTGTTGACTGTGCAGACAGCACTTCCGAGCGCCAACTGGCGGTGCTGGAGCCCAGGGATAAGAATGAAAACAGAGGAGCCAGAGGAGTAATTGGAGCAACTTTAAAATGTGTAGTACAGTGGATGTGGACAAATCAGGAGAAATTGCCGTCCGCACAGCAGGAGAACAGCTGACGTTACTGAACCCCAATAACACGGCAGCAAGTGTTGACTGTGCAGACGGCACTTCCGAGCGCCAACTGGCGGTGCTGGAGCCCAGGGATAAGAATGAAAACAGAGGAGCCAGAGGTGTAATTGGAGCAACTTTAAAATCTGTAGTAGTGAGAATGTGGACAGAGCAGGAGAAATTGCCGTCCGCACAGCAGGGGAACAGCTGACGTTACTGAACCCCAATAACATGGTAGCAAGTGTTGACTGTGCAGACAGCACTTCCGAGCGCCAACTGGCGGTGCTGGAGCCCAGGGATAAGAATGAAAACAGAGGAGCCAGAGGTGTAATTGGAGCAACTTTAAAATCTGTAGTAGTGAGAATGTGGACAGAGCAGGAGAAATTGCCGTCCGCACAGCAGGGGAACAGCTGACGTTACTGAACCCCAATAACACGGCAGCAAGTGTTGACTGTGCAGACAGCACTTCCGAGCGCCAACTGGCGGTGTTGGAGCCCAGGGTAAATACTAAAAACGGAGGAGCCAGAGGTGTAATTGGAGCAAGTTTTAAATAAGTAGCACAGTGAATATGGACAGAGCAGGAGAAATTGCCGTGAACACAGCAGGGGAACAGCTGACGTTACTGAACCCCAATAACATGGTAGCAAGTGTTGACTGTGCAGACGGCACTTCCGAGCGCCAACTGGCGGTGCTGGAGCCCAGGGATAAGAATGAAAACAGAGGAGCCAGAGGTGTAATTCGAGCAACTTTAAAATGTGTAGTACAGTGGATGTGGACAAAGCAGGAGAAATTGCCGTCCGCACAGCAGGAGAACAGCTGACGTTACTGAACCCCAATAACACGGCAGCAAGTGTTGACTGTGCAGACGGCACTTCCGAGCGCCAACTGGCGGTGCTGGAGCCCAGGGATAAGAATGAAAACAGAGGAGCCAGAGGTGTAATTCGAGCAACTTTAAAATGTGTAGTACAGTGGATGTGGACAAAGCAGGAGAAATTGCCGTCCGCACAGCAGGAGAACAGCTGACGTTACTGAACCCCAATAACACGGCAGCAAGTGTTGACTGTGCAGACAGCACTTCCGAGCGCCAACTGGCGGTGTTGGAGCCCAGGGTAAATACTAAAAACGGAGGAGCCAGAGGTGTAATTGGAGCAAGTTTTAAATAAGTAGCACAGTGAATATGGACAGAGCAGGAGAAATTGCCGTGAACACAGCAGGGGAACAGCTGACGTTACCGAACCCCAATAACACCGCAGCAAGTGTTGACTGTGCAGACGGCACTTCCGAGCGCCAACTGGCGGTGCTGGAGCCCAGGGATAAGAATGAAAACAGAGGAGCCAGAGGTGTAATTGGAGCAACTTTAAAATCTGTAGTAGTGAGAATGTGGACAGAGCAGGAGAAATTGCCGTCCGCACAGCAGGGGAACAGCTGACGTTACTGAACCCCAATAACATGGTAGCAAGTGTTGACTGTGCAGACAGCACTTCCGAGCGCCAACTGGCGGTGCTGGAGCCCAGGGATAAGAATGAAAACAGAGGAGCCAGAGGAGTAATTGGAGCAACTTTAAAATGTGTAGTACAGTGGATGTGGACAAATCAGGAGAAATTGCCGTCCGCACAGCAGGAGAACAGCTGACGTTACTGAACCCCAATAACACGGCAGCAAGTGTTGACTGTGCAGACGGCACTTCCGAGCGCCAACTGGCGGTGTTGGAGCTCAGGGATTACAGTTCAGGTGGTAGAAACATGAACAGAACAGGAGACCTGGATACTGTTGCCAACCAATTATTTATTCTGGAAGAGGACTGGCAAATTCATGAGAGATCCAGGCCTTGTTCATTTTGAGAAAAGTAAGCCGGTCAACGTTATCGGAGGATAGTCGCATGCGACGGTCTGTTAGTACACCACCTGCGGCACTAAAGACGCGTTCCGATAATACACTAGCAGCAGGGCAAGCTAGCACCTCCAGTGCATACTGACTAAGCTCTGGCCATGTATCCAGCTTACAGACCCAAAACTTGAAGGGAGAAGAGCCGTCTGGGAGTACACTAAGAGGGCAAGACATGTAGTCTGTCACCATCTGACGGAAACGTTGCCTCCTGCTGACTGGAGCTGTCTGTGATGGTGTAGACATTTGTGGCGGCGGGGACACAAAACTTTGCCACATTTCGGCCATACTGGTCTTGCCTTGTGCTGAGGCGCTGCTTCTGCTCCCTCTTTGTGCAGAGCTTCCTCCACTGCCTCGACGCACTGAGCTGCTTTGTAAAGCACTAGCAGCACTGCTCTCGGTTGGAATGGAGAACATGATGGAATGCACCAGTGCGTCTTGGTACTCCCGCATTTTACGCTCCCGGTTCAATGGTGTTATGAGGCTTTGTAAGTTGTCCCGGTAGCGAGGATCTAGGAGGGTGGACACCCAATAATCAGCCGTGTTGAGAATGTGGGCGATGCGGCGGTCGTTTCTGAGGCACTGCAGCATGAAATCAACCATGTGCTGCAGACTGCCAACTGGCCAAGAAACGCTGTCCCCTGCTTGAGGCGTGATCTCTGCCTGCTCTGCATCACCCCACCCTCGCTCTAGATACTGACTACTAGAGCATTGTGTACCTCCCTCCTCTGGACAGATGTCTTCCTCATCCATTGACTCCTCCTCATCCTCCTCACAAAGTGTCCCCTGCCTAGGCCTTTGTGAGGAACCACGTTGCGCAGACTGTAGAGAAGCAGATGGCATTTGTGACTCCTCATCCTCCACCTCTTCCAAAACCTCGTCCCTTAGTGCTTGCAGTGTTTTTTCAAGCAGGCAGATAAGGGGGATAGTCATGCTGACTAGTGCATCATCTGCACTCGCCATCCGCGTGGAATAATCGAAGGCACGCAAAACGTGGCAAATGTCCTTCATAGAGGCCCACTCAGTGGTGGTGAAGTGTGAACGGCGCGCACTGCGACTTGTTTGCGCCTGCTGCAGCTGGTACTCCATTACTGCTGCCTGCTGCTCACACAACCTCTCCAACATATGTAACGTTGAATTCCACCTGGTGGGTAGGTCACATATGATGCGATGTTCCGGAAGACATAATCGGCGCTGCAGAGCTGCAATGCGTGATCTTGCATTGCTGGAACGCCGCAAGTGAGCGCACTCTATGCGGACCTTGTGAAGCAGTGCATCAAGATCCGGATAGTCCCTCAAAAAACTCTGCACGACCAAGTTGAGCACATGTGCCAGACATGGGATGTGAGTGAGGTTGCCTAGGCCCAGAGCTGCCACCAGATTTCGGCCATTGTCACACACTACCATGCCTGGCTGGAGATTCGCTGGCACAAACCACACGTCACTCTGCTGCTTGATGGCATTCCAGAGCTCCTGCGCTGTGTGGCTTCGATTCCCCAAAGAAATTAATTTTAATACGGCCTGTTGACGTTTGGCCACGGCTGTGCTCATATCGGTCATCATAACAGGTAACCGTTCACGGGTCGATGTGGAGGTAGACCGTGACGGCTCCTGCAGCGCTGATTCAGAGGAACTGGAGTATGAGGAGGAGTCAATGTGTACAGACTGGATTCCTGCAATCCTTGGAGTTGGCAGAACACGTACAGCGCCACTCTCAAGATCTGTACCCGGCTCCACAACATTTACCCAATGGGCAGTGAGGGAAAGGTATCGTCCCTGTCCATGCTTACTGGTCCACGCATCAGTGGTCAGGTGGACCTTGCTACTGACGGCGTTTTGTAGCGCATGTTTAATTTTTCCCTCCACATGATGTTGCAGGGCAGGGACGGCTTGCCTGCTGAAATAAAAGCGGCTGGGCACGTTGTATTGTGGGACTGCCAATGCCATAAAGTTACGGAATGTGTCAGTCTCCACCAGCCTGAATGATAGCATTTCAAGGGCCAGTAGTTTAGCAATGCCAGCATTCAGAGCCTGTGCTCGGGGGTGGTTTGCCGAGTATGGGCGCCTTTTCTCCCATGCCTGTGCTAACGATGGCTGTAGACTGGCCTGGGAGTGTGAGGATGACTGGGAAAGTGGTGCTGTGGGTGGAATTACACTGTGTCTCTGTACAACAGTGCCAGAGATTCTTCCATGGCGATCCTGTGAGGAAGCCGAACCAGCTGTGTGTGAGCTGGAGGAAGAGGCTACAACACGAGCTGAAGAGGTGGTAGGTGGCGCTGTAGGTTGGCCTAGGTCTTCAGTGTGTTTGTGTAACTCCACCACGTGCTTGGTCCGCACATGTTTCCACATATTTGTGGTATTGAGGTTGCTGACACTTTTCCCTCTTTTCACCTTCTGATTACACAGCTTGCATTTGACAAAGCAAATGTCATCTGCAACTGTGTCAAAAAAGGACCAGGCACTGCAAGTCTTGGGAGCGCCCGCTTTGGATTTTGGAAGAGCCATGCTCCTAATGGGTGCCGAAGTGGAGGCTACAGGCAACCAAGTCTGCCCCCTCCCTCTCCCTCCTTTTTGGGCCGTTCGGGGAATCTCTTCCTCAGAGCTGCTCCCACCACCTTCCTGTCCCTCACGCCATGATGGGTCAAGGACCTCATCATCTACACCACCCTCTTCAAACAACTGCTTCTCCTGGGTAGTCTCGACAGCACAGTACGCACCAGAAAGTGGCACCTGAGTCTCATCATCAGATGCGTACTGAGGTGTGCTGCTGACCATAGGCACTGGCCCACCCGCCTCTTCAGATTCAGAGAGACAAAACGGTTGCGCATCACTGCATACTACCTCTTCTTCAAATTCTCGAATTCTGCTTGGCTGGCCCCCTCTTTCCAAGCCAAGAGATTCAGAGAACAGAAGTAGAGATGGCTCCTGTCCAGGGCTCTCTGACTGCCTGGGCAATTTGGCAGGTGGTGAAGAGACAGATGGGTGCTCTTCAGTGCTCAGGACCTGAGAGGATCTGGAACTAATTGAAGTCGATGCGTTAGCTGCCATCCATCCGACAACGGCTTCAATTTGGTCCTCGCGCAGCAGTGGGGTACGGCTAGCT
Source organism: Phyllobates terribilis (assembly GCF_046119375.1). Lineage (NCBI taxonomy): Eukaryota > Metazoa > Chordata > Amphibia > Anura > Dendrobatidae > Phyllobates > Phyllobates terribilis. The sequence goes on along the minus strand of NW_027362769.1, from coordinate 209,856,953 downwards.
CCTACAAAGCTGCGCATAAAGGACTGTTCCCTGGTAAAACTGGGGGATGCTGAGTCACTGGTGCCCGCAGCAGGCACAGAATCCCCACGTCCTCTCCCTGCAGGCACAGAATCCTCACGTCCTCTCCCTGCAGAAACTCCACGCCCACGCCCACGACCACGACCACATGCCTTACTCCCTGCCTTCTTCATCTTGGTAGACTGATAAAGATAGGCAGAAAAGTACTAAGGGCTTAGTGTGCTTATTCCTGAACAGCTGCTAACAGGTATAAGAAACACTAATTTTATAAAGTGTGGACTAGACTTTAATATGAGCTAATGTGGCCTACACAACTGTAAAGTGGAGTGTTTGGTGAACTTTATTTAGGTTTTTTTTGTCACAAAAAGACACTGGATGTGCCTAAAGATGTAATAACGATAGTATCACAAACTTTTTGTAGCTATTACAATGTAGGAAGGTAACCTACAATGCAATAGATGAGGCTGCAAAAAATAGGCTAATACTAATCTGGCTGGGGCTGCAGGGCCCAATGCTGCAGAAAGGCTCCTCTATCTACTCCTATATAGTGTGTTTGGAATCAATTTAGCTGAATATGGATGGAACCACCACACTAATAGGAGATATCAGGAAAAATTATGAATTGGCAATAAAGGACAATGTATGAGGCAGTGACACACACTGAGTGCACTACAACCAGACGGGGTTGAAGCACACACTACAGGGTGAGCTGCACTCACACACCAGACCTTGCAGACAGCGGTGAACAGTACAGATGCAGAGCACTGTGCACTAGTGCTGCAAGACGGAAAAAAATTCTCTATCTACTCCTATATAGTGTGTTTGGAACCAATTTAGCTGAATACAGATGGAACCACCACACTAATAGGAGATATCAGGAAAAATTATGAATTGGCAATAAAGGACAATGTATGAGGCAGTGACACACACTGAGTGCACTACAACCAGACGGGGTTGAAGCACACACTACAACGTGAGCTGCACTCACACACCAGACCTTGCAGACAGCGGTGAACAGTACAGATGCAGAGCACTGTGCACTAGTGCTGCAAGACGGAAAAAAATTTCTCTATCTACTCCTATATAGTGTGTTTGGAACCAATTTAGCTGAATACAGATGGAACCACCACACTAATAGGAGATATCAGGAAAAATTATGAATTGGCAAAAAAGGACAATGTATGAGGCAGTGACACACACTGAGTGCACTACAACCAGACTTGGCTGAAGCACACACTACAGGGTGAGCTGCACTCACACACACAGACCTTGCAGATAGCGGTGAACAGCACAGGGAACTGTGCACTAGCACTGCAAGGCACAGTGATTTAGAAAGTAGCTTGGGTAAAGCAGTATAGAGCAAATAGGTAGCTAAAACTGTCCCTCAGAACAACAGCGTCCTATCCCTAACTGAATTCACAGCAGAGTGAGCTCAAAATGGCGGCGGTGGCTTTTATAGTGCATCATGACATCATTTCAGCAGCCAATCACAGCCATGCCATTAGTTAAGATGCCTACATGCCTAACAGGATGTGCCCACACTTCTTAGGATCCTCATTGGCTGAATAAAATGAAAATGTCTCATTGCATTATGGGAACTTCCGATTCCGGTATACGATATTGCAATAGTATCGGAATTAAGTATCGGAATTCCGATACCGCGAATATCGGCCGATACCCGATATTTCAGTATCGGAATGCTCAACACTAGTCTCTGCCCTTCTTTCCCTCTGTCAAGCGGTCTGGGGCTGACACTTCTCTGTGTAGAGGTCCCTCAACCAACAGCCAGCCAGTGCACCGTCTACAATAATGTAGTATTTCTGGTTATGACGCCGCTCCCCTCCATGGAGTTGTTTCAGCATTACCAGCTACCCCTGTTCTTCTAATGTTAGCTGGAGCTACGGCACGGTGGGGAGGCTGCTCAGATTAGTGCACTGTGTAAATGTTGTCTTGAAGGGTTAACCCTCTGGGCTCGTACTAGCCACATGCCTTTATGCCGAAGCTGGGTCTTGGGGCCCATGTGCTGAAATTGGCTTCAGGTACAGAAGCTAGGCCTTGGACCTCTTGGCTATGTCTGGGCTGTGTCTCATGGTCTGACTTCAGTTTGCAGCCTTATATTGTGGCCGGTACTCTTCAGTTGTTTCATAGTTTGACCGCATAGGACCTCATGATTGGGCTTCAGGGTTTAACATACCAAAAAAACTCATGTTTGTCCTCATTTTGAATAAGACTCCGATGTTTCCCCTGTTGTCTCTCCAGACCACTCTCAGTCTAATTCTAGGATCACACCAGCGTATGGCATCCGATGTGTGAGCATTGGACGTGATATGCTACTGACACTCGGTTCCAGCTCTGCTGCGAGCAGGAGCTGAGCGTCAGTCCTCTGTGCTCCAATCCTCTCACATGAGAGAATCGTAGCAAAGCAGCGGAGGAGACGGAGAAAGTAATTTCTCCATCTCCTCCATTGCCTGTCTTGGCATATATCGGACTGCACTGGGATGACATCCGAGTGCGGTCTGATGTTTCACACGCACCTATAGACTTGTATGGGTGAGAATGAGCCGAGTCTTTCTGCCGAATCGACATGAGTAAATGATCACTGATCTGCACTGCCTCACAGTATAATATTGGGCCGAGTACTATCCAATAAAACATTGGATAGCACTCGGCCGTGTTATACGCTCGTGTGAGCGAGGCCTAATTACTCCATCTGTAGGAGGGCACTTAGTGTTAAAACTGCACATTATCTCTGTGAAGCCTACCCTTCAGCTGTGTCTCATTAATCGGCTCCTTCAGGTGGGGCTAGTCTGAAAAAACTCCAGTCCTGTGTCTACGTGCTTCTTAGCACCTCACAGTCTCTGAGCGCCTCACTGCTTCTGAGAGCCTCACGGCCTCTTAACGCTTCACGGCTTTGTGCCTTGTGCCTCTGGCTTTGTGCCTCCTGCCATGTGCCTCTGGCTTTGTGTTTCGCGCCTTATGCCACTGGCTTTGTGACTCGTGCCATGTGCCTCTGGCTTTTTTGCCTTGTGTCTCTGACTTTGTGACTCGTGCCATGCGCCTCTGGCTTTTTTGCCTTGTGTCTCTGACATTGTGACTCATGCCATGCGCCTCTGGCTTTTGTGCCTTGTGTCTCTGACTTTGTGCCTCCTGCCCTGTGCCTCTGGCTTTGTGCTTCGCACCTTGTGCCTCTCGCTTCACATCTTGTGTCTGTAGCCTCGACTCCGGTTAGAGAGGCCTTATGTCTCTGAACCCAGGTCCAGATTCCTTTGCCTCATTCTTTGGAACTTGGCTTAACCGAATAAGCAACTATGCTCGGATTGGCCTAGTATTTCTTCTGTTTCATAACAGGAGTCTCAACTCAGCTACTGCCCATGCTCTGTCTAGTCAGAAGTATTCAGACTTGGCCCTTAATTGCTAAAGTCCGGACTCTTCATAGTTATGCTTGAAGGGAGATGTATGTCTATCGAGTTCATCCTATAACATAACATACTACTGATCCAGAAGTAAAATCCCATGAGGTAGATGCTAATTTCCTCAGGTTGGGAGAAAAGTTCCTCTCGATACCACAATCAGCTATCGGACTAGTTCCTTGATTAACATCTTGTCAGATTCTAGTACCATAATCAGTAATATTATATTTACCAAGGAAGACATCCATTCCTCCATGAATCTTTTGTCATGAATCAACAGTATAGCATCATGTGGCAAAGAGTCTCATACTCTCACTACTCTTACAGTAAATAGTCCATAGTCTCGCTGCTCTTATCTACAATCTCCCTCTATGATTGGAATAAATCTTTTTCCTCTAGATATAGAGGATAGTCCTTGTCACGGTTGTTGTCTAGGTGTAAAAGTATAATTGGAAAGATCTTGTGGGGTTCCCTCATTTACTTGCAAATGATAATGTAAGGCCTTCTAGGTCTTTATTTTCTCCAGGCTGAGAGCCCAACTTGATAGCTTATCTTGGTTACAACAAAAAAAAACACATTTTTTTTCCCTCCATTGCTGTTTTTCCACCTTCAGGACCCTGAGTTTTACCAAGGTCCTGTGTTAGGAGCCAGCCTCGGATATAACAAGTCAGTTCATCACTTTTCCTTCCTGTATATGACACAACTGATGGTAGGGACATTTATTTAGGCCACTTTCGTTAATTCCAGAGCCCAGACACCCTATGCCGTTAACACCAGTGCCACAGGAGTGATGATCCATGCTTGTCTATCAGGTGGTCTGCTGATCATCCTGTGTTGGTAATGGCAGGGGATGTTACCTTCCAGACTGCATACAGTGGGTACGGAAAGTATTCAGACCTCTTTAAATTTTTTCACTCTTTGTTTCATTGCAGCCATTTGGTAAATTCTAAAAGGTTCATTTTTTTTCTCATTAAAGTACACTCTGCGCCCCATCTTGACTGAAAAAAACAGAAATGTAGAAATTTTTGCAAATTTATTAAAAAGGAAAAACTGAAATATTACATGGTCATAAGTATTCAGACCCTTTGCTCAGACATTCATATTTAAGTCACATGCTGTCCAACTGTGTTTAAATAAACTGATAGGACTTGATTTGGAAAGGCACACACCTGTCTATATAAGATCTCACAGCTCACAGTGCATGTCAGACCAAATAAGAATCATAAGCGCAAATGAACTGCCCAAGGAGCTCAGAGACAGAATTGTGGCAAGGCACAGATCTGGCCAAGGTTATAAAAGAATTTCTGCATTACTCAAGGTTCATAAGAGCACAGTGGCCTCCATAATCCTTAAACGGAAGAAGTTTGGGTCCAACAGAAGTCTTCCTAGACCTGGCCGTCCAGCCAAACTGAGCAATCGTGGGAGAAGAGCCTTGGTGACAGAGATAAAAAAGAACCCCAAAATCACTGTGGCTGAGCTCCAGAGATGCAGTAGGGAGATGGGAGAAAGTTCCACAAAGTCAACTATCACTGCAGCCCTCCACCAGTCGGGCCTTTATGGCAGAGTGGCCCGACGGAAGTCTCTCCTCAGTGCAAGACATATGAAAGCCCACATAGAGTTTGCTCAAAAACACATGAAGGACTTCCAGGCTGTAATGCACACGCCCAGACTGACTGGCGTGTGCGTGTTTAGTGGTTCCACTGTGCCATGAACCGGAGAGTGCCTGAAGGGGCGTAACTAAGTATCTGCTCGATCCGACCAAGGTCGCACGACGGCATACGACGCCAGTGCACCAGGGAGGAACCGAGCAGAGGGACCAGGGTCTACTTCAGGTCAGACTCCGGACACGGCAGTTGGCCCACACCGGGGAATACAGGAACAGGCAGGCTAGAGCGCAGGCTGGGTAGGGTCCAGTACAGACTGGGAGACGAGTTCAGAGCCGCAGATGCGGTAATCAAACAGAGTAAAGCGAAACCGCAGGTGCAGTAGACAGGGCTGAGCAGAGCGAAACCGCAGACACGGTGGACAAAGCTGAGCAGAGCAAAACCGCAGACGCGGTAGACAAGGCTAGCAGAGCAAAACCGCAGACGCGGTGGACAAGGCTGAGCAGAGCAAAACCATAGACGCGGTGGACAAGGCCGAGCAGAGCAAAACCGCAGACGCGGTGGACAGGGCTGAGCGGGCAGGAACCGCCGAAGCGGTAAGTAAGACAGGACAGAGATAAATCGCCGAAGCGGTAAACAAAGACAAAGCAAAGGGGACAGAGCTCTGTTCACACAGAACAGACTGGAAAAGAAAGGCAGAACCAGATACACACAAGGTACTTGCAAAGAAGTAGCGAAAGGACTCCAACTCACAAACGGAAGTACAATGACAACGAGTAGAAGTTAGGTGTAGGTTCAGACTCTACAGAAAAAGGGAGCAAACGGACATAAAGACAAAACAGGTAAGAAGCTAGGAGACAATTCAGACAAGAACAGTTACTGCAACAAAATGCAGGAACGAGCCTAGGGAAAGCCAAGTGCTGGTTCAGACACTGCAGAAAAAGGGAACAAACAGACATAAAGACAAAACAGGTAAGAAGCTAGGAGACAGTTCAGACAAGAACAGTTACTGCAACAAAATGCAAGAACGAGCCTAGGTAAAGCCAAGTGCTGGTTCAGACACTGCAGAAAAAGGGAACAAACGGACATAAAGACAAAACAGATAGGAAGCTAGGAGACAGTTCAGACAGGAACTGTACTGCAACAAATACAGGAGCGAGTCTGGGTATGCGGCCCCAAGAGGGCGAGACGAACAGGCTAGGAGCGTGTTCAGACAAGCCTGGAAATACAACCTCCAGGAAGGCAGAGAGACAGCTGGCTAGAGTGCACAGACAGGACACAGTTCAGACACGGGAACTGATACCGATAGGCAGGAAACATAGACAGGACCTGGCATGTCAGCGACCAGACGCCAACTGACAGAACAAGATGCTCAGGCAAGGATTCCAAGGAGGAACTGGGTTAAATACCAGGTGACAGACAGCAATAGGCTGAGGACGCATCAGGGGAGTGACAGCAGCAGCTACAAGAAACAGGAAGTTCAGTGGGCGTCGCCCTAAACAGCAAGAGCAGAGCAAAGCAGACAACATGGAAAGAAGCCAGAGTGGCAGTCTGGACTGGAGATCAAGAGCGCGCTCTTGCACAGTGGGAGATGGACCACTATGCAAGGACGCCGCCAGGTATGTTACACAGACTATGAGAAATAAGACTCTCTGGTCTGATGAGACAAAGATAGAAGTTTTTGGTGATAATTCTAAGTGGAATGTGTGGAGAAAACCAGGCACTGCTCATCACCTGCCCAATACAATCCCAAAAGTGAAACATGGTGATGGCAGCATCATGCTATGGGGGTGTTTTTCAGCTGCAGGGACAGGACGACTGGCTGCAATTGAAGGAAACATGAATGCGGCCAAGTACAGAGATATCCTGGATGAAAACCTCTTCCAGAGTGCTCTGGACCTCAGACTTGGCCGAAGGTTCACCTTCCAACAAGACAATGACCCTAAGCACACTGCTAAAATAACAAAAGAGTAGCTTCAGAACAACTCTGTGACCATTCTTGACTGGCCCAGCCAGAGCCCTGACCTAAATCCAATTGAGCATCTCTGGAGAGACCTGAAAATGGCTGTCCACCAACGTTCACCATCCAAGCTGACGGAACTGTAGAGGATCTGCAAGGAAGAATGGCAAATGATCCCCAAATCTAGATGTGAAAAACTTGTTGCATCATTCCCAAGAAGACTCATGGCTGTACTAGCTCAAAAGGGTGCTTCTACTCAATACTGAGCAAAGGGTCTGAATACTTATGACCATGTGATATTTCAGTTTTTATTTTTTAATAAATTTGCAAAAATTTCTACATTTCTGTTTTTTAGTCAAGATGGGGCGCAGAGTGTACTTTAATGAGAAAAAAAATAAACTTTTAGAATTTTCCAAATGGCTGCAATGAAACAAAGAGTGAAAAATTGAAAGGGGTCTGAATACTTTCCGTACCCACTATATTTCCTTAGTTTCAATAATGTCCACCCCTTACTTGAGGCCTAGAGATATAGACTCAGAATAGACGTCCGTGGACACCTGTGTTGGAATGTATTAGCATCACAATGCTTTCCCCATCTATCCACTAAGATTATTGGTGTTGGGTACAACGGTGGAGTGTCTCACTCGGTTTTCTGCTATATAATTTGTCTTCCACATTTATACCGAATATTTGGCATTATAGACGTGTATCAGACACTCACTATGGTGATTAATCTTTGCAGATATCTATAATTGTCTATATTTTCTTCTGATCTTATAGATCAGTTACTATACCTAGCTTGGTTCTTGCCCGGTATTTTGGTCCTTTATGGCTTCTGTACTCACTTGGTGCTATTTCTCTCGTATTACTGATGGTGTCCTGTCTGGAGGAACGTACTGGAAAAAGGGAATTAGACCTACTGGTAATTCGATTTCCAGGTAGACCCTCAGGACATCACCCTTATTTCCCCTCCCTTATGTTTATCTTTAGGCTTGAACAAGATCGATCTTCCTATAGATAGTTCATCCATCAAGTCTCCATAGCTCAAGACTGAGCTGAAGGCCATTTGTTTATCATGCATATGAGTTCTAGTGAAAAGTATAGACCATTTGCATCCATTCTTCTGTGTACTTTGAAAAAACACTGGAGGGTGGAGGTGGGACGGGCCTTTTAACCTCTCTGTGATCCTGTCTTGTCATAAGTCAAGAAAGGACTACCTCCTGGTGTGCTGTCCTGAGGGACTACCTGGAAATCAAATTACCAGTAGGTCTAATTCCCATTTTAAGTGAAAAAAAGGAAGAAAAAAAAAAAGCTAATGTCAGTGCTTCGTAGTAGATCCAGATGGAACCTCTACAAACTAGACATTGTCAGATTAATAGGCTGCAAAGGATAAAAAACTCTCCAAAACTTCTTCAAAAATGCTTCAGAAAACGCTTCAGTAAAAGAAAAACTCCCCCAAAAAAGGGGAATTTCCTGAAGCGCTTTCCACCAGAAGACTCCTAGTCGTATGTTCACACGACTTTTTTTTTTTCACTTGATCAAAAACTGGCTTTTTTTAGCCTGTGTTTTATTAATGTTTTTCTTTGGCATTATCTGTAGACGTGTTTTTTTAATTGTTTTTTAGGCATTATTTTTCTGAGATTTTTTGAACTCTATTAAACAATGAATAAAATGCTAGCAATTTTTTTTTTTAGGAGAAAACTTTTACAAAACGCTCAAGTGGTTAAAAGACGTTCAAAAGCAACAAGTTGTTTTTACATGGTAATGAATAGGAAGCGTTTTCTGAGAACTTTTTCAGGAGTTCTTCAGAGCATACCTGCCCAAAAAATGGCTAAAAAAACATTTTGTGAACACAGCATTATAATAACCTTCTGCCATATGAATAAGCACTAATTGCACATCAAGGCACATTGTATCCAACCCAGATATACTGTATGGACCAGAACTTTGTTGTCAATGCATTAAAAGCATGTATTGGGGACTAAAAATAATGTTTGCTATTGGGTTTCATTAAAAATGTTGCACTATTTGTCTTTTACAGGCACATTGCTGGCTGCAGAATGAGTAAGTCCATGTTCACACTAGCATTTAAACTTTCCATTTGTTTGTTCCATTTTTAGGAACAGACAAACCGAATTATTATCAAAATGGATCCATTGTATAACCGATGCAAACAGTAGCGGAAGGACCCCATTGCTTATTATGGGATCTGCTTGGGTTCTGTTATGTGTCTGTTTTTACAACAGAAGAAAACGTGTAACATTCAAAACTTTATTATGTTCTAAAAACTCACACATAATCCAGACGGACCCTACAATATTCAATGGGGACCCTCTATTCTGCTATGCAACGAGCCCGTTTTTACATTGGAACAGAGAAATGGAATATAAAAATTCTCATGTGAACGTAGCCTTAAAGTTTTAATAAAGTAGTCCCCAAGTGCTTGCAGTCATGTAAAATAAGAAAGCTAGATAGTACTGCTCCGGTCTCTGTGTTTTGGCTGCAGTGGTGACATCACAACTATAGTGCGCATCACCGCTGCAGTCAATCACTGAGCTCAGCTAACCGTACTGTTTTTATCGGCAAAGCCGCTGAGCTCAGTGACTGATTGCAGCAGTGATCTTATTTTATATGCAGCAAACGTTCGGAAATATTTGGGGATCGCTTTTCTAAAAGTGGAAAAGCCCTTTAACTCGGAATGTCAGTGAGCTCCTTTCGGCTGGGAGCTTGTAACCCGTATTTGTCTTTTTCTGAAATTCTTTGTGTTGATTAAATGACCACATAAATGTTCAGCTCACCTGTAATGTGGTCCGAGGTCATATATAAGCACAGAAAAGTACAGCTGAAAGCGTTAAGCCCCCCCATACACATAAGACTAATGTCGGAAGAACCTGTTAATATTAGCGGGATTTTCCAATGGTATAATGTGTATTGGGGCTTCCTGACTCTTCCACCGACAAATTATGTCAGGAGAGAGAAGGATCCAGTATGTCCAGTTTTGGGCTGCCTATCCTTTTTTTTTTCTTTGAGAAAGCTGCTGCCAAAAGAGTCTGACAGTGGTTTTCTCATAGAGAATTTATTTTATAGTATTGTACTTTATTGTATAGAACACACATGGCAAATAGTGAAATCTGTGGTATAAATCCACAGCAGAAATTGTCATCTTGTAAATTTAAATTCTGTAATGTAGGTCCATTTCTGCTGTTGGGAATGAAATTCCCTAAAATCTTATTCACTCTGCTGGTACACAGATCCATGGTAGAAAATCGTTGGTATTAGTACCCTTAAGGCAATGTTCTCACTATGAGCATTTAGTGAGTTTTTGATTGCACCATTTCATGCATTTTTGATATATTTCCACCACGAAAATGCACTAAAGACGTATATGTGCATTTTTTACCTGTGGAATTTCCGCACCTAATACAAGTCTGTGGGGAAATTCAGCACAGAAAACTCAGCGTACCTGAAAGGGAAATTGACATGCTGCGGATTTGAAACACGCACCGCAGGTCAGTTTACGCTATGTTAAAAAGAAGCTCCATGGGCATGAGATTTCTATAAATCCCATCCACTTTGCTGGAACTATAAAACACTGCAGCAAAAACACGCAGCGTCAAAAACGCACCAAAAGCTCGACGTGGGAACGTAGTCTTACAATACAGGAATTATCGTAATTTTTTTTTTTAAATCTGGAAAACCCCATAAATATCTATGATGCCTCATGATAACTAGAGTTATTGTAAGGTTAAGTTCCCACAATGACTTTTTGACGCTGCAGATTTTCACTGCACAAAAAATGCAGTGTCTTAGGCTATGTTCACACATCATGTTTTTTTCTGCATTCATTTTCTGCAGCAAAACCTGATCTCTTGCCAGGAGGTTGTTCAGGATTTTTGCTGCTGTTTTCTTGTTTTTTTTTTTTTTTTCGGTGCGTTTTTCAGCGTTTTTCTAGCGTTTTTTTTCACTGTCCTTTTGTCTCTGTTATGCATGTACATAAAGTTCAGTAAAAAAAAAAATCTCATTCTGGTTTATGCAAAAAAAAAGCTAAAAACCTGACACCTGCGTGTTTTGGTGCGTTTTTTTCATCACTCATTACTTCCAATGGGTGAAAAAAAATGCTGAAAGAAGTGACATGCCCTTTTAAAAAAACATTGCAAAGCACAAAATCCTGAACAAAAAAAAAAAACATGATGTGTGCATGAGATTTCTGGAATCTCATAGATTTTGCTGGTACTGCAAAACGCAGCTGAAAATTTGCATAAAAAAATGCTGAAAAAACCATGATGTGTGAACATGACCTTAGAGTTCCAGCAAAGTAGATGGGATTCAAAGAAATTTCTTGCACACTGTGCTTTATTTTTTACACAACGCATGATTGAAATTTGCAAAAAGTCAATTTTTCCTTGTGGGTACAGTGAGTTTTATGTCCCCATAGAATTTTATTAGGTGTGGAGAATCCACAGGTAAAATAACGCATGTAATCCGCACATGACTATCAATAAAGTTTTGTCAGAGGCAAATACCAAGAAGTATCAAAAACAAAGCAGATACCAAAAAAGACAAAAACACGATAAAAATGCATCTAAAAAAAAAAACCACAATGAAACAAATTAAAGTAATTTAATAGATGCCGAAAATCAAAAACTCACCAAATGGGAAATTAATCTGTTCATTTGCAGTCCTATGTAAGACCACAAAAAAGCACCTTCGGCTTTGCTATATCGTTACCATATAAATGAATGGACATGACCTGATATATATTTCTATGTGTCTGTATATAATTGGGTTTCTGCCTCCGTCCAGTCCATGCTGCATTCTAGCCGAAGGAAAATCTTCCAATAAATGTCATTAGCGGATGGAAAATGCAATATCTATATGCAATCTATAACAAGTGGACAAATACATGCAGAAAAAAAGATGACATTTGCACATTTTTCTGACATTTGCAACATGTTAGTGATAAAATCCTCTCCATACAGAAGGGTGAACATCTGATATACTGTAGAGGATAGATTTATACTAGGTAACATGCAAGAAACGACAGTCTATAGAGGTGAAGCCATATACCTAGATTACCTCTGGGGAGCATAGAGGATCCGACCACCAGACACGAGCCCCTCTCAGGAAGAAAACACTGCATCCTCCTATGTGGTGCACATATACTGTATTTTGGATGGCAGCTGGATGACTCATTGATCTGTAAAGGGGATTACAAGCCTAGTCCCCTCACATCCCTGAAATGCAGGACATCAATAGACATCAAAGGGACATGCCTGGCCAAGGTTAAACTGCTTAACACCGTCATTGCTGGGGAACAAGGAATGCAGAACAGTTCCCCACAAAGACCCAAAGCATTTTATTTCATTTAACAGGAAGTCATATTTACATACCTACAAGGTCATTCTCATTCTTCGACCTTTCAGACGTATTATCGGGCAGGTTACCATACAGCAGAGCATCGCAAGGAAGGGATTAGGGTCTGGAGGGCTGTTCCTTGCAATGTTACTATTATTATGTGAATGTTTATTACCAAATATTGAAAAGTTCTACAATTTTCTGATTTAATTTGTGTCTCCATTTCTCACCATTCCAGTTAATAAAATAATTTTGCTTAGATCCACAGGCTGCACTGGCACATTGCTAGGTATTCTATCTGCTGAGAAGTGGAGACAATACATTATTGCTAGGGATGAGTGGAGCTGTGGAAGGTTGGGTTCTGGTACCCACCCAAACTTTAGTCTTTTTCTCTCTCGCTCGCTCTCTGTCTCTCTTCCTCCTGTCTCTCTCTCTCTTCCTCCTGTCTCTCTCTTCCTCCTGTCTCTCTCTCTCTTCCTCCTCTCTGTCTCTCTCTCTTCCTCCTCTCTGTCTCTCTCGCTCTCTTCCTCCTCTCTGTCTCTCTCGCTCTCTTCCTCCTCTCTGTCTCTCTCTCTTCCTCCTGTCTCTCTCGCTCTCTTCCTCCTCTCTGTCTCTCTCGCTCTCTTCCTCCTCTCTGTCTCTCTCGCTCTCTTCCTCCTCTCTGTTTCTCTCGCTCTCTTCCTCCTCTCTGTTTCTCTTGCTCTCTTCCTCCTCTCTGTCTCTCTCGCTCTCTTCCTCCTCTGTCTCTCTTGCTCTCTTCCTCCTCTCTGTCTCTCTCTCTCTCTTCCTCCTCTCCGTCTCTCTCGCTCTCTTACTCCTCTCTGTCTCTCTCTCGCTCTCTTCCTCCTCTCTGTCTCTCTCTCTCGCTCTCTTCCTCCTCTCTGTCTCTCTCGCTCTCTTCCTCCTCTCTGTCTCTCTCTCGCTCTCTTCCTCCTCTCTGTCTCTCTCTCGCTCTCTTTCTCCTCTCTGTCTCTCTCTCTCTTCCTCCTCTCCGTCTCTCTCGCTCTCTTCCTCCTCTCTGTCTCTCTCTCTCTCTTCCTCCTCTCTGTCTCTCTCACTCTCTTCCTCCTCTCTGTCTCTCTCGCTCTCTTCCTCCTCTCTGTCTCTCTCGCTCTCTTCCTCCTCTCTGTCTCTCTCGCTCTCTTCCTCCTCTCTGTCTCTCTCGCTCTCTTCCTCCTCTCTGTCTCTCTCGCTCTCTTCCTCCTCTCTGTCTCTCTCGCTCTCTTCCTCCTCTCTGTCTCTCTCTCGCTCTCTTCCTCCTCTCTGTCTCTCTCTCGCTCTCTTCCTCCTCTCTGTCTCTCTCTCTCGCTCTCTTCCTCCTCTCTGTCTCTCTCGCTCTGGCCCTCCTTACCCACCTTTCCCTCTTCACACTTAGGCTATGTGCCCACGATGCAGAAATGCTCCGGATTTTTCCTGAGCGTTTCTGCATCTCCCTGGCAGAAAAAATGCATGCGGATTGTACATGCGGATTGTACATGCGGATTGTACATGCGGATTGTACATGCGGATTGTACATGCGTTTTCCTGCCAGGGACTTGCTGATGTGAAGTGTTCTTCACATGCATTTCCGCATGCGGGTTGACAAGCGATTTCCAAGCGATTTTAGCATCACTTGGAAAGTGCTTGACAACTTGGTCACACTATATAAATCTATGCAACCAGCATGGATTTATATAGTGTGACCTTAAAGAATGGTAAAAAATAAAAAAATAAATCTATACTTACCTTCCGATGGCCCCCGCAGTCTTGCTTCGCTCCGTCCTGGCTTGCCGGCAGCTCGCGGTACACTGAAGGACCTGCCGTCACATGACTAAATGACAGCACAGGTCCTTCAGTCCACCGCAATCTGCCGGCAAGCGAAGACAAGCGCAGCGGGGGCCATCAGAAGATAACTATAATATTTATTTTTTATTTTATTCTTTTTTTTACAGGTTCTATGGTACCCGGGTGCAGAGGAGAGTCTCCTCCTCTCCACACCCGGGTACCATCTGCACATTGAATCGCTTAATATCCGCATGTACAGATGCAGTGATGTGGATTCCATGCGTTCCAATGCAAGTCAAAGGCAGCGAAAACGCAGCGCTTCCGCAAAATAATTGGTAGTGCTGCGTTTTTTTCCGCAATGATAATCCGCAGCGGAAATTTCCGCAGCATGTGCACAGCACATCATTGGGGAACATGGCAGGCCTTCTACCATGCGTTTTTTAAGCGTTTCTGCAGCGTTTTTGCCGCTGCGGAAGCGCTTAAAAAAACGCATCGTGGGCACAAAGCCTAAAACGGACTTCTGGGAGAAGTCCATGTTCGTAGTTTAGCACCAGACACTAAATATCCAGTTTAAATCCCAAACTTTTAAATTTGGGTTCGCTCATCTCAAATTATTGCATTACAGACTTTCTAGTTTTGGTGCTTTTATGCCTGATTTTCACTTATGCCTTACCCAACTTTTAGTTTGCACCTTTTTTATTTATTATTTTATATGTGTTCGCCTGTTTTTGTTATTTTTAGGTTTAGCATTGTAGGAGTTTCCGGATGTTTATTTCAAATAATTTAATAATTGTGACTTTTTAAAACAGTTGCAAAATTTTTGCCCAAATGTACTCCAGGTCTGGAGAGATTTTACGGTATGTATGTCCGAAATATTTGTGAAAATTTGCGTCATTTTATCGAAACGTGACATTTTGATCAGTAGTTGGAAAAAAGGTTAAAGACAGAAATAAATTTTTTGATTTTGTTCCGAATTCATGAACCGCTTGCGCCATTCTAAAGAGTTTGGCACAAAAACAGCAGCGAATACCACAAGACAAAAAAAGTGACTTGAAAAAAGCAACAAATGATGAATCGGGGAGCTAAATGTATCAGCATGATTACTATAAGCAGCACACGTATCTCTAGCAGTTTGCTACAATGTATCGCTCTGCAGTGCACATTGCATATGTCGTAGAGCAGGGGTCCTCAAACTAAGGCCCGCGGGCCACATGCGGCTCGCCGAGGATGTTTCCACCGAGGATGTTTATCCGGCCCGCCGGGTGTTTTTGCCGCCGCTACCTGTCCTGCTTAGCAGATGACAGTTCAATGCCGGCGGGCCCTGTAATCGTGGGCGGAACGACGACGCGGCGAGTAAAGGCGATGCGCTGACACTCCGGAAGACAGCGCAGTCGACGTGATGACGTCACACGCCTGTGCCAGAAGTAGACAGAATCGAGCGGGCGCCTATTCAGAGCAGCGGGGGACATAGGTAAGTACTGGTATTTTTTATATTTTTAACACTGGGTCCGGTCTATCTTGCATATTGGGGACATTTACCTGCCTATTGGGGACCTATGCTGCCTATTGGGGACATTTATCTGCCTATTGGGGACCTATGCTGCCTATTGGGGACATTTACCTGCCTATTGGAGACATTTGCTGCCTATTGGGGACATTTACCTGCCTATTGGGGACCTATGCTGCCTATTAGGGATATTTACCTGCCTATTGGGGACCTATGCTGCCTATTGGGGACATTTACCTGCCTATTGGGTACATATGCTGCCTATTGGGGACATTTACCTGCCTATTGGGGACCTATGCTGCCTATTGGGAACATATACTGCCTATTGGAGACCTATGCTGCCTATTGGGGATATTTACCTGCCTATTGGGGACCTATGCTGCCTATTGGGGACATTTACCTGCCTATCGGGGACCTATGCTGCCTATTGGGGACATTTACCTGCCTATTGGGGACCTATGCTGCCTATTGGGAACATATGCTGCCTATTGGAGACCTATGCTGCCTATTGGGGATATTTACCTGCCTATTGAGGACCTATGCTGCCTATTGGGGACATTTACCTGCCTATTGGGGACCTATGCTGCCTATTGGGGATATTTACCTGCCTATTGGGGACCTATGCTGCCTATTAGGGATATTTACCTGCCTATTGGGGACCTATGCTGCCTATTGGGGACATCTACCTGCCTATTGGGTACATATGCTGCCTATTGGGGACATTTACCTGCCTATTGGGGACCTATGCTGCCTATTGGGGACCTATGCTGCCTATTGGGGACATTTACCTGCCTATTGGGGACCTATGCTGCCTATTGGGGACCTATGCTGCCTATTGGGGACATTTACCTGCCTATTGGGGACCTATGCTGCCTATTGGGGACATTTACCTGCCTATTGGGGACCTATGCTGCCTATTGGGAACATATGCTGCCTATTGGAGACCTATGCTGCCTATTGGGGATATTTACCTGCCTATTGAGGACCTATGCTGCCTATTGGAGATATTTACCTGCCTATTGGGGACCTATGCTGCCTATTAGGGATATTTACCTGCCTATTGGGGACCTATGCTGCCTATTGGGGACATCTACCTGCCTATTGGGTACATATGCTGCCTATTGGGGACATTTACCTGCCTATTGGGGACCTATGCTGCCTATTGGGGACATTTACCTGCCTATTGGGTACATATGCTGCCTATTGGGGACATTTACCTGCCTATTGGGGACCTATGCTGCCTATTGGGGACATTTACCTGCCTATTGGGGACCTATGCTGCCTATTGGGAACATATACTGCCTATTGGAGACCTATGCTGCCTATTGGGGACATTTACCTGCCTATCGGGGACCTATGCTGCCTATTGGGGACATTTACCTGCCTATTGGGGACCTATGCTGCCTATTGGGAACATATGCTGCCTATTGGAGACCTATGCTGCCTATTGGGGATATTTACCTGCCTATTGGGGACCTATGCTGCCTATTGGGGACATTTACCTGCCTATTGGGGACCTATGCTGCCTATTGGGGATATTTACCTGCCAATTGGGGACCTATGCTGCCTATTAGGGATATTTACCTGCCTATTGGGGACCTATGCTGCCTATTGGGGACATCTACCTGCCTATTGGGTACATATGCTGCCTATTGGGGACATTTACCTGCCTATTGGGGACCTATGCTGCCTATTGGGGACCTATGCTGCCTATTGGGAACATATGCTGCCTATTGGAGACCTATGCTGCCTATTGGGGATATTTACCTGCCTATTGGGGACCTATGCTGCCTATTGGGGACATTTACCTGCCTATTGGGTACATATGCTGCCTATTGGGGACATTTACCTGCCTATTGGGGACCTTTGCTGCCTATTGGGGACCTATGCTGCCTATTGGGAACATATGCTGCCTATTGGAGACCTATGCTGCCTATTGGGGATATTTACCTGCCTATTGGGGAGCTATGCTGCCTATTGGGGACATTTACCTGCCTATCGGGGACCTATGCTGCCTATTGGGGACATTTACCTGCCTTTTGGAGACCTATGCTGCCTATTGGGGATATTTACCTGCCTATTGGGGATATTTACCTGCCTATTAGGGACCTATGCTGCCTATTGGGGACATTTACCTGCCTATTGGGGACCTTTACCTGCCTATTGGGGACCTTTACCTGCCTATTGGGGACCTATGCTGCCTATTGGGGACATTTACCTGCCTATTGGGGACCTATGCTGCCTATTAGGGATATTTACCTGCCTATTGGGGACATTTACCTGCCTATTGGGTACATATGCTGCCTATTGGGGACATTTACCTGCTTATTGGGGACCTATGCTGCCTATTCGGAACATATACTGCCTATTGGAGACCTATGTTGCCTATTGGGGATATTTACCTGCCTATTGGGGACCTATGCTGCCTATTGGGGACATTTACCTGCCTATCGGGGACCTATGCTGCCTATTGGGGACATTTACCTGCCTATTGGGGACCTATGCTGCCTATTGGGAACATATGCTGCCTATTGGAGACCTATGCTGCCTATTGGGGATATTTACCTGCCTATTGGGGACCTATGCTGCCTATTGGGGACATTTACCTGCCTATTGGTGACCTATGCTGCCTATTGGGGATATTTACCTGCCTATTAGGGATATTTACCTGCCTATTGGGGACCTATGCTGCCTATTGGGGACATCTACCTGCCTATTGGGTACATATGCTGCCTATTGGGGACATTTACCTGCCTATTGGGGACCTATGCTGCCTATTGGGGACATTTACCTGCCTATTGGGGACCTATGCTGCCTATTGGGGACCTTTACCTGCCTATTGTGGACCTTTAACTGCCTATTGGGGACCTATGCTGCCTATTGGGGACATTTACCTGCCTATTGGGGACCTATGCTGCCTATTAGGGATATTTACCTGCCTATTGGGGACCTATGCTGCCTATTGGGGACATTTACCTGCCTATTGGGTACATATGCTGCCTATTGGGGACATTTACCTGCCTATTGGGGACCTATGCTGCCTATTGGGAACATATACTGCCTATTGGAGACCTATGCTGCCTATTGGGGACATTTACCTGCCTATCGGGGACCTATGCTGCCTATTGGGGACATTTACCTGCCTATTGGGGACCTATGCTGCCTATTGGGAACATATGCTGCCTATTGGAGACCTATGCTGCCTATTGGGGATATTTACCTGCCTATTGGGGACCTATGCTGCCTATTGGGGACATTTACCTGCCTATTGGGGACCTATGCTGCCTATTGGGGATATTTACCTGCCCATTGGGGACCTATGCTGCCTATTAGGGATATTTACCTGCCTATTGGGGACCTATGCTGCCTATTGGGGACATCTACCTGCCTATTGGGTACATATGCTGCCTATTGGGGACATTTACCTGCCTATTGGGGACCTATGCTGCCTATTGGGGACCCATGCTGCCTATTGGGAACATATGCTGCCTATTGGAGACCTATGCTGCCTATTGGGGATATTTATCTGCCTATTGGGGAGCTATGCTGCCTATTGGGGACATTTACCTGCCTATCGGGGACCTATGCTGCCTATTGGGGACATTTACCTGCCTATTGGGGACCTATGCTGCCTATTGGGGACCTATGCTGCCTATTGGGGACATTTACCTGCCTATTGGGGACCTATGCTGCCTATTGGGGATATTTACCTGCCTATTGGGGACCTATGCTGCCTATTAGGGATATTTACCTGCCTATTGGGGACCTATGCTGCCTATTGGGGACATCTACCTGCCTATTGGGTACATATGCTGCCTATTGGGGACATTTACCTGCCTATTGGGGACCTATGCTGCCTATTGGGGACCTATGCTGCCTATTGGGAACATATACTGCCTATTGGAGACCTATGCTGCCTATTGGGGATATTTACCTGCCTATTGGGGACCTATGCTGCCTATTGGGGACATTTACCTGCCTATTGGGTGCATATGCTGCCTATTGGGGACATTTACCTGCCTATTGGGGACCTATGCTGCCTATTGGGGACCTATGCTGCCTATTGGGAACATATGCTGCCTATTGAAGACCTATGCTGCCTATTGGGGATATTTACCTGCCTATTGGGGAGCTATGCTGCCTATTGGGGACATTTACCTGCCTATCGGGGACCTATGCTGCCTATTGGGGACATCTACCTGCCTATTGGAGACCTATGCTGCCTATTGGGGATATTTACCTGCCTATTGGGGATATTTACCTGCATATTAGGGACTTATGCTGCCTATTGGGGACATTTACCTGCCTATTGGGGACCTATGCTGCCTATTGGGGACCTTTACCTGCCTATTGGGGACCTTTACCTGCCTATTGGGGACCTATGCTGCCTATTGGAGACATTTACCTGCCTATTGGGGACCTATGCTGTCTATTGGGGACATTTACCTGCCTATTGGGGACATTTACCTGCCTATTGGGGACCTATGCTGTCTATTGGGGACATTTACCTGCCTATTGGGGACATTTACTTGCCTATTAGGAACCTATGCTGCCTATTGGGGACATTTACCTGCCTATTGGGGACTCTCGCACCACACCAGTCTGAGCCTGAGGTAATTTGTTAAAGAATGCCTTCTTTCTGTTCTCCAACCAGATCCAGACTAACTGATGTACACTTGCATCACTTGTTACGACTAGCAGTGACAAATATGGAACTGGACATTGACCATCTCATTAGCCAAAAGCAGGCCCATAGTTCCCATTGAAATACCGGTCAGTTTGTTGATTTAACTTTACTTCTTCTTCATTGTAAATATTATATTTGTTCCCATTTTTGTTTTTTTACTTCAAAATAAGATATGTGCAGTGTGCATAGGAATTTGTTCATAGTTTTTTTTTAAAACTATATTCCGGCCCTCCAATGGTCTGAGGGACAGTGAACTGGCCCCCTGTTTAAAAAGTTTGAGGACCCCCTGTCATAGAGCATCGCCTTGTGGGACCCTAATCTGTGGCTCGCGGCTGTCTGCTAGCTCAGTGCATTAGTGTCAGATCTAACAGATAGATATGTGTGGCACCCTGCTGTTCACAGGTACCACAGGACCCAAAAGGGTGCATGGACAGACTTCTCCACAAGAGGCCCTCATTACAAACAAACACCTCCACCCTTCCACCTCAGACCACCAGAGGGAGCCCTGTTAGGGATATATATATATGGAGGGTGGAGTTAGGCAGTTCAGTTAGTAGTTAGTCAGAGAGTGTGCTGCCACTGAGAGCAGTGAAGACGCAGCACATCTGCTGCTGTATTGAGGGCCCCGAGTGTGGCCGGAGGCAAGGAGGAGAGAAGAGAGGAGTTGAGGGGACAGAGGAGCATCATAGGCTCACCCCAAGACACAAACCGGACACCGGTCCGCGCCTACAGGGTCCTTTATACCCAGTAGGGATCACCGGCATACCAGGAGGACTACAAAGTCCCTGGTCGACCTGAAGCTAAACCCTTGACAGGACTAGGTACCACGAAGGCCCCGGCGTCCAGGGATAGTGGTTGCCAGAAAAAGGTCCTACTACCAAGCGACAGGTGAAGGAACAGCATGACACAGAAGCTAGGCCCAGTTGCAGGCTGGCCAGGAGCTTAGAGAGAGGGAGACACGGACCAGGAGGCGCTATACCCGCTCACTGGGGAGAAGTCCTGAAGTGCACCCTTCCTACCGAGTACCCTGGACCATACCTGACATCCGCACCTGTAAAGGTACTGAAGTGAGTCCCCTGTCTCTGTCAGTTACTCCTGCTGCGCCATCTCTCCTGCACTGCAAGCCCCAGCATCACCACCATTTGCACCTACACTGCCCCGGGGGCCCGCTCCACCTGTGGGGAGCAGAAACATCCCATCACCCCACGGAGGTCTGCAGCAGCGCCGGTAACAATTACCGGAAACCACAGGTGGCGTCACAAGACAAACTGTACACTAAAATCCCTTTTTAAAGAGAGACCCAGAGTATGGGCCCGGGAGCCGACTGCCGTGACCTCCTAAACAAGGCAAAAGGCCCGGGTACCGAGTCCCCTATATTCCCCCTGGGTGACACATCTCTTTCCTGGCGTTACAAACAGGATTTCGTGCCCGTTGCCACCGGGTACTGTGTGCCATATTTGAACTGTGTTTGAACTGTGGTGAACATCGCCGCCATTACCGCGCAGCCGCGCGGGAAGAAGAGGGGCGTAACTGCGGGAATCGGAGAGACGTGACTGCTGGAAGCGCGCGAAGCTCAAGCCCCGCCTCGCGCTCTGACGCAGCACCAGGAAGTATCAGGTCCTGGAAGGAGACCGTCGTCTGCGGAGCTGCGGCCTACCCGATTAAAGTAAAGGAGGTAGGCTACGGTTCACTAGGGGGGCGCAACCATGGCCGACTACCAGCAAAACGCCGGATCACCGGTAAACGCTCCCGATGCTCAACTTGCGCCCGGGGCTGCTCAGGTCGGAGCGGCCGCTCCACCAGCAGGGGTTGTGACTCCGTTGATACCCATGGCCCTGCGTATATCCCTGGAGCAAAATGGCTTCCCCAGTATGACGGCAAACCAGACACCCTGTCTGGATTCAAAAGGAAAATATGCGGTGTACTGGATATGTACTCAATGACTGGTAAACAGAGAGCCGCTGTTGTGCTGGGACAATTGACTGGTGCCGCAGAGCGGGAAGTTGAAACCTGGCCAGCCGCAGACCAGGATCAGTATCCATTATCTTTAAGAGACTGCAAACTGTGTTTGCAAACCGCACTGAGACAGATCTCCGGATGAGGTTCTACCACTGTACCCAGAAACCTGAGGACAGTATCTGGGACTATGCCTGGCGCTTACAGGAAGCCCTGCGGGTCCTGAAACAGGTTAGTCCAGCCAGCATACATGGTGAGGACAAAATGCTGACAGAACAGTTCATCCAGGGGTTGAGGTCCCAAGAGGAGAGCAGAATCGTACGGTAGTGGGCCTTAGATCATCCAAATGCCACCTGAAGGACATGGATATTAAGGGTCTGCAGCCCCTGGAACCAACAGATTCTGCTATTCAGCGTTACCAGGGTGGGGCCACCCCAGTGTCCGCAGCACCTACTGCTCCTTCATTAACGGCTGAAACAAAAATGCAAACAGTGCACCCTAGCGAACTGGACAGCCTGCGCTCTGAAGTGCGTCAGCTGAGTAAAACCCTAACCACTGTCCTGAGCACCTTGCAGCTACAGACGGAGCCGGAAGGAAGGATCCTACTCGCCGACAGTCCTGAGGATGTCCCCTGGATAAGGAGAAGAAGGAGGACAACGCCACCCCGTGGGAGGACCAACGACCAACGTCGCCCTCCAGGAGACTTCATCTGCTACCGTTGCCACAAGGCAGGCCACACCGCGCGGGACTGTCCTTTAAATGGGCAAACCCTGGGGCCAAGGGCCGACACCCAGGAGTAAATCAATCAGGCCCATCAAGCTGGTACGACCGGTTTGTAGGAGGAAGGCCTTTCCTGTCCATCGTGCTAGACGGCATAGCAACACCTGCATTACTGGACACCGGCTCACAGGTAACCATCATACCTGATGTCCTCTACAAAACGTACTGGTCCATAGATGAACTCCACCCGCCAGCCCTGAACCTCTCTGTGTATGCCTCTAACGGCCTTCCTCTTAACCTAGTAGGGGTTAAGGACGTGACAGTGAAGGTGGGGAGAGTGGAACTAAAGGACCAAGGACTAATTGTTATAGAATCTAATCCTGGTGATACCAATCCGTATATGATACTTGGTACAAATATTGTTGGTAACTGTTTGGGAGAAGTGTTGTTTTTACTCCAACAGATTTCTGACACTGCCAAACCAGGGCAGAGGAAGGTTCTCCAGAAATAAATTCGAGCCCTCCTGTACCAGCAACAGGTAAAACTAACAGGTGGTGAGATTGGTAATGTACAGGTGACAGACCCGATACCCATTGTGATTCCCCCAATGAGTGAGATGCTGATTTGGTGTAGAGCAGCAATAGGTCTCAAGGGATAGAACTACCAGGTGGTAGTGGAGCCCGTTAGCTCAGAGCACAGACTTACACTCCTAACTGCTAGAGGGGTAGTTGATGTACGCAATGGGAGGGTACCTCTACGTCTCCTAAATTGTGGGGAGGAGGAAGTCAAATTGCCAAGTTACGCCACTGTTGCCAGACTGTATACTGTGAGTAATGATGCCTTACACACAGTGGAATCCTTGACCCCACCAGATACAGTGGAGGACAATGACTCCGAAGCTCAGCTGGAGGATTGGTGTCAACAACTCCATGTTGGGACTGACGCCACCCCTGTCCATCAGAAACACAGTGTTTACAGAGTGGTTCAGGAATATGAACAAGTGTTTAGTAAGCACCCACTTGATTTTGGAAGGGTTAAAGGGGTACAACACAACATACACACCGGTAACCATCCACCCACTAAGGAGTGTTACAGACCCATACCACCAGCACATTACCAAAAAGCCAAAGAAATTTTGCATGACATGAAAAAGGCAGGGGTAGTAAGGGATAGGTGTAGCCCCTGGGCAGCTCCCCTGGTCCTGGTCATGGAAGAAGGATGGTAGCATGTGGATGTGTGTAGATTATAGACAAATTAATCGAATAACACATAAAAATGCATACCCTTTGCCCCGTATAGAGGAATCCCTGGCTGCACTAAAATCTGCCAATTACTTCTCTACATTGGATCTCACTAGCGGGTACTGGCAAGTCTCTGTTGCTGAGGAAGACCGGGAGAAGACAGCCTTCACCACCCCGATGGGATTATGCGAGTTCAACAGTATGTCGTTTGGGCTCTGCAACGCCCCCGGGACATTCCAGAGGCTGATGGAGTGTTGCTTAGGACACCGGAACTTTGAGACAGTGCTGCTGTACCTGGATGACGTTATTGTGTACTCGAGGACGTATGAAGACAATCTGAAGCACCTGGCGGAGGTATTTGAAGCATTGTCCCGGTATGGCATGAAACTAAAACCTTCTAAATGCCACCTTGCTCAAGCAGAAGGTTCAGTACCTGGGACACGTAGTCAGCTCAGAGGGAGTAGCACCAGACCCGGAGAAGGTCACTGCCATCCAGAAGTGGCCTGAACCGAGAAGCATCAAAGAGGTACGGCAATTCCTGGGACTGGTCGGATACTACAGGAGGTTCATAAAGGACTATACCAAAAAGGCAGCACCTTTACAAGATCTCCTGGTAGGACAGTCCAAGAGAGGTAAAAGTCCCCCATTCCAGTGGGGTAAGGAACAGGCTGAATCCTTTGCAGAAATGAAGGAAGTCCTAACTGGTGAAGAAATCCTGGCTTACCCTGACTACAGCCAGCCTTTTCTGCTGTACACCGACGCCAGCAACGAGGGACTGGCAGCTGTGTTGTCCCAGAAGCAAAATGACAGAGAAAAGGTAATTGCGTATGCCAGTAGGAAGCTTCGCCCTACTGACAGGAACTCGGAGAATTACAGTTCCTTCAAGCTGGAGTTCCTGGCCTTGGTCTGGGCTATCACTGAAAGGTTCAAGCATTACCTAGCTTCAACGAAATTGACAGTCTTTGCTGACAATAATCCCTTGACACACCTGGAGACAGCCAGGTTGGGAGCTATGGAACAGAGTTGGGTGGCCAGACTGTCGAATTATCAGTTCACAATCAAGTACCGGGCAGGTCACAAGAACACCAATGCAGATGCCCTGTCAAGGATGCCCCACCAGTTAGACACCGAGGATGAAGTGGATGATCTCAAAGAAATTGAACTACCTGCTTTCCACAGAAATGGAATGATCCACAAGCAGCACGCCTCCAGAAGATGTCATGGTAGGACGCCAAATCCTTTACCTCATCACAGTTGGAAGGAGACCTAGGACAGAGACCCGGTTGTCAGCCTCATCAAAAGACTGATAACCCAAGAAGGTTCTCACCTGGAGAAGGATGCTCCTCCACAAGCCAAACACCTGTGGAATGAGAGAAGCCGGCTGTTCATCTACAGAGAGAAGCTGTGCAGAAGGTATGTCAACCCAAAGACCCATGAAATGGTGTGCAGATTGTTGTACCCAGGAGAGATATCCAGATGGTGTTGGAGGCCTACCACGACCAAGCAGGTCACTTTGGCTGGGGGTTGGAATGTGGAGTTCCATAGAGCGGTGGTGCCGGAATTGTCGGCCCTGTAGCCTTAGAAGAAAAGAGTACGGCAGCCAGAAAGCACACTTGCAGTCCATCAAAACAACCCAACCCCTGGAGATTGTCGCTCTGGATCACGTCAAACTATCACCCAGCAGATCAGGCTACTCCTATGCCCTGACCATGGTGGATCACTACTGTATTCCCGGTTCCTGGTGGTAGCCCCTGTCAAGGACCTGACAGCGGAAACTGCGGCAAGAACGTTCCAAGCCTACTTCTGCAGACCCCATGGATATCCGGAAAAGGTGCTCACAGATCAAGGCCCTGCTTTCAAAGCTGAGCTATTCAAGGAATTCTGCCACCTGTGTGGATGCAAGAAGATCCGGACTACGCCATATCATCCGCAGACCAACGGTATGTGCGAGAAAATGAACAACATCGTTATAGACCTGTTGAAAACCCTACCCTTGGAAGAAAGGAACCAGTGGCCAGAAAAGCTACCTGACCTAGTGGACATGCATAACCACATACCCATGAGTTCTACAAATTGTACCCCAGCGTACCTCATGAGAGCAAGACCTGGAAAATTGCCCATGGACCTGGAACTCGGAGTGGTAGAACCTGCTGCAGATACGTCCACTGAAGATTGGGACACAAGTCGGCAAGAGCAGTACAGGAAGGTACAGGCCTGTGTCGAAGACAGTCTAAACAAGGTGAGGGAAAGACAGGAAGAGCAGTACAATAAACATGCACCAGCAGAACCCTTGGCACCTGGAGAGATAGTGCTGAAGCGGAAAAGAAGAGGTCACAAGCTCAATGACCAGTGGGAAAGAGAGCCCTACACAGTGTTGAACTCCAGATTTGACAACAGTAAAACCTGCCTGGTCAGTAAGGATGGAGGTAAGACAACCGCAACAGTCTCAAGAGACCACTTGAAAGTGTGCCCAGGTCTACTGAAGACAACGGAGGAAGAAGTACCTCCTATAGCACCGGAAGAACCCAAGGAAGATGTGCTTCACACAGTTCTAGGAGATTTCCCTGCGGACTGGCCTCAACTTGATGGAGCAGTTATTATACCACTAATACACTTCTATCAACCACAAGAAGAACCTGTGAGCGCCCTAGAGGAACCTGCTCAGGAACAGGAAGAGTCCCCACTCAGAGGAGGATCACCCGTTGAAGCAGAGCCTGAAGGCCCAGTAATCAGTGCACTTGCCTGTCCCATAGAGAGATTGAGGCAGTTTTATAATCTACCAGCACATACACCGGATAGGTTAGCAGAGAGTGCATGCACAGACATCAGTATCACTCCAGTGCTACGAAGGTCCACACGCAGCACACAAGGCAAAATCCCTGCCAGGTTTAGGGATTAAAATACAAAATGCCTAAAGTATAAATGGTTACCCAGTTGGGTATTGCCTATTGTTTATTGTGTAAACTGAAATTAATGTGTGCCTGTAGTTACCCGTCAGGGTACAGAGACTTGTAGGCTGAGGACTGTGAGCAGCCATAAACTGTCCTTGTAAATAGTTGCACTCATCAAAAGTGCCCCCCTTATTTGACCACTGAACAAAAACCCGTTTGGCGTGGCCGAAGACGTGGTCCAACACCTGGATCACTTATGCTCTGTTGCCACGCCCAGGGCCTACGTTGAGGGTTTTCAGGCAGGTCCCTCATGTTACTAATTTTTACACTTTCTTCGGTGAAATGGACACCGGGTTACGGGACTTACTGTAACTTTATTATTGTTATTGTTATTGTTATTATTATAATTATTGTTGTAACCTGTTACAAAATGCTTCAGTCCAGGAGTACTGAATTGTACTAGGGGGTAATGTGGCACCCTGCTGTTCACAGGTACCACAGGACCCAAAAGGGTGCATGGACGGACTTCTCCACAAGAGGCCCTCATTACAAACAAACACCTCCACCCTTCCACCTCTGACCACCAGAGGGAGCCCTGTTAGGGATATATACAGTACAGACCAAAAGTTTGGACACACCTTCTCATTTAAAGATTTTTCTGTATTTTCATGACTTTGAAAATTGTACATTCACACTGAAGGCATCAAAACTATGAATTAACACAAGTGGAATTATATACTTAACAAAAAAGTGTGAAACAACTGAAAATATGTCTTATATTCTAGGTTCTTCAAAGTAGCCACCTTTTGCTTTGATGACTGCTTTGCACACTCTTGGCATTCTCTTGATGAGCTTCAAGAGGTAGTCACTGGAAATGGTCTTCTAACAGTCTTGAAGGAGTTCCCAGAGATGCTTAGCACTTGTTGGCCCTTTTGCCTTCACTCTGCAGTCCTGCTCACCCCAAACCATCTCGATTGGGTTCAGATCTGGTGACTGTGGAGGCCAGGTCATCTGGCGTAGCACCCCATCACTCTCCTTCTTGGTCAAATAGCCCTTACACAGACTGGAGGTGTGTTTGGGGTCATTGTTCTGTTGAAAAATAAATGATGGTCCAACTAAACGCAAACCGGATGCAATAGCATGCCGCTGCAAGATGCTGTGGTAGCCATGCTGGTTCAGTATGCCTTCAATTTTGAATAAATCCCCAACAGTGTCACCAGCAAAGCACCCCCACACCATCACACCTCCTCCTCCATGCTTCACGGTGGGAACCAGGCATGTAGAGTCTATCCGTTCACCTTTTCTGTGTCGCACAAAGACACGGTGGAATGGAACCAAAGATCTCAAATTTGGACTCATCAGACCAAAGCACAGATTTCCACTGGTCTAATGTCCGTTCCGTGTGTTCTTTAGCCCAAACAAATCTCCTCTGCTTGTTGCCTGTCCTTAGCAGTAGTTAATAGCAGCTATTTTACCATGAAGGCCTGCTGCACAAAGTCTCCTCTTAAAATTTGTTGTAGAGATGTGTCTGCTGCTAGTACTCTGTGTGGCATTGACCTGGTCTCTAATCTGTGCTGCTGATAACCTGTGATTTCTGAGGCTGGTGACTCGGATAAACTTATCCTCAGAAGCAGAGGTGACTCTTGGTCTTTCTTTCCTGGGGCGGTCCTTATGTGAGCCAGTTTCTTTCTAGCGCTTGATGGTTTTGGCAACTGAACTTGGGGACACATTCAAAGTTTGCCCAATTTTTTGGACTGACTGACCTTCATTTCTTAAAGTAATGATGGCCACTCGTTTTTCTTTACTTAGCTGTTTTTTTCTTGCCATAATACAAATTCTAACAGTCTATTCAGTAGGACTATCAGCTGTGTGTCCACCTGACTTCTGTACAACACAACTGATGGTCCCAACCCCATTTATAAGGCAAGAAATCCCACTTATTAAACCTGACAGGGCACACTTGTGAAGTGAAAACCATTTCCGGTGACTACCTCTTGAAGCTCATCAAGAGAATGCCAAGAGTGTGCAAAGCAGTCATCAAAGCAAAAGGTAGCTAGTTTGAAAAACCTATAATATAAGACATATTTTCAGTTGTTTCACACTTTTTTGCTAAGTATACAATTACACATGTGTTAATTCATAGTTTTTGATGCCTTCAGTGTGAATGTACAATTTTCAAAGCCATGAAAATACAGAAAAATCTTTAAATGAGGTGTGTCCAAACTTTTGGTCTATACTGTATATGGAGGGTGGAGTTAGGCACTTCAGTTAGTAGTTAGTCAGAGAGTGTGCTGCCACTGAGAGCAGTGAAGACCCAGCACGTCTGCTGCTGTATTGAGGGCCCCGAGTGTAGCCGGAGGAGAGAGGAGTTGAGGGGGCAGAGGAGCATCATAGGCTCACCCCAAGACACAAACCGGACACCGGGTCCGCGCCTACAGGGTCCTTTATACCCAGTAAGGAACACCAGCATACCAGGAGGACTACAAGTCCCTGGTCGACCTGAAGCTAAACCCTTGACAGGACTAGGAACCACGAAGGCCCCGGCGTCCAGGGATAGTGGTTGCCAGAAATAGGTCCTACTACCAAGCGACAGGTGAAGGAACAGCATGACACAGAAGCTAGGCCCAGTTGCAGGCTGGCCAGGAGCTTAGAGAGAGGGAGACACGGACCAGGAGGCCTTATACCAGCTCACTGGGGAGAAGTCCTGAAGTGCACCCTTCCTACCGAGTACCCTGGACCGTACCTGACATCCGCACCTGTAAAGGTACTGAAGTGAATCCCCTGTCTCTGTCAGTTACTCCTGCTGCGCCATCTCTCCTGCACTGCAAGCCCCAGCATCACCACCATTTGCACCTACACTGCCCCGGGGGCCCGCTCCGTCTGTGGGGAGCAGAAACATCCCAGCTGCCATCCCATCATCCCCCGGAGGTCTGCAGCAGCGCCGGTAACCATTACTGGAAACCACAGGTGGCGTCACGAGACAAACTGTACACTAAAACCCCTTTTTAAAGAGAGACCCAGAGTACAGGCCCTGGGAGCCGACTGCCATGACCTCCTCTACAAGGTAAAAGGCCCGGGTACCGAGTCCCCTATATTCCCCCTGGGTCTGGGTGACACATATGCAAAGCAGGGTCCACCTTTGTGAGTAGCCTCGCTGTTGCGCTCACCTATTAAAAAACCCCTCTGTCCTACCTTTAAACAGACATGCAGAGTGTGTCGCCAAGTCTGCCGCTGCCCTCCACAGAAGACTATCTTGCGATGTGCATATAATCGCTGCTGGGGTGGAGAAATAAATGTGGTAAAGTGGAGGTTGGATTATACTGCTGATTGGAGGAGGGGTGCTTGAAGGTAGCTCCTGTGGAGGCGGGCACTGGATGTCAATGCTGTGGTGGAGGCAGGGGGAAATAGATGTCAATATCATAGGGGGTCTCTGGATATCACTACTGAAGTGTGTTTTGTAAGCGGGTTTTTGGGATAGTGATGGGGGGAGCTCTGAATGTCACTGCTGTGAGTGTGGGGTGCACCAGTACTTTCTTCTTTTCTACTGGTAACATAGCTTTTATGATTGCTGTCCATAGACTATGGGAAGAAACTGTCTCAGAAGTGCTACCTATTGAAGGCCACACCCTATAAATTAAAGTCCAAGGTTTGCAACAAGACTGAAGATATTAGCCAAGTCAGAGAATAATCTACTTACTGCTGTTTGGGGGTGTTTGCCCCTCATCAGTCTGGAGATACACTGGCTTTGCTAATATTACCAGTCATGCTTCAAGGCTTGTTGAGAAGTGGGACAGTGACTCCAGTTGACAGCTACCTCCAATGAGTGCCAGCTGTCAGACAGTTTCTTTCCTCTGGAGACAGCTAATTTGCATACTATTGTATCCCATGGAGCATAGCTATACTGAGCAGGTCTACTGAAAGGGATTTTCCGGTTTCAGAAAACTCTTATCTCCATGTGCAGTTTGATATAAAGAAAAAAAAAGTGTGCTTCGCGCACCCTCACTAGATCCAGTGTTGAACCTCCACCGCTGCTACTGGTGTCTGTCATTGTCTGCAGTGCTGATGTCACTTTGACAGCACCAAAGCCAACAAATTAGCTCAGTAGGTCTTTGTCACGCAAGGTGAGGGAAAGAATAAGTGTACAACGACAGGAAGAGGAGGAAGGGAGCCCAACAACTAGGGAAAGGAGGAGTGGAGACCCCTAGGCAGATCTAATATCACCCTGGCTACCCTATCATCCCTATATTGGTTCTGCACCAATCGCCAAGCAGGAACCTAAGCCCTGAATGTTCCTAGAGCTTGGCCCTGGATAGGGAAAGAATGGGGTGAGCACTAGTCAGGCCCCACTACAAACTAAAGACAACAAGGTAAACAAACAAAGGGGATACATTTAGCTTGAGCAGATACCAGAGAGATAAAGCCAACTGTCCTCAAAGGGCACCAAAGATGAGACTAGCCGACTGCCAGTACTCCAAGTCTGCACAGAGGTACATAGAACTATCACTGGCAACTCTCTGGAGAAACTGAAAGTATTTAACTACTAAGCAAGGGTGTGTCAATCAGCAGCAGAAGGTGGAGGTCGCTGCTGGGTCCTAAAGGAAGAAGGATACTACAGAGATGAGAGGATCAAGAAGGTGTCTGCAATGCCAAGCACAGTGACCTTCTACAGCCGGCTCCAGAGCGACTGTCTGTCACACCTGACACACCCATGACACTGTAAGCGACTCATGTCGTTTACTCAGGCAGAACCGTAGAGCGCAACAATTGGCTGCAGCTCTGTCAACGTGACTTAGGCGCTGCAGACAATAACAATCCCCCAAGAGCAGTGGCAGAGACTCCGCACCGGACAGGGGCGGGCAAGTAGACCATAGCCAGTTTTAGGTTTTCTGGTTTCAGTAAGCCCCTATGTAAATAAACCTACTGGTGCACACAGACAGAGGTTGCATAATTTTTGCACAAATACCCTTTGTGCCAAATTTTGCAATGCTTTGATGCTATAAATCTGGTGTAGTGAGATGATAAAGTTCCCTCTTTGTGCTTCACCTATTCTTATGGTAAAACTGTGACAATTGCAGGATGGTTCTCAGCTCCTGCAGTAAATACCGCAGCCTAACCGCTACATGTACAGGCAATCATAATACGGATATTATTATTTAATGGCCTTCAGCTCGATCTCAAGCCATGGCTACTTGATGGATGAACGCTCTGTAGGAAGATTGATCTTGTGCTGTCTTAGATAGGTCCACTAGGGTCTTCTCCGCCGTTATCTTGATAGTATCAAGCCATCGAGTTGCTGGTCTTCCTCTTCGACTTGTTCCTTCTATTCTTCCGATCATGATGTCCTTCTCCAGGGAATCATCATATTTTTGGCTGACTAATATATTTATCACTCCAATAATACTTTTGTCTTATAAATGTGAGATTTGATTTGAATGATGAAGCCGTGAGTTTGGAAATCAAGACTTCAAGGCACTGGCTGAAGTCAAGAGTATTAACTCAAGAACAGCTGCACAAAGAATTGTCCGACATAAGCAAACGGCCCGGTTGATGTTTTATCACAGGAATTGCATATCTGATCACAGAGACATTGGAAGAATGTCGTATTTGGCAGGATTTAAAACACATAGGTCAACATATATGAAGCTTAGGAAAGCCAACAGAAGCTTAAGGGGGCTTGTGAGAATGTAACCCATGAAAAGTTCCCACTGTATCTTCATGTTATATGTCAGTGCTATTATATCAAAAGCCATCTAATGAAACAGGGGACAAACAAGTCTTCCAAGTTTACTGAAAATCGCTGGTATTACTGTGTCCTGCCTGCCGATGCTGAACTGATAGAGTTCACAGTATACTTTACATACATGGCACATTCACATTGGAGGCTTACCTGCCAAGAAAAAAAAAAATGCTATCATGTGGGCACTGCAGTATGGTTTATAGTAGATATACAAAGATTCTACTTAAAGAGAACCTGTCAGCACAGTTTTGCATGTTAACCCCTTCATGATCGGGTTATTTTCCGTTTTTTTTTTTTAGTTTTCGTTTTTTCCTCCCCTTCTTCCAAGAGCCTAACTTTTTAATTTTTCCATTCCCATAGCCGTATGAAGGTTTGTTTTTTGCGGGATAAGCTGTACTTTTGAATGACACCATTCATTGTATCATGTGATGCACTAGAAAGCAGGAAAAAAATCCAAATGCGTTGAAATTTGCAAATCAAGTGCAATTTCACAATTGTTTTTTAGGTTTTATATTTACCATGCTCACTAGATGGTAAAACTGACCTGGCAATATGATTCTCCAGGTCAGTACAAGTTTGTAGATACCAAACATGTATTGTTTTTTTTTAAGTGGAGAAAAAAATTTGAGAAATGTAATAAAATAAATTGTTTTGCTTTTGTCACCATTTTCCGAGACCCGTAATGTTTTAAATTTTCAGGATCTGAGGCTGTTTGAGAGCTTACTTTTTGCACCCTCATGTTTTTACTGATACCATTTTGGGGTAGTTACGATGTTTTGATCACCTTTCATTGCAATGTTGCAGTGGCCAAAATAGCGTAATTCTGGCATTTCGATCTTTTCACCGATTGGATTAATTCATTTTATATTTTGCTAGATCAGACTTTTATAAACGTATCAATACCAAATATGTGTATTTTTTTCTAATTGTTTTATTTTTAATTGGTGAAAAGGGAGGTGATTTGACGCAATCACGTCACGGGCGTGCCAATGAGCATGTGAAATGGTACGCCTCTCTGTCTATGCGTGTTAAATGCTGCTGTCAGAGATTGATAATGAAATGGCGCTGATGGAGGCGCATGCGCAGATTGAGATCTCTAAAGGACGTTATTGAGCTGGATCTCAATCTGTGCATGCGCCACTACCATGTCAGGATTCCAGTTGTCCTTCTATAGTTTGACCAATAGTGGCTGCTATTGTTCACCTTAATAATTGTGCTGCAATCCCACTCCTTACCACTGGAGGCTGCTGTTGTGTTCGGCAATTGCCTTTTACTAAGATGGCAGATTCTGAACCTGTGGGATCTTGTTTCCTGTTTGTGCTTACTTAAAGCCGCATGGCTCTCACTCTTTGCTTGAGTACTTGTCTAGCTGTTAGCTTAGTTTCCAGTCTCCAAGCTCCTGAACATTCTTACCTAGATTGTTCTCACCTATCTACGAATGGTTTCCTACAACTCCTTTTGCTAACTACAAGAACTTCTACTATCGCTTGCTGTTCCTGCTTGTGCTCTTTCGGCCACTGGTTTCCAGCAGTACTACGCCAGTATCGTAACATACTGACACCATTTTACTGAAGATAGCCGGGAGGTTAATCGGCTCATGCGCCACCACCGACACCATTTTATTGAAGATTTCTGGTAGGTCAATCTGCGCAAGCGCCAACTGCAGCGAGGGCGGCGTTGGCACAAACTTTCAAACAGGAGGCAAGTCACTTACAAAGCAGTGACCTGCGATACAGAAACCAGAGGTAGGTGGAGGGGCCGAGGTAGGAGCCGAATACCCTACCCACAGTCCCACCTCTATGCACCTATAGCTTTTTACATCAAAACTTCAAATGCTGATTAAAGAACAACCACCATGCGAATTTCTTCACTAAAGGAGTCTACTGAATAACAGCGCCATTATGGCCATGCCTTTACTTTAACATGCAAAATCGTGCGACAGATTCTCTTTACAGGGTTGTCTCAACTTCTTAAGTGGGTAAAATTGTAAAGTGCCTGTAAAAACAAGCAACTTTGCAATTGACCTCTTATTATGACGCTGGTCTGAACTAGCAATCTTCAGGCACGAAAAAAGAAAGTAGTTTTGACAACCCCTTCAACATTGCTCTCAGTTAGCCTTTGATGAAATAAAGCATACATGTCAGGGAAGACACATTTCATGCCTTTCCTGCAATATCAAGTAACTGACAATGAAAAGGTTATAACAATGATGATACGTAAAGAACTTCCTACACAACACTAACACATGTATTATGGACATCACTCATATCTCCTGAATGTAGTCAAAGCATACCTGCCCTTTCAGGTGACTTTTCTAAATGAGCTGTCACGTGTTTGTAAACGAAGAATGACACTATTTATGGCAATTCAATTTTTTTTTTTACCAGTGTTCCCCTCTGCAGGGTCTATAAAGTAATTTTCAGTTGTTTCTGAGCTAGGGGGTAGAGACTAGCTGCTATATTGCCTCCCATGAACAGTACACTGAGACAGGGATTATTGCTCTCCTTTTACATGCATGTAGCTTATGTTCAGAATCAGCAACATGAAAGACATGTGTGTGTGTGTATGTATATGTATATATATATATATATATATATATATATATATATATATATATATATATATGTGACGCTCTCAGCCCTGCCCTGGGAAGATGGTGGTACTCGGAGCCGGGTCAGATGTTGAGGAGGATGCAGCCATGACCTGGACCCGTTCCGTGCCCAGGGCCGTCACATTGAAAATGGAGTTAGGGCTATCCGGGTTGAGTGGTAATTGTCGACTATGCCACCTGTGGTGTCTGGTGATGCGCCACTGTGGCACCCCAGGGGTCTAGTTTCCACAGTAATAGCAATATTACGTCTGGGAGCAGGTGGGAGGTCTCCTGGTCAGGAATCCTATGCATGCCACACCTCCTGCCCAGTCCTGGGAGGGGAAGAACTTCCCCTATACTGGGGCTGAGGCAGGGTTAGAGAGAAGGAAAAGAGGAGAAGAGGAGTCCCAGACAGAGACACAGTCTGGTCTGGAGAGGAGCAGCTATAGGAAAGAAAGATCAGGAGCTCAGTGGGAGCAGTGCTAAAAGGAGTCAGGGGCTGGAAGCTGTAGAGCTCGCCCTGATTGAAGAGTTCTCACCGGACCCGGAGTCCGAGGCTGTGGGGACTAATCCTTACCCAGCAGCAGAAATCGACCGGCAGGGGATTTCAGGTCCTCTGGCCAAGAAACCTGAAGGCACGGTCACACGCAAGGGACCAGCACCGCCGTCGTGGAGCGGAAGCTACCAGAAGGCCCCGAGTCACCGGCCATACGGGTGAGCACCACACGGTACACTCAGGGACGTGGGCTACTTTTACCCGCCTCTAGCAAGGTAGCCAGAAGAGTACAATTAGTTGGGGAGGCCTACAACTCCGCCTGGCCAGGGGAGATCCCATCTGCTCACGGACTGACCAGGCCCCGATCGCTAGCCAGTACTCCGGGAGGGTCTATCTTTGCCACCAGTAAAGACCCTGAACTACACCGCACCGTCTCTGAGTGGTTCCTGCTACCTGCATGCTATTCTGGTACCCCCCTTCAAACACGTCGGTTGCCCTGAGGCCATACCCCTCCCGTTGGGGGTTATACCATCTACGCTGCACAATCGTACCACCGGCCTCAGCGGTCTGCCCTGCAGCGGCGGCCTCATAGCCGCATTCAACGGGTGGCGTAGTCGAACACCGTACCATCTTCTGCTAAACTCTGCCACTCAGCTTGACTCCCTGGGCACGGACCGGGTCACCGCCACGAGACTACTACCCCTATCAGATCCGGCTCCGGGTAGGCTCCCGCGTGCGCAACGCTGCGCGACTCAGGCCCAGGGGCGCGTCAACTTTGGCGTAGTCGGCAGGATCCCGTGCCCGCAACCACCGGGTACTGCGTGCCTGAAAGAAGACTGTTAAACTTACCTGTGGTGAAGATTCCCGCCATCCGGCGCCATCTTCTGCCTTCTTCCCGCCATCCGTGAAGTTTTCCCGCCATCCGGCGCCATCTTCTGCCTTCTTCCCGCCATCCGTGGAGTTTTCTCGCCGTTGGACGCCATCTTGAGGACGCCGCGCGGGAAGAAGAGGGGCGTGGACTCTGAAAGCGCGCGAGAACTGAAGCCCCGCCTCACGTCCGGACGTTGCGTAAGGTCCTGGAAGGAGCCCAGCAGACGCCGACGTCACAGGAGCGCGACGGAAGGTCCTCAACCCTGACGATCCACTGCGGAACCGCGGCCTACGGAAGAGGATCATCGCAAGGTAGGCCACGGTCCACTAGGGGGGAGAAGGATGTCGGATACGGAGGAGAGCTACACTGCCACAGCCACCGCCAGCGCCGCCGCTGTTGCGGTCATGCCTTTCACCATGCCCTATATCCCGGGGGCAGCCTGGCTACCCCAGTACTCAGGGGAGTCACATACCCTGAATGACTATAGAGAAAAGCTGGATAGCCTCTTCCAGGTGTACCCCCTCACAGAAGAGCAAAAAGTGAGCATCCTGGTGGCCCAACTAACCGGGGCAGCCCAAAGGGAGGTAAAGTCCTGGCCACCTGGGAGGAGGACTGTCGCAGGGATATTAACCCGGCTGAAGGACACCTTTGATACCCGCACCTCAGCCGAGATTAAGCTTAGATTCTACGGGTGCAAACAGCGAGCACATGAGAATATAAGGGACTATGCACTAAACCTACAAGAGGCCCTGAGAGCAATTAAGCAGACCGACCCTGACGGCGTGGGAAACGAGGACAGGCTGTTGACCGAACAATTTATAGAGGGACTATATTGCAATGCCCACCGAACCCAGTTGCGGGCAATGGCCTTACAGGATCCTCATCTGGACTTTGCACAGTTCAAGGACAGAGCCATCCGGGTGCTCCGAGAACCGGCACCGGGTGGCGTTGTGACCCACAGGCGCCCTACTACCGCTTACCACCAGGAGGCGGCGCCCTTGTCGACAGGGCCTGTGGGAGCTGACGCGCAGGCTTTGAACACTGACCCGGCTCCAGACCTGCACCATCAGGTCCAAGAGCTAGATAAAAGCGTTGCTGCGCTAACCCGAACTGTGCAGTCTTTACAGGTTTCTGCTCCAGGGAAGATCCAGCTGGCATCCGGACCGGAGGACATCCCGTGGCGTCGACCAAGGAGGACCCCACCGGCCAGAGGAAGACCCAGCGACCGATACAACGAGGACGGACAACCCATCTGCCGCCGCTGCAATCAACCCGGACATATGGCAAGGTACTGTCCTTTAAACTGGCACAACCTGGGGTAGAGGGCCAACCCCCAGGAATAAGATCACCAGGCCCATCGAACTGGCGTGACAAATACGTGGGAGGACGTCCAGTCTTGCCTGTGGTACTGGATGGCATTCCTATGAGTGCCCTACTGGACACCGGGTCACAGGTCACCACCATCCCGTACGTGCTCTTCAAGCAGTACTGGAATGACTCGGATATAACCCGCTACCCTGACGACGACTTGAGTATCATCGCCAGCAATGGTCAGCCCGTGCCACAGATCGGATTTAAAGAGGTGACCATTAAAATCGGTAGAGTCGAACTGGCAGCACAGGGACTGATCATTGTAGACATTGACAAGCGCGAGAGTCACCCAAAGATAACTCTAGGAACTAATGTGATTGAAAATTGTCTTGCAGAGGTGATTTTCATTTTACAGCAGGTTGCCAAGAACGCCAGCTCCGGCCAGCAGCGAGTGCTCCAAAAAGAGATCCGGGCACTGATGTGGCGGCAACAGGTGGAACTCTCCGGTGGTGAGATAGGAAGCGTGAGAATGTGTGACCCTTTCCCTATTGCCATGCCCCCGAAAAGTGAAATGATGATTTGGTGCCGGGCAGCTATTGGTCTGAGAGGTAGAGATTACCAGGCAATGGTGGAACCAGTCTACTCAGACAGTAGGCCCACCATTTTGACGGCACGGGGGGTGGTTGATGTACGCCATGGGAGGGTGCCCGTTCGCATAATAAATATCGGGAAGAGGGAAGTATACCTGCCCCGGTATGCCACGCTAGCCAAATTGTATACCATCGACCAAAATTCTGTACAGTCAGTGGAACTCTTGCCTCCATCTCACCCAGAGGAAGGTAACGGCTCTAAGAAACCAATGGAGGACTGGTGTCAGCAACTACATTTGGGAACTGACTCCACTCCCTCACACCAGAAACAGGGAGTCTATCGGGTGGTTCAAGAGTACGAGAGAGTGTTTAGTAAACACCCGTTAGACTTCGGGCGAGTAAAGGGGGTAGAACACCACATCCCCACGGGAGACCATCCTCCCATAAAGGAGAGATACCGACCCGTACCCCCTGCACACTACCAACACGCCAAGGGGATGCTTAGAGACATGAAGGAGGCTGGAGTAATCAGGGATAGCTGTAGCCCCTGGGCAGCTCCACTAGTCTTGGTTAAAAAGAAGGACAACACCATGAGAATGTGTGTAGACTACCGGAAAATCAACCGTATCACACACAAAGATGCGTACCCCTTACCAAGGATAGAGGAGTCTTTGGCTGCTTTAAAATCTGCTAACTTCTTCTCCACTTTGGATCTCACTAGCGGGTACTGGCAGGTTCCTGTAGCAGAGGCGGACCGGGAGAAGACCGCATTCACCACCCCGATGGGACTTAGCGAGTTTACCTGCATGCCGTTCGGACTCTGCAACGCACCAGGAACCTTCCAACGATTGATGGAATGCTGTCTGGGACACCGAAACTTCGAGACGGTCCTGTTATACCTGGACGATGTCATCGTCTACTCCAAGACCTACGAGGACCACCTGAAACACCTGGCAGAAGTGTTCGAAGCCCTGGCAAACTACGGCCTAAAGGTGAAACCCTCCAAGTGTCACCTCCTGAAACCAAAAGTGCAGTACCTGGGACACGTGGTGAGTGCTGACGGAGTGGCTCCCGACCCTGATAAGATCACCGCAATTAAGGAATGGCCAAGCCCCTCCAGCGTAAAGGAAGTGCGGCAGTTCCTCGGGTTGGTAGGCTACTACCGAAGATTCATTCCCGGTTTCACCAAAAAGGCAGCTCCTATGCAGGACCTCCTGATAGGCCAGTCCAGGAAGGCCAAGAACCAGAAGCCATCCTTCAGATGGGAGAAGCTGGAAGAAGAGTCCTTCCGCCAGCTGAAGATGGCCCTCACGGGGGATGAAATCCTGGCGTACCCTGATTACAGCCAGCCCTTTATCCTCTACACCGACGCAAGTAACGTCGGGCTAGGAGCCGTACTGTCCCAGATCCAGCAGGGGAAAGAACGGGTAATTGCTTACGCCAGCCGAAAACTGCGACCCACCGAAAGAAACCCTGAGAATTACAGCTCATTCAAGCTAGAGTTCCTGGCAGTGGTGTGGGCAGTCACCGAACGCTTTAGGCACTACCTCGCCTCTTCCCGGTTCACCGTGTACACGGATAACAACCCGTTGACACACCTGGATACGGCAAGACTCGGTGCCCTGGAGCAGAGATGGATGGCCCGCCTGTCCAACTATGAGTTCACGATCAAATACCGGGCAGGACGCTCCAATAGCAACGCGGATGCCTTGTCCAGAATGCCAAACCTACCGGACGTAGGGGAAGATCCAGAGGAACTGGAAGAAGTTGAACTCCCCGCGTTCCACCGTCATGGGACTATCCAGTATTCCCACCGTGTAAGGGGTAAGCAATCTGCTACGTTCAACCCCTTACCTCATTACAACTGGGCGGAAACGCAAGACAGTGACCCCGCCGTCCGACTGGTGAAGGAGATGCTGACTCAGCCAGATGCCCGCCTTGACCCAGACGCTCCGGAGGAGGCCAAGCAACTGTGGGTTGAGAAGAGTCGACTGTTCCTTTACAAGGGGAAGTTGTGCCGCAGAATGGTTAACTCCCGGACGCATGAACTGATCTGGCAAGTAGTGGTGCCAAGAAGAGACGCGGCTATGGTACTGGAGGCATACCACAACGGAGCTGGGCACTTCGGATGGAAGAAGCTAGAGTTCCTGCTGCGCGGGCGGTTCCATTGGGTAGGCATGAGAGGAACCATCGAGAGGTGGTGCAGAGACTGTGGCCCATGCAACCTAAGAAGGAAGGACCGTGCTAGCCAGAAGACTCCCCTGCAGTCCATCGTCACCAAGCAGCCATTGGAACTGGTAGCCTTGGATCATGTAAAACTGACCCCCAGCAGAAGTGGCTACGTCTATGCGTTAACAATCGTGGATCACTACTCCCGGTTCTTGGTTGTCGTCCCCGTCAAGGACTTAACGGCTCAAACAGCAGCTAGAGCCTTCCAGCAGCACTTTTGCCGTCCACACGGATACCCAGAGCAGGTGCTGACGGACCAGGGACCTGCCTTTGAAGCGGAGGTCTTCCAGGAGTTCTGCACTCTGTATGGCTGCCGGAAGATAAGAACAACACCCTATCATCCACAAACCAATGGACTCTGCGAGAAAATGAACCAGGTGGTGATAGATCTTCTGAAAACATTGCCCCTGGAAGAACGCAGTCTGTTGCCTGAGAAACTGCCTGATCTGGTGGACCTATACAACCACATCCCTGTAGGTTCTACCAACTGTACCCCGGCTTACCTAATGAGAGAAAGACCTGGTAAGCTGCCTGTTGACCTGGATATGGGAGTCCTGACACCCGAGGACACTTCACCAGAAGCAGACTGGGACACGGAGAGGCAGCAGCAGTACCGGAAAGTACAGGAGAGCGTGGAGCGAAGTCTCTGTCAAGCTAGAGAAAGACAGGAGAAGACTTACAACCAGTATGCTCCCGCTGTTCCCCTGGTACCTGGAGAGCAGGTCTTGAAGAGGAAGAGACGGCTCCACAAGTTGGACGACCAGTGGGAGAAGGACCCGTACACCGTACTGCCCTCAAGCCATGAGAACCCGAAAGTCTGCACAATCAGTAAGGATGGAGGAGAAACCACAGCCATTGTATCCCGAGATCACCTGAAGAAGTGTCCCGAACAGCTACGGAACCCTGAAGAAGAACAAGAAGGTCCTCGACCCGCAGAGGAAAGGGAAGATATGGTCAGTACTGTGCTCGGAGACTTCCCTCGGTCTTGGACTCAAGTCAATGGCGCTGTTGTGGTACCCGTCCTCACCTTCCTCCAACCAGCATCTCAAGTACCTATGGAGAAACAGGTAGAGCTGGAAGAGCAGCCGGTCCAGGAGGCAAAAGACCCCACACAAGCAGACCAGGAGGATCAACCCTCTGCTTATAGTGAGCCTGCCGTGCCCCTAGTGAGCCAAAGAGCCCGTAGACAGCTGCCCAGTTTACCTTTGACAGCCCCTACACCCTGTAGCTCAGGACCAGTCAGTCAGCTCCGTAGGTCTACTAGGGTCACTAGAGGCCAGTTGCCCGTACGTTGGAGGATTTAAAGTGCTCAAACTGTTTTATTTGTATTTACCTGTTTATTGTTGCTTGTGAATAATTGTGTATTTCTAGTTATTTTATAGGTGTCGTTTATGGATTATCCGGAATCCTTTGTGCATATGTTTGGAGCGTAACCCAGGAACGGACTAAAGACTGTTAAAGACTCGGGGCAGGACAGAACCCTACCTGGTTACGGCTCCCTGTTCTTTGGTGAAATGGACACCCTTGTTTTCTTCAAAAACTGCACCCGGTTGCGGACACGCCGTGACCATCCTAATGTGTTTTTCTTTATTGTACTGTTTCTGTTTATAACTTGTTATGTTTACAAAAGTATGTTTAGTCCCGGAGTACTAAATTTCACTAGGGGGGAATGTGGCACCCCAGGGGTCTGGTTTCCACAGTAATAGCAATATTACGTCTGGGAGCAGGTGGGAGGTCTCCTGGTCAGGAATCCTATGCATGCCACACCTCCTGCCCAGTCCTGGGAGGGGAAGAACTTCCCCTATATAAAACTGGGGCTGAGGCAGGGTTAGAGAGAGAGAAGGAAAAGAGGAGAAGAGGAGTCCCAGACAGAGACACAGTCTGGTCTGGAGAGGAGCAGCTATAGGAAAGAAAGATCAGGAGCTCAGTGGGAGCAGTGCTAAAAGGAGTCAGGGGCTGGAAGCTGTAGAGCTCGCCCTGATTGAAGAGTTCTCACCGGACCCGGAGTCCGAGGCTGTGGGGACTAATCCTTACCCAGCAGCAGAAACCGACCGGCAGGGGATTTCAGGTCCTCTGGCCAAGAAACCCGAAGGCACGGTCACACGTAAGGGACCAGCACCGCCGTCGTGGAGCGGAAGCTACCAGAAGGCCCCGAGTCACCGGCCATACGGGTGAGCACCACACGGTACACTCAGGGACGTGGGCTACTTTTACCCGCCTCTAGCAAGGTAGCCAGAAGAGTACAATTAGTTGGGGAGGCCTACAACTCCGCCTGGCCAGGGGAGATCCCATCTGCTCACGGACTGACCAGGCCCCGATCGCTAGCCAGTACTCCGGGAGGGTCTATCTTTGCCACCAGTAAAGACCCTGAACTACACCGCACTGTCTCTGAGTGGTTCCTGCTACCTGCATGCTATTCTGCTACCCCCCTTCAAACACGTCGGTTGCCCTGAGGCCATACCCCTCCCGTTGGGGGTTATACCATCTACGCTGCACAATCGTACCACCGGCCTCAGCGGTCTGCCCTGCAGCGGCGGCCTCATAGCCGCATTCAACGGGTGGCGTAGTCGAACACCGTACCATCTTCTGCTAAACTCTGCCACTCAGCTTGACTCCCTGGGCACGGACCGGGTCACCGCCACGAGACTACTACCCCTATCAGATCCGGCTCCGGGTAGGCTCCCGCGTGCGCAACGCTGCGCGACTCAGGCCCAGGGGCGCGTCACCACCAGCGCCGCTAGCAGTCAGCTGAGGCCCGGTGTCACGGCGGCTAAAGTTCTCGCTGCTCCCCACAGACGGAGCAGGGCCTCAGGGCAGGCAAGGCAGGATGAAGGGGGGTAGTAGTGCGGGAGAACGGGCACGACGTCGCGTGGTATGGCGCGTAATGAACAGTCCAGAGGCCATAGGGATGAATTTCCAAGGCTTTACTCACAGTTCTCATAAGCAGCGCAAGGCTTTTCCCTGCTCCTCGCGGAGTCCTGCGGCCACCAGGGACGGGGGTCCGACTACCTCCGAGGAAGTCCAGTGTCCGGCAGTGTCCCTACACCAGAGTGTTCCTGCACTACAGACTTTACCCCTTCCCGTCTGTGCGTGTGTAGATAGGCCGGGTCTCCCTCTGAGCTCCTCTCAGGTGTGGGGCTCGGGTGGCAATTCCTCTCCAGCCGAGGCCCGCTGGGATCCTCAGGGCCTAACCGGGCTTTCCCATCCTGGACATAGAGTACGAGGTCGGGTGTCGGGGGCCGGCACCCCTCTTGCAGCCGGAATCCCTCTGAATAGATCAGGTAGGCGAGGACAGGTGGCGTGCTCCGCTCCGTCTGCATCCTCCCCGGGACCCATTTGCTAGGAAGCCACACTCTAAAGCTCCCGGGCCTTCTTGATCCTGGTCCTTGGCCGGGTTGAGACATTCGTTGTCTGCAACCTCCCTCTCGTCCCATAGATCGGGGTACGAGGGCTGTGTCCCATGCCGGTGCAGGCCCACACAGGATCTGCGCTCCCGGAGGGAAGTCACT
The DNA here is from genome assembly GCF_046119375.1 of Phyllobates terribilis. Classification (NCBI taxonomy): domain Eukaryota; kingdom Metazoa; phylum Chordata; class Amphibia; order Anura; family Dendrobatidae; genus Phyllobates; species Phyllobates terribilis. Next base: position 209,812,507 of record NW_027362769.1, on the reverse strand, counting down.
TTACACACATTTTGGACAGCACAGTACGACCACTTGACAGCAAGACTGCCAGAGACCACACAGGTCTAAAGGACTGGACTCTGCACTAGGCAGACAGGGACCCACACATCAAAGGACTGAAGGACCAAGATCAAAGATGGCATTCTATTAAATACTAGATTTGAAGTGTAACTGACTGACTGTTCCTCCACCCACACCCACTAACTGGTTCCTACCACTTTGTGTTCCCCAGTCTCCCTGTAACCAGGGGAGCAGCACTAGTGCATACAAGCTCCCTCTGGTGGAAATGTGGTGTTGGATGCAAGAGGTTAGGTCACTACCCTCGCACCGGACTTACCTCAGAGGAGGAACACCACACTCCATTAAAGAAGTGCAGCATTCCTGTGGCGGTCGAACCCTCAGGGGCGCCACATATATATATACACTGCTCAAAAAAATAAAGGGAACACTTAAACAACAGAATATCCAAGTAAGTCAAACTTCTGTGAAATCAAACTGTCCACTTAGGAAGCAACACTGATTGACAATCAATTTCACATGCTGTTGTGCAAATGGAATAGACAATAGATGGAAATTATTGGCAATTATCAAGACACCCTCAATAAAGGAGTGGTTCTGCAGGTGGGGACCACAGACCACATCTCAGTACCAATGCTTTCTGGCTGATGTTTTGATCACTTTTGAATGTTGGTTGTGCTTTCACACTCGTGGTAGCATGAGACGGACTCTACAACCCACAGAAGATGCTCAGGTAGTGCAGCTCATCCAGGATGGCACATCAATGCGAGCTGTGGCAAGAAGGTTTGCTGTGTCTGTCAGCGTAGTGTCCAGAGGCTGGAGGCGCTACCAGGAGACAGGCCAGCACACCAGAAGGTGGTATGAGGGCCTGACATCCACAGATGGGGGTTGTGCTCACAGCCCAACACCGTTCAGGACGCTTGGCATTTACCACAGAACACCAGGATTGGCAAAGTAGCCACTGGAGCCCTGTGCTCTTCACAGATAAAAAATTGCATGTGGACAAGTCTGGGGAACATGGTGACCATAAGTCCTTGCTCACTGTTCACTCCTCCGTAAACAGTTCATAAACCTGAGGAGGAATGGGATTTTGCCCCATTTTGTTGGAAAAAGCAAGACATTTTTACTTCTGTTGTTAGTTGGTCGCAAAACTGTTCAAAGATGTCCAGGTAAACCGCAATATTTACAACTGAGTTGAAGAAAATTGGGCCCACTTTTTGTATTCTTGACACCGCACACCAAAAGCCAATTTTCTGGTTGTGAAGTGGTGTTTCATGAGTCAAATGGGGTCACTCAGTGGAGCAGTACCTTGCATTCTGGGAATGTACATGACCTGATAAATGGAACGAAGCTTCATCTGTCATGAAGTGCAGCAATGTGTCCAAATGTCCATCAGCAATCACAGTCAGCAGCCACGCAGAGTAATTTAGGAGTTTAGCTTTGTCAGCCTCTTTCAGTTTCTGTACATGTTATTTGGCATGGTTTGAGGTTCAGAGGTTTCAGCACTTACAGACACATTTCTCGCAATACACCAACTTGTTGAGACAGTCTTTGAGTTGATTTTTGGGGGCTACTCATTATCTATTGCTGAATTTCATGCAGGACTTCGGCTGTCCTGACTGATGGAGGCATCATTTTCTTCATATTTCCGACAGAGCTGGTTTGATACCATTTCCAAACCAGACTTTGAATACAATGTTTAGCTGGTGGATTTGTTCCTGGCTACTTGTCAGCGAAGGCCTCTTGCATTTACATAGTTACGTAGGTTGAATAAAGATCTAGGTCCATCAAGTTCAACTTTCCTCACCGAATTGTACATTTTGTCTAATTTAAATGTAACCCACTTAGTTGATCCGCTTTGCACATACTGTAACTTTCCACAATCACTATCCACTGTTCCAGCGAGAACACCATCTTTCTGACATGACGTGCACAGAAGAACTGAACAGGAAAACAAAAAGAAGCCAGAATGCTAAAAACAGTGCAACACCACTTCACCTGACAGAGAGCAAGGGGTTACGGCTTCCTCCAAGGACTGTGGCACTAGTACTAGAGGCTGACTACTTTTCCATGGGTCACCCTGTATTTTCTTGTATTATTGAGTTATGTAAAGGCAGACACAGGACACACAGTTCGGGTAAATTTCCTGCGGGTTTAATGTGAGGCATAAACTCCAACAGCATCTCATAAAAATAAACAGTCCCTCTCGGGGTCAACGGGAAAACAAAAGATAAAGTATAACAGAGTCCTTTAGCCAGCGAGGTTCTGCCCGCTGCAGGTAGCACAGTGAAGTCTCAGCAACACCAGTCCTCCGGTGTTGCTTTCTGGCTTCAGCCCAACAGTCTGGAGACTTCCCTCTCCAGACCACACACTACACTACAGCCAGGAAACAAAAATTACTGAGCATTTAAACCTTGCTCCGCCACACCCTGAAGGGAGGTAGGGGAATGGCTTCCCACCCTCTTTGCCATTCCCATAAAACCACACCCTTCCATCATATATCACACCAGTGACTCTGTCACATATTCCCCTCCTCTGCCCAAAGCCGGGGGTTTGGGCACCTTCCGATACCAGGCAGGGAATTCTAGAGAGGGCATCCGTGTTCCTGTGTAACTTCCCGGGCCTATGCTCCACGTGAAAGTTAAAGTCCTGAAGACCTAGGGACCGTCTAGTTACCCTGGCATTTTTCCCTCAACCATCTCAAAGGGGCATGGTCTGACACCAACTTAAACTTCTGGCCTAGTAGGTAGTATCTCAGTGTATCTTCTGCCCACTTTATGTTTAAACACTCCTTTTCTACTATTGCGTAGTTTTTCTCACAGGAGGAAAGCTTCCGGCTCAGATAGAGAATGGGATGTTCTTCCCCATTTATCTCTTGAGAGAGTACGGCTCCTAGACCAACCTCTGAAGCGTCTGTCTGGACCACAAACTCTTTCTTAAAGTCTGGTGCGACCAGGACCGGCTGCTTACACAGTGCTAGCTTCAACTGTTGAAATGCGGTCTCTGTTTCCTCCGTTCACTTCACCATGGTTGATATGGTGCTTTATAGGAGATCCGTCAGTGGCAAGGCTATCATGGCAAAATCCGAGATAAACCGCCTGTAATATCCCACCATCCCCAGGAATGCTCTTACTTGTTCTTGGAGAGTGGTTGCGGCCAGGTCTGGATTGCCTCCATTTTGTTGACTTCGACTTTATTTCGCCTCTGCCGATGACGTAGCCCAAGTACTTGGCCTCCTCTTTCCCAACAGCACATTTTCATGGATTTATAATAAATCCCGTCTTCCTTAGAGCATCCAAAACGGCCTGTAGTTTAGGTCACGGACTAGCGCAGTCTGAGCTAAAGACTACAATGTTGACAAGATAGGCTGTGGCATACTTCTTATGTGGGGCTAGGATCTGATCCATAGCCCTCTGGAAGGTGGCTGGGGCCCCCTGTAGTCCGAACGGCATCGAAGTGTATTGAAAGCACCCTTCAGGTGTCGAGAAATCTGTCTTGTCCTTGGCCGTCTGGGACATGGGGATCTGCCAATAGCCCTACGTCAGGTCAAGAGTGGTGATGTACCTCGCCGGTCCAAGCCTCTCGATGAGTTCATCGACGTGGGGCATCTGGTACGCATCACACTTGGACACCTCATTTAGCCGGTGGTAGTCATTACAAAACCTCCACTCTCCGTTGGGTTTTGGCACGAGGACGATTGGGCTCGACCACCCACTCTTTGACTCCTCTATCACCCCGAGGTCTAACATCCTCTTCACCTCGGCCGAAATCACCTCCCGGCATGCTTCCGGAATCCGGTACGGCTTCAGATTCACTCTTACATATGGCTCTGTTAGCACATCATGCTCTACCACCTGAGTATGCCCCGGCAACTCTGAGAACAGCTCCCAATTGCGCTGCAGTAGTTCTCGACACTGTTGCTTCTGGGCTGGTGATAGAGTCTCTGCTATAGTGATGGACCTTGCCATTTGGCCAGGAACTTGCTCTCGACTGTAGGGATTAGCATCAAAACACGATCCCGGGGCTGGAACTGACAAGAGTCTTGTTCAAGCGCTCTACTAAGCCGTCTGTCTGCGGATGGTAAACGGAGGTTCGCAGCTGGATAATCTGGAGAACCTTGCACAGCTCCTTCATTACCTTGCTCATGAACGAGGTCCCTTGATCCGTTAGGATTTCCTTTGGCAGACCGGTCCTGGCAAATATATGGACAAGTTCCCTGGCTATGCATTTACTCGATGAGATTCTTAGCGGTACCGCTTCTGGATATCGGGTCGCATAGTCCATAATCACCAGTATGTATTGGTGGCCTCGGGCTGATTTGAGTAAAGGCCCTACTAGGCCCAGAGCAATCCTCTCAAAGGGGATCTCTATCACCGGTAGTGGAACTAATGGACTACGGAAGCGGGAAGAAGGAGCGGTTATTTGGCAGGTGGGGCAGGACCAACAATAGTTCAGAATCTTTTGGTAACACCCTGGCCAATAAAACCTTCTTAATATCCTCTCCTGAGTTTTCTCAACCCCTAGGTGTCCTCCCAGAACATGTGAATGGACCATATCTAGTACCCTCCGTCTGTATGGCCCCGGCACTATCAGCTGTTCCACTCTCTCACCGCCCCTTAGTTTGGCCACCCGATATAACAACTCCACCTGCACTGCAAAGTGGGGGAACCTGGTGTCGGCCCCTGGCTCTTAGGCAACCCCATTACATACAGTAACCTGGTCAAATGCCCCCTTTAAGGTCAGGTCCCGAACTTGAGCCGTCCCAAAGTTCTCTCTAGACACATCTAACTCAGGGAGGTCGGCCTCCTCGGTCACTGTCTTGCCCTCATAGCCGGCAAAGACGCACAGTGGGAACTCATCCACCTGAGACTTTGTCGGGGGTTCTTCTCCATGGACCTGGCTTTTGCCCCCGCTACTTAGTCTGGTTATCTTTCCCAAAACAAAGAAAAATCACGGCCCAGTATGACGGGATGTATCAGGTCCTTAACCACCCTGACCTCGTGGGACTGGGCACCACAGTCTGTTCCCACTGTCACTGTGGCCACGGGGTAGTCCTTGCCATCCCCATGGATGCGCCGAATTCCCACAGTTCTGGAAGGGACCAACTGGTGGGGAAGGGTAGCTCTGATTAAGGTCACCAGAGTCCAACAGTCCAAGCACCTTTACTCCATTAATGGACACGGCACATGCCTGCGGCCCCTCGCCGGGTCGACAATCCACAGTCTGCAGGCTGGATAAGCATAATAGGAGACCCATCTGCCTAGTCTGCAGTCCATGGGCTCAGGGAACATATGACACCGGGCGGCTACGTGTCCAGGGTTGTGACGCCGCCAACAGACTATCTCTTTAACAATCGTCTTTGTGGCACCTTCAGTGGAAGTAGGATGCCCCCAAGTGGTGGCTCTAGACCCCTTCTGTGGTGAACCTACCCCCTTTTGTGTATCCCAGTATGAGGAAGTGACTGTATCTGGTTTCTCGAGGGATTTCTCAACCACCTGGTACCTCTCTACCAGGCCAATGAAGTGATCTGCAAGTGAGGGGGATTGTCGCTGGTGTATGCCCAGTGGTGGACTCGTTGGGCTCTCACCGCCATATTCACTACCAGGAGTGCCAAGATCTCTGTCTTTAGCTTGGCATATTTCTTGGAATCCTGCAGTGCCAAGTCGTAATATGCCTTTTGGGATTCACCCGACAAATATGGCACCAGAACCTCTGCCCACTGTTCTGGTGGAAGTCTCTCCCGATCAGCCACCCTCTCAAAGACTGTCAGAAAGTCTTCTACATCATCCCCAGGGGTCATCTTCTGCATGGCCCATCTTACCGCCTTCCTGACGTGTGAGTCATCAGTTGGCCCTGGGTGTGCGGCGGTCGCTCTGCCTTTGATGGCATCCGCTAGAATCTGTATCTGCTGTTGCTGCTCCTGCTGGTGCTGCTGCTGCGCCTTTTGCTGCAACTGGATCTGTTGTAGTAACAGTTTGGTCGTTTCCTGTTGAGCTTACTGCTGTTGTAGGATCGGCTGCTGCTGTAGCTCCCGGTGTTGCTGTAATTTTTGCAGGTGCTGCTGATGTTGCTGCTGCTGGCTCTGGACTAAGTGCTTGATAAGCTCTTCCATGCTGCGGGGCATCTCTTGCTGGCTGACGACCATCACCCAGGACATCCACCATTCTCTGTCGCAGGTACACATGTTCCTGAATCTTTGCCAGCACTCTCACACCACCTGTGGTAAAGCAACTTGCTCGGCTCTCCAGAGGCAGACACAGGACACACAGTTCGGGTAAACTTCCTGTGGGTTTATTGTGAGGCATAAACTTCCACACCGTTCCATAAAAATAAACAGTCCCTCTCGAGGTTAACGGGAAAACAAACGATAAAGTATAACAGAGTCCTTTAGCCAGCGAGGTTCTGCCCACTGCAGGTAGCACAGTAAAGTCTCAGCAACACCAGTCCTCCGGTGCTGCTCTGGCTTCAGCCCAACACAGCCTGGAGACTTCCCTCTCCAGACCACACACTACAGCCAGGAAACTAAAATGACTGAGCATTTAAACCTTGCTCCGCCACACCCTAAGGGGAGGTAAGGGGAATGGCTTCCCATCCTCTTTGCCATTCCCATAAAACCACACCCTTTAAGAGCGTTAACCCCCAGCATATAACATGCTGGAGGAAATTTAGTAGGTTTCAGTTCACATAGGAGAGCAACCTGAGTGACACATACCTCCCCTCATATATCACACCAGTGACTCTGTCACAGTTTGTTGAAAGGACAGTGGCCATCTAAAGTTAAATTACTGAAATGCTCAGCTAAAGCCTGGTATAACTGCAATGATAAACCTCCATTATCCGTGCCACATTCCTATCTCTGTTACAACCGAATTTGGAATTGGAATGTATGGTAGAAGTAGAGATTCAAATATTGGAATAAATACTATTGGCTGATTTGTGGGGAACAATCACATAATGCTATACTTTAGTTTTAATATTTTTGCATACATTACCCTGGTTAGACCTTAATAAATCTAAAATGTAATTACGGAGACAAACACATGCTGCAGTAAGAGACATTTCCAACATTCCATTTTCAGTACAAAATTCTCTCCTAACTAGTATAATCATAATATCTTTAATGGAACTGAAAGTTGCTTGCATGTGGCCACCGCTAGGGGGAGCTAACTGCCTATGGATTTATACAGCATGTATTGAATATCTGTGCTGTAGGTTTTAACTAGTAGTGGTGGACGCACAAGGAGACACCAGTGTTATAAATGACACCTGGTACGTGGGGGAACTATTCCAGATTATGCAATAAAGCCCAAGAGCTTCAAGTTATATTTTTGTATATTCTGCTTTGGTCTCTGAATACTTAAATGAGGTTATCTAGGACTTTTTAATTTTTTTACTGTGGGCCTAAGAACCAACAGGCAGGTAGTTGCTAACTACCTGCCGGTTGTGCCCAGCACAGAAGGTCACAGACTGCTCATGCCGGCAATTCAGCGGCTTTCACTGACATCAGGTAGACAAAGTAGCGGCTTCTCTTCCACTATATACTGTTGATGGGGCGTGACTGCCGACATCATGCTGGTCAACAGCCGGCTCCCTGCTGCCTAACTGTGAGGAGCTGGCTTTCAATCAGCATGACATCGGCAGTCACACCTTGTCGACAGAGCAGCCTGGAAGAGGAAGAGCTGATCTGATGATGTTGAGGAGCTGAACCACCGGCAGGCGCGGACTAACACCAGGTAGAATAGTCTTGGATAAGCCCTTTTTTAAGGCGCTCTCTAGCATTGTAAACGGCGAAAGACGACGACTGGTGAATGTTAATAAACTCATTAAACACAAACTCATGATTGTTAACAGACAGACAAATCGAAAAAATGCTGGAGTGCTCCTTTAAACAAGTCAGTTTTGTATTTCTTTTGTGCTGAGAACAAGCACTCATCAACCTGTAGTAATGTCAATGCCATTTGTATTTTACCACCACCATCTGCGTGACTGCCTCAAAGCCATTAATTCTTCCTTGGCTTACGAGATCCAGACAGAATGCAGCTGTTGGTATTTACTAGGAGTTCTTAAAAGTGACAAATGAATTGAAAGCTCCAGCCTCAATCACCGAGCTCGGGTGACTTGCCAAAATCATTAGATCATACCGTTCCCTCCCAACATAACGATAAAGGTCAAGTCACAAAACATAAACAACTCCAGCATCCAGACGTAGTACCACCATGGTGTGAAACTCGTAGACCGGAGACATTGCGAGACAACACAGCATTTATCTAGTGTAGTGGGGCGATTTTTATCAGGGTATGGTCTACAAAAAAAATCTCAACCTTTTGTATAGATGTCCCGTGAGTTATAAATCCACGGCACTGGTCTGTTGCCACTGTGAATTTTCTCAGCAGTGGAAATATGGACAAAAAATCTGCTGAGTACTTACCATGAGGATTTAGTTCTGGGACTAAAAGTGCTGGGGTTAGTCTGGAGCAGGAGAAGCTGTGACATCACCTATTGTGGTTGGTGGGTCCTGTATTCTCACCTGTGTATAGAGGTGTTTCCTGTCATTGTAATCCTGCCTCTGATGATAAGGAAACTGCTGAAAACTAGTTGAAATTTTTTTGTCTAGAAAACTTCTTGTCTAAAACAGCCCCAGTGGCCAGTGTGATAATTGCAAGATTACTAATTTGTTTATTTTTTTTAAATTAAGATTGTGATATTTATTTATTTTACTCACTTATATAGCGCCATTAATTCCACAGCGCTTTACAGATATTATGGGCATAAAAAATAAATAAATAAAAAATACATGTAACACAAAAACCTGGTTTAAACAATAAGTCATTTTGTTATAACACATTCCCTTTAAAGGGTTATTCTAATAATTGTGATTGGTTAATATTGCAAAGATCTTGTATAAACAAGCAACTTTGGAATGTATTGGTTATTAAAAATCTTGCACGTTCTTAATAATAATTGTATTTTTTCCTCCTTACTGCTTGTTGTAGTCTATCAGCAGTGGCCAGTCTCCCAAACAAGGAGAGCAGCTGTTACAAACTTTTTTCTATAGAACTTCTAAGTGCTGCTCTGAAGCTGGCTTGATTAACCCATCTGGAAAGCCTTACTGCCCATGAGCTCATCCCGTGCTGCAGGGGCAAAGATGTCTGTGTGTGCAGCACATACAGTGGGGAAAAAAAGTATTTAGTCAGCCACCAAAAAAATTTCTTTCCAAATCAGACAATGTGATTTTCAGGATTGTTTTCTCATTTTGTCTCTCATAGTTGAGGTCTACCTATGATGTCAATTGCAGGCCTCTCTCATCTTTTTAAGTGGGAGAACTTGCACAATTGGTGGCTGACTAAATACTTTTTTTCCCCACTGTAGTTCAGGCCAGCAGTGTGAAAATACCGCTGGTGTGAGCTGTCAATCAGGAGCACATAACTCCCCAAGCAAGCAGGAAATCAGGAGGCAGAGGAGCGCTGTGCTCCTGAAGATCAATATTGAAACTTTTTAAGGGGATTGTACCAAGCATGCAAGATATCTGTCTGCAGGATAGGTGATAACTTGTTGATCGTTGTGGGACCAACATTGATCATTCTCCATTTAAGGTATATGGTACTGCTGAAGATAAACGAGTGCTATACATGGCTATCTTCAGCAGTGCAATACACTATGAATGGAGCATCTATGTCCATGCTTAACTGCTATTCCACTTAAAGGGAATCTGTCAACAAGTTGTTGATATGAAATGTGAGAGCAACATGATGTAGGGGCAGAGACTCTGATTCCAGCGATGTATCACTTACTGGACTGCTAGGTGTGGTTTTGATAAAATGCCTGTTTTCCCTGCTGTAGATGTAGCAGTGCTATGAATCCTGAGCAGCATATAACCCCGCCCACACCCCTGATTGGCAGATTCCTGTGTACACTGTACATTGTCAGCAAGCTGACAATCAGTGGTGGGGGCGGGGTGACACAGATTATCCTGACTCTCTGGCATAAGACACCTATTCCTGAAGTGATAATTTCCTGCTAATAAAACCCTAATTGTATTGAAACGACAACAAGCTGCTGAGCAAGTAAGACATCCCTAGAATCAGGCTCTCTTCCTCTATATTATGTTGCTCTCAGATTAAATAACAAAAACCTGTTGAAAAATTCCCTTTAAAGGAGACTTGGGACCTCCTTCATATGACTGTTGGAGGTCCCAGTACTGAGATTCTCAGTGATCAGGACTAGGGATGGGCAAACACGGACTTTGCCATGCAATCAAGATGTAGCAGAGTTGAAGCATGTTGTGGGACATATGGATTATATGGATTATCGTCGGACAGGTGAGGAATATGGTGTTTTATTATTTTTAATTTTACAGTAATAGGTGAAAGAGGATGAGGAGAGTGTCTTTCAGTTAAAGGAGTCTGTGTTTTTATTTCAATTTAAAAGGACTTTTTTGTGTGTTTTTATTATATTTGACTTTGAGGTTAGTAATGACTGTGTCTTATAGACGCCTTTCCATTACTAACCTGTGGGCTTGATGTCACCTGACATTACAAAGCTGACATCAAGCCCACAAATATTACCCCACTTTTCACTGCACCAGGGCAAGTAGGAAGAGCCGGGCAAATAGCCAGAATTTGCACATCTAAGGCTATGTTCACACATGTTGTGTTTTTTTTCTGCAGCTAAATCTGCTGCAAATCTGCTGACAACTTTTCTCTGGCAGGAAAACAGCTGCATCAAAAACGCAGGTTTTGCTGCGTTTTTGATGTGTTTTTTTTCACTGTCCTTTTATCTCTATTCATGCATGTACATAAAGTTCTGTGAAAAAAAAAATCTCATTTTTTTTGGGCACAGTGGGGGAGGTGAATTGATCAGGAATAGTTTAGACACTGGCAATGCATTGAGTTTGTATGACACTATTTGCTTTAACACTATGGTTAATCACAAAATAAAACCCAAATTTTGCCATCAAAAACGCTGAAAAAACTTTAGCTGCGTTTTTTTCAGTGTTTTTTTTCACCACCCATTAATTCCTATGGGTGAAAAAACGCAAGGCAGAAAATACGCAGCAAACTAAAAGCAACATGTGTGAACAGGGAGTTTTGGTTTCTCATACACTTTGCTGGTACTGCAAGACGCAGCTGAAAATTTGCATAAAAATCTGCTGCAGAATACGCAGCAAAACACAAAGTGTGTGAACATAGCCTAATAGATGCGCCTTTTCTGGGGCGGCTGCGGGCTATTTTTAGGCCGGGGAGGGCCAATATCCATGGCTCCTTCCCAGTCTGAGAATACCAGCCCCCAGTTGTCTGCTTTAGCTTGGCTGGTTGTCAAAAATGGGGAGGACCCCAAGCTGTATTTTTTAAATGATTTATTTAAAAACACTGGATGAGCGGACCTGTGGATCATCATTAGGGATGAGTGGACCTGTGGATGTTCGGGTTCGGCCGAACATTTCTAAAAAGTTTGGTTCGGGTACCAGAACGGTACACAAACCAGGAGCCCATTCAAATGAATGGGGGGCCCGAACATCCTGTGATCCTGTGTTTCCCACGCTGTCACGTGCCGAATTGATGAATGCTAGAGTGCCGGACTCGTGGTCGTTAATCAGTCCAACACTGGCACTGCACAGCATGAGACTTTATACGGAGACTTGATTACACACAGGTGGATTCTAGTTATTATTACCAGTCATTTAGGACAACATTGGATCATTCAGAGATCCTCACTGAACTTCTGGAGTGAGTTTGCTGCACTGAAAGTAAAGGGGCCGAATAATATTGCACGCCCCACTTTTCAGTTTTTAATTTTTTTTAAAAGTTTAAAATATCCAATAAATTTCGTTCCACTTCACGATTGTGTCCCACTTGTTGTTGATTCTTCCCCAAAAAATTAGAATTTTATATCTTTATGTTTGAAGCCAAAAATGTGGCAAAAGGTAGAAAAGTTCAAGGGGGCCAAATACTTTCACAATGCACTGTATGTATAAATTATAAAATAAGGTTTAAAAGTGGACATACCTTTATCATAATATCCCTACTATTAGGACATTTAATAGACCTTTATCGATATAAACACATTTCAAATAGCAAGAAAGATGAAAGTCGTATCCGGAGCCGCTCTGTACCTATATAAAACATAAAAGGCATGTTCCTTTGTACCATACACTATTGCTTGCTGATACATCTGCTGTAATAGATACATTCACATCAAAGTGCTCTTTGTAAATCTTTTTCGCGATCCAGGTAATCTTCAACTTATACCGTGAATGTGTTTGATGCTTGGCAGCCGGATCACTTGTATTGTAAACAAATGGGCAGACAACTGGCACATTCTTCCGCCATTATAATGATCACTTCAAGGGAGTCTATTTATAAAATGATACAAGCCGTGTATGAGAACGCAGCGGGGTACGGCTAAAATACAGAAACAAGTGCAATGGCTTCATCGTGACATGTAAGTGGCTGGTGAATGTGGCTGACGCTGTAAAGCTGTCATCGCTGCGATAATCTGACTTTCAACTGTGGTATCGGGCTTTTCACCTCTACTGGAAGGCTTGACAATACGCTAAATGTTTCTCATTCACTACAAAGTGCTAAGTGCAGTGTTGGTCAAGTCCATAAACAAACAGATTGCAGGTGATGATACCTTTAAGTGGATATTTTACAACTATATACAGTCATGGCCGAAAGTGTTGGCACCCTTGAAATTGTTCCAGAAAGTGAAGTATTTCTCCCAGAAAATTATTACAATTACGCATGTTTTGTTATACACATTTTTATTTCATTTGTGTGTATTGGAACAACACCAAAAAAAACAGAAAGAAAGGCAAATTGGACATAATTTCACACAAAACCCAAAAATGGTCAGGACAAAATTGTTGGCACCCTCATCCTAATATTTGGTTGCACACCCTTTGGAATAACTAACTACAATCAATCGCTACCTATAACCATCAATAAGCTTCTTACACCTCTCAAATGGAATTTTGGACCACTCTTCTTTTACAAACTGCTCCAGGTCTCTCATATTTGAAGGGCGCCTTCTCCCAACAGCAATTTTAAGATCTCTCAATAGGTGTTCAATGGGATTTAGATCCGGACTCATTGCTGGCCACTTCAGAACTCTACAGCGCTTTGTTTCCATCCATATCTGGGTGCCTCTTGAAGTATGTTTGGAGTCATTGTCTTTCTGGAAGACCCATCACCTAGGATGCAACCCCAGCTTTCTGATACTGGGCACTAAGTTGTGACCCAAAATCCTTTAGCAATCTTAAGATTTCATGATGCCTTGTACATAGTCAAGACACTCGGTGCCAGAGGCAGCAAAACAACCCCAAAAGATCTCTGAACAGCCACCATATTTGACTGTAGGTACGGTGTTCTTTTCTTTGTAGGCTTCAATCCGTTTTCGGTAAACAGTAGAATGATGTGCTTAACCAAACAGCTTTATCTTGGTCTCATCTGACCACAAGAAGGATTTTAGCTTACTTATGAATAGGTCCTCTACCAGAAGGAACCATCCTGGCCACCATGGATGTAGAATCTTTGTATTGTAATATCCCACACCAGGATGGATTAAATGCCTGCAAAATCTTCATGGAAAATATAGGAATTGATGCTGATTCTGTGGTCAAACTTACAGAATTCATCCTCACCCACAATTACTTTGAATTTGATAACAACATACAGTGCATTGTGAAAGTATTTGCCCCCCTTGAACTTTTCTACCTTTTGCCACATTTCTGGCTTCAAACATAAAGATATAAAATTCTATTTTATGGGGGAAGAATCAACAACAAGTGGGACACAATCGTGAAGTGGAACGAAATTTATTGGATATTTTAAACTTTTTTAAAAATTTAAAAAATGAAAAGTGGGGCGTGCAATATTATTTGGTCCCTTTACTTTCAGTGCAGCAAACTCACTCCAGAAGTTCAGTGAGGATCTCTGAATGATCCAATGTTGTCCTAAATGACTGGTAATAATGATAAATAGAATCCACCTGTGTGTAATTGACGTGCCCCCTGGGCCGAGTGTGGGGGAATACCCGGAGCCGGGTCTCTGTGCAATGCTGGGGGTTTGTAGTCTCCGTGGCGGCGACCCGGTCCCGTGGCTCAGGGTGGTCAAACCAGTGGCGGATCTGTTTATTTGGTTTTTAATGTTTTAATGTCCGACTACGCCACCCGTGGATTGCGGTCACTGAGAGCCGCCGCTGTGGGGCAGACCGCTGAGGCTGATGTTGTGTGCGCAGCAGGGGGTAGTATAACTCCCCACGGGAGGAGTATAGCCTCAGGGCAGTGAGTGCAGATGATGGGGGTGATGGTGCGCGGGAGCAACAGTAATGACTCAGACTCCAGTGATGCAGTCCAGGGTCTTTACTCACAGTTTTACACTCCAAGCCACTTCTGCAGGTAACGGCTGCCCACGTCGTACTGTGCTCACCAGGTGAGGGGCTCGGCCAACTCCCAGGTACCTTTGGAATGCTTTTCAGGATCCCCTTCGTGTGTCCTTTCTCTGGCCCGTCGTACCCCACAATTGACCACGTTTCTGTCCAGCTGCCTCGGGCCTTGGCGGGCAAACGTATGTTCCGTTTCCCTGGGTCCTATTATATGGTGCCTTCCTAACGGGTGTAGTGAGGGGCCGTAACACGTGCAATGCCACGGCCTCCGGTCACTAGCTGAGGGTAGTTGCTCTCCTCCACTAGATGAGGGATCCGGTTCCCTTTCTTGGCCTGACCCCCCTACTCTGGTAGCGGCGGGCGTACGGTGGCGACTGGCCGGTCCGCACCCCTGGGGTCCCTTCACTCCACTCCTGGAGCTTCCTCCGTTCCTCTCCTCTCCTTTCTTTTCCTCCAGGCCCAGGCCTTGTGACTTGGCCTGCCCACGGAGCAGAACTCGTACAGAGCCCCTGCTCCCAGTCTTCTTCTCTCTCCTCTCTCCCCTTCTTCTCTCTGACTCCAAGATGGTGCCCACCTTATATACTCCTCCTTTCCAGTGCACCCTGGATCTACTCTCCCCACCCACACACTACCGGGTTCCCCCTTTCTAGGTGTTCCCTCCCCCCACTCCAGCCAGGGACAGGGGCAGTTGTGCTCACTCTTGGGAGCATTGTCGCCCTGCCCCCCGGAAATGTGGTGTAGTGCATGTGGGTGTTAGGGTTCTGAGCCACACTCCATCCTTACCTGGAAGTGAGATATCACACCTCTGGGTGAGATGCAATACCTCTGTAGCGACTGAACCCTCTGGGCGCTACATTCCCCCCTGGTAAATCACAGCACGTCCGCGGGCTGGAACAGAGCAAAAGACAATTGATTTCTAGACATGCAGAATTAAAGTTTTGTTGTTTTTTTTACATTACTTGTCATAAAACTTTTTCTCTTTTTATTAACATATACAACATTCCTTTCATTTACGGTTTCTCTTTCCTTGATATAACTTTCAATATACACATATAAAACATTCTTTTAAGTAGAAAATATGAAACATTATCAGCAACATTTCAACGGCGAAGTCTCTTTAACAGGCCACAGTCCTTGCCGCGACCACGTGTCCATGTCACCCAACAAGGTGCAATTTTACTAAGTGCAAACTTTCAAACACCTTCAGGTATCTATTGAGGTAGGAGTTTATAAAACCAATAGGGGGCACTTTAAGAAGTGCAACTATTTACAATGGTTGGCTGCTCCCAGTCCTCAGCCGGATAGAAAGGATTGGCTGCTCCCAGTCTTCAGCCGGATAGAAAGGATTGGCTGCTCCCAGTCCTCAGCCGGATAGTTCACAGACCCTTTTCGGGTAACTTTAACGAATAAACTGACAACAATCCCGAACCGGGTGAACTTTTTATAATCCCGAAACGGGCATAACTTGAAACTCTTTTTCTTCTACCTTGACGGGTAACTATATACAGTTCGTGCTGCTGCTCTCTAGTAGTGGTGTCCCCCTTGTGGACGTTCCTGCTCATAAAATTCTTCAGACCCGTCCGGGTCCTCCGTGTAGCAGGGTTCAGGGCAGCGCTGTTCTTCTATCCGCTGAACGTTGAGGGCGTACCACCCCCTCAGGCCTCGGTGTCGGGTGTATGACACCTGATCCCCCGGGAACAGATCCCGTTTCGGGTGACCCTCGGGCAGGCGACTCTCCACATCCCTCCGGTTGGCAAAGATGTCTGTGTTCGTCGTCGGGTCCCGAATGAACCCCCACCAACTCTCCTGGTGGAACCTGACCATAATCCCGGTGACTTTGGGACCGCTTGCAGCCTGGGGGTCTCGGCTGGCCCTGGTATTTTCCTCCGCGCTCCGGGCCTGTAGCTGCTCCTGTTTTTGGCGCCGCGTCTGCCTCTCCTTTTCCAGCTGCGCCATCTCCCGGTGGCAGAATTCTCGCCTGCGGGCTGCGTCCGCCCTCGTCTCTTGCGAGAACCCCATCAGGTCCTCCCCGGTCTGATCCCACTCAATTTGGACCTCTTCATCCGGGAGCTGGAGGATGGTGATTGGCTGCGGAGCGGGCAGGAGCGGAGGAAGCGGGGCTTTGGCCTCCGCGGACGGGTCCCTCCGGTGGCAAGGGTGAACCCATCTGCGTAGTATGGGGACCGGCTCTCCATCAGGACCGGTAATTTGGCTGTACAAGTCCGTGCCCAGGGGTGGTAATGTTGGGACCGGGGGAGCTAGTTGGTGGAAGGCGCCTGTGGGCATCCGGCCTTGCGACTAGGCTTGGAGCGGGCCGCTTCCGGCCGCACCCGGGATCAAGGGGCACGGCGTGGGGCGTGGTCCGGCGGCTGCGCTCGGGGCTTGGGGCCTAGGTGTAGGTGGCGGGAGAGGAGGAGGTGCAGCGACTCCCGGGGCGATCGGTTCCGCGAAGGGGTCCAGGGGCAGGCTAGTGGCGTCAGGGCTTGTAGCAGGGGCGTCCCCCTTACCTGCTCCCGTTGCAGTGCTGCTCTCTCTCTGTCCTCAGGGGCAGGCATGCTGTCGGGTGCTGGCAGCGCCACTTGCTGCTGGGTCGCGACCCGCCATGCCATTTCCTCTTTCCACCCCGCGATGGCCTCCCGCTGCGCCTGGACCATCCTCCGGTCCAAATCCTCCAGCCCAGTCCGGAGGAATTCAGGGTCCTCTCCGGGGAGCTGGGCCATCAGCTCCGCGAGGCTGCATGGAGCCGCTCCGGCCTGCAGCAGGCCACTGGTAAGGGTACTGGGGCTGGCGCTCCTCCCCATCTCCAGGTGTGGTCTGCCAAGACTGATCCAAACCACACCCTGGCCTTCGGTTTTCTTTCCCTTCCGCCCCTGTTGGGGGTGGTCCCGGAGCAACCTGCTGGCAATCACTCTCAGGGGCAGCCCCCCCACGTTGATGGACATCTCTACAGCCGCACTCATGGCCGTTGGGGGTGGGCTCCGTCTTTGGCGCCATTCTGGGACCTGGCCCACGATGGGAGGTGGCTTCTCGTCATCTTTTGGCGCGCACATAATGGCGTCCATTCTTCTGGGGCGGGCGCCACATTCAATACAGTGAAACAGTCTCTAGGCACACAATACCCGATGATAACGGGTTGGTTTCGAATCCTGCCGACTACGCCAAAGTTGACATGCCCCCTGGGCCGAGTGTGGGGGAATACCCGGAGCTGGGTCTCTGTGCAATGCTGGGGGTTTGTAGTCTCTGTGGCGGCGACCCGGTCCCGTGGCTCAGGGTGGTCAAACCAGTGGCGGATCTGTTTATTTGGTTTTTAATGTTTAAATGTCCGACTACGCCACCCGTGGATTGCGGTCACTGAGAGCCGCCGCTGCGGGGCAGACCGTTGTGTGCGCAGCAGAGGGTAGTATAACTCCCCACGGGAGGAGTATAGCCTCAGGGCAGTGAGTGCAGATGATGGGGGTGATGGTGCGCGGGAGCAACAGTAATGACTCAGAGTCCAGTGATGCAGTCCAGGGTCTTTACTCACAGTTTTACACTCCAAGCCACCTCTGCAGGTAATGGCTGCCCACGTCGTACTGTGCTCACCAGGTGAGGGGCTTGGCCAACTCCCAGGTACCTTTGGAATACTTTTCAGGACCCCCTTCGTGTGTCCTTTCTCTGGCCCATCGTACCCCACAATTGACCACGTTTCTGTCCAGCTGCCTCGGGCCTTGGCGGGCAAACATTTGTTCCATTTCCCTGGGTCCTATATGGTGCCTTCCTAACGGGTGTAGTGAGGGGCCGTAACACGTGCAATGCCACGGCCTCCGGTCACTAGCTGAGGGTAGTTGCTCTCCTCCACTAGATGAGGGATCCGGTTCCCTTTCTTGGCCTGACCCCCCTACTCTGGTAGCGGCGGGCATACGGTGGCGACTGGCCGGTCCGCACCCCTGGGGTCCCTTCACTCCACTCCTGGAGCCTCCTCCGTTCCTCTCCTCTCCTTTCTTCTCCTCCAGGCCCAGACCTTGTGACTTGGCCTGCCCATGGAGCAGAGCTCGTACAGAGCCCCTGCTCCCAGTCTTCTTCTCTCTGCCCACCTTATATACTCCTCCTTTCCAGTGCACCCTGGATCTACTCTCCCCACCCACACACTACCGGGTTCCCCCTTTCTAGGTGTTCCCTCCCCCCACTCCAGCCAGGGACAGGGGCAGTTGTGCTCACTCTTGGGAGCATTGTCGCCCTGCCCCCCAGAAATGTGGTGTAGTGCATGTGGGTGTTAGGGTCCTGAGCCACACTCCATCCTTACCTGGAAGTGAGATATCACACCTCTGGGTGAGATGCAATACCTCTGTAGCGACCGAACACTCGGGGCGCTACATAATCAAGTCTCCGTATAAATGCACCTGCTCTGTGATAGTCTCAGGTTTCTGTTTCAAGTGCAGAGAGCATCATGAAGACCAAGGAACACACCAGGCAGGTCCGAGATACTGTTGTGGTGAAGTTTAAAGCCGGATTTGGATACAAAAAGATTTCCCAAGTTTTAAACATCTCAAGGAGCAATGTGCAAGCAATCATATTGAAATGGAAGGAGTAACAGACCACTACAAATCTACCAAGACCCGGCCGTCCCTCTAAACTTTCATCTCGAACAAGGAGAAGACTGATCAGAGATGCAGCCAAAAGGCCCATGATCACTCTGGATGAATTGCAGAGATCTACACCTGAGGTGGGAGAGTCTGTCCATAGGACAACAATCAGTCGTACACTGCACAAATCTGGCCTTTATGGAAGAGTGGCAAGAAGAAAGCCATTTCTCAAAGATATCCATAAAAAGTCTCGTTTGAAGTTTGCCACAAGCCACCTGGGAGACACACCAAACATGTGGAATAAGGTGCTCTGATCAGATGAAACCAAAATCGAACTTTTTAGCCACAATGCAAAACGATATGTTTGGCGTAAAAGCAACACAGCTCATCACCCTCAAAACACCATCCCCACTGTCAAACATGGTGGTGGCAGCATCATGGTTTGGGCCTGCTTTTCTTCAGCAGGGACACTGAAGATGGTTAAAATTGATGGGAAGATGGACGGAGCCAAATACAGGACCATTCTGGAAGAAAACCTGTTGGAGTCTGCAAAAGACCTGAGACTGGGACAGAGATTTATCTTCCAACAAGACAATGATCCCAAACATACAGCAAAATCTACAATGGAATGGTTCAAAAATAAACATATTCAAGTGTTAAATTGGCCAAGTCAAAGTCCAGACCTGAATCCAATCGAGAATCTGTGGAAAGAGCTGAAAACTGCTGTTCACAAACGCCCTCCATCCAACCTCAATGAGCTCGAGCTGTTTTGCAAGGAAGAATGGGCAAGAATTTCAGCCTCTCGATGTGCAAAACTGATAGAGACATACCCCAAGCGAATTGCAGCTGTAATCGCAGCAAAAGGTGGCGCTACAAAGTATTAACTCAAGGGGGCCGAATAATTTTGCCCGCCCCACTTTTCAGTTTTTAATTTGTTACAAAAGTTTAAAATATCCAATAAATTTCGTTCCACTTCACGATTGTGTCCCACTTGTTGTTGATTCTTCCCCAAAAAATTGGAATTTTATATTTTTATGTTTGAAGCCAGAAATATGGCAAAAGGTAGAAAAGTTCAAGGGGGGCAAATACTTTCACAATGCATTGTATATCTACAGGAGACTGGTACAGCGATGGGAAGTAAAATGGCTCCACAGTACGCAAATCTTTTCATGGCCAAGCTTGAAAGTGACTTTCTGTCCTCATGTCCCATCAGGTCTCTGGCCTACTATCATTTCATTGATGATATTTTAATCATCTGGACGGGGTCTGAGCAACAGCTGAAGACGTTCCATGAACACTTTAATCGATTTCATCCCACCATCAACCTAACACTCAACTTCTCCTGTACTGAAATTAACTTTTTGGACACCATCATCAAGCTACAGAACAATGAAATAGAGACATCCTTGTACCGGAAACCAATCGACCGTCCTACATACCTTAAATGGGACAGTTTCCATCCAAAACACATAAAAAACTCTACAGCCAAGCCATCAGATACAATCGGATATGTTCCAACCCTATGGATAGAGACAAGCACCTTGATGGCCTCAAAAAGACCTTTTTGAATCAGGGCTACCATCCAAGAACAATTGAGAACAAGATTACAAGAGCCACCAGAATATCAAGGAATCATCTCCTACATTACAAAACCTCTAGTAGTCACCTACAATCCAAACCTGGAGGCGCTAAGGAGATCTGCACGGAAACTACAATCCTTACTACAAAAAGATGCCCGATTACAATCCATATTTCCAGACACCCCACTTCTGTTTTTCAGGCAGCCCCCAAATCTAAGAAGCATCATTGTCAGAAGCTCCCTGTCATCTCCACCAGCTACAGGTACCTTTCCTTGCAACCAGAAAAAAATGTAAAACCTGTCCATTTATAATGACCACAGACAAGATGAAGATACCCAGCTCACATCAGGACTACAAGATCCCAGTTACTTTCAGCTGCATCACATCTAATGTTGTGTACTTAATTATATGTACCAAATGTCCAGCTGGGGGTCTGTATGTAGTGGAGACGGGGCAAAAACTTAGGACAAGGATGAATCATCATCGCCACACAATAAAATAAAAAAGAATACATCTACCTGTAGCCAAGCATTTTTGTTCCCCTGATCACAGCATAAAATACATGAAATTACTGATATTAAAAGGCAACTTCAAATCTCAGAGAGAAAGAAGAATCTCAGAATATAAACTGATGATGACCTTTGACACTTTCAGAGCAGGAATGAATGTGTTGCATGGATTTATGTCATTCTACATCAACTATGGAATGTGCTCCTCAGACTTGTGAGGCCATCATAACACTGGACCTAGTCACAGGACAATAAAACCTTCACACTCCTTATCTATTAACTGCTAAAATATTTACAGCCAGAACTGTTTATCTCTTCCATAATAACTCTGCTTTCCATCACCTGTCTTATCTATTGCATTATTTTTTTGTCTTATTGTGTATAAATATGTGACTCTTCAGATTTTGTGTTATACTAGCCTGATGAAGAGACCTGCGTAGTCTCGAAAGCTTGCAATTTGTTACCATCTTTTCAGTTAGCCATTAACCCCTTAACCCCCGAGGGTGGTTTGCATGTTAATGACCAGGCCAATTTTTACAATTCTGACCACTGTCACTTTATGAGGTAATTACTCTGGAACGCTTCAACGGATTCCCCTGATTCTGAGACTGTTTTTTCGTGACATATTGTACTTCATGATTGTGGTAAAATTTCTTCGATATCACTGGCGTTTATTTGTGAAAAAAACGGAAATTTGGCGAAAATTTTGAAAATTTTGTAATTTTCAAAATTTGAATTTTTATGCCCTTAAATCAGAGAGATGTGTCACACAAAAGAGTTAATAAATAACATTTCCCACATGTCTACTTTACATCAGCACAATTTTGGAACCAAAATTTTTTTTTGTTAGGGAGCTATAAGGGTTAAAAGTTGACCAGCGATTTCTCATTTTTCCAACAAAATTTACAAAACCATTTTTTTAGGGACCACATCACATTTGAAGTCACTTTGAGAGGTCTTTATGACAGAAAATACCCAAAAGTGACACCATTCTAAAAACTGCATCCCTCAAGGTGCTCAAAACCACATTCAATAAGTTTATTAACCCTTCAGGTGCTTCACAGGAATTTTTGGAATGTGGAAGAAAAAAATGAACATTTAACTTTTTTCACAAAGATGTTACTTTAAACCCAATTTTTTTTATTTTCACAGGGGTAACAAGAAAAAATGGACCCCAAAATTTGTTGTGCAATTTCCCCTGGGCACGCAGATACCCCATATGATTCGTAAAAATGAAAAAGTGAAAAAAAAAACACTTTTTCATTTTTATGAATCAATTTGTGAAGCACCTGGGGGTTCCAAGTGCTCACTATGCATCTAGATAGGTGCCTTGGGGGGTCTAGTTTCCAAAATGGGGTCACTTGTGGGGGAGCTCCAATGTTTGGGCACACAGGGGCTCTCCAAACGCAACATGGCGTCCGCTAACAATTTGAGCCGATTTTCCATTCAATTTGTTAGCGGACACCATGTCGCGTTTGGAGAGCCCCTGATGTGCCTAAACAGTGGAGCTCCCCCACAAGTGACCCCATTTTGGAAACTATACCCCTCAAGGATTTTATTAAGGTGTATAGTGAACATTTTGAACCCAGAGGTACGGCACAGAATTTGATAACATTAGGTCATCATATTGAATAAGTTGTCATTAGTCTTGAGCGCAAGTGCTCGCTACTTGAGTTTGCATCGGGTATTCAGGTATGCACCATGTACTGCGTGTGCTCGAGTGACATGCTCGAGTCCCCGCCCGGATGTTTCACGGTTATTAGACACCCAAAAAAAAACATGCGGGGATCGCTCGTGCATGGCAGGCAATCCCCGCAAAGTTTTTTGGGCCGTGAAGCATATGGGGCGGAGACTCGAGCATGTCACTCAAATACCCACGATACTCAATGCATACCAGAACACCCGATGCAAACTCAAGTAGCGAGCTCTTGCGCTCAACACTAGTCGCTATATCGTCATCTTTTTTTCTTACTTTTGAAAAAAATCCCAACCCCATCATAACCCCAACCCCAGCCCTAACCGTAGCACAACCCTAACCGTAGCACAACCCTAATCGTAGCACAACCCTAACCCTAGCACAACCCTAACCTGAGAGTTTATTTTTTACGCCGTTCCTCATGCGGTATAAGTGTGACAATCAGCTGACACCCGGCGGCGATCGCGCCCGCACAGCCTGTGTGCGCGCGCGATCGCCATGACATACTAATACGAGTCTTGCTCTTAAGTCCCAGGGCACAGACGCGTATTAGTACGTCAAATGTTGTTAAGGGGTTAAAAGGTATTAACCACTGAGGACTCTCAAATCTAAATATTTAGCTTACTCATGTACATTTTGGCAAACTGCAGAATTGCTTTTTTATGTCTCTGTGTCAGCAGTGGGGTCCTCCTGGGTCTCCTGCCATAGCGTTTCAATTCATTCAAATGACGATGGATAGTTCGCGCTGACAATGATGCACCCTGAGCCAGCAGGACAG
Source organism: Phyllobates terribilis (assembly GCF_046119375.1). Lineage (NCBI taxonomy): Eukaryota > Metazoa > Chordata > Amphibia > Anura > Dendrobatidae > Phyllobates > Phyllobates terribilis. Next base: position 209,788,979 of record NW_027362769.1, on the reverse strand, counting down.
CTTGAATTTCAATGGAACTTTAAGAGGCTGCTTATCCACCATCCGGACTATCATGCATTGCAACCTTTCAACGATTTTTCTCTGCCGTCCACGTCTAGGGAGATTAGCTACAGTGCCATGGGTTGTAAACTTCTTGATTATATAAAGCACCATGTACAAAGGAACATCAACATATCTGGAGATGGACTTGTAACCATTGATATTTTTCAACAATTTTGGTTCTCAAGTCCTCAAACAGTTCAACTTTTCCCCTTTTTATCTGGTTTGAGGTGTGATTTTCATATTACCCACACCTGTTACTTACCACAGGTGAGTTTGAATGAGTATCACATGCTTGAAACAAAGATGTCTCCCCCCCCCCCCCATTTTGGAAATGTGCCAACAATTTTGGGGTGTTGTGTGAAATGATGTCAAATTTGCATTTTTTACTTTGTTTTTTTTTGTGTTGTTCCAGTACATACAAAGAAAATAAACATGTGTATAACAAAACATGTAATTGCAATGATTTTCTGGGAGAAATACTTCATTGTCTGGAACAATTTCAAAGGTGCAAACACTTTTGGCCATGACTGTATCAGACACACCCCTGCATTATACAAGAACATCCAACTAACAGATTACTTCTAGCCTTGAACTGGAGTCAATAGGAACGATCTTGCAATTTAAAGTTTATCATGGCACTGTTGCAGGATATCCCAGTGCTAGGGGCTCCTTCCCTATCCTTCAAGCTAGGGGGCGCCCAAGTCTATCCCTGCTCTCCGAATTACTTCTGATGGTGAAGATGCCGGATCTATGTGCCTTGCTGTGTTCCTATATCAACCCTTATCTGTCCCCTTCTTCACCCAGGGAAGTGGGGAGTAGTAGTGTCACGGGTGTGTCAGATGTGACATTCGCCCTACAGTTGGTTGCAGGAAATCTCTTCGTTTGACATTACAGACACCTTCTTAGAAGCTGTCTCACTCTAGGACACAGCGGTACCCTCCTCCTGCTGGCCTGGGTGTTTAAATACTTTCAGTCTGCTTTAGGGCGTCACCGGTGATATTCACATGTTTCCTTGTGAAAGCTTAGAGGAAGTGCTGTTCTTACTTCCTATCTGGTGCTAAGAGGCCGTGTGTGCTATCTCTCTGAAGTCGGCGCAAGCTAAATTACTTTCCCCCCGATGTCTGTTTACCTTGTTGTCTTTAGTTGTTAGAGGGGACTGACTAGCGCTCACCCCTCCCTTTTCTAGCCAGGGCCTAGCTCTTTGGAAATACAGGGTTTTAGGTTCCTGTGTGGCGATTGGTGAGGAACCAATATAGGGACGATAGAGGAGACAGGGTGATAGCAGATCAGCCTAGGAGGTCTCCACTTCCCCCTTTCCCTAGTGGCTGGGCTCCCTTCCCCTTATCCCTTCGTGCTGCACTTAGTCTTTCCCCCACCTTGCATGACAAGTAGTGTATAAGAATAAACAAACTATACTAACAAGGGAAGGCATTCAGAGATAAATGAAAATGCCAATCATACAAAAATGCACTCACAGACAACAGAGTGGAACACCGGGGAGTTAAAGGAAGGAGAAACCAAATAGGAGAGGATGAGGATGTGCACACAGACAAACACCAAGCAACAGTGTTCTGAACAACTCTCCAAACGCCTCCTCAAACAACCAGCACCTCCAACTCCAGAACCAGGCAGTATGAACGAACACTGGCAATCCATCAAAGCAGGAAAGCTCCAGAAGCTCTCAACTGAACAGATTAACCTGCACTGTTTAATATGATGGTGAAGTGCTTCTAATCAGTGCAGGAGTATGTGAAACCAGACACCGCAGTCTTCTGGCCTCTCTCTGCCATGGTAAACCCGTGACAGTATCAATTTTGTATTTTTCTTATTTCCTAATGTTTTGTGTATACAGCTCAATTGCAGACCTATGTTTAGATCGCCACTAACGCTTTATAGCACCAAAAGGGAGGAATGACATATCAAGAACTTTGCAAATAGTATATATAAAAATATATTTTATTAATCAGAATAATAAAAACTACACAAACAAGATTAAAGAATGGCAAAAGGTAAATGGGTGGCTATTGCCACATAGGCACCAAAGAACAGCACACACATACAAAAGTGGAGTTAAATCAAAAACATGTTGATAATAGATTAAAATAATTAATCCATATATGCACAAGGAGAAATAAATAGTAATAAGATAGTTAATAGTATAACTCGACCAAAATTGCTCTAAGAGCACAGCGATAACTCATCCAAGAGGTCACAAAAGACCCCACAACAACACTCAAAGAGCTGCAGGCCTCACTTGCCTCAGTTAAGGTCAGTGTTCATGACGCCACCATAAGAAAGAGACTGGGCAATAATGGCATGCTTGGCAGAGTTCCAAGATGAAAACCACTGCTGAGCAAAAACAACATAAAAGCTCATCTCAGTTTTGCCAGAAAACATCTTGATGATCGCCAAGACTTTTGGGAGAAAACTCTGTGGACGGACGAGACAAAAATTGAACTTTTTGGGAGGTGTATGTCCCATTACATCTGGTGTAGAAGTAACACAGCATTTCAGAAAAGGAACATCATACCAACAGTAAAATATGGTGGTGGTAGTGTGATGGTTTGGGGCTGTTTTGTTGCTTCAGGACCTAGAAGACTTGCTGTGGTAAAAGGAACCATGAATTCTGCTGTCTAGCAAAAAATCCTGAAGGGGAATGTCCGGCCATCTGTTTGTGACCTCAAACTGAAGCACACTTAGGTTCTGCAGAAGGACAATGATCCAAAACACACCAGCAGGGCAACCTCTGAATGGCTTAAGAAAAACAAAATTAAGACTTTGGAGTGGCCTAGTCAAAGTCCTGACCTTAATCTGATTGAGGTGCTGTGGCATGACCTTAAAAAGAAGGTTCATGCTTGGAAACCCTCCAATGAGTCTGAATTACAACAATTTTGCAAAGATGAGTGGGCCAAAATTCCTCCAAAGTGTTGTAAAAGGCTCATTGCCAGTTCTCACAAACGCTTGATTGCAGTTGTTGCTGCTCTCACGATTGGCTCTCACAACATAACAATGTGTTTATATTCCTTCTAATAAAGGGTGGATAAAAGTTTTAAAAAGTTAATATCTAGGGGTAATATTTCTCCTTGTGGAGAGTGACGTGTTAAGCACATCAGGTGAGGAGACTTTTAAAGCAGCAATGCTCCTCTGGGAAATATGCAAATCGTCTCTTCAGAAAAGAGGACTAGAACTCCAGTGCCACCTACAGGAAGTAGCAATCCTAAAAAATAGTGACCCTTTAACGTTCCTTGTCACATGACTTAGGATAAAAGCCAAGACCAGAAAGTCAATTTGCTTTTTTTAAAAAAAAGTTAATAAAAGTTTGTTAAGTTATATGTACTCCAAAATGTTTCAAACCCTTATATAACTACATTGGTGGAAAAAGCAAAATGTGTGGATCCTGGAAAGTTTTATAACACCATTTTCTTTTTTTCCTTTCCGACTCAGTGGAGAGGAGTCAGGGCTTGATTTTTGCACGCTGAGTTGATGTTTTTACTGATACCATTTTGGAGAACGTATGGTGTTTTGATCACTTTTTATTGCATTTTCTTGTGGGGAGTGAATCAATGAAAAACTGTAAATCTGACATTTGTTATTTTTCTTTTCATCGTTTATATGGTTTTAAATTTTGATAGATGTTTTTTACGGACGCGACGATATCAAGTATGTTTATTTTTATAATTTATTGTTTATTTATTTCTTAAATGGGAAAAGGGGGAGTGATTTAAACATTTACATTTTTGAAAAAAAAATTCACATTTTTTAAAAAAAAAAAAAAAAAAACCAAACAAAAAAACTTTTTACAATTATTTTTACTTTATTTTTTATTTCCCTTAGAGGACTTTGAACCTGCAATTTTCTTAATAGTTTATACTATTGTAGTGCGGTAATGCTGAACTGCCATGCATCTATGAAACCCAGCCGCAGACTAAACTTCAAAGGAGGCTCAACATTACTGTTAGGAAAGCCTGCTGTGGCCCCCGGCTGCCATAACCCATCGGTACCCCAATGTCACGGTAGAGGGTGCTGGTGCATGCGAAAACTGGCATGTTAACCATTTAAATTCCAGTTATTGACAGACATTTAATCAGCTATCAGAAGCGATAGGAGCAAACTCTGGCCACTGCTGTTGAAGACAGATGAAGGCTGTGTAACACAGTCGGCATCTAATGGGTTCTGAGCCAGCTTCATACTTCCCCTGGGACCATATATTTAATTTATATGGTTGGGGAGAGCTTTATCTGGCAAGTGCTTCTATGCCAAGTGTCCAATGGGCGTTTCCCAGCAGTAAAATGTCCAGGACTCTTTGCTTTTGAGCGGCATCTATCCAGTAGACCCCTAAAGCTGGATCTTTTCCTGTGTCCTGGTGATGCTGAGAACATCCATGGTTATGTTCAAACAGGTCACAACAGCCATTAACATAGCACACCTACAGTACTTGCTTGGCATGGGCATTTATACACTTTCTACACACTGGACCAACTCTAATGCCTCAGCTTAATGCTAACCGGACCCTGAAGACCGGGCCCCGGTTCCTATAGGACTGGCATATATTCTGCGTCCCGACCATGTAAAGTTCTGCACTCAGTCTGTTCTATAAGTCAGTCACATTGTACATGGAGAAGTATGTGGCGCTGTGCTGCTCATTTCCAATTTAGTCTTGACCATAATTTGAGTGGTAGGAGAAGACTTCTAGTCTGATCACTCACGCGTTTCGGGTGCTTAAAACAGGAACAATCTATTTCCATCCATCCTTATGATAAGATATTTCCGCCGGGCAGAGAACATTCCAGGAAGTCACTTACATGTCTGTCTATACTAACTCTCCTGATGTGGACATCCTGGGGACATAAATCATATATGGCTTCCCTGAATGGAGCATCACACATCCCCTCCACCGAGCACGCTGTATGAGCCAGACTGCTTTTAGTCTTTTCCCATATAATAAATGCCATTTGGTTGGAATAGCTTTTCATGATTTTTCTTGCTTTGGCAATGCTCGGCCTCTCACTCCTGCCCAGTGCAGGTCATCCTGGGAGTCAGTGGATTGAGCCAATACTGAAGAATTGTCTACATGTCCTTATTAGACACACTGGACCACATGCTGCCGACCTGCTGATTTACTGTCTTACGCGTATGGTGGCCTACCGACTCTCTCCTGTCAGTAGATGTCGGAGGAAAGAAGGGTCGGACATGTTTTGTTCTAAAAAGCTTCCAGCAGAGGTTTACACCCCTCTACCATTCAGGACACACACGTATGGGGAGCCCTTATCAATCGGCACTCAGAATGCCGATACTTAATCAGCGACATTCTCACTTTAAAATATATATAAACGATACACACTCATATATACTCATGTTACCTACGTGAGATGTTTGTGCACTGAATCATAACATTTTATTGGTCGTCACATTCTTTGCCCCTTCCAGGTAATGTGATTATATCATTGTTTTTCTAGGTCTCATCCTATGTAGTGAGCGTAAAAGTTACAGTCCTAGAATGTGACATTAAGGACGACTGAGACCTAAGTTAAAGGGAACATCTCACTCAATCCACGTTGCCCGAACTATGGGCGGCATGAATCAGAGCCTGTCTGTGTAAGGGGGTGGACTTCACTGTTTCATCCAAGTAACCTGTTCACACCTGCACCATAGCAGCCAAATACGTTTTACTATGAAACACTATGGCATTTAAAAAAATAATAATAATTTGAAGAGCCAAGGGAGCATAGGGAGAGGCAAAACTAGTCCGGCACCGCTCTGCGCGGTCTTCTTCTAGACAGGTGATTGACAGATCTCTTCCACGTGTGTTCATAGCCAGAGACCTGTCAATCACCTCGATTGGCTTGGAGAAAAGATAACAAGAGGAGGCACCGGACTAGTCTCATTTATTCCTATAGTCCCTGGCCGGCTCTTCAAACTATATATTCTCTGAAACGCAGGGAAAAAATATACCTGGCAGCAATTGGGCATCCAAGCTCTGATCCACGCTGCCCATAGTTTCGGCAGCATGAATTGAGTGATAGGTTCCCTTTAAAGTGACAGAAATACAAACCTGTCCGCTGTGTTATTTTCATTCCGTGCAAATAATTCCAGATCATTAAAAGGCTTTGCCAAGGGGCGTCCCATATGGTCACCATTAAAGTCTTTCATCATAAAATGACTGTTCAAACCAAGCACAAGTACTCTGTGGACTCTTGGCATGGCCGAGCAGTTCAGTACTTGTTCCCACCTACTGATTTTCCAACCCTCTCTGCCTCCTGTAAAGCCAGAGCTGCCAATCAAGGAAGAGGAGAGCAAAGATGGAAAGCTAGAAGGCGGGAAGAAACACTGAATTGCTCATTTACGGCAAAGTTGCTTAGTTTGAACCAGGGGCGTCACGTAAATGCTGCAACCTTCACATTTTGTCGGAGCAAAAGACACACTATTCAGGAGGCAAATATCACATTTTTTATTTTTTTCACCTCACTGGGCCCATTAATAAGACAAGCCCTATAAAGCTTTCATACATGTCATGCTGTGGAAAGCTGCACCGGCCCCCATGCACTGCGCTGGCACCCATTATTGGTTGCACCATAGCATCTGGTGTCCTGCTTTACAATTCACCCATATGCAGGTTCTGTCTGTGCGTTCGTGGGTTTCCTCTAACACTACAAAGACATGGATGAGTGCTGTGAAATATGTCGGTGTTATATAAGCAATGACTAATAAAACCAATAACTTAAATAAGGACATTTTATTGGCACCATAGAGATTAAACACGCTCATATTAAAACACGTTGTGCCTCTGCGTTCTCTAATAAATTGAGAAGCTCCAGTATATCCAGATTAATCCGCCAGAAATGACTGCCTCCATTACATAGAAGTCAAGATCCTCCGGAATAAGACGTGTTTTCTGGATCAATCACTAATATCCAGAAATCCACACTGCCACCTAGTGGCCATTTATAAAACACTCCAAATTCTCCAGCGTTTCATTTCAAGAAAGCAGTATAAAACGGTTCTCACTTTGTAAGACAGTAAAAATTCTTCTTACATTATTAGCTACGTGTTTAAGAAAAAAAAAAATCTCCTTTTCTTATATGCGTTCTGATAAATACACCGCGGCTCGACAGCCCATCTGTATGGCGTTCTTCAGCAGGAAATAAGCGGGAGCCTGTGAACAAGATAGCCAAGTGTTACTACTTCAGATTAATACTCAATGGGACTTTGTCATAGAAAATAATCAGAATTTTTCTCCTTCCCCAAACCTCTCTTCCCCCTCCCCTATACCATTTATCAAAGGAAGAGGAGCTAGCAATCTAGACAGCTGCCTTTATGCAAATGACAGGGGCCAAAGGAAGCCCCAAACTCAATTATCTATGCAAATTATCATACCAAACAGAGAGACATGGGTGATGAATAGGCACCTGGGTAAAGAGGAAACGGCTAGTTTAAGATTCAAAAGAATTCTATCACACTCTGTACAATAGCAGGGTCATCCTCATTTGCAAACTCCTTTTGCTCACCAGTCTCATAGGCACCGACACAAAATATGGACTGTAGGAAGTTCTATAATTCCGATAATGATGGGACCCACAGTTTTAGCAGAGGGGCTAGCTAAGGAACAATATGCACATTTTTCCGGATCTGTGAGCTCTTCCGGTTAGCTATAACGCAAAAGTACAAAAATAACGGACAGCAGCCATGTTATGTCTGGTCTTAATAGAAAGGTAAATTCACAATAAAAAATATGGCATCACTTGCTAACTTCTGTAAGTAACCAGCAAAAAGTTATATCAGAAGTTAGAGGTTTAATAAAACCATGAGGGGCAGAGACGAGCCCACGTGAGGTCATCACAGGGGAGTGTGTGGGCAGAGTCCGCCTTTCGCCATAAAAGATCCAGCTGAAGATCGGTCTGCACTCATGCCGGGAGATACATATTTTTTAAGCACGGGTCCCATTCGATAACGGTCCATTGGAGCGCGTCCCCTCCAGCTAAACAATCATCTCTGCGATCAGTCTAGTAAGTTTCTTCCGTTAATCCCTTATTTTGTGCAACTGTATATTCTGTATTGTCCCCCTTTGTAAAATCTTCGTATATTTTTCATAAACACTGCCTCCCTTTTTGGATTAAATATAAAATGTAATAGTTCTGTTTTGTAATCGTTCCTCCCCCGAAGCCACATACACTACCAGAAAGCAGGCGTCTGATCAGGCCTGTATTGTATTTGAATATTTAAAACTGATTGGTGGTGGCAGCGAATAATCTTAATTGTGGTATCGTGAAGCTGGCAGTGATCGTACGGGGGGGCATATACACATATTCCATGCGTTGGAATTCGGAGGTGTGTACGCCATATGCTCACTGATCGCTTGCTGATAGCTAAGTAGTGAGTAATCAGGATCGTGCGGGTGCAGAAATCCCTGACAAATTGGTGGCAGCGGCAGGATATTGTATGATCCTGCCCGTGTCTCCCTGACAGACTTTAAAAGCTCTGATAGTCCTTGACTCGTCCCTAAAAGCAGTTTATTACGTCCATGTTTCTGGCTACCAATGTGGCAGCACTTACAAACCTCACATGGGTGGTCCACGGCTTTTCAAATATTTTACAATTTTTTTAACCCCTTCCCAAACAGGAAATTTTCTGTTTTTGCACTTTTTTTTTTCCCTTTCATTCTCCGGAGCCACAAGTTTTTTATTTTTTCGTTGACATCAAGGGCTTGTTTTTCACGGAACAAATTGTAATTTTGAATGACACCATTCATTTGATATGAAAAAAAAAAAAACATAAAAATTGTTCTGGAGTTTTGTTATTACAGTATGGCAAAAATGACCGGGCTGCATGATTCTCCAGGTCAGTTTTATTACGACGACATCGTCGATGTATAATATATTGAAAGGGTTAACCAATTTTATATTTTGATGGACTGTATTTTTATAGACGCAGCAATAACACATTTTATTTTTATTGGTGGAAAAGGGGGTGATTCAAATTTCTTTTTTTTTTTTTTTTTTTATATATATATTTTTAAGTTAACAGCTCCACTTGCTGTTGTTAAGAATACAGGCTCTGCTCCTGAGCCTGCATCAAAGACAGGGATCCGACATATGATGTAATACTATGTCATATGTTGGGAAGGAGTTAAAGCATTGATTATGGGAGCCACACCCCTGTTTATTCAACGTACAAAAAACTACAGCAAAACCAAAGAAATGAGCCGGAGCATAAGTTGGTATACATGCAATGTAAAACAGCACATTCACACTGTCCATTTCCCAGACAAAACCCAAGTCTGTAGTCTGATCCTGCAGTCAAATAGCTCTATGTGTGTCCCCAACTTCTTGCTAAGCTACCAGATAGCCAAAAAAATAGTAGACAGATGAAGGAAAGTGTGACTTTTAGACTACAGAGGATTTGTTTGTCTGTAACCACGAAAACACATGGGTCTGTTTAGAAACTTTGGATATGAAAGGGGATTTTTACTGATTATTATTTGGGTAGCTTCTTCATGCACAATTAGATGCAAAAAAAAAGAGTAATATTTCAAGAAAATGTTTTAGCTCCTGTTTCAGTTCTTTTACCTGCTCGGCATCATGTTCCAGTCCTGTATCGTGGTGCTCCATCTCATCATCCCGAAACTGCTTTATGGTCTGCAGAGAAAAGGACTACAAGTTACATAAGGACGAATATTATATTCAGTAAGAAAAATAAGTATTTGATACCCTGCAGATTTTGCAAGTTTTCCCACCTACAAAGAATGTAGAGATCTGTAATTTTTATTGTATTTACACTTCAATTGTGAAAGACAGAATCTAAAAATAATAACCAGAAAAATCACATTTTATGATTTTTACATAATTAATTTGCATTTTATTGCATGAAATGAGTATTTGATCACCTACCAACCAGCAAGAATTCTGGCTCTCACAGACCTGTTAGTTTTTCTTTAAGAAGCCCTCCTACTCTACACTCATTACCTGTATTGATTGCACCTGTTAGAACTAGTAACCTGTATAAAAGACACCTGTCCACACAATCAATCACACTCCAACCTCTCCACCATGGCCAAGACCAAAGAGCTGTCTAAGAACACCAGGAGTAAAATTGTAGACCTGCACAAGGCTGGGATGGGCTACAGGACAATAGGCAAGCAGCTGGGTGAGAAGGCAACAACTGTTGGCACAATTATTAGAAAATGGAAGAAACACAAGATGACTGTCAATCTTCCTCGGTCCAGGGCTCCATGCAAGATTTCACCTCGTGGGGTAAGGATAATTCTGAGAAAGGTCAGGAATCAGCCTAGAACTACACAGGAGGACCCGGTCAATGACCTGAAGAGAGCTGGAACCACAGTGTCAAATACTACCATTAGTAACACACTACACCGTCATGGATTAAAATCCTGTAGGGCATGCAAGTTCCCCCTGCTCACACCAGCACATATCCAGGTCCATTTGAAGTTCGCCAATGACCATCTGGATGATCGAGAGGAGGCATGGGAGAAGGTCATGTGGTCAGATGAGACCAAAATAGAACTTTTTGGTATCAACTCCACCGGCGTGTTTGGAGGAAGAAGAAGGATGAGTACAATCCCAAGAACACTGTCCAAATCATGAAGAATGGTGGGGAAACATCATACTTTGGGGGTGCTTTTCTGCAAAAGGGACAGAACAACTGCACCATATTGAAGGGAGGATGCATGGGGTCATGTATCGCGAGATTTTGGCCAACAACCTCCTTCCCTCAGTAAGAGCACTGAAGATGGGTCGTGGCTGGGTCTTCCAGCAAGATAATGACCCAAAACATCCAGCCAAGGCAACTAAGAAGTGTCTCTGTAATGAGCATTTCAAGGTCCTGGAGTGGTCTAGCCAGTCTCCAGTCCTGAACCCAAAGGAAAATCTTTGGAGAGAGCTGAAACTCAATGTTGCTCAGCGACAGCCCGAAACCTGAAAGATCTGGAGAAGATCTGTATGGAGGAGTGGGCCAAAATCCCTGCTGCAGTGTGTGCAAACCTGGTCCAGAACTACAGGAAACGTCTGACCTCTGTAATTGCAAACAAAGGTTTCTGTACCAGATACTAAGTTCTGTTTTCCTACTGTATCTAAAATATAAAATGCTAATTAATTATGTAAAAATCATACAATGTGATTCTCTGGTTTTTATTTTTAGATTCTGTCTCTCACAGGTGAAGTGTACCTATGATAAAAATTACAGATCTCTCCATTCTTTGTAGGTGGGAAAACTTGCAAAATTGTCAGTGTACCAAATACTTATTTTCCCCACTGTATTATGCTTTATCCTGAAGTAGATAACAATAGAAAACATGTTATAATGTAGGGTTTGTCATGGAATCCTGGCCGGACATCTGTATGAATACCTGCAGTAACTCCTTGTGTTTTTCAGGATACCTCTCCATAAGTGTTCGGATCTGGTTATTATAATGATTGGATATGGTCTCTTCTACAGCCACAGTGCAGGCCATTGCACCTTTTCTTCCCAGTAGGGCCGTCCCAAACCCTGAGGAAAAACACTAAATTACTTACCAGTAATGTGATTTTCCTGAGCCCATGACAGCACCACAACGAGAGAGAAGATCTGACCTTCCAGGACAGGAAACCTACAGAATAAAAAAGAGCGGTGCCTCTCTACCACCTCAGTTTTTTACAGAGTATGAGAGGACACTACTTAATAGTTATATATCCCATGATTTTTCCTTCTACACACCGCGTGAATGAAACACGACGAAGGAAATGAAGTGATCAACTTCTACCAGTGATGGGAGGGAATATAAGGGTGCTATCATGGGCTCAGGAAAATCACATTACCGGTAAGTAATTTAGTGTTTTCCTATCACCCATGACAGCACCACAAAGAGAGGTAAAGACTGAATCGCAACCTTACATAATGCTTGATGGGGACATCCGCTTTCTTATTGTTCTGCTATGGATTCCCCGGATTAGCGCAGAAAGTAGGGTGCACAATTTCCTGACTTCTATGGAAATTGGAAGCCATCTTCGGGAGATGGGTCGGTTCCGGAGCTAGCCTATCTTTTTACGTAAGATAAAGCTACTCTGTTGTATGACCAGACCTTTACATTGTGACAATGCATAGATGAACGGAGCTTTCTTATATACTGCCTAAAGCTTCTTTAGGTTAGAGGAACCGGATCTTTAGAGGCAGCCCCCGGGTGTGTACCCGTGACCATGCTACTACTGGAATGTAGGAGATTAGAGTTATTAACAGCAATATTGCATTGTTCAGACTGCTTATTAATTTTGACATATAGCAAGACTCCTTATTCTACCTTGGAAGACTACAAATCTTACTCACTGCCCAGTGAGTTCTGCAGCACTCGATGGATCTGTCCATAATCCCGAAATAGTTCAGGTAAACTATTGTCAATGCCTCTTCCTTCGATATGAGAGTTGTCCTAACTATTATAATTTTCCATAAAGCCTTAAGGCTCATTAACATCTGAATGGAAGGACACAAACTGAAAGCCTAAATCCTCATTTTATGCTAAGAACTATTCTCAGGAAATTTGATGCTTCATGTGAATTGGAACCTGATTTTATACCTCCTTAAACGCCTATACTACTATATAGCAAACTGGAATTGCAGATTTACTAGCAGGTCTTAAAGAGTCCATTTCCAATGATCTAACTCTCAGAAATCTGTACAGCCCCTTCAGGTTGTAGCAAACCCAGGTAGGACTGGGTTAAATAATAGCTTTACAGGTCTTTATTAGGGCACCTGGAGAGCTAAGCACTAGAGCAGGCTAGGCATTCACCTTAGTCAGACTGCTGGAGAGCAGAGCAGATGGTATGTGTCTTGGAGCTAATCAGAGACACAGGCCAGACTCCACAAGTATCAGTGGTTGCCATGGATAAATATTATTTTGTTTGGTCAAGCTGGGTTAGCTGAGCTGTATATGAGTAGTCAGGGTCTGTCCTATTTAGTCAGAGCTTGGACAAGACCAGAAATATTAATGTTTAGGACTTCTGTGCAACCTGTAAAAAGCAATAAAACTGCGCTCGATTGGACCAAACCCACAATGGCTGTATGAGCACTACATGATGCCTCCTACCTTTAAGAGTGAAACCCTACAAGGTTTATTATTAACCTGCAAAACTAAGGAAGCGCTCTTATTGTCACCTGCCCCCAATCGGCATTACACCGAGCCAGCTGAGCACCAGCCAGGAATACTGCCACCCTCTGTCTCAAAAATAGAGGCTAGGATATTTTTCCCCCTGAATTCGGTAAGTTGCTGAACTTGGTTTTGTCAGACATAAACTTAGTTGTGTAACCAGTACCTTTACAAAGAGGGACTATGAAGCACAGGGGCGTTGCAAGGCACAGACACCCTATAAAGCACTACAAGGCACAGGGGCACCCTGAAGCACCGAGAGACACTATAAGGCCCCATGAGGTACTAAAAGGCACTATGAATGCACCATAAGGCACTATGATATGCTATGAGTCACTATGATATGTTATGCTATGAGGAGCTATGAAGAGCCATAAGTCGCTATGGAGTGCTATGAGACACTATGCCATGAAGCACTATAAAGCACTATGATGTGCTATGAGACACTATGATGCGTTATGAGGCACTGTGAAGTGCTATGAGGCACTATGATGCGTTATGAGGCACTATAATGTGCTATGAGGCACTATAATGTGCTATGAGGCACTGTGATGTGCTATGAGGCACTGTGATGTGCTATGAGGCATTATGCTATGATGTGCTATGAGGCACTATGATGTGCTATGAAGCGCTATGCTATGACGCACTATGATGTGCCATGAGGCACTATAATGTGCTATAAAGCGCTATGCTATGAAGAATGGTGACCGGTCTGCAAACCATGTCCTATGAGGAACGGTTACAGGATTTGGGAATGTTTAGCTTGCAAAAAAGAAGACTGAGAGGAGACTTCATAGCGGTCTACAAATATCTCAAGGGCTGTCACATTGAAGAAGGATCATCTTTATTCTCATTTGCACAAGGAACGACTAGAAGCAATGGGATGAAACTGAATGGGAGGAGACACAGATTAGATATTAGAAAAAACTTTTTGACAGTTAGGGTGATCAATGAATGGAGCAGGTGGCCACGAGAGGTGGTGAGTTCCCCTTCAATGGACGTCTTCAAACAGAGGCTGGACAGACATCTGTCTGAGATGATTTAGTGAATCCTGCTTTGAGCAGGGGGTTGGACCAGATGATCCAGGAGGTCCCCTCCAACTCTACCATTCTATGATTCTATGAAGCACTATGATGTGCTCTTTGTGAAGCGCAAAGAGGCTTTATAAGGCACTGTGAGGCACTGCGCTCAGATTTTTAATTTAAAAGAGTAATCCATCTGAATGAAGGATAAACCTTTCCTTTGGGTGGTAAATCTCAATTGTCAGACTAGCCCCATCTAAAGGAGCCAACTGATGAGACGCAGCTGGACAGCAGACCTTCACAGAGACCATGTGCTGTATTAACACCATGTGCCGTCCTATGGATGGAGTACACAGACTGGAGGACAACAGTAAAAACCTCTGAGTGTTACTTTAACATTTACTGAGCAGATTGAGGCTCATTTTTGTGGTAAATTCTGAAGCCCAATCATGAGGCTCTGTGCGGCCCAGACATGTGGCTAACTTTAGCCTAGAGGTCTAAGGTCCAGCTTCCGTCCTGAAGCCAAATTTAAAGCACGAGGCCCTTGACCCAGATGGGGTCTTACAGAGCGCACACACACCCATTTTTGAGTTTTGCGCTAACTTCCTTCAGCCTTTCCTAGTAACCATAACAAGGAAAGGGCCCCATAAACAAGGTAAACATTCACGAAGATCACTCACCACCAGCTGTAAGGATTCGGAGGCTGGACCAAGTCACAGGCCTGTTCCTCTCCATCCGGCCATGCCTGAGCAATACTGGGGTTGTCAACCACAGGCAGGGGTGCCTCCAATAGTGCGCCGATCAAAGCTGGAGCTGCTGACCCCAGACAGGGGCGCAGTTCCACAGCAGCTTCTCCATTGATGCATGGAGCTGGAGCTGCCGACCTCAGACAGGGGCGCAGTTCCACAGCTGCTTTCTCAATGACGTGCAGAGCTTGAGGTGCCGACCCCAGACAGGATCCAGTTCCACAGCAGCTTCTCCACTGATGCACGGAGCTGGAGCTGCCGACTCCAGACAGGGGCGCAGTTCCACAGCAGCTTCTCCACTGATGCACGGAGCTGGAGCTGCCGACACCAGACAGGGGCGCAGTTCCACAGCTGCTCTCTCACTGATGCACAGAGCTGGAGCTGCTGACCCCAGACAGGGGCGCAGTTCCACAGCTGCTCTCTCACTGATGCACAGAGCTGGAGCTGCTGACCCCAGACAGGGGTGCAATTCATAGAGTCATAGAAGTCATAGAATGGTAGAGTTGGAAGGGACCTCCTGGGTCATCTGGTCCAACCCCCTGCTCAAAGCAGGATTCACTAAATCATCTCAGACAGATGTCTGTCCAGCCTCTGTTTGAAGACGTCCATTGAAGGGGAACTCACCACCTCTCGTGGCAGCCTGTTCCACTCATTAATCACCCTAACTGTCAAAAAGTTTTTTCTAATATCTAATCTGTGTCTCCTCCCATTTAGTTTCATCCCGTTGCTTCTAGTCTTTCCCTGTGCAAATGAGAATAAAGATGATCCTTCTACAATGTGACAGCCCTTGACATATTTGTAGACAGCTATTAAGTCTCCTCTCAGTCTTCTTTTTTGCAAGCTAAACATTCCCAAATCCTGCAACCGTTCCTCATAGGACATGGTTTGCAGACCAGTCACCATTCTGGTCGCTCTTCTCTGAACTTGCTCCAGTTTGTCTATGTCTTTTTTAAAATGTGGTGCCCAAAACTGTACACAGTATTCCAGATGAGGTCTGACCAAAGAGGAGTAAAGACCGATAATGACTTCACGTGATCTAGACTGTATGCTTCTGTTAATACATCCCAGAATTGTATTTGCCTTTTTTGCTGCTGCATCACACTGTTGACTCATGTTCAGTCTATGATCTATTAGTATACCTAAGTCTTTTTCACATGTACTGTTGCTTAGCTCTATTCCTCCCATTCTGTATATGCTTTTTTCATTTTTATTGCCCAGATGTAGTACTTTGCATTTTTCCCTGTTAAAAACCATTCTGTTGGTTGCTGCCCACTGCTCCAGTTTATTTAGGTCTTTTTGAATCCTCTCTCTCTCTTCTCTAGTATTAGCTATCCCTCCTAGCTTTGTGTCATCAGCAAATTTAATCAGTTTACCCTCAATTCCTTCATCTAAATCATTGATGAAGATGTTGAACAATACAGGTCCCAGGACAGAGCCCTGTGGTATCCCACTTGAGACATTCATCCAGCTGGATGTGAAGCCATTTACAACCACCCTTTGAGTCCGATCACTAAGCCAGTTATGAATCCACCTAACAGTTGCCTGGTCCATTGCATACTTGGTCATTTTTTCAATAAGGATGGTGTGAGATACTTTGTCAAATGCTTTGCTGAAGTCAAGATATACTATATCTACAGCATTTCCCTGATCCACCCAGTCAGTGATTCTGTCATAGAAGGAAATTAAGTTAGTCTGACATGACTTGTTAGTTACAAACCCATGCTGACTCTGGTTAATCACTTCATTCTTATCCAGGTACTTACATACATGATGTTTAATAATTTGTTCAAAGATCTTTCCTGGTATAGAAGTCAGACTCACCGGCCTATAGTTCCCTGGGTCCACCTTCTTCCCCTTTTTGAAGATAGGAACAACATTTGCTCTTCTCCAGTCTTCTGGGACTTCTCCTGTTCTCCAAGAATTTTCAAAGATTATGGAGAGTGGTTCTAAAATTTCTTCTACGATCTCCTTCAGTACTCTGGGGTGTAATTCATCTGGACCTGGAGACTTGAACTCATTTATGTTAGCTAAATATTCCCTCACAATCTTTCTGTTTACAGATAACTTGGATTCTTCTATTCCTTTAAAAGGACAGTGAAAATCAGTTGATATTACATTTTCTTTCTGAGAGAAAACAGATGCAAAATAGGAATTAAAAAGTTCGGCCTTCTCAACATCCTCTCTTACCATTTCTCCATTTTCATCCTGTAAAAATCCTATAGCATCTTTGACTTTTCTTTTACTTTTGACATACCCCCAAAATCCTTTTTTATTGCTTTTGACATCTCTTGCAAGCCTTAATTCATTGTCAGCTTTAGCTAACCTGATACGTGCCCTGCAGGATCTGCAGACTGCATTATAATCTTCTTTAGATATGCCTCCCTCTTTCCATTTAATAAACATTTCTTTCTTTCTTTTTAGCATGTGTTTAAGTTCTGTGTTCATCCATCCTGGTTTCCTTAAATGCTTCCCATTCTTCCTACTTTTCGGGATTGTTAACAATTGTGCTTTGAGAATCTCATTTTTAAAAATTTCCCATCCTTCCTGGACATTTTTGTCCTTAAGGACATCCAGCCATTGGATCCCTCCTATTCTCTTTCTGAGTCTCTTAAAATCTGCCTTTCTAAAATCTAACCTTGAAGTTTGAGTCTTCACATGTCTTCCTCCTCTAGTTATCCAAAATTCTATAATAGCATGATCGCTGCCTCCTAGGGTCCCAGCCACCTTTACCTCCTCAACCATTTCCTCCCTGTTTATAAGGATTAGATCCAAAGTAGCAGATCCCCTTGTTTTCTCCCCTACCTTTTGGAAGATAAAGTTGTCAGCAAGAGAGGATAAGAATTTGCTTGACCTGTTAGTTTTACTTGAGAGAGATTCCCAACAAATGTCTGGATAGTTGAAATCTCCCATGACCACTACGTCATATTTTTTGGAGAACTTGGTCATTTGATACATAAAGAGTTCATCCATATCTTCAGCTTGCCCAGGTGGCCTGTAGTAAATGCCTACAATGGTGTCCTTTCCGTTGTTCTCTCCTTGTATTCTTACCCAAACAGTTTCCACAGAACTCCCAGTCTCTGAAGCTTCAATCTCTGTGCAGATATACGCTTTTCTAACATACAATGCGACACCTCCTCCTCGTTTATCAATTCTGTTTCTTGCAAATAAGTTGTATCCTTTTAGCCTTTTATTCCAATCATGTGTATCGTCCCACCAAGTTTCAGTGATTCCAATGACATCATATTTCTTTTCCTGCATTAGTAGTTCCAATTCTCCTTGTTTGTTGCCCATGCTTTGTGCATTTGTATAAAAACATTTTAGTTTGTGATTGGTTTCTCTTCCTCCCATATTTTTATTTAGATTTTTTTGTCTTTGTTCTTTCTTTCCACTTCCAGTAGCAGAGATCTCAATAGTATTTGTCAGCTGTATGGCTTTTTCTGGCCTTTTGCTTCCCTTCCCACATTGTTCTAGTTTAAAGCTCTCCTGATGAGTGTAGCAAGGCGACTTCCAAATACATGTTTTCCAGTCTTCGTAAGGTGCACCCCATCTCTAGCAAGTAGTCCATCGTATAGGTAATTTATCCCGTGATCCAGAAATCCAAATCCTTGTTGACGGCACCATCGACGTAGCCAGTTGTTCACCTGTAGAATCTTATTCCACCTCATTGTTCCATGGTCATCCACTGGGAGGATGGATGAGAAGACCACCTGCGCTCCCAATTCTTTCACTTTCTTGCCTAAGTCTTCAAAGTCACTGCAGATGGTTTCCAGGTCCTTTCTTGCGGTGTCATTTGTCCCCACATGTATTAGCAGGAATGGGTAGTGATCTGTAGGTCTGAAGAGTCTTGATATCCTGTCAGACACATCTTTAATTTTTGCTCCAGGAAGACAGCACATTTCTCTTGAGGTTATGTCTGGTCTGCAGATAGCGGCCTCTGTTCCTCTTAACAGGGAATCCCCCATGACCACCACTCTTCGTTTTTTCTTCACAACATTCTTCTTTCTCCATCCAGGAGGATTCTGAGGACTTACAAGGTTATTCATTGCTGGCAAAGTCTTATCTTGCTGTATTTCTTCAAGGTTCTCCTGCGTGAGAGCCTGGTACTGGTTCCTGAGCAGTATGGGTGCTGATGCATGGAGCTGGAGCTGACGACCCCAGACAGGGGCGCAGTTCCACAGCTGCTCTCTCACTGACGTGCAGAGCTGGAGCAGCCGACCCCAGGCAGGGGCACTGCTCAGTCATATCCGGATCTTCAACAGGTAAGCCTGTCTAAGGTTCTCCCATTAAGGACCCTCCGGTACGCTCGACATCAGGGCCGCAGGCTGGTACAAAACAGTAGTCGGAAACATGTTAGAAGACATGGGTCTCCGCTACTTATTTTTTTCACCGGCGTGCGTCTTAGGGCGCGATTTCCTGGATAGCGTCCTGCGCCTGCGCAACCGGGATGCGTAGCTGCCAGGCCACCATAAGGTAATGGTGCGGCTGCTGCTCGCGCCCGTCCGACGGAACAGGCCCCCTTGGACCCACCATGGCGCTTCCAGGTCCCTGGCGCCGGCCGCAGCAGACACTGTGCCTTGTTGGAAACCGTCCGGCCCAGGTCTGGGAATAATCTTCTCTTCTTTCTTCTGCCGCCGTTTTAACAAGGCTCCCAGTCAAGGACAGGAAACCAACTGAGGTGGTGGAAAGGCGCCGCCCTTTTATTCTGTAGGTTTCCTGTCCTGGAAGGGCGGATCCCCTCTCTCGTTGTGGTGCTGTCATGGGTGATAGGAAAATGAAAAGAAATGCATTGTATGGGTTAAAGGACTAAACCTGACAAAAAAGCAAAAATCAGCCTCAACCACACAGACCAGTTTGCCATAGAGGGGAAAAAAATTCCTTCCTGCGCCTATTGCTATTCATATGTATTCCCGGATAGGGAGAGACTTGTCACCATGCTGAGCTGGGCACAAGGATGCTGGCAGACACAAACTTATCTTTAGGATACCTATAACAGAACTATAAAACAACCAAAAAGAACTGCTTATCTAATCAAAATGATAGAGCTATACTAGAATAATATCATAATAGAAAGGCAGAAAAGAGGGATAAAAAAGAATGTATATAATAATCAAGTTTATTAATTTGATGTCTCCTTATGAAACGCGCGTCGAGGTGCCTGTGCACCCCCTCGCTTCTCTCCCCAATGTCCATCGGTAATGACTATGTTCCATAGTTATATACTTTGCACCTTATTTGATTGCTGCTATCAAGTGTGTTATTTACCATAATACTCACTGTATTGCAATTGTGACTTATTGCTGTGCATAACTTATATATAACATAAGGTTACTTATTTTTTCATCTAATAACTGTTGTTGCCATTTAGTGTTCTTTATTAAGACACCTATTGCAGTGCATTTATGACATATACCTTGTCTGGGTTACGTATTACACAGTGTCACCTATTTTTGTTTTATTATTTATTCATTACATTTGGATAATAATATATTTGTCATTTTTTGTATGGGTTTTTTTAACAGATATTTGCATCATTTTTGTTATACATCCTTTATGGACAGTTTTTACTGTCTATTCCGATTTTTTGTATATATTATATACTGACCGGGGGAGTACTCTTCTGGGCGACCTATTGTCTCTTTCAGGATAATTTTTGTGGTTTTAGATGATCAATTTTCCATCTTTATCCTGATTGATTTATTGTTTTAGTTTACCTTTTGCCATTTATATGTATACTGGGCAATAAACTTGATTACTATATACTTTTTCATCCCTTTCTATTATGATATTATTCTAGCATAAGCTCTATCATTTTTATTAAAACGTTTCGGTTGTTTATAATTTGATTTTTTCAGTGGTAATATCGTATTTATAGATGGAGAAACTTTGAAGGTTATGATATAATAGAACTATAACTCATCTAAAAAGAGTAAGACATAGTTCAATAGGATCAGGGCACCTGTCACTGCAGTTAGGGCACAATGCACCACGGTCCTACTGACAGTTTCCCAGTGAAGTTCCACTACAGGCCTAATTTAAAGGGAATCTATCAGCAGGTTTTTGCTATGTCATCTGAAAGCTGCATAATGTAAGGGTAGAGACCCTGATTCCAGCGATGTGTCACCAATTAAGCTGTGTGTTGCTGTTTCAATAAAATCTAAGTTTTATCAGCAGAAGATTATCAGTACAGGATTAAGTGTCTCGCGTCTGTCTCCTGGTCCAACCCCGACCCACCACTGTACACAGGAAGCAGCCAATCAGGGGTGTGGGCGGGGCTTTACAGAGCTCAACATTCCGACATCTGCAGCAGAGAAAACAGTGATTGTATCAACATGACAACACGCAGCCCAGTAAGTGACACATCACTGGAATCAGGCTCTCTGCCCCTACAGCATGCTGTTCTCAGATTACAGACCAAAAACCTGCTGACAGATTCCCTTTAAGAAATGGAATTCAATTAGTTGCCTTTCTCTGTACATTCACTAGCCGTATAAAATCCTTTTAGTGAGCATGAGATCCAAGACAAGGCGGTACCTGTGCCTAATAATGTGGCAAAAGAACCCACCTAAAGCAAATCCAGCCACATTCCAGAAGGGCAGCAGGGCTGTGGGCCGCACTCTGTTTGATATCATTAACTCATTAAACTTCTTCAAATGATCCTTCTCCTGATTCCACATGTGCTGCAACAAGAAGGGCACAATTATTAATATACAAGCAGAGCTGGAACTTTTTTTTATTTTTGAGGTTTTCAAAAATGACAAATTTTTCAAGCAGTAAAGTAACAGCACATCCAGAAATATAAGACATTGCGATATATGACATTTGTCATCAACTGCCTATCAATAGCTAATATTAAAAAAAGGAGAGTACTGAGTCACCTGAATGATGGGTCCTACCGACGATCTGCCCAACACGACCATCTGTCCAGCATAAATACGATTTGCTCCATATTCTCCAGCATGGTCCACTCGTATTATTCTATCCAACAAGGCTTTTTCTTCATCTGAGTAAAGCCCTGAGCTGTGATGTCTGACGGCACCGGCACAGACCGTGGCGCAGCACCGTCCCCTTATTCCTGATAATGAGGAGAAAATGCACATTATAGGTATTAGAAAGTGTGTGAAAAGAAAGCAAGGTTATGTACCGTGTTAGACGGCTGTAAAATCACTTTTTTCATTATTTGCATCATAAAAAACAATCATTATCAATTGCACAGTGAGTGATTTGAGTTCCCAAAAGGCCTTCAATAAATGAAATCCTTCCCCAACACCTGATGGAGCTGCGTCATTGCAAAAACATAAAAGTTATGGCTCCTAAAATGCAGAGACCAAAAAAAAATGGTGGGTCATTAACGGCTAAAGGGGTTGCACCAAAGTTTATCTCTTGTAAATAGGACAGATCTGATCCTACTGAAAAGAACAGGAGCGGAGCTGCAGTAGCGAAGGTGAAGAGGAATTCACTTCGGGGAGCGGAGCTGCAGTAGTGGTAGCAGAGATGCACTAACAGGAGCAGAACTACAGTAGTAGGTGTGGAGCTACAGTAGTGGGAGCGGCCACTACACGGTGTAGTGGGTGTGGAGCTGCAATAATGGGAGCAGAGCTGCAGTAGCGAAAGTGAAGAGGAATTTGCTTCGGGGAGCGGAGCTGCAGTAGTGGGAGCAGAGATGCAGTAACAGGAGCAGAACTACAGTAGTAGGTGTGGAGCTGCAGTAGTGGGAGCGACCACTACGTGGTGTAGTGGGTGCGGAGCGGCAATAATGGGAGCGGAGCTGCAGTAGTGGGAGCGGCCACTAAGCGGTTTGGGGGTGTAACAGGAGCGGAGCTGCGGTAACAGGAGCGGAGCTGCGGTAACAGGAGCGGAGCTGCGGTAACAGGAGCGGAGCTGCGGTAACAGGAGCGGAGCTGCGGTAACAGGAGCAGCCACTACGCAGTGTTTGGAGCTGAGCTGTACCCTTCACACAGTGTTTACATCCAGCTGACAATAGCTTATCAGTGCAGGCGCTGGGTGTCAGACCCCACTAAAACTGATGAGCTATGCTAAGTATCATTATCATCAATGTCAGTGAACGACCCCTTTAATATTACAGTGACCACTGCCTGGTGTTGGGGAGCACAGGTTCAGGGTGGGGGCAGGGCCTGATACTTACAGCACCGGTGTGAACACCCCTTGCCCGGCCTCATTTCCCAGAAATCAGAGAAGCACTGCAATACCCAGAAGACCCCGTTACATCTCCCCATAACTCGTCCTTGTATCCATCTGCCCTGCTGACAAACTACAATTGCCATAAAACATCCCGGGACGTTGGGGGTCGTAATGTTAGCAGCAGATGAGAGCAGTGCAGCACACACATGGAGGGTTACCTGGCCTCCCGGAGAGGCTGCAGTACAGCGGCCGCAGCCTCCACAGCCCCGCAGCCTTCTCCATTACACTTGCAGTCCGCGACCTTCTTGCTGCCACAGACCTGTCGCTGTCACATAAAGTTCGCAGCTCCCCGTGACGTCATCAGATCTGCGGCCGCTGCTGGGAAACCGCCGACGCTTGACTCTTATTGTAGAGATAAAAATTATTTGACCATAAATGTCCGCAGTGCAGGCGCCATTTTGTCGAAGACGAATTGCTTCATGGTCCACACCCTGTGTTACTATGGCTGCAGACAACATCTATCTGCAGAAGACTGGAGACAGCGAGCGAGGAGCATGGACTGCACTGTCCCCAGTAGTGTCATCATCCCGGCAGTGGCTGCAAGGCTGTGAGTGGGGCTGTGATAGATAATAGATAGATTACTGGAAAAAAATCAGGCAGCACTCCAGTTCAAGGAAAAATTGTGGACTTTAATCCACTTTAAGTCCACAATTTTTCTTTGAACTGCAGTGCTGCCTGATTTTTTCCATTTATATATTTTACATTTGCAACCGCATTACTCAGGAAGTATCGCACCCAAAATCTGCTCAAGTTTGTGCTGCTATCAGTTTTTTCTATTTAGATAGCTAGATAGATAGATAATAGACAAATATATAGATAATACACTGCTCAAAAAATAAAGGGAACACTCAAATAACACATCCTAGATCTGAATGAATGAAATATTCTCATTGAATACTTTGTTCTGTACAAAGTTGAATGTGCTGACAACAAAATCACACAAAAATCATCAATGGAAATCAAATTTATTAACCAGTGGAGGCCTGGATTTGGAGTCACCCCCAAAATTAAAGTGGAAAAACACACTACAGGCTGATCCAACTTTGATGTAATGTCCTTAAAACAAGTCAAAATGAGGCTCAGTATTGTGTGTGGCCTCCACATGACTATATGACCTCCCTACAATGCCTGGGCATGCTCCTGACAAGGTTGCGGATGGTCTCCTGTGGGATCTCCTCCTAGACCTGGACTAAAGCATCCGCCATCTCCTGGAGAGTCTATGGTGCAACGTGACGCTGTTGGATGGAGCGAGACATGATGTCCCAGATGTGCTCAATCGGATTCAGGTCTGGGGAATGGGCGAGCCAGTCCAAAGCTTCAATGCCTTCATCTTGCAGGAACTGCTGACACACTCCAGCCACATGAGATCTGGCATTGTCCTGCATTAGGAGGAACCCAGGGCTAACCGCACCAGCATATGGTCTCACAAGGGGTCAGAGGATCTCATCTCGGTACCTAATGGCAGTCAGGCTACCTCTGGCGAGCACATGGAGGGCTGTGCGACCCTCCAAAGAAATGCCACCCCACACCATTACTGACCCACTGCCAAACCGGTCATGGTGAAGGATGTTGCAGGCAGTAGATCGCTCTCCATGGCGTCTCCAGACTCTGTCACATGTGCTCAGTGTGAACCTGCTTTCATCTGTGAAGAGCACAGGGCGCCAGTGGCTACTTTGTCAATCCTGGTGTTCTGTGGCAAATGCCAAGCTTCCTGCACGGTGTTGGGCTGTGAGCACAACCCCCATCTGTGGACGTCGGGCCCTCATACCACCCTCATGGAGTCAGTTTCTAACCATTTGTGCAGACACATGCACATTTGTGGCCTGCTGGAGGTCATTTTGCAGGGCTCTGGCAGTGCTCCTCCTGTTCCTCCTTGCACAAAGGAGGAGGTAGCGGTCCTGCTGCTGGGTTGTTGCTCTCCTACGGCCCCCTCCACGTCTCCTGGTGTACTGGCCTGTCTCCTGGTAGCGCCTCCAGCCTCTGGACACTATGCTGACAGACTCAGCAAACCTTCTTGCCACAGCTCGCATTGATGTGCATCCTGGATGAGCTGCACTACCTGAGCAACTTCTGTGGGTTGTAGAGTCCGTCTCATGCTACCACGAGTGTGAAAGCACAACCAACATTCAAAAGTGACCAAAACATCAGCCAGAAAGCATTGGTACTGACATGTGTTCTGTGGTCCCCACCTGCAGAACCACTCCTTTATTGATTGTGTCTTGATAATTGCCAATAATTTCCATCTATTGTCTATTCCATTTGCACAACAGCATGTGAAATTGAGTGTCAATCGGTGTTGCTTCCTAAGTGGACAGTTTGATTTCACAGAAGTTTGATTTACTTGGAGTTATATTCTGTTGCTTAAGTGTTCCCTTTATTTTTTTGAGCAGTGTAGATAGATATTAGATAGGTGATAGATAATAGATAGCTAGATGTAGATAATAGATAGATATGTGATAGATAGATATAGATAATAGATAAATGGATAATAGATAGATATGGGATATATATATATAATTGATAGATAAACAGATAGATGGAGATATATATAGATGGATAGATAATAGATAGATAGATACAGTAGATAGATAATAATATAGATAGATAGTTAGATGATAGATAATAGATAGTGAAAGTTTCTACGAACCGAAACGTCGCTATTTGGGCTTAATAAAGTTCACTTTTTTCAGAATATTTTTGTGATTGGAGTGCTCCCTTCTTTTCATATTCTCTAGATAGATAATATATAGATAGATATGAGAGATAGATATACATGAGAGATAGATATACAATAGACAAATAGATAATAGACGGATGATAGATAGATAGATAGATAGATAGATAGATACAGTAGATAGATAGTTAGATAGATAGATAGATAGATAATAGATATATAGATAGATATAGTAGATATATAGATATGTTGCCGTAATGCTTCTTAGTTTGGATTTTACAAGCCAGACCTCATCACGATTCTTCAGTTCACTCCCAGTAGTTCCTCAATACACATTGGCCAAAGGAGGCGACATAAATACTCAGATAAGTGTCAAAACTACAAAGAAGTCTGACCCCAAATAATCAGCTGATATACTGTATATTTATAGATGTGTCCATTGTGGAAGTTACATAGACACACACCATTCCCACTGTATGGTCACCAGTATAGCTAATCTGCTTGCAATGTTTGTCTTTTGTCTCCCAGTCTTGATGAACTGTGCACTGGAGTAAGAGGTGCCAACTTCATTATGAGGTGTGCACAACGTATTCATTTAGGTGCATCTTTCAGCTGCCTTGCTCCACCGGCCAGAAATGTTCCTATAGTCAGAGACTTTATTACAGTCAGGGACTAGAGTACATTTCTGTTATAATTTACACAATTTTTTTGCCATAAATTATGATGAATTTCTTGGGTACGTTCAGCCACAGCCCTCTCAGCTAAGTTTTGCCCACTTTTCAAAAAGTAAGTGCAGCTGACCAGCACTGGTATAAAAGTACCAAAAGTTGTAAAATAACAAAAAAAGTTGTACAAAAATTTTGTAACATTTCAAGCAGTTTTATGCCAGTAAAACTGAGTTTTTAAAAACAAAGGCAGCAGATGGTGAGAATTGAGAACTTTATCACAGATAGTAGATTAGAGAGAACTATACACAACTCAAAGTCAGTGAGATACAAAATTATACATATTGGGTCACAACAAGACTAAGAATACAAAGGACACATCAAGGCTCAAAATGAAAATAAAACAATGTGTAGAAGCAAAACATCTGCAGCATCAAACAATGTAACAACTACTGTGTAAGAGATAGATAGTACCAGACAATAGACAGTTAAAAGTATAGGAAGAGAAATAACAGATAAATAAAAAGATAAAGTAGATAAATAGAAGATAAATAACAGATACATAGATAATGACAGATGGGAGATAGATAACAGAGAGATGAATAGAAGAGAGATAATAGATAGACAGATAGATAGATAGATAGATAGATAGATAGATAGATAGATAGATAGATAGATAGATAGATAGATAATAGACAGGGATAGATAATAGATAGATGATCAATAATAGAAAGATAGATAGATAGGATACATAGATAATTGATAAATAGAAGATAGATAATAGCTAGCTAGATAGATATAAGATAGAAAATAGATATAGATAAATGGAAGAGAGATAATATATAGATATGAGATAGATAGATAGATAGATAGATAGATAGATAGATAGATAGATAGATAGGTCCGCTATGTTCTGGAGTGCCGTCTATTTTTGATTTTTAGATAGATAGTAGATGTGCATTGTAGCATTATAAGATTTAACACATTAAAAATGTTAATACATTTAATTGCAGAAAATATTATCTTGATGTAGAAAGAAAAGAAGCCGGCTTTGATTTATCTGTGAATGAAAAGGACTCAAATGAAAAACATCGATTGTATCAGGTAAGTAGAGCGATACTGTAATAATGGGAAATCTCAATACCCTACATTACACAGTGTCATGTTGGCATTTTTTCATTTATTTTTTAACTCTTTCTTTCATTTTGAGGTACATGTGCTCCATTGTGTCCACACAATTTCCAGCAGCAGGGTGGCTGTGATTGAAAGCCCACCTGTACAAACCCTGGAAGACCCTACTGTACTGATTCCCAACCAGTGTTTCCTGAATGTACATTAAGGAGGTTCCTCCTAAGCTTACATAGGACTTGTCACTTTTACTAAGAATGGCAAACTGAATTTTTGGCTGCCCAAGGAAGAGGTCTTAGTCAGAATATAAAATGATACAATGCTTCACCCGCCCCTGCAGTAAGTCACTTGGAGTAGGGGTTCGCCAGAAGTGTAAGATTTTTAATTTGCACCATTATTTTTTATTTACTATTATATTTTATCTATTTATGAACAGTTTAATTCTATTCATGTGGTGAATGAGAATCCAGAAGTGTTTTCATAATAGAACTGCAATTTAAAGATGACCTGTCAGGTCATTGTACCACCCTAACCTGCCACTAATATGTAATGGAAGCCCTGACAATCCTTCTGTTTATGCCCGCTATGTTTCTTCACTTGCAGCAAAAGCGAAAAAAATCAATCTTTAAAATGCTGCGTACTATATACTAACGGTACGCGAAGAGTCAAATGGGCACTGTGCCCAGCTTCATCATGATATGCAAATTGTCTCTTCAGAGAGGAAGAGGACTAGAACTCTAGTGCCACCTATTAGTAGCAATCCTAAAAGTCAATATCTGCCCTTTAACAAGCTTTACAGACACATGTTTCAGGGTGTTAGTCCTCCTCAGTGCAAAGCATGAGATCTGATTGCATTGCATGGCCTATAAGTCTCCTTGCCCTGGCATGTCACTCTCCACAAGGAGAAACGTTACCCCTTAGACCCCAGTCAGAGGCCTCTCACCCAGCCAAATCAGATGTCATGCTTTGCACTGAGGAGTGGTAACACCCTGAAGCAGGAGTCTGCAAATTGAGATTCTAGTTTGGCTTTTATCCTAAGTCATATGACAAGGCTCGTTAAAGGGTCGATATCGACTTTTAGGATTGCTACTTCCAATAGGTGGCCCAAGAGTTCAAGTCCTTTCTGTCTCCTTACACTGGCATGTCATTCTCCACAAGGGAAATGTTACCCCTTAAACTCCAACTTCATCACACTACACCTCCCTGCATTACCTGGGGAGTCCTTGGTAAACTTATGGAGATTATTTGACGAATTCTGATGGTGACTGCAGTGGCCGGGAGATTTCTATCAAAACTGTGGTGGTCGAGTTGGACACCAGACAGCACGACTCTTCTGCACAGTTTTAACCACTTCATGACAGTGCGATTTTTTTGTTTTTGTACTTTTTTTTTTTTTACTAACCTACTTCCAAGAGCCCTACTTTTTATATTTTTCCGTCGGTATAGCTGTATTGGGGCTGGTTATTTATGGAACAAGTTGAAGTTTTAAAAGACGACATTCATTTTACCATATAATAATAAAATGAGAAACGGAAAAAAAATTCCAAGTTCGGTGAAATGAAGAAAAACACAAAAACACAATTTTGATGTTTTTTTTTATTGTAGTTTGTTTTTTACATTTTTCATTTTGCAGTAATGATGACCTGGCAATGTGATTCTTCAGGTCAGTAATAAAAAAAAAAATGAAATTGGTAGGCGGATAGGAGCACCAAGATGGCGGTGACTGTGCTGATTCTGTAGAGACAAATCCTATTAGCTATGGAAATGGTGATGCCCACTTGACAATATAATGATCCATTTCCTTGAGGAAATACAGAGGAATGTCAGAACATAGCGGGGATACGGTTATCACTGCTTTTCCTATTATTTTATTGGGAAAGCCTGTAGTTACTGAAACAGACGTGTCAGGGGAGATGACAGGTTCTCTATCTTTCAGTTTGCAGAACGACACAAACGATCTCCAAGACTGAAGGAAAACCTTTTGGGTAATAAATTGGAAGCTTCCATCAGATCCTACACGAGGAAATCTGGATGGAACAAGAAAGTGGAAATAAATCCGGATCATCAGCAGCAAGTGCGGAGGAGAATCAGAGAGAACATGTCGTCGTTCACCATCCCGGTATGTCACACCCCACACGCTTCATACAGTAATTAATACGAGATTCCATAGCAAATGCTAGTAAGGGTTCAATATATCACAATTCTGTGAAAGGATTTGCCCCCCAGGCTCGTGACTCACAACATTAGCTCTGGAGGCCTCATAGAACTAGATTTATTTTATTTAATGGCCTACAGCTCGATATCGAGCCATGGCGTCTTGATGGATGAATGCTCTGTAGGAAGATCGATCTTGTGGAAGCCTAGATAGGTCCACCAGGGTCTTCTCCACTATTATCTTGATAGTATCAAGCCACCGGGTTGCTGGTCTTCCTCTTTGCCTTGTTCCTTCTCTTCTTCTGACCATGATGTTCTTCTCCAGTGATTTCTCTCTTTGTATGATGTGTCCAAAGTAGGCAAGTCATAGCTTGGTTATCCTTGCTTCAAGTGACATATCTGGTTTGATTTGTTCTAAAATTGATTTGTTTGTTCTTCTTGCCATCCATGGTATTTTAGATGACATCCTTCTCCAGCACCAGAGTTTGAAGGCTTTGATTCTTCTTCTGTCTTGTTTCTTTATAGTCCAGGTTTCACATCCATATATTACTACATATGGATGCAAAATGTAACGGGTCTGGGAGGCGGAACCTCTGAGCTACTATACAAGGGGGCGGTCCTTGTAAGGGAGCGGGTGGCGACCAGGGAAGACGGGCAGGAAGTCACAGCAGGTGACCGGGACAGTCTCTGAGTGAACGGGCTGGAGGTCACGGCAAGTGACCGGGGCAGTCTCTGGATGAACGGGCAGATGGTCACGGCAAGTGACCGGGGCAGTCTCTGAATGAACGGGCAGATGGTCACGGCAAGTGACCGGGGCAGTCTCTGAATGAACGGGCAGATGGTCACGGCAAGTGACCGGGGCAGTCTCTGGATGAACGGGCAGATGGTCACGGCAAGTGACCGGGGCAGTCTCTGGGTAAAGGGTTGGTACGACCTGTGGCGGCTGATGATAGACGTGAGCTCCCAGGTGAGCAGGCGAGAGTCTCTGGATGCACGGGTGGTCACAGCATGTGACGGCGGAGCCTCCAGGAAGACCAACAGACAGGCGGCAGATGAGCGCTCCCAGGTGAGCGGGCAGAAGTCTCTGGACAGGCGGGTGATCACAGCACGTGACGGCAGAGCCTCCAGGTAGGCTAGCAGACAGGCAGCAGATGAGCGCTCCCAGGTGAGCGGGCAGGAGTCACTGGACAGGCAGGTGGTCACAGCACGTGACGGCGGAGCCTCCAGGTAGGCTAGCAGGCAGGTAGCAGATGTGTGCTCCCAGGTGAGCAGGCAAGCTGGTCCATAGACAGACTGACAGGAGTTGGAAGGCAGACCGTCGGACCTCAGGCAAGCAGGCAGGTGGCTGAAGTGCGCTCCCAGGTGAGCGGACAGGCTGGTCCTTAGACAGACTGACAGGAGTAGTAAGGCAGACCGTCGGACCTCAGACTAGCAGGCAGGTAGCAGATAAACAGGCAGGAATAAGACAGCAAGCTGGCAGGAATCTGGCAGGTATCTGGCAGGTAACTGGCAACGGGACCTGAGGGCTGAAGCAGA
Organism: Phyllobates terribilis; assembly: GCF_046119375.1. Taxonomy (NCBI): domain Eukaryota; kingdom Metazoa; phylum Chordata; class Amphibia; order Anura; family Dendrobatidae; genus Phyllobates; species Phyllobates terribilis. The sequence continues at coordinate 209,757,684 of NW_027362769.1, read as the reverse complement.
GTAGTGAACAGTGCAACAACATTGCTCGGGCACCTCCATTTTGGAGGAGGTGCCTTATATATGGTGAAGTCCTCCGGCCATTGGCCTGGGACTCCTTAGGACGGCGCGCGCGGCCCCTTTAAGAGGGAGGGAGAGCGCGCGCGCGCGCCCTAAGCACAGTGGCCGGGAAGGAGCGCGCGCTGCCAGCAGAGCGGGAGGAGGACGCCGGGCACGGAGCAGAGAGGTGAGGGGAACAGCGTCCCTGCCTAGCAGAGGGCAGGGACGCCGGCGCTACAGTACCCCCCCCTTTAGGCCCCCCCTTTTTTAGGCCAGACAGAAATTTAGCTAGGATAAGAGGGGCATGGATGTTCTCCCGGGGCTCCCACGTTCTCTCCTCAGGACCAAACCCCTTCCAATCTACTAGAAAAAAGGTCTTTCCTCTTACCCTTTTGGTGGCAAGAATGTTCTCTACCTCAAACTCGTCCTCAGCAGAAACCGGAGCAGGAGGCGTACCTGTAGACTTGGAAAAAGAGTTAAGTACCACAGGTTTGAGGAGAGATACATGGAAGGAGTTAGGGATCCGTAAGTTGGCCGGGAGTTTCAATTTATAGGCCACCGGGTTGATCTGACTGATGACCTCCAGAGGACCGATGAACCGAGGCCCTAACTTGTAAGAAGGTATCTTGAGTCGGACATATTTAGATGAGAGCCAGACTTTATCTCCAGGACGAAATTGTGGAGGATCCAGGCGTTTTTTGTCAGCGTGTCTTTTCATCCGTTCGGACGACTGAAGGAGTGCGGATCGGGTACTCTCCCAAATGGAGGAAAATTTGCTAACGAGAGATTCCGCAGCCGGGTTGTCCACAGAGGTGGAGACAGGAAAAGGAATCCGAGGATGCTGACCGAAGACTACAAAAAACGGGGATTTGGAGGAGGATTCGCTCTCGTGATTGTTATAAGAGAACTCGGCCCATGGTAGGAGATCCACCCAGTCTGAATGAAGGGCATTAACGAAGTGCCGGAGGTAACTGGTCAGGTTCTGATTGATCCGCTCCACTTGACCATTGGACTATGGGTGGTAAGCGGAAGAGAAGTCCAGGGTGACGTCTAGCAGTTTACAAGTGGCTCTCCAGAAACGTGAGGTGAACTGTACCCCACGATCCGACACGATGTGGAGGGGCAGGCCATGAAGACGGAAGATGTGGCGGATAAAGTCTTTAGCCAGCTCGAGTGCAGACGGGAGGGCTGGCAGGGGAATAAAGTGAGCCATCTTGGAAAAGCGATCAGCGACCACCCAAATGACCGTACAACCGGCAGAGACTGGGAGGTCAGTTATAAAGTCCATTGCTATATGCTGCCAGGGGGCTGCAGGTACAGGAAGCGGAAGGAGGCGACCGGCTGGCAGGTGTCTCGGGACCTTGTTGCGGGCGCAGGACACACAGGCAGAAACAAAGTCTATTACGTCCTTGTGCAGGGTAGGCCACCAGTAGTGCTGGGCAATAAGCTGGAGGGTCTTTTTCTGACCGGCGTGGCCAGCTAGTTTAGACGAATGGCCCCAGTGTAGGATCTTCTTCCGATCAGGTACTGAAACAAACGTCTTACCGGGAGGGAGACGATTTAGACTCACGGGAGCCACCTGCATTACTCTGGCGGGATCGATGATATGTTTAGGTTCTTCCTCGAGATCGGACACCAGAAAGGATCGGGACAAGGCGTCTGCTTTGACGTTTTTGTCAGCCGGGCGAAAATGAAGAACAAAATCAAAGCGAGCAAAAAACAAGGACCACCGGGCTTGGCGCGGGTTAAGTCTCTGGGCATGCTGGAGGTAAGCCAAGTTCTTGTGGTCAGTGTAAATTATTACCGGGTGAAGAGCCCCCTCGAGTAGGTAACGCCACTCCTCCAACGCCAGCTTGATGGCCAATAACTCTCGGTCTCCTATGGAATAGTTGCGCTCAGAAGAGGAGAAGAGTTTGGAGAAGAAGCCACAAGTTACCATTCTCCCGGAAGATGATTTTTGAGTAAGTACCGCTCCGGCTCCAGAGGAGGAGGCGTCAACTTCCAGGAAGAACTGCTTGTTGCCGTCCGGGCGATGCAGCACCGGGGCGGAAGAGAAGGCCTGTTTTAGGGAAAGAAAGGCCTCCTCTGCTTCAGGCGGCCACTCTTTGGGATTAGTACCCTTACGGGTGAGCGCGGAAATTGGGGCAGTCCGGGAAGAGAAGTGTGGTATGAAGAGGCGGTAGTAGCTAGCGAAGCCCAGGAATCGCTGAATGGCCTTCAACCCCTCCGGTCGAGGCCATTTCTCGATGGCAGACAGTTTCTCTGGATCCATTCGTAGGCCGGTCTGAGAAATAATGTAGCCCAAAAACGGAAGCGAGGTCTGCTCAAAGAGGCACTTCTCGTATTTAGCGAAGAGGTGATTCTGCCTGAGCCTGAGCAGGACCTGACGAACGTCCCTCCGGTGAGTCTGGAGATCCGGAGAGAAGACCAAGATGTCGTCCAGGTACACCACTACGCAGGAGTAGAGAAGGTCCCGGAAGATGTCATTGACCAACTCTTGAAAGACGGCAGGAGCGTTACAGAGACCAAAGGGCATTACCAGATATTCATAGTGGCCGTCCCGGGTGTTGAATGCCGTCTTCCATTCATCCCCCTGACGGATACGAACCAGGTTGTACGCCCCACGGAGGTCCAGTTTGGTGAAGATTCTAGCCCCCCTCAGACGATCAAATAACTCCGGAATGAGCGGAAGGGGGTACTTATTCTTCACCGTGATCTGGTTAAGGCCTCTATAGTCTATACAGGGACGGAGAGAGCCGTCCTTCTTTTTGACGAAAAAGAAGCCTGCTCCCGCCGGGGAGGTAGATTTCCGGATGAATCCCCTGGCCAGATTCTCCTCAATATATTCGGACATCGACCGGGTCTCAGCAGCGGATAATGGATAAATACGCCCACGGGGAGGAGTAGTACCAGGTAACAGGTCGATAGGGCAGTCGTATGGTCTATGAGGGGGTAGTGTCTCTGCTTCCTTTTTATTAAAGACATCAGCATAAGACCAATAAGGAATCGGAAGTCCAGGTAGATTAGCTGGGGTAGGAGAAGGACGGACGGGATGGACGGGAACCAGACAGGTCTTATGGCAGTCCTGTCCCCAGCGAAGGACTTCTCCGGTCTGCCAGTCAAGCACGGGTGCATGTCTCTGGAGCCAAGGTAGGCCTAGCAAGAGGGCGTGGGAGAGTCCAGGCAGAACATGAAAGGAGATACTCTCAGAATGCAGCATTCCCACCTGCAGAGTAATGGATTCGGTGATGAGTTGGATGGGGCGTGGTAAGAGACCCCCATCCACGGCAGCAACAGACAAGGGTACAGCCAGAGGTTTGGTGGGGATGCGGTATTTCTCTACCAGGGACTGTGAAATAAGATTCCCGGCTGCTCCAGAGTCAAGTTGGGCTAGTTCGAAATAACGGTTCTCCCCGCAGACGATTGAGACTGACAACAGCAGAGATGGAGAGGATTTATTCTTGTCTAGGTCGACCTCTCTGAGCGAACCTAGACACAGGCGTTTCCCGACCTCTCCGGGCAGGTACGGATCCGGTGCTCCTTACTGCCACAGTAGAAGCAGCTCCCCTCGGCACGGCGTAAGTCCTGACGGGTTTTGACCATCTTGGTCTGGTCGACCTGCATAGGCTCAGGAGAGTGTACCTGGGTAGAGACGGAGGGAGTGACGGGTTTCTGAAAAGTAGGAGCTAGACGTGGTAACCTCCTCTCACGGGTGACCTCTTTGGCACGCTCCTGGAACCGTAGGTCAATCCGGGTGGCAAGAGTTATTAGGTCATCGAGAGTGGTAGGGATGTCCCGACCGGCAAGTTCATCTTTAATACGGCCGGACAGACCCTCCCAGAAGACGGATACCAGAGCGTCGTTATCCCAGGCCAGCTCCGAGGCAAGGGTACGGAACCGTATGGCATATTGGCCCACGGTGAGACTTCCCTGACGGAGGCGTAGCAGTGATGATGCGGATGAGGTCTTCCGTCCGGGTTCGTCGAAGACTTTCCGGAAAGCCGTGAGAAAAGCAGGCAAGTTGGACACCAGGGGGTCTCCTCTCTCCCATAGAGGATTTAGCCAGGCCAGGGCCTCCCCGGTGAGATGGGACATGATGAATGCAATTTTGGCTCGGTCGGAGTTAAACTGGTGGGACAATAGTTCAAAGTGCAGGGTGCACTGATTTATGAAGCCCCGAGCCTGGGCGGAGTCGCCTCCGAAGCGAGGAGGTGCAGAAAGCCGGGGTCCGGGGTAGGATACCATGGTACTAGTGGGCAGCGGAGCTGCCGGATTGCGAGACATGGCACTGGCGGAGGTTGCTGGTGGAGCAGTCAGAGTGTCCAGGCGAGTATTGACATTCCGCAGGTGACCCAGGATGGACTCCTGTTGGGACCTTTGACGGGACAGTTCATGACACAGGTCCGAGAGCGAGGGAGCTTGGGTGCCACCGGGTTCCATGGCCCGAGCAAACTGTAACGGGTCTGGGAGGCGGAACCTCTGAGCTACTATACAAGGGGGCGGTCCTTGTAAGGGAGCGGGTGGCGACCAGGGAAGACGGGCAGGAAGTCACAGCAGGTGACCGGGACAGTCTCTGAGTGAACGGGCTGGAGGTCACGGCAAGTGACCGGGGCAGTCTCTGGATGAACGGGCAGATGGTCACGGCAAGTGACCGGGGCAGTCTCTGAATGAACGGGCAGATGGTCACGGCAAGTGACCGGGGCAGTCTCTGGATGAACGGGCAGATGGTCACGGCAAGTGACCGGGGCAGTCTCTGGGTAAAGGGTTGGTACGACCTGTGGCGGCTGATGATAGACGTGAGCTCCCAGGTGAGCAGGCGAGAGTCTCTGGATGCACGGGTGGTCACAGCATGTGACGGCGGAGCCTCCAGGAAGACCAACAGACAGGCGGCAGATGAGCGCTCCCAGGTGAGCGGGCAGAAGTCTCTGGACAGGCGGGTGATCACAGCACGTGACGGCAGAGCCTCCAGGTAGGCTAGCAGACAGGCAGCAGATGAGCGCTCCCAGGTGAGCGGGCAGGAGTCACTGGACAGGCAGGTGGTCACAGCACGTGACGGCGGAGCCTCCAGGTAGGCTAGCAGGCAGGTAGCAGATGTGTGCTCCCAGGTGAGCAGGCAAGCTGGTCCATAGACAGACTGACAGGAGTTGGAAGGCAGACCGTCGGACCTCAGGCAAGCAGGCAGGTGGCTGAAGTGCGCTCCCAGGTGAGCGGACAGGCTGGTCCTTAGACAGACTGACAGGAGTAGTAAGGCAGACCGTCGGACCTCAGACTAGCAGGCAGGTAGCAGATAAACAGGCAGGAATAAGACAGCAAGCTGGCAGGAATCTGGCAGGTATCTGGCAGGTAACTGGCAACGGGACCTGAGGGCTGAAGCAGAGTAGTGAACAGTGCAACAACATTGCTCGGGCACCTCCATTTTGGAGGAGGTGCCTTATATATGGTGAAGTCCTCCGGCCATTGGCCGGGGACTCCTTAGGACGGCGCGCGCGGCCCCTTTAAGAGGGAGGGAGAGCGCGCGCGCGCGCCCTAAGCACAGTGGCCGGGAAGGAGCGCGCGCTGCCAGCAGAACGGGAGGAGGACGCCGGGCACGGAGCAGAGAGGTGAGGGGAACAGCGTCCCTGCCTAGCAGAGGGCAGGGACGCCGGCGCTACACAAAATAAGTAGATATATACTTATATTTTGATTTCTATCTGAAATACGTATACATATAGAACTATGGCTTGAGAAAGGCTCACACCTAGAGTCGAAACGTTGCCTGAAGCCCTTATGGGCTAATAAATCACCAACAACTTTTCCCCAAGAAGATAAACCTACAAAATCATGGAAGTCAGAAAGCCTTTTTGACTTCTGTGACTTTGTAGGTTTATTTGGAAGTGCCTTATAATTTATGTGGCTCTTGGTAGGTTGAGTATTATTCCCCAAAAGGAGAGCTATCTTCATTTTTTCAATTCTACATAAAAGGTTTGGTACATGCCTGGAGGACTTTGCACCCTCATATATTTTTTATGGCTTTCTAGTGCTGCTTTTTGTCTCTTTTTTTTCTACATATAGAACAATATATGGCAGCTGATCTCAGCAGGTTGCCATTTCTTACAGTTACAAGTCGCAGTTCAGCTGTCTATAGCAGAGTCAGATACCGAAAATCTACACTGCCTTCTAAAATATAAGGTGTAGTACCAATATGGACATCATAATGCTAATGAATGATTAAAGGGGTTGTGCCACAAACAAAAGTACATTTTAATCAACAGATCTTGGAAAAAAAAATAACTTCCACAAATGGATGTGTAAAAATGTTCCTGTGCTGAGATAATCTTATAAATGTGCCCCTGCTGTGTACTGTGTAATGGCTGTGTCTTACCATGCAGGAACATGGTCTGATCATACCACAGCTCCTGGGCAGGGGAGGAGTCAATATAGAGTATACAGACAGGACAGCACGGGATCACAGCTGATTCTTTATGTGAGGTAAAGCATTTCACTGCCTGTTTTTAAACAATGTTTTACCTCACAGAGAGCAACAGCTGTGATCCCCTGCTGTCCTGTCTGTATACTCTTTTGCTTCTTCCCCTGCCCAGGAGATGTGGTATTATCAGACCATGTTCCAGCACGGTCAGATACCGTCATTACACAGTACACAGCAGGGGCACATTTATAAGATTATCTCAGCACAGGAACATTTTATTTAAACACATCCAATTGTGGAGTTTATTTTTTTCCAAGATCTATTGATTAAAATATACTTTTGTTTGTGGCACAACTCCTTTAATCATTCATTAGCATTATGATGTCCATATTGGTACTACACCTTATATTTTAGAAGGCAGTGTAGATTTTCAGTATCTGGCTCTGCTATAGACAGCTGAACTGCGACTTGTAACTGTAAGCAATGGCAACCTGCTGAGATCACCTGGCCAATTTAGTTCTATATGTATACGTATTTCAGATAGAAATCAAAATATAAGTATGTGGAGTTTATTTTTATTCCAAGATCTGTTGATTAAAGTATACTTTTGTTCGTGGCACAACCCCTTAAGTGTCCACCGAGTGTTCATTCTTCACTGAAGAGTCCTCCTTCCAAATCCCTTCCCTCTGCTCTTGATTGACATTCTTTGCCATCTTCCAACATGATGTCACAGGTGCGTCAGAGGTGACAGACATCCGCCCTATAGTGGGTTGCAGGAGATCTCCACATTTGGCATTGCAGACAGCTGCTTAGATAGGAGGCTGCCTTTAGGACCGAGTGGCTACCTCTCTCTTGCTAATTAGCTCTCTGGCCTAGGTGTACACATACCTGGTGTGTCTGAGAGGGAGTTGCCGGTTATATGCATTTCTACTTGTGAAGCTTAGCAGGAGCAGTACCTCATCCTCTCTTGAGCTTGAGGTCATGAGCACATTTGGAGTTCATCTAAAGCTAAGCCATTTTCCCCTGTTTTGTCTTCCCTTGTTGTCTTTAGAGTTTTATTGGAGGTTGACTAGTGCTCATCTCCTTCCATCCCTAGCCGTAGCCTTACACCAGGGAGAGTAGGGCGAGGCACGAGATCGGCGATAGCTGAGGAGGCAATATAGGAACGTTAGTTGAGACAGTGACGCTACACCAGACTAGGAGGTCTCCACTTCCCCCTTTCCCTAGTGTCTGGGCTCCCTCTCCCTTTTCCCTCTGTTTTGCACTTACACCTGGCGTGACACATGGTTTCCAAGAGAGGCGGGAGGGAATGAACTTAAAGGGATTGTCTGGTGAAAACAAGTTGCAGCTTACTGATCAGTGGGTTTACAGACGTTGGGAACTGTACCGATTGGTACATCAGGGAAGTTTTAGCACAATAGAGAACTTCTATGCCCAATAAAAAAATGGCACGGCAGGTCTGACACCTGACTGCCACTCCAATCATTCTCTATGGGGCTGACAACAAACGCCAAGCATAGCGCTCATTAGCCCCTTAGGGAATTAATGGAGCGGAGGTCAAACATGCACTCTGCTGCTCCTTTATAATAGGGATAGCTCCCCATTCTGCTGATCAGCGTGGATTCCAGCAGTAAGACCTCACTGATCAGCTGCTTATCTCCCGTCCTGTAGACAGGCAATGACTTTTTTTTTATCTGGACAGCCCCTTTAATGATTCTTTTGCATGCTGTGTGCAACTGAATAAGGCCATGTTCACACGTTCAGTATTTGGTCAGTGTTTTACACCAGTATTTGTAAACCAAAGCCAGGATTGGAACAATCAGAGGAAAAGTATAATAGAAACATGTCACCACTTCTGTATTTATCACCCACTCCTGGTTTTGGCTATAAATACTGAGGTAAAATACTGACCCAATTCTGAATGTGTGAACGTGGCCTTATAGATCATTCTCTCAGATATGTGTGGATTATTATAGGAAACATGGAGATATTGGAACTTATTTTTCTAAGACCTGCTGAACGGTGTTAAAGGTTTATGGAGACGGAATCTGCTGACCGATTGTCAGATCTTTTTTTAGCTGTCGTTTTCTTACCACATTTACAAGATATGTTTATGATCTATTTTTTACAGGAGCATTTTGCTAGAAATTATGTTTTCCTGAGGGACATAAACTGGAAAGACAGGTAGATAATATTCCTTCTAGGTATTGGTCTTCCTCTTTTGGATGAAATTGAAATGTAATGTCTCAATAAAGGTAAATTCCTTTTTATATATTTTTTTGATCAGGAATTTTTTGACATTTGAATACAGTTTGTATAATCAGGTCTTTTGCACATTAATGAGCCATTGTTGAAGGGGTTGTCCAACCTCGCGATATTGATGACCGAAAATTTGCATAATCAGTATCAGATCAGTGAATAGGAGCTTAAAGGGGTTGTCCAATCCAAATTGATAAGTCGGCAGTCACTCTGGGTGAATCCCCCTAGGACACTCACAGTTCACCGGTTTCTGACCCTGGACCGGAGGTTGTGTATGAGTTATACATACTCCCGGCCACGCCAACGTCTAGTCGGCCACGTCACTACTAGAGTGTATGGAGCAAGGCCGGGAGTATGTATAACGCATATGTACCTGCCGGTCCAGGCTTAGAGACCGGCAAATCCTCACAGTGAACAGTGCTTATCCTAGGGGGATTCACAAGCCTGCAGTCACACCGAGTGACTGCAGACTTATCAATTTGAACCGGACAACCCCTTTAATTGCAGTTTTTGGCAATAGCCACTACACTGTGTATGGAGCTATGCTATTCCACCTCTATTCACAGATTACATCCAACCGGAGCAGAAAATAGCTGATAGGTTATCAACTACCGACACCCGGCAAAGTGACCAATCGTGTACAAAGATGGGGGCCCAAATACCGTATTGGTAGTGACGGAATAATGAAGAATCCAAGTATATTGTTGGACAAATTATCATTTTAAAAGTTTTATTTTATCCCCATTTAACACCTTTGCTCCTCCATGCTGATAAAGACCTCCATTTCTGCTCATTTTGGGAAACAAATAGAAGCCAGATAGGCCAATATTATCCCCATCCAAGAATTATTATCATTAACGGCCTTCAGCTCAATCTCGAGCCATGTCGACTTGATGGATGAACGCTCTGTAGGAAGATCGATCTTGTACAAGCCTAGATAGGTCCGCCAGGATCTTCTCCGCTGTTATCTTGATAGTATCAAGCCATCGGGTTGCTGGTCTTCCTCTTCGACTTGTTCCTTCTATTCTTCCAAGGACCCCCATATATATTAGATTGGTGCCGATCTATCAGGAATCATGAGGTTATTGGTTACATGTAAGATTAGCTGTTCATGATGTTTTCCAACGGCGGACTATTATAGGACAGCACATGGTCTTGTTCATTCTACTGATTGTCAGCCTACAGGATAGACCGGAGCCGTAGCTGTGGCTCATTCACCACATTTATGATAGCCCCAGGTTGTCAGGAGTCATCTGCTGAATGTATTTCATTATAGGTAGTATTACTGTTATCTGCTGAAAGTGTCTGGCGTTGCTGGATACAGCTGAATAAAACAAAGTCTGTGTTCATTTTCTAGTGACTGGACGGTCCATTCTTCAGGCACCGGCCAAAGCTCCAGACAAGCCGTGTCGCATGGAGAATTCAAAAGACTCATATCATCTGCGGCAAACTTAATTGTGGCCACTGTAAGAAACAAATAGTTCCTCAGGGGTGGGCTAGCTAAGAACTTGTCATTCCATATACCATATTAGGGAAGTAAAGGAGGACGGGAATTTTCCATTCTGGACCCTTATCTATTAGCAATAGCCCTAGCTATGGAAGATTCAACGTAGTAATATAACGGTGCCTTTCTTCTGTGGTGGTACTGTAGTGATATTGACCACTTAATTTTGGATACCCGCACAAATTACAGCTGATCAGTGGGAATAATAGCCACATAGCACCCTATGGTCACTTTAAGGGGATTTCTGGTTTCAGAAAACCCCTATTTCCCGGCTGCAGTTTGCTGTAAAAAACGGAAAAAAAGCAGACTGTGCCTTACTCACTCTTCTCCAGTCCGGCACTATGTCTCTGCTACTTCCAATGTCTCCTATTGTTGATAAACATGACGTCAGATCATAAATTGTGCTTTACTCATCCTCTCCGGGTCCAGCGCTGAGTCTCTAACGCTGCTCCTGGTGTCTGTTATTGCCTGCACAGTGCAGATGTCACATCGACAGCGCTACAGCCAATATCTGAACTCAGTGTCTCATGCCGAGTTAACAGCACAAGCTGCTCAAAGCCACTGAGCTCATTGATTGGCTGCAGCGATGTCGATGTGACATCTTCACTGCGCAGAAAATAACAGACACCGTTAACAGTGGTGGAGATTCAGTGCTGGACCCGGGGAGGGTGAGTAAAACTCAGTGTATTTTTTTTACATCACACTGCAGTAATGGGACAGTGGTTTTCCAAAACTGAAAAACTCCTTCCAGAAACTAATATTAAAAACAGATCAGCTAAAACTGATGAGTTTTTCTATAGTGGAAACCAGAGTTTTCCATTGAATGTATTCATGTCTTTAGGCTCGCTAGATATTACTGCTTGTAACTGCAAGCAATATAGTGACAGACCGTATCAAAAAGACAGAAGTATCCACCCTTGATCTACATGTCATGGGCACCACCCAGGCTTGGACTGGCCCACAGGAGAACAGGGCAATTCTCCGGTGGGCCATCACCTCTTATATGAGCTGTACTTGGCACAATATACTTGAATCACTATGTACAGACAAAGGCAGCATCTTATTCATTTACAATCTAGCCAGTTCATTGTTATATAAATTTGTGATTGAGGATAATGTCACATTTGCATGTAGCTGAAAAGTGGGGCCCTGGATTTGGTTACTGGTGGGCCCTCAGCACCTCAGTCCAACACCGGCACCACCACTTTTAGATTTTCCAGGAAAGGATGACTGCTCTCCCCCAGGTGTGGTACCTGGAGTAATAGAGGGGTCTGTTCACACAGGTACTGTAGACTATACAATCAGTTCTGTAGGGAATGTAATTCACTTTCATTTTCCTAAATTAATGGGCCATTTGAGTCGATGTAGTTGGCTGCACAGTTTCCTATAGAGATCTGTTTTTATTATATGCAGGAGGCACCTCTTTATTACTGCAGAATTCTCTATTAGAGCTATATACAAGGACTGGCTGATGAAATAACCCCTTTTATAAGGGTTCTCCACTACTAAAGCAGTTCATTTTAATGGGCTCGAGGTAGTGTAAGAAAACAAAAATCCTGTATTCACCTCCAAAATCTGGTGAAAGGGCCACTAATTGGCCGTAGTGGCTACAATATAGAAGGTGGAGAAGCAGCGCCATTCCAAGAGATGAGATTTTTTTGTTTCCTTACATCACCCTGGGCCCATTAACATTAACTTTTTAAGTAGTGGAGAATCCCTTTTAGAGTGCCTGAATTGCATTGCCCTAGGTAATATATAATGAATTGTTTTTTGTTTATTAAATCGTAGACTTCAGAACATCATTCACACCATCTTCACCTACACAAAAGTATCGGTAAGTATCTCTGGAGGGAACAGTAACCGGATATAAAAAACCCCCATAAAATATCAGGGAAGATTTATCCAGACTGGCATGGCTTTTAATAAATTTGGTCCAGTTTTGCACTGTCCTAAAGTCTGAAAATTATATCTACACCTCCTATCAGCATGTGCAGATTTGCAACATTTGATGTATCTATCTAAGGCCACGTTCACACGTTCAGTATTTGGGCAGTATTCTACATCAGTATTTGTAAGCCAAAACCAGGAGTGGGTGATAAATACAGAAGTGGTGACTTGTTTCTATTATACTTTTCCTCTGATTGTTCCACTCCTGATTTTGTTTTTCAAACACTGATGTAAAATACTGACCAAATACTGAATGTGTGAACGTGGCCTAAAGGTTGTTGGCTGTCCCCTCTTGGTACTCCGCTTTGCTTTTTTTAACTTTTGGCAAACTTTGAAATATGTGAGCAATTTGCAACTTTTTAAAGTTTGTAAGATATGATTTGTAACTTTTTGCTGCCCAAAACTGTGTGTAAACTAATAAATGTGGCCTAATATATTCCTCTTCTTAATAGGAGAAGCATCTTTGAAATCAGGTGGGAGGCGATCGCTTAACTCAATAAGTGTGAATATTCCAACAGCTTCTGAGGAACCTTCTCCCAATACAAAGACATCATATCTGGATGAAGACGGTCAAAATGGGAATCTGGACTTACTGAAGAATCGAACAGTATGTTACTGCTTTCTGTATATAACTGTATAGTGTAAATGTGACAGCCGGCAACATGATGACTGGGGCGCGCTATGGAGCTCATTTGCTTAAAGGGACTGTCCGGCCTTAGGCTAAAAGGCTGCAGTCATTCTATGAGACTGCAGACTTGTGAATCCTCACATTGCACGCACTGTGCGCTGTGAGGATTCTCCGTTGCCGGGAGCATGCGGTCATGTGACTGTAAGCATGTGATTTGTATACTTCCGGCTACATTCCGACTAGACTTGACTGGCCTCACTCAATACACTTGCATTGAGCGAGGCTGCGCACGTTTAGTTGGCACATGACCACTCGCATGCAGGTTGCTCGCCTCTCCCAGCGCCGGCACCGGAAAATCCTCACAGCGCGCAGCTGATATGTAAGAAATCTTGGACCTCCTGTTTTTCACAACCATAAAGGGATTGCATGAGACCGAAAAAAAAATCCCCCCCCTCCCCGAAACAGCACCACTTTTGTCCATGACTGTGGCTGGTATTACATACAGCTGTTTTTTTTAATAACAGTTTTTCAACCTAAATATGAAAATGATGATTCTTTATCACCTGTTTGGTATAATTGGTTACTCATACACCTGACTGTAATCCTACAAAGTGTTTAGCTTTGTGCAAGTCTTCCTGGAAGAACTGATGCTGTGTTGAAGGCAGAAGGTGGTCACACCAAGTATTGATTGGATTTAGATTTCTCTTCTCTTCATTCACTTTGCATTTTATTAATTGATAAAAATAAACTATTAACATTTCTATTTTGGAAAGCATTGTTACTTTACAGCATTTTCACCACACTTGCCTAAAACTTATGCACAACACTAATATATATATATATTTATATACAGTACAGACCAAAAATTTGGACACACCTTCTCATTTAAAGATTTTTGTGTATTTTCATGACTTTGAAAATTGCACATTCACACTGAAGGCATCAAAGCTATGAATTAACACATGTGGAATTATATGCTTAACAAAAAAGTGTGAAACAACTGAAAATATGTCTTATATTCTAGGTTATTCAAAGTAGCCACCTTTTGCTTTGATGACTGCTTTGCACACTCTTGGCATTCTCTTGATGAGCTTCAAGAAGTAGTCACCGGAAATGGTTTTCACTTCACCGGTGTGCCCTGTCAGGTTTAATAAGTGGGATTTCTTGCCTTATAAATGAGGTTGGGATCATCAGTTGTGTTGTGCAGAAGTCTGGTGGATACACAGCTGATAGTCCTACTGAATAGACTGTTAGAATTTGTATTATTGCAAAAAAAAAGCAGCTAAGTAAAGAAAATCGAATGGCCATCATTACTTTAAGGAATGAAGGTCAGTGAGTCCGAAAAATTGGGCAAACTTTGCAAGTGTCCCCAAGTGTAGTTGCAAAAACCATCAAGCGCTACAAAGAAACTGGCTCACATGAGGACCGCCCCAGGAAAAGAAGACCAAGAGTCACCTCTGCTTCTGAGGATAAGTTTATCCAAGTCACCAGCCTCAGAAATCGCAGGTTAACAGCAGCTCAGATTAGAGACCAGGTCAATGCCACACAGAGTTCTAGCAGCAGACACATCTCTTCAACTACTGTTAAGAGGAGACTTTGTGCAGCAGGCCTTCATGGTAAAATAGCTGTTTGGAAACCACTGCTAAGGACAGGCAACAAGCAGAAGAGACTTGTTTGGGCTAAAGAACGCAAGGAATGGACATTAGACCAGTGGAAATCTGTGCTTTGGCCTGATGAGTCCAAATTTGAGATCTTTGGTTCCAATCACTGTGTCTTTGCGCGACGCAGAAAAGGTGAACGGATGGACTCTACATGCCTGGTTCCCACCGTGAAGCATGGAGGAGGAGGAGGTGTGATGGTGTGGGGGTGCTTTGCTGGTGACACTGTTGGGGATTTATTCAAAATTAAAGGCATACTGAACCAGCATGACTACCACAGCATCTTGCAGCGGCATGCTATTCCATCCGGTTTGCGTTTAGTTAGACCATCATTTATTTTTCAACAGGACAATGACCCCAAACACACCTCCAGGCTGTGTAAGGGCTATTTGACCAAGAAGGAGAGTGATGGGGTGCTACGCCAGATGACCTGGCCTCCACAGTCACCAGACCTGAACCCAATCGAGATGGTTTGGGGTGAGCTGGACCGCAGAGTGAAGGCAAAAGGGCCAACAAGTGCTAAGCATCTCTGGGAACTCCTTCAAGATTGTTGGAAGACCATTTCCGGTGACTACCTCTTGAAGCTCATCAAGAGAATGCCAAGAGTGTGCAAAGCAGTCATCAAAGCAAAAGGTGGCTACTTTGAAGAACCTAGAATATAAGACATATTTTCAGTTGTTTCACACTTTTTTGTTAAGTATATAATTCCACATGTGTTAATTCATAGTTTTGATGCCTTCAATGTGAATGTACAATTTTCATAGTCATGAAAATACAGAAAAATCTTTAAATGAGAAGGTGTGTCCAAACTTTTGGTCTGTACTGTATATATATGCATGTATACTATTGTCAGGTCTGTACTCCGCACACAGCAGGAAATTTGCGCAGCTTGGTATAGTACGCTATTAACTTGTGAACATAATACTCTTATTTCTATGGGACAAATCCATCTCGCTGGCATTGATAGCATGGTGTTATCGTTACCAGAAAGCCATGATAATAAAGTATGTCACCTGACATTCGTTTCTTTGTGGTTGAGGATTTACAATTACACTTTGGGATTTGCATCTATGGTTACACGTACGGTCTCTGTGTAAACTGCAGGTGCCAACAACAAGTGAGAACATAGATTATGAAATCGCTGTTTACACCACAGTCAACGTTCAAGAAACAACACCCTCCATGTTTATACGACTATATGGGAAAAGCGAGAGAACCCACACAGTTTCCCTTCAAAATCCATTGGCCAAAACCATTACATCCAGTGCAGAACAGGTAAGAGCTGGGTCTCCCTCGAGTGTTCATGAGAAAACAATATTGGAATTTGAGAGTCCTCAGTGGTTGATACCTTTTAATGGCTAACTGAAAAGATGGTAAACATAGCAAGCTTTGGGTGTCGCTCTCTGGCGCCCCCTTACCTCCCAGGTCAGTCAAGGTACTGCACCTAGAGTAAGTAGTGCCAGGAAGCTGTCAACAGCGGGGGAAGACACTGTGGGGTGTGTGTTGTCCCTTACACGTCACTAATCCGTGACGCCACGATACGGGCACAGCTCTCTGGCGCCCCCTTGCCTCTCAGGTCAGTCAAGGTACTGCACCTAGAGCGAGTGGTCGCCGGAGAGCTGTGCCCGTATCGTGGCGTCACGGATTAGTGACGTGTAAGGGACAACACACACCCCACAGTGTCTTCCCCCGCTGGTGGCAGCTTCCTGGCACTACTTACTCTAGGTGCAGTACCTTGACTGACCTGGGAGGTAAGGGGGCGCCAGAGAGCGACACCCACCGGCCGGCAAGTTTCCCTGACAAATTGGTGGCAGCGGTGGGAGGTATATTTTTTACCTCATGGGAAAACAATCAGTTTAAGGGCTCGTATTATGCGCCACGGACCGCACACGAGGAGCACACATACCCATTACAGCCATTGACAATACGGATCAATGGTTTGCATGCAAAAAAAAGAAATCGCAGCATGCATTATTCTGGTTCAATTTACGGACAAGACTAGTACATGTAAATAGCAAGTGGCTGCTGCACTCGTCCACTCTGCAAACGAGCACATGGAGCGGTACATAACTGGTCAGAGTTTTAGTTCAGCTGTCTGAACCCAGTCTTATGAGTTGTGTCACAATTACTCCTTTTAATACTCAAGCCATCCATGGGATCAACGGATCACCCTTTTTCCCCTGATCCAGCTTTAAAAAACTTGGCAATCAGATTTTATTGCTACACTCACCTATACATTTCCTCTACAGCATGCAGGATATAGCCGCTTTGGTCTGACTCATGGAGGTGGGTCCCAAATTATCTAATGTTAATCAGTAACCCAGGCTAAAGTTCCCAGGATATCAACCTATCATTAGCCTAGACTACCACCATGGATATCTACAGGGTTGGCCATTTATATGGATACACCTAAATTAAATGGGAATGGTTGGTGATATCAAATTCCTGTTTGTGGCACATTAGTATATGGGAGGGGGAAAACTTTTCCAGGTGGGTGGTGACCATGGCGGCCATTTTGAAGTCAGCCATTTTGGATCCAACTTTATTTTTTTCCTCCCCCGGCCTCCGGCAGAACAGGACACCTCAGCGCTGGAGCACAGGGAAGAAAGGTGAGTATAAGTGTTTATTTTTTTGTATGTGTGTACAGCGTGAAAGGGATCAGGGGGCCACACATACCAAGATTGGGGGGTGTGGGGACCATGCATACCAGGATTGGGGGGTGAGGAGACCATGCATACCAGGATTGGGGGGTGAGGAGACCATGCATACCAGGATTGGGGGGTGAGGGGACCATGCATACCAGGATTGCGGGGTGAGGGAACCATGCATACCAGGATAGGAATGCGGGGCACCATGCATACCAGGATAAGGATGAGGGGTGCCATGCATACCGGGATTGGGGGTAAGGGGTGCCATGCATATTGGGGGTGAGGGGTGCCACGCATACCGGGATTAGGGGTGAGGGGTGCCAACCATACCGGGATAGGGGTGAGGGGTGCCATGCATACCGGGATGGGGGTGAGGGATGCCATGCATACCGGGATAGGGGTGAGGAGTACCACGCATACCGGGATTGGGGATGAGGGGTGCCACGAATACCAGGATTGGGGATGAGGGGTGCCACGCATACCAGGATTTGGGGTGCCACGCATTCCAGGATTGGGGATGAAGAGTGCCATGCATACCAGGATTAGGGGATGAGGGAGCCATGCATACCAGGATTGGGGGATGAGGGGTGCCATGCATTCCAGGATTGGGGATGAGGGGTGCCATGCATACCAGGATTAGGGGATGAGGGGTGCCATGCATACCAGGATTAGGGAATGAGGGGTGCCATGCATTCCAGGATTAGAGGATGAGGGGTACCATGCATTCCAGGATTGGAGATGAGGGGTGCCATGCATACCAGGATTAGGAGATGAGGGGTGCCATGCATACCAGGATTGGGGGTGAGGGGTGCCATGCATACCAGGATAGGATGATGGAGACAGGATGGGGGCAGCGCAAATACCAGGAGGGGGGCAGCACATGCCAGCATGGGAGACCATATACCAATAAAAATGCTCGCCACCCGGGCGTAGAACGGGTTCAATGGGTAGTCTATAATATAACCGGGGATGCATGTCTCTGTCTGAAGCCTCGATAGACTGCGCATGCGCGACGCGCAGTCTGGCTCCAGACAGAATCACGCATCCAGCCGTTACAGGTAAGAGGAGTGTGTATGGTGCCGGAGATCACGGTATGCGTAGGCACTGAACGGGGGGGAGGGGGGATGAGGGGTGCCATGCATTCCAGGATTGGGGATGAGGGGTGCCATGCATACCAGGATTAGGGGATGAGGGGTGCCATGCATACCAGGATTAGGGGATGAGGGGTGCCATGCATACCAGGATTAGGGGATGAGGGGTGCCATGCATTCCAGGATTAGGGGATGAGGGGTGCCATGCATTCCAGGATTGGGGATGAGGGGTGCCATGCATACCAGGATTGGGGGGTGAGAGGACCATGCATACCAGGATTGGGGGGTGAGGGGTATCACGCATACCAGGATTGGGGGGCGAGGGGACCATGCATACCAGGATGAGGGGTACCATGCATACCAGGATTGGGGGGTGAGGGGGACCACGCATACCAGGATTGCGGGGTGAGGGAACCATGCATACCAGGATAGGAATGCGGGGCACCATGCATACCGGGATAGGGGTGAGGAGTACCACGCATACCGGGATTGGGGATGAGGGGTGCCACGCATACCAGGATTGGGGATGAGGGGTTCCACGCATTCCAGGATTGGGGATGAGGAGTGCCATGCATACTAGGATTAGGGGATGAGGGGTGCCATGCATACCAGGATTAGGGGATGAGGGGTGCCATGCATTCCAGGATTAGGGGATGAGGGGTGCAATGCATTCCAGGATTGGGGATGAGGGGTGCCATGCATACCAGGATTAGGGGATGAGGGGTGCCATGCATACCAGGATTGGGGGTGAGGGGTGCCATGCATACCAGGATAGGATGATGGAGACAGGATGGGGGCAGCGCAAATACCAGGAGGGGGGCTGCACATACCAGCATGGGAGACCATATACCAATAAAAATGCTCGCCACCCGGGCGTAGAACGGGTTCAATAGGTAGTCTATAATATAACCGGGGATGCGTGTCTCTGTCTGAAGCCTCGATAGACTGCGCATGTGCGACGCGCAGTCTGGCTCCAGACAGAATCACGCATCCAGCCGTTACAGGTAAGAGGAGTGTGTATGGCGCCGGAGATCGCGGTATGCGTAGGCACTGAACGCATACCGCTATCTACGGCGCCATACTTACATACTTACCTGACCGGGAGGAGCGTCGCCGCGGCGCCGGAGACCAGGACAGGAGTTAGGCGTCGGATCGGCGCATGCACATAGCGCTATCCGTTACCATTTTACTGAAGACACATTTGCAGTGTGTCTTCAGCAAAATGGCACGGTGCTCCGGCGCCGCACTCCTCCCCCAGCCTCCGGCAGAACAGGACGCAGCAGCACTGGAGCACAGAGAACAAAGGTGAGTATAACTGTTTCTTTTTTTGGAATGAGGGGGCCACATATACCAGGATTGGGGGGTGAGCGGGCCACACATACCAGGATTGGGGAGTGAGGGGGCCACACATACCAGGATTGGAGGGTGAGGGGACCATGCATACCAGGATTGGGGGGCGAGGGGTACCACGCATACCAGGATTGGTGGGTGAGGGGACCATGCATATGAGGATTGGGGGGTGAGGGGGCCACACATACCAGGATTGGAGGGTGAGAGGGCCAGACATACCAGGATTGGAGGGTGAGGGGGCCACTTATACCAGGATTGTGGGGTGAGGGGACCATGCATACCAGGATTGTGGGGTGAGGGGATCATGCATACCAGGATGATGGGTACCACACATACCAGGATTGGGGGGTGAGGGGACCATGCATACCAGGATTGGTGGGTGAGGGGACCATGCATATGAGGATTGGGGGGTGAGGGGGCCACACATACCAGGATTGGAGGGTGAGAGGGCCACACATACCAGGATTGGAGGGTGAGGGGGCCACATATACCAGGATTGGGGGATGAGGGGCCCATGCATACCAGGATTGCATGGTGAGGGGACTATGCATACCAGGATTGGGGGGGTTAGGGGTACCACACATACCAGGAGGGGGGTGAGCGGTACCACACATACCAGGATTGGGGTGTGAGGGGACCATGCATACCAGGATGAGGAGTACCTCACATACCATTATTGGAGGATGAGGGGCCCATGCATACCAGGATTGGGGGGTGAGGGGACCATGCATACCGGGATTGGGGGGTGAGGGGACCATGCATACCAGGATTGGGGGGTGAGGGGACCATGCATACCAGGATTGGGGGGTGAGGGGACCATGCATACCAGGATTGGGGGGTGAGGGGACCATGCATACCAGGATTGGGGGGTGAGGGGTGCCATGCATACCAGAATAGGGTTGAGGCGTACCATATATACCAGAATAGGAATGCGGGGTACCAGGATGAGGGACGGGGTGCCATGCATACCAGGATGAGGGGTATGATGCATACCAGGATAAGCATGAGGGGTGCCATGAATACCAGGATAAGGATGAGGGGTGCCATGCATACTAGGATGAGGGATTGGGTGCCATGCATACTAGGATGAGGGATTGGGTGCCATGCATACCAGGTTTCTGGGATGAGGAGGCCATACATACCAGAATTGGGATGAGGGGTGCCATGTATACCAGGATGAGGGGTACCATACATACCAGAATAGGGATGAGGGGTACCATGCATACCAGGATAGGGATGAGGGGTACCATACATACCAGGATAGGGATGAGGGGTACCATGCATACCAGGGTTGGGGATGAGGGGTGCCATGCTTACCAGGATTGGGCATGAGGGGTGCCATGCATACCAGAATTGGGCATGAGGGGTGCCATGCATACCAGGATTGGGCATTAGGGGTACCATGCATACCGGAATTGGGCATGAGGGGTGCCATGCATACCAGGATTGGGCATTAGGGGTGCCATGCATACCAGGATTGGGCATGAGGGGTGCCATGCATACCAGGATTGGGCATGAGGGGTGCCATGCATACCAGGATTGGGGATGAGGGGTGCCATGCATACCGGGATTGGGGATGAGGGGTGCCATGCATATCAGGATTCGGATGAGGGGCTATGCATACCAGGATAGGAATGAGGGGCCATGCATACCTGAATAGGGATGAGGGGTACCATGCATACCAGGATAAGGATGAGGGGTGCCATGCATACTGGGATGAGGGATTTGTTGCCATGCATACCAGGTTTCTGGGACGAGGAGGCCATACATACCAGAATTGGGATGAGGTGTGCCATGCATTCCAGGATGAGGGGTACCATACATACCAGAATAGGGATGAGGGGTACCATACATACCAGGATAGGGATGAGGGGTACCATGTATGCCAGGATAGGGATGAGGGGTACCATGTATACCAGAATTGGGGATGAGGGAGCCATGCATACCGGGATTGGGCATGAGGGGTGCCATGCATACCGGGATTGGGCATGAGGGGTGGCATGCATACCGGGATTGGGCATGAGGGGTGCCATGCATACCAGGATTGGGCATGAGGGGTGCCATGCATACCAGGATTGGGCATGAGGGGTGCCATGCATACCGGGATTGGGCATGAGGGGTGGCATGCATACCGGGATTGGGCATGAGGGGTGCCATGCATACCGGGATTGGGCATGAGGGGTGCCATGCATACCAGGATTGGGCATGAGGGGTGCCATGCATACCAGGATTGGGCATGAGGGGTGCCATGCCTACCAGGATTGGGGATGAGGGGAGCCATGCATACCAGGATTGGGGATGAGGGGTACCATGCATACCAGGATGAGGGATGAGGGGTACCATGTATACCAGAATTGGGGATGAGGGAGCCATGCATACCAGGGTTGGAGATGAGGGGTGCCATGCATACCGGGATTGGGCATGAGGGGTGTCATGCATACCGGGATTGGGCATGAGGGGTGCCATGCATACCAGGATTGGGCATGAGGGGTGCCATGCCTACCAGGACTGGGGATGAGGGGAGCCATGCATACCAGAATAGGGATGAGGGGTACCATGCATACCAGGATGAGGGATGAGGGGTACCATACATACCAGGATAGGGATGAGGGGTACCATGCATACCAGGGTTGGGGATGAGGGGTGCCATGCTTACTGGGATTGGGCATGAGGGGTGCCATGCATACCGGGATTGGGCATGAGGGGTGCCATGCATACCAGGATTGGGCATGAGGGGTGCCATGCATACCAGGATTGGGCATGAGGGGTGCCATGCCTACCAGGATTGGGGATGAGGGGAGCCATGCATACCAGGATTGGGGATGAGGGGTGCCATGCATACCAGGATTGGGGATGAGGGGTGCCATGCATACTGGGATTGGGGATGAGGGGTGCCATGCATACCAGGATTCGGATGAGGGGCTATGCATGCCAGGATAGGGATAAGGGGCCATCCATACCAGGATGGGGATGAGGGGTGCCATGCATACCAGGATGTGGGTGAGGGGTGCCATGTATACCAGGATGTGGATGAGGGGCTCATGCATACCAGGATGAGGGATACCATACATACCAGGATAGGGATGAGGGATGGGGTACCATGCATACCAGGATAGGCTTGAGGAGTACCACACATACCAGGATTGGGGATGAGGGGTGCCACGCATACCTGGATTGGGGGTGAGGGGTGCCACGCATACCAGGATTGGGAATGAGGGGTGCCATGCATACCAGGATTGGGGGTGAGGGGTGCCATGCATACCAGGATTGTGGGTGAGGGGTGCCATGCATACCAGGATTGGAGGTGAGGGGTGCCATGCATACCAGGATGGGGATGAGGGGTGCCATGTATACCAGGATTGGGAATGAGGGGTACCATGCATTCCAGGATTGGGGGTGAGTGGTGCCATGCATACAAGGATTGGGGGTGAGGGGTGCCATGCATACCAGGATAGGATGGTGGGGACAGGATGGGGCAGCACAAATACCAGGAGGAGGGCAGCACATACCAGCATGGGAGACTATATACCAATAAAAAAGCTCGCCACCCGGGCGTAGAACGGGTTCAATAGCTAGTAGATATATATTTTAACACTCTATCTATATTTTGCCCTATGCACAGCCATTTTATTTAAGATTGAGTATTTTTTGACCATGTATTTTATACCCATTTATATGTGTTATGTTTTTCCACTATTTTCCGTAGTATGATTCTCTCCATTTTTAATATTGTCTTTTATGTCATTTTTTGTATGTTCTAAATAAACTGAATCCATAGTATATTCCTTATTGAGTGGCTATTAGAGATGAGCGTTGTTCTACTCGAACTGTTCGCCAATCTCAAATTCGAGCTGTTTTGGGCGGTGTTCGAGCCGTTCGGCGAACACGAACAATTTGAGAAAAATTCGGCTGTTCGAGGTTATGTTCGATAACTGTTCGTGCACCAAAATCATAACTGGATTTTTTCTCAGTAATGATGAAAATTAATGTTAATACGCAGTTTGAGTGTACAGCGGGGTGGGGGGAGGGGCAGGGGATGGATCTCTGCAGGAACAATGAAGATCTCCATTTTTTTTTCTCTTTCCCGCATTTACAGTGGGGAGGTGCAATCTGTCAGCCTATCAGCAGCGCACACACGGAGCGAAGTGCTTTTTTTCACACAAGCAAGGGCATGTGTCATTGGCAGTGTATGTCACATGTCCTTGCCCTATAAGACCAAGCCATTTTCCCCGTCGCCACCATTTTCTCACTGCTGCAGCTGCGTGTTAGACGGCACCGCTGTTGCTGTGTGCGCTATACCTTGTTAATTTCAAGCCAATTTTCGCACAAATCTACAGATAGCTTGGGAGTAGGGAATAGTTGTGATTGCAGTCCTTTTAAGGACTAGGTCACAGCATTTCCTACGACTTTTATCAGGCAGGTCTGTGCTCTTAAATAGATAGATTGTGGGAGTAAAGACTAATTGTAATTGGAGTCCTTTTCAGGACTAGGTTACATCAGTTCCTATCAGTTTTTGCCAGGCAGGTCTGTGCCAGTGCTGTGCAAGTTTTTTTCACAGCATTTGGCTGAATCTAGCAAAGCTAATCCTTTTTGGCCTATTGCAGAGTGTGTTAGTCAGTGGAGTAGCCTATCTGTGTTGCAAGATATACCACCTGTGTATAGAATACCATTTTTTTTACTGCACCTAGTGAAGTAAAATCTTTTGGGCATAGCATCATTCTATTAGTCCATCTATACTGACCTCCATCAGGTTGCAAACTGCATATATTTTTTTCTTCATCTACCTCTGAAAAAATATTGGGCTTCTAGCTGTGTGTGGGACTTGTTCTATTAATCCATCTATACAGACCTCCATCAGGTTGCAAACTGAATATATTTTTTTCTGCATCTACCTCTGAAAAAATATTGGGCTTCTAGCTGTGTGTGGGACTTGTTCTATTAATCCATCTATACAGACCTCCATCAGGTTGCAAACTGAATATATTTTTTTCTGCATCTACCTCTGAAAAAATATTGGGCTTCTAGCTGTGTGTGGGACTTGTTCTATTAATCCATCTATACAGACCTCCATCAGGTTGCAAACTGAATATATTTTTTTCTGCATCTACCTCTGAAAAAATATTGGGCTTCTAGCTGTGTGTGGGACTTGTTGTATTAGTCCATCTATACTGACCTCCATCAGGTTGCAAACTGAATATATTTTTTTCTGCATCTACCTCTGAAAAAATATTGGGCTTCTAGCTGTGTGTGGGACTTGTTCTATTAATCCATCTATACAGACCTCCATCAGGTTGCAAACTGAATATATTTTTTTCTGAATCTACCTCTGAAAAAATATTGGGCTTCTAGCTGTGTGTGGGACTTGTTCTATTAATCCATCTATACAGACCTCCATCAGGTTGCAAACTGAATATATTTTTTTCTGCATCTACCTCTGAAAAAATATTGGGCTTCTAGCTGTGTGTGGGACTTGTTCTATTAATCCATCTATACAGACCTCCATCAGGTTGCAAACTGAATATATTTTTTTCTGCATCTACCTCTGAAAAAATATTGGGCTTCTAGCTGTGTGTGGGACTTGTTCTATTAATCCATCTATACAGACCTCCATCAGGTTGCAAACTGAATATATTTTTTTCTGAATCTACCTCTGAAAAAATATTGGGCTTCTAGCTGTGTGTGGGACTTGTTCTATTAATCCATCTATACAGACCTCCATCAGGTTGCAAACTGAATATATTTTTTTCTGCATCTACCTCTGAAAAAATATTGGGCTTCTAGCTGTGTGTGGGACTTGTTCTATTAATCCATCTATACAGACCTCCATCAGGTTGCAAACTGAATATATTTTTTTCTGCATCTACCTCTGAAAAAATATTGGGCTTCTAGCTGTGTGTGGGACTTGTTCTATTAATCCATCTATACTGACCTCCATCAGGTTGCAAACTGAATATATTTTTTTCTGCATCTACCTCTGAAAAAATATTGGGCTTCTAGCTGTGTGTGGGACTTGTTGTATTAGTCCATCTATACTGACCTCCATCAGGTTGCAAACTGAATATATTTTTTTCTGCATCTACCTCTGAAAAAATATTGGGCTTCTAGCTGTGTGTGGGACTTGTTCTATTAATCCATCTATACAGACCTCCATCAGGTTGCAAACTGAATATATTTTTTTCTGCATCTACCTCTGAAAAATATTGGGCTTCTAGCTGTGTGTGGGACTTGTTGTATTAGTCCATCTATACTGACCTCCATCAGGTTGCAAACTGAATATATATTTTTCTTCATCTACCTCTGAAAAAATATTGGGCTTCTAGCTGTGTGTGGGACTTGTTCTACTAATCCATCTATACAGACCTCCATCAGGTTGCAAACTGAATATATTTTTTTCTGCATCTACCTCTGAAAAAATATTGGGCTTCTAGCTGTGTGTGGGACTTGTTCTATTAATCCATCTATACAGACCTCCATCAGGTTGCAAACTGAATATATTTTTTTCTGCATCTACCTCTGAAAAAATATTGGGCTTCTAGCTGTGTGTGGGACTTGTTCTATTAATCCATCTATACAGACCTCCATCAGGTTGCAAACTGAATATATTTTTTTCTGCATCTACCTCTGAAAAAATATTGGGCTTCTAGCTGTGTGTGGGACTTGTTGTATTAGTCCATCTATACTGACCTCCATCAGGTTGCAAACTGAATATATTTTTTTCTGCATCTACCTCTGAAAAAATATTGGGCTTCTAGCTGTGTGTGGGACTTGTTCTATTAATCCATCTATACAGACCTCCATCAGGTTGCAAACTGAATATATTTTTTTCTGCATCTACCTCTGAAAAAATATTGGGCTTCTAGCTGTGTGTGGGACTTGTTCTATTAATCCATCTATACAGACCTCCATCAGGTTGCAAACTGAATATATTTTTTTCTGCATCTACCTCTGAAAAAATATTGGGCTTCTAGCTGTGTGTGGGACTTGTTCTATTAATCCATCTATACAGACCTCCATCAGGTTGCAAACTGAATATATTTTTTTCTGCATCTACCTCTGAAAAAATATTGGGCTTCTAGCTGTGTGTGGGACTTGTTGTATTAGTCCATCTATACTGACCTCCATCAGGTTGCAAACTGAATATATTTTTTTCTGCATCTACCTCTGAAAAAATATTGGGCTTCTAGCTGTGTGTGGGACTTGTTCTATTAATCCATCTATACAGACCTCCATCAGGTTGCAAACTGAATATATTTTTTTCTGAATCTACCTCTGAAAAAATATTGGGCTTCTAGCTGTGTGTGGGACTTGTTCTATTAATCCATCTATACAGACCTCCATCAGGTTGCAAACTGAATATATTTTTTTCTGCATCTACCTCTGAAAAAATATTGGGCTTCTAGCTGTGTGTGGGACTTGTTCTATTAATCCATCAATACAGACCTCCATCAGGTTGCAAACTGAATATATTTTTTTCTGCATCTACCTCTGAAAAAATATTGGGCTTCTAGCTGTGTGTGGGACTTGTTCTATTAATCCATCTATACAGACCTCCATCAGGTTGCAAACTGAATATATTTTTTTCTGCATCTACCTCTGAAAAAATATTGGGCTTCTAGCTGTGTGTGGGACTTGTTGTATTAGTCCATCTATACTGACCTCCATCAGGTTGCAAACTGAATATATTTTTTTCTGCATCTACCTCTGAAAAAATATTGGGCTTCTAGCTGTGTGTGGGACTTGTTCTATTAATCCATCTATACAGACCTCCATCAGGTTGCAAACTGAATATATTTTTTTCTGCATCTACCTCTGAAAAAATATTGGGCTTCTAGCTGTGTGTGGGACTTGTTGTATTAGTCCATCTATACTGACCTCCATCAGGTTGCAAACTGAATATATATTTTTCTTCATCTACCTCTGAAAATATATTGGGCTTCTAGCTGTGTGTGGGACTTGTTCTATTAATCCATCTATACAGACCTCCATCAGGTTGCAAACTGAATATATTTTTTTCTGCATCTACCTCTGAAAAAATATTGGGCTTCTAGCTGTGTGTGGGACTTGTTCTATTAATCCATCTATACAGACCTCCATCAGGTTGCAAACTGAATATATTTTTTTCTGCATCTACCTCTGAAAAAATATTGGGCTTCTAGCTGTGTGTGGGACTTGTTCTATTAATCCATCTATACAGACCTCCATCAGGTTGCTAACTGAATATATTTTTTTCTGCATCTACCTCTGAAAAAATATTGGGCTTCTAGCTGTGTGTGGGACTTGTTCTATTAACCCATCTATACAGACCTCCATCAGGTTGCAAACTGAATATATTTTTTTCTGCATCTACCTCTGAAAAAATATTGGGCTTCTAGCTGTGTGTGGGACTTGTTGTATTAGTCCATCTATACTGACCTCCATCAGGTTGCAAACTGAATATATTTTTTTCTGCATCTACCTCTGAAAAAATATTGGGCTTCTAGCTGTGTGTGGGACTTGTTCTATTAATACATCTATACAGACCTCCATCAGGTTGCAAACTGAATATATTTTTTTCTGCATCTACCTCTGAAAAAATATTGGGTTTCTAGCTGTGTGTGGGACTTGTTGTATTAGTCCATCTATACAGACCTCCATCAGGTTGCAAACTGAATATATTTTTTTCTGCATCTACCTCTGAAAAAATATTGGGCTTCTAGCTGTGTGTGGGACTTGTTCTATTAATCCATCTATACTGACCTCCATCAGGTTGCAAACTGAATATATTTTTTTCTGCATCTACCTCTGAAAAAATATTGGGCTTCTAGCTGTGTGTGGGACTTGTTCTATTAATCCATCTATACAGACCTCCATCAGGTTGCAAACTGAATATATTTTTTTCTGCATCTACCTCTGAAAAAATATTGGGCTTCTAGCTGTGTGTGGGACTTGTTGTATTAGTCCATCTATACTGACCTCCATCAGGTTGCAAACTGAATATATTTTTTTCTGCATCTACCTCTGAAAAAATATTGGGCTTCTAGCTGTGTGTGGGACTTGTTCTATTACTCCATCTATACAGACCTCTATCAGGTTGCAAACTGAATATATTTTTTTCTGCATCTAGCTCTGAAAAAATATTTGGCCTTCTAGCAGTGTGTGGGACTTTCTCTATTAGTCCATCTATACTGACCTCCATCAGGTTGCAAATTGAATATAATTTTTTTCTGCATCTAACCCAGCCAATAGTTTTGGCCTAATACCACAGTTTGGCCACTCAGCTCTGCTCGGTTCCCATCCATTGTTTTTTTGTGCAAACAACTCCAGAGTTGTTAATTAGTTAACCACCAAAATGAGTGGAAAAAGGCCTGCTGCTGGTGGAAAGGGGAATAGGCGTGTTGGGAAGGGGAAAAAAGGTTGTGTCCGTGGGGTAGGTGTTAAAGCAACAGTAACATCTGCAGAAGAAAGACCATCTTCCAGCCAAACTAAAATGTCTACTTCTTTTAGCGGACAATGTGAT
The DNA here is from genome assembly GCF_046119375.1 of Phyllobates terribilis. NCBI lineage: Eukaryota > Metazoa > Chordata > Amphibia > Anura > Dendrobatidae > Phyllobates > Phyllobates terribilis. The sequence continues at coordinate 209,728,661 of NW_027362769.1, read as the reverse complement.
AAGATCCCTTTCTTACGGCCACGCCAATCGCTACAAATTCCAGATGAGGCACAAAAACAGCAGGTGCTTCAACGGATATCAAGTGCTTCTTTAAGTGGGCTCTCCTCCACATCAACTTCAACATCACAAATACTCCAGTCCTCAAAGGTGTCACCCCAATCGCACTTGCTTCCTCACAGCTCCCAAATCTCCAGCTGCCCGTCTGAGTATGAGGTAGAACAGATGGTTGAGTCTGCAGAGCTGTTTACTCATACTATAGCCTGGGAATCAGAGGTCGACTCCAGCGCTTCTGTGAATCCAGACGAGGAAATGATCTGCACTGATGCCCAGAATCTTTATGAGTCGGATCCAGGACCAGACGCAGAAGGTTCTGACCATAATGTAGACCCTCATTCCCAAACTGTAACTCCTGTTGGTGGAGACAATGAGGAAGACGATGATAAGACTCAAATACCTGATTGGAGCGACAACTTTAGTTTTTTGTCAGGGCAGGAACAGGTTGGCTCTGAGGACGACGGGTGTGATAACGCACAGGGTGATGATGATGAGGTTGGAGATCCCACTTACTGTCAACCCACAGTCAGCCAAGAGATGAGGTCAGCAGAGGAGGTGGAGGAAGATGCTAGTGACGACGAGGTCAGGTTGCGCCTTCCTGGACAGAGACGTAGTACTGGAAGCACGTCAACAACTGCATCCTCAAACACAACTCTGCCTCTCACCACAAGTCGTGGTGGCTCTTCAGGTCGCATGGGTGCTAAGCCTTGCATAGCCTGGGCATTTTTTCAGATCGATAAAGATGACCCAACTCGTGTTATCTGTAACATTTGTCAGCAAAAGCTAAGTAGAGGCCAAAAAATACATAGTTTGAGTACTTCATGCATGAACCGGCACATGGACATGAAGCATAAGTTGCAGTGGGAAGCTCAGTGTGCTACAATGCGGCCTAGCCGGCCGGGCCAACCACCGTCTGCCATATCTTGTGCATCCGCGGCCTCTTCATCCTCTGTGACTGGGGGGACAGCAGTCACACCTGTTTTGGGGCGCAGACCTGCCACCTCTTTACCCGCAACAGCCAGCGTGATTGGCAGGTCATCATTTTCTTTGGAGGTGGTAACACCAGCTGGTGTTGAGCGCTGTCCGACATCGATAGCACCACCTTTGGATCAAGGCAACCTAACATGTCCGCCTGCATCTTCCTCACAGACCGGCAGTTTGCCGGGGACACCCTTATCAACCCCGTCTAAGCACAATAGCCAGCCCTCGGTCCCTCAGATGTGGACAAGTAAAAGACCATTTCCTCCTAGCCATGAGAAAGCTAAGAGGTTGAATTTCACCATCTGCAAGTTCTTGGCTACAGAAATGCTGCCTTTCCGCCTGGTGGACACAGAGGATTTTCGAGACCTTATGTCCGTCGCAGTGCCCCAGTACCAGATGCCCAGTCGGCACTACTTCTCAAAGAAAGGTGTGCCTGCGCTCCACCAGCATGTCGCACACAACATCACCGCTTCTTTGAGAAACTCTGTGTGTGACAGGGTGCATTTCACCACAGACACTTGGACGAGTAGGCATGGACAGGGGCGTTACATGTCGCTGACTGGGCACTGGGTAACTATGGTGACAGCAGGACAAGGGGCTGCTGTCCAAGTCTTGCCGTCCCCACGAGTTGTGCGTCAATCCTCTTTATGTTAAAGTTCCTCCACTGCTTCTGCCTCCTCAACCTCCTCTCGGTCTTCCACCTGCACCCAAAGCCTGTCTGGTCATGCCACAAGCTTTCTAACTGCGCAGAAGGGATCCTGCACACCTCCTTACTATGCTGGCAGTAGGGCTCAACGTCATCAGGCGGTTTTTACATTGAAATGTCTGGGAAATGTGAGTCACACAGCTGAGGAGTTGTGGTCAGCTCTGGAGAACCAATTTCATGAATGGTTGTCTCCACTGTACCTGAAACCAGGGAAGGCCGTGTGCGACAATGCTGCAAACCTGGGTGCGGCCCTTCGCCGGGGCAATGTCACACACGTGCCTTGTATGGCTCACGTGTTGAACCTGGTTGTCCAGCAATTTTTAGCCCACTATCCCAGACTAGATGGCCTTCTGCAGAGGGCACGGTCGCTGTGTGCTCACTTTCGCCGTTCGCATCCCGCAGCTCAGCGACTTACATCTCTACAGAAGTCGTTGGGCCTGCCACTTCACCGGCTAAAATGCGATGTGCCTACCCGGTGGAATTCAACTCTGCACATGTTGCAGCGACTGTGGCAGCACCGACAAGCCCTGGTGCAATACGTTCTGACGTATAGCCTGGGCCAACGAGATCCAGAGGTGGGGCAAATCACGCTGGAGGAGTGGTCTCAGATCAGGGACCTATGCACCCTTCTGCACAGTTTTGAAATGGCGACGAAGATGTTTAGTGCTGACGATGCCATTATCAGCATGACTATTCCGGTGATTTACATGCTGGAGCACATGTTAAACAGAATTCGGAGTCAGGTGGTGGCACAAGAGGAGGTGGAGGAAGTAGAGGAGGAGGAGTTGTATGCGGAAGGGCTAACATCTGCAAGGTCCAGACGGTCGGCAGCACCAAGGCGGCAGGCATGTGAGGGTGGGGGAGATGGTTTTACCAGGGCGCATGGTAGCAGCCAAACTAGTGAGGAAGGTGCAGGAGCCCAGGAAGAAGTGGAGGACGAACTGATGGAAGACTCATCAGATGAGGGAGACCTTGATCACATTTCTGTTGTGCGAGGTTGTGGGGAGAGGACAGAGGAAGGAAGCATGATTGTTACCTCGCCACCAACACAACAGGGACTTGGTGCTCCTGGATGCGCAACACACATGAGTGCCTTCTTGCTGCACTACCTGCAACATGACCCTCGAATTGTGAGAATTATAAATAATCCTGACTACTGGGTTGCCACACTGTTAGATCCCCGGTACAAAAGTAAATTTGCAGAAATTATTCCTGCCATAGAAAGGGATGCACGCATGCAGGAGTATCAGCAGAGACTGTTGCAGAATCTTACATGTGCTTTTCCACAAAATACCAGTGGTGCACGTAGTGAATCTCACAGTTCCAACTTGCCAACCGTGGGACCGTCAAGTGTTCAGCACTCAAACCGTAACAGAACCACAGTATCTGCTGGTAACATCAATTTTGCGGAATCATTTCACCACTTTTTTAGCCCATCCTTTGCAAGGCCACAGGAGACAAGAAGTCTGACACATAGTCAACGCCTAGAGACGATGGTACAGGAGTATCTCCAAGTAAACATTGAAGCCACGACTGTGTCACTGGACCCTTGCTCTTTTTGGGCTTCCAATCTGGATAAATGGCCGGAGCTAGCCACTTATGCCTTGGAGATCTTGTCATGCCCCGCAGCCAGCGTTCTGTCTGAACGTGTGTACAGCGCTGCTGGTGGTGTGCTGACAGATAAGCGCACGCGGCTCTCCACTGATAATGTAGACAGACTCACGTTCAGAAAGATGAACAAATCATGGATCCGAAACGACTTTTCTACCCCTGTGTCATCCTGGGGAGAGTAAAAGCTTGATGATTGGTTAAAATCACCCTACCAACCGTTTTAAGCTTTCAAATTACTAATCATGTTTATCTGTATCTTGGCTGGAAAATAATTTGGGCTTTGTAGCAGTGTGCAGCACTGATTCTATTAGGCCATCTATAATAAGCTCCACCAGATTTAAAATTACTAATCATGTTTATCTGTATCTTGACTGGAAAATAATTTGGGCTTTGTAGCAGTGTGCAGCACTGATCCTATTAGGCCATCTATACTAAAGCTTCACCAGATTTAAAATTAATAATAATTTTTAGCTGCATCTAGCCCGGAAAATAATTTTGGGGCTCCGAGATGCGCAAGACACATAAGTGCCTTCTTGCTGCACTACCTGCAGCATGACCCTCATATTGTCAGAATTCGAAGTAATCATGACTACTGGGTTGCCACACTCTTAGATCCCCCAAACTTTTCGATCAACCTTTTCATTTTAATAAAGACCAAAAAAATGGTAATTTTTGAAATTATAAGCATTAGCAGGTTGTTAGAAACTGAAATCAAACAGTTTTCAACTCAAAACTTTATTCTAGGTGATGTTACATTTTCACATAGGACCCCTTGTTCGAAAGGAGCTTCTGAACTCTCTCGTCCATTGAATTTGTCAGGTTTTGGATGGTTTCTGCTTCAATTGTTTTGCATGAGGACAGAATACCCTCCCAGAGCTGTTGCTTAGATGTGAACTGCCTCCCGCCATCATAGACACTCCTTTTAATGATGCTCCAAAGGTTCTGAATGGGGTAGAGGTCAGGGGAGCATGGGGGTCACACCATAAGTTTGTCCCCTTTTATGCCCATATCAGCCAGAGATGCAGATGTTTTATGTGCAGCATGAGATGGTGCATTATCATGCAGAAAAATGATCTTGCTGTGAAATACACGGTTCTTCTTCTTGAACCATGGCAGGAAGTGCTGTTTGAGAAAATCCACATACATTATGGAGTTCATCTTTAGCGCCTTCAGGGATCCTAAAGGGGCCGACAATCTCTCTCCCCATGATTCCAGCCCAAAACATTACTCCACCTCCTCCTTGTTGGCGCTGTAGCCGTGTTTGCGTGGGGTGTCCATCAACCAGCCATCCTCCACTCCATCCATCTGGACCATCGAGCGCTGCACGGCACTCATCCGTGAACAAAACAGTTTTGAAATCAGTCTTCATGTAATGTTTGGCCCACTGGAGCCGTTTCTGCTTGTGTGAAGTGGATAGAGGAGGTCGACAGGATGGCGTATGCACAGCTGCAAACCTCTGAAGGACCCTGCATCTTGTTGTTCGGGGGACATTGGAGGCACAAGCAGCTTCAAAAACTTGTCTGCTGCTATGACAAGGCTTTTTTGCCGCTGCTCTTTCAACCTGACGTAATTGCCTGTAGGAAAGAGTCCTCAATTTGCCCTTATCAGCACGCACACGTGTGTACTGTGAATCAGCTACATACTTCTTGATTGCCAAGACACTTCATCCTGATCATCGCACAATGTTGATTGTAGTCATGCCTTGACCTAAACACTCCACAATTTGTTGCTTCTCAGCAGCCGACACATCCTTTTTCTTTCCCATTTTGGCAGAAAATGTAGGCTGCTTAATAATGTGAGACAGCCTTCTTAAGTAGTCTTGCCTTTCATTGGACACACCTGCCAAACTAATTAGCACAGGTGTCTGCAATTGCTTACAGTGATATAAAGAGCCCTGACACACATCACCATCAATGAGTTTAACTGACAAACAAACAAATTCTTCCCTTATCACTCCTAAACACTTTTTGCATAATAATTTGGAACACAGTGTACATGTGCTTTTCCACAAAACACCAGTGGTTCACGTAGTGAATCTTACAGTTCTAACTTGCCAACCGTGGTCTGTATGGAGTTGTTCAATAAAGGGCCCAAAATTAAGATAACATAGATGGGAGAGGTCTCTATGAATAGGAATTCATAAGTATTTGATACCCTGTGAGGGCCAGGCAAAGGGAAAGTTGGACTGGATGGAATCCTATATGGATTTGGGGAGGGAGACATCGAGGGCCTCAGACTTCGCTGCATTGATTTTAAAATTTGACCATGTAACAAAGTGATCTATTTCAGCCATAACAGCATGGATGGATATATGTGATTGAGTGATATATACTAGGACATCATCAGCAAATAGAGAGCACTTGTACTCGGTGCCTCCCACCTCAATCTACCTAATATTGGGGTTATGGCGAATTGATGAGAGCAGGTGCTCCGTCACTAGGATGTATAAGAGAGGGGACAGAGAACATCCCTGCCTTGTACCATTGGTGATTGTGAAAGGTGATGAAAATGTTCTGACGCGCCCCCTGGGCCTTGGGACACCCGGAGCCGGACCCTTTTTGGTGGATGCTGGTGGTTGTAGTCTCCGTGTCGGCAACCCGGTTCCGTGGCTCAGGGCGGTCAAACCAGTGGCGGAACTATTTATGTGGTTTTGATGTTTAAATGTCCGACTACGCCACCCGTGGATTGCGGTCAGAGTGAACCGCCGCTCCAGGGCAGACCGCTGAGGCTGGTGTTGTGGGTGCAGCAGAGCGTAGCATAACTCCCCACGGGAGGAGTATAGCCTCAGGGCAGTGTATGCGGAGGATGGGGGTGATGGTGCAGGGCAGCAGCAGTAATGACACGGAGTCAGTGATGCAGTCCAGGGCCTTTACTCACAGTTCTTATTATCCAGACCACGTCTGCAGGTAACGGCTGCCCACGTCGTACTGTGCTCACCAGGTGAGGGGCTCAGTCAACTCCCAGATAACTTTGGAGTGCTTCACAGGACCCCCTTTGTGTGTTCTTTGTCTGGCCTTTCTTACCAACCCTTCTGTCCGGCTGCCTCGGGCCTCCTCTTGGTAAACTTGGCGCCAGTTTCCCTGACCCTATGTGGTGCCTTCCTAGCGGGTGTAGCGAGGGGCTGCGCCACATAAAATGTCACAGCCTCCTGTTTCTAGCTGAGGGTCGTTTCCTGCCTCCACTAGTTTCGGGGACCGGTCTCCCCCTTTGGCCTGACCCCTCCACGCAGGTGGATTCGGGCGTGCGGTGGCGACTCGCCCGTCCGCACCCCTGAGATCCCTTCGTTCCTCGTTCCTGGAGCCTTCTCCGCTCCTCTTCCTTCCTTCTCCCTCTTCCAGGCCTGGGCCTCTGTTACTAGGCCCGCCTCCGGAGCAGAGCTCATGCAGAGCCCCTGCTCCCTGCCACTTCTGCTCAGACTTCTCTGCACTGAACTAAGATGGTGCCCACCTTTTATACTCCCTTCTCAATGCACCCAGGAACTGCTTCCTCCCTGCTCCTGCACTACAGGGTTCCCCTTCCTCAGTGTTCCCTCCCCCCACTCCAGCCAGGGACAGGGACTGTCGTGCCCATCTCAGGGGCATATTGGTCGCCCTGCCCCACGGCAATGTGGTGTAATGCATGCAGGTGTCGGGTCCTGATCCACACTACATCCTTACCTGAGAGTGAGATATCACACCTCTGGGTGAGGTGCAATACCTCTGTAGCAACCGAGCCCTCAGGGTGCTACAGTTCCATTTATCTTCAGCCTAGGTGACGTATTGCGATACAGGGCCGTGATTTTGGCTATAAAAGGGTCCCCTAGACCCCTACCCCAAGCTTTTTAAGAGAATCATATATGGCGTGCCAGGAGACTCTATGGAATGCTTTCTCAGCATCCAACGAGAGTATTTAATTACAAATTTTTAACTGCATCTAGCCCAGGAAATACTTTGTGCCTAGTAGCAGTGTCTGCTAGTCAGCGGATTATCCCGGCTGTTAAGCAAGCTACACCACCTGTAGTTTGGACACTTCATTTTTTCAAAGGAAATGCTTCGGGACCACGGGATACTCAGTGAAGAGCATCAGGAGGCACCCCAAGGCATAGGGGCTCGGACTGGCAGTAGGATGCCTTGCGGTGGACAGCCGAGCTCGATCCTTATAAAAGCTTTTTAACTGCAGCAGCTTTAGTGGACGCTACTGGAGCTGGAATTACGCGGCTGCTGGCATGAGACTTGCCCTCCAATAGATCCTTGTAAATGGATTTAAAGTGTATTTATTCAAATTAGAGAGACAATTTAAATTAAAAAGCTTAGAGCTGCCTCCACCACAGGGGGGCTCGCTCGACCCACCAGCGGACAGGCACCAGTATTGGGAGAGGGGGGCTGGCCGTCAGGGTTCACCGCGGCTCTGGCACAAACCCGGCGACACGGAGGTGGCACGGGCAGGAGCGGACTGAACGTGTCGGCTTCTCACTTTTTGGATTTTAGAAGGGCATGACATGCCTATATCTGTGTCTCCCCCTCCTTTTACTCCTCCACCTCTTTTCTTTTCGCATGACTATATGTACTTGTCACTTTTCCATGTGTTAGTTGTGTCTTCTGAGCAGTTTGTCAGCTTTTGGACACCTTTGAAGGTGTTTTCTATGTGTTTCTATGTGTTTTTGTTTGCCTGCCATTGGTTTTAACGGTGTTCGAAGGTGTTCGACGAACAGTTCGACGAACAGTTCGGCGAACACACGGGTGTTCGACGAACCGAACCGAACTCGAACACTACGGGGGTGGCTCAACACTAGTGGCTATGTGTTTTCTGTGGGCTCTACAATTGATTTCATTACCAAAGCTACTATATGCTCCGTCGTTGACATTGGAAGCCCCTCTTATAAAATTGTGGCCCCACCTACTGTACCATTTGCATTCTCTTACAGGCTTTTACTTTTCATGTCAAGGCTAAAGATGTTGGAGAAGTGACTGATTTATCCATAAGAATTAACAAAAAAGATAAAGGTAGGTCTATGGGATGGTACCAACCTGGCTATGACTATTCTGTAAAATTCTGCCATAAATAATTAGGAACACCTAGCCTGTATGAGCAGTTTTTCAGCAATACAGACAAGTGATATTGGTGCAGCAGGACAGCCGAGTCAGGGTTCAACTGTTGTTGAAGATGTAACCGTAGCTGGGCTGGAACACTAATGACAGATGTAGCAGAGCTGGGAAAGTAATGACTGTGGAGACTTAGATTAGAAGAGCAAAGGAACAGTGGAGTGAAGTTTCGACAGGACGCTACCAGCCTTAAACAAGTTGTACAGGTGTGTAGTTCAATCCTATGTGACTGCAGACTTCTGAGTCCTGAGAGTGTGCAGTGTAAGTATAAACAGAAAAAACTGACCGGCACTTCCAAAACAAGAAATAGGTGTGTACAGGTGCTTACTAGGAGCGGCTACCTCCATATATAACTAACAAACGAAGTAGCACACTGCAACGCTAAGTATGCAGACAAGAAATATATGAAATTTGAATAGCATTACTGCTGTAGAAAATAGAAATAAATGAGAAATCTTAGTGTTTGTTAGTTGTATATGAAGGTAGCTTCTCCTAGTAAGCACTAGTGTTGAGCGAGCATGCTCGACACTGCTCGGTACTCGCCCGAGCATCACGCTACTTGGGATGTTTGGCGAGCACCGAGCATTTCCGGGTTACTCGGGCGGGAGCTCGGGTCTCCGCCCTGCACGTTTGGCGCTCTTTACAGAGCCAATGAACATGCAGGGATTGCCAGCCAGTCACTGTAATGCTGCAACCATGTTGTTTGTGGGCATTACAGTGATTGGCTGGCCGCACAGCGTCACCTCGAGTATTTAACACCGGGCGCCGCCATCTTGGCCACAGTCGCTCCGGATCAGCCATTGTAGGGTCAGTGCTGCTGAGTTAGGGAGAGATATATAGTGCGAAATAGGTAGTGTAGGGTCTCTAAAGCCTGCCAAATCAAACAAGCAGTCCTTCTCAGGACTAATATCCATCCCAGATATCAGGCAGGCAGGCAGGCTGTATAGGAGACGCAGTGGTTATACCAGCAAACGCTGCATTACAGTCCTGTGTGCTCCTGTTGGTCAAATTGCTGGACTTATCACCCCGGTCTCAGGGGCCAGGAAATTTTTTTTTTTTTTTAATCTAAATCCTGTATTTATTTTTTTTCCTCAGTCAGACTGTCCAAATGCACATCTTATTAACCTTTTGGTATCCCCCCCCCCAAAAAAAAAAAAAATTGAATGTGTCTGTGACTGTTCAGACACCAATATATCTGTTTAAAAGATTCTGGTCTACGCCACATAACTATAACTGTGGTTTTGCAGTTCCACGGGTCAAACCTCTGTATTGTCCTGTTTTTGGCATTTTTTGCCGTAAAAAAAACTGTAATAGTGTCTCCCTGACTGGTCAGACACCAATATATCTGTTTAAAAGATTCTTGTGTACGCCACATAACTATAACTGTGGTTTTGCAGTTCCACGGGTCAAATTTCTGTATTATCTTGCTTTTGGCATTTTTTGCCGTAAAAAAAAACTGTAATAGTGTCTCCCTGACTGATCAGACAGCAATATATCTGTTTAAAAGAGTCTGGTGTAGGCCAGAAAAATAGAACTGTGGTTTTGCAGTCCCACTGGTCAAATCTCTGTATTATCCTGTTTTTGGCATTTTTTGCCGTAAAAAAAACTGTAATAGTGTCTCCCTGACTGTTCAGACACAAATATATCTGTTTAAAAGAATCAGGTGTACGCCACATAACTTTAACTGTGGTTTTGCAGTTCCACGGGTCAAATCTCTGTATTATCCTGTTTTTGGCATTTTTTGCCCTAAAAAAAACTGTAATAGTGTCTCCCTGACTGGTCAGACACCAATATATCTGTTTAAAAGAGTCTGGTGTACGCCACATAACTATAACTGTGGTTTTGCAGTTCCACGGGTCAAATCTCTGTATTATCCACTTTTGGGTCTTTTTTACATAAAAAAAACAGTTTGAGTGTGTTGCTGACTGTTCAGCCCCAAATATATCTATTTAAAAAAGTCTGGTATACGCCAGTAAATTAGAACTGTGGTTTTGCAGTTCCATGGGTAAAATCTCTGTATTATCCTGCTTTTTGCATTTTTTGCCGTAAAAACAGTAATAGTGTCTCCCTGACTGTTCAGACACCAATATATCTGTTTAAAAGAGTCTGGTGTAGGCCAGAAAAATAGAACTGTGGTTTTGCAGTTCCACTGGTCAAATCTCTGTATTATCCTGCTTTTTGCATTTTTTGCCGTAAAAAAAACTATAATAGTGTCTCCCTGACTGGTCAGACACCAATATATCTGTTTAAAAGAGTCTGGTGTACGCCATATAACAATAACTGTGGTTTTGCAGTTCCATGGGTCAAATCTCTGTATTATCCTTTTTTTGGCATTTTTTGCCGTAAAAAAAAAATGTAATAGTGTCTCCCTGACTGGTCAGACACCAATATATCTGTTTAAAAGAGTCTGGTGTACGCCACATAACTATAACTGTTGTTTTGTAGTTCCACGGGTCAAATCTCTGTATTATCCACTTTTGGGTCTTTTTTACATAAAAAAACAGTTTGAGTGTGTCGCTGACTGTTCAGCCCTAAATATATCTATTTAAAAAAGTCTGGTATACCCCAGTAAATTAGAACTGTGGTTTTGCAGTTCCACAGTTCAAATCTCTGTATTATCCAGCTTTTGGCCTGTTTTACGTAAAAAAAAACAGTAATAGTGTCTCCCTGTCTGTTCAGTCACAAATATATCTGTTTAAAAAATTCTGGTGTAGGCCAGACAAATAGAACTGTGGTTTTCCTCTTCCATGGTTCTAATCTCCTTTTTATTATCCTTTTTCCATTGATAGTGCGAGTGTAAGCTATTTTACTTCATTTACAATGGGCAAGGCGCGTGGCAAGGGACGTGGAACTGGACGTTCTGGTGATGGTGCGTGTAGAGGACGGGGCCGTGGCCAAGGTGAAAATGTGCCACAACCAACAGCCACACCTTCTCGCTCCCACTTCTTGACTGAATTACTAGGGAAGCACACTACAACACCAGTATTGCGAACTGATCAGTGTGGATAGAAGAGCTGTTTACTGGTCCATTTCCATACACCGCGTGCAGAATTATTAGGCAAATGCATATTTTGATCACTTTGATACTTTTTATACATGTTGTCCTACTCCAAACTGTAAAGGCTTGAGAGCCAACTACCAATTAAGTAAATCTGGTGATGTGCATCTCTGTAATGAGGAGGGGTGTTGTCTAATGACATCAACACCCTATATAAGGTGTGCCTAATTATTAGGCAACTACCTTTCCTTTGGCAAAATGGGTCAGAAGAGAGATTTGACGGGATCTGAAAAGTCCAAAATTGTGAGATGTCTTGCAGAGGGATGCAGCATTCTTGAAATTTCCAAACTTTTGAAGCGTGATCACCGAACAATCAAGCGTTTCATGGTAAATAGCCAACAGGGTCACAAGAAGCGTGTTGGCCAAAAAGGGCGCCAAGATGCCATTCGCCACCAGTTTTGCCATATATCAAAGCTGCAACATTACTGGAGGATCAAAAAGCATAAGGTGTGCGATACTCAGGGACATGGCCAAGGTAAGGAAGGCTGAAAAACGACCACCTTTGATCAAGAAACATAAGATAAAACGTCAAGAATGGGCCAAGAAATATCTTAAGACTGATTTTTCAAAGGTTTGATGGGCCAGATGGATGGGCCAGAGGCTGGATCAATAAAAGGCAGAGAGCTCCACTTCGACTCAGACGCCAGCAAGGTGGAGGTGGGGTACTGGTATGGGCTGGTATCATCAAAGATGAACTTGTGGGACCTTTTCAGGTTGAGGATGGAGTGAAGCTCAACTCCCAGACCTACTGCCAGTTTCTGGAAGACAACTTCTTCAAGCAGTGGTACAGGAAGAAGTCGGTATCGTTCAAGAAAAACATGATTTTCATGCAGGACAATGCTCCATCACATGCATCCAACTACTCCACAGCGTGGCTGGCCAGTAAAGGTCTAAAAGAAGAAAAAATAATGACATGGCCCCCTTGTTCACCTGATCTGAACCCCATAGAGAACCTGTGGTCCATCATAAAATGTGAGCTCTACAGGGAGGGAAAACAGTACACCTCTCAGAACAGTGTCTGGAAGGCTGTGGTGGCTGCTGCACGCAATGTTGATCGAAAACAGATCAAGCAACTGACAGAATCTATAGATGGAAGGCTGTTGAGTGTCATCATAAAGAAAGGAGGCTATACTGATCACTAATTTTTTTGTTTTTTGTTTTTGCATGTCAGAAATGTTTATTTCTAAATTTTGTGGACTGATAATAGTTTACCTGGTGAAAATAAACAAGTGAGATGGGATTATATTTGTTTTTTATTAAGTTGCCTAATAATTCTGCACAGTAATAGTTACCTGCACAAACAGATATCCTCCTAAAATAGCCAAATCTAAAAAAAAAACCACTCCAACTTCCAAAAATATTAAGCTTGGATATTTATGAGTCTTTTGGGTTGATTGAGAACATAGTTGTTGATCAATAATAAAAATAATCCTCTAAAATACAACTTGCCTAATAATTCTGCACACAGTGTATTTGTGCCCCTCGCCTGCTCCGCTTGAACTGGTGGAAGAGGAGATCCCATGTAGCGATGCCCAAATATTTGAACAGCCACGGCCACAGGAAGTCGACGCTGGCAATTTGTCACAAGAGGTGGACGATGACGAGACACAATTGCCACGAAGTGAGGAGGAGGATCATGGTGCGCAAGTGGAAGAGGAGGAGGTGGTGGATGATCTAGTAACTGACCCAACGTGGCAGGAGGACACGCAGAGCGAGGCCAGCAGCACACAGGGGGAGGGAGGCAGAGTACCCCAACAGGCTGGAAGAAGCAGTGTGGTGGCCGCACACAGAAGGCGGGCAACAGTTCCCCGTAACACCAACACGAGGGACGTTGCCATTACAACCTGTAGGTCTTCCTTTCTTAAAGACTCTGCTGATAACCCCAAAAAGGCCATTTGTACCACCTGCCATGCCAGCATCAGCAGGGGTGACAAAACTACCAGCCTGACCACCACCAGCATGATCAGGCACATGGCAGCAAAGCACCCGACTTTGTGGGGCGAACCCCAGGGTCCACGACCAGTGTCAGCGGGTGTCACCACTGCTTCTTCCGCTGTTGTGCGTGTGATAGAACCCCCTGTTGTGAGTGCAAGGCAATCCTCTGTCCATACTGCATGCAAAGATGCCCCCTCCTCTCAGTCTTCACTTGTTATGGCAGTTTCTCAAGAAACAGCATCAACGTCCACGTCCCACCGTAGCGTTCAATTGTCCATATCCCAGAGCTTTGAACGAAAGCGCAAATTCGCAGCCAACGCCCCACAGGACACAGGCCCTATGTCAGTCAGAGTTGCCCCCACAGTGTACAGCTCCTGCGCATCATCCTCCTCCTCCTCCTCATGTTCAGCCTCCATCTCAGATATCACCACATCAGTTACAAGCTGGAAGCACTGCAGTACTACCTCAGAGAAGCGGCAACAGGCTGTGCTGAAACTCATAAGCTTAGGTGATAAACCTCACACTGCTTGTGAGTTGTGGACAGCTGTGAAAGAGCAGGCAGATCTGTGGCTGAGACCGCTGAACCTACATCCAGGCATGGTCGTGTGTGACAATGGCCATAACCTGGTGGCGGCTCTGAGGCGAGGCGAGATCACACACGTACCATGCCTGGCTCATGTGCTTAACCTCGTGGTTCAGCGGTTTTTTAAACCGTACCCCGAGTTGCCAGATCTGCTCGTCAAAGTACGCCGCCTGTCAGCTCATTTTCGGAAGTCGGCTACAGCTTCCGCCGCCCTTGCTGTGTTGCAGCAGCGTTTGCAGCTTCGGGCACACCGACTGGTGTGTGATGTCCCCACACGTTAGAACTCTACCCTCCACATGTTGCAAAGGATTTGTGAGCAGAAAAGAGCAGTTGTGGAGTACCAGCTGCAACAAGGCCGTCGATATTCAGGTCAGACTCCACACATAAGACCTCAGGAGTGGACCTGGATGTCTGACATATGTACCATCCTGACAAACTTTGAGGAGTCCACCAAGATGGTGAGTGGCGATGACGCCATCATTAGCGACAGCTTCCCACTTGTCTGTCTTTTGCAACGCTCTCTGCAGAGAATTAAAGAGGAGGCATTGCAACCAGAGTATGATGAGATGGATCAAAAAGCCGTAGCGGGCGATTACACACAGCCCAGCCTCATCTCATCCCAACGTGCATTGGGGGACAATGAGGGAGAGGAGGAGGAGGAAGAACAGGAGCTGGTATCATGCGCTGTAGACGGTAGTACCTGTACAACTGTCATACCGTCGGTTCAGCATGGGTGGCCTGAGGACATGGGGGAGGAGGAGGAGAGCATGGTCAGTCGTCATCTTGGTGAGGACACGGAAGTCTTGCCCGTTACCAGCCTGGCACGCATGGCTGACTTTATGTTACGCTGCCTTAACCGTGACCCTCGCGTTGTCAAAATGTTGGGTGACAGTCATTACTGGTTGGTGACACTTTTAGACCCCCGCTACAAGGAGAACTTTCACTCTTTTATTCCTGAGGTGGAGAGGTCTACAAAAATGGGGCAGTACCAGAAGGCCCTTGCTGCAGAACTGTTAAAAAAATTCCCATCTGAACACGCTAGCGGCAGAGGTCACAGTTCGTTGCCCAACCAAGGCGTACAGGCGAGAGAGACGCAACTCCAATCCAGCAGAGGCTGGGGAACACTGTCAACGTTCTGGGACAGTTTTCTGAGACCCGCCCAGCTTACAGGCCCTAAGGCATGGGGTACTCTCACAAGGAATGGAAAGTTTTAAAAGATGGTGAGGGAGTACCTTGCCGACCGTACCAGCGTCCTCCGTGATTCCTCTGTGCCTTTTAATTTTTGGGTATCCAATCTGGACACTTGGAATTAACGCTCTCTGTATGCCTTGGAGGTCCTGGCCTGCCCTGCCGCTAGCGTGTTATCGGAGCGTGTTTTTAGTGCCGCTGGGGGAATTATAACTGATAAGCGCACTCGTCTGTCAACTGACAATGCTGACAAGCTGACCCTTATCAAAATGAACAAGGGCTGGTTTGGGCCACACTTCTCATCACCCCCAAATGACAGCAGAGTAACATAAAGTCAAATCCACTGTGTTATTTCGGGAGGTGTATTCCCATGCACCGCTTCACATCCACACATGGGTATACGCTTCCTCATTTCGGCTGTATTTTACTCTTCTGATTATCCTCAGCCTCCACCACCACTATACCACCAAGGTGACCTTGGTCCGTGTTGCCAGCATTGCAAGTTCCTCCGTCCTAATTTTTGGCAGCTTTTGCTTGGAAGGCATAGGCAAAGACTATGGGAGACCCACTCCCCAATAATGGGAATAATGTTTTTAAGATGCTGTACTGCATGGCTCTTCCAAGGGGCATTTAAACCGTCTTGTTAAGCTACTGCAACCTCCACGTCTCTTCCAAGGGGCATTAAAACAGTCTTGTTAAGCTACTGTGACCTCCACCACTTTTCCCAGGGGCATTGATATTGTCTTTTTATTCCACTGCGACCTCCACCATTCTTCCAAGCGGCATTAAAACTGTCTTGTTAAGCTACTGCAACCTTCACGTCTCTTCCAAGCGGCATTAAAACCGTCTTGTTAAGCTACTGCGACCTCCACGTCTCTTCCAAAAAGCATTAAAACCATCTTGTTAAGCTACTGCAACCTCCACGTCTCTTCCAAGGGGCATTAAAACCATCTTGTTAAGCTACTGCAACCTCCACGTCTCTTCCAAGGGGCATTAAAACCGTCTTGTTAAGCTACTGCGACCTCCACGTCTCTTCCAAGGGGCATTAAAACCGTCTTTTTAAGCTACTGCAACCTCCACGTCTCTTCCAAGGGGCATTAAAACCGTCTTGTTAAGCTACTGCGACCTCCACGTCTCTTCCAAGGGGCATTAAAACCGTCTTGTTAAGCTACTGCAACCTCCACGTCTCTTCCAAGGGGCATTAAAACCGTCTTGTTAAGCTACTGCGACCTCCACGTCTCTTCCAAGGGGCATTAAAACCGTCTTTTTAAGCTACTGCAACCTCCACGTCTCTTCCAAGGGGCATTAAAACCGTCTTGTTAAGCTACTGCGACCTCCACGTCTCTTCCAAGGGGCATTAAAACCGTCTTTTTAAGCTACTGCAACCTCCACGTCTCTTCCAAGGGGCATTAAAACCGTCTTGTTAAGCTACTGCGACCTCCACGTCTCTTCCAAGGGGCATTAAAACCGTCTTTTTAAGCTACTGCAACCTCCACGTCTCTTCCAAGGGGCATTAAACCTGTCTTGTTAAGCTACTGCAACCTCCACGTCTCTTCCCAGGGGATTAAAACCCTCTTGTTAAGCTACTGCGACCTCCACGTCTCTTCCGAAAAGCAATAAAACCTTCTTGTTAAGCTACTGCAACCTCCACGTCTCTTCCAAGGGGCATTAAAACCGTCTTGTTAAGCTACTGCGACCTCCACGTCTCTTCCAAGGGGCATTAAAACCGTCTTTTTAAGCTACTGCAACCTCCACGTCTCTTCCAAGGGGCATTAAACCTGTCTTGTTAAGCTACTGCAACCTCCACGTCTCTTCCCAGGGGATTAAAACCGTCTTGTTAAGCTACTGCAACCTCCACGTCTCTTCCAAGGGGCATTAAAACCGTCTTGTTAAGCTACTGTGACCTCCACCACTTTTCCCAATGGCATTGATTTTGTCTTTATTCCACTGCGACCTCCACGTCTCTTCCAAGGGGCATTAAAACCATCTTGTTAAGCTACTGCAACATCCACGTCTCTTCCAAGGGGCATTAAAACCGTCTTGTTAAGCTACTGCAACCTCCACGTCTCTTCCAAGGGGCATTAAAACCGTCTTGTTAAGCTACTGCGACCTCCACGTCTCTTCCAAGGGGCATTAAAACCGTCTTGTTAAGCTACTGCGACCTCCACGTCTCTTCCGAGGGGTATTAAAACCGTCTTGTTAAGCTACTGCGACCTCCACGTCTCTTCCAAGGGGCATTAAAACCGTCTTTTTAAGCTACTGCAACCTCCAAGTCTCTTCCAAGGGGCATTAAAACCGTCTTGTTAAGCTACTGCAACCTCCACGTCTCTTCCAAGGGGCATTAAAACCGTCTTCTTAAGCTACTGCGACCTCCACGTCTCTTCCAAGGGGCATTAAAACCGTATTGTTAAGCTACTGCAACCTCCACGTCTCTTCCAAGGGGCATTAAAACCGTCTTGTTAAGCTACTGCGACCTCCACCACTTTTCCCAGGGGCATTGATATTGTCTTTTTATTCCACTACAACCTCCACCATTCTTCCAAGGGGCATTAAAACCATCTTGTTAAGCTACTGCAACCTCCACGTCTCTTCCAAGGGGCATTAAAACCGTCTTGTTATGCTACTGCGACCTCCACGTCTCTTCCAAGGGGCATTAAAACTGTCTTGTTTAGCTACTGCGACCTCCACCACTTTTCCAAGGGGTATTGATATTGTCTTTTTATTCCACTGCGACCTCCACCATTCTTCCAATGGGCATTGCATTTCCTCCTAATTTTAGTCAGCTTTTGCTTTTCAATGCATAGGCGAACACTAAGGTAGACCCACTCCCCAATAATGGGTAGAAGGTTTTTAGTATGCTGTAATCCACGTCTGTTTCAAGGGGCATTGCAGTTCCTCATAATTTTTGGAAAGCCTTCCATTCACTGCTTAGGCCAACAGTGCACAGGAGACCCAGTTGCTATAAATGGAAAAAACGGTTTAGTTATGGCCCTCTGACCTCCATGTCACTTCCAAGGGGCATTGGAGTGCCTCGAAATTTTTGTTAGGCATTGCACTCACTGCATGCCCTATAACTGTGTAGCCGAACAGCTCCTTTTGATACAGTAACATATCCTACAAGACATGTGTGGTTGACTGGCCTAATATTGATGTGAATGGTCCCTGTTCCTCCTGCTCTTTCTCCTTTGCCACCACCTCATCCATCATTCATCACCTGAAGCTTTGTTTTAACGGGAGTCATACAACTGGGATAGTAGCAGGAAAACATCCAGCAATCCTCGGAAGAGGTAGGCTATGCGCCAAAACGCTAACCACCTCAGGCCTAGCCGCTACTACATACATGCGCTTGCATTCCAAGAAAACAAAGCAGATGCTAACTTCTATCATCATCATCATGCTCCTCACCTTGGTACTCTCAACTCCCCTGATGGAGAAGCCAGGGCCCACCGGAGGAGTCTGGTTCTCTGGTGGGCTCCTCCAATGCTGCCCTAAAGCAGGCCAGGCTAATAAAAGTGTGGGGGAACTTTCAAGGAGAAATAGGGGTGGCTGGGGACCGTTTATGGACACCCGGCCGCCGGGCGGCTGGGGACTGAGTATGGATACCTCGCTGCCGAAGCAGCCATGAGGTAGTGGCCAGCTTCGGCCTCCTCCAAACTAAAAGGCCCCATTTCAAGTGCGAGCTAGCAGTATGGTATTGCAGCGTGGGGGTGGGTGGGTGGCAGGTTGCACACTTACGCTTGCATTCCAAGAAAAAAAGCAGATGCTAACTTCTATCTTCATCATCATGCTCCACACCTTCGCACTCTCAACTCCCCTGATGGAGAAGCCAGGGCCCACCGGAGGAGTCTGGTTCTCTGGTGGGCTCGTCCAATGCTACCCTAAAGCAGGCCGGGCTAAGAAAAGTGTGGGGGAAGTTTCAAGGAGAAATAGGGGTGGCTGGGGACCGTTTATGGACACCCAGCCGCCCCCAGGCGGCTGGGGACCGGGTGTGGACACCTGGCCGCGGGGCGTCTGGGGACCGAGTATGGACACCCGGCCGCCCCCTGGCGGCTGGGGACTGAGCGTGGACACCCGGCCGCTGGGCGGCTGGGGACTGAGTATGGATACCTCGCTGCCGAAGCAGCCATGAGGTAGTGGCCAGCTTCGGCCTCCTCCAAACTAAAAGCCCCATTTCAAGTGCAAGCAAGCTAGCAGTATGGTATTGCGCCTGGGGGTGGGTGGCAGGCTGCAGACTTGCGCTTGCATTGCAAGGAATGGGGGAGGTACAATTGAACACTGCCCTGGCACAAGGACTTGCACGGGGATAGTTGCAAGTCTGCATCTTCTGATGCGGAAAGGATCACTTCTGATGGGCACACTTTTAGGCAGTGACCTGGGAGTCAGAGATGCTTCCAGGGGTCTTCCCCATGCTGTTCCCATGTCTTTTCAGCACTGTATGCATGTGTCACATAGCACATGGCCAGATAAGATTGTAAAATGTTAAAATGACATTTCCCGGTGAATGCATTTGTCACGATTGAAAGCAATACAAAAGTGCAAAAACGCATAAAAAATGCTACTTGTGAACATAGCCCAAGGTGTGGAGGAGTATTTTTGGTTTTGGTTATTTATTTTACCTTATACACAAGTCTTTACCCTGGAAAGGAAGTTCCTTAACATATTTCACAGGAAAACCGTTTCAGTTTCGTTTTTGAACGTTTTATTGTGAGCCCGTTAAAGTGGCTTAATACCTCTGACCACATTGTTGACAGCAGTGACCTGGGGGTCAGAAATGCTTCCTGGGGCAATGCCCATGCTGTCCCCATGTCTTTTGAGCACTGTCACTATAGTTTTGGGCACTTTTTAGGCTTTCTACAGACTGCCGGGGGTGCCGCCGCAAAAATGCTCGGGACTCCCATAGACTAACATTGGGCTCGTTGCTCGGGTCGAGCACCTGAGTATCACGGTGAGCTCGGCCCGAGCTTCGAGCACCCAAGCATTTTAGTGCTCGCTCAACACTAATCTTTACTAATGAAAACCACCAATATATGGTATTGAACAGTCTGCTAAAGTGTTCCATACAACTGGTCACCTGTACCAGTGCTGAGAGATGCTTGGAAAAATGGTGGAGGTCACAGTAGCTTAACAATATGGTTTGAATGCCCCTTGGAAAAGTGGTGGAGGTCGCAGTAGCTTAACAAGACGGTTTGAATGCCCCTTGGAAGAGACGTGGAGGTCACAGTAGCTTAACAAGACGGTTTTAATGCCCCTTGGAAAAGTGGTGGAGGTCACAGTAGCTTAACAAGACGGTTTGAATGCCCGTTGGAAAAGTGGTGGAGGTCGCAGTAGCTTAACAAGATGGTTTGAATGCCCCTTGGAAGAGACGTGGAGGTCCCAGTAGCTTAACAAGACGGTTTGAATGCCCCTTGGAAGAGACGTGGAGGTCCCAGTAGCTTAACAAGACGGTTTTAATGCCCCTTGGAAAAGTGGTGGAGGTCACAGTAGCTTAACAAGATGCTTTTAATGCCCCTTGGAAGAGACGTGGAGGTCACAGTAGCTTAACAAGACGGTTTGAATGTGCCTTGGAAAAGTGGTGGAGGTCACAGTAGCTTAACAAGACGGTTTTAATGCCCCTTACAAGAGCCATACAGTACAGCATCTTAAAAATATTATTCCCATTATTGGGGAGTGGGTCTCCCACAGTCTTTGCTTATGCCTTCGAAGCAAAAGCTGACAAAAATAAGGACGGAGGAACTTTCAATAATGGCAACACGAACCACGGTCACCCTGGTGGTATAGTGGTGGTGGAGGCTGAGGATATGGAGAAGAACATAAAACTGCCGAAATGAGGAAGTGTATACCCATGTCTGGGTGTGAAGCGGTGCATGTGAATACACCTCCCGAAATAACACAGTGGATTTGACTTTATGTTACTCTGCTGTCATTTGGTGGTGATGAGAAGTCTGGCCCAATCCAGCCCTTGTTCATTTTGATAAGGGTCAGCTTGTCAGCATTGTCAGTTGACAGGCGAGTGCGCTTATCAGTTATAATTCCCCCAGCGGCACTAAAAACACGCTCCGATAACACGCTAGCGGCAGGGCAGGCCAGGACCTTCAAGGCGTACAGAGCGAGTTCATTCCAAGTGTCCAGCTTGGATACCCAATAATTAAAAGGCACAGAGGAATCACGGAGGACACTGGTACGGTCGGCAAGGTACTCCCTCACCATCTTTTGAAACTTTCCATTCCTTGTGAGAGTACCCCGTGCCTCAGGGTCTGTCCGAAAGGAGGGTCTGAGAAAACTGTCCCAGAACGTTGACAGTGTTCCCCTGCCTCTGCTGGATTGAAGTTGCGTCTCTCTCGCATATACGCCTTGGTTGGGCAACGAACTGTGACCTCTGCCGCTAGCGTGTTCAGATGGGAATTTTTTTAACAGTTCTGCAGCAAGGGCCTTTTGGTACTGCCCCATTTTTGTAGACCTCTCCACCTCAGGAATAAGAGAGAGAAAGTTCTCCTTGTAGCGGGGGTCTAAAAGTGTCACCAACCAGTAATGACTGTCACCCAACATTTTGACAACGCGAGGGTCACGGTTAAGCCAGCGTAACATAAAGTCAGCCATGCGTGCCAGACTGGTAACGGGTAAGACTTCCGTGTCCTCACCAAGATGATGACTGACCATGGCTCTCCTCCTCCTCCTCCCCCCTGTCCTCAGGCCACCCACGCTGAACCGACGGTATGACAGTTGTACAGGTACTACCGTCTAAAGCGCATGATACAAGCTCCTGTTCTTGCTCCTCCTCCTACTCCTCCTCTCCCTCATTGTCCCCCAATGCACATTGGGATGAGATGAGGCTGGGCTGTGTGTAATCGACCGCTACGGCTTCTTGATCCGTCTCATCATACTCTGGCTGCAATCCCTCCTCTTTAATTCTCTGCAGAGAGCGTTGCAAAAGACAGACAAGTGGAATGCTGACGCTAATGATGGCGTCATCGCCACTCACCATCTTGGTGGCTCCTCAAAGTTTGTCAAGATGGTACATATGTCAGAAATCCAGGTCCACTCCTGAGGTCTTATTTTTGGAGTCTGACCTGAATAGCGACAGCCTTGTTGCAGCTGGTACTCCACAACTGCTCTCTTCTGCTCCCAAATCCTTTGCAACATGTGGAGGGTAGAATTCTAACGTGTGGGGACATCACACACCAGTCGGTGTGACGGAAGCTGCAAACGCTGCTGCAACACAGCTAGGGCGGCGGAAGCTGTAGCCGACTTCCGAAAATGAGCTGACAGGCGGCGTACTTTGACGAGCAGATCTGGCAACTCGGGGTACGATTTAAGAAACCGCTGAACCACGAGGTTAAGCACATGAGCCAGGCATGGTACGTGTGTGATCTCGCCTCGCCTCAGTGCCGCCACCAGGTTACGGCCATTGTCACACACGACCATGCCTGGATGTAGGTTCAGCGGTCTCAGCCACAGATCTGCCTGCTCTTGCACAGCTGTCCACAACTCACAAGCAGTGTGAGGTTTATCACCTAAGCTTATGAGTTTCAGCACAGCCTGTTGCCACTTGGCGGAGGCAGTACTGCAGTGCTTCCAGCTTGTAACTGATGTGGTGATATCTGAGATGGAGGCTGAACATGAGGAGGAGGAGGAGGATGCGCAGGAGCTGTACACTGTGGGGGCAACTCTGACTGACATAGGGTCCACAATCCTCGGTGTGGGGAGGATGTGTTCCGTCCCAAGGTCCGACTGGGTCCCGGCTTCCACTATGTTTACCCAGTGTGCCGTCAGGGAGATGTACCGTCGCTGGCCACAAGCACTTGTCCACGTTTCCGTTGTCAGGTGGACTCTCCCAGTAACTGCGTTGTTGAGGGCACGGCAGATGTTTTGGGACACGTGCTTGTGTAGTGCGGGGATGGCACACCGGGAAAATAGTGTCGACTGGGGACTGAGTACCGAGGGACGGCCACCGCCATAAGGTTGCGGAAGGATTCCGTCTCCACCAGCCTAAAAGGCAGCATTTCCAACGCAAGCAGTCGTGAAACGTGCGAATTTAGGACTGTGGCCTGTGGGGCGTTGGCTGCGAATTTCCGCTTTCGTTCAAAGCTCTGGGATATGGAAAATTGAACACTGCGGTGGGACGTGGACGTAGACGTTGATGCTGTTTCTTGAGAAACTGCCAGAACAAGTGAAGACTGAGAGGAGGGGGCATCTTTGCATGCAGTATGGACAGGGAATTGCCTTGCACACTCAACAGGGGGTTCTATTGCACGCACAACAGCGGAAAAAGCAGTGGTGACACCCGCTGACACTGGTCGTGGACCCTGGGGTTCACCCCACAAAGTCGGGTGCTTTGCTGCCATGTGCCTGATCATGCTGGTGGTGGTCAGGCTGGTAGTTTTGTCACCCCTGCTGATGCTGGCATGGCAGGTGGTACAAATGGTCTTTTTGGGGTTATCAGCAGAGTCTTTAAAAAAATTCCAGACTCTGGAAGACCTACAGGTTGTACTGGCAACGTCCCTCGTGTTGGTGTTATGGGAAACTGTTGCCTGCCTTCTGTGTGCGGCCACCACACTTCTTCTTCCTGCCTGTTGTGGTACTCTGCCTCCCTCACCCTGTGTGCTGCTGGCCTCACTCTGCATGTCCTTCTGCCACATTGGGTCAGTTACTAGATCATCCACCACCTCCTCCTCTTCCACTTGCGCACCACGATCCTCCTCCTCACTTCCTGGCAATTGTGTCTCGTCATCGTCCACCTCTTGTGACAAATTGCCAGCGTCGACTTCCTGTGGCCGTGGCTGTTCAAATATTTGGGCATCGCTACATGGGATCTCCTAATCCACCACTTCAAGCAGAGCAGGCGAGGGGCACAAATCTGGAAATGGACCAGTGAACAGCTCTTCAGAGTGTCCAAGTGTGGGATCAGTTGCTGTCTGACGACACTCGGCATGGTGGGAGGAAGGAGCATCAGGGTGAGGAGGAGTATGCGGTCGAGACTCACGGCTACTAAGAGTTGACCGTGTGGAAGACAGACCGGAGGTGGTGGTGCCCAGGTAACTGGAAGTATTATCTGCTATCCAATTAATAACCTGTTCACACTGATCCGTTCGCAATACTGGTGTTTTTCTGTGCTTCCCTAGTAAATCGGTCAAGAAGTGGGAGCGAGAAGATGTGGCTGTTGGTTGTGGCACATTTTCACCTTGGCCACGGCCCCGTCCTCTGCACGCACCATCACCAGAACGTCCAGTTCCACGTCCCTCGCCACGCGCTTTGCCCATTCTAAATGAAGTAAAATAGCTAACACTCGCACTATCAATGGAAAAAGGGTAATAAAAAGTAGATTAGAACAGTGGAAGAGGAAAAACACAGTTCTATCTCTCTGGCCTGCACCCGACTCTTTTAAACAATCTGGACAATCAGGGAGAAACTATTACTGTTTTTCTTTACGGAAAAAATACCAAAAGCTGAATAATAGAGATTTTTTACCGTGGAATGGCAAAACAGTTATTGTTTACTGGGGTATACCAGACAATTTTAAATAGATATATTTGCGGCTGAACAGTGAGCGACACACTCAAACTGTTTTTTTTAGGTAAAAATGGCCCAAAAGTGGATAATACAGAGGTTTGAACCGTGGAACTGCAAAACCACACTTCTATTTCTCTGGCCTACACCAGACTATTGTCAACAGATATATTTGTGTCTGAACAATCAGGAGACACTACTGTTTTTCTTTACGGCAAAAAATGCCAAAAGCAGGATAATACAGAGATTTGACCCGTGGAACTGCAAAACCACACTTCTATTTCTCGGGCCTACACCAGACTATTTTCAACAGATATATTTGTGTCTGAAAAATCAGGGAGACACTATTAGTTTTTCTTTACGGCAAAAAATGCCAAAAGCAGGATAATACAGAGATTTGACCCGTGGAACTGCAAAACCACACTTCTATTTCTCGGGTCTACACCAGACTATTTTCAACAGATATATTTGTGTCTGAAAAATCAGGGAGACACTTTTTTTTTTTTTTTGGAGGGGGGGGGGGGGATATAAGATGCGTATTTGTACAGTATGAAGGAGGAAAAAAAAAGAGGATTTAGATGAAAAAAAAAAGGATTTTCCTGGCCCCCGAGACCTGGAGCTAAGTCCAGCAGTTTCAGCAACAGGATCACACAGGACTGTAATGCAGCGTTTGCTGGTATAACCACTGCGTCTCCTATACAATCTGCCGGATATCTGGGATGGATATTAGTCCTAAGAAGGACTGTTTGTTTGATCTGGCCGCCTTTACAGACCCTACACTAACTATTTCGCAGTATATATCTCTAACTAATCAGCAGCGCTGTCCCTACACTGTCTGATCCCAGCGGTCTGTGTCCAAGATGGCGGCGCCTGGTTTTAAATACTCGAGGTGACGCTGTGCGGCCAGCCAATCAATGTAATGCCCACAACCAACATGGCTGCGTCATTACAGTGACTGGTTGGCAATCCCTGCATGTTCATTGGCTCTGTAAAGAGCGCCAAACATGCAGGGCGGAGACCCGAGCTCCCGCCCGAGTAACCCGAAAATGCTCGGTGCTCGCCGAACATCCCGAGTAGCGTGATGCTCGGGCGAGTACCAAGCAGTGTCGAGCATGCTCGCTCAACACTAGTAAAGATGTATACTATGCGGTTTACATTTTTTCAACGGGGCCACGTGGAAGTCATATCCCACTGTGCCTATACAGTGTGATACATCACAAGCCTACATCAGAGGTGTACGCCAGCCTTGTTCAGTCTTCTGATCAATCAACATTCAATAATAATTTATACTAATTTAGCCTAATATGCATATATTTTTTTTACAAGCCCGCATTTGGTATTGCAAGAAGCTCATTGTAAAGAAGGGAACAAATAAGTATGTGTTTCCATATGATGATTGGCTTTCACCGTGTAGAACTATGAAGGCAGCGGACATGCCTGCAACCACCAGAGCACAGACAGCCATGGATAGAGGTAACTGATAGTTATAGGAAAGTCATCTGGCTTTTTAATTCAACTCATTGACTAAAGGGTCAAAACAGCTCAAGGTAATTTCTAGAAAAAAAATAAATAGATAGTTTTCCCCAGATAATCTATGGCCCTAATTCATCAAGACCACTGTTGTTTGCGCTGGTCTTGATGAGGGGCCCTGGCGGAGTTAGAAGGTGCCTGATTCACTAAGAGATGAATCCCTCTTACTGAATCAGGAGCATCTGACAAGTGATGTGCACCTCAGTGTGCCTCGCCACAAATCTTACTCTTGTCAAGGACTGGAGTAAGATTTTTGGTATAAGGAACACAGCAGCTCATCATGGATTAGATGAGTTGTGGAGTCTTGGCCTCGTTCTGCCCATTTGGTGGAGCTGGGTGAAACTGGTGTGAAAATGACGAAATTCGCAATATTTTTGTTCAATTTCATGTTGGGCAAAAATTTTGCAACTTATGAAAGTCAACAATCAAAAAACCTTGGTTACATAGCAGATAGGTATTCCCATGTGTCTGCATAAATAATAACAACCTATAATATGACACATAAGCGGATAATATAAAAAGTCTAAATTTTATTATACTGATGTATTAAAAACAGTAAAGAGTACATAAAATGATAGGGGAAGGGGAACGACAAAGAAAAGGTCACCTGGGTAGACAGCTATAGTACATAATAAAGTCTCCACCAAATAATGAGTCATATAATACAAAAGTGTAGGAGAACTATACCACAATAGATCATCTAGATATGGCATAAAGTGCAAAGTGCTAATATGTAAACAAGATAGAAAAATGATTACACAGTAGTGAAGTCTATGGATATAGTGCCACAAGAATACAAAGTGGATAGAGAATAATGAAGCTGTACTGACCCAAGAGACCTGAATCCAACGCGCGTTTCGCCTGGGCTTTGACGAGGATATGAAGAGGAAGAGCATGGGGTAGTATTTATATGGGGTACAGCCAATAGGGGAGGCAGAAGTTGATTAATGCAGGTATGTAATACAATTGAGCTGACATGGCGCCATGTGTGGATAGCCGGACATCGCTCCCCCATGCTGAGCTGCAGATCATATGAGCGCAGATCAGCTGGGGAAGTAAGAGGTCCGGCGTGCGTGTCAGTGTGAGACGCAGCACCGGAAGTCACGTGGTATGCGTCATAGAGGGGAGGGATGATGCGTTCCACCGTGGGACGCAAAAAGGGAGAGTGACGCGGTACGCGTCATTAAGCAGGAAGATATGCGTACCAGTAATGGACCGCAGCGGTGAGAGATGATAATAGATCAAAAGAAGGCAAAAGGAGGAAAAGAAGAAAAGAGTCTAGGTGGATAGTGAAACATTGTGAAGACAAGATAGTGTATGTAGGTGATAATGTGGATGTGATAGTGGATGGGATAGGTAAAGAGGAAGAGATAATAATAATAGAAAATTATATAAGATAATAAGGAAATAAATAAATGACAGATGGTGATGAAAGGGGGAAATACAGTGATAAAAGAGTGGTGAAAAAGAGTCTCCATATGAGACAGATAATAAGTGATAAAGCGAGTGATAATATAGAAATGTGGATAGGTGGGGTAAGTGCAGTGAAAAACAATGAATTATATAGATAATAATGAAAATATCATATTAATACCAAAGATGAAAAAAATAAAATAAATAAATATGGGAAAGATTAGAATAATAGGGAAAATTAAAGAAAGATGTCATTACCATATCTTTAAGGTAACAGTAGGTATATATAATCATGCAAAATACAAATACAGTTATCATAAGTGATACAGACATCAGTTATATAGTTTGTATACGTATATTCAGATTCATGTTACTGTCCAGATATACTAATTTGTTGATTGGAGAATTCTATCCATAGGGGCCAGTCAGTAAAATGATGACTTGACAACATTGCCTCCCAAGAGATGTGGCTGGAAGTGGATAAAGACCAAAGGGAACCAGGGACGAAAGAACTATGGGGGTGAAAAGACAGAATCAGGTAAGTACACCAACAAAGGAGTTAAAAACAAAGGAGTTAAAAACAATAAATATACAATTAAACCTACGAAGATGAGTGATATCATATATATCATACAGACAACTCAAACTGATTAGAGGAAAGAGGCAAAACTGTTAGTTTCATTGAGGCCATAGGGGGTTATGGTGTTCAATATGATGATCCACCTCGCCTCTTTTTGCGCCAGAATTTTTTTCCAGTTCCCACCCCTAATCCCGGGGTAAACCCGATCTATGCCACTTACTTGAAGGCCAGACGTGTCACAATCATGAAATTGTTTAAAGTGTCGAGGGAGAGTTTTCAACTGTTCTAGGTTGTCGACTTCTCTGGCTGATCTAATATCCAAGACATGTTCCCTGGTACGTCTCCGTAATTCTCTTGAGGTGAGGCCGATATACATCTTACCACAGGGGCATGTCGTGCAATATATTACACCTGTGGTCGTGCAGCTAATGTTGTGGGTAATTTTGAATTCTTTGGTGTGATCAGAATTAAAGAAAGCCTTAGTAGGCTTGATGTTAGTACATGCTACACAGGAACCGCATGGGCGGCAACCCCAGGAAGGGCCCCTAGTAGTGAAAATTCTTTCAGATTTGGGGGCTTCAAGATGACTATGGACCAGGATGTCCTTGAGGTTTTTAGATCGTCGGTATGTGATAGCTGGATGAGGTGGGAGATATTTCTTAAGCGTTTGGTCAATGCGGAGGATAGACCAATGTTTCTCTAGTGCCTGCCACATTTCGCCATTCCTGGCATTATAGGTAGATATAAATCTCACCGATTCATCTTGGTTTTTGGCTCTCGTGGAGTAGAGAAGATCATTCCTCTTAGAGAATTTTGCCCTACGGTGACTCTGATGGATGGTACTATGGTTATACCCACGATTAAGAAATCTGTTTTTCAAAATTTGGGCTTGTCTATCAAATTTAGTCTCATTGGAGCAGATGCGACGCATCCTCAAAAACTGTCCAGTAGGGATGCTTTTGATGAGGTTCCCAGGATGGGAGGACCGTGCATGAAGCAGCGAGTTAGCTGCGGTGGGTTTGCGGTGGACATCGGTTTGAATGAAGCCATTGGAGTCGATGTCCAATAGAACGTCCAGGTACACAATCTTTTCTCTTCCTGTGGTAAAGGTCAGTTTGATATTTTGATCATTTTCATTGAGTAGGTTGATGAAAGATGTGACATCATCTCTGGTACCCTGCCATAAAAAGAAGATGTCATCAATATATCTTCCCCAATAAAGTATATTGCTAGAGAGAAGTGGTGGATTGGTCATGAGGAACTCCCTTTCCCACAGCCCCAGGAAAAGGTTAGCATATGAAGGTGCACCAGCTGCACCCATAGCAGTACCCCGGAGCTGTAGGAAAAAGGAGTCCTGGAAGAGAAAGAAATTGTAACCTAGGACGAATTCCAATAATTGCAAGATTAAGGTGCTCAAATGCATATCATAATTGGACATCTTAAGAAAGGTGTCGACCGCTTTGAGTCCGTCCCCATGGTTAATCGAGGTGTAGAGGGATTCCACATCGCAAGTAACCATGAGGACGTCGTCATCAA
Source organism: Phyllobates terribilis (assembly GCF_046119375.1). Taxonomy (NCBI): domain Eukaryota; kingdom Metazoa; phylum Chordata; class Amphibia; order Anura; family Dendrobatidae; genus Phyllobates; species Phyllobates terribilis. The sequence goes on along the minus strand of NW_027362769.1, from coordinate 209,698,901 downwards.
CATGCACACCGTCCATTTTTTTGAGGAAATCAGTGGTATCTTTGATGTATGAAGGAAGCGATTGTATTAGTGGGTATAATAAATGATCGATAAATTTGCATACGGGTTCGCAAAAGTTACCCACACCTGACACGATTGGCCTACGTGGAGGGTTTTTGATGTCTTTATGAACCTTAGGAGTCAGGTAAAAAGTGGCAATTCGAGGATCTTTGTAGATAAGACAATCGCATTCCTTCCTTGTGAGAATACCCTGAGTAACAGCTGCATCCAGGATATTTTTGAGTTCAGCCTGATATTTAGATAAAGGGTTAAAAGTGAGTTTTTTATAGGTTATACCATCATGGAGTTGTTTTTTAGCTTCCCGTAAGTACATGGAGGTAGGCCAAAGTACTATGTTACCACCCTTATCCGAGGGTTTGATGATGACATCTTGTAATTTTTTGAGATCATTGATTGCAATACGTTCCTCCTTAGTGCAATTATCATATGGTAAACAGGAGGCAATCTGCTTGAAGTCATCCTCAACCAAACGGACAAAAACGTCTATATTGGGGTACATAGACAGGGGTGGGAAACGTTGGGATTTAGGAATAATGGAGGGTGGTAACTTACTATGTTGACCAATTTCTTGTTCATCAAGAAGACTCTGAAGAGTATTTAGTGCCGCCTGTTCCTCTAAAGTGGGAAATAAATCAGAATCAATGGGTCTGTCATATATTTTCTTAAAGACTAGTTTGCGAGCGAAAAGATGAAGGTCCTTCACAGCAGTAAAATAGTCAAACCCAGATGTCGGGGAAAAAGAAAGACCTTTGCAAAGGATGTCATTCTGGGCCTGAGTAAGTCCATGCTGGGAAAGATTAATTACCTTCATAGAGGACGAGGCGGAATCAGAGTCATCCCACTTTAGAGGAACAGGCGGCACTAAATACTCTTCAGAGTCTTCTTGATGAACAAGAAATTGGTCAACATAGTAAGTTACCACCCTCCATTATTCCTAAATCCCAACGTTTCCCACCCCTGTCTATGTACCCCAATATAGACGTTTTTGTCCGTTTGGTTGAGGATGACTTCAAGCAGATTGCCTCCTGTTTACCATATGATAATTGCACTAAGGAGGAACGTATTGCAATCAATGATCTCAAAAAATTACAAGATGTCATCATCAAACCCTCGGATAAGGGTGGTAACATAGTACTTTGGCCTACCTCCATGTACTTACGGGAAGCTAAAAAACAACTCCATGATGGTATAACCTATAAAAAACTCACTTTTAACCCTTTATCTAAATATCAGGCTGAACTCAAAAATATCCTGGATGCAGCTGTTACTCAGGGTATTCTCACAAGGAAGGAATGCGATTGTCTTATCTACAAAGATCCTCGAATTGCCACTTTTTACCTGACTCCTAAGGTTCATAAAGACATCAAAAACCCTCCACGTAGGCCAATCGTGTCAGGTGTGGGTAACTTTTGCGAACCCGTATGCAAATTTATCGATCATTTATTATACCCACTAATACAATCGCTTCCTTCATACATCAAAGATACCACTGATTTCCTCAAAAAAATGGACGGTGTGCATGTTGATGACGACGTCCTCATGGTTACTTGCGATGTGGAATCCCTCTACACCTCGATTAACCATGGGGACGGACTCAAAGCGGTCGACACCTTTCTTAAGATGTCCAATTATGATATGCATTTGAGCACCTTAATCTTGCAATTATTGGAATTCGTCCTAGGTTACAATTTCTTTCTCTTCCAGGACTCCTTTTTCCTACAGCTCCGGGGTACTGCTATGGGTGCAGCTGGTGCACCTTCATATGCTAACCTTTTCCTGGGGCTGTGGGAAAGGGAGTTCCTCATGACCAATCCACCACTTCTCTCTAGCAATATACTTTATTGGGGAAGATATATTGATGACATCTTCTTTTTATGGCAGGGTACCAGAGATGATGTCACATCTTTCATCAACCTACTCAATGAAAATGATCAAAATATCAAACTGACCTTTACCACAGGAAGAGAAAAGATTGTGTACCTGGACGTTCTATTGGACATCGACTCCAATGGCTTCATTCAAACCGATGTCCACCGCAAACCCACCGCAGCTAACTCGCTGCTTCATGCACGGTCCTCCCATCCTGGGAACCTCATCAAAAGCATCCCTACTGGACAGTTTTTGAGGATGCGTCGCATCTGCTCCAATGAGACTAAATTTGATAGACAAGCCCAAATTTTGAAAAACAGATTTCTTAATCGTGGGTATAACCATAGTACCATCCATCAGAGTCACCGTAGGGCAAAATTCTCTAAGAGGAATGATCTTCTCTACTCCACGAGAGCCAAAAACCAAGATGAATCGGTGAGATTTATATCTACCTATAATGCCAGGAATGGCGAAATGTGGCAGGCACTAGAGAAACATTGGTCTATCCTCCGCATTGACCAAACGCTTAAGAAATATCTCCCACCTCATCCAGCTATCACATACCGACGATCTAAAAACCTCAAGGACATCCTGGTCCATAGTCATCTTGAAGCCCCCAAATCTGAAAGAATTTTCACTACTAGGGGCCCTTCCTGGGGTTGCCGCCCATGCGGTTCCTGTGTAGCATGTACTAACATCAAGCCTACTAAGGCTTTCTTTAATTCTGATCACACCAAAGAATTCAAAATTACCCACAACATTAGCTGCACGACCACAGGTGTAATATATTGCACGACATGCCCCTGTGGTAAGATGTATATCGGCCTCACCTCAAGAGAATTACGGAGACGTACCAGGGAACATGTCTTGGATATTAGATCAGCCAGAGAAGTCGACAACCTAGAACAGTTGAAAACTCTCCCTCGACACTTTAAACAATTTCATGATTGTGACACGTCTGGCCTTCAAGTAAGTGGCATAGATCGGGTTTACCCCGGGATTAGGGGTGGGAACTGGAAAAAAATTCTGGCGCAAAAAGAGGCGAGGTGGATCATCATATTGAACACCATAACCCCCTATGGCCTCAATGAAACTAACAGTTTTGCCTCTTTCCTCTAATCAGTTTGAGTTGTCTGTATGATATATATGATATCACTCATCTTCGTAGGTTTAATTGTATATTTATTGTTTTTAACTCCTTTGTTTTTAACTCCTTTGTTGGTGTACTTACCTGATTCTGTCTTTTCACCCCCATAGTTCTTTCGTCCCTGGTTCCCTTTGGTCTTTATCCACTTCCAGCCACATCTCTTGGGAGGCAATGTTGTCAAGTCATCATTTTACTGACTGGCCCCTATGGATAGAATTCTCCAATCAACAAATTAGTATATCTGGACAGTAACATGAATCTGAATATACGTATACAAACTATATAACTGATGTCTGTATCACTTATGATAACTGTATTTGTATTTTGCATGATTATATATACCTACTGTTACCTTAAAGATATGGTAATGACATCTTTCTTTAATTTTCCCTATTATTCTAATCTTTCCCATATTTATTTCTTTTATTTTTTTCATCTTTGGTATTAATATGATATTTTCATTATTATCTATATAATTCATTGTTTTTCACTGCACTTACCCCACCTATCCACATTTCTATATTATCACTCGCTTTATCACTTATTATCTGTCTCATATGGAGACTCTTTTTCACCACTCTTTTATCACTGTATTTCCCCCTTTCATCACCATCTGTCATTTATTTATTTCCTTATTATCTTATATAATTTTCTATTATTATTATCTCTTCCTCTTTACCTATCCCATCCACTATCACATCCACATTATCACCTACATACACTATCTTGTCTTCACAATGTTTCACTATCCACCTAGACTCTTTTCTTCTTTTCCTCCTTTTGCCTTCTTTTGATCTATTATCGTCTCTCACCGCTGCGGTCCATTACTGGTACGCATATCTTCCTGCTTAATGACGCGTACCGCGTCACTCTCCCTTTTTGCGTCCCACGGTGGAACGCATCATCCCTCCCCTCTATGACGCATACCACGTGACTTCCGGTGCTGCGTCTCACACTGACACGCACGCCGGACCTCTTACTTCCCCAGCTGATCTGCGCTCATATGATCTGCAGCTCAGCATGGGGGAGCGATGTCCGGCTATCCACACATGGCGCCATGTCAGCTCAATTGTATTACATACCTGCATTAATCAACTTCTGCCTCCCCTATTGGCTGTACCCCATATAAATACTACCCCATCCTCTTCCTCTTCATATCCTCGTCAAAGCCCAGGCGAAACGCGCGTTGGATTCAGGTCTCTTGGGTCAGTACAGCTTCATTATTCTCTATCCACTTTGTATTCTTGTGGCACTATATCCATAGACTTCACTACTGTGTAATCATTTTTCTATCTTGTTTACATATTAGCACTTTGCACTTTATGCCATATCTAGATGATCTATTGTGGTATAGTTCTCCTACACTTTTGTATTATATGACTCATTATTTGGTGGAGACTTTATTATGTACTATAGCTGTCTACCCAGGTGACCTTTTCTTTGTCGTTCCCCTTCCCCTATCATTTTATGTACTCTTTACTGTTTTTAATACATCAGTATAATAAAATTTAGACTTTTTATATTATCCGCTTATGTGTCATATTATAACTTATGAAAGTGTTTTATGCCAGATTTCTGGAGAAAGCGCTCTAATGAATCGGGGCCTATGTGTCTTTCACCCATTTACAAGATCTCTCTTTCCTGAGTTGCAATAGTATAGGGATCTGGGAGTTCACTCTTCTTGTTCTTACTAGCTTAAAGGCAATATATAAATCGTATGGCTTTTTTTTACAACCATAAAATATATACTTGGTGAATGGTATTTTCATATGTTTTTATTTCCTGATTATATATTTTATATATTTTTTAATTTTGTACTTTCCATAAATGATTTTGGGGGCAGTTCTCTTACCTGAGCTGCTGCACAGCAGAACAAAAAATCTGATTAACTTTAAGCACCGGGGCATAAAAAACGTATGGGTTTCTATGAAAGAATGTAGGGGACATGCTTTGTGACCTGATATCACTGTGCAAGAAGGGGGAGAGGTGAGCTGTACCATCACCTTGGTTTATCAGCTTTCCTGAGGCTTTGTTCATATGCAAAAGCCAGTCCCCACAGTGTGATTGTATGGTGGCTCCATGGTGAAACATTTGGGGTGCGTAACGCAGCCTCAAACTTCAGCCAAAACCCTCACCTTCTAGGACATCTATTCCCTGTATAATGGACAATTTTTTTCTGTATTTTCAGATGCTAAAAACGTTCAGATGGAAAAAGATAAGTGTAGAACAACCACAACCAAACCTGAAAGCCGCAAGAACAGTTCCTGTCTGGTATCTCTTGGGAACCTGGAGTTTCCATGCACAAGTGATGGAAAAGTAGAAACTGCTAAGAAAGTGAACAACAGTGATTTAGATAGTTCTAACATAAGTATCAATAAGTCAAACCAGTCACCAAGAACTGCCGAAGGAAACCCATCGGCAAAAACAAAAACAATGATGAGAAGATATGGTCCAGCAAGAAGACCTCAGGGCAATCCCAGCTCTAAAAATGCCAAAGTTTTTGTATCTTCAGGAAAGATTAAGGCAAATAAGACATCTTATCACGTCCCTTCGATTGTAGTTAACCCTTCTACCATTATAAAATCAGAAGATAGCAAGGGACAACCTCTATTTGGTGAGAACAGCATGGATGATGTGACATCTGGTAATATAAGTACAGATGGAGATCTGACAATGCAAAATAAAATACAGTCTCCAAAATATAGAAGAGCCAGCAGTCCAGCCAGCTATGTGTTCTTTGCTCTCGAAAACAAAGAGTCATCAATCATCCTTGAAGTGGATGGCTGTACAAAGAAATGTACACAAGATGGTCCTACTAGTGCAAAGTCAAGAATCATACGGAGACTATCGTCTGGGTGTGCAAATACCAGGTCACAATGTTCTGGTGAGAACAAAGGGTACATAAGCTTTGATAAAGGATCTTCAGAACTTGCTTTACTACAAGAAATTCTCTCAGACTCTGGGAATAATGTGACCTCAGGCTCTTTCGACTCTTGGCCTTTTTCCAGCTGCGACAGTAGTCAAGAAACAAGAGTTCAACATGGAGAACATGACGATATCATTGAAGTTCATGGAGATTTTGCAGACTATAACAAGTTGGGCTCCACGCTAGATTGTGAAGTCACAATGACCACTGGTTACCGCTGTTCATGTGTAGAGCACAGTAGCTACGAGACCGACTCTTCTCTAGATGAGGAATACATCTTTTCAGATACATCATTTGATCTGAGTCTTTCAGAAGATGATACTGATTCCTCTTCCAAATTCGATGCTTTAGGTGAAGGCCAAGAAGAACATAATGTTGATGTTATGGTATGTCCCGAGGCTATCCAAATTATCTGTGTGGCTGCATGGTTTAGAAGTGCTTAGATAACCCTACAGTAATTTTCTCTACGCTCTCCAGTGCACGACCTGTCAATCTTGGTAGTCCTCGCCTCTGAAGACCACAATATATCAATTTTCACATATATACAGCAAAACCTCCTTGAGATGACCACTCAAAAAAGTGACCTTCTATAGGGTAATCTTCTCAAAGAAGATGGCCACTATGCCCAATGACCTTGAAAATCTCCTACAGGAAATCTGTTCCAAAAAACAGATGGTCTTTTGGAGAGGTTTAATGTATTTTGCAGCAATTAATGTAAGACAGGCCAATTTTCATATAAATCAAATTTAGAATTTCAGGGAAACCTTTTTATTAGCGTCTCTTTAGATATGTGCACACGGCGTAAATTTCGGGTGGATTCTGGAACCCACCTGAAACAATGCTCAGTAAACATTAAAAACAATGAACTTTTGCCCAGCAATGAAAAAATGACTTGCTGTTTTGTATCTTCCATCTTTTTTAATGCCATTTAACTGCTTCAGGCTTCGAAATTTGTGAAGCGCCTAAAAGAAGGGACCAGTCCATTCTTCAGGTAGCTGCTACTCAGAAGCCGCAAGTATTTTATATATAGAATTAAAGGGACTCTGTCAGCACAGACTAAGCACTCCCTCTTGGTGCTTCACTGCGTGGACAGTCATTTAAATACACCTTCCCAACAGCTTGTTTTCCCTCAATCTCCACCCTCATCTTCTTTGATTGACAGCTCTGGCTTTTTAGAGCCAGGGAAGGGAGGACATAGATGGAAACTAAGCAGGTGGGAAGGTGATTGGCCCCGCCATGAAGCACCAGGAGCCTGTACTTGGTTTGAACAGTCATTCTGTGCTGACAGAGTCCCTTTAAAAGAAAAAATAGATGCCGACGGCAAAGCCACTAACAAAATGACAAACAAGACAAGAAAGAAGACGCTTCAGGAATAACACCACTGGCGTCTTCCTGAAGCGTCAAAAACAATGTAGATACGCTAGTGTATAGAAGACATTGGCTCTGATTTATCAAAGCTCTTACGCATGTATTCTGGTATAAAAAGCTTTGAAGAATCACATAATTTTGGTGCAACTCAACTAAAATCATGCGACTTTTGGTGTTCTCACAGCATTTTTGCCCATCTTTAACACAGTGGACCGAGTTCGGTGTGGTGAGCGTCGGCGTTCGCTATGCCATAAATCTTACTCCAACAGGGACTGGAGTTGGATTTGTGGCGAGGTGCACACAGAAGTGTATGTCACTTGTCCAGCACTCTCGATTCATGAATAAGCATAGGTCTGCAGCCCATCGCCTTATCAAGACCTCGTCCACCGGTCTTGATAAATTGGGACCACTGTGTGCACGTACCCTTTTTGGAGAAAGCAGCTGCATTGAAATATGAATTGATTTAAATTGGGGGGGGGGGGGGCTGTTGGGGCATGGGAGAGAGGACATGTAATTGTAATGAATTGGGGGGGGGGAGAGGACATGTAATTGTAATCAATTATGGGTGGAAGAGAGCATAAAGGATATTATACAGCAGTACTGAGCAGTGTAGATGTGAATCCAGCTGAGAGAGAAAAAATAAACTTGTTAGAAAGCTCAGAACAATCTTTCCGTGTCTCCCTCTGCCTGTTTCTTTACTTTTCCCTTTTCTTCCTCCTTCCTACCCTCTCTATAGAGTATATATTTACTTATTTTACTCACTTATATAGCACCATTAATTCCACAGCGCTTTACAGACATCATATCACTGTCCCCACTGGATCTCACAATCTCAATTCCCTACCTGTATGTCTTTGAAATGTGTCAGGAAACTGGAGTACCCGGAGGTACTGTAAACGGACACCTCGGTATACGCACACAGTTTTTTTCAGGCCATCAAAAACAACAAGTTTTCTAGTGGAAACTCCATCAAGAAACTCTAATTCTTTGGGATTTTTTTGCATTGTTTTTTTCCTTAAAGCATTTTTGTGCAGCCTTTTGATTAGACAGTGCCTAGTTTGGCACATGCATTTTCCACCAGGAGACACTCAAAACTTCAAGTGGAAGAAAAACGATCAAAAGACTGAACATATGACCAGCAAATAGTTTTACAATAGAAATTAATAGGATGTTTTTTTGAAGCAGGTTTGCTCCAAAAAAATCACTTGAGTGAGGGCATACCCTTGCTGTGTTGGCAGTTCTATTTGTGTTGTACCAGACAGTGTTAAGCTGTTTTTTTCCCAGCGTGGATGGCAAATTTATAATGCAGGGGAGGAGGGGAAGACGTGGCTTATAAGCGGAGAAAGAAGCAGAATTCTCTGATAAGACCGATCACAAAGTTTTATATTTGCATTTACTATTGATTTGTGCAAAGTTTTGTTTCTTCGACAGCTCTTTGGTCTTCACCATAGTGGAGTTTGGAGTGGGACTGTTTGAGGTTGCGGACAGGTGTCTTTTATACTGATAACAAGTTCAAACAGGTGCCAGTTCTACAGGTAATGAGTGGAGGACAGAGGAGCCTCCTAAAGAAGAAGCTACAGGTCTGTGAGAACCAGAAATCTTGCTTGTTTGTAATTGACCAAATACTTATTTTCCATCAAAATTTGAAAAAAAATTTCTTTCCAAATCAGACAATGTGATTTTCAGGATTTGTTTTCTCATTTTGTCTGTCATAGTTGAGGTCTACCTATGATGTCAATTACAGGCCTCTCTCATCTTTTTAAGTGGGAGAACTTGCACAATTGGTGGCTGACTAAATACTTTTTTTCCCCACTGTATTTCTGTTACCAATTTTTTTTTTTTTTGCATTTTAGAAACAGTCCAAGTATCAGATCCGTAGACAGAGAAGAGTGGAATCGTGCAGCGAAAACTCAAACATTTTTCAGCGCTCATTAGCTGCAATACGTGATCAAGATGATGCAACACTTAGGATTTTGTGCCAGTCCTTTTTCTTTTTACCCAGGTATAATATATCCGTTACTACATGTACAAATATAATAGAACATGTACCACCAGTAATCTCATGACTTCCATATTAGGTAGTGTCACACGACGAATTTCTCCACATACGAGAAAACCGGACAGATTATTCTGATCAGAGCTGGCATCAGTTTTTCTCATACGTGTGGAGAAAAAAAAGTTTCTCCCGCTTGTCCTTTTAAGCAGTCCATGACAATCAGACTCCGAGCACGGTCCGATTTTTTTGCACAGACCCATAGACTTGCATTCCTGGTTTTGATTCAACCCTTCGGATCAAAATCTGATCTGTCTCTGATTTTTTTTCTCCAGACCACTCGGTCCAAGGAAAATATTGGACATATGCACAGCCCCACAGAATATCATGGGTATGAGTCGTAGCACTCATACGGGAAAATCGATCTTGTTCATGAACCCCTTGAATAACGCTGATTAACCCCACCCATGTATCTGACGCGCCCCCTGGGCCGTGGAGTGCCCTGTGCCGGGCCGGTAGATGCTGGGGGATGTCACAGTGGCGGTGACCTGGTCCGTGACCCAGGGCGGTCAATAAAAAGTGGTTACTTCCAGGGGATTTATAGTGTTTGCATACTGTTCGTGACGTCACCTGTGGTATGTGGCTTCAGGGAGCCGCCACTGCGGAGCAGTCCTCTGGAGCTGATGTTACTGCAGCAGGGATGGTGTGGCTCTCCACAGGTAGAGCTTAGCTCCAGGGCAGTGTTGATGTTATAGGTTATGCTGGGCGTTGTAGTGCAGGGATTGATGGTGCAGCAATAATCAGTCCACAACTTAATGGCGGTTTCCTCTTAGCTTTACTGGTGGTGATTAGACAAGCCGGGACTAGGGTACTGGCTAGAAGTGGAAGTCCGGGCAGCCTGGAAGCAAGTAAAGAATCCTCCTTGCCAGGTGAAGTTGGAGGCCTTTCCTTTCCACTAATCTCTTTGGCCCTGCTGCTTGTAGCTGTGCGGTGGCCCTCGTCCCTGAGTGCAAGGGTTCTGTGCTCACCCGTATGGCAGGCAGCTCGGGCCTTGCTGGTGCATCGCTCCCACGTGGCGGTGCTGGGCCCTCTGTGCTGCTGAGCCTCCGGGTGTCTGATGGGGCCAGGAGACCTGCAGTCTTCAGCCCTCCGGGTTCTGCTGCTGGGCCTTCAGTGCCCCCACAGCCTCGGACTCCGGTGTCCGGTTCCTCTGTGCTGGTCCTTCTGGGGTAAGCTGCCGCGCAGCTGCAGTCCCCAGCTCCTCTCTCTTAGACGTCCTGACTTCAACTCCTCACACTAACTAACTAACCCCGCCTCTAGATCCCAGTTGCCAAGGGGAGGAACTCCCCTTGCTGGTCTGGAGCCAGGACAGTGTTGCATGCTTAGTAAAACCTGATTAGGGGACCCCTGCTTGCTTCCAGGCATGGCATCACCTCACCTCTTGTGAGGGAGGCAATGCCACTGTGGCAACCAGACCCCTGGAGTGCCACATATCCATGTTACGTTAGCATGCCAATGAGATACATGTTCGAAATCTTGCTGAATTATTGAATTACTGAATAAAATGTTTTGGCTGCATTACTTTTTTTTATATTATCTATAAATATATCTGATTTATATATTCTCAGTGTAACAGATGAAGGCGGCAAAACACTTTTACACCATGCAGCTGCACAGGAGAATCCAAGTATTTGCCAGGTATAGAAAATTATGGGTTTCTAAAAACGTTTTCCTGTTTCATCAAGAGATGGCAAATCAGTAGGATATGCCATCAATTGCCAATCGGTGGGGAGCTGAGCACAGTGAATGCGCATGAGTGTAGTATCTACTAAGTTAAGTAGGGAAATGTTCATTTGTTGTCTGTGTTATTGGGGGACACAGACCATGGGTTATGGCTGCTGCAGGCACTAAATATAGGTCTTCGTTCCTCGCACCAGCTATACCACTTCTGCAGGCACTGACATCAGTCAGCTTTAGCTTAGAAGGCGGCGGACCCCCTTACTTGCTTTTATTATTTTAGCTTTTTATTGTCCCTTCATTCTCAAAAGTTGGAAAACAGGGAGAACACAATCTCTCTGCTTACTCCCAAAGGAGGAGGGAAAACTGTGCTGAATTATCACACTGTTCCTCACTCCTTCATCAAGGCAAAGAGGTACAGGATCGCCATGTCTCACCTGCTTCCCACCAGCCATATGGTCACCAGACGTTTCTACCTGGCCCCAGTATTCCAACGTACTCTCTTGACCAAGGGACAGTTACTAAAGGGGCAGACCCTGCTGAGTGACCAGGGAAGCTGAAGCTAAATAGATGAAGGTGAGGTGAGTAACACAAGAATTGGCGAGTATGCCACACACTGTCCAAGTATTTGCCCCCCCATCCAATTTTTTAACTTCAGAACTTTCCCAGCCACTTCCCTGCTTAATGCGTTACGTCAACATCTGCTTAGAATCTGTAAGTTTTGCCCATCAAGGCAACAACTCCATAGATTTAGTAAATTGTGTGCAGGAAAGCAACATTTGCAACAACACCCTCCCAGGAGTTTGTCTCATCCGAACATTGGAGAACGTTTTAAGGTGGAGCTCTTCAACTCAACATCCTTAGTGTAATGAGGACAGACGGACCCTGTTCCTGCCTTCCATCCTGGCTGACACAGCTCTAATATGTGAGATGATGTCTCATCCGGCAAAAAATCTTACTTGTGCGTAGCCAGGTTGATTCTGCAGCAGTTTACGTCAGTCGCAGATATATAGGTTAGTCAGCCTCATGAGAACAATGTATTGTCTCACCCCATTGAGGAGTGAGGATATTGCCTAAACAAGATGATGCTCCTCTCCAAGCCACAGATGAACTGCTTATAAATTCTAATTCATTCCAGTCAGGCTCTCCTCTTCTTGGCAAGTTTTGTTCAATTTACCTTTAGCTCTTTTCTGCCTAGACCATGTTCACATATCACTCTCAAGAAGAAGAGGATTGCAGTTCTCACCTACCCCATCCCTTGCAGGGTAAGGTCCAATAAGATTACCCAGAAACCTTCCTCAAGACCACACCTTTCATCTTCCTCAAGCTCTGGAACCTACTTGCTTGTGGGCTCACTGTTCTAGTAGAGCTGGCCACCGCCTGACCCAGATTTTTCTTATATTTCCTAGTTCTTTTTATACTGGCTGTCCATTCCAGGCTTTATGCCAGGATTTGCATCCAACTCCAAAAGGTTCATTTTGTTCTCCTTCAAGGAGTGATAGTTTTGGTCTACTTATCCTCTCCAATTGGACTAGCGTCACATCCTGTCCTAGTCGAGGCCTCGTATTCTGATATCACTAGTCTTGTGGCCTTCCTATTTGCATTGTCAGCTGAACCAAGGGCAAGTCCAAGAGTGCATACCATCTTTTTCCATACCTGCGCTTAATGACAAGAGTGGTTTACAAATCCACTAATTCAGGTAGTCTGTTATCAATGTGTACACTCACACACACGGGTCACACCATACCAACACCGAACTGGTCCCTGTACAGACTAGAAAGGCCCTAGTCGCACAATTAAAAACACCACCTCGGACCTAACTCCCCAAAAGGCTGTTGAGTGGTAGTGTGTTGCGGACTCCCCTCTGGTTCATCAGGAGGTATGAGAAACCAAAGGGAAAGGAAAGTGTGAAGAGAGATACAAAAACCCAAGGTGAAAAACTAAGACACATTCATATAGGGTAGAGAGGGAAAGTTAAGGAGAACCAAAAATAAAGGAACAAGTATGATATCCAAGAAACATAACAGTGGTAAAGGGAAAAGGTGCTGGGGAGGAAAGCAGACTAACTGCAAGAATACAACTGGAGTTTACCAAGCAGGGTAAACCCCTTTGCTGAAGAGCTGGAACTCTTGAACAAAAAATCCACCAAGAGGTATAGCCAGAAAGGAAGTGCAGTGAAGGGTGAACATATAAAACTCCACCCAGAATGTGATAGGGCAAGCCAAAATGGGAACATGAGAAATCCTTGGAGAGGAGCAATTAAGAAGGGAAAACAAAGACAATAGAAACCATAAGCATTTGGACAGGGAAGAAAGAGTAATAGCTCAGCAGACAGAGAAACTCACCATGCAGCAACAGGTCACCGGATCGAATCTCCAAACAGAACTATGACAGTCTTTGGATGACCCTGCTAAATTTGTGACATTAGCCATCCTAGCTTACAGTGACTGTCCAGCAAATGGCCTGTCAAGGACCATTCCTTCTTAGGAGACACTTCTCTCTACAATATGGCGCTGTCAGCCACCGGTAAGTAAGCCGGGGGCAGGCAAAATCAGTGGGCAGAATGGTGCACTCAGCATAGAGCACCCTAATTAGCATATGTGATTAAACTTCAGTTTCTGATTATCTGAGACAGCAATTAGAAGACTAAAGGCCCTGTCACACATAACGAGATCGCTAGCGAGATCGTTGATACGTCACGGGTTTTGTGATGCAATAGCGATTTCGCTAGCGATCTCGTTACGTTTGACAGGTAGCAACGATCAGGCCCCTGCTGTGAGATCGTTACAAAGCTCCCTGGACCATTCCTGGGTCGTTGCGCTCCTGCTGGGCAGTGTGCATCGCTGCATTTGACAAAGGTGTGATTTTAATAGGGGCTACATCTCCCCAAGGCTATGTGCTTAGTTTATGCCGTCAGTTTGGGGCTGAATGACTTCCTTAAACTTTAGTGACAATTCATACATTTTCCATTGCATTTCAATAACTTTATGTTTTCCACACCTTAAAATAGGTGCTGTTGGACACCAATATTGGACTGGTGAACATAGACCAGCAGGACAAGTGTGGGAAGACTGCTTTACATTACGCTGTACAAAAAGATAATCCAAAAACAATAAAGATACTACTGGATAATGGTGCAAAAGTGGAAATTCCAGATAAAAGGTCCAAGACTGTGTTGGATGTTGCACTATTGAAGATTCAGGCCAAATAAAAGGATGAAATTCTGTAAATTCTGATAAATGCTTTGTGTGTCCAGGTAGATTTATTACTTATCACGTCTTCACTAAATCCTTTAGTGCACCCTTTTTGAATGTTGCCTAAATAAAAATTTATTTTAGAAATTCCAGCTATGTTTATATTTTGCATCACTCTTACGGGAACATCATACTTACCATGTGTAAGGTCATATAAGAGAAAAAGCAGGTTAAGAGACGTAGCAAAATCACTAAAAGGTAACGTAAGTTTCTTCCTTAGGATATTTTCGCACAACATGTTGCTCAGGCACATTCCGTCTGGAACTTGCCTGAAAAAAGCACAAAAAAATGGTAAAAAGAAAGAACATATGAACTGCAATGTCAAAATGACTTGCTGTGCAGATGTTCCATCCTTCTAACTCCTTCAGGCCTTGAAAGCCATGAAGCAGCTAAAGATAGTGACAGGTCCATTCTTCAGACAGCTTCAGCTTGGAAGCCAGCACTATCTTTGCTGACAAAAAAAAAAAAAAGGGCAAAAGTTGCAAAAATGGTGCAAATTTCATCAAAGATGACGCTTCAGGAAAAACACTTTTTTCTTCCTTTGCGATGTAGGTACACTGATGTCTAAAAGGTGTCATGCATACACATACCCTTAAATCTTTCGTGCCAGAGCCTGTTTTCGCCTTCGTGACCAGGCCAATTTTTTCAATTCTGATCACTGTCACATTGAGGTAATAACTCAAAACTTCAACGGATCCCACTGGTTCTGAGATTGTTTTTTCGTAATATATTGTACTTCATGATGGTGGTAAAATTTCTTCAATACGACTTGCGTTTATTTGTGAAAAAATGGAAATTTGGCAAAAATTTAGCAATTTTCAAACTTTTAATTTTTATGCCCTTAATCAGAGTTATGTCACACAAAATAGTTAAAAAATAACATTTCCCACATGTTTACTTTATATCAGCACAATTTTTGAAACAATTTTTTTTTCTGTTAGGAAGTCAGAAGGGTTAAAAGTTGACCAGCGATTTCTCATTTTTACAACAATTTACAAAACCATTTTTTTTTTAGGGAACACATCACATTTGAAGTGATTTTGAGAGGTCTATATGACAGAAAATACCCAAAAGTGACAACATTCTAAAAACTGCACCCCTCAAGATGCTCAAAACCACACTGAAGAAGTTTATTAACCGTTCAGGTGCATCACAGGAATTAATAGAATGTGGAAGGAAAAAATTAACATTTCACTTTTTCCCACAAAAATGTTACTTTAGCCAAAAATATTTAATTTTCACAAGGGTAAGAGGAGAAAATGCACCATAAAATTTGTTGTGCAATTTCTCCTGAGTACGCTCACACCCCATATGTAGTGGAAAACTACTGTTTGACTGCACGGCAGGGCTCAGAAGGGAAGGAGCACCATTTGAGTTTTGGAATACGAAATTGTCTGGAATCGATGGCAGACGCCATGTCGCGTTTGGAGAGCCCTGATATCCCTAAACAGTGGAAACCCCTCACAAGTGACCCCATTTTGGAAACTAGACCCCTCAAGGAATGTATCTAGATGTGTAGTGAGCACCTTGAACCCTCAGGGCCTTTACAGAATTTTATAGTGTTGAGCCATGAAAATTAAATAACACCCTTTTAGCCCCAATTTTTTTATTTTCACAATGGTAGCAAGAAAAAAAATGGACCCCAAAACTGGTTGTACAATTTCGCCTGAGGACGCCTATACGCCATATGTGGTGGAAAACTACTGTTTGGGCGCACAGCAAGGCTCAGAAGGGAAGGAGCGCTATTGTCATGTCATATTTGAAGAACCCCTGACATGCCAAAAAAGCAGAAACCCCCACAAGTAACCCCATTTTGTAAACCACACCTCTCAAGGAATTCATCTAGGGGAGTGGTGAATATTTTTGACCCTCAGGCGATTCACAAACTTGTATAACATTGGGCTGAGTAAATGAAATATTACTATTTTTTCCACTAAAATGTTGCTTTGACCACAAGTTTGCAATTTTTGAAAGGGATAATAGGAGATAAACAGTACAATTTGTTATTCAATTTCTCAAATACATCAATACCCCAAAAGTGGTCGAAAACTACTTTTGAGGCACAGTGAAAAGCTCAAAAGGGAAGGAGCGCCATATTACAGTGCAGATTTTGCTCTTATGGCTTGCGAGTGCCATGTCACATTAGCAGAACCCCGGAGGTCCCAGAACAGCAGAACCCCCTATAAGTGACCCCATTTTACAAACTACACCTATCAATTCATCTAGGGGTGCAGTGATCATATTGACATCACAGGTGGGTCACAGAATTTTATACCATTGGGAGGTGATGAAAAAATTACATTTTTACCACAAAAAAATAGTTTTAGCCCCAGACTTTATATTTTCACTGGGGAAATGGGTAAAAATGGTTCCAAAATGTGTCACACAATTTCTGTTGAACGTGGCAATACCCCATATGTGGCTGTACAGTACTGCTTAGCCACACGGCGAGACTCGGGAGGGACGGAGCGCTATTTGACTCTTGGAGAACAAATTATTGTAGAATAGTTTGTGGACATTTTGGAAACGACATCCCTCTGGGAATTTATATACAGGTGTGGTGATGATTTTGACTCCATGGGTGTTTTCCAGAAACAAGCAGCAGCGGATGTTGCTGAGTGAAAATTACAAACTGCCGTTGTAGTGACCAGTACGTTATGCCCAGCTCGTGCTTCTGGAGACATGCACCTGTAAATTAGGCAGGCTCTCATCGCTACAGAAATGCCAAACGTGGACGCTAAATGTGATTTAGGCACACTGGGGCTCAGAAAGGAGGGGGGCATTTGGATTTGGGAGTGCAGAATTTGGAGGGCGAGTAGCCATAGCGCTTTTCCAGAGCCTTTGTACTACCAGTAACGTGAAAGCCTCTATATTTCCATTGACAGATGACGGACCCGAGTCGGGACTTTTTTTGTGGATTGATTTAAAGCTTTTGTTATGAACATTTTACGTAATATTTTGGATCACATTTATCCTGCGCTCTACATTGAGCACTTACATTGGAGTTTCCATTTAAATCTCCGAGTGATGTGATTCAGATGAAACTCCCAGGAATCCATTCACTATGAGGCAGCAGAGTTACTCTGGACTCTATCTGGCCTCTGTTCAGCTGAGTTGCACAAAACTGTGGCTGACAGCACTTTTATGCACGCCTAAAAAGACGGCAGGCGAAGAATTGGTTTTATTTATTTTTTATGTCTTTGCTCGTGCAGAGTAAGTGATTACACAACTTTATTCTTCAGGTCGGTGCAATTACAGCGATACCAGCTGTCACACACTAATAGACGCTTTTTTTTTTTTTAACTAAAATAAGTTTTTGCATCGCCATATTTTGAGAGCTATAATTTTTCCATATTTCCGCCAACAGTCATGTGACGGCTTGTTTTTTGTGGGACATGTTGACGTTTTTATTGGTACCATTTTTGGGCAAGTGAAATTTTTTGATTGCTTTCTATTCAGATTTTTGGGAGGCAGAATGAACAAAAACCAACAATTCAGGATTGCTTTTTTTTATGTTGTTTCGCATATGGTAAAATTGATAAGGCAGCTTTATTTTTCAGGGCCATACGATTACAGCGGTACCACATTTATATAATTTTTACATGTTTTGGCGCTTTTACACAATAAAAACTAATTTTATAGAAAAAAAGAAGGAAGCAGCAGGGTCAGGAGTTGAAGAGGGGAATGATAAATGCAGGGAAAAGAGACTTCCTGTTTCTATATAGAAGCAGAGAAAAGAAGAAATAGAAAGGCAAAATGAGCAAATGTAAGTACACAGTTCTTGCAAAGTAGTCTTATGATTTGAGAACCCCCTTTTAATTATTTTATGAATTATTGATTACTTTACACAAGAAACAACAAGGACAATATCAAATACATTTTATTTCATTACCTTCACAGTAATGTTCTTTGGCAGACATTGTTTAGTATTGGTTTTACCCTTACACATTTTACTGACATGTAACAATGTAAAAAGAACAAATAAAAGAATAAAACAATAGTAAACTACAACACAATAAGTGCTTTAGATCATCAACCACATCCCGGTAAGAAAACCTGTAATAATGGCTTCTTGGGTGTCTTCCAGTGTTCATTATACTGTACAAATAGGTAATGGACCAGTGTTTTGCTTTATTGTAATACATGGACCAGAAACATAGAAAACACAGAATACATAAAGTGCTAATATTCAGTTTTAACTCTTGAGTAAGTTGCGGGTAAAGTACATTTGTGTATTCGTATCAGTCAAAGGGAAAATTCATAGTAAAAACCATAAGAAGCAGATTGCTGGCCAGAGGTCAGTGCACTAAATCTAAAGCCCCCCCCATACACATTGGATAGATGTCGGCTGAATGATCATTCTGTCGGCAGTTTTCTCTCCCGACTTCCCCGGACACTTCTCTCTAGGGAGAGCAAATGAATCGGCTATTGGAAAACCAACATGTTGAACCTTCTCGTACCCCCTCAACATCAGCTGTCGGAGGAATGATCAAGACACCTCCATACACAGTGTCAGACAATATTGGCGGGTCCGGGCAGCTTTAGTCTAGTGTGTATGGGGGCCTTTACATTTGTCTTTTCAAAAAACTTAATTTCTTACATTTTCCCATTGGACTGCTTTATATTCAAGTTATGGAAAAACTGTGTAACAGTCTAGATTGTGAGCAGCGGGTCACAGGCAGCTTGGCTATGGGATGACAGTACTGTATGCACAGACAAGAAGGAAGCCAAGTGTTCACTCACCTAAAAAAATACAAGCAAAGAGACCTAAAAGTGAAAAAAAAAAAACATACCCTCATCCATTCGTCTCAGGAGGCATCATTTTGCATCTTTTTTTCCCCGATACTAGTTTACGTGAAACCATAAATTTGGAGAAAGGCCAGGAATTAGGCGGCTTTGTCAAGACCCTCCTAAGAGGAGCCCCACTCCTCCCAGCTAGAGGTTGATGGAGTCATGTTGTCGATACTCCTACATGATGGCCAGGAATTCACTGAAAGCTATTGTCCTAGAGTCTAGGACAATGATGAAACAGTTGTGGAAGAGAACGAACGTTGCTGGTCTTGTATCAGACTCCTGCAGCCATCATTAACGTATGTCTGCACGGTGGCCACAAATGGGAGGAATGCTGGCCGACCTTGCTTATCTCGATGGAGTCGGCAGACTATATAATATGTAAGGTGCTGTTACAAGTCACCCCAATAGTTGGGATTTGAAGGTATAAAAGGGTTGGGCAGGTTCGATTTCGACATGCTTGATCTTTTCAATCTTATGGGAGACAAGTTGCTGGCAGAAGTGTCAATCGGCAGTTTACTATCCTCTTCCCATTATGTATGTTCAGCTGAACATTCATGGCTATGGTGGGAATGAGAGGGATAACCAACATCTGAACAACCGCTTGGCTGGCAGCTGTCTGAGGTGTAATGCTACCATAAGGAAAGTTCTAGACGAGGAGTTCACTCACAACTACATCTGCCCGTCCTCGCTCCCCCTCATCCAGATATCTCCCTTGTGTGTAATGGTGTGTAGGAAGGTTGGAAAGATTCCATGCATAAAAAGTTCTCAAAATACCACTTCCCTCTCCCCCAAACATGGGCCAAATAGGTAATTAGGCAGTTTATAGCCAAATTAATGGCCTCCTTGGAGAAAACGGACACATCTGAATCAGTACATATATCCAAGAACTGGAACTAAATGCACTGACTGAGCAGCAGGGGAACGGGATCCCCTCTCTAATGTATTCGACAAAGTCCAATGTGACTATAAAGAGTGTCCCTTGATCTTGAAAAACCCAGCAAGTCCATGCCTTTTCTTGCCATTGGGTTCCTCCCCAGATTAAAGCTAATCACTTTAAAGGGGTTATCTGGCACCTCTCACTTCTGCATCAGACGTGGTCTCTCATGGCTACTCGCCAAGTATCTGCACGACAAGAGCACGATACTTGTGGGCATGAGACCTGGCAAGGAGACCACAAACGCTGCATCAGCAGTTCTTCTCTCCTCCTGATGCAGACATGAAACGCGCTGGATAACCTAGGGCTCAGCAGCCCCTTGTGGTCCACATCTCATCCGGGAACCCTTCTAGGAAGAAAGGATTCTCTACACCAGGCAGTCCCTTTCAAGTTTCCAGCTGGTTCCAGTTGGGGTCTACAGCACAGGCTGCATACAATACAAGGTCAGAAGTCATATTATGCGATTACACATTTACAATGTAAAATAAATAAAAGTCTATGTAATGTTAAGAGATGAATGCACTTTGGATGCTTAAAAAAAGACCTCTCACCGGGTCAAAAGTGGCCAGATTTTTCTCTTGCTCCTCACTGAAGTATTATTTTTTTTAAATCCATCATACGGTTCCAGAAATATTGGCTTTTTTTCATGCTAATCTTTATTGCCTTTACAAGGGAGTGTTCCTCACATGTCAAAAAGCTCCATTAATATCCTGCGATCTACGCCTCCTTGGTAAAAACTATATGTAAAAAAAACATTTCTTAAACCGTATGGTGGATTTAAACAAAAAATAATGGCAAAGAGGATCAGTGAGAATAAAATTAGAGCAACTACTGGCCACGCTTCATCTGGTGACAGGTCCTCTTTAAAATACGTAAACGGCGTACACCATGATCACTGGTAATACAACTTTCCTTGCAATTAATAAAGTGCACCCATACGTTCAGCCACCGAGTACCATGGCCTCTTGTACCAGTAGTAACAGTTGTGTTGGGTTCACTGCCCGTAACGATGTAAGATATGGATGCTGTGAGCTTCCGCCAGCCGTCGGATTAAGAACATTTTGTCTCTGCTTTCCTAAAAGACGAAACACAGACAATGACTTGTGAACTGGCATAATACCCTGCACAGCACACAGGTAATAAGGTTACAGCTTTGTCATTTTACTTGTGATGTGGGTCTAACGGGTAACATTTCTCCTTGTGGAGAATGACAAGCTAAGCCTGGCATGTCAGAGTGAGGAGACTTATAAGCCTAAATTAAATATGCAAATTGTCTCTTCAGAGAGGAAGAGGACTAAATCTCTAGTGCCACCCATTGGAAGTAGCAATCCTAAAAGTCAATGTTGACTCTTTAAACGAGCCTTGCAATAAGACTTAGGATAAAAGCCAAAACAGAATCTCAATTTGCAGACACGGTGTTTCGAGGTATTGCCCCTCGTCAGTGCAAAGTATGACATCTGATTTGGCAAGGTGAGAGGCTCTGGACTGAGGTCTAAGGGGTAACGTTTCTCCTTGTAACGAGTGACAAGCCAGGCCGGCCATGTCAGGGTGAGGAGACTTATAAGTCATGCAATGCTCTTCTGGAAAATGAAATATGCAAATTGTCTCTTTTGAGAGGAAGATGAGTAGACCTCTAGTGATATGGAAATGAACATGGATATCTAGTTCTTACCATGGCCAGCTGTTCTTGCAACTGCTCCACCACTTTCTTATGGGCACCGGCCAGCGCAATGAAATAAAACATTACCAAGCTGGAGAGAGAAAAAGTATAGGGAACGTTCACAGAAATCAGTATAACAGACAAGATTTTCTTCCTCTCTTATGTATGGTCACTATTCTGTGACCATTATCAGTCATGTTTGTCCATAGTAATGTAATATACCACGGCCAGCTCTATGGAGAAGAGGTCACTGCGGGCTCATCATCACAATGAACCATGGGATACCAGCAAAGAAGAACAGGGTAGAGGGAAGAGCATGATACTTATTTTTGAGGATCCAGGATAGTAAAACTGGTGGATTCACCCCACTGAGTGAGCGGTTAATCCTTGTGTGAATACATAGCACATATAAGCAAAAATGTGACTGTCAATCTTGGATTTCTGCCACAGGTCATGTATTAAAGTGTCAGATCTGATATGTGAGCAGATCCGTAATCTTCTGCCCAAACCCAAAAAATAAAATGTATTGGAATATCAGTACCCTCAAGTAAAACACAAATCAAGACTCACCACGACACCATGAAAAACGGAACGGCAAAAGATTCAGAAGAAAGGACATAAATGAACTTCTTCAAGCCTTCTGGAAACGTTTCCACAGTATCTGGTATTACTTGCCAGGAGGTGTTGTAATTAATGAAGGGGCCACAAGCTTTAGATGCATTTATCCTGCAGTTTGAAACAAAGGATGAAATGTGGATTCTGGGTCTAATGGGTCTTTTGCAGCAGATGTGAAAGTCTAAAAGGAAGGTCCGACTTACTGCGCTATTCCAATACCGACAGGGACGCAGGCGAGGATGAGGCCAATCAGTAATATCACCAGGAAAAAGAATTTGGAACTGGAAGCACGGAAAGGTCTAGTTGGCGGTCTGCAGTTTTCCATCAAAGTAATCTGTGATACAGAGGGGGATCGATGATAAAGCACAAAAATATACGTAGAAATCTAGCAGGGTAAAGGAGTAGACGGCTTTAGATATTCTCTCGTCGTGATTGCAGGACCCCAGGGTATAGGACAGAGGGTTATCTATACCAACCTCTATAAGCATGCAGAGCTCCCATCCAAGTCATAGGCCCCTCATGTAATGGAGACATGACAGCTCCTCCGGTCTGAGGCACTACAGTCACTCTTCACATTAGGTCCTGTACATGGAACCCTCATTCTTAACTTAAAGGGAATGATCATTAGAAAATGACCAATTGTTTTCCCCTTCAAGACATCTGCCGTACATGTACGGCACAAGTCAGGATCGGGCGTATGGAACAGGCTCATAGGGTGTATGGAGCGGGCGGCCCCATACCCAGCAGATAATGGTGACACACGGCCAGGACCTGCCTCTGACAACTGTGGGTGTAGGGAAGCTCCGCCCGCGACTGTAGGGAAGCTCCGCCCGCGACTGCAACGGAAACTCCGCCCGCGACTGCAACAGAAGCTCCGCCCGCGACTGCAACAGAAGCTCCGCCCGCGACTGCAAGAGAAGCTCCGCCCGCGACTGCAAGAGAAGCTCTGCCCGCGACTGTAGGGAAACTCCGCCCGCGACTGCAAGAGAAGCTCCGCCCGCAACTGCAAGAGAAGCTCCGCCCGCAACTGCAAGAGAAGCTCCGCCAGCAACTGCAAGAGAAGCTCCGCCCGCGGCTGCAAGAGAAGCTCCGCCCGCGGCTGCAAGAGAAGCTCCGTCCGCGGCTGCAAGAGAAGCTCCGTCCGCGGCTGCAAGAGAAGCTCCGCCCGCAACTGCAAGAGAAGCTCCGCCCGCAACTGCAAGAGAAGCTCCGCCAGCAACTGCAAGAGAAGCTCCGCCCGCGGCTGCAAGAGAAGCTCCGCCCGCGGCTGCAAGAGAAGCTCCGCCCGCGGCTGCAAGAGAAGCTCCGTCCGCGGCTGCAAGAGAAGCTCCGTCCGCGGCTGCAAGAGAAGCTCCGTCCGCGGCTGCAAGAGAAGCTCCGTCCGCGGCTGCAAGAGAAGCTCCGCCCGCGACAGCAAGAGAAGCTCCGCCCGCGACAGCAAGAGAAGCTCCGCCCGCGGCTGCAAGAGAAGCTCCGTCCACGACTGTTAATCTGTTAAATGCCGCTGTGAATCTCTGACAGCAACATAAACAGCGCGCCGGCATGGGGACACATCACTCTATAAGTCCATTGGCCGTCCGGTGATGTGATCGCGGTACACCAATAGGCCGCTATGACAATCGAGAATCTGCTGAAGACCCCTGCACTTGCCATCCTGGAGCTGCATTGGATCCCAGCCTGTGGCTGGACTTCACAGGAGACCGTGACTTTTGCTATATAAACAGCAATTCTGTGGTATTGCTGTATATAGTAGAAGCGATCAGATGATCACAAGTTCTAGACCCCTAAGGAGACTAACAAATTCAGTAAAAAGAAAAAAAAAAAACACACAAACCACTCCCTTCCTTTTATCCATTAAAAATAAAGATATTTAAAAATAAAATAAAATAAAAAATACACATACAGTATGTGACATGACCACACAGGGCTGTGGAGTCGGAGTCGTGGAGTCGGTGCCCATTTTGGTGGAGTCGGTATAAAATGGACTGACTCCTAAAATATATAATAAATTGGGTACAGTAGTTCAATGCAGTTTGTGGGGAATATTTTTTCAGAAGAATTTGGGAAAGTTATGAAATGTCCTATAAATGTCTGTCCTATTCCTGATCTAAGGGTCTAGACTTTTAGCTGAGAAAAATGTTTCCTACCGTAAATTTATCACTTAAACATGAGCCGTGTATGAGGGAGCTGGAGTTGGATTCAGTGTCATGGAAATTGAGGAGTCAGAGTCGGAGGTTTGGCTTACCGACCCCACAGCCCTGTGACCGCACCCATAAAAGTTCAATATATCGAAATATAAAACAAACCAGACCGGTAAACTCGATAACACACACACAAAAAAAAAAAAAATTGCAAAATGAATGGGGTCATTCACACATACAAGTTGTCCTGCAAAAAATAAACCTTCATACATCTATGTGGGCAGAAACATAAGAAAGTTACGGCTTGTGAAAGAAAAGGAGGAAAAAACAAAGACGCAAAAAAGAAAAATGGCCATGACTGGAAGCGTAAAATCAGGTTTTTGTGTTAAATTTATTTTTTTAATTTTTAATTTTTAGCAAGTATTTTCCTGATATCACAAGCAGCATTAAAAATAAAAAATAGACATCTGCAATTTTCACACTGGGGCTACTTTAGACTCATGCTTCATTGAGTTTAAGGAAATTCACATGTACATCAGCCACAATATTTCGGATTCTGAACCCTATCTTCTGTATTGACGCATCTAATGAGCGTGTGCAAAAGTCATTGTGAAGGGAGGAGAGCAGGAGAGCGGTGACATCTCCCATTGTGATTGATGGATCTTGAGTTATCAGCTGTGTACAGAGGCATTGTAATTCCGCCTCTAATAAGGAAAATGCTATAACATTTTCCTGAAAAGACAGGAAATAGGAACCTAAAAAAGCCCCAGTGGCCAGTGTGAAAATTACTTTTCTTTAAAAAGAAAGGTTTCTCTTTAATTAAAGTACATGTAACACAAAAACCTGTTTTAAACAATAGGTCATTTTAAGATAATAGCCAGTCCCTAACGGTACACTATATGCAGCCCTAGTGTCCTCTATGGTTTTGATCACTTACCTTTTTAACATAAAAGATGATGAAATACTTTATAGTTGCTATAGCTGGAAGAAGAGGGGAATAGAAAGCTCCGATCCAGCAGATTGTCTGCCCGTACACAAGCTCCAGTACATTCTGTGGGATCTCAAATTCCTGCTGACCCCACCACTGTAGGGGCTTCCATGACAAATTCGTTACCAGCAACCTAAAAGATACAGAATCAGCACAGGAAGACGTAAAGATTGGCATCATTTTGTAAGTTTGTGGCACTCTCCTAATCTGTCCCTTTCTGCCATCAAGGTACACCAGCCCGTATGGCTCATTCAGACAAAGCTTTATCTGGGCAGCATTCCTTTGTGTTTGGTATGGTGAAACAGCATGAATAGATGATAAAACTTTTTGGGACTTGTAATATGCAGTGTGAAAAAAATCTTTGCGCTCAAAAGTCAAAGTGCCGAGGTGTTGGATGAGGAGTGGTGTCCTAACTATCCCTTGCAACAGACAGAATAGTCCGGCAGCTCCTTATTCCTGACGACTCATTGAAAACATTCAAGTTCATCAGATACCCAAGTTGTACGCCCAGCTTAAAGGGGACCTGTCATCAGGCCATCCTAGCCGGGAGCGGCATATGCGCAAATTGATCTAGTTGCGGACTTCGGTAGAATGGCGGGACGAGTTGTACTTTTGTACGACACCATTGGTTTTACCATATCGTGTACTGGAAAACGGGAAACAAATTCCAAGTGCGGTGAAATTGCAAATAAAAAAAAAATGCATTTCCACAATTGTATTTTGGGTTTATTATTTACCATGTTCATTCACTAAATGCTAAACCTTACCTGGCATTATGATTCTCCAGGTCATTACGAGTTCACAGATACCAAACATGTATAGGTTCTTTTGTGGTGGAAAAAAAAAATCGGAAATCTGTACGGAAAAAAAAAGGGTCGCCATTTTTCAAGACACATAGCGTCGCCATTTTTCAAGACACATAGCATCGCCATTTTTCAAGACACATAGCGTCACCATTTCTCGGGATCTGGGGCTGAGTGTTTTTTGTCGTTACGTCATTTACCATTCGAATTAATTTAATTTATATTTCGATAGATCGGACATTTCTGAAAGCAGTTATACCAAATATGTGTGTAATTTTTTATCACTATTATTTTAAATGGGGGAAAAAGAGGGGCGATTTGAACTTTCAGTTCCGGCCAGCGCATGTTAAATGTTGTGTCAGAGATTGACAGCGGCATTTAACTTGTTAACAGCCTGTTAGAGGCACATGACCATCATCAGATCAGCTGTCATATGCAGTGAAAGATGTGGGCTCAGCGCCGGATCCTGCATCAAAGGCAGTACAATAAACGCTGTAAAAACAAAACCCAATAATTGCAAAATTGTGTTTTTTGCACAATTTCACCACACTTGGATCTTTTTATTTTTTATTTATTTTTCCAGTACACTAAATGGCAAAATGAATGGAGTCAATAAAAACAACAATTCGTCTTGCAAAAAAAGAAGCCCTTGTACGGCCATGTCGATGAAAAGATTAAAAAAAAAGTTATGGATCTTGTATGAAGGGGAGGAAAATAAAGAAAGCGCGAAAAAGAAAGAAAATTAGGAATGGGTTAAATAAAAGCTTTTGTGAATAAACAGATTAATGTAATGATTGACTGAATGATAATAATTTAATGATTAAGAAAATAACAAAAAAAAACACTTACTTTCTTGGAAACTCTACAAATATAGTTACTGCCAAAATGATTAAGAAGTCAAAGATCATAAGCTTGTACATTTCTTGTCCAACCCTGGTTTCCCAACACTGTAGAAAAAAACAGAGCAATAGAAGATTTGCTAAGAGTTTATAACATTAGTACATGCTCATAATCTTTCAAAAGAACAAACATAAAAAGGAAAAAAAAACCTGTAGAATTGTAGATGTGTAGTGGCCGCTCCCAGGTGCTGCAGGTCAGTTCTGATTCACTTCAGTAAGTGTATGGCGCTGTGCTGTCCCAACCCCTACATCATTTACTCTCGGAAGCCACAGGACCTGCTAATGGCCGACTGTGGTGCCGCCAAGTGTCGGCATCTATCCCCTCATCTCTAGCATAGAGATATGTTTTTGCATATTGAGGACAGCAACAGTGACAGGTGGGGAACTTTCAGAAGAGAAAATTGGGTATGAAAGGAAGAGACTGATTTTTCTCTACCTATATCAGAGTAATAGCTACAGGATACACATTTTATGCTGATAGCATAATCCTAGGGTATCCCTTTAAAAGGGGTATTCCCATCTCCAAGATCCTATCCCAATATGTAGTAGGTGTAATAATAATAATATTAGCATATAACTCCAATTTGAAATGTAGTACAGTTCATCTGATTCACTATGTCGGTTACCCCATGTGCAGGGCATTGCAGTAGCTTTGATATCCATGGTTACAACCACTAACAGCTAACTAACTTTCACTATATGAGTTATTGTAACCATGGCTACATAAGCTACTGCAATGCCCTGCACATGGGGTAAGCGACTTAGTGAATCAGAAGAACTATACTACATTTCTTATTGAAGGTATTTGCTAATATTACTACACCTACTACATATTGGGATAAGAAAACCCCTTTACTGAGCGATCAGTGAAGCGGTGACCCCTCACCAGCGTTCAGTCAACAGGCACAGCACACCTCTATGCTCCATATATAAGGGCTGGTATTGCATCTCAGCAAAACGAATGTGAACGAGGCAGAATGGTGATCCGCACAAAGCCGTGCTAAGCCCATAATCCCACCAGTTAGACCCCCAAATATCACATGCGGAGGGCATATGTCAGCCAACCTATGTACACATTATATAGTTGACACATAACTTACTGGATAGTCTATATAGTTGTATCCACAGGTTGGACAAGCCTTAATTGGGCAGGTAGTAATTTTATTCCATAAGGAGACGAGCAGTACCGCAATGCTGGCCAACCGGACAAACACGCACCTGGAAGATGAAGGGACAACCATTGGAGAAACCTGAAACTACTTTACCTTTCATATATCCACCAAAGTTTGTGATAATATGACTTGTATATTTTACGTGACTATGTGCAACTCTCAGCAGTCTGCCCCCACTGATCAGAAAGTGTTGAGATGGGGAAAACCGTTTAACCTGTGTCAAGTATATGACAGTATGCCCATACAGTCAGACTCTAGAGTCCGGGATCCGGCGGCTGGAGGATTTTCCTGTTCTGCAAGGCGTTACTTATTTGCTCAATGAAGCAGGAACGCAGCCTTGTACAGACAAAACCTGAAGGACTGATAACGAACATGACTAATATAAGGCATGTGTACAAAGAGGACAAAAAATGTACAGAGGTCAGATCTATACGGAGTGACGGAAGTAGGAGCTCCGGTGTCATGGGATGGGCGCTGATGGCCTTTAATGCCCATAAATAATCCCATCCCGTAATGTATATGTATGGATCCATGGCAAGACGCTGTCACGTAAGCACATCAGAAACTAAAGGACTGGCAAAATCACAGGGAGAGTGTTACTTACCTTATAAGAGTAAACCGGATCTCAAAACCTGGAGAGTAGTCTTCATATCGTACTATATTTTCAAAGATGATGGGAGTGATAAAGTTGGCAATAGTGATTACAATGGATGGAAGATACTCCACCAGAAGGCTCAGCCCGTCAGCTTTCTGAGTGCTCATCTGGAAAAGGGGCAAGGAGAACTATAAGCATTAATGGCTTCTCATCCGGATAACGGTGTACATTACTAATGTACCTAGCAGACATGGTTATAAACAGACTATTCTTGTAAGAGGCTACTAACAATTTGGCTTGGAAATTAACCCCTTTTACCCCCGAGGGTGGTTTGCACGTTAATGACTATGCCAATTTTTACAATTCTGACCACTGTCACTTTATGAGGTAATAACTCTCGAACGCTTCAACGGATCCCCCTGATTCTGAGACTGTTTTTTCGGGACATATTGTACTTCATGATTGTGGTAAAATTTCTTTGATATCACTTGCGTTTATTTGTGAAAAAAAATCAGAAATTTGGTGAAAACGTTGAAAATTTAGCAATTTTCAAACTTTGATTTTTCATGCCCTTAAATCAGAGAGATGTGTCACACAAAATAGTTAATAAATAACATTTCCCACATGTCTACTTTCCATCAGCACAATTTTGGAACCCAGATTTGTTTTGGTTAGGAAGTTATAAGGGTTAAAAGTTGACCAGCGATTTCTCATTTTTAAAACAAAATTTACAAAACCATTTTTTTTTAGGGACCACATCACATTTGAAGTGACTTTGAGGGGCCTTTATGACAGAAATACCCAAAAGTGACACCAGTCTAAAAACTGCACCCCTCAAGGTGCTCAAAACCACATTCAAGAACTTTATTAACCCTTCAGGTGCTTCACAGGAATTTTTGGAAAGTGGAAGAAAAAAAATTAACATTTAACTTTTTTCACAAAAATGTTACTTTAGACCCCATTTTTTTATTTTTGCAAGGGCAACAGGAAAAACTAGACCACAAAATTTGTTGTGCAATTTCTCCCGAGCACGCCAATACCCCATATGTGGAGGCAAACCACTGTTTGGGCGCACGGCAGGGTTCGGAAGGGAAGGAGCGCCATTTGACTTTTTGAATGTAAAATTTGCTTGAATAATTAGAGGACGCCATGTTGCGTTTGGAGAGCCCCTGATGTGCCTAAACAGTGGAAACCCCCCACAACTGACTCCATTTTGGAAACTAGACCCCTCAAGGAACTTATCTAGATGTGTGGTGAGCACCCTCAACCCCCAGGTGTTTCACAGAAGTTTATAACATGGAGCCGTGAAAATAAAAAAAAAATTAAACTTTTTCCACAAAAATGATGTTTTAGCCACAAATTTTTTATTTTCACAAGAGGAGAAAATGGACCCCAAAAACTTTTGTGCAATTTCTCCTGAGTACGCCAATACCCCATATGTGTGGAAAATACACTGTTTGGGCACACGGCAGGGTTTCACAAGGGAAGGAGCACTGTGTGCCATTTCGAACGCAAAATTGGCTGGAATTGAGAGCGGACGTCTAAATAGTGGAAACCCCCCACAAGTGACCTAATTTTGGAAACTACACCCCTCAAGGACTTTATCAAGGGGTATAGTGAACATTTTGGACCCAGAGGTACGACACAGAATTTGATAACATTATGTCATCATATTGAATAAGTTGTCATTAGTCTTGAGCACAAGTGCTCGATACTTGAGTTTGCATCGGGTACTCGGGTATGCACCAAGTATCTCGTGTGCTCAAGTGACATGTTAGAGTCCCCGCCCGCATGTTCCACAATTGTTAGACACCCAAAAAAAAACATGTGGGGATCGATCGTGCACGGCAGGCAATCCCTGCCAGGTTTTTTTGGTCACGAAGCATATGGGGCGGAGACTCAGGCATGTCACTCTAGCACCCGCGATACTCAGTGCATACCCGAGCACCCGATGCAAACTTAAGTAGCGAGCACTTGCGCTCAACACTGGTTGCCATATAGTCATTTTTTTCTTCACTTTTGAAAATATCCCAACACAACGGAAACAAAACCCTAGAGTTTATTTTTTACGCCTTTCTTCGTGCCGTATAAGTGATTCGACACTTATTCTTCGGGTCGGTGCGATTACAGCGATATCAGGTTTATAGCGTTTTTTATGATTGACAGCTGTCACACACTAAAAGACGCTTTTTTTTGCAAAGACTAGTTTTTGCATCGCCATATTTTGCAAGCTATAATTTTTCCAGATTGCGGCTGACAGAGTCATGTGATGGCTTGTTTTTTGAAGGACAAGTTGGCGTTTTTATTGGTTCCATTTTCGGGCACGTGACATTTTTTGATCGCTTTCTATTCCGATTTTTGGGAGGCAGAATAAACAAAAACCAACAATTCAGGAATAGTCTTTTTTTTTTTTTTTTTTTACTCCGTTCTGTGTGTGGTAAAATTGATAAGGTAGCTTTATTCTTCAGGTCAGTACGTTTACAGCGGTACCACCTTTATATCGCTTTTTTATGTTTTGGCGCTTTCACACAATAAAAACTATTTTAGGCTGTGTGCCCACGATGCGTTTTTCAAGCGTTTCCGCAGCGGCAAAAACGCTTAAAAAACGCATGGTAGTAGGCCTGCCATGTTCACCAATGATAACCCGCTTGTGCTATGCACATGCTGTGGAAATTTCGGCTGCGGATTATCATTGCGGAAAAAAACGCAGCACTACCAATTATTTTGCGGAAGCGCTGCGTTTTCGCTGCCATTGACTTGCATTGGAACGCATGGATTACGCATCACTGTATATGTAGATGCGCTTTCCATGCGTTCCAATGTGCGGATGGTACCCGGGTGTGGAGGACAGGAGACTCTCCTCAGGACCCGGGTACTATAGAACCTGTGAAAAAAAAGAATAAAATAAAAAAATTTTATATTTACCTTCTGACGGCCCCCGCTGCGCTCGTCCTCCAATGCCGGCAGCTAGCGGTGGACTGAAGGACCTGCGCTGACGTCATTTAGTCATGTGACGGCAGGTCCTTCAGTGTACCGCGATCTGCCGGCAGCCACGACGGAGTGAAGCAAGACTGCGGGGGCCATCGGAAGGTAAGTATAGATTTATTTTTTTATTTTTAACCATTCTTTGGGGTCACACTATATAAATCCAGGCAGTTTACATGGATTTATATAGTGTGACCAAGTTGTCAAGCACTTTCCAAGTGATGCTAAAATCGCTTGGAAAGCGCTTGTCAACCCGCATGCGGAAGTGCATGTGAAGAACGCTTCACTTCCGCATGTCCCTGGCAGGAAAACGCATGTACAATCCGCATGTACAATCCGCATGCGTTTTTTCTGCCAGGGAGATGCTGAAACGCTCAGGAAAAAATTCGGAGCATTTCTGCATCGTGGGCACATAGCCTTATAGAAAGAAAAATATTTTTTGCATCGCTTTATTCTGAGAGATGTAACTTTTATTTTTTCGTCTGATGGAGCTGTGTGGCGGCTTGTTTTTTGTGGGACAAGATGACGTTTTCAGCGGTACCATTTTTATTTACATTCGTCTTTTAGATCACGTTTTATTCGATTTTTTCTTTGGTGGTATGATGATAAAGAATCGTTGTTTGGCTTCGTTTTTTATTTTATTTTTTTACCGTGTTCACTAAAGGGGTTAACTAGTGGAACAGTTTTATAGGTCGGGTCGTTTCGTACGCGGCGATACCAAATATGTGTAATTTTATTGTTTTTTTTTGTTCATAATACTATTTATTGATGGGTACAATATATTTTTATTTTTTGGGGATTATTTTTTATTTTATTTTTATATAATTTTACAATTTATTTTTTTCACTTTCTGATTCTTTTTTAACTTTTCCACGTTGTCCCACTATGGGGCTTTCACTTTTTGCAGGCTGATCGTCTGTATAGCACAGGAATGCAGCACCATCCTTGGGCTATACATGCTGTCAGTGCTGCAGAGGGAAAAGATATTGTGATCATGCACTGCACATGATCAAAGTATCTTCCTGGTCTCAGGTGACCCGGATGTCACATGACAACAACGGGACCCAGCCACAGACACCATGAGACACCGGTGAGGAGGTGACTACCGGTGCTTACCTTCTCTTGCCACTGGAATGCTGCGATCAACTTCGATAGCAGCATTTCGGGGGTTAATGTGCTAGGTGCGGGGCGGGCGCGCTTCCAGCACATAGCATCGGGTATCAGCTGTGACAATCAGCTCACACCTGGCGGCGATTCCCCTCGCACAGCCTGTTTGAGGGCGGAATAGCCGATGCGTACTAATACGTATCTGGTCCATAAGGCCCAGGGCGCAGAAACGTATTAGTGCGTATCATGTCAGAAAGGTGTTGTCCCACGAATGAAAGTTGATTTTAATCAACAGATATTGGAATAATAATACCTTCCACAATTGGATGTGTTTAAATAAAATGTCCCTGTGCTGAGATAATCTTATAAATGTTCCCCTGCTGTGTACTGTGTAATGGCTGTGCCTGACTGTGTAGCAACATGGTCTGATCATACCACATCTCCTGGGCAGGGGAGGAAGCAAAAGAGTATACAGGCAGGACAGCACAGGATCACAGCTGATTCTTTCTGTGAGGTAAAACATTTCACGGCCTCCTTTTAAACAATGCTTTACTTCAAACAAAGAATCAGCTGTGATCTCCTGCTGTAATGTCTGTATACTGTCTTTTGCCTCCTTCCCTGCCCAGGAGATGTGGTATGATCAGACCATGTTCCTGCACAGTCAGACACAGCCATTACACAGTACACAGCAGGGGCACATTTATAAGATTATCTCAGCACAGGAACATTTTGATTTAAACACATCCAATTGTGGAAATTATTATTATTCCAAGATCTATTGATTAAAATGAACTTTCATTCATGGGAAAACCCCTTTAAGTAATATTTTATATATTGATAAGTTGCTGTCACTTTCAAAAGGGGTAGTTCAGGCTTGGGGCTCATACATACGTTCTACATACAAAAGTAGTGTTCAAAAACATGAGTTAAGCACAAAATCTTTATACTAGTTTTTATTTTTGAGCATTGGAAACATTGCACACTGCTTTTTAATTCAAAACATGAAGAGAAATGTCTATCATTTTTAACTACTTTACGGAAAATAACAAAAAAGTGAACATTGGGCTGTTCTAAAAAAAGCAGTGTCTGCATTTGTCTTTACAAACTCACAATATGTACTCTCTTTTTTAAGGATTTAGTATTCCTGTGAATCACTAACCTAATATTTAGTTGTATACCCGCAGTGTTTTAGAACTGCTTCACATCTATGTTGCATAGAGTCAACAAACTTCTGGCACTTGTCACCTGTTATTACAGCCCAGGAAGCTTTGACTACATCCCACAATTTTTGGCATTTGATGACTTTGCCTCAGAAACTGCATTTTTTGATGTCACCCCACAAGTGTTCTATCGGATTAAGGTCCGGGGATTGGGCTGGCCACTCCATAACTTCAATTTGTTGGACTGGAACCAAGATTTTGTTTGTTTATTGGTGTGTTTAGGGTCGTTGTCTTGTTGAAACACCCATTTCAGGGGCATATTCTCTTCAGTGTAAGGCAACATGACCTCTTCAAGTATTTTAATATATGCAAACTGGTCCATGATCCCTGGTATCAGGTAAATAGGTCCGGCACCATAGTAAGAGGAACATGCCCATATCATGATGCTTGATCCACCATGTTTCACCGTCTTCAGAGTGTAATGTGGCTTGAATGCAGAGTTTGGGGGTCGTCTGACGAACTGTCTGCGGCCCTTGAACCCAACAAGAATAATTTTACTTTCATTAGTCCACAAAATGTTTCTCAATTTCTCTTTAGGCCAGTTAATGTCTTTTTTGGCAAATTGTATCCGCTTCAGCACGTCTTTTTTTTTTTTAAACAGTGGAACTTTGCAGGGACTTCTTGCTAAGAGATTAGCTTCACACAGGCGTCTTCTAACTGTCACAGTGCTCACAGGTAACTTGAGACTGTCTTTGATCATCCAGGAGTTGATCATTGGCTGCGCCTTTGCCATTATGGCTATTCTTCGATCCATTCGAATGGTAGTCTTCTGTTTTCTTCCATGTCTCTGGTTTTGCTTTCCATTTTAAAGCATTGAAGATCATTTTAGCTGAACAGCCTATCATTGTCTGCACTTCTTAATAAGTTTTACCCTCGCCAATCAGCTTTTTAATCAAAGTACGCTGTTCTTCTAAACAATGTCTCGAACAACCCATATTTCTCAGGCTTTCAAGGAGAAATGAATGTACAACACATGCTGGCTTCACCCTTAACCCCTTCGCAACCTTGGGTTTTGTCGTTTTTGCTTTTTCGTTTTTTGCTCCCCTTGTTCCCAGAGCCATAGCGTTTTTATTTTTTGGACAATATGGCTATGTGAGGGCTTATTTTTTGCGGGACAAGTTGTACTTTTCAACGACATTACTAGTTTTACCATATCGTGTACGGGAAAACGGGAAAAAAATTCCAAGTGCGGTAAAATTGCAAAAAAAGTGCAATACCACAGTTGTTTTTTATTTATTTTTTTTACCACGTTCACTGAATGCTCAAACTGACCTGCCATTCTTATTCTCCAGGTCATTACGAGTTCGTAGACACCAAACATGTATAGGTTATTTTATATTTAAGTGGTGAAAAAAAAATTCCAAAATTTGGTAAAAAAAACTAAAAAAAAAAAAAAAAAAAAAAAAAAATAGCGCCATTTTCCGAGACCTGTAGCGTCTCCATTTTTCGTGATCCGGGGCTGGGTGAGGGCTTATTTTTTGCGCACCGGGCTGACGTTTGTATTGATAACATTTTGGGGTAGATCCGATGTTTTGATCGCCCGTTATTGCATTTTATTGCAATTTTGAAGCGACCAAAAAACATAATTCTGGCGTTTAGAATTTTTTTCTCGTTACACTGTTTACCGATCGGATGAATTCTTTTTTTATATTGATAGATCGGGCGATTCTGAACGCGGCGATACCAAATATGTGTATGTGGGTTGTTTTTTTTTATATTTTATTTTGAATGGGGCGAAAGGGGGGTGATTTAAACTTTTATATTTTATTTTTTTTATATTTTTAAAAACATTTTTTTTTCCACTTACTGCATGCTTCAATAGTCTCCATAGGAGACTAGAAGCAGCAGTTGTCTGATCGTCTCTGCTACATACAGGGGACGAGCAGATCCCCTGCATGCAGCAGAAATGGTCCTGTGCTATGAGCGCCGACCACTAGGTGGCGCTCATAGCGACCAGATCATGACAACCACAGGCATCTGCTGCAGACCCTGGGTTGTCATGCACGCCCATCGGCGACCCGCGATCACGTGACGGGGTCGCCGATGGGCGGGGCTTATGACGCGCAACCCGGAAGCGCGCGTTAAATGCCGCTGTCGGAGATTGACAGCGGTATTTAACATGTTAACAGCCGCGGGTGGATCGCGATTCCACCCGCGGCTGTCGCGGGCACATGTCAGCTGTAAGAATCAGCTGACATGTGCTCGGTTCAGTGAGGGCTCAGCGCAGCAGCCCTCACTGAACCGGGGGTACGCAAATGTGCGTACTAAGACGTCATGGGTTGGAAAGGGGTTAAATAATGGCCACCTGATTCACACTTGTTTGTTCACAGAATGATTGACTTCACTAATTGAACTCCACACTGCTATTATTTTGAACACCCCCTTTCAATATATTATTCAAATACACTGACTCAAAAACATGCAGATCATGAATGCTGAGTCTGTTGGTTTTCTTAGAATCTACAGAACCAACTGGTGAATTGTTTGAAATGTGGTAATATAATTTATACCAAAAACAGTGATTAATCAGGTTAGTCATATTGGACTGCTATTATTTTGAACACTACAGTACATGCGGTCATATGCCAACTAGACGTGTGAGGCCTCGCTAAATACAAGTGTATTGAGCAAGGCCTGACATGTCTAGTCGGAATGTGGCTTGAAGTAAACTTGTGGTCACATGACATGCCGATCCCGGCAAACCCTGACAGCGCGTGCACTGTGAGGACTCACAAGTCTGCAGTCACATAGAGTGACTGCAGACCTGAACCCACAGTTTGGACAACCCCTCTAAGTAAATGACATTATATAAATGTACACAAACTAAACCAATACCTAGTGCTACTCTGATTCTTGTAGCCTCAAAGCCAACCGGAGATGAAGGGTGACAGCACCACTGCTCCTTCATTCTACTGATTACTTTTTTGAAAGAGTCTGTCAGCACAAACTGACTGATCAAACCAAGCACAGTCGATCAGTGGACCCTTACCATGGCCGAACAGTTCAATGCAGTACCTTCGCATCTACTGGTTTGCCATCTATTTACTCCATCCTCTTCCTTGTCAGTTTTGACTTTAACAGGGAAACAGGGGGGGGTGGAGAAAGATGGAAAATCAGTAGGTGGGAAGGTGCCATGCCAAGGGTGCACAGTAGCCTGTATTTGGTTTGAACATCATTTTGTCCTGACAGACTGCCTTTAAGATGACCAATGTGACCCCTGTAGATCAGACATGGTAACATGATCTAGCAATAGACTACAAATGTTTGAGATGATACAACCCATTTAAGAAAACATTAAGTCTAGTGAAAGTTATATACACTGTTGTCCTCGCTCTCTATCTGACCTAATACTAGAGATACCAAGGGTGGTGATGTAAGAAAAGGCTGCTCACACTGCAGTCCACCCTGCATACCCGATCTTACCACAGCATCTCTAGTATTAGAAGAGGCTGCTCACACTGCATCTGCTCTAATACTGGAGAAACTAGAGGTGCTGAGGTAAGAAGAGGCTGCTCACGGCTCTATTCATCCTGTCTATCCGATCTAATACTGGAGATACCAGAAGAGCTAAGGTAGGAAGAGGCTGCTCACACTGCTGTCCACCCTGTCTTTCTGATGTAATACTCGAGATACCAGAAGAGCTAAGGTAGGAACAGGCTGCTCACACTGCTGTCCACCCTGTCTTTATTATCTAATAATAGAGATCCGAGGGGTGATGAGGCAAGAAGAGGCTGCTCACACTTCTGTCCACCATGTCTTTCAGAATGCTAAGTGGCTGCTGTGAGATGGAGACAGCTTGGCTGTATGTGGTATAGTTTAACTCCAAGTCACAGCAGCAGAGCTTCCTACGGCACATGGCCTAATAACAGTTAAGGCCAACTTTCCGTCAATATAAGAGAAGGGCAGCCATTTTTATGTACTATAATGATTACCTCCCTAGACAAAACAAGTGAAATTTGCTATTAAAAAAATATTTAGGAATTTTGAAGGGCATTTCCTTTAGTTACTTTATCTTTTTCTTCTCCTGGAGAAACCCTTTACAATAATACGGAGTACTATGCTGTTGTGGACTGCTTGGAAAATGTTATGTAGTTTATCTAAAAGTCTATAAGGTTGAACTTCTACCCCATTAGTTCAAGACTCTCTCTAACATGGATTAGGCCAGTGTCACATGAACATGGGCTACGTAAATAGGACTGAACATGGTGTTACTAATGAGACCCCTTATAATAACCAAAAAAGGAAAGCCGACTTCTTACGCTCCTGGATATGCACCCCTCTAAGTATTGTAATGGTGCCACCTTGATGTTAATGTCTTTGCCTAGTACCTTCCCCGCGGCACCGGGCGCGCACAGACGGATACTCACAGCATTGCTATGCTCTTGTGAATAGGCCGTGGCCAAGTAGACTGCGTAGAAGCAGCAACCCAATACTGCAATGACGATAATGTTCAGGAAAATTCTCAAGGAGTAGATTTTAATCGTTTCTCTCTGTGTTCGCTTCTGCTTCCTGTGCCGCAATCTTTCTTCTGCCAAATCGGTCTGTGAGGAAAAACAATGAACTGATAAATATCTAGAGTTAATAAAATGAAGTGTGGCAATACTGGCCGACTACAATGGTAAACACTTCCTTGGAAGGATCTGTGGCTTATTGGTTAAGTAACTATTTAGGCTAAGCAAACAAACTGAATTTACTCAACTATAAGGGAGTAAAACTCAGTAACAGACGTAATGGGAACTTAATGGCACTCAATTTGTGCTGATGAATATTTAAGGTGCAATGGAAAGATAAAAGTCAGCCAAAATGTGCTGCTGGCCGCCGTGCCACCAGCAACTGACATGTCATACTTACTCTAGGCCTCCTTATAGGATAGGTGTGGCATTGCATGGCATCTTCCGGAGCTCATCCCAGCCACAGGACTTTACATCAGGTGCATCCATAGCTCAGGCACCAGTAGGACACGTGTATAGGACTGGAATAAGGCTGTGTTCAAATGGCTATAACAGCCCGGATGAGAACCGTATATGTAAAGGTAAGGAAAATGCTCTCAACCATATGTCTCTCAGTAGAGTTGAGCAAAAAGTGGCCATACCGGGGTCCGGTGAAGCTCCACCTACCTTCGCATGCCCGAAGCCTCTCTCTATTAGTAGTCCCTGGCGTAACACTGACAGTTGTAGCTATCTGGCAATGCACAGCACTTTAACCCCTTTGCAGAAGGGGCACTTTTATACCATTTTTTTTTTAGTACTACTGCACTATAAATTTTTTTGTGGTGTTGCGGGATGAGTTTGTGCCATCTTAATTTACATACGACTTTGATTGCTTTTCATTCTGTACCGTACATAACAGCATGTTCTACCTATTGCGTCCCCCCTATTTCCTTATGGATTATAAGTAGGGCCCTCACTGCTCCTGTAACTGTTTCAATGTGATACATTGTATTGTTTTTTATTGTCTGTACATGTCAGCGGCTTAATTGTAAATTGCTGCGGAATATGTTGGCGCTATATAAAAATTATTATTATTATGTATTTTTGCAAGGTGGTATGAACAAGAAATAGCAACTTTGTCAGTATTATTTTTTTTGTTGTAGAGTTCATTGTGGGGGGTTCAAGTATGTGATCCCTTTATTGAGTTGTTAAAGACACGGTGTTGCCATTTATATGTATTTATTTATCTATTTTTAAAGCACCACTCCAGCGTTTTTTACCTCTGTCAGGACTGAAAAGGTATAGTAAGATGGCAGCCATAGTGTCATTGTTAGGCCCCCTAGTTACCATGAAAATACTTTGGCACCCCACAATCGCATCACAGGGAGCTATGATATGGCAGAGAGCGCTCCCTCCCTCTGTTAACCACTTAGATGCTATCTAATGAGGGGTTAAACATCTGAGATCGCCAGTATTTGCAGCCCTGGCAATTGCAGAGGGGTGTCAGCTGTATGTTACAGGATAAAGGCAAGGATGTAGACTTTCCATTGTGTTTTAAGGCAGAATAAGAACAGGACTGACTCACACCAACACTTAGTGACATAGCAAACAAAGAGAGACTCCATGGCTACATGTAACTCGCCTGTAACTCGTGCAGCAGAGTGCTGTGCTTCAGACCTGCATAGTACTGGTCTTTAATACAGAAATCCCATCCGGCAAATATTTTATTGCAGAAGCTCTGAAATCTGTCTTCATCGTGTACAAGGCTGCGCTTAAAGCCTTCCACTGCCCTGGAGAGAACATGCAAAAACAATATGTCAACTCCTTAACGTCGTCATTTCTTCTTCTCTCTGGACTCCACTTAAGAAAAGTCCTCACTGACCAGTGGTTTCTCTCTGCTTTCGCTGCATTGTAATACTATTGCCTCAATCACAGTATATTTTGGACTATAAGACCCACTCAGGACTAAGCAGCAGAAAAAAAGATCATAAAACTACTGGATATCAATTACAACTTACCTGGTGGTCTACCACTCTAGGACATCCCCTTTGATCTAAATGTTTGACCCTGATACTGGTGGAAGAGTTAAAGAAGTGGTCTACTACTAGGACAACCCCTTGAGCTAAAATGTTTGGCCCCGATATAATAATAAACCTTATACTCGTCTAGCATGCTTGCACTGTTCCAGTGGTGTCGGCACTCGTGGTTCCAGGCCCCCGCGCGGTTGTTATGACAGGTGACCCCGGAGCCCAATTAGCGCTGGCACCACTGTCCCTGCGCTCAGACAAATTCAACATGAAGAGGAAGGCAGATCAGCCGCGGCCCGGAGTCGATTTGACAGTATAAGTCAATATAGGCTTTTTTATTTTTTCAGGGCCAAACAGTTTGATCAAGAAGGGGTTGTCCTAGTAGTGGACAACCCCTTTAATGTCACTAGCTGGTGGTCTGGGGAAGACGAGGAATTACTATTCAGTCCTAACAGTCCCTTACACCTCTAATTTTCTGACCTTGTGCAACACACACACTAGGGGCAATATGATCACAGTAAAATTGAATTGGTTTACAATTTCCCAAATTTCATGGATGGAGAACCTGAATCTTGGGTGATTCATTTTAAATCAATAAAGCAAAACGGTGAGTGGACAAGATTTTGTAAGGAGTCCAAGGACCGAGAAGTGGTTTAAAAAAAGAACGCAATAAACTCTTACACTCACGTCTGTTTGACTCTCTCAAAACCTGTCCCGCTGCCGCCGCAACCTGCACAGCCCTCCTATCAACAACTCTTCCTCCTTCTCCCTCCAGGTCTTCCTGCAGACGAGAGGTCCGCTGCTGACTAGGCTCCACATTATTGAGATGCGTCGCTCCCCAAATGATAGTGTGGGGATCTAGTCAGCAGTGGTGGAAGATCAGAAGGGAGAAGATGAAGGAAGAGGGATAGGGAGGTCCGGAAGGAGGCGAGAATAAGATGTGTGAATTGAATAACACACCTCACAGTTGAGCAAATCTGTTCAAATTTCAGGAGATTCACTGAACTCTACTTTAAAACAAAGACATCAGAAAAGTTCTAATCACTATTGCCATCTATTAGAGGGCACATATAAAACCTGTGACGGTTACGTGATGTGCACATTGGGTTCAGCTTCTTACCTGCCCTGCACGGATCATACAGAGCTTTGCAGGGCATGTAGAGAATTGTTCAGCTAGGAACAGCACCAAATTTCTCTTTATGACAGAATGCTGAACATGATCTGCACATCAGCTTTTTCATGCCCTGGATCGATCAGACAGATCAGTGCTGGGAAAGGTGAGGAAGATCTGTGCAGCTATGAAAAGCTGCACAGTTCTCTCAATGATCAAGTGGATCTCTAAAGAAAGCGGCCATGGTATTTCGACACTGCACTGAACCCCCTGACTATGGACTTCTAAGATGTAGGGTTATTTTATAGTCCAGAAACTATATTCAATGTGATTTTTAAATACTATAATCCAAATCTGCAATGCACATATTAGTGGTGAAATTTAACAAGAAATAGCCAGTTCTGCAAACAGTCGTCCGACGACAGACTGGAAAGTGTTTGTTTGGCCACTAATATAATCGCTAATCCAAAAAGGATCTTTCTGGGAAAGCACATTCTTAGGTCTATCATTGGTCCCTACCTGGCATTATTAAAATTGTATGGCCAAATCTGAGTGACTAACATCCAATATGGACTAAAATATGTATGGAGGTGCTGGCATAAAGATCTTTCGCCAGGAGATCATTCGTTCAATGGGTGTTTAATCATCAACCTCCGCCTAGATAATGGGTATGGCCACTCTTCGGTATAACACAGAATATGAGTTTTCTTGAATTATTTTTTTAAAAACATGATTTTTTTTTTTTTTTAATT
This sequence comes from Phyllobates terribilis, assembly GCF_046119375.1. Lineage (NCBI taxonomy): Eukaryota > Metazoa > Chordata > Amphibia > Anura > Dendrobatidae > Phyllobates > Phyllobates terribilis. The sequence continues at coordinate 209,656,314 of NW_027362769.1, read as the reverse complement.
ATTTTTCATACGTGTAGACTTGAAATTTAGTGTCAGTCTGTAATTTTTCCAACACTCTTGAACATGTGGATTTCCTTGATGAACCATTATCGGAATATATTTATGAAACCAAAGTCATCATGATTGCTATTTTTGCAATTTCATTTCAAATGCAATTTTAATAAGTACTAATTAGAGAGGAGCGGATCAATTCGCAGGACTCTGGTCCAGCGTCACGTTGCACAGATAACGTTGCGCCAGCCCTAACGAATCAAGTGCTGCGCTTGGGTTGCCGAAAGTTAGATTCGTGGGACTTCCATCTAACGGCCAGGTACCATTGATGCGGACGCTGGACCGGAGTCTAGCGAATAGATCCGCTCATCTCTAGAATGAAGATTCTATACAAAAGGTCACATAGAAAAAGATAACTTTACCTCTTCACAATCCAGGAGATGCTTAATATCAGGTAGACGATTGTGACCATTACATAGGCTAGTGGTAGCTTGTACTTGAAATTGTACACAGTGACGGAGTCTATGGTGTAAAATCCATAGAACAGATAAGTAACTTCAAGAAAACCCTGAAAGAGAAGCACATTTTCAGAATTATATCAATACGAATATCTAAAAGTTCATGCTAGAGAGGTTTTCCACTACTTTGCTATTGCTGACCCATCTTTGGAGAAGGTCATCAATATCAGATTGGCGGCAGTCCAACACCCCGCACTTCCACCGATCAGCTTTTTGCTGTGTCCGGATGTATACATTTCAGACAGGAACACCAGAGCTCAAATCACTCTGTGTAGTTGTCGCTACCAGTTACTGCAGATCAGCGACTATTGATCCAAGTTACTCAACAGTGACCACTAAACAGTGTGATGGAACGGCGATGTTACCATCCGCATATGGTTTACATGTGACCTCGGCAGTCAGTGCAAAGAGCTGAACGGCGGGTGTGTTGGGTGTCCAAACCTCACCGATCTGATATTGATGACCTATCCATCAATATCAAAGTGGTGGAAAACATTTTTAAAGGGTTACAACCATCTTTTTATTTCATAGTCGAGATGGGAATAATTGCTTCTAAGTCACAATCCCCAAAAGTGAGCTTACAAAAACAGCCGAGCTATGGGTTTTATTTAAATCCCCTAGAAATTAATGGGAGTTATGAACAACACTTACCACAATGAGCTATGCCGTTTCCACAACTCAGGAGTTATGATATTGGCATAGCTCATTTTGCCATGCAGTTTTTACATTTGCCATTTATTTCTAGGAGAGTAACAAAAACAACATGGCATAGCTGCACTTGGCGGTTTTTCACAACCCCACCTTTCCACTGGGACCTAGAAGCAGCGGATCTATGTCTCAGCCATGAAATTCAGTCCACACATACTTCCAGTCGGTACTGTAAAGAGAGCGATGCTTGTTTCAAGGGATGGTGTCTCTTTCAATTCTCTTTACAGCAGGATAGAAAAACCCTTTTATATTTACATATGTGGCTAAGGTCATCAGTCACACGTCAGAGGTAAAGGTGCAGGGCTCACTCAGGTCTCATTGTTTGAGCTAATCAATTTACATAGTTGGTATAGCAGGGGGCTTTTTAAATCAACATTCAGCTGGCTTTAATATAATATGCAATTAGCATAGTAACAAACATCATTGTTTCACAAACAAGAGAAGACAACAATCAAGGTTATACAAATACTGGTCTGTCTTTCTTGACCAGCCACAGAAATACACATATATTCACAAGTCAACACAAACACAATAGGGTATTTCTCTTTGCTTAACAAATCTAGACGTCTGGCTGATTAAGATTAGCAGCCGTGTCATCACAGGTATCATTCATATTCCTTTCAGATGTATTTTGGCCCGAAAGATTTATCCCTAGTCCACTGGATAAGTGATAGATATTAAGTTGGTGAAGGTACAACTCTCGGACCCCAGAGTCCCCAGAGCTATTCAAATACAGAAAGAAGTCTGAACGGAGCGCTGCTTGAGCCTGTGCACTGTCTCTTTATCCAAAGTCTATCATACTGATGGAAACAACCAAATGCTGTGAAGTGTTGAAACGTCAGGGTCTTCTATTTCACAAAGGGGTGACATGGAACAAGTTGCCAGGTTAGGACTCATGGGGACAAACACACGTCACATTAGAACCTGCCTTTCAAATTTATATCGGTATCAGGTTCACCATGTCAAAAATGGTTTCCCCAAAATGTTGTTCATTGCTAGAAAAGTCTACAAATGCCTAATCGCTAGGACACCCACTGATAACTAGAAAAAGGGTCCTTTTATGATCTATGGGACTGATGGAGAAATAAAAACATTGTTTTTTTAATAATTCATCCATTGGATCGTCATTTTTTTATATTTTTTATTTTGGATCTGATGGAGAAAGCCATCCTTTTAGTTTCCATAACCGTGAACTGATGACAGCAGGAATACGCTGTTCCATTTAATCCAAACTGCAGCTAAATAGAACTGGGGATGGAGACCCTCATCCTTGTGATGAGTGGGGGTCCCAGTCATCAAACATTTATTAACCATCATGGGAGAACCCCTGTAAGTAGTAGGTACTGGAAAGCAGCAAAGCTTCTTGTACTACACAGTTCCATGGACAATATATCTCCATTTCTTATTGAATCTTACAATAACCAAGGCCGGACACATACCGTTCCAGACAGCAGATCCACGATATTCGTGTAGAAATATTTTAGTACCCGGCTAGGTGGGGAGTAGTTTGAACATTCGGTCTCTGGAAACAGGAAAAGAAATATTAGGCCAAAATCCATATCAAGCAAACAATCGGGTCAATCTTTGTAATTGAGTGTCTGTTTCCTTAATTCAGTGCCCAGGAGATCTTGAGCAGATATGTGAGGGACAAAGAGTATTCAAGGATGAGAATACTGTACCTAGGGGTCTGCAGCAAGGTATTAGAAAATATACCAATTATTTACATTGGGCGGGATTCATGAAAGCTGTTTCACCAGAATTATGGTGTAAAAGCTTTGGAAAGTCTCAAAATGTAGATGCGACTTTTGGCGTTTCCACGCCAGCGGGATACCACAGCTCGTTTAATTCATGGCAGGTTGTGGCGTTTCCTACTCCAGAAATCTCACTCCAGTCCCCAACTGGAGTAAGATTTGTGGGAGGTGCACGCCACTAGTCAGAGGCTCATGCCTCATGAAAAGACGTCCTCTCTATGAATCGGTGGCATCTGACTCCAGCACGTCCCCTTGTCAAGACCAGCGTGAACACCGGTCTTGATGAATCGAGTATAATGGGTCTAAACTTATTATATCAAGTCATAATATCAGAATTCAGGTTTGTTCTCCTGATGAACTTCATGAGCGCACTGTTCCCCTGCCTTCCAGATCCCTGCTTGCTGAGGAGCGACGTGCTCCTGAATGATTGACAGTTTGTACAATCAGCATTGTCACGTCACTGGTCTGAATTATGCCTTTTCCCACTGCCTCTGCAGCATCGAAGGAGCGCACGGGAATAGTGATGAGCGAGCATGCTCGTTACTCGAGATTTACGAGCATGCTCGGGTGTTTTCCAAGTATCTTCAGTGTGCTTCGGTGTTATGTTTGAGTCACTCCGTGCGCATGATTTGCGACTGTTTGACAGCTTCAATACGTGTGAGGAATGCCTGTTTCTTAGGCATTCCTCACACGTATTAAAGCTGTCAAACAGTCACAAATCATGCACACGGAGTGACTCAAACATAACACCCGAGCACGCTGAAGATACTCGGCGAGCACCCGAGCATGTTCGCCGAAAGGGTTAACAGAACATGCTCGCTCATCATTCATTACAGGGGAACTGAAGCTGGCCAGATCTAGTGATCAGCAAGCTCCACTGCAAAGAGCTTGTAAGTAGTGATGAGCGAGAGTGCTCGTCGAACCCTTTCACCGAGCATGCTCGGGTGCTTACCGAGTATCTTCAGCGTGCTCGAATATTATGTTTGAGTCCCATCATCAGCATGATTTACAACCGTAAAACAGCCTCAACGCATGTGAGGATTCCCTAACAAACAGGCAATCCCTGCATATATTGAGGCTGTCGAAAAGGTTAAACGAGCGCGCTCACTCATCACTACTTGTAAGCGCTTTACCTTACATAGGAGCACGACCACCTCTGACTGCACCGGTGGCTGGTAACCTAAGAATTGAGCAATACACAATAGAATTTAATAAGAAGTAAACTGGAAAGTTGCTTGTTTTTACAAGCAATTTGCAATTTTACCCATTTATAACGATGGGGAAACCTCTTTAATATACAGTGGTGTATATACAAAAAAGAAAATATGTTTCTTACCAACACTGGATGAAACAATTTGGGTGCTGTTGAAAACTTCCATTTTAGAAATGACAAGTGGCAGGATTGTAAAACAGAACATCAAAAGAAAAATGACAAAATTCAGCAGCACCACGAATCTCAGAAACGAGAAGTAAGACCCAATACCAGTACCAAATTTACCTAAAAGTAAGGACAAAGGATGGTTAGAAGGAGAAAAAAAAAACACCTTTACATAGATTTTAGAGAGTAAAACAATATCTTTTATGGCTATTGATGTGAATTCGGCACAGAATCCAGACCGAAATCCACATCAAATCCTGAGTGAGTGAACTTAGCCTAAAAGTGTGATGAAATCTAAATATATTACATAGCTATTCTAAGTATAACAAGTTGATTTTGGGGGAGAATCAGACCGCTGGGACCCCACTGATCCCGAGAACAGGGGTCTCATGTTTGCATTAGAATAGAGGGGCAGCTGCACATACAGTCATGGCTAAAAGTGTTGGGTCCCTTGAAATTGTTCCAGAAAATGGGAGTATTTCTCCCAGAAAATTATTACAATTACTCATGTTTTGTTATACACGTTTATTTCCTTTGTGTGTATTGGAACAACACAAAAAAAGGCAAATTGTACATAATTTCACACAGAACCACAACAATGAGCCAGACAAAATTGTTGCCACCTTTCCAAAATTGTGGGTAAACAACTTTGAACAAGCATCACATGCTTGTAACAAACTTACATGTGGCAAGTAACAGGTGTGGGCAATATGAAAATCACACCTGAAGACAGATAAAAAAGGGAGAAGTTGACTTAGTCTTTGCATTGTTTGTCTGAGTGTGCCACATTAAGCATGGAGAACAGAAAGAGGAGAAGAGAACTGTCTGAGGACTTGAGAACCAAAATTATTGAACAATATCAAGGTTAAAAGTCCATCTCCAGAGATCATGATGTTAATTTGTCCACAGTGCGCAACATAATCAAGAAGTTTACAACCAATGGCACTGTACCTTTATTTTCTAATCATGTACTACCCCTTTAAAGCTGAGCTGTCGGCCGAGGACCACGCCACCTGATCTGCCAGCCTCTTGGCAAAGGAAGAATGGTTGTGTTCATGTGATATACAGCTTTATGGTGTATGATGCAGTTTTAGTCTTGCATTTCACCCACTCACTCTCCGCTTTCCCCCTCCCGGATTCCCAGCTATGAGCTGTCACTGACTGAGGGATGGGAGTATCAACTTGCGGAAGGCATTCTTCACAAATAACCGGTGTCCTGTTACCGGAGGAAATAGTCCAAGGTCCGCTCATATTATTGATCGAGTCGCCTCTTACAAATACTCACCCTCAATATCATGAATATTGGACCTCCAGAGCCCCAGATGTTTTAGGAAGGCTAAAGCATCATACTTGAATTTTTTGCTAAAATTTCTAGTATTGTCTTTCCAAAGAGTCCAGCCTCTGGTCTGCTGGGAGTACATCACTTGCTCATCCCTAAAGAATAAAAAAAAAAAAAAATGAATGCAAAAAAGAGAGATTTTCATATGATAGTAATTCATATTTTCATATGTTATCACACACACGCGTATATAACACACACATACATGCACACATGTATATACAAACACACACACACACATATATATATATATATATATATATATATATATATATATATATATAAAAGATCTGCATACTTTGCTGCAGCCATGACTGCATTGTACTCCTCTGTCTCACAAAGAAACCCTATAGTACACAGAGCTTTCATTTCTGGCTCGGTTACAAATCAGAGAACAATGGAACACAAAGGCATTTTGGAATAATCGAGGTCTGTTCTAATGAGAATGAGCCATTTATATATCATGTAGCATAGGATCTACTCGCATTAAAAGCCATTGCTTGCTCTTATTAATTCACATAGGTAACTATCACCTATATAATCTAAATTGGAAGGATCTGCCAGCAGCAATGTAAAGTTCATGGCCACTGGAATTGTCTGAATCCAGCCCATCAGTGAGTACCCCTATACTGAGTTTACTATATTCACCTATGGAGCACCACAGGGAAGCGGCCAGATGTTATCAACTGCAGAGCTCCACAGCTAAGTCAACAGTATAGTGGCCGCGGATGGGTACTGCTGATCCGCCCCTATTTGAATGAATGAGTGGATCTGCAGTACCCCACCACAGCCACTATATAATTGATGGAGCTGTTTTGCTCTCCAATAGATAAGATTCGGTCACCGCCATCGGGTGGTTTTTTTTTTCCCACCTTTTCTTCTCAGAGGCACAGCAAATTTATTTTCCAAATGATATAGACGTATGAGAGTTCGATTTTTGCTTGACATGTTGTACTTTTAAGCGGTACCATTCATTTGACCATATAATATACTGAAAAACGAAAAAATGTAAATAAAATACAAATGTGGTGAGATGGGGAATAAAACCAGATATTTGGGGGGGGGGGGTGGTCATTTTTTTTTACAACTATGCTGTAAAAATGACCTGACGTTTAGCAGAGACATTTATACTTACACATATTCGATATACAAACAACAGCTATAAACTCCCCCATATATAGGATATGAATAACAAGCCATATGGATAAGCTTCTTTACTTCCTGAAGAAGTGGGTTATACTTTAAAAAGCAGAGGAAAATAAAAGAAAGCGGCATTTTAGAATACTTCTGACGTTTCTTCACAAGCTGGCAGCGCAGACATGGCCCACAAACTTCCCATGTTTTATATGAGATATTGGAAAGACAACAGAACACCGTGTATTAGGGAAAGGGTTAATGAACCAAGTGAAATTGAGAGATATGGAAAATAAAAGTGTAAAAATATTATATATTTATACACACACATTTTTTGATAAACGTTGAGTAAAATGTTAACAAATATTATACATACGCTGCTCTCAGTTTCTCTAAAAATGTCTTGTTTGCTTACTTGTTTCATAGAATAAAGAATATACAAAAAAATGACCTGGCAACATGAGTCTCCATGTCAGTATGATTGTACTGATATTACTAAACCTGTATGTATATGTATATATATATATATATATATATATATATATATATATATATATATATATATATATATATATACACACAAACAATCACTTTTTTTATATTTATTCATTTATTTAGTGTGAGCGTGTGTATATATATATATATATATATATATAATTTTTTTCTCTCCTTAATTTTCTTCTCACTCTATGTAACTGGATTAGGGCTTTGAGTGCTAAGCTTTAGTTTTCGATGGTACATGTGATCTTTTAATCATTTTTTATTGCATATTTTTATGGGAGGTAAAGCGAACAAAATCAGCAATTTTGGCTTTTTTATACTTTCCTTCCTATACAATGCTTATACCTAAGGGTGAAACTATTTTATATGTTGAGAAATCAAACTTTTTTGAATGCGGCAAAACCAAATATGCTTTATCATTTCTTTATTTTTAACTGGGGAAAAGGGCGACCAGTATTTTTTTTTTAATCCTTAGGCCATGTGCACACATTCAGTATTTGGTCAGTATTTTACATCAGTATGTGTAAGACAAAACCAGGAGTGGGTGATAAATACAGAAGTGGTGACGTGTTTCTACTATACTTTTCCTCAGGTTTTGGTTTACAAATACTGAGGTAAAAAAAACTCACCAAATACTGAACGTGTGCACGTGGCCTTAAATACTTTTCAAATTTATTTTTCTTTACTTTTCCATAGGGGAGCATTAAATGATTAATCAGGTTCTGGGAAATACAGCCATTAATCATCAGTAATAATAACCTCAATCTTCTTTTTTCCTGCATGCTGAGGGCAAACTCTCGTGGAGGAGTACTGAGCTCGGCATCCGTAGCCTCTATATGACTAAGCCCCCGGGACAGTGAGAGTTTCTGCCGCGTGCTTCTCCTCGACTCCATAGTTCCATAATTGGATGGTTTCCTTCGCACCAGGGACTGGTAACTTGGTAACTCGTGTAAGAATTGGTTCGACGTAACCGTGCTTCCTTCCGGGAGAAAGACATCTGAAATACAAAAAGCTCTACTTCATTGCTGAACTCTTACAGGTTATGCTAACAAGTATGTCGCAGCAGTGACTTTTATATACTTTATGTATTGATCGTAGTCAACCTAGCCATCATTGTCCAACTCATACAACATGACCAGAGTTACAGTATTAAGCAATACAGATACCACCTACACAAGGCTGTTTCAGGGTATTTGCCCCTCATCAGTAAAAAGCAAGTTTTTTGCTAGATGAATAAAATACTCTTGATGCTGGGTACTTGCTCTCATTAAAAGGGGTTATCTCAGTATGCAGTTTCACCCCTGACTACCTACTTTGATGGGGGAGTGGGCTTCTGTAGATCGACAGTGGCCTGGTCGGACCACTGGTCCGATCTGTGCTCTCTCCCAGACGGTAAGTAGAGGAAGCAGCGCAGGGGGACTGAGGCGGGCAGGGTGCAGCCAGATTCAGAGCGGCACGAGCAATCTGTAAAGCACAGGTCTGCTCGCGCTGCGCTCTCCATCGGCCAAGCTGGACCTCTAGGGTGGCAGGTAATCTAAGCAACAAGCTGTACACTATACAATTAAAAAACCCTTGGTTTTTGAGAACGGAGAGGATTTTTAATAAGTATATTGCAAAGTTGACTGTAAAAACAATCACTTTTTACCCAAATTTTCCCCATTGATGAACTTGAGACAACCCCTTTCAGGAGACCAGTTGTGTATGAAGCCTAGGAATGAGCCAGTTTGCATTTGTATCTATCCTGGAAGCCTCCGTACATGTATGATCACTCCAATGAGAGCCAGTCCCTCCCTCAAAGATACTTTTAAGCAAACTATGCCAACTGTACCCACATATTGATGCAGTGTACCTGATGGTCATGGCCTACACAGCAGAGGGACAACAAAACTGGTTCCAGACGTCCATCACTTAATGCGTTCCAGCAAAAACTTGGCTCTCATGAAGAAGAGGAAATCTAACAATATATTGTGGCTTTTTAAATACATGGGTACATAGAAGGGTACGCTCTTCTGTTATGTCCATGTGCCCATAAAGTCATATAAACGGGCAGCGATCCAGAGACAACCCCTTTCATGTACATCATTATGTCCATGTTGCTTGTGTTGTCAGTAGCAATGTCAGTGACACACATCCTCTGGAGTCTGAAAGTAGTAATGTACGGAAAACTTGCCGCAACTTGTCAGTAAGCCCTAGAGGCAGTAACAGAATTCGCTATTGAGCACTTTACTATGGTTCGTTCTTATTACACGAATACAGATCCAGTTACATCGCCAGGAGGCACACCACTACACAGACGCAGCAGAGATGAAATAGCACTTTTCCTGATAAGCACAGAGCGAGTTCTAGAATCTTTTTTATAGGAATAATAATTAACTGGTGGAAAACTAATACAACTGTGAATTACATACAACAGTGAAAGTGACCTATATACGATAACTACTTTTGTGATCTGGAAAATAAAAGACATCGGTCAAGTTACAGCTGTGGTAGTAAAGAGATATGCTGGGAAAACTGACATTTTGTTGCCACTGCTTAAGCATCATCCTGATCCACAATATAACTTTTGTATTAAAGGTTGTATTCCCATATCCAAGATCCTATCCCAATACGTAGTAGGTGTAATAATAATATTAGCAAATACCTCCAATTAGAAATGTAGTATAGTTCTTCATACAGAAATAACTGTCAATCACTGGTAAAAAAATAAAGACACCCACTCATGTTCATCTGGCAACATGGATGACATTATACAGCAGTAGAGAGCAGTGTAGCTGTGACTCCAGCACTTGGGTGACTCAGCCTCTCTATCACTCTGCTCATCTCCCCTTCACCCTCAAAGCTTCAATAAGCAGCTGTAATCTGATACCTCAGGGAGCTGACAGTCTCTGGCAGTATCCTCTGTGTTATCAAAGTGGGATTTTAGCTGTAAGGCCACGGCCCCACTATTAGTATTTTTTCTCAGGAGTGGGAGCCAAAACCAGGAGTGGGTGATAAATACAGAATTGGTGACTTGTTTCTATTATACCTTTTCTCTGATTGTTCCTCACCTGGTTTTGGCTCCCACTCCTGAGAAAAAATACTGACCAAATAGTGGCGCCATGGCCTAATAGTGAGCTCAGGAGGTGCAGAGGGGAAGAAGCAGCAACTAAAATAGAGAAAACAAAAAATATTTCTCTGATAAATATTACAGTTTTATATATTCACTTGGGCGACAGATTTATGGAAAGTTGGCTTTAAATAATTTAACTTTTCCTGCATCTTTTATAACATAAGTACATATCAATTAGCTGAACTCTTCCTACTCTACTACATGCTGTCCGCACCTCGGACTTCAGCTTCCCTCATTTCTGGCCAAAGCGTATATAAAAAGTGGTAGTAATGGGCAGACTCTGCCTGCAATCCACCTGAAAAAGCGCCGCAAACGTGCCGTAAAAAAATGAAGGAAAAAAAATGCACAGCAATGTCAAAACGACAAAAGCTACAGTTGTGTGTTTTCAGTTTTGAATTTATCCCCCCCAATTCATGTCTACAGGGAAAATCTACATAAGAAGCGGACACGAAAACTTTTTAGATCAGGTCAAAGTAAAAGCAGGGAGAGGACGAGAGGACAAAAATCTCATTCACCTTTCTCAGAATGTTTTCAAGTGCAAATTTCCCACCTGAAAATTTGGAAGTAAAATTTGTTTTACGGAAATTTTCAAGAAGAAAACGAAGTTATATCCTCGTCCTACAACACCAATCCGGTCATCTCTCAGATACAAATACTGTATAAATGCTGCTCCTCAATAAACTACTATTCAGCTGTTAGATACCTAGACCTAAAAAGCACTGTGTGAACATACTCGAGTATGTTAATAGAGAACGTGCACACAAACACCTTTTTCAGGCAGATTCTGCCTGGAACAAGCCTAAAATAAAAAGTGCAAAAAGAAACGTCAAAACGAATAAAAAGAAACGCAGCAATGTCAAAACAACTTGCTGTGCATACAGTACAGACCAAAAGTGTGGACACACCTTCTCATTTAAAGATTTTTCTGTATTTTCATGACTTTGAAAATTGTACATTCACACTGAAGGCATCAAAACTATGAATTAACACAAGTGGAATTATATACTTAACAAAAAAGTGTGAAACAACTGAAAATATGTCTTATATTCTAGGCTCTTCAAAGTAGCAACCTTTTGCTTTGATGACTGCTTTGCACACTCTTGGCATTCTCTTGATGAGCTTCAAGAGGTAGTCATCGGAAATGGTCTTCCAACAATCTTGAAGGAGTTCCCAGAGATGCTTAGCACTTGTTGGCCCTTTTGCCTTCACTCTGCGGTCCAGCTCACCCCAAACCATCACGATTGGGTTCAGTTCTGGTGACTTTGGAGGCCAGGTCATCTGGCGTAGCACCCCATCACTCTCTTCCTTGGTCAAATAGCCCTTACACAGCCTGGAGGTGTGTTTGGGGTCATTATCCTGTTGAAAAATAAATGATGGTCCAACTAAACGCAAACCGGATGGAATAGCATGCCACTGCAAGATGCTGTGGTAGCCATGCTGGTTCAGTATGCCTTCAATTTTGAATAAATCCCCAACAGTGTCACCAGCAAAGCACCCCCACACCATCACACCTCCTCCTCCATGCTTCACGGTGGGAACCAGGCATGTAGAGTCCATCTGTTCACCTTTTCTGCGTCGCACAAAGAGACGGTGGTTGGAACCAAAGATCTCAAATTTGGACTCATCAGACCAAAGCACAGATTTCCACTGGTCTAATGTCCATTCCTTGCGTTATTTAGCCCAAACAAGTCTCTTCTGCTTGTTGCCTGTCCTTAGCAGTGGTTTCCTAGCAGCTATTTTACCATGAAGGCCTGCTGCACAAAGTCTCCTCTTAACAGTTGTTGTAGAGATGTGTCTTCTGCTAGAACTCTGTGTGGCATTGACCTGGTCTCTAATCTGAGCTGCTGTTAACCTGCGATTTCTGAGGCTGGTGACTCGGATAAACTTATCCTCAGAAGCAGAGGTGACTCTTGGTCTTCCTTTCCTGGAGCGGTCCTCATGTGAGCCAGTTTCTTTGTAGCACTTGATGGTTTTTGCAACTGCACTTGGGGACACTTTCAAAGTTTGCCCAATTTTTTGCACTGACTGACCTTCATTTCTTAAAGTAATGATGGCCACTCGTTTTTCTTTACTTAGCAGCTTTTTTCTTGCCATAATACAAATTCTAACAGTCTATTCAGTAGGACTATCAGCTGTGTATCCACCTGACTTCTGCACAACACAACTTATGGTCCCAACCCCATTTATAAGCCAAGAAATTCCACTTATTAAACCTGACAGGGCACACCTGTGAAGTGAAAACCATTTCCGGTGACTACCTCTTGAAGCTCATCAAGAGAATGCCAAGAGTGTGCAAAGCAGTCATCAAAGCAAAAGGTGGCTACTTTGAAGAACCTAGAATATAAGACATATATATATGTATGCAGCTTTTTGGTACGGATTCTGTAACAATAACAAGAATTAAAAAAAAAAAAAAAGCTTTAAATCTGCTTGCAACAAGTATCCTATTCATTCGTATTGGAAAGACACATTGCGTTTTTTGCTTTATCACTGGCAGATTTCACGTGTGGATAAAAATAATAATAATTCTAAGTCTTATATATGTCTTTTTTCCATACAATATAATCGGACCATTATTTGATTGTATTGTTAGCTCTATTCTGCAAAAAAATTGCAGAAAAACACACACCCTAGGGGTATGTTCAAGGACATCATCTGCAAGGAGTTTGTCTGTTCTCCCCGTGTTTGTGTGGGTTTCCTCCGGGTTCTCTGGTTTCCTCCCACACTCCGAAGACATAATGATAGGGAATGTAGATTGTGAGCCCCTATGGGGACAGTGATGAATGATAATGTCTGTAAAGAGCTGTGGAAAGTAATGGCTCTATATAAGAAAAATAAATAAATGTGTCGCTTTTACAGCATTTTTGCTGAAGTGTTTAAGTGCCATATATGGTGCACAAAATACTACTATTATATCTACATGTATAAGGACAGACAGCCAGGCATCAGTCACTATTCAGATTGATACAGCCACTGCCGAACAGGGGCAAGTGATGAGGCACACTAGCCATGTCTGCGCTGCATGTATGGAGCGGGCTCGGGAAGCCAGATGTGTAGTACAGCCAGCACCCGTCTCTAACAACAGAGTTCCGCTATTAATTTGGAAATCTGTCAGTAAGATCAACCCAACCAAACTGCATCTATGGACATGCAGGACTTTGACATGTAAATCCATTGAAACCTTTCCATATCTTTTATCTGTTGCTGCATTCCTGAGAAATCATTATTTTCATTCATATGCAAATGAAGTGTTGATCTTTCTGACAGATTGGAAGGAAATAGGGTGTTGATGAGGCTGTCACAGCAACTAGGGACCTTACACAGGCAGAAGGCAGGAAGACATCCAGAGACCGCAATGGAAAGGACCATAAAAACATTATTTATTAGTAACTCAGGGGTGGACAAACACAAAGAGGGGCCCATATACAGTTCTTGCACACGGCCCTCTTCCGTCTGTCCGCCACTGTAGTAACTATTAAAATATCAAAAGGGAAAAAATAAAATAAACACACTGGGCCTAGGCGTCTCATTACTAAGGGTCTTAATCATAACAAATCATCATGTGCTGTGAGGCCGGGGTCACAGGATCGTATATTCCCTCTGTGGAGACACTGACACACATAGACCCATTCAAATCTATGGGTCTACGCACGTCAGTGTGTTTCCACGGACTGTGTGTCCATGTGCTCCACACGTAGACATGTCCGTTTTTTTCAGGATTGCAAGGTCCGCAAAATGTCTCACGCTGAACACACACGGATGACATCCGTATATCATCAAAGTGACACATACCGGCGCTTGGGAATCAGTGTACAGTTAGCGCTGTTCCCAAACGCTGTCCTCATCATTGTCCCTTGCTCGCGCTGCGATCAGCACCAGCAAGGGACAATGTTGGGAGTAGTATACTGCTCCTGTAGTTTCCATGTGTAAAAATAAGAATAAAACAATAAAATCCTTATATTTCACCTGTAATCCTCTGACTGCTGATGCCGGGGAGAATGAGCCGCTCCAGCGAGCGGGCCCCAGAGCTGCGCTGAGCTCAGGAGCGGTGTCTTGTCACTCAGTGAGCTCCGCTCAGTGCAGGACTCGTTTTCCCTGGCGTCAGCAGTCAGAGGATTACAGCGGAGGGACATCTCCAGACAGGTGAGTGAGTATAAGGATTTTATTATTTTATTCTTATTTTTACACATAGACACTGCAGGAGCAGACACTACCACTCTCAACATTATCCCTTGCTCGTGCTGATCACAGAGCGAGCAGGGGACAATGATGAGGGCAGCGTTCAGAACCCGGCACTTGGGAACAGCGCTAACTGTACACTGATTCATAGGCGTCGGTACGTATCACACTGATGCGGCACATGGGTGGCACAAGGTTGCCACACAGGTACACACGAACACGAATATCTCCGGTATGGGTTTTTCTGGTACCGGAAAAATTAGGACGTGGGAAACCTGCCTTAATGTGATCTGATTCTCTCAAGAGAAAATTGGGAGTTCAGGTGCGGGGAAGACTAAAATCTTAACTTGTCCATCTTTTCCACTGTCTGAGTCTGCGGATATTGGACTGCACTCAGATGACATCCAAGTGCAGTCAGGCGTTTCACATGCACCCATAGACTTGTAGGGTGCCTGCCCTTCGAATAGCAGATACACTTGCAGCATGCTGCAATTTTTTCCACAGACCGATTAGAGATGAGAAATAAAATTGCAGATCTGCTCTGCCCTATAATATAACATTGGGCCGAGCGCTATCCGATAAATCATCACATGCACTCATCCAAGTTATCCTCCCATGTGAGCGAGGCCTTAGCGCCTGAAACGCGTAGGCCTGGTGTGTTTCTTTTATTTTTGCTGAATATCTTCCTGCCTTCTACCTGATCACTTTCACCCTGGAGCTGGCCCGTGGTCTCTGTCAGTGCCCCCTTATTGAGGGAGAGCCGATGTGCGATTTCTCTTTGCCTTTCTTCCCCTATCTGCCCTGTTTGAAGACCTATGAGCCTGTGGCTGGGCTAGAGAGGATACCGGTGTGAAGAAAATCTTTTGCAATACTGCGGTACATTGCATTAGTGGCCACAGGTTCAAAGCCCATAGGGGACAATAGATATATTTAAATTAAAGTCACCCTATTATTCCTAGTACATTATGAAAATTTTAAAAAAATAAAAAATAGAACATATTCCACCTGTCTGAACTAATACTAATATTTATACCAGACATTGACACCAAAACAATAATAGAAATGACAGAAACAATAAAAAAAAAAATCGGAAAGTTTTATGAACCCCGACATTGTAATGATACAAACTACAGATGGTACCGGAAAATACCAACAGCCCTGTCCACCGAAAAGTGCAAAGTTACAGCAGGAGAGGAGGAAAAATAAAAAGCGACATAGCGCTGTATGGACCTCGACGTGGCCCTCGACATTGACGTGTATGGACCTCAACATGGTCCTGAATGGACCTCGACGTGACCCTCAACACTGAGGTGTATGGACCTCAACATGGTCCTGAATGGACCTCGACGTGACCTTCGACATTGAGGTGTATGGACCTCATCATGGTCCTGAATGGACCTCGACGTGACCTTCGACACTGAGGTGCATGGACCTCAACATGGTCCTGAATGGACCTCGACGTGACCCTGCGTGGACCCCGACGTGACCCTGCATAGACTTGTTTAAAAACTTATATTGAACTCAATGGGGTCAATACTAAAACTTTTGCCCCTGTAAAAACAGACTCCCCAGTGTAAACTGCTCATAACCATCTGTGGAGCGCCAGGACCCCGTCTCCTAATGTCTCAGTACACAAGGTGGCCGCTTCTACATTACGTCACTCTCACACCTAGTGACGTCACAGAGCTCGTGTGTGTGACTCACTGCGGCCGGGCACCTACCGTTATCGGTCTCAGTGTCCATCCTGCCCGGGCTCCGCTCGGTCGCACGGACTTGTCCCGGGACTCCTCCACTTGTTCCAGGCTGGGCGGGACTACGTCGATCCCTCCCGAGCTGCGATTCCCCCTCCTCACACCATGGTTGCCATGACGATCCATGAGGAGGGTCTTCGTATCCCGGAGCAGTCTGATTGGTTGGGAGGACTGTAGTGGGCGCATCTTAGTCCAGGTGTTGCACACGGGAGGGGGAGGAGTTCGCAGAAGTGAGCGAGGTGTGCGAGCACGTGACCGCACCTGAGGGGGGAGGAGCGGATGTGACCAGTATGGAGGAGACCTGCATGACGAGCAGCTTCATAACACTATGCCGCTATGACAACGCAGATGTGAACAGGGACCAAGCAGGGATTTCCAGAAAGTGCTTCAATATGCAGTTCTTTACAAGGAGTGCCCTTATAAGCTGCGTCTTCCAAACAGCACCCCCATAAACACTGACCCCCAGACAGTCCAATAAACACAAATGGGCCTAGTACTTTCCTGGAAGTGTCCCTTGATAAGCAGCACCTTCTGGAGAGCCACCCCATGAGCAGTGCAAAGCAAAGTGCTGCAAAAACGCGCTATTAGGGGTGTCTGATAGTCTCTGCCAGGGTGTAAACGTGACCCTCCAGTGAGCGCACCTTTACCCCTCAAGGGGTTTATTCCATTCGAGAAAGAGAGAGATTTTCCAGCTCGAAAGTTTGGGTCCCTATTGGTTTCTATTGGGTTCATGTAAGGTTCTGGTACCCGAACTGAACTTTGGACTACAGTTCAGTCAACCCCCACGAACCCAAACTTCCACGGGTCCACTCATCCCTACTCAACAGCTCTGACGTTCTGTCTACACTGGCTGAGCTCACTGATTGGCTGTCAACGTGACGTCAGCGCCGTAGCCAATGCCAGAAACCGGGAGCAGTGGCTGATACTCACCGGTGGACCTGGGGAGGGCGAGTACAGCGGTTTGTTTATAATGAAGCCGGGGTCATTTATTTAATCTGACCACCTTCTACTAACTTTCTCATCCCTGTCCTCCTCACCTGCCCCCCATGTCCTGGAACTAGCGCACCCCCAGAAACCTCGCACACTTAGACATTCACACACTCTCCGACTCTATTCTGCCGCTGTCCTCCATATCTTCCCTCCACAACACAGACAGCGCCACCATTTCTATAGCGCCACAATTCCATCCTCTATTGACTTGATCGCCCTTCTCGTGCATGGCAGAGTGTGACTAATCAAAAGACAACCCTGGCACAACAACCTCACTATAAAGCTTTGTCAAGTGTCCAGGGTTGCGGAGCGGTGCTGGAAGAAAACACATTCGCAAAAAGACTTCACCGCATTCATAAAAGCAACTTTCACATTCAAGTCGACCCTCACCTGTGCTGCACACCACGACTTCTCAACCCTCATATCTTCTTTATCCTACAACCCCAAACAGTTTTCAACACTTTTAACTCTCTCCTCCGCCACCACCACTCCCTCGGACCTCCCTCATCTCTGCAGAAGACATTGCCGCACATTTCAAAAACAAGATCGACCAAACCAGGCAAGTCTTTACTGCCCATCCACCACAACCACTATGTATAACAGACCTCTGCCCCTCCCACGTAACCTTCCTCCCTCCCATTACTAAAGGAGAGCTCACTCATCTCTCCAAATCACACCTCACCACTTGTGCACTTGATCCCATCCCATCTCCTCCACAACCTCACCACCCTGCTTATCCCTGCCCTAACCCATCTCTTTAACCTATCGTTAACTTCTGGTACTTTCCCTTCTGCTTTCTAACATGCAACAATCACACCTATCCTGATGAAACCGTCGCTCGACCCGACCTCTTCGTCCAGCTATTGTCCCATATTTCTGCTCACCTTCGCCTCCAAACTCCTCAAACAGAATGTCCATTCTCAACTATCTCCCCACCTCTCATCTAACTCACACTTTGACAAAATACAATCTGGCTTCCGTCCCCAACACCCCAACGAAATTGCCCTGACCGAAATTACTTTTCCTTCTGCTTTCAAACATGCAATAATCACACCTATCCTGAAGAAACCATCCCTCGACCCAACCTCTTCGTCCAGCTATTGCCCCATATTTCTGCTCATCTTCGCCTCCAAACTCCTCAAACAGAATGTCCATTCTCAACTATCTCCCCACCTCTCATCTAACTCACACTTTGACAAAATACAATCTGGCTTCCGTCCCCAACACCCCAACGAAATTGCCCTGACCGAAATTACTTTCCCTTCTGCTTTCAAACATGCAATAATCACACCTATCCTGATGAAACCATGCCTCGACCCAACCTCTTCGTCCAGCTATTGCCCAATATTTCTGCTCATCTTCGCCTCCAAACTCCTCAAACAGAATGTCCATTCTCAACTATCTCCCCACCTCTCATTAACTCACACTTTGACAACCGGCAATCTGGCTTCGGTCCCCAACATTTCAACGAAACTGCCCTGATCGAAATTACTAACGACTTACATACCGCCAAAGCTAACAGACATTTCTCTATACTCCTAGATCTGGTGTCAACGGAACCGGCCGGGCCCCTGCTACGTGTGGGTACCAAACACAGCAGTTCTAGGAGGTTCCCAAAGGCTGGGGCATGTATCTCCTCGTCCCTACACGCTAGAGTGGTCTAGGATGCAGTCTGGCGTTTGCTATCTTCCCCTGAGCTAGAAAATCCATTTTGTGAAGAGCTGGGACATTTAATTCTTCCACAGCTCGGTATACAAATATAGTACCTTACACAACAGTGCATATGTTCCTGAACAAAGGAAAGGATCACAGTAGGGGGCTTGCCTGTCAGCTCAGCTCAGGCTGCAGAGGGACACTCGCACTGAAGCCCCCCTCCCTTCTCTCTTACAGCTGGGAGTCGGGTTACGCTGTGCCTGGAGACCTGACAACCAGGGAACGTGATTATTCTAGAATATTCTTCACACCTCCCCCTTTAGCGGGTGCTAGGGGGCAGCACCACTCGGTGCTCCCCCGCGCGCCCATCCTCAACCTCCCCTTGGCGGGATAAGCCGTCAGCGTTGCCATACTCACGGCCCTTTCTGTGGTGAATGGCAAAGTGGTACTGCTGGAGCTTGAGGCTCCATCGCAGCAACCTCCCATTCATTCCGGACACGGTGTGCAACCAGCTGAGGGGATTGTGGTCTGTTTCCACGATGAATTGGCGTCCGCACAAGTATAGCTGCAGATGCTGCAGGGCCCACACAATTGCCAGACATTCCTTTTCCATCATGGAATAGGCCACCTCCCTCAGCAGGAGCTTCTGGCTCAGGTACAAAACCGGGTGTTCATGGCCCATAGTGTCGACCTGGCTGAGCACCGCACCGAGGCCAAAGTCACTGGCGTCGGTCTGCACTACAAATGGCGGAGTGAAGTCAGCTGCCTGTAGTACAGAGGAGCTGGAAAGGGCGGTCTTCAGCACCCGGAAGGCCGTCTCAAAGTCGTTTGTCCAATCGACTGCAGATGGCAGCTTCTTCTTGGTAAGGTTCGTCGGGCTTCGCCGGGCTACTATAGTGAGAGACGAACCTCCTGTAGTACCAGGCAGTGCCCAGGAAGGACATCATCTGTTTCTTGGTCCTGGGGGTGGGCCAGGATGTGATGGCATCCATCTTCCCGGGCTCTGGCTTCAGAGCTCCCCCACCTACCCGGTGTCCCAGGTAGTGGATCTCACTGATACCCAGCTGGCACTTTTCCTGCTTAATGGTCAAGCCTGCCCATTGGATCCACCCGAGCACCTGCACCAGATGCTCTAGGTGATCCTCCCAGATGGGACTGAAGATGGCAATGTCATCCAGGTACGCAGCCGCATACCCTTCGAGTTCCTTGAGCAGCCTGTTGACCATCCGCTGAAAAGTGTCAGGGGCCTTCCACATGCCGAAGGGCATCACCGTGGACTCGTACAGTCCGAATGGGGTGATAAAGGCAGAGCGTTTCCGTGCCTTGGGGGTCAGGGGAATCTGCCAAGACCCCCTACTGAGATCCATGATGGTCAGGTACTTAGCCCCGGGCCAGCTGATCGAGCAGGTCATCTATTGGGTACGCATTGGTGACTGTAACAGCGTTGAGCCCCCTGTAGTCCATCCTTCTTTGGGACAAGGACCATAGGCGAGGCCCAAGCAGTGCTGGAGGGTTGGATGACCCCCAGCTTCAGCATCTCGTCAGTCTCCTGGTGCATGTGCTGCTGCACTTCCAGGGAGACCCGATATGCTGAACTCCGGATTGGGGGGTGATCCCCAGTGTCCACGTGATGGACAGCCGATTCTGTCCTTCCGGGCTTGTTGCTGAACAAATCCCGGAAGGTGTGCCCACAGCTGGGACCGTTGGTCCGACAACTGCTGGTGGCAAACCTCCACGTCCTCAATGGTCCCACCCGCCCAGGCCTGGGTGAGCATGTCCGGGAGGGTCTCCGCCTCTCCTTCCTCTGGCAGGTTGCACACGGGAAGGGTGCAGGCTTCCCGTTCATGATGTGCCTTCATCATGTTCATGTGGAAGGCCCTCCGCCTTCCTCGGGCGTGGTCCAGGCTGACCAGGTACGTCATGGCATTGAGCTGCTGGTGCATGAGGTACGGGCCTTCCCAAGCCACCTGAAGGTTGTCCTGGGATACGGGGACCAGTACCCAAACCTTTTGACCCACCTGGTGGGTCCTTTCACAAGCATTCAGGTCATACCATTGCTTCTGGGCCTGGGCTTGCGTCATATTGTCGTGCACCAGCTGCAACAAGGCGTACATTTTGTCATGGAAGTGCACAACATATTCGATGACCGACACTCCAGGGGTGGCTAAGTCCCCTTCCCAGACCTCCCTCACCAGAGCCAGAGGGCACACGCCGGCCGGCCGTACAGGAGTTCAAAGGGGCCTGTGGAACCTCCTAGTAGGCAAATAGCAGATGTGGGAGGTACCGCTCCCAGTTGCGCCCGTGGGAGTCGACCAATATCTTAAGCATCTGCTTCAGGGTGCCATTGAACCATTCGCACAGGCCATTGGTCTGTGGGTGATACGGGCTAGTCACCAGATGTTGCACCTGTATTTGCTTACAGAGGAACTCCATCAGCTGCGACATGAACTGGGTCCCCCAGTCGGTGAGCATTTCCTGAGGAAAACCCACTCGGGAGAAAATCTCCATTAAGGCGTGGCCACCTTGTCGGCCCAAATGGACGACAAGGCTACTGCTTCCAGGTACCGGGTGGCATAGTCTACTACCATTAGTATGAAGCGCTTCCCAGAGCTGCTGGGAGTGGCCATCGGGCCAACCAAATCCACAGCTACTCTCCTGAAAGGCTCTTCAATAATGGGCAGAGCTACCAGTGGGGCTTTGGGGCGCCACTCTTCCTTCCCCACCCTCTGACAGGAGTCACATGAACGGCAGTAGGCAGCCACCTTGGCCCCCATCCTTGGCCAGTAGAAATGCTGGGCTAACCTGGCCTTGGTCTTATGGATCCCTAGATGTCCGCCCATCGGAATCTAGTGCGCCATCCACAACAACTCTGCCCTGAATGGATAGGGTACCACTAACTGTCTGTCCCTGGGCCACAACTCCGGTGAACCTCGCTGGACTGTTGCCCAGTACAGCTGTCCTTGGTCCCAGACCACCTGCTCGAGGTCTGAGTCCGAGGAAGGCTGTGCCGCCTGCTCCTTAAGAGCTTTCAGGCTGTCGTCAGTCTCTAACGCCACCTGAAATCCCTGACTGGACGTGGCCAGAATAGACGAAACTGCCCCGTCTTCTGTCAGTTCCCCGGGACCTGTCTCCTGGCCTCTGCCTTACCCGGCAGCCACTTGTTTGGAAGGGGAGAAGCCTTCGGACTCCCGAGGGGCCCCTGGGGCCTGGGTGCCATCACTGCGCGTCACAGCGACTTTGGCCGCTTTGTCCGCGTGTAGCGCCCGCTTCTCCTCTGCTTCTGACCAAGCCTCCGCTCTAAATGGACTACTCTGGCCCTCTGACATCCTGGTTGTGGGGGAACCCTGCCATGCATCCTTACCTGGGAGCCCTACCTCTCATGGGACTGCCCCGCCCTCCATGGCATGCTCCTCCTCCTCCTCTATTTGCTCCCTGTAGGTCACCTTGGTGACACCCTCACAGGACGAACTGCTCCAGCCGGCCGGCTGGCTGCACTCTAAGGTTTTATCACAGCCAACTTGATCAATCTCCTCCCCCCTAGGGGAGAGGGACACAATACATCACCCACCCCCGCCTCCCCATCAGTAGGCATGTTAATAACATTAGAATCAATAGGGGTGGACATGATGTTGTCCAGGGAGTCAGGCCTTGGGGGTTCAGTGGCCACATAGTGGGACACTAGCCGCCCCAAGTCCCTCCCAAGTAAAACACTCGGAGTAACCCCCAACTCCTGCACTCCCCTCCCGGCGCCCCAGTCCAAATACACCTTGGTGACGGGCAGCACCGGCTCGACGCGTCCAATCCCGGAGATAGCGAGAGTTTTTCCAGGTATCAAATCCTGGGATGACACCAGTTCAGGCCGCACCAACGTCATCTCAGGCCTGTGTCTCGAAGTCCCACGGCCCTGGCCTGGCCTATGGTGACAGTTTGCAGGTTGTCAAGGGACCTCTCACCACCCCCACCCACACACAAAACAGTGGCCAGTCTCTGGAACGGGGACGGGCCCTTGTGGCACTGGGGACACATGGCTTTGAAGTGGCCCCGGCTGCCGGCAAAGGTGACACAGTCGAGGTTCCCCTACAATGTGAAGAAATGGCACCAGGGGTGCCCCTACCGGCGTCGAGAGGGAAGCATGGGTAGGTGCCCCCTTGGGCTTGGGCTTGGGGACAGCAGGCACTGTGTTCAACTTACTCCCTCTCCAGCCAGCAAGTTTCCTGGCCTATGGAGTCCTCTTGTTGGAATACTCGTCTGCAAGTGTCGCTGTTGCACAGGCCCCCTTTGGCTTCCGCGCACGGAGGTACTGTTGGAGGGCCTCCGGGCAGTTCCACAGAAACTGCTCAGTTGCGATGAGCTCCTTCAGTTGCTGGATGGTGGTGAGCTCCAGTTATGCGGGTCCATTGGTCAACGGCTCTCAGTAGGGCCCGCATGTGATCGACCCAGCTGTCTGCAGGACCCCGCTGCAGACTCCGTAGCTTCTTCCGGTACATCTCTGGGGTCAGGTTGTATTGCCGGACCAGAGCCTGCTTGATGTCCTCATAACTCAGGGTGGTCTCACTGGGCTGGTACGCAAAGATTTCTAGGGCCTTATCCCTAAGGCGAGGGGTTAAGAACCGAATCCCTGGTCCTCAGGCAGATGGTACTGACGGCAGGTTTTTTCAAATGCCAGCAAGAAATTGTCCAGGTCCCCTCCTTTGTCCAGCAGGGGGAAGTCCTCCGCCCACAGCTTCGGGACTCGGATCTCGGGGGACTTGGTACTGGCTGGGACCTGCCGCTGAAGCTGGAGCTGAAGCATTTTCTCCTGCTGCTCGCGCTCCCGTTGACGTTCCGCCGTGAGGGTCTCAAAGGTGGCAACTTACATGAGGGGGTCAAAGCCTGCCTGGTTAGGGGGATGGGCAGGTGGTGGGCGGTTTGCTGCAGGGCCAACCACTAGCGACTCTCTCCCTGGGGTGCCTGGGCAGAACTCCCTTCCTTCTGGAGCGACAACGACTTCCACCTCCTCCTTATCATCTGGAGCATTGGACATCTCATTGGTTTTGCTCCTATTGCCACTGGTCATGCTTGCACTCTACGGTCACTGACACCGAACTGCAACCTGATGCACCAACACATCCTACAGTATTTGAACTCTGACTGTCTAGTGCTGAGCTGATCTTAGGGCCCCAGCATCAAAGCTACTACTGGCAGTCCTTAGTGTCTGTGAGTATGTGTTAAACACTCACACACACTATTATCTTGATCCCACACCGCTTGCCACCAATGTGAAGGAACGCCACCAGAGGGACCCCGCAGAATCCAGCTGTCGCCGCTTCTTCCAGTGGATCCACACCCGCCGGACGTCACACTACGCCAGATGGAGCAAGTGATACGGATCCACTACTTGTGCTAATGTGACGTTCCCCACCCCCCCTCAAAGACGCATAAGGCACAGTTCTACACCGTCACCTCCTGTCCACACGGGTACAGAGAGGCACCAGGGAGTGAGAAAAGGTGGTCCATGTGGGGGCTACTGACGTGGCCCCCACACTCACTCACACCCCTGACGGGCTGAGAGGCTCTTTTACTACTCCAGTGAAGCAGAGCCTTGTCGACCTGAATAGAGCTGGCACCAGATTCTATTTGATATAACATACTTACAGTACAGACCAAAAGTTTGGACACATCTTCTCATTTAAAGATTTTTCTGTATTTTCATGACTATGAAAATTGTACATTCACACTGAAGACATCAAAACTATGAACTAACACATGTGGAATTATATACTTTACAAAAAAGTGTGAAACAACTGAAAATATGTCTTATATTCTAGGTTCTTCAAAGTAGCCACCTTTTGCTTTGATGACTGCTTTGCACACTCTTGGCATTCTCTTGATGAGCCTCAAAAGGTAGTCACCGGAAATGGTCTTCCAACAATCTTGGAGGAGTTCCCAGAGATGCTTAGCACTTGTTGGCCCTTTTGCCTTCACTCTGCGGTACAGCTCACCCCAAACCATCTCGATTGGGTTCAGGTCTGGTGACTGTGGAGGCCAGGTCATCTGGCGTAGCACCCCATCACTCTCCCTCTTGGTAAAATAGCCCTTACAAAGCCTGGAGGTGTGTTTGGGGTCATTGTCCTGTTGAAAAATAAATGATGGTCCAACTAAACGCAAACCGGATGGAATAGTATGCCGTTGCAAGATGCTGTGGTAGCCATGTTGGTTCAGTATGCCTTCAATTTTGAATAAATCCCCAACAGTGTCACCAGCAAAGCACCCCCACACCATCACACCTCCTCCTCCATGCTTCACGGTGGGAACCAGGCATGTAGAGTCCATCCGTTCACCTTTTCTGCATCGCACAAAGACACAGTGGTTGGAACCAAAGATCTCAAATTTGAACTCATCAGACCAAAGCACAGATTTCCACTGGTCTAATGTCCATTCCTTGTGTTCTTTAGCCAAAACAAGTCTCTTCTGCTTGTTGCCTGTCCTTAGCAGTGGTTTCCTAGCAGCTATTTTACCATGAAGGCCTGATGCACAAAGTCTCCTCTTAACAGTTGTTGAAGAGATGTGTCTGCTGCTAGAACTCCGTGTGGCATTGACCTGGTCTCTAATCTGAGCTGCTGTTAACCTGCGATTTCTGAGGCTGGTGACTCAGATAAACTTATCCTTAGAAGCAGAGGTGACTCTTGGTCTTCCTTTTCTGGGGCGGTCCTCATGTGAGCCAGTTTCTTTGTAGCGCTTGATGGTTTTTGCAACTGCACTTGGGGACACTTTCAAAGTTTTACCAATTTTTCAGACTGACTGACCTTCATTTCTTAAAGTAATGATGGCCACTTATTTTTCTTTACTTAACTGCTTTTTTCTTGCCATAATACAATTTCTAACAGTCTATTCAGTAGAACTATCAGCTGTGTATCCACCAGACTTCTGCACAACACAACTGATGGTCCCAACCCCATTTATAAGGCAAGAAATCACACTTATTAAAACTAACAGGGCACACCTGTGAAGTGAAAACCATTTCCGGTGACTACCTCTTGAAGCTCATCAAGAGAATGCCAAGAGTGTGCAAAGCAGTCATCAAAGCAAAAGGTGGCTACTTTGAAGAACCTAGAATATAAGACATATTTTCAGTTGTTTCACACTTTTTTGTTAAGTATATAATTTCACATGTGTTAATTCATAGTTTTGATGCCTTCAGTGTGAATGTACAATTTTCATAGTGATGAAAATACAGAAAAATCTTTAAATGAGAAGGTGTGTCCAAACTTTTGGTCTGTACTATATATCAGGGTTATATATACAGTGGTCAGAGTTACAAATACATGGTACATCAAGCATAACAGATCTTAAAGTCAATTACCGGTTAGATGGAAAGCATGGCTCGGGGGTTAGGCGACCACATGGGGAAGAATGTGTGCCCTGCTTGGTTGCTGGACTTGTCCCTCACTTCTGCATGTCACGAGCTTCACCAGGGAAAAGACAATAGGATTTTGCTACACAGACCTTCCAACTCTCTGGGAATTCCCATTACCTGCCCCCTGTACAGCTCAAGTCTCCACCCCCTGTTCCTTCCAGGCTAAGAGACTCCCAGGACTAACGTGGCCCATACTGGATGGTCCCAGGGAACCGGTTCTGGTGTCAACTGACCTGGCCGGGCCCCTGCTACGTGTGGGTACCAAACATAGCAGTTGTAGGAGATTTTAAAAGGCTGGGACGTGTATCTCCCCATCCCTACACGCTAGAGTGGTCTAGGATGCAGTCTGGCGTTCGCTATCTTCCCCTGAGATAGAAAATCCATTTTGTGAAGAGCTGGGACATATAGTTCTTCCACAGCTCGGTATAGAAATATAGTACCTTACTGTACACAACAGAGCATATGTTACTTAAAAAAAGGAAAGGATCACAGCAGGGGGCTTGCCTGTCAGCTCAGCTCACACTGCAGAGGGACACTCACACTGAAGCCCCCCTCCCTTCTCTCTTACAGCTGGGAGTCGGGTTACACTGTGCCTGGAGACCTGACAACCAGGGAACATGTGATTATTCTAGAATATTCTTCACACACATGTTCATAAGTATTCAGACCCTTTGCTCAGTATTGAGTAGAAGCACCCTTTTGAGCTAGTACAGCCATGAGTCTTCTTGGGAATGATGCAACAAGTTTTTCACACCTGGATTTGGGGACCCTCTGCCATTTTTCCTAGCAGATCCTCTCTAGTTCCGTCAGGTTGGATGGTTAACGTTGGTGGACAGCCATTTTCAGGTCTCTCCAGAGATGCTCAATTGGGTTTAGGTCAGGGCTCTGGCTGGGCCAGTCAAGAATGGTCACAGAGTTGTTCTGAAGCCACTCCTTTGTTATTTTAGCTGTGTGCTTAGGGTCATTGTCTTGTTGGAAGGTGAACCTTCGGCCACTTTTGAGGTCCAGAGCACCCTGGAAGAGGTTGTCATCCAGGATATCTCTGTACTTGGGCGCATTCATGTTTCCTTCAATTGCAACCAGTCGTCCTGTCCCTGCAGCTGAAAAACACCCCCATAGCATGATGCTGCCACCACCATGTTTCACTGTTGGGATTGGATTGGGCAGGCGATGAGCAGTGCCTGGTTTTCTCCACACATACCACTTAGAATTATCACCAAAAAGTTCTATCTTCGTCTCATCAGACCAGAGAATCTTTTCTCTCATAGTCTGTGAGTCCTTCATGTGTTTTTAAGAAAAGTCTATGCGGGCTTCCATATGTCTTGCACTGAGGACAGGCTTCCGTCGGGCTACTCTGCCATAAAGGCCCGACTTATGGACGGCTGAAGTGATAGTTGACTTTAAGGAACTTTCTCCCTTCTCCCTACTGCATCTATGGAGATCAACCACAGTGATCTTTGGGGTTCTTCTTTACCTCTCTCACCAAGGCTCTTCTCCCACGATTGTTCAGTTTGGCTGGATGGCCAGGTCTAGGAAGACTTCTGTTGGTCCCAAACTTCTTCCATTTAAGGATTATGGAGGCCACTGTGCTCTTAGGAACCTTGAGTAATGCAGAAATTCTTTTGTAACCTTAGCCAGATCTGTGCCTTGCCACAATTCTGTCTCTGAGCAAATTGAGCAGTTCTTTTGAGCTCATGAATACTTTCCGTACCCACTGTACACCAAAGCAACGCTACTGTTATGTGGGGGCCCTGGACCAGAACTTGTCCATAGTACTCTAGTTATGCCTCCAAATCAAGTGTACTGTACCAAGTTCTGCACATGTAGGAACATGAGAGACTGGATGGTTCACTCCTGCACAGGTGCCCACATAGGTATTAGGGTTGCCAACCATCCAGAAATTCTATGACAATCTGTAAAAATAGGGCACCTTTTTACCATGTCCTTAAAAAAATAAAGGCGTCCCTCTTTTTTTTAAGCTGAAGTCCCTTATACAGATTATTTTTTACTGTAATTCTCATCATTTTACAGTTTACCGTGAATGCTGCTAATGTGTTCTTATGGGCTGTTGACATGTACCCCTAGTAATCATAGTGATTTATTATAGTTTTCCAATGTTTCCGTAAAAAATATTGTCTGTCTGTGATTTTTTGATAAGCTGTCAAGAAAAACTAAAAGGTCAAGTAGGTAACCCTTCTCAGTATTCACCTATTATCTTGTGAACCAAGCTGTCCTGGTGAGGGGTATTGCAGTACTTTTATCTATATAGGGTATTTTACACAATTTTAGACTATTTTTTTTCATTATTTTACTCTAAAACATTTTTATTTTTTCATCAATGTAACCAAATTCATTTTGTGGGTTTTTTTGTGGCACAAGTTGTTATTCTGGTATACAGTACATATAATTTATTGATTATATTTTATAATTTTTTTTGAAGGGGAGGGGGTGCAAACCAGAACAGCAATTCTGCAATATTTGGAGTTTGTTTTATAGAATTAGTTTTTACAGCAATCACTGCATGGTATAAATTTATTTTGCATATCAACAAAAGTACGAAAATACCAAATTGATATACAGTCATGGCCAAAAGTTTTGAGAATGACACCAAAATTATATTTTCACATGATCTGCTGGCCTCTGGTTTTTATTAGTGTTTGTCTGATGTTTATATCACATACAGAAATATAATTGCCATCATATTATGAGTACCAATAGGTTATATTGACAGTTAGAATGAGTTAATGCAGCAAGTCAATATTTGCAGTGTTGCCCCTTCTTCTTCAAGACCTCTGTAATTCTCCCTGGCATGCTCTCAATCAACTTTTGGACCAAATCCTGACTGATAGCAGTCCATTCTTGCATAATCAATGCTTGCATTTTGCCAGAATTTGTTGGTTTTTGTTTGTCCACCTGTCTCTTGATGATTGACCACAAGTTCTCAATGGGATTAAGATCTGGGGAGTTTCCAGGCCATGGACCCAAAATCTCTATGTTTTGTTCCATGAGCCATTTTATTATCACCTTTGCTTTATGGCAAGGCGCTCCATCATGCTGGAAAAGGCATTTTTGGGCGCCAAACTGCTCTTGGACGGTTGGGAGAAGTTGCTCTTGGAGGACATTCTGGTACCATTCTTTATTCATGGCTGTGTTTTTAGGCAAGACTGTGAGTGAGCCGATTCCCTTGGCTGAGAAGCAACCCCACACATGAATGGTTTCAGGATGCTTTACAGTTGGCATGAGACAAGACAGGCGGTAGCACTCACCTCTTCTTCTCCGAATAAGCTGTTTTCCAGATGTCCCAAACAATCGAAAAGGGGATTCATCAGAGAAAATGACTTTGCCCCAGTCCTCAGCAGTCCACTCCCTGTACCTTTTGCAGAATATCAGTCGGTCCCTGATGTTTTTTCTGGAGAGAAGTGGCTTCTTTGCTGCCCTCCTTGAAACCAGCCCTTGCTCAAAGAGTCTCTGCTGTTATGATCTGCTACAGAGACTAAGGAAAGAGAGGAGATCTGTCCCTACAATAGAACTAAACTAGATCCCTACGATGTAACGGGGAACCTGATCCTGCGATCAGACATGCTAAAGTCCTCGACTAGTCTGAACGCAGACCTATAGATGTGAGGGAGGGATCCCTACAAGATCTAGGGACTGGGAAAAGTTGGACACCTCCTAGCAGAAATAGTAGCAGTCAAAGACAAACACACAACAAAAAGGCATAGGGGTCAGAAGACCTAGCAAAACTAACAGAGAACGGCAACAGAGCAACAAGCTAGCTCAACAGTAGTAAATACAAATGAAGTCCAGCAAAGCCAGGAGGGCGGAGCCGGATTAAATAGGCAAAATGGTCATGTGACCAGCAAACTAAAAAAAAACTAACAGGAGAGTTGTAACAGTACCCCCTCTTCTAAGAGGATCCTCCGGATCCCCTAGGCCCAGGCTTATCAGGAAACCTCCTGTGAAACGCTCGGACAAGTCTGGGAGCAGAAACATCATCCGCCCTCACCCATGAGTTATCCTCAGGTCCGAAACCCTTCCAAGCGACGAGATACTGCAAACTCCCTCTATACCGTCTAGAATTTAGGATGCGGGAAATTTCATATTCCCCGTCCTCCACCACCGGAGGAACAGTGGCAGAGGCATCACCATCCGACACATCAGCTTTTTTCAACAGAGAAACATGAAACACCGGATTAATCCTCCAGGACGTAGGAACCTCCAGCCTAACAGCAGATTGGTTAACTATCTGAAGTACCTTAAAGGGCCCTACGAACTTGGGACCCAATTTTTTAGAAGGAATCCTCAATCGCAGATTCTTAGAGGACAACCAAACCATGTCACCAGCAGCAAACAAAACCTCTTGCCGTTTCCTATCAAAGTACCTCTTAGATTTCTTGTTAGCCTCCTGAAGATTACCACGCACATCCGTCCAAACTCTCTCCAAATCACCGGAAAAACTCTCCTCCTCAGGCACAGCTGAAACCAATTTGGAAAATGACCCAAAAGACGGATGTCTCCCAGAACAACAAAAAAAAGGCGAACACCCAGCAGAAGAGGATATATGGTTGTTAAGAGCAAATTCAGCAAGTGGCAGAAACTCAGACCACCCCTCTTGATTGTCTGCCACAAAACAACGCAAGAACTGCTCAACATCCTGGTTCTTCCTTTCTGTCTGGCCCTTAGACTCAGGATGATATCCGGATGAAAACGACAAATGAACTCCCAACCTGTCACAAAAGGCACGCCAAAAACGAGCCACGAACTGAGGTCCCCTATCAGAAACAATGTCAGTAGGAACACCATGTAGTCTGACAATTTCCTTGACAAAGGCCTTGGCGAGTGTCTTAGCGCAAGGCAGTTTGATGAAGGGAACCAAGTGACACATCTTGCTAAAACGGTCCACGACCACCCAGATGACCGTGAAACCTTCAGAGGGAGGAAGGTCAGTAATAAAGTCCATAGCCAGATGTGTCCAAGGTGCACTAGGAACCTCCAGAGGGCAAAGCAACCCCGCAGCAGGAGCATGCGAAGACTTGGATCTTGCACACACAGTACATTGGCGCACCCACTTAATGACTTCCTTCTGCCATCCAGGCCACCAAAAACTGCGACCCACAAGTCTCTTGGTCTCAGAAATTCCTGGATGACCTGCCAACCGAGACTCATGACACTCAACAAACAAATCTCTCCTAAAGGTCCTAAGCACAAACAACCTCCCATGGGGAGTGTTAGATGGGGCATTCTCCTGTGCTTTAAGAATCTCATCCTCCAAAACGGAGTCCAAAGCAGCAATCACAACACCTTCTTGTAAAATGGTCTCCTCCTCCTCAGCACCGACCATGGGAGAAAAGCTGCGAGACAAAGCATCCGCTTTAACATTCTTGGTACCCGGGATGTAAGTAACGGAAAAATTAAACCGCGAGAAAAAAAGTGCCCACCTAGCCTGACGGGCATTCAAGCGCTTGGCAGCATCAAGATAGATCAGATTTTTATGATCAGTGAAAACCTGAATGGGAAATTCAGCACCTTCCAAGAGATGACGCCAGTGTTCAAATGCGAGTTTAATCGCCAGCAATTCCCGATTACCAATATCGTAATTAAGTTCAGTCTCGGAAAATTTTTTTGAAAAAAAGGCACAGGGATGTACTCCATCCTTGTTTTCCTGAGACAACACCGCACCAACCTCCACCGAAGAAGCATCAACCTCAACCAAAAACGGCTTAGTCACATCAGGCTGCATAAGGATGGGAGCAGAGGTGAACCTCTCCTTTAGAAACACAAAAGCTTCAATGGCCTCAGAAGTCCACTGAACCGCATTAGCACCTTTCCTGGTGAGATCGGTCAGCGGTTTGACAATAATAGAAAAATTTTTTATGAATTTTCTGTAATAATTGGCGAAACCCAAAAACCTCTGTATCGATTTCAAACCAATAGGCCTAGGCCATTCCTGCACAGCTTGAACTTTAACCGGGTCCATCTCAAAACCTTCACTGGAGATAATGTAGCCCAAAAAACTAATTCTCTGTACAGCGAACTCACATTTCTCCAGCTTAGCAAAAAGCGAATTGTCCATTAATAACTGTAATACCTCACGTACGCTCCGCCAATGAGACTCCAGATCAGGCGAATAAATCAGAATGTCATCCAAATACACAACCACATTTTTGCCGATTAAAGGTCTAAGGATATCATTAATAAGATTCTGAAAAAATGCTGGAGCATTGGTGAGACCAAAAGGCATAACCAGATTCTCAAAATGACCCACAGGAGTGTTAAAAGCAGTCTTCCATTCATCACCCTCCTTCATGCGCAACAAATTGTATGCCCCCCGGAGATCAATTTTAGAGAACCACTTGGCCCCCACTAACTGGTTAAATAAATCAGGAATCAATGGCAGTGGGTAAGGATTGCGTACAGTAATTTTATTAATCTCACGAAAGTCCAGACAAGGACGTAAACCGCCATCTTTTTTTTTTACAAAAAAAAATCCAACAGCCACAGGAGACTTGGAAGGCCTAATGTGACCGGCGGCCAAGCTTGTCTGTATGTATTCTTCCAAAGCCTTTCTTTCAGGAATAGTAAGATTAAATAAACGACTCTTAGGAAGAGTCGCGCCAGGGACAAATTCAATGGTACAATCATAGTCTCTATGGGGAGGCAAAACCTGCGACTCCTCCTCAGAAAAAACTCTCCAAAAATCCTGAATAGGTACAGGCAATTCCCCTCTATCCACAGCAGCAATGCGCCCGTTACAACACTTGTCATAACACTTAGGGCTCCAGGACTTAATTTCATTGGTAGACCAATCCAGTACAGGATTGTGCAATTTTAACCAGGGTAACCCCAATATTACTGGAGAAGGCAAATTATCCAATACCACCAAATCCAAATTCTCTTGATGAATACCATTAATAGTGAGGGGAAATTCACAGACCTTGTGAGTAACACTCTTCAAGGGAGAGCCATCGACAGAAACCACAGCAATAGGGGATGACAAAGTTTTAGGTTCTAATCTAAGTTTTTCCAAGAATCCCCCATCAATCACATTCAGAGTAGATCCACAATCCACAAATACCCGAAATTCAATTAATTCATCCTGAGCAGCAGTAGTGGCAGATAGGAATACTCCCTTAGAATTTAAACAGGCAATACGAGCATGACTGACCATTTTTTTTTCTTTCTTCTTACGAAGCAAACAGCTCTTAATAAAATGACCAGAATTTCCGCAATAGAAACACAAGCCTTCAGAAAGTCGGCGGTCTTTTTCCTGAGAGCGGGGTGCCATCGCCCCAATTTCCATCGGCTCTCCATTGTCAGCACAGAACCTCTCAGGACTCGAAGCTGACATAGCAGAGGATTTGCTCTCATTAACCCTTTCACGCACTCTCCTGTCCACCCATATAGCTAATTGCATTGCCTCCTGCAAGTTTCCAGGTGTGGGATAAGCAATCAGTAAATCCTTTACCCTTTCACATAGCCCTGCAAGAAACAAGCTTTTCAAAGCAGAATCGTTCCACCCCACCTGGGCAGACCACCGACGGAAGTGAGAACAATATTTTTCCACATTACCTGATCCCTGCCTCAAACGTCTTAATTCAGACTCAGCAGATGAGACACGATCAGGATCATCGTACAACAAACCCAAAGCAGAAAAAAAACTATCCACTGATCTAAAGCACGGATCACTAGGTTGGAGAGAGAAGGCCCATCCCTGAGGATCTTTGCGCAAAAGTGACATTATGATCCCTATGCGCTGTGATTCATCACCAGAGGATCCGGGTCTCAAACGAAAATATAATAGACAAGCATTTTTAAAAGAAAAAAAATCTTGTTGTTCGCCAAAAAATAGATCAGGCAGACGTACCTTAGGTTCCACAAAATGCGCTCCAGAACAGCTACTCACGTGTTGTTGGAGCTTGGTCACCTCCAGAGAGAGTCCCTGCAAGCGTTGAGCCAAATCTTGCACCGAGACCATGATGGAAAACTGGAGGTCTTTCCTTCGAGAAAATTTTTTTTTTTTATGGCTGGACTTACTGTTATGATCTGCTACAGAGACTAAGGAAAGAGAGGAGATCTGTCCCTACAATAGAACTAAACTAGATCCCTACGATGTAACGGGGAACCTGATCCTGCGATCAGACCCGTTTAAGTCCTCGGCTAGTCTGAAAGCAGACCTATAGATGTGAGGGAGGGATCCCTACAAGATCTAGGGACT
Organism: Phyllobates terribilis; assembly: GCF_046119375.1. NCBI lineage: Eukaryota > Metazoa > Chordata > Amphibia > Anura > Dendrobatidae > Phyllobates > Phyllobates terribilis. The sequence goes on along the minus strand of NW_027362769.1, from coordinate 209,621,701 downwards.
GGGAAAAGTTGGACACCTCCTAGCAGAAATAGTAGCAGTCAAAGACAAACACACAACAAAAAGGCATAGGGGTCAGAAGACCTAGCAAAACTAACAGAGAACTGCAACAGAGCAACAAGCTAGCTCAACAGTAGTAAATACAAATGAAGTCCAGCAAAGCCAGGAGGGCGGAGCTGGATTAAATAGGCAAAATGGTCATGTGACCAGCAAACTAAAAAAAACCTAACAGGAGAGTTGTAACATCCGCCTCACAGTGCGTGCAGAAGCACTCACACCAGCCTGCGGCCATTCCTGAGCAAGCTCGGCACTGCTGGTAGTCCGATCCCGCAGCTGAAACAGTTTTAAGATACGGTCCTGGCGCTTGCAGGTCTTTCTTGGGCGCCCTGGAGCCTTTTTGACAACAATGGAAGCTCTCTCCTTGAAGTTCTTGATGATGCGATAGATTGTTGACTGAGGTGCAATCTTTGTAGCTGCGATACTGTTCCCTGTTAGGCCATTTTTGTGCAGTGCAATGATGGCTGCACGTGTTTCTTTAGAGATAACCATGGTTAACTGAAGAGAAACAATGATACCAAGAACCAGCCTCCTTTTAAAGTGTCCAGTGATGTCATTCTTACTTAATCATGACTGATTGATTTCCAGCCCTGTCCTCATCAACACCCACACCTGTGTTAATGGATTAATCACTAAAACGATGTTAGCTGCTCCTTTTAAGGCAGGACTGTAATGATGTTGAAATGTGTTTTGGGGGTTAAAGTTCATTTTCTGGGCAAATATTGACTTTGCAAGTACAGTAATTGCTGTTAAGCTGATCACTCTTTGACATTCAGGAGTATATGCAAATTGCCATTACAAAAAATGAAGCAGTAAACTTTGGAAAAATTACTATTTGTCTCATTCTCAATACTTTTGGCCATGACTGTACACACTCCTCAGCATTGAAATTATATCACCAAGATGGTAGAGTCATGGAATTATGGAAATCACAGGATAAATAGGTGGTATTGATAAGAAACTTGTGAAAAAATTGGGGAAAAAAAATTCAAAACATCTTGATTTATTCAGTATCGAGTATGAGTGCTGCACACAGAAATCCCTACTATTGCTGCTATCAGTGACGTTAATAATCGTTGTCTGAGGATTGTTTTGCCACTGAATACACTTGGACAAATCATCAAGATCCGCTGCTGGCAGCTCCTATTGCAACTGACGACCACTGACCTCCCAGATGTGCTCAAAGGAAGACAAGTCTGGAGACGCTGCAGGCCAGGGCACCATATTTTGGCCATGCAGGCTGCTCACAATAGCACAAGCAACATGTGATTTGGCGTCATGTTGAAAAACAGCATGCCTTTTTATGGCATTGCCTAATTGGTGCAGAGTGCAGACCAATCTCTGGCTATTGTTTCGTCCAAGACAAAAGTGGGACTCTTCGCCAAAGAGAATATTGCCTCCATTACCATCTTGCTCTGCATCTTGATACCTTTTGAGAGTGGTGGCGTGAGGTCAATGGACACCTGTAGTTGGACTCCAAGCTCGTAGCCCAATGTCGTGAATATGCCTAATGATAGTTTGCTTAGACACGGTTTGATGCCTTAGCCTTGGTAGGTGATGTCCAATCTCACTGTTCAGAATAAATCACAAGGTGCCATTTTTTGAATATGATAAGTGCACATGGGCAACGTCAAGAACAGACCTACAAAAAGAAATGCCACATTGGGGCGAGGTGGCATAATGTATGGTAGCAGGACATTACATTGATTTTGTCTTGGAACTAGTGGTGAGGCCATTTCTCCAAAGTGTCATAGGAGACGTTTTTCAACACGATAATGCCAGGCCTCATGTTTCTTGTGTGGCCTAAACGTGGTACCATGGTCTGCAGCGTCTCCAGACACTTTTTCCATTGAGCACATCTGGGACTTCATTGGTCGGCAATTACTCAGGGAGCTGCCAGCAGCAAATCTTGGTGATTTGCCCAAGTGCATTCAGCATGGCATAGGATTCCTCAGACAACCATTTATAACATTATTAATAGCAGCCAAGACTTGTAATTGCGGGGATTTCTGCACATGGCGCATATACTTGATACTGAATAAATTGAGATGTTTTGACAATATTGTTTTCATTTTTCATCATTTGCATATCATAAATCCATCCTGTGATTTCCATAATTCCACGAATTTTCTTTGTTGGTGCTTTGAATTTCATTGTTGAGTGTAGTTTTTTTTATAGATTTTTTTAAAAACATAATTTTTTTAAGTCTCCTTTTTCTGAGAGATATAACTTTTAAATTTTTCTAAAGACATATTGGGATACTTAGGACTTTTTGATCACTGATTATTCTATTATTTTTGTGGTGGGATTAATAAAGAACAATGATTTTTCAAATGTTTTTTATTTTATTTTTTACGGCATTCATTGTACGGGTTGAATACCATGATCAATTTATAGCTCAGCTCATGACAGACAATGACGGACGTAGTCAGTTATACCAACTATGTGTGCCTTTTTCGCAATTTGTATTTTATCTATCTATCTATCTATAAATCTATCTATCTATCTATCTATCTATCTATCTATCTATCTATCTATCTATCTATCTATACAGTGGGTACGGAAAGTATTCAGACCCCTTTAAATTTTTCACTCTTTGTTGCATTGCAGCCATTTGGTAAATTCTAAAAAGTTCATTTTTTTTCTCATTAAAGTACACTCTGCACCCCATCTTGACTGACAAAAAACAGAAATGTAGACATTTTTGCAAATTTATTAAAAAAGAAAAACTGAAATATCACATGGTCATAAGTATTCAGACCCTTTCCTCAGAATTGAGTAGAAGCACCCTTTTGAGCTAGTACAGCCATGAGTCTTCTTGGGAATGATGCAACAAGTTTTTCACACCTGGATTTGGGGATCCTCTGCCATTCTTCCTTGCAGATCCTCTCCAGTTCCGTCAGGTTGGATGGTGAACGTTCGTGGACTGCCATTTTCAGGTCTCTCCAGAGAAACGGACCAAGGGGCACACCACTGGTCTAGGGTTATATTGATACTCGTATAGCTATAATATTTATGCTGTATAGTCCTGTATTAGGGTCACACATATGACATGTAATTTGTATGCATGACAGTTATATTTACATGTCTTTTTTAACATGTTATATGTACCTTAATATGTATGTTTGTTATACTTGTATGCAGGAGGCATTTGTTGCAAAAAACCTGTGTGCACAACCAACTTGTCATTTGTACTTGCAAGTTTGTGATTAGTAGCTTACACAGAGGTGGAAACTTCACATGAACTCACTAGTGTTGAGCGAGCACTAAAATGCTCGAGTGCTCGATACTCGGGTGCTCGACCTGAGCAATGAGCCCAATGTTAGTCTATGGGAGACCCGAGCATTTTTGCGGCGGCACCCCCAGCAGTCTGTAGAAAGCCTAAAAAGTGCCCAAAACGATAGTGACAGTGCTCAAATGACATGGAAACAGCATGGGGATCGCCCCAGGAAGAATTTCTGACCCCCAGGTCACTGCTGTCAACAACGTGGTCAGAGGTATTAAGCCACTTTTACGGGCTCACAATAAAACGTTCAAAAACTAAACTGAAACTGTTTTCCTGTGAAATATATTAAGGAACATCATTTCCAGGGTAAAGCCTTGTGTATAAGGTAAAATAAATAACCAAAAACAAAAATACTCCTCCACACCTTGGGCTATGTTCACAAGTAGCATTTTTTTTGCGTTTTTGCACTTTTGTATTGCTTTCAACCGTGACAAATGCATTCACCGGGAAATGTCATTTTAACATTTTACAACCTTATCTGGCCATGTACTGTGTGACACATGCATACAGTGCTGAAAAGACATGGGGACAGCATGGGGAAGTCCCCTGGAAGCATCTCTGACACCCAGGTCACTGCCTAAAAGTGTGCCCATCAGAAGTGATCATTTCCGCATCAGAAGATGCAGACTTGCAACTATCCCCGTGCAAGTCCTTGTCCCAGGGCAGTGTTCAATTGTACCTCCCCCATTCCTTGCAATGCAAGCGCAAGTATGCAGCCTGCCACCCACCCACCCCCAGGCTGCAATACCATACTGCTAGCTTGCTTGCACTTGAAATGGGGCCTTTTAGTTTGGAGGAGGCCGAAGCTGGCGACTACCTCATGGCTGCGTCGGCGGCGAGGTCTCCATACTCAGTCCCCAGTCACCACTTTTTGTCCCGGGAACCTTCCCCACACTTTTCTTAGCCTGGCCTGCTTTAGGGCAGCATTGGACCAGCCCACCAGACAACCAGAGACTCCTCCGGTGGACCCTGGTTTCTCCATCAGGGGAGTTGAGAGTGCCAAGGTGAGGAGCATGATGATGATGATAGAAGTTAGCATCTGCTTTGTTTTCTTGGAATGCAAGTGTGGTGCCCAGCTGCGCTTGGTACCACAGGTCCTAGAAGGGTGCATTAAAGGATTTCTCCACAAGAGGCCGCTCACAGCATACACACACCTCCACCTTCCACCTCAGACCACCAGAGGGAACCCATTAGGGAAATAAATAGGGAAGGTGGAGGTAGGCTGTTCAGTCTAGTTTTGGAGTTGACAGAGAGTCAAGTCTGTTGAGAGAGTTCCTGCAGTAGATGTGCCTGAGAGGAGTCAGCTGCAGTGGAGTACAGTCCAGACTCAGTTGTAGCTCAGTTAGAGCTTAAGGTGTGCCGACGCCATAAGAACGGTGAACCGCGGCAAGCTGCTGCTAGTATGTATAGCCTAGTGAGGGCCCCGAGTAGGCCGAAGGCTAGAGGAGTGGGTAGCATTGGGGGCAGAGGAGCTGTACAAGCTCACCCCAGAAACATATACCAGACACCGGGTCCGCGTCTACAGGGCCTTATATCCCCCTGTAGAGACAACCGGAGACCCCTAGAAGACTTCAGGTCCCAGGATCACCAAGGAGCTGATACGTAACAGAGCCAGGAGTCGCAGAGGCCCCACAAGCTGGGAGCGTGTACTCCAAGGGAAGGCTCTACCACAAGGTCAGCCGGTGCAGGACGGAAACAAAATTAGGCCTAGCTCCAGGCTGGTCAGAAACTTACCACACAAAGGTAAGAGACAGGAGGCCCTATACCCGCTCACTGGGGAGGATCCTGATATACACCCTTCACTCTACAGTGCTCCGGGATGTGCCTGAATTTCCATCAGTAAAAGGTACTGAAGTGACTATCGTGTCTGTCCCTGTTCTTGCTCTGACCCGGCTGGGTCCCGTCTGTCCCTGCATTCTTTCTTCCCCCACTGCCCTGAGGCCTAGCTCCACCTGTGGGGAGCTGTACCATCAAGCTGCCTTATCACCGGCCTCAGTGGGCAGCCGCAGCGCTGGTGATCCACACCAGACACCACAGGTGGCGTCACAAACATTTATTTAGTTGTCCACCCTTTCCAGTAAAAGAGTGACCCCAGGGAACGGGCCCGGGAGCCGACCATGGCGGCATCCCCCAAACTAACAACAAGGCCCGGGCGCCGAGTCATCCCCATCCCCTGGGCTAGTCACAAGCGTAAGTGTGCAGCCTGCCACGCACCCACCCCCAGGCTGCTAGCTTGCACTTGAAATGGGGCCTTTTAGTTTCGAGGAAGCCGAAGCTGGCCACTACCTCATGGCTGCTTTGGCAGCGAGGTCTCCATACTCAGTCCCCAGCCCCCACTATTTGTCCTGGTAACCTTCCCCACACTTTTCTTAGCCTGGCCTGCTTTAGGGCAGCATTGGACGAGCCCACCAGACACCCAGACTCCTCCGGTGGGCCCTGGCTTCTCCATCAGGGGAGTTGAGAGTGCCAAGGTGAGGAGCATGATGATGATGATAGAAGTTAGCATCTGCTTTGTTTTCTTGGAATGCAAGCGTAAGTGTGCTGCCTGCCACCCACCCACCCCCAGGCAGCAATACCATGCTGCTGGCTTGCTTGCACTTGAAATTGGGCCTTTTAGGCATGTGGAGGCAGAATCTGGCCACCACGTCATGGTTGCGTCGGCGGCCTGGTATCCATACTCAGTCCCCAGCTGCCCGGCGGCCGGGTGTCCACGCTTGGTCCCCAGCCGCCAGGGGGAAGCCGGGTGTCCATACTCGGTCCCCAGCCGCCTCACGGCCGTGTGCCCAAACACGGTCCCCAGCTGCCTGGGGGCGGCCGGGTGTCCATAAACGGTCCCCAGCCGCCCCTATTTGTCCCGGTGCGCCTTATACACAAGCGCGCATACCAAAACATTACCTGTGCCCTCCCCAGTGCATTTAGTGGGAAGGACAGCCTAACCACAAACACGTGGACAAGTGAATGTGGCCAGGGATGGTCCATCTCACTGACGCCTTCACCCTGGGTTAATATTGTGGAAGCCGGGACACAGTTGGACACTGGGATGCAACACGTCCTCCAGACATAGAGGATTGCGGGTCCTGGGTCAATCAGGCTTCAACACAAAGTTCAGAAGGTAGACAGCAGCAGTGGTCAGCCTCCTACACAACGAGTAAATTATTCATGATCATGAGGCCATCCATCTCCTTAGCTTTCTGTTCCTTGGAATGCAAGCGCATGTATGTAGTAGCAGCTAGGCCTGAGGTGGTCAGCGTTTGGCGCATATCCTTCCTCCTCCGAGGATTGCTGGATGTTTTCCTGCTACTATCCCAGTTCTATGACTCCCATTAAAACAAAGCTTCAGGTGATGAATGATGGATGAGGTGGTGGCAAAGGAGAAAGAGCAGGAGGAACACGGACCATTCACATCAATATCAGGCCAGTCAACCACACATGTCTTGTAGGATATGTTTCTGTACCAAAAGGAGTGGTTTGGCTACACAGTTATAGGGCATACAGTGAGTGCAATGCCTACCAAAAATTTCAAGGCACTCCAATGCCCCTTGGAAGTGACATGTAGGTCAGAGGGCCTTAACTAAACCGTTTTTTCCATTTATAGCAATTGGGTCTCCTGTACACTGTTGGCCAAGCAGTGAATGGAAGGCTTTCCAAAAATTATGAGGAACTGCAATGCCCCTTGAAACAGACGTGGATTTCAGCGTAATACCCATTATTGGGGAGTGGGTCTCCCTTAGTGTTCGCCTATGCATTGAAAAGCAAAAGCTGACTAAAATTAGGAGGAAATGCAATGCCCGTTGGAAGAGTCGTGGAGGTTAGAGGTAATTAAAAACAACATTTCAATGCCCCTTGGAAGAGCTGTGGAATTCAGAGTGGTTTAACAAGACGGTTTTAATGCCCCTTGGAAGAGACGTGGAGGTCACAGTAGCTTAACAAGACGGTTTTAATGCCCCTTGGAAGAGACGTGGAGTTCAGAGTGGTTTAACAAGACGGTTTTAATGCCCCTTGGAAGAGACGTGGAGGTCACAGTAGCTTAACAAGACGGTTTTAATGCCCCTTGGAAGAGACGTGGAGTTCAGAGTGGTTTAACAAGACGGTTTTAATGCCCCTTGGAAGAGACATGGAGGTCCCAGTGGAATAAAAAGACAATATCAATGCCCCTTGGAAGAGTGGTGGAGGTCCCAGTGAAATAGAAAGACAATATCAATGACCCTTGGAAGAGTGGTGGAGGTCCCAGTGGAATAAAAAGACAATATCAATGCCCCTTGGAAGAGTGGTGGTGGTCCCAGTGGAATAAAAATATAATATCAATGCCCCTTGGAAGCGACGTGGAGTTCAGAGTGGTTTAACAATACGGTTTTAATGCCCCTTGGAAGAGACGTGGAGGTCACAGTAGCTTAACAAGACGGTTTTAATGCCCCTTGGAAGAGACGTGGAGGTCCCAGTGGAATAAAAAGACAATATCAATGTCCCTTGGAAGAGTGGTGGAGGTCCCAGTGGAATAAAAAGACAATATCAATGCCCCTTGGAAGAGTGGTGGAGGTCGCAGTGGAATAAAAAGACAATATCAATGCCCCTTGGAAGAGTGGTGGAGGTCGCAGTGGAATAAAAAGACAATATCAATGTCCCTTGGAAGAGTGGTGGAGGTCCCAATGGAATAAAAAGACAATATCAATGACCCTTGGAAGAGACGTGGAGGTCACAGTAGCTTAACAAGACGGTTTTAATGCCCCTTGGAAGAGACGTGGAGTTCAGTGTGGTTTAACAAGACGGTTTTAATGCCCCTTGGAAGAGACGTGGAGGTCCCAGTGGAATAAAAAGACAATATCAATGCCCCTTGGAAGAGTGGTGGAGGTCCCAGTGGAATAAAAAGACAATATCAATGACCCTTGGAAGAGTGGTGGAGGTCGCAGTGGAATAAAAAGACAATATCAATGCCCCTTGGAAGAGTGGTGGAGGTCCCAGTGGAATAAAAAGACAATATCAATGACCCTTGGAAGAGATGTGGAGGTCACAGTAGCTTAACAAGACGATTTTAATGCCCCTTGGAAGTGACGTGAAGTTCAGAGTGGTTTAACAAGACGGTTTTAATGCCCCTTGGAAGAGACGTGGAGGTCACAATAGCTTAACAAGACGGTTTTAATGCCCCTTGGAAGAGACGTGGAGTTCAGAGTGGTTTAACAAGACGGTTTTAATGACCCTTGGAAGAGATGTGGACGTCACAGTAGCTTAACAAGACGGTTTTAATGCCCCTTGGAAGAGACGTGGAGGTCACAGTGGAATAAAAAGACAATATCAATGCCCCTTGGAAGAGACGTGGAGGTCCCAGTGGAATAAAAAGACAATATCAATGACCCTTGGAAGAGACGTGGAGGTCACAGTAGCTTAACAAGACGATTTTAATGCCCCTACCAAGAGCCATGCCGTACAGCATATTAAAAACATATTCCCATTATTGGGGAGTGGGTCTCCCATAGTCTTTGCCTATGCCTTCCAAGCAAAAGCTGCCAAAAATTAGGACGGAGGAACTTGCAATGCCCCTTACAAGAGCCTTGCAGTACAGCATATTAAAAACATTATTCCCATTATTGGGGAGTGGGTCTCCCATAGTCTTTGCCTATGCCTTCCAAGCATAAGCTGCCAAAAATTAGGACGGAGGAACTTGCAATGCCCCATACAAGAGCCATGCAGTACAGCATATTAAAAACATTATTCCCATTATTGGGGAGTGGGTCTCCCATAGTCTTTGCCTATGCCTTCCAAGCAAAAGCTACCAAAAATTAGGACGTAGGAACTTGCAATGCCCCTTACAAGAGCCATGCAGTACAGCATATTACAAACATTATTCTCATTATTGGGGAGTGGGTCTCCCATAGTCTTTGCCTATGCCTTCCAAGCAAAAGCTGCCAAAAATTAGGACGGAGGTACTTGCAATGCCCCTTACAAGAGCCTTGCAGTACAGCATATTAAAAATATTATTCCCATTATTGGTGAGTGGGTCTCCCATTGTCTTTGCCTATGTCTTCCAAGCAAAAGCTGCCAAAAATTAGGACGGAGGAACTTGCAATGCCCCTTACAAGAGCCATGCAGTACAGCATATTAAAAATATTATTCCCATTATTGGGGAGTGGGTCTCCCATAGTCTTTGCCTATGCCTTCCAAGCAAAAGATACCAAAAATTAGGACGGAGGAACTTGCAATGCCCCTTACAAGAGCCATGCAGTACAGCATATTACAAACATTATTCCCATTATTGGGGAGTGGGTCTCCCATAGTCTTTGCCTATGCCTTCCAAGCAAAAGCTGCCAAAAATTAGGACGGAGGAACTTGCAATGCCCCTTACAAGAGCCATGCAGTACAGCATATTAAAAACATTATTCCGATTATTGGGGAGTGGGTCTCCCATCGTCTTTGCCTATGCCTTCCAAGCAAAAGCTGCCAAAAATTAGGACGGAAGAACTTGCAATGCCCCTTACAAGAGCCATGCAGTACAGCATATTAAAAACATTATTCCCATTATTGGGGAGTGCGTCTCCCATAGTCTTTGCCTATGCCTTCGAAGCTAAAGCTGCCAAAAATTAGGACGGAGGAACTTGCAATGCTGGCAATACGGACCACGGTCACCCTGGTGGTATAGTGGTGGTGGAGGCTGAGGATAAGGAGAAGAGCAAAAAACAGCTGAAATGAGGAAGCGTATACCCATGTGTCAGTGTGAAGCGGGGCATGGGAATACACCTCCCGAAATAACACAGTGGATTTGACTTTATGTTACTCTGCTGTCATTTGGTCGTGATGAGAAGTCTGGCCCAATCCAGCCCTTTTTCATTTTGATAAGGGTCAGCTTGTCAGCATTGTCAGTTGACAGGCGAGTGCGCTTATCAGTTATAATTCCCTCAGCGGAACTAAAAACACGCTCCGATAACACGCTAGCGGCAGGGCAGGCCAGGACCTCCAAGGCGTACAGAGCGATTTCATTCCAAGTGTCCAGCTTGGATACCCAATAATTAAAAGGCACAGAGGAATCACGGAGGACGTGGTACGGTCGGCAAGGTACCCCCCCACCATCTTTTGAAACTTTCCACTCCTTGTGAGAGTACCCTGTGCCTCAGGGCCTGTAAGCTGGGCGGGTCACAGAAAACTGTCCCAGAACGTTGACAGTGATCCCCTGCCTCTGCTGGATTGGAGTTGCGTCTCTCTCGCATGTACGCCTTGGTTGGGCAACGAACTGTGACCTCTGCCGCTAGCGTGTTCAGTTGGGAATTTTTTTTTAACAGTTCTGCAGCAAGGGCCTTCTGGTACTGCCCCATTTTTGTAGACCTCTCCACATCAGGAATAAGGGAGTGAAAGTTCTCCTTGTAGCGGGGGTCTAAAAGTGTCACCAACCAGTAATGACTGTCACCCAACATTTTGACAACGTGAGGGTCACGGTTAAGGCAGCATAACATAAAGTCAGCCATGCGTGCCAGAGTGGTAACAGGCAAGACTTCCGTGTCCTCACCAAGATGACGACTGACCATGCTCTCCTCCTCCTCCTTCCCCCTGTCCTCAGGCCACCCACGCTGAACCGACGGTATGACAGTTGTACAGGTACTACCGTCTACAGCGCATGATATCAGCTCCTGTTCTTCCTCCTCCTCTCCCTCATTGTCCCCCAATGCACGTTGGGATAAGATGAGGCTGGGCTGTGTGTAATTGCCCGCTATGGCTTCTTGATCCATCTCATCATACTCTGGCTGCAATGCCTCCTCTTTAATTCTCTGCAGAGAGCGTTGCAAAAGACAGACAAGTGGCATGCTGACGCTAATGATGGCTTCATCACCACTCACCATCTTGGTGGACTCCTCAAAGTTTGTCAGGATGGTACGTATGTCAGACATCCAGGTCCACTCCTGAGGTCTTATGTGTGGAGTCTGACCTGAATATAGACGGCCTTGTTGCAGCTGGTACTCCACAACTGCTCTCTTCTGCTCACAAATCCTTTGCAACATGTGGAGGGTAGAGTTCCAACTTGTGGGGACATCACACACCAGTCGGTGTGCCGGAAGTTGCAAACGCTGCTGCAACACAGCAAGGGCAGCGAAAATGAGATGACAGGTGGCGTACTTTGACGAGCAGATCTGGCAACTCGGGGTACGATTTAAGAAACCGCTGAACCACGAGGTTATGCGCATGAGCCAGGCATGGTACGTGTGTGATCTCGCCTCGCCCCAGAGCCGCCACCATGTTACGGCCATTGTCACACACGACCATGCCTGGATGTAGGTTCAGTGGTCTCAGCCACAGATCTGCCTGCTCTTTCACAGCTGTCCACAACTCACAAGCAATGTGAGGTTTATCACCTAAGCTTATGAGTTTCAGCACAGCCTGTTGTCGCTTGGCTGAGGCAGTACTGCAGTGCTTCCAGCTTGTAACTGATGTGGTGATATCTGAGATGGAGGCTGAACATGAGGAGGAGGAGAAGGAAGATGCGCAGGAGTTGTACACTGTGGGGGCAACTCTGACTGACATAGGGCCCGCAATCCCCGGTGTGGGGAGGATGTGTTCTGTCCCAACGTCCGACTGGGTCCCGGCTTCCACTATGTTTACCCAGTGTGCCATCAGGGAGATGTACCGTCCCTGGCCACAAGCACTTGTCCACGTGTCTGTTGTCAGGTGGACTCTCCCAGTAACTGCGTTGTTGAGGGCACGGCAGATGTTTTGGGACACGTGCTTGTGTAGTGCGGGGATGGCACACCGGGCAAAATAGTGTCGGCTGGGGACCGAGTACCGAGGGACGGCCACCGCCATAACGTTGCGGAAGGATTCCGTCTCCACCAGCCTAAAAGGCAGCATTTCCAACGCAAGCAGTCGTGAAATGTGCGAATTTAGGACTGTAGCCTGTGGGGCGTTGGCTGCGAATTTTCACTTTCGTTCAAAGGTCTGGGATATGGACAATTGAATGCTGCGGTGGGACGTGGACGTGGACGTTGATGCTGTTTCTTGAGAAACTGCCATAACAAGTGAAGATTGAGAGGAGGGGGCATCTTTGCATGCAGTATGGACAGGGGATTGCCTTGCACGTGATGCGCCCCCTGGGCCGCGCGTGTGTGGGGATACCCGGAACCAGACCCGTTGCGAATGCTGGGGGTTGTAGTCCTCGTGTGGCGAGGGACCCGGTTCCGTGGCTCAGGGTGGTCAACTCAAATGGCAGTCTATAAGCTGAATGTCCGACTACGCCACCCGTGGATTGCGGTCAGGATGAACCGCCGCTGCAGGGCAGACAGCTGAGGCTGGTGTTGTGAGTGCATCAGAGTGTAGTACAACTCCCCACGGGAGGAGTGTAGCCTCAGGGAAGTGTATGCGGAGGATGGGGGTGATGGTGCAGGAGTAGCAGTGACGACACAGAGTCAGTGATGCAGTCCAGGGTCTTTACTCACAGTTCTTATTATCCAGACCACTTCTGCAGGTAACGGCTGCCCACGTCGTACTGTGCTCACCAGGTGAGGGGCTTGGCCGACTCCCAGGTATCTCTGGAGTGTTTCACAGGACCCCCTTTGTGTGTCCTTTCTCTGGCCTGTCATACCCCGCCAGTGACCTCGCTTCTGTCCGGCTGCCTCGGGCCTTCTCTTGGTAAACTTGGCACCAGTTTCCCTGACCCTATATGGTGCCTTCCTAGCGGGTATAGCGCCACGTGAAATGTCACAGCCTCCGGTTTCTAGCTGAGGGTAGTTCCCCGCCTCCACTAGTTTCGGGGACCGGTCTCCCCCTTTGGCCTGACCCTTCTACGCAGGTAGATTCGGGCGTGCGGTGGCAACTTGCCGGTCCACACCCCTGGGGTCCCTTCGTTCCTTGTTCCTGGAGCCTCCTCCGCTCCTCTTCCTTCCTTCTCCTTCCTTCTCCTTCCTTCTGCTTCCTCCAGGCTCCAGCCTCTCTCTTAGGCCAGCCTGCGGAGCAGAGCCCATGCAGAGGCTCTGCTCCCTGTCTTCTCCTCTCACTCTGAGCTGACTGACTAACTGAACACTGATCTAAGATGGTGCCCACCTTTTATACCTCCCTCTAGGTGCACCCAGGAACTGCTCTCTCCCTGCTCCTGCACTACAGGGTTCCCCCCTTCCTCGGTGTTCCCTCCCCCCACTCCAGCCAGGGACAGGGACTGACGCGCTCTGCTTGGAGCATATAGGTTGCCCTGCCCCCCGGAAATGTGGTGTAATGCATGCAGGTGTCGGGGTCCTGATCCACACTCCATCCTTACCTGGAAGTGAGATATCGCACATCTGGATGAGATGCAATACCTCTGTAGCAACCGAGCCCTCAGGGTGCAACACACGCACAACAGGGGGTTCTCTTACATGCACAACAGCGGAAGAAGCAGTGGTGACACCCGCTGACACTGGTCGTGGACCCTGGGGTTCGCCCCACAAAGTCGGGTGCTTTGCTGACATGTGCCTGATTATGCTAGTGGTGGTCAGGCTGGTAGTTTTGGCACCCCTGCTGATGCTGGCCTGGCAGGTGGTACAAATGGCCTTTTTGGGGTTATCAGCAGAGTCTTTAAAAAAAATCCAGACTCTGGAAGACCTACCGGTTGTACTGGCAACGTCCCTCGTGTTGGTGTTACTGGGAACGGTTGCCCGCCTTCTGTCTGCGGCCACAACACTGCTTCTTCCTGCCTGTTGGGGTACTCTGCCTCCCTCCCCCTGTGTGCTGCTGGCCTCGCACTGCGTGTCCTCCTGCCACATTGGGTCAGTTACTAGATCATCCACCACCTCCTCCTCTTCCACTTCTGCACCACGGTCCTCCTCCTCACTTCGTGGCAATTGTGTCTCGTCATCGTCCACCTCTTGTGACAAATTGCCAGCGTCGCCTTCCTGTGGCCGTGCCTGTTCAAATATTTGGCCATCGCTACATGGGATCTCCTCTTCCACCACTTCAAACGGAGCAGGCGAGGGGCCCAAATATGGAAATGGACCAGTGAACAGCTCTTCAGAGTGTCCAAGTGTGGGATCAGTTGCTGTCTGACGACACTCGGCATGGTGGGAGGAAGGAGCATCAGGATGAGGAAGAGTATGCGGTCGAGACTCACGGCTACTAAGACTTGACCGTGTGGAAGACAGACCGGAGGTGGTGGTGCCCAGGTGACTGGAAGTATTATCTGCTATCCAATTAATAACCTGTTCACTCTGATCAGTTTGCAATAGTGGTGTTGTTGTGTGCTTCCATAGTAATTCGGTCAAGAACTGGGAGCGAGAAGATGTGGCTGTTGGTTGTGGCACATTTTCACTTTGGCCACGGCCCCATCCTCTGCACGCACCATCACCAGAACGTCCAGTTCCACGTCTCTTGTCACATGCCTTGCCCATTGTAAATGAAGTAAAATAGCTAACACTCGCACTATCAATGGCAAAAGGGTAATAAAAAGGAGATTTGAACCGTGGAAGAGGAAAACCACAGTTCTAGTTCTCTGGCCTACTCCAGAATCTTTTAAACAGATATATTTGTGTCTGAACAGTCAGCGAGACACTCAAACTGTTTTCTCTATGGAAAAAAGGCAAAAAGGTGGATTACACCCAGACTTGAACCGTGGAACAGGAAAACCACAGTTCTAGTTCTGTGGCCTACACCAGAATCTTTTAAACAGATATATTTGTGTCTGAACGGTCAGTGAGACACTCAAACTGTTTTTTTTTATGGAAAAAAGGCAAAAAGGTGGATAACACCCAGATTTGAACCGTGGAAGAGGAAAACCACAGTTCTAATTTCCTGGCGTTTACCAGACTTTTTTAAATAGATATATTTGTGTCTGAACAGTCAGCGAGACACTCAAACTGTTTTTTTATGGAAAAAAGGCAAAAAGGTGGATAATACAGAGATTTGAACCATGGAACTGCAAAACCACAGTTCTAGTTATCTGGCCGAAACCAGACTCTTTTAAACAGATATATTTGTGTCTGAACACTCACTGACACACTCAATTTTTTTTTGTGGGGGGGCAAAAATACCAAAAGGTTAATAAGATGGGTATTTGTACAGTCTGACTGAGGAAAAAATAAAAAAAGAGGATTTAGATGAAAAAAAAAAGGATTTTTCCTGGCCCCTGAGACCTGGGGCTAAGTCTAGCAATTTGAGCAGCAGCACACAGGACTATAATGCAGTGTTTGTTGGTATAATCACTGCGTCTCCTATACAGCCTGCCTGCCTGCCTGATATCTGGGATGGATATTAGTCCTCAGAAGGACTGTTTGTTTGATTTTGCAGGCTTTAGAGACCCTACACTAACTATTTTGCAGTATAAATCTCTCCCTAGCTCAGCAGCACTCTCCCTACTCTTTCTGATCCGGAGCGACTGTGTCCAAGATGGCGGCGCCCGGTTTTAAATACTCGAGGTGACGCTGTGCGGCTAGCCAATCACTGTAATGCCCACAACTAACATGGCTGCGGCATTACAGTGACTGGCTGGCAATCCCTGCATGTTCATTGGCTCTGTAAAGAGCGCCAAACATGCAGGGCGATGACCCGAGCTCCCGCCCGAGTAACCCGAAAATGCTCGGTGCTCGCCGAACATCCCGAGCAGTGAGATGCTCGGGCGAGTGCCGAGCAGTGTCGAGCATGCTCGCTCAACACTAGTACTCACACTTCCTCATTGAGGTTGTTTGTTTTTAATTGGTTTAAATAGTGTCAATATGTTTACTTAATAAACTTTGTATATACTTTTTGGTTAACTCATGGTTTTATGGGCTACACTTATTGGTACTATAGAAATATCTTATGTTCCGGTGCTTCATATTGCACTATAGTAGGTTACAGTTCAGGAGCCTCTCAATGAGCTCATCGACCTGGGGCATCAGATATGCTTTGAACTTGGACACCTCATTCAGCTTCCTGTAGTCATTACAAAACGCGACTCTCCACCCGACTTCGCCACAAGGACATTGGGGCTGGGGCATCAGATATGCGTTGAACTTGGACACCTCATTCAGCTTCCTGTAGTCATTACAAAACGTGACTCTCCACCCAACTTTGTCACAAGGACAGTGGGGCTGGACCAGCCGCTTTTTGACTCCTCGATGACGCAAGGCTCATCATTCTCCTCACCTCCTTGGAGATCACCTCGCGGCGGGCTTCAGGAGTCCGTTACGACTTTTGGCTCACCCTTACATGTGGTTCCATCAGGATTTCATGGTCCACGACCAGTGTACAACCTGGCAGTTCCGAAAACAGGTCCTGGTTCCGCTGAAGCAGCTCTCAACACTGTTGCTTGGGCCGGTGACAGTGTCTCTGCCACTGTGACATCCTCGACCTTAGCTTCAGGATGTGCCCCCTGGCCTTACTTTCCACCTTGGGGATTAACACAATCACCCAGTCGCCAGGGCTAAACTGTCTCAGTCTCGCCTCTTGTGCTTGAAGGAGGCTCTCCCTCCCAATCGGCATCACCCCATGATCTGGTCCTGCATCTGGGCCACATGCACGATGATGCTCCGGTGGGGTGTTACCTTAGCTTCCAAGGTCTCCTTTGCAATGTCCAGAAGTCCCCGAGGGTACCATCCATATAACAGCTCGAATGGCCAGAATCCCGTAGAGGCCTGGGGAACTTCCCTAATCGAGAATAGCAGTTAGGGCAGTAGGCATCCTTCTCCATGACCTTCTTGAGCATGGACTTTAGAGTCTTATTGAACCTCTCCACCAAGCCGTCCGTCTGCTAATGGTACACTGACATCCTGAGTTGTGTAATCTGGAGAGCCTTACACAACTCCCTCATCACATTAGACATAAAATGAGTTCCTTAGTCTGTCAGGATCTCCTTTGGCAGGCCCGTCTGAGAGAAAATATGTACCAGCTCTCGGGCTATACTCTTGGCAGAAGAGTTTCTCAGTGGTACTGCCTCCGGGTTTCATGTCTCTTAGTCCATCACCACTAGAATGTATTGTTGCCCCCTGGCTGACTTAACCAGGGGCCTGACAAAATCCATGGCAATCGGGTCAAATGGGACCTCTATAATGGGCAATGGCACTAGGGCACTGCGGAAGTGGGATACTGGAGCAGTTAGCTGACAGGTAGGACAAGACTGGCAGAAATTAATAATGTCTCGGTGACATCTAGGCCAGTAGAAACTCTGCAGGATCCGCTCTTGGGTTTTGTCTACTCTCAGATGCCCACCTAAGGCATGAGAATGGGCCAAATCTAACACCCTATGCCTATAGGGACCCGGCACCAACAACTGCTCTATCACTTCCCCTCTTGGTTTAGTGACCCGATAAAGCAGCTCCTCATTTAATGTGAAATATGGGAATCTGGTGTCAGACCCCGGCTTTTGAGCAACCCCATTGATCACAGTCACATTATTGTATGCACCCTTCAATGTAAGATCCTGCATTTCAGCGGTACCAAAATTCCCCCCAGAAACCCCCAACTCAGGAATCTCGGCCTCCTGGGTCACCGTCTCGTCCTCATCACCGGCAAGTACACACATGGAGAACTCATCCCTCCGCAATGAGGATTCTTCATGGTGGCACTGGCTCCTGTCTGAGTCACCTGGTACCCCTGCTTTCCGCCATAAATCCAAAAACAGGCTAATGTCCTGCCCTATAATCACCGGGTGTAGCGCATCCTTAACCACTCCGACCTCATGGGACTCAGCCCCACAGTTTGTTTCTACAGTCACTCTGGCAACAGGGTAGTCCTTGGCATCCCCGTGAATACAGCAGATACCCACATTTTTCCCGGGGATCAACTGGTGGTGGACTGTGGCCCTTATCAGAGTCACCAAACTCCCCGAGTCCAAAAGTCCCGACAACAGTACCCCATTTATGGTCACGGGACATGACTGTGGCTCCTCACCGGTCTGATAGTCCACACTGGAGGCAGGGTAGGCATAGTATGAACAGCGCCTCCCTAGGCTGCATTCCATCTGCTTGGAGGACATAGGACACTGGGCGGTTATGTGTCCAGTACCGTGACATCTCCAGCAGATCAAGTCTTTCCCAGCAGCCTTTGGCAACCCCTCAGAAACCCCTTGGGACCTTGGACTTTTCCCAGGTGTGGCTCTACTACCCCTCTGTTAAGGGTTCGGGCTCCTTCTGGGTACCCCAGTATGGGGATGCAACACCGCCTGGCTTCCTTAAGGACCTCTCAACCACCTGGTACCTTTCTACTAGGCCAAACAGGTAGTCTGCATTTCAGGGATCCCCCTGGGCAACCCAGGTCTGCACTGGCCTGGGGAGGGAGTGGATAAACCTGTCCATCTACCATCTGGGCTGGCGTGGAGGACTCCGGCTGCAACCACTTCTATACCTGATGCAGGAGATCGAACATTTAGGAGCAAGGAGGTTTATTTCCGCAATATGCCCAGTGACATTTAGGAGCAAAGAGGTTTATTTCCGCAATATGCCCAGTGGTAGACCCTTTGAGCTCGGACAGACATAGTCACCCTTAAGCGTGCCAGTATGTCAGTTTTTGAAGAAGTTGTCCACTACTTTTCCATTGATGCCCTAGTCATAGGGTAGGGCATCAATGTCTGATCTGCCGGGGTCCGGCACCCCCGCCAATCAGCTGTCATTGGGGACGTCATCGGGGATCCACCCTGCTCAGGGTTTAGCAAACGGTTCTGGTTAGCACGACACCACCTCTCTGAAGTTAGCCTCTCCAGACATACTGAACACCAAATGCCACAGCAGGCCATTTATTTAAACCTCAGACCACACCATGGGGTAGAGATATGGAGAACAACCTTCCACCCGCTCTATGGTTGTTCTCAAAAACCCACCCCTTAAAATGGCTGCTTAACCCCTCACAAGACTTAGTGTGCTGGAGCAAAACTTCTGGGTTTCAAATCACTGAAGCTAATATCCTCAGTGAAACATACGTCCCCTCCAGCACTTTGCCAGTGACTTTGTCACAACATGTTTTGTTATACACATGTATATTTCCTTTTTGTGTATTGGAACAGCACAAAAAACAGAGAAAAAAGGCAAAATGGACATCATTTTACACAAAAATCCAAAAATAGGACCGGACAAAATTGTTGGACCTTCCTAATATTGTGAGTAAACAACTTTGTTTCAAGCACGTGATGATCGTTCAAACTCAACTTGTGGCAAGTAACAGGTGTGGGAAATATGAAAATCACACCTGAAAGGGGGAGTCGTTGATTCAATATTTTGCATTGTGTGTCTACGTGTGACAAAAAGAAAAAGTAGAGAATGCGTGCAGATAAAGATATTTAATCAAGTGATAATATATAGTTTCACAGCTAATTTCTGGAACAAGACAGGTGGGCACAAAAGGGGTCAATGCATAGCTCACACAATTATACAATCAATTGTATACAGCCATAGATCCAAAAATTATATTCTGTATAGTAATTAATTTACAGGACAAATAGCATATTGTAATAAAAATGTACTTAATAGTAAGAAGATTGGATCAATCCACATCAATTGTATATTGCTATAATCACAAATAACCATAATTCTCTACAAACCACAAAGATGGTAAATAATCATGACACAAAAGGACCAATAATAAGTAACCACAAAAGTTAAAGCATTATGTTGCAGATAGAAAATATGGTTAGAAGATACCATGCCCAAATTAGTCACAGTGTAGCTCCATGAGCAGACCCCACAGTGGAAGAATCCCCCATTTAAAAACCCCAACGTACGTTTCCTCTTTTAGTTATAGCTTCATATTTCCCCCCTGATGAAGCTATTCTATTTGAATAAAAAATATTTATTTTATATATTGTCAGAATCTCTTCTTTGTCTGGCGGTCACATGCCGCTATGGACCTTTTTGTGGTATTATAGTTTGGAAGTTGTCTGACTTCATGTTTCTGGACTAAGTTTTGAATTAATTATGTTTTCTGTTCTTTTGTAAACAGACGGTCCGACATATTGGTATTATGGACTTTAAAGCCAGAGAGAATTCCTGGCGATCAAAAGCCTCAGACTTGTTTAGACAAGGGGCCTCCGGTGTCACTCCGGATGTAGCTACTAATCATAAGGACCTTATCAAACATTATAAGAAGGTACTATATAAGAAGACACAATTATGGTGGAACAGGTCTTCCCTAGAAAATTACATGGACAAACAAATTATACCGAGAGGTTTACGTATACAGCTTTTTCCTTCATTTGAATTAGATTAAGAGCCGTTATTAAAAAGATGGATTTCAGCAGCTACCACTTGTTCCTTAGAGTTCATCCAAATCATCATTGACAAAAACTCCATGTCTTTGAAAGAGCTTGATGAAGAAATTGAGGAATTAGAAAAATCTCTAATAAAAGATATCCCGGAGGATAATTTTGACAAAATGATTGTAGAGATTAACAGAGAGGTAGACAAGTGGGAACAGGAAATAAGTCTCAACAAATGAAAAAAATATCAAAGAGACAGCAAGGACTATGACAGTGGCAATATTTTCCGCTGGCAAAATAAAAAAGATAATAAAAACAGTAATGGGAATCCAAATTTGAGAAAGACGAAGGGAACCTTCAAAAACCCCTCTGAAAGCTCATATCCATCTCTAACAGATGTGTCGTCAAGCGACAATGAGGGCACTAACACAGAAACAGTAGGTGCAAGTGGCAGACCAGCTAAACGACTTCCGGATATCTTTACGAGATCCAGGTGACTAATGATGACCGCCAAAAGGTAATCAATCTGTCTGAGCATGTGTGACGCCTCTACTCGAAAGCCCTTTTCTTTACCCTGGGAGAAGGGGGACTCGGAGTCGGGTCCTGAGATGGAGAGATGGGGTGCAGCCGTGGCCCGGACCCGACCCGTGCTCAGGGCCTTCACATTAAAAGGATGGTGTGGGCTTATCCGGGTTGAGTGGCTGATTCCGACTACGCCACTTGTGGCACCTGGTGAATGCCACCAGCGCCGCTGCAGTCCGCTGAGGCATGGTGTTATGGTGGCCATAGTTATTACTACTCCCCACAGGCGGAGCAGGGCCTCAGGGCAGGTAGAGACAGGATGGAGGGGGTAGTAGTAGAGGAGCACGGGTGCCGCGTCGTGCGGTGTAGTGCAGAATAAATAGTCCGGAGGCCATAGGGGTGAACTTCCAAGGCTTTACTCACATTAGAGATGGCAGAAGGAAGGTGACTCCCTGCTCCCCGCGGAGTCCTGAGGTCACCAGGGACGGGGGTCCGACAACCTCCGAGCAAGTCCAGCATTCCATCGGGATCTCGCACCAGAGTGTTCCTGAACTACAGACCGTATCCTTTCCCGTCTGTGTGTGTGTACATAGGCCGGGTCTCCCTCTGAGCTCCTCTCAGAACAAGGGCACGGGTGGCAGCTCCGCTCCTTCCGATACCCGATGGGATCCTCAGGGCCTACCGGGCTTTCCCAACCAAGACATGGAGCAGCAAGGTCGGGTGTCGGGGGCCGGTACCCCTCTTGCAGCCGGACTCCCTCTGAATATATCAGGTGGTGAGGACAGGTGGCGTACACCGCTCCATCTGCATCCTCCCTGGGATCCATTTGCTGTGGAGCTACACTCCTAAGCTCCGGGCCCTCTTGGTCGTGGTCCTTGACCGGGTTGAGACATTCCTCGTCTGCAACCTGCCCCTCGACCCAAGGCCAAGGTACGAGGGCTGTGTCTCCATCCGCTGCAGGTCCACACAGGATCCACGTTCAGGGTGGGAGATCACAGGACTTCACAGTCCAAAGACAGTCAAAGCACTTGACTAACCAGGACCAGCAAAAGACAGAAAAGGACCAAAACCAAAGATGGCTTTTTATTAAATATGAAATTTACAGTGTCACTAAATTGTAAGTCCTCCACCCTCACCCACTAACTGGTTCCCCTAACTCTTGGTTCCCCAGTCTCCCTGTAACCAGGAGGGCAGCACCTAGTGCATACTAGCCCCCTCTGGTGGAGAAATGTGGTGTTGGATGCAAAGGTTGGGTCCCGACCATCACGCTGTTCTTACCTCAGAGGAGGAACACTACACTTCACTAGAGAAGTGCAGCATCCCTGTGGCGGTCGAACCCTCAGGGGCGCCACACATGCATTGACATCCTGCCAACTTAAATTATTACAAAAAGGGCTAACTTTTTCCCCCACATCTCATTTAGATCCGTTCACGACGGTAAAAGATCTACACCTATTTGCAAGGAAATTAATCCTTAACCCCTTAACAACATTTGACGTACTAATACGCGTCTGTGCCCTGGGACTTAAGAGCCAGACCCGTATTAGTACGTCATGGCGATCGCGCGCGCACACAGGCTGTGCGGGCGCGATCACCGCCGGGTGTCAGCTGATTGTCACAGCTGACACCCGATACTATGTGCAGGTAGCGGTCCTGCACCGCTCCCAGCACATTAACCCCCGCGATGCTGCGATCGAAGTCGATCGAAGTCGATTGCAGCATTGCGGGGGCAAGGGGAGGTGATCGCAGATACTCACCTCCTCTTCCGGCTTCCAGCGCTGTCTGCAAAGGCTTCCCGGGTGTTGCCATGACGACCCGATGTCGTCATGACAACATCCGGGTCACCAGACAGCAGGAAGATTGTTTGGACATGCGCAGTGCATCTCCAAACTATCTTCTCCCTGTCCAGCGCTGACAGCCTGCATAGCACAGGGATGGTGCTGCATTCCTGTGCCATGCAGGCGATCAGAGAAAAAAAAGTGAAAGTCCCAGAGTGGGACAAAGTAATAAAGTATATAAACTTTCAGAAAGTGAAAAAAAAAATAAAAAAAAAATTGCAAAAATATAAAAAATAAAATAAAAAAAATAATCCACCAAAAATAAAAATATAATGTACCCATCAATAAATATTATTATAAAAAAAAACAAACAAAAAAACAATAAAAGTACACATATTTGGCATTGCCGCGTCCGGAACAACCTGACCTATAAAACTGTCCCGCTAGTTAACCCCTTCAGTGAACACGGTAAAAAAAAAAAAAAAAAAACGAAGCAAAAAACAATGCTTTATCACCATACCGCCAAACAAAAAATGGAATAACACGCGATCAAAAAGACAAATATAAATAAAAATGGTACCGCTGAAAACGTCATCTCGTCCCGCAAAAAACAAGCTGCCACACAGCTCCATCAGCTGAAAAATAAAAAAGTTATAGCTCTCAGAATAAAGCTATGCTAAAAAATAATTTTTTCTATAAAATTGCTTTTATTATGTAAAAGTGCAAAACATAGAAATACGATATAAATGTGGTACCGCTGTAAACGTACTGACCCGAAGAATAAAGCTGCCTTATCAATTTTACCACACGCAGAACAGAATAAAAAAAAAAAAAAAAAAAAACAATTCCTGAATTGTTGGTTTTTGTTTATTCTGCCTCCCAAAAATCGGAATAGAAAGCGATCAAAAAATGTCACGTGCCTGAAAATGGCACCAATAAAAACGTCAACTCATCCCGCAAAAAACAGGCTGTCACATGACTGTCTGCCAAAATCTGGAAAAATTATAGCTCTCAAAATATGGCGATGCAAAAACTAGATTTTACAAAAAATGCGTCTTTTAGTGTGTGACAGCTGTCAGTCATAAAAACCCCATATGATTCTGGTATTGCTGTAATCACACCGACCCGAAGAATAAAGTCGTCTAATCACTTATACCGCACGAGGAACGGCGTCAAAAATAAACTCTTGGGTTAGGATTGGGCTAGGGTTAGGGCTGGGTTTGGGGTTAGGGTTGTGCTAGGGTTAGGGTTGTGCTACGGTTAGGGTTGTGCTAGGGTTAGGGCTGGGGTTGGGGTTAGGGTTGGGGATAGGGTTGTGATGGGGTTTGGATTTTTTTCAAAAGTAAGAAAAAAAGATGACGATATGGCGACTAGTGTTGAGCGCAAGTGCTCGCTACTTGAGTTTGCATCGGGTGCTCTGGTATGCATCGAGTATCGTGGGTATTTGAGTGACATGCTCGAGTCTCTGCCCCATATGCTTCGCGGCCAAAAAAACTTTACGGGGATTGCCTGCCATGCACGAGCGATCCCCGCATGTTTTTTTTTGGGTGTCTAATTACCGTGAAACATGCGGAGCAGGGACTCGAGCATGTCACTCGAACACACGCTGTACATGGTGCATACCTGAGTTCCCAATGCAAACTCAAGTAGCGAGAACTTGCGCTCAAGACTAATGACAACTTATTCAATATGATGACCTAATGTAAACAAATTCTGTGTCGTACCTCGGGGTTCAAAATGTTCACTATACACCTTAATAAAATCCTTGAGGGGTATAGTTTCCAAAATGGGGTCACTTGTGGGGGAGCTCCACTGTTTAGGCACATCACGGGCTCTCCAAACGCGACATGGTGTCCGCTAACAAATTGAATGGAAAATCGGCTCAAATTGTTAGCGGACGCCATGTTGCGTTTGGAGAGCCCCTGCGTGCCCAAACATTGGAGCTCCCCCACAAGTGACCCCATTTTGGAAACTAGACCCCCCAAGGCACCTATCTAGATGCATAGTGAGCACTTGGAACCCCAGGTGCTTCACAAATTGATTCATAAAAATGAAAAAGTTTTTTTTTTTTTCACTTTTCATTTTTACGAATCAATTTGTGAAGCACCTGGGGGTTCCAAGTGCTCACTATGCATCTAGATAGGTGCCTTGGGGGGTCTAGTTTCCAAAATGGGGTCACTTGTGGGGGAGCTCCAAAGTTTGGGCACACAGGGGCTCTCCAAACGCAACCTGGTGTCCGCTAACAATTTGAGCCGATTTTCCATTCAATTTGTTAGCGGATACCATGTTGCATTTGGAGAGTCCCTGTGTGCCAAAACATTGGAACTCCCCCACAAGTGACCCCATTTTGGAAACTAGACCCCCCAAGGCACCTATCTAGATGCATAGTGAGCACTTGGAACCCCTAGGTGCTTCACAAATTGATTCGTAAAAATGAAAAAATGAAAAAAACAACACTTTTTCATTTTTACGAATCAATTTGTGAAGCACCTAGGGGGTTCCAAGTGCTCACTATGCATCTAGATAGGTGCCTTGGGTGGTCTAGTTTCCAAAATGGGGTCACTTGTGGGGGAGCTCCAATGTTTGGGCACACAGGGGCTCTCCAAACGTAACATGGTGTCCGCTAACAATTTGAGCCGACAATTTGTTAGCGGATACCATGTTGCATTTGGAGAGTCCCTGTGTGCCCAAACATTGGAGCTCCCCCACAAGTGACCCCATTTTGGAAACTAGACCCCCCAAGGCACCTATCTAGATGCATAGTGAGCACTTGGAACCCCCAGGTGCTTCACAAATTTATTCATAAAAATGAAAAAGTGTTTTTTTTCACTTTTTCATTTTTACGAATCAATTTGTGAAGCACCTGGGGGTTCCAAGTGCTCACTATGCATCTAGATAGGTGCCTTGGGGGGTCTAGTTTCCAAAATGGGGTCACTTGTCAGGGAGCTCCAATGTTTGGGCACACAGGGGCTCTCCAAACGCAACATGGTGTCCGCTAACAATTTGAGCCTATTTTCCAATTTGTTAACGGATACCATGTTGCATTTGGAGAGTCCCTGTGTGCCCAAACATTGGAGCTCCCCCACAAGTGACCCCATTTTGGAAACTAGACCCCCCAAGGCACCTATCTAGATGCATAGTGAGCACTTGGAACCCCCAGGTGCTTCACAAATTGATTCGTAAAAATGAAAAAGTGTTGTTTTTTTAATTTTTTCATTTTTACGAATCAATTTGTGAAGCACCTGGGGGTTCCAAGTGCTCACTATGCATCTAGATAGGTGCCTTTGGGGGGTCTAGTTTCCAAAATGGGGTCACTTGTGGGGGAGCTCCAATGTTTGGGCACACAGGGACTCTCCAAACACAACATGGCGTCTGCTAATTATTCAAGCAAATTTTACAATCAAAAAGTCAAATGGCGCTCCTTCCCTTCCGAGCCCTGCCGTGCGCCCAAACATTTTTTTTCCCCACATATTGGGTATCTGCATGCCCAGGGGAAATTGCACAACAAATTTTGGGGTTCATTTTTTCTTGTTACCCCTGTGAAAATAAAAAAAATTGGGTCTAAATTAACATTTTTGTGAAAAAAGTTAAATGTTCATTTTTTTCTTCCACATTCCAAAAATTCCTGTGAAGCACCTGAAGGGTTAATAAAGTTCTTGAATGTGGTTTTGAGCACCTTGAGGGGTGCTGTTTTTAGAATGGTGTCACTTTTGGGTATTTTCTGTCATAAAGACCTCTCAAAGTGACTTCAAATGTGATGTGGTCCCTAAAAAAATGGTTTTGTAAATTTTGTTGGAAAAATTAGAAATCGCTGGTCAACTTTTAACCCTTATAGCTCCCTAACAAAAAAAAATTTTGGTTCCAAAATTGTGCTGATGTAAAGTAGACATGTGCGAAATGTTATTTATTAACTCTTTTGTGTGACATATCTCTCTGATTTAAGGGCATAAAAATTCAAATTTTGAAAATTGCTAAATTTTCTAAATTTTCACCAAATTTCCGTTTTTTTCACAAATAAACGCAAGTGATATCGAAGAAATTTTACCACAATCATGAAGTACAATATGTCACGAAAAAACAGTCTCAGAATCAGGGGGATCCGTTGAAGTGTTCCAGAGTAATTACCTCATAAAGTGACAGTGGTCAGAATTGTAAAAATTGGCCTGGTCATTAACGTGCAAACCACCCTCGGGGCTTAAGGGGTTAAAAAACTGTATTTCAAAAAAGAACCCAGTAATAATCTCTCTATGTGAGAGTGTCAAATGTGGTAACAGCAGGAGAGCACTAGGACCCTGTGACTTTTGCCTGGCTGAGCTCAGAGGAGGGGCAATGCAAGAATCTGTGTGTGTTCTAAGAGCGTCTGATGTGTGACAGTCTAGACAGGAAGTCTGTGAGAAGGAGCTGCAACAAGATGCTGCCTTCATACTCTTCCCTGTGGAGTTTGTTTACCCTTTTCTCTGTTTAAGAACAAGTGCTGAGCTGGGAAAGCTGTGTGGCTCTGTGAAGTTTTTTGGAAGTCCATGATAAGTGGATTAGAGACTTTGTGCTGAAGGAGTCATGTGTCGAGTGATAAACGAAGGGACTCAGGAATCCATTTCTGTGACGGAGCACATGGTTGGTGTACTGGATAAGAGTGAGAGACTTCGGGAGAAAAGAAGGTTTCTGGTGCCATTTCCACTGAGAGGATATTGACAAGACTTTGTGAAGAGATCTTCCCAGACCCTAATCTGAGGCTACAGGACTAAAGTCCCCGGCGTGTGGGCTCGGCATCGGCCGACAAGACAAGGAATTTTTGCTGTTTTTTGTGAACTTTGTTTTTGTTTTGGCGCCAAAGTTTTCCGGGACTAGCTGCAGCCACCGCGATTCACAGGCCTGTGATAGACTGCATCTGAGGTTAACGGTACCATAACTTTAAGATACCCGGGTATCCTGATAATAAGGGTATAAGAGCAATTGATATAGTTTCATGCATTATTATTGTTCATAGTGGTAGGATTGTATTCAGTGTGCCATCTCAGGGGGTCCCCATATACCGCCCTCACTAGTCTGACACTGTGTTTAGATTGTTCCAGATCACTAGAATAATTCACATAAGCTGGAAACCTTGAGATTGGCACATTGATTTCAGCTTTTGCTGATTGTGTGTATTTAGTAGAGACAGTGTCCCAGGCAGAACCTGAGACTGATTCATTCAATACTGAATTTTAGTCTAATCCCTGTTTTAGTAAAGGAAGTGTTGTTTATTTCTGTCTCTGTCTCAGTTTGTGACTCACTGGATCTCTCTCGGACCTCCGGTCATTACATTTTTGGCTTAGTCGGCAGGATCCAGTGCTTGTCATGGACGGAGGCGAGGGAAGAAATGACTGTGCCGCACCAGCAGCCCCCCCGCTGGTAGCGGAACCTCTGGCAGCCGCGACGACTGTGGGAGGATATGTGCCGGTAGGAGCTTTACTCCAGCACATGCCGAAATACGACGGGCGTAACATGCCGTTGCAGGATTGGGCTGAGAGGGTTCGGAGTTTGCTGCGGATGTGTAATCTGGCCCCCGAATTACGGGCAGAGTTGCCATTAAATGCACTAGAGGGCGACGCTAGGCGGATGGTGATGGTACATCCAGAGTCAGAGAGGAGCACGTTAGAGAAAATCTTGGAACTGTTAGAAGGGGGTTCAGGAGGCCGGGCTCTTGTGTCCCAGCTTCGTTCCTTGTTTTTCAATCGGCCACAAAGGGAATGTGAGACTTTGATGCAGTATTCGAACACTTTACAGGAAACGTTGAATGAGGTGCAGCGACTAGACCCAGGGGCCATGGGGGCATTCCGAGAGGTAGACCGCTTACTCCGGGATCAATTTATAACGGGATTAGCCAATAGACTCCTTGGAGACAAACTGATGGAGATGTCCCGAGCTACCCTGGAATTATCCTTCTGGCAGATTTATCGGGCCGCGGTGGAAAGGGAGGAGGAGTCTAATCTGGTGGCCGAGGGGGCAGTGGACATTGCACAGCGGGAAGGAGGTCTGGCGCCAGTTTCAGGAGGGGGCGGACTGGTAAACGTTGTACAGGCTCTGCGTGCCGAACTCAAGGAGCTAAAGCAGGAGGTGTCTAAACTCAGAGCTGGGCCGGTCCCTACTCCTACGGAAGGGCCACCCGCCCCGTCCTCTGGAATGGTGGTTCCACAGTCTGCCAGGTCACCCCCCTCGAATGATCCAAGTTCTCGTCCACGAGGAGCAGTCACCTGCTGGAGGTGTGGGCGTCAGGGACACACCTCCCGGTACTGCCGGATGTCTGCAGCCCCGGAGCCTCCTTCGCCGGCGTTAAACTCCCAGCCGCTGCCATGAGAGGGCGAGCAGCAGCGATCCACCCCCCACAAAGCCCTCGACGGGAAGAACAAGATTTGTTCGCATGCAGTCCAGTGCTGGAAGCAGAGTTTGAAGGGCGGAAGATGAGATGCTTGGTCGACACAGGATCCGAATGTACCATAATGCCCTTAGAGGTGTACGAAAGGCACTTCAGTCAACTCGTGGTTCCCAAGGACGGCGAGTGATAAGGCTTACAGCCGCTAACAATGGCCAACTGACAGTGAAGGGGATCGTGTGGATGCAACTGAAAATGTTTGGTCAAGAGCTGGGTCAGAAAGGGATAGTGCTGGTGGACCACCCTCCCAGAAGAGGGATGGAGGTGACGCTTGGAATGAACGTTCTGCGAGATTTAAATCATCGAATGTATGCCAGTGAGGGACCCCGATACTGGGCGCGTGCTACCCACCATCGACCCACCCAGAGAATGTTACACCGTCTAGTGCTGAGTTGCGATCTCCTGAAGAGTGCGGTCCCTGGGGGTCGGGTGGGCCTGGTCCGAGTGCCGTCGCGGACCACGATCTCGATAGCGCCCCGGCATGAAGAACTCTTAATGCTACCGGTGGGGGCTGCGCAGAGACTAAATGGGCTTGAAGTACTCATCGAGCCAGCCCCAGAGAAGTCCTCGTTCGCCAAGGCGCATGTGTCCCGGTCTCTGGCGATTGTGAAGAATGGACGGGTGCCAGTCAGATGTATCAACGTTTTAGATGAGGCTGTTGCAATTCCTGCTGGGACCATTCTGGCTGAATTGTTCGTGCCAGCAGGGAAGGTGCCTGATAAGACAGTGTTTGAACTTCGCCCAGATGAACAGTCTTCCTGGACATTCGCGATCAAAGTAGGCAAGACCGAATCTCCTACCGAAGAATGGAATGGTCGTGTGATCATGGACCAGATGGGAGTGGATCGGGAGAAACTGACCCCCGTGCAATTGGAGCAGCTGGAGAAGGTCTTGTGGGAACATCAAGAGACCTTTTCGCGAAATGCGGAGGATTTCGGTTGTTCTCGGGCGATTGAGCATGAGATTCCCACAGGGGATACTCCTCCTATTAGGGAACGTTATCGTCAAATCCCCCCAACGCTCTATCAAGAGGTGAAGCGCATGGTGGCCAGTATGCTTGACAACCTAGTGATCCGAGAAAGCCAGAGCCCCTGGGCGGCCCCTGTGGTCTTGGTGCGGAAGAAGGATGGGACCCATCGGGTTTGTGTGGACTATCGCAAATTGAATGCTCACACGGTGAGGGAAGCATATCCATTACCTTGCATAGAAGAGTCTCTGTCGGCATTGGGTCGGGCCAAATATTTCTCGACGTTGGATTTAGCAAGTGGCTATTGGCAGGTACCAATGGCCGAAAAAGATCGAGCCAAGACGGCGTTTGTCCTACCAATGGGGCTCTTTGAAATCAACCGGATGCCCTTCGGGCTCATTAACGCCCCGGGAACTTTTCAGCGCCTGATTGAACATTGCTTTGGCGATCTGAATGTTGAATCAGTCCTGATATACCTAGATGACATTGTGGTGTTCGGGGCCTCATTTGAAGACCATCTTGAGAAGTTACGTCAAGTTCTCCGGCGGCTCAGTTGTTATGGCCTAAAAATAAAACCAAAGAAGTGCCAACTGTTACAGAGTCAGATTGAGTATCTAGGTCACGTGGTGACTCCGGACGGGGTTCTGCCCGCGACCAGTAAGGTCATGGTTGTGCAGGAGTGGCCGCCCCCCCGTACCCTGCGAGAGGTTCGGGCCTTCTTAGGTTTAGCGGGGTACTATCGGCGATTTGTACCTAAGTTTTCACAAGTAGTGAGTCCCCTGAATGAGCTCTTAAGAGGGACGGCACAAGGCCCCCAAAATCGCCCCATCCCATGGGGACCCCAGCAGCGAAAGGCATTTGAGGAGGTGAAGGCCGCCCTAACGAGTGCTCCGTTGTTAGCGTATGCCCGGTTCGATTCCCCTTTCCTGTTATATACCGATGGCAGTCTGCATGGGCTGGGGGCGGTACTATTACAAGTGCAGGATGGTCAGGAGCGAGTAATCGCCTATGGCAGCAGGTCTTTAAGAGACACTGAACGCAACCCAGCTAACTACAGTTCGTTTCGCCTAGAGCTACTGGTCCTGGTGTGGGCGATGACGGAACGCTTTGCCGAGTATTTAATGGGAGCTGAGGTGCTGGTCATGACTGATAATAACCCTCTGGCTCACCTAGAAAACGCAAAGCTGGGAGCGTTGGAGCAGCGGTGGGTCGCTCGCCTTGCTAAGTTTAACTATCGAATTAAGTTTCGATCTGGGCGGGAAAACGGAAATGTGGATGCACTCTCAAGGGTGCCCCTTGGGTCCTCGGGGGAAAATGTTGATGACCAGCTTGAGGACACTGAAACCCCTGACTTAGGGCAGGTACCTATCTTCCGAAGTGTGGTACATCCAAGTGGCGTGGCATCAGGGATGCCGTGTGTTCTGGGAAAAACACCCTCGGATTGGGCAAAGGACCAGAACGATTGCTCTGATATTGCACTAGTGCGCAGTTGGGTACAAAACGGGGTCTGGCCGCGTGCAGAGGAAAAGGCCCAGCTGTCCGTGGAAGGAGTGAAACTACTGCGACAGTGGGATAAGTTGTGCATGGAACAGGGCCTCTTGTACCGTAAGGTGTACCTGCCATCTGAGCTGTAGCACCGGTACCAGCTAGTAATTCCTATGGGGATGGGTCCGGTGTTCGCTCGCGAGGCGCATGAGAAGGGGGCCCACTTTGGGAGTGAAAAGACACTCCAGTGGCTACAGCGAGTCCTCTATTGTCCTGAATTGGGGGAGATGGTGACAGAGGCGTGTCGGCAGTGTCGGGTCTGTGCGCTCAATAAGAGCCCTGAGCAGCGGGAGCCCACGCAGTCAAGTAAGACTTCCGCTCCTTTAGAGCTGCTCATAATTGACTATGTCCTGATAGGATACTCAACGTCTGCGTGTTCCTATTGCTTGGTAATGACAGACCACTTCACCAAGTATGCTGTAGCAGTGCCGACAAGAGATCAGATGGCGGAGTCGGCAGCGGAAGGCGTGTGTCGATATTTCATTCAGGTGTTTGGGTGTCCGCAAAGAATACACTCGGATCAAGGGGCATGTTTTCAGGGGGCATTGATGAAGGAGCTGTACCAGCTGTATGGTGTCGCACAGTCGAGAACGACACCTTACCATCCCCAAGGTAACGGAGCTTGTGAGCGCTTTAATCGGACTCTGTTGCAGATGTTGAGGACATTGGAGGGTAAACAACAGGTACGCTGGCCTGAGTATCTTACCGAATTGATGTGAGCCTACAATAATAGAGTGCACAGCACTACTGGCTACTCACCACACATGTTGATGTTCGGGAGGCCAGGGCAGGACATTGAGGATTTGAGCATGCCAGATCCCTCCTCCAATCCCCCTCAGACCGCATCAGAATGGGTTCGGGAACACCGGCGGCGATTGAGGGTGGTGTATCAGGTAGTGGGTGATCGACTAAGTCAGGTGACCCATAGGGACACGCGCCCCGTGCAAACCGAGCCTTTCTCCCAGGGGGATAGAGTGTTCGTGAGAATCAAACGACGGTTCAAAAAGCTGAGTGAACAGTGGGAGGCGACTCCATACCTGGTAAAAAAATGGCTGAGCCCTGAGATTCCAGTCTATGAGGTCGAACCGGTGGGGACAGGGGGACCATCCCGTAATCTTCATCGTAACATGCTACAACGGTGCTGGTTTAAAGATGCCGTCCCCGTTTCCCCGGATCCACAGGCCGTGTCCTGAGGGGGGGTGTCCCTAATGCTCTTGAATTTGATGGTGGGTCTGCCTCCGCCCCTGCTTACTTGCCCCCTGCGATTGATCTGTCCCCGTGTGGAGAGAGTATTGAGAATGTGGTATGTCCTTCAGAGAATGGGGAATCAGGTCAGTTACCTGATCCGTATGATGTGGCACAGGGCGCCACACCTCAGGAGGGAGCAGCCTCATTAGCTCCCATTGAAGAGACTTCTGCTCCCTCGGGAGCCGAGCCTGTTGGGGTGGGTTTCAGGAGAACTACTCGACCTACGGCGGGTATACCTCCACAACGCTATGCACAAGACGACTTTGAGTGGGGAGGTGTGTCGAGGACGCCAACCTCTAGTGGGGTGGCATGTGAGAGTGTGAAATGTGGTAACAACAGGAGAGCACTAGGACCCTGTGACTTTTGCCTGGCTGAGCTCAGAGGAGGGGCAGTGCAAGAAACTGTGTGTGTTCTAAGAGTGTTTGATGTGTGACAGTCTAGACAGGAAGTCTGTGAGAAGGAGCTGCAACAAGATGCAGTCTTCACACTCTTCCCTGTGGAGTTTGTTTACCCCTTTCTCTGTTTAAGAACAAGTGCTGAGCTGGGAAAGCTGTGTGGCTCTGTGAAGTTTTGTGGAAGTCCATGATAAGTGGATTAGAGACTTTGTGCTGAAGGAGTCATGTGTCGAGTGATAAACGAAGGGACTCAGGAATCCATTTCTGTGACGGAGCATGTGGTTGGTGTACTGGATAAGAGTGAGAGACTTCGGAGGAAAGAAGGTTTCTGGTGCCATTTCCACTGAGAGGATATTGACAAGACTTTGTGAAGAGATCTTCCCAGACCCTAATCTGAGGCTACAGGACTAGAGTCCCCAGCGTGTGGGCTCGGCATCGGCCGACAAGACAAGGAATTTTTGCTGTATTTTGTGAACTTTGTTTTTGTTTTGGCGACAAAGTTTTCCGGGACTAGCTGCATCCACCGCGATTCACAGGCCTGTGATAGGCTGCATCTGAGGTTAACGGTACCATAACTTTAAGATACCCGGGTATCCTGATAATAAGGGTATAAGAGCAATTGATATAGTTTCATGCATTATTATTGTTCATAGTGGTAGGATTGTATTCAGTGTGCCATCTCAGGGGGTCCCCATATACCGCCCTCACTAGTCTGACACTGTGTTTAGGTAAAATTGTTCCAGATCACTAGAATAATTCACATAAGCTGGAAATCTTGAGATTGGCACATTGATTTCAGCTTTTGCTGATTGTGTGTATTTAGTAGAGACAGTGTCCCAGGCAGAACCTGAGACTGATTCATTCAATACTGAATTTTAGTCTAATCCCTGTTTTAGTAAAGGAAGTGTTGTTAATTTCTGTCTCTGTCTCAGTTTGTGACTGACTCGATCTCTCTCGGACCTCCGGTCATTACATCTACATTAGAAGAGAAAGAGGCACTCCGGATATTAGAATCCTTGTTGGAGGAGAGTAACGATGATGAGGTGAGTAATTTTCCATCATCATTGTTTACCACATCAAAAAAATTTCCTCCATTGAGTATTTGTCCTGCGGTGGAAGTATTCACCAAACTAGTAACGGCGGACATTGAAGCCTTTGGTCATAAACCAGGTTGGGCCTCTAATTTAACGGCATTAGAAAGAAAAGCAGTAAAAGAATTACAATCCCTCAAAAATGTCGTTTTAAATTAGCAAATAAAGGGGGAAATTTGGTATTGTGGCCCACGTCACTATAGGAAAAGCAAGCATATACTCTCCTCAACGTGCCTCATTGCTATAAAAAAATAGCTTTTAACCCTCTTATCAATTTCCAAACTGAATTAGTATCCATTTTGCAAAAAGCTTTTGAGGAGGGAATTATCCCTAAGAAAATGCTGGATAGCATTAGTAAGTTACAACCCAAACTCCCAACATTCTATCTGATTCCTAAAATACATAAGAATCCCATTGATCCTCCCGGTAGACCTATAGTAGCAGGAAATGGGGGCCTTTGTGAGATTATCTCACAATTCATTGACCATTACTTAAAACCATTGGTACCCTCTTTGCCTTCCTATATACAAGATACCACAGCGGCCCTACAGAGACTGAATCACCTCTACTTGGACAAAAATATGATTATGGTTTCAGCAGACGTGGAGGCCCTATACACATCCATTAGACATGAAGATGGATTGAGAGCAGCTGCTTTTTATTTAAAATCAAGTAATCTGCGTCCGGCCTTGGTAGAGTTGATCCTCACCCTCTTGGAATATGTCCTTAAACACAATATCTTCACGTTCAACAATAGTACATATCTACAATTGCAGGGGACTGCGATGGGGGCCTGTTGTGCCCCTTCATATGCCAACCTGTTTTTGGAAGCGTGGGAGAGGGACATATTGCAGAGGGATGACATTGCAGGGATTGACTTTATTCAGGGCTGGATGCGATATATTGATGACATTTGGTTTTTGTGGGAGGGCTCAGTTGTGGATTTAGAAAGACTCATGGCGAGGTTAAATAATAATCAGTTGAACATCAAACTGACTTATAAATGTGGAAGAGATTTGGATTTTTTGGATCTGAAAATTGTGGTTTCCGGGGACGGTAGGATAACAACAGATGTCTACAGGAAACCAACATCTACAAACTCTTTTCTTCATGCAACATCATCCCATCCTCCATCTACCATCAGGGGAATACCTATGGGTCAATTTTTGAGAGCCAAAAGAATATGTTCAGAAGGCAATGATTTTGAGAATCAAGCGGTAGACCTAAGGAATCGCTTTTTAGACAGGGGATACAGTCGACGTTCCATTAATAAAGGATATAAAAGAGCTAAATATATCCCTAGAGAGAAATTGATTTATGGTAAGTATGAAGAAAAAAAGTGGACTAATTCAGATAATCAGGTACGCTTTATCTCCACCTATAGTGATCGGTGGCAGGACCTAAGAGAGATTCTGTCAAGACACTGGAAAGTCCTTCATACTGATCCCATCCTTCAAAAAATTATCTCTCCAGCTCCATCCATGGTAGCCAAGAGAAGTCAAAATCTAAAAGATCTCCTAGTGCACAGTCATTATGCCCCTGTGAGTAATCCCAGGAAACATGACTTAAAAATGGGATTCTTTCCTTGTGGCCTTTGTAAAACCTGTTCAAATTTACACAAATCGGTTAGTTTTGAAAATTTTAATGGAACTAAGCATTTTCAGGTTAGGAAATATCTTACATGTTCGTCAAAAGGGGTCATCTATTATGCCAAGTGTCCATGCAATCTTATTTATATAGGCCTCACTACTCGAGAGTTGAAAATAAGGGTCAGAGAACACGTGAGAGACATTAAAAAGGCCAAGACCATAGATGATTGGAACCTGTTAAAAACACTACCACGCCATTTCAAATTGTACCATAAATGTAACCCTGTTGGCCTTAAGATTAAGTACATTGACCAGGTCACGATGGGGGTAAGAGGGGGGGATTTAGGTAAACTTCTGGCCCAATATGAAAGCCGATGGATCTACCGTCTTGGTACCCTCACCCCACAAGGTCTTAATGAGAACCTTGGTTTTGGGTCCTTTTTGTAGCTACTTTGAGAGGTTCTTTTTTTAAAATGGTATGTATTCACTTTTTAATATGTTTTGTGAGTCTGATTTTTTATTTTTTTATTTACAGTACACATACCTGTAAGTATAATTGAAGCAGATGCCGCATATATGGGAGCCTAGCTTGCCCAGTCAGGGGGTGACTTTCCATCCGAATCTCAAAAACGGAAGAAATACTCTGGCTGAATACACCAAACATCGTATGGACGAATGTTCCCCTATACATTTTTTTCTGTTGGACTTTTTGTTCCTCCTTCCCTTGCCTCCCCCCATTCATTGCCCCCCCCTTCCCCCTTCCCCCCCCCCTCCCTGACCTAGTATGGGCCTCATTTGCACGTCTGCACTTTTTGGTTAGCAGCTCCTCATCATGCACTTTGTGCATAAACACTTTCTTCATAACCAATCACTTTTTTCGGAACTTTCCCTCCCCCCTTTTTTATAGGCGATCCTTGGACTGGACCTCCGTTTATCCTTTGGATGTTTGCACTAAATTATGCACTCGGCACTTTATATGTCTAAAATATTTTCTTAAATAAATGCATTTCGTCTGGCATTTCCTTTCCTGCATTTTCCTTCTCAGTAGGCACATCAGCACTTTAGCAACTCTCACTGGATTCACACCCTTTATTTATTACATTTTAATAACGATTTTTACTGCAAAGTATATTTCCTATGAAATTCATTATGGTGTGTAACGGGTCTGGGAGGCGGAACCTCTGAGCAACTATACAAGGGGGTGGTCCTTGTAAGGAAGCGGGTGGCGCCCAGGGAAGATGGGCAGGTAGTCACAGCAAGTGACCGGGGCAGTCTCTGGGTAAACGGGCAGGAGGTCACGGCAAGTGACCGGGACAGTCTCTGGGTAACGGGCAGGTGGTCACGGCAAGTGACCGGGACAGTCTCTGGATAACGGGCAGGTGGTCACGGCAAGTGACCGGGACAGTCTCTGGGTAACGGGCAGGTGGTCACGGCAAGTGACCGGGGCAGTCTCTGGGTAAAGGGCAGGTACGACCTGTGACGGCTGAGCCTCCAGGTAGGCTAGCAGGCGAGTAGCAGATGTGTGCTCCCAGGTGAGCAGGCGAGAGTCTCTGGACAGGCAGGTGGTCACAGCACGTGACGGCGGAGCCTCCAGGTAGGCTAGCAGGCGAGTAGCAGATGTGTACTCCCAGGTGAGCAGGCGAGAGTCTCTGGACAGGCAGGTGGTCACAGCACATGACGGCGGAGCCTCCAGGTAGGCTAGCAGGCGAGTAGCAGATGTGTGCTCCCAGGTGAGCAGGCGAGAGTCTCTGGACAGGCAGGTGGTCACAGCACGTGACGGCGGAGCCTCCAGGTAGGCTAGCAGGTGAGTAGCAGATGTGTGCTCCCAGGTGAGCAGCCGAGAGTCTCTGGACAGGCAGGTGGTCACAGCACGTGACGACGGAGCCTCCAGGTAGGCTAACAGGCAGGCAGCAGATGAGCGCTCCCAGGTGAGCGGGCAAGCTGGTCCATAGACAGACTGACTGGTGTCGGAAGGCAGACCGTCGGACCTCAGGCTAGCAAGCAGGTAAGCGGATAACAGGCAGGAATCAGACAGCAAACTGGCAGGAAACTGGCAGGTAACTGGAAACGGGACCTGAGGGCTGAAGCAGAGTAGTGAACAGTGCAACAACATTGCTCGGGCACCTCCATTTTGGAGGAGGTGCCTTATATATGGAGGGATCCTCCGGCTATTGGCCGGGGACTCCTTAGGGTGGCGCGCACGGCCCCTTTAAGAGAGGGGGAGCGCGCGCGCGCCCTAAGCACAGTGACCGGGGGAGAGCGCGCGCTGCAAGCAGAGCGGGAGGAAGCCGCCGGGCGCGGAGCAGAGAGGTGAGGGGAACAGCGTCCCTGCCTAGCAGGAGGCAGGGACACCGACGCTACAGTACCCCCCCCTTTAGGCCCCCCTTTTTTAGGCCAGACAGAAATTTACCAAGGATGAGAGGGGCATGGATGTTCTCCCGGGGCTCCCATGTTCTCTCCTCAGGACCAAACCCCTTCCAATCCACTAGAAAAAAGGACTTTCCTCTTACCCTTTTGGTGGCCAGAATGTTCTCTACCTCAAACTCGTCTTCAGCAGAAACCGGAGCAAGGGGCGTACCTGTAGACTTGGAAAAGGAGTTAAGTACCACGGGTTTGAGAAGAGATACATGGAAGGAGTTAGGGATCCGTAAGTTGGCCGGGAGTTTCAATTTATAGGCCACCGGGTTGATCTGTTTGATAACCTCCAGTGGGCCGATGAACCGAGGCCCTAACTTATAGGAAGGAATCTTGAGCCGGACATATTTGGATGAGAGCCAGACTTTATCTCCGGGACGAAATTGTGGGGAATCCAGGGGTTTTTTGTCGGCGTGTCTCTTCATCCGCTCGGACGACTGAAGGAGTGCGGATCGGGTACTCTCCCAAATGGAGGAAAATTTGCTAACGAGAGATTCCGCAGCCGGGTTGTCCACAGAGGTGGAGACAGGAAAAGGGATCCGAGGATGCTGACCGAAGACTACAAAAAACGGGGATTTAGAGGAAGATTCGCTCTCGTGATTGTTGTAAGAGAACTCGGCCCATGGTAGGAGATCCACCCAGTCAGAATGGTGGGCATTAATGAAGTGCCGGAGGTAACTGGTCAGATTCTGATTGATCCGCTCCACTTGACCATTGGACTGTGGGTGGTAAGCGGAGGAGAAGTCCAGGGTGACGTCGAGCAGTTTACATGTGGCTCTCCAGAAGCGTGAGGTGAACTGAACCCCACGATCCGACACGATGTGGAGAGGCAGACCATGGAGACGGAAGATGTGGCGGATAAAGTCTTTAGCCAGCTCAGGTGCAGACGGGAGGCCTGGCAGGGGAATGAAATGAGCCATTTTGGAAAAGCGGTCAGCGACCACCCAAATGACCGTACAACCGGCAGAGAGGGGGAGATCTGTTATGAAGTCCATAGCTATATGCTGCCACGGGGCAGCAGGTACTGGCAGAGGGAGAAGGCGGCCGGCAGGCAGGTGTCTCGGAACTTTGTTGCGGGCGCAGGACACACAGGCAGAAACAAAGTCTATTACGTCCTTGTGCAGGGTAGGCCACCAGTAGTGCCGGGTAATAAGCTGGAGGGTCTTTTTCTGACCGGCGTGCCCAGCTAGCTTAGACGAGTGACCCCAGTGTAGAATCTTCTCCCGATCGGACACCGTTACGAACGTCTTACCGGGAGGGAGACGATTTAGACTCACGGGGGCTACCTGCATTACTCTGGTGGGATCGATGATGTGTTTAGGCTCCTCCTCAAGATCAGACACCAGAAAGGATCGGGACAGGGCGTCAGCTTTGATGTTTTTGTCAGCCGGGCGAAAATGAAGAATGAAATCAAAGCGGGCAAAAAACAAGGACCACCGGGCTTGGCGCGGGTTAAGTCTCTGGGCGCTCTGGAGATATGCCAAGTTCTTGTGGTCAGTGTAAATTATTACCGGGTGAAGAGCCCCCTCGAGCAGGTAACGCCACTCCTCTAGTGCCATCTTAATGGCCAAAAATTCTCGGTCTCCTATAGAATAGTTGCGCTCAGAAGAGGAGAAAAGTTTGGAGAAAAAGCCGCAGGTTACCTTTCTTCCGGAAGATGACTTTTGGGTAAGTACCGCCCCAGCTCCGGAGGAGGAGGCGTCAACTTCTAGGAAGAATTGTTTGTTGCCGTCCGGACGATGCAGCACCGAGGCGGAGGAGAAGGCCTGTTTTAAGGAAAGAAAGGCCTCCTCTGCTTCGGGCGGCCATTCTCTGGGCTTCGTACCTTTACGGGTGAGCGCAGAGATAGGGGCGGTCCGGGAAGAGAAGTGCGGTATGAACAGGCGGTAATAGTTGGCGAAGCCCAGGAACCGCTGAATAGCCTTCAACCCCTCTGGTCGGGGCCACTTCTGGATGGCAGACAGTTTCTCAGGATCCATTTGTAGACCTGTCTGAGAGATTATGTAGCGCAGAAATGGAAGAGAGGTCTGCTCAAAGATGCACTTCTCATATTTAGCGTAGAGGTGGTTCTGCCTGAGCCTGAGCAGGACCTGACGAACGTCCCTCTGGTGAGTAGGAAGATCCGGAGAGAAGACCAAGATGTCGTCCAGGTACACCACCACGCAGGAGTAGAGAAGATCACGGAAGATGTCATTGACCAACTCTTGAAAGACGGCAGGAGCGTTACAGAGACAGAAGGGCATCACAAGGTACTCATAGTGGCCGTCCCGGGTGTTGAATGCCGTCTTCCACTCATCCCCCTGACGGATACGGACCAGGTTATACGCCCCACGGAGATCCAGTTTGGTGAAGATTCTAGCCCCCCTCAGACGGTCAAATAATTCAGGAATGAGCGGAAGGGGGTATTTATTCTTCACAATAATCTGGTTTAGGCCTCTATAGTCTATACATGGACGGAGTGAGCCGTCCTTCTTTTTGACAAAGAAGAAGCCTGCTCCCGCTGGGGAGGTAGATTTCCGGATAAATCCCCGGGCCAGGTTCTCCTCAATATATTCAGGGGAGGAGTCCTGAGGAGATAATTTGCATATTTCCACTGCATTTTGGGGTAAGTGAAGAGTCTCCGCGAGCTCAAAGAACACTGGATTTTGGCTGTTGGAGCTGAAAAGAGGACATCGGTAAACCAGGGGAGGAGTCCTGAGGAGATAATTTGCATATTTCCACTGCATTTTGGGGTAAGTGAAGAGTCTCTGCGAGCTCAAAGAACACTGGATTTTGGCTGTTGGAGCTGAAAAGAGGACATCGGTAAACCGATGCATTTTGAAGCATTTTTCACTGTTTTCAGAACATTAACAGTAAGAACATGGAAGAGTCCAGGAGCCATTTGGTGAGCTGCATAACCTGCTACATGTTCACAGACTTGCCAGTGGAAAAGCCAAACTTCACATGCCAGAAATGCAAGCTTGTGTCCCTGTTGGAGGAAAAGTTGCGAAATCTAGAAGAGAGGTTAACTACCTTGAAAATCATTAAGGAAGGTGAAGAGTTCTTAGACAGAGCAGAATTATCTCTTCATGATTCAGAAAGAGAAGAAATTCGAACTGCACCTGACGAAACAGAGGAATGGAAGCATGTGACCCCGAGAAGCAGGAGGATCGAGAGGCAGTCAGCACCCATACTGCTCAGGAACCAGTACCAGGCTCTCACGCAGGAGAACCTTGAAGAAATACAGCAAAATAAGACTTTGCCAGCAATGAATAACCTTGTAAGTCCTCAGAATCCTCCTGGATGGAGAAAGAAGAATGTTGTGAAGAAAAAACGAAGAGTGGTGGTCATGGGGGATTCCCTGTTAAGAGGAACAGAGGCCGCTATCTGCAGACCAGACATAACCTCAAGAGAAATGTGCTGTCTTCCAGGAGCAAAAATTAAAGATGTGTCTGACAGGATATCAAGACTCTTCAGACCTACAGATCACTACCCATTCCTGCTAATACATGTGGGGACAAATGACACCGCAAGAAAGGACCTGGAAACCATCTGCAGTGACTTTGAAGACTTAGGCAAGAAAGTGAAAAAATTGGGAGCGCAGGTGGTCTTCTCATCCATCCTCCCAGTGGATGACCATGGAACAATGAGGTGGAATAAGATTCTACAGGTGAACAACTGGCTACGTCGATGGTGCCGTCAACAAGGATTTGGATTTCTGGATCACGGGATGAATTACCTATACGATGGACTACTTGCTAGAGATGGGGTGCACCTTACGAAGACTGGAAAACATGTATTTGGAAGTCGCCTTGCTACACTCATCAGAAGAGCTTTAAACTAGAACAATGTGGGAAGGGAAGCAAAAGGCCAGAAAAAGCCATACAGCTGACAAATACTATTGAGATCTCTGCTACTGGAAGTGGAAAGGAAGAACAAAGACAAAACAATTTAAATAATAAAAATATGGGAGGAAGAGAAACCAATCACAAACTAAAATGTTTTTATACAAATGCACAAAGCATGGGCAACAAACAAGGAGAATTGGAACTACTAATGCAGGAAAAGAAATATGATGTCATTGGAATCACTGAAACTTGGTGGGATGATACACATGATTGGAATAAAAGGCTAAAAGGATACAACTTATTTGCAAGAAACAGAATTGATAAACGAGGAGGAGGTGTCGCATTGTATGTTAGAAAAGCGTATATCTGCACAGAGATTGAAGCTTCAGAGACTGGGAGTTCTGTGGAAACTGTTTGGGTAAGAATACAAGGAGAGAACAACGGAAAGGACACCATTGTAGGCATTTACTACAGGCCACCTGGGCAAGCTGAAGATATGGATGAACTCTTTATGTATCAAATGACCAAGTTCTCCAAAAAATATGACGTAGTGGTCATGGGAGATTTCAACTATCCAGACATTTGTTGGGAATCTCTCTCAAGTAAAACTAACAGGTCAAGCAAATTCTTATCCTCTCTTGCTGACAACTTTATCTTCCAAAAGGTAGGGGAGAAAACAAGGGGATCTGCTACTTTGGATCTAATCCTTATAAACAGGGAGGAAATGGTTGAGGAGGTAAAGGTGGCTGGGACCCTAGGAGGCAGCGATCATGCTATTATAGAATTTTGGATAACTAGAGGAGGAAGACATGTGAAGACTCAAACTTCAAGGTTAGATTTTAGAAAGGCAGATTTTAAGAGACTCAGAAAGAGAATAGGAGGGATCCAATGGCTGGATGTCCTTAAGGACAAAAATGTCCAGGAAGGATGGGAAATTTTTAAAAATGAGATTCTCAAAGCACAATCGTTAACAATCCCGAAAAGTAGGAAGAATGGGAAGCATTTAAGGAAACCAGGATGGATGAACACAGAACTTAAACACATGCTAAAAAGAAAGAAAGAAATGTTTATTAAATGGAAAGAGGGAGGCATATCTAAAGAAGATTATAATGCAGTCTGCAGATCCTGCAGGGCACGTATCAGGTTAGCTAAAGCTGACAATGAATTAAGGCTTGCAAGAGATGTCAAAAGCAATAAAAAAGGATTTTGGGGGTATGTCAAAAGTAAAAGAAAAGTCAAAGATGCTATAGGATTTTTACAGGATGAAAATGGAGAAATGGTAAGAGAGGATGTTGAGAAGGCCGAACTTTTTAATTCCTATTTTGCATCTGTTTTCTCTCAGAAAGAAAATGTAACATCAACTGATTTTCACTGTCCTTTTAAACGAATGGAAGAATCCAAGTTATCTGTAAACAGAAAGATTGTGAGGGAATATTTAGCTAACATAAATGAGTTCAAGTCTCCAGGTCCAGATGAATTACACCCCAGAGTACTGAAGGAGATCGTAGAAGAAATTTTAGAACCACTCTCCATAATCTTTGAAAATTCTTGGAGAACAGAAGTCCCAGAAGACTGGAGAAGAGCAAATGTTGTTCCTATCTTCAAAAAGGGGAAGAAGGTGGACCCAGGGAACTATAGGCCAGTGAGTCTGACTTCTATACCAGGAAAGATCTTTGAACAAATTATTAAACATCATGTATGTAAGTACCTGGATAAGAATGAAGTGATTAACCAGAGTCAGCATGGGTTTGTAACTAACAAGTCATGTCAGACTAACTTAATTTCCTTCTATGACAGAATCACTGACTGGGTGGATCAGGGAAATGCTGTAGATATAGTATATCTTGACTTCAGCAAAGCATTTGACAAAGTATCTCACACCATCCTTATTGAAAAAATGACCAAGTATGCAATGGACCAGGCAACTGTTAGGTGGATTCATAACTGGCTTAGTGATCGGACTCAAAGGGTGGTTGTAAATGGCTTCACATCCAGCTGGATGAATGTCTCAAGTGGGGTACCACAGGGCTCCATCCTGGGACCTGTATTGTTCAACATCTTTATCAATGATTTAGATGAAGGAATTGAGGGTAAACTGATTAAATTTGCTGATGACACAAAGCTAGGAGGGATAGCTAATACTAGAGAAGAGAGAGAGAGGATTCAAAAAGACCTAAATAAACTGGAGCAGTGGGCAGCAACCAACAGAATGGTTTTTAACAGGGAAAAATGCAAAGTACTAC
Source organism: Phyllobates terribilis (assembly GCF_046119375.1). Lineage (NCBI taxonomy): Eukaryota > Metazoa > Chordata > Amphibia > Anura > Dendrobatidae > Phyllobates > Phyllobates terribilis. The sequence continues at coordinate 209,577,228 of NW_027362769.1, read as the reverse complement.
ATCTGGGCAATAAAAATGAAAAAAGCATATACAGAATGGGAGGAATAGAGCTAAGCAACAGTACATGTGAAAAAGACTTAGGTATACTAATAGATCATAGACTGAACATGAGTCAACAGTGTGATGCAGCAGCAAAAAAGGCAAATATAATTCTGGGATGTATTAACAGAAGCATACAGTCTAGATCACGTGAAGTCATTATCGGTCTTTACTCCTCTTTGGTCAGACCTCATCTGGAATACTGTGTACAGTTTTGGGCACCACATTTTAAAAAAGACATAGACAAACTGGAACAAGTTCAGAGAAGAGCGACCAGAATGGTGACTGGTCTGCAAACCATGTCCTATGAGGAACGGTTGCAGGATTTGGGAATGTTTAGCTTGCAAAAAAGAAGACTGAGAGGAGACTTAATAGCTGTCTACAAATATGTCAAGGGCTGTCACATTGTAGAAGGATCATCTTTATTCTCATTTGCACAGGGAAAGACTAGAAGCAACGGGATGAAACTAAATGGGAGGAGACACAGATTAGATATTAGAAAAAACTTTTTGACAGTTAGGGTGATTAATGAGTGGAACAGGCTGGCACGAGAGGTGGTGAGTTCCCCTTCAATGGACGTCTTCAAACAGAGGCTGGACAGACATCTGTCTGAGATGATTTAGTGAATCCTGCTTTGAGCAGGGGGTTGGACCAGATGACCCAGGAGGTCCCTTCCAACTCTACCATTCTATGATTCTATGATTCTATTCAGACATGGACCGGGTCTCTGCAGCGGACAAAGGGTAGATTCGCCCACGGGGAGGAGTAGAGTCGGGCATCAGGTCGATTGGGCAGTCGTATGGTCTATGAGGAGGTAAAGTCTCTGCCTCTTTTTTATTGAAGACATCCGCATAAGACCAATAGGGAACCGGAAGACCGGGCAGATTGGCTGGGGTAGGAGAAGGACGGGCAGGACGAACGGGAACTAGACAAGTCTTATGGCAGTCCTGTCCCCAGCGAAGGACTTCTCCGGTCTGCCAGTCAAGCACGGGTGCATGTTTCTGGAGCCAAGGCAGGCCAAGCAATAGTGCGTGAGAGAGTCCAGGCAGAACATGAAAGGAGATGCTCTCAGAATGCAGCATTCCCACCTGTAGAGTCAGAGATTCGGTGATGAGTTGGATGGGATGTGGTAAGAGGCCCCCATCCACGGCGGCGACAGATAAAGGTACGGCCAGAGGTTTGGTGGGAATGCGGTATTTTTCTACCAGGGATTGAGAGATGAGATTTCCAGCAGCTCCTGAGTCAAGTTGAGCCAGTTCAAAATAGCGGTTCTCTCCGCAGAAGATAGAGACAGACAGCATCAGGGATGGAGAGGGTTTACTTTTGTCTAGGGCGACCTCTCTGAGCGATCCTAGACACAGGCGTTTCCCGACCTCTCTGGGCAGAAACGGATCCGGTGCTCCTTACTGCCACAGTAGAAACAGCTCCCCTCGGCACGGCGTAAGTCTTGACGGGTCTTGACCATCTTGGTCTGGTCGACCTGCATAGGCTCAGGTGAGTGTGCCTGGGGAGTAACAGAGGGAGTGACGGGTCTCTGGAAGGTAGGGGCTAGACGTGGAAACCTCCTCTCACGGGTGACCTCCTTGGTGCGCTCCTGGAACCGGATGTCAATCCGGGTGGCAAGTGTAATTAAGTCGTCGAGAGTGGTAGGAATGTCCCGACCGGCGAGTTCATCTTTAATACGGCCGGACAGACCCTCCCAGAAGACGGACACCAGGGCGTCGTTATCCCAGGCCAGCTCCGAAGCAAGGGTACGGAACCGTATGGCATATTGGCCCACGGTGAGACTCCCTTGGCGGAGGCGTAGCAGAGATGAGGCGGATGAGGTCTTCCGTCCGGGTTCGTCGAAGACCTTCCGGAAAGCCGTGAGAAAGGCTGGCAGGTCGGACACCAGGGGATCTCCTCTCTCCCATAGAGGATTTAGCCAAGCCAGTGCCTCCCCCGTGAGATGGGACATGATGAAGGCTACCTTGGCCCGGTCGGAATTAAACTGGTGGGACAGGAGTTCAAAGTGCAGGGTGCACTGGTTTATGAAGCCCCGAGCTTGAGTGGAGTCGCCTCCGAAGCGAGGAGGTGCAGAAAGCCGGGTTCCGGAGCAGGATACCATGGTATTGGTGGACAGCGGAGCAGCCGGGCTGCGAGTCATTACACTAGCAGTGGTTGCTGGCGGAGCAGTAAAAGTGTCCAGGCGAGAATTGACATTCCGCAGGTGACCCAGGATGGACTCCTGTTGGGACCTCTGTCGGGACAGTTCATGACAAAGGTCCGAGAGCGAGGGAGCTTGGGTGCCACCGGGTTCCATGGCCTGAGCAAACTGTAACGGGTCTGGGAGGCGGAACCTCTGAGCAACTATACAAGGGGGCGGTCCTTGTAAGGAAGCGGGTGGTGCCCAGGGAAGATGGGCAGGTAGTCACAGCAAGTGACCGGGGCAGTCTCTGGGTAAACGGGCAGGAGGTCACAGCAAGTGACCGGGACAGTCTCTGGGTAACGGGCAGGTGGTCACGGCAAGTGACCGGGACAGTCTCTGGGAAACGGGCAGGTGGTCACGGCAAGTGACCGGGGCAGTCTCTGGGTAAAGGGCAGGTACGACCTGTGACGGCTGAGCCTCCAGGTAGGCTAGCAGGCGAGTAGCAGATGTGTGCTCCCAGGTGAGCAGGCAAGAGTCTCTGGACAGGCAGGTGGTCACAGCACGTGACGGCGGAGCCTCCAGGTAGGCTAGCAGGCGAGTAGCAGATGTGTACTCCCAGGTGAGCAGGCGAGAGTCTCTGGACAGGCAGGTGGTCACAGCACGTGACGGCGGAGCCTCCAGGTAGGCTAGCAGGCGAGTAGCAGATGTGTGCTCCCAGGTGAGCAGGCGAGAGTCTCTGGACAGGCAGGTGGTCACAGCAAGTGACGACGGAGCCTCCAGGTAGGTTAACAGGCAGGCAGCAGATGAGCGCTCCCAGGTGAGCGGGCAAGCTGGTCCATAGACAGACTGACTGGTGTCGGAAGGCAGACCGTCAGACCTCAGGCTAGCAAGCAGGTAAGCGGATAACAGGCAGGAATCAGACAGCAAACTGGCAGGAAACTGGCAGGTAAGTTGCAGGTAACTGGAAACGGGACCTGAGGGCTGAAGCAGAGTAGTGAACAGTGCAACAACATTGCTCGGGCACCTCCATTTTAGAGGAGGTGCCTTATATATGGAGGGATCCTCCGACCATTGGCCGGGGACTCCTTAGGGCGGCGCGCGCGGCCCCTTTAAGAGAGGGGGAGCGCGCGCATGCGCGCGCCCTAAGCACAGTGACTGGGGGAGAGCGCGCGCTGCAAGCAGAGCGGGAGGAAACCGCCGGGCACGGAGCAGAGAGGTGAGGGGAACAGCGTCCCTGCCTAGCAGGAGGCAGGGACGCCGACGCTACATGGTGTTTTATGGATTTTTTAGAGCATATTTAATGGCCCTTTTTCAGTATGTATTTTATCAGTCACAGGAAGAAGCGACATAGCGAAACGGCGTCCGTCGGGTGTGGGGAGGACACTATTGGTCTCCAGCGCTTCAGGATCCATCTCACCATCAGGTACTACCATTCCCCCTCCACAGGCATTACATATATCAGTGCATACTGCATTAGGGTTCTACTCTGCAGTTAACTCCTTGGTTCTGCTATATACAGAGGACACACTCTCCTTGTCGCACTGGCGCAACACTAGGGTATAGTAGTCCTCTGTTTCAGATGCCTAGTGTAGGTTTGGGTTCAGTATTATACCATATTGAGTTGTATTATCCTGTTGGCGCTGTTATTTACATCATGTACATGCAGTAGACAGCATTGTGTTTTCCATTCCCCTTTTTTTGGAGGTTTATTCCCTTGTCTAATTTTAATGTACTTTTTCTTTCTATTTGAATAAAAAATATTTATTTTATATATTGTCAGATTCTCTTCTTTGTCTGGCGGTCACCTGCCGCTATGGACCTTTTTGTGGTATTATAGTTTGGAAGTTGTCTGACTTCATGTTTCTGGACTAAATTTTGAATTAACATTTTATGGATTGTATGGAAGTTTCTTACTTAATAAGTGTGTCTGTGTATGTCACACTAAGCATGGAGAACAGAAAAAGGAGAAGAGAACTGTCTGAGGACTTGAGAACCAAAATTGTTGAAAAATACATCAAAAAGCTGAATAGCAACGTTTCAGCCAACAGTGGGGCTTTCTCAAGCCTGCTACAAAATGATAAAAGACATGCTTGAAAAAGGTCCATTGTTGTCTGAAACGTTGCTTTTCAGCTTTTTGATGCATTTTGGACAATAAAAATTATATTGTGGTTCTGTGTTAGCCAGAAAAATATATGTAAATACTATTTATGAGGAAAGATAACAAAAGTATTCTTGGAGTGATAACTTTATTGTCTAACCAGAACAAAATATATATTTGCAAGCTTTTGAAACACAGAGGTTTTGTAATCCTGTTTGAAGAAGGAGCCTCTGTGCGCTGAAAGCTTGCAAATATGTGACGCCCAGCTGCGCTTGGTACCACAGATCCTAGAAGAGTGCATTGATGGATTCCTCCACAAGAGGCCCCCATAAACATCCACACATCTCCACCTTCCACCTCAGACCAGCAGAGGGAGCCCGTTAGGGATATAAATAGGGAAGGTGGGGCTAAGCAGTTCAGTCTGTTGAGAGAGTTCCTGCAGTAAATGTACCTGAGAGGAGTCAGCTGCGGTGGAGCACAGTCCAGACTCAGTTGTAGCTCAGAATAGGGAGCTTAAGGTGTGCCGGCGCCATAAGATCGGTGAAGAGCGGCAGGCTGCCGTTAGTGTGAGTAGCCTAGTGAGTGCCCGAGTAGGCCGAAGGCGAGTGGAAATTGAGTAGCCGTGGGGGCAGAGGAGCTTAGCCAGCTCACCCCGAAACATAAACCGGACACCGGGTCCAAGCTTACTGGGATCTCTACGACCCAGTAAGGCATAACCGGAATCCCTGGAGAACTACAGGTCCCAGGTTCACCAGAGAGCTGATACGTAACAGAGCCGCTAGACACATAAGCCCCCAAGCTGAGGAGCGTGTACTCCAAGAAAAGGCCCTACCACAAAGTCAGCCGGTGCAGGACAGAGATAAAGTTAGACCTAGCTTCAGGCAGGTCAGAAACTTATTACGCAGAGGCAAGAAACAGGAGGCCCTACACCCGCTCATTGGGGAGGATCCTGATATGCACCCTTCACCCTACAGTGCTCCGGGATGTGCCTGAATTACCACCAGTAAAAGGTACTGAAGTGACTACCGTGTCTGTCCCCGTTCTTGCTCTGACCCGGCTGGGTCTCGCCTGTCCTGCATCCCCCTCTCAGTAGGCTGCCCTGAGGCCTAGCTCCACCTGTGGGGAGCTATACTATCGAGCTGCCTTATCACCGGCCTCAGTGGACTGCCGCAGCGCTGGTGCTTCTCACCAGATACCACAGGTGGCGTCACGAACTTTCATAAAATTAACAAGCAATCCCCTTTTTAAAGCTGACCCCAGAGTACGGGCCCGGGAGCCGACCACCGCGACATCCCCAAAGGCCAGGCAAAGGCCCAGGCACCGAGTTGTCCCCATTCCCCTGGGCTAGTCAAATCTACTATATAATTGTCTTATCCCATCTGTCTGTCTGTCTGTCTGTCTATCTGTCTTTCTGTCTGTCTGTCTGTCCTGGAAATCCCGCGTCGCTCATTGGTCCGGCAGCGGCCAATCAGCGCCGCGGGATTTCTGAAAAAATATGGCGGCCGTTAGCGGCTCATCTGCGGGACGGAGCTCAGCGGAAGGTACCAGCAGAAGGACCTCGACCGCCGGACCCATCTGTGGGACTGAGATGCAGCCGGGAGATGACCGGCGCGAGGCGCTCATCTCCCGGCCGGTAGCAGCGGAAGGACCCCGACCGCCGGCATCGCTGACCTCCATGCGGAAGGGAGTACCGGGGAGCGGCGCTGCGGGTCGGGATACTTCTGCTGCGAGCGTCCGTTCATGTCCCGGGTTCTCGCTGCGGAAGTACCCGCACAGGCAGCGGCGCTCCCCGGTCCTCACCAAGACGATTCGATGATTGGTCGCGGTCTTCGGACCCGACCAATCACTGATCTTGCTGCAAAAGTTAAACACTACTGTGCTGATTGGTCGCGGACGCTGCCCGCGACCAATCACCGATTTGGGCGCCAAATTTAAATATCGGCCGCGACCAATCACCGATCTTGGCTCCACATTTAAACACCGCTGTGCTGATTGGTCGCCGATGCTGGGCGCGACCAATCACCGATTTTGGCGCCACATTTAAATAGTGTCCGCGACCAATCAGCACAGCTGTGTTTGAATGTGGAGCCAAGATCCGTGATTGGTAGCGGCCGATATTTAAATGTGGCGCCCAAATCGGTGATTGGTCGCGGGCAGCGCCCGCGACCAATCAGCACAGTAGTGTTTAACTTTTGCGGCAAGATGAGTGATTGGTCGTGGGCCAAGACCGCGACCAATCACCGATTTGTGCGGCACATTTAAATAGCGGCCACGACCAATTGGATGTCAGCGCCGCTCCCCGGTCCTCCCTTCACACCTTAGCCGCATGGATGTCAGCGCCGCTTCCTGTGCGGATACTTCCGCTGCGAGAACCCGAGACATGAGCGGGCGCTCGCAGCAGAAGTATCCCGACCCGCAGCGCCACTCCCCGGTCCTCCCTTCACACCCTAGCCGCTGATGTCCCCACAGTATCCACATGGTGTTACAAAGGTCCGGACATTTGTGTTAAAAATCGCTGATTGGTCGCTGGCGCAGGCCGCGACCAATCACCGATCTTGGCGCCACATTTAAACACCGCTGTGCTGATTGGTCGTGGACGCTATTTAAATGTGGCGCCCAAATCGGTGATTGGTCGCGCCCAGCGTCGGCGACCAATCAGCACAGCGGTGTTTAAATGTGGCGACAAGATCGGTGATTGGTCACGACCAGCGCCAGTGACCAATCAGCGATTTTTAGCACAAATGTCCGGATCTTTGTAACACCATGCGGATACTGTGGGGACATCAGCGGCTAGGGTGTCAAGGGAAGACCGGGGAGCGGCGCTGCGGGTCGGGATACTACTGCTGCGAGTGCCCGCTCATGTCCCGGGTTGTCGCAGCGGAAGTATCCGCACAGGCAGCGCCGCTGACATCCATGCGGCTAGGGTGCGAAGGGAGGACCGGGGAGCGGCGCTGACATCCAATTGGTCACGGAGGCTATTTAAAAGTGCCGCACAAATCGGTGATTGGTCGCGGTCTTGGCCCGCGACCAATCACTCATCTTGCCGCAAAAGTTAAACACTACTGTGCTGGTTGGTCGCGGACACTGCCCGCGACCAATCACCGATCTTGGCTCCACATTTAAACACCGCAGTGCTGATTGGTCGCGGACGCTATTTAAATGTGGCGCCAAAATCGGTGATTGGTCGCGGACGATATTTAAATGTGGCACCCAAATCGGTGATTGGTCGCGGGCAGTGCCAGCAACCAATCAGCGATTTTTAACAAAAATGTCAGGACCTTTGTAACACCATGCGGATACTGTGGGGACATCAGCGGCTAGGGTGTGTAGGGAGGAACGGGGAGCGGCGCTGCGAGTCCGGATACTTCTGCTGCCAGCGCCCGCTCATGTCCTGGGTTCTCGCAGCGGAAGTATCCACACAGGCAGCGCCGCTGACATCCAAGCGGAAGGGAGGACCGGGGAGAGGCGCTGACATCCATGCAGCTAGGGTGTGAAGGGAGGACCGGGGAGCGGCGCTGCGGGTCCGGATACTTCTGCTGCGAGCAGTCGCTCATCTCCCGGCTTCTCGGAGCGGAAGTAGCCGCACAGGCAGCCGCTCCCCGGTCCTCACCAATACGATACGCTGATTGGTCGCGCCCTCCTGACGCGGCCAATCAGAGATTTTAACGCTGAATTCAAACACACTGTCCGCTCCTTAGTAACACGGCGCGCAAGATTTAAAACCCGCTTCTATGATTGGTCACGGACGCCGCCCGCGACCAATCACAGATTTCCGCGCCAAATTTAAACACGCTCTCCGGCCAATTACCGCAACATTTCAAATATCTACGCCACCTTCGGGAGATAGCACGGCTAGCTCCGCCCATGTGGTCATGTGACTCACAAAATGCTCATAACGTACTGAGCAGGTTTTCTCAGTCACACTGTGCGAGGGACTTCAGTCAGACTGTGCGAGGGACTTCTGTCACACTGTGCGAGGGACTTCACTCACACTGTGCGAGGGACTTCACTCACACTGTGCGAGGGACTTCTGTCAGGTTTACTGAACACGTTCTGCCAGTGACAGCGCGCTGAAGAGATACTTCTTTACGTTTCCTGTTTTATAATGGGTCGTAAGCGAAAATACGCCACGGAGGAAGACAACATACTGCCGCCAGACAAGCCCAGGATGCAGAAGCTCACAAAAAACGCTGGGAATAGGAGACACCGCAACACACTGCCGCCAGACAAGCCCAGGATGCGGAATCTCACCAAAAACGCCGGGAACAGGAGACACTGCAACACACTGCCGCCAGACAAGCCCAGGATGCGGAAGCTCAACAAAAACGCCGGGAACAGGAGACACCAAAGCAAACTGCCGCAAGACAAGCCCAGGCTGCGGAATCTCAACAAAAATGCCGGGAACAGGAGACACCGCAACACACTGCCGCCAGACAAGCTCAGGATGCCGAATCTCACAAAAAAAGCCGGGAACAGGAGACACCGCAACACACTGCCGCCAGACAAGCCCAGGATGCCGAATCTCACCAAAAACGCCGGGAACAGGAGACACCGCAACACACTGCCGCAAGACAAGCCCAGGATGCGGAAGCTCAAAAAAACCGCCGGGAACAGGAGACTCCGAAACACACTGCTGCCAGACAAGCCCAGGATGCAGAAGCTCACCAAAAACGCCGGGAACAGGAGACACCCCAACACAGTGCCGCCAGGCAAGCCCAGGATGCGGAATCTCACCAAAAACGCCGGGAACAGGAGACACCGCAACACACTGCCGTCAGACAAGCCAAGGATGCAGAATATCGCAAGAAACGAAGGGAGCAGGACACACCGCAACACACTGCCGGCAGACAAGCCCAGGATGCGGAATCTCACCAAAAACGCCGGGAACAGGAGACACCGCAACACACTGCCGTCAGACAAGCCCAGGATGTGGAATCTCACCAAAAACACCGGGAACAGGAGACACCACAACACACTGCCAGCAGACAAGCCCAGGATGCGGAAGCTCACAGTAAAAATCGGCAACAGGAGACACCACGACACACTGCCGGCAGACAAGCCCAGGATGCGGAATCTCACAGAAAACGTCGGGAACAGGAGACACCACAACACACTGTCACCAGACAAGCCCAGGATGCCGAATGTCACAGACAACGTCGGGAACAAGAGACACCACAACACACTGCCGCCAGACAAGCCCAGGATGCGGAATCTCAACAAAAACACCGGGAACAAGAGACACCACAACACACTGTCGCCAGACAAGCCCAGGATGCGGAATCTCACAGACAACGTCGGAAACAGGAGACACCACAAGACACTGCCTCCAGACAAGCACAGGATGCGGAATCTCACAGACAACGTCGGGAACGGGAAACACCGCAACACACTGCGGCTAGACAGGAACACGATGCGGAATCCCATAGACAATGTCGTCTGAATGAATCTCCAGAATCCAGGACAAACCGAGAACAACACGATCAACAAATTTATCAAAAACGAATGCTCTACCAACTAAGGCAAACCCAGCAGAACATTCAACAACTTGCACGTTACGTAACAGACAATGAAACTATCATTATTCAACACTACTGTGGGAAGATGAATGTAGTTTGTTCAAAATGCGAATCCATGAATTTTATCGAGGAAAAACCATCTGACAATCAGTTTACTCAATGCTGCCTAAAAGGAAAAGTGATGCTACCAAGATGTCACTACTCAGATCTGTTTGAGCAGTTGATGAAAGGAACGCATGAACACAGTAGAAATTTTATGGAAAATATCAGAAGTATCAACAGTTCTCATGCGTTTGATTCATTTGGTGCCAACATTGCACCGCCCCATGGATTCGGACCGTATTGTTTTAAAATTCATGGCCAGATCTACCACCGTACTGGAACACTTCACCCAGAACTAGGACAACCACCAACATTTGCAAAATTATACATCTTTGATCCAAATGAGGCTACAGAACAAAGGATGAACCGAAAAGAAAATGAAAAGTGTAATGCAGAACTGATGAACCTAATTGCCGTACATTTACAAACAATCAGCCCATTTGCTGCCGCATATCGCATGCTAAAAGACGTTGAAACTGAGGAGAGCTATACAAAATGGGACGGAAATGCCTTCTATTATCATGGCCATTAAACAAGAACGTCAACAAGATCCCCGATGTTACAACAAACCACGTGTAAGTGAGGTCGCAGTTGTTTTTCAAAACGATGATGGAGAGCCTCCTTTTCAAAGAGATATATTAGTCATCTTAAGCCAGACAAAAACAACCCTTTCGTTCCTAAAACACAATGGATTAGCATTTTGCACAGCAACCTTGATGCTCTTCTGTATCCGCTATTCTTTCCAAGCGGTGATCAAGGGTGGCATGAAAACCTACACCAGCAAGGAACTTCAAGAAGAATTACACAACTACAGTACTACAGTTTTCTTCTGTCTGTGCGAAATTACTTCAATCCTATTTTAAACGGTGGGAAACTGACACAACAGTACTTAGTAGACGCATACGTTAAAATTGAAGCAAATCGGCTCAATTTCATACGAAGGAACCAAAAACAACTTAAAGTTGAAGACTACTGCGTTCTTCAAGAACATTTGCAAAAACAATCCATTCAAAAAGGAATTCCAATTGGAAAAACAGTAATTCTCCCGTCGTCCTTTGAAGGTAGGCAATGGCAATAGTAACAAAGTATGGAAGACCTGACATTTTTTTAACAATGACCTGTAATCCTAAATGGCCGGAAATTACAGAAAATCTACAACCCTGGCAGCAAGTTGAACACAGGCCCGACTTAGTTGCATGCGTATTTCGACTAAAACTCAGCAGCCTTTTTAAAGACATCAAAAAAGGCCTTTTTGGAACAGTCATAGCAATGGTACACGTCATAGAGTTTCAGAAACGAGGTCTCCCACATGCGCATATGCTAATTATTTTAGACGCGGATTCCAAGTTTCGCACGGAGGACGAAATTGACAACATAGTGTGGGCTGAAATTCCTGACCAAGAAAAGTATCCTGAATTGTATAATATTGTAATCTGTAATATGGTTTATGGCCCATGCAGTGTAGCAAATCCAAAAAGTCCATGCATGGAAAACGGAAAGTGTACCAAAGGGTTTCCAAAGCAGTTGAAACAGCACACTGTTAAAGATTTGGACGGCTACCCATCCTACCGGAGACAACTGATTGATAACATTGTACACAACAAAAAGATTATAAATAACTCATGGATAGTTCCATACAACCCGTACTTATTAAAATGCTACAACTGTCAGATCAACGTTGAAATCTGCGCTTCAATAAAAAGTGTTAAATATCTTTTCAAGTACATCTACAAGGGGCATGACAAAGCTAACGTCGAAATCCAACAAAAAACAGTCAATCACGATGAATCATCACGGTTTGTTGACTCAAGATATGTCAGTGCTCCAGAAGCTGCTTGGAGAATATTTGCATTTCCAATGCATTCACAGTCCCATGCCATTATACCTTTAGCTATTCATTTACCAAATCAACAGCAGCTTTATTTCTTTGAAAATGCTCAAGTAGAAGATGTCTCCAAAAATTTAAGCACAACGTCAACATTAATGGAATGGTTTTTGCTGAACCAACGTGACGAAAATGCAAGGCAGTATTTGTATCGAGAGATTCCAGAGCATTACGTTTGGAATAAAACTTGGAAGCCAAGACAACGAGGACTTAGCAGAATAATTGGACGCATGTATACTGTTAGTGTCAAGGATCAAGAAAGATATTGCCTTCGGCTGTTACTGCTGCATGTCAAAGGAGCTAGAAGTTATGAAGATTTGAAAACAGTAAATGGAGTATTGCACGATACATTTAAAGCTGCAGCTTTGGCTTTAGGACTTCTATTGGATGATACTATGCGGACACTTACTTTAGAAGACGCAGTTACCCTACATATGCCTAAGAAACTTCGTGAATTGTTTGCCTACATTTGTGTCTTTGGACCGCCTACAAATCCGGCTCAACTTTGGACAAATTTCAAAGAACATATAATTGAAGATTACTGCTTACGTCTTCACAACAAAAGTGGAAATTGTCACAATTGCGAATCTTATGCCATGCAAGATGTCCAAAATATCCTACTACTGCATGGAAAAACATTTTCAGACTTTAATTTGCCACAGCCTGCAAGTCAAGTGGCACAAATTCAAGAGTATGACGAAGCTTAGGAATTATTGTTGGCAACAGAGAAGAAAAACTCCTTAAATCAAGAACAACGGATTGCATATGACACTATTGTGAGCGCTGTAGAAAACCAAGCCGATCCAACGGCAAAATGTTTCTTTATTGACGGTCCTGGAGGCAGCGGTAAAACATACCTCTATGAAGTTTTAATGCATCACGTTAGAGGGTTAGGAAAAGTCGTATTGCCATCGGCTACAACAGGTATTGCAGCAAACCTTTTAAGAGGAGGTCGCACTATGCATTCACTCTTTGGGATACCAGTTCCGGTCAATGAAATCTCCGTTTCCAGAATCAAACAAGACACATTTGCAGGAAAACAGTTGAACAGTGCAAATCTTTTGATACTTGATGAGTGCACCCACCATGGCGCCCAAATATGCTTTGAGCTTAATTGACAGACTTCTGCGTGAAGTTATGACTACAAATATTGCTGAAAAAAATGAAATTCCTTTTGGAGGTAAAGTTTTTGTCCTTGGTGGAGATTTTAGGCAATGCCTTCCAGTTGTACCGAATGGAACAAGAACAAATATTATCGAGTCAACCTTAAAAATGTCAGACTTTTGGAAAGAGTTTAATAAACTACAACTAATTAACAACATGCGATCTTCTGACCCAGAGTACAGCAACTGGCTTCTTAAACTTGGTAATGGTGAACTTAGCAATAGAGATGAGCGTTGTTCTACTCGAACTGTTCGTCAATCTCAAATTTGAGCTGTTTTGGGCGGTGTTCGAGCCGTTCGGCGAACACGAACAATTTGAGAAAAATTCGGCTGTTCGAGGTTATGTTCGATAACTGTTCGTGCACCAAAATCATAACTGGATTTTTTCTCAGTAATGATGAAAATTAATGTTAATACGCAGTTTGAGTGTACAGCGGGGTGGGGGGAGGGGCAGGGGATGGATCTCTGCAGGAACAATGAAGATCTCCATTTTTTTTTCTCTTTCCCGCATTTACAGTGGGGAGGTGCAATCTGTCAGCCTATCAGCAGCGCACACACGGAGTGAAGTGCTTTTTTTCACACAAGCAAGGGCATGTGTCATTGGCAGTGTATGTCACATGTCCTTGCCCTATAAGACCAAGCCATTTTCCCCGTCGCCACCATTTTCTCACTGCTGCAGCTGTGTGTTAGACGGCACCGGTGTTGCTGTGTGCGCTATACCTTGTTAATTTCAAGCCAATTTTCGCACAAATATACAGATAGCTTGGGAGTAGGGAATAGTTGTGATTGCAGTCCTTTTAAGGACTAGGTTACAGCATTTCCTACGACTTTTATCAGGCAGGTCTGTGCTCTTAAATAGATAGGTTGTGGGAGTAAAGACTAATTGTAATTGGAGTCCTTTTCAGGACTAGGTTACATCAGTTCCTATCAGTTTTTGCCAGGCAGGTCTGTGCCAGTGCTGTGCAAGTTTTTTTCACAGCATTTGGCTGAATCTAGCAAAGCTAATCCTTTTTGGCCTATTGCAGAGTGTGTTAGTCAGTGGAGTAGCCTATCTGTGTTGCAAGATATACCACCTGTGTATAGAATACCAATTTTTTTACTGCACCTAGTGAAGTAAAATCTTTTGGGCATAGCATCATTCTATTAGTCCATCTATACTGACCTCCATCAGGTTGCAAACTGAATCTAATTTTTTTCTGCATCTAGCTCTGAAAAAATATTGGGCTTCTAGCTGTGTGTGGGTCTTGTTCTATTAATCCATCTATACTGACCTCCATCAGGTTGCAAACTGAATATAATTTTTTTCTGCATCTAGCTCTGAAAAAATATTGGGCTTCTAGCTGTGTGTGGGTCTTGTTCTATTAATCCATCTATACTGACCTCCATCAGGTTGCAAACTGAATATAATTTTTTTCTGCATCTAGCTCTGAAAAAATATTGGGCTTCTAGCTGTGTGTGGGTCTTGTTCTATTAATCCATCTATACTGACCTCCATCAGGTTGCAAACTGAATATAATTTTTTTCTGCATCTAGCTCTGAAAAAATATTTGGCCTTCTAGCAGTGTGTGGGACTTGTTCTATTAGTCCACCTATACTGACCTCCATCAGGTTGCAAACTGAATATATTTTTTTCTGCATCTACCTCTGAAAAAATATTGGGCTTCTAGCTGTGTGTGGGACTTGTTGTATTAGTCCATCTATACTGACCTCCATCAGGTTGCAAACTGAATATATTTTTTTTCTGCATCTACCTCTGAAAAAATATTGGGCTTCTAGCTGTGTGTGGGTCTTGTTCTATTAATCCATCTATACTGACCTCCATCAGGTTGCAAACTGAATATAATTTTTTTCTGCATCTAGCTCTGAAAAAATATTGGGCTTCTAGCTGTGTGTGGGTCTTGTTCTATTAATCCATCTATACTGACCTCCATCAGGTTGCAAACTGAATATAATTTTTTTCTGCATCTAGCTCTGAAAAAATATTGGGCTTCTAGCTGTGTGTGGGTCTTGTTCTATTAATCCATCTATACTGACCTCCATCAGGTTGCAAACTGAATAAAATTTTTTTCTGCATCCAGCTCTGAAAAAATATTTGGCCTTCTAGCAGTGTGTGGGACTTGTTGTATTAGTCCACCTATACTGACCTCCATCAGGTTGCAAACTGAATATATTTTTTTCTGCATCTACCTCTGAAAAAATATTGGACTTCTAGCTGTGTGTGGGACTTGTTGTATTAGTCCATCTATACTGACCTCCATCAGGTTGCAAACTGAATATATTTTTTTCTGCATCTACCTCTGAAAAAATATTGGGCTTCTAGCTGTGTGTGGGTCTTGTTCTATTAATCCATCTATACTGACCTCCATCAGGTTGCAAACTGAATATAATTTTTTTCTGCATCTAGCTCTGAAAAAATATTGGGCTTCTAGCTGTGTGTGGGTCTTGTTCTATTAATCCATCTATACTGACCTCCATCAGGTTGCAAACTGAATCTAATTTTTTTCTGCATCTAGCTCTGAAAAAATATTGGGCTTCTAGCTGTGTGTGGGTCTTGTTCTATTAATCCATCTATACTGACCTCCATCAGGTTGCAAACTGGATATAATTTTTTTCTGCATCTAGCTCTGAAAAAATATTGGGCTTCTAGCTGTGTGTGGGTCTTGTTCTATTAATCCATCTATACTGACCTCCATCAGGTTGCAAACTGAATATAATTTTTTTCTGCATCTAGCTCTGAAAAAATATTGGGCTTCTAGCTGTGTGTGGGTCTTGTTCTATTAATCCATCTATACTGACCTCCATCAGGTTGCAAACTGAATATAATTTTTTTCTGCATCTAGCTCTGAAAAAATATTGGGCTTCTAGCTGTGTGTGGGTCTTGTTCTATTAATCCATCTATACTGACCTCCATCAGGTTGCAAACTGAATATAATTTTTTTCTGCATCTAGCTCTGAAAAAATATTGGGATTCTAGCTGTGTGTGGGACTTGTTGTATTAGTCCATCTATACTGACCTCCATCAGGTTGCAAACTGAATATATTTTTTTCTGCATCTACCTCTGAAAAAATATTGGACTTCTAGCTGTGTGTGGGACTTGTTGTATTAGTCCATCTATACTGACCTCCATCAGGTTGCAAACTGAATATATTTTTTTCTGCATCTACCTCTGAAAAAATATTGGGCTTCTAGCTGTGTGTGGGTCTTGTTCTATTAATCCATCTATACTGACCTCCATCAGGTTGCAAACTGAATATAATTTTTTTCTGCATCTAGCTCTGAAAAAATATTGGGCTTCTAGCTGTGTGTGGGTCTTGTTCTATTAATCCATCTATACTGACCTCCATCAGGTTGCAAACTGAATATAATTTTTTTCTGCATCTAGCTCTGAAAAAATATTGGGCTTCTAGCTGTGTGTGGGTCTTGTTCTATTAATCCATCTATACTGACCTCCATCAGGTTGCAAACTGAATATAATTTTTTTCTGCATCTAGCTCTGAAAAAATATTGGGATTCTAGCTGTGTGTGGGACTTGTTGTATTAGTCCATCTATACTGACCTCCATCAGGTTGCAAACTGAATATATTTTTTTCTGCATCTACCTCTGAAAAAATATTGGGCTTCTAGCTGTGTGTGGGTCTTGTTCTATTAATCCATCTATACTGACCTCCATCAGGTTGCAAACTGAATATAATTTTTTTCTGCATCTAGCTCTGAAAAAATATTGGGCTTCTAGCTGTGTGTGGGTCTTGTTCTATTAATCCATCTATACTGACCTCCATCAGGTTGCAAACTGAATATAATTTTTTTCTGCATCTAGCTCTGAAAAAATATTGGGCTTCTAGCTGTGTGTGGGTCTTGTTCTATTAATCCATCTATACTGACCTCCATCAGGTTGCAAACTGAATATAATTTTTTTCTGCATCTAGCTCAGAAAAAATATTTGGACTTTTAGCAGTGTGTGGGACTTGTTCTATTAGTCCACCTATACTGACCTCCATCAGGTTGCAAACTGAATATATTTTTTTCTGCATCTACCTCTGAAAAAATATTGGGCTTCTAGCTGTGTGTGGGACTTGTTGTATTAGTCCATCTATACTGACCTCCATCAGGTTGCAAACTGAATATATTTTTTTCTGCATCTACCTCTGAAAAAATATTGGGCTTCTAGCTGTGTGTGGGTCTTGTTCTATTAATCCATCTATACTGACCTCCATCAGGTTGCAAACTGAATATAATTTTTTTCTGCATCTAGCTCTGAAAAAATATTGGGCTTCTAGCTGTGTGTGGGTCTTGTTCTATTAATCCATCTATACTGACCTCCATCAGGTTGCAAACTGAATATAATTTTTTTCTGCATCTAGCTCTGAAAAAATATTGGGCTTCTAGCTGTGTGTGGGTCTTGTTCTATTAATCCATCTATACTGACCTCCATCAGGTTGCAAACTGAATATAATTTTTTTCTGCATCTAGCTCTGAAAAAATATTGGGCTTCTAGCTGTGTGTGGGTCTTGTTCTATTAATCCATCTATACTGACCTCCATCAGGTTGCAAACTGAATAAAAAATTTTTCTGCATCTAGCTCTGAAAAAATATTTGGCCTTCTAGCAGTGTGTGGGACTTGTTCTATTAGTCCACCTATACTGACCTCCATCAGGTTGCAAACTGAATATATTTTTTTCTGCATCTACCTCTGAAAAAAATATTGGGCTTCTAGCTGTGTGTGGGACTTGTTGTATTAGTCCATCTATACTGACCTCCATCAGGTTGCAAACTGAATATATTTTTTTCTGCATCTACCTCTGAAAAAATATTGGGCTTCTAGCTGTGTGTGGGACTTGTTGTATTAGTCTATCTATACTGACCTCCATCAGGTTGCAAATTGAATATAATCTTTTTCTGCATCTAACCCAGCCAATAGTTTTGGCCTAATACCACAGTTTGGCCACTCAGCTCTGCTCGGTTACCATCCATTGTTTTTTTGTGCAAACAACTCCAGAGTTGTGAATTAGTTAACCACCAAAATGAGTGGAAAAAGGCCTGCTGCTGGTGGAAAGGGGAATAGGCGTGTTGGGAAGGGGAAAAAAGGTTGTGTCCGTGGGGTAGGTGTTAAAGCAACAGTAACATCTGCAGAAGAAAGACCATCTTCCAGCCAAACTAAAATGTCTACTTCTTTTAGCGGACAATGTGATAAGATCCCTTTCTTACGGCCACGCCAATCGCTACAAATTCCAGATGAGGCACAAAAACAGCAGGTGCTTCAACGGATATCAAGTGCTCCTTTAAGTGGGCTCTCCTCCACATCAACTTCAACATCACAAATACTCCAGTCCTCAAAGGTGTCACCCAAATCGCACTTGCTTCCTCACAGCTCCCAAATCTCCAGCTGCCCGTCTGAGTATGAGGTAGAACAGATGGTTGAGTCTGCAGAGCTGTTTACTCATACTATAGCCTGGGAATCAGAGGTCGACTCCAGCGCTTCTGTGAATCCAGACGAGGAAGTGATCTGCACTGATGCCCAGAATCTTTATGAGTCGGATCCAGGACCAGACGCAGAAGGTTCTGACCATAATGTAGACCCTCATTCCCAAACTGTAACTCCTGTTGGTGGAGACAATGAGGAAGACGATGATAAGACTCAAATACCTGATTGGAGCGACAACTTTAGTTTTTTGTCAGGGCAGGAACAGGTTGGCTCTGAGGACGACGGGTGTGATAACACACAGGGTGATGATGATGAGGTTGGAGATCCCACTTACTGTCAACCCACAGTCAGCCAAGAGATGAGGTCAGCAGAGGAGGTGGAGGAAGATGCTAGTGACAACGAGGTCAGGTTGCGCCTTCCTGGACAGAGACGTAGTACTGGAAGCACGTCAACAACTGCATCCTCAAACACAACTCTGCCTCTCACCACAAGTCGTGGTGGCTCTTCAGGTCGCATGGGTGCTAAGCCTTGCATAGCCTGGGCATTTTTTCAGATCGATAAAGATGACCCAACTCGTGTTATCTGTAACATTTGTCAGCAAAAGCTAAGTAGAGGCCAAAAAATACATAGTTTGAGTACTTCATGCATGAACCGGCACATGGACATGAAGCATAAGTTGCAGTGGGAAGCTCAGTGTGCTACAATGCGGCCTAGCCGGCCGGGCCAACCACCGTCTGCCATATCTTGTGCATCCGCGGCCTCTTCATCCTCTGTGACTGGGGGGACAGCAGTCACACCTGTTTTGGGGCGCAGACCTGCCACCTCTTTACCCGCAACAGCCAGCGTGATTGGCAGGTCATCATTTTCTTTGGAGGTGGGAACACCAGCTGGTGTTGAGCGCTGTACGACATCGATAGCACCACCTTTGGATCAAGGCAACCTAACATGTCTGCCTGCATCTTCCTCACAGACCGGCAGTTTGCCGGGGACACCCTTATCAACCCCGTCTAAGCACAATAGCCAGCCCTCGGTCCCTCAGATGTGGACAAGTAAAAGACCATTTCCTCCTAGCCATGAGAAAGCTAAGAGGTTGAATTTCACCATCTGCAAGCTCTTGACTACAGAAATGCTGCCTTTCCGCCTGGTGGACACAGAGGATTTTCGAGACCTTATGTCCGTCGCAGTGCCCCAGTACCAGATGCCCAGTCGGCACTACTTCTCAAAGAAAGGTGTGCCTGCGCTCCACCAGCATGTCGCACACAACATCACTGCTTCTTTGAGAAACTCTGTGTGTGACAGGGTGCATTTCACCACAGACACTTGGACGAGTAGGCATGGACAGGGGCGTTACATGTCGCTGACTGGGCACTGGGTAACTATGGTGACAGCAGGACAAGGGGCTGCTGTCCAAGTCTTGCCGTCCCCACGAGTTGTGCGTCAATCCTCTTTATGTCAAAGTTCCTCCACTGCTTCTGCCTCCTCAACCTCCTCTCGGTCTTCCACCTGCACCCAAAGCCTGTCTGGTCATGCCACAAGCTTTCTAACTGCGCAGAAGGGATCCTGCACACCTCCTTACTATGCTGGCAGTAGGGCTCAACGTCATCAGGCGGTTTTTACATTGAAATGTCTGGGATATGTGAGTCACACAGCTGAGGAGTTGTGGTCAGCTCTGGAGAACCAATTTCATGAATGGTTGTCTCCACTGGACCTGAAACCAGGGAAGGCCGTGTGCGACAATGCTGCAAACCTGGGTGCGGCCCTTCGCCGGGGCAATGTCACACACGTGCCTTGTATGGCTCACGTGTTGAACCTGGTTGTCCAGCAATTTTTAGCCCACTATCCCAGACTAGATGGCCTTCTGCAGAGGGCACGGTCGCTGTGTGCTCACTTCCGCCGTTCGCATCCCGCAGCTCAGCGACTTACATCTCTACAGAAGTCGTTGGGCCTGCCACTTCACCGGCTAAAATGCGATGTGCCTACCCGGTGGAATTCAACTCTGCACATGTTGCAGCGACTGTGGCAGCACCGACAAGCCCTGGTGCAATACGTTCTGACGTATAGCCTGGGCCAACGAGATTCAGAGGTGGGGCAAATCACGCTGGAGGAGTGGTCTCAGATCAGGGACCTATGCACCCTTCTGCACAGTTTTGAAATGGCGACGAAGATGTTTAGTGCTGACGATGCCATTATCAGCATGACTATTCCGGTGATTTACATGCTGGAGCACATGTTAAACAGAATTCGGAGTCAGGTGGTGGCACAAGAGGAGGTGGAGGAAGTAGAGGAGGAGGAGTTGTATGCGGAAGGGCTAACATCTGCAAGGTCCAGACGGTCGGCAGCACCAAGGCGGCAGGCATGTGAGGGTGGGGAAGATGGTTTTACCAGGGCGCATGGTAGCAGCCAAACTAGTGAGGAAGGTGCAGGAGCCCAGGAAGAAGTGGAGGACGAACTGATAGAAGACTCATCAGATGAGGGAGACCTTGATCACATTTCTGTTGTGCGAGGTTGGGGGGAGAGGACAGAGGAAGGAAGCATGATTGTTACCTCACCACCAACACAACAGGGACTTGGTGCTCCTGGATGCGCAACACACATGAGTGCCTTCTTGCTGCACTACCTGCAACATGACCCTCGAATTGTGAGAATTAGAAATAATCCTGACTACTGGGTTGCCACACTGTTAGATCCCCGGTACAAAAGTAAATTTGCAGAAATTATTCCTGCCATAGAAAGGGATGCACGCATGCAGGAGTATCAGCAGAGACTGTTGCAGAATCTTACATGTGCTTTTCCACAAAATACCAGTGGTGCACGTAGTGAATCTCACAGTTCCAACTTGCCAACCGTGGGACCGTCAAGTGTTCAGCACTCAAACCGTAACAGAACCACAGTATCTGCTGGTAACATCAATTTTGCGGAATCATTTCACCACTTTTTTAGCCCATCCTTTGCAAGGCCACAGGAGACAAGAAGTCTGACACATAGTCAACGCCTAGAGACGATGGTACAGGAGTATCTCCAAGTAAACATTGAAGCCACGACTGTGTCACTGGACCCTTGCTCTTTTTGGGCTTCCAATCTGGATAAATGGCCGGAGCTAGCCACTTACGCCTTGGAGATCTTGTCATGCCCCGCAGCCAGCGTTCTGTCTGAACGTGTGTTCAGCGCTGCTGGTGGTGTGCTGACAGATAAGCGCACGCGGCTCTCCACTGATAATGTAGACAGACTCACGTTCATAAAGATGAACAAATCATGGATCCGAAACGACTTTTCTACCCCTGTGTCATCCTGGGGAGAGTAAAAGCTTGATGATTGGTTAAAATCACCCTACCAACCGTTTTAAGCTTTCAAATTACTAATCATGTTTATCTGTATCTTGACTGGAAAATAATTTGGGCTTTGTAGCAGTGTGCAGCACTGATCCTATTAGGCCATCTATACTAAAGCTTCACCAGATTTAAAATTTAAAATAATTTTTAGCTGCATCTAGCCCGGAAAATAATTTTGGGGCTCCGAGATGCGCAAGACACATAAGTGCCTTCTTGCTGCACTACCTGCAGCATGACGCTCATATTGTCAGAATTCGAAGTAATCATGACTACTGGGTTGCCACACTCTTAGATCCCCCAAACTTTTCGATCAACCTTTTCATTTTAATAAAGACCAAAAAAATGGTCATTTTTGAAATTATAAGCATTAGCAGGTTGTTAGAAACTGAAATCAAACAGTTTTCAACTCAAAACTTTATTCTAGGTGATGTTACATTTTCACATAGGACCCCTTGTTCGAAAGGAGCTTCTGAACTCTCTCGTCCATTGAATTTGTCAGGTTTTGGATGGTTTCTGCTTCAATTGTTTTGCATGAGGACAGAATACCCTCCCAGAGCTGTTGCTTAGATGTGAACTGCCTCCCGCCATCATAGACACTCCTTTTAATGATGCTCCAAAGGTTCTGAATGGGGTAGAGGTCAGGGGAGCATGGGGGTCACACCATAAGTTTGTCCCCTTTTATGCCCATATCAGCCAGAGATGCAGATGTTTTATGTGCAGCATGAGATGGTGCATTATCATGCAGAAAAATGATCTTGCTGTGAAATACACGGTTCTTCTTCTTGAACCATGGCAGGAAGTGCTGTTTGAGAAAATCCACATACATTATGGAGTTCATCTTTAGCGCCTTCAGGGATCCTAAAGGGGCCGACAATCTCTCTCCCCATGATTCCAGCCCAAAACATTACTCCACCTCCTCCTTGTTGGCGCTGTAGCCGTGTTTGCGTGGGGTGTCCATCAACCAGCCATCCTCCACTCCATCCATCTGGACCATCGAGCGCTGCACGGCACTCATCCGTGAACAAAACAGTTTTGAAATCAGTCTTCATGTAATGTTTGGCCCACTGGAGCCGTTTCTGCTTGTGTGAAGTGGATAGAGGAGGTCGACAGGATGGCGTATGTGTGGCACCCCAGGGGTCTGGTTTCCACAGTAATGTAATGTTATGTCTGAGAGCAGGTGGGAGGTCCTTTGGTCAGGGATCCTGTGCATGCCACACCTCCTGCCCAGTCTTGGGAGGGGAAGAACTTCCCCTATATAAACCCGGGGCTGAGGCAGGGTTAGGAGTCAAGGAGAGTAGAGACGAGAAACAGTCATAGGAAGAAACAGCAGAAGCTCAGTGGGAGCAATACTACTACGAGTCAGGGGCTGGCAGCTGCAGAGCTCGCCCTGACTGAGAAGTTTTCTTACCGGACCCGGCGTCCGAGGCTGTGGGGACTAACTCTTACCCAGCAGCAGAAGCCGACTGGCAGGGGATTTCAGGTCCTCAGGCCCAGAAACCCGAAGGCAAGGTCACACGCGTGGGACCAGCACCGCCATCGTGGAGCGGAAGCCATTAGAAGGCCCCGAGTCACCGGCCATACGGGTGAGCACCACACGGCACACTCACGGACGTGGGCTACTTATATCCGCTTCTAGCAAGGTAGCCAGAAGAGTACAGTCAGTTTGGGAGGCCTACAACTCCGCCTGGCCAGGGGAGATCCCATCTGCTCAAGGACTGACCAGGCCCCGTTCGCTAGCAAGTACTCCGGGAGGGTCTATCGTTGTTACCAGTAAAGACCCTGAATTACACCGCACCGTCTCTGAGTGGTTCCTGCTACCCCCATCTTCCACGTCGGCTGCCCTGAGGCCATACCCCTCCCGTTGGGGGTTATACTATCACGCTGCACAATTCTACACTGGCCTCAGCGGTCTGCCCTGCAGCGGCAGCTCCATAGCTGCAAATCAACGGGTGGCGTAGTCGACACTCAAATAACACCTATCAAGACTGCCACACACTGAGTTTGACTCCCTGGGCACGGACCGGGTCCCCGCCACTCGGAGACTACAACCCTCATCTGATCCGGTTCCGGGTAAGCCCCCGTGCGCGAGACGCTGCGCGACACAGCAGGCCCAGGGGCGCGTCATATGCACAGCTGCAAACCTCTGAAGGACCCTGCATCTTGTTGTTCGGGGGACGTTGGAGGCACAAGCAGCTTCAAAAACTTGTCTGCTGCTATGACAAGGCTTTTTGGCCGCTGCTCTTTCAACCTGACGTAATTGCCTGTAGGAAAGAGTCCTCAATTTGCCCTTATCAGCACGCACACGTGTGTACTGTGAATCAGCTACATACTTCTTGATTGCCAAGACACTTCATCCTGATCATCGCACAATGTTGATTGTAGTCATGCCTTGACCTAAACACTCCACAATTTGTTGCTTCTCAGCAGCCGACACATCCTTTTTCTTTCCCATTTTGGCAGAAAATGTAGGCTGCTTAATATTGTGAGAGAGCCTTCTTAAGTAGTCTTGCCTTTCATTGGACACACCTGCCAAACTAATTAGCACAGGTGTCTGCAATTGCTTACAGTGATATAAAGAGCCCTGACACACATCACCATCAATGAGTTTAACTGACAAACAAACAAATTCTTCCCTTATCACTCCTAAACACTTTTTGCATAATAATTTGGAACGCAGTGTACATGTGCTTTTCCACAAAACACCAGCGGTTCACGTAGTGAATCTTACAGTTCTAACTTGCCAACCGTGGTCTGTATGGAGTTGTTCAATAAAGGGCCCAAAATTAAGATAACATAGATGGGAGAGGTCTCTATGAATAGGAATTCCTAAGTATTTGATACCCTGTGAGGGACAGGCAAAGGGAAAGTTGGACTGGATGGAATCCTATATGGATTTGGGGAGGGAGACATCGAGGGCCTCAGACTTCGC
The DNA here is from genome assembly GCF_046119375.1 of Phyllobates terribilis. Lineage (NCBI taxonomy): Eukaryota > Metazoa > Chordata > Amphibia > Anura > Dendrobatidae > Phyllobates > Phyllobates terribilis. The sequence goes on along the minus strand of NW_027362769.1, from coordinate 209,552,616 downwards.
TGCATTGATTTTAAAATTTGACCATGTAACAAAGTGATCTATTTCAGCCATAACAGCAGGGATGGATATATGTGATTGAGTGATATATACTAGGACATCATCAGCAAATAGAGAGCACTTGTACTCGGTGCCTCCCACCTCAATCCACCTAATATTGGGGTTATGGCGAATTGATGAGAGCAGGTGCTCCGTCACTAGGATGTATAAGAGAGGGGACAGAGAACATCCTTGCCTTGTCCCATTGGTGATTGTGAAAGGTGATGAAAATGTTCTGACGCGCCCCCTGGGCCTTGGGACACCCGGAGCCGGACCCTTTTTGGTGGATGCTGGTGGTTGTAGTCTCCGTGGCGGCAACCCGGTTCCGTGGCTCAGGGCGGTCAAACCAGTGGCGGAACTATTTATGTGGTTTTGATGTTTAAATGTCCGACTACGCCACCCGTGGATTGCGGTCAGAGTGAACCGCCGCTCCAGGGCAGACCGCTGAGGCTGGTGTTGTGGGTGCAGCAGAGCGTAGCATAACTCCCCACGGGAGGAGTATAGCCTCAGGGCAGTGTATGCGGAGGATGGGGGTGATGGTGCAGGGCAAAAGCAGCAACGACACGGAGTCTGTGATGCAGTCCAGGGCCTTTACTCACAGTTCTTATTATCCAGACCACGTCTGCAGGTAACGGCTGCCCACGTCGTACTGTGCTCACCAGGTGAGGGGCTCAGACAACTCCCAGATAACTTTGGAGCACTTCACAGGACCCCCTTTGTGTGTCCTTTGTCTGGCCTTTCTTACCAACACTTCTGTCCGGCTGCCTCAGGCCTCCTCTTGGTAAACTTGGCGCCAGTTTCCCTGACCCTATGTGGTGCCTTCCTAGCGGGTGTAGCGAGGGGCTGCGCCACATAAAATGTCAGAGCCTCCGGTTTCTAGCTGAGGGTAGTTTCCTGCCTCCACTAGTTCGGGGACCGGTCTCCCCCTTTGGCCTGACCCCTCCACGCAGGTGGATTCGGGCGTGCGGTGGCGACTCGCCCGTCCGCACCCCTGGGATCCCTTCATTCCTCGTTCCTGGAGCCTTCTCCGCTCCTCTTCCTTCCTTCTCCCTCTTCCAGGCCTGGGCCTCTGTTACTAGGCCCGCCTCCGGAGCAGAGCTCATGCAGAGCCCCTGCTCCCTGCCACTTCTGCTCAGACTTCTCTGCACTGAACTAAGATGGTGCCCACCTTTTATACTCCCTTCTCAATGCACCCAGGAACTGCTTCCTCCCTGCTCCTGCACTACAGGGTTCCCCTTCCTCAGTGTTCCCTCCCCCCACTCCAGCCAGGGACAGGGACTGTCGTGCCCATCTCAGGGGCATATTGGTCGCCCTGCCCCACGGCAATGTGGTGTAATGCATGCAGGTGTCGGGTCCTGATCCACACTCCATCCTTACCTGAGAGTGAGATATCACACCTCTGGGTGAGGTGCAATACGTCTGTAGCAACCGAGCCCTCAGGGTGCTACAGTTCCATTTATCTTCAGCCTAGGTGACGTATTGCGATACAGGGCCGTGATTTTGGCTATAAAAGGGTCCCCTAGACCCCTACCCCAAGCTTTTTAAGAGAATTATATATGGCGTGCCAGGAGACTCTATGGAATGCTTTCTCAGCATCCAACGAGAGTATCTAATTACAAATTTTTAACTGCATCTAGCCCAGGAAATACTTTGTGCCTAGTAGCAGTGTCTGCTAGTCAGCGGATTATCCCGGCTGTTAAGCAAGCTACACCACCTGTAGTTTAGACACTTAATTTTTTCAAAGGAAATGATTCGGGACCATGGGATACTTAGTGAAGAGCATCAGGAGGCACCCCAAGGCATAGGGGCTGGGACTGGCATTAGGATGCCTTGCGGTGGACAGCCGAGCTCGATCCTTATAAAAGCTTTTTAACTGCAGCAGCTTTAGTGGACGCTACTGGAGCTGGAATTACGTGGCTGCTGGCATGAGACTTGCCCTCCAATAGATCCTTGTAAATGGATTTAAAGTGTATTCATTCAAATTAGAGAGACAATTTAAATTAAAAAGCTTAGAGCTGCCTCCACCACAGGGGGGCTCGCTCGACCCACCAGCGGACAGGCACCAGTATTGGGAGAGGGGGGCTGGCCGTCAGGGTTCACCGCGGCTCTGGCACAAACCCAGCGACACGGAGGTGGCACGGGCAGGAGCGGACTGGCCGTGTCGGCTTCTCACTTTTTGGATTTTAGAAGGGCATGACATGCCTATATCTGTGTCTCCCCCTCCTTTTACTCCTCCACCTCTTTTATTTTCGCATGACTATATGTACTTGTCACTTTTCCATGTGTTAGTTATGTCTTCTGAGCAGTTTGTCAGCTTTTGGACACCTTTGAAGGTGTTTTCTATGTGTTTCTATGTGTTTTTGTTTGCCTGCCATTGTTTTTAACGGTGTTCGAAGGTGTTCGACGAACAGTTCGACGAACAGTTCGGCGAACACACGGGTGTTCGACGAACCGAACCGAACTCGAACACTACGGGGGTGGCTCAACACTACTTAGCAATGAATATAACCTTGGAGAAGACATTATTGAAATACCAGAAGACATGTTGTGCACTGACTGCATCGTAAGTGATGTTTTTGGACAACGCGTTGAAATAGATGTGAACGACCAAAGCAGTGTTGAGAGGGCCTCTTCCTATGCAATTCTCTGTCCCAAGAACGATGACGTAGCTCTGCTAAATTCCTGTGTGATGGACAGAATGCCTGGAGAGTATAAATTATACAAAAGTGATGATTCGGTGGATGTCGACAATGAAGATGAACAAGAGCATTATCCAGTTGAATTTTTAAATAGTGTTACGCCATCAGGAATGCCATCCCACAGACTACAACTTAAAGTTGGAGCAATCATAATGTTGCTTCGGAATCTAAATACAAGAAATGGTCTATGTAATGGAACTCGCCTTATTGTTACTGGACTCCATTCCCACATAATTCAAGCAACAGTGATCACTGGATCTGCAAAAGGAGACGAAGTGTTCATTCCACGCATTGATTTATGTCCTTCAGACACCGGTCTTCCATTTAGGCTTCGACGTCGACAGTTTCCAGTAAAACCAGCATTTGCCATGACAATAAACAAGTCACAAGGTCAAACTCTACAACGTGTTGGCATATATTTACCGCAGCCCGTTTTTGGTCATGGACAACTCTATGTTGCATTTTCAAGAGTTAAAATGAGATCCAATGTGAACGTGCAAGTTTTGGATATCCATTTACAAGGAAAGTTGCTTCCAGATAGTCCAAAAGTATTCACCAAAAATGTTGTGTACAAAAATATTTTAGGTTGATATTGTTAAGAAATATATTCTAGGGTCGTACTTCTTTTGTCCGATGATTTATTGTAAAATATTGTTACATATTCATGGAATAGTTTATATATTTTGATCATCTGTTTAATAATTTTGTTCAGTTGTATTAAGTTCTATAACCAATAATAGTTAATAAAGTATTATTCTGTGTATTCATTGTATTATTGTTAAATCTTCATAGCGACATCTGCGGCATGTGCTACTAAAGTGAATGCAGATTTGTGCCTCTCCACGCACTTAGTCCCGGCGTGGAAAGCAGCGAATCTACAGACAGCAGCTAATCACGGCAGTATCTGAGAGCGCGTGCTGTGCCTCACATCCTGCGAGGAGCTGCTGAAAACAGGACAGACAGCGCTGGACCAGAGAAAAGGAAACTAGGGGAGGATTAGGGTTTAGTTTTTGAACTGTGCTGTAGAGATGGGGGAATGAGAAGGTCATACCAAACCAGGATAAGCAGGCCATACAAGCTAAGATGAGGAAGGCGTACAATCCAAAATAAGTCAGCCATACAAACCAGGATTAGAGGAATGACGCAGCCATACAAACCACATTGACAGACCGCGCTGTGGATGCTGGATGTGACACGATGAGGGATAACCCCGCCCACAGCCCGTCATTCACTGTGGTGCGCGGAACAGCAGACCCCTGGCTGCAACCACAAATAGTCGTGATGTAAACGGAAGCAAGATCCGGCTGCAGGCGGGAGAATTACGTGCTGGCTGTGCATCGTCAGCGATGTTGTCACAAGCAGGATTGACAACATGACGTAATGACAAAATTCATTAGGGGCACCGAGGGGATACATTGTGAAGTTAATTAAAAGTAGTGCACAACCCATTTAAACACTGCTTCGCTGCTTAGTCGCGCCCGGTCACCCACATGCATATTCTAGATTACCCGATGCATTAGAATCGGGCCACCATCTAGTACATTATATATTTTGTTCTAGTTAGTCAATAAAGGTATCACTTCAAGAATACTTCTGTCATCTTTGTGCATAAAAAGTATTTACTTTCATGTATTTTGGAAAATAAAGGAACAAAATAATTACTGTATCTCCGTATTTGCTAATAACTTGGTGGGAAGTTGTTCCAAGAAGGTACAGAGGTTGTGGTGTGGCGCATGGAAAAACTACTAGGGAAACTGTGATGTGCAGTTTCTGTCATTTTCTACCTACACAAGCTTAAAAGTTTATCTTAGAAAACATAAATTAATTCAGCTTGACTTGACTGGACAAAAAACCCCAATTTATGAATGTGTTTTTCTCCAGTTTTCTGGAGAACAACATTTTCAAATGTTGCAAAATTTTGGCACAACTCCATCCTGCACTAAAAATTTGTGACTTTTTGACATTTATACATCAGTCTCAGCCAGCTTTTCCAAAATGGGCAAATCTGGGGTGGAATGAGACTATGCTAAGCCCGACTTACTAATTCATGAAAATGTAACGTAAATTTCGCCAGAAATGTATTCAAATTCCTAGTGGAGTACATTTCTGGCGGTGACGTGGTAGTTGTAATGTGGAAGCCGTGGTTAAAAGCAGCTTCAAAGCATGAACATATACACAGCAAGTCGTTTTTACATTCCAATATATATGTTCATTCTTTTTAACGTTTAGCGCTTTTTCAGGCGGATCATGGAATGTACTTGCGTTTCTGAAAAAGTCAGTGTGTGCTCGTACTCTTAAAGTTCACCCTCCTTTGCCTGGAGCATAAATAAATTTGGTATTGCTGTAGGAATAAACCGTCTGAATTAATAAAAATATCATAATATTTATACTATATGCCAAAAAAATACCCCCCAAATTAGAATGGCACACAGTTTTTGCCTCGCAAAAATAGTTCGGAAAGTTGTATGGACCCCAAAATAGTAATTGTAATACAGTATCTCAAATAAACAAGCGCTAATACAAGATAATGGATTGAAATAAAAAAAAGTCTTGCTCTTGGAAGATAAGGAGGAAAAATCGAAACCGAAGAGGCACCCTCATAAATCTGGAGCTGGAAATACTTTACTATCTCCAGAGATGGAGGAACTCTGTTATATTTGTGAAACTTTCTGTTAAACTTTTATTTTTACTGCATGTAATAATTGTTCATGTGTTTCACTCTGTTTTATTGGGTGTGATGACTGGGAGGTGATCACTGTGACCATCCATTGCATTCCTCTATAGGAGGCAGTCAGCTGCTGATCGTCTCCCAGGGAACGGCTTTAGGGAAGGTTTCCGGGAGCAGCAGGGCGCAATGAGGGCAGGAGGGAGCTGTGATCGGCTCTGATCGGCTGTGATCGGCTGTCAGCTCCTTCTCGGCGATCGTCCCCTGCTGCTGCTGCTCCTCTTACAGAATTGGGCTGCAGCTGTCGGATCTGACCCTTTCCTGGAGACTGAGGAGAAGGAGCCCAGGCTGTCATCACAGGTAATGCCACTGATCACACAAGACTGGGGAGCTACTGGTGAGCATATGGGATGTGCAATGCACGATCTGTATAGGGTCTGCGCTGTATATATATAGATATTGCATGATCTCAGCTCTATAGTCATACAGTAATGTATTTCTCTATACCTGAACTGCATTGCTTTACATTGTACTATACATTTCATATACAATATTTATCATAGTTATTTATTGCTGCTGTGTTACATGTGTGCTATATGTAGATACATAAGGGTATTGATTTGTATATAGGTACGCATATAAGTACACTGATCACCATACACATGTCATTTACTATACAGGATATATGCTGTATATATAGATACACATATAAGTACAATGATCACCATAAAGATGTCATTTACTATACAGGATATATGCTGTATTACATGTATACTATATGTAGATACATAAGAGTATTGATTTGTATATAAGTACACATATAAGTACAAGGATCACCATAAAGATGTCATTTACTATACAGAATATATGCTGTATTACATGTGTGCTATATGTAGATACATAAGAGTATTGATTTGTATATAGGTACACATATAAGTACAAGGATCACCATACACATGTCATTTACTATACAGGATACATGCTGTATTACATGTGTGCTATATGTACATACATAAGAGTAAATATTTATTAATCTGATATGTACATGTATAAGTACAATGGTCACAATACAAGTCATTTATTATGCAGGATGTTTACTATACATTGGAAAAATGTAAGTGCAGGATACAATGCTGAATATACATATGTGATGTGCTATTCCAGATTATAGAAAAGTGCATTATATGTGTGTACAGACTGTATGCAATGTGCAATGCAAGATTTATACAGAATATCCATGTATTTATTATGCTTTGCTTATAAAGTGCTATGATATTCCGCAGCGCTTTACAGACATTCTGGGCACTGTCCCCATTGGGGCTCAAAATCTATATTCCTTATTAGTATGTCTGTGGGAGGAAACCGGAGAACCCGGAGGAAACCCACACAAACACAGGGAGAACATACAAACTCCTTGCAGATGTCCTTGGTGGGATTTAAATCCCGGAACCCAGCGCTGCAAAGCAACAGTGCGAACCACTGAGCCACCGGGCTGCATAATGTTAGATCTATGTGTAAGGAGTGTCTTCCAGCATTAGGACTTTTCAGCTTTTGCTTGTTTTTAAGATACTCTTCTGCAATGTCTTTAATCTGAAAAAGGTGGACAGAGTAGATAAATAGGAGACTGCTATTTGTATCTCTTGTCTGGGGCGGAATCCCTTACTTAGCTATACAGCCCTGGTAGTAATTGTCACACGTCACAACACATTCTAAAGAGTTCTGCCGCAGTTACATGAAATGAATGTGTAAATACATAGTATTATGCATTTTGTGCTGATACTGAGTTAGAGTCTGTGGTATAGCCCTGATCCACAGTCTGTGGATCTGCTGTTTGTCATTAGAAATAGGCAACTATCTTAAAGGATAGGTGATAACTTGCTGATCACTGGTGGTCCAACCGATAGGACCCTCTTGTGATCCCTAGAATCAGGCTCTGTAGAGCCCTGTCTTGTACGTAGCAGAGGTGCGCATAGACTACCGGAGAAAGCTGAGCGCTGTGCTTGGCTTTTATCAGTAGTCCTATAAACAATGATTGGTGCAAAGATCGAATATGCACCAAGATAGAAGGTGGATCCAGCTCCAATACAAAATACATAGAAAATCAAGTTTATTCCATCTTCAATAAAATCACATTAGTGAAACAAAAACAGTTTAAGGCTGTGTGCCCACTGTGCATTTTTTTAAGCGTTTCCGCAGCGGCAATTCCACTGCAGAAACGCTTAAAAAACGCTTGGTAGAAGGCCTGCCATGTTCCCCAATGATAATCCGCATGTGCTGTGCACATGCTGCGGAAATTTCCTCTGCGGATTATCATTGCGGAAAAATCCGCAGCACTACCAATTATTTTGTGGAAGCGCTGCGTTTTCGCCGCCATTGACTTGCATTGGAACACATGGAATCCGTATCACTGCATCTGTACATGCAGAATCCATGCGTTTCAATGTGCGGATGGTACCCGGGTGTGGAGGACAGGAGACTCTCCTCCGGACCCGGGTACCATAGTACCTGTTAAATAAAGAATAAAAAAATATATATATATTATACTTACCTTCTGATGGCCCCCGGTGTCTTTGTCTTGACTTGCTGGCAGATCGCGGTGGACTCAAGGACCTGCGGTGACGTCATTTAGTCATGTGACGGTCACGCGACCGCTGACATCGGCAGGTCCTTTAGTCTACCGCGAGCTGCCGGCAAGCAGAGACAAGGATACCGGGGGCCATCAGAATGTAAGAATATATTTATTTTTTATTTTTTACCATTCTTTCGGTCACACTATATAAATCCATGCTGGTTGCATGGATTTATATAGTGTGACCAAGTTGTCAAGCACTTTCCAAGTGATGCTAAAATCGCTTGGAAAGCGCTAGACAAGCCGCATGCAGAAATGCAAGTGAAGAACGCTTCACTTCCGCTTGTCCCTGGCAGGAAAACGCATGTACAATCCGCATGTACAATCCGCATGTACAATCCGCATGTACAATCCGCATGTGTTTTTTCTGCTAGGGAGATGCAGAAACGCTTAGGAAAAATCCGGAGCATTTCTGCATCGTGGGCTCATAGCCTAAAAGAGAGACCCATATGCTGGTTACTCACTCCCTGGAGGAGTGGATGAAAATTGCCAACTAATGGTTTCACTGGGATGCATTTTTAACCTCTTCAGGTCCATCCGTAGGTAAAACATTTCCAGCCTAAGCCGTCTGCACCTCTCATCTCTCTCAATAATCATTGGATCCCTTATCTTCCCCTTGATCTCTCCCACTCTTGTGTCATGTCTACTTTTGTCTCTTCTTCTGTATGTCTTCCCATTAACCTTATCTCCCTATCATCCTCTACTCTCTGCCTTCAACCTTCGCTCTCTAAGGCTATGTTCACACATGATGCTTTTTTCAGCGTTTTTTTATGCATTTTTTAATGCAAATTTTAAGCTGTGTTTTGCAGTACCAGCAAAGTCTATGAGATTCCAGAATTCTCTGTTCACACATCATGTTTTTTTTTGTTCCATATTTTGTGCCTTGCGTGTTTTTTTGGAAAATAGGTCATGTCACTTCTTTCAGCATTTTTTCAGCATGGTGAAAAAAACGATGAAAAAACGCACCCAAATTTGCATCAGCGTTTTTCCAGCGTTTTTAATGGCAAAATAGAATGGGTTCTTTTTTTTTCACAGAACTTTATGTACATGCATAATAGAGACAGAAGGACAGTGAAAAAAACGCTGAAAAAACGCACCAAAAATGCATAAAAAAAGCACCAAAGCTGCTAGAAAAATACTGAACAAAATGCCCCTGAAGATAAAGTTTTGCTGCAGATTTGTGGCGCAAAAAAACCCATGATGTGTGAACATAGCCTAAGAGTTATGCTATCTCACAATCATCCCCCCTTGCCCCAGTCCTGTCGTGACCCCTGGTTTGTCTGCTTATGTTTTGGTGGTATATTAATTGCTTGACTGTGAGAAGAGAACAGGAAGGAAAGTAAAAAAAAAGAAAAATTCAACAAGCAAGGTCAAGGCCAGTAGAAGAGGTAAGACTTTGACTGGTCGTATTCTCTTCTACTGGCCTTGACCTTGCTTGTTGAATTTTTCTTTTTTTTTTTACTTCCTTCCTGTATGTTAAAATTCTAATAAAATTCAAGTTTGAAAAAGAAAAAAAGCCAGACCCATGACATTTGGCTATATGTTTATTTCAATTTGTTTATTTTTATACATGTTTATTTTATTTGTTAAACTTTTTTGTTTCACTAATGTGATTTTATTGAAGATGGAATTAACTTGATTTCTTTTACATATTTTTAAGTCTATGAGATTTCAGAAATCTCATGCACACAACTTTTTTTTCCTGACTGCTTTGTCAAAGAGCTGCGTCTTTGCAAAATGCAACGTCATTTCTTTCAGCGGTTTTGCAGCATTTTTCATCCATTCAATGGGTAGTGCAAAAAAGCCACAAAAACCCAGGTATCATGTTTTGCTACGTTTTTGGTGCCAAAACCTGATGAAGTTGAATTTTTTTTTTTTTTTTCTGCATTAAACTTGATCAGCATGCACAAGAGACAAATGTACACTGAAAAAAACGCAGTAAAAAAGGGCGAAAAAACGGTTCAAAAATCACCAAAAAAAAGCAACAAAACCTGCTTTTTTATCGTTTCTTTACTGCCAAGAGAGCAGGTTTTGCCTGTCAAAAAAAACGCAGCAAAAACGCAGTGTCTGAACATAGCCTAAGGCTGCGTTCCCACGATGAGCTTTTGGTTTGATGTTGCAGAATTTCTGCTCCTATTATTTAAATTAGGTTACTTGAGTTTTTGTGTGTTTTTTTTTTAACATGTGTTTTTATCGCTGAGTTTTATTTCTCTTGTTGGTATCTCATGCTTTAGATAAATTGCTGCTTTTTTTTGATACTTCCTGGTGTTTGGCTTTGATAAAATTTTAATGACAAACTTAGGTGTGCCGCGGGAACGCAATAAAAACACATGTGCATTTTTTTTCTGCGGAATCTCCACACCTAATGTAAGTCTATGGGGAAAATCCGCTCCGAAAACTCAGTGTACCTGCAAGAGAAATTGACATGTTGATGATTTGAAACACCCACCGCAGGTCAGTTTACTCTGTGCTAAAGAGAAGTACAGTGGGCATGAGATTTGTATAAATCCCATCCACTTTGCTGGGACTGTAAGATGCTGAGCTTTTGTCGCAGCAAAAATAACCAGCGTCAATAACGCACCAAAAGCTCATTGTGGGAACGTAACCTTGTATAGGCTGTAACTCAGGATTAGTAGAAAATAAGTAAGAATTTTAAACATTAACAAAGTAACTCAATTTCTTATCTAGATTTAATTGATGTGGCGTTCAAAGGTGGATATATACATTATATATATACATCATGCGTCATAAAACATAAATGCCAGGGTGGGGCGCCATAGGTTGTAATCTCTGTCTGCTTACAAAGCTTATCTTATCGGGACAACCCAAAGTCATTGTAGGTTCAGCTACCGAAACCCCCTACAGTAATCGTATCAAAAGAGAATGCTGCGGACAGAATTAGGCAATGTTCACACTCAGCGTTTTTGCTCCATTTGTATAAGCAAACATGAAGCTGCATTTTCCAGTACCAGAAAAAGCTCTGAGATTTCAGAAATCTCATGTTTTATTTTTCCTGATTGCATTTAAGAACTGAACATAACTACGGCACTGAAACCAAGCCCATCAACCAGAGGATATCTAACCATAAATATCAGATAAATTTAGAACAAGCTTAAAATTAAAGCACAGTGCTACTAGAGAATGTGGGGATCAACACTCATTGTAACGTATTTATCCACAATTATGGCCTTGTGGTTGTGAATTCTACTATAGTGGTTTTAACAATAGAGTTATACTAGTAAGAAATTCCATGTATTTAGGACCTTCAAACCACGTGCAAAAAATGACAACCGATTATAAAGTGGCAAATGCAATCAATCACAAACTCTGACTATACTAACATAGTATAATACATGATTGATCAGTATCTAAATGTTATAAAGTGACAAGTACATTGAGTCCTGGCAATCCATGATGGGTATACTTTTTAACCAAACAATGCTTCTAAATATAGCAAGTTTACAGAGTTATAGTAAATGGAAAGCAGCAGGTGCCAACACTTCATTTATTGTAGGTTTACAGTATACCAAGATCAATTTTACAAAAATAAGTTGCAATTAAAGCTAAGTTACATGTATAAACGCAGAATAGAGTGAGGTCCTCGGAGCCCCAACGCGCATTTCGCCTTTTCTTCGTCAGGGGGCTTTCTTCGTCACGCCCACTGACAATGAAAGGGTGAAACGCGCGTTGGGGCTCCGGGGACCTCATTCCATTCTGTGTTTATGCATGTTATTGCAACTTAGCTTTAATTATAACTCATAATTAACAGGTTTTGCTGCGTTTTTGCAGTGTTATTTGCTGTATTTTTGGAGAATAAAACTAACTGTATTAAATATGTACTGTAGACAAATCACACATTTATTCCGCACCAAAAAACACTGCAAAAACACAGCAAAAAACATGGCAAAACCTGATGAGGTCATTTTAAAAATGCAGAAAGTCTCAATATTTTAGCTCCTACTCTTTAAAATTTGGTAGAAAACTGGCGTAAAGACTTGATAGTCATGAATATGATTTTGCTTACTTTACTAAATGAATTAATATCATATATCTATAATAACATGGATCATAAACAGATTTGTACACAGATCAGCTTTTGGCCACTACAGTAAGATTTCAATTTTATTTTACCCTTTGTACTTAAGAATTGTAAATGAGAAGAATCTTACTGAACTCTGCACTAGTAATAGGCTCCTTCAGGGGGTGTTGGCCTTAAAACAATTAACCTTTATTAGTTCTGTAAAATATTTAGCACTTTAGGATACTTAACTTCAGGAGACATTAATTCGAGGCAGCAATGGTATCAGACAGAGGTGCATCATTACAGCATAGTGGTAAAACCACATATAAGTACATTTTTTGCATTGGTTCTATTACATTTGTTGATTCACAGAGCATTTTTCTAAATTTTTCCTGGTGTTTTTGATTTGTTTTAGTGCCAGTTTTTCTTCTTTTTAGCTCAAAAATGCTGCATCCAGATGGTACTATAATGTTGTATTTTTGTCGCCTTTTTTGTAGTCAGTAAAGTCTGAAAAATCTGTTTCTGGTACTTCCCTTTCCTGAAACGATTTTTGAAAACAACAGTGAAAATGTAACAAAATATAAAAATCTACAAAAAGCTGTGTAAATGCTTAAAAGAAACACTATTTCAAGAAAGCCTTTCAAAGCGGTAGAAATAAATGGATGTATGCTGCCCTTTTAACAGAAATCTAAAAAAGAACTCTTTGGGTATGTTCACATCAAGTCTTTTTGCCAGGTTTTTGGAGCAGAAACTCAACAGAACCTCTGACTTTTTGAGGAAGATTTGAGGTATGTGCACAGGAAGTCTTTTGAGAAGGTTTTGGAGCAGAAACCGAGAGAAAAATCTACAAATCTTCAAAAAACTCTTCAAAAACATGGAGTTTCAGCTCCGAAAACTCAGCAAAAAGACTCCGTGTGTAGAGATGAGTGGACCCATGGAAGTTCGGGTTCATTGGGTTAGACGAAACTTTAGTCCAAAGTCCGGTTTGGGTACCAGAACTGTTCCCGTACTTGAACCTGAACCCGAACCCTTTAGAAATCAATGGTGACCTGATGTTTGGAGCTGGAAAGTGCTAAAAACCCTTTATCAACCATCAGTTTGGACTATATGCAAATCGTATTCACTTTTACTCCGTCTCAATAGGTCTTTATTTGATAAATGAATGTTATCTTTCAGCAATACTGATACCATCCGTATGACATCTATCTTTATAGGAAACTGAATTGTGCCTTTTTTTTCACCTGAAGCGTTTTCTTTGGCGTCGTTTTGGTTGTTTCTGAAGCCACTTTTCCATCTTTTTTTACACTGTATATATATACACGAGTGTCCTCCAAATGATGCAGACTAGTACATTCCACAAATGTGGATACAAAAAGGGGCATCTGAGAGTCTCACAAGAAACAATGGCTCATGAACCTTGACTTACTGAACAAAGGAATAATACGTCTGGCTTAATTAAGAATAGATGACCCCCGCACAAGTGGCCAGATTGACTCTGAGTTGTCACAATACATATATTATATTTTATAAAAACAGAAGTTGATGGCAGAAGGCATGCATTTACCTGGTATATGTTTGAATTTCATCCATAGGAAAAAAAAGTATTAAAAGTACAGTGTACACAAGTTCACAAAGTTTATGAAACATTTTTTCCTTTGGTCTGTTAACTACTAAAAATTTCCAGATGTTTCCATGATTTTTTTATCCCTTACTTTTTTTCTTACTCTCCTATAAGCTCAAAATATTCACAGAGAATATTATGGCGTTTGGCTCATATGAGCAAATAAAAAATATACCAAATAGTTATACACCCAATGTATTCATGATGATGGCACTCTCCCCATCTTCTCATAGTGATTGGCGGCAGCTCATCAGTAACCATTGAGAGAGGCAATAATATCTATGAGTCTGCTGTGTTCATTTAATTCTTTGTGCTATTTTGGCTCATGGAAGTAAGGACCTGTCTATGTTATATGTTGCTTCTATAAAGAGCAGTTGATTCAGGTAACAGATCCGCTTTATACTGCCTATATGTATGGTAAGTGTGCGGGGGAGAAATATATAGTGATTTACCTAGATACAATCAATTGTACCCAACTTGCTTCCATATATTGCGGTTTGCTGAGAATTATATTGCAGTTGCGACTTTTGTTCCTTTGGTTAAAAGGTTTGCTCATCATCTTAAATGGTTAAAATTGCAAGTTGCTTGTTAAAATACGTAACTTTACAATTTACCGTACTTAGTAAAAATTATCTTTGTTCTCAAGAATGGAGTGTTTTTCATTCTATTGTGTACTGCTGGTTGCGTAGATTACCGGCCACCTCTGTAGTGTATCAGCTCCTAAGCAAGGAGTACAGCGCTTACAAGCTATTTACTGTAGAGCTTGTAATTAGGGATGAAGTGGAAGTTCGTGGAAGTTCTGCTTCTGGTACCTGACCGAACTTTATGTCCAAACTTTACCCAAACTTGAACGTGAACCCCATTGAAATGTATGTGAAGCCGAACTTCGGAGCTGGAAAATTCTCTCAATCGTTCCCAGACTTCTCCCCCCGGAACTTCGAACATTAAAACGGACTTCCAGGAAAAGGCCGTGTTCGGAGTTCAGGTATGAACCCTGAACTTTTAAGTTCGGGTTTGCTCATCTCTACTTGTAATCGCTGATTTGCCATCAGCTGGATCGCGGCATCTGGCCAGCTTCAGTCGCTCTGCGTTCCTTTTTGCTACAGAGGCAAAGCGGCTTCAGCTTGCAGGATCGGAGAGAGCACGGTTCTGGCAAGCTGGATGCTGCTGGTCTGGATGGTCAATCAAGCAATCAATCAGGAGAGCAATGCTCCTTGGAAAGCAGGAATCTGTGCGCTCCTGATCAGCAAGAGGAGAAAACCCCTTTAATTGTTATGTTACTTAGATTCTTTTTTACATTCTATACCCATACGATTCTGCTAGTTAATACACCTTCTATTGTCAAATACTCATACGGCATTGGGTTCTATAAATACTGGCTTTACCAGTACGTCTTGCTGTAGGCAATGAGGCTTCTATAGTTACACAAAGTAACTAGAGAATGTAGGCAGGTAACAATGTGGGAAATGTCTATGCTGATGCTGTATATAGGCCATCTATGTGTGCATCATGAGTTACATGGGCAAATTTTATTAAAAGAAAAATGTACTTATTTTTTCCTATGGAGAAAGTCTGTTTATTTTGCAAACTTTCCCTTTAGATTTATAATGAGAGGGGTCCATCATGTGCCGCTGATATGCAGAATGCAAGGAGTCTGGCATACCTGTCATAGAACAGAAATACGTAAATAGTAGCACAAATATGAACAAAGCTGGAGACCAAAAGTCTCCGGAGGTTGTTTGGAGACGTAATATATTCACAAGCCCTAGTCAATGACTGAAAGGGACTGTCAGCACAGAATGACTCTTCAAACCCAGTACAGGCGCTTGGTGCACCGTGGTGGGGTCAAACATTTACGTGCACCATCCCACCTGTTTGTTTTCCCTCAATCTCCACCCCTCTCTTCTTTCATTGATAGCTCTGGATTCATAGAGCCAGAGAAGGATGGCGATGGATGGAAACCAAGCAGGTGGGAAGGTGTATTTAAATGATTGGCCACGCCATGATCCACCAAGCATCTGTACTTGGTTTGAACAATCATTCTGTCCCTTTAAATGGGTTGTCTCATGTTCCAAGAACAAAATTCCAAAGTGCTTGTAGAAACAAGCAACTTTGCAATTTACTTGTTATTAAGAATCCTCTCTCTTCACAAGAATGAAGGGATTTTTAATATTGTTGTTTAAACATGTGCAGTGCTTACAAGCTCTTTCCTATTCAGCTTGCAAGCACTGCACTGAAGCTGGCTGGGAATACTTGGCATGCACTGTTAGCTTTCAATCCGGACAGTTTCTGTGCAACTGAATTGCAGCATCGGATAACGTACAGATGTCCCATAATGGCAACAATACCACTGGTACAAACTGTGAGTTGAACAGGAGTGTCCAGCAGCAAGAAGGACATCGGGAGGCAGGGGAGCAGTGCGCTCCTGCACAAAAAGATGAGAACAACCGTTTCAATATGTTCCAAATTTATTTAGATTATGCAGTGTTACCTAATGTAAGGATACATCTATGCGTAACGGAAGCATTGCAGATTTTACCCTCAATATTTTCCGATGTAAAATTCATCCTGGCTAACAGTATAAGCTTGTGGATGACATTTAAAAAAATTTTTCACATGCTACTAAGTCTGCAGTAAAATCCATGTAATAATTCAGATGCAAGCTTTCTCACACTTCACCAAAAGTTAGCAGGACGGGTGGAAATAGGCAAAAAGATTTTATGCAGGCAGAAAAATGTCTTAAAACCATTGTTACGCTTCCCACATGGAGTTTATGTAGGAAAAACAATAAAATTGAAGTGTTTTTCTTTGTATTATTTACATGCCTTTTGTTGGTATGGTGAGTATTGCTGCTTTAAAGGGGTGGTCCTAAACACAAATTAATTTTCATTCTGAATTCCTATCTATTTAATGCCACAATCTAATTTATTTTCTAATATACTTTAATTAAAAATTCCCTCTCTATCCCTAACTACACAATCTAACTGTTGTATTAATTTTTTCTACTTCCTTTTTGATGATGCTTCATTTGTGAATGCCAGTGAGTGCCAGGATGCCCAAACAAAGCGCTATCAGGAGGCAGAGGCTGCGGTCACTGCCCCAGCCTCATCCCCCACCCTGAAACAAAGCATCATCACTGACTTTCATTTCAGGGGCTGGGCTATTCCCTGCTCTACTGAACATGCGTCGGTTATCAATTCCGACGGATCCTCAGTAGATTCTTGTCACCGTGCAATGTGCACGAATCTGCGCCGTCCACGCAAGTGATGTCACCGTGCTGATTTATGCATGCCAGGTATTCTTCTTACAACCCTCACTGCCAGTGCGCTCTCCTACCGGCTCAATACTTTTGAACAGAGAGCGCACTGTCGTGCACTTCGCACAGTGACAGCAATCTACTGAGCATACGTCAGAATTGACATCCGATTCATGCTCTGTACAGCAGAGAATAGCCCAGCCCCTGAAATGAAGGTCACTGATTACGATTCATTTCAGGGAGGGGGCAGTGGCTGCGGCAATGCCCTCTGATGACGCCTCCCAGCATGCACTGGGATTCTTAAATGATGCGTCATAGGAAATTAAGTAGTAAAATTTAAAAAAAATCCATACGTCAGAATTGACATCCGATTCATGCTCTGTACAGCAGAGACTAGCCCAGCCCCTGAAATGAAGGTAACTGATTACGATTCATTTCAGGGAGGGGGCAGTGGCTGCGGTAATGCCCTCTGATGACGCCTCCCAGCATGCACTGGGATTCTTAAATGATGCGTCATAGGAAATGAAGTAGTAAAATAAAAAAAAAATCAGTTTGATAGTGTAGTGAGGGAAGGATAAGGAATTTTTAATTAAAGTATATTAGAAAATAGATTAGATTATGGCATTAAATAGATAGGCATTTAGAATGAAAATTAATTTGCGTTTTCGATCACCCCTTTAAGTATTTTATTATATATTAGACTGGTGGAGATAGCCGAGTAAAGTGCTCAGCTATCTCTGCCAATACCATAGAGAATAAAAAGAGCGGTGGCAAGCAATTGTGGCCACCACTCCATTCCAAGAGGACATTATAGAGCTCTGTGGTTGGGATTGGTGGAGGGTCCCAGCGGTTGGACTTAGGTGTGAATAGGTGATAACATTACATATTTGAATAGCCCTTTAAGGCCCCTTCATATGAGCCCATTAGCAGCCAAATGTTCATTCATAATAAACACTTGTTCCCATTTATTGGCCTGTGTAAACATATCACTGATCAGGCGACAAATATATATATCACTTATTTGTTGACTATTTGTATTGTTAATAGGGTTCCTAAAATCATGTAGTATAAGCTGCTAAGTTTTCCAGGTAATTATATTAATACATGATCGTCTACAAATAAAAGCAACTTGTTTCAAGGCAATGGATCCTGCTCATGTATAATTTATACTCTTTTCTTCTGCTTTAGCGGCAAACAATTGTGGAAATGGATACATCTCATTAAATTCTAACAACATGCAAAAAAAAAGAAAACATAAATGAGATTTGGTTTCCTACATAGCAAAGGCCAGCGCAGACGTATCTTCCCCATGCTGGCCGAATGAGTAGTTGTTAGGTGTCAGCAAATCTCTATAAGTTTTTATCAAAGCTTTGGATGGTACCCTGGGCCTGGTAGATTCATTATTGATATTACATTCTGTAGAGAAAATAATATAATAGCTACATTAAAATGTATTACATTTATTAGGAAATAAATGGCTACTTAGGTTCCCTATTATGGGACCTCTTCTAGTGGATAGTAACAAAAAGTCAGACAAAAAGAAAAAATATATAATTATGATAAAAATCTGACTGAAAGGGAACCTGTCAGGTTCGATAATGCTATTAACCTGCAGATATGAGGATAATCTGCAGTTTAATAGTGTCATGAAGGTGTCCGGCCGCTGTAATGAAAGTCCTGCATTCTGGAGAAAATTAGCTTTATTTCTCCCGAGAGCCGCCGGCTTTCAATCATACAGGTGTGCCCAGAGCAATTAGAGTCACCTCTCACAGCACTGAGAGCGGCGTTTGTAACTACACCCCGACACTGACTGACAGCTGGCTGTGGAGTGCATCAGTGTAGAGCTGGCTGTCAGTCAGTGCTGGGGCGTGCTTACAACCTCTGCTATCAGTCCTGTGAGTGGTGACTGTAATTGCTCCGGACACGCCTGCATGACTGAAAGCCGGCGGCTCCCGGAAGAAATAAAGTTAATTTTCTCCTGGGTGCTTCACTGCTATCAGGCACCTTCATAACACTATTGATCTGCAGATTAACCATATATCTGCAGGTTAATAGTGTTATTGGACCTGACAGGTTCCCTTTAAATAACATGGAATTGGTATACATTTGTTTAAAGTGGCTCTCCAGGAGTTGGGTCATCACCAGTGTTTGATTATTGGAATTATACATCTCGGACCTCTGATGATCAGCACAGTTACAATGATTGAGGTAAGGTACTAGGAACATGTGAGCAAGCTGCTGTGTCTCTGTAAACACTGGAAGAGATCTGGCACTTGCAGGAATCCCTTCATTGTGCTGATCGTTGTGGGTTTAAAAGGAATAACTTCTACGAATCAAACGTTGATGGCCAATCATTGCTTAGAAGTGGGATTCCATCAGTGTTTAAAAGAGGTATCCCATAACGTAAATCACATCATGAATGGTCACTCAGAATCTGCCTCTTGGGTTCCCCACAGATCGCAAAGTCTGCTGTGTTAGTAGAGTGTTAGTGAGCATGTGCGACCACTGCTCCATTCATTATAGTAGAGTGTTAGTGAGCATGTGCGACCACTGCTCCATTCATTATAGTAGAGTGTTAGTGAGCATGTGCGACCACTGCTCCATTCATTATAGTAGAGTGTTAGTGAGCATGTGCGACCACTGCTCCATTCATTATAGTAGAGTGTTAGTG
Organism: Phyllobates terribilis; assembly: GCF_046119375.1. Lineage (NCBI taxonomy): Eukaryota > Metazoa > Chordata > Amphibia > Anura > Dendrobatidae > Phyllobates > Phyllobates terribilis. Next base: position 209,533,018 of record NW_027362769.1, on the reverse strand, counting down.
ATCATGTGCGACCACTGCTCCATTCATTAGAGTAGAGTGTTAGTGTTAGAACCTTGCTCTTAGGTTTTTTCCTTTGCTGGTCACATGACCTCGTTGGCCTATTTAATCCTGCTCCGCCCTTCTGGCTTTGCTGGACTTCATTGTATAACTACTTTCTAGCTAGCCTGTGCTCTGTATCTAACTCTGTTAGTTTGCTTGGTCTACGGACCTCAGTGTTCTATATATTTTGTTTGTTTGTCTGTCTGCTACTATTTCTGTTAGGAGGTGTCCCATTTTCCTCCCAGTCCTTAGTACTTGTAGGGATTCCTTCCCCACATCTATAGGTCTCCGTACAGACTAGCTTAGGACTTTAGCAGGTCTGATCGCAGGATCAGGTTCCCTGTTACATCGTAGGGATTCAGCTGAGTTCTATCGTAGGGACAGATCTCCTCTCTTTCCTTAGCTCTGGTAGCAGAACATAACAGTAAGTCCAGCCTGCAAATTCTCTAAGGAAAGATTTTTCTGTTCCATCATGGTGTCGGTTCAGGATTTGGCTCATCGCCTGCAGGGACTCTCTCTGGAGGTGGCCGAGCTCCGTCAGCACGTGAGTAACTGTCCTGGAGCACATTTCTTGGAGCCTAAGGTATGTTTGCCGGATTTATTTTTTGGTGAACACCGAGAATTTTTTTCATTTAAAAATGCTTGCTTATTGTATTTTCGTTTGAGACCCAAGTCCTCTGGGGATGAATCCCAGCGCATAGGGTTCATAATGTCACTTTTGCGCAAAGAGCCTCAGGAGTGGGCCTTTTCTTTGCAACCTAGTGATACATGCTTCAGATCAGTGGATAGTTTTTTTTCTGCTTTGGGATTATTATATGATGATCCTGACCGTGTCGCATCAGCTGAGACTGAGTTAAGACGTTTGAGACAGGGATCAGGTAATGTGGAAAAATATTGTACTCATTTCCGTCGTTGGTCTACTCAAACAGGGTGGAACGATTCTGCTCTGAAAAGTCTATTTCTTGCTGGGCTCAATGAAAGGGTTAAAGACCTGCTAATTGCTTATCCTACACCTGAAGATTTGCAACAGGCTATGCAATTAACTATACGGGTGGATAGGAGACTGCGTGCAAGGGTTAATGAGAGCAAATCCTCTGCTATGTCAGTTTCTGGTTATGAGAATGTGTGTACTAACAGTGGTGAATCGATGGAGATTGGATCGGTGGCACCTCGCTCTCAAGAAAAAGATCGTCGATTTTCTGAAGGCTTGTGTTTCTATTGCGGAAAATCTGGTCATTTGATTAAAGGCTGTGAGCTTCGTATGAAGAAAGAAAAAAAAATGGTCAGTCATGCCCGTATTGCCTGTTTAAATTCCAAGGGTGTATTTTTAGCTGCTTCCACGATTGCTCAGGAAAAATTAATGGAATTTCGGGTGTTTGTTGATTGTGGATCTACTCTGAATGTAATTGATGGGGGATTCTTGGAAAGACTCAATTTAAAACCCGAACCTTTATCATCCCCCATTGCTGTGGTTTCTGTGGATGGTTCCCCTTTGAAGAATATTACTCTCAAGGTCTGTGAATTTCCTCTCACTATTAATGGTGTTCACCATGAGAAATTGGATTTGGTAGTTTTGAATAACTTGCCTTCTCCAGTAATATTGGGATTGCCCTGGTTAAAATTTCACAATCCTGTACTGGATTGGTCTACCAATGAAATTAAATCCTGGAGCCATAAATGTTATGACAAGTGTTGTAACGGGCGTATTGCAGCTGTGGATAGGGGAGAATTGCCTGTTCCTATTCAGGATTTTTGGAGAGTTTTTTCTGAGAAGGAATCGCAGGTTTTGCCTCCCCATAGAGACTATGATTGTTCTATTGAATTTGTCCCTGGAGCGACTCTTCCTAAAAGTCGTTTATTTAACCTTACTATTCCTGAGAGGAAGGCTTTGGATGAATACATACAGACAAGTTTGGCCGCCGGTCACATTAGGCCCTCTAAGTCTCCTGTGGCGGTTGGATTTTTTTTTGTAAAAAAAAAGGACGGCGGTTTACGTCCTTGTCTGGATTTTCATGAAATTAACAAAATTACTGTACGCAATCCTTACCCACTGCCATTGATTCCTGATCTGTTTAACCAGTTAATGGGGGCCAAGTGGTTCTCTAAAATTGACCTTAAGGGGGCATACAATCTGTTGCGCATGAAGGAGGGTGACGAATGGAAGACTGCTTTTAACACTCCTGTGGGTCATTTTGAGAATCTGGTTATGCCTTTTGGTCTTACTAATGCTCCTGCATTTTTTCAGAATCTTATTAATGACATCCTTAGACCTTTGATCGGCAAAAATGTGGTTGTGTATTTGGATGACATTTTGATTTATTCGCCGGATCTGGAGTCTCATTGGCGGAGCGTACGTGAGGTATTACAATTGTTAATGGACAATTCGCTTTTTGCTAAGCTGGAGAAATGTGAGTTCGCTGTACAGAGAATTAGTTTTTTGGGTTACATTATCTCCAGCGAAGGTTTTGGGATGGAGCCGGTTAAAGTTCAAGCTGTACAGGAATGGCCTAGGCCTATTGGTTTGAAATCGATACAGAGGTTTTTAGGTTTCGCCAATTATTACAGAAAATTCATAAAAAATTTTTCTAGTATTGTCAAACCTCTGACCGATCTCACCAGGAAAGGTGCTGATGCGGTTCAGTGGTCTTCTGAGGCCATTGAAGCTTTTGTGTATCTCAAGGAGAGGTTCACCTCTGCTCCCATCCTTATGCAGCCTGATGTGACTAAGCCGTTTTTGGTTGAGGTTGATGCTTCTTCGGTGGGGGTTGGCGCAGTATTGTCTCAGGATAACGGGGATGGATTACATCCCTGTGCCTTTTTTTCAAAAAAATTTTCGGAGACTGAACTGAATTACGATATTGGTAATCGGAAATTATTGGCTATTAAACTCGCATTTGAACACTGGCGCCACTTCTTGGAAGGTGCAGAATTTCCCGTTCAGGTTCTTACGGATCATAAAAATCTGATATATCTTGATGCTGCCAAGCGCCTGAATGCCCGTCAGGCTAGGTGGGTACTGTTTTTCTCGCGGTTTAATTTCTCCGTTACTTACATCCCTGGTACTAAGAATGTTAAGGCGGATGCCTTGTCTCGCAGTTTTTCTCCCATAGTCGGTGCTGAGAAAGAGGAGAACATTTTACAAGAAGGTGTTGTGATAGCTGCTTTGGACTCCGTTTTGGAAGATGAGATTCTTAAAGCACAGGAGAATGCCCCATCTAACACTCCTCATGGGAGGTTGTTTGTGCCTGGGACCTTTAGGAGAGATTTGTTTGTTGAGTGTCACGAATCTCGGTTGGCAGGTCATCCCGGAATCTCTGAGACCAAGAGACTGGTGGGTTGCAGTTTTTGGTGGCCTGGATGGCAGAAGGAAGTCATTAAGTGGGTGCGTCAATGTACTATATGTGCTAGATCTAAGTCCTCACATACTCCTGCTGCGGGGTTGCTTTGTCCTTTGGAGGTTCCCAGTGCTCCTTGGACACATTTGGCTATGGACTTTATAACTGACCTTCCCCCCTCTGAGGGTTTTACTGTCATCTGGGTGGTCGTGGACCGTTTTAGCAAGATGTGTCACTTGGTTCCCTTCGTCAAACTGCCCTGCGCTAAAACTCTCGCTAAGGCCTTTGTCAAGGAAATTGTCAGACTTCATGGCGTTCCTACTGACATTGTTTCTGATAGGGGTCCTCAGTTCGTGGCTCGTTTTTGGCGTGCCTTTTGTGACAGGTTGGGAGTTCATCTGTCGTTCTCGTCCGGATATCATCCTGAATCTAATGGCCAGACAGAAAGGAAAAACCAGGATGTTGAGCAGTTCTTGCGTTGTTTTGTGGCAGACAATCAAGAGGGGTGGTCTGAGTTTCTGCCACTTGCTGAATTTGCTCTGAACAATCATACATCTTCTTCTGCTGGTTGTTCGCCTTTTTTTTGTTGTTCTGGGAGACATCCGTCGTTTGGGTCGTTCTCCAAGTTGGGATCTGCCGTGCCTGAGGAGGAGAATTTTTCCGGTGATTTGGAGAGAGTTTGGACGGATGTGCGTGGTAATCTTCAGGAGGCCAACAGAAAATCTAAAGACTACTTTGATAGGAAACGACAGGAGGTTTTGTTCGCTGTTGGTGACATGGTTTGGTTGTCCTCTAGGAATCTGCGGTTGAGGATTCCTTCTAAGAAATTGGGTCCCAAGTTTGTAGGGCCCTTTAAGGTGCTTCAGGTTGTCAACCAATCTGCTGTTAGGTTGGAGGTTCCTACCTCCTGGAGAATTAATCCGGTATTTCATGTCTCTCTGTTAAAAAAAGCTGTTGTATCGGATGGTGACGCCTCTGCCTCTGTTCCTCCGGTGGTGGAGGACGGGGAATATGAAATTTCTCGCATCCTTAACTTTAGACGGTATAGAGGTAGTTTGCAGTATCTGGTGGCCTGGAAAGGTTTCGGACCCGAGGATAACTCTTGGGTGAGGTCAGATGATGTTTCCGCGTCCAGAGCGTTTCACAGGAGATTTCCTGATAAGCCTGGTCCTAGGGGATCCGGAGGATCCTCTTAGAAGGGGGGGTACTGTTAGAACCTTGCTCTTAGGTTTTTTCCTTTGCTGGTCACATGACCTCGTTGGCCTATTTAATCCTGCTCCGCCCTTCTGGCTTTGCTGGACTTCATTGTATAACTACTTTCTAGCTAGCCTGTGCTCTGTATCTAACTCTGTTAGTTTGCTTGGTCTACGGACCTCAGTGTTCTATATATTTTGTTTGTTTGTCTGTCTGCTACTATTTCTGTTAGGAGGTGTCCCATTTTCCTCCCAGTCCTTAGTACTTGTAGGGATTCCTTCCCCACATCTATAGGTCTCCGTACAGACTAGCTTAGGACTTTAGCAGGTCTGATCGCAGGATCAGGTTCCCTGTTACATCGTAGGGATTCAGCTGAGTTCTATCGTAGGGACAGATTTCCTCTCTTTCCTTAGCTCTGGTAGCAGAACATAACAGTTAGTGAGCATATGCGACCACTGCTCCATTCATTATAGTAGAGTGTTAGTGAGCATGTGCGACCACTGCTCCATTCATAATAGTAGAGTGTTAGTGGGCATGTGCGACCACTGCTCCATTCATTATAGTAGAGTGTTAGTGAGCATGTGCGACCACTGCTCCATTCATTATAGTAGAGTGTTAGTGAGCATGTGCGACCACTGCTCCATTCATTATAGTAGAGTGTTATTGAGCATGTGCGACCACTGCTCCATTCATTAGAGTAGAGTGTTAGTGAGCATATGCGACCACTGCTCCATTCATTATAGTAGAGTGTTAGTGATCATGTGCGACCACTGCTCCATTCATTATAGTAGAGTGTTAGTGGGCATGTGCGACCACTGCTCCATTCATTATAGTAGAGTGTTAGTGAGCATGTGCGACCACTGCTCCATTCATTATAGAAGAGTGTTAGTGAGCATGTGCGACCACTGCTCCATTCATTATAGTAGAGTGTTAGTGAGCATGTGCGACCACTGCTCCATTCATTATAGTAGTGTTAGTGAGCATGTGTGACCACTGCTCCATTCATTATAGTAGAGTGTTAGTGAGCATGTGCGACCACTGCTCCATTCATTATAGTAGAGTGTTAGTGAGCATGTGCGACCACTGCTCCATTCATTATAGTAGAGTGTTAGTGAGCATGTGCGACCACTGCTCCATTCATTATAGTAGAGTGTTAGTGGGCATGTGCGACCACTGCTCCATTCATTATAGTAGAGTGTTAGTGATCATGTACGACCACTGCTCCATTCATTATAGTAGAGTGTTAGTGAGCATGTGCGACCACTGCTCCATTCATCATAGTAGAGTGTTAGTGAGCATGTGTGACCACTGCTCCATTCATTATAGTAGAGTGTTAGTGAGCATGTGCGACCACTGCTCCATTCATTATAGTAGAGTGTTAGTGAGCATGTGCGACCACTGCTCCATTCATTATAGTAGAGTGTTAGTGATCATGTGCAACCACTGCTCCATTCATTATAGCAGTGTTAGTGAGCGAGCATGTGCAACCACTGCTCCATTCATTATAGTAGAGTGTTAGTGAGTATGTGTGACCACTGCTCCATTCATTATAGTAGAGTGTTAGTGAGCATGTGTGACCACTGCTCCATTCATTATAGTAGAGTGTTAGTGAGCATGTGTGACCACTGCTCCATTCATTATAGTAGAGTGTTAGTGAGCATGTGCGACCACTGCTCCATTCATTATAGTAGAGTGTTAGTGAGCATGTGCGACCACTGCTCCATTCATTATAGTAGAGTGTTAGTGAGAATGTGCGACCACTGCTCCATTCATTATAGTAGAGTGTTAGTGGGCATGTGCGACCACTGCTCCATTCATTATAGTAGAGTGTTAGTGATCATGTACGACCACTGCTCCATTCATTATAGTAGAGTGTTAGTGAGCATGTGCGACCACTGCTCCATTCATTATAGTAGAGTGTTAGTGAGCATGTGTGACCATTGCTCCATTCATTATAGTAGAGTGTTAGTGAGCATGTGCAACCACTGCTCCATTCATTATAGTAGAGTGTTAGTGAGCATGTGCGACCACTGCTCCATTCATTATAGTAGAGTGTTAGTGATCATGTGCGACCACTGCTCCATTCATTATAGTAGAATGTTAGTGAGCGAGCATGTGCAACCACTGCTCCATTCATTATAGTAGAGTGTTAGTGAGCATGTGCGACCACTGCTCCATTCATTATAGTAGAGTGTTAGTGATCATGTGCGACCACTGCTCCATTCATTATAGTAGAGTGTTAGTGATCATGTGCGACCACTGCTCCATTCATTATAGTAGAGTGTTAGTGAGCGAGCATGTGCAACCACTGCTCCATTCATTATAGTAGAGTGTTAGTGAGCATGTGTGACCACTGCTCCATTTATTATAGTAGAGTGTTAGTGAACATGTGTGACCACTGCTCCATTCATTATAGTAGAGTGTTAGTGATCATGTATGACCACTGCTCCATTCATTATAGTAGAGTGTTAGTGAGCATGTGCGACCACTGCTCCATTCATTATAATAGAGTGTTAGTGATCATGTGCGACCACTGCTCCATTCACTATCTATAGGAGTGGTGGTTGCACATGTTCTCTGCCACCTCCCTCTAGTAATAGCCAGTATTTAAACACCCAGCCAGGGTGTCAATTAGCCGGAGGAAGGTAGCCGCTGGGTTCTAGAGTGAGACAGCTAAGAAGGTGTCTCTAATGCCAAACGAAGAGATCTTCTGCAACCAACTGTAGGGCGACAGTCACTTCAGACACACCCGTGACAAATCCCCAATAATAATTAAAGTTTACAAGCACCAATCAGTTTGCAATACTATTGATCGACGCTCATTACAGTCTTATTATCTTCACGTGAACCTTAATGTATAACATAGTGATACTATTATCAGTTATTACCTCTTATCTGTAAGGGTATTGCTACACAGTACTAGCAATCCTCTTTACTGATGACTGTTTGCATTGAGCTCACATAACCTGCCACATAATAGTATTTCATTTGTACATACAAGCTGAAGACAATTTTAATCAAAGGTTAAGTTTGTTTAAGCAAACAATAACAGACGGCGTAAAAAGCTTGAGAACTCTTGTATCCATTCATATCGGCATTCCTATGATGAATGGAGAGATTCTAAAATATACCTTGTGTATATAAATAAATGCCCTTTAGGTCACACCATGTGGTATTAAAGGATGTATTTAATTAGAAGGGACGAGTATTTTAATTAATTCTTATGCAAAATCTATCAAATTAGTTAGATTAATACTGTTTTTGGAAAAAAAATAAAGCACAACAGGTACTTTCTTTTAATCAAATACAATTCCAAAGGTTATGGACATCTTTGACATAGAAAAAAAAATATTTTTATATATTTTAACTGTTAAAGGGAATCTGTCACCAGGTTTTTGGTACCTAATCTGAGAACAGCATAATGTAGAGAAAGAGACCCTGATTCAAGCGATGTGTCACTTACTAGGCTGCTTAGTGTTGTTTTTCTATAAAATCTGTGTTTTATCGGCAGGAGATTATCACTAGAGGACTACTTGGTCTGGTAGTTAGTCCAGCTACTCCCACACCACTGACTGGCAGCTTTCTGTGTACCCTATGCATAGTCAGAAAGCTGTCAATCAGTGGTGTGGGCCGGGTTATACAGAGCTCAGTATTCAGAGAACTGCTAGTTCTGCAGCAGATAAAACAGTTTTTAATCAAAACTGCAGCAAGCAGTACAGTAAGTGATACATCGTTGGAATCAGGCTCTCTGCCCCTACATCATGCTGCTCTCAGATGAGGTAGCAAGAACCTGGTGACAGATTCCCTTTAACTTTAGTTAATAAATTTGTAGTAAGGCCGGGGTCACATGATCGTAGATTCTCTAATGCCAGAGAATCAGGCCGATTGTGCTAATGACACTCAGCTTAAACTCTGATAGAGCTTGAGCCAAGTGTCATCTTAGTGTGATCCAATTCTTTGTTATGCGAGAACTGTATCACAGGTATGGAGAAGATGGAGAACTTAATTTCTCCATCTTCTCCATTGTCCATGCCTGCGGATGTCGGACTGCACTCAGATGACATTTGAGTGTAGTTGGATGTTTCATACATACCTATCGACTTGAATGGGTGCGGTGGATCTGGATTCCGGAGCAAGGAGCAGCATGCGAGTATTGGTCTGTAGAAAAAAACTGCAGATCTGCACTGTCCCCTCGTATAATATTGGCCTTAGTGCTATCCGATAAAACATTGGATAGCACTTGCCCTAAGTTTCAGTCTGCAATCTTCATTCCTTCATTCATTTTCAGTCCCCCTGATATGCAGTTTGCAGCCAAATCCATGTTTCAGATTTTTTTCTAGCCTGAGCGTCCACTATGTGTATTAGGGCTCATACCCATATATGTGAAAAAAACATTCCGATATCTGGATCGAAAAAACGGACAAGAGTCATGTGATTTTCATGCGAGAACAATGCTATTTTTCACACCTAGCATCCAATTTACATCTGATTGTCATGCATATGCGATCGGATTGCAATGCGATTTTAACATGGGCCTTAACATAGAGGAATTCTCTATGTAATTTACACATAGTTTTCCATGGAAATTTTCTTCACTACATATATAAATATATTTATATATATATATATATATATATATGTATATACATGTATGTATATATATATAAATATATATACATTGCATTGTGAAAGTATTTGGCCCCCAGAACCCTGAGACTATCACAGAGCAGGTGCATTTATACGGAGACTTGATTACACACAGGTGGATTCTATTCATCATTACCAGTCATTTAGGACAACATTGGATCATTCAGAGATCCGCACTGAACTTCTGGAGTGAGTTTGCTGCACTGAAAGTAAAGGGGCCGAATAATATTGCACGTCCCACTTTTCATTTTTTATTTTTTTTAAAAAGTTTAAAATATCCAATAAATTTCGTTCCACTTCACGATTGTGTCCAACTTGTTGTTGATTCTTCCCCCAAAAATTAGAATTTTATATCTTTATGTTTGAAGCCAGAAATGTGGCAAAAGGTAGAAAAGTTCAAGGGGGCCAAATACTTTCACAATGCACTGTATATATATAATAGATAGATATAGAGATAGATACATAGATATAGATATGTGAGTGAGATATATATTCAGTGCTTTGCTTGTGTTGCTTACTGTACATGTAATTTATTATTGAATTAAAGAATTTTTGAAAAAAAAGGTGTGGGGTCCACCTAAATTTTAATAACTAGAAGAGGGAAAGCGGACAGCTGTGGGCTGATGTTTGTAGCCTGGGAAGGGGGTAATACCCATAGGGGTTCCTAGGCTATTAATATCAGCTCTCAGCTGTATACTTAGCCTTCACTGGTTATTAAAATGAGGGACCCCCCAAAAAAATTGACGTGGGGTCCCCCTATTTTAACAACCAGCAAAGACTAGGCAGACAGCTGGGGACTGATATAGCCTAGGAAGGGACCATGGATATTGGCCCCCTCCCAGACTACAAACATCAGCTCTCAGCTGCCCCAGAAAAGGCGCATCCATAAGATGCGCCAATTCTGGTGCTTAGCCTCCACTCTTCCCACTTGCCGTGGTGCGGTGGCAAGTGGGGTAATAGGATTGGGGTTGATGTCAGCTTTGTATTGGCAGTTGACATCAAGCTCATGGGTTAGTAATGGAGAGGCGTCCCATTACTAACCCCATAGTCAAATAGTGAAATAAAATACCAACATCCAGAATTAAATAATTTATTTGAAATAAACACACAGACTCCTTTAATAAATATAAATTTAACCAAAAGCCTTATACTTACCGTTATGCCCATTGCATTGCATTGAAGCCCGTGTCACATTCAATAAAAATAAAATAATAAAAACAACCTCATCCTCACCTCTCCGACGTAAAGAAAATAATCCATTTGTCCCGCGAAGTGACTAGCTCTGCTACATCTAGATGGCAGGCTGCATTGTTGCTTGATGCGACTATACAGCCTGCCATCCTGCAGAGACACTGAGATGCGCATGCTTGCGTACATCATTGACTCGCAGTGACATGATCAAGTTGAGCGGGGTTCATACCTAATGAACTCCGTTCACCTCACTGACATCACCGCAAGCGTGAGATAGTTCTCACAATCGCGGTACCAGAAGAAAGGTAATTGGAGTTCATATCCAGTGATCTCCAATCATCTCAATGATGCTAGCGCATGCGTGGTGAGAGCTTTCCCACAATTCGCGCGCTGACGTCATTGAGATGATCGGAGTTCATTGGTTAGAGTTCAGTCTGATTTTTTATCGGATTGCACTCGTCCGTTTTTCTTGCATATGAGTATGAGCTCTAAGTTAGAGAAATAGGACTGCAGAAGGTAATGTAGTAAGAAGTATTATTGAAAATTAGAGGAAGTTTTCAGCTGAATGACACTAAAAAAATTATTTTCTTCTTTGCTCATGAATCCGTGAAATTTCCATGTAAATACTGATCAAACATACCTGCTTTCACTTTATGTTGCAATAAAGCTATAGAGAGTCTGGAGATTTCTTATCCGGGGAATAGTTCTATAGATTGTGGGGATACGTCAGAGCGCTATAAGGTTCAGTTTTTCTGCAGTGACGTCAGTTATAGACGCACCATAAAATGAATGAAATACAGTTATATGAAAAAGTTTGGGCACCCCTATTAATCTTAAGCTTAATGTTTTATAAAAATTGGTGTTTTTGCAACAGCTATTTCAGTTTGACATATGTAATAACTGTTGGACACAGTAATGTTTCTACCTTGAAATGAGGTTTATTGTACTAATAGAAAATGTGCAATCTGCATTCAAACAAAATTTGACAGGTGCATAACTATGGGCACCCTTATCATTTTCTTGTTTTAAATACTCCTACCTACTTTTTACTGACTTACTAAAGCACTTTTTTTGGTTTTGTAACCTCATTGAGCTTTGAACTTCATAGCCAGGTGTATGCAATCATGAGAAAAGCTACTTAAAGTGGCCACTTGCAAGTTGTTCTCCTGTTTGGATCTCCTCTGAAGAGTGGCATCATGGGCTCCTCAAAACAACTGTCAAATGATCTGAAAACAAAGATTATTCAACATAGTTGTTCAGGGGAAGGATACAAAAAGCTGTCTCAGAGATTTAACCTGTCAGTTTCCACTGTGAGGAACATAGTAACACAGGGACAGTTCGTGTTAAGGCCAGAAGTGGCAGGCCAAGAAAAACATCAGAAAGGCAGAGAAGAAGAATGGTGAGATCAGTCAAGCACAATACTCAGACCACCTCCAGAGAGCTGCAGCATCAACTTGCTGCAGATGGTGTCACTGTGCATCGGTCAACTATACAACGCACTTTGCACAAGGAGAAGCAGTATGGGAGAGTGATGCGAAAGAAGCCGTTTCTGCAAGCACGCCACAAACAGAGTCGGCTGAAGTATGCAAAAGCACATTTGGAGAAGCCAATTTCTTTTTGGAAGAAGGTCCTGTGGACTGATGAAACCAAGATTGAGTTGTTTGGTCATACAAAAAGGCGTTATGCATGGCGGCAAAAAAACACAGCATTCCAAGAAAAACACTTGCTACCCACAGTAAAATTTGGTGGAGGTTCCATCATGCTTTGGGGCTGTATGGCCAATGCTGGCACCGGGAATCTTGTTAAAGTTGAGGGATGCATGGATTCCACTCAGTATCAGCAGATTCTTGACAATAATGTTCAAGAATCAGTGACAAAGTTGAAGTTACGCAGGGGATGGATCTTTCAGCAAGACAATGATCCAAAACACCGCTCCAAATCTACTCAGGCATTCATGCAGAGGAACAATTACAATGTTCTGGAATGGCCATCCCAGTCTCCAGACCTGAATATCATTGAACATCTGTGGGATCATTTGAAGAGGGCTGTCCATGCTCGGCGACCATCAAACTTAACTGAACTGGAATTGTTTTGTAAAGAGGAATGGTCAAAAATACCTTCATCCAGGATCCAGGAAATCATTAAAAGCTACAGGAAGCGACTAGAGGCTGTTATTTTTGCAAAAGGAGGATCTACTAAATATTAATGTCACTTTTCTGGTGAGGTGCCCATACTTATGCACCTGTCAAATTTTGTTTGAATGCAGATTGCACATTTTCTGTTAGTACAATAAACCTCATTTCAAGGCAGAAACATTACTGTGTCCAACAGTTATTACATATATCAAACTGAAATAGCTGTTGCAAAAACACCAATTTTTATAAAACATTAAGCTTAAGATTAATAGGGGTGCCCAAACTTTTTCATATAACTGTATGTAATACTCGTTCATTGTTTAACTTTTCTTTACTTTCTATCTTGGCTTAGTAAATACGATGGTCTTATGTTTTCCAATTCGTTCTGATCCATAAAAAAAATTAAATGGTTAAAGCCAAACCGAGATCAAAGAGCGCAAAGCTATTACTGGTCGGGCTCTGTTCACATGACCATCCATTTGTAGTGGATCCAGTATAAAAAAAAACTGAATATGTTACAATTGGAGCAAAAACGGATGCACACTTTGCTTTCTGTTTTTCATCCATTTTTGTTCCGTTTGTAATGGATTGGTTTTTACTTGAGGTGTCTCTGAACACCTCAAATTTTATGGGCATGTACTGCACTTGAAGGGGTTTTCCCACAAATAAAAGTACATTTTAATCAATAGATCTTGGAATAATAATAATTTCCACAATTGGATGTGTTTAAATAAAATGTTCCTGTGCTGAGATAATCTTATAAATGTGCCCCTGCTGTGTACTGTGTAATGGCTGTGTCTGACCGTACAGGAACATGGTCTGATCATACCACAGCTCCTGGCCAGGGGAGGAAGGAAAAGAGTATACAGACATTACAGCAGGAGATCGCAATAACTCTTTCTTTGAGGTAAAACATTTTTAAAAAACAGGCAGAGAAATGTTTTACCTCACATAAAGAATCAGCTGTGATCCCCTGCTGTCCTGTCTGTATGCTCTCTTGCTTCCTCCCCTGCCAGGAGATGTGGTATGATCAGACCATGTTCCTGCACGGTCAGACACAGCCATTACACAGTACACTGCAGGGGCACATTTATAGGATTATCTCAGCACAGGAACATTTTTTCCAACACATCCAATTGTGGAAATTATTATTATTCCAAGATCTATGAATTAAAATCAACTTTAAAATTAACTTTGTTCGTGGGAAAACCCCTTTAAATAATGGATCTATAACAGATGATATAGAAGGTTACCATCACTTACAATACATTTCCATACACTTCAATGTTAAAAAAGAGATCAGTTTGGTTGGACTGTTTTTCTTTTGGCTGGACAAAAAAGTTGTGCAGACTACATATTGTGATTCAGTCAAACAGATTACAGCTGGACAGCAGTCTAACAAAATACATTTTAAGAAATGAATGGCTTCTGTACTGGATCATTTTATTTTCATTTTTGTCATGCCAAAACAGATCCAAAAATGGACATAACTGCTGGACATGTAAACATAATCTAACATTTAGGTACAGAAACAATTTCTTGTAAATTTTGAATTGCTGAACATTTCATCCCAGAATCATGAATTTGTAGTTTGGGGAATTTTAAAATCTAAAAAAAAATGTTTTTTTTTTACCTAGAAGTTAGCTATATGGAAGTCTTGAGAAATTCTTTGAAAATGGAAATTGTCATTACATTAGAGAGCAAACAAACCAGTATTTTGACATGTGAAATATCTTCCTAGTGGGTCCAGTAACTTCAATGCTGAGTATTTCCAAGTGAAAATGATTTAACCCTAGCTGGTAATGACTGATAATGTGAAATATGTAATGTATAAACTACTTGACTTGTCCTTCATTGGCAGCACCTCTTAAAAAAGGGACGTCATTTTGGGACTAGTGACTCTGTTGCCTACAGAAAGACACTCCGTCACTTTTAACAAAAGTATCATGAGAAATGTATGAAATAGAGATGTGAATAAAGTAAATTGCACCTGGTAACAGTAGTTCTGGATGGTTCAAGCCCTTTACTTAAAGGAGTTAACCCCTATCCATATACATTCTATAAAGGCAGTATCTAGACATATCTTTGACCAAACAGAGTGTGATTATTCCCCAAGAACACATACAGGGCTGGACTGGCCCACCAGAGAACCGGAGAATCCTCCGGTGGGCCCTGGCTTCTTCTTCAGGAGAGTTCATAATGACAACCTTGGAGCTGCTATGGGTCTCTTGAGTGGGGGAGAAAGTTGAGCCCTCAGAATCAAATCCTCTGGTGGGTCCAATGTTCTTCAGCCTGACACTGCACACCAACAACTTAACAAAATTTGTCCCACCTAAAATATGTATTGTACCACAATCATACATAGTACTGCTATTCTATACACATTCATAGTACCAATGTACCTCACACAAGTATACACTGCTCAAAAAAATAAAGGGAACACTCAAATAACACATCCTAGATCTGAATGAATGAAATATTTTCATTGAATACTTTGTTCTGTACAAAGTTGAATGTGCTGACAACAAAATCACACAAAAATCATCAATGGAAATCAAATTTATTAACCAATGGAGGCCTGGATTTGGAGTCACCCCCAAAGTCACACTCCAGCCACATGAGATCTGCCATTGTCCTGCATTAGGAGGAACCCAGGGCCAACCGCACCAGCATATGGTCTCACTAGGGGTTTGAGGATCTCACCTCGGTACCTAATGGCAGTCAGGCTACCTCTGGCGAGCACATGGAGCGCTGTGCGGCCCTCCAAAGAAATGCCACCCCACACCATTACTGACCCACTGCCAAACCGGTCATGCTGAAGAATGTTGTAGGCAGCAGATTGCTCTCCACGGCGTCTCCAGACTCTGTCACGTCTGTCACATGTGCTCAGTGTGAACCTGCTTTCATCTGTGAAGAGCACAGGGCGCCAGTGGCGACTTTGCCAATCATGGTGTTCTGTAGCAAATGCCAAGCGTCCTGCACGGTGTTGGGCTGTGAGCACAACCCCCATCTGTGGACATCGGGCCCTCATACCACCCTCATGGAGTCGGTTTCAGACCCCTTGTGAGACCATATGCTGGTGTGGTTGGTCCTGGGTTCCTCCTAATGCAGGACAATGCCAGACCTCATGTGGCTGGAGTGTGTCAGCAGTTCCTGCAAGATGAAGGCATTGAAGCTTTGGACTGGCCCGTCCGTTCCCCAGACCTGAATCCGCTTGAGCACATCTGGGTCATCATGTCTCGCTCCATCCACCAACGTCACGCTGCACCACAGACTGTCCAGGAGTTGGCGGATGCTTTAGTCCAGGTCTGGGAGGAGATCCCACAGGAGACCATCCGCAACCTCATTAGGAGCATGCCTAAGCATTGTAGGGAGGTCATACAGGCACGTGGAGGCCACACACAATACTGAGCCTCATTTTGACTTGTTTTAAGGACATTACATCAAAGTTGGATTAGCCTGTGGTGTGTTTTTCCACTTTAATTTTGGGGGTGACTCCAAATCCAGGCCTCCATTGGTTAATAAATTTGATTTCCATTGATGATTTTTGTGTGATTTTGTTGTCAGCACATTCAACCTTGTACAGAACAAAGTATTCAATGAGAATATTTCATTCATTCAGATCTAGGATGTGTTATTTCAGTGTTCCCTTTATTTTTTTGAGCAGTGTATATATATATATATATATATATATATATATATATATATATATATATATATATATATATATATATATATATATATACACACACACACATATATATATTACACACAAAAACACAAACTTTTCCTTAAGAAAGTTTAATAATTTGGCTTTTATAAAAAATAAAACGAAAAAGCCGATATAAAGTCTAAGGTCATTGTGAGAACCCTGCTTAACAACTCTCACATGACAGCCACAAGATCATGATGATGTAGAGTTGACACTATTTTTAATTTCCTTATTGCAAAACGTCCTAAGACTGATGAGGATAAGACAAGTCAATAGTATGAGAGCATTCAGTACATTCATAGCACATTGTCAATGCAGCTCGTAAATAGTATCTAACCCGTAATTCATATTTGTGTTATTAATTCCCCTTATCCTGACCGCTGTTCACTGCTGTAGCTTAGTAAATTCCATAGGTTCTGGCAAATATGTACTTAGGTCTGTATGAATATGAATTCTAAGCATGTCTTTCATTGACTTGGTAAATAGAGAGGCGAGAGCCAACATCTAACTGTATATACACTAATGCTATTTCGGGAAAATGATTAGTGATAATACTTCCGGAACCACAAGGTTTTCACTATTTGACCTATCGATATAGTTGTTTTATTCCAATAGACTATTTAACGTATGCTGGTTACACATTACTGTATTGAATTCAGCAACAGGCACTTTGCCAGAAATCACTTAATTGACAATTAATAAAAATAAGTATGAATAAACAAATCCTTCACCGGGGCTATAACTTTACAGAATTCTTCTGCTTAATCTGTTCAGAACTCCAGTTGAAATGAAAACAATGGATATATTGACCACTGCAGCCATTCAGAGGCTGCTGCTTGGCTGCAGCCTTTACTATTCCATCAGACAATTGTCTACCCTGTGTAAGGCAGCGCTCGTCATCATACTGGGGGTAACTCGCTTCGCTGCGTCAATCAATGCACACGTGCAATGTCTTTACGTTTTTCACACAGTGTTGCAGTTTATTATGGCACTTCATAAACCGCTGTTCACACACAGTTCATCTTAGTCCGCCACCGGCAGGTTTACACACATAAACAATTCATGAGCCAAGTGGCACACCGGCCCACTTGCTCCAGGGTACAGCTTACGGCAAGGTAATAAAGTAGCAATGTTCATATCACAATGTCCATATAGCACCGGGTATTACCTTTGCCGGGTATAGCTGTCTCAGTCCGTTACTCTGCCACCACTGTGGCTCTGCGGATTCCCAGGTAGGGGTCTCCAGCCGTCGTTCCCTCAAAGGCCACTGACATCCACACAGGATCCAGGCTCTGCCTTCCAGGACTCTTACTCAAGCCGGCTCTCCCTCAAAGGCCACTGACATCCGCACAGGATCCAGGCTCGACCTTTCAGGTACCAGGCTTCACTTCAAAGCCGCTGCCTTCCAAGGCCACTAGCATCCGCACAGGATCTAGTCTTTGCCTTCAGGCTGCCAGGCTTCACGGTATCACGGTGTCCCACACACATGGGGAACAGGCCTCACGCCTCTCACACCGAACACACCTGTCTCAAATTAAGCAGGTTTATATATGCTGTGCACAGACAGCCTCATACTGACAGGACCTTGCTGATGTCACAGTCATGTGATCAGTCAGCTGTGTGTATAGGTCCTGTGTGCTGTCCCAGTCATGTGTACAGAGCTTTACTGTGCATACAGGACCTGGGTGATGTCACAGTCATGTGATCAGTCAGTTAAAGGGGAAGGAACATGGTCCGGTAAACACATCCTGGACCATTTACAGTAATGCTAGCAAGCTGCTGCATTACATGTCCCCCCCCCTCTGTTCAAACTTGTGGGGTTGAACACATAATATACACAATAACATTATAACCCCCAGCTCACAGAGACCATGAACTTTACAATTGTGCTACTCAGCCCCTGTAACCTTAGTCAATGACATTAGCCCATTCCTTAGGGACCTACCATTTGTCACTGTCACTGACTTCGTCAGGTCACCTTTCCGGGTCGTAACTTTGTCAGGTCTCCCCCGCTCCCAGCGGTCAGTTGTAACCTTGTCAGGTCTTCCCCCGCTCCCAGCGGTCAATCGAAACCCTGTCACGTCTTCCCCGCTCCCAGCGGTCAATACAGCAGCGCGACTCACATGGCCCTGTATCTAAGGTCCGGTTCGACTCCGTACTGTCCCGTCCTCTATTGGGTCGTTTGTATGGGCTGCTCAAACCTGAGTTACTGGAGGTCTCACTACCTCTAAACCCACGCCCACTACTCTCAGGACATCTTGAAAGGTCCCTAACTTCAGCTGTAGCTGTTCTGTTATTTAGGGGGCCCTTTCTCTGTCGGGTCTCACTATTTCTAGACGGCTTCCATCTTCTGCTGCTCAGATGATGCTGTCTATCTACTCGCAGTCTAGCGAGATTCAATTGTTCTACCTCCTGCAGGTAGATTACTCGGTACTCAATCTGCATGCGTATATATTCTAGTCTTTCTTCTGTTCCTACAGTGGAGAAGGACACCATGCCGTCTTCGTCTGGTATCCAGTCCTGATAATCACGTGGACTGCTTACTTTCACCACACCAGACTTCTTGACCATCATCTGCATGGCTCGACCGCTTCTCCCAATGAGCTTTCTCACCAGAACATGAGGCACCCGGATGACCTCTTCACGCATACTGTGAGCTTTTCTCCTAAGCTCCAGTTGTCTAACGGCTTGTTCCGTCTTCAACCGGAGAAACCGCTTCATGCGAACACATCGCCAGTGCATGTCACTTAGGATAGCCACCCTCTTCACTGTGACTTTGGTCGTGGACAGGACCACCAGCTGTTTAGTTTCTGAGGTCAAGTAGACCTTACAGGCTCCCACAGCCTTCTTAAACTCTTCATGCACGGACTCACGGGTGCATTCTTCCCTCAAGTCCTCGGGTACTTCTACGAGGCACTTGTACCGAGACGTTTCGGTCTCACCAGTGGTTTCCAGACGATCAACCAGCTCAGGTTTCAGGAACAACTGACTTCCAGCTTCTTCACCCTGGATGCTTCCCCTGAGCTGACTCACAGCTACCACTTCACAACTTTTCGTCTTGACCACCTCCACTTCACCTTTATCTTCCAACACCATACTTTTAGCTCTCCTCAGGTCCTCCTTCTCAGGGTCTAAGGGAGTAAGTGCAACTTGTTTGCCTTTTCCCTTCTCCAAGGAGACCTCGTTCACCACGTGACACTTTGCTAGGCGACCTTTGAGCTCTAAAACTTCTCCTTCCAGCTCAGTTACTCGCCTCTCAGCGGCCCGTCTCTGAAGCTCTTCCTGCTTCAACTGCTCTTCCAGCAGCAGAGCTCTCTCAGACCTCTCCGTCTCCAATGTGCCCACTCGGCTCTCAATAGCCAGTCTCTCACGCTTCTCTTGCGTCCACTGGGTTTGTAGCAACTCCTTGAGCTCCCTGATCTCGGCTCTTACTTCCACCGAATCATCCAAGCTCGCATCACTCGAGGAGGTATCTGCTTCACACCTCCCCTCACCAGCGGCCAACTCCTGGCCCTGGTCTGTGGATTCTCCGACAGACTCCTCCATCTTTTTCCGCTCAGCTTCCATCTTGCTGACTGTTTCTTTAAGGTACGTCTCCGCCTTCTGGAGAGCATCACAGGACATCTGTAGCTCCTTCACCTGAGCTTCCAGATCTAGGGTCTTTCCCCGGAGACCATCATTCTCCTCACAGGTGTCTTGCAGAGTGGTCTCAACCGCTTGGTGCACTTGCTCTGCACCCACCTTATCCTCCTCTAGTTTCTCCTTCACCTTGAGGAGATCCTCATAATCTCTCTTACTCTGTTGCAGTTCCCTACTGCGTTCACCACACACCTTCTTGGAGTCACACAGCTCCTGGTTGAGCTGTTTGCGCAGTCGTTCTAGGATTTGTTCGCGTCCAGAAACACCATTCTGCCGCGCCTCCTTCTCAAGCTTCAACTGCAAAACCTCTTCCTGGATTTTGCGGCGGTCCTCCTTAATTGCGTAGAACATTTCCTTCCACTGGTTAATTTCCTCGTTGCTTCCCTTTAGATCTCGCTGTAAGTCCTTCACAAGCTGGAGTATTTTCTGCTGTACAGACTCCAGGTTCAGCTGGTCTGAGGACAAGTTCCCCAGGTTTCCACATAATTGCTGCCCATCACTCTGACCCTGCTGGCCGATAGGTTCCAGCTCTTGGTCACGACTGGCCGCCTCCCCTTCCAGGGCTGTCAGATCCTTCTGACTCGGTACCGTACCGGAGGTTGCTACTGGCAACGTCACCTCCTCTTCTACCTCTAATGGAGGATCCACACTTGAAGCAAAGGCACACAGTACTACCCTCTCTTTATTTTTATTTTCAGCCAAGTCTACAGGAGCAACCTTTTTGTGGCCCTTGCGCCGTCTACGAGATGGGGACTCTCTCACCACGTCTAGCCCCTCCTGACTGAACTCACTTTTTACTTTCATAGTGTCACAGTCAGCTACGGGGTCTGTGTCACTACCCATGGTGTTGTGGACTAACAGGTCACCTCCCACTTTGACGTCACCCCCTTCTACTGGAGTTACCCCGTTATCAACGGTCACATTGTCATTTTTAGGAGGCACCAACCCACCAACAGTAACAATTTTCAGTTTTCTACACTCCACACTCTTGTGAAAATCCGCCCCTTTTTTAGACTCCGCCCCCTTTTTAACAACCACACCGGCAGGGTAATTTTTACACAAAAAATCTGCAGTAGTCTTAGGACTCAGTTCACAACATCTCTTACCACCTCCCCGGGCACTCTGGGACAACACTGGCGCCCCCGGAGAGTCCATAGAATGGTCCACTGCAGCCATTCCATATGGTGCCCACAGCTCCTGCGGTTCCTGCACCATGTCCAGAAAAAGTTTCCCAAATACCTGCTCCGGTCCCAACCGGTCCTTCAACCGCTCAATAGCTCCAGACAGATCTGCTGCTTTGCTCACAGCCATCGCGGTACACTGTTCACACTAGCACTTCATCGCTCTCCCGGAAAAATTTTCGTGGCCCCACCAAGCCACCGCAAAACCGGATTTGAGTGCGATGAGAATCTTCGCAACCCCGCCGAGTTGCCGCAAGATGCTTTATACTTCATGAGCCCCGCCGAGCCACAGCAAACCAGGTTTGAGTGCGACGCCAATCTTCGCAACCCCGCCGAGTTGCCGCAAGATGCTTTACCCACACTCGTCGTCCTGTGCCGTTGCCCCTAGCAACCGGGGTTGTCGTTGCCACTAGCAACCGGGCTGCCGTTGCCCGCATTCTCCACCATATGTAAGGCAGCGCTCGTCATCATACTGGGGGTAACTCGCTTCGCTGCGTCAATCAATGCACACGTGCAATGTCTTTATGTTTTTCACACAGTGTTGCAGTTTATTATGGCACTTCATAAACCGCTGTTCACACACAGTTCATCTTAGTCCGCCACCGGCAGGTTTACACACATAAACAATTCATGAGCCAAGTGGCACACCGGCCCACTTGCTCCAGGGTACAGCTTACGGCAAGGTAATAAAGTAGCAATGTTCATATCACAATGTCCATATAGCACCGGGTATTACCTTTGCCGGGTATAGCTGTCTCAGTCCGTTACTCTGCCACCACTGTGGCTCTGCGGATTCCCAGGTAGGGGTCTCCAGCCGTCGTTCCCTCAAAGGCCACTGACATCCACACAGGATCCAGGCTCTGCCTTCCAGGACTCTTACTCAAGCCGGCTCTCCCTCAAAGGCCACTGACATCCTCACAGGATCCAGGCTCGACCTTTCAGGTACCAGGCTTCACTTCAAAGCCGCTGCCTTCCAAGGCCACTAGCATCCGCACAGGATCTAGTCTTTGCCTTCAGGCTGCCAGGCTTCACAGTATCACGGTATCCCACACACATGGGGAACAGGCCTCACGCCTCTCACACCGAACACACCTGTCTCAAATTAAGCAGGTTTATATATGCTGTGCACAGACAGCCTCATACTGACAGGACCTTGCTGATGTCACAGTCATGTGATCAGTCAGCTGTGTGTATAGGTCCTGTGTGCTGTCCCAGTCATGTGTACAGAGCTTTACTGTGCATACAGGACCTGGGTGATGTCACAGTCATGTGACCAGTCAGTTAAAGGGGAAGGAACATGGTCCGGTAAACACATCCTGGACCATTTACAGTAATGCTAGCAAGCTGCTGCATTACACCTGATGGAATAATGATGATTTACAGCCAGACAGTGATGGCTGCAGTGTTGGACAAGGCCTTTAAGACTATGAAACAGGAGATGCTTGGTACCTATGTCATTGATTAGTTTCAATTTTTATGCTGGATTTCTCCAGTATGTGTGTTAATAGACCTTGAAATTTTCTTATAGGTTTTTAGCATTGCCATTTATGTAGTGACCTGCTGTAGCGTCGGCGTCCCTGCCTCCTGCTAGGCAGGGACGCTGTTCCCCTCACCTCTCCGCTCCGTGCCCGGCGTCCTCCTCCCGCTCTGCTGGCAGCGCGCGCTGCTTCCCGGCCACTGTGCTTAGGGCGCGCGCGCTCCCCCTCTCTTAAAGGGGCCGCGCGCGCCGTCCTAAGGAGTCCCCGGCCAATGGCTGGAGGACCTCACCATATATAAGGCACCTCCTCCAAAATGGAGGTGCCCGAGCAATGTTGTTGCATAGTCTATCACTCTGCTTCAGCCCTCAGGTCCCGTTACCAGTTACCTGCCAGTTACCTGCCAGTTACCTGCCAGATTCCTGCTTGATACCTGCCTGATACTAGTCTATCTACTTGCATTCCTGCGGTCCGACAGTCTGCCTACCAGCCCTGCCAGTCTGTCTATGGATCTGATTGCCCGCTCACCTGGGAGCGCTCATCTGCTACCTGTCTGCTAGCCTACCTGGAGGCTCTGCCGTCACGTGCTGTGACCACTTGCCTGCCCAGAGACTCTTACCCGCTCACCTGGGAGCGTCCGCCTGCTACCTGCCTGCTAGCCTACCTGGAGGCCCTGCCGTCACGTGCTGTGACCACCTGCCTGTCCAGAGATGCTTACCCGCTCACCTGGGAGCGTCCGCCTGCTACCTGCCTGCTAGCCTACCTGGAGGCTCTGCCGTCACCTGCTGTGACCACCTGCCTGTCCAGAGACTCTTGCCCGCTCACCTGGGAGCGTCCGCCTGCTACCTGCCTGCTAGCCTACCTGGAGGCTCTGCCGTCACTTGCTGTGACCACCTGCCTGTCCAGAGACTCTTGCCCGCTCACCTGGGAGCGTCCACCTGCTACCCGCCTGCTAGCCTATCTGGAGGCTTCGCCGTCACTTGCCGTGACCACCCGCCTGTCAAGAGACTGTTCCCGTCACTTGCCGTGATCTCCTGCCCCCCTACCCAGAGACTGTCCCCGTCACTTGCCGTGACCTCCTGCCCTTCAACCCAGAGACTGTCCCCATCACTTGCCGTGACCTCCTGCCCTTCTACCCAGAGACTGTCCCCGTCACTTGCCGTGACTACCTGCCCGCCTACCCTGGGAGCCACCCGCTTCCTTACAAGGACTGCCCCTTTGTATCGTAGCTCAGAGGTTCCACCTCCCAGACCCGTTACACCTGCATAATAAATTGTACTGTTCTGCAGTGATTGACTGCAGTGGTCAAATGCTGTAGTTATGTCGACAGTGTAGACGTGTCAACAAAGAACAGCAGAGGGTATGCAAGGTTTATTTTGTTATTTTTAGACAATGGCTTTGGAATAATAAAATATAAAGTAACCTAAAGATGGAAAATCCCTTTCATGCCCGAACACGCCATTCATTGTAAATTAAACTATAAGCGATGGCCTGGGCTATCTCCGCCATTTCCATAGACAATGAATGGAGCATGGGCAACCATGTATATGCATCCAGTCGCTAACACAAAGAGGATGTATGGGGCATTCTAGTGATCTTGGGAACCTTATAACCGGTTATACCATTCTCACCACTTTTTAAAAAAGCGAACTTGGCTTAGCTTCTTGTGGGCCAAGTTTATTTGAATACAGGCAATATGTAGGCTGGCGTAAATTGCTAGATTTCTTTTTTTGGCTTGCGGACAGTAAAAGGTGTCTTATGATGGTGTGGTGGGCCACTGGGAACGCGCCAGATGTTGCAGAAGGGCCAACTGGGGTGTGTAGTCTCACTGGCAGCAGATAATGATGTCACGGTAGCTGAAGTGGGTTGCTGGACCCCTCAACGCTTCCCTCCTGTCCACAACAAATTCAAAGGCGGAAGGTGGCACTTGTGGATGGTATAGGACCCCCCGGGGGCACTCCTGTAGTGGTGCAAGTTTTGGAGTGCCCGTGATGTTTCTGCAATCTCAAGAAGCCAGACACGCAGGTGAACTTGTAAACATAACAATTTTACTGAAGGAGGTAATGGGGTACAGTCCCTCTTACAGGCAAAGTTCACAGTATATTGTGCATATGAAAGTAATGGTTCTCTCCTCATGAGACATGTGAGGTTATGGCCTCTCAGGGCGGCTGGAGCAGAGTTCTCTTCGCTTGCTAATAGAGGAAATGCTAGGTGGAATCCAAGAAATATTACACTGATGGAGGGACCTTCTCAGATTGGCTTTCTGTGGAAACACACTAAAGTGTGGATGTACTCACAGTCTTTATTCCACCATTCCCTCTTGCAGGGTTTAGGTTTAAACAAAGTCGGTGGCATGGCAGCCATGTGGATCTGGTCCTAGTTAGAAGCGATCAGGATACCCACAGAGCAGGAGATTCCATGTACAGCTTTCTCTCTCCTGACTGGAAGAAGCTGCACTCTTTTTGTGAAGGAGATTATGTGAGGAAAAATGTCCCCTCAGCGTAGACTGGCATTGAAAACCTCTTCTCTGAGAGAATAATGTCTCTCCTATATCTTCCTTAGGCAGCTTGAACTGCCCACAACTGGTTTGTACCAGTGCTCAGTCAGTGTGTGGCCTGAGCTTGGAGGCTCCTCCCAGCCATTGCTATGGCAGCTTGTTGTGAGGAGATTAAATCACTTCACTTTCATATACACACATAGGCCAGTAGATGGCAGGAAAGTACAATTTACAATGCAATGTATTATATCCCCTAACTCAGTACCCACAATGGAACAAATCTACTACCACACTACAACTGTCTCATTTAGCAGGAGTAGAACGGGTACCGGGATGCCACAAACTCCCCCTCTTAAGAAAAGCCGTCCTCAGCGAACAGTTGGAGGGTGAAGCCTTGTATAAATGACAAAGTTAGGGATACAGAGGAAAAAGTGCTATACACAAGTGCATGGCAAAATGGAATAATTACTAGTAAAACCAACGTAGGATGTGAACATGAGAAATATTCAGAAACATTGTTGGGACAGAGTCTCTAGGCATTTGAGGTAAATGTCCATACCTAGGAAAAATGAAATAGTAGATAAACATGAGCATAAACAACATTCTTAGTAATAACTATAATACTGTTACATGTAAATTATAGTTGGGAGTGATGTCAATCAAACATGTCTAATTCTGGAATACTGATCACATTATTCTCCCTGAGATAAGATTTGTCAGCCACTGGCTTTCTCATAGAAAACACTGGAGTGCTCAACCAAATGAGCACTCCTATGTATAGGAGAATTGGGTGATTGGGTGCAGGGGTCATGTGAGGTTGTTAATGCCAGGGAATGAGAGTGCCAAAACCGCTGGAACAGCGTCGGCACGCGAGGTGAGTATAGATGTTTTTATTTTAGCGGAGGCAAAGATTCAGATTGAGAAGGAGTTGTATTAGTTGTGGACAACCCCTTTAAACCAAGGTATTAAAGAGAAGGCAAACAATACTATAAAGTTCGGATTGCATGGACTGGTTGTAGTATTACACTGACAGACAAGAAGTTAGGTGACAGGCAATGGAAAAAGGAGTAATGATAGCCAAGAATCTAATAGTGTAAGTACGAGCTTAATGAAATAACAAAATATCTAAAACCCATTAAAGGGATATTTTACATTGGGAGGTGAGTGAGGCCTGTGACCTGACTTTATACCCCTTTAACTGATGCATGGCTTTACCTCACTCTAGCTAATGGCAACCTTTCATATGTAATCTTATCTACATTTACTAATCTACTGAGGAAAATCCTTCCATTATGTAAATGTACCTTCTCTCATAGTGTGCCCTTTCTAAAGTGTCATTGCCAAAAGGAAGTAATAGGAAAATAAGGAGTATGTGGCAATCTAGCCTCACAATGGGTTATATTTCTGGCTTGCAGTGAAGCATATCAAGGCACTGCAACATGCACTGGAGATCAAGCTAACATTGGTTTATTTTTGCTTTAATGCATTAAAGGGAATCTACAAGTTTATTTCTAAAGTTCTAAAGTGTATTGGTTTAATATACTGTTTATACAATTAATCCGGACATATGAATGACTCAAGTCCTCTGCTTGTGATCTCCATTTATTAGTCTCAGTAACAAGCAGTGGCTCTTGCCGTGGCAAACTTGAGTCATTCATGTAATATGTGGTTGGCCATTAGTCATGTGTTGACACATGTTGGATAATCTCTCTAAAAAATCTGGAATTTTGGACACCTTTTGGAGCATTTTTGTTACTTAAAGAGGTTGTCCAGGATAGGTCATCAATGTCTGATTGGCCGGGGTCCGACACCTGGCACCCCCGCTGATCAGCTGTTATCAATGTTGGTGGCAGTGGCCACCAGCTGGAAGTATTCACTTGCCGAACAGCTCCGTCTACTTGTAGTGGCTGAGGCTTGGTACTGCTTATCCGCCTCCTATTGATTTGAATAGGAGGTGGATGTGCAGTACCGAGCCCTGACCACTACCAGTAGATGGAGCAGCTCAGCAAGTGAGTACTGGCGGCCACTGCCAACAATAGCAGCTGATCGTCAGGAGTGTCGGACCGGCCGATCAGACATTGATGACCTATCCTAAGGATATGTCAATGTAAAAGTAGTGGACAACCTTTTTAAATATGTATGTATTTCGAGCTAAAAATAATTTTAGCAATTGTGTTTCATTAAAAATGTTGCTCCATTTGCCTTCTATAGACATTGTGTTGCCCTGTATTGTTAGTTGAAGAACAAGTAAACTGAGAATCCATCAGTCAGACTGTTGTAATATTGTTTTGAACTGTTTTACCTTTATTGAGCCTTTAACAAGCCTTAAAATGACTTAGGATAAAAGCCAAATCAAACAAATTGAGATTCTGATTTGGCTTTTATCCTAAGTCATATTGCAAGGCTCGTTAAAGGGTCAATAATGACTTGTAGAATTTGAACTTCCAATTGGTGGCACTAGAGTTCAAGTCCTCTTTCTCTCTCAAGAGACAACATATGTGCAGTTAGGTCCATATATATTTGGACAGAGACAACATTTTTCTAATTTTGGTTCTAGATATTACCACAATGAATTTTAAACAAAACAATTCAGATGCAGTTGAAGTTCAGACTTTCAGCTTTCATTTGAGGGTATCCACATTAAAATTGGATGAAGGGTTTAGGAGTTTCAGTTCCTTAACATGTGCGACCATAGCCGGGCTTGCATGTTTTTCTTTGTAAGAAAAGGCTTCCATCTTGCCATCCTACCCCACAGGCTGGACATATAAAGTGTACGGGAGATTGTTGTCACATGCAGTACACAAGTACTTGCCAGAAATTCCTGTAGATCCTTTAATTTTCTTCCTGTCGTTTCATCAATTTTTGAGAGATGTCCAAGTCTATGTAATTTCACTGTTGTGCAAAGTTTAAGCCAGTCCTTGATAACCGTCTTCACAATATTCCATGGAATAGCTAATGTCTTGGAATTTTTTGTACCTTTCTCTTGACTGATAACTTTCAACAATGTGATCCCTTTGCTGTGTTGTAAGCTGTTTATGGACCATGGATTTTGTGTAATTAAAGGAATGTCAAAAAAATCATTCAGGAACTGCTAATAAGAATCCCTGTAAATGATGTCAGCTATGAACTGACTACTATGTAACATAAGTTTAAATATGATTGGCTAATTCTGAACACAACCATATCCTCAACTATAAGAGAGTCTTCACAGTTATGCAACCAAATTATTTTAGTTTTGTTATTTTTATTTTATGCCTCCAATTGTTTTAGTTTGCTTCTCAATGGATTTGTACAGCTGATAGGTGACATTAAAGGTGAAAAAAGTTCTGAAATAATTATTTTCAGTATGATTATTTTACACAGCAAAAACCTGACATTTTAACAGCGGTGTGTAGACTTTTTATATCTACTATAGGAAGTGTTTTGACACTCCCAGTGCATTTAAAGGTGGTCTAAAGGAATGTGATACGTAAAATGGCCCTGTAACAACATTGAAACTGCAGCTCATCCTAGTCACCTGTCAAGACGGGTTGCAGTTTGAAAAAACACTGCTCCTGAGACCTGTGTCTCAACTGCTAATGGAGCAGAAGTGTAAGCACACATACATAACTGAGCTGCTGTAACAGGCCTGTGACGTGAGAAAATAAAATTTCGCAGACAGAGGCTGAAGAAAAAAATCATCTGTGTCAGTCAACAAGAAGATTTACTGTATTTCTTCTCATATCACAGCCCACTGAAGAACGTGTATGACAGTTGAGTCTCAGGTCTCGGAAGCAGTGTTTCTTCAGACTGCGGCCCATTCTGACACGTGACTAGGATGGCTGCTCTTTGAATAATGTGACGGGGGCCATTTTATTACATCCCCCAAAGGTTTTCATATAAGTTAACCATAGCTAAAATAATAAAGCAAATGTTGCAGTACAATCTGGCTGAGGCCCCCCTTCGCAAGGAAAACTTAGAGAGGAATGCAGTGCTACACTAGTGATATTGTTCCTTCATTTTCAAGATCAGTGCTAGTCACAGAAATTGGACCTTCATGGCTTGTAAAGTGATGGGAATTCCTAGCAATATTCCATTTTTTTAAATGTTTAAGGGCATATATAACCAATGTTTTGGTGGAAAAATATATAAAACAAAAGCTTGCACACCCAGTTCTTGTACACAGTCACTTCTCAGAAGAATGACTGACTCTTTTGTTATCTGCTATCAACCTATGTAACCAAGTTGAGCATAGCCCAATAGATTGTGATTTGGCAGAACAGTTCCTTAGAATGTCACTGTGCCTAATAACAGGTATCAGTAACTTATTCTTTCTAAGTTTACCTTCGTAGTCAGGACACCTATCCAAACAAATAAGAATAGTAATTCTTCCTCGTAAAACACCGCACAGATATTGTGTGTATTTCCTGTTATGTGACAAAACAGAACAAGTTGTAAACTGATTACTTGTCCTTGCTTTGTACTGAAATGTTAGTCTGTCGTACTGGTTGATGTGTGCAACGCATCCTATATTTTGTCTACCTTTTGGGATTTAAAACCAGGATTTAGGATATTTGTTTTCAAACTTAGTTTCAAAAGTACATGTAGAACTGATAATTGTGGTACGCAGTAGGAATTCTTATTAAGCTGAATTGACACTTGGTTAGGTCATCAATGTCTGATCAGTCAATGTTCGACACCCGTCGATCAGCTGTTATCATTACTAGGCGGATGTGTAGTACCGTTCCGCAGCCACTATCAGACGGAGCAGCTCCACAATCGAGCAGTTCTGGCTGACGTCGGCCACCGTCGACACCAAAAACAGCTGATTAACAGGGGTGCTGGGTGTTGGACCCTGACTGATCAGACATTGATGACCTATCCTAAGGATAGGTTAGCAATGAAAAGGTAGTGGTCAACCTCTTTAATAGTTTCTACACTCTTATGAGGGATGATTTTAATAGGGAGTCTATTAGCAGTAAATTCCTGTTCAAACCAAGCACAGGCGCTCCGTTCACCATTTGTGTGGCCAAACAGTTCATTGCACCCTTTATTGCTTGTTTTCCAGCTATTTACTCCTTTTTCTGGCTCCCATGAAACCAGATCTGTCAATCAAGGACAATTTCCCACTTGTGGAAATCAAATAGGTGGGAAAGTTCATCGAATTGTTTAACCATACCATGCTTAGTTTGAACAGTCATTTTGTGCTGATAGACTCCCTATAATTGTTACAGTATAAACAAAACTGATAAAACACAAAACAGTTTGTGCTTTATTAGTGCCCAGTCTTTGCTCTACGCTCAGTCTATGTCCAGTCTATGCTCTATAGTTTGTGCTCTATTCCTCTTACATTAGGGGCCACACCAACACAGCGTAAGCACATACAGTTAACCACTAATCTCTCAGTCTTTGCCACTTGTCAGGTTACAGTCTGTCATGCAGACCCTACTATTTGATGCATGGTGGCTATATTTCAGATATGCCTCTCAAGGACTATGCTTGTTGAACCCAGACCCTGCTGTTGAGGGCACGGTCCACACATACATTCACTAAAGGACATTCGTTACAGAGTTCCATTGAGCGGGTCATCTTATAATGCAGGTGTCTGGATGCAACGCACAGAGATCACGAGGCAGGAACAGTCAGGGATTGATATAATTCTATTTATATACAGTAGTAACTTTAAACAATTAGTGTTAGTAACTAGTCAAATCAACAGTAGAATGAATAACAATAAGCTTGGAATAGCAAAGAAAGTCTTTCACTATTTAATGTTAATGTTCTCTTCACAATGGTGGTGAGCCCAGTTGTGGGAGTCGCCACGTAAGTTCTCTCTGAAACTTTGGCCCTAGCGAGGATCACCGGGTTTTCCCGCTATACTGCAAGACTCTGTAGAGACTCCTTAGGTGATAGCTGGAAGTGACGGCTCTGCTCACTCGCTCTGTTCCTCTGCAATCGCAGGCATGCCTCTCCTGCCGCTGTCTCCTCACGGATCTTCTTGGCTTGGCCGTCAGCAGATGTCTCTTAGGTTTGGGGTGGAGAGGACTAAGCCTCGATTCTTGAGAGGCAAAGTTGAGTCTCAGAGGCTTGACCAGCGCAGGGCGCGGATCCTGGCCTTGACCAGCGTAGGCAGAACTTGAAGTTCTCCTGCGTGGAATCCGGACCTTGTCAAGTGGTGACCGGCACCTGGGTGGCCCAGACTGCCCATTGAGGCCTGTCACAATGGTTTCTGCGGCGTCTCTGGAGCATGTCTGCTCCGCTCTCTTCCCTGGTGCCAAATCAGCCTGCGGTTTGGCGCACATGGCTTTTATATCAATGAAGTCCTTCCTGTGGGTCCAGCACTCAAAGAAGCTCCCCCTGCAAATCTTCCAGCCCATTTGCCTGTCCAGCAGATGAAAATCTCTCCTCATTAATGGTACATCCTGCAAGGGCTCTTCATTGATGTCACTGCTTCTTACTACATTCCTCCTTCTTTTTGCTCGCCAGTCGTCGGGCAAGTGGGATCCTTGCGAGCTCAAAGTTTCTTCCCAGGTAACCCAAGTTCAGCCAATAGTTGAGCGCACACCCTGGTTTTCTGCTGTATATGTTACCATACAATTTCATCTTGAGAATACCAATTGGGGGGAATCCCGTCGTTGACCCACTCAGTCCTACGAGGCTCTTCCTGCACAGGCACCTCTGGGGTACCTGAAGACGTAGCCACAAGGGATTGCAAGTCGACTCCCGGTTCGTTTTCTGTCCCACTCGAGAGCTGCATCGGCATCTCTGGTGAACTCAACGGCACTGCAAGCCATTCTTCCTTCTCTTCTAAGGCTCCTCTTTGTGGGGCTTCGGCTACTTCTGTTGGGGGCCCGCCCTAGGTACGGTATTCTGCTTTGTAGAAGCAGGGTCGCAGCATATTCTGTTACAACACCGAGGTACCACTGCGTCATCTCCTTCAGTCCTAACCTCATAGACCGAGTTATCCAGGTTGATCTTCCTCACTACTCGGTAGGGTACAGCCTCCCAACGGTGATCCAGCTTGTTCCCGGGTCACTTGGCCCGCACGAGCACACGGTCCCCTCGCTGGAGTTTCCCACCCAACATTGAGGATTGACCTGAATGCTCCACTTCCCGAAAACTTCTGCTCAACCAACTTCGTTACTGTCTGAAGTCATTGTCAGTGTTCTCGGATCCAGGCACCTGAACTATTGCCTGGACAGCGGTCTTTCGAATGTAGCTCGAGTTTCAGTGATCTCTCGTCTGCTTCACCCAAACAGCAGCATGTAAGGAGTGTAACCGGTAGTCGCATGGACTCGACTGTTATAGACCCAGACCAACTCAGACATCTTCTTGTCCTCTTCCAGGGTCTGCAACATTTGCAACAGGGTTTGGTTGAAGCGCTCAGAGGCCCTGTTCCCTTGTGGATGATATGGCACTGTTCGGGATGTATTGATTCCATAGATACGATACAGCTGGTCCATTACTAGGGAGTCACCACTGCAAACTTGATGAAGTGATCAGTCATCACCAAGCAATACCTGTAGCCATTATACAAAGTTCCAATCATCAGATAGTCGATCATCAGGACTTCCAAAGGTGCAATGGTTCGAATAGCCTGAAAAGGAGCTCTCTGTTCCAGGTATTTGTTCCGCTCACACCGGCGACATCTTTGGCAAACTCCTTCGACCTTTTGCCACTGTTGAGTCTAGTATACCAGTTGTTGCAACCACCAAAATGTCTTCTCTACACGAAAGTGGGCACCCCTCTCATGACCTTCTTTAGCCATCTGTACTACCAGCGCTTCTTGAGGGAGTTGAATCCTTCAGCACAGCAGGCCATCTTTCAGGAAGAGCCTTTCTTACTGGCCCAAGATCTGCAGGGTACTTGGGGGTGAAGCAGCCTTAGCCTCCTGGTCAGGTCTTTACCCCAGAGTGACTCATTTTCTCAGCCTCGCCAGCTCCGGATTGGACTGTTGCAGGTGTATCCACTTGCCTCTTGAACTTCTAAGAATCTGGGTGGGTCTGGAGTCTTCTCTAGACTCCTGAGCGGTTACTACAGCCGCGGCTAACTGCCTAAAATCCGGGCTCTCTTCACCTTCAAGCTCTTCATTTATGTCTCTTGGGATAGGGCATCTGCATGAGTGTTCTGGGACTTAGACCGATAGGAGATCTTGTACTGGTATTTGGACATTCTCGCGACCTACCGCTGTTCTAGCGCACACAGATTCACATTTTCTAGGTGGGCCAGGGGGTTGTTCTCCATCTGCACATATATTTCTGACCCCGACAAATTTTTAGTGAATTTCTCAGTCATGGCCCATATGAGCGCCAGCAGCTCCAGTTTCAACGAACTGTAATTGTCCGGATTCTTCTCCGTGTCTCTCAATGACCTACTGGCATACGCAATCACTCGCTCTCTTTCTTCTTGTACCTGTGCGAATACTGCCCCCAGTCTGCACAGGCTTCCATCAGTGTACAGCATGAAGGGCTGCAATAATTCATAGTTAGCCAAGATTGGGGCATCCGTCAGCACCATCTTCAATGCCTGAAACGCTTCCTCTTGCCGTGGGCTCCACTGAATTGGTTGACGTTTGGCTCCCCCAGCCGTCCCCCTCAACAGCTCGTTGAATGATACCGCAATCTTGGTGAAGTGTTTTATGAACCTGAAGTAGTATCCAGAGAGCCCTAGGAACGCTCTCAGTTCTCTCAGCGTGGGCCACTTCTGTACCGGTACCGCAGCTACCTTCTCTGCAGTGAAGTAAACTTCTGCACTAGACACAGTGTATCGCAGGTATTCAATTTCCCGCTTGAATAGGTGACACTTTCGAGGCTTAATTTTTAACCCATGTCTTTGAAGCCTCTCCAGCACTTGTTCCAGCCAGTTAAGGTGCTCTTCAAATGTGGCGGAATAAATGATTATATCATCTAGATATATCAGAGTGGCTTTGAAGTTCAGATCCCCCAAGCATCTTTTTATCAAACACTGAAAGGTTCCTCATACATTTGTCATTCCAAAAAGGCATCCGGTTGAACTCGAACAGGCCCATAAGAAGGACAAAGACTGCCTGTGGGCGGTCTTTCACAGCCACCGGGATTTGCCAGTAGCCACTGGCTAAATCGAGGGAGGACATTCAGGGAGGAGTCCCGTATAGTACACCCTTTCAGCATCTGGTAGTCCATGCAGAACCTCAGGGTACCGTCCTTTTTCTGGACTAACACGATGGGGGCTGCCTAGGAACTTTTGCTCTCGCAAATCAGGCGACTGCGCTGCATGTGAGCCAGCAGTCCTTTCACCTTCTGGTACATCTGAGGTGGGATCTGCTGATACCTTTCTCGAATGGGAACAGTGGTTCCTGTAGGGATCTCTTGCTGAATAGCCTGGGTGCACCCAAAGGAGTGCCTTGCCTTGAGGAAAACTCTGTGAGGTTGGCCTCCATCTGTTCCAAGAGGTGCCTTCCAGCCAATGATTTCCTTCTATTCTCTTGACTTTTGAGTGACACCGCTAAGGTCCATGGATCTCCTCCCACACGTCTCAGCCCTATAGCATAAGCTCTAAGATCTTCCAGCATTATGCAAACTTGGACCACTTCTTGTCGAGGCATCAACTACAGACTTGCTCCACTTAAGTTTAGTGGAGGCCAGAGTGTGGGCAACCAATAATCCGGAGATCGCTTCTTCTCCCTCTGTCAGCTCAATCTGGACGTCCACACCCTCTAAGGATACATGGGCCAGTACCAGCATAGTGAGAACAGTCTGTGCCACCGTCAGTGTCACTGTGGCTTTTGGCGGTATCAATACTTTGCAGAGATACTGGGAGGCAGCGGGTAAATTCTGAGTTAGGCTGACTCTAACGAGTTGCAGAAACACCTTGT
Organism: Phyllobates terribilis; assembly: GCF_046119375.1. Lineage (NCBI taxonomy): Eukaryota > Metazoa > Chordata > Amphibia > Anura > Dendrobatidae > Phyllobates > Phyllobates terribilis. The sequence continues at coordinate 209,498,141 of NW_027362769.1, read as the reverse complement.
TACTGGCCGGGTCACGAGTGGAACGGGTGGAGTTGTTTTTATCGGGGCCCTCAGCCAAGAGTTGCCCCACTTCTTTTAGCACATTCATGCCCAAGGTTACAATGGGTCCTTTTCCTCTGGACCCCACCCCACTGTCAGCACTATTCCTTTTCGGCCCAGGTCTTCTCCTCACACCCGGACAAACATCCACGCTACTCCCGCCACTTGGATAGGCAGTTGATTAGCCGCCACCAATATATATGGTATATAAGCGAATATACACACATACAGATGAGAGTGATATTATGGCTAAAAGTAGCAAGATCTGTACAATATACACTGCTCAAAAAAATAAAGGGAACACTTAAACAACAGAATATAACTCCAAGTGGATCAAACTTCTGTGAAATCAAACTGTCCACTTAGGAAGCAACACTGATTGACAATCAATTTCACATGCTGTTGTGCAAATGGAATAGACAATCAATGGAAATTATTGGCAATTATCAAGACACCCTCAATAAAGGAGTGGTTCTGCAGGTGGGGACCACAGACCACATCTCAGTACCAATGCTTTCTGGCTGATGTTTTGGTCACTTTTGAATGTTGGTTGTGCTTTCACACTCATGGTAGCATGAGACAGACTCTACAACCCACAGACGTTGCTCAGGTAGTGCAGCTCATCCAGGATGGCACATCAATGCGAGCTGTGGCAAGAAGGATTGCTGTGTCTATCAGCGTAGTGTCCAGAGGCTGGAGGCACTACCAGGAGACAGGCCAGTACACCAGGAGATGTGGAGGGGGCCGTAGGAGGGCAACAACCCAGCAGCAGGACCGCTACCTCCACCTTTGTGCAAGGAGGAACAGGAGGAGCACTGCCAGAGTCCAACAAAAATGACCTCCAGCAGGCCCCAAATGTGCATGTGTCTGCACAAACGGTTAGAAACCGACTCCATGAGGGTGGTATGAGGGCCCGATGTCCACAGATAGGGGTTGTGCTCACAGCCGAACACCGTGCAGGACGCTTGGCATTTGCCACAGAACACCAGGATTGGCAAAGTCGCCACTGGCGCCCTGTGCTCTTCACAGATGAAAGCAGGTTCACACTGAGCACATGTGACAGACATGACAGAGTCTGGAGACGCCGTGGAGAGCGATCTGCTGCCTGCAACATCCTTCAGCATGACCTGTTTGGCAGTGGGTCAGTAATGGTGTGGGGTGGCCCTCCATGTGCTCGCCAGAGGTAGCCTGACTGCCATTAGGTACTGAGATGAGATCCTCAGACCCCTTGTGAGACCATATGCTTGTGCGGTTGGCCCTGGATTCCTCCTAATGCAGGACAATGCCAGACCTCATGTGGCTGGAGTGTGTCAGCAGTTCCTGCAAGATGAAGGCATTGAAGCTTTGGACTGGCCCGCCCGTTCCCCAGACCTGAATCCGATTGAGCACATCTGGGACATCATGTCTCGCTCCATCCACCAACGTCACGTTGCACCACAGACTCTCCAGGAGTTGGCGGATGCTTTAGTCCAGGTCTGGGAGGAGATCCCACAGGAGACCATCTGCAACCTCATTAGGAGCATGCTTAAGCGTTGTAGGGAGGTCATACAGGCACGTGGAGGCCACACACAATACTGAGCCTCATTTTGACTTGTTTTAAGGACATTACATCAAAGTTGGATCAGCCTGTAGTGTGTTTTTCCACTTTAATTTTGGGGGTGACTCCAAATCCAGGCCTACATTGGTTAATAAATTTGATTTCCATTGATGACTTTTGTGTGATTTTGTTGTCAGCACATTCAACTTTGTACAGAACAAAGTATTCAATGAGAATATTTCATTCATTCAGATCTAGGATGTGTTATTTGAGTGTTCCCTTTATTTTTTTGAGCAGTGTATTATAACACCATCAGAACACAGCGATGTGACTAGATACAATGGCTATTCAACGTTCCACTTGTATTTACAGCGTTCTGATTATGTAGAAGTTAAATGATGATGAATCTTAATTTAAAGGTTTCAGCTTAACAGGCGTCACTCTCACTACCTGCCCTGTCACCGTCGTATTCCCCTTAAAGGGGTTGTACCACTAGCAAAAGTACATTTTAATCAACAGGTCTTGGACTAAAAATAAACTCCACAATTGGATGTATTTAAAAAAAATGTTAATGTCCCGAGATAATCTTATAAATGTGCCCCAGTGTAATGGCTGTGTCTGAACATTCCACATCTCCTGGCAGAGGAGGAAGTGACTCGCCCAGGGGAATGGGGGATGACTCGGTACCCGGGCCTTTAGCCTGGCCTTCAGGGATGTCGCGGTGGTCGGCTCCCGGGCCCGTACCCTGGGGTCTCTCCTTAAAAAGGGTTAATGGTTTGTTTATTGTATTAAAGAGTTTGTGACGCCACCTGTGGCTTCTGGTGAGAATCACCAGCGCTGCGCAGTCCACTGAGGCCGATGATAAGGCAGCTCGATGGTATAGCTCCCCACAGGTTGAGCTAGGCCTCAGGGCAGTGTATGACGGGGTATGCAGGACAGACGAGGCCCAGCAGGGTCAGAGCAAGAACAGGTACAGACACGATAGTCACTCCAGTACCTTTTACTGATGGAAATTCAGGCACGTCCCGGAGCACTGTAGGGTGAAGGGTGCATGTCAGGATCCTCCCCAATGAGCGGGTTTCGGGCCTCTTATCTCTTGCTTCTGCGTAGTAAGTTCCTGACCTGCCTGGAGCTAGGCCTAACTTTGTCTCTGTCCTGCGCTGGCTGACCTTGTGGTAGGGCCTTTTCTTGGAGTACACGCACCTTAGCTGCGGGCCTATGTGTCTCCTTGCTCTGTTACGTATCAGCACTTTAGCGATCCTGGAACTTGTAGTTCTCCAGGGATTCCGGTTATATCTTACTGGGTCATAGAGATCCCAGTAAACTTCGGACCCGGTGTCCGGTAACTTCTTCGGGGTGAGCTAGTTAAGCTCCTCTGCCCCTATGTACTAACTCTTCACTCGCCTCCGGCCTACTCGGGCCCTCACCAGGCTACTCACACTAATGGCAGCTGGCCGCGCTTCACCGATCTTATGGCGCCGGCACACCTAAAGCTCACTGCTCTGAGCTACAACTGAGTCTGGACTTTGCTCCACTGCAGACTGACCTCTCTCAGGCTTCCTGACTGCAGGAACTCTCTCAACAGGTTTGCTCTCTGTCGACTCCAGTCTAGACTCGACTGACTGCTTGGCTCCACCTTCCCTTTTATATCCCTAATGGGCTCCCTCTGGTGGTCTGAGGTGGAAGGTGGAGATGTGTGAATGGTTGTGGGGGGGGCCTCTTGTGGAGGAATCCTTCAATACACCCTTCTAGGATTTGTGATACCAAGCACAGCTGGGCGTCACATTCCTCCCTAGTTAAGCTCAGCACTCCCGGGCTGAAGTACATTTTATAAAACAATAGGAAACATAAGCAATACAAGAACAATCTTCCCTTTATGGGAGGCACCAATCTTAAACGTTACATAACAATAACAAATGCAAAGCGTCCTCAGAATCCAAGTCTCTTATGGTGAGGTTCCCAGGAAGGATGTCCATCTCACAGGGTAGAGTACTTGGTGGTTTTGAGGGACCTGTCCTAAACCCTCTACGTAGGCCCTGGGGTGGCTGCAGGGCATGAAGATCCCTTGTTGGACCTCCATTAGAGCCACTCCAGACAGGTTTTTCTTCTGAGGTCACCTTAAGGGCACTCCAGGGAGCGCAATTATATACAAAAGCAGTTTTTGGGCTGCACACAGTCCTCAGCCACGAAGTTCATAGGTAAATAGCAAAGAATTAATGAGGTAAAGCACAAATTGATAAACATGCATGAAAATACACAATTAATTCAATACATTTCAATTTATTACACAATACCCCAGGGGTAACTATCTACATTTTCAGCAATTTTTGACCATCTACTGCATGTACCTAGCAGGGGGTTTACCTCTCGTGCTACGTGCTGATCTGCGTAGTGCAGTGGTCTGTGGGGTATCAGTGTCTGTATCCTCAGTTACTCTACCAGCTCTATGTGTGACCATGTTGTAAAACTGCCTTAACCTCTCTCTTGGACTGGCAAGTCTACCATTGGCTGGGCCCTCTTGCTCCGCTCCTACCGGGGATCCTTCATCCGGGGATACTTCTCGAGCTGGCTCTTCTGCAGCACTTACAGGTTCAAATGGCTGAGGAGGGTTTTCTGGCTGTTCATAGAATTGGAGTACTGAAATGATTATTGCACCTCCTATTTGAGGCCAATCTGCTGGGAAGTCTCCTAGGTCAGTGTGTATCACTGCTTCTTCAGGTTCTTCCTGGATTGTGAGAGGCACTTTTTCTTGGGGTTTTAGTAAGTCTGGACACAACTTTACGTGGTCCCTGGACACTGTTGTAGACGTTTTTCCTCCGTCACGACTGAATAAGCATGTCTTTTTGTTGTCAAACCTTGACGGTAACACAGTGTAGGGGTCTTTTTCCCACTGGTCATCAAGTTTGTGGTTACGTGTTTTCCTTTTCAGTACTGTTTCACCTGGTATGAAAGGTTCTGTGGGTGCGTTCTTGTTGTATTGACTCTCCTGCTTTTCTCTCACCCGAGTAAGACTGTCCTTGACACAAGCTTGTACCCTTCTGTACTGCTCTTGTCTGGCCTTGTCCCAGTCTTCAGTGGTCATATCAGCTTCAGGCTCAACAACACCAAGCTCCAGATCCATGGGCAGCTTTCCTGGCCTTGCCCGCATGAGATATGCCGGAGTACAATTGGTGGAACTTACTGGTATATGATTGTACAGATTCACTAGGTCTGGTAGTAGGTCTGGCCACTGGTTTCTCTCCTCAAGTGGTATGGTCTTTAGCAGGTCGATGATGATGTTGTTCATCTTTTGGCAGAGACCGTTGATTTGTGGGTGGTACGGTGTAGTTCTTATCTTCTTACAACCGTATAGATGGCAGAACTCCTTGAACATCTCAGCCTCAAAGGCCGGGCCTTGGTCCGTCAGCACCTGCTCAGGGTAACCATGGGGTCTACAGAAATACGCTTGGAACGTCTTTGCTGCTGTCTCTGCCATCAGGTCTTTGACGGGGGCGACCACCAGGAAACGAGAGTAGTGATCCACCATGGTCAGAGCATACGAGTACCCTGACCTGCTGGGGGAAAGCTTGACATGGTCCAGGGCCACGATCTCCAGGGGTCAAGTCATCTTGATGGGTTGCAGGGGTGCCTTCTGGCTGCTGAAGTCTTTTCTTCTTAGGCCACAAGGTCCACAGTCCCGGCACCACCTCTCAATGGAGCTGCGCATTCCTACCCAGTAGAATCGACACTTCAGCAGGGTCTCTAGCTTTTTCCAGCCAAATTGCCCCGCCTGATCGTGGTAAGCTTCTAATACCATCTGGATGTCTGTCTTCGGGACCACTATCTGCCATACCATCTCATGGGTTTTTGGATTGACGTACCTCCGGCACAGCTTCTCACGGTAGATACACAGCCGGCTTCTCTCGTTCCACAGCTTCTTTGCTTGGAAAGACGCATCCTTCTCCAGGGAGGCACCTTCTTGGGTTATCAGCTGTTTGATGCGGCTGACAACCGGGTCGCCGTCCTGGGTCTCTTTCCAGCTGTGGTGAGGCAGGGGGTTTAACGTCTTTCCACGCTGCTTCCTGGAGGCTCGTTGCTCATGGATCATCCCACTCCGATGAAAGGCAGGTAGCTCTATCTCTTCCAGGTCATCCACTTCTTCTTCTGTGTCTGACTGGTGAGGCATCCTAGACAGGGCATCGGCGTTGGCGTTCTTGCGGCCCGCCCGGTATTTAATTGTAAATTGGTAGTTTGACAGCCGAGCCATCCATCGTTGTTCCAGTGCCCCCAACTTAGCTGTTTCAAGGTGGGTCAAGGGGTTGTTGTCAGTAAAGGCAGTGAACTTACTGGAGGCCGGATAGTGCTTGAATCTTTCAGTGATGGCCCAGACCAAGGCCAGGAACTCCAACTTAAAACTGCTATAGTTCTCTGGGTTTCTCTCAGTCGGGCGGAGCTTCCTGCTTGCGTATGCGATCACTTTCTCTTGGCCATTCTGCTTCTGACTTAGAACAGCGCCCAGTCCTTCATTGCTGGCATCTGTGTACAGCAGAAACGGTTGGCTGTAGTCAGGGTAGGCTAGGATCTCATCGCCTGTCAGGATCTCCTTCATCTCCTGAAACGACTCGGCTTGCTCCTTACCGCAGTGGAATGGGGGGTTTTTGCCTTTGGGGGACTGCCCTACCAGGATGTTTTGCAGAGGAGCTGCTTTCTTAGTATAGTCCTTTACGAACCTCCGGTAGTATCCTACTAGTCCCAAGAACTGATGCACCTCCTTGAGGTTCTTCGGCTCTGGCCACTTCTGGATGGCTGTGACTTTCTCCGGGTCTGGTGCTACCCCTTCCGGTCTGACAATGTGCCCCAGGTACTGTACCTTTCTCTTGAGCAGGTGGCACTTTGAGGGCTTCAACTTCATCCCGTACCGGGACAGTGACTCAAATACCTCTGCCAGGTGTTTCAAGTGGTCTTCGTACGTTCTGGAGTACACTATTACATCGTCCAGATAAAGTAACACAGTTTCGAAGTTGCGGTGTCCCAGGCAGCACTCCATCAATCTCTGGAACGTTCTGGGGGCATTGCAGAGTCCAAACGGCATACTGTTGAACTCGTAAAGTCCCATCGGGGTGGTGAAGGCCGTCTTCTCCCGATCTTCCTCAGCCACAGCTACTTGCCAGTATCCATTAGTGAGGTCAAGGGTGGAAAAGTAATTTGCAGACTTTAAGGCAGCTAGGGACTCCTCTATGCGTGGTAAAGGGTATGCATCCTTATGTGTAATGCGATTTACTTGACAGTAATCTACACACATTCTCATGCTCCCGTCCTTTTTCCTAACTAGCACTAGGGGAGCTGCCCAGGGACTACATCTATCCCTTATTACTCCCGCCTTCCTCATGTCGTGCAGCATTTCTTTTGCCTTCTGGTAGTGAGCTGGGGGTACAGGCTATAACGTTCTTTGATTGGGGAATGGTTGCCTGTGGGGATATGATGTTGAACCCCCTTAACCCTCCCGAAGTCAAGTGGATGTTTACTGAACACCTGCGAGTATTCTTGAACCACCCGGTGTACACCCTGTTTTTGATGGGCAGGAGTGGTGTCTGTCCCAACATGGAGCTGTTGACACCAATCCTCCACCTGGGTTGCAGGGTCATTCTCCTCCACTTCATCTGGTGAGGTTAAGGACTCCGCCTCATGGATGCAATTGTTATTGACAGCATGTAATTTGGCAACAGTGGCATAACGTGGCAATTTGACTTCGTCTTCCCCTAAGTTGAGAAGACGGACGGGCACCCTCCCATTACGTACATCTACCACTCCCCTAGCGGTTAAGAGCGTGGGTCTATGCTCGGAGCAAAAGGGTTCTACTACCGCCTGGTAGCTCTGTCCTCTAAGACCTATAGCAGCTCTACACCAGATGAGCATTTCACTCATTGGGGGGGTGACAATGGGTATGGGGTCTGTTACCCGCATGTTACCGATTTCGCCGTCTGTTAGCCTCACTTGCTGTTGATACGTCAGGACTCGGATCTCCCTTTGCAGTGCCCTCCGCTGTCTCGGCCTGGCAGTGTCGGCGATCTGTTGGAGCAGAAACACAACCTCTCCCAAACAGTTACCAACAATGTTAGTGCCAAGTACCATATACGGATTAGTGTCATCAGGATTAGTCTCTACTACAATTAGCCCCTGGTCCTTCAGCTCCACTCTCCCCACCTTCACAGTCACATTCTTAACCCAGAGTATGTTAAGGGGGAGCCAATTTGAGGCATATACTGACAAATTTGGAGCTGGCGGACGTAGGTCGTCCATGGACCAGAACCTCTTGTAAAGGACGTCAGGCATGATGGTTACCTGAGATCCTGTGTCCAGCAGGGCATGCGTCGGGATCCCGTCCAGTACAATGGACAGGAAAGGTCTTCCTCCGATGAACCTGTTGTACCAGTCTGATGGGCCTGGTGAGTTTACTCCTGGGTGTCGGCCCTCGAACCCAGGGTTTTCTCGTTTAAAGGACAATTCTTGGCGATGTGTCCGGTCTTACGGCAGCGGTAGCAGGCAGGGTCCTTCTGTGGACGGCGCTGGTCACTGGTCCTCGGCGAGGGCGGTGTTGGTCTCCTCCTCCTCCACATCCAGGGGACATCCTCAGGACTATCGGCTAGCAGGATCTTCCCTCCTTCCTCGGGCTCCGTCCGCAGCTGCACAGCACTCAGCACGGTGGTCAGGGTTTTGCTCAACTGACGCACCTCAGAGCGCAGACTGTCCAGTTCTTTAGGGGATGTTGCTGGGACTTTAGCTTCAGCAGCCACTGGGGAGAAGGTGGGTGTTGCAGGCTCTGGGGTTGCCCCACCCTGGTAACGTTGGATGGCATTTGTTTCCAGGGGCTGCAGTCCTTTTATAGCCATGTCCTTGAGATTGTCAAAGGTGGCATCTGGATGATCCAGGGACCACCAACGCACAGTCCTGCTCTCCTCTGGAGACCTCAGTCCCCTGACAAACTGTTCCTTCAGCATCTTGTTCTCATTCTCGACGCTGGTTGGACTAACCTGGTTCAGAGCCCGCAGGGCCCCTTGGAGACGCCAGGCGTAGTCCCGAACATTGTCCTCTGGTTGTTGGGAACAGCTGTAGAACCTCATCCAGAGGTCCGCCTCAGTAAGGTCCTCAAAGACAGTCTGTAGTTTTTGGAATATTGCGGACACTGACTCCTGGTCTGCGGCCGACCATGTTTCCACTTCCCGTTCCACAGCACCGGTCAGTTGTCCTAATACAACGGCAGCTCTTTGGTTGCCGGTCATAGAGTACATGTCCAAGATACCACATATCTTCCGTTTGAATCCAGACAGGGTATCTAGTTTGCCTTTGTACTGGGGGAGCCACTTTGCTCCAGGAATGTCCGGTAAAGTCATAGGAATTACATGTGTTACAGGCGCTGCTGGTGGAGTGGCGGCCTCGGCCTACTCATCATCGGGCGCGGGTTGAACTTCAGGGACGTTGGCCGGCATGTCGGCGTTGTGCTGTTCGTCGGACATCTTAGCGCCCCCCTAGTTAACTGTGGCCTACCTTCTAGTCCTTCTTCCGGTAGGCCGCAGTCTTCAGGACCTTGCGTCGCTTGCGTCCTACGTCAGTGCGTTCAGCGACGCTCCGTACAGGACCTGGCGCCTCCCGATTTGACGTCGATGCGTGGGGCGTGTCCGGGACGTCGCGCTCTTTTGCAGGTACGCCCTTAATTTTCCCGCGGTTACGCCCTTCTTCTCGCTCAGCGACCCAACAATGGCGGCAATCTTCACAACTTTACGTACACAGTTCAGAATAAAGGCGCACAGTACCCGGTGGCAACGGGCATAACACTTTGTCGTTGCAGCGGGCACGTGATCCTGTTCGTGACGCCAGTTGGAGATGACTCGCCCAGGGGAATGGGGGATGACTCGGTACCGGGGCCTTAAGCCTGGCCTTCAGGGATGTCACGGTGGTCGGCTCCCGGGCCCGTACCCTGGGGTCTCTCCTTAAAAAGGGTTAATGGTTTGTTTATTGTATTAAAGAGTTTGTGACGCCACCTGTGGCTTCTGGTGAGAATCACCAGCGCTGCGCAGTCCACTGAGGCCGATGATAAGGCAGCTCGATGGTATAGCTCCCCACAGGTGGAGCTAGGCCTCAGGGCAGTGTATGACGGGGTATGCAGGACAGACGAGGCCCAGCCGGGTCAGAGCAAGAACAGGGACAGACACGATAGTCACTCCAGTACCTTTTACTGATGGAAATTCAGGCACGTTCCGGAGCACTGTAGGGTGAAGGGTGCATGTCAGGATCCTCCCCAATGAGCGGGCTTCGGGCCTCCTGTCTCTTGCTACTGTGTAGTAAGTTCCTGACCTGCCTGGAGCTAGGCCTAACTTTGTCTCTGTCCTGCGCTGGCTGACCTTGTGGTAGGGCCTTTACTTGGAGTACATGCACCTTAGCTGCGAGCCTATGTGTCTCCTGGCTCTGTTACGTATCAGCACTTTAGCGATCCTGGAACTTGTAGTTCTCCAGGGATTCCGGTTATATCTTACTGGGTCATAGAGATCCCGGTAAACTTTGGACCCGGTGTCCGGTAACTTCTTCGGGGTGAGCTAGTTAAGCTCCTCTGCCCCTATGTACTAACTCTTCACTCTCCTCCGGCCTACTCGGGCCCTCACCAGGCTACTCACACTAACGGCAGCTGGCCGCGCTTCACCGATCTTATGGCGCCGGCACACCTAAAGCTCACTGCTCTGAGCTACAACTGAGTCTGGACTGTGCTCCACTGCAGACTGACCTCTCTCAGGCTTCCTGACTGCAGGAACTCTCTCAACAGGTTTGCTCTCTGTCGACTCCAGTCTAGACTCGACTGACTGCTTGGCTCCACCTTCCCTTTTATATCCCTAACGGGCTCCCTCTGGTGGTCTGAGGTGGAAGGTGGAGATGTGTGAATGGTTGTGGGGGGGGCCTCTTGTGGATTAATCCTTCAATACACCCTTCTAGTATTTGTGATACCAAGCACAGCTGGGCGTCACAGAAGCACAAGGCTATACAAACCATTACACAGGACACAGCAGGGGCACATTTATAAGATTATCTCAGCACAGGAACATTTTATTATTATTCAAAGATCTATTGATTAAAATATACTTTTGTTTGTGGCACAACCCCTTTTAGCATCCTTGCTTTAGTCACATTGGCTCTAATATCTAGAGATGTGAATCCCGGGATGAACACTATGCTCGTCACCGTTGCTCGTCATCTCCATCCCTGAGCACGGCCCGTTCCACACTCTGTACTGTACATCTGCACTGGAAGTAATGGCCTGGACGTCTTGTCCGGATGACAAGCTCTCCTTTTCTTTTTGAGGGGTATCTGGCCTCCGTTGCTTGACCGGTGAAGTCTGCACTTCGGAGCTTGACTGGCAAAGTTTGGGCTTCGGGCTTGACCTGCAAAATCTGGGCTTCGGGGCCTGACCTGCAAAGTCCGGCCTCCTCTGGGATCAGCTCACTCTTGGCAATCATTACTGGATTTCGGTCACAGTTTCATCCCGCTGTTCACTTGTCCTTTTCTTTTTATAAATGAGAGCCAACTGAGTTCTTGCTTCGCCATCCCAACCTTTTATATTTAGCAACTGCTTCACAGCTGTCACCTGACCCGGCACACCCTTCAAACTCTTTCCTCTGGGAACACTCCCCCCAGCCTTCAGTTCCTGTCTGTCCTGTTCAACTAACAGAAGGCGGCATTTGGTTGTGATTTCTGTGGAGCGCTGATGACGCGCCCCCAGGGCCGTGGGGTACTCGGTGCCGGGCCTATAGGTGCTGGGGAAGGGATATGTCACAGTGGTGGCGGCCCGGTCCGTGGCCCAGGGCGGTCAACAAAAAGGGGGATTGAATATATTTATATGGGATTTGTAATTCTTAGAAAGTGTTCGTGACGCCACCTGTGGTTTCTGGTAATAGATATCAGCACTGCTTCAGACCTCTGGGGCGGTTGGTAGGGCAGCTGAGTTGGAACGGCTCCCCACAGGTGGAGCAGGCCCCAGGGCAGTGTAGGTGCAGATGATGGTGATGCTGGGGCTTGTGGTGCAGGAGAGATGGCGCAGCGGAAATAACTGACGGAGGCAGTGGAGTGCATTCATCCAAGTTTACTCACAGTTCTGTTCAAGTTCGTCAGGTACACTGTACGGGTGTCAGCCTCCCGCGTCGCACTGCGTCCACCAAACAAGGGTCCAGCACTTTCCCAAGTATATCAGGAGCGCTTGATGGAACCCCGCTTTCTTTATGTTCCTTACTAGACTGACTTCTCGCGCCGGGTCTTCTCCCTCCTGCCCTGCGCTTTTCCTACACACAGTCCCGATCGGGTGCTCTGAAGTCCCTCTGGGCTACCAGGAGTTCCCGGACCTACTTGATGCCCTTCACGGTGACTAGGGTGAGACTGTGGCAACTGCACCATGGAAGTGCAGAAGCCTCCGGTTTTCCAGCCGAGACCTGGAGTAACACGGCTGGTCCAGGGACCGGTTCCCTTCTTGTGGCCTGATCCCTCTGACACCTGGCAGATTCGGTCGTACGGGTGCCGTCCTGCACTCACCGTACCCCCTGAGATCCCTTCTGTCGACGGAGCCTTCCTCCTCTGCTCCCCTCCTGGGCCTCTATTACTAAGCCCCTTATGGAGCAGAGCTCCTGAAGACACTCTGCTCCCCTCCTCTCCTTGCTACTCACTCTCTGTCCTCTGCACTACTCTGCCACCCTAAGATGGCTTCCCTTTATATACCTCCTATTATGGTGCTCTCCTACTCTGCATCCTCCACCCTCACCCACTACTGGTTCCCCCTCTCTTTGGTTTCCCCCACTCCAGCCAGGGACAGGGCTCAGCAGAAACACAGTGCATCTTGCCCTTCCAGCCGGCCTAGAGTAGTGTAGTGTTGAATGCGGGTGTTGGGGTTCCGGGCAGCACTCCCTCCTTACCTTGAGAGAAGGAGACACCACACCTCTGGGTGAGGTGCAGTACCTCTGTGGCGACTGAACCCTCAGGGGCGCCACACTGACAAATTACATCTTCCGCTTTCCACCCCCTTACACTTGCAGCCAAGGGAGAATAGGGTCACAAGTTTGTTGTTCCATCTGATCCAACAGTGAGAACCACATTGATATAACAGTTATCACCAATCCAATGTATGGACTTGCCTAGACCTGAATACCCCTTAAAATGTTTGAACACAGGGCATAATGATTGAATTGACTTCTCAGTTGATTAGTACTTTAACCATCCGGCTACACTATTGAATTCAGGTAGTCTGCAGTTAATGAGTGTCTGATGACTAAAAACTGCTTTTATATCCTCTCGAGAGTATTTCTGCCTATAAGATATTTTAGGATTTATATCAGCCATAGCCTTTTGACCCCTGAATAATTTAATAGGGAGTCATAAACATCCAGTTACGTGTTAACAGTACGGACGCTTCAAACCTCGCTAATCAGCTTATTATATTATTTTATGGCGAGGTATCTGAGGAATCTTGTGTGTGATGTTTCACTGGGTAAAATCTGACACCTGCAAATACCTGACGCGGACTCATTTGTGTAGTTACACAGTGGCCGAACAGACTTAATAACATTTTTCATACTTTTTTTTCCTAGAATAACATGGCAGAGAATGTTCTAAGAAGGTAATATACGACGTGCAGAACATAAGTGACATCACCATGGCGTACAATAAAGGAGCCTACAACTCTGGGTACTATGACTCAGAGACTCTGGAGATTGACCGAGGGTAAGGCAGCATTATTTTATGAATTTTCTACAATAGTCTTTATTTATTTCTTATATGCATATTCTGAAGTGCCATAGAGAGGCTGTCATCATACACAACCTTAATTCATGTCCTCAGTTGGGTGCAGAATCTCATACACACCGGGTATATTTATATACAATTAATGGATCATCATCATATTTTTGGGGAGTGTAAGGAAACTTGAGAACCTGGAGAAACATGGGGAGACCATACAACTTATTTTTAGATATTAGCCTTGGTCGGATTTGAAACCAGAACCGGAGTGCTGCAAGGCCGTAAAGCATACAACCAATTTGTTCTCCCAAAAGTGAGATTTTGACCACTTTAAGGGGTTGTCCACTAGACGTAAGCAAATTGAAAAAAGTTCCTTTCAGGTTCAGTTCATGTGAATTGGCTGTAAAATTTGATTCGGAGCGAATTGTAACATCTTATGCTCAAACGTCTCTCCGCACCCCAGAGCATACTAAAAGAAAGGGAGTGAATGAGGTTAAAAATAATACATTATTATGTTCACCTGTCCCAGGTTCACCCCTCACATGTCTTACAGCCACAGTTATCAGATTTTCATTTGTTAAAAATCAATTTATCCACCTCTATTGTCCGCCACTTTTATATTGATGACCCACCTTTAGGCCTCGTTCGCACATTCAGTATTTGGTCAGCATTTTACATCAGCATTTGTAAGCCAAAACCAGGAGAGGAACAATCAGAGGAAAAGTATAAAAGAAACATGTCACCACTTCTGCATTTTTCGACCACTCCTGGTTTTGTTTTAAAAATACTGATGTAAAATACTGACCAAATACTGAACGTGTGAATGTGGCAAAAGCATGGTGAGTTTTCTATTGGGTCCCTCATAGGCACCCCACAACGTGTTTGCAGGTTACCAATTGTAATGGTAGCCAACGTCTTGCTGAAGCCACCTTGGTACTTGGTTGCCACATTTTGGGCTTCATAGGAGACCTTATTTTTCACTTTATATTGCAGTACTTGATAGCAGACTTAAAAATATACAATGTAAAGTTAAAAGAAAACATAAAATTGCAAACTAATCTCCTTTTCCCCATTTAAAAATAAAGAAAACATAAGCATATCCAGTATTGATCCATTCGTAAAAGTCTGATGTAGCAAAATATAAAATTATTGAACCCACAAGGTAAATGCTGTAAAACAAAAAACAAAAAATAATAAAATTACAAAATTGCTGTTTTTCAGTTTCCACACTAGCCCCCAAAAAATGCTCTAAATGGCGATTAAAACATTTTACATACAGCTCTCTTGACAGAAAAATAAATAAAAAAGTGACAGATCTTGGGAAAATGGCGACACAAACCACTTTTTTTTTTACTTAATTTTTTTTTAAGTGTTTAAAATAATAATAATAATAATAATAATAGAAACCTATATAAGTCTGGTATCTCTGTAATCGTTATGACGTTGGGGAATCGTGTCGGCTGGTGATTTTTACTGCGCAATGGACGCCATAAAAACAACACCCAAAAAAATGTTAGAAGGAAACAAAGAAATGTTAGGAAATAAAGAAATCGTAAAAACGAAAATTGGTTGTGTCCTTAATGGGTTAAAACTATATACCAATTGAATAGTGAGGAAAAGTATTTATAAATTATAACAAAAAACATTATAGGTTTCAAAAGCGAGTGTGGAGACGCTGCAAAGAACTGCTCCTGCTCTGGAGGACATGACACATTTATTACACGGTCACTCATACATTTGACTGGACTCCATGTAATGCAATTTCTTCTGCAATATCAGTGGTCGGACAGTCTTTTGACTGGGTTTATGGTGATATGGCTGCCTCAGAAATTTTCCCTAAAACTGTATTAATGTGCTGCTTGTAAAGCAACAGGCTCTGAGCTTTGGCTGCTGCATAGCAACGGAGGCCATCTTGTACGTGTTACCTCATACAAGTTCTAACGACAACACAAAATGGCTGCCACTCCTTCGTTCTTTCTCATACACTAGACATACAGTGTTCACGTGTTTATTGAGTGAATCTTGAACAGTTGTGATTTTTTTTTCATATTTTCTTTATGAACCACATATAGGCCTTCCTACAGGCAGCAGTCACCCTTTCACAACAACCCATATGAAGATGATGATGATGTCAGGTATCCAGCACAGAGGAGAAACTGGACGGGAAATCAGGGACCGATGAATGCTGTACAGTTAGACATGGATTATAATCAGCATATACCCAGATACCCTCCATCATCAGATCAGCTCTACAGCACTGGGCACCGTGAGTAAAAAAAACAGTTTTTTTAATGTTGAAATTGTTTTTCATTTTGTAGGGATGGCGATAAGGATGATGTGTTTTTTAATCCCTTTCCAATGTGTAATGTACATGTAAGTCACCCATCTGTACATGTAGGTCCCACTATAAATGTTTGGTGCTGGCTGTGTTGCACAACCTGCACCTACGTATCTGCAGTGACCGGAGCTAGCTCTGATCACAATAGTTTGGCCCCTTAGATGTCTCAGTCCCCTAAGGGGACTAATACAAAATGTGAAAGTTTAAAAATTGTTAAAAATTGTAGAAAAAGCATAAAAGTTTGAATCACCAACTTTTCCACCTCTATAATAGCTTATTTGGTATTGACAAAAATTGTGTCATAAAGTCGCATGTACCTCAAAATGGCACCAATAATTTCGATAACTTGTCCCATCAAAATCAAGGTCAAATAAAAAAGAATATGACGGCAAAAAAAAAATATTTTTTCAAGCTTTTTGAATTTTTAAAATCAGTAAAACATAAAACATATGCGTTTGTAATTACAATGTACTGCAGAATAAAATTACCAGCTCATCGCACAGTAATTGCCTTGAAGATGACAACTCAGAAAGAATGGCGCAACTGCAATTTTCTCACGATTTTACCGTACAAATAATTTTAGCCGTTTTCACTACATTGTATGTCTCAGTCTCAGCATGGGAACAGTATTTTCCACAAGTGTTGTTCTTCCAGGCTATGATGCACATTGACTATATTTTAATTTTCTTTCCTAGAAAATCCTTCATTTGAAAATGACTCAGGTGTTAGGTCTTCTTACTTTGATGAAGACCAGGATGCCGATAGTGCAATCGATGTGTCAGAAGGAGGTATGTATACTAATGACTAAATGGACAATAAGATATTTATAAGCAATTCACCTTGATTTCGTCTGGTTATTTGGTAGACATAAAGCCAAGCCATGTTATTCTGTGTAAGGACACGTTCAAGTAACACGGGTACTTTAGATGCAGTGACACAGAAACACAGAGCAGCCAATACAGGGTTAATAAACAGGGGAGGTTTATGATAACAGGGTAAATCTCCACGCAGGGAGTAACAGGGGAAAATATGGGGAAAAACAAGGGAAATAGCAGGTAGAAGTCTATAACTGACAGTTCACAGTTTAACTAGATGTAGCAGAGTCAAACCGGTTGTAAACAACAGTTTTTACACTTAGCTAACTTTTATCCTCCACAAGGCAGTTGCCAGCTGATGCTGGTGACGCTTTCTTCAGGCTTCCCCGCCCAAACAATGCTCCGTCTTCTGGCGGCAGCGGGCGGTCTCCGGTTTTACCCGCTGAGCCCCTAGTCCATAACAGTGCACCTCACGTGCTCGGCTTCATGGACCCTGCGTCTCTTCTCCCTCTAGTCTGCTTGACTCCTCCGGTCCACTGCACTCGGATCTTGCTCCCAGTACTGGAGCCAGGAGCCTGGACCCTCTCACACTGCTCTCCTGAGCAGAATTCTCTTGCCGCTTTGCTGCGCAAAAGTCCTCGTCTCTCCCTCTCTCTAGCCACGCCACCAGTTTCCCGGTCACCTGACCTCCCAGCTCTCAATCTGGACACGCCCCCAGCTTCCCAGTCACCTGACTCCTGTGCTTGCAGTCTGTCTTCCCCCTGCAACCAGAGGTACGGCCCCGGCAGTTCTGGATCCCTTCTTCTGAAAGTACTTACACCCCGGTCTTCCCCCTTACACCCACACGATCAGTATTCGGTCAGTATTTTACATCAGTATTTGCAAACCAAAACCAGGAGTGGGTGATAAATGTAGAAGTGGTGACGTGTTTCTATTATACTTTTCCTCTGATTGTTCCACTCCTGATTTTGGCTTAAAAATACTGATGAAAAATACTGACCAAATACTGAATGTGTGAATGTGGCCTTAGTCTTAAACTCGTGATTGACGAATATCAGCTCACCTGTTGCTCAACTAGAATAGTCTCAATCTACAGACACTTCAGTCCCAGCCGATATAGAAAATATGGCACTCACCATTGTGTCATTCACCATTGTGGCCCTCACCATTGTGTCATTCACCATTGTGTCATTCACCATTGTGACACTCACCATTGTGTCATTCACCATTGTGTCATTCACCATTGTGGCACTCACCATTGTGTCATTCACCATTGTGGCACTCACCACTGATACAAAACGCACGTCTGTGAACTTTTATACTGGAATGAAGTGGATTAAAGTTGCAATGATGAGTGCTGCATTTCTATATCTTATATAATTGCAGTGCCAGCATCTTTTCTTTGAATGGATAGACTCAATGTATATATATTTACGACCAAAATACGTCCATTCGCCATTGTAGTCTGGAATAAACTGATAGAAATGTCTTAACACTGCCATACACATTAAATAGTGTTACGCACACGCCCGGACAGACTGGCGTGAGCGTGATTAGTGATCCCACTGTGCCATGAACTGAGGAGTGCCTGGAGGGGCGTAACCGAGCAGAGGGACCAGGTGCTACTCCAGGTCAGACCCTGGTCACAGCTGTGCCAGGTGGGTACTGGCAAGTAGAAACGTAGGCAGGATAGGGACCAGTACAGACTGGGATACAGGAACAGAGCAGCAGGTGCGGTGAACTAACAAAGCAGAGAAAAACCCGCAGATGTGGTGAACAAGCAAAGCGGAGCGAAACCGCAGATGCGGTGAACAAGCAAAGCAGAGCAAAACCGCAGATGCGGTAAACAAGCAAAGCAGAGCAACACCCGCAGATGAGGTGAACAAGCAAAGCAGAGCAAAACTGTAGATGTGGTGAACAAGCAAAGCAGAGCAAAACCCGCAGATGCGGTGAACAAGCAAATCAGAGCAAAACCGCAGATGCGGTGAACTAGCAAAGCAGAGCAAAACCCGCAGATGCGGTGAACAAGCAAAGCAGAGCAAAACCGCAGATGCGGTGAACAAGCAAATCAGAGCAAAACTCGCAGATGCGGTGAACAAGCAAAGCAGAGCAAAACCGCAGATGCAGTGAACAAGCAAAGCAGAGCAAAACCGCAGGTGCGGTGAGCAAGCAGAGCAAAGCAAAAGCCGCAGATGCGGTAGACAGGACAGGGCTCTGTTCAAACGGAACAGACTGGAAAACACAAGAAGATAGCTGGAACACAGGAGATAGATACAGAGGGAGGGAAACAGAGCGTGCAGAACCAGATACACACAAATTACTTGCAATGAAGTAGCGAGTGGACACAAAACTCACAAACAGAAGTACAGAGACAACGAGTTGGAGTTAGGTGCAGGTTCAGATACTGCAGGAAAAAGGGAAGATACAGACATAGAGACAAACAAGTAATGAACTAGGACATTGTTCAGACAGGATCTGAACCAGGAACAAGAAACAGGAACGAGCCTGGGAACTCAGCCCCCAGGGTGGCAGAAACTTACTAGAAGTCACAGGTACAGGTAGAGGCCCTGGGTACTCAGCCCCCAGGGTGGCAGACAGACTAGAGTCAGGACAGGACCTGGCAACTCGTAAGAAAGTGTTGCTCAGGCACCTCCTACTGGGTGGAAGGGGTTTAAGTATCCAGTGACTCACAGCAATAGGCTGGGGACGCATTAGGACTGCGCACACTGTAGCTTTAAGAATCAGAAAGCAACAGCGCTGACGCCCTAAGCCAGCAGACAAGAGACATACAAACAGAAGGTACTGGAGCAAAAGTGTGCAGCCTGGCCTGAAAAGTAAGATTGTGGTCTTGCATGGTGGGAGATGGTAAGCCATGCAAACACGCCGCCAGGGATGTTACAGATAGCTGTTGGCCAAACAATAATTCGGCCAACTATTTCTCCTAACTCCTCCACACTCAGACATGGGGGAACTTTTTAAGAATCATCGCCATTTACAACCAGACTGACAATATGCAAACCGATCAGCTGTCATTTGCTTACTTGTTTAAAGGAACAGTCAGCACGGGCGCAAACCAAGTACCGGCGCTCGGTGCATCATGGTGCGGCCAATCATTTATACACACATTCCCACCTGCTTGGTTTCCATCTATCTCCACCCTTGTCTGTCTCTATGAAGCCAGAGCTGTCAATCAAAAAAGAGGGGGGTCGAGATTGAGGGAAAACAAGCAGGTGTGAAGGGGTATTTAAATATCTGGCCAAACCTTTGTGTACTAAGTTTGAAGAGTCATTCTGTGCTGACATAGTCCCTTTAAACAGGTCAACAAACGTTCTATACTTGCATTGGAAGCCCAAGCCCAAACCAATGGAGTATATTTTGCCCCAAATCAATTTATTATTTATAAAATGTCATACAAAAACATGAATACATCAATGTAAAATGAATTGAGTTTTTTTTTTTCATATCACGATCTTTATTAAAAAACACAATTAGTAATCTTGCAATTTTCACACTGGCCACTGTGACTTTTTTTTTACTCATATTTCCAGTCCTTTCAGGAATAGTTTTCAGGAAGGCTTTTTAAGATCGCAGACATGATTACAATGACAGGTAACCCCTCTATGCACAATTGCTTACACAGGATCCACCAATCGGAACAGGTGATGTCACAGCTCCCCTGCTCCCCCTCCCTACACAATGATCTTTACACACGCTCATTAGATGCTTTAATACAAAAGATATGGTCAGAGACCACCATTTAAAAAAAAATACATTTAACGAAAAACCTCATTTACACACTAAGTCAGTTCCTGATGACACTTCTCTTTAAGAAGATGAAAAATAATTTCACCCAATTAATGAGTGTTTTACTCGTTCGAGGGGTGTTTGCCAGGCCTGCTTAGACAAGCCAATGAATGGGAATGAACATTTCTATGAATGCTCTTTCCCTAATTATTGGACCTACTAAAAGGGGGCCTTAAAGGGATATTCCCATCTCCAAGATCCTATTCCAATATGTAATAGGTGTAGTAATAATAATAATATTAGCAAATACCTCCAATTAGAAATAGTATAGTTCTTCTGATTCGCTATGTCTCTTTCCTCATGCGCAGGCATTGCAGGACCTTAGGTATCCATGGTTATAAGCACTATCAACTAGCTAACTAACTGTCACTATATCAGTTGTCGTAACCATGGATACCTAAGGTCCTGCAATGCCTGTACATGAGGAATTAGAAGAACTATACTACATTTCTAATTGGAGATATATGCTAATATTAATATTATTACACCTACTACATATAGGGGTAGGATCTTGGAGATGGGAATACCCCTTTAAGTTTAAACACAGGAAGCTGCAATAGAAGGATGTAGAAAATTGGTGACCAGGGCTATGGTGTAGTGAAGCTGCATGACCTCATGGGCAATGGACTGATAAGTACCTGATTTTCTTACTGATCTGATTAAAGGTCTTTCTGTTTAAACAAAGGTATTACTCTTCTGACCCAGTGTATTAAAGTTTTTAAATGATTTTCCTATGTAAACAGCAAAACTAAATTTATTCTTAACATATATTTAATTATTGATTTCCTATGGATGGATGAAAAATGTTGGTTCTGCTTTTCAGGTGCAAATAGACAGAACTATATCACTATTCTACCATAGCTTACTGGTGATTACTTTGTCTTAAAGGGGTATTTTGGTATACACAAATTATCACCTATTACTGCTAGATTGGTGTGATCTATCCATTGGTACTCCTACCGATCACCAGCTATGGGGTATATGTGTCCTTGTTCTCTTCTAGCCATAAGAACATAATTCTAGTGACAGGTGAGGGTCCCATTACTGGGCCCACATTGATCTAACAGTTACCACCATCTATCCAATGGATAGGTAATGAATGACCATTTAACTTTGCCATACATTATTCTTCTTGTTTACCTGCTTATTGACAGTCATTGACACAACTTATATTATAACATTGGTGATTTTTTTGGATAAAAAAGCAAAACATTTTTTTTCTAATCTCATCCACCCATATAAATCACTTATGGCATCACTATCTGAAATTCATTTTGGTACTCCAGGTTTAGTAATTTTAGACTTTTCAGATACTGATTACTGAACAACAAAAATCACATGGACTACTTTTTATCTGGATTTCTGCTTCCTAGCTTGCTATATCAAAAAAATAGAAGGTATCTCCTCTTTACCCAGAACTTTTAGATTCTCAAAGATTGTGGATTTTATAAAGCAATCCTATATTGGACTGTAAGGTCCCAATCCCAGTCGGTCTCTCATCAGACAATGAGACAAGTCTACTAAGTATGATGCAAATAGTGAAGCTCTGATGATACGCGATATGAATAGCTGCTTTATAGACCCTTATTTTTGGATTTCTTTAAGTAAACCACAACGAATCTAAGACGTCTAGGTTTTCCATTTTGAGCATCTAAGACGTCTAGGTTTTCCACTTTGAGCATCTAAGACGTCTAGGTTTTCCATTTTGAGCATCTAAGACGTCTAGGTTTTCCATTTTGAGAATCTAAGACGTCTAGGTTTTCCATTTTTTTATTATGCAATGGAATAGAATCCTACCTGGTCATCAATATACAGAGGAGTATTGTGTCCCATGTGCAATTAGCGGGTATACAGGGCAGAAGTTATACTTGGCCAAAGTGCCTAAGGAGGCGCAAAAGACCACTGTGCACATAAGACAGCAGTCTTATAAATGGCATGTGACCGGTAGGGATCCAGTTCAAAATGTTGCCTTGGCACATGGGAGCTTCAAGTTATACCTCTACATTTGCAATCAGTTCATTCAATTGGTTGAATTTAAATGTGTCTCCCGGTTATGGAAAATCCTTCATCCCAGTTCAGTTTGTCTAAAAGAACCCCTCCTATTCTTTACTCACCATCTCCAGGACCAGCGCTGAGTCTCCGCTGCAGCTCTTAGTGTCTGTTACTGTCTGCAGCGCTGAGTCTCCGCTGCAGCTCTCAGTGTCTGTTACTGTCTGCAGCGCTGATGTACCGTTGACAACACTGCAGACAATAACTGAGCTCAACAACTCTGCCCAATTTAACAACAGGAGCCACACACTGCCGCTGAGTTCACTGATTGTTTGCAGCGCTATCGACGTGACATTAGCACTACAAACTATAACAGATGCCCGGAGGAGAGACTCAAGATTGGACCAGGGGAGGGTGAGTAAAGAACACTTTGTTTGTTTTACTACAGCTGGGGAACAGGGGTTTTCTGAAGCTGAAAAACCCCTATAAGCTATCAATTTGTCACATTTGGCAAAGAAATTATGCCATGCTTGAACTTTAATCGTCTCCTTTATATCAACCTTTTCATATTAATAAAAGTAATAAAAGTAATAACAATAAAAGCTATTAGCAATGCTTACAGTAAATATAAAGAAATGGGGTTTTCAAAAAAGGGCTGAAATATTTTTGATTTATCAGACATGTATAAAATAATATATAAAAATTCCTTTGAGGGGTCTTTGTCCTCCCTTGAGGCTAAAACGCTCAGTGGTTATTACTATTAAACTTCCTTCTTCTAAATGTCTTGAAAATAAAAGAAATCCCCATAGATGGCTGCTAATCAGAATCTAACTGTACTGTGAAGTACTAATAGCAGTTTTACTTTTAATGGTTTATATTAAAAACTGAAGATATTTTTTTCACAGCACAGTTTTAATTATGTTTTTTATGCTTGTTAAGTCATACAAAAACGACCATTACAACTCAGGCCTTCAACTATCGTAGGAGTAGACCCTTCCCTGGAGCAGCACATAGAGAAGAGCAACAAACAAGGTGAGTGGTTATGTCCAGATAGTCGATGTCAAGTGAGTCAAGTGTGATTGCAACCAGCTACAGTCGTGGTAGATCGCAATACAACATCATTAGCAATCGTTAGATATCATGTCGTGATGCGATACAGACAGAGACAATAGAGAGCAAGAACAGAATGTGGGTTTTTAGGTCCAATAGTTCATCATAATACACCCCTTTATGTACTGCTTTGAAGGAGGAAGTGGACCCCTTTACCTATTGGGCCCCTTTTCACGACTGAGTAGGTTGAACCAATTGTATGTCTGCCTTTGGTCATATATCAAAGCCCCCAGAAAAGCCTTGGGAGTGCACTAGATGACTTATAAATGTAATTGAACTTTAAAGGTTATTCCCATCTTC
Source organism: Phyllobates terribilis (assembly GCF_046119375.1). Lineage (NCBI taxonomy): Eukaryota > Metazoa > Chordata > Amphibia > Anura > Dendrobatidae > Phyllobates > Phyllobates terribilis. Next base: position 209,474,464 of record NW_027362769.1, on the reverse strand, counting down.
ATACATAGATATTATCACATAGTGCTTGTAAATATGAGCACTTTTGCAATTTACTGATTATTAAAATTTGCAGCCGTTCTTTAGATATTATCATTTTCCTTTTGTTTACAGCTCGTTGCCTAGGAGACCGAACACCGATTCTGTCTAGCTTGTTAGCACTGTGATGAAGCAGGATTAGGAGTTAACAGCGTGCTCTAGCGATCCTAGCCAGCTTCAAAGCAAGGCTTACAAACTCAATGGAAAAGAGCTTGTAAGCACTGAGCATATTCTGCTGTCTTGTAGCGGTGGTCGGTGTCCAAGGCAACGAGCTGTAAGCAAAAGAAGAAAAAGTGATAATATCTCAAGAACGACTGAAAATTTTTATAAGCAGTAAATTGCAGAATTCCTTATATTTACAAGCTTTATCCGACAATACCCATTTATGAAGATGGGACTAACCTTTTAAAGCCCATATTATTCCTTATAAGTGTGACTTAAGTTTCCTAGAAGTCATAGGATGTTAACGCCATGCTTGCTGTTGAGGACTTTTTAGTCAATACAGCTGATTACCACTTTCATAACCAGTGTTGCTTTTGACCTTGAAGCCCAGAATATATTTTCTCTTTTGACAACGCTGTATTCTCAAGTTGCTTTTTTCTCTGTTTTTGAAAGGCATATAGGAGTTTTTGTAATTTAAAAGGAACATGTCAGGTCAGAAATCGCTATTAATCTGCATATATGGCGTTAATCTGCAGGTTAATAACGTTAGAAAGCTGCCTGGCCACCTTACTGAAATCCCTGGTACCGGGAGGAAATTAACTTTTTTCTTCTCTGGAGCAGCTGGCTTTCAGTCATATGGGTGTGCCGGCACAGAGACTGTAAGCATGTCCCGGCAATTTGACTGACAGCCGGCTATGCCCAGAATCACTGAACCGCAAGCTCTCAGTGAAAGTGCCGACATGTACTTACAGCCACTCACAGTGCTGTAAGACATGACTTTAGCTGCGCCGACACTCCTGTTTGACTGAAAGCCGGCAGCTCCTGAGAAGAATAAAGTTGATTTTCTCCCAGGTGCTGCACTTTCAGTACTACGGTCGGGCACCTTGTTGATGCTATTAACCTGCAGATTAACCCTATATTTTCAGGTTAGTAGCCTTATCTGACCTGACAGGTTCATTTAAAAGCAGTATGTTTATTGCTTTTAAAGAGAATGTGGGTCTTGTGGGTCAAATTGTGGGGTTTGATTAGAAAAAAATATTCATAAAAAGGATAATTAAAGTGATGCATTTTTAAAGTTTTTTTTTGAGGTAGTTGTACTCCAAAAATAAATTTACGCAATGTCACTTTTTTAAATGGATCCTGATGGGATCTACTCTAAAATAATGACTTGCAAATCAAAAGGATACAAAAAACACTTGATGAAAAAAACTTTTCCCAAACTATAAAAAAACCCCTTCATGAAATACTCCAGTAAAAAAAAAATTCCTCCAAAAACTCTACAAAAAAGGAGCGTGACTAGTCTGATATTTAATATGGCTGTCTGAACCCAGCCTTAGTTAGGCTAAGTTTAGAAGACTACTGGTCTGTAACGGACGATAATAGTGCTTATTGCACTTTTTTTCCACATGGACCAGCTTGTGTACTCCTGCACATAGGTTAATATTGGGCGGTCAGCACACAAACTTAAAATATAGCGGTCTGAACAAGCCCTTGGTTTTCTCTATTTTTTATACATATTCAATCCATATGTCTGTTTTGTACCTCTGTATGAAAACAAGAAACAGATGGGTTAAAACTGCGCTGCCATTGGAAGGATGATAAGGAGTCAGCAATCCAAGATTGCTTTTTGTTGGTAAACGCGTTTCAAAGCTTCAGACTTCTTCATCAGGACAAACCAGATCGCTGTGGTTTGTCCTGATCAAGAAGTTTGAATCTTTGAAACGCGTTGACCAACAAACCGCAATCTTGGATTCCTGTCTCCTTCCGATGGCAGGAATCCTTCCGATTATCATCCTTCCGATGGCAGTGCAATTTTAACCCATTGGTTTTCCGGTTTTTACACTTCCTAATACTGTGGGCCTAATCTTTTTATTGGTTGTCAGCACACAACCCAACCAGGTGAGCACGATTGCCCACATTTTTCTCTCTTTTTATCCGGATTAGACCCTATTGTGCTTTTTTTTCCTTCTGGCTTATTTGCTTTGTACCTCTGTATGGCATCCATTTTTTACATGAAGAACTAATAAAAGGCCAAACAATTTCCTATCTTAATAATTGTAATGGATAAATGAAAAATGTATGACATGTGGATGGTAACCCACATGCGATCCATTTTTTCTTACCCATAACTTATCATTGGCGGGTTTGATCCAAATTTGGGATCAAAGCATACTGCGATTTTTTACATGCGGACCATCAGTTACATTTAAATACATTCATGTGAACGACCAGATTGACTTTTATTTGTCAACCAATTTCGCATACAGATAGCACACGACCGAGCCCTAAAAGAAATCCCTGTAATGTTATCCATGATGTTGTAGGTTTTCCTAGTAATCATCCAGAGGGCGCACATAAATAAATATCTGATGGGTGGCCAGAAATGGGGTAATAGAAGTTAAAAGATTTACCCCTATGGCTTTTTCATACTTGTAGTAACCCAGCAATACAGCAGACTTCCTAAAGCTAAAATGGCCAGAAATGGAAGGCCTCATGTCTTCTTCTATTCTAAGTTCTTTTCAGTTGCTTCTTCCTCTTTGGACAATGATCCGTACGACCCCCAATGGAGTTGTCACCAAGCTGTCCTGGATGTCTGGCTGAATAATTAGTCTAGTTAAGCAGCAATATATATGATAAATCTATTGATAACAAAGCACTATAGTCATTTAGTAGCCTAGTGATGATAGCTGATGTGTTCTTCGAGAGCTCTATTTCCTAGGCTGATATACTTAATTACATCTTCATTGTTATTGCCTCTTTTTCCAGCCAATATCCTGATAAAATGTATCCCAGTGGGATTCTTCCTGTTTTTACTATGAAAAGGAAAGAATGTGGTGTCTCCTTTTCCTGATGAAGATAAAGCATTGTTCTAAAAGTTAAAAAGCTCTGTGCTGGCTATACAGTATATAAGGATAATGTAGAGGAAAAGCAAGGTGTTACTACAGATAATAACAGACAATGAAATTCTGGCCATCATTGTAACTGAACCCTCGTGGGTTATGGTTAAGGCCTCATTCAGACGTTCGTTTTTCATGTACGAGTTGCAAACCAATCTTTTTCATGGATAGCACTCATACTTGTGATAGTCTATGAGGCCGTTCACATGTCTGTGATTTTACATGGATCGTGTGGTCCATGCAGAATTGCGGAAATGTGTCCAATTTTGGTCCGAGTGTCGGCAATGCAAGTCTATGGGTCCGTGAAAAAAAACGGACAGCACTCAGATGCCATCCGAGTGCAGTCCAGTTTTCACAGACTGTCACATAGGAGAAGGTGAAGAAACGTTTTTTTTTATTTTTCTCCACGTACGAGAAAAACTTATGACACTTGGACCACACTTATCAAACTCTGATCAAAGCCTGATCATATTTTAGAAGATTACATTAGCCTGAGAAAGATCACATGACCTCAGGTGCAGCTGTGCGGGCTTCCCCTTAATGCCTTGAAGTTACCTCATCCTCATCACATGGCATAGCTCAGGAAGTCAGCCAATATCATCCTATATAAAAGCAGAGGCAGGGAATGCATCAGTCATTTAGTGGTGAATCTGGTTAGTGAGAGGACGTCACAGCTTAGCAAAAGAGTTAGAGAGGGAAAGCCATAAAACACTGAACAAACTATACAGATAGTTTGTCACAGCTCATCAGTGAAGAACAGTTATTATATGTTTACCCATAGCCATGTACGTTGAGGTCAGCTTGTCATTACTAATGCTGTTTGCTTCAAAGAGCTTGAAATGGTTTGGATGCAGTCCTAGGAGACCTCAGAGTGTTACACATGTGTTTTCAGTGTAGTTGGAGGCTTTGGAGTACTTTCAATTTGTGCCGAATCGATTCGTCAAAATTAGGCAAAGCTTTGCAAATTCTAATTTGAAAAGATTTTCTCATCTCATTCACTCATCAATGTCATTCCTTCTGTTATTAATCTCACCAGTGTGAATAGAGCCTAAAAATGTATAGAGAAATGTTATGATCATCTCACCATTATGCATCTTGCAAAATGTATTTAATTAAATCAATGAATAATTTGCATTGTTTTACATTGATCATTTTTTTTCTTTACAATTTAATTAGAAAATGAAAAGTTAATACAAAAACTAGCGGAAATGTCAGCTGCTGACGTAGCCAAAGAAGTCCAGAAGATTCCAGTTTGTCTAAATGAGAAACGCGAGTTTAGGTAGGAAACGAATATAAGTAAAAACATGAACATTGTAAGTTGTATATGATCCATAGTATTCTTACTTATATTTAATATACAGTTGTGTTCAAAAGTTTACATACCCCGGCAGAATTTTTCCTTTCTTGGCCTTGTTGTTTCAGAGAATATGAATGATAACAAAAACCTTTTTCTCCACTCATGGTTATTGGTTGGGTGAAGCCATTTATTGTACAACTACTGTGTTTTCTCTTTTTAAATCTTAATGACAACCAAAAACATCCAAATGACCCTGATCAAAAGTTTACATACCCCAGTTCTTAATACCGTGTATTGCCCCCTCTAACACCAATGACAGCTTAAAGTCTTTTGTGGTAGTTGTGGATGAGGTTCTTTATTTTTTCAGATGGTAAAGCTGCCCATTCTTCTAGGCTAAAGTCTCCAGTTCCTGTAAATTCCTGGGCTGTCTAGCACGAGCTGCGCGCTTGAGATCTCCCCAGAGTGGCTCAATGATATTGATGTCAGGAGACTGAGATGGCCACTCCAGAACCTTCACTTTTTTCTGCTGTAGCCAATGACAGGTCGACTTGGCCTTGTGTTTTGGATCGATGTCGTGTTGGAACCTCCAAGTACGTCCCATGTGCAGCTTCCAGGCTGATGAGTGCAAATTTACGTCCAGTATTTGCTGATTACATGCTGCATTCATCTTTCCTTCAACTTTTACCAAATTTCCTGTGCCTTTGTAGCTCACATTTCCCCAAAACATCAGCGATCCACTTCTGTGCTTTACTGTAGGAATGGTGTTCCTTTCATCATAGGCCTTGTTGCCCTGTCTCCAAATGTAACGTTTATGATTGTGGCCAAAAAGTTCAATTTTGGTCTCATCATTCCAAATGACCTTGTTCCAGAAGTTTTGAGGGCTTGTCTCTGTCTGTGCTTTTTGGCGTATTGTAGGCTAGATACTTTGTGGCATTTGCGCAGTAAAGACTTTCTTCTGGCGACTCGACCATGCAGCCCACTTTTCTTCAAGTGTCTCCTTATTGTGCATCTTGAAACAGCCACACCGCTGGTTTTCAGAGAGTCCTAAATTTCAGCTGGTGTTATTTGTGGGTTTTTCTTTGCATCCCGTACAATTTTCCTGGCAGTTGTGGCTGAAATTTTGGTTCGTCTACCTGACCGTGGTTTGGTTTTTACAGAGCCCCTGATTTTCTATTTGTTAATCACAGTTTGAGCACTGCTGACTTGCATTATCAAGTCCTTGGATATTTTTTTGTATCCCTTTCCTGTGTTATACAGTTCAACTACCTTTTCCCTTAGATCCGTTGACAATTCTTTTGCTTTCCCCATGACTCACAATTCAGAAACGTCAGTGCCTGGATGAAAGATGCAAGACTCTGTCTGGGTCCCAGAAACTCACTCAGCTTTTATGCACACACACTGATTACAAGCAAACAGGTCACAGGTGAGAATGTTATCTTTAGTAGCCATTCAAACCCATTTGTGTCAAATTCTGTGCATGTTATCAGGCCAAAATCACCAGGGTATGTGAACTTTTGATCAGCGCATTTGGATGTTTTTGGTTGTCATTAAGATTTAAAAAGAGAAAACACAGTAATTTGACAATAAATGGCTTCACCCAGCCAATAAACATGAGTGGAGAAAACGTTTTTTTTGTTATCATTCATATTCTCTGAAACAAGGCCAAGAAAGGAAAAATTCTGCCGGGGTATATAAACTTTTGAGCACAACTGAATATATAGAGAGAGAGAGAGCTGTCGAGTCTGTAATATACTCTTCAAAAAATAAGTGGAGTTCTCCCAAGTATTTTGCATGAGGTTAGGTAAGTGGTTCCCAACCCCGGCAGCAGGTCAGGTTTTCTTCACTCCTAAGGATAAATACTGACTTCTAAAGATCGGAATAACCCTTTAAGTTGTCTTCTTCTTATTATTTAACTCTACTCTTTTAACTAAGCAGTGTAGATTAGTCAAACTTTAGTGCTGAGAGCCCCATGGTTAGCACCTATTACAATGGGAACTGCCTAAAAGGGTTTTCCAGCCTTGCTCACTTTGGGAGAAAAGTGGGGCTGGTAACATCGCATCTACTGATATCTGCCTCTGCCTGGTCGCGTGCCCAGGTGGCAAGTATCGTGATTCTATCCTACTCTAATGAATAGGACAGGTGCACGATATCTGCTGCTCGCTCATGCGACTTGGCAGGTATCAGTATATGTGATGTCACTGGTCCATAACAGGTCCCGATACGGAAAAGAGCGGAAATACCCCTTTAAGCATCCAAATACCTTCATGAAGAGATGCATCAACATCTGTGATGCTCCAGAGCAAGATAACCTCTTTTCAGAAGCTCTATGTCCTGTTGAACAAAACCTTTGGAAAGCAAGGTCTTATTGGCCTCATCTTCATAACAAGTGAAAGGGGTATTCTCAAGTTGCCTCTTCAGCAGCTCAGAGCTTTGCAGTCTTCTTACAGTCTCCTCACTTCCTGGTTTCTGGCAGGTTTTCTCCTCTTCAAGTAACAGTTGTAGTGAGTAACAAAACTTTAGTATTAGTAGAACTATAAAGTTCAGCACAAGTTCTGCTGTAAGGCTATGTGCCCACGATACAGAAATGCTGCATATTTTTTCCGCTTCTCCCTGGCAGGAAAAACGCATGCGGTTTTTACATGCGTTTTTCCGGCCAGGTAGAAGCGTTTGTCAAGTGTTTTTGCATGCATTTCCGCATGCGGGTTATCAAGCACTTTTCCAAACGATTTTAGCATCACTTGGAAAAGTGCTTGACAACTTGTTCACACTATATAAATCCATGCAACCGGCATGGATTTATAGTAGTGTGTCTAAGTTAGTTGAAAAAAAAAAAGAATAAGAATGGTAAAAAAATAAAAAAAAAGATTATACTTACCTTTCGATGTCCTCCCGGTGTTTTTTCTGCTGCGTCCGGTGTCTTGGGCGGCTCGCGGTTGTGTGAAGGACCTGCGGTGATGTCATTGAGTCATGTGACAGGTCACATGACTCAATGACGTCATGGCAGGTCCTTCACAACAACGCGACCCGTACCGCAGACCAGACGGAGGGGAGAAAACACCGGGAGGACATCGGAAGGTAAGTATAATCTTTATTTTTTATTTTAAATTCTTTTTTTTACAGTTTCTATGGTACCCGGGTCTGGAGGAGAGTCTCCTCTCCTCCAGACCTGCGTACCAACCGCACATTGAACCGTGTAATATCCGCTTGTGCAGATGCAGTGATGCGAATGTCACGCGGTCCAATGCAAGTCAATGGCGGCGATTACGCTGTGTGTCCGCAAAATTAATGGACATGCTGAGTATTTTTCCGCAATGATAATCCGCAGTGGAAGTTTCCGCAGCATGTGCACAGCACATGCGGATTATCATTGGGGACCATGGGGCACGTATCACCAAGCGTTTTTTAAGCGTTTCCGCTGCGGAAATTCCACTGCAAAAACGCTTAAAAAAAAAGCATAGTGGGCACGCAGCCTAACACATTCAGCTGTCAGTGGTTTGTTCCTGAATCTACACTGTTATCATTATATTTACACATAGTGATAACAGGGCATTAAAAAAACAGGCAACTCAGGACAGTGAGAGCCATGATTAGGAGATCTGTTCTGAAAGCTGCCGATTGTGAGGACTGGTGATTTTGCAAGATTTATAACAGCAGCTTCTCAGGAGCGAAGAGGGAGGGGAGTGAAGGTGAGCCGCTAACTGCTGTATATAAATCAATTGGTTGGAAAGAGGTGGCTGAGATATTAGAAGCTAACCTTCTCCTGGAATGTATCTACTGTGCAAACTTGGACAGTGTCTGGGCAGGGACTAGTGGCCGAGCTCCATGGAAACCAGCTGGTAACTATGAAAGATATAAGCTCTCACAGCAGGAGATTGACAGCAGATAGAAAAAGCAAGTCATTTGCAAACTTGCTTATTTTCATACTACCTAAAGTAATTTAATACACTGAGAATGCCCCTTTAAATCTTCTTGTGCATACTAGTTTAATGTGTACAAGAATTGACCTGTTCTCATGAAAGCCCTCCTTTCTCTTATGCCCTTGCCTCCACTTTCATCTCGGTATCTCTGCTGCGATGGACAGATTGCACTTGAAAACAGGCTGTAGACAGTAAGTTAGACTGAAGAGAGGGACCTAGAGGTCAGCACTTTGGAGTGATTTTATTAAATTTTTTGGGGGGAATATGACAACTTAATTTTTAAATAATGTGATTTGCGGATTGTGAATTTATTACATTTTAAGTTGTCTGAAGGTATAATGACCATTGACATATTTTATTTTTATTTTTTTACTTTTTTACTTAAGCCATTTCTTATGATAATTTAATTATTTCCACTATTTCATCACTCTCTCCACAGGTACAAGGTTGAGAAACTGAAGCAGAAATCTTTTAAAAATGTCTCACACACGAACTGCTGCACAGGATGTCTCCATAGTATTAACTTAGTAGGTGGAATATTTATACTTGTGTAGAAAATTAATCATCAATGTGATTATCAAAAGGGTCAGTGGTCATATCCACTCTCATCTGTCTCCTACATCTTACTTACATACACTTCAAAGGACTTTTAAAGAAGTTGTTCTAATAGTGGCCATACCCTGTAAGACATTTCATCATTATGTAGCAACAGACGAAGGTCCTACATTAGTGACGAGTATATTAGATCTTCACAGTCATGATTTTACGCAGCTTAGAACTATGATGTCTACTGTTCTTTAGTTACATTCTTACATTGTGATGTGACGTAGTGTATTTGTTAGCTTGCTAAGGTGTTTTCTACCATCATCAAGTACTATGACATGTAGCATTATACGACATATTCATACTTTATAAGTGTAAACATCAGGCCTGGATTTGTTTGTAGGTGCAAGTACATATTAATGACCATTTGGCTGGGTTTTTATTTTCCTTTGACTGTGCCTAACAGTGACATCCTTCACCCATAAACAGATGCCATGCTAGTCTTATATAAGCACCCATAAACAGATGCCATGCTAGTCATATGGAGACACCCATAAACAGATGCCATGGTAGTCTTATGGAAGCACCTATAAACTGATGCCATGCTAGTCTTATGGAGGCACCCATAAACTGATGCCATGCTAGTCTTATGAAGGCACCCATAAACAGATGCCATGGTAGTCTTATGGAAGCACCTATAAACTGATGCCATGCTAGTCTTATGGAGGCACCCATAAACTGATGCCATGCTAGTCATATGGCAGCACCTATAAACTGATGCCATGCTAGTCATATGGAAGCACCTATAAACTGATGCCATGCTAGTCATATGGAAGCACCTATAAACTGATGCCATGCTAGTCTTATGGAGGCACCCATTAACTGATGCCATGCTAGTCATATGGAAGCACCTATAAACTGATGCCATGCTAGTCTTATGGAGGCACCCATAAACTGATGCCATGCTAGTCATATGGAAGCACCTATAAACTGATGCCATATTAGTCTTATGAAGGCACCCATAAACAGATGCCATGCTAGTCTTATGGAAGCACCTATAAACTGATGCCATGCTAGTCTTATGGAGACACCCATAAACTGATGCCATGCTAGTCTTATGGAGGCACCCTTAAACAGATGCCATGCTAGTCTTACAGAGGCACCCATAAACAGATGCCATGCTAGTCTTATGGAGGCACCCATAAACAGATGGCATGCTAGTCTTACAGAGGCATTGTAAACTTTATAATGACCTATCCATTGATGCAATTATGGCCTATGGGTAAAAGATGCCCCTGGCATATCCTTCACTCATAGGCCATAATGGAATTATGTAATTACTTTATTTGACTCATTTGTAGCACCATCATATTCCACAGTGCTGTATAGAAATTATCATCACTGTCCCCATTGGGGTTCACAATCTACATTTCCTAACAGTATGTCTTTGGACATTTGGACCTATTCATATAATGTATCATAAAAAGCTCATGAGATGGAAATGTTCATGGCATATCCATTAGACAGATGCCTGTGGAGGATGCTATTCTGTGGAGAATGCCACAGATTTCCATGTTACACAAACATATACTGTATATATTTTTATATTTATTGAACTATTCCATACCTTTTTCGTTGTATTGTTTTATACCAGTTAAAGGCCAAAAAACTGTCCCCCCCCATCTAACAATAAGTCCCTATTGATACATTTAGTATGTACTAAACAGTGGGCAAAAACACAAAGGGAATAGGGTTTCATGGACGGCAAAATAAATGTTAACATTTCAATTAAAGACACCAATAACTGTCCTGCTGAAAAGAAAAATCGACTGCTGTAACCCTAGGCAGTCATGAGATTGGGGCAATGGAACCCTGAGAACAATGCTGAATGGAAAGGAGGTGTGAATGCGCGACCTCTGCTCCGGTCAGTTTTGCAAAGCCAATTGGACAGCGCTGCAAAGCACTTAGCTTTCTCCAGCAGTCCCATAGACAATGAATGGAACAGAGATTGAGCATGTGCACATCATCTCTGAACAGCATTGCACAGCCCCTTGGACAGCATTGCAAAGCGCTTGGCTTTCTCCAGCAGTTCCATAGACAATGAATGGAACAGAGGTTGAGCTTTTGCATATCATCTCTGAACAGTATTGCACTGCCCCTTGGACAGCGTTGCAAAGCTCTTGGCTTTCTCCAACAGTCCCAGAGATAATGAATGGAACGGAAGTTTAGCCTGCACACCTCAGCTCCAGATAGCGTTGCAAAAGCCCCATTTTTGAGGTTCCAGAGCATCGATCTCAGGATTGCTGGGGGTCCTAGCTGTCAGACCCCCCAGTAGTAAACTCCCATGCCCAGAGGAAAAGGGGTAACTTGATTTTTTGGGAACAAGCCTTTAATTCTTTAAAATGAGGTTAATTAAAAGTATTAATGAAGTGGTGGTTGAAGAATTAATGCTGCTGGTATAATTATGTTGTTTTCATCCACGTTTGTTTTCCTCATCAGTCATTACGGAGATCCAAGCAGGTGACATCAGAGGTATTTGAGGCACTCCAGCTTTGGCATGGCACCCTGAAATCCATAGGAGGAAAATTCGGAACAAGTATACTTTCTTACTTCAATTTCATCAAGTGGCTGCTGATGTTCAACATCTTCTCGTTTGTGGTGAACTTCAGTTTCATCACCATTCCTCAGTTTATTGACATGGCACCTAACAACTTATCGTTCACGGGTCTAGAGCTTCTAACAGGAGCGGTAAGTGTGGAGAGAAGAGGTTAATTCTCAGCAAGATCACTAGTTACAGTATGTAGAGGAACACACGTCCAATAAAGAGGAGTATATAGACATTTATAACATGGGTGGCGTCTTCACCACTGATACTACTATCTTTGCCAGTGGCTTAACTATTATTGGTGCAAAGATTGCAGTCGCACCCTGGCCTTGAAGCCTAGAGGGGCACAAAAGGTCCCATTGGTCCATATGAGAAGACCAGTACTATTAAAGACCAACTATAGTGGGGGGGCCCTGTTGGAAATTTTGCATTGAAGTCAACCTTCAAGTTATGTTGATCTTCAAGCATTTACAGATCATAGCCATCTTCGCTGGAGAACTAGCCAGGAAGACTATCGGGGACCTAGGTTGTGCTTCGGAGGCATGGCAGGGAATTGGTACATGAGTATATATTTTCCTTTTCCTTTTTAGTCCATGCTGGGATCAGTTAAAATAAATACCCCCCCTCAAAAAATAAGAAGAAAAAAGAAAGAAAGGGTGGAGGGGGGGGGGGGGGTTGATCAACTTTTTAAAGTTATATTCAAATATTTAAAATCATCCCCCTAGTAAATAGAAACCTATTTGAAAATATCTCACCTTTTTGCTTTCCTTTTAGGGCTACTTTGAAAAGACGGTCATGTACTATGGATATTATACAAATAGTACCATCAATAAAGACACAAGTCTAGCGCCATATAATATGCAGTTGGCATATATATTTACCATTGGATTGTATTTGGCAACCTGTTTTCTCATCCTACTCATCAGGTAAGATGATCTTAGCTGTTAGTGGTCGTAACTATGGATACCTAAGTGCCCTGCACATGGGGTAAGTGACATAGATAATCAGAAGAACTATACTACATTTCTAATTGGAGGTATTTGCTAATATTGTTATTATATCTACTACATATTGGGATAGGATCTTCGAGATGGGAATACCCCTTTAAGCCAGCCTAATTTTCCGTCTATACACTGGTTGTGACGGAGAATGGGCCAGTTTAGCTATTGATATGAGCAGTCAGTCAGCCCCCTTTACATTCAATTCTGACCATGTGTCGACACAAGAATATCTACCTGAAAAGTGGAGCTGCTGATTTCTTCTTATTGGCACACCTAAAGTATGTTAGTAAGTTGTATAACTTTCTTTTTTGGCGCGTTTAATGCTATTTCTTGAGCAGAACAACCCCTTTTTCCTATTTGTGATCCATTACGGATTGACTGCTTGCATATCTCTGTAACTCTGGATGGCAGTGGATTTCCAGGTTTTGTGCATTCTGTTCTTGCTCAAATACTGTTTATTAATAAAGCTCATCATAATTATTTTGATGTGTTAGAAGAGCATGAAAAATGAAGAACATGGAAAATCCAGAACGTGAAGCTCAGAACTCTGCCGCTAATATTTCTTTTGAGGCAAGCACTGGAAAGTTAGGCTACGAGCAGGGATTAAGAGGTTAAGTTTTCGCCTCCTGTTACAATATATGTTGCAGTTATGAACTAACATTTTCCATAAACCATTAAATGAAAGCAATAACATTTGCCTTCACCTGCCCTGCCAACACTGTTTATTTGCATACACTTTCCCTTTAAAGGAACGCTAAACCATGTGATCTATTGTGTCCCGTGAACAATCATCAGGCAGTTTTGGACTGGGGTGCAAGGACCCACTAGTATTATTCATTCTGGGTACCCCATTTTCAGCTACATTTCCTGACCCTTGTTCCCAAATTTACCTATTCTTCCATATAATAATAAACTGGGTAGTTTGTTAAATGAATGATGAGCATATCTGTATTAAGTGTACTGTGCCAAACTCTGCTCATGTAGGAAGTTGAGGGTCCAGTCCGGCACAGGGGCCCAACGGAGAATTCACCGGCTCACCCGTGGGCCAGTCTGAGCCTGAGAACAGGCAAGAGAAGGGTGACTGCAACTCTTCAATGTAGGTTTTGGTACTGACTCACAATGGACTTGGCTTATGCACATGGAATACCACGGTACCAGACTTATCAACGCCTCTACAGGAAATTAGTTCTGTAATGCAGCCAACAATAAAGCTGCAGCATGCAGAGGTACAATAAGCCCCAGCGTCTCTATATGTGATCTATTACAGCTCAGTTTTGTGCTCCATAATATGGCCGTATAGAAGAGCCTAGTACTTATGCTTGTCTTGAATATGACTTCTTCCTTATTGACTTCAATGTAACGGGTCTGGGAGGCGGAACCTCTGAGCTACTATACAAGGGGGCGGTCCTTGTAAGGGAGCGGGTGGCGACCAGGGAAGACGGGCAGGCAGTCACAGCAGGTGACCGGGACAGTCTCTGAGTGAACGGGCTGGAGGTCACGGCAAGTGACCGGGGCAGTCTCTGGATGAACGGGCAGGAGGTCACGGCAAGTGACCGGGGCAGTCTCTGGATGAACGGGCAGGAGGTCACGGCAAGTGACCGGGGCAGTCTCTGGGTAAAGGGTAGGTACGACCTGTGATGGCAGAGCCTCCAGGTAGGCTAGCGGGCAGATGGTAGATGTGTGCTCCCAGGTGAGCAAGCGAGAGTCTCTGGAATGGCAGGTGGTCACAGCACGTGACGGCGGAGCCTCCAGGTAGGCTAGCAGGCAGGTAACAGGTGTGCGCTCCCAGGTGAGCGGGCAGGAGTCTCTGGAATGGCAGGTGGTCACAGCACGTGACGGCGGAGCCTCCAGGTAGGCTAGCAGGCAGGTAACAGGTGTGCGCTCCCAGGTGAGCGGGCAGGAGTCTCTGGAATGGCAGGTGGTCACAGCACGTGACGGCGGAGCCTCCAGGTAGGCTAGCAGGCATGTAGCAGGTGTGCGCTCCCAGGTGAGCGGGCAGGAGTCTCTGGAATGGCATGTGGTCACAGCACGTGACGGCGGAGCCTCCAGGTAGGCTAGCAGGCAGGTAGCAGATGTGCTCTCCCAGGTGAGCGGGCAAGCTGGTCCATAGACAGACTGACAGGAGTAGGAAGGCAGACCGTCGGAACTCAGGCTAGCAAGCAGGTAGGAGGAATGTCAGGCAGGAAACAGACAGCAAACTGGCAGGATTCTGGCAGGTAACTGGCAGGTAACTGGCAACGGGACCTGAGGGCTGAAGCAGAGTAGTGAACAGTGCAACAACATTGCTCGGGCACCTCCATTTTGGAGGAGGTGCCTTATATATGGTGAAGTCCTCCGGCCATTGGCCGGGGACTCCTTAGGACGGCGCGCGCGGCCCCTTTAAGAGGGAGGGAGCGCGCGCGCGCGCGCGCCCTAAGCACAGTGGCCGGGAAGCAGCGCGCGCTGCCAGCAGAGCGGGAGGAGGACGCCGGGCTCGGAACAGAGGGGTGAGGGGAACAGCGTCCCTGCCTAGCAGAGGGCAGGGACGCCGGCGCTACAGTACCCCCCCCTTTAGCCCCCCCCCCTTTTTTAGGCCAGAGAGAAATTTAGCTAGGATGAGAGGGGCATGGATGTTCTCCCGGGGCTCCCACGTTCTCTCTTCAGGACCAAACCCCTTCCAATCTACTAGAAAAAAGGTCTTCCCTCTTACCCTTTTGGTGGCCAGAATGTTCTCTACCTCAAATTCGTTTTCAGCGGAAACCGGAGCAGGAGGCGTACCTGTAGACTTGGAAAAAGAGTTAAGTACCACAGGTTTGAGGAGAGATACATGGAAGGAGTTAGGGATCCGCAAGTTGGCCGGGAGTTTCAATTTATAAGCCACCGGGTTGATCTGACTGATGACCTCCAGAGGACCGATGATCCGAGGCTCTAACTTATAGGAAGGAATCTTGAGCCGGACATACTTGGACGAGAGCCAGACCTTATCCCCTGGACGGAATTGAGGAGGATCCAGACGTTTTTTGTCAGCATGTCTTTTCATACGCTCGGATGACAGAAGGAGTGCGGACCGGGTACTCTCCCATATGGAGGAAAATTTGTTAACAAGAGATTCCGCAGCCAGATTGTCCACCGAGGTGGAGACGGGAAATGGGATCCGAGGGTGCTGACCGAAGACAACAAAAAACGGGGATTTGGAGGAAGATTCGCTCTCGTGATTGTTGTAAGAAAATTCGGCCCATGGCAGGAGATCCACCCAGTCTGAATGGTGGGCATTAACGAAGTGCCGGAGGTAACTGGTCAGGTTCTGATTGATCCGCTCCACTTGACCATTAGACTGTGGGTGGTAAGCGGAGGAGAAGTCCAGGGTGACGTCTAGCAGTTTACAAGTGGCTCTCCAGAAGCGTGAGGTGAACTGTACCCCACGATCCGACACGATGTGGAGGGGCAGGTCATGAAGACGGAAGATGTGGCGGATAAAGTCTTTAGCCAGCTCGGGTGCAGACGGGAGGCCTGGCAGGGGAATGAAATGAGCCATCTTGGAAAAGTGGTCAGCGACCACCCAAATGACCCTACAACTGGCAGAGACGGGGAGATCAGTTATAAAGTCCATTGCTATATGCTGCCAGGGGGCAGCAGGTACTGGGAGCGGAAGGAGGCGACCGGCTGGCAGATGTCTCGGAACCTTGTTGCGGGCGCAGGACACACAGGCAGAAACAAAGTCCATTACGTCCTTGTGCAGGGTAGGCCACCAGTAGTGCCGGGTAATAAGCTGGAGGGTCTTTTTCTGACCGGCGTGGCCAGCTAGTTTAGACGAGTGACCCCAGTGTAGGATCTTCTCCCGATCAGGTACTGATACGAACGTCTTACCGGGAGGGAGACGATTTAGACTCACGGGAGCCACCTGCATTACTCTGGCGGGATCGATGATGTGTTTCGGTTCTTCCTCGAGATCAGACACCAGAAAGGATCGGGACAAGGCGTCCGCCTTGATGTTTTTGTCAGCCGGGCGAAAATGAAGAATAAAACCAAAGCGAGCAAAAAACAAGGACCACCGAGCTTGGCGCGGGTTAAGTCTCTGGGCATGCTGGAGGTAAGCCAAGTTCTTGTGGTCAGTGTAAATTATTACCGGGTGAAGAGCCCCTTCGAGCAGGTAACGCCACTCCTCCAATGCCAGCTTGATGGCCAATAACTCTCGATCTCCTATGGAATAGTTGCGCTCAGAAGAGGAGAAGAGTTTGGAGAAGAAGCCACAAGTTACCATTCTCCCGGAAGATGATTTTTGGGTAAGTACCGCGCCGGCTCCAGAGGAGGAGGCGTCAACCTCCAGGAAGAACTGCTTGTTGCCATCTGGGCGATGCAGCACCGGGGCGGAAGAGAAGGCCTGTTTTAAGGAAAGAAAGGCCTCCTCTGCTTCGGGCGGCCAGTCTCTGGGATTAGTGCCCTTACGGGTGAGCGCGGAAATTGGGGCAGTCCGGGAAGAGAAGTGCGGTATGAAGAGGCGGTGGTAGTTGGCGAAGCCCAGGAACCGCTGAATGGCCTTCAACCCCTCCGGTCGGGGCCATTTCTCGATGGCAGACAGTTTCTCTGGATCCATTCGTAGGCCGGTCTGAGAAATAATGTAGCCCAAAAACGGAAGCGAGGTCTGCTCAAAGAGGCACTTCTCATATTTAGCGAAGAGGTGATTCTGCCTGAGCCTGAGCAGGACCTGACGAACGTCTCTCCGGTGAGTCTGGAGATCCGGAGAGAAGACCAAGATGTCGTCCAGGTACACCACTACGCAGGAGTAGAGAAGGTCCCGGAAGATGTCATTGACCAACTCTTGAAAGACGGCAGGAGCGTTACAGAGACCAAAGGGCATTACCAGATATTCATAGTGGCCGTCCCGGGTGTTGAATGCAGTCTTCCATTCATCCCCTTGACGGATACGGACCAGGTTGTACGCCCCATGGAGGTCCAGTTTGGTGAAGATTCTAGCCCCCCTCAGACGATCAAATAATTCTGGAATGAGCGGAAGGGGGTACTTATTCTTCACCGTGATCTGGTTAAGGCCTCTATAGTCTATACAGGGACGGAGAGAGCCGTCCTTCTTTTTTACGAAAAAGAAGCCTGCTCCCGCCGGGGAGGTAGATTTCCGGATGAATCCCCTGGCCAAATTCTCCTCAATATATTCGGACATCGACCGGGTCTCAGCAGCGGACAATGGGTAAGTACGCCCACGGGGAGGCGTAGTACCGGGTAACAGGTCGATAGGACAGTCGTATGGTCTATGAGGGGGTAATGTCTCTGCCTCCTTTTTATTAAAGACATCAGCAAATGACCAATAGGGAATCGGAAGTCCAGGTAGATTAGTTGGGGTAGGAGAAGGACGGGCGGGATGAACAGGAACCAAACAAGTCTTATGACAGTCCTGTCCCCAGCGAAGGACTTCTCCGGTCTGCCAGTCAAGCACGGGTGCATGTCTCTGGAGCCAAGGTAGACCTAGTAAGAGGGCGTGAGAGAGTCCAGGCAGAACATGAAAAGAGATGCTCTCAGAATGCAGCATTCCCACCTGCAGAGTTATGGATTCGGTGATGAGTTGGATGGGACGTGGTAAGAGGCCCCCATCCACAGAAGCGACAGATAATGGTATAGCCAGAGGTTTGGTGGGAATGCGGTATTTTTCTACCAGATATAACGATTCTCCCCGCAGATAATTGAGACTGACAGCAGCAGAGATGGAGAGGATTTATTCTTGTCTAGGTCGACCTCTCTGAGCGAACCTAGACACAGGCGTTTCCCGACCTCTCCGGGCAGGTACGGATCCGGTGCTCCTTACTGCCACAGTAGAAGCAGCTCCCCTCGGCACGGCGTAAGTCCTGACGGGTTTTGACCATCTTGGTTTGGTCGACCTGCATAGGCTCAGGAGAGTGTACCTGAGGGAGAAACGGAGGGAGTGACGGGTTTCTGAAAAGTAGGAGCTAGACGTGGAAACCTCCTCTCACGGGTGACTTCTTTGGCACGCTCCTGGAACCATAGGTCAATCCGGGTGGCAAGAGTTATTAGGTCATCGAGAGTGGTAGGAATGTCTCGACCGGCGAGTTCATCTTTAATACGGCCGGACAGACCCTCCCAGAAGACAGATACCAGAGCGTCGTTATCCCAGGCCAGCTCCGAGGCAAGGGTACGGAACCGTATGGCATATTGGCCCACGGTGAGACTTCCCTGATGGAGGCGTAGCAGAGATGATGCGGATGAGGTCTTCCGTCCAGGTTCGTCGAAGACTTTCCGGAAAGCCGTGAGAAAGGCAGGCAAGTCGGACACCAGGGGGTCTCCTCTCTCCCATAGAGGATTTAGCCAGGCCAGGGCCTCCCCGGTGAGATGGGACATGATGAAGGCAATTTTGGCCCGGTCGGAGTTAAACTGGTGGGACAGGAGTTCAAAGTGCAGGGTGCACTGGTTTATAAAGCCCCGAGCCTGAGCAGAGTCGCCTCCGAAGCGAGGAGGTGCAGAAAGCCGGGGTCCGGGGTAGGATACCATAGTATTGGTGGGCAGCGGAGCTGCCGGATTGCGAGTCATGGCACTGGCGGTGGTTGCTGGTGGAGCAGTCAGAGTGTCCAGGTGAGAATTGACATTCCGCAGGTGACCCAGGATGGACTCCTGTTGGGACCTCTGACGGGACAGTTCATGACACAGGTCCGAGAGTGAGGGAGCTTGGGTGCCACCGGGTTCCATGGCCCGAGCAAACTGTAACGGGTCTGGGAGGCGGAACCTCTGAGCTACTATACAAAGGGGTGGTCCTTGTAAGGGAGCGGGTGGCGACCAGGGAAGACGGGCAGGCAGTCACAGCAGGTGACCGGGACAGTCTCTGAGTGAACGGGCTGGAGGTCACGGCAAGTGACCGGGGCAGTCTCTGGATGAACGGGCAGGAGGTCACGGCAAGTGACCGGGGCAGTCTCTGGATGAACGGGCAGGAGGTCACGGCAAGTGACCGGGGCAGACTCTGGGTAAAGGGTAGGTACGACCTGTGATGGCAGAGCCTCCAGGTAGGCTAGCGGGCAGATGGTAGATGTGTGCTCCCAGGTGAGCAAGCGAGAGTCTCTGGAATGGCAGGTGGTCACAGCACGTGACGGCGGAGCCTCCAGGTAGGCTAGCAGGCAGGTAACAGGTGTGCGCTCCCAGGTGAGCGGGCAGGAGTCTCTGGAATGGCAGGTGGTCACAGCACGTGACGGCGGAGCCTCCAGGTAGGCTAGCAGGCATGTAGCAGGTGTGCGCTCCCAGGTGAGCGGGCAGGAGTCTCTGGAATGGCAGGTGGTCACAGCACGTGACGGCGGAGCCTCCAGGTAGGCTAGCAGGCAGGTAGCAGATGTGCGCTCCCAGGTGAGCGGGCAAGCTGGTCCATAGACAGACTGACAGGAGTAGGAAGGCAGACCGTCGGAACTCAGGCTAGCAAGCAGGTAGGAGGAATGTCAGGCAGGAAACAGACAGCAAACTGGCAGGATTCTGGCAGGTAACTGGCAGGTAACTGGCAACGGGACCTGAGGGCTGAAGCAGAGTAGTGAACAGTGCAACAACATTGCTCGGGCACCTCCATTTTGGAGGAGGTGCCTTATATATGGTGAAGTCCTCCGGCCATTGGCCGGGGACTCCTTAGGACGGCGCGCGCGGCCCCTTTAAGAGGGAGGGAGCGTGCGCGCGCGCGCCCTAAGCACAGTGGCCGGGAAGCAGCGCGCGCTGCCAGCAGAGCGGGAGGAGGACGCCGGGCTCGGAGCAGAGGGGTGAGGGGAACAGCGTCCCTGCCTAGCAGAGGGCAGGGACGCCGGCGCTACATTCAATAGAAGCCATTTAGACCAGCGAAACTCGGAGATAGAAGACTTTACATACAGAAACATTATTGTGACTCTTGTATATTGGAGTTTACAACAGTGAGGACTTTATAACAGCATGATTTATGTACAAGTGAGCTGCAGAATTTGCATGACCTTTATTAACATCAAAGAAAATGATGTCCTACAGTCATGGTTCAGTAGCACGTAATTTCCACTTACACCTATGGCGTTTAACTCTACCATAGTTGCATGGCAGTGCAGAATTGCATAGAAGCCGCAGACATAGTATTATGACTCGCCCCCTGGGCCGTGGGGCACCCGGAACCGGGCTTCAGTGCGATGATGGGGGTAGTAGTGGCAACCCGATCCCGTGGCTCAGGGTGGTCAGACCAAATGCTGTGGCAGTCTGTTTGTAGAGTTATGAATGTCCGACCACGCCACCCGTGGATTGCGGTCAGGGATGACCGCCGCTGCAAGGCAGACCGCTGGGGCTGGTGTTGGTGTGCAGCACAGGGATAGGATAACTCCCCACGGGAAGAGTGTAGCCTCAGGGCAGCGTATGTGAATGCTGGGGGTGATAGTGCAGGCCGCAAAAATAAGAGTTCAGAATCCGCTTCAAACAGTCCAGGGTCTTTATTGTAGGTATTACTAATGACCCAACAGGAGTACCGGTCAGGAATGGGCCTTGGTGTCTGAGAGCATTCGGGCGAGCCCCACTGGTCAGGGTGAGTGTGAAGGCCTACCGTTCTCTCTCTGCCCTTGCTGACTATCCCCCTTTTCGTGGTGTAATAGCCCACGTCCCTGAGCTGGCCATGTACTTCGCCTGTATGGCTTGCGACTCGGGCCTTAGGTACCTTTTGCTTCTCGGTGCTGTACTGGTCCCTCTGTGTGGCGGAGCCTCCAGGCTTCTTAGGCCAAGGGACCTGAAATCCCTCGCGGGTTGGTTCTCTGCTGCTGGGCTTGCAACCCTGACAGCCTTGGACCCCAATGTCCGGTAGTGTAGTTCTCTCAGCCAGGACCGGCTCTCGTCACCTCTGTCCCTGGCTCGCAGCTTCTCCTCTGCCTCACGGACTCCTTGGCTACAGCTGAACTGTCCCTCCTTCTCTGGGACTAGTCTCAGTCCTGAGCTAGGTCGTCCAGTTCTCTCTAACCCTGCCCCCAGTTCCAGCTTTTATAGGGGCAGCCAGCTCCCCCTACTGGCCTGGGACAGGAGGTGCTGTATGCTAATTGTCCCTGACCAGGGAACCTCCCTCCTGCTCTCAGACACAGCCTTTAATATTTGTGGCATCCAGGCCTGGGGTGACACAATTACGCATAATGCATTCCAGATGGACATGACATAACCTGCACATGGAGCTTAGCTTATATATATCATTCTATAATATTATAAATATGCAGAATTTATCGCTGTAAAAGTGATTCCTGGTGATAAGGTGATGCTTATCTCTGTATGTATAGCTATATCTAAGCATGTCAAGGTCAACGAGATAACTACCCTCACCATGTATTCAAAGATGTCCTTAGAAGACTGTAAACACTAGGTTCCAGACACTCTGTGGATTAACCCTAAAGCTGTCCATATACATCAGATAATGGAAATTTCAGATTCTTTTGATCAGTGGTTGTTAGAAAATATCACAATTTCTGGCAAGTAATAGATTTTGGTTAGGGTTTGTGCAGACGACTGTAGTTTTGGTCCGAATGCGATACGTCAAAACATCATTGGATCGCACTCGGACCAATGTTATTCAATGAGGCAATGCATATGTCCGATTTTTTTCTGTGATAGAATGGACTGAATGGCATGGCCTCTGGATGGCACTCACCCATTCATGTCTATGGGTCTGTGCAAAACATCGGACCGCACTCGGATGACATCGGGGTGCGGTTCGCTTTTCACTAACAGACTAAATGGAGAAGATGGAGAAACTTCTTTTTTCTTTTTAATTCTCCACATCTGAGAAAAACGGATTCCGCTCTGATCAAACTCTGTTCAGAGTCTGATCGCAGTCTGATTAGCATAATTGGGCTGTTTTTCTCAGATGGAGGACATCTTCTGCACCTGCTTTTATGGTAATAATTGAGATTATGGATGGAGGAACATTACAAAGAGATCAAGATGGCCTTCAAATTACCTGGATTTTTATCCAATCAAGCATCTGTGGGATGTACTGGAAAAACAAGTCCAATCTATTTATGTCGTGCCTCACAACTTAAAGGACATCTTCAGAAGGCTTGTGATCTCCATGTCTCACTGGATCACAGCTATTTTGGTGGTACACGGGGTCCTACACAATATGAGCAGGCTCGGACTGGCCCACAGGGGAACAGGAGAATCCTCCGGTAGGCCGTCCCTCTGAAGGAGTGCTGATGAGCAGTGCTATTACACTTGGTTCACAATTTGCAGAAAAGGTATCATCTAATCATTCATTAAACAAGCTAGCCAAATTAATATTACATAGATGGAAAAGTAAATTTGTGCACTTGGGTCAGGTTATTTTTACATGTAGCTGAACAGTGAGCCCCAAGAATCAATGTTACTGGTGGGCCTTTGCCAACCCAGTCCAAAACTGAATGTGAGGCATGAGTAAAGGGCGCATTTGCTGGATTGACAATTTGGGTCAGAGGCATTGTTACGTCACTGGCCTGAACTATGTGCTCCCAATGCTACTATATAAGGCAGCGTTGCAGCATCAGTAGCACAGTAGGACTGACGCTTTCCAGCATTTGGAGCTAACAGAGCACTCCAGCGATCCCCACCAACCTCAGAGCAGTGGTTACAAGCTCAATAGGAAAGAGCTTGTAAACACTGGACATGTATTTCCGCCACTGCTAGACAGCTGAGGTGGCCAGTCCCCTTGTCAACGTTCACTAAACAATAAAGAATACAACTGTGAATATCAGAAGAACTGGGGCAGATTTAAACATTAAGTAAATAGGAAAGTTGCTGGTCTTTACAAGCCTTATCCCACCATACCCATCTATGAAGAAGGGAAAAACACTTTAAAAATAACTTTGTAAGCTTTTTTTTGCTAAATTAATAATTGACATGTTAAAAAAAGAAAGTGCAAAGCGGTATCTTTTTTAATTATTATTATTCCTAAGGAGATGATTTAGAGAGAAGTATGAGGAAGTGCAGCTAAGAAGCAGAATCAGGTGTTTTGTGTATTTGAACATTTACGGTAGCAATAATAGAAATTATTGCGATACAGGAAGTTTAAAAAGTAATAAAAGAAGAGCAAAGGTTAACTTATACCTTCTAAGGTTTAAAAACAAGACAATATTATAAATATCCATGTAATAGGGATATTGCTTTAACAAATAACACAAAGTTATAATCTATCGACATGAAAAATGGTAATTGTTAGATCGGTGGAGGTCCGAACCCAATTTCCCCACTGACCAGCAGAATTGGCCACTTCTGTCCCTGTTTGAATACAGTGCTCATGCTTAATTGCTGCTGCGTGCATTATGTACGGGACTACCAGAAAAGGCTGAGCACTAGCCCAGATGAGTGGTCAGTCGTGTGCACTGCTCCTCCATTCAATAAAGATAAAGTGATCTGGAGATCGGTGGGGGCTTACAGCGGTTGCCCCCTATCTTTTCCCCTCCAATTTAGAAGCTACCTTGTGGCCTGGACAATGTCTTGTTATCAAAATACTTCTTTAACAGGTGAGATCATGTGAGAAAATCAAATCTAGCACTTTATTTTTAATAATATACTCACCAAGCTAAAGATTTGCACCTGAATATTAGTGTGAATACTGTCTTTATTCTATAAAATTGTGCCCAAATATTCATAGCATACTCTACAAATCAGGAAGGGACCCAGACAAAAGTGAGACCCTTGCAAGAACAATTTATGGCCTTTTTTGCAGTTCAATAACTCATCATAATGCACAATTCGACCTGCTTTGGATGGGGTAGCTGGCCCCCTTACCTTTTGGGCACCTGTTCGGCTACACCAATGATATAGCTGCACCTAGTACAGCTATATAAACGGACAGAAAACCCCCGGGGGGACTGACGAAGTAAAATGTTTTGATGCTCATAATTGGTTATTTTCAGTCCCGACTTCCCACTGTGCCGGAGCTACAACACTGCTCCATTTAAGTGATGGACAAGAGCTCTGCTGCGCGGGGATACTTGAGTCATAGTCATCATCGTTTAGGAAATGATGGAATTCCGTAGCAACCTGCCATCACTTACTGTAGTGGGAGAACCCATTTAAAGGTTTTCCCCTTAAAGGCTTTATCCAGGAGAATTTTATTTTTTTTTACTATGGGCCTAAGAACCAACAGACAGGTAGTTGCTAACTACCTGCCTGTTGTTCCGATCTCTGCCGGCACAGATCGGTCACAGACCTCTCCTGATTCAGCGGCTTCCACTGACGTCATGTTGACAGAGTAGCTGCTTCTCTTCTGCTCTGCTCTGTTGATGGGGCGTGACTGCCGACGTCATGCTGATTGACAGCCGGAGTCATGCTGAGTAACTGTGGGAAACTGTCTGTCAATCAGCATGATGCTGTCAATCATGCCCTATCGACAAAGCAGCCCAGGAGAAGAAGAATTGCTCTGTTGACATGGAGCAGCTAAAGCTGGCAGGAGCGGCGCCGGGTAAAAAATAGTCCTGGACACCCCCTG
Source organism: Phyllobates terribilis (assembly GCF_046119375.1). Lineage (NCBI taxonomy): Eukaryota > Metazoa > Chordata > Amphibia > Anura > Dendrobatidae > Phyllobates > Phyllobates terribilis. The sequence goes on along the minus strand of NW_027362769.1, from coordinate 209,449,579 downwards.
TAAGTCTTCTCCTTGAAAGTGAACCATTGGCTAATCAAGCTGCCTTCATTGCATTGATTGTACACTAATAGTTTTCGGTTACATTGACTTCACTTTTCTGATATGTTCTTAGCATGGCAAAGTCATTTCGAAATAACTTCATCAACCCTGCATCGTTTTCGGGCAATGCTGCTAAACTTCTGTGCAGTTGGGATTTTAGCATCACTAACGAGAAGGCTGTGAAATTAAAGAGAAGACATTTGAGCACACAAATAAAGGTACGAAACGTCCCGGATTCTATTGACTTTATGGGTGTCAGATACGGAACTGGCTGCTCTCATAGTATTCACTGCTAGTATAGTCTTTCCATGATAAACAAGAAAAACTGGTTTCTTCCTTACAAAAGTCCATTGAAAGTGGCAAATGTAGTTCACAATAAATCATTTACTCTTAATAATGGTCTGCAGCACAGGGAGGGCACAGCCAGTAGTGTCCTGAATCGTTTCTCACAACAGTCATTACTTTTCAAGGACAAGAAAATGGAACTTCCCATATAAAATAAAAGTAGTTTTAAGTAAAGGTAATGTTAGCTTAGAGTTAGTTAACTTCAAGGAAATAAAAAGTTAGACTTTGTAGATTCACAACACAGAGGTCATAGTGTGGGTTTACCGGCTATCACTTGGCATGCTATTCAGTCAATTCTGGTCACGTCTGGTTAAAAATCGGAACCTGTTCACACTGCATTTCTGTAGTGCATTCAGGGATTTTATAAAAATGGGATTCAGATGAACCACTGATGGAGCCATCAGCCACCATGATAGGATTGGAACTCAAAATAACTGTGCTTTTTTTCTGAAAGCATCAGATATTTTAGACTGGCTCAGAAAAGTAGCGGACTACATCTCTGTGCCTGTCTGCAAAAAAACAGACACTTTCAGGAAAAAGCACCAGCATTGTCCATTTGAACTCCGTTCACATAACGGCAGCCAATGGCACAGTCGGGGGTTTCTCCTGATTCATATTTTAGAGGGACTGACACAGAACCCCCAAACACACTGCAGAAATGCAGCGTAAAAAGAGCCTTGCTGCCATGCCAATGGAAATTTATTAAACAGGTTATCTATATTAAAGGGGTTGTCCCATAAACAAAGTACATTTTACTTAATAGATCTTGAAATAATAATAAGTTCCACAATTGGATGTGTTAAGGAAAAATGTTCCTGTGCTGAGATAATCTCATAAATGTGTCCTTGCTGTGTACTGTGTAATGGCCGTGTCTGACCATGCAGGAACATGGTCTGATCATACCACATCTCCTGTTTAGGTGAGGATGCAAAAGAGTATACAGACAGGACAGCACAGGATTGCAAATTATTCTTTTTGTGAGGTAAAGCATTTCACTGTCTGTTGAAAGCAATGTTATACTTCTAAGGAAGAATCAGCTGTGATCCCATGCTGTCTTGTCTGTATATTCTCTTTTGCATCCTCCATCACCCAGGTGATTTGGTATGATCAGCCCATGTTCCTGCATGGTCAGACACAGCAGGGGAACATTTATAATATTATTTCAGCACAGGACATTTTTTTTAAACACATCCAATTGTGGAAGTTATTATTATTCCAAGATGTATTGATTAAAATGTTGATTAAAATTAACTTTGTTCATGGTAAAACCCCTTTAAGTCTTTTTTCAAATTAAATGGGGGGTGCAATGGTGCTCAGGACATTCTGCCTGCTGGTCCTCTTCTGCTAGTTAATAAGGCAACAGCACTATAAATATTAAGTGATGGTTGCTGTGAGGCATTAAAGGGAACCTCTCCCCAAACTATGGGCTGCATAAATCAGAGCCTAGTTGTATGATTGCAGACAGGAATATCTTTCTTTGAAACAACTTAAAAAACAAACAAAAAAGGAGCGCCACCCGATGAGCATGGTAGGTCCACACGGGGAGTAGGGCAGTTGAAGTATTCAACTCCCCATATGGACCTACCGTACTCGTCGGCTGGCACTCCTTTTTTTGTTTGTTTTTTCAGCTGTCTTACAATATGGCACCTAACTAGGATGCCCGGACCTGGTAGCAGTAGGCTGATTGAGCTGTAACAAAGTTGTCCACATTCAAGATATCTAATTAGTGTGCTTTGTTGGCTTTTCTTCCCCACCTCCCTTCTCAGAATTTCTCATTTTCAGCCTTATTTCTTGCTTTTTTCTTGTTTCTTTGAAACAATTCAGCGTTAAATAGAAGATATAGTTTGTATTCATGGCTGGGGACCATAGCAATAGTTGGAACTAGTCCAGAGCTATCCCCACCCAGATAATCCCTACACTGTTACAGTTGATTGACATGGTTTTCCCTTGTGCCTACATAGGGAGAGACTCGTGAATCAACTGCCCCTACAGTAAGAAGATCCAGATCCTAGAGACTAGGCCGGCCACACCCATGGCCGTCTCTTCCCAGCACTGATGCAGGTGATTCATGGTATGGGTCTCTCCCTATGCACACAAAAAGAATAGACCTGTCAGTCACCTGAAGGAGTGGTGGGACAAGCTGGCTGGACACAGAACCGGAACAATCTCATCTCTGGCTATGGTCCTCAACTGGATCTACTAACTATATTTTCTATATCTTCTCTGAAAGGCTGGATCATCAAAAATATGCCTGACTGCAATCATGCTGCCAGGCTCTGATTCATGCTGCCCACAGCTTGGGCAGCATAGATCAGGTGACCGGTTCCCTTTAAAGGTTTTACATCAGTCCTCAGGATCTTAAAGAGTTTATAGACAACTTCTTACAACTTAGCAAAAATGGCACAACTCTTCTGCTATTCTCAAAATATCTGCTGATGAAGGAACATGTGAGCAGATCTCTTCAATCGCCTCCTTCAATTGAACAACAGCTTTTCCATGTGCAGTCAAGGGCATAACTACAGTAGGTGCAGGGGTTGCAGTTGCACCAAGGACCAAGAGCCTAAAGAGCTTAAATGTTCTCCTTGGCCCTTATAAGAGACCGATACTATTACAGACCCATGATATTTAGGGTTCCTGATGGAGATTTTGCATTGGGCCGATAAGCTTCAAGTTATGCAACTTTGTGCTGTGTTTTTTAATTGCAGGAGGCTGATGGACAGATCTCGTCACATGCTCCTCCATCAGCAGCAGGAAGGCTGTACTAACTAGCACAGGAGGAGAGCCTGTAATACTCATATAATAATAAGTGCCGCAAAGTCATGTTCTGAACATATGGGTTCAAATAACGATAAACTGGACATCCCCTTTAAGTTGCAAGTAGATTATGGAGGAAGCCAAGAGCTGAAAATTTAGCAAAAGTGAACACAACATTGCCTAAGGAATTACTTGATCTTCTATATACTACCAAAATGTATCAGCTAACATTATGTCTATACATACAGTACAGACCAAAAGTTTGGACACACCTTCTCATTTAAAGATTTTTCTGTATTTTCATAACTTTGAAAACTGTACATTCACACTGAAGGCATCAAAACTATGAATTAACACATGTGGAATTATATACTTAACAAAAAAGTGTGAAACAACTGAAAATATGTCTTATATTCTAGGTTCTTCAAAGTAGCCGCCTTTTGCTTGATGACTGCTTTGCACACTCTTGGCATTCTCTTGATGAGCTTCAAGAGGCAGTCACTGGAAATAGTTTTCACTTCACAGGTGTGCCCTGTCAGGTTTAATAAGTGGGATTTCTTGCCTTATAAATGGGGTTGGGACCATCAGTTGTGTTGTGCCGAAGTCAGGTGGATACACAGCTGATAGTCCTACTGAATAGATTGTTAGAATTTGTATTATGGCAAGAAAAAAGCAGCTAAGTAACGAAAAACGAGTGGCCATCATTACTTTAAGAAATGAAGGTCAGTCAGTCCGAAAAATTGGGCAAACTTTGAAAGTGTCCCCAAGTGCAGTTGCAAAAACCATCAAGCGATACAAAGAAACTGGCTCACATGAGGACCGCCCCAGGAAAGGAAGACCAAGAGTCACCTCTGCTTCTAAGAATAAGTTTATCCGAGTCACCAGCCTCAGAAATCGCAGGTTAACAGCAGCTCAGATTAGAGACCAGGTAAATGCCAGACAGAGTTCTAGCAGCAGACACATCACTTCAACAACTGTTAAGAGGAGACTTTGTGCAGCAGGCCTTCATGGTAAAATAGCTGCTAGAAAACCACTGCTAAGGACAGGCAACAAGCAGAAGAGACTTGTTTGGGCTAAAGAACACAAGGAATGGACATTAGACCAGTGGAAATCTGTGCTTTGGTCTGATGAGTCCAAATTTGAGATCTTTGGTTCCAACCACTGTGTCTTTGTGCGACGCAGAAAAGGTGAACGGATGGACTCTACATGCCTGGTTCCCACCGTGAAGCATGGAGGAGGAGGTGTGATGGTGTGGGGGTGCTTTGCTGGTGACACTGTTGGGGATTTATTCAAAATTGAAGGCATACTGCACCAGCATGGCTACCACAGCATCTTGCAGTGGCATGCTATTCCATCCGGTTTGCGTTTAGTTGGACCATCATTTATCTTTCAACAGGACAATGACCCCAAACACACCTCCAGGCTGTGTAAGGGATATTTGACCAAGAAGGAGAGTGATGGGGTGCTACGCCAGATGACCTGGCCTCCACAGTCACCAGACCTGAACCCAATCGAGATGGTTTGGGGTGAGCTGGACCGCAGAGTGAAGGCAAAAGGGCCAACAAGTGCTAAGCATCTCTGGGAACTCCTTCAAGATTGTTGGAAGACCATTTCCGGTGACTACCTCTTGAAGCTCATCAAGAGAATGCCAAGAGTGTGCAAAGCAGTCATCAAAGCAAAAGGTGGCTACTTTGAAGAACCTAGAATATGACATATTTTCAGTTGTTTCACACTTTTTTTGTTAAGTATATAATTCCACATGTGTTAATTCATAGTTTTGATGCCTTCAGTGTGAATGCACAATTTTCATAGTCATGAAAATACAGAAAAATCTTTAAATGAGAAGGTGTGTCCAAACTTTTGGTCTGTACTGTAGATATGACAACATTATTGCCATAGGGGTTGCAGAGCAGAGGTAACAGCGAAACCAGGCCTTGGTGTCTAATGGGCATACATGTTATAATAATACATGTTAATAACAGGTGGGGGTATTATAAATATTTGCATAGATACCATGTTTCTCTCCATGCTCTCAGATAGGTAAAGAGAAAACAATACTGATATAATGTTTTTGAAAAATATGTTAATTTTTTTTCTGCTGACAGAATACTGTATGTTCCGTATGAGATCAGTCAGTGAAACTGCGATTCATTGGCTTTATTGTTCATTTTTTATTTTTTTTATTACATTTTTTTACTTTCTTCTAGGAAACTCTGGCAGAAAAATTAATGGAAGCATTAAAGCTTCCTTTGCGTGAGAAGCTATCTCGATTGGGTATCCATGTGGCTGCCTGGATCGTCTCCTCAGGGCTGGCAGTTGGCTGTAGTGCTGGAGTTTACTACCTTTGCCTTGAAGTTTCGGATTCTGCAAAGGTAAACCAAAAACGCAATCCGCGTGCTCGACAACTTAAAGGGAATCTATCAACAGGATTTTGCAATTTAATCTGGGAGCAGCATAATGTAGGGGAAGAGAGCTTGATTGCAGGGATGTGTCACGTATTAGGCCGTGTGCTTTAGTTTCAATACAATCAGTGTTTTATCAGTGCAGGACTTGATCTCACGTGCAGGCCAGTCCCGCTAATCTGTGTAACCCCGCCCCCACCACTTATTGGCAGCTTGCTAACAATGTAGAGTGCACACAGCAAGCCAATCAGTGGTGTGGGCGGGGTTGTACAGAACTCAGCATTCAGAGAACTGCTAGATCTACAGCAGAGAAATCAGGAATTCTATCAAAACTGCACCAAGCAGTCCAGTAAAACATACATCACTGGAATCAGTGTCTCTGCACCATACATCATGATGCTCTCAGATTCCATTGCAAAAACCTGCTGACATATTCACTTTAATATGGGTTGAGTATTGGAGACCCATATTACATGAATAAACTTTCTTCTTTTTATCTCTTATATTTTGCTTACACATAGCATATACTGTAGATAATATTTTTTCTAACTCCCCTTATTGATTTAACAGAACCCAGATTTAAATGACCTGACTAAGCAAGCAGCAACATTATTGGTTCCTGTGGTGGTCGCCCTCATCAACCTTATCATGCCTCTAGTCTACTCTATGTTTGGACTAGTTGAAAAATTCAAGTACCCGCAGCATCAGGTCTATGTGGTGATTATAAGGTAAGACTACAGGACATTACATGCAGTTTACTATATGAACAGAGCATGAGGCCAGAACATGGAGATTTATTGTGTACAAAATAGAACCACTACCACATAGAAATACTTTTGTTGCGCGCACCGGTGGATTTTTGGCCCACTGTGCCACGGACTGGGCCTACCCTGGAGGGGCATGACTAAGCAGCTACTTTGGTGTTCACTGGAGCATCTAGTGGTGAGGTCAGGCCTGTGTAGCAGGTAGCTGCCAGGTACCACTCCAGGGTGGTGTCCGGCATTAGCTGCTGACCCCAGGGGTCAGGTGAGCTGACACTGATTAGGGCTCCGTTCAGACTCAGTAGGTACAGTCCAAAATCACTGACACTCAGACTCAGATAGGAAAATGTTCAGATACTGGCTGCACTGGAACCAGGTGACTTTGGGAGCAGGACTGGCCGCACCGATACCAGGGGACAGGAACTATAGGGGCAGGGTTGGCCGCACCAGGACCTGGGGACAGTGTTCAGGCACTGCCACTCTGGGACTAGGGGATGAGGGTGAAGGCACTGGCCGCTCTGGGACCAGGGGATGAGGGTGCAGGCCCTGGCTTCTCTGGGATCAGGGGATGAGGCTGCAGGATCTGGCCGCTCCAGGACCACGGGACGAGGGTTCAGGCACTGGTCGCTTCTAGACCAGGGAACTTCAGGAACAGGACTGGTCGCACCAGGGCCAGGAGACAGTGTTCAGGGCACTGTCCACACCATGACCAGGGATTCGGGTTCAGGACCTGGCCACACCAGGATCAGAGGGCCTAACAACTCACTAGTAGGAGCAACTACATACTAATGAAAGCTGTTGCTTCGGCAACTCCCTAAGGGAGAGGGAGTCTTTTATACAGGATGAGTCTCAGTGATAGGCTGAGAGCCATCCAGCAGAGGAACTAATTATAGTAAATGCTTCCCAACTATTCGTTGGGGCATTTTAATATGTGCACACGCTGGCCCTTTAAGAATAGGGAAGCGGTCCGCGTGCACACCAGGAAATGCGGCATGCGCAAGCAGGAGACATGCCAGCAGAAGGGGACCACGCCACGGGGCCGGAGCAGTAAGTATTCCAGCGTCTCTGCATGGAGGGGAAAGGGAAACCATGCAAGGGCGCCGGGAATGGTGTTACAACTTTTATTTTCTATGATGTGTTTTTAGGGAATGTTCATATCATTTCTTATATATTAAACTAAAAACATTATAGCCTGGTCCCGCTCTCTAATATAAATCAGTCTGGTTCACTTACATGAATGATTACAGAGGCAATACAGCCAGGAAGAGAAATAAACTGTAAATAAATTGTACTGAAAGCAGCAAAGTGGTGCAGTTTAGAGATATTTACTAAAGAATTTGCTCTGACCGACAATCGGGGAATGAGTATCCATAAGATCACTCCTTCCTGATCATTGGCGCATGTAAACATGCCGCCGAGTAAAATCAGATATTTTGAAGATAAATCGAGATGTTTTAAAAGTTTTGTTTCCATTTTTTATCATTTGCACATCATTAACATGTCTGTCCTTCCTGCGATTTCCATAATCCCTCAACTTTTCCTTCTTGGTTTTCCAATTTAAATGTTGAGGAGTGTATATAACCTAACATGGCATGTGGACAGGGGTTGTCCTTAATAGACCATTAATTAGCATCCATTACCAATAATATATTTTCTTTCTTTATGCATTTAGAATATAGAGATGTAGCATTTTTCAATTGAACATACAATGCGTTAACTGTAGCTTGACGCAAAAAAATGTCTCACTTCAGAAGACTGTAACAAAGCGAAGCTACTTTTCCTGGAAAAAAAATGAAAGTGATAATGACCTGACTACCTGTCACCTACCCTGCAGCTAAAAATAAAAAATGGAAACAATTATGACCTGACTACCTGTCACCTACCGTGCAGCTAATCAGTGGTGGTAGATGTCAGGTCACTGGTAGTCGTCGTCATGTCATCAGTTCTTGTCCAAAAAAGCAGGGAGCAGATTCCTGTGGTATGTTTTCTTTTTTACACCATGGTACAGCAGTTTATCATTGTTTACTTTACCAATATACTGGAAAACCCCTTAAATACTGCAAAAACCATTGAATGTGTCTGTTCACACAATGTCTGTGACACAATTCCTTCCAGTCCTTATCTTCCTGCCTGATAATGTAACATCCCTGGCGGCATGCTTGTATGGCTTACCATCTCCCACCATGCAAGACCGCAATCTTACCTTTCAAGCCAGGCTGCACACTTTGCTCCAGTACCTGCTGTTTGTATGTCTCTTGTTTGCTGGCTTAGGGCGTCAGCGCTGTTGCTTTCTGATTCTTAAAGTTACAGTGTTCGCAGTCCTAATGCGTCCCCAGCCTATTGCTGTGAGTCACTGGATACTTAAACCCCCTCCACCCAGTAGGAGGTGCCTGAGAAACACTTTCTTACAGTATGTTCTGTGCAACTGTGAGTTGCCAGGTCCTGTCCTGAGTCTAGTCTGTTTCCGCCACCCTGGGGGCTGAGTACCCAGGGCCGCTACCTGTATCTCTGACTTCTAGTCTGTTTCCGCCACCCTTGGGCTGAGTACCCAGGCTCGTTCCTGTATCTTGTTCCTGGTTCAGATCCTGTCTGAACAGTGTCCTAGTCCGTTACTTGTTTGTCTCTATGTCTGTATCTTCCCTTTTTCCTGCAGTATCTGAACCTGCACCTAACTCCAACTCGTTGTCTCTGTACTTCTGTTTGTGAGTTTTGTGTCTACTCGCTACTTCATTGCAAGTAATTTGTGTGTATCTGGTTCTGCTCGTTCTGTTTTCCTGCCTCTGTATCTAACTCCTGTGTTCCAGCTATCTTCTTGTGCTTTCCTGTCTGTTCCATGTGAACAGAGCCCTGTCCTGTCTACCGCATCTGCGGGTTTTGCTTTGCTCTGCTTGCTCACCGCACCTGCGGTTTTGCTCTGCTTTGCTTGTTCACCGCATCTGCGGGTTTTGCTCTCTTTGCTTGTTCACCGCATCTCCGGTTTTGCTCTGCTTTGCTTGTTCACCGCATCTGCGGGTTTTGCTCTGCTTTGCTTGTTCACCGCATCTGCGGGTTTTGCTCTGCTTTGCTTGTTCACCGCATCTGCGGGTTTTGCTCTGCTTTGCTTGTTCACCGCATCTGCGGTTTTGCTCTTCTTTGCTTGTTCACCGCATCTGCGGTTTTGCTCTGCTTTGCTTGTTCACCGCATCTGCGAGTTTTGCTTTGCTTGTTCACCGCATCTGCGGGTTTTGCTCTGCCTTCGTTCCTACTTGCCAGTACTCGCCGGTCTGCATGTCAGCCGTGCCTGCCTGTGCCCACCTGTCTGCATGCCAGCCGTGCCTGCCAGTACCCACCAGTCAATATGCCAGTTTAACCTGCCTGTTCCTGCATTCCCCGTGGGTCAACAGCTGTGACCGGGGTCTGACCTGGAGTAGCACCTGGTCCCTCTGCTCGGTTCCTCCCTGGTTCACGGAGTCGACTGAGCCGCCGTGTGACCTTGGTCGGATCGGGTTGATACTTAGTTACTCCCCTCCAGGCACTCCTCGGTTCATGGTACAGTGGGATCACTAATCACGCTCACGCCAGTCAGTCCGGGCGCGAGCGTAACAGATAATACTCTGCACTGTTAGTTCGGAAAGTTTCTGACCTGTGTTTAGTTTCTCTCTTGATCTGAATCCTGTTAAGTTGCCTTCTGTCAGATCCAGATAACACACCACCTTTCTCTTCGGCTTCAGCCAGACTACAATAACAAGTTCCCCACAATCCCCCTGGGGCTTTGCTAAAACACTCCCTGTCTCCTGTGACTTTGTTAACCCCTCTAGCTGCTGGATGCTTCTGAAGCACAACACTACCTGTTTCCTGTGCTTGTGTTATTTGTGACAGTTGCTGGATGCTTTTGAAGCAACAGCACTACTTCTGCATGTCACATAAGCACCTTGGCACATCTTGGGTATTTACCGCTCCACTTCCCAAGTCATAGTTTCAGTGAACAGTTACTATTGGTAATAGGGAGTTAGTGTGGTTTTTATACACAAAGGCTTGATCTTGCTTTGAAACAGTATAATAAGTGAAAATGCAATACAATATCAGTATATTATGTCTTCCCAGAAATGTCCTTCTGAAATTTTCAATTATTGGTATTTTGTGTTACTACTGGCTGGAGAAAATTGCACAGAGCGATCGAGAGGTAAGTTTTATTATTTATACAAAGGTGGCTTATTTCTTTGAGAGGAGGCAACCAATGGATGTCATTCTATGTAGCACTAAGGGGGCATTAATACTTTCTAAAGTAAGCATTCTGGGGGCATTATTACTGGGTTAGGAAGAGCAATACCTGGCTTGCCCTTGGTGCTGGCAAACCATGTGATGCTACTGCTTTTATACATTGCTATTAAAAAGAATGGCACAATTTATAAAAAAAAAAAAACGCTAAAAAACACACATTTTTGCTTAGTTTTAATAATTAGTAAAGAAACATGGACGCTCCTATTCTTATATTGTGTGGCCCTCTCATTTTTACGACACCCATTAAAACTGGCCAAAAAACAAACATGAATAGTCATGTCAATGACTGTTCACACAATATATTAACGGGTAATTATTTTATCAGCAAGATCATGTTGACTTGTAGAAACTTTAGGTCACACAAGCATTGTTCAGAACAATGGAAAGAACATAGGAACTCTTAATATGAGGCATTAAGGAAGCACAACTATAATAACATTCATAGATTGCAAACTATCAGCACAGTCACCATTTTCCTTATTCCTTATACAATAACAATAAGATATTTGTTGTCAGATTCAGCAGTAATTGGTGAGATTTGCTGACAAATTAATGTATTTGCCCTCTTTGCAGTAAATGTCCGCCTTTGAAGTCCACCTTATTAAATCAAATAATCAATTATCAATCTAAATATATAAATAAATAATATATAATCATTATAAATATAGAAATAAATAATAATCAATCTAAATATATCTAAAATTTTTCGCTAATTTGTTTCCTAGTATATCTCTCTCTTAATATATTGCAATCATCATAATATATAGCACTGTGTACTTACAATTGCTCATTTTGCCTTTCTACCCAGTTAATTCTTCTCTTTTCTCTGCTCTATGTACAATCAGGTAGCATCTTGTCCCTGCATGAGTCATCCTGTTCTTCTTCAACTCCTGACCCAGTGATCCAGCTGTTCCGCTCCTCACCTGGCCAGGGACTTTTGCAGTGACTTATGACTTGTGCAGACAAAATTGACCTCATGTTTCTACATAGAGCTTAGAAGGTTTCAGCTAGTCAGTTGTTAATCACTTAGTGTCACAGACCTAATGTAAAACAGAAGAATTAACTGGGTAGAAGGGCAAAAAGAAGTGCAAGTAAATTGAGGAGAATGGATATGTCTAGTCGTGGAATGTGGCTGAAAGTATGCAAATTGCATACTTGTGGTGACATGACCACCCGCTCCTGGTTCTGGAGAATCCTCATAGGCAGTGAGCACTGTGAGGATTCACAAGTCTGCAAGTCACATAGATTGACTGCAGACTTGTACCCCAAAAGGACAACCCCTTTAAGTAGATAGGAGCTAATAAATTCGTAGGGCCCTGATCTAGCTGCCAGGTCAGTATTCCATGGCTGATGCTGGTTAGGACCTCAGAGGTCCATCACATCACATCATAATAGCTCATCAAAGCTATGGTGGAGATGCTGGCAGATAGAAGGCTATTCGTAGAGCTAGTCCAGCGGCTATAGAATTCTGCCATGGACACTTGACCAGGGTTCTGCAAATTGATTCACTCATTTCTACTATTCAGTTACATAAACAATACACCTTAATAAAATAATACATGTTTTAGGTATCTCAGAAGGAACTGTCAGCACAGAATGACTGTTCAGACTAAGTCCCGCCGCTCTGTGCTTCACAGCAGGGCCAATAATTTATATACACGTTCCCACCTGCTTGTTTTCTCTCTATCTCAACCCTCCTGTTATTTGATTGACCAATCTGGCTTCATAGAGCCAGAGAAGAGCAGAGATGGATGGAAAACAAGCAGGTGCAAAGTGTATTTAAATGATTGGCCCAACCATGAAGCAACGAGCGCCTGTACTTGGTTTGTACAGTCATTCTGTGCTGGCAGAGTCCCTTTAAGAAATGGAGGCTTGAATTTTGTACATTTAAAGGGAATCTGTCAGCAGGTTTTTGGTATTTAATCTGAAGACACCAAGAGAGGCTGAGACATTGAATTTAGGGATGTGTCACTTGTCAAAATGTGTGCTGTTATTTCTTAACTGTGAAGGATTTAGTACTAAGAGATTAACATTGCCGGACCAGTCCGGCAACTAAGCATCTCACTGTCTATGAACTTTGTACATGGAGAACCTGTTGTGGGCGGGGTTAGCTGTGATGTGGGCAGTGTTAGCTTTCTCAGCTCTGCTTTATTCTAAATCTAAAAGCTCTGATTGTGTCAGAACGGCTGCACCCAGTAATCTAAGTGATGCCTCATTGGATTCAGCTTCTCTTTGCCTACATCAAGCTGCTCTTGGAAGCAAAAACCTGCTGACAGGTTCCCTTTAAGTGTAAACCCAATTTTCCCCTCCAACAGTATGAGAAATGCCTCAGTAACAATTACAATGAGAAGTGACCATTTTTCCACATTTGTGACATTCTTTCTATAGTGCTGGGAATCTTATATTGGACAAGACATCTATCGTCTGGTTGTGATCGATTTTCTCTTTGTGCTGTTTGGTTCCTTCTTTGGAGAGTTTCTGAGAAAGTAAGTTATGTGTCCTTGTACATGTAAGTCTGGGGTCCTTGTTGTAATTGAAAGTTTACGTATGAACATATTTTTTATAGGATAATTGGAACATACTGCTGTAAAACATTAGGAATCCCTGAATTTGATATTGCGAGGAACGTTTTGGATCTGATTTATGCACAGACATTGGCCTGGTATGTAAATGACTCGCCCCCTGGGCCGTGGGGTACCCGGAACCGGGCTTCTGTACGATGCTGGGGGGTAGTAGTGGTGGCAACCCGGTCCCGTGGCTCAGGGTGGTCAGACCAAATGGCGGCAGTCTATTTATCAGTGTTTTGAATGTCCGACTACGCCACCCGTGGATTGCGGTCAGAGATAACCGCCGCTGCGAGGCAGACCGCTGAGGCTGGTGTTGGTGTGCTGCACAGGGGTAGGATAACTCCCCACGGGAAGAGTGTAGCCTCAGGGCAGTGTAGGTGAATGCTGGGGGTGATGGTGCCGGCGCAGCAAAGATCACACTGAGTCCAATGGTGCAGTCCAGGGTTTTTACTGGTTTTTACTCACAGTTGTTATCCAAGTCACTTCTGTCAGCAATGACTGCCCAAGCCGTGCTGCGTCCACCAGGTGAGGGGCTCGGTCAACCCCCAGGCAATTCAGGAATATGGCACAGGACCCCCTTCTGTCCTTTCTCTGGCCTCTCGTGCCCCACCAGTGACCAAACTTCTGTCCAGCTACCGCGGACTGTGTCGGGTAAGCGCTGGCCTCCGCTTCCCGATATCCTATATGGCGCCTTCCTAGCAGGTTTGGCGGGGGGTCGCACCAATAAATGATCACGACCTCCGGTTCTTGGCTGAGGGATAATTTACCTCCACCAACTTGGGAATCTGGTACCCTTCCACAGCCTGACCCTTCACCCGATATAACGCGGGTTTGCAACGGTTGCTGTCCGTTCTGCTCTCTTAGGGTCCCTTCTGCCTTCTTGTTTCTGGAGCCCTTCCACTCCTCTGTCTCTTCTCCTTCCTTCCTTCTCCTTCTCCTCTTTTCCTCTCTGGCCCCGGCCTTCTCTCTAGGCCTGCCTCGTGGAGCTGAGCTCAGGCTGAGCCTCGGCTCCCTGTCAGCTCTCTACTCCTTCACTCTGCTCTGCTTCTCCGAACTGAACTCTCTGACTAAGATGGCTCCCACCTTTTATCTGCTTCTCTGTGTCTGAGCTCAGATGACCTGCACCCAATGAGCTCCTTCCTATGCTCCAGAAACCATCCCCTTCTGCTCCTACATCACTGGGTTCTTTCCCCCCTTCCCACTCCAGCCAGGGACATGGTCAGTTGTGCCTGCATAAATGGGAGCACCGTCGAGCTGTCCCCCGGAAATGGGGAGTGTATGTGTGTGCAGCTAACTGAGCCCTGGTCCACACTCCATCCTTACCTGGGAGTGGAATATCACACCTCTGGGTGAGGTGCAATACCCTTGTAGCAACCGAGCCCTCGGGGCGCTACATAAACATGTTCTTAATATTTTAGTATTATCCGCCTTACACAAGTTACTACCTGTATGTCATGTCATCAATGTTAGAATTCATTTAACTACAAAAAGAATGTAAAAGAGTGGATATGATCTCTAACAAAAACATAGTGGCTTCATACTCTGGATCAGTGTTAGATATTTCTAAAAGGAATATTAAAACTTTCTTCTGCAGGACTGACGGTGATAGAGCTCAACTGTCTCTACTAGTTCTATAGTTAGTGAATGGAACGGTATCCATGCATGGATGGGACTTAAAGACCTAGACCTCTTGTTCTGAGAATGAGTGGTTGTCCGCCAGCACTCAGATGGGGAATCAGGATTGACGGACCGGTGGAAGTTCGGGTTCTAGTACCTGACCTGAACTTTTGAGAAAGTTCGGTTCGGGTACCAAAACAGTACCCAAACTTCCATCAAAAGCCAAACCCCATTTAAAAAAATGGAGACCTGAACTTTTAAGAAAATAAAAAATCTGTCTCTCTCCTCTGCGATACCATGGACTTGCCCCAAACACTGCACTCGACTCCAAGAGAAAGTCCGTGTTCGGCGTTCAGATCTGAATTGTGACATTTCTGTTTGGGCTTGCCCATCTCTAATGGGGAATCATAAAGATGAAAAATTGCTGTTTTTCCCAAAAAAATGTATTACATATCGTTTAAATATGATTGTACAATTGATTTATGCATAGTTTATTGAAATGCTTGTGACTTTTTAATATATCTTTCTATATTTAAAAGCACACTTCTCAGGCATGGTTTAGCAAAGGCAAACATACTAATATGTCTACTCATACAGCCCTATAGCAATATCTATGTTATTTATGTTATTTTTATCTTTTACAGGATCGGAATCTTCTTCTCACCTTTACTACCAATATTACAGATGATCAAACTGTTCATAATATTTTATGTTAAAAAGGTAATACATTAAAATGCATTATAAAAACATTTATTACCAAATAAAATATATCTTCACATTTAAGTACAGCCTAAAAATAAAGACAACTAAACACAGCCTGTAAATAAATACAGGGACAGTCTTTACAGGATAACAGAGAAACACCGCCACAGAAAAAAAAGAAAAAAATTGTAGCGTTAACTAATGTATTAGAGAATGACATTATTTTTCTTCAGGCATTATGGGGTTTCAGAAACTGACTTAAGCTTCAAATAGTATTCTTGTCCAGAACATGTGAGCCTATGATATAAGGAAAGCAATAAACATAAATTATATAATTCCAGTAAATTGACTAAGAAAATGGAAATCAAAGTAAAGGTCACTGTGTGGAGACCCAGACAAATATTGTAATTTTTATCACTACCTAGGTGAGCCTAATGATGAACTGTATTCCTCCTCGGAGAGCCTGGAGAGCATCACAGATGACCACAGTCTTCATTTTCCTCCTTTTTTTCCCATCATTTGTTGGAGTTCTCTCTGTTGTTGGGGTCACTTTGTGGAGGTAAAGAAATAACTGCAAGCTTCTCTTATCAAACTAAAGTCATTTCTTTCCATATTGTTGAAGGAAACATTTTACAAAGTTAAAGTTATGGATGGTAATATCTTCTAAAGTTTAGAGGACTGTTCACTTTGCCTGGCATCAAGCTGAAAACAACAGTTGG
The DNA here is from genome assembly GCF_046119375.1 of Phyllobates terribilis. Classification (NCBI taxonomy): domain Eukaryota; kingdom Metazoa; phylum Chordata; class Amphibia; order Anura; family Dendrobatidae; genus Phyllobates; species Phyllobates terribilis. Next base: position 209,433,413 of record NW_027362769.1, on the reverse strand, counting down.
GAGGAGCAGTATGAGGAGATTCTTGGAGTGATCTGCTTTTGGCCAATTTGCATTGCTAAGAACACTCCCATGGTTGATTGTCTGACATACAGCAGAATAATTCTCCCTAATATTATTTTTAGTGTCCAATTTCGGCAGTTTGTAGCCCACTAAACTTTTTTGAGAGCTGAACAGGAGAGCTTCGCACTTAGTATGTGACCTTCTTTGTAATGCTCATGTCTCTCACCACAACACTGTTTAAATATTCCAAGTCTATTTTCATCATAAAAAACACTTCATGGGGCAGATATTGACGCGATGAGGTCCATTTGTGTTTGGGCCATGATGAACAATCATGACGTGATATAGGCTTCCTTCACGAAATGCGTTGTCAATGCACCCTCAAAACTGGGACTGTTAGGAGTAAAGTAGGTGGCCCTGGCAGTTAGTTCCACAAAATGGGCTTATTATAGGAGAAGTGTGGAATGAGAGGGTGTAATAAGAAAGATTAGAGAGGATGAGAGTCGCCTGAGTGGGTTGGTAGATGTAGATGTGAGCAGAGATCTACGATAATGAAGAGTTGTGGAGACTTTTGAGCAGATAAGGACGGAGTTATAAGCAAGATTTACAATTCATTTACTTTCAGTCTTATTTATTTTGTTTCGCCTTACTTTGTTTCTTCTAAAGTTTCTTGTTTCTGATTTTAGACGTAAGCCTTCAGAGTTGTGTGGACCTTTCCGGACTCTGCCTACTCCATACGACTCAATTAATACATGGATAAATTCTATAAGAATTTTTGAAAATGCAACATGGGTCGTGTGGATTTACAACAACTTGGTTGAAAGTGTCCTGTTCTTTTACATTCTCACCTTGATTGTCTTGTAAGTATAATATAGCGTCCCATGAATATGGCAACCATCTGGCCTTATATAAAGTGCTCCACTCTTTACAACAACCAGTCTCAACTAACCATTGTGTGATCTGTGATCATATTAATATGGACACAACTACTGTCATTCTACACAGGTTCTATAGTATAAGAACAGGAAAATCTAATATTTTTAGGTATTTTATTGCTGCACTGCCCAAAAAATTAGTTTGGTCATGAGCCCAGGCTCATAGTTAAAAAATAAGCTATTGGTTTCATGAATACATATTTACCATCCTTACAATTTTTGGTAAAAAATTATATCTTTTAGGGATTGACTGGTGTGAATTCTCCTGCAGAGGTTAGGCCACTGTGCAGTATTTGGTCCCCTGTGCAGAGCTGGGAAAAAAAAAAAAAAAATGGATTTATGACCACTATTTTCTTTATGGTCATCTTCATTTTTTGTAAAAGTGAGCTTTTTTGTGCCTTGAACTGGTCTAAATTCTCTTGGTAGGGCCAGGTGTTTTTATTCTATGTTTTTGAGTATTGTAACTGAGTAGTGGACAGTTGTCCCCTTTCAGAAAACTTTTGCCACCCTGCTCAGTTGTAAAAAACAAACTGCGTTTTATTTATCCACCCTTGGTCCAATGCTATGTTTCTGGCACTGCTTCGGTGATTGTGTATAGTCTACAGCACTGCAGCCAATCACTGGGCTCAATGGCTCTACTGATGTATGGCATGGGCCACTGACCTTACTGATTGACTGCAGCGCTGTCAATATGACTTCACCACAACAGAGCCTGGGGCAACGCCAAAGACACTGGACCCACAGGGAGTAAGTAAAGTGTGTTGTTTTTTTTTACAATGAATTTATTCAGCAGACAAAAGTTTTTTGAAAGTGGACAAACCATTTACAGTTAGTACCTGACTGGTTGGGACATTGGTGATTCGCGGCTATACAATGCATGCCCATGTGCTGCAGTTGTATGAAGAAGTAAGGTATCGGGTGGACGGTCGGAGTTTTAGTTGGTCTTGATTTGTATATACATATCTGAACAGAGCAGGTATAGGTTTTGTGCACTTTATGGTTATATCACAGGTGACATCAGACTAATTATTTTCCATTTTGCCACAGAATCATTTCATATCTTTACTGGCAAATTGTCCAAGGAAGGAAGATAATGGTGAAGTTGCTGCTCACACAGATAGCTAATGTAAGTATATACATGGGAAAACTGATCTGGATTCAAAATGTAAAGTTAAAGGGAGTGTCTGGGATTTTTATATTGATGACGTAACATTAGCATATACCAAAAATATCAGTTCAGTGGAGGTCCATCTCTTAGTAGGTCTACCTCTATGATCAGCTCTTTGAAGAAGTCACAGCACTCCTGTGAGCGGTGTGTCCCCTTCACTATTTACACCATGCACACAGCACACCGTATATTAACTGTAAGTGGCGGCTGTAAGAACGCCCCCGCACTTTGATTGACAAGCAGCTCTGGTGCATCTGTTCTGTGAGCGGTAACTCTAGCAGCTCTGTGCACACTGCCATGACTAAAAGCTGATGAGGAAATAAGTACATTTTATCCCGGTACCCACACTTTTGGTAAGGCGGCCAGACGACATTGTAATGCTATTTACCTGTGGATTAACGCCATATCTGCAGGTAAATAGCATTTTCCGAGGTGATAGGTTCCCTTTAAAAGCCACTTTAGGCTACAAAACCTCCCCAAAAAGGGAGCGTTTCATGAAGCGGTTTCCGTTTGAAAAACTTACTGGATTTGTTCTCAAAACTCTCAATCTGAACATAGCCTAACCATGCATTAGTGTATATGGCTTCTTTTCCAGTGATATGTTGTGTATTTGACTTGAAATATATGATATACTGGTACAAAAAACAGTGTCGCTTCTCAGGACTGCTATGGCCCCTTTAAATAGCTGATCAGAATGGGTGCTAGGGGTCTCTCCCCTACTAATCAAATATTGATGGCCCATATACCCATAAACCTGTCTAGAATCATTACTAATAATTTTATTCTGACTTTTTCAGGAAGGTAAAGACAAATCGTTTTTGCTTGAAGGGCTGAGAAAATCACAGAAACCAAGTGAAAGAAAGGGTGGTGCACCGCATCAAATGCCACAAAGACAGGTTAGGAACCTGAATTTCTTTACAAAACGTATTGTTAGTCTCACCTTTATCTAGTTAAACCCCAAAAATCAAATCAGTGGCCACAGACTCAAACATTTGGTCATGATTAGGTAAATATTCCTTAACTGGATAACGAACACTCAACCATATTTCCATCAACTGCAAGCGATGATGTAGCATGAATTCTATTGTGTCTCATGGTTGCTTTATACATTTACTGTTAACTACTTGTGTAATATTCTAGGTTCAGCAGTCACATAGAAGTGAAGACCAGCAGATGGGTCGTGGTAAGTTACAAATTCTTTGAACATTTTTTTATCTTTAGCGGTGTACTGGACAAGGGTCACTGGGGCCTCTAAAATGCTAAAGTTGTCACATCTGCTGACAGCAGCTTCTAATCGCCTATATAGATGCTGATCCCTGTTTGTCTAGTGGCTTGTTTATACACCAATTCTGTGCTCACAGTACGATCGTTAATATGAATCTATATGCATAGAATATCATCATTATTAATAGCACATGTCCTGATTACACAAAGTAATGTGCAGCCAATGGTGATGAGTTTAATGCTGGCAGGAACGATTCAATCACCCGACCAAAGAACTCTATGCTTGTTTGTCGGGTGATTGCTCGAAGTTTACACATGCCGGTAATCTGTAAAAGAGCATTCTAATGAATGCTCATACCCATTATTGGCTCAACTAGATGGGTCTTAAGAAGAGAAGGCACTTTGTTGTGAAGGAGTCATTGTTGATAACCTGAAAGGGGATTGTCCAGCGTTAGGAAAAAAAATGGATGCTCACTTCTAAAAGCCGCACCACATCTGCCCACAGGTTGTCTGGTATTGCAGTTAAAGGGAATCTGTCAGCAGGTTTTTGCCACATTATCTGTGAGCAGCATAATGTAGGCAAAGAGACCCTGAATCCAATGATGTATCACTTAGATTACTGGGTGCAGCAGTTCTGACACAATCAGGGCTTTTAGATTTAGCAATGCAGCAGAGCTGAGGAAGCTAACCCCACCCACACCAGGCTCTGTATATACAATGTCCATAGACAGTGAGCTGCTTCTCACAGGAGGGGGCGTTGCTGGACTAGTGTAGTCCCGCGATGCTAATCACAAGTGATAAAACCTTCACTACAGAGGGTAATAAGTGACATATCATCTAACTCTGTGTCTAGCCTCTATCTCCTGCTGTCTTCAGATTACATAGCAATAACATGCTGACAGATTCCCTTTAAGGCTCATTTACTTCAATAAAGTTTAATTGCATTACAAGACACAATCTTTGGGCATGCACAGGGCTGTTGCTGGAATAAAGCAGCCATGTCTTTCTAATCCCCTACACCTCTTTTAATGTGTTATCACAGTATTCATGCTTGACACCAACAACTTAAATTTGGGTGGAAAAGGCAACATGCTGTTTGTCGTCTCCTTTCAAGTGAGCAATGGTCTACTCCATGGGTCAAAATTTTGCCATACTGGTGGGGTGGAGGATGGTTTTGTTCTTGTTTTGTTATCTGCTTAAATGTATTATTGAAATTTATTTAATAAAGGAATATTAAAAAAAGAAAGCCCTGATGAATGTAATATATGACAGGCATTGAATCTCCTTTTGTAATGCAGCCAGCACTTGAGGTGTACTGTATACTACAGACATAGTTATACAGCTTCCATTGAACTAAATAATACATCTGTCTCCTGAGCTCCCCCTAGTGGTGGCTGCAGGAAGGCTGCATTATATCATTTAGCTTATAGCTCTGTATAAGAACACACAGCCCAGACCCCTAAAAACCTATATATTCTAAAATTAATTAGCAGAGGAAGCTGTACCTGAAAACATAATAGTGTACAAAGATGGACATTAACTGCAAGGTTTTGATAATGCATGCCAAATGAGATTTAGCAATATGTCCCAAAACGTAATTGCCATACACTGTTTTTTCATGGCGATTCTCATTTATATTGTCTAGGCAAGCTTCAGAAAGCCTTCATGATTCATTTTTATTTGCTTGTTTTGCAGTTTTTATATATTTTTTTCAGTGTTTCAGGAGTCTTTTTTTTTTGTCCTTACAGAATCCAGACCGCAAAGTGGTGGTGAGACCAGAGACTTGGAACTTGCTAGGCAGCAAATGGAAGAAGGTTCTCCCACAAATAATCATAATTCTGATAATTCAAACGCAATGATGATGATTATGAGGGCAAGGCAACAGGCTGAATATGAAGAACTGCAGCCTAGGTATGGAGAAGCAGATAGAGATGCAATGGAGATGGCGGTAAGAGCTGGACCAAATGATGCATATGAGCAAGAGCAACACCGGCACAATGTAGAACAAGCTCAAGACACTGACAGTCGGCAGCCTTGGAGGCGCACAAATTCATCAGGTGCTAGACCGATGGATGGTTATGAAGCACAGCAGCCTTGGAGCCTACCAAAAACAGACACCTTGGCGATGGTTATGAAAGCAAGACAACAAGCCGAACTGGATCAGTAGATCCTTCCCATGAGCAAACGTTACGACTGATCTAAAAGACTCCTCATCAAACGCTTGACCTATGAAGTCAGTACGTCTCATCATCGAATCATCAAACCTTGTACACGTGTGATTATTTTACATGCTTAAAATGGAGGACAGTATGTTCAGTGAAGTTAACTGCTGTAATATACATGTTTAAGGATTAAATACCTATTTTATGTACATTGTTAATACGTAGCAAAACATTTCAAGATATTCATCAATTACACAAAATACATATTACTATATTATTTATTAAATATGAATTTTCGGAATGTTGGCCCTAGTGCAACCTTCTGTTCTTTCTTGTATTTATTACTCTTTCTTCACAGTTTATTGCTCATAATCTCTTTTTTATGTTTCTTTTGCATTGTGGACACATTTTTAGTTATGTTACACCTAGCTGTCAGGCTTGACTTTCGACATCTAAGGACATGCACCTCGTCTCACGAGGCCTACCTAGGATGACGTAGATCCACTAAACTGCTGCAGAGTTATCGGTGGGCTCAACTGAGAAAAGTCTAAGGCATTCTCTGGCTTATACTCTTTAACCCGCTGTAAGTAGACGTGGTGTTTGCTGCAGAAAACCCCTAAGTTGCTACTTACCAGAGGACCAGGGCCGGACTGGGACTGAAAATCAGCCTTGTCACTCAAACCAAAGCAGCCCACATGCAAATCACTGTTTTTAAATAGGAGTGAATCTTTTCTATGCAGCCTTTTCTGTACAGTTTGTGGGTGAGAACGCTAAGGGAGTTCAGTAGGTGAAAAATGACTGTCTTTAAAAGTTGGGAGATTCGCCATTCTGTCATTTCGCCTATGCCCCGTGACCCCGCTGAGAATTTTTGGTTTTGAAAGGGGGAACCAGAATTAGGACTTCTGCTATGCATGCCCCTAGCTGCAGGAGGACCTAAGGTCAGTGCATATTCTAATAATTATTATTTATACACTCAGCCCACCCTTCCTCCTAGTTATAGGTGTTTTTCACCCAGTAGAGCTCGCTGACTACTAACATAGCGTAATCATGTGGGGATTCGGCTTAACCAGGCGGTTCAAGCAGTTGTCACGTGACTACAAGTCATCTGTGAAACACCTTCTCATCACTTCTCATCCAATTCTCTTACTTTTCTATTGAGGGAAGCAGATGAGAATGTGTTTGGCACAGTGAGGCCTCGCTCACACTGGCATATAACATAGCTGAGTGCTAGCCGATGTTTTATCGGATAGCTCTCGGACCAATGTTATACTATGGGCAGTTAAGATCTACATTCTCTATAGACCAAATCGGTCTGAAATTTGCAGCATGCTGCGAGTGACTCTGGAATTCGGATCACCCGTACACGTCTGAAACATCGGACTGCACTTGAACGTCATTCAAGTACAGTCTGATGTAAGCGAACACAGACAATGGAGGAGATGGAGAAATTCAACTCTCCATCTTCTACGCGCCTGTGATACAACTCTTATGCAAGAGAATCAGACCACAGTAAACTGACACAGATCAAATTCTGATCGGAGTGTGATCAGTCTCATTACCATAATTGATCTGATTATCATCGATCTTGTGAACGAGGCCTGAATGTTATCACCACATAAAGAAAAAATTCAAGGGGTTGTCCCCCTACTAAAAACGGCCAGTCCTCCAGCCAGTTTTGCACTAGGAGCTTATTTGGCCAAGAACATATGATTTATATAGGGACTGATTGTCCAGCACTTATAGAAATCATATGTTCTTGGACAAATAAGCTCCTAGTGCAAAACTGTCTGGAGAACTGGCCGTTTTAAGTAGGGAAAAAATGTAACCATCATCAGCCCCAAAAGTCAGCCACCAGTCAGTTCTGGACCAGAGGAGGGAAACATGAATAATATTTAAAGGGTTATCCACTACTTTAACACTGATGACCTATCCTTAGGATAGGTCATCAATGTCTGATCGGTGTTGGTGCGACACCCGGCACCCCCCGCAGATCAGCTGTTCTCGGTGCCTGTAGGAACTGCTCAGTTACAGAACTGAATAGCTCCACCTACTGTATAGTGGCCACATACGGGTACTGCACATCCACCCCTTATTGATTTGAATAGGTGATGAATGTGCAGTTCTTAGCTGCGGCCACTATACAGTAGTACAGTAGGCGGAAGGGTGCTGTGCCATAACTGAGCTGTGAGAACAGCTGATCTGAAGGATGCCAGGTGTAACAGCCACACAGATGAGACATTGATGCCCTATCCTAAGGATAAGTCATCAATGTTAAGAGTGGACAACACCTTTAAATTTACTAAATGTGTCTCTAGGCTGGAATAGAACACAAACTCACCCAGTGACCCAAACTGCTGCCGATTGGGGTAGGAACAACAACACACTGCGGATGACTGCTTGTCTGCAGCAGATTAGACAGCGGCCAGGGGCGTACATAGAAATCATGGGGCCCCATAGCAAAAGTCCTAATAGCCCTGCACATAGTATGATGGTCCCACATACAGTCCTGTACATAGTATGATGGCCCCATATACAGTCCTGCACATATGTTACATGCACGCCGCTAAGTTCAGATAGCGGCGAGACAGGTTACATGAATTCTTTGGAATCCTGGGGGAACCGTTATTCAGGGCGACCATAGACCATGTGTTGCAGCTTCTCTCAGGCACACAGGGGTATTGACCCTAAGGCACAGACATGTAGGTTGTTTAACTTGCTGACCAGACACACTTGACAAGAGTCCTCATAAATGGTAGAACAGTAGCATTTAATAAGAAGCCGCACCGCCAGTGCAAGTTAAGTCTTATGAGCAACAGGCTCAAGTGACAAACAGTACAATTTCCTTAGCAGCACAGCAGTTCACAGTCTTCCCACTAGTACAGGACCACACAGTTCTGATGCAAAAGCACATTAATGAACACAGCATTCTTTACAGCACAGTGAGATGGAGGAGGGGGGAGGGTTTGCTGAGAGAGATAATCCCTGTGACCCCATTTCTTACAGTCCTTATCTTTCTGCTTGACAATACTCTGCACTGCTAGTTCAGGAACTCTACCAGACCTGTGCTTAGCTTCACTCCTGACTTGAATCCTTTTCACTTCCATGAGCACTTCTGTCAGATGCAGAACACACACACCACCTTTCTCTTCGGCTCCAGCCAGACAGTAAACAACTTCCCCACTATCCCCCTGGGGCTCTGCTAAAACACTCCCCTTCTCCTGTGACTGTGTTAACCCTTCTAGTTGCTGCATGCGTCTGGAGCACAACACTTCCTTTCTCATGTGCTTGTGTTACTTCTAATAGTTCCTGAATGCTTTTAAAGCAACAGCACTACTTCTGCATGTCACACATAGTATGATTGCCCCACATACAATCCTGCACATATGATGTCCCCACATATAGTACTGCACATAGTATGATGGTCCCGCATATAGTCCTGCACATACTATGATGGCCCCACATAGAGTCCTGCACATAGTATGATAGCTCCACATACAATCCTGCACATAGTAAGATGGTCTCGCATACAGTCCTGCACATAGTATGATGGCCCCGCATACAGTCCTGCAGATAGTATGATGGCCCCGCATAGAGTTCTAGACATAGTGTGATAGCCCTGCATAGAGTTCTAGACATAGTGTGATGGCCCCACATACAGTCCTGCACATAGTATGATGGCCCCGCATATAGTCCTGCACATAGTATGATGGCCCCGCATACTGTCCTGCACATAGTATGATGGCCCCGCATACAGTCCTGCACATAGTATGACTTGCCCCGCATACAGTCCTGCACATAGTATGATGGCCCCGCATACAGTCCTGCACATAGTATGATGGCCCCGCATACAGTCCTGCACATAGTATGATAGCTCCGCATACAGTCCTGCACATAGTAAGATGGTCTCGCATACAGTCCTGCACATAGTATGATGGCCCCGCATAGAGTTCTAGACATATTGTGATGGCCCCACATACAATCCTGCACATAGCATGATGGCCCCGCATACAGTCCTGTGCATAGTATGATGGTCCTGCATACAGTTCTGCACATAGTATGATGGCCCTGCATACAGTCCTGCACATAGTATGATGGTCCCACATACAGTCCTGCACATAGTATGATGGTCCCGCATACAGTCCTGCGCATAATAAGATGGCCCCACATACAGTCTTGCACAAAGTATGATGGCCCCCCATATAGTCCTGCACATAGTATGCTGACCCCGCATTCAGTCCTGCACACAGTATGATGGCCCCGCATACAGTCCTGCACATAGTATGATGGCCCCGCATACAGTCCTGCACATAATAAGATGGCCCCGCATACCGTCCTGCACATAGTATGATGACCCCCACATATAGTCCTGCACATAGTATGATGGCCCCCACATATAGTCCTGCACATAGTATGATGGCCCCACATACAGTCCTGCACATAGTATGATGGCCTCACATATAATGGTCCCCACATATAATGGTCCCCATAGAATGATGGCCCCCACATATGATATGATGGCCCCCACATATGATATGATGGCCCCCACACATGATATCATGGCCCCCACACATGATATGATGACCCCCCACACATGATATGATGGCCCTTCACACATGAATGGCCCCCATGTAATGCACACGCCCGAACTGACTGGCGTGTGTGTGTTTAGTGGTTCCACTGTGCCATGAACCGGAGAGTGCCTGGAGGGGCGTAACTAAGTATCTGCTCGATCCGACCAAGGTCGCACGACGGCATACGACGCCAGTGCACCAGGGAGGAACCGAGCAGAGGGACCAGGGTCTACTCCAGGTCAGACTCCGGACACAGCTGTTGACCCACACCGGGGAATACAGGAACAGGCAGGCTAGAGCGCAGGCTGGGTAGGGTCCAGTACAGACTGGGAGACGAGTTCAGAGCCGCAGATGCAGTAATCAAACAGAGTAAAGCGAAACCGCAGGTGCGGTAGACAAGGCTGAGCAGAGCGAAACCGCAGACGCGGTAGACAAGGCTGAGCAGAGCGAAACCGCAGATGCAGTGGACAAAGCTGAGCAGAGCAAAACCGCAGATGCGGTAGGCAAGGCTGAGCAGAGCAGAACCGCAGACGCGGTAGACAAGGCTGAGCAGAGCGAAACCGCAGACGCGGTAGACAAGGCTGAGCAGAGCGAAACCGCAGACGCGGTAGACAAGGCTGAGCAGAGCAAAACCGCAGACGCGGTAGACAAGGCTGAGCAGAGCAAAACCGCAGACGCGGTGGACAAGGCTGAGCAAAGCGAAACCGCGGACGCGGTGGACAAGGATGAGCAAAGCGAAACCGCAGACGCGGTGGACAAGGATGAGCAAAGCGAAACCGCAGACGCGGTGGACAAGGCAGAGCAGAGCGAAACTGCAGACGTGGTGGACAAGGCTGAGCAGAGTGAAACCGCAGACGCGGTGGACAAGGCTGAGCAGAGCGAAACCGCAGACGCGGTGGACAAGGCTGAGATAAATCGCCGAAGAGGTAAACAAAGACAAAGCAAAGGGGACAGAGCTCTGTTCACACGGAACAGACTGGAAAAGAAAGGCAGAACCAGATATGCACAAGGTACTTGCAAAGAAGCAGCGAAATGACTCCAACTCACAAACGGAAGTATAATGACAACGAGTAGAAGTTAGGTGCAGGTTCAGACTCTACAGAAAAAGGGAGCAAACGGACATAAAAACAAAACAGGTAAGAAGCTAGGAGACAGTTCAGACAAGAACAGTTACTGCAACAAAATGCAAGAACGAGCCTAGGTAAAGCCAAGTGCTGGTTCAGACACTGCAGAAAAAGGGAACAAACGGACATAAAGACAAAACAGGTAAGAAGCTAGGAGACAGTTCAGACAAGAACAGTTACTGCAACAAAATGCAGGAACGAGCCTAGGTAAAGCCAAGTGCTGGTTCAGACACTGCAGAAAAAGGGAACAAACGGACATAAAGACAAAACAGGTAGGAAGCTAGGAGACAGTTCAGACAGGAATTGTACTGCAACAAATACAGGAGCGAGTCTGGGTATGCGGCCCCCAGAGGGCGAGACGAACAGGCTAGGAGCATGTTCAGACAGGCCTGGAAATACAGCCTCCAGGAAGGCAGACAGACAGCTGGCTAGAGTACACAGACAGGACACAGTTCAGACACGGGAACTGATACCGCAAGGCAGGAAACATAGACAGGACCTGGCACATCAGTGACAAGAAGCCAACTGACAGAACAAGATTCTCAGGCCAGGATTCCAAGGAGGAGCTGGGTTAAATATCAGGTGACAGACAGCAATAGGCTGAGGACGCATCAGGGGAGTGTCAGCAGCAGCTACAAGAAACAGGAAGTTCAGCGGGCGTCGCCCTAAGCAGCAAGAGCAAAGCAAAGCAGACAACATGGAAAGAAGCCAGAGTGGCAGTCTGGACTGGAGATCAAGTGGGCACTCTTGCACAGTGGGAGATGGACCACTATGCAAGGACACCGCCAGGTATGTTACACCCCACACATGATGGCCCACCACACATGATGGCTCCCCCCACACATGATGGCCCCCACACACATGATGGCCCCCACACACATGATGGCTCTCCCACATGATGGCCCCCATATAGTACTGTTTGATTATAAAAAAAAAAAGATACTCACCTACCTTGCTCCCTGCTGCTCTGGTGGGGCTGCGGCTGCTGTGTTGCTGAGGCCAAGGGTGGGAGAGCAGAGCGAGTGCTCTCTGCTCACAGAACGCGCTGACACATAGCAGAGTCTGCGCATTCCTGGCATCCATCCACCTGTGTGTGTCGCAGCGTTCAAATGATGAACGCTGAGTGCGCCCTGCCCCCGGTGATGCCAAGCCACCATGGCAGGCACCCGGAAAATTAAAGGGGCTGGCAGCCATAAAAATGGACTGGCGGCCCCCCAAGAAGTGCCACACAGCGGCCCACTGGGAAAGTGCCCGGTAGGGCAGATTAGCAATCCGAGCCTGCAGAGAAGCCAATGTTAACAATATTGATGAGCGAGTATGCCTATGAAAAAGTGTTGTTGAGGACCACACCCACGGTGCTAGAAAAACTAGATTTACATACCGGGAAGAAGGGGTCATAAATCAAAAATGGAGAGGTGCAGGGACAGGATATATCAGCATTTATACCATGTGAAAATATATATTTATATACAGTCATGTTCATTGTTATTGGCACCCATGAAGTTTAAGTACACATTGTGGAATATCTCCTGAAAAAAATGAAGCAAGTGAAAGTTCTTTTTTGGTATAGAGAACTCATGTTAAATACGAAAGAGCAAATGATAAACAATAATTTAAAACAAAAAACAATGGAAGGGAAAAATAGAAAAACCTCAAGCTTGCTGTGACACTGGCATTGGCACCCTTTACATTAATTTAGTATGGAAACACATTTTGCCTCGCATGTGGTAAATCACATAAGAGATTCTCCTGTGATTAATTGTCTGTGCCTATGTGACATGAATTAGCCAATGAATGAGGACTTCAGTGTTTTAAAAAGCCACATGGTAGGCCCTGTTCCTTTGTCACAATGGTGAAGACAAAAGGAGCTGTCTGAGGACATCAGTACTGCTATTATTAGCAAACAAAAGACTTCCAAAGGGTATAAGGCCATTTCCAAAGACCTTGGTATCCCAGTTTCAACAGTGCGCAATGTTATTAAGAAGTTTGCCGAGCAGGGAACCATCAAGAGCCTCCCTAGACATGGGGGAAAGAGGAAAATTGACAAGAGATGTCTTTGAAGGTTGGTGCGAATGGTAGGAAAAACACCACGTCAAACATCCAAAGACCTGAAGGTCAACCTGAAACAGTTTGGGGTCATGGTTTCAACAAGTAAACACTAAACCAAGCAGAGCTTTATGAGTGAAGGCCAATGAAGAAACCATTGCTGAAGAATAGACATAAAAACGAACGACTGACCTTTGACAAAGAGTACCTTGAAAAACTACAATTCTTCTGGGAAAATGTTCTGTGGACAGATGAAACAAAAATAGAACTTTTTGGCAATGCAATGCAACTGTCAGGATTTCTGTTGCCCTTCTACAGTTTGACCACTAGTGGGTGCTATTGTTCATCTTAATATTATGCTGCAGTTTCACTCCTTGCCACTGGAGGATACTGTTGTGTTTTGCAGTTGCCCTTCACCTAGATGGTGGATTCTGAATCTATGGAATCCATCTTGTTTCCTGTATTGGCCTACTTAAAGTTGCATGGATCTCCCACTCATTGCTTGAGTATTGTGTCTAGCTGTTAGCCTAGGTTCAGTCTCCAGCTCTTGAACATTCTTATCCAGACTGTTCTATTCATCTACGGATTGTTTCCTACAACTCCTTGCTATCTCCAAGAACTTTTACTACCACTTGCTGTTCCTGCTTGTGCTCCTTCGGCCACTGGTTTCCAGCAGTAGTATGCCAGTATCATAACAGGAACAGTTAGTTTACAGAAGGCGCAGTGAAGCTTATAAGAAAAAGAAAACCTTACCAACAGTTAAGCATGGTTTTGGATCCATAATGCTGTGGGGTTGCTTTGCTGTATCGGATACTGGAGGCCTTGACTGTATTACAGGAATCATGAAATCCGAGAAATATCAAGAGATTATAGACCTCAATCCCATTGAAAATCTTTGGACTGAGCTAAAATCTGCTATTGGTAAAAAGAACCCTGCAAACATTCAAGAGCTTGAACAAACTGCAAAGGAAAAGTGGGAGAAAATTCCAGCTGAGAAGAGCAAGAATCTTATAATTGGCTGCAAAAAACGTTTGGAGGCTGTCAGCAATACCAAAGGGTGTGCAACCAAGTATTAATTAGGGGTGCCTTTATTGCTGCACATGCTGTTTATTCTGTTTCTTCTTTGAAATTGCAACATGGAAGTTGAAAAACAATGTTTTATTGTTGTATTACTTTGGACCACTAATTAAAAAATCCTGACGATATAACTTTGGTAATTTCCATTTGTTTCTGAAGATATTGTACAGTCTATGAAAAAAATGAAGGGGTGCCAATAACGATGAGCAGGACTGTACATATACACAGCGGGTCAAATAAGAATAAGTAGTAACCAATGCTATATTTTGGAACAATAATGTGAGATAGCTCACGGGTTTTACCCATCATGAGATGTTTCTTGTGTGGCACCTTGGTAAGTGGCAGGATTGCTTTCTAATTACTGATAGATTTCTGCTGGTGTCATGACTTTCCATGGCTTTTTGCACTTCTCTTTCTTCATGTGTCCAATACTTTTTTATTTCTTGCTATTACACATAACTTAGTTTATGGATATCTATGGATGATTTCTTTGTCTGTGTGGATTGGATGGGTTGTTACCGACATCTGGTGAGAATTTCATGTCAATAGCACCTTTAGAAATGTATTTATTTAAATAAATGGTGACGCGTTCAATGCGTATTTCACTCACTGTATATCACTATACTGAGCATTAACAACAACCACTGCTATTTGCGTATATCTCAAAAAAGAGACAGAAAAAATAAAATACAAAGCTTTTTTTGGGAAAATATTTTTCTAACAATAACTGGTTTAATAGTTTTCTAGATTTGGCAACCTAAAATAACATTTTTTATTGACTTTGAAGTGTATACTCTTATGTTGCCACTAGATGCCAACAATACTACAATATGTGGTCTGCAAAAAGGAAAGCTATTCAACACATCCATCCGGTAAGGATTAATAAAAATAGCTTTATTTAGTCAATTAAAAACAAAGAAAAATAGGGGAGAGATTAAAAACTGACATGTGCACTCAGCACTCTTAATCACAGTATCAGTTTTTAATCTCTCCCCTATTTTTCTTTGTTTTTAATGGACTAAATAAAGCCATTTTTAATAATTCTTTCCGGGTGGTTGTGCTGAATATCTTCCCTTTTTGTTGATTACTGCTGTGCTGTGCTCCACCAGCTAATTTAAGCACCTTCTGGTTACAACTATCACTGTCTTCTCTGGCGATTGACAGGTGTGGATGAGCTTTTCTCATTTTTTATTCTACAGTATGTGGTTTTAAATCCGTAAATCTAGAAAAAAAAGTAAAATAAAGAAGAACTGATAAAATAAAACTCTAATTGGGATCAAAATCACCAGACAAAGAAAATAAAAAACAGAAATTTTAAAAGTGAAATTGAAAACTCCATTAACAGAGAAGGGACAGAGTTCTCACACAAGGACTTTTTGTTCTAAGTGTCTTTCATTGTATATATATGTATATACTGTGGTAAGACGACTCACTTGGCCGCTTTCAGAAGTAGACTTAGGAATCGGGCTTTCTCTGGAGCTGCATAAAGCCCTGCAGCTCCAGCAAAATAAACATGGCCTTACTGCGAAAACCACCAAACAAAAGATAAAAGATAGAACTGTCCATAGGGGTGTGGGATTCGCCCACACAGGTTGTAGCCCAGCCTTCAGCTCCTTCCTGAGCTATGGCTGTCCAGTCAGGAGACCTTGCCTCTCCAAACACAACAACAGAAAAAAATATAGTGACTGAGCATTTAAGCTTGCTCAGCCACACCCTGAGGGGAGGTAGGATGAATGACTTCCCACCCTCTTTGCCATTCACATAAAACCACACCCTTTAAGTGAGTTAACTCCAAACATATAACATGCTGGAGGAAAGTTTGTAGGTTTCAGTTCACACAGGCTAGCAGCCGGAGTGACACATACCTCCCCTCGCATATAACACCAGTGACTCTGTCACATATTCCTCCCCTCTACCCAAAGCCAAGGATTTGGGCACCTTCAGATACCAAACAGGAAATTCTAGAGAGGGCATCAGCGTTCCTGTGTAACTTCCCAGGCCCATGCTCCACATGAAAATTAAAGTGCTGGAGACCTAACAACCATCTAGTTACCAGAGCATTTTTATCCCTCTTTTCCCTCAACCATCTCAAAGGGGCATGGCCTGATACCAGTTTGGACGTCCTGCCTAGTAGGCAATATCTTAGTGTATCTATGGCTCATTTTATGGCTAAGTGCTCCTTTTCTAATACTGAGTAGTTTTTCTCGCAGGACGAGACCTTCTGACTTAGATAGAGGATGGGATGTTGTACCCCATTTATCTCGTGAGAGGGTACGGCTCCTAGGCCAACTTCTGAAGCGCGAATACTGGACCACGAATTCCTTCTTAAAATCTGTTGTGACCAGGACCGGCTGTTACACAGTGCTAGCTTTATCTACTGAAACGCCGTCTCTGTTTCCTTTGTCCACTTTACCATGATTGATCTGGTGCCTTTTAGGAGATCCGTAAGTGACGCTGCTATCATGGCAAAATTTGGGATAAACTGCAGGTAATATCCCACCATTCCCAGGAACACTCTCACTTGCATCTTAGAGAGTGGTTGCGGCCAGGTCTGGATTGCCTCCACTTTATTGACTTGTGGCTTTATTTCGCCTCTCTCAACGACATAGCCCAAGCACTCGCCTTCCTCTTTTCCAACAGCACATTTTCTCAGATTTATAGTAAATCCTGCCTCCCTCAGAGCATTCAGAATGGCCTGTAGTTTAGGTAGTTGACTAGCCCAGTCTGGGCTAAAAACTACAATGTCATCAAGGAAGGCTGCGGCATACTTCTTATGTGGGGCTAGGATCCGATCCATAGCCCTCTGGAAGGTGGCTGGGGCCCCCTGTAGTCCGATCGGCATCCGAGTGTATTGAAAGCAACCATCAGGTGTCGAGAAAGCCGTCTTCTCCTTGGCCGTCTAGGACATGGGGATCTGCCAATAGCCCTTCGTCAGGTCGAGGGTGGTGGTAATATACCTCGCCGGTCCCAGCCTCTCGATGAACTCATCGACGCGGGGCATTGGGTATGCGTCGCACTTGGACACCTCATTCAGCCGGCGGTAGACATTACAAAACCTCCACTCTCCGTTGGGTTTTGTCACGAGGATGATGGGGCTCGACCATCCATTCTTTGACTCGTCTATCACACCGAGGTTCAACATCCTCTTCACCTCAGCCAAGATCACCTCCCGGAGTGCTTCAGGAATCCTGTACGGCTTCAGGTTCACCCTTACATGCCACTCTGTTAGCAAGTTATGTTCTACCCCCAGGGTATGCCCCGGCAACTCTGAGAACAGGTCCCAATTCTGCTGGAGCAGTTCTGGGCTGGCTAAAGGGTCTCCGCTATCAAGACATCTTCCACCTGGGCTTCGGGAGTGGATCCCAGGCAAAGAGTTCCCATGCTTTCTCGATATCGCCACGGCTTGAGCAGGTTTACATGGTACACCTGGTGTGGCTTTCTTCGGCCAGGCTGGGCTTCCTGCGTCTGGATGAGATGTTTCTTCACGATGGGCATCATCTTCGCCATTCTCTCCTGTAACTGGGCAACATGTTTGATGATGCTCCGGTGGGGCGTGACCTTGGCCTCCCAGGTTTCCTTGGCGATGTCTCTTGAATGCCGTCCATACTGGAGCTCAAATGGAGAGAAGCCAGAGGCTTGAGGAACTTCTCTGATTGAGAAAAGTAGAAATGGGAGCAGGTAGTCCCAGTCTCGCCCATCCTTTTCAATGAATTTCCAGAGCATCGCCTTTAAGGTCTTGTTGAAGAGTTCCACTAGCCTGTCCATCTGCGGATGGTAAACTGAGGTCCGAATCTTGGCAATCTGAAGGACTCTTCATAGCTCCTTCATCACTTTGCTCATGAGGAGGGCTCCTTGGTCTGTCAAAATCTCTTTTGGCAGACCTGTCTGAGCAAAAATATGGACTAGCTCTCGGGCTATACTTTTACTGGATGAGTTCCTTAGGGGTACCGCTTCAGGGTACCGGGACGCATAGTCCATGACCACCAGGAAATATTGGTGGCCCTGGGTCGAATTAACTAAGGGACTCACGAGGTCCATGGCAATCCTCTCAAAGGGAACCTCTATCACAGGTAGTGGAACTAAGGGACTATGAAAGTGGGAGGTGGGAGGTGGGCGCAGTTATCTGGCAGGTGGGGCAGGACCTACAATAGTTTAAAATTTTTCGGTAACATCCTGGCCAATAGAACCTCCTCAGTATTCTCTCCTGGGTTTTCTCAACCCCTAGGTGTCCCCCCAGAATATGTGAGTGGGCCATGTCTATTACCCTCCGACGGTATGGCCCTGGAACTAACAGCTGTTCCACTACCTCTTCACCTTTTAGTTTAGTCACCCGGTATAATAGCTCCCCCTTAACTGCAAAGTGTGGGTACCTGGTGTCCGCCCCTGGCTCTTGAGAAACACCATTACTTATAGTAACATTGACCCACGCCCCTTTCAAGGTCAAGTCCCAAACTTGAGCTGACCCAAAGTTCTCTCCGGGCATCTCTAATTCAGGGAGGTTGGCCACCTCGGTGACAGTCTAGTCTTCGTCACCGGCAAGGACACACAGTGGGAACTCATCCACTTCCGATGTCGACCAGGGTATTTCTCTCGGGTCCTGGCTTTTGTCCACATGACTCAGTCTGGATCCTTTCCCTCAAAAGTCCCAAAACATGGGAAAATCACGCCCCAATATGATGTATCAGGTCCTTGACCACCCCGACCTCGTGGGATTGGGTGGAACAGTCTGTTAAGACTGTCACTCTGGCCACCAGGTAGTTCTTGGCATCCCCATGTACTGTATGCTGTGGACGCCCACAGATTTGGTAGGGATCAGCTGGTGAGGAAGGGTGACAATGATTAAGGTTAACAGACTCCCGGAGTCCAACAGCCCCAGAACCATCACTCCATTAACAGAGACGGCACATGCCTGTGGTCCCTCTCTGGATTGACAATCCACACTGCAGGCTGGGTAAGCATAATATGAACATCGTCTGCCTAGGCTGCAGTCCATTGGCTCAGCAGATGTATGACACTGGCCGGCTACGTGTCCTGAATTGTGACACTGCCAACAGATCACATCCTTAACTACAGTCCTTACGGCATCTACAGTGGAAGTTGGCCCCAGTTATGGCTCTGAACCCCTTCCGTGGTGAACCCGCCCCCTTTTGGGCACTCCAGTACAGAGAGGTGACTATGTCGGGTTACCCTAGGGATTTTTCGACCACTTGGTACCTCTCTACCAGGCCCACGAGGTAGTCTGCGTTCCATGGGTCGCCCTGGGCAACCCAAGTCTGCACCGGCCTGGGTAGGGAATGGATGAACCTGTCCATCACCATATGCTCAACCATCTGGGCAGTAGAAGAAGACTCTGGCTGCAGCCACTTCTGGACTAGATGCAGCAAGTCGAACATCTTTGAGCGTGGAGTTTTGTCGCCAGTATACGCCCAGTGGTGGACCCTTTGCGCTCTGACAGATATAGTCACTCCTGAGCGTGCCAAAATCTCAGTTTTTAATTTGGCATATTCCTTTGCATCCTGTAAAGTCAGATCATAATAGGCTTTCTGCAGCTTCTCGGTCAAATATGGCACCAGAACCTCCGCCCACTGCTCCAGCGGCAATCTATCTCGTTCTGCCACCCTCTCAAAAACAGTCAGGAATGCCTCAACATCATCTGCCGAGGTTATCTTCCGTAATGCTCTCCTTATCGTCTTCCTGATGTAGGCATTATCACCTGGACTTGTCTGAGCCATCGCCTTGCCACGGATAGCCTCTGCAAGTAACTTGATCTGCTACTGCTGTTGACGATGCTGATCCTGTTGCTGCTGTTTCTGGAGCTGAACCTGTTGCATCAACAGCTTAGTGGTCTCTTGTTGCTGCTGTAGCTGCTCACGGTGCTGCTGTTGCATGCTTTGCTGGCTCTGCTGCATGCTCTGTTGGCTCTGCAGATGCTGCTGCATGATCTTCTGGCTCTTCACCAGGTGCTTAATTAGTTCTTCCATGCTGTCGGATGTCTCCTGCTGGCTGGCAGCCTTCATCCAGTACATCCATCGGTCTCTGTAGCAGGTACACATGTTCCTGGAATCTTGCATGCACTATCGCACCAACTGTGGTAAGATGACTCACTCGGCCACTTTTGGAAGTAGACTCAGGAGCTGGATTTTCTCTGTAGGCTTTATTGTATGGAATCAGCTCCAGCAAAATAAACATGCCCTTACTGGCAAAACAACAAAATAGAAGATAAATGATAGCACAGTCCAGTATGAGTGTGGGGTTCACCCACACATGTTGTAGCCCTGCCTTCAGCTCCTTCCTGAGCTATCCAGCTGTCCAGTCAGGAGACCTTGCCTCTCCAGACACAACAACAGAACAAAATTAGTGACTGAGCATTTAAGCTTGCTCAGCCACACCCTGAAGGGAGGTAGGGTGAATGACTTCCCAACCTCTTTGCCATGCACATAAAACCACACCCTTTAGGTGAGTTAACTCCCAACATATAACATGCAGGAGGAAAGTTTGTAGGTTTCAGTTCACACAGGCTAGCAGCCGGACTGACACATACCTCCCCTCGCATATAACACCAGTGACTCTGTCAGAATATACACTGCTCAAAAAAATAAAAGGAACACTTAAACAACAGAATATGACTCCAAGTAAATCAAACTTCTGTGAAATCAAACTGTCCACTTAGGAAGCAACACTGATTGACAATCAATTTCACATGATGTTGTGCAAATGGAATAGACAATAGAAGGAAATTATTGGCAATTATCAAGACACCCTCAATAAAGGAGTGGTTCTGCAGGTGGGGACCACAGACCACATCTCAGTACCAATGCTTTCTGGCTGATGTTTTGGTCACTTTTGAATGTTGGTTGTGCTTTCACACTCGTGGTTGCATGAGACGGACTCTGCAACCCACAGAAGTTGCTCAGGTAGAGCAACTCATCCAGGATGGCACATCAATGCAAGCTGTGGCAAGAATGTTTGCTGGGTCTGTCAGCGTAGTGTCCAGAGGCTGGAGGCGCTACCAAGAAACCGGCCTGTACACCAGGAGACGTGGAGGAGGCCATAGGAGGGCAACAACCCAGCAGCAGGACCGCTACCTCCACCTTTGTACAAGGAGGAACAGGAGGAGCACTGCCAGAGCCCTGCAAAATGACCTCCAGCAGGCCCCAAATGTGCATGTGTCAGCACAAATGGTTACAAACCGACTCCGTGAGTGTGGTATGAGGGCCCGACGTCCACAGATGGGGGTTGTGCTCACAGCCCAACACCGTGCAGGACGCTTGGTATTTGCCACAGAACACCAGGATTGGCAAAGTTGCCACCTGCGCCCTGTGCTCTTCACAGCTGAAAGCAGGTTCACACTGAGCACAAGTGACAGACGTGACAGAGTCTGGAGACGCCGTGGAGAGCGATCTGCTGCCTGCAACATCCTTCAGCCTGACCGGTTTGGCAGTGGGTCAGTAATGGTGTGGGTGGCATTTCTTTGGAGGGCCGCACAGCCCTCCATGTGCTCGACAGAGGTAGCCTGACTGCCATTAGGTACCGAGATGAGATCCTCAGACCCCTTGTGAGACCATATGCTGGTGCGGTTGGCCCTAGGTTCCTCCTAATGCAGGACAATGCCAGACCTCATGTGGTTGGAGTGTATCAGCAGTTCCTGCAAGATGAAGGCATTGAAGCTATGGACTGGCTCGCCCATTTCCCAGACCTGAATCCGATTGAGCACATCTGGGACATCATGTCTCGCTCCATTCACCAACGTCACGTAGCACCACAGACTGTCCAGGAGTAGGCGGATGCTTTAGTCCAGGTTTGGGAGGAGATCCCACAGGAGACCATCTGCAACCTCATCAGGAGCATGCCCAGGCGTTGTAGGGAGGTCATACAGCCATGTGGAGGCCACACACAATACTGAGCTTCATTTTGACTTGTTTTAAGGACATTACATCAAAGTTGGATCAGTCTATAGTGTGTTTCTGCACTTTAATTTTGGGGGTGACTCCAAATCCAGGCCTCCATTGGTTAATAAATTTGATTTCCATTGATGATTTTTGTGTAATTTTGTTGTCAGCACATTCAACTTCGTACAGAACAAAGTATTTAATGAGAATATTTTATTCATTCAGATCTAGGATGTGTTATTTGAGTGTTCTCTTTATTTTTTTGAGCAGTGTGTATATATATATATATATATATATATATATATATATATATGTATATATACAGTACAGACCAAAAGTTTGGACACACCTTCTCATTTAAAGATTTTTCTGTATTTTCTTGACTATGAAAATTGTACATTCACACTGAAGGCATCAAAACTATGAATTAACACATGTGGAATTATATACTTAGCAAAAAAGTGTGAAACTACTGAAAATATGTCTTATATTCTAGGTTCTTCAAAGTAGCCACCTTTTGCTTTGATGACTGCTTTGCACACTCTTGGCATTCTCTTGATGAGCTTCAAGAGGTAGTCACCGGAAATGATCTTCCAACAATCTTGAAGGAGTTCTCAGAGATGCTTAGCACTTGTTGGCCCTTTTGCTTTCATTCTGCGGTCCAGCTCACCCCAAACCATCTCGATTGGGTTCAGGTCTGGCGACTGTGGAGGCCCCATCACTCTCCCTCTTGGTCAAATAGCCCTTGCACAGCCTGGAGATGTGTTTGGGGTCATTGTCCTGTTGAAAAATAAATGATGGTCCAACTAAATGCAAACCGGATGGAATAGCATGCCGCTGCAAGATGCTGTGGTAGCCATGATGGTTCAGTATGCCTTCAATTTTGAATAAATCCCCAACAGTGTCACCAGCAAAGCACCCTCACATCATCACACCTCATCCTCCATGCGTCATGGTGGGAAACAGGCATGTAGAGTCCATCCATTCACCTTTTCTGCGTCGCACAAAGACACGGTGTTTGGAACCAAAGATCTCAAATTTGGACTCATCAGACCAAAGCACAGATTTGCAATGGTCTAATGTCCATTCCTTGTGTTCTTTAGCCCAAACAAGACTCTTCTGCTTGTTGCCTGTGCTTAGCAGTGGTTTCCTAGCAGCTATTTTACCATGAAGGCCTGGTGCACAAAGTCTCCTCTTAACAGTTGTTAATGAGATGTGTCTGCTGCTAGAACTCTGTGTGGCATTGACCTGGTCTCTAATCTGAGCTGCTGTTAACCTGCGATTTCTGAGGCTGGTGACTCGGATAAACTTATCCTCAGATGCAGAGGTGACTCTTGGTTTTCCTTTCCTGGGGCGGTCCTCATGTGAGCCAGTTTCTTTCTAGCGCTTGATGGTTTTTGCAACTGCACTTGGGGACAATTTCAAAGTTTTCCCAATTTTTCGTACTGACTGACCTTCATTTCTTAAAGTAATGATGGCCACTTGTTTTTCTTTACTTAGCTGCTTTTTTCTTGCCATAATACAAATTCTAACAGTCTATTCAGTGGGACTATCAGCTGTGTATCCACCTGACTTCTGCACAACACAACTGATGGTCCCAACCCCATTTATAAGGCATGAAATCCCACTTATTAAACCTGACAGGGCACACCTGTGAAGTGAAAACCATTTCCGGTGACTACCTCTTGAAGCTCATCAAGAGAATGCCAAGAGTGTGCAAAGCAATCATCAAAGTAAAAGGTGGTTACTCTGAAGAACCTAGAATATAAGACATATTTTCAGTTGTTTCACACTTTTTTGTTAAGTATATAATTCCACATGTGTTAATTCATAGTTTTGATGCCTTCAGTGTGAATGTACAATTTTCATAGTTATGAAAATACAGAAAAATCTTTAAATGAGAAGGTGTGTCCAAACTTTTGGTCTGTACTGTATAAGTGGCACCCCAGGGGTCTGGTTGCCACAGTGGCATTGCCTCCCTCACAAGAGTTGATGCCATGTCTGGAAGTAAGCAGGGGTCCCCTAATTAGGTTTTGCTAAGCATGCAACAATGTCCTGGCTCCAGACCAGCAAGGGGAGTCCCTCCCCTTGGCAACTGGGATCTGGGGGCGGGGTTAGTTAGACTTAGTGTGAGCAGTTGAAGTGAGGACGTCGACGAGAGAGGAGCTGGGGAGTGGAGCTGCGCGGCAGTTCACCCCAGAAGGAACCAACACAGAGGAACCGGACACGGGAGTCCGAGGCTGTGGGGCACTGAAGGCCCAGCAGCAGAAACTGGAGGGCAGGAGACTGCAGGTCTCCTGGCCCCAGCAGATGCCTGGAGGCTCAGCAGCACCACAGGGCCCAGCACCACCAGGTGGGAGCGATGCATCAGCAAGGCCCGAGCTTCCTGCCATACGGGTGAGCACAAAGACATTGCACTCAGGGACGAGGGCCACCGCACAGCTACAAGCAGAAGGGCCAAAGAAATTAGTGGAAAGGGAATGTAAAGAGAGGAGAGAACAAGGCGCAATGGGTGACTCAGTATTGCAATTTGTAGAGGGGTGTGGGGATGGCTACTAACCTTATGAAGTTGTGCAACTCTGCACAACCCCAGTGTAAAGCTCCACAAGCTCCGCTCTGTTGGTGGCTGTCATCTATTTCCAGCGGCGTTCACAGATCCTGATCTCTTGGTGGTATATCACGTGGTCAGGTTAGTAGCATGTAATGCCGAGATAGACGCCCAGCTTCACCAATACCCCCGGCAGCGTTCCAGAGGGGTTAAGGCAGCGCAGCTTGGAAAACCAGGGTAGTAATTTTAATTAAATTGCTCCCACAGGTGAAAAAACAATAGATTAAAGGCAGCTCTACTGCACCCCAACAGGGGGAAAAGGACAATCAGTGAATATGAATAGCGGTTCCAGAGCGCCAATAACAGGGCAAAAATATTAAAAGGACTGATTTATTAATACACACACAACGCGTTTCGGTGGACACAACCACCTTCATCAGGTGTGACAAGCAGCAAAACAATTGATCCTTATATACATTTGACTAGGTATACAATTACTTAAAAGGGGCGGGGCCAGATACAGAGTAATACCTCTATATTAACCCCTTGAGTTCATATATGCTCAATAGAGTAAAAAGGATTGTTATAAAATAATGCCTAATGAAGCATATAGGGTTCTTATAAAAAGGATTCGCTGTAAAAAAAAAAAAAACTTGTAAATCCTATAATCTTAATACTTCATAGGATATATTGTCATCTACCACCCTATATTTTAGATTATATAAAAAAATAATAATAATAATAATTTTTACATACAACATAAAACAATGCATAAAGTTATAAAATTACAATCAGTTTCTATCATTGTAATTAGGAAAAGTAGACGAAGAAAGGAAAGAGAAAAAAAAAATAAAAATAAAAAAATTCCAAAAAAAATCTCCCCCCCAAAAAAAAAAAAAAAAAAAAATAAAAAATTTTTCTTTAAATTTTTTCTCCTTTCTCTCTCTCCTCCCTCCTCCCCTCCCTCTCTCCTTTCCCCTCTTCCCTCCTTCTCTCTCTCCTCCCCCCTCCTCCTCCATATAAAAGATATATATAATAAATTTGCTAAAATATGAAAACAATTATTTAAAAAGTTGTCTTCTCTATATTAAGGTTCAAACCTTCAGGAGACAAGGTTCCCATTTTGAAAATCCAATAATTTTCACGTGTAATGAGACGATTTAGTCTATCAGGGTGTGTATCAACTATATGATCAATGATAGTTAGTTTTAGGTTATTAGGATTTTTTTGATGTTCTTTTAAGAAATGATTAGAAACGCTATGTAGGGGAAAGCCGTTTCTAATGTTTTGGCGATGTTTATTTAGTCTGGAGTGTATTTCCTGGATAGTGCGGCCAATGTATTGCAGGCCGCAGGTGCACTGGAGCAGATAGATCACATATGAGGACTGACATGTAAGTCTAAAGCGAATGGGATATATCTCTCCAGTGACCGCAGAGACGAATGTTTTGCCTCCGTTATCAATGGATTGACAGCATAAGCATTTAGGGACATTACATTTATAACATCCATTATTGCTAATAGGAGCTGAATGGTTCGGTCTTCTACCAATTGTTGTATTGCTAGGGGCTATATAGTTTCCTAGATTTTTACTCCTCCGATATATGACATGAGGAAATTCCGGTAAATGACCAGTTAATATTGGATCATTACTTAAAATGAACCAGTATTTTTTTAATAAACTGGATAACACTTGCGTAGGTTTACCATAAGTAGTAATCAGATTTAAACTGAAATCGTTGTTTGGCTCTTGGCTGGTATTCTTGGATTTGTTGATACACAGGTTCTGTGATAGGGATCTAGTTTTGGAGAAAGCATCCTCTAATAATTTCCGGGGGTATCCCTTAGCTCTAAAACGTTTTTGTAAAACCTTAGATTCCAGAAAAAAATCCGAATCATGTGTACAATTTTTTCTGACACGCCAATATTGACCATATGGAATATTTCTAATCCAGCTGGGTAGATGGCCACTGTCAAATTCAAGATAGCTATTTACATCCACTTCCTTAAAGTGGGTAGATGTGGATATTTTACCCGAATTGTCTATATTTATCTGAAGGTCAAGATATTGAATATTACTCTCAGATATGGTAGAGGTAAAGGAAAGACCCCAGTCGTTAGAGTTTAATTCATCAATAAATTTGGCAGCCTCCACAGTATTTCCCCTCCATATGATAAACAGATCATCTATAAAGCGGCGGTACATAACGATGGGTTTATCGGCGCCGAGGGATTGCGCGATGTGGATAGACTCGAATGCCCCCATATATAGATTTGCATAACTGGGGGCAAACCTCGTCCCCATCGCGCAGCCCCTCAGCTGCCGATACATCACCCCCTCAAAAGAAAATACATTGTTCTCAAGAATGAAAGTTATACCCCTCAATAAAAAGTTTTTTTGAGGATCTTGTAAGTTAGGGTCCTCATCTAGGAATATTTTAATTGCCTGTAAACCCAATACATGTGTGATATTGGAATAAAGAGAGCTTATATTGAGTGTAATAAGAAGACAGCCTGGAAGAGGGGGTAATTCTCTCAATATTGTAATTAAATGTGTAGAATCCTTTAAATGAGAATCTAGGGATAAAACGTACTTCTGTAAAAAAAGATCAATATAGTGGGATAAGTTGGATGTGATAGAATTAATACCAGAAATAATAGGACGTCCAGGGGGATTAAATTTATCTTTATGAATTTTGGGTAAAAAATAAAAATAAGGGACTTTGAATTTTTTAATGTCTAAAAAGGATTTTTCTTTTTTATTGAGGAAGCCAGCTGTAGAGGCCCCTGCTACAAGTCCTTTGTACTCCAAAAAAATGGTTACAGATGGGTCTGCTTCTAATTTCACGTAGTAGTTTGAGTCGTCTAAGATTCTGAGGCCCTCCTTGATGTACCAGCCCCTGTTCATTATCACAGTCCCCCCTCCCTTATCTGCTCTCTTTATAATTATTTCTTTATTATCCTGAAGGGTTTTTAATGCACATTTCTCCTGGTAGCTCAAGTTGTTCACTTTTTTTGAAATTGGGGGGAATGTCCTAAGGTCCCTCAAAATTAATTGTTGGAAAGTTTCAAGGTGTGAACCTTTGTGATGTAATGGATAGAAATTATTTTTCCCCTTCACATTTACATGAGTGAAAGGGTCCAGTAATGGGGGGGCTGGTATATTAGATTCTTGAATGGAGGGGGATACTGTTGAGCATGAACTAATAGGATGTGATTTTCTCTTATCTTCCAATAGAAAATGCCTTTTTAGTGTCAATTTCCTTATAAATTCATTTAAATCACAGAACAAAGTGAAATTATTAAATGGGACAGCTGGACAGAAAGATAATCCTCGACCTAACAAGGATCGTTCAGCTTCAGATAGCACATAGCTAGAAATATTAAAAATACCCCCACAACCGATAGGGGTTTCTATCTGCAGGGAATTTGTATTCTGGTTCATTGGCAAGATTTCATTTTCTTTATATTTGGATTGTGTCTCAATTTCGGCATTTGGACTATTTTTGTTATTGAGGCCTCAGGTTTTTCCACTCCCTCTACATCCCCTAAATTTCTTTTTCGTTTTGGACAACGTCCGGGGACCACGTGAAAAAAATGTGTAATTTTCGTTTTATTAGTTTGAGATGCAACTGCATTCTGTGTTTGAGGATTTATCAAGATACTATTTTCATTCCAAATCGGAGATAATTCCAAGGATGTCATTCTGTTTATAGGGGGTTTTATGTGGTTTATACCACTTGTTTTATCAGAGGGTCTCCCTTGATTAAAAATATTCAGTGTATCCGCTAACGGGATCTGTCCAGATAACTCCCCAGCAATAGGAATCTGTATTGCACTAGAAAGCTCTGAGATATTAGATCCACTATGGGATATCTCCTGTGTGTTAATATGTAATGTGAAGTTCAGTTCATCAATATCTGCTAGATTCTCATTTAAAGGATTCTACACATTTAATTAGACTATTGAGAGAATTACCCCCTCTTCCAGGCTGTCTTCTTATTACACTCGATATAAGCTCTCTTTATTCCAATATCACACATGTATTGGGTTTACAGGCAATTAAAATATTCCTAGATGAGGACCCTAACTTACAAGATCCTCAAAAAAACTTTTTATTGAGGGGTATAACTTTCATTCTTGAGAACAATGTATTTTCTTTTGAGGGGGTGATGTATCGGCAGCTGAGGGGCTGCGCGATGGGGACGAGGTTTGCCCCCAGTTATGCAAATCTATATATGGGGGCATTCGAGTCTATCCACATCGCGCAATCCCTCGGCGTCGATAAACCCATCGTTATGTACCGCCGCTTTATAGATGATCTGTTTATCATATGGAGGGGAAATACTGTGGAGGCTGCCAAATTTATTGATGAATTAAACTCTAACGACTGGGGTCTTTCCTTTACCTCTACCATATCTGAGAGTAATATTCAATATCTTGACCTTCAGATAAATATAGACAATTCGGGTAAAATATCCACATCTACCCACTTTAAGGAAGTGGATGTAAATAGCTATCTTGAATTTGACAGTGGCCATCTACCCAGCTGGAGTAGAAATATTCCATATGGTCAATATTGGCGTGTCAGAAAAAATTGTACACATGATTCGGATTTTTTTCTGGAATCTAAGGTTTTACAAAAACGTTTTAGAGCTAAGGGATACCCCCGGAAATTATTAGAGGATGCTTTCTCCAAAACTAGATCCCTATCACAGAACCTGTGTATCAACAAATCCAAGAATACCAGCCAAGAGCCAAACAACGATTTCAGTTTAAATCTGATTACTACTTATGGTAAACCTACGCAAGTGTTATCCAGTTTATTAAAAAAATACTGGTTCATTTTAAGTAATGATCCAATATTAACTGGTCATTTACCGGAATTTCCTCATGTCATATATCGGAGGAGTAAAAATCTAGGAAACTATATAGCCCCTAGCAATACAACAATTGGTAGAAGACCGAACCATTCAGCTCCTATTAGCAATAATGGATGTTATAAATGTAATGTCCCTAAATGCTTATGACGCGCCCCTGGGACTGTGCTGAGTGGCGTTGCGCACGCGGGGGCCTACCTGGAGCCAGGTCCGATAGGGGTAGTAGTCTCGTGGCGGTGACCCGGTCCGTGCCCAGGGAGTCAAACTAAGTGGCGGTGCTTGGCATAAGATGTTATATTGTTCGACTACGCCACCCGTTGAATGCGGTCATGAGACCGCCGCTGCAGGGCAGACCGCTGAGGCCGGTGGTACGGTCGTGCAGCGTCGATGGTATAACCCCCAACGGGAGGGGTATGGCCTCAGGGCAGCGGACGTGGATGATGAAACACTCAGAGACGGTGCGGTGTAATTCAGGGTCTTTACTGGTGGCAAAGATAGACCCTCCCGGAGTACTGGCTAGCGATCGGGGCCTGGTCAGTCCGTGAGCAGATGGGATCTCCCCTGGCCAGGCGGAGTTGTAGGCCTCCCCAACTAATTGTACTCTTCTGGCTACCTTGCTAGAGGCGGGTAAAAGTAGCCCACGTCCCTGAGTGTACCGTGTGGTGCTCACCCGTATGGCCGGTGACTCGGGGCCTTCTGGTAGCTTCCGCTTCACGACGGCGGTGCTGGTCCCTTGCGTGTGACCGTGCCTTCGGGTTTCTTGGCCAGAGGACCTGAAATCCCCTGCCGGTCGGTTTCTGCTGCTGGGTAAGGATTAGTCCCCACAGCCTCGGACTCCGGGTCCGGTGAGAACTCTTCAATCAGGGCGAGCTCTACAGCTTCCAGCCCCTGACCTCTTTTAGCACGGCTCCCACAGAGCTCCTGATCTCTCTTTCCCTATAGCTGCCTCACTCCAGACCAGACAGTGTCTCAGTCTGGGACTCCTCTTCTTCTCTTTTTCTCCTCTAACCCTGCCTCAGCCCCAGTTTATATAGGGGAAGTTCTTCCCCTCCCAGGACTGGGCAGGAGGTGTGGCATGCTTAGGATTCCTGACCAGGAGACCTCCCACCTGCTCTCAGACGTAATATTGCTATTACTGTGGAAACCAGACCCCTGGGGTGCCACACTTATGCTGTCAATCCATTGATAACGGAGCCAAAACATTAGTCTCTGCGGTCACTGGAGAGATATATCCCATTCGCTTTAGACTTACATGTCAGTCCTCATTTGTGATCTATCTGCTCCAGTGCACCTGCGGCCTGCAATACATTGGCCGCACTATCCAGGAAATGCACTCAAGATTAAATAAACATCGCCAAAACATTAGAAACGGCTTTCCCCTACATAGTGTTTCTAATCATTTCTTAAAAGAACATCAAAAAAATCCTAATAACCTAAAACTAACTATCATTGATCATATAGTTGATACACACCCTGATAGACTAAATCGTCTCATTACACGTGAAAATTATTGGATTTTCAAAATGGGAACCTTGTCTCCTGAAGGTTTGAACCTTAATATAGAGAAGACAACTTTTTAAATAATTGTTTTCATATTTTAGCAAATTTATTATATATATCTTTTATATGGAGGAGGAGGGGGGAGGAGAGAGAGAAGGAGGGAAGAGGGGAAAGGAGAGAGGGAGGGGAGGAGGGAGGAGAGAGAGAAAGGAGAAAAAATTTAAAGAAAAAATTTTTTTATTTTTTTTATTTTATTTATTTATTTTCTTTTGGGGGATTTTTTTTGGAATTTTTTTATTTATTTATTTTTTTTATTTATTTATTTTTTTTTTCTCTTTCCTTTCTTCGTCTACTTTTCCTAATTACAATGATAGAAACTGATTGTAATTTTATAACTTTATATTTATGCATTGTTTTATGTTGTATGTAAAAATTATTATTATTATTATTTTTTTATATAATCTAAAATATAGGGTGGTAGATGACAATATATCCTATGAAGTATTAAGATTATAGGATTCACAAGTTTTTTTTTTTTTACAGCGAATCCTTTTTATAAGAACCCTATATGCTTCATTAGGCATTATTTTATAACAATCCTTTTTACTCTATTGAGCATATATGAACTCAAGGGGTTAATATAGAGGTATTACTCTGTATCTGGCCCCGCCCCTTTTAAGTAATTGTATATCTAGTCAAATGTATATAAGGATCAATTGTTTTGCTGCTTGTCACACCTGATGAAGGTGGCTGTGTCCACCGAAACGCGTTGTGTGTGTATTAATAAATCAGTCCTTTTAATATTTTTGCCCTGTTATTGGCGCTCTGGTACCGCTATTCATATTCACTGATAGTGGAAAGGGAAGGCCTCCAACTTCACCTGTTGAGGTGGATTCCTTACTTGCTTCCAGGCTGCCCAGACTCCCACTTCTAGCCAGTACCCTAGTCCCGGTTTGCCTAATCACCGCCAGTAAAGATAAGAGGAAACTGCCATTAAGTTGTGGAATGATTATTGCTGCACCATCAAACCCTGCACTACAACGCCCAGCATCACCTATAACATCTACACTGTGTTCCAAATTATTATGCAAATAATATTTTCTCAGATTTTCCCAAATTACCTATATGAATTGCAGTCATTGTAATTTTCCAGTCAAATAACTATTAGAGTACAATTGAAAGGTTTTTGTACAAACTGCCTATGGTAACAGTATATTTAAAAAAAAATAAAAAACTCAAACTGCACTCAAAATGCATGTTCCAAATTATTATGCACAGCAGAGTTTTCAACCTTTTCATTTTAATAAAGAACAAAAAAATGGTCATTTTTGAAATTATAAGCATTAGCAGGTTATTACAAACTGAAACCAAACAGTTTTCAACTCAAAACTTTATTCTAGGTGATGTTACATTTGCACATAGGACCCCTTGTTCGAAAGGAGCTTCTGAACTCTCTCGTCCATTGAATTTGTCAGGTTTTGGATGGTTTCTGCTTTAATTGTTTTGCATGAGGACAGAATACCCTCCCAGAGCTGTTACTTAGATGTGAACTGCCTCCCGCCATCATAGACACTCCTTTTGATGATGCTCCAGAGGTTCTCAATGCGGTTGAGGTCAGGGGAGCATGGGTGCCACACCATAAGTTTTTCCCCTTTTATGCCCATAGCAGCCAGAGATGCAGATGTGTTATGTGCAGCATGAGACGGGGCATTATCATGCATGAAAATGATCTTGCTGCGGAATACACGGTTCTTCTTCTTGAACCATGGAAGGAAGTGCTGTTTGAGAAACTCAACAAACATTATGGAGTTCATCTTTACCCCTTCAGGGATCCTAAAAGGGCCGACAATCTCTCTCCCCATGATTCCAGCCCAAAACATTACTCCACCTCCTCCTTGTTAGCGCCGTAGCCGTGTTTGCATGGGGTGTCCATCAACCAGCCATCCTCCACTCCATCCATCTGGACCATCGAGATCATTTCATGCATGACAATGCCTCGACTCATGCTGCATATAACACATCTGCATCTCTGGCTGCTATGGGCATAAAAGGGGACAAACTTATGGTGTGGCACCCATGCTCCCCTGACCTCAACCCCATTGAGAACCTCTGGAGCATCATCAAAAGGAGTGTCTATGATGGCGGGAGGCAATTCACATCTAAGCAACAGCTCTGGGAGGGTATTCTGTCCTCATGCAAAACAATTAAAGCAGAAACCATCCAAAACCTGACAAATTCAATGGATGAGAGAGTTCAGAAGTTCCTTTCGAACAAGGGGTCCTATGTGCAAATGTAACATCACCTAGAATAAAGTTTTGAGTTGAAAACTGTTTGATTTCAGTTTGTAATAACCTGCTAAAGCTTATAATTTCAAAAATGACCATTTTTTTGTTCTTTATTAAAATGAAAAGGTTGAAAACTCTGCTGTGCATAATAATTTGGAACATGCATTTTGAGTGCAGTTTGAGTTTTTTATTTTTTTAAAAATATACTGTAATCATAGGCAGTTTGTACAAAAACCTTTCAATTGTACTCTAATAGTTATTTGACTGGAAAATTACAATGACTGCAATTCATATTGGTAATTTGGGAAAATCTGAGAAAATATTATTTGCATAATAATTTGGAACACAGTGTACACTGCCCTGGAGCTAAGCTCTACCTGTGGAGAGCCACACCAGCTTTGCTGCACTATCATCAGCTCCAGAGGACCTGCTCCCTTTAGCCGCATACCACAGGTGGCGTCGCGAACTTTGTACATAAAAACTATAAAATCCCCTTTTTACTGACCGTCCTGGGTCACGGACCGGGTCACCGCCACTGTGACATCACCCCTAGCAACGACCGGCCCGGCACCGAGTAGCCCACAGCCCAGGGGGCGCGTCATTTTGGCGTCACGAACAGGATTCACGAAGCCCGGTATAACCGGGTCCTGTGTGCCAGAGACTTTACTAAATGGTGTTATCACGTGGTTTGCCGCCCGCCGAGGAAAAGCAAGAGGCCCGATCCGGAACTGCTGCAGATAGTTTTAAATTTACATCTTGCGTTTCTTTCAAATATCGGAGAAGTCTCTTAACATCATTCCAGTCTCTTTGGCGCGGTTTTTCCACATATCTGCAAAGGATTCCAACTGTTGTTGTAATATCCGGTCGAGTCATAGTTGATATGTATAGAAGTGCCCCCACTGCCTGACGATATTTCTCATTGTTAGGCAACAGGTCATCTTCTCCTTCCAGCTTCAGGTAGGATGGTTCCATTGGGGTTGATATACCCTTGGCCTCTGACATTTTAAACTGATTCAGAATCAAATTAATTTTTGCACTTTGGTTTAGAAGAAAACTTCCATCTTCCTCTCTCTGGATTTGGATTCCTAGATAATATGTCACACTCCCAAGGTCTTTTGTTTCAAAGTGCTGATTCAGAATTTCTGTCATTTTTCCAATTTCTGCGTCGTCTTGATGAACAACAATCACGTCGTCCACATATAAGAGAATATACATCCACTTTCCATCTGTATATTTTGTGTATAAGCACGGATCTGCTTGACCTCTTTTAAATCCTTCTTCCAACAAGACTTTATTCATCTTGGTGTTCCATGCTCTTGCTGATTGCTTAAGACCATAGAGAGATTTTTGTAGTTTGCAAACAAGATTCTCTTCACCTCCTTTTACATAACCTTCAGGTTGAGTCATGTATAAGTCCTCCTCAATGTCACCATTTAGAAAGGCAGTTTTTATATCCAAATGCCTGACATACATCTTTTGTAGAGCAGCTACAGCTTACAAAGCTCTGAACGTGGTCTGTTTAGCGACTGGAGCAAATGTAGCATCGTAATCTTCGCCATACTTTTGAGAATATCCTTTTGCGACCAACCTTGCTTTGAATCTGTGGACTTTACCTTCAGAGTCATATTTGGTTTTGAAGACCCACTTGCACTTGATTGCCTTTTTGCCCTGTGGTAGCTTGGTGAGTTTCCAAGTTTGGAGTTGATGAAGTGATTTGATTTCCTCATTAGCGGCATCGATCCACTTTGTTCTTTCATGGACAGGTAGTGCTTGCATTTCATTCCATGACTGCGGCTCTGATTCAGGTAGTGTCTTGACAATGTAGGATAGACGTTTAGCTGGTATACCTTTGTTTGATCTTGACGATCTCCTGATTTCAGATTCACCTGATTTTTCTGTTGTTCCTTCATTAGTTGAAGAATCCAGCCAGACCTCTACATCCTCTTTGTTGCTGTCTTGTAATTGTGACTTCAGCTGGACTACTGGAGTGATGTCACAAAACTTGGGTGATACAAAGTTCTCATCAATCACTACATCTCTACTTATTGTGATCTTGTTTGTTTCTCGGTGTAGAATCCTATAACCTTTCTGAGTTTCGCTGTAGCCTACCAGG
Source organism: Phyllobates terribilis (assembly GCF_046119375.1). Taxonomy (NCBI): domain Eukaryota; kingdom Metazoa; phylum Chordata; class Amphibia; order Anura; family Dendrobatidae; genus Phyllobates; species Phyllobates terribilis. The sequence continues at coordinate 209,397,892 of NW_027362769.1, read as the reverse complement.
ATACCTTCCTTAGCATGAGATTCCCACTTAGTTCGCTTTTCTTTGGGAACATGTACAAATGCTTTACTTCCGAATATTCTTATGTGATGTAGTTTGGCTTTCTGCTATTCCATTGCTCAAATGGAGTTTTCTCTGTAGCTTTACCTGGTAGTCTGTTCTGAAGATAGCAAGCTGTCATGATTGCTTCACCCCAATATGCTGTGGGCAGATTTGCATCAAATAACATGCTTCTTCCACTTTCACATAGTGTTCGGTTCCTTCTTTCCGCGACACCATTTTGCTCTGGGTTGTACGGTACAGTGGTCTGAAATAGGATTCCATTTTTCTTTAAAATGCTCTGTGTCTCATTACTTGTATATTCAGTCCCATTATCTGCACGTAGAATCTTTGGCATTCTTCCAAATTTATTATATACTTCAGCTAGGTATATTTCAAGTTTCTCTGGAACTTCCTTCTTGCTGTGAAGCAGGTGGACAACTGTATATCTTGAATGATCATCAATAAATGTGAGAAAATATCTCTTCTTCCCTGGAGTCAGAGTGCTCATTGGACCACAGACATCTGTGTGTATTATATCTAGTGGCTGTGCTGTTGTTGTACTAATTCTCTTAGGAAAAGCTTTCCTAGACATTTTCCCTTTGATGCAGCTAGTACACTTCATTGTCTGGTTACATAGATCAATTGTAATATCCTCAGCTAGTTGCTTTTGGACTAACTTTCTTATTGCTTCTGGGTCTCTGTGTGCCAGACGCCTATGCCACACATGAATACAGTTTTTATGCTCTTCTTGTTGCGCTGTATACACACACTCTTTGCATTTCAGCTGATAAAGTTCATCTGTGATGTTTCCCTCTGCTAGTGTGTGACCTTCCTTTGAGATGATGCAGCTATCATGCTTAAATGTAACTTCATTTCCTTGTTTTGTGAGTTTCCTCGCAGATAGTAGATTACTTTCAAGACTAGGCACATACAGCATATCCTTTACTGGGATCTTCCTGCTTTGTTTTGGTGAGATTTGACAATCAATATAACCATCTCCTATGCCTTCTGAAGTCATGTACTGACCATTAGCCATAATCACTTTCTCTGATTTACTTTGGTCAAGCTTAGAAAAGAAGTCTCTGTTATTAGTCATGTGACTAGTTACTCCAGAGTCTATACACCATGCATGCTTTGATGTATTTGCACTGACAGTAAATGCAGTTTCAGTATTCACAGAATCATTTTCTCCAGATACAGAACTTTTAACCCTTAGATGACTGCTTTGCTTTTTCAGATGATTCATTCTAGCTTTCCAGACTCTGCAGTCAGCTTTCAAATGTCCTGATTTCTTGCAAACAAAACATTCACGTGTTTCTTTTGTGTGCTTCCTGTTATCAGTTAGGTTTTGTGTCTGTAAAGCAGATTCTGTGTTGCATATCCTACTGTTTATACCTTCTGCCTTTCGCTTATATTCATCTATGAGCTTCCCCCTGACATACTCCAGTGTTAGCTCATCATCTGGACGCGCATCTAGTGCGGTTACAAGCGTATCATAGTTCTCTGGAAGGCCACTAAGCAGTAATGCGGCCACATAAAAGTCATTTAAATCTGCCCCAATTCCTCTCAGGCATTCTACAACTTCCAGAACACTTCTTATGTAATCCTGCATATCCTGGCCTTTCTGTAGCTTAGACTGGTACAGCTTTCTCATGAGATAGAGCTTATTGCTTAAATTTATCCTCTCATGTACCTTTTGCAACTGCTCCCACATTTCCTTTGCAGTATTACATTTACACACATGCACAATCTGGTCATCATCTATACTGAGTGATATGGTACTTTGTGCTTTCTGATCCATCTCTGTCCACTCCTGTGGCACTGGGTCAGGTTTAAACTCCTGTGTGTATTTCCACGTACCTTCTCTTATCAGCAGCATTTTCACTTTGAATTTCCAGGATTGATAATTCTGGTTAGTGAGGCTTGGCACTGTAAATTTCATGGAGCTGCTGCTGCTGGTGGCCATCTTTGCTTCTTCTCAGTTTGCTGTCTTTCTTTCTTTTCTTTCCTCTGTGTTCTGGGGATCTGTGACTCTGGGAACTCTGGGGACTCTGGTACATCAGGTACATCTGGGCCCATAATCTGTTAGCAGAGGATTAATCTGCGTGACATCCAGAGTTTAGAACACAGAATGTAGGTTTCTTCATATCCAGCATAGGCACAGCATGGAGTCTGGTGTTACTGCAGCATGAGGAGAAATCAAAGACATATAACAACAATACAGGAAGAGAAGGAGGGGGCATCCTGTCTGTGTGAGTTTTTTTTTTTTTAAAACACAACTTTGTTAACAACCTCATAATATGCACAACATATGAAACAGCACACTAGTTGTTGCAATACACATACAGATTAATATGTATTATTCCAACATATACTTTGTTAATTTCAAGCCAATTTTCGCACAAATCTACAGATAGCTTGGGAGTAGGGAATAGTTGTGATTGCAGTCCTTTTAAGAACTAAGTTACATCATTTCCTACGACTTTTATCAGGCAGGTCTGTGCTCTTAAATAGATAGGTTGAGAGTAAAGACTAATTGTAATTGCAGTCCTTTTCAGGGCTAGGTTACATCAGTTCCTATCACTTTTATCAGGCAGGTCTGTGCTCTTAAATAGATAGGTTGGGAGTAAAGACTAATTGTAATTGCAGTCCATTTGAGGGCTAGGTTACATCAGTTCCTATCACTTTTTGCCAGGCAGGTCTGTTTTAGCGCTGTGCAAGTTTTTTTCACAGCATTTGGCTAAATCTAGCAAAGCAAATCCTTTTTGGCCTCTTGCAGTGTGTGTTAGTCAGTGGAGTAGCCTATCTGTGTTGCAAGCTACACCACCTGTGTATAGAATACCAATTTTTTTACTGCACCTAGTGAAGTAAAACCTTTTGGGCATGGCATAATTCTATTAGTCCATCTATACTAACCTCCACCAGGTTGCAAATTCAAAATAATTTTTATCTGCATCTAGCTCTGAAAAAATATGTCAGCTTGTAGCAGTGTGTGAGAACTGTTCTATTAGTCCATCTATACTAACCTTCACCAGGTTGCAAATTCAATATAATTTTTTCTGCATCTAGCTCTGAAAAAATATTTCAGCTTGTAGCAGTGTGTGGGACTTGTTCTATTAGTCCATCTATACTAACCTCCACCAGGTTGCAAATTCAATATAATTTTTTTCTGCATCTAGCTCTGAAAAAATATTTTGGCTTGTAGCAGTGTGTGGGACTTGTTCTATTAGTCCATCTATACTAACCTCCACCAGGTTGCAAATTCAATATAATTTTTTCTGCATCTAGCTCTGAAAAAATATTTCGGCTTGTAGCAGTGTGTGGGACTTGTTCTATTAGTCCATCTATACTAACCTCCACCAGGTTGCAAATTCAATATAATTTTTATCTGCATCTAGCTCTGAAAAAATATTTGGGCTTCGGCTTGTAGCAGTGTGTGGGACTTGTTCTATTAGTCCATCTATACTAACCTCCACGAGGCTGCAAATTCAAAATAATTTTTATCTGCATCTAGCTCTGAAAAAATATTTCGGCTTGTAGCAGTGTGTGGGACTTGTTCTATTAGTCCATTATTACTAACCTCCACCAGGTAGCAAATTCAATATAATTTTTTTCTGCATCTAGCTCTGAAAAAATATTTCGGCTTGTAGCAGTGTGTGGGACTTGTTCTATTAGTCCATCTATACTAACCTCCACCAGGTTGCAAATTCAATATACTTTTTTTCTGCATCTAGCTCTTAAAAATATTTCGGCTTGTAGCAGTGTGTGGGACTTGTTCTATTAGTCCATCTATACTAACCTCCACCAGGTTGCAAATTCAAAATAATTTTTATCTGCAGCTAGCTCTGAAAAAATATTTCGGTTTGTAGCAGTGTGTGGGACTTGTTCTATTAGTCCATCTATACTAACCTCCACCAGGTAGCAAATTCAATATAATTTTTTTCTGGATCTAGCTCTGAAAAAATATTTTGGCTTGTAGCAGTGTGTGGGACTTGTTCTATTATTCCATCTATACTAACCTCCACCAGGTTGCAAATTCAATATAATTTTTTTCTGGATCTAGCTCTGAAAAAATATTTCGGCTTGTAGCAATGTGTGGGACTTGTTCTATTAGTCCATCTATACTAACCTCCACCAGGTTGCAAATTCAATATAATTTTTTTCTGCATCTAGCTCTGAAAAAATATTTCGGCTTGTAGCAGTATGTGGGACTTGTTCTATTAGTCCATCTATACTAACCTCCACCAGGTTGCAAATTCAATATAATTTTTTTCTGCATCAAGCTCTGAAAAAATATTTCAGCTTGTAGCAGTGTGTGGGACTTGTTCTATTAGTCCATCTATACTAACCTCCACCAGGTTGCAAATTCAATATAATTTTTTTCTGCATCTAGCTCTGAAAAAATATTTCGGCTTGTAGCAGTGTGTGGGACTTGTTCTATTAGTCCATCTATACTAACCTCCACCAGGTTGCAAATTCAATATAATTGTTATCTGCATCTAGCTCTGAAAAAATATTTGGGCTTCGGCTTGTAGTAGTGTGTGGGACTTGTTCTATTAGTCCATCTATACTAACCTCCACCAGGTTGCAAATTCAAAATAATTTTTATCTGCATCTAGCTCTGAAAATATATTTCGGCTTGTAGCAGTGTGTGGGACTTGTTTTATTAGTCCATCTATACTAACCTCCACCAGGTTGCAAATTCAATATAATTTTTTTCTGCATCTAACTCTGAAAAAATATTTCGGCTTGTAGCAGTGTGTGGGACTTGTTCTATTAGTCCATCTATTCTAACCTCCACCAGGTTGCAAATTCAATATAATTTTTTTCTGCATCTAGCTCTGAAAAAATATTTCGGCTTGTAGCAGTGTGTGGGACTTGTTCTATTAGTCCATCTATACTAACCTCCACCAGGTTGCAAATTCAATATAATTTTTATCTGCATCTAGCTCTGAAAAAATATTTGGGCTTCGGCTTGTAGCAGTGTGTGGGACTTGTTCTATTAGTCCATCTATACTAACCTCCACCAGGTTGCAAATTCAAAATAATTTTTTTATGCATCTAGCTCTGAAAAAATATTTCAGCTTGTAGCAGTGTGTGGGACTTGTTCTATTAGTCCATCTATACTAACCTCCACCAGGTTGCAAATTCAATATAATTTTTTTCTGCATCTAGCTCTGAAAAAATATTTCGGCTTGTAGCAGTGTGTGGGACTTGTTCTATTAGTCCATCTATACTAACCTCCACCAGGTTGCAAATTCAATATAATTGTTATCTGCATCTAGCTCTGAAAAAATATTTGGGCTTCGGCTTGTAGTAGTGTGTGGGACTTGTTCTATTAGTCCATCTATACTAACCTCCACCAGGTTGCAAATTCAAAATAATTTTTATCTGGATCTAGCTCTGAAAAAATATTTCAGCTTGTAGCAGTGTGTGGGACTTGTTCTATTAGTCCATCTATACTAACCTCCACCAGGTTGCAAATTCAATATAATTTTTTTCTGCATCTAGCTCTGAAAAAATATTTCGGCTTGTAGCAGTGTGTGGGACTTGTTCTATTAGTCCATCTATACTAACCTCCACCAGGTTGCAAATTCAATATAATTTTTTTCTGCATCTAGCTCTGAAAAAATATTTCGGCTTGTAGCAGTGTGTGGGACTTGTTCTATTAGTCCATCTATACTAACCTCCACCAGGTTGCAAATACAATATAATTGTTATCTGCATCTAGCTCTGAAAAAATATTTGGGCTTCGGCTTGTAGTAGTGTGTGGGACTTGTTCTATTAGTCCATATATACTAACCTCCACCAGGTTGCAAATTCAAAATAATTTTTATCTGCATCTAGCTCTGAAAATATATTTCGGCTTGTAGCAGTGTGTGGGACTTGTTTTATTAGTCCATCTATACTAACCTCCACCAGGTTGCAAATTCAATATAATTTTTTTCTGGATCTAACTCTGAAAAAATATTTCGGCTTGTAGCAGTGTGTGGGACTTGTTCTATTAGTTCATCTTTTCTAACCTCCACCAGGTTGCAAATTCAATATAATTTTTTTCTGCATCTAGTTCAGAAAAAATATTTCGGCTTGTAGCAGTGTGTGGGACTTGTTCTATTAGTCCATCTATACTAACCTCCACCAGGTTGCAAATTCAATATAATTTTTAGCTGCATCTAGCTCTGAAAAAATATTTGGGCTTCGGCTTGTAGCAGTGTGTGGGACTTGTTCTATTAGTCCATCTATACTAACCTCCACCAGGTTGCAAATACAAAATAATTTTTTTCTGCATCTAGCTCTGAAAAAATATTTCAGCTTGTAGCAGTGTGTGGGACTTGTTCTATTAGTCCATCTATACTAACCTCCACCAGGTTGCAAATTCAATATAATTTTTTTCTGCATCTAGCTCTGAAAAAATATTTCGGCTTGTAGCAGTGTGTGGGACTTGTTCTATTAGTCCATCTATACTAACCTCCACCAGGTTGCAAATTCAATATAATTGTTATCTGCATCTAGCTCTGAAAAAATATTTGGGATTCGGCTTGTAGTAGTGTGTGGGACTTGTTCTATTAGTCCATCTATACTAACCTCCACCAGGATGCAAATTCAAAATAATTGTTATCTGCATCTAGCTCTGAAAAAATATTTGGGCTTCGGCTTGTAGTAGTGTGTGGGACTTGTTCTATTAGTCCATCTATACTAACCTCCACCAGGTTGCAAATTCAAAATAATTTTTATCTGGATCTAGCTCTGAAAAAATATTTCAGCTTGTAGCAGTGTGTGGGACTTGTTCTATTAGTCCATCTATACTAACCTCCACCAGGTTGCAAATTCAATATAATTTTTTTCTGCATCTAGCTCTGAAAAAATATTTCGGCTTGTAGCAGTGTGTGGGACTTGTTCTATTAGTCCATCTATAATAACCTCCACCAGGTTGCAAATCCAATATAATTTTTTTCTGCATCTAGCTCTGAAAAAATATTTCGGCTTGTAGCAGTGTGTGGGACTTGTTCTATTAGTCCATCTATACTAACCTCCACCAGGTTGCAAATTCAATATAATTGTTATCTGCATCTAGCTCTGAAAAAATATTTGGGCTTCGGCTTGTAGTAGTGTGTGGGACTTGTTCTATTAGTCCATCTATACTAACCTCCACCAGGTTGCAAATTCAAAATAATTTTTATCTGCATCTAGCTCTGAAAATATATTTCGGCTTGTAGCAGTGTGTGGGACTTGTTTTATTAGTCCATCTATACTAACCTCCACCAGGTTGCAAATTCAATATAATTTTTTTCTGGATCTAACTCTGAAAAAATATTTCGGCTTGTAGCAGTGTGTGGGACTTGTTCTATTAGTTCATCTATTCTAACCTCCACCAGGTTGCAAATTCAATATAATGTTTTTCTGCATCTAGCTCAGAAAAAATATTTTGGATTGTAGCAGTGTGTGGGACTTGTTCTATTAGTCCATCTATACTAACCTCCACCAGGTTGCAAATTCAATATAATTTTTATCTGCATCTAGCTCTGAAAAAATATTTGGGCTTCGGCTTGTAGCAGTGTGTGGGACTTGTTCTATTAGTCCATCTATACTAACCTCCACCAGGTTGCAAATACAAAATAATTTTTTTCTGCATCTAGCTCTGAAAAAATATTTCAGCTTGTAGCAGTGTGTGGGACTTGTTCTATTAGTCCATCTATACTAACCTCCACCAGGTTGCAAATTCAATATCATTTTTTTCTGCATCTAGCTCTGAAAAAATATTTCGGCTTGTAGCAGTGTGTGGGACTTGTTCTATTAGTCCATCTATACTAACCTCCACCAGGTTGCAAATTCAATATAATTGTTATCTGCATCTAGCTCTGAAAAAATATTTGGGCTTCGGCTTGTAGTAGTGTGTGGGACTTGTTCTATTAGTCCATCTATACTAACCTCCACCAGGTTGCAAATTCAAAATAATTTTTATCTGGATCTAGCTCTGAAAAAATATTTAGGCTTGTAGCAGTGTGTGGGACTTGTTTTATTAGTCCATCTATACTAACCTCCACCAGGTTGCAAATTCAATATAATTTTTTTCTGCATCTAGCTCTGAAAAAATATTTCGGCTTGTAGCAGTGTGTGGGACTTGTTCTATTAGTCCATCTATTCTAACCTCCACCAGGTTGCAAATTCAATATATTTTTTTTCTGCATCTAGGTCTGAAAAAATATTTCGGCTTGTAGCAGTGTGTGGGACTTGTTCTATTAGTCCATCTATACTAACCTCCACCAGGTTGCAAATTCAATATAATTTTTTTCTGCATCTAGCTCTGAAAAAATATTTCGGCTTGTAGCAGTGTGTGGGACTTGTTCTATTAGTCCATCTATACTAACCTCCACCAGGTTGCAAATTCAATATAATTTTTTTTTGCATCTAGCTCTGAAAAAATATTTCGGCTTGTAGCAGTGTGTGGGACTTGTTCAATTAGTCCATCTATACTAACCTCCACCAGGTTGTAAATTCAATATAATTTATTTCTGCATCTAGCTCTGAAAAAATATTTCGGCTTGTAGCAGTGTGTGGGACTTGTTCTATTAGTCCATCTATACTAACCTCCACCAGGTTGCAAATTCAATATAATTTTTTCTGCATCTAGCTCTGAAAAAATATTTCGGCTTGTAGCAGTGTGTGGGACTTGTTCTATTAGTCCATCTATACTAACCTCCACCAGGTTGCAAATTCAATATAATTGTTATCTGCATCTAGCTCTGAAAAAATATTTGGGTTTCGGCTTGTAGTAGTGTGTGGGACTTGTTCTATTAGTCCATCTATACTAACCTCCACCAGGTTGCAAATTCAAAATAATTTTTATCTGCATCTAGCTCTGAAAATATATTTCGGCTTGTAGCAGTGTGTGGGACTTGTTTTATTAGTCCATCTATACTAACCTCCACCAGGTTGCAAATTCAATATAATTTTTTTCTGCATCTAACTCTGAAAAAATATTTCGGCTTGTAGCAGTGTGTGGGACTTGTTCTATTAGTCCATCTATTCTAACCTCCACCAGGTTGCAAATTCAATATAATTTTTTTCTGCATCTAGCTCTGAAAAAATATTTCGGCTTGTAGCAGTGTGTGGGACTTGTTCTATTAGTCCATCTATACTAACCTCCACCAGGTTGCAAATTCAATATAATTTTTATCTGCATCTAGCTCTGAAAAAATATTTGGGTTTCGGCTTGTAGCAGTGTGTGGGACTTGTTCTATTAGTCCATCTATACTAACCTCCACCAGGTTGCAAATTCAAAATAATTTTTTTATGCATCTAGCTCTGAAAAAATATTTCAGCTTGTAGCAGTGTGTGGGACTTGTTCTATTAGTCCATCTATACTAACCTCCACCAGGTTGCAAATTCAATATAATTTTTTTCTGCATCTAGCTCTGAAAAAATATTTCGGCTTGTAGCAGTGTGTGGGACTTGTTCTATTAGTCCATCTATACTAACCTCCACCAGGTTGCAAATTCAATATAATTGTTATCTGCATCTAGCTCTGAAAAAATATTTGGGCTTCGGCTTGTAGTAGTGTGTGGGACTTGTTCTATTAGTCCATCTATACTAACCTCCACCAGGTTGCAAATTCAAAATAATTTTTATCTGCATCTAGCTCTGAAAATATATTTCGGCTTGTAGCAGTGTGTGGGACTTGTTTTATTAGTCCATCTATACTAACCTCCACCAGGTTGCAAATTCAATATAATTTTTTTCTGCATCTAACTCTGAAAAAATATTTCGGCTTGTAGCAGTGTGTGGGACTTGTTCTATTAGTCCATCTATTCTAACCTCCACCAGGTTGCAAATTCAATATAATTTTTTTCTGCATCTAGCTCTGAAAAAATATTTCGGCTTGTAGCAGTGTGTGGGACTTGTTCTATTAGTCCATCTATACTAACCTCCACCAGGTTGCAAATTCAATATAATTTTTATCTGCATCTAGCTCTGAAAAAATATTTGGGTTTCGGCTTGTAGCAGTGTGTGGGACTTGTTCTATTAGTCCATCTATACTAACCTCCACCAGGTTGCAAATTCAAAATAATTTTTTTATGCATCTAGCTCTGAAAAAATATTTCAGCTTGTAGCAGTGTGTGGGACTTGTTCTATTAGTCCATCTATACTAACCTCCACCAGGTTGCAAATTCAATATAATTTTTTTCTGCATCTAGCTCTGAAAAAATATTTCGGCTTGTAGCAGTGTGTGGGACTTGTTCTATTAGTCCATCTATACTAACCTCCACCAGGTTGCAAATTCAATATAATTGTTAGCTGCATCTAGCTCTGAAAAAATATTTGGGCTTCGGCTTGTAGTAGTGTGTGGAACTTGTTCTATTAGTCCATCTATACTAACCTCCACCAGGTTGCAAATTCAAAATAATTTTTATCTGGATCTAGCTCTGAAAAAATATTTCAGCTTGTAGCAGTGTGTGGGACTTGTTCTATTAGTCCATCTATACTAACCTCCACCAGGTAGCAAATTCAATATAATTTTTTTCTGCATCTAGATCTGAAAAAATATTTTGGCTTGTAGCAGTGTGTGGGACTTGTTCTATTATTCCCTCTATACTAACCTCCACCAGGTTGCAAATTCAATATAATTTTTTTCTGGATCTAGCTCTGAAAAAATATTTCGGCTTGTAGCAATGTGTGGGACTTGTTCTATTAGTCCATCTATACTAACCTCCACCAGGTTGCAAATTCAATATAATTGTTATCTGCATCTAGCTCTGAAAAAATATTTCGGCTTGTAGCAGTATGTGGGACTTGTTCTATTAGTCCATCTATACTAACCTCCACCAGGTTGCAAATTCAATATAATTTTTTTCTGCATCAAGCTCTGAAAAAATATTTCAGCTTGTAGCAGTGTGTGGGACTTGTTCTATTAGTCCATCTATACTATCCTCCACCAGGTTGCAAATTCAATATAATTTTTTTCTGCATCTAGCTCTGAAAAAATATTTCGGCTTGTAGCAGTGTGTGGGACTTGTTCTATTAGTCCATCTATACTAACCTCCACCAGGTTGCAAATTCAATATAATTGTTATCTGCATCTAGCTCTGAAAAAATATTTGGGCTTCGGCTTGTAGTAGTGTGTGGGACTTGTTCTATTAGTCCATCTATACTAACCTCCACCAGGTTGCAAATTCAAAATAATTTTTATCTGCATCTAGCTCTGAAAATATATTTCGGCTTGTAGCAGTGTGTGGGACTTGTTTTATTAGTCCATCTATACTAACCTCCACCAGGTTGCAAATTCAATATAATTTTTTTCTGCGTCTAACTCTGAAAAAATATTTTGGCTTGTAGCAGTGTGTGGGACTTGTTCTATTAGTCCATCTATTCTAACCTCCACCAGGTTGCAAATTCAATATAATTTTTTTCTGCATCTAGCTCTGAAAAAATATTTCGGCTTGTAGCAGTGTGTGGGACTTGTTCTATTAGTCCATCTATACTAACCTCCACCAGGTTGCAAATTCAATATAATTTTTATCTGCATCTAGCTCTGAAAAAATATTTGGGCTTCGGCTTGTAGCAGTGTGTGGGACTTGTTCTATTAGTCCATCTATACTAACCTCCACCAGGTTGCAAATTCAAAATAATTTTTTTATGCATCTAGCTCTGAAAAAATATTTCAGCTTGTAGCAGTGTGTGGGACTTGTTCTATTAGTCCATCTATACTAACCTCCACCAGGTTGCAAATTCAATATAATTTTTTTCTGCATCTAGCTCTGAAAAAATATTTGGGCTTCGGCTTGTAGTAGTGTGTGGGACTTGTTCTATTAGTCCATCTATACTAACCTCCACCAGGTTGCAAATTCAATATAATTTTTTTCTGCATCTAGCTCTGAAAAAGTATTTCGGCTTCTAGCAGTGTGTGGGACTTGTTCTATTAGTCCATCTATACTAACCTCCACCAGGTTGCAAATTCAAAATAATTTTTATCTGGATCTAGCTCTGAAAAAATATTTCAGCTTGTAGCAGTGTGTGGGACTTGTTCTATTAGTCCATCTATACTAACCTCCACCAGGTTGCAAATTCAATATAATTTTTTTCTGCATCTAGTTCTGAAAAAATATTTCGGCTTGTAGCAGTGTGTGGGACTTGTTCTATTAGTCCATCTATACTAACCTCCACCAGGTTGCAAATTCAATATAATTTTTTTCTGCATCTAGCTCTGAAAAAATATTTCGGCTTGTAGCAGTGTGTGGGACTTGTTCTATTAGTCCATCTATACTAACCTCCACCAGGTTGCAAATTCAATATAATTGTTATCTGCATCTAGCTCTGAAAAAATATTTGGGCTTCGGCTTGTAGTAGTGTGTGGGACTTGTTCTATTAGTCCATATATACTAACCTCCACCAGGTTGCAAATTCAAAATAATTTTTATCTGCATCTAGCTCTGAAAATATATTTCGGCTTGTAGCAGTGTGTGGGACTTGTTTTATTAGTCCATCTATACTAACCTCCACCAGGTTGCAAATTCAATATAATTTTTTTCTGGATCTAACTCTGAAAAAATATTTCGGCTTGTAGCAGTGTGTGGGACTTGTTCTATTAGTTCATCTTTTCTAACCTCCACCAGGTTGCAAATTCAATATAATTTTTTTCTGCATCTAGTTCAGAAAAAATATTTCGGCTTGTAGCAGTGTGTGGGACTTGTTCTATTAGTCCATCTATACTAACCTCCACCAGGTTGCAAATTCAATATAATTTTTAGCTGCATCTAGCTCTGAAAAAATATTTGGGCTTCGGCTTGTAGCAGTGTGTGGGACTTGTTCTATTAGTCCATCTATACTAACCTCCACCAGGTTGCAAATACAAAATAATTTTTTTCTGCATCTAGCTCTGAAAAAATATTTCAGCTTGTAGCAGTGTGTGGGACTTGTTCTATTAGTCCATCTATACTAACCTCCACCAGGTTGCAAATTCAATATAATTTTTTTCTGCATCTAGCTCTGAAAAAATATTTCGGCTTGTAGCAGTGTGTGGGACTTGTTCTATTAGTCCATCTATACTAACCTCCACCAGGTTGCAAATTCAATATAATTGTTTTCTGCATCTAGCTCTGAAAAAATATTTGGGATTCGGCTTGTAGTAGTGTGTGGGACTTGTTCTATTAGTCCATCTATACTAACCTCCACCAGGTTGCAAATTCAAAATAATTGTTATCTGCATCTAGCTCTGAAAAAATATTTGGGCTTCGGCTTGTAGTAGTGTGTGGGACTTGTTCTATTAGTCCATCTATACTAACCTCCACCAGGTTGCAAATTCAAAATAATTTTTATCTGGATCTAGCTCTGAAAAAATATTTCAGCTTGTAGCAGTGTGTGGGACTTGTTCTATTAGTCCATCTATACTAACCTCCACCAGGTTGCAAATTCAATATAATTTTTTTCTGCATCTAGCTCTGAAAAAATATTTCGGCTTGTAGCAGTGTGTGGGACTTGTTCTATTAGTCCATCTATAATAACCTCCACCAGGTTGCAAATTCAATATAATTTTTTTCTGCATCTAGCTCTGAAAAAATATTTCGGCTTGTAGCAGTGTGTGGGACTTGTTCTATTAGTCCATCTATACTAACCTCCACCAGGTTGCAAATTCAATATAATTGTTATCTGCATCTAGCTCTGAAAAAATATTTGGGCTTCGGCTTGTAGTAGTGTGTGGGACTTGTTCTATTAGTCCATCTATACTAACCTCCACCAGGTTGCAAATTCAAAATAATTTTTATCTGCATCTAGCTCTGAAAATATATTTCGGCTTGTAGCAGTGTGTGGGACTTGTTTTATTAGTCCATCTATACTAACCTCCACCAGGTTGCAAATTCAATATAATTTTTTTCTGGATCTAACTCTGAAAAAATATTTCGGCTTGTAGCAGTGTGTGGGACTTGTTCTATTAGTTCATCTATTCTAACCTCCACCAGGTTGAAAATTCAATATAATGTTTTTCTGCATCTAGCTCAGAAAAAATATTTTGGATTGTAGCAGTGTGTGGGACTTGTTCTATTAGTCCATCTATACTAACCTCCACCAGGTTGCAAATTCAATATAATTTTTATCTGCATCTAGCTCTGAAAAAATATTTGGGCTTCGGCTTGTAGCAGTGTGTGGGACTTGTTCTATTAGTCCATCTATACAAACCTCCACCAGGTTGCAAATACAAAATAATTTTTTTCTGCATCTAGCTCTGAAAAAATATTTCAGCTTGTAGCAGTGTGTGGGACTTGTTCTATTAGTCCATCTATACTAACCTCCACCAGGTTGCAAATTCAATATAATTTTTTTCTGCATCTAGCTCTGAAAAAATATTTCGGCTTGTAGCAGTGTGTGGGACTTGTTCTATTAGTCCATCTATACTAACCTCCACCAGGTTGCAAATTCAATATAATTGTTATCTGCATCTAGCTCTGAAAAAATATTTGGGCTTCGGCTTGTAGTAGTGTGTGGGACTTGTTCTATTAGTCCATCTATACTAACCTCCACCAGGTTGCAAATTGAAAATAATTTTTATCTGGATCTAGCTCTGAAAAAATATTTCGGCTTGTAGCAGTGTGTGGGACTTGTTTTATTAGTCCATCTATACTAACCTCCACCAGGTTGCAAATTCAATATAATTTTTTTCTGCATCTAGCTCTGAAAAAATATTTCGGCTTGTAGCAGTGTGTGGGACTTGTTCTATTAGTCCATCTATTCTAACCTCCACCAGGTTGCAAATTCAATATATTTTTTTTCTGCATCTAGGTCTGAAAAAATATTTCGGCTTGTAGCAGTGTGTGGGACTTGTTCTATTAGTCCATCTATACTAACCTCCACCAGGTTGCAAATTCAATATAATTTTTTTCTGCATCTAGCTCTGAAAAAATATTTCGGCTTGTAGCAGTGTGTGGGACTTGTTCTATTAGTCCATCTATACTAACCTCCACCAGGTTGCAAATTCAATATAATTTTGTTTTGCATCTAGCTCTGAAAAAATATTTCGGCTTGTAGCAGTGTGTGGGACTTGTTCAATTAGTCCATCTATACTAACCTCCACCAGGTTGTAAATTCAATATAATTTATTTCTGCATCTAGCTCTGAAAAAATATTTCGGCTTGTAGCAGTGTGTGGGACTTGTTCTATTAGTCCATCTATACTAACCTCCACCAGGTTGCAAATTCAATATAATTTTTTCTGCATCTAGCTCTGAAAAAATATTTCGGCTTGTAGCAGTGTGTGGGACTTGTTCTATTAGTCCATCTATACTAACCTCCACCAGGTTGCAAATTCAATATAATTGTTATCTGCATCTAGCTCTGAAAAAATATTTGGGCTTCGGCTTGTAGTAGTGTGTGGGACTTGTTCTATTAGTCCATCTATACTAACCTCCACCAGGTTGCAAATTCAAAATAATTTTTATCTGCATCTAGCTCTGAAAATATATTTCGGCTTGTAGCAGTGTGTGGGACTTGTTTTATTAGTCCATCTATACTAACCTCCACCAGGTTGCAAATTCAATATAATTTTTTTCTGCATCTAACTCTGAAAAAATATTTCGGCTTGTAGCAGTGTGTGGGACTTGTTCTATTAGTCCATCTATTCTAACCTCCACCAGGTTGCAAATTCAATATAATTTTTTTCTGCATCTAGCTCTGAAAAAATATTTCGGCTTGTAGCAGTGTGTGGGACTTGTTCTATTAGTCCATCTATACTAACCTCCACCAGGTTGCAAATTCAATATAATTTTTATCTGCATCTAGCTCTGAAAAAATATTTGGGTTTCGGCTTGTAGCAGTGTGTGGGACTTGTTCTATTAGTCCATCTATACTAACCTCCACCAGGTTGCAAATTCAAAATAATTTTTTTATGCATCTAGCTCTGAAAAAATATTTCAGCTTGTAGCAGTGTGTGGGACTTGTTCTATTAGTCCATCTATACTAACCTCCACTAGGTTGCAAATTCAATATAATTTTTTTCTGCATCTAGCTCTGAAAAAATATTTCGGCTTGTAGCAGTGTGTGGGACTTGTTCTATTAGTCCATCTATACTAACCTCCACCAGGTTGCAAATTCAATATAATTGTTATCTGCATCTAGCTCTGAAAAAATATTTGGGCTTCGGCTTGTAGTAGTGTGTGGGACTTGTTCTATTAGTCCATCTATACTAACCTCCACCAGGTTGCAAATTCAAAATAATTTTTATCTGGATCTAGCTCTGAAAAAATATTTCAGCTTGTAGCAGTGTGTGGGACTTGTTCTATTAGTCCATCTATACTAACCTCCACCAGGTTGCAAATTCAATATAATTTTTTTCTGCATCTAGCTCTGAAAAAATATTTCGGCTTGTAGCAGTGTGTGGGACTTGTTCTATTAGTCCATCTATACTAACCTCCACCAGGTTGCAAATTCAATATAATTTTTTTCTGCATCTAGCTCTGAAAAAATATTTCGGCTTGTAGCAGTGTGTGGGACTTGTTCTATTAGTCCATGTATACTAACCTCCACCAGGTTGCAAATTCAATATAATTTTTTTCTGCATCTAGCTCTGAAAAAATATTTCGGATTGTAGCAGTGTGTGGGACTTGTTCTATTAGTCCATCTATACTAACCTCCACCAGGTTGCAAATTCAAAATAATTTTTATCTGCATCTAGCTCTGAAAATATATTTCAGCTTGTAGCAGTGTGTGGGACTTGTTTTATTCGTCCATCTATACTAACCTCCACCAGGTTGCAAATTCAATATAATGTTTTTCTGCATCTAACTCTGAAAAAATATTTCGGCTTGTAGCAGTGTGTTGGACTTGTTCTATTAGTCCATCTATTCTAACCTCCACCAGGTTGCAAATTCAATATAATTTTTTTCTGCATCTAGCTCTGAAAAAATATTTCGGCTTGTAGCAGTGTGTGGGACTTGTTCTATTAGTCCATCTATACTAACCTTCACCAGGTTGCAAATTCAATATAATTTTTATCTGCATCTAGCTCTGAAAAAATATTTGGGTTTCGGCTTGTAGCAGTGTGTGGGACTTGTTCTATTAGTCCATCTATACTAACCTCCACCAGGTTGCAAATTCAATATAATTTTTTTATGCATCTATCTCTGAAAAAATATTTCAGCTTGTAGCAGTGTGTGGGACTTGTTCTATTAGTCCATCTATACTAACCTCCACCAGGTTGCAAATTCAATATAATTTTTTTCTGCATCTAGCTCTGAAAAAATATTTCGGCTTGTAGCAGTGTGTGGGACTTGTTCTATTAGTCCATCTATACTAACCTCCACCAGGTTGCAAATTCAATATAATTGTTATCTGCATCTAGCTCTGAAAAAATATTTGGGCTTCGGCTTGTAGTAGTGTGTGGGACTTGTTTTATTAGTCCATCTATACTAACCTCCACCAGGTTGCAAATTCAAAATAATTTTTATCTGGATCTAGCTCTGAAAAAATATTTCAGCTTGTAGCAGTGTGTGGGACTTGTTCTATTAGTCCATCTATACTAACCTCCACCAGGTTGCAAATTCAATATAATTTTTTTCTGCATCTAGCTCTGAAAAAATATTTCGGCTTGTAGCAGTGTGTGGGACTTGTTCTATTAGTCCATCTATACTAACCTCCACCAGGTTGCAAATTCAATATAATTTTTTTCTGCATCTAGCTCTGAAAAAATATTTCGGCTTGTAGCAGTGTGTGGGACTTGTTCTATTAGTCCATCTATACTAACCTCCACCAGGTTGCAAATTCAATATAATTGTTATCTGCATCTAGCTCTGAAAAAATATTTGGGCTTCGGCTTGTAGTAATGTGTGGGACTTGTTCTATTAGTCCATCTATACTAACCTCCACCAGGTTGCAAATTCAAAATAATTTTTATCTGCATCTAGCTCTGAAAATATATTTCGGCTTGTAGCAGTGTGTGGGACTTGTCTTATTAGTCCATCTATACTAACCTCCACCAGGTTGCAAATTCAATATAATTTTTTTCTGGATCTAACTCTGAAAAAATATTTCGGCTTGTAGCAGTGTGTGGGACTTGTTCTATTAGTTCATCTATTCTAACCTCCACCAGGTTGCAAATTCAATATAATTTTTTTCTGCATCTAGCTCAGAAAAAATATTTCGGCTTGTAGCAGTGTGTGGGACTTGTTCTATTAGTCCATCTATACTAACCTCCACCAGGTTTCAAATTCAATATAATTTTTATCTGCATCTAGCTCTGAAAAAATATTTGGGCTTCGGCTTGTAGCAGTGTGTGTGACTTGTTCTATTAGTCCATCTATACTAACCTCCACCAGGTTGCAAATACAAAATAATTTTTTTCTGCATCTAGCTCTGAAAAAATATTTCAGCTTGTAGCAGTGTGTGGGACTTGTTCTATTAGTCCATCTATACTAACCTCCACCAGGTTGCAAATTCAATATAATTTTTTTCTGCATCTAGCTCTGAAAAAATATTTCGGCTTGTAGCAGTGTGTGGGACTTGTTCTATTAGTCCATCTATACTAACCTCCACCAGGTTGCAAATTCAATATAATGGTTATCTGCATCTAGCTCTGAAAAAATATTTGGGCTTCGGCTTGTAGTAGTGTGTGGGACTTGTTCTATTAGTCCATCTATACTAACCTCCACCAGGTTGCAAATTCAAAATAATTTTTATCTGGATCTAGCTCTGAAAAAATATTTCGGCTTGTAGCAGTGTGTGGGACTTGTTTTATTAGTCCATCTATACTAACCTCCACCAGGTTGCAAATTCAATATAATTTTTTTCTGCATCTAGCTCTGAAAAAATATTTCGGCTTGTAGCAGTGTGTGGGACTTGTTCTATTAGTCCATCTATTCTAACCTCCACCAGGTTGCAAATTCAATATATTTTTTTTCTGCATCTAGCTCTGAAAAAATATTTCGGCTTGTAGCAGTGTGTGGGACTTGTTCTATTAGTCCATCTATACTAACCTCCACCAGGTTGCAAATTCAATATAATTTTTTTCTGCATCTAGCTCTGAAAAAATATTTCGGCTTGTAGCAGTGTGTGGGACTTGTTCTATTAGTCCATGTATACTAACCTCCACCAGGTTGCAACTTCAATATAATTTTTTTCTGCATCTAGCTCTGAAAAAATATTTCGGATTGTAGCAGTGTGTGGGACTTGTTCTATTAGTCCATCTATACTAACCTCCACCAGGTTGCAAATTCAAAATAATTTTTATCTGCATCTAGCTCTGAAAATATATTTCAGCTTGTAGCAGTGTGTGGGACTTGTTTTATTAGTCCATCTATACTAACCTCCACCAGGTTGCAAATTCAATATAATGTTTTTCTGCATCTAACTCTGAAAAAATATTTCGGCTTGTAGCAGTGTGTTGGACTTGTTCTATTAGTCCATCTATTCTAACCTCCACCAGGTTGCAAATTCAATATAATTTTTTTCTGCATCTAGCTCTGAAAAAATATTTCGGCTTGTAGCAGTGTGTGGGACTTGTTTTATTAGTCCATCTATACTAACCTTCACCAGGTTGCAAATTCAATATAATTTTTATCTGCATCTAGCTCTGAAAAAATATTTGGGTTTCGGCTTGTAGCAGTGTGTGGGACTTGTTCTATTAGTCCATCTATACTAACCTCCACCAGGTTGCAAATTCAATATAATTTTTTTATGCATCTATCTCTGAAAAAATATTTCAGCTTGTAGCAGTGTGTGGGACTTGTTCTATTAGTCCATCTATACTAACCTCCACCAGGTTGCAAATTCAATATAATTTTTTTCTGCATCTAGCTCTGAAAAAATATTTCGGCTTGTAGCAGTGTGTGGGACTTGTTCTATTAGTCCATCTATACTAACCTCCACCAGGTTGCAAATTCAATATAATTGTTATCTGCATCTAGCTCTGAAAAAATATTTGGGCTTCGGCTTGTAGTAGTGTGTGGGACTTGTTCTATTAGTCCATCTATACTAACCTCCACCAGGTTGCAAATTCAAAATAATTTTTATCTGGATCTAGCTCTGAAAAAATATTTCAGCTTGTAGCAGTGTGTGGGACTTGTTCTATTAGTCCATCTATACTAACCTCCACCAGGTTGCAAATTCAATATAATTTTTTTCTGCATCTAGCTCTGAAAAAATATTTCGGCTTGTAGCAGTGTGTGGGACTTGTTCTATTAGTCCATCTATACTAACCTCCACCAGGTTGCAAATTCAATATAATTTTTTTCTGCATCTAGCTCTGAAAAAATATTTCGGCTTGTAGCAGTGTGTGGGACTTGTTCTATTAGTCCATCTATACTAACCTCCACCAGGTTGCAAATTCAATATAATTGTTATCTGCATCTAGCTCTGAAAAAATATTTGGGCTTCGGCTTGTAGTAATGTGTGGGACTTGTTCTATTAGTCCATCTATACTAACCTCCACCAGGTTGCAAATTCAAAATAATTTTTATCTGCATCTAGCTCTGAAAATATATTTCGGCTTGTAGCAGTGTGTGGGACTTGTCTTATTAGTCCATCTATACTAACCTCCACCAGGTTGCAAATTCAATATAATTTTTTTCTGGATCTAACTCTGAAAAAATATTTCGGCTTGTAGCAGTGTGTGGGACTTGTTCTATTAGTTCATCTATTCTAACCTCCACCAGGTTGCAAATTCAATATAATTTTTTTCTGCATCTAGCTCAGAAAAAATATTTCGGCTTGTAGCAGTGTGTGGGACTTGTTCTATTAGTCCATCTATACTAACCTCCACCAGGTTTCAAATTCAATATAATTTTTATCTGCATCTAGCTCTGAAAAAATATTTGGGCTTCGGCTTGTAGCAGTGTGTGGGACTTGTTCTATTAGTCCATCTATACTAACCTCCACCAGGTTGCAAATACAAAATAATTTTTTTCTGCATCTAGCTCTGAAAAAATATTTCAGCTTGTAGCAGTGTGTGGGACTTGTTCTATTAGTCCATCTATACTAACCTCCACCAGGTTGCAAATTCAATATAATTTTTTTCTGCATCTAGCTCTGAAAAAATATTTCGGCTTGTAGCAGTGTGTGGGACTTGTTCTATTAGTCCATCTATACTAACCTCCACCAGGTTGCAAATTCAATATAATGGTTATCTGCATCTAGCTCTGAAAAAATATTTGGGCTTCGGCTTGTAGTAGTGTGTGGGACTTGTTCTATTAGTCCATCTATACTAACCTCCACCAGGTTGCAAATTCAAAATAATTTTTATCTGGATCTAGCTCTGAAAAAATATTTCGGCTTGTAGCAGTGTGTGGGACTTGTTTTATTAGTCCATCTATACTAACCTCCACCAGGTTGCAAATTCAATATAATTTTTTTCTGCATCTAGCTCTGAAAAAATATTTCGGCTTGTAGCAGTGTGTGGGACTTGTTCTATTAGTCCATCTATTCTAACCTCCACCAGGTTGCAAATTCAATATATTTTTTTTCTGCATCTAGCTCTGAAAAAATATTTCGGCTTGTAGCAGTGTGTGGGACTTGTTCTATTAGTCCATCTATACTAACCACCACCAGGTTGCAAATTCAATATAATTTTTTTTTGCATCTAGCTCTGAAAAAATATTTCGGCTTGTAGCAGTGTGTGGGACTTGTTCAATTAGTCCATCTATACTAACCTCCACCAGGTTGTAAATTCAATATAATTTATTTCTGCATCTAGCTCTGAAAAAATATTTCGGCTTGTAGCAGTGTGTGGGACTTGTTCTATTAGTCCATCTATACTAACCTCCACCAGGTTGCAAATTCAATATAATTTTTTCTGCATCTAGCTCTGAAAAAATATTTTGGCTTGTAGCAGTGTGTGGAACTTGTTCTATTAGTCCATCTATTCTAACCTCCACCAGGTTGCAAATTCAATATATTTTTTACAGCATCTAGCTCTGAAAAAATATTTTGGCTTGTAGCAGTGTGTGGGACTTGTTCTATTAGTCCATCTATACTAACCTCCACCAGGTTGCAAATTCAATATATTTTTTTTCTGCATCTAGCTCTGAAAAAATATTTCGGCTTGTAGCAGTATGTAGGACTTGTTCTATTAGTCCATCTATACTAACCTCCACCAGGTTGCAAATTCAATATAATTTTTTTCTGCATCTAGCTCTGAAAAAATATTTCAGCTTGTAGCAGTGTATGGGACTTGTTCTATTAGTCCATGTATACTAACCTCCACCAGGTTGCAAATTCAATATAATTTTTTTCTGCATCTAGCTCTGAAAAAATATTTCGGATTGTAGCAGTGTGTGGGACTTGTTCTATTAGTCCATCTATACTAACCTCCACCAGGTTGCAAATTCAAAATAATTTTTATCTGCATCTAGCTCTGAAAATATATTTCGGCTTGTAGCAGTGTGTGGGACTTGTTTTATTAGTCCATCTATACTAACCTCCACCAGGTTGCAAATTCAATATAATGTTTTTCTGCATCTAACTCTGAAAAAATATTTCGGCTTGTAGCAGTGTGTTGGACTTGTTCTATTAGTCCATCTATTCTAACCTCCACCAGGTTGCAAATTCAATATAATTTTTCTCTGCATCTAGCTCTGAAAAAATATTTCGGCTTGTAGCAGTGTGTGGGACTTGTTCTATTAGTCCATCTATACTAACCTCCACCAGGTTGCAAATTCAATATAATTTTTATCTGCATCTAGCTCTGAAAAAATATTTGGGCTTCGGCTTGTAGCAGTGTGTGGGACTTGTTCTATTAGTCCATCTATACTAACCTCCACCAAGTTGCAAATTCAAAATAATTTTTTTATGCATCTAGCTCTGAAAAAATATTTCAGCTTGTAGCAGTGTGTGGGACTTGTTCTATTAGTCCATCTATACTAACCTCCACCAGGTTGCAAATTCAATATAATTTTTTTCTGCATCTAGCTCTGAAAAAATATTTTGGCTTGTAGCAGTGTTTGGGACTTGTTCTATTAGTCCATCTATACTAACCTCCACCAGGTTGCAAATTCAATATAATTGTTATCTGCATCTAGCTCTGAAAAAATATTTGGGCTTCGGCTTGTAGTAGTGTGTGGGACTTGTTCTATTAGTCCATCTATACTAACCTCCACCAGGTTGCAAATTCAAAATAATTTTTATCTGGATCTAGCTCTGAAAAAATATTTCAGCTTGTAGCAGTGTGTGGGACTTGTTCTATTAGTCCATCTATACTAACCTCCACCAGGTTGCAAATTCAATATAATTTTTTTCTGCATCTAGCTCTGAAAAAATATTTCGGCTTGTAGCAGTGTGTGGGACTTGTTCTATTAGTCCATCTATACTAACCTCCACCAGGTTGCAAATTGAATATAATTTTTTTCTGCATCTAGCTCTGAAAAAATATTTCGGCTTGTAGCAGTGTGTGGGACTTGTTCTATTAGTCCATCTATACTAACCTCCACCAGGTTGCAAATTCAATATAATTGTTATCTGCATCTAGCTCTGAAAAAATATTTGGGCTTCTGCTTGTAGTAGTGTGTGGGACTTGTTCTATTAGTCCATCTATACTAACCTCCACCAGGTTGCAAATTCAAAATAATTTTTATCTGCATCTAGCTCTGAAAATATATTTCGGCTTGTAGCAGTGTGTGGGACTTGTTTTATTAGTCCATCTATACTAACCTCCACCAGGTTGCAAATTCAATATAATTTTTTTCTGCATCTAACTCTGAAAAAATATTTCGGCTTGTAGCAGTGTGTGGGACTTGTTCTATTAGTTCATCTATTCTAACCTCCACCAGGTTGCAAATTCAATATAATTTTTTTCTGCATCTAGCTCAGAAAAAAATATTTCGGCTTGTAGCAGTGTGTGGGACTTGTTCTATTAGTCCATCTATACTAACCTCCACCAGGTTGCAAATTCAATATAATTTTTATCTGCATCTAGCTCTGAAAAAATATTTGGGCTTCGGCTTGTAGCAGTGTGTGGGACTTGTTCTATTAGTCCATCTATACTAACCTCCACCAGGTTGCAAATACAAAATAATTTTTTTCTGCATCTAGCTCTGAAAAAATATTTCAGCTTGTAGCAGTGTGTGGGACTTGTTCTATTAGTCCATCTATACTAACCTCCACCAGGTTGCAAATTCAATATAATTTTTTTCTGCATATAGCTCTGAAAAAATATTTCGGCTTGTAGCAGTGTGTGGGACTTGTTCTATTAGTCCATCTATACTAACCTCCACCAGGTTGCAAATTCAATATAATTGTTATCTGCATCTAGCTCTGAAAAAATATTTGGGCTTCGGCTTGTAGTAGTGTGTGGGACTTGTTCTATTAGTCCATCTATACTAACCTCCACCAGGTTGCAAATTCAAAATAATTTTTATCTGGATCTAGCTCTGAAAAAATATTTCGGCTTGTAGCAGTGTGTGGGACTTGTTTTATTAGTCCATCTATACTAACCTCCACCAGGTTGCAAATTCAATATAATTTTTTTCTGCATCTAGCTCTGAAAAAATATTTCGGCTTGTAGCAGTGTGTGGGACTTGTTCTATTAGTCCATCTATTCTAACCTCCACCAGGTTGCAAATTCAATATATTTTTTTTCTGCATCTAGCTCTGAAAAAATATTTCGGCTTGTAGCAGTGTGTGGGACTTGTTCTATTAGTCCATCTATACTAACCTCCACCAGGTTGCAAATTCAATATAATTTTTTTCTGCATCTAGCTCTGAAAAAATATTTCGGCTTGTAGCAGTGTGTGGGACTTGTTCTATTAGTCCATCTATACTAACCTCCACCAGGTTGCAAATTCAATATAATTTTTTTTTGCATCTAGCTCTGAAAAAATATTTCGGCTTGTAGCAGTGTGTGGGACTTGTTCAATTAGTCCATCTATACTAACCTCCACCAGGTTGTAAATTCAATATAATTTATTTCTGCATCTAGCTCTGAAAAAATATTTCGGCTTGTAGCAGTGTGTGGGACTTGTTCTATTAGTCCATCTATACTAACCTCCACCAGGTTGCAAATTCAATATAATTTTTTCTGCATCTAGCTCTGAAAAAATATTTTGGCTTGTAGCAGTGTGTGGGAGATGTTATTTTAGTCCATCTATTCTAACCTCCATCAGGTTGCAAATTCAATATATTTTTTTCAGCATCTAGCTCTGAAAAAATATTTTGGCTTGTAGCAGTGTGTGGGACTTGTTCTATTTGTCCATCTATACTAACCTCCACCAGGTTGCAAATTCAATATATTTTTTTTCTGCATCTAGCTGTGAAAAAATATTTCGGGTTGTAGCAGTATGTAGGACTTGTTCTATTAGTCCATCTATACTAACCTCCACCAGGTTGCAAATTCAATATAATTTTTTTCTGCATATAGCTCTGAAAAAATATTTCAGCTTGTAGCAGTGTATGGGACTTGTTCTATTAGTCCATGTATACTAACCTCCACCAGGTTGCAAATTCAATATAATTTTTTTCTGCATCTAGCTCTGAAACAATATTTCGGCTTGTAGCAGTGTGTGGGACTTGTTCTATTAGTCCATCTATACTAACCTCCACCAGGTTGCAAATTCAAAATAATTTTTATCTGCATCTAGCTCTGAAAAAATATTTCGGCTTGTAGCAGTGTGTGGGACTTGTTCTATTAGTCCATCTATACTAACCTCCACCAGGTTGCAAATTCAATATAATTTTTATCTGCATCTAGCTCTGAAAAAATATTTCGGCTTGTAGCAGTGTGTGGGACTTGTTCTATTAGTCCATCTATACTAACCTCCACCAGGTTGCAAATTCAATATAATTTTTATCTGCATCTAACACAGCCAATACTTTTGGGCTAATACCACAGTTTGGCCACTCAGCTCTGCTCTGTTCCCATCCATTGTATTTTGTGCAAACAACTGCAGAGTTGTGAATTAGTTAACCACCAAAATGAGTTGAAAAAGGCCTGCTGCTGGTGGAAAGGGGAATAGGCGTGTTGGGAAGGGAAAAAAAGGTTGTGTCCGTGGGGTAGGTGTTAAAGCAACAGTAACATCTGCAGAAGAAAAACCATCTTCCAGCCAAACTAAGATGTCTACTTCTTTTAGTGGACAATGTGATAAGATCTAGTGTTGAGCGAGCACTAAAATGCTCGGGTGCTCGAAGCTCGGGCCAAGCTCACTGTGATACTCGGGTGCTCGACCCGAGCAACGAGCCCCATGTTAGTCTATGGGAGTCCCCAGCATGTTTGCGGCGGCTCCCCCTGCAGTCTGTAGAAAGCCTAAAAAGTGCCCAAAACGATAGTGACAGTGCTCAAATGACATGGGGACAGCATGGGGATCGCCCCTGGAAGCATTTCTGACCTCCAGGTCACTGCTGTCAAAAACGTGGTCACAGGTATTAAGCCACTTTTACAGGCTCACAATAAAACGTTCAAAAACGAAAGTGAAAGTGCTTTCCTGTGAAATATGTTAACCCCTTAACGACCATGGGTCTTTCTGTTTTTGTGTTTTCCTTTTTTGCTCCCCTTCTTCCCAGAGCCAGAACTTTTTAATGTTCGTTCAATATGGCCATGTGAGGGCTTATTTTTTGCGGGACGAGTTGTACTTTTAAACACCATCACTGGTTTTACCATATCGTGTGCTGGAAAATGGGAAAAAAAGTCTAAGTGCAGTGAAACTGCAAAAAAAATGCAATTCCACAGTTGTTTTTTGGGTCCTTTTTTTACCACGTTCACAGATTGCTAAAACTGACCTGCCATCATTATTTTCCAGGTCGTTACAAGTTCATAGACACCAAACATGTATAGGTTCTTTTTTATTTAAGTGGTGAAAAAAAAATCCAAAGCTTGCTAAAAAAAACAAAAAAAATGATGCCATTTTCCGAGACCCTTAGCTTCTCCATTTTTCGGGATCTGGGGCCAGGTGAGGGCTTATTTTTTGCGTGCCGGGCTGACGTTTTTATTGATACCATTTTGGGGTAGATCCGATGTTTTGATCGCCCGTTATTGCATTTTATTGCAAAGTTGTAGCGACCAAAAAAACTTAATTCTGGCGTTTAAATTTTTTTTCTCGTTACACCGTTTACTGATTGTATTAATTCTTCTTTTATATTGATAGATCGGGCGATTCTGAACGTGGCGATACCAAATATGTGTATTTGTTTTTTTTTTATATATATATATTTTATTTTGAATGGGGCGAAAGGGGGGTGACTTAAACTTTTATATATTTTTTTTTAATTTTTTTAAAAACTTTTTTTTTACACTTTCTGCTTGCTTCTATAGTCTCCAGAGGAGACTAGAAGCAGCAGTTGTCTGATTGCTTCTACTGCATACAAGCGATGAGCAGATCGCTTGTATGCAGGAGAAATGCTCACTTACTATGAGCGCTGACCACTAGGTGGCGCTCATAGCAATTGAGACATGACAACCACAGGCGTCTGCTGCAGACCCTGAGTTGTCATGCCCACCCATTGGTGACCCGCGATCACGTGACGGGGTCACTGATGGGCGGGGCTTAGGACTCCCGGAAGCGCGAGTTAAATGCCACTGTCAGAGATTTAACAGGTTAACAGCAGCGGGTGGATTGCGATTCCAATAATCAGCTGACATGTGCTCGCTTCAGTGCGGGCTCACCGCTGGAGCCCCCGCTGAACCGGCCCTCCCGACTATTACTGACCAGGTCGGAAAGGGGTTAAGGAACATCCTTTCCAGGGTAAAGACTTGTGTATAAGGTAAAATAAATAACCAAAAACAAAAATACTCCTCCACACCTTGGGCTATGTTCACAAGTAGCATTTTTTATGCGTTTTTGCACGTTTGTATTGCTTTCAACCGTGACAAATGCATTCACCGGGAAATGTCATTTTAACATTTTACAACCTTATCTGGCCATGTGCTGTGTGACACATGCATACAGTGCTAAAAAGACATGGGAACAGCATGGGGAAGACCCCTGGAAGCATCTCTGACACCCAGGTCACTGCCTAAATATGTGCCCATCAGAAGTGATCCTTGCCGCATCAGAAGATGCAGACTTGCAACTATCTCCGCGCAAGTCCTTGTCCCAGGGCAGTGTTCAATTGTACCTCCCCCATTCCTTGCAATGCAAGCGAAAATATGCAGCCAACCACCCACCCACCCGCAGGCTGCAATACCATACTGCTAGCTTTCACTTGAAATGGGGCCTTTTAGTTTGGAGGAGGCCGAAGCTGGCCACTACCTCATGGCCGCTTCGGCAGCGAGGTATCCATACTCTGTCCCCAGCCGCCCGGCGGCCGGGTGTCCACGCTCGGTCCCCAGCCGCCAGGTGGCGGCCAGGTGTGCATACTCGGTCCCCAGCCGCCCTGATTTCTCCTGTCACCTTCCCCCACACTTTTCTTAGCCTGGCCTGCTTTAGGGCAGCATTGGATGAGCCCACCAGAGAACCAGACTCCTCCGGTGGGCCCTGGCTTCTCCATCAGGGGAGTTGAGAGTGCCTAGGTGAGGAGCATGATGATGATGATAGAAGTTAGCATCTGCTTTGTTTTCTTGGAATGCAAGTGCATGTATGTAGTAGCGGCTAGGCCTGAGGTGGTCCGCGTTTTGGCGCATATCCTACCTCCTCCGAGGATTGCTGGATGTTTTCCTGCTACTATCCCAGTTCTATGACTCCCGTTAAAACAAAGCTTCAGGTGATAAATGATGGATGAGGTGGTGGCAAAGGAGAAAGAGCAGGAGGAACAGGGACCATTCACATCAATATCAGGCCAGTCAACCAGATATGTCTTGTAGGATATGTTTCTGTAACAAAAGGAGCGGTTCGGCTACACAGTTATAGGGCATACAGTGAGTGCAATGCCTACCAAAAATTTCGAGGCACTCCAATGCCCCTTGGAAATGACATGGAGGTCAGAGGGTGTTAACTAAACCTTTTTTTCAATTTATAGCAACTGGGTCTCCCGTGCACTGTTGGCCTAAGCAGTGAATGGAAGGCTTTCCAAAAATTATGAGGAACTGCAATGCCCCTTACAAGAGCCATGTGTGGCACCCCAGGGGTCTGGTCACCACAGTAATAGAGATATTACGTCGGAGAGCAAGTGGGAGGTTTCCTGGTCAGGATCCCTTAAACATGCAACATCCTCCTGCCCCAGTCCTGGGAGGGGAGAATTCTGCCCTTATAAACTGGATCTGGGGCGGGGTTGAGTGAGTCAGAGAACAGTCAGAGTCAGAGTGAGAGCAAGGGAAAGTAACAGCAAGGAGCTCTGTAGGAGCTAGGAGCTAAAGACCAGGGGCTGGAAGCTGAGCAGAGCTCGCCCTGGCAGAAGACAATAGGAACCGGACACAGGAGTCCGAAGCTGTGAGGACTTATATATCCAGCAGCAGAAACCAGCCGGCAGGGGATTTCAGGTCCTCTGGCCATAGAAGCCCGGAGGCTCAGTCACAAGCAAGGGACCAGCACCGCCGTCGTGGAGCGGAGGCTAACAGAAGGCCCCAAGTCACCAGCCATACGGGTGAGCACTACACGGTACACTCAGGGATGTGGGCTACTTCTACCCGCTTACAGCAAGGCAGCCAGGACGAGTGCAGACAGACGGGGAGGCCTACAACTCCACCTGGCCAGGGGAACTCCTGCTTACTCACAGACTGACCAGGCCTCTTATGCTAGCCAGTACTCCCGGGAGGGTCTACCTTATAATCATCAGTAATCATCTGCAAAGACTCTGAGTCGTTCCTGCTGCGCTCGTGCACCATCACCCCCATCATCCACACTCACTGCCCTGAGGCTATACTCCTCCCGAGGGGAGTTATCCCATTCTATGCTGCGCACACAACACCAGCCTCAGCGGTCTGCCTCGCAGCGGTGGTACTCCCTGACCGCAATCCACGAGTGGCGAAGTCGGACAATTAACCTCAAAACCTAAGAAAGATTGCCACTGGTTTGACCAGCCTGAGCCACGGGACCGGGTCACCGCCACGGAGACTACATACCCCAGAGACCCGGCACCGGGTATCCCATACACGTGTACACACGGCCCAGGGGGCGCGTCACATGCAGTACAGCATATTACAAACATAAGTCCCATTATTGGGGAGTGGGTGTCCCATAGTATTTGCTTATGCCTTGCAAGCAAAAGTTGCCAAAAATTAGGACGGAGCAACTTGCAATGCCCCTTACAAGAGCCATGCAGTACAGCATATTACAAACATAAGTCCCATTATTGGGGAGTGGGTGTCCCATGGTATTTGCTTATGCTTTCCCAGCAAAAGCTGCCAAAAATTAGGACGGAGGAACTTGCAATGCTGGCACCCTGGTGGTATAGTGGTGGTGGAGGCTGAGGATAAGGAGAAGAAGATTAAACAGCTGAAACGAGGAAGCGTATACCCATGTGTGGTTGTGAAGCGGTGCATGTGAATACACCTCCCGAAATAACACAGTGGATTTGACTTTATGTTACTCTGCTGTCATTTTGTGGTGATGAGAAGTCTGGCCCAATCCAGCCCTTGTTCATTTTGATAAGGGTCAGCTTGTCAGCATTGTCAGTTGACAGGCGAGTGCGCTTATCAGTTATAATTCCCCCAGCGGCACTAAAAACACGCTCCGATAACACATTAGCGGCAGGGCAGGCCAGGACCTCCAAGGCGTACAGAGCGAGTTCATTCCAAGTGTCCAGCTTGGATACCCAATAATTAAAAGGCACAGAGCAATCACGGAGGACGCTGGTACGATCGGCAAGGTACTCCCTCACCATCTTTTGAAACTTTCCACTCCTTGTGAGAGTACCCCGCGCCTCAGGGCCTGTAAGCTGGGCGGGTGTCAGAAAACTGTCCCAGAACGTTGACAGTGTTCCCCTGCCTCTGCTGGATTGGAGTTGCATCTCTCTCGCCTGTACGCCTTGGTTGGGCAACGAACTGTGACCTCTGCTGCTAGCGTGTTCAGATGAGAATTTTTTTAAGAGTTCTGCAGCAAGGGCCTTCTGGTATTGCCCCATTTTTGTAGACCTCTCCACCTCAGGAATAAGAGAGTGAAAGTTCTCCTTGTAGCGGGGGTCTACAAGTGTCACCAACCAGTAATGACTGTCACCCAACATTTTGACAACGCGAGGGTCACGGTTAAGGCAGCGTAACATAAAGTCAGCCATGCGTGCCAGACTGGTAACGGGCAAGATTTCTGTGTCCTCACCAAGATGACGACTGACCATGCTCTCCTCCTCCTCCTCCTCCTCCTCTTCCTCCTCCCCCCTGTCCTCAGGCCACCCACGCTGAACCGACGGTACCACACTTGTACAGGTACTACCGTCTACAACGCATGATAGCAGCTCCTGTTCTTCCTCCTCCTCCTCCTCCTCCTCCTCTCCCTCATTGTCCCCCAATGCACGTTGGGATGAGATGAGGCTGGGCTGTGTGTAATCGCCCGCTACGGCTTCTTGATCCATCTCATCATACTCTGGCTGCAATGCCTCCTCTTTAATTCTCTGCAGAGAGCGTTGCAAAAGACAGACAAGTGGGATGCTGACACTAATGATGGCGTCATCGCCACTCACCATCTTGGTGGCCTCCTCAAAGTTTGTCAGGATGGTACATATGTCAGACATCCAGGTCCACTCCTGAGGTCTTATGTGTGGAGTCTGACCTGAATATCGACGGCCTTGTTGCAGCTGGTACTCCACAACTGCTCTCTTCTGCTCACAAATCCTTTGCAACATGTGGAGGGTAGAGTTCCAACGTGTGGGGACATCACACACCAGTCGGTGTGCCGGAAGCTGCAAACGCTGCTGCAACACAGCAAGGGCGGCGGAAGCTGTAGCCGACTTGCGAAAATGAGCTGACAGGCGGTGTACTTTCACGAGCAGATCTGGCAACTCGGGGTACGATTTAAGAAACCGCTGAACCACGAGGTTAAGCACATGAGCCAGGCATGGTACGTGTGTGATCTCACCTCGCCTCAGAGCCGCCACCAGGTTACGGCCATTGTCACACACGACCATGCCGGGATGTAGGTTCAGCGGTCTCAGCCACAGATCTGCCTGCTCTTTCACAGCTGTCCACAACTCACAAGCAGTGTGAGGTTTATCACCTAAGCTTATGAGTTTCAGCACAGCCTGTTGCTGCTTGGCGGAGGCAGTACTGCAATGCTTCCAGCTTGTAACTGATGTGGTGATATCTGAGATGGAGGCTGAACATGAGGAGGAGGAGGAGGAGGAGGATGCGCAGGAGCTGTACACTGTGGGGGCAACTCTGACTGACATAGGGTCCGCAATCCTCGGTGTGGGGAGGATGTGTTCCGTCCCAAGGTCCGACTGTGTCCCGGCTTCCACTATGTTTACCCAGTGTGCCATCAGAGAGATGTACCGTCCCTGGCCACAAGCACTTGTCCACGTGTCCATTGTCAGGTGGACTCTCCCAGTAACTGCGTTGTTGAGGGCACGGCAGATGCTTTGGGACACGTGCTTGTGTAGTGCGGGGATGGCACACCGGGCAAAATAGTGTCGGATGGGGACCAAGTACCGAGGGACGGCCACCGCCATAAGATTGCGGAAGGATTCCGTCTCCACCAGCCTAAAAGGCAGCATTTCCAATGCAAGCAGTCGTGAAATGTGCGAATTTAGGACTGTGGCCTGTGGGGCGTTAGCTGCGAATTTCCGCTTTCGTTCAAAGGTCTGGGATATGGACAATTGAACGCTGCGGTGGGACGTGGATGTGGATGTTGATGCTGTTTCTTGAGAAACTGCCATAACAAGTGAAGACTGAGAGGAGGGGGCATCTTTACATGCAGTATGGACAGGGGATTGCCTTGCACACACAACAGGGGGTTCTATTGCACGCACAACAGTGGAAGAAGCAGTGGTGACACCCGCTGACACTGGTCGTGGACCCTGGGTTTCGCCCCACAAAGTCGGGTGCTTTGCTGCCATGTGCCTGATCATGCTGGTGGTGGTCAGGCTTGTAGTTTTGTCATCCCTGCTGATGCTGGCATGGCAGGTGGAACATATGGCCTTTTTGGGGTTATCAGCAGAGTCTTTAAAAAAATTCCAGACTCTGAAAGACCTACCGCTTGTACTGGCAAAGTCCCTCGTCTTGGTGTTACGGGGAACGGTTGCCTGCCTTCTGTCTGCGGCCACCACACTGCTTCTTCCTGCCTGTTGGGGTACTCTGCCTCCCTCGCCCTGTGTGCTGCTGGCCTCACTCTGCATGTCCTCCTTCCACGTTGGGTCAGTTACTAGATCATCCACCACCTCCTCCTCTTCCACTTGCGCACCACGATCCTCCTCCTCACTTCCTGGCAATTGTGTCTCGTCATCGTCCACCTCTTGTGACAGATTGCCAACGTCGACTTCCTGTGGCTGTGGCTGTTCAAATATTTGGGCATCGCAACATGGGATCTCCTCTTCCACCACTTCAAGCGTATCAGGCGAGGGGCCCAAATATGGAAATGGACCAGTGAACAGCTCTTCAGAGTGTCCAAGTGTGGGATCACTTGCTGTCTGACGACACTCGACATGGTGGGAGGAAGGAGCATCAGGGTGAGGAGGAGTATGCGGTCGAGACTCACGGCTACTAAGAGTTGACCGTGTGGAAGACAGACCGGAGGTGGTGGTGCCCAGGTAACTGGAAGTATTGTCTGCTATCCAATTAATAACCTGTTCACACTGATCAGTTCTCAATACTGGTGTTGTTCTGTGCTTCCCTAGTAATTCGGTAAAAAAGTGAAAGCGAGAAGATTTGGCTGTTGGTTGTGGCACATTTTCACCTTGGCCACAGCCCCGTCCTCTGCACGAACCAACACCAGAACGTCCACTTCCACGTCCCTTGCCACGCGCCTTGCCCATTGTAAATGAAGTAAAATAGCTTACACTTGCACTATCAATGGAAAAAGGGTAATAAAGAGTAGATTAGAACCGTGGAAGAGGAAAACCACAGTTATTGTTTACTGGGGTATACCACACTTTTTTAAATAGAGATATTTGCGGCTGAACAGTGAGCGACACACTCAAACTGCTTTTTTTTTAGATGCCAAAGGCCCAAAACTGGATAGTACAGCGATTTGACCCGTGGAACTGCGAAACCACACTGGGATGTCGGGCCTACACAAGACTATTTTCAACAGATATATTTTTGTGTCACAACAGTCAGGAGACACTACTGTTTTTCTTTACGGTAAAAACTACCAAAACCTGAATAATAGAGATTTTTTACCGTGGAACAGCAAAACCACAGTTATAATTTACTGGTGTATACCAGGCTTTTTAAAATATATATATATTTGCGGCTGAACAGTGAGCGACACACTCAAACTGTTTTTTTTAGATACAAATGGCCCAAAAGTGGATAATACAGAGGTTTGTACCGTGGAACTGCAAAACCACACTTGTATTTCTCGGGTCTACACCAGACTATTTTCAACAGATATATTTGTGTCTGAAAAATCAGGGAGACACTATATATTTTTTTTTTTACAGCAAAAAATGCAAAAAGCAGGATAATAGAGATTTTTTACCGTGGAACAGCAAAAGCACACTTCTGTCTCTCTGGCCTACACCAGACTATTTTCAACAGATATATTTGTGTCTGAAAAATCAGGGAGACGCTATTATTATTTTTATACAGCAAAAAATGCCAAAAACAGGATAATAGAGATGTTTTACCGTGGAACATCAAAACCACAGTAATAATTTACTGGTGTATACCAGGCTTTTTAAAATATATATATATTTGCGGCTGAACAGTGAGCGACACACTCAAACTGTTTTTTTTAGATACAAATGGCCCATAGAACTGCAAAACCACACTTCTATTTCTCTGGCCTACACCAGACTATTTTCAACAGATATATTTGTGTCTGAAAAATCAGAGGCACACTTTTTTTTTGGGGGGGGGGGCACCAAAAGGTTAATAAGATGGGTATTTGTACATTGTGAAGGAGGAAAAAAAAAAAGAGGATTTAGATAAAAAAAAAGGATTTTTCCTGGCGCCCGGGACCTGGAGCTAAGTCCAGCAATTTCAGCAACAGGAGCAGCACACAGGACTGTAATGCAGCGTTTGCTGGTATAACCACTGTGTCTCCTATACAGTCTGCCTGCCTGCCTGCCTGATATACCTGGGATGGATATTAGTCCTGAGAAGGACTTTTTGTTTGATCTGGCAGCCTTTACAGACCCTACACTAACTATTTTGCAGGATATATCTCTCCCTAAATCAGCAGCGCTGTCCCTACACTGTCTGATCCGGAGCGACTGTGTCCAAGATGGCGGCGCCTGGTTTTAAATACTCGAGGTGACGCTGTGCGGCCAGCCAATCACTGTAATGCCCACAAACAACATGGCTGCGGCATTACAGTGACTGGCTGGCAATCCCTGCATGTTCATTGGCTCTGTAAAGAGCGCCAAACATGCAGGGCGGAGACCCGAGCTCCCGCCCGAGTAACCCGGAAATGCTCGGTGCTCGCCGAACATCCCGAGTAGCGTGATGATCGGGCGAGTACCGAGCAGTGTTGAGCATGTTCGCTCAACACTAATAAGATCCCTTTCTTACGGCCACGCCAATCGCTACAAATTCCAGATGAGGCACAGAAACAGCAGGTGCTTCAACGGATATCAAGTGCTCCTTTAAGTGGGCTCTCCTCCACCTCAACTTCAACATCACAAATACTCCAGTCTTCAGAGGTGTCACCCCAATCGCACTTGCTTCCTCACAGCTCCCAAGTCTCCAGCTGCCCGTCTGAGTATGGGGTAGAACAGATGGTTGAGTCTGCAGAGCTGTTTACTCATACTATAGCCTGGGAATCAGAGGTCGGCTCCAGAGCTTCTGTGAATCCAGACGAGGAAATGATCTGCACTGATGCCCAGAATCTTTATGAGTCGGATCCAGGACCAGACGCAGAAAGTTCTGACCATAATGTTGACACAAGTTCCCAAACTGTAACTCCTGTTGGTGGAGACAATGAGGAAGACGATGGTGAGACTCAAATACCTGTTTGGAGCGACAACTTTAGCTTTTTTGTCAGGGCAGGAAGAGGTTGGCTCTGAGGACGATGGGTGTGATAACACACAGGGTGATGATGACGAGGTTGGAGATCCCACTTACTGTCAACCCACAGTCAGCCAGTCGATGAGGTCAGCAGAGGAGGTGGAGGAGGATACTAGTGACGACGAGGTCAGTTTGCACCTTCCTGGACAGAGACGTAGTACTGGAAGCACGTCAACAACTGCATCCTCAAACACAACTCTGCCTCTGACCACAAGTCGTGGTGGCTCTTCAGGTCGCATGGGTGCTAAGCCTTGCATAGCCTGGGCATTTTTTCAGAACGATAAAGATGACCCAACTCGTGTTATCTGTAACATTTGTCAGCAAAAGCTAAGTAGAGGCCAAAAAATACATAGTTTGAGTACTTCATGCATGAACCGGCACATGGATATGAAGCATAAGTTGCAGTGGGAAGCTCACTGTGCTACAATGCGGCCTAGCCGGCCGGGCCAACCACCGTCTGCCACATCTTGTGCATCCGCGGCCTCTTCATCCTCTGTGACTGGGGGGACAGCAGTCACACCTGTTTTGGGACGCAGACCTGCCACCTCTTTACCTGCAACAGCCAGCGTGATTAGTAGGTCATCATTTTCTTTGGAGGTGGAAACACCAGCTGGTGTTCAGCGCTGTCCGACATCGATAGCATCACCTTTGGATCAAGGCAACCTAACATGTCAGCCTGCATCTTCCTCACAGACCGGCAGTTTGCCGGGGACACCCTTCTCAACCCCGTCTAAGCACAACAGCCAGCCACAAGCTTTCTAACTGCGCAGAAGGGATCCTGCACACCTCCTTACTATGCTGGCAGCAGGGCCCAACGTCATCAGGCGGTTTTTACTTTGAAATGTCTGGGAAATGTGAGTCACACAGCTGAGGAGTTGTGGTCAGCTCTGGAGAACCAGTTTCATGAATGGTTGTCTCCACTGGACCTGAAACCAGGGAAGGCCGTGTGCGACAATGCTGCAAACCTGGGTGCGGCCCTTCGCCTGGGCAATGTCACACTCGTGCCTTGTATGGCTCACGTGTTGAACCTGGTTGTCCAGCAATTTTTAGCCCACTATCCTGGACTAGATGGCCTTCTGCAGAGGGCACGGTCGCTGTGTGCTCACTTCCGCCGTTCGCATCCCGCAGCTCAGCGACTTGCATCTCTACAGAAGTCGTTGGGCCTGCCACTTCACCGGCTGAAATGCGATGTGCCTACCAGGTGGAATTCAACTCTGCACATGTTGCAGCGACTGTGGCAGCACCGACAAGCCCTGGTGCAATACGTTCTGACGTATATCCTGGGCCAATGAGATCCAGAGGTGGGGCAAATCACGCTGGAGGAGTGGTCTCAGATCAGGGACCTATGCACCCTTCTGCACAGTTTTGAAATGGCGACGAAGATGTTTAGTGCTGACGATGCCATTATCATCATGACTATTCCGGTGATTTACATGCTGGAGCACATGTTAAACAGAATTCGGAGTCAGGTGGTGGCACAAGAGGAGGTGGAGGAAGTAGAGGAGGAGGAGTTGTATGCGGAAGGGCTAACATCTGCAAGGTCCAGACGGTCGGCAGCACCAAGGCGGCAGGCATGTGAGGGTGGGAGAGATGGTTTTACCAGGGCGCATGTGTAGCACCCTGAGGATTCGGCTGCTACAGGGGTATTGCACCTCGACCCAGAGGTGTGATATTCCACTCCCGGGTAAGGATGGAGTGTGGACCTGAGCTCGGTAGGCTGCATGCACTACACACATCCCATTTCCGAGGGGCAGGCCGACGGTACTCCCACTTAGAAATGTGCAGGTACGACCGAGTCTGTTCCTGGCTGGAGTGGGAGGGGGGTGGAACATCCCAAGTAGTGTAGGGGCAGATAGGGGGAGCAGCCTGGGTAAAGTTAGGAGCTCATTGGGTGCTGGTCACCTGAGCTCACACATAGAGGGAGTATATAAGGTGGGCACCATCTTAGAACAGGGTCAGTCTGTCAGAGTCAGTAAGAAGCAGAGGTCCAGATGAGCCTGCAGAGAGAGAGTGGAGCAGAGAAGGAAAGACCCAGAGGGGGAAAAAGAAAGGACTCTGAGAACCCAAATTCAATCCCCGGGTGAAGAGTCGGCAATAGGGTACCGGATCCCAAACTGGTGGGGGCAAAAGCACACCCTAGCCAGAGACCGGAGGCCGTGGGCAGCGTCTGCCACGGCCACCCACCACATCCACCCCGAAGGCAAACCACGTGGAGGGTCAGGGAACCCAAGGCCAAGGGTCTCCCAACAGAAGGCCCGAGGGAGCTGGACCTAGGTGGATCACTAGTGGGGACGGCCAGAGGAAAGGACAGAAGGAGAGCTCAGGGTCACGCTCCGGACTTGTTTGGGGGTTTGCTGAATCCAGGACCTGGTGGACGCAGCACGGCTCGGGTGGTCACTTGAAGCTGGAGTGACCGGAACATCAGCAGTAAGTAAATACCCTAAACTGCACAACCCGACTCTGTCTTCACTTAACATCTACGCTGCACCACCACAACCCCCATCCTCTGCACCTGACCCCCTGAGGCTATACCCCACCCGTTGGGGGTTATACTACCAAAAGCTGCACCAACACCATCAGCCTCAGCGGACCCTGCTGCAGCGGCGGCCGTAGTGACCGCAATACAACGGGTGGCGTAGTCGACAATAAAGAACTTAATAACATCTGTAGGACTGCCACATACAACTGAGCTTGACACCCTGGGCACGGACCGGGTCACAGCCACTCGGCGACTACAACTCCCATCTGATCCGGCTCCGGGTATTCCCCCTAAAGAATATGGCCCAGGGGGTGCGTCAACTTTGGCGTAGTCGGCAGGATAACGTGCCCGCAACACCCGGGTACTGCGTGCCTGAAGAAAAGAACAAGTTTACCTCAAAAAGAAGTCTCCTGCCGGTTCCGGAGGGTCCCCGCCATCGGACTCCATCACATTTCGATTCCCGCCGGTTGTCCGCCATTAACAGCTTTTTCCCGCCATCTGCAGAGTTTCCCGCCACTGGGAGACGATTCCCGCCATTTCCGAAGATTTCCCGCCTTGGGGGAGCGGACGCCATTATGGGCGTGCCAGAGGGTGGCGGGAGGCCACCTCCCATCGTGGGCCAGGACCGAAAATGGCGCCAAAAGTGGAAACCGCCCCCACCAACAGAGACTGTGATGCTAGAGGTGTCGGTCAGCGTGAAAGAACAGCCCCTGGAGCTGACAGTCACCAAGTTGCCCCGGGACCGCCCTCGAAGTGGGAGGACTGAGAACAAGAGAGCAAAGATGGGTGTCGCCTGGGGCAGTCTGGAGCGAGCGCACCCGGAGGCAAGAAGCCTGGAGAAGAGTATCGGAGGAGCTTACCCGGAGATGGCGAGAAAGCAGAGCAGCACCGGCCCGTTGGCCAGGAGCCTGCTAGAAACAGAGGAGGGAGAGCAGAGCAGCACCGGCCCGCTGGCCAGGAGCCTGCTGGAAACAGTGGAAGGAGAGCAGAGCAGCACCGACCCGTTGGTCAGGAGCCTGCTGGAAGCAACGACCCCACTAGGCCTAGTGGAGGTCCTAGCACAGCTCCCCCGAGACCGGGAGTGTGCACAGACCGCTCTGGAGGGCCTCGCAAGGAGGATGGCCCGGGTGCAGCGAGAGACGTTGGCGGAGTGGAGCCGTGAGATGGCCCAGCAGACCGAGACCTGTCAGCGGAGCACGCCACCCAAGACGAGGAGACAGACCGCCTCTGAGGATGGCGCGGGAGGACTGAAGGCCGGAGACGGCGCCGAGAAGGGAGCCGAACGAGTGGAGGCAGGTAAAGGGGACGTCTATACCCCAAACCGGGAAACCGCGTACCTGCCCCAGCTCCCCGTCGCAGAGCCCGAAGTCTATCCTGCCGTGCCCGTAATCGCCACGCCACTGCTGCAGACTAGGCCTCAACCGGAAGCCGCCGCCGCGACCCCTGTGACGCCATGCGAAATGACCCCGAGCGTGGCCAAGCAGGAAGTAACACAAGCCTGGTCGCAAGGCCTAGTACCCCCGGGCGCCGCAACACCAACAGCGCCCCCTACCTCCGCGGAGCCACCGGCCTGGTCGCAGGGCCAAGTAGCCCAGGGCGCCGCCATCCTTACGGTGCCCTTCACCTTCCAGATACCCCAGGCCTGGCCGCAAGGCCCGGGCAACCCGGGCGCTAACACCACCGCGCCCATAAGACCAAGAGTGCCGCACCTGGGTGAGGACCTGTACGCCCAGCATACGTGCCCGGATGGGCAGCCCTTCAAATGGCCACCGGAGTTTCACCATCCCCGACTCCGGAAAGAGAGACCCCTGGATGAACCCCTGATCCCGGCTCCAAAGCCCGTAAAGAGGATCTCGCCCCCGCTAGAAGAGGCCCAATTTGAGTGGGACCCCACCGGAGAAGATCTCATGGGGTTCACTCAGGAGACTCGGGCAGCTGCAGCGGAGCGTGCTGAGTGCTGCCGCCAACAACTCGAGGTCTTCGAGAGGGAGCGGAGAGAAAGGCGGGTCCGGGAACAGCAAGCTCAAGTAAGGAGCGCGGAGCAGAAGAGCCGGGCCAGGAGAGACCCCCGTGCAGCGCATAGTCCCCGCACCACCGGGACTGTGATCAAGTTTAACATGCAGCATGGGTGGGGCTTCATCCGAGACCACCGCACCCCAGGCGACGTCTTCGTGACCAGGAGAGACGTTGAGTCCCACCTACCGGAGGGACACAGAGGTCGTGACCTTTACATCGGGGACGAGGTCACCTTTACCCGGCACAAGTGTGCCAAAGGACCCTACGCCCTCCATGTGCATCGCCTGACGGAGGAAGAGCTGCGGTGTGAGGAGGAAGAACAAGAGGACCCGGACGGGTCTGAAGCTAAAGGTAACCACAAAGAAAGAGCAGGAGGACGTCGTCGTTGAGTACGGCAGAGTAGAAGCTGTATATAGTTACCCGTAGGGGTACCAAAGAAACTGTTGCTGATAATATAGTCCCCGTTGGGACCAGCATGTGTGAACTGTTTACCCGTTTATCCCTTAAATCCCACTGACCGAGGACTGAGAGCGGTCATTCCTCCCTTATACCTGGCCGAGGACTGAGAGCGGCCATATCCCCTGTATATAGTTGCGCATCCTAAAGCGCTCCCTACTGGTTTTACAGGAAAGCCACGAGTTTTTCAAGAAAAGACTGTCGCACTTTACCCGGTCACACGTTGCACAGTGACCGGAGGAGGAGCCAGAGGCGACGAGAATGTTATTTATATGAAAAGTTTTCTGATATATATATGATATTTTATATGTTTTTACTATGTTGTTTATATGAAAAAAATTTGTATGTTTTGTGGTGTTTTGTTCTTACAGCCCGAGGACGTGCTGTGGTTTACCAGGGGGGAATGTAGCACCCTGAGGATTCGGCTGCTACAGGGGTATTGCACCTCGACCCAGAGGTGTGATATTCCACTCCCGGGTAAGGATGGAGTGTGGACCTGAGCTCGGTAGGCTGCATGCACTACACACATCCCATTTCCGAGGGGCAGGCCGACGGTACTCCCACTTAGAAATGTGCAGGTACGACCGAGTCTGTTCCTGGCTGGAGTGGGAGGGGGGTGGAACATCCCAAGTAGTGTAGGGGCAGATAGGGGGAGCAGCCTGGGTAAAGTTAGGAGCTCATTGGGTGCTGGTCACCTGAGCTCACACATAGAGGGAGTATATAAGGTGGGCACCATCTTAGAACAGGGTCAGTCTGTCAGAGTCAGTAAGAAGCAGAGGTCCAGATGAGCCTGCAGAGAGAGAGTGGAGCAGAGAAGGAAAGACCCAGAGGGGGAAAAAGAAAGGACTCTGAGAACCCAAATTCAATCCCCGGGTGAAGAGTCGGCAATAGGGTACCGGATCCCAAACTGGTGGGGGCAAAAGCACACCCTAGCCAGAGACCGGAGGCCGTGGGCAGCGTCTGCCACGGCCACCCACCACATCCACCCCGAAGGCAAACCACGTGGAGGGTCAGGGAACCCAAGGCCAAGGGTCTCCCAACAGAAGGCCCGAGGGAGCTGGACCTAGGTGGATCACTAGTGGGGACGGCCAGAGGAAAGGACAGAAGGAGAGCTCAGGGTCACGCTCCGGACTTGTTTGGGGGTTTGCTGAATCCAGGACCTGGTGGACGCAGCACGGCTCGGGTGGTCACTTGAAGCTGGAGTGACCGGAACATCAGCAGTAAGTAAATACCCTAAACTGCACAACCCGACTCTGTCTTCACTTAACATCTACGCTGCACCACCACAACCCCCATCCTCTGCACCTGACCCCCTGAGGCTATACCCCACCCGTTGGGGGTTATACTACCAAAAGCTGCACTAACACCATCAGCCTCAGCGGACCCTGCTGCAGCGGCGGCCGTAGTGACCGCAATACAACGGGTGGCGTAGTCGACAATAAAGAACTTAATAACATCTGTAGGACTGCCACATACAACTGAGCTTGACACCCTGGGCACGGACCGGGTCACAGCCACTCGGCGACTACAACTCCCATCTGATCCGGCTCCGGGTATTCCCCCTAAAGAATATGGCCCAGGGGGTGCGTCACATGGTAGCAGCAGAACTAGTGAGGAAGGTGCAGGAGCCCAGGAAGAAGTGGAGGACGAACTGATGGAA
Source organism: Phyllobates terribilis (assembly GCF_046119375.1). Classification (NCBI taxonomy): domain Eukaryota; kingdom Metazoa; phylum Chordata; class Amphibia; order Anura; family Dendrobatidae; genus Phyllobates; species Phyllobates terribilis. Next base: position 209,355,308 of record NW_027362769.1, on the reverse strand, counting down.
GACTCATCAGATGAGGGAGACCTTGATCACATTTCTGTTGTGCGAGGTTGGAGGGGAGAGGGCAGAGGAAGGAAGCATGATTGTTACCTTGCCACCAACACAACAGGGACTTGGTGCTCCTGGATGCGCAAGACACATGAGTGCCTTCTTGCTGCACTACCTGCAACATGACCCTCGAATTGTGAGAATTATAAATAATCCTGACTACTGGGTTGCCACACTGTTAGATCCCCGGTACAAAAGTAAATTTGCAGAAATTATTCCTGCCATAGAAAGAGATGCACGCATGCAGGAGTATCTGCAGAGACTGTTGCAGAATCTTACATGTGCTTTTCCACAAAACACTAGTGGTGCACGTAGTGAATCTCACAGTTCCAACTTGCCAACCGTGGGACCGTCAAGAGTTCAGCACTCAAAACGTAACAGAAACACAGTATCTGCTGGTAACATCAATTTTGCGGAATAATTTCTCCACTTTTTTAGCCCATCCTTTGCAATGCCACAGGAGACAAGAAGTCTGACACATAGTCAACGCCTAGAGACGATGGTACAGGAGTATCTCCAAGTAAACATTGAAGCCATGACTGTGTCACTGGACCCTTGCTCTTTTTTGGCTTCCAATCTCGATAAATGGCCGGAGCTCGCCACTTACGCCTTGGAGATCTTGTCATGCCCCGCAGCCAGCGTTCTGTCTGAACGTGTGTTCAGCGCTGCTGGTGGTGTGCTGACAAATGAGCGCACGCGGCTCTCCACTGATAATGTAGACAGACTCACGTTCATAAAGATGAACAAGTCATGGATCCGAAACGACTTTTCTACCCCTGTGTCATCCTGGGGAGAGTAAAAGCTTGATGATTTGTTAAAATCACCTTACCAACCGTTTTAAGCTTTCAAATTACTAATCATGTTTATCTGTATCTTGGCTGGAAAATAATTTGGGCCTTGTAGCAGTGTGCAGTACTGATTCTATTAGGCCGTCTATACTAAACTCCACCAGATTTAAAATTACTAATCATGTTTATCTGTATCTTGGCTGGAAAATAATTTGGGCCTTGTAGCAGTTTGCAGTACAGATTCTATTAGGCCATCTATACTAAGCTCCACCAGCTTTCAAATTAATAATAATTTTTAGCTGCATCTAGCCCGGAAAATAATTTTCGGGCTCCTAGATGCGCAAGACACATGAGTGCCTTCTTGCTGCACTACCTGCAACATGACCCTCAGATTGTCAGAATTCAAAATAATCCTGACTACTGGGTTGCCACACTCTTAGATCCCCCACACTCTTCGATCAACCTTTTCATTTTAATAAAGAACAAAAAAAATGGTCATTTTTGAAATTATAAGCATTAGCAGGTTATTAGAAACTGAAATCAAACAGTTTTCAACTCAAAACTTTATTCTAGGTGATGTTACATTTGCACATAGGACCGCTTGTTCGAAAGGAGCTTCTGAACTCTCTCGTCCATTGAATTTGTCAGGTTTTGGATGGTTTCTGCTTCAATTGTTTTGCATGAGGACAGAATACCATCCCAGAGCTGTTGCTTAGATGTGAACTGCCTCCCGCCATCATAGACACTCCTTTTGATGATGCTCCAGAGGTTCTCAATGGGGTTGAGGTCAGGGGAGCATGGGGGTCACACCGTAAGTTTGTCCCCTTTTATGCCCATATCAGCCAGAGATGCAGATGTGTTATGTGCAGCATGCGACGGTGCATTATCATGCATGAAAATGATCTTGCTGCGGAATTCTCAGTTCTTCTTCTTGAACCATGGCAGGAAGTTCTGTTTGAGAAACTCCACATACATTATGGAGTTCATCTTTACCCCTTCAGGGATCCTAAAGGGGCCAACAATCTCTCCCCCCATGATTCCAGCCCAAAACATTACTCCACCTCCTCCTTGTTGGCGCCGTAGCCGTGTTTGCATGGGGTGTCCATCAACCAGCCATCCTCCACTCCATCCATCTGGACCATCGAGCGTTGCACGGCACTCATCGGTGAACAAAACAGTTTTGAAGTCAGTCTTCATGTATTGTTTGCAAAACCTACAAAAGACAAAAAATATATCTCATACCCTACCATCATTATATATAAATGTAAAGCAAAGTTGCATATGAAATATAGGGTACTTAGTGAACTATTTTTGATCAAAAAAAGTATACAAGCCGTCCCACCAGCGGCTTGTATAGCGTCTTGCTTGCATTCTGTGCAAATTAGGGGCTGGTTAGTATATATGTAGCTTACCACGGGCTTGGGTAGTCTGATATTGGGACCCGGTTCTATTTGTCTATCCTTTTATATGCATTACTTCAACTTTGATATACAGTAAGGTTTTTAATATGGACAGTGTAGGACCGTCCCAATTTAGGGTCACCTTGTCGCTGGTGGGACGGCTTGTATACTTTTTTGATCAAAAATAGTTCACTAAGTACCCTATATTTCATATGCAACTTTGCTTTACATTTATATATAATGATGGTAGTGTATGAGATATATTTTTTGTCTTTTGTAGGTTTTGCATCTTTTTGCTAGTGTGAATATGCTCCTATTTCTTGCATGTGTACCATCTTAGACCTCAGTTCACATTGTTTGGTTTTTTGTCTTGTTTGCATTCTGTGCAAATTAGGGGTGTGGCATGCTCCTTGTTGAGCTGGTTAGTATATATGTAGCTTACCACGGGCTTGGGTGGTCTGATATTGGGACCCGGTTCTATTTTTCTACTCTTTTATATGCATTACTTCAACTTTGATATACAGTAAGGTTTTTAATATAGACAGTGTAGGACCGTCCCAATTTAGGGTCCCCTTATCGCTGGTGGGACGGCTTGTATACTTTTTTTTTATCAAAAATAGTTTACTAAGTACCCTATATTTCATATGCAACTTTGCTTTACATTTATATATAATGATGGTAGGGTATGAGATACAGTACAGACCAAAAGTTTGAACACACCTTCTCATTCAAAGATTTTTCTGTATTTTCATGACTTTGAAAATTGTACATTCACACTGAAGGCATCAAAACTATGAATTAACACATGTGGAATTATATACTTAACAAAAAAGTGTGAAACAACAGAAAATATGTCTTATATTCTAGGTTCTTCAAAGTAGCCACCTTTTGCTTTGATGACTGTTTTGCACACTCTTGGCATTCTCTTGATGAGCTTCAAGAAGTAGTCACCGGAAATGGTTTTCACTTTACAGGTATGCCCTGTCAGGTTTAATAAGTGGGATTTCTTGCCTTCTAAATGGGGTTGGGACCATCAGTTGTGTTGTGCAGAAGTCAGGTGGATACACAGCTGATAGTCCTACTGAATAAGCTGTTAGAATTTGTATTATGGCAAGAAAAAAGCAGCTAAGTAAAGAAAAACGAGTGGTCATCATTACTTTAAGAAATGAAGGTCAGTCAGTCTGAAAAATTGGGCAAATTTTGAAATTGTCCCCAAGTGCAGTTGCAAAAACCATCAAGCGCTACAAAGTAACTGGCTCACATGAGGACCACCCCAGGAAAGGAAGACCAAGAGTCACCTCTGCTTCTGAGGATAAGTTTATCCAAGTCACCAGCCTCAGAATTCGCAGGTTAACAGCAGCTCAGATTAGAGCCCTGGTCAATGCCACACAGAGTTCTAGCAGCAGACACATCTCTACAAGAACTGTTAAGAGGAGACTTTGTGCAGCAGGCCTTCATGGTAAAATAGCTGCTAGGAAACCACTGCTAAGGACAGGAAACAAGCAGAAGAGACTTGTTTGGGCTAAAGAACGCATGCAAAGGACATTAGACCAGTGGAAATCTGTGCTTTGGTCTGATGAGTCCAAATTTGAGATCTTTGGTTCCAACCACCATGTCTTTGAGCGATGCAGAAAAGGTGAACGTATGGACTCTACATGCCTGGTTCCCACCGTAAAGCATGGAGGAGGAGGTGTGATGGTGTGGGGGTTCTTTGCTGGTGACACTGTTGGGGATTTATTAAAAATTAAAGGCATACTGAACCAGCATGGCTACCGCAGCATCTTGCAGCGGCATGCTATTCCATCCGGTTTGCGTTTAGTTGGACCATCATTTATTTTTCAACAGGACAATGATCCCAAACACACCTCCAGGCTGTGTAAGGGCTATTTGACCAAGAAGGAGAGCGATGGGATCCTACGCCAGATGACCTGGTCTCCACAGTCACCAGACCTGAACCCAATCAAGATGGTTTGGGGTGAGCTGGACCGCAGAGTGAAAGCAAAAGGGCCAACAAGTGCTAAGCATCCCTGGGAACTCCTTCAAGATTGTTGGAAGTCCATTTCCGGTGACTACCTCTTGAAGCTCATCAAGAGAATGCCAAGAGTGTGCAAAGCAGTCATCAAAGCAAAAGGTGGCAACTTTGAAGAACCTAGAATATAAGACATATTTTCAGTTGTTTCACACTTTTTTGTTAAGTATATAATTCCACATGTGTTAATTCATAGTTTTGATGCTTTCAGTGTAAATGTACAATTTTCAAAGTCATGAAAATACAGAAAAATCTTTAAATGAGAAGGTGTGTCCAAACTTTTGGTCTGTACTGTATATTTTTTGTCTTTTGTAGGTTTTGCATCTTTTTGCTAGTGTGAACATGCTCCTATTTCTTGCATGTGTACCATCTTAGACCTCAGTTCACATTGTTTGGTTCATGTATTGTTTGGCCCACTGGAGCCGTTTCTGCTTGTGTACAGTGGATAGAGGAGGTCGACAGGATGGCTTACGCACAGCTGCAAACCTCTGAAGGACCCTGCATCTTGTTGTTCGGGGGATGTTGGAGGCACCAGCAGCTTCAAAAACTTGTCTGCTGCTATGACAAGGCTTTTTTGCCGCTGCTCTTTTAACCTGACGTAATTGCCTGTAGGAAAGAGTCCTCAATTTTCCCTTATCAGCACGCACACATGTGTACTGTGAGTCAGCTACATACTTCTTGATTGTGCGATGATCAGGATGAAGTGTCTTGGCAATGTTGATTGTAGTCATGCCTTGACCTAAACACTCCACAATTTGTTGCTTCTCAGCAGCCGACACATCCTTTTTCTTTCCCATTTTGGCAGAAAATGTAGGCTGCTTAATAATGTGGGACAGCCTTCTTAAGTAGTCTTGCCTTTCATTGGACACACCTGCCAAACTAATTAGCACAGGTGTCTGCAATTGCTTACAGTGATATAAAGAGCCCTTACACACATCACCGTCAATGAGTTTAACTGACAAACAAAAAAATTCTTACCTTATCACTCCTAAACACTTTTTGCATAATAATTTGGAACACAGTGTACATGTGCTTTTCCACAAAACACCAGTGGTTCACGTAGTGAATCTTACAGTTCTAACTTGCCAACCGTGGTCTGTATGGAGTTGTTCAATAAAGGGCCCAAAATTAAGATAGCATAGACGGGAGAGGTCTCTATGAATACGAATTCCTAAGTATTTGATACCCTGTGAGGGCCAGGCAAAGGGAAAGTTGGACTGGATGGAATCCTGTATGGATTTGGGGAGGGAGAAATCGAGGGCCTCAGACTTCGCTGCATTGATTTTAAAATTTGACCATGTAACAAAGTGATCTATTTCAGCCATAACAGCAGGGATGGATATATGTGATTGAGTGATATATGCTAGGACATCATCAGCAAATGCAGAGCACTTGTACTCGGTGCCTCCCACCTCAATCCACCTAATATTGGGGTTATGGCGAATTGATGAGAGCAGGTGCTCCGTCACTAGGATGTATAAGAGAGGGGACAGAGGACATCCCTGCCTTGTCCCATTGATGATTATGAAAGGTGATGAAAATTTTCCATTTATCTTCAGCCTAGGTGACGTATTGCGATACAGGGCCGTGATTTTGCCTATAAAAGGGTCCCCTAGACCCCTACCCCAAGTTTTTTAAGAGAATAATATATGGCGTGCCAGGAGACTATATGAAATGCTTTCTCAGCATCCAACGAGAGTATCTAATTACAAATTTTTAACTGCATCTAGCCCAGGAAATACTTTGTGCCTAGTAGCAGTGTCTGCTAGTCAGCGGATTATCCCAGCTGTTAAGCAAGCTACACCACCTGTAGTTTGGACACTTAATTTTTTCAAAGGAAATGGTTCGGGCCCCCGGGACACTCAGTGAAGTGCATCGGGGAGGCACCCCAAGGCACAGGGGCTGGGACTGGCGGTAGGACGCCTTGCGGTGGACCACCAAGCTCGATCCTTATAAAAGCTTTTTAACTGCAGCAGCTTTAGTGGACGTTACTGGAGCTGGAATTACCGTGGCTGCTGGCATGAGACTTGCCCTTCAATAGATCCTTGTAAAAGGATTTAAAGTGTACTCTTTCAAATTAGAGAGACAATTTAAATTAAAAAGATTAGACCTGCCTCCACCGCAGGGGGGCTCGCTCGACCCACCAGCGGACAGGCACCAGTATTGGGAGAGGGGGGCTGTCCATCATGGTCCACAGCAGCTCTGGCACAAACCCGGCGACACGGAGGTCGCACGGGCAGGAACGGACTGGCCGTGTCGGCTTCGCACTTTTTTGGTTTTAGAAGGGCATGACATGCCCATATCTGAGTCTCCCCCTCCTTTTACTCCTCCACCTCTTTTCTTTTCGCATGACTATATGTACTTGTCACTTTTCCATGTCTTAGTTGTGTCCTCTGAGCAGTTTGTCAGCTTTTGGACACCTTTGAAGGTGTTTTCTATTTGTTTCTATGTGTTTTTGTTTGCCTGCCATTGGTTTTAACGGTGTTCGACGAACAGTTCGATGAACAGTTCGGCGAACATACGGGTGTTCGACGAACCGAACCGAACTCGAATACTACGGGGGTGGCTCAACACTAACTGTGAGTACAAATAAAGGACATCTTTGGAACCATTGGTGAGTGCTACCTTTACTTTGGCTTTTGCACTATTTGTTCACTTGGACATGCACCACCATATATCCAGGAGTTTCACCATTTCGAAGGGAAAGTGTATTTAAAGCAGAGGTGGTGCCAGATATCTTCTCTATCAGTACGTAAGAGATCCCTCCGCCTGCAGAGCAGCATTCTGGTACGTCAGCAGACACCCAGGACCTGGCTGAGGTTCACTAGGGGGGAGGAAGATGCCCAACCGGGGGGAGGATTCAGCCGCCGGCACGGCCGCCGCCACTGTAATGCCGTTATCAATGCCTTACATACCGGGGGCGGCGTGGTTGCCCCAGTACTCAGGGGAGTCTCACACCCTGAACGACTTTGAGGAGAGACTGCGCAGTTTGTTTAAAGTGTACCCCCTGTCTGAGGAGCAAAAATTCAGCATCCTCATAGGACAGCTTATCGGTGCAGCTCAGAGAGAGGTGAAGTCCTGGCCAGGCAGGGACAAAGGCACTGTCAAGGAAATACTGGCCTGGTTGAAGGATATGACGTGCCCCCTGGGCCATGGGGTACCCGGTGCTGGGCCGGTGGATGCTGGGGAATGTCACAGTAGCGATGACCCGGTCCGTGACCCATGGCGGTCAATAAAAGGGGTTTATGGATAGGGGATTTATAATGTTTATAGAGTTTGTGACGCCACCTGTGGAATGTCGCTAAAGGGAGCCGCCGCTGCAGAGCAGTCCTCTGAAGCTGATGTTACTGCAGCAGGGATGATGTGGCTCTCCGCAGGAAGAGCTAGCTCCAGGGCAGTGCAGTGTAGAAGATGTTGCAGGTTGTGCTGGGCGTTGTAGTGCAGGGGTTGATGGCGCAGCAAGAAACACAGAGACAAGGATGTGCAGTCCCAGGGTCTTTACTGGTGCTGATTAGACAAGCCGGGACTAGGGTACTGGCTAGAAGTGGAAGTCCGGGCAGCCTGGAAGCAAATAAAGTATCCTCCTTGTCAGGTGAAGTTGGAGGCCTTCCCTTTCCACTAAACTCTTTGGCCCTGCTACTTGTAGCTGTGCAGTGATCCTCGTCCCTGAGTGCGACGTTTCCGTGCTCACACCTATGGCAGGCAGCTCGGGCCTTGCTGGCGTGACGCTCCCACGTGGCGGTGCTGGACCCTGCGGTGCTGCTAAGCCACCGGGCGTCTGATGGGGCCAGGAGACCGGCAATCTCCTGCCCTCCGGTTTCTACTGCTGGGCCTTCGGTGCCCCACAGCCTCGGACTCCCGTGTCCGGTTCTTCTGTGTTTTTTCCTTCTGGGGTGAGCTGCCGCACAGCTCCTGTCCCCAGCTCCTCTCTCCTCGACGTCCGATCTTCAACTCCTCACACTAAGACTCACTAACCCCGCCCCCAGATCTCAGTTGCCAAGGGGAGTGGCTCTCCTTGCTGATCTGGAGCCAGGAAAGTGTTGCATGTTTAGTATACTTGACTAGGAGATCCCTGCTTGCTTCCAGGCATGGCATTACCTCTTTTGAGGGAGGCAATGCCACTGTTGTAGCCAGACCCCTTGGGTGCCACAGATACCTTTGACACCCGCACCGCAGCAGAAATTAAAATTAAGTTCTACGGGTGCAAACAAAGGGTGCAGGACAGTGTACGGGACTATGCTCTAAACCTGCAGGAGGTGCTGTGGGCCATCAAACAGGTAGACACCGACAGTGTGCGAGATGAGGACAGATTGCTGACTGAGCAGTTTATTGAGGGGCTCCTGTCTGGCGCTCACAGGACACAGCTGCGCATTATGGCTCTGCAAAAACCTGATCTGGACTTTGCACAATTTAAAGACAGAGCCATCCGGGTGCTGCGAGAATCAATACCAAGTGGCACTGCATCCCTCCGGTGTCCAGCTATCACATACCACCAGGAGGTGGCGTCCTTTCCCCCAGCACCTGTGGAGGCTGACGCGCAGACCCTAGATAATGATCCATCTGCAGACCTGCGCCTTCAGGTCCAGGAGCTGACCAAAAGCGTGGCTACACTAGCTAAAACTGTGCAGGCCATGCAAGTGTCTCCCAAGGAAAAGATCCAGCTGGCTTCCAGTCCAGATGACGTCCCGTGGTGACAACAGAGAAGAATTCCACCGACCAGAGGGAGGAATAGCGATCGCTACGACCAGGACGGACAACCCATCTGCCGCCGCTGTCAAAAGGCGAGGCATTACGCAAGGTTCTGTAATTTCAACGAGCAACCCCTGAGGCAGAGGGCCAACCCCCAGGAGTAAGATGACCGGGCCCACAAAGCTGGTGAGACAAGTACGTGGTAGGACAACCGGTCCAACCTGTCGTGCTTGATGGCATCCTGATGAACACACTGCTGGACACTGGGTCCCAGGTGACAACGATGCCATATATCCTGTATAAACAATACTGGACTGATTCAGATATTACCCGCCGTCCAGATGAACATCTTAGTATCTATGCCAGCAATGGTCAGCTCTTGCCTCAGGTGGGGTATAAAGAGGTGACCACAAAAGTTGGCAAAGTAGAATTGCTATCACAAGGAATGATTATTGTTGATATTGATCGCCGAGAAAGTCATCCTATGATAACCTTAGGCACCAATGTGTTAGAAAATTGTCTTGGAGAAATTATTGTTTTGTTGCAACAGGTCGCAGAGACTGCCAGTTCCAGTCAGCAGCGAGTTCTGCAGAGGGAAATCAGAGCCCTGATGAAAAGACAACAGGTAGAGCTGTCTGGTGGAGAAGTTGGCAGTGTCGGGATGAGTGATCCATTCCCCATTGCAATGCCCCCTAGGAGTGAAATGTTAATATGGTGTCGGGCAGCAATCGGTCTCAGGTGTCAAGATTATCAGGCCCTGGTAGAACCCGTGTACTCTGACAGTAGGCCCACCATCTTGACAGCCAGGGGGGTAGTCGGAGTCCGCAAGGGGAGAGTACCGATACGCATCCTGTATTGTGGGGAGAAAGAGGTCCATTTACCCCGGTATGCCACTCTTGCTAAGCTGTTCACTGTCAGTAACAATGCAATAAAGACAGTGGATCCCTTGCTTCCGTCCAAACCGGCGGAGGATAATGGCTCCAAGGAGCAGATGGAGGATTGGTGTCAGAAGCTACAAGTAGGCACTGACTACACCCCTTTGCACCAAAAGCATGGAGTATACCGGGTGGTCCAAGAATATGAGCGAGTCTTCAGGAAACACCCACTAGAGTTTGGGCAGGTAAAAGGGGTCCAACATTATATCCCCACAGGAGATCATCTGCCCATTAAAGAGAGGTACCAGCCTGTACCCCCAGCTCACTATCAATGTGCCAAAGGAATGTTACGGGAGATGAAGGAGGCTGGGGTGAGCAGAGATAGTTGTATCCCCTGGGCAGCTCCATTAGTTCTCATTAGAAAGAAGGATGGTACAATGAGGATGTGTGTTGATTATGACTAGCCCAGGGGATGGGGATGACTCGGCGCCCGGGCCTTGTTGTTAGTTTGGGGGATGCCGCGGTGGTCGGCTCCCGGGCCCATATCCTGGGGTCACTCTTTTACTGGAAAGGGGTGGCTAATTAAATAAAAGTTTGTGACGCCACCTGTGGTGTCTGGTGAGGATCACCAGCGCTGCGGCAGCCCGCTGAGGCTGGTGATAAGGCAGCTTGATGGTACAGCTCCCCACAGGTGGAGCTAGGCCTCAGGGCAGCGCGGGGAGAAAGGATGCAGGGACAGATGGGACCCAGCCGGGTCAGAGCAAGAACAGGGATAGACACGATAGTCACTTCAGTACCTTTTACTGATGGAAATTCAGGCACGTCCCGGAGCACTGTAGAGTGAAGGGTGCATATCAGGATCCTCCCCAGTGAGCCGGTATAGGGCCTCCTGTCTCTTACCTTTGTGTGGTAAGTTTCTGACCTGCCTGGAGCTAGGCCTAACTTTGTCTCTGTCCTGCACCGGCTGACCTTGTGGTAGAGCCTTCTCCTGGAGTACACGCTCCCAGCTTGCGGGGCCTCTGTGACTCCTAGCTCTGATACGTATCAGCTCTTTGGTGATCCTGGGACCTGAAGTCTTCCAGGGGTCTCCGGTTGTCTCTACAGGGGGATATACGGCCCTGTAGACGCGGACCCGGTGTCCAGTATATGTTTCTGGGGTGAGCTGGTAAAGCTCCTCTGCCCCCAATGCTACTCACTCCTCTAGCCTTCGGCCTACTCGGGGCCCTCACTAGGCTATACACAATGGCAGCTAGCCGGCTGCTTCTTCTGCCACTCTCTGAGCGTCGGCCATGCTACAAGCTCTAACTGAGCTCCCTGAATCTAGCTAGCAGGAGCCTCGTGCTCCACTGCTGAACTATTAGATGAGTTCTCTAAACTAGACTGAGCTCCACTGCAGACTGACCTCTCTTAGGCTTCTCTACAGCAGGAACTCTTCAGAGGAACTGACTGCTTAGCTCCACCTTCCCTATTTATATCCCTAACGGGCTCCCTTTGGTGGTCTGAGGTGGAAGGTGGAGGTGTGTGCATGCTGTGGGGGCCTCTTGTGGAGAAATCCGTTAATGCACTCCTCTAGGATCTGTGGTACCAAGCGCAGCTGGGTGCCACATTCCCCCCAAGCAAAGCTCAGCACTCCCGGGCTGAAGTACATTTTGAATAAACATGAACATTAACAATCTTCCCTTTATGGGAGGCACATTCTTAAACGTTGCATAACAAAATCATTATAAACAGATATATACATATAGACCATAAGCAACCTCAGCATTTAAGTCTCCTTTGGTGAGGTTCCTCGAAAGGATGTCCATCTCAAAGAGCAGAGTACTTGGTAGCTTGAGGGACCTGTCCCAAACCCTCAACGTAGGCCCTGGGGTGGCTGCAGGGCATGAAGATCCTGAGTTGGACCTCCAAGAGAGCCACTCCAGACAGGTTTTACTTCTGAGGTCACCTAAAGGGGCACTCCAGGGAGTGCAATTATTTACAAGAAATAGTTTTTGGGCTGCACGTAGTCCTCAGCCACAGAGTTCTTTATGTGAATAACAAAGAAAATAATTAGGCAAAGTGTCCATATCACTTAAATTGTCCATCAATAAAGGCAAAGCACAAATTATTTAAGACATACATATAAGAAAGTACACAATTTAATACAATACAATGTTATTTAGTACCCCAGGGGCAACTATCTACACTTGTCAGAGTTTAGCTATTTTACTGATTATACCTGACAGGGGGTTGACCTTTGGTACTACGCGTGGACCTGCGTGGTACTGGAATGCGTGAGGCACTAGTAGGTGCTCTACCTCCCAATGTGTCAGTGCTAGGTGTGGAGGGGCTACAAGGCTGCATTGACCTCTCTACAGGACTGGCAAGTTCACCATTGGCTGGGCCCTCTTGCTCTTCTCCTACCGGGGATCCTTCGTCCGGGGATACTTCTTGAGCTGGCTCTTCTGCAGCACTTACTGGTTCTTCTTGCTGTGGGTAGAAGGTGATTTCAGGGATGATTACTGCTCCTCCTAGTTGGGCCCAATCTGCCGGGAAATCTCCTAAGTCAGTGTGTATCACTGCTTCTTTAGGCTCCTCCCGTACGGTGAGAGGCACTTCCTCTTGGGGTTTTAGCAGGTTTGGACACAACTTTAGATGGTCCCTGGATACTGTTGCAGACGTTTTCCCTCCGTCTCTACTAATTAGGCAGGTCTTCCTATTATCAAATCTTGAATTCAACACAGTGTAGGGTTCTCTATCCCACTGGTCATCAAGTTTGTGGTTTCTCCTTTTCCTTTTTAGTACTACTTCACCCGGTGTGAAGGGTTCTGCTTGGACACTTCTGTTGTATTGAGCTTCCAGCTTGTCCCTCACCCGAGTGAGACTGGCTTTGACACAAGCTTGTACTCTTCTGTACTGTTCCTGTCTGGTCGTGTCCCAGTCCTCAGTTGTCACATCAGCTTCAGATTCGACAACACCAAGCTCCAGGTCCATAGGCAGCTTTCCTGGCCTTGCCCGCATGAGATATGCCAGAGTGCAGTTGGTGGAACTTACTGGTATGTGATTGTACAGATCTACTAGGTCAGGCAGTAGGTCTGGCCACTGGTTTCTCTCCTCAAGTGGTAAGGTCTTCAGCAGGTCGATGACAATGTTGTTCATCTTCTCGCAGAGACCATTGGTTTGTGGGTGGTACGGTATAGTTCTTATCTTCTTACACCCGTAGAGATGGCAGAACTCCTTGAACAACTCAGCCTCAAAGGCCGGGCCTTGGTCCGTCAGCACCTGCTCAGGGTATCCAATGGGTCTGCAGAAATACGCTTGGAACGTCTTTGCTGCTGTCTCTGCCGGCAGGTCTTTGACGGGGGCGACCACCAGGAAACGTGAGTAGTGATCCACAATGGTCAGGGCATAGGAGTACCCTGACCTGCTGGGTGACAACTTAACATGGTCCAGGGCCACGATCTCCAGGGGTCGAGTCGTCTTGATGGGTTGCAGGGGTGCCTTCTGGCTGCTGTAGTCCTTTCTTCTGAGGCTACAGGGTCCACAGTTTCGGCACCACCGCTCGATGGAGCTGCGCATTCCTACCCAGTAGAATCGACATTTCAGCAGGGTCTTTAGCTTCTTCCAGCCAAAGTGCCCCACCTGATCGTGGTAGGCCTCCAACACCATTTGGATGTCTGTCTTGGGGACCACTATCTGCCATACCATTTCATGGGTCCTTGGATTGACGTACCTCCGACACAGCTTCTCACGGTAGATAAACAGCCGGCTTCTTTCATTCCACAGCTGCTTTGCTTGCAGAGACGCTTCCTTCTCCAGGGAGGAACCTTCCTGGGTTACCAGCTCCTTAATACGGCTGACAACCGGGTCGCTGTCCTGGGTCTCTTTCCAGCTATGGTGAGGCAGAGGGTTTAACGTCTTCCCAAGATGCCTCTTGGAGGCTCGTTGCTCGTGGATCATCCCATTCCGGTGAAAGGCAGGTAACTCAATCTCCTCCAGGTCATCCACTTCCTCTTCTGTGTCTGACTGGTGAGGCATCCTAGACAGGGCATCGGCGTTGGCGTTTTTGCGGCCCACCCAGTATTTAATTGTGATTTGATAATTTGACAGCCGAGCCATCCATCGCTGCTCCAGGGCTCCCAACTTGGCTGTCTCAAGATGGGTCAAGGGGTTATTGTCTGTGTAGGCAGTGAACTTGCTGGAGGCAAGGTAGTGCTTGAACCTTTCAGTGATGGCCCAGACCAAGGCCAGGAACTCTAACTTAAAGCTGCTATAGTTCTCTGGGTTCCTCTCGGTCGGGTGGAGCTTCCTGCTTGCGTATGCGATCACTTTCTCTTGGCCATTCTGCTTCTGACTTAGGACAGCTCCCAGCCCTTCGTTGCTGGCATCAGTATACAGCAGGAACGGTTGGCTGTAGTCAGGGTAGGCTAGGATCTCATCGCTTGTCAGGATCTCTTTCATCTCCTGGAATGACTCGACTTGCTCCTTACCCAAGTGGAACGGGGGGTTTCTGCCTTTGGGGGACTGTCCTACCAGGTGGTCTTGCAGAGGGGCTGCTTTCTTAGTATAGTCTTTTACAAACCTCCGGTAGTATCCTACTAGTCCCAGGAACTGACGCACCTCCTTGAGGTTTTTCGGCTCCGGCCACTTCTGGATGGCAGTTATCTTCTCCGGATCTGGTGCTACCCCTTCCGGACTGACAATATGCCCCAGGTACTGTACCTTTCTCTTGAGCAGGTGGCACTTTGAGGGCTTCAGCTTCATCCCGTACCGGGACAGTGACTCAAATACCTCCGCCAGGTGCTTCAAGTGGTCCTCGCACATCTTAGAGTACACTATCACATCGTCCAGGTAAAGTAACACAGTCTCGAAGTTGCGGTGTCCCAGGCAGCACTCCATCAATCTCTGGAACATTCCGGGGGCATTGCAGAGTCTAAACGGCATACTGTTGAACTCGCAGAGTCCCATCGGGGTGGTGAAGGCCGTCTTCTCCCGATCCTCCTCAGCCACAGCTACTTGCCAGTACCCACTAGTGCGGTCAAGGGTGGAAAAGTAATTTTCAGACTTTAAGGCAGCCAGGGACTCCTCTATGCGTCGTAAGGGGTATGCATCTTTATGTGTAATGCGATTCACTTGTCTGTAATCCACACACATTCTCATTCTTCCATCCTTTTTCCTGACTAGCACTAGGGGAGCTGCCCAGGGATTACAACTATCCCTTACTACCCCTGCCTTCTTCATGTCGTGCAACATCTCCTTCGCCTTCTGGTAGTGAGCTGGTGGTATAGGCCTGTAACGTTCTTTGATTGGGGGATGGTCACCTGTGGGGATATGATGTTGAACCCCCTTAATCCTCCCAAAGTCAAGTGGGTGCTTACTGAACACCAGCGCGTACTACTGAACCACCCGGTGTACACCCTGTTTCTAATGGGCAGGAGTGGTGTCTGTCCCAACATGGAGCTGTTGACACCAATCCTCCACCTGGGTTGCAGGGTCGTTATCCTCGACTTCGTCTGGTGAGGTTAAGGACTCCGCCTTATGTATAGAGTTGTTATTTACAGCATGTAACTTGGCAACAGCGGCATAGCATGGTAATCTGACCTCATCGTCCCCACAGTTGAGAAGACGGACGGGCACCCTCCCATTGCGTACATCCACGACACCCCTAGCAGTTAAGAGAGTAGACCTGTGCTCTGAGCTAAGGGGTTCTACTACCGTCTGGTAGCTCTGTCCTTTAAGACCTATTGCTGCTCTACACCAGATAAGCATTTCACTCATTGGGGGGATCACAATGGGTATGGGATCTGTTACCCGCACATTACCAATCTCACCACCGGATATCTTTACTTGCTGCTGGTACATCAGGGCTCGGATCTCCTTCTGCAGCGCCCTTCTCTGCCCTGGCCTGGCAGTGTCAGCTATCTGTTGGAGCAAGAACACAACTTCCCCCAAACAGTTACCAACAATATTAGTGCCAAGTACCATATACAAATTGGTATCATCAGGATTAGTCTCTACTACGATTAGTCCCTGGTCCTTCTGCTCCACTCTCCCCACCTTTACTGTCACATTCTTAACCCCGATTAGGTTAAGGGGGAGTCCGTTTGAGGCATAAACGGAAAGATTTGGAGCTGGCGGGCTTAAATCGTCCATGGACCAGAACCTCCTGTAGAGGACGTCAGGCATGATGGTTACCTGAGATCCGGTGTCCAGCAGGGCATGCGTCGGGATGCCGTCCAGCACAATGGACAGGAAAGGTCTTCCTCCCACGAATCTGTTGTACCAGTCTGAGGGGCCTGGGGAACTTACTCCTGGGTGTCGGCCCTCGGCCCCAGGGTTTTCTCGTTTAAAGGACAGCTCTGGACGATGTGGCCGGACTTGTGGCAGCAGTGGCAGACAGGGTCCCTCGGTGGACGGCGTTGATCGCTGATCCTCCCAGGGGGTGGTACTGTCCTTCTCCTCCTTCTCATCCAGGGGACATCCTCAGGGCTATCAGCTAGTAGGATCCTTCCCTCTTCCTCGGGCTCCGTCCGCAGCTGCAGGGCACTCAGCACAGTGGTCAGTGTTTTGCTCAACTGACGCACCTCAGAGCACAGGCTGTCCAGCTCACTAGGGGGCGCTGCTGGAACTTTGGCTTCCGCAGCCACTGGGGAAAAGGTGGGTGTTGCAGGCACTGGGGTGGCCCCACCCTGGTAACATTGGATGGCATTTGTTTCCAGGGGCTGCAGTCCTTTTATAGCCATGT
The DNA here is from genome assembly GCF_046119375.1 of Phyllobates terribilis. Lineage (NCBI taxonomy): Eukaryota > Metazoa > Chordata > Amphibia > Anura > Dendrobatidae > Phyllobates > Phyllobates terribilis. Next base: position 209,338,758 of record NW_027362769.1, on the reverse strand, counting down.
CCTTAAGGTTGTCAAAGGTGGCATCTGGATGATCCAGGGACTACCAACGCACAGTCCTGCTCTCCTCTGGAGACCTCAGCCCCCAGACAAACTGTTCCATCAGCATTTTGTTTTCATTGTCGATGCTGGTTGGACTAACCTGTTTCAGAGCTCGCAGGGCCCCTTGTAGTCACCAGGCATAGTCCCGAACACTGTCCTCCGGCTGCTGAGAGCAGTTGTAGAGCCTCATCCGGAGGTCCGTCTCAGTATGATCCTCAAAGACAGTCTGTAACTTTTTAAAGATTGCGGACACTGACTCCTGGTCTGCGGCCGACCAAGTTTCTACTTCCCGCTCCGCAGCACCAGTCAATTGTCCTAATAAAACAGCGGCTCTCTGTTTGCCTGTCATAGAGTACATGTCCAGGATACCGCAGATCTTCCGTTTAAATCCAGACAGGGTATCTGGTTTGCCGCTGTACTGGGGGAGCCACTTCGCTCCAGGGATGTACGGTAGGGCCATGGGTACGACAGGGGTTACAGGCGCTGGTGGTGGAGCGGCTGCTCTGGCCTGCTCAGCGTCGGGTGCGGGTTGTACATCAGGGCCATCCACCGGTGCTCCGGCCTTTTGCTGTACCTCGGACATTCTGGCGCCCCCTTAGCGAACTATGGCCTACCTTCGTTTCTTTTCTTCCGGTAGGCCGCAGCTCCGCAGGTGACGGTCTTCTTCAGGACCTTGCGTCGCTTGCGTCCTACGTCAGAGCGCTCGTCGGCGTTCCTTCCAGGACCTATCGCTTCCTGGTTTGACGTCGAGGCGTGGGGCGTGTCCGGGGCTTCGGCGCTTTTACAGGTACGCCCCTCAGTTTCCCGCGTTTACGCCCTTCTTCTCGCTCGGTGGCCCAACAATGGCGGCAATCTTAACCACAGTTTAATACACAGTTTTTGATTAAAGGCGCATAGTACCCGGTGGCAACGGGCATAACACACCGTTGTTGCAGCGGGCACGGGAACCTGTTCGTGATAACAGGAAGAGATGACTAGCCCAGGGGATGGGGATGACTCGGCGCCCGGGCCTTTTTGTTAGTTTGGGGGATGCCGCGGTGGTCAGCTCCCGGGCCCGTACCCTGTGGTCACTCTTTTACTGGAAAGGGGTGGCTAATTAAATAAAAGTTTGTGACGCCACCTGTGGTGTCTGGTGAGGATCACCAGCGCTGCGGCAGCCCGCTGAGGCCGGTGATAAGGCAGCTTGATGGTACAGCTCCCCACAGGTGGAGCTAGGCCTCAGGGCAGCGGGGGGAGAAAGGATGCAGGGACAGACGGGACCCAGCCGGGTAAGAGCAAGAACAGGGACAGACACGATAGTCACTTCAGTACCTTTTACTGATGGAAATTCAGGCACGTCCCGGAGCACTGTAGGGTGAAGGGTGCATATCAGGATCCTTCCCAGTGAGCGGGTATAGGGCCTCCTGTCTCTTGCCTTTGTGTGGTAAGTTTCTGACCTGCCTGGAGCTAGGCCTAGCTTTGTCTCTGTCCTGCACCAGCTGACCTTGTGGTAGAGCCTTCTCCTGGAGTACACGCTCCCAGCTTGCGGGGCCCCTGGGACTCCTAGCTCTGATATGTATCAGATCTTTGGTGATCCTGGGACCTGAAGTCTTCCAGGGGTCTCCGGTTATCTCTACAGGAGGATATACGGCCCTGTAGACGCGGACCCGGTGTCCGGTATATGTTTCTGGGGTGAGCTGGTAAAGCTCCTCTGCCCCCAATGCTACTCACTCCTCTAGCCTTCGGCCTACTCGGGGCCCTCACTAGGCTATACACAATGGCAGCTAGCCGGCTGCTTCTTCTGCCACTCTCTGAGCGTCGGCCATGCTACAAGCTCTAACTGAGCTCCCTGAATCTAGCTAGCAGGAGCCTCGTGCTCCACTGCTGAACTATTAGATGAGTTCTCTAAACTAGACTGAGCTCCACTGCAGACTGACCTCTCTTAGGCTTCTCTACTGCAGGAACTCATCAGAGGAACTGACTGCCTAGCTCCACCTTCCCTATTTATATCCCTAACGGGCTCCCTCTGGTGGTCTGAGGTGGAAGGTGGAGGTGTGTGTATGCTGTGGGGGCCTCTTGTGGAGAAATCTATTATTGCACCCCTCTAGGATCTGTGGTACCAAGCGCATCTGGGCGCCACAATTACAGGCAGATTAACCGCATTACACATAAGGACGCCTACCCATTACCCAGAATTGAGGAATCATTAGCAGCATTGACATCAGCTAACTATTTCTCCACTTTGGATCTCACCAATGGGTATTGGCAGTTTCCTGTGGCAGAGGCAGACAAAGAAAAGACCGCGTTTACAACACCAATGGGCCTTAGTGAGTTCAACTGCATGCCATTCGGGCCCTGCAATGCCCCAGGAACCTTTCAGTGGTTAATTGAGTGTTGCCTAGGACACAAAAACTTCGAAACCATCCTGCTGTACCTAGATGATGTAATTGTCTGCTCAAAGACATATGAAGACCACCTGGAGCACCTGGCCGAGGTGTTCGAAGCCCTATCTGGTTTTGGCCTGAAGGTAAAGCCGTCCAAGTGCCACCTGCTGAAGCCCAAGGTACAGTACCTAGGTCATGTAGTAAGCGCTGAAGGTGTAGCACCAGACCCTGAAAAAGTCACTGTGATCAAGGACTGGCCAAGACCCTCCACTATTAAGGAAATGCGGCAGTTCATCGGGCTGGTGGGCTACTACAGGAGATTCATCAAGGGTTTCACCAAGATAGCGGCACCCATGCAGGACCTCTTAGTGGGCCAGTCCAAGAAGGCCAAGAACCCGAAACCTCCATTCAAATGGGTAAGCCAGAAGACGAATCTTTCATTCGACTGAAAATGGCTCTTACTGGAGACGAACTCCTGGCCTACCCCGACTATGGCCAACCCTTTATACTTCATACAGATGACAGCAACGTGGGATTGGGAGCGGTGCTGTCCCAGGTACAGCAGGGCAGAGAGAGAGTGATTGCCTATGCCAGCAGGAAGCTCCGGCCCACGGAGAGGAACCCCGACAACTATAGTTCCTTTAAGTTGGAGTTTTTAGCCATAGTCCGGGCTGTAACAGAGCGCTTCAATTACTACCTCGCCTCCTCCAGATTTACAGTCTTCACAGATAACAACCCGCTGATGCACCTGGAGACTGCAAAGCTTGGTGCCATAGAACAATGATGGATGGCCCAACTGTCTAACTATGAGTTTACCATCAAGTATCGGGCGGGGCATAAAAATGCAAATGCTGATACGCTATCCCAACTCGCCAGATGGGGGAGAAGACCCGGAAGAGCTGGAGGAGATAGAGCTACCTGCTTTTCATCGTCACGGGGTGACCCAGTGCTCCCACTGTGTAAGGGACAAGCGCTCCGCCATCAGAGAGGCCACGTTCAACCCATTGCCCCACCAGGGATGGGCAGAAATGCAAGATAGCGACCCGGCTATCCGCCTGGTAAAGGAGTTGCTTACACAGGCGGACTCGCACCCTGATCCAGATGCTCCACATTAGGCCAAATAGTTGTTGAAGGAGAAGGGCAAGCTGTTCATCTATGAGGGAAAGCTGTGTCGAAGAAGTATCAATCCCCGGACACACGAACTGGTCTGGCAGGTGGTAGTTCCGAGGCGGGATGCGCCGATGATCTTAGAAGCGTGCCACGATGGAGCAGGACACTTCGAGTAGAAGAAGTTGGAAGTCCTGCTACGTGAGCGATTCTACTGGGTTGGCATGAGGAAGGCAATCGAGAGATGGTGTTGAGAATATGGTCCATGCAACCTGAGACGGAAAGACCGTGATAGCCAGAGGGCTCCCCTGCAGCCCATCATCACCAAACAACCACTTGAACTGGTAGCCTTGGACCACGTGAAGCTAACCCCTAGCCGGTCAGGCTATGTCTACGCTCTCACCATAGTAGACCACTACTCCAGGCTCTTGGTAGTAGTGCCAGTGAAAGACCAGATGGCTCAAACGGCAGCCAAAGTGTTCCAACAGCACTTTTGTCGCCCGCATGGTTACCCTGAATGAGTGCTTACCGACCAAGGTCCAGCCTTTGAAGCAGAGGTGTTCCAGGAATTCTGTAACTTGTATGGCTGCAAGAAAATAAGGACGACGCCGTATCATCCCCAGACCAACGGGTTGTGTGAGAAGATGAACCAGGTGGTAATAGACCTGTTGAAGACGTTGCCCCTTGAAGAACGTAGCCTGTGGCCAGAGAAGTTACCTGATTTGGTGGACCTATATAACCACATCCCGGTGAACTCCACCAACTGTACACCCGCTTACCTGATGAGAGCAAGACCTGGTAAGCTACCCATCGACTTAGACATGGGAGTTTTAACACCAGAGACGACATCACCAGATGTGGATTGGGATAACGAGCGGCAGCAACAATACCGCAAGGTGCAAGAGTGTGTTGAGAAAAGTTTGTCCCAGGCAAGACAGAAGCAAGAAAAAACTTATAATCAGCACACACCTGCCGTTCCCTTATCACCTGGAGAACAGGTGCTTAAGAGGAAAAGACGAGACCACAAGTTAGATGACCAGTGGGAGGTTGAGCCATACACCATCCTACCCTCGAATTACGACAACACCAAAGTGTGCCTCATCAGCAAAGATGGAGGGGAAACTTCAGCGGCAGTCTCAAGAGACCACTTGAAGATATGTCCTGAACAGTTGAAACACACAGAAGAAGATCAAGACAGCCCTCGGCCCACGGAAAAAGTGGAGGAAACAGTTCAGACAGTCCTCTGAGAATTTTCCGGTCTTGGACGCAGGTGAACAAAGTGATTGTGGTACCGGTCCTGACCTTTCTCCAAGCCGCCTCACCGGAAACTGCAGAGGCTCCAGAACATCTGGAAGACCAGCCGACCCCAGAGGCAGATATTTCATCAGCAGCAGATCAGGAGAATCTACCCTCTGCTAGCAGTGAACCTGTCAGTCCCATGGTGGGTTTAGGAGTCCGGAGAAGGCAGTCCGGTATACCAGTACGGAGTAGGTCGAAGAGAAATGTAGAGGATAGTGAACCCACCACACCAGGGGTAGACAATAGGGACCAGGGTAGGATAGTGACAACAAATGTACTACGTAGGTCAACCCGGAGTAAAAAAGGTCAGCTTCCTGCCCGCTGGAGGAACTAAAGTATAAGAGAATTAAAGCGTATGTTGTATATAGTTGTACCCGTTAAATAATCTTGGATATGTATATTTGTTGAATTTATGGACAATTGGGCCACAGGACTAGGTGTGGTCAGGACAATATTGAAAATAGTTACTAATCGGCCTAGAAAATAAACCGCAGGCGTGGCTGAAGACCAGACCCAACGACAGAGTGCCCTGAAGCCACGCCCAGGGAAGATACACAAAGTGGGTTGATGCGGTTCCCACCTGCCAAATTACAGTTATCCGGAAAAAGACAATCCCCGGATTGTGGTGTAAAGACTAAGTGCCGCAATGACTGCTTTCAATTTTTTTTTTTTTTTTTTTGTAATTTTTGACTTTGTAACCTGTTTGTAATGTGAATTGTTATTTGTTAATTTTAAAAGGTATCCTCCGTCCGGGAGTACCGAAGTTAACTAGGGGGGAATGTGGCACCCCAGGGGTCCGGTTGTCACAGTGGCATTACCTCCCTCACAAGAGGTGATGCCATGCCTGGAAGCAAGCAGGGGTCCCCTAATTAGGTTTTGCTAAGCATGCAACAATGTCCTGGCTCCAGACCAGCAAGGGGAGTCCCTTCCCTTGGCAACTGGGATCTGGGGAGCGGAGTTAGTTAGACTTAGTGTGAGGAGTTGAAGTGAGGACATCAACGAGAGAGGAGCTGGGGAGTGGAGCTGCGCGGCAGTTCCCCCCAGAAGGAACCAACACAGAGGAACCGGACACGGGAGTCCGAGGCTGTGGGGCACTGAAGGCCCAGCAGCAGAAACCGGAGGGCAGGAGACTGCAGGTCTCCTGGCCCCAGCAGATGCCCAGAGGCTCAGCAGCACCGCAGGGCCCAGCACCGCCACGTGGGAGTGACCCATCAGCAAGGCCCGAGCTGCCTGCCATACGGGTGAGCACGAAGACGTTGCACTCAGGGACGAGGGCCACCGCACAGCTACAAGCAGAAGGGCCAAAGAGAGTAGTGGAAAGAGAAAGCCTCCAACTTCACCTGGTGAGGTGGATTCCTTACTTGCTTCCAGGCTGCCCGGACTTCCACTTCTAGCCAGTACCCTAATCACCGCCAGTAAAGATAAGAGGAAACCGCCATTAAGTTGTGGACTGATTATTGCTGCCCCATCAAACCCTTCACTACAACGCCCAGCATCACCTGTAACATCTACACTGCCCTGGAGCCACACCAGCTTTGCTGCACTAACATCAGCTCCAGAGGACCTGCTCCGCAGTGGCGGCTCCCTTTAGCCACATACCACAGGTGGCGTCACGAACTTTGTACATAAAAACTATAAAATCCCCTTTTTACTGACCGTCCTGGGTCACGGACCGGGTCACTGTGACATCACCCCTAGCAACGACCGGCCCGGCACCGAGTACCCCACGGCCCAGGGGGCGCGTCATATACACTACCATTCAAAAGTTTGGGGTCATTTAGAAATTTCATTATTTTTGAAAGAAAAACAAATTTTTTTCAATGAAGCTAACATTAAATAAATCAGAAATGCACTCTATACATTGTTAATGTGGTAGATGACTATTCTAGCTGCAAACGTCTTGCTTTTATTGCAATATCTACATAGGTGTATAGAGGCCCATTTCCAACAACCACCACTCCAGTGTTTTAATGGTACATTGTGTTTTGTAACTGTGTAAGAAGGCTAATGGATGTTTAGAAAATCCTTGCACAAGTATGCTAGCCCAGCTGAAAACGGTTTGGCTGATTTGAGAAGCAATAAAATTGACCTTCCTTTGAGCTAGTTGAGAATCTGGAGCATTACATTTGTTTGTTCTAAGAAACTCTCAAACTGGCCAGAAAAAGAGAACTTTCATGTGAAACTCGACAGTCTATTCTTGTTCTTAGAAATGAAGGCTATTCCATGCGAGAAATTGGCAAGAAACTGAAGATTTCCTACAACGGTGTGTACTACTCCCTTCAGAGGAGAGCACAAACAGGCTCTAACCAGAGTAGAAAGAGAAGTGGGAGGCCCCGCTGCACAACTGAGCAACAAGACAAGAACATTAGAGTCTCTAGTTTGAGAAATCAATGCCTCACAGCTCCTCAACTATCAGCTTCATTAAATAGTACACGCAAAACGCCAGTGTCAACGTCTACAGTGAAGAGGCGACTCTGGGATGCAGGCCTTCAGGGCAAAGTGGCAAAGAAAAAGCCATATCTGAGACTGGCTAATAAAAGGAAAAGATTAATATGGGCAAAAGAACACAGACATTGGACAGAGGAAGATTGGAAAAAAGTTTTATGGACAGACAAATCAAAGTTTGAGGTGTTTTGATCACACAGAAGAATATTTGTGAGACACAGAACAACTGAAAAGATGCTGGAAGAGTGCCTGACGCCATCTGTCAAGCATGGTGGAGGTAATGTGATGGTCTGGGGTTGCTTTGGTGCTGGTAAAGTGGGAGATTTGTACAAGGTAAATGGGATTTTGAATAAGGAAGGCTATCACTCCATTTTGCAACGCCATGCCATACCCTGTGGACAGCGTTTGATTGGAGCCAATTTCATCATACAACAGGACAATGACCCAAAGCACACCTCCAAATTATGCATGAAATATTTAGGGAAGAAGCAGGCAGCTGGTATTCTATCTGTAATTGAGTGGCCAGCGCAGTCACCAGATCTCAACCCCATTGAGCTATTGTGGGAGCAGCTTGACCCTATGGTACGCAAAAAGTGCCCATCGAGCCAATCCAACTTGTGGGAGGGGCTTCAGGAAGCATGGGGGGAAACATCTCAAGATTACCTCAGCAAATTAACAGCTAGAATGCCAAAGGTCTGCAATGCTGTAATTGCTGCAAAGGGAGCATTCTTTGACGAAAGCAAAGTTTGAAGGAGAAAATTATTCTTTCAAATAAAAATCATTATTTCTAACCTTGTCAATGTCTGGACTATATTTTCTAATCATTTTGCAACTCATTTGATAAATAAAAGTATGAGATTTCATGGAAAACACAAAATTGTCTGGGTGACCCCAAACTTTTGAACAGTAGTGTATACTAGATGGAGGCCCGATGCTATCGCATCGGAAGGGCGGTAATGGGGCAGGCTTTGCAGCGTTGAGAATCTCTCCCCCCCATGTGCTGACACACCTATCCATTCTCTTTTTCCCCCATGTGCTGACTTCTCCCATCTGTGCTCTCTTCTTTGACCTGTCTACCCCACGTGCTATCCCCCTTGTCTGCTGTCTCTCTACTTCCTGTGCTGTGTTCTCCCCTCATGTGCTGTCCCGTTTGAGCTATCTCCCCCCTATGCTCTGTCTCTCTCCCCCTGTGCGCTTTCTCTCTCCCCCATCTGTTGTGTTCTCCTCTCATGTGATCTCTTATTTTACCTGTGTACCCTATGTGCTCTCCCCCTTGTCTGCTCTCTCTCTCCACCCCTGTGCTGTCTTCTTCCCTCATTTGTTCTCTCGTTTGAGAACACCGCCGGGATCAGCTGAATGATTCACTGCGCCTGTGCGGAATTTGAGCAGGCAGAGTAAATCAGATCGCTGCCATCTTTGTGCAGGCAGATAGCGGTGTCACATTAAAACTGCACATGCGCTCCTCCTGTACAAAGATGGTGGCGGTCAGTGAATCATCCTGGCGGCGGCGTGTACGGCGTGTTCACGACGGTGTTCCGCTGGTGGTACCGAGCAAGAGGCTGGTGCCACCAGCGGTTTCCATATTGAGACACCCATCACTTGGGTGTCCCAATATGGTGGTCGACGAACTTCCGCAGCTTGGAATTCAGGAATCCGGACACATCTAGAAGGAACAGGATGTGAAGACATTACAAGGTAAGTATATATTAGATATGTACATACATTCTGTCACAATTTATATATATATATGTATATATACAATACAGACCAAAAGTTTGGACACACCTTCTCATTTAAAGAGTTTTCTGTATTTTCATGACTATGAAAATTGTACATTCACACTGAAGGCATCAAAACTATGAATTAACACATGTGAAATTATATACTTAACAAAAAAGTGTGAAACAACTGAAAATATGTCTTTTATTCTAGGTTCTTCAAAGTAGCCACCTTTGCTTTGATGACTGCTTTGCACACTCTTGGCATTCTCTCGATGAGCTTCAAGAGGTAGTCACCGGAAATGGTCTTCCAACAATCTTGAAGGAGTTCCCAGAGATGCTTAGCACTTGTTTGCCCTTTTGCCTTCACTCTGCGGTCCAGCTCACCCCAAACCATCTCGATTGGGTTCAGGTCTGGTGACTGTGGAGGCCAGGTCATCTGGCGTAGCACCCCATCATTCTCCTTCTTGATCAAATAGCCCTTACACAGCCTGGAGGTGTGTTTGGGGTCATTGTCCTGTTGAAAAATAAATGATGGTCCAACTAAACGCAAACCGGATGGAATAGCATGCCGCCGCAAGATGCTGTGGTAGCCATGCTGTTTCAGTATGCCTTCAATTTTGAATAAATCCCCAACAGTGTCATCAGCAAAGCACCCCCACATGATCACACCTCCTCCTCCATGCTTCACGGTGGGAACCAGGCATGTAGAGTCCATCCGTTCACCTTTTCTGCGCCGCACAAAGACACAGTGGTTGGAACTAAAAATCTCAAATTTGGACTCATCAGACCAAAGCACAAATTTCCACTGGTCTAATGTCCATTCCTTGTGTTCTTTAGCCCAAACAAGTCTCTTCTGCTTGTTGCCTGTCCTTAGCAGTGGTTTCCTAGCAGCTATTTTACCATGAAGGCCTGCTGCACAAAGTCTCCTCTTAACAGTTGTGAAGAGATGTGTCTGCTGCTAGAACTCTGTGTGGCATTGACCTGGTCTCTAATCTGAGCTGCTGTTAACCTGCGATTTCTGAGGCTGGTGACTTGGATAAACTTATCCTCAGAAGCAGAGGTGACTCTTGGTCTTCCTTTCCTGGGGCAGTCCTCATGTGAGCCAGTTTCTTTGTAGCGCTTGATGGTTTTTGCAACTGCACTTGGGGACACTTTCAAAGTTTTCCCAATTTTTCGCACTGACTGACCTTCATTTCTTAAAGTAATGATGGACACTCGTTTTTCTTTACTTAGCTGCTTTTTTCTTGCCATAATACAAATTCTAACAGTCTATTCAGTAGGACTATCAGCTGTGTATCCACCTGACTTCTGCACAACACAACTGATGGTCCCAACCCCATTTATAAGGCAAGAAATCCCACTTATTAAACCTGACAGGGCACACCTGTGAAGTGAAAACAATTTCCTGTGACTACCTCTTGAAGCTCATCAAGAGAATGCCAAGAGTGTGCAAAGCAGTCATCAAAACAAGAGGTGGCTGCTTTGAAGAACCTAGAATATAAGACATATTTTCAGTTGTTTCACACTTTTTTGTTAAGTATATAATTCCACATGTGTTCATTCATAGTTTTGATGTTTTCAGTGTGAATGTACAATTTTCATAGTCATGAAAATACAGAAAAATCTTTAAATGAGAAGTTGTGTACAAACTTTTGGTCTGTACTGTATGTATATGACGCGCCCCTGGGCCTGTGTCGCGCTGCATTGCGCACGCGGGAGCTTACCCGGAGCCGGATCTCTTGAGGGTTGTAGTCTCGTGGCGGTGATCCGGTCCGTGCCCAGGGAGTCAGACTAAGTGGCGCTGTATCAGCGGTAGATGATGGACGACTACGCCACCCGTTGAATGCAGCTATGGAGCTGCCGCTGCAGGGCAGACCGCTGAGGCCGGTGGAAGGATGGTGCAGCGTGGATGGTATAAACCCCAACGGGAGGGGTATGGCCTCAGGGCAGCCGACGTGGATGATGGGGGTAGCAGGAACCACTCAGAGACGATGCGGTGTAGTTCAGGGTCTTTACTGGTGACAAAGATAGACCCTCCCGGAGTACTGGCTAGCGGTTGGGGCCTGGTCAGTCCTTGAGCAGATGGGATCTCCCCTGGCCAGGCGGAGTTGTAGGCCTCCCAAACTAACGGTACTCTTCTGGCTACCTTGCTAGAAGCGAGTATAAGTAGCCCACGTCCCTGAGTGTACCGTGTGGTGCTCACCCGTATGGCCGGTGACTCGGGGCCTTCTAGTAGCTTCCGCTCCACGACGGCAGGGCTGGTCCCATGCGTGTGACCGTGCCTTCGGGTTTCTTGGCCAGAGGACCTGAAATCCCCTGCCTGACGGATTCTGCTGCTGGGTAGGAGTTAGTCCCCACAGCCTCGGACTCCGGGTCCGGTAAGAAATCTTCTCAGTCAGGGCGAGCTCTGCAGCTGCCAGCCCCTGACTCCTTGTAGCACTGCTCCCACAGAGCTCCTGTTGTTTCTTCCTATGCTGCTTCTCTTCTCTACTTCTGGCATGGCCCAGGAGCTGGGCCCAGCCGGAGCCACAGCTCCCTGTCAGCCCTCCTGGCTGAACTCTCCCTCTCAACTCTCTAACCCTGCCTCAGCCCCAGGTTTATATAGGGGAAGTCCTTCCCCTCCCAGGACTGGGCAGGAGGTGTGGCATGCATAGGATTCCTGACCAAGAGACCTCCCACCTGCTCTCAGACATAACATTGCATTACTGTGGAAACCAGACCCCTGGGGTGCCACATTCCCCCCTAGTGAAATTTAGTACTCCGGGACTAAACATATTTTTTTAGAAAGACATAACAGGGTATAACAATAATAATACAATAAGAAAAACACATAAAGGTGGTCACGGCATGTCCGCAACCGGGTGCAGTCTTTGAAGGCAACAAAGGTGTCCATTTCACCAAAACAGGGAGACGTAACCAGGTAGGGGTCTGTCCTGCCCCGAGTCCTTAACAGTATTTAGTCCGTCCTGGGTTACGCTCCAACTATGTACAAAGGATTCCCGGCAAATCCACCAAAGACTCCCATAAATTACTAGAAACACATAATTATTTACAGGATATGGCCGCTCTCAGTCCTCGGCCAGTGGGGATAAGGAATGGCTGCTCACAGTCCTCAGCCTGGTTTAAGATAGGGGCACATGGGGAACAATTCACTAATCCCACCGGGGACCATATTTTAATTAGCAGCAGTCCTTGTACCCTTACGGGTAACTATTTACAGCTCTTTATTCACGCTACTTCCCTTCAGTAGCTATGTCCTCTTTGTGCTCCCTCCTGAGGGTAGTCCTCAGACCCGTCCGGGTCCTCTTGGCTTTCCTCGTATTGGTAGTACTGCAGCTCCTCCTCGGTTAGCTGGGTTAGTATCTCTGCGACAGTCCTCCTCCCAGGTGGCCAGGACTTTACCTCCCTTTGGGCTGCCCCGGTTAAGTGGGCCACCAGGATGCTCACTTTTTGCTCCTCTGTGAGGGGGTACACCTGGAAGAGGCTATCCAGCTTTTCTCTAAAGTCATGCAGGGTATGTGACTCCCCTGAGTACTGGGGTAGCCAGGCTGCCCCCGGGATATAGGGCATGGTGAAAGGCATGACCGCAACAGCGGTGGCGCTGGCGGGGGTTGAAGCGGTGAAGCTCTCCTCCGTATCCGACATCCTTCTCCCCCCTAGTGGACCGTGGCCTACCTTGCGATGATCCTCTTCCGTAGGCCGCGGCTCCGCAGTGGATCGTCAGGGTTGAGGACCTTCCGTCGCGCTCCTGTGACGTCGGCGTCTGCTGGGCTCCTTCCAGGACCTTACGCAACGTCCGGACGTGAGGCGGGGCTTCAGTTCTCGCGCGCTTTCGGAGTCCACGCCCCTCTTCTTCCCGCGCGGCGTCCTCAAGATGGCGTCCAATGGCGGGAAAACTCCACGTATGGCGGGAAGAAGGCTGAAGATGGCGCCGGATGGCGGGAAAACTCCACCGATGGCGGGAAGGAAGCGGAAGATGGCGCCGGATGGCGGGAATCTTCACCACAGGTAAGTTTGAACAGTCTTTTTCAGGCACGCAGTACCCGGTGGTTGCGGGCACGAAATCCTGCCGACTACGCCAAAAGTTGACGCGCCCCTGGGCCTGTGTCGCGCTGCGTTGCGCACGCGGGAGCTTACCCGGAGCCGGATCTCTTGAGGGTTGTAGTCTCGTGGCGGTGATCCGGTCCGTGCCCAGGGAGTCAGACTAAGTGGCGCTGTATCAGCGGTAGATGATGGACGACTACGCCACCCGTTGAATGCAGCTATGGAGCTGCCGCTGCAGGGCAGACCGCTGAGGCCGGTGGAAGGATGGTGCAGCGTGGATGGTATAACCCCCAACGGGAGGGGTATGGCCTCAGGGCAGCCGACGTGGATGATGGGGGTAGCAGGAACCACTCAGAGACGATGCGGTGTAGTTCAGGGTCTTTACTGGTGACAAAGATAGACCCTCCCGGAGTACTGGCTAGCGGTTGGGGCCTGGTCAGTCCTTGAGCAGATGGGATCTCCCCTGGCCAGGCGGAGTTGTAGGCCTCCCAAACTAACGATACTCTTCTGGCTACCTTGCTAGAAGCGAGTATAAGTAGCCCACGTCCCTGAGTGTACCGTGTGGTGCTCACCCGTATGGCCGGTGACTCGGGGCCTTCTAGTAGCTTCCGCTCCACGACGGCGGTGCTGGTCCCATGCGTGTGACCGTGCCTTCGGGTTTCTTGGCCACAGGACCTGAAATCCCCTGCCTGACGGATTCTGCTGCTGGGTAGGAGTTAGTCCCCACAGCCTCGGACTCCGGGTCCGGTAAGAAATCTTCTCAGTCAGGGCGAGCTCTGCAGCTGCCAGCCCCTGACTCCTTGTAGCACTGCTCCCACAGAGCTCCTGTTGTTTCTTCCTATGCTGCTTCTCTTCTCTACTTCTGGCATGGCCCAGGAGCTGGGCCCAGCCGGAGCCACAGTTCCCTGTCAGCCCTCCTGGCTGAACTCTCCCTCTCAACTCTCTAACCCTGCCTCAGCCCCAGGTTTATATAGGGGAAGTCCTTCCCCTCCCAGGACTGGGCAGGAGGTGTGGCATGCATAGGATTCCTGACCAAGAGACCTCCCACCTGCTCTCAGACATAACATTGCATTACTGTGGAAACCAGACCCCTGGGGTGCCACATATACACTGCTCAAAAAAATTAAGGGAACACTCGAAATAACACATCCTAGATCTGAATGAATGAAATATTCTCATTGAATACTTTGTTCTGTGCAAAGTTGAATGTGCAGACAACAAAATCACACAAAAATCATCAATGGAAATCAAATTTATTAACCAATGGAGGCCTGGATTTGGAGTCACCCCCAGACCTGGACTAAAGCATCCGCCAACTCCTGGACAGTCTGTGGTGCAACGTGACGTTGGTGGATGGAGCGAGACATGATGTCCCAGATGTGCTCAATCGGTTTCAGGTCTGGGGAACGGGCGGGCCAGTCCATAGTTTCAATGCTTTCATCTTGCAGGAACTACTGAAACACTCCAGGCACATGAGGTCTGGCATTGTCCTGCATTAGGAGGAACCCAGGGCCAACCGCACCAGCATCTGGTCTCACAAGGGGTCTGAGGATCTCATCTCGGTACCTAATGGCAGTCAGGCTACCTCTGGTGAGCACATGGAGGGCTGTGCAGCCCTCCAAAGAAATGCCACCCTACACCATTACTGACCCACTGTCAAACCGGTCATGCTGAAGGATGTTGCAGGCAGCAGATCACTCTCCACGGCGTCTCCAGACTCTGTCAGGTCTGTCACATGTGTTCAGTGTGAACCTGTTTTCATCTGTGAAGAGCACAGGGCGCCAGTGGCCACTTTGCTAATCCTGGTGTTCTGCGGCAAATGCCAAGCGTCCTGCACGGTGTTGGGCTGTGAGCACAACCCCCATCTGTGGATGTCGGGCCCTCATACCATCCTCATGGAGTCGGTTTCTAACCGTTTGTGCAGACACATGCACCTCTGTGGCCTGCTGGAGGTCATTTTGCAGGGCTCTGGCAGTGCTCCTCCTGTTCCTCTTTGCACAAAGGCGGAGGTAGCGGTCCTGCTGCTGGGTTGTTGCCCTCCTATGGCCCCCTCCACATCTCCTGGTGTACTGGCCTGTCTCATGGTAGTGCCTCCAGCCTCTGGACACTACGCTGACAGACACAGCAAACTTTCTTGCGACAGCTTGAATTGATCTGCCATCCTGGATGAGCTGCACTACCTGAGCAACTTCTGTGGGTTGTAGAGTCCGTCTCATGCTACCACGAGTGTGAAAGCACAACCAACATTCAAAAGTGACCAAAACATCAGCCAGAAAGCATTGATACTGAGTTGTGGTCTGTGGTCCCCACCTGCAGAACCACTCCTTTATTGAGGGTGTCTTGATAATTGCCAATAATTTCCATCTATTGTCTATTCCATTTGCACAACAGCATGTGAAATTGATTGTCAATCAGTGTTGCTTCCTAAGTGGACAGTTTGATTTCACAGAAGTTTGATCTACTTGGAGTCATATTCTGTTGTTTAAGTGTTCCTTTTATTTTTTTGAGCAGTGTATATTGTGACAGAGTCACTGGTGTTATTTGCGAGGGGAGGTATGTGTCACTCCGGCTGCTAGCCTGTGTGAACTGAAACCTACAAACTTTCCTCCTTTATTTTTTTGAGCAGTGTATACAGTGCATTGTGAAACTGTTTGTCCCCCTTGATCTTTTCTACCTTTTGCCACATTTCTGGCTTCAAACATAAAGATATAAAATTCTAATTTTTTTGGGAAGAATCAACAAGTGGGACACAATCGTGAAGTGGAACGAAATTTATTGGATAGTTTAAACTTTTTTAACAAATTAAAAACTGAAAAGTGGGGTGTGCAATATTATACGGCCCCTTTACTTTCAGTGCAGCAAACTCACTTCAGAAGTTCACAGAGGATCTCTGAATGATCCAATGTTGTCCTAAATGACTGGTAATGATAAGTAGAATCCACTTGTGTTTAATCAAGTCTCCGTATAAATGCACATGCTCTGTAATAGTCTCAGGGTTCTGTTTCAAGTGCAGAGAGCATCATGAAGACCAAGGAACCCACCAGGCAGTTCCGAGATACTGTTGTGGCGAAGTTTAAAGCCGGATTTGGATACAAAAAGATTTCCCAAGTTTTAAACATCTCAAGGATCACTGTGCAAGCGATCATATTGAAATGGAAGGAGTATCATACCACTGCAAATCTATCAAGACCCGGCCGTCACTCTAAACTTTCATCTTGAACAAGGAGAAGACTGATCATAGATGCAGCCAAAAGGCCTATGATCACTCTGGATGAACTGCAGAGATCTACAGCTGAGGTGGGAGAGTCTGTTCATAGGACAACAATCAGTCGTACACTGCACAAATCTGGCCTTTATGGAAGAGTGGCAAGAAGAAAGACATTTCTCAAAGATATCCATAAAAAGTCTCGTTTGACGTTTGCCACAAGCCACCTGGGAGACACACCAAACATGTGGAATAAGGTGCTCTGTTCAGATGAAACTAAAACCAAACGTTTTGGCCACAATGCAAAATGATATGTTTGGCATAAAAGCAGCACAGCTCATCACCCTCAAAACACCATCCCCACTGTCAAACATGGTGGTGGCAGCATCATGGTTTAGGCCTGCTTTTCTTCAGCAGGGACAGTGAAAATGGTTAAAATTGATGGGAAGATGGATGGAGCCAAATATAGGACCATTCTGGAAGAAAACCTGTTGGAGTCTGCAAAAGACCTGAGACTGTAACGGAGATTTATCTTCCAACAAGACAATGATCCCAAACATAAGGCAAAATCTACAATGGAATGGTTCAAAAATAAACATATCCAGGTGTTATAATGGCCAAGTCAAAGTCCAGACCTGAATCCAATTGAGAATCTTTCGAAAGAGCTGAAAACTATGGTTCACAAACGCCCTCCATCCAACCTCAATGAGCTCGAGCTGTTTTGCAAGGAAGAATGGGCAAGAATTTCAGCCTCTCGATGTGCAAAACTGATAGAGACATACCCCAAGCGACTTGCCACTGTAATCGCAGCAAAAGGTGGCGCTACAAAGTATTAACTCAAGGGGTCTGAATTATATTGCACGCCCCACTTTTCAGTTTTTAATTTGGTAAAAAGCTTAAAATATCCAATAAATTTCGTTCCACTTCATGATTGTGTCCCACTTGTTGATTCGTCCCCAAAAAATTTGAATTTTATATATTTATGTTTGAAGCCTGAAATGTGGCAAATGCTAGAAAAGTTCAAGGGGGCAAATAATTTCACAATACACTGTATATGTATATATATATATATATACAGTATATTGTGAGGCAATGACGGGAATCATATGCGAGGGACGGAATGTTTGTCCTAGAATGTGCATAGAGGCATATTAAACCCTCTGGAAGGCATTGCAGTCATGGAGATGGCTGTGATTGCAGTGCAGAATAAAAGTAAGTTTGGACTTGGTCAAGCTAGTTGTCCAGGGCAGATTTGGTAAAACCCGGCATGGGCTTTTATTCTTGGAGTTGACTACATGAATGGCAGTGGGGTGGTCCACTTCCTCCAGCTTGGGTCTTACAGGTGGCTCATGGCCACAGATTCCTGTTTAAAACCTGCAGCAAAGGTTCGGGTGTGTCAGTGTTTGTCTACAAGCTGCAGAGCAGGAGGCTCTGCAACACAGGCCTGTGTGAAGCTGAACACAGAGCCAATGGATGCAAAACTCCTGTCGCACCTCAGCGCGACACGGTGGTGCCGTCGCCCTTGGAAAAGGACTGTTTTACTGACTGGCTGCGATCCGGAGGATTCCGTTTAGCTTTACTTTGTGAGTTTTTGCTGAATAAAGCCATTTAAGTTGTACTTTCCTTGGGTCACAGCCTCATTACTGCACAGTGTGAACACCGCCGCACTACAATATGCATATATATATTGTGACAAAGTCATTGGTAAAGTGGTGGAGGGGAGATATGTTTCCTTGAGGCTGTTGGCATCAGTGAACTAAAACCATTAAATTTCATCTGGCATATTATGTGTTAAGAGAGGTTAACTCCATAGTAAAAGCGAGTGTTTTTTATGAATGGCCATAGTGCGGGTTGGAGGCCATTCACCATATCTCGCTGCCTCATGGTGTGGTCTGGGGGAGTTGAAATACTCGGCCAGCTGAGTCATTCAGTGTTCAATAGGTCTGGAGTGAGCAACTCCAAATCTGTTTGTGTGGAGCGATCCTGAACCACATAGAGTGTCTGCACTCTGAGCAGGTTGTTACGCTCACGTCCGGACTGTTTGGCGTGAGCGTGGTTAGTGGTCCCACTGGGCCACGAACCGAGGAGTGCCTGAAGGGGCGTGACTAGGGGCCTCACCAGATCCGACCACAGACGCACGGCGGCTTAATCAACTCCGTGGTCCGCAAAGGGTACAAGGGAGGTGGCCCAGGTGCTACTCCAGGTCAGACCCCAGTCACACAGCTGTTGCCCACACCGGGCAATGCATGAACAGGCAGGCATGGCTGGTATACAGACAGGCGGGTACTGGCAGGCACAGCTGGTATACAGACAGACGGGTACAGGCAGGTAGGTAAACAGGCTGGATAGGACCAGTACAGGGATACAGGAACAGAACCGCAGGTGCGGACAAGAAGCGGAGCAGGGCAGAGCAGAGCCGCAGGCGCGGATGGGAAGCGGAGCAGGGCAGGGAAGAGCAGAGCCGCAGGTACGGACGGAAAGTGGAGCATCGCAGAGCAGAGCCGCAGGTGCGGATGGGAAGCGGAGCAGGGCAAAGCAGAGCTGCAAGTGTGGATGGGAAGTGGAGCAGGGAAGAGCAGAGCCGCAGGTATAGACGGGAAGCGGAGCAGGGCAGAGCAGAGATGCACGTGTGGGCGGGAAGCGGAGTAGGGAAGTGCAGAGCAGAGCCGCAGGTGCAGACGGGAAGCAGGGCAGGGCAGAGCAGAGCCGCAGGTGCAGACAGGAAGTGGAGCAGGGCAGAGCCGCAGGTGCGGATGGGAAGCGGAGCAGGGCAGAACAGAGACGCAGGTGCAGACGGGAAGTGGAGCAGGGCAGAGCAGAGCCGCACGTGTGGACGGGAAGCGGAGTAGGACAGAGCAGAGCAGAGCCGCAGGTGCAGACAGGAAGCAGGGCAGAGCAGAGCAGAGCCGCAGGTGTGGACAGGAAGTAGAGCAGGGCAGAGCCGCAGGTGCGGATGGGAAGCGGAGCAGGGCAGAGCACAGCCGCAGGTGGGGATAGGAAGTGGAGCAGGGCAGAGCAGAGCTGCAGGTGCGGACGGAAAGTGGAGCAGAGCAGAGCCGCAGGTGCAGACGGGAAGCGGAGCAGGGCAGAGAAGAGCAGAGCCGCAGGTACGGACGGGAAGCGGAGCAGGGCAGAGCAGAGCCGCAGGTGCAAATGGGAAGCGGAGCAGGGCAGAGCAGAGCAGAGCTGCACATGTGGATGGGAAGCGGAGCAAGGCAGAACAGAGCAGAGAAGCAGGTGTGGATGGGAAGCAGGGCAGGGCAGGGAAGAGCAGAGCCACAGGTGCGGGTGGGAAGCGGAGCTGGGCAGAGCAGAGGCGCAGGTGCGGATGGGAAGCGGAGCAGAGCAGAACAGAGCCTCACGTGTGGACGGGAAGTGGAGTAGGGCAGAGCAGAGCCACAGGTGCAGACGAAAAGCGGGGCAGAGCAGAGCAGAGCTGCAGGTGCGGATGGGAAGTGGAGCAGGGCAGAGCAGAGCAGAGCCGCAGGTGCGGACAGGAAGTGGAGGAGGGCAGAGCAGAGCAGAGCCGCAGGTGCGGACGGGAAGCGGAGCAGGGTAGATCAGAGCCGCACGTGTGGACGGGAAGCGGAGTAGGGCAGAGCAGAGCCGCAGGTGCGGACGGGAAGCGGGGCAGGGCAGAGAAGAGCAGAGCCGCAGGTGCGGACGGAAAGTGGAGCAGGGCAGAGCAGAGCCGCAGGTGCGGATGGGAAGTGGAGCAGGGCAGAGCAGAGCCGCAGGTGCGGACAGGAAGCGGAGCAGGGCAGAGCAGAGCCGCACGTGTGGACGGGAAGCGGAGCAGGGCAGAGCAGAGCCGGAGATGCAGATGGGAAGAGGGGCAGGGCAGAGAAGAGCTGCAGGTGCATACGGGAAGCAGAGCAGAGCAGAGCAGAGCCGCAGGTGCAGACGAGAAAAGGGGCAGGGCAGAGAAGAACTGCAGGTGCATATGGGAAGTGGAGCAGGGCAGAGCAGAGCAGAGCCGCAGGTGCGGACAGAAAGTGGAGCAGGGCAGAGCAGAGCCGCAGGTGCGGACGGGAAGCAGAGCAGGGCAGAGCAGAGCCGCAGGTGCAGACGGGAAGCAGAGCAGGGCAGAGCAGAGCCGCACGTGTGGACGGGAAGCGGAGTAGGGCAGAACAGAGCAGAGCCGCAGGTGCAGACAGGAAGCGGGCCAGGGCAGAGCAGAGCAGAGCCGCAGGTGCAGACAGGGAGTGGAGCAGGGCAGAGCAGAGCCGCAGGTACAAACAGGAAGGGGAGCAGGGCAGAGCAGAGCCGCAGGTGCGTACGGGAAGCGGAGCAGGGCAGTGCAGAGCAGAGCCACAGGTGCGGACAGAAAGTGGAGCAGGGCTGAGCAGAGCTGCAGGTGCGGATGGGAAGCGGGACAGGGCAGAGCAGAGCAGAGCCGCATGTGTGGACGGGAAGCGGGACAGGGCAGAGCAGAGCAGAGCCACGGGTGCGGATAGGAAGTGGAGCAGGGAAGAGCAGAGCCGCAGGTGCGGACGGAAAGCGGAGCAGGGCAGAGCAGAGCCACAGGTGTGGATGAAAAGCGGAGCAGGGCAGAGCCAGATACACACAAGGTACCTGCTATGAAGTAGCGAGTGGACACAGAACTCACAAACAGAAGTACAGAGACAACAAGTTGGAGTTAGGAACTGGTTCAGACACTGCAGGAAAAGGGAAAGATCGGACATAGAGACCAACAGGTAAAGGGCTAGAACACAGTTCAGACAGTAACTGACACAGGAATGAGCCTGGGCATTCAGCACCCCGGATGGCGGAAATAGACTAGAAGTCACAGATACAGGTAATGGGCCTAAGTACTCAGCCCCAGGGTGGCAGAAACAGGCAAGATTCAGGACAGGACCTGGCAACTCACAGCTGCACAGTAAGAAAGTGTTGCTCAGACACCTCCCACTGGGTGGAGGAGGTTTAAGTATCCAGAGACTCACAGCAATAGGCTGGGGACGCATTAGGACTGCGCACACTGTAACTTTAAGAATTAGGAAGTTCCAGCACCGCCGCCCTAAGCCAGCAGACAAGAGACATGCACACAGCAAGTAGAGGAGCATAGTGCGCAGCCTGGACTGGTAGGTAAGGTGGCGGTCTTACATGGTGGGAGATGGTAAGCCATGCCAGCACGCCGCCAGGCATGTTACACAGGTGAATCCCTGCAACTACAAGGACTGTGTTTGTGGTGTTACCATTTTTTTTGCTTTATTTTGCCTGTTTGCCTGTTTTGCCCAGCAGGCTGTGTTTATTTTCACGGACTAAAGGTTGGTTTATGCCATATTATAATAAACCAACCAAAGATTTAAAGAGACGGCGCACTTATGTCTACCTCCGTGTGCAGCCGAGTGAATGATCTACTACAATATGTGTGTATATATGTGTATATATATATATATATATATATATATACAGCGGTGGCCAAAAGTATTGGCACCCCTGCAATTCTGTCAGATAATACTCAGTTTCTTCCTGAAAATGATTGCAATCACAAATTCTTTGGTATTATTATCTTCATTTAATTTGCTTGCAAGGAAAAAACACAAAAGAGAATGAAGCAAAAATCAAATCATTGATCACTTCACACAAAACTCCAAAAATGGGCCAGACAAAAGTATTGGCATCCTCAGCCTAATACTTGGCTGCACAACCTTTAGCCAAAATAACTGCGAACAACTGCTTCCGGTAACCATCAATGAGTTTCTTACAATGCTCTGCTGGACTTGTAGACCATTCTTCTTTGGAAAACTGCTCCAGGTCCCTGATATTTGAATGGTGCCTTCTCCAAACTGCCATTTTGAGATCTCTCCACAGGTGTTCTATGGGATTCAGGTCTGGACTCATTGCTGGCCACCTTAAAAGTCTCCAGTGCTTTCTCTCAAACCATTTTATAGTGCTTTTGGAAGTGTGTTTTGGGTCATTGTCCTGCTGGAAGACCCATGACCTCTGAGGGAGACCCAGCTTTCTCACAGTGGGCCCTACATTATGCTGCAAAATTTGTTGGTAGTCTTCAGACTTCATAATGCCATGCACACGGTCAAGCAGTCCAGTGCCAGAGGCAGCAAAGAAACCCCAAAACATCAGGGAACCTCCACCATGTTTGACTGTAGGGACCGTGTTCTTTTCTTTGAATGCCTCTTTTTTTTTCCTGTACACTCTATGTTGATGCTTTTTCCCAAAAAGCTCTACTTTTCTCTCATCTGCCCAGAGAACATTCTTCCAAAACTTTTTAGGCTTTCTCAGGTAAGTTTTGGCAAACTCCAGCCTGGCTTTTTTATGTCTCGGGGTAAGAAGTGGGGTCTTCCTGGGTATCCTACCATACAGTCCCTTTTCATTCAGACGCCGACAGATAGTACGGGTTGACACTGTTGTACCCTCGGACTGCAGGGCAGGTTGAATTTGTTTGGATGTTTGTCGAGGTTCTTTATCCACCATCAGCACAATCTTGCGTTGAAATCTCTCGTCAATTTTTCTTTTCCGTCCACATCTAGGGAGGTTAGCCACAGTGCCATGGGCTTTAAACTTCTTGATGACACTGCGCACGGAAGGCACAGGAACATTCAGGTCTTTGGAGATGGACTTGTAGCCTTGAGATTGCTCATGCTTCCTCACAATTTGGTTTCTCAAGTCCTCAGACAGTTCTGTTAATTGCACGAATTAGAGAAGCATCACATGAATTTTCAAACAGTGCCAATACTTTTGTCCACCCCCTTTTTTAGGTTTGGTGTGGAATTATATCCAATTTGGCTTTAGGACAATTCTTTTTGTGTTTTTTCATTGAAGACAAATTATATGAAGATAATAATACCAAAGAGTTTGTGATTGCAATCATTTTCAGGAAGAAACTGAGTATTATCTGACAGAATTGCAGGGGTGCCAATACTTTTGGCCACCACTATATATATATATATATATATATATATATATATATATATATATATATTTATATATACTAGATATTGAGCCCGTTCTACACCCGGCTGGTGAGCATTTTTATTGGTATATGGTCTCCCATGCTGGTATGTGCTGTCCCCATCCTGGTATTTGTGCTGCCCCCTTCCTGGTATTTGTGCTCCCCAATCCTGTTCCTCCATCCTGTTATGTGCTGCCCTCATCCCTATCCTGGTATGCATGGCACGCCTCATCCCTATCCTGGTATGCATGGCACCCCTCACCACTAATCCTGGTATGCATGGCACCCCTCACCCTCAATCCTGGCATGCATGGCACCCCTCACCCCCAATCCTGGTATGTATGGTACCCCTCATCCTGGTATGCATGGTACCCCTCATCCCTCATCCTGATATACATGGTACTCCTCATCCCTATCCTGGTATACATGCCCCCCCAGATCCCTATCCTAGTATGCATGGTACCCCTCATCCCTATTCTGGTATGCATGGTACCCCTCATCCCTATCCTGATATGCATGGTACCCCTCATCCCCAATCCTGGTATGCATGGCACTCCTCATCCCTATCCTGGTATGCATGGCACCCCTCATCCTGGTATGCATGGCACCACATCCCTCATCCTGGTATGCATGGTACACCGCATCCCTATTTTGGTATGTATGATACCCCTCATTCTGGTATGTATGGCACCCCATCCCTCATCCTGGTATGCATGGCACCCCATCCCTCATCCTGGTATTCATGGTACCCCACATCCCTATTCTGGTATGTATGGTACCCCTCATCCTGGTATACATGGCACCCCTCATCTCAATTCTGGTATGTATAGCCTCCTCATCCCTCAATCCTAGTATGCATGGTACCCCGCATTCCTATCCTGGTATGCATTGTACCCCTCATCCCTATTCTGGTATGCATAGTACCCCTCATCCTGGTATGTATGGCACCCCATCCCTCATCCTGGTATGCATGGTACCCCACATCCCTATTCTGGTATGTATGGTACCCCTCATCCTGGTATACATGGCACCCCTCATCCCAATTCTGGTATGCATGGCTCACTCATCCTCAATCCTGGTATGTATGGCCTCCTCATACCCAATCCTGATATGCATGGTACCCCTAATCCCCAATCCTGCAATCCTGGTATGCATGGCACTCCTCATCCCTATCCTGGTATGCATGACACCCCTCATCCTGGTATGCATGGCACCACATCCCTCATCCTGGTATGCATGGTACACCGCATCCCTATCTTGGTATGTATGATACCCCTCATTCTGGTATGTATGGCACCCCATCCCTCATCCTGGTATGCATGGCACCCCATCCCTCATCCTGGTATTCATGGTACCCCACATCCCTATTCTGGTATGCATGGTACCCCTCATCCCTCAATCCTGGTATGCATGGCACCACATATTCCTATTCTGGTAAGCATGGTACCCCTCATCCCTATTCTGGTATGCATGGTACCCCTCATCCTGGTATGCATGGCACCCCATCCATCATCTTGGTATGCATGGTACTCCACAATCCTATCCTGGTATGCATGGTACTCCTCATCCCCAATGCTGGTATGCATGACATCCCTCATCCCCAATGCTGGTATGCATGGCCCCCCTCATCCCCCAATCCTGGTATACATGGTACCCCTCATCTCCAAATCCTGGTATGCATGGTCCCCTCACCCCCAATCCTGGTATGCATGGTCCCCTCACCCCCCAATCCTGGTATGCATGGTACACCTCATCCCTATTCTGGTATGCATGGTACCCCTCATCCTGGTAGGCATGGCACCCCATCCATCATCTTGGTATGCATGGTACCACTCATCCTGGTATGCATGGCACCCCATCCATCATCCTGGTATGCATGGTACCCCACATTCCTATCCTGGTATGCATGGTACTCCTCATCCCCAATACTGGTATGCATGGCATCCCTCATCCCCAATCCTGGTATGCATGGCCGCCCTCATCCCCAATCCTGGTATGCATGGTACCCCTCATCCCCCAATCCTGGTATGCATGGTCCCCCCAATCCTGGTATTCATGGTCCCCTCACCCCCCAATCCGGGTATGTATGGTACCCCTCATCCCAATTCTAGCATGCATGGTGCCCCTCAACCTGGTATGCATGGCACCCCATCCATCATCTTGGTATGCATGGTACCCCTCATCCTTATTCTGGTATGCATGGTACCCAACATCCTGGTATGCATGGCACCCCATCCATCATCTTGGTATGCATGGTATTCCTCATCCCCAATGCTGGTATGCATGGAACCCCTCACCCCCCAATCCTGGTATGCATGGTCCCCTCACCCCCAATCCTGGTATGCATGGTCTCTTCACCACCCAATCCTGGTATGCATGGTTCCCCTCATCCCTATTCTGGTATGCATGGTACCCCTCATCCTGGTATGCATGGCACCCCATCCATCATCCTGGTATGCATGGTACCCCGCATTCCTATCCTGGTATGCATGGTACTCCTCATCCCCAATGCTGGTATGCATGGTACCCCTCATCTCCCAATCCTGGTATGCATGGTACCCCTCATCCCCCAATCCTGCTATGCATGGTCCCCTCACCCCTCAATCCTGGAATGCATAGTCCCCTCACCCCTCAATCCTGGTATGCATGGTACCCCTCATCCCTATTCTGGTATGCATAGTACCCCTCATCCTGGTATGCATGGCACCCCATCCATCATCTTGGTATGCATGGTACCCCTCATCCTTATTCTGGTATGCATGGTACCCCTCATCCTGGTATGCATGGCACCTAGTGTTGAGCGAGCACTAAAATGCTCGGGTGCTCGAAGCTCGGGCCGAGCTCACTGTGATACTCGGGTGCTCGACCCGACCAACGAGCCCAATGTTAGTCTATGGGAACCCCAGGCATTTTTGCGGCGGCACCCCCGGCAGTCTGTTGAAAGCCTAAAAAGTGCCCAAAACGATAGTGACAGTGCTCAAAAGACATGGGGACAGCATGGGGATCGCCCCAGGAAGCATTTCTGACCCCCAGGTCACTGCTGTCAACAACGTGGTCAGAGGTATTAAGCCACTTTTACGGGCTCACAATAAAATGTTCAAAAATGAAACTGAAACGGTTTTCCTGTGAAATATGTTAAGGAACTTCCTTTCCAGGGTAAAGACTTGTGTATAAGGTAAAATAAATAACCAAAAACAAAAATACTCCTCCACACCTTGGGCTATGTTCACAAGTAGCATTTTTCATGCGTTTTTGCAGTTTTGTATTGCTTTCAACGGTGACAAATGCATTCACCGGGAAATGTCATTTTAACATTTTACAACCTTATCTGGCCATGTGCTGTGTGACACATGCATACAGTGCTGAAAAGACATCGGAACAGCATGGGGAAGACCCCTGGAAGCATCTCTGACTCCCTGGTCACTGCCTAAAAGTGTGCCCATCAGAAGTGATCCTTGCCGCATCAGAAGATGCAGACTTGCAACTATCCCCGTGCAAGTCCTTGTCCCAGGGCAGTGTTCAATTGTTCCTCCCCCATTCCTTGCAATGCAAGCGCAAACATGCAGCCAACCACCCACCCACCCGCAGGCTGCAATACAATACTGCTAGCTTTCACTTGAAATGGGGCCTTTTAGTTTGGAGGAGGCCGAAGCTGGCCACTACCTCATGGCTGCTTCGGCAGCGAGGTATCCATACTGAGTTCTCAGCCGCCCGGCGGCCAGGTGTCCACGCTCGGTCCCCAGCCGCCAGCGGGCGGCCGGGTGTCCATACTCGGTCCACAGCCGCGCCTATTTCTCCTGTCACCTTCCCACACACTTTTCTTAGCCTGGCCTGCTTTAGGGCAGCATTGGACAAGCCCACCAGAGAACCAGACTCCTCCGATGGGCCCTGGCTTCTCCATCAGGGGAGTTGAGAGTGCCAAGGTGAGGAGCATCATGATGATGATAGAAGTTAGCATCTGCTTTGTTTTCTGTTAATGCAAGCGTAAGTGTGCAGCCTGCCACCCACCCACCCCCAGGCTGCAATGCCATGCTGCTAGCTTGCACTTGAAATGGGGCCTTTTAGTTTGGAGGAGGCCGCAGCTGGCCACTACCTCATGGCTGCTTCGGCAGCGAGGTATCCATACTCAGTCCCCAGCCGCCCGGCGGCCGGGTGTCCACGCTTGGTCTCCAGCCGCCAGGGTGCGGACCGGTGTCCATACTCAGTCCCCAGTCGCCCCGCGGCCGGGTGTCCACACACTGTCCCCAGCCGTCTGGGGGCGGCCGGGTGTCCATAAATGGTCCCCAGCCGCCCTTATTTCTCCTGTCACCCTCCCCCATACTTTTCTTAGCCTGGCCTGCTTTAGGGCAGCATTGGACAAGCCCACCAGAGAACCTGACTCCTCCGGTGGGCCCTGGCTTCTCCATCAGGGGAGTTGAGAGTGCCAAGGTGAGGAGCATGATGATGATGATAGAAGTTAGCATCTGCTTTGTTTTCTTGGAATGCAAGCGTAAGTGTGCAGCCTGCCACCCACCCACCCCCAGGCTACAATGCCATACTGCTTGTTAGAACCCTCCTGTTAGTTTTTGCTATCTTGTGTTTTGCGGTCATGTGACCAGCTGCCTATATATTCCAGCTCCGCCCTTCTGGCTTTGCTGGACTTCAGTGTTGTTTTGACTGTCTCTCTAGCCAGGTGCTTCGGTGCCTATCTCTGTCAGTTCTTGGTCCTCTGGGACCTTTAGTACTTTTGTCAGTTTGTCCTTTTTGCTCTGCAACAACTTCTGTTTAGGAGGTGTCCCATTTTTGTTCCAGTCCTTAGTTCTTTTAGGGACCCCTCCCTTAATTCTATAGGTCTCCGTTCAGACTAGCCGAGGACGAAGGCGGGTCTGTTCACAAGCAACAGGCAGCCCGCTACATCGTAGGGATTCAGCTTAGTCTTACTGTAGGGACAGCTTTCCCCTATCTTTCCTTAGTGCATGTTGCAGATCATAACAGTAAGTCCAGCCCCAAAAAAAAACTAAAAGGAAAGAAATTCGGGGATCAGTATGGTTTCCGTCCAGGAGTTGCCTCAACGCCTGCGGGGATTGTCTGTGGAGGTGGCCGAGCTTCAGCAACATGTGAGTAGCTGTCCTGGAGCGCATTTTGTGGAACCGAAGGAAGGACTGCCTGATGTTTTTTATGGTAAACAGCAAGATTTTTTTTCCTTTAAAAATGCTTGTTTGTTATATTTTCGCTTGAGACCAAGATCCTCTGGGAATGAATCACAGCACATTGGTTTTATTATGTCACTTTTGCGCAAAGAACCACAGGGTTGGGCCTTTTCTCTCCAGCCTAATGATCCGTGTTTAAGTTCTGTTGAAGAATTTTTTTCTGCTATGGGGCTATTATATGATGATCCTGATCGAATCTCATCTGCTGAATCAGAACTTAGACAATTGAATCAGGGGTCAGATGATGTTGAAAATTATTGCACACACTTCAGGAGATGGGCTTCAGAAGTTAAATGGAATGATTCTGCGCTGAGATGTTTATTTCTTGCTGGTCTGAGTGAAAGGGTTAAGGATTTGCTAATTGCATACCCTGTACCTGAGACTCTGCAGGAAGCTATGCAGTTAGCTGTTCGTGTGGACAGGAGACTGAGGTCCAGGGTTAATGATGTAAAAACTCCTGTAACGTCAGGTCCTAGTTCCCAGAAAAACTGCTCTGACAGTGGAGAACCAATGGAGCTTGGGGCTATGTCACTCCGCTCTCATGAAAGAGATCAGAGATTCGCCGAAAGTTTGTGTCTTTATTGTGGTAAAGATGACCATTTGATTAAGTATTGTGAGCGTCATTTAAGCAAAGAAAAAAAAAGGTCAGTTACGCCCGTATTGCTTGTTTACGCTCTGCAGGAGTATTTCTTTCTAGGAGTACTACTCTGCAAGGAGATTTGATTGAATTTCAGGTATTTGTGGATTGTGGTTCAACACTTAATGTGATTGATAAAGGGTTTTTGGAAAACCTTAAATTGAAATCCAAACCTTTGTCATCACCTATTTCTGTGGTTGCAATTGATAACACCCCTTTGAAATGTATTACTGACAAGACTGCTGCATTTCCCCTCACTATCAATGGAGATCACCAAGAAATTTTGGACTTGGTTGTTTTGGATAATTTGCCCTCTCCAGTTGTTCTAGGATTGCCTTGGTTAAGACTGCACAATCCTTTACTGGAGTTGTCTACTAATGTGATTAAGTCTTGGAGTCTGAAGTGCTATGATAAATGTTGTAATGGTCGAATTGTGGCTGTGGAAAAAGGTGAATTACAGGTACCTATTCAAGATTTTTGGAGGGTTTTTTCGGAGGAGTCGCAAGTTTTACCTCCTCATAGGGATTATGATTGCACCACTGAGTTTGTTCCGGGTGCTACTCTTCCCAAAAGTCGCTTGTTTAATCTGACTATCCCTGAAAGAAAGGCCTTAGAGGAGTACATACAGACTAGCTTGGCTGCTGGTCACATTAGACCTTCTAAGTCACCTGTGGCAGTTGGATTCTTCTTTGTTAAAAAAAAGGACGGCGGTTTACGTCCATGTCTGGATTTTCGTGAAATTAATAAGACTACCGTACTCAATTCCTACCCATTGCCGTTAATTCCTGACTTATTTAAGCAGTTAGTGGGAGCCAAGTGGTTCTCCAAGATTGATCTCCGGGGGGCATACAATTTGTTACGTGTGAAGGAGGGTGATTAATGGAAAACTGCTTTTAACACTCCGGTAGGTCATTTTGAGAATCTGGTGATTCCTTTCGGTCTTACCAATGCACCTGCATTTTTTCAGAACCTTATTAATGACATCCTGAGACCTTTGATTGGTAAGAATGTGGTTTTGTATTTGGATGACATTTTGATTTATTCACCAGATCTAGAGTCCCATTCACAGAGTGTACATGAAGCTTTGCAGGTATTGAGTGATAATTCACTCTTTGCTAAGCTGGAGAAATGTGAGTTCGCTGTGCAGAAAATTAGTTTTTTGGGCTACATTGTCTCAAGCGAGAGCTTTGAGATGGACCATGTGAAGGTTCAGGCTGTGCAGGAATGGCCTAGGCCTATTGGTTTGAAATCTATACAGAGATTTTTGGGTTTTGCCAATTATTACAGGAAATTCATTAAGAATTTTTCTGTAATTGTTAAACCTCTAACCGATCTCACCAGGAAAGGTGCGAATACGGCCCTGTGGACTACTGAGGCCACTGAAGCGTTTGAGTATCTCAAAGAGAGGTTCAGTTCTGCCCCTATCCTTATGCAGCCTGATGAGACCAAGCCTTTTTTGGTCGAGGTTGATGCTTTATCAGTGGGGGTCGGAGCAGTTTTGTCTCTGGAGAACAAGGGTGGAGTACATCCTTGTGCTTTCTTTTCGAAAAAATTTTCAGAAACCGAACTGAATTATGATGTTGGAAATCAGGAGTTGCTGGCTATTAAACTCGCGTTTGAACATTGGCGTCATTTTTTGGAAGGCGCTAGATTTCCTATTCAGGTTTTCACAGATCATAAGAATTTGATCTATCTGGATGCTGCCAAGCGCTTGAATGCCTGTCAAGCTAGGTGGGCACTTTTTTTTTCTCGGTTTCATTTTTCTGTTACATATATCCCTGGTACTAAGAATGTTAAAGTCAATGCTTTATCTCGCAGCTTCTCTCCTACGGTCAGCTCCGAGGAGGAGGAGAGCATTTTGCAGAAAGGAGTTGTGGTGGCGGCTTTGGACTCCGGTTTGGAGAATGGGATTCTGAATGCTCAAGATGATGCTCCATCTAACACTCCCCATGGGAGGTTGTTCGTGCCTAGAGCCTTTAGGAGAGATTTGTTTGTGGAGTGTCATGAGTCTCTGTTGACAGGTCATCCAGGAGTTTCGGAGACTAAGAGACTTATAAGTCGCTGTTTTTGGTGGCTTGGATGGCAGAAGGTAGTCATTAAGTCGGTGCGTCAGTGTACTGTGTGTGCTAGGTCAAAGGCTTCACATACTCCTGCTGCGGGGTTGCTTTGCCCTCTGGAGGTTCCTAGTGCGCCTTGGACGCATCTCACTATGGATTTTATTACTGATCTTCCTGTGTCCTAGGGTTTTACTGTCATCTGGGTGGTCGTGGACCATTTTAGTAAGATGTGTCATTTGGTTCCATTCGTTAAGTTGCCCTGCTCCAAGACACTCGCTAAGGTGTTTGTTAAGGAGATTGTCAAGCTCTATGGCGTTCCCACGGATATTGTTTCTGATAGAGGACCTCAGTTTGTGGCTCGCTTTTGGCGTGCTTTTTGTGACAGGTTGGGAGTCCATTTGTCATTTTCGTCTGGTTATCATCCCGAATCGAATGGACAGACTGAAAGAAAGAACCAGGATGTAGAACAGTTTTTGCGTTGTTTTGTGGCGGACAATCAAGAGGTGTGGTCTGAGTTTCTGCCTCTCGCAGAATTTGCTCTTAACAATCATACATCCTCCTCTGCTGGGTGTTCTCCTTTTTTTTGTTGTACTGGGAGACATCCGTCTTTTGGTTCGTTCTCCAAATTGGGGTCGGCGGTGCCGGAGGAGGAGAATTTTTCCGGTGATTTGGAGAGAGTTTGGACTAATGTACGTTGTAACTTGCAAGAGGCTAACAAGAAGTCCAAGAAGTATTTTGACAGGAAACGTAAAGAGGTTTTGTTTACTGTGGGTGACATGGTTTGGTTGTCCTCGAAGAACCTGCGGTTGAGGATTCCCTCTAAAAAACTGGGTCCTAAGTTTGTGGGTCCATTTAAAGTGCTTCAGGTTGTTAACCCGTCTGCTGTTAGGTTGGATGTTCCTACTTCCTGGAATATTAATCCTGTGTTTCATGTTTCCTTGTTGAAAAAGGCTGACGTATCTGATAGGGATGCCACTGTCACAGTTCCTCCTGTGGTGGAAGACGGTGAATATGAAATTTCTCGTATCTTGTATTCTAGATGGCATAGAGGGAGATTACAGTATCTTGTCTACTGGAAGGGTTTCGGTCCCGAAGACAACTCCTGGGTAAGGACGGATGATGTCTCTGCTCCTAGGCGTGTTAAAGCTTTCCACAGGAGGTTTCATCATAGGCCTGGGCCTGGAGGATCCGGAGGATCCTCATAGAAGAGGGGGTACTGTTGGAACCCTCCTGTTAGTTTTTGCTATCTTGTGTTTTGCGGTCACGTGACCAGCTGCCTATATATTCCAGCTGGCTTTGCTGGACTTCAGTGTTGTTTTTACTGTCTCTCTAGCCAGGTGCTTCGGTGCCTATCTCTGTCAGTTCTTGGTCCTCTGGGACCTTTAGTACTTTTGTCAGTTTGTCCATTTTGCTCTGCAACAACTTCTGTTTAGGAGGTGTCCCATTTTTGTCCCAGTCCTTAGTTCATTTAGGGACCCCTCCCTTAATTCTATAGGTCTTCGTTCAGACTAGCCGAGGACTAAGGCGGGTCTGTTCACAAGGAACAGGCAGCCCGCTACATCGTAGGGATTCAGCTTAGTCTTACTGTAGGGACAGCTTTCCCCTATCTTTCCTTAGTTCATGTTGCAGATCATAACACTGCTAGCTTGCACTTGAAATGGGGCCTTTTAGTTTGGAGGAGGTCGAAGCTGGCCACTACCTCATGGCTGCTTCGGCAGCAAGGTATCCCTATTTGTCCCGGTGCGCATTGTACATAAGATTAAGCGTGCATACCAAAACATTACCTGTGCCCTCCCCAGTGCATTTAGTGGGAAGGACAGCCTATACCGCTGTAGTGTGTGCATGCCAACCCCCTGTTCATGGCACATGCGAAGATGCCTCCCACCCTGCACCTGTCGTTGCAGACTTGCAACTATCCCTGTTAAAGTCCTTGTCCCAGGGCAGTGTTCAATTGTACCTCTCCCATTCCTTGCAATGCAAGCGCAAGTATGCAGCCTGCCACCCACCCACCCCCAGGCTGAAATACCATACTGCTTGATTGCTTGCACTTTAAATTGGGCCTTTTAGGCATGTGGAGGCGGAATCTGGCCACCACGTCATGGCTGCGTTGGCGGCCTGGTATCCATACTCAGTCCCCAGCCGCCCGGCGGCCGGGTGTCTACACTCGGTCCCCAGCCACCAGGGGGCGGCCTGGTGTCCATAAATGGTCCCCAGCCGCCCCTATTTCTCCTGTCACCTTCCCACACACTTTTCTTAGCCTGGCCTGCTTTAGGGCAGCATTGGACGAGCCCACCAGAGAACCAGACTCCTCCGGTGGGCCCTGGTTTCTCCATCAGGGGAGTTGAGTGCCAAGGTGAGGAGCATGATGATGATGATAGAAGTTAGCATCTGCTTTGTTTTCTTGGAATGCAAGCGCATGTATGTAGTAGCGGCTAGGCCTGAGGTGGTCAACGTTTTGGCGCATATCCTACCTCCTCCGAGGATTGCTGGATGTTTTCCTACTACTATCCCAGTTCTATGACTCCCGTTAAAACAAAGCTTCAGGTGATAAATGATGGATGAGGTGGTGGCAAAGGAGAAAGAGCAGGAGGAACAGGGACCATTCACATCAATATCAGGCCAGTCAACCACATATGTCTTGTAGGATATGTTTCTGTAACAAAAGGAGCGGTTCGGCTACACAGTAATAGGGCATACAGTGAGTGCAATGCCTACCAAAAATTTCGAGGCACTCCAATGCCCCTTGGAAATGACATGGAGGTCAGAGGGCCTTAACTAAACCGTTTTTTCCATTTATAGCAACTGGGTCTCCTGTACACTGTTGGCCTAAGCAGTGAATGGAAGGCTTTCCAAAAATTATGAGGAACTGCAATGCCCCTTGAAACAGACGTGGATTACAGCGTACTAAAAACCTTCTACCCATTATTGGGGAGTGGGTCTCCCTTAGTTTTCGCCTTTGCATTGAAAAGCAAAAGCTGTCTAATATTAGGAGGAAATGCAATGCCCATTGGCAGAGTCGTGGAGGTTAGAGGTAATTAAAAACAACATTTCAATTCCCCTTGGAAGAGCTGTGGAGTTCAGAGTGGTTTAAGAAGACGCTTTTAATGCTCCTTTGAAGAGACATGGAGGTCACAGTAGCTTAACAAGATGGTTTTAATGCCCCTTGGAAAAGTGGTGGAGGTCACAGTAGCTTAACAAGATGGTTTTAATGCCCCTTGGAAGAGACGTGGAGGTCACAGTAGCTTAACAAGACGATTTTAATGCCCCTTGGGAAAGTGGTGGAGGTCGCAGTAGCTTAACAAGACGGTTTTAATGCACCTCGGAAGAGACGTGGAGGTCCCAGTAGCTTTACAAGACTGTTTTAATTCCCCTCGGAAGAGACGTGGAGGTCATAGTAGCTTAACAAGACGGTTTTAATGCCCCTTGGAAAAGTGGTGGAGGTCGCAGTAGCTTAACAAGACGGTTTTAATGCCCCTTACAAGTGGCATACAGTACAGCATCTTAAAAATATTATTCCCATTATTGGCGAGTGGGTCTCCCACAGTCTTTGCTTATGCCTTCCAAGCAAAAGCTTACAAAAATAAGGACGGAGGAACTTTCAATAATGGCAACACGGACCACGGTCACCCTGGTGTTATAGTGGTGGTGGAGGCTGAGGATAAGGAGAAGAACATAAAACAGCCGAAATGAGGAAGCGTATACCCATGTGTGGGTGTGAAGCGGTGCATGTGAATACACCTCCCGAAATAACACAGTGGATTTGACTTTGTTACTCTGCTGTCATTTGGTGGCGATGAGAAGTCTGGCCCAATCCAGCCCTTGTTCATTTTGATAAGGGTCAGCTTGTCAGCATTGTCAGTTGACAGGTGAGGGTGCTTATCAGTTATAATTCCCCCAGCGGCACTAAAAACACGCTCCGATAACACGCTAGCGGCAGGGCAGGCCAGGACCTTCAAGGCATACAGAGCGAATTCATTCCAAGTGTCCAGCTTGGATACCCAATAATTAAAAGGCACAGAGGACACTGGTATGGTTGGCAAGGTTCTCCCTCACCATCTTTTTAAACTTTCCACTCCTTGTGAGAGTACCCCGCGCCTCAGGGTCTGTCCGAAGGGAGGGTCTGAGAAAACTGTCCCAGAACGTTGACAGTGTTCTCCCGCCTCTGCTGGATTGGAGTTGCGTCTCTCTCGCATGTACGTCTTGGTTGGGCAACGAACTGTGACCTCTGCCGCTAGCGTGTTCAGATGGGAATTTTTTTAACAGTTCTGCAGCAAGGGCCTTCTGGTACTGCCCCATTTTTGTAGACCTCTGCACCTCAGGAATAAGAGAGTGAAAGTTCTCCTTGTAGCGTGGGTCTAAAAGTGTCACCAACCAGTAATGACTGTCACCCAACATTTTGACAACGTTTCCTCCCCCCTGTCCTCAGGCCATCCACGCTGAACCGACGGTATGACAGTTGTACAGGTACTACCGTCTACAGCGCATGATACAAGCTCCTGTTCTTCCTCCTCCTCCTCTCCCTCATTGTCCCCCAATGCACATTGGGATGAGATGAGGCTGGGCTGTGTGTAATCAACCGCTATGGCTTTTTGATCCATCTCATCATACTCTGGCTGCAATGCCTCCTCTTTAATTCTCTGCAGAGAGCGTTGCAAAAGACAGACAAGTGGAATGCTGACTCTAAAGATGGCATCATCGCCACTCACCATCTTGGTGGACTCCTCAAAGTTTGTCAAGATGGTACATATGTCAGACATCCAGGTTCACTCCTGAGATCTTATGTGTGGAGTCTGACCTGAATATCGATGGCCTTGTTGCAGCTGGTACTCAACAACTGCTCTCTTCTGCTCACAAATCCTTTGCAACATGTGGAGGGTAGAGTTCCAACGTGTGGGGACATCACACACCAGTCGGTGTGACGGAAACTGCAAACGCTGCTGCAACACAGCAAGGGCGGTGGAAGCTGTAGCCGACTTCCGAAAATAAGCTGACAGGCGGCGTACTTTGACGAGCACATCTGGCAACTCGGGGTATGATTTAAGAAACCGCTGAACCACGAGGTTAAGCACATGAGCCAGGCATGGTACGTGTGTGATCTCGCCTCGCCTCAGAGCCGCCGCCACCAGGTTACGGCCATTGTCACACACGACCATGCCTGGATGTAGGTTCAGCGGTGTCAGCCACAGATCTGCCTGCTCTTTCACAGCTGTCCACAACTCACAAGCAGTGTGAGGTTTCTCACCTAAGCTTATGAGTTTCAGCACAGCCTGTTGCCGCTTGGCGGAGGCAGTACTGCAGTGCTTCCAGCTTGTGCGGGGATGGCACACCAGGCAAAATAGTGTCGGCTGGGGACCGAGTACCGAAGGACGGCTACCGCCATAAGGTTGCGGAAGGATTCCGTCTCCACCAGCCTAAAAGGCAGCATTTCCAACGCAAGCAGTCGTGAAATGTGCGAATTTAGGACTGGCTGCGAATTTCCGCTTTCGTTCAAAGGTCTGGGATATGGACAATTGAATGCTGCGGTGGGACGTGGACGTGAACGTTGATGCTGTTTCTTGAGAAACTGCCATAACAAGTGAAGACTGAGAGGAGGGGGCATCTTTGCATGCAGTATGGACAGGGGATTGCCTTGCATACACAACAGGGGGTTCCATTGCACGCACAACAGCGAAAGAAGCAGTGGTGACACCCTGGGGTTCGCCCCACAAAGTCGGGTGATTTGCTGCCATGTGCCTGATGATGATTAGAGATGAGCGTTGTTCTACTCGAACTGTTCGCCAATCTCAAATTCGAGCTGTTTTGGGCGGTGTTCGAGCCGGTCGGCGAACACGAACAATTTGAGAAAAATTCGGCTGTTCGAGGTTATGTTCGATAACTGTTCGTGCACCAAAATCATAACTGGATTTTTTCTCAGTAATGATGAAAATTAATGTTAATACGCAGTTTGAGTGTACAGCGGGGCGGGGGGAGGGGCAGGGGATGGATCTCTGCAGGAACAATGAAGATCTCCATTTTTTTTTCTCTTTCCCGCATTTGCAGTGGGGAGGTGCAATCTGTCAGCCTATCAGCAGTGCACACACGGAGCGAAGTGCTTTTTTTCACACAAGCAAGGGCATGTGTGATTGGCAGTGTATGTCACATGTCCTTGCCCTATAAGACCAAGCCATTTTCCCCGTCGCCACCATTTTCTCACTGCTGCAGCTGCGTGTTAGACGGCACCGCTGTTGCTGTGTGCGCTATACCTTGTTAATTTCAAGCCAATTTTCGCACAAATATACAGATAGCTTGGGAGTAGGGAATAGTTGTGATTGCAGTCCTTTTAAGGACTAGGTTACAGCATTTCCTACGACTTTTATCAGGCAGGTCTGTGCTCTTAAATAGATAGATTGTGGGAGTAAAGACTAATTGTAATTGGAGTCCTTTTCAGGACTAGGTTACATCAGTTCCTATCAGTTTTTGCCAGGCAGGTCTGTGCCAGTGCTGTGCAAGTTTTTTTCACAGCATTTGGCTGAATCTAGCAAAGCTAATCCTTTTTGGCCTATTGCAGAGTGTGTTAGTCAGTGGAGTAGCCTATCTGTGTTGCAAGATATACCACCTGTGTATAGAATACCAATTTTTTTACTGCACCTAGTGAAGTAAAATCTTTTGGGCATAGCATCATTCTATTAGTCCATCTATACTGACCTCCGTCAGGTTGCAAATTGAATATAATTTTTTTCTGCATCTAGCTCTGAAAAAATATTTGGGCTTCTAGCGGTGTGTGGGACTTGGTCTATTAGTCCATCTATACTGACCTCCATCAGGTTGCAAATTAAAAATAATTTTTTTCTGCATCTAGCTCTGAAAAAATATTTGGGCTTCTAGCAGTGTGTGGGACTTGGTCTATTAGTCCATCTATACTGACCTCCATCAGGTTGCAAATTAAAAATAATTTTTTTCTGCATCTAGCTCTGAAAAAATATTTGGGCTTCTAGCAGTGTGTGGGACTTGGTCTATTAGTCCATCTATACTGACCTCCATCAGGTTGCAAATTGAATAAAAAAATTTTCTGCATCTAGCTCTGAAAAAATATTTGGGCTTCTAGCGGTGTGTGGGACTTGGTCTATTAGTCCATCTATACTGACCTCCATCAGGTTGCAAATTAAAAATAATTTTTTTCTGCATCTAGCTCTGAAAAAATATTTGGGCTTCTAGCAGTGTGTGGGACTTGGTCTATTAGTCCATCTATACTGACCTCCATCAGGTTGCAAATTAAAAAGAATTTTTTTCTTCATTTAGCTCTGAAAAAATATTTGGGCTTCTAGCAGTGTGTGGGACTTGTTCTATTAGTCCTTCTATACTGACGTCCAGCAGGTTGCAAATTGAATATAATTTTTTTCTGCATCTAGCTCTGAAAAAATATTTGGGCTTCTAGCGGTGTGTGGGACTTGGTCTATTAGTCCATCTATACTGACCTCCATCAGGTTGCAAATTAAAAATAATTTTTTTCTGCATCTAGCTCTGAAAAAATATTTGGGCTTCTAGCAGTGTGTGGGACTTGGTCTATTAGTCCATCTATACTGACCTCCATCAGGTTGCAAATTAAAAATAATTTTTTTCTGCATCTAGCTCTGAAAAAATATTTGGGCTTCTAGCAGTGTGTGGGACTTGGTCTATTAGTCCATCTATACTGACCTCCATCAGGTTGCAAATTAAAAATAATTTTTTTCTTCATTTAGCTCTGAAAAAATATTTGGGCTTCTAGCAGTGTGTGGGACTTGTTCTATTAGTCCTTCTATACTGACCTCCAGCAGGTTGCAAATTGAATATAATTTTTTTCTGCATCTAGCTCTGAAAAAATATTTGGGCTTCTAGCGGTGTGTGGGACTTGGTCTATTAGTCCATCTATACTGACCTCCATCAGGTTGCAAATTAAAAATAATTTTTTTGTGCATCTAGCTCTGAAAAAATATTTGGGCTTCTAGCGGTGTGTGGGACTTGGTCTATTAGTCCATCTATACTGACCTCCATCAGGTTGCAAATTAAAAATAATTTTTTTCTGCATCTAGCTCTGAAAAAATATTTGGGCTTCTAGCAGTGTGTGGGACTTGGTCTATTAGTCCATCTATACTGACCTCCATCAGGTTGCAAATTGAATAAAAAAATTTTCTGCATCTAGCTCTGAAAAAATATTTGGGCTTCTAGCGGTGTGTGGGACTTGGTCTATTAGTCCATCTATACTGACCTCCATCAGGTTGCAAATTAAAAATAATTTTTTTCTGCATCTAACCCAGCCAATAGTTTTGGCCTAATACCACAGTTTGGCCACTCAGCTCTGCTCGGTTACCATCCATTGTTTTTTTGTGCAAACAACTCCAGAGTTGTGAATTAGTTAACCACCAAAATGAGTGGAAAAAGGCCTGCTGCTGGTGGAAAGGGGAATAGGCGTGTTGGGAAGCGGAAAAAAGGTTGTGTCCGTGGGGTAGGTGCAGAAGAAAGACCATCTTCCAGCCAAACTAAAATGTCTACTTCTTTTAGCGGACAATGTGATAAGATCCCTTTCTTACGGCCACGCCAATCGCTACAAATTCCAGATGAGGCACAAAAACAGCAGGTGCTTCAACGGATATCAAGTGCTCCTTTAAGTGGGCTCTCCTCCACATCAACTTCAACATCACAAATACTCCAGTCCTCAAAGGTGTCACCCAAATCGCACTTGCTTCCTCACAGCTCCCAAATCTCCAGCTGCCCGTCTGAGTATGAGGTAGAACAGATGGTTGAGTCTGCAGAGCTGTTTACTCATACTATAGCCTGGGAATCAGAGGTCGACTCCAGCGCTTCTGTGAATCCAGACGAGGAAATGATCTGCACTGATGCCCAGAATCTTTATGAGTCGGATCCAGGACCAGACGCAGAAGGTTCTGACCATAATGTAGACCCTCATTCCCAAACTGTAACTCCTGTTGGTGGAGACAATGAGGAAGACGATGATAAGACTCAAATACCTGATTGGAGCGACAACTTTAGTTTTTTGTCAGGGCAGGAACAGGTTGGCTCTGAGGACGACGGGTGTGATAACGCACAGGGTGATGATGATGAGGTCGGAGATCCCACTTACTGTCAACCCACAGTCAGCCAAGAGATGAGGTCAGCAGAGGAGGTGGAGGAAGATGCTAGTGACGACGAGGTCAGGTTGCGCCTTCCTGGACAGAGACGTAGTACTGGAAGCACGTCAACAACTGCATCCTCAAACACAACTCTGCCTCTCACCACAAGTCGTGGTGGCTCTTCAGGTCGCATGGGTGCTAAGCCTTGCATAGCCTGGGCATTTTTTCAGATCGATAAAGATGACCCAACTCGTGTTATCTGTAACATTTGTCAGCAAAAGCTAAGTAGAGGCCAAAAAATACATAGTTTGAGTACTTCATGCATGAACCGGCACATGGACATGAAGCATAAGTTGCAGTGGGAAGCTCAGTGTGCTACAATGCGGTCTAGCCGGCCGGGCCAACCACCGTCTGCCATATCTTGTGCATCCGCGGCCTCTTCATCCTCTGTGACTGGGGGGACAGCAGTCACACCTGTTTTGGGGCGCAGACCTGCCACCTCTTTACCCGCAACAGCCAGCGTGATTGGCAGGTCATCATTTTCTTTCGAGGTGGTAACACCAGCCGGTCTTGAGCGCTGTCCGACATCGATAGCACCACCTTTGGATCAAGGCAACCTAACATGTCCGCCTGCATCTTCCTCACAGACCGGCAGTTTGCCGGGGACACCCTTATCAACCCCGTCTAAGCACAATAGCCAGCCCTCGGTCCCTCAGATGTGGACAAGTAAAAGACCATTTCCTCCTAGCCATGAGAAAGCTAAGAGGTTGAATTTCACCATCTGCAAGCTCTTGGCTACAGAAATGCTGCCTTTCCGCCTGGTGGACACAGAGGATTTTCGAGACCTTATGTCCGTCGCAGTGCCCCAGTACCAGATGCCCAGTCGGCACTACTTCTCAAAGAAAGGTGTGCCTGCGCTCCACCAGCATGTCGCACACAACATCACCGCTTCTT
Source organism: Phyllobates terribilis (assembly GCF_046119375.1). Classification (NCBI taxonomy): domain Eukaryota; kingdom Metazoa; phylum Chordata; class Amphibia; order Anura; family Dendrobatidae; genus Phyllobates; species Phyllobates terribilis. The sequence goes on along the minus strand of NW_027362769.1, from coordinate 209,297,699 downwards.
TGAGAAACTCTGTGTGTGACAGGGTGCATTTCACCACAGACACTTGGACGAGTAGGCATGGACAGGGGCGTTACATGTCGCTGACTGGGCACTGGGTAACTATGGTGACAGCAGGACAAGGGGCTGCTGTCCAAGTCTTGCAGTCCCCACGAGTTGTGCGTCAATCCTCTTTATGTCATTTTTCCTCCACTGCTTCTGCCTCCTCAACCTACTCTAGGTCTTCCACCTGCACCCAAAGCCTGTCTGGTCATGCCACAAGCTTTCTAACTGCGCAGAAGGGATCCTGCACACCTCCTTACTATGCTGGCAGTAGGGCTCAACGTCGTCAGGCGGTTTTTACATTGAAATGTCTGGGAAATGTGAGTCACACAGCTGAGGAGTTGTGGTCAGCTCTGGAGAACCAATTTCATGAATGGTTGTCTCCACTGGACCTGAAACCAGGGAAGGCCGTGTGCGACAATGCTGCAAACCTGGGTGCGGCCCTTCGCCGGGGCAATGTCACACACGTGCCTTGTATGGCTCACGTGTTGAACCTGGTTGTCCAGCAATTTTTAGCCCACTATCCCAGACTAGATGGCCTTCTGCAGAGGGCACGGTCGCTGTGTGCTCACTTCCGCCGTTCGCATCCCGCAGCTCAGCGACTTACATCTCTACAGAAGTCGTTGGGCCTGCCACTTCACCGGCTAAAATGCGATGTGCCTACCCGGTGGAATTCAACTCTGCACATGTTGCAGCGACTGTGGCAGCACCGACAAGCCCTGGTGCAATACGTTCTGACGTATAGCCTGGGCCAACGAGATTCAGAGGTGGGGCAAATCACGCTGGAGGAGTGGTCTCAGATCAGGGACCTATGCACCCTTCTGCACAGTTTTGAAATGGCGACGAAGATGTTTAGTGCTGACGATGCCATTATCAGCATGACTATTCCGGTGATTTACATGCTGGAGCACATGTTAAACAGAATTCGGAGTCAGGTGGTGGCACAAGAGGAGGTGGAGGAAGTAGAGGAGGAGGAGTTGTATGCGGAAGGGCTAACATCTGCAAGGTCCAGACGGTCGGCAGCACCAGGGCGGCAGGCATGTGAGGGTGGGGGAGATGATTTTACCAGGGCGCATGGTAGCAGCCAAACTAGTGAGGAAGGTGCAGGAGCCCAGGAAGAAGTGGAGGACGAACTGATGGAAGACTCATCAGATGAGGGAGACCTTGATCACATTTCTGTTGTGCGAGGTTGGGGGGAGAGGACAGAGGAAGGAAGCATGATTGTTACCTCGCCACCAACACAACAGGGACTTGGTGCTCCTGGATGCGCAACACACATGAGTGCCTTCTTGCTGCACTACCTGCAACATGACCCTCGAATTGTGAGAATTAGAAATAATCCTGACTACTGGGTTGCCACACTGTTAGATCCCCGGTACAAAAGTAAATTTGCAGAAATTATTCCTGCCATAGAAAGGGATGCACGCATGCAGGAGTATCAGCAGAGACTGTTGCAGAATCTTACATGTGCTTTTCCACAAAATACCAGTGGTGCACGTAGTGAATCTCACAGTTCCAACTTGCCAACCGTGGTCTGTATGGAATTGTTCAATAAAGGGCCCAAAATTAAGATAACATAGATGGGAGAGGTCTCTATGAATAGGAATTCCTAAGTATTTGATACCCTGTGAGGGCCAGGCAAAGGGAAAGTTGGACTGGATGGAATCCTATATGGATTTAGGGAGGGAGACATCGAGGGCCTCAGACTTCGCTGCATTGATTTTAAAATTTTACCATGTAACAAAGTGATCTATTTCAGCCATAACAGCAGGGATGGATATATGTGATTGAGTGATATATACTAGGACATCATCAGCAAATAGAGAGCACTTGTACTCGGTGCCTCCCACCTCAATCCACCTAATATTGGGGTTATGGCGAATTGATGAGAGCAGGTGCTCCGTCACTAGGATGTATAAGAGAGGGGACAGAGGACATCCCTGCCTTGTCCCATTGGTGATTGTGAAAGGTGATGAAAATGTTCTGACGCACCCCCTGGGCCTTGGGACACCCGGAGCCGGACCCTTTTTGGTGGATGCTGGTGGTTGTAGTCTTCGTGGCGGCGATCCGGTTCCGTGGCTCAGGGCGGTCAAACCAGTGGCGGAACTATTTATGTGGTTTTGATGTTTAAATGTCCGACTACGCCACCCGTGGATTGCGGTCAGAGTGAACCGCCGCTACAGGGCAGACCGCTAAGGCTGGTGTTGTGGGTGCAGCAGAGCGTAGCATAACTCCCCACGGGAGGAGTATAGCCTCAGGGCAGTGTATGCGGAGGATGGGGGTGATGGTGCTGGGCAGCAGCAGTAACGACACGGAGTCAGTGATGCAGTTCAGGGCCTTTACTCACAGTTCTTATTATCCAGACCACGTCTGCAGGTAACGGCTGCCCACGTCGTACTGTGCTCACCAGGTGAGGGGCTCAGACAACTCCCAGATAACTTTGGAGCGCTTCACAGGACCCCCTTTGTGTGTCCTTTGTCTGGCCTTTCTTACCAACACTTCTGTCCGGCTGCCTCGGGCCTCCTCTTGGTAAACTTGGCGCCAGTTTCCCTGACCCTATGTGGTGCCTTCCTAGCGGGTGGAGCAAGGGGCTGCGCCACATAAAATGTCAGAGCCTCCGGTTTCTAGCTGAGGGTCGTTTCCTGCCTCCACTAGTTCGGGGACCGGTCTCCCCCTTTGGCCTGACCCCTCCACGCAGGTGGATTCGGGCGTGCGGTGGCGACTCGCCCGTCCGCACCCCTGGGATCCCTTCATTCCTCGTTCCTGGAGCCTTCTCCGCTCCTCTTCCTTCCTTCTCCCTCTTGCAGGCCTGGGCCTCTGTTACTAGGCCCGCCTCCGGAGCAGAGCTCATGCAGAGCCCCTGCTCCCTGCCACTTCTGCTCAGACTTCTCTGCACTGAACTAAGATGGTGCCCACCTTTTATACTCCCTTCTCAATGCACCCAGGAACTGCTTCCTCCCTGCTCCTGCACTGCAGGGTTCCCCTTCCTCAGTGTTCCCTCCCCCCACTCCAGCCAGGGACAGGGACTGTCGTGCCCATCTCAGGGGCATATTGGTCGCCCTGCCCCACGGCAATGTGGTGTAATGCATGCAGGTGTCGGGTCCTGATCCACACTCCATCCTTATCTGAGAGTGAGATATCACACCTCTGGGTGAGGTGCAATACGTCTGTAGCAACCGAGCCCTCGGTGCTACAGTTCCATTTATCTTCAGCCTAGGTGACGTATTGTGATACAGGGCCGTGATTTTGGCTATAAAAGGGTCCCCTAGACCCCTACCCCAAGCTTTTTAAGAGAATCATATATGGCGTGCCAGGAGACTCTATGGAATGCTTTCTCAGCATCCAACGAGAGTATCTACTTACAAATTTTTAACTGCATCTAGCCCAGGAAATACTTTGTGCCTAGTAGCAGTGTCTGCTAGTCAGCGGATTATCCCGGCTGTTTAGCAAGCTACACCACCTGTAGTTTGGACACTTAATTTTTTCAAAGGAAATGCTTCGGGACCACGGGATACTTAGTGAAGAGCATCAGGAGGCACCCCAAGGCATAGGGGCTGGGACTGGCACTAGGATGCCTTGCGGTGGACAGCCGAGCTCGATCCTTATAAAAGCTTTTTAACTGCAGCAGCTTTAGTGGACGCTACTGGAGCTGGAATTACGCGGCTGCTGGCATGAGACTTGCCCTCCAATAGATCCTTGTAAATGGATTTAAAGTGTATTCATTCAAATTAGAGGGACAATTTAAATTAAAAAGCTTAGAGCTGCCTCCACCACAGGGGGGCTCTCTCGACCCACCAGCGGACAGGCACCAGTATTGGGAGAGGGGGGCTGGCCGTCAGGGTTCACCGCGGCTCTGGCACAAACCCGGCGACACGGAGGTGGCACGGGCAGGAGCGGACTGGCCGTCTCGGCTTCTCACTTTTTGGATTTTAGAAGGGCATGACATGCCTATATCTGTGTCTCCCCCTCCTTTTACTCCTCCACCTCTTTTCTTTTCGCATGACTATATGTACTTGTCACTTTTCCATGTGTTAGTTGTATCTTCTGAGCAGTTTGTCAGCTTTTGGACACCTTTGAAGGTGTTTTCTATGTGTTTCTATGTGTTTTTGTTTGCCTGCCATTGGTTTTAACGGTGTTCGAAGGTGTTCGACGAACAGTTCGACGAACAGTTCGGCGAACACACGGGTGTTCGACGAACCGAACCGAACTCGAACACTACGGGAGTGGCTCAACACTAATGATGATGGTGGTGGTCAGGCTGGTAGTTTTGTCACCCCTGCCGATGCTGGCATGGCAGGTGGTACAAATGGCCTTTTTGGGGTTATCAGCAGAGTCTTTAAAAAAGTCCAGACTCTGGAAGACCTACAGGCTGTACTGGCAACGTCCCTCCTGTTGGTGTTACGGGGAACTGTTGCCTGCCTTCTACGTGCGGCCACCACACTGCTTCTTCCTGCCTGTTGGGGTACTCTGCCTCCCTCATCCTGTGTGCTGCTGGCCTCGCTTTGCATGTCCTCCTGCCACGTTGGGTCAGTTACTAGATCATCCACCACCTCCTCCTCTTCCAATTGCGCACCACGATCCTCCTCCTCACTTCCTGGCAATTGTGTCTCGTCATCGTCCACCTCTTGTGACAAATTTCCAGCGTCGACTTCCTGTGGTCGTGGCTGTTCAAATATTTGGCCATCGCTACATGGGATCTCCTAATCCACCACTTCAAGCAGAGCAGGCGAGGGGCACAAATTTGGAAATGGACCAGTGAACAGCTCTTCAGAGTGTCCAAGTGTAGGATCAGTTGCTGTTTGACGACACTCGGCATGGTGGGAGGAAGGAGCATCAGGGTGAGGAGGAGTATGCGGTCGAGACTCACGGCTAGTAAGATTTGACCGTGTGAAGACAGACCGGAGGTGGTGGTGCCCAGGTAACTGGAAGTATTATCTGCTATCCAATTAATAACCTGTTCACACTAATCAGTTCGCAATACTGTTGTTGTTCTGTGCTTCCCTAGTAATTTGGTCAAAAAGTGGGAGCGAGAAGATGCGGCTGTTGGTTGTGGCACATTTTCACCTTGGCCACGGCCCCGTCCTCTGCACGCACCATCACCAGAACGTCCACTTCCACGTCCCTTGCCACGCGCCTTGCCCATTGTAAATGAAGTAAAATAGCTTACACTCGCACTATCAATGGAAAAAGGGTAATAAAAAGTAGATTAGAACCGTGGAAGAGGAAAAACACAGTTCTATTTCTCTGGCTTACACCCGACTCTTTTAAACAATCTGAACAATCAGGGAGAAACTATTAATGTATTTTTTTCCGGAAAAAATACCAAAAGCTGGATAATAGAGATTTTTTACTGTGGGACGGCAAAGCCACAGTTATAATTTACTGGTGTATACCAGACTCTGTTCAGACACCAATATATCTGTTTAAAAATCAGGAGACACTATTACTGTTTTTCTTTACTGAAAAAATACCAAAATCTGGATAATAGAGATTTTTTACTGTGGAACGGCAAAACCACAGTTATAATTTACTGGTGTATACCAGACTCCTTTAAACAGATATATTGGTGTCTGAACAATCAATAGACACTATTACAGAGATTTGACCCGTGGAACTGCAAAACCACAGTTCTATTTCTCGGGCCTACACCAGACTATTTTCAACTAACTAAGTATCTACCCGATCCAACCAAGGTCGCACGGCGGCTAACGACTCCGTGAACCAAAGAGGAACCGAGCAGAGGGACCAGGTGCGACTCCAGGTCAGACCCCGGACACAGTTGTTGACCCACACTGGGGAATGCAGGAACAGGCAGGTAGACTGGCATACAGGCAGGTGGGTATTGGCAGGCATGGCTGGAGTGCAGACAGGAGGATACTGGCAAGCAAGGCTGGTATGCAGACAGGGGGGTACTAGCAGGTTGGAGCGCAGGCAGGATAGGGTCCAGTACAGACTGGGTTTCAGGAACTGAACTGCAGATGCAGTAGACAAGCAGAACAGAGAGTAACCGCTGGAGCGGTGGGCAAGGCAGAGCAGAGAGATACCACTGGAGCGGTGGGCAAGGCAGAGCAGGAAGGAACCGCCGGAGCTGTGAGCAAGGCAGAGCAGGAAGGAACCGCTGGAGCGGTGAGCAAGGCAGAGCAGTAAGGAACCGCTGGAGCTGTGAGCAAGGCAGAGCAGAGAGGAACCGCCGGAGAAGTGAGCAAGGCAGAGCAGGAAGGAACCGCTGGAGCGGTGAGCAAGGCAGAGCAGAGCGGAACCGCCAGAGCCGTGAACAAGGTAGAGCAGGGAGGAACCGCCGGAGCGGTGAGCAAGGCAGAGCAGAGAGGAACCGCCAGAGCTGTGAGCAAGGCAGAGCAGGAAGAAACTGCCGGAGCGGTGAGCAAGGCAGAGCAGAGCGGAACCGCTGGAGCGGTGAACAAGGCAGAGCAGGAAGGAACCGCTGGAGCGGTGAGCAAGGCAGAGCAGAGAGGAACCGCCGAAGCGGTGAGCAAGGCAGAGCAGAGCGGAACCGCCGGAGCGGTGAACAAGGCAGAGCAGAGAGGACCTTTCGGAGCGGTGAGCAAGGCAGAGCAGAGAGGAACCGCCGGAGCGGTAAACAAGGCAGAGCAGAGAGGACAGGGCTCTGTTCACACTGAACAGACTGGAAGGGACAAGCAGAACCAGATACACACAAGGTACTTGCAATGAAGTAGCGAGTGGACTCTAAACTCACAAACAGAAGTATAGAGACAACGAGTTGGAGCTAGTTGCAGGTTCAGACAATGCAGGAAAAGGGAAGGTACAGACATAGAGACAAACAAATAACAGGTTAGGATGCAGTTCAGACAGGAACTGCTACTGCAAGGAGATACAAGAACAGGCCTGGGTATACAGCCCCCAGAGGCAGAAACAGACGAAGTCACAGGTAACAGGTTTAAATATCCAGTGACTCACAGCAATAGGCTGGAGACGCATAAGGGGTGCGCCCACAGCAGTTATAAGAATCAGGAAGTAACCGGGCCGCCGCCCTAAGCAGTTAGTCAAGGGACAAGCACACAGCATGAACTGGAGCAGGAATAGCAGACTGGACAGACAGGTAAGATTGCGGTCTTGCATAGTGGGAGGTGGTGCACTATGCAAGCACACCGCCAGGGATGTTACAGTACCCCCCCCTTACGCCCCCTCTTCTTCAAGCCTGCAAGGGTCATCTGTAGAGAATTTGGAGGCCAATCCTTCTCTTCAAGAGGATTACCTCCTCTGTCCATTAGAGGAAATGAAACTGGTCTCATCATCTTGGTGACTAGGATGCTTTCTCCCATCGAGCCATCCTCAGCAACAGATGAAGTGGGTGAAGTACCAGGAGCAGCACACAGAAAAGTCTCTCTCTATTTGTTATCAGGTAACACCCTGATGGATTCAGGAGACAACTGGAGGTCCTCTGCCTGGTTGGAGGGGTGAAGAGATTCAGGGGTAACCACTGCCTTGACGTTCACTTTGCCAAGCTTACTGGATGAAGTGGGCAGCGTACCAGGTACCGAGTGTAGGAAAGTCTCTCTCCATTTGTTATCAGGTAGCACCCCGGGAAATTCAGGAGACAACTGGAGGTCCTCCTCCTGGTTGGAGGGATGCAGAGACTCGGGGGTAATCACTGCTTTGGAGTACATTTTGCCAAGCTTACTGGATGAAGTGGGCGGCGTACCAGGTACCGGGTGTATGAAAGTCTCTCTCCATTTATCAGGTAGCACTCCGGGGAATTCAGGAGACAACTGGAGGTCCCCCGCCTGGTTGGAGGGGTGCAGAGACTTGGGGGTAATCACCACCTTGATGGACATAGGACCAGATTTATTAGAGACGGAGGGTCCTTGCTTTAGAACCATCTTCAGACTGGTTTCAGAGATGACTTGTCTGTAAGGCGGGACGGTACCTGAAGCCAGATCATTGGTACAATCGTCGAGACTGTGTGGGGACATTGCCTCCGCTTCTCTTCCTTCGGAGACTTCAACGCACAGCAAGTCAGCGACTAGCAGATCTGGTGAAGAAGAAGAAGAAGAAACTGCTGACTGTCCTGAAGATGTGGGGACTGGGCACCCCTTGTACTTTAGCAGTCCCCCAGGATACACCATGCAGGATCTCCAGACTTGAGCGGGCACTAGATCTCTCGGCTCTGGACTACCTGTGGGTAAGCCAGTCAGCACAGCCAGTCAGCACCTGGAATGTGAACTTCTTCATGTGTAATGCTCCAATCTGGAGCTTAATTTGTACAGACATATTTTGACTGTTTCTGAGTAGGGCTCGTCCTTCTGCTGACAATGCCCAAACCGGCTTCTGGAGTTGTCGGACGGGAATCAGACACCGACTCCTCAAGGCTTTAAGCCCGAAACTTCCGGTTAATCCGAGGCCTTCACTTGCCACGGAGACAGTCATGGTCATCTTTGGAGAGGAAACACTAACGCCAAGGGCAGCCTCTCCTACAGGCCTAATGTCTTGGGATACTCCAACCTTCGCTGGACAAAGACCGTCAGGGGGTCCCAGACCACCGCAGCGGGACTGCAATCCGATTTTGTGACTGAGTTCGGGCTTCTGCTTTGCCTGACGAACATAGTCATCCTTCATGGACTCAGTGCGGAAAACAGCCTCTTCAGGCTGGGGAACAGGAGGTCTTTGGGAGGACAGAACCTGGCATGACGGTTTACCTCTACGCCTTGCACGTCTGGACAGTCTCTTGAGGTTGGGAAGAGAAGTATTCTGTGGAGCATAGTCATCCAGTGTGGATTCTGGGTGGGCAGCAGTCTCTTCGGGCTGGAGAACTGGTAGGCTACCCACACACATTACCCATCGGGACTGCTCCGGGATATTGGGAAGGGAAGCTTTAGAAGAGGCTTCAGTATCAGGGTCATCGAAGACCATTAGAAAGGCCACCAGGAAGGCCTGCAGGTCAAAGATGATAGGATCCCATGCTTCCCATAGGGGGGTGATCCATTTCAAGGCATCACCCGCTAGGTAGGACATCATAAATGCCACTTTAACCCGATCGGTAGGAAAATAGTGAGCATAGAACTTGAAATGCAGCATGCATTGCTCCACAAATGCACGGCTTCGTTTTGGATCCCCATAGTACCGTGGTGGATCCGCAGGAACGAGTGCTGATAGATCCATTTGGGCTGGTGCATAAATCGCCTGGGCCATAGCTTGAGAAAATTTTTTATTTTTTTTTTCTTGGTGCACGTATTTGCCAGACAAGGATTCAAAATGTCTCTGAGAGCAAAAGGCAGTGGGGCTCAACGGGAACCATGGCCTGAGCAAACTGTTACGCTCGCGCCCGTACTGACTGGCGTGAGCGTGATTAGTGATCCCACTGTACCATGAACCGAGGAGTGCCTGGAGTGGCGTAACTAAGTATTTACCCGATCCGACCAAGGTCGCACGGCGACTAACGACTCCATGAACCAAGGTGGAACCGAGCAGAGGGACCAGGTGCGACTCCATCCAGGTCAGACCCCGGTCACAGTTGTTGACCCACAACGGGGAATGCAGGAACAGGCAGTTAGACTGGCATACAGGCAGGTGGGTATTGGCAGGCACGGTTGGAGTGCAGACAGGAGGATACTGGCAAGCAAGGCTGGTATGCAGACAGGGGGGTACTAGCAGGTTGGAGCGCAGGCAGGATAGGGTCCAGTACAGACTGGGATTCAGGAACAGAACCGCAGATGAGGTAGACAAGCAGAACAGAGAGGAACCGCTGGAGTGGTGGGCAAGGCAGAGCAGAGAGATACCGCCGTAGCGGTGAGCAAGGCAGAGCAGTAAGGAACCGCTGGAGCTGTGAGCAAGGCAGAGCAGAGAGGAACCGCCGGAGCGGTGAGCAAGGCAGAGCAGGAAGGAACCGCCGGAGCGGTGAGCAAGGCAGAGCAGAGCGGAACCGCCGGAGCGGTGAACAAGGCAGAGCAGAGAGGAACCGCCGGAGCGGTGAGCAAGGCAGAGCAGAGGGGGGCATCTTCTACGTCTGGAGGAAAGAATGTTTAATCATAATCACTGACGTGGATTCTTTACTGTAAGAGCAGTGAGACTATGGAACTCTCTGCCGCATGATGTTGTAATGAGTGATTCACTGTTAAAATTTAAGAAGGGCATGGATGCCTTTCTTGAAAAGTATAATATTACAGGTTATAAATACTAGATTCCTTGATAGGGCGTTGATCCAGGGAACTAGTCTGATTGTCGTATGGAGTCGGGAAGGAATTTTTTTCCCCAATGTGGAGCTTAGTGTTTGCCACATGTTTTTTTTTTGCCTTCCTCTGGATCAACAAGTTAGGCTATGGGTTGAACTAGATGGATTTAGTCTTCCTTCAACTTTAAAAACTATGTTACTATGTAGAGAGGAACTGCCGGAGCGGTAAACAAGGCAGAGCAGACAGGACAAGGCTCTGTTCACACTGAACAGACTGGAAGGTGTAACGGGTCTGGGAGGCGGAACCTCTGGGCTACAATACAAGGGGGCGGTCCTTGTAAGGGAGCGGGTGGCGACCAGGCAGGTAGTCACAGGAGGTGACCAGGACAGTCTCTGGGTGTACGGGCAGGAGGACACGGCAAGTGATCGGGGCAGTCTCTGGATAAAGGGTAGGTACGACCTGTGATGGCTGAACCTCCAGGTAGGCTAGCAAGGCAGATGGAGAATGTGTGCTCCCAGGTGAGCAAGCGAGAGTCTCTGGAATAGCAGGTGGTCACAGCACGTGACGGCGGAGCCTCCAGGTAGGCAAGCAGGCAGGTAACGGAGAAGCGCTCCCAGGTGAGCGGGCAAGAGTCTCAGGAATAGCTGGTGGTCACAGCACGTGACAGCGGAGCCTCCGGGCAGGCAAGCAGGCAGGTAGCGGAGAAGCGCTCCCAGGTGAGCGGGCAAGAGTCTGGAGTAGCTGGTGGTCACAGCACGTGACAGCGGAGCCTCCGGGCAGGCAAGCAGGCAGGTAGCGGAGAAGCGCTCCCAGGTGAGCGGGCAAGAGTCTGGAGTAGCTGGTGGTCACAGCACGTGACAGCGGAGCCTCCGGGCTGGCAAGCAGGCAGGAAACGGAGAAGCGCTCCCAGGTGAGCGGGCAAGCTGGTCCATAGACAGACTGACCGGAGTTGTAAGGCAGACCGTCGGACCTCAGGCAAGCAGGCAGGTAGCTGAGGTGCGCTCCCAGGTGAGCGGGCAGGCTGGTCCTTAGACAGACTGACAGGAGTAGTAAGGCAGACCGTCGGACCTCAGACTAGCAGACAGGTAGCAAGTAATCAGGCAGGAATCTGACAGGTAACTGGCAGGTAACTGGCAACGGGACCTGAGGGCTGAAGCACAGGTGAGACACAGGTGCAAACAACATTGCTCGGGCACCTCCATCTTGGAGGAGGTGCCTTATATATGATGAAGTCCTCCGGCCATTGGCCGGGGACTCCTTAGGACGGCGCGCGCGGCCCCTTTAAGAGGAGGGGAGCGCGCGCGCGCGCGCCCTAAGCACAGGGGCCGGGAAGGAGCGCGCGCTGAGAGCAGAGCGGGAGGAGGACGCCGGGAAGGAGCGCGCGCTGACAGCAGAGCGGGAGAGGGACGCCGGGCACGGGGCAGAGCGGTGAGGGGAGCAGCGTCCCTGCCTAGCAGAGGGCAGGGACGCCGGCACTACAGTACCCCCCCCTTTAGGCCCCCCCTTCTTTAGGCCAGACAGAAATTTAGCTAGGATGAGAGGGGCATGGATGTTCTCCCGGGGCTCCCACGTTCTCTCCTCAGGACCAAACCCCTTCCAATCTACCAGAAAAAAGGTCTTTCCTCTTACCCTTTTGGTGGCAAGAATGTTCTCTACCTCAAACTCGTCCTCAGCAGAAACCGGAGCAGGAGGCGTACCTGTAGACTTGGAAAAAGAGTTAAGTACCACAGGTTTGAGGAGAGATACATGGAAGGAGTTAGGGATCCGTAAGTTGGCCGGGAGTTTCAATTTATAGGCCACCGGGTTGATCTGACTGGTGACCTCCAGAGGTCCGATGAACCGAGGCCCTAACTTGTAAGAGGGTATCTTGAGTCGAACATATTTAGATGAGAGCCAGACCTTATCTCCTGGATGAAATTGAGGAGGATCCAGGCGTTTTTTGTCAGCGTGTCTTTTCATCCGCTCGGACGACTGAAGGAGTGCGGATCGGGTACTCTCCCAAATGGAGGAAAATTTGCTAACGAGAGATTCCGCAGCCGGGTTGTCCACCGAGGTGGAGACAGGAAAAGGAATCCGAGGATGCTGACCAAAGACTACAAAAAACGGGGATTTGGAGGAGGATTCGCTCTCGTGATTATTGTAAGAGAACTCGGCCCATGGTAGGAGATCCACCCAGTCAGAATGGTGGGCATTAACGAAGTGCCGGAGGTAACTGGTCAGGTTCTGATTGATCCGCTCCACTTGACCATTGGACTGTGGGTGGTAAGCGGAAGAGAAGTCCAGGGTGACGTCTAGTAGTTTACAAGTGGCTCTCCAGAAGCGTGAGGTGAACTGTACCCCACGATCCGACACGATGTGGAGGGGCAGGCCACGAAGACGGAAGATGTGACGAATAAAGTCTCTAGCTAGCTCGGGTGCAGACGGGAGGCCTGGCAGGGGAACGAAATGAGCCATCTTGGAGAAGCGGTCAGCGACCACCCAAATGACCGTACAACCGGCAGAGAGTGGGAGGTCAGTTATGAAGTCCATTGCAATATGCTGCCAGGGGGCAGCAGGTACTGGGAGCGGAAGGAGGCGACCGGCTGGCAGATGTCTCGGAACCTTGTTGCGGGCGCAGGACACACAGGCAGAAACAAAGTCTATTACATCCTTGTGCAGGGTAGGCCACCAGTAGTGCCGGGAAATAAGCTGGAGGGTCTTCTTCTGACCAGCGTGGCCAGCCAGTTTAGACGAGTGACCCCAGTGAAGGATCTTCTCCCGATCAGGTACTGATACGAACGTCTTTCCGGGAGGGAGACGATTTAGACTCACGGGAGCCACCTGCATTACTCTGGCGGGATCGATGATGTGTTTCGGATCTTCCTCGAGATCAGATACCAGAAAGGATCGAGACAAGGCGTCCGCCTTGACGTTTTTGTCAGCCGGGCGAAAATGAAGGACAAAATCAAAACGAGCAAAAAACAAGGACCACCGGGCTTGGCGCGGGTTAAGTCTCTGGGCATGCTGGAGGTAAGCCAAGTTCTTGTGGTCAGTGTAAATTATTACCGGGTGAAGAGCCCCCTCAAGCAGGTAACGCCACTCCTCCAATGCCAGTTTGATGGCCAATAACTCTCGATCTCCTATGGAATAATTGCGCTCAGAGGAGGAGAAGAGTTTAGAGAAGAAGCCGCAAGTTACCATCCTCCCGGAAGAAGATTTTTGAGTAAGTACCGCTCCAGCTCCAGAGGAGGAGGCATCCACTTCCAGGAAGAACTGCTTGTTGCCGTCCGGGCGATGCAGCACCGGGGCGGAAGAGAAGGCCTGTTTTAAGGAAAGAAAGGCTTCTTCTGCTTCGGGCGGCCACTCTTTGGGATTAATACCCTTACGGGTGAGCGCGGAAATTGGGGCAGTCCGGGAAGAGAAGTGTGGTATGAAGAGGCGGTAGTAGTTGGCGAAGCCCAGGAACCGCTGAATGGCCTTCAACCCCTCCGGTCGGGGCCATTTCTCGATGGCAGACAGTTTCTCTGGATCCATTCGTAGGCCGGTCTGAGAAATAATGTAGCCCAAAAACGGAAGCGAGGTCTGCTCAAAGAGTCACTTCTCGTATTTAGCGAAGAGGTGATTCTGCCTGAGCCTGAGCAGGACCTGACGAACGTCCCTCCGGTGAGTCTGGAGATCCGGAGAGAAGACCAAGATGTCGTCCAGGTACACCACTACGCAGGAGTAGAGAAGGTCCCGGAAGATGTCATTGACCAACTCTTGAAAGACGGCAGGAGCGTTACAGAGACCAAAGGGCATTACCAGGTATTCATAGTGGCCGTCCCGGGTGTTGAATGCCGTCTTCCATTCATCCCCTTGACGGATACGAACCAGGTTGTACGCCCCACGGAGGTCTAGTTTGGTGAAGATTCTAGCCCCCCTCAGACGATCAAATAATTCTGGAATGAGCGGAAGGGGGTACTTATTCTTCACCGTGATCTGGTTTAGGCCTCTATAGTCTATACAGGGACTGAGAGAGCCGTCCTTCTTTTTGACGAAAAAGAAGCCTGCTCCCGCCGGGGAGGTAGATTTCCGGATGAATCCCCTGGCCAGATTCTCCTCAATATATTCGGACATCGACCGGGTCTCAGCAGCGGATAAAGGATAAATACGCCCACGGGGAGGAGTAGTACCGGGTAACAGGTCGATGGGACAGTCGTATGGTCTATGAGGGGGTAATGTCTCTGCCTCCTTTTTATTAAAGACATCAGCATAAGACCAATAAGGAATTGGAAGTCCAGGTAGATTAGCTGGGGTAGGAGAGGGACGGACGGGATGGACGGGAACCAGGCAGGTCTTATGACAGTCTTGTCCCCAGCGAAGGACTTCTCCGGTTTGCCAGTCAAGCACGGGTGCATGTTTCTGGAGCCAAGGCAGACCTAGCAAGAGGGCGTGAGAGAGTCCAGGCAGAACATGAAAGGAGATACTTTCAGAATGCAGCATTCCCACCTGCAGAGTAATGGATTCGGTGATGAGTTGGATGGGGCGTGGTAAGAGCCCCCCATCCACGGCAGCCACAGACAAGGGTACAGCCAGAGGTTTGGTGGGGATGCGGTATTTCTCTACCAGGGACTGTGAAATAAGATTCCCGGCTGCTCCAGAGTCCAGTTGGGCTAGTTCGAAATAACGGTTCTCCCCGTAGACGATTGAAACTGACAACAGCAGGGATGGAGAGGATTTATTCTTGTCTAGGTGGACCTCTCTGAGCGAACCTAGACACAGGCGTTTCCCGACCTCTCCGGGCAGGCACGGATCCGGTGCTCCTTACTGCCACAGTAGAAGCAGGTCCCCTCGGCACGGCGTAAGTCCTGACGGGTCTTGACCATCTTGGTCTGGTCGACCTGCATAGGCTCAGGAGGGTGTACCTGGTTAGAGACAGAAGGAGTGACGGGTTTCTGAAAAGTAGGAGCTAGACGTGGTAACCTCCTCTCACGGGTGACCTCTCTGGCACGCTCCTGGAACCGTAGGTCAATCCGGGTGGCAAGAGTTATTAAGTCATCGAGAGTGGTAGGAATGTCCCGACCGGCAAGTTCATCTTTAATACGGCCGGACAGACCCTCCCAGAAGACGGAAACCAGAGCGTCGTTATCCCAGGCCAGCTCCGAGGCAAGGGTACGGAACCGTATGGCATATTGGCCCACGGTGAGACTCTCCTGACGGAGGCGTAGCAACGATGATGCAGATGAGGTCATCCATCCGGGTTCGTCGAAGACTTTCCGGAAAGCCGTGAGAAAAGCAGGCAAGTTGGACACCAGGGGGTCTCCTCTCTCCCATAGAGGATTTAGCCAGGCCAGGGCCTCCCCGGTGAGATGGGACATGATGAAGGCAATTTTGGCCCGGTCGAAGTTAAACTGGTGGGACAAAAGTTCAAAGTGCAGGGTGCACTGATTTAAGAAGCCCCGAGCCTGGACGGAGTCGCCTCCGAAGCGAGGAGGTGCAGAAAGCCGGGGTCCGGGGTAGGATACCATGGTATTAGTGGGCAACGGAGCTGCCGGATTGCAAGATATGGCACTGGCGGAGGTTGTTGGTGGATCAGACAGAGTGTTCAGGCGAGTATTGACATTCCGCAGGTGACCCAGGATGGACTCCTGTTGGGACCTCTGACGGGACAGTTCAAGACAGAGGTCCGAGAGCGAGGGAGCTTGGGTGCCACCGGGTTCCATGGCCCGAGCAAACTGTAACGGGTCTGGGAGGCGGAACCTCTGGGCTACAATACAAGGGGGCGGTCCTTGTAAGGGAGCGGGTGGCGACCAGGCAGGTAGTCACAGGAGGTGACCAGGACAGTCTCTGGGTGTACGGGCAGGAGGACACGGCAAGTGATCGGGGCAGTCTCTGGATAAAGGGTAGGTACGACCTGTGATGGCTGAACCTCCAGGTAGGCTAGCAAGGCAGATGGAGAATGTGTGCTCCCAGGTGAGCAAGCGAGAGTCTCTGGAATAGCAGGTGGTCACAGCACGTGACGGCGGAGCCTCCAGGTAGGCAAGCAGGCAGGTAACGGAGAAGCGCTCCCAGGTGAGCGGGCAAGAGTCTCAGGAATAGCTGGTGGTCACAGCACGTGACAGCGGAGCCTCCGGGCAGGCAAGCAGGCAGGTAGCGGAGAAGCGCTCCCAGGTGAGCGGGCAAGAGTCTGGAGTAGCTGGTGGTCACAGCACGTGACAGCGGAGCCTCCGGGCAGGCAAGCAGGCAGGTAGCGGAGAAGCGCTCCCAGGTGAGCGGGCAAGAGTCTGGAGTAGCTGGTGGTCACAGCACGTGACAGTGGAGCCTCCGGGCTGGCAAGCAGGCAGGAAACGGAGAAGCGCTCCCAGGTGAGCGGGCAAGCTGATCCATAGACAGACTGACCGGAGTTGTAAGGCAGACCGTCGAACCTCAGGCAAGCAGGCAGGTAGCTGAGGTGCGCTCCCAGGTGAGCGGGCAGGCTGGTCCTTAGACAGACTGACAGGAGTAGTAAGGCAGACCGTCGGACCTCAGACTAGCAGACAGGTAGCAAGTAATCAGGCAGGAATCTGACAGGTAACTGGCAGGTAACTGGCAGGTAACTGGCAACGGGACCTGAGGGCTGAAGCACAGGTGAGACACAGGTGCAAACAACATTGCTCGGGCACCTCCATCTTGGAGGAGGTGCCTTATATATGATGAAGTCCTCCGGCCATTGGCCGGGGACTCCTTAGGACGGCGCGCGCGGCCCCTTTAAGAGGAGGGGAGCGCGCGCGCGCGCGCCCTAAGCACAGGGGCCGGGAAGGAGCGCACGCTGAGAGCAGAGCGGGAGGAGGACGCCGGGAAGGAGCGCGCGCTGACAGCAGAGCTGGAGAGGGACACCGGGCATGGGGCAGAGCGGTGAGGGGAGCAGCGTCCCTGCCTAGCAGAGGGCAGGGACGCCGGCACTACAGAAGGGACAAGCAGAACCAGATACACACAAGGTACTTGCAATGAAGTACGAGTGGACTCTAAACTCACAAACAGAAGTACAGAGACAACGAGTTGGAGTTAGGTGCAGGTTCAGACACTGCAGGAAAAGGGAAGGTACGGACATAGAGACAAACAAATAACAGGCTAGGACGCAGTTCAGACAGGAACTGCTACTGCAAGGAGACACATGAACAGTGACAGTGACTCACAGCAATAGGCTGGAGACGCATAAGGGGTGCGCCCACAGCAGCTATAAGAATCAGGAAGTAACCGGGCCGCTGCCCTAAGCAGTCAGTCAAGGGACAAGCACACAGCATGAACTGGAGCAGGAATAGCAGACTGGACAGACAGGTAAGATTGCAGTCTTGCATAGTGGGAGGTGGTGCACTATGCAAGCACACCGCCAGGGATGTTACAAGGAGACACTATTACTGTTTTTCTTTACGGCATAAAATGCCAAAAGCAGGATAATACAGAGATTTGACCTGTGGAACTGCAAAACCACAGTTCTATTTCTCGGGCCTACACCAGACTATTTTCAACAGATATATTTGTGTCTGAACAATCAGGAGACACTATTACTGTTTTTCTTTATGGCAAAAAATGCCAAAAGCAGGATAATACAGAGGTTTGACCCGTGAAACTGCAAAACCACAGTTCTATTTCTCGGGCCTACACCAGACTATTTTCAACAGATATATTTGTGTCTGAACAATCAGGGAGACACTATTACAGTTTTTTTTTTACGGCAAAAAATGCCAAAAGCAGGATAATAGAGATTTTTTACCATGGAACAGCAAAACCACAGTTATAATTTACTGGTGTATACCAGACTTTTTTAAATATATATATTTGCGGCTGAACAGTGAGCGACACACTCAAACTGTTTTTTTTAGATACAAATGGCCCAAAAGTGGATAATACAGAGGTTTGAACCGTGGAACTGCAAAAACACACTACTGTTTCTCTGGCCTACATCAGACTATTTTCAACAGATATATTTGTGTCTGAACAATCAGAGAGACACTATTACAGTTTTTTTTTTTACGGCAAAAAATGCCAAAAGCAGGATAATAGAGATTTTTTACCGTGGAACAGCAAAACCACAGTTATAATTTATTGGTGTATACCAGACTTTTTTAAATATATATATTTGCAGCTGAACAGTGAGCGACACACTCAAACTGTTTTTTTTAGATACAAATGGCCAAAAGTGGATAATACAAAGGTTTGAACCGTGGAACTGCAAAACCACACTTCTGTTTCTCTGGCCTACACCAGACTATTTTCAACAGATATATTTGTGTCTGAACAATCAGGGAGACACTATTACAGTTTTATTTTTATGGCAAAAAATGCCAAAAGCAGGATAATACAGAGATTTGACCCGTGGAACTGCAAAACCACAGTTTTATTTCTTGGTCCTACACCAGACTATTTTCAACAGATATATTTGTGTCTGAACAATCAGGGAGACACTATTACATTTTTTTTTTACGGCAAAAAATGCCAAAAGCAGGATAATAGAGATTTTTTACCGTGGAACAGCAAAACCACAGTTATAATTTACTGGTGTATACCAGACTTTTTAAAATATATATATTTGCGGCTGAACAGTGAGCGACACACTCAAACTGTTTTTTTTTTAGATACAAATGGCCCAAAAGTGGATAATACAGAGGTTTGAACCGTGGAACTGCAAAACCACACTTCTGTTTCTCTGGCCTACACCAGACTATTTTCAACGGATATATTTGTGTCTGAACTGTCACAGACACACTTTTTTTTTTTTTGCTTGGGGGGGGGGCACCAAAAGGTTAATAAGACTGGTATTTGTACAGTGTGAAGGAGGAATGCATGGTACTCCTTATCCCCCAATCCTCATATGCATGGTAGCCCTCATACCCCAATCCTGGTATGCATGGTCCCCTCACCCCCAATCCTGGTATGCATGGTCCCCTCACCCCTCAATCCAGGTATGCATGGTCCCCTCATCCCCTAATACTGGTATGCATGGTACCTCTTATCCCCAAATCCTGGTATGTATGGTACCCTTCATCCCCCAATCCTAGTATGTGTGGCCTCCTCATCCCCCAATCCTGGAATGTATGGTACCCCTCATCCCCCAATCCTGGTATGTATTGTCCCATCACCCCCAATCCTGGTATGCATGGTACCCCTCACCCCCCAATCCTGGTATGCATGGTACCCCTCCCTCATCCCTATTCTGTCTGGTATGCATGGTACCCCGCATCCTTGTATGCATGGCACCCCATCCATCATCTTGGTATGCATGGTACCCCTCAACCTGGTATGCATGGCACCCCATCCATCATCCTGGTATGCATGGTACCCCGCACTCCTATCCTGGTATGCATGGTACTCCTCATCCCCAATGCTGGTATGCATGGCACCCCTCATCCCCCTATCCTGGTATGCATGGCATCGCTCATCCCCAATCCTGGTATGCACGGCCCCCCTCATCCCCCAATCCTGGTATGCATGTTATCCCTCATCCCCCAATCCTGGTACGCATGGTCCCCTCACCCCCAAACCAGGTATGCATGGTACCCCTCATCCCTATTCTGGTATGCATGGTACCCATCATCCTGGTATGCATGTCACCCCATCCATCATCCTGGTATGCATGGTACCCCGTATTCCTATCCTGGTATGCATGGTACTCCTCATCACCAATCCTGGAATGCATGGCACCACTCATCCCCCAATCCTGGTATGCATGGTACCCCTCATCCCCCAATCCTGGTATGCATGGTACCCCTCATCCCCCAATCCTGGTATGCATGGTCCCCTCACCCCCAATCCTGGTATGCATCGTCCCCTCACCCCTCAATCCTGGTATGCATTGTCCCCTCACCGCTCAATCCTGGTATGCATGGTCCCCTCACCCCTCAATCCTGGAATGCATGGTCCCCTCATCCCCCAATCCTGGCATGTATGGTACCCCTCATCCCCCAATCCTGGTATGTATGGTACCCTTCACCCCCCAATCCTGGTATGTGTGGCCCCCCTCATCCCCCAATCCTGGTATGTGTGGTCCCCTCATCCCCCAAACCTGGTATGTGTGGCCCGCTCATCCCCCAATCCTGGTATGTGTGGCCCCCTCATACCCAATCCTGGTATGTGTTGCCCCCTCATCCCCCAATCCTGGTATGTGTGGCCCCCTCACCCCCCAATCCTGGTATGTGTGGCCCCCTCATCCCTTTCACACTGCACACATACAAAAGAAAACACTTATACTCACCTTTCTCCGGTTCTGCCGGAGGCCATGGGAGGAGTGAGCATGCGCGTGCCCATACTGCGCTGTCCAGCGCCATTTTGCTGAAGACACACTACAAATGTGTCTTCAGTAAATTGGCGCCGGATAGCGCTAAGTGCATGTGCCGACTCCGATGCCTTCACTCCTGCCCCTGTCTCTGGCGTGCCTAGAGGAGCTACGGCAGCCCTCCTCCCGGTCAGGTAAGTATGGCGCCGGAGTTAGCGGTATGCGTTCAGTGTCTAAGCATACCGCGATCTCCGGCGCCATGCAGTCCTCTTACCTGTAACGGATCCATGCGTTCTTCTGTCTGGAGCCAGACTGCTCGTCGTGCATGCGCAGTCTGTAGAGGCTTCAGACAGAGGGAAACTTGCAGCGTTATATTATAGATATATATGTTACATATATATATATATATATATATATATATATATATATATATATGTATGTATTTATACTTCATTTTTGTATGTGTAAAATAGACTGTGCACGTATGTATGACTATATACTGTATAAGATACAATTAGTCAAACTCAGGACTACAGCAGCATTTAAATAAGAATATGAGAATATACAGACACACGTAAAGACTCTGCAGTGGACTGGTGGAAGTTACATCTTTCACCTTTTAAATGGATTGTCCCGCCTCGGAAAAAAGAGTCTGCAATATGACTGCAGACTGCCAAAATGTGAAATTGTGACTGAGCCATGTGCACACTGTGACGATTCCCATGTATTTCCCGTGAAGGTGGTCAGCCATATGCCAACAATTCTCATCCAGCTTTTATCGATATAATAGAAATGGGAGAAACTGGGGTGTAGAAAAATGGCAGCAGGTGCACTGGACTGATGAATCAAAATGTGAAATATTTGGCTGCAATTAGTGTTGAGCGAGCACTAAAATGCTCGGGTGCTCGAAGCACAGGCCGAGCTCACCGTGATACTCGGGTGCTCGACCCGAGCAACGAGCCCAATGTTAGTCTATGGAAGACCTGAGCATTTTTGCGGCGGCAACCCCGGCAGTCTGTAGAAAGCCTAAAAAGTGCCCAAAACGATAGTGACAGTGTTCAAATTACATGAGGACAGCATGAGGATCGCCCCAGGAAGCATTTCTGACCCCCAGGTCACTGCTGTCAACAGCGTGGTCAGAGGTATTAAGCCACTTTTACGGACTCACAATAAAACGTTCAAAAATGAAAATGAAATTGCTTTCCTGTGAAATATGTTAAGGAACATCCTTTCCAGGATAAAGACTTGTGTATAAGGTAAAATAAATAACCAAAGCAAAAATACTCCTCCACACCTTGGGCTATGTTCACAAGTAGAGATGAGCAGTGTTCGACTCGAACTGTTCGCCAATCTCAAATTCGAGCTGTTTTGGGCGGTGTTCTAGCCGTTCGGCGAACACGAACGATTTGAAAAAATTCGGCTGTTCGAGGTTATGTTCGATAACTGTTCGTGCACCAAAATCATAACTGGATTTTTTCTCAGTAATGCTGAAAATTAATGTTAATACGCAGTTTGAGTGTACAGCAGGGTGGGGGGAGGGGCAGGGGATGGATCTCTGCATAAATAATGAAGATCTCCATTTTTTTTTCTCTTTCCCGCATTTACAGTGGGGGAGGTGCAAACTGTCAGCCTATCAGCAGCGCACACACAGAGCGAACTGCTTTTTTTCACACAAGCAAGGGCATGTGTCATTAGCAGTGTATGTCACATGTCTTTGCCCTATAAGACCCAGCCATTTTCCACGTAGCCACCATTTTCTCACTGCTGCAGCTGCGTGTTAGACGGCATCGCTGTTGCTGTGTGCGCTATACCTTGTTAATTTCAAGCCAATTTTCGAAAAAATCTACAGATAGCTTGGGAGTAGGGAATAGTTGTGATTGCAGTCCTTTTGAGGACTAGGTTACATAATTTCCTATGATTTTTATCAGGCAGGTCTGTGCTCTTAAATAGATAGGTTGGGAGTAAAGACTAATTGTAATTGCAGTCCTTTT
The DNA here is from genome assembly GCF_046119375.1 of Phyllobates terribilis. Classification (NCBI taxonomy): domain Eukaryota; kingdom Metazoa; phylum Chordata; class Amphibia; order Anura; family Dendrobatidae; genus Phyllobates; species Phyllobates terribilis. The sequence continues at coordinate 209,275,311 of NW_027362769.1, read as the reverse complement.
GAGGGCTAGGTTACATCAGTTCCTATCACTTTTATCAGGCAGGTCTGTGCTCTTAAATAGATAGGTTGGGAGTAAAGACTAATTGTAATTGCAGTCCTTTTGAGGGCTAGGTTACATCAGTTCCTATCACTTTTATCAGGCAGGTCTGTGCTCTTAAATAGATAGGTTGGGAGTAAAGACTAATTGTAATTGCAGTCCTTTTGAGGGCTAGGTTACATCAGTTCCTATCACTTTTTGCCAGGCAGGTCTGTGCCAGTGCTGTGCAAGTTTTTTTCATAGCATTTGGCTAAATCTAGCTAAGCAAATCCTTTTTGGCCTCTTGCAGTGTGTGTTAGTCAGTGGAGTAGCCTATCTGTGTTGCAAGCTACACAACCTGTGTATAGAATACAAATTTTTTTACTGCACCTAGCCAAGTAAAACCTTTTGGGCATAGCATCATTCTATTAGTCCATCTATACTAACCTCCACCAAGTTTCAAATTCAAAATAATTTTTATCTGCATCTAGCTCTGAAAAAATATTTGGGCTTGTAGCAGTGTGTGGGACTTGTTCTAATAGTCCATCGATACCAACCTCCACCAGGTTGCAAATTCAAAATAATTTTTATCTGCATCTAGCTCTGAAAAATATTTGGGCTTGTAGCAGTGTGTGGGACTTGTTCTATTAGTCCATCTATACTAACCTCCACCAGGTTGCAAATTCAAAATAATTTTTATCTGCATCTAGCTCTGAAAAAATATTTGGGCTTGGGCTTGTAGCAGTGTGTGGGACTTGTTCTATTAGTCCATATGTACTAACCTCCACCAGGTTGCAAATTCAAAATAATTTTTATCTGCATCTAGCTCTGAAAAAATATTTGGGCTTGGGCTTGTAGCAGTGTGTGGGACTTCTTCTATTAGTCCATCTATACTAACCTCCACCAAGTTGCAAATTAAAAATAATTTTTATCTGCATCTAGCTCTGAAAAAATATTTGGGCTTGGGCTTGTAGCAGTGTGTGGGACATGTTTTATTAGTCCATCTATACTAACCTCCACCAGGTTGCAAATTAAAACTATTTTTTATCTGCATCTAGCTCTGAAAAAATATTTGGGCTTGTAGCAGTGTGTGGGACATGTTCTATTAGTCCATCTATACTAACCTCCACCAGGTTGCAAATTCAAAATAATTTTTATCTGCATCTAGCTCTGAAAAAATATTTGGGCTTGGGCTTGTAGCAGTGTGTGGGACTTGTTCTATTAGTCCATCTATACTAACCTCCACCAGGTTGCAAATTCAAAATATTTTTATCTGCATCTAGCTCTGAAAAAATATTTGGGCTTGTAGCAGTGTGTGGGACTTGTTCTATTAGTCCATCTATACTAACCTCCACCAGGTTGCAAATTCAAAATAATTTTTATCTGCATCTAGCTCTGAAAAAATATTTGGGCTTGGGCTTGTAGCAGTGTGTGGGACTTGTTCTATTAGTCCATCTATACTAACCTCCACCAGGTTGCAAATTCAAAATAATTTTTATCTGCATCTAGCACTGAAAAAATATTTGGGCTTGGGCTTGTAGCAGTGTGTGGGACTTGTTCTATTAGTCCATCTATACTAACCTCCACCAGGTTGCAAATTCAAAATAATTTTCATCTGCATCTAGCTCTGAAAAAATATTTGGGCTTGTAGCAGTGTGTGGGACTTGTTCTATTAGTGCATCTATACTAACGTCTACCAGGTTGCAAATTCAAAATAATTTTTATCTGCATCTAGCTCTGAAAAAATATTTGGGCTTGGGCTTGTAACAGTGTGTGGGACTTGTTCTATTTGTCCATCTATACTAACCTCTGCCACCTGCGTTTGTAATAAAATTGTTTTACAGCATCTAACCCAGCCAATACTTTTGGGCTAATACCACAGTTTGGCCACTCAGCTCTGCTCGGTTCCCATCCATTGTTTTTTTGTGCAAACAACTCCAGAGTTGTGAATTAGTTAACCACCAAAATGAGTGGAAAAAGGCCTGCTGTTGGTGGAAAGGGGAATAGGCATGTTGGGAAGGGAAATAAAGGTTGTGTCCGTGGGGTAGGTGTTAAAGCAACAGTAACATCTGCAGAAGAAAGACCATCTTCCAGCCAAACTAAGATGTCTACTTCTTTTAGCGGACAATGTGATAAGTTCCCTTTCTTACGGCCACACCAATCGCTACAAATTCCAGATGAGGCAGGTGCTTCAACGGATATCAAGTGCTCCTTTAAGTGGGCTCTCCTCCACCTCAACTTTAACATCACAAATACTCCAGTCCTCAGAGGTGTCACCCCTATCGCACTTGCTTCCTCACAGCTCCCAAGTCTCCAGCTGCCAGTCTGAGTATGGGGTAGAACAGATGGTTGAGTTTGCAGAGCTGTTTACTCATACTATAGCCTGGGAATCAGAGGTCGGCTCCAGAGCTTCTGTGAATTCAGACGAGGAAATGATCGGCACTGATGCCCAGAATCTTTGAATCGGATCCAGGACCAGACGCAGAAGGTTCTGACCATAATGTAGACCCTCGTTCCCAAACTGTAACTCCTGTTGGTGGAGACAATGAGGAAGACGATGATGAGACTCAAATACCTGATTGGAGTGACAACTTGAGTTTTTTGTCAGGGCAGGAAGAGGTTGGCTCTGAGGACGACGGGTGTGATAACACACAGGGTGATGATGACGAGGTTGGAGATCCCACTTACTGTCAACCCACAGTCAGCCAGTCGATGAGGTCAGCAGAGGAGGTGGAGGAGGATGCTAGTGACGACGAGGTCAGGTTGCGCCTTCCTGGACAGAGACGTAGTACTGGAAGCACGTCAGCAACTGCATCCTCAAACACAACTCTGCCTCTGACCACAAGTCGTGGTGGCTCTCCAGGTCGTATGGGTGCTAAGCCTTGCATAGCCTGGGCATTTTTTCAGATCGATAAGGATGACCCAACTCGTGTTATCTGTAACATTTGTCAGCAAAAGCTAAGTAGAGGCCAAAAAATACACAGTTTGAGTACTTCATGCATGAACCGGCACATGGATATGAAGCATAAGTTGCAGTGGGAAGCTCACTGTGCTACAATGCGGATTAGCCGGCCGGGCCAACCACCGTCTGCCACATCTTGTGCATCCGCGGCCTCTTCATCTTCTGTGACTGGGGGGACAGCAGTCTCACCTGTTTTGGGACGCAGACCTGCCACCTCTTTACCCGCAACAGCCAGCGTGATTGGCAGGTCATCATTTTCTTTGGAGGTGGAAACACCAGCTGGTGTTCAGCGCTGACCGACATCGATAGCACCACCTTTGGATCAAGGCAACCTAACATGTCCGCCTGCATCTTCCTCACAGACCGGCAGTTTGCCGTTGACACCCTTCTCAACCCCGTCTAAGCACAACAGCCAGCCCTCGGTCCCCCAGATGTGGACAAGTAAAAGACCATTTCCTCCTAGCCATGAGAAAGCTAAGAGGTTGAATTTCACCATCTGCAAGCTCTTGGCTACAGAAATGCTGCCTTTCCTCCTTGTGGACACAGAGGATTTTCGAGACCTTATGTCCGTCGCAGTGCCCCAGTACCAGATGCCCAGTCGGCACTACTTCTCAAAGAAAGGTGTGACTGCGCTCCACCAGCATGTCGCACACAACATCACCGCTTCTTTGAGAAACTCTGTGTGTGACAGGGTGCATTTCACCACAGACACTTGGACGAGTAGGCATGGACAGGGGCGTTACATGTCGCTGACTGGGCACTGGGTAACTATGGTGACAGCAGGACAAGGGGCTGCTGTCCAAGTCTTGCCGTCCCCACGAGTTGTGCGTCAATCCTCTTTATCTCGAAGTTCCTCCACTGCTTCTGCCTCCTCAACCTCCTCTCGGTCCTCCACTTGCACCCAAAGCCTGTCTGGTCATGCCACAAGCTTTCTAACTGCGCAGAAGGGATCCTGCACACCTCCTTACTATGCTGGCAGCAGGGCTCAACGTCATCAGGCGGTTTTTACTTTGAAATGTCTGGGAAATGTGAGTCACACAGCTGAGGAGTTGTGGTCAGCTCTGGAGAACCAGTTTCATAAATGGTTGTCTCCACTGGACCTGAAACCAGGGAGGGCCGTGTGCGACAATGCTGCAAACCTGGGTGCGGCCCTTCGCCGGGGCAATGTCACACACGTGCCTTGTATGGCTCACGTGTTGAACCTGGTTGTCCAGCAATTTTTAGCCCACTATCCTGGACTAGATGGCCTTCTGCAGAGGGCACGGTCGCTGTGTGCTCACTTCCGCCGTTCGCATCCCGCAGCTCAGCGACTTACATCACTACAGAAGTCGTTGGGCCTGCCACTTCACCGGCTAAAATGCGATGTGCCTACCCGGTGGAATTCAACTCTGCACATGTTGCACCGACTGTGGCAGCACCGACAAGCCCTGGTGCAATACGTTCTGACGTATATCCTGGGCCAACGAGATCCAGAGGTGGGGCAAATCATGCTGGAGGAGTGGTCTCAGATCAGGGACCTATGCACCCTTCTGCACAGTTTTGAAATGGCAAAGAAGATGTTTAGTGCTGACGATGCCATTATCATCATGACTATTCCGGTGATTTACATGCTGGAGCACATGTTAAACAGAATTCGGAGTCAGGTGGTAGCACAAGAGGAGGTGGAGGAAGTAGAGGAGGAGGAGTTGTATGCAGAAGGGCTAACATCTGCAAGGTCCAGACGGTCGGCAGCACCAAGGCGGGTGGGGGAGATGGTTTTACCAGGGCGCATGGTAGCAGCCAAACTAGTGAGGAATGTGCAGGAGCCCAGGAAGAAGTGGAAGACGAACTGATGGAAGACTCATCAGATGAGGGAGACCTTGATCACATTTCTGTCGTGCGAGGTTGGGGGGAGAGGGCAGAGGAAGGAAGCATGATTGTTAACTCGCCACCAACACAACAGGGACTTGGTGCTCCTGGATGCGCAAGACACATGAGTGCCTTCTTGCTGCACTACCTGCAACATGACCCTCGAATTGTGAGAATTAGAAATAATCCTGATTACTGGGTTGCCACACTGTTAGATCCCCGGTACAAAAGTAAATTTGCAGAAATTATTCCTGCCATAGAAAGAGATGCATGTGACGCGCCCCTGGGCCTGTGTCGCGCTGCGTTGCGCAAGCGGGAGCTTACCCGGAGCCGGATCTGTTGAGGGTTGTAGTCTCGTGGCGGTGACCCGGTCCGTGCCCAGGGAGTCAAACTGAGCGGCGATGTATCAGCGGTAGATGTTGGACGACTACGCCACCCGTTGAGTACAGCTAAGGAGCTGCTGCTGCAGGGCCGACCGCTGAGGCCGGTGGTAGGATTGTGCAGCGTGATAGTATAACCCCCAACGGGAGGGGTATGGCCTCAGGGCAGCCGACGTGGATGATGGGGTAGCAGGAACCACTCGGAGACGGTACGGTGTAGTTCAGGGTCTTTACTGGTGACAAAGATAGACCCTCCTGGAGTACTGGCTAGCGATTGGGGCCTGGTCAGTCCTTGAGCAGATGGGATCTCCCCTGGCCAGGCGGAGTTGTAGGCCTCCCAAACTAACTGTACTCTTCTGGCTACCTTGCTAGAGGCGGGTATAAGTAGCCCACGTCCCTGAGTGTACCGTGTGGTGCTCACCCGTATGGCCGGTGACTCGGGGCCTTCTAGTAGCTTCCGCTCCACGACGGCGGTGCTGGTCCCACGCGTGTGACCGTGCCTTCGGGTTTCTTGGCCAGAGGACCTGGAATCCCCTGCCTGACGGATTCTGCTGCTGGGTAGGAGTTAGTCCCCACAGCCTCGGACTCCGGGTCCGGTAAGAAATCTTCTCAGTCAGGGCGAGCTCTGCAGCTGCCAGCCCCTGACTCCTTGTAACACCGCTCCCACAGAGCTCCTGATGTTCTGTTCCTATATTTGCTTCTTTTCTCTGTCTCTACTTCTTCTCTACTCACTAACCCTGCCTCAGCCCTAGGTTTATATAGGGGAAGTTCTTCCCCTCCCAGGACTGGGCAGGAGGTGTGGCATGCATAGGATTCCTGACCAAGAGACCTCCCACCTGCTCTCAGACGTAATATCTCTATCACTGTGGCAACCAGACCCCTGGGGTGTCACACACGCATGCAGGAGTATCAGCAGAGACTGTTGCAGAATCTTACATGTGCTTTTCCACAAAACACTAGTGGTGCACGTAGTGAATCTGACAGTTCCAACTTGCCAACCGTGGGACCGTCGAGTGTTCAGCACTCAAAACGTAACAGAAACACAGTATCTGCTGGTAACATCAATTTTGCGGAATCATTTCACCACTTTTTTAGCCCATCCTTTGCAAGGCCACAGGAGACAAGAAGTCTGACACATAGTCAACGCCTAGGGAAGATGGTACAGGAGTATCTCCAAGTAAACATTGAAGCCATGACTGTGTCACTGGACCCTTGCTCTTTTTGGGCTTCCAATCTGGATAAATGGCCGGAGCTTGCCACTTACGCCTTGGAGATCTTGTCATGCCCCGCAGCCAGCGTTCTGTCTGAACGTGTGTTCAGCGCTGCTGGTAGTTTGCTGACAGATAAGCGCACGTGGCTCTCCACTGATAATGTAGACAGACTCACTTTCATAAAGATGAACAAATCTGTAGCGTCGGCGTCCCTGCCCTCTGCTAGGCAGGGACGCTGTTCCTCTCACCTCTCCGCTCCGAGGCCGGTGTCCTCCTCCCGCTCTGCTGGCAGCGCACACTCCTTCCCGGCCACGGTGCTTAGGGCGCGCGCGCTCCCCCCCTCTTAAAGGGGCCGCGCGCGCCGTCCTAAGGAGTCCCCGGCCAATGGCCGGAGGACTTCACCATATATAAGGCACCTCCTCCAAAATGGAGGTGCCCGAGCAATGTTGTTGCACTGTTCACTACTCTGCTTCAGCCCTCAGGTCCCGTTTCAAGTTACCTGCCAGTTACCTGCCAGTTACCTGCCAGTTACCTGCCAGTTTCCTGCCAGATTGCTGTCTGATTCCTGCCTGTTATCCGCTTACCTGCTTGCTAGCCTGAGGTCCGACGGTCTGCCTTCCGACACCTCTGCCTTCCGACACCTGTCAGTCTGTCTATGGACCAGCTTGCCCGCTCACCTGGGAGCGCCCACCTGCTATCCGCCTGCTAGCCTACCTGGAGGTTCCGCCGTCACGTGCTGTGACAACCTGCCAGTCCAGAGACTCTTGCCCGCTCACCTGGGAGCACTCATCTGCTACCTGTCTGCTAGCCTACCTGGAGGCTCCGCCGTCACGTGCTGTGACCACCTGACAGTCCAGAGACTCTCGCCTGCTCACCTGGGAGCACACATCTGCCATCTGCCTGCTAGCCTACCTGGAGGCTCAGCCGTCACAGGTCGTACCTACCCTTTACCCAGAGACTGTCCCGGTCACTTGCCGTGACCTTCTGCCCGTTCACCCAGAGACTGTCCCGGTCACTTGCCGTGACCTCCTGCCCGTTCACCCAGAGACTGTCCCGGTCACTTGCCGTGACCTCCTGCCCGTTCACCCAGAGACTGCCCCGGTCACTTGCTGTGACCTCCTGCCCGTTTACCCAGAGACTGTCCCGGTCACCTGCTGTGACTACCTGCCTGTCTTCCCTGGTCGCCACCTGCTTCCTTACAAGGACCGCCCCCTTGTATAAGTTGCTCAGAGGTTCCGCCTCCCAGACCCGTTACAATTTGCTCGGGCCATGGAACCCGGTGGCACCCAAGCTCCCTCGCTCTCGGACCTTTGTCATGAACTGTCCCGTCAGAGGTCCCAACAGGAGTCCATCCTGAGTCACCTGCGGAATGTCAATTCTCGTCTGGACACTCTGACTGCTCCACCAGCAACCACCGCTAGTGTCTTGACTCACAACCCGGCAGCTCCGCTGCCCACCAATACCATGGTATCCTGCTCCGGACCCCGGCTTTCTGCACCTCCTCGCTTCGGAGGCGACTTCGCTCTGGCTCGGGGCTTCATAAACCAGTGCACCCTGCACTTTGAACTCCTGTCCCACCAGTTTAACTCCGACCGGGCCAAAGTAGCCTTCATCATGTCCCATCTCACGGGGGAGGCACTGGCTTGGCTAAATCCTCTATGGGAGAGAGGAGACCCCCTGGTGTCCGACTTGCCTGCCTTTCTCACGGCTTTCCGGAAAGTCTTCGACGAACCCGGACGGAAGACCTCATCCGCATCGTCTCTGCTACGCCTCCGTCAGGGAAGTCTCACCGTGGGCCAATATGCCATACGGTTCCGTACCCTTGCCTCGGAGCTGGCCTGGGATAACGACGCTCTGGTGTCTGTCTTCTGGGAGGGTCTGTCCGGCCGTATTAAAGATGAACTCGCCGGTCGGGACATTCCTACCACTCTCGATGACTTAATAACTCTTGCCACCCGGATTGACCTACGGTTCCAGGAGCGTGCCAAAGAGGTCACCCGTGAGAGGAGGTTTCCACGTCTAGCTCCTACCTTCCAGAAACCCGTCACTCCCTCCGTTTCTCCCCAGGTACACTCTCCTGAGCCTATGCAGGTCGACCAGACCAAGATGGTCAAAACCCGTCAGGACTTGCGCCGTGCCGAGGGGAGCTGCTTCTACTGTGGCAGCAAGGCGCACCGGATCCGTACCTGCCCGGAGAGGTCGGGAAACGCCTGTGTCTAGGTTCGCTCAGAGAGGTCGACCTAGACAAGAATAAATCCTCTCCATCTCTGCTGCTGTCAGTCTCAATTATCTGCGGGGAGAACCGTTTTTTCGAACTAGCTCAACTTGACTCTGGAATCTTATTTCACAGTCCCTGGTAGAAAAACACCGCATTCCCACCAAACCTCTGGCTGTACCCTTTCTGTCGCTGCCGTGGATGGGGGCCTCTTACCACGTCCCATCCAACTCATCACCGAATCCATTACTCTGCAGGTGGGAATGCTGCATTCTGAGAGCATCTCTTTTCATGTTCTGCCTGGACTCTCTCACGCCCTCTTACTAGGCCTACCTTGGCTCCAGAGACATGCACCCGTGCTTGACTGGAAGACCGGAGAAGTCCTTCGTTGGGGACAGGACTGCCATAAGACTTGTTTGGTTCCCGTTCATCCCGTCCGTCCTTCTCCTACCCCAACTAATCTACCTGGACTTCCGATTCCTTATTGGTCATTTGCTGATGTCTTTAATAAAAAGGAGGCAGAGACATTACCCCCTCATAGACCATACGACTGTCCTATCGACCTGTTACCCGGTGCTACGCCTCCCCGTGGGCGTATTTACCCATTGTCCGCTGCTGAGACCCGGTCGATGTCCGAATATATTGAGGAGAATCTGGCCCGGGGATTCATCCGGAAATCTACCTCCCCGGCGGGAGCAGGCTTCTTTTTCGTTAAAAAGAAGGACGGCTCTCTCCGTCCCTGTATAGACTATAGAGGTCTTAACCAGATCACGGTGAAGAATAAGTACCCCCTTCCGTTCATTCCGGAGTTATTTGATCGTCTGAGGGGGGCTAGAATCTTCACCAAACTGGACCTCCGTGCGGCGTACAACCTGGTCCGTATCCGTCAGGGGGATGAATGGAAGACTGCATTCAACACCCGGGACGGCCACTATGAATATCTGGTAATGCCCTTTGGTCTCTGTAATGCTCCTGCCGTCTTTCAAGAGTTGGTCAATGACATCTTCCGGGACCTTCTCTACTCCTGCGTAGTGGTGTACCTGGACGACATCTTGGTCTTCTCTCCGGATCTCCAGACTCACCGGAGGGATGTTCGTCAGGTCCTGCTCAGGCTCAGGCAGAATCACCTCTTCGCTAAATATGAGAAGTGCCTCTTTGAGCAGACCTCGCTTCCGTTTTTGGGCTACATTATTTCTCAGACCGGCCTACGAATGGATCCAGAGAAACTGTCTGCCATCGAGAAATGGCCTCGACCGGAGGGGTTGAAAGCTATTCAGCGGTTCCTGGGCTTCGCCAACTACTACCGCCTCTTCATACCGCACTTCTCTTCCCGGACTGCCCCAATTTCCGCGTTCACCCGTAAGGGCACTAATACCAGAGAGTGGCCGCCCGAAGCAGAGGAGGCCTTTCTTTCCTTAAAACAGGCCTTCTCTTCCGCCCCGGTGCTGCATCGCCCGGACGGCAACAAGCAGTTCTTCCTGGAAGTTGACTCCTCCTCCTCTGGAGCCGGAGTGGTACTTACCCAAAAATCGTCTTCCGGGAGAATGGTAACTTGTGGCTTCTTCTCCAAACTCTTCTCCTCTTCTGAGCGCAACTATTCCATAGGAGACCGAGAGTTATTGGCCATCAAGCTGGCATTGGAGGAGTGGCGTTACCTACTCGAGGGGGCTCTTCACCCGGTAATAATCTACACTGACCACAAGAACTTGGCTTACCTCCAGCATGCCCAGAGACTTAACCCGCGCCAAGCCCGGTGGTCCTTGTTTTTTGCTCGCTTTGATTTTGTTCTTCATTTTCGCCCGGCTGACAAAAACATCAAAGCAGACGCCTTGTCCCGATCCTTTCTGGTGTCCGATCTCGAGGAAGAACCCAAACATATCATCGATCCTGCCAGAGTAATGCAAGTGGCTCCCGTGAGTCTAAATCGTCCCCCTCCCGGTAAGACGTTCGTTTCAGTACCTGATCGGGAGAAGATCCTACACTGGGGCCATTCATCTAAACTAGCTGGCCTCGCCGGTCAGAAAAAGACCCTCCAGCTTATTACCCGGCACTACTGGTGGCCTACCCTGCACAAGGACGTAATAGACTTTGTTTCTGCCTGTGTGTCCTGCGCCCGCAACAAAGTCCCGAGACACCTGCCAGCCGGTCGCCTCCTTCCGCTTCCTGTGCCTGCTGCCCCCTGGCAGCATATTGCTATGGACTTCATAACTAATCTCCCCGTCTCTGCCGGTTGTACGGTCATTTGGTGGTCGCTGACCGCTTTTCCAAGATGGCTCACTTTATTCCCCTGCCAGGCCTCCCGTCTGCACCCGAGCTGGCTAAAGACTTTATCCGCCACATCTTCCGTCTTCATGGCCTGCCCCTCCACATCGTGTCGGATCGTGGGGTACAGTTCACCTCTCGTTTCTGGAGAGCCACTTGTAAATTGCTAGATGTCACCCTGGACTTCTCCTCCACTTACCACCCACAGTCTAATGGTCAAGTGGAGCGGATCAATCAGATCCTGACCAGTTACCTCCGGCACTTCGTTAATGCCCACCATTCTGACTGGGTGGATCTCCTGCCATGGGCCGAATTTTCTTACAACAATCACGAGAGCGAATCTTCCTCCAAATCCCCGTTTTTTGTAGTCTTCAGTCAGCATCCTCGGATCCCATTTCCCGTCTCCACCTCGGTGGATAATCCGGCTGCGGAATCTCTTGTTAACAAATTTTCCTCCTTGTGGGAGAGTACCCGGTCCCCACTCCTTCAGTCGTCCGAGCGTATGAAAAGACATGCTGACAAAAAACGTCTGGATCCTCCTCAATTCCGTCCAGGGGATAAGGTCTGGCTCTCGTCCAAGTATGTCCGGCTCAAGAGTCCTTCCTATAAGTTAGGGCCTCGGTTCATCGGTCCTCTGGAGGTCATCAGTCAAATCAACCCGGTGGCCTATAAATTGAAACTCCCGGCCAACTTGCGGATCCCTAACTCCTTCCATGTATCTCTCCACAAACCCGTGGTACTTAACTCTTTTTCCAAGTCTACAGGTACGCCTCCTGCTCCGGTTTCCGCTGAAAACGAGTTTGAGGTAGAGAACATTCTGGCCACAAAAAGGGTAAGAGGAAAGACCTTTTTTCTAGTAGATTGGAGGGGGTTTGGTCCTGAAGAGAGAACGTGGGAGCCCCGGGAGAACATCCATGCCCCTCTCATCCTTGCTAAATTTCTGTCTGGCCTAAAAAAGGGGGGGCCTAAAGGGGGGGGTACTGTAGCGTCGGCGTCCCTGCCCTCTGCTAGGCAGGGACGCTGTTCCCCTCACCTCTCCGCTCCGAGCCCGGCGTCCTCCTCCCGCTCTGCTGGCAGCGCGCGCTCCTTCCCGGCCACGGTGCTTAGGGCGCGCGCGCGCTCCCCCCCTCTTAAAGGGGCCGCGCGCGCCGTCCTAAGGAGTCCCCGGCCAATGGCCGGAGGACTTCACCATATATAAGGCACCTCCTCCAAAATGGAGGTGCCCGAGCAATGTTGTTGCACTGTTCACTACTCTGCTTCAGCCCTCAGGTCCCGTTTCCAGTTACCTGCCAGTTACCTGCCAGTTACCTGCCAGTTACCTGCCAGTTTCCTGCCAGATTGCTGTCTGATTCCTGCCTGTTATCCGCTTACCTGCTTGCTAGCCTGAGGTCCGACGGTCTGCCTTCCGACACCTGTCAGTCTGTCTATGGACCAGCTTGCCCGCTCACCTGGGAGCGCCCACCTGCTACCCGCCTGCTAGCCTACCTGGAGGTTCCGCCGTCACGTGCTGTGACCACCTGCCAGTCCAGAGACTCTTGCCCGCTCACCTGGGAGCACTCATCTGCTCCCTGTCTGCTAGCCTACCTGGAGGCTCCGCCGTCACGTGCTGTGACCACCTGCCAGTCCAGAGACTCTTGCCCGCTCACCTGGGAGCGCTCATCTGCTACCTGTCTGTTAGCCTACCTGGAGGCTCCGCCGTCACGTGCTGTGACCACCTGCCAGTCCAGAGACTCGCCTGCTCACCTGGGAGCACACATCTGCCATCTGCCTGCTAGCCTACCTGGAGGCTCAGCCGTCACAGATCGTACCTACCCTTTACCCAGAGACTGTCCCGGTCACTTGCCGTGACCTTCTGCCCGTTCACCCAGAGACTGTCCCGGTCACTTGCCGTGACCTCCTGCCCGTTCACCCAGAGACTGTCCCGGTCACTTGCCGTGACCTCCTGCCCGTTCACCCAGAGACTGCCCCGGTCACTTGCTGTGACCTCCTGCCCGTTTACCCAGAGACTGTCCCGGTCACCTGCTGTGACTACCTGCCTGCCTTCCCTGGTCGCCACCCGCTTCCTTACAAGGACCGCCCCCTTGTATAAGTTGCTCAGAGGTTCCGCCTCCCAGACCCGTTACAAAATCATGGATCCGAAATTACTTTTCTACCCCTGTGTCATCCTGGGGAGAGTAAAAGCTTGATGATTTGTTAATATCACCTCACCAACTGTTTTAAGCTTTCAAATTACTAATCACGTTTATCTGCATCTTGGCTGGAAAATAATTTGGGCCTTTTAGCAGTGTGCAGTACTGATTCTATTAGGCCATCTATACTAAACTCCACCACATTTAAAATTACTAATCATGTTTATCTGTATCTTGGCTGGAAAATAATTTGGGCCTTGAAGCAGTTTGCAGTACTGATTCTATTAGGCCATCTATACTAAACTCCACCAGATTTAAAATTACTAATCATGTTTATCTGTATCTTGGCTGGAAAATAATTTGGACCTTGTAGCAGTTTGCAGTACTGATTCTATTAGGCCATCTATACTAAGCTCCACCAGCTTTCAAATTAATAATAATTTTTAGCTGCATCTAGCCCGGAAAATAATTTTGGGGCTCCTAGATGCGCAAGACAAATGAGTGCCTTCTTGCTGCACTACCTGCAACATGACGCTCAGATTGTCAGAATTCGAAATAATCCTGACTACTGGGTTGCCACCCTCTTAGATCCCCCACACTCTTCGATCAACCTTTTCATTTTAATAAAGAACAAAAAAATTGTCATTTTTGAAATTATAAGCATTAGCAGGTTATTAGAAACTGAAATCAAACAGTTTTCAACTCAAAACTTTATTCTAGGTGATGTTACATTTGCACATAGGACCCCTTGTTCGAAAGGAGCTTCTGAACTCTCTCGTCCATTGAATTTGTCAGGTTTTGGATGGTTTCTGCTTCAATTGTTTTGCATGAGGACAGAATACCCTCCCAGAGCTGTTGCTTAGATGTGAACTGCCTCCAACCATCATAGACACTCCTTTTGATGATGCTCCAGAGGTTCTCAATGGGGTTGAGGTCAGGGGAGCATGGGGGTCACACCATAAGTTTGTCCCCTTTTATGCCCATATCAGCCAGAGATGCAGATGTGTTATGTGCAGCATGAGACGGTGCATTATCATGCATGAAAATGATCTTGCTGCGGAATACACGGTTCTTCTTCTTGAACCATGGCAGGAAGTGCTGTTTGAGAAACTCCACATACATTATGGAGTTCATCTTTACCCCTTCAGGGATCCTAAAGGGGCCGACAATCTCTCTCCCCATGATTCCAGCCCAAAACATTACTCCACCTCCTCCTTGTTGGCGCCGTAGCCGTGTTTGCATGGGGTGTTCATCAACCAGCCATCCTCCACTCCATCCATCTGGACCATCGAGTGTTGCATGGCACTCATTGGTGAACAAAACAGTTTTGTAGTCAGTCTTCATGTATTGTTTGGCCCACTGGAGCCGTTTCTGCTTGTGTACAGTGGATAGAGAAGGTCGACAGGATGGCTTACGCACAGCTGCAAACCTCTGAAGGACCCTGCATCTTGTTGTTCGGGGGACGTTGGAGGCACCAGCTCCTCAAAAACTTGTCTGCTGCTATGACAAGGCTTTTTTGCCGCTGCTCTTTTAACCTGACGTAATTACCTGTAGGAAAGAGTCCTCAATTTTCCCTTATCAGCACGCACACGTGTGTACTGTGAATCAGCTACATACTTCTTGATTGTGCGATGATCAGGATGAAGTGTCTTGGCAATGTTGATTGTAGTCATGCCTTGACCTAAACACTCCACAATTTGTTGCTTCTCAGCAGCCGACACATCCTTTTTCTTTCCCATTTTGGCAGAAAATGTAGGCTGCTTAATAATGTGGGACAGCCTTCTTAAGTAGTCTTGCCTTTCATTGGACACACCTGCCAAACTAATTAGCACAGGTGTCTGCAATTGCTTACAGTGATATAAAGAGCCCTGACACACATCACCGTCAATGAGTTTAACTGACAAACAAAAAAATTCTTACCTTATCACTCCTAAACACTTTTTGCATAATAATTTGGAACACAGTGTACATGTGCTTTTCCACAAAACACCAGTGGTTCACGTAGTGAATCTTACAGTTCTAACTTGCCAACCGTGGTCTGTATGGAGTTGTTCAATAAAGGGCCCAAAATTAAGATAACATAGACGGGAGAGGTCTCTATGAATACGAATTCCTAAGTATTTGATACCCTGTGAGGGCCAGGCAAAGGGAAAGTTGGACTGGATGGAATCCTGTATGGATTTGGGGAGTGAGACATCGAGGGACTCAGACTTCTCTGCATTGATTTTAAAATTTGACCATGTAACAAAGTGATCTATTTCAGCCATAACAGCAGGGATGGATATATGTGATTGAGTGATATATACTAAGACATCATCAGCAAATGCAGAGCACTTGTACTCGGTGCCTCCCACCTCAATCCACCTAATATTGGGGTTATGGCGAATTGATGAGAGCAGGTGCTCCGTCACTAGGATGTATAAGAGAGGGGACAGAGGACATCCCTGCCTTGTCCCATTGGTGATTATGAAAGGTGATGAAAATGTTCCATTTATCTTCAGCCTAGGTGACGTATTGCGATACAGGGCCGTGATTTTGCCTATAAAAGGGTCCCCTAGACACCTACCCCAAGCTTTTTAAGAGAATAATATATGGCGTGCCAGGAGACTCTATGGAATGCTTTCTCAGCATCCAACGAGAGTATCTAATTACAAATTTTTAACTGCATCTAGCCCAGGAAATACTTTGTGCCTAGTAGCAGTGTCTGCTAGTCAGCGGATTATCCCAGCTGTTAAGCAAGCTACACCACCTGTAGTTTGGACACTTAATTTTTTCAAAGGAAATGGTTCGGGCCCCTGGGACACTCAGTGAAGAGCATCGGGGAGGCACCCCAAGGCACAGGGGCTGGGACTGGCGGTAGGACGCCTTGCGGTGGACCGCCAAGCTCGATCCTTATAAAAGCTTTTTAACTGCAGCAGCTTTAGTGGACGCTACTGGAGCTGGAATTACCGCGGCTGCTGGCTTGAGACTTGCCCTCCAATAGATCCTTGTAAAAGGATTTAAAGTGTACTCATTCAAATTAGAGAGACAATTTAAATTAAAAGGATTAGACCTGCCTCCACTGCAGGGGGGCTCGCTCGACCCACCAGCGTACAGGCACCAGTATTGGGAGAGGGGGGCTGGCCATCAGGGTCCACCGCGGCTCTGGCACAAACCCGGTGACACGGAGGTCGCACGGGCAGGACCGGACTGGCCGTGTCGGCTTCTCACTTTTTTGGTTTTAGAAGGGCATGACAGCCTATATCTGTGTCTCCCCCTCCTTTCACTCCTCCACCTCTTTTCTTTTCGCATGACTATATGTACTTGTCACTTTTCCATGTGTTAGTTGTGTCTTCTGAGCAGTTTGTCAGCTTTTGGACACCTTTGAAGTGTTTTCTGTGTGTTTTCTATGTGTTTCTATGTGTTTTTGTTTGCCTGCCATTGGTTTTAACGGTGTTCGAAGGTGTTCGACAAACAGTTCGACGAACCGAACCGAACTCGAACACTATGGGCGTGGCTCAACACTATTCACAAGTAGCATTTTTTATGCATTTTTGAACTTTTGTATTGCTTTCAACCGTGACAACTGCATTCACCGGGAAATGTCATTTTAACATTTTACAACCTTATCTGGCAATGTGCTGTGTGACACATGCATAAAGTGCTGAAAAGACATGGGAACAGCATGGGGAAGACCCCTGAAAGCATCTCTGACACCCAGGTCACTGCCTAAAAGTGTGCCCATCAGAAGTGATCCTTGCCACATCAGAAGATGCAGACTTGCAACTATCCCCGTGCAAGTCCTTGTCCCAGGGCAGTGTTCAATTGTACCTCTCCCATTCCTTGCAATGCACGCTCAAGTATGCAGCCTGCCACCCACCCACCCTCAGGCTGCAATAACATACTGCTAGCTTGCTTGCACTTGAAATGGGGCCTTTTAGGCTTGTGGAGGCAGATGCCGGCCACCATGTCTTGGCTGTGTCGGCGGCCTGGTATCCATACTCAGTCCCCAGCCGCCAGGGGGCGGCCGGGTGTCCATACTCGGCTCCCAGCCGCCCCTATTTGTCCCGATAACCTTCCCCATACTTTTCTTAGCCTGGCCTGCTTTAGAGCAGCATTGGCCAAGCCCACCAGACAACCAGACTCCTCCAGTGGGCCCTGGCTTCTCCATCAGGGGAGTTGAGAGTGCCAAGGTGAGGAGCATGATGATGATGATAGAAGTTAGCATCTGCTTTTTTTTTTGGAAAGCAAGCGTAAGTGTGCAGCCTGCCACCCCCCCACCCCCAGGCTGAAATATCATACTGCTAGCCTGCTTGCACTTGAAATGAGGCCTTTTAGGCTTGTGGAGGCAGACGCCGGTCAACATGTCATGGCTGCGTTGGCGGCCTGGTATCCATACTCAGTCCCCAGCCTCCCGGCGGCCGGGTGTCCATACTTGGTCCCCAGCCGCCAGGGTGCAGCCGGGTGTCCACACTCGGTCCCCAGCCGCTCCTATTTATCCCAGTAACCTTCCCCACACTTTTCTTAGCCTGGCCTGCTTTTGGGCAGCATTGGCTGAGCCCACCAGAGAACCAGACTCCTCCGGTGGGCCCTGGCTTCTCCATCAGGGGAGTTGAGAGTGCCATGGTGAGGAGCATGATGATGATGATAGAAGTTAGCATCTGCTTTGTTTTCTTGGAATGCAAGCCTAAGTGTGCAGCCTGCCACCCATCCACCTCCAGGCTGCAATAACATACTGCTAGCTTGCTTGCACTTGAAATGAGGCCTTTTAGGCTTGTGGAGGCAGAAGCAGGCCACCATGTCATGGCTGCGTCGGCGGCCTGGTATCCATACTCGGTCCCCAGCCGCCCGGCGGCCGGGTGCCCAAACACGGTCCCCGGCCGGGTGTCAATAAACGGTCCCCAGCCGCCCCTATCTGTCCCGATGTGCCTTATACACAAGCGCGCATTCCAAAACATTACATGTGCCCTCCCCAGTGCAGTTAGTGGGAAGGACAGCCTAACCACGAACACTTGGACAAGTGAATGTGGCCAGGGATGGTCCATCTCACTGACGCCTTCACACTGGGTTAATATTGTGGAAGCCGGGACACAGCTGGACACTTGGATGCAACACATCCACCAGACATAAAGGATTGCGGGTCCTGGGTCAATCAGGCTTCAACACAAAGTTCAGAAGGTAGACAGCAGCAGTGGTCGGCCTCCTACACAATGAGTAAATTATTCATGATCATGAGGCCATCCATCTCCTTAGCTTTTTGTTCCTTGGAATGCAAGCGCATGTATGTAGTAGCGGCTAGGCCTGAGGTGGTCAGCGTTTTGGCGCATATCCTACCTCCTCCGAGGATTGCTGGATGTTTTCCTGCTACTATCCCAGTTCTATGACTCCCGTTAAAACAAAGCTTCAGGTGATGAATGATGGATGAGGTGGTGGCAAAGGAGAAAGAGCAGGAGGAACAGGGACCATTCACATCAATATCAGGCCAGTCAACCACACATGTCTTGTAGGATATGTTTCTGTACCAAAAGGAGTGGTTCGGCTACACAGTAATAGGGCATACAGTGAGTGCAATGCCTACCAAAAATTTCAAAGCACTCCAATGCCCCTTGGAAGTGACATGGAGGTCAGAGGGCCTTAACTAAACTGTTTTTTCCATTTATAGCAACTGGGTCTCCTGTACACTGTTGGCCTAAGCAGTGAATGGAAAGCTTTCCAAAAATTGTGAGGAACTGCAATGCCCCTTGAAACGGACGTGGATTACAGCGTACTAAAAACCTTCTACCCATTATTGGGGAGTGGGTCTCCCTTAGTGTTCGCCTATGCATTGAAAAGAAAAAGATGACTAAAATTAGGAGGAAATGCAATGCACGTTGGAGGAGTCGTGGAGGTTAGAGGTAATTAAAAACAACATTTAAATGCCCCTTGGAAGAGCTGTGGAGTTGAGAGTGGTTTAACAAGATGGTTTTAATGCCCCTTGAAAGAGACGTGGAGGTCACAGTAGCTTAAAAGACCATTTTTATGCCCCTTGGAAGCGTGGTGGAGGTCGCAATGGAATAAAAAGACAATATCAATGCCCCTTGGAAGAGTGGTGGAGGTCGCAGTGAAATAAAAAGACAATATCAATGCCCCGTGGAAGAGACATGGAGGTCACAGTAGCTTAACAAGACGGTTTTAATGCCCCTTGGAAGAGTGGTGGAGGTCGCAGTGGACTAAAAGACAATATCAATGCCCCTTGGAATAGTGGTGAAGGTCGCAGTGGAATAAAAAGACAATATTAATGCCCCGTGGAAGAGACGTGGAGGTCACAGTAACATAGTAACATAACATAGTTTGTAAAGCCGAATAAAGACTTGCGTCCATAAAGTTCGACCTGTTAGTTCTGTAATTGCTAAAGTTGATCCAGAGGAGGGCAAAAACCCCAAATGATTTGGCCAATCTTCACCTGAGGAAAAATTCCCTCCCGACTCTGAAACCAGCAGTCAGAATAAATCCCTGTATCAACCTACTATTTTATTTTATTTTTAAGTATATGCTGAAATCTGCCTGGTATCTAGAAATGCATCCAGTCCCCGCTTGAACTGGTGTAGTGAATCCGACATTACCGTCTCCTCACTCAGTGAATTCCATATTCTCACTGCTCTTACCGTAAAGAACCCCTTCCTATGCTGGTGCTGAAACCTTTTCTCTTCCAGTCTTAGTGAGTGCCCTCTTGTTACCGTAATATCCCTCCTTTTGAACAAATCCCGGGCAAGATCTCTATACTGTCCCCTAACATATTTGTACACATTTATTATGTCCCCCCTCAACCTTCTCTTTTCCAGGCTGAATAGTCCTAGTTTTGCCAACCTCTCTGGGTATTGCAGTCCCTCCATTCCCTTTATTAATTTTGTTGCCCTCCTTTGTACCTTTTCAAGCTCATTTATATCCTTTCTATATATTGGGGCCCATAACTGAGCACAGTATTCCAAGTGTGGTCTGACCAGTGCTTTGTACAGTGGAAGAACAATGTTCTCATCCTTTGCAGCTATACCTCTTCTGATACATCCCATTACCCTGTTTGCCCTTACAGCAGCGGCCTGACTTTGGGCACTCCAATTTAGTTTGCTATCAATCAAGATGCCCAAGTCCTTCTCCATCTCTGAATTCCCCAATGATTTCCCATTCAGTGAGTACTGGTGACTTCCATTTTTCCTTCCCATATGTATGACCTTACATTTCTCCTCGTTAAACCTCATTTGCCATTTAATGCTCCACCTACCCAGCTTATCCAAATCCCTCTGTAGGTCTGCACTGTCCTCTTTTGTATTAATTGTTTTACATAACTTTGTGTCATCTGCAAATATTGATATTTTACTATTTATCCCGTTGACTATGTCGTTAATAAAGATATTAAATAACATTGGGCCTAGTACAGACCCCTGTGGTACCCCACTAGTGACGCTTACCCAATCTGAGTATATTCCATTTATAACCACCCTCTGCCTTCTATCCTTTAGCCAGTTAGCTACCCACTTGCAGACATTTTCCCCCAGCCCCATCATTCTCATTTTGTATACCAACCTATTATGTGGCACGCTATCGAACGCTTTTGAGAAGTCGAGATACACGACATCCACTGGTTCCCCCTGATCTACTCGAGAGCTAACCTCCTCGTAGAAGTCAATCAGGTTTGTTTGGCAGGAGCGATTCCTCATGAATCCATGTTGGTTCGGGATTAAAAGATTATTAGCATCAAGATGCTCCGTAATTGCCTCTTTAATGAACCTTTCAAAAATTTTGCCCACAACGGACGTCACTTTTCGCTCCCTTTTTGAATATTGGCACTACATTCGCCTGTCGCCAATCAAGTGGCACAGACCCAGTCTCAACAGAGTCCTTAACCCCTTAAGCCCCGCGGGTGGTTTGCACGTTAATGACCGGGCCAATTTTTACAATTCTGACCACTGTCACTTTATGAGGTAATTACTCTGGAACGCTTCAATGGATCCCCCTGATTCTGAGACTGTTTTTTCGTGACATATTGTACTTCATGATTGTGGAAAAATTTCTTCGATATCACTTGCGTTTATTTGTGAAAAAAACGGAAATTTGGCGAAAATTTTGAAAATTTTGCGATTTTCAAAATTTGAATTTTTAAGCCCTGAAATCAGAGCGATATGTCACACAAAAGAGTTAATAAATAACATTTCCCACATGTCTACTTTACATCAGCACAATTTTGGAACCAAAATTTTTTTTTGTTAGGGAGCTATAAGGGTTAAAAGTTGACCAGCGATTTCTCATTTTTCCAACAAAATTTATAAAACCATTTTTTTAGGGACCACATCACATTTGAAGTCACTTTGAGAGGTCTTTATGACAGAAAATACCCAAAAGTGACACCATTCTAAAAACTGCACCCCTCAAGGTGCTCAAAACCACATTCAAGAACTTTATTAACCCTTCAGGTGCTTCACAGGAATTTTTTGAATGTGGAAGAAAAAAATGAACATTTAACTTTTTTCACAAAAATGTTACTTTAGACCCAATTTTTTTTATTTTCACAGGGGTAACAAGAAAAAATGGACCCCAAAATTTGTTGTGCAATTTCCCCTGGGCACGCAGATACCCAATATTTGGGGAAGAAGCACTGTTTGGGCGCACGGCAGGGCTCGGAAGGGAAGGAGCGCCATTTGACTTTTTGATTGTAAAATTTGCTTGAATAATTAGCGGACACCATGTTCTGTTTGGAGAGCCCCTGTGTGCCCAAACTTTGGAGCTCCCCCACAAGTGACCCCATTTTGGAAACTAGACCCCCCAAGGCACTTTTCTAGATGCATAGTGAGCACTTGGAACCCCCAGGTGCTTCACAAATTGATTCGTAAAAATGAAAAAGTGAAAAAAAAAACACTTTTTCATTTTTACGAATCAATTTGTGAAGCACCTAGGGGTTCCAAGTGCTCACTATGCATCTAGATAGGTGCCTTGGGGGGTCTAGTTTCCAAAATGGGGTCACTTGTGCAGGAGCTCCAATGTTTGGGCACACAGGGACTCTCTAAATGCAACATGGTATCCGCTAACAAATTGAATGGAAAATCGGCTCAAATTGTTAGCGGACACCACATTGCGTTTGGAGAGCCCCTCTGTGCCCAAACTTTGGAGCTCCCCCACAAGTGACCCCATTTTGGAAACTAGACCCCCCAAGGCACCTTTCTAGATGCATAGTGAGCACTTGGAACCCCCAGGTGCTTCACCAATTGATTCGTAAAAATGAAAAAGTGGAAAAAAAAACACTTTTTCATTTTTACGAATTAATTTGTGAAGCACCTAGGGGTTCCAAGTGCTCACTATGCATCTAGATAGGTGCCTTGGGGGGTCTAGTTTCCAAAATGGGGTCACTTGTGCGGGAGCTCCAATGTTTGGGCACACAGGGACTCTCTAAATGCAACATGGTATCCGCTAACAAATTGAATGGAAAATCGGCTCAAATTGTTAGCGGACACCACATTGCGTTTGGAGAGCCCCTCTGTGCCCAAACTTTGGA
Source organism: Phyllobates terribilis (assembly GCF_046119375.1). Taxonomy (NCBI): domain Eukaryota; kingdom Metazoa; phylum Chordata; class Amphibia; order Anura; family Dendrobatidae; genus Phyllobates; species Phyllobates terribilis. Next base: position 209,252,787 of record NW_027362769.1, on the reverse strand, counting down.
GCTCCCCCACAAGTGACCCCATTTTGGAAACTAGACCCCCCAAGGCACCTTTCTAGATGCATAGTGAGCACTTGGAACCCCCAGGTGCTTCACAAATTGATTCGTAAAAATGAAAAAGTGAAAAAAAAAACACTTTTTCATTTTTACGAATCAATTTGTGAAGCACCTACGGGTTCCAAGTGCTCACTATGCATCTAGATAGGTGCCTTGGGGGGTCTAGTTTCCAAAATGGGGTCACTTGTGCGGGAGCTCCAATGTTTGGGCACACAGGGACTCTCTAAATGCAACATGGTATCCGCTAACAAATTGAATGGAAAATCGGCTCAAATTGTTAGCGGACACCACATTGCGTTTGGAGAGCCCCTCTGTGCCCAAACTTTGGAGCTCCCCCACAAGTGACCCCATTTTGGAAACTAGACCCCCCAAGGCACCTTTCTAGATGCATAGTGAGCACTTGGCTTGGAACCCCCAGGTGCTTCACAAATTGATTCGTAAAAATGAAAAAGTGAAAAAAAAAACACTTTCATTTTTACGAATCAATTTGTGAAGCACCTAGGGGTTCCAAGTGCTCACTATGCATCTAGATAGGTGCCTTGGGGGGTCTAGTTTCCAAAATGGGGTCACTTGTGGGGGAGCTCCAATGTTTGGGCACACAGGGACTCTCCAAATGCAACATGATATCCGCTAACAATTTGAGCCGACAATTTGTTAGCGGATATCATGTTGCATTTGGAGAGTCCCTGTGTGCCCAAACATTGGAGCTCCCCCACAAGTGACCCCATTTTGGAAACTAGACCCCCCAAGGCACCTTTCTAGATGCATAGTGAGCACTTGGAACCCCAGGTGCTTCACAAATTGATTCATAAAAATGAAAAAGTGTTTTTTTTTTCACTTTTTCATTTTTACGAATCAATTTGTGAAGCACTTGGGGGTTCCAAGTGCTTACTATGCATCTAGATAGGTGCCTTGGGGGGTCTAGTTTCCAAAATGGGGTCACTTGTGGGGGAGCTCCAAAGTTTGGGCACAGAGGGGCTCTCCAAACGCAATGTGGTGTCCGCTAACAATTTGAGCCGATTTTCCATTCAATTTGTTAGCGGATACCATGTTGCATTTAGAGAGTCCCTGTGTGCCCAAACATTGGAGCTCCCCCACAAGTGACCCCATTTTGGAAACTAGACCCCCCAAGGCACCTTTCTAGATGCATAGTGAGCACTTGGAACCCCAGGTGCTTCACAAATTGATTCATAAAAATGAAAAAGTGTTTTTTTTTTTCACTTTTTCATTTTTATGAATCAATTTGTGAAGCACCTGGGGGTTCCAAGTGCTTACTATGCATCTAGATAGGTGCCTTGGGGGGTCTAGTTTCCAAAATGGGGTCACTTGTGGGGGAGCTCCAATTTTTGGGCACACAGGGGCTCTCCAAACGCAACATGGCGTCCGCTAACAATTTGAGCCGATTTTCCATTCAATTTGTTAGCGGACACCATGTCGTGTTTGGAGAGCCCGTGATGTGCCTAAATAGTGGAGCTCCCCCACAAGTGTCCCCATTTTGGAAACTATACCCCTCAAGGATTTTATTAAGGTGTATAGTGAACATTTTGAACCCAGAGGTACGGCACAGAATTTGTTTACATTAGGTCATCATATTGAATAAGTTGTCATTATTCTTGAGCGCAAGTGCTCGCTACTTGAGTTTGCATCGGGTACTCAGGTATGCACCATGTACAGCGTGTGCTTGAGTGACATGCTCGAGTCCCTGCTCCACATGTTTCACGGTTATTAGGCACCCAAAAAAAAACATGCGGGGATCGCTCGTGCATGGCAGGCAATCCCCGTAAAGTTTTTTGGCCGCGAAGCATATGGGGCAGAGACTCGAGCATGTCACTCAAATACCCACGATACTCAATGCATACCAGAGCACCCGATGCAAACTCAAGTAGCGAGCACTTGCTCTCAACACTAGTCACCATATCGTCATCTTTTTTTCTTACTTTTGAAAAAAATCCCAACCCCAGCCCTAGCCCTAGCACAACCCTAGCCCCAGCACAACCCTAGCCCCAGCACAACCCTAGCCCCAGCACAACCCTAGCCCCAGCACAACCCTAGCCCCAAACCCAGCCCTAACCCTAGCCCAATCCTAACCCAAGAGTTTATTTTTGACGCCGTTCCTTGTGCGGTATAAGTGATTAGATGACTTTATTCTTCGGGTCGGTGTGATTACAGCAATGCCAGAATCATATGGGGTTTTTATGACTGACAGCTGTCACACACTAAAAGACGCATTTTTTGTAAAATCTAGTTTTTGCATCGCCATATTTTGAGAGCTATAATTTTTCCAGATTTTGGCAGACAGTCATGTGACGGCTCGTTTTTTGCGGGATGACTTGACGTTGTTATTGGTGCCATTTTCAGGCACGTGACATTTTTTGATCGCTTTCTATTCCGATTTTTGGGAGGCAGAATAAACAAAAACCAACAATTCAGGAATTGTTTTTTTTTTTTTTTTTTTATTCTGTTCCGCGTGTGGTAAAATTGATGAGGTAGCTTTATTCTTCGGGTCAGTACGTTTACAGCGGTACCACATTTGTATAATTTTTCTATGTTTTGGCGCTTATACACAATAAAAGCTATTTTATAGAAAAAAATATTTTTTAGCATCGCTTTATTCTGAGAGCTGAAACTTTTTTATTTTTCTGCTGATGGAGCTGTATGGCAGCTTGTTTTTTGTGGGACGAGATGACGTTTTCAGCGGTATCATTTTTATTTATATGCGTCTTTTTGATCGCGTGTTATTCCACTTTTGTTTGGCGGTATGGTGATAAAGCCTTGTTTTTTGCTGCGTTCTTTTTTTTTTTTTTTAACCGTGTTCACTGAAGGGGTTAACTAGTGGGACAGTTTTATAGGTCAGGCTGTTCCGGACGCGGCGATACCAAATATGTGTACTTTTATTGTTTTTTTTTTATTTTTTTTATAATAATATTTATTGATGGGTACATTATATTTTTATTTTTGGTGTATTATTTTTTTTATTTTTTTATAATACTTTTGCACATTTTTTTTTTTTTTTTCCACTTTCAGACAGTTTGTACACCTTATTACTTTGTCCCACTCTGGGACTTTCACTTTTTTTTTTCTGATCGCCTGCATGGCATAGGAATGGAGCACCATCCCTATGCCATGCAGGCTGTCAGAAGTGCACAGTGTTAAGATTGCTTGGAGATGCACTGCGCATGTCCAAGCAATCTTCCTGCTCTCTGGTGACCCGGATGTTGTCATGACGACATCGGGTCATCATGGCAACACCCGGGAAGCCGCTGCAGTCTGCGCTGGAAGCCGGAAGAGGAGGTGAGTATCGCCGATCACCTCCCCTTGCCCCCGCAATGCCGCGATCGATTTCGATCGACTTCGATCACAGCATAGCGGGGGTTAATGTGCTGGGAGCGGTGCAGGACCGCTCCCTGCACATAGTACCGGGTGTCAGCTGTGACAATCAGCTGACACCCGGCGGCGATCGCGCCCGCACAGCCTGTGTGCGCGCGCGATCGCCATGACGTACTAATACGGGTCTGGCTCTTAAGTCCCAGGGCACAGACGCGTATTAGTACGTCAAATGTTCTTAAGGGGTTAAATATAAGATATAACGGTCTGTCTATCACATTACTTAGTTCCCATAGTACCCGTGGGTGTATGCCATCAGGTCCTGGTGATTTGTTTATTTTAATGTTACTGAGGCGTTTCTGTACCCCAGCTTGGGTTAGATTTGTCATACTTAGTGGAGGATTAAGTTTGTCACTTCTCATTTCTCCTGTTAGTTCGATTTCCTTTGTGAAAGTTGTCGAAAAAAAATTATTTAATAGATTAGCTTTATCCTCATCTTTCTCTATGATTTTGCCTTCCTCACTTTTTATCGGTCCAATATTATCCGATTTAATCCTTTTACTATTTATATACGTAAAGAACAGTTTGGGATTTGATCTACTTTCCCTAGCAATACGTCTCTCTGTTTCCTCCTTCGCTATTTTTATTTGTTTTTTACAGGTTCTCGTTTTTTCCTTGTAACACATTAGTGCTTCCTTACTGTTTTCCTGTTTTAATCTCTTGAATGCCTCTTTTTTGCTATTTAACGCCCCTTTTACGTTCTTGTTCAACCATATTGGTTTCCTCTTATTTCTGGCCCTTTTATTCCCATACGGTATATATCTCTCGCACTGAGTATTCAGAATTCTTTTGAAGGTTTCCCATTTACTATTCGTATTCCTTTGATTAAGAACTTTGTCCCAGTCAATAAGTTGAAGGTTTTCTTTCAGCTGATCAAACTTCGCCCTCCTAAAGTTTAATGTTTTTGTTGTTCCCTTATTGATAACCCTACTGAAGGGCATTTTGAAGTCGATAATATTATGGTCGCTATTACCTAGGTGGCCCCCTATCTGTACCTCAGTTATTCTATCAGGCCTATTAGTCAATATTAAGTCCAACACGGCCTTCCCTCTCGTTGGTTCCTGCACTAGTTGGGAGAGATAATTATCCTTAATATTTGTCAAGAACCTTTTTCCTTTCTGAGATCTACAGGTTTCTGTTTCCCAGTCAATATCCGGGTAGTTGAAATCCCCCATTACAATCACTTCATTATGTTTTGCTACTTTGTCTATTTGTCCTAATAGCAGATTCTCATTCTCCTCTGTTATATTTGGTGGCTTATAGCAGACCCCCAGTAATATTTTATTATTATTTTTAGTTCCCTCTATCTCTACCCACATGGACTCGACCCCCTCTTCTCCCTCTCCTATATCTTCCCTTAGTCTGGGTTTTAGACATGACTTTACATATAAGCAGACTCCTCCGCCTTTCCCCTGTTTCCGGTCCCTTCTAAATAAACTATAATCTAATAAATTTACCGCCCAGTCGTAGCTATCGTCTAGCCAAGTCTCTGTTATACCTACGATGTCATACCTCTCCTCCGATATGAGCGCCTGCAGCTCATCCGCCTTATTGGTCAGGCTTCTTGCGTTGGTCAGCATGCAAGATAAAACTTTGGGGTTATTTAGCATCCTATTCTTCTCTAACGATCTAACTGTACTATCCCCACCCCCCTCTCCACCCTCATTATATTCACTTCTCCCCTTCCCCCTTGCTTGCCTCACATCCCACCTATTTCCTTGGTTCCCCCCCCCGTCTCTAGTTTAAAAACTCCTCCAACCTATTAGCCATCTTCTTCCCCAGCACCGCTGCACCCTCCCCATTGAGGTGCAGCCCGTCCCTACGGTAGAGCCTGTAGCCGACCGCAAAGTCGGCCCAGTTCTCCATGAACCCAAACCCTTCTGCCTTGCACCAACTCTTTAGCCACTTATTCACCTCCCTAACTTCCCGTTGGTGCTCCTGTGTGGCTCGCGGGATTGGTAGTATTTCTGAGAAAACTACCTTGGAGGTCCTTGCCCTAAGCTTCCTACCTAGGTCCCTGAAATCATTTTTAAGGACCCTCCATCTACCACTCACTTTGTCATTGGTGCCGATGTGGACCATGACTGCTGGGTCTTCACCAGCCCCACCCAGTAACCTGTCAACCCGATCCGCGATGTGCCGGACTCGAGCGCCAGGGAGGCAGCACACCGTTCGGCGATCCCGGTCTTTGTGACAGATTGCCCTGTCTGTCCCCCTAATAATAGAGTCACCCACTACCAGAACCTGTCTTGCCTGCCCTACACTTCCCCCCTCCCCCTCATTACTGGAGCATACACACCCCCGGCAGTCAGAGGATCTGTCGTGCTCCAATAATGCCGGTTCTGAACCAGCCTTCCTATACTTCTTCCCTCTATCCCTCCTAACTGTTATCCAGCTCCCTGCCTGTTCAGCCTGCACTTCCCCTCTATGCTCCACCCCCAGTATTGACCCATTGAGTGTCTGCTCGGTGAGCAGCAAACTCCGTTCCATGTTGTCGATGCTCCTCAGTACCGCTATCTGAGCACTTAGATCCAGAATTTGGGCTTCCAAGTGCACGATATGCTCACATCTCTCGCAGCAGTATGGATCCTCGAGCGGTTGCTCACGGAATGCATACATTGCGCAAGATGTACACTGCATGGCTCCGGCCAACATGGACGTCATTCTAAATATGGGGATACAGTCAGTATATATATACAAGTACAAAACACAATTATTTATATATAGGTGTATGGACGGGGATCAATTAGTGATGTGCAAGTGTATCAATTAGATATCGGCGGGGGATCAGTTAAGTATCAAGTATGGACGGGGGAATCCGATAAGTAGGTCAGGTGGATTAATTAAGTAAAAAGTAAAGTAAAAGAATGAAATACAGTCAGAAATTCAGTCCTAAGTCCTCCCTTCCAAACTCCCTGAATCCAAAGTCACTGAAAAACAAGTCACACACTTACTTTCGTTCGCACTTACGCTCCGGACACACGCAGCTCGTTCACACTCGCAAACTAAGAGATTTAAAGAGGTTTGTTTTTTTTTTTTGTTTTTTTTCTTCCTTTTCCAGCAATGTACCCTTCACCTCAATGCACTTCCAAAGTAGCTTAACAAGATGGTTTTAATGCCCCTTGGAATAGTTGTGGAGGTCGCAGTGGAATAAAAAGACAATATCAGTGCCCCTTGGAAGAGACGTGGAGGTCACAGTAGCTTAACAAGACGGTTTTAATGCCCCTTGGAAGAGTGGTGGAGGTCGCAGTGCAATAAAAAGATAATATCAATGCCCCTTGGAAGAGTGGTGGAGGTCGCAGTAGTGGAATAAAAAGACAATATCAATGCCCCATGGAAGAGACGTGGAGGTCACAGTAGCTTAACAAGATGGTTTTAATGCCCCTTGGAAGAGTGGTGGAGGTTGCAGTGGAATAAAAAGACAATATCAATGCCCCTTGGAAGAGTGGTGGAGGTCGCAGTGGAATAAAAAGACAATATCAATGCCCCGTGGAAGAGACGTGGAGGTCACAGTAGCTTAACAAGATGGTTTTAATGCCCCTTGGAAGAGTGGTGGAGGTCGCAGTGGAATAAAAAGACAATATCAATGCCCCTTGGAAGAGTGGTGGAGGTCACAGTGGAATAAAAAGACAATATCAATGCCCCGTGGAAGAGACGTGGAGGTCACAGTAGCTTAACAAAATGGTTTTAATGCCCCTTGGAAGAGTGGTGGAGGTCGCAGTGGAATAAAAAGACAATATCAATGCCCCGTGGAAGAGTGGTGGAGGTCACAGTGGAATAAAAAGACAATATCAATGCCCCGTGGAAGAGACATGGAGGTCACAGTAGCTTAACAAGATGGTTTTAATGCCCCTTGGAATAGTTGTGGAGGTCGCAGTGGAATAAAAAGACAATATCAATGCCCCGTGGAAGAGACGTGGAGGTCACAGTAGCTTAACAAGACGGTTTTAATGCCCCTTGGAAGAGTGGTGGAGGTCGCAGTGGAATAAAAAGACAATATCAATGCCTCTTGGAAGAGTGGTGGAGGTCACAGTGGAATAAAAAGACAATATCAATGCCCCGTGGAAGAGACGTGGAGGTCACAGTAGCTTAACAAGATGGTTTTAATGCCCCTTGAAAGAGTGGTGGAGGTTGCAGTGGAATAAAAAGACAATATCAATGCCCCTTGGAAGAGTGGTGGAGGTCGCAGTGGAATAAAAAGACAATATCAATGCCCCGTGGAAGAGACGTGGAGGTCACAGTAGCTTAACAAGACGGTTTTAATGCCCCTTGGAAGAGTGGTGGAGGTCGCAGTGGAATAAAAAGACAATATCAATGCCCCGTGGAAGAGACGTGGAGGTCACAGTAGCTTAACAAAATGGTTTTAATGCCCCTTGGAAGAGTGGTGGAGGTCGCAGTGGAATAAAAAGACAATATCAATGCCCCGTGGAAGAGTGGTGGAGGTCACAGTGGAATAAAAAGACAATATCAATGCCCCGAGTAAGAGACATGGAGGTCATAGTAGCTTAACAAGGCAATTTTAATGCCCCTTACAAGAGGCATGCAGTACAGCATATTAAAAACATTATTTCCATTATTAGGGAGTGAGTCTCCCATAGTCTTTGCCTATGCCTTCCAAGCAAAAGCTTCCAAAAATTAGGACGGAGGAACTTGTAATGCTGGCAACACGGACCACGGTCACCCTGGTGGTATAGTGGTGGTGGAGGCTGAGGATAAGGAGAAGAGCAAAAAACAGCTGAAATGAGGAAGCGTATACCCATGTGTCGTCGTGAAGCGGTGCATGGGAATACACTTCCCGAAACAACACAGTGGATTTGACTTTATGTTACTCTGCTGTCATTTGGTGGTGATGAGAAGTCTGGCCCAATCCAGCCCTTGTTCATTTTGATAAGGGTCACCTTGTCAGCATTGTCAGTTGACAGGTAAGTGCGCTTATCAGTTATAATTCCCCCAGCGGCACTAAAAACACGCTCCGATAACACGCTAGCGGCAGGGCAGGCCAGGATCTCCAAGGCATACAGATCGAGTTCATTCCAAGTGTCCAGCTTGGATACCCAATAATTAAAAGGCACAGAGGAATCACGGAGGACGCTGGTACAGACGGCAAGGTGCTCCCTCACCTCTTTTGAAACTTTCCACTCCTTGTGAGAGTACCCCGCGCCTCAGGGCCTGTAAGCTGGGCGGGTCTCAGATAACTGTCACAGAACATTGACAGTGTTCCCCTGCCTCTGCTAGATTGGAGTTGCGTCCCTCTCGCCTGTATGCCTTGGTTGGTCAACGAACTGTGACCTCTGCCGCTAGTGTGTTCAGATGGGAAATTTTTTAACAGTTCTGCAGCAAGGGCCTTCTGGTACTGCCCCATTTTTGTAGACCTCTGCACCTCAGGAATAAGAGAGTGAAAGTTCCCTTGTAGCGGGGGTCTAAAAGTGTAACCAACCAGTAATAACTGTCACCCAACATTTTGACAACGTGAGGGTCATGGTTAAGGCAGCGTAAAATAAAGTCAGCCATGCGTGCCAGACTGGTAATGGGCAAAACTTCCGTGTCCTCACCAAGATGACGACTGACCATGCTCTCCTCCACGACCTCCTCCTCCTCCTCCCCCCTGTCCTCATGCCACCCACGCTGAACTGACGGTATGACAGTTGTACAGGTACTACCGTCTACAGCGCATGATACCAGCTCCTGTTCTTCCCCCTCCTCCTCCTCCTCTCCCTCATTGTTCCCCAATGCACGTTGGGATGGGATGAGATGAGGCTGGGCTGTGTGTAATCGCCCGCTACGGCTTCTTGATCCATCTCATCATACTCTGGCTGCAATGCCTCCTCTTTAATTCTCTGCAGATTGCATTGCAAAAGACAGACAAGTGGGATGCTGATGCTAATGATGGCGTCATCGCCACTCACCATCTTGGTGGACTCCTCAAAGTTTGTCAGGATGGTACATATGTCAGACATCCAGGTCCACTCCTGAGGTCTTATGTGTGGAGTCTGACCTGAATATCGACGGCCTTGTTGCAGCTGGTACTCCACAACTGCTCTCTTCTGCTCACAAATCCTTTGTAACATGTGGAGGGTAGAGTTCCAACGTGTGGGGACATCACACACCAGTCGGTGTTCCGGAAGCTGCAAACGCTGCTGCAACACAGCAAGGGCGGCGGAAGCTGTAGCCGAATTCCGAAAATGAGCTGACAGGTGGCGTATTTTGATGAGCAGATCTGGCAATTCGGGGTACGATTTAAGAAACCGCTGAACCATGACGTTAAGCACATGAGCCAGGCATGGTCCGTGTGTGATCTCGCCTCGTCTCAGAGCCGCCACCAGGTTACGGCCATTGTCACACACAACCATGCCTGGATGTAGGTTCAGCGGTCTCAGCCACAGATCTGCCTGCTCTTTCACAGCTATCCACAACTCACAAGCAGTGTGAGGTTTATCACCTAAGCTTATGAGTTTCAGCACAGCCTGTTGCTGCTTGGCTGAGGCAGTACTGCAGTGCTTCCAGCTTGTAACTGATGTGGTGATATCTGAGATGGAGGCTGAACATGAGGAGGAGGATGATGTGCAGGAGCTGTACACTGTGGGGGCAACTCTGACTGACATAGAGCCCGCAATCCTCGGTGTGGGGAGGATGTGTTCCGTGCCAAGGTCCGACTGGGTCCCGGCTTCCACTATGTTTACCCAGTGTGCCGTCAGGGAGATGTACCGTCCCTGGCCACAACCACTTGTCCACGTGTCCGTTGTCAGGTGGACTCTCCCAGTAACTGCGTTGTTGAGGGTACGGCAGATGTTTTGGGACACGTGCTTGTGTAGAGCGGGGATGGCACACCGGGCAAAATAGTGTCAGCTGGGGACCGAGTACCGAGGGACGGCCACCGTCATAAGGTTGCGGAAGGATTCCGTCTTCACCAGCCTAAAAGGCAGCATTTCCAACGCAAGCAGTCGTGAAATGTGCGAATTTAGGACTGTGGCCTGTGGGGCGTTAGCTGCGAATTTACGCTTTCGTTCAAACATCTGGGATATGGACATTTGAACGCTGCGGTGGGACGTGGACGTTGATGCTGTTTCTTGAGATTCTGCCATGACAAGTGAAGACTGAATGGAGGGGGCATCTTTGCATGCAGTATGGACAGGGGATTGCCTTGCACGCACAACAGGGGGTTCTCTTACACGCACAACAGCGGAAGAAGCAGTGGTGACACCCGCTGACACTAGTCGTGGACCCTGGTGTTCGCCCCACAAAGTCGGGTGCTTTGCTGACATGTGACTGATCATGCTGGTGGTGGTCAGGCTGGTAGTTTTGTCACCCCTGCTGATACTGGCCGGGCACGTGGTACAAATGGCCTTTTTGGGGTTATCAGCAGAGTCTTTAAAAAAATTCCAGACTCTGAAAGACCTACCGGTTGTACTGGCAACGTTCCTTGTGTTGGTGTTAGGGGGATCGGTTGCCCGCCTTCTGTCTGCGGCCACCACACTGCTTCTTCCTCCCTGTTGGAGTACTCTGCCTCCCTCCCCCTGTGTGCTGCTGGCCTTGCTCTGCGTGTCCTCCTGCCACGTTTGGTCAGTTACTAGATCACCACCTCCTCCTCTTCCACTTCCGCACCACGGTCCTCCTCCTCACTTCGTAGCAATTGTGTCTCGTCATCGTCCACCTCTTGTGACAAATTGCCAGCGTCGCCTTCCTGTGGCCGTGGCTGTTCAAATATTTGGCCATCGCTACATGGGATCTCCTCTTTCACCACTTCAAGCGGAGCAGGCGAGGGGCACAAATATGGAAATGGACCAGTGAACAGCTCTTCAGAGTGTCCCAGTGTGGGATCAGTTTCTGTCTGACGACACTCGGCATGGTGAGAGGAAGGAGCATCAGGGTGAGGAGGAGTATGCGGTTGAGACTCACGGCTACTAACACTTGACCGTGTGGAAGATAGACCGGAGGTGGTGGTGCCCAGGTGAGTGGAAGTATTATCTGCTGTCCAATTAATAACCTGTTCACCCTGATCCGTTCGTAATACTGGTGTTGTAGTGTGCTTCCCTAGTAATTCGGTCAAGAAGTGGGAGCAAGAAGATGTGGCTGTTGGTTGTGGCACATTTTCACCTTGGCCTCGGCCCCGTCCTCTGCACGCACCATCACCAGAACGTCCAGTTCCACGTCCCTTGCCACGCGCCTTGCCCATTGTAAATGAAGTAAAATAGCTTACACTCGCACTATCAATGGAAAAAGGGTAATAAAAAGGAGATTATAACCGTGGAAGAGGAACACCACAGTTCTATTTCTCTGGCCTACACCAGAATCTTTTAAACAGATATATTTGTGTCTCAACAGTCAGAAAGACACTGAAACAGTTTTTTTTTTTTTGTAAAAAATGCAAAAAGGTGAATTACACCCAGATTTGAACCGTGGAAGAGGAAAACCACAGTTCTATTTCTCTGGCTTACACCAGAATCTTTTAAACAGATATATTTGTGTCTGAACAGTCAGCGAGACACTCAAACTGTTTTTTTTTATGGAAAAAAGGCAAAAAAGTGGAAAATACAGAGATTTGAACCGTGGAACTGCAAAACCACAGTTCTCGGTTTCTGGCCGAAACCAGACTCTTTTAAACAGATATATTTGTGTCTGAACACTCACAGACACACTCAATTATTTTTTTTGGGGGGAAAAAATACCAAAAGGTTAATAAGTCGGGTATTTGTACAGTCTGACTGAGGGGGGGGGGGGGGGGATTTAGATGAAAAAAGGATTTTTCCTGGCCCCTGAGACCTGGGGCTAAGTCTAGCAATTTGAGAAGCAGCACACAGGACTGTAATGCAGTGTTTGTTGGTATAACCACTGCATCTCCTATACAGCCTGCCTGCCTGCCTGATATCTGGGATGGATATTAGTCCTGAGAAGGACTGTTTGTTTGATTTTGCAGGCTTTAGAGACCCTACACTACCTTTTTAGCAGTATAAATCTCTCCCTAGTTCAGCAGCACTCTCCCTACACTGTCTGATCCGGAGCGACTGTGTCTAAGATGGCGGCGCCCGGTTTTAAATAGTCGAGGTGACGCTGTGCGGCCAGCCAATCACTGTAATGCCCATAACCAACATGGCTGCGGCATTACAGTGACTGGCTGGCAATCCCTGCATGTTCATTGGCTCTGTAAAGAGTGCCAAACATGCAGGGCGGAGACCCGAGCTACCGCCCGAGTAACCCGAAAATGCTCAGTGCTCGCCGAACATCCCGAGTAGTGAGATGCTCGGGCGAGTACCAAGCAGTGTCGAGCATGCTCGCTCAGCACTAATCGCAACCCATTGACAACTCACGATCACGTCACTGGTGCGCAGATGGGTGCATGGAATGACGCGCCCCCATGCCAAAGCTCGTTAAATGTCAATATTGGAGTTTGACAATCTCCACAATCTGAGGTTAACGTCAGAGGCAGGTCCTGGCTGTAACACACAGCAATCTCCTGCTGAGTATGGAGCAGGCTCACCCCATGAACCTGCTCCATACACCCAATACTGACTTGCGCTGTGCATGTCGTGAATGGGTTAAAACATGACATACTATGAACAGCCAAAAATGCATATAAAAAATACGTGTAAAAACGTAATGAAAAGGCACAAGGAACCAAATTTATTTATTAGGTGCAGAAATGGTGCAGAAAATCTGTGACATCAAAAACTCACCAAAAGGTCATTGTGGGAACATAGCCTAATAGAACTTTGTATAACAGGTGTCAGTCTGTTAAAAATGACACATTCCAGAAATTATATATGATGTGTACAGTTGGATTATAATACATAGAAAAGAAAGAATAAGCTATTCGTACATACAGTACAACTGTCATGTATCAGGAAGTGGAGACACTCAGTTTAAGAATGTTACAGTTGGAAAAGGTTATACATTGTACTAAACCTGGGATGTCAAACTTAAATACACAAAGAAACAGAAAGAAACTTACTTTGAAAATTTTCTTCTTAAAACTTCTTATTTATAACAACCACAAGGTAGCATAAGGCAGTGCTCATACTACACTGCTCGAAAAGTAAAGGGAACACTAAGGCTATGTGCCCACGATGCGTTTTTAATGCGTTTCTGCAGCGTTTTTGCAGCTGCGGAAACGCATTAAAAACGCATGGTAGAAGGGCAGCAATGTTCCCCAATGATAATCCGCATGTGCTCTGCACATGCTGTGGAAATTTCCGCTGCGCATTATCATTGCGGAAAAAAACGCAGCGCTAACAATTATTTTGCGGAAATGCTGCGTTTTCGCTGCCATTGACCTGCATTAGAACGCGCCAATTATGCAAGACAGCATCTGTACTTGCATAATTGGCGCGTTCTAATGTGCGGATGGTACCCGGGTGTAGAGGAGAACAGAGTCCCATCCACACCCAGGTACCATTAAAAAATCTGTAAAAAAAGAATAAAACAAAAAATAAATGTATATTTACCTTCCGGCGGCTCGCGCTGCGCTCCTACTTGCTTCCCGGCACTTTGCAGTGGATTGAAGGACCTGCGCTGACGTCAGAGTCATCACGCGACGCTGACGTCGGCGGGTCTTTCAATCCACTGCTGCCGGCACCGAGCGAAGCAAGCCAGCGCGGGCCATCGGAGGGTAAGTATATATTTATTTTTTTATTTTTAACCACTCTCTCGGGTCACACTATATAAATCTATGCAGTTTGCATGGATTTATATAGTGTAACCTAGTTGTCACAAGCACTTTCCAAGTGATGCTAATCGCTTGGAAAGCGCTTGTCAATCCGGATATGGAAATGTCAGTGAATAACTCTCCATTTCCGCATGTCCCTGGCAGGAAAACGCATGTACAATCCGCATGCGTTTTTTTCTGCCAGGGAGATGCAGAAACGCTCAGGAAAAAATCCTGAGCATTTCTGCATCGTGGGCACATAGCCTTAAACAACAGAATATAACTCCAAGTAAATCAAACTTCTGTGAAATCAAACTGTCCACTTAGGAAGAAACACTGATTGACAATAAATTTCACATGCTGTTGTGCAAATGCAATAGACAATAGATGGAAATTATTGGCAATTATCAAGACACCCTCAATAAAGGAGTGGTTCTGCAGGTGGGGACCGCAGACCACATCTCAGTACCAATGCTTTCTGGCTGATGTTTTGGTCACTTTTGAATGTTGGTTGTGCTTTCACACTCGTGGTAGCATGAGATGGACTCTACAACCCACAGAAGTTGCTCAGGTAGTGCAGCTCATCCAGGATGGCACATCAATGAGAGCTGTGGCAAGAAGGTTTGCTGTGTCTATCAGCGTAGTGTCCAGAGGCTGGAGGCGCTACCAGGAGACAGGCCAGCACACCAGGAGACGTGGAGGGGGCCGTAGGAGGGCAACAACCCAGCAGCAGGACCACTACCTTCACTTTTGTGCAAGGAGGAACATGAGGAGCACTGCCAGAGCCCTGCAAAATGACCTCCAGCAGGCCACAAATGTGCATGTGTCTGCACAAACAGTTAGAAACTGACTCCATGAGGGTGGTATGAGGGCCCGACGTCCACAGATGGGGGTTGTGCTCACAGCCCAACACCGTGCAGGACGCTTAGCATTTGCCACAGAACACCAGGATTGGCAAAATCGCCACTGGCGCCCTGTGCTCTTCACAGATGAAAGCAGGTTCACACTGAGCACATGTGACAGACGTGACAGAGTCTGGAGACGCCATGGAGAGTGATTTGCTGCCTGCAACATCCTTCAGCCTCACCGGTTTGGCAGTGGTTCAGTAATGGTGTGGGGTGGCATTTCTTTGGAGGGCCGCACAGCCCTCCATGTGCTCGCCAGAGGTAGCCTGACTGCCATTAGGTACCGAGATGAGATCCTCAGACCCCTTGTGAAACCATATGCTGGTGCGGTTGGCCCTGGGTTACTCCTAATGCAGGACAATGCCAGACCTCATGTGGCTGGAGTGTGTCAGCAGTTCCTGCAAGATGAAGGCATTGAAGCTATGGACTGGCCCGCCTGTTCACCAGAGCTGAATCCGATTGAGCACATCTGGGACATCATGTCTCGCTCCATCCACCAACGTCACGTTGCTCCACAGACTGTCCAGGAGTTGGCGGATGCTTTAGTCCAGGTCAGGGAGGAGATCCCACAGGAGACCATCCGCAGCCTCATCAGGAGCATGCCCAGGCATTGTAGAGAGGTCATACAGGCACGTGGAGGCCACACACAATACTGAGCCTCATTTTGACTTGTTTTAAGGACATTACATCAAAGTTGGATCAGCCTGTAGTGTGTTTTTCCACTTTAATTTTGGGGGTGACTCCAAATCCAGGCCTCCACTGGTTAATAAATTTGATTTCCATTGATGATTTTTGTGTGATTTTGTTGTCAGTACATTCAACTTTGTACAGAACAAAGTATTCAATGAGAATATTTCATTCATTCAGATCTAGGATGTGTTATTTGAGTGTTCCCTTTAATTTTTTGGGCAGTGTATATATCCAGTAGTTATTTCTGGATCTGTTTTGGGATACCAAAAACAGAAATAAATGATCCAGCACAGGATCCATTCATTTAAATGTGAACGGAAATGTCTTAAATAGTGATGAGCGAACATGCTCGCCACTGCTCGGTACTTGCCCAAGCATCACGGTGCTCGACAAGCTCGGCACTCGGCGAATATTTCCGGGTTGCTCGGGCGGGAACTCGGATCCCCGCCCTGCATGTTTGGCGCTCTTTAGAAATCTAATGAACATTCAGGGATTTCCTGCCATGCACTGTAATGCTGCAGCCATGTTGGTTGTGGCATTACAGTGATTGGCTGGCCGTACAGCATCATCAGGTGTATATAAGACCGGGTGCCGCTTTTCTCGTCACAGTCTACCCCGGAATCAGGCAGAGTAGGGAGAGGTGCTGCTGAGTCAGGGAGAGCTTTGCTTGTTTATAGTTAGCATAGGTATTCCACAACGCATATGTATATATATATATATATATATATATATATATATATACTGTACAGACCAAAAGTTTGGACACACCTTCTCATTTAAAGATTTTTCAGTATTTTCATGACTATGAAAATTGTACATTCACACTGAAGGCATCAAAACTATGAATTAACACATGTGGAATTATATAATTAACAAAAAAGTGTGAAACAACTGAAAATATGTCTTATATTCTAGGTTCTTCAAAGCAGCCACCTTTTGCTTTGATGATTGCTTTGCACACTCTTGGCATTCTCTTGATGAGCTTCAAGAGGTAGTCACCGGAAATGGTTTTCACTTCACAGGTGTGCCCTGTCAGGTTTAATAAGTGGGATTTCTTGCCTCATAAATGGGGTTGGGACCATCAGTTGTGTTGTGCAGAAGTCTGGTGGATACACAGCTGATAGTCGTACTGAATAGACTGTTAGAATTTGTATTATGGCAAGAAAAAAGCAGCGGTCATGAAAATGCAGAAAAATCTTATATATATATATACAGTGCTTTGTGAAAGTATTTGGCCCCCTTGAACTTTTCTACCTCTTGCCACATTTCTGGCTCCAAACATAAAGAAATAAAATTCTACTTTTTTGGGAAGAATCAACAACGAGTGGGACACAATCGTGAAGTGGAACGAAATTTATTGGATATTTTAAACTTTTTAAAAAAAATAAAAAATTAAAAGTGGGGCGTGCAATATTATTGGCCCCCCTTGAGTTAATACTTTGTAGCGCCACCTTTTGCTGCGATTACAGTGGGGTATGTCTCTATCAGTTTTGCACATCGAGAGGCTGAAATTCTTGCCCATTCTTCCTTGCAAAACAGCTCGAGCTCATTGAGGTTGGATGGAGGGCGTTTGTGAACAGCAGTTTTCAGCTCTTTCCCCAGATTCTCGATTGGATTCAGGTCTGGACTTTGACTTGGCCAATTTAACACCTGAATATGTTTATTTTTGAACCATTCCATTGTAGATTTTGCTTTATGTTTGGTATCATTGTCTTGTTGGAAGATAAATCTCCATCCCAGTCTCAGGTCTTTTGCAGACTCCAACAGGTTTTCTTCCAGAATGGTCCTGTATTTGGCTCCGTCCATCTTCCCATCAATTTTAACCATCTTCCCTGTCCCTGCTGAATAAAAGCAGGCCCAAACCATGATGCTGCCACCACCATGTTTGACAGTGGGGATGGTGTTTTGAGGGTGATGAGCTGTGTTGCTTTTATGCCAAACATATCATTTTGCATTGTGGCCAAAAAGTTCGATTTTGATTTCATTTGACCAGAGCACCTTATTCCACATGTTTGGTGTGTCTCCCAGGTGGCTTGTGGCAAACTTCAAATGAGACTTTTCATGGTTATCCTTGAGAAATGGCTTTCTTCTTGCCACTCTTCCATAAAGGCCAGATTTGTGCAGTGTACGACTGATTGTTGTCCTATGGACAGACTCTCCCACCTCAGCTCTAGATCTCTGCAGTTCATCCGGAGTGATCATGGGCCTTTTGGTTGCATCTCTGATTAGTCTTCTCCTTGTTCGAGATGAAAGTTTAGAGGGATGGCCGGGTCTTGGTAGATTTGCAGTGGTCTGATACTCCTTCCATTTCAATATGATCGCTTGCACAGTGCTCCTTGAGATGTTTAAAACTTGGGAAATCTTTTTGTATCCAAATCTGGCTTTAAACTTCGCCACAACAGTGGTCTTCATGATGCTCTCTGCACTTGAAACAGAACCCTGAGACTATCACAGAGCAGGTGCATTTATACGGAGACTTGATTACACACAGGTGGATTCTGTTTATCATTACCAGTCATTTAGGACAACATTGGATCACTCAGAGATCCTCACTGAACTTCTGGTGTGAGTTTGCTGCACTGAAAGTAAAGAGGCCGAATAATATTGCACGCCCCACTTTTCATTTTTTATTTTTTTTTTAAAAGTTTAAAATAGCCAATCATTTTCGTTCCACTTCATGATTGTGTCCCACTTGTTGATTCTTCCCCTAAAAATTAGAATTTTATAACTTTATGTTTGAAGACAGAAATGTGGCAAAAGGCAGAAAAGTTCAAGGAGTCCAAACACTTTCACAATTATATGTATATGGATATATACATATATATATATATATATATATTTATATATATATATATATCCATTTAAACTAGCAGTCATTCTGAGGACTAATCCAGCTGCATATATTCAGTGATGATAGCAGGAGTTAGGCAGGCAGGCAGGGTATGTGGCAGACTGCAGTGCATATAGTGCAATAGGGTCCATTGAATGTCCTGTTAGTATAGGTATTCCACAACATATATATATATATATATATACACTGCTCAAAAAAATAAAGGGAACGCTCAAATAAATCTGAATGAATGAAATATTCTCATTGAATACTTTGTTCTGTACCGGCGCACCCGGGCAAATGTCGGGGCCCTGAGCAGGCAGAGGGGCCCACTGGCGGTCGCGCACCCCGCTGGGCTATGGGCGGAGGAGAGCGGTGTCAGCGCCCGCCCTTCTCCGCCGGGCCCCGGCAGGCGTATACTTACCTCTCCCCGTGCCTCCGCAGATCAGCTGTCTTCCTGCTCTGCGCTCCCTGTGACGTCTCAGGTCAGAGGGCGCGGTGACGTCTTTACACCGCGCCCTCCCCTGAGCCGTCACAGGGAGCGCTGAGCGGGAAGACGCCGACAACGCTGGAGTTCGGACTCGAGCAGCGGGCAGCAGTTAGCAGGTGAGGAGAAGGGAGGTATTTGATTTTTTTTTAATGTATGGAGGCATGGGGCAGTATAAAGAGAAGGGGGGTGGTGGCATCCTCCATGGAGCATTATAAAGAGAGGGGGGGCATCCTCCATGGAGCATTATAAAGAGAGGGGGGTGGCATCCTGCATGGGGCATTATAAAGAGAGGGGGGGACATCCTCCATGGAGCATTATAAAGAGAGGGGGGGCATCCTGCATGGGGCATTATAAAGAGAGGGGGGGACATCCTGCATGGGGCATTATAAAGAGAGGGGGGGACATCCTGCATGGGGCATTATAAGGTGGGGAACAGCCTGCATGGGGCATTATAAAGAGGGGGGGGTGACATCCTGCATGGGGCATTATAAGGTGGGGAACAGCCTGCATGGGGCATTATAAAGGGGGGGGCAGCCTGCATAGTGAATTATGTGGGGGGGAACAGCCTGCATGGAGCATTATAAGGGGGGGAGCAGCCTGTATGGGGCATTATGTGGGGGGTAACAGCCTGCATGGAGCATTAAAAGGGGGGGCAGCCTGTATGGGGCATTATGTGGGGGGTAACAGCCTGCATGGAGCATTAAAATGGGGGGGCCTGTATGGGGCATTATGTGGGGGGTAACAGCCTGCATGGAGCATTATAAGGGGGGGGCAGCCTGTATGGGGTATTATGTGGGGGGTAACAGCCTGCATGCAGCATTATATGGGGGCCAGTATCCTGTATGGAGCGTTATAAGGGGACCGGTATCCTGTATGGAGCGTTATAAGGGGACCGGTATCCTGTATGGAGCGTTATATGGGGGCCAGTATCCTGTATGGAGTTTTATAAGGGGACCAGTATCCTGTATGGAGCGTTATATGGGGGCCAGTATCCTGTATGGAGTTTTATAAGGGGACCGGTATCCTGTATGGAGCGTTATATGGGGGCCAGTATCCTGTATGGAGCTTTATAAGGGGACCAGTATCCTGTATGGAGCGTTATATGGGGGCCAGTATTCTGTATGGAGCCTTATATGGGGGCCAGTATTCCGTATGGAGCCTTATATGGGGGCCAGTATTCTGTATGGAGCCTTATATGGGGGCCAGTATTCTGTGTGGAGCGATTCACCGGTTTCTGAGCTATTGTGGAATTTACAATAGATATCACTCATGTAATGTAAGAAGTGAAATCTTTGCATTGTACTATATATATATATATATATATATATATATATATATATATATATTTCTCCGCCGTATCTCTGCATCATGAATCGTGGTATGTGTTAAAGGGGCCCACTGAGACTCTTTCGCCCGAGGCCCAGAAAAACCTGGAGCCGGCCCTGTTCTGTACAAAGTAGAATGTGCTGACAACAAAATCACACAAAAATCATCAATGGAAATCAAATTTATTAACCAATGGAGACCTGGATTTGGAGTCACCCCCAAAATGAAAGTGGAAAAACACACTACAGGCTGATTCAACTTTGATGTAATGTCCTTAAAACAAGTCAAATTAGGCTCAGTATTGTGTGTGGCCTCCACGTGGCTGTATGACCTCCCTACAACGCCTGGGCATGCTCATGATGAGATTGCGGATGGTCTCCTGTGGGATTTCCTCCCAGACCTGGACTAAAGCATCCCCCAACTCCTGGACAGTCTGTGGTGCAGTGTGACGTTGGTGGATGGAGCGAGACATGATGTCCCAGATGTGCTCAATGGGATTCAGGTCAGGGGAACGGGTGGGTCAGTCCATAGCTTCAATGCCTTCATCTTGCAGGAACTGCTCACACACTCCAGCCACATGAGGTCTGGCATTGTCCTACATTAGGAGGAACCCAGGGTCAACCGCACCAGCATATGGTCTCACAAGGGGTCTGAGGATCTCATCTCGGTACCTAATGGCAGTCAGCCTACCTCTGGCGAGCACATGGAGGGCTGTGCGGCCCTTCAAAGAAATGCCACCCCACACCATTACTAACCCACTGCCAAACCAGTCATGATGAAGGATGTTGCAGGCAGCAGATCGCTCTCCATGGCATCTTCAGACTGTCACATCTGTCACGTGCTCAGTGTGAACCTGCTTTCATCTGTGAAGAGCACAGGGCGCCAGTGGCGACTTTGCCAATCCTGGTGTTCTGTGGCAAATGCCAAGCGTCCTGCACGGTGTTGGGCTGTGAGCACAATCCCCATCTGTGGACGTCGGGCCCTCAAACCACCCTCATGGAGTTGGTTTCTAGCTGTTTGTGCAGACCCATGGACATTTGTGGCCTGCTGGAGGTCATTTTGCAGGTCTCTGTCAATGCTCCTCCTGTTCCACCTTGCACAAAGGCGGAGGTAGCGGTCCTGCTGCTGGGTTGTTGCCCCCCTACGGCCCCCTCCACATCTCTTGGTGTACTTGCCTGTCTCCTGGTAGCGCCTCCAGCCTCTGGACACTACGCTGATAGGCACAGCAAGCCTTCTTGCCACAGCTCGCATTGATGTGCCATCCTGGATGAGCTGCACTACCTGAGCAAATTCTGTGGGTTGTAGAGTCCGTCTCATGCTACCACGAGTGTGAAAGCACAACCAACATTCAAAAGTGACCAAAAGATCAGCCAGAAAGCATTGGTACTGAGATGTGGTCTGTGGTCCCCACCTGCAGAACCACTCCTTTATTGAGGGTGTCTTGATAATTGCCAATAATTTCCATCTATTGTCTATTCCATTTGCACAACAGCATGTGAAATTGATTGTCAATCAGTGTTGCTTCCTAAGTGGACAGTTTGATTTCACAGAAATTTGATTTACTTGGAGTTATATTCTGTTGTTTAAGTGTTCCCTTTATTTTTTTGAGCAGTGTATATATATCTATATATATCCATCTGAACTAACAGTGCTTCTGAGGACTAATCCAGCTGCATATAATCAGTGCTAGGCAGGAGGCAGGCAGGCAGTGTATGTGGCAGACTGCAGTGCATATAGCGCAAGAGGGTCCATTGAACGTCCTGTATGCTGCTGCTGTAATAATTACAGATATTTGTAGACATAGCCCCAGATATCTCGGGCCAGGGCATTTTTTTTTGTCTTAATCCTGGTTATTTTCTTACAAAGCAATCAAGAGTACACCATTTTTCTCTTCCATTTGCTTGTTAGCGCTGCAGAATACAGCCAGATCTGTTCCATATTTCAGCGATAAAAATCCAGAAATTTGAATTGAATGTGGAAAATATTGGCCTCTTTTTCCATTCTATTGTAGTGTGTCGGTCAAGCTATTCACACTAGTTGTCTGTGAAGAATAGTATTAGTAAATTACAGACCTGCTATTTAAAACCGCAGTTCTCTGTCAGACATATCACCTATAAGAGTGTTATAAAATCAGCCATTTCTGCCTTCTGTTTTGTTGTAGTGTGTTGGTCAATCTATTCACACTAGGTCTCTGTGTAGAATAATATTAGTAAATTACAGGCCTGCTATTTAAAACCGTGGTTCTCTTTCAGGCGTATCACATATAACTGCCTTCCAAAATCAGCCATTTCTGCCGTCCATTTCGTTGCAGTGTGTCAGTCAAGCTATTCACACTAGGTCTCTGAAGAATAGTATTAGTAAACTACAGGCCCGCTATTTAAAAACATGGTTGTCTGTCAGACGTATCACATATAACTGCAGTTCAAGTCCAGCCATTTGTAGTGAACGTGGAAAATATTGTCCTCCATTTATAGATTGTAGCAGTGTGTCAGTGTACACCATTTTACAGCTCCATTTCCTTGTTGGCAGAATACAGCCAGGTTTTTTTAGTTTTATTCATATTACTGTATTGTGGAAGCAGAGGAACTTTTTTCAATGATCAGACGCACATGATCCATATGACTGCTGTAGTGATACAGAAATTTTGTGGAGCGTGAAAAATATTTCAATCTTTTTAAAGTCAGCCACCTGTGTTTTGTTGAACCAATTGACACTTGGTCACTGACAAATACCATACTATTAGGCAACTGCCTGAAACAGTGGTCATCAGACGTTATCCCATATGACCGCCCTAATAATCCAGCAATTATTGTGAGTGTGTCAAATATTACACTCCATTTAAAGTATTGCAGTTGTGGGTTCATACCTATTCTCAGTTGGCCGCTGACAAATAGCATATCTGTGAACAATGTTGTCAGAGTATTACGCTGCTTTTGCAGACTGACAAAAAAAACCATAAAAAAATAAGCTAAAGAAACATTCTTTCCAGAGTAATGACTTGTATATAAGGCCAAAGAAATAAAAAAATAAAGTTATTGACTGTGGAAGACATTTATGCGACCAGAATGAACATGCAGTGGTCGTGAGGGCCTAGGGTACTCAGTAGCCAAGCCGGCAGTCTTCCAGGGAGGTCACGGTGGCAGTGGCCCAGCTCCATGGCCCTGGCCGAGCAGATGAAGAGAGTATTTACAGGGGATTTGTAGTCTTTATACTTAATGTTCGTGACTCCACCTGTGGTATGCGGTTATATAGAGCCGCCGCTGCGGAGCAGGTCCTCTAGAGCTGTTGTTAATGCAGCACGGTTGGTTCAGCTCTCCACAGGTACAGCTAAGCTCCAGGGCATTGCTGTGATGGTGAATGATGAAGTAACTGTGGTGGTGCAGTGTGGTGCAGGGGGTGATGGCACAGCAAAAATTCACAGAGACAGTGGGGGGCAGTCTTCAGGGCTTTACTCACGATTTTCATGTTGCTCCTGGTTACAACTGCAGTTCATAACCACCCACGTCATCTGGTGTTTACTCAGGGAGGGGTTCAGCAAACCCTCAGGTAATTCAAGAGCACTTAGCGGGACCCCTTTCTGTGTGTCCCTCCTGGTCGTCTTCCTGCGCTGGCTCTCACCCTCCTGCCCTGCGCCTCGCAAACAGTGTCTCAAGCCGGTAACCGTAGATCTTGGCGGGCAACATGGAGTTCCCTGGATCTTGTGTGGCTACTTTTTTATCGATTAATTGCGGCTGTGGCAACTACACCCTGGAAATGTAGAAGCCTCCGGTTTCTAGTTGAGTATTGCAATTCTCACTAGTTAGGGGCCGGTCCCCTCTGCGGCCTGATCCTTCCACTCCTGGTAGATTCGGACATACGGGTGGCCTCCAGCACTTCCCGTACCCCTAGGATCCACTCTTCCTTTCTTGGAGCCTTCCTTCCTGCTCCTCTCTTCCCTTCAGTCTCTCTTCTTCTTGAGCAGAGCTCCTGCTCCTTTCACTCTCCTCCTCAGACTGAACTGAAGTCAACTACCCACACACCCAAGATGGCTTCCCTTTTTATATCCTCCTTCTCAAGTGCTCCCCTCACTTCTTCCTCCACCCACACCCACTACATGATTCCCCCTCTCTTGGTAACCCCCACTGCAGCCAGGGTCAGGGCTCAGCAGCGCAGCAGTGCATCTTGCCCCTCCTGCCGGTCTGGAGTAGTGTAGTGTTAGATGCAGGTGTTTGGGTCCCGGGCAGTACTCCATCCTTACCTGAGAGTGGAGTACCACACCTCTGGGTGAGATGCAGTACCTCTGTTGCGACTGAACCCGCAGGGGCGCCACAAACACTCGTGTAGCTAGTGATAATACCACCTAGCAGCAGCACCTGTTTCTATTGTAAATGCATATGACAGCGTTATCGATAGGGAATAGAATAGATTTAAAAAAAATTTTGGGCAACACCAGCAGCACGCAGTATAACGCAGTAATACCTGGCTGGATCGATGTAACACGCTATCCACACTGCTATATCTCACCCGTAAAAGAATTTCAGATAAGACAGTTAATATTAACTGTCTATTTGAATTGTCCTTCCCATTATTAAGGAGTGTGTCTCCTATACTGTTATTGCATATGCAACAATTTCAAGGGCTGCCAAAAATTAGGACGCACTCCAATGCACATTTGAAGAGACGTAAAAAAAAATAAAAACACAGTAGGATCTTTCTTTAGTATATATAACTAGAGATGAGAGGTGTTCGACTAGAACTGTTCGCCAATCTCAAATTCGAGCTGTTTTGGGCGGTGTTCGAGTTGTTCGACGAACCCGAACGATTTGCAAAAAATTCGGCTGTTCGAGGTTATGTTCGATAACTGTTCGTGCACCAAAAGCGTGTCCTGCATGGCTGGCGCTATTTAGAGCACCAATCATGCAGGGATTGTCTGCCACTCACTGTAATGCCACAGCCATGGTGGTTGTGGCATTACAGTGATTGCCCAAATCGATGGGAACAGTGCCAACAGTGAAACATGAAAAGCCGGCAATTCAGCAGCGGCATACACCTGTACCCGACAATTTAGAACCGAAAGAATAGAGCTTCACACATAGATTAGATAGATATAAACATGTCAGCCACATATATACGAAGTACAGTGAAAGTGCTGCTTACTGTACTTGTCATTTAGCGTAAAGGATTTATCAAAAAAAATAATAGTGTTTTCATGCACCGTCTCTTTAAAAAAGCCGGCCGGCAATTCAGCAGCGGTACCCGACAATTTAGAATAGAAGGAATAGAGAATCACACATAGATTAGATAGATAGAAACATGTCAGTCACATATATAAGAAGTGCAGTGACAGTGTTGATTACTGTACTTGTCATTTAGTGTAAAGGATTTATTTAAAAAAATAATAGTGTTTTCATGCACTGTCTCTTTAAAAAAGCCGGCCGGCAATTCAGCAGCGGTACCCGACAATTTATAACAGACAGAATAGAGCATCATACATAGATTAGATAGATAGAAACATGTCAGTCACATATATATGAAGTACAGTGACAGTATTGCTTACTGTACTTGTCATTTAGCGTAAAGGATTTATCAAAAAAAATAATAGTGTTTTCATGCACCGTCTCTTTAAAAAAGCCGGCCGGCAATTCAGCAGCGGTACCCGACAATTTATAACAGACAGAATAGAACTTCACACATAGCTTAGATAGATAGAAACATGTCAGTCACATATATATGAAGTACAGTGATAGTGTTGGTTACTGTACTTGTCATTTAGTATTAAAATAAAGGATTTATTATTAAAAAAATTGGCGTGGGGTTCCCCTTAATTTTAGGCTCTCGCGGAGGTTAAGCAGACGGCTGGGGCAGATGTTTGAAGCCTGGGAAGGGGGTAATACCCACGGAGCTTCCCAGGCTACTAATATCAGCCCCCAGCTGAATACATAGCCTTTACTAGCTATTAAAATGGGGGACCCCCCAAAAAAAATGACGTGGGGTCCCCCCTAATTTAATAGCTAGCAAAGGCTAGGCAGACAGCTGGGGGCTGATATTAATAGCCCAGGAAGGGAGCCATGAATATTGGCCCCCTCCCAGGCTAGAAACACCAGCCGTCAGCCGCCCCAGAAATGGCGCATTCATAGGATGCGCCAATTCTGGCACTTAGCCTCGCTCTTCCACGCTGCCCTGGTGCGGTGGCAGGGGGTAATAGGGTTGGGGTTGATGTCAGCTTATAATGCCAGCTGACATCAAGCCCAGGTTAGTAATGGAGAGGCGTCTATAAGACACCCCCATTACTAACCCCATAGTCAAAGTTAAAAAAAACACAAACACCCAGAATAAAGTCCTTTAATTGAAATAAAGACACAATCCTTTATTGTTCTAAATTAAACCATACTTACCGTCACGCCCATTCCAGCTGAAGCCAACGATCTCCTGCAATAAAAGAAAAATAATAAACCAACCTCATCCTTATCTTTCCATGGTTCCCACGACAGCTTCAGCTCTGCTACATCGAGATGACAGGCTGGACCGCAGCAGAACGCTGCCATCCAGCCTCTCATCCCGCAGACACTGAGAAGCGCAGGCTTGCTTGCGCTGCTCAGCGTCTCTCTGTGACGACATCCAGATGAGCCGAGTTCATGTCCAATGAACTCGGCTCACCTCATGCACGTCACTGACAGCGTGGGAAAATTCTCAAGCTGAAGCGGTGAGTGCAGGAGAATTCTCCCACGCTGTCAGTGACGTGCATAAGGTGAGCTCATGTCCAATGAACTCAGCTCACCTCCTGCACGTCACTGACAGCGTGGGAGAATTCTCCTGCACTCAGCGCTTCAGCGTGAGAATTCTCCCGCTGAAGCGCTGAGTGCAGGAGAATTCTCCCACGCTGTCAGTGACGTGCATAAGGTGAGCTCATGTCCAATGAACTCAGCTCACCTCCTGCACGTCACTGACAGCGTGGGAGAATTCTCCTGCACTCAGCGCTTCAGTGTGAGAATTCTCCCACGCTGAAGCGCTGAGTGCAGGAGAATTTTCCCACGCTGTCAGTGACGTGCATGAGGTGAGCCGAGTTCATTGGACATGAACTCGGCTCATCTGGATGCCCTCACAGAGAGACACTGTGGAGCGCAAGCAAGCCTGCGCTTCTCAGTGTCTGCGGGATGACAGGCTGGATGGCAGCGTTCTGCTGCGGTCCAGCCTGTCATCTCGATGTAGCAGAGCTGAAGCTGTCATGGGAACCATGGAAAGGTAAGGATGATGTTGCTTTATTATTTTTCTTTTATTTCAGGAGATCGTTGGCTTCAGCTGGAATGGGCGTGATGGTAAGTATGGTTTAATTTAGAACAATAAAGAATTGTGTGTTTATTTCAATTAAAGGACTTTTTTCTGGGTGTTGTGTTTTTTTTAAATACTTTACTAGAAATTCATGGTGGTCATGTCTAATATTGGCATGACCCCATGAATTTCGGGCTTAGGGCCAGCTGATAATGCCAAGCTGGCCCTAACCCCTTTATTACCCAGTGAGCCACCGCATCAGGGCCCTGGATGAGTTGGGTACAGCGCCAGAAGATGGCGTTTCTATGAACGCGCCATTTTCCGGGGTGGCTGAGGACTGCAATTTGCAGCGGGGGTGGCCCAGAAAGCTTGGGCCTCCCTGCGCTGCGGATTCCAGCCCCCAGCTGCCTAGTTGTACCTGGCTGGACACAAAAACAGGGCGAAGCCCCACGTCAATTTTCTTTAAATTATTTCATGAAATAATTAAGAAAAAAAGGGCTTCCCTATATTGTTGTGTCCGGCCAGGTACAAATAGGCAGCTGGTGGTTGGGGGCAGCCCGTTCCTGCCTGCTGTACCTGGCTGGACACAAATATAGTGCGAAGCCCCACGTCAATTTTTTTAAAATTATTTCATGAATTTCCTGAAATAATTAAAAAAAATTGAAGTGGGGCTTCGCACTATATTTGTGTCCAGCCAGGTACAGCAGGCAGGAACGGGCTGCCCCCAACCACCAGCTGCCTATTTGTACCTGGTTGGACACAACAATATAGGGAAGGCCTTTTTTTCTTAATTATTTCATGAATTTCATGAAATAATTAAAAAAAAAGTACGTGGGGCTTCGCCCTATTTTTGTGTCCAGCCAGGTACAACTAGGCAGCTGGGGGCTGGAATCTGCAGCGCAGGGAGGCCCAAGCTTTCTGGGCCCCCCCTCGCTACAAATTGCAGTCCGCAGCCACCCCGGAAAATGGCGCGTTCATAGAAGCGCCATCTTCTGGCGCTGTACCCAACTCATCCAGGGCCCTGGTGCGGTGGCTCACTGGGTAATAAAGGGGTTAGGGCCAGCTTGGTATTATCAGCTGGCCCCAAGCCCAAAATTCATGGGGTCACGCCAGTATTAGACATGACCGCCATGAATTTCTAGTAAAGTATTTAAAAAAAACACAACACCCAGAATAAAGTCCTTTAATTGAAATAAAGACACAATTCTTTATTGTTCTAAATTAAACCATACTTACCATCACACCCATTCCAGCTGAAGCCAACGATCTCCTGCAATAAAAGAAAAATAATAAACCAACCTCATCCTTACCTTTCCATGGTTCCCACGACAGCTTCAGCTCTGCTACATCGAGATGACTGGCTGGACCGCAGCAGAACGCTGCCATCCAGTCTGTCATCCCGCAGACACTGAGAAGCGCAGGCATGCTTGCGCTCCTCACTGTCTCGCTGTGACGGCATCCAGATGAGCCGAGGTCATGTCCAATGAACTCGGCTCACCTCATGCACGTCACTGACAGCGTGGGAAAATTCTCACGCTGAAGTGCTGAGTGCAGGAGAATTCTCCCACGCTGTCAGTGATGTGCATGAGGTGAGCTCATGTCCAATGAACTCAGCTCACCTCCTGCACGTCACTGACAGCGTGGGAAAATTCTCCTGCAATCAGCGCTTCAGCGTGAGAATTTTCCCACGCTGTCAGTGACGTGCATGAGGTGAGCCGAGTTCATTGGACATGAACTCGGCTCATCTGGATGTCGTCACAGAGAGACACTGAGCAGCGCAAGCAAGCCTGCGCTTCTCAGTGTCTGCGGGATGACAGGCTGGATGGCAGCGTTCTGCTGCGGTCCAGCCTGTCATCTCGATGTAGCAGAGCTGAAGCTGTCGTGGGAACCATGGAAAGGTAAGGATGAGGTTGCTTTATTATTTTTCTTTTATTGCAGGAGATCGTTGGCTTCAGCTGGAATGGGCGTGATGGTAAGTATGGTTTAATTTAGAACAATAAAGGATTGTGTCTTTATTTCAATTAAAGGACTTTATTCTGGGTGTTTGTGTTTTTTTTAACTTTGACTATGGGGTTAGTAATGGGGGTGTCTTATAGACGCCTCTCCATTACTAACCTGGGCTTGATGTCAGCTGGCATTATAAGCTGACATCAACCCCAACCCTATTACCCCCTGCCACCGCACCAGGGCAGCGTGGAAGAGCGAGGCTAAGTGCCAGAATTGGCGCATCCTATGAATGCGCCATTTCTGGGGCGGCTGACGGCTGGTGTTTCTAGCCTGGGAGGGGGCCAATATTCATGGCTCCCTTCCTGGGCTATTAATATCAGCCCCCAGCTGTCTGCCTAGCCTTTGCTAGCTATTAAATTAGGGGGGACCCCACATCATTTTTTTTGGGGGGTCCCCCATTTTAATAGCTAGTAAAGGCTATGTATTCAGCTGGGGGCTGATATTAGTAGCCTGGGAAGCTCCGTGGGTATTACCCCCTTCCCAGGCTTCAAACATCTGCCCCAGCCGTCTGCTTAACCTCCGCTAGAGCCTAAAATTAAGGGGAACCCCACGCCAATTTTTTTAATAATAAATCCTTTATTTTAATACTAAATGACAAGTACAGTAACCAACACTATTACTGTACTTCATATATATGTGACTGACATGTTTCTATCTATCTAATCTATGTGTGATGCTCTATCTTTCTGTTCTAAATTGTCGGGTACCGCTGCTGAATTGCCGGCCGGCTTTTTTAAAGAGACGGTGCATGAAAACACTATTATTTTTTTAAATAAATCCTTTACACTGAATGACAAGTACAGTAAGCAACACTATCACTGTACTTATTATATATGTGACTGACATGTTTCTATCTATCTAATCTATGTGTGAAGCTCTATTCTTTCTGTTCTAAATTGTCGGGTACAGATGCTGAATTGCCGGCCGGCTTTTTTAAAGAGACGGTGCATGAAAACACTAATATTTTTTTTAATAAATCCTTTACACTAAATGACAAGTGCAGTAACCAACACTGTCACTGTGCTTCTTATATGTGTGACTGACATGTTTCTATCTATCTAATCTATGTGTGATGCTCTATTCCTTCTTGTCTAAATTGTCGGGTACCGGTGTATGCCGCTGCTGAATTTGCCGGCCGGCTTTTTTAAAGAGAGTGTCTTCTGAGCAGTTTGTCAGCTTTTGGACACCTTTGCAGGTGTTTTCTATGTGTTTCTATGTGTTTTTGTTTGCCTGCCATTGGTTTTAACGGTGTTCGATGGTGTTCTAAGGTGTTCGACGAACAGTTCCTCGAACATCCCGGTGTTCGACGAACCGAACCGAACCCGAACACTACGGGGGTGGCTCAACACTATATATAACCTCAATATAATCAAATTGTTCAGCTCCTGCACCTCCTTCTCCAGTTCGGCCTCCATCTCCGAAATGACCACATCAGTCACAAGCTGAAAGCACTGCAGCACTGCCTTGGCCAAGTTGCAACAGGCTGTGCTGAAGATAACATGCTTAATACTTAGGTAACAAACCGCCCAGCGCTGCAGAGTTGTTGAAAGCTGTAACACAGGAGCCTGATCTGTGGCTCTCACCGCTGAACATACAGCCAGGCATGGTCGTGTGTGACAATGGGTGGAACCTGGTGATGGAGAAATGACAGCCGGAGTAGATACGGTTTCCCTCTATGCCAGTCCTTTCACCGAGCTAAAGAATATGGCTGTGGTGAAATACAACTCCCACTGAGAAGCTGTTTCAGATTGAAAAACATTGGGCCCACCAGAGGATTTGATTCTGAGGGCTCACCTTTCTCCCCCACTCAAGAGCCCCATAGCAGCTGTAAAGTTTGCGCTATCATGAACTCTCCTGATGGAGAAGCCAGGGCCCACCTGAGTATTCTCAGGTGGGTTCATGAAACCCTGCCGAGAAGCAGCCCTGGCTAAGAAAAGTGTGTGGGAAGATTCCTGGCTGCTTTTTTACTGAGGGGCAAACCAATGCAAACACGGGGAGAGCATACAAAATCCTTGCAAATGTTGTCCTTGGTGGGATTTGAAACCAGGACCCTAGCGCTGCAGGGCTTCAGTGGTAACCACTGAGCCACTGTGCTGCCCTCTCTTTTCTCCCTCTGATATCTAACAGGCTGGAGAACCTTGCACCTACTGCCACTCAGTATCTTCAGCTCCTTTTTGAGAAACTAATGTACTTGGGTAGAAGAAAAGGAAATTGTGGATGGCTTCGCTACTGGTACTCTGGGCACTGCTAATACCATGGCATCGTGCCATAGTTCACTGGAAATATTCCAAGTTCGTTGGAGCCAAGCTGATTTCCATAGAAAAGTACCAGCAGCAAGCTAAGGAGATGGTGGCCTCAATCATCATCCAACCTCACCTCGGCACTATGAACTCTCCTGAAGGAGAAGCCAGGGCCCACCGGAGGACTCTCTGGTTCTCTGCTGGGCCCGTCCAACCCTGCCAAGAAGCAGCCCTAACTAAGAAAAGTCTGTGGGAAGATTCCTGGACATTCTATGGCTTCTTTTTTACTGTGAACTGGCTCCAGCAATCTATAAGATTGCAATCTATGATCCCTTCACTGGCTCCCCATTGGCCAGAGACTTCAGTTCAAAACCGTAACCATGACATAGAAAGCCATCCACAACCTGTCTGCTCCTTCTATCTGTGACCTAATCTCCCGTTACATACCTGCACTAGTGTTGAGCGAGCACTAAAATGCTCGGGTGCTCGAAGCTCGGGCCGAGCTCGCTGTGATACTCGGGTGCTCGACCCGAGCATCGAGCCCAATGTTAGTCTATGGGAGACCCGAGCATTTTTGCGGCGGCACCCCCGGCAGTATTTTAAAAGCCTAACAAGTGCCCAAAACGATAGTGACAGTGCTCAAATGACATGGGGACAGCATGGGGATCGCCTCAGGAAGCATTTCTGACCCCCAGGTCACTGCTGTCAACAACGTGGTCAGAGGTATTAAGCCACTTTTAAGGGCTCACAATAAAACGTTCAAAAACGAAACTGAAACTGCTTTCCTGTGAAATATGTTAAGGAAGTTCCTTTCCAGGGTAAAGACTTGTGTATAAGGTAAAATAAATAACCCCCCCAAAAAAATACTCCTCCACACCTTGGGCTATGTTCACAAGTAGCATTTTTTATGCATTTTTGCACTTTTGTATTGCTTTCAACCGTGACAAATGCATTCACCAGGAAATGTCATTTTAACATTTTACAACGTTATCTGGCCATGTGCTGTGTGACACATGCATACAGTGCTGAAAAGACATGGGAACAGCATGGGGAAGACCCCTGGAAGCATCTCTGACACCCAGGTCACTGCCTAAAAGTGTGCCCATCAGAAGTGATCCTTGCCGCATCAGGAGATGCAAACTTGCAACTATCCCCATGCAACTCCTTGTCCCAGGGCAGTGTTCAATTGTACCTCCCCCATTCCTTGCAATGCAAGCACAAATATGCAGCCAACCACCCACCCACCCACCTGCAGGCTGCAATACTATACTGCTAGCTTGCACTTGAAATGGGGCCTTTTAGTTTGGAGGAGGCTGAAGCTGGCCACTACCTCATGGCTGCGTCGGCGGCGAGGTCTCCATACTCAGTCCCCAGCCGCCACTATTTGTCCTGGGAACCTTCCCCACACTTTTCTAAGCCTGGCCTGCTTTAGGGAAGCATTGGATGAGCCCACCAGAGAACCCGACTCCTCCGGTGGGCCCTGGCTTCTCCATCAGGGGAGTTGAGAGTGCCAAGGTGAGGAGCATGATGATGATGATAGAAGTTAGCATCTGCTTTGTTTTCTTGGAATGCAAGTGTAAGTGTGCTGCCTGTCACCCACCCACCCCCAGGCTACAATGCCATACTGCTAGCTTGCACTTGAAATGGGGCCTTTTAGTTTGGAGGAGGCCGAAGCCGGCCACTACCTCATGGCCGCTTCGGCAGCGAGGTATCCATACTCAGTCCCCAGCCGCCCCTATTTGTCCCAGTGCGCCTTATACATAAGATTAAGCACGCATACCAAAACGTTACCTGTGCCCTCCCCAGTGCATTTAGTGGGAAGGACAGCCTATTCCGCTGTAGTGTGTGCATGCCAAACACCTGTTCGTGGAACATGCGAAGATGCCTCCCACCCTGCACCTGTCTTTGCAGACTTGCACCTATCCCCGTTCAAGTCCTTGTCCCAGGGCAGTGTTCAATTGTACCTATCCCATTCCTTGCAATGCAAGCGCAAGTATGCAGCCTGCCACCCACCCACCCCCAGGCTGCAATACCATACTGCTTGCTTGCTTGCACTTTAAATTGGGCCTTTTAGGCATGTGGAGGCAGAATCTGGCCACCACGTCATGGCTGCGTTGGCGGCCTGGTATCCATACTCAGTCCCCAGCCGCCCAGCGGCCGGGTGTCCACGCTCGGTCCCCAGCAGCCAGGGGGCGGCCGGGTGTCCATACTCGGTCCCCAGCCACCCCGCGGCCAGGTGTCCACACACGGTCCCCAGCCGCCTGGGGGCGGCCGGGTGTCCATAAACATGTCTCCAGCCGCCCCTATTTCTCCTGTCACCTTCCCACACACTTTTCTTAGCCTGGCCTGCTTTAGGGCAGCATTTGACGAGCCCACCAGAGAACCAGACTCCTCTGGTGGGCCCTGGCTTCTCCATCAGGGGAGTTGAGAGTGCCAAGGTGAGGAGCATGATGATGATGATAGAAGTTAGCATCTGCTTTGTTTTCTTGGAATGCAAGCGCATGTATGTAGTAGCGGCTAGGCCTGAGGTGGTCATCGTTTTGGCGCATATCCTACCTCCTCTGAGGATTGCTGGATGTTTTCCTGCTACTATCCCAGTTCTATGACTCCCGTTAAAATAAAGCTTCAGGTGATAAATGATGGATGAGGTGGTGGCAAAGGAGAAAGAGCAGGAGGAACAGGGACCATTCACATCAATATCAGGCCAGTCAACCACATATGTCTTGTAGGATATGTTTCTGTAACAAAAGGAGCTGTTCGGCTACACAGTTATAGGGGATACAGTGAGTGCAATGCCTACCAAAAATTTCGAGGCACTCCAATGCCCCTTGGAAATGACATGGAGGTCAGAGGGCCTTAACTAAACCGTTTTTTCCATTTATAGCAACTGGGTCTCCTGTACACTGTTGGCCTAAGCAGTGAATGGAAGGCTTTCCAAAAATTAAGAGGAACTGCAATGCCCCTTGAAACAGACGTGGATTACAGCGTACTAAAAACCTTCTACTCATTATTGGGGAGTGGGACTCCCTTAGTTTTCGCCTTTGCATTGAAAAGCAAGAGCTGACTAAAATTAGGAGGAAATGCAATGCCCGTTGGCAGAGTCGTGGAGGTTAGAGGTAATTAAAAACAACATTTCAATGCCCCTTGGAAGAGCTGTGGAGTTCAGAATGGTTTAAGAAGACGATTTTAATGCCCCTTTGAAGAGACGTGGAGGTCACAGTAGCTTAACAAGACGGTTTTAATGCCCCTTGGAAAAGTGGTGGAGGTCGCAGTAGCTTAACAAGATGGTTTTAATGCCCCTTGGAAAAGTGGTGGAGGTCACAGTAGCTTAACAAGTAGTGTTGAGCCACCCCCGTAGTGTTCGAGTTCGGTTCGGTTCGTCGAACACCCGTGTGTTCGCCGAACTGTTCGTCGAACTGTTCGTCGAACACCTTCGAACACCGTTAAAACCAATGGCAGGCAAACAAAAACACATAGAAACACATAGAAAACACCTTCAAAGGTGTCCAAAAGCTGACAAACTGCTCAGAAGACACAACTAACACATGGAAAAGTGACAAGTACATATAGTCATGCGAAAAGAAAAGAGGTGGAGGAGTGAAAGGAGGGGGAGACACAGATATAGGCATGTCATGCCCTTCTAAAATCCAAAAAGTGAGAAGCCGACACGTTCAGTCCGCTCCTGCCCGTGCCACCTCCGTGTCGCCGGGTTTGTGCCAGAGCCGCGGTGAACCCTGACGGCCAACCCCCCTCTCCCAATACTGGTGCCTGTCCGCTGGTGGGTCGAGCGAGCCCCCCTGTGGTGGAGGCAGCTCTAAGCTTTTTAATTTAAATTGTCTCTCTAATTTGAATGAATACACTTTAAATCCATTTACAAGGATCTATTGGAGAGCAAGTCTCATGCCAGCAGCAGCGTAATTCCAGCTCCAGTAGCGTCCACTAAAGCTGCTGCAGTTAAAAAGCTTTTATAAGGATCGAGCTCGGCTGTCCACCGCAAGGCATCCTACTGCCAGTCCCAGCCCCTATGCCTTGACACTGCTACTAGGCACAAAGTATTTCCTGGGCTAGATGCAGTTAAAAATTTGTAATTAGATACTCTCATTGGATGCTGAGAAAGCATTCCATAGAGTCTCCTGGCACGCCATACATGATTCTCTTAAAAAGCTTGGGGTAGGGGTCTAGGGGACCCTTTTATAGCCAAAATCACGGCCCTGTATCGCAATACGTCACCTAGGCTGAAGATAAATGGAACTGTATTACCCTGAGGGCTCGATTGCTACAGAGGTATTGCACCTCACCCAGAGGTGTGATATCTCACTCTCAGGTAAGGATGGAGTGTGGATCAGGACCCGACACCTGCATGCATTACACCACATTGCCGTGGGGCAGGGCGACCAATATGCCCCTGAGATGGGCACGACAGTCCCTGTCCCTGGCTGGAGTGGGGGGAGGGAACACTGAGGAAGGGGAACCCTGTAGTGCAGGAGCAGGGAGGAAGCAGTTCCTGGGTGCATTGAGAAGGGAGTATAAAAGGTGGGCACCATCTTAGTTCAGTGCAGAGAAGTCTGAGCAGAAGTGGCAGTGAGCAGGGGCTCTGCATGAGCTCTGCTCCGGAGTTGGGCCTAGTAACAGAGGCCCAGGCCTGGAAGAGGGAGAAGGAAGGAAGAGGAGCGGAGAAGGCTCCAGGAATGAGGAATGAAGGGATCCCAGGGGTGCGGATGGGCGAGTCGCCACCGCACGCCCGAATCCACCTGCGTGGAGGGGTCAGGCCAAAGGGGGAGACCGGTCCCCGAAACTAGTGGAGGCAGGAAACGACCCTCAGCTAGAAACCGGAGGCTGTGACATTTTATGTGGCGCAGCCCCTCGCTACACCCGCTAGGAAGGCACCACATAGGGTCAGGGAAACTGGCGCCAAGTTTACCAAGAGGAGGCCCGAGGCAGCCGGACAGAAGGGTTGGTAAGAAAGGCCAGACAAAGGACACACAAAGGGGGTCCTGTGAAGCGCTCCAAAGTTATCTGGGAGTTGTCTGAGCCCCTCACCTGGTGAGCACAGTACGACGTGGGCAGCCGTTACCTGCAGACGTGGTCTGGATAATAAGAACTGTGAGTAAAGGCCCTGGACTGCATCACTGACTCTGTGTCGTTACTGCTGCTGCCCTGCACCATCACCCCCATCCTCCGCATACACTGCCCTGAGGCTATACTCCTCCCGTGGGGAGTTATGCTACGCTCTGCTGCACCCACAACACCAGCCTCAGCGGTCTGCCCTGCAGCGGCGGTTCACTCTGACCGCAATCCACGGGTGGCGTAGTCGGACATTTAAACATCAAAACCACATAAATAGTTCCGCCACTGGTTTGACCACCCTGAGCCACGGAACCGGGTCGCCGCCACGAAGACTACAACCACCAGCATCCACCAAAAAGGGTCCGGCTCCGGGTGTCCCAAGGCCCAGGGGGTGCATCAGAACATTTTCATCACCTTTCACAATCACCAATGGGACAAGGCAGGGATGTCCTCTGTCCCCTGTCTTATACATTGTAGCGCCGGCGTCCCTGCCCTCTGTTAGGCAGGGACGCTGTTCCCCTCACCCCTCTGCTCCGAGCCCGGCGTCCTCCTCCCGCTCTGCTGGCAGCGTGCGCTCCTTCCCGGCCACTGTGCTTAGGGCGCGCGCGCGCGCGCTCCCTCCCTCTTATAGGGGCCGCGCGCGCCGTCCTAAGAAGTCCCCGGCCAATGGCCGGAGGACTTCACCATATATAAGGCACCTCCTCCAAAATGGAGGTGCCCGAGCAATGTTGTTGCACTGTTCACTACTCTGCTTCAGCCCTCAGGTTCCGTTGCCAGTTACCTGCCAGATTCCTGCCAGTTGCTGTCTGATTCCTGCCTGATATTCCGCTTACCTGCCTGCTAGCCTGAGGTCCGACGGTCTGCCTACCGACTCCTGTCAGTCTGTCTAAGGACCAGCTTGCCCGCTCACCTGGGAGCGCTCTTCTGCTACCTGCCTGCTAGCCTGAGGTCCGACGGTCTGCCCTCCAACTCCTGTCAGTCTGTCTATGGACCAGCTTGCCTGCTCACCTGGGAGCGCACATCTGCTACCTGCCTGCTAGCCTACCTGGAGGCTCCACCGTCACGTGCTGTGCCCACCTGCCATTCCAGAGACTCCTGCCCGCTCACCTGGGAGCGCACACCTGCTACCTGCCTGCTAGCCTACCTGGAGGCTCCGCCGTCACGTGCTGTGACCACCTGCCATTCCAGAGACTCCTGCCCGCTCACCTGGCAGCGCACACCTGTTACCTGCCTGCTTGCCTACCTGGAGGCTCCGCCGCCACGTGCTGTGACCACCTGCCATTCCAGAGACTCTCGCTTGCTCACCTGGGAGCACACATCTACCATCTGCCTGCTAGCCTACCTGGAGGCTCTGCCATCACAGGTCGTACCTACCCTTTACCCAGAGACTGCCCCGGTCACTTGCCGTGACCTCCTGCCCGTTCATCCAGAGACTGCCCCGGTCACTTGCCGTGACCTCCTGCCCGTTCATCCAGAGACTGCCCCGGTCACTTGCCGTGACCTCCTGCCCGTTCATCCAGAGACTGCCCCGGTCACTTGCCGTGACCTCCAGCCCGTTCACTCAGAGACTGTCCCGGTCACCTGCTGTGACTGCCTGCCCATCTTCCCTGGTCGCCACCCGCTCCTTTACAAGGACCGCCCCCTTGTATAGTAGCTCAGAGGTTCCGCCTCCCAGACCCGTTACAGTTTGCTCGGGCCATGGAACCCGGTGGCACCCAAGCTCCCTCACTCTCGGACCTGTGTCATGAACTGTCCCGTCAGAGGTCCCAACAGGAGTCCATCCTGGGTCACCTGCGGAATGTCAGTTCTCGCCTGGACACTCTGACTGCTCCACCAGCAACCACCGCCAGTGCCATGACTCGCAATCCGGCAGCTCCGCTGCCCACCAATACTATGGTATCCTACCCCGGACCCCGGCTTTCTGCACCTCCTCGCTTCGGAGGCGACTCCGCTCAGGCTCGGGGCTTTATAAATCAGTGCACCCTGCACTTTGAACTCCTGTCCCACCAGTTTAACTCTGACCGGGCCAAAATTGCCTTCATCATGTCCCATCTCACCGGTGAGGCCCTGGCCTGGCTAACTCCTCTATGGGAGAGAGGAGACCCTCTGGTGTCCGACTTGCCTGCCTTTCTCACGGCTTTCCGGAAAGTCTTCGACGAACCTGGACGGAAGACCTCATCCGCATCATCTCTGCTACGCCTCCGTCAGGGAAGTCTCACCGTGGGCCAATATGCCATACGGTTCCGTACCCTTGCCTCGGAGCTGGCCTGGGATAACGACGCTCTGGTATCTGTCTTCTGGGAGGGTCTGTCCGGCCGTATTAAAGATGAACTTGCCGGTCGAGACATTCCTACCACTCTCGATGACCTAATAACTCTTGCCACCCGGATTGACCTACGGTTCCAGGAGAGTGCCAAAGAAGTCACCCGTGAGAGGAGGTTTCCACGTCTAGCTCCTACTTTTCAGAAATCCGTCACTCCCTCCGTTTCTCCCCAGGTACACTCTCCTGAGCCTATGCAGGTCGACCAGACCAAGATGGTCAAAACCCGTCAGGACTTACGCCGTGCCGA
Source organism: Phyllobates terribilis (assembly GCF_046119375.1). NCBI lineage: Eukaryota > Metazoa > Chordata > Amphibia > Anura > Dendrobatidae > Phyllobates > Phyllobates terribilis. The sequence continues at coordinate 209,213,337 of NW_027362769.1, read as the reverse complement.
GGGGAGCTGCTTCTACTGTGGCAGTAAGGAGCACCGGATCCGTACCTGCCCGGAGAGGTCGGGAAACGCCTGTGTCTAGGTTTGCTCAGAGAGGTCGACCTAGACAAGAATAAATCCTCTCCATCTCTGCTGCTGTCAGTCTCAATTATCTGCGGGGAGAATCGTTTTTTCGAACTAGCCCAACTTGACTCTGGAGCGGCCGGGAATCTTATTTCACAGGCCCTGGTAGAAAAATACCGCATTCCCACCAAACCTCTGGCTATACCATTATCTGTCGCTGCTGTGGATGGGGGCCTCTTACCACGTCCCATCCAACTCATCACCGAATCCGTAACTCTGCAGGTGGGAATGCTGCATTCTGAGAGCATCTCTTTTCATGTTCTGCCTGGACTCTCTCACGCCCTCTTACTAGGTCTACCTTGGCTCCAGAGACATGCACCCGTGCTTGACTGGCAGACCGGAGAAGTCCTTCGCTGGGGACAGGACTGTCATAAGACTTGTTTGGTTCCTGTTCATCCCGCCCATCCTTCTCCTACCCCAACTAATCTACCTGGACTTCCGATTCCCTATTGGTCATTTGCTGATGTCTTTAATAAAAAGGAGGCAGAGACATTACCCCCTCATAGACCATACGACTGTCCTATCGACCTGTTACCCGGTGCTACGCCTCCCCGTGGGCGTATTTACCCATTGTCCGCTGCTGAGACCCGGTCGATGTCCGAATATGTTGAGGAGAATTTGGCCAGGGGATTCATCCGGAAATCTACCTCCCCGGCGGGAGCAGGCTTCTTTTTCGTAAAAAAGAAGGACGGCTCTCTCCGTCCCTGTATAGACTATATAGGCCTTAACCAGATCACGGTGAAGAATAAGTACCACCTTCCGCTCATTCCAGAATTATTTTATCGTCTGAGGGGGGCTAGAATCTTCACCAAACTGGACCTCCGTGGGGCGTACAACCTGGTCAGTATCCGTCAAGGGGATGAATGGAAGACTGCATTCAACACCCGGGACGGCCACTATGAATATCTGGTAATGCCCTTTGGTCTCTGTAACGCTCCTGCCGTCTTTCAAGAGTTGGTCAATGACATCTTCCGGGACCTTCTCTACTCCTGCGTAGTGGTGTACCTGGACGACATCTTGGTCTTCTCTCCGGATCTCCAGACTCACCGGAGAGACGTTCGTCAGGTCCTGCTCAGGCTCAGGCAGAATCACCTCTTCGCTAAATATGAGAAGTGCCTCTTTGAGCAGACCTCGCTTCCGTTTTTGGGCTACATTATTTCTCAGACCGGCCTACGAATGGATCCAGAGAAACTGTCTGCCATCGAGAAATGGCCCCGACCGGAGGGGTTGAAGGCCATTCAGCGGTTCCTGGGCTTCGCCAACTACTACCGCCTCTTCATACCGCACTTCTCTTCCCGGACTGCCCCAATTTCCGCGCTCACCCGTAAGGGTACTAATCCCAGAGAGTGGCCGCCCGAAGCAGAGGAGGCCTTTCTTTCCTTAAAACAGGCCTTCTCTTCCGCCCCGGTGCTGCATCGCCCAGATGGCAACAAGCAGTTCTTCCTGGAGGTTGACGCCTCCTCCTCTGGAGCCGGAGCGGTACTTACCCAAAAATCATCTTCCGGGAGAATGGTAACTTGTGGCTTCTTCTCCAAACTCTTCTCCTCTTCTGAACGCAACTATTCCATTGGAGATCGAGAGTTATTGGCCATCAAGCTGGCATTGGAGGAGTGGCGTTAACTGCTCGAAGGGGCTCTTCACCCGGTAATAATTTACACTGACCACAAGAACTTGGCTTACCTCCAGCATGCCCAGAGACTTAACCCGCGCCAAGCTCAGTGGTCCTTGTTTTTTGCTCGCTTTGATTTTATTCTTCATTTTCGCCCGGCTGACAAAAACATCAAGGCGGACACCTTATCCCGATCCTTTCTGGTGTCTGATCTCGAGGAAGAACCAAAACACATCATCGATCCCGCCAGAGTAATGCAGGTGGTTCCCGTGAGTCTAAATCGTCTCCCTCCCGGTAAGACGTTCGTATCAGTACCTGATCGGGAGAAGATCCTACACTGGGGTCACTCGTCTAAACTAGCTGGCCACGCCGGTCAGAAAAAGACCCTCCAGCTTATTACCCGGCACTACTGGTGGCCTACCCTGCACAAGGACGTAATAGACTTTGTTTCTGCCTGTGTGTCCTGCGCCCGCATCAAGGTTCCGAGACATCTGCCAGCCGGTCACCTCCTTCCGCTCCCAGTACCTGCTGCCCCCTGGCAGCATATAGCAATGGACTTTATAACTGATCTCCCCGTCTCTGCCGGTTGTACGGTCATTTTGGGTGGTCGCTGACCGCTTTTTCAAGATGGCTCATTTCGTTCCCCTGCCAGGCCTCCCGTCTGCACCCGAGCTGGCTAAAGACGTTATCCGCCACATCTTTCGTCTTCATGGCCTGCCCCTCCACATCGTGTCGGATCGTGGGGTACAGTTCACCTCACGCTTCTGGAGAGCCACTTGTAAACTGTTAGACGTCACCCTGGACTTCTCCTCCGCTTACCACCCACAGTCTAATGGTCAAGTGGAGCGGATCAATCAGAACCTGACCAGTTACCTCCGGCACTTCGTTAATGCCCACCATTCAGACTGGGTGGATCTCCTGCCATGGGCCGAATTTTCTTACAACAATCACGAGAGCGAATCTTCCTCCAAATCCCCGTTTTTTGTAGTCTTCGGTCCGCATCCTCGGATCCCATTTCCCGTCTCCACCTCGGTGGACAATCCGGCTGCGGAATCTCTTGTTAACAAATTTTCCTCCATATGGGAGAGTACCCGATCCGCACTCCTTCTGTCATCCGAGCGTATGAAAAGACATGCTGACAAAAAACGTCTGGATCCTCCTCAATTCCGTCCAGGGGATAAAGTCTGGCTCTCGTCCAAGTATGTCCGGCTCAAGATTCCTTCCTATAAGTTAGGGCCTCGGTTCATCGGTCCTCTGGAGGTCATCAGTCAGATCAACCCGGTGGCCTATAAATTGAAACTCCCGGCCAACTTGCGGATCCCTAACTCCTTCCATGTATCTCTCCTCAAACCTGTGGTACTTAACTCTTTTTCCAAGTCTACAGGTACGCCTCCTGCTCCGGTTTCCGCTGAAAACGAATTTGAGGTAGAGAACATTCTGGCCACCAAAAGGGTAAGAGGGAAGACCTTTTTTCTAGTAGATTGGAAGGGGTTTGGTCCTGAGGAGAGAACGTGGGAGCCCCGGGAGAACATCCATGCCCCTCTCATCCTAGCTAAATTTCTCTCTGGCCTAAAAAAGGGGGGGCCTAAAGGGGGGGGTACTGTAGCGCCGGCGTCCCTGCCCTCTGCTAGGCAGGGACGCTGTTCCCTTCACCCCTCTGCTCCGAGCCCGGCGTCCTCCTCCCGCTCTGCTGGCAGTGCTCGCTCCTTCCCGGCCATTGTGCTTAGGGCGCGCGCGCTCTCTCCCTCTTAAAGGGGCCGCGCGCACCGTCCTAAGGAGTCCCCGGCCAATGGCCGGAGGACTTCACCATATATAAGGCACCTCCTCCAAAATGGAGGTGCCCGAGCAATGTTGTTGCACTGTTCACTACTCTGCTTCAGCCCTCAGGTCCCGTTGCCAGTTACCTGCCAGATTCCTGCCAGTTGCTGTCTGATTCCTGCCTGATATTCCGCTTACCTGCCTGCTAGCCTGAGGTCCGACGGTCTGCCTACCGACTCCTGTCAGTCTGTCTAAGGACCAGCTTGCCCGCTCACCTGGGAGCTCTCTTCTGCTACCTGCCTGCTAGCCTGAGGTCCGACGGTCTGCCCTCCAACTCCTGTCAGTCTGTCTATGGACCAGCTTGCCTGCTCACCTGGGAGCGCACATCTGCTACCTGCCTGCTAGCCTACCTGGAGGCTCCGCCGTCACATGCTGTGACCACCTGCCATTCCAGAGACTCCTGCCCGCTCACCTGGGAGCGCACACCTGCTACCTGCCTGCTAGCCTACCTGGAGGCTCCGCCGTCACGTGCTGTGACCACCTGCCATTCCAGAGACTCCTGCCCGCTCACCTGGGAGCGCACACCTGTTACCTGCCTGCTTGCCTACCTGGAGGCTCCGCCGTCACGTGCTGTGACCACCTGCCATTCCAGAGACTCTCGCTTGCTCACCTGGGAGCACACATCTACCATCTGCCTGCTAGCCTACCTGGAGGCTCTGCCATCACAGGTCGTACCTACCCTTTACCCAGAGACTGCCCCGGTCATTTGCCGTGACCTCCTGCCTGTTCATCGAGAGACTGCCCCGGTCACTTGCCGTGACCTCCTGCCCGTTCATCCAGAGACTGCCCCGGTCACTTGCCGTGACCTCCTGCCCGTTCATCCAGAGACTGCCCCGGTCACTTGCCGTGACCTCCAGCCCGTTCACTCAGAGACTGTCCCGGTCACCTGCTGTGACTGCCTGCCCGTCTTCTCTGGTCGCCACCCGCTCCCTTACAAGGACCGCCCCCTTGTATAGTAGCTCAGAGGTTCTGCCTCCCAGACCCGTTACATACATCCTAGTGACGGAGCACCAGCTCTCATCAATTCGCCATAACCCCAATATTAGGTGGATTGAGGTGGGAGGCACCGAGTACAAGTGCTCTCTATTTGCTGATGATGTCCTAGTATATATCACTCAATCACATATATCCATCCATGCTGTTATGGCTGAAATAGATCACTTTGTTACATGGTCAAATTTTAAAATCAATGCAGCGAAGTCTGAGGCCCTCGATGTCTCCCTCCCCAAATCCATATAGGATTCCATCCAGTCCAACTTTCCCTTTGCCTGGCCCTCACAGGGTATCAAATACTTAGGAATTCCTATTCATAGAGACCTCTCCCATCTATGTTATCTTAATTTTGGGCCCTTTATTGAACAACTCCATACAGACTACGGTTGGCAAGTTAGAACTGTAAGATTCACTACGTGAACCACTGGTGTTTTGTGGAAAAGCACATGTACACTGTGTTCCAAATTATTATGCAAAAAGTGTTTAGGAGTGATAAGGGAAGAATTTGTTTGTTTGTCAGTTAAACTCATTGATGGTGATGTGTGTCAGGGCTCTTTATATCACTGTAAGCAATTGCAGACACCTGTGCTAATTAGTTTGGCAGGTGTGTCCAATGAAAGGCAAGACTACTTAAGAAGGCTGTCTCACATTATTAAGCAGCCTACATTTTCTGCCAAAATGGGAAAGAAAAAGGATGTGTCGGCTGCTGAGAAGCAACAAATTGTGGAGTGTTTAGGTCAAGGCATGACTGCAATCAACATTGTGCGATGATCAGGATGAAGTGTCTTGGCAATCAAGAAGTATGTAGCTGATTCACAGTACACACGTGTGCGTGCTGATAAGGGCAAATTGAGGACTCTTTCCTACAGGCAATTACGTCAGGTTAAAAGAGCAGCGGCAAAAAAGCCTTGTCATAGCAGCAGACAAGTTTTTGAAGCTGCTGGTGCCTCCAACGTCCCCCGAACAACAAGATGCAGGGTCCTTCAGAGGTTTGCAGCTGTGCATACGCCATCCTGTCGACCTCCTCTATCCACTTCACACAAGCAGAAACGGCTCCAGTGGGCTAAGCATTACATGAAGACTAATTTCAAAACTGTTTTGTTCACGGATGAGTGCCGTGCAGCGCTCGATGGTCCAGATGAATGGAGTGGAGGATGGCTGGTTGATGGATACCCCACGCAAACACGGCTACAGCGCCAACAAGGAGGAGGTGGAGTAATGTTTTGGGCTGGAATCATGGGGAGAGAGATTGTCAGCCCCTTTAGGATCCCTGAAGGCGCTAAAGATGAACTCCATAATGTATGTGGATTTTCTCAAACAGCACTTCCTGCCATGGTTCAAGAAGAAGAACCTTGTATTTCACAGCAAGATAATTTTTTTGTATGATAATGCACCATCTCATGCTGCACATAAAACATCTTCATCTCTGGCTGATATGGGCATAAAAGGGGACAAACTTATGGTGTGACCCCCATGCTCCCCTGACCTCTACCCCATTGAGAACCTCTGGAGCATCATCAAAAGGAGTGTCTATGATGGCGGGAGGCAGTTCACATCTAAGCCACTGCTCTGGGAGGGTATTCTGTCCTCATGCAAAACAATTGAAGCAGAAACCATCCAAAACCTGACAAATTCAATGGACGAGAGAGTTCAGAAGCTCCTTTCGAACAAGGGGTCCTATGTGAAAATGTAACATCACCTAGAATAAAGTTTTGAGTTGAAAACTGTTTGATTTCAGTTTCTAATAACCTGCTAATGCTTATAATTTCAAAAATGACCATTTTTTTGGTCTTTATTAAAATGAAAAGGTTGATCGAAAAGTTTGGGGGATCTAAGAGTGTGGCAACCCAGTAGTCATGATTACTTCGAATTCTGACAATATGAGGGTCATGTTGCAGGTAGTGCAGCAAGAAGGCACTTATGTGTCTTGCGCATCTCGGAGCCCCAAAATTATTTTCCGGGCTAGATGCAGCTAAAAATTATTATTCATTTTAAATCTGGTGGAGCTTAGTATAGATGGCCTAATAGGATCAGTGCTGCACACTGCTACAAAGCCCAAATTATTTTCCAGCCAAGATACAGATAAACATGATTTGTAATTTTAAATCTGGTGGAGCTTATTATAGATGGCCTAATAGAATCAGTGCTGCACACTGCTACAAAGCCCAAATTATTTTCCAGCCAAGATACAGATAAACATGATTAGTAATTTGAAAGCTTAAAACGGTTGGTAGGGTGATTTTAACCAATCATCAAGCTTATACTCTCCCCAGGATGACACAGGGGTAGAAAAGTCGTTTCGGATCCATGATTTGTTCATCTTTATGAACGTGAGTCTGTCTACATTATTAGTGGAGAGCCGCGTGCGCTTATCTGTCAGCACACCACCAGCAGCGCTGAACACACGTTCAGACAGAACGCTGGCTGCGGGGCATGACAAGATCTCCAAGGCGTAAGTGGCTAGCTCCGGCCATTTATCCAGATTGGAAGCCCAAAAAGAGCAAGGGTCCAGTGACACAGTCATGGCTTCAATGTCTACTTGGAGATACTCCTGTACCATCGTCTCTAGGCGTTGACTATGTGTCAGACTTCTTGTCTCCTGTGGCCTTGCAAAGGATGGGCTAAAAAAGTGGTGAAATGATTCCGCAAAATTGATGTTACCAGCAGATACTGTGGTTCTGTTGCGGTTTGAGTGCTGAACACTTGACGGTCCCACGGTTGGCAAGTTGGAACTGTGAGATTCACTACGTGCACCACTGGTGTTTTGTGGAAAAGCACATGTAAGATTCTGCAACAGTCTCTGCTGATACTCCTGCATGCGTGCATCCCTTTCTATGGCAGGAATAATTTCGGCAAATTTACTTTTGTACCGGGGATCTAACAGTGTGGCAACCCAGTAGTCAGGATTATTTCTAATTCTCACAATTCGAGGGTCATGTTGCAGGTAGTGCAGCAAGAAGGCACTCATGTGTGTTGCGCATCCAGAAGCACCAAGTCCCTGTTGTGTTGGTGGCGAGGTAACAATCATGCTTCCTTCCTCTGTCCTCTCCCCCCAACCTCGCACAACAGAAATGTGATCAAGGTCTCCCTCATCTGATGAGTCTTCCATCAGTTCGTCCTCCACTTCTTCCTGGGCTCCTGCACCTTCCTCACTAGTTTGGCTGCTACCATGCGCCCTGGTAAAACCATCTCCCCCACCCTCACATGCCTGCCGCCTTGGTGCTGCCGACCGTCTGGACTTTGCAGATGTTAGCCCTTCCGCATACAACTCCTCCTCCTCTACTTCCTCCACCCCCTCTTGTGCCACCACCTGACTCCAAATTCTGTTTAACATGTGCTCCAGCATGTAAATCACCGGAATAGTCATGCTGATAATGGCATCGTCAGCACTAAACATCTTCGTCGCCATTTCAAAACTGTGCAGAAGGGTGCATAGGTCCCTGATCTGAGACCACTCCTCCAGCGTGATTTGCCCCACCTCTGGATCATTGCACCAGGGCTTGTCAGTGCTGCCACAGTCGCTGCAACATGTGCAGAGTTGAATTCCACCGGGTAGGCACATCGCATTTTAGCCGGTGAAGTGGCAGGCCCAACGACTTCTGTAGAGATGTAAGTCGCTGAGCTGCGGGATGCGAACGGCGGAAGTGAGCACACAGCGACCGTGCCCTCTGCAGAAGTCCATCTAGTCTGGGATAGTGGGCTAAAAATTGCTGGACAACCAGGTTCAACACGTGAGCCATACAAGGCACGTGTGGGACATTGCCCCGGCGAAGGGCCGCACCCAGGTTTGCAGCATTGTCGCACACGGCCGGTCTGTGAGGAAGATGCAGGCGGACATGTTAGGTTGCCTTGATCCAAAGGTGGTGCTATCGATGTCTTACAGCGCTCAACACCAGCTGGTGTTACCACCTCCAAAGAAAATGATGACCTGCCAATCACGCTGGCTGTTGCGGGTAAAGAGGTGGCAGGTCTGCGCCCCAAAACAGGTGTGACTGCTGTCCCCCCAGTCACAGAGGATGAAGAGGCCACGGATGCACAAGATATGGCAGACGGCGGTTGGCCCGGCCGGCTAGGCCGCATTGTAGCACACTGAGCTTCCCACTGCAACTTATGCTTCATGTCCATGTGCCGGTTCATGCATGAAGTACTCAAACTATGTATTTTTTGGCCTCTACTTAGCTTTTGCTGACAAATGTTACAGATAACACGAGTTGGGTCATCTTTATCGATCTGAAAAAATGCCCAGGCTATGCAAGGCTTAGCACCCATGCGACCTGAAGAGCCACCACGACTTGTGGTGAGAGGCAGAGTTGTGTTTGAGGATGCAGTTGTTGACGTGCTTCCAGTACTACGTCTCTGTCCAGGAAGGCGCAACCTGACCTCGTCGTCACTAGCATCTTCCTCCACCTCCTCTGCTGACCTCATCTCTTGGCTGACTGTGGGTTGACAGTAAGTGGGATCTCCAACCTCATCATCATCACCCTGTGCGTTATCACACCCGTCGTCCTCAGAGCCAACCTGTTCCTGCCCTGACAAAAAACTAAAGTTGTCGCTCCAATCAGGTATTTGAGTCTCATCATCGTATTCCTCATTGTCTCCACCAACAGGAGTTACAGTTTGGGAATGAGGGTCTACATTATGGTCAGAACCTTCTGCGTCTGGTCCTGGATCCGACTCATAAAGATTCTGGGCATCAGTGCAGATCATTTCCTCATCTGGATTCACAGAAGCGCTGGAGTCGACCTCTGATTCCCAGGCTATAGTATGAGTAAACAGCTCTGCAGACTCAACCATCTGTTCTACCTCATACTCAGACGGGCAGCTGGAGATTTGGGAGCTGTGAGGAAGCAAGTGCGATTGGGGTGACACCTTTGAGGACTGGAGTATTTGTGATGTTGAAGTTGATGTGGAGGAGAGCCCACTTAAAGGAGCACTTGATATCCGTTGAAGCACCTGCTGTTTTTGTGCCTCATCTGGAATTTGTAGCGATTGGCGTGGCCGTAAGAAAGGGATCTTATCACATTGTCCGCTAAAAGAAGTAGACATTTTAGTTTGGCTGGAAGATGGTCTTTCTTCTGCAGATGTTACTGTTGCTTTAACACCTACCCCACGGACACAACCTTTTTTCCCCTTCCCAACACGCCTATTCCCCTTTCCACCAGCAGCAGGCCTTTTTCCACTCATTTTGGTGGTTAACTAATTCACAACTCTGGAGTTGTTTGCACAAAAAAACAATGGATGGGAACCGAGCAGAGCTGAGTGGCCAAACTGTGGTATTAGGCCAAAACTATTGGCTGGGTTAGATGCAGAAAAAAATTATATTCGATTTGCAACCTGATGGAGGTCAGTATAGATGGACTAATAGAACAAGTCCCACACACAGCTAGAAGCCCAAATATTTTTTCAGAGATAGATGCAGAAAAAAAATATATTTAGTTTGCAACCTGATGGAGGTCAGTATAGATGGACTAATAGAGAAAGTCCCACACACTGCTAGAAGGCCAAATATTTTTTCAGAGCTAGATGCAGATAAAAATTATTTTTAATTTGCAACCTGATGGAGGTCAGTATAGATGGACTAATAGAGAAAGTCCCACACACTGCTAGAAGGCCAAATATTTTTTCAGAGCTAGATGCAGAAAAAAAATATTTTTTCAGAGGTAGATGAAGATAAAAATTATTTTTAATTTGCAACCTGATGGAGGTCAGTATAAATGGACTAATAGAGAAAGTCCCACACACTGCTAGAAGGCCAAATATTTTTTCAGAGCTAGATGCAGATAAAAATTATTTTTAATTTGCAACCTGATGGAGGTCAGTATAGGTGGACTAATAGAGAAAGTCCCACACACTGCTAGAAGGCCAAATATTTTTTCAGAGCTAGATGCAGAAAAAAATTATATTCAGTTTGCAACCTGATGGAGGTCAGTATAGATGGACTAATAGAACAAGTCCCACACACAGCTAGAAGCCCAAATATTTTTTCAGAGGTAGATGCAGATAAAAATTATTTTTAATTTGCAACCTGATGGAGGTCAGTATAGATGGACTAATAGAGAAAGTCCCACACACTGCTAGAAGGCCAAATATTTTTTCAGAGCTAGATGCAGATAAAAATTATTTTTAATTTGCAACCTGATGGAGGTCAGTATAGATGGACTAATAGAAAAAGTCCCACACACTGCTAGAAGGCCAAATATTTTTTCAGAGCTAGATGCAGAAAAAAATTATATTCAGTTTGCAACCTGATGGAGGTCAGTATAGATGGACTAATAGAACAAGTCCCACACACAGCTAGAAGCCCAAATATTTTTTCAGAGGTAGATGCAGATAAAAATTATTTTAAATTTGCAACCTGATGGAGGTCAGTATAGATGGACTAATAGAGAAAGTCCCACACACTGCTAGAAGGCCAAATATTTTTTCAGAGCTAGATGCAGATAAAAATTATTTTTAATTTGCAACCTGATGGAGGTCAGTATAGATGGACTAATAGAAAAAGTCCCACACACTGCTAGAAGGCCAAATATTTTTTCAGAGCTAGATGCAGATAAAAATTATTTTTAATTTGCAACCTGATGGAGGTCAGTATAGATGGACTAATAGAAAAAGTCCCACACACTGCTAGAAGGCCAAATATTTTTTCAGAGCTAGATGCAGAAAAAAATTATATTCAGTTTGCAACCTGATGGAGGTCAGTATAGATGGACTAATAGAACAAGTCCCATACACAGCTAGAAGCCCAAATATTTTTTCAGAGGTAGATGCAGATAAAAATTATTTTTAATTTGCAACCTGATGGAGGTCAGTATAGATGGACTAATAGAGAAAGTCCCACACACTGCTAGAAGGCCAAATATTTTTTCAGAGCTAGATGCAGATAAAAATTATTTTTAATTTGCAACCTGATGGAGGTCAGTATAGATGGACTAATAGAGAAAGTCCCACACACTGCTAGAAGGCCAAATATTTTTTCAGAGCTAGATGCATAAAAAAATTATATTCAGTTTGCAACCTGATGGAGGTCTGTATAGATGGATTAATAGAACAAGTCCCACACACAGCTAGAAGCGCAATATTTTTTCAGAGGTAGATGCAGAAAAAAAATATATTCAGTTTGCAACCTGATGGAGGTCTGTATAGATGGATTAATAGAACAAGTCCCACACACAGCTAGAAGCCCAATATTTTTTCAGAGGTAGATGCAGAAAAAAAATATATTCAGTTTGCAACCTGATGGAGGTCAGTATAGATGGACTAATAGAAAAAGTCCCACACACTGCTAGAAGGCCAAATATTTTTTCAGAGCTAGATGCAGAAAAAAGTTATATTCTGTTTGCAACCTGATGGAGGTCAGTATAGATGGACTAATAGAACAAGTCCCACACACAGCTAGAAGCCCAAATATTTTTTCAGAGGTAGATGCAGATAAAAATTATTTTTAATTTGCAACCTGATGGAGGTCAGTATAGATGGACTAATAGAGAAAGTCCCACACACTGTTAGAAGGCCAAATATTTTTTCAGAGCTAGATGCAGATAAAAATTATTTTTAATTTGCAACCTGATGAAGGTCAGTATAGATGGACTAATAGAGAAAGTCCCACACACTGCTAGAGGGCCAAATATTTTTTCAGAGCTAGATGCAGAAAAAAATTATATTCAGTTTGCAACCTGATGGAGGTCAGTATAGATGGACTAATAGAACAAGTCCCACACACAGCTAGAAGCCCAATATTTTTTCAGAGGTAGATGCAGAAAAAAAATTATTTTTAATTTGCAACCTGATGGAGGTCAGTATAGATGGACTAATAGAGAAAGTCCCACACACTGCTAGAAGGCCAAATATTTTTTCAGAGCTAGATGCAGAAAAAAATTATATTCAGTTTGCAACCTGATGGAGGTCAGTATAGATGGACTAATAGAACAAGTCCCACACACAGCTAGAAGCCCAAATATTTTTTCAGAGGTAGATGCAGATAAAAATTATTTTTAATTTGCAACCTGATGGAGGTCAGTATAGATGGACTAATAGAATGATGCTATGCCCAAAAGATTTTGCTTCACTAGGTGCAGTAAAAAAATTGGTATTCTATACACATGTGGTATATCTTGCAACACAGATAGGCTACTCCACTGACTAACACACTCTGCAATAGGCCAAAAAGGATTAGCTTTGCTAGATTCAGCCAAATGCTGTGAAAAAAACTTACACAGCACTGGCACAGACCTGCCTGGCAAAAACTGATAGGAACTGATGTAACCTAGTCCTGAAAAGGACTGCAATTACAATTAGTCTTTACTCCCACAATCTATCTATTTAAGAGCACAGACCTGCCTGATAAAAGTCGTAGGAAATGCTGTAACCTAGTCCTTAAAAGGACTGCAATCACAACTATTCCCTACTCCCAAGCTATCTGTAGATTTGTGCGAAAATTGGCTTGAAATTAACAAGGTATAGCGCACAGAGCAACAGCGGTGCCGTCTAACACGCAGCTGCAGCAGTGAGAAAATGGTGGCGACGGGGAAAATGGCTTGGTCTTATAGGGCAAGGACATGTGACATACACTGCCAATGACACATGCCCTTGCTTGTGTGAAAAACAGCAGTTCGCTCCGTGTGTGCGCTGCTGATAGGCTGACAGACTGCACCTCCCCACTGCAAATGCGGGAAAGAGAAAAAAAAATGGAGATCTTCATTATTCCTGCAGAGATCCATCCCCTGCCCCTCCCCCCACCCCGCTGTACACTCAAACTGCGAATTAACATTCATTTTCATCATTACTGAGAAAAAATCCAGTTATGATTTTGGTGCACGAACAGTTATCGAACATAACCTCGAACAGCCGAATTTTTCTCAAATCGTTCGTGTTCGCCGAACGGCTCGAACACCGCCCAAAACAGCTCGAATTTGAGATTGGCGAACAGTTCGAGTAGAACAACGCTCATCTCTATTAACAAGACGGTTTTAATGCCCCTTGGAAAAGTGGTGGAGGTCACAGTTGCTTAACAAGATGGTTTTAATGTCCCTCGAAAGAGACGTGGAGGTCACAGTAGCTTAACAAAACTGTTTTAATGCCCCTCGGAAGAGACGTGGAGGTCACAGTAGGTTAACAAGATGGTTTTAATGCCCCTCGGAAGAGACGTGGAGATCACAGTAGCTTAACAAGACGGTTTTAATGCCCCTCGGAAGAGACGTGGAGGTCCCAGTAGCTTAACAAGACGGTTTTAATGCCCCTTTGAAAAGTGGTAGAGGTCACAGTAGCTTAACAAGATGGTTTTAATGCCCCTTGGAAAAGTGGTAGACGTCACAGTAGCTTAACAAGACGGTTTTAATGCCCCTTGGAAAAGTGGTGGAGGTCACAGTAGCTTAACAAGACGGTTATAATGCCCCTCGAAAGAGATGTGGAGGTCACAGTAGCTTAACAAGACGGTTTTAATGCCCCTCGGAAGAGACGTGGATGTCACAGTAGCTTAACAAGACGGTTTCAATGCCCCTCGGAAGAGATGTGGAGGTCCCAGTAGCTTAACAAGACGGTTTTAATGCCCCTTGGAAAAGTGGTGGAGGTCACAGTAGCTTAACAAGACGGTTTTAATGCCCCTTGGAAAAGGGGTGGAGGTCACATTAGCTTAACAAGACGGTTTTAATGCCCCTTGGAAAAGTGGTGGAGGCCACAGTAGCTTAACAAGACGGTTTTAATGCCCCTTGGAAAAGTGGTGGAGGTCACAGTAGCTTAACAAGGCGGTTATAATGCCCCTCGAAAGAGATGTGGAGGTCACAGTAGCTTAACAAGACGGTTTTAATGCCCCTCGGAAGAGATGTGGATGTCACAGTAGCTTAACAAGACGGTTTCAATGCCCCTCGGAAGAGATGTGGAGGTCCCAGTAGCTTAACAAGATGGTTTTAATGCCCCTTGGAAAAGTGTTGGAGGTCACAGTAGCTTAACAAGACGGTTATAATGCCCCTTGGAAAAGTGGTGGAGGTCACATTAGCTTAACAAGACGGTTTTAATGCCCCTTGGAAAAGTGGTGGAGGCCACAGTAGCTTAACAAGACGGTTTTAATGCCCCTCGGAAGAGACGTGGAGGTCCCAGTAGATTAACAAGACAATTTTAATGCCCCTTGGAAAAGTGGTAGATGTCACAGTAGCTTAACAAGACTTTTTTAATGCCCCTTGGAAAAGTGGTGGAGGTCACAGTAGCCTAACAAGACGGTTATAATGCACCTCGAAAGAGATGTGGAGGTCACAGTAGCTTAACAGGACGGTTTTAATGCCCCTCGGAAGAGACGTGAAGGTCACAGTAGCTTAATAAGACGGTTTTAATGCCCCTCGGAAGAGACGTGGAGGTCCCAGTAGCTTAACAAGATGGTTTTAATGCCCCTCGGAAGAGACGTGGAGGTCCCAGTAGCTTAACAAGATGGTTTTAATGTCCCTTGGAAAAGTGGTGGAGGTCGCAGTAGCTTAACAAGATGGTTTTAATGTCCCTCGAAAGAGACGTGGAGGTCACATTAGCTTAACAAAACTGTTTTAATGCCCCTCGGAAGAGACGTGGAGGTCACAGTAGGTTAACAAGATGGTTTTAATGCCCCTCGGAAGAGACGTGGAGATCACAGTAGCTTAACAAGACGGTTTTAATGCCCCTCGGAAGAGACGTGGAGGTCCCAGTAGCTTAACAAGACGGTTTTAATGCCCCTTTGAAAAGTGGTAGAGGTCACAGTAGCTTAACAAGATGGTTTTAATGCCCCTTGGAAAAGTGGTAGACGTCACAGTAGCTTAACAAGACGGTTTTAATGCCCCTTGGAAAAGTGGTGGCGGTCACAGTAGCTTAACAAGACGGTTTTAATGCCCCTCGAAAGAGATGTGGAGGTAACAGTAGCTTAACAAGACGGTTTTTATGCCCCTCGGAAGAGACGTGGATGTCACAGTAGCTTAACAAGACGGTTTCAATGCCCCTCGGAAGAGATGTGGAGGTCCCAGTAGCTTAACAAGACGGTTTCAATGCCCCTTGGAAAAGTGGTGGAGGTCACAGTAGCTTAACAAGACGGTTTTAATGCCCCTTGGAAAAGGGGTGGAGGTCACATTAGCTTAACAAGACGGTTTTAATGCCCCTTGGAAAAGTGGTGGAGGCCACAGTAGCTTAACAAGACGGTTTTAATGCCCCTTGGAAAAGTGGTGGAGGTCACAGTAGCTTAACAAGACGGTTATAATGCCCCTCGAAAGAGATGTGGAGGTCACAGTAGCTTAACAAGACGGTTTTAATGCCCCTCGGAAGAGATGTGGATGTCACAGTAGCTTAACAAGACGGTTTCAATGCCCCTCGGAAGAGATGTGGAGGTCCCAGTAGCTTAACAAGACGGTTTTAATGCCCCTTGGAAAAGTGTTGGAGGTCACAATAGCTTAACAAGACGGTTATAATATCCCTTGGAAAAGTGGTGGAGGTCACATTAGCTTAACAAGACGGTTTTAATGCCCCTTGTAAAAGTGGTGGAGGCCACAGTAGCTTAACAAGACGGTTTTAATGCCCCTCGGAAGAGACGTGGAGGTCCCAGTAGCTTAACAAGACGATTTTAATGCCCCTTGGAAAAGTGGTAGATGTCACAGTAGCTTAACAAGACGGTTTTAATGCCCCTTGGAAAAGTGGTGGAGGTCACAGTAGCCTAACAAGGCGGTTATAATGCACCTCGAAAGAGATGTGGAGGTCACAGTAGCTTAACAGGACGGTTTTAATGCCCCTCGGAAGAGACGTGAAGGTCACAGTAGCTTAATAAGACGGTTTTAATGCCCCTCGGAAGAGACGTGGAGGTCCCAGTAGCTTAACAAGATGGTTTTAATGCCCCTCGAAAGAGACGTGGAGGTCCCAGTAGCTTAACAAGATGGTTTTAATGTCCCTTGGAAAAGTGGTGGAGGTCGCAGTAGCTTAACAAGATGGTTTTAATGGCCCTTTGAAGAGCCATACAGTACAGCATCTTAAAAATATTATTCCCATTATTGGGGATTGGGACTCCCACAGTCTTTGCTAATGCCTTCCAAGCAAAAGCTGACAAAAATAAGGACGGAGGAACTTTCATTAATGGCAACACGTACCACGGTCACCCTTGTGGTATAGTGGTGGTGGAGGCTGGGGATAAGGAGAAGATCATAAAACAGCCGAAATTAGGAAGCGTATACCCATGTGTGGGTATGAAGCGGTGCATGTTAATACACCTCCCGAAATAACACAATGGATTTGACTTTATGTTACTCTGCTGTCATTTGGTGGTGATGAGAAGTCTGGCCCAATCCAGCACTTGTTCATTTTGATAAGGGTCAGCTTGTCAGCATTGTTAGTTGACAGGTGAGTGCGCTTATCAGTTATAATTCCCCCAGCGGCACTAAAAACACGCTCCGATAACACGCTAGCGGCAGGGCAAGCCAGGACCTCCAAGGCGTACAGAGCGAGTTCATTCCAAGTGTCCAGCTTGGATACCCATTAATTAAAAGGCACAGAGGAATCACGGAGGATGCTGGTACGGTCGGCAAGGTACTCCCTCACCATCTTTTGAAACTTTTCACTCCTTGTGAGAGTACCCCACGCCTCAGGGTCTATCCGAAGGGAGGTTCTGAGAAAACTGTCCCAGAACGTTGACAGTGTTCCCCTGCCTCTGCTGGATTGTAGTTGCGTCTCTCTCGCATGTATGCCTTGGTTGGGCAACGAACTGTGACCTCTGCCACTAGCGTGTTCAGATGGGAATTTTTTTTAACAGTTCTGCAGCAAGGGCCCTCTGGTACTGCCCCATTTTTGTAGACCTCTGCACCTCAGGAATAAGAGAGTGAAAGTTCTCCTTGTAGCGGGGTGTCTAAAAGTGTCACCAACCAGTAATGACTGTCACCCAACATTTTGTCAACGCGAGGGTCACAGTTAAGGCAGCGTAACATAAAGTCAGCCATGCGTGCCAGACTAGTAACGGGCGAGACTTCCGTGTCCTCACCAAGATGACGACTGCCTATGCTCTCCTCCTCCTCCTCCTCCCCCCTGTCCTCAGGCCACCCACTCTGAACCGACGGTATGACAGTTGTATAGGTACTACCATCTACAGCGCATGATGCAAGCTCCTGTTCTTCCTCCTCCTCCTCCTCTCCCTCATTGTCCCCAATGCACGTTGGGATGAGATGAGGCTGGGCTGTGTGTAATTGACCGCTACGGCTTCTTGAACCATCTCATCATACTCTGGCTGCAATGCCTCCTCTTTAATTCTCTGCAGAGAGCGTTGCAAAAGACAGACAAGTGGAATGCTGATGCTAATGATGGCTTCATCGCCATTCACCATCTTGGTGGACTCCTCAAAGTTTGTCAAGATGGTACATATGTCAGACATCCAGGTCCACTCCTGAGGTCTTATGTGTGGAGTCTGACCTGAATATCGACGGCCTTGTTGTAGCTGGTACTCCACAACTGCTCTCTTCTGCTCACAAATCCTTTGCAACATGTGGAGGGTAGAGTTCCAACATGTGGGGACATCACACACCAGTCGGTGTGACGGAAGCTGCAAACGCTGCTGCAACACAGCAAGGACGGCGGAAGCTGTAGCCGACTTGCGAAAATGAGCTGACAGGTGGCTTACTTTGACGAGCAGATCTGGCAACTCGGGGTACGATTTAAGAAACCGCTGAACCATGAGGTTAAGCACATGAGCCAGGCATGGTACGTGTGTGATCTTGCCTCACCTCAGAGCCGCCACCAGGTTACGGCCATTGTCACACACGACCATGCCTGGATGTAGGTTCAGCGGTCTCAGCCACAGATCTGCCTGCTCTTTCACAGCTGTCCACAGCTCACAAGCAGTGTGAGGTTTCTCACCTAAGCTTATGAGTTTCAGCACAGCCTGTTGCCGCTTGGCGGAGGCAGTACTGCAGTGCTTCCAGCTTGTAACTGATGTGGTGATATCTGAGATGGAGGCTGAACATGAGGAGGAGGAGGAGGATGATGCGCAGGAGCTGTACACTGTGGGGGCAACTCTGACTGACATAGGGCCCGCAATCCTCAGTGTCGGGAGGATGTGTTCCGTCCCAATGTCTGACTGGGTCCCGGCTTCCTCTATGTTTAACCAGTGTGCCGTCAGGGAGATGTACCGTCCCTGGCCACAAGCACTTGTCCACGTGTCCATTTTAAGGTGGACTCTCCCAGTAACTACGTTGTTGAGGGCACGGCAGATGTTTTGGGACATGTGCTTGTGTAGTGCGGGGATGGCACACCGGGCAAAATAGTGTCGGCTGGGGACTGAGTACCGAGGGATGGCCACCGCCATAAGGTTGCGGAAGGATTCTGTCTCCACCAGCCTGAAATGCAGCATTTCCAACGCAAGCAGTCGTGAAATGTGCGAATTTAGGACTGTGGTCTGTGGGGCGTTAGCTGCGAATTTCCGCTTTCATTCAAAGGTCTGGGATATGGACAATTGAACGCTGCGGTGGGACGTGGACGTTGATGCTGTTTCTTGAGAAACTGCCTTAACAAGTGAAGACTGAGAGGAGGGGGCATCTTTGCATGCAGTATGGACAGGGGATTGCCTTGCACACACAACAGGGGGTTCTATTGCATGCACAACAGCGGAAGAAGCAGTGGTGACACCCGCTGACACTGGTTGTGGACCCTGGAGTTCGCCCCACAAAGTCGGGTGCTTTGCTGCCATGTGCCTGATCATGCTGGTGGTGGTCAGGCTGGTAGTTTTGTCACCCCTGCTGATGCTGACATGACAGGTGGTACAAATGGCCTTTTTGGGGTTATCAGCAGAGTCTTTAAAAAAATTCCAGACTCTGGAAGACCTACAGGTTGTACTGGCAACGTCCCTCGTGTTGGTGTTACGGGGAACTGTTGCCTGCCTTCTGTGTTCGGCCACCACACTGCTTCTTCCTGCCTGTTGGGGTAGTCTGCCTCCTTCACCCTGTGTGCTGCTGGCCTCGCTCTGCATGTCCTCCTGCCATTTTGGGTCAGTTACTAGATCATCCACCACCTCCTCATCTACCACTTGCTCACCACGATCCTCCTCCTCACTTCCTGGCAATTGTGTCTCGCCATCATTCACCTCTTGTGACAAATTGCCAGCGTCGACTTCTTGTGGCCGTGGCTGTTCAAATATTTGGGCATTGCTACATGGGATCTCCTCTTCCACCACTTCAAGCGGAGCAGGCGAGGGGCACAAATCAGGAAATAGACCAGTGAACAGCTCTTCAGAGTGTCCAAGTGTGGGATCAGTTGCTGTCTGACGACACTCGGCATGGTGGGAGGAAGGAGCATCAGGGTGAGGAGGAGTATGCGGTCGAGACTCACGGCTACTAAGATTTGACCGTGTGGAAGACAGACTGGAGGTGGTGGTGCCCAGGTGACTGGAAGTATTATCTGCTATCCAATTAATAACCTGTTCACCCTGATCAGTTCGCAATAGTGGTGTTGTAGTGTGCTTCCCTAGTAATTCGGTCAAGAAGTGGGAGCGAGAAGATGTGGCTGTTGGTTGTGGCACATTTTCACCTTGGCCACGGCCCCGTCCTCTGCACGCACCATCACCAGAACGTCCAGTTCCACGTCCCTTGCCACGCGCCTTGCCCATTGTAAAGGAAGTAAAATAGCTTATACTCGCACTATCAATGGAAAAAGGGTAATAAAAAGTAGATTAGAACCGTGGAAGAGGAAAACCACATTTCTATTTCTCTGGCCTACACCCGACTCTTTCAAACAATCTGAACAAACAGAGAGGACTATTGCTGTTTTTCTTTACGGAAAAAATAACAAAAGCTGGATAAAAGAGATTTTTTACCGTGGAACGGCAAAACCACAGTTATAATTTACTGGTGTATACCAGACTTTTTTAAATATGTATATTTGCGGCTGAACAGTGAGCGACACACTCAAACTGTTTATTTTAGATACAAATGGCCCAAAAGTGGATAATACAGAGGTTTGAACCGTGGAACTGCAAAACCACACTTCTGTTTCTCTGGCCTACACAAGACTATTTTCAACAGATATATTTTTTATCTGAACTGTCACAGACACACTTTTTTTTCTTTTTTTTTGGGGGGGGGGGACACCAAAAGGTTAATAAGACGGGTATTTGTACAGTGTGAAGGAGGAAAAAAAAATAGGATTTAGATGAAAAAAAAGGATTTTTCCTGGCCCCCGAGACCTGGAGCTAAGTTCAGCAATTTCAGCAACAGGAGCACACAGGACTGTAATGCAGCTTTTTCTGGTATAACCACTGCGTCTCCTATACAGCCTGCCTGCCTGCCTGATATCTGGGATGGATATTAGTCCTAAGAAGGACTGTTTGTTTGATCTGGCAGCCTTTACAGACCCTACACTAACTATTTCGCAGGATATATCTCTCCCTAAATCAGCAGCGCTGTCCCTACACTGTCTGATCCCAGCCATCTGTGTCCAAGATGGCGGCGCTCGGTTTTAAATACTCGAGGTGATGCTGTGCGGCCAGCCAATCAATGTAATGCCCACACACAACATGGCTGCAGCATTACAGTGACTGGATGGCAATCCATGCATGTTCATTGGCTCTGTAAGGAGCGCCAAACATGCAGGGCAGAGACCCGAGCTCCCTCCCGAGTAACCCGGAAATGCTTGGTGCTCGCCGAACATCCCGAGTAGCGCGATGCTCGGGCGAGTACCGAGCAGTGTCGAGCAATTCGCTCAACGCTAACCTGCACGCAACCTCCGATCCTCACAAGATCTCCTTCTCTGCTCCCCTCTTTTCTCCTCTTTCCACAATCGCATACAAGATTTCTCCCGTGCATCCCTCCTTCTCTGGAACTCTCTACCCCACCATTTCTGACTTTCGCCTACTGTTGAAACCTTTAAAAGGAAGCTGAACACCCACCTCTTGTGACATGCGTACAACCTGCAGTAACCATCGCTCCACCATACCGCTGCAAGACCAGCTCTATCCTCACCTACTGTATCCTCACCTATGCCTTGTAGACTGAGCCCTCGCAGGCAGGGTCCTCTCTGCTCCTCTCTTGTACTAGTCGCTGTCACATTTTTGTTCAAGGTTATTGTAATTGTTTTTGCGATGCATACCCCTTTTTCACATGTAAAGCAGCATGGAATAAATGGCGATAAAGTAATAATATAATAATAATGATGTGATCTAGACTCACATCTACTGAAACTGGACCATGTGGAACACAGGGTGGTGGTGGCAAACTGACTTGAAACTTTATCTGCTATCCAACTGTAGCGCCCCGAGGGTTCGGCCGCTACAGGGGTATTGCACCTCAACCAGAGGTGTGGTATTCCACTCCCGGGTAAGGATGGAGTATGGACCAGGGCTCAGTTAGCTGCATGCATCACACACACCCCATTTCCGGGGGACAGCTCAACGGTGCTCCCATTTATTCAGTAATGCAGGCACGACAGACCATGTCCCTGGCTGGAGTGGGGAGGGGGGAGGAAAACCCAGTGATGTAGGAGCAGGAGGGGATGGTTTCTGAGCATAGGTAGGAGCTCATTGGGTGCTGGTCACCTGAGCTCATAGTCAGAGGGGAGGTATAAAAGGTGGGCACCATCTTCGGACTGCAGTCAGTTCAGAGTGAGAGGAGAAGACAGGGAGCCGAGGCTCTGTAGGAGCTCTGCTCAAGGGCAGGCCTAGAGAAAAGGCCGGAGCCTGGGAGGAGAAGGAGAAGTAGGCCTGGAGAAGAGGCCGAGGGAAGGAGGAGAAGAAGGAACAAGAAAGGAAGGAGTGACAGAGAAACAGAAGGGCTCAGAAACAAGAAGGCAGAAGGGACCCTAAGGACCCAGGAAATTACGGGTGACGGGTTAGGCAAGAAAAGGGTACCGGATCCCAAGTTGGTGGAGGCAAATAATCCTCAGCCAAGAACCGGAGGTCGTGATCATCACTTGGTGCGACCCCCTGCTAAACCTTGCTAGGAAGGCACCATATAGGATAGCGGGAAACGGGGCCCACGTTTACCCGCATAGATCCGCGGCAGCTGGACAAAAGCTTGGTCACTGGTGGGGCACGAGCCAGAGGAAGGATAGAAGGGAGTCCTGTGCCATACTCTGGAATTGCCTGGGGGTTGACCGAGCCCCTCGCCTGGTGGACACGGCACGGCTTGGGCAGTCACTACCGGTACCGAAGTGACTTGGAGTATACTAACTGTGAGTAAAAAACCCTGGACTGCAACACGTTGTCTTTGTGCTTCTTAATTTGCCAGCACTAACGGTACTGGGACTCCCTGCACCATCACCCCCACCATCTACTTCACTGCCCTGGGGCTACACTCTTCCCGTGGGGAGTTATACGATCTCAGCTGCACACACCATCAGCCTCAGGGGACTGCCTTGCAGCGGCGGTTCATAATAGCAGCAATCCACGGGTGGCGTAGTCGGACATTACCTAACACATATAAAAGGCTGCCACTGGTCTGACCATCCTGAGCCACGGGACCGGATCGCCACTACTACTCCCCAGCACTGCCTTGAAGCCCGGTCTCGAGTGCCCCACGGCCCAGGGGGCGAGTCACTACCAACAACCTTTTCACACTGCTCTGGCTTCAATAGTGGTGTTCCGCGGCCCTCTAGAAATTGGGACAGGAAGGTAGTTCGACATGATGTGGGTGTTTGTTGTGCTCTCTCAGCAGGCACAGTTTTACCTTGCCCACGGCCTCTGCGTGTGTGGCACCCTGCTACCACAGGTACCACAGGACCCAAAAGGGTGCATGGACGGACTTCTCCACAAGAGGCCCTCACTACAAACAAACACCTGCACCCTTCCACCTCATACCACCAGAGGAAGCCCTGTTAGGGATATATATATGGAGGGTGGAGTCAGGCATCTCAGTTCAGTCAGAGCCTGAGAGAGAGTGTGCTGACACTGAGAGCAGTAAAGACGCAGTACGTCTGCTGCTGTACTGAGGGCCCCGAGTGTGGCCGAGGCAAGGAGAGAGAAGAGAGGAGTTAAGGGGGCAGAGGAGCATCTGAAGCTCACCCCAGGACACAAGCCGGACACCGGGTCCGCGCCTACAGGGTTCTCTACACCCAGTAGGGACAACCGGCATACCAGGAGGCTTCCAGACCCCTGGTCATCCTGAAGCTACCGTCAATTACAGGACTAGGAACCACGAAGGCCCCCGCGTCCAGGGACAGTGGTTGCCAGAGAAAAGTCCTGCTTTCAAGCTGTCAGGTGTGAGAGTGAAACAGCAGAGGAGCTAGGTCAAGTTCCAGGCTGGCCAGAAGCTTAGAGATAGGAAGAAACGGATCAGGAGGCCTTATACCCACTCACTGGGGAGAGTCCTGAAGTGTACCCTCCTAATAGGTACCCTGGACCATACCTGCCATTACACCAGTAAAGGTACTGAAGCGAATCCCCTGTGTGCGTGTCCGTCATTCCCCCTGACCCGATCGGGCTATCTCTCACCTGCATCCCTTCCATCAACCCTGCCCCGGGGGCCCGCTCCATCTGTGGGGAGCGGAAACATCCCAGCTGCCATCCCATCACCCCCGGAGGTCTGCAGCAGCGCCGGTACTCGTTAACGGGAACCACAGGTGGCGTCACGAGACAAAAACTGTTAACAAACCCCTTTTAAAGAGTGACCCCAGGGTACGGGTCCGGGAGCCGACTGCCGTGACATCCCACAGAAGGTAAAGGCCCGGGTACCGAGTCCCCCATACACCTCTGGGCGAGTCACGTGCACTATCACCATAACGTCCACTTCCCCGTCCCTTGACACACACCTTGCCCATATTAAATGGAGTTTAAGATTTGTCACGTTCGCCAAAAATGTCTATTATTACCGTAATATATGATCACGTCTGATGAGATGACCACAGTTTTAGGCAGTGCCCTGGGAGTCAGAGATGCTTCCGGGGGTCTTCCCCATGCTGTTACCATGTCACACACCACATGGCCAGATAAGGTTGTAAAATGTTAAAATTACATTTCAATGCATTTGTCTTGGTTGAAAGCAATGCAAAAGTGCAAAAACGCTACGTGTGAACATAGCCCAATGTTTTGAGGAGTATTTTTGTTTTTGGTTATTTATTTTGCCTTATGTACAAGTCATTACCCTGGAAAGGATGTTCCTTAACATATTTCCCAGGAAAATCCAATTTGGTTTCGTTTTTGTATGTTTTATTGTGAGTCCGTAAAAGTGGCTTAATACCTCTGATAACATTGTTGACAACAGTGACCTGGGAGTCAGAAATGCTTCCTGGGGTCTTCCCCATGCTGTTGCCATGTCATTTGATCACTGTTCCCGGAAAAATACTCGAGTTTCCCATAGACTTAAATTGGGCTCGTTACTCGGATCGAGCACTCGAGTATTCCAATTTGCTTGACCCGAGCAATGAGTACCCGAACATTTTAGTGCTCGCTCATCACTAGTACTAAAGTATCTTCCATTTGACCGAAATCCAGCGGAAATATGTTTTTTTAACTGGATCAATAAACATAGTCTGCACAACATTTTTCTTGGGCCTAAAAACAAGCAACTGGATCAGTTTTTCTTTTTTTACATTGAAGTCTTTTAGAAACAGATGATTAGAGATGGTCTTCTGTTTTGTTATCCATTAGAGGATTCATTTTTTAAGCGCTGCCCATGCCAAAAACTAGATGTGTTAAGAGACAGCAACAGTAAAAGTGTAAACAGAACAGTAAAACTGGAACAAAAGCAAATGCAAAACGGAAACCAAAGTGTGAATCCAATTTTGTATTATTTATAACCAATCCCTTTTTTATAAAATACTGGATCTATTACAAATGTCTGAAAACTGGACATGTGAACAGAACCTAACTTTTCCCAAGTATATATCTGGATCCCTTTTCATTAGTGAAATGACTGCCTGTAGCGTTAGGAGAATTCTAATAATAGGCATTCAAAATGGAGAATCCCAACTCACCCTCCCCAATGTGGATCTACTGATGGGATAAAGGGTCCTTGTTACATAATCCTACAGGAGTATTCTCATAACAGACATTTCTAGATATGCCATATATGTTTGTTCACCTGACTGGACCACATAACTGCTGTAAGTGAACAAGGTTGAACACGCACAAGTTCTCCGTTGACTTCTATTCGGAGTTTCGAAAAAAGCCCAGCATACTTGAGCTTTTTTGTTTTTCCTTTTTATTTTCTTTAAAGCGGAACTGGCAGTTTAGTATTCATTGAGTTCATTTATGTGATATGTAACAAAATACAGCCATAATGAATAAAGTCTACTGTGTAAATCGAGCCTTGTTCCTCGACACTATTAGCCTAGAGATGATGCACTCATTTGCCTCCTGAGCAGTTGACGTATTACTGTTTATTGACTGTATCTATGGATTGGACACAAAGAGAACTGTCCAGGAAGCTGAATAGTCTCAGAAATCAACTGCCAGAATTTCTACATGCTCATGGTAGAAATAACTCAATCTGAGTCATGCTCAGTCTTCTTTTTCCTGGGGAAATGATTATATCCATCATATATCTGTATGTAAGTACATTGGCTAAAATAAAGAGGCAGGTTGGCATTCTCCCTGGTATTCCTTCACATCACTCCTGTAAGTCGAGTACATGCCAAACCTACCAGCGTCTATGTATTGTATGTAGCTTGAATGGTTTTATAAGTTAAAGGGATGGCCCGAAGTCCAAAGTAGCTTTCCTTCTTAATCCATATCTATTCAGTGCCATAATCTAAACTATTTTCTAATATACTTGAATTAAAAATTCCCTATTCTTCCTTAACTACTTTATTCAATTTCTTTTATCTCTTTCTGTTCACTTCCTTTTTGATGATGCTTCTTTTGACAATCCTAGTGCAGGCAGGGATACTCAATGAAGTGTTATCAGGGGACAGAGGCTTTGGTCAATGCTTCCTCCCTGAAACAAAGCATCATCAGTGAAGCTCATTTCAGGGGCTGGGCTAGTGCCTGCACAATGTACACTCTGTGTGGTGCACAATGACAGTGCACTTGCCCGCTGGCTCAGATCAGCAGTAACAAGCCGGCAATAAAATGGTGCCAGAATACACGGCATACAGAGACCAGAGCCGCCATTGCAAGGGACATCACTGGTCTCTACATGCTGGGTATTCTGACAACGCACTCTGTTGCAGGTTTGTTACTGCTAAACTGAGCTGGCAAGAGAGAGCACTGTCATTGTGCACATCGCCCAGTACGCAGTGACTAGCACAGCCTCTGAAACAAGCATCACTTTGTTTTCGGGAGGGGGCTGGAGCTGCGACAGTGACTGCAGTCTCTGCCCCTGATGTCTCTTTGTTTGAGTATCACCATGCACTGAGGGTTCTCAAATGAAGTATCATAAAAAAGGAAGTGAAAAAAAAATTGAAAAACAGTTAGATAGTGTAGTTAGGGAACAAGATAGGTGATAACTTGCTGTAGATCTTCACTACTGGATCATCTAATGATCCTAAGCAAGTGTCTCTTCAGTGCCTGTTTGAATTAAACTATGGTCCTGCCTGAGTACCACTGCTTCATTCATTTCTAGTGGGACAGGTAGTTTTGAGCTAAATTAAGCTATTTTCAGGAGACCCATAGACAATAAATGGAGTGGTAGCATGTATACAAGAAATGATTAATGGGGGGTCCTGTGGTATTTAGTTTTTATATTGTAAACTATCCACAGCAAAGACTCAATTCTGTCTCGAACCAACATAGTTATAGCTTTCACACTGTGACAACCAAAGTGAACATACTGTACAGTAAGTGAACAAAAGAGTGAGTGACACTGTAGTCAACATTACAAATCAGAAGGTTGTCAGAGCTATTGGACAATAGCAGCCGTTGGCTTATCACTTGGAAAGAATTTGGAGAATGCATATTAATTCAACAAAACTATTTATTACTGGCACTTAAAGCACTGATTTCTTTGATTCAAATTCTTGAGCGGACAGCAATTCAAAAGACAATATTATCTTAGGGAAATTAGGGGACAAGGAAATGGATGTAAAAAATATGATTGACATCTGTCTTCGGACCATTCACTCCCTTTCTAAACTTTATAAAAGCAGCTCATGCCGAGCTCTGCTATTAGACCAAGGTAGGGCAAGAGACATCTTACATAGAGTAGACCACGCAGGACATATCAAGAAACTATCAATACTTCATGATAGTCACTGGATAATATTAACATGTATCCACTTTATATTACCTTTATTTTTCTACTCACAAGAGGATCAAGAGGTGGGTATAAAATATCTAATTGATTGTTGGTGTCTCAAAAATTAGGATAATACATCGTCTGTGTTGAACCTTTTTTTTTCTACCCATTACAGGAGACGCCCAATCAACAACATACTCGTACAGTAAGTGCACAATCTGTAGAACAGATCTTGAAATGAACCACACATCTCGGCATCGGCACCTTTCAAATTCAGCAGAAAAAAAAATATTCCTGTGCTGATAATCTTATAAATTTGCTACTGTAATGGCTGTGTGTCTGTGTCTGACTGTACAGGAACATGTTCAGCACATGTCTCAGCTCCTGGCAATGGGAGGAATAATAAGTAACTATAAAAAAAGACATAGCTTTGGCTTGCAGCTTCTGCTTTCTGAAAGGTAAAACATTTTGCTGCCTGTTTTATCACAGGAGTGAGTGTTTCTGCCTCACCTCCAGAGTTGTCTACTCTGAGCTCATCATCAGGCTGCCACTAATTTAATTTATGATGATCTCAGAGAGCTGGTGTCATGGCAGAAACTTACTCCTGTGATAAAACAGACAGGGAAATGTTTGGAAATAATCAGCTGTTATCCCATGCTATCCTGTCTGTATTGTCTTTTGCTTCCTCTCCTGGCCAGGAGCTGTGGTGTTATAAAACCATGTTACCACATGGTCAGAAACAGCCATTACATAGTACATAGCAGGGACACATGTTTTAAGATTATCTCAGCACAGGAACATTTTTTAGCACATCAAATTGTGGAACTTATTATTATTCCACGATCTATTGATTAAAATGTACTTTTGTTAGTGGAACGACCTCTTTAAAAATACTTGCATCTTATGCAGCAGAAGCTTTGAACCCCTCATTCACCGGATCTGATTATGGCCGCTTCTTCATGTTAAATAGATACCTCCATAGATAGATCCATACCCTACATGCTAATGGATAAATGTGCTTGTATTCTTGAGATTATATGATATCTGTTTTTGTAAATTAGTTGCATCGAATGTATATATTTGCTTGTATATGGTAATAATAATAATTTTTAATACATTTACAGTTACTGACATTACAGGTGGTGAAAAACATTGTGCTTCCCAATCAGGTAAGAATTGGACAGAATTACAATAACATTTTTTGTTTTCACAAAATAAGACATCTGATTGAGGGAAAAGGGGGAGGTAAAGGGACAAGGAGAGAGAAGGACAGGGACGAGGGAGGGGGGAGAGGGAGCAGGAGAAAGAGGGAGAGGGAGGAAGAGAGAGATAAAGACAGGGAGAGGTAGACAGAGAGGGATAGGAAGAGAAAGAGGGAGAGGGGGAGAAAGACAGAGTGGAGAAAGATGGGGAGAAAGAGAGAGAGGGTTAGAAAGAGGGAGAGAGGGAGAGAAAGGGAGAGTGAGAGGGAGAGAAGAGGGAGAGTAATGGTGAGAGGGAAAGAAGAGGGAGAGGGAAGAAGACAGAGAGAGATAGGAAGAGAAAGAGGGAGAGATAGGAAGAGAAAGAGGGAGAGAAAGGGCGAGGGGAAGAAAGAGGGAGAGGGGAGAAAGAGGGAGAGAAAGAGCGAGTGAGAGGGAGAGAAAGATAGAGTGAGAGGGAGAGGAGAGGGAGAGGAATGGTGAGAGGGAGAGGAAGAGGGACAGAGATAGGAAGAGGGAAAGCGTGAGAGACATGGAAAGGGACAGGGAGAGGGAGAGTAAGATACTGTATATTGAATACTGGTATAACCTCAAATTCTGCATCAAGCGTATGAAAATCAATCAGGTAAGGGTCCTAAATTGGAACTCCCTAATTAACTTAAATGCCTCAATAGAGTATTTTAAACTAGATTTGGAAAACCGTAAACCCTTTGACTCGAGTTATTAATTGTAATGGAATGGCAAGTAAGAATAGTGCGTTATTTTGTGTTTGGTCCTTACTATGTGTTCTTTGTTGCTGGCTAGCTGCTTTCTTTATGGTCAGTGTTTTTTTGTCATTTTGAGTTTTTTACTGTTATGTTTAAATTCCTGAGTTTTTGAGAACAGTTCATTTTGTTTGGCAGCTGAGTTCCCAATTCTGATGTCCTAGATCTATAGTGTGTCACTTGGTGTATGAAATTACTTAAATATTTTTTGTCTCCTCCAGAATCATCATCCCTGACTTACCTGGTGGACACCACAGGGTCAATGTATGATGATTTTCTAGAGTTGAAGGCTGTAAACAGTTGGCTCCTGGACCGTGTGACTGCCCGATTCCCTTGTGGTGTTCGCCAATATACCATGGTGGAGTTCAATGATCCAAGTATGTTTCCTTCAACGTCATAGGGTTTACATTGCATTGCTGCATTTACATTCATGTTTTAGATCAAATGTTTGCTGGTTATTATCAGTTGTAAAACATATAGGACATACTTGAAAATATCACAATCAAATAAAAAGGGGAAAATCCCATAAAGGAACAAAATACCAATGTACATTTACAGATGAAATGTAAACTTCCATAAAATAGAATCCTTTTCTCTTAGAAGAATATTGTCAAGTTTGGAACTTATCCTCTATCCATGTATGAAGAGCCCCATGTGAATAGTGTAATGCAGGTGCCGGAATGCAACGCACAGAGACACAAGGCGAGAACAGTCAGAGATGTTTGTAAACAGTTTTATACAACAGGTATACTGAAACAAGGGATTAGCAACAAGGGTAATGAACAGTGGTTTGAAATATCAGAAAAATACGAAATTTCTCAAAATAAGGCGCAGTCTCTTAAAATAAGGCGCAGTCTCTTAAAGCAAGGTGATGCCCTCAAGCATGAGAAGCACCACACAAGTTCTTTAACCGTGAATTTGGCCCTAGCGGGGGTCACCGGTTATTCCCGCTAGGCCGTGAGTCTCTTTCCGGATGAATTCAATTAAATCACGTTGTGCTACTTTAGCCCCAACCGTCCCCCTCCCAACCTGAGTACTTAAACCCAATTGTCCCCGGTACCGTGGGTGAGCAGTGGAAGTGACGGCCCTGCTCACGTATGCAGCTCCTCTCTGCTTGGCTGTTGGGGGCAGTCTCTCGAGCCTTGGATAGGGGGGTCCAGGCCTCGTCTGTCGGCGGCCGACGTCGGGTTCCGCGAACTCACTCAGCACAGCGATCAGGTTCCTAGTATCCTCAGCAGGCACAGCACTCGAGTCACAACTGTGAGGGATCCGGAGCTCTTTTACCGGTGCCCGGCTGGAGCACCTCTCAGGCCTCTGGATTTGGCCTGTCACACGGGGTTTCTCAGGACGCAGGGAGCACGTCTGCTCCTCTCTGCTGCTTGGCGCCAAAGACCCCTCAGGTTTGGCGCGCTGGCCTCTTATCTCTCTGAACTCCTTCCTGGAAGTCACCTGATCGGGTCCAGCCTCTGAATCTCCCCTGCCTGGAACTTCCTTTGTGTATTTTGGTTCCGCTTGACTGTCTCTGGCCAGTAGATGGCAGTCTCGCTCCATCCTTGAAACGTCATGTTGAAGTTCTGTTACAAGCTTTTTAGCTCGTTCTACATTCCTCCCTCCTTTTTGCTCGCCAGTCCTCGGGCGAGTGGACTCCTCGCAGAATTGATGTCTCCTTCCAGGCAGTGCAAGCTCAGACAGGAGTTGGGCACACTCCTGCGTTTTCTGTTGGATTCGAGACCAGATAAACTCTTCCTGAGCATACCGGTTAGGAGGAATTCCGGCATTAGCCCGCTCAGTTCTGCAGGGCTCTTCTTGAGGAGGAGACTCCGGGAGATCCGAGGAATCAACTACTGGGGATTGCAAATCATTTCCTGACTCATTCTGACTTCCACTCGGGAGTGGCACCAACGGTTCTGACGGGCCCAACTGCATTGTGGCCCACCCTTCTTCATCCCCCAAGGTTCCTGTATGTGGCACTTCAGCCAACACGTCTGAGGGCCCAGCCCTGTTACAGACTTCTGCTTCAGAGGAGCAAGGTCGCAACATATTACGGTGCAACACCCTGGATGTCGCGGTGTCATCCCCTTCGGGCCTAACCTCGTAGACGGGGTTGTCTGGGTGAACCTTCTTCACCACCCGATATGGTATTGCCTCCCAACGATGGTCCAGCTTACTCCCAAATCGTTTAGCCCTCACCAGCACTCGGTCTCCTGGCTGAAGCGATCCACCTGTGGTCGGGGGCCGAACTGCATGCTCTACTTCCTGAAACTTCTGAGCAACCAGTCTTCTCACGGTATGGAGTCGACGCTGGTGTTCTCGAATCCAGGTACTTGGGCTACTGCCCGGACCGGGGTCTTCTGAGTCTAGCTCCAGTTCGGTGATTTCTCGGCCACTTCTTCCAAACAGCAACATGTAGGGGGTGTAGCCGGTGGTTGCATGAACTCGATTATTATACACCCACACCAGCTCGGACACGAATTCGGGCCACTTCATCTTTTTGTCCGCTTCCAGTGTTCGCAACATTTGCAACAGGGTTCGGTTAAAGCGCTCGCAAGCCCCGTCCCTTGCGGGTGGTAGGGCGTTGTCCGGGAACAGTCGATCCCATAGATGCGGTATAGCTCATCCATCACTCGTCCTTGGAAGCAGGCCCCCTGGTCAGAATGTATTCGCTTCGGGCACCCATAAATCCGGATGAAATCTTGACAGATGGCCTTGGCTGCGGCTTCTGCCGTCTGATCTTTAGTGGGCGTCACTACTGCAAACTTGGTGAAGTGATCAGTCATGACTAAACAGTGTCCATAACCGTTGTATGAAGTTCCTACCATCAAGTAGTCAATCATCAAGACTTCCAAGGGGGCAGAAGTTCGGATGGTCTGAATGGGAGCTCTTTGCTCCGGGGGCTTGTTCAACTCACACTGGCGACATGTTCGGCAGACCCCCTCGACTTCTTGTCGCAGTTGAGGCCAATACACCAGCCGTTGCAACCACCGGAAGGTCTTTTCTACTCCGAAGTGAGCACCTCTTCTATGAGCTTCTTGGGCTAGCTGTGTTACTAGTGCTCCTGGAACTACCACTTGCCAGGTAACATCAAACTCTCGAGGCAGCTGGATTCTTCGGCATAGCAAGCCATCCTTCAGGAGGAGCCTCTCCCACTGGCCTAGGATTTGTAGGGTAGTTGGAAGTGAAGCGGCTCTGGTTTCCTGGTCGGGTCTCTGATTAAGGGCGACCCATTCTCTCAACTTTGCTAGCTCCGGGTCGGATTGCTGCAGATGTATCCATTCGTCTATTGAACGTCCCAGAATCTGAGTGGGCCTCGGCTCCCCTCTGGTCTCTTGGGCGTCGACCACAGCAGCGGCGAACTGGCTGAAATCCGGGATCTCGTCGCCTTCGAGCTCCTCATCTCTGTCCTTCTTCGGCCCCGCCTGAGTGACCCGGGACAGGGCATCTGCATGTGTGTTCAGGGCCTTGGACCGATAGGCGATTTTATACTGGAATTTGGACATCCTTGCGACCCACCGCTGTTCTAACGCGCCCAGTTTGGCGTTCTCCAAGTGGGCCAAAGGGTTGTTATCTGTCCACACTTGCACTTCTGACCCTGACAGGTACTCAGCAAACTTCTCGGTCATGGCCCACACCAGTGCTAGTAGCTCCAGCTTAAACGAACTGTAGTTGTCCGGATTCTTCTCCGTATCTCGGAGTGACCTGCTGGCATACGCGATCACTCGCTCTTTCCCTCCTTGTACTTGAGCCAGCACTGCTCCCAGCCCATGCAAGCTTCCATCAGTGTACAACATGAACGGCTGCGAAAAGTCAGCGTAGGCCAGAATCGGGGCATCTGTTAGCGCCATTTTCAATGCTCGGAATGCCTCTTCTTGTCGTGGGCCCCACTGAATGGGCTGCCGCTTGGCTCCCCCGGCTGTTCCTCTCAGCAATTCATTGAGCGGGTTCGCAATCTTAGCGAAGTCTTTAATGAATCTGCGGTAGTATCCAGCGAGCCCCAGGAATGCCCTTAGTTCCCTTAGATTGGCGGGCGTGGGCCACTTCTGCACGGCAGCTACTTTCTCCGCAGTGGGGTGCACCCCTGCACTGGACACAGTGTGCCCCAGATATTCAATTTCTCGTTTGAAGAGACGACACTTACGAGGCTTAATTTTCAGGCCGTGCCTTTGTAGCCGTTCTAACACTTGTTCCAATCGGCGGAGATGATCCTCAAACGTTGCGGAATAGATAATTATATCGTCCAGATATATTAAAGTGGCTTCAAAGTTGAGGTCCCCCAAGCATCTCTCCATCAGCCGTTGGAAGGTTCCTGGCTCATTTGTTAGTCCGAACGGCATTCGATTGAACTCAAACAGGCCCATAGGGAGAACAAAAGCTGTCTTCGGACGATCCTTCTCAGCTACTGGGACCTGCCAATAGCCACTGGCCAGGTCGAGGGAGGAGAAGAATTTGGCGCTCCCTAGTGCAGATAGAGACTCTTCGATTCGGGGGAGTGGATAGGAGTCCCGTACTGTACAGGCATTCAGCTTCCGATAGTCTACGCAGAATCTCAGGGTACCGTCCTTCTTTCGGACCAGCACGATCGGAGCCGCCCAGGGGCTCTGGCTTTCACGGATCACACCGTTCCGCAACATGTGGGCCAATAGCTCTTTCACCTCCTGGTACATTTGAGGCGGGATCTGCCGATATCTCTCTCGGATGGGAGCAGTATTTCCGGTGGGTATTTCGTGCTGAATGTCCCGAGTGCACCCGAAATCATCTTCATGCTGTGCAAACACTCCCTGATATCGCTGTAGAAGTTGTTCGATCTGCCTCACTTGTCCAGCAGAAAACTCAGTCAGGTTAGCTTCCATTTCTTCCAGGAGGTGGCGTCCAGCCAACGGTTCTCTTCCATGTTCCTGGCTATTGAGGGACACCTCTAGGGTCCATGGTTTTCCTTCCACAGGTGCCAGCCCTATAGCGTCAGCTTTAGTAAGGGCCTCCGGCATTACGCACACTCGCGCCACCTCTTGTCAGGGCAACAACTGTAAACTGGTGCCACTTAAATTGATGCAGCGCACGGGTACTCGACCGTGCCGCACGGTGGCCAGAGTTCGAGCAATCAGGAGTCCAGAGGGCGCTTCTTCTCCCTCCATTGGTTCAACTTGAATGTCCACGCCCTCTAAGGACACATGTGCCAGCACCGGCAAAGTGAGTACAGTCTGTCCCACCGGCAGTGTTATTGTGGCTTCGGGCGGTATCGATACCTTACCAAGGTACTGGGAGGTAGTGGGCAACTTTTGAATCTGACTGACCCGCACGAGGTGCTGGAACACTCTCTTGTTAGCTGGGTCTCGAGTGGCGCGGGTCCAGTTGTTTTTGCTACAGCCCTCAGCCAGGAACTGTCCGACTTCTTTCAGCACATTCATGCCCAGGGTTACAATGGGCCCATCGCCTCCGGGCCCGGTGGTCAGTACAATCCCTTTTCGACCGAGGTCCTTTCCACATGCCCGCACAGACATCCATACTACTCCCGCTACTGGGATAGGTAGTTGATTAGCCGCCACCAGTTTGACAGTGGGTTCCCGGCAGGAACGAGCGACTTCAGGAAAGTGACTTTGGAAGTACGTCTCAGGCATAGTGGTCACTTGAGACCCGGTGTCCATCAAACAACGGATCCGCTGCCCATTGAATTCAGCCCAGATAATGGGCCTCTCGGAGACAATGTCTTCAGAGCTCCCTCTTCTACTCTCTGAAGCTCGAGACCCCACGGTATGCTCCACAACCGTGGGGCATTTTAGTTTAACAGCTGTCCCCTCCTCCTCCTTTCTAGGTTGGGACAGTCTTTGGAGATATGCCCCCTACCTCCGCAGGTCCAGCACTCCGGTCCTCGTTCTGCCGATAGGTCGGGTACATGTCGTGCTGGGGCCGGATAGGAACGTCTTTCTCGTTCTGGTCTCCGTCCGCGTTGAGCAGTACGGTCCGTCGGCAAGGGGGCAGTAGGAGTCTTCCTAATAGAATTCAGCTCACCCCGAATGTCTCGAATTTCCTGACGTATTTCCCGCACCCAATCAGGTTCTTGGTTGGTGAATCCAGGAGCAATTGCCTCATGACTTCTAACTGTGGCTTTGAGAACAGGAACTTCTCTCTCCAGGACTCTAGCTTCAGCCCCTACCTCCAGGAAGCCCATATCAGGGCTCAGTCGCAGCCGCTCCTTCAGGATCTGCCTCAGGGAAGGGTCTTTCAAGCCAGCAATCAGTTGGTCACGCAACACCTCATCCAATGGTCCCAGTCCTCGGTTCCCATCTCGAGTTTTCTTAGTGATATGGGCCGTCACTTCCTGTAATGCATTAACATACTGATTTACTGTCTCATTTTCCCCTTGGACCCGCTGAAACAACCGTAAGCGCAAGTGTCCCAAATCTGTAGTGTCACCATGCATGTCCTCTAGAATTTTTATCACTTTATCCACGGTGTCACGGTCCCCAGGTGGGCGGTACATCACAGTCTGTCGGGCCTCTCCATCAAGGGTTAGGAGGGCCAACTCCGCCTGGGCTAGAGGGTCAAGGGGATACATACGTAGCATACTTCTCAGTCTTTCTGCCCAGTCCCAAAGTGACATGCCATCCCCTGTAAACTTGGGAAGATGGCTGAGCATAGCCCCCAGGGGTATATGGCTCCGGCCGGACCCAGCCATAGACTGATCCGCCATCTCTGCGTCTGAATGTTGCATCCTGCCGACTACGCCAAATGTAATGCAGGTGCCGGAATGCAACGCACAGAGACACAAGGCGAGAACAGTCAGAAATGTTTGTAAACAGTTTTATACAACAGGTATACTGAAACAAGGGATTAGCAACAAGGGTAATGAACAGTGGTTTGAAATATCAGAAAAATACGAAATTTCTCAAAATAAGGCGCAGTCTCTTAAAATAAGGCGCAGTCTCTTAAAGCAAGGTGATGCCCTCAAGCATGAGAAGCACCACACAAGTTCTTTAACCGTGAATTTGGCCCTAGCGGGGGTCACCGGTTATTCCCGCTAGGCCGTGAGTCTCTTTCCTGATGAATTCAATTAAATCACGTTGTGCTACTTTAGCCCCAACCGTCCCCCTCCCAACCTGAGTACTTAAACCCAATTGTCCCCGGTACCGTGGGTGAGCAGTGGAAGTGACGGCCCTGCTCACGTATGCAGCTCCTCTCTGCTTGGCTGTTGGGGGCAGTCTCTCGAGCCTTGGATAGGGGGGTCCAGGCCTCGTCTGTCGGCGGCCGACGTCGGGTTCCGCGAACTCACTCAGCACAGCGTTCAGGTTCCTAGTATCCTCAGCAGGCACAGCACTCGAGTCACAACTGTGAGGGATCCGGAGCTCTTTTACCGGTGCCCGGCTGGAGCACCTCTCAGGCCTCTGGATTTGGCCTGTCACACGGGGTTTCTCAGGACGCAGGGAGCACGTCTGCTCCTCTCTGCTGCTTGGCGCCAAAGACCCCTCAGGTTTGGGGCGCTGGCCTCTTATCTCTCTGAACTCCTTCCTGGAAGTCACCTGATCGGGTCCAGCCTCTGAATCTCCCCTGCCTGGAACTTCCTTTGTGTATTTTGGTTCCGCTTGACTGTCTCTGTCCAGTAGATGGCAGTCTCGCTCCATCCTTGAAACGTCATGTTGAAGTTCTGTTACAAGCTTTTTAGCTCGTTCTACAATAGAGCGGAGGTCAATCATGTGCATTACTGCTTCATTCATTTTTATGCTAGTGTCGAAGATCAGTCAAGTGCATCGCTCGTCCATATCTGGAGGTCCCATTAACCAAGAATGGCGTGGCAGTGTGCATGATCAACCAATGCTCCATTCACACGGGGCTTTTCAGAGCCCTAGTTCTCTGGATCGGTGGGTTTCCAGCATTTAAACCCATAATGATTGTGAAGTTATCCTCCATAATATCGATAGTGGATAACTTTGAAACTTGAAAATTCCTCTTTAGCTCCCTCATACTCTTGCTGAGCATACATGGATGTTCAGAGAGGAGACGGGAACGAGTGAGGAGACCAGAACAAACAACCGACAGATATTTTCTGGCAGCAGCTTATCTTCTATGGGAATAAAGAATCAGTGTTAACATCCAAGTGCTCAATCCTTTTTTTGTCTTGACATCTGCCACACCAACATACACATTTTCTAGCCATCAGACCCTCTTAGTTTGTTGGGATTGTCCCACCTTCATCTATTCTGTGTTGGAAGCTTTATAGAGAATTTGCTTAATTATACTTGGAAGATACTTTAGTTTTGATCTCATTGGTGGGTTATCTATAGCTGTTTCTATATTGTATGTTATTGAACATTGAGTGATGTCTGGAATTTACTATATCAAGGCTATAAATAATGAAGACAATGAAATTGAAGGTAGGAAGGCACCAATTAGAAGGGAAAACACTATGAAAATAAGTTATTTCCACAACCCTTGGCATATGTAGAGCTTCCAGTCCTATCTGGTTTAGTACAATATATCTTTAAGTGACAAATGACCATTAAATTGATCCTGTCACATTGTACATACAGTCCGATCTGTGGACAGCACGGTATAGAGATGGAGAAGTGGAGGACAATGATATATATATATTTTTTTTACATTTCAGCCTAAATTGTATTTTATTAATATAAATCCCTGGTGTTTGTATATATAGGAGTCCAGTGGGCGTTCCTACTCAGTGATTGACAGCTATTTGCATGCACTGTTATACAAGGAAGTCTGTCGATCGGTGAATAGGAACGCCCACTGGACTCATATGCATACAACCCACACCAAGGATTTCAATAAATAAAATATTTTTCGGAAACTTTTCGCAGAAAATATATATCAATCGGATCAGTTCCTCCTGCTCTATAACGTCCAGCCTACAGATCAGAAAGCAATTTCACATCACAAGTTTCTTTTAATTATGACAGAAAACAACTTGTAAGAGGCGGGGAATCTTCTTTAATGATATTATTTTTCCTCATTTATTTTACAGCTGTTGGGCCGGTTAGGACAACCTCGTCCAAGAATGAGTTTAGTTATTTTTTCAACAGTCTGGTGGCCACCGGAGGTGGAGACTGTCCAGAGTTGGCCATGCAGGGACTTCAACTGGCTTTGCAAAACTCCCCACCCAACTCTTTCATCCTGGTACTAACTGATGCGTCTGCTTTAGATTACTGGGATACGGCCCTGATAAACAATATCTACTCACTAATAGCATCCACGCAATCCCAGGTATGAAAAATAGAGTTTTTGAACTATAGAAATAATAATATAGTTATCAGATGTTGATGATAATGGAATTAACGGATCATTATAAATAAAATAAAAAAACGACCATCCCTGCTTCGATAGATTTGGATTCGTGCAGTAAGGAAAGTTTAAAATTACCCATAGCATTACCTGCATGTGTTTCTCCTTCTCCTTCCCTACTAAAAGGAATCACATAATGAACATAATATCTGATCTTCAGGCAAGATGTTATAGAGCAAGAGGAGCTCATATACATTTTTATGGGAAAAGCTTCAGTAAAATTTGTATTTTATTCATTAAAATCCCAGTTGTTTTTATGCAGGAGTCCAGTGGGCGGTCCTATTCAATGATTGACAGTCTTCCCTGTATGACTGTGCATTAAGATATCTGTCAATCACTGAGTAGGACCGCCCACTGGACTCCTAAGCATTCAAACACTAGCGATGTCAATGAATATATACAAGTAATACAACATTTTCTTCCAACAAAACTATATAGATTTCTGCTCAGCTTCTTCTCTATACTGTGCTGTCCACAGATCGGACAGCATGCATAACAGGACAGGTTCCTTAAATCTTGATTTTACCCTAAGTAGGCAGGCTTTACCTGTGCTGTGTGTTTTGATCAATTAGAGGACTCCCCCACTTATTCCTACTCCCCTCTCACAGCATGAGTCTCACACACAGACGGATCCATCCTTCCTCCCTATCCTAGTTGTCTTCAGTTAAAGGAGCTGTACAGATTAGAAGAACATGGCTACGTTCCTTCACAAACAGTGCCGCAGCCCTCCAGTGGCTGTGTCTGGTATTGCAGCACAGCCCGATTTTCTTCGGTTCAGTGGATCTGCAATACCAGATTCCACCCATTGGCGGGAGTCTTTTTTGTTTCTAGTAGAAATCTGCTTTGTTTTTCTAATTTAGTACATGCGGTGGTGAGAAAAAGAAAGTGTAACCATGCATGGCTAGGCATGGATTGCCTTTACTGCCTATACATAGGTGGCAAATATGGTATAACCAAACTAAAAGAAATTTAAAGGGGTTTTCCCACGAATACAATTTGATTTTAATCAATAGATCTTGGAATAATAATAAGTTCCACAATTGGATGTGTTTAAATAAAATGTTCCTGTGCTGAGATAATCTTATAAATGTGCCCCTGCTGTGTACTGTGTAATGGCTGTGTCTGACCGTGCAGGAACATGGTCTGATCATACCACAGCTCCTGGGCAGGGAAGGAAGAAAAATAGTATACACATATTACAGCAGGGGATTATAGCTGATTCTTTCTGTGAGGTAAAACATTGTTTAAAAACGGCAGGGAAATGTTTTACCTCACATAAAGAATCAGCTGTGATCCCCTGCTGTCCTGTCTGTATACTCTTTTGCTCCCTCCCCTGTCCAGGAGCTGTGGTATGATCAGACCATGTTCCTGTACGGTCAGACACAGCCATTACACAGTACACAGCAGGGGCACATTTATAAGATTATCTCAGCACAGGAATATTTTATTTAAACACATCCAATTGTGTAAGTTATTATTATTCCAAGATCTAGTGAATAAAATGAACTTTTGTTCGTGGGAAAACCCCTTTAACGCATCATAAATGTATAGTCAGGGCATTTTTCCTGACATGCACTGGCGCATCTGCACTTTATGGGTAAGAAGAACCATCATTTTTTTTTCATATCATGGTATACTGACTGGTGCTCCCTCATTTTGTGTTACTGAAACCTGTTTTTATATTAGACTATTCCAATAAAATTTCAATATTTTTCTGATTAACAGGTCTCTTGAGTAGTTTTCGACTATTTTTGGGGTGCACATGCTCCTGATGTCCTTTCTTTATTGTTAGAATCATATCTACAATAGATTTTAACAGAGAGAGAGAGACAAAGAAAGGCGGATATGATTACGATATTATAATAATTTATTTATTAAAATTTTTAATATAGACAATATATATAAATATATATATATATATATATATATATATATATATATATATATATATATATAGTGAAGGGTCTGTTAAAAGAAAATATAAAGAGACTGTAAATCCCTCCAAGGTTTTAACTTTCCTATAATGTATGTAACAAGAATTCACATACATAAAGTAGTGTATAAATAGGTGCATATAGGGCTTATGGTAATAAAACCTATATAGTCCGGCCAGACACAATCAGATTATATTATGAATGAGTGACTAGTTGTAAGAAGTCTACATAGCATTAACAACTAAATGAGATCGGATATAGCAAAGTACACATCAAGATCATCATGGAAATGTAGAATACACGTGGATACAATACAACTGCATACAAGTCATAATCTCATACTAAAATAATCAGATTTGCATTGAATGACAGATCCCGCATAGAGATATAAAGGACAAGTGTCAGTGAGTACCTGTAGACATGATGTAGCATGTATCTGTGACAAGGAAAGACACTATGGGGGACACAGGGCACCTCAACACGTGTTTCACCCTCTGGGCTTCGTCAGGTGGCAAATATGTTTGAAGGTCCTGTTTTTTTTAGGCTTTGAGCAAATTAATAAAATCAGTGATAACATATAATTTAACTATTATTATTATAATATTTCCTTTTCAGGTTTTCTTCCTTATAACTGGCCTCTGCGGTAGCATAAACGATCCAGATTTCATTGTCTATCGAAATATCGCTGCTGCCAGCTTCGGACATGTCTTTCAAGTTTCCCTTTCAGACCTGAATAAAGTAAATGATTTTTTACAATTTATATCCTGTATAGTTCATGTGTTGCATTCTACATTCACTTAAAAGTTATTGGCCCCGATTCATCATTTCCTTTGCGTCTGTTTTTTTGTCTAGTTTTGTGTGTTTTGTGCCTTGTTTTGTTTGCCCTTTTTTGAAGTCTTCTTTATATGTGCTCCCCTGTTTTGTTTTTTTCTGTTTTGTTTTTTTCAAAGTTTAGTGATTCCATATGTTTTTGCTGAATTCATCAATTGCGACTTTTTAAAAAGTTTCAAAATTTGATGCAGCTTCTCTTCAATCCTTCCCTGGTGTATTTTTTGAGTATGGCAGTATTTTGGCAAAGTTTTTGCTGCATTTTGCCAAATGTGTGACTTTTTGACACCAAAAAGTATTCTTCATTCCTGTGAGTGTTGATGCTTGCTTTAGATTTGTCAGCATCATACAGGGAGAAGTACATGTACTCAGAGAAAACTATATACATGCTCGAAGCATCAGCACACTGCGATTAATGAACACATGAACTCAGCTATTGCTGTAAAAGTTAAAAACGTAAGGTACTTTGTGTTTTGTGATCAAACAGAGCTAATGCCATCCAACCACGTCAAGGTGCACCTAAATATGGATAGTCTCTATCACTAATGTCCTACCTCTTTAACTTGAGAAAGCATGTGCAACTGGAGAAAGTGGAGATAACCACGCGCTACCAATAGTAAAAGATGCAGTGGAAAAAATGTGAAAGTATCAATGCGGTTTTTATTTTTCTGTCAACGCGTTTCGAAACACACTTGCTTCTTCATCAGGCCAAATCACTAAAGCCTTTGACGGACAAATGCGTTGACAGACAAATATAAACCGCAATGATACTTTCATGGTTTTTCCACTGCATCTTTTACTACTGGCAGCGCAGGCTTTTCTCTACATTCTCCAGTTGCACATGTCATCTCCTGGGGATCTGCAGCAACCAAATTCTCCAATGATCACACAAGTTGTGCCTTTCACAACCCTTGAAGGTGAGCATATTCTTTGCTTTACTTTTCATTTTTAACCCAGATAAGACCCTATTGAGCTGCTCATTATCTTTCCAGTTTTCATCACAATCATTAACTTGAGATACTCATTTAGAGTCGAAACGTTGCTGTCTGATTTTTGCGCTGAAATACAGAACTTATTTACCTGCCAACTGGACTGCTGCGTTACACCTTTTTTTTATACATGAGTTTGGGGCTTATTGGTCTAAGCCTGACATCACATTCACTCTATTTAGGATTTTTGGCTGCCTGGCTGCTGTCGTTTGGACAGGATTACGCAGTGTTGCCATGTTTTATATGTTTACTAATGTCCTACCTCTCCATGTCCCAAACCAGGCCTCATCTGAATTGGGGAAGTGAAAGGAAACTCTAGCTATTAAAACCTTGTCTGGGAAAGATGGTTGGATAAGGGTGCTGATCCCAGTAGGGGGCTACACCGCTAGTGTTTTGAGCAAAATCCTTTGGGTCTTATGCTCAACATGGTTTGGTTGATTTGCCTGTTATAAACAGTTTGAACTATAATTTGCCTCATTTTCAGGTCTTTAAATACTTGGACTTCACACTTTCAAGGCCATCAAACAGTTCGGAGCGACTCTTCTCTGGGGAGCATACCGAAGGACATAATTCTGAAAACTTTGCTGTAGAAGACAATTATACAGCCCTAGTAATAACTACAGATGGTGTAATCTATTCCATACAAGTTTTGGGACCTGACTGTAAGTACCCTAATTATGCACATAATATGAACCCCATTCACTTGATGTATAGTTACATATCTGTTTCTCTTTACTGCAGCTATTGAACTTCCACTAAAACAGATAGTATCAGAACTTTGGGGATCAATGTATCTACTGAAAAACCCAGGACATGGAGTATGGACTATAGTGATCTATGCAGGAAGTCGATATTCTTTACGAGTGGAGGGGTTTACAGGTAATTTACTATTGTCTATTCAAACTTTAACAACAGGTGTAATATTTGGTGTGCCGGATGCCTGCCGTGTGGTCGATCCATGTATGGAGATGACTCCTATCTTAGTATTTCACAATTACATTATACCAAGAAAACTAGGGAGAAAATTGATCTTTACCTATATATATATTTTTTTAATTTTTAAACCCACCATTCTAGAATTTAACAGAGGGTTTAATAGTAGTAATAATAATAATAATAATAATAATAATTTTATTTATAGAGCTCCAACATATTCCACTTTACAATTAAGCGGGGACATGTACATACAATAAAGACATCACAAAGTAACATATAGTTCACCAGTTACAGGAAGAATGAAGGTCTTGACACACTATAAATATAATTATATCTATATATACTGTACCTGCCACCCAACCAATCACACTCATTTTTTACATTCCTCCATCAGTTAGACATATCCATTGATAGGGATGGTATTAATATTATTATTATGTTACTAGGGATGAATTACATTATACAATGCAATCTATACTGGTTCAATATATACTACCCCAGAAACAAAACATTATATATATATATGTATATATATATAT
The DNA here is from genome assembly GCF_046119375.1 of Phyllobates terribilis. NCBI lineage: Eukaryota > Metazoa > Chordata > Amphibia > Anura > Dendrobatidae > Phyllobates > Phyllobates terribilis. The sequence continues at coordinate 209,169,239 of NW_027362769.1, read as the reverse complement.
ATATATATATATATATATATATATACACAGTGGTGGGCAAAAGTATTGGCACCCCTGCAACTCTATCAGATAATACTCAGTTTCTTCCTGAAAATAATTGCAATCACAAATTCTTTGGTATTATTCTCTTGATTTAGTTTCCTTGCAAGGAAAAAACACAAAAGAGAATGAAGCAAAAATCAAATCATTGATCATTTCACACAAAACTCAAAAATGGGCCAGACAAAAGTATTGGCACCCTCAGCCTAATACTTGGTTGCACAACCTTTAGCCAAAATAACTGCGAACAACCGCTTCCGGTAACCATCAATGAGTTTCTTACAATGCTCTGCTGGAATTGTAGACCATTCTTCTTTGGCAAACTGCTCCAGGTCCCTGATATTTGAAGGGTGCCTTCTCCAAACTGCCATTTTGAGATCTCTCCACAGATGTTCTATGGGATTCAGGTCTGGACACATTGCTGGCCACCTTAGAAGTCTCCAGTGCTTTCTCTCAAACCATTTTATAGTGCTTTTGGAAGTGTGTTTTGGGTCATTGTCCTGCTGGAAGACCCATGACCTCTGAGGGAGACCCAGCTTTCTCACACTGGGCCCTACATTATGCTGCAAAATTTGTTGGTAGTCTTCAGACTTCATAATGCCATTCACACGGTCAAGCAGTCCAGTGCCAGGGGCAGCAAAGCAACCCCAAAACATCAGGGAACCTCCGCCATGTTTGACTGTAGGGACCGTGTTCTTTTCTTTGAATGCCTCTTTTTTTTTCCTGTACACTCTATGTTGATGCTTTTTCCCAAAAAGCTCTACTTTTGTCTCATCTGACCAGAGAACATTCTTCCAAAACGTTTTAGGCTTTCTCAGGTAAGTTTTGGCAAACTCCAGCCTGGCTTTTTTATGTCTCGGGGTAAGAACTGGGGTCTTCCTGGGTATCCTACCATACAGTCCCTTTTCATTCAGACGCCGACGGATAGTACGGGTTGACATTGTTGTACCCTCGGACTGCAGGGTTGCTTGAACTTGTTTCGATGTTAGTCAAGGTTCTTTGTCCACCATCCGCACAATCTTGCGTTGAAATGTCTCGTCAATTTTTCTTTTCCGTCCACATCTAGGGAGGTTAGCCACAGTGCCATGGGCTTTAAACTTCTTGATGACACTGCGCACGGAAGACACAGGAACATTCAGGTCTTTGGAGATGGACTTTTAGCCTTGAGATTGCTCATGCTTCCTCACAATTTGGTTTCTCAAGTCCTCAGACAGTTCTTTGGTCTTCTTTTTTTCTCCATGCTCAATGTGGTACACACAAGGACACAGGACAGAGGTTGAGTCAACTTTAATCCATGTTAACTGGCTGCAAGTGTGATTTAGTTATTGCCAACACCTGTTAGGTGCCACAGGTAATTTACAGGTGCTGTTAATTACACGAATTAGAGAAGCATCACATGATTTTTCAAACAGTGCCAATACTTTTGTCCACCCCCTTTTTTAGGTTTGGTGTGGAATTGTATCCAATTTGGCTTTAGGACAATTCTTTTTGTGTTTTTTCATTGAAGACAAATTAAATGAAGATAATAATACCAAAGAATTTGTGATTGCAATCATTTTCAGGAAGAAACGGAGTATTATCTGACAGAATTGCAGGGGTGACAATACTTTTGGCCACCACTGTATATATATATACAGGGTGGGCCATTTATATGGATACACCTAAATAAAATGGGAATGGTTGGTGATATCAACTTCCTGTTTGTGGCACATTAGTATATGGGAGGGGGAAAACTTTTCCAGATTGGTGGTGACAGTGGTGGCCATTTTGAAGTCGGTCATTTTGGATCCAACTTTATTTTTTTCAATGGGAAGAGGGTCATGTGACACATCAAACTTATTGAGAATGTCATAAGAAAAACTATGATGTGCTTGGTTTTAATGTAACTGTATTCTTTCATGAGTTTTTTACAAGTTTATGACCACTTATAAAATGTGTTCAAAGTGCTGCCCATTGTGTTGGATTGTCAATACAACCCTCTTCTCCCACTCTTGACACACTGATAGCAACACCCCAGAAGAAATGCTAGCACAGGCTTCCAGTATCCGTTGTTTCAGATGCTGCACATCTCGTATCTTGATGGTATGGTGTGGTATATGGGGTACAAAGATAGTGGGACCATTCTTCATCAATGGAAACCTCAATGCCACTGGATATCTGAAATTGCTACATGATGATGTGTTGCCCTCTTTATGCACTGAAGATGGCATTATGCACTGAAGATGGCACGTTCCCTGAGTTTTTCAAGATAGTGCACCACCACATTATGGGTGTCAGGTCCGAGCATTCCTACATGAAAGTGGATTGGTCGTCGTGGGCCAGTTTAATGGCCACCAAGGTCTACCGATCTGACCCCCTTAGATTTTTATCTTTGGGGTCATCTGAAGGCAATTGTCTATCCTGTGAAGATACAAGATTTGCAGCATCTGAAACAACGGATACTGGTAGCCTGTGCTAGCATTTCTTCTGCGGTGTTGCTATCAGTGTGGCAAGAGTGGGAGAAGAGGGTTGCATTGACAATCCAACACAATGGGCAGCACTTTGAACACATTTTATAAGTGGTCATAAACTTGTAAAAAACTCATGAAAGAATAAAGGTACAGTACAGACCAAAAGTTTGGACACACCTTCTCATTTAAAGATATTTCTGTATTTTCATGACTTTGAAAATTGTACATTCACACTGAAGGCATCAAAACTATGAATTAACACATGTGCAATTATATATTTAACAAAAAAGTGTGAAACAACTGAAAATATGTCTTATATTCTAGGTTCTTCAAAGTAGTTACCTTTTGCTTTGATGACTGCTTTGCACACTCTTGGCATTCTCTTGATGAGCTTCAAGAGGTAGTCACTGGAAATGGTCTTCCAACAATCTTGAAGGAGTTCCCAGAGATGCTTAGCACTTGTTGGCCCTTTTGCCTTCACTCTGCGGTCCAGCTCACCCCAAACCATCTCGATTGGGTTCAGGTCTGGTGACTGTGGAGGCCAGGTCATCTGGCGTAGCACCCCATCACTCTCCTCCTTGGTCAAATAGCCCTTACACAGCCTGGAGGTATGTTTGAGGTTATTGTCCTGTTGAAAAATAAATGATGGTCCAACTAAACACAAACCGGATGGAATAGCATTCCGCTGCAAGATGCTGTGGTAGCCATGCTGGTTCAGTATGCCTTCAATTTTGAATAAATCCCCAACAGTGTCACCAGCAAAGCACCCCCACACCATCACACCTCCCCCTCCATGCTTCACGGTGGGAACCAGGCATGTAGAGTCCATCCGTTCACCTTTTCTGCGTCAGACAAAGACACGGTGGTTGGAACCAAAGATCTCAAATTTGGACTCATCAGACCAAAGCACAGATTTCCACTGGTCTAATGTCCATTCCTTGTGTTCTTTAGCCCAAACAAGTCTCTTCTGCTTGTTGCCTGTCCTTAGCAGTGTTTTCCTAGCAGCTATTTTACCATGAAGGCCTGCTGCACAAAATCTCCTCTTAACAGTTGCTGTAGAGATGTGTCTGCTGCTAGAACTCTGTGTGGCATTGACCTGGTCTCTAATCTGAGCTGCTGTTAACCTGCGATTGCTGAGGCTGATGACTTGGATAAACTTATCCTCAGAAGCAGAGGTGACTCTTGGTCTTCCTTTCCTGTGGCGGTCCTCATGTGAGCCAGTTTCTTTGTAGCGCTTGATGGTTTTTGCAACTGCTCTTGGGGACACTTTCAAAGTTTTCCCAATTTTTCGGACTGACTGACCTTAATTTCTTAAAGTAATGATAGCCACTTGTTTTTCTTTACTTAGCTGCTTTTTTCTTGCCATAATACAAATTCTAACAGTCTACTCAGTAGGACTATCAGCTGTGTATTCACCTGACTTCTGCACAACACAACTGATGGTCCCAATCCCATTTATAAGGCAAGAAATCCCACTTAGTAAACCTGACAGGGCACACCTGTGAAGTGAAAACCATTTCCGGTGACTACCTCTTGAAGCTCATCAAGAGAATGCCAAGAGTGTGCAAAGCAGTCATCAAAGTAAAAGGTGGCTACTTTGAAGAACCTAGAATATAAGACATATTTTCAGTTGTTTCATACTTTTTTGTTAAGTATATAATTCCATATGTGTTAATTCATAGTTTTGATGCCTTCAGTGTGAATGTACAATTTTCAAAGTCATGAAAATACAGAAAAATCTTTAAATGTGAAGGTGTATCCAAACTTTTGGTCTGTACGTTAAAACCAAGCACACCATTGTTTTTCTTATGAAATTCTCAATAAGTTTGATGTGTCACATTACCCTCTTCCCATTGAAAAAAATAAAGTTGGATCCAAAATGGCCAACTTCAAAATGGCCGCCATGGTCACCACCCATCTGGAAAAGTTTCCTCCCTCCCATATACTAATGTGCAACAAACAGGAAGTTGATATCACCAACCATTTCCATTTAATTTAGGTGTATCCATATAAATGGCCCACCCTGTATATATATATATATATATATATATATATATATATATATATATATATATATATATATATATATATATATATATATATGGTACGTGGAACCTTTGGAGTCTAGTTACTCATTGGGCCCCTGTGCAGGTACACAGGTTGCACCAATGGTATGTCTGCTGCTAATATATATATACATATAACATGTGGACTGCATTACAGCTGTATAAAATATACTTATAAAATGAAGGCATTTAGCGCACAATTGGACAAATTCATAAGAGCACACCATACACGAGAAGGCGTACTTTTCTTTGATGGGACCCTAAACCTAATACTTATTAAGTAAATAGGTAAATAGAAACCAACTCAACAAGGCTCTAGGTGTATTGAAGCAAAGGATTTCATGGGAACAAAAATGTAGAAGCAAAAGTGAAAAAAAAATCCAGCTTCGTAAAGGATGCAAAATTTTATTAGAAAATAGGTTGATAGGGTTCCATGTCACGTTAGACACAAGAAACGCGTTTTGAACGTATGCTGCATTCTTTATCAAAGCCTTTGATAAATAATGCAACATGCGTTCGAAACACGTTGCTTGTGTCTATCGTGACATGGAACACTGAAAGCCTATTTTCTAATAAAATTTTGCATCCTTTATGAAGCTGGATATTTTTTTCACTAATACTTATTAAACATGCCTCTCTGGGGCTAAAAGCCTACAAATTTAAAGGACAGGTAGGATCCAGCACTAATTAAAACAGTCTTAGGCTGATTGGAGGAGGTCAGCCAAATATAGAGGTAATCATCACCTCCATAATACACTACAAAAAAAAAAAAGACCAACACCTCTGAATGGAATAAAGCAAGTTTGAACAGTGTGACAGAGTCACTAGTGATGTATGTGATAGGAGACATGTTTCACCGTGGCTATTAGCTTCAGTGAGCTGAAACCTAGAAGTTGTCTCCAACATATTCGGTGCTGAAGAAGTTAATCGGCCATTTTGTGGGAAGGGTTTTTGTGAGCATGTGTGAGATGGGCGGGATGACTGCTCACCATTTCCCCACCTCAAGGGTGTGGCTGGGGAGTTAAATGCTCAGTCACTGTTATTTTTTTAGTGTTGTGTGGTTTGGAGAAGGAAGTCTCCAGACTTTGTGTGTGGAGGCCAGAGAGCTCTACAGAAGGACTTTGTGGTAAAACCTTATTGTGCTACCTGGAGCGGGCGAAACCCCTCTCACCTATAAACTGTACTATACTTTATCTTTTTGTTTTCCCGTTATCACAGAGAGGCCGTGTTTATTTTGTGGAACCCTGACATGGTTTATGCCATATATTAATAAACCAGCAGGAAGTTAACCAAAGAAGTGTTTCCTGTGTCTGCCTCTGTGAGAGCCGAGCAAATCGCTTTACCACAACAAGTGTAAGCTGCCATGACTGCATAATATACCAACGAATACAGCAGTCTCTGTAAACGCTAAGGTTTATGCAAACATTAAATATATATAGTGCATCTACACAGTATTATTTATATGTATATTACTGCACAACTAACGCCATAAAAAATGAAACCCAAAAAACAATGGCGGAATTGCGTTTTTTTTTTACAATTTCACCACACTTGGAAAATGCAAAAATGAACATTGGATGCGTCTTTAAGATGTTAAAACATAAGCTAGCCATTTGGTTCATCCAGAACCACTCACTGGGTACAATGATGTTATCACTTCTCTTGAATCTTGGGTGAAGAAATTCATGTTGGCATCCTGTGTCATCCCAGTTGTGAAAACCAGGTATTATAAGTGATGTATTCTTCAGTTTTCATTTTTGGCTCAAAAATGTATGCCCTACCACAAGAGGTAGTAATGGCAGATACTATAAAAGCTTTTAAAAAGGGCTGAATGATTTCCTCGATACTAATAACATTATGGGTTATAGATAATTTACTGGCAAAGAATTGATGGAGAAAGGTTGAACTTGATGGGCCGGAGTCTTTTTTCAACCTATGTAACTATGTACAAAATTGAGAAGTTTGAACTGTTTGTCTGAAATTAGAAGAAAACAATCTTTGGCCCTGATTCATCATTGAATTTGCATCTTTTTTTCTGGAGTAAAAATAATTCTAATACTAACTTTTATGTTTGTTCATTAATTAATTTGCACTTTATTTTCAAACTGACTTTATTCGGTTTCGTCTGTTTTCTTTTTTTGTCCCGACATTGTAAATGTGTTTTTTCTCATCCAGATGTTGTAATTTAATTCATCATTTGAACTTTTTGATATATCTCATATTTTTTTAACAATTGTACTCCAGTTTTATAGCATGTTATAAATCTGTCTCATTTTATTTTTGCTCAGCTGAAGACGATTCTGTGTCATTTTAAAGAATCATATGACCTTTAACTCTAAAAAGGCAGAAAAAAAAGATAAAAGAAAAAAAGGACATATTTGTTTTTGCACAAAATTCATTAAGGCACGTGAGTCATCTTAAAGAATTTGGCACAAAAATATCACAAGACAAAAAAGAAAAGTTGCTCAAAAAAAGGCAAATTATGAATTAGGGCCTTTCTTCTATCTTCAAAAAAAGCACCACTATTGTCCATTGTCTTCATTTGCTACTGCAAATCAGCCCTATTAAAGTTAAAGGGGATATCCGGGACTTTGTGAAAAACAAAAAATTTGCCTAAGCACTAACAGGCAGGTAGTTGCTACTTACCTGCCTGTTGTGCCCGGCACTGTTCTTTGTCGGCACAGACTGTTTTTGCTGGTGGCTTCTTTTTTGCCCTGCTCTGTCAACGGGGCGTGACTTTCGGTGTCATTCTGATTGCCAGTCAGCTCCCCCTATTAGGCAACGGGAATTCAGCTGTCAATCAGAATGACTTTGGAAGTCATGCCCTTTCAATAGAGCGTAATGGAAAAGAATCCACGGCTCTGTCAACGTGATGTAAGCAGAGGGAGCTGAATCACCGGCAGGAGTGGTATCACGATGTGCTGGTCTGAGGTAAGGAAGAGGGTCCTGCAACTGTCCCTGAAGCTGGGGCCCTCACTATCCCTGTCCCAGGAGTACTCTTAAAGGTGGAGAGGACTGGGTCTTCAACCTTACTATACTCCTAAATGCACACTAAACTAATTCCTCCCCCACCCAGGGAGGTATGGGACTGACATGAAACTTTAGGAGTGACCAACGAAATGGGAGAGGATAAGGAAATAGATTTGTTCTTGTTGTTGGTTTTCAGAGGGAAATCTACCTGAAAAAGATGTTGCGTGCACAATTCATTGGGACAAAACCTTGAAGGTTTTTTTTTTTAAGGAATTGTATACTAGAGGCTAGACATGGTTGGACATTGTTGACCTTTCACTCTTCATACTATGGTAGATTGACTCATTCGGCTGCTCACAGAGGTAGACACAGGAACGTTGTCATCTGCAGGTATATTCAATATGGCATAAGGCACTGCAGGTTCCACAAAATAAACACAGCGTTGCTACCATCATGACAAAACAAAAGACAAAGTCTAGTACAGTCCACATGCATGCGGGATTCGCCAGCTTAGGTTATAATTCACTTCAGCTCTCACTGAAGTTCCACACAGGAGACTCCTCTGTCTCCAAAATGCCACAGTAAAAAAACTCAGTAGCTGGAGATTTAACTTCTCCAGCCACACCTTTGAGGTAGAGATATGGTGAGTGGCTGTCCCACCCATCTCTTACAACAACTCACAAAAAACCCAACCTAAACATGGCTGATTAACCTCTTCAGCACCTAACATGCTGGAGACAAGCCTCTGGGTTTCACATCACGGAAGATAGCAGATATCTCACATATATCGCCAATGACCCTGTCACAGTCCGTACACTCTTTGTGATGTTTCAGATGTAGTTGAAATGTTTTATAGTTGCTATTTATACAGAAATAAATGGGGAAGTCCATAGAATTGCCAAGAATGTTCTCACTTTTTATAATATCACCAGTTTAGGTTATGTGCCCACGATGCAGAAATGCTCCGGATTTTTCCTGAGCGTTTCTGCATCTCCCATGCGGATTTTACATGCATTCTTTCAGCCAGGGACAAACGTTTGTCATGCGTTTTGCACATGCGATTTGGCATGCGGGTTGTCAAGTGCTTTCCAAGCGATTTTAGCATCACTTAGAAAAGTGCTTGACAACTTGGTCACACTATATAAATCCATGCAATCGGCATGGATTTTATATAGTGTGACCAAGTTAGTTAAAAAAAAGAATAAAAATGGTAAAAAATAGAAAAAAACATTATACTCACCTTCCGATGGCCCCCGGTCTCCTTATCCGATGCGTCCCGTCTCCCCGGTGTCTCGCGGTTGTGTAAAAGGACCTTCATGACGTCATTTAGTCATGTGACAGGTCACGCGACCACCGACGTCAGCGGTCGTGTGACCCGTCACATGACTAAATGACGTCATGACAGGTCCTTTTAGACCATCGCGAGCTGCCGGGGAGCCAGGACGCATCACTAAGGAGACCGGGGGCCATCAGAAGGTGAGTATAATGTATTTTTTTATTTGAAATTCTTTTTTTTTACAGGTACTGTGGTACCCGGTTCTGGAGGAGAGTCTCCTCTTCTTCAGACCTGGGTACCATCCGCACATTGAATCGCTTAATATCCGCATGTGCACATGTAGTGATGCGGATATTAAGCGATTCAATGCAAGTCATTGGCGGGGAAAACGCCGTGATTATGCAAAATAATTGGTAGTGCTGCGGATTTTTCCACAATGATAATCCGCAGCGGAAATTTCCGCAGCATGTGCACAGCACATGCGGATTATCATTGGAGAACATTACAGATCTTCTACTAATCGTTTTTTAAGCGTTTCTGCAGCGGAATTCCCACTGCTGAAACGCTTAAAAAATGCATTGTGGGCACACAGCCTTACTTAGTATATTATATAGACTGATTTACTTACCATTGTTCTTTTGTTCTTTTTCAGCTGTGAATATTTCATGTAAGTATCCCATTAATTTAATATGGTGGAGGAGGGGAGAGTAATAGGAGGAGATGGGTATTCTAGATATTACTTTTTGGTGTATACCTGTAGGTTAATAAAACAATCCTTAATTTCTTTTTGTTACAGCTGCGGTGGATTGTTCCAAATGTCATCCAAATGCCACTTGTGATGAATATTTTAGCTCTGTGGAATGCAACTGCAAGGACGGATTCATTGGAGATGGATTCACGTGTTCGGACATAGATGAATGTGCCTACTCTTGGTCAAATAATTGCTCTTATGGCATATGCCAAAACACTATTGGCTCCTACACTTGTGTTTGTCCAAGTGGTTTCAATTACAGCTCAATGGGCTATTGTAGTGATATAGATGAATGTGCCAGTCCTGAACTAAACAGTTGTTATTCATCTGCATCATGTGTGAACTACTATGGCTCCTATTCCTGTGTCTGCCCGTACGGGTATTTTGGTGATGGTTTCCATTGTGAAGTTGATGAATGCACACATGGAGTTTGTGGCCTGGGGACTGAGTGTATAAAATCACTTGGATCTTACAGCTGCTCCAATCCATGCTCAAACCACACTGTTCTCGATGAGCCCTGGAGAAGTACATCCAATATGTACGATTACCGGTATAACTGTGACAGTTACAAACGCGGATGGTATCGCTTTACTGGCAGAGGGGGTGTTCGCATGCCAGAAAGTTGTGCACCCGAAAATGGTTGTGGTACCTCTGCTGGAATATGGTTGAGTGGCACACATCCAATGCTAAGTGATGGTGAGGTGACTCGCACAGTTTGTGCCAGCTGGGCTGGGTACTGTTGTTTATGGTCATCGACTGTCCAGATAAGAGCCTGTCCTGGAGGATATCATGTTTATAAACTGGAAGGAACCCCAAATGGCTATTGCCATTTATCCTATTGCACAGGTATTTATTTCTCAGTACATTACTAACTGTATTAAAAAGCCTAAAAATTCAGATTGAACACACATGGGATTGTAAGATGACCTGCTGACTTTATTCACCAGCTTTATTCATTTTGGAAGCAAAGATATGGGGATGAGGTGCTAAGATGTTCATATTGGTAAGATAATGGTTACAACCCAACCCACCCCACCTACCACTGGAATAACCCCCAACACTCACAGTAATGCCCTACAATTCCCCCTGAAACACCAGCAAACCAATCTTCCAAAGGCCAGGAGTCTCTGGAAATCTGGGACAGTTGGCAACTCTGGTTTCAGGTGATTTTATTGCCCTAGTTCTGTTTGTTGGAATACTGCTATAAAATACAAAGAATGCTGCATATTGAAGCCCTAAAATAGTCCAGTCCTTTTAGGGACTAGCCCAAACTGACTTGGCCATTTAATAAGACAAGAACAGCTGTTGTCAAGCAGACTTTGTATTAGATGAAAATAATTGAATTTTCTTCAAGACACGGTACTCTACTTTTATCTATAAGCTATGTCTGGCATTGAAGCCTGGGACTACTTAAAGTGATATAGTAATAGACTAATTCAATGGAAAATAATGGCACTGGTTCTGGAAAACTAGAAAACCTTTTTCCCCCATACAACCCAATAGGAATTGAGTGTAGTACAATGATACCACACTTTCTCATAATTAATTACTTTGCTGCTTGGGATATTTTCACTTGTTTGATGTTGATTGATTTTACTGGGATCATGCATCATTACCACATTATTGTGTGAATGGTAACAAATAAGCACCTAAAATTATAGCAATTTTGCTAATCGGAATCATTGTATTTTCAAAACATATAAGATTTTCTGTAAAAGGGACATTCCACAATGCAGTCTTTCATATATCGTTGGCCTATCCGAAAATAACACACCACTGCCAGAGTTCAATGGCACTTCCAAAATTCAGGCACAGGTCATAAAGTCTTCTCATCGTCAGCAGTCACCCATCACCAACCTGAAGACTTGGTTGATGCAGAATTTTCCTTTTTTTATTTTCAGATCCTTCCACAGCAAATGATACAAAGACCTGCGCAGCAGATGAAGATTGGAAAGTAAAAGATGGAGTTTATGGATGTCACTGCAAAGACCAATATGAAGTCGCTGGTATGTTTGTTATAGAGAATATGATTCTTTGAAGTCTTTCAAAGAATTTGCACATTGACACAAATTCTCCTGAAAAAGTCCAAAAATATAAAAGGTTATAGAATATTATAATTTTATTAGACCTGAGTCGAATACTATCTAATGACTTACTCCTTGGGAAAATTCCCCATTCACCTTTAATTAGCTGGAGCGCGTTTTGGGACAGTTTGTGACATTGTCAAGGACCATTATTTAATATCATGACAAGCCAATCAATATCCCCATAGCAGGAAAATAACATTCAATGTACCCTTCCTGTACTATGGTCCCTCAGAGAACATACATGCCACTGAATACACAAGCCGTATGACCAAAGGAAAGATCATACTAGAGTGAGAGGTGGATGGTACAAGTTACAGTTCAGAAAAGTTGGTGTCCGAACAATACCTACATACACTGTATGCTATTGCACGAGAAATCCCACTTTGTTTCTTTAACTCTACTTCTAGTCTAGTCCTGGTCCAACCCTTTTCTTCAGCTATATCCCAACTTCTCTATGGAAGCTTTCATTTATGTACTTTACAAAGGACTTATAACTTTCAGTAAATAGGTAATTTTGTATCTGGCTTCAATATCGCCATTCTTCTGATTCTCGCATTGTTTTTCTTTTGTTCCTTTGCCTCTCCATTCCTGGACTATGACCTCCTCTTCTCTATATGTAAATTTATTCTTGGTATCCAAGTGGGCATAGTCCTCATGGTAGAAGTCTTCTTGAGGACCACACCCAAGGGCTAAAAGATTTACCGTATTTTGCGGATTATAAGACGCATTGGTTTATAAGAAGCACTCCAAATTTTGGGGAGGAAAATAGGAAACAAATGTTTGTTAATAAACTGGTGCATGTTGTAATCAGCTTACCTAAGTGGGGGAAGCGTTGGTAGAGTGGGGTCCCAGGGTTGCTGTTGGCTGAGGCAGGAGATGCTGCGGAGGCAGGACGGGGTATTCAGAGGCAGGAGTCGGCTGGGGGCCCCATGCTGCTGGCACGTTCTGCTCCAAGTGTTCGGTGGTACAGGGGCTCCACCGACATTTTGTGGAAGCCGGAGCCCCGTACCTTCCATCCTCTCCTATACGGTGAACTGTGGAAAAATGGGTGCTGGTGGCGGCGCATGTGTGGCACCCCAGGGGTCTGGTTTCCACAGTAACAGCAATGTTATGTCTGAGAGCAGGTGGGAGGTCTCTTGGTCAGGAATCCTATGCATGCCACACCTCCTGCCCAGTCCTGGGAGGGGAAGGACTTCCCCTATATAAACCTAGGGCTGAGGCAGGGTTAGGAGTAGAGAAGAAGTAGAGACAGAGAAGAGAAGCAGATATAGGAAAAGAACATCAGGAGCTCTGTGGGCGCAGTGCTACAAGGAGTCAGGGGCTGGCAGCTGCAGAGCTCGCCCTGACTGAGAAGCTATCACCGGACCCGGAGTCCGAGGCTGTGGGGACTAACTCCTATCCAGCAGCAGAAACCGACCGGCAGGGGATTTCAGGTCCTCTGGCCAAGAAACCCGAAGGCACGGTCACACGCGTGGGACCAGCACCGCCGTCGTGGAGCGGAAGCTACTAGAAGGCCCCGAGTCACCGGCCATACGGGTGAGCACCACACGGTACACTCAGGGACGTGGGCTACTTATACCCGCCTCTAGCAAGGTAGCCAGAAGAGTACAGTTAGTTTGGGAGGCCTACAACTCCGCCTGGCCAGGGGAGATCCCATCTGCTCAAGGACTGACCAGGCCCCAATCGCTAGCAGTACTCCGGGAGGGTCTATCTTTGTCACCAGTAAAGACCCTGAACTACACCGTACCGTCTCCGAGTGGTTCCTGCTACCCCCATCACCCACGTCGGCTGCCCTGAGGCCATACCCCTCCCGTTGGGGGTGATACTATCACGCTGCACAATCCTACCACCGGCCTCAGCGGTCTGCCCTGCAGCGGCAGCTCCTTCGCTGCATTCAACGGGTGGCGTAGTCGTACATCTACCGCTAATACAGCGCCACTTAGTCTGACTCCCTGGGCACGGACCGGGTCACCGCCACGAGACTACAACCCTCAACAGATCCGGCTCCGGGTAAGCTCCTGCATGCGCAACGCTGTGCGACACAGGTCCAGGGGTGCGTCATAATTAAAATGATAATTGAAAAAGTAAAGCGAGTAAAATTTTTCAGCATAATTGTAGACTGCACACCAGACATCTCTAAGCAAGAGCAGTTGTCCCTTGTGATGCGATATGTGGACATGGATGAAATGAGCAAAACTGTGGAGGTCAAAGAAAGCTTCTTGGAATTTCTGCATGTCGCCCCCTTGAGGAAGCTAGTGCGAAATGCGCATTGGGGCCAGGGGTCACGTGGTAAGTGGGTCCTAACAGCCTTCCTGACTGGTAATAGCATGATTCAACACTGCTAACACCACAAAATGAGATATTCTTGCTTGATTCAGTGAGGTGACACTAACTGGGGTCTGAGATTTCAGCACAGGGTAACTGTGTACTGGGCACATGAGCATTGATAGTCTGCAGCCTGTATTTATGATTGCACCTGAGGCATAGACTGAGATATATATACACATAATGGTGTGCTGTTAAACTGTGACTTGTGTTTTCTCTGCTCTGTTTGCTACCTCCCGTGGAGAGGGGAAGATAAAGCCCTTCTGATTACTAAAAAGACTGGTGTTAAACTGTTTACTGCAATGTGATTTAACTGATGTTAATACCACTCAGGATATATATTTGTAAACCTGCAAACCACCCCAATTGATCGGTTCATTATTTACTATGGCTCACTGTCTGCTAAATAATTGTTTTTAATTGTTTGTCAGCATATATGTAAAATAAATGGATTTATACTTTTTCATAAAAATTGCTGCATGTGTAATAACTCTGTCTCTCTAAGTAAAACCCTCAACAGATCCGGCTCCGGGTAAGCTCCCGCGTGCGCAACGCTGCGCGACACAGGCCCAGGGGTGCGTCAACTTTTGGCGTAGTCGGCAGGATCTCGTGCCCGCAACCACCGGGTACTGCGTGCCTGAAAAAGACTGTTCAAACTTACCTGTGGTGAAGATTCCCGCCATCCGGCGCCATCTTCCGCTTCCTTCCCGCCATCGGTGGAGTTTTCCCGCCATTCGGCGCCATCTTCGGCCTTCTTCCCGCCAGCCGTGGAGTTTTCCCGCCATTGGACGCCATCTTGAGGACGCCGCACGGGAAGAAGAGGGGCGTGGACTCCGAAAGCGCGCGAGAACTGAAGCCCCGCCTCACGTCCGGACGTTGCGTAAGGTCCTGGAAGGAGCCCAGCAGACGCCGACGTCACAGGAGCGCGACGGAAGGTCCTCAACCCTGACGATCCACTGCGGAGCCGCGGCCTACGGAAGAGGATCATCGCAAGGTAGGCCACGGTCCACTAGGGGGGAGAAGGATGTCGGATATGGAGGAGAGCTTCACCGCTTCAACCCCCGCCAGCGCCACCGCTGTTGCGGTCATGCCTTTCACCATGTCCTATATCCCGGGGGCAGCCTGGCTACCCCAGTACTCAGGGGAGTCACATACCCTGCATGACTTTAGAGAAAAGCTGGATAGCCTCTTCCAGGTGTATCCCCTCACAGAGGAGCAAAAAGTGAGCATCCTGGTGGCCCAATTAACCGGGGCAGCCCAAAGGGAGGTAAAGTCCTGGCCACCTGGGAGGAGGACTGTCGCAGAGATACTAACCCGGCTGAGGGACACCTTTGATACCCGCACCTCAGCCAAGATCAAGCTTAGATTCTACGGGTGAAAACAGCGGGCACATGAGAGTATAAGGGACTATGCCCTGAACCTACAAGAGGCCCTGAGAGCCATTAAGCAGACCGACCCTGACGGCGTGGGAGACGAGGACAGGCTGTTGACTGAACAATTTATAGAGGGTTTATATTGCAATGCCCACCGAACCCAGTTGCGGGCAATGGCCTTACAGGACCCTCATCTGGGATTTGCACAGTTCAAGGACAGAGCCATCCGGGTGCTCCGAGAACCAGCACCAGGTGGCGTTGTGACCCACAGACGCCCCACTACCACTTACCACCAGGAGGCGGCGCCCTTGTCGGCAGGGCCTGTGGGAGCTGATGCGCAGGCTTTGAACAATGACCCGGCTCCAGACCTGCACCATCAGGTCCAACAGCTAGCTAAAAGCGTTGCTGCGCTAACCCGAACTGTGCAGTCTTTACAGGTTTCCACTCCAGGGAAGATCCAGCTGGCATCCGGACCGGAGGACATCCCGTGGCGTCGACCAAGGAGGACCCCACCGGCCAGAGGAAGACCCAGCGACCGATACAACGAGGACGGACAACCCATCTGCCGCCGCTGCAATCAACCCGGACATATGGCAAGGTACTGTCCTTTAAACTGGCACAACCTGGGGTAGAGGGCCAACCCCCAGGAAAAAGATCATCAGGCCCATCGAACTGGCGCGACAGATATGTGGGAGGACGTCCAGTCTTGCCTGTGGTACTGGATGGCATCCCTATGAGTGCCCTATTGGACACCGGGTCACAGGTCACCACTATCCCGTACGTGCTCTTCAAGCAGTACTGGAATGACTCGGATATCACCCGCTACCCTGACGACGACTTGAGTATCATCGCCAGCAATGGTCAGCCCGTGCCACAGATTGGATTTAAAGAGGTGACCATTAAAATCGGTAGAGTCGAACTGGCAGCACAGGGACTGATCATTGTAGACATTGACAAACACGAGAGTCACCCAAAGATAACTCTAGGAACTAATGTAATTGAAAATTGTCTTGCGGAGGTGATTTTCCTTTTACAACAGGTTGCCAAGAACGCCAGCTCCGGCCAGCAGCGAGTGCTCCAGAAAGAGATCCGGGCACTGATGCGACGGCAACAGATAGAACTCTCCGGTGGTGAGATTGGTAGCGTAAGAATGTGTGACCCTTTCCCTATTGCCATGCCCCCAAAAAGTGAAATGATGATTTGGTGCCCGGCAGCTATTGGTCTGAGAGGTAGAGATTACCTGGCAATGGTAGAACCAGTTTACTCAGACAGTAGGCCCACCATTTTGACAGCACGGGGGGTGGTCAATGTACGCCATGGGAGGGTGCCCGTTTGCATAATAAATATCGGGAAGAGGGAAGTGTACCTGCCCCGGTATGCCACGCTAGCCAAATTGTATACCATCAATCAAAATTCCATACAGTCCGTAGAACCCTTGCCTCCATCTTCCCCGGAGGAAGGTAACGGCTCTAAGGAAACAATGGAGGACTGGTGTCAGCAACTACATTTGGGTACTGACTCCACTCCCTCACACCAGAGACAGGAAGTCTATCGGGTGGTTCAAGAGTACGAGAGAGTGTTTAGTAAACACCCGTTAGACTTCGGGCGAGTCAAGGGAGTAGAACACCACATCCCCACGGGAGACCATCTTCCCATAAAAGAGAGGTATCGACCCGTACCCCCTGCACACTACCAACACGCCAAGGGGATGTTTAGGGACATGAAGGAGGCTGGGGTGATCAGGGATAGCTGTAGCCCCTGGGCAGCTCCACTAGTCTTAGTCAAAAAGAAAGACAACACCATGAGGATGTGTGTAGATTACCGGAAAATTAACCGTATCACACACAAGGATGCGTACCCCTTACCAAGGATAGAGGAGTCTTTGGCTGCTTTAAGATCTGCTAACTTCTTCTCTACCTTGGATCTCACTAGCGGGTACTGGCAGGTTCCTGTAGCAGAGGCGGACCAGGAGAAGACCGCATTCACCACCCCGATGGCACTTAGCGAGTTTACCTGCATGCCGTTCGGACTCTGCAACGCACCGGGAACCTTCCAACGATTAATGGAGTGCTGTCTGGGCCACAGAAACTTCGAGACGGTCCTGTTGTACCTGGATGATGTCATCGTATATTCCAAGACTTATGAGGACCACCTGAAACACCTGGCGGAAGTGTTCGAAGCTCTGGCAAGCTACGGCTTAAAGGTAAAACCCTCCAAGTGTCACCTCTTGAAATCAAAGGTGCAGTACCTGGGACACGTGGTGAGCGCTGACGGAGTGGCTCCCGACCCTGATAAGATCACCGCAATTAAGGAATGGCCAAGTCCCTCCAGTGTAAAGGAAGTGCGGCAGTTCCTCGGGTTGGTAGGCTATTACCGCAGATTCATCCCCGGTTTCACCAAAAAGGCAGCTCCTATGCAGGACCTCCTGATAGGCCAGTCCCGGAAGGCCAAGAACCAGAAGCCGCCCTTCAAATGGGAGAAGTTAGAAGAAGAGTCCTTCCGCCAGCTGAAGATGGCCCTCACGGGGGATGAAATCCTGGCGTACCCTGATTACAGCCAGCCCTTTATCCTCTACACCGACGCAAGTAACATCGGGCTAGGAGCCGTACTGTCCCAGATCCAGCAGGGGAAAGAACGAGTAATCGCTTACGCTAGCCGAAAACTGCGACCCAACGAAAGAAACCCTGAGAATTACAGCTCATTTAAGCTAGAGTTCCTGGCAGTGGTGTGGGCAGTCACCGAACGCTTTAAGCACTACCTCGCTTCTTCCCGGTTCACCGTGTACACGGATAACAACCCGTTGACACAGCTGGACACGGCAAGACTCGGTGCCCTAGAGCAGAGATGGATGGCCCGTCTGTCCAACTACGAGTTCACAATCAAATACCGGGCAGGACGCTCCAATACCAACGCGGACGCCCTGTCCAGGATGCCAAACCTACCGGACGTAGGAGAAGATCCAGAGGGACTGGAAGAAGTCGAACTCCCCGCGTTCCACCGTCATGGGACTATCCAGTATTCTCATTGGGTAAGGAGTAAGCAAGCCGCTACGTTTAACCCCTTGCCTCACTACAACTGGGAGGAAACGCAAGACAGTGACCCTGCCGTCCGGCTGGTAAAGGAGATGCTGACTCGGCCAGAGGCTCGCCTTGACCCAGACGCTCCGGAGGAAGCCAAGCAACTGTGGGCTGAGAAGAGTCGACTGTTCCTTTACAAGGGGAAGTTGTGCCGCAGAATGGTTAACTCCCGGACGCATGAACTAATCTGGCAAGTAGTGGTGCCACGGAGAGACGCAGCCATGGTGATGGAGGCATACCACGACGGAGCTGGACACTTCGGATGGAAGAAGCTGGAGTTCCTGCTGCGTGGGCGGTTCCACTGGGTAGGCATGAGGGGAACTATCGAGAGGTGGTGCAGAGACTGTGGCCCGTGCAACCTAAGAAGGAAGGACCGTGCCAGCCAGAAGACTCCCCTGCAGTCCATCGTCACCAGGCAGCCGTTGGAACTGGTAGCCTTGGATCATGTAAAACTGACCCCAAGCAGAAGTGGCTACGTCTACGCGTTAACCATTGTGGATAATTACTCCCGGTTCTTGGTTGTCGTCCCCGTTAAGGACTTAACGGCTCAAACAGCAGCTAGAGCCTTCCAGCAGCACTTCTGCCGTCCACACGGGTACCCGGACCAAGTGCTGACGGACCAGGGACCTGCCTTTGAAGCGGAGGTCTTCCAGGAATTCTGCAATCTGTATGGCTGCCGGAAGATAAGGACGACACCCTATCATCCGCAAACTAATGGACTTTGTGAGAAAATGAACCAGGTGGTAATGGATCTCCTGAAAACGTTGCCCCTGGAAGAACGCAGTCTGTGGCCTGAGAAGCTGCCCGATCTAGTGGACCTATACAACCACATCCCGGTAGGTTCCACCAACTGTACCCCGGCTTACCTAATGAGGGCGAGACCTGGTAAGTTACCTGTTGACCTGGAAATGGGAGTCCTGACACCCGAGGACACTTCACCGGAAGCAGACTGGGACACAGAGAGGCAGCAGCAGTACCCGAAAGTACAGGAGAGCGTGGAGCGAAGTCTCTGTCAGGCTAGGGAAAGACAAGAGAAAACTTACAACCAGTATGCTCCCGCTGTTCCCCTGGTACCCGGAGAGCAGGTCTTGAAGAGGAAAAGACGGCTCCACAAGTTGGACGACCAGTGGGAGAAGGACCCGTACACCGTACTGCCCTCAAGCCACGAGAACCCGAAAGTCTGTACCATCAGTAAAGACGGAGGGGAGACCATAGCCATTGTATCCCGGGATCACCTGAAGAAGTGTCCTGAACAGCTACGGAACCCTGAAGAGGAACAAGAAGACCATCGACCCGTAGAGGAAAGGAAAGATATGGTTAGTACTGTGCTCGGAGACTTCCCTCGGTCCTGGACTCAAGTCAATGGTGCAGTTGTGGTACCCGTCCTCACGTTCCTCCAACCAGCATCCCAAGTGCCTACGGAGCAACAGGTAGAGCTGGAAGAGCAGCCGGTCCAGGAGGCAGAAGACTCCACACAAGCAGAACAGGAGGATCAACCCTCTGCTTATAGTGTGCCTGCCGTACCCCTAGTGAGCCAAAGAGCCGGTAGACAGCTGCCCAGTTTACCCTTGACAGCTCCTACACCCTGTAGTTCAGGGCTAGACAGTCAGCTCCGTAGGTCCACTAGGGCCACTAGAGGCCAGTTACCCGCACGTTGGAGGATTTGAAGTGTATAAATTGTTTTATTTGTGGTTACCTGTTTTTCTTGTTGCTTGTGTATAATTATGTGTTTCTAGTTATTTATAGGAGTCCTTGGTGGATTTACACCTTGTACATGGTTGGAGCGTAACCTAGGAATGGACTAAAGACTGTTAAGGACTCGGGGCAGGACAGACCCCTACCTGGTTACGTCTCCCTGTTTTGGTGAAATGGACACCTTGCTTTTCTTCAAAAACTGCACCCGGTTGCGGACACGCCGTGACCATCTTTATATGTTTTTCTTATTGTACTATTATTGTTTATACCTTGTTATGTTTAAAAATATGTTTAGTCCCGGAGTACTAAATTTCACTAGGGGGGAATGTGGCACCCCAGGGGTCTGGTTTCCACAGTAACAGCAATGTTATGTCTGAGAGCAGGTGGGAGGTCTCTTGGTCAGGAATCCTATGCATGCCACACCTCCTGCCCAGTCCTGGGAGGGGAAGGACTTCCCCTATATAAACCTAGGGCTGAGGCAGGGTTAGGAGTAGAGAAGAAGTAGAGACAGAGAAGAGAAGCAGATATAGGAAAAGAACATCAGGAGCTCTGTGGGCGCAGTGCTACAAGGAGTCAGGGGCTGGCAGCTGCAGAGCTCGCCCTGACTGAGAAGCTATCACCGGACCCGGAGTCCGAGGCTGTGGGGACTAACTCCTATCCAGCAGCAGAAACCGACCGGCAGGGGATTTCAGGTCCTCTGGCCAAGAAACCCGAAGGCACGGTCACACGCGTGGGACCAGCACCGCCGTCGTGGAGCGGAAGCTACTAGAAGGCCCCGAGTCACCGGCCATACGGGTGAGCACCACACGGTACACTCAGGGACGTGGGCTACTTATACCCGCCTCTAGCAAGGTAGCCAGAAGAGTACAGTTAGTTTGGGAGGCCTACAACTCCGCCTGGCCAGGGGAGATCCCATCTGCTCAAGGACTGACCAGGCCCCAATCGCTAGCAGTACTCCGGGAGGGTCTATCTTTGTCACCAGTAAAGACCCTGAACTACACCGTACCGTCTCCGAGTGGTTCCTGCTACCCCCATCATCCACGTCGGCTGCCCTGAGGCCATACCCCTCCCGTTGGGGGTGATAGGGTGATACTATCACACTGCACAATCCTACCACCGGCCTCAGCAGTCATGAAAATACAGAAAAATCTTTAAATGAGAAGGTGTGTCCAAACTTTTGGTCTGTACTGTTTATATATATATATATATATATATATATATATATATATACATATGTACAATATACATATGTACAGTACAGACCAAAAGTTTGGACACACCTTCTCATTTAAAGATTTTTCTGTATTTTCATAATTATGAAAATTGTACATTCACACTGAAGGCTTTAAAACCATGAATTAACACATGTGGAATTATATACTTAACAAAAAAGTGTGAAACAACTGAAAATATGTCTTATATTCTAGGTTCTTCAAAGTAGCCACCTTTGGCTTTGATGACTGCTTTGCACATTCTTGGCATTCTCTTGATGAGCTTCAAGTGGTAGTCATATTTTCAGTTGTCTCACACTTTTTTGTTAAGTATATAATTCCACATGTGTTAATTCATAGTTTTGATGCCTTCAGTGTGAATGTATAATTTTCAAAGTCATGAAAATACAGAAAAATCTTTAAATGAGAAGGTGTGTCCAAACTTTTGGTCTGTACTGTACATATATATCATATGTTTATATATGAAGTGGATAAAATAAGTATAAGGCTGCCTGCCCACTATGCGTTTTTCAAGCGTTTTTTGTCGCGGAATTTCCGCAGCGAAAACGCTTAAACGCTTGGTAATACGTGCCCCATGGTCCCCAATGATAATCCGCATGTGCTGTGCACATGCTGCGGAAATTTCCGCTGCAGATTATCGTTGCGGAAAAATACGCAGCATGTCCATTAATTTTGCGGACACGCAGCGTAATTGCCCCCATTGACTTACTTTGAAATGCTTAATATCCATGTCAGCACATTTGCACACATGGATATTAAGCATTTCAATTTGCGAATGGTACCAGGGGCTGGAGAAGAGGAGACTCTCATCCAGACCCAGGTACCATAGAACCTGTAAAAAAAAGAATTTAAAATAAAAAATAAAGATTATACTTGCCTTCTGATGTCCCCAGGCCTCCTCAGCGATGCGTCCGGTCTCTGGTTCGGCTTACGGTGGTGTGAGGACCTACCATGACGTCATTTAGTCATGTGACAGGTCACGCGACCGCTGACGTTGGCGGTTGCGTGACCTGTCACATGACTCAATGACATCATCGCAGGTCCTTTCACACCACCGCGAGACACTGGAAAGACCGGACGGAGCGGAGAAAATACCGGGGGCCATCGGAAGGTAAGTATAATCGGTATTTTTTATTTTTTACCATTCTTATTCTTTTTTTTAACTATTACTTGGTCACACTATATAAATCCATGCCAGTTGCATGGATTTATATAGTGTGACCAAGTTGTCAAGCACTTTTTTCAAGTGATGCTAAAATCGCTTGGGAAAGCGCTTGATAACCCGCATGCAGAAATGCATGCAAAAACGCTTGACAAACGCTTCTACCTGGTGGGAAAAACGCATATAAAATTCGCATGCGTTTTTCCTTCCAGGGAGAAGCGGAAAAAATATACAGCATTTCTGCATCGTGGGAACATCGCCTAAGTATTAACCAATGCTATATTTTGCAGCAATAAGGTTGTGATGGTCTTGAGACAGCTCACTGATTTTACCCATCATGAAATGTTTCTTGTGTGGCACCTTGGTAATGAGATACCTTTCTATAGGTCATTAGTTGATCCAGCTGACATTATTTTTCACTAAGTGGCAGGATTGCTTTCTAATTACTGACAGATTTTAGTTGGTGCCATGACTTTCCATGGCTTTTTGCACCTCTCTTTCTTCAATACTTTTTCCCTGTGTCATTTCTCATTATTACACATAACTTAATTTATAGTCATTTATGGTTTGATTTCTTTGCCTGTGTAGATTGGTTGGGTTGTTAACGACATCTGTCAAGAATTTCATGTCAATAGCACCTTTAAAAATATATTTACTTAGAAAATTGGTGATGTGTTTAATACTTATTTCTCCCGCTGTATATTTGGCAAGTTAAAGTTTTTTTTTTCTTAGGGATCACAGGGTGTCACTGCAAGGAACATGAAGCACTACACAATTCACACTAAAATCAAAGGGCCATCCTTTAATTAATGAATTTAACTTGAAAAAGACAATCCTTCTAAAGTCTTCTTGCCCTTTGAGATGATTTGCCATACATTTATGGCCTAAGGACATGCAGCAGACCTCAGTTATTTAATACCTTAGATCAGGGGTCTCAAACTCGGCTGGGTATATGGGCCGCACATGGAAAAAATTTGAATTTGGGGGGCCGCATTCTTTGTTCAATGTGACATTTTTAGTGATACCATTTTTTTTGTATACACCTTTTGAACATTTTTGCCGTGTTTATTTTTTTATGGCTTGGGTCGTTATGGATGTGGCGATAATAAACGTGCACTTTTTTGTGTTTACTTTAGTTTACATATAAAACAGCATTTTTAGTGCCCAATATTTTTTCATGCTTTATTTTATTTTTTATTTTTTTTACAATTTTATTTCCCCCAATTGGCCACATACAGTAATATTGTCTTACAATTAGCATCATATAGTAATAATGGAAAACATCTTGTAGTAATGTTCCCCATCCAAGTTCCCATCTTGTACTAATGTGCCCCATCCAGGTCCCCATCCTGTGGCTATGTGCCCCATCCAGGTCCCCATCCTGTGGCTATGTGCCCCATCCAGGTCCCCATCTTGTGGCTATGTGCCCCATCCAGGTCTCCATCTTGTGGTTATGCACCCCATGCAGGTCCCCATCCTGTGGCTATGTGTCCCATCCAGGTCCCCATCTTGTGGCTATGTGCCCCATCCAGGTCCCCATGTTGTGGCTCTGGTCCCCATCTTGTGGCTCTGTGCCCCATCCAGGTCCCCATCTTTTGGCTATGTGCCCCATCCAGGTCCCCATCTTGTGGCTATGTGCCCCATCCAGGTCCACATCTTGAGGCTATGTGCCCCATCCAGGTCCCCATCCTGTGGCTATGTGCCCCATCCAGGTCCCCTCTTGTGGCTATGTGCCCCATCCAGGTCCCCATCTTGTGGCTATGTGCCCCATCCAGGTCCCCATCTTGTGGCTATGTGCCCCATCCAGGTCCCCATCTTGAGGCTATGTGCCCCATCCAGGTCCCCATCCTGTGGCTATGTGCCCCATCCAGGTCCCCTCTTGTGGCTATGTGTCCCATCCAGGTCCCCATCTTGTGGCTATGTGCCCCATCCAGGTCCCCATGTTGTGGCTATGTGCCCCATCCAGGTCCCCATGTTGTGGCTCTGGTCCCCATCTTGTGGCTCTGTGCCCCATCCAGGTCCCCATCTTGTGGCTATGTGCCCCATCCAGGTCCCCATCTTGTGGCTATGTGCCCCATCCAGGTCCACATCTTGAGGCTATGTGCCCCATCCAGATCCCCATCTTGTGGCTATGTGCCCCATCCAGGTCCCCATCCTGTGGCTATGTGCCCCATCCAGGTCCCCTCTTGTGGCTATGTGCCCCATCCAGGTCCCCATCCTGTGGCTATGTGCTCCATCCAGGTCCCCATCCTGTGGCTATGTGCCCCATCAAGGTCCCCATCTTGTGGCTATGTGCCCCATCCAGGTCCCCATCCTGTGGCTATGTGCCCCATCCAGGTCCCCTCTTGTGGCTATGTGCCCCATCCAGGTCCACATCTTGAGGCTATGTGCCCCATCCAGATCCCCATCTTGTGGCTATGTGCCCCATCCAGGTCCCCATCCTGTGGCTATGTGCCCCATCCAGGTCCCCTCTTGTGGCTATGTGCCCCATCCAGGTCCCCATCCTGTGGCTATGTGCTCCATCCAGGTCCCCATCCTGTGGCTATGTGCCCCATCAAGGTCCCCATCTTGTGGCTATGTGCCCCATCCAGGTCCCCATCCTGTGGCTATGTGCCCCATCCAGGTCCCCTCTTGTGGCTATGTGCCCCATCCAGATCCTCATCTTGTGGCTATGTGCCCCATCCAGGTCCCCATCCTGTGGCTATGTGTCCCATCCAGTTCCCCTTCTTGTGGCTATGTGCCCCATCCAGGTCCCCATCCTGTGGCTATGTGCCCCATCCAGGTCCCCTCTTGTGGCTATGTGCCCCATCCAGGTCCCCATCCTGTGGCTATGTGCTCCATCCAGGTCCCCATCCTGTGGCTATGTGCCCCATCAAGGTCCCCATCCTGTGGCTATGTGCCCCATCCAGGTCCCCTCTTGTGGCTATGTGCCCCATCCAGATCCTCATCTTGTGGCTATGTGCCCCATCCAGGTCCCCATCTTGTGGCTATGTGCCCCATCCAGGTCCCCATCTTGTGGCTATGTGCCCCATCCAGGTCCCCATCCTGTGGCTATGTGCCCCATCCAGGTCCCCTCTTGTGGCTATGAGCCCCATCCAGGTCCCCATCCTGTGGCTATGTGCCCCATCCAGGTCTCCATCTTGTGGCTATGTGCCCCATCCAGGTCCCCATCTTGTGGCTATGTGCCCCATCCAGGTCCCCATCCTGTGGCTATGTGCCCCATCCAGGTCCCCTCTTGTGGCTATGTGCCCCATCCAGGTCCCCATCCTGTGGCTATGTGCCCCATCCAGGTCCCCTCTTGTGGCTATGTGCCCCCTGTGCTGTTCTTCACACACATAAAATAGAAAAAAAAAGATGATTCTCACCTGTCCTCCGTTCCCTCGGCGGCCTTCCTGCAGATGTGGCCGCAGGCACCACAGAGTCCGACCCCTTGACGATCCCGACCTGGTCCAGGAGGAGCCGCCGACAGCAGCGCTGCATTGCCGCACAGAGACTGTCTCCCAGCACAGCATTTCCAATGTCAGCCGCCGGCCAATCAGAGGCCAGTAGCTGATATCTGCATATGGCAATGACGTCATACTCGCTGCGCCGACACGCAGATATCAGCTGCTGGCCTCTGATTGGCCAGCGGCTGGCATTGGAAATGCTGTGCTGGGAGACGGTCTCTGTGTGGCAATTCAGCGCTGCTGTCGGCGGCTCCTCCTGGACCTGGTCAGGATCATCAAGGGGTCTGTGCCTGCGGGCCGCATAAAGCAGCCTCAGGGGCCGCATGCGGCCCGCGGGCCGCGTGTTTGAGACCCCTGCCTTAGATGCTATGATAACATGTCATTTAAGAAGCATGACTGAGGGAAGCTTTGTCAGACCATAAGAGTCAACTTGATTTCAGGATGTTGATGGGTTTCTGGCTGAATAGGTTGACTGTCAGTGAAATATTGATAGACAGGCATGATACACTTCACAATGTAAGTAGTGCAGTGTATTATCTAAAGATCACATTTTAAAGACCTGTTGTAAAATAATAAACAAAAAAAAAAATTTTGAGGTATAAACAAAATCATAAAAAATGCAGTTTTAAAGATAGGAGGTCAAATTAAAAAATGAAAAACTATACAAAATGATTAAAGCTGCTTTCGTGCATCTGACCTGTTCTATGAAAAAAAAAATCCAATTTTTTTATTGTGCAAGTTAAATAGCCAGATGAAAAAACAAAAATAATACCAAAATTGTTTGTTTTTATTTTTACCAAAGAGTAATATAAATGTATTAAAAATATGTATATACCTCAAAATGGGACAAATGGAACAATCAACACTTATATAGCTCTGTCGATGGTAATATAAAAAGTTATAACTCTCAGAATATAATCTGTAAATTGTACCTCGAAATTGCAGAATTAAAAATTCCCACTCATCCGGTAAAAAAACAAACTCTTATTCAGCTACATCAGTGAAAAAATAAAGTCTTCAGAAAAATACATCATTAAAGGGTTTTTCTGATACTTTATATTGAGGACTTATCTATGATTGGTCATATGTCATAGAAAATGTTGAAGATCTCTCTCTCCCTCCAAACCCCTCTTCCCCCCTCTCCTATACTATTTGCCACAGGAGAAGAGCTAGCAATCTAGACAAGTTCCTATTGTGCAAATAGCAGTACACACAAGAGGTGGCAAACGCAATTATCCAGGCTAATTACCATACAAATGTAGCCCCTAGCAGAAGAGACCTGTGATGAGTAGACATCTGGCTAAATAGGAAATGGCTCGTTAAGAATCAAAGGAGATCCATCTAACTCTCTGCAATAGCCAGGACATTCCCATTTGCATATGTGTTCAATCTGCAGTCTTGCAGGCACCAACACAAAATATGGAATATTAGAAGTTCTATCATTTTGATTGCGATGGGACACATATTTCTAGTGGCAGGGTTGGCTAAGGAACAATACGCATATGTTTCTGCATCTGTACGCCCTGCCGGTGAGCCATAATGCAAAAGTACCAAAAGAACAGATAGCAGCCAGGTCATTTCTGGTCTCTAAAGAAAGGTAAATTCACAATAAAAAATATGGCATCACTTGCTAACTTCTGCGATCAACCAGCGAGAAGTTATCGCAGAAGTTAGAGGTTTAATAAAAAACAAGAATGGCAGAGGCCTGCTCATGTGAGGTCATCACAGGGGAGTGTGTGGGCATGGCCCCCCTTTGGCATAAAAGGCCCAGCTTAACCTGGGTCTATACTCATGCCGGGAGATATATATTTTGGAAGCACGGGTCCTGTTCGATAAAGGTCCATTGGAGCGCCTCCCCTCCAGCTAAACTGAATCGTCTCTGCGATCTGTCTAGTAAGTTACTTCCGTTAATCCCTTTTTATTTTGTGTAACTGTATATTCTGTATTGTATTGTCCCCTTTATAAAATCTTTTGTATGTTTTTTCATAAACACTGCCTCCCTTTTGGATTAAATATAAAATTTAATCGTTCTGTTATGTTTGATTAAAGAACGTCACTGTGGCTTTGAAACAGACTTTTCACAGCTGAATGGAGCGTAATTAACATTTTTTGTACTTCATATTGCAGCTGTTGCAGACATACGTCCTGAGCTGACCTGTGATGTCTATGACATGAGAGCTTCTTTTCATAAATGTCAGCTGACGAGCCAGAACCTCAATGCCAGTAATATTAACCTGAGAAATGCCGGCTGTTTTGGAATTCGCGATGATTCGAGCACAAACACATTTACCGTATCATCTCAACTTCAAGCAGGAGCATGCGGACTTCAGATAACTGTATGTGACAATCCTTGATTACTGTATTCTTTCCACATATTGAGCAAATGGCTCATACTGTAGTAATTACTTATTTATTTTACATGCTTAAACAGAGCCATTAATTCCACAGCGCTTTACAAACTTCACCATTGTTCTGCCCACTGGGGTTCACAATATAAATTCCTGTCATGGTTGCATTGTTTGTGGAAGCCTGACAGCTGTTAATAGAGCTTCCATGGACAGGCTTAATGCAAGCCACTCCATTTACCAGATCCCAGGGGTTTCCCTGGCCTTCACCATTTAACTTTTGTATAGCAATATGAATTTACATAGGGAATGGGACCCCTGGACTGGCACCATGGAATCAGCTGCTGACTTGTGGAGCAGGCTGACAGCAAGAAAAGTGGTCATGCAGGGTCAATACAAAGAGGTCACTTTGGAGACTGTGAAGATCTGAGATTGTGGATTTTAATAATCACCATGGCAGATTAACGATGCAACAATATTTTATTCCTTATGTCAAGGTTTTACAACATCTCCAGGTAAATGGCCACAATACAGTTCTCTCAGTCCCCAAGTTCCCAACCTGGGATCAGTAGTTCCACTGACTTTGTATCAGGTGATACTCACTGTTTCCCAACTTTTTGTTGGTCCACAGATTTTGTATCTCGAGTGAGTAGTCTTTAGCCAAAGTCCATGATCCTCCAGACGACAGATAAAATGATGGGATCAAAGGTATCCAGTAGCAGCAGTCCTTTAAGCAAGTTTAAATCCAAACAACATATTCCACAAGTGTTGCATATTTATCCAGCCCATTCGGCAGCCGATCTCTACTCCATATGCCATCGATCTATTCATGGTCCAGGGCTTCATGCTAGATCCTATCCCTTCGGCGTCATTCCACCAACTCCTCTCTAAACATGTGGCTTCTTTTCTCATTCACTGGGATCAGCCCCCTGAATGGACAGAACTGCTCTCACCCTCCCCCCAAAGCTAAGTGTGCATTAGTGGGGTTTTTTTTCTCAGGTCGAACCCATCACCTGGGTCTGGTGATGTGGGTATTATGTTTCTGCTTGTTAATAACATCTCACCTTTATTATCTGGAGAGACAAAAGAACATAATTAAGGACATTCGATTTGCGAAGAAGAACTTAGCTGCAAACTAATTCAAGAAAATCTGCAAGATTTGGCGAATTTGAATTTTGTCAGATCTGTGTATATCTAGTTGACATGTATGTTTATGTAGCACTTTACTGCTGTATAAGTCTCTGGTACACTTCATGCAATGTACAAAGTCTTTTTATCTTATACTTATTTAGAAAAATGGAACTCATGCAATTTATGAGAACACATTGTATCTTACGATGGAAACTTCTGGTATAATTGTAAGAGATGAAGAACTGACTGTGACAATATATTGTGCGTATCCACTGGACATGATGATCAGTCTGAATTTAGCAGTGAATCCAATATTTAGGTAAATCATTTATTTACATCTTTCCTACGTACCCAAGGTGTGGTCTTTTTGTAGCGTGTAAAAAGTGTCACCAAACTGGAGTTCCCCTATAAGCCATGTTAAACCGGTCATACACATTCAACATCTATTGGCTAAATGCTTGTTTGGGTGACAGATACTTCACCCAATTTTTCGAATATTGATTTTTAGCTTCTAGATATGGTAGAACACTACTTACATATTAACCTTTTCATATCTACAGCTCAACGAATATCACTGTTGGAGGGACTGGACAATTCACAGCATACATGGCTCTGTATCAGGACAGCAGTTATATTACTCCATACGGAGGGTCAGAAATCGTGCTTCCCATTAAGTCAATGATGTATGTTGGTGTCTTCGTTCAGGGAGGAGACTCTTCTCAGTATGCTCTTGTAATGAAGAACTGTTATGCAACACCTTCAGCAAACCCAGATGATCCCTTGAAGTATTACATCATTAAAGACAGGTACAGACCAATAGTTTCTCAGTTAGTAAGTTCTGAAAATGATTAACAATATAGTATTACTTTCATATTACTTAATATCATAATTAGAGATGAGCGGTGTTCGACTAGAACTGTTCGCCAATCTCAAATTCGAGCTGTTTTGGGCGGTGTTCGAGTTGTTCGACGAACCCGAACGATTTGCAAAAAATTCGGCTGTTCGAGGTTATGTTCGATAACTGTTCGTGCACCAAAAGCGTGTCCTGCATGTCTGGCGCTATTTAGAGCACCAATCATGCAGGGATTGTCTGCCACTCACTGTAATGCCACAGCCATGGTGGTTGTGACATTACAG
Source organism: Phyllobates terribilis (assembly GCF_046119375.1). Taxonomy (NCBI): domain Eukaryota; kingdom Metazoa; phylum Chordata; class Amphibia; order Anura; family Dendrobatidae; genus Phyllobates; species Phyllobates terribilis. Next base: position 209,138,677 of record NW_027362769.1, on the reverse strand, counting down.
TGATTGCCCAAATCGATGGGAACAGTGCTCACAGTGAAACATGAAAAGCCGGCATTTCAGCAGCGGCATACACCGGTACCCGACAATTTAGAACCGAAAGAATAGAGCATCACACATAGATTAGATAGATAGAAACATGTCAGTCACATATATATGAAGTACAGTGACAGTGTTGCTTACTGTACTTGTCATTTAGTGTAAAGGATTTATTAAAAAAAATATTAGTGTTTTCATGCACCGTGTCTTTAAAAAAGCCGGCCGGCAATTCAGCAGCGGTACCCGACAATTTAGAATAGAAGGAATAGAGAATCACACATAGATTAGATAGATAGAAACATGTCAGTCACATATATATGAAGTACAGTGACAGTGTTGATTACTGTACTTGCCATTTAGTGTAAAGGATTTATTAAAAAAAATAATAGTGTTTTCATGCACCGTCTCTTTAAAAAAGCCGGCCGGCATTTCAGCATCTGTACCCGACAATTTAGAATGGAAGGAATAGAGCATCACACATAGATTAGATAGATAGAAACATGTCAGTCACATATATATGAAGTACAGTGACAGTGTTTTAGGCTCTAGCGGAGGTTAAGCAGACAGCTGGGGCAGATGTTTGAAGCCTGGGAAGGGGTAATACCCACGGAGCTTCCCAGGCTACTAATATCAGCCCCCAGCTGAATGCCTAGGGCTTCGCCCTATTTTTGTGTCAAGCCAGGTACAACTAGGCAGCTGGGGGCTGGAATCTGCAGCGCAGGGAGGCCCAAGCTTTCTGGGCCCCCCCCCCGCTGCAAATTGCAGTCCGCAGCCACCCCGGAAAATGGCGCGTTCATAGAAGCGCCATCTTCTGGCGCTGTACCCAACTCATCCAGGGCCCTGATGCGGTAGCTCACTGGGTAATAAAGGGGTTAGGGCCAGCTTGGCATTATCAGCTGGCCCTAAGCCCGAAATTCATGGGGTCACGCCAATATTAGACATGACCACCATGAATTTCTAGTAAAGTATTTAAAAAAAACACAACACCCAGAATAAAGTCCTTTAATTGAAATAAACACACAATTCTTTATTGTTCTAAATTAAACCATACTTACCGTCACGCCCATTCCACCTGAAGCCAACGATCTCCTGCAATAAAAGAAAAATAATAAAGCAACCTCATCCTTACCTTTCCATGGTTCCCATGACAGCTTCAGCTCTGCTACATCGAGATGACAGGCTGGAGCGCAGCAGAATGCTGCCATCCAGCCTGTCATCCCGCAGACACTGAGAAGAGCAGGCTTGCTTGCGCTCCTCAGTGTCTCTCTGTGACGGCATCCAGATGAGCCGAGGTCATGTCCAATGAACTCAGCTCACCTCATGCACCTCACTGACAGCGTGGGAAAATTCTCCTGCACTCAGCGCTTCAGCGTGAGAATTTTCCCACGCTGTCAGTGACGTGCATGAGGTGAGCTGAGATCATTGGACATGAACTCACCTCATGCACGTCACTGACAGCGCTTCAGCGTGAGAATTTTCCCACGCTGTCAGTGACGTGCATGAGGTGAGTTCATGTCCAATGATCTCAGCTCACCTCATGCACGTCGCTGACAGCGTGGGAAAATTCTCCTGCACTCAGCGCTTCAGCGTGAGAATTCTCCCACGCTGAAGCGCTGAGTGCAGGAGAATTTTCCCACGCTGTCAGTGACGTGCATGAGGTGCGCCGAGTTCATTGGACATGACCTCGGCTCATCTGGATGCCGTCACAGCCAGACACTGAGTAGCGCAAGCATGCCTGCGCTTCTCAGTGTCTGCGGGATGACAGGCTGGATGGCAGCTTTCTGCTGCGGTCCAGCCTGTCATCTCGATGTAGCAGAGCTGGAGCTGTCCTGGGAACCATGGAAAGGTAAGGATGATGTTGGTTTATTATTTTATTTTTATTACAGTAGATCGTTGGCTTCAACTGGAATGGGCGTGATGGTAAGTATGGTTTAATTTAGAACAATAAAGAATTGTGTGTTTATTTCAATTAAAGGACTTTATTCTGGGTGTTGGTGTGTTTTTAACTTTGACTATGGGGTTAGTAATGGGGGTGTCTTATAGACGCCTCTCCATTACTAACCTGGGCTTGATGTCAGCTGGCATTATAAGCTGACATCAACCCCAACCCTATTACCCCACTGCCACCGCTACAGGGCAGTGGGAAGAGCGAGGCTAAGTGCCAGAATTGGCGCATCCTATGGATGTGCCATTTCTGGGGCGGCTGACGGCTGGTGTTTCTAGCCTGGGAGGGGGCCAATATTCATGGCACCCTTCCTGAGCTATTAATATCAGCTCCCAGCTGTCTGCCTAGCCTTTGCTAGCTATTAAAATAGGGGGGACCCCACGTCATTTTTTTGGGGTGGTCCCCCATTTTAATAGCTAGTAAAGGCTAAGTATTCAGCTGGGGGCTGATATTAGTAGCCTGGGAAGCTCCATGGGTATTACCCCCTTCCCAGGCTTCAAACATCTGCCCCAGCCGTCTGCTTAACCTCCGCTAGAGACTAAAATTACGGGGAACCCCACGCCAATTTTTATTTTAATAAATCCTTTATTTTAACTCTAAATGACAAGTACAGTAACCAACACTGTCGCTGTACTTATTATATATGTGACTGACATGTTTCTATCTATCTAATCTATGTATGATTCTCTATTCCTTCTATTCTAAATTGTCGGGTACAGATGCTGAATTGCCGGCCGGCTTTTTTAAAGAGACGGTGCATGAAAACACTATTATTTTTTTAAATAAATCCTTTACACTAAATGACAAGTACAGTAAGCAACACTGTCACTGTACTTATTATATATGTGACTGACATGTTTCTATCTATCTAATCTATGTGTGAAGCTCTATTCTTTCTCTTCTAAATTGTCGGGTACCGGTGTATGCCGCTGCTGAATTTGCCGGCAGGCTTTTTTAAAGAGACGGTGCATGAAAACACTAATATTTTTTTAAATAAATCCTTTACACTAAATGACAAGTGCAGTAACCAACACTGTCACTGTGCGTCTTATTTGTGTGACTGACATGTTTCTATCTATCTAATCTATGTGTGATGCTCTATTCCTTCTTGTCTAAATTGTCGGGTACCGGTGTATGCCGCTGCTGAATTTGCCGGCAGGCTTTTTTAAAGAGAGTGTCTTCTGAGCAGTTTGTCAGCTTTTGGACACCTTTGCAGGTGTTTTCTATGTGTTTCTATGTGTTTTTGTTTGCCTGCCATTGGTTTTAACGGTGTTCGACGGTGTTCTAAGGTGTTCGACGAACAGTTCCTCGAATATCCCGGTGTTCGACGAACCAAACCGAACCCGAACACTACGGGGGTGGCTCAACACTAATCATAATGTTATATTGGGTATTAATAAAAACAGAGGTAACAATATATTAAGCCATGTAAAAGTTGACAAAGTACTAGACCAGTCCCCCAAAAATACACACATATAGGAGGAGGCAGCACTTCCAAAAAAGTTAAAAAGTAAGGATCGTTTATTCATCAACACCAGCTTGATGCGGTGTATATAATGTAGAAAAAACAAGAATGCAATGTTTTGGAAATCTCTTATAGCCATATTTTATTCATAACAGAACTTAGAACACAAATATAAAGTTGAAAGCTAGACATCTTTTCATTTAATGTAAAAAAAATAATCCGTTTAGAAATAATGGCAGCAACACATCTCAAAAACTTCTGGAAAAATTGGAAAAATAAATGATACTAATGAAAAACATCTAGAGGGTCAATTTTCAACTAAGTCACATGACTGTGCATAAAAAGAGCATGTTAGAGAGGCAGAGTCTCAGAAGCAAAGATGGTCAGAGGTTCCCCAATTTGTGAACAACTTTACCTAAAAACTGCGGAACCATTTCAGAAAAATGTTCTTCAATGTAAAATTGGTAAGACTTTGAATAGCTTACCATTTACAGCACATAATAGCATTGAAAGATTCATAAATTCTGGAGAAATCCATGTTCGCAAGGTTCAAGTCCGATTGTCAGTATTGGATGCTCGTGTTCAACGGGCTCTCAGATGGCACTGCATTAAAGATAGGCATGATTTGGTTATGCAAATTACTGTATGGGCTCAAGAATACTTCCAGAAATCATTGTCTATGAACACAGTTCGCTATGTAATAAAAAATGCTACTTAAAGCACTATCATGCAAAGGAGAAGCCTAATATCAACACAATAAAGAAACGCTGCTGTCTTCCCTGGGCCAAAGCTCATTTAAAATGGTCTGAGGCAAAATAGAAAACTGTTCTGTGGTCAAATTAATCTAAATTGGAAATTCTTTATGGAATCCACAGATGCCGTGTACTATAGACTCAATTGGAGGGGGACCATCCAGCTTGTTATCCGCGCACAATTCAAAAGCCTGCTTCTCTGATGTTATGGGGCTGCATTAGTGCCTGTGACATGGGCAGTTTACACATGAGCGGCACTATCAATGCTGAGCATTATATAAGGGCATTATTTTTTTCAAATGAACTTCAAATTCAACTCCTGATCTGCGTTTTGTTGTGAATAAAACATTGTGATAAGATATTTGCAGATTATTGCATTCTAATTTTTTTTTACATTTTACATAGGGTCCCAACTTTTTGTGAATTCAGGTTGTATAAATATCCCATTCCTTGGCTATCCTTGCAAATATCTGCAGATGATTATTTGATATCTAGCCACATGATGATCCAGTAACTGGTTGGGTGCCTAAATGGCAAATAAAGTCTCTGCAGTCACTCATATGTATCGAGTCACATGATCAAATGATCTAATAACTGGTTGACTGCAGGGGTCATGTATCTCTGCAACTAATCACACGTCATTTAGCCACTTAAGAGCTTCTACCAAACCAGTACCCCCTCTATTGACCCTAATAATCCTCGAAAAAGTACACTAGACATTATATGTAATATGATATGACGCGCCCCTGGGCCTGTGTCGCGCTGCGTTGCGCACGCGGGAGCTTACCCGGAGCCGGATCTCTTGAGGGTTGTAGTCTCGTGGCGGTGACCCGGTCCGTGCCCAGGGAGTCAAACTGAGCGGCGACGTATCAGCGGTAGATGTTGTACGACTACGCCACCCGTTGAATGCAGCTATGGGGCTGCCGCTGCAGGACAGTCCGCTGAGGCCGGTGGATGGATGGTGCATACCGTAGATGGTATAACCCCCAACGGGAGGGGTACGGCCTCAGGGCAGCAGATGTGGATGATGGGGGTAGCAGGAACCACTCAGAGACGATGCGGTGTAGTTCAGGGTCTTTACTGGTGACAAAGATAGACCCTCCCGGAGTACTGGCTAGCGATTGGGGCCTGGTCAGTCCTTGAGCAGATGGGATCTCCCCTGGCCAGGCGGAGTTGTAGGCCTCCCAAACTGACTGTACTCTTCTGGCTACCTTGCTAGAAGCGGGTATAAGTAGCCCACGTCCCTGAGTGTACCGTGTGGTGCTCACCCGTATGGCCGGTGACTCGGGGCCTTCTAGTGGCTTCCGCTCCACGATGGCGGTGCTGGTCCCACGCGTGTGACCGTGCCTTCGGGCTTCTTGGCCAGAGGACCTGAAATCCCCTGCCTGACGGATTCTGCTGCTGGGTAGGAGTTAGTCCCCACAGCCTCGGACTCCGGGTCCGGTAAGAAATCTTCTCAGTCAGGGCGAGCTCTGCAGCTGCCAGCCCCTGACTCGTAGTAGTATTGCTCCCACTGAGCTTCTGCTGTTTCCTCCTATGCTGCTTCTCTGTCTCTACTCTCCTTGACTGACTAACCCTGCTTCAGCCCCGGGTTTATATAGGGGAAGTTCTTCCCCTCCCAAGACTGGGCAGGAGGTGTGGCATGCACAGGATCCCTGACCAAAGGACCTCCCACCTGCTCTCAGACATAACATTACATTACTGTGGAAACCAGACCCCTGGGGTGCCACATTCCCCCCTAGTAAAATTTAGTACTCCGGGACTAAACATATTTTAGAAAAACATAACAAGATATAAACAATAATAACACAATAAGAAACACATAAAGGTGGTCACGGCATGTCCGTAACCGGGTGCAGTCTTTGAAGAAAGCAAGGTGTCCATTTCACCAAAACAGGGAGACGTAACCAGGTAGGGGTCTGTCCTACCCCGAGTCCTTAACAGTCTCTAGTCCATCCTGGGTTACGCTCCAACTATGTACAAGGATTCCCGGTAATCCACCAAGGATTCCTAAAAATAACTGGAAACACAAAATTATACACAAGCAACAATACACAGGTAAACATAAATAAAACAATTTATACACTTCAAATCCTCCAGCGTGCGGGTAACTGGCCTCTAGTGGCCCTAGTGGACCTACGGAGCTGACTGTCTGGCCCTGAACTACAGGGTGTAGGAGCTGTCAAGGGTAAACTGGGCAGCTGTCTACCAGCTCTTTGTCTCACTAGGGGTACGGCAGGCTCACTATAAGCAGAGGGTTGATTCTCCTGTTCTGCTTGTGTGGAGTCTTCTGCCTCCTGGACCGGCTGTTCTTCCAGCTCTACCTGTTGCTCCGTAGGTGCTTGGGATGCTGGTTGGAGGAAGGTGAGTACGGGTACCACAACTGCACCATTGACTTGAGTCCAAGACCGAGGGAAGTCCCCGAGCACAGTACTAACCATATCTTCCCTTTCCTCTACGGGTCGATGGTCTTCTTGTTCCTCTTCAGGGTTCCTCAGTTGTTCGGGACACTTCTTCAGGTGGTCCCGGGATACAATGGCTGTGGTTTCCCCTCCGTCTTTACTGATGGTACAAACCTTCGGGTTCTCGTGGCTTGAGGGCAGTACGGTGTACGGGTCCTTCTCCCACTGGTCGTCCAACTTGTGGAGCCGTCTCTTCCTCTTCAAGACCTGCTCTCCGGGTACCAGGGGAACAGCGGGAGCATACTGGTTGTAAGTTTTCTCTTGTCTTTCCCTAGCCTGACAGAGACTTCGCTCCACGCTCTCCTGTACTCTCCGGTACTGCTGCTGCCTCTCTGTGTCCCAGTCTGCTTCTGGTGAAGTGTCCTCGGGTGTCAGGACTCCCATTTCCAGGTCAACAGGTAACTTACCAGGTCTTGCCCTCATTAGGTAAGCCGGGGTACAGTTGGTGGAACCTACCGGGATGTGGTTGTATAGGTCCACCAGATCGGGCAACTTCTCAGGCCACAGACTGCGTTCTTCCAGGGGCAACGTTTTTAGAAGATCCATTACCACCTGGTTCATTTTCTCACAAAGTCCATTAGTTTGCGGATGGTAGGGTGTCGTCCTTATCTTCCGGCAGCCATACAGATTGCAGAATTCCTGGAAGACCTCCGCTTCAAAGGCAGGTCCCTGGTCCGTCAGCACTTGGTCCGGGTACCCGTGTGGACGGCAGAAGTGCTGCTGGAAGGCTCTAGCTGCTGTTTGAGCCGTTAAGTCCTTGACGGGGACGACAACCAAGAACCGGGAGTAATGATCCACGATGGTTAACGCGTAGACGTAGCCACTTCTGCTTGGGGTCAGTTTTACATGATCCAAGGCTACCAGTTCCAACGGTTGCCGGGTGACGATGGACTGCAGGGGAGTCTTCTGGCTGGCACGGTCCTTCCTTCTCAGGTTGCACGGGCCACAGTCTCTGCACCACTTCTCAATGGTTCCCCTCATGCCTACCCAGTGGAATCGCTCGCGCAGCAGGAACTCCAGCTTCTTCCACCCGAAGTGTCCAGCTCCGTCGTGGTATGCCTCCATCACCATGGCTGCGTCTCTTCGTGGCACCACTACTTGCCAGAGTAGTTCATGCGTCCGGGAGTTAACCATTCTGCGGCACAACTTCCCCTTGTAAAGGAACAGTCGACTCTTCTCTGCCCATAGTTGTTTGGCTTCCTCCGGAGCGTCTGGTTCAAGGCAAGCCTCCGGGCGAGTCAGCATCTCCTTCACCAGTCGGACGGCAGGGTCGCTGTCTTGCGTTTCCGCCCAGTTGTAGTGAGGTAAGGGGTTCAACGTAGCAGCCTGCTTACTCCTTACCCGGTGGGAATACTGGATAGTCCCATGACGGTGGAACGCAGGGAGTTCAACTTCTTCCAGTCCCTCCGGATCTTCTCCTTCGTCCGGCAGGTTGGGCATCCTGGACAGGGCGTCCGCGTTGGTATTGGAGCGTCCGGCCCGGTATTTGATTGTGAACTCGTAGTTGGACAGACGGGCCATCCACCTCTGCTCCAGGGCACCGAGTCTTGCCGTGTCCAGGTGTGTCAACGGGTTGTTATCCGTGTACACGGTGAACCGGGAAGAAGCGAGGTAATGCTTAAAGCGCTCGGTGACTGCCCATACTACGGCCAGGAACTCTAGCTTAAATGAGCTGTAATTCTCGGGGTTCCTTTCGGTGGGTCGCAGTTTTCGGCTGGCGTAGGCGATTACTCGTTCCTTCCCCTGCTGGATCTGGGACAGTACGGCTCCTAGCCCGATGTTACTGGCGTCGGTGTAGAGGATAAAGGGCTGGCTATAATCCGGGTACGCCAGGATTTCGTCCCCCGTGAGGGCCATCTTCAGCTGGCGGAAGGACTCTTCTTCCAGCTCCTCCCATTTGAAGGGCGGCTTCTGGTTCTTGGCCTTCCGGGACTGGCCTATCAGGAGGTCCTGCATAGGTGCTGCCTTTTTGGTGAAACCGGGAATAAACCTTCGGTAGTAGCCTACCAACCCGAGGAACTGCCGCACTTCTTTTACGCTGGAGGGGCTTGGCCATTCCTTAATTGCGGTGATCTTATCAGGGTCGGGAGCCACTCCGTCAGCGCTCACCACGTGTCCCAGGTACTGCACCTTTGGTTTCAGGAGGTGACACTTGGAGGGTTTCACCTTTAGGCCGTAACTCGCCAGAGCCTCGAACACTTCCGCCAGGTGTTTCAGGTGGTCCTCATACGTCTTGGAATATACGATGACATCGTCCAGGTACAACAGGACCGTCTCGAAGTTTCTGTGGCCCAGACAACACTCCATTAGTCGTTGGAAGGTTCCTGGTGCGTTGCAGAGTCCGAACGGCATGCAGGTGAACTCGCTAAGTCCCATCGGGGTGGTGAATGCGGTCTTCTCCCGGTCCGCCTCTGCTACAGGAACCTGCCAGTACCCGCTAGTGAGATCCAAGGTAGAGAAGAAGTTAGCAGATCTTAAAGCAGCCAATGACTCCTCTATCCTTGGCAAGGGGTACGCATCCTTGTGTGTGATACGGTTGATTTTCCGGTAATCTACACACATCCTCATGGTGTTGTCTTTTTTTCTGACTAAGACTAGTGGAGCTGCCCAGGGGCTACAGCTATCCCTGATCACCCCAGCCTCCTTCATGTCTCTAAGCATCCCCTTGGCGTGTTGGTAGTGGGCAGGGGGTACGGGTCGATACCTCTCTTTTATAGGAGGATGGTCTCCCGTGGGGATGTGGTGTTCTACCCCCTTGACTCGCCCGAAGTCTAACGGGTGTTTACTGAACACTCTCTCGTACTCTTGAACCACCCGATAGACTCCTTGTTTCTGGTGTGCGGGAGTGGAGTCAGTACCCAGATGTAGTTGCTGACACCAGTCCTCCATGTTTTTCTTAGAGCCGTTACCTTCCTCCGGGTGAGATGGAGGCAAGGGTTCCACAGATTGTATAGAATTTTGGTTAATGGTATATAATTTGGCTAGCGTGGCATACCGGGGCAGGTACACTTCCCTCTCCCCGATATTTATTATGCGAACGGGCACCCTCCCATGGCGTACATCAACTACCCCCCGGGCTGTCAAAATGGTGGGCCTGCTGTCTGAGTAAACTGGTTCTACCATTGCCTGGTAATCTCTACCTCTCAGACCAATAGCTGCCCGGCACCAAATCATCATTTCACTTTTTGGGGGCATGGCAATAGGAAAAGGGTCACACATTCTTACGCTACCAATCTCACCACCGGAGAGTTCCACCTGTTGCCGTCGCATCAGTGCCCGGATCTCTTTCTGGAGCACCCGCTGCTCGCCGGAGCTGGCGTTCTTGGCAACCTGCTGTAAAAGGAAAATCACCTCTGCAAGACAATTTTCAATTACATTAGTTCCTAGAGTTATTTTTGGGTGACTCTCATGTTTGTCAATATCTACAATGATCAGTCCCTGTGCTGCCAGTTCGACTCTACCGATTTTGATGGTCACCTCTTTAAATCCGATCTGTGGCACGGGCTGGCCATTGCTGGCGATGATACTCAAATCGTCGTCAGGGTAGCGGGTAATATCCGAGTCATTCCAGTACTGCTTAAAGAGCACGTACGGGATGGTGGTGACCTGTGACCCGGTGTACAGTAGGGCACTCATGGGAATGCCATCCAGTACCACAGGCAAGACTGGACGTCCTCCCACATATCTGTCGCGCCAGTTCGATGGGCCTGGTGATCTTTTTCCTGGGGGTTGGCCCTCTACCCCAGGTTGTGCCCGTTTAAAGAACAGTACCTTGCCATATGTCCGGGTTGATTGCAGCGGCGGCAGATGGGTCGTCCGTCCTCGCTGTATCGGTCACTGGGTCTTCCTCTGGCCGGTGGGGTCCTCCTTGGTCGACGCCACGGGATGTCCTCCGGTCCGGATGCCAGCTGGATCTTCCCTGGGGTGGAAGCCTGTAAAGACTGCACAGTTCGGGTTAGCGCAGCAACGCTCTTAGCTAGCTCTTGGACCTGATGGTGTAGGTCTGGAGCCGGGTCATTGTCCAAAGCCTGCGCATCAGCTCCCACAGGCCCTGCCGACAAGGGCGCCGCCTCCTGGTGGTAAGTGATAGCAGGGCGCTTGTGGGTCACAACGCCACCCGGTGCCGGTTCTCGGAGCACCCGGATGGCTCTGTCCTTGAACTGTGCAAAGCCCAGATGGGGATCCTGTAAGGCCATTGCCCGCAACTGGGTTCGGTGAGTATTACAATACAGTCCCTCTATAAACTGTTCGGTCAACAGCCTGTCCTCGTTTCCCACTCCATCAGGGTCGGTCTGCTTAATGGCCCTCAGGGCCTCTTGTAGGTTTAGTGCATAGTCCCTTATACTCTCATGCGCTCGCTGCTTGCACCCGTAGAATCTAAGCTTAATCTCGGCTGAGGTGCGGGTATCAAAGGTGTCCTTCAGCCGGGTTAGTATCCCTGCGACAGTCTTCCTCCCAGGTGGCCAGGATTTTACTTCCCTTTTGGCTGCCCCGGTTAGTTGGGCCACCAGGATGCTCACTTTTTGCTCTTCTGTGAGGGGGTACACCTGGAAGAGGCTATCCAGCTTTTCTCTAAAGTCATGCAGGGTATGTGACTCCCCTGAGTACTGGGGTAGCCAAGCTGCTCCCGGGATATAGGGCATGGTGAAGGGCATAACTGCAGCAGCGGTAGCGCTGGCGGGGGTTGAGGCAGTGAAGCTCTCCTCCGTATCCGACATCTTCCTCCCCCCTAGTGGACCGTGGCCATCTTGCGATGATCCTCTTCCGTAGGCCGCGGCTCCGCAGTGGATCGTCAGGGTTGAGGACCTTCCGTCGCGCTCCTGTGACGTCGGCGTCTGCTGGGCTCCTTCCAGGACCTTACGCAACGTCCGGACGTGAGGCGGGGCTTCAGTTCTCGCGCGCTTTTGGAGTCCACGCCCCTCTTCTTCCCGCGCGGCGTCCTCAAGATGGCGTCCAATGGCGGGAAAGCTCCACGGATGGCGGGAAGAAGGCAGAAGATGGCGCCGGATGGCGGGAAACTTCACCGATGGCGGGAAGAAGGCTGAAGATGGCGCCGGATGGCGGGAATCTTCACCACAGGTAAGTTTGGAAAGTCTCTTTTTCAGGCACGCAGTACCCGGTGGTTGCGGGCACGAAATCCTGCCGACTACGCCAAAGTTGACGCGCCCCTGGGCCTGTGTCGCGCTGCGTTGCGCACGCGGGAGCTTACCCGGAGCCGGATCTCTTGAGGGTTGTAGTCTCGTGGCGGTGACCCGGTCCGTGCCCAGGGAGTCAAACTGAGCGGCGACGTATCAGCGGTAGATGTTGTACGACTACGCCACCCGTTGAATGCAGCTATGGGGCTGCCGCTGCAGGACAGTCCGCTGAGGCCGGTGGATGGATGGTGCAGCGTAGATGGTATAACCCCCAACGGGAGGGGTATGGCCTCAGGGCAGCAGATGTGGATGATGGGGGTAGCAGGAACCACTCAGAGACGATGCGGTGTAGTTCAGGGTCTTTACTGGTGACAAAGATAGACCCTCCCGGAGTACTGGCTAGCGATTGGGGCCTGGTCAGTCCTTGAGCAGATGGGATCTCCCCTGGCCAGGCGGAGTTGTAGGCCTCCCAAACTGACTGTACTCTTCTGGCTACCTTGCTAGAAGCGGGTATAAGTAGCCCACGTCCCTGAGTGTACCGTGTGGTGCTCACCCGTATGGCCGGTGACTCGGGGCCTTCTAGTGGCTTCCGCTCCACGATGGCGGTGCTGGTCCCACGCGTGTGACCGTGCCTTCGGGCTTCTTGGCCAGAGGACCTGAAATCCCCTGCCTGACGGATTCTGCTGCTGGGTAGGAGTTAGTCCCCACAGCCTCGGACTCCGGGTCCGGTAAGAAATCTTCTCAGTCAGGGCGAGCTCTGCAGCTGCCAGCCCCTGACTCGTAGTAGTATTGCTCCCACTGAGCTTCTGCTGTTTCCTCCTATGCTGCTTCTCTGTCTCTACTCTCCTTGACTGACTAACCCTGCTTCAGCCCCGGGTTTATATAGGGGAAGTTCTTCCCCTCCCAAGACTGGGCAGGAGGTGTGGCATGCACAGGATCCCTGACCAAAGGACCTCCCACCTGCTCTCAGACATAACATTACATTACTGTGGAAACCAGACCCCTGGGGTGCCACAGATACATGCTGCATGAAAAAGCAATTTAACACTAGGAACATGTATGAATTCAGTTACAGACATTTTGACAATGTTCTTCTACCCAATGATCTGATCTAGGAGGCTCATATATGAGACAAAATAGTTGTAGTTTGTGTTAAGTCAATGCAAAATGCTGGGGTGAATTAAAGTTGCATTTTAACAGAGAGGTTCTGCTACATTAGGGTCAAATTCAGACATTTGTTTACCACTTATGTAAAAAAATGACCAATTTTTATCAGTGTTTTGGATAAGATTTTCATTAGTGTTTGAACAGTATGTAAGTTTTAACATCAGCAACTTTCTCATATGCAAAAAAAACAAACAAAATAAAAAACAGACTGCACTTGGACTGTATCTGGACTTGGACTTGGTATCTGTGTGCCGTCGGTGATTTTCACGGTCTTGTAGTCTTGTGTGGTCCATGTTTCGGACGAAAAACAGACATGTCTCCACAAAAAACATTGACATGTGAACAGCATTATAGATTGTAATGGGTACATGTTCTAATCATGAAAAACACGGATAAAACACATTCTTGAAAAACAGATGTCTGAATGAGGCCTAAGTGGACGAAAACAAACATCTTCAAGTACATACAATAGAGGCCTTAAAAAAAGTCAACAGTCACGGTACTTGTATAAAGAAAGAATAAATTATTGCCGGGATCTCTACATGGAGCAAATAACAGGTTCAGTACAAAAAAGATATAAGGTTATACAAAAAAAATGTATTTGAGAACCACCTATAACAAAAAATAGAAAGTTTATTAATTACATTAATATAGAATATAATACATTAAAAACTGATAAAAAGTAGGAAGCCACAAGATTGCACCACAACCCCACAAACAATATGTAGCAGGAGGTAAATCAAAATTCATATACATATCAATTTTTAACGAAACAATGCTCTATGATGGTAATATATTAAAGAAGTAAGTTACATTATACTGTATCAGAAAGCATTCATAGCCCAAATAACCTGAAAAAATCAAGAGCATAGCTGAGTACCAGATAAAGCAAGACAGAAAGACAGTTGTACTGAAAAGCATTACCTCCTGTGGGATGTAGTGCCTGGCCCCTACGCGCGTTTTGGCATACTGTCTTCTTCTGGAGGTCATATAGGCCGACTATATGGCTGCTATGAGACCCTTGGTGCATGGTTGTTCCATTTACTTTAATATTGGATTGCAAGAACCTACATAGGACTGTATTCAGAGAAATGGCATTATTGACAATTTAATGTTAATGATGGCAAACGCCATGTCCATATGTGCTTGACCTCATAATAAAAGGCACATTTTAATATAGACTATCAGACTCCTTCTTTTTTATATAGTCACAGTTATTCTAGTAATAGTTGCTAGAATTGTTAATGCAAATAGCCTCTTCAGAGAGGAAGAGAACAGGAACTGTAAAGCTACCTATTGGATGTAGCAATCCTGAAAGTCAATATCCACCCTTTAACCCCATCACACCATCGCCATTTTTCGTTTTTTCCTTCCCTTCTTCCAAGAGCCATAACTTTTTTATTTTTCCATCAGTATAGCCGTATGAGGACTTTTTTTTACTGGACAAGTTGTACTTTTGAGTGACACCATTGATTTTACAACATAGTGTACTAGAAAACGTAAAAAAAATTGTGGTGTGGTGAAATTTAAAAAAAAAAGTGCAATTCCACAATTTTTTTCTGTTTTTTTCTATTTACTATGTTCGCTATATGGTAAAACTGACCTGGCAATACGATTCCCCAGGTCAGTATGAACACACAGATACCAAACATGTATAGTTTATTTTTTTTATTTAAGTGGTGAAAAGAAATTAAGAAATTTGTATGAAAAAAAAAAGTTTTTACACTTTTTTTTGCCATTTTCCGAGAACTGTAGCGTTTTCATTTTTCGGGATCTGGGGCTTTTTTGTGCCCTGACCTGACTTTGTATTGATACCATTTTGGGGTAGATATGTTTTGATCGCCTCTTATTGCATTTTATTGCGATGTTGTGGCTGAAAAAAACCCGTAATTCTGGCAATTCGATTTTTTTTTTATTGTTATGCCGTTTACAGATCGGATTAATTTACTTTATATTTTGATAAATTGGACATTTCTAAATGCAGAGATACCAATTACTGTAGGTGTATTTTTTTTTTACATTGGGGAAAAAGGGTGTGTTTTTTAAAATTTTTTCATATTTTGAAAAACTTTTTTTTCACTTTTTACCTTATTGTATAGTCTCCTTAGGAGACTTGAAGCTGCAATCGTCTGCTGTAGATGCTGATTGCATTACCGTAACTGGTGTTTGTATTACTTTCCTCTGTAGCTGTCCTAACAAACAAGACTCCACAATCAGTGTACTAGAAAATGGCGTCTCAAGAAAAGGTCGTCTGTCTGTTCAAGTGTTTAAATTTGTTGGCAATTATAACTACGTCTACATTCACTGCGCTGTAAGTCTGTGTGACATCACTGCTGGATCTTGCGCCCCTGTAAGTATGATTGTGTGTTTTGGTGTTTTTACATTATGTTGCTTTATCTCAGTTTCCATTTTGTAAAATTTTATAAAGTACAATTTTCTTACAATGATATCATTGCATTATTGCAGTCATGTTCTGGAATTGCGTCCCGAAGTGCAGCAGCTGAACCAAGCTATATGCTAAACGTTGGTCCAATAGGTATTAAGGGTAAGAATTCGGTTTATATATCTTTTTTCAGCAGACCTAATGCATTTAGACCAAATACAATTTTATAGTGTTATCCAGTCTAATTCTGCTCCCCAGAAATAGAAATAATCCAATAATACCAAGCAAGAATAATAATCATATATTGGCTGCTAAACAGTGGTGAGCGAGCATGCTCGTTACTTGAGATTTACGAGCATGCTCGGGTGTTTTCCAAGTATCTTCGGCTTGCTTGAATGTTATGTTTGAGTCACTCCATGTGCATGATTTGCGACTGTTTGACAGCTTTAATACATGTGATGAATGCCTGTTTGTTAGGCATTCCTCACATGTATTAAAGCTGTTAAACAATTGCCAATCATGCACATGGAGTGCCTCAAACCTAACATACGAGCACGCCACAAATACTTGGTGAGTACCCGAGCATGCTTGCCGAAAGGGTTAACAGAACACTCTCACTCATCACTACTGCTAAAGGGTTGTCCTGGACTGATGTACAGTATTGATGTCCTGTCCGTAGAATAGCTCATCAGTGTGAGATTGGTGGGGGTCCAACACCCAGCACCTGCACTAATTAGCTGAAATTTGCTCTGGAATTGGCTGGTTACAATCTATGTATCAGGTGGAACTTAGCAGTCCTGATCACAGTGTAGTGACTGAAGCTGAGTACTGAGCTTTATCTCCCATTTCAGTGAGTGGGTCATAAAGTGCAGTATTCTGCCATGGCCATTAAGAAATGTACGTAGCTGCTAAGTTCAATCCCACACATGATTTAATTTAGCCGATTGGTGGGGTCCTGGCTTTCGGATGCCAATGATTTTACTAATAGGGCATCAACATGTTAGTCCAGAGTAACCTTTTTTAATATATCATATAATTGTTACTCCAATTTAATAATAAATCAGACAGATATATATACCATGAATATTTTATTGAGATAAACTACACAATAAAAATGAAAATATGTAATAGTAAAAACAAAAACAATGAAAGCAAGGGGAGGTCGATAAGAGACACAAAGTAGCGAAAATCAGAAAACATTACAATGGGTAGCCACCAGATAGCAGAATGCTACCAAGGAGTGATGATAAAAGGTATGTATAGGCACATATGTATATCCACAAAGTTAATAACAATGCAATTCTATGAGTTAGATATATAGAGATTAGGTGCAAGGTAGTGCACAAAAATAAAATCAATAGTGAGGAGATAAAGAATAAAGATCCATTATAATCAGGCATACCCAAAAATAATAATGGAACCACATCGGCCTCCACCTTAGACCCCAACCGTTTTTAATATGAAATAAAAAGGCTATACAATAGGTATTCCCTGTGTTCGTAAGTCTTCTAATGTTACTCTGCAAATGCCTCTTTAAGGTGTCATATTTTAGGTAGGTATGGAAAGAGGCGGCGGGAGTGAAATATGATTAAAAAAGAGAAAGAAATGTAAGACATGTGTAGAGGTTTCCTTATATTCATATCCACATGAAAGCTATAACTAACCATGGGTTGATAAAGCATACACACTAAAAATACAGAACCGCTCCTCTAATTCTTTTGGTCCTTCGTAATCCAAGGTTGCACTGTACATACCCTACATACCCCTGTTGTACATATGCAGAAGACTTTTTCCAGATGCATAACTTGAAGCAGGATCCACCTACCATGTGACATTTACATTACTGGTGACTTTCTTTATGACAATGTGGCCTTCGTGCCTCTTTATGCACCAAGTCTCAGACTATGACCCATTCCCACCTTTTAGATGCTCTTTTGGCTCTCACTACACTAGATACATCACCACTATGTACAAAAGATCTGCTGACACTCTATGGGCGGATATGGCCTTGTGATGGCTGGCTGAAGAAGACTTTCCTCATAAGTATGCGGGGGTGTGTGGAGAATGTATAAGGTCAAAGGGATCTGCTGAACAATTCTGTATTTTCAGTCAGCCTGCATTCGAACTATCTTTGGTTGTGAAATTCACATGAATTTCATAGTAGAAAAAAAATTCTTGTACTGTCTATCCAGTCTGATCCCTATTTGGAACTGGGAGGACATATCTGTCCCTTTTGAGTTGATTGATTCATGCATTATGTTCTTTTCTTTACTTTTCTCTGCATCTATAGAAGGGTCTATACAAAGGTATATCCACACATTCTCTTAGATCAAGTCTGTTCCCATCCCTAGGTTGAAATTATTCATCCAGTTGAATCCAGCCATTTTCCCCCTTTCCTGGCAAGGGTCATTTAAATAGTTTTTTATTCACATGGTTTTAAAGTGCATCTATCAGCAGGATTTCACCCCCCACCCCAACTATTCATATGTGCATATAACTCTTTCGAAGACAAGTCCAGTAATACCTTTACATGGCCAGTCCGTTCCTCCGTTATTGAGAAATTGAAATGCAAATGAGACTGTAGATCAGAATCCTCTGTCACTCCAGCTCTATTCCCTGCCCAGCACAGCTACCTCCTACCTCCTTCTTGACTGACGGCTCCTTTGCCTGAAGTCACAGAGCGGCTGTCAGTCAAGCAGGGGAAGGCTTGCTTTATATTTTTGCTTGGTCATTCAATAATTTTTGCCTCATTTTTCATCATACGTGAGGTCAAGTTTTCAGGGCATTTTTATATTTGATGTTTTTTTTTTTGCTTATGGTAAAAATGTGAAGAATAAAGTAAATCTGTGTAGTTTTTCACATTTTTTTTCTACATACAATAATTCAGTTCAGTAGTAGTGGTAATTTAGTAATTAGTAATATATTTCTATTTTCTGTATAGTCATTACTTCCATACCCTATAGTTATTCTACATATGTATTCTTTTACAGACACTTCAACTACTTCCGGCTGCATTGGTAAGTAGGTCATTTAATGATAGATATTCAATTAATTGTAATGTATATTTTGCACTTAGTTTTACTTTATTACATTAATACAATACGTTTGCAATAAAATTCAAGTAATTCTTCATACAGCTTTGATGAAGAATAGGCTAATTAACGCTTTTGTATCAGCACTAGTAATGAGCGAGTATGTTCGGTTAACCCTTTCGGCGAGTATGCTCGGGCGAGTACCGGTGAAATGTTTGAATCACTCCCGTGTGCATGATTTGCGACTGTTTGACGGCTTAAATAGATGTGAGGAATGCTTGTTTCTTTCGCATTCCTCACATGTATTAAAGCTGTCAAACAGTCGCAAATGGTCACCTACATTAGCTTGATACAATCTCTTTGAGGAATTGTGGTCTATTCTTAAATTTTTTTGCTACCCCATCTGAGAGCAGCATAATGTAGGGGCATGGACCCTGACTCCAGTGATGTGTCACTTACCGAGCTGTTTGCTGTCATTTTGATAAAATCACTGTTTTATCGGCTGCAGATCTACCAGTTCTCTGAATGCTGAACTCGGTATAACCCTGCCCACACTACTGATTGGCTGCTTTCTGCCTAGTGTACACAGAAGACTGCCAATCGGTGGTGGAGGTGGGGTTATACTGAGCTCATGAATATGGAGGAATACACGGTAGCAAGTTTACTGGCCCTCCAGTGATAATCTACTGCTGATTAATCAGTGATTTTATAAAAACCACAGAAAGCAGCCCAGTAAGGGACACATCGTTGGAATCAGGGTCACTGTCTCTACATTTTCCTGCTCTCAGATTAGGTGGTAAAAACCTTGTAATTGTCAGAATAGTTGCCTACCTCGACTTTAGACCATCTGCAGTGAGGCATTAATAAATATTATAATAACTAGATATTAAATTATGTTATAATGTACAATATTATTTTGTAATGTTCCGGATAGACAAATATTGTAATATTTCTGAAAACACCTTTAAATCTGAATTAATTATTGAAATTCTTATTGCAAAATGTTCTTTCTTCGCAGGCGCTCACGCATCTTCTGCCCTCCTTGGCTTTGTCCTCTTTTTGATGACCCAAGTTTGGTTTCTTTAGACCATCAGTAATTTGGAGTCGACATTCTCATTATCTTTTATCTTCAGTACATTTATCTTCTATAGTAGTAACTTTATATAACCTCTATGTCTTGTATAGTACTTCATTGTTATTTGATTGTTCAGCTGTATAAAGTCATTTGTTGCCAGTTCTTAGAGCAAGACTTAGATGACATCAGAAGCCCAAAAAATCTAGTATAAATAGCTTTACTCATATAACTTCTATCGCTAATATGCAAAATTAGTACTTTCTGCATTTTGTATATTATGCATAGTATACACTATATTCAGGGGAAGACTGTATATATCCTTTAATAAAGTATATGGACATCATTCAGGATCCCTGCTGAGGATTCTACTATATGAGCTAGAACACAGTAATATAAGATTTGTCACTAGTAGTGATGAGCCAGCATGCTCGTTACTCGAGATTTACGAGCATGCTCGAGTGCTCGCCGAGTATCTTCAGCGTGCTCGGGTGTTATGTTTCAATCACTCTGTGCTCATGATTTGTGACTGTTTGACAGCTTTAATACATGTGAGGAATGCTTAAGAAACCGGCATTCCTCACATGTATTACAGCTGTCAAACAGTCGCAAATCATGAGCACAGAGTGACTGAAACATAACACCCGAGCACTCTGAAGATACTAGGCGAGCACCCGAGCATGCTCAACAAAAGGGTTAAGAGAACATACTCGCTCATCACTAGTCCCTAGCTATCTATTTGTCATGGTTTTGATTGGCTGCCTAAAGGTCTTGTCTAGCCAGACTCTCTTAAAGAGGTTGTCCACTACCTGTACAACTTTTTAAAATGAAGTATACAGGGAAAATATATATTTTTGTACCATGTTAGTCAGTAGACAGAGAAATATTTAGATTTGAGAGTTATCAGTGGTTGATACCTTTTAATAGCTAACTGAAAAGATGGTAACAAGTTGCAAGCATTCAAGACTACTCAGGTCTCTTCATCAGGCATAATATAACGCACAGAATCTGAAGAGTCACATATTTATACACAATAGGACACAGAAATAATGTAATAGATGAGACAGATGACGTAAAGCAGAGGTATTACTATGTGTTATACTATGCCTGATGAAGAAACCTGAATAGTCTCGAAAGCTTGCAACTTGTTACGATCTTTTCAGTTAGCCATTAAAAGGTATAAACCACTGAGGACTCTCAAATCTAAATATTTTTAAATGAAGTAGTTGACGCGCCCTGGGCCTATGTGATGTAGCGTTGCGCACGCAGGGACTACCCGGAGCCAGATCTGATAGGGGTAGTAGTCTCGTGGCGGTGACCCGGTCCGTGCCCAGGGAGTCAGACTAAGTGGCGGTATATTAGCAGTAGATGTAGGACGACTACGCCACCCGTTGAATGCAGCTATGGAGCTGCCGCTGCAGGGCAGACCGCTGAGGCCAGTGGTAGGATTGTGCAGCGTGATAGTATCACCCCCAACGGGAGGGGTATGGCCTCAGGGCAGCCGACGTGGATGATGGGGGTAGCAGGAATCACTCAGAGACGATGCGGTGTAATTCAGGGTCTTTACTGGTGATAAAGATAGACCCTCCCGGAGTACTGGCTAGCGATCGGGGCCTGGTCAGTCCTTGAGCAGATGGGATCTCCCCTGGCCAGGCGGAGTTGTAGGCCTCCCAAACTGACTGTACTCTTCTGGCTACCTTGCTAGAGGCGGGTATAAGTAGCCCACGTCCCTGAGTGTACCGTGTGGTGCTCACCCGTATGGCCGGTGACTCGGGGCCTTCTAGTGGCGTCCGCTCCACGACGGCGGTGCTGGTCCCACACGTGTGACCGTGCCTTCGGGTTTCTTGGCCAGAGGACCTGAAATCCCCTGCCAGGCGGTTTCTGCTGCTGGGTAAAGATTAGTCCCCACAGCCTCGGACTCCGGGTCCGGTGATAGCTTCTCAGTCAGGGCGAGCTCTGCAGCTGCCAGCCCCTGACTCCTTATAGCACTGCTCCCACAGAGCTCCTGATGTTCTTTTCCTAGATCTGCTTCTCTTCTCTGTCTCTACTTCTTCTCTACTCACTAACCCTGCCTCAGCCCTAGGTTTATATAGGGGAAGTTCTTCCCCTCCCAGGACTGGGCAGGAGGTGTGGCATGCACAGGATTCCTGACCAAGAGACCTCCCACCTGTTCTCAGACATAACATTGCTGTTACTGTGGAAACCAGACCCCTGGGGTGCCACATTCCCCCCTAGTGAAATTTAGTACTCCGGGACTAAACATATTTTTAAACATAACAAGGTATAAACAATAATAGTACAATAAGAAAAACATATAAAGATGGTCACGGCGTGTCCGCAACCGGGTGCAGTTTTTGAAGCAAAGCAAGGTGTCCATTTCACCAAAACAGGGAGACGTAACCAGGTAGGGGTCTGTCCTGCCCCGAGTCCTTAACAGTCTTTAGTCCGTCCTGGGTTACGCTCCAACTATACACAAAGGATTCCCGGTAAATCCACCAAAGACTCCTGTAAATAACTAGAAACACAAAATTATACACAAGCAACAATAACAGATAAACATTAATAAAATAACTTAAACACTTAGATCCTCCAACGTGCGGGTAACTGGCCTCTAGTGGCCCTAGTGGACCTACGGAGCTGACTGTCTAGCCCTGAACTACAGGGTGTAGGAGCTGTCAAGGGTAAACTGGGCAGCTATCTACCGGCTCTTTGGCTCACTAGGGGTACGGCAGGCTCACTATAAGCAGAGGGTTGATCCTCCTGTTCTGCTTGTGTGGAGTCTTCTGCCTCCTGGACCGGCTGCTCTTCCAGCTCTACCTGTTGCTCCGTAGGCACTTGGGATGCTGGTTGGAGGAACGTGAGGACGGGTACCACAACTGCACCATTGACTTGAGTCCATGACCGAGGGAAGTCTCCGAGCACAGTACTAACCATATCTTCCCTTTCCTCTACGGGTCGATGGTCTTCTTGTTCCTCTTCAGGGTTCCGTAGCTGTTCAGGACACTTCTTCAGGTGATCCCGGGATACAATGGCTATGGTCTCCCCTCCGTCTTTACTGATGGTACAGACTTTCGGGTTCTCGTGGCTTGAGGGCAGTATGGTGTACGGGTCCTTCTCCCACTGGTCGTCCAACTTGTGGAGCCGTCTTTTCCTCTTCAAGACCTGCTCTCCGGGTACCAGGGGAACAGCGGGAGCATACTGGTTGTAAGTTTTCTCTTGTCTTTCCCTAGCCTGACAGAGACTTCGCTCCACGCTCTCCTGTACTTTCCGGTACTGCTGCTGCCTCTCTGTGTCCCAGTCTGCTTCCGGTGAAGTGTCCTCGGGTGTCAGGACTCCCATCTCCAGGTCAACAGGTAGCTTACCGGGTCTTGCCCTCATTAGGTAAGCCGGGGTACAGTTGGTGGAACCTACAGGGATGTAGTTGTATAGGTCCACCAGGTCGGGCAGCTTCTCAGGCCACAGACTGCGTTCTTCCAGGGGCAATGTTTTTAGAAGATCTATCACCACCTGGTTCATTTTCTCACAAAGTCCATTAGTTTGCGGATGATAGGGTGTCGTCCTGATCTTCCGGCAGCCATACAGAGTACAGAACTCTTGGAAGACCTCCGCTTCAAAGGCAGGTCCCTGGTCCGTCAGCACCTGCTCTGGGTAGCCGTGTGGACGGCAGAAGTGCTGCTGGAAGGCTCTAGCTGCTGTTTGAGCCGTTAAGTCCTTGACGGGGACGACAACCAAGAACCGGGAGTAGTGATCCATGATGGTTAATGCGTAGACGTAGCCACTTCTGCTTGGGGTCAGTTTTACATGATCCAAGGCGACCAGTTCCAACGGCTGCCGGGTGACGATGGACTGAAGGGGGGTTTTCTGGCTGGCACGGTCCTTCCTTCTTAGGTTGCATGGGCCACAGTCTCTGCACCACCTCTCGATGGTTCCTCTCATGCCTACCCAATGGAACCGCCCGCGCAGCAGGAACTCCAGCTTCTTCCATCCGAAGTGCCCAGCCCCGTCGTGGTATGCCTCCATCACCATAGCTGCGTCCCTTCTTGGCACCACTACTTGCCAGATCAGTTCATGCGTCCGGGAGTTAACCATTCTGCGGCACAACTTCTCCTTGTAAAGGAACAGTCGACTCTTCTCTGCCCACAGTTGCTTGGCCTCCTCCGGAGCGTCTGGGTCAAGGCGAGCTTCTGGCTGAGTCAGCATCTCCTTCACCAGCCGGACGGCAGGGTCACTGTCTTGCGTTTCCGCCCAGTTGTAGTGACGTAAGGGGTTGAACGTAGCGGCTTGCTTACCCCTTACACGGTGGGAATACTGGATAGTCCCATGACGGTGGAACGCAGGGAGTTCGACCTCTTCCAAGTCTTCTGAATCCTCACCCTCGTCCGGTAAGTTTGGCATCCTGGACAGGGCGTCCGCGTTGGTATTGGAGCGTCCTGCCCGGTATTTGATTGTAAACTCATAGTTGGACAAGCGGGCCATCCATCTCTGCTCTAGGGCACCGAGTCTTGCAGTGTCCAGGTGTGTCAACGGGTTGTTATCCGTGTACACGGTGAACCGGGAAGAAGCGAGGTAGTGCTTAAAGCGTTCGGTGACTGCCCACTCCACTGCCAGGAACTCTAGCTTAAATGAGCTGTAATTCTCAGGGTTTCTTTCGGTGGGTCGCAGTTTTCGGCTGGCGTAAGCAATTACCCGTTCTTTCCCCTGCTGGATCTGGGACAGTACGGCTCCTAGCCCGATGTTACTGGCGTCGGTGTAGAGGATAAAGGGCTGGCTATAATCAGGGTACGCCAGGATTTCATCCCCCGTGAGGGCCATCTTCAGCTGGCGGAAGGACTCTTCTTCCAACTTCTCCCATCTGAAGGGCGGCTTCTGGTTCTTGGCCTTCCTGGACTGGCCTATCAGGAGGTCCTGCATAGGAGCTGCCTTTTTGGTGAAACCGGGTATGAACCTTCGGTAGTAGCCTACCAACCCGAGGAACTGCCTCACTTCCTTTACACTGGAGGGGCTTGGCCACTCCTTAATTGCGGTGATCTTATCAGGGTCGGGAGCCACTCCGTCAGCGCTCACCACGTGTCCCAGGTACTGCACCTTTGGCTTCAGGAGGTGACACTTGGAGGGTTTCACCTTTAGGCCGTAACTTGCCAGAGCTTCAAACACTTCCGCCAGGTGCTTCAGGTGGTCCTCGTAGGTTTTGGAGTAGACGATGACATCGTCCAGGTATAACAGGACCGTCTCAAAGTTCCGTTGTCCCAGACAGCACTCCATCAATCGCTGGAAGGTTCCTGGTGCGTTGCAGAGTCCAAACGGCATGCAGGTAAACTCACTAAGTCCCATCGGGGTGGTGAATGCGGTCTTTTCCCGATCCGCCTCTGCTACAGGAACCTGCCAGTACCCGCTAGTGAGATCCAAGGTGGAGAAGAAGTTAGCAGATTTTAAAGCAGCCAAAGACTCCTCTATTCTTGGTAAGGGGTACGCATCTTTGTGTGTGATACGGTTTATTTTCCGGTAATCTACACACATTCTCATGGTGTTGTCTTTCTTTTTGACCAAGACTAGTGGAGCTGCCCAGGGGCTACAGCTTTCCCTGATTACCCCAGCCTCCTTCATGTCTCTAAGCATCCCCTTGGCGTGTTGGTAGTGTGCAGGGGGTACGGGTCGATACCTCTCTTTTATGGGAGGATGGTCTCCCGTGGGGATGTGATGTTCTACCCCCTTGACTCTCCCGAAGTCTAACGGGTGTTTACTAAACACTCTCTCGTACTCTTGAACCACCCGGTAGACTCCCTGTTTCTGGTGGGAGGGAGTGGAGTCAGTACCCAAATGTAGTTGCTGACACCAATCCTCCATTTGTTGTTTAGAGCCGTTACCTTCCTCCGAAGAAGATGGAGGCAAGGGTTTTACGGACTGTATAGAATTCTGATTGATGGTATACAATTTGGCTAGCGTGGCATACCGGGGCAGGTACACTTCCCTCTTCCCGATATTTATTATGCGAACGGGCACCCTCCCATGGCGTACATTGACCACCCCCCGTGCTGTCAAAATGGTGGGCCTACTGTCTGAGTAAACTGGTTCTACCATTGCCTGGTAATCTCTACCTCTCAGACCAATAGCTGCCCGGCACCAAATCATCATTTCACTTTTTGGGGGCATGGCAATAGGGCAAGGGTCACACATTCTTACGCTACCAATCTCACCACCGGAGAGTTCTATCTGTTGCCGTCGCATCAGTGCCCGGATCTCTTTCTGGAGCACTCGCTGCTGGCCGGAGCTGGCGTTCTTGGCAACCTGTTGTAAAAGGAAAATCACCTCTGCAAGACAATTTTCAATTACATTAGTTCCTAGGGTTATTTTTGGGTGACTCTCGTGTTTGTCAATGTCTACAATGATCAGTCCCTGTGCTGCCAGTTCGACTCTACCGATTTTAATGGTCACCTCTTTAAATCCAATCTGTGGCACGGGCTGACCATTGCTGGCGATGATACTCAAGTCGTCGTCAGGGTAGCGGGTGATATCCGAGTCATTCCAGTACTGCTTGAAGAGCACGTACGGGATAGTGGTGACCTGTGACCCGGTGTCCAATAGGGCACTCATAGGGATGCCATCCAGTACCACAGGCAAGACTGGACGTCCTCCCACATATCTGTCGCGCCAGTTCGATGGGCCTGATGATCTTTTTCCTGGGGGTTGGCCCTCTACCCCAGGTTGTGCCAGTTTAAAGGACAGTACCTTGCCATATGTCCGGGTTGATTGCAGCGGCGGCAGATAGGTTGTCCGTCCTCGTTGTATCGGTCGCTGGGTCTTCCTCTGGCCGGTGGGGTCCTCCTTGGTCGGCGCCACGGGATGTCCTCCGGTCCGGATGCCAGCTGGATCTTCCCTGGAGTAGAAACCTGTAAAGACTGCACAGTTCGGGTTAGCGCAGCAACGCTTTTAGCTAGCTCTTGGACCTGATGGTGCAGGTCGGGAGCCGGGTCATTGTTCAAAGCCTGCGCATCAGCTCCCACAGGCCCTGCCGACAAGGGCGCCGCCTCCTGGTGGTAAGTGGTAGTTGGGCGTCTGTGGGTCACAACGCCACCTGGTGCTGGTTCTCGGAGCACCCGGATGGCTCTGTCCTTGAACTGTGCAAATCCCAGATGAGGGTCCTGTAAGGCCATTGCCCGCAACTGGGTTCGGTGGGCATTGCAATATAAACCCTCTATAAATTGTTCAGTCAACAGCCTGTCCTCGTCTCCCACGCCATCAGGGTCGGTCTGCTTAATGGCTCTCAGGGCCTCTTGTAGGTTCAGGGCATAGTCCCTTATACTCTCATGTGCCCGCTGTTTGCACCCGTAGAATCTAAGCTTGATCTCGGCTGAGGTGCGGGTATCAAAGGTGTCCCTCAGCCGGGTTAGTATCTCTGCGACAGTCCTCCTCCCAGGTGGCCAGGACTTTACCTCCCTTTGGGCTGCCCCGGTTAATTGGGCCACCAGGATGCTCACTTTTTGCTCCTCTGTGAGGGGATACACCTGGAAGAGGCTATCCAGCTTTTCTCTAAAGTCATGCAGGGTATGTGACTCCCCTGAGTACTGGGGTAGCCAGGCCGCTCCCGGGATATAGGGCATGGTGAAAGGCATGACTGCAGCAGCGGTGGCGCTGGCGGGGGTTGAGGCAGTGAAGCTCTCCTCCGTATCCGACATCTTCCTCCCCCCTAGTGGACCGTGGCCTACCTTGCGATGATCCTCTTCCATAGGCCGTGGCTCCGCAGTGGATCGTCAGGGTTGAGGACCTTCCGTTGCGCTCCTGTGACGTCGGCGTCTGCTGGGCTCCTTCCAGGACCTTACGCAATGTCCGGACGTGAGGCGGGGCTTCAGTTCTCGCGCGCTTTCGGAGTCCACGCCCCTCTTCTTCCCGCGCGGCGTCTTCAAGATGGCGTCCAA
This sequence comes from Phyllobates terribilis, assembly GCF_046119375.1. Classification (NCBI taxonomy): domain Eukaryota; kingdom Metazoa; phylum Chordata; class Amphibia; order Anura; family Dendrobatidae; genus Phyllobates; species Phyllobates terribilis. The sequence goes on along the minus strand of NW_027362769.1, from coordinate 209,111,315 downwards.
CGGCGGGAAAACTTCGCGGATGGCGGGAAGAAGGTAGAAGATGGCGCCGGATGGCGGGAATCTTCACGGATGGCGGGAAGAAGGCTGAAGATGGCGCCGGATGGCGGGAATCTTCACCACTGGTAAGTTTGAACAGTCTTTTTTCAGGCACGCAGTACCCGGTGGTTGCGGGCACGAAATAGTGCCGACTACGCCAAAAGTTGACGCGCCCTGGGCCTATGTGATGTAGCGTTGCACACGCAGGGACTACCCGGAGCCGGATCTGATAGGGGTAGTAGTCTCGTGGCGGTGACCCGGTCCGTGCCCAGGGAGTCAGACTAAGTGGCGGTATTTTAGCAGTAGATGTAGGACGACTACGCCACCCGTTGAATGCAGCTATGGAGCTGCCGCTGCAGGGCAGACCGCTGAGGCCGGTGGTAGGATTGTGCAGCGTGATAGTATCACCCCCAACGGGAGGGGTATGGCCTCAGGGCAGTCGACGTGGATGATGGGGGTAGCAGGAATCACTCAGAGACGATGCGGTGTAATTCAGGGTCTTTATTGGTGATAAAGATAGACCCTCCCGGAGTACTGGCTAGCGATCGGGGCCTGGTCAGTCCTTGAGCAGATGGGATCTCCCCTGGCCAGGCGGAGTTGTAGGCCTCCCAAACTGACTGTACTCTTCTGGCTACCTTGCTAGAGGCGGGTATAAGTAGCCCACGTCCCTGAGTGTACCGTGTGGTGCTCACCCGTATGGCCGGTGACTCGGGGCCTTCTAGTGGCGTCCGCTCCACGACGGCGGTGCTGGTCCCACGCGTGTGACCGTGCCTTCGGGTTTCTTGGCCAGAGGACCTGAAATCCCCTGCCGGGCGGTTTCTGCTGCTGGGTAAAGATTAGTCCCCACAGCCTCGGACTCCGGGTCCGGTGATAGCTTCTCAGTCAGGGCGAGCTCTGCAGCTGCCAGCCCCTGACTCCTTATAGCACTGCTCCCACAGAGCTCCTGATGTTCTTTTCCTAGATCTGCTTCTCTTCTCTGTCTCTACTTCTTCTCTACTCACTAACCCTGCCTCAGCCCTAGGTTTATATAGGGGAAGTTCTTCCCCTCCTAGGACTGGGCAGGAGGTGTGGCATGCACAGGATTCCTGACCAAGAGACCTCCCACCTGCTCTCAGACATAACATTGCTGTTACTGTGGAAACCAGACCCCTGGGGTGCCACATAGTCACCTTTGGAAAATAATAAGACCATATACTTACCTCCCGTACCATTCCAGCTATGTCAGCGCAGGGTCCACCAGGGCTCAAGTAACATTGTTTTGCCCCATGAGCCTTGGAGTCAATCAACGGCTGCTAATGGCTGCTATGCTCTCGTTGCTTGTGCTTGTCCAGGGTTCACACCTTCGGATGAATTTCAGAAAAGAGAAAGTAGAAAGAACGCAGCAGCCCAATAGCGGCCAAAATACTTTCCCAGTGCCTGAGTAGTCAAGTAGTATCTCCTACCACTCACCATCACAAGACTAGGCTTCATATATAAACATTCTGCAGATGAAAACTGGAGCGATTGATTAGTTGCTACTATCACTAATTAAATTTTCCAAATTGCCTATATCTACTGTATCTTAGATGTGTAACATAAGCAGTTGCTCCACAGTAGACGATTGATAGTGTCTAGTTTTCTTTATTATATCTTGTAAATAGAAATAAAGACTGTGCAGCAAATTGATTCAGTTCATCATTTGCTGATATTAAGAATGAAAATTTTGTTATCTTGAACATTTTGTTATCTGACCATTAAACTTTTTTTCGGGTAAAATAATTTTGTTTAGACATTGACATATAAGTTGCATACTAGTTGTTTCGTATACACAACTGAATTCTCGGGATCCAACTTTCATGGTAAGAGGCTTATGTCACTGCAAAGTCTTAATGGAGTTGCCTCTTACTGGACACATCTTCTGGAGGATGATATTAGGTGGGTTAAGGCATGAAACTTAATCAGGTTTATAGTCATTAGGATGCAACTAAATGTCTTCAAATAAATGGGCGTCCTGCCTTGTACAGTGCCCCGATTACAGCCACCTTTGTAAACGATGTAATAAAGTAACCTCCCCATCATCTGCCACTGGTGACAAAATCCAATTTACAACCTGTCCATCCCTGTTAGCAGTATAAATCTAAGTAAACTGCGGTTTATATCATTAAAATGAAGCATATCATAACATAACATTGCATGGCCAAGAAATATTTACAAGAATCAAATGATTGTTTTGTATTTTAATAAATCTAAATAATGTAAGATAATGAAAGCTGCACTCACCGTTCTTTAAAATCGATAATTCTTTATTTCATAAAGTGAATAAAAATTCAGTGGAAAGCAGGGAGTGCGGGGAGGGAGGACTGACAACAGCCGTTTCGCGCTTGGGATAGCGCTTCTGCGGGTCCAAATAGTCAAAAGTGAAACCTCACTTCCTTTAACAGGCGGGTAATTAGGTTCACGTCAGAAAATTAAAACAACAACGATAACATTCTAAAAACATAGAAAAGTCAGATCGATCATTGTGCCTCAAAGGGCCAATAGCATTGGTACGAGAAATCCATACAGCTTCTCTCTGTAAAAGCAACCTATTATAATTACCTCCTTTAATAGGAAAAGAAATATGTTCAATACCAGCAAATTTAAGTCATTTAGTGTCAGATCTACAAGAAATTTATTGTTTATGTAATTTTTTGTCCATGTGGATATTACTATATCGGTAAGACAATCCGCCCTCTCTTCATACGTATCAGACAACACTTTCACTCTATCACTGCTAAGGAAGGCTCACAGAGATTTATATTGCATATAACTCAGTATCACAATGCTGAATCTAAATTACTTACATTTGCTGGTATTGAACATGTTTCTTTTTAGCAGATCTGAGGTGTGTGAAATGTTCCCTTTGGTGTATGTTGGAGTACTGATTACAGTGGAGTCATAGAGATGTTCTTCATTTTGTGTAAGTGCACGTTGCACCTTCTTTGAGGAGCTAGGTCCTATGCCCATTTTTACCAGGTAGTCACTAAGATTATTGGGTCTTTTGCTATAGATTAATGGAGGGGCTAATAATTCAGAAACCTATGGATATGCCCTGGTTAGTAATGACAGTGGTGTCCAAGAAGCTGACATTCTGCATGTTGTGATGTTTTTTAAAAGTGTAGTTTATGACATGTGAATTCAGTTGTTGAAGGAATTGAATATATGTCTCAGTATTGTTTTGCCAAATGAAGAATATAGCTATAAAATTTCTTCCAACAGATAATATATTGCACATAGAGCTCATCAGTGTGCATACATATGAATCCTCAAAAAGCAGCTGTAAATGTATTAATATAGGGTGGAGCTGCTTTTGACCCCATAGCGGTACCTTTTCTTGGGATATACAGCTAATCCTAAAATAGGAAGTAATTTCTATTTAATACATCATATATTTAAATATATCAAGACAGAATTATTTTTGCAGTGTGGAAAAAGAGGTAGAAGTGTTTACGATGTGCTCCACTGCCTGGAGACACTATGTGTGATCTATATGTGTATATGAGCTATAAGCATCCATAGTAACCAAGATGCTATCAGAGGGAATTGGACCTTGCTGTATGAGAAATGAAAGAAAATTTTAAGTGTACTTCAGAAAGGAGCTAGTTTCCTACACAAAAGATGTAAGGATTTCATCTCGGACAGTAGGAAGGGGTGATACAAAAACAAAAACAAAGGATGTAGCTCACCATTATAAGGCTATGTTCACATGTCCAGTAGTGATCAGTTAGAGCTGATCCAGCAGTAATACATTGACAAAATTTTGTGCAGACATAAATAATTGATCTCCGCTGGATCCGTTTTTTTAACATTGAAGTCTATGGAAAACAGATCCATTAATTAGCCATCTGTTTTTCTTTCACTTGTAACAGATTTGTTTTATGCTTATCCACTAAGCAAAAAACAGATCCGTTACTGGATCCAGTAAGCAAAAAAGCAGATGAAGAAGAAGCCCTGCCTACCACTCATTAAGTAGTAATGACACAATAAAGCTACAGGCATTTTTAGGAAAAAAGAAAGGCATTTAATGACATGGGCAGGCAGAATTGGTAGATGAAGGGGACATATCAGCTGCAAAGACTAAAATAAAGGATAACTTTTCTGTTTGCTGCCATTTATGATTGACCAGACCAATTTGACTAAAAGACAAGTAAATAACCAGGTAGTTTTATATATTTTTTAATTTTTCATCCTCACATTCAAAGGGCAATAACTTATTTATTATTTAAAATTTTGGGACAAGTCTACTTAATGTATTCACTTTTTTTAGGGGGTATGCAAAAATCCATTATTGTTCTTTACATTTTTTTTCTTACACCTTTTACCATGAAAGAAATAAAATATTACTGGCATCAATCTACATCATTCTACTAGTCAGCATGAATGCATTTCATACTTATCCAAAGTAGCTTCACAAGGGCTTTTTTTTTTACAGTGTGAGTTCTAGTTTTCATTGCTATCATTCTAGGGTACATATACACTACCATTCAAAAGTTTGGGGTCATTTAGAAATGTCATTATTTTTTAAAGAAAAGCACTTTTTTTTTTCAATGAAGCTAACATTAAATGAATCAGAAATACACTCTATACATTGTTAATGTGGTAAATGACTATTCTAGCTCCAAATGTCTTGTTTTTTATTGCAATATCTACATAGGTGTATGGAGGCCCATTTCCAACAACCACCACTCCAGTGTTTTAATGGTACGTTGTGTTTGCTAACTGTGTAAGAAGGCTAATGGATGTTTAGAAAACCCTTGCACAAGTATGTTAGCCCAGCTGAAAATGGTTTGGCTGATTTGAGAAGCCATAAAATTGACCTTCCTTTGAGCTAGTTGAGAATCTGGAGCATTACATTTGTTTGTTCTATGAAACTTTCAAAATGGCCAGAAAAAGAGAACTTTCATGTGAAACTCGACAGTCTATTCTTGTTCTTAGAAATGAAGGCTATTCCATGCGAGAAATTGCCAAGAAACTGAAGATTTCCAACAAATGTGTGTACTACTCCCTTCAGAGGAGAGCACAAACAGGCTCTAACCAGAGTAGAAAGAGAAGTGGGAGGCCCCGCTGCACAACTGAGCAACAAGACAAGTACATTAGAGTCTCTAGTTTGAGAAATCGACGCCTCACAGCTCCTCAACTGGCAGCTTCATTAAATAGTACACGCAAAACGCCAGTGTCAACGTCTACAATGAAGAGGCGACTTCGGGATGCTGGCCTTCAGGGCAAAGTGGCAAAGAAAAAGCCATATCTAAGCCTGGCTAATAAAAGGAAAAGATTAATATGGGCAAAAGAACACAGACATTGGACAGAGGAAGATTGGAAAAAAGTTTTATGGACAGACAAATCAAAGTTTGAGGTGTTTGGATCACACAGAAGAACATTTGTGAGACGCAGAACAACTGAAATGATGCTGGAAGAGTGCCTGACGCCATCTGTCAAGCATGGAGGAGGTAATGTGATGGTCTGGGGTTGCTTTGGTGCTGGTAAAGTGGGAGATTTGTACAAGGTGAATGGGATTTTGAATAAGGAAGGCTATCACTCCATTTTGCAACACCATGCCATACCCTGTGGACAGAGCTTGATTGGAGCCAATTTCTTCCTACAACAGGACAAACCAAAGCACACCTCCAAATTATGCATGAACTATTTAAGGAAGAAGCAGGCAGCTGGTATTCTATCTGTAATGGAGTGGCCAGCGCAGTCACCAGATCTCAACCCCATTGAGCTGTGGTGGGAGCAGCTTCACCGTATGGTACTGAAAAGTGCCCATCAAGCCAATCCTACTTGTGGGAGGGGCTTCAGGAAGCATGGGGGGAAACATCTCAAGATTACCTCAGCAAATTAACAGCTAGAATGCCAAAGGTCTGCAATGCTGTAATTGCTGCAAAGGGAGAATTCTGTGACGAAAGCAAAGTTTGAAGGAGAAAATTATTCTTTCTAATAAAAATCATTATTTCTAACCTTGTCACTGTCTGGACTATATTTTCTATTCATTTTGCAACTCATTTTATAAATAAAAGTATGAGTTCATGGAAAACACAAAATTGTCTGGGTGACCCCAAACTTTTGAACGGTAGTGTAAATCAATGACTAACTTTTAAAATTCTTTTAGAGGGTAAGTGTAGTGATAAAATAGCTAATCTGCCTTCATTTAGTTTTTAGAATGCAATGAGCTGTTTGGTAAAATCGATAATTACCGTAAACTTTAATCTATGGGTTATGACAATTGCAGCGGTTTAAAATAAGTTTATTTTTTATGTTTAAGCATTTAAAAAATATATAATAATTTTGAATGGAAAATATTTTTCACACTATATTGATTTTTAATTTACTTCTATTTTTTGTCCCTTTATCTGACTTGAAACAGCAATTGTCTAATCACTTGCATAATGCTTAGAAGTGCACAGTATGCCTCAGAGCTATAACCTGTCAAAATTAGATTCTGGAATGGCCTAATAATCAGATAGGATGGCAGATCTGGAAGCCATTATTAGGCTCTCTACGGCCATGGTAACCCATTAGCACTCTATGATCGCCATCCTCCTCCTCCTCCTCCTTCAAACACTTTAAGGGCCAAGGTCACTACTGAGTGTGGCATTCAAAGGGTTGAACTGCTGGAATCGGCGATAACCCCCAGTAACAGCAATTGCGACTGGAGTATTAAAGCCAGGTTTCTTCTACAATCTCATAAGTACAGTAGGTAATACTTAAGAGATCATCATTACGCATATATGTGTCTTGGAGTGGTAAATAACACATGACTACTCATGATGTAGTCATCATATCTATCTATCTATCTATCTATCTATCTATCTATCTATCTATCTATCGAATACTGTAGCTACATATTTTCGAGGGCTTAGAAACGCATTATAAATGAGAGAGCAGTCAACAAGTGATGTGGTTCCTCTTGTAGACAATGGTCAGCCATGTTCTGTGTGAGGCTGAGGAATCAAGTGTTTTCCACACTGACTTTAGATCACATATGTCAAACTCTGGCCCGCAGGACGATTAAGTTCCATATCTGGCCTGCAGGGTGATTAAGTTTGGCCCGCGATGCTGGCACCCCCAACCCACCCGCCCACCATTGCACTTTAAACTGTATCAGCATCCTGGATGTCAATACAGTTGAAAACAATGATGGAGAAGGGAGTGTCAGCTGAAGCTCCCTCCTCCATCATTCTCCCTCTGCGTCTGACATCTCAACCCAGCGGCCGCAATGATGTCACCGGAGCAGCATTGCTGGGGTGGTGAGTATATATTTATTTTTTTTAATGTGGGGCCAATTATACAATTATACTGTATCAAGGACTATGTGTGACGCTGATCACTACTCACAGACAAGCCGAGAGGCTAGGTAATCAAAAGATCCGAGGTCAAAAGCCTGGAAGTACGTCAAAGACAGGGGGGTGATACAAAAGAATAGTCAGGTCACAATCCAGGGGTCAAAAGAAAGGAGGGTACGTCATAGACAGAGGATGAGACAAAAGAATACTCAGGTCACGGTCCAGGGGTCAAAATACCAGGAAGATAGTGGATCAAACAAAGGGTTAAAGAAAACGGATGGTCGGAATGAGGACCTAGGTCAGGCACTGGTAGATCAGAGTACAGAGCAACAAGGCAAACAAACGGCAGTTAACAAAAGCTATAATTGGCGCTAGTCTGAAGCAGAGAGCTGGCTATATAGCTAGGTAATTATCTGAACAGGAGACACATGGATGAAGCTCAAGCAATATCCTTCTCCGATTGAATGGCTAAACTGTCAATCAGGACACCGACAGCTCAGCACGCACCAGCATCCGATTGGGCAGCTGAACTGTCCATCAAATACTGACAGCGCAGCATCCGATTGGGCAGCTGAACTGTCCATAAAATACTGACAGCGCAGCATGCTCCTGCTTTAAATTGAACGGCAGACAGTTAATTCACTGCATCCAGACACACAGAAAGGTGGAATCGTGACACTATGTGGGGCCATTATACTATATGAAGGACATTGTGGGGCCATTATTCTGTATCTAAGACTATGTGGGGCCCATTATTCTGTATCTAGGACTATTTGGGGCCCATTATTCTGTATAGAGGACTATGTGGGGCCATTATACTGTGTGGAGGACTATGTGGGGCCGATTATTCTGTATGGAGGACTGTGTGGGGTCTCTTAATCTGTATAGAGGACTATGTGTGCCAATTATTCTGTATGGAGGACTATTTGGGGCCCATTATTCTATATGGAGGACTATGTGGGGCCCATTATTCTGTATGGAGGACTATGTGGGCCCATTATTCTGAATGGAGGACTATGTGGGGCCCATTATTCTGAATGGAGGACTATGTGGGGCCCGTTATTCTGTATGGAGGACTGTGTGGGGCCTCTTATTTTGTATAGAGGACTATGTGGGGCCCATTATTCTGTATGAAGGACTATGTGGTGTCATTATATTATATGGAGGACTATGTGGGGCCATTATACCGTATAGAGGACTATGTGGGGCAATTATACTGTGTGGAGGACTATGTGGAGCCATTATTCTGTATGGGGGACTATATGGGGCCATTATTCTGTATCTAGGACTATGTGGGGCCCATTATTCTGTTTCTACAGTAGGACTATGTGGAGCCCATTTTTCTGTATGGAAGACTATGTGGGGCCATTATACTGTGTGGAGGACTATGTGGGGCCATTATTCTGTATGGAGGACTATGTGGGACAATTATTCTGTATGGAGGACTATGTGGGGCCCATTATTCTGTATGGAGGACTATGTGGGGCCCATTATTCTGTATGGAAGACTATGTGGGGCCCATTATTCTGTATGGAAGACTATGTGGGGCCCATTATTCTGTATGGAGGACTATGTGGGGCCATTATTCTGTATGGAGGACTATGTGGGGCCATTATTCTGTATGGAGGACTATGTGGGGCCCATTGTTATGCATAGAGGACTATGTGGGGCCCATTATTCTGTATGGAGGACTGTGTGGGGCCCATTATACTGTATGGAGGACTGTGTGGGGCCCATTATACTGTATGGAGGACTATGTGGGGACCATTATTCTGTATGGAGGACTATGTGGGACCCATTATTCTGTGCATAGGACTATGTGGGACGTATTATTCTGTATGGAGGACTATGTGGGACCCATTATTCTGTGCATAGGACTATGTGGGACCCATTATTCTGTATGGAGGACTATGTGGGGACCATTATTCTGTGTATAGGACTATGTGGGGCCCATTATTCTCTATGGAAGACTATGTGGTCCATTATGTTATATATTATTATATGGAGGACTATGTGGGGCCCATTATTCTGTATGGAGGACTATGTGGTGTCATTATATTATATGGAGGATTATGTGGGGCCCATTATTCTGTATGGAGGACTATGTAGGGCCCATTATTCTGTATGGAGGACCTTGTGGGGCCCATTATTCTGTATGGAGGACTATGTGGGACCCATTATTCTGTGCATAGGACTATGTGGGACCCATTATTCTGTATGGAGGACTATGTGGGGTCCATTATTCTGTATGGAGGACTATGTGTGGCCCATTATTCTGTATGGAAGACTATGTGGTCCATTATATTATATATTATTATATGGAGGACTAGTGGGGCCCATTATTCTGTATGGAGGACTATGTGGGGCCCATTATCCTGTGTAGAGGACTATGTGGGGCCCATTATACTGTATGGAGGTCTATGTGGTGCCATTATATTATATGGAGGACTATGTGGGGCCATTATACTGTATGGAGGACTATGTGGGGCCCATGATTCTGTATGGAGGACTATGTAGGGTCATTATACTGTATGGAGGACTAAGTGAGCCCATTATATTTTATGGAGGACTATGTGGGCCCCATTATACTATATGGAAGACTAAGTGAGCCCATTATATTTTATGGAGGACTATGTGGGGCCCACAATACTGTATGGGGGTATAATACTGTGTTTAGGGGGCACTTTTGTTGGAATCATACTTTATTATCTGTATTATTTCCTAATTCAAGGTTTTTTATCCTTTGTTATTAATTATTTAAATTAGGCCATTGGGCCATATGCTTTTTACTGCTCTTACATAAGCTCACATATTATATTATTCCAGTATGCCCCATTTATGATTATGTGTTTATTTTTTTTCTAAGATCTATTAATTAACATGTACTTTGTTCTGTGGGACAACCCCTTTAAGGTTTTTCCATGAGAAAAGGTTTATCGTTATATTTGATGATAAGGAAAAACATCCTCAATTGTGTACATTTTTATATTAAATATCAAGGTTGGCCTGCGTAAGAGGTCCATGTAAGAATTTATCTGCTCCTTCAGTGCTTCATACTGAGGTGTAAACAGTTGTTTTTCTGGTCCCATCACTTGTTATTCTTATTATTTCATCTTCTTCTTCTTATTGTTATATATTTGGATGTATCAATATTTATAGGGTGTTGTATGTGGCGTCCCTGAGGGTTCGACCGCCACAGGGATGCTGCACTTCTTTAATGGAGTGTAGTGTTCCTCCTCTGAGGTAAGGACAGAGTGATAGTCATGACCCAACCTTTGCATCCAACACCACATTTCTCCACCAGAGGGAGCTAGTATGCACTAGCTGCTGCTCCCCTGGTTACAGGGAGACTGGGGAACCAAGAGTTAGGGGAACCAGTTAGTGGGTGAGGGTGGAGGATCTACAAGTTAGTTACACTTCAAAATTCATATTTAATAGATTGCCATCTTGGTTCTTGGACGGTTATCAGATCATGACACCCCACGCTGAACGTGGATCCTGAGTGGACCTGCAGCAGAGGGAGACACGGCCCTCATACCTTAGCCTTGGGGTCGAGGGGCAGGTTGCAGATAAAGAATGTCTCAACCCAGTCAAGGACCATAATCAAGAAGGCCCGGAGCTCAAGAGTGTGGCTCCACAGCAAATGGATACCAGGCAGGATGCAGACGGAGCGGTGTATGCCACCTGTCCTCGCCATGCTGATATATTCAGAGGAACTCCAGCTGCAAGAGGGGTACCGGCCCCCGGCACCCAACCTTGCTACTCTATGTCCTGGTCGGGGAAGCCCGGTAGGCCCAGAGGATCCCACCGGGTATCGGACGGAGCGGAGCTGCCACCCGTGCCCTTGTTGTGAGAGGAGCTCAGAGGGAGTCCCGGCCTATTCGCACACACACGGACAGGAAAGGAATCGGTCTGTAGTTCAGGAACACTCTGGTGTAGGGTCCCGACTGAATGCTGGACTTACTCGGAGGTTGTCGGACCCCCGACCCTGTTGAGCGCAGGACTCCGCGGGGAGCAGGGAGTCGCCTTCCTTTGCCAGCTATGTGAGTAAAGCCTTGGAAGTTCACCCCTATGGCCTCCGGACTGTTATTCCAGTGCCACACCGTGCGACGCGGCATACGGGCCCCTCTACTACTACCCCCTCCATCCTGTCCCTCTGCCCTGAGGCCGTGCTCCGCCTGTGGGGAGTAGTAATAACTTTGACCGCCATAACACCATGCCTCAGCGGACTGCAGCGGCGCTGGTGGCCCCTCACCAGGCACCACAGGTGGCGTAGTCGTTAATTAGCCACTCAACCCGGATAAGCCCACACCATCTTCTTTTAATGTGACGGCCCTGAACACGGGTCGGGTCCGGGCCATGGCTGCATTCCATCTCTCCATCACAGGACCCGACTCCGAGTCCCCCATCACCCAGGGTTAACTAAAAGGGCTTCCACCGGAGAGGACGTCACAACTTGGCGTAGTCGGCAGGATTGCGTGCCCGCAGCAACGGAAGAAGATTGCCCATTTCTACCGGGTACTGCGCGCCTTTTTCAATAGACTGTCCGCGGGGTAGTGTCCATCACCCCGGAGGGGACGTCCGAGGGAGTGCCAGTCGGCCTGCAACCCGGGAGCTGCCCCAAAAAGAGGTGGAGACGAGAAGGTGCAGCCATTTTTAGAGTTTCAGCATCGTCACCACTAGCAGCGACTATGGATGCCGGTGGAGACAGAGCCAGATTCCACCCACACCTGGGAGCCCCTGCGGTCCCCAGCTACGGACCGGGCAACCTGGCCCGGGAGTTCATGGAGGCGCCTGCGCGGCAGCAGGAGGAGCAGCGGCGGAGGAGTGAGGCCCTTACCCAAGGAGTGGCGGCCCAAGAAGAAGAGTCCTTGGAGGGAGCCTGCGACCTAGGACCGGGTGAGTCTAAAGCTCCTACCCCGGCCGCGGAGCAAACCGAGCCCCTCCTGGATCTGTGGTCCGAGTGCCAGCTCCCAGGCGCGGTATCCTGGGAGGAAGCCTTCTCTGCAGAGCTCCAACCCGCCGCCATGTCCGGAGACCTTCGTGGTCTCTCACCTCCCGTTCCAGAGGAACCCGGATCTGCATGGGAATCCACGGGCCCAAACCCAGAATGGTCCGTGCACTCGGGCCTGCTGCAGCGCCCGCTAACGCCGCTTCCGGCCCCTACGGTTACCTGCCCGGTGGCAGAAGAGTGGGCCTGGGACAACCAGGGGGGCAACCTAATGGGCTTCCCCCGGAAGACGCGAGCTGAAGCTCAGAGGAGGAGCGAATACTGCCTCCAACAAATTCTCCAGCTGGACTGGGAGCAGCGACAGAGGGAGGTTCGTTGCAAGCAGCTTCAAGTGCGGGCCAAAGCTGCTAAGTCCAAAGCCCGCCAGAGGGAGGTGTCCCACCCAAGCCCCCATGAAGAAGGGCTGGTGGTCCACTTCCACCGTGAGGCGGGATGGGGCTTCATCAGGAGTCCCGGGCTGGAGCAGGATGTTTTCTTCAATCGTCGTGACGTCGAGCCCCAGCACAAAACGGGACACCCTGGCCGGAACCTCGCCCTGGGCGAAATGGTCACGTACACCCGCCACAATGGAGTGCGAGGCTGGTACGCCCTGGATATCCATGAAGTGTCCAGGAGCGATGCCCCCGCGCACTCATCTGTGGAGGACCGGCTAGCCTCTGTCGGGAGGAATGAGCCCTTTCCCCGGCGGGAGCACATGGACTGAGCAGCCCCCGGCTGCTGTTGCTGTTTTTGTTTACAAATTTTAATGTGTTGACTTTTCTAGTTTTCTGATTTTCTTCGAATTCTTGGTTTCTAGAGACATATGTCCCTGCGGACTGGCAGCAGACAGACTCTTTCTATTGTATATAGTTTGCATCTTTTTAGGTGCTCCATATTGGTTTTATGAAAAACCGTGCCTCTTCTTCTACCTCAGCACATCAGGAGGAAAACCTGTCGGGGTGGCTCTCTGGGGGGTCCAACTCGGGATCTTCATGCCCTGCAGTCATCCCAGGGCCCACGTTGAGGGATTGGGACAGGTCCCTTGCACTTCTGAACTGACTCTGTGTCTTTGCACTTTAACCCGCCTGTCTGCACCAAAATGTCTCTAGAAAAATGCTAGCACTTTAATAATTTTATACTTTTGTAATTTTTATATGTAACCTGTTATGCAACATTTAAGAAAATGTGCCTCCCATAAAGGGAAGATAGTTCTTGTTATTATAAAAAGAAAATTTCCTGGGTGTTACTTCTTTTGCAGCCCGCGGACATGCTGTGTTTTACCAGGGGGGAATGTGGCGCCCCTGAGGGTTCGACCGCCACAGGGATGCTGCACTTATTTAATGGAGTGTAGTGTTCCTCCTCTGAGGTAAGGACAGTGTGATAGTCGTGACCCAACCTTTGCATCCAACACCACATTTCTCCACCAGAGGGAGCTAGTATGCACTAGCTGCTGCTCCCATGGTTACAGGGAGACTGGGGAACCAAGAGTTAGGGGAACCAGTTAGTGGGTGAGGGTGGAGGACCTACAAGTTAGTTACACTTCAAAATTCATATTTAATAGATGGCCATCTTGGTTCTGGGTTCTTGGACTGTTATCAGATCATGACACCCCACGCTGAATGTGGATCCTGTGTGGACCTGCAGCGGAGGGAGACACGACCCTCGTACCTTAGCCTTGGGGTCGAGGGGCAGGTTGCAGATAAAGAATGTCTCAACCTGGTCAAGGACCATAATTAAGAAGGCCCGGAGCTCAAGAGTGTGGCTCCACAGCAAATGGATCCCAGGCAGGATGCAGACGGAGCGGTGTACGCCACCTGTCCTCGCCATGCTGATGTATTCAGAGGGACTCCGGCTGCAAGAGAGGTACCGGCCCCCGACACCCGACCTTGCTACTCTATGTCCTGGTCGGGGAAGCCCGGTAGGCCCAGAGGATCCCACCGGGTATCGGACGGAGCGGAGCTGCCACCCGTGCCCTTGTTGTGAGAGGAGCTCAGAGGGAGTCCCGGCCTATTCGCACACACACGGACAGGAAAGGAATCGGTCTGTAGTTCAGGAACACTCTGGTGTAGGGTCCCGACTGAATGCTGGACTTACTCGGAGGTTGTCGGACCCCCGACCCTGGTGAGCGCAGGACTCCGCGGGGAGCAGGGAGTCGCCTTCCTTTGCCAGCTATGTGAGTAAAGCCTTGGAAGTTCACCCCTATGGCCTCTGGACTGTTATTCCTGCACCACACCGCGCGACGCGGCATCCGAGCCCCTCTACTACTGCCCTCTCTCTCCATCCTGTCCCTCTGCCCTGAGGCCGTGCTCCGCCTGTGGGGATTAGTAATAACTTTGACCGCCATAACTCCATGCCTCAGCGGACTACAGCGGCACTGGTGGCCCCTCACCAGGCACCACAGGTGGCGTAGTCGTTAATTAGCCACTCAACCCGGATAAGCCCACACCATCTTCTTTTAATGTGACGGCCCTGAGCACGGGTTGGACCACGGCTGCATTCCATCTCTCCATCACAGGACCCGACTCCGAGTCCCCCATCACCCAGGGTTAACTAAAAGGGCTTCCACCGGAGAGGACGTCACATTGTACATGTGAAGAGGATTTACATACGTATAATACAAATATAAATATACAAGGTAATACAATAAATATAAACTAAAAGTGACAGACTGGTACAGAGGGAAGGTGGACTCTACCCTAATGGGCTTACAATCTACATTGTAATGAGGAAGGAGGAAGCAGGTTATGGGGTTGGAGCAGCTCAGGGATAACGAGATGGCAGCCTAGTTATTGCAGGTTGTGACTTTTCTGAAGAGATGTGTTTTAAGCCGGGGTGTAGCTAAGGATTCAGCTCCGAGGGAAAGAAACATCTGAGTGGGTGCCTAACCAGTAACCCTGATAACAACTATGGTAGCGCACTGATAGTACCACCATATGGTGACATATAGTGGTAGATACCAGTCATGCAGAACATACAAGTGATTACAGTACAGTTATAGATAGTGACTTACTGCTGACATTTTTTCTGATGGAGTCGTTCACTTCTCTAGTAGTGATGAGCGAGCATGCTCGCTACTGCTCGGTGCTCGCCCGAGCATCTCACTGCTGGAGATGCTCAGCGCTCGCCGAGTATTTCCTGGTTGCTCGGGCGGGAACTCGGGTCCCCTCCCTGCATGTTTGGCGCTCTTTAGAGAGCCAATGAACATGCAGGGATTGCCTGCCATGCACTGTAATGCCGTAGCCATGTTGGTTGTGGGCATTACAGTGATTGGCTGGCCGCACAGCGTCATCAGGTCTATATCAAACCTGGCGCCGCCATGCTCGTCACAGTCACTCCAGATCAGACAGTGTAGGGAGAGCTGCTGCTGTGTTAGGGAGAGATTTGATTGTGTATTAGGTAGTGTAGGGAGAAAAACTGTACATTACACATATCCATCTTAACAAACAATCCTTCTGAGGACTAATCCATCTGCAGAGATATCAGGCAGGCAGGGTGTATAGGCAGGCAGTGTATATAGCAGACTGTAGTGCATATAGCACATGAGGCTCCATTCCAATCTGCCTTCTCCTACTGTTAGATATTTCTATACAAAGGCTCAGGTCTCAGGGGCCAGGAATACTTTTCTTTGGATCTTAATCCTCATTATTTGCTTAAAAAGCAATCCAGAGAACACCATTTTTTCTGCGCCATTTGCTTGTGTAGGGAGAGCTGCTGCTGCGTCAGGGAAAGATTTGCTTGTGTATTAGGTAGTGTAGGGAGAAAAAAACGTACATTACACATATCCATCTTAACAAACAGTCCTTCTGAGGACTAATCCATCTGCAGAGATATCAGGCAGGCAGGGTGTATAGGCAGGCAGTGTATATAGCAGACTGCAGTGCATATAGCACAAGAGGCTCCAGTCCAATTCTGCCTTCTGCTGCTGCTAGATATTTCTATACAAAGGCCCAGGTCTCAGGGGCCAGGAATACTTTTCTTTGGATCCTAATCCTCATTATTTGCTTAAAAAGCAATCCAGAGAACACCATTTTTTTCTGCGCCATCTGCTTGTTGGCACTGCAGAATACAGCCAGGTCCTTTCCATATTAGAGCACTAGAAATCCAGCTATTTAAAACTCTGTTTTCTCCGTCACACGGATCACATATACGTTGTCAGAAAATACTGCCATTTCTGGCCTCCATGAAAAATTTCTTTCAGTGTGTCAGTGAAGCAATTCACCACAGTTTGCTGTTCAAACTACTTACCTACAGGCCAGGTATTTAAAACTCTGTTTTCTCCGTCACACGGATCACATGTACGTTGTCAGAAAATAATGCCATTTCCGGCCTCCATTAAAAATTTCCTTTAGCGTGTCATTGAAGCAATTCACCGCAGTTTGCTGTTCAAACTACTTACCTACAAGCCAGGTATTTAAAACTCTGTTTTCTCCGTCACACGGATCACATATACGTTGTCAGAAAATACTGCCATTTCTGGCCTCCATTAAAAATTTCTTTCAGTGTGTCAGTGAAGCAATTCACAGCAGTTTGCTGGTCAAACTACTTACCTACAGGCCAGGTATTTAAAACTCTGCTTTCTCCGTCACACGGATCACATATAAGTTCACTCCAAACTCAGTCATTTGTAGTGAGCGTGGAAGATACTGTCCTCCATTTGAAATGGGCAAGGCACATGGCAAGGGACGGGGAACTGGACGTGATGATAATGGTGCATGCAGAGGCCAAGGACAAGGCCGTGGGCAAGCATCTTCTCGCCTGACCTTCCTGTCCCAATTTCTAGCGGACCGCACCACTATTGAACCCAGAGCAGTGTCCAAAGGTTGTTAGTTGGATAGCGCATAATGCTTCCAGTCACTTAGCCACCACCACCACCACCACCCTGTCTTCCACACGGTCAAGTCTCAGTAGCCGTGAGTCTGGATCACATATTCCTCTCCCTGATCCTCCTTCCTCCCACCATGCCGAGTACCCGGAGACAACTGATCCCACACTTGGACACTCTGAAGAGCTGTTCACTTTTCCATTTATAGATTCGGGCCTCTCGCCGGGTCCACTTGAAGTGGGGCAAGAGCAGATCGCATGTAGCGATGCCCAAATATTTGAGCAGCCACGGTCACACGAAGGCGACGGTGGGAAAGTGTCACAAGAGGTGGACGATGATGAGACACAATTGCCAGAAAGTCAGGAGGAGGACCAGGGTGCGGAAGTGGAAGACGAGGTGGTGGATGAATAGTAACTGACCCAACCTGGCAGGAGGACATGCAGAGCGAGGACAGCAGCACACAGGGGGAGGGAGGCAGAGCACTCTAACAGGCAGGAAGAAGCAGTGTGGTGGCCGCAGACAGAAGGCAGGCAACCGTTCCCCGTAAGACCAACACGAAGGAAGTTGCCAGTACAACTGTTAGGTCTTCCCGAATCTGGTTGTTTTTTAAAGACTCTGCCGATAACACCAAAAAAGGCCATTTGCAACACCTGCCAGGCCAGCATCAGCAGGGGTGGCAAAACGACCAGCCTGACCACCACCAGCATGATCAGGCACATGGCACCAAAGCACTCGACTTTGTGGGCCGAATCCCAGGGTCCAGGAACAGTGACTGCGGGTGGCACCATTGCTTCTTCCGCTGTTGTGCATGCAAGCCAATGCCCTGTTCATGGTGCATGCGAAGACGCTTCCTGCCCTGCACCTGTCGTTGCACACTCTCAAGTAGCAGCATCAGTAAGCACGTCCATGTCCTTGTCCAAGCGCAGCGTTCAGTTGTCCATACCCCAGTCCTTGAAACGAAAGCGCAAATATGCAGCCAACGCCCCACAGGCCACACTACTAAATTCTCACATTTCACAACTGCTTGCGCTCGAAATGTTGCCTTTTAGGCTCATGAAGATGGAAGCATTCCGCAACCTGATGGCGGCGGTCATCCCTCGGTACTCGGTCCCCAGCCGCCACTATTTCTCCCGGTGTGCCGTCCCCGCATTACACAAGCACGTGTCCCAAAACATTAGTCGTGCTCTCAACAACGCAGATACCGGTAAAGTCCACCTAACTATGGACACGTGGACAAGTGCTTGTGGGCGGGGACGGTACATCTCGCTGACGGCACACTGGGTTAACGAAGTGGCAGTCGGAACCAAGTCGGACCTTGGGACGGAACACGTCCTCCCAATGCCAAAGATTGCGGGCCCTAGGTCAATCAGGGTTGCCCCCACGGTCTACAGCTCCTGCACCTCATCCTCCTCAGCCTCCTCCTCCTCTTCAGCCTTCATCTCCGAAATGACCACATCAGTCACAAGCTGGAAGCACTGCAGCACTGCCTCAGCCAGGCGGCAACAGGCAGTGCTGAAGCTAGTATGCTTAGGTGAAAAACCACCCAATGCTGAAGTGTTGTGGACAGCTCTGAAAGAGCAGGCAGATCTGTGGCTCACAACGCTGAACCTACAGCCAGGCATGGTCGTGTGTGACAATGACGGGAACCTGGTGGCGGCTATGAGGCGAGGCAGGCTCACATACATACCATGCCTGGCCCATGTGCTTAACCTCGTGGTTCAGTGGTTTCTCAAATCCTACCCGGAGCTGCCGGATCTGCTTGTTAAAGTACGCCACCTGTGTGCCCATTTTAGAAAGTCGGCTTTCAGCATCCGCCGCCCTTGCAGTGTTTCAGCAGCGTTTGCAGCTTTCGGCTCACAGACTGGTGTGTGATGTCCCGACGCATTGGAACTCTACACTGCAGATGTTGGGAAGGATTTGTGAGCAGAAGAGGGCAGTTGTTGAGTACCAGCATCAACAAGGCCGTCGGTATTCAGGTCAGACTCCACACATAAGACCTCAGGAATGGACATGAATGTCAGACATATGTACCATCCTCCAAAACTTTGAGGACTTCACCAAGATGATGACGGCGATGACGCCAAAATTAGCATCACCATTCCACTTCTCTGTCTTCTGAAACGCTCTCTGCTCACAATCAAAGAGGATGCATTGCAGGCGGAGCACGATGAGATGGAGCAAGGAGCTATACAGGGTGATTACACACAGCCAAGCCTCATCTCATCCCAACGTGAATTGGGCGACAATGAGGAAGAGGAGGAGGAGGAGGAAGGACAGGAGCTAGTTTCATGCAATATAGACGGTACTCCCTGCACAGCGGTCATACCGTCTGTTCAGCGTGGATGGCCAGAGGACAGAGAGGAGGAGGAGGTGGAGAGCATGGTCCGTCATCCTCTTGGTGAGGACACGGAAGTCTTGCCTGTTAGTAGTCTGGCACGCATGGCTGAGTTTATGTTACGCTGCCTTTCCCATGACCCTCGCGTTCTCAAAATTTTGGGTGACAGTCATTACTGGATGGTGACACTTCTAGACCCACGCTACAAGGAGAACTTTATATCTCTTATTCCTGAGCTGGACAGGTCTACAAAAATGGGGCTGTACCAGAATTGTATTAAAAAAATTCCCATCAGAAAATTCTGGCGGCAGAAGGCACACTTAATTGGACAACCAAGGAGTACAGGTGAGAGAGACACAACTTCAATCCAGTAGAGGCAGGGGAACACTGTCAAAGTTCTGGGAGAGTTTTCTCAGACCCTCCCATCGCACAGGCCCTGAGGCGCGGGGTACTCTCACAAGGAGTGCAAAGTTTGGGAAGATGCTGAGGGAGTACCTTGCCTACCGTACCAACGTCCTCCGTGATTCCTCTGTGCCTTATTATTATTGGGTATCCAAGCTGGATACGTGGAATGAACTGGCTCTCTATGCCTTGGAGGTCTTGGCCTGCCCAGCCGCCAGCGTTTTATCACAGTGGGTTTTTGTTGCGCTGGTGGAATTATAACTGATAAGCGCATCCGCCTGTCAACTGAAAATGCTTACAGGCTGATTCTTATAAAAATGAACAAGGGCTGGATTGGGCCAGACTTCTCAACACCACCGAATGATAGCAGCGCAACATAAACTCAAATCCAGTGTCTTTTCTTGGGAGGTGTATTCTCATGCACCTTTTCACACCCACACATGGGTATACTCTTCCTGATTTTGGCTATTTGCTCTTGTCCTCCTTCTCATCCTCCATCACCATATCACCAGGGTGACCGTGATCCGTGATGCAACACCCACATAATTTTTTTAAAGGGTGTTTATGATGCCCCTAAAAAAATTTTTTATACAGTATGTTCAAGTATACCCCCCCGGGGGTAAATGTTTGTCAGCCCATACACTTAGTGCATGGGCATTACAAGTATAGGAGGCCCGCTCCTTTCTAATGGGAACATTTTTTTATGAGGCCCTCCTCCACGTCTCTTCCAACGGTCATTGAAGTGCCTCCAAATTTTTGGCAGCCCTTGCATTCACTGCATAGGCCAACACTATGGGAGACTCTCTCCTTTCTAATGGGAATTTGTCGTTACTGTGGCCCTGCTCTATGTGTCTTTAAATTCTTAATGGGGTTTTTCCTAAAATTTGTCAGCCATTGGACTCACTGCATACCCTATAACTGTATAGCAGACCCTCTCCTTTCTAATGGGAACATGTCGTACCTTGTTACTGTGGCCCTGCTCTATGCGCCTTTAAATTCTTAGTGGGGTTTTTCCTAAATTTGGTCAGCCGTTGGACTCACTGCATACCCTATAACTGTATAGCAGACCCTCTCCTTTCTAATGGGAACATGTCGTACCTTGTTACTGTGGCCCTGCTCTATGTGTTTTTAAATTCTTAGTGGGGTTTTTCCTAAAATTCGTCAGCCGTTGGACTGACTGCATACCCTATAACTGTATAGCAGACTCTCTCCTTTCTAATGGGAATTTGTCGTTACTGTGGCCCTGTTTTATGTGTCTTTAATTTCTTAGTGGGGTTTTTCCTAAAATTGGTCAGCCGTTGGACTCACTGCTTACCCTTAAACTGTATAGCAGACCCTCTTCATTCTAATGGGAACATGTCGTACCTTGTTACTGTGGCCCTGCTCTATGTGTCTTTAAATTCTTAGTGGGGTTTTTCCTAAAATTGGTCAGCCGTTGGACTCACTGCATACCCTATAACTGTATAGCACACTCTCTCCTTTCTAAATGGAATTTGTCATTACTGTGGCCCTGCTCTATGTGTCTTTAAATTCTTAGTGGGGTTTTTCCCAAATTTTGGCAGCCCTTGCAGTCACAGCATGGGCATTACCACTATAGGAGACCCGCTCCTTTATAATGGGAACATTTTTTTTTACTGAGACCCTCCTCTATGTCTCTTCAAAAGGGTATTGGGTTGCGTGCAAATTTTTGCCAGCCCTTGCAGTCACTGGATACGCAATAACAGTATAGGAGACCCATTTGTTAATAATAAGAACAACAAAGCATAGCCAGCTGATGGCTTTTAAGAATAGTAAGGGCCGTCTGATGGCCCTATAAAAATAGGCTTTATGACTTTCAGAGTCCCTTCATCATAAATAAACAGGATGTGTCTGATGATGTGTCACACACCACATTGCCAGATAAGGTTGTAAAATGTTAAAATGACATTTCCCGGTGAATGCATTTGTCTTAAAAAAAACAAAACAATAGGATCTTTCTTGGGTGGCTGGCTGCATACTTGCGTTTGCATTCCAAGGAATGGGGTAGGGACAACTGAACGCTGCAGTGGGACAAGGACGTGGACGGTGATTGTTTCAAGTCTGCAACGACAGGTGCATGGCGGGAGGCATCTTCGCATGCGCCAAGGATCACTTATGATGGGCACACTTTTAGGCAGTGACCTGGGAGTCAGAGATGCTTCCAGAGGTCTTCCCCATGATGTTTCCATGTTTTTTCAGCACTGTATGCATGTGTCTGATGATGTGTCACACACCACATGGCCAGATAAGGTTGTAAAATGTTAAAATAACTTTTCCTGGTGAATGCATTTGTCTTGGTTGAAAGCAATGCAAAAGTGCAAAAATGCATCAAAAACGCTACGTGTGAACATACCCCAAGTTTGGAGGAGTATTTTTGTTTTTGGTTATTTATTTTGCCTGATATACAAGTCATTACCCTGGGAAGTATGTTCCTTAACATATTTCCCAGGAAATCCATTTTGGTTTCGTTTTTGTATGTTTTATTGTGAGTCCGTAAAAGTGGCGTAATACTCTGACCACATTGTTGACAGCAGTGATCTGGGAGTCAGAGATGCTTCCAGGGGTCTTCCCCATGCTGTTCCCATGTCATTTGAGCACTGTTCCCATCGATTTGGGCAATTTTTAGGCCCTCTGCAGACTGCCGGGGGCAGTCACCTGAAAAATGCTCGAGTTTCCCATAGACTTACATTGGGCTCGTTGCTCGGGTCGAACACTCGAGTATTCCAATTTGCTCGACCAGAGCAACGAGTATGCAAGCATTTTAGTGCTTGCTCATCACTATTCTCTAGTCTTTTCCATTTGGGCCAGAAAGGCATGACAACGTCTTCCAGACAGGACTCGTCTGCAGAGATTACAACATAGACGCATTTGTCTTCTCACATTTCCAGGACCGTCCCCATCTATTACAACCTGCACAAATGCCTCATCCTGCTAATACCCCAATATGGAGACACTTCTGCCATATGTGTCCCTATTACTGCACCTGCTGTTTGGCACAATTACAGCGCTCCTCTTAGTGCCCCACATAATAATGCCTCCTTTGTGCCTTCTATATGTTAAAATTGCACCCTAAAAATATTAATACTCTGTGTAAATTCCCTAGAAGACATTGTCCACATTTTACCCCTTTGACAGCCTCAATACTCTGAGTGTCTCTATAACAACAATGTTCCTTAAGTGCCCACTTAACATTTAATAATGTCCACTGAGTCCCACAATGTACTGCTCATCTATACACAGTATGGTGGGCCCACAGCTCCTTTATACAGAGCATGATGTCCCCACAGCTCAACTAAATACAGTATGATGGGATCACGGCTCTTATACTTTCTAATGGGCCCCTGTCATGCCAGGTGTGGGAAAGACTTAGTGCAACACAGAGGGAAGAGGGAAAGGGAGCCTAGAGACTAGGGAAAGGGGGAAGTGGAAACCTCCTAGTCTGGTCTAGTGTCACCCTGTCTCAACTACTGTCCCTATATTGCCTCTTCAGCAATCGCCACACATGTGCCTCACCCTGTCTTTCTCTGGTGTATGGCTAAGGCTAGGGATGGGAGGAGAGCACTAGTCGATCTCCACTAATCTCTATAGACAACAAGAGTAGACAAACAGGGGGAGAATGCTTAGCTTTAGACGACTCCAGACAAATGCGAACTCGGCCTCAAGCTCCAGAGAGGATGAAGTACTGCTCTTGCTAAGCCTCACAAGTAGAAATAAATATAGCCGGCACATCCCTCTCAGACACACCAGGTATATATACACCCAGGCCAGGGAGCTAATTACCAGAGGGAGGTAACCGCTAGGTACTAGAGACAGCTCTCATCTGAGAAGATGTCTGTAATGCCAAACGTAAAGATCCCCTGCAACCAACTGCAGGTCGACTGTCTACTTCATGATGGTGGTAAAATTTCTTCTTTATCACTTGCATTTATTTGTGAAAAAAACGGAAATTTGGCAAAAATTTTGCAATTTTCAAAATTTGAATTTTCATGCCCTTAAATCAGAGAGGTATGTCACACAAAATAGTTAATAAATAACATTTTCCACATGTCTACTTTACATCTGCACAATTTTGGAACCAAAATTTTTTTTTATTAGGGAGCTATAAGGGTTAAAAGATGACAAGCGATTTCTCATTTTTCCAACAAAATTTGCAAAACCATTTTTTTAGGGACCACATCACATTTGAAGTCACTTTGAGGGGTCTTTATGACAGAATATAAGCAAAAGTGACACGATTGTAAGAACTACACCCCTCAAGGTGCTCAAAACCACATTCAAGAAGTTTATTAACCCTTCAAGTGCTTCACAGGAATTTTTGGAATGTGGAAGAAAAAAATTAACATTTAACTTTTTTCACAAAATTGTTACTTTAGACCCAATTTTATTTATTTTTGCACAGGTAACAGGAAAAAATGGACCCCAAAATTTCTTGTGCAATTTCCCCTGAGCACGCAGATACCCCATATGTGGGGAAAAAACACTGTTTGGGCGCACAGCAGGGTTCAGAAGGGAAGGAGCGCCATTTGACTTTTTGATTGTAAACTTTTCTTAAATAATTAGCGGACGCCATGTTGCGTTTGGAGAGCCCCTGATGTGCCTAAACAGTGGAAACCCCCCACAAGTGACACCATTTTGGAAACTAGACCCCACAGGGAACTTATCTAGATGTGTGGTGAGCACCTTGAACCCCCAGGTGCTTCACAGAAGTTTATAACATTGAGCAGTAAAAATAAAATTTTCACATTTTTCCCACAAAAATGTTTTTCAGACCCCAATTTTGCATTTTCATAAGGGTAACAGAAGAAATTGCATCATGCCATATGTGGGGGAAAACCACTGTTTGGGCGCACGGCAGGGTTCGGAAGGGTAGGAGCACCATTTGACTTTTTGAATGCAAAATTTGCTTGAATACTTAGCGGATGTGCCCCTGATGTGCCTAAACAGTGGAAAAGCCCCACAAGTGACACCATTTCGGAAACTAGACCCCTCAGGAAACTTATCTAGATGTGTGGTGAGCACCCTGAACCCCCAAGTGCTTTACAGAAGTTTATAACATGGAGCCATGAAAATAAAAAACTTTTTCCATAAAAATGATGTTTTAGCCCCAATTTTTTTTATTTTCACAAGGGTAAGAGGAGCAAATGGACCCCATCAACTGTTGTCCAATTTCTCCTGAGTATGCCAATACCCCATATGGGGGGAAAATACAGTGTTTGGAGTTCAGAACAGAAGGAGCATTGTGTGACTTTTTGAACGCAAAATTGGCTGGAATTGAGAGAGGACGTCATGTCACGTTTGGAGAGCCCCTGATGTGCCTAAATAGTGGAAACTCCCCACAAGTGACCCCATTTTGGAAACTACACCCCTCAAGGATTATATCAAGCGGTATAGTGAATATTTTGAACCCAGAGGTACAACACAGAATTTGATAACATTAGGTCATCATATTGAATAAGTTGTCATTAGTCTTGAGCGCAAGTGCTCGCTACTTGAGTTTGCATCAGGTACACGGGTTTGCACCATGTATTGCGCATGCTCAAGTGACATGCTTGAGTCCCCGCTTGCATGTTTCCTGGTTATTAGACACCCAAAAAAAAAACATACGGGGATCGCTCGTGCATGGCAGGCAATCCCCGCGAGGTTTTTTTGGCCATGAAGCATTTGGGGCGGAGACTCGAGCATGTCACTTGAGCACCTGCGATATTCAATGCATACCCGAGCACCCGATGCAAACTCAAATAGTGAGCACTTGTGCTCAACACTAGTCGCCATATCTTCATCTTTTTTTTTTACTTTTGAAACCCTAACCGTAGCCCAACCCTAACCCTAGCCCAACCCTAACCCTAGCCCAACCCTATCCCCAACACTAACCCCAACCCCAACCTTAGCTCAACCCTAACTCTAACCCTAGAACAACCATAACCCTAGCCCAACCCTAACCCCAACCCTAACCTCAACCCTAGCCCTAGCCCAACCCTAACCCTGGCCCAACCCTAACCCTAGCTCAACCCTAACCCCAACCCCAACACTAACCCTGGCCCAACCCTAGCCCAACCCTAACCCTAGCCCAACCCTAACCCCAACCCCAACACTAGCCCAACCCTAACCTTAGCCCAACTCTAGCCCAACCCTAACTCTAGCCCAACCATAACCCTAACACAGCCCTAACCCTAGCACAACCCTAACCCTAACCCTAGAGTTTATTATTTACGCTGTTCCTTGTGCGGTATAAGTGATTAGACAACTTTATTCTTCGGGTTGGTGCAATTACAGTGATACCAGAATCATATCGGGTTTTTATGATTGACAGCTGTCACACACTAAAAGATGCATTTTTTTGTAAAATCCAGTTTTTGCATCTCCATATTTTGAGAGCTATAATTTTTCCATATTTTGGCCGACAGAGTCATGTGGCGGCTTGTTTTTTGCGGGATGAGTTGACATTTTTATTGGTACCATTTTCAGGCACTTGACATTTTTTGATCGCTTTCTATTCCGATTTTTTGGAGGCAGAATAAACAAATACCAGCAATTCCAGAATTGTTTTATGGTTTTATTTTTATGCTGTTCTGCGTGTGGTAAAATTGATAAGGCAGCGTTATTCTTCGGGTCAGTACGTTTACAGCGGTACCACATTTATATAGTTTTTCTATGTTTTGGCGCTTTTACACAATAAAAGCTGTTTTATAGAAGAAAATATTATTTTGCATCGCTTTATTCTGAGAGCTATAACTTTTTTTATTTTTCGGCTGATGGAGCTGTATGGTGGCTTGTTTTTTGCGGGACAAGATGCCGTTTTCAGCGGTACCATTTTTATTTAGATTTGTCTTTTTGATCACGTGTTATTCCATTTTTTGTTTGGCGGTATGATGATAAAGCATTGTTTTTTTCTTCGTTTGTTATTTTTATTTTTTTACCGTGTTCACTAAAGGGGTTAACTAGTGTCACAGTTTTATAGGTCAGGTCGCTCCGGATGCGGCGATACCAAATATGTGTACTTTTATTGTTTTTTGTTTTTTTTTCATAATAATATTTATTGATGGGTACATTATATTTTTATTTTTTATGGATTACTTTTTTATTTTTTTTAAATATTTTTACAATTTTATTTTTTCTTTTTTAACACTTTTTGGACTTTTTTTCTATTCCCCACTATGGGACTTTCACTTTTTTTATTTTTATCGCCTGTATAGCACAGGAATGCAGCACCATCCCTGTGCTATGCAGGCTGTCAATGCTGCAGATTCAGATGATATTTTGGTCATGTACTGAGCATGACCAAAACATCTTCCTGCTGTCTGCTGACCTGGATGTTGTCATGATGACATAGTGTCGTCATGGCAACATCCGGGAAGCCGCGGCAGACAGCGCTGGAGGCCGGAAGAAGAGGTGAGTATTGCGATCACCTCCCCTTGCCCCCGCAATGAGGGGGTTAATGTGCCGGGAGCGGTGCGGGACCGCTCCCAGCACATAGCACTGGGTGTCAGCTGTGACTATCAGCTGACACCCGGCAGCGATCGCCCCGCACCGCTTGTGTGTAGGCGCGATCGCCATATGACCTAATAGTACGTCATTGGTCCAATCGGCCCAGGTCACCATGACGTACTATTAGGTCACACGTCAAAAAGGGGTTAAGAAGTAACTTTTGGTCTGCCCAGCAAACACTGGAGGGATATGGCTGGTCACAAACTGCAGAAGATGGCCGGAGTGGCACTGGTAAAAGATGAAGATTGTGGTTGGTAGTAATAATACTAAGGGCAGTGAACTTACATTTGTGACACCACTCTATTACTGAAATAGAAAAACATTGGAGTGGTGCTGTAAATTGAGTAAAACCTGCTGTAGTTAAAGAGAACTTTTCTCTGTCTTTTTTATTTAAACCTATTTTCTCCTCGAATTGGTGCTGCTCCAATGATTCTGGAAAAGTTTTTCTTTTTTTTCTGTGCCCCTCCATTCCAAAGTTATGCTTACTGGTAATGAAGATACACCTTTTTCCTCCAACTAAGTGGGTGTATACCACAGAATATCTGTCGTAGAGAAGAAAAAGCAAATGTCTACGGAGAAGTCCCCGACACGTCGTGTCTGTTATTGTTTGTAGCATTAAAGTAACATCGACATTAGTGTTGAGCGAACATGCTCGACACTGCTCGGTACTCGCCCGAGCATCACACTACTCGGGATGTTCGGCGAGCACCGAGCATTTCCGGGTTACTCGGGCGGGAGCTCGGGTCTCCGCCCTGCATGTTTGGCGCTCTTTACAGAGCCAATGAACATGCAGGGATTGCCAGCCAGTCACTGTAATGCCGCACCCATGTTGCTTGTGGGCATTACAGTGATTGGCTGGCCGCACAGCGTCACCTCGAGTATTTAAAACCGGGCGCCGCCATCTTGGACACAGTCGCTCCGGATCAGACAGTGTAGGGACAGCGCTGCTGATT
This sequence comes from Phyllobates terribilis, assembly GCF_046119375.1. Classification (NCBI taxonomy): domain Eukaryota; kingdom Metazoa; phylum Chordata; class Amphibia; order Anura; family Dendrobatidae; genus Phyllobates; species Phyllobates terribilis. Next base: position 209,082,970 of record NW_027362769.1, on the reverse strand, counting down.
TAGGGAGAGATATATCCTGCGAAATAGTTAGTGTAGGGTCTGTAAAGGCTGCCAGATCAAACAAACAGTCCTTCTTAGGACTAATATCCATCCCAGATATCAGGCAGGCAGGCAGGCTGTATAGGAGACGCAGTGGTTATACCAGAAAAAGCTGCATTACAGTCCCGTGTGCTCCTGTTGCTGAAATTGCTGAACTTAGCTCCAGGTCTCGGGGGCCAGGAAAAATCCTTTTTTTTTTCATCTAAATCCTCTTTTTTTTTTCCTCCTTCACACTGTACAAATACCCGTCTTATTAACGTTTTGGTGTCACCCCCCCCCCAAAAAAAAAAGTGTGTCTCTGATTTTTCAGACAAATATTTCTGTTGAAAATAGTCTGATGTAGGCTAGAGAAACAGAAGTGTGGTTTTGCAGTTCCACGGTTCATACCTCTGTATTATCCACTTTTGGGCCATTTGTATCTAAAAAAAACAGTTTGAGTGTGTCGCTCACTGTTCAGCCGCAAATATATATATTTTAAAAAGTCTGGTATACCCCAGTAAATTATAACTGTGGTTTTGCTGTTCCACGGTAAAAAAATCTCTATTATCCTGCTTTTGCCATTTTTTTGCTGTAAAAAAAAAACTAATAGTGTTTCCCTGATTTTTCAGACAAAAATATATCTGTTGAAAATAGTCTGGTGTAGGCCAGAGAAACAGAAGTGTGGTTTTGCAGTTCCACGGTTCAAACCTCTGTATTATCCGCTTTTGGGCCGTTTGTATCTAAAAAAAAAACAGTTTGAGTGTGTCGCTCACAGTTCAGCTGCAAATATATATATTTAAAAAAATCTGGTATACACCAGTAAATTATAACTGTGGTTTTGCTGTTCCACGGTAAAAAATCTCTATTATCCTGCTTTTGGCATTTTTTGGCGTAAAAAAAAAAAATATTGTCTCCTGATTGTTCAGACACAAATATATCTGTTGAAAATAGTCTGGTGTAGGCCCGAGAAATACAAGTGTGGTTTTGCAGTTCCACGGGTCAAATCTCTGTATTATCCTGCTTTTTTTGCATGTTTTGCTGTAAAGAAAAACAGTAGTGTCTCCTGATTGTTCTGACACAAATATATCTGTTGAAAATAGTCTGGTGTAGGCCCGAGAAATACAAGTGGGGTTTTGCAGTTCCACGGGTCAAATCTCTGTATTATCCTGCTTTTTTGCATTTTTTGCCGTAAAGAAAAACAGTAGAGTCCCTGATTGTTCAGACACAAATATATCTGTTGAAAATAGTCTGATGTAGGCCCGAGAAATACAAGTGTGGTTTTGCAGTTCCATGGGTCAAATCTCTGTATTATCCTGCTTTTTTGCATTTTTTGCTGTAAAGAAAAACAGTAGTGTCTCCTGATTGTTCAGACACAAATATATCTGTTGAAAATAGTCTGGTGTAGGCCAGATTACTAGAACTGTGGTTTTGCAGTTCCACCGGTCAAATCCCTGTATTATCCTTCTTTTGGCATTTTTTGCTGTAAAGAAAAACAGTAGTGTTTTCTGATTGTTCAGACACAAATATATCTGTTGAAAATAGTCTTGTGTAGGTCCAAGAAATACAAGTGTGGTTTTGCAGTTCCACGGGTCAAATCTCTGTATTATCCTGCTTTTTTGCATTTTTTGCTGTAAAGAAAAACAGTAGTGTCTCCTGATTGTTCAGACACAAATATATCTGTTGAAAATAATCTGGTGTAGGCCAGATTACTAGAACTGTGGTTTTGCAGTTCCACGGGTCAAATCTCTGTATTTTCCTTCTTTTGGCATTTTTTGCCGTAAAGAAAAACAGTAATGTCTCCTGATTGTTCAGACACAAATATATCTGTTGAAAATAGTCTTGTGTAGGCCCAAGAAATACAAATGTGGTTTTGCAGTTCCACGGGTCAAATCTCTGTATTATCCTGCTTTTTTGCATTTTTTGCCGTAAAGAAAAACAGTAGTGTCTCCTGATTGTTCAGATACAAATATATCTGTTGAAAATAGTCTGGTGTAGGCCCGAGAAATACAAGTGGGGTTTTGCAGTTCCACGGGTCAAATCTCTGTATTATCCTGCTTTTTTGCATTTTTTGCCGTAAAGAAAAACAGTAGAGTCCCTGATTGTTCAGACACAAATATATCTGTTGAAAATAGTCTGATGTAGGCCCGAGAAATACAAGTGTGGTTTTGCAGTTCCATGGGTCAAATCTCTGTATTATCCTGCTTTTTTGCATTTTTTGCTGTAAAGAAAAACAGTAGTGTCTCCTGATTGTTCAGACACAAATATATCTGTTGAAAATAGTCTGGTGTAGGCCAGATTACTAGAACTGTGGTTTTGCAGTTCCACCGGTCAAATCCCTGTATTATCCTTCTTTTGGCATTTTTTGCTGTAAAGAAAAACAGTAGTGTTTTCTGATTGTTCAGACACAAATATATCTGTTGAAAATAGTCTTGTGTAGGTCCAAGAAATACAAGTGTGGTTTTGCAGTTCCACGGGTCAAATCTCTGTATTATCCTGCTTTTTTGCATTTTTTGCTGTAAAGAAAAACAGTAGTGTCTCCTGATTGTTCAGACACAAATATATCTGTTGAAAATAATCTGGTGTAGGCCAGATTACTAGAACTGTGGTTTTGCAGTTCCACGGGTCAAATCTCTGTATTTTCCTTCTTTTGGCATTTTTTGCCGTAAAGAAAAACAGTAATGTCTCCTGATTGTTCAGACACAAATATATCTGTTGAAAATAGTCTTGTGTAGGCCCAAGAAATACAAATGTGGTTTTGCAGTTCCACGGGTCAAATCTCTGTATTATCCTGCTTTTTTGCATTTTTTGCCGTAAAGAAAAACAGTAGTGTCTCCTGATTGTTCAGATACAAATATATCTGTTGAAAATAGTCTGGTGTAGGCCCGAGAAATACAAGTGTGGTTTTGCAGTTCCATGGTTCAAACCACTGTATTATCCACTTTTGGGCCATGTTTACCTAAAAAAAAACAGTTTGAGTGTGTCGCTCACTGTTCAGCCGCAAATATATCTATTTAAAATTGTCTGGAATACCCCAGTAAACAATAACTGTGGTTTTGCCATTCCACGGTAAAAAATCTCTATTATTCAGCTTTTGGTATTTTTTCCGTAAAGAAAAACAGTAATAGTTTCTCCCTGATTGTTCAGATTGTTTAAAAGAGTCGGGTGTAGGCCAGAGAAATAGAACTGTGGTTTTCCTCTTCCACGGTTCTAATCTACTTTCTATTACCCTTTTTCCATTGATGGTGGAAGTGTAAGCTATTTTACTTCCTTCACAATGGGCAAGGCGCATGGCAAGGGACGTGGAAGTGGACGTTCTGGTGATGGTGCGTGCAGAGGACTGGGCCGTGGCCAAGGTGAAAATGTGCCACAACCAACAGCCACATCTTCTCGCTCCCACTTCTTGACCGAATTACTAGGGAAGCACAGAACAACACCAGTATTGCGAACTGATCAGTGTGAACAGGTTATTAATTGGATAGCAGATAATACTTCCAGTTACCTGGGCACCACCACCTCCGGTCAACTCTTAGTACCCGTGAGTCTTGACCGCATACTCCTCCTCACCCTGATGCTCCTTCCTCCCACCATGCCGAGTGTCGTCAGACAGCAAATGATCCCACACTTGGACACTCTGAAGAGCTGTTCACTGGTCCATTTCCAGATTTGTGCCCCTCGCCTGCTCCGCTTGAAGTCGTGGAAGAGGAGATCCCATGTAGCGATGCCCAAATATTTGAACAGACACGGCCACAGGAAGTCGACGCTGGCAATTTGTCACAAGAGGTGGACGATGACGAGACACAATTGCCAGGAAGTGAGGAGGAGGATCGTGGTGCGCAAGTGGAAGAGGAGGAGGTGGTGGATGATCTAGTAACTGACCCAACGTGGCAGGAGGACATAGGACATGCAGAGAGAGGCCAGCAGCACACAGGGTGAGGGAGGCAGAGTACCCCAACAGGAGGAAGAAGCAGTGTGGTGGCAGCACACAGAAGGCGGGCAACAGTTCCCCGTAACACCAACACGAGGGACGTTGCCAGTACAACCTGTAGGTCTTCCAGAGTCTGGAATTTTTTTAAAGACTCTGCTGATAACCCGAAAAAGGCCATTTGTACCACCTGCCATGTCAGCATCAGCAGGGGTGACAAAACTACCAGCCTGACCACCACCAGCATGATCAGGCACATGGCAGCAAAGCACCCGACTTTGTGGTGTGAACCCCAGGGTCCACGACCAGTGTCAGCGGGTGTCACCACTGCTTCTTCCGCTGTTGTGCGTGCAATAGAACCCCCTGTTGTGTGTGCAAGGCAATCCCCTGTCCATACTGCATGCAAAGATGCCCCCTCCTCTCAGTCTTCAATTGTCATGGCAGTTTCTCAAGAAACAGCATCAACGTCCACGTCCACGTCCCACTGCAGCGTTCAATTGTCCATATCCCAGACCTTTGAACGAAAGCGGAAATTCGCAGCTAACGCCCCAAAGGCCACAGTCCTAAATTCGCACATTTCCCGACTGCTTGCATTGGAAATGCTGCCTTTTAGGCTGGTGGAGACGGAATCCTTCCGCAACCTTATGGCGGTGGCCGTCCCTTGTTACTCGGTCCCCAACCGACACTATTTTGCCTGGTGTGCCATCCCCACACTACACAAGCACGTGTCCCAAAACATCTGCTGTGCCCTCAACAACGCAGTTACTGGGAGAGTCCACCTGACAATGGACACGTGGACAAGTGCTTGTGGCCAGGGACGGTACATCTACCTGACGGCACACTGGGTAAACATAGTGGAAGCCGGGACCCAGTTGGACCTTGGGACGGAACACATCCTCCCCACACCGAGGATTGCGGGCCCTATGTCAGTCAGAGTTGCCCCCACAGTGTACAGCTCCTGCACATCATCCTCCTCCTCCTCCTCATGTTCAGCCTCCATCTCAGATATCACCACATCAGTTACAAGCTGGAAGCACTGCAGTACTGTCTCAGCCAAGCGGCAACAGGCTGAAACTCATAAGCTTAGGTGATAAACCTCACACTGCTTGAGAGTTGTGGACAGCTGTGAAAGAGCAGGCAGATCTGTGGCTGAGACCGCTGAACCTACATCCTGGCATGGTCGTGTGTGACAATAGCCGTAACCTGGTGGCGGCTCTGAGGCGAGGCGAGATCACACACGTACCATGCCTAGCTCATGTGCTTAACCTCGTGGTTCAGCGGTTTCTTAAATCGTACCCCGAGTTGCCAGATCTGCTCATCAAAGTACGCCGCCTGTCAGCTCATTTTCACAAGTCGGCTACAGCTTCTGCCGCCCTTGCTGTGTTGCAGCAACGTTTGCAGCTTCCGTCACACCGACTGGTGTGTGATGTCCCCACACGTTGGAACTCTACCCTCCACATGTTGCAAAGGATTTGTGAGCAGAAGAGAGCAGTTGTGGAGTACCAGCTGCAACAAGGCCATCGATATTCAGGTCAGACTCCACACATAAGACCTCAGGAGTGGACCTGGATGTCTGAAATATGTACCATCTTGACAAACTTTGAGGAGTCCACCAAGATGGTGAGTGGCGATGACACCATCATTAGCATCAGCATTCCACTTGTCTGTCTTTTGCAATGCTCTCTGCAGAGAATTAAAGAGGAGGCATTGCAGCCAGAGTATGATGAGATGGATCAAGAAGCCGTAGCCGTCTATTACACACAGCCCAGCCTCATCTCATCCCAGCGTGCATTGGGGGACAATGAGGGAGAGGAGGAGGAGGAGGAAGAACAGGAGCTTGCATCATGCGCTGTAGATGGTAGTACCTGTACAACTGTCATACCGTCGGTTCAGCGTGGGTGGCCTGAGGACAGGGGGGAGAAGGAGGAGGAGGAGGAGAGCATGGTCAGTCGTCATCTTGGTGAGGACACGGAAGTCTTGCCCATTACCAGTCTGGCACGCATGGCTGACTTTATGTTACGCTGCCTTAACTGTGACCCTCGCGTTGTCAAAATGTTGGGTGACAGTCATTACTGGTTCGTGACACTTTTAGACCCCCGCTACCAGGAGAACTTTCACTCTCTTATTCCTGAGGTGGAGAGCTCTACAAAAATGGGGCAGTACCAGAAGGCCCTTGCTGCAGAACTGTTAAAAAAATTCCCATCTGAACACGCTAGCGGCAGAGGCCACAGTTCATTGACCAACCAAGGCGTACAAGCGAGAGAGAGGCAACTCCAATCCAGCAGAGGCAGGGGAACACTGTCAACGTTCTGGGACAGTTTTCTGAGACCCGCCCAGCTTACAGGCCCTGAGGCGCGGGGTACTCTCACAAGGAGTGGAAAGTTTCAAAATATTGTGAGGGAGTACCTTGCCGACTGTACCAGCGTCCTCCATGATTCCTCTGTGCCTTTTAATTATTGGGTATCCAAGCTGGACACTTGGAATGAACTCGCTCTGTACGCCTTGGAGGTCCTGGCCTGCCCTGCCGCTAGCGTGTTATCGGAGCGTGTTTTTAGTGCCGCTGGGGGAATTATAACTGATAAGCGCACTCGCCTGTCAACTGACAATGCTGACAAGCTGACCCTTATCAAAATGAACAAGGGCTGGATTGGGCCAGACTTCTCATCACCACCAAATGACAGCAGAGTAACATAATGTCAAATCCACTGTGATATTTCGGGAGGTGTATTCACATGCTCCGCTTCACACCCACACAAGGGTATACGCTTCCTCATTTCGGCTGTTTTATGTTCTTCTCCTTATCCTCAGCCTCCACCACCACTATACCACCAGGGTGATCGTGGTCCGTGTTGCCATTATTGAAAGTTATAATAATGGGAATAATATTTTTAAGATGCTGTACTGTATGGCTCTTGTAAGGGGCATTAAAAGCGTCTTGTTAAGCTACTGCAACCTCCACCACTTTTCCTTTGGGCATTAAAACCATCTTGTTAAGCTACTGGGACCTCCACGTGTCTTCTGAGGGGCATTAAAAGCGTCTTGTTAAGCTACTGTAACCTCCACCACTTTTCCGAGGGGCATTAAAACAGTCTTGTTAAGCTACTGGGACCTCCACGTCTCTTCCAAGGGGCATTCAATCCGTCTTGCTAAGCTACTGCGACCTCCACCACTTTTCCAAGGGGCATTAAAACCGTCTTGTTAAGCTACTGTGACCTCCACCACTTTTCCGAGGGGCATTAAAACAGTCTTGTTAAGCTACTGGGACCTCCACGTCTCTTCCAAGGGGCATTCAATCTGTCTTGCTAAGCTACTGCGACCTCCACCACTTTTCCAAGGGGCATTAAAACCATCTTGTTAAGCTACTGGGACCTCCACGTCTCTTCTGAGGGGCATTAAAAGCGTCTTGTTAAACCACTCTGAACTCCTCAGCTCTTCCAAGGGGCATTGAAATGTTGTTTTTAACCTCCACGACTCTTCGAACGGGCATTGCATTTCCTCCTAATTTTTGGCAGCTTTTGCTTGGAAGGCATAAGCAAATACTACGGGAGACACACTCCCCAATAATCGGAATAATGTTTGTAATATGCTGTACTGCATGGCTCTTGTAAGGGCCATTGCAAGTTCCTCTGTCCTAATTTTTGGCAGCTTTTGCTTGGAAGGCATAAGCAAAGACTATGGGAGACACACTCCTCAATAATGGGAATAATGTTTGTAATATGCTGTACTGCATGGCTCTTGTAAGGGGCATTGCAAGTTTCTCCGTCCTAATTTTTTGCAGCTTTTGCTTGGAAGGCATAAGCAAAGACTATGGGAGACACACTCCCCAATAATGGGAATAAAGTTTGTAATATGCTGTACAGCATGGCTCTTGTAAGGGGCATTGCAAGTTCCTCCATCCTAATTTTTCGCAGCTTTTGCTTGGAAGGCATAAGCAAATACTATGGGAGACACACTCCCCAATAATGGGAATAATGTTTGTAATATGCTGTACTGCATGGCTCTTGTAAGGGGCATTGCAAGTTCCTCTGTCCTAATTTTTGGCAGCTTTTGCTTGGAAGGCATAAGCAAAGACTATGGGAGACACACTCCCCAATAATGGGAATAATGTTTGTAATATGCTGTACTGCATGGCTCTTGTAAGGGGCATTGCAAGTTCCTTCATCCTAATTTTTGGCAGCTTTTGCTTGGAAAGCATAAGCAAAGACTATGGGAGACACACTCCCCAATAATGGGAATAATGTTTGTATTATGCTGTACTGCATGGCTCTTGTAAGGGGCATTGCAAGTTCCTCCATCCTAATTTTTGGCAGCTTTTGCTTGGAAGGCATAAGCAAAGACTATGGGAGGCACACTCCCCAATAATGGGAATAATGTTTGTAATATGCTGTACTGCATGGCTCTTGTAAGGAGCATTGCAAGTTCCTCCGTCCTAATTTTTGGCATCTTTTGCTTGGAAGGCATAAGCAAAGACTATGGGAGACACACTCCCAAATAATGGGAATAATGTTTGTAATATGCTGTACTGCATGGCTCTTGTAAGGGGCATTGCAAGTTCCTCCGTCCTAATTTTTGGCAGCTTTTGCTTGGAAGGCATAAGCAAAGACTATGGGAGACACACTCCCCAATAATGGGAATAATGTTTGTAATATGTTGTACTGCATGGCTCTTGTAATGGGCATTGCAAGTTCCTCCGTCCTAATTTTTGGCAGATTTTGCTTGGAATGTGTCGAGCCCAGGGGATGGGGATGACTCGGCGCCCGGGCCTTGTTGTTGGTTTTGGGGGATGCCGCGGTGGCCGGCTCCCGGGGCCGTACCCTGGGCCTCTCTTTTAAAAGGAAGGGGTGGATAACTATGTATAAGTTCGTGACGCCACCTGTGGTGTCTGGTGAGGATCACCAGTGCTGCGGCAACCCACTGAGGCCGGTGTTAGGGCAGCTTGCGTGGTATAGCTCCCCACAGGTGGAGCTAGGCCTCAGGGCAGAGGGGATGAAGGATGCAGGGACAGATGGGACCCAGCCGGGTCAGAGCAAGAACAGGGACAGACACGATAGTCACTTCAGTACCTTTTACTGATGGAAATTCAGGCACATCCCAGAGCACTGTAGGGTGAAAGGTGCATATCAGGATCCTCCCCAGTGAGCAGGTATAGGGCCTCCTGTTTCTTGCCTTTGTGTAGTAAGTTTTTGACCTGCCTGGAGCTAGGCCTAACTTTGTCGCTGTCCTGCACCAGCTGACTTTGTGGTAGGGCCTTCTCTTGGAGTACGCGCTCCCAGCTTGCGGGGCCTCCGTGACTCCTGGCTTTGATATGTATCAGCTCTTGGGTGATCCTGGGACCTGAAGTCTTCCAGGGGTCTCCGGTTATCTCTACAGGGGGGGTATACGACCCTGTAGACGCGGACCCGGTGTCCGGTATATGTTTTTCTGGGGTGAGCTTGTACAGTTCCTCTGCCCCAATGCTACTCACTCCTCTAGCCTTCGGCCTACTTGGGGCCCTCACTAGGCTATACACACTGGCAGCTAGCTGGCTGCTTCGTCTGCCACTCTCTGAGCGTCGGCACGCTCCTAGCTCACTAACCTGAGCTACAACTGAGTCTGACTAAACTGACTGAGCCACATTCCCCCCTAGCAAAGCTCAGCACTCCCGGGCTGAAGTACATTTTGAAAAAACATGATCTATAACAATCTTTCTTTTATGGGAGGCACATTTGTAGCACCCCGAGGGCTCGGCTGCTACAGGGGTATTGCACCTCGAACCAGAGGTGTGGTATTCCACTCCCGGGTAAGGATGGAGTGTGGACTAGAACTCAGTTAGCTGCATGCACCACATACATCCCATTTCCGGGGGACAGATCAACGGTACTCCCACCAGATAGATGTGCAGGTACGACAGCGTCTGTCCCTGGCTGGAGTGGGAGGGGGGGAGGAATATCCCAGTGGTGCAGGAGCAGAGAGGGGAGGGACTCTGGGCATAGGAAGGAGCCCATTGGTGGCTAGTCACCTGGGCTCGGGTGTCAGAGGGAGTATAAAAGGTGGGCACCATCTTAGGAGTTCAGTTGAGTCAGACAGAAGAAGAGGAGAAGAGTAGTGACAGGGAGCAGCAGCCCTGTCTGGGTGCTGCTCCTGAAGGGAGCAAGAGAGAGAAAGACAAGAGGAAAGGAACAAGGAACAAGGAAGGAATGGAACCTGGAGAAAGGCCCAGAGACATGAAAGAAGAGGGAACCCGAACACGCTAGGAGTCAGCGGGTGAAGGCTTGGCAGATCAGGGTACCGGATCCCGAACTGGTGGAGGCCACTTATCCTCAGCCAGGAACCGGAGGTCGTGGCCACGTCTTGGCGCGACCACTCACTACACTCACCACGAAGGCACGCCACATAGGGTCAGGGAAACCGGAGATAGGTTTCGCCACCAGAAGGCCCGAGGAAGCTGGACATGGGTGGGTCCCTAGTGGGGACGGCCAGAGAAAAGGAACGGAGAAAGGAGTTCAAGGTCACACTCTGGAACTGCCTGGGGGTTGGTCGAGCCCCGTACCTGGTGGACGCAGCACGGCTCGGGTCGTCATCACCTGCAGGACTGACACTGATAACATCTGTGAGTAAAGCATTGAAAACTGCAATCAGTCTCTGTGTTCCATCGCACTACCAGCACTAAAGGTACCGGGACGCCCTTTCTATCACTCCCTTCACCCGCACCAGCTGCCCTGAGGCCATACCTCTCCCGTTGGGGGTTATACCACCATTGCTGCACACATACCACCGGCCTCAGCGGACTGTTCTGCAGCGGCGGCCTTGCGACCGCAAATCAACGGGTGGCGTAGTCGACACTTAAACAACATCTACAAAGACTGCCACACACTTAGTTTGACCACCCTGGGCACGGACCGGGTCCCCGCCACTCGGAGACTACTACCCCCATCGGATCCGGCTCCGGGTATTCCCCCGCGCACACGTGCGCCGCACTACAGCACTGGCCCAGGGGGCGCGTCAACTTTGGCGTAGTCGGCAGGATCTCGTGCCCGTAACCACCGGGTACTGCGTGCCTGAAAAAGAGACTTTTTACTTACCTGTGGTGAAGTTTCCCGCCGTCCGGAGTCGTTTCCCGCCATCCGGAGCCGATTCCCGCCATCCGACGCCATCTTCTGCCTTCTTCCCGCCATCCGTGGAGTTTTCCCGCCATTGGGCGCCATCTTGAGGACGCCACGCGGGAAGAGGGGTGTGGACTCCGAAAGCCCGCGAGAACTGAAGCCCCGCCTCACGTCCGGACGTTGCGTAAGGTCCTGGAAGGAGCCCAGTGACGCCGACGTCACAGGAGCGCGACGGAAGGTCCTCAACCCTGACGATCCACTGCAGAGCCGCGGCCTACGGAAGAGGATCATCGCAAGGTAGGCCACGGTCCACTAGGGGGGAGGAGGATGTCGGATACGGAGGAGAGCTTCACCGCCACAGCCGTCATACCAGATTGCAGAGCTGCTAGCGGTGCTCCAGAAGGAAGAACCGGAGTACGCGCAGGCCGCGCTAGAAGAGCTGAACAGGAGGATGATCTGGGCGCAACGAGACGTGCTCGCCGGGTGGAAGGAGGAGTTGACCCGGCGCACGCTGACCTGCCAACCGGAGGTGCAGCCACCATCCAGCACCGCGTCGATCCCGAGAGGCAGCAGAAGCGGACCGGAGGCCGGGGACGACGCCGCGGGGGAGGCCGCAACGACAAGTAAGGGGAACGCCGTTACTCCGGGCCCTGAGGCCGCGGACCTGCCCCTACCTCCCGCCGCCCACCGTACCTCCACCACCAGTAGTCAGCCCTCCAGCAGCAAGCTCTGCAGCGAAGCCTCGCCCTGAACCATGCTCCCCAACACCGGGCACGATCAGAAAGTCACCGGCCTGGTTAAAAGGCCGAGTGCCCGCGGGCGCTGCACCCCAGCCGGGGCCCCCAGTCGTGCCATCATTGGGGAAAGACCTGTATAAGCAGCACACCTGCCCGGATGGGACACCATTCGTCTGGCCGCCTGAGTACACCAACCCTCGCTCCAGGAAGAGTCATCCCGTAGGAGCAAGGGCCCCAGATGAACCGCTAATCCCAGCTACGGGGCCCGTGGACCTCTCTTCACCCCGCTGGAGGACGCCCAATTCGAGGGGGACCCCACTGGAGAAGACCTGATGGGGTTCACTCAGGAGACCCGGGCGGGCGCCGCCCGGCGCTATGAGACCTGCCGCCAACAACTGGCAACGTTTGAGCGGGAGCGGAGAGAGAGGAAAGTGAAGGAGGAGTGGCTCCACATTAAAAACGTGGAGCAGAAGACAAGGACCCGCCAGGACCCCCCCCGTACAGCTCACGGTCCCCGAGTCACCGGGACTGTTGTTAAGTTTCACATGGCATGTGGCTGGGGCATCATCCAAGACCCGAAGACCATAAGCCAGGTGTTTGTAAACAGGAGCGACGTAGAGTCCCACCTACCGGAGGGGCACAGTGGACGGGACCTGGTGCCTGGAGATACCGTCACCTATACCAGGCATAAGGGAGTGAAGGGGTGGTACGCCCTTCATGTCCACCGGGTCAAGGAAGAAGAGGAGCAATCGTACCAGGAGGAGGAGGAGAAAGAGGGCCCGGACGGGTCTGAACCTGAGGAAGAGAAAGGAGCGTGTGGAGCACACCGTTAATCGTAAACTGTAAAAGAGGAGATGTAAATAGTTACCCGACCGGGTATAATGACTGTTGTGGGACTGTTTCCACTAAGAGTGTGGTCCCCGTTGGGACAGAAAGAGAACTGTTGCCTATTTTTGCCCTAATCCCTAACCTGACCGAGGACTGAGAGCGGTCATCCCTTCCCTCTACCTGGCCGAAGACTGAGAGCGGCCAGATCCCAAGAACCCGAGAATTCAAGAATGTTTTATTTGAGAATGCCTTAATGTGAAATTTGATATGATGCCAAAGTTTTACATAGTGTTTTTGTAAAAAAGTTCCGGTGGCATTAGCCAGCTGTTGAGAAAACCTCCCATAAAGGGATGGATGAAAGTTGATGTGTTTTATGTGTACGTACACTTTAAAAATTGTTTTTACTCTATTTCAGCCCGAGGACGTGCTGTGGTTTACCAGGGGGAATGTAGCACCCCGAGGGCTCGGCTGCTACAGGGGTATTGCACCTCGAACCAGAGGTGTGGTATTCCACTCCCGGGTAAGGATGGAGTGTGGACTAGAACTCAGTTAGCTGCATGCACCACATACATCCCATTTCCGGGGGACAGATCAACGGTACTCCCACCAGATAGATGTGCAGGTACGACAGCGTCTGTTCCTGGCTGGAGTGGGAGGGGGGGAGGAATATCCCAGTGGTGCAGGAGCAGAGAGGGGAGGGACTCTGGGCATAGGAAGGAGCCCATTGGTGGCTAGTCACCTGGGCTCGGGTGTCAGAGGGAGTATAAAAGGTGGGCACCATCTTAGGAGTTCAGTTGAGTCAGACAGAAGAAGAGGAGAAGAGTAGTGACAGGGAGCAGCAGCCCTGTCTGGGTGCTGCTCCTGAAGGGAGCAAGAGAGAGAAAGACAAGAGGAAAGGAACAAGGAACAAGGAAGGAATGGAACCTGGAGAAAGGCCCAGAGACATGAAAGAAGAGGGAACCCGAACACGCTAGGAGTCAGCGGGTGAAGGCTTGGCAGATCAGGATACCGGATCCCGAACTGGTGGAGGCCACTTATCCTCAGCCAGGAACCGGAGGTCGTGGCCACGTCTTGGCGCGACCACTCACTACACTCACCACGAAGGCACGCCACATAGGGTCAGGGAAACCGGAGATAGGTTTCGCCACCAGAAGGCCCGAGGAAGCTGGACATGGGTGGGTCCCTAGTGGGGACGGCCAGAGAAAAGGAACGGAGAAAGGAGTTCAAGGTCACACTCTGGAACTGCCTGGGGGTTGGTCGAGCCCCGTACCTGGTGGACGCAGCACGGCTTGGGTCGTCATCACCTGCAGGACTGACACTGATAACATCTGTGAGTAAAGCATTGAAAACTGCAATCAGTCTCTGTGTTCCATCGCACTACCAGCACTAAAGGTACCGGGACGCCCTTTCTATCACTCCCTTCACCCGCACCAGCTGCCCTGAGGCCATACCTCTCCCGTTGGGGGTTATACCACCATTGCTGCACACATACCACCGGCCTCAGCGGACTGTTCTGCAGCGGGTGCCTTGCGACCGCAAATCAACGGGTGGCGTAGTCGACACTTAAACAACATCTACAAAGACTGCCACACACTTAGTTTGACCACCCTGGGCACGGACCGGGTCCCCGCCACTCGGAGACTACTACCCCCATCGGATCCGGCTCCGGGTATTCCCCCGCGCACACGTGCGCCGCACTACAGCACTGGCCCAGGGGGCGCGTCACATTCTTAAACGTTGCATATAACATTACAAATAACAAATTTATACGTATATATCATAAGCAACCTCAGAATTTAAGTTTCTTTTGGTGAGGTTCCCTGAAAGGATGTCCATCTCACAGGGCAGAGTACTTGGTAGTTTGAGGGACCTGTCCCAAACCCTCAACGTGGGCCCTGGGGTGGCTGCAGGGCATGAAGATCCCGAGTTAAACCTCTATTAGAGCCACTCCCGACAGGTTTTGCTTCTGAGGTCACCTAAAGGGGCACCCCAGGGAGTGCAATTATTTACAAGAAATAGTTTATGGGCTGCACATAGTACTCCGCCATAAAGTTCTTTACGTAACAAGGGAAGTGTCCATATCACTTAAATTGTCCATTGAAAGGCAAAAATATAAGTTAAATGCATATACCAGAAAATACATAATATAGTTCAATATAATACAATACAATGCTATATAATACCCCAGGGGCAACTATTTACACTTGTCAGAAGTTTAACTATTTTACTCAGTGTATCTGACAGGGGGTTGACCTTTGGTACTACGTATGGACCTGCGTGGTACTGGGATGCGTGAGGCACTAGTACTTGCACTACCTCCCATTCTGTCAGTACTAGGTGTGGAGGGGCTGCTAGACTGCCTTGGCCTCTCTGTGGGACTGGCAAGTATACCATTAGCTGGACCTTCTTGCTCTGCTCCAGCCGGGGATCCTTCGTCCGGGAATTCTTCTTGAGCAGGCTCTTCTGGGGCACCTACAGGTTCTTCTTGCTGTGGGTAGAAGGTGATTACAGGTATGATTACTGCTCCTCCTAGTTGAGGTCAATCTGTTGGGAAATCTCCTAAGTCAGTGTGTATTACTGTTTCTTTAGGCTCCTCCGGTACGGTGAGAGGCACTTCTTCTTGGGGCTTTAGCAGATCTGGACACAACTTCAGATGGTCCCTGGATACTGTTCCAGTCGTTATGCCTCCGTCTCTACTAATCATGCAGGTTTTCTTATTATCAAATCTTGAGTTCAACACAGTGTAGGGTTCTCTCCCCCACTGGTCATCAAGTTTGTGGTTTCTTCTCTTCCTTTTTAACACTACTTCACCAGGTGTGAAGGGTTTTGCTGGCGCACTTTTGTTGTAGTGGGCCTCCTGCTTGTCTCTCACCCGAGTGAGACTGTCTTCAACACAGACCTGTACTCTTCTGTACTGCTCCTGTCTGGTCGTGTCCCAGTCCTCAGTGGTCACATCCGCTTCTGGTTCTACAACACCAAGCTCCAGGTCCATGGGCAGCTTTCCTGGCCTTGCCCACATGAGATATGCCGGCATGCAGTTGGTGGAACTTACTGGTATGTGATTATACAGATCTACCAGGTCAGGTAGTAGGTCCGGCCACTGGTTGCTCTCCTCAAGTAGTATGGTCTTCAGCAGGTCGATGATGATGTTATTCATCTTTTCACAGAGACCGTTAGTTTGTGGGTGGTACGGTGTAGTTCTTATCTTTTTACACCCGTACAAATGGCAGAACTCCTTGAACAACTCAGCCTCAAAGGCCGGGCCTTGGTCCGTCAGCACCTGCTCAGGGTATCCGTGGGGTCTACAGAAATACGCTTTGAACGTCTTTGCTGCTGTCTCTGCCGTCAGGTCTTTGACGGGGGCGACCACCAGGAAACGTGAGTAGTGATCCACCATGGTCAGGGCATAGGAGTACCTCGACCTGCTAGGCGACAGCTTGACATGGTCCAGGGCCACGATCTCCAGGGGTCGAGTCATCTTGATGGGTTGCAGGGGTGCCTTCTGGCTACTGTAGTCTTTTCTTCTGAGGCTACAGGGTCCACAATTCCGGCACCACCTCTCAATGGAACTGCGCATTCCTACCCAATAAAACCGACACTTCAACAGGGTCTCTAGCTTCTTCCAGCCAAAGTGCCCCGTCTGATCGTGGTAGGCCTCCAACACCATTTGGATGTCTGTCTTGGGGGCCACTATCTGCCATACCATCTCATGGGTCTTTGGATTGACGTACCTCCGGCACAGCTTCTCACGGTAGATAAACAGCCGGCTTCTCTCGTTCCACAGCTGCTTTGCTTGCAGAGACGTTTCCTTTTCCAGGGAGGAACCTTCTTGGGTTATAAGCTCCTTGATACGGCTGACAACCGGCTCACTGTCCTGGGTCTCTTTCCAGCTGTGGTGAGGCAGGGGGTTTAACGTCTTTCCACGCTGCCTCCTGGAGGCTCGTTGCTCGTGGATCATCCAATTCTGGTGAAAGGCAGGTAGCTCAATCTCTTCCAGGTCATCCACTTCCGTGTCTGACTGGTGAGGCATCCTGGACAGGGCATCGGCATTGGCGTTCTTGCGGCCCGCCCAGTACTTAATTGTGAATTGGTAGTTTGACAGCCGAGCCATCCATCGTTGCTCCAGGGCTCCTAACTTGGCTGTTTCAAGATGAGTCAAGGGGTTGTTATCAGTGAAGGCAGTGAACTTGCTGGAGGCTAGGTAGTGCTTGAACCGATCAGTGATGGCCCAGACCAGAGCCAGGAACTCTATCTTAAAGCTGCTATAGTTCTCTGGGTTCCTCTCAGTCGGGTGGAGCTTCCTGCTTGCGTATGCGATCACTTTCTCTTGGCCATTCTGCTTCTGACTTAGGACAGCTCCCAGCCCTTCATTGCTGGCATCTGTATACAGCAGGAACGGTTGGCTGTAGTCAGGGTAGGCTAGGATCTCATCACCTGTCAGGATCTCCTTCATCTCCTGAAATGACTCAGCTTGCTCCTTACCCCAGTGGAATGGGGGATTTCTGCCTTTGGGGGACTGTCCTACCAGGAGGTCTTCCGGAGGGGCTGCTTTCTTAGTGTAGTCTTTTACAAACCTCCGGTAGTATCCTACTAGTCCCAGGAACTGACGCACCTCCTTGAGGTTCTTTGGCTCCGGCCACTTCTGGATGGCAGTGACCTTCTCCGGGTCTGGTGCTACTCCCTCCAGACTGACAATGTGCCCCAGGTACTGTACCTTTCTCTTGAGCAGGTGGCACTTTGAGGGTTTCAGCTTCATCCCATACCGGGACAGTGACTCAAATACCTCCGCCAGGTGCTTCAAGTGGTCCTCATACGTTTTGGAGTACACTATCACGTCATCCAGGTATAGTAGTCTCGAAGTTGCGGTGGCCCAGGCAGCACTCCATCAATCTCTGGAACGTTCCGGGGGCATTGTAGAGTCCAAACGGCATACTATTGAACTCGCAGAGTCCCATCGGGGTAGTGAAGGCCGTCTTCTCCCGATCCTCCTCAGCCACAGCTACCTGCCAGAACCCACTAGTGAGGTCAAGGGTGGAAAAGTAATTTGCAGACTTTAAGGCAACCAGGGATTCCTCAATACATGGTAAAGGGTATGCATCTTTATGTGTAATGCGATTTACTTGTCTGTAATCTACACACATTCTCATGCTTCCATCCTTCTTCCTGACTAGAACTAGGTGAGCTGCCCAGGGACTACAACTATCCCTTACCACCCCTGCCTTCTTCATGTCGTGCAACATCTCCTTGGCTTTCTGGTAGTGTGCTGGTGGTATAGGCCTGTAAAGTTCTTTGATGGGTGGATGGTCACCTGTGGGGATATGGTGTTGAACCCCCTTAATCCTCCCAAAGTCAAGTGGGTGCTTACTGAATACCTGCGTGTATTCCTGAACCACCCGGTGTACACCCTGCTTCTGATGGGCAGGAGTGGTGTCTGTCCCAACATGGAGCTGTTGACACCAATCCTCCACCTGGGTTGTGGGGTCATTATCCTCCACCTGGTCTGGGGAGATCAAGAACTCCGCCGTGTAAATGGAGTTGTTATTTACAGCGTGTAACTTGGCAACAGTGGCATAGCATGGTAATCTGACCTCATCTTCCCCACATTTGAGAAGACGGACGGGCACCCTCCCATTGCGTACATCCACTACCCCTCTGGCAGTCAAGAGTGTAGGTCTGTGCTGGGAGCTAAGGGGTTCTACTACCGCCTGGTAGCTCTGTCCATTAAGACCTATTGCTGCTCTACACCAGATAAGCATTTCACTCATTGGGGGAATCACAATGGGTATGTGGTCTGTTACCCGCACATTACCAATCTCACCACCGGATAGCTTTACTTGCTGCTGGTACATCAGGGCTCAGATCTCCTTCTGCAGCACCCTCCTCTGCCCTGGTCTGGTGGTGTCAGCTATCTGTTGGAGCAAGAAAACAACTTCTCCCAAACAGTTGCCAACAATATTAGTGCCAAGTACCATATAAAAATTGGTATCATCAGGATTAGTCTCTACTACAATTAGTCCCTGGTCCTTCAGTTCCACTCTCCCCACCTTCACTGCCACCTCCTTAACCCCGAGTAGGTTAAGAGGGAGGCCATTTGGGGCATAGACGGTAAGATTTGGAGCTGGCGGGCGTAGATCATCCATGGACCAGAACCTTCTGTAGAGGTCATCAGGCATGATGGTTATCTGAGATCCTGTGTCTAGCAGAGCATTTGTCGGGATGCCGTCCAGCACAATGGACAGGAAAGGTCTTCCTCCCACGAACCTGCTGTACCAGTCTGATGGGCCTGGGGAATTTACTCCTGGGTATCGGCACTCGGCCCCAGGGTTTTCTCGTTTCAAGGACAGCTCTGTATGGTGTGGCCGGACTTGTGGCAGCGGTGGCAGACAGGGTCCCTCGTTAGACGGCGTTGGACGCTGATCCTCCCAGGGGGTGGCATTGTCCTCTTCCTACTTCTCATCCAGGGGACATCCTCAGGGCTGTCGGCTAGCAGGATCCTTCCTTCTTTCTCGGGCTCCGTCCGCAGCTGCAGGGCACTCAGTACAGTGGTCAGGGTTTTGCTCAACTGGCGCACTTCAGAGCGCAGGCTGTCCAGCTCACTAGGGGACGTTGCTTGCACCTTCGCTTCAGCAGCCACCGGGGAAAAGGTGGATGCTGCAGGTACTGGGGTGGCCTCACCCTGGTAACATTGGATAGCAGTTGTTTCCAGGGGCTGCAGTCCTTTTATAGCCATGTCCTTAAGGGTGTCAAAGGTGGCATCTGGATGATCCAGGGACCACCAATGCACAGTCCTGCTCTCCTCTTGGGACCTCAGTCCCCGGATAAACTGTTCTTTCAGCATTTTATTTTCATCATTGATGCTGGTTGGACTAACCTGTTTCAGAGCTCGCAGGGCCCCTTGTAAATGCCAGGCATAGTCCCGAACACTGTCCTCCCGATGCTGAGAGCAGTTGTAGAACCTCATCCGGAGGTCTGTCTCAGTACGATTTTCAAAGACAGTCTGTAATTTTTTAAAGATTGTGGACACTGACTCTTGGTCTGCGGCCGACCAGGTTTCTACTTCTCGTTCCGCAGCACCAGTCAATAGTCCCAACACAACAGCGGCTCTTTGCTTGCCTGTCATTGAGTACATGTCCAGTATACCGCATATTTTCCGCTTAAATCCATACAGGGTATCTGGTTTGCCGCTGTACTGGGGGAGCCACTTCGCCCCAGGGATGTACGGTAGGGCCATGGGTATGACAGGGGTTACAGGCCCTGCTGGAGGAGCGGCTGCTTCGGCCTGCTCGGCGTCGAGCTCGGGCTGAACATCAGGGCCGTTAACCGGTATTCCGGCGTTGTGCTGCTCTTCGGACATTCTGACGCCCACCTAGTGAACCGTAGCCTACCTTCTTTTCTTTTCTTCCGGTAGGCTGCAGCTCCGCAGGTGACGGTCTTCTTCAGGACCTTGCGTCGCTTGCGTCCTACGTCAGAGCATTCAGCGATGCTCCTTCCAGGACCTGGCGCTTCCTGGTTTGATGTCGAGGTGTGGGGCGTGTCCGGGGCTTCGCGTGCTTTTGCAGGTACGTGTGACGCTCGCAAGCCCTGTCATGGGAAGATGGGGTACTCGGAGCCGGGTCAGATGTTGAGAACGGGGATGCAGTTGTGGCCTGGACCCGTTCCGTGCCCAGGGCCGTCACGTTGAGTGGTAATTGTCGACTACGCCACCTGTGGTATCTGGTGATGCGCCACCAGCGCCGCTACCGTCCGCTGAGGCCCGATGTCATGGCGGCTAGAGTTCTCTCTGCTCCCCACAGGTGGAGCGCGGCCTCAGGGCAGGCAAGGCAGGATGAAGGGGGTAGTAGTAGTAGCGCGGGGAGTGCGGCCATCGCGTCGCGTGGTATGGCGCGTAATGAACAGTCCGGAGGCCATAGGGATGAATTTCCAAGGCTTTACTCACAGTTCTCAAAAGCAGCGCAAGGCTTCTCCCTGCTCCTCGCGGAGTCCTGCGGCCACCAGGGACGGGGGTCCGACTACCTCCGAGGAAGTCCAGCGTGAGGTAGCATCCCTACACCAGAGTGTTCCTGCACTACAGACTTTACCCTTTTCCGTCTGTGCGTGTGTAGATAGGCCGGGTCTCCCTCTGAGCTCCTCTCAGGTGTAGGGCTCGGGTGGCAATTCCTCTCCATCCGAGGCCCGGCGGGATTCTCAGGGCCTAACCGGGCTTTCCCGTCCTGGACATAGAGTACGAGGTCGGGTGTCGGGGGCCGGTACCCCTCTTGCAGCCGGAATCCCTCTGAATAGATCAGGTAGGCGAGGACAGGTGGCGTGCTCCGCTCCGTCTGCATCCTCCCCGGGACCCATTTGCTAGGGAGCCACACTCTAAAGCTCCCGGGCCTTCTTGATCCTGGTCCTTGGCCGGGTTGACACATTCCTCGTCTGCAACCTACCTCTCATCCCATAGATCGGGGTACGAGGGCTGTGTCCCATGCCGGTGCAGGCCCACACAGGATCTGCGCTCCCGGAGGGAAGTCACATTACACACAGTAGTTTGACAGCAACCAAGAAGCGACTGGACAGGTCCACACAGAACCATCAGGACCAGCAAAAGACCAAGATCAAAGATGGCATACTATTAAATAAGAAATTAGAAGTGTAACTAACTAACTGTTCCTCCACGCACACCCACTAACTGGTTCCTACCACTTTGTGCTCCCCAGTCTCCCTGTAACTAGGGGAGCAGCACCTAGAGCATACTAGCTCCCTCTGGTGGAATGTGGTGTTGGATGCAAAAGGCTAGGTCACTACCATCACACCAGGCTTACCTCAGAGGAGGAACACCATACTCCATTAAAGAAGTGCAGCATTCCTGTGGCAGCCGAACCCTCAGGGGCGCCACATTCCCCCCTGGTAAAACACAGCATGTCCGCGGGCTGCAAAGGAATAGCACCCAGGAAAATTTCTTTTTATATAACAAGTAAAACTATCATCCCTTTATGGGAGGCACATTTCTTGTAACGTTGCATAACAGTTATAAAAGTACAAAAGTGAAAAGTATAAAATTATAAAAGTACAAAGGTATAAAAGTGCAAAATTATAAATTAAGACAAGAGACTTTTTGGTCAAGACACCGGACTGCTTAAAGGTGACGACGGTCAGTTCAGTAGCAAGAGGGACCTGCCCTAAACCCTCTACGTGGGCCCTGGGGTGGCTGCAGGGCATGAAGATCCGGAGATGGACCCCCACACAAGCCACTCCAGACAGGTTTTGCTTCTGAGGTCTGAGGTAGAAAGTAGGCACGGTTTTGTATAAAACCAATAGGGAGCACCTAAATAGATGCATAACTGTTTACAATGCAGTCCGCCGCCTGCCATAGTCTTCAGGGACCAAAGTCTCTAAATAAAGGACAACAACTGCAGCCGGGGCTGCTTTAGACTTGGGGCTCACGTGGAGGGAAGGGCTCATTCCTCCCGACAGAGGCTAGCCGGTCATCTGAGGCTGAGGGCGGGGTGGCGTCACTCCCAGACACTTTGCGGACGTCCAGCGCGTACCACCCACGCTCCCCCTGTTGGCGAGTGAAAGTCACAGTGACGCCCGGGAAGAGGTTCCGGCCGGGATGTCCCTTCTTAAGGCGCGGCTCGACGTCTCCCCGGCTGACGAACACATCGTCTTGGAACATGGGACACCGGATAAACCCCCACCCCGCCTCATGGTGAAATCGCACAACCTGGCCTTCATACTGGGGACTGGGACGGGTGGCCTCCTCCAGTCGCTCCCGAGTCTTTGTAGCCTTGGTCCTCACCTCGAGGCGCTCGCAGCGTTGCTCCCGCTGACGTTGCTCCCGTGCCAGTTGGAAGATCTGGTCGCTGCACCAGGACTGGTGTCAGCAACTGCATTTGGGTACTGACTCCACTCCCTCACACCAAAAACAGGGAGTCTACCGGGTGGTTCAGGAGTACGAAAGAGTCTTTAGTAAACACCCGCTAGACTTCGGGCGAGTAAAGGGGGTAGAACATCACATCCCCACAGGAGACCATCCGCCCATAAAGGAAAGATACCGACCTGTACCCCCTGCACACTATCAGCATGCAAAAGGGATGTTGCGGGACATGAAGGAGGCTGGGGTAATCAGGGACAGCTGTAGCCCCTGGGCAGCTCCACTAGTTCTAGTGAAAAAGAAGGACAACACCATGAGAATGTGTGTAGACTACAGAAAGGTCAACCGTATCACACACAAAGATGCGTACCCGTTACCAAGGATAGAAGAATCTTTAGCTGCATTAAAATCTGCTAACTTCTTCTCCACTTTGGATCTTACTAGCGGGTACTGGCAGGTTCCTGTAGCAGAGGCAGACAAGGAGAATACTGCATTCACCACCCCGATGGGCCTCAGCGAATTCAACTGTATGCCGTTCGGGCTCTGCAACGCACCAGGAACCTTCTAACGGTTGATGGAATGCTGTCTGGGACACCGGAATTTCGAGACGGTCCTCTTATACCTGGACGATGTCATCGTCTATTCCAAAACCTATGAGGACCATCTGAAACACCTGGCAGAAGTGTTTGACGCCCTGGCAAGCTACGGCCTCAAGGTGAAACCCTCCAAGTGTCACCTGCTGAAACCAAAGGTGCAGTACCTGGGACACGTGGTGAGTGCTGACGGAGTGGCTCCCGACCCCGATAAGATCACCGTGATTAAAGACTGGCCAAGACCCTCCAGCATAAAGGAAGTGCGGCAGTTTCTCGGGTTGGTAGGCTACTACCGAAGATTCATTCCCGGTTTCACCAAAATAGCAGCTCCTATGCAGGACCTCCTGATAGGCCAATCCAGGAAGGCCAAAAACCAGAAGCCGCCCTTCAGATGGGAAAAGCTGGAAGAAGAGTCCTTCCGCCAGCTGAAGATGGCCCTCACGGGGGATGAAATCCTGGCGTACCCTGACTACAGCCAGCCCTTTATCCTCCACACGGACGCGAGCAACATCGGGCTAGGAGCCGTACTGTCCCAGATCCAGCAGGAGAAAGAACGGGTAATTGCTTACGCCAGCCGAAAACTACGGCCCACAGAGAGAAACCCTGAGAATTATAGCTCATTCAAGCTAGAGTTCCTGGCAGTGGTGTGGGCAGTGACCGAACGTTTCAAGCATTACCTTGCCTCTTCCAAGTTCACCGTGTACACGGATAACAACCCGTTGACACACCTGGACACTGCAAGACTTGGTGCCCTGGAGCAGAGATGGATGGCCCGCCTGTCCAACTATGAATTCACCATCAAATACCGGGCGGGACGCTCAAATGCCAACGCGGATGCCCTGTCCCGAATGCCAAACTTACCGGACGTAGGGGAAGATCCAGAAGAACTGGAAGAAGTCGAACTCCCTGTGTTCCACCGTCATGGGATTACCCTGTATTCACACTGTGTAAGGGACTGGCACTCTGCCACGTTCAATCCCTTACCCCACTACAGCTGGGCGGAGACACAAGATAGTGATCCCGCAGTCCGTCTGGTGAAGGAAATGCTGACACAGGCTGATGCCCGTCTTGACCTAGACGCTCCGGAGGAGACCAAGCAACTGTGGAAGGAGAAAAGCAGGCTGTTTCTTTACAAGGAGAAGCTGTGCTGGAGAATGGTCAACTCTAGAACACATGAGCTGACCTGGCAGGTAGTGGTCCCAAGACGAGACGCGGCTATGGTTCTGGAGGCGTACCACGACGGAGCAGGACACTTCGGATGGAAAAAGCTGGAGTTCTTGTTGCGTGAACGGTTCTACTGGGTAGGCATGAGGGGAGCCATCGAGAATTGGTGCAGAGACTGTGGCCCGTGCAACCTAAGAAGGAAGGACCGTGCCAGCCAGAACACTCCTCTGCAGCCCATCATCACCAGGCAGCCACTGGAGATGGTAGCTCTGGACCATGTGAAACTGGCTCCAAGTAAATCTGGGTACGTCTACACCCTCACAATCGTAGATCACTACTCCCAGCTCCTGGTGGTGGTCCCTGTCAAGGACTTAACGGCTCAAACAGCAGCTAGAGCCTTCCAGCAGCACTTCTGCCGTCCACACGGGTATCCGGAACAAGTGTTGACTGACCAAGGGCCAGCCTTCGAAGCGGAGGTCTTCCAAGAGTTCTGCAATCTGTATGGCTGCAGGAAGATAAGAACAACGCCCTATCACCCTCAGACCAACGGACTATGTGAGAAAATGAACCAGGTGGTGATAGACTTGCTAAAAACGTTGCCTCTGGAAGAACGCAGTCCGTGGCCTGAAAAACTGCCTGATCTGGTGGACTTGTATAATCACATCCCCGTAGGTTCCACCAACTGTACCCCGGCTTACCTAATGAGGGCAAGACCTGGTAAGCTGCCTATTGACCTGGATATGGGAGTCCTGACACCTGAGGACACCTCGCCAGAGGCAGACTGGGATACAGAATGGCAGCAGCAGTATCGGAAAGTACAGGAGAGCGTCGAGCGAAGTCTGTCTCAAGCAAGAGAAAGGCAAGAGAAGACTTGTAACCAGCATGCTCCCGCTGTTCCCCTGGTACCTGGAGAGCAGGTCTTGAAGAGAAAAAGGCGGCTCCACAAGTTGGACGACCAGTGGGAGAAGGACCCGTACACCGTATTGCCCTCAAGTCATGAGAACCCAAAAGTATGTGTCATCAGTAAGGATGGAGGAGAGACCACAGCCATTGTCTCCAGAAACCACCTGAAAAAGTGTCCCGAGCAGCTGCAAAGCCCTGACGAAGATCAAGAGAACCCTCAACCCGTAGAGGAAAGGGAAGAAATGATCAGTACCGTACTCGGAGACTTTCCCCGGTCCTGGACTCAAATCAACAACGCAGTCGTGGTACCCGTCCTCACCTTTCTCCAGCCAGCCCCTCAATGTAGTGTCAGAAGAGCAGCCGGCCCAGGAGGCAGAAGAATCCATACCAGCAGCCCAGGAGAATCAACCCTCTGCTAGTAGTGAGTCTGCCGTGCCCCTAGTAAGCCAAAGAGTACGCAGAAAGCTGCCAGACCTACCCGTAACACCTCCTACACCCTGTAGTGCAGAACCAGATAGTGGGTTACGTAGGTCCACCAGGAGCACTAGAGGACAGATGCCCGCTCGCTGGAGAATCTAAAATATAATGTGAATTTGCTTGTAAATTGCCAATGTTGAAAAAAGTTTATGTTTTTGTTACCTGTTCATTGATTATGTTTCTCTAGTTACAATGCAGGTTTATTTGGACTGACAGGTTATGGACGCTGAGTAACCGGAACTACATTGTAGATAGTTGCACCTTGGTGCCTCTTGCGAAGATGGCCGCGGAAGAGAAAACCTGTCTTGCGTGGCCTCCTTGTGGCCCAAAGTAGCTAGCCTCAGCCTTGCAGCCACGCCCAGGGCCAACTCTTGGGGTTTGCTTTGGACAGGTCCTCTACTCTGTGCCAAGACTTCACCTTGTTGGGTGATATGGACACCCGGTTACGGACACGCCGTGACCTCTAAAGACTAAAGCTTCTTGTATATATGTTATTGTATTATTGTTTATACCCTGTATTTACGTTTTCTTAAAAATGTGTTTAGTCCCGGAGTACTAAAATTTACTAGGGGGGAATGTGGCACCCCAGGGGTCTGGTTGCCACAGTAATAGAAATATTACGTCTGAGAGCAAGTGGGAGGTTTCTCTGGTCAGGAGCCCTTAAGCATGCAACACTTCCTGCCCAGACCTGGGAGGGGAGGAATCTGCCCTTATAAACTGGGTCTGGGGCGGGATTAGTGAGAGGAGTCAGAGCCTGGAGACAGTTCCAGACACAGGGAGAGTTACAGCAGGAGCTCTGTAGGAGCAGTAGCTGAAGACCAGGGGCTGGAGCTGAGCAGAGCTCGCCCTGGCAGAAGAATCTGATAACCGGACACCGGAGTCCGAGGCTGTGGGGACTGATATTCACCCAGCAGCAGAAACCAGCCGGCAGGGGATTCCAGGTCCGCTGGCCATAGAAGCCCGGAGGCTCAGTCACAAGGAAGGGACCAGCACTGCCATCCAGGAGCGGAGGCTAACAGAAGGCCCCAAGTCACCAGTCATACGGGTGAGCACCACACGGTATACTCAGGGACGTGGGCTACTTCTACCCGCTTACAGCAAGGTAGCCAGAAAGAGTGCAGATAGACGGGGAGGCCTACAACTCTACCTGGCCAGGGGAACTCCTGTTTGCTCGCAGACTGACCAGGCCCCTTATGTTAGCCAGTACTCCCGGGAGGGTCTGCCTTAATATCACCAATAAAGACCCTGAACTGCACTGCAAAGACTCTGAGTCGTTCCTGCTTCATTGCCGCACCAGCACTACTAGTGCTGGGACTCCTGTGCACTATCACCCTCACCATCTACTACACTGCCCTGGGGCTCCACTCTTCCCGTGGGGAGTCACACTACCTCAGCTGCACACACCATCAGCCCCAGCGGTCTGCCTTGCAGCGGCGGTCCGCGCTGACCGCAATCCACGGGTGACGTAGTCGGACAATTAACCTAAAACCCCCACAAAATACCGCCATCGGCCTGACCACCCTGAGCCACGGGACCGGGTCACCGCCACGGATTCTACAACCCCCAGAGACCCGGCTCCGGGTATCCCACACACGTCCACACTAGGCCCAGGGGGCGAGTCACTTGCATTCCAAAAACACAAACCAGATGCTAACTTCTATCATCATCATCATGCTCCTCACCTTGGCACTCTCAACTCCCCTGATGGAGAAGCCAGGGCCCACCGGAGGAGTCTGGTTCTCTGGTGGGCTCGTCCAATGCTGCCCTAAAGCAGGCCGGGCTAAGAAAAGTGTGTGGGGGGAAGTTGACAGGAGAAATAGGGGCGGCCGGGGACAGTTTATGGACACTCGGCTGCCCCCTGGCGGCTGGGGACCGTGTGTGGACACCAGGCCGCCAAGGCAGCCATGACGTGGTGGCCAGATTCAGCCTCCACATGCCTAAAAGGCCCAATTTCAAGTGCAAGCAAGCAGTATGGTATTGCAGCCTGGGGGTGGGTGGGTGGCAGGCTGCATACTTGTGCTTGCATTGCAAGGAATGGGAGAGGTACAATTGAACACTGCCCTGAGACAAGGACTTGAATGGGGATAGTTGCAAGTCTGCAACGACAGGTGCAGGGTGGGAGGCACCTTCGCATCTACCATGAACAGGGGTTTGGCATGCACACACTACAGCGGAATAGGCTGTCCTTCCCACTAAATGCACTGGGGAGGGCACAGGTAATGTTTTGGTATGCGCGCTTAATCTTATGTATAAGGCACACCAGGACAAATTGGGGCGGCTGGGGACTGAGTATGGATAGCTTGCTGCCGAAGCAGCCATGAGGTAGTGGCCAGCTTCGGCCTCCTCCAAACTAAAAGGCCCCATTTTAAGTGCAAGCTAGCAGTATGGCATTACAACTTGGGGGTGGGTGGGTGGCAGGCTGCACACTTACGCATGCATTAAAAGAAAACAAAGCAGATGCTAACTTCTATCATCATCATCATGCTCCTCACCTTGGCACTCTCAACTCCCCTGATGGAGAAGCCAGGGCCCAACGGAGGAGTCTGGTTCTCTGGTGGGCTCGTCCAATGCTGCCATAGAGCAGGCCGGGCTAAGAAAAGTGTGTGGGGGGAAGTTGACAGGAGAAATAGATGCGGCTGGGGACCGTTTATGGACACCCGGCTGCCCCCAGGCGGCTGGGGACCGTATGTGGACACCCGGCCGAGGGGCGGCTGGGGAACGAGTATGGACACCCGGCCGCCCCTTGGTGGCTGGGGACCGAGTGTGGACACCCGGCCGCCAGGCGGCTGGGGACTGAGTATGGATATTAGGCCGCCAATGCAGCCATGACGTGGTGGCCAGATTCCGCCTCCACATGCCTAAAAGGCCCAATTTCAAGTGCAAGCAAGCAAGCAGTATGGTATTGCAGCCTGGGGGTGGGTGGGTGGCAGGCTGCACACTTACGCTTGCATTCCAAGAAAACAAAGCAGATGCTAACTTCGATCATCATCATCATACTCCTCACCTTGGCACTCTCAACTTTCCTGATGGAGAAGCCAGGGCCCATCGGAGGAGTCTGGTTCTCTGGTGGGCTCGTCCAATGCTGCCCTAAAGCAGGCCGGGCTAAGAAAAGTGTGTGGGGGGGAAGTTGACAGGAGAAATAGGGGCGGCTGGGGACCGTTTATGGACACCCGGCTGCCCCCTGGCAGCTGGGGACCGTGTGTGGACACCCGGCCGCGGGGCGGCTGGGGACCGAGTATGGAAACCCGGCCGCCCCCTTGCGGCTGGGGACCGAGTGTGGACACCCGGCCGCGGGGCAGCTGGGGACCGAGTAAGGACACCCGGCCACCCCCTGGCGGCTGGGGACCGAGTGTGGACACCCGGCAGCTGGGCGGCTGTGGACTGAGTATGGATACCAGGCCGCCAACGCAGCCATGACGTGGTGGCCAGATTCCGCCTCCACATGCCTAAAAGGCCCAATTTCATGTGCAAGCAAGCAGTATGGTATTGCAGCCTGGGGGTGGGTGGGTGGTTGGCTGCATATTTGCGCTTGCATTGCAAGGAATGGTGGAGGTACAATTGAACACTGCCCTGGGACAAGAACTTGCACGGGGATAGTTACAAATCTGCATCTTCTGATGCGGCAAGGATCACTTCTGATGGGCACACTTTTAGGCAGTGACCTGGGTGTCAGAGATGCTTCCAGGGGTCTTCCCCATGCTGTTCCCATGCCTTTTCAGCACTGTATGCATGTGTCACACAGCACATGGCCAGATAAGTTTGTAAAATGTTAAAATGACATTTCCCGGTGAATGCATTTGTCACGGTTGAAAACAATACAAAAGTGCAAAAACACATAAAAAATGCTACTTGTGAACATAGCCCAAGGTGTGGAGGAGTATTTTTTTGGGGGGTTATTTATTTTACCTTATACACAAGTCTTTACCCTGGAAAGGAACTTCCTTAACATATTTCACAGGAAAGCAGTTTCAGTTTCGTTTTTGAACGTTTTATTGTGAGCCCTTAAAAGTGGCTTAATACCTCTGACCACGTTGTTGACAGCAGTGATCTGGGGGTCAGAAATGCTTCCTGGGGCGATCCCCATGCTGTCCCCATGTCATTTGAGCACTGTCACTATAGTTTTGGGCACTTGTTAGGCTTTTAAAAGACTGCCGGGGGTGCCGCCGTAAAAATGCTCGGGTCTCCCATAGACTAACATTGGGCTCGTTGCTTGGGTCGAGCACCCGAGTATCACGGCGAGCTCGGCCCGAGCTTCCAGCACCCGAGCATTTTAGTGCTCGCTCAACACTAATCGACATCACTGATGCCAATTAGTGGGCTTAACCCCTCTGCCGGTGTAGATGGCACAAGCCACTGAGCTCACTGATTGCCTGCAGAGCTGTTGATGTGATGTCAGCTCTGCCGACTATCACAGTCACTGCAGCTGTGGTGTAGCCTTAATACTGAACCTGGGGAGGTTGAGTAAAGAAAATTATATAGATTTTTTAAAACAAACCCATTTAAGTGTCACAACAACAAAATGCAACAGCACAAAGATAAACTGTAGCATTTTGATATAGTTTTTATTTATGTATATTGAAGTTTGGTCACATGAAAAAGCTTTGATTCAGATATCCAGATTGCGACTAAATGAAATTCTAAGTAATGTATTCTAACTAATCAGCATCGTTGACTTGACTTTGACACATGTGAAGACTTTATTGAATATTTACAATAATGTGTAACAGTTCAGGAAAGTATCAAAAGTATAAAATTACACTTCTCTAAATCTATCTATCTATCTATCTATCTATCTATCTATCTATCTATCTATCTCTCTCTCTCTCTCTCTATGTATATAGATATATTTACACACACACACCAATTTATACACATACATGTATATATATATGTCTATGTATGTTTAAGTTTATCTATATGTAATACATACTCGTATATAAGTATTTGTATATAAATATATATATGTTTATATACAAAAAAGGCAGACATCAACACTCTGAATATATGAATGTAAACTGCATTAAAGCTATGTAGAATATGCTTATAAAATGAATTCACAAATTGGCCAATTCATGTGAACCCACCAGCCATGACAGGCCGTACCTTTCTTTCATGGGACCCTAAAGTTATGGTTTATCAAATATGCCAATATATATATATATATATATATATATATATATATATATATATATATATATATATATGTGAACTTCACTATATCTATATTATAATCTACATTATAGATTATGTAAACTTCACTATATGTATACTATAGATCATTGTAAAAAGAAAGAAATATTTATTGGTATGCAAATGAATTATACATCCCTTTAACATTAACAAAGAAATACACTGATAATCACACCATAAGGAAAAACGTAATGTAAATGTAATCATAACATTTTCCTTCCTTATATTCTTTTTTTTTTAATCTGGGTACAATTGTTGATTTAAAAATCTGATAATACATATAGCTTATATTTATCTTTGGAACATGGAATGGAAGTTTGGAGACAGCTAAATCAACACAATTTCCTGTCCACATACACTATGACTCTGATTCATCATGACTGGCCTTGTTGGAGTCAGCCGCTCCTGATTCATTAAGAAGTGCAAACAAAGCCAGAAATCTTACTCCAGTCCTCGGCTGTAGTAAGATTTCTAGCATAGGGAATGACACAGCTTGTCATGAATTAGACAAGTTATGGTGTCACGCTGCAGCACCCCCATCCCCTTCCGACTCTGCCCATTTTGCTGGATCTGGGAGAAACTGGTATGAAAATGCAAATAGTCTCAAAATGTTAACACAACTACAAATTGCACAAAAATTTTGCAGTTGTTCAAAGCAATTTAAGCCAGAATTCTGGCGATATTGTTGTGATGAATCGGGAGGTTTATGGACAAAAGTATTAGGACACCGTTCTTATGCACTAAATTCAGGTGCTTTATTCAGTCCTATTGCCATAGGTGTATAACTTCAAGCCCCTAGCCATGCAGTCTGCTTCTACAAACATTTGTGAAAAAATCTCCCTGATACCAGTGTGATCCTGTAATAGGAGTCACGGATATAACAAATTCATTCATGACATTTCTTCCCTCCTAAATATTCCACAAGCACCTATGAGTGATATTATTGGGAAGTAGAAAGAACCACAGCAATGTAACCCAGTATATTTCTAAAGCAAGGTCGCTGAGTGCTGAGGAGCAGAGGTCATAAAAGTCAACAATGCTCTGCTGACTCCATAACTGCAGTCCAAACCTTCTTTGGCATTAGCATCAGCACAAAAACTTTCAACTTGGAACTTTATTACATGAGTTTCCATGATAGGGCAGATGTATGCAAGCCTTAAATCTCCAAGCACAATGCCGAGCATCGGATGAAGTGGTGTAAATCCACCGTCATTGGATTCTGGAGCAGTAGAAACATGTTCTGTGGAGTGAGGAAGCACGTTTCTCTGTCAGTCTCATGGATGAGTCTGTGTTTGGTAAATTCCAGGAGAAAGCGACCTGCCTAACTGTACTGTGCCAGCTATAATGTTCGGTGGAGGAGGAATAACGCTATGAAGTTGTTTTTCATGGGCTAGTTTAGGCCCTTTAGTTCTTGTGAAGGGAAATCTTAATGTTTCAGCATGCCAAGACATTTTGGACTATTGTAGCTTACAACTTGGTAAGTTTGTTGAAGGATTTTTCTGTTCCCCAAGACTGTGCCCCCATGCAAAAAGCAAGGTCCAAAAAGGCATTTTTGAGTGCGTTTGGTATGGAAGAACTTGACTGATTTGTACAGAGCCTGGACCTCAAACCCATCAAACACCTTTACGATTAAGTGGAACGGAGATTGTGAGCCTGACCTCTTTTCCAACATCATTATCTGGCCTCACAAATGTTCTTCTTGATGAATGGGCAAAAAATTCTGCAGACACCTCCAACAACTTGTAGAAATCCTTCCAAGAAGGATTGAAGCTGCAAAGGTGGAGGAGAGGTAACGTTGTATTAATGTCTATGGATTTAGAATGGAATGTCATAAAAGCTTCATAGGTGACCTACTACTTTTATTAATTCACTATATCTTTCATAGACATAACCCTATTCTTAAGCTTACAATCTCAAGGGCTTGGACATCAAACTTATTGGACATTTATTCCATAGATTGCTTTACAATATTGTGGCACCCCAGGGGTCCGATTGCCACAGTGGCATTGCCTACCTCATAAGGGGTGATGCCATGCCTGGAAGCAAGGAGGGGTCCCCTAATCAGGTATACCAGAACACAACACTTTCCTGGCTCCAGACCACAAAGGGGAGCTCCTCCCCTTAGCAACTGGAATCTGGAGGCGGGGTTAAAGAGAGTGAGTTGAGAGGAGTTGAAGACAGGACAGTGACAAGGAAGGACCTGAGGAAGGGAGCTGTGGAAAAGTTTCCTCAGGAGAGAACTGCAAAGGAACCGGACAACGGAGTCCGTGGCTGTGGGGCACTGAAGGCCCAGCAGCAAGATCCGGAGGGCAGGAGACTGCAGGTCTCCTGGCCCCACCAGTCCCCCGGCGGCTCAGCAGCATCATATGGCCCAGCACCGCCACGTGGGAGCGACACTTACAGAACGCCCGAGCTGCCTGCCATACGGGTGAGGAAAAAGATGTTTTACTCAGGGACGAGGACCACAGCATAGCTAAAAGCAGCAGGGCCAAAGAGATTAGCGTAGAGGGAAGGCCTACAACTCCACCTGGCGAGGTGGATCCCCAACTTGCTTCTAGGCCGCCCGGATTCCACTACCAGCTAGTACCCGTGCCCTGGTCTGCTCTGATAAACCGCAAGTAAAGCGAGCGGAAACCGCCATTAATGTGTTGTCTGTTCATTACCTGTGCCCTCAGCCCTGCACGACACTGTCCCTGCTGACAGCACCTATTCTTCAAATCCTCTACACTGCCCTGGAACCTAGCTCTGCCTGTGGAGAGCTGAACCAACTCTGCTGCGTCACCATCAGCTCCAGAGGATCTGCACCACAGCGGCGGCCCCATATAGCCACATACCACAGGTGGCATCACGAATATTATCTCTAAAAACTTTATTCCCCTTTTTATTTTGCCCCTTTAATTGACTGCCCTGGGTCACGGACTGGGTCACTGCCACCGTGCCATCCTCAGGACCGACTGGCCCGGCTACCGAGTACCCCACGGCCCAGGGGATGCGTCAATATACTGTAGGTTTTTGTGGAAATGCTGCATTGAAATTGGAAACTCTGCAAATATAAAAATACTGCATGTTAGAAAAATATATTGCCACCCCATACAAATACTTGTTAATTACGACTAAACAGAAAATCTTGTATTCAACTTACACAACTGGTTGTTTGAAGGTAACAGTGTGCTAGCATTGAGAGACAGAAGAACTTAAAGAACTTGTCCTATCTGGGATATTTAAATCAAAAGGATTCATCAGAATGCTGTGACCCTCATCTATCCAGAGGTATGGGGCCCCATCGGATATATGTCAGGAATTAAATTATGGCCATACATGTATGGATGTCTCCAATAAATTCTATGGAAGCTCTGAAAATTGCTGAGCAAACATGCTTGGGACAATCTCGTTGTTAGTCATCTCTCCTGGATTCAGTGCTGGGCATTGCATCCATAATCTTCATCAGCATCCCCTGTCCATGTTTTATAAGAACTGCTCCACTGGTCCAAGCACTTTGTGGATCCACCAATTTGCAAGCAATTAAAGTGTCTGCCAAATGTGAAAAATAATTTAAAATTTTAGTTACTCTTTAAGTGGCAATGTCAAAATCATAGAGGGCAGTATAAGGTGATGTTTGCTTTCATATTTGTATGTTCCAAAATGTTTGCTTTTTTTGCTGTTAGTACTGTGAGCCTAATTTACAATGTGTGGGCCCCAAAATATTTGCCATTCGATTCTAGGCACTTTTTGGGTTCACACAGACCCTGATATAGGAGTGCGTGACTTTTAGCAAATATAAAATGTATTGGCATGAATAGTTTAATAGATTGATCTAATAAGTCAAATGTAGTGATACATTTTGACAGCATACATCAATAAAATAAAAAAGTGGCATTTTATATCTACTGACACCACTTATAATACATATAGGACAATCTTTTTTAACATTTTTAAAATACAACTGATAAATGGAGTTTTGTGTGAATTGACTCCCCTTGATTGTACCACAGCGCAAAGTATTTCTTGTTCTGGTACATACAGTACAGACCAAAAGTTTGGACACACCTTCTCATTTAAAGATTTTTCTGTATTTTCATGACTTTGAAAATTGTACATTCACACTGAAGGCATCAAAACTATGAATTAACACATGTGGAATTATATACTTAACAAAAAAGTGTGAAACAACTGAAAATATGTCTTATATTCTAGGTTCTTCAAAGTAGCCACCTTTTGCTTTGATGACTGCTTTGCACACTCTCTTGATGAGCTTCAAGAGGTAGTCACCGGAAATGGTCTTCACTTCACAGGTGTGACCTGTCAGGTTTAATAAGTGGGATTTCTTGCCTTATAAATGGGGTTGGGACCATCAGTTGTGTTGTGCCGAAGTCAGGTGCATACACAGCTGATAGTCCTACTGAATAGACTGTTAGAATTTGTATTATGGCAAGAAAAAAGCAGCTAAGTAAAGAAAAACGAGTGGCCATCATTGCTTTAAGAAATGAAGGTCAGTCAGTCCGAAAAATTGGGCAAACTTTGAAAGTGTCCCCAAGTGCAGTTACAAAAGCCATCAAGCGCTACAAAGAAACTGGCTGACATGAGGACAGCCCCAGGAAAGGAAGACCAAGAGTCACCTCTGCTTCTGAGGATAAGTTTATCCGAGTCACCAGCTTCAGAAATCGCCGGTTAACAGCAGCTCAGATTAGAGACCAGGTCAATGCCACACAGAGTTCTAGCAGCAGACACATCTCTACAACAACTGTTAAGAGGAGACTTTGTGCAGCAGGCCTTCATGGTAAAATAGCTGCTAGGAAACCACTGCTAAGGACAGGCAACAAGCAGAAGAGACTTGTTTGTGTTAAAAAACACAAGGAATGGACATTAGACCAGTGGAAATCTGTGCTTTGGTCTGATGAGCCAAAATTTGAGATCTTTGGTTCCAACCACCGTGTCTTTGTGCGACGCAGAAAAGGTGAACGGATGGATTCTACATGACTGGTTCGCACCGTGAAGCATGGAGGAGGAGGTGTGATGGTGTGGGGGGGGGGCTTAGCTGGTGACACTGTTGGGGATTTATTCAAAATTGAAGGCATACTGAACCAGCATGGCTACCACAGCATCTTGCAGCGGCATGCAATTCCATCCGGTTTGCGCTTAGTTGGACCATCATTTATTTTTCAACAGGACAATGACCCCAAACACACCTCCAGGCTGTGTAAGGGCTATTCGACCAAGAACGAGAGTGTTGGGGTGCTACGCCAGATGACCTGGAATCCACAGTCATCAGACCTGAACCCAATCGAGATGGTTTGGGGTGAGCTGGACCGCAGAGTGAAGGCAAAAGGGCCAACAAGTGCTAAGCATCTCTGGGAACTCCTTCAAGATTGTTTGAAGACCTTTTCCGGTGACTACCTCTTGAAGCTCATCAAGAGAATGCCAAGAGTGTGCAAAGCAGTGATCAAAGCAAAAGGTGGCTACTTTGAAGAACCTAGAATATAAGACATATTTTCAGTTGTTTCACACTTTTTTGTTAAGTATATAATTCCACATGTGTTAATTCATAGTTTTGATGCCTTCAGTGTGAATGTACAATTTTCATAGTCATGAAAATACAGAAAAATCTTTAAATGAGAAGGTGTGTCCAAACTTTTGGTCTGTACTGTATATGGTTAAAAAAATACATTACAAAGAGCGAACACTGGCGTGCGTCTAACTGCACATATAATATATACCTAAATGACATAAGTCTCCACTGGATTGTCTTTCTAGAAGCATGTAAATGACAAACATCGTAATTGTATATGATCTGTTTACTTATAAACGTTGACTGGCCCACCAGGGGACCGAGAAATTCCCCAGGGTGCCCCTCTTTCCCAGAGTGCTGCTGATCCAGGGCATAAAGATCTCGGTCATACCATATGTGACCACAATCTTTATGCCCTGAATCACGGGGCACTAGGAAACAAGGCCTGGGACAGAGGAGCAACGGCAGGTGCCATTGCTAGTTTCAGCTCGATGTACAGTGGGTACGGAAAGTATTCAGACCCCTTTAAATTTTTCACTCTTTGCTTCATTGCAACCATTTGGTAAATTTTAAAAAGTTCATTTTTTTTCTCATTAAAGTACACTCTGCATCCCATCTTGACTGAAAAAAAACAGAAATGTAGAAATTTTTGCAAATTTATTAAAAAAGAAAAACTGAAATATCACATGGTCATAAGTATTCAGACCCTTTGCTCAGACACTCATATTTAATTCACATGCTGTCCATTTCCTTGTGATCCTCCTTGAGATGGTTCTACTCCTACATTGGAGTCCAGCTGTGTTTAATTAAACTGATAGGACTTGATTTGGAAAGGCACACACCTGTCTATATAAGACCTCACAGCTCACAGTGCATGTCAGACCACATGAGAATCATGGGCTCAAAGAAACTGCCCAAGGAGCTCAAAGACAGAATTGTGGCAAGGCACAGATCTGGCCAAGGTTACAAAAGAATTTCTGCATTGCTCAAGGTTCCTAAGAGCACAGTGGCCTCCATAATCCTTAAATGGAAGAAGTTTGGGACCACCAGAAGTCTTCCTAGACCTGGCTGTCCAGCCAAACTGAGCAATCGTGGGAGAAGAGCCTTTGTGATACAGGTAAAGAAAAACCCCAAGATCACTGTGGCTGAGCTCCAGAGATGCAGTAGGGAGATGGGAGAAAGTTCCACAAAGTCAACTATCACTGCAGCCCTCCATCAGTCAGGCCTTTATGGCTGAGTGGCCCGACGGAAGCCTCTCCTCAGTGCAAGACATATGAAAGCTTGCATAGAGTTTGCTCAAAAACACATGAAGGACTCCCAGATTATAATAAATAAGATTCTCTGGTCTGATGAGATGAAGATAGCACTTTTTGGTGATAATTCTAAGCGGTATGTGTGGAAAAAAACAGGCACTGCTTGTCACCTGCCCAATACAATCCCAACAGTGAAACATGGTGGTGGCAGCATCATGCAATGGGGGTATTTTTCAGCTGCAGGGACAGGACAACAGGTTGCAATTGAAGAAAACATGAATGCGGCCAAGTACAGAGATATCCTGGATGAAAACCTTTTCCAGAGTGCTCTGGACCTCAGACTTGGCCGAAGGTTCACCTTCCAACAAGACAGTGACCCTAAGCACACAGCTAAAATAGCAAAGGAGTGGTTTCAGAACAACTTTGTGACCCTTCTTGACTGGCCCAGCCAGAGCCCTGACCTAAACCCAATTGAGCATCTCTGGAGAGACCTGAAAATGGCTGTCCACCAACGTTCACCATCCAACCTGACGGAACTGGAGAGGATCTGCAAGGAAGAATGGCAGAGGATCCCCAAATCCAGGTGTGAAAAACTTGTTGCATCATTCCCAAGAAGACTCATGGCTGTACTAGCACAAAACGGTACTTCTACTCAACACTGAGCAAAGGGTCTGAATACTTATGACCATGTGATATTTCAGTTTTTCTTTTTTAATAAATTTGCAAAAATTTCTACATTTCTGTTTTTTTTTCAGTCAAGATGGGGTGCAGAGTGTACTTTAATGAGAAAAAAAATGAACTTTTTAGAATTTACCAAATGGCTGCAATGAAACAAAGAGTGAAAAATTTAAAGGGGTCTGAATACTTTCCGTACCCACTTTATTCTCAATGCCACCCTTGTGGCCTCATACATTACTAACTCATGGGGTCACAATTTTCAACATTCCAACTGTATGGGTGCAACTAGAAGGGGGCATAACTTTCATATTTCAGCATAAAAATGGACATTACTGCTATATGGAGGGAGAAGTAGAATTTTACTATTGTACTGGTTCCACAAAAAGAGACATATGAATCAATACTATATAGCGGCCACAGGAGAGAACATTGTGTGAGGGTTCACAAAGAAAGATATCACTACTGTAAAGTATTTTATTTTTGGGGATACTGTTACTGTGTAGGGCACCAGGAAGACACTATGGCACTTTTCTTCTTCATCTGGCACCGTGTAGAATTAGGGTAAAAGTGTTATAGAAGCAATCAGCTATAGATATCTGTATGTTTCATTCTGCAGAGACGAGTCCTGGCTGGAAGATGAAGAAGAAAAGTGAAGATGAAGGACTTCGATTGAAGATGAAACTGGTAAGTCATTGGAATTACCTGTACACTTGCATAGTATATACTATATACTATCCACAGAAATCATGTGTATAATGTCACTGATGATAATATTAGTATTAGTACTGTGATTTTTGTTAGTCATCAGTATTGTAGTATTATTCATTCCCTACGTGGTGGTAATATGTGGTGTTGTCATGGTGTTGTGGTATTTGTCCTTTTCCATGTGGTATTAGTGGTATATTTGCCTTGGTATAGTACATTGTGTTGTGTATGGAGATACCTTGCTCTCTGCTATCAATATTGAGAAGATTCCTTACTTCCATTTGAGATTGACTGCTTGAAAGTTTAACTCCTCCCTGTTCTGAAGCATATTATAACACAGGAACGGAGATGCACTTAAAGGGGTTTTCCACAGGATTGATGATAACTTATTGATTGATTGGGGTCCAACTGCTGCGACCCGACCGATCCGCAGAATAGGGAACTTTTATTCCCATTAATATGGAATGGCATGTTCGACCATCGCTCCATTCATTTTCAATATGGCTTTTTCTGGCAGCCCCGTAGAAAATTAATGCAGTGATGGTCAGACATCTGACTTGTGATTCCATTATGAAATGGGAATAAAAGTATCCCATCAGGTATAAAAATTCCCCATTTTTCCGATTGGTGCTAGTCACAACAGTTGGACCTCCACTGATCAATAAGTTATCACCTTTCCTTAGGATAGCTGGTAATTAGTGATGAGCGAGCATGTTACTCGAGATTTATGAGCATGCTCGGGTGTTTTCTGAGCATCTTCGGATTGCTCAGATGTTATGTTTAAGTCTCCCGTGTGCATGATTTGCGACTACTTGACAGCTTTAATACATGTAAGGAATGGGTGTTTGTTAGGCATTCCTCACATGTATTAAAGCTGTCAAACAGTCACAAATCATGCACACGGAGAGACTTAAACATAACATTCGAGTTTCGCGGCAAATACTAGACGAGCACCCGAGCGTGCTCGCCGAAAGGGTTAACAGAACATGCTCGCTCATCACTAGTGGTAACTTGTTTTCCCTGAAGAATCCCTTTAATGCAAGCCATCGTAATTGTACATGACAGTTATGGTGTTGTCACAGTAGCTGTACATGGGCCACCTATA
Organism: Phyllobates terribilis; assembly: GCF_046119375.1. NCBI lineage: Eukaryota > Metazoa > Chordata > Amphibia > Anura > Dendrobatidae > Phyllobates > Phyllobates terribilis. Next base: position 209,042,956 of record NW_027362769.1, on the reverse strand, counting down.
TTTTACAGTCGACCCTTCACTTTATGTATCCACAGAAAAAAAAATCACAACTTTATTGTCACGCCAGGTGTGGGAAAGACTTAGTGCAACACAGAGGGAAGAGGGAAAGGGAGCCCAGAACCTAGGGAAAGGGGGGAAGTGGAGACCTCCTAGTCTGGTCTAGTGTCACCCTGTCTCAACTACCGTCCTTTTATTGCATCTTCAGCAATCACTGCACGTGTGACTCGCCCTGACTTTCTCTGGTGTATGGCTAAGGCTAGGAATGGGAGGAGATGAGCACCAGTCGATCTCCACTAAACTCTATAGACAACAAGGGTAGACAACCAGGGGGAAATTGCTTAGCTTTAGACAGCTCCAAACAAATGCGCACACGACCTCAAGCTCCAGAGAGGAGCGAAGTACTGCTCTAGCTAAAGCCTCACAAGTAGTAATGAATATCGCCGACACCTCCCTGTCAGACACACCAGGTATTTATACACCCAGGTCAGAGAGCTAATTAGCCAGAGGGAGGTAGCCGCTGGGTCCTAAAGACAGCCTCTCATCTAAGAAGATGTCTGTAATGCCAAACGTAGAGATCTTCTGCAACCAACTGCAGGTCGATTCTCTGTCACCTCTGACACACCCGTGACATTTATACAATGGGGCTGTTCAGATTTTTTTTTTTACACCGACCAAATCTGCGAGTGAAAAATATAGCAGCATGTACTAGTTTCTTCTATTGTTCATTCAAATCTTTGCCAAAAAAATAAGATCACATATGGATCAACAGAATAGTATCCAAATATATGAATGCATTGCAATTCTTTTACACAGTAAACTGTATTTAGTCTGTTAGTTTCATCAATTTTAGTAACTTCTGATGTTTTAATACAAATGCCAATACAGATGAAAAATTGTTCAATTTTTCTTGATGAAAAACAAATGATTTTTATATACACTTGTGTGAACCAGACATAATGGGAGGGGGGGGGGGGATACCACATACAGTATAATGTGGACCCCATGTATAAATTCTACCTGTGGGCGCTTGGCACCCCAGTCTGACATTGCACACCTATAATATGAATGTGGCAATTTATTGAGGGAAACCCCCTTTAGTATATTCCTGTGTTGTTTGTTCTGTAGATGGAGGCAAATATTGTCATATCATATTTGCTATCTAAGCATAAATCTTTTTGTTACTTACATGCAAATATCAATAAATAAAACACAGATTAGCAGAGTAATAAGGAAAGAACCACTACTAGAGATGATCAGATTACTCGGTGTAAAATCAATTTGAATAAAATTTCCTGAAATTTCCTGAAATTCACAGGTGCACATGAATTCGAACACTTTGTTATTTGATTTGTTTGATCAGATCAAAAATAAAAATGCTTGGCATCATTTCACACATTGCTGCTCAGCAAGTTTTTCATTTTTTAGTAAAAATATCTGAAATTTGATGAAAAGAATTTCCAAACTTTCAATGATTACATCCTTAAACCAAATAGTCATACCATACAAGATAGCTAATAAATAACATTTCCCATATGTCTGCGTCATTTTTCAAATGTCCTTTTATTTTGGTATGATGTTAGAAGAGGTAACATTAAGCAGCAATTTTTCATTTTTTTCAAAGAAATTTACAAGTTCAATTTTTTACTGACCTATTCGGCTTTGAAGGGTTTATTTACTGGAACCCCTTCTCCCCCAGAAGTGATACCATTTTAAAAACTGCACCCCATAAATTATTCTAAACTGCTGTTAGAAAATGATTTAACCCTTCATGTGCTACACAGGAATTAAGAGAAATTGGAATGAAAATATGAAAAATTATATTTTTTTCCACTAAATATTGATTTAGCTGCAATTGTTTCATTTTCACAAAGGAGAAAATGGACCCTAAAATGTATTATGCAATTTCTCTTAGACGTTACAATATCCCATATGTGGTCAAGTGCTTTAGTTATTTGGAGCACAAGTTTAGCTGACACAGATTGCAGACACCATGTCAAATTTGCCGAGCCCCTAAGATACCAAAACAGCTGAAATCCTCCACAAGAAACCTTATTTTGAAAACTAAACCCTTCGATGAATTCATTTAGGGGTGTGTTGAGCATTTTAAACAAACAAGAACTTTACAACATTCGGTTCTGATAATGAAAAATTTAATTTTTTCACATAGAGTAACAGAATCAAATAGATCCCATACTTTGGCCCAGGATGTAAAGAGTGCTATTTTATTTTTGGAGCGTAAATTTGGGCTTAGCAGATTGTGGACGCCATGTCGCATTTGCAGAGTTCTTTACATGCCAAAACAGCAGAAACCCCCAACAAGTGACACCATTTTGTAAACAAGACCCCTCAAGGAATTAATTTAGCGCTGTCGTGAGCATTTTTAATCCATAGGTGCTTCACATAACATTTTAAACTTTGGATGAGAAGCGAAAATTAAGTTTTTTTTCCTGTTAAAATGTTGTTTTAGCCCCAAGTTTGTAATTTTCACACTATATGGTCAAAAACTGCTGTTTGGGCACATGGCAGGGTCTGGAATTGAAAGAGCACTTTTTGATTTTTGGAGCGTAAATTTGGCTAGAATAGATTGTGAATGACATGTCGCATTTGAAGGGCCACCAGGGTGCCAAAATAGCAGAAATCCCCCCCAAGTGTCCCCATTTTGGAAAACTACACCCCTCATGGAATTTATCTAGGGGTGTGGTGAGAATCTTGAACCCACAGGTGCTTAACAGAATTTTAAAGCATTGGACCATGAAAATGAAAAATTATGTTTTCTTTCACAAAAATATTGCTTTAGCCACAAATTTTTGCATTTTCACAAGGATAACAGGAGAAAATGGACCACACAATTGTTATGAAATTACTCTTCAGTACATCGCTGCCCCAAACTACTGTTTGGGCACATGGCAAGGCATGGAAGGGAAGGAGTGCCATATGATTTTTGGAGTTCAAAATTGTCTGGAATAGATTGTGGATGCCATGTCATATTTGGAGAGCCGCTGAGGTGACAAACAGCTGAAACCCCCCAAAATTGAACCCATTTTGGAAATTATACCTCTCATGGAATTTATTTAGGAGTGTGCTGAGTATATTGAACCCATTGGTGTTTCACATAATTTTATAATATTGCGATGTGAAAATAAAATATTACGTTTTTTCAATTAAAATGTTGCTGAAGACTCACATGTTTAATTTTTCCAAGGGTAACATGAGAAAGTGTACCACATAATTTGTTGTACAATTTCTCCTATCACACCAATACACCATATGTAGTCCATATGTGGTCAGAAACTCTTGTTTTGGCGCACAGCAGGGCACGGGAGGGGAGTACAATTTAACTTATGGAGTACAATTTTTGCTATAATAGGTTGCAGACACCACGTCATATTGGCAGAGCCCCTGAGATGCCAAAACAGCAGAAACCTCACAATTGACCCTACTTTGGAAACTACATCTCTCAATGAATTCTAAGGGTGTAGTGAGCATTTTAAACCCACAGATACATCACAGAATTGTGAAATATTGGGTTGTGAAAATGAAAAATGTCATTTTTTTCCCACCAAAATGTTGTTTTAGCCCCAAGCTTTTTATTTTCAAAAGGGCTAATATGAGAAAATGGACACCATAATTTTTTACACAATTTCACCTGAATGCACCAGTACCCCATATGTTGTCAGAAACTACTTTCCGGGTAGAGTTCAAAGGTCAGAAAGGAAGGAGTGCAGATTTCCTGGAATGGGTTGTGGGTGCCATGTCACATTGGCAGAGCCTTTTAGGTGCCAGGACAGCAGAACCCCCAATAAGTCACCCCATTTTACAAACCACACCCCTTATTGAAATCATCTAGGGGTACAGTGAGCATATTGACACCATGTGTTTCACAAAATTTTATACCATTGGACGGTGGAAAAAAAATTACATTTTTACCATTAAAATGTTGTTTCAGCCCCAGATTTTTCATTTTCACAAGGCAAATTATGTAAAAGTGGCCCTTTAATTTTTTTCACATTTTCTTCTGATTTTGAAAATGCCCCACATGTGACTGTACAGTACTGCTTGGCCACATGGCAAGGCGCAAGAGAGAAGGAGTGATATTTGACTTTTCGTGTGCATATTTTCATAGAATAGTTTGAAGACTCCATTTGCAGTGCCCCTAAGTGCCAGGAGGGCAGAAACCCCCCTCCTCAAGTGACCCCGAGTAGAAAATCACACATCGTTTGGAATTCATCTGCGGAAGTGAAGATTTTGACTCCATAGGTGATTTCCAGAAACAAGCACGCAAAGGACATTGCAGAGTGAAAATTACAAATATGCCAATGTAGTGCCCAATAAATGTTAGTGCCCAATATATTATGCACAACTTCTGCTTCTGGAGACCATAAATTAAATGGGCACTTCTCGCAACAGTAATGCCAAACATGTGGATGTTAACTGTGGTTTAGGCACATTGTAGGGCTCTGAAGGCAGGGAGGCATTTGGAGGCACATATTTCACTGGATTTCTAGTGGGAGGGTGGGGGAGCCATGTCACTTTTCCAGAATTTCATGAATTGACGTGCCGGAGGTTGGAAGTCTACAGCTGTGATGCACGCTGTGTGCCTCACTGCTGTCTTGGGGAAAACATATTTTAAGGTTGTGTAAAAGTGTGTTTTGATACTCCAGCATTCGCGGGTCCCTTTCCAGGGTGGGAAGCATCTGGCAAAATTTACTCTTATTACATGGCAACCCAGTAGTCAGCACTATTTCGAATCCTAACTATACCGGGATCATGTGGCAGAAAGTTCAACAAGAAGGCACTCATATGTCGGGCTCTTCCATGAGGTCCAAGCCCATGCTGTGTTGGTGGCTGGGTAACTCTGAAGCTTGTTTCCTTCGTCCCCTCCGGCCAACCACGAACAACAGAGAGGGGATGATTATCCTCTTCATCTTCTGACTGTTGCTCGCCCATCACCTCTTCCTCCTCCATTTGTTCCTTGCCTCTTGCACCTTCACTAACAGTTTGTCTGGTATCACCAACTCCCCTCGATGCAGTAATCCACCCTCCCTTGGCAACCTGAGATGTCCCCTACTGTATGACGTTAGTAACAGAAGAAAGTTTTTTTCAGTGTGAATGACGCTTGTATAACATAGCAGATATGCTTCAAACTATTTCAAACTGAGAAGTCCCCTTCTGTATAACATTAGTAACAGAAGAAAGTATTATTTTAGTTTGGATGAGGCCTGTATAACATAGAATATATGCACCAAGATATTTCAAACTCAGATCTAGTCTGCTATATCACGTTAGTTACAGAAAAAAAATAGATTTTTTTACTCTGAAAACACCAGAATTTCAACGTCTCAAAATTACAAGGTGACATATGACGTACTGTATCACGTTTGTTATGGAAAAAACATTTTTTACTCTGGTTAGCAACAGAAAAAATAGATTTTTTTTTTACTCTTAAGATAGCTGAATTTCGACATCACAAAAGGACTAGGTGGCTTATGGCAGACTCTATCACGTTTGTCACAGAATAAAATATTTTTTTTACTCTGGTTAGCAACAGAAAAAATAGATTTTTTACTCTGAAAATAGCTGAATTTCAACGTCACAAAATGACAAGGTGACATATGACGTACTGTATCAAGTTTGTCACAGAAAAGGTGGCACATGTTAAGGAGCTGAAACTCCTAAACCCTTCATCCAATTTTAATGTGGATACCCTCAAATGAAAGCTGAAAGTCTGAACTTCAACTGCATCTGAATTGTTTTGTTTAAAATTCATTGTGGTAATGTCTAGAACCAAAATTAGAAAAATGTTGTCTCTGTCCAAATATATATGGACCTAACTGTATGTCCCCATGCTGGTGTAATGCCCCCCCCCCCCCCATCCTGGGCCCATTCCCTATGTCCTTCATTTATATATATCCCCCATACTGATATAAAGCCATCATCCTGGGCCCCTTACAGTAATATATGCCTCCCATCCTTGTATAAAATCCCAATCTTGGGCCCCTTTCAGTAATATATGTCTCACATCCTGGTGTAATGCCCCCCATCCTGGGCCCCTTCCAGTAATGTATGTCCTTCATTCTGGTGTAATGCCCCCCATCCTGGGCCCATTCCAGTAATATATGTCCTTCATCCTGGTATAATGCCCTCATTAAGGGCCCCTTCCAGTAATATATATCCCACATCCTGGTATAATGCCCCCCATCCTAGGCCCCTTCCAGTAATATATGGAAACCTTCAAAAGGAACCTGAAGACCCACCTCTTCCAACAAGCCTTCAACCTGCAGTAACCACCGCTCCACCATACCACTGCACGACCGGCTCTACCCTCACCTACTGTATCCTCACCCATTCATTGTAGACTGTGAGCCCTCATGGGCAGGGTCCTCTCTCCTCCTGTACCAGTCGCTGACTTGTGTTGTTCAAGATTATTGTACTTGTCATTTATTATGTATACCCCTTTTAAACATGTAAAGCGCCATGAAATTAATGGCGCTATAATAATAAATAATAATAATAATAATATATGTCCCTCATCTTGGTATAATACCCGCATCCTGGGCCCCTTCCAGTAATATCTGTCTACCATCCTGGTATAATGCCTCCATACTGTGGCCCTTCCATTAATTTATAACTTCAATAAAACAGATTATTAAGATAACATCCTGGAGTTTGTCCTCTTACTGTGCACATACTATGTGATATTGTACCTCTTCACTGGATTGTGAGTGGCAAACATTGCACATTTTTTTTTATCATCAATGCAATGAATTTGGTTTCTAGGACAACTCCTTTAATAAAAGTGTTCTTTGCCCTTGAGATGTATGCAAATTGTTGTATATAATGTAGATTACATAGGTAATAAGGAAACAATCACTACTATATATTGAAGATAATATCATACAGATAACCATATATAGAATTCACAGCCATCGTGAATGTTTGAGATCTTGTAGGTAAGACCTAAATGTAATTATTTTTGTGTTACTAATGATAAATGTCAGTGATAGTTTGCACAATTTTTTTTTTAAATTAGAGATCACTGTAGTTTTTTTAATAAATGATAATAAATGTTCTTCCATGTTTTTTTGTATTAGATCAAAACATGGAATTGTGTCTGCGAGCCAAGTTTTTACTATTTTCTGTATTCCAATTGGGTCTTGCTTTCCCAAGTATTCAACCAAGTAAGTAAAACAGTATTATGTAAATTAAATATTATTGGGTGCTTAATATATAACCTTGCTGTTATATTATGAAAAAATATATATATTTAAAAAATATATTATTGTGTAAACTAACACCAAAGTAATGTTTTGTTATTGAAGTACAGCAAAGTTTCTTTATTTTTTTTCTCTGTGTACTAAAAAGTGAACAACTGAAAATACATAAATACATAAAAATTGTTTGAAAACTTGAGGCAATAATTTTAAAAATATATATCCTCATTTTTTATAATTTTTCGAAAGGGTAGTTTTGTTTTTTTACCTTCGTGGATAGAAGAAACTGAAATTTGTAGTCCTGGAAAATAATAAATATTGATGTCCCCACAAGACACTGATGCAGGAAAAATAACTAAAAAGAGGAAAATATGTGGCACAACAAAATATAATCATCCAAGTTACCAACAGTGAAATGCAAGTAATTCCAGCAGTACATAAAACGGCAAAAATTAGTGGGTGAAACAACAGTGGAAATCCCAGGATCAAAAGGTATAGATCATATAATTTTATGTTTTATAAATGTTTTGCAGTATACATGAATAAGTATTCAATGGTATATGGATATAAATATATGCATAGGTGTCTATATTAAGGTGACAATAAATAATAAACCCACAGCAGATATCACTGGTAATAGATATAACAGCGGGGCCAAACACCCAACACGCGTTTCACTATTGCTTCATCAGGGGTGGTGCCGAAGCAATAGTGAAACACGCGTCAGGTGTTTGGTGGATAAGCTCCTCAGTTATATCTATTACCAGTGATATATGCTGTGGGTTTATTATTTATTGGCACCTTTGTATAGACATTATGCATGTTTTATGTCTATATGTCATTGAATATATATTCATGTATACTGCTAAAAATTATATAAAACACAAAATTATGTGATCTATACCTTTAACCCTGGGGTTCCCACCATTGCTCACCCACCAATTTCAGCCTTTGTCCGTACTGCTAGAATTATCTGCATTTTACTGGTATTAAGGTTTCAATAAAGTTTATTAATTCTTTGATAAATTGGATCATTATATTTTGTTCTGGTACATAATTTCTTTTCTTGGGCTATCTTTGCAGATATAACCATAAACAGGTTGATGGATATCTCTGTCCTTTGATATTTTAGCACTAATTAGAAACTTTTTTTTAAGATTGTGGCATTCACTGTTTTATTAACACTCTTACAGATCCTGGCATTGTTGACAGTCAAAGGAGTTGTGCCGCGCAGACAGGTAAGACAAAGTCAGTTTTTATTTTTCACTTTTACAACTAACTATAAAAAAATGTACATTTGCATATATTTCGGGTAATCCATATCCAAAATAGTCACTGCTGAAGTCTCTGCCCCCTATCTTTCTTTATATTAAAAAGGTTGTTTCAATTCTTATTTCATAAATGAACAGCATACAGTACAGACCAAAAGTTTGGACACACCTTCTCATTTAAAGATTTTTCTGTATTTTCATGACTATTAAAATTGTACATTCACACTGAAGGCATCAAAACTATGAATTAACACATGTGGAATTATATACTTAACAAAAAAGTGTGAAACAACTGAAAATATGTCTTATATTCTAGGTTCTTCAAAGTAGCCACCTTTTGCTTTGATGACTGCTTTGCACACTCTTGGCATTCTCTTGATGAGTTTCAAGAGGTAGTCACCGGAAATGGTTTTCACTTCACAGGTGTGCCCTGTCAGGTTTAATAAGTGGGATTTCTTGCCTTATAAATGGGGTTGGGACCATCAGTTATGTTGTGCAGAAGTCAGGTGGATACACAGCTGATAGTCCTACTGAATAGACTGTTAGAATTTGTATTATGGCAAGAAAAAAGCAGCTAAGTAAAGAAAAACGAGTGGCCATCATTACTTTAAGAAATTAAGGTCAGTCAGTGTGAAAAATTGGGCAAACTTTGAAAGTGTCCCCAAGTGCAGTTGCAAAAACCATCAAGCGCTACAAAGAAACTGGCTCACATGAGGACCGCCCCAGGAAAGGAAGACCAAGAGTCACCTCTGCTTCTGAGGATAAGTTTATCCGAGTAACCAGCCTCAGAAATCGCAGGTTAACAGCAGCTCAGATTAGAGACTAGGTCAATGCCACACAGAGTTCTAGCAGCAGACACATCTCTACAACAACTGTTAAGAGGATACTTTGTGCAGCAGGCCTTCATGATAAAATAGCTGCTAGGAAACCACTGCTAAGGACAGGCAACAAGCAGAAGAGACAAGTTTGGGCTAAAGAACACAAGGAATAGACATTAGACCAGTGGAAATCTGTGCTTTGGTCTGATGAGTCCAAATTTGAGATCTTTGGTTCCAACCACCGAGTCTTTGTGCGACGCAGAAAAGGTGAACGGATGGACTCTACATGCCTGGTTCCCACCGTGAAGCATGGAGGAGGAGGTGTGATGGTGTGGGGGTGCTTTGCTGGTGACACTGTTGGGGATTTATTCAAAATTGAAGGCATGCTGAACCAGCATGGCTACCACAGCATTTTGCAGCGGCATGCTATTCCATCCGGTTTTCGTTTAGTTGGACCATCATTTATTTTTCAACAGGACAATGACCCCAAACACACCTCCAGGCTGTGTAAGGGCTATTTGACCAAGAAGGAGAGTGATGGGGTGCTACTCCAGATGACCTGGTCTCCATAGTCACCAGACCTGAACCCAATCAAGATGGTTTGGGGTGAGCTGGACCGCAGAGTGAAGGCAAAAAGGCCAACAAGTGCCAAGCATCTCTGGGAACTTCTTCAAGATTTTTGGAAGACCATTTCCGGTGACTACCTCTTGAAGCTCATCAAGAGAATGCCAAGAGTGTGCAAAGCATTCATCAAAGCAAAAGGTGGCTGCTTTGAAGAACCTAGAATATAAGACATATTTTCAGTTGTTTCACACTTTTTTGTTAAGTATATAATTTCACATGTGTTAATTCATAGTTTTGATGCCTTCAGTGTGAATGTACAATTTTCATAGTCATGAAAATACAGAAAAATTTTTAAATGAAAAGGTGTGTCCAAACTTTTGGTCTGTACTGTACATGAAAAACAACAACTTTATAATATATCTGTATCAGAAAAATCTGCTTTTTTTCTCCTGGACTGATCATGCACTCTCAATTCATTGGGTAAAATCTGTAAAATCGATATTCATTGAAGACATACTTTCCCATTACTGAGATAGGAGATGACAGTTGGTGCTTTTAAAATTCTGTTAAGAGAGAATGGGGAGGATTTAAAGGCAGATACAGACATTCTATCCTGCAACAACAGTTATAGTTCTCCATAGAATATTATGAGCACCAGTCACTATCTGTGAATAGTAGGAAAGTCTTTATTCACTGGAGACAGATTTTACCCTAGAATTGAGAATTTTGAGAATGAATGATCAATCCAGGAGGAGAAAGAAGTGTATTTCTCTGATTACATAAAGTCATGGTCAAAATTGTTGGCACCATTAAAATTGTTCCAGAAAATCAAGTATTTCTCCCAGAAAATTATTGCAATTACACAAGTTTTGTATTACACATGTTTATTTTCTTTGCATGTATTGGAATAACACAAAAAAAATAGAGAAAAAAAGGCAAATTAGACATAATTCCATACAAATATATGAAAGGAGCAAACCAACACCTCTACCTTGTTTACTCTCAGATCTGGGGGTATGTGAAAATTGTTGCACACCATGCAAGAGCAGTAGCGGCAGTAGTGTCCGACTGCTCGATCCATGTTTCAGTGACAGCCAGACTCATTATATTAACAGTGATAAAATGGAGAATGTTTGATTCAGGTGTTATCCGTTATCCCATGTGCCCATGGGAGTTGTAAGGATATTTTTTTCTTCATGAGGGAAAAGTTGGCATCAGTGCTCAGAAGGTTTTTTGGTTTGTGTTTCTATAGTAAAAGGTAAAGTAAAACTTCACAAACATATTTTTTTTATTAATTGTTATAACTATGTATAACTATTGTGACAAAGTCACTGCCAAAGTACTAGAGGGGAGATATGTACCACTGAGAGTAATAGCTGCAGTAATTATACATAGAAAAAAGGTTCCAGCACACGAGTGGGTTAAACAGCCATCTTATTGCTATGGTGATTAAATACCTGTAGAAGGGAGGAACTCAGAGGATAAAATCACAGCCTTTCAGAGCATTTGGTGTGGGGAGGGCCTGAAGGTGGAAGTTCAGGAGCTGTGGTATGCATGTTAAGGAAAGCTAAAACTTGGATTGCTTTGTTCCAGAAACGGGTGGTTACCTGTAGCAACAAGGACTATGCCATACGTTATGTTTTGTTTTCTTGTTACTCCAGGAAGGCCGTGTTTGTGTTGCTAACAATAATGTGTTTTATGCAGTGCTCTTAATAAACGACAGAAGATTTAAAGAGACAGTGTTCCTCTGTCTACCTCTGTGTGCAACCAAGTGAGCCTATCTACCACACTATATATATTTTTGAAGATCAGTATTTTACTACAAGGTTCAGAAAATCTCCTATATTATACAATTATGTTAAAGAACTGGTTCATTTATATTTATAATTATCAATGCATCAGTGGCTAAAGCACTGGTTTACCAGTATGTAAAGAAAAAAATGAACCAGTGCTTTAGCTGAATTGTATAATATTGGAGATTTCCTGACCCTTCTAGTAAAACACTGATCTTCAAGAAATTAATAAATCTTTCCAACACAGAGATCAAATACAATATTATTGCATTTCTATTATTTACAAAGCTGTCAAATTCTTACAATAATATTCATGTAGATACTTTTATATTTAAAAAAAAGACAAACAAATTCTAGGATTGAAACCTTTATTGGCTAACAAGAAAAATTACATTTTCTAGAGTTTGAGGCACAGAGACTTCATCAGGCAAGTTTACAAATGAATGACTGAGACAAAAGCACAACATTTAAAAGACGTTACAAGACATTTGTGTATGAGGTAGATGGGTAGTGGAACTTATGACTTAGGAGTTTAAGGATCTGTAGTCAGTCTGGTGGAGGTGTGCAGTGTCCAAGTAGTGAGACATAAATCCAAGTGTTAAATTGAGACTTGAAGATCCTTATTAACTTGTATTCTCAGATTTTTCTTTCTCTGCCATTTTTAAAATCACTTTTCAATAGACTTTTAAATCTGTCATATTGAGAAAAGTTTACCCAAAGATGTGTCCAGCTCATTTAGTATTGTGTGTCTGTATAGATTTATCCTCATTTCTTGTTTTTAGTTTCCCCAATATGCTGGAGTTCCCTTCAGGGCACCTTGTACACTGTTTCATGTAAACCACATTAGAGGATGTACATGAGAAGAAATCCGGAATTGTATAATTCTGTTGTTTAGATATATGGACTGTGTTTGTTGGAAAGACATGGGTAAGAAGGACAAAGAGAGAAGACTCAAGATGATAAGGATGTTCAGGTCTTTGACAAAAGGTCTTAATCTAACACCTGGATCTATGTCTCACTACATGGAACTAGTTTACACCTACACCAGACCGACTCCAGATCACTAAAAATCCTAATGCCTCTCATAGATATAAGACTAATATTGGCCACATCTGCAAAAAAAGATGGGTTTGGCTAACACTCTACTGTGTATGGGGTGCCGACCAACTGATCGACATCTTCCCTGACAATCAGACATGTCTGATTTCGGACTGCCAATCGACGCTTTGTTCTCCTAGAGGTAAGCCACCAGCATAGATGTCCGATGATTGCCCTCTCATAGAGAACACAAGAGCGCTCAAATAAACGAGCGCTCATGGGAATGAGAGAGTCTGCTGAGATAGCTGTTACCTCAACAATCGGCTAAAACATTGCTCGATTGAAAGCCATTTAATGTATATTGTGGCCTTCAGTCATGAGCCCCACTACATCTATAAAATAATCCTCATTGCCTTATGTTTAGGAGGCATCACATCACGTCATAACTGTCTTGTAACATTTTTTTAAATGTGCTATTAACTCAGTCATTCATTTGTAAACTTGCCTGATGAACAGGTGTCTCTGTGCTACAAAGGCTTGCAAATATATATTTTTCAGGTTGGCCAATTAAGGCATCTCTTCTAGATTACTTTTGTTTTTTTGGCATAAAGATATTTCCAAAGAATTTTTCTGGTTAAAACGATATCACTATATAATTTTTTATTGTACATCTTCATACTAATATTAAAATTGTTAAAATAAAATGTCAATTGTAAGAGATCAAGAGATCTAGATTACTACATTTTGGTTTTGTAGTATAAATTCACTATTATATTCTATTGTTTCCTCCAGAATCATCATCCCTGACTTATCTGGTGGACACCACAGGGTCAATGTACGATGATTTTCTAGAGTTGAAGGCTGTGAACAGTTGGCTCCTGGAACGAGTGACTGCCCAATTCCCTTGCGGTGTTCGCCAATATACCATGGTGGAGTTCAATGATCCAAGTATGTTACCAAGACTGTCATTTGGTTAATATTGCATTGCTGGATTTACATTCCAGTTGATATATTTTTGCAGTCAGTCTATCAGTACTAAAAGAGTTTAACCCCATTAACGACATGTGACATATACTTACATCATATGTCGTGTCCCTGACTTTGATGCAGGCTCACACGCTGATCCAGCTTTTTTCCCGACAACTGACATCTGATTTAATCAGCCATCATGTGCCTTTAACAACCGCAGGTGGATTGATGCTCCACCCGCAGCTGTTAACCTGTTAACTCACTAGTATTGGTAAAATCTGCACCAAAAACGCTTATAGGTTATGTTCACACACGTTGGGTTTTGCAGCATATTTTGCTGCTGATTTTTATGCAAATTTTCAGCTGAGTCTTGCAGTACCAGCAAAGTCTATGAGAAACCAGAATTCTTTGTTCACACATGTTTTTTTTTGCTGCATATTGTGTTACTTGGTTGTGTTTTTGAAAAATAGAGCATGTCACTTCTTTCAGTGTTTTTTCAGCAAAAGACGCACCTGCATTCTTGGTGCTTTTTTGCTGCGTTTTTTCACCTATAGGAAGTAATGGGTGGTCAAAAAAACGCATCAAGAACGCATAAAAAAATGCACCAAAAATGCACCAAAACCTGCATTTTTAACGCAGCTGTTTTTCTGCCACAGAGAAGTTGACAGCAGATTTGCACCAGTTTTGCAGCAGAAAAAAACACAACATGTGTGAACATAGCCTACGATTTGACAAAAATGAGCAATGTGTGCAAAATGGTTGTAGGAAATCCTTCAAGTTTGGTTCTAAAGTTTGCAGAATAAATGCAACAAAAATACTTAAAATTTCTATTTTTGCATGCTTTATTACTTTGCAGCATTTTTATATCCATGTTTAACTGTTACATAACTTCCCCAATATATATTCATGCTCAGCTTAGTCTAATAATCATGTGTTTTCAACCGGGAGAAGTTAGTATCTAATCTGAAAATGGCTTACGTCCCAAGAAAACAAGGAAACCAATATGTCCAATGCTTTATTTCCCAAACATCTGCTCCCATGTGTGACGCTCGCAGCCCTACCCTGGGAAGATGGGGGGTTACTCGGAGCCGGGTCAGATGTTTGGTGGGGTTGTAGCCGTGGCCTGGACCCATTCCATGCCCAGGGCCGTCACATTAAAAAAAGGTGGTAAGGGATATCAGGGTTGAGTGGTTGCTATCGACTACGCCACCCGTGGTACCTGGTGAAAGTCACCAGCGCTGCTGCAGTCCTCTGAGGCGTGATATTGTGGCAGCTGAAGTTGATACTACTCCCCACAGGCGGAGCACGGCCTCAGGGCAGAGACGTGGATAGAGGGAGTCGCAGTGGAGGAGGTCTGGTGCTGTGTGGTGCGATGCAGAAATAAAGAGTCCGGAGGCCATAGGGGTTGACTTCCAGGGTTTTTACTCACGGTGGAGCATGCAGCTGCAAGGTTTCTCCCTGCTTCTCACGGGGTTCTGCAGTCACCAGCAACGGGGGTACCACAACCTCCGAGTAATTCAAGTGCTTAATCAGGACCCCGCACCAGAGTGTTCCTAGACTTCAGACTGAGTCCTCTCCTGTCTGTGTGTCAGTAGATAGGCCGTGTCTCCCTCTGAACTACGTGCAGAAAAAGGGTACGGGTGGCGACTCCGCTCCTTCCATTACCCGGTGGGATCCTCTGTGCATTCCGGGCTTCCCTGACTAGGACATAGAGTAGCAAAGTCAGGTGTCGTGGGCCGTTACCCCTTTTGCAGCCGGAATCCCTCTGACTAGGCCAGAATAGCGAGGACAGGTGGTGTACACCGCTCCGTCTGCATCCCCCTGGTATCCTTTTGCGATGGAGCTAGACTCCTAAGCTCCAGGCCTTCTTGGGCAGGGACTTTGACCGGGTTGAGGCAACCGTTAACTCAGACCCGCTCCTCGATGCAAGGCCAGAGCATGAGGACCGTGCCCCCATCAACTGCAGGTTCACACAGAAAGCCACGTTCAGTGATGAAGATCACAAACAAAAGACCATGAGCCCAAGATGGCTGTTTATTAAATATGAATTATTAAGTGTAACCTAAATGTGCATCCTCCACCCTCACCCTCTACATGGTTCCCCTATCTTTTTGTTCCCCAATCTCCCATTATCCCCGCAGGGGCAGCACAATGGTGCCTATTAGCTCCCCCCCCCCCCCGGTGGGAGAAGTGTGGTGTTGGATGTAGAGGTGGGGTCCTGACAATTGCACCGTTCTTACCTCAGAGGAGGGATACCACACCCCATTAAAGAGGTGCAGCATTCCTGTGGCGGTCGAACCCCCAGGGGCGCCACACCCACACAAGAGCTGGTCTATCTAAGGTTCTGCCTAAAGTAGTGATTTTGATGAAGTATATATATGATTCTAAGAACTGGGGTATTTAAACACATGTTCACATGCCAATCCTCCTTTGGTCATATCTTTGTTAACCATGGAGAATCCTTCGTATATCTCCTAACTTGTACTTCACTAGTCTATTTCTTCATATGCCATGAGTCAAATGTATTTCAATATACACCCAGTTTTCCTAGATTCGATTTTTTCTATTGATAACTAAGTGATGGATCACAGTGCTGTGACATGGAAGAAAAAGATAGGAAATTCAACTTCAATTTGAAGTGTTAATGTTCACCTTTTCATCATAAAATTGTGCATTTTCTTTGGTGGATTAGCTGTCTACCACCAAATACTGACACCCAAAATATAGTGGACCCTGTCACTTGCTTGCCAATGTGTTGCTGTGCTTTGACACTGAATATATGGAAATGATAATGAACACCAATATATAAGAAAAGAGGAAAGCTAAAGAGTAAAAGAGTAAAACCATGGCAATAACCGAACATATTTACATGCAATCTGACCCTTAAAGGGTTTTTCCCACGAACAACAGTTCATTTTAAAAATTGTCTGTGTCTCACCGTGTACAGAACATATCACAGCTCCTGGGCAAAGGAAGAAGAAAAAGACAATACAGACATTACAACAGGGGATCACAGAGGATTCATTTTGTGAGGTAAAATATTGTTTAAAAACAGGCAGTGAAATTTTTACCTCACAAAATGAATCCTCCCCTGCCCAGTGTCACTGGGTGTGTCAGAAGTAACAGACAGTCGCCCTGCAGTTGGTTGCAGGAGATCTCTACGTTTGGCATTACAGACCTCTTCTTAGAGGCTGGCTGTCTCTAGGTCACAGCGGCTACCTCCCTCTGGCTAATTAACACCCTGGCCAGGGTGTATAAATACCTTCTGTGTTCCAGAGGGAGGTGCCGCTGATATTCATTACTCCTTGTGAAAGCTTTAGCTAGACCAGTACTTCTTCCTCTCTGGAGCTTGAGGACGTGTGTTCATTTATCTGGAGTCATCTAAAGCTAAGCAATTTCCCCCTATTTGTACTCCCTTGTTGTCTTTAGTGTTCAGTGGGGATCGACTAGTGCTCATCTCCTCCCTTCCCTAGCCTTAGCCATACGCCAGGGAAAGATAGGGCGAGGCAGGCGTGGTGAAGAGCCAATATAGGGTCGTTAGGGGAGACAGGGTGACAATAGACCAGCCTAGGAGATCTCCACTCCCCCCTTTCCCTAGTGTCTGGGCTCCCTTTCCCTTTTCCCTTTGTGTTGCACTAAGTCTTTCCCACACCTTGCGATACACCCAGGAGATGTGGTACACGGTCAGACACAGCCAATTTTTAAGATGAACCTTTGTTCATGGGTAAACCCCTTTAACTACAGGGTGATTCACTCGATACTTTACCCAAAAAATTGCTGTAAATTCTAAGTAAGACAGTCAACAATACTGATATTTGGACTGTACATACAGTATATATATTATATATATATATATATATATATATATATATATATATATATATACAGGTATATATATATATATATATATATATATAATCTTTTGTGAAGTAACGTCATGACTTGCTCAATGGGTATCAATTGATATAATCATATATATAATTACAAGCATTTATTAATCTACTCCATAAGTTGATTGTTTTGATTTGACTTTATATATATATATATATATATATATATATATACAGTATATATACTTGGGACCGGTTTGTATATATGTATGTAGGATGGATAGTTGATCCCTATAAATAAAGGTACCAATTATATGCACAAGGTGGCATAGTAGGATCATTTCATCAGAGAGACTTGTGCAAATCCTTTCTCATGAGACAAAAACAGGTATACATGAAGTTCAATCATTTAGCAGGCTCCTATATTATCCACTATAGAAACACCACAAGGTACATAAAGAATGTATATATAAGTATTCATTTAGCCTGAAATATAGATCGCCATCTATAGGCGGATAATGCTTAGTCACAAAAATCGCTGGTGGGTACAATATCTGGTGGTCCGGGAAGACTGTGTGTTTGCACGCCGACACAGTACAATCTACTCATAAGTTGATTGTTTTGATTGACTTTGATTGACAAATTGGGGCAGTAGCCACAAAGTGCCCAAATGGAGAAATCACAATAAGAGACAAATAAGGTAATTTGCGCTGGACTACGAGATTGCAAGAAGAGGTAAGAAGTGGTAAGATAAAAAGTATATTTTATTATAATAAAACTAGCTATTGAACCCGTTCTATGCCCGGGTGGCGAGCATTTTTATTGGTATATGGTCTCCCATGCTGGTATGTGCTGCCCCCATCCTGTCCCCACCATCCAATCCCGGTATGCGTGGCTCCCCTCATCCCCGATCCTGGTATGCATGGCTCCACTCATCCCCGATCTAGGTATGCGTGGCTCCCCTCATCCCCGATCCCGGTATGCGTGGCTCCCCTCATCCCCGATCCAGGTATGCGTGGCTCCCCCATCCCCGATCCCGGTATGCGTGGCTCTCCTCATCCCCGATCCTGGTATGCGTGGCTCCCCTCATCCTCGATCCCGGTATGCGTGGCTCCCCTCATCCCCGATCCCGGTATGCGTGGCTCCCCTCATCCCCGATCCCGGTATGCGTGGCTCCCCTCATCCCCATATGCGTGGCTCCCCTCATCCCCAATCCCGGTATGCGTGGCTCCCCTCATCCCCAATCCCGGCATGCGTGGCTCCCCTCATCCCCATTTCCGGTATGCGTGGCTCCCCTCATCCCCATTTCCGGTATGCGTGGCTCCCCTCATTCCCATTTCCGGTATGTGTGGCTCCCCTCATCCCCATTTACGGTATGCGTGGCTCCCCTCATTCCCATTTCCGGTATGTGTGGCTCCCCTCATCCCCATTTCCGGTATGCGTGGCTCCCCTCATCCCCATTTTTGGTATGCGTGGCTCCCCTCATCCCCATTTCCGGTATGCGTGGCTCCCCTCATCCCCAATCCCGGTATGCGTGGCTCCCCTCATCCCCGATCCCGGTATGCGTGGCCTCCTCAATCCCCAAATCCTGGTATGCATGGCCTCCTCAATCCCCCATTCCTGGTATGTGTGGCCTCCCTAACGCCCCAATCCTGGTATGTGTGGCCTCCTCAATCCCCCATTTCTGGTATGTGTGGCCTCCTCAATCCCCCATTCCTGGTATGTGTGGCCTCCTCAACCCCCCAATCCTGGTATGTGTGGCCTCCTCAATCCCCCATTCCTGGTATGTGTGGCCTCCTCAATCCCCCATTCCTGGTATGTGTGGCCTCCTCAATCCCCCATTCCTGGTATGTGTGGCCTCCTCAATCCCCCATTCCTGGTATGTGTGGCCTCCTCAATCCCCCATTCCTGGTATGTGTGGCCTCCTCAATCCAAGTATCCTGGTATGTGTGGCCTCCTCAATCCCCTAATCCCTGGTATGTGCGGCCTCCTCAATTCCCCATTCCTGGTATGTGTGGCCTCCTCAACCCCCCAATCCTGGTATGTGTGGCCTCCTCAACCCCCCAATCCTGGTATGTGTGGCCTCCTCAATCCCCCATTCCTGGTATGTGTGGCCTCCTCAATCCCTCATTCCTGGTATGTATGGCCTCCTCAATCCCCCATTCCTGGTACGTGTGGCCTCCTCAATCCCCCATTCCTGGTATGTGTGGCCTTCTCAATCCCCCATTCCTGGTATGTGTAGCCTCCTCAATCCGCAAATCCTGGTATGTGTGGCCTCCCCAATCCCCCATTCCTGGTATGTGTGGCCTCCTCAATCCCCCAATCCTGGTATGTGTGGCCTCCTCAATCCCCCATTCCTGGTATGTGTGGCCTCCTCAATCCCCCATTCCTGGTATGTGTGGTCTCCTCAATCCAAGTATCCTGGTATGTGTGGCCTCCTCAATCCCCTAATCCCTGGCATGTGTGGCCTCCTCAATCCCCCATTCCTGGTATGTGTGGCCTCCTCAATCCCCCATTCCTGGTATGTGTGGCCTCCTCAATCCCTCAATCCTGGTATGTGTGGCCTCCTCAATCCTCCAATCCTGGTATGTGTGGCCTCCTCAACCCCCCAATCTTAGTATGTGTGGCCTCCTCAACCCCTCAATCCTGGTATGTGTGGCCTCCTCAATCCGCAAATCCTTGTATGTGTGGCCTCCTCAATCCGCAAATCCTGGTATGTGTGGCCTCCCCAATCCCCCATTCCTGGTATGTGTGGCCTCCTCAATCCCCCAATCCTGGTATGTGTGGCCTCCTCAATCCCCCATTCCTGGTATGTGTGGCCTCCTCAATCCCCCATTCCTGGTATGTGTGGTCTCCTCAATCCAAGTATCCTGGTATGTGTGGCCTCCTCAATCCCCTAATCCCTGGCATGTGTGGCCTCCTCAATCCCCCATTCCTGGTATGTGTGGCCTCCTCAATCCCCCATTCCTGGTATGTGTGGCCTCCTCAATCCCTCAATCCTGGTATGTGTGGCCTCCTCAATCCTCCAATCCTGGTATGTGTGGCCTCCTCAACCCCCCAATCTTAGTATGTGTGGCCTCCTCAACCCCTCAATCCTGGTATGTGTGGCCTCCTCAATCCGCAAATCCTTGTATGTGTGGCCTCCTCAATCCCCAAATCCTGGTATGTGTGGCCTCCTCAATCCCCCAATACTGGTATGTGTGGCCTCCTCCATCCCCCATTCCTGGTATGTGTGGCCTCCTCAACCCCCCAATCCTGGTATGTGTGGCCTCCTCAATCCCCCATTCCTGGTATGTGTGGCCTCCTCAATCCCCCATTCCTGGTATGAGTGGCCTCCTCAACCCCCCAATCCTGGTATGTGTGGCCTCCTCAATCCCCCATTCCTGGTATGTGTAGCCTCCTCAATCCCCAAATCCTGGCATGTGTGGCCTCCTCAATCCCCAAATCCTGGTATGTGTGGCCTCCTCAATCCCCCATTCCTGGTATGTGTGGCCTCCTCAACCCCCCTATCCTGGTATGTGTGGCCTCCTCAATCCCCCATTCCTGGTATGTGTGGCCTCCTCAACCCCCAAATCCTGGTATGTGTGGCCTCCTCAATCCCCCATTCCTGGTATGTGTAGCCTCCTCAATCCCCAAATCCTGGTATGTCTGGCCTCCTCAATCCAAGTATTTTGGTATGTGTGGACCCCTCATCCCCCAATCACTGCACACATAAAACAATAAACACTTATACTCACCTTCCTTCCTCACCTCTGATCCAGCGCTGCGTCCTGTCTGCAGCAGCTCATGTCGGCATCTGAGCTGCGCGCGCTCTCAGAAGCCGAGGTGAGCTGCTGCCACACATTCACTCCTCTCCACGCCGGGGCTATGGGCGTGGAGAAGCGTGAATATGCTTTCTCTTTAGCGGCGGCCACTGACAGCAGGAGCCGGAGCTCAGCGCTCCTCCGTGGTCGCTACTAAAGAGAATGAATAATCCGTCTTCTCCACGCCCATGGGAGTGGCCTCAGAGGGAATATTCATGTCCCTTTAGCAGCGGGCACACGTGGTAGTGTGCTCCGCTCCTCCACTGCCGCAACCGGCTCCTCCGCCGCCGCCGCCTCCTACTCACCTATCCTCCTTGTTCCCACGCTGCTTGGGGCCCTCACGGGCCCCCTCCGGCCACGGGCCCGGGCCCCATAGCAGTGGCTGTCTTACCTGTAACGGCTGGATGCGGGTCTTCTGTCTGGAGCCAGACTGCGCGTCACGCATGCGCAGTCTATCGAGGCTTCAGACAGAGACCCGCATCTCCCGTTATATTATAGATGACACACAATGGGGAATAAAATAGTAAAATAAGATATGAAGAGGGGATGTAGAAGATGGTCCTGATTCCAGGGAGTCCTGTTTTAGATCAAATTGGTATTAGAAGCAGTTGGTAGATGGGTCACATAGAGGTCAGTTTAGTTTGAGGTGGTGATACACCTTTAATGAAAAAGAGGAGGGTGGGTTAGGTTTTAGGTTGTCTTACAAAATAGCTGAATCAGGATTCCGTGTTTGTACCTGGGGTGGGTCTAGGTATTCAATGTGATAAAACGGTCCCGTAGGGCGCTGTGGATCCAACGGAGGAAATGCTACAGGAAAGAACACAAGGGTAAGATGAAAACCTGGTGGTTATAAGTGACCGTACCTGGCTGACAGGGCAGTGTCCATGGACCTCCTAAGAATGGATGGGAGGTTGGTAAGCGAGGTGATATGGCCCTTTTTGTAACCTAGATAGAGAATGCACATGGATTATATATGGGTGGTCTCATCAATATCAATTCTGTAGATATGAGATCTAAACGTACCTACTGACAGAAATTGGATGTTGGAGTTACTGTACTTATGTGGAAAGAAGTACAAATCTGATCCCGTGGTCAGAAGTGCTTGTGGTGGTAGCCCCAATGTGCAATTGGTGCGATGCAAAGAACTGGTACGGTACAGTGGTAGCTGTGTAATATGTGTTAATACCCTGATTCTGGTGAAGACAGCAGGTGGCGTTAGCTTTGCTGCAGTCTGCAAATCTGTAGGCACAATCACAGTTCCACATCAGAGGGTCATACCTTCTTTGGCTGTGGTAGATGGTTACAGGATGCGGCTGGTAGAATGCCGGTGGGTGGCTTACCTCCTTAAGGGTACCTTGTCGGGTGGTAGAGCCCGTGCGGTGGTGGGGTAAGTGGTTGGTGAAGCTGGAGCGGCGCATTGTGGCGCAGAGTCCCGACCGGTGACTCGTGCTCTCAATGATCCTGGCGCGTTAGCGGTGCAGGACCTGCGTGACATCACAGTCACGTGATCCTCACGTGACAGGCTGAAGACGGAGCAGCAGGAGGACCAAAATTCCTACGCGTTTCGGAGGCGTTCGGCTTCCTTCATCAGGGATGGTCCTGCTGCTGTAAGTGGTCCATTATAAATGGAGATCATTGGAATGCAAAAAGTTCGATCTCGCTATTCAAGCCCCGTGGTATGAGCGTGTCCATTTTGAAGATCCAGGAACTTTCTGTACGGGACATTCTTTGATGTAATCCCCTTTTCTCCAATGCTTTGGTACAATCTGTATCCCTATTATCTGTGTGCCTTGTATATGTCCCCCATGTACCCAAGTTTAGAAAGGGGATGACCCATAAAGCGATTTTTGAAGTTCCGTAGGTGCTCATTAATGCGTTTGCTCATGGGGCGTTTAGTGCGACCTACGTAGTATTTGCCACAGGGGCATTTTAGACAGTATATGACTCCTTGTGAGGAACATGTGATGAAGTCCATAATAGGGTATTCGTTTTGGTCTGTTTTAATTATTTTGTGTTTGCTAGTGAGCGAGTACCTGCAGACGTTGCACTTTTTGCAGGGGTAAAAGCCATGGAGATTTTTCGTGAATGGGGCAGATATGATTTTTGAAGTATGTGGGTTCCTAACTGATGGGGCGATAAGGTTGCCCAAATTATTGGCTTTCCTAAAAATAAATTTGGGTTGTGGTAGTAGTTTTCCTCCAAGAATTTTGTCATCCTTTAGGACGTCCCAGTGTTTTTTTTACTATTTTACGTAATAGATTTATATTCAAATTAAATTGTACAATAATTGGGATGTCTCCTAAGAGTTCATTGGATATAGGGTTTATTTCATCAGTTTCTGTATACTGATTTTTATCACGTAGCAACATAATTCTAGGGATTTTTTTAACCTGACTTTTAACTGTTTCCAGAAGAGGTGCCTGATATCCTTTTTCTAAGAATTTCTTAGTCAAAATACCAGCTTCCTCATCAAAGTCTTGTAGTTGGGAGCAATTGCGGTGTAGTCTCATATATTGGCTGCGAGGTATATTTAATAGCCAATTAGGTAGGTGGCAGCTATCATTTGGAATAAAGCTATTGGCTTCCGTTGGTTTGGAATAGGTCCTGGTATGGAGATCACCCTTATTAATATATATGTTGAGGTCCAAAAAATTAATTTGTTGTGTACTTGTATTGGAGGTAAATTCAAGATGAAAATCGTTTTTATTGATCTCCTCTGGGAATCGATTGAGTGAGTCTTGGTCGCCCGACCAGATGAAGAAAATGTCGTCTATGAACCATTGCCAGAGGACCAGGTTCACACGCAGCTCCTCCCCGGGGCAGATGGTAGACTCTTCCCACCTGCCCACATAGAGGTTAGCATATCATATATAATCCATGTGCCTTCTCTATCTAGGTTACAAAAAGGGCCATATCACCTCGCTTACTTCTCTTGTACCAACCTCCCATCCATTCTTAGGAGGTCCAGGGACACTGCCCTGCCAGCCAGGTACGGTCACTTATAACCAGGGGTGGATTAAGAGTAGCCAGGGCCCTGGGCAGTTTAGAAGGCGTGGGCCCCCCCCCAGGTACCACATGTATCACGTGACATGTCACATGATCTTCATTTGATCGATCATGTGATAGGTCATGTGAGTAACACACAGAAGTTCTGATCACATCTATAGACGGAAAATGGCGGAATTTTTTTTCCATTATGTACAACCCTATACATAACATAGAACTATATATAGCAGAACAGGGGTGGGAGATTAATGTTCCCAAGGGGCCACATGAGAGGCCATGACTGTTGTGGAGGCCGAACCAATAGGCTGAAATTAATTCTGCTCAATATTAATATTAACAAAATAATAAAAAAAGTATATTAATTGTATGACTTAATATTGAGCAGAATTAAGTATGCTGACATCACCCTATATACAGTATGAGTCCCCACATAACTCCCTATGCACAGTATAAGCCCCACATAGCTCCTTATATACAGTATGAGCCCCACGTAGCTCCCTATATACAGTTTGAGCCCCCAAATAGCCTCCTATATACAGTATTAGCCCCACATTGCCTCCTATATACAGTATGAGCCCCATATAGCTCCCTATATACAATATGAGCCCCACATAGCTCCCTATATACAGTATGAGCCCCCATAGCCTCCCTATATACATTATGAGCCCCCCACATAGCTCTTTATATACAGTATGACCCACACATAGCCTCCCTATATACAGTATAAGCCCCACATAGCCTCCTATATACAGTATCATTCCCCCACATAGCCTCGTATATACAGTATGAGCCCCTCACATAGCCTCCTATATACAGTATGAGCCCCTCACATAGCTCCTTATATGCAATATGAGCCCCAACATAGCCTCCTATATACAGTATGAGCCCCACATAGCCTCCCTATATACAGTATGAGCCCCACATAGCCTCCCTATATACAGTATGAGCCTCCCACATAGCCTCATATATGCAATATGAGCCCATCACATAGCTCCTTATATACAATATAAGCCCCAAAATAGCCTCATATATACAATATGAGCCCCCAAATAGCTCCTTATATACAATATGAGCCTGTACATAGCTCCCTTCTCTGATCGACTGTCGGTTCCACAGCCAGTTCAGAGAATGATCGAATCCCTCTCTGGGGGCGGCAAAATGCAGCCGCCAGGGAGACACCTCTGACCACTACATGAGGTGGCCCGAAGCCACCCCCCTGACGGCTGTACCCCGGTCACCTGCCCTTCCTCTTCCCCTAGGTACGGTCCTATACAGTCTATATGAGAATACATGACTGGTATCTATAATATAATCAGAGATGTGTCCGTCTGTTCGAAGCCTTTATAGACTATGCACGCAATGCGCCTGCGCAGTCTGGCCAGAGACAGAAGAACACATCAGACATTACAGGTGAGAGGCAGGAGGACGAGGATAAAGGATTGTGATGCCAGAGATCACGGTATGCGTAAGAGCTGACTGCATACTGCTATCTCCGGCGCCATTAGGACACATACCTCGATCTCCATTTTGTTGAAGACACTGTGCAAATTTGTCTTCAACAAAATGGCGCCAGAGATCGCAATTAGTGTTAAGCGAATTTGTTCGACATTTCAAATTCGGGTTCGTATTCGGGGTTGCGGCTTGTTCGCGCCAAAAAAATAGTCTCCGCCCATGAAGATCCCTGATTTTCCACGCTGTCACGCAAATAACTAATCGCAATATGTCCAGGCACGAACTCTGGCGCCACACTCCTCCAGCCTCTCCGGAGATCGAGGACGCGCTGCAAGGGGGAGGGGAAAAGGTGAGTCGGAGTGTTTTTTTGTTTTTTTTATGGATGGAAGAACAGCAGAACAGGCAGGATGGGGGAGCATATACCAGGATGGGAGATCTGGATGGGGGAGCATATACCAGGATGGAGGAGCATGTACCAGGATGGGAGACCTGGATGTGGAAGCATGAACCAGGATGGGGGACCTGGATAAGGGGACCATATACCAGGATGGGGGGGAGCATGTACCAGGATGGGGGACCTGGATGTGGGAGCATGGACCAGGATGGGGGACCCGGATAAGGGAGCCATATACCAGGATGGTGAAGAGCATGTACCAGGATGGGGGACCTGTATAAAGGGACCATATCCCAGGATGGGGGGAGCATATACCAGGATGGGGGACCTGGATGTGGGAGCATGGACCAGGATGGGGGACCCAGATAAGGGGACCATATACCAGGATGGTGGGGAGCATGTACCAGGATGGGGGACCTGGATAAAGGGACCATATACCAGGATGGGGGGAGCATATACCAGGATGGGGGACCTGGATGTGGGAGCATGGACCAGGATGGGGGACTCAGATAAGGGGACCATATACCAGGATGGGGGGAGCATATACCAGGATGGGAGACTCAGATGGAGGAGCATATACCAGGATGGGGGAGCATACACCGGGATGGGGGAGCATTCGGTTTCAGTCATGGGATCTGGTCCGGCGCCGCTTCAGTCATTGCTTTGAGAATACAGAGAAGTTGATGTAACCCCGGCCCTGATTGACAGCCGGCCTCAATGTAGAGCCACTGTCAGTCAGTGCTGGGGGCGCAGTTATAGGGCACGCTCTGTATGCTCAGTGGTGACCGAACTGGCACGTCCCGCCCCCATGACTGAAACAGATTGCTGGCGAGGAGAATAAAGTTCATTTTCTCCCCGCTGCATTCAGCTGCTGGGCAGCATAATAACGTTGTTAACCTGTAGATTAACTGTTATATATGCAGGTTAATAGCTTTATTTCTGATGAAAGGATCCCTTTAATTCTGTAGCACAATATTTCAATGAAATGGTGCCGGAGTCAGTGCATGCGCATAGCACGCTATCCGGCACCATTTTATTGAAGACACTGTATGCAAATTCGCATACAGTGTCATAAAAAAAAAAAGGCGCCGTAAATGTACTAAGAAAAAAGCTCGCCACCCAGGTGTAGAATGAGTTCAATAGCTGGTACGATATACTGTCGTACAGACATCAGATGTTATATACTATACACATTGTTATACCCCATCTGGCGTCTGTACCACAGTATACCATACACTAATCTGTATACTGGATGTGATATATTATGTACAGGGATATACACTGTACAGATCACACCTGGACCTGCACACAGGACCTCACATATCATATATGGAGCAGTATAGTATGTGATGTCCTGTAGGTTCAGGGTTGATCAGTCAATGTAGGATCCTGTCTGCTGATGCCTGTGGACGCTCTGCTGGGGCTCACTGTGATTTATTGCAGGACTCTGAATTTTCCTGCAGATCTGGTGACGCTTGAGCCAATGACCCAGAGTGACCTGATCTGCAGCAAAGATCAGAGTCCTTGCAATAAGTCACACAGAGCCCCAGCAGAGCAGCCACTGACCTGACACTATGGAATCCTGTGTGCACTTATCAGGAGGGGAGCAGGGTCCTGCAGCCCCCTCCTCACTCCAGACATCCTGCCCTCGGCCCAACCTGATTTACCGCCATCCACTGAGGTCCAATGCACGAGCTCCTCTCCGGCAGGATGATGTAGCTCCAGGCACCGCTGTGTGACGTCAGTCCTGGAGACGCAGCCAGTGCAGTGCAGGGGGCATGTCTGCCTCCCTGTGATGCGACTGGCCGGCGTCTAACAGCATGTAGGTACAGTGCGGTCCCCCTGCCTCTGCCCTGCAGGAAACATTATAATGAGGGCAATCTGGCCATGGGCCCCACAGAGCCTCGGGCCCCGGGTGGTAGTCCAGATCATCCTCATTATAATCCGCCTATGCTTATAACCACCAGGTTTTCATCACCTATTTCTGATCTTACCCTTGTGTTCTTTCCTGTAGCATTTCCTCCTTTGGATCCACAGCGCCCTACGGGACCGTTTTATCACATTGAATACCTAGACCCTCCCCAGGTACAAACACGGAATCCCGATTCAACTATTTTGTAAGACAACCTAAAACCTAACCCACCCTCTTCTTTTTCATTCAAGGTGTATCACCACCTCAAACTAAACTGACCTCTATGTGACCCATCTACCAACTGCTTCTAATACCAATTTGATCTAAAACAGGACTCCCTGGAATCAGGACCATCTTCTACATCCCCTCTTCGTATCTTATTTTACTATTTTATTCCCCATTGTATGTCATTTTATTCTAATAAAATATACTTTTTATCTTACCACTTCTTACCTCTTCTTGCAATCTCGTAGTCCAGCGCAAATGACCTTATTCGTCTCCTATGTTGATTTACATGACATTTTTTTAAATATGATTCTTAATTGTGTGTGTGCACTTCTGGTTCAAAGTGCCACCATTAACTATTGGTTGTTAAATAAACATTTTTTATTCATTCAATTTCAGTTTTGAGTTTGTTTCATGACCATAATTTCAGTTTTTTTCTTCCTTAGGCATATGTATTCTTTCCAAATGGTCTGCCATTCTAGGGTCTAGGCAGATATATGTCAATAATATTTCTTTGAAGCTTATTATGCTACCTGACAAGCATATATTACTGTATTGACATATATTCTGAGTCCAGTACGTGTCTTAACAATACCTTGGTTCATGACAAGTGAGAGTGCAATCAACCTCAGCGACAGCATTGAGAAATATCTTGCCGCCTTGTTGCCCCGTCGGTCGTCTCCACCATGAGATAGACTTGCTGCACACCTTTCTGCGCATCTGTAGTTTGTGTGCCGCTCGCATTTCACTCCTACAAAATTCCTTCTTCATTTGTTAACAATGTACAGATACAGTTCGGAGGAGTGTGTTTTCATTGTGAAAACTTATTGGAAAACTGTGTCCTTAAAGAGGTGCCCAATTGAGTTTTTAAAGAAGTTTGAAGGTCCAAATCTGCCAACCTAATCCGTGTATTCTGTTATTGGTGAATAAGCTGGAACGTACACTGGATAAACATGATGGAGGATGTCCGAAAATGTCTGAGGAATCAATTCAAGATGTGAAACAACGACTTCTGGCATCTCCACATAAATCGTTGTACAGACTTTCACAGGAGACAGGCATGTCGTTACCCACATGTCAACGAGCTGCCAAGAAAGGTCATGTTTGTCCGTACAGAGTCACTGTCATTCGGAATAGAAAGGGTCCGATCAAGAGAAAATAATTTGTTATTGCCGGTATTTTTCCTTTAGGGCCATTTGAAGGGTTGGGTGTAAATTAACAAGCCACGAACATTACAGGCCTCCGAGACAGCATAGAGCGAGAAATTCAGGCTATGACCCCAGACATCCTGCAGTATACACTTAACAATATGGAATTGTGCGAGAAGGCTTGCTTGGATGTGAACGGTGGACATTATCAACAACTGCTTTAAAACAACAGTCCAAATTTCAGTATGATAGATCATCTCTTTTAGAAGTTACAGCAATTTTCTGGTTAAAGTAACGAGTGAATCCCCTTGTACTATCTTGATAAAACAGTGAAAAAGAAGGCATGAAAACGACTGCTGTGCCTATGCAGAGCTCTGAATTATATCTACTTCATTACAAGATTTATATGATAAGTCAGATACAATTTGTGCAGGGTGGACATTCCTCGTAATGGTATTCTAATTGTTATTTTCTCATTGATTTTCTAGCTGTTGGACCTGTTAGGATAACTGACTCAAACAAAGAATTTGATGAATTCTTTAACAGTCTGGTGGCCACCGGAGGTGGTGATTGTCCAGAGTTGGCCATGCAAGGACTTAAGCTGGCATTGGAAAACTCCCCACACAATTCTCTCATCCTGGTGCTAACAGATGCGTCTGCTCTGGACTACTGGGATACAGACCTCATAAACCATATCTACTTACTAATAGCATTCTCAAGATCTCAGGTACAATAATAATATAGTATTACATTGTCTATAGCAATAGATTTGATCTGTCTTTATAAAACTAAATTACAATCCTTGCTCAGATAAGTAGAAGTGTATTAGATATAGTGAAGTTAAGAATGTTGTACATGAGCTTCTATCCTCAGTTTGTTTTGTAAATATTCGTTTTCTTCATGTGTGGGTGGGCTTTTCTTTTAGCTTTGATCAGTTAGCTGACCCTCCTCTCCAATGCCCATCTTCCCTCTCATAACATGGGTCTCACACATAGGATGATGTATATAGACCATCCCTTCTCTCTCCTCTTTTCTGTGCCTTTATTAAAAGTATTGTACATGGATTAGAAACATATGACTACTTTCATTCATAAACAGTGACATTTCTGTCCATAAGCTGTGTCTGGTTCAATGGAGCTAAGATGTAATACATGACCCAACCTATAGGCAAGTGTGGTGTTGTTTCTGGAAGAAAGCTGCCTAATTTTTCCAATTTTGTAAAATTCTTTTCAAACATCAGCTGAGGGTGGATTGTCATTGTGGACTTCCGACCACTAAAAATGGGCGGAATTTAAATGTATAGATGATTTTTTATAGTAGAAGAATAAAGATCAGCGATAAAGACAGAAATTATAAGGGTATAAAAATTTGGGGCTTCTATAATTTAATAAATTATGTTTATAAAAGTCTTTAAATATTTTTATTTTCAGGTTTTCTTCCTTATAACCGGCCTCTGCGGATCCATAAATAGTCCAGATTTCCTTATCTATAGAGATATTTCTGCTGCCAGTTTTGGACATGTTTTTCAAGTTTCTTTGTCAGACCTGAATAAAGTAAGTCATCAACTTATGAGTTATATTCGGTATGGGTCATTTAGGACCTGTTCACATGTCCATTCAGACATTCCGTTTGTCCATTCCATTTTAGGAACAAATGAGATAAGTGATCAGTTGCATCAGTTATCCAAATGGAAACAGAGGGGCCACATTAATTATTATGGGGTCCATTTGTTATCTGTTTTTTAGAATGGAAAACAAAGTCCTGCACTGTGTGTACAATATTGGAAGCACTGACAGTGCTTTCTTCTCTGGACCCAATAATCATTTGACCCGAATTATTAAAGTATGTGTAAAATATGTTAAAATATGTTAAAATGCCTCCCAACAGGTCTTGGGGAAAATGGGGGAAAATGGCTTGAACTGGTTATTACACATTGTGATTGTCCAAAAATTTGTAACATACATGTAAAATATGTGTAACACAAAAACCTAATTGCATGTTCCCTTTAAGCCTCATTCAGACATCTGTGTATAATGGTCGGTGTGTTGACAATAATGCACAGACTGACAGTGGGTCTCCTGACCCAAACATGACAGCTTCATAGGCATGTACAAGAGTGTCAAGTATAGGACAGGATACCCGAGACCAGTCGTGTAAGGACTGTGATACACGGATGTCTGAATGAGACTTTAAAATCTTCTGCTGCCTAGGCCACATTAACATGTTCAGTATTTGGTCAATATTTTACCTGAGTATCTGTAAGCCAAAACCAGGAGAGGAACAAGCAGAGGAAAATTATAATAGAAACACATCACCACTTCTGCATTTTTCACCCACTCCTGGTTTTGGCTTACAAATACTCATGTAAAATACTGACCAAATACTGAGCGTGTAAACATGACCTTATACAAAGTTGACTTCACCATATACTGTGGCTCATTTTCAGGTCTTTCACTACTTGGACCTCACCCTTTCAAGACCATTAAACAGCTTTGTGCGCCTCTTCTCTGGGGAGTATAGTGATGGATATAATTCTGGAAACTTTACTGTAGAAGACAATTTTACGTCCTTAATAATAACCACAGATGGGGTGATCTATTCCATACAAATACTGGGACCTGACTGTAAGTACCCTAATTATGGACTTATAAAAATGCTACAACACATGTACAACACCATGGAATTATGGTGCTTTAGAAGTAAATAATAATAAAAATAATAATAATGTAGAGACAGAGACCCTGATTCCAGCAATGTGTCTCTTAGTGTGTTGTTTGCTGTAGTTTTGATAAAATCACTGTGCATTTTGCTGCTCACCGATGGGATACCATAAACCTCTTGAGAGATTCCCTTTTAAGATTTGGCTGGGGCTATAGCCAGAGATGAGACTAGTCCAGCACCACCCTTGATTGGGTTTTCCCAGTGCTGCTAGAGGTGATTGACAGATCTCTACCTGTGTACAAACATGTCAAACTCGGAGAACAGGGAGTTATGTTGGTATAAAATACATTTTATTTAATATATGTACAACAAATGTGGTCAAGAAACAGTACAAATAGAATAGAACGACAGAGAAGAATAAATTGGCCCAGCTGAAAAACACCCTGGGTAAAACCGTCTGCAGAAAGTGCAGTGCAGGTAGATGGATGCTGGGTTGGCCTATGCACTAAATAGTCATTATATCTGAGGACAATGCCAACAAAGTTACAAGAATAAAGATATTGAGAAGCATAGGCTTTACCAGACAAGTGTGGAGGTGTACCAGATCATAGAGGCGAGCAAGGGGTGACCTCGACGAGCGTTTTGCAACGCTATCCGGTGCTTTCTCAAGAGGCAAGAGTACAAACATGGAAGAAACCTGTCAATCACTTTGTGTGGTGCAGGGAGACCAACCAGGGGAGGTGCCGACTTGTCTCTACTCTAGCTATGGTCACCAGCCAAATCTTTAAATAATTTTTTATCTGAAATGACAAGTGATTCAGAGAAAAATATACCTGGCTGCAATCGTGCAGCCATGCTCAGATTCACACATTTTCCTGTGTGGACAACAAGAATCAGCTGACAGATCCCCTTTAAGGCACACTGTACAACACTTATCTCAGGATTCACTCCTTTTATCAATGATATACAAGTTCTCTCAAGAGTACCTACATCCTTTTAGTTCCACTATGTGACAGGCCTGGAGATCAGTGGGAATCCAAGCCCTGAGAGTCCAGAAAACACTTTTCACATCTATGCTCCATGCGCACAACACAGAGAATTGTCCGGGCTCATAGACTTTCTATTGAGCCTGTGCATCACTTTGTGTGCCACTTTTGCAGAAGCTCAGCACTTCTCCTTTCTCGGCACAGGTGACAAGTGTTTTGAGAGATCAGTGGGGGGTTTAAGGCCCTGGATTCATTCCGATTTGCAGGTCTGTCACATGTTAGAAATTTAAAAAAAAAAGTGTAGGTATTCTTAAAATCAATTTAAATCAAACAGCTGGAAAAGATCTTTTAGGAACTTCTTAATCGATGACTACTACCTTTAAGACATTCCTGACAAATCTGTTGTGGTCTGAATCCTGAGATAAGTGCCTCATGTTGTCCCGCATATTTTAAAGGGAATCTGTCGCAAGGTTTTTGCTTCCCCATCTAATAGCAGCATGATGTAGGAGCAGAAACGCTGATTCCAGCGATGTGTCACCTACTGGGCTGCTTGCTGCAGTTTTGATAAAATCACTGTTTTCTCTTCTGCAGATCTAGCAGTTCTCTGAATGCTGAGCTGTGTATAACCCCACCCACCTCACTGATTGACAGCTTTCTGTCTACACTGTGCATAGGCAGAAATACGCCAATGAGTGGTAGGGGTGGAGTTATGCAGAGCTCATGAATATGGAGAACTATATGGCAGTGATAATCTCCTGCTGATAAATAAGTATCAAAACTATAGTAAGCAGCCCAGTAAGTGGCACATCGCTAGAATCAGGTTCTCTGCCTCTGCATGATATTGATCTCAGATTAGGTGTCAAAAACTTGGATTCCCTTTAATCTGCTTTATATTGTGATTGGAATACGAGCATCTCCTAATTGCTAAGGCTACATTTGGGGTTGCATTATGATGGTAGCACTAATCCACATAGTTTCATTCACTTTTCTCTTAAAGTACAGTATATTAATATGCTATAATGTGTAAATGTTATGGTGTATTAGGTGCTGATTGTGCACCTTTGAGTGCTTGTGTGGTACCCTGCTGTGCATTGGTGCCACAGAACCCAGAAGGGTGCATGGATGGACTTCTCCACAAGAGGCCCTCACACCTTCACACACCTCCACCCTACCACCTCAGACCAGCACAGGGAGCCCTTTATGGATATATAAAGGGAGAGTGGAGCTAGGCAGCTCAGTTAGTCAGAGTTTAGTGTTTGGAGTCAGACAGAGAGAGTCTGAGAGCGTGCTGACGCTCAGAGAGCAGCGAAGAGGCAGCAAGCTGGCTGCTGTGCTTAGGCGAGCCAAGGCCTACAGCACGTGTGAAGGCCTAGTGAGGGCCCTGAGTATGGCCGAAGGCGAGAGGAGAAGGAAGAAGTAGCGAGGGGGCAGAGGAGCATACAAGGCTCACCCCGATATATATACCGGACACCGGGTCCGCGCCTACAGGGACCCTTAATACCCAGTAGGAACCACCGGAACCCCTGGAGGACTACAGGTCCCAGGTTCACCAAATGCTGATTGCAGTACCAGGGCTAGGAGTCACGGAGGCCCCAGCGTCCAGGGAGAGTGATCTCCAAAGAGAAGGCCCTACCACCAGGTCAGCAGGTGCAAGGAGAGACAGTAACCAAGCTAGGCCTAGTTCCAGGCAGGCCAGAAGCTTAGAGAGTAAAGCCATGGATCAGGAGGCCCTATACCCACTCACTGGGGAGAGTCCAAAAGTGCGCCCTTCATCCGGAGTACCCTGGACCGTGCCTGCAACATCACCAGTAAAGGTACTGAAGCTTACCCCCGTGTGAGTGTCCATCCTTTCCTCCGGGACCGTCCTGCCATCTCTCCCCTGCACCACCATCCATTACACCCCACACTGCCCTGGAAGAAGAGGGGCGTAACCGTGAGAATCGGAGAGGCGTAACCGCTGGAAGCGCGCGAAGCCCAGGACACGCCCCGCCCCTGACGTCGAACCAGGAAGCGTCAGGTCCTGGAAGGAGCCCAGAGGATGCTCTGATGTCAGACGCGAGCGACGCAAGGTCCTGGAAGAATACCGTCGCCCGCGGAGCTGCGGCCTACCTGATAAGAAGTGAAGAAGGTAGGCTCCGGTTCACTAGGGGGGCGCAACCATGGCCGACGACGAGCAAGCCGCCGGAGCACCGTTTAACGCTCCTGATGCCCAACCTGCACCCGGCGCTGCACAGGCCAGAGCGGTCGCTCCACCAGCAGGGGTCATGACCCTGTTGATACCCATGGCCCTGCCGTATATCCCTGGAGCGAAGTGGCTCCCCCAGTATAATGGCAAGCTGGACACCCTGTCTGGATTCAAGAGAAATATATGCGGCGTGCTGGACATGTATTCTATGACCGGTAAACAGAGAGCTGCCGTTGTGCTGGGACAATTGACTGGTGCCGCAGAGCGGTAAGTTGAAACCTGACCAGCCCCAGAGTAGGAATCAGTATCCATCATCATTAAGAGACTGAAAACTGTGTTTTAAAACCGCACTGAGACAGATCTCTGGATGAGGTTCTACCACTGTGTCCAGAAACCTGAGGACAGTGTCCGGGACTACGCCTGGCACTTACAGGAAACCCTGCGGGCCCTGAAACAGGTTAGTCCAGCCAGCATACAGAATGAAAATAAAATGCTGACGGAATAGTACATCCGGGGGTTGAGGTCCCAGGAGGAGAGCAGAACTGTACGGTGGTGGGCCTTAGATCATCCAGATGCCACCTTTGACACCCTTAAGGACATGACTATAAAGGGTCTGCAGCCCCTGGAAACATAAGATACTGCTATCCAACGTTACCAGGGTGGGGCCACCCCAGTGCCCGCTGCGCCCACTGCTCCTTCATTATCGGCTGAAACAAAGATGCAAACAGTGGCTCCTAGCGAGCAGGAAAGCCTACGCTCTGAAGTGCGCCAGTTAAGTAAAACCCTGGCCACCGTCCTGAGCACCCTTCAGCTACAGACAGAGCCTGAGCCAGAAGGAAGGATCCTACTCACCGACAGCCCTGAGGATGTCCCCTGGATGAGGAGAAGAAGGAGGACAACGCCACCCCGTAGGAGGACCACGCCACCCCGGAGGAGGATAACGCCACCCCGTGGGAGGACCAACGACCAATATCACCCTCCAGGAGAATTCATCTGCTACCGCAGCCAGAAGGCAGGCCACACAGCACGGAACAGTCCTTTAAACGAGCAAACCCTGGGGCCGAGGGCCGACACCCAGGAGTAGACCCATCAGGCCCATCAAACTGGTACCATCGGTTCGTGAGAGGAAGACCTTTCCTGTCCATTGTGCTGGATAGCATCGCGACACCTGCCCTGCTGGACACTGGATCTCAGTTAACCATCATGCCTGATGTCCTCTACAACAGGTTCTGGTCCGTAGACTAACTTCACCCGCCAGCTCCAAACCTTTGCGTCTATGCCTCCAATGGCCTTCCCCTTAACCTAGTCGGGGTTAAGGATGTGGCAGTAAAGGTAGGAAGAGTGGAACTGAAGGACCAGGGACTAATTGTAGTAGAGACTAATCCTGAAGATACAGACTTGTACATGATACTTGGTACTAATGTTGTTGGTAACTGTTTGGGAGAAGTGTTATTCTTGCTCCAACAGATGGCTGACACTGCCAAGCCAGGGCAGAGGAGGGTGCTCCAGAAAGAGATCCGAGCACTTATGTACCAGCAACAGGTAAAGTTAACAGCTGGTGAAATTGGTAATGTACGGGTGACAGACCCGATACCCATTGTGATTCCCCCGATGAGTGAAATGTTGATTTGGTGTAGGGCAGCAATAGGTCTCAAAGGACAGAACTACCAGGCAGTAGTAGAGCCTATTATCTCAGAACACAGACCTACACTCTTAACTGCCAGAGGGGTGGTTGATGTACGCAATGGGAGGGTACCCGTACGTCTCCTAAATTGTGGGGAGGATGAAGTTAAGCTATCAAGATACGCCACTGTTGCCAGGTTGTATACTGTGGATAACAACGCCATACACACAGTGGAATCCTTGACTCCACCAGATACAGTGGAAGACAATGACTCCAAAACTCAGTTGGAGGATTGGTGTCAACAGCTCCATGTTGGGACTGGCGCCACTCCTGGCCATCAAAAACAAGGAGTGTACAGGGTGGTCCCGGAATACGAACAGGTATTCAGCAAACACCCACTTGATTTTGGGAGGATTAAAGGGGTACAACACCATATACCCACAGGTGACCATCCACCCATCAAAGAACGTTAAAGGCCCATACCACCAGCACACTACAAGAAAGCGAAGGAAATGTTGCATGACATGAGGAAGGAAGGGGTAATAAGAGATAGCTGTAGCCCCTGGGCAGCTCTCCTGGTCCTGGTCAGGAAAAAGGATGGAAGTATGAGAATGTGTGTAGATTACAGACAGGTAAACCGCATAACACACAAGGATGCATACCCTTTGCCCCCTATAGAGGAATCCCTGGCTGCACTAAAGTCTGCAAATTACTTCTCTACCCTTGACCTCACTAGTGGGTACTGGCAAGTAGCAGTTGCTGAGGAGGACCGGGAGAAGACGGCCTTCACTACCCCGATGGGACTTTGCGATTTCAACAATATGCCGTTCCACCCCTGGAATGTTCCAGAGATTGATGAAGTGCTGTTTGGGACACCGTAACTTCGAGACCGTGCTGCTATACCTGGATGACGTGATAGTGTACTCCAAGACGTATGAGCACCATTTGAAGCACCTGGCGGAGGTATTTGAGTCGTTGTCCTGGTATGGGATGAAATTGAAGCCTTCCAAGTGCCACCTGCTCAAACGGAAGGTTCAGTACCTGGGGCACATCGTCAGTCCAGAAGGAGTAGCACCTGACCCGGAGAAGGTCACTGCCATCCAGAAATGGCCGGAGCCGAAGAATCTCAAGGAGGTACGTCAGTTCCTGGGACTGGTCGGGTATTACCGGAGATTTGTAAAGGATTACACCAAGAAGGCAGCGCCTTTGCAAGATCTCCTGGTAGGACAGTCCAACAGAGGCAAGAACCCTCCCTTCCAGTGGGGTGAAGGGCAGGTTGAATCCTTTGCAGTGATGAAAGAGATCCTGACCAGCGAAGAAATCCTGGCCTACCCTGACTACAGCCAACCTTTCCTGCTGTACACTGATGCCAGCAATGAGGGACTAGGAGCTGTGTTGAGTCAGAAGCAGTATGGCAAAGAGAAGGTGATTGTATATGCCAGCAGGAAGCTTCGTCCGATCGAGAGGAATCCAGAAAACTATAGCTCCTTCAAGTTGGAGCTCCTGGCCTTGGTCTGGGCCATCACTGAACGATTCAAGCACTACTTGGCCTCCAGTAAGTTCACGGCTTACACTGACAACAACACCTTGACACATCTAAAGACAGCCAAGCTGGGAGCCATGGAACAGCGTCGGATGGTCCGACTGTCAAACTATCAGTTCACCATCAAAAACCGGGCAGGCCACAAGAACGCCAACACCGATGCCCTATCCAGAATGCCTCACCAGTCGGACACTGAAGAAGTGGATGACCTGGAGAAGATTGAGCTACCTGCCTTCCACAGAAATGGGATGGTCCACGAGCAGCGCACCTCCAGGAGGTATCGTGGGAAGACACTAAACCCGTTACCTCATCACAGTTGGAAGGAGACCCAGGACAGCGACCCGGTTGTCAGCCATATCAAAGAATTGATAACCCAGGAAGGTTCGTCCCTGGAGAAGGATGCTTCTCCACAAGCCAATCAACTGTGGAATGAGAGAAGCCGGCTGTTCATCTATAGAGAGAAGCTGTGCCGAAGGTACGTCAACCCTAGGACCCATGAGATGGTATGGCAGATCATAGTGCCCAGGACAGACATCCAGATGGTATTGGAGGCCTACCACGATCAAGCAGGGCACTTTGGCTGGAAGAAGCTGGAAACCCTCCTGAAGAATTGGTTTTATTGGGTTGGAATGCGGAGTTCCATAGAGAGGTGGTGCCGGGATTGTGGACCCTGTAGCCTCAGAAGAAAAGACTACAGAAGCCAGAAGGCACCCCTGCAGTCCATCAAGACAACCCAGCCCCTGGAGATCGTCGCTCTAGACCACGTCAAGCTGTCACCCAGCAGGTCAGGCTACTCATATGCCCTGACCATGGTGAATCACTACTCCCGGTTCCTGGTGGTAGCCCCCGTCAAGGATCTGACGGCAGAAACTGCAGCAAGGACGTTTCAAGCATACTTCTGCAGGCCCCATGGATACCCGGATAAGGTGCTGACGGATCAAGGCCCTGCCTTTGAAGCCGAGCTGTTCAAGGAGTTTTGCCATCTGTACGAGTGTAAGAAGATCCGGACTACACCGTACCACCCCCAAACCAATGGGTTATGTGAAAAGATGAATAACATAGTCATCGACCTGTTGAAGACCTTACCTCTAGAAGAAAGAAACCAGTGGCCAGACAAACTACCTGACCTGGTAGATCTGTACAATCACATACCTGTGAGTTCCACCAATTGTACTCCAGCGTACCTCATGAGAGCAAGACCCGGAAAGTTGCCCATGGACCTGGAGCTTGGAGTGGTAGAGCCAGAAGCAGATATGTCCACTGAAGACTAGGATGTGATCCGACAGGAGCAGTACAAGAGAGTACAGGCCTGTGTCGAAGACAGTCTAAGTAGGGTGAGAGATAAGCAGGAAGCACAGTACAACAAGAGTGCACTAGCCGAACCCTTGACACCTGGAGAAGTTGTGCTGAAACGAAAGAGAAGAAGCCACAAGCTTGACGACCAGTGGGAAAGGAAACCTTACACTGTGTTGAATTCCAGATTTAACAATAGGAAAACCTGTCTAATTATCAAAGACGGAGGAAGAACAACTGCAACGGTATCAAGAGACCATCTGAAGTTGTACCCAAGTACGCTGAAGCCCCAGGAGGAAGTGCCTCTCACCGTACCGGAGGAGCCTAAAGAAGAAGTACTCCATACTGACTTAGGAGATTTCCCGGCAGATTGGCCTCAACTGGATGGAGCGGTAATAGTACCTGTTATACACTTCTACCAACAGCCAGAAGACTCTCCACTGGAAGTAAGACCTGTAAGTGCCCCGGAAGAGCCTGCCCAGGAAGAATCCCCAGAAGAATGATCACCGGTAGAAGCAGAGCCAGAAGGCCCAGTAACCAGTGTACTTGCCAGTTCCGTAGAGAGGTTAAGGCAGTCTTGCAGTCCACCAACACATAGAGCGGAAAATAGCGCAAGCATCCACACTACACGCATCCCCGTACTGCATAGGTCATCGCGTAGCACAAAAGGCCAGACCCCTGTCGGAGGCTGAGGACTGTGAGCAGCCCAAAAACTGTCATCTACATAGTTGCACTCCCTGGAGTGCCCCTTAAGTGACCACGGAACAAAAACCCGTTTGGTGCGGCCGAAGACGTGGTCCAGCACCTGGATCACTTAGGCCCTGTAGCCACGCCCAGGGCCTACGTTGAGGGTTTTCAGGTGGGTCCCTCATGTTCCTCCATCGGTGAAATGGACACCAGGCTACGGGACTTGCTGTAACTGAATTATTGTATTATAATGTTACCTGTAACGTTCAAGAAAAGTGCCTCCCATAAAGGTAAGAAATGTTATTGTTAACCTGTTTTGCAAAAAAAATGCTTCGGTCCAGGAGTACTGAGTTTTACTAGGGGGGGATGTGGCGCCCTGCTGTGCATTGGTGCCACAGAACCCAGAAGGGTGCATGGATGGACTTCTCCACAAGAGGCCCTCACACATTCACACACCTCCACCCTACCACCTCAGACCAGCAGAGGGAGCCCGTTAGGGATATATAAAGGGAGGGTGGAGCTAAGCAGCTCAGTTAGTCAGAGTTTAGTGTTTGGAGTCAGACAGAGAGAGTCTGAGAGCGTGCTGACGCTCAGAGAGCAGCGGAGAGGCAGCAAGCTGGCTGCTGTGCTTAGGCAAGCCAAGGCCTACAGCACGTGTGAAGGCCTAGTGAGGGCCCTGAGTGTGGCCGAAGGCGAGAGGAGAAGGAAGAAGTAGTGAGGGGGCAGAGGAGCATACCAGGCTCAAACCGATATATATACCGGACACCGGGTCCGCGCCTACAGTGACCCTTAATACCCAGTAGGACCCACCGGAACCCCTGGATGACTACAGGTCCCAGGTTCACCAAATGCTGATTGCAGTACCAGGGCTAGGAGTCACGGAGGCCCCAGCGTCCAGGGAGAATGATCTCCAAAGAGAAGGCCCTACCACCAGGTCAGCAGGTGCAAGGAGAGACAGGAACCAAGTAGGCCTAGTTCCAGGTAGGCCAGAAGATTAGAGAGTAAAGCCACGGATCAGGAGGCCCTATACCCGCTCATTGGGGAGAGTCCAAAAGTGCGCCCTTCATCCGGAGTACCCTGGACCGTGCCTGCAACATCACCAGTAAAGGTACTGAAGCTTACCCAAGTGTGAGTGTCCGTCTTTCCTCCGGGACCGTCCTGCCATATCTCCCCTGCACCACCATCCATTACACCCCACACTGCCCTGGAGCAAGCTCTACCTGTGGAGAGCCACACCATCCCTGCTGCCGTAACACCAGCTCCAGAGGAATGCTCCGCAGCGGCGACTCCCTTTGGCCGCATTCCACAGGTGGCGTCATGAACACTTTCCCAAATCCCCCAATATTTTACCATTTTTACTGACCGCCCTGGGTCACGGACCGGGCCAGCTACCATGATATCCCCCACCGGCAAACGCAGAGGCCCGGCTGCCGAGTACCCCACGGCCCAGGGGGCGCGTCACTTGGTTACCAGGAGTGGTAGGCAAGAATATGCTGCTGCCCCATTGTGCCCTGTCATGGACGCTCGCAGTGAGAATTATGGGTTTCTCACCTGTAAGTTAACAAGTAGAGTTAGAAGGTGATAATGTGAAAATCAGTCAGGGGATCAGGCTTGGAGATGGAGTAGTAATGCAGACTGAGCTGATTCTGTAAAAAAATTTAACTTTCCTCCAGAACTGATAAGAAAGTCTGTTATGGAGCCCAGGGGCAGAGTGCAATGTGGTGTCAATTTGACATGTGATATTTGTGTGCATTGGTTGGTCTAGGGTTTCTTTATCAGAGTATGGTGGTATGCAAGTGACGCGCTCCCTGGGCCGTGGGGTACCCGGAGCCGGGCCGGTAGATGCTGGGGGTTGTAGTCACTGTGGCGGTGACCCGGTCCGTGACCCAGGGCGGTCAATCCAGGGGTAGTCTATGTATAAAGGTGTTTAATGTCCGACTACGCCACCTGTGGAATGCGGTCAATAGGAACTGCCGCTGCGGAACAGTCCTCTGAATCTGGTGGTATAGCAGCTAAGATAGTGTAACTCCCCACAGGAAGAGTGTAGCTCCAGGGCAGCGAGTGTAGATGATGGTGGTTATGGTGCAGGTCGTCAGTAATAACACGGAGTCAGATAGTGCAGTCCCAGGGTCTTTACTCACGATTATAGCAGTTCCAGTAACAGGCGCCAGTGCAAGGCCCACGGCGTCCTGTGTTCAAGCAGTGAGGGGTTCAGCCGACCCTCAGGTAACTCCGGAGCATTTTACAGGACCCCCTTCTGTGTGTCCTCTCTCTGGCCTGCTCCCTGCACCTCACACACAGTGACACTTCTATCCGGTATCCTCGGGCCTTGGCGGGCGACGTGTGTTCCGTCCCCTGGGTCCTATGCGGCTACCTTCTTAGTGCACTGGTGTGGACTTGTGGCTAGTGTTGAGCCACCCCCGTAGTGTTCGAGTTCGGTTCGGTTCGTCGAACACCCGTATGTTCGTCTAACTGTTCGTCGAACACCTTCGAACACCGTTAAAACCAATGGCAGGCAAACAAAAACACATAGAAACACATAGAAAACACATAGAAAACACTTCAAAGGTGTCCAAAAGCTGAAAAACTGCTCAGAAGACACAACTAACACATGGAAAAGTGACAAGTACATATAGTCATGCGAAAAGAAAAGAGGTGGAGGAGTAAAAGGAGGGGGAGACACAGATATAGGCATGTCATGCCCTTCTAAAATCAAGAAAGGCTGGAGTAAAAATCTAAAATCTGCCTACCAACACCCAGACGTCGTGACAAGAAAATTAAAAAAATAAATATCTTTAGGTAGAATGGCGGTTCCATTCAGAACACTTTCCTTACAAGAAGCAGTGGTATCCCTGTTGTGAGTTGTGCCAAAAATGGAACCCAATACATTCGGACTAATCCACCATTTGTCATATCCAAGGGGCAGGTCAGTAAACGACAACATTGACGCGGAACCAAGTACAGTAGTATAAACTGTACATCCTTTGACAAGGCAATCAGGTGGATCAAGAAGTTGGGAAGGGTCACCCTAATGGCCAAAACAGACATTGATGCGGTGTTCCGGTTACTTACTACCTGTGCCTCCGAATAGTGTCCACCTATTGGGCTGCTTCTGGGAAGGAGCATACTATATAGATCACTGTTTGCCCTTGGGGTGCTCCAGATCCTGCTCACTAGTTGAGGCGTTTAGTTGCTTCCTCGAATGGGTTGTAATGGACGTTTCTAAGGGGGCACATATTATCCATTACCTCGACAACTTCTTATGCCTGGGCCCAAAAGATTCGCCACAGTGTGAATACACGCGGTAGTCCACCTGTGAGAAGGAGAGAGCTGGAGGGAGAGCGGACACCACAGAGCCGAGGGGTTAGATGGAGAACGGAAGAAGGAAAGAGGGCGAGGGAGGTAAGGGAGTACAGTGGAAGGCCGACCTGAGCTCCCCCACGTTCCTGCTGGGCGGGGAACAGTCCTGGGAAGAAAAGCCGCTTGCGCATCCCTTTGAGGTTAAGGGCGCGAGCGGTCAGAGGGACTACGCTGGAGTGCAAAGCCGACACGGCCAGTCTGTTTCTGCCCATGCGACCTCCGTGTCGCCGGGTTTGTGCCAGAGCCGCGGTGGACCCTGACGGCCCGCCCCCCTCTCCCAATACTGGTGCCTGTCCGCTGGTGGGTCAAGCCCCCCCGCGGTGGGGGGGGAGTAACATCTGCAGAAGAAAGACCATCTTCCAGCCAAACTAAGATGTCTACTTCTTTTTGTGGACATTGTGATATGATCCCTTTCTCACGCACACGCCCATCGCTACAAATTCCAGATGAGGCACAAAAACAGCAGGTGCTTCAAAGAATATCAAGTGC
Source organism: Phyllobates terribilis (assembly GCF_046119375.1). Classification (NCBI taxonomy): domain Eukaryota; kingdom Metazoa; phylum Chordata; class Amphibia; order Anura; family Dendrobatidae; genus Phyllobates; species Phyllobates terribilis. Next base: position 208,998,694 of record NW_027362769.1, on the reverse strand, counting down.
TCCTTCAAGTGGGCTCTCCTCCACCTCAACTTCAACATCACAAATACTCCAGTCCTCAGAGGTGTCACCCCAATCGCACTTGCTTCCTCACAGCTCCCAAGTCTCCAGCTGCCCGTCTGAGTATGGGGTAACACAGATGGTTGAGTCTGCACAGCTGTTTACTCATACTATAGCCTGGGAAACAGAGGTCTGCTCCAGAGCTTCTGTTAATCCAGACGAGGAAATGATCTGCACTGATGCCCAGAATCTTTATGAGTCGGATCCAGGACCAGATGAAGAAGGTTTTGAGCATAATGTAGACCCCCGTTCCCAAACTGTAACTCCTGTTGGTGGAGACAATGATGAAAACGATGATGAGACACAAATACCTGATTGGAGCGACAACTTGACTTTTCGGTCAGGGCAGGAAGAGGTTGGCTCTGAGGACGACGGGTGTGAGAACACACAGGGTGATGATGACGAGGTTGGAGATCCCACTTACTGTCAACCCACAGTCAGCCAGTCGATGAGGTCAGCAGAGGAGGTGGAGGAGGATGTGACTAGCCCAGGGGATGGGGATGACTCGGTACCCGGGCCTTTGCCTGGCCTTGGGGATGTCGCGGTGGTCAGCTCCCGGGCCCGTACCCTGGGGTCACTCTTTAAAAGGGTGGATAATTGTTAATTTTATAAGAGTTCGTGACGCCACCTGTGGTATCTGGTGAGAAGCACCAGCGCTGCAGCAGTCCACTGAGGCCGGTGATAAGGCAGCTCGATGGTATAGCTCCCCACAGGTGGAGCTAGGCCTCAGGACAGCGTATTCAGGGGGAATGCAGGACAGGCGAGACCCAGCTGGGTCAGAGCAAGAACGGGAACAGACACGGTAGTCACTTCAGTACCTTTTACTGGTGGAAATTCAGGCACATCCCGGAGCACTGTAGGGTGAAGGGTGCATATCAGGATCCTCCCCAATGAGCGGGTGTAGGGCCTCCTGTTTCTTGCCTCTGCGTAGTAAGTTTCTGACCTGCCTGGAGCTAGGCCTAACTTTGTCTCTGTCCTCCGCTGGCTGACCTTGTGGTAGGGCCTTGTCTTGGAGTTCACGCTCCCAGTATGCGGGGCCTAAGCGTCTCCTGGCTCTGTTACGTATCAGCACCTTATCAATCCTGGGACTTGTAGTTCTCCAGGGATTCCGGTTATGCCTTACTGGGTCATAGAGATCCCGGTAAGCTCGGATCCGGTGTCCAGTAAATTCTTCGGGGTGAGCTGGTTAAGCTCCTCTGCCCCCTATGTACTAACTCTCCACTCGCCTTCGGCCTACTCGGGCCCTCACTAGGCTATACACACTAACGGCAGCTTGCCGCGCTTCACTGATCTTGTGGCGCCGGCACACCTTAAGCTCTAACTGGGCTCCCTGAATCTAGCTAGCAGGAGCCTCGTGCTCCACTGCTGAACTATTAACTGAGTTCTCTAGACTAGACTGAGCTCCACTGCAGACTGACCTCTCTTAGGCTTCTCTACTGCAGGAACTCTTCAGAGGAACTGAACTGCCTAGCTCCACCTTCCCTATTTATATCCCTAATGGGCTCCCCCTGCTGGTCTGAGGTGGAAGGTGGAGATGTGTGAATGTTTATGGGGGCCTCTTGTGGAGGATTCCATCAATGCACTCTTCTAGGATCTGTGATACCAAGCGCAGCTGGGTGTCACAGATGCTATTGATGACGAGGTTAGGTTGCGCCTACCTGGACAGAGACGAAGTACTGGAAGCACGTCAACAACTGCATCCTCAACCAAAACTCTGCCTCTGACCACAATTCGTAGTGGCTCTTCAGGTCACATGGGCTCTAAGCCTTGCATAGCCTGGGCATTTTTTCAGATCGATAAGGATGACCAACTCTTGTTATCTGTAATATTTGTCACCAAAAGCTAAGTAGAGGCCAAAAAATCCATAGTTTGAGTACTTCATGCATGAACCGTCACATGGATATGAAGCATAAGTTGCAGTGGGAAGCTCACTGTGCTACAATGTGGCCTAGCAGGCTGGGCCAACCACCGTCTGCCCCTTCTTGTGCATCCGCAGCCTCTTCATCCTCTGTGACTGGGGGGACAGCAGTCACACATGTTTTTGGACGCAGACCTGCCACCTCTTTACCCGCAACAGCCAGTGTGATTGGCAGGTCATCATTTCATTTGGAAGTGGAAACACCAGCTGGTGTTGCGCGCTCTCCGACATCGAGAGCACCACCTTTGGATCAAGGCAACCTAACGTTTCCGCCTGCATCTTCCTCACAGACCGGCAGTTTGCCGGGGACACCCTACTCAACCCCGTCTAAGCACAACAGCCAGCCCTCGGTCCCTCAGATGTGGACAAGTAAAAGACCATTTCCTCCTAGCCATGACAAAGCTAAGAGGTTGAATTTCACCATCTGCAAGCTGTTGGCTACAGAAATGCTGCCTTTCCGCCTGGTGGACACAGAGGATTTTCGAGACCTTATGTCCGTCGCAGTGCCCCAGTACCAGATGCCCAGTCGGCACTACTTCTCAAAGAAAGGTGTGCCTGCGCTACACCAGCATGTCGCACACAACATCACCGCTTCTTTGAGAAACTCTGTGTGTGACAGGGTGCATTTCACCACAGACTCTTGGACGAGTAGGCATGGACAGGGGCGTTACATGTCGCTGACTGGGCACTGGGTAACTATGGTGACAGCAGGACAAGGGGCTGCTGTCCAAGTCATGCCGTCCCCACGAGTTGGACATCAATCCTCTTTATCTAGAAGTTCCTCCACTGCTTCTGCCTCCTCAACCTCCTCTCGGTCCTCCACCTGCACCCAAAGCCTGTCTGGTAATGCCACCCGCTTTCTAACTGCGCAGAAGGAATCCTGCACACCTCCTTACTATGCTGGCAGCAGGGCTCAACGGCATCAGGCGGTGTTTACTTTGAAATGTCTGGGAAATGTGAGTCACACAGCTGAGGACTTGTAGTCAGCTCTGGAGACCCAGTTTCATGAATGGTTGTCTCCACTGGACCTGCAACCAGGGAAGGCCGTGGTGACAATGCTGCAAACCTGGGTGCGGCCCTTCGCCGGGGCAATGTCACACACGTGCCTTGTATGGCTCACGTGTTGAACCTGGTTGTCCAGCAATTTTTAGCCCACTATCCCGGACTAGATGGCCTTCTGCAGAGTGCACGGTCGCTGTGTGCTCATTTCCACCGTTCGCATCCCGCAGCTCAACGACTTACATCTCTACAGATGTCGTTGGGCCTGCCAGTTCACCGACTGAAATGCGATGTGCCGACACGGTGGAATTCAACTCTGCACATGTAGCAGCGACTGTGGCAGCACCGACAAGGCCTGGTGCAATACGTTCTGACGTATAGCCTGGGCCAACGAGATCCAGAGGTGGGGCAAATCACGCTGCAGGAGTGATCTCAGATCAGGGACCTATGAAGTTGACGCGCCCCCTGGGCCGTGGGGTACCCGGAGCCGGGCCGGTAGACGCTGGGGTTGTAGTCACTGTGGCGGTGACCTGGTCTGTGACCCAGGGCGGTCAATCCAAGGGTAATTTGTATATATGGGTTTTATAATGTCTGACTACACCACCTGTGGAGTGCGGCCAAAGGAGCCGCCGCTGCGGAACAGTCCTCTGAAGCTGGTGGTTTTGCAGCAATGGTATTATTACTCCCCACAGGAAAAGTGTAGCTTCAGGGCAGTGTGGGTGGATGATGGTGGTTGTAGTGCAGGGAGTCAGTAATGAACACAGAGTCCGTGTGATGCAGTCCCAAGATCTTTACTCACAGTTGTTGCAGTCCAGATTACAGGTACCAGAGCAATCTCACCCGTCGTGCTGTGCGTACTCAGTGAGGGGCTCAGTCCACCCCCAGATAGCTCCGGAGTACTTAGCAGGACCCCCTTCTTTGTGTCCTTTCTCTGGCCTTCTCCCTGCACCTCACAACCAGTGACACTTCTATCCGGTATCCTCGGGCCTTGGCGGGCGACGTGTGTTCTGTCCCCTGGGTCCTATGTGGCTACCTTCTTAGTGAGACTGGTGTGGACTTTGGCCTGCGCTACATGAATTGCTGCAGCCTCCGGTTTCTAGTTGAGCCTTGCTGTTTCTCTGCTAGTTGAGGGACCGGTTCCAATTATCTGGCCTGACCCCTCTACCTCCTGGTAGCAGCGGGCTTAAGGGTGGCCTTCTGCACGGCCCGTACCCCTAGGGTCCCTTCGGGTCCTGGAGCCTTCCTGCTCCCACTCCTCTCTTCTCTCCTTCAGTCCTGGGCCTCCCACGCTAAGCCCGCCTCCGGAGCAGAGCTCATGCAGAGCCTCTGCTCCTGTCACTTCTCCTACACTGACTGGCTTGCTCTTTCTAAGATGGCTTCCTATTTATACTCTCCCTGTCATGTGCTCCCCTAAGCTTCTTTCTCCACCCACACCCACTACATAGGACCCTCCCGCCAGCTAGGGACTTTGGACTGTGCTCTCCCTTAGGAGCAATCTCGCCCTACCCCCACTGTGGGTATGTGTTGGATGCAGGTGTTAGGGTCCCGAGTCATACTCCTTCCTTACCTGAGGGTGAGATACCATACCTCTGGGTGAGATGCAGTACCTCTGTGGTGACTGAACCCTCAGGGGCGCCACACACCCTTCTGCGCAGTTTTGAAATGGCGACGAAGATGTTTAGTGCTGACGATGCCATTATCAGCATGACTATTCCGGTGATTTACATGCTGGAGCACACGTTAAACAGAATTCAGAGTCAGGTGGTGGGAAAAGAGGAGGTGGAGGAAGTAGAGGAGGAGTCGTATGCGGAAGGGATAACATCTCCAAGGTCCAGACGGTCGGCAGCACCAAGGCGGCAGGCATGGGAGGGTGGGGGAGAGGGATTAACCAGTGCGCATGCTAGCAGACAAAATGTTGAGGAAGGTGCAGGAGCCGAGGAAGAAGTGGAGGACGAACTGGCGATGGGCATGTAAGACTCATCAGATGAGGGAGTCCTTGATCACATTTCTGTTGTGTGAGGTTGGGGGGAGAGGGCAGAGGAAGGAAGCATGGTTCTTACCTCGCTACCAACACAACAAGGACTTGCTCCTCCTGGATGCGCAAGATACATGAGTGCCTTCTTGCTGCACTACCTGCAACATGACCCTTGGATTGTCAGAATTTGAAGTAATCCCAACTACTGGGTTGCCACACTCTTAGATCCCCAGTGCAAAAGTAAATTTGCCGAAATAATTCCTGCCATAGAAAGGGATTCACGCATGCAGGAGTATCAGCAGAGGCTGTTGCAGAATCTTACATGTGCTTTTCCACAAAACACCAGTGGTGCACGTAGTGAATCTCACAGTTCTAACTTGCAAACCGTGGGACTGTCGAGTCTTCATCACTCAAACCGTAACAGTAACACAGTATCTGCTGGTAACAGCAATTTTGTGGAATCGTTTCACCACTTTTTTAGACCATCCTTTGCAAGGCCATAGGAGACAAGAAGTCTGACACATAGTCAACGCCTAGAGAGGATGGTACACGAGTATCTCCAAATGAACATCGAAGCCATGACTGTGTCACTGGACCCTTGCTCATTTTGGAATTCCAATCTGGAAAAATGTCCGGAGCTCGCCACTCATGCCTTGGAGATCTTGTCATGCCCTGCAGCCAGCGTTCTCTCTGAATGTGTGTTCAGCGCTGCTGGTGGTGTGCTGACAGATAAGCGCACGCGGCTGTCCACTGAGAATGTAGACAGACTCACGTTCATAAAGATGAACAAATCATGGATCTGCAAGGACTTTTCTACCCCTGTGTCATCCTGACTAAAAGCTTGAGGATTTGGTAAAATCACCTCACCAACTGTTTTAAGCAACTCTGGGGCAATTGATGCCACTTAAGTGGTGTCTGTGCCGCAATTTTTGGAAAAAATGGAGACTCTTTTTGGAGTCCCCTTGCTGTGTTTTACGTGACGTTGACATCGTCAATTCCAGGTGGGTTGGGTCGCCCCCCCCCCCTTTTAACTGTAAGAAACTACATACACTATGGCTTTGGGTAACACAGATGGTTGAGTCTGATGAGCTGTTTACTCAGAGGTCTGCTCCAAAGCTTCAGTGTCTGCTAGTCAGCGGAGAATTTTTAACTGCATCTAGCCTAGGCAATACTTTGGGCGTAGTAGCCCAGCTGCGAAGCTAGCTGCACCGCCTGTTTATCTAATAAGAATTTTTAAATGCATCTAGCCTAGGCAGACTGTGGGGACCCCCAACCAAACCCAGACGCTCAGCCCCCCTAAGGCCCCCCTTTCTTTGACAATACAATAATGTAACTCTTACAACTGGATGGGTGAGGATCGGTCACAGCTTTATTAACTCTTTATACTCATTCCATTAGAAAGGCATTTTATTTCTAAAATAATTCAGCTTGTTGCAGCATGCCCTGGGTCTCCACACCGGCAAGTTGGCCAACAAGTGTAACTCTCCAACATGTCCTTTCTATTTCCAGGCCACGGAGGATCCTGCGTACTCGTATGCAGGACTCTGACCCCAATCCATCACTCTTAACGCTTGTTCCACTCCGTCCTGGCGTCCTGACAGGAATATGTCCAGCCCAATATCCATTAAGTGAACACCGTCGTGCCGTATGAGGCCTGCTTTATCTCCTTCCAGTTGTCGGTGTTGTATCACTACACCGCCTCTGTCTCTTCTAAATTTTGCCATCCAAATATTTATTACCCGCCTTGTCCGTTCGATGGCCGTGATGTCTTGTGCACCTTGCCATACTGCTATCGGCACAATCTCTGACCATACTATAGTTAGTTTTGTGAAAAATTCTCTGAAGCGCTCAGTGTCTAGTTTCATTATTGCCATTAGTTATGCGCTCTTGTGATGACCTAGGTCGTTTCCCCCGGCCTGTATAACTAAGATGACCGGACCTCTTGCCTCTCTCCCTACCTGGATTACCTCCATTAGTACCTGTGGCCATAGCAGGCCTCTAATACCTCTCCAGTTGAATATGTGTTATGAAACTCTAATTTCCTCCGGCCTGGGTGGACTTTCTCCCTTTTTTCGGCCAAATATATATACGAGTGGCCTATCACCCACACTGTTGGCTTAGCGTCACCTGTAAAAGAAACAAACCACGTTAGGATAACAAGTCCGGTCTTATGTATCTCGCCAAACACGTGGATCGCCATCTCCCTATCCTCTGAACTTCCGTTTCTGACAGTCCTGCTCTTGCTGCTTCCGTGGCCGTGCCTATGCGGAATGAGTGTGTCCCATAATCTTTGGGGTGGTTCCCTGCCGATGTTATGCATTTATTAAATATAGCTTGGAACTGGTATCTTGATAATGGCATTCCATCAATGTGTGATAGGAAGAAATTACTTTGTGATCTGATGGTTAGATATGTTTTTACTATTGTTACCTGACTCAGTGTACCGTTTGTGGGTTGTAGAAGTCCCCAAGTGCCCCTGCCCGCTGGAACCGTTTTCGATTGGCGTATGCGTAGACGTATTGCATTATTGGCTATGACTACGTCCTGGTGTAATAAGCCTCCACTGGTGGTAATTTTGGATTGAGGGACTAATTCGCTTATGCATAGCGCCCCAAAGAAGGCAATCACAAATGCAGTAGACAGTAGTGTTGCTTCAAATTGTGAGTGTCATGTTAATGGTGTTAGGGATATGATGTGAGAAATCAGTTTTAGTGACACGGGACGGGACGTCTACACTCCTGACTTGGCTGACCCCTTTCCACCCTTTTATGAATTGTCTGATGATGAATCTCTTTGTCACATCTCCCCAATTCAGTAGTTGGAAGTAAATGCTACTCCGGTCAGACACCGCTGCGCTGACGCCCCTGACATGCCCCTCATCATTAGCTGGTGGAGAAATTCTATGGTGACTTGTAATCTGGCTTGTTCACATTGGTCAACCCGTCTGCCTGCTACTAGTCGTGTCCACTTTTCCCATGCCTTACCGTATGCTTGCCACGTCGATGGGGCAACTGATGCTCTGATTAATGGCATCAACTATTCGCCACTAAATCCCATAGGGAGGGTGGGCAACTGTTGCCCGATGGGTGGGCGTTGGGGAGGAGGTCTGTGAAAATCTGCCAATTGAATTGTGATAAAGCGTTAGCAGCAGCTTTAGACCCCTCAGCATCGTGGCTAGCACGGACCCATACATTGTGTTTTAGGCACAGGAATGCTAGCCGGCGTAGTAGGCCCAGCACTGGGAGAGACGATGATGCCATCTTATTAATGCAGTGCGCTAGGCTGGTGTTTTTTGTTATGAAGCATATATTTTTGTTAGCCAGGCGTGCGCCCCATACTTCTATTGCTACCACTATTGGGAAGAAAAATTATTTTCCGGGCTAGATGCAGCTAAAAATTATTATTAATTTCAAAGCTGGTGGAGCTTGGTATAGATGGCCTAATACAATGAGTACCACACACTACTACTATGCACAAAATTATTTTATGGGCAAGATGCAGCTAAAAATTATTAGTAATTTGAAAGCTGGTGGAGCTTAGTATAGATGGCCTAATAGAATGAGTACCACACACTGCTACTATGCCCAAAATTATTTTCCAGGCAAGATGCAGCTAAACATTATTAGTAATTTGAAAGCTGGTGGAGCTTAGTATAGATGGCCTAATAGAATGAGTACCACACACTGCTACTATGCCCAAAATTATTTTCCAAGCTAGATGCAGCTAAAAATTATTTGTAATTTGCAAGCTGGTGGAGCTTAGTATAGATGGACTAATAGAATGAGTCCCACACACTGCTACAAGCCCAAAATTATTTTCCGAGCTAGATGCAGATAAAAAATATTTGTGATTTGCAAGCTGGTGGAGCTTAGTATAGATGGACTAATAGAATGAGTCCCACACACTGCTACAAGCCCAAAAATTATTTTCCGAGCTAGATGCAGATAAAAATTATTTGTAATTTGCAAGATGGTGGAGTTTAGTATAGATGGACTAATAGAATTAGTCCCACACACTGCTACAAGCCCAATATTATTTTCCGAGCTAGATGCAGCTAAAAATTATTTGTAATTTGCAAGCTGGTGGAGCTTAGTATAAATGGCCTAATAGAATGAGTACCACACACTGCTACTATGCCCAAAATTATTTTCCAGACAAGATGCAGCTAAAAATTATTTGTAATTTGCAAGCTGGTGGAGCTTAGTATAGATGGCCTAATAGAATGAGTACCACACACTGCTACTATGCCCAAAATTATTTTCCAGACAAGATGCAGCTAAAAATTATTTGTAATTTGCAAGCTGGTGGAGCTTAGTATAGATGGCCTAATAGAATGAGTACCACACACTGCTACTATGCCCAAAATTATTTTCCAAGCTAGATGCAGATAAAAATTATTTGTAATTTGCAAGCTGGTGGAGCTTAGTATAGATGGACTAATAGAATAAGTCCCACACACTGCTACAAGCCCAAAATTATTTTCCAAGCTAGATGCAGATAAAAATTATATTGAATTTGCAAGCTGGTGGAGCTTAGTATAGATGGACTAATAGAATGAGTCCCACACACTGCTACAAGCCCAAAATTATTTTCCGAGCTAGATGCAGATAAAAATTATTTGTAATTTGCAAGCTGGTGGAGCTTAGTATAGATGGACTAATAGAATGAGTCCCACACACTGCTGCAAGCCCAAAAGTATTTTCCGAGCCAGATGCAGATAAAAATTATTTGTAATTTGCAAGCTGGTGGAGCTTGGTATAGATGGCCTAATAGGATGAGTACCACACACTGCTACTATGCCCAAAATTATTTTCCAGACAAGATGCAGCTAAAAATTATTTGTAATTTGCAAGCTGGTGGAGCTTAGTATAGGTGGCCTAATAGAATGAGTAACACACACTGCTACTATGCCCAAAATTATTTCCAGACAAGATGCAGCTAAAAAATATTTGTAATTTGCAAGCTGGTGGAGCTTAGTATAGATGGTCTAATAGAATGAGTACCACACACTGCTACAAGCCCAAAATTATTTTCCGAGCTAGATGCAGATAAAAATTATTTGTAATTTGCAAGCTGGTGGAGCTTAGTATAGATGGCCTAATAGAATGCTGCTATGCCCAAAAGGTTTTACTTGGCTAGGTGCAGTAAAAAAATTGTATTTTATACACAGGTGGTGTAGCTTGCAACACAGATACGCTACTCCACTGACTAACACACACTGCAAGAAAAGGATTTGCTTAGCTAGATTTAGCCAAATGCTGTGAAAAACACTTGCACAGCACTGGCACAGACCTGCCTGGCAAAAAGTCCTAGGAAATGCTGTAACCTAGTCTTCAAAAGGACTGCAATTACAACTAGTCCCTACTCCCAAGCTGTCTTTTTAAGAGCACAATCCTGCCTGCTTAAAGTCGTAGGAAATGCTGGAACCTAGTCCTTAAAAGGACTGCGATCACAACTATTCCCTACTCCCAAGCTATCTGTAGATTTCTGGGAAAATTGGCTTGAAATTAACACTGAAAGTATAGCGCACACAGCAACAGCGGTGCCGTCTAACACGCAGCTGCAGCAGTGAGAAAATGGTGGCGACGGGGAAAATGGCTGGGTCTTATAGGGCAAGGACATGTGACATACACAGCCAATGACACATGCCCTTGCTTGTGTGAAAAAAAGCACTTCGCTCCGTGTGTGCGCTGCTGATAGGCTGACAGATTGCACCTCCCCACTGTAAATGCGGGAAAGAGAAAAAAAAATGGAGATCTTCATTATTTATGCAGAGATCCATCCCCTGCCCCTCTCCCCGCCCCGCTGTACACTCAAACTGCGTATTAACATTGATTATCAGCATTACTGTGAAAAAATCCAGTTATGATTTTGGTGCACGAACAGTTATCGAACATAACCTCGAACAGCCGGATTTTTTTCAAATCGTTCGTGTTCGCCGAACGGCTCAAACACCGCTCAAAACAGCTCGAATTTGAAATTGGCGAACAGTTTGAGTCGAACACCGCTCATCTCTTCTTGTGGCCTGCGGCACTTGAAGTGCTGCAGCCTCTGGTTTCCTAGTTGGGCCTTGTAGCTCCGTGCTAGTTGAGGGACCGGTTCCCCTTATCTGGCCTGACCCCCCCCTACTTTCTGGTAGCGGCGGGCATACGGGTGGCTTGCTGCACGGCCCGTACCCCTGGGGTCCCTTCGGTTCCTGGAGCCTTCCTGCTCCCTCTCCTCTCTTCTCAGACTTGGGCCTCAGTGCTAGGCCCGCCTCCGGATCAGAGCTCATGCAGAGCCTCTGCTCCTGTCACTTCTCCTCAGGCTTCTCCTTGATCTAAGATGATTCCCTGCTTTTATATCTCCTTCACCAGTGCTCCCAGGATCTACGTCCTCCACCCATCCACTACATGTTTCCCCCTCTCTAAGTGGTTCCTCCCCACTCCAGCCAGGGATCAGGGACTGTGCTCTCCAGTGGGAGCAATCTCGCCCTGTCCCCCGGAAATGTGGTGTAGTGAATGCAGGTGTTAGGGTCCTGAGCCATACTCGTTCCTTACCTGAGAGTGAGGTACCACATCTCTGGATGAGATGGAATAACTCTGTGGTGATCGAACCCTCAGGGGCGCCACACAAGCGTTAGAGTAGGCGTGTTAATCCTAACAGCATCAATGGCTGAAGCAGCTTTTTCAAAACAACAATGCCAGGCCACATGTTGCATGTTCTACTATGAGCAACCCATGTAGCCTAAACGTGCTACCATGCCCTGCAGCATCTCCAGACTTGTCTCCCACTGAGCACATCTGGGACAATGGAAGCTGCCAAAAGCAGATCTTGATGATTTGTCCAAGTGCATTCAGTGTGGAAGAACATTTCTCAGACAAACATTAGTAACCTCATTGATAGAAGCCAAGGCTGTGAATGCGGGGATTTCTTTGTGTCGCGCTCATACTCCATACTGAATTGAGATGTTTTGAAAAATTAGTTTCATTCTTTCATTATTTGCAGATTTTTCATATATTTATCTATCCTGTGATTTTCACAACTCCATGTCTTTTCCTTCTTGGAGTTACAATTTCAATCATAAGAAGTTTATCTATGCTATTGTGTGAAGAAAGAAGTTAAAATGGTCTGTTTTAGGGCTCATGCAGACATCGATGCAAGCCTATCCAATCTTGGAGCGCAATGCACAGACTGGTGGCTCTCCCAACTTGAATGTGACAGACTCAGAAATATATGGAGGAGTGACGCTCGGGTTGGGAAGTCTGCGGCCAGTCCGTGCATTGCGGTCCGAGATCGGACAAATTTGCACAGGCGTCTGCATGAGCCCTTAGCCTACAGAGTATGCAATTGATTCTTTTAGAGGGACTACCCTTTAACAGAGAAAATACTAGCTGTATAATTATATATCTTCTTCTTTTATGTGCAGCACTTGAACCTCCACTAAAACCGGTCATTTCAGAACTTTGGGGATCAATGTATCTGCTGAAAAATCCAGAACATGGAGTATGGACTATAGTGATCTATGCAGGAAGTCGATGTTCTTTACGAGTGGAGGGGTTGACAGGTATTTTACTATCTTTTGCCATTAACTATAAATCCATCTCTCTATATACTCGCTACTTACATTTATAAAAATTAAGAGAAAAAAACCTTTTTATTGTATAGAAACCATGCCGCAATTGTCAGTGTGCTGTTTTTGTATTGCAGATCAAAATATTTTTTGTATAAAGCAAAGTTAAAACTCAACTTTTGTTAGGTGCATGGTAAAATAAATCCAACTATAGAAGCATGTGAATGTTATCGTACTATTAGAGTATGGCCTGGCAGTGCAGATGCAGTATGGCACCAGTACGTCAAAGCTCTGCCCACCCGCATTAGGCCAATGGCCGCTCATTTATGAAACAGAAGCTGAATTTTGCATGCACTGTCTGGCCCTACCCTTATTGCCCTAACCTCACTCTTTCCATTGCAATTAATAAAATTCATGCGGAAAATCCCAAGAAATTTTTGTCTTGATTCGAAAATCCCCTGTAGATTTTTTAATCCGTGAATGCACGAGGTATGTTAAAGCTCCATTTACCAATATTATACTGGATTTTCAATGTGAAAAGCTACACAATGAATATTTGAAGTGTGAATCCTCCCTTAGCATTACTTTATACTGTGAATTAATAATGTACATAAACTAGTCAGTAAAAAATATATTCAGATTCTAATTTAGTAATTATTCTGCATATATCACACATAAAATTCAATCAAATTAGGGAGAATCTGTCAAAATGATTTTACTACTGAAACTGATGGCATGATTGTATAAGGCAACGTTCCCACGATGAGTTTTTGTTGCGTTTTTTGATGATGCGTATTTTCCAAAAAATGCACGTAACTTATTTAACTTATTTAACTTAATAGGTGCAGAAAATCTGCAACATCAAAAACTCTCCAAAAGGTCATCGTGGCCCCGTAACATTAGTCTTACTACAACAATAAAAATAATGTCTGCCTTGTAGTAATCTGATGTACCGGAGCTGAGAAATCAAGAATTGAAGATAAATGTAATTGAGTAAAATCTTCCTGACAGATTACCTTTAAGGGTATGCACAAGACGTCTCTTTCAGGTGGATTCTGCCTGGAAAACACCTAAAAAAGCACTCAAGAAACGTAAAAAAATTAGCATACGCACAGCCATGTCAAAACTTGTGTCTTTTCTAATGTCTTTCAACTGTGTAGAAGCTAAAAGAAGTGATCCGCTAATTCTTTTTGCTTGGAAACTGCCATTATCTTACACGTATACTGAAGGGAAAACAGAAGACATCGATGGCAAATCCACCACCAAAATGACAGAAAAGACGACAAAGAAGGAGTATACTCTTTAGAATATGTGCACATGGTGTCTTATAGATGCCAGAATATCTGCATAAATTTGAAGCAGATGACACTTCAGGAAAATTCTGGAGGAGTTTCCCCTAAAGCATCTTTTTTGTCATTTTCCTCAACAGCTGTGTTGTCTTTTTTTTTAGATTTTAAATATGATAGTGACGGCGTTTGAGTTGAAGTCGCATGAAGAATGGTCAGCTCAGTTCTTTTAGACTTTTCACGGCTTACGAAGCCCGAAGCAGTTAAAAGAAGTTACAAATGATGAAAAGTGTGCACAGCAAGCCGTTTTTACATTGCTGTGCAAATTTTCATTATTTTTAGTGTTAATTGAGCGCTTTTACAGGAGTATTTCAGGTAGAATCCACGTGAAAAAGATATCATGGTGACATATCCTAACACTGCGATAACAACCCATGGACAAGGGTGGAGAATATTCATGGAAAAAAATGCCAATTTTTCCCACCCTAGATAACAAGTCTTCGTATTTACCATCTATATAAAACAGATAATCCATAGTTTCCAAGGCTATTTTCTGCTCCTCATATATTTATCACATTATACATTAAAAGAACTTGATGTACTGAACATTGTTCTTTTTGTTTCTTTTTCAGCTGTGAATATTTCATGTAAGTATCACAATTATTGACTTTAAGAGTCACGGCATAGATAAGAGGAAAGATGGGGAAATGGAGGATTCATAAAGTGGGTGTTCTACATATTTTCCTTTCTGGTGCATAGCGGTGCACTAAAGTGTTTTTTTCCCCATTTGTTTTCTTTCTAACAGCCGCAAGCGATTGCTCCGAGTGTAGTTCATATGCTAATTGTGAAGAAAATTTTGGCTCCCTGGAATGTAACTGCAAGGACGGATTCATTGGAGATGGATTCACCTGTTCGGACGTAGATGAATGTGCCTACGCTTGGTCAAATGATTGCTCTATAGGCATTTGCCAAAATACTTTTGGCTCATACATTTGTGTTTGTCCAAGTGGTTTTACTGAGAGCTTAATGGGCCACTGTGTTGACTTAGATGAATGTGCCAGTCCTGAACTAAACAGTTGTCATCCATCAGCATCATGTATTAACTACTATGGCTACTATACATGTGCCTGTAAGGACGGTTATGTTGGTGATGGTTTCCATTGTGAAATTGATGAATGCACAACTGGAGCTTGTGGTCTGGGGACTGAATGCACAAAATTACTTGGGTCTTACACCTGTTTTGATCCATGTTCAAACCACACTGTCCTCGATGAGTCCTGGAGAAGCACATCCAATTTGTATTATTACCCGCCTAACTGTGACAGTTCCAAAGAAGGATGGTATCGCTTTATTGGCAGTGGGGGAGTTCGAATGCCAGAAAGTTGTGCACCAGAAAATGGTTGTGGTACCCATGCCGCAATGTGGTTGAGTGGCACACATCCAATGCTAAGTGATGGAATTGTGTATCACACAGCTTGTGCTAGCTGGTTGGGATCCTGCTGTCATTGGTCATCAACTGTCCAGATAAGAGCCTGCCCTGGAGGATATCATGTTTATAAACTGGAAGGAACCCCCTCATGTTTTTTGTCCTACTGCACAGGTAGGTAATAGTTCTTTTTTTTCTTTAAAAACTGTTAAACGATTCTTTAAGGTGTTTATACCAAAATTTTGGCATAAAACATATTAATAAGTCACAATATTTTTGCCCAAGTTGTACAAAAATAATGTGACATTTTGCTAGCCTTGAACACCTAGACAAATATGGGTGGAGGGTTTATTGACAGTGGCGATGCTTGTGTGACACCCCAGGGGTCTGGTTGCCACAGTAATAGAGATATTACGTCTGAGAGCAGGTGGGAGGTCTCTTGGTCAGGAATCCTATGCATGCCACACCTCCTGCCCAGTCCTGGGAGGGGAAGAACTTCCCCTATATAAAACTGGGGCTGAGGCAGAGTTAGTGTGTAGAGAAGAAGTAGAGACAGAGAAGAGCAGCAGATATAGGAGAAGAACATCAGGAGCTCTGTGGGAGCAGTGCTATAAGGAGTCAGGGGCTGGCAGCTGCAGAGCTCGCCCTGACTGAGAAGCTATCACCGGACCCGGAGTCCGAGGCTGTGGGGACTAATCTTTACCTAGCAGCAGAAACCGCCCGGCAGGGGATTTCAGGTCCTCTGGCCAAGAAACCCGAAGGCACGGTCACACGCGTGGGACCAGCACCGCCGTCGTGGAGCGGACGCCACTAGAAGGCCCCGAGTCACCGGCCATACGGGTGAGCACCACACGGTACACTCAGGGACGTGGGCTACTTATACCCGCCTCTAGCAAGGTAGCCAGAAGAGTACAGTCAGTTTGGGAGGCCTACAACTCCGCCTGGCCAGGGGAGATCCCATCTGCTCAAGGACTGACCAGGCCCCGATCGCTAGCCAGTACTCCGGGAGGGTCTATCTTTATCACCAGTAAAGACCCTGAACTACACCGCATCGTCTCTGAGTGATTCCTGCTACCCCCATCATCCACGTCGGCTGCCCTGAGGCCATACCCCTCCCGTTGGGGGTGATACTACCACGCTGCACAATCCTACCACCGGCCTCAGCGGTCTGCCCTGCAGCGGCAGCTCCTTCGCTGCATTCAACGGGTGGCGTAGTCGTCCAACATCTACCGCTAATACAACGCCACTTAGTCTGACTCCCTGGGCACGGACCGGGTCACCGCCACGAGACTACAACCCTCAACAGATCCGGCTCCGGGTAAGCTCCTGCATGCGCAACGCTGTGCGACACAGGCCCAGGGGTGCGTCAACTTTTGGCGTAGTCGGCAGGATTTCGTGCCCGCAACCACCGGGTACTGCGTGCCTGAAAAAGACTGTTCAAACTTACCAGTGGTGAAGATTCCCGCCATCCGCAAAGTTTTCCCGCCATCCGGCGCCATCTTCTACCTTCTTCCCGCCATCCGAGAAGTTTTCCCGCCATCCGGCGCCATCTTCTGCCTTCTTCCCGCCATCCGTAGAGTTTTCCCGCCGTTGGACGCCATCTTGAAGACGCCGCGCGGGAAGAAGAGGGGCGTGGACTCTGAAAGCGCGCGAGAACTGAAGCCCCGCCTCACGTCAGGACGTTGCGTAAGGTCCTGGAAGGAGCCCAGCAGACGCCGACGTCACAGGAGCGCGACGGAAGGTCCTCAACCCTGACGATCCACTGCGGAGCCGCGGCCTACGGAAGAGGATCATCGCAAGGTAGGCCACGGTCCACTAGGGGGGGAGAAAGATGTCGGATACGGAGGAGAGCTTCACTGCCTCAACCCCCGCCAGCGCCACCGCTGCTGCAGTCATGCCTTTCACCATGCCCTATATCCCGGGAGCAGCCTGGCTACCCCAGTACTCAGGGGAGTCACATACCCTGAATGACTTTAAAGAAAAGCTGGATAGCCTCTTCCAGGTGTACCCCCTCACAGAAGAGCAAAAAGTGAGCATCCTGGTGGCCCAACTAACCGGGGCAGCCCAAAGGGAGGTAAAGTCCTGGCCACCTGGGAGGAGGACAGTCGCAGGGATACTAACCCGGCTGAGGGACACCTTTGATACCCGCACCTCAGCCGAGATTAAGCTTAGATTCTATGGGTGCAAGCAGCGAGCACATGAGAGTATAAGGGACTATGCACTAAACCTACAAGAGGCCCTGAGAGCCATTAAGCAGACCGACCCTGACAGCGTGGGAAACAAGGACAGGCTGTTGACCGAGCAATTTATAGAGGGACTATATTGCAATGTCCACCGAACCCAGTTGCGGGCCATAGCCTTACAGGATCCTCATCTGGACTTTGCACAGTTCAAGGACAGAGCTATCCGGGTGCTCCGAGAACCGGCACCGGGTGGCGTTGTGACCCACAGGCGCCCTACTACCGCTTACCACCAGGAGGCGGCGCCCTTGTCAGCAGGGCCTGTGGGGGCTGATGCGCAGGCTTTGAACAATGACCCGGCTCCGGACCTGCACCATCAGGTCCAAGAGCTAGCTAAAAGCGTTGCTGCGCTAACCCGAACTGTGCAGTCTTTACAGGTTTCCACTCCAGGGAAGATCCAGCTGGCATCCGGACCGGAGGACATCCCGTGGCGTCGACCAAGGAGGACCCCACCGGCCAGAGGAAGACCCAGCGACCGGTACAACGAGGACGGACAACCCATCTGCCGCCGCTGCAATCAACCCGGACATATGGCAAGGTACTGTCCTTTAAACTGGCACAACCTGGGGTAGAGGGCCAACCCCCAGGAAAAAGATCACCAGGCCCATCAAACTTGCGCGACAAATATGTGGGAGGACGTCCAGTCTTGCCTGTGGTACTGGATGGCATCCCTATGAGTGCCCTACTGGACACCGGGTCACAGGTCACCACCATCCCGTACGTGCTCTTCAAGCAGTACTGGAATGACTCGGATATAACCCGCTATCCAGACGACGACTTGAGTATCATCGCCAGTAATGGTCAGCCCGTGCCACAGATCGGATTTAAAGAAATGACCATTAAAATCGGTAGGGTCGAACTGGCAGCACAGGGACTGATCATTGTAAACATTGACAAGCGCGAGAGTCACCCAAAGATAACTCTAGGAACTAATGTGATTGAAAATTGTCTTGCAGAGGTGATTTTCATTTTACAGCAGGTTGCCAAGAACGCCAGCGCCGGCCAGCAGCGAGTGCTCCAGAAAGAGATCCGGGCACTGATGCGACGGCAACAGGTGGAACTCTCTGGTGGTGAGATTGGTAGCGTAAGAATGTGTGACCCTTTCCCTATTGCCATTCCCCCGAAAAGTGAAATGATGATTTGGTGCCGGGCAGCTATTGGTCTGAGAGGTAGAGATTACCAGGCCATGGTAGAACCAGTCTACTCAGACAGTAGGCCCACCATTTTGACAGCACGGGGGGTAGTTGATGTACGCCATGGGAGGGTGCCCGTTCGTATAATAAATATCGGGAAAAGGGAAGTATACCTGCCCCGGTATGCTACGCTAGCCAAATTATATACTATCAACCAAAATTCTATACAGTCTGTGGAACCCTTGCCTCCATCTCACCCGGAGGAAGGTAACGGCTCTACGAAAATAATGGAGGATTGGTGACAGCAACTACATTTGGGTACTGACTCCACTCCCTCCCACCAGAAACAGGGAGTCTACCGGGTGGTTCGAGAGTACGAGAGAGTGTTTAGTAAACACCCGTTAGACTTCGGGCGAGTCAAGGGGGTAGAACACCACATCCCCACGGGAGACCATCCTCCCATAAAAGAGAGGTATCGACCCGTACCCCCTGCACATTACCAACACGCCAAGGGGATGCTTAGAGACATGAAGGAGGCTGGGGTAATCAGGGATAGCTGTAGCCCCTGGGCAGCTCCACTAGTCTTGGTCAAAAAGAAAGACAACACCATGAGAATGTGTGTAGATTACCGGAAAATCAACCGTATCACACACAAAGATGCGTACCCGTTACCAAGGATAGAGGAGTCTTTGGCTGCTTTAAAATCTGCTAACTTCTTCTCCACCTTGGATCTCACTAGCGGGTACTGGCAGGTTCCTGTAGCAGAGGCGGACCGGGAGAAGACCGCATTCACCACCCCGATGGGACTTAGCGAGTTTACCTGCATGCCGTTCGGACTCTGCAACGCACCAGGAACCTTCCAGCGATTGATGGAATGCTGTCTGGGACACCGAAACTTTGAGACGGTCCTGTTATACCTGGACGATGTCATCATCTATTCCAAGACCTACGAGGACCACCTGAAACACCTGGCGGAAGTGTTCGAAGCTCTGGCAAGTTACGGCCTAAAGGTGAAACCCTCCAAGTGTCACCTCCTGAAGCCAAAGGTGCAGTACCTGGGACACGTGGTGAGTGCTGACGGAGTGGCTCCCGACCCTGATAAGATCACCGCAATTAAGGAATGGCCAAGCCCCTCCAGCGTAAAGGAAGTGAGGCAGTTCCTCGGGTTGGTAGGCTACTACCGAAGGTTCATTCCCGGTTTCACCAAAAAGGCAGCTCCTATGCAGGACCTCCTGATAGGCCAGTCCCGGAAGGCCAAGAACCAGAAGCCGCACTTCAAATGGGAGAAGTTAGAAGAAGAGTCCTTCCGCCAGCTGATGATGGCCCTCACGGGGGATGAAATCCTGGCGTACCCTGATTACAGCCAGCCCTTTATCCTCTACACCGACGCAAGTAACATCGGGCTAGGAGCCGTACTGTCCCAGATCCAGCAGGGGAAAGAACGAGTAATCGCTTACGCCAGTCGAAAACTGCGACCCACCGAAAGAAACCCTGAGAATTACAGCTCATTTAAGCTAGAGTTCCTGGCAGTGGTGTGGGCAGTCACCGAACGCTTTAAGCACTACCTCGCTTCTTCCCGGTTCACCGTGTACACGGATAACAACCCGTTGACACACCTGGACACGGCAAGACTCGGTGCCCTAGAGCAGAGATGGATGGCCCGTCTGTCCAACTACGAGTTCACAATCAAATACCGGGCAGGACGCTCCAATACCAACGCGGACGCCCTGTCCAGGATGCCAAACCTACCGGACGAAGGAGAAGATCCAGAGGGACTGGAAGAAGTCGAACTCCCCGCGTTCCACCGTCATGGGACTATCCAGTATTCCCATCGGGTAAGGAGTAAGCAAGCCGCTACGTTTAACCCCTTGCCTCACTACAACTGGGAGGAAACGCAAGACAGTGACCCTGCTGTCCGACTGGTGAAGGAGATGCTGACTCGGCCAGAGGCTCGCCTTGACCCAGACGCTCCGGAGGAAGCCAAACAACTGTGGGCTGAGAAGAGTCGACTGTTCCTTTACAAGGGGAAGTTGTGCCGCAGAATGGTTAACTCCCGGACGCATGAACTAATCTGGCAAGTAGTGGTGCCACGAAGAGATGCAGCCATGGTGATGGAGGCATACCACGACGGGGCTGGACACTTCGGATGGAAGAAGCTGGAGTTCCTGCTGCGCGGGCGGTTCCACTGGGTAGGCATGAGAGGAACCATCGAGAGGTGGTGCAGAGACTGTGGCCCATGCAACCTAAGAAGGAGGGACCGTGCCAGCCAGAAGACTCCCCTGCAGTCCATCATCACCAGACAGCCGTTGGAACTGGTAGCCTTGGATCATGTAAAACTGACCCCAAGCAGAAGTGGCTACGTCTACGCGTTAACCATCCTGGATCACTACTCCCGGTTCTTGGTTGTCGTCCCCGTCAAGGACTTAACGGCTCAAACAGCAGCTAGAGCCTTCCAGCAGCACTTCTGCCGTCCGCACGGATACCCGGAGCAGGTGCTGACGGACCAGGGGCCTGCCTTTGAAGCGGAAGTCTTCCAGGAGTTCTGCACCCTGTATGGCTGCCGGAAGATTAGAACAACACCCTATCACCCGCAAACTAATGGACTTTGTGAAAAAATGAACCAGGTGGTGATAGATCTTCTGAAAACATTGCCCCTGGAAGAGCGTAGTCTGTGGCCTACTTGTTATGTTTTACAAAAATGTGTTTAGTCCCGGAGTACTAAAATTCACTAGGGGGGAATGTGACACCCCAGGGGTCTGGTTGCCACAGTAATAGAGATATTACGTCTGAGAGCAGGTGGGAGGTCTCTTGGTCAGGAATCCTATGCATGCCACACCTCCTGCCCAGTCCTGGGAGGGGAAGAACTTCCCCTATATAAAACTGGGGCTGAGGCAGAGTTAGTGTGTAGAGAAGAAGTATAGACAGAGAAGAGCAGCAGATATAGGAGAAGAACATCAGGAGCTCTGTGGGAGCAGTGCTATAAGGAGTCAGGGGCTGGCAGCTGCAGAGCTCGCCCTGACTGAGAAGCTATCACCGGACCCGGAGTCCGAGGCTGTGGGGACTAATCTTTACCTAGCAGCAGAAACCGCCCGGCAGGGGATTTCAGGTCCTCTGGCCAAGAAACCCGAAGGCACGGTCACACGCGTGGGACCAGCACCGCCGTCGTGGAGCGGACGCCACTAGAAGGCCCCGAGTCACCGGCCATATGGGTGAACACCATACGGTACACTCAGGGACGTGGGCTACTTATACCCGCCTCTAGCAAGGTAGCCAGAAGAGTACAGTCAGTTTGGGAGGCCTACAACTCCGCCTGGCCAGGGGAGATCCCATCTGCTCAAGGACTGACCAGGCCCCGATCGCTAGCCAGTACTCCGGGAGGGTCTATCTTTATCACCAGTAAAGACCCTGAACTACACCGCATCGTCTCTGAGTGATTCCTGCTACCCCCATCATCCACGTCGGCTGCCCTGAGGCCATACCCCTCCCGTTGGGGGTGATACTACCACGCTGCACAATCCTACCACCGGCCTCAGCGGTCTGCCCTGCAGCGGCAGCTCCTTCGCTGCATTCAACGGGTGGCGTAGTCGTCCAACATCTACCGCTAATACAACGCCACTTAGTCTGACTCCCTGGGCACGGACCGGGTCACCACCACGAGACTACAACCCTCAACAGATCCGGCTCCGGGTAAGCTCCTGCATGCGCAACGCTGTGCGACACAGGCCCAGGGGTGCGTCACTTGCATGCCAGAAAGTTGTGCACCAGAATGGCGTTGTGGTACAAATGCTGCAATATGGCTAAGCACCACACCTTCAATGCTAAGAAGTGGTATTGTGACTTAATCAGTGTGTTCCAGCTTATGGTCATCCACTATCCAGATAAGAGCCTGTCTTGGAAGATTTCATGTAAATAAGCTGGAAGGAACCTCAAATAGCTATTACACTTCATCCTATTTCACAAGCAGGTAATAGTTTCTTTTTTCATAACAAATATTGGGCCTTGACTCATCGATGACTTTTCACCTGTTATTGTCTAGTTTTGCGTGTATCTCTCAGTGGTGGTCGGGTTTCTGCCCTCCTTACCTTGGCTATGTCTCTGAGCACTGAACACCTTGTTCTTCTGTGTATCGCTCAGTGTTGGTCGAGTCTCAGCCTCCCTCACCTCAGCCATGTTTCTGAGCACTGAACACCTTGTTCGTCTGTGTGTTGCTCAGTGGTGGTCGGGTCTCAGCCTCCCTTACCTCAGCCATGTCTATGAGCACTGAACACCTTGTACTTCTGTGTCTTGCTCAGTGGTGGTCGGGTCTCAGCCTCCCTTACCTCAGCCATATCTCTGAGCACTGAACACCTTGTTCTTCTGTGTATTGCTCAGTGGTGGTCGGGTCTCAGCCTCCCTTACCTCAGCCATGTCTCTGAGCACTGAACATCTTGTACTTCTGTGTCTTGCTCAGTGGTGGTGGGGTCTCAGCCTCCCTTACCTCAGCTATGTCTCTGAACACTGACCACCATATACTTCTGGCCTCCAGGGAAGTTGCAGTTCTGGATTATGACAGCCCTGGAGGATAATGGCTTCCTGGTCACGTAACATTTGATTCTTCTCAAATCTTTGGCAGTTAATGTGTGTCCCTTTTTCTCAACGCATTTTTTGCGTCTCTGTTGACTATTTGCAACATAACTTTTTATGGTTCTGTGATCACGCCCGAATATGTTAGCAATTTAAAGAGTGTTGTAAGACTTAACAACTTTTGATTTTTCAGAGTCAGATAAATCTCTTTTTTTTGCCCATTTTGCCTGCGGAAAACAAGCTTCCTAATAATTCTGCACACCTTGATAAAGGGCGTTGTATCCTTATGCTGCACCCTCCCTCATTACACAAATACACATCACCTGATCAGCTTCATCCAATTAGCATTCAAGTTTAGACATCGCGGAGTAGGAAAATCTGCATAAAAATGATGATATGGTCAAAATAACTGTGCACAGTGTAGTGGGATACATTTTTTCGTTTTTTTTGTATTTTCTGTTTAGTGTACCATAAACATTTTTTCTAGTCTTGTAAAGGAAAAAAATAATCTGTAACCATTATGTCTTGAGTATGAGGACCTCACCAAACACTTCCCCATACCTGTGGGCTTGATTACTAAAGTTGGCCATACAAGTAAGGTTGCATTCACATATCCATGTTTATTTTATATTACATTGCGTTATTTTTTACTTCATTTTTGATCCGTGTTGCATCCGTTTTTAAAAACTGTAGGCAATAGATTGTCTGAACTTCTTTTTGACCATTAATGCTTAACAATGTATCAGTTAAAAACTGATATCCAAGGGATAACATTTCTCCTTGCGGAGAGTGACATGTTAAGCATGTCAAGGTGAGGAGACTTTTAAGCCGCAATGCTTCACTGGGAAATATGCAAATTGCCTCTTCAGAGAGGAAGAGGACTAGAACTCTAGTGCCACCTATAGAAAGTAGCAATCCTAAGAGTCAATATCGAAAAACAGTGTCTGCAAATTGAGATTTTGGTTTTGGCTATTATCGTAAGTCATGTGACAAGGCTCGTTAAAGGGTCGATATTGACTTTTAGGATCACTGCTTCCTATAGCTAGAGTTCTAGTTCTCTTCCTTTCTGAAGAGACAATTTAAAAACTGATGAAACTCGGGTGGAAGTCTGAAGTACAAAGTATGTTTTCAGTGTGTCATTCATTTTATACAGATCATCATAGACTCAAAACAGATAAGAATAGGGCACACTCTGAGTCTCATGGACCGGAGACACAAATCCATTTTTAAACCTGATGTATGTATGGCTTAGTGAAACTTTATGGGTCCGTGTGCTGTCTGAGAAAAAAACACAGCACTAGGATTTGTCACATGGATGTGTGAATGTAGCCTAAGAGAAAAGTCATCTTAGCCCACAGATATTGATTGATAGATTTTGTTTTCCAACTGTTTGCGGTTGATTCATTAATTGCGACTAGTCACACAATTTCTGCATAGGTGTTGTTTGTTCTTGTTTTACAACTTTTTGCATTAAACGGGTGCGAAAAAGTAAAAGCCAAAATATGAAAAGTATTTTTTATTTTGCACAAAATTCATAAACTTGCGTATGCCATATTAAAGATTAAAAAAAATTGTCAATAAATATCAGAATACCAAAAAAAGTTACTTAAAAACCACAAATGATGATTGGGGGCTTGAAATCTGGCTAAGTTTATTTTATGCAGTTGAAGACTAACATGCAATATTTTAAATTTTCTTGCAACTTTTTACTTTAAATGCTTGCAAAATTTTGAAGAATTTGGCGCAAAAAACGGCAATGAATATCACAAAACAAAAAGAAAAATCACTTAAAAAAGCATTCAGTAATGAATCATGGCCTATATATTTTTTTCTTAAAGAGGCTGTAAAGGATTAGACAAACATGACTTATTTCAAGAACAGGATCACACCCATCCTTATATTTTATCTGGTATCACAACTTAACCATATACAGTTTCAATACCAGACACAAAAAAACAGCAGTCTTCCTTTCCCAGGAAACGCATTTAAAGGGACTTTCCCTTTAAAATAATAGCATTGCACATAATTTCCTCCATTTGAAAGATCCCACCACTGTCCAATGACATTTCTAAAATTGAAGCACCAATTTTAGTCATCTTATCATACCCCCTAATCAGCAACCTGAAGACAATTTTTCTTTTTTTAGATCCATCTACAGCATTAAATATCTGCGCAGCAGATGAAGAATGGAAACCAAAAGATGGAGTCTATGGATGTTACTGCAAAGATGAATATGAAGTCGCTGGTAAGTCTGTCATTATGAATATGACACATGTACTGTATGTGCTTGATATACATTTCCTCTCAACCTCATTGTATTGTAAACCACTGACCCACTGATATACGGTAATTGACTTAATGATAAAAAAAATCTCTTGAAATAATTACAGCTTCTTTTCCAAAGTTACATTTTAATAGATTTTAATACATCAGGGTCCTGGACAAAGTTCTACGAATCCTATAGTACAAGGGTCTCAAACGTGCTTGCATGCATACGGTCCCTGAAGTAATTTTTGCTGCTCATAGCCAGCGGCGGGCTGGACTTGTTGGCCGCTATCAGCTGGCCTGGCAGTGAGTCTTTAAATCGACTGGGAGCTATCCCGGCTGTACTACAGAATATCAGATGCATCTGCTGAATGACATCATGCAGTGCGCTA
This sequence comes from Phyllobates terribilis, assembly GCF_046119375.1. NCBI lineage: Eukaryota > Metazoa > Chordata > Amphibia > Anura > Dendrobatidae > Phyllobates > Phyllobates terribilis. The sequence continues at coordinate 208,972,888 of NW_027362769.1, read as the reverse complement.
GACTCTGCCTGTACCCGCCACAGAGGAGATTCAAGCTACAGGGCTGGATAGAGGCGAGTCGCACGGCAGGGGGTAAGCACTATGGGGGGCATTTAACTGTATGGAGGGCTATTACTGTATATAGGGGTTGTGGGGCCATTATACTTTATTAAGGGGTCTGTTGAGCCATCATTCTGTATGTAGAGAAGTTGTGGGTCCATCATTCTGTATGTATGGAGCTGCAGGGCCATCATTCTGTATGTAGGGGGCTGTGGGCCATCATACTGTTTATAGGGGGCTATGGGGTCATCATTCTATATGTAAAAGGGCTGTGGGCCCATCATTCTGTTTGTAGGGGAGCTGTTGGGCCATTGTGTCACCCTACCTGGATGCCACAAGTGTAATAAAGCTGTGTCTGAGAGCAAGGGGGAGGTTCTCTGGTCAGGGGAACATTAGCATGCAATGCCTCCTGTCTCAGGCCAGTAGGGGGAGCAGGCTGCCCCTATAAAAGCTGGTACTGGGGACAGGGTTAGAGAGAACTGGATTTCCTGTCTCAGCTTTGAGACGTGTCCCAGAGTGGAGCAGGGACAGAAAGTTGATTGCACCTAAGAGGAAGTGTGGCAGTAGGAGAGAGCCACAAGCCAGAGACAAGAGGCGAAGAGAGCCTGTCTTGGCAGAGAAAAGACTTAATTTTACCAGACTTTGGTGTCTGAGGCTGGAAGGATTCCACATCCCCCAGCAGAGTACCAGTCCGCAAGGGACTGTACATTCCTTGGCCTAAGAAGCCTGGAGGCCCTGCCACAACCGAAGGGACCAGTAAAGCCGTACAAGGCTGGGAGCAAAAAGGAACCCACGTCGCAGGCCATACAGGCGAGAAAGCACGGAAAGCTCGGAAACGTGGGCTGTTATCCTATCAGGAGGAGATAGTCAGAAGGAGCGCAGAAAGCACGGTAGGCCTACACCCTCACCCTGACCAGGGCCAATTTCCCCATTGCTCTCAGACATCCAGGTCCCCTCCTAGCTGGGACTGTTTGTGGGTCAGTTTACCTGTTTAGTAAAGACCCTGGACTGCAACCTGTTGTCTGTGTGCTCCTTGCTCCTCCAGCACTACCATCACTCCCACCATCCACTATACTGCCCTGGGGCCGCACTCTTCCCGTGGGGAGTCACACTACCATAGCTGCACACCTCATCAGCCCCAGCGGTCTGCATGCAGCGGCGGTTCCTAATAACCGCAATCCACGGGTGGCGTAGTCGGACATTATCAATAACACATAACGGACTACCACTGGCCTGACCACCCTGAGCCACGGAACCGGGTTGCCACTACTACTCCCATCGTTTCCCTAATTGCCCAGATCCGAGTGCCCCACGGCCCAGGGGGCGAGTCAGCTTTGGCGTAGTCGGCAGGATTTCGTGCCCGCAACCACCGGGTACTGCGTGCCTGAAAAAGACTTTTGTAACTTACCTGTGGCGAAGTTTCCCGCCATTCGGAGTTGTTTCCCGCCATCCGGAGCCGATTCCCGCCATCAGACACCATCTTGGACCGTTTCCCGCCGTCTTCTGCCTTCTTCCCGCCATCCGCAGCTGCTTCCCGCCATCGGACGCCATCTCCAGGACGCCGCGCGGGAAGAAGAGGGGCGTGGACGTCAAAACCGCGCGAGATCCGAAGCTCCGCCCCACGCACCGACGCTGCGCAAGGTCCTGGAAGGGAGAGAGAGCGACGCTGACGTCACCAGGACGCGACGCCAGGTCCTCGTCCAGAGCAGCAGCGGAGCCGCGGCCTACAGAAGAGGATCGTCGGAAGGTAGGCCACACTTCACTAGGGGGGGAGGAAGATGTCGGACACAGAGGCGCCCACTACCACCAACGCAGCTGCAGCAGCGGTGATGCCCTTTTCCTTACCCTACATCCCGGGAGCGGCCTGGCTGCCCAAGTACTCAGGGGAGCCCCATGCCCTAACTGACTTCAAGGAAAGACTGTATAGTTTGTTCCAAGTTTACCCCCTGACAGAGGAACAGAAGGTCAGCATATTGACAGGGCAGTTAACAGGCGCAGCCCAAAGGGAGGTAAAATCATGGCCCATTGAGGAGAAAGAGACTGTGAAGGGTATTCTGGCCCGGCTGCGGGGTACCTTTGATACACGTACCTCCGCTGAAATTAAAATGAGGTTCTATGGATGTAAGCAGCGGGCACAGGACAGCATCAGAGACTATGCCCTAAATCTGCAGGAAGCCTTGAGGGCTATTCAACAAACTGACCCTGGCAGTGTGCAGGAAACCGATAAGCTGCTAACAGAGCAATTCATAGAGGGTCTGCTGTCCAGCGCCCACAGGGCCCAGCTGCGCCTCATGTTCTTCCAGAACCCCGACCTGACCTTTGCCCAATTTAAGGACAGGGCCATAAGGGTGCTCCGTGAATCTGCAACCAGTGGCGCTATAAACCCCCGGCGCCCTGCTATCACCTACCACCAGGAGGCGGCGCCCTCCTCTATGGACTCCGTGGAGGCTGATGCACAGGCCCTGAACCAAGCCCCTAGAGGAACGCAGCCTGTGGCCAGAAAAACTGCCGGACCTGGTAGTCATGTACAACAATATTCCGGTGAACGCTACAAACTGCACCCCGGCTTACCTGATGCGAGCCAGACCGGGTAAGCTGCCCGTAGACCTGGAGATGGGAGTCCTAATACCTGAGGACACCTCCCCGGATGCGGACTGGAATACGGAAAGGCAACTGCAGTACAAGAAGGTACAGGAGAGTGTGGAGAAGAGCCTGGCCCAGGTGAGAGAGAAGCAAGAAAGACTCTTCAATCAACACGCCCCTGCTAGTCCCCTAGAACCTGGTGAGCAAGTCCTAAAGCGAAAAAGAAGGCTACATAAGTTGGACGACCAGTGGGAAAGGGAACCCTACACCGTACTGCAGTCTGACCACGACAACCCAAAGGTGTGCGTAATCACCAAGGACGGAGGAGAAACCACTAGTGTTGGCTCCAGAGACCACCTCAAAAGGTGCCCCGAGCAACTCCGTAGTGCAGAAGAGGATCAGAGTGACCTTGAACCCGCAGAGGACAAGGAGGAAATGATCAGCACCGTTCTCGGAGAGTTCCCTCAGTCCTGGACTCGCATAAATGATGCCATAGTGGTACCCGTCCTGCATTTCCTGCAACCGGCACAGCAACAACCAACACCAGAGCCGGAAGGTGAAGAGGAGCAACCGGTTCCAGAGGCAGAAGAGCCTGTTCCAGCAGCCCAGGAGAGTCAACCCTCTGCTGACAGTGAGCCTGCCATGCCTGCGGTAAGCCAAAGAACCCGCAGACAGCTGCCTGCCCTACCTGTACACCCAGCTGGTAGCTGTACCCCTAACGCTAGTGGGGAAAGCCAGGTTGGTCCACCACCAGACAGTGGGCTATGTAGGTCAACCAGGAGCACAAAGGGACAGATACCCGCTCGCTGGAGAATATAGAGTGTACTAAAAGTGTAAATAACCCTATTGCCAAATGTTGAAATGTTTGCCAAAGTTACCTGCATGTGTTAGAACCTTGCTGTTAGGTTTTTTTTCCTTTGCTGGTCACATGACCTTGTTGGCCTATTTAATCCTGCTCCGCCCTTCTGGCTTTGCTGGACTTCATTGTATATCTACTTTCTAGCTAGCCTGTGCTCTGTATCTATCTCTGTTAGTTTGCTTGGTCTACGGACCTCTATGTTCTATCTATTTTGTTTGTTCGTCTGTCTGCTACTATTTCTGTTAGGAGGTGTCCCATATTCCTTCCAGTCCTTAGTACTTGTAGGGATTCCCTCCCCACATCTATAGGTCTTCGTACAGACTAGATTAGGACTTTAGCAGGTCTGATCGCAGGATCAGGTTCCCTGTTACATCGTAGGGATTCAGCTGAGTCCTATAGTAGGGACAGATCTCCTCTCTTTCCTTAGCTTTGGTAGCAGAACATAACAGTAAGTCCAGCCTGCAAATTTTCTAAGGAAAGATTTTTTTTTGTTCCATCATGGTGTCGGTTCAGGATTTGGCTAAACACCTGCAGGGACTCTCTCTGGAAGTGGCCGAGCTCCGTCAGCACGTGAGTAACTGTCCTGGAGCATATTTCTTGGAGCCTAAGGTATGTTTGCCGGATTTATTTTTTGGTGAACATCGAGAATTTTTTTCATTTAAAAATGCTTGCTTATTGTATTTTCGTTTGAGACCCAAGTCCTCTGGGGATGAATCCCAGCGCGTAGGGTTCATAATGTCACTTTTGCGCAAAGAGCCTCAGGAGTGGGCCTTTTCTTTGCAACCTAGTGATACATGCTTCAGATCAGTGGATAGTTTTTTTTCTGCTTTAGGACTATTATATGATGATCCTGACCGTGTGGCATCAGCTGAGACTGAGTTGAGACGTTTAAAGCAAGGATCAGGTAATGTGGAAAAATATTGTACTCATTTTCGGCGTTGGTCCACTCAAACAGGGTGGAACGATTCTGCTCTGAAAAGTCTATTTCTTGCTGGGCTCAGTGAAAGGGTTAAAGACCTGCTAATTGCTTATACTACACCTGAGGATTTGCAACAGGCTATGCAATTAGCTATACGGGTGGATAGAAGACTGCGTGCTAGGGTTAATGAGAGCAAATCCTCTGCTATGTCAGTTTCTGGTTATGATAATGTGTGTACTAACAGTGGTGAACCGATGGAGATTGGATCGGTGGCACCTCGCTCTCAAGAAAAAGACCGTCGTTTTTCGGAAGGCTTGTGTTTCTATTGCGGAAAATCTTGTCATTTGATTAAAGGCTGTGAGCTTCGTATGAAGAAAGAAAAAAAAATGGTCAGTCACGCCCGTATTGCCTGTTTAAATTCCAAGGGTATATTTTTAGCTGCTTCCACGATTGCTCAGGAAAAATTAATGGAATTTCGGGTGTTTGTTGATTGCGGGTCTACACTAAATGTAATTGATGGGGGATTCGTGGAAAAACTCAATTTAAAACCTGAACCTTTATCATCCCACATTGCTGTGGTTTCTGTGGATGGCTCCCCTTTGAAGAATATTACTCTCAAGGTCAGTGAATTTCCTCTCACTATTAATGGTGTTCACCATGAGAAATTGGATTTGGTAGTGTTGAATAACTTGCCTTCTCCAGTAATATTGAGTTTGCCCTGGTTAAAATTTCACAATCCTGTACTGGATTGGTCTACCAGTGAAATTAAATCCTGGAGCCATAAATGTTATGACAAGTGTTGTAACGGGCGTATTGCAGCTTTGGATAGGGGAGAATTGCCTGTTCCTATTCAGGATTTTTGGAGAGTTTTTTCTGAGAAAGAATCGCAGGTTTTGCCTCCCCATAGAGACTATGATTGCTCTATTGAATTTGTCCCTGGAGCGACTCTTCCTAAAAGTCGTTTATTTAACCTTACTATTCCTGAGAGGAAGGCTTTGGAGGAATACATACAGACAAGTTTGGCCGCCGGTCACATTAGGCCCTCTAAGTCTCCTGTGGCGGTTGGATTTTTTTTTGTAAAAAAAAAGGACGGCGGTTTACGTCCTTGTCTAGATTTTCGTGAGATTAACAAAATTACGGTACGCAATCCTTACCCACTGCCATTGATTCCTGATCTGTTTAACCAGTTATTGGGGGCCAAGTGGTTCTCTAAAATTGACCTTAAGGGGGCATACAATCTGTTGCGCATGAAGGAGGGTGATGAATGGAAGACTGCTTTTAACACTCCTGTGGGTCATTTTGAGAATCTGGTTATGCCTTTTGGTCTTACTAATGCTCCTGCATTTTTTCAGAATCTGATTAATGACATCCTTAGACCTTTGATCGGTAAAAATGTGGTTGTGTATTTGGATGACATTTTGATTTATTCGCCAGATCTGGAGTCTCATTGGCGGAGCGTGCGTGAGGTATTACAGTTATTAATGGACAATTCGCTTTTTGCTAAGCTGGAGAAATGTGAGTTCGCTGTACAGAGAATTAGTTTTTTGGGCTACATTATCTCCAGCAAAGGTTTTGAGATGGATCCGGTTAAGGTTCAGGCTGTGCAGGAATGGCCTAGGCCTATTGGTTTGAAATCGATACAGAGGTTTTTGGGTTTCGCCAATTACTATAGAAAATTCATAAAAAATTTTTCTAGTATTGTCAAACCTCTGACTGATCTCACCAGGAAAGGTGCTGATGCGGTTCAGTGGTCATCTGAGGGCAATGAAGCTTTTGTGTATCTCAAGGAGAGGTTCACCTCTGCTCCCATCCTTATGCAGCCTGATGTTACTAGGCCGTTTTTGGTTGAGGTTGATGCTTCCTCTGTGGGGGTTGGCGCAGTATTGTCTCAGGATAACGGGGATGGATTACATCCCTGTGCCTTTTTTTCAAAAAAATTTTCGGAGACTGAATTGAATTATGATGTTGGTAATCGGGAATTATTGGCTATTAAACTCGCATTTGAACACTGGCGCCACTTCTTGGAAGGTGCAGAATTTCCCGTTCAGGTTCTTACGGATCATAAAAATCTGATATATCTTGATGCTGCCAAGCGCCTGAATGCCCGTCAGGCTAGGTGGGCACTGTTTTTCTCGCGGTTTAATTTCTCCGTTACTTACATCCCTGGTACTAAGAATGTTAAGGCGGATGCCTTGTCTCGCAGTTTTTCTCCCATAGTCGGTGCTGAGAAAGAGGAAAACATTTTACAAGAAGGTGTTGTGATAGCTGCTTTAGACTCCGTTTTGGAAGATGAGATTCTTAAAGCTCAGGAGAATGCCCCATCTAACACTCCTCATGGGAGGTTGTTTGTGCCTGGGACCTTTAGGAGAGATTTGTTTGTTGAGTGTCACGAATCTCGGTTGGCAGGTCATCCCGGAATCTCTGAGACCAAGAGACTGGTGGGTCGCAGTTTTTGGTGGCCTGGATGGCAGAAGGAAGTCATTAAGTGGGTGCGCCAATGTACTATATGTGCTAGATCTAAGTCCTCACATACTCCTGCTGCGGGGTTGCTTTGTCCTTTGGAGGTCCCCAGTGCTCCTTGGACACATTTGGCTATGGACTTTATAACTGACCTTCCCCCCTCTGAGGGTTTTACTGTCATCTGGGTGGTCGTGGACCGTTTTAGCAAGATGTGTCACTTGGTTCCCTTCGTCAAACTGCCCTGCGCTAAAACTCTCGCTAAGGCCTTTGTCAAGGAAATTGTCAGACTTCATGGCGTTCCTACTGACATTGTTTCTGATAGGGGTCCTCAGTTCGTGGCTCATTTTTGGCGTGCCTTTTGTGACAGGTTGGGAATTCATTTGTCGTTTTCGTCCGGATATCATCCTGAATCTAATGGCCAGACAGAAAGGAAAAACCAGGATGTTGAGCAGTTCTTGCGTTGTTTTGTGGCAGACAATCAAGAGGGGTGGTCTGAGTTTCTGCCACTTGCCGAATTTGCTCTGAACAATCATACATCTTCTTCTGCTGGTTGTTCGCCTTTTTTTTGCTGTTCTGGGAGACATCCGTCGTTTGGGTCGTTCTCCAAGTTGGGATCTGCCGTGCCTGAGGAGGAGAATTTTTCCGGTGATTTGGAAAGAGTTTGGACGGATGTGCGTGGTAATCTTCAGGAGGCCAACAGAAAATCTAAAGACTACTTTGATAGGAAACGACAGGAGGTTTTGTTCGCTGTTGGTGACATGGTTTGGTTGTCCTCTAGGAATCTGCGGTTGAGGATTCCTTCTAAGAAATTGGGTCCCAAGTTTGTAGGGCCCTTTAAGGTGCTTCAGGTTGTCAACCAATCTGCTGTTAGGTTGGAGGTTCCTACCTCCTGGAGAATTAATCCGGTCTTTCATGTCTCTCTGTTAAAAAAAGCTGTTGTGTCGGATGGTGACGCCTCTGCCTCTGTTCCTCCGGTGGTGGAGGACGGGGAATATGAAATTTCTCGCATCCTTGACTCTAGACGGTATAGAGGTAGTTTGCAGTATCTTGTGGCCTGGAAAGGTTTCGGACCCGAGGATAACTCTTGGGTGAGGTCAGATGATGTTTCCGCGTCCAGACTTATCAGAGCGTTTCACAGGAGATTTCCTGATAAGCCTGGTCCTAGGGGATCCGGAGGATCCTCTTAGAAGGGGGGGTACTGTTAGAACCTTGCTGTTAGGTTTTTTTTCCTTTGCTGGTCACATGACCTTGTTGGCCTATTTAATCCTGCTCCGCCCTTCTGGCTTTGCTGGACTTCATTGTATATCTACTTTCTAGCTAGCCTGTGCTCTGTATCTATCTCTGTTAGTTTGCTTGGTCTACGGACCTCTATGTTCTATCTATTTTGTTTGTTCGTCTGTCTGCTACTATTTCTGTTAGGAGGTGTCCCATATTCCTTCCAGTCCTTAGTACTTGTAGGGATTCCCTCCCCACATCTATAGGTCTTCGTACAGACTAGATTAGGACTTTAGCAGGTCTGATCGCAGGATCAGGTTCCCTGTTACATCGTAGGGATTCAGCTGAGTCCTATAGTAGGGACAGATCTCCTCTCTTTCCTTAGCTTTGGTAGCAGAACATAACAGCATGTTTATTAATAGTGTGTTTCAGTTTCTTGCAGCAACCGTAAGGACTCACAGGTTATGGACTTTTTATAACCGGGACCTCGTATGGACTGCGTTCGGAGCCTAACCCAGGAATGAACTAAGACTGTGAAGGACTTGGGGTAGGACAGACCCCCACCTGGTTAAGGCTCCCCGTTGTTTTGGTGATATGGACACCCGGTCACAGACCACACTGTGACCTAAAGAACTCAATTTGTGCGTCGTCTGTCTATTAATGTTTTATTGTTGTGCATATTGTCTTTGTTTATTGTTTAGTCCCGGAGTACTAAATTTCACTAGGGGGGAATGTGTCACCCTACCTGGATGCCACAAGTGTAATAAAGCTGTGTCTGAGAGCAAGGGGGAGGTTCTCTGGTCAGGGGAACATTAGCATGCAATGCCTCCTGTCTCAGGCCAGTAGGGGGAGCAGGCTGCCCCTATAAAAGCTGGTACTGGGGACAGGGTTAGAGAGAACTGGATTTCCTGTCTCAGCTTTGAGACGTGTCCCAGAGTGGAGCAGGGACAGAAAGTTGATTGCTCCTAAGAGGAAGTGTGGCAGTAGGAGAGAGCCACAAGCCAGAGACAAGAGGCGAAGAGAGCCTGTCTTGGCAGAGAAAAGACTTAATTTTACTAGACTTTGGTGTCTGAGGCTGGAAGGATTCCACATCCCCCAGCAGAGAACCAGTCCGCAAGGGACTGTACATTCCTTGGCCTAAGAAGCCTGGAGGCCCTGCCACAACCGAAGGGACCAGTAAAGCCGTACAAGGCTGGGAGCAAAAAGGAACCCACATCGCAGGCCATACAGGCGAGAAAGCACGGAAAGCTCGGAAACGTGGGCTGTTATCCTATCAGGAGGAGATAGCCAGAAGGAGCACAGAAAGCACGGTAGGCCTACACCCTCACCCTGACCAGGGCCAATTTCCCCATTGCTCTCAGACATCCAGGTCCCCTCCTTGCTGGGACTGTTTGTGGGTCAGTTTACCTGTTTAGTAAAGACCCTGGACTGCAACCTGTTGTCTGTGTGCTCCTTGCTCCTCCAGCACTATCATCACTGGGACTCTCACTACCATCACTCCCACCATCCACTATACTGCCCTGGGGCCGCACTCTTCCCGTGGGGAGTCACACTACCATAGCTGCACACCTCATCAGCCCCAGCGGTCTGCATGCAGTGGCGGTTCCTAATAACCACAATCCACGGGTGGCGTAGTCGGACATTATCAATAACACATAACGGACTACCACTGGCCTGACCACCCTGAGCCACGGAACCGGGTTGCCACTACTACTCCCATCGTTTCCCTAATTGCCCGGATCCGAGTGCCCCACGGCCCAGGGGGCGAGTCACCATCATACTGTATATAAGGGGCTATATGGCAAGCATATTGTATATAAGGGCTGTGGTGCCGTTATACTGTATGCAGGGGCTGTGGGGCCATCATACTATATATATATGGAGCTGTGTTGGCCATCATACTTTATATAAAAGAGCAAGCAGGCCATCATACTATATATAGGGAAACTATGGGGACATCATACTGTATATAGGGGGTCGCAAGGCATCACAATGTGACCCTATTTACTCATATGACACTGTGATGTAGCAGCTACGCAGCTACATTCATGACCTATGTACAAAATATAATTGACTGATTGACCAAGAGAGAAATGTCCAAGAACAGGTATTTCCTGGTAAAACAATGATTTGACATGTTTGAATATATTATAGGAACAATTCTTTTTCCTTATGAAAAGAGATGAGAGAAGATAAACTGTAAAGTTTGGGGTTCGTACTGGTCTACCGGAAAACTAGTGTCCAATCCTAAACTCTGAACATGGACTTCTCCCGGAAGTCCGTTTTACAGTTCGGGAGGCCGGGGAGGAGAGAGAGATATGGAGAGAGAGATTTTCCGGCGCCAAAGTTCGGGTCCCCATTGATTTCAATGGGGTTGGGGTCCAGGTTCAGGTTAGGGTACAGTTCTGGTTGGATTAAAATTTGGTAGAATACCAGAACCCGAACTTCCACTGGTCCGCTCATCCCTACTTATGAATCATTGTGTGTCTATGATGTCTAGGGGAAAACCTAGCAACAAGTCTTCATCAGCAGTGCAATCCTAGGGAAAATGAAACACTACACAGTTTGCACCAAAATCAAAGGACTGTTCCTTTATTGCTGGCTCTCCCGGAGGAAAAGGTGAACTTTGAGAAATAAATGTAATGATGATAATGACTTGTGTTGTTACCTGACAACAATACTCATGATTCTAAAACAATCAGCAAAGATTTTAAAGGGTTATTGTAAAGTTCTTTCTTCAGGAGCCCACCCCTCCCCTGACTATTGGCTTGCTGGTGGCAAGGGCAATGTGCTTCTGAGAACTGACAGTTCTGACCAGTGGCATGGTCGCCCCGCTGGTCCGAACTGAGCTCTGTCCTAGGCTGAGAGCAGGGGCTGTTTTGCCTCTACAGAATGGGAGAAGTATTGCAAGCGGACTGAAGAGGTAAATTGCAAAGCTGTTTCATTTTACAAGCATTTTGCATTTTTACCTAGTTTACAATGTGAGACAACGCCTTTCAGCTTGTATGTTTTTTATTATGTTCATGCTGTATTTTCCTTCCTATTAGCATTCGGATCATTTCAGCCTTCAGGTCTATATAATTTTAGATCATTATAATGTTTGATCAAGGATCCTCATTGTGGCTTTGAAAAGAAAAAGTGTCACGGCTGAATGGAAAGTAAATAACATTTATGTTCTTCATGTTGTAGCTGTTGCAGACATACGTCCTGCGCTGACCTGTGATGTCTACGACATGAGAGCTGTATTTCAAAAATGTCAGCTGACGAGTTTGGACTTCAATGCCAATAGCGTTACTCTGAAAGATGCCGAATGCTTTGGACTTCATGATGATTCCAGCATGAACACAATTACTATAAAATCTCCACTTCATGCAGGAGCTTGCGGACTTCAGATAAATGTATGTGACCATCTTATGACCTTTCTTTCCTCATAGTGAGCAAATTGCTCATACTGTTCTCATCTAGCCTAGGAAGGATTGTTGATTGTTAAATCCCCTACTACTCCTATCCCATGTAAAAAGCTTTCTGTCAGCTTCCTCGCTTTCTTAATTGCTCATTATGCATTGCTTTGGAGGAAAGGAAGCCCTAAAAGTACTTTCAAGTTTATAACCAACGACAGCCTGACCTGGAAACCTTCCTCTCCACCGGCTCAGCAAAAACCAATGGGTCTGACTCAATACTAGATGCCTTATTTCTTTTAGGAGAATCACTTATTTGACCATGTTACACAGTGATAACTGTTGCTTTTGGGGCTACAAAAACAACCATGCGTGAATGAGCTACACTGTTTCCGTAACTCCCATACAAAGTCATGATTTTCTGCATCACAGAAGCAGAGAAGCTCAGCCACAGATGGATGTTTTCGATGCCTCACCTTCTTTAGCCAGAGCCTGAACAGAGTTATTTCTGTCTCAGCTATGAAAGGCTGTGAGGGTAATCACTAGGATTATTTACATCTTTAGAAAGTATCCCTTATCTGTAGGATAGGAGATATCTTGCTGATCGGTGGAAGTTCGAACACTGAAACCCCCAGTGATCCTAGAGATCCCCGTCGGAATGGAGTGGTGGTAGACCCTGTGCAAACCCACTCTATTCATTCTTTATGGGACTCCCGAAAAAAGGTGAGCGCAGTGTTCAACTATCTGACAGTCAAATAGAGCAGTGTTTTCTAAACTCCAGTCTTCACGGTCACCAACAGATCATGTTTTCAGGATTTCCTTAGTATAGTGCAGGTGATGGAATTATTATTAAGGCATCAAAACCATCAGAGGTTCTCCCACCTGTACAATACTAAGAAAATATTGAAAACATGATGTGTTGGGGGGCCTTGAGGACAGAGTTTGAGAAACACTGGTAATAGAGAATAAATGAGAAGTGGTGCACATCCCATGTAGAGTGCCATTCTTGGCATCAGCGGAGGTTCCAAGATCTGTCCTTCATCGATCAGTAAGTTCTATAGATACAGTAAGTAATAACTTCTAAACATGGTAATAACCCTTTTAAACGTAAAATACTGACTGTCTGCAGCCACCAATTTTTTTTATACACTCATCAGTTTCAACTGGCGATGATGACCAGAATCTTACTATATACAGTGGGTACAGAAAGTATTCAGACCCCATTAAATTTTTCACTCTTTGTTTCATTGCAGCCATTTGGTAAATTCTAAACAGGTCATTTTTTTCTCATTAAAGTACACTCTGCACCCCATCTTCACTAAAAAAAAACAGAAATGCAGACATTTTTGCAAATTTATTAAAAAGAAAAAATGAAATATCACATGGTCATAAGTATTCAGACCCTTTGCTCAGTATTGAGTAGAATCACCCTTTTGAGTTAGTACAGCCATGAGTCTTCTTGGGAATGATGCAACAAGTTTTTCACACCTGGATTTGAGGATCCTCTGCCATTCTTCCTTGCAGATCCTCTCCAGTTCCGTCAGGTTGGATGGTGAACGTTGGTGGACAGCCATTTTCAGGTCTCCCCAGAGATGCTCAATTGGGTTTAGGTCAGGGCTCTGGCTGGGCCAGTCAAGAATGGTCACAGAGTTGTTCTGAAGCCACTCCTTTGTTATTTTACCTGTGTGCTTAGGGTCATTGTCTTGTTGGAAGGTGAACCTTCGGCCAAGTCTGAGGTCCAGAGCACTCTGGAAGAGGTTTTCATCCAGGAGATCTCTGTACTTGGCCGCATTCATGTTTCCTTCATTTGCAACCAGTCGTCCTGTCCCTGCAGCTGAAAAACACCCCCATAGCATGATTCTGCCACGACCATGTTTCACTGTTGGGATTGTATTGGGCAGGTGACGAGCAGTGCCTGGTTTTCTCCACACATACCGCTTGGTATTATCACCAAAAAGTTCTATCTTCGTCTCATCAGATCAGAGAATCTTATTTTTCATAGTCTGGGAGTCCTTCATGTGTTTTTCAGCAAACTCTATGTGGGCTTTCATATGTCTTCCACTGAGGAGAGGCTTCTGTCTGGCCACTCTGCCATAAAGGCCCGACTGGTGGAGGGCTACAGTGATAGTTGACTTTGTGGAACTTTCTCCCATCTCCCTACTGCATCTCTAGAGCTCAGCCACAGTGATCTTGGGGTTCTTTCTTACCTCTCTCACCAAGGCTCTTCTCCCATGATTGCTCAGTTTGGCTGGACGGCCAGGTCTAGGAAGACTTCTGGTGGTCCCAAACTTCCTCCATTTAAGGATTATGAAAGCCACTGTGCTCTTAGGAACCTCTTATATAACATTGGCCGTATCTGTGCCTTGACACAATTTTGTCTCTGAGCTCCTTGATCAGTTCCTTTGAGCTCATGATTCTCATTTTGTCTGACATGCACTGTGAGCTGTGAGGTCTTATATAGACAGGTGTGTGCCTTTCCAAATCAAGTCCTATCAGTTTAATTAAACACTAGAGATGAGCGTTGTTCTACTCGAACTGTTCGCCAATCTCAAATTCGAGCTGTTTTGGGCGGTGTTCGAGCCGATCGGCGAACACGAACAATTTGAGAAAAATTCGGCTGTTCGAGGTTATGTTCGATAACTGTTCGTGCACCAAAATCATAACTGGATTTTTTCTCAGTAATGATGAAAATTAATGTTAATACGCAGTTTGAGTGTACAGCGGGGCGGGGGGAGGGGCAGGGGATGGATCTCTGCAGGAACAATGAAGATCTCCATTTTTTTTTCTCTTTCCCGCATTTGCAGTGGGGAGGTGCAATCTGTCAGCCTATCAGCAGCGCACACACGGAGCGAAGTGCTTTTTTTCACACAAGCAAGGGCATGTGTGATTGGCAGTGTATGTCACATGTCCTTGCCCTATAAGACCAAGCCATTTTCCCCGTCGCCACCATTTTCTCACTGCTGCAGCTGCGTGTTAGACGGCACCGCTGTTGCTGTGTGCGCTATACCTTGTAAATTTCAAGCCAATTTTCGCACAAATATACAGATAGCTTGGGAGTAGGGAATAGTTGTGATTGCAGTCCTTTTAAGGACTAGGTTACAGCATTTCCTACGACTTTTATCAAGCAGGTCTGTGCTCTTAAATAGATAGATTGTGGGAGTAAAGACTAATTGTAATTGGAGTCCTTTTCAGGACTAGGTTACATCAGTTCCTATCAGTTTTTGCCAGGCAGGTCTGTGCCAGTGCTGTGCAAGTTTTTTTCACAGCATTTGGCTGAATCTAGCAAAGCTAATCCTTTTTGGCCTATTGCAGAGTGTGTTAGTCAGTGGAGTAGCCTATCTGTGTTGCAAGATATACCACCTGTGTATAGAATACCAATTTTTTTACTGCACCTAGTGAAGTAAAATCTTTTGGGCATAGCATCATTCTATTAGTCCATCTATACTGACCTCCATCAGGTTGCAAACTGAATATAATTTTTTTCTGCATCTAGCTCTGAAAAAATATTTGGGCTTCTAGCAGTGTGTGGGACTTGGTCTATTAGTCCATCTATACTGACCTCCATCAGGTTGCAAATTAAAAATAATTTTTTTCTTCATTTAGCTCTGAAAAAATATTTGGGCTTCTAGCAGTGTGTGGGACTTGTTCTATTAGTCCTTCTATACTGACCTCCAGCAGGTTGCAAATTGAATATAATTTTTTTCTGCATCTAGCTCTGAAAAAATATTTGGGCTTCTAGCGGTGTGTGGGACTTGGTCTATTAGTCCATCTATACTGACCTCCATCAGGTTGCAAATTAAAAATAATTTTTTTCTGCATCTAGCTCTGAAAAAATATTTGGGCTTCTAGCAGTGTGTGGGACTTGGTCTATTAGTCCATCTATACTGACCTCCATCAGGTTGCAAATTAAAAATAATTTTTTTCTTCATTTATCTCTGAAAAAATATTTGGGCTTCTAGCAGCGTGTGGGACTTGTTCTATTAGTCCATCTATACTGACCTCCATCAGGTTGCAAATTAAAAATAATTTTTTTCTGCATCTAGCTCTGAAAAAATATTTGGGCTTCTAGCAGTGTGTGGGACTTGGTCTATTAGTCCATCTATACTGACCTCCATCAGGTTGCAAATTAAAAATAATTTTTTTCTGCATCTAGCTCTGAAAAAATATTTGGGCTTCTAGCAGTGTGTGGGACTTGGTCTATTAGTCCATCTATACTGACCTCCATCAGGTTGCAAATTGAATAAAAAATTTTTCTGCATCTAGCTCTGAAAAAATATTTGGGCTTCTAGCGGTGTGTGGGACTTGGTCTATTAGTCCATCTATACTGACCTCCATCAGGTTGCAAATTAAAAATAATTTTTTTCTGCATCTAGCTCTGAAAAAATATTTGGGCTTCTAGCAGTGTGTGGGACTTGGTCTATTAGTCCATCTATACTGACCTCCATCAGGTTGCAAATTAAAAATAATTTTTTTCTTCATTTAGCTCTGAAAAAATATTTGGGCTTCTAGCAGTGTGTGGGACTTGTTCTATTAGTACTTCTATACTGACCTCCAGCAGGTTGCAAATTGAATATAATTTTTTTCTGCATCTAGCTCTGAAAAAATATTTGGGCTTCTAGCGGTGTGTGGGACTTGGTCTATTAGTCCATCTATACTGACCTCCATCAGGTTGCAAATTAAAAATATTTTTTTTCTGCATCTAGCTCTGAAAAAATATTTGGGCTTCTAGCAGTGTGTGGGACTTGGTCTATTAGTCCATCTATACTGACCTCCATCAGGTTGCAAATTAAAAATAATTTTTTTCTTCATTTATCTCTGAAAAAATATTTGGGCTTCTAGCAGCGTGTGGGACTTGTTCTATTAGTCCATCTATACTGACCTCCATCAGGTTGCAAATTAAAAATAATTTTTTTCTGCATCTAGCTCTGAGAAAATATTTGGGCTTCTAGCAGTGTGTGGGACTTGGTCTATTAGTCCATCTATACTGACCTCCATCAGGTTGCAAATTAAAAATAATTTTTTTCTGCATCTAGCTCTGAAAAAATATTTGGGCTTCTAGCAGTGTGTGGGACTTGGTCTATTAGTCCATCTATACTGACCTCCATCAGGTTGCAAATTGAATAAAAAAATTTTCTGCATCTAGCTCTGAAAAAATATTTGGGCTTCTAGCGGTGTGTGGGACTTGGTCTATTAGTCCATCTATACTGACCTCCATCAGGTTGCAAATTAAAAATAATTTTTTTCTGCATCTAACCCAGCCAATAGTTTTGGCCTAATACCACAGTTTGGCCACTCAGCTCTGCTCGGTTACCATCCATTGTTTTTTTGTGCAAACAACTCCATAGTTGTGAATTAGTTAACCACTAAAATGAGTGGAAAAAGGCCTGCTGCTGGTGGAAAGGGGAATAGGCGTGTTGGGAAGGGGAAAAAAGGTTGTGTCCGTGGGGTAGGTGCAGAAGAAAGACCATCTTCCAGCCAAACTAAAATGTCTACTTCTTTTAGCGGACAATGTGATAAGATCCCTTTCTTACGGCCACGCCAATCGCTACAAATTCCAGATGAGGCACAAAAACAGCAGGTGCTTCAACGGATATCAAGTGCTCCTTTAAGTGGGCTCTCCTCCACATCAACTTCAACATCACAAATACTCCAGTCCTCAAAGGTGTCACCCAAATCGCACTTGCTTCCTCACAGCTCCCAAATCTCCAGCTGCCCGTCTGAGTATGAGGTAGAACAGATGGTTGAGTCTGCAGAGCTGTTTACTCATACTATAGCCTGGGAATCAGAGGTCGACTCCAGCGCTTCTGTGAATCCAGACGAGGAAATGATCTGCACTGATGCCCAGAATCTTTATGAGTCGGATCCAGGACCAGACGCAGAAGGTTCTGACCATAATGTAGACCCTCATTCCCAAACTGTAACTCCTGTTGGTGGAGACAATGAGGAAGACGATGATAAGACTCAAATACCTGATTGGAGCGACAACTTTAGTTTTTTGTCAGGGCAGGAACAGGTTGGCTCTGAGGACGACGGGTGTGATAACGCACAGGGTGATGATGATGAGGTCGGAGATCCCACTTACTGTCAACCCACAGTCAGCCAAGAGATGAGGTCAGCAGAGGAGGTGGAGGAAGATGCTAGTGACAACGAGGTCAGGTTGCGCCTTCCTGGACAGAGACGTAGTACTGGAAGCACGTCAACAACTGCATCCTCAAACACAACTCTGCCTCTCACCACAAGTCGTGGTGGCTCTTCAGGTCGCATGGGTGCTAAGCCTTGCATAGCCTGGGCATTTTTTCAGATCGATAAAGATGACCCAACTCGTGTTATCTGTAACATTTGTCAGCAAAAGCTAAGTAGAGGCCAAAAAATACATAGTTTGAGTACTTCATGCATGAACCGGCACATGGACATGAAGCATAAGTTGCAGTGGGAAGCTCAGTGTGCTACAATGCGGTCTAGCCGGCCGGGCCAACCACCGTCTGCCATATCTTGTGCATCCGCGGCCTCTTCATCCTCTGTGACTGGGGGGACAGCAGTCACACCTCTTTTGGGGCGCAGACCTGCCACCTCTTTACCTGCAACAGCCAGCGTGATTGGCAGGTCATCATTTTCTTTGGAGGTGGTAACACCAGCTGGTCTTGAGCGCTGTCCGACATCGATAGCACCACCTTTGGATCAAGGCAACCTAACATGTCCGCCTGCATCTTCCTCACAGACCGTCAGTTTGCCGGGGACACCCTTATCAACCCCGTCTAAGCACAATAGCCAGCCCTCGGTCCCTCAGATGTGGACAAGTAAAAGATCATTTCCTCCTAGCCATGAGAAAGCTAAGAGGTTGAATTTCACCATCTGCAAGCTCTTGGCTACAGAAATGCTGCCTTTCCGCCTGGTGGACACAGAGGATTTTCGAGACCTTATGTCCGTCGCAGTGCCCCAGTACCAGATGCCCAGTCGGCACTACTTCTCAAAGAAAGGTGTGCCTGCGCTACACCAGCATGTCGCACACAACATCACCGCTTCTTTGAGAAACTCTGTGTGTGACAGGGTGCATTTCACCACAGACTCTTGGACGAGTAGGCATGGACAGGGGCGTTACATGTCGCTGACTGGGCACTGGGTAACTATGGTGACAGCAGGACAAGGGGCTGCTGTCCAAGTCATGCCGTCCCCACGAGTTGGACATCAATCCTCTTTATGTCATTTTTCCTCCACTGCTTCTGCCTCCTCAACCTCCTCTCGGTCTTCCACCTGCACCCAAAGCCTGTCTGGTCATGCCACAAGCTTTCTAACTGCGCAGAAGGGATCCTGCACACCTCCTTACTATGCTGGCAGTAGGGCTCAACGTCATCAGGCGGTTTTTACATTGAAATGTCTGGGAAATGTGAGTCACACAGCTGAGGAGTTGTGGTCAGCTCTGGAGAACCAATTTCATGAATGGTTGTCTCCACTGGACCTGAAACCAGGGAAGGCCGTGTGCGACAATGCTGCAAACCTGGGTGCGGCCCTTCGCCGGGGCAATGTCACACACGTGCCTTGTATGGCTCACGTGTTGAACCTGGTTGTCCAGCAATTTTTAGCCCACTATCCCAGACTAGATGGCCTTCTGCAGAGGGCACGGTCGCTGTGTGCTCACTTCCGCCGTTCGCATCCCGCAGCTCAGCGACTTACATCTCTACAGAAGTCGTTGGGCCTGCCACTTCACCGGCTAAAATGCGATGTGCCTACCCGGTGGAATTCAACTCTGCACATGTTGCAGCGACTGTGGCAGCACCGACAAGCCCTGGTGCAATACGTTCTGACGTATAGCCTGGGCCAACGAGATTCAGAGGTGGGGCAAATCACGCTGGAGGAGTGGTCTCAGATCAGGGACCTATGCACCCTTCTGCACAGTTTTGAAATGGCGACGAAGATGTTTAGTGCTGACGATGCCATTATCAGCATGACTATTCCGGTGATTTACATGCTGGAGCACATGTTAAACAGAATTCGGAGTCAGGTGGTGGCACAAGAGGAGGTGGAGGAAGTAGAGGAGGAGGAGTTGTATGCGGAAGGGCTAACATCTGCAAGGTCCAGACGGTCGGCAGCACCAAGGCGGCAGGCATGTGAGGGTGGGGGAGATGATTTTACCAGGGCGCATGGTAGCAGCCAAACTAGTGAGGAAGGTGCAGGAGCCCAGGAAGAAGTGGAGGACGAACTGATGGAAGACTCATCAGATGAGGGAGACCTTGATCACATTTCTGTTGTGCGAGGTTGGGGGGAGAGGACAGAGGAAGGAAGCATGATTGCTACCTCGCCACCAACACAACAGGGACTTGGTGCTCCTGGATGCGCAACACACATGAGTGCCTTCTTGCTGCACTACCTGCAACATGACCCTCGAATTGTGAGAATTAGAAATAATCCTGACTACTGGGTTGCCACACTGTTAGATCCCCGGTACAAAAGTAAATTTGCAGAAATTATTCCTGCCATAGAAAGGGATGCACGCATGCAGGAGTATCAGCAGAGACTGTTGCAGAATCTTACATGTGCTTTTCCACAAAATACCAGTGGTGCACGTAGTGAATCTCACAGTTCCAACTTGCCAACCGTGGGACCGTCAAGTGTTCAGCACTCAAACCGTAACAGAACCACAGTATCTGCTGGTAACATCAATTTTGCGGAATCATTTCACCACTTTTTTAGCCCATCCTTTGCAAGGCCACAGGAGACAAGAAGTCTGACACATAGTCAACGCCTAGAGACGATGGTACAGGAGTATCTCCAAGTAAACATTGAAGCCACGACTGTGTCACTGGACCCTTGCTCTTTTTGGGCTTCCAATCTGGATAAATGGCCGGAGCTAGCCACTTACGCCTTGGAGATCTTGTCATGCCCCGCAGCCAGCGTTCTGTCTGAACGTGTGTTCAGCGCTGCTGGTGGTGTGCTGACAGATAAGCGCACGCGGCTCTCCACTGATAATGTAGACAGACTCACGTTCATAAAGATGAACAAATCATGGATCCGAAACGACTTTTCTACCCCTGTGTCATCCTGGGGAGAGTAAAAGCTTGATGATTGGTTAAAATCACCCTACCAACCATTTTAAGCTTTCAAATTACTAATCATGTTTATCTGTATCTTGACTGGAAAATAATTTGGGCTTTGTAGCAGTGTGCAGCACTGATCCTATTAGGCCATCTATAATAAGCTTCACCAGATTTAAAATTAAAAATAATTTTTAGCTGCATCTAGCCCGGAAAATAATTTTGGGGCTCCGAGATGCGCAAGACACATAAGTGCCTTCTTGCTGCACTACCTGCAGCATGACCCTCATATTGTCAGAATTCGAAGTAATCATGACTACTGGGTTGCCACACTCTTAGATCCCCCAAACTTTTCGATCAACCTTTTCATTTTAATAAAGACCAAAAAAATGGTCATTTTTGAAATTATAAGCATTAGCAGGTTGTTAGAAACTGAAATCAAACAGTTTTCAACTCAAAACTTTATTCTAGGTGATGTTACATTTTCACATAGAACCCCTTGTTCGAAAGGAGCTTCTGAACTCTCTCGTCCATTGAATTTGTCAGGTTTTGGATGGTTTCTGCTTCAATTGTTTTGCATGAGGACAGAATACCCTCCCAGAGCTGTTGCTTAGATGTGAACTGCCTCCCGCCATCATAGACACTCCTTTTAATGATGCTCCAAAGGTTCTGAATGGGGTAGAGGTCAGGGGAGCATGGGGGTCACACCATAAGTTTGTCCCCTTTTATGCCCATATCAGCCAGAGATGCAGATGTTTTATGTGCAGCATGAGATGGTGCATTATCATGCAGAAAAATGATCTTGCTGTGAAATACACGGTTCTTCTTCTTGAACCATGGCAGGAAGTGCTGTTTGAGAAAATCCACATACATTATGGAGTTCATCTTTAGCGCCTTCAGGGATCCTAAAGGGGCCGACAATCTCTCTCCCCATGATTCCAGCCCAAAACATTACTCCACCTCCTCCTTGTTGGCGCTGTAGCCGTGTTTGCGTGGGGTGTCCATCAACCAGCCATCCTCCACTCCATTCATCTGGACCATCGAGCGCTGCACGGCACTCATCCGTGAACAAAACAGTTTTGAAATCAGTCTTCATGTAATGTTTGGCCCACTGGAGCCGTTTCTGCTTGTGTGAAGTGGATAGAGGAGGTCGACAGGATGGCGTATGCACAGCTGCAAACCTCTGAAGGACCCTGCATCTTGTTGTTCGGGGGACGTTGGAGGCACAAGCAGCTTCAAAAACTTGTCTGCTGCTATGACAAGGCTTTTTTGCCGCTGCTCTTTCAACCTGACGTAATTGCCTGTAGGAAAGAGTCCTCAATTTGCCCTTATCAGCACGCACACGTGTGTACTGTGAATCAGCTACATACTTCTTGATTGCCAAGACACTTCATCCTGATCATCGCACAATGTTGATTGTAGTCATGCCTTGACCTAAACACTCCACAATTTGTTGCTTCTCAGCAGCCGACACATCCTTTTTCTTTCCCATTTTGGCAGAAAATGTAGGCTGCTTAATAATGTGAGAGAGCCTTCTTAAGTAGTCTTGCCTTTCATTGGACACACCTGCCAAACTAATTAGCACAGGTGTCTGCAATTGCTTACAGTGATATAAAGAGCCCTGACACACATCACCATCAATGAGTTTAACTGACAAATAAACAAATTCTTCCCTTATCACTCCTAAACACTTTTTGCATAATAATTTGGAACGCGGTGTACATGTGCTTTTCCACAAAACACCAGTGGTTCACGTAGTGAATCTTACAGTTCTAACTTGCCAACCGTGGTCTGTATGGAATTGTTCAATAAAGGGCCCAAAATTAAGATAACATAGATGGGAGAGGTCTCTATGAATAGGAATTCCTAAGTATTTGATACCCTGTGAGGGCCAGGCAAAGGGAAAGTTGGACTGGATGGAATCCTATATGGATTTAGGGAGGGAGACATCGAGGGCCTCAAACTTCGCTGCATTGATTTTAAAATTTTACCATGTAACAAAGTGATCTATTTCAGCCATTACAGCAGGGATGGATATATGTGATTGAGTGATATATACTAGGACATCATCAGCAAATAGAGAGCACTTGTACTCGGTGCCTCCCACCTCAATCCACCTAATATTGGGGTTATGGCGAATTGATGAGAGCAGGTGCTCCGTCACTAGGATGTATAAGAGAGGGGACAGAGGACATCCCTGCCTTGTCCCATTGGTGATTGTGAAAGGTGATGAAAATGTTCTGACGCACCCCCTGGGCCTTGGGACACCCGGAGCCGGACCCTTTTTGGTGGATGCTGGTGGTTGTAGTCTTCGTGGCGGCGATCCGGTTCCGTGGCTCAGGGCGGTCAAACCAGTGGCGGAACTATTTATGTGGTTTTGATGTTTAAATGTCTGACTACGCCACCCGTGGATTGCGGTCAGAGTGAACCGCCGCTACAGGGCAGACCGCTAAGGCTGGAGTTGTGGGTGCAGCAGAGCGTAGCATAACTCCCCACGGGAGGAGTATAGCCTCAGGGCAGTGTATGCGGAGGATGGGGGTGATGGTGCAGGGCAGCAGCAGTAACGACACGGAGTCAGTGATGCAGTTCAGGGCCTTTACTCACAGTTCTTATTATCCAGACCACGTCTGCAGGTAACGGCTGCCCACGTCGTACTGTGCTCACCAGGTGAGGGGCTCAGACAACTCCCAGATAACTTTGGAGCGCTTCACAGGACCCCCTTTGTGTGTCCTTTGTCTGGCCTTTCTTACCAACACTTCTGTCCGGCTGCCTCGGGCCTCCTCTTGGTAAACTTGGCGCCAGTTTCCCTGACCCTATGTGGTGCCTTCCTAGCGGGTGGAGCAAGGGGCTGCGCCACATAAAATGTCAGAGCCTCCGGTTTCTAGCTGAGGGTCGTTTCCTGCCTCCACTAGTTCGGGGACCGGTCTCCCCCTTTGGCCTGACCCCTCCACGCAGGTGGATTCGGGCGTGCGGTGGCGACTCGCCCGTCCGCACCCCTGGGATCCCTTCATTCCTCGTTCCTGGAGCCTTCTCCGCTCCTCTTCCTTCCTTCTCCCTCTTGCAGGCCTGGGCCTCTGTTACTAGGCCCGCCTCCGGAGCAGAGCTCATGCAGAGCCCCTGCTCCCTGCCACTTCTGCTCAGACTTCTCTGCACTGAACTAAGATGGTGCCCACCTTTTATACTCCCTTCTCAATGCACCCAGGAACTGCTTCCTCCCTGCTCCTGCACTGCAGGGTTCCCCTTCCTCAGTGTTCCCTCCCCCCACTCCAGCCAGGGACAGGGACTGTCGTGCCCATCTCAGGGGCATATTGGTCGCCCTGCCCCACGGCAATGTGGTGTAATGCATGCAGGTGTCGGGTCCTGATCCACACTCCATCCTTATCTGAGAGTGAGATATCACACCTCTGGGTGAGGTGCAATACGTCTGTAGCAACCGAGCCCTCGGTGCTACAGTTCCATTTATCTTCAGCCTAGGTGACGTATTGTGATACAGGGCCGTGATTTTGGCTATAAAAGGGTCCCCTAGACCCCTACCCCAAGCTTTTTAAGAGAATCATATATGGCGTGCCAGGAGACTCTATGGAATGCTTTCTCAGCATCCAACGAGAGTATCTACTTACAAATTTTTAACTGCATCTAGCCCAGGAAATACTTTGTGCCTAGTAGCAGTGTCTGCTAGTCAGCGGATTATCCCGGCTGTTAAGCAAGCTACACCACCTGTAGTTTGGACACTTAATTTTTTCAAAGGAAATGCTTCGGGACCACGGGATACTTAGTGAAGAGCATCAGGAGGCACCCCAAGGCATAGGGGCTGGGACTGGCACTAGGATGCCTTGCGGTGGACAGCCGAGCTCGATCCTTATAAAAGCTTTTTAACTGCAGCAACTTTAGTGGACGCTACTGGAGCTGGAATTACGCGGCTGCTGGCATGAGACTTGCCCTCCAATAGATCCTTGTAAATGGATTTAAAGTGTATTCATTTAAATTAGAGGGACAATTTAAATTAAAAAGCTTAGAGCTGCCTCCACCACAGGGGGGCTCTCTCGACCCACCAGCGGACAGGCACCAGTATTGGGAGAGGGGGGCTGGCCGTCAGGGTTCACCGCGGCTCTGGCACAAACCCGGCGACATGGAGGTGGCACGGGCAGGAGCGGACTGGCTGTCTCGGCTTCTCACTCTTTGGATTTTAGAAGGGCATGACATGCCTATATCTGTGTCTCCCCCTCCTTTTACTCCTCCACCTCTTTTCTTTTCGCATGACTATATGTACTTGTCACTTTTCCATGTGTTAGTTGTGTCTTCTGAGCAGTTTGTCAGCTTTTGGACACCTTTGAAGGTGTTTTCTATGTGTTTCTATGTGTTTTTGTTTGCCTGCCATTGGTTTTAACGGTGTTCGAAGGTGTTCGACGAACAGTTCGACAAACAGTTCGGCGAACACACGGGTGTTCGACGAACCGAACCGAACTCGAACACTACGGGGGTGGCTCAACACTATTAAACACAGCTGGACTCCAATGAAGGAGTAAATCCATCTCAAGGAGGATGACAAGGAAATGGACAGCATGTGACTTAAATATGAGTGTCTGAGCAAAGGGTCTGAATACTTATGACCATGTGATATTTCAGTTTTTCTTTTTCAATAAATTTGGAAAAATTTCTACATTTCTGTTTTTTTTCAGTCAAGATGGGGTGCAGAGTGTACTTTAATGAGAAAAAAAAAAAACTTTTTAGAATTTACTAAATGGCTGCAATGAAACAAAGAGGGAAAAATGTAAAGGGGTCTGAATAATTTCCGTACCCACTGTAAGTCTCTGATTCCTTTCTTGACAAAGTGCTAGTGTTTATATGTTATATTTCTGTAGATAAATGAAACCCATGTAACTTATAAAAGCACAATGCATCTTATTTTGGAATCTACTGGGTTAATAACAAGAGATGAAGAACTGACTGTGACAATGTATTGTGCATACCTGCTGGACATGATGGTCAGTCTCAACATAGCCGTGAATCCATTCTTTAGGTACTGTAACTCATTTACTACCTTTCCTTTCTATATCTGAACTATGTAAATGTGGCGCCCTGCTGCGCACTGGTGCCACAGATCCCAGAAGGGTGCATGGATGGACTTCTCCACAAGAGGCCCTCACACATACACACACCTCCACCCTACCACCTCAGACCAGCAGAGGGAGCCCGTCAGGGATATATATACTGGAGGGTGGAGTTAGGCAGCGGAGTAGTAGTTTTTAGAGAGTCGAGTCGAGTCTAGCTCCTCGGAGCAGAGCTGAGAGTTCAGCTGAGAGCGTGCCGATGCTCAGAGAGCCGTGAAGAGCAGCACGCTGCTGCGGTGCTTAGGCGAGCCAGGGCCTACAGCACGAGAGTGATGCCTAGTGAGGGCCCCGAGTCACTGCTATGCGCCCTCACATGCTGAGGTCATCTGCCGGAAGATTCACTGCTCCTCACGCCCGGAACTATGGGTGTGGGGAGCAGTGAATATTCATTTTCCTTAATAGCGTGCACACTGTGTTAGCCACACCTACCGGCTAACGCAGCGGCTGGGCGATCATGTGTGTCCACTATTAAAGAGTATAATAGCGAATATTCACTGCTCTCCACTCCCATGGGCGGGAAGCCGGTGGCTGCGGCTAACACTGTGCCCGCTGCTAAAAAAAATTAATATTCACTGCTCCCCAAGCCCATGGGCATGGGGAGCAGTGAGTATTAATTTTCTTTAGCAGCGGGCACAGAGTTAGCTGCAGCAGGTGGCTCCTGCCTCCTGTGACCCGCTCTTCTGCCGCTGCCGTTCCCCTCACCATCCAGAGCTGAAATATAAGGTACTGTACATTCGGACTATAAGACGCACCCCCCCACTTTCCTCCAAAATTTTAGAGGAAAAAAGTGTGTGTTATAGTCCAAAAAATACGGTAACAGAATTATGTAATATTCCTCTATGAAGGATTTTAGAACTCACATTGAGAAAAGTAGTACCTATTGATAATACTTTAATAGATAAATATAACAGATTATATAATAACTCCCCTAGTGGGGGAGATTATATAATATCTCCAGTAAGGGAGCTTATTATCAATAGGTACTACTTTTCTCAATGTGAGTTCTAATATCCTTCATAGAAGAATATTACATTATTCAGTTACTTAATCTAGTTATGGAGCAGGGGCACATTTATAACATTATCTCAGCACAGGAACATTTATTTTAAACACATCCAATTATAGAACATATTATTATTCAATGGTCTATTGATTAAAATGTTGATTAAAATTAAGTTTGTTCATGAGAAAACCCCTTTAAGAAAAAATCTTGTAAACAGTGTGCTTTTTCCAGAAACAGTTGACTCTGCACTATGTCTTTGTCTGGAATTAAAAATCTAGTATGTCTTACTGAGATGCAATACCACATACAGGCCATACAGAAAAGTGGTGCTGTTTCTAAAAAAAACCACTCTATTTTAATTTTTCTATTTCCATTATTGTTTTAAAGCACTTACTCATGGTAGAACTCATATATTAACTTTTTCATATCTGCAGCTCCACAAATATCACTGTTGGAGGAACTGGACAATTCACAGCATACATAGCTCTTTATAAAGACAGCAGCTATCTGACTCCATATGAAGGGACAGAAGTTTCGCTGTCAACCAAGTCAATGATGTACGTTGGTGTATTTGTTCAGGCAGGAGATGCTTTTGAGTACGCTCTTGTAATGAGGACCTGTTACGCAACACCTTCACCAAACGCAGATGATCCCTTAAAGTATTACATCATTCAAGACAGGTATTGACTGATAATCTCTTAATTTGATAATTGATTATTGCAGAAAATGATTAGTTTATATTGCTTCAAGGGAGTCTCTGGAAATAGAAAAAAAAATAACTAAAGGAAGATGTCTATACCTTGTATCATTCAGAAAGACAAGGTAGACAGCAGTGTGAGCAGCCTCTTCTTACCTCAGCACCCCTGATATTTCCAGTATTAGATCAGATAGACAGGCTGGACAGTAGTGTGAGTGACCTTTTTTTACCTCAGTACCCCTGGTATATCGAGTATTAGATCAAATAGACAGGGTGGATAGCAGTGAATAAGTTAGACAGCAGTGTAATTGGCCTCTTCTTATCTCAGTACCCCTGGTATCATCAGTATAAGACCATATTGATATATTGACATGATGGACAGCAGTGTCAGTGGTCTCTTATTACCTCGACTCTCCTGGTATATCCAGTATTAGATCAGAAAGACAGGGTGGACAGCAGTGTCAGCAGCCTCTTCTTACCTCAGAACTCCTGGTATCTTCAGTTTTTGATCAGAAAGACAAGGTAGACAGCAAAGTGAGCAGCCACTTCTTACCTCAGCACTCCTGGTATCTCCCATATTAGATTAGATAAACAAGGTGGATATCAGTCTGAGCAGTTTCTTCTTACCTCAGTGACCCTGGTATTCCCAGTATTTAGTCAGATCAATAGAGTGAACAGCAGTGTGAGCAGCCTCTCTTTATCCCAGCAGTGCAAGTATCCCCAATATTAGATCAGATAGACCGGGTGGACAGCAGAGTGAGCAGCCTCTCCTAATCTCAGCACTCCTAAAATCTCTATTATTAGTTTAGAAAGACAAGGTGGACAGCAATGTGAGCAGACTCTTCTTAGCACAGCACTCCTAGAATCTTGAGTATTAAATCAGAAAGACAGGGTGGACAGTAGTATGAATAACACCACTCCTTACCTTAGTACCATTAATATCCCCAGTGTTAGGTAAAAAGAAAGGGTAGACAACAGTGTGAGCAGCCTCTCCTTACCTCAGCATCCCTGCTGTCTCCAGGATTTGATCATAAAGACAGGATGGGCAGCAGTGTGAGCATCTCCTTCTTACCTCGGTACTCCTGATATCTCCAATATTACATAAAAATATCCACAAGAAGCACATCAACTTTCTACAAATGAAAGGAGGGGAAGACACTTCCTACACAGCAGCTCTGGTATGTCCAGTATTACATCAGATAAGCAAGGTTGATAGCACTGTAAGCAGCCTCTTCTTACATCAGCACTCCCAAAATGTCCATTTTTAGATTGGAAAGATAGGGTGGACTGCAGTGTGAGCAGCCTCATCTTACCTCAGCACTCCTGGAATCTCGAGTATTAGATCAGACTGACAGGGTGAGCAGTAGCTGGAGCACCACTCATTACTTCTGCAGCCCCGATATTTCCAGTATTAAATAAAAAGGGTGGACAACAATGTGAGCTGTCTCTCCTTATCTCAGCACTCCTGGAATCTCCTGTATTAGATCAAAACAAAGGGTGGACAGCAGTGTGAGCAGCCTCTTCTTACCTCATGATTCCTGATATCTCCAGTATTACATCAAAATATAGGAAGCACATCATTATTTTACAAATGAAGGAAGGGGAAGGCACTTCCTACTCCACATGCTCACAGACACATGTCCTAACAATCTAGGACAGGTCTCTGCCAGTGTTACAAGGCAGCAGCCGTATTAATTCTATACTCATTACCATGCTAGACAAAACAATTATGATTTGTTAAGTAATGGTATTTAAGAATTGATTTACAATAACATTTCCTTTAGCTTATAATTTATTTTTTTTTCTATTCCCAAAGAACACTTACAAGGGATGTTCCAATTGTAGATATTTATGTAAAAATTGAGAAAATATGTCATAAATGTCTCATAGATGCATATGTCACTGGACCATATAGGACAGATTCCTCTGGATCACCCTATTTTTTGCAAGGAAAGAACAGTACTCTGTTCCCCCCAGAGAATACCCACCACTATGGGTTTCTCTCTTCCGCCTTTTTTTGTTTTTGTTTTTTTATTGCTCTATTTTGGCACTAAGAACTTTAAGGCATTGAAGCAACTTTCCGCTTTATGAAACAGAGAGCAATGTGGACGTAATGTTTCTTATGTGTAGAATTCCCCCCAGCAAATACACTTCCCCGATGACATCTCAAGACTGAGAAAAGAAATGCATCGGGAGGCTCTTTGGGTCATTTAGCTGAAAGGCTATACTTGGGTACTGCCCTTGTCAGGGCAGGAGCAAATGCAGAGGGCACGACAGGGTAAATAGGTCCCAACAGCGGCTCCTGGATATCCAGAGGAATCTGTCCGATATGGTTACCTTCTGCAGATGAAATGGGTGAGATCAACACTTTTTTGCACATCTATTTGCACTATGAGACTTGTTTTGTTGTGGAAAGGGCTCATTAAATTTATTTCTTAGCCCTACATCTTTTACCTCTAGTGATTCTTCTTTTAGAGCCCTACAGACCGCTTTTTTATTTTATTTAATTTGGACCACTTTTTTTGTTTGTCCTAATCTATTGTAGTACTGTCAGTGTCGGGCTGGGGTGCCAAGGGCCCACCAGTAACATCAACTTCACAGCCCCTCTTTTCAGCTACATGCAAATATGACTTTACCCTCATTCACAAATTTCTATAGCAATAAAGTGGGTTGTTCATATAAGAGGGCGGTGACCCACTTCTGCATGGGGGCCTACCTGAGGATTCTCCTGTTCTCCTGTGGGCCAGTCCGATCATGGGTACTGTTCACTAGGGTGACTTTATAAGTGAAATATTCTGGTTGAAATAGGGGTGTCTATACCTTGCAAATGGGTACCTATAGGTCCTATTACTTATCAATGTGGTTCTCTAAGAAAATTTAGACCCACTGTGGACCTAGGAAATATAAATATCTTTCTCTAAAGTATTTGGTTAGTATATACAGGGTTATTGCAATTTTTAAATACTATTAAAAGGTTATGTTTTATTGAATCTTTCCATGCTTGAAAATTCTCTCGATTAAACTAAATAAACTGGATATACACAGATGGGGAAAACAAAAGTGAATAATCTAAAAGTGGAGAAACAAAGAATCAATACAAAAAAATGTAGTATGCTATCGGCAGGAAATCACCTGTTTACACAGGATAAAGTGCAGCCAGATTACAAATTGCAGCACCCAATGAATGAGCATTTGGCTTGTTCATCAAGTGTTTGCTGGTCTATGACAGTCAAAACAAGACAAATCCTTCCTAAATTTCTAAATTTTTGAAATTGACAATATTTAGTAGTGCGGTGCTTGTCTCTATGAAAGTTGAGTGACACTGACCACCAATGCATGTACAATCCTAATTTTATTATTATGTAGGTTTGTATATGCAAAAATGATAGCCAACAATGTTATCTTCTTATTTCATACATAGACTTCATAAATACTGCATGAGTTACTGGTTTGATAAATGGTCAAAATTCATCTAAACTTGACTTTTATCACAGCTGTCTATGACTCGCCCCCTGGGCCGTGGGGCACTCGGGACCGGGCTTCAGGGCAATGCTGGGAGTAGTAGTGGCGACCCGGTCCCGTGGCTCAGGGTGGTCAGACCACTGGTAGTCTACTATGTGCTTTAGGTAATGTCCGACTACGCCACCCGTGGATTGCAGCTATTATGAACCGCCGCTGCAAGGCAGTCCCCTGAGGCTGATGGTGTGTGCAGCTGAGATGGTATAACTCCCCACGGGGAGAGTGTAGCCCCAGGGCAATGTAGTAGATGGTGGGGGTGATGGTGCAGGGAGTCCCAGTACCGTTAGTGCTGGCGAAGTAAGAAGCACAAAGACAACATGTTGCAGTCCAGGGTCTTTTACTCACAGTTCGTATACTCCAAGCCACTTCTGCACAGGTAGTGACTGCCCGAGCCGTGCCGTGTCCACCAGGTGAGGGGCTCGGTCAACCCCCAGGCAATTCCGGAGTATGGCACAGGACTCCCTTCTATCCTTCCTCTGGCTCGTGCCCCACCAGTGACCAAGCTTTTGTCCAGCTGCCGCGGATCTACGCGGGTAAACGTGGGCCCCGTTTCCCGCTATCCTATATGGTGCCTTCCTAGCAAGGTTTAGCAGGGGGTCGCACCAAATGATGATCACGACCTCTGGTTCTTGGCTGAGGGTAGTTTCTCCTCCACCAATTTGGGATCCGGTACCCTTTTCTCGCCCGACCCGTCACCCGTAATTTCCTGGGTCCTTAGGGTCCCTTCAGCCTTCTTGTTCCTGAGCCCTTCTACACTTTGGGTACTTCTCTTCCTTTCTGTTCCTTTCTGTTTCTGTTCCTTTCTGTTCCTGTTCTCCTCTCCTCTCTGGCTCCGGCCTTCACCCTAGGCCTGCCAAGTGTAGCTGGGCCCAGACTGATCCACAGCTCCCTGTCAGCCATCTCTGGCTGAACTCCTTCTCTCACTGAACTCAACCCAGAACTAAGATGGTGCCCACATTATATACCCTTCCCTAGTGTGTGAGCTCAGGTGACCAGCAACCAATGAGCTCCTACCTATGCTCAGAAACCGTCTCCTCCTGCTCCTACATCACTGGGTTTTCCTCCCCCCTCCCCACTCCAGCCAGGGACATAGTCGGTCGTGCCTGCACTTCTGTCTAGTGGGAGCACCGTTGAGCTGTCCCCCGGAAATAGGGTGTGTGTGATGCATGCAGCTAACTGAGCCCTGGTCCATACTCCATCCTTACCTGGGAGTGGAATATCACACCTCTGGCAGAGGTGCAATACCCCTGTAGCGGCCGAACCCTCGGGGCACTACATCTAAAATGACAAATATCAATTTTTTCTCCTTTGTGACTTTTTGGGGCTTCATACTATGTGTCAGGTGATATCTATTAAAAACCAGAGGTTGCGGCTGAGTTTTACATGAATCTGAATTGCATTTTTGCATCTTTCTCTCTTTCTATCCTGCTTTGTCTTCAGTAGTCAAGTTTGCTTTTTTATTTAGTTAGGAAAAAAAGAAATGTGTCACAATTTTTATTTTTGTATTAATAATTATTGATTATGGAATCATTTATTTTTTTGAAGTCTAGTTTTTTGAAAATTAAGTCTTCTGTTTTAATATTTAATTATTTTTTTCTGCAGTGACTGGCGGCTGCTATTTGTATGTGCTGGGGAGTGTTCGAGCACAACACTTACGCACTGCAAATATGGCAGTCCCTAAGCATAGGAGACTACTTTGTGTCCGACTGCATCTCCTGTAATGTGGCTGCCTCAGCTGTGAACAGGGCATGCTCCCTGGATGTCCAGTTCACAGCTGTAGGTGGAGCCAGAGATGTGATCTGAGTTACAATTTTCTCCTGGCACTGCTCACACAATGTTTAGCAGCAAGTGGTGAATGGCGGTCTAGGGCATCGGCGGTGAGTACAGGTCAGGCAGCCTGGTAATGTACTAAAAACCCCAAGCTACCGACCTGTTCTCACCCCTGGAAGAACTCATTGTTGCAGTCCTGCTCTGAGCAGTGAGAACAGGGCTGTAGAGGTTGCTTCTTTTCAGTGGTTAGAGAAGCTTGGTGGCTTGGCATTAGTAGTATAATGTCAGGCTGCTTGACCTGTGCTCACCACCGCTGTCACCGCAGTGTTCAGAGCACAGTAGTGAAATCATCATGCTGCTGTGCTCTTTCCACTGAAGACTGACTCAAGTCTACTCAGTCAGTGTAGGACTATCCTGAACGGGTTAACCTTGTCGTGGTGGGATAGTTTTATACGATTTTTGATCAAAAACAGTATTACTAAGAGCCCTATTTTATTTAAATGCACTTGCTTTTTATTTATTTACAGCAGGGTTTATGTTTATTTTGCTTCTTGTAGGTTTTTTAGTCAGTGTAAAGCCTCATTCAGATATCTGTAACTGTAAATCAGGGACATGTCAATGAGGCTTTACACTGATTTAGCAGAATCATATATATAATCTCATCATCAACAATAATCTCAGATAGTATCATTACTGATCTACAAACCAGCATCATTCTCAGAATCTATCATCTCTGAGCTGCAACCCAGCTATGGAATTATTACCTGCAGCCATCTCTGAAGATATTATTACTGCGCTTTAATTCAGCTTTCTCAGCATCATCAGTCGTCTCAGAAAGTATCTTTACTGAGATGCAAACCACGTTTCCCACAGAAAACAGTCTCAGGTTGTATTATCACTGAGCATTAACCCAGCTTTCACAGCATCAGAGACAGTCTCATAACATATTATCATTGAACATTGACCTGTAACCCAGCTTTTCCAGCAACTACAGCAGTCTCACAATTTACCATACTGAACTGTAACCCAACTTTTCCAGCATCAGCAGCAGTTTCAGAATCTATCATCACAGAGCAGCAACCATGAAATTCTACCATCAGCAGCAGTCTCAGAAAGTATCTTTACTGAACTGCAAACCAGCTTTACCAATGTCCATGGCAGTCTCAGAAGTACACAGAAGAAATATTTTTACTTATTATTTTTATTTTTTTATTATTATTTTTCCCTGTAGCTGTCCTAAATTTTTCGGAATAATTTATCAAAGCTGGCAAATCAGGATTTAAAAAATCCACTCATCTGTAGACAGTAAACAGGGGATAAAGTTTTTTAAAAAAGTGTCCATTTAATCCTCTTCTCTTCTTTACATGGCACAGGGATTCTAATGAATGGTTCTAAGAGACATACTGGATTAGACATATTACATTTTCATAATCACATTTGCACATTTTGATTGTATTACTGGTATTTGCATTATTTTTCTCCGTAGCTGTCCTAACAAACAAGACTCAACCATTAGCGTACCTGAAAATGGCGTCTCAAAAAAAGGTCGCTTTGCAGTTCAAGTGTTTAAATTTGTTGGCGATCATAACTATGTCTACATTCACTGCGCTGTAAGTCTGTGTGACGTCACTGCTGGATCCTGCGCCCCTGTAAGTATAACTGTGCATTATTGCTTCTTTGTACTGTTTGCATTTTGTATGAGTTTATAATTAACAATTTCATTCTTCTTATTATTGCAGTCCTGTTCTGGAATTCGGTCCCGAAGTTCAGCAGCTGAAAAAAGTTATCAGCTAAGTCTGGGTCCAATTCGTCGTGAAGGTAAATATCCCAGTTGTGTTATTATTAAAATGGTCAAATGCTATAAAGTGTTGCTTACCCTTAAATGGTCTTTTTGTGCTAGTTACAATTACCACTTTAATAAGGCATACAGTATTTTAAAGGGGAGGGTGTGCAGAATGTAGAATGGGGAATGTAGTCTTATGAAAGCTGAAGAAATGTTTTTCACATACCAGTGTTAGCTAAGGGATTAACAGAGAATACAGAGGCAAGGGGTCAGCTAATCTAATCAGTTGTATTATGTATAAATATGTTTGATAAAGGTATTTATATGGGATTCATCTAATGCACGAAAAAAATAAGCTTTACTAGGGTAATGTCAGAACATAATCTTGAAAAAGGAGCCTTCAGAAGTCAACTTTCTTCTAGGAGTTGTCTGTCCTGATACAAAGGCCTTTTCGATTCACTGGTCATTTCTGTCTTCTCTTTATTAACTTATTTCATACTCTTTGGATAATTCATGTATCTATTATTCTACAGATGAAGTAATAGGTACTACACCTTCCGGCAGTATTGGTAAGTATGACACTCAGTGGTACATATTCGTGAAGAATATATGCATTTTTATGACCAGTTTCTCTTTGTTGTCATAATATAAGTATGTGTAAGCATCTTTCCCCTCTTCTTGTTAAAGAAAATGTGTCATTGGGAAATTGCTTCTGACGCGCCCCCTGGGCCAGTGCTGTTAGGGATACCCGGAGCCGGATCAGATGGGGGTTGTAGTCTCCGAGTGGCTGTGACCCGGTCCGTGCCCAGGGTGTCAAACTCAGTTTGTGGCAGTCCTTATAGATGTTACTAGATGTTCTTTTATGTCGACTACGCCACCCGTTGATTTGCGGTCACTACGGCCGCCGCTGCAGCAGGGTCCGCTGAGGCTGGTGGTGTGTGTGCAGCTTTGGGTAGTATAACCCCCAACGGGAGGGGTATAGCCTCAGGGGGTCAGCCGTGGAGGATGGTGGTTGTGAAGGTGCAGCAAAGAGACTCAGAGGCATAAAATGCAGTTCCAGGGTTTTACTTACTGGTGTTGCTCGGGTCACTGTGTACAGCAGTGACCACCCGAGCCGTGCTGCGTCCACCAGGTCCTGGACTCGGTCAACTCCCAGGCAACTCCGGAGTGTGGTCCTGAGCTCCTTTCTGACTCTCCCTTCTTCTGGCCGTTCCCACCAGGGATCCACCTAAGTCCGGCTCCCTCGGGCCTCTTGTTGGTAAACCCTTGTCTCTGGGTTTCCTGACCCTATTCTTGGTCTGCCTTCCGGGTGGATTTAGTGGGTGGTCGTGGCAGATCCTGCCCACGACCTCCGGTCTCTGGCTGAGGATTAGAGCTGTGGCCTCCACCAGCTTGGGATCCGGTACCCTGTTGCCGACCCTTCACCCTATTAGCTCTCTTATGGGCTCTTGGGGTCCCCTCTTCCTGCGCCTCTGGGTCCCTCTTCCTTCTCCTCTGCTCTGCTTCTCAGGCTCTCTGACAGACTGTCTGACTGACTGACTGTGGCTGACTGACTGACCCTGATCTAAGATGGTTCCCACCTTATATACTCCCTCTATGTGTGAGCTCAGGTGACCAGCACCCAATGAGCTCCTAGCTTTACCCAGGCTGCTCCCCCTATCTGCCCCTACACTACTGGGATGTTCCACCCCCCCTCCCACTCCAGCCAAGGACAGACTCGGTCGTACCTGCACATTTATTAAGTGGGAGTACCGTCGGTCTGTCCCCCGGAAATGGGATGTGTGTAGTGCATGCAGCCTACTAGCTCAGTTCCACACTCCATCCTTACCCGGGAGTGGAATATCACACCTCTGGGTTGAGGTGCAATACCCCCGTAGCAGCCGAATCCTCAGGGTGCTACATTCCCCCCTGGTAAATCACAGCACGTCCTCGGGCTGTAAAAGAATAAACATCCAAAAACATACAAATTTTTTTTTTTTTTTTCCAAAACATAAACATATAAACATATAAAACATCCTCATCAGCAATAAACTTTTCATATAAAATTTTTTTCATAAATAACATTCTTGCTTCTGGTTCCTCCGGTCACTGTGCAACTTGTGACCGGGTAAAGTGCGACAGTCTCTCTTGGAAGAAAACAGTTTCCTATTAAACCGGTAGAGGGCGCCTTAGGAAGCGCAACTATATACAAATGGGATATGGCCGCTCTCAGTCCTCGACCAGTGGGATTAAGGACGGCTGTTCACAGTCCTCAGCCTGTTAAGGGATGGGGACACACGGGTACAGTTCACTCTTTTGTCCCAACGGGGAACATATTTTAAGCAGCAACAGTTTTTTTGGTACCCCTACGGGCAACTTTATACAGTCTCTCTCTACCGTACTTCAACGACGGCGTCCTCCTGCTCTTTCTTTAGATTCTTCAGACCCGTCCGGGTCCTCTTGCTCCTCCTCACACCGCAGCTCCTCCTCCGTCAGGCGATGCACATGGAGGGCGTAGGGTCCTTTGGCACACTTGTGCCGGGTGAAGGTGACCTCGTCCCCTACATACAGGTCACGACCTCTGTGTCCCTCCGGCAGATGGCTTTCTACGTCTCTGCGAGTTACAAAGACGTCGCCGGGGGTCTGATGGTCTCTGATAAAGCCCCATCCGTGCTGCATATTGAATTTTATCACAGTCCCGGTGGCACGGGGACCATGAGCTGCACGGGGTTTCCTCCTGGTCCGGCTCTTCTGCTCCGCGCTTCTTATCTGCATCTGCTGTTCCCGGACCCGCCTCTCTCTCCGCTCCCTCTCGAAGACTTCGAGCTGCTGGCGGCAGCACTCTGCACGCTCCGCTGCGGCCGCCCGAGTCTCCTGAGTGAACCCCATGAGGTCTTCTCCAGTGGGGTCCCACTCGAACTGTGCCTCCTCCAGCGGGGGCGAGGTCCTCTTTACGGGCTTCGGAGCCGGAATCAGGGGCTCGCACATGGGCCTTGCTCTCTGGAGTTCCAGCTGAATGTACTCCTGGGGCCATATGAAGGGCTGCCCATCCGGGCACGTATGCTGGGCAAATAGATTTTCACCCAGGTGCGGCACTCTAGATGTTGAGGGCGCGTTGATGGTAGCGGCGCCCGGGTTAACCAGGCCTTGCGACCAGGCCTGGGGCACCTTAAAGGCAAAGGGCACCGTAAGAACGGCGGCGCCCTGGGTTATTCGGCCCTGCGACCAGGCCGGTGGCTCCGCGGAGGTAGGGGGCGCTGTTGGAATTGCGGCGCCCGGGGGTACTAGGCCTTGCGACCAGGCCGGTGGTATTTCCTGCTTTGCCGCGCTCAGGGTCGAAGCGCGTGACGTCACAGGGGTCGCGGCCGCGGTTTACGGTTGAGGCCTAGTCTGCGGCGGTGACGATGCAGCGACGGGCACGGCAGGGGGAATTTCGGGCTCTGCGACGGGGAGCTGGGGCAGGTACGCGGTTTCTCGGCTCGGGGTAGAGACGTCCCCTTTACCTGCCTCCGTCCGTTCAGCTCCCTTCTCGGCGCCATCTCCTGCCTTCATTCCTCCTGCGCCATCCTCAGAGGCGGTCTGTCTCCTCGTCTCAGGTGGCGTGCTCCGCTGACGGGTGCCGGTCTGCTGGGCCATCTCTCGGCTCCACTCCGCCAACGTCTCCCGCTGCACCCGGGCCATCCTCCGTGCGAGGCCCTCCAGCGCGGTCTGTGCACACTCCCGGTCTCGGGGGAGCTGTGCTAGGATCTCCAGCAGGCCTTCTGGAGTGGCGACCTGCAACAGGCTCCTGACCACTGGGTCGGTGCTGCCTGACTCTCCCTCCATCTCCGGGTAGGCTCTCTCTGGACTCCTCTCCAGACTTCTTGTCTCCGGGTGCGCTCTCTCCAGACTGCTCCAGGCGACACCCATCTTTGCTCTCTTGTTCTGTCTCCGCCCACATCGAGGGTGGTCCCGGGGCAACTTTGTGATTGTCAGTTCCAGGGGCAGTTCTCTTACGCTGATGGACACTTCCAGCATCACAGTCTCTGTTGGTGGGTGCGGTTTCCGCTTTTGGCGCCATTCTTCGACCTGGCCCACGATGGGAGGTGACCTCTTGCCACCCTCTGGCACGCCCATAATGGCGTCCGCTCTTCCAAGGCGGGAAATCTTTGGAAATGGCGGGAATCGTCTCCCAGTGGCGGGAAACTCCATGGATGGCGGGAAAAAGCTGCAAATGGCGGACAACCGGCGGGAAACGACCTGTGATGGGGTCCGTTGGCGGGGACCCTCCGGAACCGGCGGGAGACTTCTTTTTGAGGTAACGGTGAACTTTTCTTCAGGCACGCAGTACCCGGTTGTTGCGGGCACGTGATCCTGCCGACTACGCCAAAGTTGACGCGCCCCCTGGGCCAGTGCTGTTAGGGATACCCGGAGCCGGATCAGATGGGGGTTGTAGTCTCCGAGTGGTTGTGACCCGGTCCGTGCCCAGGGTGTCAAACTCAGTGTGTGGCAGTACTTATAGATGTTACTAGATGTTCTTTTATGTCGACTACGCCACCCGTTGATTTGCGGTCACTACGGCCGCCGCTGCAGCAGGGTCCGCTGAGGCTGGTGGTGTGTGTGCAGCTTTGGGTAGTATAACCCCCAACGGGAGGGGTATAGCCTCAGGGGGTCAGCCGTGGAGGATGGTGGTTGTGAAGGTGCAGCAAAGAGACTCAGAGGCATAAAATGCAGTTCCAGGGTTTTACTTACTGGTGTTGCTCGGGTCACTGTGTACAGCAGTGACCACCCGAGCCGTGCTGCGTCCACCAGGTCCTGGACTCGGTCAACTCCCAGGCAACTCCAGAGTGTGGTCCTGAGCTCCTTTCTGACTCTCCCTTCTTCTGGCCGTTCCCACCAGGGATCCACCTAAGTCCGGCTCCCTCGGGCCTCTTGTTGGTAAACCCTTGTCTCTGGGTTTCCTGACCCTATTCTTGGTCTGCCTTCCGGGTGGATTTAGTGGGTGGTCGTGGCAGATCCTGCCCACGACCTCCGGTCTCTGGCTGAGGATTAGTGCTGTGGCCTCCACCAGCTTGGGATCCGGTACCCTGTTGCCGACCCTTCACCCTATTAGCTCTCTTATGGGCTCTTGGGGTCCCCTCTTCCTGCGCCTCTGGGTCCCTCTTCCTTCTCCTCTGCTCTGCTTCTCAGGCTCTCTGACAGACTGTCTGACTGACTGACTGTGGCTGACTGACTGACCCTGATCTAAGATGGTTCCCACCTTATATACTCCCTCTATGTGTGAGCTCAGGTGACCAGCACCCAATGAGCTCCTAGCTTTACCCAGGCTGCTCCCCCTATCTGCCCCTACACTACTGGGATGTTCCACCCCCCCTCCCACTCCAGCCAAGGACAGACTCGGTCGTACCTGCACATTTATTAAGTGGGAGTACCGTCGGTCTGTCCCCCGGAAATGGGATGTGTGTAGTGCATGCAGCCTACTAGCTCAGTTCCACACTCCATCCTTACCCGGGAGTGGAATATCACACCTCTGGGTTGAGGTGCAATACCCCCGTAGCAGCCGAATCCTCAGGGTGCTACACTTCCACATCTCCACCAGGACCTGCTCCTGCAACATTCGCTTCTGTCGTCAGGAGCCGCCGTATTCATTTTGTGGGTGGTGCAGATAGAAGAGACGTTTTAACCAGAAGCTCTGGATGGCACAGGCTCTGGCTAGCCACTTAAATTTGGGTGGCTATGACCTGCAGTGCTGTACAGTCTGGCAGTATGGGTGTGCGTGCTGTCGAGCTGGAGTTATCAGCTCCCTAGTCCTGCCAATATGAGAGCACCACACCCTACTTAAGCTTCCAGCTTACTGCTGGAAGCTGCCAGATATAGCTTTGTGCTTCCCTGGTTTGGTCTATGGTTTCTGTTCCTGTGTTATATTTGTGCTTTCCTGTTTTGACCTGGGCTTGTTTATTGCCGTTTCTCCTGCCTGATGATTTTTTACCTTTGTGGTCCTCTTGATTTTGACTTAGCTACCTGACTATCCTTCTTGCCAGCTTGTACCTCCAAACAGCAGCTGACTCTGTGGCCCTTGCCCAGAGACCCCTTTGTAAGTCCAGATCCCTGTATAGTTGTTAAAGGGTGAAGGCCAGGGCAACCCCAGGGCTCTGGGAAATGGAGTACCTTGCGCCAAACTTGATCTTGGTAGCCATGTTAGAGCTGTCAGGCGACCATTAACAGAGCCTCATTACAATTATTTGCTGGGGTGAAAAAATAATTAGATGTACACTAGCACCCTAGAGATAGTGTGAGATGAGTCAGACAGAAGCTGCAGGCAGAAACATGGGTCCTGTGTGAAAGTCAGTGAAGGAGGGTTATTAAAACAAATAAATAAGGTACTGCCTCGCTACAGACTGGACCCGGGGAATTAACAAAGTGAAACCACAAATGAGGGTAATAATCACCTAGACCTGTTAATAATAATAATGCCATTGGAGTGTGGGAGGAAACCCACGCAAAAAAGAGGGGAGAACATACAAACTCCTTGCAGATGTTGTCCTTGGTGGGATTTGAACCCAGGACCCCAGCACTGCAAGGCTGCAGCGCTAACCACTGAGCCACCATGCTGCCTATAATTTTGCCTTGTAGTATTGGAATACACTTACATATACCCTTAGTCCCATGTGTTTTAATCTTTTCTTCTTTGCATTCTACAAATTGGTTCACCTGGTTATTAACAGGTCTAGGTGATTAACCCCCAGGTAATCCCCCAGGTCCAGTCAGTAGCACGGCAGTGCCTTATTTAAGTAAAACATTTTATTTATGTGTATTTAAAAAAAAAAAATTTTTTTTATATATCTTTCATATTACTATGTAAAAAAAAAATTAAAAAAAATCTGTAAAAAAAATAGCAATAGACTGTCTCATACCCCATTTATTGCATATAAACCTTCTGAGCTTATAGTCTCAGCATGCTCCAATCTGGGCAAAGGTCAGTGTGAATAGTGGATCCTGTGTTCTCTACTGTTTATAGAAGTGTCACCTTTCATCATGTCTGCGGTGCTAAGGAAACTGCGGGAAAAGTATTCTGTACAAAATAAAGAGTGTGAGTCTAGCATAAGGCCTAGAAGACAGTATGAAAATTACAAGATTTTTCTTTTCTTTTTTTTTATCTTAAATAATACAAATAGTGATATGAAAAAAAAAAAAAAAATGTTGAAAAAATTAATTGAATTTCTGATAATTCATTCTCTTTAAGACACTGGAAGGGAAGTCAGAAGGAAGGGAATAACACCTGAGTTCAGGATCAGATTCTAACCTGGGTTTGTTTATAACCATGGAGACATGTATGTCATCATAGGGGCTGCACGCAAAATATAGTAGGATGTTTTTAAGCAATATAATATTTTATCATATTACAAATAGGCAAAAAATGTGCTTTATTGGAAAGCACATTTAAAGCTGGATTAGATATTAAAATTCTTATTAAAAAAAGGTCCTTTTTTATTCCAGGCATGCATGAATCTTCTGCGCTCTTTGGCTTTGTTCTCCTGCTGATGACCCAAGTTTGATTTTGTTGAACCATTGATTGTAGTGACTTCTATA
This sequence comes from Phyllobates terribilis, assembly GCF_046119375.1. Lineage (NCBI taxonomy): Eukaryota > Metazoa > Chordata > Amphibia > Anura > Dendrobatidae > Phyllobates > Phyllobates terribilis. The sequence goes on along the minus strand of NW_027362769.1, from coordinate 208,930,955 downwards.
TTCTTATCATGCTCATCTCTTATGTATAGTACACTTATGCATTATTGGAGTAACTTTATATTACTACTATGTACTAGTCTAGGAAATTATATAATTTATTGTGATTTTATTAATCAATGCTTTAAAGCAGGTTCTACATAGTATACATTATGCATAGTACTTAGTATACTTATCAACATTTAAATCCATAATAAAAAACATTTTGGATGCAATTTTGCATAAACTGGTTGAATATAATTGAAGGAGTTTATACATTAAGAAATCCTTTTTCTGTATACTGTAATAAAGCATATAAATATTATAGAGCAGTAGACCCCCTTACTTAGGACCACATGCTATGTCAGAACTGAGAGACTGGTAAGACTGATTTCTGCTTTGAAAGAATTGAGTCCAAATGATCTGAGAAGACCAATACTATTAAAAATCCTTTATATTTGTTGGCCAGTTGGAGATTTTGCATTGGGTCTTGTGATGAGCGAGTATGTTCGGTTAACCCTTTCGGCGAGTATGCTCGAGAGAGTACCGAGTATCTTCAGCGTACTCGGTGATTTGTTTGAATCACTCCCATGAGCATGATTTGTGACTGTTTGACAACTTCAATGCATGTGAGGAATGCCTGTTTCTTAAGCATAACTCACATGTATTAAAGCTGTCAAACAGTCGCAAATCATGCACACCGGAGTGATTCAAACAAATCACCAAGCACACTGAAGATACTCTGTACTCGCCCGAGCATACTCGCCGAAAGGGTTAACCGAACATACTCGCTCATCACTAATTGGGTCCCATGAGCTTCAAGTTCCACCTCTGATGACCATCACAAGACTAGGCGTCACAGATTTTATTTTACAAAATGCTTTAGTAAATCTGTGACCTGAGTTGCAGCTTTTCAGCTAATATTATGTTGCATCAACTTTTCCAATTCTTAGGTTGCTAATAGAAAAAAAAGCAATCAGCAAATTATCTTCTAAATGTGAACACATTTTAGAATGTAAAATTTACTTTTATAACCAATAAACTTTTATTGGGCTCAATAACTGTGTTTCCTTTATTGTAAATACTGACCTTGTTGATTTACAACCAGAAACAGGGATGAAGAAGCAGTAGAGGTTATTGACTGCAGAACAAGACAGAATAGAATCATAGAAAAGAGAAAAATTAAGGAAATATTGGTGGTATAATGTTTTCTTTTTTTGTGCCGCCATTTATTAGTCTTATTATGGGAACAAAATCACCTGTAAGATTATCTCTGTTATTTGATGACTCTAAGAAACATCTCCCATGTCTGTGTCTTAGATTCCTAAAGTTGGCCATACACCTAAAAGAAAATTTGCTTCAACCCACCTATAGTAATATGATTGGACTTAACACGTTGAACTACTCTTTACAACACGAAATAAGCCATTACGAGATATGTCTGGTAACAGCCACTTATTCTTCTCCACCTATTGACATAAACAGGCCTGCTGTTCTGAGGCTGAAAATCCCTGTAGACTAATCTATTTCTGCTTTCAAAGTGTAAAAGCCATCAGCATAAACCAAGTGCTGTGCCTAGGAAAGCATATAGCTGATCAGATCAGTAGGGTTGAGAAAGTGGAAGACAAGGTGGTGGACGATGAAGTCACTGACCCAACTTGGGAAGGTGCCATGCAGAGCAAGGACAGCAGGGCACAGGGTGAGAGATCTGCAGCACTACACCAGGCAGGAAGAGGCAGTGGGGTGGCCATATGCGGCAAGTTACCAGGCCAAGGGTTAGGTGTTTACCAGTCTGACGCTTTTTTAAAGAAAGTGTGGACAATAAAAGAATGGTCATTTGCTACCTGTGCCATAACAAGATCAGCAGGGGCCTGACCACTATCAAGTAAATAGATAATTAGAACATAACTTTATTAGATATAAATTGTAAAGTTTATTATGAACAAAATTTTTATTTATTTATACATGCTGCTGATGTCTCCCTACGTCCCCCTTGTTTTATTATTTTTGGTTTTTGAATGGTCTTACATGTTGTTTTTTTATTCTATTTTTGTCATGTGGTGTCTTTATAATTAATAAATATTCTATTGTTGAACCCAATATGTGCAAATTATTATTATTCCCAGATAGTTTTTTCTCTGAATTACTCGTCAGACTGGAAGATATCTCATTTGATTATGACATCATTATGGCCACTGCTGATGTAGAATCACTCTATACGTTGATCAAGCATGACGACGGTATACAGGCAGTGGACTTTTATCTAAGATCAACCAGTCTTGGCCATGATTTGATAGATCTCCTCCTACTTTTACTGTGGTATATAATTACGCATAACTATTTTTTATTCAAAGACAGGATAAACCTGCAAGAAAGAGGTATTGCAATGGGGGCATCTTGTGCACCCTCATATGCAAACCTCTTTCTGGGGTATTGGTGACGCGCCCCCTGGGCCGTGGGATACCCGGAGCCGGGCCTTGTAGATGCTGGGGGTTGTAGTCACCGTGGCGGTGACTCAGTCCGTGACCCAGGGCGGTCAAACCAGGGTAGTTTATGTATAGTCCGACTACGCCACCTGTGGAATGCGGTTATTGGGAACCGCCGCTGCGGAGCAGTCCACTAAAGCTGGTGGTATGTGCAGCAAGGTGATGTAACTCCCCACAGGAAGAGTGTAGCTTCAGGGCAGCGTGTATGGATGATGGTGGTAGTAGTGCAAGGTATCGGTAATGACAACACGGAGTCTTTGCAGTGCAGTCCCAGGGTCTTTACTGGTGGCAATTATATAGGCCCCAACGGAAGTACTTGCTAGGGATGAGGGCCTGGTCAGTCTGGGAGAAATCCTAGAATCCCCCTGGCCAGGCGGAGTTGTAGGCCTGCCGTTCTGACTGTACTCTTTGGCTATCCCGCTTATAGTCGTGTTGTAGCCCACGTCCCTGAGTGTGACGTGCCGTGCTCACCCGTATGGCTGGCGACTCGGATCCCGTGTATTCCTCGCTCCTCTGTGGCGGTACTGGTCCTTTCGTGTGGCTGAGCCTCCGGGCTTATGTTGGGCCAGGAGACCTGCAATCCCCTGCCCTGCGGTATCTGCTGCTGGGCCTGAAGGGTCCCACAGCCTCGGAGTCCAGTGTCCGGTCCTCTGTGCACACTGGCCAGGACGAGCTAGCTCCAACTCCAGTCCCTGGCTCCTTGCTCCATCGTGTCCTATCTCACTCCTGACACTCTAGACTAAACTAAACTAACCCTGCCTCTAGATCCAGTTATAAAGGGCAGGATCCTCCCCTTTCTGGTCTGGAGCAGGAGGTGTTGCATGTAATGTGTTCCCTGACCAGGAAACTCCTGTTTTGCTCCCAGACATGGTATTACTACCACTGTGGCAACCAGACCCTCTGGGGTGCCACATTCCCCCCTAGTGAATTTCAGTACTCCGGGACTGAACATATTTTGCAAAAATATAACAGGTAACAATAAACAATAGCAATAACAATACATGAACATATTTACAGGCATTACTGTCTTTTTAGGTCACGGTATCATCCGAAACCAGGTGTCGATTTCAGCCAAACAAGGTGCACTTCTTGAGGGACCCGTTCCAAACCCTCCACGGAGGCCCAGGGGTGTCTACAGGGCATTGATGATCCGGATGTTGGACCACGTCTTCAGCCACCTCCACGGGTTTTTGTTCTGTGGTCTGGCACAAAGGGGCACTTTAACAAGTGCAACTATTTACAAGGGAAAGTTTTTGGTTATTCACTGTCCATGACCTGAAAGTCTTTGGACCTTTTCGGGTAACTGGAAAAACAGGTTAAATGCACACATATAAAAAATTTCAACATTACAGTTATAGTTACATTTAAATTATCCAGCGAGCAGGGATTTGACCTCTGGTGCTTCTGGTAGACCTGCGTAACACACTGTCTATCTGTGTTCTACCTTGGTCCCCTGTATTTACCCCTGGTGTGGTGGGCTCAATGTTCACCTCACTACAGGTGTTTGGAGGTGTCTCTGGTAGGTTGGGCAGCTTCCTACGGATCCTTTGGCTTACCGTGGGTACGACAGGTTCGCTACTAGCAGAGGGAAGATTCTCCTGGTCTGCTGATGAGGAATCTTCTGCCTCCGGGGCCAATGGTTCTTCCAAATCTACTGGGACTTCTACAGCTTCCTGAGGGGCTGGTTGGAGAAATGTAAGGACTGGCACAACAATGACATTATTCACTTGCGTCCATGACCGGGGAAATTCTCCGAGTACTGTGCTGACCATTTCTTCCATTTCCTCTGCGGGTTGAGGGATATCTTGGCCTTCTTCAGCATGCTGTAGCTGCTCAGGACATTTCTTCAGGTGGTCTCTGGAAACTGTTGCTGTCGTTTCTCCTCCATCCTTACTTATGAGGTACACCTTGGTGTTATCATGACTTGATGGTAGAATGGTGTACGGCTCTTTTTCCCACTGGTCATCCAATTTATGGAGCCGCCTTTTTCTCTTTAGGGCTTGCTCTCCTGGTGACAAGGGGGCAGCAGGTGTATGTTGATTTTAAGTCTTCTCTTGCCTTTCTTTTGCTTGGGACAGACTTCTTTCAACACTTTTCTGTACCTTACGGTATTGCTTTTGTTGCTCAGTGTCCCAATCCGCATCCGGTGAGTCGTCCTCTGGTGTCAGGACTCCCATATCCAGATCGATGGGCAGCTTACCAGGTCTTGCTCGCATCAGGTAAGCCGGTGTGCAGTTGGTGGAATTAACTGGGATGTGGTTGTAGAGATCCACCAGGTCTGGCAACTTTTCTGGCCACAGGCTGCATTCCTCCAGGGGCAACGTCTTTAGTAGGTCTATCACCACCTGATTAATCTTTTCACACATCCCGTTGGTCTGGGGGTGATAAGGCGTTGTCCTGATCTTCTTGCAGCCGTACAGGTTGCAGAACTCCTGGAATACCTCCGCTTCGAAGGCCGGACCTTGGTCAGTTAACACACGCTCTGGGTGACCATGGGGGCGGCACAAGTGCTGTTGGAAAGCTCTGGCTGCTGTCTGAGCCGTTTGGTCCTTGACTGGCACTACTACCAGGAACTGGGAGTAGTGGTCTACGATGGTGAGAGTGTAGACATAGCCTGACCTACTTGGGGATAGCTTCACATGGTCCAGGGCTACCAGTTCGAGTGGCTGCTTGGTGATGATGGGCTGCAGGGGAGCCCTCTGGCTGTCACGGTCTTTTCTTCTCAGGTTGCATGGTCCGCATTCTCGACACCACCTCTCGACTGCTTTCCTCATGCCAACCCAATAGAACCGTTCACGTAGCAGGACTTCCAGCTTCTTCCATCCAAAATGTCCCGCTCCATCGTGATACGCTTCCAAGACCATAGACGCATCTCGCCTCGGGACTACCACCTGCCAGACCAGCTCATGTGTCCGGGAGTTGACAGTTCTTCATCACAGCTTCCCTTCATAGATGAACAGCTTGCTCTTTTCTTTCCACAGCTGTTTGGTCTCTTCTGGAGCATCTGAATCAGGGTATGAGTCAGCTTGTGTCAGCAACTCTTTGACTAGGCGAACAGCCGGGTCACTGTCTTGTGTTTCTGCCCATCCATGGTGGGGCAATGGATTGAACGTGGCTTCTCTGTTGGCAGAGCACCTGTTCTTCACACAATGGGAGCACTGCTTTATCCCATGGCGGTGGAACGCGGGGATTTCTATTTCTTCCAGCTCCTCTGGGTCTTCTCCCCCATTTGGCAAGTTAGGCATTCTGGACAGCGCATCCGCGTTTGCATTCTTGTGCCCAGCCCGGTACTTGATGGTGAATTCGTAATTAGACAGTCGGGCCACCCATCTTTGTTCCAGGGCATCAAGTTTTGCAGTGTCCAGGTGTGTCAGCGGGTTACTATCCGTGTACACAGTGAATTTGGAAGAGGCGAGATAATGTTTGAAGCGCTCCGTCACAGCCCAGACGATGGCAAGGAACTCCAACTTGAAGGAGCTGTAGTTTTCTGGGTTTCTTTCTGTGGACCGGAGCTTCCTGCTGGCGTAGGCTATCATCCTTTCTCTGCCTTGCTGGATCTGGGACAGCACCGCTCCCAGTCCCACGTTGCTCGCGTCCGTATGAAGGATGAAGGGTTGGCCATAATCTGGGTAGGCCAGGACCTCGTCTCCTGTTAGGGCCATCTTCAACCTGGTGAAGGTCTCATCTTCCAGCTTGTCCCATTTGAATGGCGGTTTCTGGTTCTTGGCCTTTCTGGACTGGCCTATCAGGAGGTCCTGCATAGGTGCCGCGATCTTGGTGAAGCCTGGTATAAACCTTCGGTAGTAGCCTACAAACCCGAGGAACTGCCACACTTCTTTGATGGTGGAAGGTCTCGGCCAGTCCTTGATTACGGTGAGCTTGTCGGGGTCTGGTGCTACACCGTCAGCGCTTACCACATGTCCTAAGTACTGTACTTTGGGCTTCAGCAGGTGGCACTTAGACTGCTTCACCTTCAGGCCAAAGCCAGCCAGGGATTCAAACACTTCCGCCAGGTGCTTCAGGTGATCCTCATACGTCTTGGAGTATACTATGACGTCATCCAGGTACAGGAGGACTGTCTCAAAATTCTTATGTCCTAGAGAGCACTCCATCAACAACTGGAAGGTTCCTGGGGCGTTGCAGAGCCCGAATGGCATGCAGTTGAACTCGCTAGGGCCCATCGGGGTGGTGAATGCGGTCTTTTCCTTATCCGCCTCTGCTACAGGAACCGGCCAATACCCACTAGTAAGATCCAAAGTAGAGAAATAATTAGCAGATTTTAATGCAGCTAGTGACTCCTCTATCCTGGTTAGTGGGTATGCATCTTTATCAGTTATGCGGTTAATTTGCCTGTAGTCTACACACATTCTCATTGTGCCATCCTTTTTCTTTACAAGAACTAATGGAGCTGCCCAGGGGCTACAACTGTCTCTTATTATCCCAGCCTCCTTCATCTCTCGCAACATCCCTTTGGCATTTTGGTAGTGTGCTGGCGGTACAGGCCGGTACCTTTCTTTAATGGGTGGATGGTCTCCCGTGGGGATATGGTGTTGAACCCCCTTTACCTGCCCGAAGTCGAGCGGGTGTTTACTGAAGACCCTTTCATACTCTTGGACCACTCGGTATACTCCTTGTTTTTGGTGTTGAGGGGTGGAGTCAGTGCCCACATGCAGCTTCTGACACCAGTCCTCCATCTGTCCCTTGGAGCCATTATCCTCCGCCTGTTTGGATGGAGGCAAGGGTTCCACTGTCTTTATAGAATTGTGACTGACGGTGAATAGTTTGGCTAGGGTGGCATACCGGGGCAAATGGACTACTTTTTCCCCAATGTTCAGGATGCGGACTGGCACTCTCCCATGGTGGACATCAACCACCCCCCTGGCTGTCAAAATGGTGGGTCTACTGTCAGAGTAGACTGGCTCTACCAGGGCCTGGTAATCTGTACCCCTTAGACCGATGGCTGCCCGGCACCATATCAGCATTTGACTTCTTGGAGACATGGCAATAGGGAATGGGTCACTCATCCTAACGCTGCCAATCTCACCACCAGACAGTTCTACCTGTTGTCTTTTCATCAGGGCTCTGATCTCTCTTTGTAGAACCCGCTGCTGGCTGGAATTGGCGGTCTCCGCAACCTGCTGTAACAAGACAATTATTTCTGCAAGACAATTTTCAATGACATTAGTGCCAAAGGTTATCATAGGATGACTTTCTCGGCGATCAATGTCGACAATAATCAGTCCTTGTTCTGGCAGTTCTACTTTGCCAACCATTATGGTCACTTCTTTGAACCCCACCTGAGGTACGGGTTGACCATTGCTGGCATAAATGCTCAAATGTTCATCTGGACGGCGGGTGATATCAGAGTCAGTCCAGTACCGTTTGAAAAGAATGTAGGGGATGGTGGTCACCTGGGATCCAGTGTCCAGCAACGCGCTCATTGGAAAGCCGTCCAGCACCACAGGTAGGACCGGTCGTCCTCCCACATATTTGTCTCGCCAGCTTGATGGGCCTGGCGGTCTTATGCCTCGGGGTTGGCCCTCCGCCCCAGGTTTTGCTGGTTTAAATGACAGCACCTTGCATAATGTCCTGGCTGGTTGCAGCGGCGGAAGATGGGTTGTCCGTCCTGGTCATAGCGGTCGCTGTTCCTCCCTCTGGATGGTGGAATCCTCTTCTGTCGGCGCCACGGGACGTCCTCCGGACTGGAAGCCAGCTTGATCTTTCCTTTGGGAGACACCTGCAAGGACTGCACAGTTTTGGCTAGCGCAGCTACACTTTTAGTTAACTCTTGGACCTGATGGTGCAGGTCTGTAGACGGGGCATTGTCCAGAGTCTGTGCATCAGCTCCTACAGGCTCCGGGGAAAAGGGCGCCACCTCCTGGTGGTAGGTGATAGCTGGTCGCCGGTGAGCTGTAGCGCCACCTGGTGAAGGTTCCCGTAGCACCCGGATGGCCCTGTCCTTAAATTGAGCAAAGTCCAAGTCAGGGTTTTGCAGAGCCATTATGCGCAGCTGGGTTCGGTGGGTGCTGGACAGTAAACCCTCAATAAATTGTTCGGTTAACAGTCTGTTTTTATCACGCACACTGTCAGGGTCTACCTGTTTGATGGCCCTCAGCGCCTCCTGCAGGTTTAAAGCATAGTCCCGTACACTGTCCTGTGCCCGTTGTTTGCACCCATAAAACTTCATCTTTATCTCTGCCGTAGTACGGGTGTCAAAAGTGTCCTTTAGGCGGGCTAGTATCTCTTTTACAGTCCCCTTTTCTCTGGCTGACCAGGATTTTACTTCTCTCTGGGCTGCACCAATCAACTGGCCTATGAGGATGCTCACTTTCTGCTCCTCGGACAGGGGGTATACCTTAAATAAACTGCTTAGTCTCTCCTTGAAGTCACTCAGGGTGTGCGACTCTCCTGAGTACTGGGGCAACCACGCTGCCCAAGGTATATAGGGCATGGTGAATGGCATTACCGCGGCAGCGGCCGCGACGGTGGTTGAAGTTCCCTCCATATCAGGCTTCCTCCTCCCCCCTAGTGAACCATGGCCTACCTTCTTTCGCTTTGCTTCCGTAGGCCGCAGTTCCGCAGGCGATGGTCTCCTCTGAGGACCTGGCGTCGCACGCGTCTGACGTCAGCGTTCGATGTGGCTCCTTCCAGGACCTGGCGCTGCGTCAGTGCGCGGGGCGGGGCTTTGGACGTTTTCAGCGATCACGTCCATCTTCTTCCCTCGCGGCGACCCGAAAATGGCGGACAATGGCGGGAAAACGGCAGCAGATGGCGGGAAATCTTCACCACGGTATGTGACACAGTCTGTGAAGGCGCGCAGTACCCGGTGGTAGCGGGCACGTGATCCTGCCGACTACGCCAAAAGTTGACGCGCCCCCTGGGCCATGGGATACCCGGAGCCGGGCCTTGTAGATGCTGGGGGTTGTAGTCACCGTGGCGGTGACTCAGTCCGTGACCCAGGGCGGTCAAACCAGGGTAGTTTATGTATAGTCCGACTATGCCACCTGTGGAATGCGGTTATTGGGAACCGCCGCTGCGGAGCAGTCCACTAAAGCTGGTGGTATGTGCAGCAAGGTGATGTAACTCCCCACAGGAAGAGTGTAGCTTCAGGGCAGCGTGTATGGATGATGGTGGTAGTAGTGCAAGGTATCGGTAATGACAACACGGAGTCTTTGCAGTGCAGTCCCAGGGTCTTTACTGGTGGCAATTATATAGGCCCCAACGGAAGTACTTGCTAGGGATGAGGGCCTGGTCAGTCTGGGAGAAATCCTAGAATCCCCCTGGCCAGGCGGAGTTGTAGGCCTGCCGTTCTGACTGTACTCTTTGGCTATCCCGCTTATAGTCGTGTTGTAGCCCACGTCCCTGAGTGTGACGTGCCGTGCTCACCCGTATGGCTGGCGACTCGGATCCCGTGTATTCCTCGCTCCTCTGTGGCGGTACTGGTCCTTTCGTGTGGCTGAGCCTCCGGGCTTCTGTTGGGCCAGGAGACCTGCAATCCCCTGCCCTGCGGTATCTGCTGCTGGGCCTGAAGGGTCCCACAGCCTCGGAGTCCAGTGTCCGGTCCTCTGTGCACACTGGCCAGGACGAGCTAGCTCCAACTCCAGTCCCTGGCTCCTTGCTCCATCGTGTCCTATCTCACTCCTGACACTCTAGACTAAACTAAACTAACCCTGCCTCTAGATCCAGTTATAAAGGGCAGGATCCTCCCCTTTCTGGTCTGGAGCAGGAGCATGTAATGTGTTCCCTGACCAGGAAACTCCTGTTTTGCTCCCAGACATGGTATTACTACCACTGTGGCAACCAGACCCTCTGGGGTGCCACAATGGGAACAAGGCATCAGTTTTCCTGATAGTACTGGTCCAGAAGTGGGTTTGGTTTATAGATGACATTTTCCATATCAAGCAAGGTGAATCACACATGCTAGATTTATTCATTTATTTTACTCACTTATATAGCACCATTAATTCCCCAGTGCTTTACAGACCTTATGGGCACTGTCCCCATCGGGGCTTACAATCTAAATTCCCTATCAGTATGTCTTTGGAGTGTGGGAGGAAATTGGAGAACCCGGAGAAAATACACACAAACACTGGGAGAACATACAAACTCCTTGCAGATGTCCTTGGTGGGATTTGAACCCAGGACCCCAGCGCTGCAATGCGACTGTGCTAACCACTGAGCCACTGTGCTGGATCAATTCTTTCAGAAATTAAATGATAGTGAACGGAACATTCATCTAACATATACATTTAGCTCCACTGAGAGAGATTTTTTGGACCTAAAGATAATTAAAGGGGATGATGGACCGATAACAACTGATGTTTACAGAAAAAAAACAGCAGTAAATGCACTATTGAGCACTCGATCATCTCATCCAATGTAGATAAGATCAGGGGAAAAACACCTCCAGTGATCAACTCTTGAGACCCACCCATCACACTACTGATAACCAGGTAAAACTCATTACACCTTACCATGCACAGTGGAGAGAAATGACCAACATCATTAAACGGTACTGGATAATTTTGTTAGTTGATAATGTCCTTAGTAACATTATTCCCCCAAATCCCTCTATTACAACGAAAAGATTGAAGGCTTTGAATGATCTCTTGGTTCGCAGCCACTATGTCCCACCACATTCACAATCATTTCTATCTGGGACAGCTGGTCCCAAAAGGGGTTGCTATCCCTGTAGATTATGTGGGGCCTGTGCCCAAATTGATAGATCTTTTGATTTTTCCAACACTATCAACTCAAAAAGTTACAAAATTTTGCATCACATCAATTGTTGGTCCACAGCGATAATTTACTAGGCTACATGCCCTTGTAAATTAATTTATATAGGTCTCACCTCTCGCGAATTCAAGGTTAGGATACTGGAGCATATACGTGATATTAAAAATGCAGCTAAGATGGATGCACCTGATAAAATCAAAGTCATTAAAAATATTCCTAAACACTTCAGAGAACACCATAATTGTAACTGGTGCCTCTTGAGATTTAGTGGTACAGACCAGATTCATTTAGGAGCAAGAGGTGGAGACCTGAAAAAATACTAGCCCAAAAAGAAATAAAATGGATCACTACCCTAGATACGGTCAAACCAAAAGGCCTGAATGATCTTGTTAGCTTTGTCCCCTTCCTTCTGTGACTCTAAACATTGCTGCGGGACATAGGGTTTGTATCCCTTTAATGTTTGTTTGTTTTTAAAAATCTTTTTAACTTGTCTCCTTGATGTACATAAATGTATTTTTCTAAATCCCTCTCTCCTTATACCATTATATTAGAGATCTAGGAAAATCAAGTATGCATATCCTATATATACAAAGTGAAATAATCTAGGACTTTTGGATCTACTGATACATGAGGATCCATATACATTCTCCTATGTGCCTTTAAGAATGCTCTGTAATTTATGTCATTATGCTATATGTCTATATATATAGATTTCTATGTTACTGTGATACATTTGTATTGTTAAAACTAACCACTAGATGGCGACATATCTTTGACTTTGCTATCAGCTCTAAGCTTTATTTTGTCATGATGTATGAACCTGATTGATATCTTAATTATAATCATTGCAGTGAATTTCTGTAGCAAATACTCTTTTCTATATTCTATTGGCACTTTCCCATCACTTAAGATGGCGCATTTGATGCTCCTGTGGGAGCACGTGTGTGCCGCGTCATCGCCGCCTCCCCCTCCTTGCCCGGTGACCAATTGGAGCTCTCACTGTGCAGAAACGTCCGAGGTGGCGGACGCGGTGATGGGCGGCTCACATGTGCCCATTTACACAGGTGGACATTTAGGTGAGGGGGCCATATACTACAGTATATAAATCTCAAGGTGTCACTACTCCAGCACCCCATGACGAAGGCATAGCGCCGAAACACTGGGCAGTGTGATTCTGTACAAAAATGGCATATCGTTTATATGACATCGGTCCCACTATTTAACATCTGATTTACTGAGGGGTGATTACATCTATATATATGCTCTACAGCTGAAAGCTTTCACTAAAATCTATATTTGCTATTGTATAGTGATCTATCTATACTATATACTCTGCTTTCATTAAATATATGCATAGGGACTATATACATCACTATGTATTACTAAAGCTATAATAAGATTCATCATTGTACCTATCTATACATTGTATGGTGCTGCATTTATTATTCTACATACTGTCTCAGTTTCTGCTTTTTTAGTTTTTTTTATGGGATTTTTTTGTCTTTCTGTTGTGTTATTTGTATTTTGTTCATAATAAACTTTATAATTTATATCTAACTTTGTAGGGTTGTGTTCCAATTATCTATTTACTTGATGGTAACTATAAAAAGAAATGTCTTACTGGTGGTACCTTCAAGGTGTATATTATGAATCCTCACTGCACGCGCACTGCATACTGATGTCGGAATTATCCTGTGCCAGCGCTAGGAACGGGCGGTCATGTGACTGCAAGTATGTGATTTGCATACTTCTGGCCACATTCCGACTAGACATGTCTGGCCTCGCTCAAAACACTTGCATTGAGAGAGGCCACGTATCATTGGCACACTCAGATGGGGGGTTAATTCTACACCTCACAGAGCAGATTCCCTTGGATCACATAGAGATAGCTCATAGTGGCTTTGTGTATCGCTATTCAGTCCAAATAGTGTCTGGTACTTTTCTGGAAGTTGCCTTAAAAATGTGTTGTAGATAAGAGAGAGGTCATGGAGTGAGGCCTACTGTGGTTCCCCTTGTAGGCAATCATTTTAATACTGGGATGTAAATAGTTGTTTTTTCTGGGTTCCATCTTCTACTGGTGTTGAGCGAGCATGCTCGACACTGCTCGGTGCTCGCCGAACATCCCGAGTAGTGAGATGCTCAATCGAGTACCAGGTTACTCGGGCGGGAGCTCAGGTCTCCGCCCTGCATGTTTGGTGCTCTTTACAGAGCCAATGAACATGCAGGGATGGACAGCCAGTCACTGGAATGCCGCAGCCATGTTGTTTGTGGGCATTACAGTGATTGGCTGGCCGCACAGCGTCACCTTGAGTATTTAAAACTGGGCGCCGCCATATTGGACACAGTCGCTCCGGATCAGACAGTGTAGGGACAGCGCTGCTGAGCTAGGGAGAGATTTATACTGCGAAAAAGGTAGTGTAGGGACTGTAAAGGCTGCCAGATCAAACAAACAGTCCTTCTCAGGACTAATATCCATCCCAGATATCAGGCAGGCAGGCAGGCTGTATAGGAGACGCAGCGGTTATACCAACAAACACTGCATTACAGTCCTGTGTACTCCTGCTGGTCAAATTGGTAGACTTAGCCCCAGGTCTCAGGAGCCAGGAAAAATCCTTTTTTTTCATCTAAATCCTGTTTGTTTGTTTTTTCCCTCAGTCAGACAGTACAAATACCCGTCTTATTAACCTTTTAGTATTTTTACCCCCCCCCCCCCAAAAAAAAAATTGAGTGTGTCTGTGAGTGTTCAGACACAAATATATCTGTTTAAAAGAGTCTGGTGTAGGCCAGATAACTAGAACTGTGTGTTTAGAACTGTGTTTTTCCTCTTCCATGGTTCAAATCTGGGTGTTATCAACCTTTTTGCCTTTTTTCCATAAAAAAAACAGTTTGAGTGTGTCGTTGACTGTTCAGACACAAATATATCTGTTTTAACAAGTCTGGTATACACCAGGAAATTATAACTGTGGTTTTGCAGTTCCACGGTTTAAATCTCTGTATTGTCCACTTTTTTGTCTTTTTTCCATAAAAAAAAAACATTTTCAGTGTCTCGCTGACTGTTCAGACACCAATATATCTGTTTAAAATATTCTGGTGTAGGCCAGAGAAATAGAACTGTGGTTTTCCTCTTCCATGGTTCTAATCTCCTTTTTATTACCCTTTTGCCATTGATAGTGCGAGTGTAAGCTATTTTACTTCATTTACAATGGGCAAGGTGCGTGGCAAGGGACGTGGAACTGGATGTTCTGGTGATGGTGCGTGCAGAGGACGGGGCCGTGGCCAAGGTGAAAATGTGCCACAACCAACAGCCACATCTTCTTGCTCCCAGTTCTTGACCGAATTACTAGGGAAGCACACAACAACAAGACCTTTATTGCGAACTGATCAGTGTGAACAGGTTACTAATTGGATAGCAGATAATACTTCCAGTCACCTGGACACCACCACCTCCGGTCTGTCTTCCACACGGTCAAGTGTTAGTAGCCGTGAGTCTCGACCACATACTGCTCCTCACCCTGATGCTCCTTCCTCCCACCATGCCGAGTGTCGTCAGACAACAACTGATCCCACAGTTAGACACCCTGAAGAACTGTTCACTGGTCCATTTCCATATTTGGGCCCCTCGCCTGCTTCGCTTGAAGTGGTGGAAGAGGAGATCGCATGTAGCGATGGCCAAATATTTGAACAGCCACGGCCACAGGGAAGCGACGATGGCAATTTATCACAAGAGGTGGACGATGACGAGACACAATTGCCACAAAGTGAGGAGGAGGACCGTGGTGCGGAAGTGGAAGAGGAGGAGGTGGTGGATGATCTAGTAACTGACCCAACGTGGCAGGAGGACACGCAGAGCGAGGCCAGCAGCACACAGGGGGAGGGAGGCAGAGTACCCCAACAGGCAGGAATAAGCAGTGTGGTGGCCGCAGACAGAAGGCGGGCAACCATTCCCCGTAACACCAACACGAGGGACGTTGCCAGTGCAACCGGTAGGTCTTCCAGAGTCTGGAATTTTTTTAAAGACTCTGCTGATAACCCCAAAAAGGCCATTTGTACCACCTGCCAGGCCAGCATCAGCAGGGGTGACAAAACTACCAGTCTGACCACCACCAGCATGATCAGGCACATGTCAGCAAAGCACCCGGCTTTGTGGGGCGAACCCCAGGGTCCACGACAATTGTCAGCGGGTGTCATCACTGCTTCTTCCGCTGTTGTGCGTGTAAGAGAACCCCCTGTTGTGCGTGCAAGGCAATCTCCTGTCCATACTGCATGCAAAGATGCCCCCTCCTCTCAGTCTTCACTTGTTATGGCAGTTTCTCAAGAAACAGCATCAACTCAACGTCCACGTCCACGTCGCACTGCAGCGTTCAATTGTCCATATCCCAGACCTTTGAACGAAAGCGCAAATGTGCAGCCAACGCCCCACAGGCCATAGTCCTAAATTCGCACATTTCACGACTGCTTGCATTGAAAATGCTGCCTTTTAGGCTGGTGGAGACGGAATCCTTCTGCAACCTTATGGCGGTGGCCGTCCCTCGGTACTCGGTCCCCAGCCAACACTATTTTGCCCGGTGTGCCATGCCCGTCACTACACAAGCACATGTCCCAAAACATCTGCCGTGCCCTCAACAATGCATTTACTGGGAGAGTCCACCTGACAATGGACATGTGGACAAGTGCTTGTGGCCAGGGACGGTACATCTCCCTGACGGCACACTGGGTAAACATAGTGGAAGCCGGGACCCAGTCGGACCTTGGGATGGAACACATCCTCCCCACACCGAGGATTGCGGGCTCTATGTCAGTCAGAGTTGACCCCACAGTGTACAGCTCCTGCGCATCATCCTCCTCATCCTCCTCATGTTCAGCTTCCATCTCAGATATCACCACATCAGTTACAAGCTGGAAGCACTGCAGTACTGCCTCCGCCAAGAGGCAACAGGTTGTGCTGAAACTCATAAGCTTAGGTGATAAACCTCACACTGCTTGTGAGTTGTGGACAGCTGTGAAAGAGCAGGCAGATCTGTTGCTGAGAACGCTGAACCTACATCCAGGCATGGTTGTGTGTGACAATGGCCGTAACCTGGTGGCGGCTCTGAGGCGAGGCGAGATCACACACGTACCATGCCTGGCTCATGTGCTTAACCTTGTGGTTCAGTGGTTTCTTAAATCGTACCCCGAGTTGCCAGATCTGCTCGTCAAAGTACGCCACCTGTCAGCTCATTTTCGGAGGTCGGCTACAGCTTCCGCCGCCCTTGCTGTGTTGCAACAGCGTTTGCAGCTTACGGCACACTAACTGGTGTGTGATGTCCCCACGCGTTGGAACTCTACCCTCCACATGTTGCAAAGGATTTGTGAGCAGAAGAGAGCAGTTGTGGAGTACCAGCTGCAACAAGGCCATCGATATTCAGGTCAGACTCCACACATAAGACCTCAGGAGTGAACCTGGATGTCTGACATATGTACCATCCTCGAAAACTTTGAGGACTCCACAAAGATGGTGAGCGGTGATGACGCCATAATTAGCATCACCATCCTGCTTCTCTGTCTTCTGAAACACTCTCTGCTCACAATCAAAAAGGATGCATTGCAGGCGGAGCACGATGAGATGGAGCAAGGAACCATACAGTGTGATTACACACAGCCAAGCCTCATATCATCCCAACGTGGATTGGGTGACAATGAGGAAGAGGAGGAGGAGGAGGAAGGACAGGAGCTAGTTTCATGCACTATAGACGGTACTACCTGCACAGCTGTCATACTGTCTGTTCAGCGTAGATGGCCAGATGACAGAGAGGAGGAGGAGGAGGAGAGCATGGTTAGTCATCCTCTTGGTGAGGATACAGAAGTCTTGCCTGTTAGTAGTCTGGCACGCATGGCTGAGTTTATGTTGCGCTGCCTTTCCCATGACCCTCGAGTTCTCAAAATTTTGGGTGACAGTCATTACTGGTTGGTGACACTTCTAGACCCACGCTACAAGGAGAACTTTATATCTCTTATTCCTGAGGCGGACAGGTATACAAAAATTGGTCTGTACCAGAAGGCCCTTGTTGCGGAACTATTAAAAAAATTCCCATCTGGAAATGCTGGCGGCAGAGGGCACACTTCGTTGGACAACCAAGGAGTACAGGCGAGAGAGACACAACTCCAATCCAGCAGAGGCCGGGGAACACTGTCAAAGTTCTGGGAGAGTTTTCTCAGACTCTCCCATCGCACAGGCCCTGAGGCGTGGGGTACTCTCACAAGGAGTGCAAAGTTTTGGAAGATGCTGAAGGAGAGTACCTTGTCGACCATACCAATGTCCTCCATGATTCCTCTGTGCCTTATAATTATTGGGTATCCAAGTTGGGCACTTGGAATGAACTCGCTCTGTGCGCCTTGGAGGTCCTGGCCTGCCCTGCCACTAGCGTGTTATCGGAGCGTCTTTTTAGTGCCGCTGGGGGAATTATAACTGATAAGCGCACTAGCCTGTCAACTGACAATGCTGACAAGCTGACCCTTATCAAAATGAACAAGGGCTGGATTGGGCCAGACTTCTCATAACCACCAAATGACAGCAGAGTAACATAAAGTCAAATCCACTGTGTTATTTCGGAAGGTGTATTCACATGCACCGCTTCACACCCACACATGGGTATACGCTTCCTCATTTCGGCTATTTTATGTTCTTCTCCTTATTCTCAGCCTCCACAACCACTATACCACCAGGGTGACCGTGGTCCGTGTTGCCAGCATTGCAAGCTCCTCCGTCCTAATTTTTGGCAGCTTTTGCTTGGAATGCATAGGCAAAGACTATGGGAGACCCACTCCCCAATAATGGGAATAATGTTTTTAATATGCTGTACTGCATGGCTCTTGTAAGCGGCATTGCAAGTTCCTCCGTCCTAATTTTTGGCAGCTTTTCCTTCGAAGGCATAGGCAAAGACTATGGGAGACCCACTCCCCAATAATGGGAATAATATTTGTAATATGCTGCACTGCATGGCTCTTATAAGGGGCATTGCAAGTTCCTCCGTCCTAATTTTTGGCAGCTTTTGCTTGGATGGCATAGGCAAAGACTATGGGAGACCCACTTCCAAATAATTGGAATAATATTTGTAATATGCTGTACTGCATGGCTCTTGTAAGGGGCATTGTAAGTTCCTACGTCCTAATTTTTGGCATCTTTTGCTTGGAAGGCATAGGCAAAGACTATAGGAGATCCACTCCCCCATAATGGGAATAATGTTTTTAATATGCTGTACTGCATGGCTCTTGTACGGGGCATTGCAAGTTCCTCTGTCCTAATTTTTGGCAGCTTTTGCTTGGAAGGCATAGGCAAAGACTATTGGAGACCCATTCCCCAATAATGGAAAAAATATTTTTAATATGCTGTACTGCATGGCTCTTGTAAGGGGCATTAAAATTGTCTTGTTAAGCTACTGTGACCTCCACGTCTCTTCCACGGGGCATTGATATTGTCTTTTTATTCCACTGTGACCTCCATCACTCTTCCAAGTGGCATTGATATTGTCTTTTTATTCCACTGCGACCTCCACCACTTTTCCAAGGGGCATTAATATTGTCTTTTTATTCCACTGTGACCTCCACCACTCTTCCAAGGGGCATTAAAACCGTCTTGTTAAGCTACTGTGACCTCCACGTCTCTTCCAAGGGGCATTGATATTGTCTTTTTATTCCACTGCGACCTCCACCATTCTTCGAAGGGGCATTGGTAATGTCTTTCTATTGCACTGCGACCTCCGCCACTCTTCCAAGGGGCATTAAAACCATCTTATTAAGCTACTGTGACCTCCATGTCTCTTCCACGGGGCATTGATATTGTCTTTTTATTCCACTTCGAACTCCACCACTCTTCCAAGGGGCATTGATATTGTCTTTTTATTCCACTGCGACCTCCACCACTCTTCCAAGGGGCATTGATATTGTCTTTTTATTCCACTGTGACCTCCACCACTCCTCCAAGGGGCATTAAAACCATCTTGTTAAGCTACTGTGACCTTCACGTCTCTTCCACGGGGCATTGATGTTGTCTTTTTATTCCACTGCGACCTCCACCACTCTTCCAAGGGGCATTGAAATTGTCTTTTTATGCCACTGTGACCTCCACCACTCTTTCAAGGGGCATTGACATTGTCTTTTTATTCCACTGCGACCTCCACCACTCTTCCAAGGGGCATTGATATTGTCTTTTTATTCCACTGCGACCTTCACCACTCTTCCAAGGGGCATTAAAACCATCTTGTTAAGCTACTGTGACCTCCACGTCTCTTCCACGGGGCATTGATATTGTCTTTTTATACCATTGTGACCTCCACCACTCTTCCAAGGGGCATTAAAACCGTCTTGTTAAGCTACTGTGACCTTCACGTCTCTTCCACGGGGCATTGATATTGTCTTTTTACTCCACTGCGACCTCCACCACTCTTCCAAGTGGCATTGATATTGTCTTTTTATTCCACTGCGACCTCCACCACTCTTACAAGGGGCATTAATATTGTCTTTTTATTCCACTGTGACCTCCACCACTCTTCAAAGGGGCATTAAAATCGTCTTGTTAAGCTACTGTGACCTCCACGTCTCTTCCAAGGGGCATTGATATTGTATTTTTATTCCACTGCGACTTCCACCATTCTTCCAAGGGGCATTGGTATTGTCTTTTTATTCCACTGCGACCTCCACCACTCTTTCAAGGGGCATTAAAACCATCTTGTTAAGCTACTGTGACCTCCACGTCTCTTCCACGGGGCATTGATATTGTCTTTTTATTCCACTGCGACCTCCACCACTCTTCCAAGGGGCAGTAAAACCGTCTTGTTAAGCTACTGTGACCTCCACGTCTCTTCCACGGGGCATTGATATTGTCTTTTTATTCCACTGCGACCTCAACCACTCTTCCAAGGGGCATTAAAACCGTTTTGTTAAGCTACTGTGACATCCACGTCTCTTCCACGGGGCATTGATATTGTCTCTTTATTCCACTGCGACCTCCACCACTCTTCCAAGCGGAATTGATATTGTCTTTTTATTCCACGGCGAACTCCACCGCTCTTCCAAGGGGCATTGATATTGTCTTTCTTTTCCACTGTGACCTCCACCACTCTTCCAAGGGGCATTAAAACCGTATTGTTAAGCTACTGTGACCTCCACGTCTCTTCCAAGGGGCATTGATATTTTTTTTTTTTCCACTGCGACCTCCACCATTCTTCCAAGGGGCATTGGCATTGTCTTTTTATTGCACTGCGACCTCCTCCACTCTTCCAAGGGGCATTAAAACCATCCTGTTAAGCTACTGTGACCTCCACATCTCTTCCACGGGGCATTGCTATTGTCTTTTTATTCCACTGCGACCTCCACCACTCTTCCAAGGGGCATCGATGTTGTCTTTTTATTCCACTGCGACCTCCACCACTCTTCCAAGGGGCATTGATATTGTCTTTTTATTCCACTGTGACCTCCACCACTCCTCCAAGGGGCATTAAAACCATCTTGTTTAACTACTGTGACCTTCACGTCTCTTCCACGGGGCATTGATTTTGTCTTTTTATTCCACTGCGACCTCCACCACTCTTCCAAGGGGCATTAAAACCGTCTTGTTAAGCTACTGTGACCTCCACGTCTCTTCCACGGTTCATTGATATTGTCTTTTTATTCCACTGCGACCTCCACCACTCTTCCAAGGGGCATTTATATTGTCTTTTTATACCATTGTGAACTCCACCACTCTTCCAAGGGGCATTAAAGCCATCTTGTTAAGCTACTGTGACCTTCACGTCTCTTCCACGGGGCATTGATATGGTCTTATTATTCCACTGCGACTTCCACCACTCTTCAAAGGGGCATTGATATTGTCTTTTTATTCCACTGCGACCTCCACCACTCTTCCAAGGGATATTGATATTGTCTTTTTATTCCACTGCAACCTCCACCACTCTTCCAAGGGGCATTAAAACCGTTTTGTTAACCTACTGTGACATCGACGTCTCTTCCACGGGGCATTGACATTGTCTTTTTATTCCACTGCGACCTCCACCACTCTTCCAAGGGGCATTGATATTGTCTTTTTATTCCACTGCGAACTCCACCGCTCTTCCAAGGGGCATTGATATTGTCTTTCTATTCCACTGTGACCTCCACCACTGTTAGAATCATAGAATCATAGAATCATAGAATGGTAGAGTTGGAAGGGACCTCCTGGGTCATCTGGTCCAACCCCCTGCTCAAAGCAGGATTCACTAGATCATCTCAGACAGATGTCTGTCCAGCCTCTGTTTGAAGACGTCCATTGAAGGGGAACTCACCACCTCTCGTGGCAGCCTGTTCCACTCATTAATCACCCTAACTGTCAAAAAGTTTTTTCTAATATCTAATCTGTGTCTCCTCCCATTTAGTTTCATCCCATTGCTTCTAGTCTTTCCTTGTGCAAATGAGAATAAAGATGATCCTTCTACAATGTGACAGCCCTTGACATATTTGTAGACAGCTATTAAGTCTCCTCTAAGTCTTCTTTTTTGCAAGCTAAACATTCCCAAATCCTGCAACCGTTCCTCATAGGACATGGTTTGCAGACCAGTCACCATTCTGGTCGCTCTTCTCTGAACTTGCTCCAGTTTGTCTATGTCTTTTTTAAAATGTGGTGCCCAAAACTGTACACAGTATTCCAGATGAGGTCTGACCAAAGAGGAGTAAAGACCGATAATGACTTCACGTGATCTAGACTGTATGCTTCTGTTAATACATCCCAGAATTGTATTTGCCTTTTTTGCTGCTGCATCACACTGTTGACTCATGTTCAGTCTATGATCTATTAGTATACCTAAGTCTTTTTCACATGTACTGTTGCTTAGCTCTATTCCTCCCATTCTGTATATGCTTTTTTCATTTTTATTGCCCAGATGTAATACTTTGCATTTTTCCCTGTTAAAAACCATTCTGTTGGTTGCTGCCCACTGCTCCAGTTTATTTAGGTCTTTTTGAATCCTCTCTCTCTCTTCTCTAGTATTAGCTATCCCTCCTAGCTTTGTGTCATCAGCAAATTTAATCAGTTTACCCTCAATTCCTTCATCTAAATCATTGATAAAGATGTTGAACAATACAGGTCCCAGGACGGAGCCCTGTGGTACCCCACTTGAGACATTCATCCAGCTGGATGTGAAGCCATTTACAACCACCCTTTGAGTCCGATCACTAAGCCAGTTATGAATCCACCTAACAGTTGCCTGGTCCATTGCATACTTGGTCATTTTTTCAATAAGGATGATGTGAGATACTTTGTCAAATGCTTTGCTGAAGTCAAGATATACTATATCTACAGCATTTCCCTGATCCACCCAGTTAGTGATTCTGTCATAGAAGGAAATTAAGTTAGTCTGACATGACTTGTTAGTTACAAACCCATGCTGACTCTGGTTAATCACTTCATTCTTATCCATGTACTTACATACATGTTGTTTAATAATTTGTTCAAAGATCTTTCCTGGTATAGAAGTCAGACTCACCGGCCTATAGTTCCCTGGGTCCACCTTCTTCCCCTTTTTGAAGATAGGAACAACATTTGCTCTTCTCCAGTCTTCTGGGACTTCTCCTGTTCTCCAAGAATTTTCAAAGATTATGGAGAGTGGTTCTAAAATTTCTTCTACGATCTCCTTCAGTACTCTGGGGTGTAATTCATCTGGACCTGGAGACTTGAACTCATTTATGTTAGCTAAATATTCCCTCACAATCTTTCTGTTTACAGATAACTTGGATTCCTCTATTCCTTTAAAAGGACAGTGAAGATCAGTTGATGTTACATTTTCTTTCTGAGAGAAAACAGATGCAAAATAGGAATTAAAAAGTTCGGCCTTCTCAACATCCTCTCTTACCATTTCTCCATTTTCATCCTGTAAAAATCCTATAGCATCTTTGACTTTTCTTTTACTTTTGACATACCCCCAAAATCCTTTTTTATTGCTTTTGACATCTCTTGCAAGCCTTAATTCATTGTCAGCTTTAGCTAACCTGATACGTGCCCTGCAGGATCTGCAGACTGCATTATAATCTTCTTTAGATATGCCTCCCTCTTTCCATTTAATAAACATTTCTTTCTTTCTTTTTAGCATGTGTTTAAGTTCTGTGTTCATCCATCCTGGTTTCCTTAAATGCTTCCCATTCTTCCTACTTTTCGGGATTGTTAACGATTGTGCTTTGAGAATCTCATTTTTAAAAATTTCCCATCCTTCCTGGACATTTTTGTCCTTAAGGACATCCAGCCATTGGATCCCTCCTATTCTCTTTCTGAGTCTCTTAAAATCTGCCTTTCTAAAATCTAACCTTGAAGTTTGAGTCTTCACATGTCTTCCTCCTCTAGTTATCCAAAATTCTATAATAGCATGATCGCTGCCTCCTAGGGTCCCAGCCACCTTTACCTCCTCAACCATTTCCTCCCTGTTTATAAGGATTAGATCCAAAGTAGCAGATCCCCTTGTTTTCTCCCCTACCTTTTGGAAGATAAAGTTGTCAGCAAGAGAGGATAAGAATTTGCTTGACCTGTTAGTTTTACTTGAGAGAGATTCCCAACAAATGTCTGGATAGTTGAAATCTCCCATGACCACTACGTCATATTTTTTGGAGAACTTGGTCATTTGATACATAAAGAGTTCATCCATATCTTCAGCTTGCCCAGGTGGCCTGTAGTAAATGCCTACAATGGTGTCCTTTCCGTTGTTCTCTCCTTGTATTCTTACCCAAACAGTTTCCACAGAACTCCCAGTCTCTGAAGCTTCAATCTCTGTGCAGATATACGCTTTTCTAACATACAATGCGACACCTCCTCCTCGTTTATCAAGTCTGTTTCTTGCAAATAAGTTGTATCCTTTTAGCCTTTTATTCCAATCATGTGTATCGTCCCACCAAGTTTCAGTGATTCCAATGACATCATATTCCTTTTCCTGCATTAGTAGTTCCAATTCTCCTTGTTTGTTGCCCATGCTTTGTGCATTTGTATAAAAACATTTTAGTTTGTGATTGGTTTCTCTTCCTCCCATATTTTTATTATTTAGATTTTTTTGTCTTTGTTCTTCCTTTCCACTTCCAGTAGCAGAGATCTCAATAGTATTTGTCAGCTGTATGGCTTTTTCTGGCCTTTTGCTTCCCTTCCCACATTGTTCTAGTTTAAAGCTCTTCTGATGAGTGTTGCAAGGCGACTTCCAAATACATGTTTTCCAGTCTTCGTAAGGTGCACCCCATCTCTAGCAAGTAGTCCATCGTATAGGTAATTCATTCCGTGATCCAGAAATCCAAATCCTTGTTGACGGCACCATCGACGTAGCCAGTTGTTCACCTGTAGAATCTTATTCCACCTCATTGTTCCATGGCCATCCACTGGGAGGATGGATGAGAAGACCACCTGCGCTCCCAATTCTTTCACCTTCTTGCCTAAGTCTTCAAAGTCACTGCAGATGGTTTCCAGGTCCTTTCTTGCGGTGTCATTTGTCCCCACATGTATTAGCAGGAATGGGTAGTGATCTGTAGGTCTGAAGAGTCTTGATATCCTGTCAGACACATCTTTAATTTTTGCTCCTGGAAGACAGCACATTTCTCTTGAGGTTATGTCTGGTCTGCAGATAGCGGCCTCTGTTCCTCTTAACAGGGAATCCCCCATGACCACCACTCTCCGTTTTTTCTTCACAACATTCTTCTTTCTCCATCCAGGAGGATTCTGAGGGCTTACAAGGTAATTCATTGCTGGCAAAGTCTTATTTTGCTGTATTTCTTCATGGTTCTCCTGCGTGAGAGCCTGGTACTGGTTCCAGAGCAGTATGGGTGCTGACTGCCTCTCGATCCTCCTGCTTCTGTGGGTCACATGCTTCCATTCCTCTGTTTCGTCAGGTGCAGTTCGAATTTCTTCTCTTTCTGAATCATGAAGAGATAATTCTGCTCTGTCTAAGAACTCTTCACCTTCCTTAATGATTTTCAAGGTAGTTAACCTCTCTTCTAGATTTCGCAACTTTTCCTCCAACAGGGACACAAGCTTGCATTTCTGGCATGTGAAGTTTGGCTTTTTCCACTGGCAAGTCTGTGAACATGTAGCAGGATATGCAGCTCACCAAATGGCTCCTGGACTCTTCCATGTTCTTATTGTTAATGTTCTGAAAACAGTGAAAAAAGCTTAAAAAAAAAGCATCAAAATGCGCGCGGTTTACCAATGTCCTCTTTTCAGCTCCAACAGCCAAAATTCAGTGTTCTTTGAGCTCGCGGAGACTCTTCACTTACCCCAAAATGCAGTGGGAATATGCAAATTATCTCCTCAGGACTCCTCCCCTGGTTTGTTCCAAGGGGCATTAAAACCGTATTGTTAAGCTACTGTGACCTCCACATCTCTTCCAAGGGGAATTGTTATTGTCTTTTTATTCCACTGCGACCTCCACCACTCTTCCAAGGGACAGTAAAACAGTCTTGTTAAGCTACTGTGACCTCCACGTCTCTTCCAAGGGGCATTGATATTATCTTTTTATTGCACTGCGACCTCCACCAGTCTACCAAGGGGCATTAAAACCATTTTGTAAAGCTACTGTGACCTCCACGTCTCTTCCGTGGGGCATTGATATGGTCTTTTTATTCCACTGCGACTTCCACCACTCTTTCAAGGGGCATTGATATTGTCTTTTTATTCCACTGCGACCTCCACCACTCTTCCAAGGGGCATTAAAACCGTCTTGTTAAGCTACAGTGACCTCCAAGTCTCTTCCACGGGGCATTGATATTGTCTTTTTATTCCACTGGGACCTTCACCACTCTTCCAAGGGGCATTGATATAGTCGTTTTATTCCACTGCGACCTCCACCACTCTTCCAAGGGGCATTAAAACCGTCTTGATAAGCTACTGTGACCTCCATGTCTCTTCACGGGGCATTGATATTGTCTTTTTATACCACTGCGACCTCCACCACTCTTCCAAGGGGCATTAAAACCGTCTTGTTAAGCTACTGTAACCTCCACGTCTCTTCCGCGGGGCATTGATATGGTCTTATTGTTACACTAAGACTTCCACCACTCTTCCAAGGGGCATTGATATTGCCTTTTTATTCCACTGCGAACTCCACCACTCTTCCAAGGGGCATTGATATTGTCTTTTTATTCCACTGCGACCTCCACCACTCTCCTAAGGGGCATTAAAAACGTCTTGTTAAGCTACTGTGACCTCCACATCTCTTCCACGGTTTATTGATATTGTCTTTTTATTCCACTGCGACCTCCACCACTCTTCCAAGGGGCATTTATATTGTCTTTTTATACCATTGTGAACTCCACCACTCTTCCAAGGGGCGTTAAAGCCATCTTGTTTAGCTACTGTGACCTTCACGTCTCTTCCACGGGGCATTGATATGGTCTTATTATTCCACTGCGACTTCCACCACTCTTCAAAGGGGCATTGATATTGTCTTTTTATTCCACTGCGACCTTCACCACTCTTCCAAGGGGTATTGATATTGTCTTTTTATTCCACTGCAACCTCCACCACTCTTCCAAGGGGCATTAAAACCGTTTTGTTAACCTACTGTGACATCGACGTCTCTTCCACGGGGCATTGACATTGTCTTTTTATTCCACTGCGACCTCCACCACTCTTCCAAGGGGCATTGATATTGTCTTTTTATTCCACTGCGAACTCCACCGCTCTTCCAAGGGGCATTGATATTGTCTTTCTATTCCACTGTGACCTCCACCACTGTTCCAAGGGGCATTAAAACCGTATTGTTAAGCTACTGTGACCTCCACATCTCTTCCAAGGGGAATTGTTATTGTCTTTTTATTCCACTGCGACATCCACCACTCTTCCAAGGGACAGTAAAACAGTCTTGTTAAGCTACTGTGACCTCCACGTCTCTTCCACGGGGCATTGTTATTATCTTTTTATTGCACTGCGACCTCCACCAGTCTACCAAGGGGCATTAAAACCATTTTGTAAAGCTACTGTGACCTCCACGTCTCTTCCGTGGGGCATTGATATGGTCTTTTTATTCCACTGCGACTTCCACCACTCTTTCAAGGGGCATTGATATTGTCTTTTTATTCCACTGCGACCCCCACCACTCTTCCAAGGGGCATTAAAACAGTCTTGTTAAGCTACAGTGACCTCCAAGTCTCTTCCACGGGGCATTGATATTGTCTTTTTATTCCACTGGGACCTTCACCACTCTTCCAAGGGGCATTGATATAGTCGTTTTATTCCACTGCGACCTCCACCACTCTTCCAAGGGGCATTAAAACCGTCTTGATAAGCTACTGTGACCTCCATGTCTCTTCACGGGGCATTGATATTGTCTTTTTATACCACTGCGACCTCCACCACTCTTCCAAGGGGCACTAAAACCGTCTTGTTAAGCTACTGTAACCTCCACGTCTCTTCCGCGGGGCATTGATATGGTCTTATTGTTACACTAAGACTTCCACCACTCTTCCAAGGGGCATTGATATTGCCTTTTTATTCCACTGCGAACTCCACCACTCTTCCAAGGGGCATTGATATTGTCTTTTTATTCCACTGCGACCTCCACCACTCTCCTAAGGGGCATTAAAAGCGTCTTGTAAAGCTACTGTGACATCCACGTCTCTTCCACAGGGCATTTATATTGTCTTTTTATTCCACGGCGACCTCCAACACTCTTCCAAGGGGCATTTATATTGTCTTTTTATACCATTGCGACCTCCACCGCTCTTCCAAGGGGCATTAAAACTGTCTTGTTAAGCTACTGTGACCTCCACGTCTCTTCCATGGGGTATTGATATTGTTTTTTATTCCACTGGGTCCTCCACCACTCTTCCAAGTGGCATTGATATTGTCTTTTTATTCCACTGTGACCTCCACCACTCTTCCAAGGGGCATTAAAACTGTCTGGTTAAGCTACTGTGACCTCCACGTCTCTTCCAAGGGGCATTGATATTGTCTTTTTATTCCACTGCGACCTCCACCACTCTTCCAAGGGGTATTGATATTGTCTTTTTATTCCACTGCGACCTCCACCACTCTTGCAAGGGGCATTAAAACCGTCTTGTTAAGCTACTGTGACATCGACGTCGCCTCCACGGGGCATTGATATTGTCTTTTTACTCCACTGCGACCTCCACCACTCTTCCAAGGGGCATTGATATTGTCTTTTTATTTCACTGCGAACTCCACCGCTCTTCCAAGGGGCATTGATATTGTTTTTCTATTCCACTGTGACCTCCATGTCTCTTCCATGGGGTATTGATATTGTCTTTTTATTCCACTGCGTCCTCCACCACTCTTCAAGTGGCATTGATATTGACATTTTATTCCACTCTGACCTCCACCACTCTTCCAAGGGGCATTAAAACCGTCTGGTTAAGCTACTTTGACCTCCACGTCTCTTCCAAGGGGCATTGATATTGTCTTTTTATTCCACTGCGAACTCCACTACTCTTCCAAGGGGCATTAAAACCATCTTGTTAAGCTACTGTGACCTCCCCGTCTCTTCCACGGGGCATTGATATTGTCTTTTTATTCCACTGCGACCTCCACCACTCTTCCAAGGGCATTGATATTGTCTTTTTATTCCACTGCGACCTCCACCACTCTTCCAAGGGGCATTAAAACCGTCTTGTTAAGCTACTGTGACCTCGACGTCTCTTCCAAGGGGCATTGATATTGTCTTTTTATTCCACTGTGACCTCCACCACTCTTCCAAGGGGCATTAAAACCGTCTTGTTAAGCAACTATGACCTCCACGTTTCTTCCACGGGGCATTGATATTGTCTTTTTATTCCACTGCGTCCTCCACCACTCTTCCAAGGGGCATAGATATTGTCTTTTTATTCCATTGCGACCTCCTCCTCTCTTCCAATGGGCATTGATATTGCCTTTTCATTTCACTGCGACCTCCACCACTCTTCCAAGGGGCATTAAAACCGTCTTGATAAACTACTGTGACCTCTACGTCTCTTCCACGGGGCATAGATATTGTCTTCTTTTTCCACTGCGATCTCCTCCTCTCTTCCAAGGGGCATTGATATTGTCTTTTTATTTCACTGCGACCTCCACCAGTTTTCCAAGGGACATTAAAAACGTCTTGTTAAACTACTGTGACCTCCACGTCTCTTCCACGGGGCATTGATATTGTCTTTTTATTCCACTGCGACCTCCGCCACTCTTCCAAGGTGCATTTATATTGTCTTTTTATTCCACTGCGACCTCCACCACTCTTCCAAGGGGCATTAAAACCGTCTTAAGCTACTGCCACAAGCTACTGTGTCCTCCACGTCTCTTCTATGGGGCATTGATATTGTCTTTTTATTCAACTGCAAGCTCCACCACTCTTCCAAGGGGCATTAAAACCGTCTTTTTAAGCTACTGTGTCCTCCACGTCTCTTCTACGGGGCATTGATATTGTGTTTTTATTCCACTGTGACCTCCACCACTCTTCCACTGGGCATTCATATTGTCTTTATATTCCACTGCAACCTCCACCACTCTTCCAAGGGTCGTTAATACCATCTTGTTAAGCTACTGTGACCTTCACGTCTCTTCCAAGGGCATTGATATTGTATTTTTATTCCACTGCGCCCTCCACCACTCTTGCAAGGGGCATTGATATTGTCTTTTTATTCCACTGCGAACTCCACCACTCTTCCAAGGGGCATTGATATTGTCTTTTTATTCCACAGCGACCTCCACCACTCTTCCAAGTGGCATTAAAACCGTCTTGTTAAGCTACTGTGACCTCCACGTCTCTTCCACGGGGCATTGATATTGTCTTTTTATTCCACTGCGACCTCCACCACTCTTCCAAGGGCATTGATATTGTCTTTTTATTCCACTGCGACCTCCACCACTCTTACAAGGGGCATTAAAACCGTCTTGTTAAGCTACTGTGACCTCGACGTCTCTTCCAAGGGGCATTGATATTGTCTTTTTATTCCACTGTGACCTCCACCACTCTTCCAAGGGGCATTAAAACCGTCTTGTTAAGCAACTATGACCTCCACGTCTCTTCCACGGGGCATTGATATTGTCTTTTTATTCCACTGCGTCCTCCACCACTCTTCCAAGGGGCATAGATATTGTCTTTTTATTCCATTGCGACCTCCTCCTCTCTTCCAATGGGCATTGACATTGTCTTTTTATTTCACTGCGACCTCCACCACTCTTCCAAGGGGCATTAAAACCGTCTTGTTAAACTACTGTGACCTCCACGTCTCTTCCACGGAGCATAGATATTGTCTTTTTTTTCCACTGCGATCTCCTCCTCTCTTCCAAGGGGCATTGATATTGTCTTTTTATTTCACTGCGACCTCCACCAGTTTTCCAAGGGGCATTAAAACCGTCTTGTTAAACTACTGTGACCTCCACGTCTCTTCCACGGGGCATTGATATTGTCTTTTTATTCCACTACGACCTCCTCCTCTCTTCCAAGGGGCATTGATATTGTCTTTTTATTTCACTGCGA
This sequence comes from Phyllobates terribilis, assembly GCF_046119375.1. Lineage (NCBI taxonomy): Eukaryota > Metazoa > Chordata > Amphibia > Anura > Dendrobatidae > Phyllobates > Phyllobates terribilis. Next base: position 208,900,315 of record NW_027362769.1, on the reverse strand, counting down.
CCTCCACCACTCTTCCAAGGGGCATTAAAACCGTCTTTTAAGCTACTGTGTCTTCCACGTCTCTTCTATGGGGCATTGATATTGTCTTTTTATTCCACTGCAAGCTCCACCACTCTTCCAAGGGGCATTAAAACTGTCTTTTTAAGCTACTGTGTCCTCCACGTCTCTTCTACGGGTCATTGATATTGGATTTTTATTCCACTGCGACCTCCACCACTCTTCCAAGGGGCATTCATATTGTCTTTATATTCCACTGCAACGTCCACCACTCTTCCAAGGGCCGTTAATACCATCTTGTTAAACTACTGTGACCTTCACGTCACTTCCAAAGGCATTGATATTGTATTTTATTCCACTGCGCCCTCCACCACTCTTCCAAGGGGCATTGATATTGTCTTTTTATTCCACTGCGAACTCCACCACTCTTCCAAGGGGCATTGATATTGTCTTTTTATTCCACTGTGACCTCCACCACTCTTACAAGGGGCATTGATATTGTCTTTTTATTCCACTGTGACCTCCACCACTCTCCCAAGGGGCATTAAAACCATCTTGTTAAGTTACTGTGACCTCCACGTTCTTCCATGGGGCATTGATATTGTCTTTTTTATTCCACTGCGACCTCCACCACTCTTCCAAGGGGCATTGATATTGTCTCTTTATTCCACTGCGACCTCCACCACTCTTCCAAGGGGCATTGATATTGTCTTTTTATTCCACTGTGACCTCCACCACTCTCCCAAGGGGCATTAGAACTGTCTTCTTAAGCCACTGTGACCTCCACGTCTCTTCCACGGGGCATTGATATTGTCTTTTTATTCCACTGCGACCTCCGCCACTCTTCCAAGGGGCATTTATATTGTCTTTTTATTCCACTTCGACCTCCACCACTCTTCCAAGGGGCATTAAAACCATCTTGTTAAGCTACTGTGACCTCCACGTCTCTTCCACGGGGCATTGATATTGTCTTTTTATTCCTCTGCGTCCTCCACCACTCTTCCAAGGGGCATTGATATTGTCTTTTTATTCCACTGCGACCTCCACCACTCTTCCAAGGGGCATTAAAACCGTCCTGTTAAACTACTGTGACCTCCACGTCTCTTCCAAAGGGCATTGATATTGCCATTTTATTCCACTGCGACCTCCTCTACTCTTCTAAGGGGCATAGATCTTGTCTTTTATTCCACTGCGCCCTCCACCATTCTTCCAAGGGGCATTGATATTGTCTATTTATTCCACAGCGACCTCCACCACTCTTCCAAGTGGCATTAAAACCGTCTTGTTAAGCTACTGTGACCTCCATGTCTCTTCCACGGGGCATTGATATTGTCTTTTTATTCCACTGCGACCTCCACCACTCTTCCAAGGGCATTGATATTGTCTTTTTATTCCACTGCGACCTCCACCACTCTTCCAAGGGGCATTAAAACCGTCTTGTTAAGCTACTGTGACCTCGACGTCTCTTCCAAGGGGCATTGATATTGTCTTTTTATTCCACTGTGACCTCCACCACTCTCCCAAGGGGCATTAAAACCGTCTTGTTAAGCAACTATGACCTCCATGTCTCTTCCACGGGGCATTGATATTGTCTTTTTATTCCACTGCGTCCTCCACCACTCTTCCAAGGGGCATAGATATTGTCTTTTTATTCCATTGCGACCTCCTCCTCTCTTCCAATGGGCATTGATATTGTCTTTTTATTTCACTGCGACCTCCACCACTCTTCCAAGGGGCATTAAAACCGTCTTGTTAAACTACTGTGACCTCCACGTCTCTTCCACGGGGCATAGATATTGTCTTTTTTTTCCACTGCGATCTCCTCCTCTCTTCCAAGGGGCATTGATATTGTCTTTTTATCTCACTGCGACCTCCACCAGTTCTCCAAGGGGCATTAAAACCGTCTTGTTAAACTACTGTGACCTCCACGTCTCTTCCACGGGGCATTGATATTGTCTTTTTATTCCACTGCGACCTCCTTCTCTCTTCCAAGGGGCATTGATATTGTCTTTTTATTTCACTGCGACCTCCACCACTCTTCCAAGGGGCATTAAAACCGTCTTTTTAAGCTACTGTGTCCTCCACGTCTCTTCTACGGGGCATTGACATTGGCTTTTTATTCCACTGCGACCTCCACCACTCTTCCAAGGGGCATTCATATTGTCTTTATATTCCACTGCAACCTCCACCACTCTTCCAAGGGTCGTTAATACCATCTTGTTAAGCTACTGTGACCTTCACGTCTCTTCCAAGGGCATTGATATTGTATTTTTATTCCACTGCGAACTCCACCACTCTTCCAAGGGCAATGATATTGTCTTTTTATTCCACTGCGACCTCCACCACTCTTCCAAGGGGCATTAAAACCGTCTTGTTAAGCTACTGTGACCTCGACGTCTCTTCCAAGGGGCATTGATATTGTCTTTTTATTCCACTGTGACCTCCACCACTCTTCCAAGGGGCATTAAAACCGTCTTGTTAAGCAACTATGACCTCCACGTCTCTTCCACGGGGCATTGATATTGTCTTTTTATTCCACTGCGAACTCCACCACTCTTCCAAGGGGCATTGATATTGTCTTTTTATTCCACTGTGACCTCCACCACTCTTCCAAGGGGCATTAAAACCGTCTTGTTAAGCAACTATGACCTCCAAGTCTCTTCCACGGGGCATTGATATTGTCTTTTTATTCCACTGCGACCTCCACCACTCTTCCAAGGGCATTGATATTGTCTTTTTATTCCACTGCGACCTCCACCACTCTTCCAAGGGGCATTAAAACCGTCTTGTTAAGCTACTGTGACCTCGACGTCTCTTCCAAGGGGCATTGATATTGTCTTTTTATTCCACTGCGTCCTCCACCACTCTTCCAAGGGGTATAGATATTGTCTTTTTATTCCATTGCGACCTCCTCCTCTCTTCCAATGGGCATTGATATTGTCTTTTTATTTCACTGCGACCTCCACCACTCTTCCAAGGGGCATTAAAACCGTCTTGTTAAACTACTGTGACCTCCACGTCTCTTCCACGGGGCATAGATATTGTCTTTTTTTTCCACTGCGATCTCCTCCTCTCTTCCAAGGGGCATTGATATTGTCTTTGTATTTCACTGCGACCTCCACCAGTTTTCCAAGGGGCATTAAAACCGTCTTGTTAAACTACTGTGACCTCCACGTCTCTTCCACGGGGCATTGATATTGTCTTTTTATTCCACTGCGACCTCCTACTCTCTTCCAAGGGGCATTGATATTGTCTTTTTATTTCACTGCGACCTCCACCACTCTTCCAAGGGGCATTAAAACCGTCTTTTTAAGCTACTGTGTCCTCCACGTCTCTTCTATGGGGCATTGATATTGTTTTTTTATTCCACTGCAAGCTCCACCACTCTTCCAAGGGGCATTAAAACCGTCTTTTTAAGCTACTGTGTCCTCCACGTCTCTTCTATGGGGCATTGATATTGTCTTTTTATTCCACTGCGACCTCCACCACTCTTCCAAGGGGCATTCATATTGTCTTTATATTCCACTGCAACCTCCACCACTCTTCAAAGGGTCGTTAATACCATCTTGTTAAGCTACTGTGACCTTCACGTCTCTTCCAAGGGAATTGATATTGTATTTTTATTCCACTGCGCCCTCCACCACTCTTCCAAGGGGCATTGATATTGTCTTTTTATTCCACTGCGAACTCCACCACTCTTCCAAGGGGCATTGATATTGTCTTTTTATTCCACTGCGACCTCCACCACTCTTACAAGGGGCATTGATATTGTCTTTTTATTCCACTGTGACCTCCACCACTCTTACAAGGGGCATTGATATTGCCTTTTTATTCCACTGTGACCTCCACCATTCTCCCAAGGGGCATTAAAACCATCTTGTTAAGTTACTGTGACCTCCACGTTCTTCCATGGGGCATTGATATCGTCTTTTTTATTCCACTGCGACCTCCACCACTCTTCCAAGGGGCATTGATATTGTCTTTTTATTCCACTGCGATCTCCACCACTCTTCCAAGGGGCATTGATATTGTCTTTTTATTCCACTGCGACCTCCACCACTCTTCCAAAGGACATTTATATTGTCTTTTTATTCCACTGCGACCTCCACCACTCTTCCAAGGGGCATTAAAACCGTCCTGTTAAGCTATTGTGACCTCCACGTCTCTACCACGGGGCACTGATATTGTCTTTTTATTCCAAGGCGAACTCCACCACTCTTCCAAGGGGCATTAAAACCATCTTGTTAAGCTACTGTGACCTTCCCGTCTCTTCCACGGGGCATTGATATTGTCTTTTTATTCCACTGCGACCTCCACCACTCTTCCAAGGGCATTGATATTGTCTTTTTATTCCACTGCGACCTCCACCACTCTTCTAAGGGGCATTAAAACCGTCTTGTTAAACTACTGTGATCTCCACGTCTCTTCCACGGGGCATTGATATTGTCTTTTTATTCCACTGCGACCTACTCCTCTCTTACAAGGGGCATTGATATTGTCTTTTTATTTCACTGCGACCTCCACCACTCTTCCAAGGGGCATTAAAACCGTCTTTTTAAGCTACTGTGTCTTCCACGTCTCTTCTATGGGGCATTAATATTGTCTTTTTATTCCACTGCAAGCTCCACCACTCTTCCAAGGGGCATTAAAACCGTCTTTTTAACATACTGTGTACTTCACGTCTCTTCTACGGGGCATTGATATTGTCTTTTTATTCCACTGCGACCTCCACCACTCTTCCAAGGGGCATTCATATTGTCTTTATATTCCACTGCAACCTCCACCACTCTTCCAAGGGTCGTTAATACCATCTTGTTAAGCTACTGTGACCTTCACGTCTCTTCCAAGGGCATTGATATTGTATTTTATTCCACTGCGCCCTCCACCACTCTTCCAAGGGGCATTGATATTGTCTTTTTATGCCACTGCGAACACCACCACTCTTCCAAGGGGCATTGATATTGTCTTTTTATTCCACTGTGACCTCCACCACTCTTACAAGGGGCTTTGATATTGTCTTTTTATTCCACTGTGACCTCCAGCACTCTCCCAAGGGGCATTAAAACCATCTTGTTAAGTTACTCTGACCTCCACGTTCTTCCATGGGGCATTGATATTGTCTTTTTTATTCCACTGCGACCTTCACCACTCTTCCAAGGGGCATTGATATTGTCTTTTTATTCCACTGCGACCTCCACCACTCTTCCAAGGGGCATTGATATTGTCTTTTTATTCCACTGCGACCTCCACCACTCTCCCAAGGGGCATTAGAACTGTCTTGTTAAGCCACTGTGACCTCCACGTCTCTTCCTTGGGGCATTGATATTGTCTTTTTATTCCACTGCGACCTCCACCACTCTTCCAAGGGGCATTGATATTGTCTTTTTATTCCACTGCGACCTCCACCACTCTTCCAAGGGGCATTAAAACAGTCCTGTTAAGCTACTGTGACCTCCACGTCTCTTCCAAAGGGCATTGATATTGTCTTTTTATTCCACTGCGACCTCCTCTACTCTTCCAAGGGGCATAGATCTGGTCTTTTATTCCACTGCGCCCTCCACCATTCTTCCAAGGGGCATTGATATTGTCTTTTTATTCCACTGCGAACTCCACCACTCTTCCAAGTGGCATTGATATTGTCTTTTTATTCCACAGCGACCTCCACCACTCTTCCAAGTGGCATTAAAACCGTCTTGTTAAGCTACTGTGACCTCCACGTCTCTTCCACGGGGCATTGATATTGTCTTTTTATTCCACTGCGACCTCCACGACTCTTCCAAGGGCATTGATATTGTCTTTTTATTCCACTGCGACCTCCACCACTCTTCCAAGGGGCATTAAAACCGTCTTGTTAAGCTACTGTGACCTCGACGTCTCTTCCAAGGGGCATTGATATTGTCTTTTTATTCCACTGTGACCTCCACCACTCTTCCAAGGGGCATTAAAACCGTCTTGTTAAGCAACTATGACCTCCACGTCTCTTCCACGGGGCATTGATATTGTCTTTTTATTCCACTGCGTCCTCCACCACTTATCCAAGTGGCATAGATATTGTCTTTTTATTCCATTGCGACCTCTTCCTCTCTTCCAATGGGCATTGATATTGTCTTTTTATTTCACTGCGACCTCCACCACTCTTCCAAGGGGCATAGATATTGTCTTTTTTCTCCACTGCGATCCCCTCCTCTCTTCCAAGGGGCATTGATATTGTCTTTTTATTTCACTGTGACCTCCACCAGTTTTCCAAGGGGCATTAAAACGGTCTTGTTAAACTACTGTGACCTCCACGTCTCTTCCACGGGGCATTGATATTGTCTTTTTATTCCACTGCGACCTCCTCCTCTCTTCCAAGGGGCATTGATATTGTCTTTTTATTTCACTGCGACCTCCACCACTCTTCCAAGGGGCATTAAAACCGTCTTTTTAAGCTACTGTGTCCTCCACGTCTCTTCTATGGGGCATTGATATTGTTTTTTTATTCCACTGCAAGCTCCACCACTCTTCCAAGGGGCATTAAAATCGTCTTTTTAAGCTACTGTGTCCTCCACATCTCTTCTACGGGGCATTGATATTGTCTTTTTATTCCACTGCGACCTCCACCACTCTTCCAAGGGGCATTCATATTGTCTTTATATTCCACTGCAACCTCCACCACTCTTCCAAGGGGCATTGATATTGTATTTTTATTCCACAGCGACCTCCACCACTCTTCCAAGTGGCATTAAAACCGTCTTGTTAAGCTACTGTGACCTCCACGTCTCTTCCACGGGGCATTGATATTGTCTTTTTATTCCACTGTGACCTCCACCACTCTTACAAGGGGCATTGATATTGTATTTTTATTCCACTGTGACCTCCACCACTCTCCCAAGAGGCATTAAAACCATCTTGTTAAGTTACTGTGACCTCCACGTTCTTCCATGGGGCATTGATATTGTCTTTTTTCTTCCACTGTGACCTCCACCACTCTTCCAAGGGGCATTGATATTGTCTTTTTATTCCACTGCCACCTCCACCACTCTCCCAAGAGGCATTAGAACTGTCTTGTTAAGCCACTGTGACCTCCACGTCTCTTCCACGGGGCATTGATATTGTCTTTTTATTCCACTGCGACCTCCGCCACTTTTCCAAGGGGCATTTATATTGTCTTTTTATTCCACTGCGACCTCCATCACTCTTCCAAGGGGCATTAAAACCATCCTGTTAAGCTACTGTGACCTCCACGTCTCTTCCAAAGTGCATTGATATTGTCTTTTTATTCCACTGCGACCTCCACCACTCTTCAAAGGGGCATTAAAACCGTCTTTATAAGCAACTATGACCTCCACGTCTCCTCTGCGGGGCATTGATATTGTCTTTTTATTCCACTGCATCCTCCACCACTCTGCCAAGGGGCATAGATATTGTCTTTTTATTCGATTGCGACCTCCTCCTCTCTTCCAAGGGGCATTGATATTGTCTTTTTATTTCACTGCGACCTCCACCACTCTTACAAGTGGCATTAAAACCGTCTTGTTAAACTACTGTGACCTCCACGTCTCTTCCACGGGGCATAGATATTGTCTTTTTATTCCACTGCGATCTCCTCTCTTCCAAGGGGCATTGATATTGTCTTTTTATTTCACTGCGACCTCCACCACTTTTCCAAGGGGCATTAAAACCGTCTTGTTAAACTACTGTGACCTCCACGTCTCTTCCACTGGGCATTGATATTGTCTTTTTATTCCACTGCGACCTCCTCCTCTCTTCCAAGGGGCATTGATATTGTATTTTTATTTCACTGCGACCTCCACCACTCTTCCAAGGGGCATTAAAACCGTCTTTTTAAGCTACTGTGTCCTACACGTCTCTTCTATGGGGCATTGATATTGTCTTTTTATTCCACTGCGACCTCCACCACTCTTCCAAGGGGCAATCATATTGTCTTTATATTCCACTGCAACCTCCACCACTCTTCCAAGGGGCGTTAATACCATCTTGTTAAGCTACTGTGACCTTCACGTCTCTTCCAAGGGCATTGATATTGTAATTTTATTCCACTGCGCCCTCCACCACTCTTCCAAGGGGCATTGATATTGTCTTTTTATTCCACTGCGAACTCCACCACTCTTCCAAGGGGCATTGATATTGTCTTTTTATTCCACAGCGACTACCACCACTCTTCCAAGTGGCATTAAAACCGTCTTGTTAAGCTACTGTGACCTCTACGTCTCTTCCACGGGGCATTGATATTGTCTTTTTATTCCACTGTGACCTCCACCACTCTTACAAGGGGCATTGATATTGTCTTTTTATTCCACTGTGACCTCCACCACTCTCCAAAGGGGCATTAAAATCATCTTGTTAAGTTACTGTGACCTCCATGTTCTTCCATGGGGCATTGATATTGTCTTTTTATTCCACTGTGACCTCCACCAATCTTCCAAGGGGCATTTATATTGTCTTTTTATTCCTCTGCGACCTCCACCACTCTTCCAAGGGGCATTGATATTGTCTTTTTATTCCACTGCGACCTCCACCACTTTTCCATGGGGCATTGATGTTGTCTTTTTATTCCACTGTGACCTCCACCACTCTTCCAAGGGGCATTAAAGCCGTCCTGTTAAGCTACTGTGACCTCCACGTCTCTTCCAAAGGGCATTGATATTGTCTTTTTATTCCACTGCGACCTCCTCTAATCTTCCATGGGGTATTGATATTGTCTTTTTATTCCACTGCGACCTCCACCACTCTTCCAAGGGGCATTAATATTATCTTTTTATTCCACTGCGACCTCCACGTCTCTTCCAAGGGGCATTGATATTGTCTTTTTATTCCACAGCGACCTCCACCACTCTTCCAAGGGGCATTGAAACCGTCTTGTTAAGCTACTGTGACCTCCACGTCTCTTCCATGGGGCATTGATATTGTATTTTTATTCCTCTGCGACCTCCACCACTCTTCCAAGTGGCATTGATATTGTCTTTTTATTCCACTGCGACCTCCACCACTTTTCCATGGAGCATTGATGTTGTCTTTTTATTCCACTGTGACCTCCACCACTCTTCCAAGGGGCATTAAAACCGTCCTGTTAAGCTACTGTGACCTCCACGTCTCTTCCAAAGGGCAATGATATTTTCTTTTTATTCCACTGCGACCTCCTCTACTCTTCCATGGGGTACTCTTATTGTCTTTTTATTCCACTGCGACCTCCACCACTCTTCCAAGGGGCATTAATATTGTCTTTTTATTCCACTGCGACCTCCATATCTCTTCCAAGGGGCATTGATATTGTCTTTTTATTCCACATCGACCTCCACCACTCTTCCAAGGGGCATTAAAACCGTCTTGTTAAGCTACTGTGACCTCCACGTCTCTTCCACGGGGCATTGATATTGCCTTTTTATTCCACTGCGACCTCCACCACTCTTCCAAGGGGCATTAAAACCGTCTTGTTAAGCTACCGTGACCTCCACGCCTCTTCCGCGGAGCATTGATATATTCTTTTTATTCCACTACGACCTCCACCACTCTTTGAAGGGGCATTGATATTGTCTTTTTATTCCACTGCGACCTCCACATCTCTTCCAAGGGGCATTGATATTGTCTTTTTATTCCACATAGACCTCCACCACTCTTCCAAGGGGCATTAAAACCGTCTTGTTAAGCTACTGTGACCTCCACGTCTCTTTCACGGGGCACTGATATTGTCTTTTTATTCCACTGCGAACTCCACCACTCTTCCAATGGGCATTAAAACCGTCTTGTTAAGCTACTGTGACCTCCCCGTCTCTTCCACGGGGCATTGATATTGTCTTTTTATTCCACTGCGACCTCCACCACTCTTCCAAGGGGCATTGATATTGTCTTTTTATTCCACTGCGACCTCCACCACTCTTCCAAGGGGCATTAAAACCGTCTTGTTAAGCTACTGTGACCTCAGCGTCTCTTCCAAGGGGCATTGATATTGTCTTTTTATTCCACTGCGACCTCCACCACTCTCCCAAGGGGAATTAAAACCGTCTTTATAAGCAACTATGACCTCCACGTCTCTTCCACGGGGCATTGATATTGTCTTTTTATTCCACTGCGTCCTCCACCACTCTTTCAAGGGGCATAGATATTGTCTTTTTATTCCATTGCGACCTCCTCCTCTCTTCCAAGGGGCATTGATATTGTCTTTTTAATTCACTGCGACCTCCACCACTCTTACAAGGGGCCTTAAAACCGTCTTGTTAAACTACTGTGACCTCCACGTCTCTTCCACGGGGCATAGATATTGTCTTTTTATTCCACTGCGATCTCCACCACTTTTCCAAGGGGCATTAAAACCGTCTTGTTAAACTACTGTGACCTCCACGTCTCTTCTACGGGGCATTGATATTGTCTTTTTATTCCACTGCGACCTCCTCCTCTCTTCCAAGGGGCATTAATATTGTATTTTTATTTCACTTCGACCTCCACCACTCTTCCAAGGGGCATTAAAACCGTCTTTTTAAGCTACTGTGTCCTCCACGTCTCTTCTATGGGGCATTGATATTGTCTTTTTATTCCACTGCAAGCTCCACCACTGTTTTAAGGGGCATTAAAACCGTCTTTTTAAGCTACTGTGTCCTCCACGTCTCTTCTACGGGGCATTGATATTGTATTTTTATTCCACTGCGCCCTCCACCACTATTCCAAGGGGCATTGATATTGTCTTTTTATTCCACTGCGAACTCCACCACTCTTCCAAGGGGCATTGATATTGTCTTTTTATTCCACAGCGACCTCCACCTCTCTTCCAAGTGGCATTAAAACCATCTTGTTAAGCTACTGTGACCTCCACGTCTCTTCCACGGGGCATTGATATTGTCTTTATATTCCACTGTGACCTCCACCACTCTCCCAAGGGGCATTAAAACCATGTTGTTAAGTTACTGTGACCTCCACGTTCTTCCATGGGGCATTGATATTGTCTTTTTTATTCCACTGAGACCTCCACCACTCTTCCAAGGGGCATTGATATTGTCTTTTTATTCCACTGCGACCTCCACCACTCTTCCAAAGGGCATTGATATTGTCTTTTTATTCCACTGCGACCTCCACCACTCTCCCAAGGGGCATTAAAGCCATCTTTTTAAGCTACTGTGACCTCCACGTCTCTTCCATGGGGCATTGATATTGTTTTTTTATTCCACTGCGACCTCCACCACTCTTCCAAGGGGCATTGATATTGTCGTTTTATTCCACTGCGACCTCCACCACTCTCCCAAGGGGCATTAAAACCATCTTGTTAATGTGACGCTCGCAGCCCTACCCTGGGAAGATGGGGGGTTACTCGGAGCCGGGTCAGATGTTTTGTGTTATTGTACCCGTGGCCTGGACCCGTTCCGTGCCCAGGGCCGTCACCTTAAAAAGGGTGTACGGGCTATCAGGGTTCAGTGGTTGCTATCGACTACGCCACCTGTGGTACATGGTGAAGGCCACCAGCGCTGCTGCAGTCCTCTGAGGCGGGATGTTGTGGCAGCCGACGTTGATACTACTCCCCACAGGCGGAGCAGGACCTCAGGGCAGAGACCAGGATGGAGGGATTCTTAGTGAAGGAGGTCTGGCGCAGTGCGGTGCTGTGCAGAAATAAAGAGTCCAGAGGCCATAGGGTTCGACTTCCAGAGTTTTTACTCACGGTAGAGCGTGCAGCTGCAAGGCTTCTCCCTGCTCCTCACGGAGTTCTGCGGTCACCATTAACGGGGGTCCGACAACCTCCGAGTAATTCAAGTGCTTAATCAGGACCCCGCACCAGAGTGTTCCTAGACTTCAGACTGAGTCCTCTCCTGTCTGTGTGTGTGTAGAAAGGTCGGGTGGCGACTCCGCTCCTTCCGTTACCTGGTGGGATCCTCTGTGCCTGCCGGGCTTCCCTGACTAGGACATAGAGTAGCAAAGTCAGGTGTTGGGGGCCGGTACCCCTCTTGCAGCCGGTATCCCTCTGACTAGGCCAGAATAGCGAGGACGGGTGGCGTACACCGCTCTGTCTGCATCCCCCTGGGATCCTTTTGCGATGGAGCTACACTCCTAAGCTCCAGGCCTTCTCGGGCAGGTACCTTGACGGGATGAGACAGCCGTTAACTCAAACCCACTCCTCGACTCAAGGCCAGAGTACGAGGACCGTGTCTCCATCAACTGCAGGTTCACACAGAAAGCCACGTTCAGTGATGAAGATCACAATCAAAAGACCATGAGCCCAAGATGGCTGTTTATTAAATATGAATTATTAAGTGTAACCTAAATGTGCGTCCTCCACCCTCACGCTCTACATGGTTCCCCCTATCTTTTGGTTCCCCAGTCTCCCATTATCCTGGGAGTGGCAGCACACTGGTGTCTATTAGCCCCCCCTGTGGGAGAAGTGTGGTGTTGGATGTAGAGGTGGTGTCCTGACCATTGCACCTTTCTTACCTCGAAGGAGAGACACCACACCCCATTAAAGAGGTGCAGCATCTCTGTGGCGGTCGAACCTTCAGGGGCGCCACATTCCCCCCTGGTGAAACACAGGACGTCCGCGGGCTGCAAAGAGAGTAAAACCTGGTACAGTCTTTTTATTTTTTTGATAACAGTTTAACAATCTTTGCATTATGGGAGGCACTTCTCCTTTAACGTTACAAACTGCAAATATTATAAAAGTATAAAAATATAAAACCATCAAGAGACATTATGCATAGACAGACGGGTTAAAGTGCAAGGAAGAAGAGTCAGTTCAGAAGCGCGAGGGACCTGTCCCAAACCCCCAACGTAGGCCCTGGGGTGGCTGCAGGGCATGAAGATCCCGAGTTGGACCTCCAGGAGAGCCACTCCAGACAGGTTTTTCTTCCGAGGTCTGAGGTAGAAATAGCCGCGGTTTTACATAAAACCAATAAGGAGCACCTAAAGAGATGCAAACTATATACAGTGAAAGAGTCTGCCTACTGCAAGTCCGCTGGGACAAATGTCTCTAGAAACCGGGAAGAAACATGGTAAACATAAACATAATATTATAACTTCAAACAGTTTACAGCCGCCGGGGCCGCTTAATCCACGGGTCCTCACCGGGGAAAAGGCTCATTCCTCCCGACGGAGGCTGACCGGTCCTCCATTGCCGAGTGCGAGGGGGCATCAAGCCGGGACGCTTTGTGAACATTCAGGGCGTACCACCCCCGCACCCCGTGGTGGCGGGTGTATGATGCAAAGTCACCTGGGAAGAGGTTCCGGCCAGGGTGTCCCTTTTTCAGCCGCGGCTCGACGTCCCGCCGGCTGACGAAGACGTCTTGCTCGTACTGGGGACTCCTGATGAAGCCCCATCCCGCCTTATGGTGGAAGCGGACAACTTGCCCCTCCTCACGGGGGCTTGGACGGGTTGCCTCCTCCTGGTGGGCCCTTGACTTTGCAGCCTTGGTGCGCACCTCTAGGCGCTCGCAGCGAACCTCCCTCTGTCGTCGCTCCCGATAGAGGTGGAGGATCTGCTGGCAACACAGCTCGCTCCTCCTACGCGCTTCAGCCCGGGTCTCCTGGGGGAAGCCCATCAGGTCCCCCCCTCTGGTTGTCCCAGGCCCACTCTTCAGCCGCGGCCAGGTGACTGTAGGTGCGGGCAGCGGTGACAGCAGGGGCTGCTGCAGGTCCTCAAGAAGTGCGGACCCGTCCGGGTTGGGGTCGGTGGATACCCCAGCAGACTCAGGTTCTTCCGAGTCGGGAGTCGGGAGGCAGTGCAGGTCCCCGCCGATAGCGAAGGCTTCAAGCTCCGGGGCAAAGACCTGCTCTCAGATGACCACGCCGGCCAGCAGGTACTCAGTCATAAGATCCAGGAGGGGCACGGTAGGCTCAGCAGCTGGGACAGGGGTATCACACTCACCCGCTCCTGGACTGCACACGACCAGTGTTGCTGCCTCCTCCTGAGCTGCTGCTCCTTGGCGGCGGGTCCGGATGCGTTGCAGCATTTCTTCCCGCCACGCAGTGGATGCCGCTTGCTGGGCCTCAGCCACTCTCCGAGCAAGGTCCGGGGTTTCCTGGCGGAGAAACTCTATATCTCCCGATGTTAGAGACACGCCACTTTCTTCACCGACGGGAGAAGAACCTGGGCCGGGTTCAGAAGGCTCCGGTTGACTCACTTCAGCAGCGTCCAAGTCCGCTCCTGAGGATAGTAAGTCTCCAACTGTTATGGCCGCACCTTGTTGTTTTTCCATTCCCTCCTCTTTTTGGGGCGGCTCCAGGGCGGTAGGCTGACAGGCACGCCTTCGTACATCCCATTCGTTTTGACGGGCATTACCCCGTGAATAGTCTCTGATGGAAGGGGCGGTCTGCTCTTTTGGCGCCATGGTGGAGCCTGGCCCATGATAGGAGGTGCTAGGAAACTGTCCTTTCTGTACATTATGGCGTCCGTTCTTCTTGGGCAGGCGCCATTTTAAGTAGAAACGACAGTCTAAGATGAAAGGCGCACAGTACCAGGTACCAATGGGCGATTTCCTTCCGTTGCTGCGGGCACGCGATCCTGCCGACTATGCCAAGTATGTGGCGCTCGCATCCCTACCCTGGGAAGATGGGGGGTTACTCGGAGCCGGGTCAGATGTTTGGTGGGGTTGTAGCCGTGGCCTGGACCCCTTCCGTGCCCAGGGCCGTCACATTAAAAAGGGTGTATGGGCTATCAGAGTTGAGTGGCTGCTATCGACTACGCCACCTGTGGTACATGGTGAAGGCCACCAGCGCTGCTGCAGTCCTCTGAGGTGGGATGTTGTGGCAGCCGACATTGATACTACTCCCCACAGGCAGAGCAGGGCCTCAGGGCAGAGACCAGGATGGAGGGAGTCGTAGTGAAGGAGGTCTGGTGCAGTGCGGTGCGATGCAGAAATAAAGAGTCCAGAGGCCATAGGGGTCAACTTCCAGAGTTTTTACTCATGGTAGAGCGTGCAGCTGCAAGGATTCTCCCTGCTCCTCACAGAGTTCTGCGGACACCAGGAACGGGGGTCAGACAACCTCCGAGTAATTCAAGTGCTTAATCAGGACCCCGCACCAGAGTGTTCCTAGACTTCAGACTGAGTCCTCTCCTGTCTGTATGTGTGTAGAAAGGCCGGGTCTCCCTCTGGACTACGCTCAGAACAAGGGTACGGGTGGCAGCTCCGCTCCTTCCGTTACCCGGTGGGATCCTCTGTGCCTGCCGGGCTTCCCTGACTAGGACATAGAGAAGTAAAGTCAGGAGTCGGGGGCCGGTACCCCTCTTGCAGCCGGAATCCCTCTGACTAGGCCAGAATAGCTAGGACAGGTGGCATACACCGCTCCGTCTGCATCCCCCTGGGATCCTTTTGCGATGGAGCTACACTCCTAAGCTCCAGGCCTTCTTGGGCAGGGACCTTGACAGGGATGAGACAGCCATTAACTCAAACCCGCTCCTCGACTCAAGGCCAGAGTACGAGGACCGTGTCTCCATCAACTGCAGGTTCACACAGAAAGCCACATTCAGTGATGAAGATCACAATCAAAAGACCATGAGCCCAAGATGGCTGTTTATTAAATATGAATTATTAAGTGTAACCTAAATGTGCATCCTCCACCCTCACCCCCTACATGTCTCCCCCTATCTTTTGGTTCCCCAGTCTCCCATTATCCCGGGAGGGGCAGCACACTGGTGCCTATTAGCCCCCACTGTGGGAGAAGTGTGGTGTTGGATGTAGAGGTGGGGTCCTGACCATTGCACCGTTCTTACCTCGAAGGAGAGACACCACACCCCATTAAAGAAGTGCAGCATCTCTGTGGTGGTCAAACCCTCAGGGGCGCCACATTAAGCTACTGTGACCTCCACGTCTCTTCCACGGGGCATTGATATTGTCTTTTTATTCCACTGCGACCTCCACTACTCTTCCAAGGGGCATTTATACTGTCTTTTTATTCCACTGCGACCTCCAACACTCTTCCAAGGGGCATTAAAACCGTCTTGTTAAGCTAATGTGACCTCCACATCTCTTCCACGGGGCATTGATATTGTCTTGTTATTCCACTGCGACCTCCACCACTCTTCCAAGGGGCATTGATATTGTCTTTTTATTCCACTGCGACCTCCACCACTCTTCCAAGGGCATTGATATTGTCTTTTTACTCCAATGTGACCTCCACCACTCTTCCAAGGGGCATTAAAACCGTCTTGTAAAGCTACTGTGACCTCCAAGTCTCTTCCACGGGGCATTGATATTGTCTTTTTATTCCACTGCGACCTCCACCACTCTTCCAAGGGGCATTGATATTGTCTTTTTATTTCACTGCGACCTCCACCTCTCTTCCAAGGGGCATTGATATTGTCTTTTTATTCCACTGCGACCTCCACCACTCTTCCAAGGGGCATTGATATTGTCTTTTTATTTCACTGCGACCTCCACCACTCTTCCAAGGGGCATTAAAACCTTCTTGTTAAGCTACTGTGACCTCCACGTCACTTCCACGGGGCATTGATATTGTCTTTTTATTCCACTGTGACCTACACCACTCTTCCAATGGGCATTGATATTGTCTTTTTATTACACTGCGACCTTTACCACACTTCCAAGGGGCATTGAAATGTTGTTTTTAATTACCTCTAACCTCCACGACTCTTCCAACGGGCATTGCATTTCCTCCTAATTTTAGTCAGCTTTTTCTTTTCAATGCATAGGTGAACACTAAGGGAGACCCACTCTCCACTAATGGGTAGAAGGTTTTTAGAACACTGTAATCCATGTCTGTTTCAAGGGGCATTGCAGTACCTCATAATTTTTGGAAAGCCTTCCATTCACTGCTTAGGCCAACAGTGTACAGGAGACCCAGTTGCTATAAATGGAAAATACAGTTTAGTTAAGGCCCTCTGACCTGCATGTCACTTCCAAGGGGCATTGGAGTGCTTCAAAATATTTGGTAGGTATTGCACTCACTGTATGCCCTATAACTGTGTAGCCGAGTCACTCCTTTGGGTACAGAAACATATCCTACAAGACATGTGTGGTTGACCTGCTCTTTCTCCTTTGCCACCACCTCATCCATCATTCATCACCTGAAGCTTTGTTTTAACGGGAGTCATAGAACTGTGATAGTAGCAGGAAAACATCCAGCAATCCTTGGAGGAGGTAGGATATGCGCCAAAACGCTGACCACCTCAGGAATAGCCGCTTCTACATACATGCGCTTGCATTCCAAGGAACAGAAAGCTAAGGAGATGGATGGCCTCATGATCATGAATAATTTACTCGTTGTGTAGGAGGCCAACCACTGCTGCTGTCTACCTTCTGAACTTTGTGTTGAAGCCTGATTGATCCAGGACTCGCAATCCTCTATGTCTGGAGGACGTGTTGCATCCCAGTGTCCAACTGTGTCCTGGCTTCCACAATATTAACCCAGTGTGAAGGCGTCAGTGAGATAGACCATCCCTGGCCACATTCACTATTCCACGTGTTTGTGGTTAGGCTGTCCTTCCCACTAAATGCACTGGGGAGGGCACAGGTAATGTTTTGGTATGCGCGCTTGTGTATAAGGCGCACCGGGACAAATAGGGGCGGCTGGTGACCGAGTATGGACACCTGGCCGACTCCTGGCGGCTGGGGACTGAGTATGGATACCAGGCCGCCGACGCATCCATGACATGGTGGCCTGCGTCTGCCTCCACATGCCTAAAGGGCCCAATTTCAAGTGCAAGCAAGCTAGCAGTATGGTATTGCAGCCTGGGGGTGGGTGGGTGGCAGGCTGCACACTTACGCTTGCATTCCAAGAAAACAAAGCAGATGCTAACTTCTATCATCATCATCATGCTCCTCACCTAGGTACTCTCAACTCCCCTGATGGAGAAGCCAGGGCCCACCGGAGGAGTCTGGTTGTCTGGTGGGCTCAGCCAATGCTGCCATAAAGCAGGCCAGGCTAAGAAAAGTGTGGAGAAGGTTACCGGGACAAATAGGGGCGGCTGGGGACCGAGTGTGGACTCCCGGCCGCCGGGCAGCTGGGGACTGAGTATGGATTACAGGCTGCTGACGCAGCCATGACATGGTGGCCGGCATCTGCCTCCACAAGCTTAAAAGGCCTCATTTTAAGTGCAAGCAAGCTAGCAGTATGGTATTGCAGCCTGGGGGTGGGTGGGTGGCAGGCTGCACACTTATGCTTGCATTGCAAGGAATGGGGGAGGTACAATTGAACACTGCCCTGGGACAAGGACTTGCATGGGGATAGTTGCAAGTCTGCATCCTCTGATGCAGCAAGGATGACTTCTGATGGGCACACTTTTAGGCAGTGACCTGGGTGTCAGAGAT
Organism: Phyllobates terribilis; assembly: GCF_046119375.1. Lineage (NCBI taxonomy): Eukaryota > Metazoa > Chordata > Amphibia > Anura > Dendrobatidae > Phyllobates > Phyllobates terribilis. Next base: position 208,882,079 of record NW_027362769.1, on the reverse strand, counting down.
GCTTCCAGGGGTCTTCCCCATGCTGTTCCCATGTCTTTTCAGCACTGTATGCATGTGTCACACAGCACATGGCCAGATAAGGTTGTAAAATGTTAAAATGACATTTCCCAGTGAATGCATTTGTCATGGTTGAAAGCAATACAAAAGTGCAAAACGCATAAAAAATGCTACTTGTGAACATAGCCCAAGGTGTGGAGGAGTATTTTTGTTTTTGGTTATTTATTTTACATTATACACAAGTCTTTACCCTGGAAAGGATGTTCCTTAACATATTTCACAGGAAAGCAGTTTCTGTTTAGTTTTTGAATGTTTTATTGTGAGCCCGTAAAAGTGGCTTAATACCTCTGACCACGTTTTTGACAGCAGTGACCTGGGGGTCAGAAATGCTTCCTGGGGCGATGACCATGCTGTCCCCGTGTCATTTGAGCACTGTCACTATCGTTTTGGGCACTTTTTAGGCTTTCTACAGACTCCTGGGGGTGCCGCCGCAAAAATGTTTGGGGCTCCCATAGACTAACATTGGGCTCGTTTCTCGGGTCGAGCACCCGAGTATCACGGTGAGCTCGGCCCGAGCTTCGAGCACCCGAGCATTTTAGTGCTCGCTCAACACTCTCTTATACTTATTTTGTTTCTTCCTATTATTAATAATTAATAAATACAGTTTCCTATTTTCATCATTTTAATGTATCCATGACAAATGGATAGTTTCTTTAACTATTTTTTAATGCACTGATTGACTAGTAATGAGCAAAACTGATCAAGAATATGGAACAAAACAGTACATGCTGCAATTGTTCCTCATGCAGACTATTGGTCTGTGTGTAAAAACATTTTTGTGTACTACCATATTGACTTGCATTGGTCATTGTAATGTAATGAGAGCAATCTGGGTTTCCACCCTGGGCCCAAGGCTCTGTGGTGGGGGTCAATGACAAGATTGCTATCTTTATAATGTTTTGTGCGCCATCTGTTATGTGTCTGTGTGATGATGTCATGAGCTAGCATGATGAAGTAATTGTTTCAGTATGTGTGCGCCAGCCACAAGAAGTGGAGCTGCAGCAGGTCATATAGAGAGGTAGGTTTGAAAAACTTTTTTTTTTCGATAAAATAAATAAAATGGTGGTGGAGGGTGGGAGAGGAGAAAGTATAATGAATAGACAGACGGTGGGGGGTGGGAGAAAGAAAAGTATAATGATCTGATTGTGGGGAGTGGAAGGGAGGAGATTATATTATATTGTATAAAGGGTGGAGGATGGAAGAGAGAACATTCTAATATATTGAATTGAATAGTGGGCATGTAGTTAGCGGTGGGCACAGTGGTGAATTTTCAATTGGTATTTGTAATGGTGGGATGCATAATAGCTAATTATATATCAATTGTGTAGTGCAAGTCTGTATTCAGGGATTATTTCTTATTCAGGAAATAAATGTGTACATACAGTACAGACAAAAAGTTTGGAAACACCTTCTCATTTAAAGATTTTTCTGTATTTTCATGACTATAAAAATTGTACATTCACACTGAAGGCATCAAAACTATGAATTAACACATGTGGAATTATATACTTAACAAAAAAGTGTGAAACAACTGAAAATATGTCTTATATTCTAGGTTCTGCAAAGTAGCCACCTTTTGTTTTGATGACTCCTTTGCACACTCTTGGCATTCTCTTAATGAACTTCAAGAGGTAGTCACCGGAAATGGTCTTCCAACAATCTTGAAGGAGTTACCAGAGATTCTTAGCACTTGTTGGCCCTTTTGCCTTCACTCTGCGGTCCAGCTCACCCCAAACCATCTCGATTGGGTTCAGGTCTGGTGACTGTGGAGGCCAGGTCATCTGGTGTAGCACCCCATCACTCTCCTTCTTAGTCAAATAGCCCTTACACAGCCTGGAGGTGTGTTTGGGGTCATTGTCCTGTTGAAAAATAAATGATGGTCCAACTAAACGCAAACCGGATGGAATAGCATGCCGCTGCAAGATGCTGTGGTAGCCATGCTGGTTCAGTATGCCTTCAATTTTGAATAAATCCCCAACAGTGTCACCAGTAAAGCATCTTCACATCATTACACCTCCTCCTCCATGCTTCACGGTGGGAACCAGGCTTGTAGAGTCAATCCGTTCACCTTTTCTGCGTCGCACAAAGACACGGTGGTTGGAACCAAAGGTCTCAAATTTGGACTCATCAGACCAAAGCACAGATTTCCACTGGTCTAATATCCATTCCTTGTGTTCTTTAGCCCAAACAAGTCTCTTCTGCTTGTTGCCTGTCCTTAGCAGTGGTTTCCTAGCAGCTATTTTACCATGAAGGCCTGCTGCACAAAGTCTTCTCTTAACAATTGTTGTAGAGATGTGTCTGCTGCTAGAACTCTGTGTGGCATTGACCTGGTCTCTAATCTGAGCTGCTATTAACCTGAGATTTCTGAGGCTGGTGACTCGGATAAACTTATCCTCAGAAGCAGAGGTGACTCTTGGTCTTCCTTTCCTGGGGCAGTACTCATGTGAGCCAGTTTCTTTGTAGCGCTTGATGGTTTTTGCAACTGCACTTGGGGACACTTTCAAAGTTTGCCCAATTTTTCAGACTGACTGACCTTCATTTCTTAAAGTAATGATGGCCACTTGTTTTTCTTTACTTAACTGCTTTTTTCTTGCCATAATACAAATTCTAACAGTCTATTCAGTAGGACAATCAGCTGTGTATCCACCTGACTACTGCACAACACAAATGATGGTCCGAACCCCATTTATAAGGCAAGAAATCCCACTTATTAAACCTGACAGGGCACACCTGTGAAGTGAAAACCATTTCCGGTGACTACCTCTTGAAGCTCATCAAGAGAATGCCAAGAGTGTGCAAAGCAGTCATCGAAGCAAAAGGTGGCTACTTTGAAGAACCTAGAATATAAGACATATTTTCAGTTGTTTCACACTTTTTTTGTTAAGTATATAACTCCACATGTGTTAATTCATAGTTTTGATGCCTTCAGTGTAAATGTACAATTTTCAAAGTCATGAAAATACAGAAAAATCTTTAAATGAGAAGGTGTGTCCAAACTTTTGGTCTGTACTGTATATGTGATAAAATATAAAAAACACCAGCGCACCTAGACTCAGACCTTATGGAATCCATTTTTAAACAATACATTTTTGGAATATTTATGCTGCTTGAATCTTCCTTCTTTCCTTTTGGATTTACATACAGTACAGACCAAAAGTTTGGACACACCTTCTCATTTAAAGATTTTTCTGTATTTTCATGACTATGAAAATTGTACATTCACACTGAAGGCATCAAAACTATGAATTAACACGTGTGAAGTGATATACTTAACAAAAAAGTGTGAAACAACTGAAAATATGTCTTATATTCTAGGTTCTTCAAAGTAGCCACCTTTTGCTTTGATGACTGCTTTTGCACACTCTTGGCATTCTCTTGATGCCTTCAGTGTGAATGTACAATTTTCATAGTGATGAAAATACAGAAAAATCTTTAAATGAGAACTTGTGTCCAAACTTTTGGTTTGTACTGTATATGTGACCTTTTTCATTTTCAGGGGAGTGGTGATCGGTGCAGCAAACTGTGCACTGCCCGAGTCCCGGAGTAAGGACGACATGTAGGTTTGACAAGATGAAGAAAAAGACTAATCAGACGAGACGTCAGTGGTGGGTAAAGAGGTGCATGGATGCACTTGGTAAATGTGTCACCTGTAACGGGTCTGGGAGGTGGAACCTCTGAGCTACGATACAAAGGGGCAGTCCTTTTAAGGAAGCGGGTGGCTCCCAGGGTAGGCGGGCAGGTAGTCACGGCAAGTGACGGGGACAGTCTCTGGGTAGAAGGGTAGGAGGTCACGGCAAGTGACGGGGACAGTCTCTGGGTAGAAGGGCAGGAGGTCACGGCAAGTGACGGGGACAGTCTCTGGGTAGGGGGGCAGGAGGTCACGGCAAGTGACGGGAACAGCCTCTTGACAGGCGGGTGGTCACGGCAAGTGACGGCGAAGGCTCCAGATAGGCTAGCAGGCAGGTAGCAGGCGGACGCTCCCAGGTTAGCGGGCAAGAGTCTCTGGACAGGCAGGTGGTCACAGCACGTGACGGCAGAGCCTCCAGGTAGGCTAGCAGGCAGGTAGCAGGCGGACGCTCCCAGGTGAGCGGTTAAGAGTCTCTGGGCAGGCAGGTGGTCACAGCAGGTGACGGCAGAGCCTCCAGGTAGGCTAGCAGGCAGGTAGCAGATGAGCGCTCCCAGGTGAGCGGGCAATCATATCCATAGACAGACTGGCAGGGCTGGTAGGCAGACTGTCGGACCGCAGGAATGCAAGTAGAAAGACAAGTATCAGGCAGGTATCAAGCAGGAATCTGGCAGGTAACTGGCAGGAACTGGCAGGTAACTGGTAGGTAACTGGTAACGGGACCTGAGGGCTGAAGTAGAGTGATAGACTATGCAACAACATTGCTCGGGCACCTCCATTTTGGAGGAGGTGACTTATATATGGTGAGGTCCTCCGGCCATTGGCCGGGGACTCCTTAGGACGGCGCGCGCGGCCCCTTTAAGAGAGGGGGAGCGCGCGCGCGCCCTAAGCACAGTGGCCGGGAAGCAGCGAGCGCTGCCAGCAGAGCGGGAGGAGGACGCCGGGCACGGAGCGGAGAGGTGAGGGGAACAGCGTCCCTGCCTAGCAAGAGGCAGGGACGCCGACGCTACATCACCCTGGCCTGGATGCCACAAAATGTAATAAAGCTGTGTCTGAGAGCAAGGGGGAGGTTCTCTAGTCAGGGGAACATTAGCATGCAGTATCTCCTGTCTCAGGCCAGTAGGGGGTGCAGGCTGCCCCTATAAAAGCTGGTGCTGGGGGCAGGGTTAGAGAGAACTGGATGACCTGTCTCAGCACTGAGACGTGTCCCGGAGCAGAGCAGGGACAGAAAGTTGTATTGCACCTAAGAGGAAGTGTGGCAGGAGGAGAGCCACAAGCCAGAGACAAGAGGCGAAGTGAGCCTATCTTGGCAGATAAAGGACTTAATTTACCAGACTTTGGTGTCTGAGGTTGGAAGGATTCCACATCCTCCAGCAGATAACCAGTCCGCAGGGGACTGTATATTCCTTGGCCTAAGAAGCCTGGAGGCCCTGCCACAACAGAAGGGACCAGAAAAGCCGAGCTGAAGGGAACCCACGTCGCAGGCCATACAGGCGTGAGTACATGGAAAGCTCAGAAACGTGGGCTGTTACCCTATCAGGAGGAGATAGCCAGAAGGAGCGCAGAAAGCACGGTAGGCCTACACCCTCACCCTGACCAGGGCCAATTTCCCCATTGCTCTCAGACATCCAGGTCCCCTCCTAGCCGGGACTGTTTGTGGGTCAATTTACCTGTTTTAGAAAAGACCCTGGACTGCAACCTGTTGTCTGTGTGCTCCTTCACGCCTCCAGCACTACCGGTACTGGGACTCTCACCACTATCACTCCCACCATCCATTATACTGCCCTGGGGCCGCACTCTTCCCGTGGGAAGTCACACTACCCTAGCTGCACACCTCATCAGCCCCAGCGGTCCGCATGCAGCGGCGGTTCCTAATAACCGCAATCCACGGGTGGCGTAGTCAGACATAATCATCAGCACATAATGGACTACCACTGGCCTGACCACCCTGAGCCACGGAACTGGGTTGCCACTACTACTCCCATCGTTCCCCTACTGCCCGGATCCGAGTGCCCCACGGCCCAGGGGGCGAGTCAGCTTTGGCGTAGTCGGCAGGATTTCGTGCCCGCAACCACCGGGTACTGCGTGCCTTCAAAAGACTGTCATACCTGTCGTGGTGAAGGTTCTCGCCATCCGGAGCCGATTCCCACCATCTTCAGTCAGTTTCCGCCATCTTCAGCTGTTTTCCCGCCATCCGAAGTCGTTTTCCCGCCGTCGGACGCCATCTTCAAGACGCCGCGCGGGAAGAAGAGGGGCGTGGATGCCGAAAGCGCTCGAGACCTGAAGCTCCGCCCCACGCACCGACGCTGCACAAGGTCCTGGAAGGAAGAGAGAGCGACGCTGACGTCACCAGGACGCGACGCAAGGTCCTCGTCCAGAGCAGCACCAGCGGAGCCGCGGCCTACAGAAGAGGATCGTCGGAAGGTAGGCAGAGCTTAATTAGGGGGCAGGAAGATGTCGGACACGGAGGCCCCACTACCACCAGCGCAGCTGCAGCAGCGGTGATGCCATTTTCCCTGCCCTACATCCCTGGAGAGGCCTGGCTGCCTTAGTACTCAGGGGAGCCCCATGCCCTAACTGACTTCAAGGAAAGGCTGTACAGTTTGTTCCAAGTCTACCCCCTGACAGAGGAACAGAAGGTCAGCATACTAACAGGGCAGTTAACTGGCGCAGCCCAAAGGGAGGTAAAGTCATGGCCCACTGAGGAGAAAAGGACTGTGAAGGGTATCTGGCCCGGCTGCGGGGTACCTTTGACACACGTACCTCCGCTGAAATTAAAATGAGGTTCTATGGATGTAAGCAGCGGGCACAGGACAGCATCAGAGACTATGCCCTAAATTTGCAAGAAGCCCTGAGGGCCATCCAACAAGCTGACCCAGGCAGCATGCAGGATATGGATAAGCTCCTAACAGAACAGTTCATAGAAGGTCTGCTGTCTAGCGCCCACAGGACCCAGCTGCGCCTCATGTTCTTCCAGAACCCTGGCCTGACCTTTGCCCAATTCAAGGACAGGGCCATAAGGGTGCTCCATGAACCCGCAACAAGTGGCGCTATAAACCCCCGGCGCCCTGCTCTCACCTACCACCAGGAGGCGGCGCCCTCCTCTATGGACTCCTTGGGGGCTGACGCACAGGCCCTGAACCAAGCCCCGTCGAAAGATCTGCACCACCAAGTCCAGGAGCTGACCAGGAGCGTCGCGGCTTTGACCAGGACCGTCCAGGCGTTACAAGTGGACCCGTCAAGACCCATCGAGCTGGCTTCAAGTCCGGAGGATGTCCCGTGGCGTCGACAGAGGAGGATCCCGTCGTTCCGAGGGAGGCCCACAGACCGCTACGCAGAGGATGGACAGCCCATTTGCCGTCGATGCAACCAGCCCGGACACATTTCCAGGTACTGAAATTTAAACGGGTCCAACCTGGGGCAGAGGGCCGACCCCCAGGCATAAGATCACCAGGCCCTTATAATTGGCGTAATAAGTACGTTGGGGGGCGCCCGGTTTTACCCGTGGTGCTGGACGGTATCCCCATGAGCGCCTTGCTGGATACTGGGTCGCAAGTAACCATTATCCCTTATGTACTTTTTAAGCAGTATTGGACTGATGCTGATATCACACGGTATTCAGACAGTAACTTGAGCATCATCGCCAGTAATGGCTTACCCGTGCCGCAGATGGGGTTCAAGGAGATGACCATTAAAATTGGTAAAGTTGAACTGCCGGCACATGGAGTAATTATTGTGGACATTGACCATCATGAAAGTCACCCTAAAATAACTGTGGGTACTAATGTAATTGAAAATTGTCTTTCAGAGGTAATTGTAATTCTACAACAGATGGCGGTGAATGCTAGTTCCAGCCCACAGAGAGTCCTCAACAAGGAGATAAAAGCCCTGATGAGACGGCAGCAGGTAGAACTGTCTGGTGGTGAGATCGGTAGCTTAAGACTGAGTGACCCATTCCCCATTTCCATGCCTCCCAAAAGTGAAATGATGATCTGGTGTCGGACTGCAATCGGGTTGAGAGGTAGAGACTACCAAGCCATGGTAGAACCCGTGTACTCAGACAGCAGGCCCACCATTTTGACAGCCAGGGGGGTGGTTGATGTCCGCCATGGGAGGGTGCCCGTTCGCATTCTCAACATTGGGGAGAGGGAGGTACACTTACCCAGGTACGCTACACTCGCCAAACTGTTTGTTGTCGAACACAAAGCTATCAGGGCCGTGGAACCCTTGCCTCCATCTCCACAGGCGGAGGGTAATGGCTCCCAGAAACAAAAGGAGGACTGGTGCCGGAAACTCCATGTGGGTGCTGACTCCACTCCCCTGCACCAAAAACAAGGAGTCTACCGGGTGGTACATGAGTACGAGAGAGTCTTTAGTAAGCACCCGCTAGACTTCGGCAGAGTAAAAGGGATAGAACACCACATCCCCACAGGGAGCCACCCACCAATAAAAGAGAGACACAGGTCTGTACCCCCTGCACATTATCAGAACGCCAAGGGTATGCTGTGGGAAATGAAAGAAGCTGGGGTCATTAGAGATAGCTGTAGCCCCTGGGCAGGACCCCTGGTTCTGGTAAAAAAGAAAGACGGCACCATGAGAATGTGCGTGGACTATAGACAAATCAACCAGATCACCCACAAAGACGCATATCCGCTGCCTAGTATAGAGGAGTCTTTAGCCGCACTAAAATCAGCTAACTTCTTTTCTACTTTGGACCTTACTAGCGGGTACTGGCAGGTTCCTGTGGCAGAGGCTGACAAGGAGAAGACCGCCTTCACCACCCCGATGGGACTGAGTGAGTTCAACTGTATGCCTTTCGGGCTCTGAAACGCACCAGGGACCTTCCAGAGGCTGATGGAATGCTGTCTAGGGCACCGAAACTTCGAGACGGTCCTCCTCTACCTGGACGACGTGATCGTCTATTCGAAGACCTGCGAGGACCATCTAAAGCACCTGGCCGAGGTGTTCGAAGCCCTGGCAGGCTATGGCCTGAAGGTGAAACCATCGAAGTGTCACCTGTTGAAACCAAAGGTCCAGTACCTAGGGCAGGTGGTAAGCGCGGAAGGAGTGGCCCCTGACCCTGACAAGGTCACGAGCTGGCCAAGCCCCTCAAACATCAAAGAGGTGAGACAGTTCCTCGGGTTGGTAGGCTACTACCGAAGGTTCATCCCCGGGTTCACTAAGACGGCAGCTCCTATGCAGGACCTTCTGATTGGACAGTCTAAGTCCAGAAGTCAAAAGCCACCCTTCAAGTGGGATCAACCGGAAGAGGAGTCCTTCTGCCAGTTGAAGATGGCCCTCACGGGGGATGAGATCCTGGCCTACCCTGACCATGGCCAGCCTTTTATTCTCCACACAGACGCCAGAAATGTGGGACTGGGAGCCGTACTGTCCCAAAACCAACAGGGCAGAGAAAGGGTGATTGCGTACGCCAGCCGGAAGCTGAGACCCACCGAGAGGAACCCGGAGAATTACTGCTCCTTCAAGCTAGAATTCTTGGCGGTGGTGTGGGCCGTAATGGAACGCTTCAAGCATTACCTGGCCTCCGCAAAGTTCACCGTGTACACGGACAACAACCCGTTGACACACCTTGACAATGCGAGACTGGGAGCCCTGGAACAGCGGTGGATGGCCCGTCTCTCCAACTATGACTTCGTGATCAAGTACCGGGCAGGCAAAACCAATGCCAACGCTGACGCCCTATCGAGAATGCCTCACTTTCCTGAAGGTGACGAAGACCCAGAAGAGCTGGAGGAGGTAGAACTCCCCACATTTCACCGGTATGGAGCCGCTCAATACTCCCACCGCGTGAAGGAGGAGGATCTAACAACCGTGATGATCAATCCCCTACCTCACCACAGCTGGGCCGAGACCCAAGATAGTGACCCTGCCATCCACCTAGTGAAAGATCTGCTGACCTAGGAAGACGCCCGCATGGATCCGGATGCTCCAGAGGAAGCCAAGCAGCTATGGAAAGAGAAGAGCAAGCTGTTCCTCTACTAAGGCAAGCTGTGCAGAAGGATTGTCAACCACCGGACGCACGAGCTGACCTGGCAAGTCGTGGTTCCAAGGCGGGATGCAGCTATGGTCCTGGGGGCTTACCATGACAGAGCGGGGCACTTCGGTTGGAAGAAACTGGAGTTCCTGCTAAGAGGATGGTTCTTTTGGGTTGGCATGAGAGGGGCTGTAGAGAAGTGGTGCAGAGACTGTGGCCCTTGTCACCTAAGGAGGAAGGATCATGCCAGTCAGAAGACACCCTTGAGGCCCATCGTCACCATGCAGCCTATTGAGCTGGTATCTCTGGACCACGTCAAATTGGCTCCATGCCGGTCAGGATACATCTATGCCCTGACAATCGTGGACCACTATTCCCGTTTTCTAGTGGTGGTCCTGGTGAAAGACCTGACAGCCCAAACGGCGGCCAGAGCCTTCCAGCAATACTTCTGCCGTCCACACGGGTATCCGGAACAGGTCCTGACAGACCAGGGTCCAGCGTTTGAAGCTGAAATCTTCCAAGAATTCTGCAACCTCTATGGCTGTAAGAAGATTCGGACAACGCCTTACCACCCACAAACCAACGGGATGTGTGAGAAAATGAACAATATAGTCATTGATCTCCTGAAGACGTTGCCCCTGGAGGAACGCAGCCTGTGGCCAGAAAAACTGCCGGACCTGATAGACTTATACAATCATATCCCGGTGAATGCTACAAACTGCACCCCGGCTTACCTGATGCGAGCTAGACCAGGTAAGCTGCCCGTAGACCTGGTGATGGGAGTCCTAACACCTGAGGACACCTCCCCGGATGCGGACTGGAATACGGAAAGGCAACTGCAGTACAAGAAGGTACAGGAGAGTGTGGAGAAGAGCCTGGCCCAGGTGAGAGAGAGGCAAGAAAGACTCTTCAACCAACACGCCCCTGCTGGTCCCCTAGAACCTGGTGAGCAGGTCCTGAAGCGAAAGAGAAGGCTTCACAAGTTGGACGACCAGTGGGAAAGGGAACCCTACACCGTACTGCAGTCTGATCACGACAACTCGAAGGTGTGCGTGATCACCAAGGACGGAGGAGAAACCACTAGTACCGTCTACAGAGACCACCTCAAAAGGTGCCCCGAGCAACTCCGTAGTGCAGAAGAGGATCAGAGTGACCTTGAACCCGCAGAGGACAAGGAAAAAATGATCAGCACCGTTCTCGGAGAGTTCCCTCAGTCCTGGACTCGCATAAATGATGCCATAGTGGTACCTGTCCTGCATTTCCTGCAACCGGCACAGCAACAACCCACACCAGAGCCGGAAGGTGAAGAGGAGCAAACGGTTCCAGAGGCAGAAGAGCCTGTATCAGCAGCCCAGGAGAGTCAACCCTCTGCTGACAGTGAGCCTGCCATGCCTGTGGTAAGCCAAAGGACCCGCAGACAGCTGCCTGCCCTACCAGTAAGTCCAGCTGGTAGCTGTACCCCTAACGCTAGTGGGGAAAGCCAGGTCGGTCCACCACCAGACGGTGGGTTACGCAGGTCAACCAGGAGCACAAAGGGGCAGATACCCGCTCTCTGGAGAATATAGAGTGCACTAAAATTGTAAATAACCCTGTTGCCAAATGTTGAAATGTTTGCTAAGTTACATGCATGTTTGGTAATTCTGTGTTTCAGTTTCTTGCAGCCACCGTAAGGACTCACAGGTTATGGACTTTTTATAACCGGGACCTTGTATGGACTGCGTTTGGAGCCTAACCCAGGAATGAACTAAGACTGTAAAGGACTTGGGGTAGGACAGACCCCCACCTGGTTAAGGCTCCCCGTTGTGCTGGTGATATAGACACCCGGTCACAGACCACACTGTGACCTTAAGAACTCAATTTGTGCGTCACTTTCCTGATAATGTTTTATGGTTATGCATGTTATTCTTTATTTACTGTTTAGTCCCGGAGTACTAAATTTTACTAGGGGGGAATGTGTCACCCGGGCCTGGATGCCACAAAATGTAATAAAGCTGTGTCTGAGAGCAAGGGGGAGGTTCTCTAGTCAGGGGAACATTAGCATGCAGTACCTCCTGTCTCAGGCCAGTAGGGGGAGCAGGCTGCCCCTATAAAAGCTGGTGCTGGGGGAAGGGTTAGAGAGAACTTGATGACCTGTCTCAGTACTGAGACGTGTCCCGGAGCAGAGCAGGGACAGAAAGTTGTATTGCACCTAAGAGGAAGTGTGGCAGGAGGAGAGCCACAAGCCAGAGACAAGAGGCGAAGTGAGCCTGTCTTGGCAGATAAAGGACTTAATTTACCAGACTTTGGTGTCTGAGGTTGGAAGGATTCCACATCCTCCAGCAGATAACCAGTCCGCAGGGGACTGTATATTCCTTGGCCTAAGAAGCCTGGAGGCCCTGCCACAACAGAAGGGACCAGAAAAGCCGTACCAGGCCGGGAGCAGAAAGGAACCCACGTCGCAGGCCATACAGGCGAGAGTACACGGAAAGCTCGGAAACGTGGGCTGTTACCCTATCAAGAGGAGATAGCCAGAAGGAGCGCAGAAAGCACGGTAGGCCTACACCCTCACCCTGACCAGGGCCAATTTCCCCATTGCTCTCAGACATCCAGGTCCCCTCCTAGCCGGGACTGTTTGTGGGTCAGTTTACCTGTTTTAGTAAAGACCCTGGACTGCAACCTGTTGTCTGTGTGCTCCTTCGTGCCTCCAGCACTACCGGTACTGGGACTCTCACCACCATCACTCCCACCATCCATTATACTGCCCTGGGGCCGCACTCTTCCCGTGGGGAGTCACACTACCCTAGCTGCACACCTCATCAGCCCCAGCGGTCTGCATGCAGCGGCGGTTCCTAATAACCGCAATCCACGGGTGGCATAGTCGGACATAATCATCAGCACATAGCGGACTACCACTGGCCTGACCACCCTGAGCCACGGAACCGGGTTGCCACTACTACTCCCATCGTTCCCCTACTGCCCGGATCCGAGTGCCCCACGGCCCAGGGGGCGAGTCATAAACAATGATAATTATTAGTGATGAGTGAGCACTAAAATGCTCGGGTGCTCGATGCTCGGGTCGAGCACATTGGAATACTCGGGTGCTCGACCCGAGCAACGAGCCCAATGTAAGTCTAAGGGAAACTCGAGCATTTTTCAGGATGCTCCCCCCAGCGGTCTGCAGAGGGCCTAAAAATCGCCCAAATCGATGGGAACAGTGCTCAAATGACATGGGGACAGCATGGGGAAGACCCCTGGAAGCATTTCTGACTCCCAGGTCACTTCTGTCAACAACGTTGTCAGAGGTATTACGCCACTTTTAGGAACTCACAATAAAACATATCAAAATGAAACCAAAATGGATTTTCCTGGGAAATATGTTAAGGAACATCCTTTCCAGGGTAATGGCTTGTATATAAAGCAAAATAAATAGCCAAAAACAAAAATGCTCGTCCACACCTTGGGCTATGTTCACACGTAGCTCTTTTGATGCGTTTTTTCACTGTTGCATTGCTTTCAACCGTGACAAATGCATTCACCAGGAAATGTAATTTTAAAAATTTTCAACCTTATCTGGCCATGTGGTGTGTGAGATATAATCAGACACATTGTGTTTCATTTATGAAGGAGGGACTCTGAAAGCCACAAAGCCTATTTTTATAGGGCCATCAGGCGGCCTTTACTATTCTTAAAGGACCAGCAGTCGGCCCTCACTATTCTTAGAGAGCCATCAGCCGGCTATGTTTTATTGTTCCCATTACTAAAGAGTGGGTCTCCTATACTGTTATTGCGTATGCAGTGAGTGCCAGGGCTGCCCAAAATTTGGACGCACCCCAATACCCCTATGAAGAGACTTAGAGGAGGGCCTCCTCAAAACAATATTCCCATTATTAGGAAGTGGGTCTCCCATAGTACTGGCCTATGCAGTGAATGCAAGGGTTGCCAAAAATTTGGAGGCACTCCAATGCCCCTTGGAAGAGACGTGGAGGAGGGCCTCATATAAAAATGTTCCCATTAAAAAGGAGCAGGCCTCCTAAGCTTGTAATGCCCATGCACTATTGTATGGGCTGAGAAACATTTACCCCTGGGGGGTATACATGAACATACTGTATAATTTTTTTTTTTTACGGGCATCATAAACACCCTTTAAAACAATTATGTGGGTGTTGCATCACGGACCACGGTCACCCTGGTGATATGGTGGTGGAGGATGAGGAGAAGTAGGAGGACAAGAGCAAATAACCAAAATCAGGAAGCGTATACCCATGTGTGGGTGTGAAAAGGTGCATGGGAATACACCTCCCAAGAAAAGACACTGGATTTGAGTTTATGTTATGCTGCTATCATTCAGTGGTGTTGTGAAGTCTGGCAAAATCCAGCCCTTGTTCATTTTTATAAGAGTCAGCCTGTCAGCATTTTCAGTTGACAGGCGGATGCGCTTATCAGTTATAATTCCACCAGCGGCACTAAAAACCCGCCCTGATAAAACGCTGGCGGCAGGCTAGGACCTCCAAGGCATAGAGAGGCAATTCATTCCACGTATCCAGCTTGGATATCCAATAATTATAAGGCACAGAGGAATCACAGAGGACGTTGGTACGGTCGGCAAGGTACTCCCTCAGCATCTTCCCAAACTTTGCACTCCTTGTGATAGTACTCCACGCCTCAGGGCCTGTGCGATGGGAGGGGCTGAGAAAACTCTCACAGAACTTTGACAGTGTTCCCCGGCCTCTGCTGGATTGAAGTTGTGCCTCTCTCGCCTGTACTCCTTGGTTGTCCAACGAAGTGTGCCCTTTGCCGCCAGCGTTTTCAGATGGGAATTTTTTTAATAGTTCCGCAACAAGGGCCTTCTGGTACAGCCCCATTTATGTAGACCTGTCCGCCTCAGGAATAAGAGATATAAAGTTCTCCTTGTAGCGTGGGTCTAGAAGTGTCACCAACCAGTAATGACTGTCACCCAAAATTTTGAGAACTCGAGGGTCATGGGAAAGGCAGCATAACATAAATAGTGTTGAGCCACCCCCGTAGTGTTCGAGTTCGGTTCGGTTCGTCGAACACCCGTGTGTTCGCCGAACTGTTCGTCGAACTGTTCGTCGAACACCTTCGAACACCGTTAAAACCAATGGCAGGCAAACAAAAACACATAGAAACACATAGAAAACACCTTCAAAGGTGTCCAAAAGCTGACAAACTGCTCAGAAGACACAACTAACACATGGAAAAGTGACAAGTACATATAGTCATGCGAAAAGAAAAGAGGTGGAGGAGTAAAAGGAGGGGGAGACACAGATATAGGCATGTCATGCCCTTCTAAAATCCAAAAAGTGAGAAGCCGAGACGGCCAGTCCGCTCCTGCCCGTGCCACCTCCGTGTCGCCGGGTTTGTGCCAGAGCCGCGGTGAACCCTGACGGCCAGCCCCCCTCTCCCAATACTGGTGCCTGTCCGCTGGTGGGTCGAGAGAGCCCCCCTGTGGTGGAGGCAGCTCTAAGCTTTTTAATTTAAATTGTCCCTCTAATTTGAATGAATACACTTTAAATCCATTTACAAGGATCTATTGGAGGGCAAGTCTCATGCCAGCAGCCGCGTAATTCCAGCTCCAGTAGCGTCCACTAAAGCTGCTGCAGTTAAAAAGCTTTTATAAGGATCGAGCTCGGCTGTCCACCGCAAGGCATCCTAGTGCCAGTCCCAGCCCCTATGCCTTGGGGTGCCTCCTGATGCTCTTCACTGAGTATCCCGTGGTCCCGAAGCATTTCCTTTGAAAAAATTAAGTGTCCAAACTACAGGTGGTGTAGCTTGCTTAACAGCCGGGATAATCCGCTGACTAGCAGACACTGCTACTAGGCACAAAGTATTTCCTGGGCTAGATGCAGTTAAAAATTTGTAAGTAGATACTCTCGTTGGATGCTGAGAAAGCATTCCATAGAGTCTCCTGGCACGCCATATATGATTCTCTTAAAAAGCTTGGGGTAGGGGTCTAGGGGACCCTTTTATAGCCAAAATCACGGCCCTGTATCACAATACGTCACCTAGGCTGAAGATAAATGGAACTGTAGCACCGAGGGCTCGGTTGCTACAGACGTATTGCACCTCACCCAGAGGTGTGATATCTCACTCTCAGATAAGGATGGAGTGTGGATCAGGACCCGACACCTGCATGCATTACACCACATTGCCGTGGGGCAGGGCGACCAATATGCCCCTGAGATGGGCACGACAGTCCCTGTCCCTGGCTGGAGTGGGGGGAGGGAACACTGAGGAAGGGGAACCCTGCAGTGCAGGAGCAGGGAGGAAGCAGTTCCTGGGTGCATTGAGAAGGGAGTATAAAAGGTGGGCACCATCTTAGTTCAGTGCAGAGAAGTCTGAGCAGAAGTGGCAGGGAGCAGGGGCTCTGCATGAGCTCTGCTCCGGAGGCGGGCCTAGTAACAGAGGCCCAGGTCTGCAAGAGGGAGAAGGAAGGAAGAGGAGCGGAGAAGGCTCCAGGAACGAGGAATGAAGGGATCCCAGGGGTGCGGACGGGCGAGTCGCCACCGCACGCCCGAATCCACCTGCGTGGAGGGGTCAGGCCAAAGGGGGAGACCGGTCCCCGAACTAGTGGAGGCAGGAAACGACCCTCAGCTAGAAACCTGAGTGGAGGCTCTGACATTTTATGTGGCGCAGCCCCTTGCTCCACCCGCTAGGAAGGCACCACATAGGGTCAGGGAAACTGGCGCCAAGTTTACCAAGAGGAGGCCCGAGGCAACCGGACAGAAGTGTTGGTAAGAAAGGCCAGACAAAGGACACACAAAGGGGGTCCTGTGAAGCGCTCCAAAGTTATCTGGGAGTTGTCTGAGCCCCTCACCTGGTGAGCACAGTACGACGTGGGCAGCCGTTACCTGCAGACGTGGTCTGGATAATAAGAACTGTGAGTAAAGGCCCTGAACTGCATCACTGACTCCGTGTCGTTACTGCTGCTGCCCTGCACCATCACCCCCATCCTCCGCATACACTGCCCTGAGGCTATACTCCTCCCGTGGGGAGTTATGCTACGCTCTGCTGCACCCACAACACCAGCCTTAGCGGTCTGCCCTGTAGCGGCGGTTCACTCTGACCGCAATCCACGGGTGGCGTAGTCGGACATTTAAACATCAAAACCACATAAATAGTTCCGCCACTGGTTTGACCGCCCTGAGCCACGGAACCGGATCGCCGCCACGAAGACTACAACCACCAGCATCCACCAAAAAGGGTCCGGCTCCGGGTGTCCCAAGGCCCAGGGGGTGCGTCAGAACATTTTCATCACCTTTCACAATCACCAATTGGACAAGGCAGGGATGTCCTCTGTCCCCTCTCTTATACATCCTAGTGACGGAGCACCTGCTCTCATCAATTCGCCATAACCCCAATATTAGGTGGATTGAGGTGGGAGGCACCGAGTACAAGTGCTCTCTATTTGCTGATGATGTCCTAGTATATATCACTCAATCACATATATCCATCCCTGCTGTTATGGCTGAAATAGATCACTTTGTTACATGGTCAAATTTTAAAATCAATGCAGCGATGTCTGAGGCCCTTGATGTCTCCCTCCCTAAATCCATATAGGGTTCCATCCAGTCCAACTTTCCCTTTGCCTGGCCCTCACAGGGTATCAAATACTTAGGAATTCCTATTCATAGAGACCTCTCCCATCTATGTTATCTTAATTTTGGGCCCTTTATTGAACAATTCCATACAGACCACGGTTGGCAAGTTAGAACTGTAAGATTCACTACGTGAACCACTGGTGTTTTGTGGAAAAGCACATGTACACCGCGTTCCAAATTATTATGCAAAAAGTGTTTAGGAGTGATAAGGGAAGAATTTGTTTGTTTGTCAGTTAAACTCATTGATGGTGATGTGTGTCAGGGCTCTTTATATCACTGTAAGCAATTGCAGACACCTGTGCTAATTAGTTTGGCAGGTGTGTCCAATGAAAGGCAAGACTACTTAAGAAGGCTCTCTCACATTATTAAGCAGCCTACATTTTCTGCCAAAATGGGAAAGAAAAAGGATGTGTCGGCTGCTGAGAAGCAACAAATTGTGGAGTGTTTAGGTCAAGGCATGACTACAATCAACATTGTGCGATGATCAGGATGAAGTGTCTTGGCAATCAAGAAGTATGTAGCTGATTCACAGTACACACGTGTGCGTGCTGATAAGGGCAAATTGAGGACTCTTTCCTACAGGCAATTACGTCAGGTTGAAAGAGCAGCGGCAAAAAAGCCTTGTCATAGCAGCAGACAAGTTTTTGAAGCTGCTTGTGCCTCCAACGTCCCCCGAACAACAAGATGCAGGGTCCTTCAGAGGTTTGCAGCTGTGCATACGCCATCCTGTCGACCTCCTCTATCCACTTCACACAAGCAGAAACGGCTCCAGTGGGCCAAACATTACATGAAGACTGATTTCAAAACTGTTTTGTTCACGGATGAGTGCCGTGCAGCGCTCGATGGTCCAGATGAATGGAGTGGAGGATGGCTGGTTGATGGACACCCCACGCAAACACGGCTACAGCGCCAACAAGGAGGAGGTGGAGTAATGTTTTGGGCTGGAATCATGGGGAGAGAGATTGTCGGCCCCTTTAGGATCCCTGAAGGCGCTAAAGATGAACTCCATAATGTATGTGGATTTTCTCAAACAGCACTTCCTGCCATGGTTCAAGAAGAAGAACCGTGTATTTCACAGCAAGATCATTTTTCTGCATGATAATGCACCATCTCATGCTGCACATAAAACATCTGCATCTCTGGCTGATATGGGCATAAAAGGGGACAAACTTATGGTGTGACCCCCATGCTCCCCTGACCTCTACCCCATTCAGAACCTTTGGAGCATCATTAAAAGGAGTGTCTATGATGGCGGGAGGCAGTTCACATCTAAGCAACAGCTCTGGGAGGGTATTCTGTCCTCATGCAAAACAATTGAAGCAGAAACCATCCAAAACCTGACAAATTCAATGGACGAGAGAGTTCAGAAGCTCCTTTCGAACAAGGGGTCCTATGTGAAAATGTAACATCACCTAGAATAAAGTTTTGAGTTGAAAACTGTTTGATTTCAGTTTCTAACAACCTGCTAATGCTTATAATTTCAAAAATGACCATTTTTTTGGTCTTTATTAAAATGAAAAGGTTGATCGAAAAGTTTGGGTGATCTAAGAGTGTGGCAACCCAGTAGTCATGATTACTTCGAATTCTGACAATATGAGGGTCATGCTGCAGGTAGTGCAGCAAGAAGGCACTTATGTGTCTTGCGCATCTCGGAGCCCCAAAATTATTTTCCGGGCTAGATGCGGCTAAAAATTATTTTTAATTTTAAATCTGGTGAAGCTTATTATAGATGGCCTAATAGGATCAGTGCTGCACACTGCTACAAAGCCCAAATTATTTTCCAGTCAAGATACAGATAAACATGATTAGTAATTTGAAAGCTTAAAATGGTTGGTAGGGTGATTTTAACCAATCATCAAGCTTTTACTCTCCCCAGGATGACACAGGGGTAGAAAAGTCGTTTCGGATCCATGATTTGTTCATCTTTATGAACGTGAGTCTGTCTACATTATCAGTAGAGAGCCGCGTGCGCTTATCTGTCAGCACACCACCAGCAGCGCTGAACACACGTTCAGACAGAATGCTGGCTGCGGGGCATGACAAGATCTCCAAGGCGTAAGTGGCTAGCTCCGGCCATTTATCCAGATTGGAAGCCCAAAAAGAGCAAGGGTCCAGTGACACAGTCGTGGCTTCAATGTTTACTTGGAGATACTCCTGTACCATCGTCTCTAGGCGTTGACTATGTGTCAGACTTCTTGTCTCCTGTGGCCTTGCAAAGGATGGGCTAAAAAAGTGGTGAAATGATTCCGCAAAATTGATGTTACCAGCAGATACTGTGGTTCTGTTACGGTTTGAGTGCTGAACACTTGACGGTCCCACGGTTGGCAAGTTGGAACTGTGAGATTCCCTACGTGCACCACTGGTATTTTGTGGAAAAGCACATGTAAGATTCTGCAACAGTCTCTGCTGATACTCCTGCATGCGTGCATCCCTTTCTATGGCAGGAATAATTTCTGCAAATTTACTTTTGTACCGGGGATCTAACAGTGTGGCAACCCAGTAGTCAGGATTATTTCTAATTCTCACAATTCGAGGGTCATGTTGCAGGTAGTGCAGCAAGAAGGCACTCATGTGTGTTGCGCATTCAGGAGCACCAAGTCCCTGTTGTGTTGGTGGCGAGGTAACAATCATGCTTCCTTCCTCTGTCCTCTCCCCCCAACCTCGCACAACAGAAATGTGATCAAGGTCTCCCTCATCTGATGAGTCTTCCATCAGTTCGTCCTCCACTTCTTCCTGGGCTCCTGCACCTTCCTCACTAGTTTGGCTGCTACCATGCGCCCTGGTAAAATCATCTCCCCCACCCTCACATGCCTGCCGCCTTGGTGCTGCCGACCGTCTGGACCTTGCAGATGTTAGCCCTTCCGCATACAACTCCTCCTCCTCTACTTCCTCCACCTCCTCTTGTGCCACCACCTGACTCCGAATTCTGTTTAACATGTGCTCCAGCATGTAAATCACCGGAATAGTCATGCTGATAATGGCATCGTCAGCACTAAACATCTTCGTCGCCATTTCAAAACTGTGCAGAAGGGTGCATAGGTCCCTGATCTGAGACCACTCCTCCAGCGTGATTTGCCCCACCTCTGAATCTCGTTGGCCCAGGCTATACGTCAGAACGTATTGCACCAGGGCTTGTCGGTGCTGCCACAGTCGCTGCAACATGTGCAGAGTTGAATTCCACGGGTAGGCACATCGCATTTTAGCCGGTGAAGTGGCAGGCCCAACGACTTCTGTAGAGATGTAAGTCGCTGAGCTGCGGGATGCGAATGGCGGAAGTGAGCACACAGCGACCGTGCCCTCTGCAGAAGGCCATCTAGTCTGGGATAGTGGGCTAAAAATTGCTGGACAACCAGGTTCAACACGTGAGCCATACAAGGCACGTGTGTGACATTGCCCCGGCGAAGGGCCGCACCCAGGTTTGCAGCATTGTCGCACACGGCCTTCCCTGGTTTCAGGTCCAGTGGAGACAACCATTCATGAAATTGGTTCTCCAGAGCTGACCACAACTCCTCAGCTGTGTGACTCACATTTCCCAGACATTTCAATGTAAAAACCGCCTGATGACTTTGAGCCCTACTGCCAGCATAGTAAGGAGGTGTGCAGGATCCCTTCTGCGCAGTTAGAAAGCTTGTAGCATGACCAGACAGGCTTTGGGTGCAGGTGGAAGACCGAGAGGAGGTTGAGGAGGCAGAAGCAGTGGAGGAACTTTGACATAAAGAGGATTGACGCACAACTCGTGGGGACGGCAAGACTTGGACAGCAGCCCCTTGTCCTGCTGTCACCATAGTTACCCAGTGCCCAGTCAGCGACATGTAACACCCCTGTCCATGCCTACTCGTCCAAGTGTCTGTGGTGAAATGCACCCTGTCACACACAGAGTTTCTCAAAGAAGCGGTGATGTTGTGTGCGACATGCTGGTGGAGCGCAGGCACACCTTTCTTTGAGAAGTAGTGCCGACTGGGCATCTGGTACTGGGGCACTGCGACGGACATAAGGTCTCGAAAATCCTCTGTGTCCACCAGGCGGAAAGGCAGCATTTCTGTAGCCAAGAGCTTGCAGATGGTGAAATTCAACCTCTTAGCTTTCTCATGGCTAGGAGGAAATGGTCTTTTACTTGTCCACATCTGAGGGACCGAGGGCTGGCTATTGTGCTTAGACGGGGTTGATAAGGGTGTCCCCGGCAAACGGCCGGTCTGTGAGGAAGATGCAGGCGGACATGTTAGGTTGCCTTGATCCAAAGGTGGTGCTATCGATGTCGGACAGCGCTCAAGACCAGCTGGTGTTACCACCTCCAAAGAAAATGATGACCTGCCAATCACGCTGGCTGTTGCGGGTAAAGAGGTGGCAGGTCTGCGCCCCAAAACAGGTGTGACTGCTGTCCCCCCAGTCACAGAGGATGAAGAGGCCGCGGATGCACAAGATATGGCAGACGGTGGTTGGCCCGGCCGGCTAGGCCGCATTGTAGCACACTGAGCTTCCCACTGCAACTTATGCTTCATGTCCATGTGCCGGTTCATGCATGAAGTACTCAAACTATGTATTTTTTGGCCTCTACTTAGCTTTTGCTGACAAATGTTACAGATAACAAGAGTTGGGTCATCTTTATCGATCTGAAAAAATGCCCAGGCTATGCAAGGCTTAGCACCCATGCGACCTGAAGAGCCACCACGACTTGTGGTGAGAGGCAGAGTTGTGTTTGAGGATGCAGTTGTTGACGTGCTTCCAGTACTACGTCTCTGTCCAGGAAGGCACAACCTGACCTCGTCCTCACTAGCATCTTCCTCCACCTCCTCTGCTGACCTCATCTCTTGGCTGACTGTGGGTTGACAGTAAGTGGGATCTCCGACCTCATCATCATCACCCTGTGCGTTATCACACCCGTCGTCCTCAGAGCCAACCTGTTCCTGCCCTGACAAAAAACTAAAGTTGTCGCTCCAATCAGGTATTTGAGTCTTATCATCGTCTTCCTCATTGTCTCCACCAACAGGAGTTACAGTTTGGGAATGAGGGTCTACATTATGGTCAGAACCTTCTGCGTCTGGTCCTGGATCCGACTCATAAAGATTCTGGGCATCAGTGCAGATCATTTCCTCGTCTGGATTCACAGAAGCGCTGGAGTCGACCTCTGATTCCCAGGCTATAGTATGAGTAAACAGCTCTGCAGACTCAACCATCTGTTCTACCTCATACTCAGACGGGCAGCTGGAGATTTGGGAGCTGTGAGGAAGCAAGTGCGATTTGGGTGACACCTTTGAGGACTGGAGTATTTGTGATGTTGAAGTTGATGTGGAGGAGAGCCCACTTAAAGGAGCACTTGATATCCGTTGAAGCACCTGCTGTTTTTGTGCCTCATCTGGAATTTGTAGCGATTGGCGTGGCCGTAAGAAAGGGATCTTATCACATTGTCCGCTAAAAGAAGTAGACATTTTAGTTTGGCTGGAAGATGGTCTTTCTTCTGCACCTACCCCACGGACACAACCTTTTTTCCCCTTCCCAACACGCCTATTCCCCTTTCCACCAGCAGCAGGCCTTTTTCCACTCATTTTGGTGGTTAACTAATTCACAACTCTGGAGTTGTTTGCACAAAAAAACAATGGATGGTAACCGAGCAGAGCTGAGTGGCCAAACTGTGGTATTAGGCCAAAACTATTGGCTGGGTTAGATGCAGAAAAAAATTATTTTTAATTTGCAACCTGATGGAGGTCAGTATAGATGGACTAATAGACCAAGTCCCACACACCGCTAGAAGCCCAAATATTTTTTCAGAGCTAGATGCAGAAATTTTTTTTATTCAATTTGCAACCTGATGGAGGTCAGTATAGATGGACTAATAGACCAAGTCCCACACACTGCTAGAAGCCCAAATATTTTTTCAGAGCTAGATGCAAAAAAAAATTATTTTTAATTTGCAACCTGATGGAGGTCAGTATAGATGGACTAATAGACCAAGTCCCACACACCGCTAGAAGCCCAAATATTTTTTCAGAGCTAGATGCAGAAAAAAATTATATTCAATTTGCAACCTGCTGGAGGTCAGTATAGAAGGACTAATAGAACAAGTCCCACAC
This sequence comes from Phyllobates terribilis, assembly GCF_046119375.1. Classification (NCBI taxonomy): domain Eukaryota; kingdom Metazoa; phylum Chordata; class Amphibia; order Anura; family Dendrobatidae; genus Phyllobates; species Phyllobates terribilis. The sequence continues at coordinate 208,858,736 of NW_027362769.1, read as the reverse complement.
ACTGCTAGAAGCCCAAATATTTTTTCAGAGCTAAATGAAGAAAAAAATTATTTTTAATTTGCAACCTGATGGAGGTCAGTATAGATGGACTAATAGACCAAGTCCCACACACTGCTAGAAGCCCAAATATTTTTTCAGAGCTAGATGCAGAAAAAAATTATTTTTAATTTGCAACCTGATGGAGGTCAGTATAGATGGACTAATAGAACAAGTCCCACACGCTGCTAGAAGCCCAAATATTTTTTCAGAGATAAATGAAGAAAAAAATTATTTTTAATTTGCAACCTGATGGAGGTCAGTATAGATGGACTAATAGACCAAGTCCCACACACTGCTAGAAGGCCAAATATTTTTTCAGAGCTAGATGCAGAAAAAAATTATTTTTAATTTGCAACCTGATGGAGGTCAGTATAGATGGACTAATAGAACAAGTCCCACACGCTGCTAGAAGCCCAAATATTTTTTCAGAGATAAATGAAGAAAAAAATTATTTTTAATTTGCAACCTGATGGAGGTCAGTATAGATGGACTAATAGACCAAGTCCCACACACTGCTAGAAGCCCAAATATTTTTTCAGAGCTAGATGCAGAAAAAAATTATTTTTAATTTGCAACCTGATGGAGGTCAGTATAGATGGACTAATAGAACAAGTCCCACACGCTGCTAGAAGCCCAAATATTTTTTCAGAGCTAAATGAAGAAAAAAAATATTTTTAATTTGCAACCTGATGGAGGTCAGTATAGATGGACTAATAGACCAAGTCCCACACACTGCTAGAAGCCCAAATATTTTTTCAGAGCTAGATGCAGAAAAAAATTATTTTTAATTTGCAACCTGATGGAGGTCAGTATAGATGGACTAATAGACCAAGTCCCACACACCGCTAGAAGCCCAAATATTTTTTCAGAGCTAGATGCAGAAATTTTTTTTATTCAATTTGCAACCTGATGGAGGTCAGTATAGATGGACTAATAGACCAAGTCCCACACACTGCTAGAAGCCCAAATATTTTTTCAGAGCTAGATGCAGAAAAAAATTATTTTTAATTTGCAACCTGATGGAGGTCAGTATAGATGGACTAATAGACCAAGTCCCACACACTGCTAGAAGCCCAAATATTTTTTCAGAGCTAGATGCAGAAAAAAATTATTTTTAATTTGCAACCTGATGGAGGTCAGTATAGATGGACTAATAGAACAAGTCCCACACGCTGCTAGAAGCCCAAATATTTTTTCAGAGATAAATGAAGAAAAAAATTATTTTTAATTTGCAACCTGATGGAGGTCAGTATAGATGGACTAATAGACCAAGTCCCACACACTGCTAGAAGCCCAAATATTTTTTCAGAGCTAGATGCAGAAAAAAATTATTTTTAATTTGCAACCTGATGGAGGTCAGTATAGATGGACTAATAGACCAAGTCCCACACACCGCTAGAAGCCCAAATATTTTTTCAGAGCTAGATGCAGAAAAAAATTATATTCAATTTGCAACCTGCTGGAGGTCAGTATAGAAGTCTAATAGAACAAGTCCCACACACTGCTAGAAGCCCAAATATTTTTTCAGAGCTAAATGAAGAAAAAAATTATTTTTAATTTGCAACCTGATGGAGGTCAGTATAGATGGACTAATAGACCAAGTCCCACACACTGCTAGAAGCCCAAATATTTTTTCAGAGCTAGATGCAGAAAAAAATTATTTTTAATTTGCAACCTGATGGAGGTCAGTATAGATAGACTAATAGACCAAGTCCCACACACTGCTAGAAGCCCAAATATTTTTTCAGAGCTAGATGCAGAAATTTTTTTTATTCAATTTGCAACCTGATGGAGGTCAGTATAGATGGACTAATAGACCAAGTCCCACACACTGCTAGAAGGCCAAATATTTTTTCAGAGCTAGATGCAGAAAAAAATTATTTTTAATTTGCAACCTGATGGAGGTCAGTATAGATCGACTAATAGACCAAGTCCCACACACTGCTAGAAGCCCAAATATTTTTTCAGAGCTAGATGCAGAAAAAAATTATTTTTAATTTGCAACCTGATGGAGGTCAGTATAGATGGACTAATAGAACAAGTCCCACACGCTGCTAGAAGCCCAAATATTTTTTCAGAGATAAATGAAGAAAAAAATTATTTTTAATTTGCAACCTGATGGAGGTCAGTATAGATGGACTAATAGACCAAGTCCCACACACTGCTAGAAGCCCAAATATTTTTTCAGAGCTAGATGCAGAAAAAAATTATTTTTAATTTGCAACCTGATGGAGGTCAGTATAGATGGACTAATAGAATGATGCTATGCCCAAAAGATTTTACTTCACTAGGTGCAGTAAAAAAATTGGTATTCTATACACAGGTGGTATATCTTGCAACACAGATAGGCTACTCCACTGACTAACACACTCTGCAATAGGCCAAAAAGGATTAGCTTTGCTAGATTCAGCCAAATGCTGTGAAAAAAACTTGCACAGCACTGGCACAGACCTGCCTGGCAAAAACTGATAGGAACTGATGTAACCTAGTCCTGAAAAGGACTCCAATTACAATTAGTCTTTACTCCCACAATCTATCTATTTAAGAGCACAGACCTGCTTGATAAAAGTCGTAGGAAATGCTGTAACCTAGTCCTTAAAAGGACTGCAATCACAACTATTCCCTACTCCCAAGCTATCTGTATATTTGTGCGAAAATTGGCTTGAAATTAACAAGGTATAGCGCACACAGCAACAGCGGTGCCGTCTAACACGCAGCTGCAGCAGTGAGAAAATGGTGGCGACGGGGAAAATGGCTTGGTCTTATAGGGCAAGGACATGTGACATACACTGCCAATCACACATGCCCTTGCTTGTGTGAAAAAAAGCACTTCGCTCCGTGTGTGCGCTGCTGATAGGCTGACAGATTGCACCTCCCCACTGCAAATGCGGGAAAGAGAAAAAAAAATGGAGATCTTCATTGTTCCTGCAGAGATCCATCCCCTGCCCCTCCCCCCGCCCCGCTGTACACTCAAACTGCGTATTAACATTAATTTTCATCATTACTGAGAAAAAATCCAGTTATGATTTTGGTGCACGAACAGTTATCGAACATAACCTCGAACAGCCGAATTTTTCTCAAATTGTTCGTGTTCGCCGACCGGCTCGAACACCGCCCAAAACAGCTCGAATTTGAGATTGGCGAACAGTTCGAGTAGAACAACGCTCATCTCTAAACATAAACTCAGCCATACGTGCCAGACTACTAACAGGCAAGACTTCCGTGTCCTCACCAAGAGGATGACTGACCATGCTCTCCTACTCCTCCTCCTCCTCTCTGTCCTCTGGCCATCCATGCTGAACAGACGGAATGACGGCTGTGCAGGTAGCACTGTCTATAGCGCATGAAACTAGATCCTGTCCTTCCTCCTCCTCCTCCTCTTCCTCATTGTCACCCAATCTACGTTGGGATGATATGAGGCTGGGCTGTGTGTAATCACCCTGTATGGTTCCTTGCTCCATCTTATCGTGCTCCGCCTGCAATGCATCCTTTTTTGTTAGCAGAGAGCATTTCTGAAGACAGAAAAGCGGGATGATGACTAGTGTTGAGCCACCCCCGTAGTGTTCGAGTTCGGTTCGGTTCGTCGAACACCCGTGTGTTCGCCGAACTGTTCGTCGAACTGTTCGTTGAACACCTTCGAACACCGTTAAAACCAATGGCAGGCAAACAAAAACACATAGAAACACATAGAAAACACCTTCAAAGGTGTCCAAAAGCTGACAAACTGCTCAGAAGACACAACTAACACATGGAAAAGTGACAAGTACATATAGTCATGCGAAAAGAAAAGAGGTGGAGGAGTAAAAAGAGGGGGAGACACAGATATAGGCATGTCATGCCCTTCTAAAATCCAAAAAGTGAGAAGCTGACACGTTCAGTCCGCTCCTGCCCGTGCCACCTCCGTGTCGCCGGGTTTGTGCCAGAGCCGCGGTGAACCCCGACGGCCAGCCCCCCTCTCCCAATACTGGTGCCTGTCTGCTGGTGGGTCGAGCGAGCCCCCCTGTGGTGGAGGCAGCTTTAAGCTTTTTAATTTAAATTGTCTCTCTAATTTGAATGAATACACTTTAAATCCATTTACAAGGATCTATTGGAGGGCAAGTCTCATGCCAGCAGCTGCGTAATTCCAGCTCCAGTAGCGTCCACTAAAGCTGCTGCAGTTAAAAATCTTTTATAAGGATCGAGCTCGGCTGTCCACGGCAAGGCATCCTACTGCCAGTCCCAGCCCCTATGCCTTGGGGTGCCTCCTGATGCTCTTCACTGAGTATCCCGTGGTCCTGAAGCATTTCCTTTGAAAAAATTAAGTGTCCAAACTACAGGTGGTGTAGCTTGCTTAACAGCTGGGATAATCCGCTGACTAGCAGACACTGCTACTAGGCACAAAGTATTTCCTGGGCTAGATGCAGTTAAAAATTTGTAATTAGATACTCTCGTTGGATGCTGAGAAAGCATTCCATAGAGTCTCCTGGCACGCCATATATGATTCTCTTAAAAAGCTTGGGGTAGGGGTCTAGGGGACCCTTTTATAGCCAAAATCACGGCCCTGTATCACAATACGTCACCTAGGCTGAAGATAAATGGAACTGTAGCACCCTGAGGGCTCGGTTGCTACAGAGGTATTGCACCTCACCCAGAGGTGTGATATCTCACTCTCAGGTAAGGATGGAGTGTGGATCAGGACCCGACACCTGCATGCATTACACCACATTGCTGTGGGGCAGGGCGACCAATATGCCTCTGAGATGGGCACGACAGTCCCTGTCCCTGGCTGGAGTGGGGGGAGGGAACACTGAGGAAGGGGAACCCTGTAGTGCAGGAGCAGGGAGGAAGCAGTTCCTGGGTGCATTGAGAAGGGAGTATTAAAGGTGGGCACCATCTTAGTTCAGTGCAGAGAAGTCTGAGCAGAAGTGGCAGGGAGCAGGGGCTCTGCATGAGCTCTGCTCCGGAGGCGGGCCTAGTAACAGAGGCCCAGGCCTGGAAGAGGGAGAAGGAAGGAAGAGGAGCGGAGAAGGCTCCAGGAACGAGGAATGAAGGGATACCAGGGGTGCGGACGGGCGAGTCGCCACCGCACGCCCGAATCCACCTGCGTGGAGGGGTCAGGCCAAAGGGGGAGACCGGTCCCCGAAACTAGTGGAGGCAGGAAACGACCCTCAGCTAGAAACCGGAGGCTACACCCGCTAGGAAGGCACCACATAGGGTCAGGGAAACTGGCGCCAAGTTTACCAAGAGGAGACCCGAGGCAGCCGGACAGAAGGGTTGGTAAGAAAGGCCAGACAAAGGACACACAAAGGGGGTCCTGTGAAGCGCTCCAAAGTTATCTGGGAGTTGTCTGAGCCCCTCACCTGGTGAGCACAGTACGACGTGGGCAGCCGTTACCTGCAGACGTGGTCTGGATAATAAGAACTGTGAGTAAAGGCCCTGGACTGCATCACTGACTCCGTGTCGTTACTGCTGCTGCCCTGCACCATCACCCCCATCCTCCGCATACACTGCCCTGAGGCTATACTCCTCCCGTGGGGAGTTATGCTACGCTCTGCTGCACCCACAACACCAGCTTCAGCGGTCTGCCCTGCAGCGGCGGTTCACTCTGACCGCAATCCACGGGTGGCGTAGTCGGACATTTAAACATCAAAACCACATAAATAGTTCCGCCACTGGTTTGACCACCCTGAGCCACGGAACCGGGTCGCCGCCACGAAGACTACAACCACCAGCATCCACCAAAAAGGGTCCGGCTCCGGGTGTCCCAAGGCCAAGGGGGTGCATCAGAAAGTTTCATCACCTTTCACAATCACCAATGGGACAAGGCAGGGATGTCCTCTGTCCCCTCTCTTATACATCCTAGTGACGGAGCACCTGCTCTCATCAATTCGCCATAACCCCAATATTAGGTGGATTGAGGTGGGAGGCACCGAGTACAAGTGCTCTCTATTTGCTGATGATGTCCTAGTATATATCACTCAATCACATATATCCATCCATGCTGTTATGGCTGAAATAGATCACTTTGTTACATGGTCAAATTTTAAAATCAATGCAGCGAAGTCTGAGGCCCTCGATGTCTCCCTCCCCAAATCCATATAGGATTCCATCCAGTCCAACTTTCCCTTTGCCTGACCCTCACAGGGTATCAAATACTTAGGAATTCCTATTCATAGAGACCTCTCCCATCTATGTTATCTTAATTTTGGGCCCTTTATTGAACAACTCCATACAGACCACGGTTGGCAAGTTAGAACTATAAGATTCACTACGTGAACCACTGGTGTTTTGTGGAAAAGCACATGTACACTGTGTTCCAAATTATTATGCAAAAAGTGTTTAGGAGTGATAAGGGAAGAATTTGTTTGTTTGTCAGTTAAACTCATTGATGGTGATGTGTGTCAGGGCTCTTTATATCACTGTAAGCAATTGCAGACACCTGTGCTAATTAGTTTGGCAGGTGTGTCCAATGAAAGGCAAGACTACTTAAGAAGGCTGTCTCACATTATTAAGCAGCCTACATTTTCTGCCAAAATGGGAAAGAAAAAGGATGTGTCGGCTGCTGAGAAGCAACAAATTGTGGAGTGTTTAGGTCAAGGCATGACTACAATCAACATTGTGCGATGATCAGGATGAAGTGTCTTGGCAATCAAGAAGTATGTAGCTGATTCACAGTACACACGTGTGCGTGCTGATAAGGGCAAATTGAGGACTCTTTCCTACAGGCAATTACGTCAGGTTAAAAGAGCAGCGGCAAAAAAGCCTTGTCATAGCAGCAGACAAGTTTTTGAAGCTGCTGGCGCCTCCAACGTCCCCCGAACAACAAGATGCAGGGTCCTTCAGAGGTTTGCAGCTGTGCATACGCCATCCTGTCGACCTCCTCTATCCACTTCACACAAGCAGAAACGGCTCCAGAGGGCTAAACATTACATGAAGACTGATTTCAAAACTGTTTTGTTCACGGATGAGTGCCGTGCAGTGCTCGATGGTCCAGATGGATGGAGTGGAGGATGGCTGGTTGATGGACACCCCACGCAAACACGGCTACAGCGCCAACAAGGAGGAGGTGGAGTAATGTTTTGGGCTGGAATCATGGGGAGAGAGATTGTCGGCCCTTTTAGGATCCCTGAAGGCGCTAAAGATGAACTCCATAATGTATGTGGATTTTCTCAAACAGCACTTCCTGCCATGGTTCAAGAAGAAGAACCGTGTATTTCACAGCAAGATCATTTTTTTGCATGATAATGCACCATCTCATGCTGCACATAAAACATCTGCATCTCTGGCTGATATGGGCATAAAAGGGGACAAACTTATGGTGTGACCCCCATGCTCCCCTGACATCTACCCCATTCAGAACCTCTGGAGCATCATCAAAAGGAGTGTCTATGATGGCGGGAGGCAGTTCACATCTAAGCAACACCTCTGGGAGGGTATTCTGTCCTCATGCAAAACAATTGAAGCAGAAACCATCCAAAACCTGACAAATTCAATGGACGAGAGAGTTCAGAAGCTCCTTTCGAACAAGGGGTCCTATGTGTAAATGTAACATCACCTAGAATAAAGTTTTGAGTTGAAAACTGTTTGATTTCAGTTTCTAATAACCTGCTAATGCTTATAATTTCAAAAATGACAATTTTTTTGGTCTTTATTAAAATGAAAAGGTTGATCGAAAAGTTTGGGGGATCTAAGAGTGTGGCAACCCAGTAGTCATGATTACTTCGAATTCTGACAATATGAGGGTCATGTTGCAGGTAGTGCAGCAAGAAGGCACTTATGCGGCTTGCGCATCTCGGAGCCCCAAAATTATTTTCCGGGCTAGATGCAGCTAAAAATTATTATTAATTTTAAATCTGGTGGAGCTTAGTATTAGAGATGAGCGTTGTTCTACTCGAACTGTTCGCCAATCTCAAATTCGAGCTGTTTTGGGCGGTGTTCGAGCCGATCGGCGAACACGAACAATTTGAGAAAAATTCGGCTGTTCGAGGTTATGTTCGATAACTGTTCGTGCACCAAAATCATAACTGGATTTTTTCTCAGTAATGATGAAAATTAATGTTAATACGCTGTTTGAGTGTACAGCGGGGCGGGGGGAGGGGCAGGGGATGGATCTCTGCAGGAACAATGAAGATCTCCATTTTTTTTTCTCTTTCCCGCATTTGCAGTGGGGAGGTGCAATCTGTCAGCCTATCAGCAGCGCACACACGGAGCGAAGTGCTTTTTTTCACACAAGCAAGGGCATGTGTGATTGGCAGTGTATGTCACATGTCCTTGCCCTATAAGACCAAGCCATTTTCCCCGTCGCCACCATTTTCTCACTGCTGCAGCTGCGTGTTAGACGGCACCGCTGTTGCTGTGTGCGCTATACCTTGTTAATTTCAAGCCAATTTTCGCACAAATATACAGATAGCTTGGGAGTAGGGAATAGTTGTGATTGCAGTCCTTTTAAGGACTAGGTTACAGCATTTCCTACGACTTTTATCAGGCAGGTCTGTGCTCCTAAATAGATAGATTGTGGGAGTAAAGACTAATTGTAATTTGAGTCCTTTTCAGGACTAGGTTACATCAGTTCCTATCAGTTTTTGCCAGGCAGGTCTGTGCCAGTGCTGTGCAAGTTTTTTTCACAGCATTTGGCTGAATCTAGCAAAGCTAATCCTTTTTGGCCTATTGCAGAGTGTGTTAGTCAGTGGAGTAGCCTATCTGTGTTGCAAGATATACCACCTGTGTATAGAATACCAATTTTTTTACTGCACCTAGTGAAGTAAAATCTTTTGGGAATAGCATCATTCTATTAGTCCATCTATACTGACCTCCATCAGGTTGCAAACTGAATATAATTTTTTTCTGCATCTAGCTCTGAAAAAATATTTGGGCTTCTAGCAGTGTGTGGGACTTGGTCTATTAGTCCATCTATACTGACCTCCATCAGGTTGCAAATTAAAAATAATTTTTTTCTTCATTTAGCTCTGAAAAAATATTTGGGCTTCTAGCAGTGTGTGGGACTTGTTCTATTAGTCCTTCTATACTGACCTCCAGCAGGTTGCAAATTGAATATAATTTTTTTCTGCATCTAGCTCTGAAAAAATATTTGGGCTTCTAACGGTGTGTGGGACTTGGTCTATTAGTCCATCTATACTGACCTCCATCAGGTTGCAAATTAAAAATAATTTTTTTCTGCATCTAGCTCTGAAAAAATATTTGGGCTTCTAGCAGTGTGTGGGACTTGGTCTATTAGTCCATCTATACTGACCTCCATCAGGTTGCAAATTAAAAATAATTTTTTTCTTCATTTATCTCTGAAAAAATATTTGGGCTTCTAGCAGCGTGTGGGACTTGTTCTATTAGTCCATCTATACTGACCTCCATCAGGTTGCAAATTAAAAATATTTTTTTTCTGCATCTAGCTCTGAAAAAATATTTGGGCTTCTAGCAGTGTGTGGGACTTGGTCTATTAGTCCATCTATACTGACCTCCATCAGGTTGCAAATTAAAAATAATTTTTTTCTTCATTTATCTCTGAAAAAATATTTGGGCTTCTAGCAGCGTGTGGGACTTGTTCTATTAGTCCATCTATACTGACCTCCATCAGGTTGCAAATTAAAAATAATTTTTTTCTGCATCTAGCTCTGAAAAAATATTTGGGCTTCTAGCAGTGTGTGGGACTTGGTCTATTAGTCCATCTATACTGACCTCCATCAGGTTGCAAATTAAAAATAATTTTTTTCTGCATCTAGCTCTGAAAAAATATTTGGGCTTCTAGCAGTGTGTGGGACTTGGTCTATTAGTCCATCTATACTGACCTCCATCAGGTTGCAAATTAAAAATAATTTTTTTCTGCATCTAGCTCTGAAAAAATATTTGGGCTTCTAGCAGTGTGTGGGACTTGGTCTATTAGTCCATCTATACTGACCTCCATCAGGTTGCAAATTGAATAAAAAAAATTTCTGCATCTAGCTCTGAAAAAATATTTGGGCTTCTAGCGGTGTGTGGGACTTGGTCTATTAGTCCATCTATACTGACCTCCATCAGGTTGCAAATTAAAAATAATTTTTTTCTGCATCTAGCTCTGAAAAAATATTTGGGCTTCTAGCAGTGTGTGGGACTTGGTCTATTAGTCCATCTATACTGACCTCCATCAGGTTGCAAATAAAAAATAATTTTTTTCTTCATTTATCTCTGAAAAAATATTTGGGCTTCTAGCAGCGTGTGGGACTTGTTCTATTAGTCCATCTATACTGACCTCCATCAGGTTGCAAATTAAAAATAATTTTTTTCTGCATCTAGCTCTGAAAAAATATTTGGGCTTCTAGCAGTGTGTGGGACTTGGTCTATTAGTCGATCTATACTGACCTCCATCAGGTTGCAAATTAAAAATAATTTTTTTCTTCATTTATCTCTGAAAAAATATTTGGGCTTCTAGCAGCATGTGGGACTTGTTCTATTAGTCCATCTATACTGACCTCCATCAGGTTGCAACTTAAAAATAATTTTTTTCTGCATCTAGCTCTGAAAAAATATTTGGGCTTCTAGCAGTGTGTGGGACTTGGTCTATTAGTCCATCTATACTGACCTCCATCAGGTTGCAAATTAAAAATAATTTTTTTCTGCATCTAGGTCTGAAAAAATATTTGGGCTTCTAGCAGTGTGTGGGACTTGGTCTATTAGTCCATCTATACTGACCTCCATCAGGTTGCAAATTGAATAAAAAAATTTTCTGCATCTAGCTCTGAAAAAATATTTGGGCTTCTAGCGGTGTGTGGGACTTGGTCTGTTAGTCCATCTATACTGACCTCCATCAGGTTGCAAATTAAAAATAATTTTTTTCTGCATCTAGCTCTGAAAAAATATTTGGGCTTCTAGCAGTGTGTGGGACTTGGTCTATTAGTCCATCTATACTGACCTCCATCAGGTTGCAAATTAAAAATAATTTTTTTCTTCATTTATCTCTGAAAAAATATTTGGGCTTCTAGCATCGTGTGGGACTTGTTCTATTAGTCCATCTATACTGACCTCCATCAGGTTGCAAATTAAAAATAATTTTTTTCTGCATCTAGCTCTGAAAAAATATTTGGGCTTCTAGCAGTGTGTGGGACTTGGTCTATTAGTCCATCTATACTGACCTCCATCAGGTTGCAAATTAAAAATAATTTTTTTCTGCATCTAGCTCTGAAAAAATATTTGGGCTTCTAGCAGTGTGTGGGACTTGGTCTATTAGTCCATCTATACTGACCTCCATCAGGTTGCAAATTAAAAATAATTTTTTTCTGCATCTAGCTCTGAAAAAATATTTGGGCTTCTAGCAGTGTGTGGGACTTGGTCTATTAGTCCATCTATACTGACCTCCATCAGGTTGCAAATTGAATAAAAAAATTTTCTGCATCTAGCTCTGAAAAAATATTTGGGCTTCTAGTGGTGTGTGGGACTTGGTCTATTAGTCCATCTATACTGACCTCCATCAGGTTGCAAATTAAAAATAATTTTTTTCTGCATCTAACCCAGCCAATAGTTTTGGCCTAATACCACAGTTTGGCCACTCAGCTCTGCTCGGTTACCATCCATTGTTTTTTTGTGCAAACAACTCCAGAGTTGTGAATTAGTTAACCACCAAAATGAGTGGAAAAAGGCCTGCTGCTGGTGGAAAGGGGAATAGGCGTGTTGGGAAGGGGAAAAAAGGTTGTGTCCGTGGGGTAGGTGCAGAAGAAAGACCATCTTCCAGCCAAACTAAAATGTCTACTTCTTTTAGCGGACAATGTGATAAGATCCCTTTCTTACGGCCACGCCAATCGCTACAAATTCCAGATGAGGCACAAAAACAGCAGGTGCTTCAACGGATATCAAGTGCTCCTTTAAGTGGGCTCTCCTCCACATCAACTTCAACATCACAAATACTCCAGTCCTCAAAGGTGTCACCCAAATCGCACTTGCTTCCTCACAGCTCCCAAATCTCCAGCTGCCCGTCTGAGTATGAGGTAGAACAGATGGTTGAGTCTGCAGAGCTGTTTACTCATACTATAGCCTGGGAATCAGAGGTCGACTCCAGCGCTTCTGTGAATCCAGACGAGGAAATGATCTGCACTGATGCCCAGAATCTTTATGAGTCGGATCCAGGACCAGACGCAGAAGGTTCTGACCATAATGTAGACCCTCATTCCCAAACTGTAACTCCTGTTGGTGGAGACAATGAGGAAGACGATGATAAGACTCAAATACCTGATTGGAGCGACAACTTTAGTTTTTTGTCAGGGCAGGAACAGGTTGGCTCTGAGGACGACGGGTGTGATAACGCACAGGGTGATGATGATGAGGTCGGAGATCCCACTTACTGTCAACCCACAGTCAGCCAAGAGATGAGGTCAGCAGAGGAGGTGGAGGAAGATGCTAGTGACGACGAGGTCAGGTTGCGCCTTCCTGGACAGAGACGTAGTACTGGAAGCACGTCAACAACTGCATCCTCAAACACAACTCTGCCTCTCACCACAAGACGTGGTGGCTCTACAGGTCGCATGGGTGCTAAGCCTTGCATAGCCTGGGCATTTTTTCAGATCGATAAAGATGACCCAACTCGTGTTATCTGTAACATTTGTCAGCAAAAGCTAAGTAGAGGCCAAAAAATACATAGTTTGAGTACTTCATGCATGAACCGGCACATGGACATGAAGCATAAGTTGCAGTGGGAAGCTCAGTGTGCTACAATGCGGTCTAGCCGGCCGGGCCAACCACCGTCTGCCATATCTTGTGCATCCGCGGCCTCTTCATCCTCTGTGACTGGGGGGACAGCAGTCACACCTGTTTTGGGGCGCAGACCTGCCACCTCTTTACCCGCAACAGCCAGCGTGATTGGCAGGTCATCATTTTCTTTGGAGGTGGTAACACCAGCTGGTCTTGAGCGCTGTCCGACATCGATAGCACCACCTTTGGATCAAGGCAACCTAACATGTCCGCCTGCATCTTCCTCACAGACCGGCAGTTTGCCGGGGACACCCTTATCAACCCCGTCTAAGCACAATAGCCAGCCCTCGGTCCCTCAGATGTGGACAAGTAAAAGACCATTTCCTCCTAGCCATGAGAAAGCTAAGAGGTTGAATTTCACCATCTGCAAGCTCTTGGCTACAGAAATGCTGCCTTTCCGCCTGGTGGACACAGAGGATTTTCGAGACCTTATGTCCGTCGCAGTACCCCAGTACCAGATGCCCAGTCGGCACTACTTCTCAAAGAAAGGTGTGCATGCGCTCCACCAGCATGTCGCACACAACATCACCGCTTCTTTGAGAAACTCTGTGTGTGACAGGGTGCATTTCACCACAGACACTTGGACGAGTAGGCATGGACAGGGGCGTTACATGTCGCTGACTGGGCACTGGGTAACTATGGTGACAGCAGGACAAGGGGCTGCTGTCCAAGTCTTGCCGTCCCCACGAGTTGTGCGTCAATCCTCTTTATGTCATTTTTCCTCCACTGCTTCTGCCTCCTCAACCTCCTCTCGGTCTTCCACCTGCACCCAAAGCCTGTCTGGTCATGCCACAAGCTTTCTAACTGCGCAGAAGGGATCCTGCACACCTCCTTACTATGCTGGCAGTAGGGCTCAACGTCATCAGGCGGTTTTTACATTGAAATGTCTGGGAAATGTGAGTCACACAGCTGAGGAGTTGTGGTCAGCTCTGGAGAACCAATTTCATGAATGGTTGTCTCCACTGGACCTGAAACCAGGGAAGGCCGTGTGCTACAATGCTGCAAACCTGGGTGCGGCCCTTCGCCGGGGCAATGTCACACACGTGCCTTGTATGGCTCACGTGTTGAACCTGGTTGTCCAGCAATTTTTAGCCCACTATCCCAGACTAGATGGCCTTCTGCAGAGGGCACGGTCGCTGTGTGCTCACTTCCGCCGTTCGCATCCCGCAGCTCAGCGACTTACATCTCTACAGAAGTCGTTGGGCCTGCCACTTCACCGGCTAAAATGCGATGTGCCTACCCGGTGGAATTCAACTCTGCACATGTTGCAGCGACTGTGGCAGCACCGACAAGCCCTGGTGCAATACGTTCTGACGTATAGCCTGGGCCAACGAGATTCAGAGGTGGGGCAAATCACGCTGGAGGAGTGGTCTCAGATCAGGGACCTATGCACCCTTCTGCACAGTTTTGAAATGGCGACGAAGATGTTTAGTGCTGACGATGCCATTATCAGCATGACTATTCCGGTGATTTACATGCTGGAGCACATGTTAAACAGAATTCGGAGTCAGGTGGTGGCACAAGAGGAGGTGGAGGAAGTAGAGGAGGAGGAGTTGTATGCGGAAGGGCTAACATCTGCAAGGTCCAGACGGTCGGCAGCACCAAGGCGGCAGGCATGTGAGGGTGGGGGAGATGATATTACCAGGGCGCATGGTAGCAGCCAAACTAGTGAGGAAGGTGCAGGAGCCCAGGAAGAAGTGGAGGACGAACTGATGGAAGACTCATCAGATGAGGGAGACCTTGATCACATTTCTGTTGTGCGAGGTTGGGGGGAGAGGACAGAGGAAGGAAGCATGATTGCTACCTCGCCACCAACACAACAGGGACTTGGTGCTCCTGGATGCGCAACACACATGAGTGCCTTCTTGCTGCACTACCTGCAACATGACCCTCGAATTGTGAGAATTAGAAATAATCCTGACTACTGGGTTGCCACACTGTTAGATCCCCGGTACAAAAGTAAATTTGCAGAAATTATTCCTGCCATAGAAAGGGATGCACGCATGCAGGAGTATCAGCAGAGACTGTTGCAGAATCTTACATGTGCTTTTCCACAAAATACCAGTGGTGCACGTAGTGAATCTCACAGTTCCAACTTGCCAACCGTGGGACCGTCAAGTGTTCAGCACTCAAACCGTAACAGAACCACAGTATCTGCTGGTAACATCAATTTTGCGGAATCATTTCACCACTTTTTTAGCCCATCCTTTGCAAGGCCACAGGAGACAAGAAGTCTGACACATAGTCAACGCCTAGAGACGATGGTACAGGAGTATCTCCAAGTAAACATTGAAGCCACGACTGTGTCACTGGACCCTTGCTCTTTTTGGGCTTCCAATCTGGATAAATGGCCGGAGCTAGCCACTTACGCCTTGGAGATCTTGTCATGCCCCGCAGCCAGCATTCTGTCTGAACGTGTGTTCAGCGCTGCTGGTGGTGTGCTGACAGATAAGCGCACGCGGCTCTCCACTGATAATGTAGACAGACTCACGTTCATAAAGATGAACAAATCATGGATCCGAAATGACTTTTCTACCCCTGTGTCATCCTGGGGAGAGTAAAAGCTTGATGATTGGTTAAAATCACCCTACCAACCGTTTTAAGCTTTCAAATTACTAATCATGTTTATCTGTATCTTGACTGGAAAATAATTTGGGCTTTGTAGCAGTGTGCAGCACTGATCCTATTAGGCCATCTATAATAAGCTTCACCAGATTTAAAATTAAAAATAATTTTTAGCTGCATCTAGCCCGGAAAATAATTTTGGGGCTCCGAGATGCGCAAGACACATAAGTGCCTTCTTGCTGCACTACCTGCAGCATGACCCTCATATTGTCAGAATTCGAAGTAATCATGACTACTGGGTTGCCACACTCTTAGATCCCCCAAACTTTTCGATCAACCTTTTCATTTTAATAAAGACCAAAAAAATGGTCATTTTTGAAATTATAAGCATTAGCAGGTTGTTAGAAACTGAAATCAAACAGTTTTCAACTCAAAACTTTATTCTAGGTGATGTTACATTTTCACATAGGACCCCTTGTTCGAAAGGAGCTTCTGAACTCTCTCGTCCATTGAATTTGTCAGGTTTTGGATGGTTTCTGCTTCAATTGTTTTGCATGAGGACAGAATACCCTCCCAGAGCTGTTGCTTAGATGTGAACTGCCTCCCGCCATCATAGACACTCCTTTTAATGATGCTCCAAAGGTTCTGAATGGGGTAGAGGTCAGGGGAGCATGGGGGTCACACCATAAGTTTGTCCCCTTTTATGCCCATATCAGCCAGAGATGCAGATGTTTTATGTGCAGCATGAGATGGTGCATTATCATGCAGAAAAATGATCTTGCTGTGAAATACACGGTTCTTCTTCTTGAACCATGGCAGGAAGTGCTGTTTGAGAAAATCCACATACATTATGGAGTTCATCTTTAGCGCCTTCAGGGATCCTAAAGGGGCCGACAATCTCTCTCCCCATGATTCCAGCCCAAAACATTACTCCACCTCCTCCTTGTTGGCGCTGTAGCCGTGTTTGCGTGGGGTGTCCATCAACCAGCCATCCTCCACTCCATTCATCTGGACCATCGAGCGCTGCACGGCACACATCCGTGAACAAAACAGTTTTGAAATCAGTCTTCATGTAATGTTTGGCCCACTGGAGCCGTTTCTGCTTGTGTGAAGTGGATAGAGGAGGTCGACAGGATGGCATATGCACAGCTGCAAACCTCTGAAAGACCCTGCATCTTGTTGTTCGGGGGACGTTGGAGGCACAAGCAGCTTCAAAAACTTGTCTGCTGCTATGACAAGGCTTTTTTGCCGCTGCTGTTTCAACCTGACGTAATTGCCTGTAGGAAAGAGTCCTCAATTTGCCCTTATCAGCACGCACACGTGTGTACTGTGAATCAGCTACATACTTCTTGATTGCCAAGACACTTCATCCTGATCATCGCACAATGTTGATTGTAGTCATGCCTTGACCTAAACACTCCACAATTTGTTGCTTCTCAGCAGCCGACACATCCTTTTTCTTTCCCATTTTGGCAGAAAATGTAGGCTGCTTAATAATGTGAGAGAGCCTTCTTAAGTAGTCTTGCCTTTCATTGGACACACCTGCCAAACTAATTAGCACAGGTGTCTGCAATTGCTTACAGTGATATAAAGAGCCCTGACACACATCACCATCAATGAGTTTAACTGACAAACAAACAAATTCTTCCCTTATCACTCCTAAACACTTTTTGCATAATAATTTGGAACGCGGTGTACATGTGCTTTTCCACAAAACACCAGTGGTTCACGTAGTGAATCTTACAGTTCTAACTTGCCAACCGTGGTCTGTATGGAATTGTTCAATAAAGGGCCCAAAATTAAGATAACATAGATGGGAGAGGTCTCTATGAATAGGAATTCCTAAGTATTTGATACCCTGTGAGGGCCAGGCAAAGGGAAAGTTGGACTGGATGGAATCCTATATGGATTTAGGGAGGGAGACATCGAGGGCCTCAGACTTCGCTGCATTGATTTTAAAATTTTACCATGTAACAAAGTGATCTATTTCAGCCATAACAGCAGGGATGGATATATGTGATTGAGTGATATATACTAGGACATCATCAGCAAATAGAGAGCACTTGTACTCGGTGCCTCCCACCTCAATCCACCTAATATTGGGGTTATGGCGAATTGATGAGAGCAGGTGCTCCGTCACTAGGATGTATAAGAGAGGGGACAGAGGACATCCCTGCCTTGTCCCATTGGTGATTGTGAAAGGTGATGAAAATGTTCTGACGCACCCCCTGGGCCTTGGGACACCCGGAGCCGGACCCTTTTTGGTGGATGCTGGTGGTTGTAGTCTTCGTGGCGGCGATCCGGTTCCGTGGCTCAGGGCGGTCAAACCAGTGGCGGAACTATTTATGTGGTTTTGATGTTTAAATGTCTGACTACGCCACCCGTGGATTGCGGTCAGAGTGAACCGCCGCTACAGGGCAGACAGCTAAGGCTGGTGTTGTGGGTGCAGCAGAGCGTAGCATAACTCCCCACGGGAGGAGTATAGCCTCAGGGCAGTGTATGCGGAGGATGGGGGTGATGGTGCAGGGCAGCAGCAGTAACGACACGGAGTCAGTGATGCAGTTCAGGGCCTTTACTCACAGTTCTTATTATCCAGACCACGTCTGCAGGTAACGGCTGCCCACGTCGTACTGTGCTCACCAGGTGAGGGGCTCAGACAACTCCCAGATAACTTTGGAGCGCTTCACAGGACCCCCTTTGTGTGTCCTTTGTCTGGCCTTTCTTACCAACACTTCTGTCCGGCTGCCTCGGGCCTACTCTTGGTAAACTTGGCGCCAGTTTCCCTGACCCTATGTGGTGCCTTCCTAGCGGGTGGAGCAAGGGGCTGCGCCACATAAAATGTCAGAGCCTCCGGTTTCTAGCTGAGGGTCGTTTCCTGCCTCCACTAGTTCGGGGACCGGTCTCCCCCTTTGGCCTGACCCCTCCACGCAGGTGGATTCGGGCGTGCGGTGGCGACTCGCCCGTCCGCACCCCTGGGATCCCTTCATTCCTCGTTCCTGGAGCCTTCTCCGCTCCTCTTCCTTCCTTCTCCCTCTTGCAGGCCTGGGCCTCTGTTACTAGGCCCGCCTCCGGAGCAGAGCTCATGCAGAGCCCCTGCTCCCTGCCACTTCTGCTCAGACTTCTCTGCACTGAACTAGGATGGTGCCCACCTTTTATACTCCCTTCTCAATGCACCCAGGAACTGCTTCCTCCCTGCTCCTGCACTGCAGGGTTCCCCTTCCTCAGTGTTCCCTCCCCCCACTCCAGCCAGGGACAGGGACTGTCGTGCCCATCTCAGGGGCATATTGGTCGCCCTGCCCCACGGCAATGTGGTGTAATGCATGCAGGTGTCGGGTCCTGATCCACACTCCATCCTTATCTGAGAGTGAGATATCACACCTCTGGGTGAGGTGCAATACGTCTGTAGCAACCGAGCCCTCGGTGCTACAGTTCTATTTATCTTCAGCCTAGGTGACGTATTGTGATACAGGGCCGTGATTTTGGCTATAAAAGGGTCCCCTAGACCCCTACCCCAAGCTTTTTAAGAGAATCATATATGGCGTGCCAGGAGACTCTATGGAATGCTTTCTCAGCATCCAACGAGAGTATCTACTTACAAATTTTTAACTGCATCTAGCCCAGGAAATACTTTGTGCCTAGTAGCAGTGTCTGCTAGTCAGCGGATTATCCCGGCTGTTAAGCAAGCTACACCACCTGTAGTTTAAACACTTAATTTTTTCAAAGGAAATGCTTCGGGACCACGGGATACTTAGTGAAGAGCATCAGGAGGCACCCCAAGGCATAGGGGCTGGGACTGGCACTAGGGTGCCTTGCGGTGGACAGCCGAGCTCGATCCTTATAAAAGCTTTTTAACTGCAGCAGCTTTGCTTTAGTGGACGCTACTGGAGCTGGAATTACGCGGCTGCTGGCATGAGACTTGCCCTCCAATAGATCCTTGTAAATGGATTTAAAGTGTATTCATTTCAATTAGAGGGACAATTTAAATTAAAAAGCTTAGAGCTGCCTCCACCACAGGGGGGCTCTCTCGACCCACCAGCGGACAGGCACCAGTATTGGGAGAGGGGGGCTGGCCGTCAGGGTTCACCGCGGCTCTGGCACAAACCCGGCGACACGGAGGTGGCACGGGCAGGAGCGGACTGGCCGTCTCGGCTTCTCACTTTTTGGATTTTAGAAGGGCATGACATGCCTATATCTGTGTCTCCCCCTCCTTTTACTCCTCCACCTCTTTTCTTTTCGCATGACTATATGTACTTGTCACTTTTCCATGTGTTAGTTGTGTCTTCTGAGCAGTTTGTCAGCTTTTGGACACCTTTGAAGGTGTTTTCTATGTGTTTCTATGTGTTTTTGTTTGCCTGCCATTGGTTTTAACGGTGTTCGAAGGTGTTCGACGAACAGTTCGACGAACAGTTCGGCGAACACACGGGTGTTCGACGAACCGAACCGAACTCGAACACTACGGGGGTGGCTCAACACTACTTAGTATAGATGGCCTAATAGGATCAGTGCTGAACACTGCTACAAAGCCCAAATTATTTTCCAGCCAAGATACAGATAAACATGATTAGTAATTTTAAATCTGGTGGAGCTTATTATAGATGGCCTAATAGAATCAGTGCTGCACACTGCTACAAAGCCCAAATTATTTTCCAGCCAAGATACAGATAAACATGATTAGTAATTTGAAAGCTTAAAACGGTTGGTAGGGTGATTTTAACCAATCATCAAGCTTTTACTCTCCCCAGGATGACACAGGGGTAGAAAAGTCGTTTCGGATCCATGATTTGTTCATCTTTATGAACGTGAGTCTGTCTACATTATCAGTGGAGAGCCGCGTGCGCTTATCTGTCAGCACACCACCAGCAACGCTGAACGCTGGCTGCGGGGCATGACAAGATCTCCAAGGCGTAAGTGGCTAGCTCCGGCCATTTATCCAGATTGGAAGCCCAAAAAGAGCAAGGGTCCAGTGACACAGTCATGGCTTCAATGTTTACTTGGAGATACTCCTGTACCATCGTCTCTAGGCGTTGACTATGTGTCAGACTTCTTGTCTCCTGTGGCCTTGCAAAGGATGGGCTAAAAAAGTGGTGAAATGATTCCGCAAAATTGATGTTACCAGCAGATACTGTGGTTCTGTTACGGTTTGAGTGCTGAACACTTGACGGTCCCACGGTTGGCAAGTTGGAACTGTGGATTCACTACGTGCACCACTGGTGTTTTGTGGAAAAGCACATGTAAGATTCTGCAATAGTCTCTGCTGATACTCCTGCATGCGTGCATCCCTTTCTATGGCAGGAATAATTTCAGCAAATTTACTTTTGTACCGGGGATCTAACAGTGTGGCAACCCAGTAGTCAGGATTATTTCTAATTCTCACAATTCGAGGGTCATGTTGCAGGTAGTGCAGCAAGAAGGCACTCATGTGTGTTGCGCATCCAGGAGCACCAAGTCCCTGTTGTGTTGGTGGCGAGGTAACAATCATGCTTCCTTCCTCTGTCCTCTCCCCCCAACCTCGCACAACAGAAATCTGATCAAGGTCTCCCTCATCTGATGAGTCTTCCATCAGTTCGTCCTCCACTTCTTCCTGGGCTCCTGCACCTTCCTCACTAGTTTGGCTGCTACCATGCGCCCTGGTAAAACCATCTCCCCCACCCTCACATGCCTGCCGCCTTGGTGCTGCCGACCGTCTGGACCTTGCAGATGTTAGCCCTTCCGCATACAACTTCTCCTCCTCTACTTCCTCCACCTCCTCTTGTGCCACCACCTGACTCCGAATTCTGTTTAACATGTGCTCCAGCATGTAAATCACCGGAATAGTCATGCTGATAATGGCATCGTCAGCACTAAACATCTTCGTCGCCATTTCAAAACTGTGCAGAAGGGTGCATAGGTCCCTGATCTGAGACCACTCCTCCAGCGTGATTTGCCCCACCTCTGGATCTCGTTGGCCCAGGCTATACGTCAGAACGTATTGCACCAGGGCTTGTCGGTGCTGCCACAGTCGCTGCAACATGTGCAGAGTTGAATTCCACCGGGTAGGCACATCGCATTTTAGCCAGTGAAGTGGCAGGCCCAACGACTTCTGTAGAGATGTAAGTCGCTGAGCTGCGGGATGCGAACGGCGGAAGTGAGCACACAGCGACCGTGCCCTCTGCAGAAGGCCATCTAGTCTGGGATAGTGGGCTAAAAATTGCTGGACAACCAGGTTCAACACGTGAGCCATACAAGGCACGTGTGTGACATTGCCCCGGCGAAGGGCTGCACCCAGGTTTGCAGCATTGACGCACACGACCTTCCCTGGTTTCAGGTCCAGTGGAGACAACCATTCATGAAATTGGTTCTCCAGAGCTGACCACAACTCCTCAGCTGTGTGACTCACATTTCCCAGACATTTCAAAGTAAAAACCGCCTGATGACGTTGAGCCCTACTGCCAGCATAGTAAGGAGGTGTGCAGGATCCCTTCTGCGCAGTTAGAAAGCTTGTGGCATGACCAGACAGGCTTTGGGTGCAGGTGGAAGACCCAGAGGAGGTTGAGGAAGCAGAAGCAGTGGAGGAACTTTGACATAAAGAGGATTGACGCACAACTCGTGGGGACGGCAAGACTTGGACAGCAGCCCCTTGTCCTGCTGTAACCATAGTTACCCAGTGCCCAGTCAGCGATATGTAACGCCCCTGTCCATGCCTACTCGTCCAAGTGTCTGTGGTGAAATGCACCCTGTCACACACAGAGTTTCTCAAAGAAGCGGTGATGTTGTGTGCGACATGCTGGTGGAGCGCAGGCACACCTTTCTTTGAGAAGTAGTGCCGACTGGGCATCTGGTACTGGGGCACTGCGACGGACATACGGTCTCGAAAATCCTCTGTGTCCACCAGGCAGAAAGGCAGCATTTCTGTAGCCAAGAGCTTGCAGATGGTGAAATTCAACCTCTTAGCTTTCTCATGGCTAGGAGGAAATGGTCTTTTACTTGTCCACATCTGAGGGACCGAGGGCTGGCTATTGTGCTTAGACGGGGTTGATAAGGGTGTCCCCGGCAAACTGCCGGTCTGTGAGGAAGATGCAGGCGGACATGTTAGGTTGCCTTGATCCAAAGGTGGTGCTATCGATGTCGGACAGCGCTCAACACCAGCTGGTGTTACCACCTCCAAAGAAAATGATGACCTGCCAATCACGCTGGCTGTTGCGGGTAAAGAGGTGGCAGGTCTGCGCCCCAAAACAGGTGTGACTGCTGTCCCCCCAGTCACAGAGGATGAAGAGGCCGCGGATGCACAAGATATGGCAGACGGTGGTTGGCCCGGCCGGCTAGGCCGCATTGTAGCACACTGAGCTTCCCACTGCAACTTATGCTTCATGTCCATGTGCCGGTTCATGCATGAAGTACTCAAACTATGTATTTTTTGGCCTCTACTTAGCTTTTGCTGACAAATGTTACAGATAACACGAGTTGGGTCATCTTTATCGATCTGAAAAAATGCCCAGGCTATGCAAGGCTTAGCACCCATGCGACTTGAAGAGCCACCACGACTTGTGGTGAGAGGCAGAGTTGTGTTTGAGGATGCAGTTGTTGACGTGCTTCCAGTACTACGTCTCTGTCCAGGAAGGCGCAACCTGACCTCGTCGTCACTAGCATCTTCCTCCACCTCCTCTGCTGACCTCATCTCTTGGCTGACTGTGGGTTGACAGTAAGTGGGATCTCCAACCTCATCATCATCACCCTGTGCGTTATCACACCCGTCGTTCTCAGAGCCAACCTGTTCCTGCCCTGACAAAAAACTAAAGTTATCGCTCCAATCAGGTATTTGAGTCTCATCATCGTCTTCCTCATTGTCTCCACCAACAGGAGTTACAGTTTGGGAATGAGGGTCTACATTATGGTCAGAACCTTCTGCGTCTGGTCCTGGATCCGACTCATAAAGATTCTGGGCATCAGTGCAGATCATTTCCTCGTCTGGATTCACAGAAGCGCTGGAGTCGACCTCTGATTCCCAGGCTATAGTATGAGTAAACAGCTCTGCAGACTCAACCATCTGTTCTACCTCATACTCAGACGGGCAGCTGGAGATTTGGGAGCTGTGAGGAAGCAAGTGCGATTGGGGTGACACCTTTGAGGACTGGAGTATTTGTGATGTTGAAGTTGATGTGGAGGAGAGCCCACTTAAAGGAGCACTTGATATCCGTTGAAGCACCTGCTGTTTTTGTGCCTCATCTGGAATTTGTAGCGATTGGCGTGGCCGTAAGAAAGGGATCTTATCACATTGTCCGCTAAAAGAAGTAGACATTTTAGTTTGGCTGGAAGATGGTCTTTCTTCTGCAGATGTTACTGTTGCTTTAACACCTACCCCACGGACACAACCTTTTTTCCCGTTCCCAACACGCCTATTCCCCTTTCCACCAGCAGCAGGCCTTTTTCCACTCATTTTGGTGGTTAACTAATTCACAACTCTGGAGTTGTTTGTGACGCGCCCCTGGGCCTACTTGGTGTAGCGTTGCGCACGCGGGGACTACCCGGAGCCGGGCCTGTTGGGGGTAGTATTCTCGTGGCGGTGACCCGGTCCGTGCCCAGGGAGTCAAACTGTGTGGCTGAGTATTAGCAGTAGATGTTGGACGACTACGCCACCCGTTGAATGCAGCTATGGAGCTGCCGCTGCAGGGCAGACCGCTGAGGCCGGTGGAAGGATTGTGCAGCGTGGATGGTATAACCCCCAACGGGAGGGGTATGGCCTCAGGGCAGCCGACGTGGATGATGGGGGTAGCAGGAACCACTCAGAGACGATGCGGTGTAGTTCAGGGTCTTTACTGGTGATAAAGATAGACCCTCCCGGAGTACTGGCTAGCGATCAGGGCCTGGTCAGTCTTTGAGCAGATGGGATTTCCCCTGGCCAGGCGGAGTTGTAGGCCTCCCCAACTAATTGTACTCTTCTGGCTACCTTGCTAGAGGCGGGTAAAAGTAGCCCACGTCCCTGAGTTTACCGTGTGGTGCTCACCCGTATGGCCGGTGACTCGGGGCCTTCTAGTGGCTTCCGCTCCACGACGGCGGTGCTGGTCCCACGCGTGTGACCGTGCCTTCGGGTTTCTTGGCCAGAGGACCTGAAATCCCCTGCCGGTCGGTTTCTGCTGCTGGGTAAGGATTAGTCCCCACAGCCTCGGACTCCGGGTTCGGTGGTAACTCTTCAATCAGGGCGAGCTCTACAGCTGCCAGCCCCTGATTCCTTTTAGCACGACTTCCCCAGAGCTCCTGATCTCTCTTTCCTATAGCTGCTTCTCCTCTTCTTAACTCACTAACCCTGCCTCAGCCCCAGTTTTATATAGGGGAAGTTCTTCCCCTCCCAGGACTGGGCAGGAGGTGTGGCATGCATAGGATTCCTGACCAAGAGACCTCCCACCTGCTCTCAGACATAATATTGCTATTACTGTGGAAACCAGACCCCTGGGGTGCCACATTCCCCCCTAGTGAAATTTAGTACTCCGGTACTAAACATACTTTTGTAAACATAACAAGGTATAAACAATAACGTTCTGGTAGAGACAACACATAAGGTGGTCACGGCGTGTCCGCAACCGGGTGTAACTTTTGAGGAAAACAAAGGTGTCCATTTCACCAAAACAGGGAGACGTAACCAGGTAGGGGTCTGTCCTGCCCCGAGTCCTTATCAGTCTTTTAGTCCGTCCTGGGTTACGCTCCAACTATATGCACAAAGGATTCCCGGTAAATCCACCAAAGACTCCTACAAATAACTAGAAACACATAATTATACACAAGCAACAATATACAGGTAAACATTAATAAAATAGCTTGAACATTTAGATCCTCCACCGTATGGGCAACTGGCCTCTAGTGACCCTAGTGGACCTACGGAGCTGGCTGGCTGGTCCTGAGCTACAGGGTATAGGAGCTGTCAAGGGTAAACTGGGCAGCCGTCTACGGACTCTTTGGCTCACTAGGGGTATGGCAGGCTCACTATAAGCAGAGGGTTGATTCTCCTGGTCTGCTTGTGTGGGGTCTTCTGCCTCCTGGACCGGCTGTTCTTCCAGCTCTACCTGTGTCTCCGTAGGCACTTGGGATGCTGGTTGGAGGAACGTGAGGACGGGTACCACAACAGCACCATTGACTTGAGTCCAAGACCGAGGGAAGTCTCCGAGCACAGTACTAATCATATCTTCCCTTTCCTCTACGGGTCGAGGGTCTTCTTGTTCCTCTTCAGGGTTCCGTAGCTGTTCGGGACACTTCTTCAGGTGATCCCGGGATACAATGGCTGTGGTTTCCCCTCCGTCTTTACTGATTGTACAGATCTTTGGGTTGTCGTGGCTTGAGGGCAGTACGGTGTATGGGTCCTTCTCCCACTGGTCGTCCAACTTGTGGAGCCGTCTTTTCCTCTTCAAGACCTGCTCTACGGGCACCAGGGGAACAGCGGGAGCATACTGGTTGTAAGTTTTCTCTTGTCTTTCCCTAGCTTGACAGAGACTTCGCTCCACGCTCTCCTGTACTTTCCGGTACTGCTGCTGCCTCTCTGTGTCCCAGTCTGCTTCTGGTGAAGTGTCCTCGGGTGTCAAGACTCCCATCTCCAGATCAACAAGAAGCTTACCAGGTCTTGCCCTCATTAGGTAAGCCGGGGTACAGTTGGTGGAACCTACAGGGATGTGGTTGTATAGGTCCACCAGGTCGGGCAGCTTTTCAGGCCACAGACTACGTTCTTCCAGGGGCAATGTTTTCAGAAGATCTATCACCACCTGGTTCATTTTCTCACAAAGTCCATTAGTTTGCGGGTGATAGGGTGTTGTTCTTATCTTCCGGCAGCCATACAGGGTGCAGAACTCCTGGAAGACTTCCGCTTCAAAGGCAGGTCCCTGGTCCGTCAGCACCTGCTCCGGGTATCCGTGCGGACGGCAGAAGTGCTGCTGGAAGGCTCTAGCTGCTGTTTGAGCCGTTAAGTCCTTGACGGGGACGACAACCAAGAACCGGGAGTAGTGATCCACGATGGTTAACGCGTAGACGTAGCCACTTCTGCTTGGGGTCAGTTTTACATGATCCAAGGCTACCAGTTCCAATGGCTGTCTGGTGATGATGGACTTCAGGGGAGTCTTCTGGCTGGCACGGTCCCTCGTTCTTAGGTTGCATGGGCCACAGTCTCTGCACCACCTCTCGATGGTTCCTCTCATGCCTACCCAATGGAACCGCCCGCGCAGCAGGAACTCCAGCTTCTTCCATCCGAAGTGTCCAGCTCCGTCGTGGTATGCCTCCATCACCATAGCTGCGTCTCTTCTTGGCACCACTACTTGCCAGATTAGTTCATGCGTCCGGGAGTTAACCATTCTGCGGCACAACTTCCCCTTGTAAAGGAACAGTCTGGCCGAGTCAGTATCTCCTTTACCAGTCGGACGGCAGGGTCACTGTCTTGCGTCTCCGCCCAGTTGTAATGAGGTAATGGGTTGAACGTAGCGGATTGCTTACTCCTTACACGGTGGGAATACTGGATAGTCCCATGACGGTGGAACGCGGGGAGTTCAACTTCTTCCAGTTCCTCTGAATCTTCCCCTACGTCCGGTAGGTTCGGCATCCTGGACAGGGCGTCCGCGTTGGTATTGGAGCGTCCTGCCCGGTATTTGATTGTAAACTCATAGTTGGACAAGCGGGCCATCCATCTCTGCTCTAGGGCACCGAGTCTTGCAGTGTCCAGGTGTGTCAACGGGTTGTTATCCGTGTACACGGTGAACCGGGAAGCAGCGAGGTAGTGCTTAAAGCGTTCGGTGACTGCCCACACCACTGCCAGGAACTCTAGCTTAAATGAGCTGTAATTCTCAGGGTTTCTTTCGGTGGGTCGCAGTTTTCGGCTGGCGTAAGCAATTACCCGTTCCTTCCCCTGCTGGATCTGGGACAGTACGGCTCCTAGCCCGATGTTACTGGCGTCGGTGTAGAGGATAAAGGGCTGGCTATAATCAGGGTACGTCAGGATTTCATCCCCCGTGAGGGCCATCTTCAGCTGGCGGAAGGACTCTTCTTCCAGCTTCTCCCATCTGAAGGGTGGCTTCTGGTTCTTGGCCTTCCTGGACTGGCCTATCAGGAGGTCCTGCATAGGAGCTGCCTTTTTGGTGAAACCGGGAATGAACCTTCGGTAGTAGCCTACCAACCCGAGGAACTGCCTCACTTCCTTTACGCTGGAGGGGCTTGGCCATTCCTTAATTGCGGTGATCTTATCAGGGTCGGGAGCCACTCCGTCAGCACTCACCACGTGTCCCAGGTACTGCACCTTTGGCTTCAGGAGGTGACACTTGGAGGGTTTCACCTTTAGGCCGTAACTTGCCAGAGCTTCGAACACTTCCGCCAGGTGTTTCAGGTGGTCCTCGTAGGTCTTGGAATAGACGATGACATCGTCCAGGTATAACAGGACCGTCTCAAAGTTTCGGTGTCCCAGACAGCATTCCATCAATCGCTGGAAGGTTCCTGGTGCGTTGCAGAGTCCGAACGGCATGCAGGTAAACTCGCTAAGTCCCATCGGGGTGGTGAATGCGGTCTTCTCCCGGTCCGCCTCTGCTACAGGAACCTGCCAGTACCCGCTAGTGAGATCCAAGGTGGAGAAGAAGTTAGCAGATTTTAAAGCAGCCAAAGACTCCTCTATTCTTGGTAAGGGGTATGCATCTTTGTGTGTGATACGGTTAATTTTCCGGTAATCTACACACATTCTCATGGTGTTGTCTTTCTTTTTGACCAAGACTAGTGGAGCTGCCCAGGGGCTACAGCTATCCCTGATTACCCCAGCCTCCTTCATGTCTCTAAGCATCCCCTTGGCGTGTTGGTAGTGTGCAGGGGGTACGGGTCGGTATCTCTCCTTTATGGGAGGATGGTCTCCCGTGGGGATGTGGTGTTCTACCCCCTTGACTCGCCCGAAGTCTAACGGGTGTTTACTAAACACTCTCTCGTACTCTCGAACCACCCGGTAGACTCCCTGTTTCTGGTGGGAGGGAGTGGAGTCAGTACCCAAATGTAGTTGCTGACACCAATCCTCCATTATTTTCGTAGAGCCGTTACCTTCCTCCGGGTGAGATGGAGGCAAGGGTTCCACAGACTGTATAGAATTTTGGTTGATAGTATATAATTTGGCTAGCGTAGCATACCGGGGCAGGTATACTTCCCTTTTCCCGATATTTATTATACGAACGGGCACCCTCCCATGGCGTACATCAACTACCCCCCGTGCTGTCAAAATGGTGGGCCTACTGTCTGAGTAGACTGGTTCTACCATGGCCTGGTAATCTCTACCTCTCAGACCAATAGCTGCCCGGCACCAAATCATCATTTCACTTTTCGGGGGCATGGCAATAGAGAAAGGGTCACACATTCTTACGCTACCAATCTCACCACCGGAGAGTTCCACCTGTTGCCGTCGCATCAGTGCCCGGATCTCTTTCTGGAGCACTCGCTGCTGGCCGGAGCTAGCGTTCTTGGCAACCTGCTGTAAAATGAAAATCACCTCTGCAAGACAATTTTCAATCACATTAGTTCCTAGAGTTATCTTTGGGTGACTCTCGCGCTTGTCAATGTCTACAATGATCAGTCCCAGTGCTGCCAGTTCGACTCTACCGATTTTAATGGTCATTTCTTTAAATCCGATCAGTGGCACGGGCTGACCATTACTGGCGATGATACTCAAGTCGTCGTCTGGATAGCGGGTTATATCCGAGTCATTCCAGTACTGCTTGAAGAGCACGTACGGGATGGTGGTGACCTGTGACCCGGTGTCCAGTAGGGCACTCATAGGGATGCCATCCAGTACCACAGGCAAGACTGGACGTCCTCCCACATATTTGTCGCGCCAGTTCGATGGGCCTGGTGATCTTTTTCCTGGGGGTTGGCCCTCTACCCCAGGTTGTGCCAGTTTAAAGGACAGTACCTTGCCATATGTCCGGGTTGATTACAGCGGTGGCAGATGGGTTGTCCGTCCTCGTTGTACCGGTCGCTGGGTCTTCCTCTGGCCGGTGGGGTCCTCCTTGGTCGACGCCACGGGATGTCCTCCGGTCCGGATGCCAGCTGGATCTTCCCTGGAGTGGAAACCTGTAAAGACTGCACAGTTCGGGTTAGCGCAGCAACGCTTTTAGCTAGCTCTTGGACCTGATGGTGCAGGTCCGGAGCCGGGTCATTGTTCAAAGCCTGCGCATCAGCCCCCACAGGCCCTGCCGACAAGGGCGCCGCCTCCTGGTGGTAAGTGATAGCTGGGCGCCTGTGGGTCACAACGCCACCCGGTGTCGGTTCTCGGAGCACCCGGATGGCTCTGTTCTTGAACTGTGCAAAGTCTAGATGAGGATCCTGTAAGGCTATGGCCCGCAACTGGGTTCGGTGGACATTGCAATATAGTCCCTCTATAAATTGCTCGGTCAACAGCCTGTCCTCGTTTCCCACGCTGTCAGGGTCGGTCTGCTTAATGGCTCTCAGGGCCTCTTGTAGGTTTAGTGCATAGTCCCTTATACTCTCATGTGCTCGCTGCTTGCACCCATAGAATCTAAGCTTAATTTCGGCTGAGGTGCGGGTATCAAAGGTGTCCCTCAGCCGAGTTAGTATCCCTGCGACAGTCCTCCTCCCAGGTGGCCAGGACTTTACCTCCCTTTGGGCTGCCCCGGTTAGTTGGGCCACCAGGATGCTCACTTTTTGCTCTTCTGTGAGGGGGTACACCTGGAAGAGGCTATCCAGCTTTTCTTTAAAGTCATTCAGGGTATGTGACTCCCCTGAGTACTGGGGAAGCCAGGCTGCTCCCGGGATATAGGGCATGGTGAAAGGCATGACTGCAGCAGCGGTGGCGCTGGCGGGGGTTGAGGCAGTGAAGCTCTCCTCCGTATCCGACATCTTTCTCCCCCCCTAGTGGACCGTGGCCTACCTTGCGATGATCCTCTTCCGTAGGCCGCGGCTCCGCAGTGGATCATCAGGGTTGAGGACCTTCCGTCGCGCTCCTGTGACGTCGGCGTCTGCTGGGCTCCTTCCAGGACCTTACGCAACGTCCGGACGTGAGGCGGGGCTTCAGTTCTCGCGCGCTTTCGGAGTCCACGCCCCTCTTCTTCCCGCGCGGCGTCTTCAAGATGGCGTCCAACGGCGGGAAAACTCCACGGATGGCGGGAAGAAGGCAGAAGATGGCGCCGGATGGCGGGGAAACTTCGCGGATGGCGGGAAGAAGGTAGAAGATGGCGCCGGATGGCGGGAATCTTCACCACTGGTAAGTTTGAACAGTCTTTTTCAGGCACGCAGTACCCGGTGGTTGCGGGCACGAAATCCTGCCGACTACGCCAAAAGTTGACGCGCCCCTGGGCCTACTTGGTGTAGCGTTGCGCACGCGGGGACTACCCGGAGCCGGGCCTGTTGGGGGTAGTAGTCTCGTGGCGGTGACCCGGTCCGTGCCCAGGGAGTCAAACTGTGTGGCTGAGTATTAGCAGTAGATGTTGGACGACTACGCCACCCGTTGAATGCAGATATGGAGCTGCCGCTGCAGGGCAGACCGCTGAGGCCAGTGGAAGGATTGTGCAGCGTGGATGGTATAACCCCCAACGGGAGGGGTATGGCCTCAGGGCAGCCGACGTGGATGATGGGGGTAGCAGGAACCACTCAGAGACGATGCGGTGTAGTTCAGGGTCTTTACTGGTGATAAAGATAGACCCTCCCGGAGTACTGGCTAGCGATCGGGGCCTGGTCAGTCTTTGAGCAGATGGGATTTCCCCTGGCCAGGCGGAGTTGTAGGCCTCCCCAACTAATTGTACTCTTCTGGCTACCTTGCTAGAGGCGGGTAAAAGTAGCCCACGTCCCTGAGTGTACCGTGTGGTGCTCACCCGTATGGTCGGTGACTCAGGGCCTCCTAGTGGCTTCCGCTCCACGACGGCGGTGCTGGTCCCACGCGTGTGACCGTGCCTTCGGGTTTCTTGGCCAGAGGACCTGAAATCCCCTGCCGGTCGGTTTCTGCTGCTGGGTAAGGATTAGTCCCCACAGCCTCGGACTCCGGGTCCGGTGGTAACTCTTCAATCAGGGCGAGCTCTACAGCTGCCAGCCCCTGATTCCTTTTAGCACGACTTCCCCAGAGCTCCTGATCTCTCTTTCCTATAGCTGCTTCTCCTCTTCTTAACTCACTAACCCTGCCTCAGCCCCAGTTTTATATAGGGGAAGTTCTTCACCTCCCAGGACTGGGCAGGAGGTGTGGCATGCATAGGATTCCTGACCAAGAGACCTCCCACCTGCTCTCAGACATAATATTGCTATTACTGTGGAAACCAGACCCCTGGGGTGCCACATTTGCACAAAAAAACAATGGATGGGAACCGAGCAGAGCTGAGTGGCCAAACTGTGGTATTAGGCCAAAACTATTGGCTGGGTTAGATGCAGAAAAAAATTATATTCGATTTGCAACCTGATGGAGGTCAGTATAGATGGACTAATAGAACAAGTCCCACACACAGCTAGAAGCCCAAATATTTTTTCAGAGGTAGATGCAGAAAAAAAATATATTCAGTTTGCAACCTGATGGAGGTCAGTATAGATGGACTAATAGAGAAAGTCCCACACACTGCTAGAAGGCCAAATATTTTTTCAGAGCTAGATGCAGACAAAAAATTATTTTGAATTTGCAACCTGATGGAGGTCAGTATAGGTGGACTAATAGAACAAGTCCCACACACTGCTAGAAGGCCAAATATTTTTTCAGAGCTAGATGCAGAAAAAAATTATATTCAGTTTGCAACCTGATGGAGGTCAGTATAGATGGACTAATAGAACAAGTCCCACACACAGCTAGAAGCCCAAATATTTTTTCAGAGGTAGATGCAGAAAAAAATTATATTCAGTTTGCAACCTGATGGAGGTCTGTATAGATGGATTAATATAACAAGTCCCACACACAGCTAGAAGCCCAATATTTTTTCAGAGGTAGATGCAGATAAAAATTATTTTTAATTTGCAACCTGATGGAGGTCAGTATAGATGGACTAATAGAGAAAGTCCCACACACTACTAGAAGGCCAAATATTTTTTCAGAGCTAGATGCAGAAAAAAATTATATTCAGTTTGCAACCTGATGGAGGTCAGTATAGATCAGGGGTCTCAAACACGCGGCCCGCGGGCCGCATGCGGCCCCTGAGGCTGCTTTATGCGGCCCGCAGGCACAGACCCCTTGACGATCCCGACCTGGTCCAGGAGGAGCCGCCGCCAGCAGCGCTGAATTGCCGCACAGAGACTGTTTCCCAGCACTGCATTTCCAATGCCAGCCGCCGGCCAATCAGAGGCCAGCAGCTGATATCTGCGTGTCGGCGCAGCGAGTATGACGTCATTGCCATATGCAGATGTCAGCTGCTGGCCTCTGATTGGCCGGCGGCTGACATTGAAAATGCTGTGCTGGGAGACAGTCTCTGTGCGGCAATGCAGCGCTGCTGTCGGCGGCTCCTCCTTGACCAGGTCGGGATCGTCAAGGGGTCGGACTCTGTGGTGCCTGCGGGCCACATCTGCAGGAAGGCCGCCGAGGGAACGGAGGACAGGTGAGAATCATCTTTTTTTTTTTCTATTTTATGTGTGTGAAGAACAGCACAGGGGGCACATAGCCACAAGAGGGGACCTGGATGGGGCACAGAGCCACAAGAGGGGACCTGGATGGGGCACATAACCTCAAGATGGGGACCTGGATGGGGCACATAGCCACAAGAGGGGACCTGGATGGGGCACATAGCCTCAAGATGGGGACCTGGATGGGGCACATAGCCACAAGATGGGGACCTGGATGGGGAACATTGCCACAGGATGGGGACCTGGATGGGGCACATAGCCCCAAGATGGGGACCTGGATGGGGCACATTAGTACAAGATGGGCGCCAGGATGGGGCACGTTGCCACAGGATGGGGACCTGGATGGGGCACATAGCCACAAGATGGGGACCTGGATCGGGCACAGAGCCACAAGATGGGGACCTGGATGGGGCACATTAGTACAAGATGGGCGCCAGGATGGGGAACGTTGCCACGTTGCCACAGGATGGGGACCTGGATGGGGCACATAGCCACAGGATGGGGACCTGGATGGGGCACATTAGTACAAGATGGGGACTTGGATGGGGAACATTACTACAAGATGTTTTCCATTATTACTATATGATGCTAATTGTAAGACAATATTACTGTATGTGGCCAATTGGGGGAAATAAAATTGTAAAAAAAATAAAAAATAAAATAAAGCATGAAAAAATATTGGGCACTAAAAATGCTGTTTTATATGTAAACTAAAGTAAACACAAAAAAGTGCACGTTTATTATCACCACATCCATAACGACCCAAGCCATAAAAAAATAAACACGGCAAAAATGTTCAAAAGGTGTATACAAAAAAAATGGTATCACTAAAAATGTCACATTGAACAAAGAATGCGGCCCCCCAAATTCAAATTTTTTCCATGTGCGGCCCATATACCCAGCCGAGTTTGAGACCCCTGGTATAGATGGACTAATAGAACAAGTCCCACACACAGCTAGAAGCCCAAATATTTTTTCAGAGGTAGATGCAGATAAAAATTATTTTTAATTTGCAACCTGATGGAGGTCAGTATAGATGGACTAATAGAGAAAGTCCCACACACTGCTAGAAGGCCAAATATTTTTTCAGAGCTAGATGCAGATAAAAATTATTTTTAATTTGCAACCTGATGGAGGTCAGTATAGATGGACAAATAGAGAAAGTCCCACACACTGCTAGAAGGCCAAATATTTTTGCAGAGCTAGATGCAGAAAAAAATTATATACAGTTTGCAACCTGATGGAGGTCTGTATAGATGGATTAATAGAACAAGTCCCACACACAGCTAGAAGCCCAATATTTTTTCAGAGGTAGATGCAGAAAAAAAATATATTCAGTTTGCAACCTGATGGAGGTCAGTATAGATGGACTAATAGAACAAGTCCCACACACAGCTAGAAGCCCAAATATTTTTTCAGAGGTAGATGCAGAAAAAAAATATATTCAGTTTGCAACCTGATGGAGGTCAGTATAGATGGACTAATAGAGAAAGTCCCACACACTGCTAGAAGACCAAATATTTTTTCAGAGCTAGATGCAGAAAAAAAAATTATTTTGAATTTGCAACCTGATGGAGGTCAGTATAGGTGGACTAATAGAACAAGTCCCACACACTGCTAGAAGGCCAAATATTTTTTCAGAGCTAGATGCAGAAAAAAATTATATTCAGTTTGCAACCTGATGGAGGTCAGTATAGATGGACTAATAGAACAAGTCCCACACACAGCTAGAAGCCCAAATATTTTTTCAGAGGTAGATGCAGAAAAAAATTATATTCAGTTTGCAACCTGATGGAGGTCTGTATAGATGGATTAATAGAACAAGTCCCACACACAGCTAGAAGCCCAATATTTTTTCAGAGGTAGATGCAGAAAAACAATTATTTTTAATTTGCAACCTGATGGAGGTCAGTATAGATGGACTAATAGAGAAAGTCCCACACACTGCTAGAAGGCCAAATATTTTTTCAGAGCTAGATGCAGAAAAAAATTATATTCAGTTTGCAACCTGATGGAGGTCAGTATAGATGGACTAATAGAACAAGTCCCACACACAGCTAGAAGCCCAAATATTTTTTCAGAGGTAGATGCAGATAAAAATTATTTTTATTTTGCAACCTGATGGAGGTCAGTATAGATGGACTAATAGAGAAAGTCCCACACACTGCTAGAAGGCCAAATATTTTTTCAGAGCTAGATGCAGATAAAAATTATTTTTAATTTGCAACCTGATGGAGGTCAGTATAGATGGACTAATAGAGAAAGTCCCACACACTGCTAGAAGGCCAAATATTTTTTCAGAGCTAGATGCAGATAAAAATTATTTTTAATTTGCAACCTGATGGAGGTCAGTATAGATGGACTAATAGAGAAAGTCCCACACACTGCTAGAAGGCCAAATATTTTTTCAGAGCTAGATGCAGAAAAAAATTATATTCAGTTTGCAACCTGATGGAGGTCAGTATAGATGGACTAATAGAACAAGTCAAACACACAGCTAGAAGCCCAAATATTTTTTCAGAGGTAGATGCAGATAAAAATTATTTTTAATTTGTAATCTGATGGAGGTCAGTATAGATGGACTAATAGAGAAAGTCCCACACACTGCTAGAAGGCCAAATATTTTTTCAGAACTTGATGCAGATAAAAATTATTTTTAATTTGCAACCTGATGGAGGTCAGTATAGCTGGACTAATAGAGAAAGTCCCACACACTACTAGAAGGCCAAATATTTTTTCAGAGCTAGATGCAGAAAAAAATTATATTCAGTTTGCAACCTGATGGAGGTCTGTATAGATGGATTAATAGAACAAGTCCCACACACAGCTAGAAGCCCAATATTTTTTCAGAGGTAGATGCAGAAAAAAAATATATTCAGTTTGCAACCTGATGGAGGTCTGTATAGATGGATTAATAGAACAAGTCCCACACACAGCTAGAAGCCCAATATTTTTTCAGAGGTAGATGCAGAAAAAATATATATTCAGTTTGCAACCTGATGGAGGTCAGTATAGATGGACTAATAGAGAAAGTCCCACACACTGCTAGAAGGCCAAATATTTTTTCAGAGCTAGATGCAGAAAAAAATTATATTCAGTTTGCAACCTGATGGAGGTCAGTATAGATGGACTAATAGAACAAGTCCCACACACAGCTAGAAGCCCAAATATTTTTTCAGAGGTAGATGCAGATAAAAATTATTTTTAATTTGCAACCTGATGGAGGTCAGTATAGATGGACTAATAGAGAAAGTCCCACACACTGCTAGAAGGCCAAATATTTTTTCAGAGCTAGATGCAGATAAAAATTATTTTTAATTTGCAACCTGATGGAGGTCAGTATAGATGGACTAATAGAGAAAGTCCCACACACTACTAGAAGGCCAAATATTTTTTCAGAGCTAGATGCAGAAAAAAATTATATTCAGTTTGCAACCTGATGGAGGTCAGTATAGATGGACTAATAGAACAAGTCCCACACACAGCTAGAAGCCCAAATATTTTTTCAGAGCTAGATGCAGATAAAAATTATTTTTAATTTGCAACCTGATGGAGGTCAGTATAGATGGACTAATAGAGAAAGTCCCACACACTGCTAGAAGGCCAAATATTTTTTCAGAGCTAGATGCAGATAAAAATTATTTTTAATTTGCAACCTGATGGAGGTCAGTATAGATGGACTAATATAGAAATTCCCACACACTGCTAGAAGGCCAAATATTTTTTCAGAGCTAAATGCAGAAAAAAATTATATTCAGTTTGCAACCTGATGGAGGTCAGTATAGATGGACTAATAGAACAAGTCCCACACACAGCTAGAAGCCCAAATATTTTTTCAGAGCTAGATGCAGAATAAAATTATATTCAGTTTGCAACCTGATGGAGGTCAGTATAGATGGACTAATAGAACAAGTCCCACACACTGCTAGAAGCCCAAATATTTTTTCAGAGCTAGATGCAGAAAAAAATCATATTCAATTTGTAACCTGATGGAGGTCAGTATAGATGGACTAATAGAATGATGCTATGCCCAAAAGATTTTACTTCACTAGGTGCAGTAAAAAAATTGATATTCTATACACAGGTGGTATATCTTGCAACACAGATAGGCTACTCCACTGACTAACACACTCTGCAATAGGCCAAAAAGGATTAGCTTTGCCAGTTTCAGCCAAATGCTGTGAAAAAAACTTGCACAGCACTGGCACAGACCTGCCTGGCAAAAACTGATAGGAACTGATGTAACCTAGTCCTGAAAAGGACTGCAATTACAATTAGTCTTTACTCCCACAATCTATCTATTTAAGAGCACAGACCTGCCTGATAAAAGTCGTAGGAAATGCTGTAACCTAGTCCTTAAAAGGACTGCAATCACAACTATTCCCTACTCCCAAGCTATCTGTAGATTTGTGCGAAAATTGGCTTGATATTAACAAGGTATAGCACACACAGCAACAGCGGTGCCATCTAACACGCAGCTGCAGCAGTGAGAAAATGGTGGCGACGGGGAAAATGGCTTGGTCTTATAGGGCAAGGACATGTGACATACACTGCCAATGACACATGCCCTTGCTTGTGTGAAAAACAGCAGTTCGCTCCGTGTGTGCGCTGCTGATAGGCTGACAGACTGCACCTCCCCACTGCAAATGCGGGAAAGAGAAAAAAAAATGGAGATCTTCATTATTCCTGCAGAGATCCATCCCCTGCCCCTCCCCACACCCCGCTGTACACTCAAACTGCGTATTAACATTAATTTTCATCATTACTGAGAAAAATCCAGTTATGATTTTGGTGCACGAACAGTTATCGAACGTAACCTCGAACAGCCGAATTTTTCTCAAATCGTTCGTGTTCGCCGAACGGCTCGAACACCGCCCAAAGCAGCTCGAATTTGAGATTGGCGAACAGTTCGAGTAGAACAACGCTCATCTCTAATGATGACGCTAATTATGGCATCGTCGCCGCTCACCATCTTGGTGGAATCCTCAAAGTTTTGGAGGATGGTACATATGTCTGACATCCATGTCCACTCCTGAGGTCTTATGTGTGGAGTCTGAACTGAATACCGACGGCCTTGTTGATGCTGGTACTCAACAACTGCCCTCTTCTGCTCACAAATCCTTCTCAACATCTGCAGTGTAGAGTTACAACGTGTGGGAACATCACACACCAATCTGTGAGCTGGAAGCTGCAAACACTGCTGAAACATGGCAAGGGCGGCGGAAGCTGTAGCTGACTTTCTAAAATGGGCACACAGGTGACATACTTTGACAAGCAGATCCGGAAGCTCTGGGTAGGATTTGAGAAACCACTGAACCACGAGGTTAAGCACATGAGCCAGGCATGGTAAGTGTGTGAGCTTGCCTCGCCTCAGAGCTGCCACCAGGTTCGGGCCATTGTCACACACAACCATGCCTGGCTGTAGGTTCAGCGGTGTGAGCCACAGATCTGCCTGCTCTTT
This sequence comes from Phyllobates terribilis, assembly GCF_046119375.1. NCBI lineage: Eukaryota > Metazoa > Chordata > Amphibia > Anura > Dendrobatidae > Phyllobates > Phyllobates terribilis. Next base: position 208,820,446 of record NW_027362769.1, on the reverse strand, counting down.
CAGAGCTGTCCACAACTCTTCAGCATTGTGCGGTTTGTCACCTTAGCATATTAGCTTCAGCTCAGCCTGTTGCTGCTTGGCCGAGGCAGTGCTGCAGTGCTTCCAGCTTGTGACTGATGTGGTCATTTCGAAGATGGAGGCTGAAGAGGGGGAGGAGGCTGAGGAGGATGAGGTGCAGGAGCTGTAGACCTTGGGGGCAACCCTGATTGACCTAGGGCCCGCAATCATTGGCGTCGGTAGGACGTGTTCCGTCCCAAGGTCCAACTGGGTCCCGGCTTCCACTATGTTAACCCAATGTGCCATCAGCGAGATGTACCATCCCTGCCCACAAGCACTTATCCACATGTCCGTGGTTAGGTGGACTTCGCCGGTAACTGCGATGTTGAGGGCACGGCTAATGTTTTGGGACATATGCTTGTGTAACGTGGGGACACCGAGAGAAATAGTGGCGGCTGGGGACTGAGTACTGTGGGACGGCCGCCGCCATCAGGTTGCGGAATGCTTCAGTCTCCACAAACCTAAAAGGCAACATTCGAGCGCAAGCAGTCGTGAAATGTGAGACTTTAGTAGTGTGGCCTATGGGGCGTTGGCTGCATATTTGAGCTTGCGTTCCAAGGACTGGGGTATGGACAACTGAACGCTGCGCTGGGAAAAGGACGTGGACATGCTTCCTGATGCTGCTAGTTGAGAGTGCGCAATGACAGGTGTAGGGCAGGAGGCATCTTCGCATGCACCATGGACAGGAGATTGGCATGCATGCACAACAGTGGAAGAAGCAATGGTGCCACCTGCAGATACAGTTCCTGGACCCTGGGGTTTCGCCCACAAAGTTGGGTGCTTTGCTGTCATGTGCCTGATCATGCTGGTGGTGGTCAGGCTGGTCGTTTTGCCACCCCTCCTAATGCTGGCCTTCTGTCTGTGGCCACCACATTGCTTCTTCCTGCCTGTTGTAGTGCTCTGCCTCCCTCCCCCTGTGTGCTGCTGTCCTCGCTCTGCATATCCTCCTGCCAGGTTGGGTCAGTTACTATATCATCCACCACCTCGTGTTCCACTTCCGCACCCTGGTCCTCCTCCTGACTTTATGACAATTGTGTCTCATCATCGTCCACCTCTTGTGATACTTTCCCACCGTCGCCTTCGTGTGACCGTGGCTGCTCAAATATTTGGGCATCACTACATGCGATCTCCTCTTACCCCGCTTCAAGTGGACCGGGCGAGAGGCCTGAATCTATAAATGGAAAAGTGAACAGCTCTTCAGAGTGTCCAAGTGTGGGCTCAGTTGTCTCCGGTCACTCGGCATGGTGGGAGGAAGGAGGATCAGCGTGAGGAATATGCGGTCCGGACTCATGGCTACTGAGACTTGACCGTGTGGAAGACAGGGTGGTGGTGGTGACTAAGTGACTGGAAGCATTATGCGTTATCCAACCAACAACCTTTTTACATTGCTCTGGGTTCAATAGTGGTGTGCTGCGGTCCCCTAGGAATTGGGACAGGAAGGTCAGGCGAGAAGATGTGGTTGTTTGTTTTGGCACAATTTCAGAGTTTTAAATACCTGGCCTGTAGGTAGCTAGTTTGAACAGCAAACTGGTGTGAATTGCTTCACTGACAAACTGAAGAAATATTTATTGGAGGCCAGAAATGATTATTTAGCTACAAACTGCTTAAACTTACGGCAGTATTGACTTATAACCTCAGTATTAACAATATAGATCAGCCAAGAGGAAAACTCTTAAAATATAACCTTTATTAAATCCTTAAAATAATTTTTATACCTCCAATGTCCAATGTAAACTGCACATACACCCCTATTGCATCACAGACAAGCCCCTCATACAATAGATGGAGCCAGCAAAAAATATACTCCAACCTTGTTAAGGACACAGTATATGAAAGCAGGACACTATGCAAACCTCTTATATAACATATTGGAAGGAACCAGTAATATGTAATATTTATCCCATCTGGTCCATATAAAACTTAAACATAGTGATATAAAACTTTTAACAATATGTGTGGATCTCACCCATTCTCTTATCCGTGGGCATCCTCCAGGGTTTTTCTCTCCAGTTCAATTGTCTCCCATCATTGAGGATAAATCTAACCTGTCGTGCCCCTGGTAATTGCTCCCGCCCTAACAAGGGCAGTACCCAAGTGTATCTATTACCCCACAAAATGCCTCCCGACGTGTTTCTTCCTCCTCAAAAAGGATTCATCAGGGGAGTGTAACTCGTATCTTGGGGAGCACTACAAAAAAGTGACTAAGTGCTATAAAGTGCTATGTGGTTTAAAAATATCGTCTAATGGACCTCACAATGGTGAGCGTCCATTTTTGTGGTACAGAGTGCTGTTACCACCTTCAAAAGTGCAAATATACAAAGAGAAAAGGGGGACTCCACACCTATCATCTCTGTTTAAATATACTCCTTTTCCCTCTGTTATGATCTGCAACAAGTACTAAGGAAAGAAAGGGGAAAGCTGTCCCTACAGTAAGACTAAGCTGAATCTCTACGATGTAGCGGACTGCCTGTTCCTTGTGAACAGACCCGCCTTAGTCCTCGGCTAGTCTGAACGAAGACCTATAGAAATAAGGGAGGGGTCCCTAAAAGTACAAAGGACTGGGACAAAAATGGGACACCTCCCAAACAGAAGTTGTTGCAGAACACAAAAGACAAACTGACAAAAAGTACTAGAGGTCCAAGAGGACCAAGCGAACAGACAGAGATAGGCACCGTAGCACCAGGCTAGCAAAACAGTCAAACAACACTGAAGTCCAGCACAACGAGAAGGGCGGAGGTGGAATATAAAGGCAGATCGTCACGTGACCGCAAAGCACAACATAGAAAAAATTAACAGGAAGGTTCTAACAGTACCCCCTCTTTTATGAGGATCCTCCGGATCCTCCAGGCCCAGGCCTATCCGGAAACCTCCTGTGGAAAGCTTTAACAAGCCTAGGAGCAGAGACATCATCCGTCCTTACCCAGGAGTTGTCTTCGGGACCGAAACCCTTCCAGGAGACAAGATACTGTAATCTCCCTCTATGCCATCTAGAATTCAAGATACACGAAATTTCAAATTCGCCGTCTTCCACCACAGGAGGAACTGTGACAGTGGCATCCCTATCAGATACGTCAGCCTTTTTCAACAATGAAACATGAAACACAGGATTAATCTTCCAGGAAGTAGGGACATCCAACCTAACAGCAGATGGGTTAACAACCTGAAGCATTTTAAATGGACCCACAAACTTAGGACCCAGTTTTTTAGAGGGAATCCTCAACCGCAGGTTCTTCGAGGACAACCAAACCATGTCACCCACAGTAAACAAAACCTCTTTACGTTTCCTGTCAAAATGCTTCTTGGACTTCTTGTTAGCCTCTTGAATGTTGCAACGTACATTAGTCCAAACTCTCTCCAAATCACCGTAAAAATTCTCCTCCTCCGGCACTGTCGACCCCAATTTGGAGAATGAACCAAAAGACGGATGTCTCCCAGTACTACAAAAAAAAGAAGAACACCCAGCAGAGGAGGATGTAAGAGCAAATTCTGCGAGAGGCAGAAACTCAGACCACACCTCTTGATTGTCAGCCACAAAACAGCGCAAAAACTGTTCAACATCCTGGTTCTTTCTATCAGTCTGTCCATTAGACTCAGGATGATAACCAGACGAAAATGACAAATGGACTCCCAACCTGTCACAAAAAGCACGCCAAAAGCGAGCCACAAACTGAGGTCCTCTATCAGAAACCATATCCGTGGGAACGCCATGGAGCTTGACAATCTCCTTAGCAAACACCTTAGCGAGTGTTTTGACGCAGGGCAACTTAATGAATGGAACCAAATGACACATCTTACTAAAATGGTCCACGACCACCCAGATGACAGTAAAACCCTCGGACACAGGAAGATCAGTAATAAAATCCATTGAGAGATGCGTCCAAGGCGCACTAGGAACCTCCAGAGGGTAAAGCAACCCTGCAGCAGGAGTATGTGAAGCCTTTGACCTATCACACACAGTACACTGACGCACCCACTTGATGACTTCCTTCTGCCATCCAGGCCACCAAAAACTGTGACTGATAAGTCTCTTAGTCTCTGAAATTCCTGGATGACCTGCCAATCGAGACTCATGACATTCCACAAACAAATCCCTCCTAAAGGCTATAGGCACGAACAACCTCCCATGGGGAGTGTTAGATGAAGCATCATCTTGAGCTTTCAGAATCCCATTCTCCAACACGGAGTCCAATGCCACCACCACAACTCATTTCTGTAAAATGCTCTCCTCCTTCTTGGCACCGACCGTAGGAGAGAAGCTGCGAGATAAAGCATTGGCTTTAACATTCTTAGTACCAGGGATATAGGTAACAGAAAAATGAAACCGAGAAAAAAAAAGTGCCCACCTAGCTTGACGGGCATTCAAGCGCTTGGCAGCATCCAGATAGATCAAATTCTTATGATCTGTGAAAACCTGAATAGGAAATCTAGCGCCTTCCAAAAAATGACGCCAATGTTCAAACGCAAGTTTAATAGCCAGCAATTCCCGATTTCCAACATCATAATTTAGTTCGGTTTCCGAAATTTTTTTCGAAAAGAAGGCACAAGGATGTACTCCACCCTTGTTCTCCTGAGACAAAACTGCTCTGCCCCCTACCGATGAAGCATCGACCTCGACCAAAAAAGGCTTGGTCTCATCAGGCTGCATAAGGATAGGGGCAGAACTGAACCTCTCTTTGAGATACTCAAACGCTTCAATGGCCTCAGTAGTCCACTGGGCCGTATTCGCACCTTTCCTGGTGAGATCGGTTAGAGGTTTAACAATTACAGAAAAATTCTTAATGAATTTCCTGTAATAATTGGCAAAACCCAAAAATCTCTGTATAGATTTCAAACCAACAGGCCTAGGCCATTCCTGCACAGCCTGAACCTTCACAGGGTCCATCTCAAAGCCCTCGCTGGAGACAATGTAGCCCAAAAAACTGATTTTCTGCACAGCGACCTCACATTTCTCCAGCTTAGCAAAGAGTGAATTATCACTCAATAACTGCAAAACTTCACGTACACTCTGCCAATGGGACTCTAGATCTGGTGAGTAAATCAAAATGTCATCCAAATACAAAACCACATTCTTACCAATCAAAGGTCTGAGGATGTCATTAATAAGGTTCTGAAAAAATGCAGGTGCATTGGTAAGACCAAAAGGCATCACCAGATTCTCAAAATGACCTACCGGAGTGTTAAAAGCAGTTTTCCATTCATCACCCTCCTTCACTCGTAACAAATTGTATGCCCCCCGGAGATCAATTTTGGAGAACCACTTGGCCCCCACTAACTGGTTAAACAAGTCAGGAATTAAAGGCAATGGATAGGAATTACGTACGGTAATCTTATTAATTTCACAAAAATCCAGACATGGACGTAAACCGCCGTCCTTTTTTTTAACAAAGAAAAATCCAACTGCCACAGGTGACTTAGAAGGTCTAATGTGACCAGCAGCCAAGCTAGTCTGTATGTACTCCTCCAAGGCCTTTCTTTCAGGGATAGTCAGATTAAACAAGCGACTCTTGGGAAGAGTAGCTCCAGGAACAAACTCAATGGCGCAATCATAATCCCTATGAGGCGGTAAAACTTGCGACTCCTCCTCCGAAAAAACCCTCCAAAAATCTTGAATAGGTACCGGTAATTCCCCTTTTTACACAGCCGCAATGCGACCATTAGAACATTTATCATAGCACTTCGGGCTCCAAGACATTAGTAGACCAGTCCAGTAAAGGATTGTGCAGTTTTAACAAAGGCAAACCTAAAACAATTGGAGAGGGCAAATTGTCCAAAACAACCAAGTCCAAAATTTCTTGATGAACTCCATTGATAGTGAGGGGAAATACAGCAGTCTTGTGACTAATACATTTCAAAGGAGTGTTATCAATTGCAATCACAGAAATAGGTGATGATAAAGGTTTGGCTTTCAATTTAAGGTTTTCCAAAAACCCTTTATCAATCACATTAAGTGTTGAACCACAATCCAAAAATACCTGAAATTCAATCAAATCTCCCTGCAAAGTAGTACTCCCAGAAAGAAATACTTCTGCAGAGCGTAAACAAGCTATACGGGCGTAACTGACCTTTTTTTTCTCTTTACATAAACGACGCTCACAATACTTAATCAAATGGTCAGCTTTACCACAATAAAGACACAAACCCTCGATAAACCTTGGGTCTCTTTCCTGAGAGCAGAGTGACATCGCCCCAACCTCCATCGGTTCTCGGCCATCAGAGCAGATTTTCAGGGGACTAGGACCTGATGTTACAGGAGTTTTTACTTCATTGAGCCTGCAACTCAGTCTCCTGTCAATAGGATCAGCTAACTGCATAGCATCCTGCACAGTCTCAGGTGCAGGCAATGCAATTAGCAAATCCTTAACCCTTTCACTCAGAGGAGCAAGAAATAAACATCTCAGCACCGGATTATTCCACTTAACTTCTGAAGCCCACCTTCTAAAGTGTGTGCAATAAATTTCAACATCATCTGACCCCTGATTCAAACATCTAAGTTCTGATTCAGCAGATGATATTCGATCAGGATCGTCATATAATAGCCCCATAGCAGAAAAAAATTCTTCAACAGACCTTAAACACGGATCATTAAGCTGGAGAGAAAAGGCCCACCCCTGTGGTTCATTGCGCAAAAGTGACATAATAAAACCAATGTGCTGTGATTCATTCCCTGAGGACCTTGGTCTCAAATGAAAATATAACAAACAAGCATTTTTAAAGGAAAAAAAATCTTGCTGCTTACCATAAAAAACATCAGGCAGTCCTATCTTGGGTTCGACAAAATGCGCTCCAGGACAGCTACTCACGTGTTGCTGAAGTTCGGCCACCTCCAGAGACAATCCCTGCAGGCATTGAGCCAGAACCTGGATGGAAACCATACTGATCCCCGGATTTCTTTCCTTTTAGTTTTTTTGGGCTGGACTTACTGTTATGATCTGCAACAAGTACTAAGGAAAGTAAGGGGAAAGCTGTCCCTACAGTAAGACTAAGCTGAATCCCTATGATTTAGCAGGCTGCCTGTTCCTTGTGAACAGACCCGCCTCAGTCCTCGGCTAGTCTGAACGAAGACCTATAGAAATAAGGGAGGGGTCCCTAAAAGTACTAAGGACTGGGACAAAAATGGGACACCTCCTAAACAGAAGTTGTTGCAGAACACAAAAGACAAACTGACAAAAAGTACTGGAGGTCCAAGAGGACCAAGCGAACAGACAGAGATAGGCACCGAAGCACCAGGCTAGCAAAACAGTTAAAGAACACTGAAGTCCAGCACAGCCAGAAGGGCGGAGCTGGAATATAAAGGCAGATCGTCACGTGACCGCAAAACACAAGATAAAAAAAACTAACAGGAGGGTTCTAACACCCTCCATTTCTGGGCATCCCATGTCACTTCCGGGGTGGGGCTTAGTTTGTTTTATCATTATCATGAATTAACAACCTTTTTATTACAAAATATTACCTTCGCTTTTCTTAGGTAATGAATTTTATTTTCATAAGGATCTAGTTCCCTCTCTATTTTTAGATAATATCGCGATGGCTTCCCATTTCTCACTAAAGAATGCCCATGTGATCCTTTCCCTCCTATTGTGTCCATGTCTTGGGGTGACCAGCCTCCCACGTGTCAGAATGTGGGGGGTCATCATATAATTATTTATATCATTTATGGCGTCCATTGTATGCCTCTCTCTCCCCAGCGTTTGGAACGCATCTGCCATTTCCGGACGCCTGGAACGCAAGCCCTCCACGTCATTTCCGGGCGTCCTGCATATGCGCTTACCGCGTCACTTCCAGGCGTCTGGACCGCAAATACCCATGTGACCTTAACTGTTTCTGGGCACATGGAACTATGCATTCCCACGTCAGCCCGGAGAGCACACTTCTCATAGCGCTTCTAGGAGTCTGGACCGCAAGCATCTTTTGGACATTCACTGTGCATGTCATTGACCTCATTTCCGCCTCAGCGGATGATCTGATGTATTCTTGTACAGATTCCATCCAAAAGAAGAAGGAACATTTTATAGAGAACCAACTTTACATCACCTGTCTCCCTTTTCTTACTAATTGTTACTTTACGTTACCCTCCTTTATTGTATCTGGAGGGATCCATCGGCGTCACCTTATTTCTAAAAGCATTGGGAAACTTTTAATATTAGATCTCTGTCCTGGCACTGAATCCAATTCTTTTTAAATAATGATCCCATGATTTTCATTTATAAGATCGGCCAGTACAAAAGATTGTTACCCCAAACTCGCACATCTGAGGTACATACTGTATGTATCGCCCTTTTTGTTGTTCAGGACATGTAAACATTTGGCCTTCTTTTTTTCATATGAAAGGCATCCATCTTTTTAGAAATCTGACTTATAGCTGCTTTCAGTAGGTGGGTCTTCACACAAAAACATGGCCGTCTCGGGATATTTCAAGGGGATTACTATCTATATAAAACAGCTATAATTAAGCTGTTCGTTTAGTCCCCTAGGGGCCATAGTACCTAACCGGAAAATCCATCTTACTTCTTTCTGCTGCAGGATTTTATCCATGTTGCCCCCTTTAATGTTAATCTTCATACATTCAATTCCCATGAAGGAGATTACTCTAGGATCTCCTCCATGTACCGAGTTCACAAGTTTCGCGATTGGCGTCTCTTTTTTATTTAGTATGTCATTTAGGTGCTCCCCTATGTGTCGTCTCATCTCCCGAATAGTTTTTCCTACATATTCTTTTTTGCAGATGCATGTTGCCTTATATATTACAAACTTAGTTGTGCAATTGATAAAGTTTCTAATCTCGAAATATTCTCCAGTGACATTACTCACAAAGGTCTTTGTATTTTTCATGTTTGGGCAGGCTACACAGCCACTGCATTTGTAGCAGCCCCTTGGTCTTATTGGTAGCCAAGACTTATTTTTTTGGGGGGGCATATAATGACTCCTAATTACTCTTTCTCCAATTTTTCTACTTTTACAGAACGTAACTTGTGGTGTAGTGCCTACTGTTCTCTTTAGATCCTCATCCATTGTCAGGATCCCCCAGTACTGTTTTATAATCTTTTTTGCTTCCAAGGCACCGTTATCAAAAGTGGCAATAATTCTTACACAGTCCACATTATCTTTTTCTTTCTCCAACATTTTAGGGGTAAGCAAGGTCTCTCTCTTTTGTTTCAATTCAAATTGATACGCCCTTCTAAGAACCCAATCAGGGTATCCCCTTCTTTTAAATCTTTCTCTCATCTCTTTTGCCTCCTGCATAAATTCTTCATCAGTGGAACAGTTCCTTCTAAGCCTGATATATTGGCCCTTCGGTATTCCCTTCCTCAGGGGGAAAGGATGATGGCTCTCCCACCTGAGGAGGGAATTTGTGGCCGTAGGCTTTCGATAAATGGTAGTGTGTACCTCCCCCCCCTCCTCTTTGCTGATCCATACGTCCAAGAAGGGCAGGCTCGTCTGGTGTATCTCGTATAGATATCTCAGTCCTATCTCATTTTTATTCAAAGCTTCCACAAATTTTTTAAAATCCCTTTTGGGTCCCTTCCAGAATATTAGTATATCTTCGATATACCTTGTCCACAGTTCAATACGTTTTGTGAAACGCTGATTCTCTTCTGTAAACACCACAGTTTCCTCCCACCAGCCCAGGAACAGATTAGTATAAGTGGGAGCACAAGAATTGCCCATAGCTGTGCCCCTGAGCTGGTGGAAGGTTTTACTGTTAAACAAGAAGATATTGTTTGTGAGCACAAATTCAAGAAGGGTAAGTATCAATGCATTGTATGCTTGAAATTGATTCCCTCGTGACCCCAGAAAGAACTCTACAGCCTCAATGCCTTTTACGTGTGGTATCGAGCGCACAATGCATTGATACTTACCCTTCTTGAATTTGTGCTCACAAACAATATCTTCTTGTTTAAAGGATTTAATAGAGGCCAGAAATGGCAGTATTTTCTGACAACGTATATGTGATCCGTGTGACGGAGAAAACACAGTTTTAAATAGCTGGATTTCTAGCGCTGTAATATGGAAAGGACCTGGCTGTATTCTGCAGTGCCAACAAGCAAATGGCACAGAAAAACGGTGTTCTCCGGATTGCTTTTTAAGCAAATAATGAGGATTAAGATCCAAATAAAAGTATTCCTGGCCCCTGAGACCTGGGCCTTTGTATAGAAATATCTAACAGCTGCAGAAGGCAGAACTGGAATGGAGCCTCTTGTGCTATATGCACTGCAATCTGCTATATATACCACCTGCCTATATACCCTGCCTGCCTGATATCTCTGCAGATGGATTAGTCCTCAGAAGGACTGTTTGTTAAGATGGATATGTGTAATGTACGGTTTTTCTCCCTACACTACCTAATACACAAGCAAATCTCTGCCTGACGCAGCAGCACCTCTCCCTACTCTGCCTGATTCCGGAGTGACTGTGACGAGCACAGCGGCGCCAGGTCTGATATAGACCTGATGATGCTGTGTGGCCAGCCAATCACTGTAAGGCCACAACCACCATGGCTGCGGCATTACAATGAATGGCAGGCAATCCCTGCATGTTGATTGGCGCTCTAAAGAGCGCCAAACATGCAGGGAGGGGACCCAAGCATCCGCCCAAGCATCTCGCAAGTACTCGGCGAGCGCCGAGCATCTCGAGTACTGAGATTCTCGGGCGAGTACCGAGTACTTGCGAGTATGCTCGCTCATCACTAGTAATTATGGCTATAAACCAGCTCAACTGCTTCCATACGTCTGCCCTGATACAGGCTCGGGCGTTGACTCCCCCCCCCTTCTCTGTTGTCCTGGCACTTTTATAATTCCTAACTGCGACACAGCTATCACCTGACGTGGTGTTTCCTCTACACTCTTCCCTCAGGGAACATGCATTTCTCTCATCAGTTCCTGTCAATGCAATTCTCTCTGCTTTTCCCTTTCTTATATTCTTTGACCAGCAGATAATAGGGTTCGCTTGTAGACACTCTGTTATACATTAATTAACCCTAGAACGCATGACCATAAAAATCTACTTTTTCACATACCTGGGGCCTTTTAGGCCCGTGTGCAAATAACATGGAATAACTCAAACAAAAATGACAAACAACTATATACCTGAGGAATACCTAGAGTTTCAAAATTCTAACTAAAGTAATCTTGCAGAAAATAGAAAACAATTAACAGGGCGGGCCTGCAAGGCCACAGGTATGCATTCTAGGGTTAAAGGGAATCTTTCACCACATTTGACCTATCTAAACTATTAAATGGGCATACAGGTTATAGAATACTGAAAAAGTCCTACCTGTATGCCTCATATTAGATGTGTTGTTGCTGAGAAATCATATTTTATCACTTTATATAAATGACCTCTTCCAGGCTCTGGGGCAGATGGTGCCTGGAAGATAACCCTGCCTCCAGAGATTGTTTAATATAGTACTAGTTTAGATAGGTCAAATGTGGTAACAGATTCCCTTTAACTGTGAAGTCATCTCACTATTCCATCTCCTTACAGGTGAGTTACTGGATGTAAATATTTATTCTGCATAAGAGTTCTGTATAGGGGTATGTTTACATACATTGACCAGAGGCACAAAATGTTCACCAATCGATAAATCATTACCAATCAGAAGTAGTTTACTGTGGTCTGTCTGTTTAAGCAGGCTTTTGAAGGGGTGGTCTGAAACTACATTTTATTTTCATCCTAATCTCTATTTAATGCCGTAATCTAATCTATTTTCTAATACACTTTAAGTCAAAATTCCCAATACTTCCCTAACTACACTATGTAACTGCTTTATTTTTTTCTACTACTTCCTCTTTGATTATTCTTTGATTAAAGCATTCTGAGATACTCAAATGAAGTGTCATCAGGGGACAGAGGCTGTGGTCACTGTCACAGTCCTTTCCTCCTCACTGAAATAAAGCGTCATCAGTAACCTCCGTTTCAGGGGCCGGGCTAATCCCTGCTCTTCTTAGTATGTGACAGTTTTCAGTTTCGAAGGATGCTCAGTAGATTCACATCACTTAAGTGATGCTGGTGCTGGTCTGTGCTCTCTTGTTCTTTACTTACACTGTACAATAACAGCCTCCCCGATGCTCTTCACTGAGTGTCCCGGGGGCCCGAAGCGTTTCCTTTGAACAAAATTAAGTGTCCAAACCACAGGTGGTATAGCTTGCTTAACAGCTGGGCTACTCCGCTGACTAGCAGACACTGCTACTAGGCCCAAAGTATTGCCTGGGCTAGATGCAGTTAAACATTTGTAATTAGATCTACAGGCGGTGGCTACTCCACTGACTAGCAGACACTGAAGATTTGGAGCAGACCTCTGATTCCCAGGCTATAGTATGAGTAAACAGCTCTTCATACTCAACCATCTGTGTTACCCCAAGCCATAGTGTATGTGTGACACCCCAGGGGTCTGGTTGCCACAGTAATAGAGATATTATGTCTGAGAGCAAGTGGGAGGTTTCTCTGGTCAGGATCCCTAAACATGCAACACGGCACGCCCAGACCTGGGAGGGGAGGAATCTGCCCTTATAAACTGGGTCTGGGGCGGGATTAGGTCAGTCAGAGTGGAGCTGCAGACAGTTCCAGACACAGGGAAAGCAAGAACAGGAGCTCTGTAGGAGCAGTAGCAGAAGTCCAGGGGCTGGAGCTGAGCAGAGTTCGCCCTGGACGAAGATACTAAAGCCGGACACAGGAGTCCGAGGCTGTGGGGACTGATATACACCCAGCAGCAGAAACCAGCCGGCAGGGGATTCCAGGTCCTCTGGCCATAGAAGCCCGGAGGCTCAGTCACAGAGAAGGGACCAGCGCCGCCATCCAGGAGCAGAGGCTAACAGAAGGCCCCAAGTCACCAGCCATACGGGTGAGCACCACACGGTATACTCAGGGACGTGGGCTACTTGTAACTGCTGACAGCAAGGTAGCCAGGAAGAGTGCAGATAAACGGGGAGGCCTACAACTCCACCTGGCCAGGGGAACTTCTGCTTGCTCGCAGACTGACCAGGCCCCTTATACTAGCCAGTACTCCCGGGAGGGTCTGCCTTGCACCATCAGTAAAGACCCTGAACTGTACCACACGTCTCTGTGATTCCTTGCCGCACCAGCACCATTAGTACTGGGACGCTCACACCATCACTCCCATCATCTCTCACATTAGCTGCCCTGAGGCAATACTCCTCCCGTGGGGAGTTATCCCATACTCAGCTGCGCAACCAACATCAGCCTCAGCGGTCGGCAGCGCAGCGGCGGTCCCCACTGACCGCAATCCACGGGTGGCGTAGTCGGACACTTATTACAACATTTAGACTGCCACTGGTTTGACCACCCTGGGCACGGACCGGGTCACCGCCATGGAGAACTACAACCCCCAGCGATCCGGCTCCGGGTATTCCCCCTGCACAGCAGCAGCAGCACAGGCCCAGGGGGCGCGTCAACTTTGGCGTAGTCGGCAGGATTTCGTGCCCTCAACCACCGGGTACTGCGTGCCTGAAAAAGACTTTTGAACTTACCTGTGGTGAAGTTTCCCGCCGTCCGGAGTCGTTTCCCGCCGTCCGGAGCCGATTCCCGCCATCAGACGCCATCTTGGACCGCTTCCCGCCGTCTTCTGCCTTCTTCCCGCCATCAGACGCCATCTTGGACCGTTTCCCGCCGTCTTCTGCCTTCTTCCCGCCATCCGCAGCTTCTTCCCGCCATCGGACGCCATCTTCGGGACGCCGAGCAGGAAGAAGAGGGGCGTGGACGCCGAAAGCGCGCTAGATCCGAAGCTCCGCCCCACACAGTGACGCTGCGCAAGGTCCTGGAAGGGAGGAAGAGCGACGCTGACGTCATCAGAGCGCGACGCCAGGTCCTCAACCCCGACGATCGACTGCGGAGCTGCGGCCTACGGAAGAAGAGCATCGCAAGGTAGGCCACGGTCCACTAGGGGGGAGGAGGATGCCGGATACCGAGGGGAGCTCCACTGCCACAGTCACCGCCAGCGCAACCGCTGCTGCGGTCATGCCCTTCACCATGCCCTATATCCCGGGGGCAACCTGGCTACCCCAGTACTCAGGGGAGTCACATACTCTAAATGACTTTAGAGAAAGACTGGATAGCCTCTTCCAGGTGTACCCCCTCACAGAAGAGCAAAAAGTGAGCATCCTGGTGGCCCAATTAATCGGAGCAGCCCAAAGGGAGGTAAAGTCCTGGCCACCTGGGAGGAAGAGGACTGTCAGAGAGATACTAGCCCGGCTGAAAGACACGTTTGACACCCGCACTTCAGCCGAAATAAAGCTCAGATTTTACGGGTGCAAACAGCGAGCACATGAGAGTATAAGAGACTATGCTTTAAACTTACAAGAGGCCCTGAGAGCCATTAAGCAGGCAGACCCTGACAGCGTGGGAAATGAAGATAAGCTGTTGACTGAACAATTTATTGAGGGTCTACTATGCAATGCCCACCGAACCCAGTTGCGGGCAATGGCCTTACAGGACCCTGACCTGGACTTTGCACAGTTCAAGGACAGAGCCGTCCGGGTGCTCCGAGAACCGGCACCAGGTGGCGCTGTGACCCACAGGCGCCCTGCTATGACTTACCACCAGGAGACGGCGCCCTTGTCTGCAGGGCCTGTGGGAGCTGATGCGCAGGCTTTAAACAGTGACCCGGCTACAGACCTGCACCATCAGGTCCAAGAGCTGACTAAGAGCGTTGCCGCGCTAACCAGAACTGTGCAGTCTTTACAGGTCTCTTCTCCAGGAAAGATCCAGCTGGCATCCGGACCAGAGGACGTCCCGTGGCGCCGACTGAGGAGGACCCCACCGGCCAGAGGAAGACCCAGCGACAGATACAACGAAGACGGACGACCCATCTGCCGCCGCTGCAATGAACCCGGACATGTAGCAAGGTACTGTCATTTAAACGGGCACAACCTGGGGTAGAGGGCCAACCCCCAGGCATAAGATCATCAGGCCCATCAAACTGGCGTGATAAATACGTAGGGGGACGTCCAATCTTGCCTGTGGTACTGGATGGCATTCCTATGAGTGCCCTACTAGACACTGGGTCACAGGTGACCACCATCCCGTACGTGCTCTTCAAGCAGTACTGGAATGACTCGGACATAACCCGCTACCCAGATGACGACCTGAGTATCATCGCCAGCAATGGTCAGCCCGTGCCGCAGGTGGGATTCAAAGAGGTGACCATTAAGATCGGTAAAGTCGAACTGGCAGCACAAGGACTGATTATAGTGGACATAGACCGTCATGAGAGTCACCCTAGAATAACCTTGGGAACTAATGTGATTGAAAATTGTCTTGCAGAGGTGATTCTCATTTTACAGCAGGTTGCCAAGAACGCCAGTTCCGGCCAGCAGCGTGTGCTCCAAAAAGAGATCCGGGCACTGATGAAGCGGCAACAGGTGGAACTATCTGGTGGTGAGATAGGTAGCGTGAGAATGTGTGACCCGTTCCCTATTGCCATGCCCCCAAAAAGTGAGATGATGATTTGGTGCCGGGTAGCTATTGGTCTAAGAGGTAGAGACTACCAAGCAATGGTAGAACCCGTCTACTCAGACAGTAGGCCCACCATTTTGACAGCACGGGGGGTGGTCGATGTACGCCATGGGAGGGTGCCCGTTCGCACCATAAATATCGGGGAGAGAGAAGTACACCTGCCCCGGTATGCCACGCTAGCCAAATTGTTCACCATAAACCAGAATTCTGTACAGGCCGTGGAACCCTTGCCTCCATCTCAACCAGAGGAAGGTAACGGCTCTAAGAAACCAATGGAGGACTGGTGTCAGCAACTGCATTTGGGTACTGACTCCACTCCCTCACACCAGAAACAGGGAGTCTATCGGGTGGTTCAAGAGTACGAGAGAGTGTTTAGTAAACACCCGCTGGACTTCGGGCGAGTAACGGGGGTAGAACATCACATCCCCATGGGAGACCATCCTCCCATAAAGGAGAGATACCGACCCGTACCCCCTGCACACTACCAACACGCCAAGGGGATGCTAAAAGACATGAAGGAGTCTGGGGTAATTAGGGACAGCTGTAGTCCCTGGGCAGCTCCACTAGTCTTAGTGAAAAAGAAAGACAACACCATGAGGATGTGTGTAGACTACAGGAAGGTCAACCGTATCACACACAAAGATGCGTACCCGTTACCAAGGATAGAAGAGTCCTTAGCTGCATTAAAATCTGCTAACTTCTTCTCTACTTTGGATTTCACTAGCGGGTACTGGCAGGTTCCTGTAGCAGAGGCGGACCGGGAGAAGACCGCATTCACCACCCCGATGGGTCTCAGTGAATTTAACTGCATGCCGTTCGGGCTCTGCAACGCACCAGGAACCTTCCAACGGTTGATGGAATGCTGTCTGGGACACCGGAACTTCGAGACGGTCCTGTTATACCTGGACGATGTCATCGTCTGTTCCAAGACCTACGAGGACCACCTGAAACACCTGGCAGAAGTGTTTGAAGCTCTGGCAAACTACGGCCTAAAGGTGAAACCCTCCAAGTGTCACCTCCTGAAACCAAAGGTGCAGTACCTGGGACACATGGTGAGTGCTGACGGAGTGGCTCCTGACCCTGATAAGATCACCGTAATTAATGACTGGCCAAGACCCTCCAGCATAAAGGAAGTGCGGCAGTTCCTCGGGTTGGTAGGCTATTACCGAAGATTCATTCCCGGTTTCACCAAAATGGCAGCCCCTATGCAGGACCTCCTGATAGGTCAATCTCGGAAAGCCAAAAACCAGAAGCCGCCCTTCAGGTGGGAAAAGCTGGAAGAGGAGTCCTTCTGCCAGCTGAAGATGGCCCTCACGGGGGATGAAATCCTGGCATATCCAGACTACAGCCAGCCCTTTATCCTCCACACGGACGCAAGCAACATCGGGCTAGGAGCCGTACTGTCCCAGATCCAGCAAGGGAAAGAACGGGTAATCGCTTACGCCAGCCGAAAGCTACGGCCCACGGAGAGGAACCCTGAGAATTATAGCTCATTCAAGCTGGAGTTCCTGGCAGTAGTGTGGGCAGTGACCGAACGTTTCAAGCATTACCTTGCCTCCTCCAAATTCACCGTGTACATGGATAACAACCCGTTGACACACCTGGACACTGCAAGGCTCGGTGCCCTGGAACAGAGATGGATGGCCCGCCTGTCCAACTTTGAATTCACCATCAAATACCGGGCAGGACGCTCAAATGCCAACGCGGATGCCTTGTCTAGAATGCCGAACTTACCGGACGTAGGGGAAGATCCAGAAGATCTGGAAGAAGTTGAGCTCCCTGCGTTCCACCGTCATGGGATTACCCTGTATTCCCACCGTGTGAAGGACAGGCGCTCCGTGACGTTCAATCCCTTGCCCCACTACAACTGGGCGGAGACGCAAGACAGTGATCCCGCAGTCCATTTGGTGAAGGAAATGCTGACCCAGGCCGATGCCCGTCTTGACCCAGATGCTCCGGAGGAGACCAAGCAACTGTGGAAGGAGAAAAGTAAGCTGTTCCTCTACAGGGAGAAGCTGTGCCGGAGAATGGTTAACTCTCGAACACATGAGTTGACCTGGCAGGTAGTGGTCCCAAGACGAGACGCGGCTATGGTTCTGGAGGCATACCACAACGGAGCAGGGCATTTCGGATGGAAGAAGCTGGAGTTCTTGTTGCGTGAACGGTTCTACTGGGTAGGCATGAGAGGAGCCATTGAGAGGTGGTACAGAGACTGTGGCCCGTGCCACCTGAGAAGAAAAGACCGAGCCAGCCAGAAGACTCCCCTGCAGCCCATCATCACCAGACAGCCACTGGAACTGGTAGCCCTGGACCATGTGAAACTGGCTCCAAGCAGATCTGGGTATGTCTACGCCCTCACAATCGTAGATCATTACTCCCGGTTCCTGGTGGTGGTCCCGGTCAAGGACTTAACGGCTCAAACAGCAGCCAGAGCCTTCCAGCAGCACTTCTGCCGTCCACACGGGTACCCGGACCAAGTGTTGACAGACCAAGGACCAGCCTTTGAAGCGGAGGTCTTCCAGGAGTTCTGCAACCTGTATGGCTGCAAGAAGATAAGAACAACGCCCTATCACCCTCAAACCAATGGACTCTGCGAGAAGATGAACCAGGTGGTGATAGATCTGCTAAAAACATTGCCCCTGGAAGAACGCAGTCTGTGGCCTGAGAAACTGCCCGATCTGGTGGACCTGTATAACCACATCCCTGTAGGTTCCACCAACTGTACCCCGGCTTACCTAATGAAAGCAAGACCTGGTAAGCTGCCTATTGACCTGGATATGGGAGCCCTGACGCCTGAGGACACCTCGCCAGAGGCAGACTGGGATACAGAATGGCAGCAGCAGTATCGGAAAGTACAGGAGAGCGTCGAGCGAAGTCTGTCTCAAGCTAGAGAAAGGCAAGAGAAGGCTTATAACCAGTATGCTCCCGCTGTTCCCCTGGTACCTGGAGAGCAGGTCTTGAAGAGGAAGAGGCGGCTCCACAAGTTGGACGACCAGTGGGAGAAGGACCCGTACACCGTACTGCCATCAAGCCATGAGAACCCAAAAATCTGCGTAATCAGTAAGGATAGAGGAGAAACCACAGCCATTGTCTCCAGAGACCACCTGAAGAAGTGTCCCGAGCAGCTGCAAAGCCCTGAAGAAGATCAAGAAAACCCTCAACCCGCAGAGGAAAGGGAAGAAATGATCAGTACCGTACTCGGAGACTTCCCCCGGTCTTGGACACAAGTAAACGGCGCTGTCGTGGTACCCGTCCTCACCTTTCTCCAGCCAGCCCCGCAAGTGCCTACAGAGGAACCGGTAGAGCTGGAAGAGCAGCCGGCCCAAGAGGCAGAAGAGTCCACACCAGCAGTACAGGAGGATCAACCCTCTGCTAGTAGTGAGCCTGCCGTGCCCCTAGTGAGCCAAAGAGTGCGCAGAAAGCTGCCCAGCTTGCCCATAACACCTCCTACACCCTGTAGTGCAGAACCAGTTAGTGAGCTCCGTAGGTCCACTAGAGTCACTAGAGGTCAGATGCCCGCTCGCTGGAGAATCTAAACCAATGCACTGTAGAGTTGACTGTTTATTGAAAAATGTTTATGGTTTATGTTTGTTGCCTGTTACTAATTATGCTTCTCAGTTACCCTGCAGATTTATTTGGACTAACAGGTTATGGACACTGGATAACCGGAACAGTTTTGTAGATAGTTGCACCTTGGTGCCTCTTGCGAAGACGGTCGCAGAAGAGAAAACCTGTCTGGCGTTTCCTCCTTGCGGCCCAAAGTAGTTAGTATACCCTTGCAGCCACGCCCAAGGACAACGCAAGGGGTTTGCTTTGGACAGGTCCCCTATTCTGTGCCAAGACTTCGCCTTGTTGGGTGACATGGACACCCCCTTTGTTTCATAAACTTCACCTTGGGTGATATGGACACCCGGTCACGGAAACGCCGTGACCTCTACAGACTAAAGTTTCTTGTAAATATGTTGTCCTGTTATTGTTATACCTTGTATTTATGTTTCTTTAAAAATGTGTTTAGTCCCGGAGTACTAAAATTTACTAGGGGGGAATGTGACACCCCAGGGGTCTGGTTGCCACAGTAATAGAGATATTATGTCTGAGAGCAAGTGGGAGGTTTCTCTGGTCAGGATCCCTAAACATGCAACACGGGCCCGCCCAGACCTGGGAGGGGAGGAATCTGCCCTTATAAACTGGGTCTGGGGCGGGATTAGGTCAGTCAGAGTGGAGCTGCAGACAGTTCCAGACACAGGGAAAGCAAGAACAGGAGCTCTGTAGGAGCAGTAGCAGAAGTCCAGGGGCTGGAGCTGAGCAGAGTTCGCCCTGGACGAAGATACTAAAGCCGGACACAGGAGTCCGAGGCTGTGGGGACTGATATACACCTAGCAGCAGAAACCAGCCGGCAGGGGATTCCAGGTCCTCTGGCCATAGAAGCCCGGAGGCTCAGTCACAGAGAAGGGACCAGCGCCGCCATCCAGGAGCGGAGGCTAACAGAAGGCCCCAAGTCACCAGCCATACGGGTGAGCACCACACGGTATACTCAGGGACGTGGGCTACTTGTAACCGCTGACAGCAAGGTAGCCAGGAAGAGTGCAGATAAACGGGGAGGCCTACAACTCCACCTGGCCAGGGGAACTTCTGCTTGCTCGCAGACTGACCAGGCCCCTTATACTAGCCAGTACTCCCGGGAGGGTCTGCCTTGTACCATCAGTAAAGACCCTGAACTGCACCACACGTCTCTGTGATTCCTTGCCGCACCAGCACCATTAGTACTGGGACGCTCACACCATCACTCCCATCATCTCTCACATTAGCTGCCCTGAGGCAATACTCCTCCCGTGGGGAGTTATCCCATACTCGGCTGCGCAACCAACATCAGCCTCAGCGGTCGGCAGCGCAGCGGCGGTCCCCACTGACCGCAATCCACGGGTGGCGTAGTCGGACACTTATTACAACATTTAGACTGCCACTGGTTTGACCACCCTGGGCACGGACCGGGTCACCGCCACGGAGAACTACAACCCCCAGCGATCCGGCTCCGGGTATTCCCCCTGCACAGCAGCAGCAGCACAGGCCCAGGGGGCGCGTCATATGTAGTTTCTTACGGTTAAAAGGGGGGGTAGAGACCTGACTCACCTGGAATTGACGATGCCAATGTCACGTAAACACAGCAAGGGGACTCCAAAAAGAGTCTCCATTTTTTCCAAAAATTGTGGCACAGACACCACTTAAGTGACATCAATTGTCCCAGAGTTGCTTAAAATGGTTGGTGAGGTTATTTTCCAAAATCCTCAAGCTTTTAGTCTCCCCAGGATGACACAGGTGGGGCAGATGGTGGTTGGCCCGGCTCGCTAGGCCGCATTGTAGCACAGTGAGCTTCGCACTGCAACTTATGCTTCATATCCATGTGACGGTTCAAGCATAAAGTACTCAAACTATTGTTTTTTTGGCCTCTACTTAGCTTTTGGTGACAAATGTTACAGATAACATGAGTTGGGTCATCCTTAGCAATCTCAAAAAATGCCCAGGCTATCCAAGGTTTAGAGCCCATGCGACTCTGCTACTAGCAGTACTAGCAAATGATTGGCTGAGTTAGATGCAGTAAAAAAATTTTATTAGATACACAGGCGGTGCAGCTTGCTTCACAGCTGGGCTACTACGCCCAAAGTATTGCCTGGGCTAGATGCAGTTAAAAATTCTTATTAGATAGACAGGCGGTGTAGCTTGCATTACAGCTGGACTACTACGCCCAAAGTATTGGTAGACTCTATACTAAATAAGGAAGGAGTCACTGACTGTGGTGGCCCCTCCGCGGGCCGTGGCGATTGGTCATCCCCTTTCACTGCCCCTTACTCAACGAATTCACAAACATCTTCCGTCGGTTTGGAGTCCCATTATGCCCAACAAAAACCATAGGCCCCACAACAAAGCTATTGTTCTTAGGCATCGAAATCGACACCACAGCAAGGTTGTTCCGCCTCCCATGGGAAAAAATACCAAAACATTACACCTGATCGAGGGTTTTTGCGCAGTATGGAAAGTAAAGCTACAGCAGATGCAATTATTACTAGGTCTCCTCATGTTTGCGAGCCGGGTGATACTAGTCGGAAGGGTTTTTTCTCGTCATTTATCGCCCGCAACAAAAGGAGCATCAAAACCGAGTCATAGAAACAGAATCAGCAGGCAGCTACGGGCGGACTTAGAGGTGTGGAAAACCTTCTTATAATCATTCAATGGTCACACGTTATTTATGTCAGCAGAACAGTCCAACATTGAAATAAGATTATTCATCGGGGCGGCGATACTAAATAACCAATGGTGCACAAGCTTATGGCCTCCGTATTGGGCAAAACAAGTGCTGATAAAGAAACAGACACTCCTGGAACTCTTCCCAATAGTGGTAACAATAGAAATATGGGGCAAGCACCTGGCTAACAAAAATACACGTTTCATAACAAAAAACACCAGCCTAGCGCACTGCATTAATAAGATGGCATCATCGTCTCTCCCAGTGCTAGGCCTACTACGCCGGCTAGCATTCCTGTGCCTAAAACACAATGTATGGGTCCGCGCTAGCCACGATGCTGAGGGGTCTAACGCTGCTGCTAACGCTTTATCACAATTCAATTGGCAGATTTTCAAAGAGCTCCTCCCCAACGCCCACCCATCGGGTAACAGTTGCCCACCATCCCTATGGGATCTAGTGGCGAATAGTTGATGCCATTAATCAGAGTGTCAGTTGCCCCGTCAACGTGGCAAGCATACGGTAAGGCATGGGAAGAGTGGACACGACTAGTAGCAGGCAGACGGGTTGACCAATGTGAACAAGCCAGATTACAAGTCACCATAGAATTTCTCCACCAGCTAATGATGAGAGGCATATCAGGGGCGTCAGCGCAGCGGTGTCTGACCGGAGTAGCATTTCACTTCCAACTACTGAATTGGGGAGATGTGACAAAGAGATTCATCATCAGACAACCCATAAAAGGGTGGAAAAGGGGTCAGCCAAGTCAGGAGTGTAGACGTCCCGTCCCGTGTCACTAAAACTGATTTCTCACATCATATCCCTAACACCATTAACATGCCACTCACAATTTGAAGCAACACTACTGCCTACTGCATTTGCGATCGCCTTCTTCAGGGCGCTATGCATAAGCGAATTAGTCCCTCAATCCAAAATTACCACCAGTGGAGGCTTATTACACCAGGATGTAATAATAGCCAATAGTGCAATACGTCTACGCATATGCAAATCGAAAATGGTTCCAGCGGGCAGGGGCACTTGGGTACTTCTACAACCCACAAACGGTACACTGAGTCGGGTAACAATAGTAAAAACATATATAACCATCAGATCACAAAGTAATTTGTTCCTATCACACATTGATGGAACGCCATTATCAAGATACCAGTTCCAAGCTATATTTAATAAATGCCTAACATCAGCAGGGAACCACCCCAAAGATTACGGGACACACTCAATCTGCATAGGCGCAGCCACGGAAGCAGCTAGAGCAGGACTGTCAGAAACGGAAGTGCAGAGGATAGGGAGATGGCGATCCACGTGTTTGGCGAGATACATAAGACCAGACTTGTTATCTTAACAAGGTTTGTTTCTTTTACAGGTGACGCTAAGCCAACAGTGTGGGTGATAGGCCACTCGTATATATCTTAGGCAGAAAAAAGGGCGCCCAGGCGGGAGGAAATTAGAGTTTCATAACACATATTTCAACTGGAGAGGTATTAGAGGCCTGCAATGGCCACAGGTACTAATAGAGGTAATCAAGGTAGGGAGAGAGGCAAGAGGTCCGGTCATCTTAGTTATACAGGCTGGGGGAAACGACCTAGGTCATCACAAAAGCACAGAACTAATGGCAATAATGAAACTAGACACTGAGCGCTTCAGAGAATTGTTCACAAAACTTACTATAGTATGGTCAGAGATTGTACCGAGAGCGGTATGGCAAGGTGAGCGAGACATCACGGCCATCGAACGGACAAGGCGGGTAATAAATATTCGTATGGCAAAATTTATAAGAGACAGAGGCGGTGTAGTGATACAAAACAGACAATTGGAAGGAGATAAAGCAGGCCTCATATGGCCCGACGGTGTTCACTTAATGGATATTGGACTGTACATATTCCTGTCGGGACTCCAGGACGGAGTGGAACAAGCGTTAAGAGTGATGTATGGGGGTCAAAGTCCCGCATACGAGTACGCAGGATCCTCCGTGGCCTGGAAATAGAAAGGACATGTTGGAGAGTTACACTTGTTGGCCAACTTGCCGGTGTGGAGACACAGGGCATGCTGCAACAAGCTGAATTATTTTAGAAGTAAAATGCCTTTCTAATGGAATGAGTATAAAGAGTTAATAAAGCTGTGACCGATCTTCACCCATCCAGTTGTAAGAGTTACATTATTGTATTGTCAAGGAAAGGGGGGCGGTAGGGGGGCTGAGCGTCTGGGTTTGGTTGGGGGTCCCCACAGTCTGCCTAGGCTAGATGCAGTTAAAAATTCTTATTAGATACACAGGCGGTGCAGCTTGCTTCACAGCTGGGCTACTACGCTGACTAGCACACACTGAAGCTATGGAGCAGACCTCTGAGTAAACAGCTCTTCAGACTCAACCATATGTGTTACCCCAAGCCATAGTGTATGTAGTTTCTTACGGTTAAAAGGGGGGGGGGCGAAGGGGGGGCGACCCAACCCACCTGGAATTGACGATGCCAACGTCACGTAAAACACAGCAAGGAGACTCCAAAAAGAGTCTCCATTTTTTCCAAAAATTGTGGCACAGACACCACTTAAGTGGCATCAATTGCCACAGAGTTGCTTAAAACGATTGGTGAGGTGATTTTACCAGATTCTCAAGCTTTTAGTCTCCCCAGGATGACACAGGGGTAGAAAAGTCCTTGCGGATCCATGATTTGTTCATCTTTATGAACGTGGGTCTGTCTACATTCTCAGTGGACAGCCGCGTGCGCTTATCTGTCAGCACACCACCAGCAGTGCTAAACAACACACATTCAGAGAGAACGCTGACTGCAGGGCATGACAAGATCTCCAAGGCGTGAGTGGCGAGCTCCGGACATTTTTCCAGATTGGAAGCCCAAAATGAGCAAGGGTCCAGTGACACAGTCATGGCTTCGATGTTCACTTGGAGATACTCCTGTACCATCCTCTCTAGGCGTTGACCATGTGTCAGACTTCTTGTCTCCTTTGGCCTTGCAAAGGATGGTCTAAAAAAGTGGTGAAACAATTCCACAAAATTGCTGTTACCAGCAGATACTGTGTTACTGTTACGGTTTGAGTGATGAAGACTCGACAGTCCCACGGTTGGCAAGTTAGAACTGTGAGATTCACTACGTGCACCACTGGTGTTTTGTGGAAAAGCACATTTAAGATTCTGCAACAGCCTCTGCTGATACTCCTGCATGCGTGAATCCCTTTCTATGGCAGGAATTATTTCGACAAATTTACTTTTGTACCATGGATCTAAGAGTGTGGCAACCCAGTAGTCGGGATTACTTTGAATTCTGACAATCCGAGGGTCATGTTGCAGGTAGTGCAGAAGGAAGGCACTCATGTGTCTTGCGCATCCAGGAGGACCAAGTCCTTGTTGTGTTGGTGGCGAGGCAAGAATCATGCTTCCTTCCACTGCCCTCTCCCCCCAACCTGGCACAACAGAAATGTGATCAAGGTCTCCCTCATCTGATGAGTCTTCCATGCCCATCGCCAGTTCGTCCTCCACTTCTTTCTCAGCTCCTGCACCTTCCTCAACAGTTTGGCTGCTTCCATGCGCCCTCGTTAATCCCTCTCCCCCACCCTCCCATGCCTGCTGCCTTGGTGCTGCCGACCGTCTGGACCTTGGAGATGTTATCCCTTCCGCATACGACTCCTCCTCTACTTCCTCCACCTCCTCTTGTCCCACCACCTGACTCCGAATTCTGTTTAACGTGTGCTCCAGCATGTAAATCACCGGAATAGTCATGCTGATAATGGCATCGTCAGCACTAAACATCTTCGTCGCCATTTCAAAACTGTGCAGAAGGGTGCATAGGTCCCTGATCTGAGACCACTCCTGCAGCGTGATTTGCCCCACCTCTGGATCTCGTTGGCCCAGGCTATACGTCAGAACGTATTGCACCAGGGCTTGTCGGTGCTGCCACAGACGCTGCAACATGTGCAGAGTTGAATTCCACCGTGTCGGCACATCGCATTTCAGCCGGTGAACTGGCAGGCCCAACGACTTCTGTAGAGATGTAAGTCGTTGAGCTGCGGGATGCAAACGGCGGAAGTGAGCACACAGCGACCGTGCACTCTGCAGAAGGCCATCTAGTCCCGGATAGTGGGCTAAAAATTGCTGGACAACCAGGTTCAACACGAGAGCCATACAAGGCACGTGTGTGACATTACCCCGGCGAAGGGCTGCACCCAGGTTTGCAGCATTGTTGCACACGGCCTTCCCTGGTTGCAGGTCCAGTGGAGACAACCATTCATGAAACTGGGTCTCCAGAGCTGACCATAACTCCTCAGCTGTGTGACTCACATTTCCCAGACATTTCAAAGTAAACACCGCCTGATGCCGTTGAGCCCTGCTGCCAGCATAGTAAGGAGGTGTGCAGGATTCCTTCTGCGCAGTTAGAAAGCGGGTGGCATTACCAGACAGGCTTTGGGTGCAGGTGGAGGACCGAGAGGAGGTTGAGGAGGCAGAAGCAGTGGAGGAACTTCTAGATAAAGAGGATTGATGCACAACTCGTGGGGACGGCAAGACTTGGACAGCAGCCCCTTGTCCTGCTGTCACCATAGTTACCCAGTGCCAGTCAGCGACATGTAACGCCCCTGTCCATGCCTACTGGTCCAAGTGTCTGTGGTGAAATGCACCCTGTCACACACAGAGTTTCTCAAAGAAGTGGTGATGTTGTGTGCAACATGCTGGTGTAGCACAGGCACACCTTTCTTTGAGAAGTAGTGGCGACTGGGCATCTGGTACTGGGGCACTGCGACGGACATAGGGTCTTGAAAATCCTCTGTGTCCACCAGGTGGAAAGGCAGCATTTCTGTAGCCAACAGCTTGCAGATGGTGAAATTCAACCTCTTAGCTTTGTCATGGCTAGGAGGAAATGGTCTTTTACTTGTCCACATCTGAGGGACCGAGGGCTGGCTGTTGTGCTTAGATGGGGTTGAGTAGGGTGTCCCCGGCAAACTGCCGGTCTGTGAGGAAGATGTAGGCGGACATGTTAGGTTGCCTTGATCCAAAGGTGGTGCTCTCGATGTTGGAGAGCGCTCAACACCAGCTGGTGTTTCCACTTCCAAATGAAATTATGACCTGCCAATCACACTGGCTGTTGCGAGTAAAGAAGTGGTAGGTCTGCGTCCAAAAACATGTGTGACTGCTGTCCCCCCAGTCACAGAGGATGAATAGGCCGCGGATGCACAAGATGGGGCAGACGGTGGTTGGCCCGGCCCGCTAGGCCGCATTGTAGCACAGTGAGCTTCCCACTGCAACTTATGCTTCCTATCCATGTGACGGTTCATGTACTCAAACTATGGATTTTTTGGCCTCTACTTAGCTTTTGGTGACAAATATTGCAGATAACATGAGTTGGGTCATCCTTATCGATCTGAAAATATGCCCAGGCTATGCAAGGCTTAGAGCCCATGCGACCTGAAGAGCCACCACGACTTGTGGTCAGAGGCAGAGTTGTGGTTGAGGATGCAGTTGTTGACGTGCTTCCAGTACTCTGTCTCTGTCCAGGAAGCTGCAACCTAACCTTGTCATCAATAGCATCCTTCTCCACCTCCTCTGCTGACCTCATCGACTGGCTGACTGTGGGTTGACAGTAAGTGGGATCTCCAACCTCGTCATCATCACCCTGTGTGTTCTCACACCCGTCGTCCTCAGAGCCAACCTCTTCTTGTCCTGACCGAAAAGTCAAGTTGTCGCTCCAATCAGGTATTTGAGTCTCATCATCGTCTTCCTCATTGTCTCCACCAACAGGAGTTACAGTTTGGGAACGAGGGTCTACATTATGCTCAGAACCTTCTTCATCTGGTCCTGGATCCGACTCATAAAGATTCTGGGCATCAGTGCAGATCATTTCTTCGTCTGGATTCACAGAAGCTCTGGAGCAGACCTCCGATTCCCAGGCTATAGTATGAGTAAACAGCTCTGCAGACTCAACCAACTGTATTACCCCATACTTAGAAGGGCAGCTGGAGACTTGGGAACTGTGAGGAAGCAAGTGCGATTGTGGTGACACCTCTGAGGACTGGTGTATTTGTGATGTTGAAGTTGAGGTGGAGGAGAGCCCACTTGAAGGAGCACTTGATATCCGTTGAAGCACCTGCTGTTTTTGTGCCTCATCTGGAATTTGTAGCGATGGGCGTGTCCATAAGAAAGGGATCGTATCACATTGTCCACGAAAAGAAGTAGACATCTTAGCTTGGCTGGAAGATGGTCTTTCTTCTTCAGATGTTACTGTTACTTTAACACCAACCCCACGGACACAACCTTTTTTCCCTTTCCAACACGCCTATTCCCCTTTCCACCAGCCTTTTGCCACTCATTTTGGTGGTTAACTAATTGACAACTCTGTAGTTGTTTGCACAAAAAACGATGGATGGAAACCGAGCAGAGCTGAGTGGCCAAACTGTGGTACTAGCCAAAAAGGATTGGCTGGGTCAGATGCAGTAAAACAATTTTATTAGATACACAGGTGGTGTAGCTTGGTTCAGATGGGCTACTATAATGAGTAACAGACACTGCTACTATGCCCAAAAGGTTTTACTTGGCTAGATGCAGTAAAAAAATGTTATTAAATACAAAGGTGGTGTAGCTTGGTACAGATGGGCTACTCCACTGTGTAACAGACACTGCTACTATGCCCAAAAGGTTTTACTTGGCTAGATGCAGTAAAAAATTGTTGTTAAAAACAAAGGTGGTGTAGCTTGGTACAGATGGGCTACTCCACTGACTACCAGACACTGCTACTATGCCCAAAGGTTTTACTTGGTTAGGTGCAGTAAAAAATTGCTATTAGATACACAGGTGGTGTACCTTTCAACACAGATGGGATACTCCACTGACTAACACACACTGCTAGAGGCCCAAAAGGATTGGCTTAGCTACATTTAGCCAAATGCTGTGAAAAACACTTGCACAGCACTGGCACAGACCTGCCTGGCAAAAAGTGCTAGGAACTGCTGTAACCTAGCCCTCAAAAGGGCTGCAATTACAACTAGTCCCTACTCCCTAAACCTATCTGTCTATTTAAGAGCAAATTCACTTGCAATCCACACAGTTAGAAAGTATAGCGCCCACAGCAGCAGCGGTGCCATCTAACACTCAGCTGCAGCAGTGAGAAAATGGTGGCGACGGGGAAAATGGCTGGGTCTTATAGGGCAAGGACATGTGACATACACAGCCAATGACACATGCCCTTGCTTGTGTGAAAAATAAGCACTTTGCTGCGTGTGTGCGCTGCTGATAGGCTGACAGACTGCACCTCCCCACTGTAAATGCGGGAAAAAAAAAAAAAATGGAGATCGGCATTATTTCTGCAGAGATCCATCCCCTGCCCCTCCCCCCGCCCACTCTACAATGAAACTGTCTATTAACATTGATTAACAGTATTACTGTGAAAAAATCCAGTTACGCTTTTGGTGCACGAACAGTTATCGAACATAACCTCGAACAGCCGGATTTTTTGCAAATCGTTCGGGTTCGTCGAACGGCTCGAACACCGCCCAAATCAGCTTGAATTTGAGATTGGCGAACAGTTTGAGTTAAACACCGCTCATCTGTAGCAGGGAATAGTCCAGCCCCTGAAATGGACGACACTGATGATGCCTACTTTCAGGGTGTGGGCAAAGACTGCGGCAGCGACTGCAGTCTCTACCCCCTGATGACAATTCATTTGAGTATCCAAACATGTACTGCACTTTTCATGTGAAGCGTCAAAGAGGAAGTTCTAGTAGACAAATAAAAATAAAGCAGTTAGATAGATTAGTTAGGAAAAGATTGGGAATTTATAATTAAAGTATATTAGAAAAGAGATTAGATTATGAGATTAAATAAGTTTAGGATGAAATTAAAATTTTATTTAGGAACACCCTTTGAGCACTGAGCGATCCATCCCATATTATATAGCATCTCTTGTTGTTATGTATAGCACTGTCCCTTATTACACAGAATTCCCTTTTGTAATGTATAGCGCCGCCCCATATTATATGATGTCCTGTCGTTATACATAGCGCCATTTCTTATTGCATAGTATTCTCTATTATGTACACTGCTATGTTATGTTTAACGCTGCATATAAAAGGGCAATTATGTGAGATATCACATAACCTCTTAAGGGAATCATGTATCACGTGATACATTGGGTGCTGCCTCTAAACAGCTCGGGGCCAAGGCTACTCTTAATCCACCCCTGTCCATATGCTACTCATTTTGCATATGGACAGCACACAAACGTTAAAGACTCATACTCATCTGCATATAAATCAGATGGGTGCAATCCGATAAAAAAAATCGGATGCACTTTGATTAATGTTATTCACTGATTTCCTACTCGTCTGCGATTTTTGTTTCTCAGCTGGAATCTGGATGAGAAAAAAATCGCAGCATGCAGCGAGAGGCCGCGCATATCCAATAAGACTCGCCAATGCAAATCAATGGGTGCGAGAAAAAAACGGATGACACACTGACAATCCATATGACGTCCGATTTTTAAGGATGCATTACCATTCTGTAGCATAAAACACTGGAAATGGCCCTATAAATGATTGTAGAATAGTTGCAGGAAAAAAAAAAGGAATTCAATACGGATTGCATAAGTACATGAGAATAATCGCATTGTACTCGCATGACACTCATCCTACTTTTCTGGATTACCATCGGAGCGATGTTTTAAATGCAGATGAGTACGAGACCTTAATATGTTTATCTGAGCAAGCACATAGGCTATGTTCACACATTGCGTTTTTGCAGTTTTTTTTTGCTCCCTTTTTTTGTGCAAATTTTCAGCTGCCTTTTACAGTACCAGTCAAGTCTATGAGATTTCAGAAAACTCATGCACATACCTTGGATTTCTTTCCTGACTGCTTTGTCAAAGAGCTACGTTTTTGCAATCTGCAGCATGCCACTTCTTTCAGCGTTTTTGCAGCGTTTTTCACCCATAGAAAGCAATGGGTGGTGCAAAAATGCTGTAAAAACGCAGGTATCAGGTTTTGCTATGTTTTAGGTACCAAAACCTGCTGAAGTTTTTTCTGCAATAAACTTTATCAGCTTGCACAAGAAACAAATGAACACTGAAAAAGCCGCAGCAAAATTGTCACAAAAAACGTGGCAAAAACTCAGCAAAACCTGCTTTTTTGAAGAGAGCAGGTTTTGCCTGCAGGAAAAAAACGCTGCAAAAACACAACATGTGAACATAGCCTTAAGTGGGCATTTTCTATATTCCATCTTGGGCATCTACCATCTGACTACAATCTTATGGTATATAGAAAACTAGGAGTACTATAGTATAGGAGTACTATAATTTCTATGTTTAAGGCCTCATTCACACGTCAGTATTTGGTCAGTGTTTTACATCAGTGTTTGTATGCCGAAGTCAGTAGTTGAACTTAGAGAGAAAAACTATAATTGAAAGATTGACACCTGTTTTGGAGGCACTCCTGGTTTTGGCATACAAATACTGATGAAGTACTGATCAAAAATACTGACGTGTGAATAAAGGCTAAGATAAATCTGTGAAAACTGTATTTCATTGACCCTCAGCCAAAGAGCCAAAGTCCTTCTTCCCTTTACAGTATGTTTCATTTGCATGGAAAATTGGCTCAAATGTTCTACTAACGATTAATCAATGAAAGATATTAAACTCTTGGATGTTCCTGCTTCGATAGTAAACCCAATAAAATTATTCATGTTTATTCTTACACATTGCCTGTAAATGATAAGCGGGTCTGAATTTTATGTATTTATCAAATTGATTATGGACTAAATTAAAATCACTTTGTAACTGTTCAAAACTTTTAAAAGGGTTGTCCAGTACTTTTAAAAATATGCCAATGTGTTTTAATAATAAATAGAACCTTCTTTCTAATTACCTCCTGGTGCTGTTTCTGCCTGTGAGCGGCGCTATCCTTGGCTGCTCATAGGCACTACGTGACCCCCGCTGACGTCACGTCAAGTGAGGCATGACTCAGTGCTGGGGTCCCCACGGTGGATGCTGGGTTGTGGGCAGGGTTACCCCCGCGTCACACCCAGCATCCACCGTTCGCTTTTCCAATGAATGGGGACAGGGAGAGCGCGCGGTGGACGCCGAGTGTGACGCAGGGGAATAACCCCGCCCACAACCCAGCTGCCACTGTGGAACGTGGAAGAGGGACCCTCGGCTGCATCCTGCACTTGTCGGATGTCAGAGCCGGCTGCAGCAGGGGGTCACATGTTGCCTGTGAGCGGCCACCGATAGCACCGCTCACAGGCAGAAACCGCACCAGTAGGTAAAGAGAAAGAAGCTTCTATTTATCATAAAAACACATTGGCATATTTTTAAAAGTACTGGACAACCCCTTTAAGGGTGCCCTCATTTATGACATGTACACTAGTATTAGAAATGCACACAGATAAGGCTTATATATTAGTGAAGCCCATGCTATTAGATCAGGCGGGCTGCCCAGCACTGTATAAGGTCACATTCACATGTTCAGTATTTGGTCAGTACTTTACCGCAGTATTTGTATTGCTGCAATGTAAAAATACATTTTTTTCCCAGTCTCCTCCATCGTTCATTGACCTGACTTTGACACATATGCCTATTACTGAATATTCGCAGTAAAAACTTACTGTAGGTGCAATCCTTACATTTTCCTTCTTTATCTTTTTTTGTTTTTTTGTTAACTCTTTTTTTAATCTAAGTTTATTTAAAAATCTAATAATATTATATATAACATAAACTTCACATCATGGCATGTGGAGATGACTAGCCCAGGGGGATGGGGACGACTCGGTACCCGGGCCTTTGCCTGGCCTTGGGGATGTCGCGGTGGTCGGCTCCCGGGCCCGTACCCTGGGGTCAGCTTTTAAAAGGGGATTGTTTGTTAATTTTATGAAAGTTCGTGACGCCACCTGTGGTTTCTGGTGAGGATTACCAGCGCTGCGACAGTCCACTGAGGCCGGTGATAAGGCAGCTCGATGGTATAGCTCCCCACAGGTGGAGCTAGGCCTCAGGGCGGCGTACGGAGCGGGAGATGCAGGACAGAGGGGACCCAGCCGGGTCAGAGCAAGAATAGGAGCACACACGAAAGTCACTTCAGTACCTTTTACTGGTGGAAATTCAGGCACGTCCTGGAGCACTGTAGGGTGAGTGGTGCATGTCCGGATTCTCCCCAGAGAGCGGGTGTAGGGCCTCCTGTCTCTTGCCTCTCTGTAGTAAGTTTCTGACCTGCCTGGAGCTAGGTCTAAATTGGTTTCTGTTCTGCACCTGCTGACTTGGTGATAGGGCCTTCTGTTGGAGATCACTCTCCCTATTCTTTGGGGTTTCCGTGATTCCTGACCCTGGTACGTATCAGCTTTTGGTGATCCTGGGACATGTAGTTCACCAGGGGTTCCGGCTGTTTTCTACTGGTCAGGAAGATCCATGTAGACTCTTGGACCCGGTGTCCGGTATATGCTTCGGGGTGAGCTGGTTAAGCTCCTCTGCCCCCTATGTTACTCACTTTCCACTCACCTTCGGCCCCGCTCGGGCCCTCACTAGGCTACACACACTGCAGCCGGGACGCTGCTCTTCTTCGCCGCTCTCAGAGTGTCGGCACACTCCTAGCTCTCTATCCTGAGCTCTGTGAGTTCTACTCTGGACTCACTCTACAGACTATACTGAACTCTTTCTGCAGGAACTGCTAGGCTCTGGCTCGACTGCACTGACTCCTTCTGTGTCTGAGCAGGAACTCCCTAGCTGCTCTGTACTCTAGCAGGCTAGGAACTGAACTGCCTAGCTCCACCTTCCCTATTTATATCCCTATTGGGCTCCCTCTGGTGGTCTGAGGTGGAAGGTGGAGATGTGTGTATGCTGTGGGGGCCTCTTGTGGAGAAATCTGGTAATACACCCCTCTAGGATCTGTGGTACCTAGCGCAGCTGGGCGCCACAGAGACAGTTAAAGCAACACAGTTCCTTGTTCATAAACATTACATAGACAAAGGTATTAGGACATCTTCTTACTCACTGAATTCTGGTGCTTCCTTCAGTCTCATTGTCCCCGGTGTATAACTTCCGGCACCTTGCCATGCCGTCTGCCTTTACTACCGCGTGTGACAGAATTACTCATTCTGAAGACATCACTGATACTAGTATGACCTTGCACCAAGATGCCACCGGTAGAACAAGTCAGTTCATGGCATTTCTTCACTTCTAAATATCAACTGTTGGCCACGGCCCCACTATCAGTATTTGGTCAGTACTTTTTCCCTTGGAGTGGGAGTCAAAACCAGGAGTGGGTGATAAATGCAGAATTGGTGACTTGTTTCTATTATACCTTTTCTCTAATTGTTCTTCACCTGGTTTTGGCTCCCACTCCTGAGAAAAAATACTGACCGAATACTGACCAAATATTGATAGTAGGGCCACGGCCTTAGTGGGATTATTGAAAAGTGGAAGGGTTTAGAAACTGCAGAAACTCATTCATGAAGTGGAAACCACATAATGTTACAGAACGGGGTCAATGAGTGCTGAAGAGCAAAGTGCATAAACGTCGCCAAGGCTCTGCTGACACCATAACTACAAAGGCAAACATCAATTGGCATCAACATCAAAGCAAAAACTTTGTACTTGGAACTTATCGGCTTGGTTTTCTGTGGTGACTTCGCGTTTGTTCTTAATTATGCCAGGCATGTTATTCAGTAGGCCCAGGGACATGAGCTATTGCTCATATGAGTTAACACAAATGCCAAAAGACTAGTATTGCAACACCTTTAAACAAGTTAAATAGATCAACACAATTCTGAGCCTCAATTCACAGTTCAGAAACAAAGAAGAGAAAAGGACATGTACATAAAAAGTCAAATCTTTATTGATAAAATTAAAAATCACATGATAGAAAATGTATAAAAAGGGAATCGTTAACCCGTCCACATATAGACTCAAAAAAATAACAATACAACAGAAAGAGCTATGGCTCCAATAATCAGTGGTGTCACAAAAATAATGATAAACCCCAAACCTAACGGATGTGCCCATTATATACTTAGTCTTCTCAAGAAACAGAAATAAAAGTATTCAAAGCCTAAAAAGAGGCTATAGGAAAAACGATGATCTTCAAATTGCCTGGGGAAGCCAATGTAAGGTGCACAGTGCAAGGAATTCAATGGCTAATGTGTCCACAGGTAGAGGTAATTTTATCAATAAAGATTTGACTTTTTATGTACACTTCCTTTTCTCTTCTTTGTTTCTGAACTGTGAATTGAGGCTCAGAATTGTGTTGATCTATTGTTCATATGAGTCTGAACGTTGACTATTTTTGTAGGTTGAATTGATGTTTGTTGAATGGTTGCTTACTACCTATTGTATCAGTCCTTGTAGCTTATTGTTCTGCTATCCTTGAGTGACAAAGTTGCAGGTTAATTGAACAATCGATGTTTGTTAATTTGTTGAATACCTGGAGACTACCTATTGTGTCAGTCCATGCAGCTTGTTGTTCTTCAAACAACGAAGGACAAAATATGCAGGTTAATTGAACACTCGAACTATGAGAGATGACCTCCTCCCACCTCCCCCCAAACCTGTGGATAATGGCCCGAAGAACAGCTGTAGGTATAAAATGGACCTCTATCCTTCTGCATCCAGACTACAGAGGACAGCAGCCTGAGGAATACAAATTTGATACACTGCCCATCACTGAGTCCATGTAGATGTTTGGAGAACCCTTGTTGGGACAATCAGGTCACCTGGCCACGTACCTCAATGGACTCTGTCAGCTTCCTAAGCTTGTCACTGCCTCCTCTAAGTGGTTGTCCACAAAAAGCGAGGTGCTACTGGTTGAGGTAGTTGGCCCTTGAAGCCCTGAAGTTGCAAATGTTCTAATTACCAGTGAGCTAGTGGAAGAGTGAAACTCTGTCATTTGTACCATCTTGTGCACTTGCTGTGAATATACTATATGTTATTGACTGTTGTTGATCTAATAAATTATTACCGTACTGTGTTACCCTAACCCTGTGTTGTCTGACTTGTATTCTACCCACGGGGAAGGAGTACGGGTTGTGCAGGGGAATGAGCCCTGGTCCGTGTGTTCTTTCTAAAGAAGACAGCCAGGCAAGTGGATGAGCGCACCCACTGACCCATGTGTTTCCACAGTTTCCATGACTGAGCAGCTGATTGCAAGCCTTACATCACCAAGCACAATGCCAACTATCAGATGAATAGTGGACTCTAGATCAAAAGTAACATGTTTAGTGGAGTTAAGAGTGTCTAAAGGGTAACATCTCCTTGCAGACCTCGTATACTAATTGTACACTAACACTGACTTTCATATACTTGTAATGTTCCCCATTCTGGCCCCCATACACGTATAAGTGGTGGTGATGGGTCCGACGTGTCTATTAGAGGTGGCAATATGCTGCCTCTTTGTAAGTTTACTTAAAGGAGTGGCCTGGCACCTAAAATATATATTTTCTAACTATTTACTGTATCCTTACATCATATAACCACTTTCTGGCATAAAAGCGTTAATAAATCGAGGCCCTTGTCTTTTACATCCCCTCTCCCAATATGATCATGTGAATAGGAGTGGGTGGGGAAGGTGCAGTATTGTTCTTATTTATTATAAAAATTAACACCTTTTTTGCATTCAAATTTTTTTAAAAAGCACCCGGAAAACAATGCCGGAATACCTATTTTCTTAGCAACCCTCCATACAAAAGCTGGAATAAAAAAATGAATTGGAAAGCAAGAAAATAGTATTCCTGCAGAAAAAGCCCTCATTCATCAGTTCAGAGAAAAAATTGAAAAAGTTTAATTCTTGGGATGCCGCAACACACAAAATGTATTTTTTATTTCTATTAATTCTATTGTGCAATAGAAATGTAGAAAAACATCCACCTTAATACTAGAACTGTACATTGAAATGTCTGACAATGTGCAGACATGTGAAGGCATGGGTTACATAATATATAATTATTTCTGCGCTTCTATAATATAATTATATAACTGAGTTAACAGAAGAAGTGATGTGATATCATATGAAGTGATAATCTTTGGGTCACCTAAGCTCTATCGAATAAATAATAAAATTGTGATTTTAGGGAATTTTTTTTCTGTTTTCTGTTAGTTATGACTAGTGTTGAGCCACCCCCGTAGTGTTCGGGTTCGGTTCGGTTCGTCGAACACCGGGATGTTCGAGGAACTGTTCGTCGAACTGTTCGTCGAACACCTTAGAACACCGTCGAACACCGTTAAAACCAATGGCAGGCAAACAAAAACACATAGAAACACATAGAAAACACCTGCAAAGGTGTCCAAAAGCTGAC
Source organism: Phyllobates terribilis (assembly GCF_046119375.1). Classification (NCBI taxonomy): domain Eukaryota; kingdom Metazoa; phylum Chordata; class Amphibia; order Anura; family Dendrobatidae; genus Phyllobates; species Phyllobates terribilis. The sequence goes on along the minus strand of NW_027362769.1, from coordinate 208,783,403 downwards.
AAACTGCTCAGAAGACACTGTCTTTAAAAAAGCCGGCCGGCAAATTCAGCAGCGGCATACACCGGTACCCGACAATTTAGACAAGAAGGAATAGAGCATCACACATAGATTAGATAGATAGAAACATGTCAGTCACACATATAAGAAGCACAGTGACAGTGTTGGTTACTGCACTTGTCATTTAGTGTAAAGGATTTATTAAAAAAAATATTAGTGTTTTCATGCACCGTCTCTTTAAAAAAGCCGGCCGGCAATTCAGCATCTGTACCCGACAATTTAGAACAGAAAGAATAGAGCTTCACACATAGATTAGATAGATAGAAACATGTCAGTCACATATATAATAAGTACAGTGATAGTGTTGCTTACTGTACTTGTCATTTAGTGTAAAGGATTTATTTAAAAAAATAATAGTGTTTTCATGCACTGTCTCTTTAAAAAAGCCGGCCGGCAATTCAGCAGCGGTACCCGACAATTTAGAACAGAAAGATAGAGCATCACACATAGATTAGATAGATAGAAACATGTCAGTCACATATATATGAAGTACAGTGATAGTGTTGGTTACTGTACTTGTCATTTAGTATTAAAATAAAGGATTTATTATTAAAAAAATTGGCGTGGGGTTCCCCTTAATTTTAGGCTCTAGCGGAGGTTAAGCAGACGGCTGGGGCAGATGTTTGAAGCCTGGGAAGGGGGTAATACCCACGGAGCTTCCCAGGCTACTAATATCAGCCCCCAGCTGAATACATAGCCTTTACTAGCTATTAAAATGGGGGACCCCCCAAAAAAAATGACGTGGGGTCCCCCCTACTTTAATAGCTAGCAAAGGCTAGGCAGACAGCTGGGGGCTGATATTAATAGCCCAGGAAGGGAGCCATGAATATTGGCCCCCTCCCAGGCTAGAAACACCAGCCGTCAGCCGCCCCAGAAATGGCGCATTCATAGGATGCGCCAATTCTGGCACTTAGCCTCGCTCTTCCACGCTGCCCTGGTGCGGTGGCAGGGGGTAATAGGGTTGGGGTTGATGTCAGCTTATAATGCCAGCTGACATCAAGCCCAGGTTAGTAATGGAGAGGCGTCTATAAGACACCCCCATTACTAACCCCATAGTCAAAGTTAAAAAAAACACAAACACCCAGAATAAAGTCCTTTAATTGAAATAAAGACACAATCCTTTATTGTTCTAAATTAAACCATACTTACCATCACGCCCATTCCAGCTGAAGCCAACGATCTCCTGCAATAAAAGAAAAATAATAAAGCAACCTCATCCTTACCTTTCCATGGTTCCCACGACAGCTTCAGCTCTGCTACATCGAGATGACAGGCTGGACCGCAGCAGAAAGCTGCCATCCAGCCTGTCATCCCGCAGACACTGAGAAGCGCAGGCTTGCTTGCGCTGCTCAGCGTCTCTCTGTGACGACATCCAGAGGAGCCGAGTTCATGTCCAATGAACTCGGCTCACCTCATGCACGTCACTGACAGCGTGGGAAAATTCTCACGCTGAAGCGCTGATTGCAGGAGAATTTTCCCACGCTGTCAGTGACGTGCAGGAGGTGAGCTGAGTTCATTGGACATGAGCTCACCTCATGCACATCACTGACAGCGTGGGAGAATTCTCCTGCACTCAGCACTTCAGCGTGAGAATTTTCCCACGCTGTCAGTGACGTGCATGAGGTGAGCCGAGTTCATTGGACATGACCTTGGCTCATCTGGATGCCGTCACAGCGAGACAGTGAGGAGCGCAAGCATGCCTGCGCTTCTCAGTGTCTGCGGGATGACAGACTGGATGGCAGCGTTCTGCTGCGGTCCAGCCAGTCATCTCGATGTAGCAGAGCTGAAGATGTCGTGGGAACCATGGAAAGGTAAGGATGAGGTTGGTTTATTATTTTTCTTTTATTGCAGGAGATCGTTGGCTTCAGCTGGAATGGGCATGACGGTAAGTATGGTTTAATTTAGAACAATAAAGGATTGTGTCTTTATTTCAATTAAAGGACTTTATTCTGGGTGTTTTTTTTAACTTTGACTATGGGGTTAGTAATGGGGGTGTCTTATAGACGCCTCTCCATTACTAACCTGGGCTTGATGTCAGCTGGCATTATAAGCTGACATCAACCCCAACCCTATTACCCCCTGCCACCGCACCAGGGCAGCGTGGAAGAGCGAGGCTAAGTGCCAGAATTGGCGCATCCTATGAATGCGCCATTTCTGGGGCGGCTGACGGCTGGTGTTTCTAGCCTGGGAGGGGGCCAATATTCATGGCTCCCTTCCTGGGCTATTAATATCAGCCCCCAGCTGTCTGCCTAGCCTTTGCTAGCTATTAAATTAGGGGGGACCCCACGTCATTTTTTTTGGGGGGTCCCCCATTTTAATAGCTAGTAAAGTCTATGTATTCAGCTGGGGGCTGATATTAGTAGCCTGGGAAGCTCCGTGGGTATTACCCCCTTCCCAGGCTTCAAACATCTGCCCCAGCTGTCTGCTTAACCTCCGCTAGAGCCTAAAATTAAGGGGAACCCCACGCCAATTTTTTTAATAATAAATCCTTTATTTTAATACTAAATGACAAGTACAGTAACCAACACTATCACTGTACTTCATATATATGTGACTGACATGTTTCTATCTATCTAATCTATGTGTGAAGCTCTATTCTGTCTGTTATAAATTGTCGGGTACCGCTGCTGAATTGCCGGCCGGCTTTTTTAAAGAGACGGTGCATGAAAACACTATTATTTTTTTTGATAAATCCTTTACGCTAAATGACAAGTACAGTAAGCAGCACTTTCACTGTACTTCGTATATATGTGGCTGACATGTTTATATCTATCTAATCTATGTGTGAAGCTCTATTCTTTCGGTTCTAAATTGTCGGGTACAGGTGTATGCCGCTGCTGAATTGCCGGCTTTTCATGTTTCACTGTTGGCACTGTTCCCATCGATTTGGGCAATCACTGTAATGCCACAACCACCATGGCTGTGGCATTACAGTGAGTGGCAGACAATCCCTGCATGATTGGTGCTCTAAATAGCGCCAGACATGCAGGACACGCTTTTGGTGCACGAACAGTTATCGAACATAACCTCGAACAGCCGAATTTTTTGCAAATCGTTCGGTTCGTCGAACAACTCGAACACCGCCCAAAACAGCTCGAATTTGAGATTGGCGAACAGTTCTAGTCGAACACCGCTCATCTCTAGTTATGACCCGAAGATTAGCAAAAAGAAATCTGAGATTACAATTGATAATTGTCTATATAAGTCTTAGTTTTTTTTAATTTATGCAAATATTATTTTTAGGCCATATCGACCAGTCCTAGTTTGGCCATAGCTTTGAACCGCTCCCTTTTCTGTTTTTAAGGAGATTTTGCTGTAATTGTGGCAATTAGCCAAGGTTTAACCTCACCATGTGACTCCCTACTGATTTATGTAGCCTTCTGTTTTCCATAGACCAATTATTAGCATCGAGGATGAGAATCATGTAGCAGCTTTTTTACAATGTTTACCAATGTATTTATTAGGATTTCCTGGTTACCTCCACTGACATATAGTATTTTTTACTGCATGACTCCTTAAAGAATGACACTGTAGAAAAAAAATACCGATAAACACCTGCCTGGCAAATGAGAAAAGTACTGTATTATGGCATTAAATGGGTAAGGCTATGTTCACACGTTGCATTTTGCAGTGTTTGATTTTTTTATGTAGATTAAAAGTTGAAGTTTTACTGGTGCCAGAAAAATCTATGAGATTCCAGAAATCTCATGCACACACTTGTTTTTTATTCTCGTCTTTGAAATCTGCAGCATATCAATTCTTTCAGTCTTTTTGCAGTGTTTTTTCACTCATAGAAAGCAATGAAAAAGTGAAAAAAATTCTGCAAAAAAAAAAAAGCAGCAGTATTTTTTGGAACATTTTTTAAGATTTTTTTGTGGATAAAGTACTGTAGACTGGTCTTGAAAAGCATGCCGAAAACACAGCGAAAAACGCAAACGTTTGTTTTAAATGCAGCATTTTTATTGCCAAAAGACTAGGTTTTGGCTTCAGAAAAAAAATGCTGCAAAAACGCTGCGTGTGAACATAGTCTTAATGTGGTCCTATGGACAGAGGTTGCCCTATCTGTATAGGACACCAAAATACTTTGTGGTAGCCCTGAGCCCAGCTATTGTACATGATGGATGTATCCATCATGGAGAGGGTTGGGGTGAGTGGAGTGGGCTCAAGAACTGTGTTACACAGCTAGCATCTGCCTCTAGCAGGAACAGCCAGAGGGTTGTCCGGGCAAAATTACAATTTTACTAGTATATTATTATATTAAGAATAACAATCGAGGCTATCTACCAGCATTTACCTAGATCCAGCACAGGCCGCTCTGCAGTCTGTGTATACACTGGAAGGGAAACTTCAAAGTTTAAGAGGCAACTGGACTGTTGCGGGCTATGGCCTTTGATTGCCTGCTGAAGTTAGGGGACTTAAGCATTCTGCTGAAATCACCTAATTTTGCCTGGATGCTGTAAAGAAAACAAAATCTAAGGTTACATGCCCACGATCAGGAATAGTAGCGTTTTGGACGCAGCTCACCTGTTCTGCATCCAAAACGCTGTGCTTTACAGTGCAAGCACAGTGGATGGGATTTATAGAAAACCCATGCCCACTGTTCTTGTTTTTAACGCTTAATAAAATAAACACTGTTCTCAGCAAATATAGTATGTCATAGGATTAATGTTATAGTACCTCAGACTTATGGAGATATTAGTGACATATGACATAAATTTGGACATATGTAGAATGGCTGACTATTCGGAACAAACTGAATACCAAAAGAAAAACCCGAACAAAACCGGTTATGAAAGTAGAAGTAAATAGACTTAAAAAATCAAATAAAAAAACTTTATTTTTGGTCACATGGGTAACCATGATTATTTGAGTCTATTTACTTCTACTTTCATGACCGGTTTTGTTCTGATTTTTCTTTTTGTTTTTAAAGCTGCCTAAACTCACCCGCAGCGCGGGTTTATGAGCCACAGCATGTCAATTTCTGAGGCGGAGACGCTGAGTCTCCACTGCAGATATCGATCATATATTGGTCACATATACTGACATTCAATCGATCAATATCTGCAATCGAAAAAACAATTGCGGCATTAGAACGCAGCGAAAATATGCTGCGTCCCAAGCGCTTCTGGTTCCTGATCATGGGGACGTAGCCTAAGGCCATGGCCTCACTATCACTATATCAGTATTTTTCTCAGGAGTGGGAGCCAAAACCAGGTGAGGAACAATCAGATAAAAAGTATAATAGAAACAAGTGCACCAATACTGCATTTATCACCTACTCCTGGTTTTGTCTTCCACTCCTGAGAAAAAATACTGACCGAATTCTGACCAAATGACTGACCCCTTGTCGTCTGTATACTCACTTACATAGCTGACTTCTACTTCAGTACACTGGCCAGCAGCTGTGGTATGTGCTGACCATGAACTGGAGCAGCTCTATATGATCAGACACAACCATTACACAGTACATAGCAAGGGCACATTTATAAGATTATGTTGTGAAGTGAAGCTACGTAGGTACTAGTCCTATGTCTCATCTACATGTCCTCTTATATGTAGCAATTTCCTGATGCAGCAATACTTGGCGGTGCTTCCCAATATAAAAATCACATGAATAATTAGAAGAGAACAATGAAAAGTGGCACTCACCACAAGCTGCAATTTTAACAGTCCTTTATTCCAGCATTCATTGGATCCATAGAAGCGCTGGTTGTAACATGAAACAGCCCTTGTCCACTTCTTCCCACTCCCGCACCACCCCTGCCTACCCCTCCTCCACACATGTATGCTGGAATAAAGGACTGTTAAAATTGCAGTTTGTGGTGAGTGCCACTTTTCATTGTTCTCTTTAAATTATACATTTATAAGATTATCTCAGCACAGAAACATATTTTTAACACATCCAGTTGTGGAAATTATTTTTATTCCAAGATCTATTTATTAAAATGAACTTTGTAAGATAACCAATTTAATATCACTATATACTTACTGGCCTGAGGAATCATTTGCCAGGTCATTTTTATAATACAAAAAAATGATGTAAAATCTCTCCCGACCCACCCTTAAAGAAAGGAAGAATTGCCTGTGACGCGCCGTGCTGTGGTGCAGCGTTGCGCACGCGGGGAATACCCGGAGCCGGATCTGTTGGGGGTAGTAGTCCTCGTGGCGGTGACCCGGTCCGTGCCCAGGGTGTCAAACTAAATGGCAGTCTTTAGCAGTAGATGTTAGAGTGTTCGACTACGCCACCCGTTGAATGCGGCTATGAAGCCGCCGCTGCAGGGCAGACCGCTGAGGCCGGTGGTACGGATGTGCAGCGTGGATGGTATAACCCCCAACGGGAGGGGTATGGCCTCAGGGCAGCCGACGTGAATGATGAGGTTAGCAGAGTTGCACGCAGGCACCAGGAACCACTCAGAGACGGTGCGGTGTAGTTCAGGGTCTTTACTGGTGGCAAAGGTAGACCCTCCCGGAGTACTGGCTAGCGATCGGGGCCTGGTCAGTCTGTGAGCAGATAGGATCTCCCCTGGCCAGGCGGAGTTGTAGGCCTCCCCAACTAATTGTACTCTTCTGGCTACCTTGCTAGAGGCGGGTAAAAGTAGCCCACGTCCCTGAGTGTACCGTGTGGTGCTCACCCGTATGGCCGGTGACTCGGGGCCTTCTGGTAGCTTCCGCTCCACGACGGCGGTGCTGGTCCCTTGCGTGTGACCGTGCCTTCGGGTTTCTGGGCCAGAGGACCTGAAATCCCCTGCCGGTCGGTTTCTGCTGCTGGGTAAGGATTAGTCCCCACAGCCTCGGACTCCGGGTCCGGTGAGAACTCTTCAATCAGGGCGAGCTCTACAGCTTCCAGCCCCTGATCTCTTTTAGCACAGCCCCCACAGAGCTCCTGATCTTTCTTTCCTATAGCTGCTCCTCTCCAGACCAGACTGTGTCTCTGTCTGGGACTCCTCTTCTTCTCACTAACCCTGCCTCAGCCCTAGTTTTATATAGGGGAAGTTCTTCCCCTCCCAGGACTGGGCAGGAGGTGTGGCATGCATAGGATTCCTGACCAGGAGACCTCCCACCTGCTCTCAGACGTAATATTGCTATTACTGTGGAAACCAGACCCCTGGGGTGCCACATTCCTCCCTAGTAAAATTTAGTACTCCGGGACTAAACATATTTTTTTTTTTTTTGTAAACATAACAAGTATAAACAGAAACATCATAATAAAGAAAAACACATTAGGATGGTCACGGCGTGTCCGCAACCGGGTGCAGTTTTTGAAGAAAACAAGGGTGTCCATTTCACCAAGGAACAGGGAGCCGTAACCAGGTAGGGGTCTGTCCTGCCCCGAGTCCTTAACAGTCTTTAGTCCATTCCTGGGTTACGCTCCAAACATATGTACAAAGGATTCCGGATAATCCCTAAACGACACCTATAAAATAACTAAAAATACACAATTATTCACCAGCAACAATAAACAGGTAAATACAAATAAAACAGTTTGAGCACTTTAAATCCTCCAACGTACGGGCAACTGGCCTCTAGTGACCCTAGTAGACCTACGGAGCTGACTGACTGGTCCTGAGCTACGGGGTGTAGGAGCTGTCAAAGATAAACTGGGCAGCTGTCTACGGGCTCTTTGGCTCACTAGGGGCATGGCAGGCTCACTATAAGCAGAGGGTTGATCCTCCTGGTCTGCTTGTGTGGGGTCTTCTGCCTCCTGGACCGGCTGCTCTTCCAGCTCTACCTGTTTCTCCGTAGGCACTTGGGATGCTGGTTGGAGGAAGGTGAGGACGGGTACCACAACAGCGCCATTGACTTGAGTCCAAGACCGAGGGAAGTCTCCGAGTACAGTACTAACCATCTCCTCCCTTTCCTCTACGGGTTGAGGATTTTCTTGATCTTCTTCAGGGTTTCGTAACTGCTCGGGACACTTCTTCAGATGATCTCGGGATACAATGGCTGTGGTTTCTCCTCCGTCCTTACTGATTATGCAGACTTTCGGGTTCTCATGGCTTGAGGGCAGTACGGTGTACGGGTCCTTCTCCCACTGGTCGTCCAACTTGTGGAGGCGTCTCTTCCTCTTCAAGACCTGCTCTCCAGGTACCAGGGGAACAGCGGGAGCATACTGGTTGTAAGTCTTCTCCTGTCTTTCTCTAGCTTGACAGAGACTTCGCTCCACGCTCTCCTATACTTTCCGGTACTGCTGCTGCCTTTCTGTGTCCCAGTCTGCTTCTGGTGAAGTGTCCTCGGGTGTCAGGACTCCCATCTCCAGATCAACAGGGAGCTTACCAGGTCTTGCTCTCATTAGGTAAGCCGGGGTACAGTTGGTAGAACCTACCGGGATGTGGTTGTATAGGTCCACCAGATCAGGCAGTTTCTCAGGCCACAGATTGCGTTCTTCCAGGGGCAATGTTTTCAGAAGGTCTAACACCACCTGGTTCATTTTCTCACAGAGTCCATTGGTTTGCGGATGATAGGGTGTTGTTCTTATCTTCCGGCAGCCATACAGAGTGCAGAACTCCTGGAAGACCTCCGCTTCAAAGGCAGGTCCCTGGTCCGTCAGCACCTGCTCTGGGTATCCGTGTGGACGGCAGAAGTGCTGCTGGAAGGCTCTAGCTGCTGTTTGAGCCGTTAAGTCCTTGACGGGGACGACAACCAAGAACCGGGAGTAGTGATCCACGATGGTTAACGCATAGACGTAGCCACTTCGGCTGGGGGTCAGTTTTACATGATCCAAGGCTACAAGTTCCAACGGCTGCTTGGTGACGATGGACTGCAGGGGAGTCTTCTGGCTAGCACGGTCCTTCCTTCTTAGGTTGCATGGGCCACAGTCTCTGCACCACCTCTCGATGGTTCCTCTCATGCCTACCCAATGGAACCGCCCGCGCAGCAGGAACTCCAGCTTCTTCCATCCGAAGTGCCCAGCTCCGTTGTGGTATGCCTCCAGTACCATAGCGGCGTCTCTTCTTGGCACCACTACTTGCCAGATCAGTTCATGCGTCCGGGAGTTAACCATTCTGCGGCACAACTTCCCCTTGTAAAGGAGCAGTCGACTCTTCTCAGCCCACAGTTGCTTGGTCTCCTCCGGAGCGTCTGGGTCAAGGCGGGCATCTGGCTGAGTCAGCATCTCCTTCACCAGTCGGACGGCGGGGTCACTGTCTTGCGTTTCCGCCCAGTTGTAATGAGGTAAGGGGTTGAACGTAGCGGATTGCTTACCCCTTACACGGTGGGAATACTGGATAGTCCCATGACGGTGGAACGCGGGGAGTTCAACTTCTTCCAATTCCTCTGGATCTTCCCCTACGTCCGGTAGGTTTGGCATTCTGGACAGGGCATCCGCGTTGGTATTGGAGCGTCCTGCCCGGTATTTGATCGTGAACTCATAGTTGGACAGGCGGGCCATCCATCTCTGCTCCAGGGCACCGAGTCTTGCCGTATCCAGGTGTGTCAACGGGTTGTTATCCGTGTACACGGTGAACCGGGAAGAGGCGAGGTAGTGCTTAAAGCGTTCGGTGACTGCCCACACCACTGCCAGGAATTCTAGCTTGAATGAGCTGTAATTCTCAGGGTTTCTTTCGGTGGGTCGCAGTTTTCGGCTGGCGTAAGCAATTACCCGTTCTTTCCCCTGCTGGATCTGGGACAGTACGGCTCCTAGCCCGATGTTACTTGCGTCGGTGTAGAGGATAAAGGGCTGGCTGTAATCAGGGTACGCCAGGATTTCATCCCCCGTGAGGGCCATCTTCAGCTGGCGGAAGGACTCTTCTTCCAGCTTCTCCCATCTGAAGGGTGGCTTCTGGTTCTTGGCCTTCCTGGACTGGCCTATCAGGAGGTCCTGCATAGGAGCTGCCTTTTTGGTGAAACCGGGAATGAATCTTCGGTAGTAGCCTACCAACCCGAGGAACTGCCGCACTTCCTTTACGCTGGAGGGGCTTGGCCATTCCTTAATTGCGGTGATCTTATCAGGGTCGGGAGCCACTCCGTCAGCACTCACCACGTGTCCCAGGTACTGCACCCTTGGTTTCAGGAGGTGACACTTTGAGGGTTTCACCTTTAGGCCGTAGTTTGCCAGGGCTTCGAACACTTCTGCCAGGTGTTTCAGGTGGTCCTCGTAGGTTTTGGAGTAGACGATGACATCGTCCAGGTATAACAGGAGCGTCTCGAAGTTTCGGTGTCCCAGACAGCATTCCATCAACCGTTGGAAGGTTCCTGGTGCGTTGCAGAGTCCGAACGGCATGCAGCTAAACTCGCTAAGTCCCATCGGGGTGGTGAATGCGGTCTTCTCCCGGTCCGCCTCTGCTACAGGAACCTGCCAGTACCCGCTAGTGAGATCCAAAGTAGAGAAGAAGTTAGCAGATTTTAAAGCGGCCAAAGACTCCTCTATCCTTGGTAAGGGGTACGCATCTTTGTGTGTGATACGGTTGATTTTCCGGTAATCTACACACATTCTCATGGTGTTGTCCTTCTTTTTAACCAAGACTAGTGGAGCTGACCAGGGGCTACAGCTATCCCTGATTACTCCAGCCTCCTTCATGTCTCTAAGCATCCCCTTGGCGTGTTGGTAGTGTGCAGGGGGTACGGGTCGGTATCTCTCCTTTATGGGAGGATGGTCTCCCGTGGGGATGTGGTGTTCTACCCCCTTTACTCGCCCGAAGTCTAACGGGTGTTTACTAAACACTCTCTCGTACTCTTGAACCACCCGATAGACTCCTTGTTTCTGGTGTGAGGGAGTGGAGTCAGTACCCAGATGTAGTTGCTGACACCAGTCCTCCATTGGTTTCTTAGAGCCGTTACCTTCCTCTGGTTGAGATGGAGGCAAGGGTTCCACGGCCTGTACAGAATTCTGGTTTATGGTGAACAATTTAGCTAGCGTGGCATACCGGGGCAGGTGTACTTCTCTCTTCCCGATGTTTATTATGCGAACGGGCACCCTCCCATGGCGTACATCAACCACCCCCCGTGCTGTCAGAATGGTGGGCCTACTGTCTGAGTAGACGGGTTCTACCATTGCTTGGTAGTCTCTACCTCTTAGACCAATAGCTGCCCGGCACCAAATCATCATTTCACTTTTTGGGGGCATGGCAATAGGGAAAGGGTCACACATTCTCACGCTACCAATCTCACCACCGGAGAGTTCCACCTGTTGCCGTCGCATCAGTGCCCGGATCTCTTTTTGGAGCATTCGCTGCTGGCCGGAGCTGGCGTTCTTGGCAACCTGCTGTAAAATGAAAATCACCTCTGCAAGACAATTTTCAATCACATTAGTTCCTAACGTTATCTTTGGGTGACTCTCGCGCTTGTCAATGTCTACAATGATCAGTCCCTGTGCTGCCAGTTCGACTCTACCATTTTTAATGGTCATCTCTTTGAATCCGATCTGTGGCACGGGTTGACCATTGCTGGCGATGATACTCAAGTCGTCGTCAGGGTTTCGGGTTATATCCGAGTCATTCCAGTACTGCTTAAAGAGCACGTACGGGATGGTGGTGACCTGTGACCCGGTGTCAAGTAGGGCACTCATAGGAATGCCATCCAGTACTACAGGCAAGACTGGACGTCCTCCCACGTATTTGTCACGCCAGTTCGATGGGCCTGGTGATCTTATTCCTAGGGGTTGGCCCTCTACCCCAGGTTGTGCCAGTTTTAAAGGACAGTACCTTGCCATATGTCCGGGTTGATTGCAGCGGCGGCAGATGGGTTGTCCGTCCTCGTTGTATCGGTCGCTGGGTCTTCCTCTGGCCAGTGGGGTCCTCCTTGGTCGGCGCCACGGGATATCCTCCGGTCCGGATGCCAGCTGGATCTTCCCTGGAGTAGAAACCTGTAAAGACTGCACAGTTCGGGTTAGCGCGGCAACGCTTTTAGTTAGCTCTCGGACCTGATGGTGCAGGTCTGTAGCCAGGTCATTGTTTAAAGCCTGCGCATCAGCTCCCACAGGCCCTGCCGACAAGGGCGCCGCCTCCTGGTGGTAAGCGGTAGTAGGGCGCCTGTGGGCCACAACGCCACCCGGTGCCGGTTCTCGGAGCACCCGAATGGCTCTGTCCTTGAACTGTGCAAAGTCCAGATGAGGATCCTGTAAGGCCATTGCCCGCAACTGGGTTCGTTGGGCATTGCAATATAGTCCCTCTATAAATTGTTCGGTCAACAGCCTGTCCTCGTTTCCCACGCCGTCAGGGTCGGTCTGCTTAATGGCTCTCAGGGCCTCTTGTAGGTTTAAAGCATAGTCTCTTATACTCTCATGTGCTCGCTGTTTGCACCCGTAGAATCTAAGCTTAATCTCGGCTGAGGTGCGGGTATCAAAGGTGTCCTCCTCCCAGGTGGCCAGGACTTTACCTCCCTTTGGGCTGCCCCGGTTAGTTGGGCCACCAGGATGCTCACTTTTTGCTCTTCTGTGAGGGGGTACACCTGGAAGAGGCTATCCAGCCTTTCTCTAAAGTCATTCAGGGTTTGTGACTCCCCTGAGTACTGGGGTAGCCAGGCTGCCCCCGGGATATAGGGCATCGTGAAAGGCATGACCGCTGCAGCGGTGGCTGTGGCAGTGAAGCTCTCCTCCGTATCCGACATCCTCCTCCCCCCTAGTCGACCGTGGCCTACCTTGCGATGATCCTCTTCCGTAGGCCGCGGCTCCGCAGTGGATCGTCAGGGTCGAGGGCCTTCCGTCGCGCTCCTGTGATGTCGGCGTCTGCTGGGCTCCTTCCAGGACCTTACGCAACGTCCGGACGTGAGGTGGGGCTTCAGTTCTCGCGAGCTTTTCGGAGTCCACGCCCCTCTTCTTCCCGCGCGGCGTCTTCAAGATGGCGTCCAACGGCGGGAAAACTCCACGGATGGCGGGAAGAAGGCAGAAGATGGCGTCCAACGGCGGGAAAACTCCACGGATGGCGGGAAGAAGGTAGAAGATGGCGTCGGATGGCGGGAATCTTCACCACAGGTAAGTTGAAAAGTCTCTTTTTCAGGCGCGCAGTACCCGGTGGTTGCGGGCACGAAATCCTGCCGACTACGCCAAAGTTGACGCGCCCCCTGGGCCTGTGCTGTGGTGCAGCGTTGCGCATGCGGGGAATACCCGGAGCCGGATCTGTTGGGGGTAGTAGTCCTCGTGGCGGTGACCCGGTCCGTGCCCAGGGTGTCAAACTAAATGGCAGTCTTTAGCAGTAGATGTTAGAGTGTTCGACTACGCCACCCGTTGAATGCGGCTATGAAGCCGCCGCTGCAGGGCAGACCGCTGAGGCCGGTGGTACGGATGTGCAGCGTGGATGGTATAACCCCCAACGGGAGGGGTATGGCCTCAGGGCAGCCGACGTGAATGATGAGGTTAGCAGAGTTGCACGCAGGCACCAGGAACCACTCAGAGACGGTGCGGTGTAGTTCAGGGTCTTTACTGGTGGCAAAGGTAGACCCTCCCGGAGTACTGGCTAGCGATCGGGGCCTGGTCAGTCTGTGAGCAGATAGGATCTCTCCTGGCCAGGCGGAGTTGTAGGCCTCCCCAACTAATTGTACTCTTCTGGCTACCTTGCTAGAGGCGGGTAAAAGTAGCCCACGTCCCTGAGTGTACCGTGTGGTGCTCACCCGTATGGCCGGTGACTCGGGGCCTTCTGGTAGCTTCCGCTCCACGACGGCGGTGCTGGTCCCTTGCGTGTGACCGTGCCTTCGGGTTTCTGGGCCAGAGGACCTGAAATCCCCTGCCGGTCGGTTTCTGCTGCTGGGTAAGGATTAGTCCCCACAGCCTCGGACTCCGGGTCCGGTGAGAACTCTTCAATCAGGGCGAGCTCTACAGCTTCCAGCCCCTGATCTCTTTTAGCACAGCTCCCACAGAGCTCCTGATCTTTCTTTCCTATAGCTGCTCCTCTCCAGACCAGACTGTGTCTCTGTCTGGGACTCCTCTTCTTCTCACTAACCCTGCCTCAGCCCTAGTTTTATATAGGGGAAGTTCTTCCCCTCCCAGGACTGGGCAGGAGGTGTGGCATGCATAGGATTCCTGACCAGGAGACCTCCCACCTGCTCTCAGACGTAATATTGCTATTACTGTGGAAACCAGACCCCTGGGGTGCCACACCTGTATTCACTGCAAGTGATAATTTGCTGTTTGTGACGCGCCCAGTGGATGGGGACGACTCGGCGTCCGGGCCTTGTTGCCTGGTCTTGGGGATGTCGCGGTAGTCGGCTCCCGGGCCCGTACCCTGGGGTATCTCTTAAAAAGGGACAATTTAAGTTGTGGTTTAAATGTTCGTGATGCCTCCTGTGGTGTCTGGTGAGGATCACCAGCGCTGCGGCAGTCCTCTGAGGCCGGTGTTAGGCAGCTTAGATGGTATTACTCCCCACAGGTGGAGCAGGGCCTAAGGGCAGCGTAAGCGTAGGGGTGCAGGACGGAGGGGACCCAGCCGGGTCAGAGCAAGAATAGGCACGCACACAACAGTTCACTTCAGTACCTTTACTGGTGGTGTTTGAGGCACGATCCAGGGCGCTCTAGGGTGAAGGGTGCATATCAGGACTCTCCCCAGTGAGCGGGTATAGGACCTCCTGTTTCTTGCCTTTCTTTAGTAAGTCTCTGACCTGCTTGGAGCTAGGCCTAACTTGGTTTCTGTCTTGCACTGGCTGATCTTGTGGTAGGGCCTTTGGTTGGAGATCACTCTCCCTGCTTGCGGGGCCTCCGTGACTCCTGGCTCTGGTACGTATCAGCTTTTGGGTGATCCTGGGACTTGAAGTCTTCCAGGGGTTCCGGTTGTCTCTACACGGGATATAGGGCCCTGTTGACGCGGACCCGGTGTCCGATATATGTTTTCTGGGGTGAGCTTGTAAAGCTCCTCTGCCCCAAATGCTACTCACTCCACTAGCCTTCGGCCTCACTCGAGGCCGTCACTAGGCTACACACTAGCAGCAGGCTTGCTGCGCTTCGCTTCTCTTATGGCGTCGGCATGCCTTAGGCTCTAACTGAGCTCTCTGACTTCACTGAGCTCCACTGTAGACTCCTTCACTAGAGGACTGCATTAGAGGAACTGTCTGCCTAGCTCCACCCTCCGTATATATATATCCCTATCCGGGCTCCCTCTGGTGGTCTGAGGTGGTAGGGTGGAGGTGTGTGTATGCTGTGAAGGCCTCTTGTGGAGAAGTCCATCCATGCACCCCTCTGGGATCTGTTGCACCAATGCGCAGCAGGGTGCCACATTCCCCCCTAGCAAGGCTCAGCACTCCCGGGCTGAAGTACTTTTTATAACAATAACCAACATTAGCAATCTTCCCTTTACGGGAGGCACTTTTTCTTAAACGTTGCATATAAAACATTAATAAGTAAATATGTACATATGCACCAATGCAATAGGCAACCTGAGAAGTCCAAGTCTCTTCCGGTGAGGTCACCTAAAGGGGCACTCCAGGGAGTGCAATTATTTACAAGAGAATGTCTTTGGGCTGCACAAAGTCCTCAGCCACAGAGTTCTTATGTACCCTTACGGGTAATGGGAAGCAAATAAAAGGAAAGTGTCCATTTCACTTGAATTGTCCATTGTAAAGGCAAAATATAAGTTAATAAATACATAACATGGCAAAACACAATATAATACATACAATACTATACAATACCCCAGGGGCAACTATCTACACTGTCAGAGTTTCTACTTTCTACTCTCTATACCTGACAGGGGGTTGGCCTCTCGTGCTACGTGTTGATCTGCGTAGTGCGGGGGTCTGTGTGGTATCAGTGTCTGCATCTTCTGCTACCCTGTCAGTTCTACGTGTGAGTAGATTGTAAAACTGCCTTAACCTCCCTTTGGGCCTGGCAAGTATACCATTGGTTGGGCCTTCTTGCTCTGCTCCAACTGGGGATCCTTTTTCCGGGGATTCTTCCTGAGCAGGCTCTTCTACAGCATTTACAGGTTCTACTTGCTGTGGAGGGTCTTCTGGCTGTTGGAAGAAGTGGATTACAGGGATTATTACTGCTCCTCCTAGTTGAGGCCAATCTGCCGGGAAGTCTCCTAATTCATTATGTATTACTGCTTCTTTAGGCTCCTCCGGTACAATGAGAGGCGCATCTTCCTGGGGCTTTAGCTGGTCTGGACACAACTTCAGGTGGTCTCTAGATACCGTTGCAGTCGTCCTTCCTCCATCTTTGCTAATTACACAGGTCTTCTTGTTATCAAACCTTGAGTTCAACACAGTGTAGAGTTCTCTCTCCCACTGGTCATCAAGTTTGTGGTTTCTTCTCTTCCTCATTAACACCACTTCTCCTGGTGTGAAGGGTTCTGCTGGCGCACTCTTATTGTAGTGGGCTTCCTGCTTGTCCCTCACCCGAGTAAGACTGTCTTCGACACAGGCCTGTACTCTTCTGTACTGCTCCTGTCTGGTCGTGTCCCAGTCCTCAGTGGACATATTTGCTTCCGGTTCTACAACACCAAGCTCCAGGTCCATGGACAATTTTCCGGGTCTTGCTCGCATGAGATATGCTGGAGTACAATTGGTGGAACTCACAGGTATGTAGTTGTACAGATCTACCAGGTCAGGTAGTAGGTCTGGCCACTAATTTCTCTCCTCAAGTGGTAAGGTCTTCAGCAGGTCGATGACGATGTTGTTCATCTTTTCACAGAGACCATTGGTTTGGGGGTGGTACAGTGTAGTTCTGATCTTCTTACACCTGTACAGATGGCAAAACTCCTTGAACAGTTCGGCTTCGAAGGCTGAGCCTTGGTCTGTCAGCACCTGCTCAGGGTATCCATGGGGTCTGCAGAAGTACGCTTGGAACGTCTTCGCTGCTGTCTCTCCTGTCAGGTCCTTGACGGGGGCGACCACCAGGAGTAGTGATCCACCATGGTCAGGGCATAAGAATATCCTGACCTGCTGGGTGACAGCTTGACATGGTCCAGGGCCACGATCTCCAAGGGTCGAGTCGTCTTGATGGGTTGCAGGGGTGCCTGCAGTCTGGCTGCTGTAGTCTTTTCTTCTGAGGCTACAGGGTCCACAGTTCCGGTACCACCTCTCAATGGAGCTGCGCATTCCCACCCAGTAAAACCGACACTTCAGCAGGGTTTCTAGCTTCTTCCAGCCAAAGTGCCCTGCCTGATTTGGTAGGCCTCCAACACTGTATTTGGATGTCTGTCTTGGGGACTACTATCTGCCATACCATCTCATGGGTCTTTGGGTTGGCGTACCTCCGGCACAGCTTCTCTCTATAGATGAACAGCCGGCTTCTCTCAGTCCACAGCTGCTTTGCTTGGAGAGACGCATCCTTCTCCAGGGAGGAACCTTCTTGGGTTATCAGTTCTTTGATACGGCTGACAACCAGGTCACTGTCCTGGGTCTCTTTCCAGCTGTGGTGAGGCAAAGGGTTCAACGTCTTACCACGCTGCCTCCTGGAAGCTCGTTGCTCGTGGACCATCCCATTCCGGTGAAAGGCAGGAAACTCAATCTCCTCCAGGTCATCCACTTCTTCTTCAGTGTCTGACGGGTGAGGCATCCTGGACAGGGCATCGGCGTTGGCGTTCTTGCGGCCCGCCCGGTACTTAATAGTGAATTGGTAGTTTGATAGCCGAGCCATCCATCATTGCTCCATGGCTCCTAGCTTGGCTGTTTCAAGATGAGTCAAGGGGTTATTGTCTGTGTAGGCAGTGAACTTGCTGGAGGCTAAGTAGTGCTTGAACCTTTCAGTGATGGCCCAGACCAGGGCCAGGAACTCTAACTTGAAGCTGCTATAGTTCTCTGGGTTCCTCTCAGTCGGGCGGAGTTTCCTGCTTGCATAGGCGATCACCTTCTCTTGGCCATTCTGCTTCTGACTTAGGACAGCTCCTAGTCCTTCATTGCTGGCGTCAGTATACAGCAGGAATGATTGACTGTAGTCAGGGTAGGCTAGGATCTCTTCGCCAGTCAGGATATCCTTCATCTCCTTAAAAATTCAGCTTGCTCCTTACCCCACTGGAACGGGGGATTTCTGCCTTTGGGGGACTGTCCTACCAGGAGGTCTTGCAGAGGCGCTGCTTTCTTGGTATAGTCCTTCACAAACCTCTGGTAGTATCCTACTAGTCCCAGGAACTGACGTACCTCCTTGAGGCTCTTCGGCTCCGGCCATTTCTGGATGGCAGTGACCTTCTCCGGGTCTGGTGCTACCCCTTCGGGACTGACTGACAATGTGCAGGGGTGTACATAGGAATCATGGGGCCCCATAGCAGAAGTTTTAATGGTGCCCCCCCCCCCAAAAAAAAAATGTAAATAATTGTTGGGGGCACAGAAGGGCAGATCTCACAACTTTCCAGCCTTTGCATAGCAATTTTCTTCCTTGCTGAACTCCTAGATTCCTCTTTCATAGCCCCATAAAATGTGATGCCAACAAAAGTGTCCCCCTTAACACAGTATGATACCCCGATGGTGAGTTCCTCCTCATTAGCCTCCACATGCACAGTGTAATGACCCTACTGTCAGGCCTGTGGAGTCGGAGTCAGAGTGGGAGTCGGTATAAAATGGACCGACTCCTAAAATATATAATAAATTGGGTACAGTAGTTCAATGCAGTTTGTGTGGAATATTTTTTTCATAAGAATTTGGGAAAGTTATGAAATGTCCTATAAATGTCTGTCCTATTCCTGATCTCAGGGTCTGGACTTTTAGCGGAGATGAATCTGTGCTACAGTAAATTTATCACATAAACATGAGCCATGTATGAGGGAGTCGGTGTCATGGAAATTGAGGAGTCGGAGGTTTGGCTTACTGACTTCACAGCTCTGCCTACTGTACCCCACCTCAACTCCCAGGGCAAAGTATGGTGACCCCAACACAGTATAATCCCCCAACTGTGACCCCCACACAGCCTTCCATGCAGTATAGTGGGCCTACATACAGTATAATAGCCCCCACACCTCTCCACACTCCACTGAGTATAATGCACTCCCCATGGTCCTCCATACAGTATAATGCACTCGCTATGGTTCTCCACACAGTATAATGCACTCATCATGGTCCTCCACACAGTATAATGCACTCGACATGGTCCTCCACACAGTATAATGCACTCGCCATGGTCCTCCACACAGTATAATGCACTCGCCATGGTCCTCCACACAGTATAATGCACTCCCTGTGGTCCTGCACACAGTATAATGAACTCCCCGTGGTCCCGCACACAGTATAATGCACTCCTCATGGTCCTGCACACAGTATAATAAACTCGCCATGGTCCTCTACACAGTATAATGCACTCCCTATGGTCCTTCACAGTATATTGCACTCCCCATGGTCCTGCACACAGTATAATGCACTCCCCATGGTCCTCCACACAGTATAATGAACTCCACATGGTCCTCCACACAGTATAATGAACTCCCCATGGTCCTCCACACAGTATAATGAACTCCCCATGGTCCTCCACACAGTATAATGTGCTTGACGTGGTCCTCCACATAGTATAATGCACTCGACATGGTCCTCCACACAGTATAATGCACTCCCCGTGGTCCTCCACACAGTATAATGCACTCCCTATGGTTCTGTATGCAGTATAATGCAGCCCCCCATAGGGTTAAAGGCAGCCCCCACCATAGGGTAAAAGGCAGCCCCCAGCATAGGGTAAAATGCAGCCCCAGTCCTCCAGTATCATCAGTACTCACTGATTTACAAAAATAAATAAATAAATACATACTTACGGCTCCTCGTTCCCCGCTGCTTCAGTCTCTGCAGCGCGTCTCTCTCAAAACCACAGCAGCTGCCAGCTCCACTGTCTGACACAGCGTGGTGCGTCATCACGCCACTGCGTCAGAAGCAGAGGAGCAATGATGGGCTATGGAGTGTCACATGACGTTCCCTCCTCCATCATTGCTTTCAACCAGGGCCGGCTCCAGGTTTTCGTGGGCCCCGGGCGAAAGAGTCTCAGTGGCCCCTTTAATACATACACCATTCATGATGCACAGATACGGCGGAGAAATGTAGGTATACAACACAGGGCCCAGCCTGCCCCCTCATCCTTCACATATGCAGACATGCACGTACACGCACACAGCACGCAGACATGCATGCACACACACAGTACACAGACATGCATGCACACACACAGTACACAGACATGCATGCACGCAGACATGCTCGCACACACACAGTGCGCACACATGCACGCACACACAGTACGCACACATGCACACACACACACAGTACGCAGACATGCGCGCACACACAAACTACGCAGACACACACATGCACACACACACAGTACGCAGACATGCACACACAGTATGCAGACATGCTCGCACGCACACAGTACGCAGACATGCACGCACGCACACAGTACACAGACATGAAGGCACTCACACAGTACGCAGAGATGCACGCACGCACACAGTACGCAGACATGCATGCACGCACACAGTATGCAGACATGCACGCATGCACACAGTACGCAGACATGCACGCACACAGTACGCAGACATGCACACACACAGTACGCAGACATGCACACACACAGTACGCAGACATGCTTGTACACACACAGTACGCAGACATGCACGCACACAGTATGCAGACATGCACGCACACATAGTACGCAGACATGCATGCACACATATACGTACATATTTGAACACATTCTTAAAAACACATAAGACAGACATAAATATATATATATATATTTACACAGTCATACACACTGACATACACACAAGACACATTAGAAATATATTTAATATGGGGAATCTGTCGACAAGCCTCACTTACCTGCCCCTTGTCCTGTGTCCGGTCCAGCTGTGCAGGGCCGCGGCTTACCTGATGGCCATCGCAGGCCCTGGACCATCAGAGAGGCCCACCCGCCGTTGGGCCCACACCGCCTCCCCAGCATCTCCGCAGGGAGGGCACTTCATCAGGGCCCCCCCTCGGGGCCTCCATTCATCAACGCCCCCCACGGGGTCTCCCTTGAACAGGGCCCCCCCTCCATCGGGGCCCCCCTCCTGCACCCCCCCGCTCCACTGTTTGATTGCCGCCGCCCGCCGGCACTGTGGTCAGGCATGGCCGCGCGCAGCGCGCTGTACGGTTGTGTCTTGTAGTAATGACGCAGCAGGGGCGACACAAGCACAATTAAAGGTGCAGTGTCGCTCCTGCCGTCATTACTACAAGACACAGCCGCACAGCGCATGGCCATGTCTGAACACAGTGCCGGCGGCAATCAAACAGCGGAGTGGGGGTTGCAGAAGGGGGGCGACTGCTATGGGGCCCCGCCGGCTCACGGGCCCCCTCCGGCCACGGGCCCCATAGCAGTCACGTGGTCTGCCGCCATTGGCGGTACGCCATTGGCCCCAGGTACTGTACCTTTCTCTTGAGCAGGTGGCACTTTGAGGGCTTCAGCTTCATCCCATACCGGGACAGTGACTCAAATACTTCCGCCAGGTGCTTCAAGTGGTCCTCATACGTCTTGGAGTACACTATCACGTCATCCAGGTATAGTAGTACAGTCTCGAAGTTGCGGTGTCCCAGGCAGCACTCCATCAATCTCTGGAACCTTCCGGGGGCATTGCAGAGTCCAAACAGCATACTGTTGAACTCGCAGAGTCCCATCGAGGTGGTGAAGGCCGTCTTCTCCCGGTCCTCCTCAGAAACAGCTACTTGCCAGTACCCACTAGTGAGGTCAAGGGTGGAAAAGTAATTTGCAGACTTTAAGGCAGCCAGGGATTCCTCTATATGTGGTAAAGGGTATGCATCTTTATGTGTAATGTGATTTACTTGTCTGTAATCTACACACATTCTCATGCGTCCATCCTTTTTCCTGACTAGAACTAGGGGCGCTGCCCAGGGACTACAACTATCCCTTACTACCCCCGCCTTCTTCATGTCATGCAGCATCTCCTTGGATTTCTGGTAGTGTGCTGGTGGTATAGGCCTGTAACGTTCTTTGATGGGTGGATGGTCACCTGTGGGGATAGGGTGTTGTACCCCTTTAATTCTCCCAAAGTCAAGTGGGTGTTTGTTGAATACCTGCGCGTATTCCTTAACCACCCGGTGTACCCCCTGTTTCTGATGGGCAGGAGTGGTGTATGTCCCAACATGGAGCTGTTGACACCAATCCTCCACCTGGGTTGCCGGGTCATTATCCTCCACTTCGTCTGGTGAGGTTAAGGACTCCGCCGTGTGTATGGAGTTTGTTAGAACTCTCCTGTTAGGCTTTTTTTAGTTTGCTGGTCACATGACCATTTTTGCCTATTTAATCCGGCTCCGCCCTCCTGGTCTTGCTGGACTTCATTGTATTTACTAGTCTTGAGCTAGCTTGGTGCTCTGTTGCCGTTCTCTGTTAGTTTTGCTAGGTCTTCTGACCTCTATGCTTTTTGTTGTGTGTTTGTCTTTGACTGCTACTATTTCTGCTAGGAGGTGTCCAACTTATCCCAGTCCCTAGTTCTTGTAGGGATCCCTCCCTCACATCTATAGGTCTTCGTACAGACTAGCCGAGGACTTTAGCGGGTCTGATCGCAGGATCAGGTTCCCCGTTACATCGTAGGGATCTAGTTTAGTTCTATTGTAGGGACAGTTCTCCTGTCTTTCCTTAGTGCTTGTAGCAGATCATAACAGTAAGTCCAGCCCTAAAAAAAAAAAAAAAAATTTTCTCTAAGGAAAGACCTCCAGTTTTCCATCATGGTCTCGGTTCAAGATTTGGCTCAACGCTTGCAGGGACTCTCTCTGGAGGTGGCCGAGCTCCAACAACACGTGAGTAGCTGTTCTGGAGCGCATTTTGTGGAACCTAAGGTACGTCTGCCTGATCTATTTTTTGGCGAACAACAAGATTTTTTTTCTTTTAAAAATGCTTGTTTATTGTATTTTCGTTTGAGACCCGGATCCTCTGGTGATGAATCACAGCGCATAGGGTTCATAATGTCACTTTTGCGCATAGATCCTCAGGGATGGGCCTTCTCTCTCCAACCTAGTGATCCGTGCTTTAGATCAGTGGATAGTTTTTTTTCTGCTTTGGGTTTGTTGTATGATGATCCTTATCGTGTCTCATCTCCTGAGTCGGAATTGAGACGTTTGAGGCAGGGATCAGGTAATGTGGAAAAATATTGTTCTCACTTCCGTCGGTGGTCTGCCCAGGTGGGGTGGAACGATTCAGCTTTGAAAAGCTTGTTTCTTGCAGGGCTAGGTGAAAGGGTTAAGGATTTACTGATTGCTTATCCCACACCTGGAAACTTGCAGGAGGCAATGCAATTAGCTATACGGGTGGACAGGAGACTGCATGCAAGGGTTAATGAGAGCAAATCCTCTGCTATGTCAGCTCCGAGTCCTGAGAGGGTCTGTGCTGACAATGGAGAGCCGATGGAGATTGGGGCGATGACACCCCGCTGTCAGGAAAAAGACCGCAGGCTTTCTGAAGGCTTGTGCTTCTATTGCGGAAATTCTGGTCATTTTATTAAGAACTGCGTGCTTCGTATGAAGAAAGAAAAAAAAATGGTCAGTTATGCCCGTATTGCCTGTTTAAATTCTAAGGGAGTATTCCTATCTGCCACTACTGCTGCTCAGGATGAATTAATTGAATTTCGGGTATTTGTGGATTGTGGTTCTACTCTGAATGTGATTGATGAGGATTCTTGGAAAAACTTAGATTACAACCTAAAACTTTGTCATCCCCTATTGCTGTGGTTTCTGTCGATGGCTCTCCCTTGAAGAGTGTTACTCATAAGGTCTGTGAATTTCCCCTCACTATTAATGGTATTCACCAAGAAAATTTGGATTTGGTGGTATTGGATAATTTGCCTTCTGCAGTAATATTGGGGTTACCCTGGTTAAAATTGCACAATCCTGTACTGGATTGGTCTACCAATGAAATTAAGTCCTGGAGCCCTAAGTGTTATGACAAGTGTTGTAACGGACGTATTGCTGCTGTGGATAAAGGGGAATTGCCTGTACCTATTCAGGATTTTTGGAGAGTTTTTTCTGAGGAGGAGTCACAAATTTTGCCTCCCCATAGAGACTATGATTGTACCATTGAATTTGTCCCTGGAGCGACTCTTCCTAAAAGTCGTTTATTTAATCTTACTATTCCTGAGAGAAAGGCTTTGGAGGAATACATACAGACAAGCTTGGCCGCCGGTCACATTAGGCCTTCCAAGTCTCCTGTGGCTGTTGGATTTTTTTTTGTAAAAAAAAAAGATGGCGGTTTACGTCCTTGTCTGGACTTTCGTGAGATTAATAAAATTACTGTACGCAATCCTTACCCACTGCCATTGATTCCTGATTTATTTAACC
Organism: Phyllobates terribilis; assembly: GCF_046119375.1. NCBI lineage: Eukaryota > Metazoa > Chordata > Amphibia > Anura > Dendrobatidae > Phyllobates > Phyllobates terribilis. Next base: position 208,759,184 of record NW_027362769.1, on the reverse strand, counting down.
AGTTAGTGGGGGCCAAGTGGTTCTCTAAAATTGATCTCCGGGGGGCATACAATTTGTTGCGCATGAAGGAGGGTGATGAATGGAAGACTGCTTTTAACACTCCTGTGGGTCATTTTGAGAATCTGGTTATGCCTTTTGGTCTTACCAATGCTCCAGCATTTTTTCAGAATCTTATTAATGACATCCTTAGACCTTTAATCGGCCAAAATGTGGTTGTGTATTTGGATGACATTCTGATTTATTCGCCTGATCTGGAGTCTCATTGGCGGAGCGTACGTGAGGTATTACAGTTATTAATGGACAATTCGCTTTTTGCTAAGCTGGAGAAATGTGAGTTCGCTGTACAGAGAATTAGTTTTTTGGGCTACATTATCTCCAGTGAAGGTTTTGAGATGGACCCGGTTAAAGTTCAAGCTGTGCAGGAATGGCCTAGGCCTATTGGTTTGAAATCGATACAGAGGTTTATGGGTTTCGCCAATTATTACAGAAAATTCATAAAAAATTTTTCTATTATTGTCAAACCGCTGACCGATCTCACCAGGAAAGGTGCTAATGCGGTTCAGTGGACTTCTGAGGCCATTGAAGCTTTTGTGTTTCTAAAGGAGAGGTTCACCTCTGCTCCCATCCTTATGCAGCCTGATGTGACTAAGCCGTTTTTGGTTGAGGTTGATGCTTCTTCGGTGGGGGTCGGTGGGGTGTTGTCTCAGGAAAACAAGGATGGAGTACATCCCTGTGCCTTTTTTTCAAAAAAATTTTCTGAGACTGAACTTAATCACGATATTGGTAATTGGGAATTGCTGGCGATTAAACTCGCATTTGGACACTGGCGTCACCTCTTGGAAGGTGCTGAATTTCCCATTCAGGTTTTCACTGATCATAAAAATCTGATCTATCTTGATGCTGCCAAGCGCTTGTATGCCCGTCAGGCTAGGTGGGCACTTTTTTTCTCGCGGTTTAATTTTTCCGTTACTTACATCCCGGGTACCAAGAATGTTAAAGCGGATGCTTTGTCTCGCAGCTTTTCTCCCATGGTCGGTGTTGAGGAGGAAGAGGAGAGCATTTTACAAGAAGGTGTTGTGATTGCTGCTTTGGACTCCGTTTTGGAGGATGAGATTCTTAAAGCTCAGGAGAATGCCCCATCTAACACTCCCCATGGGAGGTTGTTTGTGCCTAGGACCTTTAGGAGAGATTTGTTTGTTGAGTGTCATGAGTCTCGGTTGGCAGGTCATCCAGGAATTTCTGAGACCAAGAGACTTGTGGGTCGCAGTTTTTGGTGGCCTGGATGGCAGAAGGAAGTCATTAAGTGGGTGCGTCAATGTACTGTGTGTGCTAGATCCAAGTCTTCGCATGCTCCTGCAGCGGGGTTGCTTTGCCCTCTTGAGGTTCCTAGTGCACCTTGGACACCTCTGGCTATGGACTTTATTACTGACCTTCCCCCCTCTGAAGGTTTCACGGTCATCTGGGTGGTCGTGGACCGTTTTAGCAAAATGTGTCACTTGGTTCCCTTCATCAAACTGCCTTGCGCTAAGACACTCGCTAAGGCCTTTGTCAAGGAAATTGTCAGACTACATGGTCGTTTTCATCTGGATATCATCCTGAGTCTAATGGCCAGACAGAAAGGAAGAACCAGGATGTTGAGCAGTTCTTGCGTTGTTTTGTGGCAGACAATCAAGAGGGGTGGTCTGAGTTTCTGCCACTTGCTGAATTTGCTCTTAACAACCATACATCCTCTTCTGCTGGGTGTTCACCTTTTTTTTGTTGTTCTGGGAGACATCCGTCTTTTGGGTCATTCTCCAAATTGGTTTCGGCTGTGCCTGAGGAGGAGAGTTTTTCCGGTGATTTGGAGAGAGTTTGGACGGATGTGCGTGGTAATCTTCAGGAGGCTAACAAAAAATCTAAGAGGTACTTTGATAGGAAACGGCAAGAGGTTTTGTTTGCTGTTGGTGACATGGTTTGGTTGTCCTCTAAGAATCTGCGATTGAGGATTCCTTCTAAAAAATTGGGTCCCAAGTTCATAGGGCCCTTTAAGGTGCTTCAGATAGTTAACCAATCTGCTGTTAGGTTGGAGGTTCCTACGTCCTGGAAGATTAACCCGGTGTTTCATGTTTCTCTGTTGAAAAAAGCTGATGTGTCGGATGGTGACGCCTCTGCCACTGTTCCTCCGGTGGTGGAGGACGGGGAATATGAAATTTCCCGCATACTAAATTCTAGACGGTATAGAGGGAGTTTGCAGTATCTCGTCGCTTGGAAGGGTTTCGGACCTGAGGATAACTCATGGGTGAGGGCGGATGATGTTTCTGCTTCCAGACTTGTCAGAGCATTTCACAGGAGGTTTCCTGGTAAGCCTGGGCCTAGGGGATCCGGAGGATCCTCTTAGAAGAGGGGGTACTGTTAGAACTCTCCTGTTAGGTTTTTTTTAGTTTGCTGGTCACATGACCATTTTTGCCTATTTAATCCGGCTCCGCCCTCCTGGTCTTGCTGGACTTCATTGTATTTACTACTCTTGAGCTAGCTTGGTGCTCTGTTGCCGTTCTCTGTTAGTTTTGCTAGGTCTTCTGACCTCTATGCTTTTTGTTGTGTGTTTGTCTTTGACTGCTACTATTTCTGCTAGGAGGTGTCCAACTTATCCCAGTCCCTAGTTCTTGTAGGGATCCCTCCCTCACATCTATAGGTCTTCGTACAGACTAGCCGAGGACTTTAGCGGGTCTGATCGCAGGATCAGGTTCCCCGTTACATCGTAGGGATCTAGTTTAGTTCTATTGTAGGGACAGTTCTCCTGTCTTTCCTTAGTGCTTGTAGCAGATCATAACAGAGTTGTTATTCACAGTGTATAGTTTGGCAACAGTGGCATAGCGTGGTAATCTAACTTCATCTTCCCCACAGTTAAGAAGGCAGACGGGGACCCTCCCATTGCATACATCCACTACCCCTCTGGCAGTTAAGAGTGTAGGTCTGTGTTCTGAGCTAAGGGGTTCTACTACCGCCTGGTAGCTCCGTCCTTTGAAACCTATTGCTGCTCTACACCAAATAAGCATTTCACTTATAGGGGGAATCACAATGGGTATCGGGTCTGTCACCCGTACATTACCAATCTGACCACCGGATAGCTTTACTTGTTGCTGGTACATCAGGGCTCGAAACTCTTTCTGGAGCGCCCTTCTCTGCCCTGGTCTGGCAGTGTTAGCTATCTGTTGGAGCAAAAACAAAACTTCTCCCAAACAGTTACCAACAATATTAGTGCCAAGTACCATATACAGTCCTGAATCAGCAGAAGTAGTCTCTACTACAATGAGTCCTTAGTCCTTCAGCTCCACTCTCCCCACCTTTACTGCCACATCCTTAACCCTAATCAGGTTAAGGGGGAGGCAGTTTGAGGCATAAACGGAAAGATCTGGATCTGTCGGGTGGAGATCGTCCATGGACCAGAACCTTTTGTAGAGGACATCATTCATGATGGTTACCTGAGATCTAGTGTCCAGCAGGGCCGGTATCACAATGCCGTCCAGTCTAATGGACAGGAAAGGTCTTCCTCCCACGAACCTGCGGTGCCAGTCTGATGGGCCTGGAGGGTCTACTTCTGGGTGTTGGCCCTCGGCCCCAGGGTTTGCTTGTTTAAAGGACAGTTCCTTGCTGTGTGGCCTGCCTTTCGGCAGCAGTGACAGGTGAACTCTTCTTGAGGGTGTCGTTGGTCGTTGGTCCTCCTCCGGGGCGGCGTTGTCCTCCTCCGGGGCAGCGTTGTCCTCCTCCGGGGCGGCGTTGTCCTCCTCCTCCGGCTCATCCAGGGGACATCCTCAGGGCTGTCGGCTAGCAGGATCCTTCCTTCCGTCTCTGGCTCCGTCTGCAGCTGCAGGGCACTCATCACAGTGGCCAGGTTTTTAGTCAGCTGGCGCACTTCTGAGCACAGACTGACCAGCTCACTAGGGGGCGCTGCTTGCACTTTGGCTTCAGCAGCCAATGGGAAAAAGGTGGGTGCTGCAGGCGTTGGAGTGGCCCCACCCTGGTAACATTGGATAGCAGTATCTGTTTCCAGGAGTTGCCGTCCCTTGATAGCCATGTCCTTAAGGGTGTCAAAGGTGGCATCTGGATGACCTAAGGACCACCAACGCACAGTCCTGCTCTCTTCTTGGGACCTCAGCCCCCGGACAAACTGTTATTTTAGCATTTTATTTTCATCAGTTATGCTGGTTGGACTAACCTGTTTCAGAGCTCGCAGGGCCCCTTGTAAACGCCAGGCATAGTCCCGAACACTGTCCTCCGGTTTCTGAGAGCAGTGGTAGAACCTCATCCTGAGGTCTGTCTCAGTGCGATCCTCAAAGACAGTCTGTAACTTTTTAAAGATGGTGGACACTGACTCCTGGTCTGCGGCCGACCAGGTCTCCACTTCTCTCTCCGCAGCACCAGTCAATTGTCCCAAAACAACAGCGGCTCTTTGTCTGCCCATCATAGAGTACATGTCCAATATACCGCATATTTTCTGCTTAAACCCTGACAGGGTAACTGGTTTGCCGCCGTACTGGGGGAGCCACTTCGCTCCAGGGACATACGGTAGGGCCATGGGCACGACAGGAGTTACAGGCCCTGCTGATGGAGCGGCTACTTTGGCCTGCGCGGTGGCCGAGGGTGGACTATCGGGGCTGTTGACCGGGGCCCCGGCGTCGTGCTGCTCTTCCGATATCCTGGCGCCCCCCGAGCGAACCGTGGCCTACCTTCTTTTCTATAGGCCGCAGCTCCGCAGGTGACGGTCTTTTGATAGGACCTTGTGTCGCTTCGCGTCCTACGTCAGAGCGCTCGTTCGGGCTCCTGCCAGGACCTGACGCAGCGTCAGTGCATGGGGCATGTCTGGGACTTTGCGCGCTCCTCAGGTACGCCTCTCAGTTTTCCAGCGATTACGCCCTTCTTCTCGCGCGGTGACGTAACAATGGCGGAAATCTTCGCCACAGTTCAGTATACAGTTTGTTATTAAAGGCGCACAGTACCCGGTGGCAATGGGCACAACACTCTGTCGTTGCCGCAGGCACGCAATCCTGTTCGTGACGCCAGTGAGAGATGAAGCACCCAGGGTATGGGGACGACTCGGCGTCCGGGCCTTGTTGCCTGGTCTTGGGGATGTCGCGGTAGTCGGCTCCCGGGCCCGTACCCTGGGGTATCTCTTAAAAAGGGACAATTTAAGTTGTGGTTTAAATGTTCGTGACGCCAGCTGTGGTGTCTGGTGATGATCACCACCGCTGCGGCAGTCCTCTGAGGCCGGTGTTAGGCAGCTTAGATAGTATTACTCCCCACAGGTGGAGCAGGGCCTCAGGGCAACGTAAGCGTAGGGGTGCAGGACGGAGGGGACCCAGCCGGGTCAGAGCAAGAATAGGCACGCACACAACAGTTCACTTCAGTACCTTTACTGGTGGTGTTTGAGGCACGATCCAGGGCGCTCTAGGGTGAAGGGTGCATATCAGGACTCTCCCCAGTAAGCGAGTATAGGGCCTCCTGTTTCTTGCCTTTCTTTAGTAAGTCTCTGACTTGCTTGGGGCTAGGCCTAACTTGGTTTCTGTCTTGCACCGGCTGATCTTGTGGTAGGGCCTTTGGTTGGAGATCACTCTCCCTGCTTGAGGGGCCTCCGTGACTCCTGGCTCTGGTACGTATCAGCTTTTGGGTGATCCTGGGACTTGAAGTCTTCCAGGGGTTCCGGTTGTCTCTACAGGGGATATAGGGCCCTGTAGACGCGGACCCGGTGTCCGGTATATGTTTTCTGGGGTGAGCGTGTAAAGCTCCTCTTCCCCCAATACTACTCACTCCACTAGCCTTCGGCCTCACTCGAGGCCCTCACTAGGCTACACACTAGCAGCAGGTTTGCTGCGCTTCGCCGCTCTTATGGTGTCGGCATGCCTTAGGCTCTAACTGAGCTCTCTGACTGCACTGAGCTCCACTCTAGACTCCTTCACTAGAGGACTGCACTAGAGGAACTGCCTGCCTATCTCCACCCTCCGTATATATATATATATATATATATGTCCCTATCCGGGCTCCCTCTGGTGGTCTGAGGTGGTGGGGTGGTGTGTCACCCTGGCCTGGATGCCACAAATGTATAATAAAGCTGTGTCTGAGAGCAAGGGGGAGGTTCTCTGGTCAGGGACCATTAGCATGCAGCACCTCCTGTCCCAGGCCAGTAGGGGGAGCAGGCTGCCCCTATAAAAGCTGGAACTGGGGGCAGGGTTAGAGAGTTCTGGACGACCTGTCTCTGGAGTGAGAGGTGTCCCAGAGAAGGGAGAGCCAGTTCAGCTGAGGCTGAGGAGGATGAGTGGCAGTAGAGGAGCCATGAGCCAGGGACGGAAGGCGATGGGAGCCTGTCCTGGCTGAGAGAGAAACTGAACTACCGGACTTTGGTGTCCAAGGCTGTTAGGATTCCAAGTCCGCAGGGGATTGTATGTCCCTTGGCCTAAGAAGCCCGGAGGTTCCGCCACAGCAGAAGGGACCAGCAAAGCTGCACCAGGCCAAGAATAGAAAGGAACCCAAGTTGCAAGCCATACGGGCGAGAAGACACGCCGAGCTCAGGAACGTGGGCTGTTACACCACCAGGAGGGAAATAACCAGAAAGAGCGCAGAGAATACGGTAGGCCTTCACCCTCACCCTGACCAGGGCCAGCTTCCCACTTGTTCTCAGACATCCAGGCCCCCTCCTAGCCGGGACTGTTTTTGGGTCGTCTCACCTGTTCTAATAAAGACCCTGAAATGTTTAAGAGGCCTCCGTCTCCTGGCTATTGCGATCGGAATCATCCTCTCCATCATCCATCTATATCCTGCCCTGGGGCCACACCCCTCCCGTGGGGAGTTATACTACTTAGTGCTGCACACCTACATCTGCCCCAGCGGTCTGCACTGCAGCGGCGGTTAACCCTGACCGCAATCCACTGGTGGCGTAGTCGGACATTTAAAACCCTACAAATAGACTGCCACAATGTTTGGACTGACCACCCTGAACCACGGACCGGGTTGCCACTACTACCCCCATTATTGCCCTGTTGCCCGTCTCCGAGTGCCCCACGGCCCAGGGGGTGAGTCAGCTTTGGCGTAGTCGGCTTGTGACCAACCCGCCACAAACGGGTATTGCGTGCCTGGAAAAGACTTCATACTTACCTGAAAAAGAGGTTTCCCGTCACTCAGAGCAGTTTCCCGCCATTTTAAGCCGTCTCCCGCCATCTTCAGCAGTTTCCTGCCATCTTCAGCCGTTTTCCCGCCATCGGACGCCATCTGCAGGACGCCGCGCGGGAAGAAGAGGGGCGTGGATGTCCAAACCGCGCGAGACCTGAAGCTCCACCCTACGCACCGACGCTGCACAAGGTCCTGGAAGGGAGAGAGAGCGACGCTGACGTCACCAGGACGCGACGCAAGGTCCTTGCCCGGAGCAGCACCAGCGGAGCCGCGGCCTACAGAAGAGGATCGTCGGAAGGTAGGCCACGCTTAACTAGGGGGGAAGAAGACGACGGACGCGGAGAGACCCTCGACCAGCAGTGTGGCTGCAGCAGCGGTGATGCCATTCTCTATGCCCTACATCCCCGGAGCAGCCTGGCTGCCCCAATACTCAGGGGAATCCCATACATTGACTGACTTTAAAGAAAGACTGCACAGTTTATTTAAAGTTTATCCCCTGACAGAAGTACAGAAAGTGAGCATTCTGACGGGGCAGCTAACCGGTGCAGCCCAGCAGGAGGTGAAATCCTGGTCAGATGAGGAGAAAAGGACAGTAAAGGACATTCTGACCCGGCTGCGGAGTACCTTTGATACCCGTACCTCAGCAGAGATTAAAATGCGGTTCTATGGCTGTAAGCAGCGAGCCCAGGATAGTATCAGAGACTATGCCTTGAACCTGCAAGAAGCCCTGAGAGCTATCAAACAAGCTGACCCTGGTAGCGTGCAGGACACCGATAAGCTGTTAACTGACCAGTTCTTAGAAGGTCTGCTGTCCAGCGCCCACAGGACCCAGCTGCGCCTCATGGCCCTACAGAACCCCGATTTGTCTTTTGCGCAGTTCAAGGATAGGGCCATCCAGGTGCTCCGAGAGCCCCCACCAAGTGGCGCTGTAACTTCCCGGCGCCCAGCCATTACTTACCACCAGGGGGCGGCGCCCTACCCTGCAGGCCTTGTGGGGGCTGATACGCAGATCTCAAGCCCATCCCCGCCTGCAGACCTGCATCATCAGGTCCAGGAGCTAACCAGAAGTGTTGCTGCATTGACCAGGACCGTACAGTCGTTTCAGGTGGACCCGTCAGGACCCATCAAGCTGGCTTCCAGTCCGGAGGATGTCCCGTGGCGTCGACAAAGGAGGATCCCGCCATTCAGTGGGAGGCCCGCTGACCGCTACACTGAGGATGGACAGCCGATTTGCCGCCGTTGCAGTCAGCCAGGACACCTAGCAAGGTACTGTACTTTAAATGGGCCCGACCTGGGGCAGAGGGCGAACCCCCAGGCATAAGGTCACCAGGCCCGTCTAATTGGCGTCATAAGTACGTGGGGGGACGCCCGGTCTTACCCGTAGTGCTGGACGGTATCCCCATGAGTGCACTGCTGGACACCGGGTCTCAAGTGACTACCATCCCCTACGTACTTTTCAAGCGGTACTGGAATGACGCGGATATAACCCGTTATCCAGACGATGACTTAAGCATCATCACCTGCAATGGCCAACCTGTGCCGCAAGTGGGGTTCAGAGAGATGACCATCAAGATTGGTAAGGTTGAACTGCTGGCACAGGGAGTGATCATTGTGGACATTGATCACCGTGAGAGTCACCCTAAAATAACTGTGGGTACTAACGTGATTGAAAACAGTCTTTCAGAAGTAATTATGATTTTGCAGCAGGTGGCGATGAATGCTAGTTCCAGCCAACAGAGAGTCCTCAACAAAGAGATAAAGGCTCTGATGAGGCGGCAGCAGGTAGAACTGTCTGGTGGTGAGATCAGTAGCGTAAGAATGAGTGACCCATTCCCCATTTCCATGCCTCCCAAAAGTGAAATGATGATCTGGTGTCGGACTGCAATCGGGTTGAGAGGCAGAGACTACCAAGCCATGGTAGAACCCGTGTACTCAGACAGCAGGCCCACCATTTTGACAGCCCGGGGGGTGGTTGATGTCCGTCATGGGAGGGTGCCCGTTCGCATTCTCAACATTGGGGAGAGGGAGGTACACTTACCCAGGTACGCTACATTTGCCAAACTGTTTGCTGTTGAACACAAAGCTATCAGGGCCGTGGAACCTTTGCCTCCATCTCCACAGGCATAGGGTAATGGCTCCCAGAAACAAAAGGAGGACTGGTGCCAGAAACTCCACGTGGGTGCTGACTCCACTCCCCTGCACCAAAAACAAGGAGTCTACCGGGTGGTTAAGGAGTACGAGAGAATTTTTAGTAAACACCCGCTAGACTTCGGCCGAGTAAAGGGAGTGAAACACCACATCCCCACGGGGAGCCACCCACCAATAAAAGAGAGGCACAGACCTGTACCCCCTGCACATTATCAGAACACAAAGGGCATGCTAAGAGACATGAAAGAAGCTGGGGTCATTAGAGATAGCTGTAGCCCCTGGGCAGCTCCCTTAGTTTTGGTAAAAAAGAAAGACGGTACCATGAGAATGTGTGTGGACTATAGAAAGGTCAATCGTATCACCCATAAAGACGCGTATCCGCTACCTAGGATAGAGGAGTCTTTAGCAGCCCTAAAATCAGCTAACTTCTTCTCTAGTTTGGACCTTACTAGCGGGTACCGGTAGGTTCCTGTGGCAGAGGCTGACAAGGAGAAGACCGCCTTCACCACCCCGATGGGACTGAGCGAGTTCAACTGTATGCCCTTCGGGCTCTGCAACGCACCAGGGACCTTCCAGAGGCTGATGGAATGCTGTCTAGGGCACCGAAACTTCGAGACGGTCCTACTTTACCTGGACAACGTGATCGTCTATTCAAAGACCTACGAGGACCATCTAAAACACCTGGCAGAGGTGTTCGAAGCCCTAGCAGGCTATGGCCTGAAGGTGAAACCATGAAAGTGTCACCTGTTGAAACCGAAGGTCCAATACCTAGGGCACGTGGTGAGTGCAGAAGGAGTAGCCCCCGACCCTGACAAGGTCACAGTAAACAAGAGCCGGCCAAGCCCCTCAAACATCAAGGAAGTGAGGCAGTTCCTCGGGTTGGTAGGCTACCGAAGGTTCATCCCCGGGTTCACTAAGATGGCAGCTCGAATGCAGGACCTCCTGATAGGTCAATCCAAATCCAGAAGTCAAAAGCCACCCTTCAAGTGGGACAAGCTGGAAGAGGAGTCCTTCCACCAGTTGAAGATGGCCCTCATGGGAGATAGGATCCTGGCCTACCCCGATTATGGCCAGCCTTTTATCCTCCACACAGACGCCAGTAATGTGGGGCTGGGAGCCGTACTGTCACAAAACCAACAGGGCAAAGAAAGGGTGATCGCATATGCCAGCCGGAAGCTGAGGCCCACTGAAAGAAGCCGGGAGAATTACAGCTCCTTCAAGCTAGAATTCTTGACAGAACGGTTTAAGCATTACCTGGCCTCCGCAAAGTTCACCGTGTACACGGACAACAACCCCTTGACACACCTGGACAATGCAAGACTAGGTGCCCTAGAGCAGCGGTGGATGGCGTGACTCTCGAATTATGACTTCACGATCAAGTACCGAGCAGGCAGAACCAATGCCAACACTGACGCCCTATCAAGAATGCCTCACTTACCTGATGGAGGCGAAGACCCAGAAGAGCTGGAGGAGGTAGAACTTCCTGCGTTTCACCGGTATGGAGCCACTCAATACTCCCACCGTGTGAAGGAGGAAGACTTAACAACCATCATGATCAATCCCCTACCTCACCACAGCTGGGCCGAGACCCAAGATAGTGACCCTGCGATCCACATGGTGAAAGACCTGCTGACCCGGGAAGACGCCCGTCTAGATCCGGATGCTCCAGAGGAAGCCAAGCAGCTATGGAAAGAGAAGAGCAGGCTGTACCTCTATGAAGGTAAGCTGTGCAGGAGACTCGTCAACCACCGGACGCACGAGCTGACCTGGCAAGTCGTGGTCCCAAGGCGAGATGCAGCTATGGTCCTGGAGGCTTACCATGACAGAGCGGGGCACTTCGGCTGGAAGAAACTGGAGTTCCTGCTAAGAGGACGGTTCTTCTGGATCGGCATGAGAGGGGCTGTAGAGAAGTGGTGCAGAGACTGTGGCCCTTGTAATCTAAGGAGGAAGGACCGCACCAGCCAGAAGACACCCTTGAGGCCCATCGTCACCAAGCAGCCTCTTGAGCTGGTAGCTCTGGACCACGTCAAATTGGCTCCAAGCTGGTCAGGATACGTTTATGTTCTGACAATCGTGGACCACTATTCGCGATTTCTAGTGGTGGTCCCTGTAAAAGACTTGACAGCTCAAACGGCGGCCAGAGCCTTCCAGCAACACTTCTACCGCCCACACGGGTATCCGGAACAGGTCCTGACAGACCAGGGTCCAGCGTTCGAGGCTGAAATCTTCCAAGAGTTCTGCAACCTCTATGGCTGTAAGAAGATTCGGACAACGCCTTACCACCCACAAACCAACGGGATGTGTGAGAAAATGAACAATATAGTCATTGATCTCCTGAAGATGTTGCCCCTGGAGGAACGCAGCCTGTGGCCAGAAAAACTGCCTGACCGGATAGACTTATACAACCATATCCGGGTGAATGCTACAAACTGCACCCCTGCTTACCTGATGCGAGCCAGACCAGGTAAGCTGCCCATAGACCTGGAGATGGGAGTCCTAACACGCGAGGACTAGAGATGAGCGTTGTTCTACTCGAACTGTTCGCCAATCTCAAATTCGAGCTGTTTGGGCGGTGTTCGAGCCGATCGGCGAACACGAACAATTTGAGAAAAATTCGGCTGTTCGAGGTTATGTTCGATAACTGTTCGTGCACCAAAATCATAACTGGATTTTTTCTCAGTAATGATGAAAATTAATGTTAATACGCAGTTTGAGTGTACAGCGGGGCGGGGGGAGGGGCAGGGGATGGATCTCTGCAGGAACAATGAAGATCTCCATTTTTTTTTCTCTTTCCCGCATTTGCAGTGGGGAGGTGCAATCTGTCAGCCTATCAGCAGTGCACACACGGAGCGAAGTGCTTTTTTTCACACAAGCAAGGGCATGTGTCATTGGCAGTGTATGTCACATGTCCTTGCCCTATAAGACCAAGCCATTTTCCCCGTCGCCACCATTTTCTCACTGCTGCAGCTGCGTGTTAGACGGCACCGCTGTTGCTGTGTGCGCTATACCTTGTTAATTTCAAGCCAATTTTCGCACAAATCTACAGATAGCTTGGGAGTAGGGAATAGTTGTGATTGCAGTCCTTTTAAGGACTAGGTTACAGCATTTCCTACGACTTTTATCAGGCAGGTCTGTGCTCTTAAATAGATAGATTGTGGGAGTAAAGACTAATTGTAATTGGAGTCCTTTTCAGGACTAGGTTACATCAGTTCCTATCAGTTTTTGCCAGGCAGGTCTGTGCCAGTGCTGTGCAAGTTTTTTTCACAGCATTTGGCTGAATCTAGCAAAGCTAATCCTTTTTGGCCTATTGCAGAGTGTGTTAGTCAGTGGAGTAGCCTATCTGTGTTGCAAGATATACCACGTGTGTATAGAATACCAATTTTTTTACTGCACCTAGTGAAGTAAAATCTTTTGGGCATAGCATCATTCTATTAGTCCATCTATACTGACCTCCATCAGGTTGCAAACTGAATATAATTTTTTTCTGCATCTAGCTCTGAAAAAATATTTGGGCTTCTAGCAGTGTGTGGGACTTGGTCTATTAGTCCATCTATACTGACCTCCATCAGGTTGCAAATTAAAAATAATTTTTTTCTTCATTTAGCTCTGAAAAAATATTTGGGCTTCTAGCAGTGTGTGGGACTTGTTCTATTAGTCCTTCTATACTGACCTCCAGCAGGTTGCAAATTGAATATAATTTTTTTCTGCATCTAGCTCTGAAAAAATATTTGGGCTTCTAGCGGTGTGTGGGACTTGGTCTATTAGTCCATCTATACTGACCTCCATCAGGTTGCAAATTAAAAATAATTTTTTTCTGCATCTAGCTCTGAAAAAATATTTGGGCTTCTAGCAGTGTGTGGGACTTGGTCTATTAGTCCATCTATACTGACCTCCATCAGGTTGCAAATTAAAAATAATTTTTTTCTTCATTTATCTCTGAAAAAATATTTGGGCTTCTAGCAGCGTGTGGGACTTGTTCTATTAGTCCATCTATACTGACCTCCATCAGGTTGCAAATTAAAAATAATTTTTTTCTGCATCTAGCTCTGAAAAAATATTTGGGCTTCTAGCAGTGTGTGGGACTTGGTCTATTAGTCCATCTATACTGACCTCCATCAGGTTGCAAATTAAAAATAATTTTTTTCTGCATCTAGCTCTGAAAAAATATTTGGGCTTCTAGCAGTGTGTGGGACTTGGTCTATTAGTCCATCTATACTGACCTCCATCAGGTTGCAAATTAAAAATAATTTTTTTCTTCTTTTATCTCTGAAAAAATATTTGGGCTTCTAGCAGCGTGTGGGACTTGTTCTATTAGTCCATCTATACTGACCTCCATCAGGTTGCAAATTAAAAATAATTTTTTTCTGCATCTAGCTCTGAAAAAATATTTGGGCTTCTAGCAGTGTGTGGGACTTGGTCTATTAGTCCATCTATACTGACCTCCATCAGGTTGCAAATTAAAAATAATTTTTTTCTGCATCTAGCTCTGAAAAAATATTTGGGCTTCTAGCAGTGTGTGGGACTTGGTCTATTAGTCCATCTATACTGACCTCCATCAGGTTGCAAATTGAATTAAAAAATTTTCTGCATCTAGCTCTGAAAAAATATTTGGGCTTCTAGCGGTGTGTGGGACTTGGTCTATTAGTCCATCTATACTGACCTCCATCAGGTTGCAAATTAAAAATAATTTTTTTCTGCATCTAGCTCTGAAAAAATATTTGGGCTTCTAGCAGTGTGTGGGACTTGGTCTATTAGTCCATCTATACTGACCTCCATCAGGTTGCAAATTAAAAATAATTTTTTTCTTCATTTAGCTCTGAAAAAATATTTGGGCTTCTAGCAGTGTGTGGGACTTGTTCTATTAGTCCTTCTATACTGACCTCCAGCAGGTTGCAAATTGAATATAATTTTTTTCTGCATCTAGCTCTGAAAAAATATTTGGGCTTCTAGCGGTGTGTGGGACTTGGTCTATTAGTCCATCTATACTGACCTCCATCAGGTTGCAAATTAAAAATAATTTTTTTCTGCATCTAGCTCTGAAAAAATATTTGGGCTTCTAGCAGTGTGTGGGACTTGGTCTATTAGTCCATCTATACTGACCTCCATCAGGTTGCAAATTAAAAATAATTTTTTTCTTCATTTATCTCTGAAAAAATATTTGGGCTTCTAGCAGCGTGTGGGACTTGTTCTATTAGTCCATCTATACTGACCTCCATCAGGTTGCAAATTAAAAATAATTTTTTTCTGCATCTAGCTCTGAAAAAATATTTGGGCTTCTAGCAGTGTGTGGGACTTGGTCTATTAGTCCATCTATACTGACCTCCATCAGGTTGCAAATTAAAAATAATTTTTTTCTTCATTTATCTCTGAAAAAATATTTGGGCTTCTAGCAGCGTGTGGGACTTGTTCTATTAGTCCATCTATACTGACCTCCATCAGGTTGCAAATTAAAAATAATTTTTTTCTGCATCTAGCTCTGAAAAAATATTTGGGCTTCTAGCAGTGTGTGGGACTTGGTCTATTAGTCCATCTATACTGACCTCCATCAGGTTGCAAATTAAAAATAATATTTTTCTGCATCTAGCTCTGAAAAAATATTTGGGCTTCTAGCAGTGTGTGGGACTTGGTCTATTAGTCCATCTATACTGACCTCCATCAGGTTGCAAATTAAAAATAATTTTTTTCTGCATCTAGCTCTGAAAAAATATTTGGGCTTCTAGCAGTGTGTGGGACTTGGTCTATTAGTCCATCTATACTGACCTCCATCAGGTTGCAAATTAAAAATAATATTTTTCTGCATCTAGCTCTGAAAAAATATTTGGGCTTCTAGCAGTGTGTGGGACTTGGTCTATTAGTCCATCTATACTGACCTCCATCAGGTTGCAAATTAAAAATAATTTTTTTCTGCATCTAGCTCTGAAAAAATATTTGGGCTTCTAGCAGTGTGTGGGACTTGGTCTATTAGTCCATCTATACTGACCTCCATCAGGTTGCAAATTGAATAAAAAAATGTTCTGCATCTAGCTCTGAAAAAATATTTGGGCTTCTAGCGGTGTGTGGGACTTGGTCTATTAGTCCATCTATACTGACCTCCATCAGGTTGCAAATTAAAAATAATTTTTTTCTGCATCTAACCCAGCCAATAGTTTTGGCCTAATACCACAGTTTGGCCACTCAGCTCTGCTCGGTTACCATCCATTGTTTTTTTGTGCAAACAACTCCAGAGTTGTGAATTAGTTAACCACCAAAATGAGTGGAAAAAGGCCTGCTGCTGGTGGAAAGGGGAATAGGCGTGTTGGGAAGGGGAAAAAAGGTTGTGTCCGTGGGGTAGGTGCAGAAGAAAGACCATCTTCCAGCCAAACTAAAATGTCTACTTCTTTTAGCGGACAATGTGATAAGATCCCTTTCTTACGGCCACGCCAATCGCTACAAATTCCAGATGAGGCACAAAAACAGCAGGTGCTTCAACGGATATCAAGTGCTCCTTTAAGTGGGCTCTCCTCCACATCAACTTCAACATCACAAATACTCCAGTCCTCAAAGGTGTCACCCAAATCGCACTTGCTTCCTCACAGCTCCCAAATCTCCAGCTGCCCGTCTGAGTATGAGGTAGAACAGATGGTTGAGTCTGCAGAGCTGTTTACTCATACTATAGCCTGGGAATCAGAGGTCGACTCCAGCGCTTCTGTGAATCCAGACGAGGAAATGATCTGCACTGATGCCCAGAATCTTTATGAGTCGGATCCAGGACCAGACGCAGAAGGTTCTGACCATAATGTAGACCCTCATTCCCAAACTGTAACTCCTGTTGGTGGAGACAATGAGGAAGACGATGATAATGACGCGCCCTGGGCCTGTGTCGCGCTGCGTTGCGCACGCGGGAGCTTACCCGGAGCCGGATCTCTTGAGGGTTGTAGTCTCGTGGCGGCGACCCGGTCCGTGCCCAGGGAGTCAAACTGAGCGGCGATGTATCGGCGGTAGATGTTGTACGACTACGCCACCCGTTGAATGCAGCTATGGAGCTGCCGCTGCAGGACAGTCCGCTGAGGCCGGTGGATGGATGGTGCAGCGTAGATGGTATAACCCCCAACGGGAGGGGTATGGCCTCAGGGCAGCAGATGTGGATGATGGGGGTAGCAGGAACCACTCAGAGACGGTGCGGTGTAATTCAGGGTCTTTACTGGTAACAACGATAGACCCTCCCGGAGTACTTGCTAGTGAACGGGGCCTGGTCAGTCCTTGAGCAGATGGGATCTCCCCTGGCCAGGCGGAGTTGTAGGCCTCCCAAACTGACTGTACTCTTCTGGCTACCTTGCTAGAAGCGGATATAAGTAGCCCACGTCCCTGAGTGTACCGTGTGGTGCTCACCCGTATGGCCGGTGACTCGGGGCCTTCTAATGGCTTCCGCTCCACGATGGCGGTGCTGGTCCCATGCGTGTGACCGTGCCTTCGGGTTTCTGGGCCTGAGGACCTGAAATCCCCTGCCGGTCGGCTTCTGCTGCTGGGTAAGAGTTAGTCCCCACAGCCTCGGACGCCGGGTCCGGTAAGAAAGCTTCTCAGTCAGGGCGAGCTCTGCAGCTGCCAGCCCCTGACTTGTAGTAGTATTGCTCCCACTGAGCTTCTGCTGTTTCTTCCTGTGACTGTTTCTTGTCTCTACTCTCCTTGACTGCTAACCCTGCTTCAGCCCCGGGTTTATATAAGGGAAGTTCTTCCCCTCCCAAGACTGGGCAGGAGGTGTGGCATGCACAGGATCCCTGACCAAAGGACCTCCCACCTGCTCTCAGACATAATATCTCTATCACTGTGGCAACCAGACCCCTGGGGTGTCACAATAAGACTCAAATACCTGATTGGAGCGACAACTTTAGTTTTTTGTCAGGGCAGGAACAGGTTGGCTCTGAGGACGACGGGTGTGATAACGCACAGGGTGATGATGATGAGGTCGGAGATCCCACTTACTGTCAACCCACAGTCAGCCAAGAGATGAGGTCAGCAGAGGAGGTGGAGGAAGATGCTAGTGACGACGAGGTCAGGTTGCGCCTTCCTGGACAGAGACATAGTACTGGAAGCACGTCAACAACTGCATCCTCAAACACAACTCTGCCTCTCACCACAAGACGTGGTGGCTCTTCAGGTCGCATGGGTGCTAAGCCTTGCATAGCCTGGGCATTTTTTCAGATCGATAAAGATGACCCAACTCGTGTTATCTGTAACATTTGTCAGCAAAAGCTAAGTAGAGGCCAAAAAATACATAGTTTGAGTACTTCATGCATGAACCGGCACATGGACATGAAGCATAAGTTGCAGTGGGAAGCTCAGTGTGCTACAATGCGGTCTAGCCGGCCGGGCCAACCACCGTCTGCCATATCTTGTGCATCCGCGGCCTCTTCATCCTCTGTGACTGGGGGGACAGCAGTCACACCTGTTTTGGGGCGCAGACCTGCCACCTCTTTACCCGCAACAGCCAGCGTGATTGGCAGGTCATCATTTTCTTTGGAGGTGGTAACACCAGCTGGTCTTGAGCGCTGTCCGACATCGATAGCACCACCTTTGGATCAAGGCAACCTAACATGTCCGCCTGCATCTTCCTCACAGACCGTCAGTTTGCCGGGGACACCCTTATCAACCCCGTCTAAGCACAATAGCCAGCCCTCGGTCCCTCAGATGTGGACAAGTAAAAGACCATTTCCTCCTAGCCATGAGAAAGCTAAGAGGTTGAATTTCACCATCTGCAAGCTCTTGGCTACAGAAATGCTGCCTTTCCGCCTGGTGGACACAGAGGATTTTTGAGACCTTATGTCCGTCGCAGTGCCCCAGTACCAGATGCCCAGTCGGCACTACTTCTCAAAGAAAGGTGTGCCTGCGCTCCACCAGCATGTCGCACACAACATCACCGCTTCTTTGAGAAACTCTGTGTGTGACAGGGTGCATTTCACCACAGACACTTGGACGAGTAGGCATGGACAGGGGCGTTACATGTCGCTGACTGGGCACTGGGTAACTATGGTGACAGCAGGACAAGGGGCTGCTGTCCAAGTCTTGCCGTCCCCACGAGTTGTGCGTCAATCCTCTTTATGTCATTTTTCCTCCACTGCTTCTGCCTCCTCAACCTCCTCTCGGTCTTCCACCTGCACCCAAAGCCTGTCTGGTCATGCCACAAGCTTTCTAACTGCGCAGAAGGGATCCTGCACACCTCCTTACTATGCTGGCAGTAGGGCTCAACGTCATCAGGCGGTTTTTACATTGAAATGTCTGGGAAATGTGAGTCACACAGCTGAGGAGTTGTGGTCAGCTCTGGAGAACCAATTTCATGAATGGTTGTCTCCACTGGACCTGAAACCAGGGAAGGCCGTGTGCGACAATGCTGCAAACCTGGGTGCGGCCCTTCGCCGGGGCAATGTCACACACGTGCATTGTATGGCTCACGTGTTGAACCTGGTTGTCCAGCAATTTTTAGCCCACTATCCCAGACTAGATGGCCTTCTGCAGAGGGCACGGTCGCTGTGTGCTCACTTCCGCCGTTCGCATCCCGCAGCTCAGCGACTTACATCTCTACAGAAGTCGTTGGGCCTGCCACTTCACCGGCTAAAATGCGATGTGCCTACCCGGTGGAATTCAACTCTGCACATGTTGCAGCGACTGTGGCAGCACCGACAAGCCCTGGTGCAATACGTTCTGACGTATAGCCTGGGCCAACGAGATTCAGAGGTGGGGCAAATCACGCTGGAGGAGTGGTCTCAGATCAGGGACCTATGCACCCTTCTGCACAGTTTTGAAATGGCGACGAAGATGTTTAGTGCTGACGATGCCATTATCAGCATGACTATTCCGGTGATTTACATGCTGGAGCACATGTTAAACAGAATTCGGAGTCAGGTGGTGGCACAAGAGGAGGTGGAGGAAGTAGAGGAGGAGGAGTTGTATGCGGAAGGGCTAACATCTGCAAGGTCCAGACGGTCGGCAGCACCAAGGCGGCAGGCATGTGAGGGTGGGGGAGATGATTTTACCAGGGCGCATGGTAGCAGCCAAACTAGTGAGGAAGGTGCAGGAGCCCAGGAAGAAGTGGAGGACGAACTGATGGAAGACTCATCAGATGAGGGAGACCTTGATCACATTTCTGTTGTGCGAGGTTGGGGGGAGAGGACAGAGGAAGGAAGCATGATTGCTACCTCGCCACCAACACAACAGGGACTTGGTGCTCCTGGATGCGCAACACACATGAGTGCCTTCTTGCTGCACTACCTGCAACATGACCCTCGAATTGTGAGAATTAGAAATAATCCTGACTACTGGGTTGCCACACTGTTAGATCCCCGGTACAAAAGTAAATTTGCAGAAATTATTCCTGCCATAGAAAGGGATGCACGCATGCAGGAGTATCAGCAGAGACTGTTGCAGAATCTTACATGTGCTTTTCCACAAAATACCAGTGGTGCACGTAGTGAATCTCACAGTTCCAACTTGCCAACCGTGGGACCGTCAAGTGTTCAGCACTCAAACCGTAACAGAACCACAGTATCTGCTGGTAACATCAATTTTGCGGAATCATTTCACCACTTTTTTAGCCCATCCTTTGCAAGGCCACAGGAGACAAGAAGTCTGACACATAGTCAACGCCTAGAGACGATGGTACAGGAGTATCTCCAAGTAAACATTGAAGCCACGACTGTGTCACTGGACCCTTGCTCTTTTTGGGCTTCCAATCTGGATAAATGGCCGGAGCTAGCCACTTACGCCTTGGAGATCTTGTCATGCCCCGCAGCCAGCGTTCTGTCTGAACGTGTGTTCAGCGCTGCTGGTGGTGTGCTGACAGATAAGCGCACGCGGCTCTCCACTGATAATGTAGACAGACTCACGTTCATAAAGATGAACAAATCATGGATCCGAAACGACTTTTCTACCCCTGTGTCATCCTGGGGAGAGTAAAAGCTTGATGATTGGTTAAAATCACCCTACCAACCATTTTAAGCTTTCAAATTACTAATCATGTTTATCTGTATCTTGACTGGAAAATAATTTGGGCTTTGTAGCAGTGTGCAGCACTGATCCTATTAGGCCATCTATAATAAGCTTCACCAGATTTAAAATTAAAAATAATTTTTAGCTGCATCTAGCCCGGAAAATAATTTTGGGGCTCCGAGATGCGCAAGACACATAAGTGCCTTCTTGCTGCACTACCTGCAGCATGACCCTCATATTGTCAGAATTCGAAGTAATCATGACTACTGGGTTGCCACACTCTTAGATCCCCCAAACTTTTCGATCAACCTTTTCATTTTAATAAAGACCAAAAAAATGGTCATTTTTGAAATTATAAGCATTAGCAGGTTGTTAGAAACTGAAATCAAACAGTTTTCAACTCAAAACTTTATTCTAGGTGATGTTACATTTTCACATAGGACCCCTTGTTCGAAAGGAGCTTCTGAACTCTCTCGTCCATTGAATTTGTCAGGTTTTGGATGGTTTCTGCTTCAATTGTTTTGCATGAGGACAGAATACCCTCCCAGAGCTGTTGCTTAGATGTGAACTGCCTCCCGCCATCATAGACACTCCTTTTAATGATGCTCCAAAGGTTCTGAATGGGGTAGAGGTCAGGGGAGCATGGGGGTCACACCATAAGTTTGTCCCCTTTTATGCCCATATCAGCCAGAGATGCAGATGTTTTATGTGCAGCATGAGATGGTGCATTATCATGCAGAAAAATGATCTTGCTGTGAAATACACGGTTCTTCTTCTTGAACCATGGCAGGAAGTGCTGTTTGAGAAAATCCACATACATTATGGAGTTCATCTTTAGCGCCTTCAGGGATCCTAAAGGGGCCGACAATCTCTCTCCCCATGATTCCAGCCCAAAACATTACTCCACCTCCTCCTTGTTGGCGCTGTAGCCGTGTTTGCGTGGGGTGTCCATCAACCAGCCATCCTCCACTCCATTCATCTGGACCATCGAGCGCTGCACGGCACTCATCCGTGAACAAAACAGTTTTGAAATCAGTCTTCATGTAATGTTTGGCCCACTGGAGCCGTTTCTGCTTGTGTGAAGTGGATAGAGGAGGTCGACAGGATGGCATATGCACAGCTGCAAACCTCTGAAGGACCCTGCATCTTGTTGTTCGGGGGACGTTGGAGGCACAAGCAGCTTCAAAAACTTGTCTGCTGCTATGACAAGGCTTTTTTGCAGCTGCTGTTTCAACCTGACGTAATTGCCTGTAGGAAAGAGTCCTCAATTTGCCCTTATCAGCACGCACACGTGTGTACTGTGAATCAGCTACATACTTCTTGATTGCCAAGACACTTCATCCTGATCATCGCACAATGTTGATTGTAGTCATGCCTTGACCTAAACACTCCACAATTTGTTGCTTCTCAGCAGCCGACACATCCTTTTTCTTTCCCATTTTGGCAGAAAATGTAGGCTGCTTAATAATGTGAGAGAGCCTTCTTAAGTAGTCTTGCCTTTCATTGGACACACCTGCCAAACTAATTAGCACAGGTGTCTGCAATTGCTTACAGTGATATAAAGAGCCCTGACACACATCACCATCAATGAGTTTAACTGACAAACAAACAAATTCTTCCCTTATCACTCCTAAACACTTTTTGCATAATAATTTGGAACGCGGTGTACATGTGCTTTTCCACAAAACACCAGTGGTTCACGTAGTGAATCTTACAGTTCTAACTTGCCAACCGTGGTCTGTATAGAATTGTTCAATAAAGGGCCCAAAATTAAGATAACATAGATGGGAGAGGTCTCTATGAATAGGAATTCCTAAGTATTTGATACCCTGTGAGGGCCAGGCAAAGGGAAAGTTGGACTGGATGGAATCCTATATGGATTTAGGGAGGGAGACATCGAGGGCCTCAGACTTCGCTGCATTGATTTTAAAATTTTACCATGTAACAAAGTGATCTATTTCAGCCATAACAGCAGGGATGGATATATGTGATTGAGTGATATATACTAGGACATCATCAGCAAATAGAGAGCACTTGTACTCGGTGCCTCCCACCTCAATCCACCTAATATTGGGGTTATCGCGAATTGATGAGAGCAGGTGCTCCGTCACTAGGATGTATAAGAGAGGGGACAGAGGACATCCCTGCCTTGTCCCATTGGTGATTGTGAAAGGTGATGAAAATTTTCTGACGCACCCCCTGGGCCTTGTGACACCCGGAGCCGGACCCTTTTTGGTGGATGCTGGTGGTTGTAGTCTTCGTGGCGGCGATCCGGTTCCGTGGCTCAGGGCGGTCAAACCAGTGGCGGAACTATTTATGTGGTTTTGATGTTTAAATGTCTGACTACGCCACCCGTGGATTGCGGTCAGAGTGAACCGCCGCTACAGGGCAGACCGCTAAGGCTGGTGTTGTGGGTGCAGCAGAGCGTAGCATAACTCCCCACGGGAGGAGTATAGCCTCAGGGCAGTGTATGCGGAGGATGGGGGTGATGGTGCAGGGCAGCAGCAGTAACGACACGGAGTCAGTGATGCAGTTCAGGGCCTTTACTCACAGTTCTTATTATCCAGACCACGTCTGCAGGTAACGGCTGCCCACGTCGTACTGTGCTCACCAGGTGAGGGGCTCAGACAACTCCCAGATAACTTTGGAGCGCTTCACAGGACCCCCTTTGTGTGTCCTTTGTCTGGCCTTTCTTACCAACACTTCTGTCCGGCTGCCTCGGGCCTCCTCTTGGTAAACTTGGCGCCAGTTTCCCTGACCCTATGTGGTGCCTTCCTAGCGGGTGGAGCAAGGGGCTGCGCCACATAAAATGTCAGAGCCTCCGGTTTCTAGCTGAGGGTCGTTTCCTGCCTCCACTAGTTCGGGGACCGGTCTCCCCCTTTGGCCTGACCCCTCCACGCAGGTGGATTCGGGCGTGCGGTGGCGACTCGCCCGTCCGCACCCCTGGGATCCCTTCATTCCTCGTTCCTGGAGCCTTCTCCGCTCCTCTTCCTTCCTTCTCCCTCTTGCAGGCCTGGGCCTCTGTTACTAGGCCCGCCTCCGGAGCAGAGCTCATGCAGAGCCCCTGCTCCCTGCCACTTCTGCTCAGACTTCTCTGCACTGAACTAAGATGGTGCCCACCTTTTATACTCCCTTCTCAATGCACCCATCAACTGCTTCCTCCCTGCTCCTGCACTGCAGGGTTCCCCTTCCTCAGTGTTCCCTCCCCCCACTCCAGCCAGGGACAGGGACTGTCGTGCCCATCTCAGGGGCATATTGGTCGCCCTGCCCCACGGCAATGTGGTGTAATGCATGCAGGTGTCGGGTCCTGATCCACACTCCATCCTTATCTGAGAGTGAGATATCACACCTCTGGGTGAGGTGCAATACGTCTGTAGCAACCGAGCCCTCGGTGCTACAGTTCCATTTATCTTCAGCCTAGGTGACGTATTGTGATACAGGGCCGTGATTTTGGCTATAAAAGGGTCCCCTAGACCCCTACCCCAAGCTTTTTAAGAGAATCATATATGGCGTGCCAGGAGACTCTATGGAATGCTTTCTCAGCATCCAACGAGAGTATCTACTTACAAATTTTTAACTGCATCTAGCCCAGGAAATACTTTGTGCCTAGTAGCAGTGTCTGCTAGTCAGCGGATTATCCCGGCTGTTAAGCAAGCTACACCACCTGTAGTTTGGACACTTAATTTTTTCAAAGGAAATGCTTCGGGACCACGGGATACTTAGTGAAGAGCATCAGGAGGCACCCCAAGGCATAGGGGCTGGGACTGGCACTAGGATGCCTTGCGGTGGACAGCCGAGCTCGATCCTTATAAAAGCTTTTTAACTGCAGCAGCTTTAGTGGACGCTACTGGAGCTGGAATTACGCGGCTGCTGGCATGAGACTTGCCCTCCAATAGATCCTTGTAAATGGATTTAAAGTGTATTCATTTAAATTAGAGGGACAATTTAAATTAAAAAGCTTAGAGCTGCCTCCACCACAGGGGGGCTCTCTCGACCCACCAGCGGACAGGCACCAGTATTGGGAGAGGGGGGCTGGCCGTCAGGGTTCACCGCGGCTCTGGCACAAACCCAGCGACACGGAGGTGGCACGGGCAGGAGCGGACTGGCCGTCTCGGCTTCTCACTTTTTGGATTTTAGAAGGGCATGACATGCCTATATCTGTGTCTCCCCCTCCTTTTACTCCTCCACCTCTTTTCTTTTCGCATGACTATATGTACTTGTCACTTTTCCATGTGTTAGTTGTGTCTTCTGAGCAGTTTGTCAGCTTTTGGACACCTTTGAAGGTGTTTTCTATGTGTTTCTATGTGTTTTTGTTTGCCTGCCATTGGTTTTAACGGTGTTCGAAGGTGTTCGACGAACAGTTCGACGAACAGTTCGGCGAACACACGGGTGTTCGACGAACCGAACCGAACTCGAACACTACGGGGGTGGCTCAACACTAGCGAGGACACCTCCCCAGAAGCTGACTTGGATACGGAAAGGCGACTGCAGTACAAGAAGGTACAGGAGAGTGTGGAGAAGAGCCTGGCCCAGGTGAGAGAAAGGCAAGAGAGACTCTTCAACCAACACGCCCCTGCTGGTCCCCTAGAACCTGGTGAGTAGAGATGAGCGGTGTTCGACTAGAACTGTTCGCCAATCTCAAATTCGAGCTGTTTTTGGCGGTGTTCGAGTTGTTCGACGAACCCGAACGATTTGCAAAAAATTCGGCTGTTCGAGGTTATGTTCGATAACTGTTCGTGCACCAAAAGCGTGTCCTGCATGTCTGGCGCTATTTAGAGCACCAATCATGCAGGGATTGTCTGCCACTCACTGTAATGCCACAGCCATGGTGGTTGTGGCATTACAGTGATTGCCCAAATCGATGGGAACAGTGCCAACAGTGAAACATGAAAAGCCGGCAATTCAGCAGCGGCATACACCGGTACCCGACAATTTAGAACCGAAAGAATAGAGCTTCACACATAGATTAGATAGATATAAACATGTCAGCCACATATATACGAAGTACAGTGAAAGTGCTGCTTACTGTACTTGTCATTTAGCGTAAAGGATTTATCAAAAAAAATAATAGTGTTTTCATGCACCGTCTCTTTAAAAAAGCCGGCCGGCAATTCAGCATCTGTACCCGACAATTTATAACAGACAGAATAGAGCTTCACACATAGATTAGATAGATAGAAACATGTCAGCCACATATATACGAAGTACAGTGATAGTGTTGCTTACTGTACTTGTCATTTAGCGTAAAGGATTTATCAAAAAAAATAATAGTGTTTTCATGCACCGTCTCTTTAAAAAAGCCGGCCGGCAATTCAGCATCTGTACCCGACAATTTATAACAGAGAGAATAGAGCTTCACACATAGATTAGGTAGATAGAAACATGTCAGTCACATATATATGAAGTACAGTGATAGTGTTGGTTACTGTACTTGTCATTTAGTATTAAAATAAAGGATTTATTATTAAAAAAATTGGCGTGGGGTTCCCCTTAATTTTAGGCTCTAGCGGAGGTTAAGCAGACGGCTGGGGCAGATGTTTGAAGCCTGGGAAGGGGGTAATACCCACGGAGCTTCCCAGGCTACTAATATCAGCCCCCAGCTGAATACATAGCCTTTACTAGCTATTAAAATGGGGGACCCCCCCAAAAAAATGACGTGGGGTCCCCCCTAATTTAATAGCTAGCAAAGGCTAGGCAGACAGCTGGGGGCTGATATTAATAGCCCAGGAAGGGAGCCATGAATATTGGCCCCCTCCCAGGCTAGAAACACCAGCCGTCAGCCGCCCCAGAAATGGCGCATTCATAGGATGCGCCAATTCTGGCACTTAGCCTCGCTCTTCCACGCTGCCCTGGTGCGGTGGCAGGGGGTAATAGGGTTGGGGTTGATGTCAGCTTATAATGCCAGCTGACATCAAGCCCAGGTTAGTAATGGAGAGGCGTCTATAAGACACCCCCATTACTAACCCCATAGTCAAAGTTAAAAAAAACACAAACACCCAGAATAAAGTCCTTTAATTGAAATAAAGACACAATCCTTTATTGTTCTAAATTAAACCATACTTACCGTCACGCCCATTCCAGCTGAAGCCAACGATCTCCTGCAATAAAAGAAAAATAATAAAGCAACCTCATCCTTACCTTTCCATGGTTCCCACGACAGCTTCAGCTCTGCTACATCGAGATGACAGGCTGGACCGCAGCAGAACGCTGCCATCCAGCCTCTCATCCCGCAGACACTGAGAAGCGCAGGCTTACTTGCGCTGCTCAGCGTCTCTCTGTGACGACATCCAGATGAGCCGAGTTCATGTCCAATGAACTCGGCTCACCTCATGCACGTCACTGACAGCGTGGGAAAATTCTCCTGCACTCAGCGCTTCAGCGTGAGAATTCTCCCGCTGAAGCGCTGAGTGCAGGAGAATTTTCCCACGCTGTCAGTGACGTGCATAAGGTGAGCTCATGTCCAATGAACTCAGCTCACCTCCTGCACGTCACTGACAGCGTGGGAGAATTCTCCTGCACTCAGCGCTTCAGTGTGAGAATTCTCCCACGCTGAAGCGGTGAGTGCAGGAGAATTTTCCCACGCTGTCAGTGACGTGCATGAGGTGAGCCGAGTTCATTGGACATTAACTCGGCTCATCTGGATGCCCTCACAGAGAGACACTGTGGAGCGCAAGCAAGCCTGCGCTTCTCAGTGTCTGCGGGATGACAGGCAGGATGGCAGCGTTCTGCTGCGGTCCAGCCTGTCATCTCGATGTAGCAGAGCTGAAGCTGTCATGGGAACCATGGAAAGGTAAGGATGATGTTGCTTTATTATTTTTCTTTTATTTCAGGAGATCGTTGGCTTCAGCTGGAATGGGCGTGATGGTAAGTATGGTTTAATTTAGAACAATAAAGAATTGTGTCTTTATTTCAATTAAAGGACTTTTTTTCTGGGTGTTGTGTTTTTTTTAAATACTTTACTAGAAATTCATGGTGGTCATGTCTAATACTGGCGTGACCCCATGAATTTCGGGCTTAGGGCCAGCTGATAATGCCAAGCTGGCCCTAACCCCTTTATTACCCAGTGAGCCACCGCATCAGGGCCCTGGATGAGTTGGGTACAGCGCCAGAAGATGGCGCTTCTATGAACGCGCCATTTTCCGGGGTGGCTGCGGACTGCAATTTGCAGCGGGGGTGGCCCAGAAAGCTTGGGCCTCCCTGCGCTGCGGATTCCAGCCCCCAGCTGCCTAGTTGTACCTGGCTGGACACAAAAACAGGGCGAAGCCCCACGTCAATTTTCTTTAAATTATTTCATGAAATAATTAAGAAAAAAAGGGCTTCCCTATATTGTTGTGTCCGGCCAGGTACAAATAGGCAGCTGGTGGTTGGGGGCAGCCCGTTCCTGTCTGCTGTACCTGGCTGGACACAAATATAGTGCGAAGCCCCACGTCAATTTTTTTTAAATTATTTCATGAATTTCCTGAAATAATTAAAAAAAATTGAAGTGGGGCTTCGCACTATATTTGTGTCCAGCCAGGTACAGCAGGCAGGAACGGGCTGCCCCCATCCACCAGCTGCCTATTTGTACCTGGCCGGACACAACAATATAGGGAAGCCCTTTTTTTTCTTAATTATTTCATGAATTTCATGAAATAATTAAAAAAAATTGAAGTGGGGCTTCGCACTATATTTGTGTCCAGCCAGGTACAGCAGGCAGGAACGGGCTGCCCCCATCCACCAGCTGCCTATTTGTACCTGGCCGGACACAACAATATAGGGAAGCCCTTTTTTTCTTAATTATTTCATGAATTTCATGAAATAATTAAAAAAAAAGTACGTGGGGCTTCGCCCTATTTTTGTGTCCAGCCAGGTACAACTAGGCAGCTGGGGGCTGGAATCTGCAGCGCAGGGAGGCCCAAGCTTTCTGGGCCCCCCCCCCCGCTACAAATTGCAGTCCGCAGCCACCCCGGAAAATGGCGCGTTCATAGAAGCGCCATCTTCTGGCGCTGTACCCAACTCATCCAGGGCCCTGGTGCGGTGGCTCACTGGGTAATAAAGGGGTTAGGGCCAGCTTGGTATTATCAGCTGGCCCCAAGCCCAAAATTCATGGGGTCACGCCAGTATTAGACATGACCGCCATGAATTTCTAGTAAAGTATTTAAAAAAAACACAACACCCAGAATAAAGTCCTTTAATTGAAATAAAGACACAATTCTTTATTGTTCTAAATTAAACCATACTTACCATCACACCCATTCCAGCTGAAGCCAACGATCTCCTGCAATAAAAGAAAAATAATAAACCAACCTCATCCTTACCTTTCCATGGTTCCCACGACAGCTTCAGCTCTGCTACATCGAGATGACTGGCTGGACCGCACCAGAACGCTGCCATCCAGTCTGTCATCCCGCAGACACTGAGAAGCGCAGGCATGCTTGCGCTCCTCACTGTCTCGCTGTGACGGCATCCAGATGAGCCGAGGTCATGTCCAATGAACTCGGCTCACCTCATGCACGTCACTGACAGCGTGGGAAAATTCTCACGCTGAAGTGCTGAGTGCAGGAGAATACTCCCACGCTGTCAGTGATGTGCATGAGGTGAGCTCATGTCCAATGAACTCAGCTCACCTCCTGCACGTCACTGACAGCGTGGGAAAATTCTCCTGCAATCAGCGCTTCAGCGTGAGAATTTTCCCACGCTGTCAGTGACGTGCATGAGGTGAGCCGAGTTCATTGGACATGAACTCGGCTCATCTGGATGTCGTCACAGAGAGACGCTGAGCAGCGCAAGCAAGCCTGCGCTTTTCAGTGTCTGCGGGATGACAGGCTGGATGGCAGCGTTCTGCTGCGGTCCAGCCTGTCATCTCGATGTAGCAGAGCTGAAGCTGTCGTGGGAACCATGGAAAGGTAAGGATGAGGTTGCTTTATTATTTTTCTTTTATTGCAGGAGATCGTTGGCTTCAGCTGGAATGGGCGTGATGGTAAGTATTGTTTAATTTAGAACAATAAAGGATTGTGTCTTTATTTCAATTAAAGGACTTTATTCTGGGTGTTTGTGTTTTTTTTAACTTTGACTATGGGGTTAGTAATGGGGGTGTCTTATAGACGCCTCTCCATTACTAACCTGGGCTTGATGTCAGCTGGCATTATAAGCTGACATCAACCCCAACCCTATTACCCCCTGCCACCGCACCAGGGCAGCGTGGAAGAGCGAGGCTAAGTGCCAGAATTGGCGCATCCTATGAATGCGCCATTTCTGGGGCGGCTGACGGCTGGTGTTTCTAGCCTGGGAGGGGGCCAATATTCATGGCTCCCTTCCTGGGCTATTAATATCAGCCCCCAGCTGTCTGCCTAGCCTTTGCTAGCTATTAAATTAGGGGGGACCCCACGTCATTTTTTTTGGGGGGTCCCCCATTTTAATAGCTAGTAAAGGCTATGTATTCAGCTGGAGGCTGATATTAGTAGCCTGGGAAGCTCCGTGGGTATTACCCCCTTCCCAGGCTTCAAACATCTGCCCCAGCCGTCTGCTTAACCGCCGCTAGAGCCTAAAATTAAGGGGAACCCCACGCCAATTTTTTTAATAATAAATCCTTTATTTTAATACTAAATGACAAGTACAGTAACCAACACTATCACTGTACTTCATATATATGTGACTGACATGTTTCTATCTATCTAATCTATGTGTGATGCTCTATCTTTCTGTTCTAAATTGTCGGGTACCGCTGCTGAATTGCCGGCCGGCTTTTTTAAAGAGACAGTGCATGAAAACACTATTATTTTTTTAAATAAATCCTTTACACTAAATGACAAGTACAGTAAGCAACACTATCACTGTACTTATTATATATGTGACTGACATGTTTCTATCTATCTAATCTATGTGTGAAGCTCTATTCTTTCTGTTCTAAATTCTCGGGTACAGATGCTGAATTGCCGGCCGGCTTTTTTAAAGAGACGGTGCATGAAAACACTAATATTTTTTTTAATAAATCCTTTACACTAAATGACAAGTGCAGTAACCAACACTGTCACTGTGCTTCTTATATGTGTGACTGACATGTTTCTATCTATCTAATCTATGTGTGATGCTCTATTCCTTCTTGTCTAAATTGTCGGGTACCGGTGTATGCCGCTGCTGAATTTGCCGGCCGGCTTTTTTAAAGAGAGTGTCTTCTGAGCAGTTTGTCAGCTTTTGGACACCTTTGCAGGTGTTTTCTATGTGTTTCTATGTGTTTTTGTTTGCCTGCCATTGGTTTTAACGGTGTTCGACGGTGTTCTAAGGTGTTCGACGAACAGTTCGACGAACAGTTCCTCGAACATCCCGGTGTTCGACGAACCGAACCGAACCCGAACACTACGGGGGTGGCTCAACACTACTGGTGAGCAGGTCCTGAAGCGAAAGAGAAGGCTACACAAGCTGGACGACCAGTAGGAAAGGGAACCCAACACAGTACTGCAGTCTGCTCACGACAACCCGAAGGTATGCGTGGTCACTAAGGATGGAGGAGAAACCACTAGTACCGTCTCCAGAGACCACCTAAAAAGGTTCCCCGAGCAACTACGGAATGCAGAAGAGGATCAGAGAGACCTTGAACCCGCAGAGGACAAGGAAGAAATGATCAGCACCATTCTCGGAGAGTTCCCCAGGACCTGGACTCGGATAAACGATGCCATAGTGGTACCCGTCCTGCATTTCCTGCAACCAACTCAGCAGCAATCTACACCAGAGCGGGAAGGTGGAGAAGAACAAGCAGTTCCAGAGGCAGAAGAGCCTGTACCAGCAGCCCAGGAGAATCAACCCTCTGCTGACAGTGAGCCTGCCATGCCTGCCGTAAGCCAGAGGACCCGCAGACAGCTGCCTGCCCTGCCTGTAAGTCTAGCCAGTGATTGCACCCCGAGCACTAGTGAGAAAAACCAGGTTAGACCACCACCAGACAGTGGGCTACATAGGTCAACCCGGAGCACTAAGGGGCAAATACCAGCTCGCTGGAGAGTGTAGGGTGTGATAGCAAATGTAAACAGCCTGCAAAATGTTGAATTGTGTAAAATATAATTGCATGACCAGTAACTACGCGTTTTCTCAGTTTCTTTCAGTTAAAACATGGACTAACAGGTTATGAACTGTGAGTAACCGAGACTTTCCTGTAAATACATTTGGAGCTTAACCAATGGGAGGAACAAGGACTGTCAAAGACTGGGGGCTACGGCAGACCCCCCACCTGGTTAAAGCTCCCCGTTGTTGTTGGTGAAATGGACACCCGGTCACAGACCACACTGTGACCTTAAGAACTCAACCTGTGCGTCATTTGCTTCTACATGCCTTATAATGTTTTAATGGTCATGCATATTACTCTTGTTTCTTGTTTAGTCCCTGAGTACTAAATTTCACTAGGGGGGATGTGTCACCCTGGCCTGGATGCCACAAATGTATAATAAAGCTGTGTCTGAGAGCAAGGGGGAGGTTCTCTGGTCAGGGACCATTAGCATGCAGCACCTCCTGTCCCAGGCCAGTAGGGGGAGCAGGCTGCCCCTATAAAAGCTGGAACTGGGGGCAGGGTTAGAGAGTTCTGGACGACCTGTCTCTGGAGTGAGAGGTGTCCCAGAGAAGGGAGAGCCAGTTCAGCTGAGGCTGAGGAGGACGAGTGGCAGTAGAGGAGCCACGAGCCAGGGATGGAAGGCGCGGGGAGCCTGTCCTGGCTGAGAGAGAAACTGAACTACCGGACTTTGGTGTCCGAGGCTGTTAGGATTCCAAGTCCTACAGCTAATAACCAGTTCACAGGGGATTGTATGTCCCTTGGCCTAAGAAGCCCGGAGGTTCCGCCACAGCAGAAGGGACCAGCAAAGCTGCACCAGGCCAAGGATAGAAAGGAACCCAAGTTGCAAGCCATACGGGCGAAAAGACACGCCGAGCTCAGGAACGTGGGCTGTTACACCACCAGGAGGGAAATTGCCAGAAAGAGCGCAGAGAATACGGTAGGCCTTCACCCTCACCCTGACCAGAGCCAGCTTCCCACTTGTTCTCAGACATCCAGGCCCCCTCCTAGCCAGGACTGTTTTTGGGTCGTCTCACCTGTTCTAATAAAGACCCTGAACTGTTTAAGAGGCCTCCGTCTCCTGGCTATTGCGATCGGAATCATCCCCTCCATCATCCATCTATATACTGCCCTGGGGCCACACTCCTCCCGTGGGGAGTTATACTACTTAGTGCTGCACACCTACATCTGCCCCAGCAGTCTGCACTGCAGCGGCGGTTAACCCTGACCGCAATCCACGGGTGGCATAGTCGGACATTTAAAACCCTACAAATAGACTGCCACAACGTTTGGTCTGACCACCCTGAGCCATGGATCGGGTTGCCACTACTACCCCCAACATTGCACTGAAGCCCGGTTCCGGGTGCCCCACGGCCCAGGGGGCGAGTCAGTGGAGGTGTGTGTATGCTGTGAAGGCCTCTTGTGGAGAAGTCCATCCATGCACCCCTCTGGGATCTGTGGCACCATTGCGCAGCAGGGCGCCACATTTGCTCAATGCAGTGCCTCGGCATGTCTGCAGTAAACATGAGCAGACATTTTGAAATTCAAATTCACCGGCTTTGCTGAATTTTCCCCTAAAATTTGATTTGCGGTGAATAAATTTGCATCGATCTCAAAGCTTGTAATTGCTCGAAAAATACACTTGAGGGAGAGGAGAAAGAATCCTGCTGACTATATGAGCTTACACTCTACAGGATACCAGAAGTGGATTTGTTTTGTATTGCTGAAATGTCAAAAGACAGTATGCAAGGGCCAAGGGTGGACAAAAGTGGTTTATTGTCAACGCATTTCAAAGTCAAACCAACCCTTTCTTCAGGACAACCAAATATAAAATTAGAAGTGAAAATACGTGCTGTTAAATACATAAGAAATACAAATAAAGGCTCAAAAAGAAAAGGAAGGTGGAAACAGTCAAATGTGACGAACCTGTGATTTATACATTCACTTTAAACTATTTTTTTTATTATTAAATGAAATAAAATCAATTTACTACCATTATCTTTCTATTAGATCTTTTCCACATTGATTTTAATGCTCCTAATTTTTATGCATTTAACTGCACGTAACTTCACTGTTCACCTTACATGTGGTTGTCCTGAACAAGGAGTTGGTTTGACTTTGAAATGCGTTGACAATAAACCACTTTTATCCACCCTTGGTCCCCGGATCCTGTCTTTTGACATTTGAAATCCACGTCTCCATGTATATTACTGTATATGTTGAATTCTCGTGGATGCTTCAGCAGCTGTTATCTTCACGCTATAAGTGGTTGTGTCACACACAACCCCAGCAGGTGAGCATACCAAATGTTTACCCAATTTGCATAAACTGGATAATACCCTATTTGCGCTTTACGTTTCTTTCTAGCCTCATATGCTCTACGTTACAGGAGAGAGAGGATCCCACTGATCACAAGAGCTTACATTCTTCAGGAGAGAGAGGACCCAGCTTACCATAAGAACTTACATTCTATAGGAGAGAGAGAAGACCGCTAATCATAAGAGCTTACACTCTACAGGAGAGAGAGACTTACCCAGTGACTCTGGAGATGGAAAATAATTCTGCTGTACAAACTGTGCTCCGCTACGAACAGCTAATCTGTGATGACCCAGGCACTCACCACCACTGCATAAGGTATGATAATCCGCTAGATGTCATAGCTGCAAGACATTATGGGTAGGCTCACGACATTAACCTGCTTTCTGGTGCTTCAGCAGTGTGGTAAATTGTGCTGAGTAGGGATGAGCAGACCCGAGGAAGTTTGGGTTCGGCCGGACTTTAGTCCAAAGTCCGGTTTAGGTACAAGAACTTGACCCCAGACCTGAACTCCTTATAAGTAAATGGGGACCCAAACTTTGATGCTGTAAAATAGCTGTAAAGAGGTCATAGTAATTCTAGGGGGCTGAAAAAGGAAGAAAAATGGGGGTAAGAGCAGGACAATTGCCCTGCAAACAAATGTTAATAGGGAAATGATTTAAAATAATATAGAATAAAATAAATAAAAAAAAATATCTTGAACCAGGAGGCGGAGGTCCACGTGAAGGAGTGGAGCAATGCCTTGCATGTGTATTTTACTGTACTTGTTAATAAATAAATAATGTGGGGTCCCCCTAGTTTTAATAACCAGCCAAGGGAAAGCAGACAGCTGTGAGCTGGTCTTATAATGCTGGAAAGGTGACAATATTCATGGACCTTTCCAGCCCCCAGCTGTCTGCTTTGCCTTCACTGGTTATTAAAAATGAGGGGACAATTATGTGGGGTCCCCATTATTTTTAATAACCATCTAAAGCAAAGCAAACAGCTGGGGGCTGATATTAATAGGCTGGGAAGGGCCATGAATATTGGCCTCTTCCCGGCCTAATAAGACCAGTCCTTAGTCGCCTTAGAAATGCCGCATTCATTAGATGCACCAATTCGGGTGCTTAGACTCAGCTCTTCCTGATTGCCCTAGTGCTGTGGCAATCGGGGTAATGGGATTATAGGGTTGATGTCAGCAGCTGGCGCAAACATCAAGCCCACAGGTTACTAATGGAGAGACGTCTGACAGACACTCCATTACTAACCCAGTAGTCAAAAGAAATAAACACACTAAAAAAAATATTCATTTGAAAGAGAACTCCCCAACAATTTCCTTCTTTCATCCATTTATTTAAAAAAAAAAACACAACAGCCTGCTGTAGCCCACATGAAGATCTGCCGTAGTCCACAAGGAGGTCTCATGACAATCCCCATCTCCATCTTCCAGTGTATTGAGCGCTCCATAGACTAGAGGAGCAGCCACTGCCGGGGCTAATGCTGTACTCTGCTAGGTCCATGTGGACTACGGCGGACTGGTGTGTTTTTTTTTATTTTTAAAATCGGT
Organism: Phyllobates terribilis; assembly: GCF_046119375.1. Lineage (NCBI taxonomy): Eukaryota > Metazoa > Chordata > Amphibia > Anura > Dendrobatidae > Phyllobates > Phyllobates terribilis. The sequence continues at coordinate 208,724,061 of NW_027362769.1, read as the reverse complement.
GAAAGAGATATCAGACCCTTCCCAGCATAATAAGACCAGCTCCCAGCTGTCTGCTTTCCCTTGGCTGGTTGTTAAAAATAGGAGGACCCCACATTATTATTTTTTTAATTATTTATTTATTTTACACTGTCCCTCACTCGAGCTGCGTCTCCACCCATGATCCGGCGGTGATACAGACCGGGACATGGGTGTGATGTTTCTGGAAGTGCCCACAGCTTAAAAGCTTGTTGATTAACTCTGATGCAGACTTTCAACAAGGTTTATTAAGCATTCAAACAGTAACATCCGGGAGAAGTCCGTGTTCAGAGTTCAGCACAATCCGGTACGAACACAAAATTTTACTATTCGGGTTCGCTCATCCCTAGTGCTGAGCAAGTTTTTTTTTGCAAACTGAAAATCGAATCTCAAAATGTTCGAATTTGCATGAAAGCATAAATTTCAGGAAATTTAACATCAACTCTATCCTCTGCAGATCAATCCGCTCATCTCTAGTCTACAGTTTTTGTAATTACTCCTAAATACGGGCTAAGTTTTTTCTTTGATATAGCTTCAATAAAAGAAATCATTAAGATAACATCCTGGAATTTGTCTTCTTACTCATGCTGAGCAAATATCATATGTCTTCACTGCCTTGTTTTTCAACAGCAAGTGAGTTGGCAAACACTGCACATTTTTTTATAATAATTGTAAGAAATTTAATTTGGTATTTCATGATTTTCTTTGATATATATGCAAATTTTGATATATAATGTAGATCAATAAAGTAATAAGGAAAGAGCCACTATTATGTAAAAAAGTATATAATAGCCCACAGTTAACCATACCCAGAATTCACAGGCACCTTGAATGTTGAAGACCTTGTAGGTAAAACCTGAATTTAATTATTTTTATGTTCATAATGATAAGTGTCAGTGTTAATTTTTACAGTTAGTTTTCTCATGTAGGGCATGTTCACATGTGGCATTTTTGCAGCGTTTTTTTTTTTCAACATTTCATTCACACGCTGCATTCTTTTCCTTGCTTTTTTCAAGCTGCAGCATGTCAATTGATTTCAGCATTTTTGCAGCGCTTTTCACCCATTCAAATGTATGGAAAAAAAACGAAGCACAAATGCTGCAAAAATGAGACAAAAACTCATGCAGCATTTTTTTGCCACCAGAGTGTTTACACATTCTGTTTTTGCAGCGTTTTTTTCTGAGAGTGGTGGCAGGAAAAAAATTATGCTTACAATACATGAAGTTTTGTTGCACTTTTGCCTCATTTTTATGTGCATTTTTGTATCATTTTTATTTGCTTTTTTTTCTATGCTAAAGGAATTGACATGCTGCAGATTTCAAAAAACGACGGGAAAAAAAGCAGAGAGCATGTGCATGAGAGTTTTTATATCTCATTCACTGTGCCGGTAATGTAAAATGTAGCATTTTTCCTGCAAAAAAAAATGCAGAGAAAAAACTCTGAAAAATTGTTATATAACACTGTAGTTTTTTAATAAATTGCATTCTGTTGTATTTGCTCTGTAGCTCAAGAGATGGAAATGGTAACTCATCTGCGAGTCAAGTTTTACCTATTCTCGCTATTCCATTTTGGTCTTGCTTTCTCAGGTATTAAAACAAGTAAAATAGTATTTTTAGCTAAATATTATTGAGTGCTTATTATGTAAACCCTGGTGTTACATTATGAAAAAAATATTTGATTTAAAAAAATATTATTGAGTAAACTAACACAAAAGCACAGCTTTGTAATTGAGGTGCACAACTAAAGTATTAAATGATATAAGAGCATTTAGATAGTTTTATTTTTTATTTTACTTAGGTCTCTTTCACACGTCAGTGTGTCTGGTACATGTGGTGAGTTTTTACACGTACAGGAGACACATGTAGACCCATCTGTGCACATGTCAGTGTGTCTCCACGGATCATGTGTACAGTTCGCTCTGTTCCCAACCATCGGGTGCTGAAGGCATTTGTCATCTGCTGATGCAGAAATGTCAGTCAGATGAATTACAGCGTGGCACAGTATATCGGACAGATGAGTATAAGAGTTTTTATTTTATTCTTATTTTAACACTTTCTGGACACAGTGAGGGCACAATACAATTCTCAACATTGTCCCCTGCTGATGCTGATCGCAGCGCAAGCAGGGGACAATGATGACAGATGCCTTCAGCACCTGGCGCTTGGGAACAGCGCGAACTGTACCGCTGATTACCGAGCACTGGTACATGTGATCCTGATGTGGCACCCGGGTGGCACATTGTTGCCACATGTATCCCACACTAGTAGTCACGGACACACGGAAATGGATAACTCCAGTACTGTTTTTTCCAGTACCAAAAATATCTGGACGTGTGAAAGAGGCCTTAAGGTAAGATTTTTTTTATTTTCTTTCTTTGTGCCAACAAGTGAACAATTGAAAATGACTAAATGTATAGGAATGGTATGAAAAGTTGAGACAATAATTTTTAAAATAAAAAAATGATATATCCTTATTTCTTTTATTTTGTTAGATGGAATTTTTTTTTATTTTACCTTCAGGGATAGAACCATAGATGACTGATAGATATCTAAGTTCATTGAGATTCTAGTACTAATACATTTCATAAGGAACATTTCTTGTAAGTTTTTGACATTCACTGTTTTATTAACACCTTTACAGTTCCTGGCGTTGCTGACAATAAAAGGAGTTGTGCCACGCAGACAGGTAAGACAAAGTCAGAATTGCTGTAATGCATTTCTTAATTTACAAACTCAAACTATGAAAATCAAGTAATGTTTGTAGAGATGTCCCATATGTATACCATGTGTTTTGACATCTTCATAAGGTGAGAAACGATAAAAAAAAAGTCAGCTCACCCATATGAAGTTGCAAGATGCGTGGGAATCTTGTAGCACTGCAAGTCCTAGAAAGAACATAAAGGATAAAACAAATCCAGCATCCAGGTCTTCTTTTAAAAATGGTGTTTATTGAAAATATTTAAAAGCCACTGTAACGGGTCTGGGAGGCGGAACCTCTGAGCTACTATACAAGGGGGCGGTCCTTGTAAGGGAGCGGGTGGCGACCAGGGAAGACGGGCAGGCAGTCACAGCAGGTGACCGGGACAGTCTCTGAGTGAACGGGCTGGAGGTCACGGCAAGTGACCGGGGCAGTCTCTGGATGAACGGGCAGGAGGTCACGGCAAGTGACCGGGGCAGTCTCTGGATGAACGGGCAGGAGGTCACGGCAAGTGACCGGGGCAGTCTCTGGATGAACGGGCAGGAGGTCACGGCAAGTGACCGGGGCAGTCTCTGGGTAAAGGGTTGGTACGACCTGTGGCGGCTGATGGTAGACGTGAGCTCCCAGGTGAGCAGGCGAGAGTCTCTGGATAAACGGGTGGTGACGGCGGAGCCTCCAGGAAGACCAACAGACATGCGGCAGATGAGCGCTCCCAGGTGAGCGGGCAGAAGTCACTGGAAAGGCGGGTGGTCACAGCACGTGACGGCAGAGCCTCCAGGTAGGCTAGTAGACAGGCAGCAGATGAGCGCTCCCAGGTGAGCGGGCAGGAGTCACTGGACAGGCAGGTGGCCACTGCACGTGACGGCGGAGCCTCCAGGTAGGCTAGCAGGCAGGTAGCAGATGTGCGCTCCCAGGTGAGCGGGCAAGCTGGTCCATAGACAGACTGACAGGAGTTGGAAGGCAGACCGTCGGACCTCAGGCAAGCAGGCAGGTAGCTGATGTGCGCTCCCAGGTGAGCGGGCAAGCTGGTCCTTAGACAGACTGACAGGAGTTGTAAGGCAGACCGTCGGACCTCAGGCTAGCAGGCAGGTAGCAGAATATCAGGCAGGAATAAGACAGCAAGCTGGCAGGAATCTGGCAGGTATCTGGCAGGTAACTGGCAACGGGACCTGAGGGCTGAAGCAGAGTAGTGAACAGTGCAACAACATTGCTCGGGCACCTCCATTTTGGAGGAGGTGTCTTATATATGGTGAAGTCCTCCGGCCATTGGCCGGGGACTCCTTAGGACGGCGCGCGCGGCCCCTTTAAGAGGGAGGGAGAGCGCGCGCGCGCGCCCTAAGCACAGTGGCCGGGAAGGAGCGCGCGCTGCCAGCAGAGCGGGAGGAGGACGCCGGGCACGGAGCAGAGAGGTGAGGGGAACAGCGTCCCTGCCTAGCAGAGGGCAGGGACGCCGGCGCTACAGTACCCCCCCCTTTAGGCCCCCCTTTTTTAGGCCAGACAGAAATTTAGCAAGGATAAGAGGGGCATGGATGTTCTCCCGGGGCTCCCACGTTCTCTCCTCAGGACCAAACCCCTTCCAATCCACTAGAAAAAAGGTCTTTCCTCTTACCCTTTTGGTGGCAAGAATATTCTCTACCTCAAACTCGTCCTCAGCAGAAACCGGAGCAGGAGGCGTACCTGTAGACTTGGAAAAAGAGTTAAGAACCACAGGTTTGAGGAGAGATACATGGAAGGAGTTAGGGATCCGTAAGTTGGCCGGGAGTTTCAATTTATAGGCCACCGGGTTGATCTGACTGATGACCTCCAGAGGACCGATGAAACGAGGCCCTAACTTGTAAGAAGGTATCTTGAGTCGGACATATTTAGATGAGAGCCAGACTTTATCTCCAGGACGAAATTGTGGAGGATCCAGGCGTTTTTTGTCAGCGTGTCTTTTCATCCGTTCGGACGACTGAAGGAGTGCGGATCGGGTACTCTCCCAAATGGAGGAAAATTTGCTAACGAGAGATTCCGCAGCCGGGTTGTCCACAAAGGTGGAGACAGGAAAAGGAATCCGAGGATGCTGACCGAAGACTACAAAAAACGGGGATTTGGAGGAGGATTCGCTCTCGTGATTGTTATAAGAGAACTCGGCCCATGGTAGGAGATCCACCCAGTCTGAATGATGGGCATTAACGAAGTGCCGGAGGTAACTGGTCAGGTTCTGATTGATCCGCTCCACTTGACCATTGGACTGTGGGTGGTAAGCGGAAGAGAAGTCCAGGGTGACGTCTAGCAGTTTACAAGTGGCTCTCCAGAAGCGTGAGGTGAACTGTACCCCACGATCTGACACGATGTGGAGGGGCAGGCCATGAAGACGAAAGATGTGACGAATAAAGTCTTTAGCTAGCTCGGGTGCAGACGGGAGGCCTGGCAGGGGAACGAAATGAGACATCTTGGAGAAGTGGACAGCGACCACCCAAATGACCGTACAACCGGCAGAGACTGGGAGGTCAGTTATAAAGTCCATTGCTATATGCTGCTAGGGGGCAGCAGGTACAGAAAGCGGAAGGAGGCGACTGGCTGGCAGATGTCTCGGAACCTTGTTGCGGGCGCAGGACACACAGGCAGAAACAAAGTCTATTACGTCCTTGTGCAGGGTAGGCCACCAGTAGTGCTGGGTAATAAGCTGGAGGGTCTTTTTTTGTGACCGGCGTGGCCAGCCAGTTTAGACGAGTGACCCCAGTGAAGGATCTTCTACCGATCAGGTACTGATACGAACGTCTTTCTGGGAGGGAGACGATTTAGACTCACGGGAGCCACCTGCATTACTCTGGCGGGATCGATGATGTGTTTCGGATCTTCCTCGAGATCAGACACCAGAAAGGATCGAGACAAGGCGTCCGCCTTGACGTTTTTGTCAGCCGGGCGAAAATGAAGAACAAAATCAAAGCGAGCAAAAAACAAGGACCACCGGGCTTGGCGCGGGTTAAGTCTCTGGGCATGCTGGAGGTAAGCCAAGTTCTTGTGGTCAGTGTAAATTATTACCGGGTGAAGAGCCCCCTCGAGCAGGTAACGCCACTCCTCCAATGCCAGTTTGATGGCCAATAACTCTCGGTCTCCTATGGAATAATTGCGCTCTGAGGAGGAGAAGAGTTTAGAGAAGAAGCCGCAAGTTACCATCCTCCCGGAAGATGATTTTTGAGTAAGTACCGCTCCGGCTCCAGAGGAGGAGGCGTCAACTTCCAGGAAGAACTGCTTGTTGCCGTCCGGGCGATGCAGCACCGGGGCGGAAGAGAAGGCCTGTTTTAAGGAAAGAAAGGCCTCCTCTGCTTCGGGCGGCCACTCTTTGGGATTAGTACCCTTACGGGTGAGCGCGGAAATTGGGGCAGTCCGGGAAGAGAAGTGTGGTATGAAGAGGCGGTAGTAGTTGGCGAAGCCCAGGAACCGCTGAATGGCCTTCAACCCCTCCGGTCGAGGCCATTTCTCGATGGCAGACAGTTTCTCTGGATCCATTCGTAGGCCGGTCTGAGAAATAATGTAGCCCAAAAACGGAAGCGAGGTCTGCTCAAAGAGGCACTTCTCGTATTTAGCGAAGAGGTGATTCTGCCTGAGCCTGAGCAGGACCTGACGAACGTCCCTCCGGTGAGTCTGGAGATCCGGAGAGAAGACCAAGATGTCGTCCAGGTACACCACTACGCAGGAGTAGAGAAGGTCCCGGAAGATGTCATTGACCAACTCTTGAAAGACAGCAGGAGCGTTACAGAGATCAAAGGGCATTACCAGATATTCATAGTGGCCGTCCCGGGTGTTGAATGCCGTCTTCCATTCATCCCCCTGACGGATACGAACCAGGTTGTACGCCCCACGGAGGTCCAGTTTGGTGAAGATTCTAGCCCCCCTCAGACGATCAAATAACTCCGGAATGAGCGGAAGGGGGTACTTATTCTTCACCGTGATCTGGTTAAGGCCTCTATAGTCTATACAGGAACGAAGAGAGCCGTCCTTCTTTTTGACGAAAAAGAAGCCTGCTCCCGCCGGGGAGGTAGATTTCCGGATGAATCCCCTGGCCAGATTCTCCTCAATATATTCGGACATCGACCGGGTCTCAGCAGCGGATAATGGATAAATACGCCCACGGGGAGGAGTAGTACCGGGTAACAGGTCGATAGGGCAGTCGTATGGTCTATGAGGGGGTAGTGTCTCTGCCTCCTTTTTATTAAAGACATCAGCATAAGACCAATAAGGAATCGGAAGTCCAGGTAGATTAGCTGGGGTAGGAGAAGGACGGACCGGATGGACGGGAACCAGACAGGTCTTATGGCAGTCCTGTCCCCAGCGAAGGACTTCTCCGGTCTGCCAGTCAAGCACGGGTGCATGTCTCTGGAGCCAAGGTAAACATAGCAAGAGGGCGTGAGAGAGTCCAGGCAGAACATGAAAGAAGATACTCTCAGAATGCAGCATTCCCACCTGCAGAGTAATGGATTCGGTGATGAGTTGGATGGGGCGTGGTAAGAGACCCCCATCCACGGCAGCAACAGACAAGGGTACAGCCAGAGGTTTGGTGGGGATGCGGTATTTCTCTACCAGGGACTGTGAAATAAGATTCCCGGCTGCTCCAGAGTCAAGTTGGGCTAGTTCGAAACAACGGTTCTCCCCGCAGACAATTGTGACTGACAGCAGCAGAGATGGAGAGGATTTATTCTTGTCTAGGTCGACCTCTCTGAGCGAACCTAGACACAGGCGTTTTCCGACCTCTCTGGGCAGGCACGGATCCGGTGCTCCTTACTGCCACAGTAGAAGCAGCTCCCCTCGGCACGGCGTAAGTCCTGACGGGTTTTGACCATCTTGGTCTGGTCGACCTGCATAGGCTCAGGAGAGTGTACCTGGGGAGAGACGGAGGGAGTGACGGGTTTCTGAAAAGTAGGAGCTAGACGTGGAAACCTCCTCTCACGGATGACCTCTTTGGCACGCTCCTGGAACCGTAGGTCAATCCGGGTGGCAAGAGTTATTAGGTCATCGAGAGTGGTAGGAATGTCCCGACCGGCAAGTTCATCTTTAATACGGCCGGACAGACCCTCCCAGAAGACGGATACCAGAGCGTCGTTATCCCAGGCCAGCTCCGAGGCAAGGCAAAAAACCAAGCAATGTGAACTGAGGTCTAAGATGGTAGACATGCAAGAAATAGGAGCATGTTCACACTAGCAAAAAGAAGCAAAACCTACAAAAGACAAAAATATATCTCATACCCTACCATCATTATATATAAATGTAAAGCAAAGTTGCATAATAAATATAGGGTACTTAGTGAACTATTTTTGATCAAAAAAAGTATACAAGCCGTCCCACCAGCGGCAAGGTGACCCTAAATTGGGACGGTACCTATACTGCCTATATAAAAAACCTTACTGTATATCAAAGTTGAAGTAATGCATATAAAAGGGTAGACAAATAGGACCGGGTCCCAACTCCAGACCACCTAGGCCCGTGGTAAGCTACATATATACCAATCAGCTCAACAAAGGGGATGCCACACCCTTAAATTGCACAGAATGCAAACAAGACAAAAAACCAAGCAATGTGAACTGAGGTCTAAGATGGTAGACATGCAAGAAATAGGAGCATGTTCACACTAGCAAAAAGAAGCAAAACCAACAAAAGACAAAAATATGTCTCATACCCTACCATCATTATATATAAATGTAAAGCAAAGTTGTATAATAAATATAGGGTACTTAGTGAACTATTTTTGATCAAAAAAAGTATACAAGCCGTCCCACCAGCGGCAAGGTGACCCTAAATTGGGATGGTACCTATACTGCCTATATTAAAAACCTTACTGTATATCAAAGTTGAAGTAATGCATATAAAAGGGAAGACAAATAGGACCGGGTCCCAACTCCAGACCACCTAGGCCCGTGGTAAGCTACATATATACCAATCAGCTCAACAAAGGGGATGCCACACCCTTAAATTGCACAGAATGCAAACAAGACAAAAAACCAAGCAATGTGAACTGAGGTCTAAGATGGTAGACATGCAAGAAATAGGAGCATGTTCACACTAGCAAAAAGAAGCAAAACCTACAAAAGACAAAAATATATCTCATACCCTACCATCATTATATATAAATGTAAAGCAAAGTTGCATAATAAATATAGGGTACTTAGTGAACTATTTTTGATCAAAAAAAGTATACAAGCCGTCCCACCAGCGGCAAGGTGACCCTAAATTGGGACGGTACCTATACTGCCTATATTAAAAACCTTACTGTATATCAAAGTTGAAGTAATGCATATAAAAGGGTAGACAAATAGGACCGGGTCCCAACTCCAGACCACCTAGGCCCGTGGTAAGCTACATATATACCAATCAGCTCAACAAAGGGGATGCCACACCCTTAAATTGCACAGAATGCAAACAAGACAAAAAACCAAGCAATGTGAACTGAGGTCTAAGATGGTAGACATGCAAGAAATAGGAGCATGTTCACACTAGCAAAAAGAAGAAAAACCTACAAAAGACAAAAATATATCTCATACCCTACCATCATTATATATAAATGTAAAGCAAAGTTGTATAATAAATATAGGGTACTTAGTGAACTATTTTTGATCAAAGAAAGTATACTAGCCGTCCCACCAGCGGCAAGGTGACCCTAAATTGGGACGGTACCTATACTGCCTATATTAAAAACCTTACTGTATATCAAAGTTGAAGTAATGCATATAAAAGGGTAGACAAATAGGACCGGGTCCCAACTCCAGACCACCTAGGCCCGTGGTAAGCTACATATATACCAATCAGCTCAACAAAGGGGATGCCACACCCTTAAATTGCACAGAATGCAAACAAGACAAAAAACCAAGCAATGTGAACTGAGGTCTAAGATGGTAGACAAGCAAGAAATAGGAGCATGTTCACACTAGCAAAAAGAAGCAAAACCTACAAAAGACAAAAATATATCTTATACCCTACCATCATTATATATAAATGTAAAGCAAAGTTGCATAATAAATATAGGGTACTTAGTGAACTATTTTTGATCAAAAAAAGTATACAAGCCGTCCCACCAGCGGCAAGGTGACCCTAAATTGGGACGGTACCTATACTGCCTATATTAAAAACCTTACTGTATATCAAAGTTGAAGTAATGCATATAAAAGGGTAGACAAATAGGACCGGGTCCCAACTCCAGACCACCTAGGCCCGTGGTAAGCTACATATATACCAATCAGCTCAACAAAGGGGATGCCACACCCTTAAATTGCACAGAATGCAAACAAGACAAAAAACCAAGCAATGTGAACTGAAGTCTAAGATGGTAGACATGCAAGAAATAGGAGCATGTTCACACTAGCAAAAAGAAGCAAAACCTACAAAAGACAAAAATATATCTCACACCCTACCATCATTATATATAAATGTAAAGCAAAGTTGCATAATAAATATAGGGTACTTAGTGAACTATTTTTGATCAAAAAAAGTATACAAGCCGTCCCACCAGCGGCAAGGTGACCCTAAATTGGGACGGTACCTATACTGCCTATATTAAAAACCTTACTGTATATCAAAGTTGAAGTAATGCATATAAAAGGGTAGACAAATAGGACCGGGTCCCAACTCCAGACCACCTAGGCCCGTGGTAAGCTACATATATACCAATCAGCTCAACAAAGGCCGGACAGACCCTCCCAGAAGACGGATACCAGAGCGTCGTTATCCCAGGCCAGCTCCGAGGCAAGGGTACGGAACCGTATGGCATATTGGCCCACGGTGAGACTTCCCTGACGGAGGCGTAGCAGTGATGATGCGGATGAGGTCCTCCGTCCGGGTTCGTCGAAGACTTTCCGGAAAGCCGTGAGAAAGGCAGGCAAGTCGGACACCAGGGGGTCTCCTCTCTCCCATAGAGGATTTAGCCAGGCCAGGGCCTCCCCGGTGAGATGGGACATGATGAAGGCAATTTTGGCCCGGTCGGAGTTAAACTGGTGGGACAGGAGTTCAAAGTGCAGGGTGCACTGATTTATGAAGCCCCGAGCCTGGGCGGAGTCGCCTCCGAAGCGAGGAGGTGCAGAAAGCCGGGGTCCGGGGTAGGATACCATGGTATTAGTGGACAGCGGAGTTGCCGGATTGCGAGTCCTGGCACTGGCGGAGGTTGCTGGCGGAGCAGTCAGAGTGTCCAGGCGAGAATTGACATTCCGCAGGTGACCCAGGATGGACTACTGTTGGGACCTCTGACGGGACAGTTCATGACACAGGTCCGAGAGCGAGGGAGCTTGGGTGCCACCGGGTTCCATGGCCCGAGCAAACTGTAACGGGTCTGGGAGGCGGAACCTCTGAGCTACTATACAAGGGGGCGGTCCTTGTAAGGGAGCGGGTGGCGACCAGGGAAGACGGGCAGGCAGTCACAGCAGGTGACCGGGACAGTCTCTGAGTGAACGGGCTGGAGGTCACGGCAAGTGACCGGGGCAGTCTCTGGATGAACGGGCAGGAGGTCACGGCAAGTGACCGGGGCAGTCTCTGGATGAACGGGCAGGAGGTCACGGCAAGTGACCGGGGCAGTCTCTGGGTAAAGGGTTGGTACGACCTGTGGCGGCTGATGGTAGACGTGAGCTCCCAGGTGAGCAGGCGAGAGTCTCTGGATAAACGGGTGGTCACAGCATGTGACGGCGGAGCCTCCAGGAAGACCAACAGACAGGCGGCAGATGAGCGCTCCCAGGTGAGCGGGCAGAAGTCACTGGACAGGCGGGTGGTCACAGCACGTGACGGCAGAGCCTCCAGGTAGGCTAGCAGACAGGCAGCAGATGAGCGCTCCCAGGTGAGCGGGCAGGAGTCACTGGACAGGCAGGTGGTCACTGCACGTGACGGCGGAGCCTCCAGGTAGGCTAGCAGGCAGGTAGCAGATGTGCGCTCCCAGGTGAGCGGGCAAGCTGGTCCATAGACAGACTGACAGGAGTTGGAAGGCAGACCGTCGGACCTCAGGCAAGCAGGCAGGTAGCTGATGTGCGCTCCCAGGTGAGCGGGCAAGCTGGTCCTTAGACAGACTGACAGGAGTTGTAAGGCAGACCGTCGGACCTCAGGCTAGCAGGCAGGTAGCAGAATATCAGGCAGGAATAAGACAGCAAGCTGGCAGGAATCTGGCAGGTATCTGGCAGGTAACTGGCAACGGGACCTGAGGGCTGAAGCAGAGTAGTGAACAGTGCAACAACATTGCTCGGGCACCTCCATTTTGGAGGAGGTGCCTTATATATGGTGAAGTCCTCCGGCCATTGGCCGGGGACTCCTTAGGACGGCGCGCGCGGCCCCTTTAAGAGGGAGGGAGAGCGCGCGCGCGCGCCCTAAGCACAGTGGCCGGGAAGGAGCGCGCGCTGCCAGCAGAGCGGGAGGAGGACGCCGGGCACGGAGCAGAGAGGTGAGGGGAACAGCGTCCCTGCCTAGCAGAGGGCAGGGACGCCGGCGCTACAGCCACAATATTCAGCACCAATGAAACGCCTTTCAGACAAATTCTTTAGTAAAGTTTTTTAGACTAGACTTTGTCTAAACTCATTTGCTACTTTCATTGGCGTGGGATATTGTGGATTTTAAAGATTTTCAACAGAAACCATTTTTAGAAGAAGACCTGGATGATGGATTTCTGTATAAGTTGAGCACCCACTGCAGTGCTGTGTCCTCCTATGATTTCTTCTCACTATCCAGGTTTACCACAAAATTGCTGCTGCATTCCCTGCTTCTACTTTTGTACAGGCTATGACAGTCCCTACTGATTGGCTATGCTATAGCACATGATGAAGAGCTACTAGGCATTATTAGGAAGCCCAAATGGCCACTGCAGAGGTCATGTGGTTGATACAATCTCCAGCAATGCTTAAAATGGCTATGGTTTTAAAGTAATTTTCACTAAACAGATGCCATATTGTTCAAATTTGCTGGTTTCAGGGAATTCTTAAAAATTTTGCACAAATTAGCTTAGACTTTGATCCACTCGCTCTTCTTTAGTTAAAATATGCTAAATGAGGTGCCGTCATCATTTTGTTGGTATTAAAAAGCATACATTTGCAAATGTTTCAGGTTATCCATATCCAAAATTAGTTAAAATTGATTCAAAGTGGTCCTTAGTGTCCATTGTTGTTTTCTAGTTGTTTGCTTTATGACCGTCAATTGAGAATCTTTCAATGCCTATCCCATGTCTTAATTAGCAATGAGATTGTTGAATTTATGGGTCAATTACTGTATATACTTTAAATTAACAATTGAAAATTGTCCATTTATATAATTGTCGGTGTCACAGAAGAGCAGATCTCACAACTTTCCAGCCTTTACCTGGTCCTCCATACAATATAATGCCTCCCCATGGTCCTCCAAACAATATAACGCACTCTCTATGGTCCTCTATACAATACAATGTACTCTCCATGATCCTCCATATACAGTACAGACCAAAAGTTTGGACACACCTTCTCATTTAAAGATTTTTCTGTATTTTCTTAACTATGAAAATTATACATTCACACTGAAGGCATCAAAACTATGAATTAACACATGTGGAATTATATACTTAACAAAAAAGAGTGAAACAACTGAAAATATGTCTTATATTCTAGGTTCTTCAAAGTAGCCCCCTTTTGCTTTGATGACTGCTTTGCACACTCTTGGCATTCTCTTGATGAGCTTCAAGAGGTAGTCACTGGAAATGGTTTTCACTTCACAGGTGTGCCCTGTCAGGTTTAGTAAGTGGGATTTCTTGCCTTATAAATGGGGTTGGGACCATCAGTTGTGTTGTGCAGAAGTCTGGTGGATACACAGCTGATAGTCCTACTGAATAGACTGTTTGAATTTGTATTATGGCAAGAAAAAAGCAGCTAAATAAAGAAAAATGCGTGGCCATCATTACTTTAAGACATGAAGGTCAGTCAGTGCGAAAAATTGGGCAAACTTTGAAAGTGTCCCCAAGTGCAGTTGCAAAAACCATCAAGCGCTACAAAGAAACTGGGTCTCATGAGGACCGCCCCAGGAAAGGAAGACCAAGAGTCACCTCTGCTCCTGAGGATAAGTTTATCCGAGTCACCAGCCTCAGAAATCGCAGGTTAACAGCAGCTCAGATTAAAGACCAGGTCAATGCCACACAGAGTTCTAGCAGCAGACACATCTCTTCAACAACTGTTAAGAGGAGACTTTGTGCAGCAGGCCTTCATGGTAAAATAGCTGCTAGGAAACCACTGCTAAGGACAGGCAACAAGCAGAAGAGACTTGTTTGGGCTAAAGAACACAAGGAATGGACATTAGACCAGTGGAAATCTGTGCTTTGGTCTGATGAGTCCAAATTTGAGATCTTTGGTTCCAACCACCGTGTCTTTGTGTGACCCAGAAAAGGTGAACGGATGGACTCTACATGCCTGGTTCCCACCGTGAAGCATAGAGGAGGAGGTGTGATGGTGTGGGGGTGCTTTTCTGGTGACACTGTTGGGGATTTATTCAAAATTGAAGGCATACTGAACCAGCATGGCTACCACAGCATCTTGCAGCGGCATGCTATTCTATCCGGTTTGCGTTTAGTTGGACCATCATTTATTTTTCAACAGGACAATGACCCCAAACACACCTCCAGGCTGTGTAAGGGCTATTTGACCAAGAGGGAGAGTGATGGGGTGCTACGCCAGATGACCTGGCCTCCACTGTCACCAGACCTGAACCCAATCGAGATGGTTTGGGATGAGCTGGCCCGCAGAGTGAAGGCAAAAGGGCCAACAAGTGCTAAGCATCTCTGGGAACTCCTTCAAGATTGTTGGAAGACCATTTCCGGTGACTACCTCTTGAAGCTCATCAAGAGAATGCCAAGAGTGTGCAAAGCAGTCATCAAAGCAAAAGGTGGCTACTTTGAAGAACCTAGAATATAAGACATATTTTCAGTTGTTTCGCACTTTTTTGTTAAGTATATAATTCCACATGTGTTAATTCATAGTTTTGATGCCTTCAGTGTGAATGTAAAATTTTCATAGTTAAGAAAATACAGAAAAATCTTTAAATGAGAAGGTGTGTCCAAACTTTTGGTCTGTACTGTATATAATGCACCCCTATGGTCCTCCATACAATATAATGCACCTCCATGGTCCTCCGTCATTCTGTGTGGGTGGGTGCTGACAGGTGGAGGGGGGTCCCGGTGCACGTGCTGACACCGGGCCCCCTCAGCTCACGAGCCCCATTGCAGTGGTGTGGCCTGACACCATTGGTGGTACGCCACTGCAGCCAAATTAAAATAGGTCATATTGCTTGAGGGTTGAGGCCACCATTCAGATTATTCAGTTATTAAAACAAATCTTTTGGATATTATTTGGATACTTGAAGTACATTAGTCATAGTTACAGTAGCCATTGCTTTAATTTTTATTTCATAAATTAATAGTCCACATGAAAATAAGTTATATTGTAACATAAAGCAGAAAAATTTGCTTGTTTCATTTTATGGGTAAAATCTGTTAAAAAGATTTTCCCATTACTGAGACAGGAGATGACAGTTTGGTGCTAAATAAAATTCAATGTAGAGGAGCTAGAGGCCGACACAGACATCCTGCTGCAAGTTCTCCTGAAATGATATGGTTACAGTTCACCATAGAACTTTATGAGAACCAACAGTCATCTCTATTCCTTATAGTATGTCTGTATAGATTCATCCTCCTTTTGTAGTTTTTGTTTAGTTTTCGCAATATACCATAGGTACCTCCAGGGCACCTTGTACACTGTATCAGGTACACCACATTGGAGGATGTACAGAAGAAGGCATTAGTAATTGTAAACTCCTGTTTAGTGTTGGATATGTGGACTGTGTTTTTTGGTAAGTTGTGGGTAAGAAGGATAGAGAGAGAAAAACTCGTGAAGACATGGTTAGAAAAAGGACTCAATCTAACACTTGAATTTAAAGGGATATTTCCATCTCCCAATATGTAGTAGGTGTAATAATATTAGCAAAAATGTCCAATTAGAAATGTTGTATAGTTCTTCTGATTCACTATGTCTCTTTCCTCTTGTGCAGAGCATTGCAGGACCTTAGGTATTCATGGTTACAACCACTGATATAGTGACAGTTAGCTAGTTGCTAGTGGCCATAACTATGGATACCTAAGCTACTGCAATGCCCTGCACATGAGGAAAGAGACATAGCTAATCAGAACAACTATACTACATTTCTAATTGAAGGTAATATTATTATTATTACACCTACTACATACTGGGATAAGAAATTGGAGAAGGGAATACACCTCCGCCACCTCCACCAGACAGACTCCAGATCATTAAACTCCGAAAGTCCCTCATACCCATTTGACTAATGTCGGCTAATATCAACAGGTTCGGCCAATACGCTAATGTTTATGGGGGCCAACTGATCGTCAAGAGAGATGTCAATTTCAGACTGCTTTGTTCTCCTGTAGATAAGTCACTCACAGTTATGTCTGTTGGCAGCTTTCTCATGGAGAAGACAGTAGTGCTCGGCTGAACGAGCACTCCTGTATATGGGACAGATGGTCGAGATGGCTGTCGGCCAAATGATTGTCTGAAATATTGTTCGGCCAACAGCCATGTACTGTATATGGCCAATTTAAGTAATAAGCCCTACTACATCTGTAACAAAAATCTCAGTTTTATTATCTTGGCTTATCTTTAGGATGCATCACCCCATAGACCATATGTAAAAATGTCTTGTTTTAACATTTTTTCAATGTTGTGGTCTTGTCTCAATCATTTATATACACTGCTCAAAAAAATTAAGGGAACACTTAAACAACAGAATGTAACTCCAAGTAAATCAAACTTCTGTGAAATCAAACTGTCCACTTAGGAAGCAACGCTGATTGACAATCAATTTCACATGCTGTTGTGCAAATGGAATAGACAATAGATGGAAATTATTGGCAATTATCAAGACACACTCAATAAAGGAGTGGTTCTGAAGGTGGGGACCACAGACCACATCTCAGAACCAATGCTTTCTGGCTGATGTTTTGGTCACTTTTGAATGTTGGTTGTGCTTTCACACTCATGGTAGCATGAGTCGGACTCTACAACCCACAGAAGTTGCTCAGGTAGTGCAGCTCATCCAGGATGGCACATCAATGCGAGCTGTGGCAGGAAGGTTTGCTGTGTCTGTCAGCGTAGTGTCCAGAGACAGGCCAGTACACCAGGAGATGTGGAGAGGGCCGTAGGAGGACAACAACCCAGCAGCAGGACTGCTACCTCCACCTTTGTGCAAGGAGGAACAGGAGGAGCACTGCCGGAGCCCTGCAAAATGACCTCTAGCAGGCCACAAATGTGCATAGGTCTACACAAACGGTTAGAAACCGACTCCGTGAGGGTGGTATGAGGGCCCAACGTCCACAGATGGGGGTTGTGCTCACAGCCCCACACCGTGCAGGACGCTTGGCATTTGCCACAGAACACCAGGATTGGCAAAGTCGCCACTGGCGTCCTGTGCTCTTCACAGATGAAAGCAGGTTCACACTGAGCACATGTGACAGACGTGACAGATACTGGAGACGCCATGGAGAGCGATCTGCTGCCTTCAACATCCTTCAGCATGACCGGTTTGGCAGTGGGTCAGTAATGGTGTGGGGTGGCATTTCTTTGGAGGGCCGCACAGCCCTCCATGTGCTCGCCAGAGGTAGCCTGACTGCCATTAGGTACCGAGATGAAATCCTCAGACCCCTTGTGAGACCATATGCTGGTGCGGTTGGCCCTGGGATCCTCCTAATGCAGGACAATGGCTGACCTCATGTGGCTGGAGTGTGTCAGCAGTTCCTGCAAGATGAAGGCATTGAAGCTATGGACTGGCCCGCCCGTTCCCCAGACCTGAATCCGATTGAGCACATCAGGAACATCATGTCTTGCTCCATCCATCAACGTCACGTTGCACCACAGACTGTCCAGGAGTTGGCGGATGCTTTAGTCCAGGTATGGGAGGAGATCCCACAGGAGACCATCAGCAACCTCATCAGGAGCATGCCCAGGTGTTGTATGGAGGTCATACAGGCACGTGGAGGCCACACACAATACTGAGCCTCATTTTGACTTGTCTTAAGGACATTACATCAAAGTTGGATCAGCCTGTAGTGTGTTTTTCCACTTTAATTTTAGGGGTGACTCCAAACCCAGGCCTCCACTGGTTAATAAATTTGATTTCCATTGATGATTTTTGCGTGATTTTGTTGTTAGCACATTCAACTTTGTACAGAACAATGTATAATTATTCAATGAGAATATTTAATTCATTCAGATCTAGGATGTGTTATTTGAGTGTTCCCTTATTTTTTTGAGCAGTGTATAAACTTGCCAGATGAAAGGGTCTCTGTGCTTCAAAGGCTTGCAAATATAATTTTTCCGGATAGCCAATAAAGGTGTGACTCCAAGAATGCTTTGGCTTTTTTTGGTATAAAAGTATTTACATAAGTATTTCTGTCTAAAATGGTGCCAAAAAATATATTTTTTATTGTAGATCTTTATAATAATATTAAAATTGTTAAAAATAAAATGTAAATTCTAAGAAATGATCAAGATATTTAGATGACAACATTGTTTCTTTTGTAGCATGAATTCGCCATTATATTCTATTGTTTCCTCCAGAATCATCATCCCTGACTTATCTGGTGGACACCACAGGGTCAATGTATGATGATTTTCTAGAGTTGAAGGCTGTAAACAGTTGGCTCCTGGAACGAGTGACTGCCCGATTCCCTTGTGGTGTTCGCCAATATACCATGGTGGAGTTCAATGATCCAAGTATGTTACCATGACTGTCATTGGGTTTACATTGCAATACTGGATTTACATTTATATTTAGATTAAAAATACCTTTGCAGCCAGGTTATTATCAGTACTGAATAAGTTTAAAAAAGCATATAAGGCATACTTGAAAATATCACAACCAAGATCCTGCAAAGGTGCAAAATACCAATGTACATTTACAAATTAAAGGGATGGTCCAAAACACAAATTAATTTTCATCCTAAATCCCTATCTATTTAATGCCAAAATCTAATCTATTTTCTTATATAAATAAATTAAAAAATCTCTATCTTTTCCTAACTACACTATCTAACAGCTTTACTACTTCCTTTTTGATGACGCTTTGTTTCAGAATCCCAGTGCATGCTGGGGTACTCAAAAAAAGCATCATCAGGGAATAGAGGTTGCGTTCACTGCCGCAGCCTCTGTCCCCTCCCTGAAATGAAGCATCTCAATGACATTCGTTTCAGGGACTAGTCTAGTCCCTGCTCTACTGAGCATGCGTCAGTTGTCAATTCCAGTGATTCTTGTCATTGTGCAATGTGCACAATGACAGTGCGCTCTCTTGCCAGCTCAGATCAGAAGTGACAAACCGACAACAGAGCGCACTGTCAATATCACACGCTTTTACATGTTCTCCGTTTCTGCGTGGGTTTCCTCTGGGTTCTCCGGTTTCCTCCCACACTCCAAAGACATACTGATAGGTAATGTAGATTGTGAGCCCCAATGGGGACAGGGATGATGTCTGTAAAGTGCTGTGGAAATAAATGGTACTATATAAGTGAGTAAAATAAATAAATACAGTAAATAAAAGTGATTGTTGAGCCTATATAGAGACCCTATATTTAAAAATTAACTTTTAATCAGTATTTGTTAAAATAGTTCATCTCAACACAAACAGTTGCGATGAACTATTTTAACAAATACTGATTAAAATTTAATTTTTAAATATAGGGCCTTTTTTCGTTAGTCTGACTATACCCTTTATTATGGATTTTCTGATGTAATCTGAGCCTATATAGAGCCATGAATTATATATTTCACTGCAATATCATTCACGTGACGAATCACCTTCAGATGAGTCAGATACAATTTATGCAAGGTGAGAATCCTCGTAATGGTATTCTAATTGTTTTTTTTCTCATTTATTTTACAGCTGTTGGACCTGTTAGGATAACACAATCAAACAAAGAATTTGATGATTTCTTTAACAGTCTGGTGGCCACCGGAGGTGGTGATTGTCCAGAGTTGGCCATGCAAGGACTTAAGCTGGCATTGGATAACACCCCACCCAATTCTTTCATCCTGGTGCTAACAGATGCATCCGCTCTAGATTACTGGGATACGGCCCTGATAAACCAAATCTACTCACTATTAGCATCCTCAAGATCTCAGGTATAACAATAATAAAGTATTTCATTGTCGGTAATAATAATAGATTTAACTTATCTTATACATTACTTTCCCTCCTTAGACATGTTAGTTGCAGTGAAGTCATGAATATTGTACATAAGCTTTATATTCCCAGTCTTTTTCTCTGGCAAATCTTGACTACTTCTTCCAGAAACAGTGCCACCCCTGTTCGTAGGCTGTGCCTGGTATTACAGCACTATTCAGTAATGCAAAGATGTAATACCTAACCCAACCCATGGTCAGGTATGGTGCAGTTTCTCAAAGAATTCTGCATTATTTTTCTAATTTTGTAAACCTCTTTCATACATCAGCTGGGCGTCAATTCTCATTGTTGCTCACTTAACACTAAAAATGGGCAAAGTTTACATATATATAGATAATGCCGCTGATGATTTTTTACAGCAGAATAATTAAGATCAGTTACAAACACTACAATTCTAAGGATATACCATTAATATAAATAATTGGATATTCTATAATTGAATAATTTATATTAGGAAAACGTATAAAATATTTTATATTTCTTTCTTTTTCAGGTTTTCTTCCTTATAACCGGCCTGTGCGGAAACATAAATAATGCAGATTTCCTTATCTATAGAGACATTTCAGCGGCCAGTTTTGGACACGTCTTTCAAGTGTCCCTGTCAGACCTGAATAAAGTAAATCATCGGTTTATACGTTTTATTCTGTATGGGTGATTTAGACGCTGTTCACGTGCTCGTTCAGACATTACGTTTGTCCGTTTCATTTTAGAAACGAATGGAATGAATGGAAATGGAATGGCTCCATTGAATATTATGGGGTCTGTTTATTGGCTGTTTTTTTTAGAATGGAAAATAAAGCCCTGAATTCAGAACTTTGTCTTCTGTTCTAAAAAACGGAACCCAGGTGAACAGTTAACTGAATAGGGCAATGCTGCTTCCATTTGGATAACTGATGCAATGGATCACTTATTCCGCTTTTCAGTAGCACATAATGAACAAAAAGTATGGCCAAACAGACATGTGAACAGTGCTTAAATATACATTAAAGAAGTTGTCCACTACTTTAACATTGACAACTAGTGATGAGCGAGCATGCTCGTTACTCGAGATTTACGAGCAAGCTCGGTGTTTCTCGAGTATCTTCAGTGTGCTCGGGTGTTATGTTTGAGTTGGCTGTGTGCATGATTTGCGACTGTTTGACAGTTTGACAGCTTTAATACATGTGAAAAATGCCTGTTTCTTAGGCATTCCTCACATGTGTTAAAGCTGTCAAACAGTCGCAAATCATGCACTCAAACATAACGGCCGAACACGCTGAAGATACTGGGCGAGCACTGGAGCATGCTCGCCGAAAGGGTTGACAGAACATACTCACTCATCACTATTGACAACCTATCCTTAGTATAGGTCATCAATTATTGATCAATGGGGGTGCAATACCATGCACCACCGCCGATCAGCTGTCCCGGTGTCGGCGGAACTAACCAGTTACAGAGCTGCACAGCTTCCTCACTGCGTGGCTTCAAAGGCGCAATGACATGGACAAAGAAAGCTGCAAGCATGTCATGCCCATTGGCTGTGACTAGTCAGGGGAAAACAATACCGTATTAACTAGTCAAAGGACTAATTAGGTTAGGAAAAGTAAACTTGATAAAAACTTTTTTCAAGCATGTATTTATGTGATAATCACTGTAAAGGGCTGGTTAGGCAGGGGATTTAACAGCAAATACACAAATGCTGGTGGGTTGGAGGGCATGGGGGACCTGTCAGATTGCCTCTAAACATGAAAATTAGAAATACTGCAATTATCTCACTAGCCATTGGGGCTATTACAGAAATTTGCATGTACATTAGGAAGAATAGAATAACTCTCACCCGATCTTTTGAATTGAAGCATCTAATGAATGTCTGCAAAGTTCTTTGTGAAAGGAGGTGGAGCAGTAGAACTGTGACATAATATATTGTGATTGGTGGATCTTGTGTATTGAACCTGTGCTGCCTGCCCTGACCTCGGATTGTCTGACTACGCCTCTGTCTCATCTATTTGTACCTCGCATCCGTGCCTCTGACTCTCCAGTCAGCTGCTGCAGACCCAGTGACTGCCCTTGAGGGGTACCTGGTGACTACCGGTGGCAAATCCTATCCTCACCAACAGAGGCTATAGTGAATACTTGGTAGACAGTTATGCCCCTACATGGCGCATTGGGTCCAAACCCACCAGTGTTACATTCAGCCACCATCATTACAGTTTATCAGTAGTGCAGGTACAAGAATAAAAACCACATACAAAAGAACACTAAGACAATCATAATATATAAATGAGCGATATACGATTCTAAATATAATGTTGTGCATAACACCCTACAATGATCTGGCCATTTAAAAAAAAATTATACTGGGCAACTAATAACCTTACAATGAGAACCAATAATCACAAGGAGTTAGAAACAACAAATAAAGCAGTACCCACTGCACACCATAATAAGTGAACAAAGTGATTTACACTACGCTGTACCCTGATGCGCGTTTCGCGTATAGCTTCATTAGAGGGTACAGGGGCAGTGCCCTCTGCAGGGGCATACATAGAAATCAGGGGGCCCCATAGCAGAAGTTCTAGTTGCCGCCCCTCCCCAAAAAAAAATAGTTGGAGGGGTCACATAAGAGCATATCACACAACTTTGCAGCCCTTTCAAAATTATTTTCCTCTTATTAATGCCCCTAGATTCCTCTTTCATTGCACCCATAAAGTATGATGCCAACAAAATTGCCACACAAACACTGTATGATATCCCCACAGTGAATTCCCTTCAACTCCCCCAGCAAAGTATTGTGATGTCAACACTGCATGATCCCCCAAGTTTGACCCCCACACAGCCCTCCATGCAGTATAATGGTCTTACATACAATATAATGGCCCCTACACCTATCCACACTGTATAATGGAGCCCACTAGCATTACAAACAGTATAATGGCCCCCACACAACCCTCCACACAGTATGATGGACCCCACACAAACCTTCCCATTGTATACAGTGATGAGCAAAAGGGTAACAATGTTTTGAACTTTTGACTTTCAGGCACTATATCACCATCCACTACTGCTTCCAATGTGAGACTATCATCATTCTATAGACAATCATCTTGGCTATCTCATACATAAATTTGACTTGCAATTATTTAGCATATGATTAGTTAAGCAGATCCTTGTTATGTCACTGCATTGTTATTGTTTTGCTCCTAAAAATTTACATTTTATTTTTTATTATTTTGTAAATCCACCTTTCACTTTCAAGACTGCCTGGATCCTTATGGGTGTGCTCTCTATCAGATTCAAGCATGTCTTGACTGAAATCTGATCCCAGGTCTCTTCTACACTCTTCCACATAGCATAATGCACCCCATAGTCCTTAATATACAGTAGTATAATGCACCCCGTTGTCATCATATAGTATATTGCACTCTCCATAGTCCTCCATATAGTATAATGCACCCACATAGTCCATCACACAGTATAATGCACTTCCTATTGTCCTCCATGTAGTATAATGTCCCCTATAGCCCTCCATATAGTACAATGCACTCTTCATAGTTCTCCATACAGTATAATGGGCCCCACAGTGCCTTCCATATAGTATAATAAACTCCCCATAGTCCTCCATATAGTATAATGAACACTCATACTCCTTCATATAGTATAATGCACTCTCCATAGTCCTCCATACAGAATAATGGACCCCTGATTTCCTTCCATCTACTATATAATTGTCTTATCCCGTCTGTCTGTCTGTCTGTCTGTCTGTCTTTCTGTCTGTCTGTCTGTCTGTTCTGGAATTCCCGCGTCGCTCATTAGTCCGTCAGCAGCCAATCAGCGCCGCGGGATTTCTGAAAAAAGATGGCGGCCGTTAGCAGCTCATCTGCGGGACGGAGCTCAGCGGCGATGCAGCCGGGAGATGAGCGCCGCGAGGCGCTCATCTCCCGGCCGGTAACAGCAGAAGGACCCCGACCGCTGGACCCATCTGCGGGACGGAGATGCAGCCGGGAGATGACCGACGCGAGGCGCTCATCTCCCGGCCGGTGGCAGCAGAAGGACCGCCGGCGCCGCTGACCTCCATGCGGAAGGGAGGACTGGGGAGCGGCGCTGCTGGTCGGGATACTTCTGCTGCGAGCGCCCGTTCATGTCCCGGGTTCTCGCAGCGGAAGTACCCGCACAGGCAGCGCCGCTCCCCGGTCCTCACCAAGACGATTCGATGATTGGTCGCGGTCTTCGGACCCGACCAATCACTGATCTTACCGCAAAAGTTAAACACTACTGTGCTGATTGGTCGCGGACCCTGCCCGCGACCAATCACCGATTTGGGCGCCAAATTTAAATATCGGCCGCGACCAATCACAGATCTTGGCTCCACATTTAAACACCGCTGTGCTGATTGGTCGCCGACACTGGGCGCGACCAATCACCGATTTTGTCGCCACATTTAAATAGCGTCCGCGATATTTAAATTTGGCGCCCAAATCGGTGATTGGTCGCGGGCAGCGTCCGCGACCATTCAGCACAGTAGTGTTTAACTTTTGCGGCAAGATCAGTGATTGGTCGCGGGCCATGACCGCAACCAATCACCGATTTGTGCGGCACATTTAAATAGCGGCCGCGACCAATTGGATGTCAGCGCCGCTCCCCGGTCCTCCCTTCACACCCTAGCCGCATGGATGTCATGGTCCAATCAGCGATTTTTAACACAAATGTCCGGACCTTTGTAACACCATGCGGATACTGTGGGGACATCAGCGGCTAGGGTGTGAAGGGAGGACCGGGGAGCGGCGCTGACATCCAATTGGTCGCGGCCGCTATTTAAATGTGACACAAATTGGTGATTGGTCGCGGCCTTGGCCCGCGACCAATCACTGATCTTGCCGCAAAAGTTAAACACTACTATGCTGATTGGTCGCGGACGCTGCCCGCGACCAATCACCGATTTTGGCGCCAAATTTAAATATCGGCCGCGACCAATCACCGATCTTGGCTC
This sequence comes from Phyllobates terribilis, assembly GCF_046119375.1. Classification (NCBI taxonomy): domain Eukaryota; kingdom Metazoa; phylum Chordata; class Amphibia; order Anura; family Dendrobatidae; genus Phyllobates; species Phyllobates terribilis. The sequence goes on along the minus strand of NW_027362769.1, from coordinate 208,699,178 downwards.
CACATTTAAACACCGCTGTACTGATTGGTCGCGGATGCTATTTAAATGTGGCGTCAAAATCGGTGATTGGTCGCGCCCAGCATCAGTGACCAATCAGCACAGCGGTGTTTAAATGTGGAGCCAAGATCGGTGATTGGTCGCGGCCGATATTTAAATTTGGCGCCCAAATCGGTGATTGGTCACCGGCAGAGCCAGCGACCAATCAGCGATTTTTAACACAAATGTCCGGACCTTTGTAACACCATGCGGATACTGTGGGGACATCAGCGGCTAGGGTGTCAAGGGAGGACAGGGGAGCGGCGCTGCGGGTCGGGATACTTCTGCTGCTAGCAGTCGCTCATCTCCCGGCTTCTCGCAGCGGAAGTAGCCGCACAGGCAGCGGCGCTCCCCGGTCCTCTCTAATACGATTCCGCTCCCCGGTCCTCAGCAATACGATTCGCTGATTGGTCGCGCTCTCCGCGACCAATCACCAATTTGGGCGCCACATTTAAATAGCGGCCGCGACCAATCACCAATCTTGCCGCCACATTTAAACACTGCTGTGCTGATTGGTCGCGGACGCCAGACGCGACCAATCAGCGAGCTTGGCGCCAAATTTAAACAATGCTCTGCTGATTGGTCACGGACTCCAGCCGCGACCAATCAGCGAGATTGGCGCCAAATTTAAACAACGCTCTGCTGATTGGTCGAGGCCGCCGGCCGCGACCAATCAGCGATTTTGGCACCAAATTTAAACCCCGCTCTGCTAATTGGTCGCGGATGCCGGCCGCGACTAATCAGCATTATTGGCGCCAAATTTAAACACCGCTCTGCTGATTGATCGTGGTCGTTGGCCGAAATCAATCAGCAGTATTGGCGCCAAATTTATACACCGCTCTGCTGATTAGTCGCGGTCGCCGTCCGCGACCAATCAGCAGTATTGGCGCCAAATTTAAACCCCTCTCTGCTGATTGGTCGCGGTCGCCGTCCACGACCAATCATCAGTATTGGCGCCAAATTTAAACCCTGCTCTGCTGATTAGTCGCGGTCGCCGTCCGCGACCAATCAGCAATATTGGCGCAAAATTTAAACCCCGCTCTGCTGATTGGTCGCGGTTGCCGGCTGCGACCAATCAGCAGTATTGGCGCCAAATTTAATCCCCACTCTGCTGATTGGTCGCGGTCACCGTCCGCGACCAATCATCAGTATTGGCGCCAAATTTAAACCCCGCTCTGCTGATTGGTCGAGGTTGCCGGCCGTGACCAATCAGCAGTATTGGCACCAAATTTAAACCCTGCTCTGCTGATTGGTCGAGGTTGCCGGCCGTGACCAATCAGCAGTATTGGCGCCAAAGTTAAACCCCGCTCTGCTGATTAGTCGCGGTCGCCATCCGCGACCAATCAGCAATATTGGCGCAAAATTTAAACCCCGCTCTGCTGATTGGTCGCGGTTGCCGGCCGCGACCAATCAGCAGTATTGGCGCCAAATTTAAACACCGCTCTGCTGATTGGTCGCGGTGGCCAGCTGCGACCAATCAGCGATTTTGGCGCCAAATTTAAACACCGCTCTGCTGATTGGTCGCGACCGCCGGCCGCCACCAATCAGCGATTTTGGCGCCAAATTTAAACCCCGCTCTGCTGATTGGTCGCGGTTGCCGGCCGCAACTAATCAGCATTGTTGGCGCCAAATTGCCGGCCGCGACTAATCAGCATTATTGCCGCCAAATTTAAACACCACTCTGCTGAATGGTCGCGGCCGTGACCAATCACCATTATTGGTGCCAAATTTAAACACTGCTTTGCTGATTGGTTTCGACCGCCGGCCGCAACCAATCAGCATTATTGGCGCAAAATTTAAACCCCGCTCTGCTGATTGGTCACGTTCGCTGGCCGCGACCAATCAGCATTATTGGCACAAAATTTAAACCCCGCTCTGCTGATTAGTCGCGACCGCCGGCCGTTACCAATCAGCGATTTAGTCGTCAAATTTCAAGACCGCTTTGCTGATTGGTCGCGGTTGCCGGCCGCGACCAATCAGCGATTTTGGCGCCAAATTTAAACACCGCTCTGCTGATTGCGCCCGGTTTGCCGCATACATATTCTAGAATACCCAATGCGTTAGAATCGGGCCACCATCTAGTATAGTATAATAGCCACTCATTGCTTTCCATATAGTATAATGTACTCCCCATAGTCCTTTATATAGTATAATGTATCCCCATAGTCCTCCATAAAATATAATACACTCCCCATAGTCCTCCAGATAGTATAATGCACTCCCATAGTCCTCGATATAGTATAATGCACCCCATAGTCCTCCATATAGTATAATGCACCCTCCATAGTCCTCCAGATAGTATAATGCACAGCCCATAGTCATCCATATAGTATAATGCACTCCCCATTGTCTTTCATATAATATAATGCACACCTATAGTCCTCTTTATAGTATAGCACACCCCTCATAGTCCTCCAGAGCGTATAATGCACCCTCAAAAGTCCTCCTTATAGTATAATGCACCCCTCATAGTTCTCCAGATAGTATAATGCACCCCATTAGTCCTCCTTATAGTATAATGCATCCCCAATAGTCCTCCATATAGTATAATGCACTCCCCATATTCTTTCATATAATATGATGCACACCCATACTCCTCCATACAGTATAATGCACTCCCTATAGTCCTAAATATAGTATAATGCACACCACATAGTCCTCCATATAGTATAATGAACACTCATACTCCTTCATATAGTATAATGCACTCTCCATAGTCCTCCATACAGAATAATGGACGCCTGATTTCCTTCCATATAGTATAATAGCCACTCATTGCTTTCCATATAGTATAATGCACTCCCCATAGTCCTTTTTATAGTATAATGTATCCCCATAGTCCTCCATAAAGTATAATACACTCCCCATAGTCCTCCAGATAGTATAATGCACTCCCATAGTCCTCGATATAGTATAATGCACCCCATAGTCCTCCATATAGTATAATGCACCCTCCATAGTCCTCCAGATAGTATAATGCACAGCCCATAGTCATCCATATAGTATAATGCACTCCCCATTGTCTTTCATATAATATAATGCACACCTATAGTCCTCCTTATAGTATAGCACACCCCTCATAGTCCTCCAGAGCGTATAATGCACCCTCAAAAGTCCTCCTTATAGTATAATGCACCCCTCATAGTTCTCCAGATAGTATAATGCACCCCCATAGTCCTCCTTATGGTATAATGCATCCCCAATAGTCCTCCATATAGTATAATGCACTCCCCATATTCTTTCATATAATATGATGCACACCCATACTCCTCCATACAGTATAATGCACTCCCTATAGTCCTAAATATAGTATAATGCACTCCCCTTAGTCCTTCATACAGTATTCTGGCCACCACAATGTACTCACTGATTTTAAAAAATAAAACAATACAATGCATCTCCTCCTCGTTAACCCACTGCAGCGAGTGTTTTGAAGCTTTATCTTCATTGCTCGGTATAGCAGGTGCGATTAAATGATGTCATCAAGACCGCTGCGCTGAGACGTCAGATCTCAGATGCCGAGGGAGAATAATGGATTAGGGAGCAGATGGCTCCTTCTTTCATCGCTACTTTCAACTGTAACCAAGATGCTGATACAGTTGAATATGCATTACCAGAAGGTGGGGACACTGGTATTGGGCCCCCCAGACTCACGAGCCCCCGCTCCTCACGGGCACCATAGTGGCCACGTGGTCTACCGTGATTGCCGGTATGCCACTGGCCCTCTGCGATATTTTATAGTATACACTCAATAATGAATGCTGGGTACTGTCATTGACGCATGTCATCTGCCCAATACTGCATCCTGAATATTGCACTGCGCATTACAGAAGTGGCGACACGACCTGCATCTGCACAACACCGATGCCTAGTGTGACCTGTTTGAAAAAGGAAAGATGAAGGGAAAAAGTCACAAAAGAATATATAAAGTGTTCAAAAAGATCAGCATTTAGAATAATGGAATCACTTAATTAAAATAATAGTCTATTATAATGTATTAACGTGATTAATGAAAATATTTGCAACAAGCCCATGTTGGTAAAAATGATGTGTAACATGGTGCCATCTGCTGGTGCAGTGATAAATTGCCACTCAGAAAAAAAATAATAATATGGGTAATAAATATTTAATTAATTTAAATTATGCCATAACCCAATATAAAAAATATATATATATATGTTTTGTATTGAAGATGATTACAATAAAAATATAATTGCTGAAATCATTAGAATATAAATAGAATTACTGAAAGCATGGTTGACAATAAAACATCAAATTATACGGCTAAGAAATTAAAATATACTGAAAAATATCTGGATAAAAAATACGAACAAACAAAGGGATTCCCTTAGTTAAAAATTGAAATACAAAACAGTGCAATAATAAAAGAAACAATATTGGTAATTAATGATAAAGTAAAAAAAGTGAACAAGATAAAAATGTAGTACTTTCCTCTGATAGTTTTGGAATATCCCAGCCAGAGCCCAGAGTCAATTTAGAAATCTGTGTGTAGCCTGAAGAGGGCGCTGTACAGAGGAGATGACCCAATTGGTCAAATTTAGAGCGGTATTGCAAGGAAAAGTGGACAAAGATTGCCAGTTCTAGATGTTCCATGCTGATTTGGCTAAGCCTCCTATTATCTGAACTTCTCCATATACTGTGCCTCATTTTCAGGTCTTTCATTACTTGGACCTCACCCTTTCAAGACCATTAAACAGCTCGGTGCGGCTCTTCTCTGGGGAGTATACTGAAGGATCTCATTCTGGAAGCTTTGCTGTTGAAGACAATTTTACATCTGTAATAATAACCACAGATGGGGTGATCTATTCCATACAAGTATTGGGGCCTGACTGTAAGTACCCTAATTATGGACATGTAAGGGGTGTAAGCATTTTACTCTTCCCCTTAGAGCTGATCTGTTTTGATTATTGCTTTGTACCTGTAATGTAAATGCAATGTCTATATCTATATATAACAGATTAAAAGGGAATTGTCCGCTGATTCATGTCGCCCAAACCACACCATTGCAGCCTGGCATATTTTTCACTGGCGTTTCAGAGGAAATAGACTTTCAAAGGAATCTGTCAACAGGTTTTGCCAACTAATCAGTGAGCAGCATAATGTCGAGACAGAGACCCTGATTCCACCAATGTTTCATTTACAGGGCTGCTTGCTGTAGTTTTCTTTAATAAAATCATCAGAATATTATCATTAGAGGACTTGTAATCCTGCTGCTAAACAGTCCTCTATATTCATGAACTCTGTACAACTCTGCCCCCACCATAGATGGTAGCTTTCTGCCTATGCACAGTGTATGCAGAAAGCTGCCAATCAGTGGTGTTGGTGCGGTTGTACACAGCTCAGGATTCAGAGAAATGCTAGATCTGCATCAGATAAAAGAATTAATTTATTAAAACCACATCAAGCAGCCCCAGAGGGGTATCTAGGTTTTCTGGCACCTGGGGCAAGAATTCAGTTTGGAGCCTCCCCCCCCCCAGTACACATGTGATTTGCACACTTAGTCATGTGCCGATGAGCTGCTCTCCCCAATTCTCTCAATGTTCAGTGAAAAACAGAGAAGCAGGAAGAGAAGCTCGTTGTCACGTGATCGGAAGTATGAAAACCACATGTGAGTGAAGTGGCCATGTGATGACTGCTGGAACCTGCAAGCAGAGCTGAATCCTGACAGTGAGGATATTACACACTGTTAGGATTGGCTACAGGGCTTCATTTTATAATTATAGGTCTCGTCAAGGTTTGAGATGAAATTCTGCAGTCACTCTGTGTCTTCAGGCTTCTGAATTCTCACAGCGCATACAGTGCACACTTTTAGGATTCTCCCTTGCACAAGTATGTGATTTGTATACGTCTGGCCACATTCCGACTAGACGTGTCCGGCCTCACTCAATTCATTTTCATTGAATGAGGCCATGCATGTCTATTCGGTTCATGACCGCATGTATGTACTGTAAATCGCCGGCACGAGAGAATCCTAACAGCGTGCAGTGTGCACCGTGAGAAGTCAGAAGTCTACAGTCACATAGAATGACCGGAGACATCACAAACTTGGACAACCCCTTTAATGCTCCTAATATAGATAAAAATATGACAATTAGTCAGTATCACAATTAACATTTATATCCAGGTACCTGATAGATGACTTTGTCTCTGGAGTCGTTCTCTTTCTTTTCTTCATCTTGTCCAGACTCCATGACGCATTTTCTCATCCACAGTCCATCTCTGAAGACTTCTCCGGTCTTCTGCTGCTCATCCCACACGATGCCCTTAAAGATAGCAGTATCAGTATAAAGCTCCTCAATTAAAATATCTGCCCTATGCTGAGCTCCTGAGTAAATAATTGCCCTTCACTATATTCCCTGCATAAAATATGACCCACACTTTGTCCCACTTATGGTACATGATCTTCACACTGCCCTCTCCTCGCCATACTAGGCCCCCCTCTTCACATTGTCCTCTCACACTGTGTCCCCCCCATAGGACCCAGTCTCTATACTGTGCTCCTCCCTTCACACGCCCCCTCCTTGGCATACTGTCTCCTCCTGGCTTTGCCCTTACACTGTACCCCAATGCTACCTCCCCCTCCACACTACTCAATCTCTATTTTGTGCCCACTCACACTTTTCTCCCCCATACTGTCTCCCCCTCCCTCCTCATACATTTACCCTCTCACTTTCCATACTGCCTCTTCACACATCCCCCCGACTCCCCTTACTTTGTCCGCACCCATCAAATCACCCTCACTCCTCATACTATGTCCGCATACATTTTCCTCTCACTTCTCATACTGTGTCTGCACCTATACCTCCACTCACCATACTATGTCCGCACTCATCTTCTCATACATGCCCTCATCTCAACCCTTGCTCCTCATATTGTGTCTTCAAATTTCTCCCGCTCCCCATATTGTGTCTGCACCTGTCCCTTCTTTGCTCTCCAATCTTGAGTCCTCAAATTATCCCCGTTACACTAAATTTTTCCCACAGAGAGTAAATCTCCCGTACACATAGTAAATACCTACCATGCACATAGTAAATACCCCCCACACATAGTAAATACCTCCCACACACATAGTAAATACCCCCCACACATGGTAAATACCCATACACAGTAAACCTCCCTCAGCCCTGTTACACTAAATCTTCCTCACCGGTACATTTAATCTTTGGTGTCTTCAGCTCCAGTGTGGAGCACTTTCCCCCAATTTGTGCCTCTGTCTGCTGCACCGGCGAATGATGTCAGCAGCGTTATCACATGACCTGATCACGCTGCTGACATCACCCTGACCCGGGGGTCAGAGCTTCAAGTGTACTTATGTCTGAAAGATGCAAGTACAACTGATCACTGGACTCTGGGAGCCACAGCGCTGCAGGTTCTGTGAGCTGGCTGTCAGCTTGACAGCTGGCTCAGAGAACTGCCGACTCTTAGTCTGGGGGGCGGCAGAATGCAGCCGCCAAAAGGAACACTTCGGCCTGCCGCATTAGGCGGCCGGACTTAGACCCCCTGCACATGTCTGGAGCTGCTCGCCCCCCTATATACCCCTCTGAGCAGCCCAGTAAGTGACGCATCTACATCATACTGCTATCAGCAAAAAACTGGCTACGGATTCTCTGTAAAGATTTAGCCAGAGATGAGACTAGTCTGTACCCAGCCCTGGTTAAAGGTGATTGACAGGTCTCTACCTATGTACATACACGGGAGAAACCTATCAATCACCTGGAGCAGTGCAGGGAGAAGCTGATCAGGGGCAGCACTGGACTATTCTCACTTCCAGCTATTGTTTCGTCAAATATTTATAGAGTATTTTCTCAAAAAACATGAGTTTATCAGAGAAAAGTATACCTGACTGCAAACATTCAGCCAGGCCCTGTTAGATGATGTTTGGGCAAAATAAATCAGTTGATCGGTTCCTTTTAAAGTACATGGTACAACATGGAGCACTAATCTCTGGATTCCCTCCTTTGATCAATGACAGTTTTTTAAAGGGAATCTGTCAGAAGATTTTTGCTACCTCATCTGAGAGCAGCATAATGTAGAGAAAAAAAAACTGAATCCAAAGATGTATCATTTAATTTACTAGGTGCAGCAGTTGTGACACAATCTGAGTTCTTAGATGTAACAGGAAGCAGAGCTGAGAAAGCTAACCCCGCCCACGCCAGGCTCTCTATGTTTATTGTGTATTGACTGTGAGCTGCTAATCACAGGAGGGGTGTGGTTGGACAATTTCTCACATGGCAGATAATCACAGCAAGGAATGTCCTATTGATAAAACCTTCATTAGAAATAAACAAGCACACAGCTTAATAAGTGACACATCGCTGAATTCAGTGTTTCAACCCCTACCTCATGCTTTCATCAGATTACATAGCAAAAGCTGCTATAGCCTTGCTATAGAAAAAATTCTGCCATGTGACAGGCCTAGAGATAAGAGTAAGTTTTGAGAACCCAACAATTGCCCGAAAGACTTGTCACCTGTGCTGTATGAGTGCACACACTGAGAGTTGTATGTGTCGTGGACTTTTTATTGAGCCGGTACACCACTTTGTGAGAACTCTCTTTAAAGAGAATGCACTCCAGCTTTCTTAGCAGCATATGTGACTAGTGTCTTGAGCGTCCATTGGGGAACTAAGGCCCTGGTTCCCTGCAGATCTTCAGGTCTGGAGCAGATTTGGAGCAAACAGATGAAAAATTTTTTAGGAGCTCCTTAATGGATCACCGCTGCCATTTAGAAGTTCCTGACAAATTAGTTGTGGTTTTTTGCCTCTGATAGAGTGAAGAAAACGTCCTCATCACTGATAAAAGTCTTGAATCCTAAGATGAGTGTTGCTGTGCCGTATGCTTTAATCCTTTTTATATTATATTTGGAATATGACCATATTCTAATCATTAAAACTGCATTTGAGCTTGGGATACAGTAGGCTTGCTCATCCTAAAAGCATCATTGGGCTGAAGGCAGTAGTAGCTTTTTCAGCATGACCACACCAGGCAGCATGTGGCATGTGCTACTGTGAGAAGCCTGCCTCGCCTAAACATGCTACCATGGTCTCCGGATTTGTCTACCATCGGGCACATCTGGAACAATACAAAAGGATCTGCCAGCAGCAGATCTTGATAACCAAGTGCATTCAGCATGGCAGAAAATTTCTCAGACAACCATTAAAAACCTCACTAATAGCAGACAAGGCTGTAAGTGGGCAGATTTCTTTGCGTGGCGTTCATATACTCGGCACTGAAAAAATCCAGCTGCTATGAAAATTTTGTTTCTATTTTGCCATCATTTGCAGATCAACGTTAACAGATTAATATGTGTATCCATTTTGTGATTTTTATAATTACACAACTTTTCCGATATTGCAATTTCAATGTTGATGAGGGTATTTTTGCCATTGGTTGGTGAAGAAAGAGCGTCTGTTTTAGCCAACACAGTTTGCAATTGTTTTTATAAGGCCACGTTCACATATTCAGTATTTGATCCGTAGTTTACATCAGTATCTGTAAGCCACAACCAGGAGTGGGTGATAAATAGAGAAGTGGTGACGTGTTTCCATTATACTTATCGTCTGATTGTTCCACTCCTGGTTTTGGCTTACAAATACTGAGGAAAAAAAACTCACCAAAAACTTAATGCATGAATGTGGCCTGAGAGTGACTATCCTCTCATAGAGAAAATATTTAATGTATAGTTACATATCTATTTCTTTTATGTGCAGCTCTTGAATCTCCACTAAAACCAATAGTTGCAGAACTTTGGGGCTCAATGTATCTGCTGAAAAACCCAGGACATGGAATTTGGACTGTTGCGATATATGCAGGAAGTCGATATTCTTTACGAGTGGAGGGGTTGAAAGGTATTTTACTATCTTTTCCCATTATATGTAAATCTATCTATCTATCTATCTATCTATCTATCTATCTATCTATCTATCTATCTATCTATCTATCTATCTATCTATCTATCTATCTATCTATCTATCTATCTCAGCACTCCAGAGTCTAAAAATAGAAAAATTATTTATTGGCCCATGCTGAGAACGGTGACGTTTCATTCCATTCCAAGTAAAGAACTTTCGCAAGCTCATTTGGAATGTAACGTCGCCATTTTCACCACGGGCCAATAAGTCATTTTTATTTTTTTAGACTTTGGAGTGGTTTCTCTATTTTTGGATATAATTGAGGTTTGGTTTTACCTGGGAGGCTTTGCACCCACCATTCCCTTTAGCTTTTCCTGGGCTTTCACCTATATTTTTTCTTTATCTCTATATATCTGACTCGCCCCCTGGGCCGTGGGGTACTCGAAACCGGGTCTTCTGGTGTACGGTGCTGATGGGGGTAGTAGTGGCAACCCGGTCCCGTGGCTCAGGGTGGTCAGACCAATGTTGTGGCAGCCTATTTATAGATTTGTGAATGTCCGACTACGCCACCCGTGGATTGCGGTCAGAGATAACCGCCGCTGCAAGGCAGACCGCTGAGGCTGGTGTTGGTGTGCAGCTCAAGGGTAGGATAACTCCCCACGGGAGGAGTGTAGCCTCAGGGCAGTGTAGGTGGATGCTGGGGGTGATAGTGCCGGCCGCAATAGTAAAAGTTCAGAGCCCATTTCAAAACATTTCTGGGTCTTTATTGTAGATGTTATTAATGACCCAACAGGAGTACCGGTTAGGAATGGGCCTGGGTTTCTGAGAGCATTCGGGGGAGCCCCACTGGTCAGGGTGAGTGTGTAGACCTACCGTTCTCTCTATGCTCTTTCTGACTATCCCCCTCTTCGTGGTGTAATAGCCCACGTCCCCGAGCTTGCCGTGTACTGTATGGCTTGCGACTCGGGCCTTGGGTACCTTTTGCTTTCTCCTCACTGTACTGGTCCCTCTGGGTGGCAGAGCCTCCAGGCTTCTTAGGCCAAGGGACCTGAAATCCCTTGTGGGTTGGTTCTTTGCTGCTGGGAATGATAACCCGGACAGCCTCGGATCCCAATGTCCGGTTAGCTTGATTCTCAGCCAGGACCGGCTCTCGTCGCCTCTGTCCCTGGCTTGCAGTCTCTCCTCTGCCTCACGGACTCCTCAGCTGCTGCTGACCTGTCCCTTCCTCTAAGAAACCCTTCTGGCCACTTCAGAAGTGGGTTCTTGTCCCTCTAACCCTGCCCCAGTTCCAGCTTTTATAGGGCAGCCAGCTCCCCCTACTGGCCTGGGACATTAGGCCTGGGGCATTCTAATTGTCCCTAACCAGGGAACCTCCCTCCTGCTCTCAGACGCAGATTAATCACATTTGTGGCAACCTGGCCTGGGGTGCCACATATCTATATATCTATCTTATCATCTATCTATGTACTCACTATTTACATTGATATATATTAGAAAAAAAAAACTTTTTAATTTCCCAGAAGCAGCGCCATAGTTGTTTGTGTGTTTCTGTTTCTCAATGTCGTGGTGAGTGTTGTAGATTTTCAATCAGGGGACATCTCAGTTTGAAATTGTTTGGAGAATATGTCGTAGGTTTTATCGGCCTCATGCACACTAACAAATTTCTTTTGTCTGCTAATCATGAGCCTTCCATCCATGGCGTCTGTCAGTTTCAAAATCTGTTGAAGATCAACTTTTTGGAGAGTAATTTCCAGCATATAAAAAATCACGGTTTTCTTGAAAGATGCAGACTTTTTCCTGTATCACTGCTTGAAGAAAGTTTCTTCTAACAACTGACAGTAGGTTTAGGAGTTCATTTAAGTAAATGTTCAACCCTAAAAGGTCCAACTAGCTCATCTTTAATAATACACCTCTACCTTGCTGACATCTGAGTCACAGTGAAGGTCTGTGCCCGTTAATGATCCAGCCCCAGATCATCCATCTGGTCCATCAAGAGTTACTCTCATCTCATCATCAGTCAAAAAAATCTTTTGGAAAATCTGTCTTCAGATATTTATTGGCCCAGTCTTGAAGTTTCACCTTCTGTGTCTGGTTCAATTGGTGGTTGGCTTTTGCCCTCCTCACCTTGGCCATGTCTCTGAGCACTTAACACCTTGTACTTCTGGGCACTCCAGGGAGTTAATGGCTTCCTGGTCGCTTCACATTTTATTCTTCTCAAAGAATTTGTTAATTTGCGTCTTTTCTTCTCAATATTCTTTGCCACCCTATTAACTATTTTCAACAAAAATTTTTATGGTTTTGTGATGACGACCCAATATTTTAGCAATTTCAAGAGTACTGTATCCTTCTGTAAGACTTAACAATTGTTGACTTTTCAGCAGTGTCGGAATGAGGTGCCAAGGGCCCACCAGTAACCAACTCCACGGCCCTACTTTTCAGCTACTTGCAAATGTGACATTATCCTCAACCACCAATGTATATAATGATGAACTGGATAGATTGTTATATGAATAAGATGCTGCCTTTGTCTGTACATTCCAGTATATTGTGTCAAGTACTGCTCATATAAGAGGGTGGTGGCTCACTCCTACACAGGGGCCCACCGGAGGATTCTCCTTTTCTCCTGTGGGCCAGTCCAACCCTGCTTTTCAGAGTCAGTTAAATCTTGTCTTGGCCCATTTTGCCTGAGGAAAACAAGCTGCCTAATAATTCAAACATTTTGATTAAGAATGTTGATCTCCTTAGGCCGGACCCTCCTTCATTACACAAATACACATCACCTGATCTGCTTCATCCAATCAGCATTTATGTGTATACAGCACGGAGTTGGAAAATCTGCATAAGAGTGACGATATGGTCAAAATACTCACTTGTCTAATAATTGTACACACATTGTAGTTTAGTAACTATTTCACATATATTGCAGATTAGATTCAATCAAATTAGGAAGAAACTGTCAAGACGACTTTATTACTGAGTAAAACACTAATGTTTTACTTTAGTGTTTTAGTACTGTTGGTTTGATTGTATAAGTTCTAGTACAACAATAAAAATGATACTTGTCTTGTTGTAATCTGATGTGACAGCACAGAGGAATCAAGCACTGAAGCCCCATGTTAATTAATAAATTGTCCTGAAAGGCAGTGCCAGACTGGAATACCAAGGGCTCACCAGTAACATTGACTCTGGGGTTATTGTTCAGTTACATGCAAATATTACATTACTCTCATATACAAATTTACCTTTCTTCTATATAACAATAAACTGAGGAGTTTGTTAAATGTATGATTGGATGCTGTCTTGTCTGTATATAGCGATTCAACTATTGCTCATATACAAAGGATGGGGAGCCTACTCCTGTACAGTGGTCCACCAGGGGATTTACCTGCTCTCCGGTAGCCCAGTCCTAGCTTGCTGATAGGTTATCCTTCATACAAAATAACAACCCAACCCATGACCAATGGTGGAGAATAGTCATGGAAGAAATGAACATTTTCAGACCCCAGACAACAAGTCAGCGTATTTACAATGTATTTCAAATAGATAGCCAATAAATTTGCCAAGGCTATTTTTAGTTCCTAGTATATTTATTAAATTATTATGCATTAATATAATTTGATGTAATAAATAAACTAAACTTCTTCTTGTTTCTTTTTCAGCTACGAATATTTCATGTAAGTATTACAATAATTGACATTAAGAGTCAAGGCATAAATAGGAGTGAAGATGGACGATGGAGGAGAATGGTGTGAAGTGGTATAAGGAGGACATTCGACATATGTTCCTTTCTGGTGCATAGAGGTGCACTAAAGTATTTTGTTTGCTTTTGTTACAGCTGCAGGAGATTGTTCCAAATGTCATCCAAATGCTCTATGTGAAGAATATTTTGGTTCCATTGAATGTAACTGCAAGGACGGATTCATTGGAGATGGTTTCAATTGTTCGGACATAGATGAATGTGCCTACTCTTGGTCAAATAATTGCTCAGAAGGCATGTGCCAAAACACTATTGGCTCCTACACTTGTGCTTGTCCAAGCGGTTTCATCTTAAGTTCAGAAGGCTGCTGTGTTGACTTAGATGAATGTGCCAGTCCGGATCTAAACAGTTGTCATCCATCTGCATTGTGTAGTAACTACCACGGCTACTATTCCTGTGTCTGTCCGAATAATTATTTTGGTGATGGTTTCCATTGTGAAGTTGATGAATGCAAAAATGGCGTCTGTGGCCTGGGGACTGAATGTATAAAATCGCTTGGGTCTTACCACTGCTCCGATCCATGTTCAAACCACATTGTTCTCGATGAGCCCTGGAGAAGCACATCCAATATGCATTATTACTCGCCTAACTGTGACAGTTCCAAATATGGATGGTATCGCTTTATTGGCAGTGGGGGAGTTCGCATACCAGAAAGTTGTGCACCAGAAAATGGTTGTGGTACCCATGCTGGAATGTGGTTACGTGGCACACATCCAATGCTAAGTGATGGTATAGTGACTCAATCAGTGTGTGCTAGCTGGTTGGGATCCTGCTGTTATTGGTCATCATCTGTCCAGATAAGAGCCTGTCCTGGAGGATATCATGTATATAAACTGGAAGGAACCCCAAGTGGTGCATGCTCTTTGTCCTATTGCACAGGTAGGTAATAGTTACTTTTTTCATAAAGACTGTTAGGCCACGGCCCCACTATCAGTATTCGGTCAGTATTTTTTCTCAGGAGTGGGAGCCAAAACTAGGAGTGGGTGATAAATGCAGAATTGGTCACTTGTTTCTATTATACCTTTTCTCTGATTGTTCCTTGCCTTGTTTTGACTTCCATTCCTTAAAAAAAATACTGACCAAATACTGACCAAATACTGATAGTGGGGCCGTGGCCTTAGTCAAATAATTTCCCCTTTACCATCTCACACACTGAAAGGTCAAAAATACATATTTGGATTTTTAAAGGAACACAGACATAAATGATAAAAAAAACAGACTTGTCATCACTTTCTACCAGAAATCCCTGCGGAGAGCACAGGAGATCATTTCTATCTAATCTCTTCCATAGTCATCTGGATGAACAAATGGGTGGGACTTAAGCAAAGGCGTGGTTTCAAATGATTTTCTCCTCTTGCAGTCAGATCTATGGAGGAGGGCTCTTAGTACAGCAAGTTGTTCTACCACCAGACATAGGGAGAATCAGTAATGGCCATGGCTATAGACACAAAGGCGTAGAATGTTTCATTGATCTCTCACTTTGATTGCAGAATTGGAAAATAGAAAATTATGGGATTGATTAGTGGGATCATTTTTTTCCCTTTTTTTTATAATTATCTATTTAGTGGATCTTTATCCTAATGGGGTCACCATCTTTTTTAGTCCTGTTGATACCCATTATCCATTTTATTTATTTCCAGTTCAGGACCCTGCCAACCTCCCCCCTCCACTATCTGTGTCCTTAATGCCTAAAGGTGGAACATACAAATAAGGCTACATTCACACATCCAAGGCTATTTTATATCCAAGTAAAGCAGACTGTGTTTCTCTCATGTGTCATCTATATTGTCTCCTCCGTGTTGCATCTCTTTTTTCCACCCATTTGTAAAAACTGTAGGAGATAGACTGTCTGAACTTTTTTTCATCCATTGAGTCTTAAAAGGAATCTGTCAGCAGCATTTTGCTATTCAAGCTAAGGGCATTATGAGATAGGGGCTGAGACACTGATTTCACCAATGTGTCACTTATTAGGCTGTGTGCTGATGTTTCAATTCAATAAGTGCTTTACCAGCAGGAAATTATCACTACAGGACTAGCTGCCCATGTGCATCCTGGTCCAACTCCGCCCCACCACTGATTAGCAGCTTACTATCAATATACAATGTACACAGAAAGCTGCTAATTGATGGTGTGGGTGGGAATACCTTTCTGAGCTCTGCTGCATCAAAAAATGTATATCACAACTGCTGCACCCAGTAAACTAAGTGATGCATCACTGGAATCAGGGTCTCTTTCCCTACATTATGCTGTCCCATTTCAGATAGCAACACGATAAGATAAACGTGATTGCTTTCAAGAATCCACATATTATGTCTGATATTACAACTCAGCCATATTCAGCTCAGTGGCTCTAAGCTTCAATACCAGACACAACTCAGGCATATATTTGGAGCTGATTTTAGAGCGAAAGTACATTTGAAACATCTCACCACAGTCCAATGATCAATGAAATTTCCAAAATTCATGTAGTGTCATCTTATAGTTTTCACCAATCACTAATCTGAAGAATGTTTGATGCAGAATTTTTCTCTTTTTTAGATCCATCCACATCAACTAATAACTCGCTCTGCGCAGCAGATGAAGAATGGAAACTAAAAGATGGAGTCTATGGATGTTACTGCAAAGATGAATTTGAAGTTTCCAGTACGTCTGTCATTGAGAATATGATACATGTACAGGATATGTCCTGGATATTCATTTCTTGCATAGGATGGGAAATGATTGAGCCAGTGATATAATTGGCATAATGATAAAAAGCCTTCTGAAATAATGACTAATATTTTTGTGCTATATTACCGCTTGTGCTATAGAAACCTTCTTATATGTACAATATCAGTGATTTCTACCTGGGAAATTCCTTAACACTGTGACATTTGCACCAAAAATGAAAATTACCTTTTGATAGTGTGACATGTACAAAGGGGTGTGACTAAATATAATTAGTCATTCCTAAATTACTATTAAACCCCAGACCAGACCTGTTAATTATTATCAGACCCAGACTACCCAGTTGGTCCGGTACCTAAAATGTCCTTTATGAATATCTATCTTTACACCCCAGAACTTTTGTCATATACTTTATTATAAAATCCCTATCCTGCTAATCCCTAAATGTGTTTTTTTTTTTTTTACTTCATTTCCTGTGATGTTTCGTTTGGGAGGAGTCTCAAATGGGAAGCCACCGGAAGCTGGGGCTGCACTCACTTCCAGCAAGCGTCTATCACCTCTCCTGGAACAGGACATCATCAGGAGGCAGCGCTGCAGTTACTTACTACAGTTTCTTTAATCGCCGCCCTCTGAAGATGTCCGGGATCCATGGTGCTAATGGAAGCTGTGGGAGAGGTGAGTGCAGCGCTGACACTCTGCTTCTATTTCTGCCTTCTGTGAAGTGAGACATCATCAGAAGGTGGTGATAGGAGCAGGGTGAATGACACCAGCATCGCCCCATGGCTTCTATCACCGCCCTCAAACGAATCATCATCAGAAGTTTGCGCTGGTGTCACTCACCCTACAACTACTACTGATTCCTGATGACAATTCATTTGGGGGTGATGATAGAAGATTAACCTGGTGCTCCAAAATGTGTAGCAGAACATTGGGAGCAGCCGGGTAGAAAAAGATCTCGGATCCCATAACAGGCAGTTGGATCTCCACAAATGAGCATCAGTTAACAGACTCAAAAACAAGCAAAAAAAATATTTAGGATGTTTGTGCTTCACTTCCACAAGCTGCATAATGCAGATGTAAATTATAATTGACTGAATGACAAAGAAAGAAAGCTGTAAGAGCAGGTGACTCCAGGTAAATAGGTGATTTGACATGTCTAAATATAGTATAGGAACGAAGACTTTTTCCATATGGATCAATGTGGTCAGTAACCTTGGCAATATACTATACACTATACACTGTGTTCCAAATTATTATGCAAATAATATTTTCTCAGAATTTCCCAAATTACCTATATGAATTGCAGTCATTGTAATTTTCCAGTCAAATAACTATTAGAGTACAATTGAAAGGTTTTTGTACAAACTGCCTATGATAACAGTATATTTAAAAAAAATAAAACACTCAAACTGCACTCAAAATGCATGCTCCAAATTATTATGCACAGCAGAGTTTTCAACCTTTTCATTTTAATAAAGAACAAAAAATGGTCATTTTTGAAATTATAAGCATTAGCAGGTTATTGCAAACTGAAATCAAACAGTTTTCAACTCAAAACTTTATTCTAGGTGATGTTACATTTGCACATAGGACCGCTTGTTCAAAAGGAGCTTCGGAACTCTCTCATTCATTGAATTTGTCAGGTTTTGGATGGTTTCTGCTTCAATTGTTTTGCATGAGGACAGAATACCTTCCCAGAGCTATTGCTTATATGTGAACTGCCTCCCGCCATCATAGACACTCCTTTTGATGATGCTCTTGAGGTTCTCAATGGGGTTGAGGTCAGGGGAGCATGGGGGCCACACCATAAGTTTGTCCCCTTTTATGCCTACAGCAGCCAGAGATGCAGATGTGTTATGTGCAGCATGAGACGGGGCGTTATCATGCATGAAAATGATCTTGCTGCGGAATGCACGGTTCTTCTTCTTGAACCATGGCTGGAAGTGCTGTTTGAGAAACTCAACATATATTATGGAGTTCATCTTTACCCCTTCAGGGATCCTAAAAGGGCCGACAATCTCTCTCCCCATGATTCCAGCCCAAAACATTACTCCACCTCCTCCTTGTTAGCGCCGTAGCCGTGTTTGCATGGGGTGTCCATCAACCAGCCATCCTCCACTCCATCCATCTGGACCATCGAGATCATTTCATGCATGATAATGCCCCGTCTCATGCTGCACATAACACATCTGCATCTCTGGCTGCTATGGGCATAAGAGGGGACAAACTTATGGTGTGGCACCCATGCTCCCCTGACCTCAACCCCATTGAGAACCTCTGGAGCATCATCAAAAGGAGTGTCTATGATGGCGGGAGGCAGTTCACATCTAAGTAACAGCTCTGGGAGGGTATTCTGTCCTCATGCAAAACAATTAAAGCAGAAACCATCCAAAACCTGACAAATTCAATGGACGAGAGAGTTCAGAAGCTCCTTTCGAACAAGGGGTCCTATGTGCAAATGTAACATCACCTAGAATAAAGTTTTGAGTTGAAAACTGTTTGATTTCAGTTTGTAATAACCTGCTAATGCTTATAATTTCAAAAAATTTTTTGTTCTTTATTAAAATGAAAAGGTTGAAAACTCTGCTGTGCATAATAATTTGGAACATGCATTTTGAGTGCAGTTTGAGTGTTTTATTTTTTTAAAAATATCCTGTTATCATAGGCAGTTTGTACAAAAACCTTTCAATTGTACTCTAATAGTTATTTGACTGGAAAATTACAATGACTGCAATTCATATAGGTAATTTGGGAAAATCTGAGAAAATATTATTTGCATAATAATTTGGAACACAGTATAGAATTAAAAATCCTTCCCTTCTTGAAAATGAAGATTTTCAATAAAAGGTAATTTGCAAAGTTGTCTGTTTTTTTTCAAGCACTTTGCATTTTTACCCAGTTCATGACATGTAAAAACCTTTTTAAGTTTGCATGTTTATGTCCTTTCTGCATTTCCCTTCCTATCGGCATTGCGATCATTCCCGCTTCTGGGTCTTAATCATTTTAGGTAATTGTAATGTCTGATTAAGGCTATGTTCCTACAAAGAGTTTTTGACGCAGCGTATTTTTGAAAAAATTCAAGTAATCTATTTTACTTAATGGATGCAGAAATGCTGCAGAAAATTTGCAACATCAAAAGCTCATCATGGGAACATAGGATAAGGATCCTCATTGTGGTCTTGGAAAGAAAAGGTTTCACAGCTGAATGGAAAGTAAATAACATTTATGTTCTTTGTGTTGTAGCTCTTGAAGCCATACGTCCTGCGCTGACCTGTGATGTCTACGACATGAGAGCTGTATTTCAAAAATGTCAGCTGACGGGTTTGGACTTCAATGCCAATAGCGTTACTCTGAAAGATGCCGAATGCTTTGGATTTCGTGATGATCCGAGCATGAACACAATTACTATAACATCTCCAATCCGTGCAGGAGCATGTGGCCTTCAGATAATTGTATGTGACAGTTAATTACTTTTCTTTCAACTCATAGAGCAAGTAGCTCATGCCCTACTATGTCCTTATTTAGGAGGCTTGGTGATTGGTACATTTCTAGTCTAGCTTCCGGTCATCTTCTTCCCTGCCTTAGTTGCACATGATGCATTGCCTTAGAAAAGTGGTGGGGAACCTCCAGCACGTGGGCCATTTATGACCTTTTCTCCAGCCCCTAGTCAGATACCAGGGGAACGGCAGACCTGTTTTGTTGGCCATCCAACTTCTTCTTGCACTGTGAGCATGCTCACTCAGCGTTCATTTACTGAGTGCTGCGGCACTGAAGGATTATGTCCTCAGGTGTCTCCTATTTTACATACTCCAGCCCCAGTGTATGCTATGTGATGTGTATACAGCAGGCCACACCTCTCCTATGTGATATACAGTGAGGAAAATAAGTATTTGATACGCTGCCAATTTTGTAAGTTTTCCCACCTACAAAGAATGGAGACGTCATAGGTACAACTGTGAAAGACAGAATCTTAAAAAAAAATCCAGAAAATCACATTGTATGATTTTTACACAATCAAATTACATTTTATTGCATGAAATAAGTATTTGATAGAATAGAAGTACAGAACTTAATATTTGGTACAGAAACCTTTATTTGCAATTACAGTGGTCTGATGTTTCCTAAAGTTTTTGACCAAGTTTGCTCACACTGCAACAGGGATTTTGGCCAACTTCTCCATACAGATTTTCTCCAGATCTTTCAGGGCTGTTGCCCTGGCTGTGTGTGTTTTGGGTCATTGTCATGCTGGAAGACCCAGCCACGGCCCATCTTCAATAATCTTACTGAGGGAAGGAGGTTGTACTCATCCTTATTCTTCCTCTGAACATGATGAGTGGAGTTGATACCAAAAAGTTCTATTTTGGTCTCATCTGTTCACATAACCTTCTCCCATGCCTCCTCTGGATCATCCAGATGGTCATTGGTGAACTTCAAACAGGCCTGGACATGTGCTGGCGTGATCAGAGGGACCTTGTGTGTCCTGCAGGATTTGAATCCATTACGGCGTAGTGTGTTACTAACGGTAATGTTTGAGATTGTGGTCCCAGCTCTCTTCAAGTCATTGACCAGGTTATCCCGTGTAGTTCTGGGCTGATTCCTGACCTTTTTCAGAATCATTCTTACCCCACGAGGGGAGAACTTGCATGGAGCCCCAGACCGAGGAAGATTCACAGTCATCTTGTGTTTCTTCCATTTTCTAATAATTGTGCCAACAGTAGTTGTTTTCTTACCAAGCTGCTTGACTGTTGTACTGTAGGCCATCCTAGACTTGTGCAGGTCTACAATTTTGTCCCTGATGTCCTTAGACAGCTCTTTAGTCTTGGCCATGGTGGAGAGGTTGGAGTGTGATTGATTGATTGTGTGGACATGTGCCTTTTATATTTGTAACGGGTTCAAACAGGTGCAATTCATACAGGTAATGAGTACAGAGTAGATGGGCTTCTTAAAGAAAAACTAACAGGTCTGTGAGAGCCAGAATTTTTGCTGGTTGGTAGGTGATCAAATACAATTTCATGTAATAAAATGCATTTTAGTTATTTAAAAATCATAGAATTTGATTTTCTGGTTTTTATTTTTTGATTATCTTACTGTTGAAGTGTAACAGTTTTATAGTCTCTCACAGTTGAAGTGTACCTACGATAAAAATTAAAAGACCTCTCTATTCTCTGTAGGTGGCAAAGCTTGCAAATTCAGCAGTGTATCAAATACTTATTTTCCCCACTGTATACACAGCAGTCTCAGTGTTTCCTATGGGATCTATATACAGCAGTTTTGGTATCTTCTATGTGATTTATATGACAGTTTTGGTGTCTCTTATGTGATGTACATGGCAGTGTCAGTGTCTCCTATGTGATGTATATGGCAGTTTCAGTGTCTCCTGTGTGATGTATACAGCAATGTCAGCGTCTCCTATGTGATGTATACAACAGACCTCCCACTGCTTGAATTTTATAAATGTAACATGATCAGTGATGAATTTCTCTGTAGAGTAATATACATCAGTGTTTGTTTCAACTTATTGCTGCGATCACTGCTCATCATTTCACGAGGACCCATGTAATTTTTTTAGGGTCTCCCCCATTTTTAATAACCAGCAACGGCAAAGCAGACAGCTGGGGGCTGATATTAATAGGCTGAAAAGGTTCATGGATATTGGCCCCTTCCCAGCATAATAAGACCAGCTCACAGCTGTCTGCTTTTCCTTGACTGGTTATAAAAATAGAGGAAGCCGCATATAGTTTTTTTTTTAATTATTTATTTTACATTGTCAGGCCGGGTCACGTGTTCTGCAAGCCAATCACAGCCATGCCATTACTTGGCAAGGCTGTGATGGGATCGGAAGTGCCCACAGCCTTGAAATTTGTTGATTGGCTCTGCTGCAGCCTTTCAACAAGCTTTATTAGGCTGCTGAACCCGAGCAGTAACACAGACGTACAAAGAAGTCAAGTGTTCGGGGTGTACTAGGTGTCCGGTACGAATCCCAAACTTTACATTTCGTGTTCGCTCTACTCTAATGATGATACAAATTCATTTTCAAATAAATTGAAGACCAGGCAATTTTGTACAAATCTGGGAAACGGTACTCCTAAATGTGGAAAGTTTTAATTTTTAGCTTTTATCTACTACTTATTTTAATGTTTGTAACTTTATTATAACAAATTCGGTTAAATATTGGTAAATTATATTAGTTCATGTAACATTTCACTGCTGTATAAGCCTCTGATTCACTTCTTCATAAAGTAATAGTGACTATATCTTATATTTACGTAGGCAAATACAACTCATGTAACTTATATAAGCAGACTATATCTTATGTTGGAATCTACTGGGTTAATAACAAGAGATGAAGAACTGAGTGTGACAATATATTGTACGTACCTGCTGGACATGATGGTCAGTCTCAACATAGCCGTGAATCCATTCTTTAGGTAACTAATTTGCTACTTTCTTCTCAATATTTGACCTATTTATTTTGGATGTGGTCTACTTAGTGCAAGTTGATGCTTAGTTGCATGTTATGGTTGAGGAGACTGCATCCTTTATTCTGAGATTTACTTTGGAGGCAAAAGGTTTAATCTGTAGAGTGCATCCCCAATAAATGAAGCAGACTAGATGTCTTCTGGAAATAGAAATTGCAAATCTTGTGCTGGCCATACAAATGCATAGGGAATGTAAACTGGCAGCTGCTTATCTCTGCCAGGAACAAAGGATCGAGTGTATTAAATTTCACCATGGCCAATCTTTCCTTTCCTTGACATCTGCTGTCTGGGAGCAGTCGCGAGGCCTAAATCCATGGGTTCTGAAGATTTTTGACTAATGTGTATGACGAGCTCCTAAGGAGCCTTATTTTTCCAGAAACAGTTCTGCTCTGCTATATGTCTAGAAATAAATGTCTAGCATATTGGACTGAGCCGCAATACAACATGCAGGTCATAGACTGTTTCTAAAAAAAAAAACCACTATTTTTATTTTTTTCTATTTCACTATTGTTTTAATAGATTTAAATATGGTATAATGCACATATTCACTTTTTCATATCTACAGCTCCACAAATATCACTGTTGGAGGGACTGGACAATTCACGGCATACATGGCTCTTTATAAAGACAGCAATTATGTAACTCCATATGAAGGAACAGAAGTTGAGCTCTCAACCAAGTCAATGCTGTACATTGGTGTCTTTGTTCATGGAGGAGATGCTTTTGAGTATGTTCTTGTAATGAGGACATGTTACGCAACGCCTTCACCAAATGCAGATGATCCCTTGAAGTATTACATCATTAAAGACAGGTATTCACTGATAATCTCTGAATTAAATAATTTATTTAAGTGCAAAATTTGATTACTTTACATCAAGGAATTCTCTGGGAATGAAAAACTAAATAACTAAAGTAAGATATCTATACCTTGTATAGTCATTTAGAAAGACAGGCAGAACAGCAGTGTGAGCAGCCTCTCCTTACCGCTCCAGTAGTAAATTAGACAGACAGGTTAGACAGCAGTGTTAGCAGCCTCTTCTTACCTCAGCACTCCTGGTATCTTTAAGCCACATTCATACTCTCAATATTTGGTCAGTATTTTACATCAGTATTTATAAGCCAAAACCAAAGGTGGATGAAAAATGCAGAAGTTATGATGTGTTTCTATTATACTTTTCCTCTGATTGTTCCACTCCTGATTTTGGCTTACAAATACTGATGTAAAATACTGATCAAATATTGAACGTGTGAACATGGCCTAAGTGTTAAATTATATAGACAGGGTGGACAGCAGTGTGAGCAGCCTCTTCTTACTTCAATACCCCTAGTAACCCATTATTAGATCAGAAAGATATGTTGGATAGCAATGGGAGCGGCCTCTTCTTACCTAAGTATTCCTATGCTGTCATCAGCACCACACCACCTGTTTACAAAGGACAGAGTGCTGCTAGTAACAATTTTTTAAGTCAGTTTAAAAGCCAGATTATATAGTCATTTATTTTTAATAGAAAATTAAATTCACTGTTTAAACATTTATTTTATTTTATTTTTTTGCAGCCATTTGGGGCTGCCATTTGTATTTGCCAGTGAGTAAATTGTTTTTGCTCAACACTTACACACCGCAAATATGTCAGCCTTTGGGCATAAGAGACTGCAGTCGGTGTATGACCGCATCTCTTGTACTGTGGCTGCCTCAGCTGGGAACTGCGCTTACACCTGGACTGCCCAGTTCACAGCTGAAGGTGGAGCCAGGCACCATTCTATTGTAGTCCAGAGATGTGCTCTGACCAAGCGGTGACAGTCAGTCAGGGGCATTGGCGGGAGCACAGGTCAAGCAGCCTGGTGTTGTACTACAAATACCAGGCTACTGACGTGTTCTCACTGTAGGAAGAAGTATTCACTGCTATCCTGCTCTGAGCAGTGAGAACAAGGCTGTAGAGGTAACTTCTTACAATGGTTAGAGAAGCTTGGTAGCCTCGTAGTACAATGTCAGGCTGCCTTACCTATGCTCACTGCTACTGTCAATACAGTGTTCGGAGCACAATAGTGCAAATATCAGGCTGATGTGCTCTTCATACTGATTCAGCTCTGCTTAGTCTGTGTAAAGCCTCATTCAGATGTCTGTAAAGCAGGGACATCTAAATGAAGCTCTACTGCTGCTTCAGCGAAGCCTCATTCAGATGTCCCTGTATTACTGACATCTGAATCAGGCTTTACACTGACTGAGCAGAGCCATGTATCTAATCCCATCATGTTTGATGCAGTCTGATGAGTCATGTATTTACTTCCATCATGTGTGATATAGTCTGCTAAACTATGTATCTAATCCTATCATGTGCGACCCAGTCCGCTGAGCCTTACATCCTCCAATCTCATTACATGTGATACAACTTACTGAACCATCTATCTTATCTCATGATGTGTGATACAATCTGCTCAGCCATGTATCTAATCCCATTATGTGTGATACAGTTCACTGAGGAATGTATCTAATCCCATCATACTGTCCGCTAAGGGTGCTTTCACAATACATTTGGCACCTGTTCGTTGTTCCCGTCGGGTCTTACATCTGAACACCCTGCAAAACGGGATTTGGGTGTATGCGAATGTGGCGCCCCTGAGGGTTCGACCGCCACAGGGATGCTGCACTTCTCTAATGGAGTGTAGTGTTCCTCCTCTGAGGTAAGAACAGTGCGATGGTCAGGACCCCACCTCCACATCCAACACCACACTTCTCCCACCAGAGGGGGCTATTATGCACCAGCTGCTGCCCCTACTGGAGTTGGGAGAGAGGGGAACCAAGAGATAGGGGAACCAATTAGTGGGTGAGGGTGGAGGATTCACATTTTAGTGATACTGTAAATTTCATATTTAATACACAGCCATCTTGGTTCTTGTTCTTTTTGATTGTGATCTCCCTCCCTGAGTGTGGATCCTGTGTGGACCTGCAGAGGATGGAGGCACGGCCCTCGTACCCTGGCCTTGGGTCGAGGGGCAGGTTGCTGATAATGTATGTCTCAACCTGGTCAAGGACCATGACCAAGAAGGCCTGGAGCTTAGGAGTGTAGCTCCACCGCAAATGGATCCCAGGGGGATGCAGACGGAGCGGTATACGCCACCTGTCCTGGCCAACCTGATCTATTCAGAGGGATTCCGGCTGCAAGAGGGGTACCAGCCCCCAATACCTGACCTTGCTACTCCACGTCCTGGTCAGGGAAGCCCGGTAGGCCCATAGGATCCCACCGGGTAACGGAAAGAGCGGAGCTGCCACCCGTACCCTTTTTCTGAGTGAAGTTCAGAGGGAGACCCGGCCTATCTACACACACACAGACAGGAAAGGACCCGGTCTGAAGTCTAGGAACACTCTGGTGCGGGGTCCTGATTGAACACTGGACTTACTCGGAGGTTGTCGGACCCTCGTCTTTGGTGACCGCAGAACTCCGCGAGGAGCAGTGAGACGCCTTCCTACTGCCATCCCCATCGTGAGTAAAAACCCTGGAAGTTAACCCCTATGGCCTCCGGACTCTTATTCTGCACTACACCGTACTACGCAGCACCAGACCTCCTAGACTACTACCCCCTCCATCCTGTCCCTCTGCCCTGAGGCCCTGCTCCGCCTGTGGGGAGTAGTAACAACGATGGCTGCGATAACACCATGCCTCAGCGGACTTCAACAGCGCTGGTGGCCTTCACCAGGTGCCACAGGTGGCGTAGTGGAGATCAGCCACTCAACCCGGATAAGCCCGTACCATCTCTTTTTTTAGTGTGACGGCCCTGGGCACGGAGCGGGTCCGGGCCACGGCTGCACCCCATCTACATCACAGGACCCGGCTCCGAGTCCCCCATCTCCCAGGGTAGGGCTTACAGTAGGCGAGCGTCAGGAGTCTCACAAACTTGGCGTAGTCGGCAGGATCGCGTGCCCGCAGCAAAGGAAGGAATTACCCATTGCTACCTGGTAGGCGAGCGTCAGGAGTCACACACGACAACGGGACTATAGACTATAATGGTGCAGACAGAGTGAGTGTGGACTGTGTTGTGCATCATTTTTGGGCATTTATGCTTACTGGAGATGGACACCCAAGCGCAGTCTGTTACGTCTGAGTGTCAGCCTCCAGTAGACCAAAAATGATGCACGTCAAAGCACACGTTCGCTCTGTCAGCACCATTAGAGTCTTTGGCCCTGTCGGCTCATAAGTCCAAATCCAGTTTTGTGGGGGGTTCATAAAAATGGGTGCCAAAACGCAATGTGAAAACACCCTAAGTTGTATATCTAATCATATCATGTGTGATACAGTCTGCTGAGAGTGTATCTAATCCCATCATGTGTGATACAGTCCACTAAGCTTTGTATTTAATCCCATTATGTGTGATACAGTTCTCTGAGCCATGTATCTAATCTCATTTTGTGTGATACAGTCCACAGAGCCATGTATCTAATGCTATATTTTATGACACAATCTGCTGAGCCATGCATCTAATACAGTCATGTGTGATTCAGAGTTCTGAGCCATGTATCTAATCCTATCATGTGTGATGCAGTCTCTTCTGTTGTTGCTCCTACAGTCTTACATAGGAGCATCATCTCCTGAGCTGCAGTCCTAATGCAACTCTTCTTCGCCACCATCAACAGCAGTCTAATAAAGTGTCACTTAGCTGACACCTACATATCAAGAGCAGCCATAGAACATGCCATCGCTGAGCCGTAATCCGTCCTTCCCAGCCTCACAATCTTAGAAGTTACTATCACTGAGCTGTGACCCACCTTTCCCAGCAAAAGAAGTAGTCTATTAAAGTATTGTCACTGAGCTGTAACTCAGCTTTCACAGTAAGGTTGCGTGCCCACTATGCGTTTTTCAAGCGTTTTTGCTGCGGAGTTTCCGCAGCGAAAACGCTTAAAAAACGCTTGGTAATACGTGCCCCATGGTCCCCAATAATAATCCGCGTGTGCTGTGCACATGCTGCGGAAATTTTTGCTGCAGATTATCATTGCGGAAAAATCCGCAGCATGTCCATTAATTTTGCGGACACTCAGCGTAATTGCCGCCATTGACTTGCATTGAATCGCTTAATATCAGCATGACTACATGTGCACATGCAGATATTAAGCAATTCAATGTGCAGATGGTACCCGGGTCTGGAGAAGAGGAGACTCTCCTCCAGACCTGGGTACCATAGTAACTGTAAAAAAAAGAATTGAAAATAAAAAATAAACATTATACTCACCTTCCGATGTCCCCTGGTCTCCTGTATGATGCATCCTGGCTCCCCGGCGTCTCGCGATGGTGTAAAAGGACCTTCCATGATGTCATTAGTCCTGTGACAGGTCACGTGACCGCTGACGTCGGCGGCTCAGCAGGAGCTCTGCTCAGGAGGAGGGCCTAGTGAGAGAGGCCCAGGAAAGACTGCAGAGAGGAGAGGAGTGAGAAGGAAGGCTCCAGAACAGAAAGGATCTCAGGGGCACGGGCAGTGCGGATGCCACCCGTGCGCCCGAACCCACCAGGAGTGGAAGGATCAGGCCCCAGAGAGGGGACCAGCCCCTAAACTAGCAGAGTTCTTCAAGTCTCAACTAGATAACTGGAGGGTGCAGCATTTCAGGTGCTGCAGCCAACAGCCACATCTAATCACTAAAAAAGTGACCATACAGGACCCAGGGGACAGAGAAGACGTCGCCCGACAAGGTCCGCGGTCACTGGCTTGGGACACTGGGTGTGAGGCGCAGGGCAGGAGGGTGAGAGCCAGTGCAGGAAGTCGACCAGAAAAGGCACACAGAACGGGGTCCCGGTAGGTGCTCTGGAATTACCTGTGGGTTTGCTGAACCCCTCCCTGAGTAAACACAGGATGACGTGGGAGGTTTTACACCAGTAACTGTAACCTGGAGTATGACCCTGAAGACTGCACCCCACTGTCTCTATGAATTATTACTGCGCCATCATCCCCTGCACCACCCTGCACAACAGCAACATCTATTACGTCCCCACTTCTCTGCCTTGGAGCTAAGCTCTACCTGTGGAGAGCTGAACCAACTCTGCTGCATTAACAACAGCTCCAGAGGGCCTGCTCCGCAGCGGCGGCTCCATATAGCCACATACCACAGGTGGCATCACGAACATTATAAATAGAAACTCTATCCCCTTTTTCTTTAAAACCCCTTTTATTGACCGCCCTGGGTCACGGACCGGGTCACCGCCACTGTGACATCCCCCAGCATCGACCGGCCCGGCTACCGAGGACCCCATGGCCCAGGGGGCGCGTCATCAGCACTCGCAGTCTCGGGGCTGTGATGCGGTGGCATGACACATGGTGCCCGGCGCCTAATCAGCGCTGGCGTCACTGTCTCTGCCTCCCGTCAAATTGAAAATGAAGAGGAAGTCACAGATCAGCTGTAGACTGGACTTCCTCTTCATGTTCAATTTGTCCGAAGGCAGATAAAGTGATGCCAACTCTGATTGGGCGCCAGCCTTACATTACATTTCACCGTATCACAGCCCCAAGACTGTGTGTGCTGACACCACTGGAATGATGCCAGCACCGGAGGCGAGTATAAGCTTTTTTATTTTATTGAGGCCAAACATTTAGTTCAAGAAGGGGTTGTCCAACTAGTCAAACACACAGCTGGAAAGTCATTGCTGTGCTTCCAGGGAGAAAGTTGAAGGCACCAAGGACATTAAAGGGTTTTTTCCCACAAATATAAGTTCATTTTAATCAATAGATCTTGGAATACTATTAACTTCCACACTTGTATGTGTTTACATAAAATGTTCCTGTGCTGAGATAATTTTATAAACGTTCCCCTATGTAATGGCTGTGTCTGCTTGTGTACGCAACACGTTCTGATCATACCACATCTCCTGGGCAGGGGAGGAAGTAAAAGAGTATACAGACATTACAGCAGGGGATCACAGCTGATTCTTTCTTTGAAGAAAAACATTGTTTAAAAACAAGCAGTGAAATTTACCTCACAGAAAGAATCAGGTGTGATCCCGTGCTGTAATGTCTGTATACTCTTTTACTTCCTCCCCTGCCCAGGAGATGTGGTATGATCAGACCATGTTCTGTACACGGTCAGACACAGCCATTACACAGGAGCATGTTTATAAGACTATCTTAGCACAGGAACATTTTTTTAAAACCCATCCAATTGTGGAAGTTATTACACTGTGTTCCAAATTATTATGCAAATAATATTTTCTCATATTTTCCAAAATTACCTATATGAATTGCAGTCATTGTAATTTTCCAGTCAAATAACTATTAGAGTACAATTGAAAGGTTTTTGTACAAACTGCCTATGATAACAGTATATTTTTTAAAAAATAAAAACTCAAACTGCACTCAAAATGCATGTTCCAAATTATTATGCACAGCAGAGTTTTCAACCTTTTCATTTTAATAAAGAACAAAAAAATTGTCATTTTTGAAATTATAAGCATTAGCAGGTTATTACAAACTGAAATCAAACAGTTTTCAACTCAAAACTTTATTCTAGGTGATGTTACATTTGCACATAGGACCCCTTGCTCGAAAGGAGCTTCTGAACTCTCTCGTCCATTGAATTTGTCAGGTTTTGGATGGTTTCTGCTTCAATTGTTTTGCATGAGGACAGAATACCCTCCCAGAGCTGTTGCTTAGATGTGAACTGCCTCCCGCCATAATAGACACTCCTTTTGATGATGCTCCAGAGGTTCTCAATGGGGTTGAGGTCAGGGGAGCATGGGTGCCACACCATAAGTTTGTCCCCTTTTATGCCCATATCAGCCAGAGATGCAGATGTGTTATGCGCAGCATGAGACGGGGCATTATCATGCATAAAATGATCTCGATGGTCCAGATGGATGGAGTGGAGGATGGCTGGTTGATGGACACCTCATGCAAACACGGCTACGGCGCTAACAAGGAGGAGGTGGAGTAATGTTTTGGGCTGGAATCATGGGGAGAGAGATTGTCGGCCCTTTTAGGATCCCTGAAGGGGTAAAGATGAACTCCATAATGTATGTTGAGTTTCTCAAACAGCACTTCCTTCCATGGTTCAAGAAAAAGAACCGTGCATTCTGCAGCAAGATCATTTTCATGCATGATAATGCACCGTCTCATGCTGCACATAACACATCTGCATCTCTGGCTGCTATAGGCATAAAAGTGGACAAACTTATGGTGTGGCACCCATGCTCCCCTGACCTCAACCCCATTGAGAACCTCTGGAGCATCATCAAAAGGAGTGTCTATGATGGCGGGAGGCAGTTCATATCTAAGCAATAGCTCTGGGAGGGTATTCTGTCCTCATGCAAAACAATTGAAGCAGAAACCATCCAAAACCTGACAAATTCAATGGACGAGAGAGTTCAGAAGCTCATTTCGAACAAGGGGTCCTATGTGCAAATGTAACATCACCTAGAATAAAGTTTTGAGTTGAAAACGGTTTGATTTCAGTTTGTAATAACCTGCTAATGCTTATAATTTCAAAAATGAAAATTTTTTTGTTCTTTATTAAAATGAAAAAGTTGAAAACTCTGCTGTGCATAATAATTTGGAACATGCATTTTGAGTGCAGTTTGAGTTTTTTATTTTTTAAAAAATATACTGTTATCATAGGCAGTTTGTACAAAAACCTTTCAATTGTACTCTAATAGTTATTTGACTGGAAAATTACAATGACTGCAATTCATATAGGTAATTTGGGAAAATCTGAGAAAATATTATTTGCATATTAATTTGGAACACAGTGTATTATTCTAAGATCTATTGATTAAAATCAGCTTTAGTTCGTGGGAAAACCCCTTTAAGAAGTTTACAGTGATTGTGAAAAATGTCATGACATTTCACAGACTGACGGCTAAACAAGGGATAACAAATTTTGCTGGAAGTGTCCATTTAAGCCCCTTATCTTCTTTGTATGCCACAGGAGTATGGTCCTGAGAGGCATATTGGTTTAGACATAGTAAAACTTCATACTTTCAGATATTGATTATTACTGTAACTGGTGTTTGTATTACTTTCCTCTGTAGCTGTCCTAACAAACAAGACTCAACCATTAGCGTACCAGAAAATGGTGTTTCAAAAAAAGGTCGTCTGTCTTTGCAAGTGTTTAAATTTGTTGGCAATCACAGCTATGTCTACATTCACTGCGCTGTAAGTCTATGTGACGTCACTACTGGATCCTGCGCCCCTGTAAGTATGACTGTGCATTATTGTGCCTTACTAGGTTTTGCTTCTTTGCAGTTTGCATTTTGTATGAGTTTAAAAAACTAACAATTGCTTAATAATGATACCATTATTATTATTGCAGTCATGTTCTGGAATTCGGTCCCAAAGTTCAGCAGCTGAAAAAAGTTATCAGCTAAGTCTGGGTCCAATTCGTCGTAAAGGTCAGTATATCAGTTGTGTGATGATAAAAATGTTCAAATACTATAAAGTGTTGATTCCCCATGAAAGGTCTTTTTATGCTACTTTGCAATTACCACTTCAATGAGACATAGTTTAAAGGGAGGGTGTGCAGAATGAAGGACAAGATGAAAAGTATATTGTCGAAGAAATCCAGCTCAACCGTATAAAATCTTCAACTTTATTTGTATGTGATTAAAACATCTCCACATTCATCATTAGTCAATAGATAAGAACATCTATGAGTTTCTGGTGCACTTAGCGCCCTTACTCATGAGTTCATAAAGATTTTAAACCGTTGAGATGGATTTCTTCTACTACGTATATTCTAATCATCATCGTTGGTGGCAGCAATATTTATTCCGTGATCCAGAGGAACTAGGCAATTTTTCCAAAATTAAAAGGATACCAACTGTTTTGTCGTGTTCTTGATGAACGTAGAGTAATTTTTAGAAGAAAATTTTGTGAATTGCATTTTACTAATGAGAGTCTCTGGTGGAGACCAAAAAAAACATGGTGCTAAAGTATACTCAATAGCATAATTTGTTCTTCTAGGCCCAAAGCCAAATCCGTAACTATTTACTTATTATTAGTGATGAGCGAGCATGCTCGCCACTGCTCGGTACTCGCCCGAGCATCTCAGTACTCGAGATGCTCGGAGCTCGCCGAGGACTTTCGAGATGCTCGGGCGGGAGCTCGGGTCCTCGTCCTGCATGTTTGGCGCTATTTAGAACACCAATCATGCAGGGATTGTCTGCCACTCACTGTAATGTCACAGCCATGGTGGTTGTGGAATTACAGTGATTGCCCAAATCGATGGGAACAGTGTTCACAGTGAAACATGAAAAGCCAGCAATTCAGCAGCGGCATACACCGGTACCCGACAATTTAGAACAGAAAGAATAGAGCATTACACATAGATTAGATAGAAATATGTCAGTCACATATATAATAAGTACCGTGACAGTGTTGGTTACTGTTCTTGCCATTTAGTGTCAAAATAAAGGATTTATTAAAAAAAAAAAAAAAAGCCTGGGGATCCCCATAATTTTAATCTCTAGCGGAGGTTAAGCAGACGACTGGGGCAGATGTTTAAAGCCTGGGAAGGGGGTAATACCCCCGGAGCTTCCCAGGCTACTAATATCAGCCCCCAGCTGAATACCTAGCCTTTACTAGCTATTAAAATGGGGAACTCAAAAAAAATGACGTGGGGTCCCCCTATTTTAATAACTAGCAAAGGCTATGCAGACAGCTGGGGGCTGATATTAATAGCCCAGGAAGGGTGCCATGAATATTGGCCCCCTCCCAGGCTAGAAACACCAGCCCTCAGCTGCCTCAGAAATGGCGCATCCATAGAATGCGCCAATTCTGGCACTTAGCCTCGCTCTTCCCACTGCCCTGTAGCGGTGTCAGTGGGCTAATAGGGTTGGGGTTGA
The DNA here is from genome assembly GCF_046119375.1 of Phyllobates terribilis. NCBI lineage: Eukaryota > Metazoa > Chordata > Amphibia > Anura > Dendrobatidae > Phyllobates > Phyllobates terribilis. The sequence continues at coordinate 208,665,556 of NW_027362769.1, read as the reverse complement.
TGTCAGCTTATAATGCTATTATTAGAGTTTAATTTAGAACTTTAAAGGAATGTGTGTTTATTTCAATTAAAGGATTTTATTCTGGGTGTTGGTGTTTTTTTCACTTTCACTATGGGGTTAGTAATGGGGGTGTCTTATAGACGCCTCTCCATTACTAACCTGGGCTTGATGTCAGCTGGCATTATAAGCTGACATCAACCCCAGCCCTATTACCCCACTGACACCGCTACAGGGCAGTGGGAAGAGCGAGGCTAAGTGACAGAATTGGCACATCCTATGGATGCGCCATTTCTGGGGCGTCTGACGGCTGGTGTTCCTAGCCTGGGAGGGGGCCAATATTCATGGCACCCTTCCTGGGCTATTAATATCAGCCCCCAGCTGTCTGCCTAGCCTTTGCTAGATATTAAAATAGTAAATAGTAGTAAAGGCTAGGTATTCAGCTGGGGGCTGATATTAGTAGCCTGGGAAGCTCTGTGGGTTTCACCCCCTTCCCAGGCTTCAAACATCTACCCCAGCCGTCTGCTTAACCTCCGCTAGAGACTAAAATTACGGGGAATCCCACGCCAATTTTTTTTTTAATAAATCCTTTTTTTTAACACTAAATGACAAGTACAGTAACCAACACTGTCGCTGTACTTATTATATATGTGACTGACATATTTCTATCTATCTAATCTATGTGTGATGCTCTATTCTTTCTGTTCTAAATTGTCGGGTACTGGTGTATGCCGCTGATGAATTGCCGGCTGGCTTTTTTAAAGAGACGGGTGCATGAAAATCGGAGGGCACTAGTGTGTTCCTATATACCCTGCCTGCCTGTCTGACTATATATTCTGCCTGCCTGACATTTAATTGAGCACTGCTCCCATCGATTTGGGCAATCTTAGGCCTTCTGCAGACCGCCGGGGGGGACCGCCAGAAAAATGCTCGAGTTTCCCATAAACTTACATTGGGCTCGTTGCTCGGGTGGAGCACCCGAGTATTCCAATGTGCTCGACCCGAGCTTCTAGCACCCGAGCATTTTAGTGCTCGCTCATCACTACTTATTATGTGATAGGAGGGCCATTTAGTAGATCAGGGTCCACATGTGACTGCTACCTCTGCACCCACTATATCTTTGTTTATTCTTCACAGAGGTCAGATCACCACTGTAATTGATCTAGTGGCAATCTATTGGTGAATGCCGTTTTGTGAAAACTGAAGAAATGTTTTCCACATACTAGTGTTAGCTTAGAGATGAGCAGAGAATACAGAGGCAAGAGATCAGCTAATCAGTTTTATTAAGTATAAATTTGTTTCATAAAGGTATTTACATAGTGGACCTATCTAGGCTTTCACAAGATCGATCTTCCTACTGCGTGTTCATCCATCAAGTCTTCATGGCTCGAGATGGAGCTAAAAGATGTTAAATAAATAAATTTACATGGGCTTCATGTAATCCAGGAAAAAATAATTAAATAAGCCTTACTGGGGGAATGTCAGATCCTAATCATGAAGAAGGAGCCTTCAGATGTCACCTTTCTTCTGGGAGTTGTCTGTCCAGATACAAAGGCCTTTTCAATTCACCGGCCATTTCTTTGTTTGGTAATTTATTTCATACTCTCTGGATAATTCATGTATCTATTACTTTACAGATGAAGTAATAGGCACTACACCTTCTGGCTGTATTGGTAAGTATGACACTCAGTGGTACATATTCCTGAAGAATATCTGCACTTTTACCACCAGTTTCTCTTTGTTGCCATAATATAAGTACTGTATGTATACCATATTTTTCAGACCATAAAACGCACCTAGGTTTTAGAGGAGGATAATATAAGAAAAATTGAAGCAAAAAATGTGGTCATGACGCACTGTTATGGGGGGAACAACTGCTGACACTGTTATAGGGGTAATGTCCCCCAATTCTGTACTAATATCCCCCATTCTGGGATATATATGATCCCCATCCAGGTATATATGATCCCCATCCTGGTATATATGATCCCCATCCTGGTACATATGTCCCCATACAGGTATACATGCCCAACATCCTGGTTTACATGACCCCCTTCATCCTCGTATGCATGGCCCTCCTTCCTGGCATACATGGCACCTTATCTCCATCCTGGTACACATGGCCCCTACCCCCATCTTGGTATACACGGTCCCTCATCCCCATCATTGTATACATGGCCCCCTCATCCACATCCTGGTATATATAGTCCCCATTATGCTGCACCCATAAATAAATAAATGATTCTACTCACCTTCCCTCTGCTTCCTCACAGCGCTGCATCCTGTTCTGCTGCCAGCAGCTGATTGCAGTGTGTAAGCAGCGCATGATGTCACTGTCATGCGCCCCCAAATGTCGAGGTCAGCTGCCTGAATATTTAGTGCTCCTCACGCGCGGTACTATGGGAGTAGAGAGTAGTGAATATTAATTTTCTTTAATAGCAGACACACTGTTAGCCACAGCCACCGGCTCCGGCAGCGGCTGGGCGATCACATGTGCTTGCTATTAAAGAGAATGAATTTTCACTGCTCCCCACACCCATAGTCCTACTCACCCACCTCTCTGCGCCGGCTTCAGTGCAGAGGTGTGTAGGACTATGGGCCTGGGGAGCAGTGAATATTCATTCTCTTTAATAGCAGGTACACATGATCGCTCACAAGCTGCATGAGTCAGAGGATGCAGCTAACAGTATGCCCGCTATTAAAGAAAATTAATATTCACTGCTCCACATGCCAAATAGGGGACCCCTACTTTTCTCAATCTATACCTTTGGCCTGCGGCAATTCAAAAAATCCTGTAGCTTCCAGTACCATCTTTACGGGGATGACACTCAGATCTATCATATCCTCCTTCTCCTCTTGCTTTATAAACTCAGTGTCGTCAAAACTGAACTTATCATCTTTTCTCTATCTCACCTAAACCCCCTACCCAATCGATCATTCTGTCACTCTATCATAATTAATGATACAATGCTTTTCGCTGTACCGGAAGTCCAATGACTTTGAGTAACCATCGACTCTGCCCTGCCCTTCAAACCACACATCCAAGCTCTTACTACCTCCTGCCTTCACCAATTCAAAAATATTTCCAGAATCCTTCCTTTCCTCAACTCTCAACCTACCAAAATGTTGGTCCATGCCCTCATCATCTCCGGCCTCGACTACTGCAATATCATCCTCTGTGGCCTTCCTGCTAACAATCTCACACTTCTCCAGTCCATCCTTAACTCCGCTGTCTGAATAATCAACCTCTCAAGAAAGCTTACAGCCTGCTATAACCCACCTCACCCCCACCGGAACGGCCACAACCCCTCAACCTACTGTCTCCTTCCCCATTCCTGTAGAATGTAAGCCCGCAAGGGTAAAGTCCTCTCCCCTCTGTACCAGTCTGTCATTGTTAGTTTCTTGACTGTAATTTATATTTGTATTTTATATGTAACCCCTTCTTATGTATAGCACCATGTAATCAATGGTGCTCTAAAATTAATAATAATAGTGGATCCTGTGCTATCAACTGTACGTAAGTTGTCACCTTTCATCCTGTCTGGCATGCTAACGAAATTGCCAATAAGTATTATGTACAAAATAAAAATTGTAAGTCTAGCACATACGTGTCAAACTCTGGCCCGCAGATTGGCTTTAGTTGGCCTGCGACACCAGGACCACCACCCCTATGTGGAGCTAGTATTCTGTATGGAGAACTAAGTGTGGCCTATTATTTTTTTAATAATACGAATAGTGATATGAAAAATTGAAAAACATTTAAAAATCCATACATAAAAACCTGATTTATACAATTGATCATTTTCTATTGATATATTCCCTTTAAGATACTGGAAGGGAAGAACTCCTGAGTTCAGGATCAGATTATAAACAGGGTTTGTTTGTAGTATTATTATTATTATTCATGCTTATATAGCGCCATCATATTCTTCAGCGCTTTACAGACTTTATCCTCACTGTCCCCATTGGGTCTCACAATCTAAATTCCCTATCAGTATGTCTTTGGAGTGTGGAAAGAAACCTAGGCAAACACAGTGAGAAGATACAAACTCCTTGCAGATGTCGTCCTTGGTGGGATTTGAAACCAGGACTGAAACGCTGCAAATCAACAGTGCTAACCACTGAGCCACCGTGCTGTAGTAGATGACCAAGCACATAAAATATAGTAGGATGTTTTAAAGCAATATAATATTTTGTCATATTGCAGATAGGCAAACAATGTGTTTTATTAAAAAACACATTTATAACTAAATTAGATATTACAATTCTTACTATAAAAAGGATTCTTTTTTTTTTCCAGGCACACATGAATCTTCTGCGCTCTTTGGCTTTGTCCTCCTGCTGATGGCCCAAATTTGGTTTGGTTAGATCTTCAGATGAATCATTAATTGGACTGACTTCTATATTCTCACCATGCTCATCTCTTATGTACAGTACACTTGCGTATTATAGGAGTAACTTTATATTACTACTATGTACTAGTCTAGGATATTATTTAATTCATTGTTATTTTATTAATCAGTGCTTTAAAGCAGGTTCTACATATTAAAAATTATGCATTGTACTTAGCATACTAATAAACCATTCATTCAATAAAAAAAACATTTTAGATGCAACTTTGCATAAACTAATTGAATATAATTGAAGGAGTTTACACATGAAGAAATCCCTTTTCTGTATTCTCATATTTATAAAGCATATACTTATTATAGAGCATCCCTCCCCCCCTTCCCGCTTAGGACCACATTTTATAAGTTAGAACTGAGAGACTGGTAAGACTGATTTCTGCTTTGACTGACTTCAGCCCAAATGGTCTCTCTGGACAATCTGAAAAGACCAATACTATTAAAGATCCTTTATATTTGTTGGCCAGAGATTTTCCTTTTTGTGCCACCATTTATTAGTCCATAGGAAAAAAATCACCTGTAACATTATCTCTCTTGGTTGATGACTTTGCAAAACATCTCCCATGTCTGTGTCTTAGATTCCTAAATTTGGCCATACACTTTAGGGAAAATTTTTTAACCCACCTATATTATCATGATTGGCGTTGACACCTTCAATCACTTTTCCGGACACAAGATATGTATGGTAACAGCTACGTATTCCCCTTCCCCTATTGAAATAAACATGCATGAGTCTAAAAATCTCTGAAGACTAATTTATTTCTACTTTCTCCAACATAAACCAATTGTGCCTAGGAAAACATTTAGCCGATCAGTAGGGTTTTTGGGGAGGGTGAAGAATATAAGGATAGGCTGTATAAAGATAAAGCACAGAAAAAAAGGAAAAATTCAACTTTATTTTTCTAATCGCGAACAACCCCTTTAAAGGAAATGGTGGTGAGCTGTGACCATCCCCTAATTTGAGTGGTGGATCCTATTTTATATACTGTATAAAGATGTGCTACCTCTCATAGTAATCCTGAGACTACTTACGGTCTTTTGTAAAGATCAAGAAGTTTTAATCAAATACTTGACTTAATGGGCAGCATGATAAGGGCAAGAGTTCTGTTTTTCTTTAATATAGTGATATGCAAAATAAAATAAAAAACACATTTATCAAATTTTTTAAAAATATGTTTTGTGTCAAAAACTTTATTTAAACAGGGGGATATTTTCTGATGAAACCTTAAATGGAGCATTCCACTGTAAACAATATATATATTTTCATCACTGTCCAGAGTTCAATGGCATTTCCAGAATTCAGGCACTAGAGTCAATGTCTACACAAATCACCATTGATTATTTGAGGCAGAATTTTCCGTTTAAGCTGTGCAGCAGAAGAAGGAAGGAAACTAAAAAAATGAAATCTATGGGTGTTACTGCATAAATGAATTTGAAGTCGCTGCTATGTCTCTCATTGAGAATATTGTACATTTGTGTCCTGGATAAATATCTCTTCTCCTCTCCAGGGAATGTGATACCCCTGATATCATGGACAACAATAAGGCTATGTGCCCACGTAGCAGATTTGATGCAGAGCGTTTTCGCCTCTCTCTTGCAGAAAAAAACGCATGCAGATTTACATGCATTTTTTCTGCCAGAGAGAAGCGTTTTTACATGCGTTTTCGCATGCATTTTTTAAAGCAGTTTTCCAAGCGATTTTGAGCATCACTTGGAAACTGCTTGACAAGTTGGTCACACTATATAAATCCATGCAACCAGCATGGATTTATATAGTGTGACCAAGTAATAGTTAAAAAAAAGAATAAGAATGGTAAAAAATAAAAAATAAAGTTTATACTCACCTTCCAATGTCCTCCCCGTGTTTTGTCCACGCCGTCCAGTCTCTTGCAATGCTCGCGGTGGTGTGAAGGACCCATGGTGATGTCATTGAGTCATGTGATGGGTCACATGACTCAGTGACGTCATGGCAGGTCCTTCACAACAGCGCGATCATTGCCAGAGACCGGACGGCGTGGACAAAACACCGGGAGGATATCGGAAGTAGAGATGAGCGTTGTTCTACTCGAACTGTTCGCCAATCTCAAATTCGAACTGTTTTGGGCGGTGTTCGAGCCGTTCGGCGAACACGAACAATTTGAGAAAAATTCGGCTGTTCAAGGTTATGTTCGATAACTGTTCGTGCACCAAAATCATAACTGGATTTTTTCTCAGTAATGATGAAAATGAATGTTAATATGCAGTTTGAGTGTACAGCGGGGTGGGGGGAGGGGCAGGGGATGGATCTCTGCAGGAATAATGAAGATCTCCATTTTTTTTTCTCTTTCCCGCATTTGCAGTGGGGAGGTGCAGTCTGTCAGCCTATCAGCAGCGCACACACGGAGCGAACTGCTGTTTTTCACACAAGCAAGGGCATGTGTCATTGGCAGTGTATGTCACATGTCCTTGCCCTATAACACCAAGCCATTTTCCCCGTCGCCACCATTTTCTCACTGCTGCAGCTGCGTGTTAGACGGCACCGCTGTTGCTGTGTGCGCTATACCTTGTTAATTTCAAGCCAATTTTCGCACAAATCTACAGATAGCTTGGGAGTAGTGAATAGTTGTGATTGCAGTCCTTTTAAGGACTAGGTTACAGCATTTCCTACGACTTTTATCAGGCAGGTCTGTGCTCTTAAATAGATAGATTGTGGGAGTAAAGACTAATTGTAATTGCAGTCCTTTTCAGGACTAGGTTACATCAGTTCCTATCAGTTTTTGCCAGGCAGGTCTGTGCCAGTGCTGTGCAAGTTTTTTTCACAGCATTTGGCTGAATCTAGCAAAGCTATTCCTTTTTGGCCTATTGCAGAGTGTGTTAGTCAGTGGAGTAGCCTATCTGTGTTGCAAGATATACCACCTGTGTATAGAATACCAATTTTTTTACTGCACCTAGTGAAGTAAAATCTTTTGGGCATAGCATCATTCTATTAGTCCATCTATACTGACCTCCATCAGGTTGCAAATTAAAAATAATTTTTATCTGCATCTAGCTCTGAAAAAATATTTGGCCTTCTAGCAGTGTGTGGGACTTTCTCTATTAGTCCATCTATACTGACCTCCATCAGGTTGCAAATTAAAAATAATTTTTATCTGAATCTACCTCTGAAAAAATATTTGGGCTTCTAGCTGTGTGTGGGACTTGTTCTATTAGTCCATCTATACTGACCTCCATCAGGTTGCAAACTGAATATAATTTTTTTCTGCATCTAGCTCTGAAAAAATATTTGGCCTTCTAGCAGTGTGTGGGACTTTCTCTATTAGTCCATCTATACTGACCTCCATCAGGTTGCAAATTAAAAATAATTTTTATCTGCATCTAGCTCTGGAAAAATATTTGGCCTTCTAGCAGTGTGTGGGACTTTCTCTATTAGTCCATCTATACTGACCTCCATCAGGCTGCAAACTGAATATATTTTTTTTCTGCATCTACCTCTGAAAAAATATTTGGGCTTCTAGCTGTGTGTGGGACTTGTTCTATTAGTCCATCTATACTGACCTCCATCAGGTTGCAAATCGAATATAATTTTTTTCTCCATCTAACCCAGCCAATAGATTTGGCCTAATACCACAGTTTGGCCACTCAGCTCTGCTCGGTTCCCATCCATTGCTTTTTTGTGCAAACAACTCCAGAGTTGTGAATTAGTTAACCACCAAAATGAGTGGAAAAAGGCCTGCTGCTGGTGGAAAGGGGAATAGGCGTGTTGGGAAGGGGAAAAAAGGTTGTGTCCGTGGGGTAGGTGTTAAAGCAACAGTAACATCTGCAGAAGAAAGACCATCTTCCAGCCAAACTAAAATGTCTACTTCTTTTAGCGGACAATGTGATAAGATCCCTTTCTTACGGCCACGCCAATCGCTACAAATTCCAGATGAGGCACAAAAACAGCAGGTGCTTCAACGGATATCAAGTGCTCCTTTAAGTGGGCTCTCCTCCACATCAACTTCAACATCACAAATACTCCAGTCCTCAAAGGTGTCACCCCAATCGCACTTGCTTCCTCACAGCTCCCAAATCTCCAGCTGCCCGTCTGAGTATGAGGTAGAACAGATGGTTGAGTCTGCAGAGCTGTTTACTCATACTATAGCCTGGGAATCAGAGGTCGACTCCAGCGCTTCTGTGAATCCAGACGAGGAAATGATCTGCACTGATGCCCAGAATCTTTATGAGTCGGATCCAGGACCAGACGCAGAAGGTTCTGACCATAATGTAGACCCTCATTCCCAAACTGTAACTCCTGTTGGTAGAGGCCAAAAAATACATAGTTTGAGTACTTCATGCATGAACCGGCACATGGACATGAAGCATAAGTTGCAGTGGGAAGCTCAGTGTGCCACAATGCGGCCTAGCCGGCCGGGCGAACCACCGTCTGCCATATCTTGTGCATCCGCGGCCTCTTCATCCTCTGTGACTGGGGGGACAGCAGTCACACCTGTTTTGGGGCGCAGACCTGCCACCTCTTTACCCGCAACAGCCAGCGTGATTGGCAGGTCTTCATTTTCTTTGGAGGTGGTAACACCAGCTGGTGTTCAGCGCTGTCCGACATCGATAGCACCACCTTTGGATCAAGGCAACCTAACATGTCCGCCTGCATCTTCCTCACAGACCGGCAGTTTGCCGGGGACACCCTTATCAACCCCGTCTAAACACAATAGCCAGCCCTCGGTCCCTCAGATGTGGACAAGTAAAAGACCATTTCCTCCTAGCCATGAGAAAGCTAAGAGGTTGAATTTCACCATCTGCAAGCTCTTGGCTACAGAAATGCTGCCTTTCCGCCTGGTGGACACAGAGGATTTTCGAGACCTTATGTCCGTCGCAGTGCCCCAGTACCAGATGCCCAGTCGGCACTACTTCTCAAAGAAAGGTGTGCCTGCGCTCCACCAGCATGTCGCACACAACATCACCGCTTCTTTGAGAAACTCTGTGTGTGACAGGGTGCATTTCACCACAGACACTTGGACGAGTAGGCATGGACAGGGGTGTTACATGTCGCTGACTGGGCACTGGGTAACTATGGTGACAGCAGGACAAGGGGCTGCTGTCCAAGTCTTGCCGTCCCCACGAGTTGTGCGTCAATCCTCTTTATGTCAAAGTTCCTCCACTGCTTCTGCCTCCTCAACCTCCTCTCGGTCTTCCACCTGCACCCAAAGCCTGTCTGGTCATGCCACAAGCTTTCTAACTGCACAGAAGGGATCCTGCACACCTCCTTACTATGTTGGCAGTAGGACTCAACGTCATCAGGCGGCTTTTACTTTGAAATGTCTGGGAAATGTGAGTCACACAGCTGAGGAGTTGTGGTCAGCTCTGGAGAACCAATTTCATGAACGGTTGTCTCCACTGGACCTGAAACCAGGGAAGGCCGTGTGCGACAATGCTGCAAACCTGGGTGCGGCCCTTCGCCGGGGCAATGTCACACACGTGCCTTGTATGGCTCACGTGTTGAACCTGGTTGTCCAGCAATTTTTAACCCACTATCCCAGACTAGATGGCCTTCTGCAGAGGGCACGGTCGCTGTGTGCTCACTTCCGCCGTTCGCATCCCGCAGCTCAGCGACTTACATCTCTACAGAAGTCGTTGGGCCTGCCACTTCACCGGCTAAAATGCGATGTGCCTACCCGGTGGAATTCAACTCTGCACATGTTGCAGCGACTGTGGCAGCACCGACAAGCCCTGGTGCAATACGTTCTGACGTATAGCCTGGGACAACGAGATCCAGAGGTGGGGCAAATCACGCTGGAGGAGTGGTCTCAGATCAGGGACCTATGCACCCTTCTGCACAGTTTTGAAATGGCGACGAAGATGTTTAATGCTGACGATGCCATTATCAGCATGACTATTCCGGTGATTTACATGCTGGGGCACATGTTAAACAGAATTCGGAGTCAGGTGGTGGCACAAGAGGAGGTGGAGGAAGTAGAGAAGGAGGAGTTGTATGCGGAAGGGCTAACATCTGCAAGGTCCAGACGGTCGGCAGCACCAAGGCGGCAGTCATGTGAGGGTGGGGGAGATGGTTTTACCAGGGCGCATGGTAGCAGCCAAACTAGTGAGGAAGGTGCAGGAGCCCAGGAAGAAGTGGAGGACGAACTGATGGAAGACTCATCAGATGAGGGAGACCTTGATCACATTTCTGTTGTGCGATGTTGGGGGGAGAGGACAGAGGAAGGAAGCATGATTGTTACCTCACCACCAACACAACAGGGACTTGGTGCTCCTGGATGCGCAACACACATGAGTGCCTTCTTGCTGCACTACCTGCAACATGACCCTCGAATTGTGAGAATTAGAAATAATCCTGACTACTGGGTTGCCACACTGTTAGATCCCCGGTACAAAAGTAAATTTGCCGAAATTATTCCTGCCATAGAAAGGGATGCACGCATGCAGGAGTATCAGCAGAGACTGTTGCAGAATCTTACATGTGCTTTTCCACAAAACACCAGTGGTGCACGTAGTGAATCTCACAGTTCCAACTTGCCAACCGTGGGACCGTCAAGTGTTCAGCACTCAAACCGTAACAGAACCACAGTATCTGCTGGTAACATCAATTTTGCGGAATCATTTCACCACTTTTTTAGCCCATCCTTTGCAAGGCCACAGGAGACAAGAAGTCTGACACATAGTCAAGGCCTAGAGATGATGGTACAGGAGTATCTCCAAGTAAACATTGAAGCCATGACTGTGTCACTGGACCCTTGCTCTTTTTGGGCTTCCAATCTGGATAAATGGCCGGAGCTAGCCACTTACGCCTTGGAGATCTTGTCATGCCCCGCAGCCAGCGTTCTGTCTGAACGTGTGTTCAGCGCTGCTGGTGGTGTGCTGACAGATAAGGGCACGCGGCTCTCCACTGATAATGTAGACAGACTGACGTTCATAAAGATGAACAAATCATGGATCCGAAACGACTTTTCTACCCCTGTGTCATCCTGGGGAGAGTAAAAGCTTGATGATTGGTTAAAATCACCCTACCAACCGTTTTAAGCTTTCAAATTACTAATCATGTTTATCTGTATCTTGGCTGGAAAATAATTTGGGCTTTGTAGCAGTGTGCAGCACTGATTCTATTAGGCCATCTATAATAAGCTCCACCAGATTTAAAATTACTAATCATGTTTATCTGTATCTTGGCTGGAAAATAATTTGGGCTTTGTAGCAGTGTGCAGCACTGATCCTATTAGGCCATCTATACTAAGCTCCACCAGATTTAAAATTAATAATAATTTTTAGCTGCATCTAGCCCGGAAAATAATTTTGGGGCTCCGAGATGCGCAAGACACATAAGTGCCTTCTTGCTGCACTACCTGCAACATGACCCTCATATTGTCAGAATTCGAAGTAATCATGACTACTGGGTTGCCACACTCTTAGATCCCCCAAACTTTTCGATCAACCTTTTCATTTTAATAAAGACCAAAAAAATGGTCATTTTTGAAATTATAAGCATTAGCAGGTTATTAGAAACTGAAATCAAACAGTTTTCAACTCAAAACTTTATTCTAGGTGATGTTACATTTTCACATAGGACCCCTTGTTCGAAAGGAGCTTCTGAACTCTCTCGTCCATTGAATTTGTCAGGATTTGGATGGTTTCTGCTTCAATTGTTTTGCATGAGGACAGAATACCCTCCCAGAGCTGTTGCTTAGATGTGAACTGCCTCCCGCCATCATAGACACTCCTTTTGATGATGCTCCAGAGGTTCTGAATGGGGTAGAGGTCAGGGGAGCATGGGGGTCACACCATAAGTTTGTCCCCTTTTATGCCCATATCAGCCAGAGATGCAGATGTTTTATGTGCAGCATGAGATGGTGCATTATCATGCAAAAAAATGATCTTGCTGTGAAATACACGGTTCTTCTTCTTGAACCATGGCAGGAAGTGCTGTTTGAGAAAATCCACATACATTATGGAGTTCATCTTTAGCGCCTTCAGGGATCCTAAAGGGGCCGACAATCTCTCTCCCCATGATTCCAGCCCAAAACATTACTCCACCTCCTCCTTGTTGGCGCTGTAGCCATGTTTGCGTGGGGTGTCCATCAACCAGCCATCCTCCACTCCATCCATCTGGACCATCGAGCGCTGCAAGGCACTCATCCGTGAACAAAACAGTTTTGAAATCAGTCTTCATGTAATGTTTAGCCCACTGGAGCCGTTTCTGCTTGTGTGAAGTGGATAGAGGAGGTCGACAGGATGGCGTATGCACAGCTGCAAACCTCTGAAGGACCCTGCATCTTGTTGTTCGGGGGACGTTGGAGGCACCAGCAGCTTCAAAAACTTGTCTGCTGCTATGACAAGGCTTTTTTGCCGCTGCTCTTTTAACCTGACGTAATTGCCTGTAGCAAAGAGTCCTCAATTTGCCCTTATCAGCACGCACACGTGTGTACTGTGAATCAGCTACATACTTCTTGATTGCCAAGACACTTCATCCTGATCATCGCACAATGTTGATTGTAGTCATGCCTTGACCTAAACACTCCACAATTTGTTGCTTCTCAGCAGCCGACACATCCTTTTTCTTTCCCAGTGTAGCAGTGTAGGCTGCTTAATAATGTGAGACAGCCTTCTTAAGTAGTCTTGCCTTTCATTGGACACACCTGCCAAACTAATTAGCACAGGTGTCTGCAATTGCTTACAGTGATATAAAGAGCCCTGACACACATCACCATCAATGAGTTTAACTGACAAACAAACAAATTCTTCCCTTATCACTCCTAAACACTTTTTGCATAATAATTTGGAACACAGTGTACATGTGCTTTTTCACAAAACACCAGTGGTTCACGTAGTGAATCTTACAGTTCTAACTTGCCAACCGTGGTCTGTATGTAGTTGTTCAATAAAGGGCCCAAAATTAAGATAACATAGATGGGAGAGGTCTCTATGAATAGGAATTCCTAAGTATTTGATACCCTGTGAGGGCCAGGCAAAGGGAAAGTTGGACTGGATGGAATCCTATATGGATTTGGGGAGGGAGACATCGAGGGCCTCAGACTTCGCTGCATTGATTTTAAAATTTGACCATGTAACAAAGTGATCTATTTCAGCCATAACAGCATGGATGGATATATGTGATTGAGTGATATATACTAGGACATCATCAGCAAATAGAGAGCACTTGTACTCGGTGCCTCCCACCTCAATACACCTAATATTGGGGTTATGGCGAATTGATGAGGGCAGGTGCTCCGTCACTAGGATGTATAAGAGAGGGGACAGAGGACATCCCTGCCTTGTCCCATTGGTGATTGTGAAAGGTGATGAAAATGTTCTGATGCACCCCCTGGGCCTTAGGACACCCGGAGCCGGACCCTTTTTGGTGAATGCTGGTGGTTGTAGTCTTCGTGGCGGCGACCCGGTTCCGTGGCTCAGGGTGGTCAAACCAGTGGCGGAACTATTTATGTGGTTTTGATGTTTAAATGTCCGACTACGCCACCCGTGGATTGCGGTCAGAGTGAACCGCCGCTGCAGGGCAGACCGCTGAGGCTGGTGTTGTAGGTGCAGCAGAGCGTAGCATAACTCCCCACGGGAGGAGTATAGCCTCAGGGCAGTGTATGCGGAGGATGGGGGTGATGGTGCAGGGCAGCAGCAGTAACGACACGGAGTCAGTGATGCAGTCCAGGGCCTTTACTCACAGTTCTTATTATCCAGACCACGTCTGCAGGTAACGGCTGCCCACGTCGTACTGTGCTCACCAGGTGAGGGGCTCAGACAACTCCCAGATAACTTTGGAGCGCTTCACAGGACCCCCTTTGTGTGTCCTTTGTCTGGCCTTTCTTACCAACCCTTCTGTCCGGCTGCCTCGGGCCTCCTCTTGGTAAACTTGGCGCCAGTTTCCCTGACCCTATGTGGTGCCTTCCTAGCGGGTGTAGCGAGGGGCTGCGCCACGTAAAATGTCAGAGCCTCTGGTTTCTAGCTGAGGGTCGTTTCCTGCCTCCACTAGTTTCGGGGACCGGTCTGCCCCTTTGGCCTGACCCCTCCACGCAGGTGGATTCGGGCGTGCGGTGGCGACTCGCCCGTCCGCACCCCTGGGATCCCTTCATTCCTCGTTCCTGGAGCCTTCTCCGCTCCTCTTCCTTCCTTCTCCCTCTTCCAGGCCTGGGCCTCTGTTACTAGGCCCGCCTCCGGAGCAGAGCTCATGCAGAGCCCCTGCTCCCTGCCACTTCTGCTCAGACTTCTCTGCACTGAACTAAGATGGTGCCCACCTTTTATACTCCCTTCTCAATGCACCCAGGAACTGCTTCCTCCCTGCTCCTGCACTACAGGGTTCCCCTTCCTCAGTGTTCCCTCCACCCACTCCAGCCAGGGACAGGGACTGTCGTGCCCATCTCAGAGGCATATTGGTCGCCCTGCCCCACGGCAATGTGGTGTAATGCATGCAGGTGTCGGGTCCTGATCCACACTCCATCCTTACCTGAGAGTGAGATATCACACCTCTGGGTGAGGTGCAATACCTCTGTAGCAACCGAGAACTCAGGGTGCTACAGTTCCATTCATCTACAGCCTAGGTGACGTATTGTGATACAGGGCCGTGATTTTGGCTATAAAAGGGTCCCCTAGACCCCTACCCCAAGCTTTTTAAGAGAATCATATATGGCGTGCCAGGAGACTCTATGGAATGCTTTCTCAGCATCCAACAAGAGTATCTAATTACAAATTTTTAACTGCATCTAGCCCAGGAAATACTTTGTGCCTAGTAGCAGTGTCTGCTAGTCAGCGGATTATCCCGGCTGTTAAGCAAGCTACACCACCTGTAGTTTGGACACTTAATTTTTTCAAAGGAAATGCTTCGGGACCACGGGATACTCAGTGAAGAGCATCAGGAGGCACCCCAAGGCATAGGGGCTGGGACTGGCAGTAGGATGCCTTGCGGTGGACAGCCGAGCTCGATCCTTATAAAAGCTTTTTAACTGCAGCAGCTTTAGTGGACGCTACTGGAGCTGGAATTACGCGGCTGCTGGCATGAGACTTGCCCTCCAATAGATCCTTGTAAATGGATTTAAAGTGTATTCATTCAAATTAGAGAGACAATTTAAATTAAAAAGCTTAGAGCTGCCTCCACCACAGGGGGGCTCGCTCGACCCACCAGCGGACAGGCACCAGTATTGGGAGAGGGGGGCTGGCCGTCAGGGTTCACCGCGGCTCTGGCACAAACCCGGCGACACGGAGGTGGCACGGGCAGGAGCGGACTGAACGTGTCGGCTTCTCACTTTTTGGATTTTAGAAGGGCATGACATGCCTATATTTGTGTCTCCCCCTCCTTTTACTCCTCCACCTCTTTTCTTTTCGCATGACTATATGTACTTGTCACTTTTCCATGTGTTAGTTGTGTCTTCTGAGCAGTTTGTCAGCTTTTGGACACCTTTGAAGATGTTTTCTATGTGTTTCTATGTGTTTTTGTTTGCCTGCCATTGGTTTTAACGGTGTTCGAAGGTGTTCGACGAACAGTTCGACGAACAGTTCGGCGAACACACGGGTGTTCGACGAACCGAACCGAACTCGAACACTACGGGGGTGGCTCAACACTAATCGGAAGGTGAGTATTAGAGATGAGCGTTGTTCTACTCGAACTGTTCGCCAATCTCAAATTCAAGCTGTATTGGGCGGTGTTCGAGCCGTTCGGCGAACACGAACGATGTGAGAAAAATTCGGCTGTTCGAGGTTATGTTCGATAACTGTTCGTGCACCAAAATCATAACTGGATTTTTTCTCAGTAATGATGAAAATTAATGTTAATACGCAGTTTGAGTGTACAGCGGGGTGGGGGGAGGGGCAGGGGATGGATCTCTGCAGGAATAATGAAGATCTCCATTTTTTTTTCTCTTTCCCGCATTTGCAGTGGGGAGGTGCAGTCTGTCAGCCTATCAGCAGCGCACACACGGAGCGAACTGCTGTTTTTCACACAAGCAAGGGCATGTGTCATTGGCAGTGTATGTCACATGTCCTTGCCCTATAAGACCAAGCCATTTTCCCCGTCGCCACCATTTTCTCACTGCTGCAGCTGCGTGTTAGACGGCACCGCTGTTGCTGTGTGCGCTATACCTTGTTAATTTCAAGCCAATTTTCGCACAAATCTACAGATAGCTTGGGAGTAGGGAATAGTTGTGATTGCAGTCCTTTTAAGGACTAGGTTACAGCATTTCCTACGACTTTTATCAGGCAGGTCTGTGCTCTTAAATAGATAGATTGTGGGAGTAAAGACTAATTGTAATTGCAGTCCTTTTCAGGACTAGGTTACATCAGTTCCTATCAGTTTTTGCCAGGCAGGTCTGTGCCAGTGCTGTGCAAGTTTTTTCCACAGCATTTGGCTGAATCTAGCAAAGCTAATCCTTTTTGGCCTATTGCAGAGTGTGTTAGTCAGTGGAGTAGCCTATCTGTGTTGCAAGATATACCAACTGTGTATAGAATACCAATTTTTTTACTGCACCTAGTGAAGTAAAATCTTTTGGGCATAGCATCATTCTATTAGTCCATCTATACTGACCTCCATCAGGTTGCAAATTGAATATAATTTTTTTCTGCATCTAGCTCTGAAAAAATATTTGGGCTTCTAGCAGTGTGTGGGACTTGTTCTATTAGTCCATCTATACTGACCTCCATCAGGTTGCAAACTGAATATAATTTTTTTCTGCATCTAGCTCTGAAAAAATAGTTGGCCTTCTAGCAGTGTGTGGGACTTTCTCTATTAATACATCTATACTGACCTCCATCAGGTTGCAAATTAAAAATAATTTTTATCTGCATCTAGATCTGAAAAAATATTTGGCATTCTAGCAGTGTGTGGGACTTTCTCTATTAGTCCATCTATACTGACCTCCATCAGGTTGCAAATTAAAAATAATTTTTATCTGCATCTACCTCTGAAAAAATATTTGGGCTTCTAGCTGTGTGTGGGACTTGTTCTATTAGTCCATCTATACTGACCTCCATCAGGTTGCAAACTGAATATAATTTTTTTCTGCATCTAGCTCTGAAAAAATATTTGGCCTTCTAGCAGTGTGTGGGACTTTCTCTATTAGTCCATCTATACAGACCTCCATCAGGTTGCAAACTGAATATATTTTTTTTCTGCATCTACCTCTGAAAAAATATTGGGCTTCTAGCTGTGTGTGGGACTTGTTCTATTAATCCATTTATACAGACCTCCATCAGGTTGCAAACTGAATACATTTTTTTTCTGCATCTACCTCTGAAAAAATATTGGGCTTCTAGCTGTGTGTGGGACTTGTTCTATTAATCCATCTATACAGACCTCCATTAGGTTGCAAACTGAATATAATTTTTTTCTGCATCTAGCTCTGAAAAAATAGTTGGCCTTCTAGCAGTGTGTGGGACTTTCTCTATTAGTCCATCTATACTGACCTCCATCAGGTTGCAAATTAAAAATAATTTTTATCTGCATCTATCTCTGAAAAAATATTTGGCCTTCTAGCAGTGTGTGGGACTTTCTCTATTAGTCCATCTATACTGACCTCCATCAGGTTGCAAATTAAAAATAATTTTTATCTGCATCTACCTCTGAAAAAATATTTGGGCTTCTAGCTGTGTGTGGGACTTGTTCTATTAGTCCATCTATACTGACCTCCATCAGGTTGCAAACTGAATATAATTTTTTTCTGCATCTACCTCTGAAAAAATATTTGGGCTTCTAGCTGTGTGTGGGACTTGTTCTATTAGTCCATCTAGACTGACCTCCATCAGGTTGCAAACTGAATATAATTTTTTTCTGCATCTAGCTCTGAAAAAATATTTGGCCTTCTAGCAGTGTGTGGGACTTGTTCTATTAGTCCACCTATACTGACCTCCATCAGGTTGCAAATTCAAAATAATTTTTTGTCTGCATCTAGCTCTGAAAAAATATTTGGCCTTCTAGCAGTGTGTGGGACTTTCTCTATTAGTCCATCTATACTGACCTCCATCAGGTTGCAAACTGAATATATTTTTTTTCTGCATCTAGCTCTGAAAAAATAGTTGGCCTTCTAGTAGTGTGTGGGACTTTCTCTATTAGTCCATCTATACTGACCTCCATCAGTTTGCAAATTAAAAATAATTTTTATCTGCATCTAGCTCTGAAAAAATATTTGGCCTTCTAGCAGTGTGTGGGACTTTCTCTATTAGTCCATCTATACTGACCTCCATCAGGTTGCAAATTAAAAATAATTTTTATCTGCATCTACCTCTGAAAAAATATTTGGGCTTCTAGCTGTGTGTGGGACTTGTTCTATTAGTCCATCTATACTGACCTCCATCAGGTTGCAAACTGAATATAATTTTTTTCTGCATCTAGCTCTGAAAAAATATTTGGCCTTCTAGCAGTGTGTGGGACTTTCTCTATTAGTCCATCTATATTGACCTCCATCAGGTTGCAAATTAAAAATAATTTTTATCTGCATCTAGCTCTGAAAAAATATTTGGCCTTCTAGCAGTGTGTGGGACTTTCTCTATTAGTCCATCTATACTGACCTCCATCAGGTTGCAAATTAAAAATAATTTTTATCTGCATCTAGCTCTGAAAAAATATTTGGCCTTCCAGCAGTGTGTGGGACTTTCTCTATTAGTCCATATATACTGACCTCCATCAGGTTGCAAATTAAAAATAATTTTTATCTGCATCTACCTCTGAAAAAATATTTGGGCTTCTAGCTGTGTGTGGGACTTGTTCTATTAGTCCATCTATACTGACCTCCATCAGGTTGCAAACTGAATATAATTTTTTTCTGCATCTAGCTCTGTAAAAATATTTGGCCTTCTAGCAGTGTGTGGGACTTTCTCTATTAGTCCATATATACTGACCTCCATCAGGTTGCAAATTAAAAATAATTTTTATCTGCATCTACCTCTGAAAAAATATTTGGGCTTCTAGCTGTGTGTGGGACTTGTTCTATTAGTCCATCTATACTGACCTCCATCAGGTTGCAAACTGAATATAATTTTTTTCTGCATCTAGCTCTGTAAAAATATTTGGCCTTCTAGCAGTGTGTGGGACTTTCTCTATTAGTCCATCTATACTGACCTCCATCAGGTTGCAAATTAAAAATATTTTTTTTTCTGCATCTACCTCTGAAAAAATATTGGGCTTCTAGCAGTGTGTGGGACTTGTTCTATTAATCCATCTATACAGACCTCCATCAGGTTGCAAACTGAATATAATTTTTTTCTGCATCTACCTCTGAAAAAATATTTGGGCTTCTAGCTGTGTGTGGGACTTGTTCTATTAGTCCATCTATACTGACCTCCATCAGGTTGCAAACTGAATATAATTTTTTTCTGCATCTAGCTCTGAAAAAATATTTGGCCTTCTAGCAGTGTGTGGGACTTGTTCTATTAGTCCACCTATACTGACCTCCATCAGGTTGCAAATTCAAAATAATTTTTTGTCTGCATCTAGCTCTGAAAAAATATTTGGCCTTCTAGCAGTGTGTGGGACTTTCTCTATTAGTCCATCTATACTGACCTCCATCAGGTTGCAAACTGAATATATTTTTTTTCTGCATCTACCTCTGAAAAAATATTTGGGCTTCTAGCTGTGTGTGGGACTTTTTCTATTAGTCCATCTATACTGACCTCCATCAGGTTGCAAATCGAATATAATTTTTTTCTCCATCTAACCCAGCCAATAGTTTTGGCCTAATACCACAGTTTGGCCACTCAGCTCTGCTCGGTTACCATCCATTGTTTTTTTGTGCAAACAACTCCAGAGTTGTGAATTAGTTAACCACCAAAATGAGTGGAAAAAGGCCTGCTGCTGGTGGAAAGGGGAATAGGCGTGTTGGGAAGGGGAAAAAAGGTTGTGTCCGTGGGGTAGGTGTTAAAGCAACAGTAACATCTGCAGAAGAAAGACCGTCTTCCAGCCAAACTAAAATGTCTACTTCTTTTAGCGGACAATGTGATAAGATCCCTTTCTTACGGCCACGCCAATCGCTACAAATTCCAGATGAGGCACAAAAACAGCAGACGCTTCAATGGATATCAAGTGCTCCTTTAAGTGGGCTCTCCTCCACATCAACTTCAACATCACAAATACTCCAGTCCTCAAAGGTGTCACCCCAATCGCACTTGCTTCCTCACAGCTCCCAAATCTCCAGCTGCCCGTCTGAGTATGAGGTAGAACAGATGGTTGAGTCTGCAGAGCTGTTTACTCATACTATAGCCTGGGAATCAGAGGTCGACTCCAGCGCTTCTGTGAATCCAGACGAGGAAATGATCTGCACTGATGCCCAGAATCTTTATGAGTCGGATCCAGGACCAGACGCAGAAGGTTCTGACCATAATGTAGACCCTCATTCCCAAACTGTAACTCCTGTTGGTGGAGACAATGAGGAAGACGATGATGAGACTCAAATACCTGATTGGAGCGACAACTTTAGTTTTTTGTCAGGGCAGGAACAGGTTGGCTCTGAGGACGACGGGTGTGATAACGCACAGGGTGATGATGATGAGGTTGGAGATCCCACTTACTGTCAACCCACAGTCAGCCAAGAGATGAGGTCAGCAGAGGAGGTGGAGGAAGATGCTAGTGACGACGAGGTCAGGTTGCGCCTTCCTGGACAGAGACGTAGTACTGGAAGCACGTCAACAACTGCATCCTCAAACACAACTCTGCCTCTTACCACAAGTCGTGGTGGCTCTTCAGGTCGCATGGGTGCTAAGCCTTGCATAGCCTGGGCATTTTTTCAGATCGATAAAGATGACCCAACTCGTGTTATCTGTAACATTTGTCAGCAAAAGCTAAGTAGAGGCCAAAAAATACATAGTTTGAGTACTTCATGCATGAACCGGCACATGGACATGAAGCATAAGTTGCAGTGGGAAGTTCAGTGTGCTACAATGCGGCCTAGCCGGCCGGGCCAACCACCGTCTGCCATATCTTGTGCATCCGCGGCCTCTTCATCCTCTGTGACTGGGGGGACAGCAGTCACACCTGTTTTGGGGCGCAGACCTGCCACCTCTTTACCCGCAACAGCCAGCGTGATTGGCAGGTCATCATTTTCTTTGGAGGTGGTAACACCAGCTGGTGTTGAGCGCTGTCCGACATCGATAGCACCACCTTTGGATCAAGGCAACCTAACATGTCCGCCTGCATCTTCCTCACAGACCGGCAGTTTGCCGGGGACACCCTTATCAACCCCGTCTAAGCACAATAGCCAGCCCTCGGTCCCTCAGATGTGGACAAGTAAAAGACCATTTCCTCCTAGCCATGAGAAAGCTAAGAGGTTGAATTTCACCATCTGCAAGCTCTTGGCTACAGAAATGCTGCCTTTCCGCCTGGTGGACACAGAGGATTTTCGAGACCTTATGTCCGTCGCAGTGCCCCAGTACCAGATGCCCAGTCGGCACTACTTCTCAAAGAAAGGTGTGCCTGCTCTCCACCAGCATGTCGCACACAACATCACCGCTTCTTTGAGAAACTCTGTGTGTGACAGGGTGCATTTCACCACAGACACTTGGACGAGTAGGCATGGACAGGGGCGTTACATGTCGCTGACTGGGCACTGGGTAACTATGGTGACAGCAGGACAAGGGGCTGCTGTCCAAGTCTTGCCATCCCCACGAGTTGTGCGTCAATCCTCTTTATGTCAAAGTTCCTCCACTGCTTCTGCCTCCTCAACCTCCTCTCGGTCTTCCACCTGCACCCAAAGCCTGTCTGGTCATGCCACAAGCTTTCTAAGTGCGCAGAAGGGATCCTGCACACCTCCTTACTATGCTGGCAGTAGGGCTCAACGTCATCAGGCGGTTTTTACTTTGAAATGTCTGGGAAATGTGAGTCACACAGCTGAGGAGTTGTGGTCAGCTCTGGAGAACCAATTTCATGAATGGTTGTCTCCACTGGACCTGAAACCAGGGAAGGCCGTGTGCGACAATGCTGCAAACTTGGGTGCGGCCTTTCGCCGGGGCAATGTCACACACGTGCCTTGTATGGCTCACGTGTTGAACCTGGTTGTCCAGCAATTTTTAGCCCACTATCCCAGACTAGATGGCCTTCTGCATAGGGCACGGTCGCTGTGTGCTCACTTCCGCCGTTCGCATCCCGCAGCTCAGCGACTTACATATCTACAGAAGTCGTTGGGCCTGCCACTTCACCGGCTAAAATGCGATGTGCCTACCCGGTGGAATTCAACTCTGCACATGTTGCAGCGACTGTGGCAGCACCGACAAGCCCTGGTGCAATACGTTCTGACGTATAGCCTGGGCCAACGAGATCCAGAGGTGGGGCAAATCACGCTGGAGGAGTGGTCTCAGATCAGGGACCTATGCACCCTTCTGCACAGTTTTGAAATGGCGACGAAGATGTTTAGTGCTGACGATGCCATTATCAGCATGACTATGATTTACATGCTGGAGCACATGTTAAACAGAATTCGGAGTCAGGTGGTGGCACAAGAGGAGGTGGAGGAAGTAGAGGTAGGAGGAGTTGTATGTGGAAGGGCTAACATCTGCAAGGTCCAGACGGTCGGCAGCACCAAGGCGGCAGGCATGTGAGGGTGGGGGAGATGGTTTTACCAGGGCGCATGGTAGCAGCCAAACTAGTGAGGAAGGTGCAGGAGCCCAGGAAGAAGTGGAGGACGAACTGATGGAAGACTCATCAGATGAGGGAGACCTTGATCACATTTCTGTTGTGCGAGGTTGGGGGGAGAGGACAGAGGAAGGAAGCATGATTGTTACCTCGCCACCAACACAACAGGGACTTGGTGCTCCTGGATGCGCAACACACATGAGTGCCTTCTTGCTGCACTACCTGCAACATGACCCTCGAATTGTGAGAATTAGAAATAATCCTGACTACTGGGTTGCCACACTGTTAGATCCCCGGTACAAAAGTAAATTTGCCGAAATTTTTCCTGCCATAGAAAGGGATGCACGCATGCAGGAGTATCAGCAGAGACTGTTGCAGAATCTTACATGTGCTTTTCCACAAAACACCAGTGGTGCACGTAGTGAATCTCACAGTTCCAACTTGCCAACCGTGGGACCGTCAAGTGTTCAGCACTCAAACCGTAACAGAACCACAGTATCTGCTGGTAACATCAATTTTACGGAATCATTTCACCACTTTTTTAGCCCATCCTTTGCATGGCCACAGGAGACAAGATGTCTGACACATAGTCAACGCCTAGAGACGATGGTACAGGAGTATCTCCAAGTAAACATTGAAGCCATGACTGTGTCACTGGACCCTTGCTCTTTTTGGGCTTCCAATCTGGATAAATGGCCGGAGCTAGCCACTTACGCCTTGGAGATCTTGTCATGCCCCGCAGCCAGCGTTCTGTCTGAACGTGTGTTCAGCGCTGCTGGTGGTGTGCTGACAGATAAGCGCACGCGGCTCTCCACTGATAATGTAGACAGACTCACGTTCATAACGATGAACAAATCATGGATCCGAAACGACTTTTCTACCCCTGTGTCATCCTGGGGAGAGTAAAAGCTTGATGATTGGTTAAAATCACCCTACCAACCGTTTTAAGCTTTCAAATTACTAATCATGTTTATCTGTATCTTGGCTGGAAAATAATTTGGGCTTTGTAGCAGTGTGCAGCACTGATTCTATTAGGCCATCTATAATAAGCTCCACCAGATTTAAAATTACTAATCATGTTTATCTGTATCTTGGCTGGAAAATAATTTGGGCTTTGTAGCAGTGTGCAGCACTGATCCTATTAGGCCATCTATACTAAGCTCCACCAGATTTAAAATTAATAATAATTTTTAGCTGCATCTAGCCCGGAAAATAATTTTGGGGCTCCGAGATGCGCAAGACACATAAGTGCCTTCTTGCTGCACTACCTGCAACATGACCCTCATATTGTCAGAATTCGAAGTAATCATGACTACTGGGTTGCCACACTCTTAGATCCCCCAAACTTTTCGATCAACCTTTTCATTTTAATAAAGACCAAAAAAATGGTCATTTTTGAAATTATAAGCATTAGCAGGTTATTAGAAACTGAAATCAAACAGTTTTCAACTCAAAACTTTATTCTAGGTGATGTTACATTTTCACATAGGACCCCTTGTTCGAAAGGAGCTTCTGAACTCTCTCGTCCATTGAATTTGTCAGGTTTTGGATGGTTTCTGCTTCAATTGTTTTGCATGAGGACAGAATACCCTCCCAGAGGTGTTGCTTAGATGTGAACTGCCTCCCGCCATCATAGACACTCCTTTTGATGATGCTCCAGAGGTTCTGAATGGGGTAGAGGTCAGGGGAGCATGGGGGTCACACCATAAGTTTGTCCCCTTTTATGCCCATATCAGCCAGAGATGCAGATGTTTTATGTGCAGCATGAGATGGTGCATTATCATGCAAAAAAATGATCTTGCTGTGAAATACACGGTTCTTCTTCTTGAACCATGGCAGGAAGTGCTGTTTGAGAAAATCCACATACATTATGGAGTTCATCTTTAGCGCATTCAGGGATCCTAAAGGGGCCGACAATCTCTCTCCCCATGATTCCAGCCCAAAACATTACTCCACCTCCTCCTTGTTGGCGCTGTAGCCGTGTTTGCGTGGGGTGTCCATCAACCAGCCATCCTCCACTCCATCCATCTGGACCATCGAGCGCTGCAGGGCACTCATCCGTGAACAAAACAGTTTTGAAATCAGTCTTCATGTAATGTTTAGCACACTGGAGCCGTTTCTGCTTGTGTGAAGTGGATAGAGGAGGTCGATAGGATGGCGTATGCACAGCTGCAAACCTCTGAAGGACCCTGCATCTTGTTGTTCGGGGGACGTTGGAGGCACCAGCAGCTTCAAAAACTTGTCTGCTGCTATGACAAGGCTTTTTTGCCGCTGCTCTTTTAACCTGACGTAATTGCCTGTAGGAAAGAGTCCTCAATTTGCCCTTATCAGCACGCACACGTGTGTATTGTGAATCAGCTACATACTTCTTGATTGCCAAGACACTTCATCCTGATCATCACACAATGTTGATTGTAGTCATGCCTTGACCTAAACACTCCACAATTTGTTGCTTCTCAGCAGCCGACACATCCTTTTTCTTTCCCATTTTGGCAGAAAATGTAGGCTGCTTAATAATGTGAGACAGCCTTCTTAAGTAGTCTTGCCTTTCATTGGACACACCTGCCAAACTAATTAGCACAGGTGTCTGCAATTGCTTACAGTGATATAAAGAGCCCTGACACACATCACCATCAATGAGTTTAAGTGACAAACAAACAAATTCTTCCCTTATCACTCCTAAACACTTTTTGCATAATAATTTGGAACACAGTGTACATGTGCTTTTCCACAAAACACCAGTGGTTCACGTAGTGAATCTTACAGTTCTAACTTGCCAACCGTGGTCTGTATGGAGTTGTTCAATAAAGGGCCCAAAATTAAGATAACATAGATGGGACAGGTCTCTATGAATAGGAATTCCTAAGTATTTGATACCCTGTGAGGGCCAGGCAAAGG
This sequence comes from Phyllobates terribilis, assembly GCF_046119375.1. Lineage (NCBI taxonomy): Eukaryota > Metazoa > Chordata > Amphibia > Anura > Dendrobatidae > Phyllobates > Phyllobates terribilis. The sequence goes on along the minus strand of NW_027362769.1, from coordinate 208,639,717 downwards.
GAAAGTTGGACTGGATGGAATCCTATATGGATTTGGGGAGGGAGACATCGAGGGCCTCAGACTTCGCTGCATTGATTTTAAAATTTGACCATGTAACAAAGTGATCTATTTCAGCCATAACAGCATGGATGGATATATGTGATTGAGTGATATATACTAGGACATCATCAGCAAATAGAGAGCACTTGTACTCGGTGCCTCCCACCTCAATACACCTAATATTGGGGTTATGGCGAATTGATGAGGGCAGGTGCTCCGTCACTAGGATGTATAAGAGAGGGGACAGAGGACATCCCTGCCTTGTCCCATTGGTGATTGTGAAAGGTGATGAAAATGTTCTGATGCACCCCCTGGGCCTTGGGACACCCGGAGCCGGACCCTTTTTGGTGGATGCTGGTGGTTGTAGTCTTCGTGGCGGCGACCCGGTTCCGTGGCTCAGGGTGGTCAAACCAGTGGCGGAACTATTTATGTGGTTTTGATGTTTAAATGTCCGACTACGCCACCCGTGGATTGCGGTCAGAGTGAACCACCGCTGCAGGGCAGACCGCTGAGGCTGGTGTTGTGGGTGCAGCAGAGCGTAGCATAACTCCCCACGGGAGGAGTATAGCCTCAGGGCAGTGTATGCGGAGGATGGGGGTGATGGTGCAGGGCAGCAGCAGTAACGACACGGAGTCAGTGATGCAGTCCAGAGCCTTTACTCACAGTTCTTATTATCCAGACCACGTCTGCAGGTAACGGCTGCCCACGTCGTACTGTGCTCACCAGGTGAGGGGCTCAGACAACTCCCAGATAACTTTGGAGCGCTTCACAGGACCCCCTTTGTGTGTCCTTTGTCTGGCCTTTCTTACCAACCCTTCTGTCCGGCTGCCTCGGGCCTCCTCTTGGTAAACTTGGCGCCAGTTTCCCTGACCCTATGTGGTGCCTTCCTAGCGGGTGTAGCGAGGGGCTGCGCCACATAAAATGTCAGAGCCTCCGGTTTCTAGCTGAGGGTCGTTTCCTGCCTCCACTAGTTTCGGGGACCAGTCTTCCCCTTTGGCCTGACCCCTCCACGCAGGTGGATTCGGGCGTGCGGTGGCGACTCGCCCGTCCGCACCCCTGGGATCCCTTCATTCCTCGTTCCTGGAGCCTTCTCCGCTCCTCTTCCTTCCTTCTCCCTCTTCCAGGCCTGGGCCTCTGTTACTAGGCCCGCCTCCGGAGCAGAGCTCATGCAGAGCCCCTGCTCCCTGCCACTTCTGCTCAGACTTCTCTGCACTGAACTAAGATGGTGCCCACCTTTTATACTCCCTTCTCAATGCACCCAGGAACTGCTTCCTCCCTGCTCCTGCACTACAGGGTTCCCCTTCCTCAGTGTTCCCTCCCCCCACTCCAGCCAGGAACAGGGACTGTCGTGCCCATCTCAGGGGCATATTGGTCGCCCTGCCCCACGGCAATGTGGTGTAATGCATGCAGGTGTCGGGTCCTGATCCACACTCCATCCTTACCTGAGAGTGAGATATCACACCTCTGGGTGAGGTGCAATACCTCTGTAGCAACCGAGAACTCAGGGTGCTACAGTTCCATTTATCTTCAGCCTAGGTGACGTATTGTGATACAGGGCCGTGATTTTGGCTATAAAAGGGTCCCCTAGACCCCTACCCCAAGATTTTTAAGAGAATCATATATGGCGTGCCAGGAGACTCTATGGAATGCTTTCTCAGCATCCAACGAGAGTATCTAATTACAAATTTTTAACTGCATCTAGCCCAGGAAATACTTTGTGCCTAGTAGCAGTGTCTGCTAGTCAGCGGATTATCCCGGCTGTTAAGCAAGCTACACCACCTGTAGTTTGGACACTTAATTTTTTCAAAGGAAATGCTTCGGGACCACGGGATACTCAGTGAAGAGCATCAGGAGGCACCCCAAGGCATAGGGGCTGGGACTGGCAGTAGGATGCCTTGCGGTGGACAGCCGAGCTCGATCCTTATAAAAGCTTTTTAACTGCAGCAGCTTTAGTGGACGCTACTGGAGCTGGAATTACGCGGCTGCTGGCATGAGACTTGCCCTCCAATAGATCCTTGTAAATGGATTTAAAGTGTATTCATTCAAATTAGAGAGACAATTTAAATTAAAAAGCTTAGAGCTGCCTCCACCACAGGGGGGCTCGCTCGACCCACCAGCGGACAGGCACCAGTATTGGGAGAGGGGGGCTGGCCGTCAGGGTTCACCGCGGCTCTGGCACAAACCCGGCGACACGGAGGTGGCACGGGCAGGAGCGGACTGAACGTGTCGGCTTCTCACTTTTTGAATTTTAGAAGGGCATGACATGCCTATATTTGTGTCTCCCCCTCCTTTTACTCCTCCACCTCTTTTCTTTTCGCATGACTATATGTACTTGTCACTTTTCCATGTGTTAGTTGTGTCTTCTGAGCAGTTTGTCAGCTTTTGGACACCTTTGAAGATGTTTTCTATGTGTTTCTATGTGTTTTTGTTTGCCTGCCATTGGTTTTAACGGTGTTCGAAGGTGTTCGACGAACAGTTCGACGAACAGTTCGGCGAACACACGGGTGTTCGACGAACCGAACCGAACTCGAACACTACGGGGGTGGCTCAACACTAATCGGAAGGTGAGTATTAGAGATGAGCGTTGTTCTACTCGAACTGTTCGCCAATCTCAAATTCAAGCTGTATTGGGCGGTGTTCGAGCCGTTCGGCGAACACGAACGATGTGAGAAAAATTCGGCTGTTCGAGGTTATGTTCGATAACTGTTCGTGCACCAAAATCATAACTGGATTTTTTCTCAGTAATGATGAAAATTAATGTTAATACGCAGTTTGAGTGTACAGCGGGGTGGGGGGAGGGGCAGGGGATGGATCTCAGCTTTTGGACACCTTTGAAGGTGTTTTCTATGTGTTTCTATGTGTTTTTGTTTGCCTGCCATTTGTTTTAACGGTGTTCGAAGGTGTACGACGAACAGTTCGACGAACAGTTCGGCGAACACACGGGTGTTCGACGAACCGAACCGAACTCGAACACTACGGGGGTGGCTCAACACTAGTGAGTATAACCTTTATTTTTTATTTTAAATTCTTTTTTTACAGATTCTATGGTACCCAGGTCTGGATGAGAGTCTCCTCTCCTCCAGACTTGGGTACCATCCGCACATTACAACGCGCCAATTACGCAAGTACAGATGCAGTCTTGCGTGTCAGCAAAATTAATGGACATGCTGCGTATTTTTGAGCGCAGCATAAACGCTGAGGAAAAATACGCAGCATGGGCATTGAAAGTGCGGAATTGCATTGGAGACCATGGGGGAAGGTTTACCAAGCGTTTCCCAAGCGTTTACACTGCGGAAATACCGCAGCATAAATGCTTGAAAAACGCATCGTGGGCACACAACCTAACAACAATTATTACAAATAATACTCAATATTTAAATAATAGCTAAAATTCATTACTCAAATGTTATATTTTCTATGCACCTAGTCATCTTTCAATGATACTATTCCTACGCTATACCACCTGGCTTTCCAAAAGTTTGCCTTTGTGAAAAAAAAAAAAACCCTCATAAAGCAGTGAACCACCAGAATACATTTCACAATAGTTTGTGGCATAGTAGAAGACTCTTATTACATGACATTACTAGAGAGTTGCTTTATCAGAAAACAGCTAAATAACATTCACTATCCCATCCAGGAACAGGGACTCTTTCAAAACATATACACTATGTTCAGAATTATTAGGCAAATGAGTATTTTGATCAAATGATACTTTTTATACATGTTGTCCTACTCCAAGCTGCATAGGCTTGAGAGCCAACTACCAATTAAGTAAATCTGGTGATGTGCATCTCTGTAATGAGGAGGGGTGTTGACTAATGACATCAACACTAGTGTTGAGCATTCCGATACTGTAATATCGGGTATCGGCCGATATTCGCGGTATCGGAATTCCGATACTTAATTCCGATACTTTTACAATATCGGATACCGGAATCGGAAGTTCCCATAATGCCTGCGCTCTGCAGTGTCTGTGAAGGATGACAAGTTGGATGGCAGCGCGATCCAGCCTGTCATCAGAATGCCATCCCAGAGTGGGAGAATTCTCCTGATTGTTTAAAAGCCGGCGGGCGGTATAAAGCCGCCGGCTTTTAAACAATCACACAGCCCCATACTGCTTCCCCGCAGCCTCCCACCCCGATCCTCCGCTCCCCTCGCCACCTCCCATCCCGATCGTAAGTTAGGACCGGGCGGGGAGCGCAGCTCCAAGGAGCGAAGGACCCGGGCGGGGAAGCCGGCAGTGAAAAGACTTCACCGCCGGCTTTCCCGTTCTGTGCTGCGCTTTCCCGCCGGTTATTTCAAATGAACAGCTGAGGTATCAGGTGATGCCGATCAGCTGTTCATTTGAAGTCGCCGCGTTGCCCTCAGAGGGTTCATGTGAGTTCATGCTTGACTGCATGAACTCACATGAACTTTCCCACGGCCGCACAGGTCAGCCTCACCTCCCAGACCCGTCATGATTAGTGTGTGTGCGGGGTGTGTGTGCGGGGTGTGTGCGCGATGTTTGTGCGGGTGTGCGCGGTGTCTGTGCGATGTGTGCGGGTGTGTGCGGTGTGTGTGCGTGCAGGCAGACATAGGCCGATGTGACACTACTACTCCCATCGGCCTATGTCTGTCCCCCGTCCACTCCTGCCAGCAGGATCAGCTCGATGGGAGCAGTAGTTCCCATCAGCCTGATCCTGCTATTTAAATTGCCCTACTGTGTCCCCAATAAATGTTAAATACATGTCATTGGTGGCCAGTGGTTACCTAAAAGAAATTAGTTCATACATTACCTGTCCCCGCCGATCGCCACCTAAAATAAAGTAAAAAATAAAAAACTACACCTATACTCACCTAGACACCTAATTCCCCGAAGCCATCGATCTCCTGTAATAAAATATAAAATAATAAACCACAACCTTATCCTTACCCCTCCGTAGCAGTCCACGAGTGTCCCACGAAGATCTCCAGTTCAGAGCAGCCACATAGAATGTGACCGCTCTGAACCGCTGCCGCCGCTAGAATGACGGGCCGTAAGGGTTCACCGGAGTTCAGGCAGCGCTGCTCCGGTTAGCTCCTTTACGGCCCTGCTGTATCGTGAGAAATTCCCACGGTACAGCAGTGCCGTAAAGGAGGTCTCCGGAGCTGCGCTGCCTGAATGCACTCCGGTGACCTCAGTCAGTGGCTCCCGCTGCCGGGAGCGGACGTGTTCCCGGCAGCGTGAGCTTACAGCAGCCATGCACAGCTGTCACCATCTCCAGATGTGACAGCTGTGCATGGGAGATCAGCGCAGGAACGTGGACAGGTAACTATTATTTTTAGTAAACTAAGAATTAAATAAAATTGTGTGTTTTATTTCAAATAAATTATTTTTTTCTGGGTGTAGTGTGTTTTTTCTTTTTAACACTTTGTAGGTTAGTAATGGGGGTGTCTTATAGACGCCCATCATTACTAACCTGGGCTTCATGGCAGCTGGCGCTGACATGAACCCCACCACTATTACCCCCTGCCACCGCACCAGGGCAGCGTGGAAGAGCGAGGCTAAGTGCCAGAGTTGGCGCATCCTATGGATGCGCCATTTCTGGGGCGGCTGACGACTGGTGTTTCTAGCCTGGGAGGGGGACAATATTCATGGCACCCTTCCTGGGCTATTAATATCAGCCCCCAGCTGTCTGCCTAGCCTTTGCTAGCTATTAAAATAGGGGGGACCCCACATCATTTTTTTTGGGGGGGTCCCCCATTTTAATAGCTAGTAAAGGCTAGGTATTCAGCTGGGGGCTGATATTAGTAGCCTGGGAAGCTCCGTGGGTTTTACCCCCTTCCCAGGCTTCAAACATCTGCCCCAGCCGTCTGCTTAACCTCCGCTAGAGACTAAAATTATGGGGGATCCCACGCCATTTTTTTTTAAATAAATCCATTATTTTAACACTAAATGACATTTGAGGAGTTAATAAAGATGCAGTCCCTAAATTATTATTTATTTTTTAATTAATTTTTCCCAAAACTTTTGACGTGGGCTTCGCCATATTTTTGTATGCCAGCCAGGTACAGCATCCAGCTTCTATGAACGCGCCATTTTCCGGGGCGGCTGCGGACTGCAATTTTCAGCGGGGGGCAGAAAGCTTGGGCCTCCCTGCGCTGCAGATTCCATCCCCCAGCTGCCTAGTTGTACCTGGCTGGACACAAAAATAGGGAGAAGCTCCACGTTTTTTTTTTTTTAATTATTTCATGAAATTCATGGAATAATTAAGAAAAAAAGGGCTTCCCTATATTGTTGTGTACAACCAGGTACAAATAGGCAGCTGGTGGTTGGGGGCAGCCCGTTCCTGCCTGCTGTACCTGGCTGGACCCAAATATAGTGCAAAGCCCCACGTCAATTTTTTTTTAATTATTTCAGGAAATTCATGAAATAATTAAAAAAAAATTATGTGGGGCTTCGCCCTATATTTGTGTCCAGTCAGGTACAGCAGGCAGGAACGGGCTGCCCCCAACCACCAGCTGCCTATTTGTACCTAGCCGGACACAACAATATAGGGAAGCCCTTTTTTTCTTAATTATTCCATGAATTTCATGAAATAATTAAAAAAAAAAATACGTGGGGCTTCGCCCTATTTTTGTGTCCAGCCAGGTACAACAAGGCAGCTGGGGGCTGGAATCCGCAGCGCAGGGAGGCCCAAGCTTTCTGGGCCCCACCCGCTGCAAATTGCAGTCCGCAGCCGCCCCGGAAAATGGCGCGTTCATAGAAGCGCCATCTTCTGGCGCTGTACCCAACTCATCCAGGGCCCTGGTGCGGTGGCTCACTGGGTAATAAAGGGGTTAAGGCCAGCTTGGCATTATCAGCTGGCCCTAAGCCCGAAATTCATGGGGTCACGCCAATATTAGACATGACCACCATGAATTTCTAGTAAAGTATTTAAAAAAAACACAAACACCCAGAAAAAAGTCCTTTAATTGAAATAAAGACACAATTCTTTATTGTTCTAAATTAAACCATACTTACAGTCACGCCCATTCCAGCTGAAGCCAACGATCTCCTGCAATAAAAGTAAAATAATAAAGCAACCTCATCCTTACCTTTCCATGGTTCCCAGGACAGCTTCAGCTCTGCTACATCGAGATGACAGGCTGGACCGCAGCAGAACGCTGCCATCCAGCCTGTCATCCCGCAGACACTGAGAAGCGCAGGCATGCTTGCGCTCCTCAGTGTCTCGCTGTGACGGCATCCAGATGAGCGGAGGTCATGTCCAATGAACTCAGCTCACCTCATGCACGTCACTGACAGCGTGGGAAAATTCTCCTGCACTCAGCGCTTCAGCGTGAGAATTTTCCCACGCTGTCAGTGACGTGCATGAGGTGCGCCGAGTTCATTGGACATGACCTCACCTCATGCACGTCACTGACAGCGTGGGAAAATTCTCACGCTGAAGCGCTGAGTGCAGGAGAATTCTCCCACGCTGTCAGTGACGTACATGAAGTGAGCCGAGTTCATTGTCGGCTCATCTGGATGCCGTCACAGCCAGACACTGAGGAGTGGAAGTACGCCTGCGCTTCTCAGTGTCTGCGGGATGACAGGCTGGATGGCAGCGTTCTGCTGCGGTCCAGCCTGTCATCTCGATGTAGCAGAGCTGGAGCCGTCGTGGGAGCCATGGAAAGGTAAGGATGAGGTTGCTTTATTATTTTTCTTTTATTGCAGGAGATCGTTGGCTTCAGCTGGAATGGGCGTGATGGTAAGTATGGTTTAATTTAGAACAATAAAGAATTGTGTGTTTATTTCAATTAAAGGACTTTTTTCTGGGTGTTTGTGTTTTTTTTAAATACTTTACTAGAAATTCATGGTGGTCATGTCTAATATTGGCATGACCCCATGAATTTCGGGCTTAGGGCCAGCTGATAATGCCAAGCTGGCCTTAACCCCTTTATTACCCAGTGAGCCACCGCACCAGGGCCCTGGATGAGTTGGGTACAGCGCCAGAAGATGGCGCTTCTATGAACGCGCCATTTTCCGGGGCGGCTGCGGACTGCAATTTGCAGCGGGTGGGGCCCAGAAAGCTTGGGCCTCCCTGCGCTGCAGATTCCAGCCCCCAGCTGCCTAGTTGTACCTGGCTGGACACAAAAATAGGGCGAAGCTCCACGTTTTTTTTTTTAAATTCATGAAATTCATGGAATAATTAAGAAAAAAAGGGCTTCCCTATATTGTTGTGTCCGGCTAGGTACAAATAGGCAGCTGGTGGTTGGGGGCAGCCCGTTCCTGCCTGCTGTACCTGACTGGACACAAATATAGGGCGAAGCCCCACATCAATTTTTTTTAATTATTTCATGAATTTCCTGAAATGATTTAAAAAAAATTGACGTGGGGCTTCGCACTATATTTGTGTCCAGCCAGGTACAGCAGGCAGGAACGGGCTGCCCCCAACCACCAGCTGCCTATTTGTACCTGGTTGGACACAACAATATAGGGAAGCCCTTTTTTTCTTAATTATTTCATGAATTTCATGAAATAATTAAAAAAAAAAATACGTGAAGCTTCTCCCTATTTTTGTGTCCAGCCAGGTACAACTAGGCAGCTGGGCGATGGAATCTGCAGCGCAGGGAGGCCCAAGCTTTCTGCCCCCCCCCCCCGCTGAAAATTGCAGGCCGCAGCCACCCCGGAAAATGGCGCGTTCATAGAAGCTGGATGCTGTACCTGGCTGGCATACAAAAATATGGCGAAGCCCACGTCAAAAGTTTTGGGAAAAATTAATTAAAAAATAAATAATAATTTAGGGACTGCATCTTTATTAACTCCTCAAATGTCATTTAGTGTTAAAATAAAGGATTTATTTAAAAAAAAATTGACGTGGGGCTTCGCCCTATATTTGTGTCCAGCCAGGTACAGCAGGCAGGAACAGGCTGCCCCCAACCACCAGCTGACTATTTGTACCTGGTTGGACACAACAATATAGGGAAGCGCTTTTTTTCTTAATTATTCCATGAATTTCATGAAATAATTTAAAAAAAAAATGCGTGGGGCTTCGCCCTATTTTTGTGCCCAGCCAGATACAACTAGGCAGCTGGGGGCTGGAATCCGCAGCGCAGGGAGACCCAAGCTTTCTGGGCCACCCCCGCTGCAAATTGCAGTCCGCAGCCGCCCCAGAAAATGGCGCGTTCATAGAAGCGCCATCTTCTGGCGCTGTACCCAACTCATCCAGGGCCCTGGTGCGGTGGCTCACTGGGTAATAAAGGGGTTAAGGCCAGCTTGGCATTATCAGCTGGCCCTAAGCCCGAAATTCATGGGGTCACGCCAATATTAGACATGACCACCATGAATTTCTAGTAAAGTATTTAAAAAAACACAACACCCAGAAAAAAGTCCTTTAATTGAAATAAACACACAATTCTTTATTGTTCTAAATTAAACCATACTTACCGTCACGCCCATTCCAGCTGAAGCCAACGATCTCCTGCAATAAAAGTAAAATAATAAAGCAACATCATCCTTACCTTTCCATGGCTCCCACGACAGCTTCAGCTCTGCTACATCGAGATGACAGGCTGGACCGCAGCAGAACGCTGCCATCCATCCTGTCATCCCGCAGACACTGAGAAGCGCAGGCATACTTCCACTCCTCAGTGTCTGGCTGTGACGGCATCCAGATGAGCCGAGGTCATGTCCAATGAACTCAGCTCACCTCATGTACGTCACTGACAGCGTGGGAAAATTCTCCTGCACTCAGCACTTCAGCGTGAGAATTTTCCCACGCTGTCAGTGACGTGCATGAGGTGAGCTGAGTTCATTGGACATGAACTCGGCTCATCTGGATGACGTCACAGAGAGACACTGAGGAGCGCAAGCATGCCTGCGCTTCTCAGTGTCTGCGGGATGACAGGCTGGATGGCAGCGTTCTGCTGCGGTCCAGCCTGTCATCTCGATGTAGCAGAGCTGAAGCTGTCGTGGGAACCATGGAAAGGTAAGGATGAGGTTGCTTTATTATTTTTCTTTTATTGCAGGAGATCGTTGGCTTCAGCTGGAATGGGCGTGATGGTAAGTATGGTTTAATTTAGAACAATAAAGAATTGTGTCTTTATTTCAATTAAAGGACTTTATTCTGGGTGTTTGTGTTTTCTTTTAACTTTGACTATGGGGTTAGTAATGGGGGTGTCTTATAGACGCCTCTCCATTACTAACCTGGGCTTGATGTCAGCTGGCATTATAAGCTGACATCAACCCCAACCCTATTACTCCCTGCCACCGCACCAGGGCAGCGTGGAAGAGCGAGGCTAAGTGCCAGAATTGGCGCATCCTATGGATGCGCCATTTCTGGGGCGGCTGACGGCTGGTGTTTCTAGCCTGGGAGGGGGCCAATATTCATGGCACCCTTCCTGGGCTATTAATATCAGCCCCCAGCTGTCTGCCTAGCCTGTGCTAGCTATTAAATTAGGGGGGACCCCACGTTATTTTTTTTGGGGGGTTCCCCCATTTTAATAGCTAGTAAAGGCTAGGTATTCAGCTGGGGGCTGATATTAGTAGCCTGGGAAGCTCCGTGGGTATTACCCCCTTCCCAGGCTTCAAACATTTGCCCCAGCTGTCTGCTTAACCTCCGCTAGAGCCTAAAATTAAGGGGAACCCCACGCCAATTTTTTTTTAAATAAATCCTTTATTTTAACACTAAATGACAAGTACAGTAATCAACACTGTCACTGTACTTCATATATATGTGACTGACATGTTTCTATCTATCTAATCTATGTTTGAAGCTCTATTCTTTCTATTCTAAATTGTCGGGTACAGATGCTGAATTGCCGGCCGGCTTTCTTAAAGAGACGGTGCATGAAAACACTATTATTTTTTTAAATAAATCCTTTACACTAAATGACAAGTACAGTAAGCAACACTGTCACTGTACTTCTTATATATGTGGCTGACATGTTTCTATCTATCTAATCTATGTGTGAAGCTCTATTCTGTCTGTTATAAATTGTCGGGTACAGATGCTGAATTGCCGGCCGGCTTTTTTATAGAGACGGTGCACGAAAACACTAATATTTTTTTTAATAAATCCTTTACACTAAATGACAAGTACAGTAAGCAACACTGTCACTGTACTTCATATATATGTGACTGACATGGTTCTATCTACCTAATCTATGTGTGAAGCTCTATTCTTTCTGTTGTAAATTGTCGGGTACCGGTGTATGCCGCTGATGAATTGCCGGCTTTTCATGTCATTCTACATTATTCTTAGTTGTTTTACTTCATGTAGAATTAACCTACAAGGAAAGAAAGGGTTTATTTTCATTCCGATATTTGTGTCCCATTGACTTGCATTGGTTTCCGGTATCGGAATCGGCGATATCCGATACTTTTTGGGTATCGGCCCGATCCAATCCGATACAATATTTCCTGATATCGGAAGGTATCGCTCAACACTAGAGATGAGCGTTGTTCTACTCGAACTGTTCGCCAATCTCAAATTCGAGCTGTTTTGGGCGGTGTTCGAGCCGGTCGGCGAACACGAACAATTTGAGAAAAATTCGGCTGTTCGAGGTTATGTTCGATAACTGTTTGTGCACCAAAATCATAACTGGATTTTTTCTCAGTAATGATGAAAATTAATGTTAATACGCAGTTTGAGTGTACAGCGGGGCGGAGGGAGGGGCAGGGGATGGATCTCTGCAGGAACAATGAAGATCTCCATTTTTTTTTCTCTTTCCCGCATTTGCAGTGGGGAGGTGCAATCTGTCAGCCTATCAGCAGCGCACACACGGAGCGAAGTGCTTTTTTTCACACAAGCAAGGGCATGTGTGATTGGCAGTGTATGTCACATGTCCTTGCCCTATAAGACCAAGCCATTTTCCCCGTCGCCACCATTTTCTCACTGCTGCAGCTGCGTGTTAGACGGCACCGCTGTTGCTGTGTGCGCTATACCTTGTTAATTTCAAGCCAATTTTCGCACAAATATACAGATAGCTTGGGAGTAGGGAATAGTTGTGATTGCAGTCCTTTTAAGGACTAGGTTACAGCATTTCCTACGACTTTTATCAAGCAGGTCTGTGCTCTTAAATAGATAGATTGTGGGAGTAAAGACTAATTGTAATTGGAGTCCTTTTCAGGACTAGGTTACATCAGTTCCTATCAGTTTTTGCCAGGCAGGTCTGTGCCAGTGCTGTGCAAGTTTTTTTCACAGCATTTGGCTGAATCTAGCAAAGCTAATCCTTTTTGGCCTATTGCAGAGTGTGTTAGTCAGTGGAGTAGCCTATCTGTGTTGCAAGATATACCACCTGTGTATAGAATACCAATTTTTTTACTGCACCTAGTGAAGTAAAATCTTTTGGGCATAGCATCATTCTATTAGTCCATCTATACTGACCTCCATCAGGTTGCAAATTAAAAATAATTTTTTTCTGCATCTAGCTCTGAAAAAATATTTGGGCTTCTAGCAGTGTGTGGGACTTGGTCTATTAGTCCATCTATACTGACCTCCATCAGGTTGCAAATTAAAAATAATTTTTTTCTGCATCTAGCTCTGAAAAAATATTTGGGCTTCTAGCAGTGTGTGGTACTTGCTCTATTAGTCCATCTATACTGACCTCCATCAGGTTGCAAATTGAATAAAAAAATTTTCTGCATCTAGCTCTGAAAAAATATTTGGGCTTCTAGCGGTGTGTGGGACTTGGTCTATTAGTCCATCTATACTGACCTCCATCAGGTTGCAAATTAAAAATATTTTTTTTCTGCATCTAGCTCTGAAAAAATATTTGGGCTTCTAGCAGTGTGTGGGACTTGGTCTATTAGTCCATCTATACTGACCTCCATCAGGTTGCAAATTAAAAATAATTTTTTTCTTCATTTAGCTCTGAAAAAATATTTGGGCTTCTAGCAGTGTGTGGGACTTGTTCTATTAGTCCTTCTATACTGACCTCCAGCAGGTTGCAAATTGAATATAATTTTTTTCTGCATCTAGCTCTGAAAAAATATTTGGGCTTCTAGCGGTGTGTGGGACTTGGTCTATTAGTCCATCTATACTGACCTCCATCAGGTTGCAAATTAAAAATAATTTTTTTCTGCATCTAGCTCTGAAAAAATATTTGGGCTTCTAGCAGTGTGTGGGACTTGGTCTATTAGTCCATCTATACTGACCTCCATCAGGTTGCAAATTAAAAATAATTTTTTTCTTCATTTATCTCTGAAAAAATATTTGGGCTTCTAGCAGCGTGTGGGACTTGTTCTATTAGTCCATCTATACTGACCTCCATCAGGTTGCAAATTAAAAATAATTTTTTTCTGCATCTAGCGCTGAAAAAATATTTGGGCTTCTAGCAGTGTGTGGGACTTGGTCTATTAGTCCATCTATACTGACCTCCATCAGCTTGCAAATTAAAAATAATTTTTTTCTTCATTTAGCTCTGAAAAAATATTTGGGCTTCTAGCAGTGTGTGGGACTTGTTCTATTAGTCCTTCTATACTGACCTCCAGCAGGTTGCAAATTGAATATAATTTTTTTCTGCATCTAGCTCTGAAAAAATATTTGGGCTTCTAGCGGTGTGTGGGACTTGGTCTATTAGTCCATCTATACTGACCTCCATCAGGTTGCAAATTAAAAATAATTTTTTTCTGCATCTAGCTCTGAAAAAATATTTGGGCTTCTAGCAGTGTGTGGGACTTGGTCTATTAGTCCATCTATACTGACCTCCATCAGGTTGCAAATTGAATAAAAAAATTTTCTGCATCTAGCTCTGAAAAAATATTTGGGCTTCTAGCGTTGTGTGGGACTTGGTCTATTAGTCCATCTATACTGACCTCCATCAGGTTGCAAATTAAAAATAATTTTTTTCTGCATCTAACCCAGCCAATAGTTTTGGCCTAATACCACAGTTTGGCCACTCAGCTCTGCTCGGTTACCATCCATTGTTTTTTTGTGCAAACAACTCCAGAGTTGTGAATTAGTTAACCACCAAAATGAGTGGAAAAAGGCCTGCTGCTGGTGGAAAGGGGAATAGGCGTGTTGGGAAGGGGAAAAAAGGTTGTGTCCGTGGGGTAGGTGCAGAAGAAAGACCATCTTCCAGCCAAACTAAAATGTCTACTTCTTTTAGCGGACAATGTGATAAGATCCCTTTCTTACGGGCACGCCAATCGCTACAAATTCCAGATGAGGCACAAAAACAGCAGGTGCTTCAACGGATATCAAGTGCTCCTTTAAGTGGGCTCTCCTCCACATCAACTTCAACATCACAAATACTCCAGTCCTCAAAGGTGTCACCCAAATCGCACTTGCTTCCTCACAGCTCCCAAATCTCCAGCTGCCCGTCTGAGTATGAGGTAGAACAGATGGTTGAGTCTGCAGAGCTGTTTACTCATACTATAGCCTGGGAATCAGAGGTCGACTCCAGCGCTTCTGTGAATCCAGACGAGGAAATGATCTGCACTGATGCCCAGAATCTTTATGAGTCGGATCCAGGACCAGACGCAGAAGGTTCTGACCATAATGTAGACCCTCATTCCCAAACTGTAACTCCTGTTGGTGGAGACAATGAGGAAGACGATGATAAGACTCAAATACCTGATTGGAGCGACAACTTTAGTTTTTTGTCAGGGCAGGAACAGGTTGGCTCTGAGGACGACGGGTGTGATAACGCACAGGGTGATGATGATGAGGTCGGAGATCCCACTTACTGTCAACCCACAGTCAGCCAAGAGATGAGGTCAGCAGAGGAGGTGGAGGAAGATGCTAGTGACGACGAGGTCAGGTTGCGCCTTCCTGGACAGAGACGTAGTACTGGAAGCACGTCAACAACTGCATCCTCAAACACAACTCTGCCTCTCACCACAAGTCGTGGTGGCTCTTCAGGTCGCATGGGTGCTAAGCCTTGCATAGCCTGGGCATTTTTTCAGATCGATAAAGATGACCCAACTCGTGTTATCTGTAACATTTGTCAGCAAAAGCTAAGTAGAGGCCAAAAAATACATAGTTTGAGTACTTCATGCATGAACCGGCACATGGACATGAAGCATAAGTTGCAGTGGGAAGCTCAGTGTGCTACAATGCGGCCTAGCCGGCCGGGCCAACCACCGTCTGCCATATCTTGTGCATCCGCGGCCTCTTCATCCTCTGTGACTGGGGGGACAGCAGTCACACCTGTTTTGGGGCGCAGACCTGCCACCTCTTTACCCGCAACAGCCAGCGTGATTGGCAGGTCATCATTTTCTTTGGAGGTGGTAACACCAGCTGGTCTTGAGCACTGTCCGACATCGATAGCACCACCTTTGGATCAAGGCAACCTAACATGTCCGCCTGCATCTTCCTCACAGACCGGCAGTTTGCCGGGGACACCCTTATCAACCCCGTCTAAGCACAATAGCCAGCCCTCGGTCCCTCAGATGTGGACAAGTAAAAGACCATTTCCTCCTAGCCATGAGAAAGCTAAGAGGTTGAATTTCACCATCTGCAAGCTCTTGGCTACAGAAATGCTGCCTTTCCGCCTGGTGGACACAGAGGATTTTCGAGACCTTATGTCCGTCGCAGTGCCCCAGTACCAGATGCCCAGTCGGCACTACTTCTCAAAGAAAGGTGTGCCTGCGCTCCACCAGCATGTCGCACACAACATCACCGCTTCTTTGAGAAACTCTGTGTGTGACAGGGTGCATTTCACCACAGACACTTGGACGAGTAGGCATGGACAGGGGCGTTACATGTCGCTGACTGGGCACTGGGTAACTATAGTGACAGCAGGACAAGGGGCTGCTGTCCAAGTCTTGCCGTCCCCACGAGTTGTGCGTCAATCCTCTTTATGTCAAAGTTCCTCCACTGCTTCTGCCTCCTCAACCTCCTCTCAGTCTTCCACCTGCACCCAAAGCCTGTCTGGTCATGCCACAAGCTTTCTAACTGCGCAGAAGGGATCCTGCACACCTCCTTACTATGCTGGCAGTAGGGCTCAACGTCATCAGGCGGTTTTTACATTGAAATGTCTGGGAAATGTGAGTCACACAGCTGAGGAGTTGTGGTCAGCTCTGGAGAACGAATTTCATGAATGGTTGTCTCCACTGGACCTGAAACCAGGGAAGGCCGTGTGCGACAATGCTGCAAACCTGGGTGCGGCCCTTCGCCGGGGCAATGTCACACACGTGCCTTGTATGGCTCACGTGTTGAACCTGGTTGTCCAGCAATTTTTAGCCCACTATCCCAGACTAGATGGCCTTCTGCAGAGGGCACGGTCGCTGTGTGCTCACTTCCGCCGTTCGCATCCCGCAGCTCAGCGACTTACATCTCTACAGAAGTCGTTGGGCCTGCCACTTCACCGGCTAAAATGCGATGTGCCTACCCGGTGGAATTCAACTCTGCACATGTTGCAGCGACTGTGGCAGCACCGACAAGCCCTGGTGCAATACGTTCTGACGTATAGCCTGGGCCAACGAGATTCAGAGGTGGGGCAAATCACGCTGGAGGAGTGGTCTCAGATCAGGGACCTATGCACCCTTCTGCACAGTTTTGAAATGGCGACGAAGATGTTTAGTGCTGACGATGCCATTATCAGCATGACTATTCCGGTGATTTACATGCTGGAGCACATGTTAAACAGAATTCGGAGTCAGGTGGTGGCACAAGAGGAGGTGGAGGAAGTAGAGGAGGAGGAGTTGTATGCGGAAGGGCTAACATCTGCAAGGTCCAGACGGTCGGCAGCACCAAGGCGGCAGGCATGTGAGGGTGGGGGAGATGATTTTACCAGGGCGCATGGTAGCAGCCAAACTAGTGAGGAAGGTGCAGGAGCCCAGGAAGAAGTGGAGGACGAACTGATGGAAGACTCATCAGATGAGGGAGACCTTGATCACATTTCTGTTGTGCGAGGTTGGGGGGAGAGGACAGAGGAAGGAAGCATGATTGTTACCTCGCCACCAACACAACAGGGACTTGGTGCTCCTGAATGCGCAACACACATGAGTGCCTTCTTGCTGCACTACCTGCAACATGACCCTCGAATTGTGAGAATTAGAAATAATCCTGACTACTGGGTTGCCACACTGTTAGATCCCCGGTACAAAAGTAAATTTGCAGAAATTATTCCTGCCATAGAAAGGGATGCACGCATGCAGGAGTATCAGCAGAGACTGTTGCAGAATCTTACATGTGCTTTTCCACAAAATACCAGTGGTGCACATAGTGAATCTCAAAGTTCCAACTTGCCAACCGTGGGACCGTCAAGTGTTCAGCACTCAAACCGTAACAGAACCACAGTATCTGCTGGTAACATCAATTTTGCGCAATCATTTCACCACTTTTTTAGCCCATCCTTTGCAAGGCCACAGGAGACAAGAAGTCTGACACATAGTCAACGCCTAGAGACGATGGTACAGGAGTATCTCCAAGTAAACATTGAAGCCACGACTGTGTCACTGGACCCTTGCTCTTTTTGGGCTTCCAATCTGGATAAATGGCCGGAGCTAGCCACTTACGCCTTGGAGATCTTGTCATGCCCCGCAGCCAGCGTTCTGTCTGAACGTGTGTTCAGCGCTGCTGATGGTGTGCTGACAGATAAGCGCACGCGGCTCTCCACTGATAATGTAGACAGACTCACGTTCATAAAGATGAACAAATCATGGATCCGAAACGACTTTTCTACCCCTGTGTCATCCTGGGGAGAGTAAAAGCTTGATGATTGGTTAAAATCACCCTACCAACCGTTTTAAGCTTTCAAATTACTAATCATGTTTATCTGTATCTTGACTGGAAAATAATTTGGGCTTTGTAGCAGTGTGCAGCACTGATCCTATTAGGTCATCTATAATAAGCTTCACCAGATTTAAAATTAAAAATAATTTTTAGCTGCATCTAGCCCGGAAAATAATTTTGGGGCTCCGAGATGCGCAAGACACATAAGTGCCTTCTTGCTGCACTACCTGCAGCATGACCCTCATATTGTCAGAATTCGAAGTAATCATGACTACTGGGTTGCCACACTCTTAGATCCCCCAAACTTTTCGATCAACCTTTTCATTTTAATAAAGACCAAAAAAATGGTCATTTTTGAAATTATAAGCATTAGCAGGTTGTTAGAAACTGAAATCAAACAGTTTTCAACTCAAAACTTTATTCTAGGTGATGTTACATTTTCACATAGGACCCCTTGTTCGAAAGGAGCTTCTGAACTCTCTCGTCCATTGAATTTGTCAGGTTTTGGATGGTTTCTGCTTCAATTGTTTTGCATGAGGACAGAATACCCTCCCAGAGCTGTTGCTTAGATGTGAACTGCCTCCCGCCATCATAGACACTCCTTTTAATGATGCTCCAAAGGTTCTGAATGGGGTAGAGGTCAGGGGAGCATGGGGGTCACACCATAAGTTTGTCCCCTTTTATGCCCATATCAGCCAGAGATGCAGATGTTTTATGTGCAGCATGAGATGGTGCATTATCATGCAGAAAAATGATCTTGCTGTGAAATACACGGTTCTTCTTCTTGAACCATGGCAGGAAGTGCTGTTTGAGAAAATCCACATACATTATGGAGTTCATCTTTAGTGCCTTCAGGGATCCTAAAGGGGCCGACAATCTCTCTCCCCATGATTCCAGCCCAAAACATTACTCCACCTCCTCCTTGTTGGCGCTGTAGCCGTGTTTGCGTGGGGTGTCCATCAACCAGCCATCCTCCACTCCATTCATCTGGACCATTGAGCGCTGCACGGCACTCATCCGTGAACAAAACAGTTTTGAAATCAGTCTTCATGTAATGTTTGGCCCACTGGAGCCGTTTCTGCTTGTGAGAAGTGGATAGAGGAGGTCGACAGGATGGCGTATGCACAGCTGCAAACCTCTGAAGGACCCTGCATCTTGTTGTTCGGGGGACGTTGGAGGCACAAGCAGCTTCAAAAACTTGTCTGCTGCTATGACAAGGCTTTTTTGCCGCTGCTCTTTCAACCTGACGTAATTGCCTGTAGGAAAGAGTCCTCAATTTGCCCTTATCAGCACGCACACGTGTGTACTGTGAATCAGCTACATACTTCTTGATTGCCAAGACACTTCATCCTGATCATCGCACAATGTTGATTGTAGTCATGCCTTGACCTAAACACTCCACAATTTGTTGCTTCTCAGCAGCCGACACATCCTTTTTCTTTCCCATTTTGGCAGAAAATGTAGGCTGCTTAATAATGTGAGAGAGCCTTCTTAAGTAGTCTTGCCTTTCATTGGACACACCTGCCAAACTAATTAGCACAGGTGTCTGCAATTGCTTACAGTGATATAAAGAGCCCTGACACACATCACCATCAATGAGTTTAACTGACAAACAAACAAATTCTTCCCTTATCACTCCTAAACACTTTTTGCATAATAATTTGGAACGCGGTGTACATGTGCTTTTCCACAAAACACCAGTGGTTCACGTAGTGAATCTTACAGTTCTAACTTGCCAACCGTGGTCTGTATGGAATTGTTCAATAAAGGGCCCAAAATTAAGATAACATAGATGGGAGAGGTCTCTATGAATAGGAATTCCTAAGTATTTGATACCCTGTGAGGGCCAGGCAAAGGGAAAGTTGGACTGGATGGAATCCTATATGGATTTAGGGAGGGAGACATCGAGGGCCTCAGACTTCGCTGCATTGATTTTAAAATTTTACCATGTAACAAAGTGATCTATTTCAGCCATAACAGCAGGGATGGATATATGTGATTGAGTGATATATACTAGGACATCATCAGCAAATAGAGAGCACTTGTACTCGGTGCCTCCCACCTCAATCCACCTAATATTGGGGTTATGGCGAATTGATGAGAGCAGGTGCTCCGTCACTAGGATGTATAAGAGAGGGGACAGAGGACATCCCTGCCTTGTCCCATTGGTGATTGTGAAAGGTGATGAAAATGTTCTGACGCACCCCCTGGGCCTTGGGACACCCGGAGCCGGACCCTTTTTGGTGGATGCTGGTGGTTGTAGTCTTCGTGGCGGCGATCCGGTTCCGTGGCTCAGGGCGGTCAAACCAGTGGCGGAACTATTTATGTGGTTTTGATGTTTAAATGTCCGACTACGCCACCGGTGGATTGCGGTCAGAGTGAACCGCCGCTACAGGGCAGACCGCTAAGGCTGGTGTTGTGGGTGCAGCAGAGCGTAGCATAACTCCCCACGGGAGGAGTATAGCCTCAGGGCAGTGTATGCGGAGGATGGGGGTGATGGTGCAGGGCAGCAGCAGTAACGACACGGAGTCAGTGATGCAGTTCAGGGCCTTTACTCACAGTTCTTATTATCCAGACCACGTCTGCAGGTAACGGCTGCCCACGTCGTACTGTGCTCACCAGGTGAGGGGCTCAGACAACTCCCAGATAACTTTGGAGCGCTTCACAGGACCCCCTTTGTGTGTCCTTTGTCTGGCCTTTCTTACCAATACTTCTGTCCGGCTGCCTCGGGCCTCCTCTTGGTAAACTTGGCGCCAGTTTTCCTGACCCTATGTGGTGCCTTCCTAGCGGGTGGAGCAAGGGGCTGCGCCACATAAAATGTCAGAGCCTCCGGTTTCTAGCTGAGGGTCGTTTCCTGCCTCCACTAGTTCGGGGACCGGTCTCCCCCTTTGGCCTGACCCCTCCACGCAGGTGGATTCGGGCGTGCGGTGGCGACTCGCCCGTCCGCACCCCTGGGATCCCTTCATTCCTCGTTCCTGGAGCCTTCTCCGCTCCTCTTCCTTCCTTCTCCCTCTTGCAGGCCTGGGCCTCTGTTACTAGGCCCGCCTCCGGAGCAGAGCTCATGCAGAGCCCCTGCTCCCTGCCACTTCTGCTCAGACTTCTCTGCACTGAACTAAGATGGTGCCCACCTTTTATACTCCCTTCTCAATGCACCCAGGAACTGCTTCCTCCCTGCTCCTGCACTGCAGGGTTCCCCTTCCTCAGTGTTCCCTCCCCCCACTCCAGCCAGGGACAGGGACTGTCGTGCCCATCTCAGGGGCATATTGGTCGCCCTGCCCCACGGCAATGTGGTGTAATGCATGCAGGTGTCGGGTCCTGATCCACACTCCATCCTTATCTGAGAGTGAGATATCACACCTCTGGGTGAGGTGCAATACGTCTGTAGCAACCGAGCCCTCGGTGCTACAGTTCCATTTATCTTCAGCCTAGGTGATGTATTGTGATACAGGGCCGTGATTTTGGCTATAAAAGGGTCCCCTAGACCCCTACCCCAAGCTTTTTAAGAGAATCATATATGGCGTGCCAGGAGACTCTATGGAATGCTTTCTCAGCATCCAACGAGAGTATCTACTTACAAATTTTTAACTGCATCTAGCCCAGGAAATACTTTGTGCCTAGTAGCAGTGTCTGCTAGTCAGCGGATTATCCCGGCTGTTAAGCAAGCTACACCACCTGTAGTTTGGACACTTAATTTTTTCAAAGGAAATGCTTCGGGACCACGGGATACTCAGTGAAGAGCATCAGGAGGCACCCCAAGGCATAGGGGCTGGGACTGGCACTAGGATGCCTTGCGGTGGACAGCCGAGCTCGATCCTTATAAAAGCTTTTTAACTGCAGCAGCTTTAGTGGACGCTACTGGAGCTGGAATTACGCGGCTGCTGGCATAAGACTTGCCCTCCAATAGATCCTTGTAAATGGATTTAAAGTGTATTCATTCAAATTAGAGGGACAATTTAAATTAAAAAGCTTAGAGCTGCCTCCACCACAGGGGGGCTCTCTCTACCCACCAGCGGACAGGCACCAGTATTGGGAGAGGGGGGCTGGCCGTCAGGGTTCACCGCGGCTCTGGCACAAACCCGGCGACACGGAGGTGGCACGGGCAGGAGCGTACTGGCCGTCTCGGCTTCTCACTTTTTGGATTTTAGAAGGGCATGACATGCCTATATCTGTGTCTCCCCCTCCTTTTACTCCTCCACCTCTTTTCTTTTCGCATGACTATATGTACTTGTCACTTTTCCATGTGTTAGTTGTGTCTTCTGAGCAGTTTGTCAGCTTTTGGACACCTTTGAAGGTGTTTTCTATGTGTTTCTATGTGTTTTTGTTTGCCTGCCATTGGTTTTAACGGTGTTCGAAGGTGTTCGACGAACAGTTCGACGAACAGTTCGGCGAACACACGGGTGTTCGACGAACCGAACCGAACTCGAACACTACGGGGGTGGCTCAACACTACTCAACACTAATCAACACCCTATATAAGGTGTGCTTAATTATTAGGCAACTTCCTTTCCTTTGGCAAAATGGGTCAGAAGAGAGTTTTGACGGGCTCTGAAAAGTCCAAAATTGTGAGATGTCTTGCAGAGGGATGCAGCAGTCTTGAAATTTCCAAACTTTTGAAGCGTGATCACCGAACAATCAAGCGTTTCATGAAAAAGAGCCAACAAGGTCGCAAGAAGCGTGTTGGCCAAAAAAGGCACAAAATAACTGCCCATGAATTGAGGAAAATCAAGCGTGAAGCTGCCAAGATGCCATTCACCACCAGTTTTGCCATATTTCAGAGCTGCAACGTTACTGGAGTATCAAAAAGAACAAGGTGTGCAATACTCAGGGACATGGCCAAGGTAAGGAAGGCTGAAAAACGGCCACCTTTGAACAAGAAACATAAGATAAAACTTCAAGAATGGTTCAAGAAATATCTTAAGACTGAATTTTTCAAAGGTTTTATGGACTGATGAAATGAGAGTGACTCGTGATGGGCCAGAGGCTGGATCAGTAAAGGACAGAGAGCTCCACTCCGACTCAGAAGCCAGCAAGGTGGAGATGGGGTACTGGTATGAGCTGGTATCATCAAAGATGAACTTGTGGGACCTTTTCAGGTTGAGGATGGAGTGAAGCTCAACTCCCAGACCTACTGCCAGTTTCTGGAAGACAACTTCTTCAAGCAGTGATACAGGAAGAAGTCAGTATCGTTCAAGAAAAACATGATTTTCATGCAGGACAATGCGCCATCACATGCATCCAGCTACTCCACAGCGTGGCTGGCCAGTAAAGGTCTAAAAGATCTGAACCCTATAGAGAACCTATGGTCCATCATAAAATGTGAGATCTACAGGGAGGGAAAACAGTACACCTCTCGGAACAGTGTCTGGGAGGCTGTGGTGGCTGCTGCACGCAATGTTGATCGAAAACAGATCAAGCAACTGACAGAATCTATGGATGGAAGGCTGTTGAGTGTCATCATAAAGAAAGGTGGCTATATTGATCACTAATTATTTTGGTTTTTGTTTTGCAAGGCAGAAATGTTTATTTCTAAATTTTGTGCACTGATATTGGTTTACCTGGTGAAAATAAACAAGTGAGATGGGATTATATTTGTTTTTTATTAAGTTGCCTAATAATTCGGGACAGTAATAGCTACCTGCACAAATAGATATCCTCCTAAGATAGCCAAATCTAAAAAAAAAACACTCCAACTTCCAAAAATATTAAGCTTGAATATTTATGAGTCTTTTGGGTTGACTGAGAACATACTTGTTGATCAATAATAAAAATAATCCTGTAAAATACAACTTGCCTAATAATTCGGCACACAGTGTACAGCTGTGACAGTACACACATGAAAAATACATCATAATAGGGTGGGCCGTGGCTGGGACTGTTCAATAGAGATGAGCCAATGAAGCAAAATTTGAATTCGTCTGTTTGCATGTTTTTTTTAAAGGGAAATTCAAATTTAATGTCCCTTATTATGGTTTGGGGTCTCTCCAGACCCAAGAGCATAATAAATGCAATATGTAAAATAAATAGCTATACTCACTCTCTGCTCACCTATTGGGCTCCTTCTCTACTCACCAGCATTTGTCCAATCTTTACCGCATTGTCTGATCCCCTGCTGCTCTCATTAGAATCTTCGGTACTCTCTCACTGTGCCAGATTTATAGGTGTCATGGCTCCGAGGGGTTCTGCACAGATGCATGGGAGGTCAATGGCGTCACAACATCCGGTGTGACCTTCCACGCACCTGTGCAGAACCATCCCGGGTGTCATGACATCCAGAAGACTGGCCTAGTGGGAGAGGACTGAAGTTTCCAACGCAAGTGACTGGAGATCAGAAGAAGCTGCTTGGATTGGTGATGAATAGCAGAGGGGATGAAGAAGAGAGAGTTGAGGTGAGAATAATGATTTTTTTTTCTTTATTAACCTTTTGATGGGTAATTATGGTTCAGAAAAATGGCAGCCAGTGAATTACAAAAAAATGCAATTTGACAAATAGGTAGAGACTCACTGCAGAACACTTTAGAGCATCACAGGGCCATGTCTCTTAGTCTCAAACTAACTGAGGCTAAGATGTCTTAGCTCAAAAGGTCTATAGTGCAAATATCTTATGTACAAAATTGACCTTAAGGTACAGTCACACTTAGCGACGCTACAGCGATCCCGACAACGATACGACCTGACAGGGATCGTTGCTTCATCGCTATGTGGTCGCTGGTGAGATGTCAAACAGTCAGATCTTCCCAACGACGCAGCAACGATGCAGTGACCCGTAGCGACCTGTATAACGATACACGCCTATGTGTTTCTGTGTCTGAGTCGCCAACGAGGTCATTGGTAAGGTGTCAAACACACCGATGCATGCTACCCAGTGGGACCTTAACGATCAAAAAAAGGTCCAGGCCATTCCGACATGACCAGCGATCTCACAGCAGGGGCCTGTTTGCTGCTACGTGTCAAACGTAGCGAGATCGCTACTGAGGTCGCTGTTGCGTCACAAAACTTGTGACTCAGCAGCGATCTCTCTAGCGATCTCGCTTAGTGTGACGGGGCCTTTTGTTCCACATGAGAGCTGCATTCCACAAGTGACCCAGAGAGGACCCTGGGCACAGTATTACATGGGCACTGATTGGTTCTTTTTCACAATAAATTTCAGAACAGGCTGCTACTATAGTGCCTAGCAGCATACTCAATAACATTTTCATCAGGAGCACAAGGGTCAGTGATGATCTGACCAATGGATCTCAACAAAATGAGAATATTGTTAACAACCGCTAGTGCTGCTTATTGCATATCATTTAGAACAACTATGTAGAAGAAGGCCTAGGGTTTGGCTCCCAGACCAGAAAGCTGGGGCCCAACAAGTGGATAGCTGTGTACAGGTACAGAGTTAAAAAAGAATCACACCTCAGGGGCATGGTCTATGCACCACTGTCACATGCCACAGTCATGATCCGGGTGCAAACTGCAATTACGCAATTGACCGAGAGAGAATTTTTCCAAAATGGGTGACTACCGGTTAAACTGGGTAAGTTGACATATCTGAATAAGCAGCATTAATAATTTCTATTTCTTAGGGTTACAGATTGTCTGTGGGGAAACCTAGCAGCAAATTTTCCTCTATTGCACCACCACAGGGATATTGAAATATTACACATATTATTTGTAGCAAAATTAAAGAACTTTCTCTTTATTGCTGGGTTCTCCAGAGAAAAGGGGCAATCTTTGTCATATATCTTATTAAAATTAATGTTTAAACAACAAAACTTATGATGCTAAAACACAAAAAAGTAAAAAAAAATCTGCATATTTTTCAATTTATTACTCTATTTCCCTTCCTTATTGTAGAAATAAAGGTACTATGGTGTGCCTCAAACACATGCCTCCACCATGCTTCACTGTGGTTATGATGTTCTTTTGGTGCGCAGTGTTGGCTTTGCATTAAACACACCTTTTGGAATTATAGCCAAAATGTTCAACCCTGGTCTTATCAGACTATAACATGCTTTCCCACTTGCTTTTGGCGGACTTGATGTAAGTTTTAGCAAAACATATATGAGTTTGGATGTTTTTATTTGTAGGAAAAGGCTTCTCCCTTGCCACCCTACCTCAGAGGCCAGACATACTAGGAATACAAGAGATTGTTGTCACATGCAGTACACAACCAGTACTTGCCAGAAATTCCTGAAGTTCCTTTATTCTTTATTGTTGCTCTAGGGCTCTTGGCAGCCTTTCGAACCAATATTCTTTTGATCTTTTCTTTAGTTTTTGAGGAATGTTCAGTTTTAAATATTTTCACTCTTTTGCCAAATTATAGCTACTTTTTGATGACCTTCTTCACAGTGTTCAATGGAATATCTAATGCAGTGGCGTACCGCTAATGGCGGCAGGCCACGCCACTGCTATGGGGCCCGTGACCAAAAGGGGGCCCGTGAGCTGGGAGGGCCCCAAACAGTGTGGGAACCAGGAGGATAGGTGAGTACTGGGGGGGAGGGAGGTTGCGGCAGCGGAGGAGCGGGTTGCGGCGGCGGAGGAGCGGAGCACACACAGTAGCCACTGCTGCAGCTACCTCGTGTGCCTTCTCCTAAAGGGACATGAATATTCCCTCTTCTCTACTCCCATGGGCGTGGAGAAGAGGGAATATTCATTCTCTTTAGTAGTGGCCAAGGAGGAGAGCTGAGCCCCAGCTCCTGCTGTCAGTGCCCGCTGCTAAAGAGAAAGCATATTCACGCTTCTTCACGCCCATAGTCCCGGCATGGAGAAGCGTGAATGTGCCGGCAGCAGCAGCTCACCTCGGGATCTGAGAATGCGGGTTGCTCAGATGCCGACATGAACTGCAGCAGACAGGACGCAGCGCTGGAGGAGAGGTGAGGAAGGAAGGTGAGTATAAGTGTTTATTATTTTATGTGTGCAGTGATTGGGGCCATACATAGTAGGATTGGGGAATGAGGAGGCCACACATACCAGGATTGAGGTATGAGGAGGCCACACATACCAGGATTGAGGGATGAGGAGGCCACACATACCAGGATTGAGGGATGAGGAGGCCACACATACCAGGATTGGGGGGGGGATTGGGGAGGCCACACATACCAGAATTGGGGAGGCCACACACACCAGGATTGGGGGGGATTGGGGAGGCCACACACACCAGGATTGGGGGGGGATTGGGGAGGCCACACATACCAGGATTGGGGAGGGGGATTGGGGAGGCCACACATACCAGGATTTGGGAGGCCACATATACCAGGATAGGGGGGGATTGGGGAGGCCACACATACCAGGATTGGGGGATTGGGGAGGCCACACATACCAGGATTGGGCGACTGGGAAGGCCACACATACCAGGATTGAGGGATGAGGAGGCCACACATACCAGGATTGGGGGGATTGGGGAGGCCACACATACCAGGATTGGGGGGATTGGGGAGGCCACACATGGGAGGATTGGGGAGGCCACACATACCATGATTGGGGGGGTTGGGAAGCCACACATACCAGGATTCGGGGGGGATTGGGGAGGCCACACATACCAGGATTTGGGGGGATTGGGAAGGCCACACATACCAGGATTAGGGAGGGGGATTGGGGAGGCCACACATACCAGGATTGGGGAGGGGGATTGGGGAGGCCACACATACCAGGATTGGGGAGGCCACACATACCAGGATTGCGGGGTATTGGGGAGGCCACACATTCCAGGATTGGGGGGGATTAGGGAGGCCACATATACCAGGATCGGGGGGGATTGGGGAGGCCACACATACCAGGATTGGGGGATTGGGGAGGCCACACATACCAGGATTGGGGGCCTGGGAAGGCCACACATACTAGGATTGGGGAGGCCACACATACCAGGATTGGGAGGCTGGGAAGGTCACACATACCAGGATTTGGGGATTGTGGAGGCCACACATACCAGGATTGGGAGACTGGGAAGGCCACACATACCAGAATTGGGGGATTGGGGAGGCCACACTTACCAGGATTGGGGGATTGGGGAGGCCACACATACCAGTGTTGGGGAGGCCGCAAATACTAGGATTGGGGGATGAGGGGGTGCCACACATACCAGGATGGGGAAATTTACCAATAGCTGCTGCATTTCTCACCCTAGGCTTATATTCATGTCAATACGTTTTCCCAGTTTTTTTGAGGTAAAATTAGGGGCCTCGGCTTATACTCGGGTCGCCTTATTTAAAATATATGGTATTTTAAAATCAGTGAATATGTGGTGCCTATAATACTGCAGGACTGTGGGGTGCATTATACTATATGGGGGCTGCATTTTACCCTATGGGGTGTGTAATATACTGTATGGAGACAATGGGCAGTGCATTTTATTCTATGGAGGACCATGGGAAGTTCATTATACTATATGGAGGATTATGGGGAGCGCATTATACTATATGGAGGATTATGGGGGGGCGCATTAGACTATATGGAAGATTATCGGTGGTGTATTATACTCTATGGAAGCCTGTGGAGCCATTATAATATTTTGAGGGCTATGTGGGGGGCCATTATACTGTATGAAAGCAATTATATAGTGTGAAGGGTTGTGTGGGGTCCATTATACTGTTTGGAGGGCTCGTGCGGGCCATTATACTGTATGTAGGCACATTATACTGTATGGAGAGTTTTGGGGGTCACAGTTGGGGGATCATACTGTGTTGGGGTCACCATACTTTGCCTTGGGAGTTGAAGTTGGATACAATAGGGTCATTATACTGTGCATGTGGAGGCTAATGTGGAGGAATGCACCATGGGTGTATCATACTGTGTTTGGGGGGCACTTTTGTTGGAATCACACTTTATGGGGAAATGAAAGAGGAATCTAGGACTTCAGCAGGAGGAAAATTACTGTGTAAATGCTGCAAAGTTGTGAGATCTGCTCTTCTGTGACACAGACAAATATTTATTTATTTTTTGTGGGGGAGGGCCCAATTAAAACTTCTGCTATGGGGCCCCATGATTCCTATGTACGTCCCTGATCTAATGCCTTGGAATTTTTTGTACCCTTCTCCTGACAGTTAACTTTCAACAATGAGATCCCATTGCTATGTTGTAAGCTGTTTACAGATCATGGCTTTTGCTGAAAAATATAACTAAGAAAATGTCAGGAAAATCCTGCTAGAACAGTTAAACTTTACATGAGGTTAATAAGAATCACTGTAAATAATGGCAGCTGTGTACTCATTACTATGTAATATGAGTTTAAATGCGAAAACTGAACAGAACTAAATGTTTATAAAAGTGTACTAGATGGTGGCCCGATTCTAATGCATCGGGTAATCTAGAATATGCATGCGGCTGACCGGGCGCGACTAAGCAGCGAAGCAGTGTTTAAATGGGTTGTGCACTACTTTTAATTAACTTCCCAATGCATCCCCTCTGTGCCCCTAATGAATTTTGTCATTACGTCATGTTGTCAATCCTGCTTGTGACAACATCGCTGACAGCGCACAGCCAGCACGTAATTCTCCCGCCAGCAGCCGGATATCTTGCTTCCGTTTACATCACGACTATTTGTGGTTGCAGCCAGGGGTCTGCTGTTCCGCGCACCACAGTGAATGAGGGGCTGTGGGTGGGGTTATCCCTCATCGTGTCACATCCAGCATCCACAGCGCGGTCTGTCAATGTTTGTATGGCTCTGTCATTCCTCTAATCCTGGTTTGTATGGCTGACTTATTTTGGATTGTATGCCTTCCTCATCTTAGCTTGTATGGCCTGCATATCCTGGTATTGTATGACCTACTCATTCCCCCATCTCTACAGCACAGTTAAAAAACTAAACCCTAATCCTCACCTTGTTTCCTTTTCTCTGCTCCAGCGCTGTCTGTCCTGTTTTCAGCAGCTCCTCGCAGGATGTGAGGCACAGCACGCGCTCTCAGATACTGCCGTGATTAGCTGCTGTCTGTAGATTCGCTGCTTTCCACTCCGGGACTAAGTGCGTGGAGAGGCACAAATCTGCATTCACTTTAGTAGCACATGCTGCAGATGTCGCTATGAAGATTTAACAATAATACAATGAATACACAAAATAATACTTTATTAACTATTATTGGTTATAGAACTTAATACAACTGAACAAAATTATTAAACAGATGATCAAAATATATAAACTATTCCATGAATATGTAACAATATTTTACAATAAATCATCGGACAAAAGAAGTACGACCCTAGAATATATTTATTAACAACATCAACCTAAAATATTTTTGTACACAACATTTTTGGTGAATACTTTTGGACTATCTGTAAGCAACTTTCCTTGTAAATGGGTATCCAAAACTTGCACCTTGACATTGGATCTCATTTTAACTCTTGAAAATGCAACATAGAGTTGTCTATGACCAAAAACGGGCTCCGGTAAATATATGCCAACACGGTGTAGAGTTTGACCTTGTGACTTGTTTATTGTCATGGCAAATGCTGGTTTTACTGGAAACTGTCGACGTCGAAGCCTAAATGGAAGACCGGTGTCTGAAGGGCATAAATCAATGCGTGGAATGAACACATCGTCTCCTTTTGCAGATCCAGTGATGACTGTTGCTTGAATTATGTGGGAATGGAGTCCAGTAACAATAAGGCGAGTTCCATTACATAGACCATTTCTTGTATTTAGATTCCGAAGCAACATTACGATTGCTCCAACTTTAAGTTGTAGTCTGTGGGATGGCATTCCTGATGGCGTAACACTATTTAAAAATTCAACTGGATAATGCTATCGTTCATCTTCATTGTCGACATCCACCGAATCATCACTTTTGTACAATTTATACTCTCCAGGCATTCTATCCATCACACGGGAATTTAGCAGAGCTACGTCATCGTTCTTGGGACAGAGAATTGCATAGGAAGAGGCCCTCTCAACACTGCTTTGGTCGTTCACATCTATTTTAACGCGTTGTCTAAAAACATCACTTACGATGCAGTAAGTGCACAACATGTCTTCTGGTATTTCAATAATGTCTTCTCCAAGGTTATATTCATTGCTAAGTTCACCATTACCAAGTTTAAGAAGCCAGTTGCTGTATTCTGGGTCAGAAGATCGCATGTTGTTAATTAGTTGTAGTTTATTAAACTCTTTCCAAAGGTCTGACATTTTTAAGGTTGACTCGATAATATTTGTTCTTGTTCCATTCGGTACAACTGGAAGGCATTGCCTAAAATCTCCGCCAAGGACAAAAACTTTACCTCCAAAAGGAATTTCATTTTTTTCAGCAATATTTGTAGTCATAACTTCACGCAGAAGTCTGTCAATTAAGCTCAAAGCATATTTGGGTGCCATGGTGCACTCATCAAGTATCAAAAGATTTGCACTGTTCAACTGTTTTTCTGCAAATGTGTCTTGTTTGATTCTGGAAACGGAGATTTCATTGACCGGAACTGGTATCCCAAAGAGTGAATGCATAGTGCGACCTCCTCTTAAAAGGTTTGCTGCAATACCTGTTGTAGCCGATGGCAATACGACTTTTCCTAACCCTCTAACGTGATGCATTAAAACTTCAATAGAGGTATGTTTTACCGCTGCCTCCAGGACCGTCAATAAAGAAACATTTTGGCGTTGGATCGGCTTGGTTTTCTACAGCGCTCACAATAGTGACATATGCAATCCGTTGTTCTTGATTTAAGGAGTTTTTCTTCTCTGTTGCCAACAATAATTCATAAGCTTCGTCATAGTCTTGAATCTGTGCAACTTGACTTGCAGGCTGTGGCAAATTAAAGTCTGAAAACGTTTTTCCATGCAGTAGTAGGATATTTTGGACATCTTGCATGGCATAAGATTCGCAATTGTGACAATTTCCACTTTTGTTGTGAAGACGTAAGCAGTAATCTTCAATTATATGTTCTTTGAAATTTTTCCAAAGTTGAGCCGGATTTGTAGGCGGTCCAAAGACACAAATGTAGGAAAAAATTCACGAAGTTTCTTAGGCATATGTAGGGTAACTGTGTCTTCTAAAGTAAGTGTCCACATAGTATCATCCAATAGAAGTCCTAAAGCCAAAGCTGCAGCTTTAAATGTATTGTGCAATACTCCATTTACTGTTTTCAAATCTTCGTAACTTCTAGCTCCTTTGACATGCAGTAGTAACAGCCGAAGGCAATATCTTTCTTGATCCTTGACACTAACAGTATACATGCATCCAATTATTCTGCTAAGTCCTCGTTGTCTTGGCTTCCAATTTTTATTCCAAACGTAATGCTCTGGAATCTCTCGATACAAATACTGCCTTGCGTTTTCGTCACGTTGGTTCAGCAAAAACCATTCCATTAATGTTGACGTTGTGCTTAAATTATTGGAGACATCTTCGACTTCAGCATTTTCAAAGAAATAAAGCTGCTGTTGATTTGGTAAATGAATAGCTAAACGTATAATGGCATGGGACTGTGAATGCATTGGAAATGCAAATATTCTCCAAGCAGCTTCTGAAGCACTGACATATCTTGAGTCAACAAACCATGATGATTCATCGTGATTGACTGTTTTTTGTTGTATTTCGACGTTAGCTTTGTCATGCCCCTTGTAGATGTACTTGAAAAGATATTTAACACTTTTTATTGAAGCGCAGATTTCAACGTTGATGTGACAGTTGTAGCATTTTAATAAGTACGGGTTGTATGGAACTATCCATGAGTTATTTATAATCTTTTTGTTGTGTACAATGTTATCAATCAGTTGTCTCCGGTAGGATGGGTAGCCGTCCAAATCTTTAACAATGTGCTGTTTCAACTGCTTTGGAAACCCTTTTGTACACTTTCCGTTTTCCATGCATGGACTTTTTGGATTTGCTACACCACATGGGCCATGAACCATATTACAGATTACAATATTATACTATTCAGGATACTTTTCTTGGTTAGGAATTTCAGCCCACACTATGTTGTCAATTTCGTCCTCCGTGCGAAACTTGGAATCCGCGTCTAAAATAATTAGTAAATGCGCATGTGGGAGACCTCGTTTCTGAAACTCTATGACGTGTACCATTGCTACGACTGTTCCAAAAAGGCCTTTTTTGATGTCTTTATAAAGGCTGCTGAGTTTTAGTCGAAATACATGCCCAACTAAGTCCGGCCTGTGTTCAACTTGCTGCCAGGGCTGTAGATTTTCTGTCATTTCCGGCCATTTAGGATTACAGGTCATTGTTAAAAAAAAGTCAGGTCTTCCATACTTTGTTACTATTGCCATTGCATCTTGATAACGCTGTTGCATGTTGCGGGGGCTACCTTCAAAGGATGACGGGAGGATTACTGTTTTTCCAATTGGAATTCCTTTTTGAATGGATTGTTTTTGCAAATGTTCTTGAAGAACGCAGTAGCCTTCAACTTTAAGTTGTTTTTGGTTCCTTCGTATGAAATTGAGCCGATTTGCTTCAATTTTAACGTATGCGTCTACTAAGTACTGTTGTGTCAGTTTCCCACCGTTTAAAATAGGATTGAAGTAATTTCGCACAGACAGAAGAAAACTGTAGTACTGTAGTTGTGTAATTCTTCTTGAAGTTCCTAAATGTATGGCAATTAGGTTCATCCGTTCTGCATTACACTTTTCATTTTCTTTTCGGTTCATCCTTTGTTCTGTAGCCTCATTTGGATCAAAGATGTATAATTGTGCAAATGTTGGTGGTTGTCCTAGTTCTGGGTGAAGTGTTCCAGTGCGGTGGTAGATCTGGCCATGAATTTTAAAACAATATGGTCCGAATCCAGGGGGCGGTGCAATGTTGGCACCAAATGAAGCAAACGCATGAGAACTGTTGATATTTCTGATATTTTCCATAAAATTTCTACTGTGTTCATGCATTCCTTTCATCAACTGCTCAAACAGATCTGAGTAGTGACATCTTGGTAGCATCACTTTTCCTTTTTGGCAGCATTGAGTAAACTGATTGTCAGATTGTTTTTCCTCGATACAATTCATAGATTTGCATTTTGAACAAACTACATTCATCTTCCCACAGTAGTGTTGAATAATTATAGTTTCATTGTCTGTTACGTAACGTGCAAGTTGTTGAATGTTCTGCTGGGTTTGCCTTAGTTGGTAGAGCATTCGTTTTTGATAAATTTGTCGATCGTGTTGTTCTCGGTTTGTCCTGGATTCTGGAGATTCATTCAGACGACATTGTCTATGGGATTCCGCATCGTCTTCCTGTCTAGCCGCAGTGTGTTGCGGTGTTTCCCGTTCCCGACGTTGTCTGTGAGATTCCACATCCTGTGCTTGTCTGGCGGCAGTGTCTTGTGGTGTCTCCTGTTTCCGACGTTGTCTGTGAGATTCCGCATCCTGGGCTTGTCTGGTGACAGTGTGTTGTGGTGTCTCTTGTTCCCGGCATTTTTGTTGAGATTCCGCATCCTGGGCTTGTCTGACGGCAGTGTGTTGTGGTGTCTCTTGTTCCCGACGTTGTCTGTGACGTTCGGCATCCTGGGCTTGTCTGGTGACAGTGTGTTGCGGTGTCTCTTGTTTCCGACATTTTCTGTGAGATTCCACATCCTGGGCTTGTCTGCCGGCAGTGTGTTGTGGTGTCTCCTGGTCCCGAAGTTTTCTGTGAGCTTCCGCATCCTGGGCTTGTCTGCCGGCAGTGTGTCGTGGTGTCTCCTGTTGCCAAATTTTTCTGTGAGCTTCCGCATCCTGTGCTTGTCTGGCAGCAGTGTGTGGTGTTGTCTCTTGCTTCCGAATTTTTCTGTGAGCTTCCGCATCCTGGGCTTGTCTGCTGGCAGTGTGTTGTGGTGTCTCCTGTTCCCGGCATTTTTGGTGAGATTCTGCATCCTGGGCTTGTCTGGCGGCAGTGTGTTGTGGTGTGTCCTGCTCCCGTCGTTTTTTGCGATATTCTGCATCCTTGGCTTGTCTGGCGGCAGTGTGTTGCGATGGCTACTGTTCCCGGCATTTTTGTTGAGATTCTGCATCGTGGGCTTGTCTGGCAGCAGGGTGTTGCGGTGTCTCCAGTTTCCGGCATTTTTGGTGAGATACCGCATCCTGGGCTTGTCTGGCGGCAGTGTGTTGCGGTGTGTCCTGTTCCCGGCGTTTTTGGTGAGATTCTGCATCCTGGGCTTGTCTGGCGGCAGTGTGTTGCGGTGTCTCCTGTTCCCGGCGGTTTTTGTGAGATTCGGCATCCTGGGCTTGTCTGGCGGCAGTGTGTTGCGGTGTCTCCTGTTCCCGACGTTTTTTGTGAGCTTCCGAATCCTGGGCTTGTCTGGCGGCAGTATGTTGTGGTGTCTGTTGTCTCAACGTTGTCGTTGTCTTGCTGCTTCTGCAGCTTTTCGGTCTTCCTCCGTGGCGTATTTTCGCTTACGACCCATTATAAAACAGGAAACGTAAAGAAGTATGTCTTCAGCGCGCTGTCACTGGCAGAACGTGTTCAGTAAACCTGACAGAAGTCCCTCGCACAGTGTGACTGAAGTCCCTCGCACAGTGTGAGTGAAGTCCCTTGCACAGTGTGACAGAAGTCCCTCGCACAGTGTGACAGAAGTCCTTCGCACAGTCTGACTGAAGTCCCTCGCACAGTGTGACTGAGAAAACCTGCTCAGTACGTTATGAGCATTTTGTGAGTCACATGACCACATGGGCGGAGTTAGCCG
The DNA here is from genome assembly GCF_046119375.1 of Phyllobates terribilis. Taxonomy (NCBI): domain Eukaryota; kingdom Metazoa; phylum Chordata; class Amphibia; order Anura; family Dendrobatidae; genus Phyllobates; species Phyllobates terribilis. Next base: position 208,604,489 of record NW_027362769.1, on the reverse strand, counting down.
TGCTATCTCCCGAAGGTGGCGTAGATATTTGAAATGTTGCGGTAATTGGCCGGAGAGCGTTTTTAAATTTGGCGCGAAAATCTGTGATTGGTTGCGGGCGGCGTCCGCGACCAATCATAGAAGCGGGTTTTAAATCTTGCGCGCCGTGTTACTAAGCAGCGAACAGTGTGTTTGAATTCAGCGTTAAAATTTCTGATTGGTCGCGTCAGGAGGGCGCGACCAATCAGCGTATCGTATTGGTGAGTACCGGGGAGCGGCTGCCTGTGCGGCTACTTCTGCTGCGAGAAGCCGGGAGATGAGCGACTGCTCGCAGCAGAAGTATCCGGAGCCGCAGCGCCGCTCCCCGGTCCTCCCTTCACACCCTAGCCGCATGGATGTCAGCGCCGCTCCCCGGTCCTCCCTTCCGCATGGATGTCAGCGGCGCTGCCTGTGCGGCTACTTCTGCTCCGAGAACCCGGGACATGAGCGGGCACTCGCAGCAGAAGTATCCGGACCCGCAGCGCCGCTCCCTGGTCCTCCCTTGACACCCTAGCCGCTGACATACAAAAGGTCCTGACATTTTTGTTCAAAATCGCTGATTGGTCGCCGGTGCTGCCCGCGACCAATCACCGATTTGGGCGCCACATTTAAATATCATCCGCGACCAATCACCGATCTTGGCTCCACATTTAAACACCGCTGTGCTGATTGGTCGCCGACGCAGGGCGCGACCAATCACCGATTTTGGCGCCACATTTAAATAGCGTCCGCGACCAATCAGCACAGCGGTGTTTAAATGTGTAGCCAAGATCGGTGATTGGTCGCGGCCGATATTTAAATGTGGCGCCCAAATCGGTGATTGGTCGCAGGCAGCGTCCACGACGAATCAGCACAGTAGTGTTTAACTTTTGCGGCAAGATCAGTGATTGGTCGCGGGCCAAGACCGCGACCAATCAACGATTTGTGCGGCACATTTAAATAGCGGCCGCGACCAATTGGATGTCAGCGCCGCTCCCTGGTCCTCCCTTTACACCCTAGCCGCATGGGTGTCAGCGACCAATCAGCACAGCGGTGTTTAAATGTGGCGCCAGCGACCAATCAGCGATTTTTAACACAAATGTCTGGACCTTTGTAACACCATGCGGATACTGTGGGGACATCAGCGGCTAGGGTGTCAAGAGAGGACCGGGGAGCGGCGTTGCGGGTCGGGATACTTCTGCTGCGAGCGCCCGCTCATGTCCCGGCTTCTCGCAGCGGAAGTGTCCGCACAGACAGCGCCGCTGACATCCATGCGGCTAGGGTGTGAAGGGAGGACCGGGGAGCGGCGCTGACATCCAATTGTTCGCGGCCGCTATTTAAATGTGCCGCACAAATCGTTGATTGGTCGCGGTCTTGGCCCGCGACCAATCAGTGATCTTGCCGCAAAAGTTAAACACTACTGTGCTGATTGGTCGCGGACTCTGCCCGCGACCAATCACCGATTTGGGCGCCACATTTAAATATCGACCGCGACCAATCACGGATCTTGGCTGCACATTCAAACACCGCTGTGCTGATTGGTCGCGGACGCTATTTAAATGTGGCGCCAACATCGGTGATTGGTCGCGCCCAGCGTCGGCGACCAATCAGCACAGCGGTGTTTAAATGTGTAACCAAGATCGGTGATTGGTTGCGGCCGATATTTAAATGAGGCGCCCAAATCGGTGATTTGTCGCTGCAGCGTCCGTGACCAATCAGCACAGTAGTGTTTAACTTTTGCGGCAAGACGAGTGATTGGTCGCGGGCAAGACCGCGACCATTCACCGATTTGTGCGGCACATTTAAATAGCGGCCGCGACCAATTGGATGTCAGCGCCGCTCCCCGGTCCTCCCTTCACACCCTAGCCGCATGGATGTCAGCGGCGCTGCCTGTGCGGATACTTCCGCTGCGAGAAGCAGGGACATGAGCGGGCGCTCGGAGCAGAAGTATCCCGACCCGCAGCGCCGCTCCCCGGTCCTCCCTTCCGCATGGAGGTCAGCGACGCCGGCGGTCCTTCCGCTGCTACCGGCCGGGAGATGAGCGCCTCGCGCCGGTCATCTCCCGGCTGCATCTCCGTCCCGCAGATGGGTCCGGCGGTCGAGGTCCTTCTGCTGGTACCGGCCGGGAGATGAGCACCTCGCACCGCTCATCTCCCCGCTGCATCGCCGCTGAGCTCCGTCCCGCAGATGAGCCGATAACGGCCGCCTTATTTTTCAGAAATCCCGCGTCGCTGATTGGCCGCTGCCGGACCAATGAGCGACGCGGGATTTCCAGGACAGACAGACAGACAGAAAGACAGACAGACAGACGGGATAAGACGATTATATATATAGATAGGGTAAAAAGCCCTTCTTGACTCCAAATGTAGTATTCAGACTAGTTCCCTGGATCAGTGACCCATCTCCAAAGTCTAGTACCCTTAAACTGTAATATATTTTTCAAGAATGGCATACAGACCCTGCTTGAGCTTCTTTAATGAATCAACCATTACAACATGTTGTGGCAGAGAGCTCCATAATCTCACTGCTCTTACAGTAAAAAATCATCATCTATGATGATGATTAAACCTTCCTGTCCCCCGATGTATTGGATGCCCCCTTGTTATTATTGCAGGCCTGTAGTTGCAGCTCTTCTTAAAGTAAAAGTCAAAAAGGACATCGCCATGTAGAACATAACAACACAACAAAAGCCAATGAATTTGTATAGGTGTCGAGTAGTGATGGGTGGACCCCTGGATGTTTGGGGCTGGCGTGGCGAGTTCGGACGAACATCTATTAAAAGTTCGGGTAACAGAGCAGTACTCGAACTCGGACTACATTCATACGAATGGGGGGACTCAACCATCTGTGGTTTCCCGAGCTGTCATCTGCGTGACAGCACAGGAAACAGGGTCTTTGATCGGCTGTAACATTGTTACCGCCGGTCAGAGCACTGCGGGGTCACGTTGTCAGATGTCAGCGTGAGCCTGCAGCTGTGACTGTGACCTGCAGTAAAAAGCTTACCCTGGGTCACAGGCATTGGCTGATGAGAGTACTCCTACTCCCATCAGCCTATGCCTGCTGTCACTGATAACAGCGAGAGCAGGCACCGCTGAAGGGAGTATTCATCAGCCGGCGCCTGTGCTCAAAGAAAAAAAAAGGTAAAATAAATAAATACATATTGAAATAGAAATAAAAAAGAAGATATACTCACCTTGCAATTAATCCCTGAAGCCCTTGTCCCCTATAAAAAATAAAGAAAACACCAAAATACTCACCTTAATGCCTTTTCCCTGGAGCCCATGTCAGCTGTAAGAAAGAAAAATAATAAACCACCATAATATTCATCTATCCGCCATATTCCATACTGCCCCATGACGATCTGATCACTTCTAGAGCAGTCACATCAGCAGATGTGAAAGCTCTACCCGGCAGTAGGCTACACACTGACAGGAGCGTAATCGCTCCAGTAGTGTGTAGCACTGAGCTGCCATGAAAGAGGTCACAGGAGTTCATCAGCTGAAGAGTTCCAGTGATCTCACCTACGGCACCCCCACTGCATGAGTGCGGAGTGCCGGACAGGCGCCAGGTGCTGAGTGCAGCTCATTTCATTGTAACCTGTTCTCCCTGAGATCAGCACGGCAAGGCGACAATGATAGGAGTTGTAGTCAGCACCAGCAGTGTACATTATGTATAAAATAAAGAATTTAATTCAAAAAACCGTGTGGGCCCATTATTCATCACCAGCAGAGGGAAAGCCGCCCGCTGGGGGCTGACATTACTAGCCAGTGCAAGGGTCCATTAGCCCAAAACATTCCCTTGCTATTAATATCAGCTCACAGCTGTTTGATTAGTGTTTTCTGACAAGTTTACAGGGGGACCCCAGAAAACAAATTGACGTGGGGTCTCCCTATAAATTGTAACCAGCAAAAGCTAAACAGACAGATGTGGGCTGATATTAATAGCCTAGAAAGGGGCAATTAGGCCCAAATGTTCCCTGGCTATTAATAACAGCTCACAGCTGTTTGATTAGCGTTTGCTAGCTAGTTTACAAATCTAAACCAGCAAAGGCTAACCAGACAGCTGTGGGCTGATATTAATAGCTAAAGAAGTGGTCATGGATACTAGCCCCCTCCGAGGCTAATAACATCAATCCTCAGCTGCCCCAGAAATGGAACATCAATAAAATGTGGAAAAACTGGCACTTAGCCTCGCTTTTCCCTGGTGTGGTGGCAAGTGGGGTAATAGGGTTGAGGTTCATGTCAGCTTTGTATTGGCAGCAGACATGAAGCCCAAGTTAGTAATGGAAGGCGTCTATAAGACTGTTATCAGTAACAGCAGGTGTAGACTGATGGGAGTAGTAGTACTCTCATCAGCCAATGCCTTTGACCTGCGGAAAGCTTTTTACTGCAGGACACAATAACAGCTGCGGGCTCATGCTAACATCTGACAGTGTGACCCTGCAGCACTCTGACCAGCGAGAACAATGTTACCCCTGATCAGAGACCCTGTTTCTACAGATGACAGCTTGGGAAACAGCTGGTGTTCGGGCTCTTGAACCCGAATCCGAACAGTAAGGCCATGGCCCCACTATCAGTATTTAGTCAGTATTCGGTCAGTATTTTTTCTCAGGAGTGGAAGCCAAAACCAGGAGTGGGTGATAAATGCAGAATTGGTGACTTGTTTCTATTATATCTTTTCTCTGATTGTTCCTCGTCTGGTTTTGGCTCCCACAACTGAGAAAAAATACTGACAGTATACTGGCCAAATACTGATAGTGGGTCCATGGCATAACACAGACTTCCCGAGGAAGTCCGTGTTCGGGGGCCACGCCCGAACACTAGGTGTTCGGTACAGACCTTGAAATTTACTGTTCAGGTTCGCCCATTTCTAATGTCGAGATACAATTTTCTGCACTGGGAATATCTATGTCATCTTAACTAGAGATGAGCGTTGTTCTACTCGAACTGTTCGCCAATCTCAAATTCGAGCTGTTTTGGGCGGTGTTCGAGCCGTTCGGCGAACACGAACGATTTGAGAAAAATTCGGCTGTTCGAGGTTATGTTCGATAACTGTTCGTGCACCAAAATCATAACTGGATTTTTTCTCAGTAATGATGAAAATTAATGTTAATACGCAGTTTGAGTGTACAGCGGGGTGGGGGGAGGGGCAGGGGATGGATCTCTGCAGGAATAATGAAGATCTCCATTTTTTTTTCTCTTTCCCGCATTTACAGTGGGGAGGTGCAATCTGTCAGCCTATCAGCAGCGCACACACGGAGCGAAGTGCTTTTTTTCACACAAGCAAGGGCATATGTCATTGGCAGTGTATGTCACATGTCCTTGCCCTATAAGACCAAGCCATTTTCCCCGTCGCCACCATTTTCTCACTGCTGCAGCTGCGTGTTAGACGGCACTGCTGTTGCTGTGTGCGCTATACCTTGTTAATTTCAAGCCAATTTTCGCACAAATCTACAGATAGCTTGGGAGTAGGGAATAGTTGTGATTGCAGTCCTTTTAAGGACTAGGTTACAGCATTTCCTACGACTTTTATCAGGCAGGTCTGTGCTCTTAAATAGATAGGTTGTGGGAGTAAAGACTAATTGTAATTGGAGTCCTTTTCAGGACTAGGTTACATCAGTTCCTATCAGTTTTTGCCAGGCAGGTCTGTGCCAGTGCTGTGCAAGTTTTTTTCACAGCATTTGGCTGAATCTAGCAAAGCTAATCCTTTTTGGCCTATTGCAGAGTGTGTTAGTCAGTGGAGTAGCCTATCTGTGTTGCAAGATATACCACCTGTGTATAGAATACCAATTTTTTTACTGCACCTAGTGAAGTAAATTCTTTTGGGCATAGCATCATTCTATTAGTCCATCTATACTGACCTCCATCAGGTTGCAAATTGAATATAATTTTTTTCTGCATCTAGCTCTGAAAAAATATTTGGCCTTCTAGCAGTGTGTGGGACTTTCTCTATTAGTCCATCTATACTGACCTCCATCAGGTTGCAAACTGAATATATTTTTTTCTGCATCTACCTCTGAAAAAATATTGGGCTTGTAGCTGTGTGTGGGACTTGTTCTATTAATCCATCTATACAGACCTCCATCAGGTTGCAAACTGAATATAATTTTTTTCTGCATCTACCTCTGAAAAAATATTTGGGCTTCTAGCTGTGTGTTGGACTTGTTCTATTACTCCATCTATACTGACCTCCATCAGGTTGCAAATTGAATATAATTTTTTTCTGCATCTAGCTCTGAAAAAATATTGGGCTTCTAGCTGTGTGTGGGACTTGTTGTATTAGTCCATCTATACTGACCTCCATCAGGTTGCAAACTGAATATATTTTTTTCTGCATCTACCTCTGAAAAAATATTGGGCTTCTAGCTGCGTGTGGGACTTGTTCTATTAATCCATCTATACAGACCTCCATCAGGTTGCAAACTGAATATAATTTTTTTCTGCATCTAGCTCTGAAAAAATATTTGGCCTTTTAGCAGTGTGTGGGACTTTCTCTATTAGTCCATCTATACTGACCTCCATCAGGTTGCAAATTAAAAATAATTTTTATCTGCATCTAGCTCTGAAAAAATATTTGGGCTTCTAGCTGTGTGTGGGACTTGTTCTATTTCTCCATCTATTCTGACCTCCATCAGGTTGCAAATTGAATATAATTTTTTTCTGCATCTAGCTCTGAAAAAATATTGGGCATCTAGCTGTGTGTGGGACTTGTTGTATTAGTCCATCTATACTGACCTCCATCAGGTTGCAAACTGAATATATTTTTTTCTGCATCTACCTCTGAAAAAATATTTGGCTTCTAGCTGTGTGTGGGACTTGTTCTATTAATCCATCTATACAGACCTCCATCAGGTTGCAAACTGAATATAATTTTTTTCTGCATCTAGCTCTGAAAAAATATTTGGCCTTCTAGCAGTGTGTGGGACTTTCTCTATTAGTCCATCTATACTGACCTCCATCAGGTTGCAAATTAAAAACAATTTTTATCTTCATCTAGCTCTGAAAAAATATTTGGGCTTCTAGCTGTGTGTGGGACTTGTTCTATTACTCCATCTATACTGACCTCCATCAGGTTGCAAATTGAATATAATTTTTTTCTGCATCTAGCTCTGAAAAAATATTGGGCTTCTAGCTGTGTGTGGGACTTGTTGTATTAGTCCATCTATACTGACCTCCATCAGGTTGCAAACTGAATATATTTTTTTCTGCATCTACCTCTGAAAAAATATTGGGCTTCTAGCTGTGTGTGGGACTTGTTCTATTAATCCATCTATACAGACCTCCATCAGGTTGCAAACTGAATATAATTTTTTTCTGCATCTAGCTCTGAAAAAATATTTGGCCTTCTAGCAGTGTGTGGGACTTTCTCTATTAGTCCATCTATACTGACCTCCATCAGGTTGCAAATTAAAAATAATTTTTATCTGCATCTAGCTCTGAAAAAATATTTGGGCTTCTAGCTGTGTGTGGGACTTGTTCTATTACCCCATCTATACTGACCTCCATCAGGTTGCAAATTGAATATAATTTTTTTCTGCATCTAGCTCTGAAAAAATATTGGGCTTCTAGCTGTGTGTGGGACTTGTTCTATTAGTCCATCTATACTGACCTCCATCAGGTTACAAACTGAATATATTTTTTTCTGCATCTACCTCTGAAAAAATATTTGGCCTTCTAGCAGTGTGTGGGACTTGTTCTATTAGTCCACCTATACTGACCTCCATCAGGTTGCAAATTCAAAATAATTTTTTGTCTGCATCTAGCTCTGAAAAAATATTTGGCCTTCTAGCAGTGTGTGGGACTTTCTCTATTAGTCCATCTATACTGACCTCCATCAGGTTGCAAACTGAATATTTTTTTTTCTGCATCTACCTCTGAAAAAATATTTGGGCTTCTAGCTGTGTGTGGGACTTGTTCTATTAGTCCATCTATACTGACCTCCATCAGGTTGCAAATTGAATATAATTTTTTTCTGCATCTAACCCAGCCAATAGTTTTGGCCTAATACCACAGTTTGGCCACTCAGCTCTGCTCGGTTCCCATCCATTGTTTTTTTGTGCAAACAACTCCAGAGTTGTGAATTAGTTAACCACCAAAATGAGTGGAAAAAGGCCTGCTGCTGGTGGAAAGGGGAATAGGCGTGTTGGGAAGGGGAAAAAAGGTTGTGTCCGTGGGGTAGGTGTTAAAGCAACAGTAACATCTGCAGAAGAAAGACCATCTTCCAGCCTAACTAAAATGTCTACTTCTTTTAGCGGACAATGTGATAAGATCCCTTTCTTACGGCCACGCCAATCGCTACAAATTCCAGATGAGGCACAAAAACAGCAGGTGCTTCAACGGATATCAACTGCTCCTTTAAGTGGGCTCTCCTCCACATCAACTTCAACATCACAAATACTCCAGTCCTCAAAGGTGTCACCCCAATCGCACTTGCTTCCTCACAGCTCCCAAATCTCCAGCTGCCCGTCTGAGTATGAGGTAGAACAGATGGTTGAGTCTGCAGAGCTGTTAACTCATACTATAGCCTGGGAATCAGAGGTCGACTCCAGCGCTTCTGTGAATCCAGACAAGGAAATGATCTGCACTGATGCCCAGAATCTTTATGAGTCGGATCCAGGACCAGACGCAGAAGGTTCTGACCATAATGTAGACCCTCATTCCCAAACTGTAACTCCTGTTGGTGGAGACAATGAGGAAGACGATAATGAGACTCAAATACCTGATTGGAGCGACAACTTTAGTTTTTTGTCAGGGCAGGAACAGGTTGGCTCTGAGGACGACGGGTGTGATAACGCACAGGGTGATGATGATGAGGTTGGAGATCCCACTTACTGTCAACCCACAGTCAGCCAAGAGATGAGGTCAGCAGAGGAGGTGGAGGAAGATGCTAGTGACGACGAGGTCAGGTTGCGCCTTCCTGGACAGAGACGTAGTACTGGAAGCACGTCAACAACTGCATCCTCAAACACAACTCTGCCTCTCACCACAAGTCGTGGTGGCTCTTCAGGTCGCATGGGTGCTAAGCCTTGCATAGCCTGGGCATTTTTTCAGATCGATAAAGATGACCCAACTCGTGTTATCTGTAACATTTGTCAGCAAAAGCTAAGTAGAGGCCAAAAAATACATAGTTTGAGTACTTCATGCATGAACCGGCACATGGACATGAAGCATAAGTTGCAGTGGGAAGCTCAGTGTGCTACAATGCGGCCTAGCCGGCCGGGCCAACCACCGTCTGCCATATCTTGTGCATCCGCGGCCTCTTCATCCTCTGTGACTGGGGGGACAGCAGTCACACCTGTTTTGGGGCGCAGACCTGCCACCTCTTTACCCGCAACAGCCAGCGTGATTGGCAGGTCATCATTTTCTTTGGAGGTGGTAACACCAGCTGGTGTTGAGCGCTGTCCGACATCGATAGCACCACCTTTGGATCAAGGCAACCTAACATGTCCGCCTGCATCTTCCTCACAGACCGGCAGTTTGCCGGGGACACCCTTATTAACCCCGTCTAAGCACAATAGCCAGCCCTCGGTCCCTCAGATGTGGACAAGTAAAAGACCATTTCCTCCTAGCCATGAGAAAGCTAAGAGGTTGAATTTCACCATCTGCAAGCTCTTGGCTACAGAAATGCTGCCTTTCCCCCTGGTGGACACAGAGGATTTTCGAGACCTTATGTCCGTCGCAGTGCCCCAGTACCAGATGCCCAGTCGGCACTACTTCTCAAAGAAAGGTGTGCCTGCGCTCCACCAGCATGTCGCACACAACATCACCGCTTCTTTGAGAAACTCTGTGTGTGACAGGGTGCATTTCACCACAGACACTTGGACGAGTAGGCATGGACAGGGGCGTTACATGTCGCTGACTGGGCACTGGGTAACTATGGTGACAGCAGGACAAGGGGCTGCTGTCCAAGTCTTGCCGTCCCCACGAGTTGTGCGTCAATCCTCTTTATGTCAAAGTTCCTCCACTGCTTCTGCCTCCTCAACCTCCTCTCGGTCTTCCACCTGCACCCAAAGCCTGTCTGGTCATGCCACAAGCTTTCTAACTGCGCAGAAGGGATCCTGCACACCTCCTTACTATGCTGGCAGTAGGGCTCAACGTCATCAGGCGGTTTTTACTTTGAAATGTCTGGGAAATGTGAGTCACACAGCTGAGGAGTTGTGGTCAGCTCTGGAGAACCAATTTCATGAATGGTTGTCTCCACTGGACCTGAAACCAGGGAAGGCCGTGTGCGACAATGCTGCAAACCTGGGTGCGGCCCTTCGCCGGGGCAATGTAACACACGTGCCTTGTATGGCTCACATGTTGAACCTGGTTGTCCAGCAATTTTTAGCCCACTATCCCAGACTAGATGGCCTTCTGCAGAGGGCACGGTCGCTGTGTGCTCACTTCCACCGTTCGCATCCCGAAGCTCAGCGACTTACATCTCTACAGAAGTCGTTGGGCCTGCCACTTCACCGGCTAAAATGCGATGTGCCTACCCGGTGGAATTCAACTCTGCACATGTTGCAGCGACTGTGGCAGCACCGACAAGCCTTGGTGCAATACGTTCTGACGTATAGCCTGGGCCAACGAGATCCAGACGTGGGGCAAATCACGCTGGAGGAGTGGTCTCAGATCAGGGACCTATGCACCCTTCTGCACAGTTTTGAAATGGCGACGAAGATGTTTAGTGCTGAAGATGCCATTATCAGCATGACTATTCCGGTGATTTACATGCTGGAGCACATGTTAAACAGAATTCGGAGTCAGGTGGTGGCACAAGAGGAGGTGGAGGAAGTAGAGGAGGAGGAGTTGTATGCGGAAGGGCTAACATCTGCAAGGTCCAGACAGTCGGCAGCACCAAGGTGGCAGGCATGTGAGGGTGGGGGAGATGGTTTTACCAGGGCGCATGGTAGCAGCCAAACTAGTGAGGAAGGTGCAGGAGCCCAGGAAGAAGTGGAGGACGAACTGATGGAAGACTCATCAGATGAGGGAGACCTTGATCACATTTCTGTTGTGCGAGGTTGGGGGGAGAGGACAGAGGTAGGAAGCATGATTGTTACCTCGCCACCAACACAACAGGGACTTGGTGCTCCTGGATGCGCAACACACATGAGTGCCTTCTTGCTGCACTACCTGCAACATGACCCTCGAATTGGGAGAATTAGAAATAATCCTGACTACTGGGTTGCCACACTGTTAGATCCCCGGTACAAAAGTAAATTTGCAGAAATTATTCCTGCCATAGAAAGGGATGCACGCATGCAGGAGTATCAGCAGAGACTGTTGCAGAATCTTACATGTGCTTTTCCACAAAACACCAGTGGTGCACGTAGTGAATCTCACAGTTCCAACTTGCCAACCGTGGGACCGTCAAGTGTTCAGCACTCAAACCATAACAGAACCACAGTATCTGCTGGTAACATCAATTTTGCGCAATCATTTCACCACTTTTTTAGCCCATCCTTTGCAAGGCCACAGGAGACAAGAAGTCTGACACATAGTCAACGCATAGAGACGATGGTACAGGAGTATCTCCAAGTAAACATTGAAGCCATGACTGTGTCACTGGACCCTTGCTCTTTTTGGGCTTCCAATCTGGATAAATGGCCGGAGCTAGCCACTTACGCCTTGGAGATCTTGTCATGCCCCGCAGCCAGCGTTCTGTCTGAACGTGTGTTCAGCGCTGCTGATGGTGTGCTGACAGATAAGCGCACGCGGCTCTCCACTGATAATGTAGACAGACTCACGTTCATAAAGATGAACAAATCATGGATCCGAAACGACTTTTCTACCCCTGTGTCATCCTGGGGAGAGTAAAAGCTTGATGATTGGTTAAAATCACCCTACCAACCGTTTTAAGCTTTCAAATTACTAATCATGTTTATCTGTATCTTGGCTGGAAAATAGTTTGGGCTTTGTAGCAGTGTGCAGCACTGATTCTATTAGGGCATCTATAATAAGCTCCACCAGATTTAAAATTACTAATCATGTTTATCTGTATCTTGGCTGGAAAATAATTTGGGCTTTGTAGCAGTGTGCAGCACTGATCCTATTAGGCCATCTATACTAAGCTCCACCAGATTTAAAATTAATAATAATTTTTAGCTGCATCTAGCCCGGAAAATAATTTTGGGGCTCCGAGATGCGCAAGACACATAAGTGCCTTCTTGCTGCACTACCTGCAACATGACCCTCATATTGTCAGAATTCGAAGTAATCATGACTACTGGGTTGCCACACTCTTAGATCCGCCAAACTTTTCGATCAACCTTTTCATTTTAATAAAGACCAAAAAAATGGTCATTTTTGAAATTATAAGCATTAGCAGGTTATTAGAAACTGAAATCAAACAGTTTTCAACTCAAAACTTTATTCTAGGTGATGTTACATTTTCACATAGGACCCCTTGTTCGAAAGGAGCTTCTGAACTCTCTCGTCCATTGAATTTGTCAGGTTTTGGATGGTTTCTGCTTCAATTGTTTTGCATGAGGACAGAATACCCTCCCAGAGCTGTTGCTTAGATGTGAACTGCCTCCCGCCATCATAGACACTCCTTTTGATGATGCTCCAGAGGTTCTGAATGGGGTAGAGGTCAGGGGAGCATGGGGGTCACACCATAAGTTTGTCCCCTTTTATGCCCATATCAGCCAGAGATGCAGATGTTTTATGTGCAGCATGAGATGGTGCATTATCATGCAAAAAAATGATCTTGCTGTGAAATACACGGTTCTTCTTCTTGAACCATGGCAGGAAGTGCTGTTTGAGAAAATCCACATACATTATGGAGTTCATCTTTAGCGCCTTCAGGGATCCTAAAGGGGCCGACAATCTCTCTCCCCATGATTCCAGCCCAAAACATTACTCCACCTCCTCCTTGTTGGCGCTGTAGCCGTGTTTGCGTGGGGTGTCCATCAACCAGCCATCCTCCACTCCATCCATCTGGACCATCGAGCGCTGCACGGCACTCATCCGTGAACAAAACAGTTTTGAAATCAGTCTTCATGTAATGTTTGGCCCACTGGAGCCGTTTCTGCTTGTGTGAAGTGGATAGAGGAGGTCGACAGGATGGCGTATGCACAGCTGCAAACCTCTGAAGGACCCTGCATCTTGTTGTTCAGGGGACGCTGGAGGCACCAGAAGCTTCAAAAACTTGTCTGCTGCTATGACAAGGCTTTTTTGCCGCTGCTCTTTTAACCTGACGTAATTGCTTGTAGGAAAGAGTCCTCAATTTGCCCTTATCAGCATGCACACGTGTGTACTGTGAATCAGCTACATACTTCTTGATTGCCAAGACACTTCATCCTGATCATTGCACAATGTTGATTGTAGTCATGCCTTGACCTAAACACTCCACAATTTGTTGCTTCTCAGCAGCCGACACATCCTTTTTCTTTCCCATTTTGGCAGAAAATGTAGGCTGCTTAATAATGTGAGACAGCCTTCTTAAGTAGTCTTGCCTTTCATTGGACACACCTGCCAAACTAATTAGCACAGGTGTCTGCAATTGCTTACAGTGATATAAAGAGCCCTGACACACATCACCACCAATGAGTTTAACTGACAAACAAACAAATTCTTCCCTTATCACTCCTAAACACTTTTTGCATAATAATTTGGAACACAGTGTACATGTGCTTTTCCACAAAACACCAGTGGTTCACGTAGTGAATCTTACAGTTCTAACTTGCCAACCGTGGTCTGTATGGAGTTGTTCAATAAAGGGCCCAAAATTAAGATAACATAGATGGGAGAGGTCTCTATGAATAGGAATTCCTAAGTATTTGATACCCTGTGAGGGCCAGGCAAAGGGAAAGTTGGACTGGATGGAATCCTATATGGATTTGGGGAGGGAGACATCGAGGGCCTCAGACTTCGCTGCATTGATTTTAAAATTTGACCATGTAACAAAGTGATCTATTTCAGCCATAACAGCATGGATGGATATATGTGATTGAGTGATATATACTAGGACATCATCAGCAAATAGAGAGCACTTGTACTCGGTGCCTCCCACCTCAATCCACCTAATATTGGGGTTATGGCGAATTGATGAGAGCAGGTGCTCCGTCACTAGGATGTATAAGAGAGGGGACAGAGAACATCCCTGCCTTGTCCCATTGGTGATTGTGAAAGGTGATGAAAATGTTCTGACGCGCCCCCTGGGCCTTGGGACACCCGGAGCCGGACCCTTTTTGGTGGATGCTGGTGGTTGTAGTCTCCGTGGCGGCGACCCGGTTCCGTGGCTCAGGGCCAGGGCCGGCGTCACCACCCGGCGCACCCGGGCAAGTGCCGGGGCCCTGGACATAGACTCATGTGTGTGAGCAGCGCTGCGGTACTGCCATCAGCGTCCTTGGTTACCGCCGGCCGGCAGATCCTCTTCTGGACAGCGGGGGGCCCGCACTCACCTCGGTTGCTATGTGAGCGCTGCCCGCCGCATCCTGGGTTACCGCCGGCCGGCAGATGCATCTTAGCCTCCTCTCTCCTCCCGCTATTGAGCGCATGCGCCGGGTCCAGCAGCGGCGGCAGACATCCAGTCAGATGGTGGCAGTGCTGTGCACCATCTATTCTTACCACAACTGCACTGCCTTCTGACTAGGTCCCTCCTCCGAGCTCGAGCTCCTCGGAAATCAGCAGCCAGCCACAGCCAGCAGCACACACTGCGACCGACCGCCGGTAACTTTTTCTGTGCACAGTGCACATCTTACTCTTATCATCAATGTCTTTCTATCTATAGATACATGATGTCACAGTGATAGTCACATGCATCATCATGTATCTATAATCTATAAATAGAAAGACATAGATATATAGCCAAGTTAAGTCAACTCAGTACAGCAGCACACTCCACACACACACTACTACTAAGCACAGTGCTGTCTGCAGTCTGTCTGCAGCATCTTAGGAAATCCTGGTCCGGTCTAGTAGTGGTCTGTCTGACTGTGTGGAATGGCAGAGAAGGAAGGGGCAGCAGGCAGGGCAGGGGTAGGCATGCTGCATGATGGTGCCTGGCTGCTCTGAAGCTGCTATAGGGGGGGACTGGAAGGCTATACTTAATGGTCTGACTCTGACCCACTATCACCAATATCCCTGTCCGTTCCATTCCTTCTCTGCCATTTCTCACAGACAGGGCTTCCGGTTTATACTGCAGTGTGCTGACAGGAGGAGCAATGTCAGTAATTCACCCAGTGACAGTCTCCACATAGTGGAAATGAAATGGCACCAGTGGGTGGTCATGGTCAGACAGTGCCAGAAGGGACCAGCCAGTGTGCAGCCACACATAGGTAGGTCACAAGAATTGGCACATACAGGGTAGACTTGCATAAATCCCCTCTGATGTATGATATTGTAGAATTTACAATAGATATCACTCAAATAAGTAAGAAGTAAGTGAAATCTTTGGAATTGTACTATACTTATATTTCTCTGCCGCCATCTGTGCATCATGAATTGTGGTATGTGTTAAAGGGGCCCACTGAGACTCTTTCGCCCGGGGCCCACGAAAACCTAGAGCCGGCCCTGCTCAGGGCGGTCAAACCAGTGGCGGAACTATT
This sequence comes from Phyllobates terribilis, assembly GCF_046119375.1. Classification (NCBI taxonomy): domain Eukaryota; kingdom Metazoa; phylum Chordata; class Amphibia; order Anura; family Dendrobatidae; genus Phyllobates; species Phyllobates terribilis. The sequence continues at coordinate 208,588,960 of NW_027362769.1, read as the reverse complement.
TATGTGGTTTTGATGTTTAAATGTCCGACTACGCCACCCGTGGATTGCGGTCAGAGTGAACCGCCGCTCCAGGGCAGACCGCTGAGGCTGGTGTTGTGGGTGCAGCAGAGCGTAGCATAACTCCCCACGGGAGGAGTATAGCCTCAGGGCAGTGTATGCGGAGGATGGGGGTGATGGTGCAGGGCAGCAGCAGTAACGACACGGAGTCAGTGATGCAGTCCAGGGCCTTTACTCACAGTTCTTATTATCCAGACCACGTCTGCAGGTAACGGCTGCCCACGTCGTACTGTGCTCACCAGGTGAGGGGCTCAGACAACTCCCAGATAACTTTGGAGCGCTTCACAGGACCCCCTTTGTGTGTCCTTTGTCTGGCCTTTCTTACCAACCCTTCTGTCCGGCTGCCTCGGGCCTCCTCTTGGTAAACTTGGCGCCAGTTTCCCTGACCCTATGTGGTGCCTTCCTAGCGGGTGTAGTGAGGGGCTGCACCACATAAAATGTCACAGCCTCCGGTTTCTAGCTGAGGGTCGTTTCCTGCCTCCACTAGTTTCGGGGACCGGTCTCCCCATTTGGCCTGACCCCTCCACGCAGGTGGATTCGGGCGTGCGGTGGCGACTCGCCCGTCCGCACCCCTGGGATCCCTTCATTCCTCGTTCCTGGAGCCTTCTCCGCTCCTCTTCCTTCCTTCTCCCTCTTCCAGGCCTGGGCCTCTGTTACTAGGCCCGCCTCCGGAGCAGAGCTCATGCAGAGCCCCTGCTCCCTGCCACTTCTGCTCAGACTTCTCTGCACTGAACTAAGATGGTGCCCACCTTTTATACTCCCTTCTCAATGCACCCAGGAACTGCTTCCTCCCTGCTCCTGCACTACAGGGTTCCCCTTCCTCAGTGTTCCCTCCCCCCACTCCAGCCAGGGACAGGGACTGTCGTGCCCATCTCAGGGGCATATTGGTCGCCCTGCCCCACGGCAATGTGGTGTAATGCATGCAGGTGTCGGGTCCTGATCCACACTCCATCCTTACCTGAGAGTGAGATATCACACCTCTGGGTGAGGTGCAATACCTCTGTAGCAACCGAGCCCTCAGGGTGCTACAGTTCCATTTATCTTCAGCCTAGGTGACGTATTGCGATACAGGGCCGTGATTTTGGCTATAAAAGGGTCCCCTAGACCCCTACGCCAAGCTTTTTAAGAGAATCATATATGGCGTGCCAGGAGACTCTATGGAATGCTTTCTCAGCATCCAACGAGAGTATCTAATTACAAATTTTTAACTGCATCTAGCCCAGGAAATACTTTGTGCCTAGTAGCAGTGTCTGCTAGTCAGCGGATTATCCCGGCTGTTAAGCAAGCTACACCACCTGTAGTTTTAACACTTAATTTTTTCAAAGGAAATGCTTCGGGACCACGGGATACTCAGTGAAGAGCATCAGGAGGCACCCCAAGGCATAGGGGCTGGGACTGGCAGTAGGATGCCTTGCGGTAGACAGCCGAGCTTGATCCTTATAAAAGCTTTTTAACTGCAGCAGCTTTAGTGGACGCTACTGGAGCTGGAATTACGCGGCTGCTGGCATGAGACTTGCCCTCCAATAGATCCTTGTAAATGGATTTAAAGTGTATTCATTCAAATTAGAGAGACAATTTAAATTAAAAAGCTTAGAGCTGCCTTCACCACAGGGGGGCTCGCTCGACCCACCAGCGGACAGGCACCAGTATTGGGAGAGGGGGGCTGGCCGTCAGGGTTCACCGCGGCTCTGGCACAAACCCGGCGACACGGAGGTGGCACGGGCAGGAGCGGACTGAACGTGTCGGCTTCTCACTTTTTGGATTTTAGAAGGGCATGACATGCCTATATCTGTGTCTCCCCCTCCTTTTACTCCTCCACCTCTTTTCTTTTCGCATGACTATATGTACTTGTCACTTTTCCATGTGTTAGTTGTGTCTTCAGAGCAGTTTGTCAGCTTTTGGACACCTTTGAAGGTGTTTTCTATGTGTTTCTATGTGTTTTTGTTTGCCTGCCATTGGTTTTAACGGTGTTCGAAGGTGTTCGACGAACAGTTCGGCGAACACACGGGTGTTCGACGAACCGAACTGAACTCGAACACTACGGGGGTGGCTCAACACTAATCTTACCAAAAGCTTCATTTATGAAAAGTTCATTAGAAAGATCTCTGTACTGTCTCCTCATATATTTGTACATTGTAATAAGATCGCCCTAAATATAAATTTTTCCAAACTGAATAATTCCATGTTTGATAACCTGTCTTGGTAATGCAATCCACCCCTTCCCTTAATAACCTTGGTCGCTCTTCTCTGCACCTGCTCTAATTCAGCTATGTCTTTTTTCTACACTGCAGCCCAAAAGTATACACAGTATTCCAAGTGTGGCCGAACAAGTGACTTATATAGAGGCAAGACTATGTCCTTGTTAGGAGCATCTATACCTCGTTTAATGCATCCCATTATTTTATTTCCTTGCCAGCAGCTACTTGACATTGGTCACTACAATTCAGTTTGTTGAACACCCATGCACCCAAGTCTTTTTCACTGATAGGCTTACCCAGTGTTTTACTGTTAAACCTGCAGTGAGACCTATGTGTACAGAGACTGGAGCTGCTGTAATTACACAGACATTCACAGCAACAGACATTAATGAATCTATTGCTGCACTGCCCTGGACTACAACTTCCAGTAGACATTGCTCCTCTATGAATCATGTTTCTGTTATGATGTTAAAGTGCACAAACGGCTTCTACAAGCATGCCAACAACTGCGACAACTGGGCTCCATGGTTGGACTGTGTTACGGCCTTAGCCATTATTGGGCATTATTAGTTAGGAGTGTGCCTGCTGTCACTTAAAGGGGAAGTGTCAATATGAACATTCAGGCCTATTGCAAAGCACATTTTGAGCCTGTATTACATATTGTGTAATATTATATGTTCTGCTGTTCCTTGTTATGCCCTCTGAATTTAACACCATTTATTCCTCTGTAAAGAAACCTGTTAATTGTTTCAACCTCATCTTTTGTGAGTGTGTATGGAGCAAGGACAAGGGTTTCTCGAGTCGACCCCTGGCATTAGAGGAAGACCCTCCTGCATCCCAGTACAGCTCCCAGCAAGATTTGGGTGGAGGCTCTGCGCAATATTGAGGGGAGAACTACAAAACACTGTGCCATGGAGGTGACTTAAAGGGGTGTTACATTACTATTTAGTACATAATTGGACATTATGTTTCTTCGAACCAACTGCTTGCCATAGTTTTGCCTATAAAATGTACACACCGAATAAGCATCTTAAATGGGCAACACTCTTAACTGTTGAACAAATGGTTGTTAGAGTGATAAAGCCCCAGTGCAGGGATGGTGAACCTTATTTCTGCCCAGACCATTTGGATATTTACAGCATCCTTCAGGGGCCATACAAATCGCACGCTAACTCTAACTCCGCCCTCAATGTACGTTCTGATTCTGGCACTGGCGTCAAGACATAATCTTTCATTGCATGTTCCTCAGCAAACACTGAATGCGCATGTTCACAGAGCAAAAAGAAATTAAAAGGCTGGTGGCTGTCAAAATATTGCTGTCGGCCCAAGCACTGCGTTCACCAGAAATCTGAGCCGGATAAAAGGTCATTGAGGGCCGTAAACAGCCCGCGGGCCTGAGGTTGTCCACCCATGCCCTAGAGAAATGAAAAAAAAGAGAAACATAGTGCCTCCTTGTCAGGGCCGGCTCTAGGTTTTTGTGGGCCCTGGGCGAAAGAGTCTCAGTGGGACCCTTTAGCACATACCACGTTTCATAATGCACAGATACCACAGAGAATATATATATATATATATATATATATATATATATATATATATATATATATCTACACTGCTCCAAAAAATAAAGGGAACACTTAAACAGCAGAATATAACTCCAAGTAAATCAAACTTCTGTGAAATCAAACTGTCCATTTAGGAAGCAACACTGATTGACAATTAATTTCACTTGCTGTTGTGCAAATGGAATAGACAATACATGGAAATTATTGGCAATTATCAAGACACACTCAATAAAGGAGTGGTTCTGCAGGTGGGGACCACAGACCACATCTCAGTACCAATGCTTTCTGGCTCATGTTTTGATCACTTTTGAATTTTGTCTGTGCTTTCACACTCATGGAAGCATAAGACGGACTCTACAACCCACAGAAGTTGCTCAGATAGTGCAGCTCATCCAGGATGGCACATCAATGCGAGCTGTGGCAAGAAGGTTTGCTGTGTCTGTCAGCGTAGTGTCCAGAGGCTGGAGGCGCTATCAGGAGACAGGCCAGCACACCAGGAGACGTGGAGGGGGCCGTAGGAGGGCAACAACCCTGCAGCAGGACCGCTACCTCCACCTTTGTGCAAGGAGGAACAGGAGGAGCACTGCCAGAGCCCTGCAAAATGACCTCCAGAAGGCCACAAATGTGCATGTGTCTGCACAAACGGTTAGAAACCGACTCCATGAGGGTGGTATGAAGGCCCAACGTCCACAGATGGGGGTTGTGCTCACAGCCCAACACCATGCAGGATGCTTGGCATTTGCCACAGAACACCAGGATTGGCAAAGTCGCCACTGAAGCCCTGTGCTCTTCACACATGAAAGCAGGTTGACACTGAGCACATGTGACAGACGTGACAGAGTCTGGAGACATCGTGGAGAGCAATCTGCTGCCTGCAACATCCTTCAGCATGACCGGTTTGGCAGTGGGTCAGTAATGGTGTGGGGTGGCATTTCTTTGGAGGGCCGCACAGCCCTCCATGTGCTCGCCAGAGGTAGCCTGACTGCCATTAGGTACCGAGATGAGATCATCAGATCCCTTGTGAGACCATATGCTAGTGCAGTTGGCCCTGGGTTCCTCCTAATGCAGGACAATGTTAGACCTCATGTGGCTGGAGTGTGTCAGCAGTTCCTGCAAGATGAAGGCATTGAAGCTATGGACTGGCCCATCCGTTCCCCAGACCTGAATCCGATTGAGCACATCTGGGGCATCATGTCTCGCTCCATCCACCAATGTCACGTTGCACCACAGACAGTCCAGGAGTTGGCGGATGCTTTAGTCCAGGTCTGGGCAGAGATTCCACAGGAGACCATCCGTAACCTCATCAGGAGCATGCCCAGGCATTGTAGGGAGGTCATACAGGCACGTGGAGGTCACACACAATACTGAGCATCATTTTGACTTGTTTTAAGGACATTACATCAAAGTTGGATCAGCCTGTAGTGTATTTTTCCACTTTAATTTTGGGGGTGACTCCAAATAAAGGCCTCCATTGGTTAATAAATTTGATTTCCATTGATGATTTTTGTGTGATTTTGTTGTCAGCACATTCAACTTTGTACGGAACAAAGTATTCAATGAGAATATTTCATTCATTCAGATCTAGAATGTGTTAGTTGAGTGTTCCCTTTATTTTTTTGAGCAGTGTATATTGTAAGGCAGCGCTATTCATCATGCTGAGGGGCACTCGATTCACCGGGTCAATTAAAGCACACATGCAACGTCTTTCCGGCATTTCACAATCCAGCAGTTTATTACTTATCATAAACCGCTCATAACATAGTCCATCTCAGTGGCTCGCCGACATATTACACATATAATGTCCCAGAGCCTTTCCAGTGACAGATATGTCCACTTGGCACCAGATACAGCCTTCAGCAAGGTAACAATATCAATGTCCACATCAAGCAGCGTTTACCTTTGCCGGGTTTTAGCTGCTTCTCTCAGCTCGGTTCTGCCACTGCTGTGGCTTTAAGGCTCACCAAACGTGGTCTCCAGGCCTCGTACCTTCCAAGACTACTGGTATGTTTACACACATAACATCCAGCCTCTGCCTTCCAGGACTCTTGCCTTCCAAGCCTCTTGCCCTCCAAGGCTACTGGGATCCCCCACACACACAGGGATCCAGCCTATGCCTTTCAGGCTTCACCAGGCTTCACCAGGTCTCACTAGGCCTCTTTCTCTAGCCTCTCCAGGCTAACAGTGTCCCACACACAGGGAACAGGCCTCACGCCTTTCACCCTGTTTCAAAAGCACCAGGATTTATATATCCTTCAGTGCACACAGGACCTGTGATGATGTCACAGTCATGTGATCAGTCCTACAGTGCACACAGGACCTGTGATGATGTCACAGTCATGTGATCAGTCCTTCTGTGCGCACAGGGCCAGTGATGATGGCACAGTCATGTGATCAGTCACCTGAGGGAGAGGTACATGGTCAGCCAGAACTCACCCCCTGGACCATTACAGTAATGCCGCAAGCCGCTGCATTACATATATATATATATATATATATATATATATATATATATACAGTTATATGAAAAAGTTTGGGCACCCCTATTAATCTTAAACTTAATGTGTTATAAAAATTGGTGTTTTTGCAACAGCTATTTCAGTTTGATATATGTAATAACTGTTGGACACAGTAATGTTTCTGCCTTGAAATGAGCTTTATTGTGCTAACAGAAAATGTGCAATCTGCATTCAAACAAAATTTTACAGGTGCATAAGTATGGGCACCCTTATCATTTTCTTGTTTTAAATACTCCTACCTACTTTTTACTGACTTACTAAAGCACTTTTTTTGGTTTTGTAACCTCCTTGAGCTTTGAACTTCATAGCCAGGTGTATGCAATCATGAGAAAAGCTACTTAAAGTGGCCACTTGCAAGTTGTTCTCCTGTTTGAATCTCCTCTGAAGAGTGGCATCATGGGCTCCTCAAAACAACTGTCAAATGATCTGAAAACAAAGACTATTCAACATAGTTGTTCAGGGGAAGGATACAAAAAGCTGTCTCAGAGATTTAACCTGTCAGTTTCCACTGTGAGGAACATAGTAAGGAAATGGAAGAACACAGGGACAGTTCTTGTTAAGTCCAGAAGTGGCAGGCCAAGAAAAACATCAGAAAGGCAGAGAAGAAGAATGGTGAGATCAGTCAAGGACAATCCTCAGACCACCTCCAGAGAGCTGCAGCATCAACTTGCTGCAGATGGTGTCACTGTGCATCGGTCAACTATACAACGCACTTTGCACAAGGAGAAGCTGTATGGGAGAGTGATGCAAAAGAAGCTGTTTCTGCAAGCACGCCACAAACAGAGTCGGCTGAGGTATGCAAAAGCACATTTGGAGAAGCCAATTTCTTTTTGGAAGAAGGTCCTGTGGACTGATGAAACCAAGATTGAGTTGTTTGGTCATACAAAAAGGCATTATGCATGGCGGCAAAAAAACACAGCATTCCAAGAAAAACACTTGCTACCCACAGTAAAATTTGGTGGAGGTTCCATCATGCTTTGGGGCTGTGTGGCCAATGCCGGCACCGGGAATCTTGTTAAAGTTGAGGGACGCATGGATTCCACTCAGTATCAGCAGATTCTTGACAATAATGTTCAAGAATCAGTGACAAAGTTGAAGTTACGCAGGGGATGGAACGTTCAGCAAGACAATGATCCAAAACACCGCTCCAAATCTACTCAGGCATTCATGCAGAGGAACAATTACAATGTTCTGGAATGGCCATCCCAGTCCCCAGACCTGAATATTATTGAACATCTGTGGGATCATTTGAAGAGGGCTGTCCATGCTCGGCGACCATCAAACTTAACTGAACTGGAATTGTTTTGTAAAGAGGAATGGTCAAAAATACCTTCATCCAGGATCCAGGAAATCATTAAAAGCTACAGGAAGCGACTAGAGGCTGTTATTTTTGCAAAAGGTGGATCTACTAAATATTAATGTCACTTTTTTGGTGAGGTGCCTATACTTATGCACCTGTCAAATTTTGTTTGAATGCAGATTGCACATTTTCTGTTAGTACAATAAACCTCATTTCAAGGCAGAAACATTACTGTGTCCAACAGTTATTACATATATCAAACTGAAATAGCTGTTGCAAAAACAGCAATTTTTATAAAACATTAAGCTTAAGATTAATAGGGGTGCCCAAACTTTTTCATATAACTGTATATATATATATATATGTATATAGTACAATGCCAAAGATTTCACTCCTTACATTACATGAGCGCTACCTATTTTAAATTCTAATAAAGCTCTGAAACCGGCAAATCCTCGCAGTGCACAGTGCAGATCGGACAATATAGTCCTCCATACAGTATTATAGGCCCCATATATTGCTCCATACAGAATAATGGACCCCATATAACGCTCCATACAGGATACTGGCCCCCATATAACACTCCACAGAGGATACTGGCCCCCATATAACGCTCCATAGAGGATACTGGCCCCCTTATAATGCTCCATACAGGATAATAGCCCCCATATAACGTTCCATACAGAATACTGGCCCCCACATAATGCCCCATGCAGGCTGTGCCCCCACATAATGCCCCATGCAGGATGTCACTCCCCCCCCACATAATGCCCCATACAGGATGTCACTCCCCCCCATAAAATGCCATATGCAGGATGTCATTTCCCCCCCATATAATGCCCCATGCAGGATGTCACCTCTCCCCCCACATAGTGCCCCATGCAGGATGTCACTCCCCCCCCGGGCACCCATATAATGCCCCATGCAGGATGTCACCTCTCTCCTCCATATAATGCCCCATGCAGGATGTCACCTCTCCCCCTCATATAATGCCCCATGCAGGATGTCACCTCTCTCCCCATATAATGCCCCATGCAGGATGTCATCCCTCCCTCCCCATATAATGCCCCATGCAGGATGTCACCCCCTCATATAATGCCCCATGCAGGATGTCACCCCCCCATATAGTGCCCCATGCATGTTGTCATTATCCCCCCATATAATGCCCCATGCAGGATGTCACCTCTCCCCCCATATAATGCCCCATGCAGGATGCCCCCCCCATATAATGTCCCATGCGGGATGTTCCCCCCATGTAATGCCCCATGCAGGATGTCATCACCCCCCCATATAATGCCCCATGCCTCCATACATATAAAAAAAAAAATCAAATATTCACCTCGCTTCTCACCTGCTGCCGCTGCTCCGGATGCCTCAGCGTCGCCGGTGTCTTCCCACTCTGAGCTTTGACGACTCAGGAGAGAGCGCGGTGTTAAGACGTCACCGTGCCCTCTGACCTGAGATGTCACAGTGCAGCAGCCGCGGAAGAGACCGGACTTGCTGCGGAGGCACGGGGAGAGGTAAGTATTGTGCCGCCGGCTGCCAGGGCCCTGAGCAAGGGGGGGGGAGTGGGCGCTGGCACCGCACTGCACCGCTCATGGGTCCCATAGCACGCCAGGGTGCCCGTCGGTGAGTGGGCCCCCTCGCCTGCTCAGGGCCCCGGCACTTGCCCGGGTGCGCCGGATGCTGACGCCGGCCCTGCTCCTTGTGCAGTAACTTCAAGATGGGCTTGTAACACCAGGCAAATACCCAACTCACCACAGAGCTTCTCTGATGAAGATGGCAGTCCCGTATGGAAACACATTGCATGGATTTTATACCTTTAATTTTATTCCTGTTTGTTGTGTTTTATACCTATTATAAAGATCAGAGGTTGTGTGTTGTAAATAATCACCTAGTCAGGTTAACGATGCAATAATATTTTATTCCTCACATCCATGGTAATGCAACAACTCCAGGTAAATGGCCAAAATACAGTTCTCTCAGTCCCCAAATTTTCAACCTGGGATCAGTAGTTCCACTGACTTTGTATTAGGCGATACTCACTGTCTCCCAACTTTGGGTTGGCCCACAGATTTTGCATCTCCAGCCAGTAGTCTGTAGCCCCAGTCCATGATCCTCCAGACGACAGCTAAAACAATGGAAGCACAGGTATCCTGTAGCAACAGTCCTTTAAGAAAGTTTAAATCCCAATGACATATTCCACAACTGTAGCACGTTTATCCAGCCCAGTCAGTACTGATCTTCAAGACTCCATTTGCCATCGATCCATCCATGGTCCAGGTCCTCAGATTAGATCCTACCCCTTCGACTTTATTCCACCAGCTTCCCACTAAACATGTGGCTTCTTTTCTCCTTCACTGGGATCAACCCCCTGAATGGGTAGAACTGCTCTCACCCTCCCACCCCAAAGCTAAGTATGCCTTAGTGGAGGTATTTTTCTCAGGTCGAACCCATTACCTGGATCTGTATGTGAGAGTCCCTGTGGTGACACTCACACAATGGGCCTAGTCGCTGTTTGAACAATGGTTTAAGGCTCCTTAGCTAAGGTCACTGAATGGAAGCATTGATACCTGAGGCTGAACTGACGAGCAAATAAATCACTAATTAAAAACACAGCAATAGTGTTGAGCGAGTATGCTCTATTAACCCTTTCGGCGAGTATGCTTGGGCTGAGCTCCAAGTATTTACAGCTGCTCGGTGATATGGTTGAATTGCCTCCCGTGTGCATGATTTGCAACTGTTTGACAGCTTTATTACATGTGAGGAATGTGCAAGAAATAGACATTCCTCACATGTAATAAAGCTGTTAAACAGTTGCAAATCATGCACACGGGAGCGATTGAATCACATCACCGAGCAGCTGTAAATACTCGGAGCTCGGCCCGAGCATACTCAGTACAGAACATACTCGCTCAACACTACACAGCAAGCAAATTTCTAACAAAACAATAAGATCAATGTAGATTAGCGCTCCCTGCTGGAAAAAGTCTTGTAGTCTTTAGTAAATGGGCAGCTCCTTACACCTATGTACAACATTGCAATAAAAAATACCCATTGAAAATACATCCTGCTCAAACAACTTTGTATTCTATCTGGACTTTCCCAACCAGCAGTGCCCAAGACTTATTTTTCAGGACTTTGTATCCATCATAATTGTACATGCTCGGCTTAACACAGCATACAATTTTTTTCAATAGAGAATTGGAAGTAAGCCTCTGCTAGGTCTCTATGCAGCAATTCTTCTTCTAGAGGAGCAAAGGATTCATGCTGTTCAATTTCCGATCTTTCCTTTCTCCTACAACTGCTGTTAAGAGACAGTCATGAGTCCTCAGTTTGGGACTCTGCCAATTTTTGTCTAATGTACAGTATGTGGCTATCTCAATAAATTATCTCCTAGTCTGCTCTTTCCAAAAATAGTGCTACTTTGTTCTATATGCTGTGTCTGGCATTGCTGCTTTAGCGCATTGGGCAGAGTTACAATACCAAAGAGTTATTGCTTCTGGATAAAATTATAGTTTTTTTCTAATTTTGCTATTTTCTAATTTGTTATTAAACACTTATACATGGTGGAAAATTGAAGAGCCTAGATTATTTAATCAAATGACATTCATAATACGCAAATTTAGGGCATGTGGTCATATCGGGTGTATGGAGTGGGCTATAGAACTTAGTCCGCATCATAACAGTTGAGTACGCAAGTGTTACACTGTTGGCTCTCCGCGACATCATTCTGAGAAACCAATGGGTTACCATAGCAGCCGAGGGTATGCTAAAGACCAGCATGACTGCCATCTTGGCCCTCCAGTGAAGCCTACTATGTGGGTAGACTGTTAGAACCCTCCTCTTTGTTTTTGTTTATATCTTGTGTTTTGCGGTCACGTGACCATCTTCCTATATATTCCAGCTCCGCCCTTCTGGCTTTGCTGGACTTCAGTGTTGTTTTGACTGTCTCTCTAGCCAGGTGCTTTTGTGCCTATCTATCTCTAGTTTGCTTAGTCCTCTGGGACCTCTAGCACTTTTTGTCAGTTTATCTTTTGCTCTGCAACAACTTCTGTTAGGAGGTGTCCCATTTTTGTCCCAGTCCTTAGTTCCTTTAGGGACCCCTCCCTTTCTCTATAGGTCTCCGTTCAGACTAGCCGAGGACGAAGGCGGGTCTGTTCACAAGGAACAGGTAGCCCGCTACAACATAGGGGCTCAGCTTAGTCTTACTGTAGGGACAGCTCTCCCCTTCTTTCCTTAGCCTATGTTGCAGATCATAACAGTAAGTCTAGCCCAAACAAAAACTTTAAGGAAAGAAATCCGGGGATCAGTATGGTTTCTGTTCAAGATTTGGCTCAACACCTGCAGGGATTGTCTCTGGAGGTGTCCGAGCTCCGGCAACACGTGAGTAGCTGTTCTGGAGCGCATTTTGTTGAACCCAAGATAGGACTGCCTGATATTTTTTATGGTAAACAACAAGATTTTTTTTCCTTTAAAAATGCTTGTTTATTATATTTTTGTTTGAGACCAATGTCCTCTGGGAATGAATCACAGTGCATTGGGTTTATCATGTCACTTTTGCGCAAGGAACCACAGGGGTGGGCCTTTTCTCTCCAACCTAATGATCTGTGTTTTAGGTCAGTGGAGGATTTTTTTTATGCTATGGGGCTATTGTATGATGATCCTGATCGAGTCTCATCTGCTGAGACAGAACTGAGGTGTTTGAATCAGGGGTCAGGTGATGTTGAAAATTATTGTACACACTTCAGAAGGTAGTCCTCAGAAGTGAAATGGAATGATTCGGCGTTAAAATGTTTTTTTCTTGCTGGTCTAAGTGAAAGGGTTAAGGATCTGCTTATTGCATTCCCTGCACCTGAGACCTTGCAGGAAGCCATGCAATTAGCTATACGTGTGGACAGGAGACTGCGTGCCAGGGTTAATGATGAAAAAATTCCTGCAATGGCAGCTCCTAGTCCCCAGAGGGTCTGCTCGGATGGCGGAGAACCGATGGAGGTTGAGGCGATGTCACTCCGCTCTCATGAAAGAGACCGCAGGTTTTCCAAGGGATTGTGTTTTTATTGTGGTAAACCTGACCATTTGATTAAGAACTGTGAGCTTCTTTTAAGTAAAGAAAAAAAAAGGTCAGTTACGCCCGTATTGCTTGTTTGAGCTCTAAGGGAGTATTTCTTTCAGGGAGTACCTCATTGCAGGAAGATTTGATTGAATTTCGGGTATTTGTGGATTGTGGTTAAACACTTAATGTGATTGATAAGGGGTTTTTGGAAAAACTTAATTTGGAATCCAAACCTTTGTCATCACCTATTTCTGTGATTGCAATTGATAACACTCCTTTGAAATGTATTACTCACAAGGTTGTGGCATTTCCCCTCACTATCAATGGTATTCTCCAAGAAATTTTGGACTTGGTGGTATTAAATAATTTACCCTCTCCAGTCGTTTTAGGTTTGCCTTCGTTAAAACTGCACAATCCTATACTGGACTGGTCTACTAATGAGATTAAGTCTTGGAGTCCTAAGTGCTATGATAAATGTTGCAATGGTCGCATTGCGGCTGTGGAAAAAGGGGAATTACCTGTACCTATTCAGGATTTTTGGAAGGATTTTTCAGAGGAGGAGTCGCAAGTTTTACCTCCTCTTAGGGACTATGATTGCACCATTGAGTTTGTTCCTGGAGCTACTCTTCCCAAGAGTCGCTTATTTAATCTGACTATCCCTGAGAGAAAGGCCTTGGAGGAATACATACAGACGAGCTTGGCTGCTGGTCACATTAGACCTTCTAAGTCGCCTGTGGCCGTTGGATTTTTCTTTGTTAAAAAAAAGGACGGGGGTTTACGTTCATGTCTGGATTTTCGTGAAATTAATAAGATTACCGTATGCAATTCCTACCCATTGCCGTTAACTCCTGACTTGTTTAACCAGTTAGTGGGGGCCAAGTGGTTCTCTAAAATTGATCTCCGGGGGGCATACAATTTGTTACAAATGAAGGAGGGTGATGAATGGAAAACTGCTTTTAACACTCCGGTAAGTCATTTTGAGAATCTGGTGATGCCTTTTGGTCTTACCAATGCACCTGCATTTTTTCAGAACCTTATTAATGACATCCTGAGACCTTTGATTTGTAAGAATGTGGTTGTGTATTTGGATGACATTCAGATTTATTCACCAGATCTGGAGTCCCATTGGCAGAGTGTACGTGAGGTGTTGCAGTTATTGAGTGATAATTCACTTTTTGCTAAGCTGGAGAAATGTGAGTTCACTGTGTTCGCTAGTTTTTTGGGCTACATTATCTCCAGCAAGGGCTTTAAGATGGATCCGGTGAAGGTTCAGGCTGTGCAGGAATGGCCTAGGCCTATTGGTTTGAAATCGATACAGAGATTTTTGGGTTTCACCAATTATTACAGGAAATTCATTAAGAATTTTTCTATAATTGTTAAGCCGCTGACCGATCTCACCAGGAAAGGTGCGAATACGGTCCAGTGGACTATTGAGGCCATTGAAGCTTTTGTGTATCTCAAGGAGAGGTTCAGTTCTGCCCCTATTCTTATGCAGCCTGTTGAGACCAAGCCTTTTTTGGTCGAGGTTGATGCTTCTTCGGTGGGGGTCGGTGCAGTTTTGTCTCAGGAGAACAAGGATATAGTACATCCCTGTGCCTTTTTTTCGAAAAAAATTTCAGAAACCAAACTTAATTACGATGTTGGTAATCGGGAATTGCTGGCTATTAAGCTCGCGTTTGAACATTGGCGTCATTTCTTGGAAGGTGCAAAATTTCCTATTCAGTTTTTCACAGATCATAAGAATTTGATCTATCTGGATGCTGCCAAACGCTTGAATGCCCGTCAAGCTAGGTGGGCACTTTTTTTTTCTCGGTTTAATTTTTCTGTTACTTATATCCCTGGTACTAAGAATGTTAAAGCCGATGCTTTATCTCGTAGCTTTTCTCCCATGGTTGGTACCGAGGAGGAGGAGAGCATTTTTACAGGAAGGAGTTGTGGTAGCAGCATTGGACTCTGTTTTTGAAGATGGGATTCTGAAAGCCCAAGAGGATGCCCCATCTAACACTCCCCATGGGAGGTTGTTTGTGCCTAGAACCTTTAGGAGAGATTTGTTTGTGGAGTATCATGAGTCTCAGTTGGCAGGTCATCCAGGAATTTCTGAGACTAAGAGACTTATCAGTCGCAGTTTTTGGTGGCAAGGGTGGCAGAAGGAAGTCATCAAGTGGGTGCGTCAATGTACGGTGTGTGCAAGGTCAAAGGCTTCACATACCCCTGTTGCGGGGTTGCTTTGCCCTCTGGAGGTTCCTAGTGCGCCATGGACGCATCTGGCAATGGATTTTATTACTGACCTTCCTGTGTCCGAGGGTTTCACTGTCATCTGGGTGGTCGTGGACAGTTTTAGCAAGATGTGTCATTTGGTTCCATTCATTAAGCTACCCTGCGCTAAGACACTCGCTAAGGCGTTAAGGAAATTGTCAGGCTCCAAGGCATTCCCACCGACATTGTTTCTGATAGGGGACCTCAGTTTGTGGCTCACTTTTGGCGCGCTTTTTGTGACAGGTTGGGAGTCCATTTGTCATTTTCGTCTGGGTATCATCCTGAGTCTAATGGAAAGACAGAAAGAAAGAACCATGATGTTGAACAGTTTTTGCGTTGTTTTGTGACAGACAATCAAGAGGGGTGGTCTGAGTTTCTGCCACTCGCAGAATTTGCTCTTAACAACCATACATCCTCCTCTGCTGGGTGTTCTCCTTTTATTTGTTGTACTGGGAGACATTCGTAGTTTGGTTCGCTCTCCAAATTGGAGTCGGCTGTGCCGGAGGAGGAGAATTTTTCTGGTGATTTGGAGAGAGTATGGACTAATGTACATTGTAACCTTCAAGAGGATAACAAAAAGTCCAAGAAGTATTTTAACAGGAAACGTAAAGAGGTTTTGTTTACTGTGGGTGACATGGTTTGGTTGTCCTCAAAGAATCTACGGTTGAGGATTCCCTCTAAAAAAATTGGGTCCGAAGTTTGTGGGGCCATTTAAGGTGCTTCAGGTGGTTAACCAGTCTGCTGTTAGGTTGGAGGTCCCCACCTCCTGGAAGATTAATCCTGTGTTTCATGTTTCCTTGTTGAAAAAGGCTGATGTATCGGATAGGGATGCCACTGTCACAGTTTCTCCGGTGGTGGAAGATGGCGAATATGAAATTTCTCGTATCCTGATTTCCAGAGGGCATAGAGGAAGATTGCCGTATCTCGTCGCTTGGAAAGGTTTCGGTCCCGAGGATAACTCCTGGGTAAGGGCGGATGATGTCTCTGCCCCTAGACTTGTCAGAGCTTTCCACAGGAGATTTCCAGATAGGCCTGGGCCTGGAGGATCCGGATGATCCTCATAAAAGAGGGGGTACTGTTAGAACCCTCCTGTTTGTTTTTGTTTCTATCTTGCGTTTTGCGGTCATGTGACCATCTTCCTATATATTCCAGCTCTGCCCTTCTGGCTTTGCTGGACTTCAGTGTTGTTTTGACTGTCTCTCTAGCCAGGTGCTTTTGTGCCTATCTATCTCTAGTTTGCTTGGTCCTCTGGGACCTCTAGTACTTTTTTGTCAGTTTATCTTTTGCTCTGCAACAACTTCTGTTAGGAGGTGTCCCATTTTTGTCCCAGTCCTTAGTTCCTTTAGGGACCCCTCCTTTTCTCTATAGGTCTCCGTTCAGACTAGCCGAAGACGAAGGCGGGTCTGTTCACAAGGAACAGGTAGCCCTCTACAACATAGGGGCTCAGCTTAGTCTTACTGTAGGGACAGCTCTCCCCTTCTTTCCTTAGCCTATGTTGCAGATCATAACATAGACTTCATAGGAAGACGTAATTTTCCCTATATACTGTGGTATTGCAGTATATAGTACAAGCGACCAGATGATCACAAATTGAAGTCCCCTAAGAGGATTTTAAAAAAAGTAAATACATAAAACCTTTTTTAAAGAAAATATAGAAAAAAATAAGAAAATATAAGTTTAAATTACTCCCCTTTCCCATAAAAAATATTTAAAAATATATACCGTATTTTTCGGACTATAGGACACACTTTTTTCCTCCAAAATTTTGGAGGAAAGTGGGGGGTGCATCTTATATTCCGAATGTACTATATTATACTGTTGCTGTGGATGGTGGGAGGGGTGAGGGGAGCAGCGGAGGAGGGGAGCATAGGAGGCAGGAACGCTTGCTGCAGCCAATACTGTGCCGGCTGCTAAAGAAAAAGAATGGGCATTGGGAGCAGTGAATATTCATTCTCCTTTAAAGTGGGCACACAGTGTCAGCAGCAGCCGGCTTCCTGCAGCGGCTCGGCGGTCATGTGTGCCGCTATTAAAAGGCATGAATATTCACTACTCTCCACTCCCATGGGCGTAGGGAGTTGTGAATATTCATGCTCTTTAATAGCGGGCACACGCGGTTGCCAAGCCACTGTAGGAGCCACGGCTACAGCTACAGTGTGCACCCTCTATTAAGGAGAATGAATAGTCACTGCTCCCAACGCCAATAGTCTCAATGTGGAGAGCAGTGACTTTTTTGGCAGCTCCTCTCACCGTGTAAGGGCGCATGGCAGTGACATCATGCGTGGCTCACATGCTGAGATCAGCTTCTGGCAGCAGAACAGGACGTAGCGCTGGAGCAGAGGGGAGGTGAGTAGAATCCTTTATTTTTTTGTGTACAGCGTGATTGGGATGAAGGGTGCCATGCATAGCTGGATTAGAGATGAAGGGTGCCATGCATTCCAGGATGAGGGATGAAGGGTGCCATGCATACCAGGATGAGGGATGAGGGGTGCCATGCATACTAGGATCAGGGGTGCCATGCATACCAGGATGAGGATGCCATGCATACCAGGATGAGGGATGCCATGCATACAAGGCTGAGGGGTGCCATGCATACTAGGATCAGGAGTGCCATGCATACCAGGATGAAGGGTGCCATGCATAACAGGATGAGGGATGCCATGCATACCATGCTGAGGGGTGCCATGCATACCAGAATGAGGGATGAAGAGTGCCATGCATACCAGGATGAGGGATGCCATGCATACCAGGATGAGGGGTGCCATGCATACCAGAATGAGGGGTGCCATGCATACCAGGATGAGGGATGCCATGCATACCAGGATGAGGGGTGCCATGCATACCAGAATGAGAGGTGCCATGCATACCACGATGAGGAGTGCCAGGCATACCAATATGAGGAATGAGGGGTGCTATGCATATCAGGATGAGGGGTGCCATGCATACCAGGGTGAGGGATGAGGGGTGCCATGCATACCGGGATGAGGGGTGCCAAGCATACCAGGGTGAGGGGTGCCATGCATACCAGGATGAGTGGTGCCATGCATACCAGGATGAGGAGTGCTATGCATACCAGGATGAGGAGTGCTATGCATACCAGAATGAGGGATGCCATGCATACCAGGATGAGGGGTGCCATGCATACCAGGATGAGGGGTGCCATGCATACCAGGATGAGGGATGCCATGCATACTAGGATGAGGGGTGCCATGCATACCAGGATAAGGGATGCCATGCATACCAGGATAAGGGGTGCCATGCATAGCACGATGAGGGGTGCCGAGCATACCAATATGAGAAATGAGGGGTGCCATGCATATCAGGATAAGGGGTGCCATGCATACTAGGCTGAGGGATGAGGGGTGCCATGCATACCAGGATGAGGGGTGCCATGCATACCAGGATGAGGGGTGCCATGCATACCAGGATGAGGGGTGCCATGCATACCAGGATAAAGGATGAGGGGATGCCATGCATTCCAGGATAAAGGATGAGGGGTGCCATGCATACCAGGATGGGGGCATTTGGGTGCCATGCATAATAGGATGAGATTAGGGGTGCCATTCATATCAGGATAAGGGGTGCCATGCATACTAGGATGAGGGATGAGGGGTGCCATGCATACCAGGATGAGGAGTGCCATGCATACCAGGATAAAGGATGAGGGGGTGCCATGCATTCCAGGATAAAGGATGAGGGGTGCGATGCATGCCAGGATGGGGGATTTGGGTGCCATGCATAATAGGATGTGATGAGGGGTGCCATGCATATCAGGATAAGGGGTGCCATGCATACCAGGATGAGGGATGAGGGGTGCCATGCATACCAGGATGAGGGGTGCCATGCATACCAGGATGAGGGGTGCCATGCATACCAGGATGAGGGGTGCTATACATACCAGGATAAAGGATGAGGAGTGCCATGCATTCCAGGATGGGGGATTTGGGTGCCATGCATAATAGGAAGTGAAGAGGGGTGCCATGCATATCAGGATGGGGCTAAGTGGTGCCATGCATACCAGGATGGGGATGGGGGCTACGTATAACAGGGAGGGGAGCCATATATACCAGGATGGGGGATATTAGTACAGAATTGAGGGACATTACCCCTATAACAGTGTTAGCAGCAGACCCCCTCCCTCATAACAGTGCATCATGACCACAGTTTTTGCTTCAATTTTTTTCTATTTTCCTTCTCTAAAACCTAAGTGCGTCTAATGGTCCGGTGCGTCTTATAGTCTGAAAAATATGGTACATACTTGATGGCATAGAATCCATAAAAGTCAGATTTATCAAGATATAAAATTATTTTAACCATGCAATAAACAAAAAAAAAGAAGAAAGCGTCAAAAAGCAAGAATAACTTTTTTTAACCCCTTACCGACGTGGTACGTATTAGTACGCACCATTGATGGAAAACTAAAAAAGTTATAGGTCTCACAAACCATTTTTTATTTTACAAAATGTTAATTTTTTTGCTAGTAAAATATATATTAAAAAAATTAGGAGCTTAATATCAACATACTCATACTGACCTGAATAATCTTACCGCCAGGCCATTTTTACTGTATAATGAGTGCTGCAAAATTGAAATCCCCAAAGAACAATGGAAGAATTGTGCATTTTTCCCTCTTTTTCCACACTTGGATATATTTCCTGTTTTCCTACACATTACATGGTAAAGTGAATGGTGTCATTCAAAACTATAACTCATCCCACAAAAAAGCCCTCATAAGGCTATGTCAACGGAAAAATAAAAAAGTTATGACTCTCGCAAAGAGGGGCGGAAAAAATGAAATTCCAAAAATGGTCAAATGCCCTGGTCATTAAAGGGTTAATAATTAACTTTTATCATACAATTAAAACCAAAATAAAGATATGACGTGCACCAAACAATACAAGGTAATAAAACCTTACTGGGTAGATAGGTAAAGTTTTCTGCAAGCTGAGATCAAAGAGCAAATGCCTTTTTTATGGGAAATTATTAGGGCAATTAGGTTTTTAGGGGGAAAATTGACATTAACATACCGACTGATATATATTAGGTAGCATGTAATGTTTTAACTGTTTCAGGGCAAGTGGCAATTCCACTTCAATCAGTGGAAGCATTAGTAGTGATTAGCGTTCTAAAGGGGACGGTTGAAATTCACACCTTCAAAAGGACATTTGGTCACCTCACATTATTATCAACCTTATGTCCTGATTAAGACTCCATAAGGACCACAGATTTATTTTATTTCATCCCAATCATTGGGATACATGGAACATAGATAGTGATTAATGATGACCTAAAAAAGGTTAAAATTATCACTCTCAAAAGGAAATTTGATCACCTCGCTCTATGAGAGTACTGTCCACCCTATGTCACTTTGATTTACTAAAAGCCTATGTCCTGATTAAGACCTCATTAGGACCAGAGATCTATTTCATTCTACCCTAATTGGTAAGATACATGAAATTAAAGGGAACCTGTAATGTCCTATCTACTATGTAAACTGCCCCCATAGCGTTGTTAGTGATGCAATGTGCATCTGTGTCACCCCAGGCCTGGATGCCACAAATATTAAAGGCTGTGTCTGAGAGCAGGAGGGAGGTTCCCTGGTCAGGGACCATTAGCATGCAGCACCTCCTGTCCCAGGCCAGTAGGGGGAGCAGGCTGCCCCTATAAAAGCTGGAACTGGGGCAGGGTTAGAGAGACCAGAACCCACTTCTGAAGTGACCAGAAGGGTTCTCAGAGGAAGGGACAGGTCAGCAGCAGCTGAGGAGTCCGTGAGGCAGAGGAGAGACTGCAAGCCAGCGACAGAGGCGACGAGAGCCGGTCCTGGCTGAGAGAAGTACGCAACCGGACATTGGGGTCCGAGGCTGTCAGGGTTGCAAGCCCAGCAGCAGAGAACCAACCCGCGAGGGATTTCAGGTCCCTTGGCCTAAGAAGCCTGGAGGCTCCGCCACACAGAGTGACCAGTACAGCAAGGAGAAGCAAAAGGTACCCAAGGCCCGAGTCGCAAGCCATACAGGCAAAGTACACGGCCAGCTCAGGGACGTGGGCTATTACACCACGAAAAGGGGGATAGTCAGCAAGAGCATAGAGAGAGAACGGTAGGCCTACACACTCACCCTGACCAGTGGGGCTCGCCCGAATGCTCTCAGATTCCCAGGCCCACTCCTAACCGATACTCCTGTTGGGTCAGTAATAACATCTGCAATAAAGATGTGACGCTCGCAAGCCCTGCCCTGGGAAGATGGGTGATACTCGGAGCCGGGTCAGATGTTGAGGGGGATGCAGCCGTGGCCTGGACCCGTTCCGTGCCCAGGGCCGTCACATTAAAAATGATGTTAGGGCTTTCCGGGTTGAGTGGTAATTGTCGACTACGCCACCTGTGGTGTCCGGTGATGAGCCACCAGCGCCGCTACTGTCCGCTGAGGCCCGGTGTCATGGCGGCTAAAGTTCTCGCTGCTCCCCACAGGCAGAGCGCAGCCTCAGGGCAGGCAAGGCAGGATAGAGGGGGGTTAGTAGTGCGGGGAGTACGGGCACCGCGTCGCGTGGTATGGCGCGTAATGAACAGTCTGGAGGCCATAGGGATGAACTTCCAAGGCTTTACTCACAGTTCTCTCAAGCAGCACAAGGCTTCTCCCTGCTCCTCGCGGAGTCCTGCGGCCACCAAGGACGGGGGTCCGACTACCTCCGAGGAAGTCCAGTGTGAGGCAGCATCCCTACACCAGAGTGTTCCTGCACTACAGACTTTACCCTTTCCCGTCTGTGCGTGTGTAAATAGGCCGGGTCTCCCTCTGAGCTCCTCTCAGGTGTAGGGCTCGGGTGGCACTTCCTCTCCATCCGAAGCCCGGCGGGATCCTCAGGGCCTAACCGGGCTTTCCCGTCCTGGACATAGAGTACGAGGTCAGGTGTCGGGGGCCGGTACCCCACTTGCAACCGGAATCCCTCTGAATAGATCAGGTAGGCGAGGACAGGTGGCGTGCTCCGCTCCGTCTGCATCCTCCCCGGGACCCATTTGCTAGGGAGCCACACTCTAAAGCTCCCGGGCCTTCTTGATCCTGGTCCTTGGCCGGGTTGAGACATTCCTTGTCTGCAACCTTCCTCTCGTCCCATAGATCAGGGTACGAGGGCTGTGTCCCATGCAGGTGCAGGCCCACACAGGATCTGCTCTCCCGGAGGGAAGTCACATTAACACACAGTAGTTTGACAGCACAGTACGACCACTAGAACAGCCGAAGAAGAACCAGCAGAAAGACCAACGAAAGAACCAAGATCAAAGATGGCATTCTATTAAATATGAAATTAGAAGTGTCACTAACTAACTGTTCCTCCACCCACACCCACTAACTGGTTCCTACCACTTCGTGTTTCCCAGTCTCCCTGTAACCAGGGGAGCAGCACATAGTGCATACTAGCTCCCTCTGGTGGAATGTGGTGTTGGATGCAAAAGGCTAGGTCACAACCATCACACCGGCCTTACCTCAGAGGAGGAACACCACACTCCATTAAAGAAGTGCAGCATTCCTGTGGCGGTCGAACCCTCAGGGGCGCCACAAAGACCCTGGACTGTTTGAAGCGGACTCTGAACTCTTACTATTGCGGCCTGCACTATCACCCCCAGCATTCACCTACACTGCCCTGAGGCTACACTCTTCCCGTGGGGAGTTGTCCTACCCCTGTGCTGCACACCAACACCAGCCTCAGCGGTCTGCCTCGCAGCGGCGGTTATCCCTGACCGCAATCCACGGGTGGCGTAGTCGGACATTCAAAACACTGATAAATAAACTGCCACCATTTGGTCTGACCACCCTGAGCCACGGGATCGGGTTGCCACTACTACCCCCAGCATCTCACAGAAGCCCGGTTCCGGGTGCCCCGCGGCACAGGGGGCGAGTCACATCACTAACATGCTTTTTTTCATTAAAATTGGTGGCAATATAATGTGTCTATAACATTTTCTATACTTATATCCTACCTGCTCGTTCAGTCATAGGGGTTTGATTCTCATATTCAGTCAGGGGTGGCGCCACATTCAGTCAGGACTGGCACCAGCCACGCATTTGAATTTTGCTCCCGGCTAGCGCTGATGTAAATGGGACGCTTGCACAGTTTTACATGGCCATGAGAGGGATACTCAGGAAAACAACATCAAAATGAAGAAATAGAAATAACAAATCTGAGATTTTTAGGTATAAAGAGAGTAAATTGTCCAATCAGGGGAGGAAACTGGTGGAGACAGCACTTACTTCGAAAATGATTCTGTATGATACTATTGAACTCCAGATTGCCAAACGGTATGAACTTTAGAAACGATCTGTATTTCATCTACTGATTTATTTTTATTTTTCATATATGGATTATTTTGTCTCTCTCTTTCCTTTTTGTACTAACTGAAGTGTTTATTCCTATTTATATGTGTTCTAATCTGTAAATATAAGATAATCAATATACACATGATTCATTTTTTTTTTCAATTTATATTTTGTTAATAAATATCTAATATATATAATCGTCTTAACCCGTCTGTCTGTCCAGGAAATCCCGCATCGCTGATTGGTCCGGCCGCGGCCAATCAGCGACGCGGGATTTCAGAAAAAGATGGCGGCCGTTAGCGGCTCATCTGCCGGACGGAGGTCAGCGGCGATGCAGCCGTGAGATGAGCGGCGCTTGACTGATCTATTGGATACAATTCTGTCTTTTTTCATATTGATTTATAATGGCTTAAATGATATTCACACATGATTGGGCAATGTTACTTTTAAATATGTTCCCATAAGTCAGTATGTATTTGTATGCCAGAAACGCATTAGTTTGAATATTTTTTATGCCTTTTAATGCAATTCTAATAAAAAAAGATTTGACTTTTTAAGCAACATGGATGGGCCGTTTAACCTTTTAAAGTCTGTGTTCGTGGTCACACATGGATTGACACCTACAGACCCGAAACTGCATCTAAGTTAATTAAGCAGTGACAATGAAAACCCTATCAAAGACTTTGTTATAATGTAACAACACAGTGTATATTTTATCTGATAAAATAGGAGACAACTATGAGACAAAAACTGTCAAAAACTGCCTTCATTACAAAATCAGTCACCTTATTTCAGCGCCAACAGCTGGATGGTATACACATATATACAAATAGTAAATAATAATTGTGCACCTTTATACTTTATAGTAAAATAATGATGCAATAGGTAACAGTTTCCCACCTTTTTGATTAATACATGAATTAATGGGACTGAATGAACTTGACTACATGGTGTGACTGAAATCACGACTGTAGATCAGTATAAAAAATGCAAAGTCTAATTACATATTTATTGAGATGTGTATGTATTGTACAGTCATTTCTCATGTCGTAAAAGTAAAACAATAAAGTGCTGAAAAACTCATAAAGAAAAACTTACTAAAGGTGCACCCATGACATTTTCCTTTCCGGATTTTTTTTTTTTTTCAGTTAACCCTTTTAAAGCTCTTGACTGTCCACAACTGTGATCAGGTCTCTAATTCTCAAAATGAGAACATGTATCAGTATATCTATTAAATAGCTCACTATATTAGCATTTGTATCCGATTCCCCATCCTATAGATCTAACAAACATTACCTTGACTCAAATAACATAGAATAGGGATATCTCAGCACAAAAGTGTAATTCTATTGAGGAGTAAAAGCTGCTGTTGCGAAAGTAGTCATTCCACGCTGTGGTAGTATTTAATAATAGCTTTATTACCTATTTCAAGTTAACTCTTTTTAAAAAAAATACACTACATACAGAGATCAATGCAAAGGTGTATATAGTCTCTGTATATAGTGTATTTTTTTTTTAAAAAAAAGAACTTGAAACACGTAACAAAGCTACTATTAAATACTATCACAGCTTTGAATGACTACTTTTCCAGCAGCAGCGAGGTCAATCAGAAATGTCCATCTCCTTTAACTAATCAATTTATTTGCAGATGAAGATTTCCTTCTATCCGCGGGTGTGACTACAACAGCTGTATACTCTATGGCCATATAATGGGGTTGTGACACACGTAACCTGGTCAGGTGAGCACTGCTCCCACCTCCCCCTAAGTCATCTACCCTATATCACCCTATGTGCACTGGTCTCTCTTTTTTCTCTTCCAAAAGTGTAATTCATCCTCTAAAGTGACATCAGCCGATGGCTTTTAAAATGTCATCTTAATCCTCTAATGTGACATAACATTTGTTACACATTGTTAAGCTGTGAGTCATAATAAGCTTTTCTACCTCTGTGAACCAGTAAATTTATTGAATTTCCCCCACTATATTGACAATTCCATTAAATTTCATGCTGCTTCCGGGTGCACTCTTCCTATATAGTCTAGTAGTTGGACAAGAAATCTGTGTTTTAATATGTTTTTGTGCATATTGAATAAAATGTCAAAATGGATTTAAAGCAGCCCTCCAACTGTACACTAAAAACGTAATTATACAGTATTTCATATGTAAAGTCACGCTAGCTGGTGTCCTATGTTTGCTTCTATCTGCCTCCTCTGCTCAGAATGGTGTTTAGTTTCCCCTACTTCCAAGATGATTACCGCAGTGGCATGGGAGGTGCATTGGTAAGACTACACCACCTTTCACCCTGCTTTTCCGGTGGTATGGTATAGGAGGCAGAGGAGACATGGTTTAGATGTATAAGTGCATTACTAGCGCCACTGTCTTGACCATCTTGGAAGCTTTAGGAATGGAACACCATTCTGAGCAGAGTAGTTATTAGTAGGCCAACAGAGGACACCCGGTAGAGCGACTATACACAAATGTTTAATACTTTAATGAATTATTATTTTTCAACTGGATCTTAATAAACAAATGAAGACATAAACAAATGGAAAGTAGGCCTCCCCGCTTTGCTCAGGGCCCCGGCACTTATACTTACTGCTCCTCAATCCTCTGCAGCTCCAGTTTCTTCCTCGTCTTCTGTCACTGTGACGTGTCCGAGAGCCGGAAGATGCTGAGGAGTCCTCAACTGCCGCCTGCGAGGAGAGGTGAGTATTTGATTTTTTTTTTAAATGCATGAAGCAATGTATGGGGCCCATTCTCTATGGAGCATAATATGGGACTCATTCTCTATGGAGCTATATAAAGGATGCATTCTCTATGGAGCATTATATGGGGTCCATTCTCTATGGAGCAATATATGGGGTCCATTCTCTCTGGAACATAATATGGGGCCCATTCTCTATGGAGCATTACATGGGGCCCATTCTATATAGAGCAATACATAGGGCCCATTCTCCATGGAGTATAATATGGGGCCCATTCTCTATGGAGCATTATATAGGGCCCATACTGTATGGAGCATTATATGGGGCCCATTCTATATGGATAAATATATTGGCCCATACTGAATGGAGCTATATATGGGGCCCATTCTCTATGGAGCATTATATGGGGCCTATTATTTTGTATGGAGCATTATATGGGGTCTATTATTCTGTATGAAGCACTATATGGGGTCCATTATTCTGTATGGAGCACTATATGGGGCTCATTTTTCTGTATGGAGCATTATGTGGGGTCCATTATTCTGTATGCAGCATTATATGGGGCCCATTATTCTGTATAGAGCATTATGTAGGGTCCATTATTCTGTATAAAGTATTATATGGGGTCCATTATTCTGTATGGAGCATTATGTGGGGTTCATTATACTGTATGGTACAATATATGGGGCTCATAATTCTGTATGGAGCAATATATGGGGCTCATAATTCTGTAAGGAGAAATATATGGGGTCCATTATACTATATGCTTAATATATATACTTATATACTTAATTAACCATTATATGTCATACTCAGTTTGTTGCGTCTCTCAGCTGGTTTATTTCTATTGACCACCCATCTGTTAGTGAATTCGGTGGGTTAGTTGTTTATTAATATTTACCTGTGTCATTCAACACTCCTAACACTTAGTGAGGTGTATGTTCTATGACAGGTTGGCAAATAGTTCTTGCACTCATGGTCCCTGTGACCTTTTTATTAAGTCTCTGAGTTATTTTAGCTGTATTAATAAAAGTTATATTTTAACTTTTCTCACCACTTTCTTGCTGTATTCTACTGAACTACAAGTGGTTTCTACAATACCCTATTTCCTTTCCAGCACCATGTGGTGCCCATAATACTGTATGGAGGACTATACTGTCCGGTCTGAAATTAAACTTTTGAATCCCCCCAGGACATGCACTGTGCGCTGTGAGGATTTGTCAGTTTCTGAGCTATTGTAGAATTTATAATAGATATAACTTATTTAATGTAAGAAGTAAGTGAAATCTTTGGCATTGTACTATACCTATATTTCTCTGCCATATCTGTGTATCATGAATTATGGTATGTGTTAAAGGGGCCCACTGAAACTCTTTCGCCCGGGGCCCACGAAACTTGGAGCCGGCCCTTACGCTGAGTGTGGGCCGGGGCCGTGCTTCTGGGAAAGAAGGCGGCCAGTGCAACAAGCACACTATGTACCAAGTGACTCACATATTTAGGACTTGTGGCCTAGCGGGAAATACCTGTGACCCCCATTAGAGCCAGTGTAACAATCAGAAGCTCTTAGAGAGAATTCAATGGGGACGGGTCTAGCACTGAGAGGCTCACTTAAGCTGAGACATTAGCTAAGCATTACTTATTAACAGTCATTTAACTACTAGACAATAAGGACATTGGATAAGATATTGCATTTACGGTAATTCTGTTAGTGTCATAATATACAGTATTACTATGATTACTGTTACTCACCATGTCGTGATTATTTGCCTACATATACAGTATATGTATTATTTATTATATATTATTATTTTACTCACTTATACAGCGCCATTAATTCCACAACACTGTCAAGATGTTATCAGCACTCTCCCCATTGGGGCTCACAATTTAGATTCCCTATCAGTATTTTTTGGCGTGTGGGAGGAAACCGAAGTACCCGGAGGAAACCAACGCAAACACGGGAGCTACATACAAACTCCTTGCAGATGTTGTCCTTGGTGGGGTTTGAACCCAGAACCCCAGCGCTGCAAGGCTACACTGCTAACCACTGAGCCACCATGTTGCCAAATCTATGCCCATAGATAGATTTCCTTACTGTGTTAGGCAAATTTATAGTGTTGGCCGAATCCCACTACCTCTTCATTGTCTGCGCTGTTGCATCCAAGTAACCTGTTTACAATCTCATAGACTATTATACCTGTTGCTCTTGGACTAATCTTTGTTAGTCAATTACACCTGGGGAAGTTAATAATGGCCTTGAATTTCTTCATTTGTACACAGTCATTTTGACAGTAGATTGATTGAGTATAAACTCTTTAGAAATGGTTTTATAACTTTTTATAATCTAATTAGCATGAACAACTTTTTCTGAAGGCCTCAGAAAACACATTTGTTTGGTGGATGATAAACTTCCACATAAAGTGAGGAAAATAATTATCTGTCACACTGCCGATTTTGCAAATTTTTCCACCTACAAAGAATGGAGAGGTCTGTAATTTTTATTGTAGGTACACTTCAACTGTGAGAGAAAAAATCTAAAAATAATAACCAGAAAATCACATTGTATGATTTTTAAATAATTAAATTGTTGTGCCCTGCTGAGCATTGATGCCACAGAACCTAGAAGGGTGCATGGATGGACTTCTCCACAAGAGGCCCTCACACATTCACACACCTCCACCCTACCACCTCAGACCAGCAGAGGGAGCCCGTTAAGGATATATATAGGGAGGGTGGAGCCAGGCAGCTGAGATTAGTTCCTGCTTAGAGACAGAGAGAGACAGAGCTCAGAGTTGAGCAGAGAGCATGCTGACGCTCAGAGAGCAGCGAAGAGGCAGCAAGCTGGCTGCCGTGCTTAGGCGAGCCGAGGCCTACAGCACAAGTGAAAGCCTAGTGAGGGCCTTGAGTGGGCTGAAGGCGAGAGGAGAAGGAAGAAGAAGCGAGGGGGCAGTGGAGCATACCAGGCTCACCCCGATATATATACTGGACACCGGGTCCGCGCCTACAGGGACCCTTTATACCCAGTAGGAACCACGGGAACCCCTGGAGGACTACAGGTCCCAGGTTCACCAAACGCTGACTACAGTACCAGGGCTAGGAGTCACGGAGGTCCCAGCATCCAGGGAGCGTGATCTCCAAGAGAAAGCCCTACCACCAGGTCAGCAGGTGCAAAGAGAGACAGTAACCAAGCTAGGCCTAGCTCCAGGCAGGTCAGAAGCTTAGAGAATAAAGCAACGGATCTGGAGGCCCTATACCCGCTCACTGGGGAGAGTCCAAAAGTGTGCCCTTCACCTGGAGTACCCTGGACCGTGCCTGCAACATCACCAGTAAAGGTACTGAAGCTTACCCCCATGTGAGTGTCCGTCTTTCCTCCAGGACTGTCCTGTCATCTCTCCCCTGCTCCACCATCCATTACACCCCACGCTGCCCTGGAGCTAGCTCTACCTGTGGAGAGCCACACCATCGCTGCTGCCGTAATACCAGCTCCAGAGGACTGCTCCGCAGCGGCGGCACCCCTTAGCCGCATTCCACAGGTGGTGTCACGAACACTTTAAATCCCTTATAAATATTCCCCTTTTTATTGACCGCCCTGGGTCACGGACCGGGCCAGCTACCGTGATATCCCCCGGCAACCAGAGGCCCGGCTGCCGAGTACCCCATGCCCCAGGGGGCACGTCACCTTTGACATCACGAACAGGATTCCATGCCCATTGCCACCGGGTACTGTGCGCCTTAAGAGACTGTAATACTCACTGTGGTGAAGTTTTCCCGCCATTCCTGAGATTTCCCGCCATTGTCCGCCATCTTCCTGTCGCCGTGCGGGAAGAAGAGGGGCGTAACAGAGGGAATCGGAGAGGCGTAACCGCTGGAAGCGCGCGAAGCCCAGGACACGCCCCACCCCTGACGTCGAACCAGGAAGAGTCAGGTCCTGGAAGGAGTCCAGAGGACGCTCTGACGTCAGACACGAGCAATGCAAGGTCCTGGAAGAAGACCGTCGCTCGCGGAGCTGCGGCCTACCTGAAAAAGAAAGTGAAGAAGGTAGGCTCCGGTTCACTAGGGGGGCGCAACCATGGGCGACGACCAGCAAGTCGCCGGAGCACCGGCTAACGCTCCTGATGTCCAACCTGCCCCCGGCGCTGCACAGGCCGGAGCGGCCGCTCCACCAGCAGGGGTCGTGACCCCGTTGATACCCATGGCCCTGCCGTACATCACTGGAGTGAAATGGCTTCCCCAGTATAATGGCAAACCAGACACCCTGTCCGGATTCAAGAGAAAAATATGTGGTGTGCTGCACATGTATTCTATGACTGGTAAGCAGGGAGCCACTGTCGTGTTGGGACAATTGACTGGTGCCGCAGAGCGGGAAGTTGAAACCTGGCCAGCCGCAGACCAGGAATCAGTATCCATCATCTTTAAGAGACTGCAAACTGTGTTTGAAAACCCCACTGAGACAGATCTCCGGATGAGGTTCTACCACTGTGTCCAGAAACCTGAGGACAGTGTCCGGGACTACGCCTGGCGCTTACAGGAAGCCCTGCGGGCCCTGAAACAGGTTAGTCCAGCCAGCATACAAGGTGAAAATAAAATGCTGACAGAACAGTTCATCCGGGGGTTGAGGTCCCAGGAGGAGAGCAGAACTGTACGGTGGTGGGCCTTAGACCATCCAGATGTCACCTTTGACACCCTTAAGGGCATGGCTATAAAGGGTCTGCAGCCCCTGGAAACATCAGATACTGCTATCCAGCGTTACCAGGGTGGGGCCACCCCAGTGCCCGCAGCACCCACTGCTCCTTCACTAACGGCAGAAACAAAGATGCAAACAGTGCCCCCCTAGCGAGCTGGACAGCCTGCGCTCTGAAGTGTGCCAGTTAAGTAAAACCCTGACCACTGTCCTGAGCACCCTGCAGCTACAGGAGGAGCCCAAGCCGGAAGGAAAGATACTACTCGCCGACAGCCCTGAGGATGTCCCCTGGATGAGGAGAAGAAGGAGGACAACGCCACCCCGTAGGAGGACAATGCCACCCCGGCAGAGGACAACGCCACCTCGTGGGAGGATCAACGACCAACGTCGCCCTCCAGGAGAATTCATCTGCTACCGCTGCCAGAAGGCAGGCCACACAGCGCGGAACTGTCCTTTAAATGAGCAAATCCTGGGGCCGAGGGCCGACACCCAGGAGTAAATCAAGCAGACCCATCCAGCTGGTACCACCGGTTCGTAGGAGGGAAGCCTTTCCTGTCCATCGTGCTGGATGGCATCGCGAAACCTGCCCTGCTGGACACTGGATCCCAGGCAACCATCATACCTGATGTCCTCTACAAAAGGTACTGGCCTGTAGATGAACTCCGCCCGCCAGCCCCGGACCTCTCAGTGTATGCCTCTAACGGCCTTCCTCTTAACCTAGTAGGGGTTAAGGATGTGACAGTGAAGGTGGGGAGAGTGGAGCTAAAGGACCTGGGACTGATTGTAGTGGAGTCTAACCCTGGTGAAACAGACTTGTACATGATACTTGGTAAAAATATTGTTGGTAACGGTTTGGGAGAAGTGTTGTTTTTGCTCCAACAGATTGCTGACACTGCCAAACCAGGGCAGAGGAAGGTGCTCCAGAGAGAGATACGAGCCCTCCTGTACCAGCAACAGGTAAAGCTAACAGGTGGTGAAATTGGTAATGTACGGGTGACAGACCCGATACCCATTGTGATTCCCCCGATGAGTGAAATGATGATTTGGTGTAGGGCAGCAATAGGTCTCAAAGGACAGAACTACCAGGCGGTAGTGGAGCCCATTAGCTCAGAGCACAGACCTACACTCTTAACTGCCAGAGGGGTGATTGATGTACACAATGGGAGGGTACCCGTACGTCTCCTAAATTGTGGGGAGGATGAAGTTAAATTACCAAGATACGCCACTGTTGCCAGGTTGTATACTGTGAATGATGAGGCCATACACACAGTGAAATCCTTGACCCCACCAGATACAGTGGAGGACAATGACTCAGAAACCGAGGTGGAGGATTGGTGTCAACAGCTCCATGTTGGGACTGACACCACTCCTGTCCATCAAAAACAAGGGGTATACAGGGTGGTCCAGGAATACGAACAGGTATTCAGCAAACACCCACTTTATTTTGGGAGGATTAAAGGGGTAAAACACCATATACCAACAGGTGACCATCCACCCATCAAAGAACGTTACAGGCCAATCCCACCAGCACACTACCAGAAAGCAAAGGAAATGTTGCACGACATGAAGAGAGCAGGAGTAATAAGAGATAGCTGTAGCCCCTGGGCAGCTCCCCTGGTCCTGGTCAGGAAAAAGGATGGAAGCATGAGGATGTGTGTAGATTACAGACAGATAAATCGCATAACACATAAAGATGCATACCCTTTGCTCCGTATAGAGGAATCCCTGGCTGCATTAAAGTCTGCAAATTACTTCTCTACCCTTGACCTCACTAGTGGGTACTGGCAAGTAGCAGTTGCTGAGGAGGACCGGGAGAAGACGGCCTTCACTACCCCGATGGGACTCTGCGAGTTCAACAGTA
Source organism: Phyllobates terribilis (assembly GCF_046119375.1). Lineage (NCBI taxonomy): Eukaryota > Metazoa > Chordata > Amphibia > Anura > Dendrobatidae > Phyllobates > Phyllobates terribilis. The sequence goes on along the minus strand of NW_027362769.1, from coordinate 208,556,469 downwards.
TGCCGTTCGGACTCTGCAACGCCCCTGGAATGTTCCAGAGATTGATGGAGTGCTGTTTGGGACACCGTAACTTCGAGACTGTGCTGCTATACCTGGATGACGTGATAGTGTACTCCAAGACGTATGAGGACCATTTGAAGCACCTGGCGGAGGTATTTGAAGCATTGTCCCAGTATGGGATGAAATTGAAGCCTTCCAAGTGCCACCTGCTCAAACGGAAGGTTCAGTATCTGGGGCACATCGTCAGTCCAGAAGGAGTAGCACCAGACCCAGAGAAGGTCACTGCCATCCAGAAATGGCCGGAGCCGAAGAATCTCAAGGAGGTACGTCAGTTCCTGGGACTGGTCGGGTATTACCGGAGGTTTGTAAAGGACTACACCAAGAAGGCAGCGCCTTTGCAAGATCTCCTGGTAGGACAATCCCACAGAGGCAAGAACCCCCCCTTCCAGTGGGGTAAAGAGCAAGCTGAGTCCTTTGCAGTGATGAAAGAGATCCTGACTGGCGAAAAAATCCTGGCCTACCCTGACTACAGCCAACCATTCCTGCTGCACACTGATGCCAGCAACGAGGGACTAGGAGCTGTGTTGAGCCAGAAGCAGTGTGGCAAAGAGAAGGTGATTGCCTATACCAGCAGGAAGATCCGTCCGACCGAAAGGAATCCAGAAAACTATAGCTCCTTCAAGTTGGAGCTCCTGGCCTTGGTCTGGGCCATCACTGAACGATTCAAGCATTACCTGGCCTCCACTAAGTTCACGGCCTATACTGACAACAACCCCTTGACACATTTAGAGACAGTCAAGTTGGGAGCCATGGAACAGCGTTGGATGGCCCGTCTGTCAAACTATCAGTTCACCATCAAGTACCGGGCAGGCCACAAGAATGCCAACGCTGATGCCCTATCCAGAATGCCTCACCAGTCGGACACTTAAGAAGAAGTGGATGACCTGGAGGAGATTGAGCTACCTGCCTTTCATAGAAATGGGATGGTCCACGAGCAGCGCACCTCCAGGAGGTATCGTGGTAAGACACTAAACCCTTTATCTCACCACAGTTGGAAGGAGACCCAGGACAGCGACCCGGTTGTCCGCCGTATCAAAGAACTGATAACCCAGGAAGGCTCCTCCCTGGAGAAGGATGCTTCTCCACAAGCCAAGCAACTTTGGAATGAGAGAAGCCGGCTGTTCATCTATAGAGAAAAGCTGTGCTGAAGGTATGTCAACCCCAGGACCCATGAGATGGCATGGCAGATCGTAGTGCCCAGGACAGACATCCAGATGGTATTGGAGGCCTACCATGATCAAGCAGGGCACTTTGGCTGGAAGAAGCTGGAAACCCTCCTGAAGAGTTGGTTTTATTGGGTTGGAATGCGGAGTTCCATAGAGAGGTGGTGCCGGGATTGTGGATCCTGTAGCCTCAGAAGAAAAGACTACAGCAGCCAGAAGGCACCCCTGCAGTCCATCAAGACAACCCAGCCCCTGGAGATCGTCGCTCTGGACCACGTCAAGCTGTCATCCAGCTGGTCAGGCTACTCGTATGCCCTGACCATGGTGGATCACTACTCCCGGTTCCTGGTGGTAGCCCCCGTCAAGGATCTGACGGCAGAAACTGCAGCAAGGACGTTTCAAGCCAACTTATGCAGGCCCCATGGATACCCGGATAAGGTGCTGACGGATCAAGGCCCTGCCTTTGAAGCCGAGCTGTTCAAAGAGTTTTGCCATCTGTACGGGTGTAAGAAGACCCGGACTACACCATACCACCCCCAAACCAATGGGTTATGTGAAAAGATGAATAATATAGTCATCGACCTGTTGAAAACCTTACCTCTAGAAGAAAGAAACCAGTGGCCAGACAAGCTACCTGACCTGGTAGATCTCTACAATCACATACCTGTGAGTTCCACCATTTGTACTCCAGCGTACCTCATGAGAGCAAGACCCGGAAAGTTGCCCATGGACCTGGAGGTTGGAGTGGTAGAGCCAGAAGCAGATATGTTCACTGAAGATTGGGATACGACTCGACAGGAGCAGTACAAGAGAGTACAGGCCTGTGTCTAAGACCGTCTAAGTAGGGTGAGAGACAAGGAGGAAGCACAGTACAACAAGAGTGCACCGGCCGAACCCTTGACACCTGGAGAAGTTGTGCTGAAACGAAAGAGAAGAAGCCACAAGCTTGACGACCAGTGGGAAAGCGAACCTTATAACTGTGTTGAATTCCAGATTCGATAATAGGAAAACATGTCTAATTAGCAAAGATGGAGGAAGAACGACTGCAACGGTATCAAGAGACCATCTGAAGTTGTGCCCAAGTCTGCTGATGCCCCAGGAGGAAGTGCCTCTCACCGTACCGGAGGAGCCTAAAGAAGAAGTACTCCATACTGTTTTAGGAGATTTCCCGGCAGATTGGCCTCAACTGGATGGAGCGGTAATAATACCTGTGCTACACTTCTACCAACAGCCAGAAGACCCTCCACTGCAAGTAAGACCTGTAAGTGCCCCAGAAGAGCCTGCTCAGGAAGAATCCCCGGAAGAAGGATCACCGGTAGAAGCAGAGCCAGTAGGCCCAGTAACCAGTGAACTTGCCTGCCCCGTAGAGAGGTTAAGGCAGTCTTGCAGTCCACCAACACAGAGAGCGGAAAATAGAGCAAGCATCCACACTACACGCATTCCAGTACTACGTAGGTCATCACGTAGCACAAAAGGATAGACCCCTGTCAGGTATAAGGAGTAAGTTAAAAATACCTGTAGTATAAATAGTTACCCAGTAGGGTATTGCATAATGTTTATTGTATAAACTGAAATTAACCATATGTGTTTATTTAGTTACCCGTAAGGGTATATATATGAAAGGACTCGGAGGCTGAGGACTGTGAGCAGCCCAAAAACTGTCATGTACATAGTTGCACTCCCTGGAGTGCCCCTTAAGTGGCCACGGAACAAAAATCCGTTTGGCGTGGCGGAAGACGTGGTCCAGCACCTGGATCACCTATGCCCTGTAGCCACGCCCAGGGCCTACGTTGAGGGTTTTCAGGCAGGTCCCTCATGTTCCTTCATCGGTGAAATGGACACCAGGTTACGGGACTTGCTGTAACTTTATTGTTATTTATTATTGTTATTATTTATTATAATGTTACCTGTAACGTTCAAGAAAAGTGCCTCCCATGAAGGGAAGAAATGTTATTGTTTAACCTGTTTTGAGAAAAATTCTTCAGTCCAGGAGTACTGCGTTTTACTAGGGGGGGATGTGGCGCCCTGCTGCGCATTGGTGCCACAGAACCCAGAAGGGTGCATGGATGGACTTCTCCACAAGAGGCCTTCACACATTCACACACCTCCACCCTACCACCTCAGACCAGCAGAGGGAGCCGGTTAGGGATATATATAGGGAGGGTGGAGCCAGGCAGCTGAGATTAGTTCCTGCTTAGAGACAGAGAGGGACAGAGCTCAGAGTTGAGCAGAGAGCGTGCTGACGCTCAGAGAGCAGCGAAGAGGCAGCAAGCTGGCTGCCGTGCTTAGGCAAGCCAAGGCCTACAGCACAAGTGAAAGCCTAGTGAGGTCCTTGAGTGGGCCGAAGGCGAGAGGAGAAGGAAGAAGTAGCGAGGGGGCAAAGGAGCATACCAGGCTCACCCCGATATATACACCGGACACCGGGTTCACGCCTACAGGGACCCTTTATACCCAGTAGGAGCCACCGGAACACCTGGAGGACTACAGGTCCCAGGTTCACCAAACGCTGACTACAGTACCAGGGCTAGGAGTCACGGAGGTCCCAGCATCCAGGGAGAGTGATCTCCAAGAGAAAGCCCTACCACCAGGTCAGCAGGTGCAAAGAGAGACAGTAACCAAGCTAGGCCTAGCTCCAGGCAGGTCGGAAGCTTGGAGAATAAAGCAACGGATTAGGAGGCCCTATACCCGCTCACTGGGGAGAGTCTAAAAGTGTGCCCTTCGCCTGGAGTACCCTGGACCGTGCCTGCAACATCACCAGTAAAGGTACTGAAGCTTACCCCTGTGTGAGTGTCCGTCTTTCCTCCGGGACCGTCCTGCCATCTCTCCCCTGCTCCACCATCCATTACACCCCATGATGCCCTGGAGCTAGCTTAACCTGTGGAGAGCCACACCATCCCTGCTGCCATAACACCAGCTCCAGAGGACTGCTCCGCAGCGGCGGCACCCCTTAGCCGCATTCCACAGGTGGCGTCACGAACACTTTAAATCCCTTATAAATATTCCCCTTTTTACTGACCGCCCTGGGTCACGGACCGGGCCAGCTACCGTGATATCCCCCGGAAACCAGAGGCCCGGCTGCCGAGTACCCCACGGCCTAGGGGGCTCATCAAAATTGCATTTTATTGCATGAAATAAGTATTTGATCACCTACCAACCAGCAAGAATTCTGCCTCTCACAGACCTGTTAGTTTTTCTTTAAGAAGCCCTCCTACTCAGCATTCATTGCTTGTTTTAATTGCAGTTGTTTGAACTCGCTACCTGTATAAAAGACACCTGTCCACACACTCAATCAATCACACTCCAACCTCTCATAGTAACATAGTAACGTAGTTTGGCCATGGGAGGACCTGGTCAATGACCTGAAGGGAGCTGGGATGACAGTCTCAAACATTACTGTTAGTAACACAATATGCCGTCATGGATTAAAATCCTGCAAGGCACACAAGGTCCCCCTGCTCACATGAAAGCACATGTCCAGGCCCGTTTGAAGCTTGCCAATGACCATCTGGATGATCTAGAGGAGGCATAGGAGAAGGTCATGTGGTCAGATGAGACCAAAATATAAATTTTTGTTATCAACCCCACTTGCCGTATTTGGAGGAAGAAGGATGAGTACAACCCCAAGAACACTGTCCCAACCGTGAAACATGGTAGAGAAACATCATATTTTGGGGGTGCTTTTCTGTAAAGGGGACCGGAGTTCTGCTTTCCATTGTATCAAATACTTATTTCATGCAATAAAATGCAAATTATTTATGTAAAAATCATACAATGTGATTTTCTGGATCTTTTTTTAAGATTTTGTCTCTCACAGGTGAAGTGTACCTACAACAAACATAACAGACCTCTCCATTCTTTATAGGTGGGAAAACTTGCAAAATCTGCAGTGTATCAAATACTTTTTTTCCCCATTGTACGTGTTATGAAGATCACACTTTGATATATCCTTGTACTTAAAATAAAACAGATCAGCCACTCACACCTGATTGTCTTCATGTTGACTGAAAAAAATTGGCTCTAATTTCACCTTCACAACGTCTGTGAATCGTAAGGGTTCATATACTTTGCCAGTCACAGACATGTGATATTAGATCATTTTATCCACATTTAAAAAAATACCAAATACTAAATTTTTGAGTTATTTGTTTGATTTGTTTCTCTATCAACGTTTAGGACTTGTGTGAAGTCTGATGCAGTTTTAGGTCAAACTTAAGCAGAAATGTGAAAAATTCTCAAGGGGAGACAGGCCAAAAATTCAGGACAAGAATGAATTCTCATCGCCACACAATAAAAGAAAAAAGAATAGATCTACCTGTGGCCAAGCATTTTTGTTTCCCTGATCACAGCATCACAGACATGAAATTATTGATATTAAAAAGTAATTTGAAATCTCAGAGAGACAAAAAAGTGTGGGAATATAAACTCATGGTAACCTTTGACACCTTCAGCGCAGGAATGAATGTGTCACATGGAGTTATGTCATTCTACATCAACTAAGGAATGTGCTCCTCAGAACTGTGGGGTCATCAGAACCCTGAACCAGACCTCAATCACAGGATAATAAAAGTTTCACATTCCTTATCCATGAACTGCTCCAATATTTACAGCCAGAACTGTTTATCTCTCCCATAGTAATAGCTCTGTTTTACGTCACCTGTCTCATCTATTGCATTATTTCTGTGTCCTATTGTGTATAAATATGTGACTCTTCAGAATTTGTGTTATACTATGCCTGATGAAGAGATCAGAGTAGTCTTGAAAGCTCGCAACTTGTTACCATCTTTTCAGTTAGCCATTAAAAGGTATTTACTAGTGATGAGCGAGCATTAAAATGCTCGGGCACTCGTTGTTCGAGTCAAGCAAACTGGAATGCTCGACTGCTCGGTCCGAGTAATGACCACAAATGTAAGTCTATGCATTTTTCCGGCAGCTCCCCCTGGCTGTCTGCAGAGAGCCTAAAAATTGCCCAAATCGATAGGAACAGTGCTCATATAACAAGGGAACAGCATGGGGAAGACCCATGGAAGCATTTAGAATGTTGTCAGAGCTATTACGCCACTTTTACTAACTCACAATACAAAATACAAAAACGAAACCAAAATGGATTTTCCTGAGAAATATGTTAAGAAACATCCTTTCCAGGGTAATGACTTGTATATATGAGGCAAAATAAATATACAAAAGCAAAATGTTCCTCCACACCTTGGGCTATATTCACATGTAGCGTTTTTGATGCGTTTTTGCACTTTTGCATTGCTTTCAACCAAGACAAATGCATTCACCAGGAAATGTCATTTTAATATTTTACATCCTAATCTGGCCAGGTGGTGTGTGGCACATCATCAGACACATCCTGTTTCATTTATGATGGAGGGACTCTGAAAGTCACAAAGCCTATTTTTATAGGGCCATAAGGCGACCCTTACTATTCTTAAAGGGCCAGCAGTCGGTCATTGCTATTGTTAGAGAGCCATCAGCCGGCTATGCTTTGCTGCTCCCATTATTAATGAGTGGCTCTCCTATACTGTTATTGCGCATTTAGTGACTGCAAGGGCTGTCAAAAATTTGGATGCAACCTAATAGCTCTTTGAAGAGACATAGAGGAGGGTCTCAGTAAAAAAAATGTTCCCATTATAAAGGAGCGGGTCTCCTATAGTGGTAATGCCCATGCTGTGACTGCAAGGGCTGCAAAAATTTGGGAAAACCCCCACTAACAATTTAAAGACACATCGAGCTGGGCAACAGGAACGACATGTTCCCATTAGAAAGGAGAGGGTCTACTATACAGTTATAGGGTATGCAGTGAGTCCAACGGCTGACCAATTTTAGGAAAAAACCCACAAACAATTTAAAGGGGTTGTACACTACTATTTAAAATATGCCAAAGCGTTTTTATGATGAAAAGCAACTTCTTTATAATTACCTCCCTCTGCCTTTTCTGCCTGTGAACGGCGCTATCACTGGCCGCTCACAGGCATCACTTGACCCCCGGCTGCAGCCAGCTCTGACATCTGCTGATGTCACGACTAGTCCAGGCTGCAGCCGGGGGTCTTTCTCTTCCGCGTTCCATGGTGGCTGCAGCCGGGGGTCACGTGATGCCTGTGAGCGGCCAGTGATAGCGCCGCTCACAGGCAGAAAAGGCAGAGGGAGGTAATTACAAAGAAGCTGCTTTTCATCATAAAAACACTTTGGCATATTTTAAATAGTAGTGGACAACCCCTTTAAAAACACATACAGCTGGGCCACAGTAACGAGTACGACATGTTCCCATTAGAAAGGAGAGGGTCTGCTATTCAGTTATAGGGTATGCAGTGAGTGCAACGGCTACCAAAATTTAGGAAAAACCTCACTAACAATTTAAAGACACATAAAGCTGGGTTACAGTAACGACATGTTCCCATTAGAAAGGAGAGGGTCTGCTATACAGTTATAGGGTATGCAGTGAGTCCAACAGCTGCCAAATTTAGGAAAAACCCCACTAACAATTTAAAGGCACATACAGCTGGGCCACAGTAACGAGTACTACATGTTCCCATTAGAAAGGAGAGGGTCTGTTATCCAGTTATAGCGTATTCAGTGACTGCAAGAAAGAAGAGGGTATCCCATACTGTTTGCCTATGCAGTGAGTGCAATGGCTGTCAAAAATTTGGAGGCACTCCAATGCCCATTGTAAGAGACATAGAGGTCGGAGAGCCTTCTGAAAACAATGTTCCCATTATTAGGAAGTGGGTCTCCCATACTGTTTGCCTATGCAGTGAAGCAACAGCTGTCAAAAATTTGAAGGAACTCGAAAGTCCCTTGCAAGAGATGAAGATATGTTGATATGTTACATATGGAGGTGATATGATGGTGGAGGATGAGGATGTGGAGTAGAAGGAGGAAAATATCAAATAGACAAAATCAGGAAGCATATACTCATGTCTGGGTGTGAAGATAGAGGTGCATGGGAATAGAGTTAGACCTCCCCAAAAAAATACACTGTATTTGAGTTTATGTTACGCTGCTATCATTCGGTGGTGTTGAGAAGTCTGGCCCAATCAAGCCCTTGTTCATTTTTATAAGAGTCAGCCTGTTAGCATTTTCAGTTGACAAGCAGATGCATCTATCGGTTATAATTCCACCAGCAGCACTAAAAAGCCGCTGTGACAAAACGCTAGCTGCAGGACATGCCAAGACCTCCAAGGCTTAGAGAACCAGTTCATGCCACATGTCCAGCTTGGATACCCAATAATTATAAGGCACAGAGGAATCACGGATGACGTTGGTATGGTCAGCAAGGTACTCCGTCACCATCTTCCGAAACTTTTCCCTCCTTGGGAGAGTACCCCGCGCCTCAGGGCCTGTGCGATGGGAGGGTCTGATAAAACTGTCCCAGAACCTTGACAGTGTTCCCCTGCCTCTGCTGGATTGCATTTGTGTCTCTCTCGCCTGTACTCCTTGGTTGTCCAACGAACTGTGACCACTGCCATCAGCGTTTTCCGATGGGAATTTTTTAATAATTCTGCAACAAGGGCATTCTGTTACTGCCCCATTTTATTAGGCCTGTTCAGCGTGGGAATAAGAGACAAAATGTTTTCCTTGTAGCGTGGGTCTAGAAGTGTCATCAACGAGTAATGACTGTCACCCAAAATTTGGACATCACGATGGTTACGGGAAAGGCAGCGTAACATAAACTCAGCCATGTGTGCCAGACTGCAAAGAGGCAAGACTTCCGTGTCCTCACCAACAGGACGACTGACCATGCACTCCTCCTCATCCTCCTCCTCCCTGCCCTCAGGCCATCCACACTGAACAGACGGTATGACAGTTGTGCAGGTAGTACCGTCTATAGTGCAAGAAACTAGCTCTTGTTCTTCCTCCTCCTCCTCTTCCAAATTGTCATCCAATTCACGTTGGGATGAGATGAGGCTGGGCTGTGTGGAATCACCCTGTATGGTTCCTTGCTCCATCTCATCGTGCTCCACCTGCAATACATCCCCTTTAATTTGTTAGCAGAGAGCGTTTCAGAATACAGAGAAGCGGGATGGTGATGCGAATTATGGCGTCATCACTGCTCACCATCTTGGTGGAGTCCTCAAAGTTTTGGAGGATGGTACATATGTCTGACATCCATGTCCACTCCTGAGGTCTTATGTGTGGAGTCTGACCTGAGTACCGACAGCCTGTTTGGTGCTGGTAGTCAACAACTATCCGCTTCTGCTCACAAATCCTACCCAACATCTTCAATGTAGAGTTCCAACGCATTGGGACATTGCAGATCAGTCGGTGAGCTGGAAGCTGCAAACTCTGCTGAAGCCGTAGCTGACTTTCTAAAATGGGCACACAGGCGGGGTACTTTGACAAGCAGATCTGGCAGATCTGGGTAGGTTTTGAGAAACTGGGTTAACGAGGTTAAGCACATGGGACAGGCATGGTATGTGTGTGAGCTTGCCTCGCCTCAGAGATGCCATCAGATTCAGGCCGTTGTCACACAGCGATCATGCCTGGCTGTAGGGTCAGCAGTGTCAGTCACAGATCTGCCTGCTCTTTCAGAGCTATTCACAACTCTTCAGCGTTGTGCGGATTGTCACCTAAGCATATTAGCTTCAGCACAGCCTGTTGTCGCTTGGCCGAGGCAGTGCTGCAGTGCTTCCAGCTTGTGACTGATGTGGTCATTTCGAAGATGGAGGCTGAAGAGGAGTAGGAGGAGGTGTTGCAGGAGCTGTAGAATGTGGGGGCAACCCTGATTGACCCAGGGCCCACAATCCTCAGTGTCGGGAGGACGTGTTCCAGCCCAAGGTCTGACTGGGGCCCGGCTTCCACTATATTATCCCAGTGTGCCGTCAGCGAGACGTACTGTCTCTGCCCACTTGTCCACGTGTCTGTGGTTACATTAACTTTTGCAGTAACTGCGTTGTTGAGGGCACGGCTAAAGTTGTGGGACACATTCTTGTGTAATGCAGGGACGGCACATCGGGAGAAATAGTGGCGGCTGGGGACTAAGTAATGAGGGATGGCCACTGCCATCAGGTTGCGGTAAGCTTTCGGCTCAACGTGCCAAAAAAGACAACATTTTGAGCGCAAGCATTCGCAAAATGTGTGAATTTAGCAGTGTGGCCTATGGGGCGTTGGCTGCCTATTTGCGCTTGCTTTCCAAGGTCTGGGGTAGGGACAACTGAACTCTGTGCTGGGAAAAGGGCGTGGACGTGCTTGCTGATGGTGCTAGTTGAGAGTTTTCAACGACAGGTGCAGGGCGGGAGGCATCTTGGCATGCGCCATGGACAGGGGATTGGCATGCCACGCACAACAGCGGAACAAGCAGTGATGTCACCCACACACACTGTTGCTGGACCCTGGGGTTCAGCCCACTTAGTTGCGTGCTTTTCTGTCATGTGCCTGATCATGCTTGTGGTGGTCAGGCTCCTAGTTTTTCTACTCCTGCTGATGCTGGCCTGGCAGGTGGTACAAATTGCCTTTTTGGGTTTATCTGCAGAGTCTTAAAAACAACCAGACTCAGAAAGACCTAACAGTTATACTGGCAATTTCTATCATGTTGACGTTACATGGAACGCTTTCCCGCCTTGTGTCTGCGGCCACTACACTGCTTCTTCCTTTCTGTTGTGGTGCTACGCCTCTCTTTCTCTGTGTACTGTCCTCGCTCTGTATGTCCCCCTGCCAGGTTGGGTCAGTTACTATATCATCCACCACCTCATCTTCCACTTCCGCAACCTGGTCCTCTTCCTGACTTTCTGGCAATTCTGTCTCATCATCATCATCATCCACCTCTTGCGACAGTAGTTGCACTTTCCCACAGTCGCCTTCGTGTGACCGTGGCTGCTCCAATATTTGGGCATCACTACACGCGTTCTCCTCTTGACTCGCTTGAAGCTGGCTGGGTGAGAGGCCCAAATCTACAAATGGAAAAGAGAACAGCTTTTCTGAGTGTCAAAGTGTGGGATCAGTTGTCTCCGGGCACTCGGCATGGTGTGAGGAAGGAGGATCAGGGTGAGGAATATGTGGTCGAGACTCACGGCTACTGATACCTGACTGTGTGGAAGACAGGGTGGTGGTAGTGGTTTCAAAGTGACTGGAAGCATTATCTGCTATCCAACCAACAACCTTTTGACACTGCTCTGTGTTCAATAGTGGTGTTCTGCGGTCCCCTAGTAATTGAGATAGGAAGGTCGAGCGACAAGATGTGGGTGTTTGTTGTGGCACAATTTTAGCTTGCCCACGGTCACGTCCTCGGCCTCTCCATGCACCATCACGTACACTTTCCCGTCCCTTGCAACGCACCTTGCCCATTTAAAATGGAGGACAATATTTTTTACATTCACGAGAAATGGCTGATTTTGGAACGCAGCTATATGTGATACGTCTGACAGAGAACCACGATTTTAAATAGCAGGCCTGTAATTTACCAATACTATTCTTCACAGACACCCAGTGTGAATAGTTTGACCGACAGACTACAACGAAATGAAAATGGAAGAAATGTCTGATTTTGGAACAGTCTTATAGGTTATATGTCTGACAGAGAACCAGGGTTTTAAATGGCAGGCCTGTAATTTACTAATACTATTCTTCACAGACAGCTAGTGTGAATAACTTGACCGACACACTGCAACAGAATGGAAATGGAAGAAATGTCTGATTTTGAAGCAGTCTTATAGGTGGTATATCTGACAGAGAACCACGGTTTTAAATAGCAGGCCTGTAATTTACTAATACTATTCTTCACAGACACCTAGTGTGAATAGCTTGACCCACACACTGCAACGGAATGAAAATGGAAGAAATGTCTCATTCTTGAACAGTCTTATAGGTGATATGTCTGACAGAGAACCACGGTTTTAATACTAGAACTACCGCATGTTTCATAATACCTATAACTACCATTAGGGGTCATTTTGACCCCCATTCAAAAGTACTGACTCTGGAGTAAAAATAACTTTTTTTTGCCAACAAATTAAAGAACATTTTTTTTAACTTAGTAGGAATAGTGTTAAGATCAAGTAGAGCAGATTAAACACATTTTCCTTTTACATGGTCATAGCATGCGGTGTCCAACAGTTAACACAAACAGTACTTTCTTCCACTTTCCCAGTGCATTTTCCACAAACTGGTTTGTTACAGCTTGCGCAAGTTTTAATTGTTTTGTTTTCGTTGCATCTTCCAACTCCACATTTTCGACTCTTGCGGATTTCTTGTCCTTTTGTTTGTGGTTCAGACATTGCGGATGATGGGCCACTTCTTGATTCCAAATAATTCTTGCGAAGGTCTAATGCCAGCTGAAGAATGAACTCCCATCTGCTAATTTGACTCCCAATTGCTGTTTATAGAGTATTGTTGCGTTTATAGCTGCTAAATCAAGTACATTACAAAACACCTGAACAGGCCATTGGCGGCTTCCAGATTTTGTGGTGTACTTTCGAGCCATCTGGTCTACTGTGTCCACTCCAACCTTTGTTTTATTGTAAAATTTTACCGTTTCCGTTTTTTTTTTCTTGTCATTTCCAACTGCTACATCTGGGTGAAGACTACTGAGCAAAATGACATTCTTATTTGGTTTACCTTGGTAAACTGTAAGAGTGATGTCACCATTCTTCATCAGAGTAGTCTCATATGTATTTGTTCGTAGGTTTTTTGCCAAAGATGGAATCTCTTTTCTTGCACGGTTCATCGTTCCCACAATGCTTGTTCTCTTGGCTTTCAGTGTGTAGCATCGGCGTTCCTGCCTCCTGCTAGGCAGGGACACCGTTCCCCTCACCTCTCCGCTCCGTGCCCGGTGTCTTCCTCCCGCTCTGCTGGCAGCGCGTGCTGCTTTCCGGACTCTGTGCTTAGGGCGCTCGCGCGCGTGCTCCCCCTCTCTTAAAGGGGCCGCGTGCGCCGTCCTAAGGAGTCCCCGGCCAATGGCCGGAGGATCTCACCATATATAAGGCACCTCCTCCAAAATGGAGGTGCCCGAGCAATGTTGTTGCAAAGCCTTTCAACTCTGCTTCAGCCCTCAGGTCCCGTTACCAGTTACCTGGCAGTCACCTGCCAGATTCCTGCTTGATACCTGCCTGATACCTGCCTGATACCTGCCTGATTTCTGCTTACCTGCTTGCTATCCTGTGGTACGACAGTCTGTCTACCAGCACCTGCCAGTCTGTCTATGGATCAGTCCGCCTGCGGACCAGGAAGTACCTGCCAGATACCTGCCTGATACCTGCCTGCCTGTCCAGAGACTCTTGCCTGCTCACCTGGGAGCGCTCACCGGCTACCTGCCTGCTAGCCTACCTGGAGGCTCTGCCGTCACTTGCCGTGACCACCTGCCTGTCCAGAGACTCTTGCCCACTCACCTGGGAGCGCTCACCTGCTACCTGCCTGCTAGCCTACCTGGAGGCTCAGCCGTCAGTTGCTGTGACCACCTGCCTGTCCAGAGACTCTTGCCCGCTCACCTGGGAGCGCTCACCGGCTACCTGTCTGCTAGCCTACCTGGAGGCTCAGCCGTCACTTGCCGTGACCACCTGCCTGTCCAGAGACTCTTGCCCGCTCACCTGGGAGCGCTCACCTGCTACCTGCCTGCTAGCCTACCTGGAGGCTCTGCCGTCACTTGCCGTGACCACCTGCCTGTCCAGAGACTCTTGCCCGCTCACCTGGGAGCGCTCACCTGCTACCTGCCTGCTAGCCTATCTAGAGACTCTTTCCCTGCTGTCACTTGCCGTGACCACCTGCCCGTCTAGAGACTCTTACCCTGCTGTCACTTGCCGTGACCATCCGCCTGTCAAGAGACTGTCCCCGTCACTTGCCGTGACTTCCTGCCCTTCTACCCAGAGACTGTCCCTGTCACTTGCCGTGACTACCTGCCCACCTTCCCTGGGAGCCACCCGCTTCCTTACAAGGACTGCCCCTTTGTATAGTTGCTCAGAGGTTCCACCTCCCAGACCCGTTACACAGTGTATTGGCAAGTTTCAATGAAGTGAAAAAATTATCTGTAGTAACATTTCTTCCCTTTTTCAAAAATGGATCCATTAGTTTGAGAACAATGTGTTGTGCAAGAGACCGATCAGCCGGTCGTTGTTCATCTTTTCCCAAATATGGAAACCTGTTGCAGAGGTATTTGGATTCTACGTCAGCTACCAGCCAGAATTTTATTCCAAATTTGTCCGGCTTATTGGCTATATATTGGGTGAAAGGACATCTTGATTTAGTTGGAAAAAGCTGTTCATCAACTGTCAGGTTTTGTCCAGGTTTGTAACACAGTATACAATTTTCAATGAAGCGATTCCACACTTCAGAAAATAAAGCAAACTTGTCATTCTTCAATGTATCAGATCGGGTGGATTTGATGTCAAATCGTACAAATCGCATCAATTCTTCAAACCTAATTCTCGGCATAGTGTCTTGAAAGAAGCGAGGACCCCAAGTACTTGACCACAAGGTTTTTACAGAAAGACCATTTGCATTATATGCGCCCCTTGCATATAATATTGCAGTAAATGCATCAAGTTTCTGACGAGCCTCCATTTCTGTACACTTTTTTATGTGGCGAAGTATAAGTTCATCAATTAGCAACCTCCATGCACTTGATACATTCCCATTGATGATCTCCCGTTTGGCATAAGGGGTGGGTCCAGCTGTTTCTCGTAGAATGTTTTGTTGGGACAGTCGGCCAGTAGATGCAGAAGCAATTGGGACAACTTCCCACACAGTTCCATCGCGACAAGTCTCGTTATGACCCACAGCAGGAGGAATGTCCACTGTACCTTTCTTTCTCCCTCCATATCCAAAATATTGTGGTTGGGTCCCTCTTCCTCTACCTCTCCGCGATTGTGGTGTGGCCGTACATCTTGTTGACGTAGTAGGACGTCAGTCATCCTCTCCAGAATCTTCGGTATCGTCAATTATATCACTGTTACTGCTTGAATCTGATTCTTCGGAAATATCATGAGAAAAATATTCTTTATCAGACTCTGAGTCTATTTGTTCCTGATTTCCTTCTTCTGACTCATTTCAGATAAATTCTGAAGACATTTCAAAATTTCATCACTTGTCAGACCCCTCTGCTTACTCATGCTTCAAATTTACGTCGCAAAAAGGGACTTGTAAGATCGCAGAAGTAATAAAACGACACTGTACAAACATGCAGAGTAGTAGCTTCAACTGTAATGTTTGCTACTGAAGTGCAGACAGAAATCGCTAGAAGAGACATGGATCAAACATGTTCAGACACGTTTAGACAAAACAAAATGCTGAATCATCCCTGATATGCAAAGACACAATTACACTCTACAACTAGGGAGAAGCACTATGATTTTCTGTACTCTGTAATATTAGGTGACTTGCCTACTACTACTTTTATGTATGGGGTCAAATTGACTCCTTCAGTACTTATAGGTATGAATTGTAAAATCCGGGCACCTGAAAAAATTACAATTCATTTTTGTGTCCTAAAATATACACTACCATGAATAAATAAAAGTCACAAAAACTCAGAACTCATTTGTTAAAATTTTAGAAATTATAGGAAAAATAAATAGCAAAAGGGTCAAAATGACCCCTCCGGTAGTTCTAGTGTTAAATAGCAGGCCTGTAATTTACTAACACTATTCTTCACAGAGACCCACTGTGAATAGCTTGACCGACACACTGCAACAGAATGGAAAAGGAGGCCAATATTTTCCATGTTCAGTTCAAATTTCTGGATTTTTATCACTGAAATATGGAACAGATCTGGCTTTATTCTATAGTGAGTACAAGCAAATGGAGCAGAAAACTGGTGTACTCTGAATTACTTTTTAAGCAAATAAAAAGAATTAAGATAAAAAAAATATCTGGGGTTATGTCTACAAATATCTGTAATTATTACAGCAGCAGCAGACAGGACGTTCAATGGACCCTCTTGTGCTGTATCATGCAATGCAGTTTGCCAGATGCCCTGCCTGCCTGCCTAACTCCTGCTATCACCACTGAATATATGCAGCTGTATTAATCCTCAGAAGGACTGTTAGTTCAGTTGGATAAATATATATATATATATATATATATATATATGTTGTGGAATACCTATGCTAACTATAAACAAGTAAATCTCTCCATGACACAGCAGCACCTACTCTGCCTATTTCCGGGGTACACTGTGACGAGCATAGCGGCGCCAGGTCTTATATAGACCAGATGATGCTGTGCGTCCAGCCAATCACTGTAATGCCCACAACCAACATGGCTATGGCATTACAGTGCATGACGGGCAATCCCTGTTCATTGGCTCTTTAAAGAGAGCCAAACATGCAGGAAGGGGACCCGAGTTCCTGCCCGAGCAACCCAGAAATACTTGCCGAACTTGTCGAGCACAATGATGCTCGGGTGAGTACCGAGCAGTGGCGAGCACATTCGCTCATCACTAGTATCTACCACTGAGGACTCTCAAGTCTAAATATTTTTCAAGGGTTTAGCAAATTTTGAAATGCCACTGTAAGTCTACAACTGATGCTATCATTCAAAAAAAATACTGGCAAAAATAACACCATCACAATTTTTCTCAATATTTGGCTGAAGAATTTGAGAGATGGAATTGTGTAGAAATGCACTTCCGCTGAATAGTGCTATAGCCCAAATTTATTCTTATTTTATTGATGCATATATAGCTTCAATAAAATGAATCACGAAGATCATATCCTGGAACGTGTGTTCTTATTGTGAGTAAATGTCATGGCTCTTTACTAGATTATTTTTTAACACCATGTAAGTGTCAAACATTGCACATTTTTTATGATCAGTACAATAAGTTTGCTTTTAATTGGTCACCAAGGGTTGTTCGTCATTGAGGTATATGCCAATTTTGGTGTGTAACCTTGATTTATAACAAGAACCACTACTATATATTGAAATTAATACCACACACTTCACCATACGTGGAATTTACAGCCACCTTCTATGATTGAGACCTGTAAGACATAATGTATTTATTTTTCTATGTAACTAATCAAAAACTTCAGTGCTGGTCTGAACAATACATTTTCTAACTTATGGATCACTGTACTTTTTAAATGTTTTTATACTTTTTTTGTGTAGATGAAAAGATGGAAATGCAAATGTGTCTACTAGTTACATTTTTACTATTCCATTTGGGTTTTGCTTTTAGTTCAAGTAAGTAAAATATGATTTTTTTTATTATGGTTATTATGTTTTTATGTTATGCAAATGTTATATGACTTAAAAACAATTTAAACCAACACAAAACTATAATTTTATAATTAAAGACCAACACAATAGATTTATATTACTGTATATGGGAACATTTATATCGTTTTTTTTATTTCTTGAAAGGAAAAATTATTTTATTTTGTATTGTTCATTTTGTGTCAAAAAAGTTAATAAATAAAATACCTAAATACAAAAAAAATCATAAAAAAGACTATAATTTATCTATAGTAGGTAATATATGTTTTTTTTTATTTTGCTAAAGAAAAATGTATTTATTTTACCTTGATGGATAGAACCATAGATGACTGAAAGTCATATCTGTTCCTTAAAATTCTGTTTCTAATAAATTTCATAAGGAACTTTTTTATAAGTTTGTGGCATTCACCGATTAAACAGTTTTTGCTGTTATATAGATTTTACCACTGCTGATGTTGAAAGACGCTGTGCCATGCAAACAGGTAAGACAAATTCCCCTGTTACTGTAATATTTTTTCAACTCACAAAATCTGAAAACTATGTAATCTCTATAGAGATGTACCATATGTTTTAACAGTTGATATCCCTAAATTCTTTGAAAAACATAGAACATAAACAGAATGTAGAAGATCTTCTGTGCCATGAATGCAGAACCCTTTTCATGACGATAAGATGCTGTTGGAACCTCCATGATGCTGTTGGGACCTCCATCTTTGACCAGTTATGATCAACAGGGAAACCTAACAGCAAGTGTTCAATTTTACTGCTGAGTCACAAAGAGTTATACAGTGCTAATTCAATTCAATAGATCATCGATGTAACGGATGTCAGTGCATGTGAAAATGCCGTTTGTAATGGCGCTGGTCCAAGGCTTGCCAACTTGATTTGTTATTTTTTTCTGGACAGCTTATGAGAAAATCATTGATTGGAAAAATTTTTATACGGACACATTAGAAAATCATAATAAATTATTAGCATTTTGAGTCTGGTTGACGAGTATGACTGTTACTAATTTAAAAGAATCCTTCTAACTATACCCCATCTACTATTGCAAATATTAGTTGGGGTGACAGCATCATTACAAACGTCATTTTTTTGTTAACTGACTTTTTCCATTAGTAAACAATTAAATTAAAGACACTGGGCAAGAGTTCACCACCTTTAAAGGGAACCTGTCACCAGCTTTATACCTTACAGACCCTGTGCATCACCTTTAAAAAGCATGTAAACGGGACTCTTACAACCCCTTTATACCATTATAGGTGCAAACCTCTGAAAAATTGGGCAGAGTGAGGTGCATCTGTGCAGGTCTTTGATTCCACTGTTCAGGCTCGAGACTTCAAACACTGTGCGGATGATGTAGGAGACGTTATCCACTTCCATCCTGATAGAAGAGGCAGTGTTTGAAAGGACTGGGATGCTGCTGAGGGCGATCTGGATTCACTCATCGGACCGAACGCATGCAGTGCAAGACATGAATAAAACAGTTTTTCAGAGGTTTTCAGGGGCAGCTATGATGGTATAAAGGGGCTGTAGGAACCCCATTTACATGCTTTTAAAGGTGATGGGCAGAGTAAATAAGGTATAAAACTGTTTTGACACATATTTAAGAATGCGCATATGCTTGATTGCCTATTTTACTTGTTTTTTCTGGATTTGCCAAATATGGAAGTATTCTAAAGCTTTCAATTTCCCTGAAACGATGTGTATTACACTCTATGATCTCCTAACCCTTTTCAAGCTAATTAACTACTTTGGGAATGGCCAATTTTTCATTTCTGTGGTTTTGTTTTCCCTCGCCTTTTTCAAAGAACCATATCCTTTTTATTTGTCCATCAATAAAGCTGTTTGATGGCTTGTTGTTTGCGTGAGGAGTTGTAGTTTAATTACACAATTAGTTTTGAAGAAGCTCGCACCATCAAAATTGTAGGGTTGTAGCTTTGAATTACATCATTTATTTTACTGTATCATGTACTGAAAATGGGAAAAGAAAAAAATTGCAATTATGCCATTGTTCTGTTTTTTTTATAGATTTCATAGTTCAGTAAAAATGACCAGGCAATATGGTTCTCCAAGTCAGTATGATTATGGGGATACTAAATTTGTATAGTTTTTCTTATATTTTAGTAGTGAAAAAAAATCTGATATTTGTGAAAAAAAAAATTCTGTTGAAAAACCCTTTGGAGGGTTTTTTTTTGTGTGCTAAATTGACACTTTATTGACACTCTTTTCAGGTATATATGACATATTGCTAACTTTTCTTTGCATTTTTTTGGTTAACTGCAGCAAATTAAAAAATGCAAATCTAGTGTTTTGATCTTTCTCATTTTTTGGCACTTATGTTGTAAATTATTTTACTTTTTCATAGACGGGACTTTTATGGACACGGGATACCAATTATGTTAATTACTATTGTTTATCTCTTTCATTTAAAATGGGGCAGAAAAAGGGGGTGATATAAACTTTCTTTGCACATGGGGTACATGTGTAGGCAAACAGGGTCTATTTGTATTCTTTTTTTATTAATATAAGTGGATAGGTAGATGAGGCCTGGTTGAATGGTCTTAATGGCCACTAGACTTTACCCATATGGACTTTTTTTCTTTTTTGGGGAGTTATCAAAAATAAGGTGTATTCAATAAAATCATGCATAGTCGATAAGATGATTATAATTAAACTACTATTTAAAGTGTACATCTACTTCTGCATCTTCTGTAAATGTATATTTTTCTAAAAAAAACAGAAGTATAAATCAAGATCTCATTTAAATCTCTGTCTATTACTGAACAGCAGAGGAGTGGCAAGATGGCGGTGGTAGCAAATTTCGGCAGGCCCCTAGCTGCAATGGTAACCCATTGATCCCCTGTGATCATGTCGTGAGGGGCTGATGGGCAGCAGTGATCATGCACACCAGTTAATAATTGTTACAGGCACGTGTCGGCTGTGTATCATAAATGGCATCTGCCTCGTATGGACTGGGCTCAGCTCCTAAATCCGCTGCCTACATGCGCACCTTGACTGTGACATACAGTTGTACAAAGGAGTTAACCCCCACCACCAATTTTTGTTTTTGTGATTTATTTACTCTTTCTTCTTCCCCGAGATTAATCTTTTTCATCTTTTCATCTACATAGCGATAGGGTTATTTTTTGGGGGTGGAATAAATAGTAGTTTTCAATAACATAAAAAAATTCCAAGTGTGTTATTGTGATGAAAAAACTGCAATTCCGCCATTGTTTTTTGGGTTTGTTTTTACTGCATTCATTTTGTGGCAAAAATGGCGATTATGGAGATACCAAACTTGCATAGTTTTTTGTGTTTATTTTTAGTGCTTGTTTTTTGCAGGGTCCATTATTTATTCCACTATGGAGTACATATGATATTTGGTTACTTTTTATTGGATTTTTTACAGATGTGGGGCAACCAAAAAGCAGCAATTTTGGCATTTCAATTTGTTTTGCTTTATGGTGTTTAACAGGTGTTAAATGATTTTATATTTTGATAGATCTGACTTTTACAAACTTGGCGATATTGAATATTTTTTTTATATATTTATTTTTAATGAGAAAGAGGAGTGATTTTAATTTTTTTTAATATTTTGTCATTTTTTTTAAATCCTCTTAATGGATCGACTGTACTATATACTACAATGTGTGTATTTCAGTATATAGAGAAAATCACGGTCTCCTATGAATCCCAGCTTCAGAGGAGTGCCGAGGAGTGCCGACATTGTAAGCATAGGGATCTTCAGCCCCCGGATGTCATGGCATCCCATTGGAACCATTGGTAGACCCCACACCTTTAATGTTGTTGTCAGAGATTGACAGTGTCACTTAAGGGGTTAACAGCTGCCATCAGAGCTTATCTCTTGGTATGATTGGTGTGTAATACAGCCAGCATCATCCTGGTATGGTGTGGGCTCAGCTCCTGAACCCACTCCATATCCCTGCAGCTGACATGAGTCGTGCATGTGCAGTAAGTGTCGATAAGGGTTTAAAGACAGCCTAAGAAATGTCAAAGTGACCTCAGCTTATAAGTCTGTGGGCAAGCAGACGGTAACTGCTCTCTGCTGTGCTGTCACACACTATGTGTACAGTTTCTTCAGTGTTTTATCCTTTCTTTCTTTGTGAGGCAAATATAGGCACTGCTGGTCGGTTTTTCTTAGATTTGCATTTCTACAGCAAATGCTAGTAAGGTGAAACTTGAAAAACATATTTTTTAACAGTTTTTATAGCTGTGTATTTATTATTTTTTCGTTGTCTTTTACCAATGCTTTGCCTGGACTCTATAATATTGGAGATTTCCTGACCCTTATTGTAAAACATTGATCTTCAAAAAATAAGGAAATCTTTCTTGCACAAAAATTAAATACAAGATTTTTGGATGATCTTATTTCCTCAGTTATCCTACTACTGCAATAATATTAAAATCATTAAAATAAAATGTGAATTTTAAGAGGTGATCAAGAGTAGTGTTGAGCGAATTCGTTTGGCATTTTAAATTCGGGGTCGTGTTCGGGGCTCTGGCTTGTTCACGCCAAATAATTGGCTCCGCCCATTAACATCCCTGATATTCCACGATGTCACGCAGATAACATCAGGGTGGCAAATCAGGGATGTTCATGGGCGGAGCCGATTTTTTGGCGCGAACAAGCTGGAGCCCCGAACACGAACCCGAATTTAAAATGCTGAACAAATTCGCTCAACACTAATCAAGAGATCTAGATCATATTGTGTATTCTGAATTTAACATTCTGTTGTTTCCTCCAGAATCATCATCCCTGACTTACCTGGTGGACACCACAGGGTCAATGTATGATGATTTCATAGAGTTGAAGGCTGTGAACAGTTGGCTCCTGGACCGTGTGACTGCCCGATTCCCTTGCGGTGTTCGCCAATATACCATGGTGGAGTTCAATGATCCAAGTATGTTACCATCAACGTCATTGGGTTTACATTGCATTTCAGGATATACATGCACATTTTAGATCAAATGTTTGCTGGTTATTATCAGTAAGGAAACATATAGGACATACTTGAAACTATCCCAATCAAATCAAGAGAGGAAGATCCAACAATGGTGCAAAATAACAATGTACACTTATAAATTAAATGTAAAGTTCCATAAAATAGAATTTTCTAAAGAAAAATTAACAGGAAATAAAAGACAGATAACCAAAACCATCAAAAGAGGAACAAGAAAGAGAAGAAGGTCAAAACAAGAAAGAAAAATTTAAAGGGAAAATGAGAAAAATATAATTGTGAGTACAAAGGAGAAACCTTTGTATGGACACATTGAAGCAGAACATATTTTAGAAACATGTCAACTGTGTTTTTCCAGAAGCGTCTTTTTTTTACGTCTTTGGTTATGTCTTTTGCTGCAAGTTTTCCACCAGTGTCTTTTTTTAAAATACTATACATAAAATAGAAAAATGGTCAGGTCACTTCTTTTAGCCGCTTTACTGCTTTTGAAGCCTAAAATGGTTAAAAGAATTCACAAAAGATGAAACATATGCACAGCAAGTTGTTTTGCAGTGCAAATGTTCAATATTTCTAATGTTTATTAAGCTTTTTTAGGTGACTTCCTCACCAACTCCACCTGAAAAAGAAGTGTTGTGCACATACCCTTAAATATTTATCTGCCTAACAGTAGCTCAACCCTCAGCTATCTCTCCTGACTTACTCATACACAAGAACGCACTGCTCGGGTGAGTGTTCCTGTATTTTCTGAAAGACCCGCAGCCAGGTTCCTCTGGCACCAGCTTATCTTCAAAGAGAAGGAATGGTTTGGCCATTGAAATTAACAAGATATCTCTCCTCCAACATCATTTGTTGGGGAAGAGTCATGAAGTCCCCATATATATAAGATGGTGGGTCAATACCACCAAAATCAGCTGGTTCTGCCGAGACTTGTCTATTGTGTATGGGATGTATAAATCATAAAAATTATAAATACTAAAGCTGCTTCAAGGAAACCTGTCACCAGAAAAAAATGCTATTAGCCTGCAGTTATGGGGTTAATCTGCAGGTTAATAGAGTTATGAACATGCCCGGAGTCGGCATTTATCCTAACACTGCGGGGAGAAAATTTACTTTATTCCCCCCCGCAGCATTCCAGCAGCTGCCTTTTCAGTCATAAAGGCACTGCCTCCATGACTGAAACCAGAACGCTGCAGGGGTCAATAAAGTTCATTTTCTCCCCGCAGCATTAGGCTAAGTGCAGGCGTCGTGCAGGTTAGTAAACCTATTACTTTGCAAATTAACACCATATCTGCAGGTTAATAGCGTTTTTCCTGGTTACAAGTTCCCTTTAAACACTTCAGATAGTTGTAGTCTAAAATTTGATAAGCTGACATCTATTCCTCCTAACTTCCCCGAAATACATACAGTATATGCTCAGCTTAGCCTAACATTCATGTGTTTTCAATTGGGAGAGGTCAGTAACTAATCTGGAAGTGGCTTATTTCCCATGGAAACAAGAAAACAAACATGCCTAATCTTTTATTTCCCAAACATCTGCTTTTACAGAAGAGTTGGTCTACACCCATAAACATACAAGGTTAGAGGGGCTGCTTAGGGTAGTGATTAAAAGATTACCTGTTATTAGGTCAAAAGTTGCCAGTTATTCCTCTTATCTTATTCTCGCTGCTCTCCTTAGTAATCTTATTCTTTTATTAATTGGCCATATGGTTCTAGAGATACAGTATGGGCCTTTTTATTTGGTGCATTTTTTTTTACCAAGGGTTTTCTGGGGCATGTCTGTAGGCTGCATTGCAAAATTATCTGATGAGGCATGTCCCCATAAAAATTTGCAGTACATATAAAGGCCCACAATCTTAGGTGCCACATGGAAGATTTTTAAAAATCAAAGCCATAATAATCGGGGTAGCAGTGGGAATAAAATAAGAGTATGAATTTGGCACTTTTGCCCTGGTGATAGATCCTGTTTAAGGAAGTACATTTATGGTCTAAATGGCTGCCTTGGGTATTTGGCATAGCTTATTCACAAGCCAATCCCCTATGTTCATGCCTTTGTTATCCATTGAGAATATTCCTTGGGGCTTGCCTTATTTTCCAATTCTGTCCTCGATTTGATATCTTGGTATATATACCATGTGATTCCCCTTTCTTGCCACCAGCTTGCTCCACTGGCCAACAGTCAACTCCATGGCCCCAGCCCAAAGGGCCCCTTGTGTAAGTCCAGATTATTCTACCTGAGTTAGAAGGATGAAGGTCAGGACGACCTGGTAGATGGAATAGCTAATGCTAGGCCTTTTCACAGAAACCCTATTAAGACCTGTCAGGATACAACTAACAGTACCCTTGTCACATATCCATAGTTCATACTGGTGCCTAGATTAATATGGTTTTATTAGTTTGTTTTTGCAACCCAAAACATTGCTGATAACTATGTGATGTATCTCGGTTGCTTTGATAGCAGTCTTCAGCTTGTCTGCATTGTTGGGTCTGGTGTCTCTAATCTTCCTCTTGACAATACCTGATAGATTCTCTGTGGGGTTAAGGTCAGGCGAGTTTGCTGGCCAATCAAGCACAGGGATACTCTTGTGTGTAAACCAGGTACTGGTACTTTTGGCAGTGTGGACAGGTGGCAAGTCCTGCTGGAGAATGAAATTTCCATCTCCAAAAAGCTTGTCGGCAGAAGGAAGCATGACCTGCTCTAAAATATCCTGGTAGACGGCTGCGCTGACTTTGGCCTTGATAAAACACAGTGGACCTACACCAGCAGATGACATGGCTCCCCAAACCATCACTCATTGTGGAAACTTCACACTAGACCTCAAGCAGCTTGGATTGTGGCCTCTCCACTCTTCCTCCAGACTCTGGGACATTGATTTCCAAATGAAAATTGGAACTCTGGGATCTTGTGGAGTGTGCCAATGACTGTCTTCCGGACATCTGTCAAGTCAGCAGTCTTCCCCATAATTGTGGAGCCTTCTGAAACAAACTAAGGGACCTTTTTAAATGCATAGGAAGCCTTTGCAGGTGTTTTTTGTTAATTATTCAAATTTACTGAGATGATGACTTTTGTGTTTTCATTGGCTGTAAGCCATAATCATCAACATTAACAGAAATAAACACTTGAAATAGATCACTCTGTTTGTAATGACTCTATATAATATATGAGTTTCACTTTTTGTATTGAAGAACTGAAATACATTAACTCTTTGTCTGATGATATTCTAATTTAGTGAGATGCACCTGTAGGCAAGGAGGAATTCTAAAATGTTAAACTATGGCAATAACCAAAGCAAAAGAGTAAAACCATGGCAAAAACATGCAAACCAGCTCCAAACTCCATCCCTAATAACATATTGGAAAATAATGCATGTGTAGCCAGTGTTGAGCAAATGTAGAACTGTCAATTATAACTATTTCAGAACAATATCTCTTTACATAACAAGCTACCTTCAGTTGAGTTGGATATGATTTGTGAAAGATCAGGACTCAGAAAGGATTAATGCTCTTAATGATATTATTAATGTTTTTATCTTATTGATTGCACAGCTGTTGGGCCGGTTAGGAAAACCAACTCAAAGAATGAATTTGGTTATTTCTTCAACAAACTGGTGGCCACCGGAGGTGGTGATTGTCCAGAGCTGGCAATGCGTGGACTTAAACTGGCATTGGAAAACACCCCACCCAACTCTCTTATCCTGGTACTAACAGATGCGTCTGCTTTAGATTACTGGGATACGACCCTGATAAATCGTATCTACTCGCTAATAGCATCCTCAAGATCTCAGGTACAATAATAACATATTATTTCATGGTTGATAATATTAGATTTGTCCTATCTGTATAGATTACATTTGTTCCTTAGATAAGTAGAAGTGTATTAGATTCAGAGAAGAAAGAAGCACTCCTTCCATCAAATTCTTTATCCTTTTAATATATTGCAATCATATTAAATAGCACTGAGTACTTACAATTGCTCATTTTGCCTTTCTGCCCAGCTAATTTTTCTCTTTTCTATTAGGTCTATGATATCACATGATTAAAAACATACTATGTGGATCTTTGTTTGATGTAGAAACAGGAGGTCAATTTTCTCTGCACAAGTCATGAGTCACTGAAAAAGTTTTTGGCAAGGGGGATGAGCAAAACAGCTGGGTCAAGAGTTCAAGAGGGGAATGAATAATGCAGGAACAAGAAACTTCCCCTACCCCTTGTGCCCTATACTGTAAAAATCCCCTAATAAAAAGAATTTTGAAAGGAACAAGAGACTTAATGTTTCTACAAAGAGAAGAGAATAATTAACTGGGTAGAAAGGGAAAATGAGCAATTGTAAGAACACAGTACTATATAATATGGTGATTGCAGTATACTAAGAGTATAAAAATTTTGATAGGAGTGCTTTTTTAAGAATGTTTTGCGTAAGCTTTATATCCTTAGTCTATTTCTTCTGTAAATGATCAGTTTCTTCCGGTGTGGGTTGACTTTTCCTGGTATGGAGCAATATAGCTTCTCTATGTGCTTTAATCTATAAGTTGTTCCTTCCACCACCTCCTGATGCTCCCCTTTCCTCTCACAACATGAGGCCACGTTTACACATTCAGTATTTGTTCAGTAATTTACATCAGTATTTGTAAGTCAAAACCAGGAGTGGAACAATCAGAGGAAAAGTAATTGTTATAGAAGCTAAGACAGACTCCCTTTAACAAATTAAAAGTTCCCTTGTTATTGTAAAAAAAAAGTTTGAAAAATAGAAACTGATTTTCTATTTTTCTTTACATTTTCCCTAATATCAGCAAAAGAAAAGAATTAAAGGAATATAAAAATGAAACAAAAACTAAGCCCCATGTATTATGAAAAAAAAGATGCAAATATTATTTAAATATACGAATGAGAAAAAATATTGGAGCCATTAAAATTATATGTACAAAATTCCCCCCCAAAAAACGTGCATGGTCAGGAATGGGGCAAAATGGCCTGGTCCTGAACTGCTGAGGTAAAATGAAAGCTGAAATCTGATTGGCTGTAATGGGCAACAAAAACAAGTGCCTGATTTTTATTGCACACTCGGTAGTTTTGTAAAATTGAAGAAGCACTAAAGTTGGATCAATCCATCAGGCCACTTCATAGAAACTTATGCCGTGTGGTATATGGTTGTTTACAATGAGTCCTTGTGGTGGAGAGATGGCTAGTCCTCCATCGTGCCTATGGAAACTATTAGGCCACATTCACACGTTCTGTATTGGGTCAGTATTTTACATCAGTATTTGAACACCAAAACCAGAAGTGGAACAATCAGAGGAAAAATATAATAGAAACATGTCACCACTTCTGTATTTATCACCCACTCCTGGTTTTGGCTACAAATACTGAGGTAAAAAACTGACCCAATGCTGAATGTGTGAATGTAGCCTAAGTCTTGCACACAGGCTGAAGACAAAAAAATTGGGAATGGGCACCACTATTAAAATAGACCCGGGGTGCTGCAATATTTAAATACAAACCATTTATACTACAAAAGAAAAAAATTCTCATTCAAAGAAACATCCACAGATATAGTCAAAAATATATGTCACAGATTTATTTGATCAAAAAAAATACAAAGATTAGAAACACTTAAACACAAACAACCACCCCTATGTGGTTAAACAAAGTAACCCTTGTAACCTACCAGTAAAATTTGAGACAAGACCCTCTACTATTCCTCAAATGCCAAGTGTTATGATCTGCAACATGTACTAAGGAAAGATAGGGGAAAGCTGTCCCTACAGTAAGACTAAGCTGAATCCCTACAATGTAGCGGGCTGCCTGTTAATAGCGAACGGACCCACCTTAGTCCTCAGCTAGTCTGAACGAAGACCTATAGAATAAAGGAAGGAGTCCCTAAAAGATCTAAGGACTGGAACAAAAATGGAACACCTCCTAAACAGAGAAAGTTGTTGCAGAACACAAAAAGACAAAATGACAAAAAGGTACTAGAGGTCCCAGAAGGACCAAGCAAACTGACAGAGATAGGCACCAAAGCTAGCAAAACAGTTAAACAACACTGAAGTCCAGCATAGCCAAAAGGGCGGAGCTGGAATATAAAGGCAGATGGTCACATGACCACAAAACACAAGATGGAGAAAAACAAACAGGAGGGTTCTAACATCAAGTTGATAAAGGTACAAAATGGCACAATAGTAAGGCAGTAATAAAAAGTGTGAAAATATGGATATATACAGTAAATATTCAATTGCCTCTTCGGAGGGGAAAGGGACTAGAAATCTAGTGCCACCTATAGAGTTTGGCTTAAAAGTCTCCTCACCTCAGCATGCCAGGCTTGCCATGTCACTTTCCGCAAGGAGAAACGTTACCCCTTGGATCCCGGTCATACGCCTCTCACCCAGCCAAATCAGATCTCACACTTTGCACTGATGAGCAGCAGTACCCCGAAACACAGTTTCTGCAAATTGAGAGTTTGATTTTGGCTTTTATCCTAAGTCACATGACAAGGCTCGTTAGAGAGTTGATATTGACTTTTAGGTGGCACTAGAGTTCTAGTCCTCTTCCTCTATGAAGAGATAATTTGCATATTTTCCAGAGGAGCATTGCATCTTAAAAGTCTCTTCACCTTGGCATGTCAGGTTTGCCATGTCACTCTCCACAAGGAGAAAAGTTTCCCCTTGAATACAGTAAATTTTAATTGCAGAACAAAAAATAGAGATCAAAAACTAACTATGCATACATCCAAATAACAAAGATAATACAGAATCACAAACTGATACTTTCAAAGGGGTTAGGAGGGTCAAAAAATGTAAGGAAAGAGAGCCCACACAGCACGCTGCTCACAAGTGGACCTTGATCAGATGATCAGATGACCACCCCTTCTCTATAATCTTTTCTGTGTCTTTATTAAAAATGTTGTAAAGGCTTACAAAAACCTGATAAATTTTTTCCATAAACATTGCCACCCCTGTCCATAGGCTGTGTCTGGTATTGCAGTAATATTCAGTTAAGCTACGCTATAATACCTGACCCAACACATGAACAGGAGTGGTGCTGTTTCGGGAAGAAAGCTGCCTTATTTTTCTAATTCTGTAAACCTCTTTTCAAACATCAGCTGGGGGTTAATTGTCATTGTTGCTCACTGACTGATGATAAAGATTGCAACAAATACTACAATCCTAAGGACATGAAAAACATACAAAAAGCAAAATGAACATAAACCCTGCTGTAAATAAATAAAAAGCAAGTGCATTTAAATAAAATAGGGTTCTAAGTGACACTGTTTTTGATCAAAAATGGTATGAAAGCTTTCCCACCGCGACAAGGTGAACCCGTTCGGGAAAGTCCTATACTGTCTAATATTAAAAACCTTACCATGTGTCAAAGTTAAACTCTGTGTGAATAAGGGCAAATAAAGGACTGGGTCCTGAAATGTGGACACCAGCCAATGGGAATCTTTTTAAATATACTATCCAGCTCTAGGAAGGGAGGCCATACCCTACTTTGCACACAATGCAAAAAATACAAAGAAAAAACACAAAATCCTAAGGATATGGCATCAATATAAAAACATGGAGCTTTTATGATTTAATTACTTAGAGGTATATAACTCTTAACAGAATTTTTGTATTTCCTTCTCAGGTTTTCTTCCTTATAACTGGCCTCTGCGGGAACATATATGATGCTGATTTCATTGTCTATAGAGAAATTGCTGCTGCCAGCTTTGGACTTGTCTTTCAAGTTTCTCTGTCAGACCTGAATAAAGTAATTCATCAGCATATAAATTGTATTCTATATGGGTGATTTATTCTTAAATATGAGTTATGGAGTGTTCATATTATTTGAACCCAATGGATGTGTGAAGGAGGGTTCATTCAAATGTCTGATTTTTCCACGCACGAAAAAAACGAACCAATTATTATGATCAAACGTTGATCAGAGTGTGATCCCAGTGTCATCCATTTGTCTCATTCGTGGTGAAATGAAAAAAACAGCTTCTTAATTCTGACAGTCCGTGAAAATCAGACATTACTCAGATGTCATCCGATTGAGATCTGATTTTTTTCGCGGACCCATTGACCCGCATTACCAATTTTGATCCAACACTAGAAGCAAAATCAGACATGTCTCTGTGACTTTCCGCGAAAAATCACGTGCATATGAATGGCCCCATAGACTATCACAGGTACGAGTGCTATCCGTGAAAAACACAGATAGTACTTGTGCATGAAAATAGGACATCTTAATGAGCAGGATGAGTTATTCCTATGTTGTATAAGATTTTAATTGACTGTCGGTGTTTTGTTTTGACTGAGTTAAAGCACCACTCCAGTGGTTTTTTTTTATTTCACCGCTGGAGTGGTGCCTAAAATCCAAGTCCCCTGCCCCCTATCTGATACTTATATGTTTTGCTCTGCCACTCCGATCCATCTTCTGCAGTTTGTCACCTGTTGGCCGCTCCAGTATTTCACGGAGCAAGCTGTAGGTCTCTGATCAATGTAAGTCTATGAGAGCCTCGTTCGGGCCTTGTTCTGGCTCTGTTAGACTTGCATTGAGAGATTGTTATGCACCACGTTCCAACCACTCAGAAGCTGCGCTCACAAAATGGCACCACAGAACCGGTCTGGCTCCGTAAAACGATGAAGACACCAAAGGGTGAGTATATGACCGGAGGCAAGGGACTTAGTTTACAGCACCATTCCAGCGATGAAAAAAAAAATGCTGAAGTGGTACTTTAATCCTCAACTCTCATCAACACTTGTTTTATCACTTCTCCACCCAGAAGCTTTTTGTTAGTGAATATTTATGGCACATTTGTAATGTTAGGATGCTGTGTTATAGCTATCATGGGTTTATAACTTCTACTAGAGCAGAGGTATAAATTAGATAGTTCTAGAAATACTTTAAAGTTTTTCCAAAGCTAACATTTTGGGTTAAAATTCTCCTTACACAATTTCCTAATGACCTAATGAGCAACTTAGCTTGACTAAGCTTCCTAATATATGAACTTGACCACCATTTAATGTGCCTCATTTCAGGTCTTTCATTACTTGGACTTCACCCTTTCTAGACCATTAAACAGCTCGATACGGCTCTTCTCTGGGGAATATACTGACGGATATAATTACGCAAGTTTTGCAGTAACAGACAATTTTAAATCCATAATAATAACTACAGATGGGGTGATCTATCACATACAAGTATTGGGGCCTGACTGTAAGTACCCTAATTATGGACATGAATGGAGTGTAAGCATTCTTCTCTTCCCTGTACAGCTGATCTGCCATGTCTAAGAAAGGACTGTTCTTTCTGTATTTGTTTGTTCCATTGCTATTGGTTCGTACATGTATGGCATGGTATGGCACAACATGGGGCATTTAGCTCAGGATTTAAAAGGAACCTGTCACCATGAAAATGTAGTCCAATCTGCAGGCAGCATGTTATAGAGCTAGGGAAGCTAAGTAAATTTATGTCGTTTTGTGGGAAAAGATTCAGTATAACCTGTGTTTTAATCATTTAAACCTATCAGACCTATCAGTGACTGACAGCTATCTCTGCATGCACTCTTATACATGGAAAGCTGTCAGTCACTGATAGGAACGCCCACTGGACTGAAAATCACAGAAAGAGCAGAGGATTAAATGAATAAAACACAAGTTATACTAAATCTTTTCTCAAAAAACTATGTATCAATCTGCTCAGCTTGCCCCTGCTCTATAACATGCTGCCTGAACATTAGACTCCATTTTCATAGTGACAGGTCCCCTTTAATTATTTTATCAGTGTTGTAAAAGTTCTTTAAGTCTCTTTAAAGCAAATAGTTGCAACAGGTTTTTAAGAACTTTTTAATGGATAACTACTAGTGATGAGCGAGTATGCTCGTTTAACCCTTTTGCCGAGCACGCTCGGGGGCTTTCTGAGTAGCTTCGGCATGCTCGTATATTAAATTTGAGTCTCTGCATCTGCATGATTTATGACTGTTAGTCAGCCTCATCACATGTGAGAATTCCCTAACAAACAGGCAATCCCTGCATGTGACTAACAGTCATAAATTATGCAGACGCAGGGACTCAAACTTAATATAAGAGCACGCCGAAGATACTCGGAAAGCACCCGAGCGTGCTCAGCGAAAGGGTTAAACGAGCACACTCCCTTATCATTAATAACTACCACCATTAAGAAATTCCAGTCAAATCCATTGTTGTTGATTGCTTCTGATAGATTGAAAGAACTTACACATCATTGATAAAAGTCCTGAATCCTGAGACAAGTGCTTCATTCTATATTTCAACCTTTATTATATTATATTTGGATACTGATCATATCCCATTCGCTAAGGCTGCATTTGGGCTTGATTATGATGGTAGCACTAATCCACATAGTTTAATTCAATGTAATTAATTATATTTCTCTACAGTATAGATGTATACTATAAAGTTTGGATATTATAAGTGTATTAGGTAGTGCATCTGTGATTCTTTAGTTGCTGGGAATTTTGGGCCCCAATATGCTGCTGCGCCATCATGTCTTGTCATGGAAGTTGGAAATGAGAATGATTGGTTTCTCACCTGTTAGCTAGCAAGAGGAGATACTTTGTGACAGCAAGAAATAGAGCTTGGGGTAGCACTGGCGTAATTGGTTCTGTTCAACAAACTTAAAGTGGTTTTCCCACAAGCATAACTTAATTTTAATCAATAGATCTTGAAATGATAATAAGTTCCACAATTGAATTTATTTTAAATAAAATGTTCCTGTGCTGAGATAATCTTATAATTGTGCCCCTGCTGTGTACTGTGTAATGGCTGTGACTGACCGTGTATGGAACATGGTCTGAT
This sequence comes from Phyllobates terribilis, assembly GCF_046119375.1. NCBI lineage: Eukaryota > Metazoa > Chordata > Amphibia > Anura > Dendrobatidae > Phyllobates > Phyllobates terribilis. The sequence continues at coordinate 208,523,304 of NW_027362769.1, read as the reverse complement.
CATACCACAGCTCCTGGGCAGGGGAGGAAGAAAAAGAGTATACAGACAGGACACCATGGGATCACCGCTGATTCTTTCTTTGAAGTAAATCATTGTTTAAAAACAGGCAGTGAAATGTTTTACCTCAAAGAAATAATAATGAGCTGTGATCCCGTGCTGTCCTGTCTGTATACTCTTTTGCTTCCTCCCCTGCCCAGGAGGTGTGGTATGATCAAACTATGTTCCTACACAGTCAGACACAGCCATTACACAGTACACAGCAGGGGCACATTTATAACATTATCTCAGCACAGGAACATTTTACTTAAACACATCCAATTGTGGAACTTATTATCATTCCAAGAACTACTGAATAAAATGAACATTTTTGTGTGGGAAAACTGCTTTAACTTTACTCAGGAGCTGACCAAAAAAAGTGTGCTTTTGAGCCAAGGAGCAGAGTGCAATGTTGTGTCAAGTAGACATGTGATATGTGTGAATTGGTTGGTCTAGGGCTCGTTCATTGGGATTATAGTAGTGCTGTTAGACAGTTAGGCCATGTTCACATGTTCAATATTTGGTGAGTTTTTTACATCCGTATCTGTAAGACAAAACCAGGAGTAGGTGATAAATGCAGAAGTGGTGACGTGTTTCTATTATACTTTTCCTCTGATTGTTCCACTCTAGATTTTGGCTTACCAATACTGATGTAAAACACTGACCAAATACTGACAGTGTGACCGTGGCCTTTGAGTGGGCAGTTTTTTCACTGCAAGATGTTTGCTCAAGAGGCTGGTGTGTGCAATGTGAGGCCAATGGAGACTCTGCATAGTAGACAATATAGGGTGCTTTCAGGAGAACCATAAGATGAGAGAGAGGCATTTTTAGTGAACTCTAAGCCTTAGAGCCTTAGGCCTCATTCACACAGTCAGTATTTGGTCAGTATTTTACATCAGCATTTATAAACCAAAATAAGGAGTGGAACAATCAGAAAAAAGTATAATGGAAACACGTCACCACTTCTGTATTTCTCACCCACTCCTGGTTTTGGCTTACAAATACTGATGCAAATTACTGACCAGATACTGAATGCGTGAATGTGTGTTATCTGTGACCATCAAATATATTCGTGCCATTATTGCATGAAGAAAAGAGTAAAAATCATTTCTATTAACCAACAGAATAGTTATCAGTCTAAAATTATTTTCTTAAAGTGGGTCAGTCACTTATTGAGGTTAGAACCTCAGCACCACAAAAGAAAATTTGACTGTAGGTTTTGCTGAGCGTGTTAGTTTATTTTGATCCAGCAAGGAGTCAAAAACAGATATGGTCCAACGTTTCGACCGGGAGCGGTCTTTGTCAAGGACACTTGAAGGGTGTGAAATTACAAAATAGATATATATAATACAGTGTACCAAATGATATATACAAAATGATGTACGACTGTATACAAAATAATATGCACAACAATTGTACAAACTATGATACAAAAAGAATATGCAAAAGTAAATACATGGACATGGATCAACTAAGGGGAAGAGGGAAGAATGTATGCTTTTTTATATATATATTTGTACATAATTTTGTATAAATCATTTGACACACTGTATAATATGTATCTATTTCGTGATTTTACGCACTTCAGATGTTCTTGATAAAGACCGCTCCCGGTCGAAATGTTGGACCATGTTTTTGACTCCTTGCCGGATTAAAATAAACGAACACTACAGCAAGACCTACAGTCTCATTTTCTTTTGTGGTGCTGAGGTTCCTACCACAATATACAGGCGCTAAGTCATCTGTATAAATGATTAAAGGGAACCTGTCAGATCTGATAATGCTATTAACCTGTAGATTTTGGGTTAATCTGCAGGTTAATAGCGTCATGTAGGTACCAGACCACTGTGCTGAAAGTGTGCCACCAGAGAAAAAATTAACTTTATTTCTTCCGGGAGCTGCCAGCTTTCAGTCATGTAGACCTGCCCAGAGCAATTACGGTCATAGCTCACATCACTGAAATCGGTGGCTGTAAGCATGCCCTGTCACTGGCTGACAACAACTGGCTCAGCACTGATGCGCTGTAGAGCCAGCGTTCAGTCAGTGCCAGGCTGTACTTAAAGCTGCCGCTGTCAGTGCTGTGAGAGGTTACTCTAATTGCTCTGGGCACACCTGCATGACTGAAAGCCGGCGGCTTCCGAGGGAAATAAAATTAATTTTCTCATTGGTGCTGCACTATCAGTACAGTGCTTGGGCTCCTCCATAACGCTATTAACCTGCAGATTAATCCTATAGATATAGGACCAACCTGACAGGTTACCTTTAAGTAGTTTAATTTAAATTTCAGGGTGAGAGGCCTTTAAGAGCAACTACCCTCTCACAGATAAAATACTAATAATACTAACACCACTTACTTGATGTATTTTTACATATAGTTACATATCTATTTTACTTTTATCTTCAGATATTGAATTTCCACTAAAACAGATAGTATCAGAACTTTGGGGATCAATATATTTGCTGAAAAACCCAGGACATGGAGTATGGACTTTAGTGATATATGCTGGAAGTCGATATTCTTTACGAGTGGAGGGGTTGACAGGTATTTTACTATCTTTCATTCTTTCCTTAGCAATGAATAAAATTTGTCATGAAAATCCAAAACATATTGGCAAAAGATAGAGCATGCGGCAGATATGAAAATCCACTGCAGATGTTTTTAAGCTGTGAGTGAATGGGGTTTAGCAAAACCCCGTTAACTAAAACTATATAGTGCAATACTTTATTGTGGATTTTCAGAATTTTTAGCTTTGTGTTCGCAACTGAAATTCCACAATGGATACTCAAGGTGTGAATCCACCCTTAGCATTGCTTTATGCTGTGAATTATTATTGAACATATACTAGTGGGTGAGTAAATGTATTGAGATTCTAATTTAGTAATTATTCTCCGCATATTGCAGATCAGTTTGATCAAATTGGGGGGAATCTGTCATGGCGATTTTACTACTGAAACTAGTGGTATGATTGTATAAGTCCAAGATCAACAATAAAAATGACACCTGTCTTGTAGTAGTCTAATGTGACAGCACTGAAGAATCGAGTTTTGTGGCCACATGCAAATTAGCCTGGAAGTGCATTTAGGGCGTACCACCATTCCCCAAATCACTTCCAGATTAATTTGTTGCACTAGTATTTATACAACCATACCACTAATTTCAGTAAGAAAATAATTCTGACAAATTCACCTTAATTTGAATGAGTCATAATATCTGCAATGCATGTAGAGTAATTACTAATTTTATTTTTCAATAGGAGAATTACACGGCCTATAAGTCTCCTAACTCCAGAATGTTAGGCAAGTGTCACTCTCCACAAGGAGAAATATTACTCCTTAGACACCATTTATAGGCCTCTCATATATCCAAGTCAGATACTGTATCATGCTTTGCTCTGAGGAGGAGCAAAAATCCTGAAACACGTGTCTGCAAATTGAGATTTGGGATTAGCTTTGATCCTAAGTTATATGGCAAAGTTCATTAATGAGTCAATTAACTTTTAAGATTGCTACTTCTAATAGGTGGCACTAGAGTTCTAGTATTCTTCCTCTCTGAAGAGGCAATTTGCATATTTAAATACCCAAAGGAGCATTGGATGGCCTATACGTCTCCTTATAGTGGCATGTCAGGCATGTAACTCTCCACATGGAGAAAAGTTACCCTTAGAAGCCAGTCAGAGGCCTCTCATATCGTCAAGTTAGATCTCATGCTTTGCACTGAGGAGGAGAAAAATCCTAAAACACATGTCTGCAAATTGGCATTCTTGTTTGGCTTTTATCCTTAGTTATATTGTAAGGGTCGATATTGACTTCTACAGTTTCTACTTACAATAGTTGGCACTAGAGTTCAAGTCTTCTTCCTTTCTGTATAGGCAATATGCATATTTAATTTCCCAAAGAAGCATTGCATTTCCTAAAAGTCTCCTTACAATGGCATGTAAGGCATGTCACTCTCCATAAGTAGAAACGTCATCCCTTAGACCCTAATTGAGAATGTGAATGTCTCATCGCGGCCCAGTGCACTTCCATTGAATGTGTTGCAAAGTTTGATTTCTCAGAGCTGACGCATCAGATTTCTACAAAACAGGACTAGGACTAAGGATGGTTAAATATGCCAAGATTCAAATTCAGCACATTAGGCCAAGAAATTAAATTTGCATCGAATATACTGTATATTCCAAGCGTATCGAATGTTCATTCCAATGTTCTGAGTTCCAACCATAGAAAACAAGTCTGCATTAGTGATGAGCGAGTATTTTTTGTTAACCCTTTCGCCGAATATACTCGGGCGAGCACCGAGTATTTACAGCGTGCTCGGGCTTTAAGTTTTCGTCACTCCGTGAACATGATTTGCAACTGTTTGACATATTTAATACATGTGAGGAATGCCCGTTTTTCCAGCATTCCTTACATGTATTAACCCTAGAACGCATGACCATAAAAATCTACACTTTCATATACCTGGGGCCTTTTAGGTCCGTGTGCAAATAACATGGAATAACTCAAACTCAAATGACAAACAGCTAAATACCTGAGGAATACCTAGAGTTTCAAAATTCTAACTAAAGTAATCTTGCAGAAAATAGAAAACAATTAACAGGGCGGGCCTGCGAGGCCCCAGGTATGCGTTCTAGGGTTAAATCTGTCAAACAGTTGCAAATCATGTTCACGGAGCGACGAAAACTTAAAGCCCAAGCATGCTGTAAATACTTGGTGCTCGCCCAAGTATACTCGGCGAAAGGGTTAACAAAACATACTTACTCATCACTAGCCTGCATATTTGCATCTTTATAAATTGGCTAATCCATACAATTGCTGAGGCTGTTCTCTGTGTTTTTACCATATCTTATTATATTAATATAACTTGATGTACTAAATATTTTTTTGTTTGTTTCTTTTTCAGGTTTGAATATTTCATGTAAGTATTACAATAACTCATAGTGAGAGCCTTGGTATAGATAGGAGTGGAGATGGGCCCCATCCTGGTATATATATCCCCCATCATGGTATATGTCCCTTATCCTTGGCCCCATCCTGGTATATATATCCCCCATCCTGGGCCCCACTCTGGTAAGATGTCCCTTATCCTGGTAATATGTCCCTTATCCTGGGCCCCAATTTGATAATGTGTCCCTTATCCTGATATATGTTCCTTATCCTGGGCCCCTAGCTGGTATATGTCCCCATTCTACCGCTGTTCTTTAATGCATGAAATGCAGAAAAAATAAACCATTATACTCACCTTCCCTCGCCATGTGGCGTCTTTTTCTGAAGCCGGCAGCTGACTTTAGCGTGCAAGTGCCAGTCACCCTTAGCACACCTAGCTCTCCAACATCAGTTTCTGGCTTATGACTGTCTGGCAGCGTGTATTACCAAGCACAAACCGGATGGATCTGTGTGCCGCAATACACTTCAACTGGATGTGCGTCCAAGGACCGCACATGGTCCCCACCCGCAGGGGCCCGGTTGCGGTCACGACTTCTGCAACCTCGGCCGTTACGCCCCTGAGAATGTTCTGTATGTTCCTTCTGGATTATATTTATGCACTATAGTGCTTTTTTTTGTTACAGCTGCAAGGGATTGTTCCAAATGTCATCCAAATGCTACTTGTGATGAATATTTTGGCTCCGTGGAGTGTAACTGCAAGGATGGATTCATTGGAGATGGTTTCAATTGTTCAGACATAGATGAATGTGCCTATTCTTGGTCAACTAATTGCTCTTATGGCACATGCCAAAACACTATTGGCTCCTATACTTGTGCTTGTCCAAGCGGTTTCGTCTTCAGCTTAATGGGTTACTGTGTTGACTTAGATGAATGTGCCAGTCCTGAACTAAACAGTTGTCATCCATCAGCATCATGTAGTAACTACTACGGCAACTATTCCTGTGTCTGCCCGTATGGTTATTTTGGTGATGGTTTCCATTGTGAAGTTGATGAATGCACACATGGAGTTTGCGGCCTGGGGACTGAGTGTATAAAATCACTCGGGTCTTACCGCTGCTCTGATCCATGCTCAAACCACACTGTTCTCGATGAGCCCTGGAGAAGTACTTCCAATATGTACGATTACCGGTATAACTGTGACAATTACAAATATGGATGGTATCGCTTCATTGGCAATGGGGGAGTTCGCATGCCAGAAAGTTGTGCACCAGAAAATGGTTGTGGTACCCATGCCGCCATGTGGTTGAGTGGCACACATCCAATGCTAAGAGATGGCGTTGTGTATCACACAGTTTGTGCTAGCTGGAATGGATTCTGCTGTTATTGGTCATCATCTGTCCAGATAAAAGCCTGTTCTGGAGGATATCACGTATATAAACTGGAAGGAACCCCAAGTGGTTTTTGCTATTTGTCCTATTGCACTGGTAGGTAATAATCCATTATTTCATTAAAGACTTTAATCTGTGATAAAATCTTACACCTATATCCCTTTTCCCATTTCACACACAGGAAATAAGGCTAAAATATGAAGAATAGGATCATGCAATAAGAGATTATGGGATAAATTTGTGGGATATTTCTTTTTTTCTTCTTTTTTTGTGTGAATGTTCTTGACATTGCAGCAGAGTAAGGTGTGTCTGTAATTACCCAATAAAAAATTAAAATAAAAGCAAATATATGATACCTCTAGCACTAAGGTATCTAAGGCCACGTTCACACATTGAGTATTTGGTGAGTTTTTTACCTCAGTATTTGTAAGCCAAATCCAGGAGTGGAACAATCAGAGGACAAATATAATAGAAGCATGTCACCACTTCTGTATTTATCACCCACTCCTGGTTTTGGCTTACACATACTGAGGTAAAAAACTGACCAAATACTCAAAGTGTGAACGTGGCCTAAGACACCTGAGTGTGAAAGTACTGAGGTCCTGTTTCATTAACACACATCCTAGAAATAAAATGAATTTTTGGTGCAACACAGACACTTTGCTGATTCACGCTAGTTTTAGCCCGCCCTGCCAACACAGGCAAAGTTGGGGAGGGTAAAGAATAGAATGGAATTAGGTGACACCCACTCATCAAATTCATGAGGAGCAGTGGTGTCTCTTACGCCACAAATTTTACTCCAATCCTAACTAGAGTAAGATCTGTGACAAGGCACAGGGAGCTACACACCACTTTTAAGATGTCCCTGATTCATTAAGAAGCATTTGCCTCTTAATGAATCAGGCACCTCTGACTTCAACATGTCCTTTCGAGAACACCGGCATGAATAAAGTGGTCTTGGTTAATCAGATCCTAAGTGTGTGATTTGTAAAAATGTCAAATAGAACAGCACTCTACACATATTGGCGATAAATGATAGATAGTTACTGACCTGGGGGTAATGTTAGTGTGCCGAAAATGTGTGTACAGTCATGGCCAAAAGTATTGAGAATGACACCAAAATTATATTTTCACATGATCTGCTGGCCTCTGGTTTTTATTAGTGTTTGTCTGATGTTTATATCACATACAGAAATATAATTGCAATCATATTATGAGTACCAATAGGTTATATTGACAGTTAGAATGAGTTAATGCAGAAAGTCAATATTTGCAGTGTTGCCCCTTCTTCTTCAAGACCTCTGTAATTCTCCCTGGTATGCTCTCAATCAACTTTTGGACCAAATCCTGACTGATAGCAGTCCATTCTTGCATAATCAATGCTTGCATTTTGCCAGAATTTGTTGGTTTTTGTTTGTCCACCCGTCTCTTGATGATTGACCACAAGTTCTCAATGGGATTAAGATCTGGGGAGTTTCCAGGCCATGGACCCAAAATCTCTATGTTTTGTTCCATGAGCCATTTAGTTATCACCTTTGCTTTATGGCAAGGTGCTCCATCATGCTGGAAAAGGCATTGTTGGGCGCCAAACTGCTCTTGGACGGTTGGGAGAAGTTGCTCTTGGAGGACATTCTGGTACCATTCTTTATTCATGGCTGTGTTTTTAGGCAAGACTGTGAGTGAGCCGATTCCCTTGGCTGAGAAGCAACCCCACACATGAATGGTTTCAGGATGCTTTACAGTTGGCATAAGACAAGACTGGTGGTAGCGCTCACCTCTTCTTCTCCGAATAAGCTGTTTTCCAGATGTCCCAAACAATCGAAAAGGGGATTCATCAGAGAAAATGACTTTGCCCCAGTCCTCAGCAGTCCACTCCCTGTACCTTTTGCAGAATATCAGTCGGTCCCTGATGTTTTTTCTGGAGAGAAGTGGCTTCTTTGCTGCCCTCCTTGAAACCAGCACTTGCTCAAAGAGTCTCCGCCTCACAGTGCATGCAGAAGCACTCACACCAGCCTGCTGCCATTCCTGAGCAAGCTCGGCACTGCTGGTAGTCCGATCCCGCAGCTGAAACAGTTTTAAGATACGGTCCTGGCGCTTGCTGGTCTTTCTTGGGTGTCCTGGAGCCTTTTTGACAACAATGGAAGCTCTCTCCTTGAAGTTCTTGATGATGCGATAGATTGTTGACTGAGGTGCAATCTTTGTAGCTGCGATACTCTTCCCTGTTAGGCCATTTTTGTGCAGTGCAATGATGGCTGCACGTGTTTCTTTAGAGATAACCATGGTTAACTGAAGAGAAACAATGATACCAAGAACCAGCCTCCTTTTAAAGTGTCCAGTGATGTCATTCTTACTTAATCATGACTGATTGATCGCCAGCCCTGTCCTCATCAACACCCACACCTGTATTAATGGATCAATCACTAAAACTATGTTAGCTGCTCCTTTTAAGGCAGAACAGCAATGATGTTGAAATGTGTTTTGGGGGTTAAAGTTCATTTTCTGGGCAAATATTGACTTTGCAAGTACAGTAGTTGCTGTTAAGCTGATCACTCTTTGACATTCAGGAGTATATGCAAATTGCCATTACAAAAAATGAAGCAGTAAACTTTGGAAAAATTACAATTTGTCTCATTCTCAATACTTTTGGCTATGACTGTACTTATTCTATGGTCCAAAGATGTAAATGTTTCTCCATATGAGAATAGCTGATATAGGAGAACTATGGCTGAAAGTAATCCAATGCGATGAGAATGCAACTTTCCAAAGTCTGCAAGTACTGAGATCCCGCTAGCGGTGACGTCACCTATAGCTATGGAAGTCCAAGGTGGACAAAAATCATCCAATGTGTTTCGAAAAGTTATGCTTCTTCCTCAGGATATATGAGTCTGCCGCTTTGGTTTCTTATATAACATAGTTTCCTTTAGTTGACAAACATTGCACGTTTGGTACCTATTAATCAATACTTTGCGCAAAAAAAATCTGACTTTTCAAAACTTTTACTCCACTTTTCTCAGGCAAAAGTTTTATGAATCTGGACCTTAGTACTTTTCATGCTCCAGTGTTTTATAAATCTTAATGCAGAGACATCAGCACTGATTTGGTTTTTCTATATACTCACTTTTATTTTTATTTTTAATTGTGTGCATTTTTTGCCCCTTTATTATTGCAGAGCTACCTTTGCTTAGTACTTTTAGGAAAAACAAATCATCTGTACCCAGTATCTCACTAGTATGAGGGCCTTGCTAAACTCCTCTCACGCATTTTCTTTGTCCTAGATTCCAAAAATTTGTCATGCAGATAAGAGAAAAATTATCTTAACCCACTGATATTGATCGGATTGGACATGCTTGATCCTATGTAGAAGTCATAGATAAGCTGTTACCAGACTGGTCTGGTAGCATCGGTCTATTCCCCTCTGCCCATTGAAATAAGCATGCTGTACTGATTAGAGATGAGCGTTGTTCTACTCGAACTGTTCGCCAATCTCAAATTCGAGCTGTTTTGGGCGGTGTTCGAGCCGGTCGGCGAACACGAACAATTTGAGAAAAATTCGGCTGTTCGAGGTTATGTTCGATAACTGTTCGTGCACCAAAATCATAACTGGATTTTTTCTCAGTAATGATGAAAATTAATGTTAATACGCAGTTTGAGTGTACAGCGGGGTGGGGGGAGGGGCAGGGGATGGATCTCTGCAGGAACAATGAAGATCTCCATTTTTTTTTCTCTTTCCCGCATTTGCAGTGGGGAGGTGCAATCTGTCAGCCTATCAGCAGCGCACACACGGAGCGAAGTGCTTTTTTTCACACAAGCAAGGGCATGCGTGATAGGCAGTGTATGTCACATGTCCTTGCCCTATAAGACCAAGCCATTTTCCCCGTCGCCACCATTTTCTCACTGCTGCAGCTGCGTGTTAGACGGCACCGCTGTTGCTGTGTGCGCTATACCTTGTTAATTTCAAGCCAATTTTCGCACAAATATACAGATAGCTTGGGAGTAGGGAATAGTTGTGATTGCAGTCCTTTTAAGGACTAGGTTACAGCATTTCCTACGACTTTTATCAAGCAGGTCTGTGCTCTTAAATAGATAGATTGTGGGAGTAAAGACTAATTGTAATTGGAGTCCTTTTCAGGACTAGGTTACATCAGTTCCTATCAGTTTTTGCCAGGCAGGTCTGTGCCAGTGCTGTGCAAGTTTTTTTCACAGCATTTGGCTGAATCTAGCAAAGCTAATCCTTTTTGGCCAATTGCAGAGTGTGTTAGTCAGTGGAGTAGCCTATCTGTGTTGCAAGATATACCACCTGTGTATAGAATACCAATTTTTTTACTGCACCTAGTGAAGTAAAATCTTTTGGGCATAGCATCATTCTATTAGTCCATCTATACTGACCTCCATCAGGTTGCAAATTAAAAATAATTTTTTTCTGCATCTAGCTCTGAAAAAATATTTGGGCTTCTAGCAGTGTGTGGGACTTGGTCTATTAGTCCATCTATACTGACCTCCATCAGGTTGCAAATTAAAAATAATTTTTTTCTTCATTTATCTCTGAAAAAATATTTGGGCTTCTAGCAGCGTGTGGGACTTGTTCTATTAGTCCATCTATACTGACCTCCATCAGGTTGCAAATTAAAAATAATTTTTTTCTGCATCTAGCTCTGAAAAAATATTTGGGCTTCTAGCAGTGTGTGGGACTTGGTCTATTAGTCCATCTATACTGACCTCCATCAGGTTGCAAATTAAAAATAATTTTTTTCTGCATCTAGCTCTGAAAAAATATTTGGGCTTCTAGCAGTGTGTGGGACTTGGTCTATTAGTCCATCTATACTGACCTCCATCAGGTTGCAAATTGAATAAAAAAATTTTCTGCATCTAGCTCTGAAAAAATATTTGGGCTTCTAGCAGTGTGTGGGACTTGGTCTATTAGTCCATCTATACTGACCTCCATCAGGTTGCAAATTAAAAATAATTTTTTTCTGCATCTAGCTCTGAAAAAATATTTGGGCTTCTAGCAGTGTGTGGGACTTGGTCTATTAGTCCATCTATACTGACCTCCATCAGGTTGCAAATTAAAAATAATTTTTTTCTTCATTTAGCTCTGAAAAAATATTTGGGCTTCTAGCAGGGTGTGGGACTTGTTCTATTAGTCCTTCTATACTGACCTCCAGCAGGTTGCAAATTGAATATAATTTTTTTCTGCATCTAGCTCTGAAAAAATATTTGGGCTTCTAGCGGTGTGTGGGACTTGGTCTATTAGTCCATCTATACTGACCTCCATCAGGTTGCAAATTAAAAATAATTTTTTTCTGCATCTAGCTCTGAAAAAATATTTGGGCTTCTAGCAGTGTGTGGGACTTGGTCTATTAGTCCATCTATACTGACCTCCATCAGGTTGCAAATTAAAAATAATTTTTTTCTTCATTTATCTCTGAAAAAATATTTGGGCTTCTAGCAGCGTGTGGGACTTGTTCTATTAGTCCATCTATACTGACCTCCATCAGGTTGCAAATTAAAAATAATTTTTTTCTGCATCTAGCTCTGAAAAAATATTTGGGCTTCTAGCAGTGTGTGGGACTTGGTCTATTAGTCCATCTATACTGACCTCCATCAGGTTGCAAATTAAAAATAATTTTTTTCTTCATTTATCTCTGAAAAAATATTTGGGCTTCTAGCAGCGTGTGGGACTTGTTCTATTAGTCCATCTATACTGACCTCCATCAGGTTGCAAATTAAAAATAATTTTTTTCTGCATCTAGCTCTGAAAAAATATTTGGGCTTCTAGCAGTGTGTGGGACTTGGTCTATTAGTCCATCTATACTGACCTCCATCAGGTTGCAAATTAAAAATAATTTTTTTCTTCATTTAGCTCTGAAAAAATATTTGGGCTTCTAGCAGTGTGTGGGACTTGTTCTATTAGTCCTTCTATACTGACCTCCAGCAGGTTGCAAATTGAATATAATTTTTTTCTGCATCTAGCTCTGAAAAAATATTTGGGCTTCTAGCGGTGTGTGGGACTTGGTCTATTAGTCCATCTATACTGACCTCCATCAGGTTGCAAATTAAAAATAATTTTTTTCTGCATCTAGCTCTGAAAAAATATTTGGGCTTCTAGCAGTGTGTGGGACTTGGTCTATTAGTCCATCTATACTGACCTCCATCAGGTTGCAAATTGAATAAAAAAATTTTCTGCATCTAGCTCTGAAAAAATATTTGGGCTTCTAGCGGTGTGTGGGACTTGGTCTATTAGTCCATCTATACTGACCTCCATCAGGTTGCAAATTAAAAATAATTTTTTTCTGCATCTAACCCAGCCAATAGTTTTGACCTAATACCACAGTTTGGCCACTCAGCTCTGCTCGGTTACCATCCATTGTTTTTTTGTGCAAACAACTCCAGAGTTGTGAATTAGTTAACCACCAAAATGAGTGGAAAAAGGCCTGCTGCTGGTGGAAAGGGGAATAGGCGTGTTGGGAAGGGGAAAAAAGGTTGTGTCTGTGGGGTAGGTGCAGAAGAAAGACCATCTTCCAGCCAAACTAAAATGTCTACTTCTTTTAGCGGACAATGTGATAAGATCCCTTTCTTACGGCCACGCCAATCGCTACAAATTCCAGATGAGGCACAAAAACAGCAGGTGCTTCAACGGATATCAAGTGCTCCTTTAAGTGGGCTCTCCTCCACATCAACTTCAACATCACAAATACTCCAGTCATCAAAGGTGTCACCCAAATCGCACTTGCTTCCTCACAGCTCCCAAATCTCCAGCTGCCCGTCTGAGTATGAGGTAGAACAGATGGTTGAGTCTGCAGAGCTGTTTACTCATACTATAGCCTGGGAATCAGAGGTCGACTCCAGCGCTTCTGTGAATCCAGACGAGGAAATGATCTGCACTGATGCCCAGAATCTTTATGAGTCGGATCCAGGACCAGACGCAGAAGGTTCTGACCATAATGTAGACCCTCATTCCCAAACTGTAACTCCTGTTGGTGGAGACAATGAGGAAGACGATGATAAGACTCAAATACCTGATTGGAGCGACAACTTTAGTTTTTTGTCAGGGCAGGAACAGGTTGGCTCTGAGGACGACGGGTGTGATAACGCACAGGGTGATGATGATGAGGTCGGAGATCCCACTTACTGTCAACCCACAGTCAGCCAAGAGATGAGGTCAGCAGAGGAGGTGGAGGAAGATGCTAGTGACGACGAGGTCAGGTTGCGCCTTCCTGGACAGAGACGTAGTACTGGAAGCACGTCAACAACTGCATCCTCAAACACAACTCTGCCTCTCACCACAAGTCGTGGTGGCTCTTCAGGTCGCATGGGTGCTAAGCCTTGCATAGCCTGGGCATTTTTTCAGATCGATAAAGATGACCCAACTCGTGTTATCTGTAACATTTGTCAGCAAAAGCTAAGTAGAGGCCAAAAAATACATAGTTTGAGTACTTCATGCATGAACCGGCACATGGACATGAAGCATAAGTTGCAGTGGGAAGCTCAGTGTGCTACAATGCGGTCTAGCCGGCCGGGCCAACCACCGTCTGCCATATCTTGTGCATCCGCGGCCTCTTCATCCTCTGTGACTGGGGGGACAGCAGTCACACCTGTTTTGGGGCGCAGACCTGCCACCTCTTTACCCGCAACAGCCAGCGTGATTGGCAGGTCATCATTTTCTTTGGAGGTGGTAACACCAGCTGGTCTTGAGCGCTGTCCGACATCGATAGCACCACCTTTGGATCAAGGCAACCTAACATGTCCGCCTGCATCTTCCTCACAGACCGGCAGTTTGCCGGGGACACCCTTATCAACCCCGTCTAAGCACAATAGCCAGCCCTCGGTCCCTCAGATGTGGACAAGTAAAAGACCATTTCCTCCTAGCCATGAGAAAGCTAAGAGGTTGAATTTCACCATCTGCAAGCTCTTGGCTACAGAAATGCTGCCTTTCCGCCTGGTGGACACAGAGGATTTTCGAGACCTTATGTCCGTCGCAGTGCCCCAGTACCAGTTGCCCAGTCGGCACTACTTCTCAAAGAAAGGTGTGCCTGCGCTCCACCAGCATGTCGCACACAACATCACCGCTTCTTTGAGAAACTCTGTGTGTGACAGGGTGCATTTCACCACAGACACTTGGACGAGTAGGCATGGACAGGGGCGTTACATGTCGCTGACTGGGCACTGGGTAACTATGGTGACAGCAGGACAAGGGGCTGCTGTCCAAGTCTTGCCGTCCCCACGAGTTGTGCGTCAATCCTCTTTATGTCAAAGTTCCTCCACTGCTTCTGCCTCCTCAACCTCCTCTCGGTCTTCCACCTGCACCCAAAGCCTGTCTGGTCATGCCACAAGCTTTCTAACTGCGCAGAAGGGATCCTGCACACCTCCTTACTATGCTGGCAGTAGGGCTCAACGTCATCAGGCGGTTTTTACATTGAAATGTCTGGGAAATGTGAGTCACACAGCTGAGGAGTTGTGGTCAGCTCTGGAGAACCAATTTCATGAATGGTTGTCTCCACTGGACCTGAAACCAGGGAAGGCCGTGTGCGACAATGCTGCAAACCTGGGTGCGGCCCTTCGCCGGGGCAATGTCACACACGTGCCTTGTATGGCTCACGTGTTGAACCTGGTTGTCCAGCAATTTTTAGCCCACTATCCCAGACTAGATGGCCTTCTGCAGAGGGCACGGTCGCTGTGTGCTCACTTCCGCCGTTCGCATCCCGCAGCTCAGCGACTTACATCTCTACAGAAGTCGTTGGGCCTGCCACTTCACCGGCTAAAATGCGATGTGCCTACCCGGTGGAATTCAACTCTGCACATGTTGCAGCGACTGTGGCAGCACCGACAAGCCCTGGTGCAATACGTTCTGACGTATAGCCTGGGCCAACGAGATTCAGAGGTGGGGCAAATCACGCTGGAGGAGTGGTCTCAGATCAGGGACCTATGCACCCTTCTGCACAGTTTTGAAATGGCGACGAAGATGTTTAGTGCTGACGATGCCATTATCAGCATGACTATTCCGGTGATTTACATGCTGGAGCACATGTTAAACAGAATTCGGAGTCAGGTGGTGGCACAAGAGGAGGTGGAGGAAGTAGAGGAGGAGGAGTTGTATGCGGAAGGGCTAACATCTGCAAGGTCCAGACAGTCGGCAGCACCAAGGCGGCAGGCATGTGAGCGTGGGGGAGATGATTTTACCAGGGCGCATGGTAGCAGCCAAACTAGTGAGGAAGGTGCAGGAGCCCAGGAAGAAGTGGAGGACGAACTGATGGAAGACTCATCAGATGAGGGAGACCTTGATCACATTTCTGTTGTGCGAGGTTGGGGGGAGAGGACAGAGGAAGGAAGCATGATTGTTACCTCGCCACCAACACAACAGGGACTTGGTGCTCCTGGATGCGCAACACACATGAGTGCCTTCTTGCTGCACTACCTGCAACATGACCCTCGAATTGTGAGAATTAGAAATAATCCTGACTACTGGGTTGCCACACTGTTAGATCCCCGGTACAAAAGTAAATTTGCAGAAATTATTCCTGCCATAGAAAGGGATGCACGCATGCAGGAGTATCAGCAGAGACTGTTGCAGAATCTTACATGTGCTTTTCCACAAAATACCAGTGGTGCACGTAGTGAATCTCACAGTTCCAACTTGCCAACCGTGGGACCGTCAAGTGTTCAGCACTCAAACCATAACAGAACCACAGTATCTGCTGGTAACATCAATTTTGCGGAATCATTTCACCACTTTTTTAGCCCATCCTTTGCAAGGCCACAGGAGACAAGAAGTCTGACACATAGTCAACGCCTAGAGACGATGGTACAGGAGTATCTCCAAGTAAACATTGAAGCCACGACTGTGTCACTGGACCCTTGCTCTTTTTGGGCTTCCAATCTGGATAAATGGCCGGAGCTAGCCACTTACGCCTTGGAGATCTTGTCATGCCCCGCAGCCAGCGTTCTGTCTGAACGTGTGTTCAGCGCTGCTGGTGGTGTGCTGACAGATAAGCGCACGCGGCTCTCCACTGATAATGTAGACAGACTCACGTTCATAAAGATGAACAAATCATGGATCCGAAACGACTTTTCTACCCCTGTGTCATCCTGGGGAGAGTAAAAGCTTGATGATTGGTTAAAATCACCCTACCAACCGTTTTAAAAATTGCTAATCATGTTTATCTGTATCTTGGCTGGAAAATAATTTGGGCTTGTAGCAGTGTGCAGCACTGATCCTATTAGGCCATCTATAATAAGCTTCACCAGATTTAAAATTAAAAATAATTTTTAGCTGCATCTAGCCCGGAAAATAATTTTGGGGCTCCGAGATGCGCAAGACACATAAGTGCCTTCTTGCTGCACTACCTGCAGCATGACCCTCATATTGTCAGAATTCGAAGTAATCATGACTACTGGGTTGCCACACTCTTAGATCCCCCAAACTTTTCGATCAACCTTTTCATTTTAATAAAGACCAAAAAAATGGTCATTTTTGAAATTATAAGCATTAGCAGGTTGTTAGAAACTGAAATCAAACAGTTTTCAACTCAAAACTTTATTCTAGGTGATGTTACATTTTCACATATGACCCCTTGTTCGAAAGGAGCTTCTGAACTCTCTCGTCCATTGAATTTGTCAGGTTTTGGATGGTTTCTGCTTCAATTGTTTTGCATGAGGACAGAATACCCTCCCAGAGCTGTTGCTTAGATGTGAACTGCCTCCCGCCATCATAGACACTCCTTTTAATGATGCTCCAAAGGTTCTGAATGGGGTAGAGGTCAGGGGAGCATGGGGGTCACACCATAAGTTTGTCCCCTTTTATGCCCATATCAGCCAGAGATGCAGATGTTTTATGTGCAGCATGAGATGGTGCATTATCATGCAGAAAAATGATCTTGCTGTGAAATACACGGTTCTTCTTCTTGAACCATGGCAGGAAGTGCTGTTTGAGAAAATCCACATATATTATGGAGTTCATCTTTAGCGCCTTCAGGGATCCTAAAGGGGCCGACAATCTCTCTCCCCATGATTCCAGCCCAAAACATTACTCCACCTCCTCCTTGTTGGCGCTGTAGCCGTGTTTGCGTGGGGTGTCCATCAACCAGCCATCCTCCACTCCATTCATCTGGACCATCGAGCGCTGCACGGCACTCATCCGTGAACAAAACAGTTTTGAAATCAGTCTTCATGTAATGTTTGGCCCACTGGAGCCGTTTCTGCTTGTGTGAAGTGGATAGAGGAGGTCGACAGGATGGCGTATGCACAGCTGCAAACCTCTGAAGGACCCTGCATCTTGTTGTTCGGGGGACGTTGGAGGCACAAGCAGCTTCAAAAACTTGTCTGCTGCTATGACAAGGCTTTTTTGCCGCTGCTCTTTCAACCTGACGTAATTGCCTGTAGGAAAGAGTCCTCAATTTGCCCTTATCAGCACGCACACGTGTGTACTGTGAATCAGCTACATACTTCTTGATTGCCAAGACACTTCATCCTGATCATCGCACAATGTTGATTGTAGTCATGCCTTGACCTAAACACTCCACAATTTGTTGCTTCTCAGCAGCCGACACATCCTTTTTCTTTCCCATTTTGGCAGAAAATGTAGGCTGCTTAATAATGTGAGAGAGCCTTCTTAAGTAGTCTTGCCTTTCGTTGGACACACCTGCCAAACTAATTAGCACAGGTGTCTGCAATTGCTTACAGTGATATAAAGAGCCCTGACACACATCACCATCAATGAGTTTAACTGACAAACAAACAAATTCTTCCCTTATCACTCCTAAACACTTTTTGCATAATAATTTGGAACGCGGTGTACATGTGCTTTTCCACAAAACACCAGTGGTTCACGTAGTGAATCTTACAGTTCTAACTTGCCAACCGTGGTCTGTATGGAATTGTTCAATAAAGGGCCCAAAATTAAGATAACATAGATGGGAGAGGTCTCTATGAATAGGAATTCCTAAGTATTTGATACCCTGTGAGGGCCAGGCAAAGGGAAAGTTGGACTGGATGGAATCCTATATGGATTTAGGGAGGGAGACATCGAGGGCCTCAGACTTCGCTGCATTGATTTTAAAATTTTACCATGTAACAAAGTGATCTATTTCAGCCATAACAGCAGGGATGGATATATGTGATTGAGTGATATATACTAGGACATCATCAGCAAATAGAGAGCACTTGTACTCGGTGCCTCCCACCTCAATCCACCTAATATTGGGGTTATGGCGAATTGATGAGAGCAGGTGCTCCGTCACTAGGATGTATAAGAGAGGGGACAGAGGACATCCCTGCCTTGTCCCATTGGTGATTGTGAAAGGTGATGAAAATGTTCTGACGCACCCCCTGGGCCTTGGGACACCCGGAGCCGGACCCTTTTTGGTGGATGCTGGTGGTTGTAGTCTTCGTGGCGGCGATCCGGTTCCGTGGCTCAGGGCGGTCAAACCAGTGGCGGAACTATTTATGTGGTTTTGATGTTTAAATGTCCGACTACGCCACCCGTGGATTGCGGTCAGAGTGAACCGCCGCTACAGGGCAGACCGCTAAGGCTGGTGTTGTGGGTGCAGCAGAGCGTAGCATAACTCCCCACGGGAGGAGTATAGCCTCAGGGCAGTGTATGCGGAGGATGGGGGTGATGGTGCAGGGCAGCAGCAGTAACGACACGGAGTCAGTGATGCAGTTCAGGGCCTTTACTCACAGTTCTTATTATCCAGACCACTTCTGCAGGTAACGGCTGCCCACGTCGTACTGTGCTCACCAGGTGAGGGGCTCAGACAACTCCCAGATAACTTTGGAGCGCTTCACAGGACCCCCTTTGTGTGTCCTTTGTCTGGCCTTTCTTACCAACACTTCTGTCCGGCTGCCTCGGGCCTCCTCTTGGTAAACTTGGCGCCAGTTTCCCTGACCCTATGTGGTGCCTTCCTAGCGGGTGGAGCAAGGGGCTGCGCCACATAAAATGTCAGAGCCTCCGGTTTCTAGCTGAGGGTCGTTTCCTGCCTCCACTAGTTCGGGGACCGGTCTCCCCCTTTGGCCTGACCCCTCCACGCAGGTGGATTCGGGCGTGCGGTGGCGACTCGCCCGTCCGCACCCCTGGGATCCCTTCGTTCCTCGTTCCTGGAGCCTTCTCCGCTCCTCTTCCTTCCTTCTCCCTCTTGCAGGCCTGGGCCTCTGTTACTAGGCCCGCCTCCGGAGCAGAGCTCATGCAGAGCCCCTGCTCCCTGCCACTTCTGCTCAGACTTCTCTGCACTGAACTAAGATAGTGCCCACCTTTTATACTCCCTTCTCAATGCACCCAGGAACTGCTTCCTCCCTGCTCCTGCACTGCAGGGTTCCCCTTCCTCAGTGTTCCCTCCCCCCACTCCAGCCAGGGACAGGGACTGTCGTGCCCATCTCAGGGGCATATTGGTCGCCCTGCCCCACGGCAATGTGGTTTAATGCATGCAGGTGTCGGGTCCTGATCCACACTCCATCCTTATCTGAGAGTGAGATATCACACCTCTGGGTGAGGTGCAATACGTCTGTAGCAACCGAGCCCTAGGTGCTACAGTTCCATTTATCTTCAGCCTAGGTGACGTATTGTGATACAGGGCCGTGATTTTGGCTATAAAAGGGTCCCCTAGACCCCTACCCCAAGCTTTTTAAGAGAATCATATATGGCGTGCCAGGAGACTCTATGGAATGCTTTCTCAGCATCCAACGAGAGTATCTACTTACAAATTTTTAACTGCATCTAGCCCAGGAAATACTTTGTGCCTAGTAGCAGTGTCTGCTAGTCAGCGGATTATCCCGGCTGTTAAGCAAGCTACACCACCTGTAGTTTGGACACTTAATTTTTTCAAAGGAAATGCTTCGGGACCACGGGATACTCAGTGAAGAGCATCAGGAGGCACCCCAAGGCATAGGGGCTGGGACTGGCAGTAGGATGCCTTGCGGTGGACAGCCGAGCTCGATCCTTATAAAAGCTTTTTAACTGCAGCAGCTTTAGTGGACGCTACTGGAGCTGGAATTACGCGGCTGCTGGCATGAGACTTGCCCTCCAATAGATCCTTGTAAATGGATTTAAAGTGTATTCATTCAAATTAGAGGGACAATTTAAATTAAAAAGCTTAGAGCTGCCTCCACCACAGGGGGGCTCTCTCGACCCACCAGCGGACAGGCACCAGTATTGGGAGAGGGGGGCTGGCCGTCAGGGTTCACCGCGGCTCTGGCACAAACCCGGCGACACGGAGGTGGCACGGGCAGGAGCGGACTGGCCGTCTCGGCTTCTCACTTTTTGGATTTTAGAAGGGCATGACATGCCTATATCTGTGTCTCCCCCTCCTTTTACTCCTCCACCTCTTTTCTTTTCGCATGACTATATGTACTTGTCACTTTTCCATGTGTTAGTTGTGTCTTCTGAGCAGTTTGTCAGCTTTTGGACACCTTTGAAGGTGTTTTCTATGTGTTTCTATGTGTTTTTGTTTGCCTGCCATTGGTTTTAACGGTGTTCGAAGGTGTTCGACGAACAGTTCGACGAACAGTTCGGCGAACACACGGGTGTTCGACGAACCGAACCGAACTCGAACACTACGGGGGTGGCTCAACACTAGTACTGATCTGAATAGTTCTGTAACATACACTATTCTTGCTATTAGAAACAGTGAACTATAACTGTAAAAAAAACTGGTTTAGGGCCAAGTGCACATTTAGCTGATGAGCATCCATATATAAAGACCATAAACTATATACATTCTAACTAGAAACATTTTAACACTTCACAGGACACTATATATTTTTTTCTTAAGGGTTTATAAAGAATTAGGTCACATTAAGTTTTTGGCACACGTCAGTGGCTCTGTCACGGCTTCTGTCTAAAGCCCTAAATAAGGCAATTTGGCCAAAACTGTTGACTTTATTGAAACCGTTGTAGTCACTTTGTACCTTGTCTGACCTATTGTTCAACAGTGCTTGTCTTTTGGAGGTGGGCAGAAAAACATAGTTGACTGAGCTTTGGTGCCCACTCAAAAAGGCAGACAAAGCCGAAAAGGAGGTCAGACAAAGCACAAAGTAACTCCATAGGGTTTCATTAAAGTCCATGGCCTCGTCAGCAGTTTTGCCAAAACACATTTTCCATGGCTTGGGAAACCCCAATGGAACCACTGACGTGTAGCAAAGATGTGATGTGAACATGCTCTTAGACAAATATGATTACTTTCAAGAAAAGCCTCACACCCATCCACATATGTTGGCTGGTATTACAGCTCAGTTATATACAGCTCAGTGGCTACAACCTTCCATACCAGTCACAAATCATACACAGGTTTTACACTGTTTTTAGACAGAAACAGTAATGGTATTCCTAAGCCTGGACACAATCTTTAAAGCATCTTTCCACTGTAAATAATATATTTGTTCATAATTTTCACATTTAAAAAATATCACCACTTTCCAGGGTTCAATGGCATTTCCAAAATTCAGACACAAAAGTATAAGGTCATCCTATAGTCCACTCTCTACCAGTACATAACCTGAAAACTGTTTGAGGCAGAATTTTTTTTTCCCAAGATCCATCTACGGCATTTAATACCTCGATCTGCGCAGCAGATGAAGAACGGAAGCTAAAAAATGGAGTCTATGGATGTTATTGCAAAGATGAATTTGAAGTCGCTGGTAAGTCTGTCATTGAGAATATGAGACATGTACTGTGTGTCTTGGATACATATCTCTTCTCCCCTCCTTAAGATTGGACGTCACAGAGCCTTTGATAAAATTGACATCATGACAAAAAGCCTCCTGAAATAACTGCAAATAATTTTAGTATGTTATATTGTATAAGGAACCTGCCATTAGGTTCACGCTGCCCAGGCCACAGACATCATGAATCAGAGTCTGGCTGCACATTGCCGGAAGGTATGTGTTACTCTCAAAAGTTGTGGTGTTTCAGAGTAAACATATTTTGAAGAAACATTTAGGGACTATGTGTCTCCACTGACTAATCTAATGTGGTTCCTGGTGGCTTCTCCCGGCCTTAATCCTTTTGACTAACAGTGGCGCCAATTGGAGTGGGGTGAGAAGAAGCCGCCAATGACCACATTAGACTTTTCAGAAGAAACACATAATTTTTCTCTGAAGCTTTTACGCCAAAACTCTGGCATAAAAATCTTTGAAAAGTTGCAAAATGTGCAACTCGGAGTTCCACGCAAATTTTGCTGTTTTCATATCAGTTTTCATGTCAGTGGGACGGTGGCACGATGGGGTCAGTTCGTCTAATTCATGACAAGCTATGGCATTACTTGTTCCATAAATCTTACTCCAGTCACTGACTGGAGTAAGATTTATGGCGCGGCGGGCAGAGGTGCCAGCCATGTGTAAGTAGCTCATGATGTGTGTGCCTCTTAATGAATTAAGAGGATATGAATCCAACATGCCCCCTCATCAAGACCAGTGTGAAAATCACTGGTCTTGATCAATCGGGGCCATATAACTTAGTAGATGTCTTTTCAAAGTATGTTTGCTCTGAAATGCCACAATTATCCTGCAGTATCTGAATTTCCAAGATTGAACCTTACAGAAAAAAAACATCAAACACTTAAAACCATGAGGAGAACATTTTAAGAGACCGTCATGTACCCCAATTTTATGACATTTCTAGCCAAACACAATCTCAGGCAATAGCTAAAAACATCCAGTAACAGGGATCCTCTATACATTGATATTTCACATACTTTAGAACTAAAAATCCCAACATATTAACAAGAGTGGGGGAAGAGATGTTGCAATTCAAAGTTTAAATATATATGACGCTATATAATACATACGTGTTCACTTTTGTATAGAAATTCATACCTTAGTTTATTGGCTTATCCTGTCCTTTCCTTGGTTTCCAGCTATGACCTCATATCTCCCATATTTGTGCTATGGAATCCTTCTTATATGTACAATATACCATGATGTTTACTTGGGAGAGTCCTTGACAGGGTGATATTTAAACAACGAGTTGAGTTAACAATGGAAGTGATCTTTTGAGGATGTGTTATATATAATGGGGTGTGATTAAATATATTTAGACCCCCTAAATTAATATCAGACCCCAGTACAGACCCCTTTTATTTAATGACTGCTGTATCCATTAATATTCCCAACCGGAGCGTAACTTCAGTGATGATCTGATCAAAGGATCTCAATAAGATGAAGTAGGTGTTCCTGAACACCAGTGCTGCATATAGCATAACATTGAGACCAGCCGAGAAGAAGACTTGTGCTCCCATTAAGGCAGCTGGAGCTCCATCAAAGGGAAATAAAACAAAGGGCACGAGACCCAAAAAAAATATTTGTGATGTCAAAACCATGTTTTGTGCTTCATTGCCATAAGTCACTAGTTATCAGATAACAATTCTCATAATTATAAAACAAAATCAGCTAAAATTTTGTATGTTTTTTTACTAAGTTCTTGAGGCTTTGATAAGAAAACTTTTCATTGTTGAATGGAAAGCAAATAACATCTATATTTTTCAAATTGTAGATGTTGCAGACATACGTCCTGCGCTGACCTGTGATGTCTACGACATGAGAGCTGTATTTCAAAAATGTCAGCTGACGAGTCTGGACATCAATGCTAATAATGTTACTCTGAAAGATGCCGAATGCTTTGGATTTCGTGATGATCCGAGCATGAACACAATTACTATAACATCTCCTATTCATGCAGGAGCATGTGGACTTCAGATAATTGTATGTGACCATCCTATAACCTTTCTTTCCATCTAGTGACAAAATGGTTTATACTGGACTATAGCCCTATACAGAAAAGTTCCATCTCATGTAACAAGAAGGGCAGTCTAACTTATGTTCTTCATTCCCTACATTGCTAATGATGCATTGCCTTCAAAAAAGGGGAGGCCTGTACATACTTTCTAGGTTGTAACCACAAATGAACTGACTTGGGGACCTTCCTCTCCACTGGCCCAAAAAAAAACAATGGATCTTGCCCTATAACATATGTCTTCTTTGTTTTAGGAGAACCACTCATTTTGCTCACGTTACACAGTGATCAAAGCAGTTTTTTTGCTACCAAACTTCAAATACTCTGTGTAGCCTTAAATTTCTGTTTTTTATGGCTTTGTCCAGGCACCGGCCACAAGAGGTGTTTCACGATGGTGACTTGCACGGGTAATTAGCACCGCCTTACTCACTGGGGTTATCGCTTTGCTCCTCCTAGTCTCGGGTCATCTCATTGAGCTGCCTCTTGCAGCCTTTCCAACTCTACTACATCCTACTGCTGCTGCTGGTCTTCAACCAGCTATAGAAAGGTGCGGCCAGACTTTGCAGGACCTTAACTACTTGTGTCCTGCAGAGATTAACTTCCTCAGTCTATCCCTAAGCAGCAGGGGGTTTAATAGGCAGCTCCTCCCATCACTTCTTGCATGAACGTAGGTTCCTTGTTTCCTATCTTTATATCTTGTTGGAGCATGTTCATTCTGTCTCCCCTGCTATTGACCCGGCTCATTTACCACTTATCCTGACCTTTTCACTCTTGACCTCGGCTACATATATTGAACCTGTGCCACCTGCCCTGACCTCGGATTGTCTGACCATGTCTTTGCCTTTGTCCACCTCTACTGTGTATCCATACTTCTGACCCTCTGGTTAGCTGCTGCAGACCCGGGGACTGCCTTGGAGTGGTACCTGGTCACTATCTGTGGCCAAGCCTATCTTCACCATCAGAGGCCCTAGTGAATACCCGGTAGTCATTTAGTTACACCCCTCCAGAGTAAGTCAGGCCAGTGGCGCAGTGGGTGCACACCCACCGTTACGTCTTGCGTTACAAGATGGTGCTAAAAAACAGCCATGAGCAACTAAGTTACACTGTTTCTGTAGCTCCCTTAGAAATTAATGAACTTCTGAGTCACATAAAAAGCATAGCTCAGCCCCACTCAGCTTTTTTGGTATCCTCACCTTCTGTAGTTGGCACATGGACAGAGTTATTACCATTTCAATCTCCGGCAGTCCTATAATGAATAAGTGGTGGTGTACACCATGTACAAAACCAAGTACTCGGGATCAGTGGGGATCCCATAACTAGACTTTCATAAAATCAACAAGTAATCTCCTATGGATAAATGATAACTTCTAATGATGGGAATAACCCTTTAATTTGTAAAATTCTTACTGTGTGACGCCAACAATACTTTTTTGATCTGCTCATGAGTTTCAACTGCTGATTACCCAAAATATATTATTTATCTCGGTGCTGGTGAATTGCAGTAAAAAAAAAGAACTCCTCAGTAAAAAATTGCCTTACACTTTCTAGGATGATACAAATTCTTTTTCAAACAAATTGAAAACCAAGTAGTTTTGTACAAATTTGAGAAAGGGTAGACCTAAAAATTGAAAGTTTTTCGTTTTAGCTGCAATCTACTACCAATTTATTAATTTAATGTTTGCAACTTTATTGTAACAAATGGGTTAAATATTGGTAAAGTATATCAGTCCATGTAACATTTTCCTTCAGTATAAGCCTCTGATTCATTTCTTTACATAGTACTAGTGTTTATTTCTTATATTTATCTAGAAAAATGGAACCAGTGTAACTTATAAAAGCACAATGCATCTTATGTTGAAATCTACTGGGTTAATAGAAAAATACCAAGAACTGACTGTAACAATATTTTGTTCGTATCCACTGGACATGATGGTCAGTCTGAACACAGCAGTGAAACCATTCTATGGGTAACTAATTTATTCAATTTCCTTTCTACATTTGGCCTATTCACCTTAGGCCTCCTTCATATGTACATGTTTCCGGTTCATGTAGCATCCGTGTACCGGAGACAGGTATCCACACGTACCTAATAAATCCTATGGTAATCTTCACATGTCCATGTTTTCACACGGACCGTGTGTCCGTGTGAACCACATGTAGACATGTCTGTTTTTTTCCCGCAGCAAGGATGACAAGGGCCAATATCAGTCTATAAGCCCTTGTAAATCCGTACAGCACAATGTGAAAATAGAGAGATAGATATCCGTCATATATATAATTTGTGCCTTGCATGTGTTGCTTACTGTACATCTATTAACCTAATAAATACATGAAAAAAATGACGTGGGGTAACCTTTTCATATCTACAGCTCCACAAATATCACTGTTGGTGGAACTGGACAACTCACAGCATACATGGCTCTTTATAAAGACAGCAGCTATGTGATTCCATATGAAGGATCAGAAGTTGTGCTGCCAACCAAGTCAATGATGTACGTTGGTGTCTTTGTTCATGGAGGAGATGCTTTTGAGTACGTTCTTGTCATGAGGACCTGTTACACAACGCCTTCACCAAACGCAGATGATCCCTTGAAGTATTATATCATTCAAGACAGGTACAGACTGATAATCTCTCTCATTTAATAGGTGCTAGAAATGCTGAATATATTAATATTACCTAATATCATTATATTAAATTATAATAATGCCTGTTATTAAAAATAGAGGTAATATATTAAGCTATGGAACAGATGCCCAAAAAATCAACTATTTAATTGTTTTTGGAGATCAGCTTCTTATTATGTCAATACTCCTGTTATATTTCCAGTATTAGATCAGATAGTCAGGGTGGACAGCAGTATTAGCAGCCTCTTCTTACCTCAATACTCCTGCCATCTCTAGTATTAGATCAAAAAGAGAGTGGACAGCAGTGTGAGCAGCCTCTTCTTACCTCAATACTCATGCTATCTCTATTATTAGATCAGAAAGACGGTGGACAGCAGTGTGAGCAGCCTCTTCTTACCTCAATACTCATGCCATCTCTATTATTAGATCAGAAAGACAGTGGACAGCAGTGTGAACAGCCTCTTCTTATCTCAGGACTCCTGGAGCCTCCAGTATTAGATCAAAAAGATATGGTGGCAGTAGTATTATCAACCTCTTCTCACCTCAACACTTCTCATATCTCCACTATTAGATAAGAAAGAAAAATGGATGGACAGCAGTGTGAACAGCCTCTTCTGACCTCTGCTTCCCTGGTATCTTCAGTATTAGATCAGAAAGATGGTGGACAGAAATGTGAGCTGCCTCTTCTTACCTCAGTACCTCTGGTATCTCTAGTATTAGATTAGAAAGATGGAGGACAGCAGTGTGAGCAGACTCTTCTTATCTTAGCACCTCTGGTATCTCCAGTTTTAGATCAGAATACAAGGTGGTAAGAACTGTTAGCAGCCTCTTCTTACATCATCACTCCTGGTATTCCCAGTATTAGATCTGATAGACATGGTTGACAGCAGTGTTAGTAGCCTGTTCTTTACTCAGAGACTCTGTTATCTCCAGGATTAGATCAGAATAACCACAGCAAGCACATTTTTCTACACACTTAGGGACGAGAAGGAGATTCCTAGTGCACACAGTTATCTGCCCCCACATTCTAGGACAGGTTTCCGTCAGTGTAACAAGATGGCGGCCATTATAATTCTATAGTAATTATGTCCCTAGACAAAACGATTATGATTTTCTATTTAAGGGAATCTAAGAATTTATTTTAGTGACATTGCCTTTAGCTTTTTGTCTCTTCTCAGAGAACCCTTTTAAAGGGGTATTCAAGCCTTGGACATTTATGGAAAAATCAATAGACTATGCCATAAATGTCTGATATAACTGCATATCACACTGGTGGGTACCACATCTATCTTGAGAACGGGGACCAGTCTGGTACTGCCAAAATGAAGAGATGGCTGTGCATGCTTAGCTTTCCCCATTTACTTATCTGTGAGTTTTGATAATTGTCTGAAAGTTGGACCTTAGCATACATCTTTATCAAACACCAAAAGTATTTGCACCATAAAGACTGACTCTGAGGTTGTTTGCTTTAGAGAAGGGGAACCCAAACCCAGATTCATCTATTTGCTATTGGATGGTGAACACTTGTTACGAACCCTGTCCAGAGGAACTGCACTGTGACAAACAAGGGGTGGAGGTTGACATCCACCATTCCCATATGTGCTGGGTGCCAGAACTGGGCACCATAATTAGGGGCTTATTTTAAGTTAAAAGTAGTGATGAGCGAGTATGTTCGGTTAACCCTTTCGGCGAGTATACTCATGTGAGTACCGAGTATCTTCAGCGTACTCGGTGATATGTTTCAATCACTCCCGTGTGCATGATTTGTGACTGTTTGACAGCTTTAATACATGTGAGGAATGCGAAAGAAACAAGCATTCCTCACATGTATTAAAGTTGTCAAACAGTCGCAAATCATGCACACAGGAGTGATTCAAACATATCACCGAGTACGCTGAAGATACTCTGTACTCGCACGAGTATACTCGCCGAAAGGGTTAACCGAACATACTCGCTCATCACTAGTTAAAAGGACACTTACATCCATCAGAAGGTGATATTTTTATACTTTATAAAAAATATATATTTTTTAAAACTTTTTTAAAGCTGTTTTTTTTTTGCTTCTGGCTGTACTACACATTTAGAAATTCGGTACAAAACATTGTTTTCCCAACCGTGACTACAGAGAGATACAAATCCTTAAACTCAATTGAATGTTAAAGTAATCTAAAAAGTCATATTGGCTTAGATTTCTTAAAACGTCATACTGACTTTGTAGATATTGATTACAGTAATCATTTTTGTATTACTTTCCTCTGTAGCTGTCCTAATAAACAAGACTCAACCATTAGCGTACCAGAAAATGGCGTCTCAAAAAAAGGTCGCCTGTCTCTGCAAGCGATTAAATTTGCTGGCAATTATAGCTATGTCTACATCCACTGTGCTATAAGTCTGTGTGACATCACTGCTGGATCCTGCGCCCCTGTAAGTATGACTGTGCGTTATTGTGGATTACAAGGTTTTGCTTCTTTGCAATTTGCATTTTGTATGAGTTTATAACATTCAATTTCCTTACAATGATATCTTTCCATTATTGCAGTCGTGTTCTGGAATTAGGTCCCGAAGTGCTGAACAAAGCTATATGCTAAGTCTGGGTCCAATTAATCTTAAAGGTAAGTATATCAGTTGTGCGATGATAAAAAAAGGATGAAATGGTATACAGTATAAATTTTCCTTAATAAGTCTTTTTATGCCACATTATACATACCAAAAGAGACATATTTTAAGCCCTTAAGGACCGAGCAATTTTTCGTTTTTGCACTTTCATTTTCCCCTCCCCTTCTTCCAAGAGCCGTAACTTTTTATTTTCCAGTTGACAAAGCAATGTGAGGGCTTCAATTTTGAGGGACTAGTTGTAGTTTTGAATAACATCATCCTTTTTATCATGCGGTGTACAGGAAGATGGGAAAAAAATTCTAAGGCAAGTGAAATTGCCAAAAAAAACCCCCGCAATTCCACAATTATTTTCTGGGTTTTGTTTTCTCTGACTCATTCTGCAGTATAAATGCACTGGGAATATGATTCATCAGGTCATTATGATTATGACGCTACCAAACTTACTTGCATTTTTTTTATATTTAAGTGGTGACATTTTTTTTCAGAAATTAATAAAAAAAAAAAATAGCTTGATAATGAATTATACCTCTGCACTAAAGCTAATCCCTATATAAAAATGTGCTCCATACAAGCTGCTATACCAGAGATGAAGTGTGCAGAAAACGGCACTGGCCCAATAACCAGAGCACAAAAATGTAAGTCTATTAATTGGTGAGTTAAGCACAGGACAATCAATGCAAGCTATGGAAGCATAAATATGAGGCCAAGATGAAAACAGGCTACTTGGTATTATAAAAATTATCACACAAGACGTATCCCACATATATGACATGGATATATACTGTACTTAAAGATGATAGCCTGATAAAAGGGGCCGTCAGAGATAAACACTTTTTACAAATAAAACATATTCCAAGTGAAAATAGTAAAGATAATAAATAAAATGACCACACATGTGGGATGATAAAAGGATAGCAAAGCCCCATTCATCCTTTTAGCGGTAATTGAGGATTCCGGGGTCTGGAAAGTGACGGTGAGTTGTAAGGCTATGTGCCCACGATGCAGATTTAATGCATTTCCACG
The DNA here is from genome assembly GCF_046119375.1 of Phyllobates terribilis. Classification (NCBI taxonomy): domain Eukaryota; kingdom Metazoa; phylum Chordata; class Amphibia; order Anura; family Dendrobatidae; genus Phyllobates; species Phyllobates terribilis. The sequence continues at coordinate 208,493,016 of NW_027362769.1, read as the reverse complement.
GCTGCATTTCCGCCGCAAAAATGCATTAAAAATGCTTGTTAAGTTGTCTGCCATGTATCCCAATGATAATCCGCATGGGCTGTGCACATGCTGCGGAAATTTCTGCTATGGATTATCAGTGCGGAAAAATCCACAGCACAACCATTTCTTGTGCGTAATCGGGGCGAAATCGCCGCCATTGACTTGCATTGAACCGCATAACATCCGCATGTATACATGTATGATAAAGGCATTTACATGCATTTCATATAATCCAGGGAATAGGGATGAGCGGACCTGTGGAAGTTTGGGTTCTGGTACCCGACCCGAATTTTAGTCCAAAGTCTCTCTCTCTCGCTCTCTCTTTTGCTCTCTCTCTCTCATGCTCTCTTGCTCTCTTTCTCACTCTCTATCTTGCTTGCTCTCACTCTCTTGCTCTCTCTCGCTCATTCTCTTTCTCGTTCACTCTATTGCTCTGTGTCTCGCTCTCTCTTTTGCTCTCTCGCTGTCTCTCACTCTCTTGCTTTCTAGCTCATTCTCTCTCTCTCTCACGCTTTCTCTCTCTCTTGCATTCTCTCGTCATTCTCTCACTCTCTCTTTTTCTCTCGCTCTCTCGCATGCTCTCTCACTCTCTCGCTTTTGCTCTCTCACGTTCTCGGTCTCTCTCAAGCTCTCTTGCTCTCTCGCTCATTCTCACCCGCTCTCTCTCTCACGCTTTCTCTCTCTCTTGCATTCTCTCATCATTCTCTCACTCTCTCGCTATCTCTCTTTCCGTCTCTCGCTCTCTCTCATGCTCTCTCACTCTCTCGTTCTTGCTCTCTCGTGCTCTGGCTCTGTCGCACTCTCGCTCTGTTGCTCTTTTGCTCTCTCGCTCATGTGCTCTCCTCTTCCCCTGGAACTCTGAACTTTGCAGCAGACTTCCGGGTGAAGTCTGTGTTCAGTATTTAGCACGGTACGAACCCCGAACAAAAGTTCTTGTTTGCTCATCTCTCCCAGGTAACAAAAATTAGAGGCTTTATTAGGGTAATATCAGAGCATAATCACAAAGTAACCTACAGATGTCACCTTTCTTCTAGGAGTTGTCTGTCCTGATACAAAGCCCTTTTCAGTATATGGGTCATTTCTGTCTTCTGTTTGGTAACTTTCATACTCTCTGGATAATTCATGTATTTTTTGTTCTACAGATGAAGTTAAAAACACTCCATCTTCTGGCTGTATTGGTAAGTGTGACATATAGTGGTAAATAAAAATATTCAAACACTACATATGTATTTTTACAACCAGTTTCTCTTTGGTGCTTGAAAAAAATATGTATAAGTGTCTTTCCCCTCTTCTTGGTAACGAGAATGTGATATCAGGAAATTACCTATTGTTTATATCAGGTTTTTATGTTAAATGTATTTTTATTTTAAATTTGATTGTTTTTTTCATATCATTATATAAATAAAAAAAATCAACAATCTGTATTAAAAAAAAAATAGCAGGCTCAGAATCCATTTTTACATAGAAGCCTTTGGAGCTTCTAATCTAAGCATGCTCCAATCTGGGCAAAGGTCAATGTGTATGGTGGATCTTCTTGTGTTATAAGCTGTATATAGAGGAGTCACCTTTCATTGTAATCCTGTCTGCAATAATAATGAAACTGCTAAAAAGTATTCTGTAAAAAATAGGAAGTGTGTGTATAGCATAAGGCTAGAGGTCTATGTGAAAATTGCATGATTTATGTGAAGAATTGAAAAAATATACATAAAAATTACATTTACGATAAAAACCTGATTTATGCACTTGGTCAATTTTTGATAATGCTTTCCCTTTAAGACACTGGAAGGGATGTCATATGAAAGGGAAATACTCTTAACTGTAGGATCAAATTGTTATCGGGGTTTGTTTGTAGTGGGTAATCATGAAGACATATAAGTCTTCACTTGGAGCTGTACCCAAAATATAGTATGTTTTTAAGAAAGGAACTGTACTTTCAACAAACTTTGCAAAAATCAATAGTACAGGCAAGTATAAGAAACTTTGTTATATACCTTACCCGAGAAATCAGAGTCCTTCCCTACTTATTAAGCACCTTTTCCTCTACATCCTGCCTTTGAAACTTGTCATTCAGTGTGAAAATCTGCTTAAATCAGTCTTCATCAGACCAGAGGAACTGCAGGTGACATGAAATATAGTCCAATATACTGTGGGACTAGGAATGAGGATCAGGGAGAGGAAACAGGCAGAGGGAGACAGAAACATCATGCAGAGCTCTCTAACAAGTCTTTTACCTCACCCCAGAGCTAACTAAGATCAAGATAGCTCAGCTCTGCTGTATGATATCCTCAATGCTGCTGCAGCTTATTGTGGCAAAAAAGTGAATGCACAAAAATAAGGAATCCCTCCTAGTGTGCTGTGCTGTGTATGGGAGAGATAACTGCAGCAAGTATTTTCTCCCTGCTCCCAGTGAATTGTACAGAGGGGCTTTAAGCAGTATAATATGTTGTCATATTACAGATATACAAACAATGTTTTTTTATCTAAAAACACATTTAAAACTCAATTGGATGTTAAAACTCTTATTCTAAAATGTTCTATTTTTCAGGCACTCATAAATTTTCTGTGCTCATTGGATTTGTCTTCCTTTTGATGACCCAAGATTGGTTTGACTAGACCTTCAGATGAACCATTGATTGGAGTAACATTTATGTTATCAACTTATCTCTTATCTATAATCCAGTTATGTTCTACAGCATAAATTTTATATTTCTATGTTCTAGTCTTGGATAGCATATACCTCATTGTTGTTTTATCAATCAGCCATTCAAAGCAGACCAAACATATAATACATTGTGCGTAGTATGTACTGAGCATGCTTATCGACATTTAAATACATTAAAAAAATTAGGTGAAACATTACATAAACTGGTTTTTCTTGACTGTTATTGAAGGGGTTTATGCATGACCATATACTCTTGCCTGTATATTCTAAGCATATGGATGTAATTCAATAGAGAACTGTCCCCGCTTAGGACCTTCAGTAACCAAGAAACTGGTCAGACTGGTTAATTTTTTGATGGACTCGAGCTATATATATAAATTAGTTTTCTAAATAGTTGTCTTGTAATTTTCCAGTAAAGTCAGCTTCAGAAATGTCAGCTTCCCAATCAAAACCAGTTCTTTGCTGAGTGTGTCTGAATCTGAAGACGATTGCCTTCATGGCTCCATTCTGAAAATTATGGTGACTGATGAGACAACCCCTTTATGGTCATGAGCTGACCCCCCCCCCCCTTTTATAAAAAAGAGATTGATCTGAGCTAATATTACACTTGGACAGCATTTCGTTATTGGAATTAATTTTCTTACACTTTAATAAGTGCTAATATTATGGAGTCACTCTTAGAATTAGGTATTAATCAACACCGGGATGGTCAATCCATATTACTTTATAGTCAGACTTTCTCACTAATCATTATCAGGGGCATAACTATGTACATGGGTTTCCGTAGAACATGGACACTAGAGCCTAGGGCAGGGGTCCTCAAACTTTTTAAACAGGGGGCCAATTCACGGTCCCTCAGACCATTGGAGGGCCGGAATATAGTTTTTAAAAAAAACAATGAACAAATTCCTATGCACACTGCACATATCTTATTTTGTAGTAAAAAAAACAACACAGGAACAAATACAATATTTAAAATGAAGAACAAGTAAAGTTAAATCAACCGGTATTTCAATAGGTAGGTAACTGTACCCAATAGGCAGCATAGGTCCCCAATAGGCAGGTAAATGTACCCAATAGGCAGCATAGGTCCCCAATAGGCAGGTAAATATCCCCAATAGGCAGCATAGGTCCTCAATGGGCAGGTAAATGTTCCCAATAGGCAGGCTGTTTCCCCCTTATAATGCCATATGCAGGCTGTTCCACCCCTTATAATGCCCCATGCAGGCTGTTCCCCCCTTATAATGCACCATGCTGGATTCCACCCCCCATATAATGCCCCATGCAGCATGTCACCCCCCCATATAATGCCTCATGCAGCATGTCACCCCCCCATATTATGCCCCATGCAGCATGTCACCCCCCCATGTTATGCCCCATGCAGCATGTCACCCCCCCCATATGATGCCCCATGCAGGATGTCCCTTTCCCCCCATATAATGCCCCATGCAGGATGTCCCCCCCCCCTTATAATGCCCCATGCAGGATGTCACCCCCCATATAATGCCCCATGCAGGATGTCACCCCCCATATAATGTCCCATGCAGGATGTCACCCCCCCTCATATAATGCCCCATGCAGCATGTCACCCCCCCATATAATGCCCCATGCAGCATGTCACCCCCCATATAATGCCCCATGCAGCATGTCACCCCCCCATATAATGCCCCATGCAGCATGTCACCCCCCCATATAATGCCCCATGCAGCATGTCACCCCCCCATATAATGCCCCATGCAGCATGTCACCCACCCATATAATGCCCCATGCAGCATGTCACCCCCCCATATAATGCCACATGCAGCATGTCATCCCCCCATATAATGCCCCATGCAGGATGTCACCCCCCATATCATGCCCCATGCAGGATGTCACCCCCCCATATTATACCCCTTGCAGGATGTCACCCCCCCATATAATGACCTATGCCTCCATACATTTAAAAAAAAAAATCCAATACTCACCTCACTTCTCACTTGCTGCCGCTGCCGCTGCTCTACTCTGGTCTGGACTCCAGCGTCGCGGCGGCGTCGTCCCGCTCTGCGCTGCCTGTGACGGCTCAGGGGAGGGCGCGGTGTAAAGACGTCACCACACCCTCTGACCTGAGACGTCACAGGAAGCGCAGAGCAGGAAGACAGCGGATCTGCAGAGGCACGGGGAGAGGTAAGTATCCGCCTGCCGGGGTCCTGAGCAAGCGGGGGAGAAGGGCGGGCGCTGACACCGCTCCCCTCTCCTCCGCCCATAGCCCGGCGGGCCGGATAAAACTCCTCCGCGGGTCGCATGTGGCCCGCGGGCCGTAGTTTGAGGCCCCTGACCTAGGGGATCCAAGTGGTCCCCTTGGGCCATATGAGAACTTCAATACTATCAGTTGGAATCCCTATAGGAGATTTTGCATTGAGGTACATGCGTTTTAAGTTCCACCACTAATCATCATCATAAGACAAGGCTAATCCATCATTGATTTTATTTTTCAAAATTCTTTAATAAATCATAAAGATGTAACCTGAGTAGTTGCTTCTCAGCAAATACTATGTAGTGTCAACGTTTCTAATTTTTATCTTGTTAATAGAAATAAAAAGTAAGCAGCAACTTATAGGACTTTGATTCAGTGTATGAATGTTTTCTAAATTGAAATTCATTTTAGAATATAAAATTTGCTTTTCAGACCAATAAACTTTTTTTGGTATCAATAATTGTGTCTATATACAGTACAGACCAAAAGTTTGGACACACCTTCTCATTTAAAGATTTTTCTGTATTTTCATGACTTTGAAAATTGTACATTCACAATGAAGGCAACTATGAATTAACACTAGTGTTGAGCGAGTATGTTCTATTAATCCTTTCGCTGAGTATGCTCGGGCCGAGCTCAAAGGATTTACAGCAACTCAGTGATGTGTTTGAATCGCTCCCATGTGCATGATTTGCGACTGTTTGACAGCTTTATTACATGTGAGGAATGTCTATTTCTTACACATTCCTCACATGTAATAAAGCTGTCAAACAGTTGCAAATCATGCACACGGGAGCGATTCAAACACATCACCGAGCAGCTGAAAATACTCGGAGCTCGGCCCAAGCATACTCGGAACTGAGCATACTCGCTGAGCACTAACTAACACATGGGGAATTATATACTTAACAAAAAAGTGTGAAACAACTGAAAATATGTCTTATATTCTAGGTTCTTCAAAGTAGCCACCTTTTGCTTTGATGACTGCTTTGCACACTCTTGGCATTCTCTTGATGAGCTTCAAGAGGTAGTCACCGGAAATGGCTTTCACTTCACAGGTGTGCCCTGTCAGGTTTAATAAGTGGGATTTCTTGCCTTATAAATGGGGTTAGGACCATCAGTTGTGTTGTGCAGAAGTCTGGTGGATACACAGCTGATAGTCCTACTGAATAGACTGTTAGAATTTGTCTTTTGGCAAGAAAAAAGCAGCTAAGTAAAGAAAAATGAGTGGCCATCATTACTTTAAGAAATGAAGGTCAGTCAGTCTGAAAAATTGGGCAAACTTTGAAAATGTCCCCAAGTGCAGTTGAAAAAACCATAAAGCGCTACAAAGAAACTGGCTCACATGAGGACCGCCCCAGGAAAGGAAGACCAAGAGTCACCTCTGCTTCTGAGGATAAGTTTATTCGAGTCACCAGCCTCAGAAATCGCAGGTTAACAGCAGCTCAGATTAAAGACCAGGTCAATGCCACACAGAGTTCTAGCAGCAGACACATCTCTTTAACAACTGTTAAGAGGAGACTTTGTGCAGCAGGCCTTCATGGTAAAATAGCTGCTAGGAATCCACTGCTAAGGACAGGCAACAAGCAGAAGAGACTTGTTTGGGCTAAAGAACACAAGGAATGGACATTAGACCAGTGGAAATCTGTGCTTTGGTCTGATGAGTCCAAATTTGAGATCTTTGGTTCCAACCACCGTGTCTTTGTGCGACGCAGAAAAGGTGAACGGATGGACTCTACATGCCTGGTTCCCACCGTGAAGCATGGAGGAGGAGGAGGTGTGATGGTGTGGGGGTGCTTTGCTGGTGACACTGTTGGGGATTTATTCAAAACTGAAGGCATACTGAACCAGCATGGCTACCACAGCATCTTGCAGCGGCATGCTATTCCATCTGGTTTGCGTTTAGTTGGACCATCATTTATTTTTCAACAGGACAATGACCCCAAACACACCTCCAGGCTGTGTAAGGGCTATTTGACCAAGAGGGAGAGTGATGGGGTGCTACGCCAGATGACCTGGCTTCCACAGTCACCAGACCTGAACCCAATCGAGATGGTTTGGGGTGAGCTGGACCGCAGAGTGAAGGCAAAAGGGCCAACAAGTGCTAAGCATCTCTGGGAACTCCTTCAAGATTGTTGGAAGACCATTTCCAGTGACTACCTCTTGAAGCTCATCAAGAGAATCCCAAGAGTGTGCAAAGCAGTCATCAAAGCAAAAGGTGGCTACTTTGAAGAACCTAGACATATTTTCAGTTGTTTCACACTGTTTTTTTTAAGTATATAATTCCATATGTGTTAATTCATAGTTTTGATGCCTTCAGTGTGAATGTACAATTTTTATAGTCATGAAAATACAGAAAAATCTTTAAATGAGAAGGTGTGTCCAAACTTTTGGTCTGTACTGTATAAACATAAACTACACATATATTACATTCAAATCATATAAAGAAAGTACTCAAGAACCAAAATGTGTAAAGTTTTAACAATGTTTTATTAGATACAAAAAATGGATAAAATTCAAAAATCACAATAAAAGTTACAGTGGGAAACCACAAGATGGCAGCACAAGCCCACAATATAGAATGTTGCATTAGGTAAATGCTATAATTTCCACATAGCCGGGAGCATTGATCACATAGAAACCTAATTTCAAACACTATAGAGGTGACCTGCTGGACAATCTGCTAACCCTGGCACATGAATGAAAACTAAATAATCAAAAGAGCATATATCATACCTATTTGTGGGTAGTGAAAACTTAGCAATGATTAGGCCCGGCAATACTTATAAACCTGAGAGCTATATTCAGCAACCTGTGTGGTCTGACCTCACGTTATTTATGTGTTCCCTGTTGTAATTGTCCATCTAATAATTTAAATACCTGCCCTTGTTGGTATGATGCCACCCCCAGATGAAGGCTAACATCGAAATGTGCGTAGGGGCAGGCAGCACTACTCACAAATAGGTATGGTATATGCTCTTTTGATTATTTAGTTTCCATTCATGTGCCAGGGTTAGCAGATTGTCCTGCAGGTCACCTTTATAGCATTTGAAATTATGTTTCAATGTGATCAATGCTCCTGGCTATGTGGAAATTATAGCATTTACCGAATACATCATTCTATATTGTGGGCTTGTGCTGCCATCTTGTGGTTTCCCACTGTTACTTTTATTGTGATTTTTGCATTTTATCCATTTTTTGTATGTAATAAAATATTGTTAAAACTTTTACATATTTTGGTTCTTGAGTACTTTTGTTATATAATTTGAGCTTTTCCTGCACTGAACCTTCTACCGCCTCCATGGTGGTTTGGGATAACCGGTAATGGATTTGTAGATAGATTGTATTTAGGGAAATAACTAGTGATGAGCGAGCACTAAAATGCTCGGGTGCTCATTGTTCGAGTCGACCAAATTGGAATGCTCGAATGCTCAGTCCGAGTAACGAGCCCAATGTAAGTCTATGGGAAACTCAAGCATTTTTCTGGCGGCTCCCCTCGGCGGTCTGCAGAGGGCCTAAAAATTGCCCAAATCGATGGGAACAGTGCTCAAATGACATGGGAACAGCATGGGGAAGACCCCTGGAAGCATTTTTGACTCCCTAGTCACTGCTGTCAACAACGTTGTCAGAGGTATTACTCCACTTTTACGGACTCACAATAAAACATACAAAAACTAAACCAAAATGGCTTTTCCTGGGATATTTTTTTAGGAACATCCTTTCCAGGGTAATGACTTGTATATAAGGCAAAATAAATAACCAAAAACAAAAATGCTCCTCCACACCTTGGGATATGTTCACACATAACATTTTTGATGCGTTTTTGCACTTTTGCTTTGCTTTCAACCGAGACAAATGCATTCACCAGGAAATGTTATTTTATCATTTTACAACCTTATCTGGCCATGTGGTATGTGACACATCATCAGACACATCCTGTTTCACTTATGAAAGAGGGATTGTGAAAATCACAAACATTATTTTTTCAGCCTTACTATTCTTAAAGGGCCAGCAGTCGGCTTTCGCTACTGTTAGAGAGTCATCAGCCGGCTATGCTTTGTTGTTCCCATTATTAACAAGTGGGTCTCCTATACTGTTCTTGAATAAGCAGTGACTGCAATGGCTGCCAAAAATTTTGACGCAACCCAATACCCCTTTGAAGAGACATAGAGGGGGGTCTCAGTAAAAAATACATTCCCATTATAAAGGAGCGGGTCTCCTATAGTGGTAATGCCCATGCTGTGACTGCAAGGGCTGCCAAAACTTGGGAAAATCCCCACTAACAATTTAAAGACACATAGAGCTGGGCCACAGTAACAACATGTTCCCATTAAAAAGGAGAGGGTCTGCTATACAGTTATAGGGTATGCAGTGAGGGTCTCAGTAAAAAAAAGTCCCCATTATAAAGGAGCGGGTCTCCTATAGTGGTAATGCCCATGCTGTGACTGCAATGGCTGCCAAAATTTAGGAAAAACCCTGCTAACAATTTAAAGCTTGGCCACAGTAACGAGTACGACATGTTCCCATTAGAAAGGAGAGGGTCTGCTATACAGTTATAGAGTACGCAGTGAGTCCAACGGCTGTCAAAATTTAGGAAAAACCCTACTAACAATTTAAGGACACATAGAGCTGGGCCACAGTAACGACATGTTCCCATTAGAAAGCAGCGGGTCTGCTATTAAGTTATAGGGTATGCAGTGAGTCCAATGGCTGCCAAAATTTAGGAAAAACCCCATTAACAATTTGAAGACACATAAAGGTTGGCTTCAGTAATGACATATTCTCATTAGAAAGCAGAGGTTCTCCAATACTGTTTGCCTATGCAATAACTTCAATGGCTGTCAACAATTTGGAGGCTCTCCAATGCAAGAGACAAAGAGGTTGGAGGGCCTCCTGAAAACAATGTTCCCATTATTAGGAAATGTGTCTCCCATACTGTTTGCCTATGCAGTGAAGCAACGGCTGCCAAAAATTTGGAGGAGCTTCAATGCCCTTTGAAAGAGACGTAGAGGTCAGAGGGCCTCCTGAAAACAATGTTCCCATTATTAGAAAGTGGGTCTCCCATACTGTTTGCCTATGCAGTGAAGCAACGTCTGCCAAAAAATTGAAGGAACTCCAATGCCCCTTGGAAGAGACATAGAGGTCGGAGGGCCTCCTGAAAACAATGTTCCCATTATTAGGAAGTGGGTCTCCCATACTGTTTGCCTATTCAGTGAAGCAACGGCTGCCCAAAATTTGGAGGAACTCTAATGTCCCTTACAAGAGACGTATGTTGATATGGTACATATGGTGGTGATATGGTGTTGGAGGATGAGGATGCGGAGAAGGAGGAGGACAAGAGCAAATAGACAAAATCAGGAAGCGTATACCCATGTCTGGGTGTGAAGACAGAGGTGCATGGGAATAGAGTTAGACCTCCCAAAAAAAGACACTGTATTTGAGTTTATGCTATGCTGCTATCATTCGGAGGTGTTGAGAAGTTTGGCCCGATCCAGCCCTTTTTATTTTTATAAGAGTCAGCCTGTCAGCATTTTAGAATGCACCTATCGGTTATAATTCCACCGGCGACACTAAAACCCGCTCTGACAAAATGCTAGCGGCAGGGAAGGCCAGGACCTCCAAGGCGTAGAGAGTCAGTTCATGCCACGTGTCCAGCTTATATACCCAATAATTATAAGGCATAGAGGAATCACGGAGGACATTGGTACAGTCGGCAACGTACTCCCTCAGCATCTTCTGCAACTTTTCCCTCCTTGGGAGAGTACCCCGCGCATCAGGGCCTGTGCGATGGGAGGGTCTATGAAAACTGTCCCAGAACTTTGACAGTGTTCCTCTGCCTCTGCTTGATTGCATTTGTGTCTCTCTTGCCTGTAATCCTTGGTTGTCCAAAGAACTGTGACATCTGACGCCAGCGTTTTCAGATGGGAATTTTTTTAATAATTCCACAACAAGGGCCTTCTCTTACTGCACCATGTTATTAGGCCTTTCCTGCAAGGAAATAAGAGACAGAAAGTTCTCCTTGTAGCGTCGGTCTAGAAGTGTCACCAACCAATATTGACTGTCACCCAAAATTTGGACAACGCTAGGGTCACGGAAAAGGCAGCGCAATATAAACTCAGCCATGTGTGCCAGACTGCTAACAGGCAAGACTTCCATGTCCTCACCAAGAGGACGACTGACCATGCTTTCCTCCTCATCTTCCTCCTCTTCCTCCATCTCCTTGTCCTCAGGCCATCCACGCTGAACAGACGGTATGACAGTTGTGCAGGTAGTACCATCTATACTGCAGGAAACTAGCTCCTGTTCTTCCTCCTCCTCTTCCTCATTGTCACCCAATCCACATTGGGATGAGATGAGGCTGGGCTATGTGGAATCACCCTGTTTGCTCCATCTCATCGTGCTCCGTCTGCAATGCATCCTCCTTAATTGTGAGCAGAGAGCGTTTTAGAAGACAGAGAAGCGGGATGGTGATGCTAATTATGGTGTCATCGCCGCTCACCATCTTGGCGGAGTCCTCAAAGGTTTGGAGGATGATACATATGTCTGACATCCATGTCCACTCCTGAATCTTTATGTGTGGAGTCTGACCTGAATAGCGACGGCCTTGTTGATGCTGATAGTCAGCAACTGCCCTCTTCTGCTCAGAAATCCTTCCCAACATCTGCAATGTAGAGTTCCAACGCATGGAGACATCGCAGATCAGTCGGTGAGCTGGAAGCTGCAAACGCTGCTGAAGCACAGCAAAGGCGGCGGAAGATGTAGCTGACTTTCTAAAATGGGCACACAGGTGGCGTACTTTGACAAGCAGATCCGATAGATCCGGGTAGGTTTTGAGAAACAGCTGAACCATGAGGTTAAGCACATGGGCCAGACAGGGTATGTTTGTGAGCTCACCTCGCCTCAGAACTGCCACAAGGTCAACGGTGTCAGCCACAGATCTGCCTGCTCTTTCAGAGCTGTCCACAACTCTTCAGCGTTGTGCGGTTTGTCACCTAAGCATATTAGCTTCAGCCTGTTGCCGCTTGGCCGAGGCAGTGCTGCAGTGCTTCCAGCTTGCGACTGATGTTGTCATTTCGAAGATGGAGGCTGAAGAGGAGGAGGAGGAAGTGGAGGTGCAGGAGCTATAGAATGTGGGGCAACCCTGATTGACCCAGGGAATGCAATTCTCGGTGTCGGGAGGACGTGTTTCGTCCCAAGGTCCGACTGGATCCCAGCTTCCAGTGTGTCGTCAGCGAGATGTAACGTCCCTGCCTACAAGCACTTGTCCATGTGTCCATGGTTAGGTGGATTTTCCCAGTAACTGCGTTGCTGAGGTCACGGCTAATGTTGTGGGATACGTGCTCATGTAATGCTGGGACGACACACCAGGAGAAATAGTGGCAACTGGGGACTGAGTAAAAAGGGATCTCCGCCACCATCAGATTGCGGAAAGCTTCTGTCTCCACGAGCCTAAAAGGCAACATTTGTAGCGCAAGCATTCGTGAAATGTGTGAATTTAGTAGTGTGGCCTGTAGGGCATTGGCTGCGTACTTGCGCTTGCGTTCCAAGGACTGTGGTAGGGACAACTGAACACTGCGCTGGGACAAGGATGTGGATGTGCTTGCTGATGGTGTTAGTTTAGAGTGTTTAATGACAGGTGCAGGGCGGGAGGCATCTTGGCATGCACAATGGACAGGGGATTGGCGTGCACGTACAACAGCGGAACCAGCAGTGGTGTCACCCGCAGACACTGTTGCTGGAACCTGGGGTTTGGCCCACTTAGTCGGATGCTTTACTGCCATGTGCCTGATTATGCTGGTGGTGGTCAGGCTGCTACTTTTGCTACCCCTGCTGATGCTGGCCTGGCAAGTGGTGCAAATGGCCTTTTTGAGGTTATGTGCAGAGTCTTTAAAAAATAACTAGTCTTGGGAAGACCTAACAGTTGTACTGGCAACTTCCATAGTGTTGGAGTTACGAGGAACACTTTCCCTCCTTGTGTCTGTGGCCACCAAACTGCTTCTTCCTGCCTGTTGTGGTGCTACGCCTCCCTCCCCCTGTGTGCTACTGTCCTCGCTCTGTATGTCCCCCTGCCAGGTTGGGTCAGTTATTATATCATCCACCACCTCATCTTTCACTTCTGTACCCTGGTCCTCCTCCTGACTTTCTAGAAATTGTGTCTCATCATCATTATCATCCAGCTCTTGCGACAGTAATTGCACTTTCCCACCATCGTCTTAGTGTGAACGTGTCTGCTCCAATATTTGGGCATCGCTACACACGTTCTCCTCTTGACTCGCTAGAAGCTGGCCGGGCAAGAGGCCCAAAGCTACAAATGGAAAATTGAACAGCTCTTCTGAGTGTCCAAGTGTGGGGTCAGTTGTCTCTGGGCACTCGGCATGGTGAGAAGAAGGAGGATTAGGGTGAGGAATATGCGGTCCAGACTCACGGCTCCTTAGACTTGACCGTGTGGAAGTCAGGGTGGTGGTGGTGGTGGTAGAAAAGTGACTGGAAGAATTATCTGCTATCCAACCAACAACCTTTTGACACTGCTCTGTGTTCAATAGTGGTGTTCTGCGGTCCCCTAGTAATTGGGACAGGAAGGTTGAGCGACAAAATGTGGGTGTTTGTTGTGGCACAATTTCAGCTTGCCCACGGCCACGTCCTCAGCCTCTGCATGCACCATCACCATCATGTCCACTTCCCTGTCCCTTGCCATGCACCTTGCCCATCTTTAATGGAGGACAATATTTTCCACGTTCACAAGAAATGGCTGATTTTGGAACGCAGTTATATGTGATACGTCAGACAGATAACCACAATTTTAGATGGCAGGCCTGTAATTTGTTAATACTATTCTTCACAGACACCTAGTGTGAATAGCTTGAGAGACACACTGCAACGAAATGAAAATGAAGAAATATCTGATTTTGGAACACTCTTATAGGTGTTTCGTTTGACAGAGAACCATAGTTTTAAATAGCAGGCCTGTAATTTGATAATACTATCCTTCACAGACATCTAGTATGAATAGCTTGACTGACACACTGCAATGGAATAAAAATGGAAGAAATGGCTAATTTTGGCACACTCTTATAGATGTTAAATCTAACAGAGAACCACGGTTTTAAATAGCATTCCTGTAATTTACTAATACTATTCTACACAGAGACCTAGTGTGAATAGCTTGACCGACACTCTTCAACGAAATGAAAATGGAGCAAATGGCTGATTTTGGAACACTCTTATAGGTGTTATGTCTGACAGAGAACCACGGTTTTAAATAGAAGGCCTGTAATTTGCTAACACTATCCTTCACAGACACCTAGTGTGAATTGCTTGACCGACACACTGCAACGAAATGAAAATGGAAGAAATGGCTGATTTTGGAACACTGCTATAGGTGTTATGTCTGATAGAGAACCACGGTTTTAAACAGCAGGCCTGTAATTTACTACTACTATTCTACACAGAGACCTAGTGTGAATAACTTGACCGACACACTGCAATGAAATGAAAATGGAAGAAATGGCTGATTTTGGAACATTCTTGTAGGTGTTATGTCTGACAGAGAACCACAGTTTTAAATAGCAGGCCTGTAATTTGCTAATACTATCCTTTACAGACACCTAGTGTGAATAGCTTGACTGACACACTGCAGCGGAATGAAAATAGAAGAAATGGCTGATTTTGGAACACTGTTATAGGTGTTATGTCTGACAGAGAACCACGGTTTTAAATAGCAGGCCTGTAATTTACTAATACTATTCTTCACAGACACCTAGTGTGAATAGCTTGACCGACACATTGCAACAGAATGGAAAAGGAGACCAATATTTTCCACGTTTAGTTTAAATTTCTGGATTTTTATCGCTGAAATATGGAACAGATCTGGCTTTATTCTGCAGTGAGAACAAGCAAATGGAGCAGAAAAATGGTGTACTCTGGATTGCTTTTTAAGCAAACAACCATGATTAAGATAAAAAAAAATTCCCTGGCCCTGATATCTGGGGCTATGTCTAAAAATATCTGTAAGAACAGTAGCAGCAGGAACGTTCAATGGACCCTCTTGCGCTATATGCACTGCAGTCTGCCACATACAGGTGCTTCTCACAAAATTAGAATATCATCAAAAACTTAATTTATTTCAGTTCTTCAATACAAAAAGTGAAACTCATATATAATATAGACTCATTACAAACAGAGTGATCTATTTCAAGTGTTCATTTCTGTTAATGTTGATGATTATGGCTTACAGCCAACGAAAACACAAACGTCATTATCTCAGTAAATTAGAATACTTTATAACACCAGCTTGAAAAATGTTGCTTTTGATAGCAGCCTTCAGCTCGTCTGCATTGTTGAGTCTGGTGTCTCTCATCTTCCTCTTGACAATACCCCATAGATTCTCTATGGGGTTAAGGTCAGGCGAGTTTACTGGCCAATCAAGCACACTGATACTGTTGTTTTTAAACCAGGTATTGGTACTTTTGGCAGTGTGGACAGGTGCCAAGTCCTGCTGGAGAATGAAATTTCCATCTCCAAAAAGATTGTCAGCAGAGGGAAGCATGAAGTGCTCTAAAATTTCCTGGTTGCGAGCTGTGCTGACTTTGGTCTTGATAAAACACAGTGGACCTACACCAGCAGATGACATGGCTCCCCAAACCATCACTGATTGTGGAAATTCAACACTAGACCTCAAGCAGCTTGGATTGTGGCCTCTCCACTCTTCCTCTAGACTTTGGGATCTTGATTTCCAAATGAAAATTGGAACTGTGGGACCTTGTGGAGTGTGTCAATGACTGCCTTCTTGACATCTATCAAGTCAGCAGTCTTCCCCATGATTGTGGAGTCTACTGAAACAGACTAAGAGACCTTTTTTAAACGCTTAGGAAGCCTTTGCAGGTGTTTTATGTTAATTATCTTAATTTACTGAGATAATGACTTTTGTGTTTTCATTGGCTGTAAACCATAATCATCAACATTAACAGAAATAAACACTTGAAATAGATCACTCTGTTTGTAATGACTCTATATAATATATGAGTTTCACTTTTTATATTTAAGAACTGAAATAAATTAACTTTTTGATGATATTCTAATTTAGTGAGATGCACCTGTACACTGCCTGCCTGCCTAATTCCTGCTATCACCACTGAATATGTGCAGCTGGTTTAGTCCTCAGAAGGACTGTTAGTTCAGATGGATATATATATATATGTTATGGAATACCTATACTAATTATAAAGAAGGCTCTCCCTACTCTGCCTGATTCTGGGGTACACTGTGACGAGCATAGCAGCGCCAGGTCTTATATAGACCTGATGACGCTGTACAGCCAGCCAATCACTGTAATGCCCAAAACAAAGATGGCTACGGCATTACAGTGCATGGCAGGCAATCCCTGCATGTTCATTGGCTCTCTAAAGAGCACTAAACATGCAGGGGGGACCCGAGTTCCCACCCGAGCAACCCAGAAATACTCGCCGAGCGCCAAGCTTGTTGAGCACAGTGATGCTCAGGCGAGTACCGAGCAGTAGTGAGCACTTTCACTCATCACTAGTGTTGAGCATTCCGATACTGAAATATCGGGTATCGGCCGATATTCACTGTATCGGAATTCCGATACTTAATTCCGATACTTTTATAATATCGAATACCGGAATCGGAAGTTCCCATAATGCCTGCGCTCTGCAGTGTCTGTGAAGGATGACAAGCTGGATGGCAGCGCTCAGCTGCGATCCAGCTTGTCATCAGAATGCCATCCCAGCGTGGGAGAATTCTCCTGATTGTTTAAAAGCCGGCGCGCGGTAAAAAGCCGCCGGCTTTTAAACAATCACGCAGCCCCATACTGCTTCCCCGCAGCCTCCCACCCCGATCCTCCGCTCCCCTCGCCACCTCCAATCCCAATCGTAAATTAGGACCGGGTGGGGAGCGCAGCACCAAGGAGTGAAGGACCCGGGCGGGGAAGCCAGCAGTGAAAAGACTTCACCGCCGGCTTTCCCGTTCTGTGCTGCGCTTTCCCGCCGGTTATTTCAAATGAACAGCTGAGGTATCAGGTGATGCCGATCAGCTGTTCATTTGAAGTAGCCGCGGTGCCCTCAGAGGGTTCATGTGAGTTCATGCTTGACTGCATGAACTCACATCAACTTTCCCACGGCCGCACAGGTCAGCCACTCCTCCCAGACCCGTCATGATTAGTGTGTGCGGGGTGTGTGTGTGTGCGGGGTGTGTGTGTGTGCGGGGTGTGTGTGTGTGCGGGTGTGTGTGCGGGGTGTCTGTGCGTGCAGGCAGAC
This sequence comes from Phyllobates terribilis, assembly GCF_046119375.1. Classification (NCBI taxonomy): domain Eukaryota; kingdom Metazoa; phylum Chordata; class Amphibia; order Anura; family Dendrobatidae; genus Phyllobates; species Phyllobates terribilis. Next base: position 208,475,828 of record NW_027362769.1, on the reverse strand, counting down.
ATAGGCCGATGTGACACTACTACTCCCATCGGCCTATGTCTGTCCCCCGTCCACTCGTGCCAGCAGGATCAGCTCGATGGGAGCAGTAGTTCCCATCAGCCTGATCCTGCTATTTAAATTGCCCTACTGTGTCCCCAATAAATGTTAAATACATGTCATTGGTGGCCAGTGGTTACCTAAAAGAAATTAGTTCATACATTACCTGTCCCCGCCGATCGCCACCTAAAATAAAGTAAAAAATAAAAAACTACACCTATACTCACCTAGACACCTAATTCCCCGAAGCCATCGATCTCCTGTAATAAAATATAAAATAATAAACCACAACCTTATCCTTACCCCTCCGTAGCAGTCCACGAGTGTCCCACGAAGATCTCCAGTTCAGAGCAGCCACATAGAATGTGACCGCTCTGAACCGCTGCCGCCGCTAGAATGACGGGGCCGTAAGGGTTCACCGGAGTTCAGGCAGCGCTGCTCCGGTTAGCTACTTTACGGCACTGCTGTATCGTGAGAAATTCCCACGGTACAGCACTGCCGTAAAGGAGGTCTCCGGAGCTGCGCTGCCTGAATGCACTCCGGTGACCTCAGTCAGTGGCTCCCGCTGCCGGGAGCGGACGTGTTCCCGGCAGCGTGAGCTTACAGCAGCCATGCACAGCTGTCACCATCTCCAGATGTGACAGCTGTGCATGGGAGATCAGCGCAGGAACGTGGACAGGTAACTATTTTTTTTTTAGTAAACTAAGAATTAAATAAAATGGTGTTTTATTTCAAATAAATTATTTTTTTCTGGGTGTAGTGTGTGTTTTTTCTTTTTAACACTTTGTAGGTTAGTAATGGGGGTGTCATATAGACGGCCATCATTACTAACCTGGGCTTCATGGCAGCTGGCGCTGACATGAACCCCACCACTATTACCCCCTGCCACCGCACCAGGGCAGCGTGGAAGAGCGAGGCTAAGTGCCAGAATTGGCGCATCCTATGGATGCGCCATTTCTGGGGCGGCTGACGGCTGGTGTTTCTAGCCTGGGAGGGGGCCAATATTCATGGCACCCTTCCTGAGCTATTAATATCAGCCCCCAGCTGTCTGCCTAGTCTTTGCTAGCTATTAAAATAGGGGGGACCCCAAGTCATTTTTTTTGGGGGGGTCCCCCATTTTAATAGCTAGTAAAGGCTAGGTATTCAGCTGGGGGCTGATATTAGTAGCCTGGGAAGCTCCGTGGGTTTTACCCCCTTCCCAGGCTTCAAACATCTGCCCCAGCCGTCTGCTTAACCTCCGCTAGAGACTAAAATTATGGGGGATCCCACGCCATTTTTTTTTAAAATAAATCCTTTATTTTAACACTAAATGACATTTGAGGACTTAATAAAGATGCAGTCCCTAAATTATTATTTATTTTTTAATAAATTTTTCCCAAAACTTTTGACGTGGGCTTCGCCATATTTTTGTATGCCAGCCAGGTACAGCATCCAGCTTCTATGAACGCGCCATTTTCCGGGGCGGCCGCGGACTGCAATTTTCAGCGGGGGGTGGGGGGGGGCAGAAAGCTTGGGCCTCCCTGCGCTGCAGATTCCATCCCCCAGCTGCCTAGTTGTACCTGGCTGGACACAAAAATAGGGAGAAGCTCCACGTTTTTTTTTTTTTAATTATTTCATGAAATTCATGGAATAATTAAGAAAAAAAGGGTTTCCCTATATTGTTGAGTCTGGCCAGGTACAAATAGGCAGCTGGTGGTTGGGGGCAGCCCGTTCCTGCCTGCTGTACATGGCTGGACACAAATATAGTGTGAAGCCCCACGTCAATTTTTTTTTAATTATTTCAGGAAATTCATGAAATAATTAAAAAAAAATTATTTCATGGATGCGCCATTTCTGGGGCGGCTGACGGCTGGTGTTTCTAGCCTGGGAGGGGGCCAATATTCATGGCACCCTTCCTGGGCTATTAATATCAGCCCCCAGCTGTCTGCCTAGCCTGTGCTAGCTATTAAATTAGGGGGGACCCCACGTTATTTTTTTAGGGGGGTTCCCCCATTTTAATAGCTAGTAAAGGCTAGGTATTCAGCTGGGGGCTGATATTAGTAGCCTGGGAAGCTCCATGGGTATTACCCCCTTCCCAGGCTTCAAACATTTGCCCCAGCTGTCTGCTTAACCTCCGCTAGAGCCTAAAATTAAGGGGAACCCCACACCAATTTTTTTTTAAATAAATCCTTTATTTTAACACTAAATGACAAGTACAGTAATCAACACTGTCACTGTACTTCATATATATGTGACTGACATGTTTCTATCTATCTAATCTATGTGTGATTCTCTATTCCTTCTATTCTAAATTGTCGGGTACAGATGCTGAATTGCCGGCCGGCTTTCTTAAAGAGACGGTGCATGAAAACACTAATATTTTTTTTAATAAATCCTTTACACTAAATGACAAGTTCTGTAAGCAACACTGTCACTGTACTTCTTATATATGTGACTGACATGTTTCTATCTATCTAATCTATGTGTGAAGCTCTATTCTGTCTGTTATAAATTGTCGGGTACCGCTGCTGAATTGCCGGCCGGCTTTTTTAAAGAGACGGTGCACGAAAACACTAATATTTTTTTTAATAAATCCTTTACACTAAATGACAAGTACAGTAAGCAACACTGTCACTGTACTTCATATATATGTGACTGACATGTTTCTATCTATCTAATCTATGTGTGAAGCTCTATTCTTTCTGTTGTAAATTGTCGGGTACCGGTGTATGCCGCTGATGAATTGCCGGCTTTTCATGTCATTCTACATTATGCTTAGTTGTTTTACTTCATGTAGAATTAACCTACAAGGAAAGAAAGGGTTTATTTTCATTCGGATATTTGTGTCCCATTGACTTGCATTGGTTTCCGGTATCGGAATCGGCGATATCCGATACTTTTTGGGTATCGGCCCGATCCAATCCGATACGATATTTCCTGATATCGGAAGGTATCGCTCAACACTACTCATCACTAGATAAAGCAGATCATTGACACAACTTTTTTTTATTAACATATATTACATTATTGATACACATGTCATAAAACCCAAGGTACTTAGTTAACATCTTATGATCAAAAAGTTCAAAAGCCATCCAACCATGTAAGGTGACCTTATATGGATGGTCCATAGCTCTAGTGACCTCTCTAGGTGCCCTTACAGACCTTATATGAGCTAGGAAAGAGATAGGAATCAGGCTTGGCTCTAAATTTAAACCATTCTGAAAAATCATGATTCACAGCCAAGGAAGCAGCGACAGCCTCCAATGCACAACACAAAGAAAACAAAAAAAAAAAGAGCCGGCACAACTTTAGAATTAAATTAATATACATATGCACAAAAACACTTTTTATAAAACTTACAAAAATGATCACTTTTGCAAGGGAGCATGAACAGACTTGCAGTTTTCAAAGTGAATAAGTAATGGCTTGTTGTCAACAAGCCTTTGAAAATGTTAACACTGTTGTGTGACTTGTTTTACGTTTGCAAATCCTCAAGTGAGTATGACGCGCCCCCTGGGCCAGTGTTGTTGGGGAAACCCGGAGCCGGATCAGATGGGGGTTGTAGTCTCCGAGTGGCTGTGACCCGGTCCGTGCCCAGGGTGTCAAGCTCAGTGTGTGGCAGTCCTTACTGATGTTACTAAAGTTCTTTATGTCGACTACGCCACCCGTTGAATTGCGGTCACTACGGCCACCGCTGCAGCAGGGTCCGCTGAGGCTGATGGTGTTTGTGCAGCCCAGGTAGAATAACCCCCAACGGGAGGGGTATAGCCTCAGGGGGTCAGGTGCAGAGGATGGTGGTTGTGGAGGTGCAGTGAGGATGGTAATGAGAGTCAGAGTCGGGCTGTGCAGTTCAGGGTTTGTTTACTTACTGCTGTTCTTGAACCGGTCACTCCGGCCTTGAGTGACCACCCGAGCCGCGCTGCGTCCACCAGGTCCTGGACTCGGCCAACCCCCAAGTAGTTCTGGAGCGTGGTTCTGAGCTCCCTTTCTGTCCTGTCCTCTTCTCTGGCCTTCCCCACCAGGGATCCACCTATGTCCGGCTCCCTCGGGCCTCTTGGTGGTAAACCCTTGTCTCTGGGTTCCCTGACCCTATTCGTGGTCTGCCTTCCGGGTGGATTTAGTGGGTGATCGTGGCAGATCAGTCCTGCCCACGACCTCCGGTTCCTGGCTAAGGTGTGCTGTAGCCTCTGCCAGCTTGGGATCCGGTACCCTGTTGCCAACTCTTCACCCTCTGGTCTAATTTGGGCTCTTGGAGTTCCTTCTTTCTCCCCCTCTGGGTCTTTCTTTCTCCTCTTTCTCTCTGGGCCTTGGGGCTGCTCTGCTCCTCTGCTTTCCTCCACTGCTCTGCAAAAGACTGACAGACTGACCAGCCTTCTACAAAAGACTCCTCTGCAAAGACCCTGTCCTAAGATGGTGCCCACCTTATATACTCCCTCTATGTGTGAGCTCAGGTGACCAGCACCCAATGAGCTCCTAGCACTACCCAGACTGCTCCCCCTATCTGCCCCTACACTACTGGGATTTTCCACCCCCCTCCCACTCCAGCCAGGAACAGACTCTGTTGTACCTGCACATTTCTCTAGTGGGAGTACCATCGGTCTGTTCCCCGGAAATGGGATGTGTGTAGTGCATGCAGCTAACTGAGCTCAGTTCCACACTCCATCCTTACCCGGGAGTGGAATATCACACCTCTGGCTGAGGTGCAATACCCCTGTAGCAGCCGAATCCTCAGGGTGCTACATTCCCCCCTGGTAAATCACAGCACGTCCTCGGGCTGTAAGATATAAACATCCACAAACATACATTTTTTTTTTTTTCATAAAACATAAACATATAAAACATATAAAACATCATCAGCAGCAATAAACTTTTCATATAAACATTCTTGTTTCTGGTTCCTCCGGTCACGGTGCAACTTGTGACCGGGTAAAGTGCGACAGTCTCTCTTGGAATAAAACAGTTTCCTATAAAACCGGTAGGGGGCGCTTTAGGAAGCGCAACTATATACAAGGGGATATGGCCGCTCTCAGTCCTCGGCCAGGTATTAGGGAGGATTGACCGCTCTCAGTCCTCGGTCAGTGGGAATAGGGACACACGGGGTTAACAGTTCAATTTGCTGGTCCCAACGGGGACTATATTTTAACTAGCAGCAGTAACAGTTCTTATACCCTGACGGGTAACTTTATACAGTCTCTTCACTACCGTACTCAACGACGGCGTCCTCCTGCTCTTTCTTTGTGGACAGTTTCAGTTTCAGACCCGTCCGGGTCCTCTTGCTCCTCCTCACACCGCAGCTCCTCCTCCGTCAGGCGATGCACATGGAGGGCGTAGGGTCCTTTGGCACACTTGTGCCGGGTGAAGGTGACCTCGTCCCCTAAATACAGGTCACGACCTCTGTGTCCCTCCGGTAGGTGGGACTCAACGTCTCTCCTGGTCACGAAGACGTCGCCTGGGGTGCGGTGATCCCTGATGAAACCCCACCCATGCTGCAGATTGAACTTTATCACAGTCCCGATGGTACGGGGACCATGCGCTGCACGGGGGTTTCTCCTGGTCCGGCTCTTCTGCTCCGCGCTCCTTATTTGGGCTTGTTGTTCCCGGACCCGCCTCTCTCTCCGCTCCCTCTCGAAGACCTCGAGCTGCTGGCGGCAGCACTCTGCACGCTCCGCTGCGGCTGCCCGAGTCTCCTGAGTGAACCCCATGAGGTCTTCTCCGGTGGGATCCCACTCAAACTGGGTCTCTTCTAGCGGGGGCGAGGTCCTCTTTACAGGCTTCGGAACCGGAATCAGGGGTTCGTCTAGGGGTCTCTCTTTCCGGAGTCGGGGATGGTGAAACTCCGGTGGCCATATGAAGGGCTGCCCATCCGGGCACGTATGCTGGGCGAATAGGTCCTCACCCAGGTGCGGTACTTTAGGTGTTATGGGCGTCGTGGTGGTAGCGGCGCCCGGGTTAACCAGGCCTTGCGACCAGGCCTGGGGCACCTTGAAAGTAAAGGGCACCGTAAGAACGGCGGCGCCCTGTGTTACCTGGCCCTGCGACCAGGCCGGGGGCTCCGCGGAGGTAGGGGGCGCTGTTGGTATTGCGTCGCCCGGGGGTACTAGGCCTTGCGACCAGGCCGATGGTACTTCCTGCTTGGCCACGCTCGGGGTCGAGGCGTGTGACGTCACAGGGGTCGCGGCTTCCGTTTGAGGCCTAGTCTGCGGCGGTGACGTTGCAGCGACGGGCACGGCAGGGGGTACTTCGGGCTCTGCGACGGGGAGCTGGGGCAGGCGCGCGGTTTCCCGGCTCGGGGTAGTGACGTCCCCTTTACCTGCCTCCATTCGTTCGGCTCCCTTCTCGGCGCCGTCTCCGGCCTTCAGTCCTCCTGCGCCATCCTCAGAGGCGGTCTGTCTCCTCGTCTCGGGTGGCGTGCTCCGCTGACGGGTTTCGGTCTGCTGGGCCATCTCTCGGCTCCACTCCGCCAACGTCTCCCGCTGCACCCGGGCCAACCTCTGTGCGAGGCCCTCCAGCGCGGTCTGTGCACACTCCCGGTCTCGGGGGAGCTGTGTTAGGATCTCCAGCAGGCCTTCTGGAGTGGCGACCTGCAACAGGCTCCTGACCACTGGGTCGGTGCTGCCTGGAGTGGCGGCCCGCATCAGGCTCCTGACCACTGGGTCGGTGCTGCCTGGCTCTCCCTCCATCTCCGGGGAGGCTCTCCCTGGACTCTCTTCCAGACGTCTTGTCTCCGGGTGCGCTCTCTCCAGACTGCTCCAGGCGACACCCATCTTTGTTCTCTCCTTCTGTCTCCGCCCACACCGAGGGTGGTCCCGGGGCAACTTCAGTTCCAGGGGCAGTTCTCTTACGCTGATGGACACTTCCAGCATCACAGTCTCTGTTGGTGGGGGCGGTTTCCGCTTTTGGCGCCATTCTTCGTCCTGGCCCACGATGGGAGGTGGCCTTTTGCCACCCTCTGGCACGCCCATAATGGCGTCCGCTTTTCCAAGGCGGGAAATCTTCGGAAATGGCGGGAATCGTCTCCCAGTGGCGGGAAACTCCATGGATGGCGGGAAAAAGCTGCAAATGGCGGACAACCGGCGGGAAACGACCTGTGATGGGGTCCGATGGCGGGGACCCTCCGGAACCGGCAGGAGACTTCTTTTTTGAGGTAACGGTGTACTTTTCTTCAGGCACGCAGTACCCGGTTGTTGCGGGCACGTAATCCTGCCGACTACGCCAAAGTTGACGCGCCCCCTGGGCCAGTGTTGTTGGGGAAACCCGGAGCCGGATCAGATGGGGGTTGTAGTCTCCGAGTGGCTGTGACCCGGTCCGTGCCCAGGGTGTCAAGCTCAGTGTGTGGCAGTCCTTACTGATGTTACTAAAGTTCTTTATGTCGACTACGCCACCCGTTGAATTGCGGTCACTACGGCCGCCGCTGCAGCAGGGTCCGCTGAGGCTGATGGTGTTTGTGCAGCCCAGGTAGAATAACCCCCAACGGGAGGGGTATAGCCTCAGGGGGTCAGGTGCAGAGGATGGTGGTTGTGGAGGTGCAGTGAGGATGGTAATGAGAGTCAGAGTCGGGCTGTGCAGTTCAGGGTTTGTTTACTTACTGCTGTTCTTGAACCGGTCACTCCGGCCTTGAGTGACCACCCGAGCCGCGCTGCGTCCACCAGGTCCTGGACTCGGCCAACCCCCAAGTAGTTCTGGAGCGTGGTTCTGAGCTCCCTTTCTGTCCTGTCCTCTTCTCTGGCCTTCCCCACCAGGGATCCACCTATGTCCGGCTCCCTCGGGCCTCTTGGTGGTAAACCCTTGTCTCTGGGTTCCCTGACCCTATTCGTGGTCTGCCTTCCGGGTGGATTTAGTGGGTGATCGTGGCAGATCAGTCCTGCCCACGACCTCCGGTTCCTGGCTAAGGTGTGCTGTAGCCTCTGCCAGCTTGGGATCCGGTACCCTGTTGCCAACTCTTCACCCTCTGGTCTAATTTGGGCTCTTGGAGTTCCTTCTTTCTCCCCCTCTGGGTCTTTCTTTCTCCTCTCTCTCTCTGGGCCTTGGGGCTGCTCTGCTCCTCTGCTTTCCTCCACTGCTCTGCAAAAGACTGACAGACTGACCAGCCTTCTACAAAAGACTCCTCTGCAAAGACCCTGTCCTAAGATGGTGCCCACCTTATATACTCCCTCTATGTGTGAGCTCAGGTGACCAGCACCCAATGAGCTCCTAGCACTACCCAGACTGCTCCCCCTATCTGCCCCTACACTACTGGGATTTTCCACCCCCCTCCCACTCCAGCCAGGAACAGACTCTGTTGTACCTGCACATTTCTCTAGTGGGAGTACCATCGGTCTGTTCCCCGGAAATGGGATGTGTGTAGTGCATGCAGCTAACTGAGCTCAGTTCCACACTCCATCCTTACCCGGGAGTGGAATATCACACCTCTGGCTGAGGTGCAATACCCCTGTAGCAGCCGAATCCTCAGGGTGCTACAAGTATATTTTGTATCAGCTCTATAACCTATCAATTTAAAACACAGTATGTAGTAAGGATATGTGTGGCTGGCTATGCTGTGCAGTGCCAGTGGTTGTCGTAGAAGCCACATGATAGACAATTAGGATAGGGATAGCAAAGAGATGTCTGGTAGAACAATGACAGCAATGACAGTATAGATTACATGATGGACAAGGAGCAGCTGCCGGAAGCCTACTGCATAATGCATGGACCTCGAGGGTCCTTAAAAGACACAGGTTGGGGACAGACATTTGTAAGTTGCTTTTTTGTTCTTCCTTTTCTTTTTACATTCTAGGGAGTGTTCTTTCCAGGTTAAATATGAGGCGATTATATCGTTGATACCACACTTGTCCCTACTTACAAATTTTGTTGCCTCTTTGAAGTGCTTCAGTAGGCAACACATTTCTCATCTGCTATCAATGATGGATCTCAAAGTAACCCAGTTTGGTTGCTGCTAGTATTGAGCGAGCACTAAAATGCTCGGGTGCTCGAAGCTCGGGCTGAGCTCGCCATGATACTCGGTTGCTCGACCCGAGCAACGAGCCCAATGTTAGTCTATGGGAGACCCGAGCATATTTGCGGCGGCATCCCCGGCTGTCTGTAGAAAGCCTAAAAAGTGCCCTAAACGTTAGTGACAGTGCTCAAAAGACATGGGGACAGCATGTGCATCGCCCCAGGAAGCATTTCTGACCCGCAGGTCACTGGTGTCAACAACGTGGTCGGAGGTATTAAGCCACTTTAACGGGCTCACAATAAAACGTTCACAAACGAAACTGAAATGGTTTTCCTGTGAAATATGTTAAGGAACATCCTTTCCAGGGTAAAGACTTGTGTATAAGGTAAAGTAAATAACCAAAAACAAAAATACTCCTCCACACCTTGGGCTATGTTCACAAGTAGTATTTTTTATGCGTTTTTGCACTTTTGTATCGCTTTCAACCGTGACAAATGCATTCACCGGGAAATGTCATTTTAACATTTTACAATCTTATCTGGTCATGTGCTATGTGACACATGCATGCAGTACTGAAAACACATGAGAAAAGCATGGGGAAGACCCCTGGAAGCATCTCTGACACCCAGGTCACTGCCTAAAAGTGTGCCCATCAGAAGTGATCCTTGCCGCATCAGAAGATGCAGACTTGCAACTATCCCCGTGCAAGTCCTTGTCCCAGGGCAGTGTTCAATTGTACCTCCCCCATTCCTTGCAATGCAAGCGCAAGTATGCAGCCTGCCACCCACCCACCCCCAGGCTGCAATACCATACTGCTAGCTTGCTTGCACTTGAAATGGGGTCTTTTAGTTTGGAGGAGGCCGAAGCTGGCCCCTACCTCATGGCTGCTTCGGCAGCGAGGTATCCATACTCAGTCCCCAGCCGCCCGGCGGCCGGGTGTCCACGCTCGGTCCCCAGCCGCCAGGGGGCGGGCGGGTGTCAATACTCGGTCCCCAGCCGCCACTTTTTCTCCTTGGAACATCCCCCCACACATTTTTCTTAGCCCGGCCTGCTTTAGGGCAGCATTGGACGAGCCCACCAGAGAACTAGACACCTCCGGTGGGCCCTGGCTTCTCCTCCAGGGGAGTTGGGAGTGCCAAGGTGAGGAGCATGATGATGATGTTAGAAGTTAGCATCTGCTTTGTTTTCTTGGAATGCAAGCGTAAGTGTGCAACCTGCCACCCCCACACTTTTCTTAGCCTGGTCTGCTTTCGGGCAGCATTGAACGAGCCCACCAGAGAACCAGACTCCTCCAGTGGGCCCTGGCTTCTCCATCAGGGGAGTTGAGAGTGCCAAGGTGAGGAGCATGATGATGATGATAGAAGTTGGCATGTGCTTTGTTTTCTTGGAATGCAAGCGCATGTATGTAGTAGCGGCTAGGCCTGAGGTGGTCAGCGTTTTTGCGCATATCCTACCTCCTCCGAGGATTGCTGGATGTTTTCCTGCTACTATCCCAGTTCTATGACTCCTGTTAAAACAAGGCTTCAGGTGATGAATGATGGATGAGGTGGTGGCAAAGGAGAAAGAGCAGGAGGAACAGGAACCATTCACATCAATATCAGGCCCGTCAACCACACATGTCTTGTAGGATATGTTTCTGTACCAAAAGGAGAGGTTCAGCTACACAGTTATAGGGCATGCCTACCAAAAATTTTGAGGCACTCCAATGCCCCTTGGAAGTGACATGGAGGTCAGAGGGCCTTAACTAAACCGTTTTTTCCATTTATAGCAACTGGGTCTCCTGTGCACTGATGGCCTAAGCAGTGAATGGAAGGCTTTCCAAAAATTATGAGGAACTGCAATTCCCCTTGAAACAGACGTGGATTACAGCTTACTAAAAACCTTCTACTCATTATTGGGGAGTGGGTCTCCCTTAGTGTTCGCCTATGCATTGAAAAGCTAAAGCTGACTAAAATTAGGAGGAAATGCAATGCCCGTTGGAATAATGGTGGAGTTCGCAGTGGAATAAAAAGACAATATCAATGCCCCTTGAAAAAGTGGTGGAGATCGCAGTTGCTTAACAAGACAGTTTTAATGCCCCTTGGAAAAGTGGTGGAGGTCGCAGTGGAATAAAAATACAATATCAGTGCCCCTGGGAAAAGTGGCAGAGGTCGCAGTAGCTTAACAAGACGGTTTTAATTCCCCTTGGAAGAAACATGGAGGTCGCAGTGGAATAAAAAGACAATATCAATGCCCCTGGGAAAAGTGGTGGAGGTCGCATTAGCTTAACAAGACGGTTTTAATGCCCCTTAGAAGAGCGGTGGAGGTTGCAGTAGCTTAACAAGACGGTTTTAATGCCCCTTGGAAAAGTGGTGGAGGTCACAGTAGCTTAACAAGACAGCTTTAATGCCCCTTGGAAAAGTGGTGGAGGTTGCAGTAGCTTAACAAGACGGTTTTAAAGCCCCTTGGAAACGTAGTGGAGGTCGCATTAGCTTAACAAGACGGTTTTAATGCCCCTTGGAAGAGACGTGGAGGTTGCAGTAGCTTAACAAGATGGTTTAAATGCCCCTTGGAAAAGTGGTGGAGGTTACAGTAGCTTAACAAGACAGTTTTAATGCCCCTTGGAGAAGTGGTGCAGGTCGCAGTAGCTTAACAAGACAATTTTAATGCCCCTTGGAAGAGACGTGGAGGTCAGAGTGGTTTAACAAGACGGTTTTAATGCCCCTTGGAAGAGCGGTAGACGTCGCGGTAGCTTAGCAAGACAGTTTTAATGCCCCTTAGAAAAGTTGTGGAGGTCGCAGTAGCTTAACAAGACAGCTTTAATGCCCCTTGGAAAAGTGGTGGAGGTCGCAGTTGCTTAACAAGACAGTTTTAATGCCCCTTGGAAAAGTGGTGGAGGTCACATTAGCTTAGCAAGACGATTTTAATGCCCCTTAGAAGAGATGTGGAGGTTGCAGTAGCTTAAAAAGACGGTTGAAATGCCCCTTGGAAGAGACGTGGAGGTCGCAGTAGCTTAACAAGACGGTTTTAATGCCCCTGGGAAAAGTGGAGGAGGTTGCATAAGCTTAACAAGACGGTTTTAATGCCCCTTGGAGAAGTGGTGGAGGTCGCAGTAGCTTAACAAGACGGTTTTAATGCCCCTTGGAAGAGGCGTGGAGGTCAGAGTGGTTTAACAAGACGGTTTTAATGCCCCTTGGAAGAGCGATGGAGGTCGCAGTAGCTTAACAAGACGGTTTTAATGCCCTTTGGAAGAGTGGTGGAGGTCACATTAGCTTAACAAGACAGCTTTAATGCCCCTTGGAACAGTGGTGGAGGTCACAGGTCACACTTTCCACTCCATGTGAGAGTACCCCGCGCATCAGGGCCTGTAAGCTGGGCGGGTCTCAGAAAACTGTCCCAGAATGTTAACAGTGTTCCCCTGCCTCTGCTGGATTGGAGTTGCGTCTCTCTCGCCTGTACGCCTTGGTTGGTCAACGAACCGTGACCTCTGTCGCTAGCGTGTTCAGATGGGAATTTTTTTAACAGTTCTGCAGCAAGGGCCGTCTGGTACTGCCCCATTTTTGTAGACCTCCACCTCAGGAATAAGAGAGTGAAAGTTCTCCTTGTAGCGGGGGGTCAAAAAGTGTCACCAACCAGTAATGAATGTCACCCAACATATTGGCAACGCGAGGGTCACGGTTAAGGCAGCGTAACATAAAGCCATGCGTGCCAGACTGGTAACGGGCAAGACTTCCGTGTCCTCACCAAGATGATGACTGACCATGCTCTCCTCCTCCTCTTCCTCCTCCCCCTTGTCCTCAGGCCGCCCACGCTGAACCGACGATATGACAGTTTTACAGGTACTACCATCTACAGTGCATGATACCAGCTCCTGTTCTTCCTCCTCCTCCTCTCCCTCATTGTCCCCCAATGCACGTTGGGATGAGATGAGGCTGGGCTGTGTGTAATCGCCCATTACGGGTTCTTGATCCATCTCATCATACTCTGGCTGCAATGCCTCCTCTTTAATTCTCTGTAGAGAGCGTTGCAAAAGACAGACAAGTGGGATGCTGACGCTAATGATGGTGTCATCGCCACTCACCATCTTGGTGGGCTCCTCAAAGTTTGTCAGGATGGTACATATGTCAGACATCCAGGTCCACTCCTAAGGTCTTATGTGTGGAGTCTGACCTGAATATCGACGGCCTTGTTGCAGCTGGTACTCCACAACTGCTCTCTTCTGCTCACAAATCCTTTGCAACATGTGGAGGGTAGAGGTCCAACGTGTGGGGACATCACACATCAGTCGGTGTGCCGGAAGCTGCAAATGCTGCTGCAACACAGCAAGGGCGGCGGAAGCTGTAGCCGACTTGTGAAAATGAGCTGACAGGCGGCATACTTTGACGAGCAGATCTGGCAACTCGGGGTACGATTTAAGAAACGGATGAACCACAAGGTTAAGCACATGAGTCAGGCATGGTACGTGTGTGATCTCGCCTCGCCTCAGAGCCGCCACCAGGTTTCGGCCATTGTCACACACGACCATGCCTGGATGTAGATTCAGCGGTCTGAGCCACAGATCTGCCTGCTCTTTCATAGCTGTCCACAACTCACAAGCAGTGTGAGGTTTATCACCTAAGCTTATGAGTTTCAGCACAGTCTGTTGCCGCTTGGCTGAGGCAGCACTGCAGTGCTTCCAGCTTGTAACTGATGTGGTGATATCTGAGATGGAGGCTGAACATGAGGAGGAGGAGGAGGATGCACAGGAGCTGTACACTGTGGGGGCAACTCTGACTGACATAGGGCCCGAAATCCTTAGTGTGGGGAGGATGTGTACCGTCACTGGCAACAAGCACTTATCCACGTGTACATTGTCAGGTGGACTCTCCCAGTAACTGCGTTGTTGAGGGCACGGCAGATGTTTTGGGAACACATGCTTGTGTAGTGCGGTGATGGCACACCGGGCAAAATAGTGTCGGCTGGGGACCGAGTACCGAGGGACTGCCACCGCTATAAGGTTGCGGAAGGATTCCGTCTCCACCAGCCTTTCCAACGCAAGCAGTCGTGAAATGTGCGAATTTAGGACTGTGGCCTGAGGGGCGTTGGCTGCAAATTTGCGCTTTCGTTCAAAGGTCTGGGATATGGACAATTGAACGCTGCGGTGGGACGTGGACATGGACGTTGATGCTGTTTCTTGAGAAACTGCCATAACAAGTGAAGACTGAGACTAGGGGGCATCTTTGCATGCAGTATGGACAGGGGATTGCCTTGCACACACAACAAGGGGTTCTATTACATGCACAACAGTGGAAGTAGCAGTGGCGACACCCCCTGACACTGGTCGTGGACCCTGGGGTTCGCCCCACAAAGTCGGGTGCTTTGCTGCCATGTGCCTGATCATGCTGGTGGTTGTCAGACTGGTAGTTTTGTCACCCCTGTTGATGCTGGCATGGCAGGTGGTACAAATGGCCTTTTTGGGGTTATCAGCAGAGTCTTTAAAAAAATTCCAGACTCTGGAAGACCTACCGGTTGTACTGGCAACGTCCCTCGTGTTGGTGTTACGGGGAACTGTTGCCCGCCTTCTGTGTGCGGCCACCACACTGCTTCTTCCTGCCTGTTGGGGTACTCTGCCTCCCTCCCCTGTGTGCTGCTGGCCTCACTCTGCGCGTCCTCCTGCCACGTTGGGTCAGTTACTAGATCATCCATCACCTCCTCCTCTTCCACTTGCGCACCACGATCCTCCTCCTCACTTCGTGGCAATTGTGTCTCGTCATCGTCCACCTCTTGTGACAAATTGCCAGTGTCGCCTTCCTGTGGGCATCGTTACATGGGATCTCCTCTTCCACCACTTCAAGCGGAGCAGGCGAGGGGCACAAATATGGAAATGGACCAGTGAACAGCTCTTCAGAGTCTCCAAGTGTGGAATCAGTTGCTGTCTGACGACACTCGGCATGGTGGGAGGAAGGAGCATCAGGGTGAGGAGGAGTATGCGGTCGAGTCTCACGGCTACTAAAACTTAACCGTGTGGAAGACAGACCGGAGGTGATGGTGCCCAGGTAACTGGAAGTATTATCTGCTATCCAATTAATGACCTGTTCACACTGATCCGTTCACAATACTGGTGTTGTAGTGTGCTTCCCTATTAATTTGGTCAAGAAGTGGGAGCGAGAAGATGTGGCTGTTGGTTGTGGCACATATTCACCTTGGCCACGGCCCCGTCCTCTACACGCACCATCACCAGAACGTCCAGTTCCACGTCCCTTGCCACGCGCCTTGCCCATTGTAAATGAAGTAAAATAGCTTAGACTCGCACTATCAATGGAAAAAGGGTAATAAAAAGGAGATTAGAACCGTGGAAGAGGAAAACCACAGTTCTATTTCTCTGGCCTACACCAGAATCTTTTAATCAAATATATTTGTGACTGAACAGACGGGGAGACACTATTACTGTTTTTTTTTTACGTTAAACAGGCCAAAAGCTGGATAATTCAGAGATTTGAACATTAGAACTGCAAAACCACAGTTCTAATTTACTGGCGTATACCAGACTTTTAGATATTTTTGGGGCTGAACAGTCAGCGACACACTCAAACTGTTTTTTTTGTGTAAAAAAGGCCCAAAAGTGGATAATACAGAGATTTGAACCGTGGAACTGCAAAACCACAGTTATAGTTATGTGGCGTACACCAGAATCTTTCAAACTGATATATTTGTTTCTGAACAATCAGGGAGACACTATTACTGTTTTTCTTTACGGAAAAAATACCAAAAGCTGGACAATACAGAGATTTGACCCGTGGAACTGCAAAACCACAGTTCTATTTTTCTGGCCTACACCAGACTCTTTTAAACAGATATATTGGTGTCTGACCAGTCAGGGAGACACTATTTCTGTTTTTTTTTACGGCAAAAAATGCCAAAAACAGAATAATACAGAGATTTGACCCGTGGAACTACAAAACCACAGTTCTATTTTTCTGGCCTATACCAGACTCTTTTAAACAGATATATTGGTGTCTGACCAGTCAGGGAGACACTATTACAGTTTTTTTACGGCAAAAAAAATAACAAAAACAGGATAATACAGAGATTTGACCGGGGAACCGCAAAACCACAGTTATATTTTTCTGGCCTACACCAAACTCTTTTAAACAGATATATTGGTGTCTGACCAGTCAGGGAGACACTATTACAGGTTTTTTTTTTACGGCAAAAAATGACAAAAACTGGATAATACAGAGATTTGACCCGTGGAACTGAAAAACCACAGTTCTATTTTTCTGGTCTACACCAGACTCTTTTAAACAGATATAATGGTGTCTGAACAGTCACAGACACACATTAATTTTTTTTATCGTTGGGGGGGGGGGTACCAAAAGGTTAATAAGATGCATATTTGGACAGTCTGACTGAGGAAAAAAAAATACAGGATTTAGATGAAAAAAAAAAAAAAATTTTCCTGGCCCCTGAGACCGGGGTGATAAGTCTAGCAATTTGACCAACAGGAGCACACAGGACTGTAATGCAGCGTTTGCTGGTATAAGCACTGCGTCTCCTATACAGCCTGCCTGCCTTCCTGATATCTGGGATGGAAATTAGTCCTGAGAAGGACTGTTTGTTTGATTTGGCAGTCTTTAGAGACCCTACACAACCTATTTCGCACTATATATCTCTCCCTAACTCAGCAGCACTCTCCCTACGCCATCTTATCCAGAGCGACTGTGTCCAAGATGGCGGCGCCCGGTTTTAAATACTTGAGGTGACGCAGTGCTGCCAGCCAATCACTGTAATGCCCACAAACAACATGGCTGCGGCATTACAGTGACTGGCTGGCAATCCCTGCATGTTCATTGGCTCTGTAAAGAGCGCCAAACGTGCAGGGCGGAGACCCGAGCTCCCGCCCGAGTAACCCGGAAATGCTCGGTGCTCGCCGAACATCCCGAGTAGCGTGATGCTCGGGCGAGTAACGAGCAGTGTCGAGCATGCTCGCTCAACACTAGTTGCTGCACATTATTGTCCATTACCACTTTATGCTGCTCATACAGAAACTTAAATATATGTGTGGCGCCCCTGCTGCGCACTGGTGCCACAGAACCCAGAAGGGTGCATGGACGGACTTCTCCACAAGAGGCCCTCACTACATTCATACACCTCCATCTTCCACCTCAGACCAGCAGAGTGAGCCCGTTAGGGATATATCAAGGGAACGTGGAGCCAGGCAGCTCAGTCTAGAAGTGATTCATCAGTGAATGTTCAGAGAGGAACACAGCTCTGAGTGAGCTGAGAGCGTGCCAATGCTCAGAGAGCGGTGAAGACGCAGCACGCCAGCTGCCAAGTAGTGAGGGCCCCGAGTGTGGTCGACGGCGAGGAGAAAAGGAGAGTGGAACTAAGGGGGCAGAGGAGCATAGTAAGCTCACCCCGATTTATATACCAGACACCGGGTCCGCGCCTACAGGGACTCCTTATACCCAGTAGGAACCACCGGAACCCCTGGAGAACAACAGGTCCCAGGTCCACCTAATGCTGATTGTAGTACCAGAGCCAGGAGTCACAGAGGTCCCAGCGTCCAGGGAGAGTGATCTCCAAGGAGAAGGCCCTACCACCAGGTCAGCAGGTGCAGAGAGAGACAGTAACCAAGCTAGGCCTAGCTCCAGGCAGGCCAGAAGCTTAGAGAGATAGGCAATTGATCAGGAGGCCCTATACCCGCTCACTGGGGAGAGTCCAGAAGTGCGCCCATCACCTGGAGTACCCTGGACCGTGCCTGCAGCATCACCAGTAAAGATAATGAAGCTTACCCCCGTGTGAGTGTCCGTCCTTCCTCCGGGACCGTCCTGCCGTCTCACCCCTGCACCGCCATCCAGTATATCCCCCACGCTGCCCTGAGGTCCGCTCCACCTGTGGGGAGCGATTCCATCACAATCTGCCCTACCATCTGCCTCAGAGTACTGTTGCAGCGCTGGTGATCCTCACCAGACACCACAGGTGGCATCACGAAAAATCCCCAAAACCCCATATAAAAGTATTCCCCCATTGTAAGGTGCCCCAGCGAGGTAGTTGTGGGCGAGCTGTAGTCCCCACTCGCTATGGCACCCTACAGACAATACGTGTCCTCCCTCTGAAGTGTGGCTCTGTATGTGTTGCTCTTCACTTACTTCAAGCCATCCGACCGCGGCTGTCTCCAGGCATTTCTCTTCAGGGACCAGGGCAGCAAGAACTTCAGGGGACACAAGGTTCTTAACCAGAACTTGAACTTTACTTGGGGAAGAGGGATATATACAGTATTTACAGGCAGATATAATGGATAAGGCCCGACAGGCTATCATCTCTCTCACAGGCACTGACAACATCTTCAGCCCTGGTTCCCTCTTTAAGTGAAGCATCTCTTGTGACTCTATCTCTAGTCCACGAGACTCTTCTGTAACATTAACAGTGACCTGGATCAAATTTCTCCCCCACGTCCTAACCTGGAGTCCTATTTATCTTCTTCTGCTTCCTGCAGACTAGAAGTGCCTCGGGTCCTCACTAGCTCTGATGAGTTTCTCCGACCAGCTAACAGGACTCTTGCTCTTGCGTGAGGAGACTTGCACAGTAGTGATCCCACTGTCTGAGGGTGTAGAGCTCCCGTCTACCCTAGCAGCCACTATAGTCAGGCTGCCCGCACGATTCCCCGCACTGTCTCTTACTGGCCTCTGAACACTAAAACCGAGGCTTTTTGTCAATGTGCCCACCCCCTGTGAGCTGTCATCACACACCATTAACTCATCACTGCCTGCAACCCTGCTAGCAGACTCAACCTGACATCTGCACTCAGAACAGTGGCATCTTGTGGCCATTTACAGGTACTGCAGCCCACAACAAATTATGCCAGGAACAAGCTCTATATCACTCAAGGCTTGATCCGGGCACTAAGTTCCCCCTTTACTCTACTGACTGGACCAGTACCAACAGTTCAGAGAGGTCTGACTTCAGGAACACTCCCTTTAACTATCTCAGTACCAAGGGAAGGCTAAGCCCTTCCCCACCATTACATTCCCCGACACTTTAATGTTGATAGTCCCCGACCACACTAAACAATAAACACAAATCAGCAGCTATGACATTATATCACATTACTAAATTTTACTAAAACATTTTAGCAAACGACTGGTCCTGAGGTCATCTTCTTGGATGGAAGACCAGCCCTTCTTGGTTAAGGGCCCCGGAACAGCAATTCAGGACATTCCATTATCAACTTTTCAAAGGTACCGGTCCTTCTTGGTAAGGACCCTGGAAACGCAATGTCCATGTCCATATTTTTAGGGCAGACCAACACTTCAATAGCCCCCAATCTCCTTCGAGGGCTGCATTCTGAGGCACACAGTCACAGGTAACACCCTGTGAGTCTCTTTCTTCTTGGCCCTAGAGGGGGTCACCGGTTCTTCCCGCCAGGCCGCAAGTCTCTTAGGTTTGGAGGATATCCATCCTCGAGGTGTGCCTCAGCATTATAAATTCCAGCAGAAAAAGGCGCAACGTGCGCAACGAAAAGAAAAATAAAAAGTAAAAAACAAAAGAGCAGCTCTCCTGGGCACACAACTTGTGGGTGCTGCTTAAGGCCTTCCTGGCCTGGGAGGTAGGGGAACAGTCCTCCATTTTTTTTTCCACTTAAATCAACATGGGGCACTCTGCTCCCACTGGGTAACAATCTCAAATTCGAGCTGTTTTGGGCGGTGGTCGAGCCGTTCGGCGAACACGAATGATTTGAGAAAAATTCGCTATTCGAGGTTATGTTCGATAACTGTTCGTGCACCAAAATCATAACTGGATTTTTTCTCAGTAATGATGAAAATTAATGTTAATACGCAGTTTGAGTGTACAGCGGGGCGGGGGGAGGGGCAGGGGATGGATCTCTGCAGGAATAATGAAGATCTCCATTTTTTTTTCTCTTTCCCGCATTTACAGTGGGGAGGTGCAATCTGTCAGCGGAGCGAAGTGCTTTTTTTCACACAATCAAGGGCATGTGTCATTGGCAGTGTATGTCACATGTCCTTGCCCTATAAGACACAGCCATTTTCCCAATCGCCACCATTTTCTCACTGCTGCAGATGCGTGTTAGACGGCACCGCTGTTGCTGTGTGCGCTATACCTTGTTAATTTCAAGCCAATTTTCGCACAAATATACAGATAGCTTGGGAGTAGGGAATAGTTGTGATTGCAGTCCTTTTAAGGACTAGGTTACAGCATTTCCTATGACTTTTATCAGGCTGGTCTGTGCTCTTAAATAGATAGGTTGTGGGAGTAAAGACTAATTGTAATTGCAGTCCTTTTCAGGACTAAGTTACATCAGTTCCTATCAGTTTTTGCCAGGCAGGTCTGTGCCAGTGCTGTGCAAGTTTTTTTTCACAGCATTTGGCTGAATCTAGCAAAGCTAATCCTTTTTGGCCTATTGCAGAGTGTGTTAGTCAGTGGAGTAGCCTATCTGTGTTGCAAGATACACCACCTGTGTATAGAATACCAATTTTTTTACTGCACCTAGTGAAGTAAAACCTTTTGGGCATAGCATCATTCTATTAGTCCATCTATACTGACCTCCATAAGGTTGCAAATTGAATATAATTTTTTTCTGCATCTAGCTCTGAAAAAATATTTGGGCTTCTAGCAGTGTGTGGGACTTGTTCTATTAGTCCATCTATACTGACCTCCATCAGGTTGCAAATTCAAAATAACTTTTTGTCTGCATCTAGCTCTGAAAAAATGTTTGGCATTCAAGCAGTGTGTGGTACTTGGTCTATTAGTCCATCTATACTGACCTCCATCAGGTTGCAAATTGAATATAATTTTTTTCTGCATCTAGCTCTGAAAAAATATTTGTCCTTCTAGCAGTGTGTGGGACTTGTTCTATTAGTCCATCTATACTGACCTCCATCAGGTTGCAAATTCAAAATAATTTTTTGTCTGCATCTAGCTCTGAAAAAATATTTGGCCTTCTAGCAGTGTGTGGGACTTGTTCTATTAGTCCATCTGTACTGACCTCCATCAGGTTGCAAACTGAATATAATTTTTTTCTGCATCTACCTCTGAAAAAATATTTGGGCTTCTAGCTGTGTGTGGGACTTGTTCTATTAGTCCATCTATACTGACCTCCATCAGGTTGCAAATTGAATATAATTTTTTTCTGCATCTAGCTCTGAAAAAATATTTGGGCTTCTAGCAGTGTGTGGGACTTGGTCTATTAGTCCATCTATACTGACCTCCATCAGGTTGCAAATTGAATATAATATTTTTCTGCATCTAGCTCTGAAAAAATATTTGGCCTTCTAGCAGTGTGTGGGACTTGTTCTATTAGTCCATTTATACTGACCTCCATCAGGTTGCAAATTGAATATAATTTTTTTCTGCATCTACCTCTGAAAAAATATTTGGGCTTCTAGCTGTTTGTGGGACTTGTTCTATTAGTCCATCTATACTGACCTCCATCAGGTTGCAAATTGAATATAATTTTTTTCTGCATCTAACCCAGCCAATAGTTTTGGCCTAATACCACAGTTTGGCCACTCAGCTCTTCTCGGTTCCCATCCATTGTTTTTTTGTGCAAACAACTCCAGAGTTGTGAATTAGTTAACCACCAAAATGAGTGGAAAAAGGCCTGCTGCTGGTGGAAAGGGGAATAGGCGTGTTGGGAAGGGGAAAAAAGGTTGTGTCAGTGGGGTAGGTGTTAAAGCAACAGTAACATCTGCAGAAGAAAGACCATCTTCCAGCCAAACTAAAATGTCTACTTCTTTTAGCGGACAATGTGATAAGATCCCTTTCTTACGGCCACGCCAATCGCTACAAATTCCAGATGAGGCACAAAAACAGCAGGTGCTTCAACAGATATCAAGTGTTCCTTTAAGTGGGCTCTCCTCCACATCAACTTCAACATCACAAATACTCCAGTCCTCAAAGGTGTCACCCCAATCGCACTTGCTTCCTCAAAGCTCCCAAATCTCCAGCTGCCCGTCTGAGTATGAGGTAGAACAGATGGTTGAGTCTGCAGAGCTGTTTACTCATACTATAGCCTGGGAATCAGAGGTCGGCTCCAGTGCTTCTGTGAATCCAGACGAGGAAATGATCTGCACTGATGCCCAGAATCTTTATGAGTCGGATCCAGGACCAGACGCTGAAGGTTCTGACCATAATGTAGACCCTCATTCCCAAACTGTATCTCCTGTTGGTGGAGACAATGAGGAAGACGATGATGAGACTCAAATACCTGATTGGAGCGACAACTTTAGTTTTTTGTCAGGGCAGGAACAGGTTGGCTCTGAGAACGACGGGTGTGATAACGCACAGGGTGATGATGATGAGGTTGGAGATCCCACTTACTGTCAACCCACAGTCAGCCAAGAGATGAGGTCAGCAGAGGAGGTGGAGGAGAATGCTAGTGACGATGAGGTCAGGTTGCGCCTTCCTGGACAGAGACGTAGTACTGGAAGCACGTCAACAACTGCATCCTCAAACACAACTCTGCCTCTCACCACAAGTCGTGGTGGCTCTTCAGGTCGCATGGGTGCTAAGCCTTGCATAGCCTGGGCATTTTTTCAGATCGATAAAGATGACCGAACTCGTGTTATCTGTAACATTTGTCAGAAAAAGCTAAGTAGAGGCCAAAAAATACATAGTTTGAGTACTTCATGCATGAACCGGCACATGGACATGAAGCATAAGTTGCAGTGGGAAACTCACTGTGCTATGACTCGCCCCCTGGGCCGTGAGTCACTCAGATCCGGGCAATAGGGGAACAATGGGGGTAGTAGTGGCAACCCGGTTCCGTGGCTCAGGGTGGTCAGGCCAGTGGTAGTCTGCTAAGTGCTGTTGATTATGTCCGACTACGCCACCCGTGGATTGCGGCTATTAGGATCCACCGCTGCATGCAGACCGCTGGGGCTGATGAGGTGTGCAGCTAGGGTAGTGTGACTTACCACGGGAAGAGTGCGGCCCCAGGGCAGTATAATGGATGGTGGGAGTGATGGTGGTGAGAGTCCCAGTGCTGATAGTGCTGGAGGAGCAAGGAGCACGCAGACAACAGATTGCAATCCAGGGTCTTTACTAGAACAGGTAAATTGACCCACAAACAGTCCCGGCTAGGAGGGGACCTGCATGTCTGAGAGCAACGGGGAAATTGGCCCTGGTCAGGGTGAGGGTGTAGGCCTACCGTGCTTTCTGTGCTCCTTCTGGCTATCTCCTCCTTATAGGGTAACAGCCCACGTTTCCGAGCTCTCCGTGTATTCTCGCCTGTATGGCCTGCGACGTGGGTTCCTTTCTTCTCCCAGCCTTGTACGGCTTTGCTGGTCTCTTCTGTTGTGGCAGGGCCTCCAGGCTTCTTAGGCCAAGGAATATACAGTCCCCTGCGGACTGGTTATCTGCTGTAGGATGTGGAATCCTCCCAGCCTCAGACACCAAAGTCTGGTAGATTAAGTCCTCTATCTGCCAAGACAGGCTCACTTCGCCTCTTGTCTATGGCTTGTGGCTCTCCTCCTGCCACACTTCCTCTTAGGTGCAATACAATTTTCTGTCCCTGCTCTGCTCCGGGACACGTCTCAGTGCTGAGACAGGCCATCCATTTCTCCCTAACCCTGCCCCCAGTACCAGCTTTTATAGGGGCATCCTGCTCCCCCTACTGGCCTGAGACAGGAGGCATTGCATGCTAATGTTCCCCTGACCAGAGAACCTCCCCTCTGCTCTCAGACACAGCTTTATTACATTTTGTGGCATCCAGGCCAGGGTGACACATGATACAATGCTGCCTAGCCGGCCGGGCCAGCCACCGTCTGCCATATCTTGTGCATCCGCGGCCTCTTCATCCTCTGTGACTGGGGGGACAGCAGTCACAAATGTTTTGGGGCGCAGACCTGCCCCCTATTTACCCGCAACAGCCAGCCTGATTGGCAGGTCATCATTTTCTTTGGAGGTGGTAACACCAGCTGGTGTTGAGCGCTGTCCGACATCGATAGCACCACCTTTGGATCAAGGCAACCTAACATGTCCGCCTGCATCTTCCTCACAGACCGGCAGTTTGCCGGGGACACCCTTATCAACCCCGTCTAAGCACAATAGCCAGCCCTCGGTCCATCAGATGTGGACAAGTAAAAGACCATTTCCTCCTAGCCATGAGAAAGCTAAGAGGTTGAATTTCACCATCTGCAAGCTCTTGGCTACAGAAATGCTGCCTTTCCGCCTGGTGGACACAGAGGATTTTCGAGACCTTATGTCCGTCGCAGTGACCCAGTACCAGATGCCCAGTCGGCACTACTTCTCAAAGAAAGGTGTGCCTGCGCTCCACCAGCATGTCGCACACAACATCACCGCTTCTTTGAGAAACTCTGTGTGTGACAGGGTGCATTTCACCACAAACACTTGGACGAGTAGGCATGGACAGGGGCGTTACATGTCGCTGACTGGGCACTGGGTAACTATGGTGACAGCAGGACAAGGGGCTGCTGTCCAAGTCTTGCCGTCCCCACGAGTTGTGCGTCAATCCTCTTTATGTCAAAGTTCCTCCACTGCTTCTGCCTCCTCAACCTCCTCTCGGTCCTCCACCTGCACCCAAAGCCTGTCTGGTCATGCCACAAGCTTTCTAACTGCGCAGAAGGGATCCTGCACACCTCCTTACTATGCTGGCAGTAGGGCTCAACGTCATCAGGCGGTTTTTACTTTGAAATGTCTGGGAAATGTGAGTCACACAGCTGAGGAGTTGTGGTCAGCTCTGGAGAACCAATTTCATGAATGGTTGTCTCCACTGGACCTGAAACCAGGGAAGGCCGTGTGCGACAATGCTGCAAACCTGGGTGCGGCCCTTCGCCGGGGCAATGTCACACACGTGCCTTGTATGGCTCACGTGTTGAACCTGGTTGTCCAGCAATTTTTAGCCCACTATCCCGGACTAGATGGCCTTCTGCAGAGGGCACGGTCGCTGAGTGCTCACTTCCGCCATTCGCATCCCGCAGCTCAGCGACTTACATCTCTACAGAAGTCATTGGGCCTTCCACTTCACCGGCTAAAATGCGATGTGCCTACCCGGTGGAATTCAACACTGCACAAGTTTCAGCGACTGTGGCAGCACCGACAAGCCCTGGTGCAATACGTTCTGATGTATAGCCTGGGCCAACGAGATCCAGAGGTGGGGCAAATCACGCTGGAGGAGTGGTCTCTGATCAGGGACCTATGCACCCTTCTGCACAGTTTTGAAATGGCGACGAAGATGTTTAGTGCTGACGATGCCATTATCAGCATGACTATTCCGGTGATTTACATGCTGGAGCACATGTTAAACAGAATTCGGAGTCAGGTGGTGGCACAAGAGGAGGTGGAGGAAGTAGAGGAGGAGGAGTTGTATGCGGAAGGGCTAACATCTGCAAGGTCCAGACGGTCGGCAGCACCAAGGCGGCAGGCATGTGAGGGTGGGGGAGATGGTTTTACCAGGGCGCATGGTAGCAGCCAAACTAGTGAGGAAGGTGCAGGAGCAAAGGAAGAAGTGGAGGACGAACTGATGGAAGACTCATCAGATGAGGGAGACCTTGATCACATTTCTGTTGTGCGAGGTTGGGGGGAGAGGACAGAGGAAGGAAGCATGATTGTTACCTCGCCACCAACACAACAGGGACTTGGTGCTCCTGGATGCGCAACACACATGAGTGCCTTCTTGCTGCACTACCTGCAACATGACCCTCGAATTGTGAGAATTAGAAATAATCCTGACTACTGGGTTGCCACACTGTTAGATCCCCGGTACAAAAGTAAATTTGCAGAAATTATTCCTGCCATAGAAAGGGATGCACGCATGCAGGAGTATCAGCAGAGACTGTTGCAGAATCTTACATGTGCTTTTCCACAAAACACCAGTGGTGCACGTAGTGAATCTCACAGTTCCAACTCGCCAACCGTGGGACCGTCGAGTGTTCAGCACTCAAACCGTAACAGAAACACAGTATCTGCTGGTAACATCAATTTTGCGGAATCATTTCACCACCTTTTTAGCCCATCCTTTGCAAGGCCACAGGAGACAAGAAGTCTGACACATAGTCAACGCCTAGAGACGATGGTACAGGAGTATCTCCAAGTAAACATTGAAGCCATGACTGTGTCACTGGACCCTTGCTCTTTTTGGGCTTCCAATCTGGATAAATGGCCGGAGCTAGCCACTTACGCCTTGGAGATCTTGTCATGCCCCGCAGTCAGCGTTCTGTCTGAACGTGTGTTCAGCGCTGCTGGTGGTGTGCTGACAGATAAGCGCACGCGGCTCTCCACTGATAATGTAGACAGACTCACGTTTATAAAGATGAACAAATCATGGATCCGAAACGACTTTTCTACCCCTGTGTCATCCTGGGGAGAGTAAAAGCTTGATGATTGGTTAAAATCACCTCACCAACCATTTTAAGCTTTCAAATTACTAATCATGTTTATCTGTATCTTGGCTGGAAAATTATTTGGGCTTTGTAGCAGTGTGCAGTACTGATTCTATTAGGCCATCTATACTAAGCTCCACCAGATTTAAAATTACTAATCATGTTTATCTGTATCTTGGCTGGAAAATAATTTGGGCTTTGTAGCAGTGTGCAGTACTGATTCTATTAGGCCATCTATACTAAGCTCCACCAGATTTAAAATTAATAATAATTTTTAGCTGCATCTAGCCGGAAAATAATTTTGGGGCTCCGAGATGCGCAAGACACATAAGTGCCTTCTTGCTGCACTACCTGCAACATGACCCTCAGATTGTCAGAATTCGAAGTAATCCTGACTACTGGGTTGCCACACTCTTAGATCCCCCACACTCTTCGATCAACCTTTTCATTTTAATAAAGACCAAAAAAATGGTCATTTTTGAAATAATAAGCATTAGCAGGTTATTAGAAACTGAAATCAAACAGTTTTCAACTAAAACTTTATTCTAGGTGATGTTACATTTTCACATAGGACCCCTTGTTCGAAAGGAGCTTCTGAACTCTCTCGTCCATTGAATTTGTCAGGTTTTGGATGGTTTATGCTTCAATTGTTTTGCATGAGGACAGAATGCCCTCCCAGAGCTGTTGCTTAGATGTGAACTGCCTCCCGCCATCATAGACACTCCTTTTGATGATGCTCCAGAGGTTCTGAATGGGGTTGAGGTCAGGGGAGCATGGGGGTCACACCATAAGTTTGTCCCCTTTTATGCCCATATCAGCCAGAGATGCAGATGTGTTATGTGCAGCATGAGACGGTGCATTATCATGCATAAAAATGATCTTGCTGTGGAATACATGGTTCTTCTTCTTGAACCATGGCAGGAAGTGCTGTTTGAAAAACTCCACATACATTATGGAGTTCATCTTTACCCCTTCAGGGATCCTAAAGGGGCCGACAATCTCTCTCCCCATGATTCCAGCCCAAAACATTACTCCACCTCCTCCTTGTTGGCGCTGTAGCCGTGTTTGCGTGGGGTGTCCATCAACCAGCCATCCTCCACTCCATCAATCTGGACCATCGAGCGTTGCACGGCACTCATCCGTGAACAAAACAGTTTTGAAATCAGTCTTCATGTAATGTTTGGCCCACTGGAGCCGTTTCTGCTTGTGTGAAGTGGATAGTGGAGGTCGACAGGATGGCTTACGCACAGCTGCAAACCTCTGAAGGACCCTGCATCTTGTTGTTCGGGGGACGTTGGAGGCACCAGCAGCTTCAAAAAGTTGTCTGCTGCTATGACAAGGCTTTTTTGCCGCTGCTCTTTTAACCTGACGTAATTGCCTGTAGGAAAGAGTCCTCAATTTGCCCTTATCAGCACGCACACGTGTGTACTGTGAATCAGCTACATACTTCTTGATTGCCAAGACACTTCATCCTGATCATTGCACAATGTTGATTGTAGGCATGCCTTGACCTAAACACTCCACAATTTGTTGCTTCTCAGCAGCCGACACATCCTTTTTCTTTCCCATTTTGGCAGAAAATGTAGGCTGCTTAATAATGTGGGACAGCCTTCTTAAGTAGTCTTGCCTTTCATTGGACACACCTGCCAAACTAATTAGCACAGGTGTCTGCAATTGCTTACAGTGATATAAAGAGCCCTGACACACATCACCATCAATGAGTTTAACTGAAAAACAAACAAATTCTTCCCTTATCACTCCTAAACACTTTTTGCATAATAATTTGGAACACAGTGTACATGTGCTTTTCCACAAAACACCAGTTGTTCACATAGTGAATCTTACAGTTCTAACTTGCCAACCGTGGTCTGTATGGAGTTGTTCAATAAAGGGCCCAAAATTAAGATAACATAGATGGGAGAGGTCTCTATGAATAGGAATTCCTAAGTATTTGATACCCTGTGAGGGCCAGGCAAAGGGAAAGTTGGACTGGATGGAATCCTGTATGGATTTGGGGAGGGAGACATCGAGGGCCTCAGATTTCACTGCATTGATTTTAAAATTTGACCATGTAACAAAGTGATCTATTTCAGCCATAACAGCAGGGATGGATATATGTGATTGAGTGATATATACTAGGACATCATCAGCAAATAGAGAGCACTTGTACTCGGTGCCTCCCACCTCAATCCACCTAATATTGGGGTTATGGCGAATTGATGAGAGCAGGTGCTTCGTCACTAGGATGTATAAGAGAGGGGACAGAGGACATCCCTGCCTTGTCCCATTGGTGATTATGAAAGGTGATGAAAATGTTCTGACGCGCCCCCTGGGCCTTGGGACACCCGGAGCCGGACCATTTTTGGTGGATGCTGGTGGTTGTAGTCTCCGTGGCGGCGACCCGGTTCCGTGGCTCAGGGCGGTCAAACCAGTGGCGGAACTATTTATGTGGTTTTGATGTTTAAATGTCCGACTACGCCACCCGTGGATTGCGGTCAGAGTGAACCGCCGCTGCAGGGAAGACCGCTGAGGCTGGTGTTGTGGGTGCAGCAGAGCGTAGCATAACTCCCCACGGGAGGAGTATTGCCTCAGGGCAGTGTATGCGGAGGATGGGGATGATGGTGCAGGGCAGCAGCAATAACGACACGGAGTCAGTGATGCAGTCCAGGGCCTTTACTCACAGTTCTTATTATCCAGACCACGTCTGCAGGTAACGACTGCCCACGTCGTATTGTGCTCACCAGGTGAGGGGCTCAGACAACTCCCAGATAACTTTGAAGTGCTTCACAGGACCCCTTTTGTATGTCCTTTTTCTGGCCTTTCTTACCAACCCTTCTGTCCGGCTGCCTCGGGCCTCCTCTTGGTAAACTTGGCGCCAGTTTCCCTGACCCTATGTGGTGCCTTCCTAGCGGGTGTAGCGAGGGGCTGCGCCACATAAAATGTCACAGTCTCCGGTTTCTAGCTGAGGGTCGTTACCCGCCTCCACTAGTTTCGGGGACCGGTCTCTCCCTTTGGCCTGACCCCTCCACGCAGGTGGATTCGGGCGTGCGGTGGCAACTCGCCCGTCCGCACCCCTGGGATCCCTTCGTTCCTCGTTCCTGGAGCCTTCTCTGCTCCTCTTCCTTCCTTCTCCCTCTTCCAGGCCTGGGCCTCTGTTACTAGGCCCGCCTCCGGAGCAGAGCTCATGCAGAGCCCCTGCTCCCTGTCACTTCTGCTCATACTTCTCTGCACTGAACTAAGATGGTGCCCACCTTTTATACTCCCTTCTCAATGCACCCAGGAACTGCTTCCTCCCTGCTCCTCCACTACAGGGTTCCCCTTCCTCAGTGTTCCCTCCCCCCACTCCAGCCAGGGACAGGGACTGTCGTGCCCATCTCAGGGGCATATTGGTCACCCTGCCCCACAGCAATGTGGTGTAATGCATGCAGGTGTCGGCAGTAGGATGCCTTGCGGTGGACAGCCGAGCTCGATCCTTATAAAAGCTTTTTAACTGCAGCAGCTTTAGTGGATGCTACTGGAGCTGGAATTACGTGGCTGCTGGCATGAGACTTGCCCTCCAATAGATCCTTGTAAATGGATTTAAAGTGTAATCATTCAAATTAGAGAGACAATTTAAATTAAAAAGCTTAGAGCTGCCTCCACCACAGGGGGGCTCGCTCGACCCACCAGCGGACAGGCACCAGTATTGGGAGAGGGGGGCTGGCCGTCAGGGTTCACTGCAGCTCTTGCACAAACCCGGCGACACGGAGGTGGCACGGGCAGGAGCGGACTGGCCGTGTCGGCTTCTCACTTTTTGGATTTTAGAAGGGCATGACATGCCTATATCTGTGTCTCCCCCTCCTTTTACTCCTCCACCTCTTTTCTTTTCGCATGACTATATGTACTTGTCACTTTTCCATGTGTTAGTTATAGCTTCTGAGCAGTTTGTCAGCTTTTGGACACCTTTGAAGGTGTTTTCTATGTGTTTCTATGTGTTTTTGTTTGCCTGTCATTGGTTTTAACGGTGTTCGAAGGTGTTCGACGAACAGTTCGACGAATAGTTCGGCGAACACACGGGTGTTCGACGAACCGAACCGAACTCGAACACTACGGGGGTGGCTCAACACTAGTAGCTAGTCACTGTGAAGTTGTGAACCTCCTGACTGACAGCAGCCTGAGTCCTTTCGGCGACTCCATGACTAACCGCCTCGGCCCCTTCTGGGTGTTTGGTGGTTGAGCCTACAGCCTCACTGGGAGAGTCAGCCCTACTACAACCTGGGACATCCTCCTCTTTTTCGACGCCATCTCCCCACTGCTGGCGTCTGGACTCTTCTTCCTGTGGGATGCCGGCCTTGGGAGGGGACACGAATCCTCCAGGGGCTTCCCTAGCCCGACGTTGCCGAGCCTCCCTCTCAGCTCTTCGCCAGAAGACCTGCCTGTCCTTTTCCAGGACGTCCTCCCATTTATATGGGCGGGTGACCGCAGCCGCTTACCACCCCCTTGCACATTCGCATTTTACGAAGCGAACAATCTCCCCTTCATGCAGGTTGTGGAGGTGATCGGGCAGGTATTCGCGCTTGACGGCTTCCCGGCTGAAAAACACCTCATGCCCGGTCCACTCTTCCTCGAGGAACCCGTATCCCTCGGAACTCCACAACCCGCCCCCGGGTCTGGGAGTCCTCCACTGACTCCCTCCGCGCCTCATTGGACCCCACTAGCTAGCCTCTTAGGAAGGTGTCGGTCCACCGCCGCTGCTCCCGCGAGGTCATCGGAGGGTCGCGGATGGCCCACTGTGGACTTCCGGGCTTGGTGTACCGCTCTGCGGAGGGGGAATGTAGGGCCTCCAAGGCCAATGACCAGAAGCTCTCTTGTGGGGCCTTTCTTTTAGGGGGCTTCTCCTCTGCTCCGCCTCCTGAGGGCCTGAGGGCCTCTGTTGCCGCCGAGGCTGCTGGGGCAGGTTCTACAGGGGTGACCGGCCGCTGGGGCATGGACCGCTCACCGTCTCTTAGCTCCGCTGCAACTATGACTCCGGCCCCACCGGGATATTCTCCTCCCTCAGCCGAGGGGGACGACTCGTCCGGTATCCGGCTCCAGCACCACACACGAAGCTCGTGAAGAAGCAGGCCCAGCTCCGGATCGGGCCTATTTGCCCACTGGACAGCCACTGAGGGAAAAAGGCAACGGTTCATGGACAGCGCCCGCCGGCAAACGGCTTCCAGCCGCGGCCCCTGGGGTAATAATCTGCAGGGTTTCCAACTCTCTGCCGGTCTCTCGCACGCTGTTAGGCTCTAAGGCTGCCATTCTTGCAAGAAGTCCGCTGCCGGATCTCCTTCTCCTGACGTGTCAGACAGAAAATGGCGCCGGTCGCTTACCGGTGACGCGCGTCCTGCCCGTCCAGCTCCGCCTCTTCCTAGGCCGGCCCTCTGACGCGACTGACGCGTCACTCGTCACTCTCGGCCGCTCCGCCTTCAGCCGCGCCCCCTCTCTGTGCGCGCTGATACTCACGGGGCCGGGCTTCACTTTACGCCGCGCCCTCTTCCTCACTGGACGTCCCATCCTGGGACGCATCTTTACCGCTGGGCCCATCCTTCTTCGGGCCGGAACTCGTAGGGGCTGGACATCTTTTCGCGCTCTCCAGCGCCGTCCACTCCCACGATAGGCGGTTCTTCTCCCAGACTTTACCGCCGTTGTCACCATCTTGGAATCCTTGCTTCGGGCCGCCATCTTGGGCCGCATGCCTTCCAACACTTTCTCCTCAGTGTTCTACGTCGGCTCTTCCCCGCTTTCTTCATGCGAGGAGCTCGCATCCTGCCGACTACGCCAAATGTAAGGTGCCCCAGCGAGGTAGTCGTGGGCGAGCTGTAGTCCCCACTCGCTATGGCACCCTACAGACAATACGTGTCCTCCCTCTGAAGTGTGGCTGTGTATGTGTTGCTCTTCACTTACTTCAAGCCATCCGATCGCGGCTGTCTCCAGGCATTTCTCTTCAGGAACCAGGCAGCAAGAACTTCAGAGGACACAAGGTTCTTAACCAGAACTTGAACTTTACTTGGGGAAGAGGGATATATACAGTATTTACAGGCAGATATAATGGATAAGGCCCGACAGGCTATCATCTCTCTCACAGGCACTGACAACATCTTCAGCCCTGGTTGCCTCTTTAAGTGAAGCATCTCTTGTGACTCTATCTCTAGTCCACGAGACTCTTCTGTAACATTAACAGTAGAGATGAGTGTTGTTCTACTCGAACTGTTCGCCAATCTCAAATTCGAGCTGTTTTGGGCGGTGTTCGAGCCGTTCGGCGAACACGAACGATTTGAGAAAAATTCGGCTGTTCGAGGTTATGTTCGATAACTGTTCGTGCACCAAAATCATAACTGGATTTTTTCTCAGTAATGATGAAAATTAATGTTAATACGCAGTTTGAGTGTACAGCGGGGTGGGGGGAGGGGCAGGGGATGGATCTCTGCAGGAACAATGAAGATCTCCATTTTTTTTTCTCTTTCCCGCATTTGCAGTGGGGAGGTGCAGTCTGTCAGCCTATTAGCAGCGCACACACGGAGCGAACTGCTGTTTTTCACACAAGCAAGGGCATGTGTCATTGGCAGTGTATGTCACATGTCCTTGCCCTATAAGACACAGCCATTTTCCCCGTCGCCACCATTTTCTCACTGCTGCAGCTGCGTGTTAGACGGCACCGCTGTTGCTGTGTGCGCTATACCTTGTTAATTTCAAGCCAATTTTCGCACAAATCTACAGATAGCTTGGGAGTAGGGAATAGTTGTGATTGCAGTCCTTTTAAGGACTAGGTTACAGCATTTCCTACGACTTTTATCAGGCAGGTATGTGCTCTTAAATAGATAGATTGTGGGAGTAAAGACTAATTGTAATTGCAGTCCTTTTCAGGACTAGGTTACATCAGTTCCTATCAGTTTTTGCCAGGCAGGTCTGTGCCAGTGCTGTGCAAGTTTTTTTCACAGCATTTGGCTGAATCTAGCAAAGCTAATCCTTTTTGGCCTATTGCAGAGTGTGTTAGTCAGTGGAGTAGCCTAACTGTGTTGCAAGATATACCACCTGTGTATAGAATACCAATTTTTTTACTGCACCTAGTGAAGTAAAATCTTTTGGGCATAGCATCATTCTATTAGTCCATCTATACTGACCTCCATCAGGTTGCAAATTGAATATAATTTTTTTCTGCATCTAGCTCTGAAAAAATATTGGGGCTTCTAGCAGTGTGTGGGACTTGTTCTATTAGTCCATCTATACTGACCTCCATCAGGTTGCAAACTGAATATAATTTTTTTCTGCATCTAGCTCTGAAAAAATATTTGGCCTTCTAGCAGTGTGTGGGACTTTCTCTATTAGTCCATCTATACTGACCTCCATTAGGTTGCAAATTAAAAATAATTTTTATCTGCATCTAGCTCTGAAAAAATATTTGGCCTTCTAGCAGTGTGTGGGACTTTCTCTATTAGTCCATCTATACTGACCTCCATCAGGTTGCAAATTAAAAATAATTTTTATCTGCATCTACCTCTGAAAAAATATTTGGCCTTCTAGCAGTGTGTGGGACTTTCTCTATTAGTCCATCTATACTGACCTCCATCAGGTTGCAAATTAAAAATAATTTTTATCTGCATCTACCTCTGAAAAAATATTGGGCTTCTAGCTGTGTGTGGGACTTGTTCTATTAATCCATCTATACAGACCTCCATCAGGTTGCAAACTGAATATAATTTTTTTCTGCATCTACCTCTGAAAAAATATTTGGGCTTCTAGCTGTGTGTGGGACTTGTTCTATTAGTCCATCTATACTGACCTCCATTAGGTTGCAAACTGAATATAATTTTTTTCTGCATCTAGCTCTGAAAAAATATTTGGCCTTCTAGCAGTGTGTGGGACTTGTTCTATTAGTCCACCTATACTGACCTCCATCAGGTTGCAAATTCAAAATAATTTTTTGTCTGCATCTAGCTCTGAAAAAATATTTGGCCTTCTAGCAGTGTGTGGGACTTTCTCTATTAGTCCATCTATACTGACCTCCATCAGGTTGCAAATTGAATATATCTTTTTTCTGCATCTACCTCTGAAAAAATATTTGGGCTTCTAGCTGTGTGTGGGACTTGTTCTATTAGTCCATCTATACTGACCTCCATCAGGTTGCAAATCGAATATAATTTTTTTCTGCATCTAACCCAGCCAATAGGTTTGGCCTAATACCACAATTTGGCCACTCAGCTCTGCTCAGTTCCCATCCATTGTTTTTTTTGTGCAAACAACTCCAGAGTTGTGAATTAGTTAACCACCAAAATGAGTGGAAAAAGGCCTGCTGCTGGTGGAAAGGGGAATAGGCGTGTTGGGAAGGGGAAAAAAGGTTGTGTCCGTGGGGTAGGTGTTAAAGCAACAGTAACATCTGCAGAAGAAAGACCATCTTCCAGCCAAACTAAAATGTCTACTTCTTTTAGCGGACAATGTGATAAGATCCCTTTCTTACCGCCACGCCAATCGCTACAAATTCCAGATGAGGCACAAAAACAGCAGGTGCTTCAACGGATATCAAGTGCTCCTTTAAGTGGGCTCTCTTCCACATCAACTTCAACATCACAAATACTCCAGTCCTCAAAGGTGTCACCCCAATCGCACTTGCTTCCTCACAGCTCCCAAATCTCCAGCTGCCCGTCTGAGTATGAGGTAGAACAGATGGTTGAGTCTGCAGAGCTGTTTACTCATACTATAGCCTGGAAATCAGAGGTCGACTCCAGCGCTTCTGTGAATCCAGACGAGGAAATGATCTGCACTGATGCCCAGAATCTTTATGAGTCGGATCCAGGACCAGACGCAGAAGGTTCTGACCATAATGTAGACCCTTATTCCCAAGCTGTAACTCCTGTTGGTGGAGACAATGAGGAAGACGATGATGAGACTCAAATACCTGATTGGAGTGACAAATTTAGTTTTTTGTCAGGGCAGGAACAGGTTGGCTCTGAGGACGACGGGTGTGATAACGCACAGGGTGATGATGATGAGGTTGGAGATCCCACTTACTGTCAACCCACAGTCAGCCAAGAGATGAGGTCAGCAGAGGAGGTGGAGGAAGATGCTAGTGACGGCGAGGTCAGGTTGCGCCTTCCTGGACAGAGACGTAGTACTGGAAGCACGTCAACAACTGCATCCTCAAACACAACTCTGCCTCTCACCACAAGTCGTGGTGGCTCTTCAGGTCGCATGGGTGCTAAGCCTTGCATAGCCTGGGCATTTTTTCAGATCGATAAAGATGACCCAACTCGTATTATCTGTAACATTTGTCAGCAAAAGCTAAGTAGAGGCCAAAAAATACATAGTTTGAGTACTTCATGCATGAACCGGCACATGGACATGAAGCATAAGTTGCAGTGGGAAGCTCAGTGTGCTACAATGCGGTCTAGCCGGCCGGGCCAACCACCGTCTGCCATATCTTGTGCATCCGCGGCCTCTTCATCCTCTGTGACTGGGGGGACAGCAGTCACACCTGTTTTGGTTCGCAGACCTGCCACCTCTTTACCCGCAACAGCCAGCGTGATTGGCAGGTCATCATTTTCTTTGGAGGTGGTAACACCAGCTGGTCTTGAGCGCTGTCCGACATCGATAGCACCACCTTTGGATCAAGGCAACCTAACATGTCCGCCTGCATCTTCCTCACAGACCGGCAGTTTGCCGGGGACACCCTTATCAACCCCGTCTAAGCACAATAGCCAGCCCTCGGTCCCTCAGATGTGGACAAGTAAAAGACCATTTCCTCCTAGCCATGAGAAAGCTAAGAGGTTGAATTTCACCATCTGCAAGCTCTTGGCTACAGAAATGCTGCCTTTCCGCCTGGTGGACACAGAGGATTTTCGAGACCTTATGTCCGTCGCAGTGCCCCAGTACCAGATGCCCAGTCGGCACTACTTCTCAAAGAAAGGTGTGCCTGCGCTCCACCAGCATGTCGCACACAACATCACCGCTTCTTTGAGAAACTCTGTGTGTGACAGGGTGCATTTCACCACAGACACTTGGACGAGTAGGCATGGACAGGGGCGTTACATGTCGCTGACTGGGCACTGGGTAACTATGGTGACAGCAGGACAAGGGGCTGCTGTCCAAGTCTTGCCGTCCCCACGAGTTGTGCGTCAATCCTCTTTATGTCAAAGTTCCTCCACTGCTTCTGCCTCCTCAACCTCCTCTCGGTCTTCCACCTGCACCCAAAGCCTGTCTGGTCATGCCACAAGCTTTCTAACTGCGCAGAAGGGATCCTGCACACCTCCTTACTATGCTGGCAGTAGGGCTCAACGTCATCAGGCGGTTTTTACATTGAAATGTCTGGGAAATGTGAGTCACACAGCTGAGGAGTTGTGGTCAGCTCTGGAGAACCAATTTCATGAATGGTTGTCTCCACTGGACCTGAAACCAGGAAAGGCCGTGTGCGACAATGCTGCAAACCTGGGTGCGGCCCTTCGCCGGGGCAATGTCACACACGTGCCTTGTATGGCTCACGTGTTGAACCTGGTTGTCCAGCAATTTTTAGCCCACTATCCCAGACTAGATGGCCTTCTGCAGAGGGCACGGTCGCTGTGTGCTCACTTCCGCCGTTCGCATCCCGCAGCTCAGCGACTTACATCTCTACAGAAGTCGTTGGGCCTGCCACTTCACCGGCTAAAATGCGATGTGCCTACCCGGTGGAATTCAACTCTGCACATGTTGCAGCGACTGTGGCAGCACCGACAAGCCCTGGTGCAATACGTTCTGACGTATAGCCTGGGCCAACGAGATTCAGAGGTGGGGCAAATCACGCTGGAGGAGTGGTCTCAGATCAGGGACCTATGCACCCTTCTGCACAGTTTTGAAATGGCGACGAAGATGTTTAGTGCTGACGATGCCATTATCAGCATGACTATTCCGGTGATTTACATGCATTGAGAAGGGAGTATAAAAGGTGGGCACCATCTTAGTTCAGTGCAGAGAAGTCTGAGCAGAAGTGGCAGGGAGCAGGGGCTCTGCATGAGCTCTGCTCCGGAGGAGGGCCTAGTAACAGAGGCCCAGGCCTTGAAGAGGGAGAAGGAAGGAAGAGGAGCGGAGAAGGCTCCAGGAACGAGGAATGTAGGGATCCCAGGGGTGCGGACTAGTGTTGAGCCACCCCCGTAGTGTTCGAGTTCGGTTCGGTTCGTCGAACACCCGTGTGTTCGCCGAACTGTTCGTCGAACTGTTCGTCGAACACCTTCGAACACCGTTAAAACCAATGGCAGGCAAACAAAAACACATAGAAACACATAGAAAACACCTTCAAAGGTGTCCAAAGGCTGACAAACTGCTCAGAAGACACAACTAACACATGGAAAAGTGACAAGTACATATAGTCATGCGAAAAGAAAAGAGGTGGAGGAGTAAAAGGAGGGGGAGACACAGATATAGGCATGTCATGCCCTTCTAAAATCCAAAAAGTGAGAAGCCGAGACGGCCAGTCCGCTCCTGCCCGTGCCACCTCCGTGTCGCCGGGTTTGTGCCAGAGCCGCGGTGAACCCTGACGGCCAGCCCCCCTCTCCCAATACTGGTGCCTGTCCGCTGGTGGGTCGAGAGAGCCCCCCTGTGGTGGAGGCAGCT
The DNA here is from genome assembly GCF_046119375.1 of Phyllobates terribilis. Taxonomy (NCBI): domain Eukaryota; kingdom Metazoa; phylum Chordata; class Amphibia; order Anura; family Dendrobatidae; genus Phyllobates; species Phyllobates terribilis. The sequence goes on along the minus strand of NW_027362769.1, from coordinate 208,437,959 downwards.
CTAAACTTTTTAATTTAAATTGTCCCTCTAATTTGAATGAATACACTTTAAATCCATTTACAAGGATCTATTGGAGGGCAAGTCTCATGCCAGCAGCCGCGTAATTCCAGCTCCAGTAGCGTCCACTAAAGCTGCTGCAGTTAAAAAGCTTTTATAAGGATCGAGCTCGGCTGTCCACCGCAAGGCATCCTAGTGCCAGTCCCAGCCCCTATGCCTTGGGGTGCCTCCTGATGCTCTTCACTAAGTATCCCGTGGTCCCGAAGCATTTCCTTTGAAAAAATTAAGTGTCCAAACTACAGGTGGTGTAGCTTGCATAACAGCCGGGATAATCCGCTGACTAGCAGACACTGCTACTAGGCACAAAGTATTTCCTGGGCTAGATGCAGTTAAAAATTTGTAAGTAGATACTCTCGTTGGATGCTGAGAAAGCATTCCATAGAGTCTCCTGGCACGCCATATATGATTCTCTTAAAAGCTTGGGGTAGGGGTCTAGGGGACCCTTTTATAGCCAAAATCACGGCCCTGTATCACAATACGTCACCTAGGCTGAAGATAAATGGAACTGTAGCACCGAGGGCTCGGTTGCTACAGACGTATTGCACCTCACCCAGAGGTGTGATATCTCACTCTCAGATAAGGATGGAGTGTGGATCAGGACCCGACACCTGCATGCATTACACCACATTGCCGTGGGGCAGGGCGACCAATATGCCCCTGAGATGGGCACGACAGTCCCTGTCCCTGGCTGGAGTGGGGGGAGGGAACACTGAGGAAGGGGAACCCTGCAGTGCAGGAGCAGGGAGGAAGCAGTTTCTGGGTGCATTGAGAAGGGAGTATAAAAGGTGGGCACCATCTTAGTTCAGTGCAGAGAAGTCTGAGCAGAAGTGGCAGGGAGCAGGGGCTCTGCATGAGCTCTGCTCCGGAGGCAGGCCTAGTAACAGAGGCCCAGGCCTGCAAGAGGGAGAAGGAAGGAAGAGGAGCGGAGAAGGCTCCAGGAACGAGGAATGAAGGGATCCCAGGGGTGCGGACGGGCGAGTCGCCACCGCACACCCGAATCCACCTGCGTGGAGGGGTCAGGCCAAAGGGGGAGACCGGTCCCCGAACTAGTGGAGGCAGGAAATGACCCTCAGCTAGAAACCGGAGGCTCTGACATTTTATGTGGCGCAGCCCCTTGCTCCACCCGCTAGGAAGGCACCACATAGGGTCAGGGAAACTGGCGCCAAGTTTACCAAGAGGAGGCCCGAGGCAGCCGGACAGAAGTGTTGGTAAGAAAGGCCAGACAAAGGACACACAAAGGGGGTCCTGTGAAGCGATCCAAAGTTATCTGGGAGTTGTCTGAGCCCCTCACCTGGTGAGCACAGTACGACGTGGGCAGCCGTTACCTGCAGACGTGGTCTGGATAATAAGAACTGTGAGTAAAGGCCCTGAACTGCATCACTGACTCCGTGTCGTTACTGCTGCTGCCCTGCACCATCACCCCCATCCTCCGCATACACTGCCCTGAGGCTATACTCCTCCCGTGGGGAGTTATGCTACGCTCTGCTGCACCCACAACACCAGCCTTAGCGGTCTGCCCTGTAGCGGCGGTTCACTCTGACCGCAATCCACGGGTGGCGTAGTCGGACATTTAAACATCAAAACCACATAAATAGTTCCGCCACTGGTTTGACCGCCCTGAGCCACGGAACCGGATCGCCGCCACGAAGACTACAACCACCAGCATCCACCAAAAAGGGTCCGGCTCCGGGTGTCCCAAGGCCCAGGGGGCGCGTCAGAACATTTTCATCACCTTTCACAATCACCAATGGGACAAGGCAGGGATGTCCTCTGTCCCCTCTCTTATACATCCTAGTGACGGAGCACCTGTTCTCATCAATTCGCCATAACCCCAATATTAGGTGGATTGAGGTGGGAGGCACCGAGTACAAGTGCTCTCTATTTGCTGATGATGTCCTAGTATATATCACTCAATCACATATATCCATCCATGCTGTTATGGCTGAAATAGATCACTTTGTTACATGGTCAAATTTTAAAATCAATGCAGCGAAGTCTGAGGCCCTCGATGTCTCCCTCCCCAAATCCATATAGGATTCCATCCAGTCCAACTTACAATTTGCCTGGCCCTCACAGGGTATCAAATACTTAGGAATTCCTATTAATAGAGACCTCTCCCATCTATGTTATCTTAATTTTGGGCCCTTTATTGAACAACTCCATACAGACCACGGTTGGCAAGTTAGAACTGTAAGATTCACTACGTGAACCACTGGTGTTTTGTGGAAAAGCACATGTACACTGTGTTCCAAATTATTATGCAAAAAGTGTTTAGGAGTGATAAGGGAAGAATTTGTTTGTTTGTCAGTTAAACTCATTGATGGTGATGTGTGTCAGGGCTCTTTATATCACTGTAAGCAATTGCAGACACCTGTGCTAATTAGTTTGGCAGGTGTGTCCAATGAAAGGCAAGACTACTTAAGAAGGCTGTCTCACATTATTAAGCAGCCTACATTTTCTGCCAAAATGGGAAACAAAAAGGATGTGTCGGCTGCTGAGAAGCAACAAATTGTGGAGTGTTTAGGTCAAGGCATGACTACAATCAACATTGTGCGATGATCAGGATGAAGTGTCTTGGCAATCAAGAAGTATGTAGCTGATTCACAGTACACACGTGTGCGTGCTGATAAGGGCAAATTGAGGACTCTTTCCTACAGGCAATTACGTCAGGTTGAAAGAGCAGCGGCAAAAAAGCCTTGTCATAGCAGCAGACAAGTTTTTCAAGCTGCTGGTGCCTCCAACGTCCCCCGAACAACAAGATGCAGGGTCCTTCAGAGGTTTGCAGCTGTGAATACGCCATCCTGTCGACCTCCTCTATCCACTTCACACAAGCAGAAACGGCTCCAGTGGGCCAAACATTACATGAAGACTGATTTCAAAACTGTTTTGTTAACGGATGTGTGCCGTGCAGCGCTCGATGGTCCAGATGGATGGAGTGGAGGATGGCTGGTTGATGGACACCCCACGCAAACACGGCTACAGCGCCAACAAGGAGGAGGTGGAGTAATGTTTTGGGCTGGAAACATGGGGAGAGAGATTGTCGGCCCCTTTAGGATCCCTGAAGGCGCTAAAGATGAACTCCATAATGTATGTGGATTTTCTCAAACAGCACTTCCTGCCATGGTTCAAGAAGAAGAACCGTGTATTTCACAGCAAGATCATTTTTTTGCATGATAATGCACCATCTCATGCTGCACATAAAACATCTGCATCTCTGGCTGATATGGGCATAAAAGGGGACAAACTTATGGTGTGACCCCCATGCTCCCCTGACCTCTACCCCATTCAGAACCTTTGGAGCATCATTAAAATAAGTGTCTATGATGGCGGGAGGCAGTTCACATCTAAGCAACAGCTCTGGGAGGGTATTCTGTCCTCATGCAAAACAATTGAAGCAGAAACCATCCAAAACCTGACAAATTCAATGGACGAGAGAGTTCAGAAGCTCCTTTCGAACAAGGGGTCCTATGTGAAAATGTAACATCACCTAGAATAAAGTTTTGAGTTGAAAACTGTTTGATTTCAGTTTCTAACAACCTGCTAATGCTTATAATTTAAAAAAATGACCATTTTTTTGGTCTTTATTAAAAATGAAAAGGTTGATCGAAAAGTTTGGGGGATCTAAGAGTGTGGCAACCCAGTAGTCATGATTACTTCGAATTCTGACAATATGAGGGTCATGCTGCAGGTAGTGCAGCAAGAAGGCACTTATGTGTCTTGCGCATCTCGGAGCCCCAAAATTATTTTCCGGGCTAGATGCAGCTAAAAATTATTATTAATTTTAAATCTGGTGAAGCTTTAGTATAGATGGCCTAATAGGATCAGTGCTGCACACTGCTACAAAGCCCAAATTATTTTCCAGTCAAGATACAGATAAACATGATTAGTAATTTTAAATCTGGTGGAGCTTATTATAGATGGCCTAATAGAATCAGTGCTGCACACTGCTACAAAGCCCAAATTATTTTCCAGCCAAGATACATGATTAGTAATTTGAAAGCTTAAAACGGTTGGTAGGGTGATTTTAACCAATCATCAAGCTTTTACTCTCCCCAGGATGACACAGGGGTAGAAAAGTCGTTTCGGATCCATGATTTGTTCATCTTTATGAACGTGAGTCTGTTTACATTATCAGTGGAGAGCCGCGTGCGCTTATCTGTCAGCACACCACCAGCAGCGCTGAACACACGTTCAGACAGAACGCTGGCTGCGGGGCATGACAAGATCTCCAAGGCGTAAGTGGCTAGCTCCGGCCATTTATCCAGATTGGAAGCCCAAAAAGAGCAAGGGTCCAGTGACACAGTCATGGCTTCAATGTTTATTTGGAGATACTCCTGTACCATCGTCTCTAGGCGTTGACTATGTGTCAGACTTGATGTCTCCTGTGGCCTTGCAAAGGATGGGCTAAAAAAGTGGTGAAATGATTCCGCAAAATTGATGTTACCAGCAGATACTGTGGTTCTGTTACGGTTTGAGTGCTGAACACTTGACGGTCCCACGGTTGGCAAGTTGGAACTGTGAGATTCACTACGTGCACCACTGGTATTTTGTGGAAAAGCACATGTAAGATTCTGCAACAGTCTCTGCTGATACTCCTGCATGCGTGCATCCCTTTCTATGGCAGGAATAATTTCTGCAAATTTACTTTTGTACCGGGGATCTAACAGTGTGGCAACCCAGTAGTCAGGATTATTTCTAATTCTCACAATTCGAGGGTCATGTTGCAGGTAGTGCAGCAAGAAGGCACTCATGTGTGTTGCGCATCCAGGAGCACCAAGTCCCTGTTGTGTTGGTGGCGAGGTAACAATCATGCTTCCTTCCTCTGTCCTCTCCCCCCAACCTCGCACAACAGAAATGTGATCAAGGTCTCCTTCATCTGATGAGTCTTCCATCAGTTCGTCCTCCACTTCTTCCTGGGCTCCTGCACCTTCCTCACTAGTTTGGCTGCTACCATGTGCCCTGGTAAAACCATCTCCCCCACCCTCACATGCCTGCCGCCTTGGTGCTGCCGACCGTCTGGACCTTGCAGATGTTAGCCCTTCCGCATACAACTCCTCCTCCTCTACTTCCTCCACCTCCTCTTGTGCCACCACCTGACTCCGAATTCTGTTTAACATGTGCTCCAGCATGTAAATCACCGGAATAGTCATGCTGATAATGGCATCGTCAGCACTAAACATCTTCGTCGCCATTCCAAAACTGTGCAGAAGGGTGCATAGGTCCCTGATCTGAGACCACTCCTCCAGCGTGATTTGCCCCACCTCTGGATCTCGTTGGCCCAGGCTATACGTCAGAACGTATTGCACCAGGGCTTGTCGGTGCTTCAACAGTCGCTGCAACATGTGCAGAGTTGAATTCCACCGGGTAGGCACATCGCATTTTAGCCGGTGAAGTGGCAGGCCCAACGACTTCTGTAGAGATGTAAGTCGCTGAGCTGCGGGATGCGAACGGCGGAAGTGAGCACACAGCGACCGTGCCCTCTGCAGAAGGCAATCTAGACTGGGATAGTGGGCTAAAAATTGCTGGACAACCAGGTTCAACACGTGAGCCATACAAGGCACTTGTGTGACATTGCCCCGGCGAAGGGCCGCACCCAGGTTTGCAGCATTGTCGCACACGGCCTTCCCTGGTTTCAGGTCCAGTGGAGACAACCATTCATGAAATTGGTTCTCCAGAGCTGAACACAACTCCTCAGCTGTGTGACTCACATTTCCCAGACATTTCAATGTAAAAACCGCCTGATGACGTTGAGCCCTACTGCCAGCATAGTAAGGAGGTGTGCAGGATCCCTTCTGCGCAGTTAGAAAGCTTGTGGCATGACCAGACAGGCTTTGGGTGCAGGTGGAAGACCGAGAGGAGGTTGAGGAGGCAGAAGCAGTGGAGGAACTTTGACATAAAGAGGATTGACGCACAACTCGTGGGGACGGCAAGACTTGGACAGCAGCCCCTTGTCCTGCTGTCACCATAGTTACCCAGTGCCCAGTCAGCGACATGTAACGCCCCTGTCCATGCCTACTCGTCCAAGTGTCTGTGGTGAAATGCACCCTGTCACACACAGAGTTTCTCAAAGAAGCGGTGATGTTGTGTGCGACATGCTGGTGGAGCGCAGGCACACCTTTCTTTGAGAAGTAGTGCCGACTGGGCATCTGGTACTGGGGCACTGCGACGGACATAAGGTCTCGAAAATCCTCTGTGTCCACCAGGCGGAAAGGCAGCATTTCTGTAGCCAAGAGCTTGCAGATGGTGAAATTCAACCTCTTAGCTTTCTCATGGCTAGGAGGAAATGGTCTTTTACTTGTCCACATCTGAGGGACCGAGGGCTGGCTATTGTGCTTAGACGGGGTTGATAAGGGTGTCCCCGGCAAACTGCCGGTCTGTGAGGAAGATGCAGGCGGACATGTTAGGTTGCCTTGATCCAAAGGTGGTGCTATCGATGTCGGACAGCGCTCAACACCAGCTGGTGTTACCACCTCCAAAGAAAATGATGACCTGCCAATCACGCTGGCTGTTGCGGGTAAAGAGGTGGCAGGTCTGCGCCCCTAAAACAGGTGTGACTGCTGTCCCCCCAGTCACAGAGGATGAAGAGGCCGCGGATGCACAAGATATGGCAGACGGTGGTTGGCCCGGCCGGCTAGGCCGCATTGTAGCACACTGAGCTTCCCACTGCAACTTATGCTTCATGTCCATGTGCCGGTTCATGCATGAAGTACTCAAACTATGTATTTTTTGGCCTCTACTTAGCTTTTGCTGACAAATGTTACAGATAACATGAGTTGGGTCATCTTTATCGATCTGAAAAAATGCCCAGGCTATGCAAGGCTTAGCACCCATGCGACCTGAAGAGCCACCACGACTTGTGGTGAGAGGCAGAGTTGTGTTTGAGGATGCAGTTGTTGACGTGCTTCCAGAACTACGTCTCTGTCCAGGAAGGCGCAACCTGACCTCGTCGTCACTAGCATCTTCCTCCACCTCCACTGCTGACCTCATCTCTTGGCTGACTGTGGGTTGACAGTAAGTGGGATCTCCAACCTCATCATCATCACCCTGTGCGTTATCACACCCGTCGTCCTCAGAGCCAACCTGTTCCTGCCCTGACAAAAAACTAAAGTTGTCGCTCCAATCAGGTATTTGAGTCTTATCATCGTCTTCCTCATTGTCTCCACCAACAGGAGTTACAGTTTGGGAATGAGGGTCTACATTATGGTCAGAACATTCTGCGTCTGGTCCTGGATCCGACTCATAAAGATTCTGGGCATCAGTGCAGATCATTTCCTCGTCTGGATTCACAGAAGTGCTGGAGTCGACCTCTGATTCCCAGGCTATAGTATGAGTAAACAGCTCTGCAGACTCAACCATCTGTTCTACCTCATACTCAGACGGGCAGCTGGAGATTTGGGAGCTGTGAGGAAGCAAGTGCGATTGGGGTGACACCTTTGAGGACTGGAGTATTTGTGTTGTTGAAGTTGATGTGGAGGAGAGCCCACTTAAAGGAGCACTTGATATCCGTTGAAGCACCTGCTGTTTTTGTGCCTCATCTGGAATTTGTAGTGATTGGCGTGGCCGTAAGAAAGGGATCTTATCACATTGTCCGCTAAAAGAAGTAGACATTTTAGTTTGGCTGAAAGATGGTCTTTCTTCTGCAGATGTTACTGTTGCTTTAACACCTACCCCACGGACACAACCTTTTTTTCCCTTCCCAACACGCCTATTCCCCTTTCCACCAGCAGCAGGCCTTTTTCCACTCATTTTGGTGGTTAACTAATTCACAACTCTGGAGTTGTTTGCACAAAAAAACAATGGATGGGAACCGAGCAGAGCTGAGTGGCCAAACTGTGGTATTAGGCCAAAACTATTGGCTGGGTTAGATGCAGAAAAAAATTATATTCAATTTGCAACCTGATGGAGGTCAGTATAGATGGACTAATAGAACAAGTCCCACAAACAGCTAGAAGCCCAAATATTTTTTCAGAGGTAGATGCAGAAAATTTTTTTATTCAGTTTGCAACCTGATGGAGGTCTGTATAGATGGATTAATAGAACAAGTCCCACACACAGCTTCAAGCCCAATATTTTTTCAGAGGTAGATGCAGAAAAAAAATATATTCAGTTTGCAACCTGATGGAGGTCAGTATAGATGGACTAATAGAGAAAGTCCCACACACTGCTAGAAGGCCAAATATTTTTTCAGAGCTAGATGCAGACAAAAAATTATTTTGAATTTGCAACCTGATGGAGGTCAGTATAGGTGGACTAATAGAACAAGTCCCACACACTGCTAGAAGGCCAAATATTTTTTCAGAGCTAGATGCAGAAAAAAATTATATTCAGTTTGCAACCTGATGGAGGTCTGTATAGATGGATTAATAGAACAAGTCCCACACACAGCTAGAAGCCCAAATATTTTTTCATAGGTAGATGCAGATAAAAATTATTTTTAATTTGCAACCTGATGGAGGTCAGGATAGATGGACTAATACAACAAGTCCCACACACAGCTAGAAGCCCAATATTTTTTCAGAGGTAGATGCAGAAAAAAATATATTCAGTTTGCAACCTGATGGAGGTCAGTATAGATGGAGTAATAGAACAAGTCCCACACACAGCTAGAAGCCCAAATATTTTTTCAGAGGTAGATGCAGATAAAAATTATTTTTAATTTGCAACCTGATGGAGGTCAGTATAGATGGACTAATAGAGAAAGTCCCACACACTGCTAGAAGGCCAAATATTTTTTCAGAGCTAGATGCAGACAAAAAATTATTTTGAATTTGCAACCTGATGGAGGTCAGTATAGGTGGACTAATAGAACAAGTCCCACACACTGCTAGAAGGCCAAATATTTTTTCAGAGCTAGATGCAGAAAAAAATTATATTCAGTTTGCAACCTGATGGAGGTCTGTATAGATGGATTAATAGAACAAGTCCCACACACAGCTAGAAGCCCAAATATTTTTTCAGAGGTAGATGCAGATAAAAATTATTTGTAATTTGCAACCTGATGGAGGTCAGTATAGATGGACTAATAGAGAAAGTCCCACACACTGCTAGAAGGCCAAATATTTTTTCAGAGCTAGATGCAGATAAAAATTATATTCAATTTGCAACCTGATGGAGGTCAGTATAGATGGACTAATAGAGAAAGTCCCACACACTGCTAGAAGGCCAAATATTTTTTCAGAGCTAGATGCAGATAAAAATTATATTCAATTTGCAACCTGATGGAGGTCAGTATAGATGGACTAATAGAACAAGTCCCACACACAGCTAGAAGCCCAAATATTTTTTCAGAGGTACTGTAGATGCAGATAAAAATTATTTTTAATTTGCAACCTGATGGAGGTCAGTATAGATGGACTAATAGAGAAAGTCCCACACACTGCTAGAAGGCCAAATATTTTTTCAGAGCTAGATGCAGATAAAAATTATTTTTAATTTGCAACCTGATGGAGGTCAGTATAGATGGACTAATAGAGAAAGTCCCACACACTGCTAGAAGGCCAAATATTTTTTCAGAGCTAGATGCAGATAAAAATTATATTCAATTTGCAACCTGATGGAGGTCAGTATATATGGACTAATAGAACAAGTCCCACACACAGCTAGAAGCCCAAATATTTTTTCAGAGGTACTGTAGATGCAGTTAAAAATTATTTTTAATTTGCAACCTGATGGAGGTCAGTATAGATGGACTAATACAACAAGTCCCACACACAGCTAGAAGCCCAATATTTTTTCAGAGGTAGATGCAGATAAAAATTATTTTTAATTTGCAACCTGATGGAGGTCAGTATAGATGGACTAATACAACAAGTCCCACACACTGCTAGAAGCCCAATATTTTTTTAGAGGTAGATGCAGAAAAAAATATATTCAGTTTGCAACCTGATGGAGGTCAGTATAGATGGAGTAATAGAACAAGTCCCACACACAGCTAGAAGCCCAAATATTTTTTCAGAGGTAGATGTAGATAAAAATTATTTTTAATTTGCAACCTGATTGAGGTCAGTATAGATGGACTAATAGAGAAAGTCCCACACACTGCTAGAAGGCCAAATATTTTTTCAGAGCTAGATGCAGATAAAAATTATATTCAATTTGCAACCTGATGGAGGTCAGTATAGATGGACTAATAGAGAAAGTCCCACACACTGCTAGAAGGCCAAATATTTTTTCAGAGCTAGATGCAGATAAAAATTATATTCAATTTGCAACCTGATGGAGGTCAGTATAGATGGACTAATAGAACAAGTCCCACACACAGCTAGAAGCCCAAATATTTTTTCAGAGGTACTGTAGATGCAGATAAAAATTATTTTTAATTTGCAACCTGATGGAGGTCAGTATAGATGGACTAATAGAGAAAGTCCCACACACTGCTAGAAGGCCAAATATTTTTTCAGAGCTAGATGCAGATAAAAATTATTTTTAATTTGCAACCTGATGGAGGTCAGTATAGATGGACTAATAGAGAAAGTCCCACACACTGCTAGAAGGCCAAATATTTTTTCAGAGCTAGATGCAGATAAAAATTATATTCAATTTGCAACCTGATGGAGGTCAGTATAGATGGACTAATAGAACAAGTCCCACACACAGCTAGAAGCCCAAATATTTTTTCAGAGGTATTGTAGATGCAGATAAAAATTATTTTTCATTTGCAACCTGATGGAGGTCAGTATAGATGGACTAATACAACAAGTCCCACACACAGCTAGAAGCCCAATATTTTTTCAGAGGTAGATGCAGAAAAAAATATATTCAGTTTGCAACCTGATGGAGGTCAGTATAGATGGACTAATACAACAAGTCCCACACACAGCTAGAAGCCCAATATTTTTTCAGAGCTAGATGCAGAAAAAAATTATATTCAATTTGCAACCTGATGGAGGTCAGTATAGATGGACTAATAGAATGATGCTATGCCCAAAAGATTTTACTTCACTAGGTGCAGTAAAAAAATTGGTATTCTATACATAGGTGGTATATCTTGCAACACAGATAGGCTACTCCACTGACTAACACACTCTGCAATAGGCCAAAAAGGATTAGCTTTGCTAGATTCAGCCAAATGCTGTGAAAAAAACTTGCACAGCACTGGCACAGACCTGCCTGGCAAAAACTGATAGGAACAGATGTAACTAGTCCTGAAAAGGACTCCAATTACAATTAGTCTTTACTCCCACAATCTATCTATTTAAGAGCACAGACCTGCCTGATAAAAGTCGTAGGAAATGCTGTAACCTAGTCCTTAAAAGGACTGCAATCACAACTATTCCCTACTCCCAAGCTATCTGTAGATTTGTGCGAAAATTGGCTTGAAATTAACAAGGTATAGCACACACAGCAACAGCGGTGCCGTCTAACACGCAGCTGCAGCAGTGAGAAAATGGTGGCGACGGGGAAAATGGCTTGGTCTTATAGGGCAAGGACATGTGACATACACTGCCAATGACACATGCCCTTGCTTGTGTGAAAAAAAGCACTTCGCTCCGTGTGTGCGCTGCTGATAGGCTGACAGATTGCACCTCCCCACTGTAAATGCGGGAACGAGAAAAAAAAATGGAGATCTTCATTGTTCCTGCAGAGATCCATCCCCTGCCCCTCCCCCCACCCCGCTGTACACTCAAACTGCGTATTAACATTAATTTTCATCATTACTGAGAAAAAATCCAGTTATGATTTTGGTGCACGAACAGTTATCGAACATAACCTCGAACAGCCGAATTTTTCTCAAATTGTTCGTGTTTGCCGAACGGCTCGAACACCGCCCAAAACAGCTCGAATTTGAGATTGGCGAACAGTTCGAGTAGAACAACGCTCATCTCTAACTAGGACGTCAGCAGGAGGAAAATTACTATGTATAGGCTGGAAGGTTGTGTGATCTGTTCTTCTGTGACCCTGACAGTTATTTACATTTTTTTTATTTTTTTGGGGGGGGGGGCCAATTTGAACTTCTGCTATGGGGCCCCATGAATCCTATGTACGCCCCTGAGGTCAGGTATTTAAAACTCTGTTTTCTCCATCACATGGATCACATATACGCTGTCAGAAAATACTGCCATTTCTGGCCTCCATTAAAAATTTCTTTCAGTGTGTCAGTGAAGCAATTCACAGCAGTTTGCTGTTCAAACTACTTACCTACAGGCCAGCTATTTGAAACTCTGTTTTCTCCATCACACGGATCACATATAAGTTCGCTCCAAACTCAGTCATTTGTAGTGAGCGTGGAAGATACTGTCCTCCACTTAAAATGGGCAAGGCAATTTGCAAGGGACGGAGAACTGTACGTGATATTAATGGTGCATGCGGAGGCTGAGGACAAGGCCGTGGGCAAGCTGAAATTGTGCCACAACAAACACCCACATCTGTCCTTCCTGTCCCAATTTCTAGGGGACCGCAGCACACCTATATTGAACCCAGAGCAGTGTCAAAAGGTTGTTGGTTGGATAGCAGATAATGCTTCCAGTTACTTAGCCACCACCACCACCCTGTCTTCCACACGGTCAAGTCTCAGGAGCCTTGAGTCTGGACTGCATATTCCTCACCCTCATCCTCCTTCCTTCCACCATGCCGAGTACCCAGAGACAACTGTTCCCACACTTGGACACTCTGAAGAGCTGTTCACTTTTCCATTTATAGATACGGGACTCTCGTCCGGTCCACTTGAAGCAGGGAGGGCAAGAGGAGATCACGTGTAGCGATACCCAAATATTTGAGCAGCCACGGTCACACGAAGGCCATGGTGGGAAAGTGTCCCAAGAGATGGACGATGATGAGACACAATTGCCAGAAAGTCAGGAGGAGGACCAGGGTGCGGAAGTGGAAGACGAGGTGGTGGATGATATAGTAACTGACCCAACCTGGCAGGAGGACATGCAGAGCGAGGACAGCAGCACACAGGGGGAGGGAGGCAGAGCACCCCAACAGACAGGAAGAAGCAGTGTGGTGGCCACAGACAGAAGGCAGGCAACCATTTCCCGTAACACCAACACGAAGAAAGTTGCCAGTACAACTGTTAGGTCTTCTGGAGTCTGGTTGTTTTTTAAAGACTCTGCCGATAACCCCAAAAAGGCTATTTGCACCACCTGCCAGGCCAGCATCAGCAGGTGTGGCAAAACGACCAGCCTGACCACCACCAGCATGATCAGGCACATGGCAGAAAAGCAACCGACTTTGTGGGCCGAACCCCAGGGTCCAGGAACAGCTTCTTTCGCTGTTGTGCATGCAAGCCAATACCCTGTCCATGGTGCATGCGATGATGTCTAGTGCCCTGCACCTGTCGTTGCATACTCTCAAGTAGCAGCATCAGGAAGCAAGTCCATGTCCTTGTCCCAGCGCAGCGTTCAGTTTTCCATACCCCAGCCCTTGGAACGCAAGCGCAAATATGCAGCCAACGCCCCACAGGCCACACTACTAAATTCTTACATTTTACGATTGCTTGCGCTCGAAATGTTGCCCTTTAGGCTCATGGAGACGGAAGCATTCCACAACCTGATAACGGCGGCCGTCCCTCGGTACTCGGTCCCCAGCAGCCACTATTTCTCCCGGTATGCCATCCCCGCATTACACAAGCACGTGTCCCAAAACATTAGCCGTGCCCTCAACAACGCAGTTACCGGGAAAGTCCAACTAACCACGGACACATGGACAAGTGCTTGTGGGCAGGGATGGTACATCTCGTTGACGGCACACTGGGTTAACATAGTGGAAGCCGGGACCCAGTCGGACCTTGGGACGAAACACGTCCTCCCGACACCAAGGATTGCGGGCCCTAGGTTAATCAGGGTTTCCCCCATGGTCTACTGCTCCTGCACCTCATCCTCCTCAGCCTCCTCCTCCTCTTCAGCCTCCATCTTCGAAATGACCACATCAGTCACAAGCTGGAAGCACTGCAGCACTGCCTCGGCCAAGGCAACAGGCTGTGCTGAAGCTAATATGCTTAGGTGACAAACCGCACAATGCTGAAGAGTTGTGGACAGCTCTGAAAGAGCAGGCAGATCTGTGGCTCACACCACTGAACCTACAGGCAGGCATGGTCGTGTATGACAATGGCCGGAACCTGGTGGTGGCTCTGAGGCGAGGCGAGCTCACACATGTACCATGCCTGGCCCATGTGCTTAACCTTGTGGTTCAGTGGATTCTCAAATCCTACCTGGAGCTGCCAGATCTGCTTGTTAAAGTACGCCGCCTGTGTGCCCATTTTAGAAAGTCAGCTACAGCTTCCACCAATCATTCCGTGTTTCAGCAGCGTTTGCAGCTTCCGGCTCACAGAGTGTGATGTCCTAACGTGTTGGAAATCTACACTGCAGATGTTGGAAAGGATTTGTGAGCAGAAGAGGGCAGTAGTTGAGTACCAGCATCAACAAGGCCGTCGCTATTCAGTTCAGACTCCACACATAAGACCTCAGGAGTGGACATGGATGTCAGACATATGTACCATCCTCCAAAACTTTGAGGACTCCACCAAGATGGTGAGCGGCGATGACGCCATAATTAGCGTCACCATCCCGCTTCTCTGTCTTCTGAAATGCTCTCTGCTCACAATCAAAGACGATGCATTGCAGGCGGAGCACAATGAGATGGAGCATGGAACCATACAGGGTAATTACACACAGCCAAGCCTCATCTCATCCCAACGTGGATTGGGTGACAATGAGGAACAGGAGGAGGAGGAGGAGGAAGGACAGGAGCTAGTTTCAAGCACTATAGATGATACTACCTGCACAGCTGTCATACCGTCTGTTCACCGTGGATGGCCAGAGGACAGAGAGGAAGAGGAGGAGAGCATGGTCAGTCATCCTCTTGGTGAGGACACGGAAGTCTTGCCTGTTAGTAGTCTGGCACGCATGGCTGAGTTTATGTTAAGCTGCCTTTCCCATGGCCTTCACGTTCTCAAAATTTTTGGTGACAGTCATTACTGGTTGATGACACTTCTAGACCCACGCTACAAGGAGAACTTTATATCTCTTATTCTTGAGGCGGACAGGTCTACAAAAATGGGGCTGTACCAGAAGGCCCTTGCTGCGGAACTATTAAAAAAATTCCCAGCTGAAAACGCTGGCGGCAAAGGGCACACTTCGTTGAACAACCAAGGAGTACAGGTGAGAGAGACACAACTTCAATCCATCAGAGGCAGGGGAACACTGTCAAAGTTCTGGGAGAGTTTTCTCAGACCCTACTATCACACAGGCCCTGAAGGGCGGTGTACTCTCATAAGGAGTGCAAAGTTTTGGAAGATGCTGAGGGAGCACCTTGTGGACCATACCAACATCCTCCGTGATTCCTCTGTGCCTTATAATTAGTGGGTATCCAAGCTGGATATGTGGAATGAACTGGCTATCTATGCCTTGGAGGTCCTGGCCTGCCCTGCTGCCAGCGTTTCATCAGAGCGGGTTTTTAGTGCCGCTGGTGGAATTATAACTGATAAGCGCATCCGCCTGTCAACTGAAAATACTGACAGGCTGACTCTTATAAAAATGAACAAGGGCTGGATTGGGCCAGACTTCTCAACACCACCGAATGATAGCAGAGTAGCATAAACTCAAATCCAGTGTCTTTTCTTGGGAGGTATATTCCCATGCACCTTTTCACACCCACACATGGTTATACGCTTCCTGATTTTGGCTATTTGCTCTTGTCCTCCTCCTTCTCCTCATCCTCCACCACCATACCACCAGGGTGATTCTGGTACGAGATGCAACACCCACATAATTTTTTTAAAGTGTATTTATGATGCCCGTAAAATTTTTTTTAAAGTATGTTCATGTATACCTCCCAGGGGTAAATGTTTGTCAGCCTATACACTTGTGCATGGGCATTACAAGTATAGGAGTCATGCTCCTTTCTAATGGGAACATTTTTTTATGAGGCCCTCCTCCACGTCTCTTCCAAGGAGCATTGAAGTGCCTCCAAATTTTTGGCAGCCCTTGCATTTACTGCATAGGCCAACACTATGGGAGACTGTCTCCTTTCTAATCGGAATTTGTCATTACTGTGGCCCTGCTCTATGTGTCTTTAAATTTTTAGTGGGGTTTTTCTAAAATTGGTCAGCCGTTGGACTCACTGTGACTCGCCCCCTGGGCCGTGGGGCACTTGAAACCGGGCTTCAGGGCAATACTGGGAGTAGTGGTGGCGACCCGGTTCCGTGGCTCAGGGTGGTCAGACCAGTGGTAGTCTACGATGTGCTGTAGGTAATGTCCAACTACGCCACCCGTGGATTGCGGTCAGGGCTAACCGCCGCTGCAGTGCAGACCGCTGGGGCTGATATAAATGTACAGCACTGAATAGTTCAACTCCCCACGGGAGGAGTATGGCCCCAGGGCAGTATATATATAATGGGTGATGGAGGGGATGATTCCGACCGCGATAGCCAGGAAACGGAGGCCTCTTAAACAGTTCAGGGTCTTTATTAGAACAGGTAAAATGACCCAGAAACAGGCCCGGCTATGAGGGTGCCTTGATGTCTGAGAACAAGTGATAAGCTGGCCCTGGTCAGGGTGAGGGTGTAGGCCTACCGTGCTCTCTGTGCTCCTTCTGGCTATTTCCCTCCTTGTAGTGTAACAGCCCACGTTCCCGAGCTCACCGTGTCCTCTCGCCCGTATGGCTTGCAACTTGGGTCCCTTTCTACTCCCGGTCTGGTACGGCTTTGCTGGTCCCTTCTGCTGTGGCGGAGCCTCCGGGCTTCTTAGGCCAAGGAAAATACAGTCCCCTGCGGACTGGTTATGTGCTGTAGGACTTGGAATCCTCCCAGCCTCAGACACCAAAGTCTGGTAGATTAGTTTCTTTGTCTGCCAGGACAGGCTCACTTCGCCTCTTTGCCCGGCTCGTGGCTCTCCTACTGCCACACGTCCTCTTAGGTTGCAACACAACTGTCTGTCCCTGCTCTGGGACACCTCTCAATCCAGAGACAGGCTGTCCAGTTCTCTCCAACCCTGCCCCCAGCTCCAGCTTTTATAGGGGCAGCCTGCTTCCCCTACTGGTCTGGGACAGGAGGTGTTGCATGCTAATGGTCCTTGACTAGAGGACCTCCCCCTTGCTCTCAGACACCGCTTTATTATATTTGTGGCATCCAGGCCAGGGTGACACAACTGCATACCTTATAACTGTATAGCAGACTCTCTCCTTTCTAATGGGAATTTGTCGCTACTCTGGCCCTGCTCTATGTGTCTTTAAATTCTTAGTGGGGTCTTTCCTAAAAGTGGTCAGCCGCTGGACTCATTGCATACCTTATAACTGTACAGCAGACTCTCTCCTTTCTAATGGAATTTGTCATTACTGTGGCCCTGCTCTATGTGTCTTTAAATTCTTAGTGGGGTTTTTCCTAAATTTGGTCAGCCATTGGATTCACTGCATACCCTATAACTGTATAGCAGACTCTCTCCTTTCTAATGGGAACATGTCGTACCTTGTTACTGTGGCCCTGCTCTATGTGTCTTTAAATTCTTAGTGGGGTTTTTCCTAAAATTGTTAGTTCGTTCGACTCACTGCGTACCCTATAACTGTATAGCAGACTCTCTCCTTTCTAATGGGAACATGTCGTACCTTTTTACTGTGGCCCTGCTCTATGTGTCTTTAAATTCTTCATGGCGTTTTTCCTAAATTTGTTCAGCCGTTGGACTCACTGCATACCCTATAACTGTATAGCAGACTCTCTCTTTTCTAATTGGAATTTGTCGTTACTGTGGCCCTGTTCTATGTGTCTTTAAATTCTTAGTGGGGTTTTTCCTAAATTTGGTCAACCATTGGACTCACTGCGTACCCTATAACAGTATAGCAGACTCTCTCCTTTCTAATGGGAACATGTCGTACCTGGTTACTGTGGCCCTGCTCTATGTATCTTTCAATTCTTAGTGGGGTTTTTCCTAAATTTGGTCAGTCGTTGGACTCACTGCATACCCTATAACTGTATAACAGACTCTCTCTTTTCTAATTGGAATTTGTCGTTACTGTGGCCCTGTTCTATGTGTCTTTAAATTCTTAGAGGGGTTTTTCCTAAATTTGGTCAACCGTTGGACTCACTGCATACCCTATAACTGTATAGCAGACTCTCTCCTTTCTTATGGGAACATGTCGTACCTGGTTACTGTGGCCCTGCTCTATGTATCTTTAAATTATTAGTGGGGTTTTTCCTAAAATTAGTCATCCGTTGGACTCATTGCATACCCTATAACTGTATAGCAGACTCTCTCCTTTTTAATGGGAATTTGCCGCTACTCTGGCCCTGCTCTATGTGTCTTTAAATTCTTAGTGGGGTCTTTCCTAAAATTGGTCAGCCGCTGGACTCATTGCATACCTTATAACTGTACAGAAGACTCTCTCCTTTCTAATGGGAATTTGTCATTACTGTGGCCCTGCTCTATGTGTCTTTAAATTCTTAGTGGGGTTTTTCCTAAATTTGGTCAGCCATTGGATTCACTGCATAACCTATAACTGTATAGCAGACTCTGTCCTTTCTAATGGGAATTTGGCGTTCCTGTGGTCCTGCTCTATGTGTCTTTAAATTCTTAGTGGGGTTTTTCCTAAAATTGTTCAGCCGTTGGACTCACTGCGTACCCTATAACTGTATAGCAGACTCTCTCCTTTCTAATGGGACCTTGTCGTACCTTTTTACTGTGGCCCTGCTCTATGTGTCTTTAAATTCTTCATGGCATTTTTCCTAGATTTGTTCAGCCGTTGGACTCACTACATACCCTATAACTGTATAGCAGACCCCCTCCTTTCTAATGGGAACATGTCGTACTTGTTACTGTGGCGCTGCTCTATATGTCTTTAAATTCTTAGTGGGGTTTTTCCTAAAATTGGTCAGCCGTTGGACTCACTGCATACCCTATAACTCTATAGCAGACCCTCTCCTTTCTAATGGGAACATGTCGTACATGTTACTGTGGCCCTGCTCTATGTGTCTTTAAATTCTTAGTGGGGTTTTTCCTAAAATTGGTCAGCCGTTGGACTCATTGCATACCCGATAACTGTTTAGCAGACTCTTTCCTTTCTAATGGGAATTTGTCGTTACTCTGGCCCTGCTCTATGTGTCTTTAAATTGTTTGTGGGGTTTTTCCTAACTTTGGTCAGTCGCTGGACTTGCTGCATACCCTATAACTTTATAGCAGACTCTCTCCTTTCTAATGGGAACATGTCGTACCTTGTTACTGTGGCCCTGCTCTATGTGTCTTTAAATTCTTAGTGTGGTTTTTCCTAAAACTGGTCAGCCGTTGGACTCACTGCATACTCTATAACTGTACAGCCAACTCTCTCCTTTCTAATGGGAACATGTCATACCTTGTTATTGTGGCCATGCTCTATGTGTCTTTAAATTCTTAGTAGGGTTTTCCCTAAAATTGTTCAGCCGTTGGACTCACTGCATACCCTATAACTTTATAGCAGACCCCCTCATTTCTAATGGGACCTTGTTGTACCTTTTTACTGTGGCCCTGCTCTATGTGTCTTTAAATTCTTCATGGCATTTTTCCTAGATTTGTTCAGCCGTTGGACTCACTACATACCCTATAACTGTATAGCAGACCCCCTCCTTTCTAATGGGAACATGTCGTACTTGTTACTGTGGCGCTGCTCTATATGTCTTTAAATTCTTAGTGGGGTTTTTCCTAAAATTGGTCAGCCGTTGGACTCACTGCATACCCTATAACTCTATAGCAGACCCTCTCCTTTCTAATGGGAACATGTCGTACATGTTACTGTGGCCCTGCTCTATGTGTCTTTAAATTCTTAGTGGGGTTTTTCCTAAAATTGGTCAGCCGTTGGACTCATTGCATACCCGATAACTGTTTAGCAGACTCTTTCCTTTCTAATGGGAATTTGTCGTTACTCTGGCCCTGCTCTATGTGTCTTTAAATTGTTTGTGGGGTTTTTCCTAACTTTGGTCAGTCGCTGGACTTGCTGCATACCCTATAACTTTATAGCAGACTCTCTCCTTTCTAATGGGAACATGTCGTACCTTGTTACTGTGGCCCTGCTCTATGTGTCTTTAAATTCTTAGTGTGGTTTTTCCTAAAACTGGTCAGCCGTTGGACTCACTGCATACTCTATAACTGTACAGCCAACTCTCTCCTTTCTAATGGGAACATGTCATACCTTGTTATTGTGGCCATGCTCTATGTGTCTTTAAATTCTTAGTAGGGTTTTCCCTAAAATTGTTCAGCCGTTGGACTCACTGCATACCCTATAACTTTATAGCAGACCCCCTCATTTCTAATGGGAACATGTCGTACTTGTTACTGTGGCCCTACTCTGTGTGTCTTTAAATTCTTAGTGGGGTTTTTCCTAAAATTGGTCAGCCGTTGGACTCACTGCATACCCTATAACTGTATAGCAGACCCTCTCCTTTCTAATGGGAACATGTCGTACTTGTTACTGTGGCCCTGCTCTATGTGTCTTTAAATTCTTAGTGGCGTTTTTTCTAAATTTAGTCAGCCGTTGGACTCACTGCATACCCTCTAACTGTATAGCAGACTCTCTCCTTTCTAATGGGAACATGTCGTACCTTGTTATTGTTGCCCTGCTCTATGTGTCTTTAAATTCTTAGTGGGGTTTTTCCTAAAATTGGTCAGCCGTTGGACTCACTGCATACCCGATAACTGTATAGCAGACTCTCTCCTTTCTAATGGGAATTTGTCATTACTGTGGCCCTGCTCTATGTGTCTTTAAATTCTCAGTGTTTTTTTTTCAAAATTTTGGCAGCCCTTGCAGTCACAGTATGGGCATTACCACTATAGGAGACTCGCTCCTTTATAATGGAAACATTTTTTTTCTGAGACCCTCCTCTATGTCTCTTCAAAGGGGTATTGGGTTGTGTTCAAATTTTTGGCAGCCCCTGCAGTCACTGGATATAATAAAACTTGTTAATAATAGGAACAACAAAGCATAGCCGGCTGATGGCTCTCTAACAATAGCAAGGGCCGAGTGCTGGCCTTTTAAGTATAGTAAGGGCCGTCTGATAGCCCTATAAATATAGGCTTTATGACTTTCAGAGTCCCTCCATCATAAATAAAACAGGATGTGTCTGATGATGTGTCACACATCACATTGTCAGATAAGGTTGTAAAATGTTAAAATTACTTTTCCCGGTGAATGCATTTGTCTTAAAAAATAACATAAAAAAAACAAAACAATAGGATCTTTCTTTAGTATAAAAAACAGCATCACCAATTTAACCTCAATGTAATCACATTGTTCAGCTCCTGCACCTCCTCCTCCATCTCCGAAATGACCACATCAGTCACAAGCTGACAGCACTGCAGCACTGCCTTGGCCAACCAGCAACAGGCTTTGCTGAAGATAACATGCTTAATGCTTAATTGACAAACCGCTCAGTGCTGCAGAGTTGTTGAAAGCTGTAACACAGCTGCCTGATCTGTGGCTCTCACCGCTGAACATACAGCCAGGCATGGTCATGTGTGACAATGGGCGGAACCTGGTGACGGAGAAATGACACCCAGAGTAGCTACGGTTTCCCTCTATGCCAGCCCTTTCACCGAGCTAAATACAACTCTCATCAAAAAAAGCTGTGGACTGGCTCCGCACCGTCCCTGGCCACATTCATCTGTCCACGTGTATGTGATTAGGCGGTCCTTCCCAATAAGTGCACTGGGGAGGGCATGGGTAATGCTGTGGAACCAGTGCTTGTTGAAAGCGGAGACGAAACCGAGAGAAACAGTGGCGGCTGGGGACCGAGTATGGACACCCGGCCGCCGCCGGCATGAGGTTGTGAAAAGCTTCCGCCTCCACGAGCCTAAAAGGCCATATTTCAAGTGCAAGCAGCTGCCCAGAAATCTTGTAGTTTAGTGTTGCGGCCTGTGGGTGGGTGGGTGTTTGGCTGGCTGCATACTTGCGCTTGCATTCCAAGTAACAGAAAACTAAGCAGATGGTGGCCTCTATCATCATCATGGCCTCACCTCGGCACTATGAACTCTCCTGAAGGAGACGCCAGGGTCCACTGGAGGAGTCTCCGGTTCTCTGGTGGGTCAGTCCATCCCTGCAAGAAGCAGCCCTGGCTAAAAAAAAGTGTGGGGGAAGGTTCCCGGACACTCTATGGCTGCTTTTTTAATGTGGATCGGATATGCTTATTAGTGTTGAGCCACCCCCGTAGTGTTCGAGTTCGGTTCGGTTCATCGAACACCCGTGTGTTCGCCGAACTGTTCGTCGAACTGTTCGTCGAACACCTTCGAACACCGTTAAAACCAATGGCAGGCAAACAAAAACACATAGAAACACATAGAAAACACCTTCAAAGGTGTCCAAAAGCTGACAAACTGCTCAGAAGACATAACTAACACATGGAAAAGTGACAAGTACATATAGTCATGTGAAAACAAAGAGGTGGAGGAGTAAAAGGAGGGGGAGACACAGATATAGGCATGTCATGCCCTTCTAAAATCCAAAAAGTGAGAAGCCGACACGGCCAGTTCGCTCCTGCCCGTGCCACCTCCGTGTCGCCGGGTTTGTGCCAGAGCCGCGGTGAACCCTGACGGCCAGCCCCCCTCTCCCAATACTGGTGCCTGTCCGCTGGTGGGTCGAGCGAGCCCCCCTGTGGTGGAGGCAGCTCTAAGCTTTTTAATTTAAATTGTCTCTCTAATTTGAATGAATACACTTTAAATCCATTTACAAGGATCTATTGGAGGGCAAGTCTCATGCCAGCAGCCGCGGTAATTCCAGCTCCAGTAGCGTCCACTAAAGCTGCTGCAGTTAAAAAGCTTTTATAAGGATCGAGCTCGGCTGTCCACCGCAAGGCATCCTACTGCCAGTCCCAGCCCCTATGCCTTGGGGTGCCTCCTGATGCTCTTCACTAAGTATCCCATGGTCCCGAAGCATTTCCTTTGAAAAAATTAAGTGTCTAAACTACAGGTGGTGCAGCTTGCTTAACAGCCGGGATAATCCGCTCACTAGCAGACACTGCTACTAGGCACAAAGTATTTCCTGGGCTAGATGCAGTTAAAAATTTGTAATTAGATACTCTCGTTGGATGCTGAGAAAGCATTCCATAGAGTCTCCTGGCACGCCATATATGATTCTCTTAAAAAGCTTGGGGTAGGGGTCTAGGGGACCCTTTTATAGCCAAAATCACAGCCCTGTATCGCAATACGTCACCTAGGCTGAAGATAAATGGAACTGTAGCACCCTGAGGGCTCGGTTGCTACAGACGTATTGCACCTCACCCAGAGGTGTGATATCTCACTCTCAGGTAAGGATGGAGTGTGGATCAGGACCCGACACCTGCATGCATTACACCACATTGCCGTGGGGCAGGGCGACCAATATGCCCCTGAGATGGGCACGACAGTCCCTGTCCCTGGCTGGAGTGGGGGGAGGGAACACTGAGGAAGTGGAACCCTGTAGTGCAGGAGCAGGTAGGAAGCAGTTCCTGGGTGCATTGAGAAGGGAGTATAGAAGGTGGGCACCATCTTAGTTCAGTGCAGAGAAGTCTGAGCAGAAGTGGCAGGGAGCAGGGGCTCTGCATGAGCTCTGCTCCGGAGGCGGGCCTAGTAACAGAGGCCCAGGCCTGGAAGAGGGAGAAGGAAGGAAGAGGAGCGGAGAAGGCTCCAGGAACGAGGAATGAAGGGATCCCAGGGGTGCGGACGGGCGAGTCGCCACCGCACGCCCGAATCCACCTGCGTGGAGGGGTCAGGCCAAAGGGGGAGACCGGTCCCCGAACTAGTGGAGGCAGGAAACGACCCTCAGCTAGAAACCGGAGGCTCTGACATTTTATGTGGCGCAGCCCCTCGCTACACCCGCTAGGAAGGCACCACATAGGGTCAGGGAAACTGGCGCCAAGTTTACCAAGAGGAGGCCCGAGGCAGCCGGACAGAAGTGTTGGTAAGAAAGGCCAGACAAAGGACACACAAAGGGGGTCCTGTGAAGTGCTCCAAAGTTATCTGGGAGTTGTCTGAGCCCCTCACCTGGTGAGCACAGTACGACGTGGGCAGCCGTTACCTGCAGACGTGGTCTGGATAATAAGAACTGTGAGTAAAGGCCCTGAACTGCATCACTGACTCCGTGTCGTTACTGCTGCTGCCCTGCACCATCACCCCCATCCTCCGCATACACTGCCCTGAGGCTATACTCCTCCCGTGGGGAGTTATGCTACGCTCTGCTGCACCCACAACACCAGCCTCAGTGGTCTGCCCTGTAGCAGCGGTTCACTCTGACCGCAATCCACGGGTGGCGTAGTCGGACATTTAAACATGAAAACCACATAAATAGTTCCGCCACTGGTTTGACCGCCCTGAGCCACGGAACCGGGTCGCCGCCACGAAGACTACAACCACCAGCATCCACCAAAAAGGGTCCGGCTCCGGGTGTCCCAAGGCCCAGGGGGTGCGTCAGAACATTTTCATCACCTTTCACAATCACCAATGGGACAAGGCAGTGATGTCCTCTGTCCCCTCTCTTATACATCCTAGTGACGGAGCACCTGCTCTCATCAATTCGCCATAACCCCAATATTAGGTGGATTGAGGTGGGAGGCACCGAGTACAAGTGCTCTCTATTTGCTGATGATGTCCTAGTATATATCACTCAATCACATATATCCATCCATGCTGTTATGGCTGAAATAGATCACTTTGTTACATGGTAAAATTTTAAAATCAATGCAGCGAAGTCTGAGGCCCTCGATGTCTCCCTCCCCAAATCCATATAGGATTCCATCCAGTCCAACTTTCCCTTTGCCTGGCCCTCACAGGGTATCAAATACTTAGGAATTCCTATTCATAGAGACCTCTCCCATCTATGTTATCTTAATTTTGGGCCCTTTATTGAACAACTCCATACAGACCACGGTTGGCAAGTTAGAACTGTAAGATTCACTACGTGAACCACTGGTGTTTTGTGGAAAAGCACATGTACACTGCGTTCCAAATTATTATACAAAAAGTGTTTAGGAGTGATAAGGGAAGAATTTGTTTGTTTGTCAGTTAAACTCATTGATGGTGATGTGTGTCAGGGCTCTTTATATCACTGTAAGCAATTGCAGACACCTGTGCTAATTAGTTTGGCAGGTGTGTCCAATGAAAGGCAAGACTACTTAAGAAGGCTCTCTCACATTATTAAGCAGCCTACATTTTCTGCCAAAATGGGAAAGAAAAAGGATGTGTCGGCTGCTGAGAAGCAACAAATTGTGGAGTGTTTAGGTCAAGGCATGACTACAATCAACATTGTGCGATGATCAGGATGAAGTGTCTTGGCAATCAAGAAGTATGTAGCTGATTCACAGTACACACGTGTGCGTGCTGATAAGGACAAATTGAGGACTCTTTCCTACAGGCAATTACGTCAGGTTGAAAGAGCAGCGGCAAAAAAGCCTTGTCATAGCAGCAGACAAGTTTTTGAAGCTGCTTGTGCCTCCAACGTCCCCCGAACAACAAGATGCAGGGTCCTTCAGAGGTTTGCAGCTGTGCATGCGCCATCCTGTCGACCTCCTCTATCCACTTCACACAAGCAGAAACGGCTCCAGTGGGCCAAACATTACATGAAGACTGATTTCAAAACTGTTTTGTTCACGGATGAGTGCCGTGCAGCGCTCGATGGTCCAGATGGATGGAGTGGAGGATGGCTGGTTGATGGACACCCCACGCAAACACGGCTACAGCGCCAACAAGGAGGAGGTGGAGTAATGTTTTGGGCTGGAATCATGGGGAGAGAGATTGTCGGCCCCTTTAGGATCCCTGAAGGCGCTAAAGATGAACTCCATAATGTATGTGGATTTTCTCAAACAGCACTTCCTGCCATGGTTCAAGAAGAAGAACCGTGTATTTCACAGCAAGATCATTTTTCTGCATGATAATGCACCATCTCATGCTGCACATAAAACATCTGCATCTCTTCTTGATATGGGCATAAAAGGGGACAAACTTATGGTGTGACCCCCATGCTCCCCTGACCTCTACCCCATTCAGAACCTTTGGAGCATCATTAAAAGGAGTGTCTATGATGGCGGGAGGCAGTTCACATCTAAGCAACAGCTCTGGGAGGGTATTCTGTCCTCATGCAAAACAATTGAAGCAGAAACCATCCAAAACCTGACAAATTCAATGGACGAGAGAGTTCAGAAGCTCCTTTCGAACAAGGGGTCCTATGTGAAAATGTAACATCACCTAGAATAAAGTTTTGAGTTGAAAACTGTTTGATTTCAGTTTCTAACAACCTGCTAATGCTTATAATTTCAAAAATGACCATTTTTTTGGTCTTTATTAAAATGAAAAGGTTGATCGAAAAGTTTGGGGGATCTAAGAGTGTGGTAACCCAGTAGTCATGATTACTTCGAATTCTGACAATATGAGGGTCATGCTGCAGGTAGTGCAGCAAGAAGGCACTTATGTGCCTTGCGCATCTCGGAGCCCCAAAATTATTTTCCGGGCTAGATGCAGCTAAAAATTATTTTTAATTTTAAATCTGGTGAAGCTTTAGTATAGATGGCCTAATAGGATCAGTGCTGCACACTGCTACAAAGCCCAAATTATTTTCCAGTCAAGATACAGATAAACATGATTAGTAATTTGAAAGCTTAAAACGGTTGGTAGGGTGATTTTAACCAATCATCAAGCTTTTACTCTCCCCAGGATGACACAGGGGTAGAAAAGTCATTTCGGATCCATGATTTGTTCATCTTTATGAACGTGAGTCTGTCTACATTATCAGTGGAGAGCCGCGTGCGCTTATCTGTCAGCACACCACCAGCAGCGCTGAACACACGTTCAGACAGAACGCTGGCTGCGGGGCATGACAAGATCTCCAAGGCGTAAGTGGCTAGCTCCGGCCATTTATCCAGATTGGAAGCCCAAAAAGAGCAAGGGTCCAGTGACACAGTCGTGGCTTCAATGTTTACTTGGAGACACTCCTGTACCATCGTCTCTAGGCGTTGACTATGTGTCAGACTTCTTGTCTCCTGTGGCCTTGCAAAGGATGGGCTAAAAAAGTGGTGAAATGATTCCGCAAAATTGATGTTACCAGCAGATACTGTGGTTCTGTTACGGTTTGAGTGCTGAACACTTGACGGTCCCACGGTTGGCAAGTTGGAACTGTGAGATTCACTACGTGCACCACTGGTATTTTGTGGAAAAGCACATGTAAGATTCTGCAACAGTCTCTGCTGATACTCCTGCATGCGTGCATCCCTTTCTATGGCAGGAATAATTTCTGCAAATTTACTTTTGTACCGGGGATCTAACAGTGTGGCAACCCAGTAGTCAGGATTATTTCTAATTCTCACAATTCGAGGGTCATGTTGCAGGTAGTGCAGCAAGAAGGCACTCATGTGTGTTGCGCATCCAGGAGCACCAAGTCCCTGTTGTGTTGGTGGCGAGGTAACAATCATGCTTCCTTCCTCTGTCCTCTCCCCCCAACCTCG
The DNA here is from genome assembly GCF_046119375.1 of Phyllobates terribilis. Lineage (NCBI taxonomy): Eukaryota > Metazoa > Chordata > Amphibia > Anura > Dendrobatidae > Phyllobates > Phyllobates terribilis. The sequence continues at coordinate 208,410,541 of NW_027362769.1, read as the reverse complement.
CACAACAGAAATGTGATCAAGGTCTCCCTCATCTGATGAGTCTTCCATCAGTTCGTCCTCCACTTCTTCCTGGGCTCCTGCACCTTCCTCGCTAGTTTGGCTGCTACCATGCGCCCTGGTAAAACCATCTCCCCCACCCTCACATGCCTGCCGCCTTGGTGCTGCCGACCGTCTGGACCTTGCAGATGTTAGCCCTTCCGCATACAACTCCTCCTCCTCTACTTCCTCCACCTCCTCTTGTGCCACCACCTGACTCCGAATTCTGTTTAACATGTGCTCCAGCATGTAAATCACCGGAATAGTCATGCTGATAATGGCATCGTCAGCACTAAACATCTTCGTCGCCATTTCAAAACTGTGCAGAAGGGTGCATAGGTCCCTGATCTGAGACCACTCCTCCAGCGTGATTTGCCCCACCTCTGAATCTCGTTGGCCCAGGCTATACGTCAGAACGTATTGCACCAGGGCTTGTCGGTGCTGCCACAGTCGCTGCAACATGTGCAGAGTTGAATTCCACCGGGTAGGCACATCGCATTTTAGCCGGTGAAGTGGCAGGCCCAACGACTTCTGTAGAGATGTAAGTCGCTGAGCTGCGGGATGCGAACGGCGGAAGTGAGCACACAGCGACCGTGCCCTCTGCAGAAGGCAATCTAGACTGGGATAGTGGGCTAAAAATTGCTGGACAACCAGGTTCAACACGTGAGCCATACAAGGCACGTGTGTGACATTGCCCCGGCGAAGGGCCGCACCCAGGTTTGCAGCATTGTCGCACACGGCCTTCCCTGGTTTCAGGTCCAGTGGAGACAACCATTCATGAAATTGGTTCTCCAGAGCTGACCACAACTCCTCAGCTGTGTGACTCACATTTCCCAGACATTTCAATGTAAAAACCGCCTGATGACGTTGAGCCCTACTGCCAGCATAGTAAGGAGGTGTGCAGGATCCCTTCTGTGCAGTTAGAAAGCTTGTGGCATGACCAGACAGGCTTTGGGTGCAGGTGGAAGACCGAGAGGAGGTTGAGGAGGCAGAAGCAGTGGAGGAACTTTGACATAAAGAAGATTGACGCACAACTCGTGGGGACGGCAAGACTTGGACAGCAGCCCCTTGTCCTGCTGTCACCATAGTTACCCAGTGCCCAGTCAGCGACATGTAACGCCCCTGTCCATGCCTACTCGTCCAAGTGTCTGTGGTGAAATGCACCCTGTCACACACAGAGTTTCTCAAAGAAGCGGTGATGTTGTGTGCGACATGCTGGTGGAGCGCAGGCACACCTTTCTTTGAGAAGTAGTGCCGACTGGGCATCTGGTACTGGTGCACTGCGACGGACATAAGGTCTCGAAAATCCTCTGTGTCCACCAGGCGGAAAGGCAGCATTTCTGTAGCCAAGAGCTTGCAGATGGTGAAATTCAACCTCTTAGCTTTCTCATGGCTAGGAGGAAATGGTCTTTTACTTGTCCACATCTGAGGGACCGAGGGCTGGCTATTGTGCTTAGACGGGGTTGATAAGGGTGTCCCCGGCAAACTGCCGGTCTGTGAGGAAGATGCAGGCGGACATGTTAGGTTGCCTTGATCCAAAGGTGGTGCTATCGATGTCGGACAGCGCTCAACACCAGCTGGTGTTACCACCTCCAAAGAAAATGATGACCTGCCAATCACGCTGGCTGTTGCGGGTAAAGAGGTGGCAGGTCTGCGCCCCAAAACAGGTGTGACTGCTGTCCCCCCAGTCACAGAGGATGAAGAGGCCGCGGATGCACAAGATATGGCGGTGATTGGCCCGGCCGGCTAGGCCGCATTGTAGCACACTGAGCTTCCCACTGCAACTTATGCTTCATGTCCATGTGCCGGTTCATGCATGAAGTACTCAAACTATGTATTTTTTGGCCTCTACTTAGCTTTTGCTGACAAATGTTACAGATAACACGAGTTGGGTCATCTTTATCGATCTGAAAAAATGCCCAGGCTATGCAAGGCTTAGCACCCATGCGACCTGAAGAGCCACCACGACTTGTGGTGAGAGGCAGAGTTGTGTTTGAGGATGCAGTTGTTGACGTGCTTCCAGTACTACGTCTCTGTCCAGGAAGGCGCAACCTGACCTCGTCGTCACTAGCATCTTCCTCCACCTCCTCTGCTGACCTCATCTCTTGGCTGACTGTGGGTTGACAGTAAGTGGGATCTCCGACCTCATCATCATCACCCTGTGCGTTATCACACCCGTCGTCCTCAGAGCCAACCTGTTCCTGCCCTGACAAAAAACTAAAGTTGTCGCTCCAATCAGGTATTTGAGTCTTATCATCGTCTTGTCTCATTGTCTCCACCAACAGGAGTTACAGTTTGGGAATGAGGGTCTACATTATGGTCAGAACCTTCTGCGTCTGGTCCTGGATCCGACTCATAAAGATTCTGGGCATCAGTGCAGATCATTTCCTCGTCTGGATTCACAGAAGCGCTGGAGTCGACCTCTGATTCCCAGGCTATAGTATGAGTAAACAGCTCTGCAGACTCAACCATCTGTTCTACCTCATACTCAGACGGGCAGCTGGAGATTTGGGAGCTGTGAGGAAGCAAGTGCGATTTGGGTGACACCTTTGAGGACTGGAGTATTTGTGATGTTGAAGTTGATGTGGAGGAGAGCCCACTTAAAGGAGCACTTGATATCCGTTGAAGCACCTGCTGTTTTTGTGCCTCATCTGGAATTTGTAGCGATTGGCGTGGCCGTAAGAAAGGGATCTTATCACATTGTCCGCTAAAAGAAGTAGACATTTTAGTTTGGCTGGAAGATGGTCTTTCTTCTGCAGATGTTACTGTTGCTTTAACACCTACCCCACGGACACAACCTTTTTTTCCCTTCCCAACACGCCTATTCCCCTTTCCACCAGCAGCAGGCCTTTTTCCACTCATTTTGGTGGTTAACTAATTCACAACTCTGGAGTTGTTTGCACAAAAAAACAATGGATGGTAACCGAGCAGAGCTGAGTGGCCAAACTGTGGTATTAGGCCAAAACAATTGGCTGGGTTAGATGCAGAAAAAAATTATTTTGAATTTGCAAGCTGATGGAGGTCAGTATAGATGGACTAATACAAATAGTCCCACACACAGCTAGAAGCCCAAATATTTTTTCAGAGGTACTGTAGATGCAGATAAAAATTATTTTTAATTTGCAACCTGATGGAGGTCAGTATAGATGGACTAATAGACCAAGTCCCACACACTGATAGAAGCCCAAATATTTTTTCAGAGCTAGATGCAGAAAAAAATTATTTTTAATTTGCAGCCTGATGGAGGTCAGTATAGATGGACTAATAGACCAAGTTCCACACACCGCTAGAAGCCCAACTATTTTTTCAGAGCTAGATGCAGAAAAAAATTATATTCAATTTGCAACCTGCTGGAGGTCAGTATAGAAGGACTAATAGAACAAGTCCCACACACTGCTAGAAGCCCAAATATTTTTTCAGAGCTAAATGAAGAAAAAAATTATTTTTAATTTGCAACCTGATGGAGGTCAGTATAGATGGACTAATAGACCAAGTCCCACACACTGCTAGAAGCCCAAATATTTTTTCAGAGCTAGATGCAGATAAAAATTATTTTTAATTTGCAACCTGATGGAGGTCAGTATAGATGGACTAATAGACCAAGTCCCACACACTGACAGAAGCCCAAATATTTTTTCAGAGCTAGATGCAGAAAAAAATTATTTTTAATTTGCAGCCTGATGGAGGTCAGTATAGATGGACTAATAGACCAAGTCCCACACACCGCTAGAAGCCCAACTATTTTTTCAGAGCTAGATGCAGAAAAAAATTATTTTTAATTTGCAACCTGATGGAGGTCAGTATAGATGGACTAATAGACCAAGTCCCACACACCGCTAGAAGCCCAAATATTTTTTCAGAGCTAGATGCAGAAAAAAAATATTTTTAATTTGCAACCTGATGGAGGTCAGTATAGATGGACTAATAGACCAAGTCCCACACACCGCTAGAAGCCCAAATATTTTTTCAGAGCTAGATGCAGAAAAAAATTATTTTTAATTTGCAACCTGATGGAGGTCAGTATAGATGGACTAATAGACCAAGTCCCACACACTGCTAGAAGCCCAAATATTTTTTCAGAGCTAGATGCAGAAAAAAATTATTTTTAATTTGCAACCTGATGGAGGTCAGTATAGATGGACTAATAGACCAAGTCCCACACACCGCTAAAAGCCCAAATATTTTTTCAGAGCTAGATGCAGAAAAAAATTATTTTTAATTTGCAACCTGATGGAGGTCAGTATAGATGGACTAATAGACCAAGTCCCACACACTGCTAGAAGCCCAAATATTTTTTCAGAGCTAGATGCAGAAAAAAATTATTTTTAATTTGCAACCTGATGGAGGTCAGTATAGATGGACTAATAGACCAAGTCCCACACACCGCTAGAAGCCCAACTATTTTTTCAGAGCTAGATGCAGAAAAAAATTATATTCAATTTGCAACCTGCTGGAGGTCAGTATAGAAGGACTAATAGAACAAGTCCCACACACTGCTAGAAGCCAAAATATTTTTTCAGAGCTAAATGAAGAAAAAAATTATTTTTAATTTGCAACCTGATGGAGGTCAGTATAGATGGACTAATAAACCAAGTCCCACACACTGCTAGAAGCCCAAATATTTTTTCAGAGCTAGATGCAGAAAAAAATTATTTTTAATTTGCAACCTGATGGAGGTCAGTATAGATGGACTAATAGACCAAGTCCCACACACTGCTAGAAGCCCAAATATTTTTTCAGAGCTAGATGCAGAAAAAAATTATTTTTAATTTGCAACCTGATGGAGGTCAGTATAGATGGACTAATAGACCAAGTCCCACACACTGCTAGAAGCCCAAATATTTTTTCAGAGCTAGATGCAGAAAAAAATTATTTTTAATTTGCAACCTGATGGAGGTCAGTATAGATGGACTAATAGACCAAGTCCCACACACCGCTAGAAGCCCAACTATTTTTTCAGAGCTAGATGCAGAAAAAAATTATATTCAATTTGCAACCTGCTGGAGGTCAGTATAGAAGGACTAATAGAACAAGTCCCACACACTGCTAGAAGCCCAAATATTTTTTCAGAGCTAAATAAAGAAAAAAATTATTTTTAATTTGCAACCTGATGGAGGTCAGTATAGATGGACTAATAGACCAAGTCCCACACACTGCTAGAAGCCCAAATATTTTTTCAGAGCTAGATGCAGAAAAAAATTATATTCAGTTTGCAACCTGATGGAGGTCAGTATACATGGACTAATAGAATGATGCTATGCCCAAAAGATTTTACTTCACTAGGTGCAGTAAAAAAATTGGTATTCTATACACAGGTGTTATATCTTGCAACACAGATAGGCTACTCCACTGACTAACACACTCTGCAATAGGCCAAAAAGGATTAGCTTTGCTAGATTCAGCCAAATGCTGTGAAAAAAACTTGCACAGCACTGGCACAGACCTGCCTGGCAAAAACTGATAGGAACTCATGTAACCTAGTCCTGAAAAGGACTCCAATTACAATTAGTCTTTACTCCCACAACCTATCTATTTAAGAGCACAGACCTCCCTGATAAAAGTCGTAGGAAATGCTGTAACCTAGTCCTTAAAAGGACTGCAATCACAACTATTCCCTACTCCCAAGCTATCTGTATATTTGTGCGAAAATTGGCTTGAAATTAACAAGGTATAGCGCACACAGCAACAGCGGTGCCGTCTAACACGCAGCTGCAGCAGTGAGAAAATGGTGGCGACGGGGAAAATGGCTTGGTCTTATAGGGCAAGGACATGTGACATACACTGCCAATGACACATGCCCTTGCTTGTGTGAAAAAAAGCACTTCGCTCCGTGTGTGCGCTGCTGATAGGCTGACAGATTGCACCTCCCCACTGCAAATGCGGGAAAGAGAAAAAAAAATGGAGATCTTCATTGTTCCTGCAGAGATCCATCCCCTGCCCCTCCCCCCACCCCGCTGTACACTCAAACTGCGTATTAACATTAATTTTCATCATTACTGAGAAAAAAATCCAGTTATGATTTTGGTGCACAAACAGTTATCGAACATAACCTCGAACAGCCGAATTTTTCTCAAATTGTTCGTGTTCGCCGAACGGCTCGAACACCGCCCAAAACAGCTCGAATTTGAGATTGGCGAACAGTTCGAGTAGAACAACGCTCATCTCTAATGCTTATGCTTATTATTTCTTAAACCGCATTGCAGATCAGGCCATTGTCCAACTCTGTATTCATGAAATTAAATGCGCAAAGAAAGATGTTTGTGTGACAAAGCACCACCGACAAGTGTGAGTTGATGTTGGACGGGCTGCCATTGCTTCGGCAACAAGCTGCATTAGAGGACTTCCTGTGAGAAATGACACCCAGGGTAGAAACGGTTTCCCTCTATTCCAGTCCTTTCACCGAGCTAAATACAACTCTCATAAAAAAAAGCTGTGGACTGGCTCCGTACTGTCCCTGGCCACATTCACCTGTCCACGTATTTGTGGTTAGGCGGTCCTTCCCAGTAAGTGCACTGGGGAGGGCACGGGTAATGTTGTGGGACCCGTGCTTGTGGAAGGTGGAGACGATACCGGGAGAAATAGTGGCGGCTGGGGACCAAGTATGGACACCCGGCTGCCGCCGGCATGAGGTTGTGAAAAGCTTCCACCTCCATGAGCCTTAAAGGCCACATTTCAAGTGCAAGCAGCTATCAAAAATTTGGCAGTATAGTATTGCAGCCTGTGGGTGGGTGGGTGGCTGGCTGCATGCTTGCGCTTTCATTCCATGGAATGTTGGTAGGGACAACTGAACACTGCACTGGGACAAGGACGTGGACGGTGATTATTGCAGGTGCATGGTGGGAGGCATCTTAGCATGCGCCAAGGATCACTTATGATGGGCACACTTTTAGGCAGTGACCTGTGAGTCAGAGATGCTTCCAGAGGTCTTCCCCATGCTGTTTCCATGTCTTTTCAGCACTGTGTGCATGTGTCTGATGATATGTTAAAATGTTAAAATGACATTTCCCAGTGAATGCTTTTGTCTTTGTTGAAAGCAATGCAAAAGTGCAAAAACGTATCAAAAACGCTTCGAGTGAACATAGCCAAGGTGTGGAGGATTATTTTTGATTTTGGTTATTTATTTTGCCTTATATACAAGTCATTAACCTGGGAAGGATGTTCCTTAACATATTTCCCAGGAAAATCCATTTTGGTTTAGTTTTTTATGTTTTATTGTGTGTCCGTAAAAGTGGCGTAATACTCTGACAACGTTGTTGACAGCAGTGACCTGGGAGTCAGAAATACCTCCAGGGGTCTTCCCCATGCTGTTCCCATGTCATTTAAGCACTGTTCCCATCGATTTGGGCAATTTTTAGGCCCTCTGCAGACCGCCGGGGGGAGCTGCCAGAAAAATGCTCGAGTTTCCCATAGACTTACATTGGGCTTGTTGCTCGGGTCGAGCACCTGAGTATTCCAATTTGCTCTACCCGAGCAACGAGTACCCAAGCAATTTAGTGCTCGCTCATCACTATTCACCACCTCTCCTGTTTGTGGTGGTGGCATCAGATTCGGCTGATAGTTGCCTCTGTGTAGGAAATGACATAAGCTCATTATCCCCCCACCCTCCACCTGATTCCTATCTCAAGATTTCTACTTGCTCAAACTGCTATTAGAACTCACTTCAGACGCTTAGTGCACATGATAAAGGTGTCCTAACCGTGTCCAGCAACAGAACATTCATGGGATTTCAGCCACTTTGATGGCGCCCATGGTGCAATGAATTTAAATATGTGAGTGGGTTTAACAGGATGACTCTAGGTATCTCAAAGGTTTCTGTAACACTCTGATGCTTCGGGGTAATGGAATTTTATAAAAATAATCCCATTTTATATAAGTATTTATAACACAACATCTGTACTAAATCAAAATTGAAAACCATCATTATTAGGCTGTGTGCCCACTATGCGTTTTTAAAGCATTTTTGATGCGGAATTTCCTCAGCAGAAACGCTTTAAAAACGCTTGGTAATCCATGCCCCATAATCCCCAATGAAAATCTGCATGTTCTGTGCCCATGCTGAGGAATTTTCCACAGCGGATTTTCCGCAGCGGAAAAATCTGCAGCATGTCCATTATTTGTGCATTTCTGCGGATTTGAGGTCCCAATGCACTTGAAAAACGCAAGTCAAATCCGCATGTCAAAACGCTGCAAAATCGCATCTAAAATCCGCAAGCGTTTTTGACTGCCAAGAACATGCAGAAACGCTGCAGACATTTTCTGCTTCATTTCTGCATCGTGGGCACATAGCCTTATAGAGAGTACATTGACAACAGGACACTGGGGTCAGCTTTATATAAGAAACTCTTCTGTCAGGTTCTCTTTAACACTATTTGTGCTGCATTCAAATAGCGTAAACATTAAAACATCAAAGAACAGCATAATGGCTGTTTATGTCTATTTCGCCTCATAAAGAATTAGTAAAAGATAAGAAATATGTTGTATGTACCTCAGAAATATGCAACTGACAAATACAACTAATTCTACGAAAAACAAGCCTTCATAAGGCTACGTCAAAGAAACAATAAAATGATTATGGCCCTTGGAATGGAACAATGAAAAACTGAAGAGATGTTTGGTCAATAAGGTCAAAATAGATCTCATCCCTAGGAAGTTAATGATTGTTCATTAAAATATTTATTACACGTCTATGGTTTTATTAGAGTAAAAAAAGTGCATACAAATTGCCTTTCCCTTAGCTTCTCTGATTATTTACAATCATTGACAAACACATGAAATGAATGGCAGCTTATAATACAGAGGATATTACACGTATCTACTTACAGGTCATCTATAGTTCACCTATTAGTGAGCGCTTTAGATCTTTATTTAATTAAAGCATTTATACTCCCGCTATATAAATGATGTAGACTCATGAAAACAATGCAGACTACACTATGTCTCATCTTTTGTATTGTTTGATTAAAGTGCTTACAATAGCCACGATAAGGCTGCACCTGTAGAGGATGTCCTAAATTATGTGTTAATATACGACGAAAAGTCCTAAACTGATCTCATGCATCGATAGTGCAGATGTACAGAGGACAATCAATTTCATAGACAGAAGAACGCACTTTCTGTTCAAGGTACTGTAGATTTTGGCTTTTATTATTGAATTGCAAGATTACTGTTAATTCTTAGATGTTTTGTAAAGGATATTTTATGGAAGCTGGAGGGGCCACATTATCTTGCATATTTTTTCAAGTTAGTATGCTTAAAGCTAGCCTTCTACAGATGTCCTAGCTCTCCATTAGATAGATCATTGATATCAGATCAGTGGGAGTCCAACACCTGGCACCCCCACTAATCAGCTACTCTTAGTGTCGGCAGTTGCGGAGCTGAATAACACAAGTCAGTCAACTACTTAGTGGCTACTGCCAGATACTGCAGATCTGTTCCTATTAAAATGACTAAAGTAACCATATAACAGTGGTATACGATATATATTGTGAGTAGTGATGAGTGAGCATGCTCGTTCCTCGAGATTTACGAGCATGCTCGGATGTATTTCGAGTATCTTCAGCGTGCTCGGTGTTATGTTTGAATCACTCCTGTGTGCATGATTTGTGTCTGACAGCTTTATTACACGTTAGGAATGCCTAAGAAACAGTCATTCCTCACATGTAATAAAGCTGTCAAACAGTCGCAAATCATGCACACAGGAGTGATTCAAACATAACATCTGAGCATGCTGTAAATACTCGGTAAGCACTCCAGCATGCTCGCCGAAAGGGTTAACAGAACATACTCGCTCATCATTAATTGTAATACATATATTATGTCAAAATAATACCGCAGATGTATACTCCTATTCATTGGAATGGATCTTAGTACCCGGCAGTGAACACTCACTAAAGATAAGTCATAAATACCAATCCAGTGACAACCCTTTATGGTTATAGCGGTATTACTCTGATATTACAGTAGACATTGTAGAGCACTGGTATATGATTACTTTATTTGATGACTGTATTGTGTCTTATTAGATCACTTTGTGGCTGCACTGCATAGCTTTGTTTCTTATCTAACTGTATGGAAGTGATATTTGGCTAACATATTGCTCCATTATTTGGGCACCCTATTGCATGGCACCTATACTGTATGTTTATTCATACACTGTTTGACAATACTCTAAATGGGTACATGTAAAAAATCACTTCTATTTCTTATGAGCTTTCACTTATATACAGAAGTGTATAAATCCTGTGGCTTCATTTTAAGGGTGTCAGAAATATTATCAAGCTCATAGAAGACATGTTGCTGTATTTGTACCCCATCATCTTGTTTTTCATGTGCTATGAAGTGAGATTTTGCAGCCCAACAGATGACATTAGTGAGTATTAAAAATTACTACATAGACTATCTATCTATCTATCTATCTATCTATCTATCTATCTATCTATCTATCTATCTATCTATCTATCTATCTATCTCTATCTATCTATCTATGTATCTATCCATATCTATCTATCTATCTATCTATCTCTATCTATCTATCTATCTATGTATCTATCTATCTATCTATCTATCTATCTAACTATCTATCATATATCTATTAGAGATGAGCGAGCCCGAACTTACAAGTTCGGCATTCGTAATGGACAGTTACTGTCCAGTGCTAAACGCGAGCACGGACTTTCACCGGAATGTTCGGCGTTCCGGGGTAAGTGCAGAGAGAGAGAGAGATTGTCCCCATTGTTTTCAATGGGGTTCGGGTTCTGGTTCAAGTTCGGGTACCAGGACCCGAACTTCCACGGGTCCGCTTATCCCTAATATCTATCTGTATATTAATATAATCAGTATTATATCCACTCTTTTCCTTTATTGTAGTATCTATCCTTTTTCGGAGGATTGCTTTTATTTTTTTTTACACATTTCTGCATAGATGTTATCCTGTGCTTCTTGTGCACATCTCTAAAGTTTAGCTTCAGAAGTTGTGTGTCTAGTTTTGCCACTGTATGTTAATGGCTTGGCTGTCTTGTTGCAGTAATGTCCGTAATGAGCCCGTTCTTCTGAACAGGTCCTTCAAAAACTAATGCACAAGCTTCAGAAAAAAAAAGCATTCATGTACGTAACAGATTTTCCAATACAGACATTTCTGCAACAAATCTGCCCTATGTGAATATACTGTTGGAATAATGCTTATTATTGTATGTATTGCAACAACTACTATTTACTACTGTTTAGTAGTAAATCACAATTAGAAAAGAAAAACAGAAAGTACATGCTCACTGTGTGTGTAGCTGAAGAACAGTTTTAATTTCACTCTGCAAGCTGGCAGACAAGATGCTAAGATCCTAAGCTATAAGAAATGCCAGTTGTAAGCTGTGTTATCTTTGTTCCTGAACAAATATATATTCACTGTTGAACAGCTGAACAGTACAGAGATTAATCTGCTGCCAACATATACCCATAGGGGCCGAATCATGAAGACTGCCAGTCTTAATGAAAGACTCGGTAGAGTATGATTTACCAACATTTATTAAGAGTCACATAACAAATTCAGAACATCTTCACAGTGGCATGTGCCTCCATGGGCCTCACCATGGACTGGAGTAGCATTTCTGGAGTAAGAAACACCAGCATTTTTGCTGAACTTGATTTGCATAGTCACCTCCCTTTCCTGGCCTGGATCCTCCCCATCTCTGCCAGTTTTGTCGGAGATGATTTAAACTATCTTGAAGCAATTTTGTATAAGATGTAAATAAATGTGATACATAACATTCAATAATGATTGGCTCCTACTCCCTTTTGTGTCTGCAGGTTCCCTTCCAATAGAAAAAAGCAGGTGTGAATCATATACAGGTACATGTAATATGATATAAATATTATAAGATTGAGAACATTATGGCAAAAATATGTTCTGTATTAAGGAAGAAGTATTGAAAGCAGCTGTATATGTCTCTTGCAGAGGCCACTGCAGAAGAAATGTAGTATAACATAATAACCACCAATTTAAAGGGTAACCATATAAAGGGATTGTTCACTAATTTTACATTGAATACATATGTTTTGGACAGGTCATCATTATCAGATCGGTAAGGCCGAGACGCCTGATACCCTCACCAATCAGCTGTTACCGGTTCCAGAAAACAGATGTTATCAGTTGCAGAGCGGAACAGTATAGTGGCAGTGGCCGGGTACTGCACACCTGCCCCTATTTGAATGAATAGGAGTGGACTTAGGCTATGTGCCCACGATGCAGAAATGAAGCAGAAAATTTCTGCAGCATTTCTGCATCTCCCTGGCAGAAAAAACGCATGCAGGTTGTGCATGCGTTTTTCCTGCAGAATACATGCGGATTCACATGCGTATCCAGATGCGTTAACGCATGTGTTTCCGCATGCGGACTGACAAGCACTTTCCAGGAGATAGCATTACTTGGAAAGTGCTTGACAACTAGGTCACACTGTATACATCCATGCAAACAGCATGGATGTATACAGTGTGACCGTATAAATAAAAAAATAAAAGCTATACTTACCTCCGATGCCGTCGCGCTCCTTCCTGGTTCCTTCCTGGCTTGCCGGCATCTCGCGAGACAGCCTGCGGTCACATGACCGCGACGTCATCTCAGGTCCTGGAAGAAGCGCTGCAGGGGCCGCCGGACAGGTGAATATAAACTTTATTTATTATTTTATTCTTTTTTCACAGGTACAATGGTACCTAGGTCTGGATGAGAGTCTCCTCTCCTCCAGAACTGGGTACCATCCGCACATTGAACCGCATATAATCCGCTTGTACAAATGTACAGACACGGATTCTATGCGTCTCAATGCAAGTCAATGGCGGCGCTTCCGCAAAATTAATGAACATGCTGCGGATTTATGAGCGCTGCAGAAACGCTGCGGAAAAATCAGCAGCATGTGCATTGACATTGCGGAATGCCATTGGGGACCATGGGGTGCGGATTACCATGCGTTTTTGATGCGTTTCCGCTGCGGAAATTCCGCAGCATAAAAGCATGAAAAACGCATCGTGTGCACGCAGCCTTACAGTACTCTATTGCAGCCACCATACAAAGTTGAATTGTTTCACTCCCCTACTGATACCATTTAGCCACCAACATCGAGAACAACTCATCGGTAAAGGTGCCGAATATCACTTCCCCTGATCTTGTATTGATAACCTATCCTAAAGATAGGTCATCAATATAAAAGGAGTGGACAATCCCTTTAATTTGCCGTGGTGCTAGATTACTCAGGATTCCTGCTCAAGGAGGTAATAATAGGTTATGTCTCATAGGAGCGTATTAATGGGACAACTTCTTTAAGAATCACAATCTTTCCAAATTGGTCAGGAAACTAAACTCCATAATAGCAAACACACCATGATAACTAGAGTTTTGTTCTTCTTTAAAGCAACTTGAAAAAATCCTAAATATATTGTCTCTAAGCCAAAAGTACTGTACTATTAAAAAAGAGCAGTCTCTACATGTGTCAGTGCCCAATCCCTCTATGAAGAACAGTTGATTGTCAATCTACACTACTTCTCCCATGATGTTCATTAATGTTTCTAGACAGCTGTTAAACTGTGGATGCACAGCACTTGTGATAATGACTCTCATTACATGTAACCAATTTGTTTTATCATATTATATAATGACAACCAGACAAGTTCTCCTTATTTGACAGAGTCGTCTTCTCTGACATACCTGGTGGACACAACAGGTTCAATGCATGACGATCTTCAGCAGCTGAAGTTGGTCAATGGCTGGCTTCTAGATCAAGTGTCAGCCCGATTTCCTTGTGGAATACGAAAATATACAATGGTGGAGTACAATGATCCAAGTATGAGAATGTTTTTTGTATCCTTTGATTATCTAGAAGGCAATAGGTTTGATTACAGAAAGGAAAACAGGGCCAACAGTAGGTAGTTTGTTTTGTTCCTTTTGTGGACATGTGTGTTAGTAAGACAACAGAAATGCAACATCTACAAGTTGAGGTGAGCATTTACATTAGGCATTTCCTTGAGTGCAGAAGGCTGCAGAAGGCTCATACATTGAGATAAGAGAATACATTTGAGCATACTTAAAAAAATTCTACTCAAATTTTGCAACATTTCTGATAAAATGTTACTCAAAATTCTACATAAATTTTGCAAAAGTCAGTAACTTTTGCAAAAAGTCTGCCATTTTTCTAAACCATAAAAGACCATCCAAATACTATGAATAATGCTTAATATTTATACTGTAGTAATACTTATAATAATACTGATACTATCCTCTCTGGCCCCTTCGCTACTCACTGCTACCCGTTCAGTCCTCGTCATATCTTCAGATCAGCATTGTCAGATGTGAAATCTCTGGGTTTACTAGGCCCAAGGGGGTTCTGCACAAGCTTCCGTAAAGGTTGCAGCCCGCGCCTAGATGTATCACGTCACTGCATGCACTGCTGCCTTTGCGAATTTCCTTGGAAAACATGCGCGAACAGTCGTTTTCAAATTTTGCCTGATCTGCTCATCTTTACCCTTACAGTATCCCAGCAAGAGCTATTTATACACATCCTGTTACACAGAAATTTAGTTGCAACATTTGCTCATTGGCGTGTACTTGTTTTAGATGTAGTTGAAGGGGCTGTCCAGGATTTTCCTAGTTTTTTTTCCTATAGCTTCGAGTCTCCATAATATGGTGTAGGGTTTGGTACTCACTCGGCTGCGGTTGAGGTAGGCAGGTTTATTAAAACAGCATAAACCGCTCAGGAAGCAAAACAAAACAAACATAGCCTTTTCTGGCACAAAGTGGAAGCACAAAGTAAAATGTCCATACAGTGTTGCAGCCTCGCCACTTGGGCAGAAATTTGCTCTCCACCGTTGGTACCAACACTAGCACCCGCTCCCCAGGGTTGAAGTGTCTCACCCTCCCTGATCTATTGTACACTCTCGACTGTGCCTCTTGTGCTTTGAGGAGGTGTTCTTTCACAATGGGCATCACCTCTGCAATCCTCTCTTGCATCTGGTCCACATATTCGATTACACTCTTGTAGGGTGTAGACCCCGCCTCCTAGGTCTTCTTTGCCACGTCCCTGAGTTCACGGGTTATGACAGCTCAAACGGGGAGAATCCATTAGAGCCCTGCAGGACTTTTCTAATGGAATACAGAAGGTACGACAGTAGACAGTTCCAGTCCTGGCCGTCTTTCTCTATGACCTTCTTTAATGTGGCCTTCAGGGTTTTATTAAACCTCTCCACTAAGCCATCTGTTTGGAGGTGGTAGACTGAGGTCCTGTGTGATTTGCAGGGTTTTGCACAACTCTCTCATCCCCTCATGACATAAATGGGGTCCCTTGGTCTGGGAAGATCTCCTTAGGAAACTTCGTTCTAGAGAAGATGTGGACCAACTCCCGGGCTATACATTTGGCAGAGGCGTTATGTAGTGGCACGGCCTCTGGATACCACGTAGCATAGTCCAATACCACCAGGAAATACTGATGTCCTCTGGCGGACTTGACCAGGGGTCCCACTAGAGCCATGGCTATGCGATCAAATGGCACCTCAATGATTGACAACGGCACTAAGGGACTATGGAAGTGGGCCACCGAGGTCGTCAGCTGGCAGGTGGGATATGACCTACAAAAATTTACAATTTCTTGGTGACAACTGGGCCAATAGAACCTCTGTAGGATCCCTTCCTGGGTTTTCTCTACCCCCAGATGACCACCTAACAAATTTGTATGGGCCATATCCAACACCCTGCGCCTGTACGGCCCTGGCACCAGTAACTGCTCGATTACCTCCCCTCTGAGCTTGGTGACCCGATATAGTAACTCCCCATTTACTGAGAAGTGCGGATATCTGGTGTCAGCCCCCGGCTCCTGAGCAACACCATTAAGGACAGTGACATTACCAAACGCCCCTTTTAGAGTCAAGTCTCTGAGCTGGGCGATTCCAAAGTTTCCCCCAGACAACTCCAGCTCAGGGATGTTGGCCTCCGGGGATGCTGCCTCATCCTCATCCCCAACAATCACATACTAAGGAAACCCATCGGTGGCGGCCTGTGACAAGGTTTCTTCCGGAGCGACCTGGTTGTTATCTAGACAACCTGGCTTCCTCCCTTTCTCCCAAAGGTCCTACAGCAATGCAAAGTACCGCCATTTTATAACAGGGTGCAACAGGCCATTGACTATGCCCACCTCATGGACCTCGGCGCCACAGTTTGTGTTTATGACTACTTGGGCCACAGGGTAGTCCTTAGCGTCCCCATGGATACAACGGATGCCAACCTTTTTCCCCCGGAACCAGCCAGTGAGGAACTGCGGCCAGCACTAGGGTTACCAAACTCCCCGAGTCTAACAGAGCAGTCACTTGTATTCCATTCACCAATACGGAGCATGCCTGCAGACCCTCGCCTGGTTGAGGAACAGCACTGCAGGCAGGATATGCAAAGTACGAACAGCACCGTCCTGCGCTGCAGTCCATTGGCTCACTGGTCATGGGGTAATGGGCGGCTATGTGACCTGGGGTATGACATCTTCAACATACTACATTATTGGGCGTGACCTTTGGCAGCAACTCAGCCCCCTCCTCGGCTCTAGGATGCCCCCCAGATGTGGCTCTAGTTCCCCTCTTATCGGTGTCCGTCCCCTTTTGGGAACCCCACTATGGAGGTGCTACGACCCCTGGCTTCCCCAAGGCATTCTCTACCACCTAGCACCTTTCCACCAACCCCACCAGGTCATCGGCATTATGGGGATCCCCCTGGGCAACCCAGGATTGCACCGACCTTGGAAGGGAGTGTATGAACCTATCCACGACGACCCTATCCACCATCTGTGCTGAGGAGGAAGATTCAGGTTGCAACCATGTTTGGACGAGGTGTAGTAGGTCGAACATTGGGGACCAGGGAGGTTTGTCACTGCAATAGGCCCAGTGGTGCACCCATTGCGCCCTGACAGTCAGAGTCACTCCCAAACGCACCAAGATTTTCATTTTAATTTGTGATACTCCTTTGCGTCCTGCAAGGTGAAGTCATAATAGGCCTTCTGCAGCTTGGCTGTCAAATATGGTGCCAAAACCTCCGCCCACTGCTCCAGAGGCAATTTCTCCCGCTCTGCCACCCTCTCAAAGACCGCCAGGAACACCTCAACGTCATCAACCGTCATCTTTTGCAATACTCTTCTTACCATCATCCTTACGTGAGAGTCATCAACTGGAGTTGGGGGTGCGGCGGTTGCCCTGCCACGGATCACCTCTGCTAGGAGCTCCATCTGCTGCTTGTGCTGAAGTTGTTGCATCTGCTGCTGCTGTTGCCACTACTGCTGCTGCGTTTGCTGCTGCTGTTGCCACTGCTGCTGCTGCTGTTGATGCTGCTGGAGATTAGCCTGCACCAGTTGCTTTATCAGCTCCTCCATGCTGCCGACGACCCTTGCTGGCTGGCGGCCTTCACCCAGGACATATACGGTTTTCTGTAGCAGTCACACTGCCGCTTGAGATTCGTGCCCATGCTTCTAGCACCAATTGTAGGGTTTGGTACTCACTCGGCTGCGGTTGAGGTAGGCACAGATGCATTTTCAGTGAAATCCAGGCAGGTTTATTAAAACAGCATAAATCGCTCAGGAAGCAAAACAAAACAAATGCAGCATTTTCTGGCACAAAGTGGAATTACAAAGAAATATGTCTATGCAGCGTTGCATCCTCGCCAGCTCAGGTTAGAGTCCAGTCCTTAGGTCCTAACACAGACCAACACTCTGGAGATCCACACATCTCCAGACACAGACAGCAACTGAGACACTCGGTCTCTATTTTATACACACGCCCTGGGGTGGGGATATGGGAGCAGCCAATCTCCCCCCCAACTCTTATGACTGCTCGGAAAAACAGTCCCTGATACGCCCTATTAACCCTCTCAGCACTATGTGTGCTGGAGCATGCTTTCCTGGTTACATCACCGAAGCTATCAACCTGGGTGATACATATCTCCCCTCAAGGACCTGACCGGCGCCCATATTACAATGGTAACTTGCAATTAACCTTCTTCACCCGTCTGGCACCCATTTCCACATCCGGTCACACATCACGTGATTGCCCCTCTCAGTAATTCTTCTAATTTTTGTGACATTGCGCACACAGAGTGTTGGCTTCTCTTCTTCTCTGGTCTGTGTATGGGTCATCACCACTGATGTTACTTTGACAGACGGGTGGATGTATAAGAGGGAGACTTTCCCATTTTTCGATGTAGGATGCTAGACTGTGCTATATTTGATGGAGCGGATTGGTTCTATATAGGCAGAGCGGGCATGACAGCATAAGTGCTTGGTGAGAAGATAGTTCTCAACTTAATAAAAAATGCAATCCTTAGCCCTGGAAATAGCAGGGTCTTAGAAAAAAGCACACTACAAAAAGAAAAAAAACACTTTAATGGACACTTGGGAGATATTTACAATATTATAAAAGAGTTTTTGAAAAAAAAAATGTTGGTATCTGAAAACCACTTTTAGAAAAGATGATTGGTTTGGTATAACTAGAAATAATTTGAATAACATTAACCTTTTCTTTCAGTAATAGGACCAACAAAATCAACATTCTCTGTAAGTGAATTTGACAGTTTCTTCAATAATCTCACCGTAAGAGGTGGTGGGGACTGTCCCGAAATGGTTATTACCGGCCTTAAGGTTGCGTTGATGGATTCCCCAGATAATTCGTTCATTCTGGTTTTAACGGATGCATCTGCAAAAGATTATAATGATGAAGTATTAAAAAAAGATGTTTATTCTCTCATAAACAGAAAGCAATCAAAAGTAAGTGTATAAATAAAATGACTCGGAGAGACTAATTGTTATAATTAGAGAACTGTACATGGTACCCTAGGTATAAGGGGGTGAAAACATGTTTTTAAAGTGTAACTATTAAAAAATCTCAACAAAGCTCTATGTCCAATCCATTTCCAACTTCAGAGCCGCATAAAATGTTTTGTTTCTACCCTGCTGGGTAGCTTTATCAGGTTGTTGGTTGTTTTCATAGTGATGATAGCACTGATGACCATTTAAATAGAAAATCACTGAATAGATTTGCTGTTTGATCTCAGTTTTTTTTCTGCTACCAGCAGTTACACCGGTGCAATACACCTAGATCTCTTCTGGTATTGGGGAAGAATCTTTGTTTTCAACAAAAACATGCAATGTGGTTGCAGATACCTATTTGACATCTACTAACAATGAACAGATTGAGTATTAGTAATCCATGCCTAAATATTTTCTAACAGATCTTTTTTCTGATAACTGGCTTATGTGCTGGTAGAACAGACCCAAGATACCTAATTTGTAGAGATATCGCCTCCTTAAGTTTTGGACATGTATTTGAAGTCAATCTCTCAAAACTAAATAAGGTAAGTGAAGTATTTTACTATATAGGAAGTGTTACTGCCAGTGATGTATAGGGCTATAGTACTGTAAATGTGTACATCTCCATTGCTATATACACACAGTGGAAGAATTATCCTGAGATGCAGGTATATGACCCCTTGACTTGACATGGGTGACAAATCTTGATGACCATATTGTTTGTGCGTCAATAGAGATTCATGGAATTATTGGATATGTGTAGAAGACCGATGGGTAGAATTATTTTTGTATCTCTCATGCATTGCTGTCCTTCTTAAATAGGTCCATATTGCCAGATGACAACTTAGACATTATATATTTGTACAATGTATATTTGTTCATTGATGAAAATAGAATTTCTCTTATCCATGAGCCTAGTAAAAGCATTAGGAATTGATGAAATCTCTTGTTTGGAGAAAATAGGAGATGAAGACTAAGATACTGTGTAAACATGTTGAGGGAATGCTTAATCAGGCAGGTGTGCTCACTTAACTTTTTCTTCATCATCCAATTACAATGTTGTCGATGTTGTACCATGTTGCCCATGGGCCCATGGTGTGTGGCTCGTTGCTGTCTGCCAGCTTGGTGCATTAGTACCAGGTGTATCAAACAGCTATGAAGAGTAGATCTCTAGAAGGTGACTTTTGAGTGTAGCCCTGCACAAAAGAGGAGATCTGAATAGGGGTGAGATAGGAAACCCTGGAGTTTGGCATACTGCCTTGGTGTGATTTCAGTGGAAAAGCTTTGGCTGTCATTTTTACCAGTAATAGGGGACTCTGGGTGTCACTAATGTGAGTGGAGCAGGAGCTGGATGTGACTTGAGACCGTCTCTCAGAGCTAAATGTGTCTCTCAAGGTCAGAAAGGTTTAGGGAAAAGTTTTCCATTGGGAAAAGTTGCTGGCTCCTCCATTCTACAGTTTTCTTCAAATCCTTGTTTTTTGGCTTTGAATGTTGAGAAAAATTCTACTGATGCCACAAAAATGTTTATGATGGGTAAATAATGCATTATATGCATTTCATCTTATGTTTTATAATTACCTTTTAATACCATTTAAGGTTTTCTACTATTTGGACTTCACTCTGTCAAGACCCGTTAACAGCTCAACCAGACTATTGTCTAGGGACTATAATGCAGAAGATCATTCTGCCAACTTCTCAGTAGCAGACAACTATACTGCATTGATATTGACCACAGACGGGATCATCCATTCATTACAAGTGATTGACCCATATGGTAAATGCATAAATGTGCAGTGATGATAATATTGGATACTATTTAAAAAAAAAAAAAATGTGACTTAACTTGTGGTGGCGGTGATGGTCTCTGCTTGCTTGTTCTCTTCTTACAATGGACAATAACAGTGCGCTCTGTTGCCGGCTCGTCATTTCTGAACATAGTCGGAGAGAGAGCGCATTGTCACTGTGCACTGAGAAGAACAGTGCATCTGTATTGAGCATCCATTGGAATTGGTGGCTCAGTGGTTAGCCTTGCAGCGCTGGGGTCCTGAGTTCAAATCCCACCAAGGACAACATCTGCAAGGAGCTTGTATGTTCTCCCCTTGTTTGCGTGGGTTTCCTCCAAGTTCTCCAGTTTCCTCCCACACTCCAAAGACATACTGATAGGGAATTTAGATTGTGAGTGCCAATGGGGACAGCGCTGATAATGTATGTAAAGCGCTGCGGAGTATGTTACCGCCATATAAAAATAAAGGTTATTATTATTATTAATTGAGAATCGACGCATGCTCAGTAGAGTAGGGACTAGCCCAGCCACTATAACGGGCGTCTCTGAGGCCCCCTGATGACAACTATTTTGAGTATTTCAGATGCACTGAGATTCTCAAATGAAGCGTCATCACAAAGGAAGTAGTAAAAGAAAAAAGAAAACAGAGTAGTGAGGGAAGGATAGATAATTTTTAATTAAAGTATATTACAATGAAGATCATGACATTAAATAGATAAACATTTAGGATTCAAATAAAATTTAGTTTTGGACCACCCCTTTAAGATTTTTTTTAATGCAAAATAAATGGTATGATTTATTTATTATTATTATTTATTATTATAGCGCCATTTATTCCATGGCGCTTTACACGTGATAGGGATATACATAGCAAAAACATTTACATAATCTTAACAAAACGAGTCAGCGACTGGTATAGGAGGAGAGAGGACCCTGCCCGCGAGGGCTCACAATCTACAAGGGATGGGTGAGGATACAGTAGGTGGTGGTAGAGGAGGTCATGCAGTAATGTGGTGGAGCGGTGGTTACTGCAGGTTGTAGGCTTGTCGGAAGAGGTAGGACTTCAGGTTTCTTTTGAAGGCTTCCATGGTAGGCGAGAGTCTGATGTGCTGGGGTAGAGAGTTCCAGAGTAGGGGGGATGCACGGGAGAAATCTTGTATGCGATTGTGGGAAGAGGAGGTAAGAGGGGAGTAGAGAAGGAGATCTTGTGAGGATCGGAGGTTGCATGCAGGTAAGTACAGGGAGACTAGGTCACAGATGTATGGAGGAGACTGGTTGTGGATGGCTTTGTATGCCATGGTTAGGGTTTTGAACTGGAATCTCTGGGCAATGGGGAGCCAGTGAAGGGATTGACAGAGGGGAGAGGCTGGGGAATAGCGGGGGGACAGGTGGATTAGTCGGGCAGCAGAGTTTAGGATAGATTGGAGGGGTGCAAGAGTGTTGGAAGGGGACTATTTTCATTACTTATTTTATCTATTGCAGATTCAGAAACAAAGCTTAAAACCATTATATCCGAACCCTGGGGATCCATGTACATTGTTGAGAACCCAATAATAGGATCTTGGGAGCTCCATGTCAGTGGAGATGGGCATTACGCTATTCGTGTAGAAGGATTTAAAGGTACACATCAAGTTTTCACAAAAATAATGAATTGACTTTAAATGCTCTCACCCTTATCTTTTTTTTTTTTTTTTCATGTCTTTTAGTGAAGAATATATCAAGTAAGTCACCGAGCCTGAATACACATTTTGACTGTGAATTGACTTTTTCCTACTAAGGGTCCAGTGTAACATCAAACTGATCCCAATGCTATCACAAATGTACCGTATGTTCACAGAAGTGTCTGTATGAAGAAATACATCCAAATTAATTACTGTTAAAGAAAATGGTTATTCCCATCTGATAAAATATTGACATACCACTAGGATATGCCATGACTTTATGGTCAGTGGGGGTCTCACCTACATGAATGAAGAAGCTGTAGAACTTGTTTACCAATGCACAGTAGTCTATATTTTTTCAACACAGCAGCATAACGTCAACCTGCTGTGCAATTGGGAATTTGCTGGGGTACCTAGCTGGTTGATGGGGGTGCTGCTGTACAAGGAAAACTTTGACTGTGGCTCATCGCTAAATCAGCCCTATGACTAGGTTCTTCTTAATATCAGTTGGAGTCTCATATTTCAGTCCCATCAATCATAAAGTGATGTCCTATAGTAATGAGTTGAGAATAACCTTTAAGTTTACTAATGCTACTGTGTATTTCCATAATGACCTTTGACTATATAAATCTTCAGACTCCAGACTGCTCTAAACACTTTTCATCTCAATTTTTCTCTACATGAAATTCAAGGGAGGTGAGGAATTCCTTCAATTTTCTGCTCATGCTCCTCACCTAAGAATTCCATTAATATTATTCAACAATCTGTTGAAATTCCTTTTTCATAAATTGCTAGAAAATAATATCCATGTTCCTAAAGCAGCAACATCCTCAGTACTTAAACTTTATATGTGGCATATTTTTGATCTCCATTTAAAGCCGATTGGTCCCCAGATTTCACAATAAAAACTGTATTTACTATTAAATAGATTTTTTAGACTTGATGAGACCTGTGTGCTTACTTTGAACACACACCATAGAATAGCTGTAGAATACTTATTTAAAAATATCATCTCAATCCATGCCCATCTAAACTGATTGGCAGCTCCTCAAAGTACCTCCTCCCTGCTGCTGCCGAGATCTCATACTGCTGCATCTGTCAATCAGGCTGAGTAGATGGAAATTTAATGCACCTAGACTCATGAGCTCTGTTACTCTTAAATTAAACTCAAAAAACATTATTTGATATCAGGATAATGCACATGGATTTTCAAAGTATGTTCACATGAGACAAGTGAATTGATTTGCTGCAAATTTAATTTGAAATTGATTTATTTTAAATTAGCTAGACCCAACGAATTCAAATTATTCGTGATTCGATTTGTGCAAAATGCCATTCATCCATATTACACAATGCGAAAGGTTTCATTAGACAGACTTTGGGCATGACTAGGTGGGCTTTCTTGTAATGGTTTACAGCTACAGTATAACATGACATAGAATATCACAGTCAATCAAGAGGAACTATCGTAGCCTGTATAAAAACAGAAGCAGGGAATGTAGTAGCCATTTTTGTGGGGAATCTAAATTGTGGGAGGATGTCACATCTCAGCAATGGAGATTGGCAGAAAAGCCATAAAACAGTGAATAAACATTACAGATATGCAAAAAGGGAAACATTAGTGAGCTTGCCACATTTGATTGAAATTATAAGTCCTTCAGCCTGGTAATGATGGGTGCCAAAACCCGCTGGTGATTAACAGCAAATTTCCAGAAAAACAAGAGTCTATAAACACATTCATTAAAAATTGTATTCACGCTTTATTTTTATTTCTTTAAAAGATGTCAGCAAATGCGTCTGTTTTTTCTTAGCATGTAGGACTTTGGTGTATGAAAAGATTACAAATAAAGCATAAATTCAATTTTAATCAAGTGCATGTGAGTGTAGACTGTTGTTTCTTCAGACACATTTCAGATAGTGTGTGACAGCACATCAGAGAAGAACAGTTTCCATTAATTTACCCATAGTCATGTATTTTGAGATCAATATGAAATATCTAAAGAAGTATTTACATTAAAGGGGTTTTCCCATGAACAAAAGTTCTTTTTATTCAATAGATCTTGGAATGATAATAATTTCCACAATTGGATGTATCTAAATAAAATGTTCCTGTGCTAAGATAATCTTAAAAAATGTGCCCCTGCTGTGTACTGTGTAATGGCTGTGTCTGACCGTACAGGAACATGGTCTGATCATACCACATCTCCTGGGCAGGGGAGGAAGGAAAAGAGTATACAGACACACAGCAGGGGATCACAGCTGATTCTTTCTTTGAAGTAAAATATTGTTTAAAAACAGGTAGTGAAATGTTTTACCTCACATAAAGAATCAGCTGTGATGCCATGCTGTCCTGTCTGTATACTCTTTTGCTTCCTCCCCTGCTCAGGAGTTGTGGTATGATCAGACCATCTTCCTTCATGGTCAGACACAGCCATTACACAGTACACAGCAGGGGCACATTTATAAGATTATCTCAGCACAGGAACATTTTATTTAAACACATCTAACTGTGGACTTATTATTATTCCAAGATCTATTGATTAAAATCAACTTTCGTTGGTGGGACAACACCTTTAAGGAGCTTGAAGTGAGTTGGATACAGTTGCAGGATGCTCAGAGTGTTAAAGAAATCTTCTCAGGGCTATTGAATGACTTGTGATTCACCACAAATTGATTGTCCGTAAAAAGAATGAATTTTTGTAAGAATTAGTCGTAGTTGGTGAATTTCATTTTAAAAAAATTTCACCTAATCTCATACACCAACCATAATCGGTCTTAGATATTTATTTAATCATGTATACAATTTGTATTGTAAAATCTGATGACAGATCCACTTTAAATTGTGAAACATCAAAGATTTAATAACATTTATTTATTTTTTTGCCCAGATACTGAAAACTGTTCTGAATGTGACTCCAACGCTATTTGTGAAGAATATTTTGGCATCAAAGAATGTTCATGCAATGAAGGCTTTATCGGCGACGGCTTTGCATGCTCTGATATTGATGAATGTGCCTATCCTTGGTCTAATGACTGTCCGGATATCTGTGAAAACACACATGGTTCATACGTATGTGAGTGCCCAAATGGCTACACCAAAAATATAGATAATAAATGCATTGATATATGTTCGGACCCTACACTGTATCGCTGTCGATCTTTGGATGATTGCTCAGAGAAAGGGGGAGATTCTTCTTGTTCATGTGAGTCTGATTTCACTAAAGATGGATTCAATTGTAAAGATGACGAATGTGCAACAAGTCTATGTGACCAAGGTCTGGAATGCCGAAATGAAGATGGATCCTACAGATGTTCTGATCCATGTTCAAGCTATAACACCCTTAATGATCCTTGGAGAAGTATCTTCAGATCCCAAGGTGATAAGTGTGATAGTAAAAAAAATGGGTGGTACAGATTCGTAGGGACTGGAGGAATTCACCTTCCAGAAAACTGCGTGCCTGAAAATAAGTGTGACACCGAGGCCTCAATGTGGATAAATGGTTCACATCCTTTACCCAATGACGGAATAGTAACCTTCACCTCTTGTGCTCAGTGGGATGGTGACTGCTGCTACTGGTCAAGCATTGTGCAAGTCAAAGCCTGTCTAGATGGATATCATGTATACAAATTACAAGGAACACCCAAATGTCCAGCAGCATATTGCACAGGTAAGGCGTTATTTCATATTGCATGCATCAATGGAGCCATCTGCCCTTCTTACTAAAGAATATTTAGTAGGTTAGTAATTGACAGCTGGAAAGAAGTAGGACCACTAGATCTAAGCTCACAGTATGTTTTCCAATCTATAACCATTAAGACATATAAGTTAGCATAAAAGCTGTAGATACAAAATAAAGACAATTAGGAAAGTTTCTTAATTTTTTTTCTATTTTAGGTGCATTGCATAAACCAAAAAAACTGTGACCAAAGTGGACATATACAACATTTTAACCCTCATTTTTAGACCTAAAATTGCCTTTCAATGTCAAATAATACTTCTATGCGAAGCCCATAATGTAAGATCTAATACCATCATAAAATCCCTATATAATAACTTCATATAATATTTATATAAGACTAGGTTGCTCATGGGAGTTCAGTCCTGGGGACACTTTAGGAAATGGAAGTCTTTGGACATTTGCCCTGTTTGCAAATATCATAAATTGACCCTACCAGAGGCTCAGGTCTAAAAGTGTTTTTCTGGGTCGCTTTATCTAGGGTTATAAATCTTTATGATATGGTATTGATTGGAGGCATGTAAGATACATATGAATCTGTTGGACAAGACCTGTAAGCTCAGCTCTATTGTATGAACGGAATCATGATTGAAAGTAACACACTTTCCAAGGTTTCAATCAATATTATAAGGACATAGACTCCTAATGCATTTAAAGGCTTTTAAAGTCTTTTGTCTTCACTGTCTGCTTTAATAACTGGGAGATCACTAAAGGAAATGAAGAAGTAAGATCTGTCTCATATTGACTTACCAACAGATCCAACCTCTGTAAATAATCCATGTTCCTGTATGAAAGATGAGGAATGCAAAAGAGTGAATGGTGTTGAAGGTTGCTACTGCAAGGACGGGCGAGATGTTCAACGTAAGTAAAATATTGATACTCCTTACTAATTTTACTGCCCCTAGGATAGCAGGACTAGATCAGAATGGATTTTTGGGTTGACTATGTAGTGGAGTTGTAGTCAAAACCTTTGCAACAATTCTGCATGCATTAGCAGGAAAATCTACACCAAATTGTGTGAATGTTGGTGAAGATCTCGCTGCTGATTTTCCTGCAGGATCAGCTGCTTTTGTGTTTCTCTTGCTTGGTCCCTGTGTGATCGACTGCAGTGGTCACATGAGATGAAAGTGATCGACAGGGGACTAAGCCCCAGAAGAGCCAAGGAAATTAAAGTATTTTTCTTTTAATCTTTGTGAAAGTGTTTTTCTTTCACGTCTTGCTATTTTTGCTGAGGATCAATGGAGTAGCAAAAGATACAAGAGATTCTTTTTTTTTAGATTTTTACTTTTACAGTAGAATAAAAAGTCACAACAAATCTGTGACAATCTGTGACAACTAAACTGACATGCTGCAGATTGGCAAATCAGCACAGCAGGTTAATTAATGCAGATTTATTCAAATCTCATCCACTTTGCTTCTACTATTTTCTGCTTATCTACTGATATGATGAAAATAAGTAACTATTTTAATTTGCTAGTAAAAACTTTTGGTGAAACTACTTTTGTCTCATCTTTCTAGGTTTAGAAGACTTGGATTTGAAGTTACAATGCAACACACACAACATGGAAATGTCATTTAGAACATGTCAATTAAAAAGCCTAAATGCAAAAGATATTTACTTCTCCGACGATCGCTGCATAGGAATAAAAGACAAAGAGAACACTAGCATGATTTCCATTATATCTCCTCTTCAATATGAAAAGTGTAGAGCTCGCCTACATGTAAGCATGAACTGAAAATATCTATGTATCTATTAAAGAAATGTGATTCTTTTCCGACATCTCAGTCACTTCTCTCCGGCACTGATTATTCATTCTGAAAAACTGCTCATATCTGTCTACAGATCTGTCTTCAGGGAGGGATCAAATTGACCATGTGGTCTAAAGAGCTCTTTGGAGCCAGAAGGGAAAAAGAGCTGGAAGGAAAAGGCAGGAAGGAGGCAGAGCACACATAGAGAAGCTGCTGAGGCTTCTAGTGTAGAGGAAATAACTGCTAACAATGCAGTCATAAATGGCCAGAAATTGTGTTATTCCTTATGTACAAACACATGACAGATTCTTTTGAAAAGTCACTTGAAAAGACAGGTACGCTTTTGCATCATTTTGGTTTATACAGTCATGGCCGAAAGTGTTGACACCCTTGAAATTGTTCCAGAAATGAATTATTTCTCCCAGAAAATTATTGAAATTACACGTTTCTTTTCTTTGTATGTATTGGAGCAACACGAAAGAAAATCAGAGACAAAAAGTCAAATTGGACATAATTTCACACAAAACTCCAAAAATGGGCCGGATAAAACTGTTGGCACCCTAAACTCAATATTTGGTTGCACGCTCTTTGGAATAAATAACTACAGTCAATCGCTTCCTAAAACCATCAACAAGCTTCTTACACCTCTCAACTGAAATTTTTGACCACTCTTCTTTTGAAAACTGCTCCAGGTCTCTCATATTTGAAGGCACTTTCTCCCAACAACAATTTTAAGATCTCTCCACAGGTGTTCAATGGGATTTAGATCCGGACTCATTGCTGGCCACTTCAGAATTCTCCAGCGCTTTGTTTCCATCCATTTTTGCGTGCTTCTTGAAGTATGTTTGGGGTCATTGTCCTGCTGGAAGACCCATGACCTAGAATGCTAACCCAGCTTTCTGACACTGGGCACTACATTGCAATGCAAAATCCTTTAGAAATCTTCAGATTTCATGATACCTTGCACATAGTCAAGGCACCCAGTGCCAGAGGCAGCAATACAACCCCAAAAGATCTTTGAACCTCCACCATATTTGATTGTAAGTAGTGTGTTCTTTTCTTGGAATGTCTCATTCCATTTTTGGTAAACAGTAGAATGATGTGCTTAAGCAAAAACTCTATCTTGGTCTCATTTGTCCACGAGATGCTTTCCCAGAAGGATTTTGGCTTACTCATGTATATTTTGGCAAACTACAGTCTAGCTTTTTTATGTCTCTGTGTCAGCAGTGGGGTCTTCCAGGGTCTCCTGCCATAGCGTTTAATTTCATTCAAATGTCGACGGATAGTTTGCACTGACACTGATGCACTCTGAGCCTGCAGAACAGCTTGAATTTCTTTGGAACTTGATTGGGGCTGTTTATCCACCATCTGTACTATCCTGCGTTGCAACATTTCATCTATTTTTCTCTGCCATCCACATCCAGGGAGATTAGCTTCATGAGTTGTAAACTTCTTGATTATGTTGCACACCATGGACAAAGGAACATCAAGATCTCTGGAGATGGACTTGTGACCTTCAGATTGTTGATATTTTTCAACAATTTTGTTTCTCAAGTCCTCAGACAGTTTTCTTCTCCTCTTTCTGTTTTCCATGCTTAGTGTGGCACACACAGACACACAATGCAAAGATTGAGCCAACTTATCCCCTTTTAATCTGGTTTCAGGTGTGACTTTCATATTGCCCACACCTGTTACTTGCCACAGGTGAGTTTAAACAAGCATCACATGCTTGAAACAAAGTGGTTTACCAAAAATTTTGGAAAGGTGCCAACAATTTTGTCTGGCTCATTTTTATGGTTTTGTGTAAAATTATGTCCAACTTGCCTTTTTTTCTCTGCTTTATCTATGGGAGAAATACTTAATTTTCTGGAACAATTTCAAGGGTGCCAACACTTTTGGTCATGACTGTATAGATAGGTCCCAAATTCTCAGTTGATAAATCTTATAATAAATCTTTTTAGCTATCAGAGCTCTGTTGTTCTGATACATGATATGAAAATTAGAGATGAGTGGATCAGACAAAATATAATTTCACCTGTTCGAGCATATTTTACTGGAAAACTTGGATTTCATGTCCCTTATTATGAGGTAGGGTCTTTTCAGACCCAAGAGCATAAAAAACACAGTATTTAACAAATCATACAAATCCTTATACTCACCTTTACCGCTCACATCATCAGCCACCCCATCACTTCTCACCTTCAGCCATCTGGTCCTTGCTACATCTTCAGATTGCCACTGCTTGCATTGAAGTGCGAGACATCTCACGCTGGGCGTGGACTTCCAGAGCTGATGAGACCTAGGAGGATTCTGTGCAAGCGCACACCAAAGATTTTGGTACCATGACATTTGCCTTGACCTTGCGTCTGCTTGCGCAAAACCTTCCTGGGCGTAATCAAACCAGAAAGCCCCAGTCCAGCATGAAAGGTGCGATCTGAAGATGCGTCGAGGACTGGAGGGGTGATGGTGAGGAGAAGAGGTGCTGGGGAGGTGAGCGGTAAAGTGAGTGAGCAGAAGGATACATACTTTTTTCACATTTTGATCATCTTTTATGATTTAGAAAAATGGCGTCCGTAAGCTGACACTTTGTTGAATCTTTGCCGAAGTGAATTAAAAAATGTCTCCATTTTTTGCACGTGCAGATTTTTGTAAAATTCATGTAGAATTTCATTCAAATTCATTTGCTGATCTCTAGTGAAATTAATTTCCTAGTATTTACTAGCACTTATTCATCCTGGCCACTGGCTATGAAGACCAACACTAGCTGGTGTGACTTTTATCCTTTAAATCTGGTGTTAACTAACATAGAGATAAAGTGGAAGGAAGGGGTGTAGACAAGTCCACGCTATTCTAAAATAGTAAATTATAGCTGAAAGATCATGTAAAATTTCAGTTTAGAGTTATAAGTAATAAGAGTAATAAGATTCCAATAAGAAAATGTTAGAGGAAACTAATGCAAGAACTTTGTAACCTACAGAACAATGGGACGCATGCTGTCTATTGGAATACAATGTATGTACAGCTGGAACCAACTAAAATCATTGTGAGGAGCTCTGAACTTCAGCTAAACTTTTCTTGTTCATATCCGCTGGATCTTACTATTAAGACATCTGTAAAACCTGTCCTAAGGTAATGTGCCAGCTTTGAGCAATTTTGTAATATTAATACATTTAGTAAAATTTGTAATATGTGTAAAATTAAAAGGAGCATTTTACTTAATTTTAAGACATAAAGCATTCTGAGAAGTTGTACAATTTTATTATATGCTTCACATATTATTATATAATTGATCATTGTAAGATCTCTTCTTTCTGTCATAGAAACTTAAACTTTTTATTTTCGAAAGGATGAAAATCCATCATTGGCATATTGTATGATAGTAAAACTTTTGAAAGCTCCCTGGTAAAGAAATTAGCATGTGTGTAGTCATGACATGGAATGATAAGGAAGTATATGGAGACAGAGACTTTAAATTTCAATTGCTTTTCTGTATCACTGTACTATACATTCAATGTATCTTACCTGACATTTTAGTTGTGCATGAAACAGGAAAGTACCGTAATCATTGTTTTGTCACCGTTTTTGGAGTAAATGTTTCACTTTTAGGCATTTTTCATTTTTGCTCTAAATTCATTATGGTTTTTACGCCATTTTTACGCTATTTCTTTCAGGCCTTGTTATTTTTTTTATTGCTGAACAATGTGCGCTTGGTTTTTATTATCATAACGTTTTCAGCTAATTCATCATTTCAAACTTTTCAAAATTAGTAAAGTACAACATTTTTCTATCTATTTTTTTTTTGCATAGCTGACATGTCACATTTTAAATTGAAAGGGTTGTGCATTTTACTCAAAAAAGAGTGCAAATCAAACAAAATTCCCCAAAAAATCTTGTTTGAATTTGCACCAATTTCATCAAACATCGTGCACCATTCTCATTAATTTTTCGCTAAAAAAGACAAAAAATTGGCTTAAAAATTTCCATTATTTTTGTTCAATGGTATGACATCTGCTAACGAAGCAGGTTTATATATTACTAGTAATTACTGATTATTTAATTACAGTTCCATATCTTTCCACATTGAGGGTGCAGGGGACTTCAAGGCACACATGGCAGTGTATAAGGACCAAAGTTATCTGTCCACATATGAAGATCAAGAGGTGGTGCTCTCAACATCATCAACACTGTATGTGCAAATCTTTCTAGAGGGTCTTAAGCCTTCAGATTACGTCACGGTGATGAAGACTTGTTATGCTACTCCGGGGAAACTCATAGATGATCCTTTAAAATATTACATCATTAAAGAGAGGTGAGAATACTCAGTAGAAGATATAAGCTTTACTAATCTCAGTAAATCCATGATCATAATCAACAGTAAATCTTTCTACACTTTTTACAATCTCCCTTAGATGTTGGGGGCACTATATCAATACATGGGACACTATATCAATACATGATCTTTCTAAAAGGATTTTTCCAATAGTAGAAGTGACATATTTTTAGGATATGCCATCATTTCCTTAATTGTG
Organism: Phyllobates terribilis; assembly: GCF_046119375.1. Lineage (NCBI taxonomy): Eukaryota > Metazoa > Chordata > Amphibia > Anura > Dendrobatidae > Phyllobates > Phyllobates terribilis. The sequence continues at coordinate 208,378,234 of NW_027362769.1, read as the reverse complement.
TCGATACCACCTTATCCATCTTGATCTTCAGATTGAAACTTTGCAGCTCCTACGAAGATTTTTTTTTGCATAGTTTCTCTATTGTGGCATGGAATTTTTTTTTTTTTCATATATAGGGAGTCTGTCAGCAGAATTATATGCCTCAGACTGTTTATTTGTACAGGTGCATCTCACTAAATTAGAATATCATTAAGAAGTTAATTTATTTCATTACAAACAGAGTGATCTATTCCAAGTGTTTATTTCTGTTAATGTTGATGTTTATGGCTTACAGCCAATGAAAGCACAAAAGCCATTATCTCAGTAAATTAGAATACTTTATAACAACAGCTTGAAAAATAATTTTAAAATCCGAAATGTTATCCTACTGAAATATATGTTCAGTAAATGCACTCAATACTTGGTCGGGGCTCCTTTTGCATCAATTACTGCATCAATGTGGCGTGGCATGGAGGCGATCAGCCTGTGACACTGCTGAGGTGGAAGCCCAGGTTGCTTTGATAGCAGCCTTCAGCTCGTCTGCTGGCCAATCAAGCACAGAGATACTGTTGTTTGTAAACCAGGTATTGGTACTTTTGGCAGTGTGAACAGGTGTCAAGTCCTGCTGGAGAATGACATTTCCATCTCCAAAAAGCTTGACGGCAGAGAGAAGCATGAAGTGCTCTAAAATTTTCTGGTAGACGGCTGCGCTGACTTTGGTCTTGATAAAACAAAGTGGACCTACACCAGCAGATGACATGGCTCCCCAAACCATCACTGATTGTGGAAACTTCACACTAGACCTCAAGCAGCTTGGATTTTGGCCTCTCCACTCTTTCTCCAGACTTTGGGACCTTGATTTCCAAATGAAAATTGGAACTCTGGGACCTTGTTAAGTGTGTCAGTGACTGCCTTCTGGACATCTGTCAAGTCAGCAGTCTTCCCCATGATTGTGGGGCCTACTAAAACAGACTAAGGGACCTTTTTAAATGCTTAAGAAGTATTTGCACGTGTTTTTTGTTAATTATTCTACTTTACTGAGATAATGACTTTTGTGTTTTCATTGGCTGTAAGCCATAATCATCAACATTAACAGAAATAAATACTCGAAATAGATCACTCTGTTTGTAATGACTCTATATAATATATGAGTTTCACTTTTTGTATTGAAGAACTGAAATAAATTAACTTTTTGATGATATTCTAATTTAGTGAGATGCACCTGTACATGTAGCTCTTACAAAGACAAGTCCAGCAATACCTTTAGCTAGCTACTAGTCTGTTTCTCTGTTTCTGAGAAATTGCTGTTTGAATCAATATGAATATGTGGATGAAGTGCTTTGAATGTGTGGAAGCACTTCCCAAACCTCTGTCACTCCAGCTCTATTCTCCGGCCAGTGCGGTCTTCTCTTTCTACTTAATTAATGGCTCCTTTGATTGAAATCATAAAGCAAAGAAGCAGTCAGTCAAGCAAAATGTGGCTGGGCAGGGATTATAGCTGGGGAATGCAGAGGCTTGAGAAGTGCTTCTACTTATCGAAAGCACTTATGCCTCATTTGAATATTGATTCAAACGACAATTTCTCTGTAATGCAAGCTAAAGATATAGATGAACTTGTCTTTGTAGGAGCTACATGTGCATTTAAATAATTTGGGGGGTGAAATCCTTCTATCATATTCCCCTTAAATAGGACAGTGTTGTAGTTTTCTGCACAGGAGGAGAACACAAACAGTGGAAGTTTTGTGACAGATCTGAATATACCGCCTTGATCTCATATAGCTACACATTAATTGTAAGCTATAAAATGTATTGGCTGCTTACTGTATATGGTATATTCACCATAGAACAGAGGAAGGGAACCATGCTCTGTATATCTCCTAAAGGGTCTTCTCTCCCTACTTTCTTTTGAAGGGCTCCCATAAAACAGATTCAAATGATTATTAAGAGTTTTCCACTTTATTTTTATTTTAATCAATATGTTGTGAACATTATATTGTGACATTTACTAAAATAAAAGTATGCCAGGTTCTCCTCCTGCACTTGTTAATGCCGCTTTCCTCTAGTCTGTACAGTGTTCCTGTTCCCAAAACAACAGTTGATAGAGAACCTTGTGACTAGAGCCATCCATGAGTTTCCTCTAAATGAAAGCCAACTTTCCCATGTACAGTGTTTTTCATTTGGAGGAGGATGATGATGGACAGGTTGGGTCACATGCTCCTCCATCAGCATCCATTGTGTGGACAAGACAGCTGTGTGGTTTGTAAAGAAGGCTGTACTAACAATAAAAAAGGAGGAGAACCCGTAAGGCTATGTTCACATATTGTGTTTTTGATGCATTTTTTTTATGCAGGTAAAACCTATTGGCAGTAAAGAAGCTGCTTACAAAAAGGTGATTTTTTTTTACTGCACTTTTTCTGCTTTTTTTTTGCTGCATTTTTCAGGATCCCAAAGTTCGGCTTTGGTTCCACCACAGAAACATGAACAATGCAAGGTACTAGGTCGCCAGTGCAAGACATATGTGAAACCATAAAACCATTTTGGAAAAGAGGGCAATTTGATCAAATTATTTAATGGAAAAAGATTTTTATGTCTGAAAAAATAGTGACTATTCTGAACAAAAAAGTTCACATGAGTTCATGAAAAAATACACAATTACAAATGTAACAGTGGGGGGAGTTGAATTGGTCTGGAATTGTTTACCTAAGACATTGGCAGAATATTGAGTTTGTAGGACACTATTTACATTCACACTTTGGTTGGCCCTTGAGTTGCTCAGGTATTGTTCAATTTCAATACTTGGTCAGGCATTGTTTACTTTAACACATTACTAATTTAATTAAACTGTACTAATCCTAACTGCCATTCTCACGTGAGGAGACCAAGACGTTATGGTTTAAACTTGGGAAAATTACAAAAATAAATGTGTCTCACATACTGCTGTACATGCTTTTTTCACTCAAAACATTTTTTGCTGTGTTTTTTTCCGCATTTTTACACTTACTCATTTCTTTCCATGGGTAAAAAAAAGGTGCAAAAACATTACAAAAACACTGGAAGAAGAGACATGTTGCAGTTTTAAAAAATGCAGCAGTTTTCCAATATAGTCAGGAAAAAAAACAATGTGTGAGTGACATTTCTGAAATCTCATCGCTTTTGCTGGTTCTGTAAAACGCAGCTTTTAATTTGCAAAAAAAAACACAGCAAAATTGCAACTTGTGAACATTGCCTTATGCTCATGTATTTGTAAGTGTCAAAAAATCATATGCTCAACACTTATAGTAAAACTAGATGGTGGCCTGATTCTAACGCATCGAGTATTCTAGAATATGTATGCGGCTGACCGGGCGCGACTATTCAGCGAAGCAGTATTTAAATGGGTTGTGCACTACTTTAAATTAACCCCCCAATGTATCCCCCCCTCCCCGGGCCCCTAATGAATTTTGTAATTACGTCATGTTGTCAATACTGCTTGTGACAACATCGCTGATAACGCACATCCAGCACGTAATTCCCCCAGCTGTAGCCGGCTCTTGCTTCCTCTTACATCACGACCAATCAGCAGAGCGGTGTTTAAATTTGGCACCAATATCGCTGATTGGTCGCGGCCGGCGGCGCGACCAATCAGTGAACCGTGTTAGTGTGGACCGGGGAGCGGCGCTGCCTGTGCAGGTACTTCTGCTGTGAGCAGCCGGGAAATGACCGGCTAGCGCCGGTCATCGCCCGGCTGCATCGCCGCTGACCTCCATGCGGCAACAGTCGGCTAGGGCCGCTGATCTCCTGATGGCATGTGTGAAGGGAGGACCGGGGAGCGGCGCCACCTAGGCTGCCGGTCGGGGTACTTCTGCTGCGAGAAGGGCATCTCCCGGCTGCATCGCCGCTGACCTCCGTGCGGCAGATTAGCCGCTAACGGCCGCCATCTTGTTCTGAAAACCCGCGTCACTGATTGGCCGCGGCCAGACCAATCAGCGACATGGGATTTCCGGGTCGGACAGACAGACGGGATAAGCCGATTATGTAGTAAAATAAAGATAAAATAGACAACCCCCTTTTTTAAGTGATTAGATGTTTGATTTCAACAAATTAAAGTTCTTTATTGTGTAATAAAAAGTTATACAAAATTCTAATATATTTCTGTATTAATCTATCACATTTTCAAGATCTTAGTTGGCTGGCTTTCAGTAGGACCCTTTGTTTACTCACTGTTAAAAAAAAACATCTTTGCTATTAATATTTGCTCTGTAATTTTATTGTTACTCTTCAACTTTCCTGCCCTTGACACAATGCCATAATCTAGTTCACAGAATCTATCTTCCGGCCATATACACATTTACATTTCAATTTCCTTGGTGATAATCAAACTAATATTGGTTCAATTCATAAAAATGAAAAACCTGTTACAGCCACTTCTGAGAGTGTTTCATTTTTTTCTAGATGTCCTAATAAAGAAGATGCGAGCATCAAGGTACTGGAGAATGGAGTCTCCTTACGAGGACGTTTTTCTCTGCAGATGTTCAAATTTGTTGGCGAGCACAATCTGGTGTATCTACATTGTGAAATAAACCTCTGTGACACCAAGAGACAATTGTGCAAACCGGTGAGTGAGAGTTAGTGGAAAGTACTAAAAAGGGAAGAACCTTAGGGTCCAGCAGAACTACATTAAAAGGGTGTTGTGTGTGAAGAAGGGAGACGATGCTCTGGGAGCATGTTCTGAAGTAAATAAGTATCAAGTGGCAGAAAAATTCCTTATCTCAGGCAAGTGGGAGCTTATCTTATCTTTATTAGATAAAAAGTTCAAGTTTAGCCAGACCTGAGGGTCATAGCGAAGACTGTCCAGGCTAGGACAACTGTTCTTCTAAAGGAAATTGAACAGGTACGAAGATGAAGTAGTACACCAAAAGGCCCACATCAAATGGAAATTGACAATAGTTGTGAGGGTCGTAGTGACACAACTCGACCTGTGTGGCCCTCACAAGGGAAGATGAAGGTTCCCATTCTGGTCTGTTTGTTCCGTGCAACATGTAATGGAAGAAATGTACATCCACGTTGTGGTAAGACGACTCACTCGGCTGTCTTCAGAAGTAGACTCAGGACACGGTTTCCTCTGCAAGTTTATTGTACGGCATAAACCTCTGCAGATTCATAAATAATAAACACGGCCTTCCTGGCATAACAGCAAAACAAAAGGTAAATGATAGAAAGTCTATAGGAGTGTGGGGTTCACCCACACAGGTTGTAACACAGAACTTCAGCTCCTCCTGAGCTATGACTTTCCAGTCTGGAGAGCTTGCCTCTCCAAACACAACAACAGAAAAAAAATAGTGACCGAGCATTTAAGCTTGCTCAGCCACACCCTGAGAGGAGGTAGGGTGATGACTTCCCACCCGATCTCTATGCCATTCACACAAAACCACTCCCTTTTTAGGTGAATTAACTCCCAACATATAACCTGCTGGAGAAAAGTTGTAGGTTCAGTTCACACAGGCTAGCAGCCGGAGTGACACATACCACCCCTATCATATAACACCAGTGACTGTCACAACGTGTAACCATGACGTTCCTGCCTCTGGATTGTGAAGAAGATGTATTCTGTAAGTGTAATGCCTGCAGTCTGATGTTTATACGTTTCACCAGTTCACTTAGTAGAGAAAAGTTTATTTTTTCACTCTGGTGTCTCTCATTCATCTCTACCTCATCGGATCCTAACCTGCCATGTCAAGATGCAGCATGAGGTCTGCAATGGTGTCTTGCTAAGGTAACAGCACACCTACCCAGCCAGGATCCTCATTTTTCTGTAAAGTCCAGGGACACAGAAACAACCCTCAACAATGGTGTGTACTGGTGTTGCACTATTTTGGAGACATGAACATGCAGTGAATTGACTAGCGATCTTTTATAAAGTCCTGCCTTTGACAGAGCTTCAAAAGAATAAAAGATAGCTACTATGGAAGTCTACCCCTGTCTCTAACCATTTAGATGCCATGGTCTAGACGAGAGTAGCTGCAGAAAACACATCATTATTCTGGCCGAAATGGTCTATATACGTATTACATTGATGACCATTTGTTAGAATGACCAGCATGTAGAATTATATGTTCCTTGAAGTATCCATTGCTAGTAGATTGTGCTGCCAACTGGAGCTTCTCCCAATGATATTAGTTGACCACTGAAACAGCTTACTTATAAAGTATTTGACATGGTGAGATAACTCTTACAATGTAAAATTTATTTCCATCTTTTTATTGTTTCTGTTACAGTCCTGCTCTGGACCGCAGTCTCGAAGAGCTGTAAATGATGATAGAGTTTTCGTTCTGGAGTTTGGACCTATAATTTGTAAGGGTAAGTTCATATAAATCATACTCCAGAATACAACACAAATGTTGGTAATAGAATTGTAGGTTTATTGCCAACGCGTTTCTGAGTCCATTGACTCCTTCCTCAGGACAACCATACATCTATTGTTACATCTGCTATTTAAATCTTGGAGGTAGGGTGTTAGTGGAGATAGATTGCTATGAGAGGACAACAGAGGAAAAGGCAGTCCCTCTTTCCGTAAAATTCATTTTCAAAAAGTCTTGTCTCTTTGACCGCTGACTTGCCGTAGACAATGATGATCTCTGCTCTGTCAACAAATGTTTTGGTTGGAAAAACAACTCATGTGCCCAAAACTTCATGCCAGTCAGATGAGCAGTTAATATAAGAAATGCTCTGCTTAGTAATACATTTGGATGTCTAACTTGAAGGAGAAATAACCACTTAAATAACTGACAAGGAGATGGTTGTTTTGGCAACTTAATTTCACTGGTACCACACATCCTATACATGATACAATGCTGGCCAATTCTTTGATGTCAGCTATGATATCAGACAATATATGAACAGTTATTTTTACCAATGACTTACATGTCCCTTTTTTATTGTTTCTGAGTTTTCTTTATGTAGAAATATCATATCCATATGGATAACTCCTTAGTTTCACTACATCACATCCATAAAGGAAGTCAAATGATGGATCCAAAGGGCCACCGTTAGTTGCTAATGACTTATAATTGTCATTCTGTTATGTTGACCGTAAAAATTATAAAAACAGGGATATTTGATTCTCAAAATTATATAAAGTATACCTTCTTTTGTGTTTTTCTTTTATAGATTTTTTCCAGTTGTCACTTGCTCTCAGTAAGTTTCTTATTTTGTTTTGCACTAATCATTACTCTACAGTATGTTCCATATCTATACTGCCTTATACAGTATATTGCTGAATAGTGTAGTCTACGTCCTTTATGTGTAGCTGTAGTAACTGTCTTTTATCTTGTATTTTTCAGGAATGAATACTTCATGGCCTCTTCTTACACTACTCATTTTGCTTTGCACTATATATCTGATTCTACCATAGATTCTACCTGTCTTGTGCACTTTATGCACAATTACTAGGCAATTTGTATTTTTGATGATTAGTTTTATTACTGAACAACTCCAGTGCTGTCAGTCAATCCAAAAGGTTAATAAACCTGAAACCTGAATATTTAAGAAAGTGAGTTTTTTTATTTCTTAGGAGAATATCTGTGTGCAGAGTTATTATGCTAATAAGTGAAAATACGTAAATTTGTACCTCGGCCATGTCTCTGAGCTCTGAGCACCTCGTACTTCTGGGCAGTCCAGGGAGGCTGCAATTCTGGAATATGACAGCATTGGAGGATAAGGGTATGTGCACACCGTCAGGAATGGTAGCGCTTTGAACACTGCATACTTAATGCTGCTGATGAGTTTACGCAGCATTAACTAGAAGCACAGTGGGCATGGGATTTCTTTAAATCCCATCCAATTTGCTTGTAATGTAGAATGCAGCATTTTGTGCTATTCCTGATCGTTGACAAAAAGCCTTAGAAGGCAGTAGAGCTGTAGAGCAGTACAATAATGAGTGTCTGCAGGCAACAGTGAAGCATGGTGGAGGTTACTTCCAAGTTTGGGGCTTTATTTCACAAAATAAAGTTGGGAATTTGGTCATGATTAATGGTGTCCTCAATGCTGAGAAATACAAGCAGATACTTATCCATCATTTAATACCATCTGGGAGGCGTCTGAATAGCTCAAAATATATTCTGCAGCAGTACATTGACTCCAACATGCAGAAAATGTCATTAATAACTATCCTCAGCGTGAAGAAGAACAAGGAGTCCTTTAAGTGATGATATGGCAGCACAAAGGCCTGGTCTCAACATCAACCAGTGTATCTGGGATTAGATGGAGAGAAAAAAGGATTTGCACAAACCGACATCAACAAAAGATCTGTGGTTAGTTCTCCAAGATTTTTAGAACAACGTACCTGCCTAGTTCCTTCAAAAACTGTGCAAGTATATCTAGAAGAATTGATGTTTTGATGCTGCTTTGATTATAAAGGGTGATCACTAGTGTTGAGCGATACCTTCCGATATCGGGAAATATCGGATCGGATTGGATCAGACCGATGCCGAAAAAGTATCGGATATCGCCGATTCCGATACCGGAAACCAATGCAAGTCAATGGGACAGAAATATCGGAATGAAAATAAACCCTTTCTTTCCTTGTAGGTTAATTCTACATGAAGGAAAACAACTAAGAATAATGTAGAATGTATTGGGGGAGGTGGGGGAGACAATAAAGGCATAGAGGTTTAGCCCAATCAAATGGAATAGCAGGAATTAATATTTTTTTAAGACGTTCTGAGTTACGGAAATATTGACTATGTTAAGTATTTTTATATTTTGTCAGATATTTATGTTTCACTACTTCCATGCTCTTCACCTTCTTTTTTACTTCTCCCACACTTTCTCGTTCATCATCCTCAGCATCTTTTTCATCCACTTCTTCTTCACCTTCTTCATCTTCTTCTTCTTCTTCACCTTCTTCGTATTATTCTTTTTTTTTACATTCTTCATATTCTACTTCTTCATCTTCTTCATCTTCTTCTTCTTCATCATATTCTTATTTGTGACAGGCATTCCTGTAGTTGTTATCAATAAAAGGTTGGACATTACACCTTTCGTTCTGCCCGTCACAAAAGATTTACAACAGGATTTGTCCGCGTTCAGTTTGGCCTGCAGCAGCAGGTCTTTTCCAGGGGCACCACGAGGAGGAACGGACTCACCCCCATACACTGCTTAGTCATCTTCTGCTTATAATTTAGATATTATCTTTTGCTCTGATTTTTAGTCTTATGCTTAATGTTCTTCCGCTTTTTGTTCTGCAGCTTCTTGTATTTCTGCTTCTTGGTTTTCTGTCTCTTGTTCTTCTGTATCTTGGTGCTTGTCTTCTCTTCTTTGTCCTCTTGGTCAACTTCTTCAGGGTCATCTTCTTGGTCTTCTTCGGGGTGGTCTTCATGGTCGTCGTCTTCGGGGGTCCTCGTCTTCGGGGTCCTCGTTTTCTTCGGGTTGGTCTTCTGGGTCCTCGTCTTCGGGGTCCTTGTCTTCTTCGGGGTGGTCTTCAGGGTCCTCGTCTTCAGGGTGGTCTTCAGGGTCCTCGTCTTCTTCTGGGTGGTCTTCAGGGTCCTCGTCTTCTTCGGGGTGGTCTTCAGGGTCCTCGTCTTCAGGGTCGTCGTCTTCGGGGTCCTCATCTTCTTAGGGTTGGTCTTCAGGGTCCTCATCTTCAGGGTCCTCGTCAGGGAGATCCAGAGTGGTTACCAAGAACCATTTCAAAAAGCTTGAACTTGGAAATGTAGCAGAAGGTACAAGAAAGCTGAGGAACTACCGAGGACCAGCTGACGGTACTGGAACCCGGATGGGTAGCAGAAGGTACAAGAGCCAATGGAACTGCCGAAGACCAGCTGACGGTACTGGAACTCGGTTACTAAGCAGGAGGTACCTGTGCCAGAAAGCACTACCAAGGACCAGCAGACGTTGGTGGAACCCGGATGGGTAGTAGAAGGTACAAGAGCAAATGGAACTACCGAGGACCAGCTGACGGTACTGGAACCCGGATGGGTAGCAGAAGGTACAAGAGCCAATGGAACTGCCGAAGACCAGCTGACGGTACTGGAACTCGGTTACTAAGCAAGAGGTACCTGTGCCAGAAAGCACTACCAAGGACCAGCAGCCGTTGGTGGAACTTGGATACCGAGAAGGAGGCACCTAATCCAAAGGCACTGCCGAGAACCAGCTGACGGTACTGGAACCCGGATGGGTAGCAGAAGGTACCCATGTAAAAAAAAGTTCAAGGCCGCGAGCCGGCCGCAGTTACCAAAACCCACAGTCCTACAGGGGGTGCTTGTCCTATTGGCACTATGGAACCAGCCTTCATTGCCAGATCCCGCAGCCCACATAGGAGTCACCTAAACTGCAGGCACCATAGAGTCGGCTAACCCGACCGCAACACGACAGGACAACGCATTGGAGGCAAAGTGACGTTGACACTACCCGGAAACAGCTGGCATGCTGGAACCAGGCTGGGCAGGAGGGAGTACCAGTGCCAAAGACACTGCCGAGAACCAGCTGACGGTACTGGAACCCGGATGGGTAGTAGAAGGTACAAGAGCAAATGGAACTACCGAGGACCAGCTGACGGTACTGGAACCCGGAAGGGTAGTAGAAGGTACAAGAGCCAATGGAACTGCCGAAGACCAGCTGGGGGTGTTGGAACCCAGGGTAAATACTAAAAACAGAGTGGAGCCAGAGGTGTAATTGGAGCAAGTTTTAAATCCGTAGTACAGTGGATGTGGACAAAGCAGGAGAATTTGCCGGACACACAGCAGGGGAACAGCTGACATTACTGAACCCCAATAACACGGCAGCAAGTGTTGACTGTGCAGACGGCACTTACGAGCGCCAACTAGCGGTGTTGGAGCTCAGGGATAATACTGAAAACAGAGGAGCCAGAGGTGTAATTGGAGCAACTTTAAAATCTGTAGTAGTGAGAATGTGGACAGAGCAGGAGAAATTGCCGTCCGCACAGCAGGGGAACAGCTGACGTTACAGAACCCCAATGACACGGCAGCAAGTGTTGACTGTCCAGACGGCACTTCCGAGCGCCAACTGGTGGTGTTGGAGCTCAGGGATAATACTGAAAACAGAGGAGCCAGAGGTGTAATTGGAGCAACTTTAAAATCTGTAGTAGTGAGAATGTGGACAGAGCAGGAGAAATTGCCGTCCGCACAGCCGGGGAACAGCTGACGTTACTGAACCCCAATGACACGGCAGCAAGAGCAGACGGCACTTCCGAGCGCCAACTGGCGGTGTTGGAGCTCAGGGATTACATTTCAGGTGGTAGAAACATGAACAGAACAGGAGACCTGGATACTGTTGCAAACCAATTATTTATTCTGGAAGAGGACTGGCAAATTCATGAGAGATCCAGGCCTTGTTCATTTTGAGAAAAGTAAGCCGGTCAACGTTATCGGAGGATAGTCGCATGCGACGGTCTGTTAGTACACCACCTGCTGCACTAAAGACGCGTTCCGATAATACACTAGCAGCAGGGCAAGCTAGCACCTCCAATGCATACTGACTAAGCTCTGGCCATGTATCCAGCTTACAGACCCAAAACTTGAAGGGAGAAGAGCCGTCTGGGAGTACACTAAGAGGGCAAGACATGTAGTCTGTCACCATCTGACGGAAACGTTGCCTCCTGCTGACTGGAGCCGTCTGTGATGGTGTAGACATTTGTGGCGGCGGGGACACAAAACTTTGCCACATTTCGGACATACTGGTCTTGCCTTGTGCTGAGGCGCTGCTTCTGCTCTCTCTTTGTGCAGAGCTTCCTCCACTGCCTCGACGCACTGAGCTGCTTTGTAAAGCACTAGCAGCACTGCTCTCGGTTGGAATGGAGAACATGATGGAATGCACCTATGCGTCTTGGTACTCCCGCATTTTACGCTCCCGGTTCAACGGTGTTATGAGGCTTTGTAAGTTGTCCCGGTAGCGAGGATCTAGGAGGGTGGACACTCAATAATCAGCCGTGTTGAGAATGTGGGCGATGCGGCGGTGGTTTCTCAGGCACTGCAGCATGAAATCAACCATGTGCTGCAGACTGCCAACTGGCCAAGAAACGCTGTCCCCTGCTTGAGGCGTGATCTCTGCCTGCTCTGCATCACCACACCCTCGCTCTAGATACTGACTACTAGAGCATTGTGTACCTCCCTCCTCTGGACAGATGTCTTCCTCATCCATTGACTCCTCCTCATCCTCCTCACAAAGTGTCCCCTGCCTAGGCCTTTGTGAGGAACCACGTTGCGCAGACTGTAGAGAAGCAGATGGCATTTGTGACTCCTCATCCTCCACCTCTTCAAAAACCTCGTCCCTTAGTGCTTGCAGTGTTTTTTCAAGCAGGCAGATAAGGGGGACAGTCATGCTGACTAGTGCATCATCTGCACTCGCCATCCGCGTGGAATAATCGAAGGCACGCAAAATGTGGCAAATGTCCTTCATAGAGGCCCACTCAGTGGTGGTGAAGTGTGAACGGCGCGCACTGCGACTTGTTTGTGCCTGCTGCAGCTGGTACTCCATTACTGCTGCCTGCTGCTCACACAACCTCTCCAACATATGTAACGTTGAATTCCACCTGGTGGGTAGGTCACATATGATGCGATGTTCCGGAAGACGTAATCGGCGCTGCAGAGCTGCAATGCGTGATCTTGCATTGCTGGAACGCAGCAAGTGAGCGCACTCTATGCGGACCTTGTGAAGCAGTGCATCAAGATCCGGATAGTCCCTCAAAAAACTCTGCATGACCAAGTTGAGCACATGTGCCAGACATGGGATGTGAGTGAGGTTGCCTAGGCCCAGAGCTGCCACCAGATATCGGCAATTGTCACACACTACCATGCCTGGCTGGAGATTCGCTGGCACAAACCACACGTCGCTCTGCTGCTTGATGGCATTCCACAGCTCCTGCGCTGTGTGGCTTCGATTCCCCAAAGAAATTAATTTTAATACGGCCTGTTGACGTTTGGCCACGGCTGTGCTCATATTGGTCACCATAACAGGTAACCGTTCACAGGTCGATGTGGAGGTAGACCGTGACGGCTCCTGCAGCGCTGATTCAGAGGAACTGGAGTATGAGGAGGAGTCAATGTGTACAGACTGGATTCCTGCAATCCTTGGAGTGGGCAGAACACGTACAGCACCACTCTCAAGATCTGTACCCGGCTCCACAACATTTACCCAATGGGCAGTGAGGGAAAGGTATCGTCCCTGTCCATGCTTACTTGTCCACGCATCGGTGGTCAGGTGGACCTTGCTACTGACGGCGTTTTGTAGCGCATGTTTAATTTTTCCCTCCACATGATGTTGCAGGGCAGGGACGGTTTGCCTGCTGAAATAAAAACGGCTGGGCACGTTGTATTGTGGGACTGCCAATGCCATAAAGTTACGGAATGTGTCAGTCTCCACCGGCCTGAATGATAGCATTTCAAGGGCCAGCAGTTTAGCAATGCCAGCATTCAGAGCCTGTGCTCGGGGGTGGTTTGCCGAGTATGGGTGCCTTTTCTCCCATGCCTGTGCTAACGATGGCTGTAGACTGGCCTGGGAGTGTGAGGATGACTGGGAAAGTGGTGCTGTGGATGGAATTACACTGTGTCTCTGTACAACAGTGCCAGAGATTCTTCCATGGCGATCCTGTGAGGAAGCCGAACCAGCTGTGTGTGAGCTGGAGGAAGAGGCTGCAACACAAGCTGAAGAGGTGGTAGGTGGCGCTGTAGGTTGGCCTTGGTCTTCAGTGTGTTTTTGTAACTCCACCATGTGCTTGGTCCGCACATGTTTCCACATATTTGTGGTATTGAGGTTGCTGACACTTTTCCCTCTTTTCACCTTCTGATTACACAGCTTGCATTTGACAAAGCAAATGTCATCTGCAACTGTGTCAAAAAAGGACCAGGCACTGCAAGTCTTGGGAGCGCCCGCTTTGGATTTTGGAAGAGCCATGCTCCTAATGGGTGCCAAAGTGGAGGCTACAGGCAACAAAGTCTGCCCCCTCCCTCTCCCTCCTTTTTGGGCTGTTCGGGGAATCTCTTCCTCAGAGCTGCTCCCACCACCTTCCTGTCCCTCACGCCATGATGGGTCAAGGACCTCATCATCTACACCACCCTCTTCAAACAACTGCTTCTCCTGGGTAGTCTCGACAGCACAGTACGCACCAGAAAGTGGCACCTGAGTCTCATCATCAGATGCGTACTGAGGTGTGCTGCTGACCATAGGCACTGGCCCACCCGCCTCTTCAGATTCAGAGAGACAAAACGGTTGCGCATCAGTGCATACTACCTCTTCTTCAAATTCTCGAATTCTGCTTGGCTGGTCCCCTCTTTCCAAGCCAAGAGATTCAGAGAACAGAAGTAGAGATGGCTCCTGTCCAGGGCTCTCTGACTGCCTGGGCAATTTGGCAGGTGGTGAAGAGACAGATGGGTGCTCTTCAGTGCTCAGGACCTGAGAGGATCTTGAGCTAATTGAAGTCGATGCGTTAGCTGCCATCTATCCGACAACGGCTTCAATTTGGTCCTCCCGCCGCAGTGGGGAACGGCTAGCTCCTGCAAAGCTGCGCATAAAGGACTGTTCCCTGGTAAAACTGGGGGATGCTGAGTCACTGGTGCCCGCAGCAGGCACAGAATCCCCATGTCCTCTCCCTGCAGGCACAGAATCCTCACGTCCTCTCCCTGCAGAAACTCCACGCCCACGCCCACGCCCACTACCACATGCCTTACTCCCTGCCTTCTTCATCTTGGTAGACTGATAAAGATAGGCAGAAAAGTACTAAGGGCTTAGTGTGCTTATTCCTGAACAGCTGCTAACAGGTATAAGAAACACTAATTTTATAAAGTGTGGACTAGACTTTAATATGAGCTAATGTGACCTACACAACTGTAAAGTGGAGTGTTTGGTGAACTTTATTTAGGTTTTTTTTTTGCACAAAAAGACACTGGATGTGCCTAAAGATGTAATACCGATAGTATCACAAACTTTTTGTAGCTATTGCAATGTTGGAAGGTAACCTACAATGCAATAGATGAGGCTACAAAAAGTAGGCTAATACTAATCTGGCTGGGGCTGCAGGGCCCAATGCTGCAGAAAGGCTCCTCTAACTACTCCTATATTGTATGTTTGGAACCAATTTAGCTGAATACGGATGGAACCACCACACTAATAGGAGAAATCAGGAAAAATTATGAATTGGCAAAAAAGGACAATGTATGAGGCAGTGACACACACTGAGTGCACTACAACCAGACGTGGTTGAAGCACACACTACAGGGTGAGCTGCACTCACACACCAGACCTTGCAGACCTTGCAGACAGCGGTGAACAGTACAGATGCAGAGCACTGTGCACTAGCGCTGCAAGACCAAAAAAAATTCTCTATCTACTCCTATATAGTGTGTTTGGAACCAATTTAGCTGAATACGGATGGAACCACCACACTAATATGAGATATCAGGAAAAATTATGAATTGGCAAAAAAGGACAATGTATGAGGCAGTGACACACACTGAGTGCACTACAACCAGACGTGGTTGAAGCACACACTACAGGGTGAGCTGCACTCACACACCAGACCTTGCAGACCTTGCAGACAGCGCTGAACAGTACAGATGCAGAGCACTGTGCACTAGCGCTGCAAGACCAAAAAAATTTCTCTATCTACTCCTATGTAGTGTGTTTGGAACCAATTTAGCTGAATACGGATGGAGCCACCACACTAATAGGAGATATCAGGAAAAATTATGAATTGGCAAAAAAGGACAATGTATGAGGCAGTGACACACACTGAGTGCACTACAACCAGACGTGGTTGAAGCACACACTACAGGGTGAGCTGCACTCACACACCAGACCTTGCAGACAGCGGTGAACAGCACAGAGAACTGTGCACTAGCACTGCAAGGCACAGCGATTTATAAAGTAGCTTGGGTAAAGCAGAATAGACCAAATAGGTAGCTAAAACTGTCCCTCAGAACAACAGCATCATATCCCTAACTGAATTCACAGCAGAGTGAGCTCAAAATGGCGGTGGCGGCTTTTATAGTGCATCATGACATCATTTCAGCAGCCAATCACAGCCATGCCATTAGTTAAGATGCCTACATGCCTAACAGGATGTGCCCACACTTCATAGGATCCTCATTGGCTGAATAAAATGAAAATGGCTCATTGCATTATGGGAACTTCCGATTCCGGTATACGATATTGCAAAAGTATCGGAATTAGGTATCGGAATTCCGATACCGCGAATATCGGCCGATACCCGATTAGAGATGAGCGTTGTTCTACTCGAACTGTTCGCCAATCTCAAATTCGAGCTGTTTTGGGCGGTGTTCGAGCCGGTCGGCGAACACGAACAATTTGAGAAAAATTCGGCTGTTCGAGGTTATGTTCGATAACTGTTCGTGCACCAAAATCATAACTGGATTTTTTCTCAGTAATGATGAAAATTAATGTTAATACTCAGTTTGAGTGTACAGCGGGGCGGGGGGAGGGGCAGGGGATGGATCTCTGCAGGAACAATGAAGATCTCCATTTTTTTTTCTCTTTCCCGCATTTGCAGTGGGGAGGTGCAATCTGTCAGCCTATCAGCAGCGCACACACGGAGCGAAGTGCTTTTTTTCACACAAGCAAGGGCATGTGTGATTGGCAGTGTATGTCACATGTCCTTGCCCTATAAGACCAAGCCATTTTCCCCATCGCCACCATTTTCTCACTGCTGCAGCTGCGTGTTAGACGGCACCGCTGTTGCTGTGTGCGCTATACCTTGTTAATTTCAAGCCAATTTTCGCACAAATATACAGATAGCTTGGGAGTAGGGAATAGTTGTGATTGCAGTCCTTTTAAGGACTAGGTTACAGCATTTCCTACGACTTTTATCAGGCAGGTCTGTGCTCTTAAATAGATAGATTGTGGGAGTAAAGACTAATTGTAATTGGAGTCCTTTTCAGGACTAGGTTACATCAGTTCCTATCAGTTTTTGCCAGGCAGGTCTGTGCCAGTGCTGTGCAAGTTTTTTTCACAGCATTTGGCTGAATCTAGCAAAGCTAATCCTTTTTGGCCTATTGCAGAGTGTGTTAGTCAGTGGAGTAGCCTATCTGTGTTGCAAGATATACCACCTGTGTATAGAATACCAATTTTTTTACTGCACCTAGTGAAGTAAAATCTTTTGGGCATAGCATCATTCTATTAGTCCATCTATACTGACCTCCATCAGGTTGCAAACTGAATATAATTTTTTTCTGCATCTAGCTCTGAAAAAATATTTGGGCTTCTAGCGGTGTGTGGGACTTGGTCTATTAGTCCATCTATACTGACCTCCATCAGGTTGCAAATTAAAAATAATTTTTTTCTGCATCTAGCTCTGAAAAAATATTTGGCCTTCTAGCAGTGTGTGGGACTTGGTCTATTAGTCCATCTATACTGACCTCCATCAGGTTGCAAATTAAAAATAATTTTTTTCTTCATTTATCTCTGAAAAAATATTTGGGCTTCTAGCAGCGTGTGGGACTTGTTCTATTAGTCCATCTATACTGACCTCCATCAGGTTGCAAATTAAAAATAATTTTTTTCTGCATCTAGCTCTGAAAAAATATTTGGGCTTCTAGCAGTGTGTGGGACTTGGTCTATTAGTCCATCTATACTGACCTCCATCAGTTTGCAAATTAAAAATAATTTTTTTCTGCATCTAGCTCTGAAAAAATATTTGGGCTTCTAGCAGTGTGTGGGACTTGGTCTATTAGTCCATCTATACTGACCTCCATCAGGTTGCAAATTAAAAATAATTTTTTTCTTCATTTATCTCTGAAAAAATATTTGGGCTTCTAGCAGCGTGTGGGACTTATTCTATTAGTCCATCTATACTGACCTCCATCAGGTTGCAAATTAAAAATAATTTTTTTCTGCATCTAGCTCTGAAAAAATATTTGGGCTTCTAGCAGTGTGTGGGACTTGGTCTATTAGTCCATCTATACTGACCTCCATCAGGTTGCAAATTAAAAATAATTTTTTTCTGCATCTAGCTCTGAAAAAATATTTGGGCTTCTAGCAGTGTGTGGGACTTGTTCTATTAGTCCTTCTATACTGACGTCCAGCAGGTTGCAAATTGAATATAATTTTTTTCTGCATCTAGCTCTGAAAAAATATTTGGGCTTCTAGCGGTGTGTGGGACTTGGTCTATTAGTCCATCTATACTGACCTCCATCAGGTTGCAAATTAAAAATAATTTTTTTCTGCATCTAGCTCTGAAAAAATATTTGGGCTTCTAGCAGTGTGTGGGACTTGGTCTATTAGTCCATCTATACTGACCTCCATCAGGTTGCAAATTGAATAAAAAAATTTTCTGCATCTAGCTCTGAAAAAATATTTGGGCTTCTAGCGGTGTGTGGGACTTGGTCTATTAGTCCATCTATACTGACCTCCATCAGGTTGCAAATTAAAAATAATTTTTTTCTGCATCTAGCTCTGAAAAAATATTTGGGCTTCTAGCAGTGTGTGGGACTTGGTCTATTAGTCCATCTATACTGACCTCCGTCAGGTTGCAAATTAAAAATAATTTTTTTCTTCATTTATCTCTGAAAAAATATTTGGGCTTCTAGCAGCGTGTGGGACTTGTTCTATTAGTCCATCTATACTGACCTCCATCAGGTTGCAAATTAAAAATAATTTTTTTCTGCATCTAGCTCTGAAAAAATATTTGGGCTTCTAGCAGTGTGTGGGACTTGGTCTATTAGTCCATCTATACTGACCTCCATCAGGTTGCAAATTAAAAATAATTTTTTTCTTCATTTAGCTCTGAAAAAATATTTGGGCTTCTAGCAGCGTGTGGGACTTGTTCTATTAGTCCATCTATACTGACCTCCATCAGGTTGCAAATTAAAAATAATTTTTTTCTGCATCTAGCTCTGAAAAAATATTTGGGCTTCTAGCAGTGTGTGGGACTTGGTCTATTAGTCCATCTATACTGACCTCCATCAGGTTGCAAATTAAAAATAATTTTTTTCTTCATTTAGCTCTGAAAAAATATTTGGGCTTCTAGCAGTGTGTGGGACGTGTTCTATTAGTCCTTCTATACTGACGTCCAGCAGGTTGCAAATTGAATATAATTTTTTTCTGCATCTAGCTCTGAAAAAATATTTGGGCTTCTAGCGGTGTGTGGGACTTGGTCTATTAGTCCATCTATACTGACCTCCATCAGGTTGCAAATTAAAAATAATTTTTTTCTGCATCTAGCTCTGAAAAAATATTTGGGCTTCTAGCAGTGTGTGGGACTTGGTCTATTAGTCCATCTATACTGACCTCCATCAGGTTGCAAATTGAATAAAAAAATTTTCTGCATCTAGCTCTGAAAAAATATTTGGGCTTCTAGCGGTGTGTGGGACTTGGTCTATTAGTCCATCTATACTGACCTCCATCAGGTTGCAAATTAAAAATATTTTTTTTCTGCATCTAGCTCTGAAAAAATATTTGGGCTTCTAGCAGTGTGTGGGACTTGGTCTATTAGTCCATCTATACTGACCTCCATCAGGTTGCAAATTAAAAATAATTTTTTTCTGCATCTAGCTCTGAAAAAATATTTGGGCTTCTAGCAGTGTGTGGGACTTGGTCTATTAGTCCATCTATACTGACCTCCATCAGGTTGCAAATTAAAAATAATTTTTTTCTGCATCTAGCTCTGAAAAAATATTTGGGCTTCTAGCAGTGTGTGGGACTTGGTCTATTAGTCCATCTATACTGACCTCCATCAGGTTGCAAATTAAAAATAATTTTTTTCTGCATCTAGCTCTGGAAAAATATTTGGGCTTCTAGCAGTGTGTGGGACTTGGTCTATTAGTCCATCTATACTGACCTCCATCAGGTTGCAAATTGAATAAAAAAATTTTCTGCATCTAGCTCTGAAAAAATATTTGGGCTTCTAGCGGTGTGTGGGACTTGGTCTATTAGTCCATCTATACTGACCTCCATCAGGTTGCAAATTAAAAATAATTTTTTTCTGCATCTAGCTCTGAAAAAATATTTGGGCTTCTAGCAGTGTGTGGGACTTGGTCTTTTAGTCCATCTATACTGACCTCCATCAGGTTGCAAATTGAATAAAAAAATTTTCTGCATCTAGCTCTGAAAAAATATTTGGGCTTCTAGCGGTGTGTGGGACTTGGTCTATTAGTCCATCTATACTGACCTCCATCAGGTTGCAAATTGAATAAAAAAATTTTCTGCATCTAGCTCTGAAAAAATATTTGGGCTTCTAGCGGTGTGTGGGACTTGGTCTATTAGTCCATCTATACTGACCTCCATCAGGTTGCAAATTAAAAATAATTTTTTTCTGCATCTAACCCAGCCAATAGTTTTGGCCTAATACCACAGTTTGGCCACTCAGCTCTGCTCTGTTACCATCCATTGTTTTTTTGTGCAAACAACTCCAGAGTTGTGAATTAGTTAACCACCAAAATGAGTGGAAAAAGGCCTGCTGCTGGTGGAAAGGGGAATAGACGTGTTGGGAAGGGGAAAAAAGGTTGTGTCCGTGGGGTAGGTGCAGAAGAAAGACCATCTTCCAGCCAAACTAAAATGTCTACTTCTTTTAGCGGACAATGTGATAAGATCCCTTTCTTACGGCCACGCCAATCGCTACAAATTCCAGATGAGGCACAAAAACAGCAGGTGCTTCAACGGATATCAAGTGCTTCTTTAAGTGGGCTCTCCTCCACATCAACTTCAACATCACAAATACTCCAGTCCTCAAAGGTGTCACCCAAATCGCACTTGCTTCCTCACAGCTCCCAAATCTCCAGCTGCCCGTCTGAGTATGAGGTAGAACAGATGGTTGAGTCTGCAGAGCTGTTTACTCATACTATAGCCTGGGAATCAGAGGTCGACTCCAGCGCTTCTGTGAATCCAGACGAGGAAATGATCTGCACTGATGCCCAGAATCTTTATGAGTCGGATCCAGGACCAGACGCAGAAGGTTCTGACCATAATGTAGACCCTCATTCCCAAACTGTAACTCCTGTTGGTGGAGACAATGAGGAAGACGATGATAAGACTCAAATACCTGATTGGAGCGACAACTTTAGTTTTTTGTCAGGGCAGGAACAGGTTGGCTCTGAGGACGACGGGTGTGATAACGCACAGGGTGATGATGATGAGGTCGGAGATCCCACTTACTGTCAACCCACAGTCAGCCAAGAGATGAGGTCAGCAGAGGAGGTGGAGGAAGATGCTAGTGACGACGAGGTCAGGTTGCGCCTTCCTGGACAGAGACGTAGTACTGGAAGCACGTCAACAACTGCATCCTCAAACACAACTCTGCCTCTCACCACAAGTCGTGGTGGCTCTTCAGGTCGCATGGGTGCTAAGCCTTGCATAGCCTGGGCATTTTTTCAGATCGATAAAGATGACCCAACTCGTGTTATCTGTAACATTTGTCAGCAAAAGCTAAGTAGAGGCCAAAAAATACATAGTTTGAGTACTTCATGCATGAACCGGCACATGGACATGAAGCATAAGTTGCAGTGGGAAGCTCAGTGTGCTACAATGCGGTCTAGCCGGCCGGGCCAACCACCGTCTGCCATATCTTGTGCATCCGCGGCCTCTTCATCCTCTGTGACTGGGGGGACAGCAGTCACACCTGTTTTGGGGCGCAGACCTGCCACCTCTTTACCCGCAACAGCCAGCGTGATTGGCAGGTCATCATTTTCTTTGGAGGTGGTAACACCAGCTGGTCTTGAGCGCTGTCCGACATCGATAGCACCACCTTTGGATCAAGGCAACCTAACATGTCCGCCTGCATCTTCCTCACAGACCGGCAGTTTGCCGGGGACACCCTTATCAACCCCGTCTAAGCACAATAGCCAGCCCTCGGTCCCTCAGATGTGGACAAGTAAAAGACCATTTCCTCCTAGCCATGAGAAAGCTAAGAGGTTGAATTTCACCATCTGCAAGCTCTTGGCTACAGAAATGCTGCCTTTCCGCCTGGTGGACACAGAGGATTTTCGAGACCTTATGTCCGTCGCAGTGCCCCAGTACCAGATGCCCAGTCGGCACTACTTCTCAAAGAAAGGTGTGCCTGCGCTCCACCAGCATGTCGCACACAACATCACCGCTTCTTTGAGAAACTCTGTGTGTGACAGGGTGCATTTCACCACAGACACTTGGACGAGTAGGCATGGACAGGGGCGTTACATGTCGCTGACTGGGCACTGGGTAACTATGGTGACAGCAGGACAAGGGGCTGCTGTCCAAGTCTTGCCGTCCCCACGAGTTGTGCGTCAATCCTCTTTATGTCATTTTTCCTCCACTGCTTCTGCCTCCTCAACCTCCTCTCGGTCTTCCACCTGCACCCAAAGCCTGTCTGGTCATGCCACAAGCTTTCTAACTGCGCAGAAGGGATCCTGCACACCTCCTTACTATGCTGGCAGTAGGGCTCAACGTCATCAGGCGGTTTTTACATTGAAATGTCTGGGAAATGTGAGTCACACAGCTGAGGAGTTGTGGTCAGCTCTGGAGAACCAATTTCATGAATGGTTGTCTCCACTGGACCTGAAACCAGGGAAGGCCGTGTGCGACAATGCTGCAAACCTGGGTGCGGCCCTTCGCCGGGGCAATGTCACACACGTGCCTTGTATAGTTCACGTGTTGAACCTGGTTGTCCAGCAATTTTTAGCCCACTATCCCAGACTAGATGGCCTTCTGCAGAGGGCACGGTCGCTGTGTGCTCACTTCCGCCGTTCGCATCCCGCAGCTCAGCGACTTACATCTCTACAGAAGTCGTTGGGCCTGCCACTTCACCGGCTAAAATGCGATGTGCCTACCCGGTGGAATTCAACTCTGCACATGTTGCAGCGACTGTGGCAGCACCGACAAGCCCTGGTGCAATACGTTCTGACGTATAGCCTGGGCCAACGAGATTCAGAGGTGGGGCAAATCACGCTGGAGGAGTGGTCTCAGATCAGGGACCTATGCACCCTTCTGCACAGTTTTGAAATGGCGACGAAGATGTTTAGTGCTGACGATGCCATTATCAGCATGACTATTCCGGTGATTTACATGCTGGAGCACATGTTAAACAGAATTCGGAGTCAGGTGGTGGCACAAGAGGAGGTGGAGGAAGTAGAGGAGGAGGAGTTGTATGCGGAAGGGCTAACATCTGCAAGGTCCAGACGGTCGGCAGCACCAAGGCGGCAGGCATGTGAGGGTGGGGGAGATGGTTTAACCAGGGCGCATGGTAGCAGCCAAACTAGTGAGGAAGGTGCAGGAGCCCAGGAAGAAGTGGAGGACGAACTGATGGAAGACTCATCAGATGAGGGAGACCTTGATCACATTTCTGTTGTGCGAGGTTGGGGGGAGAGGACAGAGGAAGGAAGCATGATTGTTACCTCGCCACCAACACAACAGGGACTTGGTGCTCCTGGATGCGCAACACACATGAGTGCCTTCTTGCTGCACTACCTGCAACATGACCCTCGAATTGTGAGAATTAGAAATAATCCTGACTACTGGGTTGCCACACTGTTAGATCCCCGGTACAAAAGTAAATTTGCAGAAATTATTCCTGCCATAGAAAGGGATGCATGCATGCAGGAGTATCAGCAGAGACTGTTGCAGAATCTTACATGTGCTTTTCCACAAAATACCAGTGGTGCACGTAGTGAATCTCACAGTTCCAACTTGCCAACCGTGGGACCGTCAAGTGTTCAGCACTCAAACCGTAACAGAACCACAGTATCTGCTGGTAACATCAATTTTGCGGAATCATTTCACCACTTTTTTAGCCCATCCTTTGCAAGGCCACAGGAGACAAGAAGTCTGACACATAGTCAACGCCTAGAGACGATGGTACAGGAGTATCTCCAAGTAAACATTGAAGCCACGACTGTGTCACTGGACCCTTGCTCTTTTTGGGCTTCCAATCTGGATAAATGGCCGGAGCTAGCCACTTACGCCTTGGAGATCTTGTCATGCCCCGCAGCCAGCGTTCTGTCTGAACGTGTGTTCAGCGCTGCTGGTGGTGTGCTGACAGATAAGCGCACGCGGCTCTCCACTGATAATGTAGACAGACTCACGTTCATAAAGATGAACAAATCATGGATCCGAAACGACTTTTCTACCCCTGTGTCATCCTGGGGAGAGTAAAAGCTTGATGATTGGTT
Organism: Phyllobates terribilis; assembly: GCF_046119375.1. Classification (NCBI taxonomy): domain Eukaryota; kingdom Metazoa; phylum Chordata; class Amphibia; order Anura; family Dendrobatidae; genus Phyllobates; species Phyllobates terribilis. The sequence continues at coordinate 208,354,175 of NW_027362769.1, read as the reverse complement.
AAAATCACCCTACCAACCGTTTTAAGCTTTCAAATTACTAATCATGTTTATCTGTATCTTGACTGGAAAATAATTTGGGCTTTGTAGCAGTGTGCAGCACTGATCCTATTAGGCCATCTATAATAAGCTTCACCAGATTTAAAATTAAAAATAATTTTTAGCTGCATCTAGCCCGGAAAATAATTTTGGGGCTCCGAGATGCGCAAGACACATAAGTGCCTTCTTGCTGCACTACCTGCAGCATGACCCTCATATTGTCAGAATTCGAAGTAATCATGACTACTGGGTTGCCACACTCTTAGATCCCCCAAACTTTTCGATCAACCTTTTCATTTTAATAAAGACCAAAAAAATGGTCATTTTTGAAATTATAAGCATTAGCAGGTTGTTAGAAACTGAAATCAAACAGTTTTCAACTCAAAACTTTATTCTAGGTGATGTTACATTTTCACATAGGACCCCTTGTTCGAAAGGAGCTTCTGAACTCTCTCGTCCATTGAATTTGTCAGGTTTTGGATGGTTTCTGCTTCAATTGTTTTGCATGAGGACAGAATACCCTCCCAGAGCTGTTGCTTAGATGTGAACTGCCTCCCGCCATCATAGACACTCCTTTTAATGATGCTCCAAAGGTTCTGAATGGGGTAGAGGTCAGGGGAGCATGGGGGTCACACCATAAGTTTGTCCCCTTTTATGCCCATATCAGCCAGAGATGCAGATGTTTTATGTGCAGCATGAGATGGTGCATTATCATGCAGAAAAATGATCTTGCTGTGAAATACACGGTTCTTCTTCTTGAACCATGGCAGGAAGTGCTGTTTGAGAAAATCCACATACATTATGGAGTTCATCTTTAGCGCCTTCAGGGATCCTAAAGGGGCCGACAATCTCTCTCCCCATGATTCCAGCCCAAAACATTACTCCACCTCCTCCTTGTTGGCGCTGTAGCCGTGTTTGCGTGGGGTGTCCATCAACCAGCCATCCTCCACTCCATTCATCTGGACCATCGAGCGCTGCACGGCACTCATCCGTGAACAAAACAGTTTTGAAATCAGTCTTCATGTAATGTTTGGCCCACTGGAGCCGTTTCTGCTTGTGTGAAGTGGATAGAGGAGGTCGACAGGATGGCGTATGCACAGCTGCAAACCTCTGAAGGACCCTGCATCTTGTTGTTCGGGGGACGTTGGAGGCACAAGCAGCTTCAAAAACTTGTCTGCTGCTATGACAAGGCTTTTTTGCCGCTGCTCTTTCAACCTGACGTAATTGCCTGTAGGAAAGAGTCCTCAATTTGCCCTTATCAGCACGCACACGTGTGTACTGTGAATCAGCTACATACTTCTTGATTGCCAAGACACTTCATCCTGATCATCGCACAATGTTGATTGTAGTCATGCCTTGACCTAAACACTCCACAATTTGTTGCTTCTCAGCAGCCGACACATCCTTTTTCTTTCCCATTTTGGCAGAAAATGTAGGCTGCTTAATAATGTGAGAGAGCCTTCTTAAGTAGTCTTGCCTTTATTGGACACACCTGCCAAACTAATTAGCACAGGTGTCTGCAATTGCTTACAGTGATATAAAGAGCCCTGACACACATCACCATCAATGAGTTTAACTGACAAACAAACAAATTCTTCCCTTATCACTCCTAAACACTTTTTGCATAATAATTTGGAACGCGGTGTACATGTGCTTTTCCACAAAACACCAGTGGTTCACGTAGTGAATCTTACAGTTCTAACTTGCCAACCGTGGTCTGTATGGAATTGTTCAATAAAGGGCCCAAAATTAAGATAACATAGATGGGAGAGGTCTCTATGAATAGGAATTCCTAAGTATTTGATACCCTGTGAGGGCCAGGCAAAGGGAAAGTTGGACTGGATGGAATCCTATATGGATTTAGGGAGGGAGACATCGAGGGCCTCAGACTTCGCTGCATTGATTTTAAAATTTTACCATGTAACAAAGTGATCTATTTCAGCCATAACAGCAGGGATGGATATATGTGATTGAGTGATATATACTAGGACATCATCAGCAAATAGAGAGCACTTGTACTCGGTGCCTCCCACCTCAATCCACCTAATATTGGGGTTATGGCGAATTGATGAGAGCAGGTGCTCCGTCACTAGGATGTATAAGAGAGGGGACAGAGGACATCCCTGCCTTGTCCCATTGGTGATTGTGAAAGGTGATGAAAATGTTCTGACGCACCCCCTGGGCCTTGGGACACCCGGAGCCGGACCCTTTTTGGTGGATGCTGGTGGTTGTAGTCTTCGTGGCGGCGATCCGGTTCCGTGGCTCAGGGCGGTCAAACCAGTGGCGGAACTATTTATGTGGTTTTGATGTTTAAATGTCCGACTACGCCACCCGTGGATTGCGGTCAGAGTGAACCGCCGCTACAGGGCAGACCGCTAAGGCTGGTGTTGTGGGTGCAGCAGAGCGTAGCATAACTCCCCACGGGAGGAGTATAGCCTCAGGGCAGTGTATGCGGAGGATGGGGGTGATGGTGCAGGGCAGCAGCAGTAACGACACGGAGTCAGTGATGCAGTTCAGGGCCTTTACTCACAGTTCTTATTATCCAGACCACGTCTGCAGGTAACGGCTGCCCACGTCGTACTGTGCTCACCAGGTGAGGGGCTCAGACAACTCCCAGATAACTTTGGAGCGCTTCACAGGACCCCCTTTGTGTGTCCTTTGTCTGGCCTTTCTTACCAACACTTCTGTCCGGCTGCCTCGGGCCTCCTCTTGGTAAACTTGGCGCCAGTTTCCCTGACCCTATGTGGTGCCTTCCTAGCGGGTGGAGCAAGGGGCTGCGCCACATAAAATGTCAGAGCCTCCGGTTTCTAGCTGAGGGTCGTTTCCTGCCTCCACTAGTTCGGGGACCGGTCTCCCCCTTTGGCCTGACCCCTCCACGCAGGTGGATTCGGGCGTGCGGTGGCGACTCGCCCGTCCGCACCCCTGGGATCCCTTCATTCCTCGTTCCTGGAGCCTTCTCCGCTCCTCTTCCTTCCTTCTCCCTCTTGCAGGCCTGGGCCTCTGTTACTAGGCCCGCCTCCGGAGCAGAGCTCATGCAGAGCCCCTGCTCCCTGCCACTTCTGCTCAGACTTCTCTGCACTGAACTAAGATGGTGCCCACCTTTTATACTCCCTTCTCAATGCACCCAGGAACTGCTTCCTCCCTGCTCCTGCACTGCAGGGTTCCCCTTCCTCAGTGTTCCCTCCCCCCACTCCAGCCAGGGACAGGGACTGTCGTGCCCATCTCAGGGGCATATTGGTCGCCCTGCCCCACGGCAATGTGGTGTAATGCATGCAGGTGTCGGGTCCTGATCCACACTCCATCCTTATCTGAGAGTGAGATATCACACCTCTGGGTGAGGTGCAATACGTCTGTAGCAACCGAGCCCTCGGTGCTACAGTTCCATTTATCTTCAGCCTAGGTGACGTATTGTGATACAGGGCCGTGATTTTGGCTATAAAAGGGTCCCCTAGACCCCTACCCCAAGCTTTTTAAGAGAATCATATATGGCGTGCCAGGAGACTCTATGGAATGCTTTCTCAGCATCCAACGAGAGTATCTACTTACAAATTTTTAACTGCATCTAGCCCAGGAAATACTTTGTGCCTAGTAGCAGTGTCTGCTAGTCAGCGGATTATCCCGGCTGTTAAGCAAGCTACACCACCTGTAGTTTGGACACTTAATTTTTTCAAAGGAAATGCTTCGGGACCACGGGATACTTAGTGAAGAGCATCAGGAGGCACCCCAAGGCATAGGGGCTGGGACTGGCACTAGGATGCCTTGCGGTGGACAGCCGAGCTCGATCCTTATAAAAGCTTTTTAACTGCAGCAGCTTTAGTGGACGCTACTGGAGCTGGAATTACGCGGCTGCTGGCATGAGACTTGCCCTCCAATAGATCCTTGTAAATGGATTTAAAGTGTATTCATTCAAATTAGAGGGACAATTTAAATTAAAAAGCTTAGAGCTGCCTCCACCACAGGGGGGCTCTCTCGACCCACCAGCGGACAGGCACCAGTATTGGGAGAGGGGGGCTGGCCGTCAGGGTTCACCGCGGCTCTGGCACAAACCCGGCGACACGGAGGTGGCACGGGCAGGAGCGGACTGGCCGTCTCGGCTTCTCACTTTTTGGATTTTAGAAGGGCATGACATGCCTATATCTGTGTCTCCCCCTCCTTTTACTCCTCCACCTCTTTTCTTTTCGCATGACTATATGTACTTGTCACTTTTCCATGTGTTAGTTGTGTCTTCTGAGCAGTTTGTCAGCTTTTGGACACCTTTGAAGGTGTTTTCTATGTGTTTCTATGTGTTTTTGTTTGCCTGCCATTGGTTTTAATGGTGTTCGAAGGTGTTCGACGAACAGTTCGACGAACTGTTCGGCGAACACACGGGTGTTCGACGAACCGAACCGAACTCGAACACTACGGGGGTGGCTCAACACTATACCCGATATTTCAGTATCGGAATGCTCAACACTAGTGATCACATCAAATATTCATTTTATTTTGATCTTTCCTTTGTTCATTCACTTTGCATTTTATTATTTGATAAAAATAATCTCTTAACACTTCTAGTTTTTAAAGCTATATTACTTTGCAGCATTTTTTCCGTATGTTTTTTAAAACCAATAAAACTCACTCAGTATAGCTGATGTAATGTCCTTTAGGTATTGGAACTTGACTCAATGATTAGCCCTTGGCAATTGCTCTAGGTTGCTCCTGACACTGATCATTTTGGGTTCAGTAGTTGTCTTGCCTGCTGAGTTAACACTTTATTGTCACATCTGCTGGATATTTATCAGGAATTGAAGCTATATGGAAAAACATAGTAAAGTCCTGCTATATCTTATATGTGGTTATGTAAATTCAGGGGTGACACGATCACGGTTGGAGAGAATGTGACTACAGCCGGGCCAGTGCGGGGAGAAGGTCCGCCAACACCAGCAGTTATTTCAGCTGGATGTGCATCCGAGGAGGCACATTACCTCAAATGTATTGGGTGCAGAGACTCCCTGAGTCACTCCCCGAGTCACGGCAGTAACATCATGCATTGCTAGTCGCTTGCACGCTGCAGTCAGCCGCTGGCCTTGGAAGAGGATGAACTTTGTGGGAACGGGGGAAGGTGAGAAGAATCGGTTATTTTTTTAAATGTGTTGGAGAAGAACCAGAGGACAGGGACATTATTACTGGAAGAAGCCTAGGATTCAGGTACATTTTACCAGGATGGGGGTATTACTAGAATCGGCCCAGGATGGGAGGCATTATACCATGATGGGGGATATATATTACTGGAAGGGGCCCAGGTAGGAGGAAATTATACTAGGATAGGGGCATATATTCCTGAAAGAAGCCCAGGATGGGTACACATTTTACCAGGATGGGGGACATATATTACTGGAAATTGCCCAGGTAGGGGGAAACTATACCAGGATGGAGAACATATATTATTGGAAAGGGCCCAGGATGGGGGGCATTATACCAGGATGGGGGAAATATATTACTGAAAGGGGCCCAGGTAGAGTAAAACTATACAAGGCAGGAGGATATATATTCCTGGAAGGGGACATTATACCAGGACATTATACCAGAATGGGGGTCATTATTACTGGAAGGGGTCTTGAATGGGGACATTACACCAGGAAAAGGACCAGAATGAAGGACATTATACCTGGAAGGAAACAAGTCAAAAAATAAATAAATAAACATCCATGATTATTGCATAAGTAGCGATAAACAACATATAGATAGGGGAGTAGGGAAGAAAGGAGGATTAGGGTTAAAATATTGGGAAGGAATAAGTATAACAACCTACCAGTGTAGTTGAGTGAGCTGCATATAGGGCAGATGCCCAAGTGGTGCGGTAACTGCAAGGAAAATAGATGGTAGAAGGGAGAGTAAATGTACCCCAAAAGGATCCATAAAGATAGTGCAGGGTAGTTGTACATACCTCGGTCATGGTAGAGACTGAAATGGAAAGTGGTGGTTCCCATATACCAGCACCTGGGATATGAGAGTGCGAACACATATGTCTTCACAGGATCTGGAACTCTATAAGGGCCCATACAACTGACGAACACGCAGAGGGGCCCTGGCCCAAATTTTGCATCTGGGCCCATCGGACTCTAGTTACGCCACTGTATAAAATTCTATAGGAAGAAAAGTACTAAAGGTCAAATATACAATAAGGCCAGGACTAGCTGTATATTAATTGACATCTATTGGCCATCTAAAAAAAGGATCATGGTTTACAGCCTACAGGTAAAAATAATTAACATTTCCACTTCATTATTATCAGGCAGGGGAATAACAACAGAGTGACAAGTATATTCTAACACTTCAATGTGATACAAAGTAAGAGTTTCAAATCAGGGAGTGACGGTGTTAGCTTGGGAAAGCTTAGGATGTCACGTGCCAGACTCCATTCACTACAATAAAGTGGCTGTGCCATTAGGGATAATCATGGCATATGAGCATGACTTGCATCTATCTCAACAATGGGGGGGTGCAAAATCGCACACTGTCAGAAATGAAGAAGTGGACATGCATGTACTGCTCTTTCCCTTTATATCTATGAATGGAGAAATCTGTGCAGAGCTTCCTTTCCTACTGGGAAATAAGTTTTGGTCAGTTCCATAGAGGACTTCCATACCACAATATGAAATAAATTAGCATAAACTAATTAAACAGAAAAAAAAACATGAAAAAAATCTATACTCTTGTATAACGTTAAAGCAAAAACCTGCAGTTTTTAACCATGACCAGAAGGTGTCATCATAATACAATCGTCTGGGTTCTTAACTGCTCCTGGTACAGCAATATACAGTATTTTGAAACCTCATTCACTTTTGCTTTATGTTCTTAATGCACGTAGCAAGCAAGTAAAGCTGCAGAATAGACCAATAATAGAGAGCTTTAACTCCACTTTTAAAATATCTGTGTCAATCATCTAGATTCAACAATTGTCTAATACTGAATTTTTCATGTTAAAAGGAACCTGTCCTGCTGTACATGCAGCCTGATCTGTGGACAGTATGGTGTATAAAAGTGGAAACTGAGTAGAATGATAAATTGGTTTGTTGGAAAGATTCAATCAAGCTTGTATTTTATTCAGTGATGTCCCTGATGTTTATATGCAGGAGTCAAGTGGGCGGTCCTACTAATGATTGACAGCTACAGTGCAGGCCAAAAGTATTGGCACCCCTGCAATTCTGTCAGATAATACTCAGTTTCTTCCTGAAAATGATTGCAATCACAAATTCTTTGGTATTATTCTCTTCATTTAGTTTGCTTGCAAGGAAAAAACACAAAAGAGAATGAAGCAAAAATCAAATCATTGATCATTTCACACAAAACTCCAAAAATGGGCCAGACAAAAGCATTGGCACCCTCAGCCTAATACTTGGTTGCACAACCTTTAGCCAAAATAACTGCGAACAACCGCTTCCCGTAACCATCAATGAGTTTCTTACAATGCTTTGCTGGAATTGTAGACCATTCTTCTTTGGCAAACTGCTCCAGGTCCCTGATATTTGAAGGGTGCCTTCTCCAAACTGCCATTTTGAGATCTCTCCACAGGTGTTCTATGGGATTCAGGTCTGGACTCATTGCTGGCCACCTTAGAAGTCTCCAGTGCTTTCTCTAAAACCATTTTATAGTGCTTTTGGAAGTGTGTTTTGGGTCATTGTCCTGCTGGAAGACCCATGACCTCTGAGGGAAACCCAGCTTTCTCACACTGGGCCCTACATCATGCTGCAAAATTTGTTGGTAGTCTTCAGACTTCATAATGCCATGCACACGGTCAAGCAGTCCAGTGCCAGAGGCAGCAAAGCAACCCCAAAACATCAGGGAACCTCCGCCATGTTTGACTGTAGGAACCGTGTTCTTTTCTTTGAATGCCTCTTTTTTTTTCCTGTACACTCTATGTTGATGCTTTTTCCCAAAAAGCTCTACTTTTGTCTCATCTGACCAGAGAACATTCTTCCAAAACGTTTTAGGCTTTCTCAGGTAAGTTTCGGCAAACTCCAGCCTGGCTTTTTTATGTCTTGGGGTAAGAAGTGGGGTCTTCCTGGGTATCCTACCATACAGTCCCTTTTCATTCAGACGCCGACGGATAGTACGGGTTGATACTGTTGCACCCTCGGACTGCAGGGCAGCTTGAACTTGTTTGGATGTTAGTCGAGGTTCTTTATCCACCATCCGCACAATCTTGCGTTGAAATCTCTCGACAATTTTTCTTTTCCGTCCACATCTAGGGAGGTTAGCCACAGTGCCATGGGCTTTAAACTTCTTGATGACACTGCGCACGGAAGACACAGGAACATTCCGGTCTTTGGAGATGGACTTGTAGCCTTGAGATTGCTCATGCTTCCTCACAATTTGGTTTCTCAAGTCCTCAGACAGTTCTTTGGTCTTCTTTCTTTTCTCCATGCTCAATGTGGTACACACAAGGACACAGGACAGAGGTTGAGTCAACTTTAATCCATGTTAACTGGCTGCAAGTGTGATTTAGTTATTGCCAACACCTGTTAGGTGCCACAGGTAAGTTTCAGGTGCTGTTAATTACACGAATTAGAGAAGCATCACATGATTTTTCAAAGGGTGCCAATACTTTTGTCCACCCCTTTTTTAGGTTTGGTGTGGAATTATATCCAATTTGGCTTTAGGACATTCTTTTTGTGTTTTTTTCATTGAAGACAAATTAAATGAAGATAATAATATCAAAGAATTTGTGATTGCAATCATTTTCAGGAAGAAACTGAGTATTATCTGACAGAATTACAGGGGTGCCAATACTTTTGGCCAGCACTGTATCTCTGTGTGGCGCCCCTGAGGGTTCGACCGCCACAGGGATGCTGTACTTCTCTAATGGAGTGTAGTGTTCCTCCTCTGAGGTAAGAACAGTGTGATGGTCGGGACCCCACCTCCACATCCAACACCACACTTCTCCCACCAGAGGGGGCTAGTAGGCACCAAGTGCTGCCCCTACTGGAAGTTGGGAGACTGGGGAACCAAGAGATAGGGGAACCAATTAGTGGGTGAGGGTGGAGGACTCACATTTTAGTGACACTGTAAATTTCATATTTAATCCTGAGCCATTTTGGTTCTTGGTTCTTTTGATGGTCTTTGGATGGTTCTTTGATCGTGACCTCCCTCTCTGAGCGTGGATCCTGTGTGGACCTGCAGAGGATGGAGACACGGCCCTCGTACCCCGGCCTTGGGTCGAGGGGCAGGCTGTAGACAATGTAAGTCTCAGCCCGGTCAAGGACCATGACCAAGAAGGCCCGGAGCTTAGGAGTGTAGCTCCACCGCAAATGGATCCCGGGGAGGATGCAGACGGAGTGGTATACGCCACTTGTCCTCGCCTACCTGATCTATTCAGAGGGATTCCGGCTGCAAGAGGGGTACAGGCCCCCGACACCTGACCTTGCTACTCTACGTCCTGGCCAGGGAAGTCTGGTAGGCCCTGAGGAACCCACCGGGTAACGGAAGGAGTGGAGCTGCCACCCGTACCCTTTTTCTGAGTGAAGTTCAGAGGGAGAACCGGCCTATCTACACACACACACAGACAGGAAAGGACTCAGTCTGAAGTTTAGGAACACTCTGGCGCGGGGTCCTGATTGAACACTGGACTTACTCAGAGGTTGTTGGACCCCCCGTCTCTGGTGACCGCAGAACTCCGTGAGGAGCAGGGAGAAGCCTTCCTACTGCCATCTCCATCGTGAGTAAACATCCTGGAAGTTAACCCCTATGGCCTCCGGACTCTTTATTCTGCATTACACCGCATTACGTAGCACCAGACCTCCTAGACTACTACTCTCTCCATCCTGTCCCTCTGCCCTGAGGCCCTGCTCCGCCTGTGGGGAGTAGTAACAACAACAGCTGCAATAACACCATGCCTCAGCGGACTGCAGCAGTGCTGGTGGTCTTCACCAGGTGCCACAGGTGGCGTAGTCGAGATCAGCCACTCAACCCGGATAAGCCCATACCATCTCTTTTTTAATGTGATGGCCCTGGGCACGGAGCGGGTCCGGGCCACGGCTGCACCCCATCTACAACATAGGACCCGGCTCCGAGTCCCCCATCTCCCAGGGTAGGGCTTTCCAGCGTCACACAACCTGGCGTCACACCTGCATGCACAGTTATACAAAGAAATATATCAAGAGATATCAATCATTGAATAGGACTTCCCCCTGGACTCCGGCATACATAAACCATGGATATCAATGAATAAAATGCAATTTTTACTAAAACTTTCCGCACATGTCTATCAGCACTTTCTGCTCCATAGCATCCTGCCTACAGAACAGATACCATTTTCATCATGACTGGTCCCCATTTATACTATAAAGTATATTGGGGATGGTTATGCATTGTAATAACTAAGTTTTAATAAAAAATAACGTGAGTTTCTCTTGCCTCTGCCACATAGTGTGCAGCTTCCTCTTTTTGCTTCTCCTTGAGCAGTCACAATCTAATTATGTCATTGTGCTCCCTGTGTCCGGGCGCAAACATCCTCTGAAGCTGCAGACCTCTGTTTGGCAGTGGCAGGCAGCCGATGGTGCTCTGCTCCACAATAGGCACAAAAGGATGAAAGGCCCCTGAGGAAGCCACAATTTGGTAGCGACTCGCATCAGGAATTTTTCCCTGTCATCTATATATATAATCGTCCAATTCTGTCTGTTTGTTTGTAACGGAAATCCTGTGTCGCTGATTGGTCGCGCCAGCCGCCCCCGACCAATCAGCGACAGGTACAGTCCGGCCGCGAATTGGCGCGGGATTTGAACCACGACCAATCAGTGATATTGGCGCGGCTACTTTAAAATAACTCCCAAATGTATCCCCCCAGGGCCCCTAATGAATTTCGTAAACACCTCATGTTGCCAATACTGCCTGTGCGTGGCGCTATCGCTGACCGCGCACAGGCAGCACGTGACCCCCGGCTGCAGCCGGCTCTTGCTTCCGCTTACGTCACGACTATTTGCGGCTGCAGCCAGGGGTCTCCTGTTCCTTGTTCCACGGTGAGTGATGGGTTGTGGGCGGCTTTAATCCCCCCATCACGTCACACCCAGCATCCACCGCGCGCTCTCTCACCATTACTGACCCACTGTCAAACGGGTCATGCTGAAGGATGTTGCAGGCAGCAGATCGCTCTCCACGGCGTCTCCAGACTCTGTCACATCTGTCACATGTGCTCAGTGTGAACCTGCTTTCCACGGTGATTGACGGGTTGTGAGCGGGTTTATCCCCCATCGCGTCACACCCAGCATCCACCGCGCGCTCTCTCACCATTACTGACCCACTGCCAAACCGGTCATGCTGAAGGATGTTGCAGGCAGCAGATCTCTATCCACGGCGTCTCCAGACTCTGTCACGTCTGTCACATGTGCTCAGTGTGAACCTGCTTTCGTCTGTGAAGAGCACAGGGCGCCAGTGGCGACTTTGCCAATCCTGGTGTTCTCTGGCAAATGCCAAGTATCCTACATGGTGTTGGGCTGTGAGCACAACCCCCATCTGTAGATGTCGGGCCCTCATACCACCCTCATGGAGTCGGTTTCTAACTGTTTGTGCAGACACATGCACATTTATGGTCTTCTGGAGGTCATTTTGCAGGGCTCTGGCAGTGCTCCTCCTGTTCCTCTTTGCACAAAGGCGGAGGTAGCAGTCCTGCTGCTGGGTTGTTGCCCCCCTACCTCTGGACACTACGCTGACAGACGCAGCAAACCTTCTTGACACAGCTCGCATTGATGTGCCATCCTGGATGAGCTGTACTACCTGAGCAACTTATGTGGGTTGTAGAGTCCATCTCATGCTACCACGAGTGTGAAAGCACAACCAACATTCAAAAGTGACCAAAACATCAGCCAGAAAGCATTGGTACTGAGATGTGGTCTGTGGTCCCCACCTGCAGAAACACTCCTTTATGGAGGGAGTCTTGATAATTGCCAATAATGTCCATCTATTGTCTATTCCATTTGCACAACAGCATGTGAAATTGATTGTCAATCAGTGTAGCGTCCTAAGTGGACAGTTTGATTTCACAGACGTTAGATTTACTTGGAGTTAAATTCTGTTGTTTAAGTGTTCCCATTATTTTTTTGAGCAGTGTATATCATGTGTGCATCGGTAATGCTCTACTTGCCACCTTATTGCTGCTAGTTTATTTTCATACACTGTGATAATATATTTTTGGTGTACTGTGTATTGATTAAGCTCTAATTTGATATTTTTTTTGCTCACACTTTATGCAAATATCCATTGTTATTTTTCTATTCTGGATCCTTTATTATTCATAGGATATAACATTATTCTTATTATTGGTCATTTTAATGACAGAGCTCCTTCGCCCTATCATGGGTGTATTTGTGTTATGTCTTGTTTGACTTTTTTATTATTTTTAATAATTTTTTTGTAGCTTGTACTAATAAAGGCTTTATTATAATACTATTTGGTGATCCCTGTGTATAGCATGTTATCTTCTCTTGTTTCTGCTCCACAATAGCCTTCAATTGAATGTGCATCTGAGGATGCAGATCCAGTTGAAAATAGTTGGTTTGTCCCCTCTTCTACAGGTCCGGTCACAACTTCCATCATTACGTCCCTGGCTTCAAAGTTTGATGTCTCACCTTGAGCACATTAAACTGCTACAAAATAGCTATGATTTTTATTGTTGCAGTAGGACCTATATACAGGGTTGACAATGTGACTTTTTATTTTTTATTTCAGAAAGTCACAGACAGACAATATTTTTTACGGACACATTGTAAAGCCATAATAAATCATCATGATAATCAGTGATACATGTCTACAGCCCATAATTCTGATCTGACGACATCAGCTTTATCCACTGTAAACTGTAAAATGATGAGAATTACAGTCATAATAATCTGTATAAATTTATTCAGTTTTGTTTTACGGACAGGGCATAAAAGTGACCAATTTTTATGGTCTGTCCTGGAATTTCTGGTTGGATTCCCCCCTGGCTATACAGCCGTACCACTAGTTTCTGTTGTAAAACTGTCCTGACAGGTTCCCTTTCAATTTACAGTCCTTTTGTCTAGTACCAGGCATTGTAATAATGACAGCGCTGGGCAGGTACTGTATGTGCTGCATGATATTGTGGAAACAGCATTGTAAACCCGCCACACGCTGTATAATGTATCACGGTACGTTGTAGAGTCAAACAGGTACTTGTGTAATCATTTGCCAAGTGCATGAAATCTAAAAATGTTTTTATGAGATCATTGCAGAGGGAAGGCTTATGGCCGGGCAGAGGTCCTCCAACACCCTGGGACCTCCATTCAGAGAACGCCTTACATGAACTTTCAGCAAGTCCTTTCTGCATCTTCACTGATAGACCTGGGGAAACAGGGATCTTAGCACCATTACGAAGGTATTGTATGGAACTACTATTTATGCAGTGTATGGTGGTATTATTTGGGCATGGTGTGGCCGTTATTTTGAACTGTATGGCACATACTGTATGTATTGTATGAGTAAAAAATTTTTCCAGATCCAAAGTTCGGGTCTGTGTTTAATGGGGTTTGGGTTCTGGTTCAAGTTCGGATACAGTTCTGGTAACCGAACTGAACTTTGGACTAAAGTTCGGGTCAGGTACTAGAACCCGAACTTCCACAGATCCGGTCATCACTAATTGGCATTATATGGTTGTAGTGATGTGTGTGCTATCGGTTGTAATATAAAATGTTTAATTTATTTTACTCTATTTTATTGTAGTTTTTTTTAATTAAAGGGATTATGACATAGTGCACACATAACTATCGGTTATAAAATTATTAAAAGGATTAGGACATAGTTATGTGTGCACTATTGGTTAATATTATTAAAGGGAGTAGGACATAGTGCATACACAACTATCAGTTATAATGTTATTAAAAGGGTTAGGACATAGTGCATACATAACTATCAGTTATAATGTTATTACAGGGACTATGTCATAGTTATGTGTGCACTATCGGTTATAGTATTATTAAAGGGATTAGGGCATAGTTATGTGTGCACTATCGGTTATAATATTATTAAAAGGATTAGGACATAGTTATGTGTGCACTATCGGTTATAAAATTATTAAAGGGATTAGGACATAGTTATGTGTGCACTATTGGTTAATATTATTAAAGGGAGTAGGACATAGTGCACACATAACTATGTCCTGATCCCTTTAATAATATTATAACCAATAGTGCACACATAGCCATGTCCTAATCCCTTTAATAATATTAACCAATAGTGGACACATAACTATGTCCTACTCCCTTTAATAATATTATAACCGATAGTGTACACATAACTATCGGTTTTAATACTATTAAAAGGATTAGGACATGGCTATGTGTCCACTATCGGTTATAATATTATTAAAGGGATTAGGACATGGCTATGTGTCCACTATCGGTTATAATATTATTAAAGGGATTAGGACATGGCTATGTGTCCACTATCGGTTATAATATTATTAAAGGGATTAGGACATAGTTATGTGTCCACTATTGGTTAATATTATTAAAGGGAGTAGGACATAGTACACACATAACTATGTTCTACTCCCTTTAATAATATTATAACCGGTTTTAATATTATTAAAGGGATTAGGACATAGTTATGTGTTCACTATCGGTTATAATATTATTAAAGGGAATAGGACAAAATTAGCTTATGTGTGCACTATTGGTTATAATATTATTAAAGGGATTTGGACCCCCACACAACGTTGTTTTGCTAAAGAGCAAAATGGTTTACTTGTAGCCTAGAGCTATTGTATCCACATACTAATGAACAGTTATGTTTCTTTCAGGAAAAGATTCTCAATGCATCTCATTTTGTACTTTGTCATTCTCACCTTTCTGACATCACACGGAAAAACCAATATGGCAGCGAGAAGTGAGTTAACTACTTTTTCTACCCGCATAAAGATGTAGCAGAGTTATATTTGTTATTATTGCATAGTTCAGGCTTGTTTAGTTTATATTATGTCGCAAAATATGTTATAGTGTGCCTGCTGAAAAATCAAGATGAGTTAGGGCTTGTTCACACGTAGTGTTTTCGTTGCATTTTTTTCCACGGAAAAAATGTTACGTTTTTTTGTATCAACAAAGTGAATGAGATTTCTGTCAACTTATACACATTCTGTTTATACTTATTACTTGCTGGTTTGAACCATCAAAACTTTTTTTCAAATTTTTAGCATTGCAATTCTTTCTGCTTTTTTGAAGTGTTTTTCACCCATTCAAAGAATGGGAAAAAACGCAAGTACAATGCATTAAAAAAGACACACAAACACACATAATAAAAGTGTGTTTCACGCAGCGCTTTTCCTGCCAACACTCTGGTTTTTGCGGCAGAAAAATCTGCTGCAAAAAATGCTCGATGTGTGCACATAGCCTTAGACAAAATTTTAAATTTTGTTATGTTTTAACCAGTGACACAAGCTGAAACTACAACTCCCAGCATATCCTGACAGGATGTAACTTTCATGGTACACTCGGAAGTTGTTTCAAGACACTGAAGTTCTGCTATATCAATATATTATGTGCAAGTTGTTGAGTAAATTAAATCTGTCATTTTATGAATCTATTAATGGTTAGCTGCATTATTCTACCTCATCTGTTTATTACTTATTATTAAGGTGTTTTTTTTATTATTATTATTTTATGGTTTATATTATATTTTTTATAATTTTTTTCTATTTATTATACATTTTTATTTTAGTTTTGCACAATTTATCTGGCTCAGTTATTTTTGAATTTTGGTATAAGATTTATGTTTTTATGTTGTTCATTTCACATGTTCTTACTAGTTAGTTGTTCTGCATCGTTCTTTCTTTATTTTATGTCATAATGGTTCAGCAAGAGTTCGAATAAGGGCTCATTCAGACGACCGTGATTTTTTTTTTCGTTTCCAAAAAATTGTGTATCAGTGTTTCTGCTTTGATTTTCATCAGAATTGGGTCACTATGTCTTAGGCCCCCTTCACATTTCTGTATAATACCGGTACCGGAAAAAACGGTACCTATGTCATCGGTGTTTTGGATCAGTGTGCCATCAGTGTGTCATCCATTTTTATTCAGTACGGCTTAAGAAAAATGAATTCCAATGTTGAGGTCAGAGGTTTGGAAGATCACATTAGGGGAGGAAGAAAATACAGCATTATGATCAGTTTTAAAAAAAAGTTATTTTGCTCTTTTTTTATTCCAAAAATACAGTATGTCTCTAAAATGTTTGTAAATAAAGGAAAAACATTTGTCATAACAGTAGAATGTACATAAACGTATAGCGAAAAGCTGCTGCTGATTATAAGTAGCTCTCCATGTACTAATATCTAAAAGGTTAGAAATGCAGGAATGCAAAGAGCAGAAAAATAGATGTTACCTACAGTTTTATCTCAACACATATACTAGTATTACTCAGCTGCTGTATTTTTAGTTTTTTTTGTAATATTCTTAGTTCTCCGTATTACAGTTTAAATGTCATTTTCTACAAGTTTTTGTTTAGTATCTATTTCTAATAAGATCTAAACTCCTCTTTCTACAGTGAGCACCAGTAAGATCCTGCTATCCGCTAATGCACAGTGTGATCGAGCAGGTAAGCTGCTTTTGGTGCAATGTAGTGAGCCTACACAATCTGTATAAGGCGCCTGGTGTAAAAATAAGAATAAAATAGAAAAATCGTTATACTCACCTGTTCGAAGATGTCCCTCGCTGTAATCTATCTGACCGCTCAGGCTGGGGAACCAGGGAGAATGACTCGCTACAGCTACAGGTGAGTATAAAGATTTTTTAATTGTATTCTTATTTTTACACCAGGACACAGCAGGAGCAGAATACTACCCTCATCATTGTCCCCTGCTGGTGCTGATCGCAGTGCAAGCAGGGGACAATGATGATGGTAGCATTCAGCACCCGGCGCTTGGGAAAAGAGCTAACTCTACCACTGATTCCCAAGTACCGGTACGTGTGATACTGATGTGGCACATGATTGCCACACGTATCACACACAACAGACACATGGACACGGATATCTACGGTACTGTTTTTTCCAGTACCGGAAATATCTGGATGTCTGAAAGACGCCTAACACAGGAAATTAAACATTTTATTGGCATAGCCATGTTGCTTTCTAGCTTTCAGTGTTTCACAAACAGCAAATCTTCTGCACCACTTAGGGTATGTGCACACGACATCTTTTTCAGTCGGATTCCGCTCCAAAAACCACCTGAAAAAGCGCTACCTAAATACTCAAAAGATTGAACAAATCCCTACTTATGTAAAAATGACTTGCTGTTCTTATGTTCAAGCTTTTGAACATTTTTTAACTGCTTCATGTTCCCAAAGTCGCTCAGTGGTTACAAGAAATGATCTGATCTTTCTTCAGGCATTTTCCACTTTGAAGATTCTCTGTGCTTTATAAAGAAATTCAATAGGAAAACACTTGAAATACGCCCAAGCATCTGTTTAAGCATTTTGCTCATGATTTTGCTTTCAAAACTGCTATCGGTTACTTTATTGTTGAATGGAGCATAACCAAAAAAGAAATGAACAGGAGTGTAAACTGGCATGCATGCAAAATAGGAGCATGTTCACATTGGCCACTAAGCAGACAAAACCTAAGACAGAAACACAATGAACATATACCCGGCTTTGAATAAGTAATAAAAAGCAAGAGTGCATATAAATAACATTATGACTTTTTGATCAAAAAAAGCGTAAAAACCATCCCACCAGCGTCAAGATTTACACAAATTTGGCATGGTCCTAAGCTCTAATATTAAAACCTTAGCATGTGTCAAAGTGCATGAGTATGAATAAGGGTCAGTGTGTATGGAATAAAAAAAACACTGTAAAATGCCAGTAAAAAGGCTCCACAAAAATGCTCACAAAAACTGCTGGCAGTCAAAACTGCTAAAACTTGCTTAAAAAACAACAACAAAACTGTCACGCCAGGTGTGAGTGCAACACAGAGAGTCACGCCAGGTGTGAGTGCAACACAGAGGGGAAAAGGAAAGGGAGCCCAGACACTAGAGAAAGGGGCAAGAGGTGACCTCCTAATCTGGACTAGCGTCACCCAGTCTCCCCCTAACGTCCCTATACAGCCTCCGCAGCTGTCGCCGATCACTTGCCTTGCCCTACTATCCCTGGCATAAGGCTATAGCTCGGGGTAGAAGGAGATGAGCACTAGTCAACCTCCGCTACCATTCTAAAGACAAAAGGGGAAAACAACACAGGGGAACAACAACTCAGCTTTAGAAGAACTCCAACAGGGCACACAGCCTCAAGACTCCAGAGAGGACGTGATGCTGCTTCAGCCAAGTTCCAAGTAGAAATTAGTATAACCGGCGACGCCCACCTAGACACACCAGGTATATATACACCCACACTAAAGGGAGGTAGTCGCTGGGTCCTAAACACAGCCTCCTATCTAGCCAGATGTCTGCATTGCCAAACGTGGAGATCTCCTGAAAACCACTGCAGGGCGACTGTCTGTCACCTCTGACACACCCGTGACAAAAACACTAAAGAAGATAAGTCAGGCAGCATGGTGGCTCAGTGGTTAGCACTGTAGCCTTGCAGTGCTGGGGTCCTGGGTTCAAATCCCACCAAGGACAAAATCTGCAAGGAGTTTGTATGTTCTCCCCGTGTTTGTGTGGGTTTTCTCCGGGTTCTCCGGTTTCTTCCCACACTCCAAAAACATACTGATAGGGAATCTAGATTGTGACCTCCAAAGGAGACAGTGATGATAATGTCTGTAAAGTGCTGTAGAATTAATGGTGCTATATAAGTGAGTAAAATAAATAAATAAACTTAAAGAAAAAAAACACACCACCGTTTCCTTAAGCATCTTCTTGAAAAACTCTGCGAGTTCGCCCCCTGAATAAGATGTCACTTGCACATACCCTTAATGTTATTGCCATGAGGTATTTCACAGTTTTCTACAGGGCTCAGGAATTCATCTGCTTCAAACTTTCTTAAAGAATAGTAAAGACATTTATTACTTTATTTGTTTTCTGTATCATAGGTTTCTGTCCAAAAATTGAATGCGGGATTTCAGAAATAAAGGTAAAGCTACTTGTCAGTGAGCTCCAAGCTATGAAGGTGGACGTGGACAACATCCACCTGATAGACAATAGATGTCGAGGATTTCAAAATATTAATGGCATTTTGTACATAAGTATGACTCGTGATGAAGCAGCATGCGGGACTGTGATTACGGTAAGTAATTTGTAATTCTGCATAGGTATACAATTTAGTGGATGTCCCTATGAAATTATATGTGATCTGTACTGTAGTACCTACATTCGATTACCAAGGTAGAACTGGCCCACACCAGCAATCTAGAGCCAAGGTTTTTAAACAGTGGTACATTTATGCAACATCTCTAGAGGTTGTAAGTAGTGTGCTCAAGGTATGCTTTAACCCCTTAATGACCAGGAAATGTTTCTGTTTTTGCACTTTCATATTTTTGTCCTTTCCTTCTTTCAAAAGCCATCATTTTTGTATTTTTCTATCAACATAGCCATGTGAGATCATGTTTTTTGCTAAACGAGTTGTAGCTTTAAATAACACAATTCACTTTGCCATGTAATGTACTGAAAAACGAAAACAACAAAATTTTCAAGTATTGTAAAATGATGAAAAAAATGCCACTTTTTTTCGGGTTTTTGTTTTTATGGCTATCATCATGAAGCAAAAAATGACCTGACAGTCTTCAGTCTTCAGGTCAGTTTTACATCGATTCATGAAATGCGAATTTTACCAAATGTCGCATTTTTTTGGGGACACAGGACTCCAATCCCTGCCTGGAGTAGAGTTCTGGAAGAGTTTTCAATATGGCACATTTTTGCGACTTTTCAAAGAATTTGCAAATTTTGGTTGCAAAAAACATTTTAAAACAAAAATAAAAAGCATTTTTGATGTGATGAATTCATGAACTACAACCCCTGGCAAAAATTATGGAATCACTGGGCTCAGAGGATGTTCATTCAGTTGTTTAATGTTGTTGAAAAAAAGCAGATCACAGGCATGGCACAAAACTAAAGTCATTTCAAATGGCAACTTTAGGGCTTTAAGAAACACTAAAAGAAATCAAGATAAAAATGTGGTACTCAGTAAGGGTAATTTTTTTCAGACCAAGCAGAGGGAAAAAATTATGGAACCACTCAATTCTGAGGAAAAAATTATGGAATCATGAAAAACAAACACACAAAAGAACACTTTTGAAATTACTTTAGTTTTGTGCCTTGTCTGTGATCTGCTTTTTTTCAACAACATTAAACAACTGAATGAACGTCCTCCGAGCCCGGTGATTCCTTAATTTTTGCCAGGGGTTTCACATGAGCCATTTTTGAAGAATTTGTCTAAAAAACATCAGCAAATGCGACAAGGCAAAAAAAAGTGACTTCAATAAATGACAAATGGTGAATCGGGCTCTAAGTCTTAAAGAGATTGTCCACTACTATAACATTAATGACTTATCATTAGGATAGGTCATCGATGTCTGATCAGTGGGGGTGCGACACCCGGCACCCCTCCGATCAGCTGTTATAGGTGATTGGTGTTACAAACCAATAGAGGGTGGATGTGCAGCCACTATTCTGTGAGTGGAGTTGTGCAGCTCAATAACTGAGCAGTTCTGGCCTCCGCCGATACCGAGAACAGCTGATCAGCGGGGTTTCGGGTGTTGAACCCAAACCAATCAGACATTGATTACCTATCCTAAGGATAGGCCATAACTTTTCAAGTAGTGGACAACCTCTTTTAGAATGTTTAGTGAGGTGACAAAGTGTTTCCTCCTTTTCAGTTACATTCTGGAATTCTAAAAAAATTGTCAGTTAAAGTGGTTAAAGTGATATTTTTTTAAATGTAATTACAAAAGCTATCATTTGATAAATATCTATTTCCTACCTACTACCATCCAAGGAAGGGTGCATTTGCTGCCAGCAACAAAGACTGATGACCTAGAAATACTTGAGATATTTTGTTTTGTTATATACCGTAAGTGATTCTATAGAGACAAAAATAGACATTTCACAAAAAATGAAAGTGGCATGTAAAGAAGAAAAATATTAAGATTTAAGAGTCCTCAGTGGTTGATACCTTTTAATGGCTAACTGAAAAGATGGTAACAAATTGCAAGCTTTCGAGACTACTCAGGTCTCTTCATCAGGCATAGTATAACATGAAATCTGAAGAGTCACATATTTACACACAATAGGACACATAAATAATGCAATAGATGAGATAAGTGACGTGAAACAGAACTTTGAGTATGGGAGAGGGATACTCAATACTCAATGTTCAGCCACACGTCACTTGTTTGTAACCTGGAGAACTTAACAACTGTGAGTAAAACCTGAAGATTGCACCCCACTGTGTCCTTGAATAATTGCTGCACAAATATCATCCCCAAATCTTTATTTCCCCAATTGACTGTTACTTTAATTGACCGCCCTGGATCACGGACCGTGTCCCTGCCACCGTGACTACCCCAATACCGGACCGGCCCAGCTACCGAGTACCCCACGGCCCCAGGGGGTGCGTCACATCCATGTTGCCAATCCTTAAAGGGAATCTCCTCCTGGGACGTTTTAAAGTTGTTTCTATGGGCATACAGGTGATAACATTGTTAAAACAGACCTACCTGTATGCCTCATAGCTGTTGTTTTGTTGCTGAGAAATAGACTTTTAGTCGTTTATCTTAATTAGTTCTTCCAGGCTCCGGGGCGTACGGTGCAGGATCCTGGTGCCACAACTGCCCCTTACATGGCACTGTGACATGCAGGGGAGGGGGATAGTATTCAAATTAACACAGGAGGAAGAGTTTTCTTCCAAGCACCATACGCCCCAGAGCCTGGAATAACTAATTAACATAAACGATTAAAAGTCTATTTCTCAGCAACAAAACAGCAGCTATGAGGCATACAGGTAGGTCTGTTTTAACAATGCTGTCACCTTTATGCCCATAGTAATAGCTTCAAAGCGTCCCAGGGAGTGACAGATTCCCTTTAACTCCCAAAAGATATGGCAAGCCTCAGATACACAAAAAAAATTCATGCAAGGCAATGTTCCAGGTTTTTCCTTTGCCAAGATGCTACGCTTCACCATTAGACTCAACACCGGGGTCCAGACACACTTTCAGGGGTAGGAATTGGATGTGAATGCAGTGCATGATCTATCACAGAAAAGGGCATAATATAGGGCATTTATGACTAAAAAAATCTTATGTTACTTTAACCCCTTTCCGACATTCACTGTACATGTATGGTGCATGTTGGGTGCAACTGTATGGAGTGGACGAAGAAGCTCAGTCCACATCTTACCTGACAGATGCCAGCTGTTTAACAGCAGCGATTGTGACTCAGTTAACTGGTAAATGCCGCTGTTAATCTCTGACAACTTATTTTAAGGCGGTTGATCCCAGGGATGCACTATTCAGTCGCCCACAGCGCCACTTGTGAGGCAATTGCAGGGTCCTGATGGGTTGTCATAGCCCCCTTGGCTGCCATGTTGGCCCTCCTATGAAGCCCAACCATTGGCTTGACTTCAAAGGAGACTGTAATTTTAGCTACATGTTATAAAATTGCAGAATATAGAACCACCGATCAGATAATCGCTATTTCAAGTCCCTTAAGGATAATAAAAAAACAAAACAAATGAAAAAGTACAAAAGTTTTTAAGAATAAAAGAAAGTAATAAAATAAAGTGATAAAAATAAAGAAAAAAAGGAAAGAAAGAAAAATACGTATTACATTCTTTTGATTTTTTTTTAAATAAAGACATTCAATAAATAAAGGTCTGATGTATCAAAATATAAAATAATTTAAGTCATATATAAAATGCTGTAAAGCAAAGAATAAATAAATAAAAAAATGCCATATATCAATTGCCAGCCTCCTCCAAAAATGCAATAAAAAGTGATCAAAACATTTTATGTACTTCAAAATTGTTTAAAATAAACCAGCTTGCCAAGCAAAAAAACAAGCCCTCAAACAGAACTCTGTGAACACAAAAATAAAATACTTAGGAAACATCATAGAAATATACTCAAATCCTCCTGGGAAGTCTTTAATTCGCTCGGGACCACCCACTTAAAGGTGGGGTTTGAATTTACTGGGTTTGTATCTGATAAATGTTACATTAATGACCACCACCTGTGGAATATTATTTGGTTACCAGTGATGATGGGGTTTGGAATAGGTTAAGATGTAGAGCTTCCTCCTCTGACTAGTGATAGGCAGTGCTGCTCTTTTTGATAATCTGGATCATTTAGTTCTGATCACCAAAAAGAGACGGCTCTTTTGGATTCCAAATGAAACATATATTTAAGATAAAATCACTACTGTCCATTGTGGTTAAAACCCCGTTTCAGTTGCATGTGGGGGTCTCGGGCAGCTGAAAGCCATCTTTTTACTCCTAGTCAGAGCCATTCTGATACTTCAAGTGGCTTACACTGTAGTGCTGGCTCCCAACATTCATAGAAGGGAGGTATCTTTTTGTGCTGGATAGGTCAATCACCCTGACATTTATGTAGAGAGAGGTACAATAAATAATACCAAACGTGATAGTTTATTTAGATGGTTTGACTGGAGCATTACTTTAAAGCGGACCTGTCATGTGCTATTAATTGATATTTTTGTAAAATTGTTGTAAAAGCCGCTGTTCTTCTGAATCAAATGATATTTTTCTTTTGTTCCTGCGCCTCTCCGTTCTTGAGATATGCCTCCCTCTTTCTTTTATATAAATCTAGCCTTTTCATCCAACTAGATGTGGTCCTCATGAAAACTCCCACAGAGAAGAATTGAGGACCACTCCCACTTAGATAAAAAGACAAGATTTATGCATAGGGAAGAGAGGGTCATATCTCAGGAATGGAGTGTAGCAGGAACAAATGAAAAACAGCACCAGATTCAGCGACATTTTCACCATGTAAAAAAAAAACATATTTATAGAAAGTCACAGGAGGTTTATCGCCACTAGTAGATGAGTACTAAAAACAAGTTCATTCAGCTCTTATGAAACTCAATAATTAATCTGCCTTCAGCTAACTCCTAAGTTGTGAAGAATCACAAGACTGAAAACTCCAAAAAAGTTCCGACCACTATAAAGATATATTATTAAATTAAACATCCAAGAACAAATGCAAAGTTTTCTGCATGTAAATGCTATAGGCACTACATATCTTAAAGACAGTCATGCATATGTCTCAGCATTCATTTAGGTATTTTATTTTATATAAGGCTGAGTGCCCACGTAGCGTTTTTCAAGTGTTTATGCTGCGGAATTTCCGCAGCGTAAACGCTTGTTAAACGCTAGGTAATCCGCCCCCCATGGTCCCCAAGGGGATTCCGCATGTTCTATACACATGCTGCGGATTTTTCCGCAGCGTTTATGCTGCGTACAAAAATCCGCAGCATGTCATTTAATTTTGCGGAAGCGCAGCGGAACTCCCGCCATTGACTTGCATTGAGACGCATAGAAACCGCGACTGTACATTTTTACAAGCGGCTTCTATGCGTCTCTATGTGCGGATGGTACCCAGTTCTGGAGGAGAGGAGACTCTCATCCAGACCTGGGTACCATTCTACCTGTAAAAAAAGAATAAAATAACAAATAAAGTTTATATTCACCTGTCCGGCGGCTTCTCTCTGAATGCCGGCATCGCTTGAGGACCTGCGGTGACGTCACAGTCATGTGACCGCAGGCCCTTCACCGCTCTGTCTCGCGATATGCCGGCATCCAGGAACCAGACAGGAACGAGCGCTGCAGCCACGCCGGGGCCTTGGGGGTGAGTATAGCTTTTTTTGTTTTCATTTTTACGGTTCACACTATATAAATCCATGCTGTTTGCATGGATTTATACAGTGTGACCTAGTTGTCAAGCACTTTCCAAGTGATGCTATCGCCTGGAAAGCGCTTGTCAATCTGCATGCGGAAACGCATGTGAATCCGCATGCGGATCCGCATGTATTCTGCAGGAAAAACGCATGCACAATCTGCATGCGTTTTTTCTGCCAGGGAGATGCAGAAATGCTGCAGAAATTTTCTGCTTCATTTCTGCATCGTGGGCACATAGCCTAAAACCTATACTCCTTATGTGACCCATAAATGTGGTGTGAAAGGAGCAGTATCAAAGTGACCAGGAGCTTGTAGAATTTCAAAAATGTTTTGGTTGCCCACCCATCCATCCACTCATCCATCCATCCACTCATCCATCCATCCACTCATCCATCCACTCATCCATCCATCCACAAGAAGAACTACTAAATATTTATTACAGTTTGCTAATTATGTTATTTTCTTTATTTTAATTGTGAACAAACTCCCTATTTAGTAACATTGTTTACTTTTTCATATAGAAATCAGAGACTCATGCAACGTATAAGAACACCATCTTCCTGCCTCCTGATCCAACCGCGATAATTTTTCGAGAATTTGTTAACATCAATGTGGTCTGCACTTATCCTCTGGAGCAGATTGAGTCATGATAAGATAATTGTAGAAAGTGAAAAAAAAATGAAGAACTTTAATTTTCTATTGCTATTCATTCTAGAAGCCATACATTGTGGTAAATGTTTAAGGGGGTTTCTAGTTTTATATAAATAAAACTTCTGCAAAATATGCTTTGTTTCAATTCTTTACAATATTTAAATCTCTGCTTGTAATCAGAAAATGGAAACATTTTTTGTCTGAAAACTTGCACTGACTTGTCAGGCTCACACAGCGTAGAGCTAGTTGCTGTGCTATAGATGCACAAGTAGAGACATTTGCCTTGTAACCAACAGGGGAGAAAAAGAATGAAGGGGTGGAATGGTATGTTAGTATGTTAAATGGAAAATGTGACAAGTCATGGTATAGGTTCACATTAGGTCATTGTGCACAATTAAATGGCAGTCAGGTAAAGCTAGTCCACCAATTAGCCTCAAGCTTCTTTGACAGTCACTGATGAGATTTGCTGTCTATCGGAAATGTCAATTCAACTATGGTAGCTATATAGGATATATGACAACTTCATTTGGTACTGGTCTTGGTTCCCAGTTTATAGATGTCCAGAGGATTATATAGAATGTTAAAAAAAAATCTCTTTATTGGAATAAAAAGTACAATGTACTTTGGCTCCAGATTGGTACAATAGAAACAAGGGATAAAGTCCAGCAATTGAATAGACATGGAACAAAAATAGCAAATAATGGGAACCTGTCATGCTGAAAATGATATCTGATCTGCAGGCTGGATGTTATTCAGTAGGAGAAGCTGATATACAGGTGCTTCTCACAAAATTAGAATATCATCTAAAATGTAATTTATTTCAGTTCTTCAATACAAAAAGTGAACTTCATATATTATATAGAGTCATTACAAACAGAGTGATCTATTTCAAGTGTTTCTTTCTGTTAATGTTGATGATTATGGCTTACAGCCAATGAAAACACGAAACTAATTATCTCAGTAAATTAGAATATTTTATAACAACAGCTTGAAAAATTATTTTAAAATCCAAAATGTTGTCCCACTGAAATGTATGTTCAGTAAATGCACTCAATACTTGGTCGGGGCTCCTTTTGCATCAATTACTGCATCAATGCGGCGTGGCATGGAGGCGATCAGCCTGTGGCACTGCTGAGGTGTTATGGAAGCCCAGGTTGCTTTGATAGCAGCCTTCAGCTCGTCCGCATTGTTGGGTCTGGTGTCTCAGCTTCCTCTTGACAATATTCCAAATATTCTCTATGTGGTTAAGGTCAGGCGAGTTTGCTGGCCAATCAAGCACAGTTATACTGTTGTTTTTAAACCAGGTATTGGTACTTTTGTCAGTGTGGACAGGTGCCAAGTCCTGCTGGACAATGACATTTCCATCTCAACAAAGCTTGTCGGCAGAGGGAAGCCTGAAGTGCTCTAAAATTTCCTGGTAGACGGCTGCGCTGACTTTGGTCTTGATAAAACACAGTGGACCTACACCAGCAGATGACATGGCTCCCCAAACCATCACTGATTGTGGAAACTTCACACTAGAACTCAGCGAGTTTGGATTGTGGCCTCTCCACTCTTCCTCCAGACTCTGGGACCTTGGTTTCCTAAAGAAATGCAACATTTACTTTCATCTGAAAACAACACCTTGGACCACTGAGCAACAGTTCAGGTCTTTTTCTCTTTGGCCTAGGTAAGACACTTCTGGCATTGGTCATGAGTGGCTTGACAAAAGGACACTTGTATCCCATGTCTTGGATAAGTCTGTGTGTGGTGGCTCTTGAAGCAATGACTCCAGCAGCAGTCCACTCCTTGTGAATCTCCATCAAATTTTTGAATGGCCTTTTCTTAACAATCCTTTCAAGGCTGCGGTTATCCGGGTTGCTTATGCACCTTTTTCACACTTTTTTCCTTCCACTCAACCTTCCAATAATATATTTGGATACAGCACTCTGTGAACAGTCAGCTTCTGTAGCAATCACATTTTGTGGCTTATCCTCCTTGTGGAGTGTGTCAATGACTGCCTTCTGGACATCTGTCAAGTCAGCAGTAGAGATGAGCGTTGTTCTACTCAAACTGTTCGCCTATCTCAAATTCGAGCTGTTTTGGGCGGTGTTCGAGCCGTTTGGCGAACACGAACAATTTGAGAAAAATTCGGCTGTTCGAGGTTATGTTCGATAACTGTTCGTGCACCAAAATCATAACTGGATTTTTTCTCAGTAATGATGAAAATTAATGTTAATACGCAGTTTGAGTGTACAGCGGGGTGGGGGGAGGGGCAGGGGATGGATCTCTGCAGGAACAATGAAGATCTCCATTTTTTTTTCTCTTTCCCGCATTTACAGTGGGGAGGTGCAATCTGTCAGCCTATCAGCAGCGCACACACGGAGCGAAGTGCTTTTTTTCACACAAGCAAGGGCATGTGTCATTGGCAGTGTATGTCACATGTCCTTGCCCTATAAGACCAAGCCATTTTCCCCGTCGCCACCATTTTCTCACTGCTGCAGCTGCGTGTTAGACGGCACCGCTGTTGCTGTGTGCGCTATACCTTGTTAATTTCAAGCCAATTTTCGCACAAATATACAGATAGCTTGGGAGTAGGGAATAGTTGTGATTGCAGTCCTTTTAAGGACTAGGTTACAGCATTTCCTACGACTTTTATCAGGCAGGTCTGTGCTCTTAAATAGATAGGTTGTGGGAGTAAAGACTAATTGTAATTGGAGTCCTTTTCAGGACTAGGTTACATCAGTTCCTATCAGTTTTTGCCAGGCAGGTCTGTGCCAGTGCTGTGCAAGTTTTTTTCACAGCATTTGGCTGAATCTAGCAAAGCTAATCCTTTTTGGCCTATTGCAGAGTGTGTTAGTCAGTGGAGTAGCCTATCTGTGTTGCAAGATATACCACCTGTGTATAGAATACCAATTTTTTTACTGCACCTAGTGAAGTAAAATCTTTTGGGCATAGCATCATTCTATTAGTCCATCTATACTGACCTCCATCAGGTTGCAAACTGAATCTAATTTTTTTCTGCATCTAGCTCTGAAAAAATATTGGGCTTCTAGCTGTGTGTGGGTCTTGTTCTATTAATCCATCTATACTGACCTCCATCAGGTTGCAAACTGAATATAATTTTTTTCTGCATCTAGCTCTGAAAAAATATTGGGCTTCTAGCTGTGTGTGGGTCTTGTTCTATTAATCCATCTATACTGACCTCAATCAGGTTGCAAACTGAATATAATTTTTTTCTGCATCTAGCTCTGAAAAAATATGGGGCTTCTAGCTGTGTGTGGGTCTTGTTCTATTAATCCATCTATACTGACCTCCATCAGGTTGCAAACTGAATATAATTTTTTTCTGCATCTAGCTCTGAAAAAATATTTGGCCTTCTAGCAGTGTGTGGGACTTGTTCTATTAGTCCACCTATACTGACCTCCATCAGGTTGCAAACTGAATATATTTTTTTCTGCATCTACCTCTGAAAAAATATTGGGCTTCTAGCTGTGTGTGGGACTTGTTGTATTAGTCCATCTATACTGACCTCCATCAGGTTGCAAACTGAATATATTTTTTTCTGCATCTACCTCTGAAAAAATATTGGGCTTCTAGCTGTGTGTGGGTCTTGTTCTATTAATCCATCTATACAGACCTCCATCAGGTTGCAAACTGAATATAATTTTTTTCTGCATCTAGCTCTGAAAAAATATTTGGCCTTCTAGTAGTGTGTGGGACTTTCTCTGTTAGTCCATCTATACTGACCTCCATCAGGTTTCAAACTGAATATATTTTTTTCTGCATCTACCTCTGAAAAAATATTGCGCTTCTAGCTGTGTGTGGGTCTTGTTCTATTAATCCATCTATACTGACCTCCATCAGGTTGCAAACTGAATATAATTTTTTTCTGCATCTAGCTCTGAAAAAATATTTGGCCTTCTAGTAGTGTGTCGGACTTTCTCTATTAGTCCATCTATACTGACCTCCATCAGGTTGCAAATTAAAAATAATTTTTATCTGCATCTACAGTACCTCTGAAAAAATATTTGGCCTTCTAGCAGTGTGTGGGACTTGTTCTATTAGTCCACCTATACTGACCTCCATCAGGTTGCAAATTCAAAATAATTTTTTGTATGCATCTAGCTCTGAAAAAATATTTGGCCTTCTAGCAGTGTGTGGGACTTTCTCTGTTAGTCCATCTATACTGACCTCCATCAGGTTGCAAACTGAATCTAATTTATTTCTGCATCTAGCTCTGAAAAAATATTTGGCCTTCTAGCAGTGTGTCGGACTTTCTCTATTAGTCCATCTATACTGACCTCCATCAGGTTGCAAATTAAAAATAATTTTTATCTGCATCTACAGTACCTCTGAAAAAATATTTGGGCTTCTAGCTGTGTGTGGGACTTGTTGTATTAGTCCATCTATACTGACCTCCATCAGGTTGCAAACTGAATATATTTTTTTCTGCATCTACCTCTGAAAAAATATTGGGCTTCTAGCTGTGTGTGGGTCTTGTGCTATTAATCCATCTATACAGACCTCCATCAGGTTGCAAACTGAATATAATTTTTTTCTGCATCTACCTCTGAAAAAATATTGGGCTTCTAGCTGTGTGTGGGACTTGTTGTATTAGTCCATCTATACTGACCTCCATCAGGTTGCAAACTGAATATATTTTTTTCTGCATCTACCTCTGAAAAAATATTGGGCTTCTAGCTGTGTGTGGGACTTGTTCTATTAATCCATCTATACAGACCTCCATCAGGTTGCAAACTGAATATATTTTTTTCTGCATCTACCTCTGAAAAAATATTGGGCTTCTAGCTGTGTGTTGGACTTGTTGTATTAGTCCATCTATACTGACCTCCATCAGGTTGCAAACTGAATATATTTTTTTCTGCATCTACCTCTGAAAAAATATTGGGCTTCTAGCTGTGTGTGGGACTTGTTGTATTAGTCCATCTATACTGACCTCCATCAGGTTGCAAATTGAATATAATTTTTTTCTGCATCTAACCCAGCCAATAGTTTTGGCCTAATACCACAGTTTGGCCACTCAGCTCTGCTCGGTTACCATCCATTGTTTTTTTGTGCAAACAACTCCAGAGTTGTGAATTAGTTAACCACCAAAATGAGTGGAAAAAGGCCTGCTGCTGGTGGAAAGGGGAATAGGCGTGTTGGGAAGGGGAAAAAAGGTTGTGTCCGTGGGGTAGGTGTTAAAGCAACAGTAACATCTGCAGAAGAAAGACCATCTTCCAGCCAAACTAAAATGTCTACTTCTTTTAGCGGACAATGTGATAAGATTCCTTTCTTACGGCCACGCCAATCGCTACAAATTCCAGATGAGGCACAAAAACAGCAGGTGCTTCAACGGATATCAAGTGCTCCTTTAAGTGGGCTCTCCTCCACATCAACTTCAACAACACAAATACTCCAGTCCTCAAAGGTGTCACCCAAATCGCACTTGCTTCCTCACAGCTCCCAAATCTCCAGCTGCCCGTCTGAGTATGAGGTAGAACAGATGGTTGAGTCTGCAGAGCTGTTTACTCATACTATAGCCTGGGAATCAGAGGTCGACTCAAGCGCTTCTGTGAATCCAGACGAGGAAATGATCTGCACTGATGCCCAGAATCTTTATGAGTCGGATCCAGGACCAGACGCAGAAGGTTCTGACCATAATGTAGACCCTCATTCCCAAACTGTAACTCCTGTTGGTGGAGACAATGAGGAAGACGATGATAAGACTCAAATACCTGATTGGAGCGACAACTTTAGTTTTTTGTCAGGGCAGGAACAGGTTGGCTCTGAGGACGACGGGTGTGATAACACACAGGGTGATGATGATGAGGTTGGAGATCCCACTTACTGTCAACCCACAGTCAGCCAAGAGATGAGGTCAGCAGAGGAGGTGGAGGAAGATGCTAGTGACGACGAGGTCAGGTTGCGCCTTCCTGGACAGAGACGTAGTACTGGAAGCACGTCAACAACTGCATCCTCAAACACAACTCTGCCTCTCACCACAAGTCGTGGTGGCTCTTCAGGTCGCATGGGTGCTAAGCCTTGCATAGCCTGGGCATTTTTTCAGATCGATAAAGATGACCCAACTCGTGTTATCTGTAACATTTGTCAGCAAAAGCTAAGTAGAGGCCAAAAAATACATAGTTTGAGTACTTCATGCATGAACCGGCACATGGACATGAAGCATAAGTTGCAGTGGGAAGCTCAGTGTGCTACAATGCGGCCTAGCCGGCCGGGCCAACCACCGTCTGCCATATCTTGTGCATCCGCGGCCTCTTCATCCTCTGTGACTGGGGGGACAGCAGTCACACCTGTTTTGGGGCGCAGACCTGCCACCTCTTTACCCGCAACAGCCAGCGTGATTGGCAGGTCATCATTTTCTTTGGAGGTGGTAACACCAGCTGGTGTTGAGCGCTGTCCGACATCGATAGCACCACCTTTGGATCAAGGCAACCTAACATGTCCGCCTGCATCTTCCTCACAGACCGGCAGTTTGCCGGGGACACCCTTATCAACCCCGTCTAAGCACAATAGCCAGCCCTCGGTCCCTCAGATGTGGACAAGTAAAAGACCATTTCCTCCTAGCCATGAGAAAGCTAAGAGGTTGAATTTCACCATCTGCAAGCTCTTGGCTACAGAAATGCTGCCTTTCCGCCTGGTGGACACAGAGGATTTTCGAGACCTTATGTCCGTCGCAGTGCCCCAGTACCAGATGCCCAGTCGGCACTACTTCTCAAAGAAAGGTGTGCCTGCGCTCCACCAGCATGTCGCACACAACATCACCGCTTCTTTGAGAAACTCTGTGTGTGACAGGGTGCATTTCACCACAGACACTTGGACGAGTAGGCATGGACAGGGGCGTTACATGTCGCTGACTGGGCACTGGGTAACTATGGTGACAGCTGTCACGCTGTCTCTGTATACTGGAGGTAGGGGGCCTAAGCTGACCCTAAGCTGGGGCCCTGACTAATCCCTCAACCTGGAGGTACTGTTAAAGGTACAGAGGTCCAGGCCGCCAGCGTAACCCCTACCTCCTGAAGATCCCTGCACCTCAGTAATCTAGTCCTGAGAAGGACCCCGATCACAACCAAAGGGAACAAGAAATAATATGCCCAAACACAGTATTTAGACGAACGAGACAGTACAAGGGAAAAACCAAAACCACCTTGCATACAAACAACTTCTCAACTACAACAGAGGGAAAACCAGCGGGAAAGGAGATAAATGATAAAGCGAGGAAAGGGAAAAAACACTTCCAAATACACTTATCTCAGCAACTCCAAACACCACGATCCGCTCTGTCAGTCTGAATGAAATGCTTTCACCGACACCTCCCAAACAGACCAGCAGGTATATGAAGGAGTCTCACTACAGAAGTATTGATTGCAGCTGGGCGAGGCTGGACCTCATCTAGCCCAGAGAGAGAGAGAGAATTAACTCCCTCACTGCCGAGAAACACAAAGCACCAACAAGTCAGCTGCGAGAAGTCAGGCTGTGTACTCGTGACGATCTTCGTGGCAACACACCCGTGACAGTACCCCCCCTTCTACGAGGGGCCTCCGGACCCTCAGGGCCAGGTTTATCCGGGTGAGTCGTGTGGAAGGCCCGAACTAATCGGTCTACGTTAATATCCGACGCAGGAACCCACATCCTCTCCTCAGGACCATACCCCTTCCAATGAACCAGGTACTGAAGGGACCGGCGATTAAAGCGTGAATCAATGACCCTCGATACCTGGAACTCCAAGTTACCATTGACAACCACTGGAGGGGGAGGTAAAAGTGACGGTACCACCGGCGCCACATACCTCTTAAGCAATGATCTGTGAAACACGTTGTGAATTTTAAACGTAGGGGGGAGGTCAAGACGGAATGCCACCGGATTAATAATAGAACTGATTCTGTACGGCCCGATGAACCTGGGACCCAGTTTCCAGGAGGGAACCTTAAGTTTTATATTCCTGGTAGACAACCATACCCGATCGTTCACACTTAGGTCCGGACCAGACACTCTCCTCCTATCAGCCATACGTTTGTATCGGTTCCCCATAGTATTCAGATTCTTCAGCACCCCTCTCCATACTGAAGCGAGTGATGAGGAAAATCGTTCCTCCTCAGGAACCCCCGAAGAGCCCCCCCCACTGAAAGTACAAAACTGGGGGTGAAAACCATATGCCCCAAAAAACGGGGACTTACCAGTGGACTCGCTCCGCCTATTATTAAGAGCAAACTCTGCCAGAGGTAAGAAAGAAGCCCAGTCCTCCTGGTTCTCTGACACAAAACACCGGAGATATGTCTCCTAGCTCTGGTTCATACGTTCCGTCTGACCAGTGGTCTGAGGATGAAAAGCCGATGAGAATGACAACTGCATCCCCCGCCGAGCACAAAACGCCTTCCAGAACTTAGACACAAACTGAGACCCCCGATCAGACACCACCTCGGAGGGTACCCCGTGAAGCCTCACAATCTCCCCAATGAACACCTGCGCAAGAGTTTTAGCATTAGGGAGAGCCGGAAGAGCGATAAAATGTGCCATCTTGCTGAACCTGTCCACTACAACGAGTATGACCGTTTTACCCGAAGACGGAGGGAGGTCCGTAATAAAGTCCATAGACAGATGAGTCCAAGGACGCTCCGGGATCTTCAAAGGTAAGAGGGCCCCAGACGGACGGGTATGTGAGGTCTTAGAGCGCGCACAAACCCCACAGGACGCGACAAAAGTTACCACCTCCTTATGTAAATTAGGCCACCAAAACCGACGCGAGAGGAGATCCACAGTAGCTTTACTCCCCGGGTGTCCAGCAAAAACTGAGTTATGGTGTGCCTCGATCACCTTTTGTCGCAACTGATCTGGAACAAACAATCTCCCTGGAGGTCCAACAGGGGCGTCCCCCTGAGCCTCCAATACCTCCTCCTCCAGCTCAGAGCATACTGCCGAAACCACCACCCCCTCCTGAAGGATAGGAATCGGGTCGTCCGTATTCCCGGCCCCCGGGAAACTACGAGATAAGGCATCCGCCTTTACATTTTTTGACCCAGGACGATATGTAACGACAAAATTAAACC
Organism: Phyllobates terribilis; assembly: GCF_046119375.1. Lineage (NCBI taxonomy): Eukaryota > Metazoa > Chordata > Amphibia > Anura > Dendrobatidae > Phyllobates > Phyllobates terribilis. The sequence goes on along the minus strand of NW_027362769.1, from coordinate 208,319,618 downwards.
TGGTAAAAAACAATGACCACCTAGCTTGTCTGGGATTCAGACGTTTCGCGGACTCCAGATATAGCAGGTTCTTGTGATCGGTGATGACGGTGACCGGATGAACAGCCCCCTCCAGAAAATGGCGCCACTCCTCAAAAGCTAACTTAATGGCCAAGAGTTCCCTATTGCCGACATCGTAATTCCTCTCAGCGGACGACAATTTTTTAGAGAAAAAGGCGCACGGATGCCACTTACCAGGGGACGAACCCTGTGACAATACTGCTCCCACCCCTACCTCGGAAGCGTCTACCTCTACAATGAATGGCTGAGACGCATCAGGTTGAATGAGTATGGGCGCCGAGGCAAAACATTTTTTCAAAGAGGAGAATGCTTGACAAGCCTTGTCAGACCACCTAGAAAAATCCGTCCCCTTTTTAGTCATGTCAGTGAGAGGCTTAACCATGGACGAGAAATTACGAATGAACTTCCGGTAATAATTAGCAAACCCCAGGAAACGTTGTAGTGCCTTAAGATTCTCTGGCCAATCCCACTCAAGAACTGCCCGCACTTTCCCAGGGTCCATACGAAAACCGGACGCTGAAACCAGGAAGCCTAAAAACTGGAGTTCCTGTACGGCGAACACACACTTTTCCCACTTGGCATACAGTTTATTATCCCGCAAGATCTGTAACACCTGCCTAACGTGCTCCTGATGAGACACCAGATCCGGCGAGTAAATTAGGATATCATCCAGATATATGACAACAAACTGTCCCACCAAGCGGCGAAAAATGTCATTAACAAAGTGTTGGAACACCGCCGGGGCATTAGTCAGACCGAATGGCATGACAAGGTTCTCATAATGCCCCTCCGGAGTGTTAAACGCCGTCTTCCACTCATCCCCCTCCTTCATCCTAATCAGATTGTACGCCCCCCTGAGATCCAACTTAGAAAACCATTTGGCGCCCACGATCTGATTAAAGAGATCGGGAATAAGTGGGAGCGGATACGGATCTCGGACCGTAATCCGATTAAGTTCACGGAAATCCAGGCAAGGGCGTAGGCCTCCATCTTTCTTCTTAACAAAGAAGAACCCCGCAGCCACCGGTGAAGATGAAGGTCTAATATGCCCCTTAGCCAGACTTTCTGAGATATAATCCTTCATGGCCTGCCTCTCAGGACCAGAAAGGTTATACAACCTAGCTTTAGGTAACTTGGCCTCAGGGAGCAGTTTTACAGAACAGTCATACACGCGATGAGGAGGTAGTTCCTGACACCCTTTCTCCGAGAATACATCCTCAAAGTCCGCCAGAAATGGAGGTAAGACCCAAGGAGTAACCGCACCAATGACCGTGTTCATGCAGTTTTTATTACAGAATTTACTCCATTGGCTTATCTCCCTGGTTTGCCAATTAATAACCGGGTTATGCTTAGCTAACCAAGGAAGGCCCAACACAATAGGAGTGGGAAGACCCTCCAACACGTAGCAAGACAACAGTTCTTTATGTATTGCCCCCACTTGAAGTTTTACGTCATGCACAACTTGCAAAAAACTTCCCTGCCCGAGAGGCCTGGCATCGATCGAGAATATGGGGATGGGTTTAGCCAACTCACTCAACCGCATACCTTGAACCCGGGCAAACCGAGCATCAACCAGATTAGCCCCGGCCCCACTATCCAGAAGAACAGATATCCTCTCAGTTCTCGTACCCACCACCACCTCCGCCGGTACGAGAAACTGAGACGAACCTAGGGACGAAATACCTACTCCCAGATTGCCGTCCACCACACAACCTGGGATCAACAGTTTTCCGACGACTCTTCACTCTGCAAGGGACGGGATGGACACCCCCCAATAAAATGTCCCTTTCTCCCGCAGAAGAAACACCTTCCTGCCTTATGGCGCACCACCGGTCCCCTCCCCCGAAATGATGTCCCTCCTAATTGCATAGGCTCCTCAGGACTGACCAGGGGAACCACCATATGAGGGGACCTTGTAGGAGGTGGAGTCATCACAGGGGGTAGAGTTATCCCGCACCTCTCCCGAAGCCGTCTGTCCACGCGAATAGCGAGGGCCATAGCGGCTTCCAGAGACACGGGAGAGTCATACTGTGCCAACACATCCTGTAATTTGTCGGATAAACCATGACAAAACTGGCTCCTAAGAGCCGGGTCATTCCACTGGGTGTCCGTGGCCCACCTACGGAACTCCGAACAGAATTCCTCCGCCGGACGATCTCCCTGCTGGATCCTACGTAACTTAGACTCAGCAAGGGAGATCCGATCTGGGTCATCATATACGAGTCCCAGGGCAGCGAAAAACCTATCCACTGACTGGAGAGCCGGGGAACCCGGGGGAAGAGAGAACGCCCAAGATTGTGGGTCCCCTTGTAGGAGCGAGATGACAATTCCCACCCTTTGTTCTTCACTCCCCGATGACCGAGGCCGCAGCCGAAAGTACAATTTACATGCCTCCCGGAAAACAAAAAACTTGTCCCGCCCCCCAGTGAACCTATCAGGGAGAGCTACTTTAGGTTCTGGTCCGGCTTGCTCCTGAGGATGCCAAACCTTGGACCTAACGTCCGCCAGCTCCATGGACAAACTCTGCAATTGCCGAGCTAGACCGGCTACTGGATCCATAGTAGCTGGAGAAAAACTAAGTGGGTCGGTGAAAATGTCACGCTGTCTCTGTATACTGGAGGTAGGGGGCCTAAGCTGACCCTAAGCTGGGGCCCTGACTAATCCCTCAACCTGGAGGTACTGTTAAAGGTACAGAGGTCCAGGCCGCCAGCGTAACCCCTACCTCCTGAAGATCCCTGCACCTCAGTAATCTAGTCCTGAGAAGGACCCCGATCACAACCAAAGGGAACAAGAAATAATATGCCCAAACACAGTATTTAGACGAACGAGACAGTACAAGGGAAAAACCAAAACCACCTTGCATACAAACAACTTCTCAACTACAACAGAGGGAAAACCAGCGGGAAAGGAGATAAATGATAAAGCGAGGAAAGGGAAAAAACACTTCCAAATACACTTATCTCAGCAACTCCAAACACCACGATCCGCTCTGTCAGTCTGAATGAAATGCTTTCACCGACACCTCCCAAACAGACCAGCAGGTATATGAAGGAGTCTCACTACAGAAGTATTGATTGCAGCTGGGCGAGGCTGGACCTCATCTAGCCCAGAGAGAGAGAGAGAATTAACTCCCTCACTGCCGAGAAACACAAAGCACCAACAAGTCAGCTGCGAGAAGTCAGGCTGTGTACTCGTGACGATCTTCGTGGCAACACACCCGTGACAACAGCAGGACAAGGGGCTGCTGTCCAAGTCTTGCCGTCCCCACGAGTTGTGCGTCAATCCTCTTTATGTCAAAGTTCCTCCACTGCTTCTGCCTCCTCAACCCCCTCTCGGTCTTCCACCTGCACCCAAAGCCTGTCTGGTCATGCCACAAGCTTTCTAACTGCGCAGAAGGGATCCTGCACACCTCCTTACTATGCTGGCAGTAGGGCTCAACGTCATCAGGCGGTTTTTACTTTGAAATGTTTGGGAAATGTGAGTCACACAGCTGAGGAGTTGTGGTCAGCTCTGGAGAACCAATTTCATGAATGGCTGTCTCCACTGGACCTGAAACCAGGGAAGGCCGTGTGCGACAATGCTGCAAACCTGGGTGCGGCCCTTCGCCGGGGCAATGTCACACACGTGCCTTATATGGCTCACGTGTTGAACCTGGTTGTCCAGCAATTTTTAGCCCACTATCCCAGACTAGATGGCCTTCTGCAGAGGGCACGGTCGCTGTGTGCTCACTTCCGCCGTTCGCATCCCGCAGCTCAGCGACTTACATCTCTACAGAAGTCGTTGGGCCTGCCACTTCACCGGCTAAAATGCGATGTGCCTACCCGGTGGAATTCAACTCTGCACATGTTGCAGCGACTGTGGCAGCACCGACAAGCCCTGGTGCAATACGTTCTGACGTATAGCCTGGGCCAACGAGATCCAGAGGTGGGGCAAATCACGCTGGAGGAGTGGTCTCAGATCAGGGACCTATGCACCCTTCTGCACAGTTTTGAAATGGCGACGAAGATGTTTAGTGCTGATGATGCCATTATCAGCATGACTATTCCGGTGATTTACATGCTGGAGCACATGTTAAACAGAATTCGGAGTCAGGTGGTGGCACAAGAGGAGGTGGAGGAAGTAGAGGAGGAGGAGTTGTATGCGGAAGGGCTAACATCTGCAAGGTCCAGACGGTCGGCAGCACCAAGGCGGCAGGCATGTGAGGGTGGGGGAGATGGTTTTACCAGGGTGCATGGTAGCAGCCAAACTAGTGAGGAAGGTGCAGGAGCCCAGGAAGAAGTGGAGGACGAACTGAAGGAAGACTCATCAGATGAGGGAGACCTTGATCACATTTCTGTTGTGCGAGGTTGGGGGGAGAGGACAGAGGAAGGAAGCATGATTGTTACCTCGCCACCAACACAACAGGGACTTGGTGCTCCTGGATGCGCAACACACATGAGTGCCTTCTTGCTGCACTACCTGCAACATGACCCTCGAATTGTGAGAATTAGAAATAATCCTGACTACTGGGTTGCCACACTGTTAGATCCCCGGTACAAAAGTAAATTTGCCGAAATTATTCCTGCCATAGAAAGGGATGCACGCATGCAGGAGTATCAGCAGAGACTGTTGCAGAATCTTACATGTGCTTTTCCACAAAACACCAGTGGTGCACGTAGTGAATCTCACAGTTCCAACTTGCCAACCGTGGGACCGTCAAGTGTTCAGCACTCAAACCGTAACAGAACCACAGTATCTGCTGGTAACATCAATTTTGCGGAATCATTTCACCACTTTTTTAGCCCATCCTTTGCAAGGCCACAGGAGACAAGAAGTCTGACACATAGTCAACGCCTAGAGACGATGGTACAGGAGTATCTCCAAGTAAACATTGAAGCCACGACTGTGTCACTGGACCCTTGCTCTTTTTGGGCTTCCAATCTGGATAAATGGCCGGAGCTAGCCACTTACGCCTTGGAGATCTTGTCATGCCCCGCAGCCAGCGTTCTGTCTGAACGTGTGTTCAGCGCTGCTGGTGGTGTGCTGACAGATAAGCGCACGCGGCTCTCCACTGATAATGTAGACAGACTCACGTTCATAAAGATGAACAAATCATGGATCCGAAACGACTTTTCTACCCCTGTGTCATCCTGGGAAGAGTAAAAGCTTGATGATTGGTTAAAATCACCCTACCAACCGTTTTAAGCTTTCAAATTACTAATCATGTTTATCTGTATCTTGACTGGAAAATAATTTGGGCTTTGTAGCAGTGTGCAGCACTGATCCTATTAGGCCATCTATAATAAGCTCCACCAGATTTAAAATTAAAAATAATTTTTAGCTGCATCTAGCCGGAAAATAATTTTGGGGCTCCGAGATGCGCAAGACACATAAGTGCCTTCTTGCTGCACTACCTGCAGCATGACCCTCATATTGTCAGAATTCAAAGTAATCATGACTACTGGGTTGCCACACTCTTAGATCCCCCAAACTTTTCGATCAACCTTTTCATTTTAATAAAGACCAAAAAAATGGTCATTTTTGAAATTATAAGCATTAGCAGGTTGTTAGAAACTGAAATCAAACCGTTTTCAACTCAAAACTTTATTCTAGGTGATGTTACATTTTCACATAGGACCCCTTGTTCGAAAGGAGCTTCTGAACTCTCTCATCCATTGAATTTGTCAGGTTTTGGATGGTTTCTGCTTCAATTGTTTTGCATGAGGACAGAATACCCTCCCAGAGCTGTTGCTTAGATGTGAACTGCCTCCCGCCATCATAGACACTCCTTTTAATGATGCTCCAAAGGTTCTGAATGGGGTAGAGGTCAGGGGAGCATGGGGGTCACACCATAAGTTTGTCCCCTTTTATGCCCATATCAGCCAGAGATGCAGATGTTTTATGTGCAGCATGAGATGGTGCATTATCATGCAGAAAAATGATCTTGCTGTGAAATACACGGTTCTTCTTCTTGAACCATGGCAGGAAGTGCTGTTTGAGAAAATCCACATACATTATGGAGTTCATCTTTAGCGCCTTCAGGGATCCTAAAGGGGCCGACAATCTCTCTCCCCATGATTCCAGCCCAAAACATTACTCCACCTCCTCCTTGTTGGCGCTGTAGCCGTGTTTGCGTGGGGTGTCCATCAACCAGCCATCCTCCACTCCATCCATCTGGACCATCGAGCGCTGCACGGCACTCATCCGTGAACAAAACAGTTTTGAAATCAGTCTTCATGTAATGTTTGGCCAACTGGAGCCGTTTCTGCTTGTGTGAAGTGGATAGAGGAGGTCGACAGGATGGCGTATGCACAGCTGCAAACCTCTGAAGGACCCTGCATCTTGTTGTTCGGGGGACGTTGGAGGCACAAGCAGCTTCAAAACTTGTCTGCTGCTATGACAAGGCTTTTTTGCCGCTGCTCTTTCAACCTGACGTAATTGCCTGTAGGAAAGAGTCCTCAATTTGCCCTTATCAGCACGCACACGTGTGTACTGTGAATCAGCTACATACTTCTTGATTGCCAAGACACTTCATCCTGATCATCGCACAATGTTGATTGTAGTCATGCCTTGACCTAAACACTCCACAATTTGTTGCTTCTCAGCAGCCGACACATCCTTTTTCTTTCCCATTTTGGCAGAAAATGTAGGCTGCTTAATAATGTGAGAGAGCCTTCTTAAGTAGTCTTGCCTTTCATTGGACACACCTGCCAAACTAATTAGCACAGGTGTCTGCAATTGCTTACAGTGATATAAAGAGCCCTGACACACATCACCATCAATGAGTTTAACTGACAAACAAACAAATTCTTCCCTTATCACTCCTAAACACTTTTTGCATAATAATTTGGAACGCAGTGTACATGTGCTTTTCCACAAAACACCAGTGGTTCACGTAGTGAATCTTACAGTTCTAACTTGCCAACCGTGGTCTGTATGGAATTGTTCAATAAAGGGCCCAAAATTAAGATAACATAGATGGGAGAGGTCTCTATGAATAGGAATTCCTAAGTATTTGATACCCTGTGAGGGCCAGGCAAAGGGAAAGTTGGACTGGATGGAATCCTATATGGATTTGGGGAGGGAGACATCGAGGGCCTCAGACTTCGCTGCATTGATTTTAAAATTTTACCATGTAACAAAGTGATCTATTTCAGCCATAACAGCAGGGATGGATATATGTGATTGAGTGATATATACTAGGACATCATCAGCAAATAGAGAGCACTTGTACTCGGTGCCTCCCACCTCAATCCACCTAATATTGGGGTTATGGCGAATTGATGAGAGCAGGTGCTCCGTCACTAGGATGTATAAGAGAGGGGACAGAGGACATCCCTGCCTTGTCCCATTGGTGATTGTGAAAGGTGATGAAAATGTTCTGACGCACCCCCTGGGCCTTGGGACACCCGGAGCCGGACCCTTTTTGGTGGATGCTGGTGGTTGTAGTCTTCGTGGCGGCGACCCGGTTCCGTGGCTCAGGGCGGTCAAACCAGTGGCGGAACTATTTATGTGGTTTTGATGTTTAAATGTCCGACTACGCCACCCGTGGATTGCGGTCAGAGTGAACCGCCGCTACAGGGCAGACCGCTGAGGCTGGTGTTGTGGGTGCAGCAGAGCGTAGCATAACTCCCCACGGGAGGAGTATAGCCTCAGGGCAGTGTATGCGGAGGATGGGGGTGATGGTGCAGGGCAGCAGCAGTAACGACACGGAGTCAGTGATGCAGTCCAGGGCCTTTACTCACAGTTCTTATTATCCAGACCACGTCTGCAGGTAACGGCTGCCCACGTCGTACTGTGCTCACCAGGTGAGGGGCTCAGACAACTCCCAGATAACTTTGGAGCACTTCACAGGACCCCCTTTGTGTGTCCTTTGTCTGGCCTTTCTTACCAACACTTCTGTCCGGCTGCCTCGGGCCTCCTCTTGGTAAACTTGGCGCCAGTTTCCCTGACCCTATGTGGTGCCTTCCTAGCGGGTGTAGCGAGGGGCTGCGCCACATAAAATGTCAGAGCCTCCGGTTTCTAGCTGAGGGTCGTTTCCTGCCTCCACTAGTTCGGGGACCGGTCTCCCCCTTTGGCCTGACCCCTCCACGCAGGTGGATTCGGGCGTGCGGTGGCGACTCGCCCGTCCGCACCCCTGGGATCCCTTCATTCCTCGTTCCTGGAGCCTTCTCCGCTCCTCTTCCTTCCTTCTCCCTCTTCCAGGCCTGGGCCTCTGTTACTAGGCCCGCCTCCGGAGCAGAGCTCATGCAGAGCCCCTGCTCCCTGCCACTTCTGCTCAGACTTCTCTGCACTGAACTAAGATGGTGCCCACCTTTTATACTCCCTTCTCAATGCACCCAGGAACTGCTTCCTCCCTGCTCCTGCACTACAGGGTTCCCCTTCCTCAGTGTTCCCTCCCCCCACTCCAGCCAGGGACAGGGACTGTCGTGCCCATCTCAGGGGCATATTGGTCGCCCTGCCCCACGGCAATGTGGTGTAATGCATGCAGGTGTCGGGTCCTGATCCACACTCCATCCTTACCTGAGAGTGAGATATCACACCTCTGGGTGAGGTGCAATACGTCTGTAGCAACCGAGCCCTCAGGGTGCTACAGTTCCATTTATCTTCAGCCTAGGTGACGTATTGCGATACAGGGCCGTGATTCTGGCTATAAAAGGGTCCCCTAGACCCCTACCCCAAGCTTTTTAAGAGAATCATATATGGCGTGCCAGGAGACTCTATGGAATGCTTTCTCAGCATCCAACGAGAGTATCTAATTACAAATTTTTAACTGCATCTAGCCCAGGAAATACTTTGTGCCTAGTAGCAGTGTCTGCTAGTCAGCGAATTATCCCGGCTGTTAAGCAAGCTACACCACCTGTAGTTTAGACACTTAATTTTTTCAAAGGAAATGCTTCGGGACCATGGGATACTTAGTGAAGAGCATCAGGAGGCACCCCAAGGCATAGGGGCTGGGACTGGCAGTAGGATGCCTTGCGGTGGACAGCCGAGCTCGATCCTTATAAAAGCTTTTTAACTGCAGCAGCTTTAGTGGACGCTACTGGAGCTGGAATTACCGCGGCTGCTGGCATGAGACTTGCCCTCCAATAGATCCTTGTAAATGGATTTAAAGTGTATTCATTCAAATTAGAGAGACAATTTAAATTAAAAAGCTTAGAGCTGCCTCCACCACAGGGGGGCTCGCTCGACCCACCAGCGGACAGGCACCAGTATTGGGAGAGGGGGGCTGGCCGTCAGGGTTCACCGCGGCTCTGGCACAAACCCGGCGACACGGAGGTGGCACGGGCAGGAGCGGACTGGCCGTGTCGGCTTCTCACTTTTTGGATTTTAGAAGGGCATGACATGCCTATATCTGTGTCTCCCCCTCCTTTTACTCCTCCACCTCTTTTATTTTCGCATGACTATATGTACTTGTCACTTTTCCATGTGTTAGTTATGTCTTCTGAGCAGTTTGTCAGCTTTTGGACACCTTTGAAGGTGTTTTCTATGTGTTTCTATGTGTTTTTGTTTGCCTGCCATTGGTTTTAACGGTGTTCGAAGGTGTTCGACGAACAGTTCGGCGAACACACGGGTGTTCGACGAACCGAACCGAACTCGAACACTACGGGGGTGGCTCAACACTAGTCAGCAGCAGTCTTCCACATGATTGTGGAGCCTACTGAAACAGACTAAGGGACCTTTTTAAATGCTTAGGAAGCCTTTGCAGGTGTTTTTTGTTAATTATTTTAATTTACTGAGATAATGACTTTTGTGTTTTCATTGGCTGTAAGCCATAATCATCAACATTAACAGACATAAACACTTGAAATAGATCACTCTGTTTGTAATGACTCTATGTAATATATGAGTTTCACTTTTTGTATTGAAGAACTGAAATAAATTAAATTTTTGAGGATATTCTAATTTTTTTAGATGCACCTTTATATTTTTATGGTCAAAGTTTCAGTTAAGCTTGCATTTCATTTATTGAAATCCCTAGTGTTTGTATCATATGAGTCCAGTGGACGGTCCTATTCAATGATCGTCAGTCTTTCCTGTATCACTGTGCATGCAGAGAGAGCTGTTGAACACTAGAAGGATCACCCACTGGATTTATATACATACAAACATCAGGTATTTCAATGAATAAATTATAAGCTATACTGAATCTTTTCTAACAAACCTATATATCATTCTACTCAGCTTCTTCCCTATGTCGTGCTTTCCAACGATCGAACTTCATGTACAATGTGACAGAATCCCTTTAACCCCTTAAGGACCCTGGGATTTTCTGTTTTTTCATTTTCGTTTTTTGCTCCCCTCGTTCTCAGAGCCATAGCGCTTTTATTTTTTGGTCAATATGACCGTGTGAGGGCTTATTTTTTGCAGGATGAGTTGTACTTTTGAACGACATTACTGGTTTTACCATATGGTCTACGGGAAAATGGGAAAAAAATTCCAACTGCGGTGAAATTGCAAAAAAGTGCAATACCACAGATGTTTTTTTAAGGCTGTGTTCACACAATGCGTATTTCATGCGTTTCCGCGGCGTTTTTGCAGTTGCGTAAACGCCGCGGAAACGCATGAAAAACGCATGGTAGAAGGGAAGCAATGTTCCCCAATGGAAATCCGCATGTGCTGTGCCCATGATGCGGATTTTTCCGCAGCGTTAACGCTGCGGTCAAAAATCCGCAGCATGTCAATTAATTTTGCGGAAACGCGGCGATTTCGCCGCCATTGACTTGCATTAGAACGCGCCAATTCCGCAAGACAGCATTTGTACTTGCGTAATTGGTGCGTTCTAATGTGCGGATGGTACCCGGGTGTGGAGGTACCATTAAAAAAGCTGTAAAAGAAGAATAAAACAAAAAATAAATGTATTCTTACCATCTGTCGGCCCGCACAGCGCTCCCGCTTGGTTCCCGGCACTTGCAGTGAGTTGTAGGACCTGCGGTGACGTCAGAGTCATGTGACGGGTCACGTGACGCTGACGTCGGCAGGTCTTTCAATTCAAAGTTGCCGGCGAGGGAGAAGAGATTGAGCAGGACAGCGCGGGCCATCGGAGGTAAGTATATACACTCTCTCGGTTCACACTGTATAAATCCATGCTGTTTGCATGGATTTATATAGTGTGACCTAGTTATCAAGCACTTTCCAGGTGATGCTAACATCGCCTGGAAAGCGCTTGTCAATCTGCATGCGGAAACGCATGTGAATCTGCATGTGGATCCGCATGTATTCTGCAGGAAAAACGCATGCACAATCTGCATGCGTTTTTTCTGCCAGGGAGATGCAGAAATGATGCAGAAATTTTCTGCTTCATTTCTGCATCGTGTGCACATACCCTAAAATTGTTTTTTACCATGTTCACTGAATGCTAAAACTGACCTGCCATTATTATTCTCCAGTTCATTACGAGTTCGTAGATACCAAACATGTATTCCAAAGTTTGCTAAAAAAAAAAAAAAAAAAAAAAAATGGTGCTATTTTCCAAGACTCGTAGCGTCTCCATTTTTTGAGATCTGGGGCCACGTGAGGGCTTATTTTTTGTGCGCTGAGCTGAAGTTTTTATTGATACCATTTTGGGGTAGATCTGATGTTTTGATCGCCCGTTATTGCATTTTATTGCAATATTGCGGCGATCAAAAAATGTAATCCTGGCGTTTACAATTTTTTTCTCGTTACACCATTTAATTCTTTTTTTATATTGATAGATTGGGCGATACTGAATGGGGCGATACCAAATATGTGTATGCGAGTTTTTTTTAATTTTATTTTGAATGGGGCGAAAGGGGGGTGATTTAAACTTTTATATTTTTTTAATTTTTTTACTATTTTTAAAAACATTTTTTTCACTTTTTGTTTGCTTCTATAGTCTCCATAGGAGACTAGAAGCAGCACTTGTCTGATCGCCTTTGCTACATAGAGGTGATGAGCAGATCACCTCTATATAGCAGAAATGCTCCTGTGCTATGAGCACATAGCGATCAGCACATGACAACCACTGGGGTCTGCTGCAGACCCAGGCTTGTCATGCCCACCCATCAGTGACCCACGATCACGTGACGAGGTCACCAATGGGCGGTGTAAGTGCCGCGCTTCTGGCGTGGCAATGTTAAATGTCAGAGATTGACAGCGTCATTTAACATGTTAACAGAGCGGGTGGATTGAGATTCCATCCGAGGCTGTTGCGGGCACATGTCAGCTGTAATTATCAGCTGACATATGCCCGGTTCAGTGTGGGCTCAGCGCCGGAGCCTGCGCTGAACAGGAGGTGACAGCCTGGTGCGTACTAATATGCCAGAGGCTGTAAAGGAGTTAAAAGAAAGGTTTGCTTACATGTAATAATAACAAACACAATGTATGATTTTCATTTTGGGGGTACGGCACTTGTGATTTATTGGAGTTGGCTATACATGGGTTTGGAAGGCCATTATACAAGTAAAGCTAGTCATTGATTATTTATTGACAGATCTAACCTATTTTGTCAAAATATGCCGACAATTTTATAGTTACATACTAAGACCCTAATTCAAAGGTAGAAATCTCTGAACTACACAGTGGACTGGACTTGCTGGAGTAGACACAGAAAGCATAAGGTCCTCGTGAAAGAAAAGAATATGAACCTCTTGCTCTAGAATATCTCATCATGGAGCGCTCCCTTATGTATCTCTAAAAAATCTCTAGTAATCGTGAGCCCTGAAGGTGGCAGTGTGCCTGTAAGAGGGTTGGTTGTGGTAGATTGTAGTCGTGTGTCTCTTTAAATATATCTAGCAAAAGTGGCCCTTGGTATTAGCGTGATCACCATTCAGAAATGAAGTAATGATGCAGATGCATACAGGGGTGCAGTGAAAAGATGTACCCAGGCCAAGAGTTTGTGTAATCACCAATCTAAAAGAGGCAACATGCTTGATGGTTACAACACATGTGGTGATAAACATAAATCTCTGTTCCACTTTCCCTTAGCAAGTAAGACATGCTCAGTGTAGTAAAACCCATTTCACAACTCCTTTCTCTTACATCATATTTACAAAGTTACTGCAGCAAGGTTCCTCACAATCAGGCGATCGGTGGCGATCCTTTTCACACAGAGGCATGATCTTTCATACCCCTTTGAGTGTAGCCACGTCCGATGATGGCGGTCAATTTTTACCAAGTTGGCAAGTGGTATTTTTTACTCCCAGTAAAATGTCTTATCATGTACTCCCTTCTATGCTGGCACTCCCCACTCCCTCAGTCTTTACCCTTCTCAAATAGCAGTATTTAGCTGTACAGATGGATAGAGGATAACTTACTGATTGCTGCGGGTTCTACAGCTTGGACCTAAAATGATCCTGAAATTGGGGCTCTGGAACCTCGAGAATGGGATTCTGTAGCCTATCCTGAATGGAGCGGAGGTGCACATATACAGCCTATGCTCCATTCATTGTCTAGGGACTGCTGAGTACACCAGTCAACTTTTAAAGTCCCATAGACAATGACTAGAACTGAGACCAAGCATGCGTATCTCCGCTCCACTCAGGATGACAGTGTGGCACCCTGCTGTTCACAGGTACCACAGGACCCAAAAGGGTGCATGGATGGACTTCTCCACAAGAGGCCCTCATTACAAACAAACACCTCCACCCTTCCACCTCATATCACCAGAGGGAGCCCTATTAGGGATATATATATGGAGGGTGGAGCCAGGCAGTTCAGTTTAGAGTGTGCTGCCACTGAGAGCAGTGAAGACGCAGCACGTCTGCTGCTGTATTGAAGGCCCCGAGTGTGGCCGGAGGCAAAGAGGAGAGGAGAGAGGAGTTGAGGGGGCAGAGGAGCATCATAGGCTCACCCCGAGTATACAAACCGGACACCGAGTCCGCGCCTACAGGGTCCCTTTATACCCAGTAGGGATCACCGACATACCAGGAAGACTACAAGTCCCTGGCCGACCTGAAGCTAAACCCATTACAGGACCAGGAACCACGAAGTCCCCGGCGCCCAGGGATAGTGGTTGCCAGAGGAAGGTCCTACTACCAAGCGACAGGTGAAGAGATCAACATGACACAGAAGCTAGGCCCAGTTACAGGCTGGCCAGGAGCTTAGAGAGAGGGAGACACGGACCAGGAGGCCCTATACCCACTCACTGGGGAGAGGTCCTGAAGTGCACCCTTCCTACCGAGTACCCTGGACCGTACCTGACATCCGCACCAGTAAAGGTATTGAAGCGAATCCCCTGTCTCTGTCAGTTACTCCTGCTGCGCCATCCCGACTGCACTACAAGCCCCAGCATCACCACCACCATCAAACTCTACACTGCCCTGAGGCCCGCTCCACCTGTGGGGAGCTTTCCCATCCTAGCTGCCCTATCAACTGCCTCAGAAGTCTGCAGCAGCGCTGGTACAAATTACCAGAAACCACAGGTGGCGTCACGATCAAACTACCAATCCCATATAAACTATCCCCCCTTTTTGTTGACCGCCCTGGGCACGGACCGGGCCAGCCACTGTGACATATTCCCCCCCAGCATCCATAGGCCCGGACACCGAGTACCCCACTGCCCTGGGGGCGCGTCATCTTCTGGCGTCACGAACAGGATTTCGTGCCCATTCCCACCGGGTACTGTGGTGAACATCGCCGCCATTACCGCATCGCTGCGCGGGAAGAAGAGGGGCGTAACCGCGGGAATCGGAGAGGCGTGACTGCTAGAAGCGCACGAAGCTCAAGCCCCACCTAGCGCTCTGACGCAGTACCTGGAACCGTCAGGTCCTGGAAGGCAATCGTCGTCTGCGGAGCTGCGGCCTACCCGATTAAAGAAACAGGAGGTAGGCTACGGTTCACTAGGGGGGCGCAAACATGGCCGACGACCAGTGAAACGCCGGAGCACCGGATAATGCTCCTGATGCTCAACTTGTGCCCGGCACTGCTCAGGCTGAAGCGGCCACCCCACCAGCAGGGGTCGTGACTCCATTAATACCCATGGCCCTGCCGTATATCCCTGGAGAAAAATGGCTTCACCAGTATGATGGCAAACCAGACACCCTGTCTGGATTCAAAAGGAAGATGCGGTGTACTGGATATGTACTCAATGACTGGTAAACAAAGAGCCGCTGTTGTGCTGGGACAATTGACTGGTGCCGCCGAGCAGGAAATTGAAACCTGGCCAGCCGCAGACCAGGAATCAGTATCCATTATCTTTAAGAGACTGCAAACTGTCTTTGAAAACCGCACTGAGACAGATCTCCGGATGAGGTTCTACCACTGTACCCAGAAACCTGAGGACAGTATCCGGGACTATGCCTGGCGCTTACAAGAAGCCCTGTGGGCCCTGAAACAGGTTAGTCCAGCCAGCATACAAGATGAGAATAAAATGCTGACAGAACAATTCATCCGGGGGTTGAGGTTCCAGGAGGAGAGCAGAACTGTACGGTGGTGGGCCTTAGATCATCCAAATGCCACCTTTGACACCCTGAAGGACATGGCTATTAAGGGCCTTCAGCCCCTGGAAACATCAGGGACAGCTATCCAGCGTTACCAGGGTGAGGCCACCCCAGTGCCCGCAGCACCCACTGCTCCTTCATTAACGGCTGAAACAAAGATGCAAACAGTGCCCCCTAGCGAGCTGGACAGCCTGCGCTCTGAAGTGCGTCAGCTAAGTAAAACCCTGGCCACTGTCCTGAGCACCCTGCAGCTACAGACGGAGCCCGAGCAGGAAGGAAGGATACTACTCGCTGACAGTCCTGAGGATGTCCCCTGGATGAGGAGAAGAAGGAGGACAACGCCACCCCGTAGGAGGACAATGCCACCCCGTAGGAGGACAATGCCACACCGTGGGAGGACCAACGACCAACATCGCCCTCCAGGAGATTTCATCTGCTACCGTTGCCAAAAGGCAGGCCACACCGTGCGGAACTGTCCTTTAAACGGGCAAACCCTGGGGCCGAGGGCCGACACCCAGGAGTAACTCAACCAGGCCCATCAAGCTGGTACGTAGGAGGATGACCTTTCCTGTCCATCGTGCTGGACGGCATAGCAACACCTGCATTACTGGACACCGGCTCACAGGTAACCATCATACCTGATGTCCTCTACATAAGGTACTGGTCCATAGATGAACTCCTCCCGCCAGCCCCGAACCTCTCTGTGAATGCCTCTAACGGCCTTCCTCTTAACCTAGTAGGGGTTAAGGACATGACAGTGAAGGTGGGGAGAGTGCAACTAAAGGACCAAGGACTAATTGTTATAGAATCTAACCCTGGTGATACCAATCCGTATATGATACTATAATATTGTTGGTAATTGTTTGGAAGAAGTGTTGTTTTCACTCCAACAGATTGCTGACACTGCCAAATCAGGGCAGAGGAAGGTGCTCCAGAAAGAAATTCGAGCCCTCATGTACCAGCAACAGGTAAAACTAACAGGTGGTGAGATTGGTAATGTACGGGTGACAGACCCGATACTCATTGTGATTCCCCCATTGAGTGAAATGCTGATTTGGTGTAGGGCAGCAATAGGTCTCAAGGGACAGAACTACCAAGTGGTAGTGGAGCCCATTAGCTCAGAGCACAAACCTACACTCCTAACTGCTAGAGGGGTAGTTGATGTACGCAATGGGCGGGTACCTGTACGTCTCCTAAATTGTGGGGAGGAGGAAGTTAAATTGCCAAGATACGTGTAACGGGGTCGGGAGGTGGAACCTCTGAGCTGCAATACAAGGGGGAAGTCCTTGTAAGGAAGCGGGTGACTCCCAGGGAAGGCAAGCAGGTAGCCACAGCAAGTGACGGGGACAGTCTCTGGGTAAGCAGGCAGGTGGTCACAGCAAGTGATGGGGACTGTCTCTGGGTAGACAGGCAGGTGGTCACGGTAAGTGACGGGGACAGTCTCTGGGTAGACAGGTAGGTGGTCACAGCAAGTGATGGGGACAGGCTCTGGGTAGACAGGCAGGAGGTCACGGCAAGTGACGGCAGGATCTCCAGGCAGGCTGGCAGAAAGCAAGCAGGTGCTCCCAGGAGAGCGGGCAGACAGACGAGGCGGATACCTGACAGGTAACTGGCGGGCGCTCCCAGGTGAGCGGGCTAACAGAGACAGCAGGTCACAGGCAGGTAACTGGTGGACGCTCCCAGGTGAGCGGTCTGACAGACGAGGCAGGTGACAGGCGGGTAACTGGTGGACGCTCCCAGGTGAGCAGTCTGACAGACGAGGCAGGTGACAGGCAGGTAACTGGCGGATAACAGGCTGGCAGGCAGGACGAGAAGTCAGGCTAGCAGCGGGACCTGAGGGCTGAAGCACAGGAAGACAAACAAACAACTTTGCTCGGGCACCTCCATTTTGGAGGAGGTGCCTTATATATGGGAGATCCTCCGGCAATTGGCCGGGGACTCCTTAGGACGACGCGCGCGGCCCCTTCAAGAGAGAGGGAGCGCGCGCGCGCGCCCTAAGTACTGTGCCTGGGAAGCAGAGCGCGCTGCCAGCAGCGCGGGAGGAGGATGCCAAGCACGGAGCAGAGAGGTGGGGGAACGGCGTCTCTGCCTAGCAGGGGGCAGAGACGCCGATGCTACAGTACCCCCCCCTTTAGGGCCCCCTTTCTTAGGCCAGAGAGAAATTTATCAAGGATGAGCGGGGCATGGATGTTCTCCTGGGGCTCCCATGTTCTCTCCTCAGGACCAAACCCCTTCCAATCCACTAGAAAAAAGGTCTTTCCTCTTACCCTCTTGATGGCCAGAATGCTCTCTACCTCAAACTCGTCTTCAGCGGAGACCGGAGCAGGAGGCGTACCTGTAAACTTGGAAAAAGAGTTAAGTACCACGGGTTTGAGGAGAGATACATGGAAGGAGTTGGGGATCCGCAAGTTGGCCGGGAGTTTCAATTTATAGGCCACCGGGTTGATTTGCTTGATAACTTCCAGTGGGCCGATGAACCGGGGCCCTAACTTGTAGGAAGGAATCTTGATCTGGACATATTTGGATGAGAGCCAGACTTTATCTCCAGGACGGAATTGGGGCGGATTCAGACGTCTCTTGTCAGCCTGTTTCTTCATCCGCTCGGAGGACTGAAGAAGTACGGATCTGGTACTCTCCCAAATGGAGGAGAATTTGCTAACAAGAGACTCCGCGGCCGGGTTGTCCACGGAGGTGGAGACGGGAAACGGGATCTGGGGATTTTGACAGTAGACTGTAAAAAACAGGGATTTGGAAGAGGATTCACTCTCGTGATTATTATAGGAGAATTCGGCCCACGGTAAAAGATCCACCCAGTCGGAATGGTGGGCATTAAGAAAGTGCCGGAGGTAACTGGCTAAAATTTGGTTGATTCGCTCTACTTGACCATTGGACTGTGGGTGATAAGCAGAAGAGAAGTCCAAGGTGACCCCCAGCAGTTTACACGTGGCTCTCCAGAAGCGAGAGGTGAACTGGACCCCTCGATCGGACACGATGTGGAGAGGAAGACCATGGAGACAGAAAATATGATGAATAAAGTCCTTAGCAAACTCAGATGCAGGCGGAAGACCCGGCAGCGGAATGAAGTGAGCCATCTTAGAGAAGTGGTCAGCGACCACCCAAATGACCGTACAACCAGCAGAGACAGGGAGATCCGTTATAAAGTCCATGGCTATATGCTGCCACGGGGCAGCAGGTACGGGAAGAGGCAGAAGGCGGCCGGCTGGCAGATGTCTAGGAACCTTGTTGCGAGCGCAGGACGCACAGGCCGAGACAAAGTTTATTACCTCCTTGCGCAGGGTAGGCCACCAGTAATGCCGGGTAATAAGCTGGAGGGTCTTCTTTTGGCCAGCATGGCCGGCTAGCTTAGACGAATGTCCCCAGAGCAGAACCTTCTCATGATCAGGTACTGTCACGAACGTCTTACCGGGTGGAAGACGATTCAGATCCACGGGGGCCACCTGCATTACCTGGGTGGGGTCGATGATGTGCTTTGGCTCCTCCTCAAGATCGGAGGACAGAAAGGATCGGGACAAGGCATCGGCTTTGATATTTTTGTCTGCCGGGCGGAAATGGAGAATGAAATCAAAGCGGGTGAAGAACAAGGACCACCGGGCCTGGCGCGGGTTAAGTCTTTGGGCACTCTGGAGGTAAGCCAAGCTTTTGTGGTCCGTATAAATTATTACCGGATGAAGAGCCCCCTCGAGCAAGTAACGCCACTCCTCCAGTGCCAACTTAACGGCTAATAATTCTCGGTCTCTTATAGAATAATTGCGCTCAGACGAGGAGAAGAGTTTGGAGAAGAAGCCGCAGGTTGTTCCCATTCTCCCGGATGGCGACTTTTGGGTGAGTACCGCTCCGGCTCCGGAGGAGGAAGCATCTACTTCTAAGAAGAATTGTTTGTTGCAGTCCGGACGGTGCAGCACAGAAGCGGAGGAGAAAGCTTGTTTCAAAGAAAGGAAGGCCTCTTCTGCCTCGGGCGGCCATTCTTTGGGACTAGCGCCCTTACGGGTGAGTGCGGAGATAGGGGCAGTCCGGGAAGAGAAGTGCGGAATGAAGAGGCGGTAGTAGTTGGCGAAGCCCAGGAACCGCTGAATAGCCTTCAACCCCTCCGGTCGGGGCCACTTCAGGATGGCAGAAAGTTTCTCAGGATCCATTCGTAGGCCGGTCTGGGAGATGACGTAGCCCAGAAATGGAAGCGAGGTCTGCTCAAAGAGGCACTTCTCAAATTTTGCGTAGAGGTGGTTTTGCCTGAGCCTGAGCAGGACTTGACGAACGTCCCTCCGGTGTGTGGGAAGATCCGGAGAGAAGATCAAGATGTCGTCCAGGTACACCACCACGCAGGAGTAGAGAAGGTCACGGAAGATGTCATTGACCAACTCTTGAAAGACGGCGGGAGCATTACAGAGGCCGAAGGGCATTACGAGATTTTCATAGTGGCCGTCCCGGGTGTTGAATGCCGTCTTCCATTCATCCCCCCGACGGATACGGACCAGTTTATATGCCCCACGGAGATCCAGCTTGGTGAAGATTCTGGCACCCCTCAGACGGTCAAATAATTCAGGAATGAGCGGAAGGGGGTATTTATTCTTCACCGTGATCCAGTTAAGACCTCTATAGTCAATACAGGGACGGAGTGAACCATCTTTTTTTTTAACGAAGAAGAAGCCTGCTCCCGCCGGAGAGGTAGATTTCCGGATAAATCCCCGGGCAAGATTTTCCTCGATATATTCAGACATGGCCCGGGTCTCGGCAGCGGACAACGGGTCACGCCCAACGGATCACGCCCACGGGGTGGAGTAGCGCCGGGTACCAGGTCGATTGGGCAATCGTATGGTCTATGAGGGGGTAATGTCTCAGCTTCTTTCTTATTGAAAACATCAGCATAAGACCAATAAGGGACCGGTAGGCCGGGTAGATTGGCTGGAGAAGGAGAGGGACAAGCAGGACGAACAGGAACTAAACAAGTCTTATGGCAGTCCTGCCCCCAGCGTAGGACTTCTCCGGTCTGCCAATTCAGCACGGGTGCATGTCTCTGGAGCCAAGGTAGGCCTAACAGAAGGGCGTGAGAGAGTCCAGGTAGAACATGGAAGAAGATGCTCTTAGAGTGCAGCATTCCCACCTACAGAGTTATGGGTTCGGTGATGAGTTGGATGGTTTGCGGTAAGAGGCCCCCATCCACGGAGGCGACAGATAAGGGTTCAGCCAGAGGTTTAGTGGGAATGCGGTATTTCTCTACCAGGGACTGAGAAATGAGATTTCCGGCAGCTCCAGAATCAAGTTGAGCTAGTTCAAAGTAACGGTTCTCCCCGCAGATGATAGAGACCGACAGCATCAGAGATGGAGAGGGTTTACTCTTGTCTAGGATGACCTCTCTGAGCGATCCTAGACACAGGCGTTTCCCGGCCTCTCTGGGCAGGCACGGATCCGGTGCTCCTTACTGCCACAGTAGAAACAGCTCCCCTCGGCACGGCGTGACTCTTGATGGGTTTTGACCATCTTGGCCTGGTCGACCTGCATGGGCTCTGGCAAGTGCGCCCGGGGAGTTACAGATGAAGAGACGGGTCTCTGGAAAGTAGGAGCAAGGCGGGGAAACTTCCTCTCACGGGTGACCTCTTTGGTACGCTCCTGGAACCGGATGTCAATCCGGGTGGCAAGTGTCACCAAGTCATCCAGGGTGGTTGGAATGTCCCGACCGGCAAGTTCATCTTTAATCCGGCCGGATAGGCCCTCCCAGAAGATGGACACCAGGGCCTCGTTATCCCAGGCAAGATCGGAAGCAAGGGTACGGAACCGTATGGCATATTGGCCCTCGGTGAGACTCCCTTGGCGGAGGCGTAGCAGAGAGGAGTAGAGATGAACGTTGTTCTACTCGAACTGTTCGCCAATCTCAAATTCGAGCTGTTTTGGGCGGTGTTCGAGCCGTTCGGCGAACACGAACAATTTGAGAAAAATTCGGCTGTTCGAGGTTATGTTCGATAACTGTTCGTGCACCAAAATCATAACTGGATTTTTTCTCAGTAATGATGAAAATTAATGTTAATACGCAGTTTGAGTGTACAGCGGGGTGGGGGGAGGGGCAGGGGATGGATCTCTGCAGGAACAATGAAGATCTCCATTTTTTTTTCTCTTTCCCGCATTTACAGTGGGGAGGTGCAATCTGTCAGCCTATCAGCAGCGCACACACGGAGCGAAGTGCTTTTTTTCACACAAGCAAGGGCATGTGTCATTGGCAGTGTATGTCACATGTCCTTGCCCTATAAGACCAAGCCATTTTCCCCGTCGCCACCATTTTCTCACTGCTGCAGCTGCGTGTTAGACGGCACCGCTGTTGCTGTGTGCGCTATACCTTGTTAATTTCAAGCCAATTTTCGCACAAATATACAGATAGCTTGGGAGTAGGGAATAGTTGTGATTGCAGTCCTTTTAAGGACTAGGTTACAGCATTTCCTAGGACTTTTATCAGGCAGGTCTGTGCTCTTAAATAGATAGGTTGTGGGAGTAAAGACTAATTGTAATTGGAGTCCTTTTCAGGACTAGGTTACATCAGTTCCTATCAGTTTTTGCCAGGCAGGTCTGTGCCAGTGCTGTGCAAGTTTTTTTCACAGCATTTGGCTGAATCTAGCAAAGCTAATCCTTTTTGGCCTATTGCAGAGTGTGTTAGTCAGTGGAGTAGCCTATCTGTGTTGCAAGATATACCACCTGTGTATAGAATACCAATTTTTTTACTGCACCTAGTGAAGTAAAATCTTTTGGGCATAGCATCATTCTATTAGTCCATCTATACTGACCTCCATCAGGTTGCAAACTGAATATAATTTTTTTCTGCATCTAGCTCTGAAAAAATATTGGGCTTCTAGCTGTGTGTGGGTCTTGTTCTATTAATCCATCTATACTGACCTCCATCAGGTTGCAAACTGAATATAATTTTTTTCTGCATCTAGCTCTGAAAAAATATTGGGCTTCTAGCTGTGTGTGGGTCTTGTTCTATTAATCCATCTATACTGACCTCCATCAGGTTGCAAACTGAATATAATTTTTTTCTGCATCTAGCTCTGAAAAAATATTGGGCTTCTAGCTGTGTGTGGGTCTTGTTCTATTAATCCATCTATACTGACCTCCATCAGGTTGCAAACTGAATATAATTTTTTTCTGCATCTAGCTCTGAAAAAATATTTGGCCTTCTAGCAGTGTGTGGGACTTGTTCTATTAGTACACCTATACTGACCTCCATCAGGTTGCAAACTGAATATATTTTTTTCTGCATCTACCTCTGAAAAAATATTGGGCTTCTAGCTGTGTGTGGGACTTGTTGTATTAGTCCATCTATACAGACCTCCATCAGGTTGCAAACTGAATATATTTTTTTCTGCATCTACCTCTGAAAAAATATTGGGCTTCTAGCTGTGTGTGGGTCTTGTTCTATTAATCCATCTATACTGACCTCCATCAGGTTGCAAACTGAATATAATTTTTTTCTGCATCTAGCTCTGAAAAAATATTGGGCTTCTAGCTGTGTGTGGGTCTTGTTCTATTAATCCATCTATACTGACCTCCATCAGGTTGCAAACTGAATATAATTTTTTTTCTGCATCTAGCTCTGAAAAAATATTGGGCTTCTAGCTGTGTGTGGGTCTTGTTCTATTAATCCATCTATACTGACCTCCATCAGGTTGCAAACTGAATATAATTTTTTTCTGCATCTAGCTCTGAAAAAATATTGGGCTTCTAGCTGTGTGTGGGTCTTGTTCTATTAATCCATCTATACTGACCTCCATCAGGTTGCAAACTGAATATAATTTTTTTCTGCATCTAGCTCTGAAAAAATATTGGGCTTCTAGCTGTGTGTGGGTCTTGTTCTATTAATCCTTCTATAATGACCTCCATCAGGTTGCAAACTGAATATAATTTTTTTCTGCATCTAGCTCTGAAAAAATATTTGGCCTTCTAGCAGTGTGTGGGACTTGTTCTATTAGTCCACCTATACTGACCTCCATCAGGTTGCAAACTGAATATATTTTTTTCTGCATCTACCTCTGAAAAAATATTGGGCTTCTAGCTGTGTGTGGGACTTGTTGTATTAGTCCATCTATACTGACCTCCATCAGGTTGCAAACTGAATATAATTTTTTTCTGCATCTAGCTCTGAAAAAATATTGGGCTTCTAGCTGTGTGTGGGTCTTGTTCTATTAATCCATCTATACTGACCTCCATCAGGTTGCAAACTGAATATAATTTTTTTCTGCATCTAGCTCTGAAAAAATATTGGGCTTCTAGCTGTGTGTGGGTCTTGTTCTATTAATCCATCTATACTGACCTCCATCAGGTTCCAAACTGAATATATTTTTTTCTGCATCTACCTCTGAAAAAATATTGGGCTTCTAGCTGAGTGTGGGACTTGTTGGATTAGTCCATCTATACTGACCTCCATCAGGTTGCAAATTGAATATAATTTTTTTCTGCATCTAACCCAGCCAATAGTCTTGGCCTAATACCACAGTTTGGCCACTCAGCTCTGCTCGGTTACCATCCATTGTTTTTTTGTGCAAACAACTCCAGAGTTGTGAATTAGTTAACCACCAAAATGAGTGGAAAAAGGCCTGCTGCTGGTGGAAAGGGGAATAGGTGTGTTGGGAAGGGGAAAAAAGGTTGTGTCCGTGGGGTAGGTGTTAAAGCAACAGTAACATCTGCAGAAGAAAGACCATCTTCCAGCCAAACTAAAATGTCTACTTCTTTTAGCGGACAATGTGATAAGATCCCTTTCTTACGGCCACGCCAATCGCTACAAATTCCAGATAAGGCACAAAAACAGCAGGTGCTTCAACGGATATCAAGTGCTCCTTTAAGTGGGCTCTCCTCCACATCAACTTCAACATCACAAATACTCCAGTCCTCAAAGGTGTCACCCAAATCGCACTTGCTTCCTCACAGCTCCCAAATCTCCAGCTGCCCGTCTGAGTATGAGGTAGAACAGATGGTTGAGTCTGCAGAGCTGTTTACTCATACTATAGACTGGGAATCAGAGGTCGACTCCAGCGCTTCTGTGAATCCAGACGAGGAAATGATCTGCACTGATGCCCAGAATCTTTATGAGTCGGATCCAGGACCAGACTCAGAAGGTTCTGACCATAATGTAGACCCTCATTCCCAAACTGTAACTCCTGTTGGTGGAGACAATGAGGAAGACGATGATAAGACTCAAATACCTGATTGGAGCGACAACTTTAGTTTTTTGTCAGGGCAGGAACAGGTTGGCTCTGAGGACGACGGGTGTGATAACACACAGGGTGATGATGATGAGGTTGGAGATCCCACTTACTGTCAACCCACAGTCAGCCAAGAGATGAGGTCAGCAGAGGAGGTGGAGGAAGATGCTAGTGACGACGAGGTCAGGTTGCGCCTTCCTGGACAGAGACGTAGTACTGGAAGCACGTCAACAACTGCATCCTCAAACACAACTCTGCCTCTCACCACAAGTCGTGGTGGCTCTTCAGGTCGCATGGGTGCTAAGCCTTGCATAGCCTGGGCATTTTTTCAGATCGATAAAGATGACCCAACTCGTGTTATCTGTAACATTTGTCAGCAAAAGCTAAGTAGAGGCCAAAAAATACATAGTTTGAGTACTTCATGCATGAACCGGCACATGGACATGAAGCATAAGTTGCAGTGGGAAGCTCACTGTGCTACAATGCGGCCTAGCCGGCTGGGCCAACCACCGTCTGCCATATCTTGTGCATCCGCAGCCTCTTCATCCTCTGTGACTGGGGGGACAGCAGTCACACCTGTTTTGGGGCGCAGACCTGCCACCTCTTTACCCGCAACAGCCAGCGTGATTGGCAGGTCATCATTTTCTTTGGAGGTGGGAACACCAGCTGGTCTTGAGCGCTGTCCGACATCGATAGCACCACCTTTGGATCAAGGCAACCTAACATGTCCGCCTGCATCTTCCTCACAGACCGGCAGTTTGCCAGGGACACCCTTATCAACCCCGTCTAAGCACAATAGCCAGCCCTCGGTCCCTCAGATGTGGACAAGTAAAAGACCATTTCCTCCTAGCCATGAGAAAGCTAAGAGGTTGAATTTCACCATCTGCAAGCTCTTGGCTACAGAAATGCTGCCTTTCCGCCTGGTGGACACAGAGGATTTTCGAGACCTTATGTCCGTCGCAGTGCCCCAGTACCAGATGCCCAGTCGGCACTACTTCTCAAAGAAAGGTGTGCCTGCGCTCCACCAGCATGTCGCACACAACATCACCGCTTCTTTGAGAAACTCTGTGTGTGACAGGGTGCATTTCACCACAGACACTTGGACGAGTAGGCATGGACAGGGGCGTTACATGTCGCTGACTGGGCACTGGGTAACTATGGTGACAGCAGGACAAGGGGCTGCTGTCCAAGTCTTGCCGTCCCCACGAGTTGTGCGTCAATCCTCTTTATGTCAAAGTTCCTCCACTGCTTCTGCCTCCTCAACCTCCTCTCGGTCTTCCACCTGCACCCAAAGCCTGTCTGGTCATGCCACAAGCTTTCTAACTGCGCAGAAGGGATCCTGCACACCTCCTTACTATGCTGGCAGTAGGGCTCAACGTCATCAGGCGGTTTTTACATTGAAATGTCTGGGAAATGTGAGTCACACAGCTGAGGAGTTGTGGTCAGCTCTGGAGAACCAATTTCATGAATGGTTGTCTCCACTGGACCTGAAACCAGGGAAGGCCGTGTGCGACAATGCTGCAAACCTGGGTGCGGCCCTTCGCCGGGGCAATGTCACACACGTGCCTTGTATGGCTCACGTGTTGAACCTGGTTGTCCAGCAATTTTTAGCCCACTATCCCAGACTAGATGGCCTTCTGCAGAGGGCACGGTCGCTGTGTGCTCACTTCCGCCGTTCGCATCCCGCAGCTCAGCGACTTACATCTCTACAGAAGTCGTTGGGCCTGCCACTTCACCGGCTAAAATGCGATGTGCCTACCCGGTGGAATTCAACTCTGCACATGTTGCAGCGACTGTGGCAGCACCGACAAGCCCTGGTGCAATACGTTCTGACGTATAGCCTGGGCCAACGAGATTCAGAGGTGGGGCAAATCACGCTGGAGGAGTGGTCTCAGATCAGGGACCTATGCACCCTTCTGCACAGTTTTGAAATGGCGACGAAGATGTTTAGTGCTGACGATGCCATTATCAGCATGACTATTCCGGTGATTTACATGCTGGAGCACATGTTAAACAGAATTCGGAGTCAGGTGGTGGCACAAGAGGAGGTGGAGGAAGTAGAGGAGGAGGAGTTGTATGTGGAAGGGCTAACATCTGCAAGGTCCAGACGGTCGGCAGCACCAAGGCGGCAGGCATGTGAGGGTGGGGGAGATGGTTTTACCAGGGCGCATGGTAGCAGCCAAACTAGTGAGGAAGGTGCAGGAGCCCAGGAAGAAGTGGAGGACGAACTGATGGAAGACTCATCAGATGAGGGAGACCTTGATCACATTTCTGTTGTGCGAGGTTGGGGGGAGAGGACAGAGGAAGGAAGCATGATTGTTACCTCGCCACCAACACAACAGGGACTTGGTGCTCCTGGATGCGCAACACACATGAGTGCCTTCTTGCTGCACTACCTGCAACATGACCCTCGAATTGTGAGAATTAGAAATAATCCTGACTACTGGGTTGCCACACTGTTAGATCCCCGGTACAAAAGTAAATTTGCAGAAATTATTCCTGCCATAGAAAGGGATGCACGCATGCAGGAGTATCAGCAGAGACTGTTGCAGAATCTTACATGTGCTTTTCCACAAAATACCAGTGGTGCACGTAGTGAATCTCACAGTTCCAACTTGCCAACCGTGGGACCGTCAAGTGTTCAGCACTCAAACCGTAACAGAACCACAGTATCTGCTGGTAACATCAATTTTGCGGAATCATTTCACCACTTTTTTAGCCCATCCTTTGCAAGGCCACAGGAGACAAGAAGTCTGACACATAGTCAACGCCTAGAGACGATGGTACAGGAGTATCTCCAAGTAAACATTGAAGCCACGACTGAGTCACTGGACCCTTGCTCTTTTTGGGCTTCCAATCTGGATAAATGGCCGGAGCTAGCCACTTACGCCTTGGAGATCTTGTCATGCCCCGCAGCCAGCGTTCTGTCTGAACGTGTGTTCAGCGCTGCTGGTGGTGTGCTGACAGATAAGCGCACGCGGCTCTCCACTGATAATGTAGACAGACTCACGTTCATAAAGATGAACAAATCATGGATCCGAAACGACTTTTCTACCCCTGTGTCATCCTGGGGAGAGTAAAAGCTTGATGATTGGTTAAAATCACCCTACCAACTGTTTTAAGCTTTCAAATTACTAATCATGTTTATCTGTATCTTGGCTGGAAAATAACTTGGGCTTTGTAGCAGTGTGCAGCACTGATCCTATTAGGCCATCTATACTAAAGCTTCACCAGATTTAAAATTAAAAATAATTTTTAGCTGCATCTAGCCCGGAAAATAATTTTGGGGCTCCGAGATGCGCAAGACACATAAGTGCCTTCTTGCTGCACTACCTGCAGCATGACCCTCATATTGTCAGAATTCTAAGTAATCATGACTACTGGGTTGCCACACTCTTAGATCCCCCAAACTTTTCGATCAACCTTTTCATTTTAATAAAGACCAAAAAAATGGTCATTTTTGAAATTATAAGCATTAGCAGGTTGTTAGAAACTGAAATCAAACAGTTTTCAACTCAAAACTTTATTCTAGGTGATGTTACATTTTCACATAGGACCCCTTGTTCGAAAGGAGCTTCTGAACTCTCTCGTCCATTGAATTTGTCAGGTTTTGGATGGTTTCTGCTTCAATTGTTTTGCATGAGGACAGAATACCCTCCCAGAGCTGTTGCTTAGATGTGAACTGCCTCCCGCCATCATAGACACTCCTTTTAATGATGCTCCAAAGGTTCTGAATGGGGTAGAGGTCAGGGGAGCATGGGGGTCACACCATAAGTTTGTCCCCTTTTATGCCCATATCAGCCAGAGATGCAGATGTTTTATGTGCAGCATGAGATGGTGCATTATCATGCAGAAAAATGATCTTGCTGTGAAATACACGGTTCTTCTTCTTGAACCATGGCAGGAAGTGCTGTTTGAGAAAATCCACATACATTATGGAGTTCATCTTTAGCGCCTTCAGGGATCCTAAAGGGGCCGACAATCTCTCTCTCCATGATTCCAGCCCAAAACATTACTCCACCTCCTCCTTGTTGGCGCTGTAGCCGTGTTTGCGTAGGGTGTCCATCAACCAGCCATCCTCCACTCCATCCATCTGGACCATCGAGCGCTGCACGGCACTCATCCGTGAACAAAACTGTTTTGAAATCAGTCTTCATGTAATGTTTGGCCCACTGGAGCCGTTTCTGCTTGTGTGAAGTGGATAGAGGAGGTCGACAGGATGGCGTATGCACAGCTGCAAACCTCTGAAGGACCCTGCATCTTGTTGTTCGGGGGACGTTGGAGGCACAAACAGCTTCAAAAACTTGTCTGCTGCTATGACAAGGCTTTTTGGCCGCTGCTCTTTCAACCTGACGTAATTGCCTGTAGGAAAGAGTCCTCAATTTGCCCTTATCAGCACGCACACGTGTGTACTGTGAATCAGCTACATACTTCTTGATTGCCAAGACACTTCATCCTGATCATCGCACAATGTTGATTGTAGTCATGCCTTGACCTAAACACTCCACAATTTGTTGCTTCTCAGCAGCCGACACATCCTTTTTCTTTCCCATTTTGGCAGAAAATGTAGGCTGCTTAATAATGTGAGAGAGCCTTCTTAAGTAGTCTTGCCTTTCATTGGACACACCTGCCAAACTAATTAGCACAGGTGTCTGCAATTGCTTACAGTGATATAAAGAGCCCTGACACACATCACCATCAATGAGTTTAACTGACAAACAAACAAATTCTTCCCTTATCACTCCTAAACACTTTTTGCATAATAATTTGGAACGCAGTGTACATGTGCTTTTCCACAAAACACCAGCGGTTCATGTAGTGAATCTTACAGTTCTAACTTGCCAACCGTGGTCTGTATGGAGTTGTTCAATAAAGGGCCCAAAATTAAGATAACATAGATGGGAGAGGTCTCTATGAATAGGAATTCCTAAGTATTTGATACCCTGTGAGGGACAGGCAAAGGGAAAGTTGGACTGGATGGAATCCTATATGGATTTGGGGAGGGAGACATCGAGGGCCTCAGACTTCGCTGCATTGATTTTTAAATTTGACCATGAAACAAAGTGATCTATTTCAGCCATAACAGCAGGGATGGATATATGTGATTGAGTGATATATAATAGGACATCATCAGCAAATAGAGAGCACTTGTACTCGGTGCCTCCCACCTCAATCCACCTAATATTGGGGTTATGGCGAATTGATGAGAGCAGGTGCTCCGTCACTAGGATGTATAAGAGAGGGGACAGAGAACATCCCTGCCTTGTCCCATTGGTGATTGTGAAAGGTGATGAAAATGTTCTGACGCGCTCCCTGGGCCTTGGGACACCCGGAGCCGGACCCTTTTTGGTGGATGCTGGTGGTTGTAGTCTCCGTGGCGGCAACCCGGTTCCGTGGCTCAGGGCGGTCAAACCAGTGTCGGAACTATTTATGTGGTTTTGATGTTTAAATGTCCGACTACGCCACCCGTGGATTGCGGTCAGAGTGAACCGCCGCTCCAGGGCAGACCGCTGAGGCTGGTGTTGTGGGTGCAGCAGAACGTAGCATAACTCCCCACGGAAGGAGTATAGCCTCAGGGCAGTGTATGCGGAGGATGGGGGTGATGGTGCAGGGCAGCAGCAGTAACGACACGGAGTCAGTGATGCAGTCCAGGGCCTTTACTCACAGTTCTTATTATCCAGACCACGTCTGCAGGTAACGGCTGCCCACGTCATACTGTGCTCACCAGGTGAGGGGCTCAGACAACTCCCAGATAACTTTGGAGCACTTCACAGGACCCCCTTTGTGTGTCCTTTGTCTGCCCTTTCTTACCAACACTTCTGTCCGGCTGCCTCGGGCCTCCTCTTGGTAAACTTGGCGCCAGTTTCCCTGACCCTATGTGGTGCCTTCCTAGCGGGTGTAGCGAGGGGCTGCGCCACATAAAATGTCAGAGCCTCCGGTTTCTAGCTGAGGGTCGTTTCCTGCCTCCACTAGTTTCGGGGACCGGTCTCCCCCTTTGGCCTGACCCCTCCACGCAGGTGGATTCGGGCGTGCGGTGGCGACTCGCCCGTCCGCACCCCTGGGATCCCTTCATTCCTCGTTCCTGGAGCCTTCTCCGCTCCTCTTCCTTCCTTCTCCCTCTTCTAGGCCTGGGCCTCTGTTACTAGGCCCGCCTCCGGAGCAGAGCTCATGCAGAGCCCCTGCTCCCTGCCACTTCTGCTCAGACTTCTCTGCACTGAACTAAGATGGTGCCCACCTTTTATACTCCCATCTCCTGATCCACACTCCATCCTTACCTGAGAGTGAGATATCACACCTCTGGGTGAGGTGCAATACGTCTGTAGCAACCGAGCCCTCAGGGTGCTACAGTTCCATTCATCTTCAGCCTAGGTAACGTATTGCGATACAGGGCCGTGATTTTGGCTATAAAAGGGTCCCCTAGACCCCTACCCCAAGCTTTTTAAGAGAATCATATATGGCGTGCCAGGAGACTCTATGGAATGCTTTCTCAGCATCCAACGAGAGTATCTAATTACAAATTTTTAACTGCATCTAGCCCAGGAAATACTTTGTGCCTAGTAGCAGTGTCTGCTAGTCAGCGAATTATCCCGGCTGTTAAGCAAGCTACACCACCTGTAGTTTAGACACTTAATTTTTTCAAAGGAAATGATTCGGGACCATGGGATACTTAGTGAAGAGCATCAGGAGGCACCCCAAGGCATAGGGGCTGGGACTGGCAGTATGATGCCTTGCGGTGGACAGCCGAGCTCGATCCTTATAAAAGCTTTTTAACTGCAGCAGCTTTAGTGGACGCTACTGGAGCTGGAATTACGCGGCTGCTGGCATGAGACTTGCCCTCCAATAGATCCTTGTAAATGGATTTAAAGTGTATTCATTCAAATTAGAGAGACAATTTAAATTAAAAAGCTTAGAGCTGTCTCCACCACAGGGGGGCTCGCTCGACCCACCAGCGGACAGGCACCAGTATTAGGAGAGGGGGGCTGGCCGTCAGGGTTCACCGCGGCTCTGGCACAAACCCGGCGACACGGAGGTGGCACGAGCAGGAGCGGACTGGCCGTGTCGGCTTCTCACTTTTTGGATTTTAGAAGGGCATGACATGCCTATATCTGTGTCTCCCCCTCCTTTTACTCCTCCACCTCTTTTATTTTCGCATGACTATATGTACTTGTCACTTTTCCATGTGTTAGTTATGTCTTCTGAGCAGTTTGTCAGCTTTTGGACACCTTTGAAGGTGTTTTCTATGTGTTTCTATGTGTTTTTGTTTGCCTGCCATTGTTTTTAACGGTATTCGAAGGTGTTCGACGAACAGTTTGGCGAACACACGGGTGATCGACGAACCGAACCGAACTCGAACACTACGGGGGTGGCTCAACACTAGAGAGGAGGCAGAAGAGGTCTTTCGTCCTGGTTCGTCGAAGACTTTCCGGAAAGCCGTGAGAAAGGCTGGCAAGTTGGACACCAGGGGGTCTCTTCTCTCCCATAGAGGATTTAGCCAGGCCAGTGCCTCCCCAGTAAGATGGGACATGATGAAGGCCACCTTGGCCCGGTCGGTGGTGAACTGGTGTGCCAAAAGTTCAAAGTGCAGGGTGCACTGGTTAATGAAGCCCCGTGCCAGGCCGGGGTCTCCACCAAAACGAGGCGGGGCGGAAAGGCGGGGACCAGGAAGGGATGCCATGGTATTGATGGGCAGCGACGCTGCCGGGGTAGTAGTTGTGCGAGTGGAAGCAGCTCCCGATGAGGCAGTCAGTGTGTCCAGGCAGGAGTTAACACTACGCAGGTGACTCAGGATGGACTCCTGTTGGGACCTCTGACGGGATAGTTCATGGCATAGGTCCGAGAGTGAGGGAGCTTGGGTGCCACCAGGTTCCATGGCCCGAGCAAACTGTAACGGGGCTGGGAGGTGGAACCTCTGAGCTGCAATACAAGGGGGAAGTCCTTGTAAGGAAGCGGGTGACTCCCATGGAAGGCAAGCAGGTAGCAACAGAAAGTGACGGGGACAGTCTCTGGGTAAGCAGGCAGGTGGTCACGGCAAGTGACGGGGACAGTCTCTTGGTAGACAGGCAGGTGGTCACGGCAAGTAACGGGGACAGTCTCTGGGTAGACAGGCAGGTGGTCACGGCAAGTGATGGGGACAGTCTCTGGGTAGACAGGCAGGAGGTCACGGCAAGTGACGGCAAGATCTCCAGGCAGGCTGGCAGAAAGCAAGCAGGTGCTCCCAGGAGAGCGGGCAGACAGACGAGGCGGATACCTGACAGGTAACTGGCGGGTGCTCCCAGGTGAGCGGGCTGACGGAGACAGCAGGTCACAGGCAGGTAACTGGTGGACGCTCCCAGGTGAGCGGTCTGACAGACGAGGCAGGTGACAGGCTGGTAACTGGTGGACGCTCCCAGGTGAGTGGTCTGACAGACGAGGCAGGTGACAGGCATATAATTGTTGGACGCTCCCAGGTGAGCGGTCTGACAGACGAGGCAGGTGACAGGCAGGTAACTGGCGGATAACAGGCTGGCAGGCAGGACGAGAAGTCAGGCTAGCAGCGGTACCTGATGGCTGAAGCACAGGAAGACACAGTGCAAACAACTTTGCTCGGGCACCTCCATTTTGGAGGAGGTGCCTTATATATGGGAGATCCTCCGGCAATTGGCCGGGGACTCCTTAGGACGGCGCGCACGGCCCCTTTAAGAGAGAGGGAGAGCGCGCGCGCCCTAAGCACAGTGCCTGGGAAGCAGCGCGCGCTGCCAGCAGCGCGGGAGGAGGACGCCGAGCACGGAGCAGAGAGGTGAGGGGAACGGCGTCTCTGCCTAGCAGGGGGCAGAGACGCCGATGCTACAATACGACACTGTTGCCAGATTGTATACTGTGGATAATGATACCATACACACAGTGGAATCATTGACCCCACCAGATTCAGTGGAGGACAATGACTCCGAAGCTCAGCTGGAGGATTGGTATCAACAGCTCCATGTTGGAACTGACACCACTCCTGTCCATCAAAAACACGGTGTCCACAGAGTGGTTCAGGAATATAAACAAGTGTTTAGTAAGCACCCACTTGATTTTTGGAAGGGTTAAAGGGGTACAACACCACATACCCACCGGTAACCATCCACCCATTAAGGAGCGTTACAGACGCGTACCACCAGCACATTACCAAAAAGCCAAGGAAATGTTGCATGATATGAAAAAGGCAGGGGTAGTAAGGAATAGCTGTAGCCCCTGGGCAGCTCCCCTGGTCCTGGTCAGGAGAAAGGACTGTAGCATGAGGATGAGTGTAGATTTTAGACTAATTAATTGAATAACACATAAAGATGCATACCCTTTGCCTCGTATAGAGGAATCCCTGGCTGCATTAAAATCTGCCAATTACTTCTCTACATTGGATCTCACTAGCGGGTACTGGCAAGTCTCTGTTGCTGAGGAAAACCGGGAGAAGACAGTCTTCACCACCCCGATGGGATTATGCGAGTTCAATAGTATGCGGTTTGGGCTCTGCAACGCCCCCATAATGTTCCAGAGGTTGATGAAGTGTTGCTTGGGGCACCGGAACTTTGAGACAGTGCTGCTGTACCTGGATGACGTTATTGTGTACTCGAGGACGTATGAAGACCATCTGAAGCACCTGGCTGAGGTATTTGAAGCATTGTCCCGGTATGGGATGAAACTAAAACCTTCTAAGTGCCACCTGCTCAAGCAGAAGGTTCAGTACCTGGGACTCGTAGTCAGCTCAGAGGGAGTAGCACCAGACCCGGAGCAGGTCACTGCCATCCAGAAGTGGCCTGAACCGAGAAGCATTAAAGAAGTACGGCAATTTCTGGGACTGGTCGGGTACTACATGAGGCTCATAAAGGACTATACCAAAAAGGAAGCAGCTCTACAAGACCTCTTGGTAGGACAGTCCAAAAGAGGAAAGAGTCCCCCATTCCAGTGGGGCAAAGAGCAGACTGAGTCCTTTGCATCAATGACGGAAGTCCTAACCGGTGAAGAAATCCTGCCTTACCCTGACTACAGCCAGCCTTTTCTGCTGTACACTGACACCAGCAGCGAGGGACTGGGAGCTGTGTTGTCCCAGAAGCAAAATGGCAGAGAAAAGGTAATTGCGTATGCCAGCAGGAAGCTTCGCCCTACTGAGAGGAACCCGGAGAATTACAGCTCCTTCAAGCTGGAGTTCCTGGCCTTGGTCTGGGTTATCACTGAAAGGTTCAAGCATTACCTAGCCTCAACGAAATTCACAGCCTTTACTGACAATAATCCCTTGACACACCTGGAGACAGCCAGGTTGGGAGCCATGGAACAGCGTTGGGTGGCCAGACTGTCGAATTATCAGTTTACCATTAAGTATCGGGCAGGTCACAAGAACACCAATGCTGATGCCCTGTCAAGTATGCCTCACCAGTCAGACACCGAGGATGAAGTGGATGATTTAGAGGAAGTTGAATTACCTGCTTTCCACCGAAGCGGAGTGGTCCTCGAGCAACACGCCACCAGGAAATGTCATGGAAGGACGCTGAATCCTCTACCCCACCACAGTTGGAAGGAGACGCAAGACAGTGACCCGGTAGTCAGCCTCATCAAAAGACTGATCACCCAGGAAGGTTCTCACCTGGAGAAGGATGCTCCCCTACAAGCCAAACACCTGTGGAATGAAAGAAGCCGGCTGTTCATCTTCAGAGAGAAGCTGTGCAGAAGATATGTCAACCCCAATACCCATGAAATGGTGTGGCAGATTGTTGTACCCAGGACAGATATCCAGATGGTGTTAGAGGCCTACCACGATCAAGCAGGTCACTTTGGCTGGAAGAAGCTGGAAACCCTGCTGAAAGAACGGTTCTACTGGGTTGAAATGCGGAGTTCCATTGAGAGGTGGTGCCGGAATTGTGGGCCCTGTAGCCTCAGAAGTAAAGACTATGGCAGCCAGAAAGCACCCTTGCAGTCCATCAAAACAACTCAGCCCCTGGAGATTGTCGCTCTGGATCACGTCAAGCTGTCAGGCTATTCCTATGCACTGACCATGGTGGATCATTATTCCGGGTTCCTGGTGGTAGCCCCTGTCAAGGATCTGACAGCAGAAACTGCAGCAAGAACATTCCAAGCATACTTCTGCAGGCCCCATGGATACCCGGACAAAGTGCTGACGGATCAAGGCCCTGCCTTTAAAGCCGAGCTGTTTAAAGAATTTTGTCATCTGTATGGGTGCAAGAAGATCCGGACTATGCCGTATCATCCTGAGACCAATGGTTTGCGTGAGAAAATGAACAACATCGTCATAGACCTGCTGAAAACCTTACCCTTGGAAGAAAGGAAACAGTGGCCAGACAAACTACCTGACCTCGTAGATCTGTACAATCACATACCTGTGAGTTCTACTAATTGTACCCCAGCGTACCTCATGAGAGCAAGAACCGGGAAGTTGCCCATAGACCTGGATCTCGGAGTGGTAAAACCTGAAGCAGATATGTCCACTGAAGACTGGGATACAAATCGGCAAGAGCAGTACAGGCCTGTGTCGAAGACAGTCTAAACAGAGTAAGGGAAAAACAAGAAGAACAGTACAATAAACATGCACCAGCAGAACCCTTGGCACCTGGAGAGATAGTGCTAAAACGGAAGAGGAGAGGTCACAAAGTTGATGACCAGTGGGAAAGAGAGCCCTACACAGTGCTAAACTCCAGATTTGACAACAGTAAAACCTGCCTGATCAGTAAAGATGGAGGTAAAACAACCGCAACAGTCTCAAGAGACCATTTGAAAGTGTGCCCAGGTCTACTGAAGACAACGGAGGAAGAAGTACCTCCTATAGCACCGGAAGAACCCAAGGAAGATGTGCTTCACACAGTTCTAGGAGATTTCCCTGCGGACTGGCCTCAACTTGATGGAGCAGTTATTATACCCGTAATACACTTCTATCAGCCACAAGAAGAACCTGTGAGCGCTCTGGAAGAACCTGCTCAGGAACAGGAAAAATCCCCAGTAAGCGGAGGATCAACCGTTGAAGCAGAGCCTGAAGGCCCAGTAATCAGTGCACTTGCCAGTCCCATAGAGAGATTAAGGCAGTTTTATAATCTACCAGCACGTACGCCTGGTAGATTAACAGAGAGTGCATGCACAGACACTAGTAACACCCCAGTGCTACGAAGGCCCACACGCAGCACACAAGGACAAATCCCTGCCAGGTTTAGGGAATAAGCACGAAGTGCCTACATTATAAATAGTTACCCAGTTGGGTATTGCCTATTGTTTATTGTGTGAACTGAAATAATATGTGCATTTAGTTACCCGTAAGGGTATAAAGACTTGTAGGCTGAGGACTGTGAGCAGCCAAAAACTGTCCTTGTAAATAGTTGCACTCATCAAAAGTGCCTCCTTATTTGACCACTGAACAAAAACCCGTTTGGCGTGGCCAAAGACGTGGTCCAACACCTGGATCACTTATGCCCTGTAGCCACGCCCAGGGCCTACGTTGAGGGTTTTCAAGCGGGTCCCTCATGTTACTCATGTTATACCATCTTCGGTGAAATGGACACCTGGTTACGGGACATACTGTAACTCTATTATTATTATTGTTATTATTATTATTGTTATTGTTGTAACCTGTTATAAAATGCTGCAGTCTGGGAGTACTGAATTGTACTAGGGGGGAATGTGGCACCCTGCTGTTCACAGGTACCACAGGACCCAAAAGGGTGCATAGATGGACTTCTCCACAAGAGGCCCTCATTACAAACAAACACCTCCACCCTTCCACCTCATACCACCAGAGGGAGCCCTGTTAGGGATATATATATATATATGGAGGGTGGAGCCAGGCAGTTCAGTTTAGAGTGTGCTGCCACTGAGAGCAGTGAAGACGCAGCACGTCTGCTGCTGTATTGAGGGCCCCGAGTGTGGCCAGAGGCAAAGAGGAGAGGAGAGAGGAGTTGAGGGGGCAGAAGAGCATCATAAGCTCACCCCAAGTATACAAACCGGACCCAAGTCCGCGCCTACAGGGTCCCTTTATACCCAGTAGGGATCACCGGCATACAAGGAGGACTACAAGTCCTTGGCCGACCTGAAGCTAAACCCATTACAGGACCAGGAACCACGAAGGCCCAGTACAAGTGTTACATTATTGACTGGAAGCCAAACTACAATGTGATCTCTGATTTACCTCTAAAATAGTCAAACATAAAATATATTTTTGTCAACAGAGATTGAACTATTTTTGTGGCACCAGATCAATGGCCAGTTCTGAATATGTATTTTTTTATTTACATTCACAACTGTTGCTGTATATCATGTATATTTTGTTATATATCCGGATGCCGTTTTTACATTCCATGCAATGTGACTTTCATCAGAAGATTATATGGACCCTTTCAGGCACACGTGAACATTCTGAAGTGATGAGCACCGTACACGTGACTTCCCAATCATAACCTGCAGTCATCACCTGGTAACGTGATTGTGACCATATATGAGTGTGACACCATCGTCTAAATTGATGAATGTGAGAAACAATACTGAACTACAGTAGGTAACAATGGAAAGCAATTACATTTTCTTGCAATGAAATCTTTTTATTCTCATCCTCATATAACTCCAATTACTCTGCTAAGAGACAAAAACACAAAACAAAAACTATGAACTATGGTCTAATTCTACATGGACTGTTGTATCCATATTAAAGTTGACTAACTGCCACTGACTCCTTCTGCTCAGTTTCTACAGCACTAAAGGCTAATGATTCTGTTATTATCAAAACCCTCTTCTAAATACAGTTAAAGGCAACTTAAACAGGTTCTCTGAGAATGTGATAAACATGATTTCTGACATAATCAATCTGCAACCACCCTAGTCAAGTGTCAGGATGTCTGCACACTGAAGAAACAGAGCTTGAGCTGTGTCTCAACTGTCAGAGGAGCTGCCATCATAGGCATATATAACTTTGTAAGCTGAAGAACAGCTCTGACATGAGACAGAATAAATCTTTTCATTGACTGATGATCACATATACCAATTCTTCTGAGCAC
Source organism: Phyllobates terribilis (assembly GCF_046119375.1). Classification (NCBI taxonomy): domain Eukaryota; kingdom Metazoa; phylum Chordata; class Amphibia; order Anura; family Dendrobatidae; genus Phyllobates; species Phyllobates terribilis. Next base: position 208,280,972 of record NW_027362769.1, on the reverse strand, counting down.
TGAAGATGGAGAAGCTCTCACCTCTCTCCATTGTGCTCAGACAGTGAAAATATTTATTCCGTCCCTACCATCTGATGTTTTTGAGTCCAAGATCAGGAGGACACTGAACAAGAATGCTGAGCATAGAAAGATTTCAAGGAGAAAAATAAATCCAAAAATTATATTGCTGTTTCTGTGCAGTTTACTAGAGATCACCTGGACAAAACTTGGAGGCTATTAGAGCAATGTTTTGGAAGGATGAGACAAAAATTTTAGCTTTTTGGTTTTTATGAAAACCGTCGTATTTGTAGAAAATAAAATCCTACATTACAGCATAAAAAACTCATAGCATCTGTGATACATGGTAGTGGTAGAATCATGGTTTGGGCTTTTTTTATGCATCTAAGCCAGGATGGCTGCCATAACTGATGGAACAATGAATTTTGAATTTTATCAGTGATTTGGAAAAGAAAATATCAAGACATCTGTCCATGAGCTCAATCCAATCTCAATAGCAAGTCGTTCTATAAAATAATTGCTAAAGAAGAATAAAGTTAAAATTTTGGAATGGCCTAGTTAAAGTCCTGACTAGTGTTGAGCGAGCACTAAAATGCTCGGGTGCTCGAAGCTCGGGCCGAGCTCACCGTGATACTCGGGTGCTTGACCCGAGCAACGAGCCCAATGTTAGTCTATGGGAGACCCAAGGATTTTTGCGGCGGCACCCCCGGCAGTCTGTAGAAAGCCTAAAAAGTGCCCAAAACGATAGTGACAGTGCTAAAATGACATGGGGACTGCATGGGAATCGCCCCAGGAAGCATTTCTGACCCCCAGGTCACTTCTGTCAACAACGTGGTCAGAGGTATTAAGCCACTTTTAAGGGCTCACAATAATTAAAACGTTCAGAAACGATACTGAAACTGCTTTCCTGTGAAATATGTTAAGGAACACCCTTTCTATGGTAAAGACTTCTGTATAAGGTAAAAAAAATAACCAAAAACAAAAATACTCCTCCACACCTTGTGCTATGTTCACAAGTAGCATTTTTTATGCGTTTTTGCACTTTTGTATTGCTTTCAACCGTGACAAATGCATTCACCGGGAAATGTCATTTTAACATTTTACAACCTTATCTGGCCATGTGCTGTGTGACACATGCATACAGTGCTGAAAAGACATGGGAACCGCATGGGGAAGACCCCTGGAAGCATCTCTGACACCCAAGTCACTGCCTAAAGGTGTGCCCATCAGAAGTGATCCTTACCAAATCAGAAGATGTAGACTTGCAACTATCCCCGTGCAAGTCCTTGTCACAGGACAGTGTTCAATTGTACCTCCCCCATTCCTTGCAATGTAAGCGCAAGAATGCAGCCTGCCACCCACCCACCCCCAGGCTGCAATACCATACTGCTTGCTTGCTTGCACTTGAAATTGGGTCTTTTAGGCATGTGGAGACGGAATCTGTCCACCACGAAATGGCTGCGTCGGCGGCCTGGTATCCATACTCAGTCCCCAACCGCCCGGCAGCCGGGTGTCCACGCTTGGTCCCCAGCCGCCAGGGGGCGGCCGGGTGTCCATACTCGGTCCCCAGCTGCCCCGCGGCCAGGTGCCCACACACGGTCCCCAGCCGCCTGGGGGCGGACGGGTGTCCATAAATGGTCCCCATCCGCCCCTATTTGAAGGACAGACTAACCACAAACACATGAACAAGTGAATGTGGCCAGGGATGGTCCAACTGACTGACGCCTTCACACTGGGTTGATATTGTGGAAGTAGGGACCCAGTTGGACACTGGGATGCAACATGTCCTCCAGACATAGAGGATTGCGGGTCCTGGGTCAATCAGACTTTAACACAAAGTTCAGAAGGTAGATGTAGCACCCTGAGGATTCGGCTGCTACAGGAGTATTGCACCTCAACCCAGAGGTGTGATATTCCACTCCCGGGTAAGGAAGGAGTGTGGAACTGAGCTCAGATAGACTGCATGCACTACATACATCCCATTCCAGAGGAGCAGGCCGACGGCACTCCCACTTAGAAATGTGCAGGTGCGACCGAGCCTGTTCCTGGCTGGAGTGGGAGGGGGGAGGAACATCCCATGTAGTGTAGGGGCAGATAGGGGGAGCAGTCTGGGTAGTGGTAGGAGCTCATTGGGTGCTGGTCACCTGAGCTCACACATAGAGGGATATATAAGGAGGGCACCAACTAGGATCAGGGTCAGACGCAGAGAGGAAGTCAGATGCAGAGGACAAGCCTGCAGCAAGAGAGAGAGAAAGAAACAACAGCCCTGGAGAGAGAGTGGAGTGCAGAAAGACCCAGAGGGGGACAAAGAAGGGACCCAAGAACCCAAATAAGAACACCGGGTGAGGAGTCAGCAGAAGGGTACCGGAACCCAAGCTGGTGGGGGCAAAGACATTCCCCAGCCAGAGACCGGAGACCGTGGGCAGTGTCTGTCACGGTCACCCACTACATTCACCCTGAAGGCACACCACATGGAGGGTCAGGGAACCTGAGGCCAAAGGTTGCCCAACAGAAGGCCCGAGGGAGCTGGATTTAGGTGAATCACTGGTGGGGACGGCTGAAGGAAGGACAGAGGGAGAGCTCAGGGCCACGCTCCGGACTTGTTTGGGGGTTGGCCGGATCCAGGACCTGGTGGACGCAGCACGGCTCGGGAGGTCACTTGGAGCTAGAGTGACCAGGAACATCTGCAGTAAGTAAAGACCCTTAACTGCACAACCCGAGTCTGTCATCATTACCGGCTGCACCGCACCACCACAACCCCCATCCTCTGCGCCTGTCCCCTCTGAGGCTATACCCCTCCCGTTGGGGGTTATCCCACCAAGCTGCGCATCCACCATCAGCCTCAGCGGACCCTGCTGCAGCGGCGGCCACAGTGACCGCATCACAACGGGTGGCGTAGTCGACACAACGAACTTTAATAACATCAGTAAAGACTGCCACATAACACTGAGCTTGACGCCCTGGGCACGGGACCGGGTCACAGCCGCTCGGAGACTACAACCCCCCATCTGATCCGGTGCCGGGTATTCCCCTCAGAAAGGAATATGTCCCAGGGGGCGCGTCAACTTTGGCGTAGTCGGCAGGATTACGTGCCCGCAACACCCGGGTACTGCGTGCCTGAAGAAAAGTGCAAGTTTACCTCAGAAAGAAGTCTCCCGCCGGTTCCGGAGGGTCCACGCCATCGGACTCCATCACCAGTCGTTTCCCGCCGATTGTCCGCCATTTCCAGCTTGTTCCCGCCATCTGCCGAGTTTCCCGCCACTGGGAAGCGATTCCCGCCAAAACCGCAGATTTCCCGCCTTGGAAGAGCAGCGGACGCCATTATGGGCGTGCCAAAGGAGGGCGAGAGGCCACCTCCCATCGTGGGCCAGGACAGAAAATGGCGCCAAAAGTGGAAACCGCCCCCACCAACAGAGACTGTGATGCTGGAGGTGTCTGTCAGCGTGAAAGAACTCCCCCTGGAGCTGACAGTCACCGAGTTGCCCCGGGACCGCCCTCGAAGTGGGAGGAGACGAAAGAAAAGAGCAAAGATGGGTGTCGCTTGGAGCAGTGTAGAACGAGCGCACCCGGAGGCAAGAGGTCTAATGAGGAGTAGCGGAGAAGCTCACCCGGAGTCGAGGAGAGAAAGAGTGGACCCGGGAATGGAGCGGCAGCAGAGCAGCACCGGCCCGCTGGCCAGGAGCCTGCTGGAGGAAGAAGGAGGAGAGCAGAGCAGCACCGGCCCGCTGGCCAGGAGCCTGCCGGAAGCAGAGCAGAGCAGCACCGACCCGATGGTCAGGAGCCTGCTGGAGTCAACAACCCCGCTAGGCTTAGCGGAGATCCTGGCGCAGCTTCCCCGAGATCGGGAGTGCGCGCGGAGTGCCCTGGAGGGCCTCGCGGGAAGGATGGCCCGAGTGCAGAGGGAGATGCTGGCGGAGTGGGGCCGGGAGATGGCCCAGCAAGCTGGAACCCGTCCACTTAACCCGCTCCCTTGGAAGAAGACATCGACTGCCTCTGCGGATGACGCGGGAGGACCCAAGGCCGGAGACGGCGCAGAAGAGGGAGCGAGACGTATGGCAGCAGGTAAGGGGGATGCCTATACCCCATACCGGAAGACCGCTTACCTGCCCCAGCTCCCCGTCGCAGAGCCCGAAGGTCCCCCGGCCGTACCCGAGACCGCCATGACATCGCCACCGACTAGGCCCCGACCGGAAGCCGCCGTCGCGACCCCGATGACGTCACGCATCGTGACCCGGAGCGTGGCGCCGGAAGAGGAGCCTCCGGCCTGGTCACAGGGCCTAGCATTTCCGGGCGCCGCATCCAATGCAGAGCCATCTACCTCCGCGGAGCCTCCGGCCTGGTCGCAAGGCCAGGTAACCCAGGGCGCCGCCGTCCTAACGGTGCCCTTCACCTTCCAGGTGCCCCAGGCCTGGCCGCAAGGCCTGGGCAACCCGGGCGCCACCACCACCGCGCCCGCGCCCGTAATACCTAGGGTGCCACATCTGGGAGAGGACCCCTTCAGCCAGCTAACGTGGCCGGACGGTCGGCCTTTCATCTGGCCCGAAGGATTCTTGGAGCTGGAGCGGCAGAAGCAACTAGGTCCCCTGTGTGAGCCCCTGATCCCGGCTCCAAAGCCCGTGACTCGGGTCTCGCCTCCCCTAGAAGAGGCTCAATTTGCGTGGGACCCCAAGGGAGAAGATCTGATGGGGTTCACCGGAGAGACTCGGGCAGCTGCAGCAGCGCGCACAGAGTGTTGCCGTCAACAGCTGGCAGAGTTCAAGAGAGAGCGGGAGGAGAGGCAGGCCAAAGAGCAATGGGCCCAGACCCGCAGCGCGGAGCAAAAGAGTCGGACCAGAAGGGACCCCCGTGCAGCAGATCGTCCCCGTACCATCGGGACGGTAATAAAGTTTAATGCGCAGCATGGGTGGGGCTTCATAAGGGACCGGAACACCATGGGTGACGTCTTCGTTACACGACGGGACGTCGAGTCCCACCTGCCAGAGGGTCACAAAGGCCGTGACCTCTACGTCGGTGATGAGGTAACGTTCACCCGGCACAAGTGTGCCAAGGGACCTTACGCCCTCCACGTGCATCGCTTGACGGAGGAGGAGTTGCGGTGCGAGGAGGAGGAGCAAGAGGACCCGGACGGGTCTGAAGAAACCACCAGCCGTAAGATAAGAGCAGGAGGCAGACGCCGTTGAGTGCGGCAGAGCAGGAGACTGTATATAGTTGCCTGTCGGGGCACAGTGAATCGGAACTGAAACTGAAACTGGAACTGTTGTTGCTGCTAAAATAGTCCCCGTTGGGACCAGCGAACTGTTACCTGTAACCCTTTCCATACCAGGCTGAGGACTGTGAGCAGCCATCCCTTTCCCTTTACCTGGCCGGGGACTGAGAACGGCCAAAATTTCCCTGTACATAGTTGCGCTTGCTAAAGCGCCCCCTACCGGTTTTATAGGAAAAACCATTTTTCCAAAAGACTGTTGCACTCTACCTGGTCACGAGTTGCACGGTGACCAGAGGAACAGAAGAGAGAAAGAGACGACGAGAATGTTGTTTACCTGAAAAAGTTTATATATATATTTATATAGTATTTCGTATAATATTTAATATGTTTTACATGTTTATAAAATGTTGTATGTTTTGGTGTTTTTTGTCTTTGCAGCCCGAGGACGTGCTGTGATTTACCAGGGGGGAATGTAGCACCCTGAGGATTCGGCTGCTACAGGAGTATTGCACCTCAACCCAGAGGTGTGATATTCCACTCCCGGGTAAGGAAGGAGTGTGGAACTGAGCTCAGATAGACTGCATGCACTACATACATCCCATTCCAGAGGAGCAGGCCGACGGCACTCCCACTTAGAAATGTGCAGGTGCGACCGAGCCTGTTCCTGGCTGGAGTGGGAGGGGGGAGGAACATCCCATGTAGTGTAGGGGCAGATAGGGGGAGCAGTCTGGGTAGTGGTAGGAGCTCATTGGGTGCTGGTCACCTGAGCTCACACATAGAGGGATATATAAGGAGGGCACCAACTAGGATCAGGGTCAGACGCAGAGAGGAAGTCAGATGCAGAGGACAAGCCTGCAGCAAGAGAGAGAGAAAGAAACAACAGCCCTGGAGAGAGAGTGGAGTGCAGAAAGACCCAGAGGGGGACAAAGAAGGGACCCAAGAACCCAAATAAGAACACCGGGTGAGGAGTCAGCAGAAGGGTACCGGAACCCAAGCTGGTGGGGGCAAAGACATTCCCCAGCCAGAGACCGGAGACCGTGGGCAGTGTCTGTCACGGTCACCCACTACATTCACCCTGAAGGCACACCACATGGAGGGTCAGGGAACCTGAGGCCAAAGGTTGCCCAACAGAAGGCCCGAGGGAGCTGGATTTAGGTGAATCACTGGTGGGGACGGCTGAAGGAAGGACAGAGGGAGAGCTCAGGGCCACGCTCCGGACTTGTTTGGGGGTTGGCCGGATCCAGGACCTGGTGGACGCAGCACGGCTCGGGAGGTCACTTGGAGCTAGAGTGACCAGGAACATCTGCAGTAAGTAAAGACCCTTAACTGCACAACCCGAGTCTGTCATCATTACCGGCTGCACCGCACCACCACAACCCCCATCCTCTGCGCCTGTCCCCTCTGAGGCTATACCCCTCCCGTTGGGGGTTATCCCACCAAGCTGCGCATCCACCATCAGCCTCAGCGGACCCTGCTGCAGCGGCGGCCACAGTGACCGCATCACAACGGGTGGCGTAGTCGACACAACGAACTTTAATAACATCAGTAAAGACTGCCACATAACACTGAGCTTGACGCCCTGGGCACGGGACCGGGTCACAGCCGCTCGGAGACTACAACCCCCCATCTGATCCGGTGCCGGGTATTCCCCTCAGAAAGGAATATGTCCCAGGGGGCGCGTCATAGACAGCAGCAGTGGTTGGCCTCCTACACAGCGAGTAAATTATTCATGATCATGAGGCCATCCATCTCCTTAGCTTTCTGTTCCTTGGAATGCAAGCGCATGTATGTAGTAGCGGCTAGGCCTGAGGTGGTCAGCGTTTTGGCGCATATCCTACCTCCTCCAAGGATTGCTAGATGTTTTCCAGCTACTATCCCAGTTCTATGACTCCCGTTAAAACAAAGCTCCAGGTGATGAATGATGGATGAGGTGGTGGCAAAGGAGAAAGAGCAGGAGGAACAGGGACCATTCACATCAATATCAGGCCAGTCAACCACACATGTCTTGTAGGATATGTTTCTGTACCAAAAGGAGCGGTTCAACTACACAGTTATAGGGCATACAGTGAGTGCAATGCCTACCAAAAACTTTGAGGCACTCCAATGCCCCTTGGAAGTGACATGGAGGTCAGAGGGCCTTAACTAAACCGTTCTTTCCATTAATAGCAACTGGATCTCCTGTACACTGTTGCCTAAGCAGTGAATGGAAGGCTTTCCAAAAATTATGAGGAACTGCAATGCCCCTTGAAACAGACGTGGATTACAGCATACTAAAAACCTTCTACACATTATTGGGGAGTGGGTCTCCCATAGTGTTCGCCTATGCATTGAAAAGCAAAAGCTGACTAAAATTAGGAGGAAAAGCAATGCCCATTGGAAGAGTCGTGGAGGTTATAGTTAATTAAAAACAACATTTCAATGCCAATTGGAAAAGCTGTGGAGTTCAGAGTGGTTTAACAAGACGCTTTTAATGCCCCTTGGAAGAGACATGGAGGTCAGAGTGGTTTAACAAGACGGTTTTAATGCCCTTGGAAGAGATGTGGAGGTCACATTAGCTTAACAAGATGGTTTTAATGAACTTTGGAAGAGTGGTGGAGGTCACAGTAGCTTAACAAGACAGTTTTAATGCCCCTTGGAAGAGACGTGGAGGTCACAGTAGCTTAAAAAGACGCTTTTAATGCACCTTGGAAGAGTGGTGGAGGTCACAGTAGCTTAACAAGACAGTTTTAATGCCCCTTGGAAGAGAAGCAGAGGTCACAGTAGCTTAACAAGACAGTTTTAATGCCCCTTGGAAGAGTGGTGGAGGTCACAGGAGCTTAACAAGACGGTTTTAATGCCCCTTGGAAGAGTGGTGGAGGTCACAGTAGCTTAACAAGATGGTTTTCATGCCCCTTGGAAGAGTGGTGGAGGTCACAGTAGCTTAACAAGACAGTTTTAATGCCCCTTGGAAGAGTGGTGGAGGTCAGAGTAGCTTAACAAGATGGTTTTAATGCTCCTTGGAAGAGTGGTGGAGGTCACAGTAGCTTAACAAGACGGTTTTAATGCCCCTTGGAAGAGTGGTGGAGGTCACAGTAGCTTAACAAGACGGTTTTAATGCCCCTTGGAAGAGACGTGGAGGTCACTGTAGCTTAACAAGACGGTTTTAATGCCCCTTGGAAGAGACGTGGCGGTCACAGTAGCTTAACAAGGTGGCTTTAATGTCCCTTGGAAGAGGCGTGGAGGTCACAGTAGCTTAACAAGATGGCTTTAATGCCCCTTGGAAGAGTGGTGAAGGTCACAGTAGCTTAACAAGACGGTTCTAATGCCTTTTGGAATAGACGTGGAGGTCACAGTAGCTTAACAAGATGGTTTTAATGCCCCTTGGAAGAGAGGTGGAGGTCATAGTCGCTTAACAAGACAGTTTTAATGCCACTTGGAAGAGACGTGGAGGTCACAGTAGTTAACAAGACAGTTTTAATGCCCCTTGGAAGAGTGGTGGAGGTCACAATAGCTTAACAAGGCGGTTTTAGTGCCCCTTAGAAGAGACGTAGTTGTAACAGTAGCTTAACAAGACGGTTTTAATGCCCCTTGAAAGAGACGAGGAGGTCACAGTAGCTTTACAAGACAGATTTAATGCCCCTTGGAAGAGTGGTGGAAGCCGCAGTGGAATAAAAAGACAATATCAATGCCCCATGGAAGAGTGTTAGAGGTCACAGTAGCTTAAAAGATGGTTTTAATGCCCCTTGGAAGAGTGGTGGAGGTCACAGTAGCTTATCGAGACGGTTTTATTGCCCCTTGGAAGAGTGGTGGAGGTCACAGTAGCTTAACAAGATGGTTTTAATGTCCCTTGGAAGAGTGGTGGAGGTCACAGTAGCTTAACAAGACAGTTTTAATGCCCCTTGGAAGAGACGTGGAGGTCACAGTAGCTTAAAAAGACGCTTTTAATGCACCTTGGAAGAGTGGTGGAGGTCACAGTAGCTTAACAAGACAGTTTTAATGCCCCTTGGAAGAGAAGCAGAGGTCACAGTAGCTTAACAAGACAGTTTTAATGCCCCTTGGAAGAGTGGTGGAGGTCACAGGAGCTTAACAAGACGGTTTTAATGCCCCTTGGAAGAGTGGTGGAGGTCACAGTAGCTTAACAAGATGGTTTTCATGCCCCTTGGAAGAGTGGTGGAGGTCACAGTAGCTTAACAAGACAGTTTTAATGCCCCTTGGAAGAGTGGTGGAGGTCAGAGTAGCTTAACAAGATGGTTTTAATGCTCCTTGGAAGAGTGGTGGAGGTCACAGTAGCTTAACAAGACGGTTTTAATGCCCCTTGGAAGAGTGGTGGAGGTCACAGTAGCTTAACAAGACGGTTTTAATGCCCCTTGGAAGAGACGTGGAGGTCACTGTAGCTTAACAAGACGGTTTTAATGCCCCTTGGAAGAGACGTGGCGGTCACAGTAGCTTAACAAGGTGGCTTTAATGTCCCTTGGAAGAGGCGTGGAGGTCACAGTAGCTTAACAAGATGGCTTTAATGCCCCTTGGAAGAGTGGTGAAGGTCACAGTAGCTTAACAAGACGGTTCTAATGCCTTTTGGAATAGACGTGGAGGTCACAGTAGCTTAACAAGACGGTTTTAATGCCCCTTGGAAGAGAGGTGGAGGTCATAGTCGCTTAACAAGACAGTTTTAATGCCACTTGGAAGAGACGTGGAGGTCACAGTAGTTAACAAGACAGTTTTAATGCCCCTTGGAAGAGTGGTGGAGGTCACAATAGCTTAACAAGGCGGTTTTAGTGCCCCTTAGAAGAGACGTAGTTGTAACAGTAGCTTAACAAGACGGTTTTAATGCCCCTTGAAAGAGACGAGGAGGTCACAGTAGCTTTACAAGACAGATTTAATGCCCCTTGGAAGAGTGGTGGAAGCCGCAGTGGAATAAAAAGACAATATCAATGCCCCATGGAAGAGTGTTAGAGGTCACAGTAGCTTAAAAGATGGTTTTAATGCCCCTTGGAAGAGTGGTGGAGGTCACAGTAGCTTATCGAGACGGTTTTATTGCCCCTTGGAAGAGTGGTGGAGGTCACAGTAGCTTAACAAGATGGTTTTAATGTCCCTTGGAAGAGTGGTGGAGGTCACAGTAGCTTAAAAAGACGATTTTAATGAACCTTGGAAGAGTGGTGGCGGTCACAGTAGCTTAACAAGACAGTTTTAATGCCTCTTGAAAGAGAAGTGGAGGTCACAGTAGCTTAACAAGACAGTTTTAATGCCCCTTGGAAGAGACGTCGAGGTCACAGTGGCTTAACAAGACGGTTTTAGTGCCCCTTGGAAGAGACGTGGTGGTCACAGTAGCTTGAAAAGACGGTCTAATGCCCCTTTGAAGAGACGTGGAGGTCACAGTAATTAACAAGACAGTTTTAATGCCCCTTGGAAGAGTGGTGGAGGTCACAATAGCTTAACAAGATGGTTTTAGTGCCCCTTAGAAGAGACGTCGTTGTAACAGTAGCTTAACAAGATGGTTTTAATGCCCCTTGGAAGAGACGTGGAGGTCACAGTAGCTTTACAAGACAGTTTTAATGCCGCTTGGAAGAGTGGTGGAGGCAGCAGTGGAATAAAAAGACAATATCAATGCCCCTTGGAAGAGTGTTAGAGGTCACAGTAGCTTAACAAGATGGTTTTAATGCCCCTTGGAAGAGTGGTGGAGGTCACAGTAGCTTATCGAGATGGTTTTATTGCCCCTTGGAAGAGTGGTGGAGGTCACAGTAGCTTAACAAGATGGTTTTAATGCCCCTTGGAAGAGTGGTGGAGGTCATAGTAGCTTAACAATACAGTTCTAATGGCCCTTGGAAGAGTGGTGGAGGTCACAGTAGCTTAAAAAGACGCTTTTAATGAACCTTGGAAGAGTGGTGGCGGTCACAGTAGCTTAACAAGATGGTTTTAGTGCCCCTTGGAAGAGACGTGGTGGTCACAGTAGCTTAAAAAGACGGTCTAATGCCCCTTTGAAGAGACGTGGAGGTCACAGTAGCTTAACAAGACAGTTTTAATGCCCCTTGGAGGAGTTGTGGAGGCCGCAGTGGAATAAAAAGACAATATCAATGCCCCTTGGAAGAATGGTAGAGGTCACAGTAGCTTAACAAGACGGTCTTAATGCCCCTTGGAAGAGTGGTGGAGGTCACAGTAGCTTAACAAGACTGTTTTATTGTCCCTTGGAAGAGTGGTGGAGGTCACAGTAGCTTAACAAGATGGTTTTAATGCCCCTTGGAAGAGTGGTGGAGGTCACAGTAGCTCAACAAGACAGTTTTAATGCCCCTTGGAAGAGACGTAGAGGTCACAGTAGCTTAACAAGACAGTTTTAATGCCCCTTGAAGAGTGGTGGAGGTTTCAGTGGAATAAAAAGACAATATCAATGCCCCTTGGAAGAGTGGTAGAGGTCACAGTAGCTTAACAAGACGGTTTTAATGCCCCTTGGATGAGTGGTGGAGGTAACAGTAGCTTAACAAGACGGTTTTAATGCCCCTTGGAAGAGTGGTGGAGGTGACAGTAGCTTAGCAAGACGGTTTTAATGCCCCTTGGAAGAGTGGTGGAGGTCACAGTAGCTTAACAAGACGGTTTTAATGCCCCTTGGAAGAGTGGTGGAGGTCACAGTAGCTGAAGAAGACGGTTTTAATGCCCCTTGGAACAGTGGTGGAGGTCACAGTAGCTTAACAAGAAGGTTTTAATGCCCCTTGGAAGAGACGTGGAGGTCACAGTAGCTTAACAAGACGGTTTTAATGCCGCTTGGCAGAGACATGGAGGTCACAGTAGCTTAACAAGACGGTTTTAATGCCCCTTGGAAGAGACATGGAGGTCACAGGAGCTTAACAAGACAGTTTTAATGCCCCTTGGAAGAGTGGTGGAGGTCACAGTAGCTTAACAAGAAGGTTTTAATGCCCCCTGGAAGAGACGTGGAGGTCACAATAGTTTAACAAGACGGTTTTAATGCCCCTTGTAAGAGTGGTGGAGGTCACAGTAGCTTAACAAGACGGTTTTAATGCCCCTTGGAAGAGTGGTGGAGGTCACAGTAGCTAAAGAAGACGGTTTTAATGCCCCTTGGAACAGTGGTGGAGGTCACAGTAGCTTAACAAGAAGGTTTTAATGCCCCTTGGAAGAGACGTGGAGGTCACAGTAGCTTAACAAGACGGTTTTAATGCCCCTTGGCAGAGACGTGGAGGTCACAGTAGCTTAACAAGACGGTTTTAATACCCCTTGGAAGAAACATGGAGGTCACATGAGCTTAACAAGACAGTTTTAATGCCCCTTGGAAGAGTGGTGGAGGTCACAGTAGCTTAACAAGAAGATTTTAATGCCCCTTGGAAGAGACGTGGAGGTCACAGTAGTTTAACAAGACGGTTTTAATGCCCCTTGGAAGAGTGGTGGCGGTCACAGTAGCTTAACAAGACAGTTTTAATGCCCCTTGGAAAAGTGGTGGAGGTCTCAGTAGCTTAATAAGACGGTTTTAATGCCCCTTACAAGAGCCATGCAGTACAGCATATTAAAAACATTATTCACATTATTGGGGAGTGGTTCTTCTATATTCTTTGCCTATGCCTTCCAAGCAAAAGATGCCAAAAATTAGGACGGAGGAACTTGCAATGCTGGCAACACGGTCCACGGTCACCCTTGTGGTATAGTGGTGGTGGAGGCTGAGGATAAGGAGAAGACCATGTGTGGGTGTGAAGTGGTGCATGGGAATACACCTCCCGAAATAACACAGTGGATTTGACTTTATGTTACTCTGCTGTCATTTGGAGGTGATGAGAAGTCTGCCCCAATCCAGCCCTTGTTCATTTTGATAAGGGTCAGCTTGTCAGCATTGTCAGTTGACAGGCGAGTGCGCTTATCACTTATAATTCCCCCAGCGGCACTAAAAACACGCTCCGATAACACGCTAGCAGCAGGGCAGGCCAGGACCTCCAAGGCGTACAGAGCGAGTTAATTCAAAGTGTGCAGCTTGGATACCCAATAATTAAAAGGCACAGAGGAATCACGGAGGATGCTGGTACGGTCGGCAAGGTACTCCCTCACCATCTTTTGAAACTTTCCACTCCTTGTGAGAGTACCCCGCGCCTCAGGGCCTGTAAGCTGGGCGGGTCTCAGAAAACTGTCCCAGAACATTGACAGTGCTCCCCTGCCTCTGCTGGATTCGAGTTGCGTCTCTCTCGCCTGTACGTCTTGGTTGGTCAACGAACTGTGACCTCTGCCGCTAGCGTGTTCAGATGGGAATTTTTTTAACAGTTCTGCAGCAAGGGCCTTCTGGTACTGCCCCATTTTTGTAGACCTCTCCACCTCAGGAATAAGAGAGTGAAAGTTCTCCTTGTAGCGGGGGTCTAAAAGTGTCACTAACCAGTAATGACTGTCACCCAACATTTTGACAACGCGAGGGTCTCGGTTAAGGCAGCGTAACATAAAGTCAGCCATGCGTGCCAGACTGGTAACGGGCAAGCATTCCGTGTCCTCACCAAGATGACGACTGACCATGCTCTACTCCTCCTCCTCCTCCCCCCTGTCCTCAGGCCATCCACGCTGAACCGACGGTATGACAGTTGTACAGGTACTACCGTCTACAGCGCATGATGCCAGCTCCTGTTCTTCCTCCTCCTCCTCCTCCTCCACCTCCTTCTCCTTCTCTCCCTCATTGTCCCCCAATGCACATTGGGATGAGATGAGGCTGGGCTGTGTGTAATCGCCTATTACGGCTTCTTGATCTATCTCTTCATACTCTGGCTGCAATGCCTCCTCTTTAATTCTCTGCAGAGAGCGTTGCAAAAGACAGACAAGTGGGATGCTGACGCTAATGATGGCGTCATCATCACTCACCATCTTGGTGGACTCCTGAAAGTTTGTCAGGATGGTACATATGGCAGACATCCAGGTCCACTCCTGAGGTCTTATTTGTGGAGTCTGACCTGAAAATCGACGGCCTTGTTGCAGCTGGTACTCCACAACTGCTCTCTTCTGCTCACAAATCCTTTGAAACATGTGAAGGGTAGAGTTCCAACGTGTGGGGACATCACACACCAGTCGGTGTGCTGGAAGCTGCAAACGCTGCTGCAACACAGCAAGGGCGGCGGAAGCTGTAGCTGACTTCTGAAAATGAGCTGTCAGGCGGCGTACTTTGACGAGCAGATCTGGCAACTCGGGGTACGATTTAAGAAACCGCTGAACCACAAGGTTAAGCACATGAGCCAGGCATGGTACGTGTGTGATCTCGACTCGCCTCAGAGCCGCCACCAGGTTACGGCCATTGTCACACATGACCATGCCTGGATGCAGGTTCAGCGGTCTCAGCCACAGATCTGCATTCTCTTTCACAGCTGTCCACAACTCACAAGCAGTGTGAGGTTTATCACCTAAGCTTATGAGTTTCAGCACAGCCTGTTGCCGCTTGGCTGAGGCAGTACTGCAGTGCTTTCAGCTTGTAAATTATGTGGTGATATCTGAGATGGAGGCTGAACATGAGGAGGAGGATGCGCATGAGCTTTACACTGAGGGGGCAACTCTGACTGACATAGGGCCCGCAATCCTCGGTGTGGGGAGGATGTGTTCTGTCCCAAGGTTCGACTGGGTCCCGGCTTCCACTATGTTTACCCAGTGTGCCGTCAGGGAGATGTACCATCCCTGGCCGCATACACTTGTCCACGTGTTCGTTGTCAGGTGGACTCTCCCAGGAACTGTGTTGTTGAGGGCACGGCAGATGTTTTGGGACACGTGCTTGTGTAGTGCGAGGATGGCACACCGGGCAAAATAGTGTCGGCTGGGGACCGAGTACCGAGGGACGGCCACCGCACTAAGGTTGCGGAAGGACTCCGTCTCCACCAGCCTAAAAGGCAGCATTTCCAACGCAAGCAGTCGTGAAATGTGCGAATTTAGGACATTGGCCTGTGGGGCATTGGCTGCGAATTTGCGCTTTCATTCAAAGCTCAGGGATATGGACAATTGAATGCTGCGGTGGGACGTGGACGTTGATGCTATTTTTTGAGAAACTGCCATAACAAGTGAAGACTGAGAAGAGGGGGCATCTCTGCATGCAGTATGGACAGGGGATTGCCTTGCATGCACAACAGGTGCTTCTCTTACACGCACAACAGTGGAAGAAGCAATGGTGACTCCCGCTGACACTGGTCGTGGACCCTGGGGTTTGCCCCACAAAGTCGAGTGCTTTGCTGACATGTGCCTGATCATGCTGGTGGTGGTCAGGCTGGTAATTTTGTCACCCCTGCTGATGGTGGCATGGCAGGTGGTACAAATGGCCTTTTTGGGGTTATCAGCAGAGTCTTTAAAAAAATTCCAGACTCTGGAAGACCTACCGGTTGTACTGACAACGTCCCTCGTGTTGGTGTTACGGGGAACTGTTGCCCGCCTTCTGTGTGCTGCCACCACACTGCTTCATCCTGCCTGTTGGGGTACTCTGCCTCCCTCCCCCTGTGTGCTGCTGGCCTCGCTCTGCGTGTCCTCCTGCCACGTTGGGTCAGTTACTAGTTCATCCACCACCTCCTCTTGCTCCACTTGCGCACCATGATCCTCCTCCTCACTTCGTGGCAATTGTGTCTCGTCATCGTCCACCACTTGTGATAAATTGCCAGCGTCGACTTCCTGTGGCCGTGGCTGTTTAAATATTTGTGCATCGCTACATGGGATCTCCTCTTCCACCGCTTCAAGCGGAGCAGGCAAGGGGCACAAATCTGGAAATGGACCAGTGAACATCTCTTCAGAGTGTCCAAGTGTGGGATCATTTGCTGTCTGACGACACTCGGCATGGTGGGAGGAAGGAGCATCAGGGTGAGGAGGAGTATACGGTTGAGACTCATGGCTACTAAAACTTGACCGTGTGGAAGACAGACCAGAGGTGGTGGTGCCCAGGTAACTGGAAGTATTATCTGCTATCCAATTAATAACCTGTTCACACTGATCAGTTCGCAATACTGGTGTTGTAGTGTGCTTCCCTAGTAATTCGAACAAGAAGTGGGAGCGAGAAGATGTGGCTGTTGGTTGTGGCACATTTTCACCTTGGCTATGGCCCCATCCTCTACACGCACCATCACCTGAACGTCCAGTTCCACGTCCCTTGCCACGCGCCTTGTCCATTGTAAATGAAGTAAAATAGCTTACACTCGCACTATCAATGGAAAAAGGGTAATAAAAGGGAGATTAGAACCGTGGAAGAGGAAAACCACAGTTCTAGTTATCTGGCCTACACCAGACTCTTTTAAACAGATATATAGGTGTCTGAACAGTCAGGGAGACACTATTATTGTGTTTTTTTACGGAAAAAATGCCAAAAGCAGGATAGTACAGAGATTTGAACTGTGGAACTGCAATACCACAGTTCTAGTTATCTGGCCTACACCAGACTTTTTTAAACAGATATATTGGTGTCTGAACAGTCATGGAGACACTATTACTGTTTTTTTTCACGGAAAAAATGCCAAAAGCAGGATAGTACAGAGATTTGAACCGTTAAACTGCAAAACCACAGTTCTAGTTATCTGGCCTACACCAGACTCTTTTAAACAGATATATTGGTGTCTGAACAGTCAGGGAGACACTATTACTGTTTTTTTTTACGGAAAAAATGCCAAAAGCAGGATAATACAGAGATTTGTACCATGGACCTGCAAAACCACAGTTCTAGTTATCTGTCCTACACCAGACTCTTTTAAACAGATATATTTGTGTCTGAACAGTCAGGGAGACACTATTACTGTTTTTTTTTACGGAAAAAATGCCAAAAGCAGGATAGTACAGAGATTTGAACCGTGGAACTGCAAAACCACAGTTCTAGTTATCTAGCCTACACCAGTCTCTTTTAAACAGATATATTTGTGTCTGAACAGTCAAGTAGACACTATTACTGTTTTTTTTCAAGGAAAAAATGCCAAAAGCAGGATAATACAGAGATTTGAACCGTGGAACTGCAAAACCACAATTCTAGTTATCTGGCCTGCACCAGACTCTTTTAAACAGATATATTGGTGTCTGAACAGTCAGGGAGACACTATTACTGTTTTTTTTTACATAAAAAATGCGAAAAGCAGGATAATACAGAGATTTGAACCGTGGAACTGCAAAACCAAAGTTTTAGTTATCTGGCCTACACCAGACTCTTTTAAACAGATATATTGGTGTCTGAACAGTCACAGACACACTCAATTTTTTTTTTTTTTTTTGGGGGGGGGGGATACCAAAAGGTTAATAAGAGGCATATTTGTACAGTCTGACTGAGGAAAAAAAAAATACAGGATTTAGATGAAAAAAAAAAAATTTTTCTTGGCCCCTTTAAAGACTCTACACTAACTATTTCGGAGTATAAATCTCTCCCTAGCTCATCAGCACTGACCATACACTGGCTGATCCAGAGCGACTTTGTCCAAGATGGCGGCGCCCGGTTTTAAATACTCGAGGTGACGCTGTGTGGCCAGCCAATCACTGTAATGCCCACAAACAACATGGCTGCGGCATTACAGTGACTGGCTGGCAATCCCTGCTTGTTCATTGGCTCTGTAAAGAGCGGCAAACGTGCAGGGCGAAGACCCGAGCTCCATCCCGAGTAATCCAGAAATGCTCGGTGCTCGCCGAACATCCCGAGCAGTGAGATGCTCGAGCGAGTACCGAGCAGTGTCGAGCATGCTCGCTCAATACTAGTCCTGACCTTAATCCTATAGAAATGTTGTGGAAAGACCTGTCAAGGGCAGTGCATGAGAGAAAGCTCACTAACATAACAGAGTTGAAGCTGTTTTGTAGGGAGGAATGGGCCAAAATTCCTCCAAGCCTATGTGCTGAACTAATCACACCAAATACTGAAAGCTCATATTTTTTCCATTCACAGTTGTGTTACTGGATAATTTTAATCGGAAAATACAAAGTCTAATATTCTTGACTCATTTGTTTGATTTGGCTTTCTTCATCTGATATTATGCGATATTAGGACTTGTGTGAAATTCTAAAGTATTTTTCTGTCAAATTTTTTGAAAAAATATGGAAAATTCTGAAGAGTTTTCAAATATTTAAGCACAACTGTTTATCCATGCTTTTATCTTTATCCATAACCTCAGGATATATTGTTTTGATAGTATAGTATTTGAGGACATTGGGCAGTATCAAGAATGGTATTGGTGGTAGCAACAGCGGTGAAGAATGGAGGGTTTTGGTTCGGCTCGAAATGAGCTGTAGGAGTAATGGGCAAAAAAGTCTTAGTAATAATCTCTATATAAGTCAAAAATTGTCATGGCGGTCGTCTTCTACGCATTTCAATACACTAGTTGTGTTAAATGCTGTATTTTCATTAAAATAATTCTCTATATTTAGTAACATTAACTTATCATTATTTATTTTTCTGATATAGAAATCAGAGACACCTAACATATATGAACACAATACTCCTGCCGACTGATCCAGTTGCTATTATCGTTCAAGAATGATTTAATACTTGTGCAGTCTGCATGTATTCTCTGTATAAATGACTATAGAAGATAAACCAGCCATTTCTTTGGTTGAAATAATTCCATGATTAAGGACTTATTATAGCCTGAAACACGTAGGTAGATCCCATAATCCTTGGATGTACCAAGATTGCCAATTTATACCATGTTTTGGAATAAAGTTTTTGAATATTTTAACTAAATAAATGACTTGTTTATCTTCTATAGTCACTTTATATTTGGTCATATTGGGCAGGAGTGGCATTTCATTACCAAGTTCACTTAGAAGCCTCAACTTGGGCGAGCTGATCTACAACTGCACACTTA
Organism: Phyllobates terribilis; assembly: GCF_046119375.1. Classification (NCBI taxonomy): domain Eukaryota; kingdom Metazoa; phylum Chordata; class Amphibia; order Anura; family Dendrobatidae; genus Phyllobates; species Phyllobates terribilis. The sequence goes on along the minus strand of NW_027362769.1, from coordinate 208,262,030 downwards.
CTCTCCGGAGCAGGGTTATCAATTTGATTTTTTAAACTTTTTCTGGACAGCTTATTAAAAATCACCAACTATCCAACACTTTTTATGCACACACCGAAAAGTCCTAATAAATAATTAAGATTTTAGGAAATATATTTCAAATGTTCACAAATCTAATATTAAGACATCAGCTCCATTCTCTGTGAACTACAAAATGATGATAATGACAGTCTTAATAATCTGTACAGGTTTCTCCAGCTTAAAAAAAAAATTACAGCGGCAGCAATTACTTTTTATAGTTAGGGGAAAAAAGTGCTGCATTTTTACAGACTGTCCAGGAATTTCTGCAAGGTTGGCAACCCTGCTGTGGATAAGTTATTGCTTTTTTAGTTATCTTGTCGAGAAAAAAAGTAGAACGTGGAAAAAATGAAGAATTTTATTTCACTAGTGCTGATATTTCTAGAAAGCATACACACTATGTGTTACACAGTATAGCCCGGTTTCCAGTTTTTTATAAATAAAACTTAAAAAATGTGTGTTTATATTCATGTAATGAAGTGTGAGTGTGTTAATTTACTCACCTACTACCGCGCTCTCTGGGATCCAGTGCAGTTCTTCTCCTGTTCTCAGCGACGTCACCACTCTGCTGACTCTTGAGGTCATGCTGCACTCTGCGAGATCCAGAAGTGACTTTTACAATGTAAGACTATGGAGCATCAGAACAAGGATCAGAAGAACGAGGCTCCATAAGCTTACATTGCAAAAGAGACGTCCAGCTCATGCATAGAACATAGGGTGAGCCGGCTAGTCGCAACTGCAGTGACGTCACAGAAGAGGAGCAGAAAGGCGCTGGACCCCGAAGAGAGCAGGGGTAGGTGAGTATATTAACACACTCGCACTACATTTAATGCATATATATATATATATATATATATATATACACATTTATTCTTTGAAATTTGCTGCATTGTGGTCTGTATGGCTGTTTTCAAGTGCATTTTTGTACAGAAATATTAAAAATTGATCAAAGTTTTATTATGGGATCAAAGAGTTCTTAAAAATATTTGAAACAAGCAAACTATTATTTTAGAGATTTAACACATGTTATTTCATAGTAGCCATTAAAACTTTTATATTAGTATACACATACTCTAATAACAGGTGAATACAAAATATAAGTAGAAAACATTTTTTTCTGCATTTCTCTTCAAATATAAATTTATATAAATAAATAACTAACATTATTGTGCCTCAAAAATTGCAGCGGAATAAAGTAGAGTAAGTCGTGCAAAAATAAAGACTTTATAAATTTGCATTGACGTAACGACAAAGCACTGTAACAAAAAAAGGAAAAACAAAACAATTATTTTGGTCCTTAAGGCTACAAATGTTCAAGGGTTTAAATGAAATACGATTTCTGAATTTCCCAGCCTTGTAGAATTCTTAAAATAGTACAGCCGCCTTAAAGTAGGTGTAGGAGAGATTAGAGTAGAATATTCACTACTATTGAGTGTTACAGTTTTGAGTGTAAAGCACAATGTAAACTATGATTTAGGTTTTACAGGGGTGCAATGAATCACCGTACCCATGCAATGAGGTTGGTGGTTTCACAGTCTTAAAGAGGCAACATGCTTGGCGGTTACAACACATGTCGTGATAAACACACATCTCTGTTCCACTTTCCTTTGGCAAGTAAGCACATGCCCATTGTAGTCAAACCCATTTCACAGTTCCCTTCTCTCAGGGAGTTACTGCATCAAAGTTTATCAGAATCAGGGGGTCCGTGGCGATCCTTTTCACACACAGGCATGAACTTTCACACCCCTTTGAGTGTAGCCACATCCTATGATGGCAGACAATCTTTGCCCACTTGACAAGTGCTCTTTTTATTCCCAGTAAAAAGTCTTGTGTACTCCCCTCTGTGGTGCCACTCCCTCAGTCCTTACCCCTCTCAAATGGCAGTATTTAGCTGTACAGATGGATATAGGATAACTAACTGATTGCTGTGGGTGCAACAGCTGGAACCCAAAATGATCCTGAGATTGGGGCTCTGGAACTCTGAGAGTGGGGTTCTGCAGCCCATCCTGAATGGAGCAGAGGTGCCCATGTACAGCCTACACTCCATTCATTGTCTATGGGACTGCTGAGTACATCAGTCAACTTTTTCCAGCAGTCCCACAGACAATGACTGGAACTGAGGTTAAACATGCATATGACTCGCCCCCTGGGCCGTGGGGCACTCGGATCCGGGCAATAGGGGGAACGATGGGGGTAGTAGTGGCGACCCGGTCCGTGGCTCAGGGTGGTCAGACCAGTGGTAGTCCCTTTATAAGTTTTAAGTGATGTCCGACTACGCCACCCGTGGATTGTGGTTATTAGGAACCGTCGCTGCAAGGCAGACTGCTGGGGCTGATGATGTATGCAGCTGGGATAGTGTGACTCCCCATGGGAAGAGTGCGGCCCCAGGGCAGTATAATGGAAGATGGGGGTGATGGTGTAGGGCGTCCCAGTACCGTTAGTGCTGGAGGAGCAAGGTGCACACAGACAACAGATTGCAGTCCAGGGTCTTTACTAGAACAGGTGAACTGACCCACAAACAGTCCCGGCTAGGAGGGGACCTGGATGTCTGAGAGCAATTGGGAAATTGGCCCTGGTCAGGGTGAAGGTGTAGGCCTACCGTGCTCTCTGCGCTCCTTCTGGCTATCTCCTCCTGATAGGGTAACAGCCCACGGTCCCGAGCTCACCGTGTATTCTCGCCTGTATGGCCTGCAACGGGGGTCCCTTTCTACTCCCGGCCTGGTACGGCTTTGCTGGTCCCTTCTGTTGTGGCAGAGCCTCCGGGCTTCTTAGGCCAAGGAACATACAGTCCCCTGCGGACTGGTTATCTGCTGCAGGACGTGGAATCCTCACAGCCTCAGACACTAAAGTCTGGTAAAATGGAGTTCTTTGTCTGCCAAGACAGGCTCACTTCGCCTCTTGTCTCTGGCTTGTGGCTCTTCTACTGCCACACTTCCTCTTAGGCTGCAATACAACTGTCCCTCTCTGCTCTGGGACACTTCTCAATCCTGAGACAGGTCGTCCAGTTCCCTCTAACCCTGCCCCCAGTTCCAGCTTTTATAGGGGCAGCCTGTTCCCCCTACTGGCCTGAGACAGAAGGTATTGCATGCTAATGTTCCCCTGACTAGAGAACCTCCCCCTTGCTCTCAGACACAGCTTTATTATATTTGTGGCATCCAGGCCAGGGTGACACATTCCTCCCTAGTAGAATTTAGTACTCCGGGACTAAACAGTAAACAAAGATAATATACATGACTATAAAACATTAGTAGACAAACGACGCACAGATTGAGTTCTTAAGGTCACAGTGTGGTCTGTGACCGGATGTCCATATCACCAACACAACGGGGAGCCTTAACCAGGTGGGGGGTCTGTCCTACCCCAAGTCCTTTAAAGTCTTAGTTCATTCCTTGGTTAGGCTCCGAACGCAGTCCATACAAAGTCCCGGTTATTAAAAGTCCATAACCTTTGAGTCCTTACGGTAACTGCAAGAAACTGAAACACAGAATTACCAAACATGCATGTAACTTTGCAAACATTTCAACATTTAGCAGGATTATTTACAATTTTAGTGCACCCTATATTCTCCAGCGAGCGGGTATCTGCCCCTTTGTGCTCCTGGTTGACCTCCTAAACCCACTGTCTGGTGGTGGACAGACCTGGCTTTCCCCAATAGCGTTAGGGGTACAGCTACCAGCTGGACTTACAGGCAGGGCAGGCAGCTGTCTGCGGGTCCTTTGGCTTACCGCAGGCATGGCAGGCTCACTGTCAGCAGAGGGTTGACTCTCCTGGGCTGCTGGTACAGGCTCTTCTGCCTCTGGAACTGCTGGCTCCTCTTCACCTTCCGGCTCTGATGCAGGTTGTTGCTCAGTCGGTTGCAGGAAATGTAGGAAGGGTACCACTATTGCATCGTTTATTCGAGTCCAGGACTGAGGGAACTCCCCAAAAACGGTGCTGATCATTTCTTCCTTGTCCTCTGCGGGTTCAAGATCACTTTGATCTTCTTCTGCACTACGGAGTTGCTCGGGGCACCTTTTTAAGTGGTCTCTGGAGACGGTACTAGTGGTTTCTCCTCCGTCCTTGGTGATCACACACACCTTCGGGTTGTCGTGGTCAGACTGCAGTACAGTGTAGAGTTCCCTTTCCCACTGGTCGTCGAACTTATGTAGCTTTCTCTTTCGCTTCAGGACCTGCTCACCAGGTTCTAGGGGACCAGCAGGGGCGTGTTGGTTGAAGAGTCTTTCTTGCCTCTCTCTCACCTGGGCCAGGCTCTTCTCTACACTCTTCTGTACCTTCTTGTACTGCAGTTGCCTTTCCGTATCCCAGTCCGCATCCGGGGAGGTGTCCTCAGGTGTTAGGACTCCCATCTCCAGGTCTACGGGCAGCTTACCTGGTCTAGCTCGCATCAGGTAAGCCGGGGTGCAGTTTGTAGCATTCACCGGGATATGGTTGTACAAGTCTATTAGGTCCGGCAGTTTTTCTGGCCACAGGTTGCGTTCCTCCAGGGGCAACGTCTTCAGGAGATCAATGACTATATTGTTCATTTTCTCACACATCCCGTTGGTTTGTGGGTGGTAAGGCGTTGTCCGAATCTTCTTACAGCCATAGAGGTTGCAGAATTCTTGGAAGATTTCAGCTTCAAACGCTGGACCCTGGTCCGTCAGGACCTGTTCTGGATACCCGTGTGGACGGCAGAAGTATTGCTGGAAGGCTCTGGCCGTCGTTTGGGCTGTCAAGTCTTTTACCGGGACCACCACTAGAAAATGGGAATAGTGGTCCACGATGGTCAGGGCATAGATGTATCCTGACCGGCTTGGAGCCAATTTGACGTGGTCCAGAGCTACCAGCTCAAGAGGCTGCGTGGTGACGATGGGCCTCAAGGGTGTCTTCTGGCTGGTGTGGTCCTTCCTCCTTAGGTGACAAGGGCCACAGTCTTTGCACCACTTTTCTACAGCCCCTCTCATGCCGACCCAAAAGAACCGTCCTCTTAGCAGGAACTCCAGTTTCTTCCAACCGAAGTGCCCCGCTCTGTCATGGTAAGCCCCCAGGACCATAGCTGCATCCCGCCTTGGGACCACGACTTGCCAGGTCAGCTCATGTGTCCGGTGGTTGACAATCCTTCTACACAGCTTGCCTTCGTAGAGGAACAGCTTGCTCTTCTCTTTCCACAGCTGCTTGGCTTCCTCTGGAGCATCCGGACCTAAGCGGGCATCTTCCTGGGTCAGCAGATCTTTCACCAGGCGGACTGCAGGGTCACTATCTTGGGTCTCGGCCCAGCTGTGGTGAGGTAGGGGATTGATCATAACGGTGGTTAAATCTTCCTCCTTCACGCGGTGGGAGTATTGAGCGGCTCCGTACCGGTGAAACGCGGGGAGTTCTACCTCCTCAAGCTCTTCTGGGTCTTCGTCACCTTCAGGTAAGTGAGGCATTCTCGATAGGGCGTCAGCGTTGGCATTGGTTTTGCCTGCCCGGTACTTGATCACGAAGTCATAATTGGAGAGACGGGCCATCCACCGCTGTTCCAGGGCACCAAGTCTTGCACTGTCTAGGTGTGTTAACGGGTTGTTATCCGTGTACACAGTGAACTTTGCGGAGGCCAGGTAATGCTTGAAGCGTTCCGTTACGGCCCACACCACTGCCAAGAATTCTAGCTTGAAGGAGCTGTAATTCTCCGGGTTCCTCTCGGTGGGCCTCAGCTTCCGGCTGGCGTACGCGACCACCCGTTCTCTGCCCTGTTGGTTTTGCGACAGTACGGCTCCCAGTCCCACATTACTGGCGTCTGTGTGGAGAACAAAAGGCTGGCCATAATCAGGGTAGGCCAGGATCTCATCCCCTGTGAGGGCCATCTTCAACTGGCGGAAGGACTCCTCTTCCGGTTTATCCCACTTGAAGGGTGGCTTTTGGCTTCTGGACTTAGACTGTCCTATCAGGAGATCCTGCATAGGAGCTGCCATCTTAGTGAACCCGGAGATGAACCTTCGGTAGTAGCCTACCAACCCGAGGAACTGCCTTACTTCTTTGATGTTCGAGGGGCTGGGCCAGCTCTTGATGGCCGTGACCTTGTGAGGGTCGGGGGCTACTCCTTCCGCACTTACCACGTGCCCTAGGTACTGGACCTTTGGTTTCAGCAGGTGACACTTCGATGGTTTCACCTTCAGGCCATAGCCTGCCAGGGCTTCGAACACCTCAGCCAGGTGCTTTAGATGGTCCTCGTAAGTCTTCGAATAGACGATCACGTTGTCCAGGTAAAGGAGGACCGTCTCGAAGTTTCGATGCCCTAGACAGCATTCCATCAGCCTCTGGAAGGTCCCTGGTGCGTTGCAGAGCCCGAAGGGCATACAGTTGAACTCACTCAGTCCCATCGGGGTGGTGAAGGCGGTCTTCTCCTTGTCAGCCTCTGCCACAGGAACCTGCCAGTACCCGCTAGTAAGGTCCAAAGTAGAAAAGAAGTTAGCTGATTTTAGTGCGGCTAAGGACTCCTCTATTCTAGGCAGCGGATATGCGTCTTTGTGGGTGATATGGTTGATTTGTCTATAGTCCACGCACATTCTCATGGTGCCGTCTTTCTTTTTTACCAGAACCAGGGGGGCTGCCCCGGGGCTACAGCTATCTCTAATGACCCCAGCTTCTTTCATTTCCCGCAGCATACCCTTGGCGTTCTGATAATGTGCAGGGGGTACAGGCCTGTGTCTCTCTTTTATTGGTGGGTGGCTCCCCATGGGGATATGGTGTTCTATCCCTTTTACTCTGCCGAAGTCTAGCGGGTGCTTACTAAAGACTCTCTCGTACTCCTGTACCACCCGGTAGACTCCTTGTTTTTGGTGCAGGGGAGTGGAGTCAGCACCCACATGGAGTTTCTGGCACCAGTCCTCCTTTTGTTTCTGGGAGCCATTACCCTCCGCCTGTGGAGATGGAGGCAAAGGCTCCACGGCCCTGATAGCTTTGTGTTCGACAACAACTAGTTTGGCAAGTGTAGCGTACCTGGGTAAGTGTACCTCTCTCTCCCCAATGTTGAGGATGCGAACGGGCACCCTCCCATGACGGACATCAACCACCCCCCGGGCTGTCAAAATGGTGGGCCTGCTGTCCGAGTACACGGGTTCTACCATGGCTTGGTAGTCCCTACCTCTCAACCCGATTGCAGTCCGACACCAGATCATCATTTCACTTTTGGGAGGCATGGAAATGGGGAATGGGTCACTCAGTCTTACGCTACCGATCTCACCACCAGACAGTTCTACCTGCTGCCGTCTCATCAGGGCTTTTATCTACTTGTTGAGGACTCTCTGTTGGCTGGAACTAGCATTCACCGCCACCTGTTGTAGAATTACAATTACCTCTGAAAGACAATTTTCAATCACGTTAGTACCCACAGTTATTTTAGGGTGACTCTCACGACGGTCAATGTCCACAATAATTACTCCCTGTGCCGGTAGTTCAACTTTACCAATTTTAATGGTCATCTCCTTGAACCCCATCTGCGGCACGGGTAAGCCATTACTGGCGATGATGCTCAAGTTACTGTCTGGATACCGTGTGATATCAGCATCAGTCCAATACTGCTTAAAAAGTACATAAGGGATAGTGGTTACTTGTGACCCAGTATCCAGCAAGGCGCTCATGGGGATACCGTCCAGCACCACGGGTAAAATCGGGCGCCCCCCAACGTACTTATTACGCCAATTGTAAGGGCCTGGTGATCTTATGCCTGGGGGTTGGCCCTCTGCCCCATGTTGGACCCGTTTAAATTACAGTACCTGGAAATATGTCCGGGCTGGTTGCATCGACGGCAAATTGGCTGTCCATCCTCTGTGTAGAGGTCTGTGGGCCTCCCTCGGAATGACGGGATCCTCCTCTGTCGACGCCACGGGACATCCTCCGGACTTGAAGCCAGCTCGATGGGTCTTGACGGGTCCACTTGTAATGCCTGGACGGTCCTGGTCATCGCCGCGACGCTCCTGGACAGCTCCTGGACTTGGTGATGCAGATCTTTCGACGGGGCTTGGCTCAGGGCCTGTGCGACAGCCCCCACGGAGTCCATAAAGGAGGGCGCTGCCTCCTCGTGGTAAGTGAGAGCAGGGCGCCGGGGGTTTATAGCGCCACTTGTTGCGGGTTCACGGAGCACCCTTATGGCCCTGTCCTTGAATTGGGCAAAAGTCAGGTCAGGGTTCTGGAAGAAAATGAGGCGCAGCTGGGTCCTGTGGGCGCTAGACAGCAGACCTTCTATAAACTGTTCTGTTAGTAGCTTATCCGTATCCTGCACGCTGCCAGTGTCAGCTTGTTTAATGGCTCTCAAGGCTTCCTGCAAGTTTAGGGCATAGTCTCTGATGCTGTCCTGTGCCCGCTGCTTACATCCATAGAACCGCATTTTAATTTCAGCGGAGGTACGGGTATCAAAGGTACCTCGCAGCCAGGCCAGAATGTCCTTCACAGTCCTTTTCTCCTCAGCGGGCCACGACTTTACCTCCTGCTGGGCCGCGGCAGTTAACTGCCCCGTCAGTATGCTGACCTTCTGTTCCTCTGTCAGGGGGTAAACTTGGAACAAACTGTACAGCCTTTCCTTAAAATCAGTCAGGGCATGGGGCTCCCCTGAGTACTTAGGCAGCCAGGCCGCTCCAGGGATGTAGGGCAGGGAAAATGGCATCACCGCTGCTGCAGCTGCGCTGGTGGTAGTGGGCGCCTCTGTGTCCGACATCTTCCTCCCCCCTAGTCAAGCGCGGCCTACCTTCTGGCGATCCTCTTCTGTAGGCCGCGGCTCCGCTGATGCTGCTCCGGACGAGGACCTTGCGTCGCGTCCTGGTGACGTCAGCGTCGCTCTCTCTCCCTTCCAGGACCCTGCGCAGCATCGGTGCGTGGGGCGGAGCTTCGGGTCTCGCGCGGTTTGGACGTCCACGCCCCTCTTCTTCCCGCGCGGCGTCCTGAAGATGGCGTTCGATGGCGGAAAATGGCTGAAGATGGCGGGAACCAACAGAAGATGGCGGGAGACGGCTAAAAATGGCGGGAAATGGCTCCGGATGGCGGGAAACCTCTTTTCAGGTGCGTGTACAGTCTTTTTTTTCAGGCACGCAATACCCGTTTGTGGCAGGTTGGTTACTATCCTGCCGACTACGCCAAAGCTGACTCGCCCCCTGGGCTGTGGGGCACTCGGATCCGGGCAATAGGGGGAACGATGGGGGTAGTAGTGGCGACCTGGTCTGTGGCTCAGGGTGGTCAGACCAGTGGTAGTCCCTTTATAAGTTTTAAGTGATGTCCGACTACGCCACCCGTGGATTGCGGTTATTAGGAACCGCCGCTGCAAGGCAGACCGCTGGGGCTGATGATGTATGCAGCTGGGATAGTGTGACTCCCCACGGGAAGAGTGCGGCCCCAGGGCAGTATAATTGAAGATAGGGGTGATGGTGTAGGGCGTCCCAGTACCGTTAGTGCTGGAGGAGCAAGGAGCACACAGACAACAGATTGCAGTCCAGAGTCTTTACTAGAACAGGTGAACTGACCCACAAACAGTCCCGGCTAGGAGGGGACCTGGATGTCTGAGAGCAATTGGGAAATTGGCCCTGGTCAGGGTGAGGGTGTAGGCCTACCGTGCTCTCTGCGCTCCTTCTGGCTATCTCCTCCTGATAGGGTAACAGCCCACGGTCCCGAGCTCACCGTGTATTCTCGCCTGTATGGCCTGCAACGTGGGTCCCTTTCTACTCCCGGCCTGGTACGGCTTTGCTGGTCCCTTCTGTTGTGGCAGAGCCTCCGGGCTTCTTAAGCCAAGGAACATACAGTCCCCTGCGGACTGGTTATCTGCTGCAGGACGTGGAATCATCACAGCCTCAGACACCAAAGTCTGGTAAAATGGAGTTCTTTGTCTGCCAAGACAGGCTCACTTCGCCTCTTGTCTCTGGCTTGTGGCTCTTCTACTGCCACACTTCCTCTTAGGCTGCAATACAACTGTCCCTCTCTGCTCTGGGACACTTCTCAATCCTGAGACAGATCGTCCAGTTCCCTCTAACCCTGCCCCCAGTTCCAGCTTTAATAGGGGCAGCCTGCTCCCCCTACTGGCCTGAGACAGGAGGTATTGCATGCTAATGTTCCCCTGACTAGAGAACCTCCCCCTTGCTCTCAGACACAGCTTTAATATATTTGTGGCATCCAGGCCAGGGTGACACACATACCTCCACTCCATTCAGAATGACGGGACTGACAAGGATTTCCAGAGTCCTGATCTCAGCATTGCTTGTTATCTGAACAGCCAGCCCCTAGTGATCAGCAAGTTAGTCCCTATCTTAGGGATAATTTGATTTTTTTGTGGGAATTAAACTTTGAGGCTAAAAATTTTCAAGGGCTTAAATGACATACTATTTGGGAATTTCCCAAGAATGAAGAATACCTAAAATAAAACATCAAAATTAATATTGGTTTAGTAGAGTAGTACTAAAGTACCATACAATGTTCCTCAGTAAAAGTTTTATAAACCAAACCAAATGTGATCTATGTTTTACCTCTAAAATAGTAGAATATTACATACTTTTTTGGCTACGATCTGTTATAACAGAAATTGCAGTAGTTTTGTGTCTACAAATTAATTTCCAGTTCTGAATAAGTTTGACTTTTTAATTTACATTCATAACTGTTGCTGTATATCATGTATATTTTGTTATACATCCGGATGCCCATTTTTACATTCCATGCAGCGTGACTTTCATCAGAATATTATATTGACCCTTTCCGGCACACGTGAACATACTGTAGTGATTAGCACTATACACGTGACTTCCCAATCATAACCTGCAGTCATCACCCGGTAACGTGAATGTGACCATATATAAGGGTGACACCATCATGTAAATTCATGAATGTGAGAACAGTACTAAACTACAGTAGGTAAAAATGGAAAGCAATTCAATTTTCTTGCAATGAAATCTTTTTATTCTCATCCTCATATAACTCAAATTACACCTGCTAAGAGACAAAACACAAAACAAAAACTATGAACTATGGTCTACTTCTACATAGACTGTTGTATCCATGTAATAGCTGACTACCTGCCACCAACTCCTTTCCCGCAAAGAAGCACTAAAACCTAATGATTCTGTTATTATCAAAGCCCTCTTCAAAATACAGTTAACGGCAACTTAAAGAGGTTCTCCGAGAATGTGATAAACATGGTGTCTGTGACATAATTTAATCTGCAGCCGTCCTAGCCAATTGTCAGGATACCTGCAGACTGAAGAAACAAAGCTTAAGATGTGTCTCAACTGTCAGAAGACCTGCTGTTATAGGCACACATAACTCTGTCAGCCAAGGAGGAGTGCTGACATGAGACGGAATAAATCTTTTCACTGACTGATGACATACACATCCTTCTGAGCACAGAAGATGGACAAGCTCTCACCTCTCCCGTTGTGCTCAGACAGTGAAAATATTTATTTTGTCCCTACCATCTGATGTTCATGAGTCCAGGATCAGGAGCACATAGAACAAGAATGGTGAGCATGGCAGGATTGTAAGGAGAAAAATAACTTCAACAATAACATTGCTGCCCCTCTCCAGTTTACTGGAAATCACCTGGACAGGCTAGGAGGCTATTGGATTAATGTGTTGTGGACGGAGGAGACAAAATTAGAGCTTTTTTGGTTTATAAGAAAATTGTTATATTTGGAGAAAATAAAATCCTGCATTACAGCACAAAAACCTCATACCATCTGTGAAACATAGCGGTGGTAATGTCATGGTTTAGACCTGCTTGCTGCATCAGGGCCTGGAACGCTTGATGTAACAATGAATTTCGAAATTTTATTAGCAAACTCTAAAGGAAAATGTCAGGACATCTGTGCATGAGCTGAAATAGGTCATGCAGCAAGATGACATCCCAAAGAACACAAGTAATTCTACAAAAGAATGGTAACAGAAGAATAAAGTAATAAAATAATCCTGCCTCTAATGATAATAAGATTTCTGAAAAGTCTTCCTCACAGCACAGGAGATGAATATAGCCCCAAGGGCAAGTGTGAAAATTGTAAGATTTCACTTTTTTTATTAGTATAAATTGTAATATGTTTTTTTTTGGCAAAAGAGACATTTAACACAATTACCTGATTTAAGCAATAGGTGATTTTTTATGACAAATTCTCTTTAAATATTTATTAGCAAAATGGCCCTGGTGTCCCTCACTTAGGGATGGAAAAAAAATTGCAAATGTACAGAGAAGTGCAGCTGAAAAGCTTTCCTTATGAAAAAGCTATAAGGTTGATGATTATACAGTCTGACAAAAGGCAACATGCTGGATGGTTACAACAGGTTTGGTACTAAACAGTGGAGTATACTTGTATCAACCTGCTGGGATTTCATCAGTAGCTTTTTTATCTCATAGAAAAGTCCCTGTGTTACTTTCCCTTGCAGTTCAGCACATGCACAGTGTTTTTACACCCCTCTCACAGGTCACTTCTTATCTTGCAACTATTCAGCTTAGTCTTGGCAATTTGCACATGTTGGGTTTACTTACACAGTTACTCCCTCACATTCAGGCACCAATCTCCTAACCATCTCTAATAGGCATCAGCTATCAGACCTCAGCTTGTGTGGCCATCTCCCCATCCTGTGATGGCAGCCAATCAGAAATTGGAATGGCGGAAAGGGAGAAGATACAGTTTAGATATTAGAAAAAACTTTTTGACAGTGAAGGTGATCAATGAGTGGAACAGGCTGCCACGAGAGGTGGTGAGTTCTCCTTCAATGGACAGACATCTGTCGGAGATGGTTTAGTGACTCCTGCATTGAGCTGGGGGTTGAACCAGATGACCATGGAAGTCCCTTCCAACTCTAACATTCTATGAATCTTTATGTGCACTCTTTACTCACACAAAAAATGTCATCTGTGCTAACTTCTGTGGTGTCACTTCCTCAACCCTTGCCCCTCTCTAATGTCAGTGTTTAGCTGCAGAGATGGGTTGGTGTCATCCACCTATGACACAGCCTATATTGACTTGCAGCCCAGACTGGAGTTTCTCATGCTCCTCTGTGACCCTAATGTAAAAGCAGATTAAAATTGTACTTTTAAAGAAGCACTACAATCTATACTTTTCTTTATCAAACGTGTGTATATATGCATGTAACATAGTGTGAGTGTGTCAATATACTCAACTATTGCTGCTCTCTGAGATCCAGTGCCGTTCTTCTCCTCTTCTCAGTGATGTCAGTAGATTCTCCAGGTCATGCGTGACCTGGTAGTGGCTTTTACAATGTAAACCTATGGAGCATCAGAACGAGGCTCAAAACGAAGCTCCATAGAATTATATTGTAAAAGCCACTTCCGACTTATGGATAGAGCACAGAGTGAGCCTACAAGTTGGAATTCCGGTGACGTCACTCTGAAGAAGAACAGAGCTGCACTGGACACCGGAGAGAGCAGCGATAGGTGAGTTTATTAATACATTCATACTACACTACATGCACATTTAATAAAAAAATATATAAATGCGAGTGCTTTAGGTTTTGCTGCATCATGGTCTGTATGGCTTTATGCATGTGCATTATTATACAGTAATATTAATTAATCAAATCTTTATTATGGGATCAAAGAGTTCTTAAAAATATTTGAAACAGACAAACACATTATTTTTAGATTAAACACTCTATTTCATAGCGGCCAAGAAAAATGTATATATTAGTATATACATACTATAATGACAGGTGAATGCAAAATAAAGTATAAGCAGAAATCCTTTTTTCTGCATTTCCCTTTAAATACATATATATAAAAGAATAACTAACATTAATGTTCCTCAAAAATGGGAGCAGAAGAAAGTATAATTAATCCTGTAAAAATAAGACTTTATGAAACTGTATTGACTTAAAAACAGCACTGTAATGCCAGGAGACAAAATATAACAAGCATGTTGGTCCTGAGGCTAAAAATGTTCAAGGGTTAAATAAAATATGATTTCAGAATTTCTCAGCATTGTAGAATTCTTAAAATACTATAGATGCCTTAATGTAGATGTACAAACAAGGAAACAAAAATGGAGTTTGAATATATATATGAAATTTTATTAGTATATAATATTCTAAATAGACATAATAGAAAATGACAAAGACAGTACATAAATGGCTTAACATCCAGAGTAATATATCTTCCCGGTATCTACTGTATATCACAGTCGCCAAACAGGTAATAAAATTGCAATCACACAAACCATTCGCACAAAATTATAGAAAGACGCACAACATACCAATGGTAGAACGCAGAATGTAGGGCCAGCAAAGGAAACAGAGACTCCATGAAATCACAACACGCGTTTCACATGTTTAAAACTCTTCATCATGGGGGAGATGTAGGAGAGAAGTACTAGAATACAATGTTCACTATTGAGTGTTAGAGTTTTGTGTGTAATCCACAATGCACAAATTGAGATCTCGGCTCATCATTGAGCCGAAATCCCAACCTGCATATGCTCCGCCACCAGTGCCATTTTACTGAAGACTGCCAGAAGATCAATCTGCGCATGCGCCATTACAGCGCCATTATGATGAAGCTCATCGAGAGATCAATCTACACAAGTGCTGCCCACAGCTAGGATGATGCCGGTGTAGAATTTAAATATGAAAGAAGATAGACAGCAGGGGCAGCGGATGGGGCCATGGCAAAGTCAAAGACGCACCCACAGTCCCGCCCCGATGCACAGACATCAATAATGATGATTTTATGAAAACCAGGCTACAAATTTCTTCACTGAAAGTATGTATTAAATCAGTACACCAGCACCATTATGGCAATGCCTTTAGTTTTATATATATATAACCTTGATGACAAGCTCTCAATGTTTTCACATATCCACAGGACCAAGAATGATGCTCTGAAATGCTCCACTAATATGAAACTTTCATGTAAATCATGTATTGTAATTGTCATGAATTCCTTGTCTGCCAGAGAGTACAGAGCTTGGGTTTCATCTGCATTCCCAAGTACAATGAACATAGAGGTGGCCTACAAGCTTGACCACCACTCCATTCCATGGGACATTTTGGAGTTCCATTCTTGGGATTTCACAAGTCCAAGCAGTGAGATCCCCACCTATCAGACAGTTATTACTTATCCCATTGGATAAAGCGATCGGTGCTCAATCTTTTTCACTCTTGGAAGCAGATAATAATGACCACTACCTTTGGGTGCCCTAATATGAAGATTATTTACTATATAATTGTGTAGCATTGCATATCATAACGTGAATGATGAACTTTCAGATTAAAGCAGATAAGTTCGATGTAGATCTTCAGCACATGATTGCAGAGATTCCAACCCCTCTGCATTATTTACTTGCATTTGGCAAAGACATATGATGACATTTGTCACAGTTCTGAATGAGCAACTGTACAGCAAAGCATTAAATCTCACATCAGTAGTCTACATGTGACTACATGTCAACGTGACTTCTTTCATTTCTGTGCATTCATTCCCATGGCCCTGAATGAATCGAGCTGCTAAAATTAGCTTTCAAGGAAGGAAAGAAAAGAAATCCAATATAATCAAATTGACTTGTATTGTACCTTTGGCTTTAGATATCAAACATGAGATTGCTAAAATTGCCCAGCAATAAACTGATAATAAGAGACCATTAGGAAGAACTTTTGTAACACAAGAATAACCACTTCATGTGGGATGATTCCATTAATTTTGTTAGTACAGATGGGTGAATCTTTTGAAATCTGAGTACACCAGCGTCACCAAATATATTTAAAAAATTAGTTTTGCATTAAATCGCTAGTACTCCTATTACCCTGAAAAGATGTGTGTAAGACTCTGAGGTCTCCTAAGACTGTATCTATCATATTTCAAGCTTTTTAGTCTAAACACAGCCTTAGTAATATCAAAGTGATCTTAACATACAGTATGTGGCAATAGGTAAATAGATAACTTTTCTTCACTACATTGCTATAACTTTTATTCAGTGTTTTATGTCTTTCACTCTATGCATCTATTTCTAAGCTGTGAGCTGTGAAGTACTCTCACAGTCCAGCTCACAAAATGGCTGCTGCATTCCCTGTTTGTGCTTTTAAACAGGTTACAATAGTCCCTGCAGAAATGGTTGTGCTATACCACGTGATGTAAAAGCTGCAAGGCATTACGGGGAATCTGTCACCAGGTTTTTGCCACCTAACCTGAGAGCAGCATAATGTAGAGACCGTTCTTGATTCCAGAAATGTGTGACTTATTTAGATGCTTGCTGTAGGTTTGATAAAATTGCTGCTGCCATGTAGTCCTCCATATTCAGGAGCTATGTATAACCCCAACCCCACCACTTATTAGCAGCTTTCTGCCTATACACACTGTAAACAAGCTGTCAATCAGTGGTGTGGGTGGGGTTATACAGAACTTCACATTAACAGAACTGGTAAATCTATAGCAGATAAAACTGTGATTTTCTAAAAATGTACATCAAGCAGCCGAGTAAACGATACATCGTTGGATTCAGGAATCAGCCCCTACATCATGCTGGGGTAGCAAAAACCTGGTGACAGATTTCCTCTACAGACACTTCACTATATATAATATTGTGAAGCTCATAAATTTCAACTAAAGATAAAAATATTCTTCTTGTCGCATTCCTGTATTTGAAAGGATATTAATATAGGAAACATGTCATCTGTAGAGATGAGCGTTGTTCTACTCGAACTGTTCGCCAATCTCAAATTCGAGCTGTTTTGGGCGGTGTTCGAGCCGGTCGGCGAACACGAACAATTTGAGAAAAATTCGGCTGTTCGAGGTTATGTTCGATAACTGTTCGTGCACCAAAATCATAACTGGATTTTTTCTCAGTAATGATGAAAATTAATGTTAATACGCAGTTTGAGTGTACAGCGGGGCGGGGGGAGGGGCAGGGGATGGATCTCTGCAGGAACAATGAAGATCTCCATTTTTTTTTCTCTTTCCCGCATTTGCAGTGGGGAGGTGCAATCTGTCAGCCTATCAGCAGCGCACACACGGAGCAAAGTGCTTTTTTTCACACAAGCAAGGGCATGTGTGATTGGCAGTGTATGTCACATGTCCTTGCCCTATAAGACCAAGCCATTTTCCCCGTCGCCACCATTTTCTCACTGCTGCAGCTGCGTGTTAGACGGCACCGCTGTTGCTGTGTGCACTATACCTTGTTAATTTCAAGCCAATTTTCGCACAAATATACAGATAGCTTGGGAGTAGGGAATAGTTGTGATTGCAGTCCTTTTAAGGACTAGGTTACAGCATTTCCTACGACTTTTATCAGGCAGGTCTGTGCTCTTAAATAGATAGATTGTGGGAGTAAAGACTAATTGTAATTGGAGTCCTTTTCAGGACTAGGTTACATCAGTTCCTATCAGTTTTTGCCAGGCAGGTCTGTGCCAGTGCTGTGCAAGTTTTTTTCACAGCATTTGGCTGAATCTAGCAAAGCTAATCCTTTTTGGCCTATTGCAGAGTGTGTTAGTCAGTGGAGTAGCCTATCTGTGTTGCAAGATATACCACGTGTGTATAGAATACCAATTTTTTTACTGCACCTAGTGAAGTAAAATCTTTTGGGCATAGCATCATTCTATTAGTCCATCTATACTGACCTCCATCAGGTTGCAAACTGAATATAATTTTTTTCTGCATCTAGCTCTGAAAAAATATTTGGGCTTCTAGCGGTGTGTGGGACTTGGTCTATTAGTCCATCTATACTGACCTCCATCAGGTTGCAAATTAAAAATAATTTTTTTCTGCATCTAGCTCTGAAAAAATATTTGGGCTTCTAGCAGTGTGTGGGACTTGGTCTATTAGTCCATCTATACTGACCTCTATCAGGTTGCAAATTAAAAATAATTTTTTTCTTCATTTATCTCTGAAAAAATATTTGGGCTTCTAGCAGCGTGTGGGACTTGTTCTATTAGTCCATCTATACTGACCTCCATCAGGTTGCAAATTAAAAATAATTTTTTTCTGCATCTAGCTCTGAAAAAATATTTGGGCTTCTAGCAGTGTGTGGGACTTGGTCTATTAGTCCATCTATACTGACCTCCATCAGGTTGCAAATTAAAAATAATTTTTTTCTGCATCTAGCTCTGAAAAAATATTTGGGCTTCTAGCAGTGTGTGGGACTTGGTCTATTAGTCCATCTATACTGACCTCCATCAGGTTGCAAATTAAAAATAATTTTTTTCTTCATTTATCTCTGAAAAAATATTTGGGCTTCTAGCTGTGTGTGGGTCTTGTTCTATTAGTCCATCTATACTGACCTCCATCAGGTTGCAAATTAAAAATAATTTTTTTCTGCATCTAGCTCTGAAAAAATATTTGGTCTTCTAGCAGTGTGTGGGACTTGGTCTATTAGTCCATCTATACTGACCTCCATCAGGTTGCAAATTAAAAATAATTTTTTCTTCATTTAGCTCTGAAAAAATATTTGGGCTTCTAGCAGTGTGTGGGACTTGTTCTATTAGTCCTTCTATACTGACGTCCAGCAGGTTGCAAATTGAATATAATTTTTTTCTGCATCTAGCTCTGAAAAAATATTTGGGCTTCTAGCGGTGTGTGGGACTTGGTCTATTAGTCCATCTATACTGACCTCCATCAGGTTGCAAATTAAAAATAATTTTTTTCTGCATCTAGCTCTGAAAAAATATTTGGGCTTCTAGCAGTGTGTGGGACTTGGTCTATTAGTCCATCTATACTGACCTCCATCAGGTTGCAAATTGAATAAAAAAATTTTCTGCATCTAGCTCTGAAAAAACATTTGGGCTTCTAGCGGTGTGTGGGACTTGGTCTATTAGTCCATCTATACTGACCTCCATCAGGTTGCAAATTAAAAATATTTTTTTTCTGCATCTAGCTCTGAAAAAATATTTGGGCTTCTAGCAGTGTGTGGGACTTGGTCTATTAGTCCATCTATACTGACCTCCATCAGGTTGCAAATTAAAAATAATTTTTTTCTTCATTTAGCTCTGAAAAAATATTTGGGCTTCTAGCAGTGTGTGGGACTTGTTCTATTAGTCCTTCTATACTGACGTCCAGCAGGTTGCAAATTGAATATAATTTTTTTCTGCATCTAGCTCTGAAAAAATATTTGGGCTTCTAGCGGTGTGTGGGACTTGGTCTATTAGTCCATCTATACTGACCTCCATCAGGTTGCAAATTAAAAATAATTTTTTTCTGCATCTAGCTCTGAAAAAATATTTGGGCTTCTAGCAGTGTGTGGGACTTGGTCTATTAGTCCATCTATACTGACCTCCATCAGGTTGCAAATTGAATAAAAAAATTTTCTGCATCTAGCTCTGAAAAAATATTTGGGCTTCTAGCGGTGTGTGGGACTTGGTCTATTAGTCCATCTATACTGACCTCCATCAGGTTGCAAATTAAAAATAATTTTTTTCTGCATCTAGCTCTGAAAAAATATTTGGGCTTCTAGCAGTGTGTGGGACTTGGTCTATTAGTCCATCTATACTGACCTCCATCAGGTTGCAAATTAAAAATAATTTTTTTCTGCATCTAGCTCTGAAAAAATATTTGGGCTTCTAGCAGTGTGTGGGACTTGGTCTATTAGTCCATCTATACTGACCTCCATCAGGTTGCAAATTAAAAATAATTTTTTTCTGCATCTAGCTCTGAAAAAATATTTTGGCTTCTAGCAGTGTGTGGGACTTGGTCTATTAGTCCATCTATACTGACCTCCATCAGGTTGCAAATTAAAAATAATTTTTTTCTGCATCTAGCTCTGAAAAAATGTTTGGGCTTCTAGCAGTGTGTGGGACTTGGTCTATTAGTCCATCTATACTGACCTCCATCAGGTTGCAAATTGAATAAAAAAATTTTCTGCATCTAGCTCTGAAAAAATATTTGGGCTTCTAGCGGTGTGTGGGACTTGGTCTATTAGTCCATCTATACTGACCTCCATCAGGTTGCAAATTGAATAAAAAAATTTTCTGCATCTAGCTCTGAAAAAATATTTGGGCTTCTAGCGGTGTGTGGGACTTGGTCTATTAGTCCATCTATACTGACCTTCATCAGGTTGCAAATTAAAAATAATTTTTTTCTGCATCTAACACAGCCAATAGTTTTGGCCTAATACCACAGTTTGGCCACTCAGCTCTGCTCGGTTACCATCCATTGTTTTTTTGTGCAAACAACTCCAGAGTTGTGAATTAGTTAACCACCAAAATGAGTGGAAAAAGGCCTGCTGCTGGTGGAAAGGGGAATAGGCGTGTTGGGAAGGGGAAAAAAGGTTGTGTCCGTGGGGTAGGTGCAGAAGAAAGAGCATCTTCCAGCCAAACTAAAATGTCTACTTCTTTTAGCGGACAATGTGATAAGATCCCTTTCTTACGGCCACGCCAATCGCTACAAATTCCAGATGAGGCACAAAAACAGCAGGTGCTTCAACGGATATCAAGTGCTCCTTTAAGTGGGCTCTCCTCCACATCAACTTCAACATCACAAATACTCCAGTCCTCAAAGGTGTCACCCAAATCGCACTTGCTTCCTCACAGCTCCCAAATCTCCAGCTGCCCGTCTGAGTATGAGGTAGAACAGATGGTTGAGTCTGCAGAGCTGTTTACTCATACTATAGCCTGGGAATCAGAGGTCGACTCCAGCGCTTCTGTGAATCCAGACGAGGAAATGATCTGCACTGATGCCCAGAATCTTTATGAGTCGGATCCAGGACCAGACGCAGAAGGTTCTGACCATAATGTAGACCCTCATTCCCAAACTGTAACTCCTGTTGGTGGAGACAATGAGGAAGACGATGATAAGACTCAAATACCTGATTGGAGCGACAACTTTAGTTTTTTGTCAGGGCAGGAACAGGTTGGCTCTGAGGACGACGGGTGTGATAACGCACAGGGTGATGATGATGAGGTCGGAGATCCCACTTACTGTCAACCCACAGTCAGCCAAGAGATGAGGTCAGCAGAGGAGGTGGAGGAAGATGCTAGTGACGACGAGGTCAGGTTGCGCCTTCCTGGACAGAGACGTAGTACTGGAAGCACGTCAACAACTGCATCCTCAAACACAACTCTGCCTCTCACCACAAGTCGTGGTGGCTCTTCAGGTCGCATGGGTGCTAAGCCTTGCATAGCCTGGGCATTTTTTCAGATCGATAAAGATGACCCAACTCGTGTTATCTGTAACATTTGTCAGCAAAAGCTAAGTAGAGGCCAAAAAATACATAGTTTGAGTACTTCATGCATGAACCGGCACATGGACATGAAGCATAAGTTGCAGTGGGAAGCTCAGTGTGCTACAATGCGGTCTAGCCGGCCGGGCCAACCACCGTCTGCCATATCTTGTGCATCCGCAGCCTCTTCATCCTCTGTGACTGGGGGGACAGCAGTCACACCTGTTTTGGGGCGCAGACCTGCCACCTCTTTACCCGCAACAGCCAGCGTGATTGGCAGGTCATCATTTTCTTTGGAGGTGGTAACACCAGCTGGTCTTGAGCGCTGTCCGACATCGATAGCACCACCTTTGGATCAAGGCAACCTAACATGTCCGCCTGCATCTTCCTCACAGACCGGCAGTTTGCCGGGGACACCCTTATCAACCCCGTCTAAGCACAATAGCCAGCCCTCGGTCCCTCAGATGTGGACAAGTAAAAGACCATTTCCTCCTAGCCATGAGAAAGCTAAGAGGTTGAATTTCACCATCTGCAAGCTCTTGGCTACAGAAATGCTGCCTTTCCGCCTGGTGGACACAGAGGATTTTCGAGACCTTATGTCCGTCGCAGTGCCCCAGTACCAGATGCCCAGTCGGCACTACTTCTCAAAGAAAGGTGTGCCTGCGCTCCACCAGCATGTCGCACACAACATCACCGCTTCTTTGAGAAACTCTGTGTGTGACAGGGTGCATTTCACCACAGACACTTGGACGAGTAGGCATGGACAGGGGCGTTACATGTCGCTGACTGGGCACTGGGTAACTATGGTGACAGCAGGACAAGGCGCTGCTGTCCAAGTCTTGCCGTCCCCACGAGTTGTGCGTCAATCCTCTTTATGTCATTTTTCCTCCACTGCTTCTGCCTCCTCAACCTCCTCTCGGTCTTCCACCTGCACCCAAAGCCTGTCTGGTCATGCCACAAGCTTTCTAACTGCGCAGAAGGGATCCTGCACACCTCCTTACTATGCTGGCAGTAGGGCTCAACGTCATCAGGCGGTTTTTACATTGAAATGTCTGGGAAATGTGAGTCACACAGCTGAGGAGTTGTGGTCAGCTCTGGAGAACCAATTTCATGAATGGTTGTCTCCACTGGACCTGAAACCAGGGAAGGCCGTGTGCGACAATGCTGCAAACCTGGGTGCGGCCCTTCGCCGGGGCAATGTCACACACGTGCCTTGTATGGCTCACGTGTTGAACCTGGTTGTCCAGCAATTTTTAGCCCACTATCCCAGACTAGATGGCCTTCTGCAGAGGGCACGGTCACTGTGTGCTCACTTCCGCCGTTCGCATCCCGCAGCTCAGCGACTTACATCTCTACAGAAGTCGTTGGGCTTGCCACTTCACCGGCTAAAATGCGATGTGCCTACCCGGTGGAAATCAACTCTGCACATGTTGCAGCGACTGTGGCAGCACCGACAAGCCCTGGTGCAATACGTTCTGACGTATAGCCTGGGCCAACGAGATTCAGAGGTGGGGCAAATCACGCTGGAGGAGTGGTCTCAGATCAGGGACCTATGCACCCTTCTGCACAGTTTTGAAATGGCGACGAAGATGTTTAGTGCTGACGATGCCATTATCAGCATGACTATTCCGGTGATTTACATGCTGGAGCACATGTTAAACAGAATTCGGAGTCAGGTGGTGGCACAAGAGGAGGTGGAGGAAGTAGAGGAGGAGGAGTTGTATGCGGAAGGGCTAACATCTGCAAGGTCCAGACGGTCGGCAGCACCAAGGCGGCAGGCATGTGAGGGTGGGGGAGATGGTTTAACCAGGGCGCATGGTAGCAGCCAAACTAGTGAGGAAGGTGCAGGAGCCCAGGAAGAAGTGGAGGACGAACTGATGGAAGACTCATCAGATGAGGGAGACCTTGATCACATTTCTGTTGTGCGAGGTTGGGGGGAGAGGACAGAGGAAGGAAGCATGATTGTTACCTCGCCACCAACACAACAGGGACTTGGTGCTCCTGGATGCGCAACACACATGAGTGCCTTCTTGCTGCACTACCTGCAACATGACCCTCGAATTGTGAGAATTAGAAATAATCCTGACTACTGGGTTGCCACACTGTTAGATCCCCGGTACAAAAGTAAATTTGCAGAAATTATTCCTGCCATAGAAAGGGATGCACGCATGCAGGAGTATCAGCAGAGACTGTTGCAGAATCTTACATGTGCTTTTCCACAAAATACCAGTGGTGCACGTAGTGAATCTCACAGTTCCAACTTGCCAACCGTGGGACCGTCAAGTGTTCAGCACTCAAACCGTAACAGAACCACAGTATCTGCTGGTAACATCAATTTTGCGGAATCATTTCACCACTTTTTTAGCCCATCCTAAGCAAGGCCACAGGAGACAAGAAGTCTGACACATAGTCAACGCCTAGAGACGATGGTACAGGAGTATCTCCAAGTAAACATTGAAGCCACGACTGTGTCACTGGACCCTTGCTCTTTTTGGGCTTCCAATCTGGATAAATGGCCGGAGCTAGCCACTTACGCCTTGGAGATCTTGTCATGCCCCGCAGCCAGCGTTCTGTCTGAACGTGTGTTCAGCGCTGCTGGTGGTGTGCTGACAGATAAGCGCACGCGGCTCTCCACTGATAATGTAGACAGACTCACGTTCATAAAGATGAACAAATCATGGATCCGAAACGACTTTTCTACCCCTGTGTCATCCTGGGGAGAGTAAAAGCTTGATGATTGGTTAAAATCACCCTACCAACCGTTTTAAGCTTTCAAATTACTAATCATGTTTATCTGTATCTTGACTGGAAAATAATTTGGGCTTTGTAGCAGTGTGCAGCACTGATCCTATTAGGCCATCTATAATAAGCTTCACCAGATTTAAAATTAAACATAATTTTTAGCTGCATCTAGCCCGGAAAATAATTTTGGGGCTCCGAGATGCGCAAGACGCATAAGTGCCTTCTTGCTGCACTACCTGCAGCATGACCCTCATATTGTCAGAATTCGAAGTAATCATGACTACTGGGTTGCCACACTCTTAGATCCCCCAAACTTTTCGATCAACCTTTTCATTTTAATAAAGACCAAAAAAATGGTCATTTTTGAAATTATAAGCATTAGCAGGTTGTTAGAAACTGAAATCAAACAGTTTTCAACTCAAAACTTTATTCTAGGTGATGTTACATTTTCACATAGGACCCCTTGTTCGAAAGGAGCTTCTGAACTCTCTCGTCCATTGAATTTGTCAGGTTTTGGATGGTTTCTGCTTCAATTGTTTTGCATGAGGACAGAATACCCTCCCAGAGCTGTTGCTTAGATGTGAACTGCCTCCCGCCATCATAGACACTCCTTTTAATGATGCTCCAAAGGTTCTGAATGGGGTAGAGGTCAGGGGAGCATGGGGGTCACACCATAAGTTTGTCCCCTTTTATGCCCATATCAGCCAGAGATGCAGATGTTTTATGTGCAGCATGAGATGGTGCATTATCATGCAGAAAAATGATCTTGCTGTGAAATACACGGTTCTTCTTCTTGAACCATGGCAGGAAGTGCTGTTTGAGAAAATCCACATACATTATGGAGTTCATCTTTAGCGCCTTCAGGGATCCTAAAGGGGCCGACAATCTCTCTCCCCATGATTCCAGCCCAAAACATTACTCCACCTCCTCCTTGTTGGCGCTGTAGCCGTGTTTGCGTGGGGTGTCCATCAACCAGCCATCCTCCACTCCATTCATCTGGACCATCGAGCGCTGCACGGCACTCATCCGTGAACAAAACAGTTTTGAAATCAGTCTTCATGTAATGTTTGGCCCACTGGAGCCGTTTCTGCTTGTGTGAAGTGGATAGAGGAGGTCGACAGGATGGCGTATGCACAGCTGCAAACCTCTGAAGGACCCTGCATCTTGTTGTTCGGGGGACGTTGGAGGCACAAGCAGCTTCAAAAACTTGTCTGCTGCTATGACAAGGCTTTTTTGCCGCTGCTCTTTCAACCTGACGTAATTGCCTGTAGGAAAGAGTCCTCAATTTGCCCTTATCAGCACGCACACGTGTGTACTGTGAATCAGCTACATACTTCTTGATTGCCAAGACACTTCATCCTGATCATCGCACAATGTTGATTGTAGTCATGCCTTGACCTAAACACTCCACAATTTGTTGCTTCTCAGCAGCCGACACATCCTTTTTCTTTCCCATTTTGGCAGAAAATGTAGGCTGCTTAATAATGTGAGAGAGCCTTCTTAAGTAGTCTTGCCTTTATTGGACACACCTGCCAAACTAATTAGCACAGGTGTCTGCAATTGCTTACAGTGATATAAAGAGCCCTGACACACATCACCATCAATGAGTTTAACTGACAAACAAACAAATTCTTCCCTTATCACTCCTAAACACTTTTTGCATAATAATTTGGAACGCGGTGTACATGTGCTTTTCCACAAAACACCAGTGGTTCACGTAGTGAATCTTACAGTTCTAACTTGCCAACCGTGGTCTGTATGGAATTGTTCAATAAAGGGCCCAAAATTAAGATAACATAGATGGGAGAGGTCTCTATGAATAGGAATTCCTAAGTATTTGATACCCTGTGAGGGCCAGGCAAAGGGAAAGTTGGACTGGATGGAATCCTATATGGATTTGGGGAGGGAGACATCGAGGGCCTCAGACTTCGCTGCATTGATTTTAAACTTTTACCATGTAACAAAGTGATCTATTTCAGCCATAACAGCAGGGATGGATATATGTGATTGAGTGATATATACTAGGACATCATCAGCAAATAGAGAGCACTTGTACTCGGTGCCTCCCACCTCAATCCACCTAATATTGGGGTTATGGCGAATTGATGAGAGCAGGTGCTCCGTCACTAGGATGTATAAGAGAGGGGACAGAGGACATCCCTGCCTTGTCCCATTGGTGATTGTGAAAGGTGATGAAAATGTTCTGACGCACCCCCTGGGCCTTGGGACACCCGGAGCCGGACCCTTTTTGGTGGATGCTGGTGGTTGTAGTCTTCGTGGCGGCGATCCGGTTCCGTGGCTCAGGGCGGTCAAACCAGTGGCGGAACTATTTATGTGGTTTTGATGTTTAAATGTCCGACTACGCCACCCGTGGATTGCGGTCAGAGTGAACCGCCGCTACAGGGCAGACCGCTAAGGCTGGTGTTGTGGGTGCAGCAGAGCGTAGCATAACTCCCCACGGGAGGAGTATAGCCTCAGGGCAGTGTATGCGGAGGATGGGGGTGATGGTGCAGGGCAGCAGCAGTAACGACACGGAGTCAGTGATGCAGTTCAGGGCCTTTACTCACAGTTCTTATTATCCAGACCACGTCTGCAGGTAACGGCTGCCCACGTCGTACTGTGCTCACCAGGTGAGGGGCTCAGACAACTCCCAGATAACTTTGGAGCGCTTCACAGGACCCCCTTTGTGTGTCCTTTGTCTGGCCTTTCTTACCAACACTTCTGTCCGGCTGCCTCGGGCCTCC
Source organism: Phyllobates terribilis (assembly GCF_046119375.1). Taxonomy (NCBI): domain Eukaryota; kingdom Metazoa; phylum Chordata; class Amphibia; order Anura; family Dendrobatidae; genus Phyllobates; species Phyllobates terribilis. Next base: position 208,235,404 of record NW_027362769.1, on the reverse strand, counting down.
TCTTGGTAAACTTGGCGCCAGTTTCCCTGACCCTATGTGGTGCCTTCCTAGCGGGTGGAGCAAGGGGCTGCGCCACATAAAATGTCAGAGCCTCCGGTTTCTAGCTGAGGGTCGTTTCCTGCCTCCACTAGTTCGGGGACTGGTCTCCCCCTTTGGCCTGACCCCTCCACGCAGGTGGATTCGGGCGTGCGGTGGCGACTCGCCCGTCCGCACCCCTGGGATCCCTTCATTCCTCGTTCCTGGAGCCTTCTCCGCTCCTCTTCCTTCCTTCTCCCTCTTGCAGGCCTGGGCCTCTGTTACTAGGCCCGCCTCCGGAGCAGAGCTCATGCAGAGCCCCTGCTCCCTGCCACTTCTGCTCAGACTTCTCTGCACTGAAATAAGATGGTGCCCACCTTTTATACTCCCTTCTCAATGCACCCAGGAACTGCTTCCTCCCTGCTCTTGCACTGCAGGGTTCCCCTTCCTCAGTGTTCCCTCCCCCCACTCCAGCCAGGGACAGGGACTGTCGTGCCCATCTCAGGGGCATATTGGTCGCCCTGCCCCACGGCAATGTGGTGTAATGCATGCAGGTGTCGGGTCCTGATCCACACTCCATCCTTATCTGAGAGTGAGATATCACACCTCTGGGTGAGGTGCAATACGTCTGTAGCAACCGAGCCCTCGGTGCTACAGTTCCATTTATCTTCAGCCTAGGTGACGTATTGTGATACAGGGCCATGATTTTGGCTATAAAAGGGTCCCCTAGACCCCTACCCCAAGCTTTTTAAGAGAATCATATATGGCGTGCCAGGAGACTCTATGGAATGCTTTCTCAGCATCCAACGAGAGTATCTACTTACAAATTTTTAACTGCATCTAGCCCAGGAAATACTTTGTGCCTAGTAGCAGTGTCTGCTAGTCAGCGGATTATCCCGGCTGTTAAGCAAGCTACACCACCTGTAGTTTGGACACTTAATTTTTTCAAAGGAAATGCTTCGGGACCACGGGATACTTAGTGAAGAGCATCAGGAGGCACCCCAAGGCATAGGGGCTGGGACTGGCACTAGGATGCCTTGCGGTGGACAGCCGAGCTCGATCCTTATAAAAGCTTTTTAACTGCAGCAGCTTTAGTGGACGCTACTGGAGCTGGAATTACGCGGCTGCTGGCATGAGACTTGCCCTCCAATAGATCCTTGTAAATGGATTTAAAGTGTATTCATTCAAATTAGAGGGACAATTTAAATTAAAAAGCTTAGAGCTGCCTCCACCACAGGGGGTCTCTCTCGACCCACCAGCGGACAGGCACCAGTATTGGGAGAGGGGGGCTGGCCGTCAGGGTTCACCGCGGCTCTGGCACAAACCCGGCGACACGGAGGTGGCACGGGCAGGAGCGGACTGGCCGTCTCGGCTTCTCACTTTTTGGATTTTAGAAGGGCATGACATGCCTATATCTGTGTCTCCCCCTCCTTTTACTCCTCCACCTCTTTTCTTTTCGCATGACTATATGTACTTGTCACTTTTCCATGTGTTAGTTGTGTCTTCTGAGCAGTTTGTCAGCTTTTGGACACCTTTGAAGGTGTTTTCTATGTGTTTCTATGTGTTTTTGTTTGCCTGCCATTGGTTTTAACGGTGTTCGAAGGTGTTCGACGAACAGTTCGACGAACTGTTCGGCGAACACACGGGTGTTCGACGAACCGAACCGAACTCGAACACTACGGGGGTGGCTCAACACTAGTCATCTGCTTTAGCTTTTAATTTATCCATGGTGTCATATATAGTAGAAAAATCCTGAAACCAGAGAGAGAGAGAGAAAGCAAGCGATAAGGAGAAATCACCAAACGCAGAAAGAAGTACTTTACTATTTCATAGTATAATAAGAGTCTATGAATATTTCTGCACTGGCTACTACTCTTCCCACACTTTTTATACGGCTTAGCAAGAAAAATAATAGATTTACAGTGTGCATGACAATTCGGCTCTAAAATTACTGGTATTGTTATACTCCACTCTTGTATTAATACTACACATAGACGTTATTATTACCACAAATTTTATCATTTTTAAATTTCTATATAAGGTTAAGTGAAATATCAAGTGATCCCTTGAAAGCTCATTGTTTTGAACTATTTATTGCTACCGTATATATGTATTTTACTTTTTAAATCCAGTGTATGTCTTTTTCTCTGTAGTCTGTTTGTGCTTCACACAGTCATTGATCTCTATCAACATAGACATGCAGAAATTTACTGCTTTCCCTACTCACAGATTAGAGATAAGTGATAAATTTCCTAAAGGAGAGAAAATGTGGCGCTATCTAAGCGTAGTAAGATTTGATCAGTTGAAAGGGTGAGTATCTATAGGAAATTGCTTACCTGATGCGGTTGTGCAAACAGAGGCACAACTCCCGATTGACATATGGATGAATTTGCGAAAGACTGCCGCCGATCTGGCGAGGTGGGATTGAACCCTAATACAGGAGTATCCCACAACTTGGATGCCAAAATGGAGAACTAGGGAATGGCGCTGTCTTTTTTTTTATTTATTTATTTACTTCTTTTTTTTTAATGTAAGAAGAACAGATGTGTACTTTTATGTTGACGTGATACATTTTAGCTTTCAAGATAATGGGAAGTTAATTAGATTGACTTGTTTCTTACAAAAAAGGTTTGTTATTTTATATATAACATTTATATTTTTTTGTGCTTTTTTATATAAAAAAAAAACTGAGAACAATACAGGATTAATGTAACGGGTCTGGGAGGCGGAACCTCTGAGCTACTATACAAGGGGGCGGTCCTTGTAAGGGAGCGGGTGGCGACCAGGGAAGACGGGCAGGCAGTCACAGCAGGTGACCGGGACAGTCTCTGAGTGAACGGGCTGGAGGTCACGGCAAGTGACCGGGGTAGTCTCTGGATGAACGGGCAGGAGGTCACGGCAAGTGACCGGGGAAGTCTCTGGATGAACGGGCAGGAGGTCACGGCAAGTGACCGGGGCAGTCTCTGGATGAACGGGCAGGAGGTTACGGCAAGTGACCGGGGCAGTCTCTGGGTAAAGGGTAGGTACGACGTGTGATGGCAGAGCCTCCAGGTAGGCTAGCAGGCAGATGGTAGATGTGTGCTCCCAGGTGAGCAAGCGAGAGTCTCTGGAATGGCAGGTGGTCACAGCACGTGACGGCGGAGCCTCCAGGTAGGCTAGCAGGCAGGTAACAGGTGTGCGCTCCCAGGTGAGCGGGCAGGAGTCTCTGGAATGGCAGGTGGTCACAGCACGTGACGGCGGAGCCTCCAGGTAGGCTAGCAGGCAGGTAGCAGGTGTGCGCTCCCATGTGAGCGGGCAGGAGTCTCTGGAATGGCAGGTGGTCACAGCACGTGACGGCGGAGCCTCCAGGTAGGCTAGCAGGCAGGTAGCAGATGTGCGCTCCCAGGTGAGCGGGCAAGCTGGTCCATAGACAGACTGACAGGAGTTGGAGGGCAGACCGTCGGACCTCAGGCTAGCAGGCAGGTAGGAGAAGAGCCCTCCCAGGTGAGCGGGCAAGCTGGTCCTTAGACAGACTGACAGGAGTCGGTAGGCAGACCGTCGGACCTCAGGCTAGCAGGCAGGTAAGCGGAATATCAGGCAGGAATCAGACAGCAAACTGGCAGGAATCTGGCAGGTAACTGGCAACAGGACCTGAGGGCTGAAGCAGAGTAGTGAACAATGCAACAACATTGCTCGGGCACCTCCATTTTGGAGGAGGTGCCTTATATATGGTGAAGTCCTCCGGCCATTGGCCGGGGACTCCTTAGGACGGCGCGCGCGGCCCCTTCAAGAGGGAGGGAGCGCGCGCGCCCTAAGCGCAGTGGCCGGGAAGGAGCGCGCGCTCCCAGCAGAGCGGGAGGAGGACGCCGGGCTCGGAGCAGAGGGATGAGGGGAACAGCATCCCTGCCTAGCAGAGGGCAGGGACGCCGGCGCTACAGTACCCCCCCCTTTAGGCCCCCCCTTTTTTAGGCCAGAGAGAAATTTAGCTAGGATGAGAGAGGCATGGATGTTCTCCCGGGGCTCCCACGTTCTCTCTTCAGGACCAAACCCCTTCCAATCTACTAGAAAAAAGGTCTTCCCTCTTACCCTTTTGGTGGCCAGAATGTTCTCTACCTCAAATTTGTTTTCAGCGGAAACCGAAGCAGGAGGCGTACCTGTAGACTTGGAAAAAGAGTTAAGTACCACAGGTTTGAGGAGAGATACATGGAAGGAGTTAGGGACCGCAAGTTGGCCGGGAGTTTCAATTTATAGGCCACCGGGTTGATCTGACTGATGACCTCCAGAGGACCGATGAACCAAGGCCCTAACTTATAGGAAGGAATCTTGAGCCGGACATACTTGGACGAGAGCCAGACCTTATCCCCTGGACGGAATTGAGGAGGATCCAGACGTTTTTTGTCAGCATGTCTTTTCATACGCTCGGATGACAGAAGGATTGCGGATCGGGTACTCTCCCATATGGAGGAAAATTTGTTAACAAGAGATTCCGCAGCCGGATTGTCCACCGAGGTGGAGACGGGAAATGGGATCCGAGGATGCTGACCGAAGACAACAAAAAACGGGGATTTAGAGGAAGATTCCCTCTCGTGATTGTTGTAAGAAAATTCGGCCCATGGCAGGAGATCCACCCAGTCTGAATGGTGGGCATTAACGAAGTGCCGGAGGTAACTGGTCAGGTTCTGATTGATCCGCTCCACTTGACCATTAGACTGTGGGTGGTAAGCGGAGGAGAAGTCCAGGGTGACGTCTAGCAGTTTACAAGTGGCTCTCCAGAAGCGTGAGGTGAACTGTACCCCACGATCCGACACGATGTGGAGGGGCAGGCCATGAAGACGGAAGATGTGGCGGATAAAGTCTTTAGCCAGCTCGGGTGCAGACGGGAGGCCTGGCAGGGGAACGAAATGAGCCATCTTGGAAAAGCGGTCAGCGACCACCCAAATGACCGTACAACCGGCAGAGACGGGGAGATCAGTTATAAAGTCCATTGCTATATGTTGCCAGGGGGCAGCAGGTACTGGGAGCGGAAGGAGGCGACCGGCTGGCAGATGTCTCGGAACCTTGTTGCGGGCGCAGGACACACAGGCAGAAACAAAGTCTATTACGTCCTTGTGCAGGGTAGGCCACCAGTAGTGCCGGGTAATAAGCTGGATGGTCTTTTTCTGACTGGCGTGGCCAGCTAGTTTAGACAAGTGACCCCAGAGTAGGATCTTCTCCCGATCAGGTACTGATACGAACATCTTACCGGGAGGGAGACGATTTAGACTCACGGGAGCCACCTGCATTACTCTGGTGGGATCGATGATGTGTTTCGGTTCTTCCTCGAGATCAGACACCAGAAAGGATCGGGACAAGGCGTCCGCCTTGATGTTTTTGTCAGCCGGGCGAAAATGAAGAATAAAATCAAAGCGAGCAAAAAACAATAACCACCGAGCTTGGCGCGGGTTAAGTTTCTGGGCATGCTGGAGGTAAGCCAAGTTCTTGTGGTCAGTGTAAATTATTACCGGGTGAAGAGCCCCTTCGAGCAGGTAACGCCACTCCTCCAATGCCAGCTTGATGGCCAATAACTCTCGATCTCCAATGGAATAGTTGCGCTCAGAAGAGGAGAAGAGTTTGGAGAAGAAGCCACAAGTTACCATTCTCCCGGAAGATGATTTTTGGGTAAGTACCACTCCGGCTCCAGAGGAGGAGGCATCAACCTCCAGGAAGAACTTCTTGTTGCCATCTGGGCGATGCAGCACCGGGGCGGAAGAGAAGGCCTGTTTTAAGGAAAGAAAGGCCTCCTCTGCTTCGGGCGGCCACTCTCTGGGATTAGTGCCCTTACGGGTGAGCGCGGAAATTGGGGCAGTCCGGGAAGAGAAGTGCGGTATGAAGAGGCGGTAGTAGTTGGCGAAGCCCAAGAACCGCTGAATGGCCTTCAACCCCTCCGGTCGGGGCCATTTCTCGATGGCAGACAGTTTCTCTGGATCCATTCATAGGCCGGTCTGAGAAATAATGTAGCCCAAAAACGGAAGCGAGGTCTGCTCAAAGAGGCACTTCTCATATTTAGCGAAGAGGTGATTCTGCCTAAGCCTGAGCAGGACCTGACGAACGTCTCTCCGGTGAGTCTGGAGATCCGGAGAGAAGACCAAGATGTCGTCCAGGTACACCACTACGCAGGAGTAGAGAAGGTCCCGGAAGATGTCATTGACCAACTCTTGAAAGACGGCAGGAGCGTTACAGAGACCAAAGGGCATTACCAGATATTCATAGTGGCCGTCCCGGGTGTTGAATGCAGTCTTCCATTCATCCCCTTGACGGATACGGACCAGGTTGTACGCCCCACGGAGGTCCAGTTTGGTGAAGATTCTAGCCCCCCTCAGACGATCAAATAATTCTGGAATGAGCGGAAGGGGGTACTTATTCTTCACCGTGATCTGGTTAAGGCCTCTATAGTCTATACAGGGACGGAGAGAGCCGTCCTTCTTTTTTACGAAAAAGAAGCCTGCTCCCGCCGGGGAGGTAGATTTCCGGATGAATCCCCTGGCCAAATTCTCCTCAATATATTCGGACATCGACCGGGTCTCAGCAGCGGACAATGGGTAAATACGCCCACGGGGAGGCGTAGCACCGGGTAACAGGTCGATAGGACAGTCGTATGGTCTATGAGGGGGTAATGTCTCTGCCTCCTTTTTATTAAAGACATCAGCAAATGACCAATAGGGAATCGGAAGTCCAGGTAGATTAGTTGGGGTAGGAGAAGGACGGGCGAGATGAACAGGAACCAAACAAGTCTTATGACAGTCCTGTCCCCAGCGAAGGACTTCTCCGGTCTGCCAGTCAAGCACGGGTGCATGTCTCTGGAGCCAAGGTAGACCTAGTAAGAGGGCGTGAGAGAGTCCAGGCAGAACATGAAAAGAGATGCTCTCAGAATGCAGCATTCCCACCTGCAGAGTTACGGATTCGGTGATGAGTTGGATGGGATGTGGTAAGAGGCCCCCATCCACAGCAGCGACAGATAATGGTATAGCCAGAGGTTTGGTGGGAATACGGTATTTTTCTACCAGGGCCTGTGAAATAAGATTCCCGGCCGCTCCAGAGTCAAATTTGGCTAGTTCGAAAAAACGATTCTCCCCGCAGATAATTGAGACTGACAGCAGCAGAGATGGAGAGGATTTATTCTTGTCTAGGTCGACCTCTCTGAGCGAACCTAGACACAGGCGTTTCCCGACCTTTCCGGGCAGGTACGGATCCGGTGCTCCTTACTGCCACAGCAGAAGCAGCTCCCCTCGGCACGGCGTAAGTCCTGACGGGTCTTGACCATCTTGGTCTGGTCGACCTGCATAGGCTCAGGAGAGTGTACCTGGGGAGAAACGGAGGGAGTGACGGATTTCTGAAAAGTAGGAGCTAGACGTGGAAACCTCCTCTCACGAGTGACTTCTTTGACACGCTCCTGGAACCGTAGGTCAATCCGGGTGGCAAGAGTTATTAGGTCATCGAGAGTGGTAGGAATGTCTCGACCGGCAAGTTCATCTTTAATACGGCCGGACAGACCCTCCCAGAAGACAGATACCAGAGCGTCGTTATCCCAGGCCAGCTCCGAGGCAAGGGTACGGAACCGTATGGCATATTGGCCCACGGTGAGACTTCCCTGACGGAGGCGTAGCAGAGATGATGCGGATGAGGTCCTCCATCCAGGTTCGTCGAAGACTTTCCGGAAAGCCGTAAGAAAGGCAGGCAAGTCGGACACCAGGGGGTCTCCTCTCTCCCATAGAGGATTTAGCCAGGCCAGGGCCTCCCCGGTGAGATGGGACATGATGAAGGCAATTTTGGCCCGGTCGGAGTTAAACTGGTGGGACAGGAGTTCAAAGTGCAGGGTGCACTGATTTATAAAGCCCCGAGCCTGAGCGGAGTCGCCTCCGAAGCGAGGAGGTGCAGAAAGCCGGGGTCCGGGGTAGGATACCATAGTATTGGTGGGCAGCGGAGCTGCCGGATTGCGAGTCATGGCACTGGCGGTGGTTGCTGGTGGAGCAGTCAGAGTGTCCAGGCGAGAATTGACATTCCGCAGGTGACCCAGGATGGACTCCTGTTGGGACCTCTGACGGGACAGTTCATGACACAGGTCCGAGAGTGAGGGAGCTTGGGTGCCACCGGGTTCCATGGCCCGAGCAAACTGTAACGGGTCTGGGAGGCGGAACCTCTGAGCTACTATACAAGGGGCGGTCCTTGTAAGGGAGCGGGTGGCGACCAGGGAAGACGGGCAGGCAGTCACAGCAGGTGACCGGGACAGTCTCTGAGTGAACGGGCTGGAGGTCACGGCAAGTGACCGGGGCAGTCTCTGGATGAATGGGCAGGAGGTCACGGCAAGTGACCGGGGCAGTCTCTGGATGAACGGGCAGGAGGTCACGGCAAGTGACCGGGGCAGTCTCTGGATGAACGGGCAGGAGGTCACGGCAAGTGACCGGGGCAGTCTCTGGGTAAAGGGTAGGTACGACCTGTGATGGCAGAGCCTCCAGGTAGGCTAGCAGGCAGATGGTAGATGTGTGCTCCCAGGTGAGCAAGCGAGAGTCTCTGGAATGGTAGGTGGTCACAGCACGTGACGGCGGAGCCTCCAGGTAGGCTAGCAGGCAGGTAACAGGTGTGCGCTCCCAGGTGAGCGGGCAGGAGTCTCTGGAATGGTAGGTGGTCACAGCACGTGACGGCGGAGCCTCCAGGTAGGCTAGCAGGCAGGTAGCAGATGTGCGCTCCCAGGTGAGCGGGCAAGCTGGTCCATAGACACACTGACAGGAGTTGGAGGGCAGACCGTCGGACCTCAGGGTAGCAGGCAGGTAGCAGAAGAGCGCTCCCAGGTGAGCGGGCAAGCTGGTCCTTAGACAGACTGACAGGAGTCGGTAGGCAGACCGTCGGATCTCAGGCTAGCAGGCAGGTAAGCGGAATATCAGGCAAGAATCAGACAGCAAACTGGCAGGAATCTGGCAGGTAACTGGCAACGGGACCTGAGGGCTGAAGCAGAGTAGTGAACAATGCAACAACATTGCTCGGGCACCTCCATTTTGGAGGAGGTGCCTTATATATGGTGAAGTCCTCCGGCCATTGGCCGGGGACTCCTTAGGACTAGTGTTGAGCCACCCCCGTAGTGTTCGAGTTCGGTTCGGTTCGTCGAACACCCGTGTGTTCGCCGAACTGTTCGTCAAACTGTTCGTCGAACACCTTCGAACACCGTTAAAACCAATGGCAGGCAAACAAAAACACATAGAAACACATAGAAAACACCTTCAAAGGTGTTCAAAAGCTGACAAACTGCTCAGAAGACACAACTAACACATGGAAAAGTAACAAGTACATATAGTCATGCGAAAAGAAAAGAGGTGGAGGAGTAAAAGGAGGGGGAGACACAAATATAGGCATGCCATGCCCTTCTAAAATCCAAAAAGTGAGAAGCCGACACGTTCAGTCCGCTCCTGCCCGTGCCACCTCCGTGTCGCCGGGTTTGTGCCAGAGCCGCGGTGAACCCTGACGGCCAGCCCCCCTCTCCCAATACTGGTGCCTGTCCGCTGGTGGGTCGAGCGAGCCCCCCTGTGGTGGAGGCAGCTCTAAGCTTTTTAATTTAAATTGTCTCTCTAATTTGAATGAATACACTTTAAATCCATTTACAAGGATCTATTGGAGGGCAAGTCTCATGCCAGCAGCCGCGTAATTCCAGCTCCAGTAGCGTCCACTAAAGCTGCTGCAGTTAAAAAGCTTTTATAAGGATCGAGCTCGGCTGTCCACCGCAAGGCATCCTACTGCCAGTCCCAGCCCCTATGCCTTGGGGTGCCTCCTGATGCTCTTCACTGAGTATCCCGTGGTCCCGAAGCATTTCCTTTGAAAAAATTAAGTGTCCAAACTACAGGTGGTGTAGCTTGCTTAACAGCCGGGATAATCCGCTGACTAGCAGACACTGCTACTAGGCACAAAGTATTTCCTGGGCTAGATGCAGTTAAAAATTTGTAATTAGATACTCTCGTTGGATGCTGAGAAAGCATTCCATAGAGTCTCCTGGCACGCCATATATGATTCTCTTAAAAAGCTTGGGGTAGGGGTCTAGGGGACCCTTTTATAGCCAAAATCACGGCCCTGTATCACAATACGTCACCTAGGCTGAAGATAAATGGAACTGTAGCACCCTGAGGGCTCGGTTGCTACAGAGGTATTGCACCTCACCCAGAGGTGTGATATCTCACTCTCAGGTAAGGATGGAGTGTGGATCAGGACCCGACACCTGCATGCATTACACCACATTGCGTGGGGCAGGGCGACCAATATGCCTCTGAGATGGGCACGACAGTCCCTGTCCCTGGCTGGAGTGGGGGGAGGGAACACTGACGAAGGGGAACCCTGTAGTGCAGGAGCAGGGAGGAAGCAGTTCCTGGGTGCATTGAGAAGGGAGTATAAAAGGTGGGCACCATCTTAGTTCAGTGCAGAGAAGTCTGAGCAGAAGTGGCAGGGAGCAGGGGCTCTGCATGAGCTCTGCTCCGGAGGCGGGCCTAGTAACAGAGGCCCAGGCCTGGAAGAGGGAGAAGGAAGGAAGAGGAGCGGAGAAGGCTCCAGGAACGAGGAATGAAGGGATCCCAGGGGTGCGGACGGGCGAGTCGCCACCGCACGCCCGAATCCACCTGCGTGGAGGGGTCAGGCCAAAGGGGGAGACCGGTCCCCGAAACTAGTGGAGGCAGGAAACGACCCTCAGCTAGAAACCGGAGGCTCTGACATTTTATGTGGCGCAGCCCCTCGCTACACCCGCTAGGAAGGCACCACATAGGGTCAGGGAAACTGGCGCCAAGTTTACCAAAAGGAGGCCCGAAGCAGCCGGACAGAAGGGTTGGTAAGAAAGGCCAGACAAAGGACACACAAAGGGGGTCCTGTGAAGCGCTCCAAAGTTATCTGGGAGTTGTCTGAGCCCCTCACCTGGTGAGCACAGTACGACGTCGGCAGCCGTTACCTGCAGACGTGGTCTGGATAATAAGAACTGTGAGTAAAGGCCCTGGACTGCATCACTGACTCCGTGTCGTTACTGCTGCTGCCCTGCACCATCACCCCCATCCTCCGCATACACTGCCCTGAGGCTATACTCCTCCCGTGGGGAGTTATGCTACGCTCTGCTGCACCCATAACACCAGCCTCAGCGGTCTGCCCTGCAGCGGCGGTTCACTCTGACCGCAATCCACAGGTGGCGTAGTCGGACATTTAAACATCAAAACCACATAAATAGTTCCGCCACTTTTTTGACCACCCTGAGCCACAGAACCGGGTCGCCGCCACGAAGACTACAACCACCAGCATCCACCAAAAAGGGTCCGGCTCCGGGTGTCCCAAGGCCCAGGGGGTGCATCAGAACATTTTCATCACCTTTCACAATCACCAATGGGACAAGGCAGGGATGTCCTCTGTCCCCTCTCTTATACATCCTAGTGACGGAGCACCTGCTCTCATCAATTCGCCATAACCCCAATATTAGGTGGATTGAGGTGGGAGGCACCGAGTACAAGTGCTCTCTATTTGCTGATGATGTCCTAGTATATATCACTCAATCACATATATCCATCCATGCTGTTATGGCTGAAATAGATCACTTTGTTACATGGTCAAATTTTAAAATCAATGCAGCGAAGTCTGAGGCCCTCGATGTCTCCCTCCCCAAATCCATATAGGATTCCATCCAGTCCAACTTTCCCTTTGGTGGCCCTCACAGGGTATCAAATACTTAGGAATTCCTATTCATAGAGACCTCTCCCATCTATCTTATCTTAATTTTGGGCCCTTTATTGAACAACTCCATACAGACCACGGTTGGCAAGTTAGAACTGTAAGATTCACTACGTGAACCACTGGTGTTTTGTGGAAAAGCACATGTACACTGTGTTACAAATTATTATGCAAAAAGTGTTTAGGAGTGATAAGGGAAGAATTTGTTTGTTTGTCAGTTAAACTCATTGATGGTGATGTGTGTCAGGGCTCTTTATATCACTGTAAGCAATTGCAGACACCTGTGCTAATTAGTTTGGCAGGTGTGTCCAATGAAAGGCAAGACTACTTAAGAAGGCTGTCTCACATTATTAAGCTGCCTACATTTTCTGCCAAAATGGGAAAGAAAAAGGATGTGTCGGCTGCTGAGAAGCAACAAATTGTGGAGTGTTTAGGTCAAGGCATGACTACAATCAACATTGTGCGATGATCAGGATGAAGTGTCTTGGCAATCAAGAAGTATGTAGCTGATTCACAGTACACATGTGTGCGTGCTGATAAGGGCAAATTGAGGACTCTTTCCTACAGGCAATTACGTCAGGTTAAAAGAGCAGCGGCAAAAAAGCCTTGTCATAGCAGCAGACAAGTTTTTGAAGCTGCTGGTGCCTCCAACGTCCCCCGAACAACAAGATGCAGGGTCCTTCAGAGGTTTGCAGCTGTGCATACGCCATCCTGTCGACCTCCTCTATCCACTTCACACAAGCAGAAATGGCTCCAGTGGGCTAAACATTACATGAAGACTGATTTGAAAACTGTTTTGTTCACGGATGAGTGCCGTGCAGCGCTCGATGGTCCAGATGGATGGAGTGGAGGATGGCTGGTTGATGGACACCCCACGCAAACACGGCTACAGCGCCAACAAGGAGGAGGTGGAGTAATGTTTTGGGCTGGAATCATGGGGAGAGAGATTGTCGGCCCCTTTAGGATCCCTGAAGGCGCTAAAGATGAACTCCATAATGTATGTGGATTTTCTCAAACAGCACTTCCTGCCATGGTTCAAGAAGAAGAACCGTGTATTTCACAGCAAGATCATTTTTTTGCATGATAATGCACCATCTCATGCTGCACATAAAACATCTGCATCTCTGGCTGATATGGGCATAAAAGGGGACAAACTTATGGTGTGACCCCCATGCTCCCCTGACCTCTACCCCATTCAGAACCTCTGGAGCATCATCAAAAGGAGTGTCTATGATGGCGGGAGGCAGCTCACATCTAAGCAACACCTCTGGGAGGGTATTCTGTCCTCATGCAAAACAATTGAAGCAGAAACCATCCAAAACCTGACAAATTCAATGGACGAGAGAGTTCAGAAGCTCCTTTCGAACAAGGGGTCGTATGTGAAAATGTAACATCACCTAGAATAAAGTTTTGAGTTGAAAACTGTTTGATTTCAGTTTCTAATAACCTGCTAATGCTTATAATTTCAAAAATGACCATTTTTTTGGTCTTTATTAAAATGAAAAGGTTGATCGAAAAGTTTGGGGGATCTAAGTGTGTGGCAACCCAGTAGTCATGATTACTTCGAATTCTGACAATATGAGGGTCATGTTGCAGGTAGTGCAGCAAGAAGGCACTTATGTGTAGAGATGAGCGTTGTTCTACTCGAACTGTTCGCCAATCTCAAATTCGAGCTGTTTTGGGCGGTGTTCGAGCCGGTCGGCGAACACGAACAATTTGAGAAAAATTCGGCTGTTCGAGGTTATGTTCGATAACTGTTCGTGCACCAAAATCATAACTGGATTTTTTCTCAGTAATGATGAAAATTAATGTTAATACGCAGTTTGAGTGTACAGCGGGGCGGGGGGAGGGGCAGGGGATGGATCTCTGCAGGAACAATGAAGATCTCCATTTTTTTTTCTCTTTCCCGCATTTGCAGTGGGGAGGTGCAATCTGTCAGCCTATCAGCAGCGCACACACGGAGCGAAGTGCTTTTTTTCACACAAGCAAGGGCATGTGTGATTGACAGTGTATGTCACATGTCCTTGCCCTATAAGACCAAGCCATTTTCCCCGTCGCCACCATTTTCTCACTGCTGCAGCTGCGTGTTAGACGGCACCGCTGTTGCTGTGTGCGCTATACCTTGTTAATTTCAAGCCAATTTTCGCACAAATATACAGATAGCTTGGGAGTAGGGAATAGTTGTGATTGCAGTCCTTTTAAGGACTAGGTTACAGCATTTCCTACGACTTTTATCAGGCAGGTCTGTGCTCTTAAATAGATAGATTGTGGGAGTAAAGACTAATTGTAATTGGAGTCCTTTTCAGGACTAGGTTACATCAGTTCCTATCAGTTTTTGCCAGGCAGGTCTGTGCCAGTGCTGTGCAAGTTTTTTTAACAGCATTTGGCTGAATCTAGCAAAGCTAATCCTTTTTGGCCTATTGCAGAGTGTGTTAGTCAGTGGAGTAGCCTATCTGTGTTGCAAGATATACCACCTGTGTATAGAATACCAATTTTTTTACTGCACCTAGTGAAGTAAAATCTTTTGGGCATAGCATCATTCTATTAGTCCATCTATACTGACCTCCATCAGGTTGCAAACTGAATATAATTTTTTTCTGCATCTAGCTCTGAAAAAATATTTGGGCTTCTAGCAGTGTGTGGGACTTGGTCTATTAGTCCATCTATACTGACCTCCATCAGGTTGCAAATTAAAAATATTTTTTTTCTTCATTTAGCTCTGAAAAAATATTTGGGCTTCTAGCAGTGTGTGGGACTTGTTCTATTAGTCCTTCTATACTGACCTACAGCAGGTTGCAAATTGAATATAATTTTTTTCTGCATCTAGCTCTGAAAAAATATTTGGGCTTCTAGCGGTGTGTGGGACTTGGTCTATTAGTCCATCTATACTGACCTCCATCAGGTTGCAAATTAAAAATATTTTTTTTCTGCATCTAGCTCTGAAAAAATATTTGGGCTTCTAGCAGTGTGTGGGACTTGGTCTATTAGTCCATCTATACTGACCTCCATCAGGTTGCAAATTAAAAATAATTTTTTTCTTCATTTATCTCTGAAAAAATATTTGGGCTTCTAGCAGCGTGTGGGACTTGTTCTATTAGTCCATCTATACTGACCTCCATCAGGTTGCAAATTAAAAATAATTTTTTTCTGCATCTAGCTCTAAAAAAATATTTGGGCTTCTAGCAGTGTGTGGGACTTGGTCTATTAGTCCATCTATACTGACCTCCATCAGGTTGCAAATTAAAAATAATTTTTTTCTGCATCTAGCTCTGAAAAAATATTTGGGCTTCTAGCAGTGTGTGGGACTTGGTCTATTAGTCCATCTATACTGACCTCCATCAGGTTGCAAATTGAATAAAAAAATTTTCTGCATCTAGCTCTGAAAAAATATTTGGGCTTCTAGCGGTGTGTGGGACTTGGTCTATTAGTCCATCTATACTGACCTCCATCAGGTTGCAAATTAAAAATAATTTTTTTCTGCATCTAGCTCTGAAAAAATATTTGGGCTTCTAGCAGTGTGTGGGACTTGGTCTATTAGTCCATCTATACTGACCTCCATCAGGTTGCAAATTAAAAATAATTTTTTTCTTCATTTAGCTCTGAAAAAATATTTGGGCTTCTAGCAGTGTGTGGGACTTGTTCTATTAGTCCTTCTATACTGACGTCCAGCAGGTTGCAAATTGAATATAATTTTTTTCTGCATCTAGCTCTGAAAAAATATTTGGGCTTCTAGCGGTGTGTGGGACTTGGTCTATTAGTCCATCTATACTGACCTCCATCAGGTTGCAAATTAAAAATAATTTTTTTCTGCATCTAGCTCTGAAAAAATATTTGGGCTTCTAGCAGTGTGTGGGACTTGGTCTATTAGTCCATCTATACTGACCTCCATCAGGTTGCAAATTAAAAATAATTTTTTTCTGCATCTAGCTCTGAAGAAATATTTGGGCTTCTAGCAGTGTGTGGGACTTGGTCTATTAGTCCATCTATACTGACCTCCATCAGGTTGCAAATTGAATAAAAAAATTTTCTGCATCTAGCTCTGAAAAAATATTTGGGCTTCTAGCGGTGTGTGGGACTTGGTCTATTAGTCCATCTATACTGACCTCCATCAGGTTGCAAATTAAAAATAATTTTTTTCTGCATCTAACCCAGCCAATAGTTTTGGCCTAATACCACAGTTTGGCCACTCAGCTCTGCTCGGTTACCATCCATTGTTTTTTTGTGCAAACAACTCCAGAGTTGTGAATTAGTTAACCACCAAAATAAGTGGAAAAAGGCCTGCTGCTGGTGGAAAGGGGAATAGGCGTGTTGGGAAGGGGAAAAAAGGTTGTGTCCATGGGGTAGGTGCAGAAGAAAGACCATCTTCCAGCCAAACTAAAATGTCTACTTCTTTTAGCGGACAATGTGATAAGATCCCTTTCTTACGGCCACGCCAATCGCTACAAATTCCAGATGAGGCACAAAAACAGCAGGTGCTTCAACGGATATCAAGTGCTCCTTTAAGTGGGCTCTCCTCCACATCAACTTCAACATCACAAATACTCCAGTCCTCAAAGGTGTCACCCAAATCGCACTTGCTTCCTCACAGCTCCCAAATCTCCAGCTGCCCGTCTGAGTATGAGGTAGAACAGATGGTTGAGTCTGCAGAGCTGTTTACTCATACTATAGCCTGGGAATCAGAGGTCGACTCCAGCGCTTCTGTGAATCCAGACGAGGAAATGATCTGCACTGATGCCTAGAATCTTTATGAGTCGGATCCAGGACCAGACGCAGAAGGTTCTGACCATAATGTAGACCCTCATTCCCAAACTGTAACTCCTGTTGGTGGAGACAATGAGGAAGACGATGATAAGACTCAAATACCTGATTGGAGCGACAACTTTAGTTTTTTGTCAGGGCAGGAACAGGTTGGCTCTGAGGACGACGGGTGTGATAACGCACAGGGTGATGATGATGAGGTCGGAGATCCCACTTACTGTCAACCCACAGTCAGCCAAGAGATGAGGTCAGCAGAGGAGGTGGAGGAAGATGCTAGTGACGACGAGGTCAGGTTGCGCCTTCCTGGACAGAGACGTAGTACTGGAAGCACGTCAACAACTGCATCCTCAAACACAACTCTGCCTCTCACCACAAGTCGTGGTGGCTCTTCAGGTCGCATGGGTGCTAAGCCTTGCATAGCCTGGGCATTTTTTCAGATCAATAAAGATGACCCAACTCGTGTTATCTGTAACATTTGTCAGCAAAAGCTAAGTAGAGGCCAAAAAATACATAGTTTGAGTACTTCATGCATGAACCGGCACATGGACATGAAGCATAAGTTGCAGTGGGAAGCTCAGTGTGCTACAATGCGGTCTAGCCGGCCGGGCCAACCACCGTCTGCCATATCTTGTGCATCCGCGGCCTCTTCATCCTCTGTGACTGGGGGGACAGCAGTCACACCTGTTTTGGGGCGCAGACCTGCCACCTCTTTACCCGCAACAGCCAGCGTGATTGGCAGGTCATCATTTTCTTTGGAGGTGGTAACACCAGCTGGTCTTGAGCGCTGTCCGACATCGATAGCACCACCTTTGGATCAAGGCAACCTAACATGTCCGCCTGCATCTTCCTCACAGACCGGCAGTTTGCCGGGGACACCCTTATCAACCCCGTCTAAGCACAATAGCCAGCCCTCGGTCCCTCAGATGTGGACAAGTAAAAGACCATTTCCTCCTAGCCATGAGAAAGCTAAGAGGTTGAATTTCACCATCTGCAAGCTCTTGGCTACAGAAATGCTGCCTTTCCGCCTGGTGGACACAGAGGATTTTCGAGACCTTATGTCCGTCGCAGTGCCCCAGTACCAGATGCCCAGTCGGCACTACTTCTCAAAGAAAGGTGTGCCTGCGCTCCACCAGCATGTCGCACACAACATCACCGCTTCTTTGAGAAACTCTGTGTGTGACAGGGTGCATTTCACCACAGACACTTGGACGAGTAGGCATGGACAGGGGCGTTACATGTCGCTGACTGGGCACTGGGTAACTATGGTGACAGCAGGACAAGGGGCTGCTGTCCAAGTCTTGCCGTCCCCACGAGTTGTGCGTCAATCCTCTTTATGTCATTTTTCCTCCACTGCTTCTGCCTCCTCAACCTCCTCTCGGTCTTCCACCTGCACCCAAAGCCTGTCTGGTCATGCCACAAGCTTTCTAACTGCGCAGAAGGGATCCTGCACACCTCCTTACTATGCTGGCAGTAGGGCTCAACGTCATCAGGCGGTTTTTACATTGAAATGTCTGGGAAATGTGAGTCACACAGCTGAGGAGTTGTGGTCAGCTCTGGAGAACCAATTTCATGAATGGTTGTCTCCACTGGACCTGAAACCAGGGAAGGCCGTGTGCGACAATGCTGCAAACCTGGGTGCGGCCCTTCGCCGGGGCAATGTCACACACGTGCCTTGTATGGCTCACGTGTTGAACCTGGTTGTCCAGCAATTTTTAGCCCACTATCCCAGACTAGATGGCCTTCTGCAGAGGGCACGGTCGCTGTGTGCTCACTTCCGCCGTTCGCATCCCGCAGCTCAGCGACTTACATCTCTACAGAAGTCGTTGGGCCTGCCACTTCACCGGCTAAAATGCGATGTGCCTACCCGGTGGAATTCAACTCTGCACATGTTGCAGCGACTGTGGCAGCACCGACAAGCCCTGGTGCAATACGTTCTGACGTATAGCCTGGGCCAACGAGATTCAGAGGTGGGGCAAATCACGCTGGAGGAGTGGTCTCAGATCAGGGACCTATGCACCCTTCTGCACAGTTTTGAAATGGCGACGAAGATGTTTAGTGCTGACGATGCCATTATCAGCATGACTATTCCGGTGATTTACATGCTGGAGCACATGTTAAACAGAATTCGGAGTCAGGTGGTGGCACAAGAGGAGGTGGAGGAAGTAGAGGAGGAGGAGTTGTATGCGGAAGGGCTAACATCTGCAAGGTCCAGACGGTCGGCAGCACCGAGGCGGCAGGCATGTGAGGGTGGGGGAGATGATTTTACCAGGGCGCATGGTAGCAGCCAAACTAGTGAGGAAGGTGCAGGAGCCCAGGAAGAAGTGGAGGACGAACTGATGGAAGACTCATCAGATGAGGGAGACCTTGATCACATTTCTGTTGTGCGAGGTTGGGGGGAGAGGACAGAGGAAGGAAGCATGATTGCTACCTCGCCACCAACACAACAGGGACTTGGTGCTCCTGGATGCGCAACACACATGAGTGCCTTCTTGCTGCACTACCTGCAACATGACCCTCGAATTGTGAGAATTAGAAATAATCCTGACTACTGGGTTGCCACACTGTTAGATCCCCGGTACAAAAGTAAATTTGCAGAAATTATTCCTGCCATAGAAAGGGATGCACGCATGCAGGAGTATCAGCAGAGACTGTTGCGGAATCTTACATGTGCTTTTCCACAAAATACCAGTGGTGCACGTAGTGAATCTCACAGTTCCAACTTGCCAACCGTGGGACCGTCAAGTGTTCAGCACTCAAACCGTAACAGAACCACAGTATCTGCTGGTAACATCAATTTTGCGGAATCATTTCACCACTTTTTTAGCCCATCCTTTGCAAGGCCACAGGAGACAAGAAGTCTGACACATAGTCAACGCCTAGAGACGATGGTACAGGAGTATCTCCAAGTAAACATTGAAGCCACGACTGTGTCACTGGACCCTTGCTCTTTTTGGGCTTCCAATCTGGATAAATGGCCGGAGCTAGCCACTTACGCCTTGGAGATCTTGTCATGCCCCGCAGCCAGCGTTCTGTCTGAACGTGTGTTCAGCGCTGCTGGTGGTGTGCTGACAGATAAGCGCACGCGGCTCTCCACTGATAATGTAGACAGACTCACGTTCATAAAGATGAACAAATCATGGATCCGAAACGACTTTTCTACCCCTGTGTCATCCTGGGGAGAGTAAAAGCTTGATGATTGGTTAAAATCACCCTACCAACCGTTTTAAGCTTTCAAATTACTAATCATGTTTATCTGTATCTTGACTGGAAAATAATTTGGGCTTTGTAGCAGTGTGCAGCACTGATCCTATTAGGCCATCTATAATAAGCTTCACCAGATTTAAAATTAAAAATAATTTTTAGCTGCATCTAGCCCGGAAAATAATTTTGGGGCTCCGAGATGCGCAAGACACATAAGTGCCTTCTTGCTGCACTACCTGCAGCATGACCCTCATATTGTCAGAATTCGAAGTAATCATGACTACTGGGTTGCCACACTCTTAGATCCCCCAAACTTTTCGATCAACCTTTTCATTTTAATAAAGACCAAAAAAATGGTCATTTTTGAAATTATAAGCATTAGCAGGTTGTTAGAAACTGAAATCAAACAGTTTTCAACTCAAAACTTTATTCTAGGTGATGTTACATTTTCACATAGGACCCCTTGTTCGAAAGGAGCTTCTGAACTCTCTCGTCCATTGAATTTGTCAGGTTTTGGATGGTTTCTGCTTCAATTGTTTTGCATGAGGACAGAATACCCTCCCAGAGCTGTTGCTTAGATGTGAACTGCCTCCCGCCATCATAGACACTCCTTTTAATGATGCTCCAAAGGTTCTGAATGGGGTAGAGGTCAGGGGAGCATGGGGGTCACACCATAAGTTTGTCCCCTTTTATGCCCATATCAGCCAGAGATGCAGATGTTTTATGTGCAGCATGAGATGGTGCATTATCATGCAGAAAAATGATCTTGCTGTGAAATACACGGTTCTTCTTCTTGAACCATGGCAGGAAGTGCTGTTTGAGAAAATCCACATACATTATGGAGTTCATCTTTAGCGCCTTCAGGGATCCTAAAGGGGCCGACAATCTCTCTCCCCATGATTCCAGCCCAAAACATTACTCCACCTCCTCCTTGTTGGCGCTGTAGCCGTGTTTGCGTGGGGTGTCCATCAACCAGCCATCCTCCACTCCATTCATCTGGACCATCGAGCGCTGCACGGCACTCATCCGTGAACAAAACAGTTTTGAAATCAGTCTTCATGTAATGTTTGGCCCACTGGAGCCGTTTCTGCTTGTGTGAAGTGGATAGAGGAGGTCGACAGGATGGCGTATGCACAGCTGCAAACCTCTGAAGGACCCTGCATCTTGTTGTTCGGGGGACGTTGGAGGCACAAGCAGCTTCAAAAACTTGTCTGCTGCTATGACAAGGCTTTTTTGCCGCTGCTGTTTCAACCTGACGTAATTGCCTGTAGGAAAGAGTCCTCAATTTGCCCTTATCAGCACGCACACGTGTGTACTGTGAATCAGCTACATACTTCTTGATTGCCAAGACACTTCATCCTGATCATCGCACAATGTTGATTGTAGTCATGCCTTGACCTAAACACTCCACAATTTGTTGCTTCTCAGCAGCCGACACATCCTTTTTCTTTCCCATTTTGGCAGAAAATGTAGGCTGCTTAATAATGTGAGAGAGCCTTCTTAAGTAGTCTTGCCTTTCATTGGACACACCTGCCAAACTAATTAGCACATGTGTCTGCAATTGCTTACAGTGATATAAAGAGCCCTGACACACATCACCATCAATGAGTTTAACTGACAAACAAACAAATTCTTCCCTTATCACTCCGAAACACTTTTTGCATAATAATTTGGAACGCGGTGTACATGTGCTTTTCCACAAAACACCAGTGGTTCACGTAGTGAATCTTACAGTTCTAACTTGCCAACCGTGGTCTGTATGGAATTGTTCAATAAAGGGCCCAAAATTAAGATAACATAGATGGGAGAGGTCTCTATGAATAGGAATTCCTAAGTATTTGATACCCTGTGAGGGCCAGGCAAAGGGAAAGTTGGACTGGATGGAATCCTATATGGATTTAGGGAGGGAGACATCGAGGGCCTCAGACTTCGCTGCATTGATTTTAAAATTTTACCATGTAACAAAGTGATCTATTTCAGCCATAACAGCAGGGATGGATATATGTGATTGAGTGATATATACTAGGACATCATCAGCAAATAGAGAGCACTTGTACTCGGTGCCTCCCACCTCAATCCACCTAATATTGGGGTTATGGCGAATTGATGAGAGCAGGTGCTCCGTCACTAGGATGTATAAGAGAGGGGACAGAGGACATCCCTGCCTTGTCCCATTGGTGATTGTGAAAGGTGATGAAAATGTTCTGACGCACCCCCTGGGCCTTGGGACACCCGGAGCCGGACCCTTTTTGGTGGATGCTGGTGGTTGTAGTCTTCGTGGCGGCGATCCGGTTCCGTGGCTCAGGGCGGTCAAACCAGTGGCGGAACTATTTATGTGGTTTTGATGTTTAAATGTCCGACTACGCCACCCGTGGATTGCGGTCAGAGTGAACCGCCGCTACAGGGCAGACCGCTAAGGCTGGTGTTGTGGGTGCAGCAGAGCATAGCATAACTCCCCACGGGAGGAGTATAGCCTCAGGGCAGTGTATGCGGAGGATGGGGGTGATGGTGCAGGGCAGCAGCAGTAACGACGCGGAGTCAGTGATGCAGTTCAGGGCCTTTACTCACAGTTCTTATTATCCAGACCACGTCTGCAGGTAACGGCTGCCCACGTCGTACTGTGCTCACCAGGTGAGGGGCTCAGACAACTCCCAGATAACTTTGGAGCGCTTCACAGGACCCCCTTTGTGTGTCCTTTGTCTGGCCTTTCTTACCAACACTTCTGTCCGGCTGCCTCGGGCCTCCTCTTGGTAAACTTGGCGCCAGTTTCCCTGACCCTATGTGGTGCCTTCCTAGCGGGTGGAGCAAGGGGCTGCGCCACATAAAATGTCAGAGCCTCCGGTTTCTAGCTGAGGGTCGTTTCCTGCCTCCACTAGTTCGGGGACCGGTCTCCCCCTTTGGCCTGACCCCTCCACGCAGGTGGATTCGGGCGTGCGGTGGCGACTCGCCCGTCCGCACCCCTGGGATCCCTTCATTCCTCGTTCCTGGAGCCTTCTCCGCTCCTCTTCCTTCCTTCTCCCTCTTGCAGGCCTGTGCCTCTGTTACTAGGCCCGCCTCCGGAGCAGAGCTCATGCAGAGCCCCTGCTCCCTGCCACTTCTGCTCAGACTTCTCTGCACTGAACTAAGATGGTGCCCACCTTTTATACTCCCTTCTCAATGCACCCAGGAACTGCTTCCTCCCTGCTCCTGCACTGCAGGGTTCCCCTTCCTCAGTGTTCCCTCCCCCCACTCCAGCCAGGGACAGGGACTGTCGTGCCCATCTCAGGGGCATATTGGTCACCCTGCCCCACGGCAATGTGGTGTAATGCATGCAGGTGTCGGGTCCTGATCCACACTCCATCCTTATCTGAGAGTGAGATATCACACCTCTGGGTGAGGTGCAATACGTCTGTAGCAACCGAGCCCTCGGTGCTACAGTTCCATTTATCTTCAGCCTAGGTGACGTATTGTGATACAGGGCCGTGATTTTGGCTATAAAAGGGTCCCCTAGACCCCTACCCCAAGCTTTTTAAGAGAATCATATATGGCGTGCCAGGAGACTCTATGGAATGCTTTCTCAGCATCCAACGAGAGTATCTACTTACAAATTTTTAACTGCATCTAGCCCAGGAAATACTTTGTGCCTAGTAGCAGTGTCTGCTAGTCAGCGGATTATCCCGGCTGTTAAGCAAGCTACACCACCTGTAGTTTGGACACTTAATTTTTTCAAAGGAAATGCTTCGGGACCACGGGATACTCAGTGAAGAGCATCAGGAGGCACCCCAAGGCATAGGGGCTGGGACTGGCACTAGGATGCCTTGCGGTGGACAGCCGAGCTCGATCCTTATAAAAGCTTTTTAACTGCAGCAGCTTTAGTGGACGCTACTGGAGCTGGAATTACGCGGCTGCTGGCATGAGACTTGCCCTCCAATAGATCCTTGTAAATGGATTTAAAGTGTATTCATTCAAATTAGAGGGACAATTTAAATTAAAAAGCTTAGAGCTGCCTCCACCACATGGGGGCTCTCTCGACCCACCAGCGGACAGGCACCAGTATTGGGAGAGGGGGGCTGGCCGTCAGGGTTCACCGCGGCTCTGGCACAAACCCGGCGACACGGAGGTGGCACGGGCAGGAGCGGACTGGCCGTCTCGGCTTCTCACTTTTTGGATTTTAGAAGGGCATGACATGCCTATATCTGTGTCTCCCCCTCCTTTTACTCCTCCACCTCTTTTCTTTTCGCATGACTATATGTACTTGTCACTTTTCCATGTGTTAGTTGTGTCTTCTGAGCAGTTTGTCAGCTTTTGGACACCTTTGAAGGTGTTTTCTATGTGTTTCTATGTGTTTTTGTTTGCCTGCCATTGGTTTTAACGGTGTTCGAAGGTGTTCGACGAACAGTTCGACGAACAGTTCGGCGAACACACGGGTGTTCGACGAACCGAACCGAACTCGAACACTACGGGGGTGGCTCAACACTACTTATGTGTCTTGCGCATCTCGGAGCCCCAAAATTATTTTCCGGGCTAGATGCAGCTAAAAATTATTATTAATTTTAAATATGGTGGAGCTTAGTATAGATGGCCTAATAGGATCAGTGCTGCACACTGCTACAAAGCCCAAATTATTTTCCAGCCAAGATACAGATAAACTGATTAGTAATTTTAAATCTGGTGGAGCTTATTATAGATGGCCTAATAGAATCAGTGCTGCACACTGCTAGAAAGCCCAAATTATTTTCCAGCCAAGATACAGATAAACATGATTAGTAATTTGAAAGCTTAAAACGGTTGGTAGGGTGATTTTAACCAATCATCAAGCTTTTACTCTCCCCAGGATGACACAGGGGTAGAAAAGTCGTTTCGGATCCATGATTTGTTCATCTTTATGAACGTGAGTCTGTCTACATTATCAGTGGAGAGCCGCGTGCGCTTATCTGTCAGCACAACATCAGCAGCGCTGAACACACGTTCAGACAGAACGCTGGCTGCGGGGCATGACAAGATCTCCAAGGCGTAAGTGGCTAGCTCCGGCCATTTATCCAGATTGGAAGCCCAAAAAGAGCAAGGGTCCAGTGACACAGTCATGGCTTCAATGTTTACTTGGAGATACTCCTGTACCATCGTCTCTAGGCGTTGACTATGTGTCAGACTTCTTGTCTCCTGTGGCCTTGCAAAGGATGGGCTAAAAAAGTGGTGAAATGATTCCGCAAAATTGATGTTACCAGCAGATACTGTGGTTCTGTTACGGTTTGAGTGCTGAACACTTGACGGTCCCACGGTTGGCAAGTTGGAACTGTGAGATTCACTACGTGCACCACTGGTATTTTGTGGAAAAGCACATGTAAGATTCTGCAACAGTCTCTGCTGATACTCCTGCATGCGTGCATCCCTTTCTATGGCAGGAATAATTTCGGCAAATTTACTTTTGTACCGGGGATCTAACAGTGTGGCAACCCAGTAGTCAGGATTATTTCTAATTCTCACAATTCGAGGGTCATGTTGCAGGTAGTGCAGCAAGAAGGCACTCATGTGTGTTGCGCATCCAGGAGCACCAAGTCCCTGTTGTGTTGGTGGCGAGGTAACAATCATGCTTCCTTCCTCTGTCCTCTCCCCCCAACCTCGCACAACAGAAATGTGATCAAGGTCTCCCTCATCTGATGAGTCTTCCATCAGTTCGTCCTCCACTTCTTCCTGGGCTCCTGCACCTTCCTCACTAGTTTGGCTGCTACCATGCGCCCTGGTAAAACCATCTCCCCCACCCTCACATGCCTGCCGCCTTGGTGCTGCCGACCGTCTGGACCTTGCAGATGTTAGCCCTTCCGCATACAACTCCTCCTCTTCTACTTCCTCCACCTCCTCTTGTGCCACCACCTGACTCCGAATTCTGTTTAACATGTGCTCCAGCATGTAAATCACCGGAATAGTCATGCTGATAATGGCATCGTCAGCACTAAACATCTTCGTCGCCATTTCAAAACTGTGCAGAAGGGTGCATAGGTCCCTGATCTGAGACCACTCCTCCAGCATGATTTGCCCCACCTCCGGATCTCGTTGGCCCAGGCTATACGTCAGAACGTATTGCACCAGGGCTTGTCGGTGCTGCCACAGTTGCTGCAACATGTGCAGAGTTGAATTCCACCGGGTAGGCACATCGCATTTTAGCCGGTGAAGTGGCAGGCCCAACGACTTCTGTAGAGATGTAAGTCGCTGAGCTGCGGGATGCGAACGGCGGAAGTGAGCACACAGCGACCGTGCCCTCTGCAGAAGGCCATCTAGTCTGGGATAGTGGGCTAAAAATTGCTGGACAACCAGGTTCAACACGTGAGCCATACAAGGCTCGTGTGTGACATTGCCCCGGTGAAGGGCCGCACCCAGGTTTGCAGCATTGTCGCACACGGCCTTCCCTGGTTTCAGGTCCAGTGGAGACAACCATTCATGAAATTGGTTCTCCAGAGCTGACCACAACTCCTCAGCTGTGTGACTCACATTTCCCAGACATTTCAAAGTAAAAACCGCCTGATGACGTTGAGCCCTACTGCCAGCATAGTAAGGAGGTGTGCAGGATCCCTTCTGCGCAGTTAGAAAGCTTGTGGCATGACCAGACAGGCTTTGGGTGCAGGTGGAAGACCGAGAGGAGGTTGAGGAGGCAGAAGCAGTGGAGGAACTTTGACATAAAGAGGATTGACGCACAACTCGTGGGGACGGCAAGACTTGGACAGCAGCCCCTTGTCCTGCTGTCACCATAGTTACCCAGTGCCCAGTCAGCGACATGTAACGCCCCTGTCCATGCCTACTCGTCCAAGTGTCTGTGGTGAAATGCACCCTGTCACACACAGAGTTTCTCAAAGAAGCGGTGATGTTGTGTGCGACATGCTGGTGGAGCGCAGGCACACCTTTCTTTGAGAAGTAGTGCCGACTGGGCATCTGGTACTGGGGCACTGCGACGGACATAAGGTCTCGAAAATCCTCTGTGTCCACCAGGCGGAAAGGCAGCATTTCTGTAGCCAAGAGCTTGCAGATGGTGAAATTCAACCTCTTAGCTTTCTCATGGCTAGGAGGAAATGGTCTTTTACTTGTCCACATCTGAGGGACCGAGGGCTGGCTATTGTGCTTAGACGGGGTTAATAAGGGTGTCCCCGGCAAACTGCCGGTCTGTGAGGAAGATGCAGGCGGACATGTTAGGTTGCCTTGATCCAAAGGTGGTGCTATCGATGTCGGACAGCGCTCAAGACCAGCTGGTGTTACCACCTCCAAAGAAAATGATGACCTGCCAATCACGCTGGCTGTTGCGGGTAAAGAGGTGGCAGGTCTGCGCCCCAAAACAGGTGTGACTGCTGTCCCCCCAGTCACAGAGGATGAAGAGGCCGCGGATGCACAAGATATGGCAGACGGTGGTTGGCCCGGCCGGCTAGGCCGCATTGTAGCACACTGAGCTTCCCACTGCAACTTATGCTTCATGTCCATGTGCCGGTTCATGCATGAAGTACTCAAACTATGTATTTTTTGGCCTCTACTTAGCTTTTGCTGACAAATGTTACAGATAGCACGAGTTGGGTCATCTTTATCGATCTGAAAAAATGCCCAGGCTATGCAAGGCTTAGCACCCATGCGACCTGAAGAGCCACCACGACTTGTGGTGAGAGGCAGAGTTGTGTTTGAGGATGCAGTTGTTGACGTGCTTCCAGTACTACGTCTCTGTCCAGGAAGGCGCAACCTGACCTCGTCGTCACTAGCATCTTCCTCCACCTCCTCTGCTGACCTCATCTCTTGGCTGACTGTGGGTTGACAGTAAGTGGGATCTCCAACCTCATCATCATCACCCTGTGCGTTATCACACCCGTCGTCCTCAGAGCCAACCTGTTCCTGCCCTGACAAAAAACTAAAGTTGTCGCTCCAATCAGGTATTTGAGTCTCATCATCGTCTTCCTCATTGTCTCCACCAACAGGAGTTACAGTTTGGGAATGAGGGTCTACATTATGGTCAGAACCTTCTGCGTCTGGTCCTGGATCCGACTCATAAAGATTCTGGGCATCAGTGCAGATCATTTCCTCGTCTGGATTCACAGAAGCGCTGGAGTCGACCTCTGATTCCCAGGCTATAGTATGAGTAAACAGCTCTGCAGACTCAACCATCTGTTCTACCTCATACTCAGACGGGCAGCTGGAGATTTGGGAGCTGTGAGGAAGCAAGTGCGATTGGGGTGACACCTTTGAGGACTGGAGTATTTGTGATGTTGAAGTTGATGTGGAGGAGAGCCCACTTAAAGGAGCACTTGATATCCGTTGAAGCACCTGCTGTTTTTGTGCCTCATCTGGAATTTGTAGCGATTGGCGTGGCCGTAAGAAAGGGATCTTATCACATTGTCCGCTAAAAGAAGTAGACATTTTAGTTTGGCTGGAAGATGGTCTTTCTTCTGCAGATGTTACTGTTGCTTTAACACCTACCCCACGGACACAACCTTTTTTCCCCTTCCCAACACGCCTATTCCCCTTTCCACCAGCAGCAGGCCTTTTTCCACTCATTTTGGTGGTTAACTAATTCACAGCTCTGGAGTTGTTTGCACAAAAAAACAATGGATGGGAACCGAGCAGAGCTGAGTGGCCAAACTGTGGTATTAGGCCAAAACTATTGGCTGGGTTAGATGGAGAAAAAAATTATATTCGATTTGCAACCTGATGGAGGTCAGTATAGATGGACTAATAGAACAAGTCCCACACATAGCTAGAAGCCCAAATATTTTTTCAGAGCTAGATGCAGATAAAAATTATTTTTAATTTGGAACCTGATGGAGGTCAGTATAGATGGACTAATAGAGAAAGTCCCACACACTGCTAGAAGGCCAAATATTTTTTCAGAGCTAGATGCAGAAAAAAATTATATTCAGTTTGCAACCTGATGGAGGTCAGTATAGATGGACTAATAGAGCAAGTCCCACACACAGCTAGAAGCCCAATATTTTTTCAGAGGGAGATGCAGATAAAAATAATTTTAATTTGCAACCTGATGGAGGTCAGTATAGATGGACTAATAGAGAAAGTCCCACAAACTGCTAGAAGGCAAAATATTTTTTCAGAGCTAGATGCAGATAAAAATTATTTTTAATTTGCAACCTGATGGAGGTCAGTATAGATGGACTAATAGAGAAAGTCCCACACACTACTAGAAGGCCAAATATTTTTTCAGAGCTAGATGCAGAAAAAAATTATATTCAGTTTGCAACCTGATGGAGGTCAGTATAGATGGACTAATAGAACAAGTCCCACACACAGCTAGAAGCCCAAATATTTTTTCAGAGGTAGATGCAGATAAAAATTATTTTTAATTTGCAACCTGATGGAGGTCAGTATAGATGGACTAATAGAGAAAGTCCCACACACTGCTAGAAGGCCAAATATTTTTCAGAGCTAGATGCAGATAAAAATTATTTTTAATTTGCAACCTGATGGAGATCAGTATAGATGGACTAATAGAGAAAGTCCCACACACAGCTAGAAGCCCAATATTTTTTCAGAGGTAGATGCAGAAAAAAAATATATTCAGTTTGCATCCTGATGGAGGTCTGTATAGATGGATTAATAGAACAAGTCCCACACACAGCTAGAAGCCCAATATTTTTTCAGAGGTAGATGCAGAAAAAAAATATATTCAGTTTGCAACCTGATGGAGGTCAGTATAGATGGACTAATAGAGAAAGTCCCACACACTGCTAGAAGGCCAAATATTTTTTCAGAGCTAGATGCAGATAAAAATTATTTTTAATTTGCAACCTGATGGAGGTCAGTATAGATGGACTAATAGAGAAAGTCCCACACACTGCTAGAAGGCCAAATATTTTTTCAGAGCTAGATGCAGATAAAAATTATTTTTAATTTGCAACCTGATGGAGGTCAGTATAGATGGACTAACAGAGAAAGTCCCACACACTGCTAGAAGGCCAAATATTTTTTCAGAGCTAGATGCAGAAAAAAAATATATTCAGTTTGCAACCTGATGGAGGTCAGTATAGATGGACTAATAGAACAAGTCCCACACACAGCTAGAAGCCCAAATATTTTTTCAGAGGTAGATGCAGATAAAAATTATTTTTAATTTGCAACCTTATGGAGGTCAGTATAGATGGACTAATAGAAAAAGTCCCACACACTGCTAGAAGGCCAAATATTTTTTCAGAGCTAGATGCAGATAAAAATTATTTTTAATTTGCAACCTGATGGAGGTCAGTATAGATGGACTAATAGAGAAAGTCCCACACACTGCTAGAAGGCCAAATATTTTTTCAGAGCTAGATGCAGAAAAAAATTATATTCAGTTTGCAACCTGATGGAGGTCAGTATAGATGGACTAATAGAACAAGTCCCACACACAGCTAGAAGCCCAAATATTTTTCAGAGGTAGATGCAGATAAAAATTATTTTTAATTTGCAACCTGATGGAGGTCAGTATAGATGGACTAATAGAGAAAGTCCCACACACTGCTAGAAGGCCAACTATTTTTTCAGAGCTAGATGCAGAAAAAAATTATATTCAGTTTGCAACCTGATGGAGGTCTGTATAGATGGATTAATAGAACAAGTCCCACAGACAGCTAGAAGCCCAATATTTTTTCAGAGGTAGATGCAGAAAAAAAATATATTCAGTTTGCAACCTGATGGAGGTCTGTATAGATGGATTAATAGAACAAGTCCCACACACAGCTAGAAGCGCAATATTTTTTCAGAGGTAGATGCAGAAAAAAAATATATTCAGTTTGCAATCTGATGGAGGTCAGTATAGATGGACTAATAGAGAAAGTCCCACACACTGCTAGAAGGCCAAATATTTTTTCAGAGGTAGATGCAGAAAAAAATTATATTCAGTTTGCAACCTGATGGAGGTCAGTATAGATGGACTAATAGAACAAGTCCCACACACAGCTAGAAGCCCAAATATTTTTTCAGAGGTAGATGCAGATAAAAATTATTTTTAATTTGCAACCTGATGGAGGTCAGTATAGATGGACTAATAGAGAAAGTCCCACACACTGCTAGAAGGCCAACTATTTTTTCAGAGCTAGATGCAGAAAAAAATTATATTCAGTTTGCAACCTGATGGAGGTCAGTATAGATGGACTAATAGAGAAAGTCCCACACACTGCTAGAAGGCCAAATATTTTTTCAGATCTAGATGCAGATAAAAATTATTTTTAACTTGCAACCTGATGGAGGTCAGTATAGATGGACTAATAGAGAAAGTCCCACACACTGCTAGAAGGCCAAATATTTTTTCAGAGCTAGATGCAGAAAAAAATTATATTCAGTTTGCAACCTGATGGAGGTCAGTATAGATGGACTAATAGATCAAGTCCCACACACTGCTAGAAGCCCAAATATTTTTTCAGAGCTAGATGCAGAAAAAAATTATATTCAATTTGCAACCTGATGGAGGTCAGTATAGATGGACTAATAGAATGATGCTATGCCCAAAAGATTTTACTTCACTACGTGCAGTAAAAAAATTGGTATTCTATACACAGGTGGTATATCTTGCAACACAGATAGGCTACTCCACTGACTAACACACTCTGCAATAGGCCAAAAAGGATTAGCTTTGCTAGATTCAGCCAAATGCTGTGAAAAAAACTTGCACAGCACTGGCACAGACCTGCCTGGCAAAAACTGATAGGAACTGATGTAACCTAGTCCTGAAAAGGACTGCAATTACAATTAGTCTTTACTCCCACAATCTATCTATTTAAGAGCACAGACCTGCCTGATAAAAGTCGTAGGAAATGCTGTAACCTAGTCCTTAAAAGGACTGCAATCACAACTATTCCCTACTCCCAAGCTATCTGTAGATTTGTGCGAAAATTGGCTTGAAATTAACAAGGTATAGCGCACACAGCAACAGCGGTACCGTCTAACACGCAGCTGCAGCAGTGAGAAAATGGTGGCGACGGGGAAAATGGCTTGGTCTTATAGGGCAAGGACATGTGACATACACTGCCAATGACACATGCCCTTGCTTGTGTGAAAAACAGCAGTTCGCTCCGTGTGTGCGCTGCTGATAGGCTGACAGACTGCACCTCCCCACTGCAAATGCGGGAAAGAGAAAAAAAAATGGAGATCTTCATTATTCCTGCAGAGATCCATCCCCTGCCCCTCCCCCCACCCCGCTGTACACTCAAACTGCGTATTAACATTAATTTTCATCATTACTGAGAAAAAATCCAGTTATGATTTTGGTGCACGAACAGTTATCGAACATAACCTCGAACAGCCGAATTTTTCTCAAATCGTTCATGTTCGCCGAACGGCTCGAACACCGCCCAAAACAGCTCGAATTTGAGATTGGCGAACAGTTCGAGTAGAACAACGCTCATCTCTACTTAGGACGGCGCGCGCGGCCCCTTTAAAAAGGGAGGGAGCGCGCGCGCGCCCTAAGCACAGTGGCCGGGAAGGAGCGCGCGCTGCCAGCAGAGCGGGAGGAGGACGCCGGGCTCAGAGCAGAGGGATGAGGGGAACAGCGTCCCTGCCTAGCAGAGGGCAGGGACGCCGGCGCTACAATTAATCACTCTTCCTCTCCCTCTCTCACTCTAGGAAAGGTCTATATAGAAGGGTCAAATAAATTTTCTCCATACACCTGAAGAAGGCTACAAACAGCCGAAACGTGTTGTGTATGTCATTTTTATTTCTTTTAAATCAGTGTGAATAAAAAAATTTACCTACAAGCATCCTGAAGTTTCTGCACCTTGATCTCACTCGGTGGCAAAGACAGCGCCATTCATTGGTTCTCCACTTTGGCATCCACAGATTAGAGATGTGAGGGGTTTCTTCAAAAGACCAGGGTAAAAAATAGGATTTACAATATTTCAGTGCTTGAACATACTAACTATCTGGCACATAGTCAATGATGTTCCCTGCAATGATATAGAAGGCTATTGTCACTGGAAGTCCAGCGAGCACTTTATTGACAGCTAGGATCAACTAAAAAGGCCATGTGCTCAGTTGTCCTTAAATTCTAGCCACCAAAGCCAGCACCCAGCCCTGTAGATGGCCTTGGATGGATCTTTTTGTGAAGAAAATAAAATATGCCATATTGGAACAGTATCACAGATATTTTGGTTTCTTGGACATCCTCAGAGTCAGAATCCAAGATGGTGACATAACGACTGAGTTGTCTCCAAGTGATAGATATGTCATCAAACCTTTTTTATAAGCAAGAGAAACTGGAAAGACAATAAGCACAAGTGGAAACAGAGAGACAAAAAATCAGATTTGCTCACCTAAGGTTGTTGTGAAGTCACAACCCCTGTATATGCTTAGAATAAAGGCTGCTGGAGATCCACAATGTGGAGGAACTTGTGAGACTAGAGACGAGTGGGTTAAAATCTGCGCTGCCAGTAGTCCAATGATGGACAGGAGACAAGAACTGTAGAAATGCAGCTTATTGGTCAACGGCGCATTTCGAAGTGACACACTTTTTCATCAGGATAAACCACAACCAAGAGCATCACTGGACTACCGGCAGTGCAGATTTTAACCCACTCGTCTCCAGTCTCACAAAATCAAACCTTTTTAAAATCTCAGAACTCATTTTTTACCAGATTGAGAGATCAACGAATGTTATGAAATTCGAATTTGACAACTTCTCCAAATTTTCCTAAAAAAATTGATTTACGGTGAATAAATTGTGTGAATCTCAATACTGGAAAGCTAGTAATTGCTTGGAATATACCCATTGGGGAAAGGATAGACAGAGAGAGAACCTCACTCACCATAAGAGCTAATGTGGCACCCCAGGGGTCTGGTTTCCACAGTAATAGCAGTATTACGTCTGTGAGCAGGTGGGAGGTCTCCTGGGCAGGAATCCTAAGCATGCCACACCTCCTGCCCAGTCCTGGGAGGGGAAGAACTTCCCCTACATAAACTGGGGCTGAGGCAGGGTTAGAGAGAGGAGTTCCAGACAGAGACGGAGTCTGGTCTGGACACGCAGAAACAGGGACAGATAGACATCAGGAGCTCTGTAGGAGCCAAAGAGAAGCGCCAGGGGCTGGAGCTGTGCAGAGCTCACCCTGGGAGCAGGTACTAAAACCGGACACAGGAGTCCGAGGCTGTGGGGACTAAGATATACCCAGCAGCAGAATCCATCCGGCAGGGGATTCCAGGTCCTCTGGCCATAAAAGCCCGGAGGCTCAGTCACAACGAAGGGACCAGCACCGCCATCCCGGAGCGGAGGCTAACAGGAGGCCCCAAGTCACCAGCCATACGGGTGAGCACCACACGGTATACCCAGGGACGTGGGCTACTTGTAACCGCCGAAAGCAGGGTAGCCAGGAAGGGTACAGACTAACGGGAAGGCCTACAACTCCACCTGGCCAGGGGAACTCCGGCTTACTCGCATACTAACCAGGCCCCAACTACTAGCCAGTACTCCAGGGGGAATTTGCCTTGTACCATCAGTAAAGGCCCTGAACTGTACCCTCGCGTCTCCGTGCTTCCTTGTCGCACCGTTAGTGCTGGGACATCTGACGCGCCCCTGGGCCTATGTCGTGCTGCGTTGCGCACGCGGGAGCTTACCCGGAGCCGGATCCGTGGAGGGTTGTAGTCTCGTGGCGGTGACCCGGTCCGTGCCCAGGGAGTCAAACTGGACGGCAGTCTACTAGTAGTAAATAGTTGATGACTACGCCACCCGTTGAGTGCAGCCAGGGAGCTGCTGCTGCGGGGCAGACCGCTGAGGCCGATGGTAGGATTATGCAGCGTGATAGTATAACCCCCAACGGGAGGGGTATGGTCTCAGGGCAGCCGACGTGGATGATGGGGGTAGCAGGAACCACTCAGAGACGGTACGGTGTAGTTCAGGGTCTTTACTGGTGACAATGATAGACCCTCCCGGAGTACTTGCTAGCGAACGGGGCCTGGTCAGTCCTTGAGCAGATGGGATCTCCCCTGGCCAGGCGTAGTTGTAGGCCTCCCAAACTGACTGTACTCTTCTGGCTACCTTGCTAGAAGCTGATGTAAGTAGCCCACGTCCCTGAGTGTACCGTGTGGTGCTCACCCGTATGGCCGGTGACTCGGGGCCTTCTAATGGCTTCCGCTCCACGATGGCGGTGCTGGTCCCACGCGTGTGACCGTGCCTTCGGGCTTCTGGGCCAGAGGACCTGAAATCCCCTGCCTGACGGATTCTGCTGCTGGGTAGGAGTTAGTCCCCACAGCCTCGGACTCCGGGTCCGGAAAGAAGTCTTCTTAGTCAGGGCGAGCTCTGCGGCTGCCAGCCCCTGACTCCTTGTAACTCTGCTGTTTCCTATGCTGCTTCTTGTCTCTACTCCACTTGTCTCCAGGCTCAGGCCCCTGGACAGGGCCTGCCTGTGGAGCAGAGCCCATAGAGCAGCTCTGCTCCCTGTCTTCTCCTCTCAGAACTCCCTACCCTGCCTCAGCCCCAGGTTTATATAGGGGAAGTCCTTCCCCTCCCAAGACTGGGCAGGAGGTGTGGCATGCACAGGATCCCTGACCAAAGGACCTCCCACCTGCTCTCAGACGTAATATCTCTATCACTGTGGCAACCAGACCCCTGGGGTGTCACATTCCCCCCTAGTGAAATTTAGTACTCCGGGACTAAACATATTTTTGTAACATAACAAAGTATAAACAATAACATTACAATAAGGAAACGCATAAAGCTGGTCACGGCGTGTCCGTAACCGGGTGCAGTCTTTGAAGAAAGCAAGGTGTCCATTTCACCAAAACAGGGAGACGTAACCAGGTAGGGGTCTGTCCTACCCCGAGTCCTTAACAGTCTTTTAGTCCATCCTGGGTTACGCTCCACTAACTGTACAAAGGATTCCCGGTAAATCCACCAAGGACTCCTATAATTAACTGGAAACACATAATATTTACAAGATATGGCCGCTCTCAGTCCTCGGCCAGTGGGGATAAGGATTGGCTGCTCACAGTCCTCAGCCTGTGGGGAGATGGGATGGCTGCTCACAGTCCTCAGCCTGGTTAAGGATAGGGGACACACGGGAACAGTTCACACTTGTCCCAACGGGGACCATATTTTAATTAGCAACACAAGTACCCCTACGGGTAACTATGTACAGTTCCACTTTACCGTACTTCAGTAACGGCATCCTCCTGCTCCTTCTTGTATGTAGGCTTCAGACCCGTCCGGGTCCTCTTGGCTTTCCTCGTATTGGTAGTACTGCAGCTCCTCCTTGGTTAACGTGGAGGGCGTACAGTCCTTTTGCACCTGGGGAGTTCAGGCCTTGCGACCAGGCGTGGAGAGGGTCGCCGTTGATGACGCCCGGGGTCAGAGGGTGCAACTTTGGGCCTGGGCGCGGGCTGGTGGTGGTAGTGCCCAGGGCTGGAGGGCTTGGCCGCAGGGCTTGTTGCGGGGGCTGGAGCAGGTCGGTGTCTGCAGCGCCCGGAATCGGCGGCTCCACCAGGGGGCCCGGGAGCAGGCTGACGCTGGCAGCGTCCGGGACAGGGAGACTCCTCTTACCTGCTCCCGCGACCGCTCCTGCGTCACGCGTCTTCTCCCGGCGCTGGTCGGGGCCGGCGACGACTGGGGCACTGCCGATGCTGGGCAGCTTAGTCTGCTGCCGGTCCGCCATCTTGCTGTCCGTTCCTGGTGTCCTCCTCCCCCCTAGTGGACCGTGGCCTACCTTCCGGAGATCCTCTTCCGTAGGCCGCGGCTCCGCAGTCAATCGTCGGGGTAGAGGACCTGGCGTCGCGCTCCTGTGACGTCGGCGTCTGCTGGGCTCCTTCCAGGACCTTACGCAACGTCCGGACGTGAGGCGGGGCTTCAGTTCTCGCGCGCTTTCGGAGTCCACGCCCCTCTTCTTCCCGCGCGGCGTCTCCAAGATGGCGCCGGATGGCGGGAAAACTCCTCGGATGGCGGGAAGAAGGCAGAAGATGGCGCCGGATGGCGGGAAAACTCCTCGGATGGCGGGAAGAAGGCAGAAGATGGCGCCGGATGGCGGGAAAACTCCACGGATGGCGGGAATCTTCACAGATGGCGGGAATCTTCACCACTGGTAAGTTTGAAAAGTCTCTTTTTCAGGCACGCAGTACCCGGCGGTTGCGGGCACGAAATCCTGCCGACTACGCCAAAGTTGACGCGCCCCTGGGCCTATGTCGCGCTGCGTTGCGCACGCGGGAGCTTACCCGGAGCCGGATCCGTGGAGGGTTGTAGTCTCGTGGCGGTGACCCGGTCCGTGCCCAGGGAGTCAAACTGGACGGCAGTCTACTAGTAGTAAATAGTTGATGACTACGCCACCCGTTGAGTGCAGCCAGGGAGCTGCTGCTGCGGGGCAGACCGCTGAGGCCGATGGTAGGATTATGCAGCGTGATAGTATAACCCCCAACGGGAGGGGTATGGTCTCAGGGCAGCCGACGTGGATGATGGGGGTAGCAGGAACCACTCAGAGACGGTACGGTGTAGTTCAGGGTCTTTACTGGTGACAATGATAGACCCTCCCGGAGTACTTGCTAGCGAACGGGGCCTGGTCAGTCCTTGAGCAGATGGGATCTCCCCTGGCCAGGCGTAGTTGTAGGCCTCCCAAACTGACTGTACTCTTCTGGCTACCTTGCTAGAAGCTGATGTAAGTAGCCCACGTCCCTGAGTGTACCGTGTGGTGCTCACCCGTATGGCCGGTGACTCGGGGCCTTCTAATGGCTTCCGCTCCACGATGGCGGTGCTGGTCCCACGCGTGTGACCGTGCCTTCGGGCTTCTGGGCCAGAGGACCTGAAATCCCCTGCCTGACGGATTCTGCTGCTGGGTAGGAGTTAGTCCCCACAGCCTCGGACTCCGGGTCCGGAAAGAAGTCTTCTTAGTCAGGGCGAGCTCTGCGGCTGCCAGCCCCTGACTCCTTGTAACTCTGCTGTTTCCTATGCTGCTTCTTGTCTCTACTCCACTTGTCTCCAGGCTCAGGCCCCTGGACAGGGCCTGCCTGTGGAGCAGAGCCCATAGAGCAGCTCTGCTCCCTGTCTTCTCCTCTCAGAACTCCCTACCCTGCCTCAGCCCCAGGTTTATATAGGGGAAGTCCTTCCCCTCCCAAGACTGGGCAGGAGGTGTGGCATGCACAGGATCCCTGACCAAAGGACCTCCCACCTGCTCTCAGACGTAATATCTCTATCACTGTGGCAACCAGACCCCTGGGGTGTCACACATCCACACCATCACTCCCAACATCACCCACATCTGCTGCCCTGAGGCCATACCTCTCCCGTTGGGGGTTATATCAACATTGCTGCACACCTATACCACCGGCCTCAGCGGTCTGCCCTGCAGCGGCGGTTTCATAACCGCATTCAACGGGTGGCGTAGTCGGACACTAATACCATCATACCAATAACTGCCACTTAGTTTGACCACCCTGGGCGCGGACCGGGTCACCGCCACACGAAGACTACTACCCCCATCGGATCCGGCTCCGGGTATCCCCCGCTCGCACGCGCGCCGCACTACAGCACTGGCCCAGGGGGTGAGTCACTTACACTCTTTAGGAGAGAGATAGAGAGGACCTAGTAGTCTGCCAGTTATGGTTGTATGATTGGCATGGCTGTAAGAAGTTACTCATACACCCACTGTCAGTGTAAAGGTATGTTCACATGATGCCTTTTTGCCTTTTTTTTCCAGTTCGTTTTTTCTGCAAAAAGCAGCATTTTAGGCCACGTTCACACATTGAGTATTTGATGAGTTTTTTACCTCAGTATTTGTAAGCCAAAACCAGGGGTGGGTGAAAAATGCAGAAGTGGTGACCTCACATTTCTATTCTACTTTTCCTCTGACTGTTCTACTCCTGGTTTTGGCTTATAAATACTGAGGTAAAAAACTCACCAAAAATTCAATGACTTGTTGCTCATTTTTCCTTTGCAGATTTGAAGCAGTTTCAAATTTGCAGCATGTCACTTCTTTGAGCATTTTGCAGCATGTTTCAACTATTCTAATGAATGGGAAATACACATTAAAAAACGTATAAAAAATGAAAGTAAAAATGAAGCAAAATCATAGTTATTAAAAACTAATTTTTTATGCTTAATTTTTCGGTCGACAGACATGTTTTTCATGCATAAATGTCTACAACAAATGCTTAACATATGCACACACCATATTACAGGCAAGTCAGTACAAAACAGACAACTTTAAGTTCAATCCCATAGTGAAACTAAGTAAAAAAAAATAACAAAAAGTCCAATAAAATTTTTAAAAATGTAAAAGGAAAATAAGTACAAAAAGAGTAATGTAAAAATGTTTTGCCACCACTTAAAATGCTGCTTTTATGTAAAAACAAAAGGATTACATCATTTTGTCCCATAAAAAGCAAGCTCTTATATGGCTCTGTTGCTAAAAAAAAAAAAAAAAAAGTTATCGCTCCCAGAATATGGTGGTGCAAAAACAAATACATTTTCGGCAAAAATAGCAGAATATTATAATAATAACTACATGACCCTGATGTTTCTGTAATCTTACTGACCCGAAGAATAAAGTCATAAATTGTATTTTATTTGCTCAATCTGGCTCCCAAAAAATGTTATATAGCCCCAAATGTCACCAATAAGAACTTCAACTATTTCTGCAAAATTCCCTACTATGATGTATCATAAGGCAATGGGAAATTAGAGGTTTTTCATTTTACTATTAGTGCAAAGATGCTGCAAAAGTGACAAGGCTCCGAAAAATTAATCGAGTAAAATCCATTCTCCTGAGGCCACGTTCACACGTTCAGTATTTGGTCAGTGTTTTACCTCACTATTTGTAAGCCAAAACCTGGAGTGGAACAATCAGAGGAAAAGTATAATAGAAACATGTCACCACTTCTGTATCTTTTACTCGCTGAAGGTTTTGGCTTACAAATACTGAGGTAAAAAACTCTTCAAATACTCAAATGTGTGCACGTGGCCTAATGCTCTTTCTTCTGAGCCCCATTTTGTGTGGTTGCTGTTGTATAATGTGCTTTATCTCACTTTGAAGTGAATATACAGTATGGTACTGCTATGTTTCTCCAATATATCGCTTAGTTCTGTCCACTACCAGAGCAGTTTGTAGCTGATTGGTGATGGTGTCGACTCCCCCCAATCTCATAAACCTCGGATGACTCACTTAACAATTTATGGGATGAGTGGCACTATGTGTTGGGCATTCAAATGGCATATTTGCAGTTTTCACTCTGAAATATCCATTGCACAATGATTTCTGGAAAAATGTTAGTGTGGACAAAATAGTCCTTACAACAATAGATGAGCTCCCTGAATTTAATTGGGATCAGTTTTGGGACATTTTTGCTGTTCTGGCACCATAGGGAATCTGAAAATCTGTGCCAAAGCTAAAAGGCTAAAAGGTAAAAATGCTCAATATATCTCTAGATGGATCTTTTGAGGGATATAGATTACAAAATGGGGTTACTTGTTGGGGATGTCTGCTGTTTTGACACCTCCAGTGCTCTGTCACTGTGACATGGTGCCCAAAATCTATGCAAAATCAATTAAAATGATGCTCTAAAAGTCTAATAGTGATCTTTAGCCTCCGAGCTCCACTGTGTAATCAATCAGTAGTTTTCGACAATAAATGGGTTATGGCACACTTTGGAGAAATGGCTTTACAAATTCTAAAAATGAAATATTAGAGGCACTGGCGGATACAGACAGAAAAAGGCCCCTGTGCAAGAACAACATATGAACCCTTTGCAGCCCAAGTGCTCCTAAAATGCAAAATTGCACCTGCTTTGGAGGTAGAAATGGGCCCCTGTTACCTCTTGGGCCCCTGTGGGGCCGCACAGGTTTCACCAATGATATTTCCGCCCCTGATTAGGGGTTAAAGTAACATTTAGGTGAAAAAGTCATACATTTTTGATTTCACATCATATTGCTACAAAATTATATAAAGTACCAGTGGAATCAAAATGCTCAGTGCACCACTGTCTGAATTAATTGAGGACTGACATTTCCAAAATTGGGTTACTCTTGGTGGTTTACTGTTGTTCTGGCACATTTGGGGCTCTGAAAATGCGACTTGATATCCACGATCTATTTCAGCAAAATTTGCTTTCCAAAAGTCAAATAGTGCTCCTTCCCTTCGGAGCACTGCCATGTACTCACACAGTAGATTTCAACCACTTATGAGATATTGCTGCTTATGGCACAAGTTGCATAAAAAAATCTGGTTTTCATTTTCACCTACACTTTGTGAAACTGCAAAGTTTGAGGCTCAATTGATATTTTAGAGGAAAAAAAATGACATCAACAGGAGAAACGTTTCTTGGTGTAGCCATAAATATTTTTTAGTTTACTCATTTAACACTTAATATACTTGTCAGTGCACCAATGTCTTGTAGAGAGCACATGTACAGTGTAGAAGTAATAGAAGAAATCTGGTGATTCAGCCAATTGTATGAAATATTATTGGCAAAGGATGGAAGAGATAAACAGCTGTTGCTTTTCTCTACTGGAGACATTGGGTATACTAGAGCTACATCCATGAACATTTCATGAACATTAAATTATTTGGATGTTTTGTCAACAAACATGGTATCTGCTTATTATTTTGATAGACCTGATTTTTTTCAGATGCGGTGATACCAAATATGTCTATTTTTTAATTTCTTTATTTCTAATATGGTAGAATGGGGGTCATTTGAAATTGTACATTTTTGTTAGATTTTTAAAAATGTTATTTTTATTTTTTACTTTATTTATTAGTCCCCTTAAAGGGGATCACTTATACTATGCACTTCAAAACAATAGTATTGCAGTATGTAGGGGAAATCACGATCTCCTATGAAGCTAAGCCAGTGGTTGAGCTTCACAGGTGAGGCAAGATGGCAGCCCATCGGAACCTCGCTCTATTTAAATGCCTAAAGGGTTATCAGCAACCTTTGCAACTCAATTCCATCCACTACTGTTAGAGACAGCTGCCGATTATGTAACTATTAGCCGACATCCACTCTGTGTGGAGCTGGCTCAACTGGTGAGCCCGCTCCACGCGCTCCAAACTGCTATGAGGCTCGGATTTTAGGTGCAGGATTTCATGGAGAGGCATTTTACTGCCCCCCTGAGAGATAGCTCAGACCGTTCCCAGATACGAGATGCTGGTCTTGCCTCATAGCAAAGGTGGCCCTATATAGAGTATAGCAAGAGATATATACAAGACAATAAAAAAACATACAGAATCATAAAAGACAATAACAATAAACTTATATTATGCTCAGCATCCATATCTTGGGAAATCCCTCCCTGCCTAGCTCCGGATAAAGACAAGAGTAAACTTTCCATTCTGCAGTTTTAATTGGTCTCCACCCGTCTTTGACTAACCCATAACTTTTAGGGCAGATGCAGACGACCATACATTCTCTCCTTTGAAAGAATCGGGTTGATTATGCAAATTACACTCTGATCAAAATCTGAGTTTGATCAGAGTTTGATCACAGTGTGATCCGATTCTCTCAGATGAGGAGAACAAGGAGAAGAAAAATTCTGTCAATCAGTGGAAATTGGATTGCACTCAAATGTCATTCCAGTGTGGTCTGATGTTTTCCGCAGACTTATTGACTTGCATGGCCAAGTGTGAATCTAACTCGACATACTGCAATTTTTTCCTCTGACAGACTCTGTCCAAGGATAAAAACGGACATGTGCAAGGCCCCATAGACTAACGTTGAACCAAGTGCGATCCGATGTTTTGTCGGTTTGCACTCTGAACAAATATACACTCGTCTGCACCTGCCCTTATACTGCCCTCCTAGCCCCATTGATGTCTCTCGGCAGAAAGCTAACTGATACTAAGGATATTGAAGGGATAGAATGTATAAAACCATTAATTAATCCTTCCCAAATAGGGGGTCTGTGACTGTTGTTTTTCCACTGTGATATGACACCAGGAAGAAAATACACTAAGGCTCCGATTCATCAAGACCGGCAATGTTCTCGCAAATCTTGTTGGAGTCAGCCACTCATGATTCATTAAGAGGCGCACATCTCTTAATGAATAAGGAGCATCTCACAAGTGGCGTGCGCCTCTGTGCACCTTGTCACAAATCTTACTCCAGTCAGAGACCAGAGTAAAATTTTAGGCATAAGGTAGGTCAAAGCTAATCAGGAATTAGATCAGTATGGTGTCACACCCCCGTCCCACATCAGCTCTGCACATTTTGACAGAGTTGGACGGAACTGGTGCAAAAACTCTGCATTGCACAATTTTTTTTTTAACTTTTCAGAGAGATATAATCGCTGTGATGAATCAGGACCTTTATGTGTAGATTTCATTGAATGATACAAACACCTGCCATTGTATTCGAAATAAAAAACAGGCAGTGCAAAGATCAGCCCCCACAATAATGGTGTCTACTTGACTATATACTGTATCTTGGTTGTTACTACAAGATATAAAATTTTGCCTGTTGGTGTAGTGATCAAAAATGAAAGCAGTAATGTTATTTAAAAAAAAATATACAGTCCATTGACATGTAAAGAAATAACGCAATAAACTGGTGATTGCATCATCAAGAAGACCACTTGCAGTTGTAACCATAAATATTTTATTAGTTTACCATTTTAAAACTTTAGCAGCCCATTAGTGTCGGGGGAAGAGGAGACATACAAGCGCCATTGATCAAGCAGTTTTAGCTAGTTTTCTGGCATAAGACTACAAGAAATATCACAAAATCCAGACGTTGGATGGGGCGAAGGAAATTCGAGTACACCTGTATTACAGCATAGTATGATAAAAGTCTGTAAAAATGTGGCTACCGATGTTTTTCTCTTATTTTTTAACCTCATGCCATAATCTCACTGCTGTTTCACTTCCTAATAGATGTACCAAGATTGGAAAAGCCAGAATTGATTGCCCTTGGATGGTGCTGCCTTAAAGCGTTCAATTGCCCATGTAGTTAAGGGAATTGTTAGCAGCACTCAATCAACTCCTTACATGCCAAGCTCAATAGCGATTTCTGCATCTAAAGAGTGTGACAGATCTCGTACTCTCTAACACCAACGGAGTACAACGTTCACCAGGAAGTAGCAAAAAGAAAAAAGTTCTTCATTTCCCCATATAAATAAGACAGCTACGTTTTAACTTTTGCGGTCTTTTTTAAGGAGACATAAACATTTACTGGCACCCTTTTATGTAGACATTAAATTCAGTAATCATATTATAGACAGCAGAGATCACAATATACAACAGTAAAAATTACAGAGAAAAATTTAAAGCACATGTTCTGTGGCGAGAAATGAATTGTACGTGAATTTATGCTCAGCATAAATGAATACACCCTTTTGAAAAGTAATATTTTAATCAATATCTCACTCAACCCAACATTTTGACAACACTAAGTTCATAGGACATTTTTTTAACCCATAACATGAACGTAAGGTTAATAAATATGACTTTCATTGCAAAATCTTCAGTTTTACTCAAAATAGTTGATGCAATAATGAATACACCCCAAATCAAAAACTACTACATCTAGTATTTTGTATGACATCCATGATTTTTAAGGGCAGCACCAAGTCGTCTAGGCATAGATTGACCAAGTTGGTGACATATTGCAACATCTCAGTTTTTCCATTCTTCAAGAATGACCTCTTTTAGAGCATGGATGCTGGATGTAGAGTGATGGCAACTTGTCTCTTCAGAAATTACCATAGGTGTGTAGTTATGTTCAGATCAGGAGACACTTGACCAATGAATCACTTTTATCCTCTTCTTCTTCAGAAATGCAACACTGGCCAGGTG
Organism: Phyllobates terribilis; assembly: GCF_046119375.1. Classification (NCBI taxonomy): domain Eukaryota; kingdom Metazoa; phylum Chordata; class Amphibia; order Anura; family Dendrobatidae; genus Phyllobates; species Phyllobates terribilis. The sequence continues at coordinate 208,191,047 of NW_027362769.1, read as the reverse complement.
TGTGATTTGGATCATTGTCATATTGGAAAAGTGCACGTCTACCAAGGGCATGGAGTGATGGGAGCATCTTCTTTTTCAATATAGAGCAGTACATCTTGAAATTCATGATATCATCAATAAATTGTAACTCCCCGACACAGCAGCACTCTTGTAGCCCCAAATAAGGATGCTGTCACCACAATGTTTCACTGTAGGCACCATGCATTTTTCTTTGTACTCCTCACCTTTAGGATGCCATACAGTTTTGAATCGATCAAAGATTCCAAAAATTCCAAGGCACCTGAGAGGATATATAGGGATAAAACATAGCTTTTATTCCATCCTAAAAATCACATAGCCAAGATCCAAAAGTGAGGTAGAGGATGCTTTTGACCTTGTGGGGGGTTACACTGAGTCTTTACAGAGCCATCACTGGTGCATAAGAATCGCTCACTGGATTAAGTAAGCTTCGAATCAATCAGTACCAAAAACATTTTGATCTTGGTTTCATCCCATCAGATTGTAGAACCTCAGTAGTGTAGAAGTGTCCCCTCGGAGTGTAGAATCTCAACCTTCATATTTTTCAGCATGGTCCCGGGAAAATTGTAGAATGGCTTTTTTGTGTATGGGCTTTAAAAAAGGCTTCCTTCGTGGATGATACCAATGTATGTCATTCCTCTCCTGTGTACATTGTATTGTGTCACGCGAAACAGTCACCCCTTTTTTGCTTTCTATGCCTTTAGGTAACTGCAGTGAACTTGCATGTAGATTTTCTTCAACCTTTCTCATCAGAAAATGCTCCTGTTTAGGTTTCATAAGTAAGTCTTTGCTGGTCTTCTTGTAGCCTTCACCTTTCTTGTGTAAAGAAATTAGTTTCTTTCTCAGGTCTTTCGACATTTCTCTTCCATGTGGTGCCATTGCTGACAGCATGAAATAGTAAGAAGAATTATTTGTTAATTATCACTCTCTTTTAGTCAATTGTCTGCTGGAAACCTGTTAATGAATAATTAAACTTAGTTGTGGTAGAATTCTGGTTACTTTGAATTTTGTAGTCAAAACTTTATTTTTAAACCTAAGACTTTTGTTGGCATGTACTCATGTGATCTTCTATAATATATCAATACATGGACCCTCTATGACAACACTAACTTAATCACAATATTATCAAATTTAGGGCTCGCTCACACGAGCGTATAACTGGGACGAGTGCTATCCAATGTTTTATCACAAGTGTGGATATTGGCGTACAAAACTTGGACCCATTCACTAGGTTTGGCACATAGATCAAGGCTAACACTCATTATGAAAAAAGGGAATCCATGTGTAGAGTAACACACTAAACAGGTATATTAATATACTTCTCAAATTGTCACATAGACATAGAAATGGCACTCAAAATACGTTAACTGTATGAGGAATCAGATTCTCACGGGTCTTCAACACGAAGGTCAGGAAAATGCCTACAGAATATAACAAGTTGCATCCCCCAACCCATCGCTATATAAGAAATAAGAAGAAAGGACATTCCTTGGTGCACTTATCCAATTGCCGTCAATAGATAAAGGGGCGCACTATGCTCAATAAAGGCTAAATTCTAAAACCCATCTTCAAATCTTCAGATCCCTTGTAAAAACTTTAATACATAAATGGAAGCCATCTTAAAATATACCGACTATATAGTAGTATGACCCAGTTCAAACATGTAAGTAAATGGCAATTCCTCTCTACCCATTGTCCACGTGGGCAATGCCCACAACAGTCATGCTGAAGCTCAACAAAATTGGAATAATACACAAATATATTATCTTCAATATAATTATACCAAATTAACTATTAGTAGTGTTGGGTGAACCCGAACAGTAAAGTTCAGGGTCCGTACTGAAAACTTAATGTTCGGTCACGGCCCCCGAACACGGACTTCCTCTGGAAGTCCGTGTTACTGTTCGGACTCGGGTTCGGGTGTTTCCCGCGCTGTCACTTGGGTGACAGCGCAGGAAACACAGGCTGATCTGCTACCGCGCTCAGAGCGCTGTGACATCATGCTGACAAGTGTCAAAAAAATGGCGTAGGGTCCCCTGTAATTTTATTAACCAGCAGAGGGAAAGGAGACAGCCTGGGGTGGATGTTTTTAGCCTGGGAAGGGGTTAATACCCAAGGAGCTTCCCAGGCTGCTAATATCAACCCCCCAGCTGTATACATAGCCTTTACTGGCTACTAAAATGGGGAACCCCCCCCCCCAAAAAAAATGACGCGGGGTCCTCCTATTTTAACAACTAGCAAAGGCTATGCGGACATCTGGGTGCTGATATTAATAGCCTATGAAGGGGCCATGATGCGCCAATTCAGGCACTTAGCCTCACTCTACCCACTGCCCTGTAGCGGTGGCAGTGGGGTTATGGGGTTGGGGGTGTGGTTGTCTGTCAGACATATCACCTATAAGAGTGTTCCAAAATCAGCCATTTCTTCCATTTCCATCCTGTTGCAGTTTGTCGGTCAAGCTATTCACACTAGGTCTCTGTGTATAATAATATTAGTAAATTAATTAAAAAATAATTAAATTATGTGCGGGTACTGTTCTGGCACCAAATACCGAACTTTTAAAAAAATGTTTGGTGTTCGGCTATATTAGTCAAACACGAACAGTGACGCGTTCGCCCATCACTAACTATTAGTCAATCTAATTTATGGCAGGATTTTACGAGTCAGTTATTGACATCTATATTATTATTGATATTCTTCTTTGACTTCTGCATCAAAATCTATAACTAAATACAAAACAATCAATTAAAATTAAGTTATATCTAGTGATGAGCGACCGCGCTCGCCACTGCTCTGTACTCGCCCGAGCATCACTGTGCTTGACAAGCTCGGCGAGTATTTCTGGGTTGCTCGGCCGGGAACTCAGGTCCCCGCCCTGCATGTTTGGCGCTCTTTAGAGAGCCAATGAACACGCAGGGATTGCCTGCCACACACTTAATGATGTAGCCATGTTGGTTGTGGGCATTACAGTGATTGGCTGGCCGCACAGCGTCATCAGGTCTATATAAGACCTGGAGCCGCCATGCTCGTCACAGTGTACCCAGGAAACAGGCAGAGTAGGGAGAGGTGCTGCTGAGTCAGGGAGAGATTTGCTTGTTTATAGTTAGTATAGGCATTCTACAACATACATATATATATATATATTATTATTATTATTTATTATTATAGCGCCATTTATTCCATGGCGCTTTACATGTGAAGAAGGGGTATACATACAAGAACAATTACAATAATCTTGAACACAATGTGACGGCGACTGGTACAGGAGGAGCGAAGACCCTGCCCACCAGGGCTCACAGTCTACAAGGGGTGGGTGAGGATACAGTAGGTGAGGGTAGATCTGGTCGTGCAGCATTATTTGTGGAGTGGTGGTTACTGCAGGTTGTAGGCTTGTCGGAAGAGGTGGGTCTTCAGGCTCTTTTTGAAGGTTTCCACGGTCGACGAGAGTCTGAAGTGTTGGGGTAGAGAGTTCCAGAGTAGAGGGGAAGCACAGGAGAAATCTTGTATGCGATTGTGGGAGGAGGAGATTAGAGGGGAGTAGAGAAGGAGATCTTGTGAGGATCGGAGGTTGCGTGCGGGTATGTAGCGGGAGACTAGGTCAGAGATATATGGAGGAGACAGGTTGTGGATGGCTTTGTATGCCATGGTTAGGGTTTTGAACTGCAGTCTCTCTCTGGGCAATGGGGAGCCAGTGAAGAGATTGACAGAGAGGAAAGGCCGGGGAATAGCGGGGGGACAGTGGATTAGTCGGGCAGCAGAGTTTAGGATGGATTGGAGGGGTGCAAGAGTGTTGGAAGGGAGGCCACAGAGCAGGAGGTTGCAGCAGTCAAGGCGGGAGATGATGAGGGCGTGCACTAGTATTTTTGCAGATTCATGGTTGAGGAATGTGCGGATCCGAGAGATATTTTTGAGTTGGAGTCGCCAAGAAGTGGAAAGGGCTTGGATATGTGGTTTGAAGGAGAGTTCAGAGTCCAGGGTTACCCGAAGGCAGCGAGCTTGATGGACTGAGGAGAGTGGGCAGCCATTGACTATGATGGATAGGTCAGTTGGGGGGGTTGAATGAGATGGCGGAAAGATGATGAATTCTGTTTTGTCCATGTTAAGTTTTAGAAATCTAGCAGAGAAGAAGGATGAAATAGCAGACAGACATTGTGGGATTTTGGTTAGTAAGGAGGTGATATCAGGTCCAGAGAGGTAGATCTGTGTGTCGTCAGCATAGAGGTGATAATGAAAGCCATGAGACTCTATGAGCTGTCCCAGGCCTAAGGTGTAGATGGAGAAGAGCAGGGGTCCTAGAACTGAACCTTGGGGGACACCGACAGATAGGGGGTGAGATGAGGAGGTGGTCTGTGAGTGAGAGACACTGAATGTCCTGTCTGTTAGATATGAGGAGATCCAGGATAGGGCCAAGTCTGTGATGCCGAGAGATGAGAGAGTTTTTAGTAAGAGGGAATGGTCCACTGTGTCGAAGGCAGATGACAGGTCTAGGAGGAGGAGGACAGAATAGTGTCGCTTAGATTTGGCGGTTAGTAGGTCGTTGGTAACTTTGGTCAGTGCAGTTTCAGTAGAATGGTGCGGTCGGAAACCAGATTGTAGGCGGTCGAAGAGGGAGCAGGAGGAGAGGTGGGAGGACAGCTCAGAATGGATGTGTTGTTCCAGTAATTTTGAGGCATAGGGGAGAAGTGATATGGGGCGATAGCTAGACAGAGAGGATGGGTCAAGGGAGGGCTTTTTGAGGATGGGTGTGATTGAGGCATGTTTGAAGCATGAGGGGAAGACACCAGTTGTTAGTGACAAGTTGAAGAGGTGGGCTAGGATGAAGATAGTGGTAAGGTTTGGGATGAGGTGGGATGGGATTGGGTCAAGTTTACAGGTGGTGAAGTGTGATTTGGAGAGTAAAGAGGAAAGTTGATCTTCCGTAATGGTGGAGAATGTGGTTTTGGAGGGGGAGCGTTGAGTAGGTGTGGCGAGTGGCTGTGGGGACTGTAGGTAAAAGCTTTGTCTGATGGTGTCAATCTTCTGCTTGAAGAATGAGGCAAAGTCTTCGGCTGAAATAAGAGGAGAGGAAGAAGGCACTGGGGGACGGAGGAGAGAATTGAAGGGGTTGAATAGTTGTTTGGGGTTGTGAGACAGGGAGGAAATGAGAGATGAGAAGTATGTTTGTTTTGCTGCAGTGAGTGTTGACTTGAAGGTAGTGAGGGACTGTTGGAATGCGATGAAGTGCTCATTGGAGTGGGACCTTTTCCATATATATATATAAATATACATATATATATATATATATATATATATATATATATATACACTGCTCAAAAAAATAAAGGTAACACTTAAAAGAACAGAATATAACTCCAAGTAAATCAAAATTCTGTGAAATAAAACTGTCCACTTAGGAAGCAACACTGATTGACAATCAATTTCACATGCTGTTATGCAAATGGAATAGACAATAGATGGAAATTATTGGCAATTATCAAGACACCCTTAATAAAGGAGTGGTTCTGCAGGTGGGGACCACAGACCATATCTCAGTACCAATGCTTTCTGGCTGATGTTTTGGTCACTTTTGAATGTTGGTTGTGCTTTCACACTCGTGGTAGCATGAAACGGACTCTACAACCCACAGAAGTTGCTCAGGTAGTGCAGCTCATCCAGGATAGCACATCAATGCGAGCTGTGGCAAGAAGGTTTGCTGTGTCTGTCAGCATAGTGTCCAGAGGCTGGAGACACTACCAGGAGACAGGCCAGTACACCAGGAGATGTGGAGGGGGCCGAAGGAGGGAAACAACCCAGCAGCAAGACTGCTACGTCCGCCCTTGTGCAAGGAGGAACAGGAGGAGCACTTCCAGAGCCCTGCAAAATGACCTCCAGCAGACCACAAATGCGCATGTGCCTGCACAAACGGTTAGAAACTGACTCCATGAGGGTGGTATGAGGGCTCGACGTCCACAGATGGGGGTTGTGCTCACAGCCCAACACCGAGCAGGACGCTTGGCATTTGCCACAGAACACCAGGATTAGCAAAGTCACCACTGGCGCCCTGTGCTCTTCACAGATGAGAGCAGGTTCACACTGAGCACATGTGACAGACGTGACAGAGTCTGGAGACGCCATGGAGAGCGATCTGCTGCCTGCAACATTCTTCAGCATGACTAGTTTGGCAGTGGGTCAGTAATGGTGTGGGGTGGCATTTCTTTGGAGGGCCGCACAGCCCTCCATGTGCTTGCCAGAGGTAGCCTGACTGCCATTAGGTACCGAGATGAGATCCTCAGACCCATTGTGAGACCATATGCTGGTGCGGTTGGTTCCTCCTAATGCAGGACAATGCCAGACCTCATGTGGCTTGAGTGTGTCAGCAGTTCCTGCAAGATGAAGGCATTGAAGCTATGGACTGGCCTGCCCATTCCCCAGACCTGAATCCGATTGAGCACATCTGGGACATCATGTCTCGTTCCATCCACCAAAGTCACGTTGCACCACAGATTGTCCAGGAGTTGGCGGATGCTTTAGTCCAGGTCTGGGAGGAAATCCCACAGGAGACCATCCGCAACCTCATGAGGAGCATGCCAGGCATTGTATGGAGGTCATACAGGCACGTGGAGGCCACACACAATACTGAGCCTCATTTTGACTTGTTTTAAGGACATTACATCAAAGTTGGATCAGCCTGCAGTGTGTTTTCCACTTTAATTTTGGGGGTGACTCCAAATCCAGGCCTCCATTGGTTAATAAATTTGATGTCCATTGATGATTTTTGCGTGATTTTGTTGTCAGCACATTCAACTTTGTACAGAACAAAGTATTCAATGAGAATATTTAATTCATTGAGATCTAGGATGTGTTATTTGAGTGTTCCCTTTATTTTTTTGAGCAGTGTATATATATATATATATATATATATATTTATAAATATATATATATATCTGAACTAACAGTCCTTCTGAGGCCTAATCCAGCTGCATATATTCAGTGGTGATAGCAGGAGTTAGGCAAGCGGGCAGGGTATGTGGCAGACTGCAGTGCATGATACAGCACGAGAGGGTCCATTGAATGTCCCGTGTGCTACTGCTGTAATAATTACAGATATTTGTAGACATAGCCCCAGATATCAGGGGCCAGGGCAATTTTTTATTTTAACCCTGGTTATTTGCTTAAAAAGCAATCCAGAGTACACCATTTTTCTGCTCCATTTGCTTGTTAGCACTGCAGAATAAAGTCAGATCTGTTCCATATTTCAGCGATAAAAATCCAGAAATTTGACCTGAACGTGGAAAATATTGGTCTCCTTCTCCATTCTGTTGCAGTGTGTCGGTCAAGCTATTCACGCTAGGTGTCTGTGAAGAATAGTATTAGTAAATTACTGGCCTGCTATTTAAAACCGTGGTTCTCTGTCAGACATATCACCTATAAGAGTGTTCCAAAATCATCCATTTCTTCCATTTCCATTGTGTTGCAGTGTGTCGGTCAAGCTATTCACACTAGGTCTCTGTGTAGAATAATATTAGTAAATTACAGGCCTGCTATTTAAAACCGTGGCTCTCTATCAGACATATCACCTATAAGACTGTTCCAAAATCAGCCATTTCTTCCATTTCCATTCTGTTGCAGTGTCTCGGTCAAGCTATTCACACTAGGTCTCTGTGTAGAATAATATTAGTAAATTACAGGCCTGCTATTTAAAATCGTGGTTCTCTGTCAGACATTTCACATATAACTGCTGTTCAAGTCCAGCCATTTGTAGTGAACATGGAAAATATTGTCCTCCATTTATAGATTGAAGCAGTGTGCCAGTGTACACCATTTTACAGCTCCATTTGCTGGTTTGCAAAATACAGCCAGATTTTTTTTTGTTTTATTCATATTATTGTTTTGTGGAAGCAGAGGAACTTTTTTCAATGATCAGACGCACGTGATCCATATGACTGCTGTAATAGAGCAGAAATTTTGTGAAGTGTGCCAAATATTCCACTTCTTTTAAAGTCAGCCACCTGTGTTTTGTTTAAGCAATTGACACTTGGTCGCTGACAAATACCATACTATTAGGCGACTGTCTGTAACAGTGGCCATCAGACGTTATCCCATATGACTGCCCTAATAATCCAGCAATTTTTGTGAGCGTGTCAAATATTACACTCCATTTAAAGTATTGCAGTTGAGGGATCAAACCTATTCTCAGTTGGCCGCTGACAAATAGCATATCTGTGAACAATGTTGTCAGAGTATTATGCCACTTTTGCGGACTGACATAAAGAAACATACAAAAAACAAGCTAAAATGGAAAAAAAGTTAAGAAACATTTTTTACAGGGTAATGACTTGTATATAAGGCCAAAGAAATAAAAAACAATAAAGTTATGGACTGTGGAAGACATTTATGCGACCAGAATGAACACTCATCTATAGCTGGTGATGATAACATTTAGCAGCAGCACCTGTTCCTATTGTAATTGCATCTAAACGCGTTATCGATAGGGAATAGAATAAATTTTAAAAATTTTTGGGCAGGACCAGCAGCACGCAGTATAATGCAATAATACCTTGCTGGATCGGTGTAATACACTATCCATACTGCGATACCTCACCTGTAAAATAATTTCAGATAAGACAGTTAATATTCTAGAATATAGAATCTATTTGAATTGTCCTTCCCATTATTAAGAAGTGTGTCTCCTATACTGTTATTGCATATGCAACAATTTCAAGGGCTGCCAAAAATTAGGACGCACTCCAATACACATTTGAAGAGACGTAAAAAAATTAAATAAATAATAAAAATTAAAAATTAAAAACACAGTAGGATCTTTCTTTAGTATAAAAAACAGACTCGCCAATGTAACCTCAATGTAATCACATGGTTCAGCTCCTGCACCTCCTCCTCCAGTTAGGCCTCCATCTCCAAAATGACCTCATCACAAGCTGAAAGCACTGCAGCACTGCCTTGGCCAAGCAGCAACAGGCTGTGCTGAAGATAACATGCTTAATGCTTAGGTGACAAACCGCCCACCACTGCAGAGTTGTTGAAAGCTGTAAGACAGAAGCCTGATCTGTGGCTCTCACCGCTGAACATACAGCCAGGCATGTTCATGTGTGACAATGGACGGAACCTGGTGGCGGAGAAATGACAGCAGGAGTAGATACGGTTTCCCACAATGCCAGCTAAAGAATATGGCTACGGTGAAATACAACTCTCACTGAGAGGCAGTGTCAGACTGAAAAATATTGGGCCCACAAGAGGATTTGATTCTGAGGGCCCACCTTTCTCTCCCGCTCAAGAGCCCCATAGCAGCTGAACTCTCCAGATGTAGAAGCCAGGGCCCACCTGAGGATTCTCTGGTGGGACCATCCAACCCTGCCGAGAAGCAGCCCTTGCTAAGAAAAGTATGTGGCAAGGTTCCTGGACACTCTATGGCTGCTTTTTTTTTTACTGTGGACTGGCTCCAGCAATCTATAAGACTGCAATCTATGATCCCTTTACTGGCTCTCTAATGGCCAGAGACTTCAGTTCAAAACCGTAACCATGACATGCAAAGCCATCCACAGCCTGTCTGCTCCATATATCTGTGACCTAGTCTACCGGTACATACCTGCACGCAACCTCCGATCCTCACAAGAACTCCTTCTCTAGTCCCGTCTTCTCTCCTCTTCCCACAATCACTTACAAGATTTTTCCTGTGCATCCCTTCTACTCTTGAACTGTGTACCCCAACATAAAAGACTCTCGCCTATTGTTGAAACCTTTAAAAGGAAGCTGAAGACCCACCTCTTCCAACAAGTCTACAACCTGCAGTAACTCTCGATCCAACATACCGCTGCACGGACAGCTGTACCCTCACCTACTGTATCCTCACCTATCCCTTATAGACTGTTTGTGTGCACTCACAGGCAGGGTCCTCTCTGCTCTTTTACCAGTCAATTACTTTTTTTCACATGTAAAGTGCAATGGAATAAATGGCGCTATAATAATAATAAATAATAATAGTTATACTACTTGTACTCTAGGTCAATTAATGGCACTTTCCTGGTGACTGCCCCTAAATTGATGTGTTTTTGCAGCTTTTGGTCCCGTTTGAAGGTTTTGTGTATACTTTTGGTTTTGGCACCCATTGAATACAATGGCATTTGGCAATGTTCGGTGAATATTCTACAATTACATTGGCAAATATTGCAAAAATGGCGATTGTAGTCCAAAACGAATATTGAAATATTTGCTCGACTCTAATCAGAAACACCCTTAAAAAAATTTTGTGGGTGTTGCATCATGGTCTCCCTGGTGATATGGTGGTGGAGAATGAGGAGAAGGAGGAGGGTGACATAAAATAGAACAATTTCTAAAGGGACCCATGTCTGGGTGTGAAGAGGTGCATGGGAATAGACTCCCTATAAAATAACTACTAGATTTAAGTTTATGTTTGATGCTATCATCTGGTGGTGTTGAGAAGTGTGGCCCAATTCAGCCCTTGTTCATTTTTGTGAGTCAACCTGTCAGCATTTTCACTTGACAGGCGGATGCGCCTATCAGTTTTATCAGTTATAATGCCCCTGGCGGCACTAAAAACTATCCCTGACAAAACGCTAGTGGCCAGGACCTCCAAGGCGTAGAAAGACAGTTCATGCCACGTGTCCAGCTTGCATCTTCCAAAACTTTTCCCTCCTTGTCAGAGTATCCCGTGTATCAGTGCCTGGGCACTGGGAGGGTCTGATAAAACTGTCCCAGACCTTTGACAGCGTTCTCCTGCCTCTGCCGCATCTGGTTTGTGTCTTCCTCGCTTGTACAGCTTGGTTGTCCAATGAACTGTCTGACTGTGACCTCTGCTGCCAGCATTGTCAGATGGGAATTTTTTTTTTGTTATAATTCTTTAACAAGAGCCTGAACTTTACATCTCCAAAAATGAACTCCTTCGGTTTCCTCCCTCTACTAACCTACCTATACCTGACTTTGCAATTTACTATAGGTGCTGCCACCATAACTCCCACTCGGCACTCCTGCTATCTTGGAGTCATATTTGACACACAACTTTCCTTTATTCAACTTGGAAAATCACTCACTTGCTCATATCACCTGCAGCTTAAAAACTTCCCCATAAGTCGACCTTTTCTCACCTGCAAACACTCCTACTGTCGCTCTTATTCACTAGTGCAAACCTCTTCTAATCAGTCTCCTTCTAAACAAACTGTCTCCTCTCCAATCTCTTCTGAATGCAGCAGCAGCCATGGTCGTATTTCTATAAAGCCGCTTCACTGATGCCTCTACCCTATGCCAGTCATTGCATGAGTTAGGTTAAACAATCACTACAGAAAACAATACAAACTCATCTCTCTCACCCACCAAGCTGTCCACAGTTCTGCACTGGCCTAAATCTCTTCCCTCATTTCTGTGTATCACCCCTCCTGTGCCCTCTGTTCTGCAACTGATCTAAGACAGTCATCCTCCTTAATCAAAACCTCACACCTCCATTTCCAAGAATTATCTCGTGCCGTGCCAGTTTTCTGTAATGCCCAAAATGCGTACAACGCGATGGTCACGGTAAAGGAAGGGGAACATAAAGTCGGCCTTGTGTGCCAGATTGCCAACAGCCAGGACTTCCCTGTTCTCACCAACAGCCAGGACTTCCCTGTTCTCACCAAGAGTATAACTGTCTATGTTCTCTTCCTCCTCCTCCTCATTATTACCCAATCCGCATTGAGATGAGATGAGGCTGGGCTGGGTAGCATCACCCTGCATAGTTTCTTGCTCTGCCTGCAATGCCTCCTCTTTATTTGTGAGTGTTTCCTTAGACAGAGCAGCGGGATGGTGACGCTAAATATGGCGACATCGCCGCTCACCATCTTGGTGGAATTTTGAAGGAGGGCACATATGTCAGACATCCATGCACACTCATCAGCTCTTATGTGCGGAGGCTGACCTGAATGCCGACAGACGTGTTGAAGCTAGTACTCAACAATCACTCTGCTGCCCAAAATCATTCCAAACATCTGCAACGTTGATTTCCAACGCGTAGTCACATCGCACACCAGTCAGTGACCTGGAAGCTGAAAATGATGCTGAAGCCCTGCCAGGGCGGTGGAAGCTGTAGCTGACTTTCTGAAATGGGCACACACGCGGCATACTTTCACAAGCAGCTCTGGCAGACCCGTGTAGATTTTGAGAAACTGACAAACCACTAATTTGAGCACTTGGGCCAGGCATGGTACATGTGCAAGCTTGCCTAGCTTCAGAGTCACGACCAGTTTCTCTGATACAGTTTTCAACAACTCTGCAACGGTGTGCGGTTTGTTGCTTAAGCATACAGTCCTGCTTATTGTTATTGGCACCCACAAAGTTTAAGTAAATAATCTGGAATATGTCTTGAAAAAATTAATCAAGTGATGGAGATGGAGGCGGAAGAGGAGGAAGAGGTGCAGGAGCTGTAGAATGTAGGGGTAACCCTGATTGACCCAGGGCCCACAATCCTCTGCGCTGGGAGGACGTGTTCCATCCCAGGGTTCCACTGAGTCCCGGCTTCCACAATATTAACCCAGTGGAATGCGTCAGTGAGATGTACCATCCCTGGCCACATTCACTTGTCCACGTGTTTGTGGTTAGGCAGTCCTTCTCACTTCAGTGCACTGGGAAGGGCACGGATAATGATCTGGGACTCGCGCTTGTAGGAAGCGGAGACGATACTGGGTGAAATAGTGGCGGCTGGGAACCCAGTATGGACAGCCGGCCGCCGCCATGAGGTTGTGGAAAGCTTCCGCCTCCATGAGCCTAAAAGGCAACATTTCAAGTGGGTGCGTGGGTGGCTGGCTGCATACTTGCACTTGCATTCCAAGTAACAGAAATCTAAGGAGATGGATGGCCTCATCATCATCACAACCTGAAACGTTTGCGCAATGAGCTCTCCGATGGAGAAGCCAGGGCCCACCGGAGGATTCTCAGGTCTCTGGTGGGCCCGTTCAACCCTGACGAGAAGCAGCCCTGGCTAAGAAAAGTGTGTGAGAAGGTTCCCAGACACTCTATGGCTGCTTTTTTACTGAGGGGGAAACCCACGCAAACACGGGGAGAACATACAAAATCCTTGCAGATGTTGTCCTTGCTGGGATTTGGACCCAGGATCCCAGCGCTGCAAGGCTTCAGTGCTAACCACTGAGCCACTGTACTGCCGTTCACCCTCTAATATCTAGCAGGCTGGAGAAACTTGCACCCACTGCCACTCTATCTTCAGCTCCTTTGTGAGAAACTAATGTATTTGGGCAGCCACTCAGTCTACCAAATAAAATTCCTGAGAAGGAAATTGGGGATGGCTTTGATACTGGTACTGGGGGTGTGCTAATACCATGGCCCGTCCAACCCTGCCGAGAAGCATCCCTGGCTAAGAAAAGTGTGTGAGAAGGTTCCCGGACACTCTATGGCTGCATTTTTAATGTGGACTGGCTCCGTACCATCCCTGGCTACATTCACCTGTCCACGTGTTTGTTGTTAGGCGGTCCTTCCCAGTAAGTGCACTGGGGAGGGCATGAGTAATTTTCTGGGACCCGCGCTTGTGGAAGGTGGAGACGATGCCGGGATAAATAGTGGCGGCCTGGGACCGAGTATGGACACCCTGCTGCCGCCGGCATGAGATTCTGAGTAGAGATGAGCGTTGTTCTACTCGAACTGTTCGCCAATCTCAAATTCGAGCTGTCTTGGGCGGTGTTCGAGCCGTTCGGCGAACACGAACAATTTGAGAAAAATTCGGCTGTTCGAGGTTATGTTCGATAACTGTTCGTGCACCAAAATCATAACTGGATTTTTTCTCAGTAATGATGAAAATTAATGTTAATACGCAGTTTGAGTGTACAGCGGGGTGGGGGGAGGGGCAGGGGATGGATCTCTGCAGGAACAATGAAGATCTCCATTTTTTTTTCTCTTTCCCGCATTTGCAGTGGGGAGGTGCAATCTGTCAGCCTATCAGCAGCGCACACACGGAGCGAAGTGCTTTTTTTCACACAAGCAAGGGCATGTGTCATTGGCAGTGTATGTCACATGTCCTTGCCCTATAAGACCAAGCCATTTTCCCCGTCGCCACCATTTTCTCACTGCTGCAGCTGCGTGTTAGACGGCACCGCTGTTTCTGTGTGCGCTATACCTTGTTAATTTCAAGCCAATTTTCGCACAAATATACAGATAGCTTGGGAGTAGGGAATAGTTGTGATTGCAGTCCTTTTAAGGACTAGGTTACAGCATTTCCTACGACTTTTATCAGGGAGGTCTGTGCTCTTAAATAGATAGGTTGTGGGAGTAAAGACTAATTGTAATTGGAATCCTTTTCAGGACTAGGTTACATCAGTTCCTATCAGTTTTTGCCAGGCAGGTCTGTGCCAGTGCTGTGCAAGTTTTTTTCACAGCATTTGGCTGAATCTAGCAAGGCTAATCCTTTTTGGCCTATTGCAGAGTGTGTTAGTCAGTGGAGTAGCCTATCTGTGTTGCAAGATATACCACCTGTGTATAGAATACCAATTTTTTTACTGCACCTAGTGAAGTAAAATCTTTTGGGCATAGCATCATTCTATTAGTCCTTCTATACTGACCTCCATCAGGTTGCAAATTAAAACTAATTTTTATCTGCATCTACAGTACCTCTGAAAAAATATTTGGGCTTCTACCTGTGTGTGGGACTTGTTGTATTAGTCCATCTATACTGACCTCCATCAGGTTGCAAACTGAATATATTTTTTTCCTGCATCTACATCTGAAAAAATATTGGGCTTCTAGCTGTGTGTGGGTCTTGTTCTATTAATCCATCTATACTGACCTCCATCAGGTTGCAAACTGAATATAATTTTTTTCTGCATCTAGCTCTGAAAAAATATTTGGCCTTCTAGTAGTGTGTCGGACTTTCTCTATTAGTCCATCTATACTGACCTCCATCAGGTTGCAAACTGAATATAATTTTTTTCTGCATCTAGCTCTGAAAAAATATTTGGCCTTCTAGTAGTGTGTCGGACTTTCTCTATTAGTCCATCTATACTGACCTCCATCAGGTTGCAAATTAAAACTAATTTTTATCTGCATCTACAGTACCTCTGAAAAAATATTTGGGCTTCTAGCTGTGTGTGGGACTTGTTGTATTAGTCCATCTATACTGACCTCCATCAGGTTGCAAACTGAATATATTTTTTTCTGCATCTACCTCTGAAAAAATATTGGGCTTCTAGCTGTGTGTGGGTCTTGTTCTATTAATCCATCTATACTGACCTCCATCAGGTTGCAAACTGAATATAATTTTTTTCTGCATCTAGCTCTGAAAAAATATTTGGCCTTCTAGTAGTGTGTAGGACTTTCTCTATTAGTCCATCTATACTGACCTCCATCATGTTGCAAATTAAAACTAATTTTTATCTGCATCTACAGTACCTCTGAAAAAATATTTGGGCTTCTAGCTGTGTGTGGGACTTGTTGTATTAGTCCATCTATACTGACCTCCATCAGGTTGCAAACTGAATATATTTTTTTCTGCATCTACCTCTGAAAAAATATTGGGCTTCTAGCTGTGTGTGGGACTTGTTGTATTAGTCCATCTATACTGACCTCCATCAGGTTGCAAACTGAATATATTTTTTTCTGCATCTACCTCTGAAAAAATATTGGGCTTCTAGCTGTGTGTGGGTCTTGTTCTATTAATCCATCTATACTGACCTCCATCAGGTTGCAAACTGAATATAATTTTTTTCTTCATCTAGCTCTGAAAAAATATTTGGCCTTCTAGTAGTGTGTCGGACTTTCTCTATTAGTCCATCTATACTGACCTCCATCAGGTTGCAAATTAAAACTAATTTTTATCTGCATCTACAGTACCTCTGAAAAAATATTTGGGCTTCTAGCTGTGTGTGGGACTTGTTGTATTAGTCCATCTATACTGACCTCCATCAGGTTGCAAACTGAATATATTTTTTTCTGCATCTACCTCTGAAAAAATATTGGGCTTCTAGCTGTGTGTGGGACTTGTTGTATTAGTCCATCTATACTGACCTCCATCAGGTTGCAAACTGAATATATTTTTTTCTGCATCTACCTCTGAAAAAATATTGGGCTTCTAGCTGTGTGTGGGTCTTGTTCTATTAATCCATCTATACTGACCTCCATCAGGTTGCAAACTGAATATAATTTTTTTCTGCATCTAGCTCTGAAAAAATATTTGGCCTTCTAGTAGTGTGTCGGACTTTCTCTATTAGTCCATCTATACTGACCTCCATCAGGTTGCAAACTGAATATATTTTTTTCTGCATCTACCTCTGAAAAAATATTTGGCCTTCTAGTAGTGTGTCGGACTTTCTCTATTAGTCCATCTATACTGACCTCCATCAGGTTGCAAATTAAAACTAATTTTTATCTGCATCTACAGTACCTCTGAAAAAATATTTGGGCTTCTAGCTGTGTGTGGGACTTGTTGTATTAGTCCATCTATACTGACCTCCATCAGGTTGCAAACTGAATATATTTTTTTCCTGCATCTACCTCTGAAAAAATATTGGGCTTCTAGCTGTGTGTGGGTCTTGTTCTATTAATCCATCTATACTGACCTCCATCAGGTTGCAAATTCAAAATAATTTTTTTCTGCATCTAACCCAGCCAATAGTTTTGGCCTAATACCACAGTTTGGCCACTCAGCTCTGCTCGGTTACCATCCATTGTTTTTTTGTGCAAACAACTCCAGAGTTGTGAATTAGTTAACCACCAAAATGAGTGGAAAAAGGCCTGCTGCTGGTGGAAAGGGGAATAGGCGTGTTTCAGAAGGGGAAAAAAGGTTGTGTCCGTGGGGTAGGTGTTAAAGCAACAGTAACATCTGCAGAAGAAAGACCATCTTCCAGCCAAACTAAAATGTCTACTTCTTTTAGCGGACAATGTGATAAGATCCCTTTCTTACGGCCACGCCAATCGCTACAAATTCCAGATGAGGCACAAAAACAGCAGGTGCTTCAACGGATATCAAGTGCTCCTTTAAGTGGGCTCTCCTCCACATCAACTTCAACATCACAAATACTCCAGTCCTCAAAGGTGTCACCCAAATCGCACTTGCTTCCTCACAGCTCCCAAATCTCCAGCTGCCCGTCTGAGTATGAGGTAGAACAGATGGTTGAGTCTGCAGAGCTGTTTACTCATACTATAGCCTGGGAATCAGAGGTCGACTCCAGCGCTTCTGTGAATCCAGACGAGGAAATGATCTGCACTGATGCCCAGAATCTTTATGAGTCGGATCCAGGACCAGACGCAGAAGGTTCTGACCATAATGTAGACCCTCATTCCCAAACTGTAACTCCTGTTGGTGGAGACAATGAGGAAGACGATGATAAGACTCAAATACCTGATTGGAGCGACAACTTTAGTTTTTTGTCAGGGCAGGAACAGGTTGGCTCTGAGGACGACGGGTGTGATAACGCACAGGGTGATGATGATGAGGTCGGAGATCCCACTTACTGTCAACCCACAGTCAGCCAAGAGATGAGGTCAGCAGAGGAGGTGGAGGAAGATGCTAGTGACGACGAGGTCAGGTTGCGCCTTCCTGGACAGAGACGTAGTACTGGAAGCACGTCAACAACTGCATCCTCAAACACAACTCTGCCTCTCACCACAAGTCGTGGTGGCTCTTCAGGTCGCATGGGTGCTAAGCCTTGTATAGCCTGGGCATTTTTTCAGATCGATAAAGATGACCCAACTCGTGTTATCTGTAACATTTGTCAGCAAAAGCTAAGTAGAGGCCAAAAAATACATAGTTTGAGTACTTCATGCATGAACCGGCACATGGACATGAAGCATAAGTTGCAGTGGGAAGCTCAGTGTGCTACAATGCGGCCTAGCCAGCCGGGCCAACCACCGTCTGCCATATCTTGTGCATCCGCGGCCTCTTCATCCTCTGTGACTGGGGGGACAGCAGTCACACCTGTTTTGGGGCGCAGACCTGCCACCTCTTTACCCGCAACAGCCAGCGTGATTGGCAGGTCATTATTTTCTTTGGAGGTGGGAACACCAGCTGGTGTTGAGCGCTGTCCGACATCGATAGCACCACCTTTGGATCAAGGCAACCTAACATGTCCGCCTGCATCTTCCTCACAGACCGGCAGTTTGCCGGGGACACCCTTATCAACCCCGTCTAAGCACAATAGCCAGCCCTCGGTCCCTCAGATGTGGACAAGTAAAAGACCATTTCCTCCTAGCCATGAGAAAGCTAAGAGGTTGAATTTCACCATCTGCAAGCTCTTGGCTACAGAAATGCTGCCTTTCCGCCTGGTGGACACAGAGTATTTTCGAGACCTTATGTCCGTCGCAGTGCCCCAGTACCACATGCCCAGTCGGCACTACTTCTCAAAGAAAGGTGTGCCTGCGCTCCACCAGCATGTCGCACATAACATCACCGCTTCTTTGAAAAACTCTGTGTGTGACAGGGTGCATTTCACCACAGACACTTGGACGAGTAGGCATGGACAGGGGCGTTACATGTCGCTGACTGGGCACTGGGTAACTATGGTGACAGCAGGACAAGGGGCTGCTGTCCAAGTCTTGCCGTCCCCACGAGTTGTGCGTCAATCCTCTTTATGTCAAAGTTCCTCCACTGCTTCTGCCTCCTCAACCTCCTCTCGGTCTTCCACCTGCACCCAAAGCCTGTCTGGTCATGCCACAAGCTTTCTAACTGCGCAGAAGGGATCCTGCACACCTCTTTACTATGCTGGCAGTAGGGCTCAACGTCATCAGGCGGTTTTTACATTGAAATGTCTGGGAAATGTGAGTCACACAGCTGAGGAGTTGTGGTCAGCTCTGGAGAACCAATTTCATGAATGGTTGTCTCCACTGGACCTGAAACCAGGGAAGGCCGTGTGCGACAATGCTGCAAACCTGGGTGCGGCCCTTCGCCGGGGCAATGTCACACACGTGCCTTGTATGGCTCACGTGTTGAACCTGGTTGTCCAGCAATTTTTAGCCCACTATCCCAGACTAGATGGCCTTCTGCAGAGGGCACGGTCGCTGTGTGCTCACTTCCGCCGTTCGCATCCCGCAGCTCAGCGACTTACATCTCTACAGAAGTCGTTGGGCCTGCCACTTCACCGGCTAAAATGCGATGTGCCTACCCGGTGGAATTCAACTCTGCACATGTTGCAGCGACTGTGGCAGCACCGACAAGCCCTGGTGCAATACGTTCTGACGTATAGCCTGGGCCAACGAGATTCAGAGGTGGGGCAAATCACGCTGGAGGAGTGGTCTCAGATCAGGGACCTATGCACCCTTCTGCACAGTTTTGAAATGGCGACGAAGATGTTTAGTGCTGACGATGCCATTATCAGCATGACTATTCCGGTGATTTACATGCTGGAGCACATGTTAAACAGAATTCGGAGTCAGGTGGTGGCACAAGAGGAGGTGGAGGAAGTAGAGGAGGAGGAGTTGTATGCGGAAGGGCTAACATCTGCAAGGTCCAGACGGTTGGCAGCACCAAGGCGGCAGGCATGTGAGGGTGGGGGAGATTGTTTTACCAGGGCGCATGGTAGCAGCCAAACTAGTGAGGAAGGTGCAGGAGCCCAGGAAGAAGTGGAGGACGAACTGATGGAAGACTCATCAGATGAGGGAGACCTTGATCACATTTCTGTTGTGCGAGGTTGGGGGGAGAGGACAGAGGAAGGAAGCATGATTGTTACCTCGCCACCAACACAACAGGGACTTGGTGCTCCTGGATGCGCAACACACATGAGTGCCTTCTTGCTGCACTACCTGCAACATGACCCTCGAATTGTGAGAATTAGAAATAATCCTGACTACTGGGTTGCCACACTGTTAGATCCCCGGTACAAAAGTAAATTTGCAGAAATTATTCCTGCCATAGAAAGGGATGCACGCATGCAGGAGTATCAGCAGAGACTGTTGCAGAATCTTACATGTGCTTTTCCACAAAATACCAGTGGTGCACGTAGTGAATCTCACAGTTCCAACTTGCCAACCGTTGGACCGTCAAGTGTTCAGCACTCAAACCGTAACAGAACCACAGTATCTGCTGGTAACATCAATTTTGCGGAATCATTTCACCACTTTTTTAGCCCATCCTTTGCAAGGCCACAGGAGACAAGAAGTCTGACACATAGTCAACGCCTAGAGACGATGGTACAGGAGTATCTCCAAGTAAACATTGAAGCCACGACTGTGTCACTGGACCCTTGCTCTTTTTGGGCTTCCAATCTGGATAAATGGCCGGAGCTAGCCACTTACGCCTTGGAGATCTTGTCATGCCCCGCAGCCAGCGTTCTGTCTGAACGTGTGTTCAGCGCTGCTGGTGGTGTGCTGACAGATAAGCGCACGTGGCTCTCCACTGATAATGTAGACAGACTCACGTTCATAAAGATGAACAAATCATGGATCCGAAACGACTTTTCTACCCCTGTGTCATCCTGGGGAGAGTAAAAGCTTGATGATGGGTTAAAATCACCCTACCAACCGTTTTAAGCTTTCAAATTACTAATCATGTTTATCTGTATCTTGACTGGAAAATAATTTGGGCTTTGTAGCAGTGTGCAGCACTTATCCTATTAGGCTATCTATACTAAAGCTTCACCAGATTTAAAATTAAAAATAATTTTTAGCTGCATCTAGCCCGGAAAATAATTTTGGGGCTCCGAGATGCGCAAGGCACATAAGTGCCTTCTTGCTGCACTACCTGCAGCATGACCCTCATATTGTCAGAATTCGAAGTAATCATGACTACTGGGTTGCCACACTCTTAGATCCCCCAAACTTTTCGATCAACCTTTTCATTTTAATAAAGACCAAAAAAATGGTCATTTTTGAAATTATAAGCATTAGCACGTTGTTAGAAACTGAAATCAAACAGTTTTCAACTCAAAACTTTATTCTAGGTGATGTTACATTTTCACATAGGACCCCTTGTTCGAAAGGAGCTTCTGAACTCTCTCGTCCATTGAATTTGTCAGGTTTTGGATGGTTTCTGCTTCAATTGTTTTGCATGAGGACAGAATACCCTCCCAGAGCTGTTGCTTAGATGTGAACTGCCTCCCGCCATCATAGACACTCCTTTTAATGATGCTCCAAAGGTTCTGAATGGGGTAGAGGTCAGGGGAGCATGGGGGTCACACCATAAGTTTGTCCCCTTTTATGCCCATATCAGCCAGAGATGCAGATGTTTTATGTGCAGCATGAGATGGTGCATTATCATGCAGAAAAATGATCTTGCTGTGAAATACACGGTTCTTCTTCTTGAACCATGGCAGGAAGTGCTGTTTGAGAAAATCCACATACATTATGGAGCTCATCTTTAGCGCCTTCAGGGATCCTAAAGGGGCCGACAATCTCTCTCCCCATGATTCCAGCCCAAAACATTACTCCACCTCCTCCTTGTTGGCGCTGTAGCCGTGTTTGCGTGGGGTGTCCATCAACCAGCCATCCTCCACTCCATCCATCTGGACCATCGAGCGCTGCACGGCACTCATCCGTGAACAAAACAGTTTTGAAATCAGTCTTCATGTAATGTTTGGCCCACTGGAGCCGTTTCTGCTTGTGTGAAGTGGATAGAGGAGGTCGACAGGATGGCGCATTCACAGCTGCAAACCTCTGAAGGACCCTGCATCTTGTTGTTCGGGGGACGTTGGAGGCACAAGCAGCTTCAAAAACTTGTCTGCTGCTATGACAATGCTTTTTTGCCGCTGCTCTTTCAACCTGACGTAATTGCCTGTAGGAAAGAGTCCTCAATTTGCCCTTATCAGCACGCACACGTGTGTACTGTGAATCAGCTACATACTTCTTGATTGCCAAGACACTTCATCCTGATCATCGCACAATGTTGATTGTAGTCATGCCTTGACCTAAACACTCCACAATTTGTTGCTTCTCAGCAGCCGACACATCCTTTTTCTTTCCCATTTTGGCAGAAAATGTAGGCTGCTTAATAATGTGAGAGAGCCTTCTTAAGTAGTCTTGCCTTTCATTGGACACACCTGCCAAACTAATTAGCACAGGTGTCTGCAATTGCTTACAGTGATATAAAGAGCCCTGACACACATCACCATCAATGAGTTTAACTGACAAACAAACAAATTTTTCCCTTATCACTCCTAAACACTTTTTGCATAATAATTTGGAACGCAGTGTACATGTGCTTTTCCACAAAACACCAGTGGTTCACGTAGTGAATCTTACAGTTCTAACTTGCCAACCGTGGTCTGTATGGAGTTGTTCAATAAAGGGCCCAAAATTAAGATAACATAGATGGGAGAGGTCTCTATGAATAGGAATTCCTAAGTATTTGATACCCTGTGAGGGCCAGGCAAAGGGAAAGTTGGACTGGATGGAATCCTATATGGATTTGGGGAGGGAGACATCGAGGGCCTCAGACTTCGCTGCATTGATTTTAAAATTTTACCATGTAACAAAGTGATCTATTTCAGCCATAACAGCATGGATGGATATATGTGATTGAGTGATATATACTAGGACATCATCAGCAAATAGAGAGCACTTGTACTCGGTGCCTCCCACCTCAATCCACCTAATAATGGGGTTATGGCGAATTGATGAGAGCAGGTGCTCCGTCACTAGGATGTATAAGAGAGGGGACAGAGGACATCACTGCCTTGTCCCATTGGTGATTGTGAAAGGTGATGAAAATGTTCTGACGCACCCCCTGGGCCTTGGGACACCCGGAGCCGGACCCTTTTTGGTGGATGCTGGTGGTTGTAGTCTTCGTGGCGGCGACCCGGTTCCGTGGCTCAGGGCGGTCAAACCAGTGGCGGAACTATTTATGTGGTTTTCATGTTTAAATGTCCGACTACGCCACCCGTGGATTGCGGTCAGAGTGAACCGCCGCTGCAGGGCAGACCGCTGAGGCTGGTGTTGTGGGTGTAGCAGAGCGTAGCATAACTCCCCACGGGAGGAGTATAGCCTCAGGGCAGTGTATGCGGAGGATGGGGGTGATGGTGCAGGGCAGCAGCAGTAACGACACGGAGTCAGTGATGCAGTTCAGGGCCTTTACTCACAGTTCTTATTATCCAGACCACGTCTGCAGGTAACGGCTGCCCACGTCGTACTGTGCTCACCAGGTGAGGGGCTCAGACAACTCCCAGATAACTTTGGAGCACTTCACAGGACCCCCTTTGTGTGTCCTTTGTCTGGCCTTTCTTACCAACACTTCTGTCTGGCTGCCTCGGGCCTCCTCTTGGTAAACTTGGCGCCAGTTTCCCTGACCCTATGTGGTGCCTTCCTAGCGGGTGTAGCGAGGGGCTGCGCCACATAAAATGTCAGAGCCTCCGGTTTCTAGCTGAGGGTCGTTTCCTGCCTCCACTAGTTCGGGGACCGGTCTCCCCCTTTGGCCTGACCCCTCCACGCAGGTGGATTCGGGCGTGCGGTGGCGACTCGCCCGTCCGCACCCCTGGGATCCCTTCATTCCTCGTTCCTGGAGCCTTCTCCGCTCCTCTTCCTTCCTTCTCCCTCTTCCAGGCCTGGGCCTCTGTTACTAGGCCCGCCTCCGGAGCAGAGCTCATGCAGAGCCCCTGCTCCCTGCCACTTCTGCTCAGACTTCTCTGCACTGAACTAAGATGGTGCCCACCTTTTATACTCCCTTCTCAATGCACCCAGGAACTGCTTCCTCCCTGCTCCTGCACTACAGGGTTCCCCTTCCTCAGTGTTCCCTCCCCCCACTCCAGCCAGGGACAGGGACTGTCGTGCCCATCTCAGGGGCATATTGGTCGCCCTGCCCCACGGCAATGTGGTGTAATGCATGCAGGTGTCGGGTCCTGATCCACACTCCATCCTTACCTGAGAGTGAGATATCACACCTCTGGGTGAGGTGCAATACGTCTGTAGCAACCGAGCCCTCAGGGTGCTACAGTTCCATTTATCTTCAGCCTAGGTGACGTATTGCGATACAGGGCCGTGATTTTGGCTATAAAAGGGTCCCCTAGACCCCTACCCCAAGCTTTTTAAGAGAATCATATATGGCGTGCCAGGAGACTCTATGGAATGCTTTCTCAGCATCCAACGAGAGTATCTAATTACAAATTTTTAACTGCATCTAGCCCAGGAAATACTTTGTGCCTAGTAGCAGTGTCTGCTAGTCAGCGGTTTATCCCGGCTGTTAAGCAAGCTGCACCACCTGTAGTTTAGACACTTAATTTTTTCAAAGGAAATGCTTCGGGACCATGGGATACTTAGTGAAGAGCATCAGGAGGCACCCCAAGGCATAGGGGCTGGGACTGGCAGTAGGATGCCTTGCGGTGGACAGCCGAGCTCGATCCTTATAAAAGCTTTTTAACTGCAGCAGCTTTAGTGGACGCTACTGGAGCTGGAATTACCGCGGCTGCTGGCATGAGACTTGCCCTCCAATAGATCCTTGTAAATGGATTTAAAGTGTATTCATTCAAATTAGAGAGACAATTTAAATTAAAAAGCTTAGAGCTGCCTCCACCACAGGGGGGCTCGCTCGACCCACCAGCGGACAGGCACCATTTTTGGGAGAGGGGGGCTGGCCGTCAGGGTTCACCGCGGCTCTGGCACAAACCCGGCGACATGGAGGTGGCACGGGCAGGAGCGGACTGGCCGTGTCGGCTTCTCACTTTTTGGATTTTAGAAGGGCATGACATGCCTATATCTGTGTCTCCCCCTCCTTTTACTCCTCCACCTCTTTTATTTTCGCATGACTATATGTACTTGTCACTTTTCCATGTGTTAGTTATGTCTTCTGAGCAGTTTGTCAGCTTTTGGACACCTTTGAAGGTGTTTTCTATGTGTTTCTATGTGTTTTTGTTTGCCTGCCATTGGTTTTAACGGTGTTCGAAGGTGTTCGACGAACAGTTCGGCGAACACACGGGTGTTCGACGAACCGAACCGAACTCGAACACTACGGGGGTGGCTCAACACTAATTCTGAGAAGCTTTCGACTCGACAAGCCTAAAAGGTGTTACGCTCACGCCCGGACTGACGGATGTGAGCGTGATTAGTGATCCCACTGTACCATGAACCGAGGAGTGCCTGGAGGGGCGTAAATAAGTATCAACCCGATCCGACCAAGGTCGCACGGCGGCTTAGTCGACTCCGTGGACCAAGGAGGAACCGAGCAGAGGGACCAGGTGCGACTCCAGGTCTGACCCCGGTCACAGTGGTTGACCCACACCGGGGAATGTAGGAACAGGCAGGTTAGACTGGCATACAGGCAGCAGGGTATTGGCAAGTACGGCTGGTATGCAGAGAGGTGGTTACTGGCAAGTACGGCTGGTATGCAGACAGGTGGGCACTGGCAAGCACGGCTGGTATGCAAACAGGTGGGCACAGGCAAGCACGGCTGGTATGCAGACCGGGAGATACTTGCAAGCACAGCTGGAGTGCAGACAGGGAGGTACTAGCAGGTTGGAGCACAGGCTGGATAGGGTCCAGTACAGACTGGGAGACAGGTACAGAGTAGAGATGAGCGTTGTTCTACTCGAACTGTTCGCCAATCTCAAATTCGAGCTGTTTTGGGCGGTGTTCGAGCCGTTCGGCGAACACGAACGATTTGAGAAAAATTCGGCTGTTCGAGGTTATGTTCGATAACTGTTCGTGCACCAAAATCATAACTGGATTTTTTCTCAGTAATGATGAAAATTAATGTTAATACGCAGTTTGAGTGTACAGCGGGGTGGGGGGAGGGGCAGGGGATGGATCTCTGCAGGAATAATGAAGAACTCCATTTTTTTTTCTCTTTCCCGCATTTACAGTGGGGAGGTGCAATCTGTCAGCCTACCAGCAGCGCACACACGGAGCGAAGTGCTTTTTTTCACACAAGCAAGGGCATGTGTCATTGGCAGTGTATGTCACATGTCCTTGCCCTATAAGACCCAGCCATTTTCCCCGTCGCCACCATTTTCTCACTGCTGCAGCTGCGTGTTAGACGGCACCGCTGTTGCTGTGTGCGCTATACCTTGTTAATTTCAAGCCAATTTTCGCACAAATCTACAGATAGCTTGGGAGTAGGGAATAGTTGTGATTGCAGTCCTTTTAAGGACTAGGTTACAGCATTTCCTATGACTTTTATCAGGCAGGTCTGTGCTCTTAAATAGATAGATTGTGGGAGTAAAGACTAATTGTAATTGCAGTCCTTTTCAGGACTAGGTTACATCAGTTCCTATCAGTTTTTGCCAGGCAGGTCTGTGCCAGTGCTGTGCAAGTTTTTTTCACAGCATTTGGCTGAATCTAGCAAAGCTAATCCTTTTTGGCCTATTGCAGAGTGTGTTAGTCAGTGGAGTAGCCTATCTGTGTTGCAAGACATACCACCTGTGTATAGAATACCAATTTTTTTACTGCACCTAGTGAAGTAAAATCTTTTGGGCATAGCATCATTCTATTAGTCCATCTATACTGATCTCCATCAGGTTGCAAATTGAATATAATTTTTTTCTGCATCTAGCTCTGAAAAAATATTTGGGCTTCTAGCAGTGTGTGGGACTTGTTCTATTAGTCCATCTATACTGACCTCCATCAGGTTGCAAACTGAATATAATTTTTTTCTGCATCTAGCTCTGAAAAAATATTTGGCCTTCTAGCAGTGTGTGGGACTTGTTCTATTAGTCCATATATACTGACCTCCATCACGTTGCAAATTCAAAATAATTTTTTGTCTGCATCTAGCTCTGAAAAAATATTTGGCCTTCTAGCAGTGTGTGGGACTTTCTCTATTAGTCCATCTATACTGACCTCCATCAGGCTGCAAATTAAAAATAATTTTTATCTGCATCTACCTCTGAAAAAATATTTGGCCTTCTAGCTGTGTGTGGGACTAGTTCTATTAGTCCATCTATACTGACCTCCATCAGGTTGCAAACTGAATATAATTTTTTTCTGCATCTAGCTCTGAAAAAATATTTGGCCTTCTAGCAGTGTGTGGGACTTTCTCTATTAGTCCATCTATACTGATCTCCATCAGGTTGCAAATTAAAAATAATTTTTATCTGCATCTAGCTCTGAAAAAATATTTGAGCTTCTTGCTGTGTGTGGGACTTGTTCTATTAGTCCATCTATACTGACCTCCATCAGGTTGCAAACTGAATATCATTTTTTTCTGCATCTACCTCAGAAAAAAAATTTGGGCTTCTAGCAGTGTGTGGGACTTGTTCTATTAGTCCATCTATACTGACCTCCATCAGGTTGCAAATTTAATATAATTGTTTTCTGCATCTACTTCTGAAAAAATATTTGGGCTTCTAGCAGTGTTTGGGACTTGGTCTATTAGTCCATCTACACTGACCTCCTTCAGGTTGCAAATTAAAAATAATTTTTATCTGCATCTAGCTCTGAAAAAATATTTGGGCTTCTAGCAGTGTGTGGGACTGGGTCTATTAGTTCATCTATACTGACCTCCATCAGGTTGCAAATTAAAAATAATTTTTATCTGCATCTAGCTCTGAAAAAATATTTGGGCTTCTAGCAGTGTGTGGGACTCATTGTATTAGGCCATCTATACCAAGCTCCACCAGCTTTGAAATTAATAATAATTTTTAGCTGCATCTAGCCCTGAAAATAATTTTTCCCAATAGTGGTAGCAGTAGAAATATGGGGCGCGCGCCTGGCTAACAAAAATATACGCTTCATAACACAAAACACCAGCCTAGCGCACTGCATTAATAAGATGGCATCATCGTCTCTCCCAGTGCTAGGCCTACTACGCAGGCTAGCATTCCTGTGCCTAAAACACAATGTATGGGTCCGCGCTAGCCACTATGCTGAGGGGTATAAAGCTGCTGCTAACGCTTTATAACAATTCAATTGGCAGATTTTCACAGAGCTCTTCCACAACGCCCACCCATCGGGCAACAGTTGCCCACCCTCCCTATGGGATCTAGTGGCGAATAGTTGATGCCATTAATCAGAGCGTCAGTTGCCCCGTCAACGTGGCAAGCATACGGTAAGGCATGGGAAGAGTGGACACGACTAGTAGCATGCAGACGGGTTGACCAATGTGAACAAGCCAGATCACAAGTCACCATAGAATTTCTCCACCAGCTAATGATGAGGGGCATATTAGGAGCGTCAGCGCAGCGGTGTCTGACCGGAGTAGCATTTCACTTCCAACTACTGAATTGGGAAGATGTGACAAAGATTCATCATCAGACAATCCATAAAAGGGTGGAAAAGGGGTCAGCCAAGTCAGGAATGTAGACGTCCCGTCCCGTGTCACTAAAACTGATTTCTCACATCATATCCCTAATAGTGTTGAGCCACCCCCGTAGTGTTCGAGTTCGGTTCGGTTCGTCGAACACCCGTGTGTTCGCCGAACTGTTCGTCGAACTGTTCGTCGAACACCTTCGAACACCGTTAAAACCAATGGCAGGCAAACAAAAACACATAGAAACACATAAAAAACACCTTCAAAGATGTCCAAAAGCTGACAAACTGCTCAGAAGACACAACTAACACATGGAAAAGTGACAAGTACATATAGTCATGCGAAAAGAAAAGAGGTGGAGGAGTAAAAGGAGGGGGAGACACAAATATAGGCATGTCATGCCCTTCTAAAATCCAAAAAGTGAGAAGCCGACACGTTCAGTCCGCTCTAGTGTTGAGCCACCCCCGTAGTGTTCGAGTTCGGTTCGGTTCGTCGAACACCCGTGTGTTCGCCAAACTGTTCGTCGAACTGTTCGTCGAACACCTTCGAACACCGTTAAAACCAATGGCAGGCAAACAAAAACACATAGAAACACATAGAAAACACCTTCAAAGGTGTCCAAAAGCTGACAAACTGCTCAGAAGACATAACTAACACATGGAAAAGTGACAAGTACATATAGTCATGCGAAAATAAAAGAGGTGGAGGAGTAAAAGGAGGGGGAGACACAGATATAGGCATGTCATGCCCTTCGAAAATCCAAAAAGTGAGAAGCCGACACGGCCAGTCCGCTCCTGCCCGTGCCACCTCCGTGTCGCCGGGTTTGTGCCAGAGCCGCGGTGAACCCTGACGGCCAGCCCCCCTCTCCCAATACTGGTGCCTGTCCGCTGGTGGGTCGAGCGAGCCCCCCTGTGGTGGAGGCAGCTCTAAGCTTTTTAATTTAAATTGTCTCTCTAATTTGAATGAATACACTTTAAATCCATTTACAAGGATCTATTGGAGGGTAAGTCTCATGCCAGCAGCCGCGGTAATTCCAGCTCCAGTAGCGTCCACTAAAGCTGCTGCAGTTAAAAAGCTTTTATAAGGATCGAGCTCGGCTGTCCACCGCAAGGCATCCTACTGCCAGTCCCAGCCCCTATGCCTTGGGGTGCCTCCTGATGCTCTTCACTAAGTATCCCATGGTCCCGAAGCATTTCCTTTGAAAAAATTAAGTGTCTAAACTACAGGTGGTGCAGCTTGCTTAACAGCCGGGATAATCCGCTCACTAGCAGACACTGCTACTAGGCACAAAGTATTTCCTGGGCTAGATGCAGTTAAAAATTTGTAATTAGATACTCTCGTTGGATGCTGAGAAAGCATTCCATAGAGTCTCCTGGCACGCCATATATGATTCTCTTAAAAAGCTTGGGGTAGGGGTCTAGGGGACCCATTTATAGCCAAAATCACGGCCCTGTATCGCAATACGTCACCTAGGCTGAAGATAAATGGAACTGTAGCACCCTGAGGGCTCGGTTGCTACAGACGTATTGCACCTCACTCAGAGGTGTGATATCTCACTCTCAGGTAAGGATGGAGTGTGGATCAGGACCCGACACCTGCATGCATTACACCACATTGCCGTGGGGCAGGGCGACCAATATGCCCCTGAGATGGGCACGACAGTCCCTGTCCCTGGCTGGAGTGGGGGGAGGGAACACTGAGGAAGGGGAACCCTGTAGTGCAGGAGCAGGGAGGAAGCAGTTCCTGGGTGCATTGAGAAGGGAGTATAAAAGGTGGGCACCATCTTAGTTCAGTGCAGAGAAGTCTGAGCAGAAGTGGCAGGGAGCAGGGGCTCTGCATGAGCTCTGCTCCGGAGGCGGGCCTAGTAACAGAGGCCCAGGCCTGGAAGAGGGAGAAGGAAGGAAGAGGAGCGGAGAAGGCTCCAGGAACGAGGAATGAAGGGATCCCAGGGGTGCGGACGGGCGAGTCGCCACCGCACGCCCGAATCCACCTGCGTGGAGGGGTCAGGCCAAAGGGGGAGACCGGTCCCCGAACTAGTGGAGGCAGGAAACGACCCTCAGCTAGAAACCGAAGGCTCTGACATTTTATGTGGCGCAGCCCCTCGCTACACCCGCTAGGAAGGCACCACATAGGGTCAGGGAAACTGGCGCCAAGTTTACCAAGAGGAGGCCCGAGGCAGCCGGACAGAAGTGTTGGTAAGAAAGGCCAGACAAAGGACACACAAAGGGGGTCCTGTGAAGTGCTCCAAAGTTATCTGGGAGTTGTCTGAGCCCCTCACCTGGTGAGCACAGTACGACGTGGGCAGCCGTTACCTGCAGACGTGGTCTGGATAATAAGAACTGTGAGTAAAGGCCCTGAACTGCATCACTGACTCCGTGTCGTTACTGCTGCTGCCCTGCACCATCACCCCCATCCTCCGCATACACTGCCCTGAGGCTATACTCCTCCCGTGGGGAGTTATGCTACGCTCTGCTGCACCCACAACACCAGCCTCAGTGGTCTGCCCTGTAGCGGCGGTTCACTCTGACCGCAATCCACGGGTGAAGTAGTCGGACATTTAAACATGAAAACCACATAAATTGTTCCGCCACTGGTTTGACCGCCCTGAGCCACGGAACCGGGTCACCGCCACGAAGACTACAACCACCAGCATCCACCAAAAAGGGTCCGGCTCCGGGTGTCCCAAGGCCCAGGGGGTGCGTCAGAACATTTTCATCACCTTTCACAATCACCAATGGGACAAGGCAGTGATGTCCTCTGTCCCCTCTCTTATACATCCTAGTGACGGAGCACCTGCCCTCATCAATTCGCCATAACCCCAATATTAGGTGGATTGAGGTGGGAGGCACCGAGTACAAGTGCTCTCTATTTGCTGATGATGTCCTAGTATATATCACTCAATCACATATATCCATCCATGCTGTTATGGCTGAAATAGATCACTTTGTTACATGGTAAAATTTTAAAATCAATGCAGCGAAGTCTGAGGCCCTCGATGTCTCCCTCCCCAAATCCATATAGGATTCCATCCAGTCCAACTTTCCCTTTACCTGGCCCTCACAGGGTATCAAATACTTAGGAATTCCTATTCATAGAGACCTCTCCCATCTATGTTATCTTAATTTTGGGCCCTTTATTGAACAACTCCATACAGACCACGGTTGGCAAGTTAGAACTGTAAGATTCACTACGTGAACCACTGGTGTTTTGTGGAAAAGCACATGTACACTGCGTTCCAAATTATTATACAAAAAGTGTTTAGGAGTGATAAGGGAAGAATTTGTTTGTTTGTCAGTTAAACTCATTGATGGTGATGTGTGTCAGGGCTCTTTATATCACTGTAAGCAATTGCAGACACCTGTGCTAATTAGTTTGGCAGGTGTGTCCAATGAAAGGCAAGACTACTTAAGAAGGCTCTCTCACATTATTAAGCAGCCTACATTTTCTGCCAAAATGGGAAAGAAAAAGGATGTGTCGGCTGCTGAGAAGCAACAAATTGTGGAGTGTTTAGGTCAAGGCATGACTACAATCAACATTGTGCGATGATCAGGATGAAGTGTCTTGGCAATCAAGAAGTATGTAGCTGATTCACAGTACACACGTGTGCGTGCTGATAAGGGCAAATTGAGGACTCTTTCCTACAGGCAATTACGTCAGGTTGAAAGAGCAGCGGAAAAAAAGCCTTGTCATAGCAGCAGACAAGTTTTTGAAGCTGCTTGTGCCTCCAACGTCCCCCGAACAACAAGATGCAGGGTCCTTCAGAGGTTTGCAGCTGTGCATGCGCCATCCTGTCGACCTCCTCTATCCACTTCACACAAGCAGAAACGGCTCCAGTGGGCCAAACATTACATGAAGACTGATTTCAAAACTGTTTTGTTCACGGATGAGTGCCGTGCAGCGCTCGATGGTCCAGATGGATGGAGTGGAGGATGGCTGGTTGATGGACACCCCACGCAAACACGGCTACAGCGCCAACAAGGAGGAGGTGGAGTAATGTTTTGGGCTGGAATAATGGGGAGAGAGATTGTCGGCCCCTTTAGGATCCCTGAAGGCGCTAAAGATGAACTCCATAATGTATGTGGATTTTCTCAAACAACACTTCCTGCCATGGTTCAAGAAGAAGAACCGTGTATTTCACAGCAAGATCATTTTTCTGCATGATAATGCACCATCTCATGCTGCACATAAAACATCTGCATCTCTGGCTGATATGGGCATAAAAGGGGACAAACTTATGGTGTGACCCCCATGCTCCCCTGACCTCTACCCCATTCAGAACCTTTGGAGCATCATTAAAAGGAGTGTCTATGATGGCGGGAGGCAGTTCACATCTAAGCAACAGCTCTGGGAGGGTATTCTGTCCTCATGCAAAACAATTGAAGCAGAAACCATCCAAAACCTGACAAATTCAATGGACGAGAGAGTTCAGAAGCTCCTTTCGAACAAGGGGTCCTATGTGAAAATGTAACATCACCTAGAATAAAGTTTTGAGTTGAAAACTGTTTGATTTCAGTTTCTAACAACCTGCTAATGCTTATAATTTCAAAAATGACCATTTTTTTGGTCTTTATTAAAATGAAAAGGTTGATCAAAAAGTTTGGGGGATCTAAGAGTGTGGCAACCCAGTAGTCATGATTACTTCGAATTCTGACAATATGAGGGTCATGCTGCAGGTAGTGCAGCAAGAAGGCAATTATGTGCCTTGCGCATCTCGGAGCCCCAAAATTATTTTCCGGGCTAGATGCAGCTAAAAATTATTTTTAATTTTAAATCTGGTGAAGCTTTAGTATAGATGGCCTAATAGGATCAGTGCTGCACACTGCTACAAAGCCCAAATTATTTTCCAGTCAAGATACAGATAAACATGATTAGTAATTTTAAATCTGGTGGAGCTTATTATAGATGGCCTAATAGAATCAGTGCTGCACACTGCTACAAAGCCCAAATTATTTTCCAGTCAAGATACAGATAAACATGATTAGTAATTTGAAAGCTTAAAACGGTTGGTAGGGTGATTTTAACCAATCATCAAGCTTTTACTCTCCCCAGGATGACACGGGGGTAGAAAAGTCGTTTCGGATCCATGATTTGTTCATCTTTATGAACGTGAGTCTGTCTACATTATCAGTGGAGAGCCGCGTGCGCTTATCTGTCAGCACACCACCAGCAGCGCTGAACACACGTTCAGACAGAACGCTGGCTGCGGGGCATGACAAGATCTCCAAGACGTAAGTGGCTAGCTCCGGCCATTTATCCAGATTGGAAGCCCAAAAAGAGCAAGGGTCCAGTGACACAGTCGTGGCTTCAATGTTTACTTGGAGATACTCCTGTACCATCGTCTCTAGGCGTTGACTATGTGTCAGACTTCTTGTCTCCTGTGGCCTTGCAAAGGATGGGCTAAAAAAGTGGTGAAATGATTCCGCAAAATTGATGTTACCAGCAGATACTGTGGTTCTGTTACGGTTTGAGTGCTGAACACTTGACGGTCCCACGGTTGGAAAGTTGGAACTGTGAGATTCACTACGTGCACCACTGGTATTTTGGGAAAAGCACATGTAAGATTCTGCAACAGTCTCTGCTGATACTCCTGCATGCGTGCATCCCTTTCTATGGCAGGAATAATTTCTGCAAATTTACTTTTGTACCGGGGATCTAACAGTGTGGCAACCCAGTAGTCAGGATTATTTCTAATTCTCACAATTCGAGGGTCATGTTGCAGGTAGTGCAGCAAGAAGGCACTCATGTGTGTTGCGCATCCAGGAGCACCAAGTCCCTGTTGTGTTGGTGGCGAGGTAACAATCATGCTTCCTTCCTCTGTCCTCTCCCCCCAACCTCGCACAACAGAAATGTGATCAAGGTCTCCCTCATCTGATGAGTCTTCCATCAGTTCGTCCTCCACTTCTTCCTGGGCTCCTGCACCTTCCTCACTAGTTTGGCTGCTACCATGCGCCCTGGTAAAACCATCTCCCCCACCCTCACATGCCTGCCGCCTTGGTGCTGCCGACCGTCTGGACCTTGCAGATGTTAGCCCTTCCGCATACAACTCCTCCTCCTCTACTTCCTCCACCTCCTCTTGTGCCACCACCTGACTCCGAATTCTGTTTAACATGTGCTCCAGCATGTAAATCACCGGAATAGGATCCCTTCTGCGCAGTTAGAAAGCTTGTGGCATGACCAGACAGGCTTTGGGTGGAGGTGGAAGACCGAGAGGAGGTTGAGGAGGCAGAAGCAGTGGAGGAACTTTGACATAAAGAGGATTGACGCACAACTCGTGGGGACGGCAAGACTTGGACAGCAGCCCCTTGTCCTGCTGTCACCATAGTTACCCAGTGCCCAGTCAGCGACATGTAACGCCCCTGTCCATGCCTACTCGTCCAAGTGTCTGTGGTGAAATGCACCCTGTCACACACAGAGTTTCTCAAAGAAGCGGTGATGTTGTGTGCGACATGCTGGTGGAGCGCAGGCACACCTTTCTTTGAGAAGTAGTGCCGACTGGGCATCTGGTACTGGGGCACTGCGACGGACATAAGGTCTCGAAAATCCTCTGTGTCCACCAGGCGGAAAGGCAGCATTTCTGTAGCCAAGAGCTTGCAGATGGTGAAATTCAACCTCTTAGCTTTCTCATGGCTAGGAGGAAATGGTCTTTTACTTGTCCACATCTGAGGGACCGAGGGCTGGCTATTGTGCTTAGACGGGGTTGATAAGGGTGTCCCCGGCAAACTGCCGGTCTGTGAGGAAGATGCAGGCGGACATGTTAGGTTGCCTTGATCCAAAGGTGGTGCTATCGATGTCGGACAGCGCTCAAGACCAGCTGGTGTTACCACCTCCAAAGAAAATGATGACCTGCCAATCACGCTGGCTGTTGCGGGTAAAGAGGTGGCAGGTCTGCGCCCCAAAACAGGTGTGACTGCTGTCCCCTCTGTCACAGAGGATGAAGAGGCCGCGGATGCACAAGATATGGCAGACGGTGGTTGGCCCGGCCGGCTAGACCGCATTGTAGCACACTGAGCTTCCCACTGCAACTTATGCTTCATGTCCATGTGCCGGTTCATGCATGAAGTACTCAAACTATGTATTTTTTGGCCTCTACTTAGCTTTTGCTGACAAATGTTACAGATAACACGAGTTGGGTCATCTTTATCGTTCTGAAAAAATGCCCAGGCTATGCAAGGCTTAGCACCCATGCGACCTGAAGAGCCACCACGACTTGTGGTGAGAGGCAGCGTTGTGTTTGAGGATGCAGTTGTTGACGTGCTTCCAGTACTACGTCTCTGTCCAGGAAGGCGCAACCTGACCTCGTCGTCACTAGCATCTTCCTCCACCTCCTCTGCTGACCTCATCTCTTGGCTGACTGTGGGTTGACAGTAAGTGGGATCTCCGACCTCATCATCATCACCCTGTGCGTTATCACACCCGTCGTCCTCAGAGCCAACCTGTTCCTGCCCTGACAAAAAACTAAAGTTGTCGCTCCAATCAGGTATTTGAGTCTTATCATCGTCTTCCTCATTGTCTCCACCAACAGGAGTTACAGTTTGGGAATGAGGGTCTACATTATGGTCAGAACCTTCTGCGTCTGGTCCTGGATCCGACTCATAAAGATTCTGGGCATCAGTGCAGATCATTTCCTCGTCTGGATTCACAGAAGCGCTGGAGTCGACCTCTGATTCCCAGGCTATAGTATGAGTAAACAGCTCTGCAGACTCAACCATCTGTTCTACCTCATACTCAGACGGGCAGCTGGAGATTTGGGAGCTGTGAGGAAGCAAGTGCGATTTGGGTGACACCTTTGAGGACTGGAGTATTTGTGATGTTGAAGTTGATGTGGAGGAGAGCCCACTTAAAGGAGCACTTGATATCCGTTGAAGCACCTGCTGTTTTTGTGCCTCATCTGGAATTTGTAGCGATTGGCGTGGCCGTAAGAAAGGGATCTTATCACATTGTCCGCTAAAAGAAGTAGACATTTTAGTTTGGCTGGAAGATGGTCTTTCTTCTGCAGATGTTACTGTTGCTTTAACACCTACCCCACGGACACAACCTTTTTTCCCCTTCCCAACACGCCTATTCCCCTTTCCACCAGCAGCAGGCCTTTTTCCACTCATTTTGGTGGTTAACTAATTCACAACTCTGGAGTTGTTTGCACAAAAAAACAATGGATGGTAACCGAGCAGAGCTGAGTGGCCAAACTGTGGTATTAGGCCAAAACTATTGGCTGGGTTAGATGCAGAAAAAAAATATTTTGAATTTGCAACCTGATGGAGGTCAGTATAGATGGACTAATACAAATAGTCCCACACACTGCTAGAAGCCCAAATATTTTTTCAGAGGTACTGTAGATGCAGATAAAAATTATTTTTAATTTGCAACCTGATGGAGGTCAGTATAGATGGACTAATAGACCAAGTCCCACACACTGCTAGAAGCCCAAATATTTTTTCAGAGCTAGATGCAGAAAAAAATTATTTTTAATTTGCAACCTGATGGAGGTCAGTATAGATGGACTAATAGACCAAGTCCCACACACCGCTAGAAGCCCAACTATTTTTTCAGAGCTAGATGCAGAAAAAAATTATATTCAATTTGCAACCTGCTGGAGGTCAGTATAGAAGGACTAATAGAACAAGTCCCACACACTGCTAGAAGCCCAAATATTTTTTCAGAGCTAAATGAAGAAAAAAATTATTTTTAATTTGCAACCTGATGAAGGTCAGTATAGATGGACTAATAGAACAAGTCCCACACACAGCTAGAAGCCCAAATATTTTTTCAGAGCTAAATGAAGAAAAAAATTATTTTTAATTTGCAACCTGATGAAGGTCAGTATAGATGGACTAATAGAACAAGTCCCACACACAGCTAGAAGCCCAAATATTTTTTCAGAGGTAGATGCAGAAAAAAAATATATTCAGTTTGCAACCTGAAGGAGGTCAGTATAGATGGACTAATAGAGAAAGTCCCGCACACTGCTAGAAGGCCAAATATTTTTTCAGAGCTAGATGCAGAAAAAAATTATTTTGAATTTGCAACCTGATGGAGGTCAGTATAGGTGGACTAATAGAACAAGTCCCACACACTGCTAGAAGGCCAAATATTTTTTCAGAGCTAGATGCAGAAAAAAATTATATTCAGTTTGCAACCTGATGGAGGTCAGTATAGATGGACTAATAGAACAAGTCCCACACACAGCTAGAAGCCCAAATATTTTTTCAGAGGTAGATGCAGAAAAAAATTATATTCAGTTTGCAACCTGATGGAGGTCAGTATAGATGGACTAATAGAACAAGTCCCACACACAGCTAGAAGCCCAAATATTTTTTCAGAGGTAGATGCAGATAAAAATCATTTTTAATTTGCAACCAGATGGAGGTCAGTATAGATGGACTAATAGAGAAAGTCCCACACACTGCTAGAAGGCCAAATATTTTTTCAGAGCAAGATGCAGATAAAAATTATTTTTAATTTGCAACCTGATGGAGGTCAGTATAGATGGACTAATAGAGAAAGTCCCACACACTGCTAGAAGGCCAAATATTTTTTCAGAACTAGATGCAGATAAAAATTATTTTTAATTTGCAACCTGATGGAGGTCAGTATAGATGGACTAATAGAGAAAGTCCCACACACTGCTAGAAGGCCAAATATTT
The DNA here is from genome assembly GCF_046119375.1 of Phyllobates terribilis. Classification (NCBI taxonomy): domain Eukaryota; kingdom Metazoa; phylum Chordata; class Amphibia; order Anura; family Dendrobatidae; genus Phyllobates; species Phyllobates terribilis. The sequence continues at coordinate 208,153,304 of NW_027362769.1, read as the reverse complement.
TTTCAGAGCTAGATGCAGAAAAAAATTATATTCAGTAGGCAGCCTGATGGAGGTCAGTATAGATGGACTAATAGAACAAGTCCCACACACAGCTAGAAGCCCAAATATTTTTTCAGAGCTAGATGCAGATAAAAATTATTTTTAATTTGCAACCTGATGGAGGTCAGTATAGATGGACTAATAGAGAAAGTCCCACACACTGCTAGAAAGCCAAATATTTTTTCAGAGCTAGATGCAGATAAAAATTATTTCTAGTTTGCAACCTGATGGAGGTCAGTATAGATGGACTAATAGAGAAAGTCCCACACACTGCTAGAAGGCCAACTATTTTTTCAGAGCTAGATGCAGAAAAAAATTATATTCAGTTTGCAACCTGATGGAGGTCTGTATAGATGGATTAATAGAACAAGTCCCACACACAGCTATTAGCCCAATATTTTTTCAGAGGTAGATGCACAAAAAAAATATATTCAGTTTGCAACCTGATGGAGGTCTGTATAGATGGATTAATAGAACAAGTCCCACACACAGCTAGAAGCCCAATATTTTTTCAGAGTTAGATGCAGAAAAAAATATATTCAGTTTGCAACCTGATGAAGGTCAGTATAGATGGACTAATAGAGAAAGTTCCACACACTGCTAGAAGGCCAACTATTTTTTCAGAGGTAGATGCAGAAAAAAATTATATTCAGTTTGCAACTTGATGGAGGTCTGTATAGATGGATTAATAGAACAAGTCCCACACACAGCTAGAAGCCCAATATTTTTTCAGAGGTAGATGCAGAAAAAAAATATATTCAGTTTGCAACCTGATGGAGGTCTGTATAGATGGATTAATAGAACAAGTCCCACACACAGCTAGAAGCGAAATATTTTTTCAGAGGTAGATGCAGAAAAATAATATATTCAGTTTGCAACCTGATGGAGGTCAGTATAGATGGACTAATAGAATGATGCTATGCCCAAAAGATTTTACTTCACTAGGTGCAGTAAAAAAATTGGTATTCTATACACAGGTGGTATATCTTGCAACACAGATAGGCTACTCCACTGACTAACACACTCTTCAATAGGCCAAAAAGGATTAGCTTTGCTAGATTCAGCCAAATGCTGTGAAAAAAACTTGCACAGCACTGGCACAGACCTGCCTGGCAAAAACTGATAGGAACTGATGTAACCTAGTCCTGAAAAGGACTGCAATTACAATTAGTCTTTACTCCCACAATCTATCTATTTAAGAGCACAGACCTGCCTGATAAAAGTCGTAGGAAATGCTGTAACCTAGTCCTTAAAAGGACTGCAATCACAACTATTCCCTACTCCCAAGCTATCTGTAGATTTGTGCGAAAATTGGCTTGAAATTAACAAGGTATAGCGCACACAGCAACAGCGGTGCCGTCTAACACGCAGCTGCAGCAGTGAGAAAATGGTGGCGACGGGGAAAATGGCTTGGTCTTATAGGGCAAGGACATGTGACATACACTGCCAATGACACATGCCCTTGCTTGTGTGAAAAACAGCAGTTTGCTCCGTGTGTGCGCTGCTGATAGGCTGACAGACTGCACCTCCCCACTGCAAATGCAGGAAAGAGAAAAAAAAATGGAGATCTTCATTATTCCTGCAGAGATCCATCCCCTGCCCCTCCCCCACCCCGCTGTACACTTAAACTGCGTATTAAAATTAATTTTCATCATTACTGAGAAAAATTCCAGTTATGATTTTGGTGCACGAACAGTTATCGAACATAACCTCGAACAGCTGAATTTTTCTCAAATCGTTCGTGTTCGCCGAACGGCTCGAACACCGCCCAAAACAGCTCGAATTTGAGATTGGCGAACAGTTCGAGTAGAACAACGCTCATCTCTAATCCCTAACACCATTAACATGACACTCACAATTTGAAGCAACACTAATGTCTACTGCATTTGTGATCGCCTTCTTCGGGGCGCTATGTATAAGCGAATTAGTCCCTCAATCCAAAATTACCACCAGTGGAGGCTTATTACACCAGGACGTAGTCATAGCCAATAATGCAATACGTCTACGCATACACCAATCGAAAACGGTTCCAGCGGGAAGGGGTACTTGGGTACTTCTACAACCCACCAACGGTACAGTGAGTCGGGTAACAATAGTAAAAACATATCTAACCATCAGATCACAAAGTAATTTCTTCCTATCACACATTGATGGAACGCCATTATCAAGATACCTGTTCCAAGCTATATTTAATAAATGCATAACATCGGCAGGGAACCACCCCAAAGATTACGGGACACACTCATTCCGCATAGGTGCGGCCACGGAAGCAGCAAGAGCAGGACTGTCAGAAACGGAAGTTCAGAGGATAGGGAGATGGCGATCCACGTGTTTGGCGAGATACATAAGACCGGACTTGTTATCCTAACGTGGTTTGTTTCTTTTACAGGTGACGCTAAGCCAACAGTGTGAGTGATAGGCCATTCGTATATATATTGGGCACAAAAAAGGGCGAAAGTCCGCCCAGGCGGGAGGAAATTAGAGTTTCATAACACATATTTCAACTGGAGAGGTATTAGAGGCCTGCTATGGCCACAGGTACTAATGGAGGTAATCAAGGTAGGGAGAGAGGCAAGAGGTCCGGTCATCTTAGTTATACAGGCCGGGGGAAACAACCTAGGTCATCACAAGAGCGCATAACTAATGGCAATAATGAAACTAGACACTGAGCGCTTCAGAGAATTTTTCACAAAATTAGCTATAGTATGGTCAGAGATTGTGCCGATAGCGGTATGGCAAGGTGCGCGAGACATCACGGCCATCGAATGGACAAGGCGGGTAATAAATATTCGGATGGCAAAATTTAGAAGAGACAGAGGCGGTGTAGTGATACGACACCGACAACTGGAAGGAGATAAAGCAGGCCTCATACGGCCCGACGGTGTTCACTTAATAGATATTGGACTGGACATATTCCTGTCAGGACTCCAGGACGGAGTGGAACAAGCGTTAAGAGTGATGGGTGGGGGTCAGAGTCCTGCATACGAGTATGCTGGATCCTCCGTGGCCTGGAAATAGAAAGGACATGTTGGAGAGTTACACTTGTTGGCCAACTTGCCGGAGTGGGGACCCAGGGCATGCTGCAACAAGCTGAATTATTTTAGAAATAAAATGCCTTTCTAATGGAATGAGTATAAAGAGTTAATAAAGCTGTGACCGATCCTCACCCATCCAGTTGTAAGAGTTACATTATTGTATTGTCCATGAAAGCGGGGCGGTAGGGGGGCTGAGCGTCTGGGTTTGGTTGGGGGTCCCCACAGTCTGCCTAGGCTAGATTCATTTAAAAATTCTTATTAGATACACAGGCGGTGCAGCTTGCTTCGCAGCTGGGTTACTACGCCCAAAGTATTGCCTAGGCTAGATGCAGTTAAAAATTCTACGCTGACTAGCAGACACTGAAGATTTGGAGCAGACCTCTGAGTAAACAGCTCTTCAGACTCAACCATCTGTGTTACCCCAAGCCATAGTGTATGTAGTTTCTTACAGTTAAAAGGGGGGGGGTGCGACCCAACCCACCTGGAATTGACGATGCCAACGTCACGTAAGACACAGCAAGGGGACTCCCAAAATTGTGGCACAGACACCACTTAACCCTAGAACGCATACCTGTGGCCTTGCAGGCCCGCACAGTTAATTGTTTTCTATTTTCTGCAAGATTACTTTAGTTAGAATTTTGAAACTCTAGGTATTCTTCATGTATATAGTTGTTTGTCATTTGAGTTTGAGTTATTCCATGTTATTTGCACACGGGCCTAAAGGGCCCCAGGTATGTGAAAGTGTAGATTTTTATGGTCATGCGTTCTAGGGTTAAGTGGCATCAATTGCCCCACTGTTGCTTAAAACGGTTGGTGAGGTGATTTTACCAAATCCCCAAGCTTTTAGTCTCCCAAGGATGACAGAGGGGTAGAAATGTCCTTGCGAATCCATGATTTGTTCATCTTTATGAACGTGAGTCTGTCTACATTCTCAGTGGACAGCAACGTGCGCTTATCTGTCATCACACCACCAGCAGCGCTGAACACACGTTCAGAGAGAACGCTGGCTGCATGGCATGACAAGATCTCCAAGGCATGAGTGGCGAGCTCCGGCGATTATTCCAGATTGGAATACCAAAATGAGCAAGGGTCCAGTGACACAGTCATGGCTTCGATGTTCACTTGGAGATTCTCCTGTACCATCCTCTCTAGGCATTGACTATGTGTCAGACTTCTTGTCTCCTGTGGCCTTGCAAAGGATGGTCTAAAAAAGTGGTGAAACGATTCCACAAAATTGCTGTTACCAGCAGATACTGTGTTACTGTTACTGTTTGAGTGATGAAGACTCGACAGTCCCACCGTTGGCAAGTTAGAACTGTGAGATTCACTACGTGCACCACTGGTGTTTTGTGGAAAAGCACATGTAAGATTCTGCAACAGGGTCTGCAGATACTCCTGCATTCGTCAATACCTTTTTATGGCAGGAATTATTTCGGCAAATATACTTTTGTACCGGGGATCTAAGAGTGTGGCAACCCAGTAGTCGGGATTACTTCGAATTCTGACAATCCGGGGGTCATGTTGCAGGTAGTGCAGCAAGAAGGCACTCATGTGTCTTGCGCATCCAGAAGTACCAAGTCCTTGTTGTGTTGGTAGCGAGGTAAGAATCATGCTTCCTTCCTCTGCCCTCTCCCTCCAACCTCGCACAACAGAAATGTGATCAAGGTCTCCCTCATCTGATGATTCTTCCATGCCCATCGCCAGTTCGTCCTCCACTTCTTCCTCGGCTCCTGCACCTTCCTCAACAGTTTGGCTGATACCATGCGCCCTGGTTAATCCCTCTCCCCCACCCTCCCATGCCTGCCGCCTTGGTGCTGCCAACCGTCTGGACCTTGGAGATGTTATCCCTTCCGCATACAACTCCTCCTCTACTTCCTCCACCTCCTCTTGTCCCACCACCTGACTCTGAATTCTGTTTAATGTGTGCTCCAGCATGTAAATCACCGGAATAGTCATGCTGATAATGGCATCGTCGTCAGCACTAAACATCTTCGTCGCCATTTCAAAACTGTGCAGAAGGGTGTGTGGCGCCCCTGAGGGTTCAGTCGCCACAGAGTTACTGCATCTCACCCAGAGGTGTGGTATCTCACCCTCAGGTAAGGAAGGCGTATGGCTCGGGACCCTGACTCCTGCATCCAACACATACCCGCAGTGGGGGTAGGGCGAGATTGCTCCTAAGGGAGAGCACAGTCCCAGGTCCCTAGCTGGTTTGAGGGTCCTATGTAGTGGGTGCTTAGGGGAGCAGCTTAGGGGAGCACATGACAAGGAGAGTATAAATAGGAAGCCATCTTAGAAAGAGCAAGCCAGACAGAGGAGGAAAAGTGACAGGAGCAGAGACTAGGCATGAGCTCTGCTCCGGAGGCGGGCCTAGCCTGGGAGGCCCAGGACTGAAGGAGAGAAGAGAGGAGTGGGAGCTGGAAGGCTCCAGGAACCGAAGGGACCCTACGGCTACGGGCCGTGCAGAAGACCACCCGTACTCCCGCTGCTACCAGGAGGTAGAGGGGTCAGGCCAGATAAGGGGAACCGGTCCCTCAACTAGCGGAGAAACAGCAAGGCTCAACTAGAAACCAGAGGCTGCTGCATTTCATGTACTGCAGGCCAAAGTCCACACCAGTCTCACTAAGAAGGTAGCCACATAGGACCCAGGGGACGGAACACACGTCACCCGCCAAGGCCCGAGGATACCGGATAGAAGTGTCACTGGGTGTGAGGTGCAGGGAGAAGGCCAGAGAAAGGACACACAGAAGGGGTTCCTGCTAAGTACTCCGGAGCTATCTGGGGGTGGACTGAGCCCCTCACTGAGTATGCACAGCAAGACGGGGGAGATTGCTCTGGTACCTGTAATCTGGACTACAACAACTGTGAGTAATATCTTGAGATGGCATCACACGGACTCTGTGTTCATTACTGACTCCCTGCACTACAACCACCATCATCCACCCACACTGCCCTGAAGCTACACTCTTCCTGTGGTGAGTAATAATACCGTTGCTGCAAAACCACCAGCTTCAGAGGACTGTTCCTCAGCGACGGCCCCTTTGGCCGCACTCCACAGGTGGCGTAGTCAGACATTATAAAATCCATATATACAAATTACCCTTGGATTGACCGCCCTGGGTCACGGACTGGGTCACCGCCACAGTGACTACAACCCCCAGCGTCTACCGGCCCGGCTCAGGGTACCCCATGGCCCAGGGGGCGCGTCAACTTCATAGGTCCCTGATCTGAGACCACTCCTGCAGCGTGATTTGCCCCACCTCTGGATCTCGTTGGCCCAGGCTATACGTCAGAACGTATTGCACCAGGGCTTGTCGGTGCTGCCACAGTCGCTGCAACATGTGCAGAGTTGAATTCCACCGTGTCGGCACATCGCATTTCAGCCGGTGAACTGGCAGGCCCAACGACTTCTGTAGAGATGTAAGTCGTTGAACTGCGGGATGCGAACGGCGGAAGTGAGCACACAGCGACCGTGCCCTCTGCAGAAGGCCATCTAGTCCGGGATAGTGGGCTAAAAATTGCTGGACAACCAGGTTCAACACGTGAGCCATACAAGGCACGTGTGTGACATTGCCCCGGCGAAGTGCCGCACCCAGGTTTGCAGCATTGTCGCACATGGCCTTCCCTGGTTGCAGGTCCAGTGGAGACAACCTTTCATGAAACTGGGTCTCCAGAGCTGACCACAACTCCTCAGCTGTGTGACTCACATTTCCCAGACATTTCAAAGTAAACACTGATGCTGTTGAGCCCTGCTGTCAGCATAGTAAGGAGGTGTGCAGGATTCCTTCTGCGCATTTAGAAAGCAGGTGGCATTACCAGACAGGCTTTGGGTGCAGGTGGAGGACTGAGAGGAGGTTGAGGAGGCAGAAGCAGTGGAGGAACTTCGAGATAAAGAGGATTGACGCACAACTCGTGGGGACGGTAAGACTTGGACAGCAGCCCCTTGTCCTGCTTTCACCATAGTTACCCAGTGCCCAGTCAGCGACATGTAACGCCCCTGTCCATGCCTTCTCGTCCAAGTGTCTGTGGTGAAGTGCACCCTGTCACACACAGAGTTTCTCAAAGAAGCGGTGATGTTGTGTGCGACATGCTAGTGGAGCGCAGGCACACCTTTCTTTGAGAAGTAGTGCCGACTGGGCATCTGGTACTGGGGCACTGTGACGGACATAAGGTCTTGAAAATCCTTTGTGTCCTCCAGGTGGAAAGGCAGCATTTCTGTAGCCAACAGCTTGCAGATGGTGAAATTCAACCTCTTAGCTTTCTCATGGCTAGGAGGAAATGGTCTTTTACTTTTTCACATCTGAGGGACCGAGGGCTGGCTGTTGTGCTTAGACGGTGTTGAGTAGGGTGTCCCCGGCAAACTGCCGGTCTGTGAGGAAGATGCAGGCGGACATGTTAGGTTGCCTTGATCCAAAGGTGGTGCTCTCGATGTCGGAGAGCGCTCAACACTAGCAGGTGTTTCAACTTCCCAATGAACTGACGACCTGCCAATCACACTGGCTGTTGCGGGTAAAGAGGTGGCAGGTCTGTGTCCAAAAACATGTGTGACTGCTGTCCCCCCAGTCACAGAGGATGAAGAGGCTGCGGATGCACAAGATGGGGCAGACGGTGGTTGGCCCAGCCGGCTAGGCCGCATTGTAGCACAGTGAGCTTCCCACTGCAACTTATGCTTCATATCCATGTGACGGTACATGCATGAAGTACTCAAACTATGGATTTTTTGGCCTCTACTTAGCTTTTGCTGACAAATATTACAGATAACTAGAGATGAGCGTTGTTCTACTCGAACTATTCGCCAATCTCAAATTCGAGCTGTTTTGGGCGTTGTTCGAGCCGTTCGGCGAACACGAACGATTTGAGAAAAATTCGGCTGTTCGAGGTTATGTTCGATAACTGTTCGTGCACCAAAATCATAACTGGATTTTTTCTCAGTAATGATGAAAATTAATGTTAATACGCAGTTTGAGTGTACAGCGGGGTGGGGGGAGGGGCAGGGGATGGATCTCTGCAGGAACAATGAAGATCTCCATTTTTTTTTCTCTTTCCCGCATTTGCAGTGGGGAGGTGCAATCTGTCAGCCTATCAGCAGCGCACACACGGAGCGAAGTGCTTTTTTTCACACAAGCAAGGGCATGTGTCATTGGCAGTGTATGTCACATGTCCTTGCCCTATAAGACCAAGCCATTTTCCCCGTCGCCACCATTTTCTCACTGCTGCAGCTGCGTGTTAGACGGCACCGCTGTTGCTGTGTGCGCTATACCTTGTTAATTTCAAGCCAATTTTCGCACAAATCTACAGATAGCTTGGGAGTAGGGAATAGTTGTGATTGCAGTCCTTTTAAGGACTAGGTTACAGCCTTTCCTACGACTTTTATCAGGCAGGTCTGTGCTCTTAAATAGATAGATTGTGGGAGTAAAGACTAATTGTAATTGGAGTCCTTTTCAGGACTAGGTTACATCAGTTCCTATCAGTTTTTGCCAGGCAGGTCTATGCCAGTGCTGTGCAAGTTTTTTTCACAGCATTTGGCTGAATCTAGCAAAGCTAATCCTTTTTGGCCTATTGCAGAGTGTGTTAGTCAGTGGAGAAGCCTATCTGTGTTGCAATATATACCACCTGTGTATAGAATACCAATTTTTTTACTGCACCTAGCGAAGTAAAATCTTTTGGGCATAGCATCATTCTATTAGTCCATCTATACTGACCTCCATCAGGTTGCAAATTGAATATAATTTTTTTCTGCATCTAGCTCTGAAAAAATATTGGGATTCTAGCTGTGTGTGGGACTTGTTCTATTAATCCATCTATACAGACCTCCATCAGGTTGCAAACTGAATTTTTTTTTTCTGCATCTACCTCTGAAAAAATATTGGGCTTCTAGCTGTGTGTGGGACTTGTTCTATTAATCCATCTATACAGACCTCCATCAGGTTGCAAACTGAATATATTTTTTTCTGCATCTACCTCTGAAAAAATATTGGGCTTCTAGCTGTGTGTGGGACTTGTTCTATTAATCCATCTATACAGACCTCCATCAGGTTGCAAACTGAATATATTTTTTTCTGCATCTACCTCTGAAAAAATATTGGGCTTCTAGCTGTGTGTGGGACTTGTTCTATTAATCCATCTATACAGACCTCCATCAGGTTGCAAACTGAATATATTTTTTTCTGCATCTAGCTCTGAAAAAATATTGGGCTTCTAGCTGTGTGTGGGACTTGTTCTATTAATCCATCTATACAGACCTCCATCAGGTTGCAAACTGAATATATTTTTTTCTGCATGTACCTCTGAAAAAATATTGGGCTTCTAGCTGTGTGTGGGACTTGTTCTATTAATCCATCTATACAGAACTCCATCAGGTTGCAAACTGAATATATTTTTTTCTGCATCTACCTCTGAAAAAATATTGGGCTTCTAGCTGTGTGTGGGACTTGTTCTATTAATCCATCTATACAGACCTCCATCAGGTTGCAAACTGAATATATTTTTTTCTGCATCTAGCTCTGAAAAAATATTGGGCTTCTAGCTGTGTGTGGGATTTGTTCTATTAATCCATCTATACAGACCTCCATCAGGTTGCAAACTGAATATATTTTTTTCTGCATCTACCTCTGAAAAAATATTGGGCTTCTAGCTGTGTGTGGGACTTGTTGTATTAGTCCATCTATACTGACCTCCATCAGGTTGCAAACTGAATATATTTTTTCTGCATCTACCTCTGAAAAAATATTGGGCTTCTAGCTGTGTGTGTGACTTGTTCTATTAATCCATCTATACAGACCTCCATCAGGTTGCAAATTGAATATAATTTTTTTCTGCATCTAACCCAGCCAATAGTTTTGGCCTAATACCACAGTTTGGCCACTCAGCTCTGCTCGGTTCCCATCCATTGTTTTTTTGTGTAAACAACTCCAGAGTTGTGAATTAGTTAACCACCAAAATGAGTGGAAAAAGGCCTGCTGCTGGTGGAAAGGGGAATAGGCGTGTTGGGAAGGGGAAAAAAGGTTGTGTCCGTGGGGTAGGTGTTAAAGCAACAGTAACATCTGCAGAAGAAAGACCATCTTCCAGCCAAACTAAAATGTCTACTTCTTTTAGCGGACAATGTGATAAGATCCCTTTCTTACGGCCACGCCAATTGCTACAAATTCCAGATGACAGCAGGTGCTTCAACGGATATCAAGTGCTCCTTTAAGTGGGCTCTCCTCCACATCAACTTCAACATCACAAATACTCCAGTCCTCAAAGGTGTCACCCCAATCGCACTTGCTTCCTCACAGCTCCCAAATCTCCAGCTGCCCGTCTGAGTATGAGGTAGAACAGATGGTTGAGTCTGCAGAGCTGTTTACTCATACTATAGCCTGGGAATCAGAGGTCGACTCCAGCGCTTCTGTGAATCCAGACGAGGAAATGATCTGCACTGATGCCCAGAATCTTTATGAGTCGGATCCAGGACCAGACGCAGAAGGTTCTGACCATAATGTAGACCCTCATTCCCAAACTGTAACTCCTGTTGGTGGAGACAATGAGGAAGACGATGATAAGACTCAAATACCTGATTGGAGCGACAACTTTAGTTTTTTGTCAGGGCAGGAACAGGTTGGCTCTGAGGACGACGGGTGTGATAACGCACAGGGTGATGATGATGAGGTTGGAGATCCCACTTACTGTCAACCCACAGTCAGCCAAGAGATGAGGTCAGCAGAGGAGGTGGAGGAAGATGCTAGTGACGACGAGGTCAGGTTGCGCCTTCCTGAACAGAGACGTAGTACTGGAAGCACATCAACAACTGCATCCTCAAACACAACTCTGAAACTCACCACAAGTCGTGGTGGCTCTTCAGGTCGCATGGGTGCTAAGCCTTGCATAGCCTGGGCATTTCTTCAGATCGATAAAGATGACCCAACTCGTGTTATCTGTAACATTTGTCAGCAAAAGCTAAGTAGAGGCCAAAAAATACATAGTTTGAGTACTTCATGCATGAACCGGCACATGGACATGAAGCATAAGTTGCAGTGGGAAGCTCAGTGTGCTACAATGCGGCCTAGCCAGCCGGGCCAACCACCGTCTGCCATATCTTGTGCATCCGCGGCCTCTTCATCCTCTGTGACTGGGGGGACAGCAGTCACACCTGTTTTGGGGCACAGACCTGCCACCTCTTTACCCGCAACAGCCAGCGTGATTGGCAGGTCATCATTTTCTTTGGAGGTGGTAACACCAGCTGGTGTTGAGCGCTGTCCGACATCGATAGCACCACCTTTGGATCAAGGCAACCTAACATGTCCGCCTGCATCTTCCTCACAGACCGGCAGTTTGCCGGGGACACCCTTATCAACCCCGTCTAAGCACAATAGCCAGCCCTCGGTCCCTCAGATGTGGACAAGTAAAAGACCATTTCCTCCTAGCCATGAGAAAGCTAAGAGGTTGAATTTCACCATCTGCAAGCTCTTGGCTACAGAAATGCTGCCTTTCCGCCTGGTGGACACAGAGGATTTTCGAGACCTTATGTCCGTCGCAGTGCCCCAGTACCAGATGCCCAGTCGGCACTACTTCTCAAAGAAAGGTGTGCCTGCACTCCACCAGCATGTCGCACACAACATCACCGCTTCTTTGAGAAACTCTGTGTGTGACAGGGTGCATTTCACCACAGACACTTGGACGAGTAGGCATGGACAGGGGCGTTACATGTCGCTGACTGGGCACTGGGTAACTATGGTGACAGCAGGACAAGGGGCTGCTGTCCAAGTCTTGCCGTCCCCACGAGTTGTGCGTCAATCCTCTTTATGTCAAAGTTCCTCCACTGCTTCTGCCTCCTCAACCTCCTCTCGGTCTTCCACCTGCACCCAAAGCCTGTCTGGTCATGCCACAAGCTTTCTAACTGCGCAGAAGGGATCCTGCACACCTCCTTACTATGCTGGCAGTAGGGCTCAACGTCATCAGGCGGTTTTTACATTGAAATGTCTGGGAAATGTGAGTCACACAGCTGAGGAGTTGTGGTCAGCTCTGGAGAACCAATTTCATGAATGGTTGTCTCCACTGGACCTGAAACCAGGGAAGGCCGTGTGCAACAATGCTGCAAACCTGGGTGCGGCCCTTCGCCGGGGCAATGTCACACACGTGCCTTGTATGGCTCACGTGTTGAACCTGGTTGTCCAGCAATTTTTAGCCCACTATCCCAGACTAGATGGCCTTCTGCAGAGGGCACGGTCGCTGTGTGCTCACTTCCGCCGTTCGCATCCCGCAGCTCAGCGACTTACATCTCTACAGAAGTCGTTGGGCCTGCCACTTCACCGGCTAAAATGCGATGTGCCTACCCGGTGGAATTCAACTCTGCACATGTTGCAGCGACTGTGGCAGCACCGACAAGCCCTGGTGCAATACGTTCTGACGTATAGCCTGGGCCAACGAGATTCAGAGGTGGGGCAAATCACGCTGGAGGAGTGGTCTCAGATCAGGGACCTATGCACCCTTCTGCACAGTTTTGAAATGGCGACGAAGATGTTTAGTGCTGACGATGCCATTATCAGCATGACTATTCCGGTGATTTACATGCTGGAGCATATGTTAAACAGAATTCGGAGTCAGGTGGTGGCACAAGAGGAGGTGGAGGAAGTAGAGGAGGAGGAGTTGTATGCGGAAGGGCTAACATCTGCAAGGTCCAGACGGTCGGCAGCACCAAGGCGGCAGGCATGTGAGGGTGGGGGAGATGGTTTTACCAGGGCGCATGGTAGCAGCCAAACTAGTGAGGAAGGTGCAGGAGCCCAGGAAGAAGTGGAGGACGAACTGATGGAAGACTCATCAGATGAGGGAGACCTTGATCACATTTCTGTTGTGCGAGGTTGGGGGGAGAGGACAGAGGAAGGAAGCATGATTGTTACCTCGCCACCAACACAACAGGGACTTGGTGCTCCTGGATGCGCAACACACATGAGTGCCTTCTTGCTGCACTACCTGCAACATGACCCTCGAATTGTGAGAATTAGAAATAATCCTGACTACTGGGTTGCCACACTGTTAGATCCCCGGTACAAAAGTAAATTTGCAGAAATTATTCCTGCCATAGAAAGGGATGCACGCATGCAGGAGTATCAGCAGAGACTGTTGCAGAATCTTACATGTGCTTTTCCACAAAATACCAGTGGCGCACGTAGTGAATCTCACAGTTCCAACTTGCCAACCGTGGGACCGTCAAGTGTTCAGCACTCAAACCGTAACAGAACCACAGTATCTGCTGGTAACATCAATTTTGCGGAATCATTTCACCACTTTTTTAGCCCATCCTTTGCAAGGCCACAGGAGACAAGAAGTCTGACACATAGTCAACGCCTAGAGACGATGGTACAGGAGTATCTCCAAGTAAACATTGAAGCCACGACTGTGTCACTGGACCCTTGCTCTTTTTGGGCTTCCAATCTGGATAAATGGCCGGAGCTAGCCACTTACGCCTTGGAGATCTTGTCATGCCCCGCAGCCAGCGTTCTGTCTGAACGTGTGTTCAGCGCTGCTGGTGGTGTGCTGACAGATAAGCGCACGCGGCTCTCCACTGATAATGTAGACAGACTCACGTTCATAAAGATGAACAAATCATGGATCCGAAACGACTTTTCTACCCCTGTGTCATCCTGGGGAGAGTAAAAGCTTGATGATTGGTTAAAATCACCCTACCAACCGTTTTAAGCTTTCAAATTACTAATCATGTTTATCTGTATCTTGGCTGGAAAATAATTTGGGCTTTGTAGCAGTGTGCAGCACTGATTCTATTAGGCCATCTATAATAAGCTCCACCAGATTTAAAATTACTAATCATGTTTATCTGTATCTTGACTGGAAAATAATTTGGGCTTTGTAGCAGTGTGCAGCACTGATCCTATTAGGCAATCTATACTAAAGCTTCACCAGATTTAAAATTAATAATAATTTTTAGCTGCATCTAGACCGGAAAATAATTTTGGGGCTCCGAGATGCGCAAGACACATAAGTGCCTTCTTGCTGCACTACCTGCAGCATGACCCTCATATTGTCAGAATTCGAAGTAATCATGACTACTGGGTTGCCACACTCTTAGATCCCCCAAACTTTTCGATCAACCTTTTCATTTTAATAAAGACCAAAAAAATGGTCATTTTTGAAATTATAAGCATTAGCAGGTTGTTAGAAACTGAAATCAAACAGTTTTCAACTCAAAACTTTATTCTAGGTGATGTTACATTTTCACATAGGACCCCTTGTTCGAAAGGAGCTTCTGAACTCTCTCGTCCATTGAATTTGTCAGGTTTTGGATGGTTTGTGCTTCAATTGTTTTGCATGAGGACAGAATACCCTCCCAGAGCTGTTGCTTAGATGTGAACTGCCTCCCGCCATCATAGACACTCCTTTTAATGATGCTCCAAAGGTTCTGAATGGGGTACAGGTCAGGGGAGCATGGGGGTCACACCATAAGTTTGTCCCCTTTTATGCCCATATCAGCCAGAGATGCAGATGTTTTATGTGCAGCATGAGATGGTACATTATCATGCAGAAAAATGATCTTGCTGTGAAATACACGGTTCTTCTTCTTGAACCATGGCAGGAAGTGCTGTTTGAGAAAATCCACATACATTATGGAGTTCATCTTTAGCGCCTTCAGGGATCCTAAAGGGGCCGACAATCTCTCTCCCCATGATTCCAGCCCAAAACATTACTCCACCTCCTCCTTGTTGGCGCTGTAGCCGTGTTTGCGTGGGGTGTCCATCAACCAGCCATCCTCCACTCCATCCATCTGGACCATCGAGCGCTGCACGGCACTCATCCGTGAACAAAACAGTTTTGAAATCAGTCTTCATGTAATGTTTGGCCCACTGGAGCCATTTCTGCTTGTGTGAAGTGGATAGAGGAGGTCGACAGGATGGCGTATGCACAGCTGCAAACCTCTGAAGGACCCTGCATCTTGTTGTTCGGGGGACGTTGGAGGCACCAGCAGCTTCAAAAACTTGTCTGCTGCTATGACAAGGCTTTTTTGCCGCTGCTCTTTCAACCTGACGTAATTGCCTGTAGGAAAGAGTACTCAATTTGCCCTTATCAGCACGCACACGTGTGTACTGTGAATCAGCTACATACTTCTTGATTGCCAAGACACTTCATCCTGATCATCGCACAATGTTGATTGTAGTCATGCCTTGACCTAAACACTCCACAATTTGTTGCTTCTCAGCAGCCGACACATCCTTTTTCTTTCCCATTTTGGCAGAAAATGTAGGCTGCTTAATAATGTGAGACAGCCTTCTTAAGTA
This sequence comes from Phyllobates terribilis, assembly GCF_046119375.1. Taxonomy (NCBI): domain Eukaryota; kingdom Metazoa; phylum Chordata; class Amphibia; order Anura; family Dendrobatidae; genus Phyllobates; species Phyllobates terribilis. Next base: position 208,137,967 of record NW_027362769.1, on the reverse strand, counting down.
GTCTTGCCTTTCATTGGACACACCTGCCAAACTAATTAGCACAGGTGTCTGCAATTGCTTACAGTGATATAAAGAGCCCTGACACACATCACCATCAATGAGTTTAACTGACAAACAAACAAATTCTTCCCTTATCACTCCTAAACACTTTTTGCATAATAATTTGGAACGCAGTGTACATGTGCTTTTCCACAAAACACCAGTGGTTCACGTAGTGAATCTTACAGTTCTAACTTGCCAACCGTGGTCTGTATGGAGTTGTTCAATAAAGGGCCCAAAATTAAGATAACATAGATGGGAGAGGTCTCTATGAATAGGAATTCCTAAGTATTTGATACCCTGTGAGGGCCAGGCAAAGGGAAAGTTGGACTGGATGGAATCCTATATGGATTTGGGGAGGGAGACATCGAGGGCCTCAGACTTCGCTGCATTGATTTTAAAATTTGACCATGTAACAAAGTGATCTATTTCAGCCATAACAGCATGGATGGATATATGTGATTGAGTGATATATACTAGGACATCATCAGCAAATAGAGAGCACTTGTACTCGGTGCCTCCCACCTCAATCCACCTAATATTGGGGTTATGGCGAATTGATGAGAGCAGGTGCTCCGTCACTAGGATGTATAAGAGAGGGGACAGAGGACATCCCTGCCTTGTCCCATTGGTGATTGTGAAAGGTGATGAAAATGTTCTGATGCACCCCCTGGCCCTTGGGACACCCGGAGCCGGACCCTTTTTGGTGGATGCTGGTGGTTGTAGTCTTCGTGGCAGCGACCCGGTTCCGTGGCTCAGGGTGGTCAAACCAGTGGCGGAACTATTTATGTGGTTTTGATGCTTAAATGTCCGACTACGCCACCCGTGGATTGCGGTCAGAGTGAACCGTCGCTGCAGGGCAGACCGCTGAGGCTGGTGTTGTGGGTGCAACAGAGCGTAGCATAACTCCCCACGGGAGGAGTATAGCCTCAGGGCAGTGTATGCGGAGGATGGGGGTGATGGTGCAGGGCAGCAGCAGTAACGACACGGAGTCAGTGATGCAGTCCAGGGCCTTTACTCACAGTTCTTATTATCCAGACCACGTCTGCAGGTAACGGCTGCCCACGTCGTACTGTGCTCACCAGGTGAGGGGCTCAGACAACTCCCAGATAACTTTGGAGCGCTTCACAGGACCCCCTTTGTGTGTCCTTTGTCTGGCCTTTCTTACCAACACTTCTGTCCGGCTGCCTCGGGCCTCCTCTTGGTAAACTTGGCGCCAGTTTCCCTGACCCTATGTGGTGCCTTCCTAGCGGGTGTAGCGAGGGGCTGCGCCACATAAAATGTCACAGCCTCCAGTTTCTAGCTAAGGGTCGTTTCCTGCCTCCACTAGTTTCGGGGACCGGTCTCCCCCTTTGGCCTGACCCCTCCACGCAGGTGGATTCGGGCATGCGGTGGCGACTCGCCCGTCCGCACCCCTGGGATCCCTTCATTCCTCGTTCCTGGAGCCTTCTCCGCTCATCTTCCTTCCTTCTCCCTCTTCCAGGCCTGGGCCTCTCTTACTAGGCCCGCCTCCAGAGCAGAGCTCATGCAGAGCCCCTGCTCCCTGCCACTTCTGCTCAGACTTCTCTGCACTGAACTAAGATGGTGCCCACCTTTTATACTCCCTTCTCAATGCACCCAGGAACTGCTTCCTCCCTGCTCCTGCACTACAGGGTTCCCCTTCCTCAGTGTTCCCTCCCCCCACTCCAGCCAGGGACAGGGACTGTCGTGCCCATCTCAGAGGCATATTGGTCGCCCTGCCCCACGGCAATGTGGTGTAATGCATGCAGGTGTCGGGTCCTGATCCACACTCCATCCTTACCTGAGAGTGAGATATCACACCTCTGGGTGAGGTGCAATACCTCTGTAGCAACCGAGCCCTCAGGGTGCTACAGTTCCATTTATCTTCAGCCTAGGTGACGTATTGTGATACAGGGCCGTGATTTTGGCTATAAAAGGGTCCGCTAGATCCCTACCCCAAGCTTTTTAAGAGAATCATATATGGCGTGCCAGGAGACTCTATGGAATGCTTTCTCAGCATCCAACGAGAGTATCTAATTACAAATTTTTAACTGCATCTAGCCCAGGAAATACTTTGTGCCTAGTAGCAGTGTCTGCTAGTCAGCGGATTATCCCGGCTGTTAAGCAAGCTACACCACCTGTAGTTTAGACACTTAATTTTTTCAAAGGAAATGCTTCGGGACCATGGGATACTCAGTGAAGAGCATCAGGAGGCACCCCAAGGCATAGGGGCTGGGACTGGCAGTAGGATGCCTTGCGGTGGACAGCCGAGCTCGATCCTTATAAAAGCTTTTTAACTGCAGCAGCTTTAGTGGACACTACTGGAGCTGGAATTACGCGGCTGCTGGTATGAGACTTGCCCTCCAATAGATCCTTGTAAATGGATTTAAAGTGTATTCATTCAAATTAGAGAGACAATTTAAATTAAAAAGCTTAGAGCTGCCTCCACCACAGGGGGGCTCGCTCAACCCACCAGCGGACAGGCACCAGTATTGGGAGAGGGGGGCTGGCCATCAGGGTTCACCGCGGCTCTGGCACAAATCCGGCGACACGGAGGTGGCACGGGCAGGAGCGGACTGGCCATGTCGGCTTCTCACTTTTTGGATTTTAGAAGGGCATGACATGCCTATATCTGTGTCTCCCCCTCCTTTTACTCCTCCACCTCTTTTATTTTCGCATGACTATATGTACTTGTCACTTTTCCATGTGTTAGTTATGTCTTCTGAGCAGTTTGTCAGCTTTTGGACACCTTTGAAGGTGTTTTCTATGTGTTTCTATGTGTTTTTGTTTGCCTGCCATTGGTTTTAACGGTGTTCGAAGGTGTTCGACGAACAGTTCGACGAACAGTTCGGCGAACACACGGGTGTTCGACGAACCGAACCGAACTCGAACACTACGGGGGTGGCTCAACACTACAGATAACACGAGTTGGGTCATCCTTATCGATCTGAATAAATGCCCAGGCTATGCAAGGCTTAGAGCCCATGTGACCTGAAGAGCCACTACGACTTGTGGTCAGAGGCAGAGTTGTGGTTGAGGATGCAGTTGTTGACGTGCTTCCAGTACTCCGTCTCTGTTCAGGAAGGCGCAACCTAACCTCGTCATCAATAGCATCTGTGATGCCCCGCTGCGCTTGGTATCACAGATCCTAGAAGAGTGCATTGATGGAATCCTCCACAAGAGGCCCCCATAAACATTCACACATCTCCACCTTCCACCTCAGACCAGCAGAGGGAGCCCGTTAGGGATATAAATAGGGAAGGTGGAGCTAGGCAGTTCAGTTCCTCTGAAGAGTTCCTGCAGTAGAGAAGCCTAAGAGAGGTCAGTCTGCAGTGGAGCTCAGTCTAGTCTAGAGAACGCAGTTAATAGTTCAGCAGTGGAGCACGAGGCTCCTGCTTGCTAGATTCAGGGAGCCCAGATAGAGCTTAAGGTGTGCCGGTGCCGTAAGATCAGTGAAGCGCGGCAAGCTGCCGTTAGTGTGTATAGCCTAGTGAGGGCCCGAGTAGGCCGAAGGCGAGTGGCGAGTTAATACATAAGGGGCAGAGGAGCTTAACCAGCTCACCCCGAAGCATTTACCGGACACAGGATCCGAGCTTACCGGTATCTCTATGACGCAGTAAGGCATAACCGGAATCCCTGGAGAACTACAAGTCCCAGGATCGCTAAGGTGCTGATATGTAACAGAGCCAGGAGACGCTTAGGCCCCGCATACTGGGAGCGTGAACTCCAAGAGAAGGCCCTACCACAAGGTCAGCCAGCGCAGGACAGAGACAAAGTTAGGCCTAGCTCCAGGCAGGTCAGAAACTTACTACGCAGAGGCAAGAAGCAGTAGGCCCTACACCCGCTCATAGGGGAGGATCCTGATATGCACCCTTCACCCTACAGTGCTCCGGGATGTGCCTGAATTTCCACCAGTAAAAGGTACTGAAGTGACTACCGTATCCGTTCCCGTTCTTGCTCTGACCCAGCTGGGTCTCGCCTGTCCTGCATTCCCCCTGCATACGCTGCCCTGAGACCTAGGTCCACCTGTGGGGAGCTATACCATCGAGCTGCCTTATCACCGGCCTCAGTGGACTGCTGCAGCGCTGGTGTTTGTCACCAGATACCACAGGTGGCGTCATGAACTCTTATAAAATTAACAATTATCCACCCTTTTAAAGAGAGACCCCAGGGTACGGGCCAGGGAGCCGACCACTGCGACATCCCCAAGGCCAGGCAAATGCCCGGGTACCGAGTCATCCCCATCCCCAGGGCTAGTCACATCCTCCTCCACCTCCTCTGCTGACCTCATCGACTGGCTGACTGTGGGTTGACAGTAAGTGGGATCTCCAACCTCGTCATCATCACCCTGTGTGTTATCACACCCGTCGTCCTCAGAGCCAACCTCTTCCTGCCCTGACCGAAAAGTCAAGTTGTCGCTCCAATCAGGTATTTGAGTCTCATCATCGTCTTCATCATTGTCTCCACCAACAGGAGTTACAGTTTGGGAACAAGGGTCTACATTATGCTCAGAACCTTCTTCATCTGGTCCTGGATCCGACTTATAAAGATTCTGGGCATCAGATCAGATCATTTCCTCATCTGGATTAACAGAAGCTCTGGAGCAGACCTCCGTTTCCCAGGCTATAGTATGAGTAAACAGCTGTGCAGACTCAACCATCTGTGCTACCCCATACTCAGACGGGCAGCTGGAGACTTGGGAGCTGTGAGGAAGCAAGTGCGATTGGGGTGACACCTCTGAGGACTGGAGTATTTGTGATGTTGAAATTGAGGTGATGGAGAGCCCACTTGAAGGAGCACTTGATATCCGTTGAAGCACCTGCTGTTTTTGTGCCTCATTTAGAATTTGTAGCGATGGGTGTGTCCGTAAGAATGGGATCGTATCACATTGTCCACGAAAAGAAGTCGACATCTTAGTTTGGCTGGAAGATGGTCTTTCTTCTGCAGATGTTACCCCCCCCCCCACCGTGGGGGGCCTCGACCCACCGGCGGACAGGCACCAGTATTGGGATAGGGGGGCTGGCCGTCAGGGTCCACCGCGGCTCTGGCACAAACCCGGCGACACAGAGGTGGCACGGGCAGGAACGGACTGGCCGTGTCGGCTTCTCACTTTTTGGATTTTAGAAGGGCATGACATGCCTATATCTGTGTCTCCCCCTCCTTTTACTCCTCCACCTCTTTTCTTTTCGCATGACTATATGTACTTGTCACTTTTCCATGTGCTAGTTGTGTCTTCTGAGCAGTTTGTCAGCTTTTGGACACCTTTGAAGGTGTTTTCTATGTGTTTCTATGTGTTTTTGTTTGCCTGCCATTGGTTTTAACGGTGTTTGAAGGTGTTCGACGGACAGTTCGACGAACAGTTCGGCGAACACACGGGTGTTCGACGAACCGAACCGAACTCGAACACTACGGGGGTGGCTCAACACTAGTACAGAGCCGCAGATGCAGTAGACAAGCAGAGTAAAGCGAAACTGCCGGAGCGGAGGACAAGGCAGAGCAGAGAGGAACTGCTGGTGCGGTGAGCAAGCAGAGCGGAGCAAAAACCGCAGGTGCGGTGGGCAAGGCAGAGCAGAGCGGTACTGCCGGAGCGGTGGACAAGGCAGAGCAGAGAGAAACCGCAGGTGCGGTGGACAAGACAGAGCAGAGAGGAACCGCCGGAGCGGTGGGCAAGGCAGAGCAGAGAGAAACCGCTGGTGCGGTGAGCAAGGCAGAGGAGAGAGAAACCGCCGAAGCGGTAGGTATGGCAGAGCACAGGGAAGCCGCCGGAGCGGTGGGTAAGTCAGAGCAGAGAGAAAGCGCCGGAGCGGTGGGTAAGGAAGAGCAGAGTGAAGCCGCCGGAGCGGTGGGTAAGTCAGAGCAGAGAGAAACCGCCGGAGCGGTGGGTAAGGCAGAGCAGAGGGAAGCCGCCGGAGCGGTGAGTAAGTCAGAGCAGAGAGAAACAGCTGGTGCGGTGAGCAAGGCAGAGCAGAGAGAAGCCGCCGGAGCGGTGGGCAAGCAGAGCCGAACAGGGCTGAAGGTGCAGGCAGAGAGGACAGGGCTCTGTTCACATGGAACAGACTGGAAAATACAGGAGGATGGCTAGAACACAGAGGGAGATACGGAGGAAGGGAAAAGGGACAAGCAGAACCAGATACACACAAGGTACTTCCTATGAAGTAGCGAGTAGACACAAAACTCACAAACAGAAGTACAGAGACAACGAGTTAGAGTTAGGTACAGGTTCAGATACTGCAGGAAAAGGGAAGGTATGGACATAGAGACAAACAGGTAACAGGCTAGGATACAGTTCAGACAGGAACTGCTACTGCAATGAGATACAAGAACGAGCCTGGGTATACAGCCCTCAGAGTGGCGGAAACAGACTAGAAGTCACAGGTAACAGGCCTGGGTATACAGCCCCCCAGAGTGGCGGAAACAGACTAGAAACAGGACAGGACCTGGCAATTCAGCAGCAAAGACTAACTGAGTGAAGGTGTTGCTCAGTCACCTCCTTCTGGGTGGAGGGGATATAAATATCCAGTGACTCACAGCAATAGGCTGGAGACGCATTAGGGGTGTGCCCACAGCAGCTATAAGAATCAGGAAGTAACCGGGCTGCCGCCCTAAGCAGTCAGTCAAGAGAAATACACACAGCATGAACTGGAGCAAGGTTTGTAGGCTGGACTGACAGGTAAGATTGCGGTCTTGCATAGTGGGAGGTGGTGCACTATGCAAGCATGCCACCAGGGATGTTACAAAAGGCAACATTTCAAGTACAAGCAGTCCAGAAATGTGTCAGTTTAGTATTGCGGCCTGTGGGTGGGTGGCTGGTTGCATACTTGCGCTTGTATTCCAAGTAACAGAAAACTAAGGAGACAGTGACCTCTATCATCATCACAACCTCAGCTCGGCACTATGAACTCTCCTGATGGAGAAGCCAGGGCCCACCGGAGGAGTCTCCGGTTCCCTGATGTGGCCGTCCAACCCTGCCGAGAAGCAGCTCTGGCTAAGAAAAGTGTGTGGGAAGGTTCCCGGACACTCTATGGTTGTTGTTTTACTGAGGACTGGCTCCGTACTGTCCCTGGCCACATTCACCTGTCCACGTGTTTATGGTTAGGCGGTCCTTCCCAGTAAGTGCACTGGGGAGGGCACTGGTAATGTTCTGGCACCCGTGCTTTTGGAATGCGGAGATGATACCAGGAGAAATAGTAGTGGCTGGGGACTGAGTATAGACACTTGGCCGCCACTGGCATGAGGTTGTGAAAAGCTTCCGCCTCCACAAGCCTAAAAGGCAACATTTAAAGTGCAAGCAGTCCAGAAATGTGGCAGTTTAGTATTGCGGCCTGTGGGTGGGTGGGTGGTTGGCTGCATACTTGCGCTTGCATTCCAAGTAACACAAAGCTAAAGAGATGGATGATCCAACCATCATAAATAATTTGGTTGTTGTCTAGGAGACCGAGAAGAATATTAACTCAGTGACATGAGTCAGTGAGATGTACCGTCCCTGGCCACATTCACTTGTCCATGTGTTTATGGTTAGGCGGTCCTTCCCACTAAATTGCACTGGGGAGGGCACGGGTAATGTTCTGGGACCCATGCTTGTGGAAGGTGGAGACGATACTGGGAGAAATAGTGGTGGCTGGGGACCGAGTATGGACACCCGGCCGCCTCCACGATGAGATTTTAGAAAGCTCCCGCCTCCACGAGCCTAAAAGACAACATTTCAAGTGCAAGCAGTCCAGAAATGTGGCAGTTTAGTATTGCGGCCTGTGGGTGGGTGGCTGGTTGAATACTTGCGCTTGCAATCCAAGGACTGTGGTAGGGACAACTGAACACTGCAAAGGGACAAAGACGTGGACGGTGATGGTTGCAAGTCTGCAATGACAGGTGCAGGGTGGAAGGCATCTTCGCATGCGCCATGGACAGGGGATTGGCGTGCATGCACAAATGCGGAAGAGTCAGTGGTGTCACCCGCAGACACTGCTTCTGGACCTTGTTGTTTAGCCCAGCTAGTCAGGTGCTTTGCTTTCATGTGCCTGAGCATGCTGGTGGTGGTCAGGCTGGTAGTTTTGGTGCTCTTGCTGATGCTGGCCTGGCAGATGTTGCAAATGGCCTTTTTGCGGTTATTTAAACAGTCTTTAAAAAAGAACCAGACTTGGGAAGACCTAACAGTTGTACTGGCAACTTCCATCGTGTTGGTGCTCCGGGGAGCAGTTGCTCGTCTTGTGTCTGTGGCCACCACACTTGTTCCTGCCTGTTGTGGTGCTACATCTCCCTCCCTCTGTGTGCTGCTGTCCTCACGATACATGTCCCCTTGCCAGGTTGGGTTAGTGACTTCATCTTCCACCGCTTCGTTTTCCACTTCTGCACATTGGTCCTCCTCATGACTTTCTGTCCATTGTGTCTCATCATTATCCACCTCTTGCGACAGTATTTGCACTTTCCCACTGTCAACTTCGGGTGACCATGGCTCCTCAAATCACTACATGTGATTTTCTGTTGCCCTGCTGGAAGCTGACCGATCAAGAGGCCCAAATTTATCGATGGAAAAGTGAACAGCTCTTGGGTTAACCCTGGACTCTAATCTCTCCTTCAAACCACATATCCAAGATCTTTTCACTTCTGAGCGGACTGAGCAAGAGGCCAGAATCTATAAATGGAAAGATGAACAAATCAGCTCTTCGGAGAGTCCAAGTGTGGGACCAATTTCCTCAGGGCATTCGTAATGATGGGAGGAAGGAGGATCAGGGTGAGGAAGATGCCGACTCCAAGTAAAAAAAATCTCCCGCATCCGCACATTCCTCAACCACGAATCTACAAAAACACTAGTGCATGCGCTCATCATCTCCCTTCTCGACGACTGCAACCTCCTGCTCTGTGGCCTCCCTTCTAACACTCTCGCATTCCTCCAATCTATCCTAAACTCTGTTGCCCGACTAATCCACCTGTCCCCTCACTATTCCCTGGCCTCTCCTCTCTGTCAATCCCTTCACTGGCTCCAGTTCAAAACCCTAACCTTGGCATGCAAAGCTATCCACAACCTGTCTCCTCCATACATCTGTGACCTAGTCTCCTAGTACTTGACTTCATGCAACCTCCGATCCTCACAAGATCTCCTTCTCTACTCCCCTCTTATCTCCTCTTCCCACAATCGCATACAAGATTTCTCCCATGCATCCCCCCTTCTCTGGAACTCTCTACCAAGCCATTTCTGACTCTCGCCTACTGTTAAAACTTTTAAAAGGAAGCTGAAGACACACCTCTTGCGACATGCATACAACCTGCAGTAACCCTCGCTCCACCATACCGCTGCAAGACCAGCGCTATCCTCACCTACTGTATCCTCACCCATGCCGTGTAGACTGTGAGCCCTTGCGGGCAGGGTCCTCTCCTCTCCTGTACCAGTCGCTGTCACATTTTTGTTCAAGATTATTGTAATTGTTTTTGTGATGTATACCCCTTTTTCACATGTAAACCGCCATGGAATAAATGGCGATAAAGTACTTATAATAATGTAATCCAGACTCACATCTACTGAGACTGGACCATGTGGTGTTTGTTGTGGCAAACTGACTGGAAACTTTATCTGCTATCCAACCAAAATTTTCACACTGCTCTGGCTTCAATAGTGGTGTTCCGCGGCTCCCTAGAAATTGAGACAGGAAGGTAGTTCGACATGACGTGGGTGTTTCTTGTGCTCCCTCAGCAGGCACAGATTCATCTTGCCCACGGCCTCTGTGTGCACTATCACCATCACCATAACGTCCATTTCTTGTCCCTTGACACACACCTTGCCCATTTTAAATGGAGTTTAAGATTTGTCACGTTACCAAAAATTTCTATTATTACCGCAGTAATATAGGATCACGTCTGATGAGATGACTACAGTTTTAGGCAGTGCCCTGGGAGTCAGAGATGCTTCCACAGTTCTTCCCCATGCTGTTACCATGTCACACACCACATGGTCAGATAAGGTTGTAAAATGTTAAAATGACATTTCCCGGTGAATGCATTTGTCTTGGTTGAAAGCAATGCATAAGTTCAAAAACACATCAAAAACGCTACTTGTGAACATAGCCAAGGTGTGGAGGAGCATTTTGGTTTTTGTATATTTATTTTGCCTTATATACAAGTCATTACCCTGGAAAGGATGTTCCTTAACATATTTCCCAGGAAAATTTATTTTGGTTTCGTTTTTGTATGTTTTATTGTGAGTCTGTAAAAGTGGCGTAATACATCTGACAACATTGTTGACAGCAGTGACCTGGGAGTCAGAAATGCTTCCAGGGGTCTTCCCCATGCTGTTCCCATGCCATTTGAGCACTGTTCCCGTCGATTTAGGCAATTTTTAGGCCCTCTGCAGACTGCCGGGGGAAGCCACCGGAAAAATGCTCGAGTTTCCCATAGACTTACCCATAGACTTACCTTGGGCTCATTACTCGGACCGAGCACCCGAGTATTCCAATTTGCTCGACTCGGACAACGAGTACCCGAGCATTTTAGTGCTCGCTCATCATAACATATCTTTATGTTAAAAACAGATGAATAATGCGCTCGATCTAATAGGAAACCCAACTATATACAGACTTTTAATCGATAATCAATGTTTGGATCCTTTGGTTGTATATTATCTAAACATATACATAAATTGAAGTAGACAATGATCAAAAAGTCTTGTGTATCCCAATGTGTTAACAATAACAACTTCATCTTGCTTTACAAAAAGAGGCCATAATAGAGCTCTAAATATAGAAAAATGAAAAAGTTATGGCTCTCAGAATGTGATGCAAAACACTGATTTTTTTCAAAATTGATTTTCTAGATCCAAAGTAGCAAAACATAAAAAAGACATTAAAATGTTGGCATTACTGTAATTGCATCAACCTGTGCTAAATATAAGGATCTCTATCTACAAGGAGAAAACAAAAAAAATGAAATGAAAAATTGTTCAAAAAGTCATATTACCCCAAAATGGTACCAATGAAAACTACATCTATTCAAGTTAAAAACAAACTCTCATATAACCCCATTGACAGAAAAAAGTTAAACTTATGTTCCTCAGAATATGGCGACACAAAAACAAATAATTTTTTTTCAAGCCGAATATTTGTTGTATAGAAGTAATAAAACAAATAAAATTACATTAATTTGAAATCACCATAAACATGGTGACCCATACAATAAAATTAACACTTTTTTTGCAGCAAATAAAAAACGTAAAGTTTAAAATGTAAAAAAAAACAGAATTCCTGTTTTTTACTATTTCTTTCCATAAAGATTTAATAAAGGTTTTTAAGTAGGTCTAATTAGATTTAATTAGGTTGTATGTACCCCAAAATGGTGCCATTGGCAAATGCAACTAATCCTGAAAAAAAAAACAAGGCTTCATATAGCTACAGAAAAAAAAAGAAAAAAGCTTTAGCTCCTGGAAGATGGCAATGAAAAAAAACAAAAAATGTGTAGACATTAAGGCTAAATTAGACCTGATTTTTTAAGAGGTTAGAATGCTAACCAAGTACAGTGAAAATTGTAGAATTATAGTTTTGTTGTCAATTTTGCTTTGAAAATACTAGTATTGTCATACTCTATTATCACATTGAGAACTGAACATATACGGTACAGACCAAAAGTTTGGACACACCTTCTCATTTAAAGATTTTTCTGTATTTTCATGACTATGAAAATTGTACATTCACACTGAAGGCATCAAAATGAATTAACACATGTGGAATTATATACTTAAGAAAAAAGTGTGAAACAACTGAAAATATGTCTTATATTCTAGGTTCTTCAAAGTAGCGACCTTTTGCTTTGATGACTGCTTTGCACACTCTTGGCATTCTCTTGATGAGCTTCAAATGGTAGTCACCGGAAATGTTTTTCACTTCACAGGTGTGCCCTGTCAGGTTTAATAAGTGGGATTTCTTGCCTTATAAATGGGCTTGGGACCATCAGTTGTGTTGTGCAGAAGTCTGGTGGATACACAGCTGATTGTCCTACTGAATAGACTGTAAGAATTTGTATTATGGCAAGAAAAAAGCTGCTAAGTAAAGAAAAATGAGTGGCCATCATTACTTTAAGAAATGAAGGTCAGTCAGTCCAAAAAATTGGGCAAACTTTGAAAGTGTCCCCAAGTGCAGTTGCAAAAACCATCAAGCGCTAAAAAGAAACTGGCTCACATGAGGACCGCCCCAGGAAAGGAAGACCAAGAGTCACCTCTGCTTCTGAGGATAAGTTTATCCGAGTCACCAGCCTCAGAAATCGCAGGTTAACAGCAGTTCAGATTAGAGACCAGGTCAATGCCACACAGAGTTCTAGCAGCAGACACATCTGTTCAACAACTGTTAAGAGGAGACTTTGTGCAGCAGGCCTTCATGGTAAAATAGCTGCTAGGAAACCACTGCTAAGGACAGGCAACAAGCAGAAGAGACTGGTTTGGGCTAAAGAACACAAGAAATGGACATTAGACCAGTGGAAATCTGTGCTTTGGTCTGATGAGTACAAATTTGAGATCTTTGGTTCCAACCACCGTGTCTTTGTGCGACACAGAAAAGGTGAACGGATGGACTCTACATGCCTGGTTCCCACCGTGAAGCATGGAGGAGGAGGTGTGATGGTGTGGGGGTTCTTTGCTGGTGACACTGTTGGGGATTTATTCAAAATTGAAGGCGTACTGAACCAGCATGGCTACCACAGCATCTTGCAGCAGCATACTATTCTATCAGGTTTGCGTTTAGTTGGACCATCATTTATTTTTCAACAGGACAATGACCCCAAACACACCTCCAGGCTGTGTAAGGGCTATTTAACCAAGAAGGAGAGTTATGGGGTGCTACGCCAGATGACCTGGCCTCCACAGTCACCAGACCTGAACCCAATCGAGATGGTTTGGGGTGAGCTGGACTGCAGAGTGAAGGCAAAAGGGCCAAGAAGTGCTAAGCATCTCTGGGAACTCCTTCAAGATTGTTGGAAGACCATTTCCGGTGACTACCACTTGAAGCTCATCAAGAGATTGCCAAGAGTGTGCAAAGCAGTCATCAAAGCAAGAGGTGGCTACTTTGAAGAACCTAGAATATAAGACATATTTTCAGTTGTTTCACAATTTTTTGTTAAGTAAATGATTCCACATGTGGTATTTCATAACTTTGATGCCTTCAGTGTGAATGTACAATTTTCATAGTCATGAAAATACAGAAAAATCTTTAAATGAGAAGGTGTGTCCAAACTTTTGGTCTGTACTGTATATACATATATATATATATATATATATATACATTATTATTACCAAGAATTTTGTCATTTTTAAATTCAGACATAGAAATAAATTAAATATCATTTTTGCATTATTTTGAACTATTTATTGCTATCTGTGTATTTTATTATTATTTTTTTTAGTATACGTGCTACTATCTACAATAATCAATAAAAGGAGGCAGCACACTCCCCAATCACATATCTTCACAATGGAAGCATGACAAACACCTTTGTTGGTGAAATTTTTCATGCCTGATGAATACAACACTTTGGATGAGGCTGGAGTGCTGCATTTTTATCTTTTATTTGACAGTATCTTACATCACACTATAGGTAGTATTTTGTTCCTTTAGTATATCATACTTGATCTGTTTTTTTTCTGGCTTCTTTGTTAATTATACTAGGCATTTGGGTACTAGCACTGTTTGCATTTATTAATGGTTTTTAAATGTGTAGTCTTGTCTTATTTTATAATAAAGATATATTTTGGATGCATGACCTCCTTTTTAGTACATGTCCTTTTCTGTGTACTGTAGTATATACAGGTATTTCTCACAAAATTAGAATATCATCAAACAGTTAATTTATTTCAGTTCTTCAATACAAAAAGTGAACCTCATATTGTATAGAGTCATTACAAACAGAGTGATCTATTTAAAGTGTTTATTTCTGTTAATGTTGATGATTATGGCTTACAGCCAATGAAAACACAAAAGTCATTATCTCAGTGAATTAGAATACTTTATAACAACAGCTTGAAAAATGATTTTAAAATCCAAAATGTTGTCCTACTGAAAAGTATGTTCAGTAAATGCACTCAAATCTTGGTCAGGGCTACTTTTCCATTAATTACTGCTTCAAAGCAGCGTGGCATGGAAGTGATCTGCCTGTGGCATTGCTGAGGTGTTATGGAAGCCCAGGTTGCTTTGATAGCAGCCTTCAGCTCGTCTGTATTGTCGGTCTGGTGTCTCTCATCTTTCTCTTGACAATACCCCATAGATTCTCTATGGGGTCAAGGTCAGACGAGTTTGCTGCCCAATCAAGCACAGTGATACTGTTGTTTTTAAATCAGGTATTGGTACTTTTGGCAGTGTGGACAGGTGCCAAGTCCTGCTGGAGAATGAAATTTCCATCTCCAAAAAGCTTGTCGGCAGAGGGAAGCATGAAGTGCTCTAAAATTTCCAGGTAGATGGCTGCGCTGACTTTGGTCTTGATAAAACACAGTGGACCTACACCAGCAGATGACATGGCTCCCCAAACCATCACTGATTGTGGAAACTTCACACTAGACCTCAAGCAGCTTGGATTGTGGCCTCTTCTACCAGATTCTGGGACCTTAATTTCCAAATGAAATGCAAAATTTACTTTCATCTGAAAACAACACCTTGGAACACTGAGCAACAGTCCATTTTTTTTTTCCTTGGCCCAGGTAAGACGCTTCTGGTGTTGTCTATTGGTCCTGAGTTGCATGACACAAGGTATGCGACATTTGTAGCCCATGTCCTGGATACGTCTGTGTGTGGTGGCTCTGGAAGAAAAGACTCCAGCAGCAGTCCACTCCTTGTGAATCTCCCCCAAATTTTTGAATGGCCTTTTCTTAACAATCTTTTCAAGGCTGCGGTTATCCCAGTTGCTTGTGCACCTTTTTCTATCACACTTTTTCCTTCCTCTCAACTTTCCACTAATATGCTTGGCTACAGCACTCTGTGAACAGCCAGCTTCTTTAGCAATGACCTTTTGTGGCTTACCCTCTGTTACGGGTCCGGATGGTGGAACCACTGTGCCATGGTACAAGGAGGGACCAGAGGGGCGTAACTAAGTGCCCACCCTGGCTACACGGTGGATTAGTTGATTCCGTGAACCAAAGAGGAACCGGGAGGGTGGACCGGGTGCCACTCTGGGACAACCACACGCGAGAGCAGGCTACTCCCACGGAGCTGACAGCCAGGCAGTAACAGCTGGTAGTCCGGCTGGTGGGCACGGCTGGTAGTCTGACTGGCGGTCACAGGTGGAAGACAAGCTGGCGGGCACGGCTGATAGACAGGCTGGCGGGAAGCACAGGGACCTGGCAATTGGAGAGGCAGTTTAATGAAAGCAAACAACAGCATTGCACAGGCACCTCCATGTTGGAGGAGGTGCCTTAAATATCAGCTGTCCTCTGGCCATTGGCCAGGGACGTATTAGGATGGCGCACATGGCCCCTTTAAGAAGCTGGGAGCGAGCACGCGCTCACTAAGAACAGTGCCCGGGGATCTGCACGCACCCCTGGCACGCACAGTCAGAGGAGTGGAGGACGCCAGACCCGGGCCACGTTGGTAAGGGGATTGGCGTCTCTGCAGGGCAGGAGGCAGGGACGCCGGTGCTACACCCTCCTTGTGGAGTGTGTCAATGATTGCCTTCTGGACATCTGTCAAGTCAGCAGTCTTCCCCATGATTGTGGAGCCTACTGAAACAGACTAAGGGATCTTTTTAAATGCGTAGGGAGTAGTGTTGAGCGAGTTTGTTTTGTTCTGAGTATGCTTGGGCCGAGCTCCGAGTATTTATAGCTGCTCGGTGATATGTTTGAATCACTCCCGTGTGCATGATTTGCAACTGTTTGACAGCTTTATTACATGTGAGGAATGTGTAAGAAATAGACATTCCTCACATGTAATAAAGCTGTCAGTCGCAAATCATGCACACGTGAGCGATTCAAACATATCACCGAGCAGCTATAAATACTCGGAGATCGGCCCGAGCATACTCGGCGAAAGGGTTAACAGAACATACTCGTTCAACACTATTAGGGAGCTTTTGCAGGTGTTTTAGCTAATTATTTTAATTTACTGAGATAATGACTTGTGTGTTTTCATTGGCTGTAAGCCACAATCATCAACATTAACAGAAATAAACGCTTGAAATAGATCACTCTGTTTGTAATGACTCTATATAATGTTATGATCTGCTACAAGCACTAAGGAAAGAAAGGAGATCTGTCCCTACAATAGAACTAAGCTAGATCCCTACGATGTAACGGGGAACCTGATCCTGCGATCAGACCCGCTAAAGTCCTCGGCTAGTCTGTACGAAGACCTATAGATGCAAGGTAGGGATCCCTACAAGAACTAGGGACTGGGATAAAGTTGGGCACCTCCTAGCAGAAATTGTAGCAGTAAAAGACAAACACACAACATAGAACATAAAGGTCCGAAGACCATGGTAAACAGACTGAGAAAGGTAACTAAGCACCAGGCTAACTTAAGAGTAGAAATTACAATGAAGTCCAGCAAGGCCAGGAGGGCGGAGCAGGATTAAATAGGCAAACAAGGTCATGTGACCAGCAAGATAGAAAAAACCTAACAGGAGAGTTCTAACAGTACCCCCTCTTCTATGAGGATCCTCTGGATCCCCAAGGCCCAGGCTTATCAGGAAACGTCTTGTGAAACGCTCTGACAAGTCTGGAAGCAGAAACATCATCCGCCCTCACCCATGAGTTATCGTCGGGTCCGAAACCTTTCCAAGCGACGAGATACTGCAAACTCCCTCTATACCGTCTAGAATTTAGGATGCTGGAAATTTCGTATTCCCCGTCCTCCACCACCGGAGGAACAGTGGCAGAGACGTCTCCATCCGACACACAAGCTCTTTTCAACAGAGAAACATGAAACACCGGATTAATCTTCCAGGAGGTAGGAACCTCCAACCTAACAGCAGATTGGTTAACTACCTGAAGCACCTTAAAGGGCCCTACAAACTTGGGACCCAATTTTTTAGAAGGAATCCTCAACCGCAGATTCTTAGAGGACAACCAAACCATGTCACCAATAGCAAACAAAACCTCTTGCCATTTCCTATCAAAGTACCTCTTAGATTTTTTGTTAGCCTCCTGAAGATAACCACGCACATCCGTCCAAACTCTCTCCAAGTCACCGGAAAAACTCTCCTCCTCAGGCACAGCCGATACCAATTTGAAGAATGACCCAAAAGACGGATGTCTCCCAGAACAACAAAAAAAGGCGAACAACCAGCAGAAGAGGATGTATGGTTGTTAAGAGCAAACTCAGCAAGTGGCAGAAACTCAGACCTCCCCTCCTGATTGTCTGCCACAAAGCAACGCAAGAACTGCTCAACATCCTGATTCTTCCTTTCTGTCTGGCCATTAGACTCAGGATGATATCCAGATGAAAACGACAAATGAACTCCCAACCTGTCACAAAAAGCACGCCAAAAACGAGCCACGAACTGAGGTCCCCTATCCGAAACAATGTCAGTAGGAACGCCATGTAGTCTGACAATTTCCTTGACAAAGGCCTTAGCGAGTGTCTTAGCGCAGGGCAGTTTGATGAAAGGAATCAAGTGACACATCTTGCTAAAACGGTCCACGACCACCCAGATGACTGTGAAACCCTCAGAGCGGGGAAGGTCAGTAATAAAGTCCATAGCCAGATGTGTCCAAGGTGCACTAGGAACCTCCAGAGGGCAAAGCAACCCCGCTGCAGGAGTATGTGAAGACTTAGATCTAGCACACACCGTACATTGACGCACCCACTTAATGACTTCCTTCTGCCATCCAGGCCACCAAAAACTGCGACCCACAAGTCTCTTGGTCTCAGAAATTCCTGGATGACCTGCCAACCGAGACTCATGACACTCAACAAACAAATCTCTCCTAAAGGTCCTAGGCACAAACAACCTCCCATGGGGAGTGTTAGATGGAGCATTCTCCTATGCTTTAAGAATCTCATCTTCCAAAACGGAGTCCAATGCAGCAATCACAACACCTTCTTGTAAAATGCTCCCCTCCTCCTCAGCACCGACCATGGGAGAAAAGCTGCGAGACAAAGCATCAGCTTTAACATTCTTGGTACCCGGGATGTAAGTAACAGAAAAATTAAACCCCGAGAAAAAAAGTGCCCACCTAGCCTGACGGTCATTCAAGCGCTTGGCAGCATCAAGATAGATCAGATTTTTATGATCAGTGAAAACCTGAATGGGAAATTCAGCACCTACCAAGAGATGACACCAGTGTTCAAATGCGAGTTTAATAGCCAGCAATTCCCGATTACCAATATCGTAATTAAGTTCAGTCTCAGAAAATTTTTTTGAAAAAAAAGCACAAGGATGTACTCCATCCTTGATTTCCTGAGACAACACCGCACCGACCCCCACCGAAGAAGCATCAACCTCAACCAAAACGGCTTAGTCACATCAGGCTGCATAAGGATAGGAGCAGAGCTGAACCTCTCCTTTAGAAACACAAAAGCTTCAATGGCCTCAGTAGTCCACTGAACCGCATTAGCACCTTTCCTGGTGAGATCGGTCAGTGGTTTGACAATAATAGAAAAATTTTTAAGGAATTTTCTGTAATAATTGGCGAAACCCAAAAACCTCTGTATCGATTTCAAACCAATAGGCCTAGGCCATTCCTGAACCGCCTGAACCTTCACAGGGTCCATCTCAAAGCCTTCGCTGGAGATAATGTAGCCCAAAAAACTAATTCTCTGTACAGCAAACTCACATTTCTCCAGCTTAGCAAAAAGCGAATTGTCAATTAATAACTGTAATACCTCACGTACGCTCCGCCAATGAGACTCCAGATCAGGCGAATAAATCAAAATGTCATCCAAATACACAACCACATTTTTGCCGATCAAAGGTCTAAGGATGTCATTAATAAGATTCTGAAAAAATGCTGGAGCATTGGTAAGACCAAAAGGCATAACCAGGTTCTCAAAATGACCCACAGGAGTGTTAAAAGCAGTCTTCCATTCATCACCCTCCTTCATGCGCAACAAATTGTATGCCCCCCGGAGATCAATTTTAGAGAACCACTTGGCCCCCCACTAACTGGTTAAACAAATCAGGAATCAATGGCAGTGGGTAAGGATTGCGTACAGTAATTTTATTAATCTCACGAAAGTCCAGACAAGGACGTAAACCGCCGTCCTTTTTTTTAACAAAAAAAAATCCAACAGCCACAGGAGACTTGGAAGGCCTAATGTGACCGGCGGCCAAGCTTGTCTGTATGTATTCCTCCAAAGCCTTTCTCTCAGGAATAGTAAGATTAAATAAACGACTTTTAAGAAGAGTCACTCCAGGGACAAATTCAATGGTACAATCATAGTCTCTATGGGGAGGCAATATTTGTGACTCCTCCTCAGAAAAAACTCTCCAAAAATCCTGAATAGGTACAGGTAATTCCCCTTTTTCCACCGCAGCAATACGTCCGTTACAACACTTGTCATAACACTTAGCACTCCAGGACTTAATTTCATTGGTAGACCAATCCAGTACAGGATTGTGCAATTTTAACCAGGGTAACCCCAAAATTACTGGAGAAGGCAAATTATTTAATACCACCAAATCCAAATTTTCTTGATGAACACCATTAATAGTGAGGGGAAATTCACAGACCTTGTGAGTAACACTCTTCAAGGGGGAGCCATCGACAGAAACCACAGCAATAGGGGATGACAAAGGTTTGGGTTTTAATTTAAGTTTTTCCAAGAATCCCCCATCAATCACATTCAGAGTAGAACCACAATCCACAAATATCCGAAATTCAATTAATTCTTCCTGAGCAGTGGTAGTAGCAGAAATAAATACCCTCTTAGAATTTAAACAGGCAATACGGGCGTAACTGACCTTTTTTTTTTCTTTGTTCATACGAAGTACACAGTTCTTAATAAAATGATCAGATTTTCCGCAATAAAAGCACAAACCTTCAGAAGATCTGCGGTCTTTTTCCTGAGAACGGGGTGCCATCGCTCCGATCTCCATTGGCTCTCCAATGTCAGTACAGACCCTCTCAAGACTCGGAGCTGACATGGCAGAGGATTTACTTTCATTAACCCTTGCACGCAGTCTCCTGTCCACCCATATAGCTAATTGCATATCCTCCTGCAAGTTTCCAGGTGTGGGATAAGCAATCAGCAAATCCTTAACCCTTTCACCTAGCCCCGCAAGAAAGAAACTTTTCAAAGCTGAATCGTTCCACCCCTCCTGGGCAGACCACCGACGGAAGTGAGAGCAATATTTTTCCACATTACCTGATCCCTGCCTCAAATGTCTTAATTCAGTCTCAGCTGATGAGACATGATCAGGATCATCATCCAATAAACCCAAAGCAGAAAAAAAACTGTCCACTGATCTAAAGCATGGATCACTAGGTTGGAGAGAAAAGGCCCATCCCTGAGGTTCTTTGCGCAAAAGTGACATTATGAACCCTATGCGCTGTGATTCATCACCAGAGGATCTGGGTCTCAAATGAAAATACAATAAACAAGCATTTTTAAAGGAAAAAAATTCCTGTTGATCACCAAAGAATAAATCAGGCAAACGTACCTTTGGCTCCACAAAATGTGCTCCAGAACAGCTACTCACGTGTTGTTGGAGCTCGGCCACCTCCAGAGAGAGTCCCTGCAGGCGTTGAGCCAAATCCTGAACCGACACCATGATGGAAACTGGAAGTCTTTCCTTAGAGATATTTTTGGGCTGGACTTACTGTTATGATCTGCTACAAGCACTAAGGAAAGAAAGGAGATCTGTCCCTACAATAGAACTAAGCTAGATCCCTACGATGTAACGGGGAACCTGATCCTGCGATCAGACCCGCTAAAGTCCTCGGCTAGTCTGTACGAAGACCTATAGATGCAAGGGAGGGATCCCTACAAGAACTAGGGACTGGGATAAAGTTGGGCACCTCCTAGCAGAAATTGTAGCAGTAAAAGACAAACACACAACATAGAACATAAAGGTCCAAAGACCAAGCTAAACAGACTGAGAAAGGTAACTAAGCACCAGGCTAACTTAAGAGTAGAAATTACAATGAAGTCCAGCAAGGCCAGGAGGGCGGAGCAGGATTAAATAGGCAAACAAGGTCATGTGACCAGCATGATAGAAAAAACCTAACAGGAGAGTTCTAACATATAATATATGAGTTTCACTTTTTTGTATTGAAGAACTAAAATGAATTAACTTTTTGATGATATTCTAATTTTGTGAGAAGCACCTGGATGTATTCACTATAAATTAATTATAGTGCCCACTGCTCTACAATCATTGATCTGTATCAAAATAAGAATGAGGAGAAACTTGTTGCTTGCCCTACTTGTAGATTTATTTTTTTTGTCATCTGAGCAGGATAGGAAACTGACTTTTTAAGATTCCAGTACTTGAACATACTCACTGACTGACACATATTCTCTGATCTGCCTAAGTGTACAATCTGTTTAGTTTGTAGAGAATGAGAACATCACAGAACAATGATTTAAAAGTTTTTTTTGACGGGAGGTCCACAGACTGCATTGTAAAGAGCATTGTATCTACTAAAATTGATGGTACTTGGCTATCCCCCGGTTACCTGTAAAGGGGTTGTCCATGCTTGGGGCTCAGATCTACAATCACTTTATGTGACTACAGACTTGTGAATCCTCACATTGCATGCTGTCAGGATTCTCAGGTCCCAGCACCGTAAGCCGACGGGTTTGTGACTGCAAGTATGCAATTTGCATATATGGCGGTCACATGTTGACTAGACATTCATGGCCTTGTTCAGTACAAGTGAATTGAGTGAGGCAGGACATGTCTAGTAGGAATGTGGCTGGAAGTATGCAAATCGCATGCTTGAGGTCACATGAGCGGTTTCTCCTTTCTCTCTGTGCCCACACCAGAGAATCCTGACAGTGCGCACTGTGCATGCTGTGAGAATTCACAAGTCTGCAGTCACATAGAGTGACTGTAGACTTGAGCCCCAAAACTAAGCATCCCCTTTAAGTCTTGTATGTTAATATCCTTATATGACAAAACTACACGCAAAGTATTTCCTTTTTTGCTGTTTCACAATTCTTAGGGTGTACTTGAATTGAAGGTTGTTTAGGTTTTTTTTTATCGGTCTGTGACTGTTATTCATCTACCGTGAATTGGGACAAGGAGAACATGCACTACTTGTGCAACATTTGTTAAATACCACAAACATCACCCCATGAACCCAGAACTGAGAGGATACATTTCTCCATCTCTGTTCTTTTATAGAGTGTTCATGTGAAAAGCTGTGCTGAAGCGCTGAGTGCAGGAGAATTTTCCCACGCTGTCAGTGACGTGCATGAGGTGAGCTGAGTTCATTGGACATGAGCTCACCTCATGCACGTCACTGACAGCGTGGGAGAATTCTCCTGCACTCAGCGCTTCAGCGTGAGAATTTTCCCACGCTGTCAGTGACGTGCATGAGGTGAGCTGAGTTCATTGGACATGAACTCGGCTCATCTGGATGCCGTCACAGAGAGACACTGAGGAGTAGTGTTGAGCCACCCCCGTAGTGTTCGAGTTCGGTTCGGTTCGTCGAACACCCGTGTGTTTGCCGAACTGTTCGTCGAACTGTTCGTCGAACACCTTCGAACACCGTTAAAACCAATGGCAGGCAAACAAAAACACATAGAAACACATAGAAAACACCTTCAAAGGTGTCCAAAAGCTGACAAACTGCTCAGAAGACACAACTAACACATGGAAAAGTGACAAGTACATATAGTCATGCGAAAAGAAAAGAGGTGGAGGAGAAAAAGGAAGGGGAGACACAGATATAGGCATGTCATGCCCTTCTAAAATCCAAAAAGTGAGAAGCCGACACGTTCAGTCCGCTCCTGCCCGTGCCACCTCCGCGTCGCCGGGTTTGTGCCAGAGCCGCGGTGAACCCTGACGGCCAGCCCCCCTCTCCCAATACTGGTGCCTGTCCGCTGGTGGGTCGAGCGAGCCCCCCTGTGGTGGAGGCAGCTCTAAGCTTTTTAATTTAAATTGTCTCTCTAATTTGAATGAATACACTTTAAATCCATTTACAAGGATCTATTGGAGGGCAAGTCTCATGCCAGCAGCCGCGTAATTCCAGCTCCAGTAGCGTCCACTAAAGCTGCTGCAGTTAAAAAGCTTTTATAAGGATCGAGCTCGGCTGTCCACCGCAAGGCATCCTACTGCCAGTCCCAGCCCCTATGCCTTGGGGTGCCTCCTGATGCTCTTCACTGAGTATCCCATGGTCCCGAAGCATTTCCTTTGAAAAAATTAAGTGTCCAAACTACAGGTGGTGTAGCTTGCTTAACAGCCGGGATAATCCGCTGACTAGCAGACACTGCTACTAGGCACAAAGTATTTCCTGGGCTAGATGCAGTTAAAAATTTGTAATTAGATACTCTTGTTGGATGCTGAGAAAGCATTCCATAGAGTCTCCTGGCACGCCATATATGATTCTCTTAAAAAGCTTGGGGTAGGGGTCTAGGGGACCCTTTTATAGCCAAAATCACGGCCCTGTATCGCAATACGTCACCTAGGCTGAAGATAAATGGAACTGTAGCACCCTGAGGGCTCGGTTGCTACAGAGGTATTGCACCTCACCCAGAGGTGTGATATCTCACTCTCAGGTAAGGATGTAGTGTGGATCAGGACCCGACACCTGCATGCATTACACCACATTGCCGTGGGGCAGGGCGACCAATATGCCCCTGAGATGGGCACGACAGTCCCTGTCCCTGGCTGGAGTGGGGGGAGGGAACACTGAGGAAGGGGAACCCTGTAGTGCAGGAGCAGGGAGGAAGCAGTTCCTGGGTGCATTGAGAAGGGAGTATAAAAGGTGGGCACCATCTTAGTTCAGTGCAGAGAAGTCTGAGCAGAAGTGGCAGGGAGCAGGGGCTCTGCATGAGCTCTGCTCCGGAGGCGGGCCTAGTAACAGAGGCCCAGGCCTGGAAGAGGGAGAAGGAAGGAAGAGGAGCGGAGAAGGCTCCAGGAACGAGGAACGAAGGGATCCCAGGGGTGCGGACGGGCGAGTCACCACCGCACGCCCGAATCCACCTGCGTGGAGGGGTCAGGCCAAAGGGGGAGACTGGTCCCCGAAACTAGTGGAGGCAGGAAACGACCCTCAGCTAGAAACAGGAGGCTGTGACATTTTATGTGGCGCAGCCCCTCGCTACGCCCGCTAGGAAGGCACCACATAGGGTCAGGGAAACTGGCGCCAAGTTTACCAAGAGGAGGCCCGAGGCAGCCGGACAGTAGGGTTGGTAAGAAAGGCCAGACAAAGGACACACAAAGGGGGTCCTGTGAAGCGCTCCAAAGTTATCTGGGAGTTGTCTGAGCCCCTCACCTGGTGAGCACAGTATGACGTGGGCAGCCGTTACCTGCAGACGTGGTCTGGATAATAAGAACTGTGAGTAAAGGCCCTGGACTGCATCACTGACTCCGTGTCGTTAGTGCTGCTGCCCTGCACCATCACCCCCATCCTCCGCATACACTGCCCTGAGGCTATACTCCTCCCGTGGGGAGTTATGCTACGCTCTGCTGCACCCACAACACCAGCCTCAGCGGTCTGCCCTGGAGCGGCGGTTCACTCTGACCGCAATCCACGGGTGGCGTAGTCGGACATTTAAACATCAAAACCACATAAATAGTTCCGCCACTGGTTTGACCGCCCTGAGCCACGGAACCGGGTCGCCGCCACGGAGACTACAACCACCAGCATCCACCAAAAAGGGTCCGGCTCCGGGTGTCCCAAGGCCCAGGGGGCGCGTCAGAACATTTTCATCACCTTTCACAATCACCAATGGGACAAGGCAGGGATGTTCTCTGTCCCCTCTCTTATACATCCTAGTGACTGGGAGGCACCGAGTACAAGTGCTCTCTATTTGCTGATGATGTCCTAGTATATATCACTCAATCACATATATCCATCCATGCTGTTATGGCTGAAATAGATCACTTTGTTACATGGTCAAATTTTAAAATCAATGCAGGGAAGTCTGAGGCCCTCGATGTCTCCCTCCCCAAATCCATATAGGATTCCATCCAGTCCAACTTTCCCTTTGCCTGGCCCTCACAGGGTATCAAATACTTAGGAATTCCTATTCATAGAGACCTCTCCCATCTATGTTATCTTAATTTTGGGCCCTTTATTGAACAACTCCATACAGACCACGGTTGGCAAGTTAGAACTGTAAGATTCACTACGTGAACCACTGGTGTTTTGTGGAAAAGCACATGTACACTGTGTTCCAAATTATTATGCAAAAAGTGTTTAGGAGTGATAAGGGAAGAATTTGTTTGTTTGTCAGTTAAACTCATTGATGGTGATGTGTGTCAGGGCTCTTTATATCACTGTAAGCAATTGCAGACACCTGTGCTAATTAGTTTGGCAGGTGTGTCCAATGAAAGGCAAGACTACTTAAGAAGGCTGTCTCACATTATTAAGCAGCCTACATTTTCTGCCAAAATGGGAAAGAAAAAGGATGTGTCGGCTGCTGAGAAGCAACAAATTGTGGAGTGTTTAGGTCAAGGCATGACTACAATCAACATTGTGCGATGATCAGGATGAAGTGTCTTGGCAATCAAGAAGTATGTAGCTGATTCACAGTACACACGTGTGCGTGCTGATAAGGGCAAATTGAGGACTCTTTCCTACAGGCAATTACGTCAGGTTGAAAGAGCAGCGGCAAAAAAGCCTTGTCATAGCAGCAGACAAGTTTTTGAAGCTGCTTGTGCCTCCAACGTCCCCCGAACAACAAGATGCAGGGTCCTTCAGAGGTTTGCAGCTGTGCATACGCCATCCTGTCGACCTCCTCTATCCACTTCACACAAGCAGAAACGGCTCCAGTGGGCCAAACATTACATGAAGACTGATTTCAAAACTGTTTTGTTCACGGATGAGTGCCGTGCAGCGCTCGATGGTCCAGATGGATGGAGTGGAGGATGGCTGGTTGATGGACACCCCACGCAAACACGGCTACAGCGCCAACAAGGAGGAGGTGGAGTAATGTTTTGGGCTTGAATCATGGGGAGAGAGATTGTCGGCCCCTTTAGGATCCCTGAAGGCGCTAAAGATGAACTCCATAATGTATGTGGATTTTCTCAAACAGCACTTCCTGCCATGGTTCAAGAAGAAGAACCGTGTATTTCACAGCAAGATCATTTTTTTGCATGATAATGCACCATCTCATGCTGCACATAAAACATCTGCATCTCTGGCTGATATGAGCATAAAAGTGGACAAACTTATGGTGTGACCCCCATGCTCCCCTGACCTCTACCCCATTCAGAACCTTTGGAGCATCATTAAAAGGAGTGTCTATGATGGCGGGAGGCAGTTCACATCTAAGCAACAGCTCTGGGAGGGTATTCTGTCCTCATGCAAAACAATTGAAGCAGAAACCATCCAAAACCTGACAAATTCAATGGACGAGAGAGTTCAGAAGCTCCTTTCGAACAAGGGGTCCTATGTGAAAATGTAACATCACCTAGAATAAAGTTTTGAGTTGAAAACTGTTTGATTTCAGTTTCTAACAACCTGCTAATGCTTATAATTTCAAAAATGACCATTTTTTTGGTCTTTATTAAAATGAAAAGGTTGATCGAAAAGTTTGGGGGATCTAAGAGTGTGGCAACCCAGTAGTCATGATTACTTCGAATTCTTACAATATGAGGGTCATGCTGCAGGTAGTGCAGCAAGAAGGCACTTATGTGTCTTGCGCATCTCGGAGCCCCAAAATTATTTTCCGGGCTAGATGCAGCTAAAAATTATGATTAATTTTAAATCTGGTGAAGCTTTAGTATAGATGGCCTAATAGGATCAGTGCTGCACACTGCTACAAAGCCCAAATTATTTTCCAGTCAAGATACAGATAAACATGATTAGTAATTTTAAATCTGATTGAGCTTATTATAGATGGCCTAATAGAATCAGTGCTGCACACTGCTACAAAGCCCAAATTATTTTCCAGCCAAGATACAGATAAACATGATTAGTAATTTGAAAGCTTAAAACGGTTGGTAGGGTGATTTTAACCAATCATCAAGCTTTTACTCTCCCCAGGATGACACAGGGGTAGAAAAGTCGTTTCGGATCCATGATTTGTTCATCTTTATGAACGTGAGTCTGTCTACATTATCAGTGGAGAGCCGCGTGCGCTTATCTGTCAGCACACCACCAGCAGCGCTGAACACACGTTCAGACAGAACGCTGGCTGCGGGGCATGACAAGATCTCCAAGGCGTAAGTGGCTAGCTCCGGCCATTTATCCAGATTGGAAGCCCAAAAAGAGCAAGGGTCCAGTGACACAGTCATGGCTTCAATGTTTACTTGGAGATACTCCTGTACCATCATCTCTAGGCGTTGACTATGTGTCAGACTTCTTGTCTCCTGTGGCCTTGCAAAGCATGGGCTAAAAAAGTGGTGAAATGATTCCGCAAAATTGATGTTACCAGCAGATACTGTGGTTCTGTTACGGTTTGAGTGCTGAACACTTGACGTTCCCACGGTTGGCAAGTTTGAACCGTGAGATTCACTACGTGCACCACTGGTATTTTGTGGAAAAGCACATGTAAGATTCTGCAACAGTCTCTGCTGATACTCCTGCATGCGTGCATCCCTTTCTATGGCAGGAATAATTTCTGCAAATTTACTTTTGTACCGGGGATCTAACAGTGTGGCAACCCAGTAGTCAGGATTATTTCTAATTCTCACAATTCGAGGGTCATGTTGCAGGTAGTGCAGCAAGAAGGCACTCATGTGTGTTGCGCATCCAGGAGCACCAAGTCCCTGTTGTGTTGGTGGCGAGGTAACAATCATGCTTCCTTCCTCTGTCCTCTCCCCCCAACCTCGCACAACAGAAATGTGATGAAGGTCTCCCTCATCTGATGAGTCTTCCATCAGTTCGTCCTCCACTTCTTCCTGGGCTCCTGCACCTTCCTCACTAGTTTGGCTGCTACCATGCGCCCTGGTAAAACCATCTCCCCCACCCTCACATGCCTGCCGCCTTGGTGCTGCCGACCGTCTGGACCTTGCAGATGTTAGCCCTTCCGCATACAACTCCTCCTCCTCTACTTCCTCCACCTCCTCTTGTGCCACCACCTGACTCCGAATTCTGTTTAACATGTGCTCCAGCATGTAAATCACCGGAATAGTCATGCTGATAATGGCATCGTCAGCACTAAACATCTTCGTCGCCATTTCAAAACTGTGCAGAAGGGTGCATAGGTCCCTGATCTGAGACCACTCCTCCAGCGTGATTTGCCCCACCTCTGGATCTCGTTGGCCCAGGCTATACGTCAGAACGTATTGCACCAGGGCTTGTCGGTGCTGCCACAGTTGCTGCAACATGTGCAGAGTTGAATTCCATCGGGTAGGCACATCGCATTTTAGCCGGTGAAGTGGCAGGCCCAACGACTTCTGTAGAGATGTAAGTCGCTGAGCTGCGGGATGCGAACGGCGGAAGTGAGCACACAGCGACCGTGCCCTCTGCAGAAGGCCATCTAGTCTGGGATAGTGGGCTAAAAATTGCTGGACAACCAGGTTCAACACGTGAGCCATACAAGGCACGTGTGTGACATTGCCCCGGCGAAGGGCCGCACCCAGGTTTGCAGCATTGTCGCACACGGCCTTCCCTGGTTTCAGGTCCAGTGGAGACAACCATTCATGAAATTGGTTCTCCAGAGCTGACCACAACTCCTCAGCTGTGTGACTCACATTTCCCAGACATTTCAATGTAAAAACCGCCTGATGACGTTGAGCCCTACTGCCAGCATAGTAAGGAGGTGTGCAGGATCCCTTCTGCGCAGTTAGAAAGCTAGTGGCATGACCAGACAGGCTTTGCGTGCAGGTGGAAGACCGAGAGGAGGTTGAGGAGGCAGAAGTAGTGGAGGAACTTTGACATAAAGAGGATTGACGCACAACTCGTGGGGACGGCAAGACTTGGACAGCAGCCCCTTGTCCTGCTGTCACCATAGTTACCCAGTGCCCAGTCAGCGACATGTTGGTGGAGCGCAGGCACACCTTTCTTTGAGAAGTAGTGCCGACTGGGCATCTGGTACTGGGGCACTGCGACGGACATAAGGTCTCGAAAATCCTCTGTGTCCACCAGGCGGAAAGGCAGCATTTCTGTAGCCAAGAGCTTGCAGATGGTGATATTCAACCTCTTAGCTTTCTCATGGCTAGGAGGAAATGGTCTTTTACTTGTCCACATCTGAGGGACCGAGGGCTGGCTATTGTGCTTAGACGGGGTTGATAAGGGTGTCCCCGGCAAACTGCCGGTCTGTGAGGAAGATGCAGGCGGACATGTTAGGTTGCCTTGATCCAAAGGTGGTGCTATCGATGTCGGACAGCGCTCAACACCAGCTGGTGTTACCACCTCCAAAGAAAATGATGACCTGCCAATCACGCTGGCTGTTGCGGGTAAAGAGGTGGCAGGTCTGCGCCCCAAAACAGGTGTGACTGCTCTCCCCCCAGACACAGAGGATGAAGAGGCCGCGGATGCACAAGATATGGCAGACGGTGGTTGGCCCGGCCGGCTAGGCCGCATTGTAGCACACTGAGCTTCCCACTGCAACTTATGCTTCATGTCCATGTGCCGGTTCATGCATGAAGTACTCAAACTATGTATTTTTTGGCCTCTACTTAGCTTTTGCTGACAAATGTTACAGATCACACGAGTTGGGTCATCTTTATCGATCTGAAAAAATGCCCAGGCTATGCAAGGCTTAGCACCCATGCGACCTGAAGAGCCACCACGACTTGTGGTGAGAGGCAGAGTTGTGTTTGAGGATGCAGTTGTTGACGTGCTTCCAGTACTACGTCTCTGTCCAGGAAGGCGCAACCTGACCTCGTCGTCACTAGCATCTTCCTCCACCTCCTCTGCTGACCTCATCTCTTGGCTGACTGTGGGTTGACAGTAAGTGGGATCTCCAACCTCATCATCATCACCCTGTGCGTTATCACACCCGTCGTCCTCAGAGCCAACCTGTTCCTGCCCTGACAAAAAACTAAAGTTGTCGCTCCAATCAGGTATTTGAGTCTTATCATCGTCTTCCTCATTGTCTTCACCAACAGGAGTTACAGTTTGGGAATGAGGGTCTACATTATGGTCAGAACCTTCTGCGTCTGGTCCTGGATCCGACTCATAAAGATTCTGGGCATCAGTGCAGATCATTTCCTCGTCTGGATTCACAGAAGCGCTGGAGTCGACCTCTGATTCCCAGGCTATAGTATGAGTAAAGAGCTCTGCAGACTCAACCATCTGTTCTACCTCATACTCAGACGGGCAGCTGGAGATTTGGGAGCTGTGAGGAAGCAAGTGCGATTGGGGTGACACCTTTGAGGACTGGAGTATTTGTGATGTTGAAGTTGATGTGGAGGAGAGCCAACTTAAAGGAGCACTTGATATCCGTTAAAGCACCTGCTGTTTTTGTGCCTCATCTGGAATTTGTAGCGATTGGCGTGGCCGTAAGAAAGGGATCTTATCACATTGTCCGCTAAAAGAAGTAGACATTTTAGTTTGGCTGGAAGATGGTCTTTCTTCTGCAGATGTTACTGTTGCTTTAACACCTACCCCACGGACACAACCTTTTTTCCCCTTCCCAACACGCCTATTCCCCTTTCCACCAGCAGCAGGCCTTTTTCCACTCATTTTGGTGGTTAACTAATTCACAACTCTGGAGTTGTTTGCACAAAAAAACACTGGATGGGAACCGAGCAGAGCTGAGTGGCCAAACTGTGGTATTAGGCCAAAACTATTGGCTGGGTTAGATGCAGAAAAAAATTATATTCAATTTGCAACCTGATGGAGGTCAGTATAGATGGACTAATAGAACAAGTCCCACACACAGCTAGAAGCCCAAATATTTTTTCAGAGGTAGATGCAGAAATTTTTTTTATTCAGTTTGCAACCTGATGGAGGTCTGTATAGATGGATTAATAGAACAAGTCCCACACACAGCTACAAGCCCAATATTTTTTCAGAGCTAGATGCAGAAAAAAAATATATTCAGTTTGCAACCTGATGGAGGTCAGTATAGATGGACTAATAGAGAAAGTCCCACACACTGCTAGAAGGCCAAATATTTTTTCAGAGCTAGATGCAGACAAAAAAATATTTTGAATTTGCAACCTGATGGAGGTCAGTATAGGTGGACTAATAGAACAAGTCCCACACACTGCTAGAAGGCCAAATATTTTTTCAGAGCTAGATGCAGAAAAAAATTATATTCAGTTTGCAACCTGATGGAGGTCTGTATAGATGGATTAATAGAACAAGTCCCACACACAGCTAGAAGCCCAAATATTTTTTCAGAGGTAGATGCAGATAAAAATTATTTTTAATTTGCAACCTGATGGAGGTCAGAATAGATGGACTAATAGAGAAAGTCCCACACACTGCTAGAAGGCCAAATATTTTTTCAGAGCTAGATGCAGATAAAAATTATTTTTAATTTGCAACCTGATGGAGGTCAGTATAGATGGACTAATAGAGAAAGTCCCACACACTGCTAGAAGGCCAAATATTTTTTCAGAGCTAGATGCAGATAAAAATTATATTCAATTTGCAACCTGATGGAGGTCAGTATAGATGGACTAATAGAGAAAGTCCCACACACTGCTAGAAGGCCAAATATTTTTTCAGAGCTAGATGCAGATAAAAATTATATTCAATTTGCAACCTGATGGAGGTCAGTATAGATGGACTAATAGAACAAGTCCCACACACAGATAGAAGCCCAAATATTTTTTCAGAGGTACTGCAGATGCAGATAAAAATTATTTTTAATTTGCAACCTGATGGAGGTCAGTATAGATGGACTAATAGAGAAAGTCCCACACACTGCTAGAAGGCCAAATATTTTTTCAGAGCTAGATGCAGAAAAAAAATATATTCAGTTTGCAACCTGATGGAGGTCAGTATAGATGGACTAATACAACAAGTCCCACACACAGCTAGAATCCCAATATTTTTTCAGAGCTAGATGCAGAAAAAAATTATATTCAATTTGCAACCTGATGGAGGTCAGTATAGATGGACTAATAGAATGATGCTATGCCCAAAAGATTTTACTTCACTAGGTGCATTCTATACACAGGTGGTATATCTTGCAACACAGATAGGCTACTCCACTGACTAACACACTCTGCAATAGGCCAAAAAGGATTAGCTTTGCTAGATTCAGCCAAATGCTGTGAAAAAAACTTGCACAGCACTGGCACAGACCTGCCTGGCAAAAACTGATAGGAACTGATGTAACCTAGTCCTGAAAAGGACTCCAATTACAATTAGTCTTTGCTCCCACAATCTATCTATTTAAGAGCACAGACCTGCCTGATAAAAGTCGTAGGAAATGCTGTTACCTAGTCCTTAAAAGGACTGCAATCACAACTATTCCCTACTCCCAAGCTATCTGTAGATTTGTGCGAAAATTGGCTTGAAATTAACAAGGTATAGCGCACTCAGCAACAGCGGTGCCGTCTAACACGCAGCTGCAGCAGTGAGAAAATGGTGGTGACGGGGAAAATGGCTTGGTCTTATAGGGCAAGGACATGTGACATACACTGCCAATGACACATGCCCTTGCTTGTGTGAAAAAAAGCACTTTGCTCCGTGTGTGCGCTGCTGGTAGGCTGACAGATTGCACCTCCCCACTGTAAATGCGGGAAAGAGAAAAAAAAATGGAGATCTTCATTGTTCCTGCAGAGATCCATCCCCTGCCCCTCCCCCCACCCCGCTGTACACTCAAACTGCGTATTAACATTAATTTTCATCATTACTGAGAAAAAATCCAGTTATGATTTTGGTGCACGAACAGTTATCGAACATAACCTCGAACAGCCGAATTTTTCACAAATTGTTCGTGTTCGCCGAACGGCTCGAACACCGCCCAAAACAGCTCGAATTTGAGATTGGCGAACAGTTCGAGTAGAACAACGCTCATCTCTACTGAGGAGCGCAAGCAAGCCTGCTCTTCTCAGTGTCTGCGGGATGACAGGCTGGATGGCAGCTTTCTGCTGCGGTCCAGCCTGTCATCTCGATGTAGCAGAGCTGAAGCTGTCGTGGGAACCATGGAAAGGTAAGGATTATGTTGCTTTATTATTTTTCTTTTATTGCAGGGGATCGTTGGCTTCAGCTGGAATGGGCGTGATTGTAAGTATGGTTTAATTTAGAACAATAAAGAAGGGTGTCTTTATTTCAATTAAAGGACTTTATTCTGGGTGTTTGTGTTTTTTTTTAACTTTGACTATGGGGTTAGTAATGGGGGTGTCTTATAGACGCCTCTCCATTACTAACCTGGGCTTGATGTCAGCTGGCATTATAAGCTGACATCAACCCCAGCCCTATTACCCCACTGCCACCGCTACAGGGCAGTGGGAAGAGAGAGGCTAAGTGCCAGAATTGGCGCATCCTATGGATGCGCCATCTCTGGGGCTGCTGACGGCTGGTGTTTCTAGCCTGGGAGGGGGCCAATATTCATGGCACCCTTCCTGGGCTATTAATATCAGCCCCCAGCTGTCTGCCTAGCCTTTGCTAGCTATTAAAATAGGGGGGACCCCACATCAATTTTTTGGGGGGTCCCCCATTTTAATAGCTAGTAAAGGCTAGGCATTCAGCTGGGTGCTGATATTAGTAGCCTGGGAAGCTCCGTGGGTATTACCCCTTCCCAGGCTTCAAACATCTGCCCCAGCCGTCTGCTTAACCTCCGCTAAAGCCTAAAATTATGGGGAACCCCACGCCAATTTTTTTTTAAATAAGTCCTTTATTTTAACACTAAATGACAAGTACAGTAATCAACACTGTCACTGTACTTCATATATATGTGACTGACATGTTTCTATCTATCTAATCTATGTGTGATTCTCTATTCCTTCCATTCTAAATTGTCGGGTACCGCTGCTGAATTGCCGGCCGGCTTTTTTAAAGAGACGGTGCATGAAAACACTAATATTTTTTTTAATAAATCCTTTACACTAAATGGCAAGTACAGTAATCAACACTGTCACTGTACTTCTTATATATGTGACTGACATGTTTCTATCTATCTAATCTATGTGTGATGCTCTATTCTTTCGGTTCTAAATTGTCGGGTACCGGTGTATGCCGCTGCTGAATTGCCGGCTTTTCATGTTTCACTGTGAGCACTGTTCCCATCGATTTGGGCAATCACTCTAATACCACAACCATCATGGCTGTGGCATTACAGTGAGTGGCAGACAATCCCTGCATGATTGGTGCTCTAAATAGCGCCAGACATGCAGGACACGCTTTTGGTGCACGAACAGTTATCGAACATAACCTCGAACAGCCGAATTTTTTGCAAATCGTTCGGGTTCGTCGAACAACTCGAACACTGCCCAAAACAGCTCGAATTTGAGATTGGCGAACAGTTCTAGTCGAACACCGCTCATCTCTATTAATTAGCTTTCGTTTTGAGAAGCTTCTCTCTCCTGAGGCCACGGACACTCCTGAGTCAAAAGAATTCTTAGAGCCACCACCAGGTTGGGGACACTTTCTTTCAAGTCAGATTTAAGCAAAAGTTCAAGAACGTCTTTTGGTGATGAATCTTCTGGAACATGTCTTGACATTGCCTGCAGTTCACCACATAGCTCTATGGCATCGATGTCTTTTACTTCGTTGTGTGTAAGAGACTTTTCCAGAGCTTTACACTTATCCAGAACAAATTTGCTTGGTTTTCCCTCAAGTGAACGGATGTGGTACAAAAATCCAAATTTCAATTCCATTTCTTTCAGCTGAGTGAACCGCTCATCAACTGAATTTATAGCAGTATCTAAGATCGCAAAGTAAAAGTTAATTTTGAAACTCTGTTTCTCATCTCTTATGGGCTCATCTTTCCCTTCATAAGAGAACTGTCTGTTTTTTTTCTTTAAATGTTTTGGCGCAGAACTTGACTCAAAATTAGCTGGTATGCCAAGCTCTTCTGCGAATTCCCTCGCATCAACTAACAGCTTCTCAAACTCTTCATCGCTTCTTAATGATTGCAGATATTTCTTTGTTTTGTCAAGGTGTTGAGAAGCAGCAGCTAAATCGAATTCTTGTGACTGAAGTAACTTACTTGTCAAATTGATTTTGTACAAAATGTTGAACCATACTAGAACAGATGTAACAAAAGAAAAGGTTCCAACTTGTTTAGCAAGACCTTGAGCTTCTAGCCGGGAGACATTTCCAGAGCTTCCTGTGAGACTAATATATTCTGCTATGTCCATTAGGGCATCATGGACTTCGCTCAATTGGTAACGGAGGGGGGCCAGAGCATCAATTCTACTTTCCCACCTTGTTTCGCTTAGAGGTTTTAGAGTCAGAGATGGCAAATGACGCACGAGTACTTCCCAACGCTGAGTTGACGAAGAGAAAAATACGTAGAGATTTTGAACTAACAGGAAAAAAGTTGTCGCTCCAAAACAACATTTAGCGGCATCGTTGACGACTAAGTTTAGAGAATGGGAGCTGCAAGGCACAAAGAATGCACGTGGGTTTATGTCCAAAATTCGTCTTTGTAGTCCAATGTTTTTTCCCTTCATGTTGCTCCCATTGTCGTAGCCTTGCCCTCGTAAGTTGTCCACAGAGAGCGACAGTTCTTCAAATTTGTTCAAGACAGCGGCTGTCAAACCACCTCCAGTTGTATCAGAAACAGGAATGAATCCCAAGAAGTGCTCTTTAATTTCAAACTTTTTGTCTTCTGATGTGGAAACAAACCGAACAATGATAGTCATTTGTTCAACATGAGACACGTCAGAAGTACAATCCAGCACTACAGAAAAGTATTTTGCAGTTTTGACATCGTCAAGAATCTTTTCCTGAATACCATTACTAGCAGTTGAATCATCTCATTCTGTATTGTTTTTCCCAAATAATGTGCATGAATCTCTTT
The DNA here is from genome assembly GCF_046119375.1 of Phyllobates terribilis. Taxonomy (NCBI): domain Eukaryota; kingdom Metazoa; phylum Chordata; class Amphibia; order Anura; family Dendrobatidae; genus Phyllobates; species Phyllobates terribilis. Next base: position 208,102,043 of record NW_027362769.1, on the reverse strand, counting down.
GTCCCGGATTTTCCGAATGTGCTCATACATGACGGGATCGAACATAGCCAAATACTCCACAAATTTCAAAAAGTTCCCATTATTAGATGCAAGCAATGCATCATTTGATCCACGGAACGCTAAGTTTTGCGTACCTAGTACCCTCACTAGAGCTATCAACCTTTCTAAAATTTGATGCCAGTATTTTTCTTGCTCTTCAATTTTGCGTAAGTGTTCTTCGTTAATGGTCTTGTTCATCTTAAGTCTATTTTCAAGTTCCTTCCATTTTTGAAAGCTAATCATGTGATCTTTGCTTTTTTCGTGGCTGGCTAAAATAGCAGATATGTTTTTCCAGTCATTTACACCATCAGTACCTAAGGCTGAGCGTTTGATGATTCCTAGTTGAAGTGATGAGTCTGGAAACAATGTGCAGCAAAAACAAAAAAATGAATTTTTCTGAATAGAATACGTTAGCCAATTGCGTTCAAGACTTTCACCATTGACAAGACGACGTTTATAGTGAACACAAGAAAATTTTCTACGATTAGTGGCCAAAGGAAAATCGAAATCTTTAACTTGTGTGGGGCCGAGTTTTACTACATCTAGGCGTAAGTCATCATTGATTACGGTCCACATAGCGGGATCGTCCGAATAGTCTTTACATAGTATTTCTATAGATGTACCAGCCTCCATGTCAGTACTGGTACTTTGATCAGATCTACCACCAGATATTGATGGTTGTAGTTCACTATTTTCAGCATGAGAAACAAATTCTATTTCCACATTCGATATTTCCGAGGCAACAGAAGCCTGTTGTTCCAACGTTTGGAATTCCGCGTCTTCATTTCTATTGCTTAGATGTTTTAAAAATGACCCTTTGATTTTTGAAAGTGATTTCTCCTCCTCAGCTTTTCTTTTACGGTTCTGAAACCCCGAAAGTTTTTTCTTCTTATCAGCCATGACTCGTTATAACACACAGCATTTACCTAAAAGTTAACGCGCCGATTAAAATTGTTATCTGAACATTATATAATATGATTTTACTTTTAAGACAAAAACCTCAAATTTCTTTAACAATTTCCAATGTTTCCAATATTTTTGAAAATCAAAACAATATACCTACCTCGCAGCGCCTAACACTTTAGAACCTAGGCCAAAAATTTACTAAAAACCTCCTATTTTCTATTTGCATTCATGAAACCTCATGGAACAATGAATCTAATGAATATACAAAATAACAGCAATGGCTTACATGATAAAGCATGCAAACAGTAGAGACATACCTCGAAAATATTATAATCGCAAGCGCCGATATGCAAAAAACGTAGATACTATCTCCCTTGCCTTAGCTGGCCTGACTGGCAGTCCAGGCAGTCTACGCCAATGCGTCAAAACAGACTTCTCCCACTAGCCGCATCGACTGCTGATGACATCTATCAATATAATCGCCAACTAGTACCTAGTACCTAAAGTCCAAACTACGTATAAATAGGCATATGGTACACCTACCTTTTAAGTATACATATTTTTTTCTCTCGGGCGCCCCCTTAGTGTAGTGTGTGCATTTTTGGTTGTTTGCTTTGCTTTGCCAACATTTGAAAACTTAGGAGCAAAATAAACGCGCGGGATCAAACACCTGTCAGCAGACGATGCAAACGACTCACGTCCGTAGTTTAGCGCCTCCTTTCCGTGCGTAAATTGAAGCTCAACGGTTTTTCTTTTAAATTTATGGTAAAAAAAATTATGTACACTTTTCTTTCCATCCCTAAAACTTTTTGCCTTTTGAAAAGATTTTTTATAATTTTTTCTATTTTTTCTCTGGCGCCCCCGTAGGGTCGGCGCCCTAGGCGGCCGCCTAGTTCGCCTATACGTTCGGGCCGGCCCTGGATCAAAGTAACTTTTTATACATATTTTGTCAGTGCTCAAAATTAATGAACAATTGGGAAGAAATTAGAACATTAAAAAATATATCCAAAACCCATTTTCAATTAACACCTCATTTAGCAATATTTTCTTTAGTATATTTGATTAATTTAATTTTATAGACAATCATCTATGCTATCTCATAAATAAATTTGACTTGCAACTATTTAGCATATGATTAGCTATGCTGATTCTTGTCATGTCACTGAATTATTACTGTTTTGCTTCTGGTGGTGGAAAAGTCTTTTTCTTCCTGTATACTACAAAATACAACCTGTTCTCACATTCCCTAACAGGTCAGTGTGTTATTAGGTTGATTCCTAAATGAAAGGTCACTGGTTTGAATCAGGGAGCAGCCATGAACAATAGTTCCCAAGAAAAGTGAAAGAGCATCATTCATCTCATTGATAGCGGTCTCTCGGCCAGGAAAATTGCCAAACTGCATCACGTGTGCCATGACTGTTAGAAGAATACGAAATGAAGTCCATCCATCCATTAAAAAGCCAAGAGGTGAATGTCCAGGCAAAATATTGGAGTCAACAAGTCAGCTCATCATGAGGTCTATCAGTTCTAGCCCAACAAACACGGCAGTGGAGTTGGCTTGTATGCTTCATAATAGTGATATCATAGACGTCCATGGAAGTAACATGCAATGCACATTACACATGTCTGGAATGGAGGCTTGAAAAATTGTCCTTTCAAGCACACATCTACAAATCAAGGATAAGGGATGGTGATATTATTCCACAGGGCTCTTATTCACAGCTTACCCCCCAATGCTGACTGGCAAACACCCTACAGTGGTATTTAACATATCTAGTAAACATCCATTGTTCAAAGACCCAGAATCCCTGTCCTCCAGAGATAACAGTCAATAAAATGTAGGAGCTGATATAAGATGTAAATAACAGCCATTCATACATTGACAAACATCAACTCAAATGATCAACATTCAGGTTTTTACAAATAATAGTCTGTGTTGATCAACCAAAAGAAGAACACAAATTCAAAAGTCAACAAAAAGGTGTATGGCTCCTGGTCTACTGAATGTATCTCTGGCTAATAAAGATTAAAAGCTGTGTTGTCACACCATCTTCAAATCCCTTATAAAAACGTTAATACACAAATGAAAGCCATCTTATAATATACATACAATATGGTAATATGACCCAGTGCCAACATGTAAATACAAGTATCATTATACTCTATTATTGTGTTGAGAACTGTACACATATATTTTATTAATACCAAGAATGTTGTCATCTTTAAATTCATGCATAGAAATAAATTAAAAATAATTTTTGTATTATTTTGAACTATTAATTGCTATCTGCGTATTTTATTACAATTTTTTTTAGTATAGTTTCTAGTATCTTCCAATAATGAAAAAAGGAAGCAGCACACTCACCAATCGCATATCTTCACAATGGAAGCGTGACAAACACCTTTGTTGGTGTAATGTTGCATGTCTGGTGAATAGAACACTTTGGATGAAGCTGGAATGCTGTGTTTTTTTCTTTTATTTGATAGTATCTTACATCACACTAGGGGTAGTATTTTTTAATTTGCTATATTGCGCTTGATTTGTTTTTTCTCTGGCTTATTTGTTAATTATATCAGCCATTTGGGTACTGGCACTATTTTTATATATTAAGGGTTTTTAAACGTGCAGTCTTGTCTTATGTTATAATAGCGATTTATTTTGGATGTATGACCTCCTTTTTTGTACATGTCCTTTTCTATGTAGTCTGTATGTATTTGTAAGGTGCGCAGGGGGGTAGTCAAGGTCAAGGGACAGCTTTCCTGTGCCCTGGCACCCCATGAATAAAGAGTGTACCTGTCCATCAATGTTGAGTTGTGTACAATACAGTGAAATTACATTCAGGCCGGAGGCCTCCACTGCATCCATGTCCTTTGGTCCAGGATCAGCCTCACATAAACCAGGGGACACTCACTTCTTAACAACAAGTTAATCTCTATTAAACAGTCTGACTTCAATTGATGATACAGCACAATACGTTTCCATGTTCTCCGTTAATTCAGCCTGAGCTATCCCTTTTGCTTATTGGCTCCTTCATCCCCTGGGATACTCCGTCCGGCTCCGCAGTGATCACAAGACGCATCCCATCTCCCTCACGCATTTCCCCACCCGGCTTCCATTTGTTGGAAAGGAATAATTCAGGCCGTAAGCCCCAGACGTTACGGGAATGTCCGCTGAAGAAAGTTGCTGACGTTCTCATACTGTCCTCCAGCCCTCTGACCTTGAACTCTTACTAATACTTTATCTATCTCTCAGTCTAATCTAACCAGGAAGTACTCCCCTTTTTATATGACCTCCCCCTCCCATGCTGAGCAAGTCCCAAACATATTAACTGTGTCTATCCCTGTGCACCACTTCCTGCAACTAATATGCTCACCACTGCATATTTCCCTTCCTAAATCTAACCTTTAAGCCTCTAACCTCACTATACTAAATCTTATGTCCTAAACTTATCTCTATTCTTTCCCTATACACTATATATTAATAACATTGTACACATTACAAGAACCATGTACATTAGTGCCTATTTATTTATTTTACTCACTTATATAGCTCCATTAATTCCACAGCACTTTACAGACATTACGGGCACAGTCCCCATTGGGGCTCACAATCTAAATTCCCTATCAATATGTCTTTGGAGTGTGGGAGGAAAACGGAGAACCCGGAGGAAACCCACGCAAACACGGGGAGAACATACAAACTCCTTGCAGATGTTGTCCTTGGTGGGATTTGAACCCAGCACCCCAGCGCTGCAAGGCTGCAGTGCTAACCACTGAGCCACCGTGCCTATAAGGTTCTACTCATTTTACACTGCTAAGAAAATACAATAAAACCTAATATTTTAATACACATCTTACGCTGCTTTCAGGGGGAAAGGCATTTGACAGTCCCTGTCACATCCTTACATATTCACAATGGTAAGCACTCTATATTTATTATGATGCCCACTGCTCTACAATCTTTGAACAACCTGTCGCTTGCCCTACTTGCATATTGTTTGGTCTCTTCATTTGAGCAGGATAGGAAACAGACTTTTTAAGATTCCAGTACTTAAACATACTCACTGACTGACAGATATTCTCTGATCTGTCCTGAGAATACAATCTGTTTAGTTTGTAGAGAATGAGAACATCACAGAACAATGATTTAAAAGGTTTTTTTCGAAAGGATATCCAGTTCATTGTAGAGAGCATTGTATCTACTAAAAGTTATGGCATTGGGCTATCCCCTTGTTATTCTTAAAGGGGTTGATCACGCTTGGGGCTGAAGTCTGCAGTCACTCTATGTGACTATAGATTTGTGAATCCTCACATCGAGTGCACTGCATGCTGTCAGGATTCTCAGGTACTGGTGCCGTGAGCAGGCGGGTTTATGACTGCAAGTATGCAATTTGCATAATGTACATGTGGTCCCATGTTGACTAGACGTGGGAGGCCTTGCTCAGTACAAGTGAATTGAATGAGACTGAACACGTCTAGTCAGAATGTCACTGGAAGTATGCAAATCGCTTGCTTGAGGTCACACGATCAGTTTCTCCCTCTGCCGGCACCAGAAAATCCTGATAGTGCACACTCTGCACACCGTGGGGATTCACACATCTGTAGTCACATAGAGTGAAAGTAAAGTTTCCTTTTGTGCTGTTTCACAATTCTTAGGGTGTACTTGAATTGAAGGTTGTTTAGGTAGATTTTTTATCGGTCTGTGACTGGTATTCATCTACTGTGATATGGGACAAGGAGAACATGCACTACTTGTGTAATATTTGTTAAATGCCGCAAACATCACACCATGAACCCAGAACTGGGAGGATACATTTGTCCATCTCTGTTCTTTTATAGAGTGTTCATGGGAAAAGCAGTGCCAGATGTCATTGTGACTGAAAGCCCCAACAATAGAGTTTAATAATTCTGCATCCACCATATACATGACAGTCACACAGATAAGGTTAATTCTATAAAAAAATGCTGCTGTGGCACCCCAGGGGGTCTGGTTGCCACAGTGGTAGCAATACCATGTCTGAGAGAAGGCAGGAGTTTCCTGACCAGGAGTGCTTTACATGCATCACCTCCTGCCCCAGGCCAGGAAGGGGAGGATCCTGCCCTTTATAAACTGGATCTGGGGCGGGGTTAAGTATAGTTCCAGAGACAGGGACAGAGCAGCAAAGCAAGGAGCCCTGTAGGCAAGACAGGAGCAGAGAGCCAGGGACGGGAGCGATTAGAGCTCATCCCGGCTGGAGACACCACGAACCGGACACCGGAGTCCAAGGCTGTGGGGATTATAGGCCCAGCAGCAGAAACCACACGGCAGGGGATTTCAGGTCCTCTGGCCATAGGAAGCCCGGAGGCTCAGCCACACGAAAGGGACCAGTACCGCCACAGAGGAGCGAGAAATACCAAGGGCCCAAGTCGCCAGCCATACGGGTGAGCACCACACGGTACACTCAGGGACATGGGCTACCACACGACTACAGCAGGGTAGCCAGAAAGAGTACAGTCAGAACGGCAGGCCTACAACTTCACCTGGACAGCGGAACTCTTAGTTTGCTCTCAGACCGGCCAGGCCTCCACTGCTAGCCAGTACTCCCAGCGGGACCTTAACAATTGCCATCAGTAAAGTCCCTGAACTGCACTGCCAAGACTCTGAGTCGTTACTACTGCTCCCGTGCCCAACCACCACCATCATTCATCTGCGCTGCCCTGAAGCTACACTCTTCCTGTGGGGAGTTATACTACACTTGCTGCGCATATCACCAGCTTCAGTGGACTGCTCCGCAGCGGCGGTTCTCCATAACCGCAATCCACAGGTGGCGTAGTCGGACTATATAAACCTATACACATAGACTGCCACTGGTTTGACCGCCCTGGGTCACGGCCCGGGTCGCCGCCACTGTGACTACAACCCCCAGCATCCAACACGGCCCGGTTCCGGGTTCCCCCGCACTGTCCAAGGGGTGCGTCACGGCACAAGGATCATCCCCCACTCAATGTGGCTTTATAAGAATGAGATTACAAGGTATAACGTAAAATTTTGTCTACGTGAAATGAACAAAAGTGAAAGCAGTTTAATACTATACAAAGAAAATACAGAGAGCTTATATAAAATATAATGCAATAAACTGATGAAGGCATTATCAGAATGCACACTTTCAAGGTGTAACCATAAACTTTTTTTTACTTCCTCAAGTTCTTTTCTTTTTGGTTTTCCCAAGTGACACTTGTAAATTCTTGGCAGCCCACGAGTATTCCGGGAGACAGAAGATATACAGTACATAGAGGTACTGTACATGTTACAGACCTGACATTGGATGCACTTGTCATCCATGGCTGAAATCAGGCAGCTGTGGTCTGATACATTCTGCCTGTGAATCGATCAGCATGTATCAGCTGTCAGGTTCCTTTTAACACTAACTTCTAATTAAGCATATTGAGGAGAAGATCGATAAGGAATAAACTATTGTGCATTTATCAACAGAATGTATTATGAATAAATGGGAGGTGTCCAAACCAACATGATGATCTACACTATGGTGTAGGGCAGCTCTTCTCCAACTGCGGAGCTGGCCTTAGCAGTAAGGCTCTAACTAGCTGCTGATCCAGCACAACTGAGGAAGCAACATTCATAAAAGTAATCATTGACTGCAGAGTCCTTTTAATACAGTTTAATACAGTGACCTGTCTTATGGGGGTCCACACAGTCTAAATTTCCTGGGGCACTGGCTCCCTTTATACTACCCCCGTCTTTGGTGTACAGCACAAAGTGGGTTCAGAACAGTTCATTTTGAATTTCTGTTCCTATCATGGGAAAATAGGAAATGCTATAAAATCATGGAAGAAACTTTTCAAAAATACCAAGCTTATTTCACAAAACTCCCAAATAATAGATCAAATCCCCCTTTTGGTCCTGGAAATATCCATTCCCAATGTATCTCTAAAGACATGGAAGAGATAAGGTATAGACAGCTTAATTAACATCAACTAATACAGTGGGTAAAATAAGTATTTGATACACTGACGATTTTGCAAGTTTTTCCACCTACAAAGAATGGAGAGGTCTGTAATTTTTATCGTAGGTACACTTCAACTGTGAGTGGCAGAATATAAAAAAAAAAACAGAAAATCACATTGTATGATTTTTAAATAATTAAATTGCATATTATTGCATGAAATAAGTATTTGATCCCCTAACAACCAGAAAGAATTCTGGCTCTCACAGACCTGTTAGTTTTTCTTTAAGAAGCCCTCCTACTCTGCACTCATTACTAGTGCTGAGCGAGCATGCTCGCTACTGCTCGGTGCTCGCCCTAGCATCTCACTGCTCGAGATAATCAGCGCTCGACGAGTATTTCCGGGGTTTGCTCGGCGGGAGCTCGGGCCCCCTCCCTGCATGTTTGGTGCTCTTTACAGAGCCAATAAACATACAGGGATTGTCTGGCACTCACTATAATGCCGCAGCCATGTTGGTTGTGGCATTACAGTGATTGGCTGGCCGCACAGCGTCATCAGGTCTATATCAAACCTGGCGCTGCCATGCTCGTCACAGTCACTCCAGAATCAGACTGTGTAGGGAGAGCTGCTGTTGAGCTAGGAAGAGATTCGCTTGTTTCTAGTTAGTGTAGGTGTACCAAACTATATTAGAGACACATATCCATCTCAACAAACAGTCCTTCTGAGGACTAATCCATCTGCAGAGATATCAGGCAGGCAATGTATATAGGCAGGCAGGCAGGGTATATAGCAGACTGCAGTGCATATAGCACAAGAGGCTCCATTCCAGTTTTGTCTGCTGCTGCTGTTAGGTATTTCTAGACATAGGCCCAGGTCTCAGGGGCCAGGAATTATTTTTTTTGGATCTTAATCCTCATTATTTGCTTAAAAAGCAATCCAGAAAACATAGTTTTTCTGCTCAATTTGCTTGTTGGCACTGCAGAATACAGCCAGGTCCTTTCAATATTACAGCGCTAAAAATCCATCTATTTAAAACAGTGGTTTGTCCATCACATGGATCACAAATAATTGCGCTGAAAATACTGCCATTTCTTGCCTCCATTAAAAAAAATTTCAGTGTGTCAGTGAAGCAATTGACACCAGTTTGCTGTTCAAAATAGTTACCTACAGCCCAGGTATTTAATACTGTGTTTTCTCCGTCACACGGATCACATATACGTTTTCAGAAAATACTGCCATTTCTTGCCTCCATTAAAAAAAATTTCAGTGTGTCAGTGAAGCAATTGACACCAGTTTGCTGTTCAAAATAGTTACCTACAGGACAGTTTTAAAACTGTGGTTTGTCTGTCACACGGATCACATATAAGTTTGATCCAAATTCAGCCATTTGTAGTGAGCTTGGAAGATATTGTCCTCCATTTAAAAAGGGCAAAGCACGTGGCAAGGGACGGGGAACTGGACATGATGGTGATGGTGCATGCTGATACCGAGGCCGTGTGCAAGTTGAAATTGTGCCACAACAAACACCCACATCTTCTCACTCGACCTTCCTGTCCCAATTAATATGGGATCGCAAAACACCACTATTGAACACAGAGCAGTGTCAAAAGGTTATTGGTTGGATTGAAGATAATGCTTCCAGTCACTTAGCCACCACCACCACCACCTTGTCTTTCACACAGTCAAGTCTCAGTAGCTGTTAGTCTGGACCGCAAAACCTGAACCTTCTTCCACCCACCATGCTGTGTGCTCAGAGACAACTGATCCTACACTTGGACACTCAGAAGAGGTGTTCACTTTTCCATTTACAGATTCGGGCCTCTCACCCGGTCCACTTGAAGCAGGGCAAGAGGAGATTGCATGTAGCGATGCCTAAATATTTGAGCAGCCACGGTCACACAAAGGCAATGGTGGGAAAGTGTCACAAGAGGTGGACGATAATGCCAAACAATTGCCAGAAAGTAAGGAGGAGGACCAGGGTGTGGAAGTATAAGACGAGGTGGTGGATGATATAGTAACTGACCAAACCTGGCAGGAGGACATTCAGAGCGAGGAGAGCAGCACACAAGGGGAGGGAGGCAGAGCACCCCAACAGGCAGGAAGAAGCAGTGTGGTGGCTGCAGACAGAAGGCAGACAACTGTTCCCCGTAACACCAACACGAAGGAAGTTGCCAGTACACCTGTTGAGTCTTCCCGAGTGGTTGTTTTCTAAAGACTCTGCCGATAACCACAAAAAGGCCATTTGCACCAGTTGCCAGGCCAGCATCAGCAGGGGTGGGAGAACGACAAGCCTGACCACCACCAACATGATCAGGCACATGGCAGAAAAGCACCTGACTTTGTGGGCTGAACCCCAGGGTCCAGGAACAGTGTCTGCGGGTGGCACCACTGTTTCTTCCGCTTTTGTGCATGACAGCCAATCCATGTCCATGGTGCATGCAAAGATGCCTCCTGCCCTGCACCTGTCATTGCACACTCTCAAGTAGCAGCATCAGCAAGCACGTCCACATCCGTGTGCCAGTGCAACGTTCAGTTGTCCATACCCCAGTGCTTGGAACGCAAGCGCAAATACGCAATCAATGAACCAAAGGCTATACTACTAAATTCCCACATTTTGCAACTGCTTGCGCTCAAAATGTTGCCTTTTAGGCTCGTGGAGACAGAAGCATTCCGCAACCTGATGGCAGTGGCCGTTCCTCGGTACTCGGTCCCCAGCCACCACTATTTCCCCCAGTGTGCCGTCCCCGCATTACACAAGCACGCATCCCAAAACATTAGCTGTGCCCTCAACAACGCAGTTACTGGGAAATTCCACCTAACCACGGACACGTGGTCAAGTGCTTGATGGCAGGGATGGTACATCTTGCTGATAGTACACTGGGTTAACATAGTGGAACCCGGGATCCAGTTGGACCTTGGGACGGAACACGTCCAGGGATTGCAGGCCCTAGGTCAATCAGGGTTGCCCCCAGAGTCTACAGCTCCTGCACCTCATCCTCCTCATACTCCTCCTCCTCTTCAGCCTCCATCCCCGAAATGACCACATCAGTCACAAGCTGGAAGCACTTCAGCACTACTTCGGCCAAGCGGCAACAGGCTGTGTTGAAGCTAATATGCTTAGGTGACAAACCGCACAATGCCGAAGAGTTGTGGACCACTCTGAAAGACATGGCAGATCTGTGGCTCACACCGCTGAACCTACAGCCAGACATGGTTGTGTGTGACAATGGCCGGAACCTGGTGGCGGCTCTGAGGCGAGGTGAGCTCACACACATACCATGCCTGGCCCATGTGCTTAACCTCCTAGTTCAGCGATTTCACAAATCCTACCCAGAGCTTGCTAAAGTACGCCGCCTGTGTGCCCATTTTATAAAGTCACATACAGCATCCTCCGGCCTTGCCGTGTTTCAGCAGCATTTGCAGCTTCCGGCTCCCAGACTGGTGTGTGATGTCCTCACGCATTCGAACTCTACACTGCAGATGTTTGGAAGGATTTGTGAGCAGAAGAGGGCAATTGTTGAGTACTAGCATCAACAAGGCCGTCGGTATTCAGTTCAGACTCCACACATAAGACCTCAGGAGTGGACATGGATGTCAGACATATGGACCATCCTCCAAAACTTTCAGGATTCCACCAAGATGGTGAGCGGCGATGATGCCATAATTAGCGTCACCATCCAGCTTCTCTGTCTTCTGAAACGCTCTCTGCTCACAATCAAAGAGGATGCATTGCAGGCGGAGAACGATGAGATGGAGCAAGGAACTATACAGGGTGATTACACACAGCCCAGCCTCATCTCATCCCAACATGGATTGGGTGACAATGAGACAGAGGAGGAGGAAGAACAGGAGCTAGTTTCATGCACTACAGATGGTACTACCTGCACAACTGTCATACCGTCTGTTCAGCGTGGATGGCCTGAGGACAGAGAGGATGAGGAGGAGGAGAGCATGGTCACTCATACTCTTGGTGAGGACACAGAAATCTTGCCTGTTAGCAGTCTGGCACGCATGGCTGAGTTTATGCTACGCTGCCTTTCCCATGACCCTCGCGTTGTCAAAATTTTGGGTGACAGTCATTACTGGTTGGTGACACTTCTAGACCCACGCTACAAGTAAAACTTTATATCTCTTATTCCTGAGGTGGACAGGTCTACAAAAATGTGGCAGTACCAAAAGGCCCTTGTTGGGGAACTATTAAAAAAATTCCCAACTTCAATCCAGCAGAGTGTAACAATTATAGTGGATAACTAAGGAGACTATTTGCGTGGAGCAAGACACAACAGTACACAGTTTATAGGTGAAAAGTCTATATTAAAGCACACAGTGTTTTGCACAAAAATGCAGAGAAATCTCAAAGTCTTAAGTTCACATAATAATGAGTCTTTGCAAGGTTAGTTCACCGTTATATATATATATATATATATATATATATATATATATATATATATATATATATCAGCAAGTCCATACAATGCAGAAGCAATCAAAGAGGCCCGGGTAAAAGTCTCGGACAGCGCAGACCAGTCCCATGCTCAGCGACCATCCGAATAAGGAGAGTGAGAACTCATAGCAGCTTACTTGAGAGCCAAAGCAGATGGAGGGCAGTGGTGCAGAGGAACCAGCACAAAACAGCCAGGGGCACGAGAAATGCTGGAAACTAGAGTATGAAGCAGACTCTCAGGGAACAGGAGATTCCAGCAGAATTTCAGGAGCATGCAGAAAGCCAGGAAGTCACCAGAAGGAGGATCTCAGGCAAAATACTCTAGCACTGGACTAGAGGCTGGGGTGGAGTTATAAGGGCAGGAGGTAAGGGCACATGATACAGAAGATGCCATCTTGAAAAAGGACATAAAGGTCCCAAAGGAAAACAAAACATTCAGAGTCCTGATACAGAGGCAGGGGAACACTGTCAAAGTTCTGGGAGAGCTTTTTCAGCGCCTCCCATCGCACAGGCCCTAAGGCGCAGGGTACTCTCACAAGGAGTGCAAATTTTGGGAAGATGATGAGGGAGTACCTTGCCAACCGTACCAACATCCTCCTTGATTCCTCTGTGCCTTATAATTATTGGGTATCCAAGCTGGATACGAGGAATTAACTGGCTCTCTACACCTCGGAGGTCCTGGCCTGCGGATGCCGCTAGCGTTTTATCAGAGCGGTTTTTAGTGCTGCTGGTGGAATTATAAGTGTTAAGCGCATCCGCCTGTCAACTGAAAATGCTGACATGCTGACTCTTATAAAAATGAACAAGGGCTGGATTGGGCCAGACTTCTGAACACCACCGAATGATAGCAGCGTAAAATAAACTCAAATCCAGTGGGTTTTTTGGGAGGTGTATTCCCATGCACCTTTTCACATCCACAAATGGGTATACGCTTATTGATTTTGGCTATTTGCTCTTGTCCAGCTGCTTCTTCTCATCCTCATCCTCCACCACCATATCACCAGGGTGACCGCGGTCTGTGATGCAACATCCACATAATTTTTAAAAAAATTTTATACAGTATGTTCATGTATACTCACGAGGGGTAAATTTTGGTCAGCCCATACACTTAGTGCATGGGCATTACAAGTATAGGAGTCCCGCTCCTTTCTAATGGGAACATTTTTTTTATGAGGCCCTCTTCCACGTCTCTTCCAAGGGAAATTGGAGTTCCTCCCAATTTTTGGCAGCTTTTGCATTCACTGCATAGGCAAACACTATGGAAGACCCACTTCCTAATAATGGGAACATTGTTTTAAGGAGGCTCTCCGACCTCTATGTCTCTTGTAAGGGGCATTGGAGTTCCTCCAAATTTTTGGCAGCCATTGCTTCACTGCATAGGCAAAAAGTATGGGAGACCCTTTATAGCACGCCCGTTCCTTTGTAATGGAAACATGTCATTACTGTGGCCCTGCTCTATGTGTCTTTAAATTGTTAGTGGGGTTTTTCCAAAATTTTGTCAGCCGTTCGACTCACTGCATACCCTATAACTGTATAGCACACCCGCTCCTTTGTAATGGAAACATGTCATTACTGTGGCCCTGCTCTATGTGTCTTTAAATTGTTAGTGGGGTTTTTCCCAAATTTTGTCAGCCGTTGGACTCACTGCATACCCTATAACTGTATAGCACACCCGCTCCTTTATAATGGAAACATGTCATTACGGTGGCCCTGCTCTATGTGTCTTTAAATTGTTAGTGGGGTTTTTCCCAAATTTTGTCAGCCCTTGCAGTCACAGCATGGGCATTACCACTTTAGGAGAGCCTCTCCTTTCTAATGGGAATTTGTCGTTACCGTGGCCCTGCTCTATGTGTCTTTAAATTGTTAGTTGGGTTTTTCCTAAATTTTGTCAGCCGTTGGACTCACTGCATACCCTATAACTGTATAGCACACCCGCTCCTTTGTAATGGAAACATGTCATTACTGTGGCCCTGCTCTATGTGTCTTTAAAATGTTAGTGTTTTTTTTCCAAATTTTGTCAGCCGTTGGACTCACTGCATATCTTATAACTGTATAGCACACCTGTTCCTTTGTAATGGAAACGTCATTACTGTGGCCCTGCTCTATGTGTCTTTAAATTGTTAGTAGGGTTTTTCCTAAATTTTGTCAGCCGTTGGACTCACTGCATACCCTATAACTGTATAGCACACCGGCTCCTTTGTAATGGAAACATGTCATTACTGTGGCCCTGCTCTATGTGTCTTTAGATTGTTAGTGGGGTTTTTCCCAAATTTTGTCAGTCATTGGACTCACTGCGTACTCTATAGCTGTATAGCACACCCGCTCCTTTGTAATGGAAACATGTCATTACTGTGGCCCTGCTCTATGTGTCTTTAAATTGTTAGTGGGGTTTTTCCCAAATTTTGTCAGTCGTTGGACTCACTGCGTACTCTATAGCTGTATAGCACATCCGCTCCTTTGTAATTGAAACATGTCATTACTGTGGCCCTGCTCTATGTGTCTTTAAATTGTTAGTGGGGTTTTTCCCAAATTTTGTCAGCCGTTGGACTCACTGCATACCCTATAACTGTATAGCACACCGGCTCCTTTGTAATGGAAACATGTCATTACTGTGGCCCTGCTCTATGTGTCTTTAAATTGTTAGTGGGGTTTTTCCCAAATTTTGTCAGCCGTTGGATTCACTGCATACCCTATAACTGTATAGCACACCGGCTCCTTTGTAATGGAAATGTAGCGCCCTGAGGGTTCGGTCGCTACAGAGGTATTGCATCTCACCCAGAGGTGTGATATCTCACTCTCAGGTAAGGATGGAGTATGGCTCAGGACCCTAACACCTGCAAGCACTACACCACATTTCCTGGGACAGGGCGACAATGCTCCCATGAGAGAGCACAACTGTCCCTGATCCCTGGCTGGAGTGGGGAGGGGTCACCTAGGAAAGGGGGAACCCAGTGGTGTGTGGGTGGAGAGTGCAGATCCTGGGTGCACTGAGTAGGAGTATAAAGAGGGGAGCCATCTTAGGAAGTGTGTTCAGTCAGAGGGAAGAAGTGACAGAGCAGGGCCTCTGTGGAGCTCTGCTCCGGAGGCGGGCCTAGCTTGTGAGGCCCTGCCAGGACTGAAAGAGCAAGAAAAGGAAAGGAGAGGAATGGAGGAGGCTCCAGGAGTGGAGTGAAAGGACCCCAGGGGTGCGGACCGGCCAGCCGCCACCGTACGCCCGCCGCTACCCGAGGTAGGGGGGTCAGGCCAAGACAGGGAACTGGTTCCCTTAACTAGTGGAGGCAGAAACCACGCTCAGCTAGTCACTGGAGGCTGTGGCATTGCATGTGTCACAGCCCCTCACAGTCCACGCTAGGAAGGCACCACATAGGGTCCAGGGGACGGAACACACGTCGCCCGCCAAGACCCGAGACAGCTGGACAGAAGTGGTGTAAGGTGTGAGGCACGAAAGGCCAGAGAAAGGACACATGAAGGGGGTCCTGATAAGTACTCCAAAGATATCTGGGAGTCGGCCGAGCCCCTCACTTGGTGAACGCAGTACGACGCGGGAGATTTTGACCGGCCGTAATAATCTGGATTAACAACTGTGAGTAAAGACCCTGGACTGCACTGCAAAGACTCTGAGTCGTTTCTGCTGCGCCCTTGCACCACAACTCTCATCTTCCTCTCACGCTGCCCTGAGGCAATACTCTTCCAGTGGGGAGTCACACCATCTAGCTGCACACCTCATCAGCCTCAGCGGCCTGCCCAGCAGTGGCGGTTCCTCCTAACCGCAATCCACAGGTGGCGTAGTTGGACGTTTAATAATAATAAAAACCACATAAATAGAGTGCCACTGGTTTGACCGCCCTGAGCCACGGGACCGGATCGCCGCCACGGAGACCACAACCCCCAGCATTACGTAGAGACGCGGCTCCGGGTATTCCCCTACACACACGGCCCAGGGGGCGCGTCAGAAACATGTCATTACTGTGGCCCTGCTCTATGTGTCTTTAAAATGTTAGTGTTTTTTTTTCCAAATGTTGTCAGCCGTTGGACTCACTGCATACCTTATAACTGTATAGCACACCGGCTCCTTTGTAATGGAAACGTCATTACTGTGGCCCTGCTCTATGTGTCTTTAAATTGTTAGTGGGGTTTTTCCTAAATTTTGTCAGCCGTTGGACTCACTGCGTACTCTATAACTGTATTGCACACCCGCTCCTTTGTAATGGAAACATGTCATTACTGTGGCCCTGCTCTATGTGTCTTTAAATTGTTAGTGGGGTTTTTCCCAAATTTTGTCAGCCGTTGGACTCACTGCATACCCTATAACTGTATAGCACACCCGCTCCTTTATAATGGAAACATGTCATTACGGTGGCCCTGCTCTATGTGTCTTTAAATTGTTAGTGGGGTTTTTCCAAAATTTTGTCAGCCGTTCGACTCACTGCATACCCTATAACTGTATAGCACACCCGCTCCTTTGTAATGGAAACATGTCATTACTGTGGCCCTGCTCTATGTGTCTTTAAATTGTTAGTGGGGTTTTTCCCAAATTTTGTCAGCCGTTGGACTCACTGCATACCCTATAACTGTATAGCACACCCGCTCCTTTATAATGGAAACATGTCATTACGGTGGCCCTGCTCTATGTGTCTTTAAATTGTTAGTGGGGTTTTTCCCAAATTTTGTCAGCCCTTGCAGTCACAGCATGGGCATTACCACTTTAGGAGAGCCTCTCCTTTCTAATGGGAATTTGTCGTTACCGTGGCCCTGCTCTATGTGTCTTTAAATTGTTAGTTGGGTTTTTCCTAAATTTTGTCAGCCGTTGGACTCACTGCATACCCTATAACTGTATAGCACACCCGCTCCTTTGTAATGGAAACATGTCATTACTGTGGCCCTGCTCTATGTGTCTTTAAAATGTTAGTGTTTTTTTTCCAAATTTTGTCAGCCGTTGGACTCACTGCATATCTTATAACTGTATAGCACACCTGTTCCTTTGTAATGGAAACGTCATTACTGTGGCCCTGCTCTATGTGTCTTTAAATTGTTAGTAGGGTTTTTCCTAAATTTTGTCAGCCGTTGGACTCACTGCATACCCTATAACTGTATAGCACACCGGCTCCTTTGTAATGGAAACATGTCATTACTGTGGCCCTGCTCTATGTGTCTTTAGATTGTTAGTGGGGTTTTTCCCAAATTTTGTCAGTCATTGGACTCACTGCGTACTCTATAGCTGTATAGCACACCCGCTCCTTTGTAATGGAAACATGTCATTACTGTGGCCCTGCTCTATGTGTCTTTAAATTGTTAGTGGGGTTTTTCCCAAATTTTGTCAGTCGTTGGACTCACTGCGTACTCTATAGCTGTATAGCACATCCGCTCCTTTGTAATTGAAACATGTCATTACTGTGGCCCTGCTCTATGTGTCTTTAAATTGTTAGTGGGGTTTTTCCCAAATTTTGTCAGCCGTTGGACTCACTGCATACCCTATAACTGTATAGCACACCGGCTCCTTTGTAATGGAAACATGTCATTACTGTGGCCCTGCTCTATGTGTCTTTAAATTGTTAGTGGGGTTTTTCCCAAATTTTGTCAGCCGTTGGATTCACTGCATACCCTATAACTGTATAGCACACCGGCTCCTTTGTAATGGAAATGTAGCGCCCTGAGGGTTCGGTCGCTACAGAGGTATTGCATCTCACCCAGAGGTGTGATATCTCACTCTCAGGTAAGGATGGAGTATGGCTCAGGACCCTAACACCTGCAAGCACTACACCACATTTCCTGGGACAGGGCGACAATGCTCCCATGAGAGAGCACAACTGTCCCTGATCCCTGGCTGGAGTGGGGAGGGGTCACCTAGGAAAGGGGGAACCCAGTGGTGTGTGGGTGGAGAGTGCAGATCCTGGGTGCACTGAGTAGGAGTATAAAGAGGGGAGCCATCTTAGGAAGTGTGTTCAGTCAGAGGGAAGAAGTGACAGAGCAGGGCCTCTGTGGAGCTCTGCTCCGGAGGCGGGCCTAGCTTGTGAGGCCCTGCCAGGACTGAAAGAGCAAGAAAAGGAAAGGAGAGGAATGGAGGAGGCTCCAGGAGTGGAGTGAAAGGACCCCAGGGGTGCGGACCGGCCAGCCGCCACCGTACGCCCGCCGCTACCCGAGGTAGGGGGGTCAGGCCAAGACAGGGAACTGGTTCCCTTAACTAGTGGAGGCAGAAACCACGCTCAGCTAGTCACTGGAGGCTGTGGCATTGCATGTGTCACAGCCCCTCACAGTCCACGCTAGGAAGGCACCACATAGGGTCCAGGGGACGGAACACACGTCGCCCGCCAAGACCCGAGACAGCTGGACAGAAGTGGTGTAAGGTGTGAGGCACGAAAGGCCAGAGAAAGGACACATGAAGGGGGTCCTGATAAGTACTCCAAAGATATCTGGGAGTCGGCCGAGCCCCTCACTTGGTGAACGCAGTACGACGCGGGAGATTTTGACCGGCCGTAATAATCTGGATTAACAACTGTGAGTAAAGACCCTGGACTGCACTGCAAAGACTCTGAGTCGTTTCTGCTGCGCCCTTGCACCACAACTCTCATCTTCCTCTCACGCTGCCCTGAGGCAATACTCTTCCAGTGGGGAGTCACACCATCTAGCTGCACACCTCATCAGCCTCAGCGGCCTGCCCAGCAGTGGCGGTTCCTCCTAACCGCAATCCACAGGTGGCGTAGTTGGACGTTTAATAATAATAAAAACCACATAAATAGAGTGCCACTGGTTTGACCGCCCTGAGCCACGGGACCGGATCGCCGCCACGGAGACCACAACCCCCAGCATTACGTAGAGACGCGGCTCCGGGTATTCCCCTACACACACGGCCCAGGGGGCGCGTCAGAAACATGTCATTACTGTGGCCCTGCTCTATGTGTCTTTAAAATGTTAGTGTTTTTTTTTCCAAATGTTGTCAGCCGTTGGACTCACTGCATACCTTATAACTGTATAGCACACCGGCTCCTTTGTAATGGAAACGTCATTACTGTGGCCCTGCTCTATGTGTCTTTAAATTGTTAGTGGGGTTTTTCCTAAATTTTGTCAGCCGTTGGACTCACTGCGTACTCTATAACTGTATTGCACACCCGCTCCTTTGTAATGGAAACATGTCATTACTGTGGCCCTGCTCTATGTGTCTTTAAATTGTTAGTGGGGTTTTTCCCAAATTTTTGCAGCCGTTGGACTCACTGCATACCTTATAACTGTATAGCACACCCGCTCCTTTGTAATGGAAACATGTCATTACTGTGACCCTGCTCTATGTGTCTTTAGATCTTTAGTGGGGTTTTTCCCAAATTTTGTCAGCCGTTGGACTCACTGCATACCCTATAACTGTATAGCACACCGGCTCCTTTGTAATTGAAACATGTCATTACTGCGGCCCTGATTTATGTATTTTTAAATTGTTAGTGGGGTTTTTCCCTAATTTTGTCAGCCCTTGCAGTCACAACATGGGCATTACCACTATAAGAGACCTTCTTCTTTATAATGGAACATTTTTTTCACTGAGACCCTTCTTTATGTCTCTTCAAAGGGGTATTGGGTTGCGTCCGAATAACAGTATAGGAGACCCACTCGTTAATAATGGGAACAACAAAGCATAGCCATACGATGACTCTCTAACAATAGCAAGTGCCGACTGCTGGCCTTTTAAGAAAATAAAGGCCGCCTGATGGCCCTATAAAAATAGGCTTTGTGACTTCCAGAGTTCCCCCATCATAAATGAAACAGGATGTGTCTGATGATGTGTCACACACCACATGGCCAGATAAAGTTGTAAAATGTTAAAATGACATTTCCCGGTGAATGCATTTGTCTTAAAAAAAAACGTAAAAAAAAAACAGTAGGATCTTTCTTTAGTATAAAAAACAGAGTCGCCAATGTAACCTCAATGTAATCACATTGTTCAACTCCTGCACCTTCTCCTCCATCTCCAAAATGACCACATCAGTCACAAGCTGAAAGCACTGCAGCACTGCCTTGGCCAAGCGGCAACAGGCTGTGCTGAAGATAGCATGCTTAATGCTTAGGTGACAAACTGCCCAGTGCTGCAGAGTTGTTGAAAGCTGTAACACAGCAGCCTGATCTGTGGCTCTCACTGCTGAACATAAAGCCAGGCATGGTCGTGTGTGACAATGGGCGGAACTTGTTGACGGAGACATGACAGCCGGAGGTACGGTATGCCAGTCCTTTCACCGAGCTAAAGAATATGGCTGCGGTGAAATACTACTCCCACTGAGAACCTGTTTCAGATTGAAAAACATTGGGCCCACCAGAGGATTTGATTCTGAGGGCTCACCTTTCTCTCCCGCTGAAAAGCCCCATAGCAGCTGCAAAGTTAGCGCTATCATGAACTCTCCTGACGTAGTAGCCAGAGCACACCAGAAGATTCTCTAGTGGGACTGTCCAACCCTGCCGAGAAGCAGTCCTGGCTAAGAAAAGTGTATGGGAAGGTTCCCGGACACTCTATGGCTGCTTTTTTACTGAGGTGGAAACCCACGCAAACATGGGGAGAACATACAAAATCCTTGCAGATGTTGTCCTTGCTGGGATTTTAACCCAGGATCCCAGCGCTGCAAGGCTTCAGTGCTAACCACTGATCCAATGTGCTGCCGTTCACCCTCTGATATCTAACAGGCTGGAGAAACTTGCACCTACTGCCACTCTATCTTCAGCTCCTTTGTGAGAAACTGATATATTTGGGCAGCCACTCAATCTACCAAATAAAATTCCTGAGAAGGAAATTGGGGATGGCTTCGCTACTGGTACTGGGGACAGTGCTAATACCATGGCATTGTACCATAGTTTCCTGGAAATATTCCAGGCTGGTAGGAGGCAAGCAGATTCCCACAGAAAAGTACCAGCAGTAATGTTGTAGAAGGCGGAGACAATACCAGAAGAAATAGTGGCGGCTGGGGACCGAGTATGGACACCCGGCTTCCGCCGCCATGAGGTTGTGGACAGCTTCCACCTCCACAAGCCTAAAAGGCCACATTTCAAGTACAAGCAGCTGCCCAGAAAACTGGCAGTTTAGTATTGCGGCCTATGGGTGGGTAGCTGGCTGCATACTTGCGCTTGCATTCCAAGTAACAGAAAACTAAGCAGATGGTGGCTTCTATCATCATCATGGCCTCACCTCGGCACTATGAACTATCCTGAAGGAGAAGCCAGGGCCCACCAGAGGAGTCTCCGGTTCTCTGGTGGGCCAGTCCAACCCTGCCAAGAAGCAGGTCTGGCTAAGAAAAATGTGTGCGAAGGTTCTCAGACACTCTATGGCTGCTTTTTTTAATGTGGATTGGACGTGCTTATGCTTGTTATTTCTCAAACCGCATTGAAGATCAGATCATTGCCCAACTCTGTAGTCATGAAATTAAAGGCACAAAGAAAGATGTTTGTGTGTCGAAACACCACCGACAAGTACGAGCTGATGTTTGACGGGTTGCCATTGCTTCTGCAACAAGCAGCATTAGAGGACTTCCTGGGAGAAATAACACCCAGAGTAGATACGGTTTCCCTCTATGCCAGTCCTTTCACTTGGCTAAAGAATATGGGTGTGGTGAAATACAACTCCCACTGAGAAGCCGTTTCAGATTGAAAAACATTGTGCCCACCAGAGGATTTGATTCTGAGGGCTCACCTTTCTCCCCCGCTCAAGAACCCCACAGCAGCTGCAAAGTTAGCGCTATCATGAACTCTCCTGATGGAGAAGCCAGGGTCCACCCGAGGATTCTCTGGTGGGCCTGTCCAACCCTGCTGAGAAGCAGTCCTGGCTAAGAAAAGTGTGTGGGAAGGTTCCCGGACACTCTATGGCTGCATTTTTAATGTGGACTGGCTCCGTACCATCCCTGGCCACATTCACCTGTCCACGTGTTTATGGTTAGGCTTTCCTTCCCAGTAAGTGCACTGGAGAGGGCACGGGTAATGTTGTGGGACCCCTGCTTGTGGAAGGCGGAGACGATACCGGGAGAAATAGTGGCGGCTGGGGACCGAATATGGACACCCGGCCGCCGCCGGCAGGAGGTTGTGAAAAGCATCTGCCTCCATGAGCCTAAAAGGCCACATTTCAAGTGCAAGCAGCTGCCCAGAAATCTGGCAGTTTAGTATTGCGGCCTGTGGGTAGCTGGCTTCATACTTGCGCTTGCATTCCAAGTAACAGAAAACTAAGCAGATGGTGGCTTCTATCATCATGGCCTCAGCTCGGCACTATGAACTCTCCTGAAGCAGAAGCTAGGGCCCACCAGAGGAGTCTGCAATGACAGGTGCATGGCGGGAGGCATCTTCACATGCGCCAAGGATCACTTATGATGAGCACACTTTTAGGCAGTGACCTGGGAGTCAGAGATGCATCCAGGGGTCTCCCCCATGCTGTTCCCATGTCTTTTCAGCACTATATGCATGTGTCTGATGATGTGTCACAAACCACATGGCCAAATAAGGTTGTTAAATGTTAAAATTACATTTCCCAGTGAATGCATTTGTCTTGGTTGAATGCAATGCAAAAGTGCAAAAACGCATCAAAAATGCTACGTGTGAACATGGCCCACAGTGTGGAGGAGTATTTTTGGTTTTGGTCATTTTTTTTGCCTTATATACAAGTCATTACCCTGGAAAGGATGCTCCTTAACATATTTCCCAGGAAAATCCATTTTGGTTTCGTTTTTGTATGTTTTATTGTGAGTCCGTAAAAGTGGCGTAATACCTCTGACAACGTTGTTGACAGCAGTGACCTGGGAGTCAGAAATGCATCCACGGGTCTTCCCCATGCTGTTCCCATGTCATTTGAGCACTGTACCCATCGATTTGGGCAAATTTTAGGCCCTCTGCAGACCGCCAGGGGGAGTCGCTGAAAAATGCTCGAGTTTCCCATAGACTTACATTGGGCTCGTTGCTCGGGTCGAGCACCTGAGTATTCCAATATGCTCAACCCGAGCATCGAGCACCCGAGCATTTTAGTGCTCGACCATCACTACTCATTTCCTATATGAATAGCACCTATTTGAACTCGATACCTGTATAAAAGACACCTGTCCACACACTAATTTAATCACACTCCATCCTCTCCACCATGGCCAAGACCAAAGAACTGTCTAAGAACCCCAGGGAAAAAATTGGAGATCTGCACAAGGCTGGGATGGGCTAGAGGACAATAGGCAAGTAACTTAATGAGAAGGCAACAACTGTTGGCTCAATTATTAGAAAATGTAAAAAAACACACGATGACTGTCAATTTTCCTTGGTTAGGGCTTAATGCAAGATCTTGCCTCGTGGGGTAAGGATGATTCTGAGAAAGGTCAGGAATCAGCCCATAAGTACATGGGAGGACATGGTCAATGACCTGAAACGAGCTGGGACCACAGTCTCAAACATTACCGTTAGTCTCACATTACACCGTCATGGATTAAAATCCTGAAGGGCACACTAGATCCCCCTGCTCATGTCAGCACTAGTGTTGAGCGAGCATGCTTGACACTGCTCGGTACTCACCCGAGCATCTCACTACTCGGGATGTTTGGCGAGCACCGAGCATTTCCGGGTTACTCGGGCGGGAGCTCAGGTCTCCGCCCTGCATGTTTGGCGCTTTTTACAGAGCCAATGAACATGCAGGGATTGCCAGCCAGTCACTGTAATGCCGCAGCCATGTTGGCTGTGGGCATTACAGTGATTGGCTGGCCGCACAGCATCACCTTGAGTATTTAAAACCGGGTGCCGCCATCTTGGACACAGTTGCTCTGGATCAGATGGTGTAGGGAGATTGCTGCTGAGCTAGGGAGAGATTTATACTGCGAAATAGGTAGCGTAGGGTCTCTAAAGCCTGCAAAATCAAACAAACAGTCCTTCTCAGGACTAATATCCATCCCAGATAACAGGCAGGCAGGCAGGCTGTATAGGGGACACAGTGGTTATACCAACAAATACTGCATTACAGTCCTGTGTGCTGCTTTTCAAATTGCTAGACTTAGCCCCAGGTCTCAGGGGCCAGGAAAAATCCTTTTATTCTCATCTAAATCCTCCTTTTTTTTTCCCTGTCATATTGTACAAATACCCATCTTATTAACCTTTTGGTATCCCCCCCCCCCACTAAAAAAAAAAGTTGAGTGTGTCTGTGAGTGTGCAGACACAAATATATCTGTTTAAAAGGGTCTGGTGTAGGCCAGATAACTAGAACTGTGGTTTTGTAGTTCCACGGTTCAAATCTCTGTATTATCCACTTTTTTGCCTTTTTTCCATAAAAAAAAACATTTTGAGTGTCTCGCTGACTACTCAGACAGAAATATATCTGTTTAAAAGATTCTGGTGTAGGCCAGATACCTAGAACTGTGTTTTTCCGCTTCCACGGTTCAAATCTGGGCTTAATCCACCTTTTTGCATAAAAAAAAACATTTTGAGTGTCTCGCTGACTGTTCAGGCACTAATATATCTGTTTAAAAGAATCTGGTGTAGGCCAGATAATTAGAACTGTGGTTTTGCAGTTCCACAGTTTAAATCTCTGTATTATCCAATTTTTTGCCTTTTTCCATTAAAAAAAAAACATTTTGAGTGTCTCTCTGACTGTTCAAACACAAATATATCTGTTTAAAAGATTCTGGTGTAGGCCAGATAACTAGAACTGTGGTTTTGCAGTTTCCACAGTTCAAATCTCTGTATTATCCACTTTTTTGCATTTTTTCCATAAAAAAAAAACATTTTGAGTGTCTCGCTGACTGTTCAGACACAAATATATCTGTTTAAAAGATTCTGGTGTAGGCCAGATAGCTAGAACTGTGGTTTTCCGCTTCCATGGTTCAAATCTGGGCGTAATCCACCTTTTTGCATAAAAAAACATTTTGAGTGTCTCGCTGACTGTTCAGGCACAAATATATCTGTTTAAAAGAATCTGGTGTAGGCCAGATAACTAGAACTGTGGTTTTGCAGTTCCACAGTTCAAATCTCTGTATCACCCACTTTTTTGCCTTTTTCCATAAAAAAAACCCATTTTGAGGGTCTCGCTGACTGTTTAGGCACAAATATATCTGTTTAAAAGAATCTGGTGTAGGCCAGATAACTAGAACTGTGGTTTTGCAGTTTCCATGGTTCAAATCTCTGTATTATCCACTTTTTTGCCTTTTTTCCATAAAAAAAAACATTTTGAATGTCTCGCTGACTGTTCAGACACAAATATATCTGTTTAAAAGATTCTGGTGTAGGCCAGATAACTAAAACTGTGGTTTTCCTCTTCCACGGTTCAAATCTGGGTGTAATCCACCATTTTGCATAAAAAAAAAACATTTTGAGTGTCTTGCTGACTGTTCAGGCACAAATCTATCTATTTAAAAGATTCTGGTGTAGGCCAGATATCTAGAAATGTGGTTTTGCAGTTCCACGGTTCAAATCTCTGTATTATTTACTTTTTTGCCTTTTTTCCATAAAAAAAACATTTTGAGTGTCTCGCTGACTGTTCAGACGCAAATATATCTGTTTAAAAGAGGCTGGTGTAGGCCAGATAACTAGAACTGTGGTTTTGCAGTGCCACATTTCAAATCTTTGTATTATCCACTTTTTTGCCTTTTTTCCATAAAAAAAAACATTTTGAGTGTCTCGCTGACTGTTCAGATACAGTACAGACCAAAAGTTTGGACACACCTTCTCATTTAAAGATTTTTCTGTATTTTCTTGACTATGAAAATTGTACATTCACACTGAAGGCATCAAAACTATGAATTAACACATGTGGAATTATATACTTAACAAAAAAGTGTGAAACAACTGAAAATATGTCTTATATTCTAGGTTCTTCCAAGTAGCCACCTTTTGCTTTGATGACTGCTTTGCACACTCTTGGCATTCTCTTGATGAGCTTCAAGAGGTAGTCACCGGAAATGGTCTTCCAACAATCTTGAAGGAGTTCCCAGAGATGCATAGCACTTGTTGGCCCTTTTGCCTTCACTCTGCAGTCCAGCTCACCCCAAACCATCTCGATTGGGTTCAGGTCTGGTGACTGTGGAGGCCAGGTCATCTGGCGTAGCACTCCATCACTCTCCTTCTTGGTCAAATAGCCCTTACACAGCCAGGAGGTGTGTTTGAGGTCATTGTTCTGTTGAAAAATAAATGATGGTCCAAGTAAACGCAAACCGGATGGAATAGCATGCCGCTGCAAGATGCTGTGGTAGCCATGCTGGTTCAGTATGCCTTCAATTTTGAATAAATCCCCAACAGTGTCACCAGAAAAGCACCCCCACACCATCACACCTCCTCCTCCATGCTGGGAACCAGGCATGTAGAGTCCATCCATTCACCTTTTCTGCGTCGCACAAAGACACGGTGGTTGGAACCAAAGATTAGAGATGAGCGTTGTTCTACTCGAACTGTTCGCCAATCTCAAATTCGAGCTGTTTTGGGCGGTTTTCGAGCCGTTCGGCGAACACGAAAGATTTGAGAAAAATTCGGCTTTTCGAGGTTATGTTCGATAACTGTTCGTGCACCAAAATCATAACTGGATTTTTTCTCAGTAATGATGAAAATTAATGTTAATACGCAGTTTGAGTGTACAGCGGGGTGGGGGGAGGGGCAGGGGATGGATCTCTGCAGGAATAATGAAGATCTCCATTTTTTTTCTCTTTCCCGCATTTGCAGTGGGGAGGTGCAGTCTGTCAGTCTATCAGCAGCGCACGCACGGAGCAAACTGCTGTTTTTCACACAAGCAAGGGCATGTGTCATTGGCAGTGTATGTCACATGTCCTTGCCCTATAAGACCAAGCCATTTTCCCCGTCGCCACCATTTTCTCACTGCTGCAGCTGCGTGTTAGACGGCACCGCTGTTGCTGTGTGCGCTATACCTTGTTAATTTCAAGCCAATTTTCGCACAAATCTACAGATAGCTTGGGAGTAGGGAATAGTTGTGATTGCAGTCCTTTTAAGGACTAGGTTACAGCATTTCCTACGACTTTTATCAGGCAGGTCTGTGCTCTTAAATAGATAGATTGTGGGAGTAAAGACTAATTGTAATTGCAGTCCTTTTCAGGACTAGGTTACATCAGTTCCTATCAGTTTTTGCCAGGCAGGTCTGTGCCAGTGCTGTGCAAGTTTTTTTCACAGCATTTGGCTGAATCTAGCAAAGCTAATCCTTTTTGGCCTATTGCAGAGTGTGTTAGTCAGTGGAGTAGCCTATCTGTGTTGCAAGATATACCACCTGTGTATAGAATACCAATTTTTTTACTGCACCTAGTGAAGTAAAATCTTTTGGGCATAGCATCATTCTATTAGTCCATCTATACTGACCTCCATCAGGTTGCAAATTGAATATAATTTTTTTCTGCATCTAGCTCTGAAAAAATATTTGGGCTTCTAGCAGTGTGTGGGACTTGTTCTATTAGTCCATCTTTACTGATCTCCATCAGGTTGCAAACTGAATATAATTTTTTTCTGCATCTAGCTCTGAAAAAATATTTGGCCTTCTAGCAGTGTGTGGGACTTTCTCTATTAGTCCATCTATACTGACTTCCATCAGGTTGCAAATTAAAAATAAATTTTATCTGCATCTAGATCTGAAAAAATATTTGGCCTTCTAGTAGTGTGTGGGACTTTCTCTATTAGTCCATCTATACTGACCTCCATCAGGTTGCAAATTAAAAATAATTTTTATCTGCATCTACCTCTGAAAAAATATTTGGGCTTCTAGCTGTGTGTGGGACTTGTTCTATTAGTCCATCTATACTGACCTCCATCAGGTTGCAAACTGAATATAATTTTTTTCTGCATCTAGCTCTGAAAAAATAGTTGGCCTTCTAGCAGTGTGTGGGACTTTCTCTATTAGTCCATCTATACTGACCTCCATCAGGTTGCAAACTGAATATATTTTTTTTCTGCATCTACCTCTGAAAAAATATTGGGCTTCTAGCTGTGTGTGGGACTTGTTCTATTAATGCATCTATACAGACCTCCATCAGGTTGCAAACTAAATATATTTTTTTCTGCATCTACCTCTGAAAAAATATTGGGCTTCTAGCTGTGTGTGGGACTTGTTCTATTAATCCATCTATACAGACCTCCATCAGGTTGCAAACTGAAAATAATTTTTTTCTGCATCTAGCTCTGAAAAAATAGTTGGCCTTCTAGCAGTGTGTGGGACTTTCTCTATTAGTCCATCTATACTGACCTCCATCAGGTTGCAAACTAAATATATTTTTTTTCTGCATCTACCTCTGAAAAAATATTGGGCTTCTAGCTGTGTGTGGGACTTGTTCTAAAAATCCATCTATACAGACCTCCATCAGGTTGCAAACTGAATATATTTTTTTTTCTGCATCTACGTCTGAAAAAATATTGGGCTTCTAGCTGTGTGTGGGACTTGTTCTATTAATCCATCTATACAGACCTCCATCAGATTGCAAACTGAATATAATTTTTTTCTGCTTCTAGCTCTGAAAAAATAGTTGGCCTTCTAGCAGTGTGTGGGACTTTCTCTATTAGTCCATCTATACTGACCTCCGTCAGGTTGCAAACTGAATATATTTTTTTTCTGCATCTACCTCTGAAAAAATATTGGGCTTCTAGCTGTGTGTGGGACTTGTTCTATTAATCCATCTATACAGACCTCCATCAGGTTGCAAACTGAATATAATTTTTTTCTGCATCTACCTCTGAAAAAATATTGGGCTTCTAGCTGTGTGTGGGACTTGTTCTATTAATCCATCTATACAGACCTCCATCAGGTTGCAAACTGAATATAATTTTTTTCTGCATCTAGCTCTGAAAAAATAGTTGGCCTTCTAGCAGTGTGTGGGACTTTCTTTATTAGTCCATCTATACTGACCTCCATCAGGTTGCAAATTAAAAATAATTTTTATCTGCATCTAGCTCTGAAAAAATATTTGGCCTTCTAGCAGTGTGTGGGACTTTCTCTATTAGTCCATCTATACTGACCTCCATCAGGTTGCAAATTAAAAATAATTTTTATCTGCATCTACCTCTGAAAAAATATTTGGGCTTCTAGCTGTGTGTGGGACTTGTTCTATTAGTCCATCTATACTGACCTCCATCAGGTTGCAAACTGAATATAATTTTTTTCTGCATCTAGCTCTGAAAAAATATTTGGCCTTCTAGTAGTGTGTGGGACTTTCTCTATTAGTCCATCTATACTGACCTCCATCAGGTTGCAAATTAAAAATAATTTTTATCTGCATCTAGCTCTGAAAAAATATTTGGCCTTCTAGCAGTGTGTGGGACTTTCTATATTAGTCCATCTATACTGACCTCCATCAGGTTGCAAATTAAAAATAATTTTTATCTGCATCTACCTGTGAAAAAATATTTGGGCTTCTAGCTGTGTGTGGGACTTGTTCTATTAGTCCATCTATACTGACCTCCATCAGGTTGCAAACTGAATATAATTTTTTTCTGCATCTAGCTCTGAAAAAATATTTGGCCTTCTAGCAGTGTGTGGGACTTTCTCTATTAGTCCATCTATACTGACCTCCATCAGGTTGCAAATTAAAAATAATTTTTATCTGCATCTACCTCTGAAAAAATATTTGGGCTTCTAGCTGTGTGTGGGACTTGTTCTATTAGTCCATCTATACTGACCTCCATCAGGTTGCAAACTGAATATAATTTTTTTCTGCATCTAGCTCTGAAAAAATATTTGGCCTTCTAGCAGTGTGTGGGACTTTCTCTATTAGTCCATCTATACTGACCTCCATCAGGTTGCAAATTAAAAATATTTTTTTTTCTGCATCTACCTCTTCAAAAATATTGGGCTTCTAGCTGTGTGTGGGACTTGTTATATTATTCCATCTATACAGACCTCCATCAGGTTGCAAACTGAATATAATTTTTTTCTGCATCTACCTCTGAAAAAATATTTGGGCTTCTAGCTGTGTGTGGGACTTGTTCTATTAGTCCATCTATACTGACCTCCATCAGGTTGCAAACTGAGTATAATTTTTTTCTGCATCTAGCTCTGAAAAAATATTTGGCCTTCTAGCAGTGTGTGGGACATGTTCTATTAGTCCACCTATACTGACCTCCATCAGGTTGCAAATTCAAAATAATTTTTTGTCTGCATCTAGCTCTGAAAAAATATTTGGCCTTCTAGCAGTGTGTGGGACTTTCTCTATTAGTCCATCTATACTGACCTCCATCAGGTTGCAAACTGAGTATAATTTTTTTCTGCATCTAGCTCTGAAAAAATATTTGGCCTTCTAGCAGTGTGTGGGACATGTTCTATTAGTCCACCTATACTGACCTCCATCAGGTTGCAAATTCAAAATAATTTTTTGTCTGCATCTAGCTCTGAAAAAATATTTGGCCTTCTAGCAGTGTGTGGGACTTTCTCTATTAGTCCATCTATACTGACCTCCATAAGGTTGCAAACTGAATATATTTTTTTTCTGCATCTACCTCTGAAAAAATATTTGGGCTTCTTGCTGTGTGTGGGACTTGTTCTATTAGTCCATCTATACTGACCTCCATCAGGTTGCAAATCGAATATAATTTTTTTCTCCATCTAACCCAGCCAATAGTTTTGGCCTAATACCACAGTTTGGCCACTCAGCTCTGCTCGGTTCCCATCCATTGTTTTTTTGTGCAAACAACTCCAGAGTTGTGAATTAGTTAACCACCAAAATGAGTGGAAAAAGGCCTGCTGCTGGTGGAAAGGGGAATAGGCGTGTTGGGAAGGGGAAAAAAGGTTGTGTCCGTGGGGTAGGTGTTAAAGCAACAGTAACATCTGCAGAAGAAAGACCATCTTCCAGCCAAACTAAAATGTCTACTTCTTTTAGCGGACAATGTGATAAGATCCCTTTCTTACGGCCACGCCAATGCTACAAATTCCAGATGAGGCACAAAAACAGCAGGTGCTTCAACGGATATCAAGTGCTCCTTTAAGTGGGCTCTCCTCCACATCAACTTCAACATCAAAAATACTCCAGTCCTCAAAGGTGTCACCCCAATCGTACTTGCTTCCTCACAGCTCCCAAATCTCCAGCTGCCCGTCTGAGTATGAGGTAGAACAGATGGTTGAGTCTGCAGAGCTGTTTACTCATACTATAGCCTGGGAATCAGAGGTCGACTCCAGCGCTTCTGTGAATCCAGACGAGGAAATGATCTGCACTGATGCCCAGAATCTTTATGAGTCGGATCCAGGACCAGACGCAGAAGGTTCTGACCATAATGTAGACCCTCATTCCCAAACTGTAACTCCTGTTGGTGGAGACAATGAGGAAGACGATGATGAGACTCAAATACCTGATTGGAGCGACAACTTTAGTTTTTTGTCAGGGCAGGAACAGGTTGGCTCTGAGGACGACGGGTGTGATAACGCACAGGGTGATGATGATGAGGTTGGAGATCCCACTTACTGTCAACCCACAGTCAGCCAAGAGATGAGGTCAGCAGAGGAGGTGGAGGAAGATGCTAGTGACGACGAGGTCAGGTTGCGCCTTCCTGGACAGAGACGTAGTACTGGAAGCACGTCAACAACTGCATCCTCAAACACAACTCTGCCTCTCACCACAAGTCGTGGTGGCTCTTCAGGTCGCATGGGTGCTAAGCCTTGCATAGCCTGGGCATTTTTTCAGATCGATAAAGATGACCCAACTCGTGTTATCTGTAACATTTGTCAGCAAAAGCTAAGTAGAGGCCAAAAAATACATAGTTTGAGTACTTAATGCATGAACCGGCACATGGACATGAAGCATAAGTTGCAGTGGGAAGCTCAGTGTGCTACAATGCGGCCTAGCCGGCCGGGCCAACCACCGTCTGCCATATCTTGTGCATCCGCGGCCTCTTCATCCTCTGTGACTGGGGGGACAGCAGTCACACCTGTTTTGGAGCGCAGACCTGCCACCTCTTTACCCGCAACAGCCAGCGTGATTGGCAGGTCATCATTTTCTTTGGAGGTGGTAACACCAGCTGATGTTGAGCGCTGTCCGACATCGATAGCACCACCTTTGGATCAAGGCAAACTAACATGTCCGCCTGCATCTTCCTCACAGACCGGCAGTTTGCCGGGGACACCCTTATCAACCCCGTCTAAGCGCAATAGCCAGCCCTCGGTCCCTCAGATGTGGACAAGTAAAAGACCATTTCCTCCTAGCCATGAGAAAGCTAAGAGGTTAAATTTCATCATCTGCAAGCTCTTGGCTACAGAAATGCTGCCTTTCCGCCTGGTGGACACAGAGGATTTTCAAGACCTTATGTCCGTTGCAGTGCCCCAGTACCAGATGCCCAGTCGGCACTACTTCTCAAAGAAAGGTGTGCCTGCGCTCCACCAGCATGTCGCACACAACATCACCGCTTCTTTGAGAAACTCTGTGTGTGACAGGGTGCATTTCACCACAGACACTTGGACGAGTAGGCATGGACAGGGGCGTTACATGTCGCTGACTGGGCACTGGGTAACTATGGTGACAGCAGGACAAGGGGCTGCTGTCCAAGTCTTGCCATCCCCACGAGTTGTGCGTCAATCCTCTTTATGTCAAAGTTCCTCCACTGCTTCTGCCTCCTCAACCTCCTCTCGGTCTTCCACCTGCACCCAAAGCCTGTCTGGTCATGCCACAAGCTTTCTAACTGCGCAGAAGGGATCCTGCACACTTCGTTACTATGCTGGCAGTAGGGCTCAACGTCATCAGGCGGTTTTTACTTTGAAATGTCTGGGAAATGTGAGTCACACAGCTGAGGAGTTGTGGTCAGCTCTGGAGAACCAATTTCATGAATGGTTGTCTCCACTGGACCTGAAACGAGGGAAGGCCGTGTGCGACAATGCTGCAAACCTGGGTGCGGCCCTTCGCCGGGGCAATGTCACACACGTGCCTTGTATGGCTCACGTGTTGAACCTGGTTGTCCAGCAATTTTTAGCCCACTATCCCAGACTAGATGGCCTTCTGCAGAGGGCACGGTCGCTGTGTGCTCACTTCCGCCGTTCGCATCCCGCAGCTCAGCGACTTACATCTCTACAGAAGTCGTTGGGCCTGCCACTTCACCGGCTAAAATGCGATGTGCCTACCCGGTGGAATTCAACTCTGCACATGTTGCAGCGACTGTGGCAGCACCGACAAGCCCTGGTGCAATACGTTCTGACGTATAGCCTGGGCCAACGAGATCCAGAGGTGGGGCAAATCACGCTGGAGGAGTGGTCTCAGATCAGGGACCTATGCACCCTTCTGCACAGTTTTGAAATGGCGACGAAGATGTTTAGTGCTGACGATGCTATTATCAGCATGACTATTCCGGTGATTTACATGCTGGAGCACATGTTAAACAGAATTCGGAGTCAGGTGGTGGCACAAGAGGAGGTGGAGGAAGTAGAGGAGGAGGAGTTGTATGCGGAAGGGCTAACATCTGCAAGGTCCAGACGGTCGGCAGCACCAAGGCGGCAGGCATGTGAGGGTGGGGGAGATGGTTTTACCAGGGCGCAGAAACGGCTCCAGTGGGCTGAACATTACATGAAGACTGATTTCAAAACTGTTTTGTTCACGGATGAGTGCCGTGCAGCGCTCGATGGTCCAGATGGATGGAGTGGAGGATGGCTGGTTGATGTACACCCCACGCAAACACGGCTACAGCACCAACAAGAAGGAGGTGGAGTAATGTTTTGGGCTGGAATCATAGGGAGAGAGATTGTCGGCCCCTTTAGGGGCCAAACTAGTGAGGAAGGTGCAGGAGCCCAGGAAGAAGTGGAGGACAAAATGATGGAAGACTCATCAGATGAGGGAGACCTTGATCACATTTCTGTTGTGCGAGGTTGGGGGGAGAGGACAGAGGAAGGAAGCATGATTGCTACCTCGCCTCCAACACAACAGGGACTTGGTGCTCCTGGATGCGCAACACACATGAGTGCCTTCTTGCTGCACTACCTGCAACATGACCCTCGAATTGTGAGAATTAGAAATAATCCTGACTACTGGGTTGCCACACTGTTAGATCCCCGGTACAAAAGTAAATTTGCCGAAATTATTCCTGCCATAGAAAGGGATGCACGCATGCAGGAGTATCAGCAGAGACTGTTGCAGAATCTTACATGTGCTTTTCCACAAAACACCAGTGGTGCACGTAGTGAATCTCACAGTTCCAACTTGCCAACCGTGGGACTGTCAAGTGTTCAGCACTCAAACCGTAACAGAACCACAGTATCTGCTGGTAACATCAATTTTGCGGAATCATTTCACCACTTTTTTAGCCCATCCTTTGCAAGGCCACAGGAGACAAGAAGTCTGACACATAGTCAACGCCTAGAGATGATGGTACAGGAGTATCTCCAAGTAAACATTGAAGCCATGACTGTGTCACTGGACCCTTGCTCTTTTTGGGCTTCCAATCTGGATAAATGGCCGGAGCTAGCCACTTACGCCTTGGAGATCTTGTCATGCCCCGCAGCCAGCGTTCTGTCTGAACGTGTGTTCAGCGCTGCTGGTGGTGTGCTGACAGATAAGCGCACGCGGCTCTCCACTGATAATGTAGACAGACTCACGTTCATAAAGATGAACAAATCATGGATCCGAAACGACTTTTCTACCCCTGTGTCATCCTGGGGAGAGTAAAAGCTTGATGATTGGTTAAAATCACCCTACCAACCGTTTTAAGCTTTAAAATTACTAATCATGTTTATCTGTATCTTGGCTGGAAAATAATTTGGGCTTTGTAGCAGTGTGCAGCACTGATCCTATTAGGCCATCTATACTAAGCTCCACCAGATTTAAAATTAATAATAATTTTTAGCTGCATCTAGCCCGGAAAATAATTTTGGGGGCTACGAGATGCGCAAGACACATAAGTGCCTTCTTGCTGCACTATGTGCAGCATGAATGGTGCATTATCATGCAAAAAAATGATCTTGCTGTGAAATACACGGTTCTTCTTCTTGAAGCATGGCAGGAAGTGCTGTTTGAGAAAATCCACATACATTATGGAGTTCATCTTTAGCGCCTTCAGGGATCCTAAAGGGGCCGACAATCTCTCTCCCTATGATTCCAGCCCAAAACATTACTCCACCTCCTTCTTGTTGGTGCTGTAGCCGTGTTTGCGTGGGGTGTACATCAACCAGCCATCCTCCACTCCATCCATCTGGACCATCGAGCGCTGCACGGCACTCATCCGTGAACAAAACAGTTTTGAAATCAGTCTTCATGTAATGTTCAGCCCACTGGAGCCGTTTCTGCTTGTGTGAAGTGGATAGAGGAGGTCGACAGGATGGCGTATGCACAGCTGCAAACCTCTGAAGGACCCTGCATCTTGTTGTTCGGGGGACGTTGGAGGCACCAGCAGCTTCAAAAACTTGTCTGCTGCTTTGACAAGGCTTTTTTGCCGCTGCTCTTTTAACCTGACGTAATTGTCTGTAGGAAAGAGTCCTCAATTTGCCCTTATCAGCACGCACACGTGTGTACTGTGAATCAGCTACATACTTCTTGATTGCCAAGACACTTCATCCTGATCATCGCACAATGTTGATTGTATTCATGCCTTGACCTAAACACTCCAAAATTTGTTGCTTCTCAGCAGCCGACACATCCTTTTTCTTTCCCATTTTGGCAGAAAATGTAGGCTGCTTAATAATGTGAGACAGCCTTCTTAAGTAGTCTTGCCTTTCATTGGACACACCTGCCAAACTAATTAGCACAGGTGTCTGCAATTGCTTACAGTGATATAAAGAGTCCTCACACACATCACCATCAATGAGTTTAACTGACAAACAAATTCTTCCCTTATCACTCCTAAACACTTTTTGCATAATAATTTGGAACACAGTGTACATGTGCTTTTCCACAAAACACCAGTGGTTCACGTAGTGAATCTTACAGTTCTAACTTGCCAACCGTGGTCTGTATGGAGTTGTTCAATAAAGGGCCCAAAATTAAGATAACATAGATGGGAGAGGTCTCTATGAATAGGAATTCCTAAGTAGAGATGAGCGTTGTTCTACTCGAACTGTTCGCCAATCTCAAATTCGAGCTGTTTTGGGCGGTGTTCGAGCCGGTCGGCGAACACGAACAATTTGAGAAAAATTCGGCTGTTCGAGGTTATGTTCGATAACTGTTCGTGCACCAAAATCATAACTGGATTTTTTCTCAGTAATGATGAAAATTAATGTTAATACGCAGTTTGAGTGTACAGCGGGGCGGGGGGAGGGGCAGGGGATGGATCTCTGCAGGAACAATGAAGATCTCCATTTTTTTTTCTCTTTCCCGCATTTGCAGTGGGGAGGTGCAAGCTGTCAGCCTATCAGCAGCGCACACACGGAGCGAAGTGCTTTTTTTCACACAAGCAAGGGCATGTGTGATTGGCAGTGTATGTCACATGTCCTTGCCCTATAAGACCAAGCCATTTTCCCCGTCGCCACCATTTTCTCACTGCTGCAGCTGCGTGTTAGACGGCACCGCTGTTGCTGTGTGCGCTATACCTTGTTAATTTCAAGCCAATTTTCGCACAAATATACAGATAGCTTGGGAGTAGGGAATAGTTGTGATTGCAGTCCTTTTAAGGACTAGGTTACAGCATTTCCTACGACTTTTATAAGGCAGGTCTGTGCTCTTAAATAGATAGATTGTGGGAGTAAAGACTAATTGTAATTGGAGTCCTTTTCAGGACTAGGTTACATCAGTTCCTATCAGTTTTTGCCAGGCAGGTCTGTGCCAGTGCTGTGCAAGTTTTTTTCACAGCATTTGGCTGAATCTAGCAAAGCTAATCCTTTTTGGCCTATTGCAGAGTGTGTTAGTCAGTGGAGTAGCCTATCTGTGTTGCAAGATATACCACCTGTGTATAGAATACCAATTTTTTTACTGCACCTAGTGAAGTAAAATCTTTTGGGCATAGCATCATTCTATTAGTCCATCTATACTGACCTCCATCAGGTTGCAAACTGAATATAATTTTTTTCTGCATCTAGCTCTGAAAAAATATTTGGGCTTCTAGCAGTGTGTGGGACTTGGTCTATTAGTCCATCTATACTGACCTCCATCAGGTTGCAAATTAAAAATAATTTTTTTCTTCATTTAGCTCTGAAAAAATATTTGGGCTTCTAGCAGTGTATGGGACTTGTTCTATTAGTCCTTCTATACTGACCTCCAGCAGGTTGCAAATTGAATATAATTTTTTTCTGCATCTAGCTCTGAAAAAATATTTGGGCTTCTAGCGGTGTGTGGGACTTGGTCTATTAGTCCATCTATACTGACCTCCATCAGGTTGCAAATTAAAAATAATTTTTTTCTGCATCTAGCTCTGAAAAAATATTTGGGCTTCTAGCAGTGTGTGGGACTTGGTCTATTAGTCCATCTATACTGACCTCCATCAGGTTGCAAATTAAAAATAATTTTTTTCTTCATTTATCTCTGAAAAAATATTTGGGCTTCTAGCAGCGTGTGGGACTTGTTCTATTAGTCCATCTATACTGACCTCCATCAGGTTGCAAATTAAAAAATAATTTTTTTCTGCATCTAGCTCTGAAAAAATATTTGGGCTTCTAGCAGTGTGTGGGACTTGGTCTATTAGTCCATCTATACTGACCTCCATCAGGTTGCAAATTAAAAATATTTTTTTTCTGCATCTAGCTCTGAAAAAATATTTGGGCTTCTAGCAGTGTGTGGGACTTGGTCTATTAGTCCATCTATACTGACCTCCATCAGGTTGCAAATTAAAAATAATTTTTTTCTTCATTTAGCTCTGAAAAAATATTTGGGCTTCTAGCAGTGTGTGGGACTTGTTCTATTAGTCCTTCTATACTGACCTCCAGCAGGTTGCAAATTGAATATAATTTTTTTCTGCATCTAGCTCTGAAAAAATATTTGGGCTTCTAGCGGTGTGTGGGACTTGGTCTATTAGTCCATCTATACTGACCTCCATCAGGTTGCAATTTAAAAATAATTTTTTTCTGCATCTAGCTCTGAAAAAATATTTGGGCTTCTAGCGGTGTGTGGGACTTGGTCTATTAGTCCATCTATACTGACCTCCATCAGGTTGCAAATTAAAAATAATTTTTTTCTGCATCTAGCTCTGAAAAAATATTTGGGCTTCTAGCAGTGTGTGGGACTTGGTCTATTAGTCCATCTATACTGACCTCCATCAGGTTGCAAGTTGAATGAAAAAATTTTCTGCATCTAGCTCTGAAAAAATATTTGGGCTTCTAGCGGTGTGTCGGACTTGGTCTATTAGTCCATCTATACTGACCTCCATCAGGTTGCAAATTAAAAATAATTTTTTTCTGCATCTAACCCAGCCAATAGTTTTGGCCTAATACCACAGTGTGGCCACTCAGCTCTGCTCGGTTACCATCCATTGTTTTTTTGTGCAAACAACTCCAGAGTTGTGAATTAGTTAACCACCAAAATGAGTGGAAAAAGGCCTGCTGCTGGTGGAAAGGGGAATAGGCGTGTTGGGAAGGGGAAAAAAGGTTGTGTCCGTGGGGTAGGTGCAGAAGAAAGACCATCTTCCAGCCAAACTAAAATGTCTACTTCTTTTAGCGGACAATGTGATAAGATCCCTTTCTTACGGCCACGCCAATCGCTACAAATTCCAGATGAGGCACAAAAACAGCAGGTGCTTCAACGGATATCAAGTGCTCCTTTAAGTGGGCTCTCCTCCACATCAACTTCAACATCACAAATACTCCAGTCCTCAAAGGTGTCACCCAAATCGCACTTGCTTCCTCACAGCTCCCAAATCTCCAGCTGCCCGTCTGAGTATGAGGTAGAACAGATGGTTGAGTCTGCAGAGCTGTTTACTCATACTATAGCCTGGGAATCAGAGGTCGACTCCAGCGCTTCTGTGAATCCAGACGAGGAAATGATCTGCACTGATGCCCAGAATCTTTATGAGTCGGATCCAGGACCAGACGCAGAAGGTTCTGACCATAATGTAGACCCTCATTCCCAAACTGTAACTCCTGTTGGTGGAGACAATGAGGAAGACGATGATAAGACTCAAAAACCTGATTGGAGCGACAACTTTAGTTTTTTGTCAGGGCAGGAACAGGTTGGCTCTGAGGACGACGGGTGTGATAACGCACAGGGTGATGATGATGAGGTCGGAGATCCCACTTACTGTCAACCCACAGTCAGCCAAGAGATGAGGTCAGCAGAGGAGGTGGAGGAAGATGCTAGTGACGACGAGGTCAGGTTGTGCCTTCCTGGACAGAGACGTAGTACTGGAAGCACGTCAACAACTGCATCCTCAAACACAACTCTGCCTCTCACCACAAGTCGTGGTGGCTCTTCAGGTCGCATGGGTGCTAAGCCTTGCATAGCCTGGGCATTTTTTCAGATCGATAAAGATGACCCAACTCGTGTGATCTGTAACATTTGTCAGCAAAAGCTAAGTAGAGGCCAAAAAATACATAGTTTGAGTACTTCATGCATGAACCGGCACATGGACATGAAGCATAAGTTGCAGTGGGAAGCTCAGTGTGCTACAATGCGGTCTAGCCGGCCGGGCCAACCACCGTCTGCCATATCTTGTGCATCCGCGGCCTCTTCATCCTCTGTGACTGGGGGGACAGCAGTCACACCTGTTTTGGGGCGCAGACCTG
Organism: Phyllobates terribilis; assembly: GCF_046119375.1. Taxonomy (NCBI): domain Eukaryota; kingdom Metazoa; phylum Chordata; class Amphibia; order Anura; family Dendrobatidae; genus Phyllobates; species Phyllobates terribilis. The sequence continues at coordinate 208,062,198 of NW_027362769.1, read as the reverse complement.
CCACCTCTTTACCCGCAACAGCCAGCGTGATTGGCAGGTCATCATTTTCTTTGGAGGTGGTAACACCAGCTGGTCTTGAGCGCTGTCCGACATCGATAGCACCACCTTTGGATCAAGGCAACCTAACATGTCCGCCTGCATCTTCCTCACAGACCGGCAGTTTGCCGGGGACACCCTTATCAACCCCGTCTAAGCACAATAGCCAGCCCTCGGTCCCTCAGATGTGGACAAGTAAAAGACCATTTCCTCCTAGCCATGAGAAAGCTAAGAGGTTGAATTTCACCATCTGCAAGCTCTTGGCTACAGAAATGCTGCCTTTCCGCCTGGTGGACACAGAGGATTTTCGAGACCTTATGTCCGTCGCAGTGCCCCAGTACCAGATGCCCAGTCGGCACTACTTCTCAAAGAAAGGTGTGCCTGCGCTCCACCAGCATGTCGCACACAACATCACCGCTTCTTTGAGAAACTCTGTGTGTGACAGGGTGCATTTCACCACAGACACTTGGACGAGTAGGCATGGACAGGGGCGTTACATGTCGCTGACTGGGCACTGGGTAACTATGGTGACAGCAGGACAAGGGGCTGCTGTCCAAGTCTTGCCGTCCCCACGAGTTGTGCGTCAATCCTCTTTATGTCATTTTTCCTCCACTGCTTCTGCCTCCTCAACCCCCTCTCGGTCTTCCACCTGCACCCAAAGCCTGTCTGGTCATGCCACAAGCTTTCTAACTGCGCAGAAGGGATCCTGCACACCTCCTTACTATGCTGGCAGTAGGGCTCAACGTCATCAGGCGGTTTTTACATTGAAATGTCTGGGAAATGTGAGTCACACAGCTGAGGAGTTGTGGTCAGCTCTGGAGAACCAATTTCATGAATGGTTGTCTCCACTGGACCTGAAACCAGGGAAGGCCGTGTGCGACAATGCTGCAAACCTGGGTGCGGCCCTTCGCCGGGGCAATGTCACACACGTGCCTTGTATGGCTCACGTGTTGAACCTGGTTGTCCAGCAATTTTTAGCCCACTATCCCAGACTAGATGGCCTTCTGCAGAGGGCACGGTCGCTGTGTGCTCACTTCCGCCGTTCGCATCCCGCAGCTCAGCGACTTACATCTCTACAGAAGTCGTTGGGCCTGCCACTTCACCGGCTAAAATGCGATGTGCCTACCCGGTGGAATTCAACTCTGCACATGTTGCAGCGACTGTGGCAGCACCGACAAGCCCTGGTGCAATACGTTCTGACGTATAGCCTGGGCCAACGAGATTCAGAGGTGGGGCAAATCACGCTGGAGGAGTGGTCTCAGATCAGGGACCTATGCACCCTTCTGCACAGTTTTGAAATGGCGACGAAGATGTTTAGTGCTGACGATGCCATTATCAGCATGACTATTCCGGTGATTTACATGCTGGAGCACATGTTAAACAGAATTCGGAGTCAGGTGGTGGCACAAGAGGAGGTGGAGGAAGTAGAGGAGGAGGAGTTGTATGCGGAAGGGCTAACATCTGCAAGGTCCAGACGGTCGGCAGCACCAGGGCGGCAGGCATGTGAGGGTGGGGGAGATGATTTTACCAGGGCCCATGGTAGCAGCCAAACTAGTGAGGAAGGTGCAGGAGCCCAGGAAGAAGTGGAGGACGAACTGATGGAAGACTCATCAGATGAGGGAGACCTTGATCACATTTCTGTTGTGCGAGGTTGGGGGGAGAGGACAGAGGAAGTTAGCATGATTGTTACCTCGCCACCAACACAACAGGGACTTGGTGCTCCTGGATGCGCAACACACATGAGTGCCTTCTTGCTGCACTACCTGCAACATGACCCTCGAATTGTGAGAATTAGAAATAATCCTGACTACTGGGTTGCCACACTGTTAGATCCCCGGTACAAAAGTAAATTTGCAGAAATTATTCCTGCCATAGAAAGGGATGCACGCATGCAGGAGTATCAGCAGAGACTGTTGCAGAATCTTACATGTGCTTTTCCACAAAATACCAGTGGTGCACGTAGTGAATCTTACAGTTCTAACTTGCCAACCGTGGTCTGTATGGAATTGTTCAATAAAGGGCCCAAAATTAAGATAACATAGATGGGAGAGGTCTCTATGAATAGGAATTCCTAAGTATTTGATACCCTGTGAGGGCCAGGCAAAGGGAAAGTTGGACTGGATGGAATCCTATATGGATTTAGGGAGGGAGACATCGAGGGCCTCAGACTTCGCTGCATTGATTTTAAAATTTTACCATGTAACAAAATGATCTATTTCAGCCATAACAGCAGGGATGGATATATGTGATTGAGTGATATATACTAGGACATCATCAGCAAATAGAGAGCACTTGTACTCGGTGCCTCCCACCTCAATCCACCTAATATTGGGGTTATGGCGAATTGATGAGAGCAGGTGCTCCGTCACTAGGATGTATAAGAGAGGGGACAGAGGACATCCCTGCCTTGTCCCATTGGTGATTGTGAAAGGTGATGAAAATGTTCTGACGCACCCCCTGGGCCTTGGGACACCCGGAGCCGGACCCTTTTTGGTGGATGCTGGTGGTTGTAGTCTTCGTGGCGGCGATCCGGTTCCGTGGCTCAGGGCGGTCAAATCAGTGGCGGAACTATTTATGTGGTTTTGATGTTTAAATGTCCGACTACGCCACCCGTGGATTGCGGTCAGAGTGAACCGCCGCTGCAGGGCAGACCGCTAAGGCTGGTGTTGTGGGTGCAGCAGAGCGTAGCATAACTCCCCACGGGAGGAGTATAGCCTCAGGGCAGTGTATGCGGAGGATGGGGGTGATGGTGCAGGGCAGCAGCAGTAACGACACGGAGTCAGTGATGCAGTTCAGGGCCTTTACTCACAGTTCTTATTATCCAGACCACGTCTGCAGGTAACGGCTGCCCACGTCGTACTGTGCTCACCAGGTGAGGGGCTCAGACAACTCCCAGATAACTTTGGAGCGCTTCACAGGACCCCCTTTGTGTGTCCTTTGTCTGGCCTTTCTTACCAACACTTCTGTCCGGCTGCCTCGGGCCTCCTCTTGGTAAACTTGGCGCCAGTTTCCCTGACCCTATGTGGTGCCTTCCTAGCGGGTGGAGCAAGGGGCTGCGCCACATAAAATGTCAGAGCCTCCGGTTTCTAGCTGAGGGTCGTTTCCTGCCTCCACTAGTTCGGGGACCGGTCTCCCCCTTTGGCCTGACCCCTCCACGCAGGTGGATTCGGGCGTGCGGTGGCGACTCGCCCGTCCGCACCCCTGGGATCCCTTCATTCCTCGTTCCTGGAGCCTTCTCCACTCCTCTTCCTTCCTTCTCCCTCTTGCAGGCCTGGGCCTCTGTTACTAGGCCCGCCTCCGGAGCAGAGCTCATGCAGAGCCCCTGCTCCCTGCCACTTCTGCTCAGACTTCTCTGCACTGAACTAAGATGGTGCCCACCTTTTATACTCCCTTCTCAATGCACCCAGGAACTGCTTCCTCCCTGCTCCTGCACTGCAGGGTTCCCCTTCCTCAGTGTTCCCTCCCCCCACTCCAGCCAGGGACAGGGACTGTCGTGCCCATCTCAGGGGCATATTGGTCGCCCTGCCCCACGGCAATGTGGTGTAATGCATGCAGGTGTCGGGTCCTGATCCACACTCCATCCTTATCTGAGAGTGAGATATCACACCTCTGGGTGAGGTGCAATACGTCTGTAGCAACCGAGCCCTCGGTGCTACAGTTCCATTTATCTTCAGCCTAGGTGACGTATTGTGATACAGGGCCGTGATTTTGGCTATAAAAGGGTCCCCTAGACCGCTACCCCAAGCTTTTTAAGAGAATCATATATGGCGTGCCAGGAGACTCTATGGAATGCTTTCTCAGCATCCAACGAGAGTATCTACTTACAAATTTTAAACTGCATCTAGCCCAGGAAATACTTTGTGCCTAGTAGCAGTGTCTGCTAGTCAGCGGATTATCCCGGCTGTTAAGCAAGCTACACCACCTGTAGTTTGGACACTTAATTTTTTCAAAGGAAATGCTTCGGGACCACGGGATACTTAGTCAAGAGCATCAGGAGGCACCCCAAGGCATAGGGGCTGGGACTGGCACTAGGATGCCTTGCGGTGGACAGCCGAGCTCGATCCTTATAAAAGCTTTTTAACTGCAGCAGCTTTAGTGGACGCTACTGGAGCTGGAATTACGCGGCTGCTGGCATGAGACTTGCCCTCCAATAGATCCTTGTAAATGGATTTAAAGTGTATTCATTCAAATTAGAGGGACAATTTAAATTAAAAAGCTTAGAGCTGCCTCCACCACAGGGGGGCTCTCTCGACCCACCAGCGGACAGGCACCAGTATTGGGAGAGGGGGGCTGGCCGTCAGGGTTCACCGCGGCTCTGGCACAAACCCGGCGACACGGAGGTGGCACGGGCAGGAGCGGACTGGCCGTCTCGGCTTCTCACTTTTTGGATTTTAGAAGGGCATGACATGCCTATATCTGTGTCTCCCCCTCCTTTTACTCCTCCACCTCTTTTCTTTTCGCATGACTATATGTACTTGTCACTTTTCCATGTGTTAGTTGTGTCTTCTGAGCAGTTTGTCAGCTTTTGGACACCTTTGAAGGTGTTTTCTATGTGTTTCTATGTGTTTTTGTTTGCCTGCCATTGGTTTTAACGGTGTTCGAAGGTGTTCGACGAACCGAACCGAACTCGAACACTACGGGGGTGGCTCAACACTATTCCTAAGTACTTGATACCCTGTGAGGGCCAGGCAAAGGGAAAGTTGGACTGGATGGAATCCTATATGGATTTGGGGAGGGAGACATCGAGGGCCTCAGACTTCGCTGCATTGATTTTAAAATTTGACCATGTAACAAAGTGATCTATTTCAGCCATAACAGCATGGATGGATATATGTGATTGAGTGATATATACTAGGACATCATCAGCAAATAGAGAGCACTTGTACTCGGTGCCTCCCACCTCAATCCACCTAATATTGGGGTTATGGCGAATTGATGAGAGCAGGTGCTCCATCACTAGGATGTATAAGAGAGGGGACAGAGGACATCCCTGCCTTGTCCCATTGGTGATTGTGAAAGGTGATGAAAATGTTCTGATGCACCCCCTGGGCCTTGGGACACCCGGAGCCGGACCCTTTTTGGTGGATGCTGGTGGTTGTAGTCTTCGTGGCGGCGACCCGGTTCCGTGGCTCAGGGTGGTCAAACCAGTGGCGGAACTATTTATGTGGTTTTGATGTTTAAATGTCCGACTACGCCACCCGTGGATTGCGGTCAGAGTGAACCGCCGCTGCAGGGCAGACCGCTGAGGCTGGTGTTGTGGGTGCAGCAGAGCGTAGCATAACTCCCCACAGGAGGAGTATAGCCTCAGGGCAGTGTATGCGGAGGATGGGGGTGATGGTGCAGGGCAGCAGCAGTAACGACACGGAGTCAGTGATGCAGTCCAGGGCCTTTACTCACAGTTCTTATTATCCAGACCACGTCTGCAGGTAACGGCTGCCCACGTCGTACTGTGCTCACCAGGTGAGGGGCTCAGACAACTCCCAGATAACTTTGGAGCGCTTCACAGGACCCCCTTTGTGTGTCCTTTGTCTGGCCTTTCTTACCAACCCTTCTGTCCGGCTGCCTCGGGCCTCCTCTTGGTAAACTTGGCGCCAGTTTCCCTGACCCTATGTGGTGCCTTCCTAGCGGGTGTAGCGAGGGGCTGCGCCACATAAAATGTCAGAGCCTCCGGTTTCTAGCTGAGGGTCGTTTCCTGCCTCCACTAGTTTCGGGGACCGGTCTCCCCCTTTGGCCTGACCCCTCCACGCAGGTGGATTCGGGCGTGCGGTGGCGACTCGCCCGTCCGCACCCCTGGGATCCCTTCATTCCTCGTTCCTGGAGCCTTCTCCGCTCCTCTTCCTTCCTTCTCCCTCTTCCAGGCCTGGGCCTCTGTTACTAGGCCCGCCTCCGGAGCAGAGCTCATGCAGAGCCCCTGCTCCCTGCCACTTCTGCTCAGACTTCTCTGCACTGAACTAAGATGGTGCCCACCTTTTATACTCCCTTCTCAATGCACCCAGGAACTGCTTCCTCCCTGCTCCTGCACTACAGGGTTCCCCTTCCTCAGTGTTCCCTCCCCCCACTCCAGCCAGGGACAGGGACTGTCGTGCCCATCTCAGAGGCATATTGGTCGCCCTGCCCCACGGCAATGTGGTGTAATGCATGCAGGTGTCGGGTCCTGATCCACACTCCATCCTTACCTGAGAGTGAGAAATCACACCTCTGGGTGAGGTGCAATACCTCTGTAGCAACCGAGCCCTCAGGGTGCTACAGTTCCATTTATCTTCAGCCTAGGTGACGTATTGTGATACAGGGCCGTGATTTTGGCTATAAAAGGGTCCCCTAGACCCCTACCCCAAGCTTTTTAAGAGAATCATATATGGCGTGCCAGGAGACTCTATGGAATGCTTTCTCAGCATCCAACAAGAGTATCTAATTACAAATTTTTAACTGCATCTAGCCCAGGAAATACTTTGTGCCTAGTTGCAGTGTCTGCTAGTCAGCGGATTATCCCGGCTGTTAAGCAAGCTACACCACCTGTAGTTTGGACACTTAATTTTTTCAAGGGAAATGCTTCGGGACCACGGGATACTCAGTGAAGAGCATCAGGAGGCACCCCAAGGCATAGGGGCTGGGACTGGCAGTAGGATGCCTTGCAGTGGACAGCCGAGCTCGATCCTTATAAAAGCTTTTTAACTGCAGCAGCTTTAGTGGACGCTACTGGAGCTGGAATTACGCGGCTGCTGGCATGAGACTTGCCCTCCAATAGATCCTTGTAAATGGATTTAAAGTGTATTCATTCAAATTAGAGAGACAATTTAAATTAAAAAGCTTAGAGCTGCCTCCACCACAGGGGGGCTCGCTCGACCCACCAGCGGACAGGCACCAGTATTGGGAGAGGGGGGCTGGCCGTCAGGGTTCACCGCGGCTCTGGCACAAACCCGGCGACACGGAGGTGGCACGGGCAGGAGCGGACTGAACGTGTCGGCTTCTCACTTTTTGGATTTTAGAAGGGCATGACATGCCTATATTTGTGTCTCCCCCTCCTTTTACTCCTCCACCTCTTTTCTTTTCGCATGACTATATGTACTTGTCACTTTTCCATGTGTTAGTTGTGTCTTCTGAGCAGTTTGTCAGCTTTTGGACACCTTTGAAGGTGTTTTCTATGTGTTTCTATGTGTTTTTGTTTGCCTGCCATTGGTTTTAACGGTGTTCGAAGGTGTTCGACGAACAGTTCGACGAACAGTTCGGCGAACACACGGGTGTTCGACGAACCGAACCGAACTCGAACACTACGGGGGTGGCTCAACACTATTAGGGATATGATGTGAGAAATCAGTTTTAGTGACACGGGACGGGATGTCTACATTCCTGACTTGGCTGACCCCTTTTCCACCCTTTTATGGATTGTCTGATGATGAATCTTTGTCACATCTCCCAAATTCAGTAGTAGTAAGTGAAATGCTACTCCGGTCAGACACCGCTGCGCTGACGCTCCTGATATGCCCCTCATCATTAGCTGGTGGAGAAATTCTATGGTGACTTGTGATCTGGCTTGTTCACATTGGTCAACCCGTCTGCCTGCTACTAGTCGTGTCCACTCTTCCCATGCATTACCGTATGCTTGCCACGTTGACGGGGCAACTGACGCTCTGATTAATGGCATCAACTATTCGCCACTAGATCCCATACGGATGGTGGGCAGCTGTTGCCCGATGGGTGGGCGTTGTGGAAGAGCTCTGTGAAAATCTGCCAATTGAATTGTTATAAAGCGTTAGCAGCAGCTTTATGCCCCTCAGCATAGTGGCTAGCGCGGACCCATACATTGTGTTTTAGGCACAGGAATGCTAGCCTGCGTAGTAGGCCTAGCACTGGAAGAGACGATGATGCCATCTTATTAATGCAGTGCGCTAGGCTGGTGTTTTGTGTTATGAAGCGTATATTTTTGTTAGCCAGGCGCGCGCCCCATATTTCTATTGCTACCACTATTGGGAAAAATTATTTTCAGGGCTAGATGCAGCTAAAAATTATTATTAATTTCAAAGCTGGTGGAGCTTGGTATAGATGGCCTAATACAATGAGTCCCACACACTGCTAGAAGCCCAAATATTTTTTCAGAGCTAGATGCAGATAAAAATTATTTTTAATTTGCAACCTGATGGAGGTCAGTATAGATGAACTAATAGACCCAGTCCCACACACTGCTAGAAGCCCAAATATTTTTTCAGAGCTAGATGCAGAAAAAAATTATATTCAATTTGCAGCCTGATGGAGGTCAGTATAGATGGACTAATAGAACAAGTCCCACTCACTGCTAGAAGCCCAAATATTTTTTCAGAGCTAGATGCAGAAAAAAATGATATTCAATTTGCAACCTGATGGAGGTCAGTATAGATGGACTAATAGACCAAGTCCCACACACTGCTAGAAGCCCAAATACTTTTTCAGAGCTAGATGCAGATAAAAATTATTTTTAATTTGCAACCTGATGGAGGTCAGTGTAGATGGACTAATAGACCGAGTCCCACACGCTGCTAGAAGCCCAAATATTTTTTCAGAAGTAGATGCAGAAAAAAATTATATTCAATTTGCAACCTGATGGAGGTCAGTATAGATGGACTAATAGAACAAGTCCCACACACTGCTAGAAGCCCAAATTTTTTTTCTGAGGTAGATGCAGAAAAAAATGATATTCAGTTTGCAACCTGATGGAGGTCAGTATAGATGGACTAATAGAACAAGTCCCACACACAGCAAGAAGCCCAAATATTTTTTCAGAGCTAGATGCAGATAAAAATTATTTTTAATTTGCAACCTGATGGAGATCAGTATAGATGGACTAATAGACCAAGTCCCACACACTGCTAGAAGGCCAAATATTTTTTCAGAGCTAGATGCAGAAAAAAATTATATTCAGTTTGCAACCTGATGGAGGTCAGTATAGATGGACTAATAGAACAAGTCCCACACACAGCTAGAAGGCCAAATATATTTTCAGAGGTAGATGCAGATAAAAATTATTTTTAATTTGCAGTCTGATGGAGGTCAGTATAGATGGACTAATAGAGAAAGTCCCACACACTGCTAGAAGGCCAAATATTTTTTCAGAGCTAGATGCAGACAAAAAATTATTTTGAATTTGCAACGTGATGGAGGTCAGTATATATGGACTAATAGAACAAGTCCCACACACTGCTAGAAGGCCAAATATTTTTTCAGAGCTAGATGCAGAAAAAAATTATATTCAGTTTGCAACCTGATGGAGGTCAGTATAGATGGACTAATAGAACAAGTCCCACACACTGCTAGAAGCCCAAATATTTTTTCAGAGCTAGATGCAGAAAAAAATTATATTCAATTTGCAACCTGATGGAGGTCAGTATAGATGGACTAATAGAATGATGCTATGCCCAAAAGATTTTACTTCACTAGGTGCAGTAAAAAAATTGGTATTCTATACACAGGTGGTATGTCTTGCAACACAGATAGGCTACTCCACTGACTAACACACTCTGCAATAGGCCAAAAAGGATTAGCTTTGCTAGATTCAGCCAAATGCTGTGAAAAAAACTTGCACAGCACTGGCACAGACCTGCCTGGCAAAAACTGATAGGAACTGATGTAACCTAGTCCTGAAAAGGACTGCAATTACAATTAGTCTTTACTCCCACAATCTATCTATTTAAGAGCACAGACCTGCCTGATAAAAGTCGTAGGAAATGCTGTAACCTAGTCCTTAAAAGGACTGCAATCACAACTATTCCCTACTCCCAAGCTATCTGTAGATTTGTGCGAAAATTGGCTTGAAATTAACAAGGTATAGCGCACACAGCAACAGCGGTGCCGTCTAACACGCAGCTGCAGCAGTGAGAAAATGGTGGCGACAGGGAAAATGGCTGGGTGTTATAGGGCAAGGACATGTGACATACACTGCCAATGACACATGCCCTTGCTTGTGTGAAAAAAAGCACTTCGCTCCGTGTGTGCGCTGCTGATAGGCTGACAGATTGCACCTCCCCACTGCAAATGCGGGAAAGAGAAAAAAAAATGGAGTTCTTCATTATTCCTGCAGAGATCCATCCCCTGCCCCTCCCCCCACCCCGCTGTACACTCAAACTGCGTATTAACATTAATTTTCATCATTACTGAGAAAAAATCCAATTATGATTTTGGTGCACGAACAGTTATCGAACATAACCTCGAACAGCCGAATTTTTCTCAAATCGTTCGTGTTCGCCGAACGGCTCGAACACCGCCCAAAACAGCTCGAATTTGAGATTGGCGAACAGTTCGAGTAGAACAACACTCATCTCTACTCTGTACCTGTCTCCCAGTCTGTACTGGACCCTATCCAGCCTGTGCTCCAACCTGCTAGTACCTCCCTGTCTGCACTCCAGCTGTGCTTGCAAGTATCTCCCGGTCTGCATACCAGCCGTGCTTGCCAGTGCCCACCTGTTTGCATACCAGCCGTGCTTGCCAGTGCCCACCTGTCTGCATACCAGCCGTACTTGCCAGTACCCACCTCTCTGCATACCAGCCGTACTTGCCAATACCCTGCTGCCTGTATGCCAGTCTAACCTGCCTGTTCCTACATTCCCCGGTGTGGGTCAACCACTGTGACCGGGGTCTGACCTGGAGTCGCACCTGGTCCCTCTGCTCGGTTCCTCCTTGGTCCACGGTGTCGACTAAGCCGCCGTGCGACCTTGGTCAGATCGGGTTGATACTTATTTACGCCCCTCCAGGCACTCCTCGGTTCATGGTACAGTGGGATCACTAATCATGCTCACATCCGTCAGTCCGGGCGCGAGCGTAACACCTTTTAGGCTTGTCGAGTCGAAAGCTTCTCAGAATCTCATGCCGGCGGCAGCAGGGTGTCCATACTCGGTCCCAGGCCGCCACTATTTATCCCGGCATCGTCTCCGCCTTCCACAAGCGCGGGTCCCAGAAAATTACTCGTGCCCTCCCCAGTGCACTTACTGGGAAGGACCGCCTAACAACAAACACGTGGACAGGTGAATGTAGCCAGGGATGGTACGGAGCCAGTCCACATTAAAAATGCAGCCATAGAGTGTCCGGGAACCTTCTCACACACTTTTCTTAGCCAGGGATGCTTCTCGGCAGGGTTGGACGGGCCATGGTATTAGCACACCCCCAGTACCAGTATCAAAGCCATCCCCAATTTCCTTCTCAGGAATTTTATTTGGTAGACTGAGTGGCTGCCCAAATACATTAGTTTCTCACAAAGGAGCTGAAGATAGAGTGGCAGTGGGTGCAAGTTTCTCCAGCCTGCTAGATATTAGAGGGTGAACGGCAGTACAGTGGCTCAGTGGTTAGCACTGAAGCCTTGCAGCGCTGGGATCCTGGGTCCAAATCCCAGCAAGGACAACATCTGCAAGGATTTTGTATGTTCTCCCCGTGTTTGCGTGGGTTTCCCCCTCAGTAAAAAAGCAGCCATAGAGTGTCTGGGAACCTTCTCACACACTTTTCTTAGCCAGGGCTGCTTCTCGTCAGGGTTGAACGGGCCCACCAGAGACCTGAGAATCCTCCGGTGGGCCCTGGCTTCTCCATCGGAGAGTTCATTGCGCAAACGTTTCAGGTTGTGATGATGATGAGGCCATCCATCTCCTTAGATTTCTGTTACTTGGAATGCAAGTGCAAGTGTAGCACCCTGAGGATTCGGCTGCTACAGGGGTATTGCACCTCAACCCAGAGGTGTGATATTCCACTCCCGGGTAAGGATGGAGTGTGGAACTGAGCTAGTAGGCTGCATGCACTACACACATCCCATTTCCGGGGAACAGACCGATGGTACTCCCACTAGAGAAATGTGCAGGTACAACAGAGTCTGTTCCTGGCTGGAATGGGAGGGGGGTGGAACATGCCAGTAGTGTAGGGGCAGATAGGGGGAGCAGCCTGGGTAAAGCTAGGAGCTCATTGGGTGCTGGTCACCTGAGCTCACACATAGAGGGAGTATATAAGGTGGGCACCATCTTAGATCAGGGTCAGTCTGTGAGACGTCAGTCAGTCAGCCACAGTCAGTCAGTCAGACAGTCTGTCTGAGAGCCTGAGAAGCAGAGCAGAGGAGAAGAGAGAGAGACCCAGAGGCGCAGAGGGGACCCCAAGAGCCCATAAGAGAGCTAATAGGGTGAAGGGTCGGCAACAGGGTACCGGATCCCAAGCTGGCAGAGGCTACAGCACACCTTAGCCAGGAACCGGAGGTCGTGGGCAGGATCTGCCACGATCACCCACTAAATCCACCCGGAAGGCAGACCAAGAATAGGGTCAGGGAGCCCAGAGGAGGCTTGACCAACAAGAGGCCCGAGGGAGCCGGACTTAGGTGGATCCCTGGTGGGAACGGCCAGAAGAAGGGAGAGACAGAAAGGAGCTCAGGAACACACTCCGGAGTTGCCTGGGAGTTGACCGAGTCCAGGACCTGGTGGACGCAGCACGGCTCGGGTGGTCACTGCTGTACACAGTGACCCGAGCAACACCAGTAAGTAAAACCCTGGAACTGCATTTTATGCCTCTGAGTCTCCTTGCTGCACCTTCACAACCACCATCCTCCACGGCTGACCCCCTGAGGCTATACCCCTCCCGTTGGGGGTTATACTACCTAAGCTGCACTCACATCATCAGCCTCAGTGGACCCTGCTGCAGCGGCGGCCGTATTGACCGCAAATCAACGGGTGGCGTAGTCGACACAAAAGAACATCTAGTAACATCATAAGGACTGCCACACACTGAGCTTGACACCCTGGGCACGGACCGGGTCACAGCCACTCGGAGACTACAACCCCCATCTGATCCGGCTCCGGGTATCCCCAACAACACTGGCCCAGGGGGCGCGTCAACTTTGGCGTAGTCGGCAGGATTACGTGCCCGCAACAACCGGGTACTGCGTGCCTGAAGAAAAGTTCACCGTTACCTCAAAAAGAAGTCTCCCGCCGGTTCCGGAGGGTCCCCGCCAACGGACCCCATCACAGGTCGTTTCCCGCCGGTTGTCCGCCATTTGCAGCTTTTTCCCGCCATCCATGGAGTTTCCCGCCACTGGGAGACGATTCCCGCCATTTCCGAAGATTTCCCGCCTTGGAAGAGCGGACGCCATTATGGGCGTGCCAGAGGGTGGCAAGAGGCCACCTCCCATCGTGGGCCAGGTCGAAGAATGGCGCCAAAAGCGGAAACCGCGCCCACCAACAGAGACTGTGATGCTGGAAGTGTCCATCAGCGTAAGAGAACTGCCCCTGGAACTGACAATCACAAAGTTGCCCCGGGACCACCCTCAATGTGGGCGGAGACAGAACAAGAGAACAAAGATGGGTGTCGCCTGGAGCAGTCTGGAGAGAGCGCACCCGGAGACAAGACGTCTGGAAGAGAGTCCAGAGAGAGCCTACCCGGAGATGGAGGGAGAGTCAGGCAGCACCGACCCAGTGGTCAGGAGCCTGTTGCAGGTCGCCACTCCAGAAGGCCTGCTGGAGATCCTAGCACAGCTCCCCCGAGACCGGGAGTGTGCACAGACCGCGCTGGAGGGCCTCGCACGGAGGATGGCCCTGGTGCAGCGGGAGACGTTGGCGGAGTGGAGCCGAGAGATGGCCCAGCAGACCGAAACCCGTCAGCGGAGCACGCCACCCGAGACGAGGAGACAGACCGCCTCTGAGGATGGCGCAGGAGGAATGAAGGCTGGAGACGGCGCCGAGAAGGGAGCTAAACGGACGGAGGCAGGTAAAGGGGACGTCTCTACCCCGAGCCGGGAAACCGCGTGCCTGCCCCAGCTCCCCGTCGCAGAGCCCGAAATTCCCCCTGCCGTGCCCGTCGCTGCATTGTCACCGCCGCCGACTAGGCCTCAACCGGAAACCGCGGCCGCGACCCCTGTGACGTCACACGCCTCGACCTCGAGCGTGGCCAAGCAGGAAATACCACCGGCCTGGTCGCAAGGCCTAGTACCCCCGGGCGCCGCCATTCCAACAGCGCCCCCTACCTCCGCGGAGCCACCAGCCTGGTCGCAGGGCCGAGTAACCACGGGCGCCGCCGTTCTTACGGTGCCCTTTTCCTTTAGCGTGCCCCAAGCCTGGTCGCAAGGCCTGGTCAACCCGGGCGCCGCTACCACCACAGCGCCCATAGCACCTAAAGTACCGCACCTGGGTGAGGACCTGTTCGCCCAGCATACGTGCCCGGATGGGCAGCCCTTCATATGGCCACCGGAGTTTCACCATCCCCGACTCCGGAAAGAGAGACCCCTAGATGAACCCCTGATTCCGGTTCCGAAGCCCGCAAGGAGGACCTCGCCCCCGCTGGAGGAGGCACAGTTCGAGTGGGACCCCACTGGAGAAGACCTCATGGGGTTCACTCAGGAGACTCGGGCGGCCGCAGCGGAGCGTGCAGAGTGCTGCCGCCAGCAGCTCGAGGTCTTCGAGAGGGAGCGGAGAGAGAGGCGGGTCCGGGAACAGCAAGCGCAGATAAGGAGCGCGGAGCAGAAGAGCCGGACCCGGAGGAACCCCCGTGCAGCCCACGGTCCCCGTGCCACCGGGACTGTAATTAAATTCCAACTGCAGCACGGTTGGGGTTTCATCAGGGATCATCACACCCCCGGCGACGTCTTTGTCACCCGCAGAGACGTAGAAAGCCATCTGCCGGAGGGACACAGAGGTCGTGACCTGTACGTAGGGAACGAGGTCACCTTCACCCGGCACAAGTGTGCCAAAGGACCCTACGCCCTCCATGTGCATCGCCTGACGGAGGAGGAGCTGCGGTGTGAGGAGGAGCAAGAGGATCCGGACGGGTCTGAAGAATCTAAAGAAGGAGCAGGAGGACGCCGTCGTTGAAGTACGGTAGAGAGAGACTGTACATAGTTACCCGTCAGGGTATAAGAACTGTTCTAGTTAAAATATAGTCCCCGTTGGGACCAGCCAATTGAACTGATGCCCGTGTGTCCCTAGTTCCTAATACCTGGCCGAGGACTGAGAGCGGCCATATCCCCTTGTATATAGTTGCGCTTCCTAAAGCGCCCCCTACCGGTTTTATAGGAAACTGTTTTCTTCAAGAGACTGTAGCACTTTACCCGGTCACAAGTTGCACCGTGACCGGAGGAACCAGAAACAAGAATGTTATTTATGAAAAGTTTTTATATGAAGAGTTTATTGCTGCTGATGATGTGTATGATGTTTTATATGTTTTATATGTTTATGAAAAAAAAATAAAAAATTTTGTATGTTTTGGATGTTTATATTTTACAGCCCGAGGACGTGCTGTGATTTACCAGGGGGGAATGTAGCACCCTGAGGATTCGGCTGCTACAGGGGTATTGCACCTCAACCCAGAGGTGTGATATTCCACTCCCGGGTAAGGATGGAGTGTGGAACTGAGCTAGTAGGCTGCATGCACTACACACATCCCATTTCCGGGAAACAGACCGATGGTACTCCCACTAGAGAAATGTGCAGGTACAACAGAGTCTGTTCCTGGCTGGAGTGGGAGGGGGGTGGAACATCCCAGTAGTGTAGGGGCAGATAGGGGGAGCAGCCTGGGTAAAGCTAGGAGCTCATTGGGTGCTGGTCACCTGAGCTCACACATAGAGGGAGTATATAAGGTGGGCACCATCTTAGATCAGGGTCAGTCTGTGAGACGTCAGTCAGTCAGCCACAGTCAGTCAGTCAGACAGTCTGTCTGAGAGCCTGAGAAGCAGAGCAGAGGAGAAGAGAGAGAGACCCAGAGGCGCAGAGGGGACCCCAAGAGCCCATAAGAGAGCTAATAGGGTGAAGGGTCGGCAACAGGGTACCGGATCCCAAGCTGGCAGAGGCTACAGCACACCTTAGCCAGGAACCGGAGGTCGTGGGCAGGATCTGCCACGATCACCCACTAAATCCACCCGGAAGGCAGACCAAGAATAGGGTCAGGGAGCCCAGAGGAGGCTTGACCAACAAGAGGCCCGAGGGAGCCGGACTTAGGTGGATCCCTGGTGGGAACGGCCAGAAGAAGGGAGAGACAGAAAGGAGCTCAGGAACACACTCCGGAGTTGCCTGGGAGTTGACCGAGTCCAGGACCTGGTGGACGCAGCACGGCTCGGGTGGTCACTGCTGTACACAGTGACCCGAGCAACACCAGTAAGTAAAACCCTGGAACTGCATTTTATGCCTCTGAGTCTCCTTGCTGCACCTTCACAACCACCATCCTCCACGGCTGACCCCCTGAGGCTATACCCCTCCCGTTGGGGGTTATACTACCTAAGCTGCACTCACATCATCAGCCTCAGTGGACCCTGCTGCAGCGGCGGCCGTATTGACCGCAAATCAACGGGTGGCGTAGTCGACACAAAAGAACATCTAGTAACATCATAAGGACTGCCACACACTGAGCTTGACACCCTGGGCACGGACCGGGTCACAGCCACTCGGAGACTACAACCCCCATCTGATCCGGCTCCGGGTATCCCCAACAACACTGGCCCAGGGGGCGCGTCACAAGTATGCAGCCAGCCACCCACGCACCCACTTGAAATGTTGCCTTTTAGGCTCATGGAGGCGGAAGCTTTCCACAACCTCATGGCGGCGGCCGGCTGTCCATACTGGGTTCCCAGCCGCCACTATTTCACCCAGTATCGTCTCCGCTTCCTACAAGCGCGAGTCCCAGATCATTATCCGTGCCCTTCCCAGTGCACTGAAGTGAGAAGGACTGCCTAACCACAAACACGTGGACAAGTGAATGTGGCCAGGGATGGTACATCTCACTGACGCATTCCACTGGGTTAATATTGTGGAAGCCGGGACTCAGTGGAACCCTGGGATGGAACACGTCCTCCCAGCGCAGAGGATTGTGGGCCCTGGGTCAATCAGGGTTACCCCTACATTCTACAGCTCCTGCACCTCCTCCTCCTCTTCCGCCTCCATCTCCATCACTTGATTAATTTTTTCAAGACATATTCCAGATTATTTACTTAAACTTTGTGGGTGCCAGCCAATAACAATAAGCAGGACTGTATGCTTAAGCAACAAACCGCACACCGTTGCAGAGTTGTTGAAAACTGTATCAGAGAACCTGGTCGGGACTCTGAAGCTAGGCAAGCTTGCACAGGTACCATGCCTGGCCCAAGTGCTCAAATTAGTGGTTTGGCAGTTTCTCAAAATCTACACGGGTCTGCCAGAGCTGCTTGTGAAAGTATGCCGCGTGTGTGCCCATTTCAGAAAGTCAGCTACAGCTTCCACCGCCCTGGCAGGGCTTCAGCATCATTTTCAGCTTCCAGGTCACTGACTGGTGTGCGATGTGACTACGCGTTGGAAATCAACGTTGCAGATGTTTGGAATGATTTTGGGCAGCAGAGCGGTTGTTGAGTACTAGCTTCAACACGTCTGTCGGCATTCAGGTCAGCCTCCGCACATAAGAGCTGATGAGTGTGCATGGATGTCTGACATATGTGCCCTCCTTCAAAATTCCACCAAGGTGAGCGGCGATGTCGCCATATTTAGCGTCACCATCCCGCTGCTCTGTCTAAGGAAACACTCACAAATAAAGAGGAGGCATTGCAGGCAGAGCAAGAAACTATGCAGGGTGATGCTACCCAGCCCAGCCTCATCTCATCTCAATGCGGATTGGGTAATAATGAGGAGGAGGAGGAAGAGAACATAGACAGTTATACTCTTGGTGAGAACAGGGAAGTCCTGGCTGTTGGTGAGAACAGGGAAGTCCTGGCTGTTGGCAATCTGGCACACAAGGCCGACTTTATGTTCCCCTTCCTTTACCGTGACCATCGCGTTGTACGCATTTTGGGCGTTACAGAAAACTGGCACGGCACGAGATAATTCATGGAAATGGAGGTGTGAGGTTTTGATTAAGGAGGATGACTGTCTTAGATCAGTTGCAGAACAGAGGGCACAGGAGGGGTGATACACAGAAATGAGGGAAGAGATTTAGGCCAGTGCAGAACTGTGGACAGCTTGGTGGGTGAGAGAGATGAGTTTGTATTGTATTCTGTAGTGATTGTTTAACCTAACCCATGCAATGACTGGCACAGGGTAGAGGCATCAGTGAAGCGGCTTTATAGAAATACGACCATGGCTGCTGCTGCATTCAGAAGAGATTGGAGAGGAGACAGTTTGTTTAGAAGGAGACTGATTAGAAGAGGTTTGCACTAGTGAATAAGAGCGACAGTAGGAGTGTTTGCAGGTGAGAAAAGGTCGACTTATGGGGAAGTTTTTAAGCTGCAGGTGATATGAGCAAGTGAGTGATTTTCCAAGTTGAATAAAGGAAAGTTGTGTGTCAAATATGACTCCAAGATAGCAGGAGTGCCGAGTGGGAGTTATGGTGGCAGCACCTATAGTAAATTGCAAAGTCAGGTATAGGTAGGTTAGTAGAGGGAGGAAACCGAAGGAGTTCATTTTTGGAGATGTAAAGTTCAGGCTCTTGTTAAAGAATTATAACAAAAAAAAAATTCCCATCTGACAATGCTGGCAGCAGAGGTCACAGTCGGACAGTTCATTGGACAACCAAGCTGTACAAGCGAGGAAGACACAAACCAGATGCGGCAGAGGCAGGAGAACGCTGTCAAAGGTCTGGGACAGTTTTATCAGACCCTCCCAGTGCCCAGGCACTGATACACGGGATACTCTGACAAGGAGGGAAAAGTTTTGGAAGATGCAAGCTAGACACGTGGCATGAACTGTCTTTCTACGCCTTGGAGGTCCTGGCCACTAGCGTTTTGTCAGGGATAGTTTTTAGTGCCGACGGGGGCATTATAACTGATAAAACTGATAGGCGCATCCGCCTGTCAAGTGAAAATGCTGACAGGTTGACTCACAAAAATGAACAAGGGCTGAATTGGGCCACACTTCTCAACACCACCAGATGATAGCATCAAACATAAACTTAAATCTAGTAGTTATTTTATAGGGAGTCTATTCCCATGCACCTCTTCACACCCAGACATGGGTCCCTTTAGAAATTGTTCTATTTTATGTCACCCTCCTCCTTCTCCTCATTCTCCACCACCATATCACCAGGGAGACCATGATGCAACACCCACAGAATTTTTTTAAGGGTGTTTCTGATTAGAGTCGAGCAAATATTTCAATATTCGTTTTGGACTACAATCGCCATTTTTGCAATATTTGCCAATGTAATTGTAGAATATTCACCGAACATTGCCAAATGCCATTGTATTCAATGGGTGCCAAAACCAAAAGTATACACAAAACCTTCAAACGGGACCAAAAGCTGCAAAAACACATCAATTTAGGGGCAGTCACCAGGAAAGTGCCATTAATTGACCTAGAGTACAAGTAGTATAACTATTATTATTTATTATTATTATAGCGCCATTTATTCCATTGCGCTTTACATGTGAAAAAAAGTAATTGACTGGTAAAAGAGCAGAGAGGACCCTGCCTGTGAGTGCACACAAACAGTCTATAAGGGATAGGTGAGGATACAGTAGGTGAGGGTACAGCTGTCCGTGCAGCGGTATGTTGGATCGAGAGTTACTGCAGGTTGTAGACTTGTCGGAAGAGGTGGGTCTTCAGCTTCCTTTTAAAGGTTTCAACAGTAGGCGAGAGTCTTTTATGTTGGGGTACACAGTTCAAGAGTAGAAGGGATGCACAGGAAAAATCTTGTAAGTGATTGTGGGAAGAGGAGAGAAGACGGGACTAGAGAAGGAGTTCTTGTGAGGATCGGAGGTTGCGTGCAGGTATGTACCGGTAGACTAGGTCACAGATATATGGAGCAGACAGGCTGTGGATGGCTTTGCATGTCATGGTTACGGTTTTGAACTGAAGTCTCTGGCCATTAGAGAGCCAGTAAAGGGATCATAGATTGCAGTCTTATAGATTGCTGGAGCCAGTCCACAGTAAAAAAAAAAGCAGCCATAGAGTGTCCAGGAACCTTGCCACATACTTTTCTTAGCAAGGGCTGCTTCTCGGCAGGGTTGGATGGTCCCACCAGAGAATCCTCAGGTGGGCCCTGGCTTCTACATCTGGAGAGTTCAGCTGCTATGGGGCTCTTGAGCGGGAAAGAAAGGTGGGCCCTCAGAATCAAATCCTCTTGTGGGCCCAATATTTTTCAGTCTGACACTGCCTCTCAGTGAGAGTTGTATTTCACCGTAGCCATATTCTTTAGCTGGCATTGTGGGAAACCGTATCTACTCCTGCTGTCATTTCTCCGCCACCAGGTTCCGCCCATTGTCACACATGAACATGCCTGGCTGTATGTTCAGCGGTGAGAGCCACAGATCAGGCTTCTGTCTTACAGCTTTCAACAACTCTGCAGTGGTGGGCGGTTTGTCACCTAAGCATTAAGCATGTTATCTTCAGCACAGCCTGTTGCCGCTTGGCCAAGGCAGTGCTGCAGTGCTTTCAGCTTGTGATGAGGTCATTTTGGAGATGGAGGCCTAACTGGAGGAGGAGGTGCAGGAGCTGAACCATGTGATTACATTGAGGTTACATTGGCGAGTCTGTTTTTTATACTAAAGAAAGATCCTACTGTGTTTTTAATTTTTAATTTTTATTATTTATTTAATTTTTTTACGTCTCTTCAAATGTGTATTGGAGTGCGTCCTAATTTTTGGCAGCCCTTGAAATTGTTGCATATGCAATAACAGTATAGGAGACACACTTCTTAATAATGGGAAGGACAATTCAAATAGATTCTATATTCTAGAATATTAACTGTCTTATCTGAAATTATTTTACAGGTGAGGTATCGCAGTATGGATAGTGTATTACACCGATCCAGCAAGGTATTATTGCATTATACTGCGTGCTGCTGGTGCTGCCCAAAAATTTTTTAAATTTATTCTATTCCCTATCGATAACGCGTTTAGATGCAATTACAATAGGAACAGGTGCTGCTGCTAAATGTTATCATCACCAGCTATAGATGAGTGTTCATTCTGGTCGCATAAATGTCTTCCACAGTCCATAACTTTATTGTTTTTTATTTCTTTGGCCTAATATACAAGTCATTACCCTGTAAAAAATGTTTCTTAACTTTTTTTCCATTTTAGCTTGTTTTTTGTATGTTTCTTTATGTCAGTCCGCAAAAGTGGCGTAATACTCTGACAACATTGTTCACAGATATGCTATTTGTCAGCGGCCAACTGAGAATAGGTTTGATCCCTCAACTGCAATACTTTAAATGGAGTGTAATATTTGACACGCTCACAAAAATTGCTGGATTATTAGGGCAGTCATATGGGATAACGTCTGATGGCCACTGTTACAGACAGTCGCCTAATAGTATGGTATTTGTCAGCGACCAAGTGTCAATTGCTTAAACAAAACACAGGTGGCTGACTTTAAAAGAAGTGGAATATTTGGCACACTTCACAAAATTTCTGCACTATTACAGCAGTCATATGGATCACGTGCGTCTGATCATTGAAAAAAGTTCCTCTGCTTCCACAATACAATAATATGAATAAAACAAAAAAAAATCTGGCTGTATTTTGCAAACCAGCAAATGGAGCTGTAAAATGGTGTACACTGGCACACTGCTACAATCTATAAATGGAGGACAATATTTTCCATGTTCACTACAAATGGCTGGACTTGAACAGCAGTTATATGTGAAATGTCTGACAGAGAACCACGATTTTAAATAGCAGGCCTGTAATTTACTAATATTATTCTACCACACAAAATTTTTTTACCAGGATATATTATGATTACCCAGTAAAACATGAAGTACCAAAAATAATTTAAAAATAAATATTTTATTTAGACATGTTAAAATCCAAAATAGAACCATAAAAGAGAAAGGTACCAAACATGAGGAGGCAGGAGAAACAACACTGAAATCTTTGGGAAAACTTGAGTAGTCTTATGATAATTAGATTATGCTGTGGATGAAGCACTCATCACAAATAAAAGGAATATAGTGGTGTTATATATAGCAGCGTGGAGTGTCAGAAAGAGTTAATTCATAATGCCACACATTGGATCGAATCCACAGGGCAGCAGCGCTGTAGCATACTAGTGCTCTCGTGCACATAAGTGCATAGACCAGCACTATTCATTCATAGCATGACCAGCACCTGCGGCCGAAGTGATCGAACCAGTGCATATAAATAAACAAAGATCTCCCGCTGTCACTAACACCTAACACTAAATGGGTACGTCCCGAAGAAGCTAATGCGAAACGTGCGCGTCGGGGCAGGAAGCAGGAGCATCTACATTGGTATGGAACAAGTACCTTATACCTTATTGTTTTGATATGCCTGTGTATTGAACGTACCCATTTAGTGTTAGGTGTTAGTGACAGCGGGAGATCTTTGTTTATTTATATGCACTGGTTCGATCACTTCGGCCGCAGGTGCTGGTCATGCTATGAATGAATAGTGCTGGTCTATGCACTTATGTGCACGAGAGCACTAGTATGCTACAGCGCTGCTGCCCTGTGGATTCGATCCAATGTGTGGCATTATGAATTAACTCTTTCTGACACTCCACGCTGCTATATATAACACCACTATATTCCTTTTATTTGTGATGAGTGCTTCATCCACAGCATAATCTAATTATCATAAGACTACTCAAGTTTTCCCAAAGATTTCAGTGTTGTTTCTCCTGCCTCCTTATGTTTGGTACCTTTCTCTTTTATGGTTCTATTTTGGATTTTAACATGTCTAAATAAAATATTTATTTTTAAATTATTTTTGGTACTTCATGTTTTACTGGGTAATCATAATATATCCTGGTAAAAAAATTTTGTGTGGTAATAATTGATTGTTCGGAAGTACTATTAGCTTAATTTGGACACTTTTTGTGAAATATAATATTATTCTACACAGAGACCTAGTGTGAATAGCTTGACCGAGACACTGCAACAGAATGGAAATGGAAGAAATGGCTGATTTTGGAACAGTCTTATAGGTGATATGTCTGATAGAGAGCCACGGTTTTAAATAGCAGGCCTGTAATTTACTAATATTATTCTACACAGAGACCTAGTGTGAATAGCTTGACCGACACACTGCAACACAATGGAAATGGAAGAAATGGATGATTTTGGAACACTCTTATAGGTGATATGTCTGACAGAGAACCACGGTTTTAAATAGCAGGCCAGTAATTTACTAATACTATTCTTCACAGACACCTAGCTTGAATAGCTTGACCGACACACTGCAACAGAATGGAGAAGGAGACCAATATTTTCCACGTTCAGGTCAAATTTCTGGATTTTTATCGCTGAAATATGGAACAGATCTGACTTTATTCTGCAGTGCTAACAAGCAAATGGAGCAGAAAAATGGTGTACTCTGGATTGCTTTTTAAGCAAATAACCAGGGTTAAAATAAAAAATTGCCCTGGCCCCTGATATCTGGGGCTATGTCTACAAATATCTGTAATTATTACAGCAGTAGCACACGGGACATTCAATGGACCCTCTCGTGCTGTATCATGCACTGCAGTCTGCCACATACCCTGCCCGCCTGCCTAACTCCTGCTATCACCACTGAATATATGCAGCTGGATTAGGCCTCAGAAGGACTGTTAGTTCAGATATATATATATATTTATAAATATATATATATATATATATATATATATATATACACTGCTCAAAAAAATAAAGGGAACACTCAAATAACACATCCTAGATCTCAATGAATTAAATATTCTCATTGAATACTTTGTTCTGTACAAAGTTGAATGTGCTGACAACAAAATCACGCAAAAATCATCAATGGACATCAAATTTATTAACCAATGGAGGCCTGGATTTGGAGTCACCCCCAAAATTAAAGTGGAAAACACACTGCAGGCTGATCCAACTTTGATGTAATGTCCTTAAAACAAGTCAAAATGAGGCTCAGTATTGTGTGTGGCCTCCACGTGCCTGTATGACCTCCATACAATGCCTGGCATGCTCCTCATGAGGTTGCGGATGGTCTCCTGTGGGATTTCCTCCCAGACCTGGACTAAAGCATCCGCCAACTCCTGGACAATCTGTTGTGCAACGTGACTTTGGTGGATGGAACGAGACATGATGTCCCAGATGTGCTCAATCGGATTCAGGTCTGGGGAATGGGCAGGCCAGTCCATAGCTTCAATGCCTTCATCTTGCAGGAACTGCTGACACACTCAAGCCACATGAGGTCTGGCATTGTCCTGCATTAGGAGGAACCAACCGCACCAGCATATGGTCTCACAATGGGTCTGAGGATCTCATCTCGGTACCTAATGGCAGTCAGGCTACCTCTGGCAAGCACATGGAGGGCTGTGCGGCCCTCCAAAGAAATGCCACCCCACACCATTACTGACCCACTGCCAAACTAGTCATGCTGAAGAATGTTGCAGGCAGCAGATCGCTCTCCATGGTGTCTCCAGACTCTGTCACGTCTGTCACATGTGCTCAGTGTGAACCTGCTCTCATCTGTGAAGAGCACAGGGCGCCAGTGGTGACTTTGCTAATCCTGGTGTTCTGTGGCAAATGCCAAGCGTCCTGCTCGGTGTTGGGCTGTGAACACAACCCCCATCTGTGGACGTCGGGCCCTCATACCACCCTCATGGAGTCAGTTTCTAACCGTTTGTGCAGGCACATGCGCATTTGTGGTCTGCTGGAGGTCATTTTGCAGGGCTCTGGAAGTGCTCCTCCTGTTCCTCCTTGCACAAGGGCGGACGTAGCAGTCTTGCTGCTGGGTTGTTTCCCTCCTTCGGCCCCCTCCACATCTCCTGGTGTACTGGCCTGTCTCCTGGTAGTGTCTCCAGCCTCTGGACACTATGCTGACAGACACAGCAAACCTTCTTGCCACAGCTCGCATTGATGTGCTATCCTGGATGAGCTGCACTACCTGAGCAACTTCTGTGGGTTGTAGAGTCCGTTTCATGCTACCACGAGTGTGAAAGCACAACCAACATTCAAAAGTGACCAAAACATCAGCCAGAAAGCATTGGTACTGAGATATGGTCTGTGGTCCCCACCTGCAGAACCACTCCTTTATTAAGGGTGTCTTGATAATTGCCAATAATTTCCATCTATTGTCTATTCCATTTGCATAACAGCATGTGAAATTGATTGTCAATCAGTGTTGCTTCCTAAGTGGACAGTTTGATTTCATAGAATTTTGATTTACTTGGAGTTATATTCTGTTCTTTTAAGTGTTACCTTTATTTTTTTGAGCAGTGTATATATATATATATATATATGTATATTTATATATATATATGGAAAAGGTCCCACTCCAATGAGCACTTCATCGCATTCCAACAGTCCCTCACTACCTTCAAGTCAACACTCACTGCAGCAAAACAAACATACTTCTCATCTCTCATTTCCTCCCTGTCTCACAACCCCAAACAACTATTCAACCTCTTCAATTCTCTCCTCCGTCCCCCAGTGCCTTCTTCCTCTCCTCTTATTTCAGCCGAAGACTTTGCCTCATTCTTCAAGCAGAAGATTGACACCATCAGACAAAGCTTTTACCTACAGTCCCCACAGCCACTCGCCACACCTACTCAACGCTCCCCCTCCAAAACCACATTCTCCACCATTACGGAAGATCAACTTTCCTCTTTACTCTCCAAATCACACTTCACCACCTGTAAACTTGACCCAATCCCATCCCACCTCATCCCAAACCTTACCACTATCTTCATCCTAGCCCACCTCTTCAACTTGTCACTAACAACTGGTGTCTTCCCCTCATGCTTCAAACATGCCTCAATCACACCCATCCTCAAAAAGCCCTCCCTTGACCCATCCTCTCTGTCTAGCTATCGCCCCATATCACTTCTCCCCTATGCCTCAAAACTACTGGAACAACACGTCCATTCTGAGCTGTCCTCCCACCTCTCCTCCTGCCCCCTCTTCGACCGCCTACAATCTGGTTTCCGACCGCACCATTCTACTGAAACTGCACTGACCAAAGTTACCAACGACCTACTAACTGCCAAATCTAAGCGACACTATTCTGTCCTCCTCCTCCTAGACCTGTCATCTGCCTTCGACACAGTGGACCATTCCCTCTTACTAAAAACTCTCTCATCTCTCGGCATCACAGACTTGGCCCTATCCTGGATCTCCTCATAACTAACAGACAGGACATTCAGTGTCTCTCACTCACAGACCACCTCCTCATCTCACCCCCTATCTGTCGGTGTCCCCCAAGGTTCAGTTCTAGGACCCCTGCTCTTCTCCATCTACACCTTAGGCCTGGGACAGCTCATAGAGTCTCATGGCTTTCATTATCACCTCTATGCTGACGACACACAGATCTACCTCTCTGGACCTGATATCACCTCCTTACTAACCAAAATCCCACAATGTCTGTCTGCTATTTCATCCTTCTTCTCTGCTAGATTTCTAAAACTTAACATGGACAAAACAGAATTCATCATCTTTCCGCCATCTCATTCAACTCCCCCAACTGACCTATCCATCATAGTCAATGGCTGCCCACTCTCCTCAGTCCATCAAGCTAGCTGCCTTCGGGTAACCCTGGACTCTGAACTCTCCTTCAAACCACATATCCAAGCCCTTTCCACTTCTTGGCGACTCCAACTCAAAAATATCTCTCGGATCCGCACATTCCTCAACCATGAATCTGCAAAAACACTAGTGCACGCCCTCATCATCTCCCGCCTTGACTGCTGCAACCTCCTGCTCTGTGGCCTCCCTTCCAACACTCTTGCACCCCTCCAATCCATCCTAAACTCTGCTGCCCGACTAATCCACCTGTCCCCCCGCTATTCCCCGGCCTCTCCTCTCTGTCAATCTCTTCACTGGCTCCCCATTGCCCAGAGAGAGACTCCAGTTCAAAACCCTAACCATGGCATACAAAGCCATCCACAACCTGTCTCCTCCATATATCTCTGACCTAGTCTCCCGCTACATACCCGCACGCAACCTCCGATCCTCACAAGATCTCCTTCTCTACTCCCCTCTAATCTCCTCCTCCCACAATCGCATACAAGATTTCTCCTGTGCTTCCCCTCTACTCTGGAACTCTCTACCCCAACACTTCAGACTCTCGTCGACCGTGGAAACCTTCAAAAAGAGCCTGAAGACCCACCTCTTCCGACAAGCCTACAACCTGCAGTAACCACCACTCCACAAATAATGCTGCACGACCAGCTCTACCCTCACCTACTGTATCCTCACCCACCCCTTGTAGACTGTGAGCCCTGGTGGGCAGGGTCTTCGCTCCTCCTGTACCAGTCGCCGTCACATTGTGTTCAAGATTATTGTAATTGTTCTTGTATGTATACCCCTTCTTCACATGTAAAGCGCCATGGAATAAATGGCGCTATAATAATAAATAATAATAATAATATATATATATATATGTATGTTGTAGAATGCCTATACTAACTATAAACAAGCAAATCTCTCCCTGACTCAGCAGCACCTCTCCCTACTCTGCCTGTTTCCTGGGTACACTGTGACGAGCATGGCGGCGCCAGGTCTTATATAGACCTGATGACGCTGTGCGGCCAGCCAATCACTGTAATGCCCACAACCAACATGGCTACGTCATTAAGTGTGTGGCAGGCAATCCCTGCGTGTTCATTGGCTCTCTAAAGAGCGCCAAACATGCAGGGCGGGGACCTGAGTTCCCGGCCGAGCAACCCAGAAATACTCGCCGAGCTTGTCAAGCACAGTGATGCTCGGGCGAGTACAGAGCAGTGGCGAGCGCGGTCGCTCATCACTAGATATAACTTAATTTTAATTGATTGTTTTGTATTTAGTTATAGATTTTGATGCAGAAGTCATAGAAGAATATCAATAATAATATAGATGTCAATAACTGACTCGTAAAATCCTGCCATAAATTAGATTGACTAATAGTTAGTGATGGGCGAACCCGTCACTGTTCGTGTTTGACTAATATAGCCGAACACCAAACATTTTTTTAAAAGTTCGGTATTTGGTGCCAGAACAGTACCCGCACATAATTTAATTATTTTTTAATTAATTTACTAATATTATTATACACAGAGACCTAGTGTGAATAGCTTGACCGACAAACTGCAACAGTATGGAAATGGAAGAAATGGCTGATTTTGGAACACTCTTATAGGTGATATGTCTGACAGACAACCACACCCCCAACCCCATAACCCCACTGCCACCGCTACAGGGCAGTGGGTAGAGTGAGGCTAAGTGCCTGAATTGGCGCATCATGGCCCCTTCATAGGCTATTAATATCAGCACCCAGATGTCCGCATAGCCTTTGCTAGCTGTTAAAATAGGAGGACCCCGCGTCATTTTTTTTTGGGGGGGGGTTCCCCATTTTAGTAGCCAGTAAAGGCTATGTATACAGCTGGGGGGTTGATATTAGCAGCCTGGGAAGCTCCATGGGTATTAACCCCTTCCCAGGCTAAAAACATCCACCCCAGGCTGTCTCCTTTCCCTCTGCTTGTTAATAAAATTACAGGGGACCCTACGCCATTTTTTTGACACTTGTCAGCATGATGTCACAGCGCTCTGAGCGCGGTAGCAGATCAGCCTGTGTTTCCTGCGCTTTCACCCAAGTGACAGCGCGGGAAACACCCGAACCCGAGTCCGAACAGTAACACGGACTTCCAGAGGAAGTCCGTGTTCGGGGGCCGTGACCGAACATTAAGTTTTCAGTACGGACCCTGAACTTTACTGTTCAGGTTCACCCAACACTACTAATAGTTAATTTGGTTTAATTATATTGAAGATAATATATTTGTGTATTATTCCAATTTTGTTGAGCTTCAGCATGACTGTTGTGGGCATTGCCCACGTGGACAATGGGTAGAGAGGAATTGCCATTTACTTACATGTTTGAACTGGGTCATACTACTATATAGTCGGTATATTTTAAGATGGCTTCCATTTATGTATTAAAGTTTTTACAAGGGATCTGAAGATTTGAAGATGGGTTTTAGAATTTAGCCTTTATTGAGCATAGTGCGCCCCTTTATCTATTGACGGCAATTGGATAAGTGCACCAAGGAATGTCCTTTCTTCTTATTTCTTATATAGCGATGGGTTGGGGGATGCAACTTGTTATATTCTGTAGGCATTTTCCTGACCTTCGTGTTGAAGACCCGTGAGAATCTGATTCCTCATACAGTTAACGTATTTTGAGTGCCATTTCTATGTCTATGTGACAATTTGAGAAGTATATTAATATACCTGTTTAGTGTGTTACTCTATACATGGATTCCCTTTTTTCATAATGAGTGTTAGCCTTGATCTATGTGCCAAACCTAGTGAATGGGTCCAAGTTTTGTACGCCAATATCCACACTTGTGATAAAACATTGGATAGCACTCGTCCCAGTTATACGCTCGTGTGAGCGAGCCCTAAATTTGATAATATTGTGATTAAGTTAGTGTTGTCATAGAGGGTCCATGTATTGATATATTATAGAAGATCACATGAGTACATGCCAACAAAAGTCTTAGGTTCAAAAATAAAGTTTTGACTACAAAATTCAAAGTAACCAGAATTCTACCACAACTAAGTTTAATTATTCATTAACAGGTTTCCAGCAGACAATTGACTAAAAGAGAGTGATAATTAACAAATAATTCTTCTTACTATTTCATGCTGTCAGCAATGGCACCACATGGAAGAGAAATGTCGAAAGACCTGACAAAGAAACTAATTTCTTTACACAAGAAAGGTGAAGGCTACAAGAAGACCAGCAAAGACTTACTTATGAAACCTAAACAGGAGCATTTTCTGATGAGAAAGGTTGAAGAAAATCTACATGCAAGTTCACTGCAGTTACCTAAAGGCATAGAAAGCAAAAAAGGGGTGACTGTTTCGCGTGACACAATACAATGTACACAGGAGAGGAATGACATACATTGGTATCATCCACGAAGGAAGCCTTTTTTAAAGCCCATACACAAAAAAGCCATTCTACAATTTTCCCGGGACCATGCTGAAAAATATGAAGGTTGAGATTCTACACTCCGAGGGGACACTTCTACACTACTGAGGTTCTACAATCTGATGGGATGAAACCAAGATAAAAATGTTTTTGGAACTGATGGATTCGAAGCTTACTAAATCCAGTGAGCGATTCTTATGCACCAGTGATGGCTCTGTAAAGACTCAGTGTAACCCCCCACAAGGTCAAAAGCATCCTCTACCTCACTTTTGGATCTTGGCTATGTGATTTTTAGGATGGAATAAAAGCTATGTTTTATCCCTATATATCCTCTCAGGTGCCTTGGAATTTTTGGAATCTTTGATCGATTCAAAACTGTATGGCATCCTAAAGGTGAGGAGTACAAAGAAAAATGCATGGTGCCTACAGTGAAACATTGTGGTGACAGCATCCTTATTTGGGGCTACAAGAGTGCTGCTGTGTCGGGGAGTTACAATTTATTGATGATATCATGAATTTCAAGATGTACTGCTCTATATTGAAAAAGAAGATGCTCCCATCACTCCATGCCCTTGGTAGACGTGCACTTTTCCAATATGACAATGATCCAAATCACACACCTGGCCAGTGTTGCATTTCTGAAGAAGAGGATAAAAGTGATTCATTGGTCAAGTGTCTCCTGATCTGAACATAACTACACACCTATGGTAATTTCTGAAGAGACAAGTTGCCATCACTCTACATCCAGCATCCATGCTCTAAAAGAGGTCATTCTTGAAGAATGGAAAAACTGAGATGTTGCAATTTGTCACCAACTTGGTCAATCTATGCCTAGACGACTTGGTGCTGCCCTTAAAAATCATGGATGTCATACAAAATACTAGATGTAGTAGTTTTTGATTTGGGGTGTATTCATTATTGCATCAACTATTTTGAGTAAAACTGAAGATTTTGCAATGAAAGTCATATTTATTAACCTTACGTTCATGTTATGGGTTAAAAAAATGTCCTATGAACTTAGTGTTGTCAAAATGTTGGGTTGAGTGAGATATTGATTAAAATATTACTTTTCAAAAGGGTGTATTCATTTATGCTGAGCATAAATTCACGTACAATTCATTTCTCGCCACAGAACATGTGCTTTAAATTTTTCTCTGTAATTTTTACTGTTGTATATTGTGATCTCTGCTGTCTATAATATGATTACTGAATTTAATGCCTACATAAAAGGGTGCCAGTAAATGTTTATGTCTCCTTAAAAAAGACCGCAAAAGTTAAAACGTAGCTGTCTTATTTATATGGGGAAATGAAGAACTTTTTTTTTTTTGCTACTTCCTGGTGAACGTTGTACTCCGTTGGTGTTAGAGAGTACGAGATCTGTCACACTCTTTAGATGCAGAAATCGCTATTGAGCTTGGCATGTAAGGAGTTGATTGAGTGCTGCTAACAATGGAAGCTTTCAATTCCCTTAACTACATGGGCAATTGAACGCTTTAAGGCAGCACCATCCAAGGGCAATCAATTCTGGCTTTTCCAATCTTGGTACATCTATTAGGAAGTGAAACAGCAGTGAGATTATGGCATGAGGTTAAAAAATAAGAGAAAAACATCGGTAGCCACATTTTTACAGACTTTTATCATACTATGCTGTAATACAGGTGTACTCGAATTTCCTTCGCCCCATCCAACGTCTGCATTTTGTGATATTTCTTGTAGTCTTATGCCAGAAAACTAGCTAAAACTGCTTGATCAATGGCGCTTGTATGTCTCCTCTTCCCCCGACACTAATGGGCTGCTAAAGTTTTAAAATGGTAAACTAATAAAATATTTATGGTTACAACTGCAAGTGGTCTTCTTGATGATGCAATCACCAGTTTATTGCGTTATTTCTTTACATGTCAATGGACTGTATATTTTTTTTAAATAACATTACTGCTTTCATTTTTGATCACTACACCAACAGGCAAAATTTTATATCTTGTAGTAACAACCAAGATACAGTATATAGTCAAGTAGACACCATTATTGTGGGGGCTGATCTTTGCACTGCCTGTTTTTTATTTCGAATACAATGGCAGGTGTTTGTATCATTCAATGAAATCTACACATAAAGGTCCTGATTCATCACAGCGATTATATCTCTCTGAAAAGTTGAAAAAAAAATTGTGCAATGCAGAGTTTTTGCACCAGTTCCGTCCAACTCTGTCAAAATGTGCAGAGCTGATGTGGGACGGGGGTGTGACACCATACTGATCTAATTCCTGATTAGCTTTGACCTACCTTATGCCAAAATTTTACTCTAGTCTCTGACTGGAGTAAGATTTGTGACAAGGTGCACAGAGGCGCACGCCACTTGTGAGATGCTCCTTATTCATTAAGAGATGTGCGCCTCTTAATGAATCATGAGTGGCTGACTCCAACAAGATTGGCGAGAACATTGCCGGTCTTGATGAATCGGGGCCTTAGTGTATTTTCTTCCTGGTCTCATATCACAGTGGAAAAACAACAGTCACAGACCCCCTATTTGGGAAGGATTAATTAATGGTTTTATACATTCTATCCCTTCAATATCCTTAGTATCAGTTAGCTTTCTGCCGAGAGACATCAATGGGGCTAGGAGGGCAGTATAAGGGCAGGTGCAGACGAGTGTATATTTGTTCAGAGTGCAAACCGACAAAACATCGGATCGCACTTGGTTCAACGTTAGTCTATGGGGCCTTGCACATGTCCGTTTTTATCCTTGGACAGAGTCTGTCAGAGGAAAAAATTGCAGTATGTCGAGTTAGATTCACACTTGGCCATGCAAGTCAATAAGTCTGCGGAAAACATCAGACCACACTGGAATGACATTTGAGTGCAATCCAATTTCCACTGATTGACAGAATTTTTCTTCTCCTTGTTCTCCTCATCTGAGAGAATCGGATCACACTGTGATCAAACTCTGATCAAACTCAGATTTTGATCAGAGTGTAATTTGCATAATCAACCCGATTCTTTCAAAGGAGAGAATGTATGGTCGTCTGCATCTGCCCTAAAAGTTATGGGTTAGTCAAAGACGGGTGGAGACCAATTAAAACTGCAGAATGGAAAGTTTACTCTTGTCTTTATCCGGAGCTAGGCAGGGAGGGATTTCCCAAGATATGGATGCTGAGCATAATATAAGTTTATTGTTATTGTCTTTTATGATTCTGTATGTTTTTTTATTGTCTTGTATATATCTCTTGCTATACTCTATATAGGGCCACCTTTGCTATGAGGCAAGACCAGCATCTCGTATCTGGGAACGGTCTGAGCTATCTCTCAGGGGGGCAGTAAAATGCCTCTCCATGAAATCCTGCACCTAAAATCCGAGCCTCATAGCAGTTTGGAGCGCGTGGAGCGGGCTCACCAGTTGAGCCAGCTCCACACAGAGTGGATGTCGGCTAATAGTTACATAATCGGCAGCTGTCTCTAACAGTAGTGGATGGAATTGAGTTGCAAAGGTTGCTGATAACCCTTTAGGCATTTAAATAGAGCGAGGTTCCGATGGGCTGCCATCTTGCCTCACCTGTGAAGCTCAACCACTGGCTTAGCTTCATAGGAGATCGTGATTTCCCCTACATACTGCAATACTATTGTTTTGAAGTGCATAGTATAAGTGATCCCCTTTAAGGGGACTAATAAATAAAGTAAAAAATAAAAATAACATTTTTAAAAATCTAACAAAAATGTACAATTTCAAATGACCCCCATTCTACCATATTAGAAATAAAGAAATTAAAAAATAGACATATTTGGTATCACCGCATCTGAAAAAAATCAGGTCTATCAAAATAATAAGCAGATACCATGTTTGTTGACAAAACATCCAAATAATTTAATGTTCATG
Organism: Phyllobates terribilis; assembly: GCF_046119375.1. Lineage (NCBI taxonomy): Eukaryota > Metazoa > Chordata > Amphibia > Anura > Dendrobatidae > Phyllobates > Phyllobates terribilis. The sequence goes on along the minus strand of NW_027362769.1, from coordinate 208,028,521 downwards.
AAATGTTCATGGATGTAGCTCTAGTATACCCAATGTCTCCAGTAGAGAAAAGCAACAGCTGTTTATCTCTTCCATCCTTTGCCAATAATATTTCATACAATTGGCTGAATCACCAGATTTCTTCTATTACTTCTACACTGTACATGTGCTCTCTCCAAGACATTGGTGCACTGACAAGTATATTAAGTGTTAAATGAGTAAACTAAAAAATATTTATGGCTACACCAAGAAACGTTTCTCCTGTTGATGTCATTTTTTTTCCTCTAAAATATCAATTGAGCCTCAAACTTTGCAGTTTCACAAAGTGTAGGTGAAAATGAAAACCAGATTTTTTTATGCAACTTGTGCCATAAGCAGCAATATCTCATAAGTGGTTGAAATCTACTGTGTGAGTACATGGCAGTGCTCCGAAGGGAAGGAGCACTATTTGACTTTTGGAAAGCAAATTTTGCTGAAATAGATCGTGGATATCAAGTCGCATTTTCAGAGCCCCAAATGTGCCAGAACAACAGTAAACCACCAAGAGTAACCCAATTTTGGAAATGTCAGTCCTCAATTAATTCAGACAGTGGTGCACTGAGCATTTTGATTCCACTGGTACTTTATATAATTTTGTAGCAATATGATGTGAAATCAAAAATGTATGACTTTTTCACCTAAATGTTACTTTAACCCCTAATCAGGGGCGGAAATATCATTGGTGAAACCTGTGCGGCCCCACAGGGGCCCAAGAGGTAACAGGGGCCCATTTCTACCTCCAAAGCAGGTGCAATTTTGCATTTTAGGAGCACTTGGGCTGCAAAGGGTTCATATGTTGTTCTTGCACAGGGGCCTTTTTCTGTCTGTATCCGCCAGTGCCTCTAATATTTCATTTTTAGAATTTGTAAAGCCATTTCTCCAAAGTGTGCCATAACCCATTTATTGTCGAAAACTACTGATTGATTACACAGTGGAGCTCGGAGGCTAAAGATCACTATTAGACTTTTAGAGCATCATTTTAATTGATTTTGCATAGATTTTGGGCACCATGTCACAGTGACAGAGCACTGGAGGTGTCAAAACAGCAGACATCCCCAACAAGTAACCCCATTTTGTAATCTATATCCCTCAAAAGATTCATCTAGAGATATATTGAGCATTTTTACCTTTTAGCCTTTTAGCTTTGGCACAGATTTTCAGATTCCCTATGGTGCCAGAACAGCAAAAATGTCCCAAAACTGATCCCAATTAAATTCAGGGAGCTCATCTATTGTTGTAAGGACTATTTTGTCCACACTAACATTTTTCCAGAAATCATTGTGCAATGGATATTTCAGAGTGAAAACTGCAAATATGCCATTTGAATGCCCAACACATAGTGCCACTCATCCCATAAATTGTTAAGTGAGTCATCCGAGGTTTATGAGATTGGGGGGAGTCGACACCATCACCAATCAGCTACAAACTGCTCTGGTAGTGGACAGAACTAAGCGATATATTGGAGAAACATAGCAGTACCATACTGTATATTCACTTCAAAGTGAGATAAAGCACATTATACAACAGCAACCACACAAAATGGGGCTCAGAAGAAAGAGCATTAGGCCACGTGCACACATTTGAGTATTTGAAGAGTTTTTTACCTCAGTATTTGTAAGCCAAAACCTTCAGCGAGTAAAAGATACAGAAGTGGTGACATGTTTCTATTATACTTTTCCTCTGATTGTTCCACTCCAGGTTTTGGCTTACAAATAGTGAGGTAAAACACTGACCAAATACTGAACGTGTGAACGTGGCCTCAGGAGAATGGATTTTACTCGATTAATTTTTCGGAGCCTTGTCACTTTTGCAGCATCTTTGCACTAATAGTAAAATGAAAAACCTCTAATTTCCCATTGCCTTATGATACATCATAGTAGGGAATTTTGCAGAAATAGTTGAAGTTCTTATTGGTGACATTTGGGGCTATATAACATTTTTTGGGAGCCAGATTGAGCAAATAAAATACAATTTATGACTTTATTCTTCGGGTCAGTAAGATTACAGAAACATCAGGGTCATGTAGTTATTATTATAATATTCTGCTATTTTTGCCGAAAATGTATTTGTTTTTGCACCACCATATTCTGGGAGCGATAACTTTTTTTTTTTTTTTTTTAGCAACAGAGCCATATAAGAGCTTGCTTTTTATGGGACAAAATGATGTAATCCTTTTGTTTTTACATAAAAGCAGCATTTTAAGTGGTGGCAAAACATTTTTACATTACTCTTTTTGTACTTATTTTCCTTTTACATTTTTAAAAATTTTATTGGACTTTTTGTTATTTTTTTTTACTTAGTTTCACTATGGGATTGAACTTAAAGTTGTCTGTTTTGTACTGACTTGCCTGTAATATGGTGTGTGCATATGTTAAGCATTTGTTGTAGACATTTATGCATGAAAAACATGTCTGTCGACCGAAAAATTAAGCATAAAAAATTAGTTTTTAATAACCATGATTTTGCTTCATTTTTACTTTCATTTTTTATACGTTTTTTAATGTGTATTTCCCATTCATTAGAATAGTTGAAACATGCTGCAAAATGCTCAAAGAAGTGACATGCTGCAAATTTGAAACTGCTTCAAATCTGCAAAGGAAAAATGAGCAACAAGTCATTAAATTTTTGGTGAGTTTTTTACCTCAGTATTTATAAGCCAAAACCAGGAGTAGAACAGTCAGAGGAAAAGTAGAATAGAAATGTGAGGTCACCACTTCTGCATTTTTCACCCACCCTTGGTTTTGGCTTACAAATACTGAGGTAAAAAACTCATCAAATACTCAATGTGTGAACGTGGCCTAAAATGCTGCTTTTTGCAGAAAAAACGAACTGGAAAAAAAGGCAAAAAGGCATCATGTGAACATACCTTTACACTGACAGTGAGTGTATGAGTAACTTCTTACAGCCATGTCAATCATACAACCATAACTGGAAGACTACTAGGTCCTCTCTAGCTCTCTCCTAAAGAGTGTAAGCTCTTATGGTGAGTGAGGTTCTCTCTCTGTTTATCCTTTCCCCAATGGGTATATTCCAAGCAATTACTAGCTTTCCAGTATTGAGATTCACACAATTTATTCACCGTAAATCAATTTTTTTAGGAAAATTTGGAGAAGTTGTCAAATTCGAATTTCATAACATTCGTTGATCTCTCAATCTGGTAAAAAATGAGTTCTGAGATTTTAAAAAGGTTTGATTTTGTGAGACTGGAGACGAGTGGGTTAAAATCTGCACTGCCGGTAGTCCAGTGATGCTCTTGGTTGTGGTTTATCCTGATGAAGAAGTGTGTCACTTCGAAATGCGCCGTTGACCAATAAGCTGCATTTCTACAGTTCTTGTCTCCTGTCCATCATTGGACTACTGGCAGCGCAGATTTTAACCCACTCGTCTCTAGTCTCACAAGTTCCTCCACATTGTGGATCTCCAGCAGCCTTTATTCTAAGCATATACAGGGGTTGTGACTTCACAACAACCTTAGGTGAGCAAATCTGATTTTTTGTCTCTCTGTTTCCACTTGTGCTTATTGTCTTTCCAGTTTCTCTTGCTTATAAAAAAGGTTTGATGACATATTTATCATTTGGAGACAACTCAGTCGTTATGTCACCATCTTGGATTCTGACTCTGAGGATGTCCAAGAAACCAAAATATCTGTGATACTGATACCATTGACCCTATACAAATGTTCCAATATGGCATATTTTATTTTCTTCACAAAAAGATCCATCCAAGGCCATCTACAGGGCTGGGTGCTGGCTTTGGTGGCTAGAATTTAAGGACAACTGAGCACATGGCCTTTTTAGTTGATCCTAGCTGTCAATAAAGTGCTCGCTGGACTTCCAGTGACAATAGCCTTCTATATCATTGTATGTTCTGACTCTCCACAAAATAGATAGTTTAAACTTGCAGGGAACATCATTGACTATGTGCCAGATAGTTAGTATGTTCAAGCACTGAAATATTGTAAATCCTATTTTTTACCCTGGTCTTTTGAAGAAACCTCTCACATCTCTAATCTGTGGATGCCAAAGTGGAGAACCAATGAATGGCGCTGTCTTTGCCACCGAGTGAGATCAAGGTGCAGAAACTTCAGGATGCTTGTAGGTAAATTTTTTTATTCACACTGATTTAAAAGAAATAAAAATGACATACACAACATGTTTCGGCTGTTTGTAGCCTTCTTCAGGTGTATGGAGAAAATTTATTTGTCCCTTCTATATAGACCTTTCCTAGAGTGAGAGAGGGAGAGGAGGAGTGATTAATTGTAGCGCCGGCGTCCCTGCCCTCTGCTAGGCAGGGACGCTGTTCCCCTCATCCCTCTGCTCTGAGCCCGGCGTCCTCCTCCCGCTCTGCTGGCAGCGCGCGCTCCTTCCCGGCCACTGTGCTTAGGGCGCGCGCGCGCTCCCTCCCTTTTAAAGGGGCCGCGCGCGCCGTCTTAAGTAGAGATGAGCGTTGTTCTACTCGAACTGTTCGCCAATCTCAAATTCGAGCTGTTTTGGGCGGTGTTCGAGCCGTTCGGCGAACACGAACGATTTGAGAAAAATTCGGCTGTTCGAGGTTATGTTCGATAACTGTTCGTGCACTAAAATCATAACTGGATTTTTTCTCAGTAATGATGAAAATTAATGTTAATACGCAGTTTGAGTGTACAGCGGGGTGGGGGGAGGGGCAGGGGATGGATCTCTGCAGGAATAATGAAGATCTCCATTTTTTTTTCTCTTTCCCGCATTTGCAGTGGGGAGGTGCAGTCTGTCAGCCTATCAGCAGCGCACACACGGAGCGAACTGCTGTTTTTCACGCAAGCAAGGGCATGTGTCATTGGCAGTGTATGTCACATGTCCTTGCCCTATAAGACCAAGCCATTTTCCCCGTCGCCACCATTTTCTCACTGCTGCAGCTGCGTGTTAGACGGCACCGCTGTTGCTGTGTGCGCTATACCTTGTTAATTTCAAGCCAATAAACGCACAAATCTACAGATAGCTTGGGAGTAGGGAATAGTTGTGATTGCAGTCCTTTTAAGGACTAGGTTACAGCATTTCCTACGACTTTTATCAGGCAGGTCTGTGCTCTTAAATAGATAGATTGTGGGAGTAAAGACTAATTGTAATTGCAGTCCTTTTCAGGACTAGGTTACATCAGTTCCTATCAGTTTTTGCCAGGCAGGTCTGTGCCAGTGCTGTGCAAGTTTTTTTCACAGCATTTGGCTGAATTTAGCAAAGCTAATCCTTTTTGGCCTATTGCAGAGTGTGTTAGTCAGTGGAGTAGCCTATCTGTGTTGCAAGATATACCACCTGTGTATAGAATACCAATTGTTTTACTGCACCTAGTGAAGTAAAATCTTTTGGGCATAGCATCATTCTATTAGTCCATCTATACTGACCTCCATCAGGTTGCAAATTGAATATAATTTTTTTCTGCATCTAGCTCTGAAAAAATATTTGGGCTTCTAGCAGTGTGTGGGACTTGTTCTATTAGTCCATCTATACTGACCTCCATCAGGTTGCAAACTGAATATAATTTTTTTCTGCATCTAGCTCTGAAAAAATATTTGGCCTTCTAGCAGTGTGTGGGACTTTCTCTATTAGTCCATCTATACTGACCTCCATCAGGTTGCAAATTAAAAATAATTTTTATCTGCATCTAGATCTGAAAAAATATTTGGCCTTCTAGCAGTGTGTGGGACTTTCTCTATTAGTCCATCTATACTGACCTCCATCAGGTTGCAAATTAAAAATAATTTTTATCTGCATCTACCTCTGAAAAAATATTTGGGCTTCTAGCTGTGTGTGGTACTTGTTCTATTAGTCCATCTATACTGACCTCCATCAGGTTGCAAACTGAATATAATTTTTTTCTGCATCTAGCTCTGAAAAAATATTTGGCCTTCTAGCAGTGTGTGGGACTTTCTCTATTAGTCCATCTATACTGACCTCCATCAGGTTGCAAACTGAATATATTTTTTTTCTGCATCTACCTCTGAAAAAATATTCGGCTTCTAGCTGTGTGTGGGACTTGTTCTATTAATCCATCTATACAGACCTCCATCAGGTTGCAAACTGAATATATTTTTTTTCTGCATCTACCTCTGAAAAAATATTGGGCTTCTAGCTGTGTGTGGGACTTGTTCTATTAATCCATCTATACAGACCTCCATCAGGTTGCAAACTGAATATAATTTTTTTCTGCATCTAGCTCTGAAAAAATAGTTGGCCTTCCCTTAGGAAAAAGCCGGTATACCGGCGAAACGCGCGTCAGGGAATTTATCTGAGCTGCATGATAGTGTAGGGGGGAATGAGAATCTACCCTAGGAATATGCATAATATGGCAGCATTATAATAAGGGAGAACTGTGTCAGCACCCTTAGCTGTAGCGGATCATATAGAGTATAGCCGCAGTGTTCGGCTGTTTGAGTCGGACACATCAAACACGTGTGCAGCTACGAGACAGCGGACTGCTCAACACTGCAGCGATCAGCTGTTTGTGCTGGGCATGCCGGCACGTGCATGCAGGGAATGAGACAGGGGATAATATACTATTCCTCACTCGGGCGATCAATTGTACAGCTGGACAGGCTGAATCACAGTGTGATCGTTAACCTCTGACATGTGAGGAGCCGCTCGGTGCAGCGGACGGCCCCTCAGTGTAACAGAGGAGACGATCGCTTGTCAGTGTGATCTCCTCCTGCTAATGATTTTGAACAGTGCCGGCTCATTTATAGCAGCCTAAATACACGTACTGTGCAATTGTGTGATTGAACAGAAGGCGAGTGCTGATTTCTGACATCTCCCATTGTCAATATTTAAAACAACTGGATTTAAGCGAGCTTATACATATATATATATATGTCTGTCAGGTGGTGAATAGTTATGCCCTATGGCAGATTGATACATGTACATTTTGCTATTATAGCAACTATATGTGTCTTTAGTTGTTCCACCTGACATTCATATTCAGGCTATTCCAATATATGGGGTTAACATATATATATATAACCTCGGTCCTACATTAGAGGGACTTGACTGAGGTGTCCCATAATTTGCCCTACACTACATCCAGCCAGATCTATTAGTGGGTACCACTTTTTCAACTAGTAAGTGGTTACCTTATATGCATCTATAGATGCATGAGTAATTTCACATTTATAGGATTTTAACTAATCAATAAAGTTTATGTATTTTAATTTTCTTATATCCACACTTTTCCAACTTTCCCCTTTCCTTATCTCATATGACTACTTTGGTGGTGTACACCTGTGGATATAGATCTGATGAGAATAGACTATTCTTTTGATAGGTGTTAAAGCAACAGTAACATCTGCAGAAGAAAGACCATCTTCCAGCCAAACTAAAATGTCTACTTCTTTTAGCGGACAATGTGATAAGATCCCTTTCTTACGGCCACGCCAATCGCTACAAATTCCAGATGAGGCACAAAAACAGCAGGTGCTTCAACGGATATCAAGTGCTCCTTTAAGTGGGCTCTCCTCCACATCAACTTCAACATCACAAATACTCCAGTCCTCAAAGGTGTCACCCCAATCGCACTTGCTTCCTCACAGCTCCCAAATCTCCAGCTGCCCGTCTGAGTATGAGGTAGAACAGATGGTTGAGTCTGCAGAGCTGTTTACTCATACTATAGCCTGGGAATCAGAGATCGACTCCAGCGCTTCCGTGAATCCAGACGAGGAAATGATCTGCACTGATGCCCAGAATCTTTATGAGTCGGATCCAGGACCAGACGCAGAAGGTTCTGACCATAATGTAGACCCTCATTCCCAAACTGTAACTCCTGTTGGTGGAGACAATGAGGAAGACGATGATGAGACTCAAATACCTGATTGGAGCGACAACTTTAGTTTTTTGTCAGGGCAGGAACAGGTTGGCTCTGAGGACGACGGGTGTGATAACGCACAGGGTGATGATGATGAGGTTGGAGATCCCACTTACTGTCAACCCACAGTCAGCCAAGAGATGAGGTCAGCAGAGGAGGTGGAGGAAGATGCTAGTGACGACGAGGTCAGGTTGCGCCTTCCTGGACAGAGACGTAGTACTGGAAGCACGTCAACAACTGCATCCTCAAACACAACTCTGCCTCTCACCACAAGTCGTGGTGGCTCTTCAGGTCGCATGGGTGCTAAGCGTTGCATAGCCTGGGCATTTTTTCAGATCGATAAAGATGACCCAACTCGTGTTATCTGTAACATTTGTCAGCAAAAGCTAAGTAGAGGCCAAAAAATACATAGTTTGAGTACTTCATGCATGAACCGGCACATGGACATGAAGCATAAGTTGCAGTGGGAAGCTCAGTGTGCTACAATGCGGCCTAGCCGGCCGGGCCAACCACCGTCTGCCATATCTTGTGCATCCGCGGCCTCTTCATCCTCTGTGACTGGGGGGACAGCAGTCACACCTGTTTTGGGGCGCAGACCTGCCCCCTCTTTACCCGCAACAGCCAGCGTGATTGGCAGGTCATCATTTTCTTTGGAGGTGGTAACACCAGCTGGTGTTGAGCGCTGTCCGACATCGATAGCACCACCTTTGGATCAAGGCAACCTAACATGTCCGCCTGCATCTTCCTCACAGACCGGCAGTTTGCCGGGGACACCCTTATCAACCCCGTCTAAGCACAATAGCCAGCCCTCGGTCCCTCAGATGTGAACAAGTAAAAGACCATTTCCTCCTAGCCATGAGAAAGCTAAGAGGTTGAATTTCACCATCTGCAAGCTCTTGGCTACAGAAATGCTGCCTTTCCGCCTGGTGGACACAGAGGATTTTCGAGACCTTATGTCCGTCGCAGTGCCCCAGTACCAGATGCCCAGTCGGCACTACTTCTCAAAGAAAGGTGTGCCTGCGCTCCACCAGCATGTCGCACACAACATCACCGCTTCTTTGAGAAACTCTGTGTGTGACAGGGTGCATTTCACCACAGACACTTGGACGAGTAGGCATGGACAGGGGCGTTACATGTCGCTGACTGGGCACTGGGTAACTATGGTGACAGCAGGACAAGGGGCTGCTGTCCAAGTCTTGCCGTCCCCACGAGTTGTGCGTCAATCCTCTTTATGTCAAAGTTCCTCCACTGCTTCTGCCTCCTCAACCTCCTCTCGGTCTTCCACCTGCACCCCAAGCCTGTCTGGTCATGCCACAAGCTTTCTAACTGCGCAGAAGGGATCCTGCACACCTCCTTACTATGCTGGCAGTAGGGCTCAACGTCATCAGGCGGTTTTTACTTTGAAATGTCTGGGAAATGTGAGTCACACAGCTGAGGAGTTGTGGTCAGCTCTGGAGAACCAATTTCATGAATGGTTGTCTCCACTGGACCTGAAACCAGGGAAGGCCGTGTGCGACAATGCTGCAAAAATGGGTGCGGCCCTTCGCCGGGGCAATGTCACACACGTGCCTTGTATGGCTCACGTGTTGAACCTGGTTGTCCAGCAATTTTTAGCCCACTATCCCAGACTAGATGGCCTTCTGCAGAGGGCACGGTCGCTGTGTGCTCACTTCCGCCGTTCGCATCCCGCAGCTCAGCGACTTACATCTCTACAGAAGTCGTTGGGCCTGCCACTTCACCGGCTAAAATGCGATGTGCCTACCCGGTGGAATTCAACTCTGCACATGTTGCAGCGACTGTGGCAGCACCGACAAGCCTTGGTGCAATACGTTCTGACGTATAGCCTGGGCCAACGAGATCCAGAGGTGGGGCAAATCACGCTGGAGGAGTGGTCTCAGATCAGGGAGCTATGCACCCTTCTGCACAGTTTTGAAATGGCGACGAAGATGTTTAGTGCTGACGATGCCATTATCAGCATGACTATTCCGGTGATTTACATGCTGGAGCACATGTTAAACAGAATTCGGAGTCAGGTGGTGGCACAAGAGGAGGTGGAGGAAGTAGAGGAGGAGGAGTTGTATGCGGAAGGGCTAACATCTGCAAGGTCCAGACGGTCGGCAGCACCAAGGCGGCAGGCATGTGAGGGTGGGGGAGATGGTTTTACCAGGGCGCATGGTAGCAGCCAAACTAGTGAGGAAAGTGCAGGAGCCCAGGAAGAAGTGGAGGACGAACTGATGGAAGACTCATCAGATGAGGTAGACCTTGATCACATTTCTGTTGTGCGAGGTTGGGGGGAGAGGACAGAGGAAGGAAGCATGATTGTTACCTCGCCACCAACACAACAGGGACTTGGTGCTCCTGGATGCGCAACACACATGAGTGCCTTCTTGCTGCACTACCTGCAACATGACCCTCGAATTGTGAGAATTAGAAATAATCCTGACTACTGGGTTGCCACACTGTTAGATCCCCGGTACAAAAGTAAATTTGCCGAAATTATTCCTGCCATAGAAAGGGATGCACGCATGCAGGAGTATCAGCAGAGACTGTTGCAGAATCTTACATGTGCTTTTCCACAAAACACCAGTGGTGCACGTAGTGAATCTCACAGTTCCAACTTGCCAACCGTGGGACCGTCAAGTGTTCAGCACTCAAACCGTAACAGAACCACAGTATCTGCTGGTAACATCAATTTTGCGGAATCATTTCACCACTTTTTTAGCCCATCCTTTGCAAGGCCACAGGAGACAAGAAGTCTGACACATAGTCAACGCCTAGAGACGATGGTACAGGAGTATCTCCAAGTAAACATTGAAGCCATGACTGTGTCACTGGACCCTTGCTCTTTTTGGGCTTCCAATCTGGATAAATGGCCGGAGCTAGCCACTTACGCCTTGGAGATCTTGTCATGCCACGCAGCCAGCGTTCTGTCTGAATGTGTGTTCAGCGCTGCTGGTGGTGTGCTGACAGATAAGCGCACGCGGCTCTCCACTGATAATGTAGACAGACTCACGTTCATAAAGATGAACAAATCATGGATCCGAAACGACTTTTCTACCCCTGTGTCATCCTGGGGAGAGTAAAAGCTTGATGATTGGTTAAAATCACCCTACCAACCGTTTTAAGCTTTCAAATTACTAATCATGTTTATCTGTATCTTGGCTGGAAAATAATTTGGGCTTTGTAGCAGTGTGCAGCACTGATTCTATTAGGCCATCTATAATAAGCTCCACCAGATTTAAAATTACTAATCATGTTTATCTGTATCTTGGCTTGAAAATAATTTGGGCTTTGTAGCAGTGTGCAGCACTGATCCTATTAGGCCATCTATACTAAGCTCCACCAGATTTAAAATTAGTTATAATTTTTAGCTGCATCTAGCCCGGAAAATAATTTTGGGGCTCCGAGATGCGCAAGACACATAAGTGCCTTCTTGCTGCACTACCTGCAACATGACCCTCATATTGTCAGAATTCGAAGTAATCATGACTACTGGGTTGCCACACTCTTAGATCCCCCAAACTTTTCGATCAACCTTTTCATTTTAATAAAGACCAAAAAAATGGTCATTTTTGAAATTATAAGCATTAGCAGGTTATTAGAAACTGAAATCAAACAGTTTTCAACTCAAAACTTTATTCTAGGTGATGTTACATTTTCACATAGGACCCCTTGTTCGAAAGGAGCTTCTGAACTCTCTCGTCCATTGAATTTGTCAGGTTTTGGATGGTTTCTGCTTCAATTGTTTTGCATGAGGACAGAATACCCTCCCAGAGGTGTTGCTTAGATGTGAGCTGCCTCCCGCCATCATAGACACTCCTTTTGATGATGCTCCAGAGGTTCTGAATGGGGTAGAGGTCAGGGGAGCATGGGGGTCACACCATAAGTTTGTCCCCTTTTATGCCCATATCAGCCAGAGATGCAGATGTTTTATGTGCAGCATGAGATGGTGCATTATCATGCAAAAAAATGATCTTGCTGTGAAATACACGGTTCTTCTTCTTGAACCATGGCAGGAAGTGCTGTTTGAGAAAATCCACATACATTATGGAGTTCATCTTTAGCGCCTTCAGGGATACTAAAGGGGCCGACAATCTCTCTCCCCATGATTCCAGCCCAAAACATTACTCCACCTCCTCCTTGTTGGCGCTGTAGCCGTGTTTGCGTGGGGTATCCATCAACCAGCCATCCTCCACTCCATCCATCTGGACCATCGAGCGCTGCACGGCACTCATCCGTGAACAAAACAGTTTTGAAATCAGTCTTCATGTAATGTTTAGCCCACTGGAGCTGTTTCTGCTTGTGTGAAGTGGATAGAGGAGGTCGACAGGATGGCGTATGCACAGCTGCAAACCTCTGAAGGACCCTGCATCTTGTTGTTCGGGGGACGTTGGAGGCACCAGCAGCTTCAAAAACTTGTCTGCTGCTATGACAAGGCTTTTTTGCCGCTGCTCTTTTAACCTGACGTAATTGCCTGTAGGAAAGAGTCCTCAATTTGCCCTTATCAGCACGCACACGTGTGTACTGTGAATCAGCTACATACTTCTTGATTGCCAAGACACTTCATCCTGATCATCGCACAATGTTGATTGTAGTCATGCCTTGACCTAAACACTCCACAATTTGTTGCTTCTCAGCAGCCGACACATCCTTTTTCTTTCCCATTTTGGAAGAAAATGTAGGCTGCTTAATAATGTGAGACAGCCTTCTTAAGTAGTCTTGCCTTTCATTGGACACACCTGCCAAACTAATTAGCACAGGTGTCTGCAATTGCTTACAGTGATATAAAGAGCCCTGACACACATCACCATCAATGAGTTTAACTGACAAACAAAAAAATTCTTCCCTTATCACTCCTAAACACTTTTTGCATAATAATTTGGAACACAGTGTACATGTGCTTTTCCACAAAACACCAGTGGTTCACGTAGTGAATCTTACAGTTCTAACTTGCCAACCGTGGTCTGTATAGAGTTGTTCAATAAAGGGCCCAAAATTAAGATAACATAGATGGGAGAGGTCTCTATGAATAGGAATTCCTAAGTAGTGTTGAGCCACCCCCGTAGTGTTCGAGTTCGGTTCGGTTCGTCGAACACCCGTGTGTTCGCCGAACTGTTCGTCGAACTGTTCGTCGAACACCTTCGAACACCGTTAAAACCAATGGCAGGCAAACAAAAACACATAGAAACACGTAGAAAACACCTTCAAAGGTGTCCAAAAGCTGACAAACTGCTCAGAAGACATAACTAACACATGGAAAAGTGACAAGTACATATAGTCATGCGAAAATAAAAGAGGTGGAGGAGTAAAAGGAGGGGGAGACACAGATATAGGCATGTCATGCCCTTCTAAAATCCAAAAAGTGAGAAGCCGACACGGCCAGTCCGCTCCTGCCCGTGCCACCTCCGTGTCGCCGGGTTTGTGCCAGAGCCGCGGTGAACCCTGACGGCCACCCCCCCTCTCCCAATACTGGTGCCTGTCCGCTGGTGGGTCGAGCGAGCCCCCCTGTGGTGGAGGCAGTTCTAAGCTTTTTAATTTAAATTGTCTCTCTAATTTGAATGAATACACTTTAAATCCATTTACAAGGATCTATTGGAGGGCAAGTCTCATGCCAGCAGCCGCGGTAATTCCAGCTCCAGTAGCGTCCACTAAAGCTGCTGCAGTTAAAAAGCTTTTATAAGGATCGAGCTCGGCTGTCCACAGCAAGGCATCCTACTGCCAGTCCCAGCCCCTATGCCTTGGGGTGCCTCCTGATGCTCTTCACTAAGTATCCCATGGTCCCGAAGCATTTCCTTTGAAAAAATTAAGTGTCTAAACTACAGGTGGTGCAGCTTGCTTAACAGCCGGGATAATCCGCTCACTAGCAGACACTGCTACTAGGCACAAAGTATTTCCTGGGCTAGATGCAGTTAAAAATTTGTAATTAGATACTCTCGTTGGATGCTGAGAAAGCATTCCATAGAGTCTCCTGGCACGCCATATATGATTCTCTTAAAAAGCTTGGGGTAGGGGTCTAGGGGACCCTTTTATAGCCAAAATCACGGCCCTGTATCGCAATACGTCACCTAGGCTGAAGATAAATGGAACTGTAGCACCCTGAGGGCTCGGTTGCTACAGACGTATTGCACCTCACCCAGAGGTGTGATATCTCACTCTCAGGTAAGGATGGAGTGTGGATCAGGACCCGACACCTGCATGCATTACACCACATTGCCGTGGGGCAGGGCGACCAATATGCCCCTGAGATGGGCACGACAGTCCCTGTCCCTGGCTGGAATGGGGGGAGGGAACACTGAGGAAGGGGAACCCTGTAGTGCAGGAGCAGGGAGGAAGCAGTTCCTGGGTGCATTGAGAAGGGAGTATAAAAGGTGGGCACCATCTTAGTTCAGTGCAGAGAAGTCTGAGCAGAAGTGGCAGGGAGCAGGGGCTCTGCATGAGCTCTGCTCCGGAGGCGGGCCTAGTAACAGAGGCCCAGGCCTGGAAGAGGGAGAAGGAAGGAAGAGGAGCGGAGAAGGCTCCAGGAACGAGGAATGAAGGGATCCCAGGGGTGCGGACGGGTGAGTCGCCACCGCACGCCCGAATCCACCTGCGTGGAGGGGTCAGGCCAAAGGGGGAGACCGGTCCCCGAACTAGTGGAGGCAGGAAACGACCCTCAGCTAGAAACCGGAGGCTCTGACATTTTATGTGGCGCAGCCCCTCGCTACACCCGCTAGGAAGGCACCACATAGGGTCAGGGAAACTGGCGCCAAGTTTACCAAGAGGAGGCCCGAGGCAGCCGGACAGAAGTGTTGGTAAGAAAGGCCAGACAAAGGACACACAAAGGGGATCCTGTGAAGTGCTCCAAAGTTATCTGGGAGTTGTCTGAGCCCCTCACCTGGTGAGCACAGTACGACGTGGGCAGCCGTTACCTGCAGACGTGGTCTGGATAATAAGAACTGTGAGTAAAGGCCCTGAACTGCATCACTGACTTCGTGTTGTTACTGCTGCTGCCCTGCACCATCACCCCCATCCTCCGCATACACTGCCCTGAGGCTATACTCCTCCCGTGGGGAGTTATGCTACGCTCTGCTGCACCCACAACACCAGCCTCAGTGGTCTGCCCTGTAGCGGCGGTTCACTCTGACCGCAATCCACGGGTGGCGTAGTCGGACATTTAAACATGAAAACCACATAAATAGTTCCGCCACTGATTTGACCGCCCTGAGCCACGGAACTGGGTCGCCGCCACGAAGACTACAACCACCAGCATCCACCAAAAAGGGTCCGGCTCCGGGTG
Source organism: Phyllobates terribilis (assembly GCF_046119375.1). NCBI lineage: Eukaryota > Metazoa > Chordata > Amphibia > Anura > Dendrobatidae > Phyllobates > Phyllobates terribilis. The sequence goes on along the minus strand of NW_027362769.1, from coordinate 208,013,403 downwards.
TCCCAAGGCCCAGGGGGTGCATCAGAACATTTTCATCACCTTTCACAATCACCAATGGGACAAGGCAGTGATGTCCTCTGTCCCCTCTCTTATACATCCTAGTGACGGAGCACCTGCTCTCATCAATTCGCCATAACCCCAATATTAGGTGGATTGAGGTGGGAGGCACCGAGTACAAGTGCTCTCTATTTGCTGATGATGTCCTAGTATATATCACTCAATCACATATATCCATCCATGCTGTTATGGCTGAAATAGATCACTTTGTTACATGGTAAAATTTTAAAATCAATGCAGCGAAGTCTGAGGCCCTCGATGTCTCCCTCCCCAAATCCATATAGGATTCCATCCAGTCCAACTTTCCCTTTGCCTGGCCCTCACAGGGTATCAAATACTTAGGAATTCCTATTCATAGAGACCTCTCCCATCTATGTTATCTTAATTTTGGGCCCTTTATTGAACAACTCCATACAGACCACGGTTGGCAAGTTAGAACTGTAAGATTCACTACGTGAACCACTGGTGTTTTGTGGAAAAGCACATGTACACTGCGTTCCAAATTATTATACAAAAAGTGTTTAGGAGTGATAAGGGAAGAATTTGTTTGTTTGTCAATTAAACTCATTGATGGTGATGTGTGTCAGGGCTCTTTATATCACTGTAAGCAATTGCAGACACCTGTGCTAATTAGTTTGGCAGGTGTGTCCAATGAAAGGCAAGACTACTTAAGAAGGCTCTCTCACATTATTAAGCAGCCTACATTTTCTGCCAAAATGGGAAAGAAAAAGGATGTGTCGGCTGCTGAGAAGCAACAAATTGTGGAGTGTTTAGGTCAAGGCATGACTACAATCAACATTGTGCGATGATCAGGATGAAGTGTCTTGGCAATCAAGAAGTATGTAGCTGATTCACAGTACACACGTGTGCGTGCTGATAAGGGCAAATTGAGGACTCTTTCCTACAGGCAATTACGTCAGGTTGAAAGAGCAGCGGCAAAAAAGCCTTGTCATAGCAGCAGACAAGTTTTTGAAGCTGCTTGTGCCTCCAACGTCCCCCGAACAACAAGATGCAGGGTCCTTCAGAGGTTTGCAGCTGTGCATGCGCCATCCTGTCGACCTCCTCTATCCACTTCACACAAGCAGAAACGGCTCCAGTGGGCCAAACATTACATGAAGACTGATTTCAAAACTGTTTTGTTCACGGATGAGTGCCGTGCAGCGCTCGATGGTCCAGATGGATGGAGTGGAGGATGGCTGGTTGATGGACACCCCACGCAAACACGGCTACAGCGCCAACAAGGAGGAGGTGGAGTAATGTTTTGGGCTGGAATCATGGGGAGAGAGATTGTCGGCCCCTTTAGGATCCCTGAAGGCGCTAAAGATGAACTCCATAATGTATGTGGATTTTCTCAAACAGCACTTCCTGCCATGGTTCAAGAAGAAGAACCGTGTATTTCACAGCAAGATCATTTTTCTGCATGATAATGCACCATCTCATGCTGCACATAAAACATCTGCATCTCTGGCTGATATGGGCATAAAAGGGGACAAACTTATGGTGTGACCCCCATGCTCCCCTGACCTCTACCCCATTCAGAACCTTTGGAGCATCATTAAAAGGAGTGTCTATGATGGCGGGAAGCAGTTCACATCTAAGCAACAGCTCTGGGAGGGTATTCTGTCCTCATGCAAAACAATTGAAGCAGAAACCATCCAAAACCTGACAAATTCAATGGACGAGAGAGTTCAGAAGCTCCTTTCGAACAAGGGGTCCTATGTGAAAATGTAACATCACCTAGAATAAAGTTTTGAGTTGAAAACTGTTTGATTTCAGTTTCTAACAACCTGCTAATGCTTATAATTTCAAAAATGACCATTTTTTTGGTCTTTATTAAAATGAAAAGGTTGATCGAAAAGTTTGGGGGATCTAAGAGTGTGGCAACCCAGTAGTCATGATTACTTCGAATTCTGACAATATGAGGGTCATGCTGCAGGTAGTGCAGCAAGAAGGCACTTATGTGCCTTGCGCATCTCGGAGCCCCAAAATTATTTTCCGGGCTAGATGCAGCTAAAAATTATTTTTAATTTTAAATCTGGTGAAGCTTTAGTATAGATGGCCTAATAGGATCAGTGCTGCACACTGCTACAAAGCCCAAATTATTTTCCAGTCAAGATACAGATAAACATGATTAGTAATTTGAAAGCTTAAAACGGTTGGTAGGGTGATTTTAACCAATCATCAAGCTTTTACTCTCCCCAGGATGACACAGGGGTAGAAAAGTCGTTTCGGATCCATGATTTGTTCATCTTTATGAACGTGAGTCTGTCTACATTATCAGTGGAGAGCCGCGTGCGCTTATCTGTCAGCACACCACCAGCAGCGCTGAACACACGTTCAGACAGAACGCTGGCTGCGGGGCATGACAAGATCTCCAAGGCGTAAGTGGCTAGCTCCGGCCATTTATCCAGATTGGAAGCCCAAAAAGAGCAAGGGTCCAGTGACACAGTCGTGGCTTCAATGTTTACTTGGAGATACTCCTGTACCATCTTCTCTAGGCGTTGACTATGTGTCAGACTTCTTGTCTCCTGTGGCCTTGCAAAGGATGGGCTAAAAAAGTGGTGTAATTATTCCGCAAAATTGATGCTACCAGCAGATACTGTGGTTCTGTTACGGTTTGAGTGCTGAACACTTGACGGTCCCACGGTTGGCAAGTTGGAACTGTGAGATTCACTACGTGCACCACTGGTATTTTGTGGAAAAGCACATGTAAGATTCTGCAACAGTCTCTGCTGATGTTAGCCCTTCCGCATACAACTCCTCCTCCTCTACTTCCTCCACCTCCTCTTGTGCCACCACCTGACTCCGAATTCTGTTTAACATGTGCTCCAGCATGTAAATCACCGGAATAGTCATGCTGATAATGGCATCGTCAGCACTAAACATCTTCGTCGCCATTTCAAAACTGTGCAGAAGGGTGCATAGGTCCCTGATCTGAGACCACTCCTCCAGCGTGATTTGCCCCACCTCTGAATCTCGTTGGCCCAGGCTATACGTCAGAACGTATTGCACCAGGGCTTGTCGGTGCTGCCACAGTCGCTGCAACATGTGCAGAGTTGAATTCCACCGGGTAGGCACATCGCATTTTAGCCGGTGAAGTGGCAGGCCCAACGACTTCTGTAGAGATGTAAGTCGCTGAGCTGCGGGATGCGAACAGCGGAAGTGAGCACACAGCGACCGTGCCCTCTGCAGAAGGCCATCTAGTCTGGGATAGTGGGCTAAAAATTGCTGGACAACCAGGTTCAACACGTGAGCCATACAAGGCACGTGTGTGACATTGCCCCGGCGAAGGGCCGCACCCAGGTTTGCAGCATTGTCGCACACGGCCTTCCCTGGTTTCAGGTCCAGTGGAGACAACCATTCATGAAATTGGTTCTCCAGAGCTGACCACAACTCCTCAGCTGTGTGACTCACATTTCCCAGACATTTCAATGTAAAAACCGCCTGATGACGTTGAGCCCTACTGCCAGCATAGTAAGGAGGTGTGCAGGATCCCTTCTGCGCAGTTAGAAAGCTTGTGGCATGACCAGACAGGCTTTGGGTGCAGGTGGAAGACCGAGAGGAGGTTGAGGAGGCAGAAGCAGTGGAGGAACTTTGACATAAAGAGGATTGACGCACAACTCGTGCGGACGGCAAGACTTGGACAGCAGCCCCTTGTCCTGCTGTCACCATAGTTACGCAGTGCCCAGTCAGCGACATGTAACGCCCCTGTCCATGCCTACTCGTCCAAGTGTCTGTGGTGAAATGCACCCTGTCACACACAGAGTTTCTCAAAGAAGCGGTGATGTTGTGTGCGACATGCTGGTGGAGCGCAGGCACACCTTTCTTTGAGAAGTAGTGCCGACTGGGCATCTGGTACTGGGGCACTGCGACGGACATAAGGTCTCGAAAATCCTCTGTGTCCACCAGGCGGAAAGGCAGCATTTCTGTAGCCAAGAGCTTGCAGATGGTGAAATTCAACCTCTTAGCTTTCTCATGGCTAGGAGGAAATGGTCTTTTACTTGTCCACATCTGAGGGACCGAGGGCTGGCTATTGTGCCTGGACGGGGTTGATAAGGGTGTCCCCGGCAAACTGCCGGTCTGTGAGGAAGATGCAGGCGGACATGTTAGGTTGCCTTGATCCAAAGGTGGTGCTATCGATGTCGGACAGCGCTCAACACCAGCTGGTGTTACCACCTCCAAAGAAAATGATGACCTGCCAATCACGCTGGCTGTTGCTGGTAAAGAGGTGGCAGGTCTGCGCCCCAAAACAGGTGTGACTGTTGTCCCCCCAGTCACAGAGGATGAAGAGGCCGCGGATGCACAAGATATGGCAGACGGTGATTGGCCCGGCCGGCTAGACCGCATTGTAGCACACTGAGCTTCCCACTGCAACTTATGCTTCATGTCCATGTGCCGGTTCATGCATGAAGTACTCAAACTATGTATTTTTTGGCCTCTACTTAGATTTGCTGACAAATGTTACAGATAACACGAGTTCGGTCATCTTTATCGATCTGAAAAAATGCCCAGGCTATGCAAGGCTTAGCACCCATGCGACCTGAAGAGCCACCACGACTTGTGGTGAGAGGCAGAGTTGTGTTTGAGGATGCAGTTGTTGACGTGCTTCCAGTACTACGTCTCTGTCCAGGAAGGCGCAACCTGACCTCGTCGTCACTAGCATCTTCCTCCACCTCCTCTGCTGACCTCATCTCTTGGCTGACTGTGGGTTGACAGTAAGTGGGATCTCCGACCTCATCATCATCACCCTGTGCGTTATCACACCCGTCGTCCTCAGAGCCAACCTGTTCCTGCCCTGACAAAAAACTAAAGTTGTCGCTCCAATCAGGTATTTGAGTATTATCATCGTCTTCCTCATTGTCTCCACCAACAGGAGTTACAGTTTGGGAATGAGGGTCTACATTATGGTCAGAACCTTCTGCGTCTGGTAATGGATCCGACTCATAAAGATTCTGGGCATCAGTGCAGATCATTTCCTCGTCTGGATTCACAGAAGCGCTGGAGTCGACCTCTGATTCCCAGGCTATAGTATGAGTAAACAGCTCTGCAGACTCAACCATCTGTTCTACCTCATACTCAGACGGGCAGCTGGAGATTTGGGAGCTTTGAGGAAGCAAGTGCGATTTGGGTGACACCTTTGAGGACTGGAGTATTTGTGATGTTGAAGTTGATGTGGAGGAGAGCCCACTTAAAGGAGCACTTGATATCCGTTGAAGCACCTGCTGTTTTTGTGCCTCATCTGGAATTTGTAGCGATTGGCGTGGCCGTAAGAAAGGGATCTTATCACATTGTCCGCTAAAAGAAGTAGACATTTTAGTTTGGCTGGAAGATGGTCTTTCTTCTGCAGATGTTACTGTTGCTTTAACACCTACCCCACGGACACAACCTTTTTTTCCCCTTCCCAACACGCCTATTCCCCTTTCCACCAGCAGCAGGCCTTTTTCCACTCATTTTGGTGGTTAACTAATTCACAACTCTGGAGTTGTTTGCACAAAAAAACAATGGATGGTAACCGAGCAGAGCTGAGTGGCCAAACTGTGGTATTAGGCCAAAACTATTGGCTGGGTTAGATGCAGAAAAAAATTATTTTGAATTTGCAACCTGATGGAGGTCAGTATAGATGGACTAATAGACCAAGTCCCACACACCGCTAGAAGCCCAACTATTTTTTCAGAGCTAGATGCAGAAAAAAATTATATTCAATTTGCAACCTGCTGGAGGTCAGTATAGAAGGACTAATAGAACAAGTCCCACACACTGCTAGAAGCCCAAATATTTTTTCAGAGCTAAATGAAGAAAAAAATTATTTTTAATTTGCAACCTGATGGAGGTCAGTATAGATGGACTAATAGACCAAGTCCCACACACTGCTAGAAGCCCAAATATTTTTTCAGAGCTAGATGCAGAAAAAAATTATTTTTAATTTGCAACCTGATGGAGGTCAGTATAGATGGACTAATAGACCAAGTCCCACACACCGCTAGAAGCCCAAATATTTTTTCAGAGCTAGATGCAGAAAAAAATTATTTTTAATTTGCAACCTGATGGAGGTCAGTATAGATGGACTAATAGACCAAGTCCCACACACTGCTAGAAGCCCAAATATTTTTTCAGAGCTAGATGCAGAAAAAAAATATTTTTAATTTGCAACCTGATGGAGGTCAGTATAGATGGACTAATAGACCAAGTCCCACACACCGCTAGAAGCCCAAATATTTTTTCAGAGCTAGATGCAGAAAAAAATTATTTTTAATTTGCAACCTGATGGAGGTCAGTATAGATGGACTAATAGACCAAGTCCCACACACTGCTAGAAGCCCAAATATTTTTTCAGAGCTAGATGCAGAAAAAAATTATTTTTAATTTGCAACCTGATGGAGGTCAGTATAGATGGACTAATAGGCCAAGTCCCACACACCGCTAGAAGCCCAACTATTTTTTCAGAGCTAGATGCAGAAAAAAATTATATTCAATTTGCAACCTGCTGGAGGTCAGTATAGAAGGACTAATAGAACAAGTCCCACACACTGCTAGAAGCCCAAATATTTTTTCAGAGCTAAATGAAGAAAAAAATTATTTTTAATTTGCAACCTGATGGAGGTCAGTATAGATGGACTAATAGACCAAGTCCCACACACTGCTAGAAGCCCAAATATTTTTTCAGAGCTAGATGCAGAAAAAAATTATTTTTAATTTGCAACCTGATGGAGGTCAGTATAGATGGACTAATAGACCAAGTCCCACACACTGTTAGAAGCCCAAATATTTTTTCAGAGCTAGATGCAGAAAAAAATTATTTTTAATTTGCAACCTGATGGAGGTCAGTATAGATGGACTAATAGACCAAGTCCCACACACTGCTAGAAGCCCAAATATTTTTTCAGAGCTAGATGCAGAAAAAAATTATTTTTAATTTGCAACCTGATGGAGGTCAGTATAGATGGACTAATAGACCAAGTCCCACACACCGCTAGAAGCCCAGCTATTTTTTCAGAGCTAGATGCAGAAAAAAATTATATTCAATTTGCAACCTGCTGGAGGTCAGTATAGAAGGACTAATAGAACAAGTCCCACACACTGCTAGAAGCCCAAATATTTTTTCAGAGCTAAATGAAGAAAAAAATTATTTTTAATTTGCAACCTGATGGAGGTCAGTATAGATGGACTAATAGACCAAGTCCCACACACTGCTAGAAGCCCAAATATTTTTTCAGAGCTAGATGCAGAAAAAAATTATATTCAGTTTGCAACCTGATGGAGGTCAGTATAGATGGACTAATAGAATGATGCTATGCCCAAAAGATTTTACTTCACTAGGTGCAGTAAAAAAATTGGTATTCTATACACAGGTGTTATATCTTGCAACACAGATAGGCTACTCCACTGACTAACACACTCTGCAATAGGCCAAAAAGGATTAGCTTTGCTAGATTCAGCCAAATGCTGTGAAAAAAAACTTGCACAGCACTGGCACAGACCTGCCTGGCAAAAACTGATAGGAACTCATGTAACCTATTCCTGAAAAGGACTCCAATTACAATTAGTCTTTACTCCCACAACCTATCTATTTAAGAGCACAGACCTCCCTGATAAAAGTCGTAGGAAATGCTGTAACCTAGTCCTTAAAAGGACTGCAATCACAACTATTCCCTACTCCCAAGCTATCTGTATATTTGTGCGAAAATTGGCTTGAAATTAACAAGGTATAGCGCACACAGCAACAGCGGTGCCGTCTAACACGCAGCTGCAGCAGTGAGAAAATGGTGGCAACGGGGAAAATGGCTTGGTCTTATAGGGCAAGGACATGTGACATACACTGCCAATGACACATGCCCTTGCTTGTGTGAAAAAAAGCACTTCGCTCCGTGTGTGCGCTGCTGATAGGCTGACAGATTGCACCTCCCCACTGCAAATGCGGGAAAGAGAAAAAAAAATGGAGATCTTCATTGTTCCTGCAGAGATCCATCCCCTGCCCCTCCCCCCACCCCGCTGTACACTCAAACTGCGTATTAACATTAATTTTCATCATTACTGAGAAAAAATCCAGTTATGATTTTGGTGCACGAACAGTTATCGAACATAACCTCGAACAGCCGAATTTTTCTCAAATTGTTCGTGTTCGCCGAACGGCTCGAACACCGCCCAAAACAGCTCGAATTTGAGATTGGCGAACAGTTCGAGTAGAACAACGCTCATCTCTATTCCTAAGTATTTGATACCCTGTGAGGGCCAGGCAAAGGGAAAGTTGGACTGGATGGAATCCTATATGGATTTGGGGAGGGAGACATCGAGGGCCTCAGACTTCGCTGCATTGATTTTAAAATTTGACCATGTAACAAAGTGATCTATTTCAGCCATAACAGCATGGATGGATATATGTGATTGAGTGATATATACTAGGACATCATCAGCAAATAGAGAGCACTTGTACTCGGTGCCTCCCACCTCAATCCACCTAATATTGGGGTTATGGCGAATTGATGAGAGCAGGTGCTCCGTCACTAGGATGTATAAGAGAAGGGACAGAGGACATCCCTGCCTTGTCCCATTGGTGATTGTGAAAGGTGATGAAAATGTTCTGATGCACCCCCTGGGCGTTGGGACACCCGGAGCCGGACCCTTTTTGGTGGATGCTGGTGGTTGTAGTCTTCGTGGCGGCGACCCAGTTCCGTGGCTCAGGGTGGTCAAACCAGTGGCGGAACTATTTATGTGGTTTTGATGTTTAAATGTCCGACTACGCCACCTGTGGATTGCGGTCAGAGTGAACCGCCGCTGCAGGGCAGACCGCTGAGGCTGGTGTTGTGGGTGCAGCAGAGCGTAGCATAACTCCCCACGGGAGGAGTATAGCCTCAGGGCAGTGTATGCGGAGGATGGGGGTGATGGTGCAGGGCAGCAGCAGTAATGACACGGAGTCAGTGATGCAGTCCAGGGCCTTTACTCACAGTTCTTATTATCCAGACCACGTCTGCAGGTAACGGCTGCCCACGTTGTACTGTGCTCACCAGGTGAGGGGCTCAGACAACTCCCAGATAACTTTGGAGCGCTTCACAGGACCCCCTTTGTGTGTCCTTTGTCTGGCCTTTCTTACCAACCCTTCTGTCCGGCTGCCTCGGGCCTCCTCTTGGTAAACTTGGCGCCAGTTTCCCTGACCCTATGTGGTGCCTTCCTAGCGGGTGTAGCGAGGGGCTGCGCCACATAAAATGTCAGAGCCTCCGGTTTCTAGCTGAGGGTCGTTTCCTGCCTCCACTAGTTTCGGGGACCGGTCTCCCCCTTTGGCCTGACCCCTCCACGCAGGTGGATTCGGGCGTGCGGTGGCGACTCGCCCGTCCGCACCCCTGGGATCCCTTCATTCCTCGTTCCTGGAGCCTTCTCCGCTCCTCTTCCTTCCTTCTCCCTCTTCCAGGCCTGGGCCTCTGTTACTAGGCCCGCCTCCGGAGCAGAGCTCATGCAGAGCCCCTGCTCCCTGCCACTTCTGCTCAGACTTCTCTGCACTGAACTAAGATGGTGCCCACCTTTTATACTCCCTTCTCAATGCACCCAGGAACTGCTTCCTCCCTGCTCCTGCACTACAGGGTTCCCCTTCCTCAGTGTTCCCTCCCCCCACTCCAGCCAGGGACAGGGACTGTCGTGCCCATCTCAGAGGCATATTGGTCGCCCTGCCCCACGGCAATGTGGTGTAATGCATGCAGGTGTCGGGTCCTGATCCACACTCCATCCTTACCTGAGAGTGAGATATCACACCTCTGGGTGAGGTGCAATACCTCTGTAGCAACCGAGCCCTCAGGGTGCTACAGTTCCATTTATCTTCAGCCTAGGTGACGTATTGTGATACAGGGCCATGATTTTGGCTATAAAAGGGTCCCCTAGACCCCTACCCCAAGCTTTTTAAGAGAATCATATATGGCGTGCCAGGAGACTCTATGGAATGCTTTCTCAGCATCCAACGAGAGTATCTAATTACAAATTTTTAACTGCATCTAGCCCAGGAAATACTTTGTGCCTAGTAGCAGTGTCTGCTAGTCAGCGGATTATCCCGGCTGTTAAGCAAGCTACACCACCTGTAGTTTGGACACTTAATTTTTTCAAAGGAAATGCTTCGGGACCACGGGATACTCAGTGAAGAGCATCAGGAGGCACCCCAAGGCATAGGGGCTGGGACTGGCAGTAGGATGCCTTGCGGTGGACAGCCGAGCTCGATCCTTATAAAAGCTTTTTAACTGCAGCAGCTTTAGTGGATGCTACTGGAGCTGGAATTACGCTGCTGCTGGCATGAGACTTGCCCTCCAATAGATCCTTGTAAATGGATTTAAAGTGTATTCATTCAAATTAGAGAGACAATTTAAATTAAAAAGCTTAGAGCTGCCTCCACCACAGGGGGGCTCGCTCGACCCACCAGCGGACAGGCACCAGTATTGGGAGAGGGGGGCTGGCCGTCAGGGTTCACCGCGGCTCTAGCACAAACCCGGCGACACGGGCAGGAGTGGACTGAACGTGTCGGCTTCTCACTTTTTGGATTTTAGAAGGGCATGACATGCCTATATTTGTGTCTCCCCCTCCTTTTACTCCTCCACCTCTTTTCTTTTCGCATGACTATATGTACTTGTCACTTTTCCATGTGTTAGTTGTGTCTTCTGAGCAGTTTGTCAGCTTTTGGACACCTTTGAAGGTGTTTTCTATGTGTTTCTATGTGTTTTTGTTTGCCTGCCATTGGTTTTAACGGTGTTCGACGAACCGAACCGAACTCGAACACTACAGGGGTGGCTCAACACTAATAAAGATCTCAAATTTGTACTCATCAGACCAAAGCACAGATTTCCACTGGTCTAATGTCCATTCCTTGTGTTCCTTAGCCCAAACAAGTCTCTTCTGCTTGTTGCCTGTCCTTAGCAGTGGTTTCCTAAAAGCTATTTTATCATGAAGGCCTGCTGCACAAAGTCTCCTCTTAACAGTTGTTGTAGAGATGTGTCTGCTGCTGGAACTCTGTGTGGCATTGACCTGGTCTCTAATCTGAGCTGCTGTTAACCTGCGATTTCTGAGGCTGGTGACTTGGATAAACTTATCCTCAGAAGCAGAGATGACTCTTGGTCTTCCTTTCCTGGGGCAGTCCTCATGTGAACCAGTTTCTTTGTAGAGCTTGATGGTTTTTGAAACTGCACTTGGAGACACTTTCAAAGTTTTCCTAATTTTTCTGCTAGGCGTCAGTCTGGTGCTGGATTTGAAATGGGTCCCAAACCTTCAGTGGTCTCCCATTTCAGTCCAGCCAGGGCTGATGCTGCTCAGCATTGTTGTCAGCCCCAACATCTAGCTGTTACACGAGCCGAGCCGATTGTCTCCCAGGCATTTGTGCCTAGCAGTGTTAAGCATAGGCTGCAGAGGGAGACAGGGCTTGTGGAGTCTAAGTCCAGGATTCGCCACACTGAGTATGTCCGTGACCTGGCAGATCTTGATTGGTGGGTTGGCACCCACCTGACTCGGTGACCGGGCACTGCCTGATTGGTCCACGGGTAACGTCACCAATGGCGCGTCGCTGAGCAGGGCTTAGTCTTTAAAAGACCCGCCCACAAACATGGCGGCGCGCTCAGATCATTTGAGCTGGTTGTTTGTGGCGTGCACGCTTATACTCTTGGGCTCTTCTAAGAGCTATAGCTTTATTCAGGCAGGTAGTTTGAGCCATATAGAGCGGGTCTGCTCAGTCCGGTAGCTCGCCGGCTGAGTGCACGAATACCCGGCGAGTATCAGACCCACATACTAGCGCCGTGTCCTATAGTGTAGCGCCTGTACCGAAGACAGGGCTACTGCTTTTTCTCCGATCACACGTCTCCCTGCGGTTCTTGGAGATTGTGTGGACTGCTTTAGCGCCATTCCCCATAGCGTAGCGCCTGTATCAAAGACAGGGCTACTGCTTCTCCCACGGTCGCACGTCTCCCTGCGTTTCTTGGAGATTGTGCAAACCGTCTTACCCTTCCGTGTGCATTAACACGAGGGGCTAAGATATTTGATAGGTGCGTCGCCGGTCGCTCTCCCTCCGTGCAGTTAACGGAGATAGAGCGTATCGCCTTACCCGGTCCGGTGTGCTGTTAACACGGACGGGTTATCAGTTTAGTTGTCGCTTTCCTTTCCACCCGGAAAGTGTTCGGCAGCAGTCCATTAGGCTGCATTGCGGACCCCGGGGTCGGTTGCGTTCCATTAAAATAAAGTTGTCTGCAACCACCCTCTTAACATTTTCGGACTGACTGACCTTCATTTCTTAAAGTAATGATGGCCACTCGTTTGCTTTACTTAGAATTTGTATTATGGCAAGAAAAAAACAGCTAACAGTCTATTCAGTAGGACTATCAGCTGTGTATCCACCAGACTTCTGCACAACACAACTGATGGTCCCAACCCCATTTATAAGGCAATAAATGCCACTTATTAAACCTGACAGGGCACACCTGTGAAGTGAAAACCATTTCCGGTGACTACCTCTTGAAGCTCATCAAGAGAATGCCAAGAGTGTGCAAAGCAGTCATCAAAGCAAAAGGTGGCTACTTTGAAGAACTTAGAATATAAGACATATTTTCAGTTGTTTCACACTTTTTTGTTAAGTATATAATTCCACATGCGTTAATTCATAGTTTTGATGCCTTCAGTGTGAATGTACAATTTTCATAGTGATGAAAATACAGAAAAATCTTTAAATGAGAAGGTGTGTCCAAACTTTTGGTCTGTACTGTACACATATATCTGTTTAAAAGATTCTGGTGTAGGCCAGATACCTAGAAATGTGGTTTTCCAGTTCCACGGTTCAAATTTCTGTATTATAAACTTTTTTGCCTTTTTCCATAAAAAAAAACATTTTGAGTGTCTCGCTGACTGTTCAGACACAAATATATCTGTTTTAAAGATTCTGGTGTAGTTCAGATAACTAGAACTGTGGTTTTCCTCTTCCACGGTTCAAATCTTCTTTTTATTACCCTTTTGTCATTGATAGTGCGAGTGTAAGCTATATTACTTCATTTACAATGGACAAGGCGAGTGGCTAGGGACGTGGAACTGGACGTTCTGGTGATGATGCGTGCAGAGGACGGGGCCGTGGCCAAGGTGAAAGTGTGCCACAACCAACAGCCACATCTTCTCGCTCCCAGTTCTTGACCGAATTACTAGGGAAGCACACAACAGCACCACTATTGATCAGTGTGAAGAGGTTATTAACTGGATAGCAGATAATACTTCCACTCACCTGGGCACCACCACCTCCGGTCTGTCTCCCACACGGTCAAGTGTTAGTTGCCGTGAGTCTCGACTGCATACTCCTCCTCACCCTGATGGTCCTTCCTCCCACCATGCCGAGTGTCGTCAGACAGCAACTGATCCCACAGTTGGACACTCTGAAGAGCTGTTCACTGGTCCATTTCCATACTTGGGTCCCTCGCCTGCTCCGCTTGAAGTGGTGGAAGAGGAGATCCCATGTAGCGATGGCCAAATATTTGAACAGCCAGGGCCACAGGAAGGCGACGCTGGCAATTTTTCACAAGAGGTGGACGATGACGAGACACAATTACCACAAAGTGAGGAGGAAGATCGTGGTGCGCAAGTGGAAGAGGAGGAGGCGGTGGATGAATCAGTAACTGACCCAACGTGGCAGGAGGACATGCAGAGCGAGGCCAGCAGCACGCAGGGGGAGTGGTGGCAGAGTGCCCCAACAGGCAGGAAGAAGCAGTGTGGTGGCCGCAGACAGAAGGTGGGCAATCGTTCCCCGTAACACCAACATGAGGGACGTTGCCAGTACAACCGGTAGGTCTTCCAGAGTCTGGAATTTTTTTAAAGACTCTGCTGATAACCCCAAAAAGGCCATTTGTATCAACTGCCAGGCCAGCATCAGCAGGGGTGACAAAACTACCAGCCTGACCACCAACAGCATGATCAGTCACATGTCAGCAAAGCCCCTGACTTTGTGGGGCGAACCCTAGGGTCCACGACCAGTGTCAGCGGGTGTCACCACTGCTTCATCCGCTGTTGTGCGTGTAAGAGAACCCCCTGTTGTGCGTGCAAGGCAATCCCCTCTCCATACTACATGCAAAGATGTCCCCTCCTCTCAGTCTTTACTTGTTATGGCAGTTTCTCAAGAAACAGCATCAACGTCCACGTCCACGTCCCACCGCAGCGTTCAATTGTCCATATCCCAGACCTTTGAACGAAAGCAAAAATTCGCAACCAACGCCCCACAGGCCACAGTCATAAATTCGCACATTTCACGACTGCTTGCGTTGGAAATGCTGCCTTTTAGGCTGGTGGAGACGGAATCCTTCTGCAACCTTATGGCGGTGGCCGTCCTTTGGTACTCGGTCCCCAGCCGACACTATTTTGCCCGGTGTGCCATCCCCGCACTACATAAGTACATGTTCCAAAACATCTGCCGTGCCCTCAACAACGCAGTTACTGGGAGAGTCCACCTGACAATGGACACGTGGACAAGTGCTTGTGGCCAGGGATGGTACATCTCCCTGACGGCACACTGGGTAAACATAGTGGAAGCCAGGACCCAGTCGGACCTTGGGACGCAACACATCGTCCCCACACCGAGGATTGCGGGCCCAATATCAGTAAGAGTTTCCCCCACAGTGTACAGCTCCTGCGCATCATCCTCCTCCTCCTCCTCATTTTCAGCCTCCATCTCAGATATCACCACATCAGTTACAAGCTGGAAGCACTGCAGTACTGCCTCAGCCAAACGGCAACAGGCTGTGTTGAAACTCATAACCTTAGGTGATAAACCTCACACTGCTTGTGAGTTGTGGACAGCTGTGAAAGAGCAGCCAGATCTGTGGCTGAGACCGCTGAACCTATATTCAGGCAAGGTCGTGTGTGACAATGGCCGTAACCTGGTGGCGGCTCTGAGGCGAGGCGAGATCACACACGTACCATGCCTGGCTCATGTGCTTAACCTCATGGTTCAGCGGTTTCTTAAATGGCACCCCGAGTTGCCAGATCTGATCGTCAAAGTACGCCACCTGTCATCTCATTTTCGCAAGTTGGCTACAGCTTCCGCCGCCCTTGCTGTGTTGCAGCAGCGTTTGCAGCTTCCGTCACACCGACTGGTGTGTGATGTCCCCACACGTTCGAACTCTACCCTCCACATGTTGCAAAGGATTTGTGAGCAGAAGAGAGCAGTTGTGGAGTACCAGCTGCAACAAGGCCGTCGATATTCAGGTCAGACTCCACACATAAGACCTCAGGAGTGGACCTGGATGTCTGACATATGTACCATCCTGACAAACTTTGAGGAGTCCACCAAGATGGTGAGTGGCGATGACTCCATCATTAGCATCAGCATCCCACTTGTCTGTCTTTTGCAAAGCTCTCTGCAGAGAATTAAAGAGGAAGCATTGCAGCCAGATTATGATGAGATGGATCAAGAAGCCGTAGCGGGTGATTACACACAGCCCAGCCTCATCTCATCCCAATGTGCATTGGGGGACAATGAGGGAGAGGAGGAGGAGGAGGAATAACAGGAGCTGGTATCATGCGCTGTAGACGGTAGTACCTGTACAACTGTCATACCGTCGGTTCAGCATGGGTGGCCTGAGGACAGGGGGTAAGAGGAGGAGGATAAGGAGAGCATGGTCAGTCGTCATCTTGGTGAGGACACGGAAGTCTTGCCCGTTACCAGTCTGGGATGCATGGCTGACTTTATGTTACGCTGCCTTAACCGTGACCCTCGCATTGTCAAAATGTTGGGTGACTGTCATTACTGGTTGGTGACACTTTTAGACCCCCGCTACAAGGAGAACGATCACTCTCTTATTCCTGAGGTGGAGAGGTCTACAAAAATGGGGCAGTACCAGAAGGCCCTTGCTGCAGAGCTGTTAAAAAAATTCCCACCTGAACACGCTAGCGGCATAGGTCACAGTTCGTTGCCCAACCAAGGCGTACAGGCGAGAGAAATGCAACTCCAATCCAGCAGAGGCAGGGGAACACTGTCAACATTCTGGGACAGTTTTCTGAGACCCGCCCAGCTTATAGGCCCTGAGGTGCAGGGTACTCTCACAAGGAGTGGAAAGTTTCAAAAGATGGTGAGGGAGTACCTTGACGACCGTACCAGCATCCTCCGTGATTCCTCTGTGCCTTTTAATTATTTGGTATCCAAGCTGGACACTTGGAATGAACTAGCTCTGTACGCCTTGGAGGTCCTGGCCTGCCCTGCCACTAGCGTGTTATCGGAGCGTGTTTTTAGTGCCGCTGGGGAATTATAACTGATAAGCGCACTCACCTGTCAACTGACAGTGCTGACAAGCTGACCCTTATCAAAATGAACAAGGGCTGGACTGGGCCAGACTTCTCATCACCGCCAAATGACAGCAGAGTAACATAAAGTCAAATCCATTGTGTTATTTTGGGAGGTGTATTCCCATGCACCACTTCACACCCACACATGGGCATATGCTTCCTCATTTCGGCTGTTTTTTGCTCTTCTCCTTATCCTCAGCCTCCACCACCACTATACCACCAGGGTGACCTCGGTCCGTGTTGCCAGCACTGCAAGTTTCTCAGTCCTAATTTTTGGCAGCTTTTGCTTGGAAGGCATAGGCAAATACTATGGGAGACCCACTCCACAATTATGGGAATAATGTTTTTAATATGCTGCACTGCATAGCTCTTGTAAGGGGCATTGCAAGTTCCTCCATCCTAATTTTTGGCAGCTTTTGCTTGGAAGGCATAGGCAAAGGCTATGGGAGACCCACTCCCCAATAATGGGAATAATGTTCTTAATATGCTGTACTGCATGGCTCTTGTAATGGACATTAAAATCGTCTTGTTAAGCTACTGTGACCTCCACGTCTCTTCCAAGGGTCATTGATATTGTCTTTTATTCCACTGGGACCTCCACCACTCTTCCAAGGGGCATTGATATTGTCTTTTTATTCCACTGCGACCTCCACCACTCTTCCAAGGGGCATTGATATTGTCTTTTTATTCCACTGGGACCTCCACCACTCTTCCAAGGGGCATTGATATTGTGTTTTTATTCCACTGGGACCTCCACCACTCTTCCAAGAGGCATTGATATTGTCTTATTAGTCCACTGCGACCTCCACCACTCTTCCAAGGGGCATTGATATTGTCTTTTTATTCCACTGCGACCTCCACCACTCTTCCAAGGGGCATTGATATTGTCTTTTTATTCCACTGCGACCTTCACCACTCTTCCAAGGGGCATTGATATTGTCTTTTTATTCCACTGGGACCTCCACCACTCTTCCAAGGGGCATTGATACTGTGTTTTTATTCCACTGGGACCTCCACGTCTCTTCCAAGGGGCATTAAAACCATCTTGTTAAACCACTCTGAGCTCCAATACTCTTACAAGGGGCATTAAAACCATCTTGTTAAACCACTCTGACCTCCATGTCTCTTCCAAGGGGCATTAAAACCGTCTTGTTAAACCACTCTGAACTCCACGTCTCTTGCAAGGGGCATTAAAATCATCTTGTTAAGCTACTGTAACCTTCACGTCTCTTCCAAGGGTCATTGATATTGTCTTTTTATTCCACTGGGACCTCCACCACTCTTCCAAGGGGCATTGATATTGTCTTTTTATTCCACTGGGCTCTCCACCACTCTTCCAAGGGTCATTGATATTGTATTTTTATTCCACTGGGACTTCCACCACTCTTCCAAGGGTCATTGATATTGTCTTTTTATTCAACTGCGACCTCCACCACTCTTCCAAGGGGCATTGATATTGTATTTTTATTCCACTGCGACCTCCACCACTCTTCCAAGGGGTATTGATATTGTCTTTTTATTCCACTGGGACCTCCACCACTCTTCCAAGGGGCATTGATAATGTCTTTTTATTCCACTGGGACATCCACGTCTCTTCCAAGGGGCATTAAAACCATCTTGTTAAACTACTCTGAACTCCACTTCTCTTCCAAGGGGCATTAAAACCATCTTGTTAAACCACTCTGAACTCCACGTTTCTTCCAAGGGGCATTAAAACTGTCTTGTTAAGCTACTGTGACCTCCACGTCTCTTCCAAGGGGCATTAAAACCGTCTTGTTAAACCACTCTGACCTCCACGTCTCTTCCAAGGGGCATTAAAACCATCTTGTTGAGCTACTGTGACATCCACGTCTCTTCCAAGGGGCATTAAAACTGTCTTGTTAAACCACTCTGAACTCCATGTCTCTTCCAAGGGGCATAAAAACCGTCTTGTTAAGCTAATGTGACCTCCACGTCTCTTCCAAGGGGCATTAAAACTATCTTGTTAAACCACTCTGAACTCCACGTCTCTTCCAAGGGGCATTAAAACTGTCTTGTTAAGCTACGGTGACCTCCACGTCTCTTCCAACGGGCATTAAAACCATCTTACCGTCTTGTTAAACCACTCTGACCTCCATGTCTCTTCCAAGGGGCATTAAAACCGTCTTGTTAAACCACTCTGAACTCCACGTCCCTTGCAAGGGGCATTAAAACCTGCTTGCTAAGCTACTGTGACCTCCATGTTTCTTCCAAGGGGGATTAAAACCGTCTTGTTAAACCACTCTGAACTCCACTTCTCTTCCAAGGGGCATTAAAACCATCTTGTTAAGCTACTGTGACCTCCACGTCTGTTCCAAGGGGAATTAAAACCGTTTTGTTAAACCACTCTGAACTCCACGTCTCTTCCAAGGGGCATTAAAACCGTCTTGTTAAACCACTCTGAACTCCACGTTTCTTCCAAGGAGCATTAAAACCGTCTTGCTAAGCTACTGTGACCTCCACGTCTCTTCCAAGGGGCATTAAAATCATCTTGTTAAACCACTCTGAACTCCACGTCTCTTCCAAGGGTCTTTAAAATCGTCTTGTTAAGCTACTGTGACCTCCACCTCTCTTCCAAGGGGCATTAAAACCGTCTTGTTAAACCACTCTGAACTCCACGTCTCTTCCAAGGGGCATTAAACCGTCTTGTTAAGTTACTGTGACCTCCACGTCTCTTCCAAGGGGCATTAAAACCGGTTTGTTAAACCACTCTGAACTCCACAGCTCTTCCAAGGGGCATTGAAATGTTGTTTTTAATTAACTCTAACCTCCACGACTCTTCCAACGGGCATTGCATTTCCTCCTAATTTTAGTCAGCTTTTGCTTTTCAATGCATAGGCGAACACTAAGGGAGACCGACTCCCCAATAATGGGTAGAAGGTTTTTAGTACGCTGTAATCCACGTCTGTTTCAAGGTGCAGTGCAGTTCCTCATAATTTTTGGAAAGCCTTCCATTCACTGCTTAGGCCAACAGTGTACAGGAGACCCAGTTGCTATAAATGGAAAAAACGGTATAGTTAAGGCCCTCTGACCTCCATGTCACTTCCAAAGGGCATTGGAGTGCCTCGAAAGTTTTGGTAGGCATTGCACTCACTGTATGCCCTATAATTGTGTGGCCGAACCGCTCCTTTTGGTACAGAAACATATCCTACAAGACATGTGTGGTTGACTGGCCTGATATTGATGTGAATGGTCCCTGTTCCTCCTGCTCTTTCTCCATTGCCACCACCTCATCCATCATTCATCACCTGAAGCTTTGTTTTAACGGGAGTCATAGAACTGGGATAGTAGCAGGAAAACATCCAGCAATCCGCAGAGGAGGTAGGATATGCGCCAAAACGCTGACCACCTGAGGCCTAGCCGCTACTACATACATGCACTTGCATTCCAAGGAACAAAAAGCTAAGGAGATGGATGGCCTCATGATCATGAATAATTTACTCATTGTGTAGGAGGCCGACCACTGCTGCTGTCTACCTTCTCAACTTTGTGTTGAAGCCTGATTGACCCAGGACCCGCAATCCTCTATGTCTGGAGGACGTGTTGCATCCCAGTGTCCAACTGTGTCCCGGCTTCCACAATATTAACCCAGCGTGAAGGCATCAGTGAGATGGACCATCCCTGGCCACATTCACTTGTCCACATGTTTGTGGTTAGGCTGTCCTTCCCACTAAATGCACTGGGGAGGGCACAGGTAATGTTTTGGTATGCGCGCTTGTGTATAAGGTGCACCGGGACAAATAGGGGCGGCTGGGGACCGTTTATGGACACCCGGCCGACCCCAGGCGGCTGGGGACCATGTGTGGGCACCCGGTCATGGGGCGGCTGGGGACCGAGTATGAACACCCGACCGCCCCCCTGGCGGCTGGGAATTCACGCTTGGTCCCCAGCCGCGGCTGGGGACTGTGTATGGATACCAGGCCGCCGACACAGCCATGACGTGGTGGCCAGATTCCACCTCCACGTGCCTAAAAGGCCCAATTTCAAGTGCAAGCAAGCAAGCAGTATGGTATTGCAGCCTGCGGGTGGGTGGGTGGCAAGCTGCATTGCAAGGAATGGGGAAGGTACAATTGAACACTGCCCAGGGACAAGGACTTGCACGGGGATAGTTGGAAGTCTGCATCTTCTGATTCGGCAAGGATCACTTCTGATGGGCACACTTTTAGGCAGTGACCTGGGTGTCAGAGATGCTTCCAGGGGTCTTCCCCATGCTGTTCCCATGTCTTTTTAGCACTGTATGCATGTGTCACACAGCACATGGCCAGATAAGGTTGTAAAAATGTTAAAATGACATTTCCCGGTGAATGCATTTGTCACGGTTGAAAGCAATACAAAAGTGACAAAAATGCATAAAAAATGATACTTGTGAACATAGCCCAAGGTGTGGAGGAGTATTTTTGTTTTTGCTTATTTATTTTATCTTATACACAAGTCTTTACCCTGGAAAGGATGTTCCTTAACATATTTCACAGGAAAGCAGTTTCAGTTTCGTTTTTGAACGTTTTATTGTGAGCCTGTAAAAGTGGCTTAATACCTCTGACCACGTTGTTGACAGCAGTGACCTGGGGGTCAGAAATGCTTCCTGGGGCGATCCCCATGCTGTCCCCTTGTCATTTGAGCACTGTCACTATCGTTTTGGGCACCCTTTAGGCTTTCTACAGACTGCCGGGGGTGCCGCCGCAAAAATGCTCGGGTCTCCCATAGACTAACATTGGGCTCGTTGCTCGGGTCGAGCACCGGAGTATCACGGTGACCTCGGCCCAAGCTTCGAGCACCCAAGCATTTTAGTGCTCGCTCAACACTAGTCAGCACATGTCCAGGCCCATTTGAAGTTCACCAATCACCATCTGGATGACGCAGAGGAGGCATAGGAGAAGGTCATGTGGTCAGATGAGACCAAGTTAGAACTTTTTTGTATCAACTAAACTGGCCATGTATGGAGGAAGAAGAAGGATGAGTGCAAACCTCAGAACACCATCCCAACCATGAAGCATGGTGGGGAAATCATCATACTTTAGGTGTGCTTTTCTGCAATGGGGACAGGAAGACTGCACCCACCATATTGAAAGGAAGATGGATGGGGTCATGTGTCACGAGATTTTAGCCAAAAACTTCCTTTCCTCAGTAAGGACATTGAAAATAGGTCGTGGCTGGGTCTTCCAGCATGATGATGACCTGAAACACACAGACAGGGCAACTAAGGAGCATTTGAAGGCCCTGGAGTGGTCAGGTTTCCTGACCTGAACCCAATAGAAAATCTTTGGAGGGAGCTGAAACTCAATGTTGCACACCAACAGCCCTGAAACCTGAAAGATCTGGAGAAGATCTGTATGGAGGAGTGGGCCAAAATCCCTGCTGCAGCATGTGCAAGCTTGGTCAAGAACTACAGGAAAAGTCTGTTATTGCAAAAAAAAGGTTTCTGTTCCAAATATTAGGATCTGTTTTTCTATTGTATCAAATAATTATTTCCTGCAATAAAATGCAAATTAATTATGTAAAAATCATACAATGTGATTTTCTGGATTTTTTTTAAGATTCTGTCTATCACAGTTGAAGTGTACCTATGATGAAAATTACAAACCTCTCCATTCTTTGTAGGTAGGAAAACTTGCAAAATTGGCAGTGTACTGAATACTTATTTTCTCCACTGTATACACCTATCACATCCTTTTCTCGCCTAAGAGTTTAAATTATCTGACCTTCAAATCCCGAAACTTCTTCAAGTTCACAAGTATCATAAAAAAAAAAAAATAATAATAATAATATATATCTATATAAATACATGTAGATATAAATCCCCTCTACTTTTACCCAAAGAAATCTAAAATCTAATAAACAACTATGAAAAAAATCACATATGGAAGCTCAGTGTAGTAAATAATTTATTCAACAAAGATACGGAATTGGAAAAGCAAAAAGTATAATCAATTTGGAGAGAGACTTGCAAATAACCTTCACAATTAATGAATGAAAATTGGCACTTAAATATTAATATACTTCCTCAGCTGGTGCCTCACTTCATGAGACCTATTATAAAACACTCACCAGATGGTAATGCACCCCATCTAGAATATATTCAGCTTTTTTAGAATAGTAAGATAGATATTGAAGGAATTGCGGGGATCAAGGTAACTTTTTATACATATGTCAGTGTTCAAAATTAATGAATTTTTGGAAAGAAATTAGAACATTAAAAAATATATCCAAAACTAATTGTCAATTAACACCTCATTTAGCGATATTATCTTTAGGTATAGTTATGTTTACCAAAAATTTAAACCACTTATAATCCCACATTTTACTAGTAACCAATTGAGGCAAAATGGAAACAAAAAGATCCTTTGACATTATCTGAGTTGATTGAAAAGGTATTATATCTTTGAATATAATTGTCTAAACAATAACTCCTTTGAAAAAGATTTGAAAATATGTTCCCCTTGTTTTAAACTATTTCCATATCAACAAAAAAAACATTTGACCCTACTTTATTTTGTTATGTAATCACATATCCAGGGAATGTTAATCCTAATTCCTAATATGTTGTATTATTGTTGTTTATATTGTTTGATTGTTGAAATATATATTCTATCAGTTGTAACAATTTAACTGTATATCTTGTAACCAACCAGTTTAATTATTGTCTTACCCCCAACCTTCCCACACACCCCTAATACCGAGAAGAAAAGAATCATATTGAGAAAAGTGTATATAATACCAAATAATAAAGAGGACGTTTTGAGGATAAAAATAATCTTTATTGAAGAAAATGTATAAAAAGTTGTAATTTATACAGTTTAGCCAAAGGTGGCATCACATGCCAGCAAAGTGAAAGAATTACATACAATGAATATATAACTTGTAATCCCTAAATGTGCAGGAGTAATATAATGTAATTTATACCTAGGTGGTTTAACTACCAACGGTTGTATAGCACCTAGTAACATATCTGTTATCCCAAGGGGCAAATGTACCCTATATAGCAGATTAAACTCCCTATTGAAGCATTATAAAGGGAATGCAGTTGAAAGTTAAGGAAAGTAAAATTACCCGTTCTAGAATGTGCATCAGGACCCCAACGCGCACCCTGGCATTACAGCCTTCTTCTACAGCACCTAATACCTCACATTTTATGCACCACACCCCCATCCTTACTTCCATTCAACCTTGAATAATGGCTGACAAACACTAACTGGGGAATAAAGGAGGGGTTACATATATCAGAGCTGTGCTACATAATAGAATTCTATTTCTTGGACGTAATGATGAAGACTGATTGCATAGCAGTGTAACATAACAATACAATACTTTAGTTATGGGACATGACACCCTAAGTGTATTGTGCTAAGAGTTTGGGAGGAAGCTGTAGAACCTGGAAGAAACCCAACACGAACACAAGGAGAACAAATAAACCCCTTACAGATATCATTCTTGTTGGGATTTGAACCCAGGAACCCAGCACTGCAAAAATCCAGTGCTGACTAGAGATGAGCGGTGTTCGACTAGAACTGTTCGCCAATCTCAAATTCGAGCTGTTTTGGGCGGTGTTCGAGTTGTTCGACGAACCCGAACGATTTGCAAAAAATTCGGCTGTTCGAGGTTATGTTCGATAACTGTTCGTGCACCAAAAGCGTGTCCTGCATGTCTGGTGCTATTTAGAGCACCAATCATGCAGGGATTGTCTGCCACTCACTGTAATGCCACAGCCATGGTGGTTGTGGCATTACAGTGATTGCCCAAATCGATGGGAACTGTGCTCACAGTGAAACACGAAAAGCCGGCAATTCAGCAGCGGCATACACCGGTACCCGACAATTTAGAACCGAAAGAATAGAGCTTCACACATAGATTAGATAGATATAAACATGTCAGCCACATATATACGAAGTACAGTGAAAGTGCTGCTTACTGTACTTGTCATTTAGCGTAAAGGATTTATCAAAAAAAATATTAGTGTTTTCATGCACCGTCTCTTTAAGAAAGCCGGCCGGCAATTCAGCAGCGGTACCCGACAATTTAGAATAGAAGGAATAGAGAATCACACATAGATTAGATAGATAGAAACATGTCAGTCACATATATATGAAGTACAGTGACAGTGTTGCTTACTGTACTTGTCATTTAGTGTAAAGAATTTTTTTAAAAAAATAATAGTGTTTTCATGCACCGTCTCTTTAAGAAAGCCGGCCGGCAATTCAGCATCTGTACCCGACAATTTATAACAGACAGAATAGAGCTTCACACATAGATTAGATAAATAGAAACATGTCAGTCACATATATAT
Source organism: Phyllobates terribilis (assembly GCF_046119375.1). Classification (NCBI taxonomy): domain Eukaryota; kingdom Metazoa; phylum Chordata; class Amphibia; order Anura; family Dendrobatidae; genus Phyllobates; species Phyllobates terribilis. The sequence continues at coordinate 207,988,778 of NW_027362769.1, read as the reverse complement.
GAAGTACAGTGATAGTGTTGGTTACTGTACTTGTCATTTAGTATTAAAATAAAGGATTTATTATTAAAAAAATTGGCGTGGGGTTCCCCTTAATTTTAGGCTCTAGCGGAGGTTAAGCAGACAGCTGGGGCAGATGTTTGAAGCCTGGGAAGGGGGTAATACCTACGGAGCTTCCCAGGCTACTAATATCAGCCCCCAGCTGAATACATAGCCTTTACTAGCTATTAAAATGGGGGACCCCCCAAAAAAATGACGTGGGGTCCCCCCTAATTTAATAGCTAGCAAAGGCTAGGCAGACAGCTGGGGGCTGACATTAATAGCCCAGGAAGGGAGCCATGAATATTGGCCCCCTCCCAGGCTAGAAACACCAGCCGTCAGCCGCCCCAGAAATGGCGCATTCATAGGATGCGCCAATTCTGGCCCTTAGCCTCGCTCTTCCACGCTGCCCTGTAGTGGTGGCAGTGGGGTAATAGGGCTGGGGTTGATGTCAGCTTATAATGCCAGCTGACATCAAGCCCAGGTTAGTAATGGAGAGGCGTCTATAAGACACCCCCATTACTAACCCCATAGTCAAAGTTAAAAAAAACACAAACACCCAGAATAAAGTCCTTTAATTGAAATAAAGACACAATTCTTTATTGTTCTAAATTAAACCATACTTACCGTCACGCCCATTCCAGCTGAAGCCAACGATCTCCTGTAATAAAAATAAAATAATAAAGCAACCTCATCCTTACCTTTCCATGGTTCCCACGACAGCTTCAGCTCTGCTACATCGAGATGACAGGCTGGACCGCAGCAGAACGCTGCCATCCAGCCTGTCATCCCGCAGACACTGAGAAGAGCAGGCTTGCTTGCGCTCCACATTGTCTCTCTGTAACGGCATAAAGATGAGCCGAGGTCATGTCCAATGAACTCGGCTCACCTCATGCACGTCACTTACAGCGTGGGAGAATTCTCACGCTGAAGCGCTGAGTGCAGGAGAATTTTCCCGCGCTGTCAGTGAGGTGCATGAGGTGAGCTGAGTTCATTGGACATGAGCTCACCTCATGCACGTCACTGACAGCGTGGGAGAATTCTCCTGCACTCAGCACTTCAGCGTGAGAATTTTCCCACGCTGTCAGTGACGTGCATGAGGTGAGCCGAGTTCATTGGACGTGACCTCGGCTCATCTGGATGCTGTCACAGCGAGACACTGAGGAGCGCAAGCATGCCTGCTCTTCTCAGTGTCTGCGGCATGGCAAGCTGGATGGCAGCGTTCTGCTGCGGTCCAGCCTGTCATCTCGATGTAGCAGAGCTGAAGCTGTCGTGGGAACCATGGAAAGGTAAGGATGAGGTTGGTTTATTATTTTTCTTTTATTGCAGGAGATCGTTGGCTTCAGCTGGAATGGGCGTGATGGTAAGTATAGTTTAATTTAGAACAATAAAGAATTGTGTGTTTATTTCAATTAAAGGACTTTATTCTGGGTGTTGTGTTTTTTTTAAATACTTTACTAGAAATTCATGGCGGTCATGTCTAATACTGGCGTGACCCCATGAATTTCGAGCTTAGGGCCAGCTGATAATACCAAGCTGGCCCTAACCCCTTTATTACCCAGTGAGCCACCGCACCAGGGCCCTGGATGAGTTGGGTACAGCGCCAGAAGATGGTGCTTCTATGAACGCGCCATTTTCCGGGGTGGCTGCGGACTTCAATTTGCAGCGGGAGGGGGGGGCCCAGAAAGCTTGGGCCTCCCTGCGCTGCAGATTCCAGCCCCCAGCTGCCTAGTTGTACCTGGCTGGACACAAAAATAGGGCGAAGCCCCACGTCAATTTTCTTTAAATTATTTCATGAAATAATTAAGAAAAAAAGGCCTTCCCTATATTGTTGTGTCCGGCCAGGTACAAATAGTCAGCTGGTGGATGGGGGCAGCCCGTTCCTGCCTGCTGTACCTGGCTGGACACAAATATAGTGCGAAGCCCCACTTCAATTTTTTTTAATTATTTCAGGAAATTCATGAAATAATTAAAAAAAAATTGACGTGGGGCTTCGCACTATATTTGTGTCCAGTCAGGTGCAGCAGGCAGGAACGGGCTGCCCCCAACCACCAGCTGCCTATTTGTACCTGGCCGGACACAACAATATAGGGAAGCCCTTTTTTTCTTAATTATTTCATGAAATAATTTAAAGAAAATTGACGTGGGGCTTCGCCCTGTTTTTGTGTCCAGCCAGGTACAACTATGCAGCTGGGGGCTGGAATCCGCAGCGCAGGGAGGCCCAAGCTTTCTGGGCCACCCCCGCTGCAAATTGCAGTCCGCAGCCACCACGGAAAATGGCGCGTTCATAGAAGCGCCATCTTCTGGCGCTGTACCCAACTCATCCAGGGCCCTGATGCGGTGGCTCACTGGGTAATAAAGGGGTTAGGGCCAGCTTGGCATTATCAGCTGGCCCTATGCCCAAAATTCATGGGGTCACGCCAATATTAGACATGACCACCATGAATTTCTAGTAAAGTATTTAAAAAAAACACAACACCCAGAAAAAAGTCCTTTAATTGAAATAAACACACAATTCTTTATTGTTCTAAATTAAACCATACTTACCGTCACGCCCATTCCAGCTGAAGCCAACGATCTCCTGAAATAAAAGAAAAATAATAAAGCAACATCATCCTTACCTTTCCATGGTTCCCATGACAGCTTCAGCTCTGCTACATCGAGATGACAGGCTGGACCGCAGCAGAACGCTGCCATCCAGCCTGTCATCCCGCAGACACTGAGAAGCGCAGGCTTGCTTGCGCTCCACAGTGTCTCTCTGTGAGGGCATCCAGATGAGCCGAGTTAATGTCCAATGAACTCGGCTCACCTCATGCACGTCACTGACAGCGTGGGAAAATTCTCCTGCACTCAGCGCTTCAGCGTGGGAGAATTCTCACGCTGAAGCGCTGAGTGCAGGAGAATTCTCCCACTCTGTCAGTGACGTGCAGGAGGTGAGCTGAGTTCATTGGACATGAGCTCACCTTATGCACGTCACTGACAGCGTGGGAAAATTCTCCTGCACTCAGCGCTTCAGCGTGAGAATTTTCCCACGCTGTCAGTGACGTGCATGAGGTGAGCTGAGTTCATTGGACATGACCTCGTCTCATCTTTATGCCGTCACAGCCAGACACTGCAGAGCGCAAGCATGCCTGCGCTTCTCAGTGTCTGCGGGATGACAGGCTGGATGGCAGCGTTCTGCTGCGGTCCAGCCTGTCATCTCGATGTAGCAGAGCTGAAGCTGTCGTGGGAACCATGGAAAGGTAAGGATGATGTTGCTTTATTATTTTTCTTTTATTTCAGGAGATCGTTGGCTTCAGCTGGAATGGGCGTGATGGTAAGTATGGTTTAATTTAGAACAATAAAGGATTGTGTCTTTATTTCAATTAAAGGACTTTATTCTGGGTGTTTGTGTTTTCTTTTAACTTTGACTATGGGGTTAGTAATGGGGGTGTCTTATAGACGCCTCTCCATTACTAACCTGGGCTTGATGTCAGCTGGCATTATAAGCTGACATCAACCCCAGCCCTATTACCCCCTGCCACCGCTACAGGGCAGCGTGGAAGAGCGAGGCTAAGTGCCAGAATTGGCGCATCCTATGAATGCGCCATTTCTGGGGCGGCTGACGGCTGGTGTTTCTAGCCTGGGAGGGGGCCAATATTCATGGCTCCCTTCCTGGGCTATTAATATCAGCCCCCAGCTGTCTGCCTAGCCTTTGCTAGCTATTAAATTAGGGGGGACCCCACGTCATTTTTTTGGGGGGGGGTCCCCAATTTTAATAGCTAGTAAAGGCTATGTATTCAGCTGGGGGCTCATATTAGTAGCCTGGGAAGCTCCGTGGGTATTACCCCCTTCCCAGGCTTCAAACATCTGCCCCAGCTGTCTGCTTAACCTCTGCTAGAGACTAAAATTAAGGGGAGCCCCACGCCAATTTTTTTTAATAATAAATCCTTTATTTTAATACTAAATGACAAGTACAGTAACCAACACTATCACTGTACTTCATATATATGTGACTGACATGTTCTATCTATCTAATCTATGTGTGAAGCTCTATTCTGTCTGTTATAAATTGTCGGGTACAGATGCTGAATTGCCGGCCGGCTTTTTTAAAGAGACGGTGCATGAAAACACTATTATTTTTTTTAATAAATCCTTTACACTAAATGACAAGTACAGTAAGCAACGTTGTCACTGTACTTCATATATATGTGACTGACATGTTTCTATCTATCTAATCTATGTGTGAGTCTCTATTCCTTCTTGTCTAAATTGTCGGGTACCGGTGTATGCCGCTGCTGAATTGCCGGCCGGCTTTTTTAAAGAAAGCGTCTTCTGAGCAGTTTGTCAGCTTTTGGACACCTTTGAAGGTGTTTTCTATGTGTTTCTATGTGTTTTTGTTTGCCTGCCATTGGTTTTAACGGTGTTCGACGGTGTTCTAAGGTGTTCGACGAACAGTTCGACGAACAGTTCCTCGAACATCCCGGTGTTCGACGAACCGAACCGAACCCGAACACTACGGGGTGGCTCAACACTAGTGCTGACCACTAAGTTGCTGTGCTGTGCATAGTACACAATATAAATCTTTGACTGGTACACAATAGAACTCTACTTCTTGGAAGCAGTGATGAAAACTGTGTGATAATGTTCTATATTTAACTAAAGGGTGTGTTGTTTGCCCTGCAGATTGCAATTTTTAGTATATAATGTTTGTCTCCTATCCAAATATAAATCTCCATTTTAGGTATGTATTTTGGCCTTAGTGAATTTATTGAGGCTCATCACCCACTGTATGCTGGTTTACAGGGTAATAAGGAAATAACCAGTTTTATATATAAACCACTAAGCCAGTATCCACAGCCACATTGAATGTTGAAGAGTCGACATCTTGTAGGTAAGACGTCAATTTCAGTATTACTAAGCCCAAAAACTTCAGCACAGGGTTGTACAGTACATTTTCTTTCTTGACTATATTTGTATGTATTGTATTTTTGCAGAACTTATTTGCTGTTATCTTTTTACTTTTTTGTGCAGACTAGAGAGCTCAATAATGCCTAGCCAAACAATGCAAAGAATTTTCCAACTAAGCATTGTATTGCTTTCTGTATTTCATTCCGATCTCTGTTTACTTACTACTGAGAAATGTAAGTAATATAGTATTTTTTATCTAATATTATCAAGAAAACTAGCTCAAATATATGCCATAACTCTGCCACTGAATTATAGCACTTTAACATTTATTATTTAATATAGGAGCATGTAAGTAGCTTTACTATTTATTTTTCTAAAGGACAAAAGCTTTTATTTTTTATTTTTTTAATTAAAAAAATGAAAAATGGAAATAAATCAAATGTGTTAATTGTTTTTGTGCCAAGGATCAGTTTAATGTTTAAAAAAAATATAATATCTTAGAAGTTTGAAACTATATATATATATATATATATATATATATATATATATATATATATATATATATATATATTATCTTTTTAAACTCTTTAGAAAGTTTTCTTTGCTTTTATTTTGGTCTTATTTAAAAAAAATGAAAGTTTTAAAATAAAATTACTTCCTATTAATGCAATTATATAAATATGTACTAAGTGGCCATGTTCCCAAGTGGCAGAATTGTGATAGATTTTCACATTTGCCAAACACAGGTCTGTATAATCTATGATAAAAATACATGAGAAAAATATTTTTTATATTACATTTATAACAGCAATTTAACAGGAAAAAAAAGCATGACTCGGATGCATTTTCAAATTTTTAACATGGGTATTATTTTCTGTAAACGTGTATTTTACCTGCAGATTTTGCCTTTTTAAGCTATAGATTAGACTTTACAATAAATCAGTGTCTAAATCTGGATATAACCCAGATGCCTGTGACCTTTATTATTCATCATTGAGATATAATACCATAAGGCTGTGTGCCCACAATGCGTTTTTTAAGCATATCCGCAGCAGCAATTCCGCTGCAGAAACGCTTAAAAAACGCCTGGTAGAAGGTCTGCCATGTTCCCCAATGATAATCCGCATGTGCTGTGCATATGCTGCGGAAATTTCCGCTGCAGATTATCAATGCGGAAAAATCAGCAGCACTACCAATTATTTTGCGGAATCGTGGCGTTGTCGCCGCAATTGACTTGCATAGAATCGCATAATATCTGCATCAATACATGTGCACATGCGGATATCATGCGGTTCAATGTGCGGATGGTACCCGGGTTTGGAGAAGAGGAGACTCTCCTCCGGACCCAGGTAACATAGTACCTGTAAAGAAAATAAAATAAAATAAAAAATATACATTATACTTACCTTCTGATGACCCCCGGTCTCCAAAGCGATCCGTCCTGGATCGCCGGCAGCTCACGATGGTCTAAAAGGACCTGCTATGACGTCATTTAGTCATGTGACGGGTCACGCGACCGCTGACGTCGGTGGTCGCGTGACCCGTCACATGACTAAATGACGTCATGGCAGGTCCTTTTAGACCACCGCTAGACACCGGGGACACCGAACGGATCGGACAAGGACACCGGGGGCCATCAGAAGGTAGGTATAATATTTATTTTTTTCTTTTTACCATTCTTTTACGGTCACACTATAAAATCCATGCCGGTTGCATGGATTTATATAGTGTGACCAAGTTGTCAAGCTCTTTCCAAGTGATGCTAAAATCGCTTGGAAAGCGCTTGACAACCCGCATGCGGAAATGAATGCAAAAACGCTTCACTTACGCTTGTCCCTGGCAGGAAAACTGCATGTAAAATCCGTATGCATTTTTTCTGCTAGGGAGATGCAGAAACGCTCAGGAAAAATCCGGAGCATTTCTGCATCATGGGCACTTAGCCTTAGTCTACATTCCCACGATAAGCTTTTGATGAATTTTTGAAGCTGCAGATTTTCTGCACCATCTCTGCACCCATTGTGTAAATTAAAGAAGTGGTCCACTACTTTTACATTGATGCCCCATCCATAGGATAGGGCATCAATATCTAATCGGCCAGGGTTCCGTACCTGGCACCCCCGCCGATCAGTTGTTATCGGTGCTGGCGGCGGTGGCCACCAGCTGGAAGTACTTACTTGCTGAGCTTGGCCGTCTAGTTATATTTGCTGCCGCGAGGTACTGCACATCTGCCTCCTATTCAATTCAATAGGAGGCAGATGTACAGTACCCTGAGGTGGCCACTACAACGAGGTGGCCACTACAACTAGACGGCCAAGCTCCGCAAGCAAGTATTGCTGTCCGGCGGCGGCTGCCGCCGGCACCAACAATTGCTGATATGTGGGGGTGCCAGGTGCGGGACCCTGGCTGATCAGATATTGATGCCCTATCATACGGATGGGGCATCCTTGTAAAAGTAGTGGATAACTTTTTTAAGTTACTTGCATTTTTCATTGCGCCTTGTGTGCAGTTTTTTAATTGTGTTTTCATTGTGCTTTTGACTCAGTGTTTCTTGCTTCTTGTTGGTACAGGTATGTCATGCTTTAAATAAAGCTGCTTTGCTTTTGATACTTCCTGTCATTTGGCTTTGACAAAACTGTATTGATATTATTTATGGACTTAATTTACATGCGTTTTTGATGCGTTTCCGCTAAGGAAACTCACTAAAAACGCATGTACGCTTTTTACCTTCATCTAATGCAAATCTGTGGGGGAAAGCTGCACAAAATACTCAGTGCATCCACAAGCAAAATTGACATGTTGTGGCTTTGAAACATGAACTGCAGGTCAGTTTATGCTGAGTAAAAAAAAAGCACAGTGGGCAGGAGATTTCTATAGGGCCACGTGCACACGTTGAGTGTTTGGTCAGTTTTTTTTATCAGAATTTGTAAGCCAAAACCAGGAGTGGGTGAAAATACAGAAGTGGTGACGTGTTTCTATTATACTTTTCCTCTGATTGTTCAAGTCATGATTTTGGCTTACAAATATTGAGGTAAAAAACTCACCAAATACTCAACGTGTGCATGTGGCCTAAAATGCTACATTTTTGACACAGCAAAAAATATGCAGCATCAAAAATCACTGAAAACTCATCATGGGCACACAGCCCAAGGCCACGTGCACTTGCAGAGTATTTGGTGAGTTTTTTACCTTAGTATTTGTAAGCCAAAACCAGGAGTGGAACAATCAGACGATAAGTATAATAGAAACACGTCACCACTTCTGTATTTATCACCCACTCCTGGTTTTGACGTATAAATACTGAGGTAAAAAACTCACCAAATACTCAACATATGAATGTGGCTTAACAATCTGATAAGCTGAAAAATAGGAATTAATTTTACAAATGGAAGCAAATTCTCTTGGATAAAGGTACCTTTGAGTCCTCAAAAGTGATCTATTCCTATTTCTGCTAAAGAAAAAATACCTAAATTCTAGTGGGATATAGAATAAATATTTAATGACATCCAAATTGTGAAGAAGTTTAGTATCAATGCTTTAAATAAAAAAAGCTGATTCAGTTTAGTTAAGCTTATTCATGCATGCTTAGGCTACATTCACACATCCTTGAGATACGTCCTCCTAGTGATGTCTATTTTTTCCTCAGACAGCACACTGACCCATAGACTTTTACTGATCCATACACAAATCAGTTTTATAAACGGTCCTTGAGACTCAGAGTGTGTTCTGTTCTCATCAGTTTTGCGGATTATACTTGGCCATTAAAGACTGCGAGGAGTGTAACACATCACCATACCTTTTCTTACCAGTGTCCTGGGGCTGCGTTAACCAAACATTGACTGCATCCTGAGGAGCCACCTTTAATAAAGATAATGTAAAACCAATGTTGGGTTATGTGGGTTGGCCACAGCTTTTTTATTTAACCAAAAAGCCACCGTACATACATTGCCAAAAAACCTTCCTCGTCCATGTTCATTTTCTACTTTTTAACCAACAATAAAATACCAAAGGCCAACCGCTGGTTTACAGCGGGCCTTGCGAATAAAACTTATCGAGCATGGACGAGAACCGCCACGCTGTGACAACTAACAAAAACCACACTGATAAGCAAAAAATGTTTGCTTCCACTTGTTTTCATAACCAGCCATAAAAATAATGAAATGGGGAGGGTGAGCGGGTTTCTTCTTATCAGGTAAGACTCTGTGTGACTGATCTTTGCCGCCTTTCCCTCATGTGTATAACCATTTGAATACCACGCCCCCAAATCTATCGTGCAGCCCCAGCCACTTCCCGCACTTTTATTTAACCCTCAAGGGACCCATCACCAAGTCCCTCACAGTCCTAGGCCCTTTTCATATTTTATTCAGGGCCTTATACGTAGACTGCGAGGAGTATAATACATCACCATACCTTTTCTTACCAATGTCCTGGGGCTGCGTTAACTAAACATTAACCGCGTCCTGAGGAGCCACCTTTAATAAAGATACTGTAAAACCAATGTTGAGTTATGTGGGTTGGCCACAGCTTTTATATTTAACCAAAAAACCACCGTACATACATTGCCAAAAAACCTTCCTTGTCCATGCTCATTTTCTGCTTTTTAGCCAACAATAAAATACCAAAGGCCAGCATGTGGTTTACAGTGGGCCTTGCGAATAAAACTTATCGAGCATGGACGAGAACCGCCACGGCAGAAGGAAATGTATACCTACATTGAATTCCGACCAACCCCACCCGAAAATATTAACGCCCTTTCTAACACATCCTGTAGTCCTGACAGAAAAATATCCATACCTATCTCACTAAGATGAACCCCATCACTCCTAAGTAAATCCTTGTTGTCCCCTTCTAACTCCCTATGTCTCACTGCCACCCCGCCCAAAGCCTGAACATGTTTTGAAATCCTAACATTCAACAATCGTTTTGCTCGCTCGACCCCAGCTACACTCCTTGCCTCTCGCCAATTGCTTCTATGCACAATTTCTGACCATACTATCATTGCACTTGAAAAGAATTCTTTAAATCTGTCAAAATCGTGCTTAATTAAGGACAACAAATGTCCTACCTTCACCTTGCACAGGTCATTACCCACTGCATGAATTATCAAAATTACCTTGCCTCCAAACTGTCGGCTGCATTGTACCACCATAGGCAGCACTTGTGTCCATCGAAGACCTCTTACCCCCTTCCAAAAGACCGAAACCTGTGAAGATCCCAAATAAAGACCCAATGGACGTATACCTGCTCTTTTTTCCGCCCAAAAAATGAAAGACTGTCCTATTCCAAAAACCGCTTGTTTCGGCACGAAACCTGAAACAGAAAGAGACAAAACGACTAGCCATAGAGTCAAAATGCTATAGCCAACTATAAAAACACTTGATGTTTACCATAAACATAACAACTATATCACTAAATTGGGACGGATGTATCTTCTAAAACAATCCAATTTCCATCTACCCAGTGCTTTGACTTCCCTTGATGACATACCGCACGCGTCTGCTGTCGTCGCTGCACCTATACGAAAAGAGTGTGTCCCAAATTCTGAGGGATCTAATCCTAATTCACCAATAGCCTTTTTAAAAACTGCTGAAAATTGGTAATGATTCATAGGTGTGTTATCCCTGTGTAACAAGAAAAAACTACCTTCACCTCTGATCACTTAATACTCCTTTATCAATTTTACCGGGCAGAAATCAGTCTGTAACTCATTAACAGATAACCAAGTGCCCCGTCAAAACACATACATCTTAGATCTTCTGACACATATTTTTAATATTCTACCGCAAATCACCACATCTGACACCAACAGCCCGCTTGTTGATTTATTTGAATGTGGAACTAACTCTCCAATCCTTAATGCTCCAAAAAATGCCAATGAGAAAGCTGCTCTAAATAGCGATACCTCCTCCATGTCCCTACTAATCACAACCATAATATGCATCAATTTAACCAATAATTGATAAGATATGGGGCGACGCTTGTCCAAAACCACTGTCTCCTTGCTCCATCCTTTTACTATTTGTCACATCTGCGGAAAATTTTGTCACATCCCTTTTATCATGCAATTTTAGAAAGAAAGCTATGCCAGATAGACACTTTGTCACCTTGCTTGCCGAAGCACCCATCTGCCTTAAAACTCTTAAATGATCCAAGTTACCGATAACAAATCCTTAGACTCATCAGGAGCTTTGCCGTTTGAACATACTAACCAATCCATCCACGCTCTTTCGTGTCCTCGTCACGTATCAGCCGATACCAAATTCCTTACTAAATCGCCAAGTTCCCCTCTACTATGCTCCACAAGAAATGAGGGCAATGACAACCCACCGGATCCGCTGATGGATGAAGTTCCCGAAAAACCTGCATTTGAGAACGAGATAGAGTATCAGCCACAACATTTTGTGATCCCGGAACATGTTTGGCCCTAAACCAAATATTTTGTTGCAGACACCCGAGCACTAAGTGTCTTGTCAAAGCTAAGACCGGTGGCGATGATGACATTTGTGAATTAATGGCCGATACGACTGCCATGTTATCTGTCCAGCAGCAAATCCTTTTACTACTAAACTGCTTACCTCAAACTTCCAAAGCCACCACTATTGGGAATAACTTAATAGTGCAATATTCTTGATCAGACCCAAATCACACCAATGCTGCGGCCATTGCTGCTTACACCACTGATTACCAAAAATCACCACAAATCCATCCCCTCCCGCTGCATCCGTGAATAAGCCCATGTCATCACTAGAGACCTCCTCCTCTTGAAATAACATTCTGTCGTTGAATGTGAGCAAAAATTCTTTCCAGACCAATAAATCATCCTTCATATTCCGTGTCACCCTAAAAAAGTGATGCGCTTGCCCAATGCCTCTGGTTGCAAGAGACAATCTCCTGGAAAAAACTCTGCCCATTGGTATCACTTTACACGTGAAATTCAACAAACCTAACAAAACCTGTAATTGGTGTAACGTAACTTTTTTAGAACTGCTAACCTGATCCACGCAAAACTGCAATTTCTCAACTTTCTCTATGGGCAACCACAGTAAAAACTGCTCCGTGTCAATCTCTATCCCTAAAAACGTCAAACAACTCACTGTACCCTCTGTCTTCTCTTCTGACAAAGGGACACCCAATGTTTTCATCAACTTACGAAAAGTATATAACAAGCACCGACAAATATGGGAATCACCTGGGCCTACGAACAAAATATCATCAAGGTAATGCGTCGAGGAACATAACCCTGTCTCCCACTTCAGCAATCATTCTAAAAAGCAACTAAACATTTCAAAATATAAACAAGATATAGAACATCCCATTGGTAGGCACATATCTACAAAAAACTCTCCATCCAAATGGCAACCCAGTAAGTGAATACAATCCACATGTGTTGGCAAGAGCCTAAAGGCTGCTTCAATGACTGACTTTGCTAACAAAGCACCTTTACCTGCTTGTTTGACCAAGAATATTGCCCTATCGAAAGATGTATATTTCACCCTTGCTTCCTCTTTCGATATACCATCCTTGACGGATAACCCTTGTGGAAATCACAAATGATGAATGAGGTGGTACTTGCCAGGCTCCTTCTTTGGTACTAAACCCAGAGGAGACACTCTCAGGTTTTCAATTGGAGGGACCGAAAATGGTCCGGCCATTCTGCCAAGCTCCACCTCCTTCATCAATTTCTCCTTCACTATATCCTTTTTATCTTCAATTGACTTTAAGTTTGAACTGAACAGAGACACTTCTGAAAATTGAAAAGGTATCCCGAAACCCTCACAAAACCCCTCCTGCAGGACTTTTGCTTCCTCCCTCTTGTGATACCGATCTAGCCAATACAGTAGAGCTTCCTTTTTCACTGGTGTTCTCATTTTCACCGGCAGAACCCACTATGATATTCTGTTTTTGTCTCTGGAAACACCGCAATGTGGCATGTGCTCCCCCACATACTGTGCATTCATGCTTAAATTTGCAAGTGGCATAAAATCGGCAGTGTCCCTCATTGTATAACCAACATGTCCCGCTAGGCTTTGGTGTAGCTGACACGTGGGACTGACTGGTGGAAGATGAGCTAACGGGAAAGGACCACTGTTGTGGTCTCTGGGCCAAAATTAATTGAATCCATACATCCGTTGCTTTTGTGGCCCAACCAACCCCTGGACATAGTGCCATGCGTCAGCGGAACTCCTCATCGTATTTCCACCAGGCTGATCCCCCGTGTAATTTATGGGCACTAAATATGGTGTCAATGTAAACCATCAATTCAGGACCTTTTTCCGGCTGTAACAGACAGGTCTCATGAGCCAAGACAAGAAAAGCCTGTAACCAATTCCCAAATGTCTTGGCCACTTTAACCTTTTTGTCATTCCTTTCAAAAGAACATTCCTTATCAATAGTCACCTGATCGGCGGAAATAAGAGACCAAATATCAATATATTCACCGCGCCTGATCTTCTCCCTTGTTTCCCCGACCGGGTGAGTACCCAAAGGTACTACTCCGCAATAAATGGAGTCCCTGAAAATCAAACCCTGTGTTATAGAATCCACCCCAGGCTGAGGAGGACACTCCCCACCCGGTGTTAATGGTGGGATACACTGCCCACTTTCCCGTTCCAAACTTGTTATCACATTTTTTAAAACCGCTACTAAATCCTTATTTGTATTCTGTGTTTGAAGTGGTATGGACCATGCCAGTAGCACGCGACACTCACCCTCACCCTCCATACGACTCCTGATTTGAATTCTTGTTGTTGCACCGGCCGGCTTCCTGAGTTGTATATCCAGCTCTGTTCTCTGTGTAAAAACTCCTGTCACCGACCGTGCAGATGCTCTATCTCCCGGTGCCGCGAAACGATCACCCCTGCGTCCGGAAGGAACCGTGTGTCGCCTATGCCGTTCTTTTTCAGGTGAAGAGACCAAAGTGCCAGACCGAGAGGATGAGCGGCTATCAACCGGCAAAGTTCTTTTCCCTCATGCCATCTTCTACCGTAACTGCGATGTCCCTTTATCACACTCCGTCTCTGTGCCTTCCTTTCCGTAATTCAGCTGGACCCTGAAAAAGAATGATCCGAAGACAAAACTGCTTCCGAAATATGTCCGTTCATGCGATGAGAGCGGCAACTCCCGCGATCATCAGTCCCCGATATACTATTCACTTTTTATAACATTCAGCTCCACATCTATATGTGGACCGAGCTCTATTTGTTGTGTGATCAGAAACACAATCCCTGCTTTGACTATTGATCAAATTGCTCCTACTTGTGGAAGGCGCCCTTCTACCCACTGATTCTTCTCTTCCTGACATCTTTTTTGTGACCATTTGTATATTACTTTCCATCTGCATAACTCCTGAAGGGGTTAACATTGTATTGCCTACTGTCACATCCCCCCTCCAGTTCTCTAGGCAGCTTGCTCCTCCCCTTGTCGCCTCTCTCAGGCTGCATATACCAGATCCCCCCTTATCTATATCATTAAACTGCTCCTTGTGCTGTAGCAGCAATACATTGTCCTCCTGCTCACTGGACTTCTCCAGCTCAGCTGCATTCCTCTCCTGTCCTGTCCTGGTAGATGAACATCCTTTTCTTTGAACTGAGCTCCTTCTCTGATGTCATCCATGAGAGCGCGACGTCTTCCTGTACATGGACCTAGACTTGGGCTAAGAAGTGTTGGAGGCCTTGCATGCCGTCTGGGATGACCCTGCTGTAATCTTGTGTCCTGTGTTTCACCCATGGACCCCGGGGGAGTGAGGGGGGATAGCTATGAATGCCTGCAACCAGCCGACTCCTTCCTGGGCAATTTTCTCCCTTAAAAGCTCTTCCAAGCTTGACGTCTTCTTTCTTCTTATCAGGTAAGACTCTGTGTGACTGATCTTTGCCGCCTTTCCCTCAAATGTATAACCATTTGAATACCACACTCCCAAATCTATCGTGCAGCCCCAGCCACTTCCCGAACTATTATTTACCCCAAAAGGGACCCACCACCAACTCCCTCACAGTCCTAGGCCCTTTCCTTATTTTATTCAGGGCCTTATAGTCTAGGCAATCAATGAGACATGGAAAATAGACTTTGTCGTTCAGTTTTTCATCCTAGATTCATCTGTTTTTAACTGATACATTGTTAGGCCACATGCACACATGGGATTATAAAAGGTATAAATTCTATGTACTAACTCACTAAAATAAAGACTAAACACCATGAAATTGTGTAAACAGGCCGTTATGCTTTCTTAAGGGGTTAATAAATAATCAAATAGTAATAACATTTTGACTCAGTCCTTATTTGACTCAAGCCATAGAAATATTTTATATCAAATCTGACCAAACACCACCCAGCTGGTGTGAACCCCCTCTAATAAAGCAGCGACAGGATAAAAAATTAACAGTGCATGCATTAGGGAGGGTGGGTCGGGGATCTTCAAGATGACAGATAGGCAAAAGATTTTCCCATGGATACAGCTGCTCCTTTAAAAAGGCAGGGACTTGTAAACTCCTTCTTTTCTCCAACAATCCTGAGATCAAACCAAAAAAGCGGGAAAACATCTCCAAGGGATTCAGATCTGCCCTGAAACCGAATCTCCCGCCAAAATGGATAACAAAATAACCATTAAAGAAACTCAAAGGAAAAGTATTAGTTGGCAGCATAAGCACATAAAAGAACCATAACAAAAACACTCATTATAATCCCATGAGCACCCCTAGGTTAATACACGGGGCTAACATTCAGTATTTTGTAAGCTTTTTTACCTGAGTATTTGTAAGACAAAACCAGGAGTGGGTGATAATATAACAGTGGTGATGTGTTTCCATTATAATTTTCCGCTGATTATTCCACTCCCGGTTTTAGCTTGCAAATACTGAGGTAAAAAACTCACCAAATACTCACCGTGTGCACGTGGACTCAGGCTGAAAAAAGATTGGAAAGTATGCCTGCTCCAGTGAAAAAAAAGGGATGCGAAAAAATTGGAAGCAACTAGGATGAAACCAGAGAAAACAAATTGGTCGATTTCTCTTGGACGGTAACAGTCACACGGTTGTGTGTATTTAGCTTATGACGCGCCCCTGGGCCTGCTGTGTCGCGCAGCGTCTCGCGCACGGGGGCTTACCCGGAACCGGATCAGATGAGGGTTGTAGTCTCCGAGTGGCGGGGACCCGGTCCGTGCCCAGGGAGTCAAACTCAGTGTGTGGCAGTCTTGATAGGTGTTATTTGAGTGTCGACTACGCCACCCGTTGATTTGCAGCTATGGAGCTGCCGCTGCAGGGCAGACTGCTGAGGCCGGTGTAGAATTGTGCAGCGTGATAGTATAACCCCCAACGGGAGGGGTATGGCCTCAGGGCAGCCGACGTGGAAGATGGGGGTAGCAGGAACCACTCAGAGACGGTGCGGTGTAATTCAGGGTCTTTACTGGTAACAACGATAGACCCTCCCGGAGTACTTGCTAGCGAACGGGGCCTGGTCAGTCCTTGAGCAGATGGGATCTCCCCTGGCCAGGCGGAGTTGTAGGCCTCCCAAACTGACTGTACTCTTCTGGCTACCTTGCTAGAAGCGGATATAAGTAGCCCACGTCCCTGAGTGTGCCGTGTGGTGCTCACCCGTATGGCCGGTGACTCGGGGCCTTCTAATGGCTTCCGCTCCACGATGGCGGTGCTGGTCCCACGCGTGTGACCTTGCCTTCGGGTTTCTGGGCCTGAGGACCTGAAATCCCCTGCCGGTCGGCTTCTGCTGCTGGGTAAGAGTTAGTCCCCACAGCCTCGGACGCCGGGTCCGGTAAGAAAGCTTCTCAGTCAGGGCGAGCTCTGCAACTGCCAGCCCCTGACTCGTAGTAGTATTGCTCCCACTGAGCTTCTGCTGTTTCTTCCTATGACTGTTTCTCGTCTCTACTCTCCTTGACTCCTAACCCTGCCTCAGCCCCGGGTTTATATAGGGGAAGTTCTTCCCCTCCCAAGACTGGGCAGGAGGTGTGGCATGCACAGGATCCCTGACCAAAGGACCTCCCACCTGCTCTCAGACATAACATTACATTACTGTGGAAACCAGACCCCTGGGGTGCCACATTCCCCCCTAGTGAAATTTAGTACTCCGGGACTAAACATATTTTAGAAAAACATAACAAGATATAACAACAATAATAGTACAATAAGAAGAAACACATAAAGGTGGTCACGGCATGTCCGTAACCGGGTGCAGTCTTTGAAGAAAAGCAAGGTGTCCATTTCACCAAAACAGGGAGACGTAACCAGGTAGGGGTTTGTCCTGCCCCGAGTCCTTAACAGTCTTTAGTCCGTCCTGGGTTACGCTCCAACTATGTACAAAGGATTCCCGGTAAATCCACCAAGGACTCCTACAAATAACTAGAAACACAAAATTATACACAAGCAATAATACACAGGTAAATATAAATAAAACAATTTATACACTTCAAATCCTCCAACGTGCGGGTAACTGGCCTCTAGTGGCCCTAGTGGACCTACGGAGCTGACTGTCTAGCCCTGAACTACAGGGTGTAGGAGCTGTCAAGGGTAAACTGGGCAGCTGTCTACCGGCTCTTTGGCTCACTAGGGATATGGCAGGCTCACTGCAAGCAGAGGGTTGATCCTCCTGGTCTGCGGGTGTGGGGTCTTCTGCCTCCTGGACCGGCTGTTCTTCCAGCTCTACCTGTTGCTCCATAGGTGCTTGGGATGCTGGTTGGAGGAAGGTGAGTACGGGTACCACAACTGCACCATTGACTTGAGTCCAAGACCGAGGGAAGTCCCCGAGCACAGTACTAACCATATCTTCCCTTTCCTCTACGGGTCGATGGTCTTCTTGTTCCTCTTCAGGGTTCCTCAGTTGTTCGGGACACTTCTTCAGGTGGTCCCGGGATACAATGGCTGTGGTTTCCCCTCCGTCTTTACTGATGGTACAAACCTTCGGGTTCTCGTGGCTTGAGGGCAGTACGGTGTACAGGTCCTTCTCCCACTGGTCGTCCAACTTGTGGAGCCGTCTCTTCCTCTTCAAGACCTGCTCTCCGGGTACCAGGGGAACAGCGGGAGCATACTGGTTGTAAGTTTTCTCTTGTCTTTCCCTAGCCTGACAGAGACTTCGCTCCACGCTCTCCTGTACTCTCCGGTACTGCTGCTGCCTCTCTGTGTCCCAGTCTGCTTCTGGTGAAGTGTCCTCGGGTGTCAGGACTCCCATTTCCAGGTCAACAGGTAACTTACCAGGTCTTGCCCTCATTAGGTAAGCCGGGGTACAGTTGGTGGAACCTACCGGGATGTGGTTGTATAGGTCCACCAGATCGGGCAACTTCTCAGGCCACAGACTGCGTTCTTCCAGGGGCAACGTTTTTAGAAGATCCATTACCACCTGGTTCATTTTCTCACAAAGTCCATTAGTTTGCGGATGGTAGGGTGTCGTCCTTATCTTCCGGCAGCCATACAGATTGCAGAATTCCTGGAAGACCTCCGCTTCAAAGGCAGGTCCCTGGTCCATCAGCACTTGGTCCGGGTACCCGTGTGGATGGCAGAAGTGCTGCTGGAAGGCTCTAGCTGCTGTTTGAGCCGTTAAGTCCTTGACGGGGACGACAACCAAGAACCGTGAGTAATGATCCACGATGGTTAACGCGTAGACGTAGCCACTTCTGCTTGGGGTCAGTTTTACATGATCCAAGGCTACCAGTTCCAACGGTTGCCGGGTGACGATGGACTGCAGGGGAGTCTTCTGGCTGGCACGGTCCTTCCTTCTCAGGTTGCACGGGCCACAGTCTCTGCACCACT
The DNA here is from genome assembly GCF_046119375.1 of Phyllobates terribilis. Taxonomy (NCBI): domain Eukaryota; kingdom Metazoa; phylum Chordata; class Amphibia; order Anura; family Dendrobatidae; genus Phyllobates; species Phyllobates terribilis. The sequence continues at coordinate 207,970,107 of NW_027362769.1, read as the reverse complement.
TCTCAATGGTTCCCCTCATGCCTACCCAGTGGAATCGCTCGCGCAGCAGGAACTCCAGCTTCTTCCACCCGAAGTGTCCAGCTCCGTCGTGGTATGCCTCCATCACCATGGCTGCGTCTCTTCTTGGCACCACTACTTGCCAGAGTAGTTCATGCGTCCGGGAGTTAACCATTCTGCGGCACAACTTCCCCTTGTAAAGGAGCAGTCGACTCTTCTCTGCCCATAGTTGTTTGGCTTCCTCCGGAGCGTCTGGTTCAAGGCAAGCCTCCGGGCGAGTCAGCATCTCCTTCACCAGTCGGACGGCAGGGTCGCTGTCTTGCGTTTCCGCCCAGTTGTAGTGAGGTAAGGGGTTCAACGTAGCAGCCTGCTTACTCCTTACCCGGTGGGAATACTGGATAGTCCCATGACGGTGGAACGCAGGGAGTTCAACTTCTTCCAGTCCCTCCGGATCTTCTCCTTCGTCCGGCAGGTTGGGCATCCTGGACAGGGCGTCCGCGTTGGTATTGGAGCGTCCGGCCCGGTATTTGATTGTGAACTCGTAGTTGGACAGACGGGCCATCCACCTCTGTTCCAGGGCACCGAGTCTTGCCGTGTCCAGGTGTGTCAACGGGTTGTTATCCGTGTACACGGTGAACCGGGAAGAAGCGAGGTAATGCTTAAAGCGCTCGGTGACTGCTAGAGATGAGCGTTGTTCTACTCGAACTGTTCGCCAATCTCAAATTCGAGCTGTTTTGGGCGGTGTTCGAGCCGGTCGGCGAACACGAACAATTTGAGAAAAATTCGGCTGTTCGAGGTTATGTTCGATAACTGTTCGTGCACCAAAATCATAACTGGATTTTTTCTCAGTAATGATGAAAATTAATGTTAATACGCAGTTTGAGTGTACAGCGGGGCGGGGGGAGGGGCAGGGGATGGATCTCTGCAGGAACAATGAAGATCTCCATTTTTTTTTCTCTTTCCCGCATTTGCAGTGGGGAGGTGCAATCTGTCAGCCTATCAGCAGCGCACACACGGAGCGAAGTGCTTTTTTTCACACAAGCAAGGGCATGTGTGATTGGCAGTGTATGTCACATGTCCTTGCCCTATAAGACCAAGCCATTTTCCCCGTCGCCACCATTTTCTCACTGCTGCAGCTGCGTGTTAGACGGCACCGCTGTTGCTGTGTGCGCTATACCTTGTTAATTTCAAGCCAATTTTCGCACAAATATACAGATAGCTTGGGAGTAAGGAATAGTTGTGATTGCAGTCCTTTTCAGGACTAGGTTACAGCATTTCCTACGACTTTTATCAGGCAGGTCTGTGCTCTTAAATAGATAGATTGTGGGAGTAAAGACTAATTGTAATTGGAGTCCTTTTCAGGACTAGGTTACATCAGTTCCTATCAGTTTTTGCCAGGCAGGTCTGTGCCAGTGCTGTGCAAGTTTTTTTCACAGCATTTGGCTGAATCTAGCAAAGCTAATCCTTTTTGGCCTATTGCAGAGTGTGTTAGTCAGTGGAGTAGCCTATCTGTGTTGCAAGATATACCACCTGTGTATAGAATACCAATTTTTTTACTGCACCTAGTGAAGTAAAATCTTTTCGGCATAGCATCATTCTATTAGTCCATCTATACTGACCTCCATCAGGTTGCAAACTGAATATAATTTTTTTCTGCATCTAGCTCTGAAAAAATATTTGGGCTTCTAGCGGTGTGTGGGACTTGGTCTATTAGTCCATCTATACTGACCTCCATCAGGTTGCAAATTAAAAATAATTTTTTTCTGCATCTAGCTCTGAAAAAATATTTGGGCTTCTAGCAGTGTGTGGGACTTGGTCTATTAGTCCATCTATACTGACCTCCATCAGGTTGCAAATTAAAAATAATTTTTTTCTTCATTTATCTCTGAAAAAATATTTGGGCTTCTAGCAGCGTGTGGGACTTGTTCTATTAGTCCATCTATACTGACCTCCATCAGGTTGCAAATTAAAAATAATTTTTTTCAGCATCTAGCTCTGAAAAAATATTTGGGCTTCTAGCAGTGTGTGGGACTTGGTCTATTAGTCCATCTATACTGACCTCCATCAGGTTGCAAATTAAAAATAATTTTTTTCTTCATTTAGCTCTGAAAAAATATTTGGGCTTCTAGCAGCGTGTGGGACTTGTTCTATTAGTCCATCTATACTGACCTCCATCAGGTTGCAAATTAAAAATAATTTTTTTCTGCATCTAGCTCTGAAAAAATATTTGGGCTTCTAGCAGTGTGTGGGACTTGGTCTATTAGTCCATCTATACTGACCTCCATCAGGTTGCAAATAAAAAATATTTTTTTTCTTCATTTAGCTCTGAAAAAATATTTGGGCTTCTAGCAGTGTGTGGGACTTGTTCTATTAGTCCTTCTATACTGACGTCCAGCAGGTTGCAAATTGAATATAATTTTTTTCTGCATCTAGCTCTGAAAAAATATTTGGGCTTCTAGCGGTGTGTGGGACTTGGTCTATTAGTCCATCTATACTGACCTCCATCAGGTTGCAAATTAAAAATAATTTTTTTCTGCATCTAGCTCTGAAAAAATATTTGGGCTTCTAGCAGTGTGTGGGACTTGGTCTATTAGTCCATCTATACTGACCTCCATCAGGTTGCAAATTGAATAAAAAAATTTTCTGCATCTAGCTCTGAAAAAATATTTGGGCTTCTAGCGGTGTGTGGGACTTGGTCTATTAGTCCATCTATACTGACCTCCATCAGGTTGCAAATTAAAAATAATTTTTTTCTGTATCTAGCTCTGAAAAAATATTTGGGCTTCTAGCAGTGTGTGGGACTTGGTCTATTAGTCCATCTATACTGACCTCCATCAGGTTGCAAATTAAAAATAATTTTTTTCTGCATCTAGCTCTGAAAAAATATTTGGGCTTCTAGCAGTGTGTGGGACTTGGTCTATTAGTCCATCTATACTGACCTCCATCAGGTTGCAAATTGAATAAAAAAATTTTCTGCATCTAGCTCTGAAAAAATATTTGGGCTTCTAGCGGTGTGTGGGACTTGGTCTATTAGTCCATCTATACTGACCTCCATCAGGTTGCAAATTAAAAATAATTTTTTTCTGCATCTAGCTCTGAAAAAATATTTGGGCTTCTAGCAGTGTGTGGGACTTGGTCTATTAGTCCATCTATACTGACCTCCATCAGGTTGCAAATTAAAAATAATTTTTTTCTGCATCTAGCTCTGAAAAAATATTTGGGCTTCTAGCAGTGTGTGGGACTTGGTCTATTAGTCCATCTATACTGACCTCCATCAGGTTGCAAATTAAAAATAATTTTTTTCTTCATTTATCTCTGAAAAAATATTTGGGCTTCTAGCAGCGTGTGGGACTTGTTCTATTAGTCCATCTATACTGACCTCCATCAGGTTGCAAATTAAAAATAATTTTTTTCTGCATCTAGCTCTGAAAAAATATTTGGGCTTCTAGCAGTGTGTGGGACTTGGTCTATTAGTCCATCTATACTGACCTCCATCAGGTTGCAAATTAAAAATAATTTTTTTCTTCATTTAGCTCTGAAAAAATATTTGGGCTTCTAGCAGTGTGTGGGACTTGTTCTATTAGTCCTTCTATACTGACGTCCAGCAGGTTGCAAATTGAATATAATTTTTTTCTGCATCTAGCTCTGAAAAAATATTTGGGCTTCTAGCGGTGTGTGGGACTTGGTCTATTAGTCCATCTATACTGACCTCCATCAGGTTGCAAATTAAAAATAATTTTTTTCTGCATCTAGCTCTGAAAAAATATTTGGGCTTCTAGCAGTGTGTGGGACTTGGTCTATTAATCCATCTATACTGACCTCCATCAGGTTGCAAATTGAATAAAAAAAATTTCTGCATCTAGCTCTGAAAAAATATTTGGGCTTCTAGCGGTGTGTGGGACTTGGTCTATAAGTCCATCTATACTGACCTCCATCAGGTTGCAAATTAAAAATAATTTTTTTCTGCATCTAGCTCTGAAAAAATATTTGGGCTTCTAGCAGTGTGTGGGACTTGGTCTATTAGTCCATCTATACTGACCTCCATCAGGTTGCAAATTGAATAAAAAAATTTTCTGCATCTAGCTCTGAAAAAATATTTGGGCTTCTAGCGGTGTGTGGGACTTGGTCTATTAGTCCATCTATACTGACCTCCATCAGGTTGCAAATTGAATAAAAAAATTTTCTGCATCTAGCTCTGAAAAAATATTTGGGCTTCTAGCGGTGTGTGGGACTTGGTCTATTAGTCCATCTATACTGACCTCCATCAGGTTGCAAATTAAAAATAATTTTTTTCTGCATCTAACCCAGCCAATAGTTTTGGCCTAATACCGCAGTTTGGCCACTCAGCTCTGCTCGGTTACCATCCATTGTTTTTTTGTGCAAACAACTCCAGAGTTGTGAATTAGTTAACCACCAAAATGAGTGGAAAAAGGCCTGCTGCTGGTGGAAAGGGGAATAGGCGTGTTGGGAAGGGGAAAAAAGGTTGTGTCCTTGGGGTAGGTGCAGAAGAAAGACCATCTTCCAGCCAAACTAAAATGTCTACTTCTTTTAGCGGACAATGTGATAAGATCCCTTTCTTACGGCCACGCCAATCGCTACAAATTCCAGATGAGGCACAAAAACAGCAGGTGCTTCAACGGATATCAAGTGCTCCTTTAAGTGGGCTCTCCTCCACATCAACTTCAACATCACAAATACTCCAGTCCTCAAAGGTGTCACCCAAATCGCACTTGCTTCCTCACAGCTCCCAAATCTCCAGCTGCCCGTCTGAGTATGAGGTAGAACAGATGGTTGAGTCTGCAGAGCTGTTTACTCATACTATAGCCTGGGAATCAGAGGTCGACTCCAGCGCTTCTGTGAATCCAGACGAGGAAATGATCTGCACTGATGCCCAGAATCTTTATGAGTCGGATCCAGGACCAGACGCAGAAGGTTCTGACCATAATGTAGACCCTCATTCCCAAACTGTAACTCCTGTTGGTGGAGACAATGAGGAAGACGATGATAAGACTCAAATACCTGATTGGAGCGACAACTTTAGTTTTTTGTCAGGGCAGGAACAGGTTGGCTCTGAGGACGATGGGTGTGATAACGCACAGGGTGATGATGATGAGGTCGGAGATCCCACTTACTGTCAACCCACAGTCAGCCAAGAGATGAGGTCAGCAGAGGAGGTGGAGGAAGATGCTAGTGACGACGAGGTCAGGTTGCGCCTTCCTGGACAGAGACGTAGTACTGGAAGCACGTCAACAACTGCATCCTCAAACACAACTCTGCCTCTCACCACAAGTCGTGGTGGCTCTTCAGGTCGCATGGGTGCTAAGCCTTGCATAGCCTGGGCATTTTTTCAGATCGATAAAGATGACCCAACTCGTGTTATCTGTAACATTTGTCAGCAAAAGCTAAGTAGAGGCCAAAAAATACATAGTTTGAGTACTTCATGCATGAACCGGCACATGGACATGAAGCATAAGTTGCAGTGGGAAGCTCAGTGTGCTACAATGCGGTCTAGCCGGCCGGGCCAACCACCGTCTGCCATATCTTGTGCATCCGCGGCCTCTTCATCCTCTGTGACTGGGGGGACAGCAGTCACACCTGTTTTGGGGCGCAGACCTGCCACCTCTTTACCCGCAACAGCCAGCGTGATTGGCAGGTCATCATTTTCTTTGGAGGTGGTAACACCAGCTGGTCTTGAGCGCTGTCCGACATCGATAGCACCACCTTTGGATCAAGGCAACCTAACATGTCCGCCTGCATCTTCCTCACAGACCGGCAGTTTGCCGGGGACACCCTTATCAACCCCGTCTAAGCACAATAGCCAGCCCTCGGTCCCTCAGATGTGGACAAGTAAAAGACCATTTCCTCCTAGCCATGAGAAAGCTAAGAGGTTGAATTTCACCATCTGCAAGCTCTTGGCTACAGAAATGCTGCCTTTCCGCCTGGTGGACACAGAGGATTTTCGAGACCTTATGTCCGTCGCAGTGCCCCAGTACCAGATGCCCAGTCGGCACTACTTCTCAAAGAAAGGTGTGCCTGCGCTCCACCAGCATGTCGCACACAACATCACCGCTTCTTTGAGAAACTCTGTGTGTGACAGGGTGCATTTCACCACAGACACTTGGACGAGTAGGCATGGACAGGGGCGTTACATGTCGCTGACTGGGCACTGGGTAACTATGGTGACAGCAGGACAAGGGGCTGCTGTCCAAGTCTTGCCGTCCCCACGAGTTGTGCGTCAATCCTCTTTATGTCATTTTTCCTCCACTGCTTCTGCCTCCTCAACCTCCTCTCGGTCTTCCACCTGCACCCAAAGCCTGTCTGGTCATGCCACAAGCTTTCTAACTGCGCAGAAGGGATCCTGCACACCTCCTTACTATGCTGGCAGTAGGGCTCAACGTCATCAGGTGGTTTTTACATTGAAATGTCTGGGAAATGTGAGTCACACAGCTGAGGAGTTGTGGTCAGCTCTGAAGAACCAATTTCATGAATGGTTGTCTCCACTGGACCTGAAACCAGGGAAGGCCGTGTGCGACAATGCTGCAAACCTGGGTGCGGCCCTTCGCCGGGGCAATGTCACACACGTGCCTTGTATGGCTCACGTGTTGAACCTGGTTGTCCAGCAATTTTTAGCCCACTATCCCAGACTAGATGGCCTTCTGCAGAGGGCACGGTCGCTGTGTGCTCACTTCCGCCGTTCGCATCCTGCAGCTCAGCGACTTACATCTCTACAGAAGTCGTTGGGCCTGCCACTTCACCGGCTAAAATGCGATGTGCCTACCCGGTGGAATTCAACTCTGCACATGTTGCAGCGACTGTGGCAGCACCGACAAGCCCTGGTGCAATACGTTCTGACGTATAGCCTGGGCCAACGAGATTCAGAGGTGGGGCAAATCACGCTGGAGGAGTGGTCTCAGATCAGGGACCTATGCACCCTTCTGCACAGTTTTGAAATGGCGACGAAGATGTTTAGTGCTGACGATGCCATTATCAGCATGACTATTCCGGTGATTTACATGCTGGAGCACATGTTAAACAGAATTCGGAGTCAGGTGGTGGCACAAGAGGAGGTGGAGGAAGTAGAGGAGGAGGAGTTGTATGCGGAAGGGCTAACATCTGCAAGGTCCAGACGGTCGGCAGCACCAAGGCGGCAGGCATGTGAGGGTGGGGGAGATGGTTTAACCAGGGCGCATGGTAGCAGCCAAACTAGTGAGGAAGGTGCAGGAGCCCAGGAAGAAGTGGAGGACGAACTGATGGAAGACTCATCAGATGAGGGAGACCTTGATCACATTTCTGTTGTGCGAGGTTGGGGGGAGAGGACAGAGGAAGGAAGCATGATTGTTACCTCGCCACCAACACAACAGGGACTTGGTGCTCCTGGATGCGCAACACACATGAGTGCCTTCTTGCTGCACTACCTGCAACATGACCCTCGAATTGTGAGAATTAGAAATAATCCTGACTACTGGGTTGCCACACTGTTAGATCCCCGGTACAAAAGTAAATTTGCAGAAATTATTCCTGCCATAGAAAGGGATGCACGCATGCAGGAGTATCAGCAGAGACTGTTGCAGAATCTTACATGTGCTTTTCCACAAAATACCAGTGGTGCACGTAGTGAATCTCACAGTTCCAACTTGCCAACCGTGGGACCGTCAAGTGTATAGCACTCAAACCGTAACAGAACCACAGTATCTGCTGGTAACATCAATTTTGCGGAATCATTTCACCACTTTTTTAGCCCATCCTTTGCAAGGCCACAGGAGACAAGAAGTCTGACACATAGTCAACGCATAGAGACGATGGTACAGGAGTATCTCCAAGTAAACATTGAAGCCACGACTGTGTCACTGGACCCTTGCTCTTTTTGGGCTTCCAATCTGGATAAATGGCCGGAGCTAGCCACTTACGCCTTGGAGATCTTGTCATGCCCCGCAGCCAGCGTTCTGTCTGAACGTGTGTTCAGCGCTGCTGGTGGTGTGCTGACAGATAAGCGCACGCGGCTCTCCACTGATAATGTAGACAGACTCACGTTCATAAAGATGAACAAATCATGGATCCGAAACGACTTTTCTACCCCTGTGTCATCCTGGGGAGAGTAAAAGCTTGATGATTGGTTAAAATCACCCTACCAACCGTTTTAAGCTTTCAAATTACTAATCATGTTTATCTGTATCTTGACTGGAAAATAATTTGGGCTTTGTAGCAGTGTGCAGCACTGATCCTATTAGGCCATCTATAATAAGCTTCACCAGATTTAAAATTAAAAATAATTTTTAGCTGCATCTAGCCCGGAAAATAATTTTGGGGCTCCGAGATGCGCAAGACACATAAGTGCCTTCTTTCTGCACTACCTGCAGCATGACCCTCATATTGTCAGAATTCGAAGTAATCATGACTACTGGGTTGCCACACTCTTAGATCCCCCAAACTTTTCGATCAACCTTTTCATTTTAATAAAGACCAAAAAAATGGTCATTTTTGAAATTATAAGCATTAGCAGGTTGTTAGAAACTGAAATCAAACAGTTTTCAACTCAAAACTTTATTCTAGGTGATGTTACATTTTCACATAGGACCCCTTGTTCGAAAGGAGCTTCTGAACTCTCTCGTCCATTGAATTTGTCAGGTTTTGGATGGTTTCTGCTTCAATTGTTTTGCATGAGGACAGAATACCCTCCCAGAGCTGTTGCTTAGATGTGAACTGCCTCCCGCCATCATAGACACTCCTTTTAATGATGCTCCAAAGGTTCTGAATGGGGTAGAGGTCAGGGGAGCATGGGGGTCACACCATAAGTTTGTCCCCTTTTATGCCCATATCAGCCAGAGATGCAGATGTTTTATGTGCAGCATGAGATGGTGCATTATCATGCAGAAAAATGATCTTGCTGTGAAATACACGGTTCTTCTTCTTGAACCATGGCAGGAAGTGCTGTTTGAGAAAATCCACATACATTATGGAGTTCATCTTTAGCGCCTTCAGGGATCCTAAAGGGGCCGACAATCTCTCTCCCCATGATTCCAGCCCAAAACATTACTCCACCTCCTCCTTGTTGGCGCTGTAGCCGTGTTTGCGTGGGGTGTCCATCAACCAGCCATCCTCCACTCCATTCATCTGGACCATCGAGCGCTGCACGGCACTCATCCGTGAACAAAACAGTTTTGAAATCAGTCTTCATGTAATGTTTGGCCCACTGGAGCCGTTTCTGCTTGTGTGAAGTGGATAGAGGAGGTCGACAGGATGGCGTATGCACAGCTGCAAACCTCTGAAGGACCCTGCATCTTGTTGTTCGGGGGACGTTGGAGGCACAAGCAGCTTCAAAAACTTGTCTGCTGCTATGACAAGGCTTTTTTGCCGCTGCTCTTTCAACCTGACGTAATTGCCTGTAGGAAAGAGTCCTCAATTTTCCCTTATCAGCACGCACACGTGTGTACTGTGAATCAGCTACATACTTCTTGATTGCCAAGACACTTCATCCTGATCATCGCACAATGTTGATTGTAGTCATGCCTTGACCTAAACACTCCACAATTTGTTGCTTCTCAGCAGCCGACACATCCTTTTTCTTTCCCATTTTGGCAGAAAATGTAGGCTGCTTAATAATGTGAGAGAGCCTTCTTAAGTAGTCTTGCCTTTATTGGACACACCTGCCAAACTAATTAGCACAGGTGTCTGCAATTGCTTACAGTGATATAAAGAGCCCTGACACACATCACCATCAAAGAGTTTAACTGACAAACAAACAAATTCTTCCCTTATCACTCCTAAACACTTTTTGCATAATAATTTGGAACGCGGTGTACATGTGCTTTTCCACAAAACACCAGTGGTTCACGTAGTGAATCTTACAGTTCTAACTTGCCAACCGTGGTCTGTATGGAATTGTTCAATAAAGGGCCCAAAATTAAGATAACATAGATGGGAGAGGTCTCTATGAATAGGAATTCCTAAGTATTTGATACCCTGTGAGGGCCAGGCAAAGGGAAAGTTGGACTGGATGGAATCCTATATGGATTTGGGGAGGGAGACATCGAGGGCCTCAGACTTCGCTGCATTGATTTTAAAATTTTACCATGTAACAAAGTGATCTATTTCAGCCATAACAGCAGGGATGGATATATGTGATTGAGTGATATATACTAGGACATCATCAGCAAATAGAGAGCACTTGTACTCGGTGCCTCCCACCTCAATCCACCTAATATTGGGGTTATGGCGAATTGATGAGAGCAGGTGCTCCGTCACTAGGATGTATAAGAGAGGGGACAGAGGACATCCCTGCCTTGTCCCATTGGTGATTGTGAAAGGTGATGAAAATGTTCTGACGCACCCCCTGGGCCTTGGGACACCCAGAGCCGGACCCTTTTTGGTGGATGCTGGTGGTTCTAGTCTTCGTGGCGGCGATCCGGTTCCGTGGCTCAGGGCGGTCAAACCAGTGGCGGAACTATTTATGTGGTTTTGATGTTTAAATGTCCGACTACGCCACCCGTGGATTGCGGTCAGAGTGAACCGCCGCTACAGGGCAGACCGCTAAGGCTGGTGTTGTGGGTGCAGCAGAGCGTAGCATAACTCCCCACGGGAGGAGTATAGCCTCAGGGCAGTGTATGCGGAGGATGGGGGTGATGGTGCAGGGCAGCAGCAGTAACGACACGGAGTCAGTGATGCAGTTCAGGGCCTTTACTCACAGTTCTTATTATCCAGACCACGTCTGCAGGTAACGGCTGCCCACGTCGTACTGTGCTCACCAGGTGAGGGGCTCAGACAACTCCCAGATAACTTTGGAGCGCTTCACAGGACCCCCTTTGTGTGTCCTTTGTCTGGCCTTTCTTACCAACACTTCTGTCCGGCTGCCTCGGGCCTCCTCTTGGTAAACTTGGCGCCAGTTTCCCTGACCCTATGTGGTGCCTTCCTAGCGGGTGGAGCAAGGGGCTGCGCCACATAAAATGTCAGAGCCTCCGGTTTCTAGCTGAGGGTCGTTTCCTGCCTCCACTAGTTCGGGGACTGGTCTCCCTCTTTGGCCTGACCCCTCCACGCAGGTGGATTCGGGCGTGCGGTGGCGACTCGCCCGTCCGCACCCCTGGGATCCCTTCATTCCTCGTTCCTGGAGCCTTCTCCGCTCCTCTTCCTTCCTTCTCCCTCTTGCAGGCCTGGGCCTCTGTTACTAGGCCCGCCTCCGGAGCAGAGCTCATGCAGAGCCCCTGCTCCCTGCCACTTCTGCTCAGACTTCTCTGCACTGAACAAAGATGGTGCCCACCTTTTATACTCCCTTCTCAATGCACCCAGGAACTGCTTCCTCCCTGCTCCTGCACTGCAGGGTTCCCCTTCCTCAGTGTTCCCTCCCCCCACTCCAACCAGGGACAGGGACTGTCGTGCCCATCTCAGGGGCATATTGGTCGCCCTGCCCCACGGCAATGTGGTGTAATGCATGCAGGTGTCGGGTCCTGATCCACACTCCATCCTTATCTGAGAGTGAGATATCACACCTCTGGGTGAGGTGCAATACGTCTGTAGCAACCGAGCCCTCGGTGCTACAGTTCCATTTATCTTCAGCCTAGGTGACGTATTGTGATACAGGGCCGTGATTTTGGCTATAAAAGGGTCCCCTAGACCCCTACCCCAAGCTTTTTAAGAGAATCATATATGGCGTGCCAGGAGACTCTATGGAATGCTTTCTCAGCATCCAACGAGAGTATCTACTTACAAATTTTTAACTGCATCTAGCCCAGGAAATACTTTGTGCCTGGTAGCAGTGTCTGCTAGTCAGCGGATTATCCCGGCTGTTAAGCAAGCTACACCACCTGTAGTTTGGACACTTAATTTTTTCAAAGGAAATGCTTCGGGACCACGGGATACTTAGTGAAGAGCATCAGGAGGCACCCCAAGGCATAGGGGCTGGGACTGGCACTAGGATGCCTTGCGGTGGACAGCCGAGCTCGATCCTTATAAAAGCTTTTTAACTGCAGCAGCTTTAGTGGACGCTACTGGAGCTGGAATTACGCGGCTGCTGGCATGAGACTTGCCCTCCAATAGATCCTTGTAAATGGATTTAAAGTGTATTCATTCAAATTAGAGGGACAATTTAAATTAAAAAGCTTAGAGCTGCCTCCACCACAGGGGGGCTCTCTCGACCCACCAGCGGACAGGCACCAGTATTGGGAGAGGGGTGCTGGCCGTCAGGGTTCACCGCGGCTCTGGCACAAACCCGGCGACACGGAGGTGGCACGGGCAGGAGCGGACTGGCCGTCTCGGCTTCTCACTTTTTGGATTTTAGAAGGACATGACATGCCTATATCTGTGTCTCCCCCTCCTTTTACTCCTCCACCTCTTTTCTTTTCGCATGACTATATGTACTTGTCACTTTTCCATGTGTTAGTTGTGTCTTCTGAGCAGTTTGTCAGCTTTTGGACACCTTTGAAGGTGTTTTCTATGTGTTTCTATGTGTTTTTGTTTGCCTGCCATTGGTTTTAACGGTGTTCGAAGGTGTTCGACAAACAGTTCGACGAACTGTTCGGCGAACACACGGGTGTTCGACGAACCGAACCGAACTCGAACACTACGGGGGTGTCTCAACACTAGTGACTGCCCATACTACGGCCAGGAACTCTAGCTTAAATGAACTGTAATTCTCGGGGTTCCTTTCGGTGGGTCGCAGCTTTCGGCTGGCGTAGGCGATTACTCGTTCCTTCCCTTGCTGGATCTGGGACAGTACGGCTCCTAGCCCGATGTTACTGGCGTCGGTGTAGAGGATAAAGGGCTGGCTATAATCCGGGTACGCCAGGATTTCGTCCCCCGTGAGGGCCATCTTCAGCTGGCGGAAGGACTCTTCTTCCAGCTCCTCCCATTTGAAGGGCGGCTTCTGGTTCTTGGCCTTCCGGGACTGGCCTATCAGGAGGTCCTGCATAGGTGCTGCCTTTTTGGTGAAACCGGGAATAAACCTTCGGTAGTAGCCTACCAACCCGAGGAACTGCCGCACTTCTTTTACGCTGGAGGGGCTTGGCCATTCCTTAATTGCGGTGATCTTATCAGGGTCGGGAGCCACTCCGTCAGCGCTCACCACGTGTCCCAGGTACTGCACCTTTGGTTTCAGGAGGTGACACTTGGAGGGTTTCACCTTTAGGCCGTAACTCGCCAGAGCTTCGAACACTTCCGCCAGGTGTTTCAGGTGGTCCTCATACGTCTTGGAATATACGATGACATCGTCCAGGTACAACAGGACCGTCTCGAAGTTTCTGTGGCCCAGACAACACTCCATTAGTCGTTGGAAGGTTCCTGGTGCGTTGCAGAGTCCGAACGGCATGTAGGTGAACTCGCTAAGTCCCATCGGGGTGGCGAATGCGGTCTTCTCCCGGTCCGCCTCTGCTACAGGAACCTGCCAGTACCCGCTAGTGAGATCCAAGGTAGAGAAGAAGTTAGCAGATCTTAAAGCAGCCAATGACTCCTCTATCCTTGGTAAGGGGTACGCATCCTTGTGTGTGATACGGTTGATTTTCCGGTAATCTACACACATCCTCATGGTGTTGTCTTTTTTTCTGACTAAGACTAGTGGAGCTGCCCAGGGGCTACAGCTATCCCTGATCACCCCAGCCTCCTTCATGTCTCTAAGCATCCCCTTGGCGTGTTGGTAGTGGGCAGGGGGTACGGGTCGATACCTCTCTTTTATAGGAGGATGGTCTCCCGTGGGGATGTGGTGTTCTACCCCCTTGACTCGCCCGAAGTCTAACGGGTGTTTACTGAACACTCTCTCGTACTCTTGAACCACCCGATAGACTCCTTGTTTCTGGTGTGCGGGAGTGGAGTCAGTACCCAGATGTAGTTGCTGACACCAGTCCTCCATGTTTTTCTTAGAGCCGTTACCTTCCTCCGGGTGAGATGGAGGCAAGGGTTCCACATATTGTATAGAATTTTGGTTAATGGTATATAATTTGGCTAGCGTGGCATACCGAGGCAGGTACACTTCCCTCTCCCCGATATTTATTATGCGAATGGGCACCCTCCCATGGCGTACATCAACCACCCCCCGTGCTGTCAAAATGGTGGGCCTACTGTCCGAGTAAACTGGTTCTACCATTGCCTGGTAATCCCTACCTCTCAGACCAATAGCTGCCCGGCACCAAATCATCATTTCACTTTTTGGGGGCATGGCAATAGGAAAAGGGTCACACATTCTTACGCTACCAATCTCACCGCCGGAGAGTTCCACCTGTTGCCGTCGCATCAGTGCCCGGATCTCTTTCTGGAGCACCCGCTGCTCGCCGGAGCTGGCGTTCTTGGCAACCTGCTGTAAAAGGAAAATCACCTCTGCAAGACAATTTTCAATTACATTAGTTCCTAGAGTTATTTTTGGGTGACTCTCATGTTTGTCAATATCTACAATGATCAGTCCCTGTGCTGCCAGTTCGACTCTACCGATTTTGATGGTCACCTCTTTAAATCCGATCTGTGGCACGGGCTGGCCATTGCTGGCGATGATACTCAAGTCGTCGTCAGGGTAGCGGGTAATATCCGAGTCATTCCAGTACTGCTTAAAGAGCACGTACGGGATGGTGGTGACCTGTGACCCGGTGTCCAGTAGGGCACTCATGGGAATGCCATCCAGTACCACAGGCAAGACTGGACGTCCTCCCACATATCTGTCGCGCCAGTTCGATGGGCCTGGTGATCTTTTTCCTGGGGGTTGGCCCTCTACCCCAGGTTGTGCCCGTTTAAAGAACAGTACCTTGCCATATGTCCGGGTTGATTGCAGCGGCAGCAGATGGGTCGTCCGTCTTCGCTGTATCGGTCACTGGGTCTTCCTCTGTCCGGTGGGGTCCTCCTTGGTCGACGCCACGGGATGTCCTCCGGTCCGGATGCCAGCTGGATCCTCCCTGGGGTGGAAACCTGTAAAGACTGCACAGTTCGGGTTAGCGCAGCAACGCTCTTAGCTAGCTCTTGGACCTGATGGTGTAGGTCTGGAGCCGGGTCATTGTCCAAAGCCTGCGCATCAGCTCCCACAGGCCCTGCCGACAAGGGTGCCGCCTCCTGGTGGTAAGTGATAGCTGGGCGCCTGTGGGTCACAACGCCACCCGGTGCCGGTTCTCGGAGCACCCGGATGGCTCTGTCCTTGAACTGTGCAAAGCCCAGATGGGGATCCTGTAAGGCCATCGCCCGCAACTGGGTTCGGTGGGCATTACAATATAGTCCCTCTATAAATTGTTCGGTCAACAGCCTGTCCTCGTTTCCCACTCCATCAGGGTTGGTCTGCTTAATGGCCCTCAGGGCCTCTTGTAGGTTTAGTGCATAGTCCCTTATACTCTCATGCGCTCGCTGCTTGCACCCGTAGACTCTAAGCTTAATCTCGGCTGAGGTGCGGGTATCAAAGGTATCCTTCAGCCGGGTTAGTATCCCTGCGACAGTCTTCCTCCCAGGTGGCCAGGATTTTACTTCCCTTTTGGCTGCCCCGGTTAGTTGGGCCACCAGGATGCTCACTTTTTGCTCTTCTTTGAGGGGGTACACCTGGAAGAGGCTATCCAGCTTTTCTCTAAAGTCATGCAGGGTATGTGACTCCCCTGAGTACTGGGGTAGCCAAGCTGCTCCCGGGATATAGGGCATGGTGAAGGGCATAACTGCAGCAGCGGTGGCGCTGGCGGGGGTTGAGGCAGTGAAGCTCTCCTCCGCATCCGACATCTTCCTCCCCCCTAGTGGACCGTGGCCTACCTTGCGATGATCCTGTTCCGTAGGCCGCGGCTCCGCAGTAGATCGTCAGGGTTGAGGACCTTCCGTCGCGCTCCGGTGACGTCGGCGTCTGCTGGGCTCCTTCCAGGACCTTACGCAACGTCCGGACGTGAGGCGGGGCTTCAGTTCTCGCGCGCTTTCGGAGTCCACGCCCCTCTTCTTCCCACGCGGCGTCCTCAAGATGGCGTCCAATGGCGGGAAAACTCCACGGATGGAGGGAAGAAGGCCAAAGATGGCGCCAGATGGCGGGAAAACTTCGCGGATGGCGGGAAGAAGGCAGAAGATGGCGCCGGATGGCGGGAAACCTCACCACTGGTAAGTTTGAACAGTCTTTGCTTTTCAGGCACGCAGTACCCGGTGGTTGCGGGCACGAAATCCTGCCGACTACGCCAAAGTTGACGCGCCCCTGGGCCTGCTGTGTCGCGCAGCGTCTCGCGCACGGGGGCTTACCCGGAACCGGATCAGATGAGGGTTGTAGTCTCCGAGTGGCGGGGACCCGGTCCGTGCCCAGGGAGTCAAACTCAGTGTGTGGCAGTCTTGATAGGTGTTATTTGAGTGTCGACTACGCCACCCGTTGATTTGCAGCTATGGAGCTGCCGCTGCAGGGCAGACCGCTGAGGCCGGTGTAGAATTGTGCAGCGTGATAGTATAACCCCCAACGGGAGGGGTATGGCCTCAGGGCAGCCGACGTGGAAGATGGGGGTAGCAGGAACCACTCAGAGACGGTGCGGTGTAATTCAGGGTCTTTACTGGTAACAACGATAGACCCTCCCGGAGTACTTGCTAGCGAGCGGGGCCTGGTCAGTCCTTGAGCAGATGGGATCTCCCCTGGCCAGGCGGAGTTGTAGGCCTCCCAAACTGACTGTACTCTTCTGGCTACCTTGCTAGAAGCGGATATAAGTAGCCCACGTCCCTGAGTGTGCCGTGTGGTGCTCACCCGTATGGCCGGTGACTCGGGGCCTTCTAATGGCTTCTGCTCCACGATGGCGGTGCTGGTCCCACGCGTGTGACCTTGCCTTCTGGGCCTGAGGACCTGAAATCCCCTGCCGGTCAGCTTCTGCTGCTGGGTAAGAGTTAGTCCCCACAGCCTCGGACGCCGGGTCCGGTAAGAAAGCTTCTCAGTCAGGGCGAGCTCTGCAACTGCCAGCCCCTGACTCGTAGTAGTATTGCTCCCACTGAGCTTCTGCTGTTTCTTCCTATGACTGTTTCTCGTCTCTACTCTCCTTGACTCCTAACCCTGCCTCAGCCCCGGGTTTATATAGGGGAAGTTCTTCCCCTCCCAAGACTGGGCAGGAGGTGTGGCATGCACAGGATCCCTGACCAAAGGACCTCCCACCTGCTCTCAGACATAACATTACATTACTGTGGAAACCAGACCCCTGGGGTGCCACACTTACATCTGACCTTTTTACTATATATTGATACAGAAAAAGTTCTTTATCAGATGGACATTGTAGTCCTTTTTTTTTCTTTTTCAAAACTAATTTTGATGATTATGAAATCAAAAGTGAAAATTTGTTCCACTGCCAGTCCCAGTACAGTCATCGCTCTGTTTTCTAAGGCGTAAAGTTGGATTAAAAATAATTTGACCCCATCAGCAAAAAACATGGTAGCTCCTGAGCCTCACCAATATGAAATGATACAAGAATATGAAAAATATCAGTCAACTTATCTCTCATTTGTGTCTTAAAAGGAGTTATATGTTAAAACAAGTAGGAAGTGAGTTGTCGATAACCGAGAGATTGCTGCAGTCAGAGGAAGGTGACATAAAACATATCATGCTAAAACTTGAGTAGAAAAGAACACAAAGTTCCCAAGATCTAAATAAAAAATGTGCAATCACTGCCTTTTTATGCCTAATTTGATTATAATTTAAAATATAATATGAATTTCTTCTTTTTTTTTCTTTACAATACAGCTAGTGAAATCTCATCGCTGACGAATGACATTTGCCCGACTCTCATCTGTGGACCTGAGTACATGACCGTCACTTTTCTCATATCAGATTTAAAAAAAATCAAAGTGGACATCAATAAAATGCATCTCATTGACTCTATATGTATGGGCTCCCCGAATGTTAACACTGTATCCATACAAAGTCCAACTAAAGTCGGAAAATGCGGTACATATGTCTCTGTAAGTAATACTACATTGATGCTCGTTACGAGATTTTATCATATGTGATATACCAAACAGTAAATCATACACAATATGAAAAATACTAATATTAAATTGATTGCTCTTTTATTAAAGAAACTAAATAATAATCTTGTAGTTATGGTGCCTTTTAATGGCTAACTAAAAATATATTTTCCATGTATCACAAAAATATAATAAGTGATGTTTCAAAGCAAGCTTTCCAGACTTATTAGGTCTCTTCATCAGGCATATAGTATCATTTATTGCAGGATCTCTGTGTCCTGTTGTGCATAAATATGTGACTCCTCAGAAACTGCGTCAAACTGTTCCTGAAGAAGAGACCTAAGCAGTCTCGAAAACGTACCATTTTTTTTCACCTTTTTAGTTAGCCATTATAAGGTATCAACCACTCAGGACTCCCAGTTTTTGTTATTCTCTCTAGTTACTGGCTAACATGGTACAAATATATATTTTTTCCTTTAAAGGGGTTGTCTGGGAAGTTAACATTGATGAGCTATCCTTAGGATAGGTCATCAATTTCTGATCGATGAGGGTACAACACCTAGTACCCCCACTGATCAGTTGTTCCCGGTGTTGGCCGGGACTGCTCAGTTATAGAGCTGCACTCCTCCGTCCGGCCGTGGCTGGATATTGTATATCTGCCCCCTATTCAAATCAATAGGGGGCTGATGTACAGTACTCGGCTGTAGCCATCATTCCGTTGAAAGAGCTGTGCCATACAACTAGGCACTTCCAACCTCTGCCAACACCAGCGGGGTGCTGGGTGTCTCACCACCACCAGTCATACATCCTAAAGATAGGCGATCGATGTTAACATCCCGGACAACCACTTCAACCTCAAGAGACATTCAAATCATATGTGACTGATATCAGCTCCTTTTATGACACTCCAGTAACTAATATTAATATTATATATTAATATTATATATTGGTGAGTTGTTGACACTGCGCATTTCCGCTGCATCAAAAACACAGCATACTACTACAGTTCCAGCAAAGTTAATGCGATTCATAGATATCTTGTGCCGACTGTACTCCTTTTTTACTCAGCATGTCAATTTCTCTTGCAGAAATGCTAAGTTTCGGAAAATCCGAAAGTAAAAAACACACGTGTTTTTTGTGCATTTACGCTGTGAAATATCAATATCAATAAAGTTTTGTAAAAAGCCGAAAACCAAGAATATAAAAAAACAAAGCAGCTTTATCTAAAACATGACATGCCAAAAAGAAATAAGAAAAGCAGCGTCAAAAACGCGATAAAAGCGCATGTAAAAAACACATTCAAATAAAATTCTCATTGTAGTGATGAGCGACAATGTTTTGTTAACCCTTTCGCCAAGTATGCTCGGGCGAGCACCAAGTAGTTACAGCTGCTCGGTGTTATGTTTGAATCACTCCCGTGTGTATGATTTGAGACTGTTTGACAGCTTTAATACATGTGAGGAATGTCTATTTCTTACACATTCCTCACATGTAATAAAGCTGTCAAACAGTTGCAAATCATGCACACGGGAGTGATTCAAACATAACACCGAGCAGCTGTAAATACTCGGTGCTCGCCCGAGCATACTCGGCGAAAGGGTTAATAGAACATACTCGCTCAACACTAGCACACAGCCTAAATCTGTATGCAGATTTTGCTGTGTGTTTTATTGCAGATTAGGTGTAGAATTCACCTATTCACATATCTAAGGCCAGGTGCACACATTGAGTATTTGATGTGGATTTCACTCACTTAATCATGCACATAGGCTATGTTTCCATGATAAATATTTGATGAGTTTTTGATGTTGCTGATTTTCTGCACCATTTCTGCACCTATTAGGTAAATTAGGTTATTTGCGATTTTTGAGTGCATTCTTTTACATGCGTTTTTATCATATTTTTGATGCTGCTTTGTCTCTCTTTATTATGTCATGCTCTAAATAAAGCTGCTTTGTTATTCATACTTCCTGGTATTTGGTTTTGACAACACTTTATTAATGGTCATGTGCAGATTACATGTGTTTCTGATGTGTTTCTGCTGCAAGCCCTTTGTAAAAATATAAAAACAGCAGCACACTGGTATTTGATTCAAACCAGGGTTTCGCCATATTTTTAGATTCTCCTGGGTGGTGACTGACTGATGCCAATAAACTGTACATTGTTTCCTTAATGTGAATCTATTACATGAGCTGATTGGCAAACATTAAATCGCTATAAAAATGCCTGCAATCATCTTATGAACGAGCAAAATGAACATTGGTCTGGTGATTGGTTTTCATACCAGCATAAAAATCATCGTTATCAGCAGTACATTGCCCCATGTAATCAAGAGATGTACTGCCGATGGCAAATTTTATATGAAGACAGAACAATCATACAAATGATTGTTCAAACTCCATCATTGCTAGTTGACCTGTATAAACATGCTGGGAAGTGAGTGCCAAACTACTTGACTATAGTATATCAATGTTTGCTGCTGGCTTGAAATCCACCAGTCAAAATGGGTCATTAAGACCCATCCTTTTGGGATATTTGGACTATCCCTTTTTAATTTTGCATAATTTTATTCAAAGGCTGAACAAATTCAGTTACTGTACTATATTTCTGTACTTGCATCCACTTTCATTAAATCCTGCCTAAAATGTTTAAAGCCAGGAAATTGGCATAATCCATACAATGACTTGCACCCATATTCGTATGCTGGATCCTTCATATAGAAGATCTGAATGGTGCCTGATCGACCCTACTGGCTTAAAGTGTTGAATTTTGAAAAATAAAAAGAATGAGTAAAATAATCTGAAATATTATTTTAATAAAAGCTCTACAATCCAAAGTCCCTTTTACTATGAGTTAATGTAATATTGTGGTATGTCTCATTGATTCAATGATTATTCAATTACAGGTAAATGGGACACATGCCATTTACAAGAATAAAATTTTCCTGAAGCCAGATCCTTCTGGAATAATTTACAGAGACGACTACATAGTTAACTTCTCATGTATCTACCCTCTGACCATGGAGATTTCTCTGGGGACTGTTTTGAATCCCATTCTAAGGTTTACTTAATTTTTCATATTTAAAGCTATAATAGAACATATATTTTCTGTTATGTGACGTCTTAAAGAGGTTGTTCCATGAGTAAATTATATTTTAATCAATTGAACTTGGAAGTTTAATACGTACAAGCTTTGGCAGCTGCTTAGCTCTTATGTTACTGACGTGATTTATAATGAGCTCACAGGGCTGGTAACAATGCATAAACATTCGCTCCTGTGATAAAACAAAGTGTCAGGGAAATGTGTTTTCTCAGACAAACAATTGAGAGTCCCTACTATGTCCCTGGTATATTCACCTATGCTTTCTCCCATGGCCAGAAGCTGTGTATGCGTGCTGGACCAAGAGCTGTGTTAGCTGTATGTGGCCGAACACAGCAAATAAAACAGCACATTGCAGGGGCACATTTATAAGATTATCTCAGCACAGGAACAATTTTCTTACACATAATTAATTGTGGAACTTATTAATATTCCATGATCTATTAATTTATACAGTATATACATTGATCGTAGAACAGCCCCTTTCAGAACACTATAAAAGTATAGAGTCAATACTATGCGCTAATGCTGCTTGCCATTTTATGTTATATTCATTTATGATCAATAATGGTAACAATTATAATTATGCTGTAATTATTAGAGATAGTGTTAGTAGTTAAATGGTGGATCAATTATACATGGGGAGGAAATTTAAGCTACATACAGATTTTTTTTGTGATACCATAGCCCTAGTACCAGAAACCACACTGAAATCACTGACCTCTCCCTCCTCAAATACAATAAGCCCTTCTATTACTAATTTCGTCTTATTTTTGTGCCCCACATTGACCATCTTAAATCAGCCCTTCGGGACTGGGCCATTTTTCATTCTTGCACTTTTGTTTTTTTCCTTTATTTCTTTATTTATATTTTGACAAAAGAGGGATGAAATTGTATGTAGTATCTATAGAATGTGGATTGTTTTGATCTCCTATATACTGCAGTATTGCAGTATTCAGCGAAAGTTACAATCTCCAATAGCGCTCAGCCATAGTCTGAGTTTCATAGGAGGACCAAGTTTGCACCAACTGGTAACCCATTGGAACCATGAACTTGTGCAATTTAAATGCTGCATATGAAGCGGACTCAGCTCCTGAGCCTGCTCTGTAAAGGTAAACTCTGTTAAGGACATACAGTTATATCTTTATGCGCTAAGCGGTTAAAGACCAAGGCATTTTTTGTTTTCTTTCATTTTTCATCCCTGCCTTAAATGGAGTCTGTCACCACAGAATGACTGTTCAAACCAAGCACATGCACTCAATGCACCATGGTGTGGCCAATCATATCAATACACTTCCCACCTGCTTGTTTTCCATCTCTCTCCATCATTTTCTTTCTCCATGAAGCCAAAGCTGTCAATCAAAGAAGTGGAGGGTTGAGATTGAGGGAAAACAAGCATAATATACCTGGCAACAATGATTTCCCATTAACATTTTAAGTGTAAAAAATTACTAAAACATTGTCATTTTCTCATTAAACATTCCTTTCCAATGACTTTGTCTATGTTTATAAACTTTTTGTACTTGAAGAAACTAATTTAATTGATTGCTAAATTTTGCAGCACAATAACCATCGACATTACAGGAAGCGGTCTATTTGAAGTGAAAATGGCGATTTTTAAGGACCCTGCTTATGTAATTCCCCGTCAGGAAGGAGATGTACTTTCCACGAAGGACATTCTGTATGTTGGTGTGACCATCACTGAAGGAGATACAGATCATTTTGACTTAGTGATGAAGAACTGCTTTGCTACCCCTACAAATAATCCCCATGACAATCTAAAATATTACATTATCAAGGACAGGTAAGTGATTGGATGTCTAGTAGCACATTGTTCCATTGTATGTTATATTCGCCATACCATATAGATTATAGATAATAATATAATAATAATAATATAATATATAGCAAAAATAATAATATAGTCTAATAATATAAAGGACGGTCTAATTTTTCTTACACAATATCAGCTTTGCTAGTTATCTCAAAATATTTTTCAACTTTAATTAAAGTCCAAGCAGTACATTTCCTTAGTGCTTTAGTGATTGGGTATTTGACCACGCTGACAGGGGCGCGATGTAATTATTTAAAATACCATCTTTGCTGTGAGTTTTTAGTGTTTTGAGCCTTTTTTTGGCTTGTGTCAAATTCATCTTTATATCTGCTTCTTTTTTTAATTCTATTTTATATATGTTTTCAAATGTAGTTCAGCGCCCCCTAGAGTGATTTTATGTACTCCATATATTTTTGTGCAGTTTTTGAGACTTTTTTTTTTAATGTGTGACTTATTAGGCTAAAAAGTCACAAATAAAATTAAAGGCAAAAACAAAGATGTGATTAAGTACAAAATTCAGGAACCATGTGCACTATTTTGAAGAATTTGGAACAAAACAAAAACGGTAACAAATACCATAAGAAAGAAAAAAACAATTACTGTAGTTAAAATGCAAAGCATGAATCTGGGCCAAAAAGTGTTGGTGTTTTCGCTGGATTTAGACTAATTTAGTTCTGTTTTATTTTATACAGATATTCAGATTGTGAGTTTGCTAAATTTTCTTTTTCATCTTTTTTCCATTTTTTTTTATACATTATTTACTTTACTTAATGCAATGTAAATAAAGTCCCTAGGTGTGAACCCCCCCCCAATGGGCGTCTCTTGATCACCTAGCCAGAATGCGGGTGATCAATCATAAGTAAATTCATTGGTATGAACAAAACAAACAACAAAATGACTAAACAGACCATTTAGGGCTCTTTCACACGTCAGTGTCTCCGGTACGTGTGGTGTCAGTGTCCACACGTACTGGAGACACTGACACACGTAGACCCATTCTCTGTGCACATGTCAGCGTGTTTCCACGGACTGTGTGTCTGTGGGCAAAACAGGTTGACATGTCCGTCTTTTACCCGCTGCACAGGCTGCAAAACATCCTACACTGATGACACATGGATGACATCCATGTATCATCCGTGTGACACATACAGGTGCCTGGGAATCAGTGCACAGTTAGTGGTGTTCTCAAGCGGCAGGTGCTGAATGCTGCCCTCAGCATTGTTCCCTGCTGGTGCTGCTATCAGCACGAGCAAGGTACAATGATGAGAGTAGTATTCTGCTCCCCCTGTCTCCAACTGTAAAAATAAGAGTAAAATAAAAAAATCCACATACTCACCTGTCTGGAGATGTCCCCCGTTGTAATCCACCTGACTGCTCACACTGAGGTGCCAGGGAGAACGTCGCGCTGCAGCGAGTGGGTCCTGGACCTCTGCTGAGCTTAGTGAGCAGTTTCCTGTCACTCACTGAGCGCAGCTCCAGGACCCGCTTGATGCAGTGATAACTTTCAAACTTGTGAATACTCTTTAAGTGTCTGAGTATGTTTGCAAGCATTGCACTTCTATAGTGACTTCTGGGCTCATGAGGGTATGCCAGGAGTTTAGATTTGCAACCGGAGTACTTTGCGAAGCCTTCTAATGAGTGTACATTGTTGGGCAATTCATGTATTTGTTACAGCATAGATATTTTGCATATTAACCGATTTTAGAAATCATGAGGGGAATATGATTTATTTTTTATTGTTATTACAGTTGCAAAAATAAGCAGGACAACACTATTCATGTGGCTGCAAATGGCATTGCCAGCTTTGGTCAGTTCTCAGTACAAGCTTTCCAATTTATTAAGGGATATGGTCAAATATTTTTGCATTGTCAAGTGCATCTTTGCGAGAAGTCGGGCTCCTGTGTACCTGTAAGTTCAATTTTATTGTCAGATTTCTTCAAGAATGCACAAAAGTAATATAAACCCTTCATCTATCTGCTATCTATCCTAAGGATATAATAAAATGTATCATTGGTTTGTACCAAGATAAATAAAGACCCACACGCTAGCTTTTTGAAAAAAAAAAAAAGGCAAACGGTTATAAACCCACAATAATAATGACAATTTGTTGATTGTAAAATTATTCATCATCTATACTTTAGCTTTTTGAGAAGTCATTATCATTTTTACCCTAATTCCCAATTGTATTTGCCAGAATGTACAATACATAGTGAATGAGATGTAATTCCTGCTACTGAATATAGACTTATGCAACAATGATCAAGAACATTTTCAGCTGCTTTTACTTTCTCATAAGGCTCCCCTCCATACATCCAATATCTGAGTATTTATTTATTTTACTCACATAGCGCCATTAATTCCGCAGCACTTTCTAAACAAAAATAAATAATAAGTAATAGTACATTTAAATAAATAGGGTTTAAATAAATAGGGTACTTAGTAAACACTGTTTTTGATCAAAAAAGCATAAAAATCATTCCACTGCGACAAATTGTACCCCAATCGGAACAGTCTTATCCTCAAGTATTAAATCCTCACCTAGTGTCAGACAACCTCGATGTAGATGGGGGCAGAGCAGGACCGGGGTTCGAATGGTCAGACATCTTGCCATGGAAAGCTATACAAATGAAAATTCACAAAGCAGAACAACCAGCAACACACACTAATATCATATCTCTCAGTAGAACTCAGGAACAGATGCAACACCATCGACCGTGAAGTCTTCAGAAGATACAGGTACAGAGATGAAGAGGTGACACTCCGTGTCTGGTAAAAAAAAAAACACCTTTATTCAAGCAAATTTTCAACCATGGATGGGGGAAAGTGGGCCACCATAAAGACCACAGCCGTTTTGCGTAAAGTCTATGCTTCAACGGGTCCAGGTATGGTTTGGCGTGGAAAGGGGAGTTCCTATTATAGGAAGTTCTGCCTCACAACCCACTTCACAATAACATGAAAATACACCAACAATAGTAAAACCTAACAGACAACAAAAGCAAAAACAGTGTTATAAAAAAGTATTGCCATGTCAAGCTTATCATTAAAACCAAGTGGACCTTATGTGCTGCATCGAAGTCTCCGGCAAGGGGTCCAGTAGACTAATTGAACATATTCGAAAAGTTCACCAATGTAAACCAGAGGTCTTACATTTTTCAGGATTGGAGAGAATCACATTACCCAGTCAGGAAGGTAACCTGAACAAAATTCTATTACGTAGAGAGGCCAAATGGATCATTCAATCCGACGCACAAGGTCTGCTCGATTTGAATTATAAGCTTGACATGGCAGTATTCTTATAAGACTGTTTTTTGATTTTCTTGTCTGTTAGGTTTTACTACTGTTGTGTATTTGCATGTTATTGTGATGTCGATTTTGAGGTGGAACTGCCTAAGAACTCCCCTTTCCATGCCAAACTGTACCTGGACCAATTGAATCGTAGACTTTATGTGAAACGGCTGTTGTTCTTATGGTGATCCACTTCCCCCATTTTTCCACCAGACACTGAGTGCCACCTCTTCATCTCTATACCTGCATCTGTATAAATAAAATGCTAAGGTTAAAAAAGGGAGCCACATTCCTGTTTGCAAAAAGCACAAAAGATTACAGCAAAACCAAATAAATGAGCCAAAGCATAAGTTGGTATACATGAAAAAGTATAAGAGCATGTTCACACTGTGGCCATTTAACAGACAAAACCTAATGTATTAAAAAAGGAGCATATACCCTGCTGTAAGTTAGTAAGTAAATAGTAATATTACACATAACATACAATACTTATCAAGCAGTGTTTTTCATTTTGAAAAAAGCGTAAAAGCCATTCCACTGCAACAAAATGTACCCAAATAGGGACAGTCCTATCCTTTAGTATTAAAACCTCACCTAGTGTTAGATGACCTTCAAGTAAATGGGCTGAGCAGGACCGGAGTTTGACTGGTGAGATATTTGGTAGGATGTTGTCCTTGGTAGGACTTGAGCCCAACATCCCTGAGCTGCAAGGCATAATGCTATCCACTGAGCCACTGTGCTACCCATACAGACATCTGTCTACAGTCTGGCCAATGAGGCTGTTGAGTTTGGGTCAGTAGACCCACAGCTGGTTGAGACATCACAGTCTGTACTCGGTCGGTAGCTGCTGAAAGTTTCAAGCAGGAGATCTTGATCATTAAAGCTCAATGGGTTCATCAAATTCTTAAAAATTTGACATGAATTAAATTCACAATGAATTGATTTGCTCATCTCTAAAATGGGCTTTTTAAAGGGATTTTCCTATGAATGCATTAGACACAGCCATTACACAGTACATAGCAGGGGTACATTTATGAGATTATCTCAGCACAGGAACATTTTTTTTTAACAGATCCATCTGTGGAACTTATTTTTATTCCAATATCAATTAATTAAAATGTACTTTGTTCGTGGGAAAAGTGGAAAGTAGGTAATCCTTTTAATAGGATTGACAGTAAATGATAAATAAGCAAATGTAATAAGTAACACAAAAGAGTTGAAAAGTAATTAAATATATTTCAAATGATGTTTAATTATCAAGTAAGAAAAAATAGAGGAAGAAAGCCTCACCGTGTGTATTGTAGTTTAGTTGCTCCAAATGATTGCAGCCTGATTCCAATCCGTTGACCACTGGAATGAAGCAAAAAGGAACTGGAGAAAAAAGAATCCATTTTTTCTACAGTTCCTTGATGTTTAATTATCATTTAGATATTATTGTACTGTTGTAATTGAGCAGCCCACACTTGATTTTGATGGTGAAGGATGGCTCCAAGTTGCCGCCCTCTTTTGTGCCCACTGATACAATGTGTGTAGACAGAGCTGTAGATAAAGGTCTGTGAGGGGTTACGGTGCTCCTTATTCATTCCATATGTATTCACTTGTAGGTCTGTAATGGAGGCAGTTCTTCTGGTGATGGTTCTGGGGATCCGGATGATTACCTAACACTTGGAATAGGAGTCAGAGGTAATGCCAGAATAATAGTTGCCATAGATAGAGAGATATTATATAATCTAACAGAACTGTTAAAGGGGTTTTACACTTCAGGAAAAGTGAACCACATTTACGTAGGCAGAGCCACTAAGCTTAGTGAGCGGCAGCAACAATGACATGAGCTGCCGGTGTGACGCCACTTCTGCAGCCAAAACAGTGAGGCCGGAGCAGCAGCAAAAGCGCACATTGGGCCTAGTGAAAGGGGGTACTTACTCTGTTTGTTATGTCATGTATGTAAAAACAGTTCGAAAACCCCATAAACCTACTGTAGCTTAATCCGGAAGGACTTCGCTATATTCCACGTATATGTAAACTCTAAGCGCATATGTTAAACTAATGGCTCATTCACACATCAGTTTTTCGGATACGAATGATATCTGTATTTTTCATGGATAGCACTTGTAGCTATGATAGTCTGTTGTTCACATGTCCATGATTTTTTGTGGACCGAGTGGTCCATGCAAAATTGTGGAGATACGTCCAACGTTGGTCTGAGTGTCGGATCAAATTTTGCAATGAAAGTCTATGGAAAAAAATTGGACTGCATTTGCATTCCTTGACAGATAGGAGAAGATGGAGAAACATTTTTTTTCTCATCAGAGAAAAACTGATAAAACGCTGATCAAAAACACTGATGAAACTCAGACCGATTTTGACATACGGCCATGTTCACACATTCAGTATTTGGTCTGTATTTTACAACAGTATGTGTAAGCCAAAACCAGAAGTGGGTGAAAAATACAGAAGTGGTGACATATTTCTATTTTACTGTTTCTCTGATTGTTCCAATCCTGAACGTGTGAATGAGGCCTACTAGAAAATCACTGACATGTGCATGAGCCAATATTCTTAAGGTTCTTTTGACCAGTAATTTGCCAAAAGAGTGTGTTTTGGGCAAATACATGGAAAGCTCACAACAGCATACCTTTTTTCACTGTACAGAATAGGGTAGTAGACTATATTATTTCAAACAAAAGCAAAAAGTAAAAAAGTGTTCCGCGAAATTCTAAAGGCAAAAACTAATGTGAACAGGGCCTTAATCATAGATCATAATAAAGACTTTAATCATTGCATAATAAAAATGTATCAATCTTCCAATATACTTTTTGTTTCATTCCCTTTCATTTTTTCCTTTAGCTAACTGAATCATTCATTTTTTGGAATTCAGAGCATGAAAACCTGCCCTAATCACATTCTATGGACACTGCGGCACTGCTAATAGAAGTGACGGCTCTTATATAGTATAGCCTTACACCCTATAGTATAGCCTTACACCCGGTTCAGATCATAGATTCTCAATGTAATTGTAAAGGTCTTGAAAATAGTGAAATACTGAAACACATTTTTAATATATTTGTCATTCATATTTTCACTTCTTTGACTTTAGAACCTGAAAACTTGTGTCCAGATCTCCAGTGTGGTGCGTCCTATATTAATGTAACATTTCCGAAAAGTGATCTTGTAAATTCTCATGTGGATATTCCAAAACTGCAAACCAATGGATGGGAATGCCATGATCGCTATGAAGACGGAAACATTGTGTCTGTAGGATGGCCTCTCGGAGTTGGTATATGTGGAACAAAACTGACTGTAGGTATCATACTGTACACAGGGACCATTTCCAATCTTATGTTCTTTTAACCCCTTCATCCCCCAGGCCATTTTCCTTCTTTTTGTTTTATTTTTTTCCTCCTTTCATCCAAGAGCCATAACTCTTTTATTTTTTGGTCAATATAGCCGTATGAGGGCTTGTTCTTTTGCCATATGAGTTGTACTTTTGAATCACATCATTGACCATATAGTGTACTGGAAAACGGGAAAAAAATCCAAGTGTGGTGAAATTGAAATAAAAAAAAGTGCAATTCCACAATGTTTTATTTTATTTATTTTTTTTAGCATGTTCACAGTATGGTAAAATTGACCTGGCAATATGATTCTCCAGGTCAGTATGAGTACACTAATACCAAACATGTATAGTTTTTTTTATTTAGGTGGTGAAAAAAAATTGGAAATTTGCATAAAAATTTTTTTTGCTTTAGTCGCAATATTCTGAGACTTGTAATGTTTTCATTTTTAGGGATCTGGGGCTGGGTGAGGGCTCATTTTTTGCACCCTGAGCTTATGTTTTTACTGATACAATTTTGTGGTAGATACAATGTTTTGATCGCCTTTTATTGCATTTTAGTGCAAAGTTGCAGCTGCTAAAATAAGTTATTCTGGCGTTTCAATTTTTTTTTCTCGTGGCGCTGTTTACCGATCCAATTAATTTATTTCAAATTTTGATTGATCAGATATTTCTGAAACGAAATGTTTTTTTTTTTTTATTTCCAATGGGGCAAAAGGTGGGTGATTTTAACTTTTGTGGTTTTTTTATTTGTTTCATATTATAAAAACTTTTTTTTCACTTTTTACTTTATTTAATAGCCCCCTTAGGTGACTTGAAGCTGCCATCGTCTGGTCACTTGGGTTAAACATAGCAGTGTATCAACACTGTTTTGTAAACAGAAATCACAATCTCTTTTGCATGCCGACCACGAGCATTCATAGGAGTATCGTAATGACAGTCACGAGGGTCTTCTGCACAGACCCTCACTTGTCATGACAACCCATTGGCACCCTGCGGTCACGTGACAGGGGCACCAATGGGTGGGATGAATGACGCGCTTTCAGCCGGACAGCGAGATTTAACTGGTTAACAGCCATGGACAGAACGCCGTCACAGCCGGAGCACAGGACTGAGCACGGTCATCATGTCAGGGGAAAGATTCAGGCTCAGCGTGTGAGCCTGCATCAAAGTCAGGGATACACCATGATGTAAATATTTGTCATATGTTGTGATGGGGTTAATACAATACACAGTAAATTATACGTAAAATATCTATCAAATAACAATATAATTGACACTTGTATCACAGAGCGCACATTATTGGACCCCATTTTCCCCTTTGACAAAGATCCCAGTGGTTGGCACTATGAATATGCCATAAATGTCAATGTTCAATAGGTAGGGTGTAACTAACCATGATATGACCACCAGAAATATTGGCCCTGTCATATACATAACTGGCACATATATGGCACAGTTTGCTTAGTGTAAAAGGCAAATTGTTTTCTATGCAATGTTAATATTAATTTATTTTTTTATTTTGTTTTGTTTTTCAGACCAACGATACACATGCTGTATATAAGAACTCTATTTATTTGCCTCCAATTCCTTCTCAAATCATCTACAGAACTGCGTTTTACATCAACGTCTCCTGCATTTATCCCATGGACTTAAACGTTTCTCTTCAAAAAGTGCTGAACCCAATCATAAGGTTTTTATAACTTTTTCTTAAATGAATAGAAAGAAAATATTAGAAGAGTAGATGAAAAAAAAATTGATTATAAAAACAAGACTGCAAAGAACCTCACGTGTAACAGGATCAGACTTATTATACGTAAATATTTTGGGGGGTATAAGAGGAAACAAGACTACCTGAGAAAATAACCTACTGGCCCCAATTCATCAAAGCTTTTATGCCAGAAAACTGTCATAAAATGGATTGAGAAGTCACAAAAATTATGCAACTTTTGACGTTTTCATGCCAGTTTGAGTCAGCCCCTCCAAAATTGGCTGAGCTAAGAGGAGCCAAGGCAGAATGGGGCAAAAGTGCAGGCATTTCTTACACCAGAAATATTGCTCCAGTCCTTGACTGGACTAACATTTCCAATGAGGTCATCAATATCAGAATGTGAGGGTCTGACAAGAGCTGATCCGCTGTTGAGCTCCTTTGAATATTTACACCCAGCCGCTGCTATAGCTAATAGCAGTTAATTGGTGGGGGTGTTGGATGTTGAGAACCCAACAGTCTGACATTGATGAGGTATCCCTATGATAGGTCATTAATAGTGTTGAGCCACCCCCGTAGTGTTCGAGTTCGGTTCGGTTCGTCGAACACCCGTGTGTTCGCCGAACTGTTCGTCGAACTGTTCGTCGAACACCTTCGAACACCGTTAAAACCAATGGCAGGCAAACAAAAACACATAGAAACACATAGAAAACACCTTCAAAGGTGTCCAAAAGCTGACAAACTGCTCAGAAGACACAACTAACACATGGAAAAGTGACAAGTACATATAGTCATGCGAAAATAAAAGAGGTGGAGGAGTAAAAGGAGGGGGAGACACAGATATAGGCATGTCATGCCCTTCTAAAATCCAAAAAGTGAGAAGCCGACACGGCCAGTCCGCTCCTGCCCGTGCCACCTCCGTGTCGCCGGGTTTGTGCCAGAGCCGCGGTGAACCCTGACGGCCAGCCCCCCTCTCCCAATACTGGTGCCTGTCCGCTGGTGGGTCGAGCGAGCCCCCCTGTGGTGGAGGCAGCTCTAAGCTTTTTAATTTAAATTGTCTCTCTAATTTGAATGAATACACTTTAAATCCATTTACAAGGATCTATTGGAGGGCAAGTCTCATGCCAGCAGCCGCGGTAATTCCAGCTCCAGTAGCGTCCACTAAAGCTGCTGCAGTTAAAAAGCTTTTATAAGGATCGAGCTCGGCTGTCCACCGCAAGGCATCCTACTGCCAGTCCCAGCCCCTATGCCTTGGGGTGCCTCCTGATGCTCTTCACTACGTATCCCATGGTCCCGAAGCATTTCCTTTGAAAAAATTAAGTGTCTAAACTACAGGTGGTGCAGCTTGCTTAACAGCCGGGATAATCCGCTGACTAGCAGACACTGCTACTAGGCACAAAGTATTTCCTGGGCTAGATGCAGTTAAAAATTTGTAATTAGATACTCTCGTTGGATGCTGAGAAAGCATTCCATAGAGTCTCCTGGCACGCCATATATGATTCTCTTAAAAAGCTTGGGGTAGGGGTCTAGGGGACCCTTTTATAGCCAAAATCACGGCCCTGTATCGCAATACGTCACCTAGGCTGAAGATAAATGGAACTGTAGCACCCTGAGGGCTCGGTTGCTACAGACGTATTGCACCTCACCCAGAGGTGTGATATCTCACTCTCAGGTAAGGATGGAGTGTGGATCAGGACCCGACACCTGCATGCATTACACCACATTGCCGTGGGGCAGGGCGACCAATATGCCCCTGAGATGGGCACGACAGTCCCTGTCCCTGGCTGGAGTGAGGGGAGGGAACACTGAGGAAGGGGAACCCTGTAGTGCAGGAGCAGGGAGGAAGCAGTTCCTGGGTGCATTGAGAAGGGAGTATAAAAGGTGGGCACCATCTTAGTTCAGTGCAGAGAAGTCTGAGCAGAAGTGGCAGGGAGCAGGGGCTCTGCATGAGCTCTGCTCCGGAGGCGGGCCTAGTAACAGAGGCCCAGGCCTGGAAGAGGGAGAAGGAAGGAAGAGGAGCGGAGAAGGCTCCAGGAACGAGGAATGAAGGGATCCCAGGGGTGCGGACGGGCGAGTCGCCACCGCACGCCCGAATCCACCTGCGTGGAGGGGTCAGGCCAAAGGGGGAGACCGGTCCCCGAACTAGTGGAGGCAGGAAACGACCCTCAGCTAGAAACCGGAGGCTCTGACATTTTATGTGGCGCAGCCCCTCGCTACACCCGCTAGGAAGGCACCACATAGGGTCAGGGAAACTGGCGCCAAGTTTACCAAGAGGAGGCCCGAGGCAGCCGGACAGAAGTGTTGGTAAGAAAGGCCAGACAAAGGACACACAAAGGGGGTCCTGTGAAGTGCTCCAAAGTTATCTGGGAGTTGTCTGAGCCCCTCACCTGGTGAGCACAGTACGACGTGGGCAGCCGTTACCTGCAGACGTGGTCTGGATAATAAGAACTGTGAGTAAAGGCCCTGAACTGCATCACTGACTCCGTGTCGTTACTGCTGCTGCCCTGCACCATCACTCCCATCCTCCGCATACACTGCCCTGAGGCTATACTCCTCCAGCGGTCTGCCCTGTAGCGGCGGTTCACTCTGACCGCAATCCACGGGTGGCGTAGTCGGACATTTAAACATCAAAACCACATAAATAGTTCCGCCACTGGTTTGACCGCCCTGAGCCACGGAACCGGGTCGCCGCCACGAAGACTACAACCACCAGCATCCACCAAAAAGGGTCCGGCTCCGGGTGTCCCAAGGCCCAGGGTGTGCGTCAGAACATTTTCATCACCTTTCACAATCACCAATGGGACAAGGCAGTGATGTCCTCTGTCCCCTCTCTTATACATCCTAGTGACGGAGCACCTGCTCTCATCAATTCGCCATAACCCCAATATTAGGTGGATTGAGGTGGGAGGCACCGAGTACAAGTGCTCTCTATTTGCTGATGATGTCCTAGTATATATCACTCAATCACATATATCCATCCATGCTGTTATGGCTGAAATAGATCACTTTGTTACATGGTAAAATTTTAAAATCAATGCAGCGAAGTCTGAGGCCCTCGATGTCTCCCTCCCCAAATCCATATAGGATTCCATCCAGTCCAACTTTCCCTTTGCCTGGCCCTCACAGGGTATCAAATACTTAGGAATTCCTATTCATAGAGACCTCTCCCATCTATGTTATCTTAATTTTGGGCCCTTTATTGAACAACTCCATACAGACCACGGTTGGCAAGTTAGAACTGTAAGATTCACTACGTGAACCACTGGTGTTTTGTGGAAAAGCACATGTACACTGCGTTCCAAATTATTATGCAAAAAGTGTTTAGGAGTGATAAGGGAAGAATTTGTTTGTTTGTCAGTTAAACTCATTGATGGTGATGTGTGTCAGGGCTCTTTATATCACTGTAAGCAATTGCAGACACCTGTGCTAATTAGTTTGGCAGGTGTGTCCAATGAAAGGCAAGACTACTTAAGAAGGCTCTCTCACATTATTAAGCAGCCTACATTTTCTGCCAAAATGGGAAAGAAAAAGGATGTGTCGGCTGCTGAGAAGCAACAAATTGTGGAGTGTTTAGGTCAAGGCATGACTACAATCAACATTGTGCGATGATCAGGATGAAGTGTCTTGGCAATCAAGAAGCATGTAGCTGATTCACAGTACACACGTGTGCGTGCTGATAAGGGCAAATTGAGGACTCTTTCCTACAGGCAATTACGTCAGGTTGAAAGAGCAGCGGCAAAAAAGCCTTGTCATAGCAGCAGACAAGTTTTTGAAGCTGCTTGTGCCTCCAACGTCCCCCGAACAACAAGATGCAGGGTCCTTCAGAGGTTTGCAGCTGTGCATGCGCCATCCTGTCGACCTCCTCTATCCACTTCACACAAGCAGAAACGGCTCCAGTGGGCCAAACATTACATGAAGACTGATTTCAAAACTGTTTTGTTCACGGATGAGTGCCGTGCAGCGCTCGATCGTCCAGATGGATGGAGTGGAGGATGGCTGGTTGATGGACACCCCACGCAAACACGGCTACAGCGCCAACAAGGAGGAGGTGGAGTAATGTTTTGGGCTGGAATCATGGGGAGAGAGATTGTCGGCCCCTTTAGGATCCCTGAAGGCGCTAAAGATGAACTCCATAATGTATGTGGATTTTCTCAAACAGCACTTCCTGCCATGGTTCAAGAAGAAGAACCGTGTATTTCACAGCAAGATCATTTTTCTGCATGATAATGCACCATCTCATGCTGCACATAAAACATCTGCATCTCTGGCTGATATGGGCATAAAAGGGGACAAACTTATGGTGTGACCCCCATGCTCCCCTGACCTGTACCCCATTCAGAACCTTTGGAGCATCATTAAAAGGAGTGTCTTTGATGGCGGGAGGCAGTTCACATCTAAGCAACAGCTCTGGGAGGGTATTCTGTCCTCATGCAAAACAATTGAAGCAGAAACCATCCAAAACCTGACAAATTCAATGGACGAGAGAGTTCAGAAGCTCCTTTCGAACAAGGGGTCCTATGTGAAAATGTAACATCACCTAGAATAAAATTTTGAGTTGAAAACTGTTTGATTTCAGTTTCTAACAACCTGCTAATGCTTATAATTTCAAAAATGACCATTTTTTTGGTCTTTATTAAAATGAAAAGGTTGATCGAAAAGTTTGGGGGATCTAAGAGTGTGGCAACCCAGTAGTCATGATTACTTCAAATTCTGACAATATGAGGGTCATGCTGCAGGTAGTGCAGCAAGAAGGCACTTATGTGCCTTGCGCATCTCGGAGCCCCAAAATTATTTTCCGGGCTAGATGCAGCTAAAAATTATTTTTAATTTTAAATCTGTTGAAGCTTTAGTATAGATGGCCTAATAGGATCAGTGCTGCACACTGCTACAAAGCCCAAATTATTTTCCAGTCAAGATACAGATAAACATGATTAGTAATTTGAAAGCTTAAAACGGTTGGTAGGGTGATTTTAACCAATCATCAAGCTTTTACTCTCCCCAGGATGACACAGGGGTAGAAAAGTCGTTTCGGATCCATGATTTGTTCATCTTTATGAACGTGAGTCTGTCTACATTATTAGTGGAGAGCCGCGTGCGCTTATCTGTCAGCACACCACCAGCAGCGCTGAACACACGTTCAGACAGAACGCTGGCTGCGGGGCATGACAAGATCTCCAAGGCGTAAGTGGCTAGCTCCGGCCATTTATCCAGATTGGAAGCCCAAAAAGAGCAAGGGTCCAGTGACACAGTCGTGGCTTCAATGTTTACTTGGAGATACTCCTGTACCATCGTCTCTAGGCGTTGACTATGTGTCAGACTTCTTGTCTCCTGTGGCCTTGCAAAGGATGGGCTAAAAAAGTGGTGAAATGATTCCGCAAAATTGATGTTACCAGCAGATACTGTGGTTCTGTTACGGTTTGAGTGCTGAACACTTGACGGTCCCACGGTTGGCAAGTTGGAACTGTGAGATTCACTACGTGCACCACTGGTATTTTGTGGAAAAGCACATGTAAGATTCTGCAACAGTCTCTGCTGATACTCCTGCATGCGTGTATCCCTTTCTACGGCAGGAATAATTTCTGCAAATTTACTTTTGTACCGGGGATCTAACAGTGTGGCAACCCAGTAGTCAGGATTATTTCTAATTCTCACAATTCGAGGGTCATGTTGCAGGTAGTGCAGCAAGAAGGCACTCATGTGTGTTGCGCATCCAGGAGCACCAAGTCCCTGTTGTGTTGGTGGCGAGGTAACAATCATGCTTCCTTCCTCTGTCCTCTCCCCCCAACCTCGCACAACAGAAATGTGATCAAGGTCTCCCTCATCTGATGAGTCTTCCATCAGTTCGTCCTCCACTTCTTCCTGGGCTCCTGCACCTTCCTCACTAGTTTGGCTGCTACCATGCGCCCTGGTAAAACCATCTCCCCCACCCTCACATGCCTGCCGCCTTGGTGCTGCCGACCATCTGGACCTTGCAGATGTTAGCCCTTCCTCATACAACTCCTCCTCCTCTACTTCCTCCACCTCCTCTTGTGCCACCACCTGACTCCGAATTCTGTTTAACATGTGCTCCAGCATGTAAATCACCGGAATAGTCATGCTGATAATGGATTCGTCAGCACTAAACATCTTCGTCGCCATTTCAAAACTGTGCAGAAGGGTGCATAGGTCCCTGATCTGAGACCACTCCTCCAGCGTGATTTGCCCCACCTCTGATTCTCGTTGGCCCAGGCTATACATCAGAACGTATTGCACCAGGGCTTGTCGGTGCTGCCACAGTCGCTGCAACATGTGCAGAGTTGAATTCCACCGGGTAGGCACATCGCATTTTAGCCGGTGAAGTGGCAGGCCCAACGACTTCTGTAGAGATGTAAGTCGCTGAGCTGCGGGATGCGAACGGCGGAAGTGAGCACACAGCGACCGTGCCCTCTGCAGAAGGCCATCTAGTCTGGGATAGTGGGCTAAAAATTGCTGGACAACCAGGTTCAACACGTGAGCCATACAAGGCACGTGTGTGACATTGCCCCGACGAAGGGCCGCACCCAGGTTTGCAGCATTGTCGCACACGGCCTTCCCTTGTTTCAGGTCCAGTGGAGACAACCATTCATGAAATTGGTTCTCCAGAGCTGACCACAACTCCTCAGCTGTGTGACTCACATTTCCCAGACATTTCAATGTAAAAACCGCCTGATGACGTTGAGCCCTACTGCCAGCATAGTAAGGAGGTGTGCAGGATCCCTTCTGCGCAGTTAGAAAGCTTGTGGCATGACCAGACAGGCTTTGGGTGCAGGTGGAAGACCGAGAGGAGGTTGAGGAGGCAGAAGCAGTGGAGGAACTTTGACATAAAGAGGATTGACGCACAACTCGTGGGGACGGCAAGACTTGGACAGCAGCCCCTTGTCCTGCTGTCACCATAGTTACCCAGTGCCCAGTCAGCGACATGTAACGCCCCTGTCCATGCCTACTCGTCCAAGTGTCTGTGGTGAAATGCACCCTGTCACACACAGAGTTTCTCAAAGAAGCGGTGATGTTATGTGCGACATGCTGGTGGAGCGCAGGCACACCTTTCTTTGAGAAGTAGTGCCGACTGGGCATCTGGTACTGGGGCACTGCGACGGACATAAGGTCTCGAAAATCCTCTGTGTCCACCAGGCGGAAAGGCAGCATTTCTGTAGCCAAGAGCTTGCAGATGGTGAAATTCAACCTCTTAGCTTTCTCATGGCTAGGAAGAAATGGTCTTTTACTTGTCCACATCTGAGGGACCGAGGGCTGGCTATTGTGCTTAGACGGGGTTGATAAGGGTGTCAACCCCGGATCCAGAACCTTCTGCGTCTGGTCCTGGATCCGACTCATAAAGATTCTGGGCATCAGTGCAGATCATTTCCTCGTCTGGATTCACAGAAGCGCTGGAGTCGACCTCTGATTCCCAGGCTATAGTATGAGTAAACAGCTCTGCAGACTCAACCATCTTGTCTACCTCATACTCAGACGGGCAGCTGGAGATTTGGGAGCTGTGAGGAGCAAGTGCGATTTGGGTGACACCTTTGAGGACTGGAGTATTTGTGATGTTGAAGTTGATGTGGAGGAGAGCCCACTTAAAGGAGCACTTGATATCCGTTGAAGCACCTGCTGTTTTTGTGCCTCATCTGGAATTTGTAGCGATTGGCGTGGCCGTAAGAAAGGGATCTTATCACATTGTCCGCTAAAAGAAGTAGACATTTTAGTTTGGCTGGAAGATGGTCTTTCTTCTGCAGATGTTACTGTTGCTTTAACACCTACCCCACGGACACAACCTTTTTTCCCCTTCCCAACACGCCCATTCCCCTTTCCACCAGCAGCAGGCCTTTTTCCACTCATTTTGGTGGTTAACTAATTCACAACTCTGGAGTTGTTTGCACAAAAAAACAATGGATGGTAACCGAGCAGAGCTGAGTGGCGAAACTGTGGTATTAGGCCAAAACTATTGGCTGGGTTAGATGCAGAAAAAAATTATTTTGAATTTGCAACCTGATGGAGGTCAGTATAGATGGATTAATAGAACAAGACCCACACACAGCTAGAAGCCCAATATTTTTTCAGAGGTAGATGCAGGAAAAAAATATATTCAGTTTGCAACCTGATGGAGGTCAGTATAGATGGACTAATACAACAAGTCCCACACACAGCTAGAAGCCCAAATATTTTTTTAGAGGTACTGTAGATGCAGATAAAAATTAGTTTTAATTTGCAACCTGATGGAGGTCAGTATAGATGGACTAATAGAGAAAGTCCCACACACTGCTAGAAGGCCAAATATTTTTTCAGAGCTAGATGCAGAAAAAAATTATATTCAGTTTGCAACCAGATGGAGGTCAGTATAGATGGATTAATAGAACAAGACCCACACACAGCTAGAAGCCCAATATTTTTTCAGAGGTAGATGCAGGAAAAAAATATATTCAGTTTGCAACCTGATGGCGGTCAGTATAGATGGACTAATACAACAAGTCCCACACACAGCTAGAAGCCCAAATATTTTTTCAGAGGTACTGTAGATGCAGATAAAAATTAGTTTTAATTTGCAACCTGATGGAGGTCAGTATAGATGGACTAATAGAGAAAGTCCCACACACAGCTAGAAGGCCAACTATTTTTTCAGAGCTAGATGCAGAAAAAAATTATATTCAGTTTGCAACCTGATGGAGGTCAGTATAGATGGATTAATAGAACAAGACCCACACACTGCTAGAAGCCCAATATTTTTTCAGAGGTAGATGCTGGAAAAAAATATATTCAGTTTGCAACCTGATTGAGGTCAGTATAGATGGACTAATACAACAAGTCCCACACATAGGTAGAAGCCCAAATATTTTTTCAGAGGTACTGTAGATGCAGATAAAAATTAGTTTTAATTTGCAACCTGATGGAGGTCAGTATAGATGGACTAATAGAATGATGCTATGCCCAAAAGATTTTACTTCACTAGGTGCAGTAAAAAAATTGGTATTCTATACACAGGTGGTATATCTTGCAACACAGATAGGCTACTCCACTGACTAACACACTCTGCAATAGGCCAAAAAGGATTAGCTTTGCTAGATTCAGCCAAATGCTGTGAAAAAAACTTGCACAGCACTGGCACAGACCTGCCTGGCAAAAACTGATAGGAACTGATGTAACCTAGTCCTGAAAAGGACTCCAATTACAATTAGTCTTTACTCCCACAACCTATCTATTTAAGAGCACAGACCTCCCTGATAAAAGTTGTAGGAAATGCTGTAACCTAGTCCTTAAAAGGACTGCAATCACAACTATTCCCTACTCCAAAGCTATCTGTATATTTGTGCGAAAATTGGCTTGAAATTAACAAGGTATAGCGCACACAGCAACAGCGGTGCCGTCTAACACGCAGCTGCAGCAGTGAGAAAATGGTGGCGACGGGGAAAATGGCTTGGTCTTATAGGGCAAGGACATGTGACATACACTGCCAATGACACATGCCCTTGCTTGTGTGAAAAAAAGCACTTCGCTCCGTGTGTGCGCTGCTGATAGGCTGACAGATTGCACCTCCCCACTGCAAATGCGGGAAAGAGAAAAAAAAATGGAGATCTTCATTGTTCCTGCAGAGATCCATCCCCTGCCCCTCCCCCCACCCCGCTGTACACTCAAACTGCGTATTAACATTAATTTTCATCATTACTGAGAAAAAATCCAGTTATGATTTTGGTGCACGAACAGTTATCGAACATAACCTCGAACAGCCAAATTTTTCTCAAATTGTTCGTGTTCGCCGAACGGCTCGAACACCGCCCAAAACAGCTCGAATTTGAGATTGGCGAACAGTTCGAGTAGAACAACGCTCATCTCTAGTCATTAATATTATATTCTACAAAAAAAAATGTAATTGATGGAGGTCATCATTCAGGAACCTCACTTTATTGAATCCATTGAATTTGTATACCCCAATGGTCTTTTAAGAGAAATTAAAGAGAAAGCTCAAATAAAATTAAAAATTAAGTAGGGGTTTTAAAGTTGTTCTCTTCGGGACTGCAAGACTTACTGGTGATATTTTGCTTGGAAATATATTTATGGAGTTATAGTTATGTGGAGCTATAGGTTTATAATTAGGGTTGAGCGAGTATGTTCTGTCCGAGTATGGTCGGGCCGAGCTCCGAGTATTTACAGCTGCTCGGTAATATGGTTGAATCGCTCCCGTGTGCATGATTTGCAACTGTTTGACAGCTTTATTACATGTGAGGAATGTGTAAGAAATAGACTTTCCTCACATGTAATAAAGCTGTCAGTCGCAAATCATGCACAAGGGCACGATTCAAACATATCACCGAGCAGCTGTAAATACTCGGAGCTCGGCCCGAGCATACTCGGCGAAAGCGTTAAAAGAACATACTCGCTCAACACTATTTATAATACCACGAAAGAAACACATTAATTTAGAAGTGTTGACTGTTGTTGTCTCCATTCATCTCATTTGTGGGTATCTTGGCATTAGGATCCCTAGCAATCACAATTAATTAGCTTTTAGGAAAGACCATTTTTGCAAATCACTCCCATTATTGTAGATATTTCTGATATGACAAGTATCTAATCTCAGTGATTGTAGGTATCATACTGAATATGGTATCTTTAGAGTCATAAATGCTGTGAAACATCTCTGAAAGACCACCTCATTAACCATCTCAATGAAACATCTCTGAAAGACCACTTCATTGATCATCTCAATGAAACGTCTCCAAAAGACCCCATCAAAGAAGCATCTCTGAAAGGCCACTTCAATGACCACTCCAATGAAACATCTCCAAAAGACCAGCTCAATGAAACATCTCTGAAAGACCACCTCATTGACCACCTCAATAAAAACACCTCCAAAAGACCAAATCATTGACAACCTCAGTGAAACATCTCCGAATGACCACTACCATCATCTTGATCAAATGTTACTGTTTCAGATCTTTCAATTCCTCCAGCGTACATACAGCGTACATACAATAGACCATTTGTCCCAGTTTTGGGTAATTTCACTCTGCCTTTGTCTACTTAGCACTTTATATCTTTTCCCATCATTGAGAGCTTCTCACCTCTGAACAGAAATATAGGATTACCAGATTTTTATTTTGATTTTAAGAATGTTGAGAAGGGAAAAATCCATTTGTTATAATGTTTTTCTCCATATTTTTGTTTCTTTTACAGCACAACTTACTTCGATATAGTAGGCGTTGGGCGCTTCGATGTTATAATGGCTGCCTTTAAAGACGAAGCCTACCTAGAACCTTATGAATCAGGACAAATTACTTTATCTACCAAAAACAGATTGTTTATAGGTGTCTTTATCTCTAAAGGCGATACAAGTCAATTTAACCTTGTCATGCAGCATTGCTACGCAACGCCTGCACAAAATCCTAATGATCCAATAAATTATGCAATTATTGTAGACAGGTAAGTTAAAGAGGCATATTCATTTTAGACAACCCCTCATTGATGTAACAAATAATAATGTCACACCTCAAAAATGAAGTGGCCTTACACCTTGGTATTGGGTTTATAGAACAGTGCGTGAAGCTTGCGGGATTCTTGTAGAATGTATGCGGTATGCGGAATGTAGGAATGATGCTTCTAGGGGACATTACATACAAAGGAAAATGTTATATTTACATTTCTGGCAGATTTATAAAAAAAAACATGTAAATAATATTAGTATGCCTTAATATATAGTGAGGGGGATGCAGAGGTTCAGTAGGGGTCTCATGGCAACCCTAATACAGCTGCATATAAAACACAGCTGTTCTATGGCCATGTTCATATATGACAATGCTGAGAGCTCAAGAGGAAATCTCAAGAGGAAATCACCATGAAGGACACTTAAAATGTACCTAATTAATCCCACTTCCAAAATACGACCATGTTATCCTGCACAGAGATGGCAGAAATGTAAAAATCAGACTTGTGAAGAAACAAGTCACAATAGGAGAATGTGACACCCATTAATTTATAAACAAAAAGGAGGAATTGTTAGATATTAGATGATAGATAATTATAAAAATAAATTAGATACATATAAAGATAGATAATGATTGATTGAAAGATAGATCATGATAGATAGATGATATATAATAGATAGATATATAGATAGATATGCATTTTAATATATATTTTTTATTTATTCTTTTGTACAGCTGTGCTAATGAAGATGATCAAACCATTAAAATTTATGCTAACGGTATTTCAAGAGAAGGAAAATTCTCTATCTTAATGTTCAAGTTTATTGACTACAACTACGTTTTTCTTCATTGCAATGTTTATCTTTGCAGTAAATCTGAAGCCTGTGTTCCTGTAAGTGGAAGTTTGACATAATCTAGTTTCCTTATTTTACTAAACAGATCTATCTATCTATCTATCTATCTATCTATCTATCTATCTATCTATCTATCTATCTATCTATCTATCTTCATTGTCTATTATTATGCATCTATCATGTTAAATATTTTTGTTTTTCAGGTTTGTCCTAGACCAAAATCCCGCAGTGCTTCACCACTTGGGCAGACTTTAACACTAGGACCATTTCGTATGGGTAAAATTCTAAATGAATAATTATTTAAAGGGGTTGTCCAGGATTTAAAATAAAGCAAAACAGGCTGAAAATGTTTTAAAATAACCACTTTGGCACAAAAACTCTAGTCGTCCAGACCAGTCACATGCATCATTCACGTGACTCCTGCAACCAGTCACAAGCCTCAGAGGAGATGTTTGCAAGTATGGCATTTGCCTGCTGAGGCTAGTGATTGATACTGGCATAGGGTGTGTGAATGGTTTAAGGCAAAAAGTAATTACAAGACTGTCTAGGATTCCAAGAGCAGCAGCTTTTGCACTGAAGGGGATTGATGGATAAGCAATGATTACTTCACTATCATAACACATTTGACAACATTAACCCATTGTATTATGCATCATGGCCAAAAGTGTTGGCACCCTTGAAATTGTTCCAGTAAATTAAGTATTTCTCTCATCAAATTATTGCAATTACACATGTTTTGTTATGCACATGTTTATTTCCTTTGTGTGTATTGGAACAAAACAAAAAAACAGAGAAAAGAAAGCAAATTGGACATAATTTCACACAAAACCTCCAAAATGGGCCGGACAAAATTGTTGGCACCCTCAGCTTAATATTTGGTTGCTCACCATTTGGAATAAATAATTTCAATCAATCGCTTCCTATAACCATCAACAAGCTTCTTACACCTCTCTACTGGAATTTTGGACCACTCTTCTTTTGCAAAATGCTCCATGCCTTTCATATTTGAAGGTGCCTTCTCCCAACAGGAATTTTAAGATCTCTCCACAGGTGTTCAATGAGATTTAGATCCAGACTCATTGCTGCCACTTCAGAACTCTCCAGCACTTTGTTTCCATCCATTTCTAGGTGCTTCTTGAAGTATGGTTGGGGTCATCGTTCTGCTGGAAGACTGATGACCTAGGATGCAAACCCTGCTTTCTGACACTGGGCACTACTTTGTGACCCAAAATCCTTTGGCAATCTTCAGATTTCATGATACCTTGAACACAGTCAAGGCACCCAGTGCCACAGGCAGCAAAACAACCCCAAAACATCTTCAAACCTCCACCATATTTAACTGTAGGTACTGTGTTCTTTTCTTTGTAGGCCTCCTTCCATTTTCGGTAAACAGTAAAATGATGTACTTTACCAAAAAGCTCTA
Source organism: Phyllobates terribilis (assembly GCF_046119375.1). Taxonomy (NCBI): domain Eukaryota; kingdom Metazoa; phylum Chordata; class Amphibia; order Anura; family Dendrobatidae; genus Phyllobates; species Phyllobates terribilis. Next base: position 207,925,291 of record NW_027362769.1, on the reverse strand, counting down.
TTTTGGTCTCATCTGTCCACAAGACACTTATCCAGAAGGATTTTGGCTTACTCACGTATGTTTTGGAAGACTGCAGTCTAGCTTTTTTATGTCTCTGTGTCAGCAGTGGGGTCCTACTGGGTCTCCTTCCATAGTGTATAATTTCATTCAAATGTTGACAAATAGTTTGCACTGACACTGGTGCACCCTGAGCCTGCAGGATAGCTTGAATTGCTTTGGAACTTTGTTCAGGCTGCTTATCCACCATCTGGACTATTCTGTGTTGCAACCTCTCATCAAGTTTTCTGTATCGTCCACGTCCACGGAGATTAGCTACAATGCAATGAATGGTAAACTTCTTTATTATGTTGCGCACCATGGACAAAAGAACATCAAGATCTCTGGAGATGGACTTGTAACCTTGAGATTGTTGATATTTTTCATAAATTTTGGTTCTCAAGTCCTCAGACAGTTCTCTTCTCCTCTTTCTGTTCTCCATGCTTAGTGTGGCACAAACAGACACACAATGCAAAGACTGAGTCAACTTCTCCCCTTTTTATCTAGTTTCAGGTGTGATTTGCATATTGCCCACACCTGTTACTTGCCACAGGTGAGTTTGAATGAGTATCACATGCTTGAAACAAAATTGTTTACCCACAATTTTGGAAAGGTGGCAACAATTTTGTCCGGACCATTTTTGGAGTTTTGTTCAAAATTATGTTCAATTTGCCTTTTATCTCTGTTTCTTTGTCTTCTTCCAATACATGCAAAGGAAATAAACATGTGTATAACGTGTAATTGCAATAATTTTCTGGGAGAAATACTTCATTTTCTGGGATAATTTCAAGGGTGCCAACATTTTCGACCATGACTGTATATATATAGACTCTATATATATATATATATATATATATATATATATATATATATATATATATATAAATAGATATAAATATATCTAGTTATATCTATATATATATGTAGATATATATATATATATTTGATATACAGTACAGACCAAAAGTTTGGACACACCCTCTTTTGCACACTCTTGGCATTCTCTTGATGAGCTTCAAGAGGTAGTCACCTGAAATGGTTTTCACTTCACAGGTGTGCCCTGTCAGGTTTAATAAGTGGGATTTCTTGCCTTATAAATGGGGTTGGGACCATCAGTTGTGTTGTGCAGAAGTCTGGTGGATACACAGCTGATAGTCCTACTGAATAGACTGTTAGCTGCTTTTTTCTTGCCATAATACAAATTCTAAGTAAAGAAAAATGAGTGTCCATCATTACTTTAAGAAATGAAGGTCAGTCAGTCCGAAAAATTGGGAAAACTTTGAAAGTGTCCGCAAGTGAAGTTGCAAAAACCATCAAGTACTACAAAGAAACTGGCTTACATGAGGACCACCCCAGGAAAGGAAGACCAAGAGTCACCTCTGCTTCTGAGGATAAGTTTATCCGAGTCACCAGCCTCAGAAATCGCAGGTTAACAGCAGCTCAGATTAGAGACCAGGTCAATGCCACACAGAGTTCTAGTGGCATTTAGAGATATATACAGATACATATCTATATAGATATATATATATATATACAGTACAGACCAAAAGTTTGGACACACCTTCTCATTTAAAGATTTTTCTGTATTTTCATGACTGTGAAAATTGTACATTCACACTGAAGGCATCAAAACTATGAATTAACACATTTGGAATTATATACTTAACAAAAAAGTGTGAAACAACTGAAAATATGTCTTATATTCTAGGTTCTTCAAAGTAGCCACCTTTTGCTTTGATGACTGCTTTGCACACTCTTGGCATTCTCTTGATGAGCTTCAAGAGGTAGTCACTGGAAATGGTCTTCCAACAATCTTGAAGGAGTTACCAGAGATGCTTAGCACTTGTTGGCCCTTTTGCCTTCACTCTGCGGTCCAGCTCACCCCAAACCATCTCGATTGGGTTCAGGTTTGGTGACTGTTGAAGCCAGGTCATCTGGCATAGCACCCCATCACTCTCCTTCTTGGTCAAATAGCCCTTACACAGCCTGGAGGTGTGTTTGAGGTCATTGTCCTGTTGAAAAATAAATCATGGTCCAACTAAATGCAAACCGGATGGAATAGCATGCCGTGGCAAGATGCTGTGGTAGCCATGCTGGTTCAGTATGGCTTCAATTTTGAATAAATCCCCAGCAGTGTCACCAGCAAAGCACCCCCACACCATCACACCTCCTCCTCCATGCATCACGGTGGGAACCAGGCATGTAGAGTCCATCCGTTCACCTTTTCTGCGTCGCACAAAGACTGGAACCAAAGATCTCAAATTTGGACTCATCAGACCAAAGCACAGATTTCCACTCATCTAATGTCCATTCCTTGTGTTCTTTAGCCCAAACAAGTCTCTTCTGCTTGTTGCCTGTCCTTAGCAGTGGTTTCCTAGCAGCTATTTTACCATGAAGGCCTGCTGCACAAAGTCTCCTCTTAACAGTTGTTGTAGAGATGTGTCTGCTGCTGGATCTCTGTGTGGCATTGACCTGGTCTCTAATCTGAGCTGCTGTTAACCTGCGATTTATGAGGCTGGTGACTCGGATAAACTTATCCTCAGAAGCAGAGATGACTCTTGGTCTTCCTTTCCTGGGGTGGTCTTCATGTGAGCCAGTTTCTTTGTAGCGCTTGATGGTTTTTGCAACTGCACTTGGAGACTCTTTCAAAGTTTTCCCAATTTTTCAGACTGACTGACCTTCATTTCTTAAAGTAATGATGGCCTCTCGTTTTTCTTTACTTAGCTGCTTTTTTCTTGCCATAATACAAATTCTAACAGTCTATTCAGTAGGACTATCAGCTGTGTATCCACCTAACTTCTGCACAACACAACTGATGGTCCCAACCCCATTTTTAAGGCAAGAAATTCCACTTATTAAACCTGACAGGGCACACCTGTGAAGTGAAAACCATTTCCGGTTACTACCTCTTGAAGCTCATCAAGAGAATGCCAAGAGTGTGCAAAGCAGTCATCAAAGCAAAAGGTGGCTACTTTGAAGAACCTAGAATATAAGACATATTTTCAGTTGTTTCATACTTTTTTGTTAAGTATATAATTCCACATGTGTTAATTCATAGTTTTGATGCCTTCAGTGTGAATATACAATTTTCAAAGTCATGAAAATACAAAAAAATCTTTAAATGAAAAGGTGTGTCTAAACTTTTGGTCTGTACTGTATATGTACGCATATATCATTTTTTTTCATTGTGTCCATTTTACAGTGAAAGGGATATTGATTCTGGCTACTTTCTATAACTATACTTTTTCAGAAACTATTTTGCATGAAATAATGTGAAAAAAAATTATCAGTAATTTGGAAAGCAATTAAAGTTTGCTGTTTGCTGCCATTGTTTATTTAAATTCTATGGCATGATTTACAAAGCAAATAATGAAAAACACAAGCTATCCACCTAATTATTTCTGCAAATATATCCCAAATTCTACACTTCATTTGAATAGTGGGTAGACCTGCAATACCCGCCGCGGCCACTAAAGAAATGATGGAGCTGCTGTGTTTCAGCAGAATACGAGAACTTCTGGCTGGCGCCAGTAATTGCTGATCAGTCTGGGTGCCTTTCAAGCCATTTTTTAAAAAGTTAATCCTAGAGAAGGAAGTTAAAGGGAAACTAAATTCTCTCTTTAGAGTGTGTCTCGATGCAATGTTCTTCAGTATTCTCATTTTGCTTGTTTTTCTTTCTAGATATTGGTGTCAAACCCACTGACAGTAAGTAGAATACAGTATCTATAGGCAACTTGTTATATTTTGAAACTAAGCCACAGTGTGGCAATGGGCCTCTAATATATTGTACAAGTGTTTTTCATCAATCCAACAACAATTTACACCATAATAGCCATAGCATCACAATACTTAAGGGGGATTTTCTTTTAACTTTAAATGCCCCCACTATACCTAATTTAAAATAAAACATCATTGTAATAATACTATTACTTATATCTTATCAAGATGGTAAAAATGACTAAAGTTACCACCACTGTCGGCCTGAAAAAAAATTGAAGCATGCTCTAGTTTTTTCCATGTTTCAGATGACACTTGTCCATCAAAAATAGAATAGAAGAAGAGAATAAGGGAGCCTAGACTCTAGGGAAAGGGGGGAGTGCAGACCTCCTAGGCTGATCTGATATCACCCTGTCTACCCTATCGTCCCTATATTGGCTCCTTGGCCCTGGATTGGGAAGGGGGGGATGAGCACTAGTCTGTCCCCACTAACAACTAAAGACAACAAAGGAGACAAACACGGAGAAAAGTAACTTAGCTTGAGCCAACTTCAGAGAGATTACTCCTAATGTCCTCAAAGCACCAGAAATGGGGTAAGCAGACTGCAACAGTTCCAAGCCTTCACAAGAGAACAAGTGAATATAACTGGTGCCTCCCTGTAGCAAACAGCAAGTATTTAAACACCCAGGCCTGGGTGTCAATTAGCAAGAGGAATGTAGCCTCTGGGTCCTAGAGTGAGACAGCTAAGAAGGTGTCTGTAATGCCAAACGAAGAGTTCTTCTGCAACCAACTTCAGGTTGACTGTATGTCACTTCTGACACACCCGTGACATATACAGATCAACCGTATAGCATCTGATTTTTATGGATAGGTTGCAATTGTTAACAAAGCAAATTATATTTGGTCTTATAAATCTTATATATCAAAACGGATGCTATACAGATATAAAAATGGACATACGGATGGCAAACGGATGAAAATACAGATGAAAAATCATTAGTCTATTCCGGATTAAAATCAGTTGATTGTTTTATATGCTCATTTGAACTTAGCCTTATTGTGTTCATCCTTGAAGATCCCGGTGACTCTGGAGAAATCCTTAAATCAGATGGCTAGGAAATGACTGCTAATGCCACTTCAGTTTATGTAAAAAAAACAAAAAGGAAAAGAAAAAAAACATCAGCTCACCAAAATGGTCAAAGCAATAAATAGTACATGGGATGATGCTCAGATATGGTGGGGCCAGTATCCCCAGCAGCAAATGAAAACAGTTGGGAAAATCCAGCACCAAGGAATAATATATTCTAAAATATTCCATTCATTTGAAATCCTTTAAAAAACGTCATACAGGACTGACAACATAAAAGAGGCCGGTGCCATTGGTAACCTTACGCGTTTCAGACATCCATGTCCTTACTCATAGGTAATACCTAAAGGTAATTAAGCATACATAAAACCTAATTTGAAAATGCACAAATTTTAGTAAATCAGATGATATAGCAGTAGTCAAAGTTCAGGAATCATATTATATATTTTTCTTTTTTTCTTTTTTTGTTGCGCCCATTTTACTGCTAATGAGTAAGGGTTTTATTACCTATGAGTATGGACATAAATGTCTGAAACGCATAAGGTTACCAGTGGAATGCCCTTCATTCTTACTGTCTGTCCTGTGTGATGTTTTTTAATGGATTTCGAATAAATGGAATTTTTTTCATTATATTTTTCCTTGGTGCTGAATTTTCTCCACTTTTTTTCTCATTTCAGTCTATACTTCTACTACTACCACTACTATTATGACTGCTAATAATTCTGCTATATTATCAATCTAGTAAAGTTATTGTAATATTATTTTGTTTTGTTACCATAGCTCCTATCGATACACCCATAGTGACTATACCTGAGAAGGAGGCTGATACACCCATAGTGACTATACCTGAGAAGAAGGCTGGTAAGAGCAATGCTTTTCATGTAACATATTTCCTGTTATAAATCTTTATCTTTCCTGACATGTTTGTTTTAGTTAATACTTACATCAACGTTTTCCTTAGAACACTGTGTTGTGCCATTTCCTGTGCTGGAAAGATAATGAGCGCAATAGGATCTTATCCGGGTTAAAAGTGAAAAATAAAGCAAAAGAATATGCTCACCTAAGTCACCTTCAAGGGTTGGGATAGGCACAACCCCTGTAGTCATTGAAGAAATTGGCTGCTGCAGATCCACAGAAGGCGATACCAAGTATAACTGGAGAAAGTGGAGATAAATCCGAGCTGAAAATAGTAGAAAGATGCAGTGGAAAAAAAACGTGAAAGTATGAATGCGTTTTTTTATTTATCAACGTTTTTCGAAGCACACCTGCTTCTTCACCAGAACAAACCAAAGAAGTGGATTATCGTGATGAAGAAGCAGGCGTGCCTCAAAACGCGTTGATAAATAAAAAAAAGCACATTTATATCTTCACGTTTTTTTCACTGCATCTTTCTACTCTCGTCAAATTGGATTTATCTCCACTTTCTCCATTTGCACATGATACCTTCAAGAGAAGTATACATTGCAAGACAACAGAGCTTTACTATTCTCCTTGTCAATAGGGTGTGTCCCTATACAGTCTGACACTGTCCAATCAGATATAATTACATTCACAGGACGTTTAGCTAGTATACTGGCGGGGAACATGCTATAACTAGAATTACATGGTGCATCTTCCAATAACTGGAAAAAGATAAATAGATAAATAAATAAAAGAACTCCCAATAATATTCAACCTACAAAAGTCATTGAGACTGGAGTACCATTTTCATACAGTAAAAGATACAATAACTTATTGTTGCAATTAATTACAATGAACAGACAATAATTCTATACACCAAAGATAAGAAGAAGTTTTCCAATGGAAGATCAAATAAATCCAAGGAATTATAGGCACAAGTAACTGTAAATTATGGCATAGATAGCAATTAATGTGATAAATATAATGAACAAAGTTACATCAATCACATAAGGAGAGTTAATCAATCATAGAAAATGCATGTCATGACGTGCAACCAGCAGACACAGTACAAACTAAATCACAATCTCTCCAGAATTTAGAAACCAAAAGTCAACTTGTCATGGATAAAATGATATAGTAAATAAATGGCATTAATCAATCATGTAAGGTGTTTACCCATAATAACGCATCTGTGAGGGTCCCCAATGCGCATTTCCCGTGTGCTTTTCCAAGGGAAGTGACTAAGTAGATATTCTGTCCGATATATAAAGGAAGATCAATAATGCCTGTTCGATTGGTAGCGTGATATCCAATGTGAATTATTGATCTTAGAATATTGGACAGCATATCTACTTAGTCACTCTCCTTGAAAAAGCATACATGAAATGAGCTTTGGGGACTCTCCCTGGATATTGCACTGGCACTTTATTATTATGGGTAAGGACATTATATGATTGACTACTGCAATTCACTTACTATATCATTACATCCAAGTTGATGTTTGGTCTGAATTCTAGAATGTTATTTAATTCATACTGTGCCTGTTTGTTGCTCTCCATGACATCCATTTTCTACGATTGACGAACTCTCCTTATGTGATTGATTTAACTTTGTTCATTATTAGGTTCCGTTCACATTGCGTTCTCCCCCACGGTTAGGGGTCCCATCGGGGCTTACGTCCGAACCCCCCACAAAATGTTATTTGGGTGTATGTGAAAATAAGGGCCTTAGACTATAATGGCACCAACACAGTCAACATGCGCTCTTGGTGGACACTCCATAGTCTAATACTTCATGTGCTTTTCCTTAAGCAGTCTGTATGTCTGATGAAGGCTTATGGACTAAAATGGTACACATTTATATTGGATTTCTTCCATAATATCTTCAAATTTTATGGAATTAAAGTGCCATGGTTCTTCATTAGTGATACCCTGTGTTGGACCGAACCCCTAATAACTAATATTGATAGAACATACAAATCAGGAGGGTATGACCTCTTAAATATTTTGCACAATTTCATAAATTTATTCTGTTTTTGTTTCCACAGATGTCAGTAGTACATCTCCCATAATGACTACATCAACTGGCAATACCGGTACGAGCAATGTATTTAGTAATAATGAATACTCGTAATACAACGTACTTTGTCATAAATATTCATTTCTTCTTCAAGCTTATAAATCAGACAAGTTGGAAGTTCTTTGATAAATACTGTAGCCATTATACCCTTTCCACAATTTGTGTAACTATATGTCCAGATAACAAGAAGTTTACCACAGTTATGTCTCAGGGATCATATGGGCAGGCGCGGGGGTTGTGCTCATGCCATCCACAGCAGGAGTCAGCCGTTATACAAAGTTTATCTCCAGATGCATGAACTGGGACTAGACCTAGCTCCAATCTCAACACTTAAAAAAAAATAAAAATATATTTTTAAGTGTAAAAAAATATAAAATATGAAAAGTTTATTTGTGACAAAAAGAAAAACTTTGCAAGAAGAACACATGTTTAATATTGCTGTGTTCGTTATGACTTATGGTATACTATATTATTATTTATCCTGCATGGTGAATACTGTGAAAAAAAATTATGAAAAACTATTCCATAATTGCTGTTCTTGATCATTTTGCATCGTTAAAATGAAATAAAAAGGGATCTAACAGTCATATGTATCATTAAATGGTAGCAATAAAAACTAGATTGTTAAGGAAAAAAACAAAATCTTATACAGATCTGTATTCCGAAAAAAATCAAAAATTGTTAGAGCTCTCACAATAGGACAACCAAAAAATGTTGTTTTTTTTTAAGTGGATTTATTGTGCAAAAGTAATAAATTATAAATTTATATTGGCTACCACTGGAATTGGGTCAAACTGTAGAATAAAGATAGCATCAATTATACTGCACAGTGAACTTCATAAATATGAAATAAAATTTCAGATTCAATATTTTTTGTTTATACCGCCTACCAAAAAATGAATTTAAAAGTGATCAAAAGACATATATAGCCCAAAATGGTAGTAGTAGAAACCTCACCTTGTCTCTCAAAAAATCAAGTCCTCATGCAACTCCATCTACATAAAAATAAAATGTTGTGGGAATCAAATTTGGTGACCAAACATAACATTTATTATTTTTAAATTAGTTTTTTGCCCAAAAGTTGTAAAACATTGAAAAATACCTTTATGAATATGGTATTGCTGTGATCAACCCACATATGAGAGTTAGTCAATAAGTAATGCCTCCTATTTTTTTTCTCCTTTTAATTGGCAAGAAATTCAAATGCAATTACATAGGTTGGAAACCACAACATTATCGATTAATTTGTCAATTTTCAATATAATCTCCATCCATTTCCACAGTCTTGGTCCACCGTTTAACAAGGGCATGTATTCCAGCATGGTAAAAAGCATTCTTGGGACCCACCGTGCACAAACTTTTCTGTATCCCAGTTGTCCAATAATTTTCATCACACTGCCTTTACTGAGGCAGATAATGCCACAATTCATCTGCAGTCACCCGGCGGTCACCACGAATGATGTCATCAACTCGCTGAAAGTTGCTTGGAGTCACTGCGGTTACTGGCCTGCCACTCCACATTTTGTCAGCCAACGGTGATGGCCCTTCAGCTTTGTTACAGCGACGAACCCATCTTCTAACAGTATTGACATCCACTGTTGCAATGGATACAGTCCTGCCACCTGTTGGTGCAGGAAGTTGCAATTGCTGTGGATTGGAGAAGAAGGTTTGAGGAATTGTGACAAATTCGAATATTTAACATAACTACCTTATTTAAGGAGAAAAAAAATAGGAGGCATTACTTATTGACTGACCCTCGTAATACTGTAAAGATAATGTCAATTATACCTAACTGCGAATTATGTTGAAAAAAAACCCCATAAAATATGATTAGAATTTATATTTTTGTCCATTATTCTGCCTTCAGATTACATGACAAAAATCTGGTGATAGATTCCCGTTAAAGGCTTTATCCAGGACTATTTTATTTTTTTAATTATGGGTCGAAAAGCTAACAGGCAGTAAGTTGCTAACTACCTGCCTGTTGTACCTGCCGCTGGCTCAGAGCGGTAACTGAGAAGCTCTTCCTCTCCTGGGCTGCTCTGTTGACAGGGTGTGAGTGCTGACGTCATACTGATTGACTGCTGTCTCCCCTCGGTTAGGCAGTGGAGAGCCGGCTGTCAATGGACATGACATCAGCAGTCACGCCCCATTAACAGAGCAGAGCATAAAAGAAGCTGCTGCTCTGCCAACATGATGTAAGCGGAAGCCGCTAAATTGTCATTAAGAGCGGCCTTCCTGAGCTTTGCCGGAGATTGGTGCCAGTCACAACAGGCAGGTAGGTAGCAACTACCTACCTGTTAATAATCCCCACTTGCTCTATATGGTGGATATATCATCTATCTATATAATTGTCTTATCCCGTCTGTCTGTCTGTCTGTCATTCTGTCTGTCTGTCTGTCTTTCCAGGAAATCCCGGGTCGCTGATTGGTCCAGCCGCGGCCAATCAGCGATGCGGCATTTCAGAAAAACATGGCGGCCATTAGCGGCTCATATGCGGCACGGAGGTCAGCGGCGATGCAGCCGGGAGATGCAGCCAGCTGCTCGTAGCCTAAGTCCCCCGGCCGCAGGCGCCGCTGACCTACATGCGGCTATCGTCGTAAGATCAGCGGCTATGGCCGCTTATCTCCCAAGGACAAGTGTGATGCCCCTCCCCTCCCCTCTTCTCCCCTCCCCTCTTCTCTCCTCCCGTCCCTCCCCCTGCTCGATCAGGACCCCGGCACCCGGCATCATACTTACCCCTCCCCGTGCCTGCTCAGCAGCTCCTTTTTTTTTTTTTGTATGGGGCCATAGGGGACCTGCATGGGGCACTATGGGGGGATGTGACATCCTGCATGGGGTATTATATAGGGGGGATGTGACAGCCTGCATGGGGCACTATGGAGAGATGTGACATCCCGCATGGGGTATTATATAGGGGGGATGTGACATCCTGCATGGGGCACTATGGAGAGATGTGACATCCTGCATGGGGCACTATGGAGAGATGTGACAGCCTGCATGGGGCACTATGGAGAGATGTGACATCCTGCATGGGGTATTATATAGGGGGGATGTGACAGCCTGCATGGGGCACTATGGAGAGATGTGACATCCTGCATGGGGTATTATATAGGGGGATGTGACATCCTGCATGGGGCACTATAAGGGGATGTGACATCCTGCATGGGGTATTATATAGGGGGGATGTGACTTCCTGCATGGGGCATTATATAGGGGGAATGTGACATCCTACATGGGGTATTATATACGGGAGATGTGACTTCCTGCATGGGGTATTATATGCATGGAGTATTATATACGGGGGATGTGACATCCTGCATGGGGTATTATATAGGGGGGATGTGACTTCCTGCATGGGGCATTATAATGGAGGGGGGGGATGTGACATCCTGCATGGGGCATTATAAAGGAGGGTCGGGAGACATATGCTAGAATACCCGATGCGTTAGAATCGGGCCATCATCTAGTGTTATATAACTGGCCTGTGTAGTTTTTTTCTGTTCTAGTTTCCTTCCCACTTTTTATGTATTTTATGTTGTATTTTAAGTATATGTCAATAAACTCCATGTTTTATTATACCGGCGCTAATCTTCCAAGTCGTTTATAGGTTTAAAATACCTACCTGCTAGTTTTTACACCTATGTCAATATGTCAATATCACTATTATCTATATATTTTATAGTTATGTTTTGTATTTTATCATATATTAATGTCTTAATAATTGTATCTTTTCTTTTTTAGATAAAAAGACTTGTTTGGGCATTCTAACTGTCTTTTCATTCTTAATTGTTACTCTCATTTTGTAACGTTTGGAATTATACTCCTTTGAACATTATTATGCATCAAAAAGGACTGAAATGACGGAGAATTTTAACATTTACTAAAAAAATTCTCTAGATGAGCACTTTATTGTTTCTTTAAACATGCACTATATTTATTAGTCACAGGGATCATGAACAAAGTTGGTGAAAATAGGTATAACATTGACATTTTATATTTTGATTTCGCACTTTAATTTATGATGTATTTGAAGGAATATTCCAGATAATTTTGGCATTGTGCAGCATTCACTTCAACCCTCTGTGCTGGGCCATTCATCAAGATAACTTAATTAGCCCTGCCGCTCTTTTATTAGGAAATTAGTGGGTGTCCCTGCAGTTGGACACCCACCAGTGCACAGGTGATGCCATATAATAGGGGAAATATCCTTTTAAGCTGATTTCTTTTTTGCTACAAAAAATAAATTAATTACTATTCAAACTTGTCTTTATCATTATTGAATGGCACAACTAACTGAATGGTTGTACTTAAAAAGTTAAAAAATAGCAAATTACATTTTTAAAATGGTCTTTTCTTGTATATATGATATCAAAATGTAAAAACCAATGCTTATTCCAAAAATTAAAAATGTTCAATTTGATAATAAAAAAGTAAAAGTTGTTTTAATATTGATTTCATAAATCAAAAGCACACAATTTTTGAATATATCTTATCAGAAAAATTGCTTTTTTTCATCTACTGGACTGATCTTTCACTCTCAAATCTTGGGTAAAATCTGTGTTCAGTGAAGAAGATAGATTTTCCCATTTTCCCATTACTGAAATAACAGGTGACAGTTGGTGCTTTTAAAAATCTATAGAAAGTAGAGGAGCTAGAGGCAGAGAAAGACATTCTGATCAGAGTTTGATCAGGGTATGAGTACTGATCAAAGGCCAAGGCCCCACTATCATTATTTGGTCAGTATTTTTCCTCAGGAGTGGGAGACAAAACCAGGAGTGGGTGATAAACGCAGTATTGGTGACTTGTCTCTATTATACCTTTTCTCTGATTGTTCCTCCCCTGGTTTTAGCTCCCACTCCTGAGAAAAAATACTGACCAAATACTGCCCAAATACTGATAGTGGTGCCATGGCCTTTAAGGCAATTTCTCACCATAAACATATTTACGACATATACAATGATCCAGATATAATGGGACAACGGTGTCTTCCTATTTTTATTACACCCATAGGTATTACATTTTTAGGTAAAAACAATTTTATCACGCAGGGTATAAGCAATGAACCATTTTTACTCAAATATCATGTCTAATGTTATTTTGCAAGAATTATACTACTTAATTGGCCACATTCATTAAGACTGATGTTTCTTTCAAGAGAAAAAAAAAGTTTTGAGTCATTTAATTTATGCTAAATTTATTAAAAGATGTGCACCATTTAATAACTCTAAAGCAAGAACTACAAAGCAGGTGTACTGTATATTTGTGCCAAAATTTGCACAATTTTCTGGCATTCATTAATAAATCTGAATTAAATATATGACATTGTGAGCCACAAAATGCACCAACATTTTAGAGCAAATTTGCGCACAAAAGATCAGCATGAACCGATATCATAAATGTTAAGACTGTCTAGTCTAAGTTAGACAGTATTGATAAATAAATACGCCCCATCTTTTTTGGGAGGGAAGAAACTCAGTTTATGCCAAATGGCTAATTTTATAGTTGCCTTTTCTTTCATACTGAGATCTCTTGGTTCTCACGTCAGAAAATGTGTTGCCTTAGCGTCACCCAAGACAGAAGAGATTGTAAAACTTTGAGACAATTATTTGTATGCCAAATACCACTGGTATCCGATAGAGTAGAGATTATTGGTTGCAGTTTTACAGAAACTAAAATTGCTTCATGAAATGTTTACTGCATATCTCGACTAGAGATGAGCGTTGTTCTACTCGAACTGTTCGCCAATCTCAAATTCAAGCTGTTTTGGGCGGTGTTCGAGCCGGTCGGCGAACACGAACAATTTGAGAAAAATTCGGCTGTTCGAGGTTATGTTCGATAACTGTTCGTGCACCAAAATCATAACTGGATTTTTTCTCAGTAATGATGAAAATTAATGTTAATACGCAGTTTGAGTGTACAGCGGGGCGGGGGGAGGGGCAGGGGATGGATCTCTGCAGGAACAATGAAGATCTCCATTTTTTTTTCTCTTTCCCGCATTTGCAGTGGGGAGGTGCAATCTGTCAGCCTATCAGCAGCGCACACACGGAGCGAAGTGCTTTTTTTCACACAAGCAAGGGCATGTGTGATTGGCAGTGTATGTCACATGTCCTTGCCCTATAAGACCAAGCCATTTTCCCCGTCGCCACCATTTTCTCACTGCTGCAGCTGCGTGTTAGACGGCACCGCTGTTGCTGTGTGCGCTATACCTTGTTAATTTCAAGCCAATTTTCGCACAAATATACAGATAGCTTGGGAGTAGGGAATAGTTGTGATTGCAGTCCTTTTAAGGACTAGGTTACAGCATTTCCTACGACTTTTATCAGGCAGGTCTGTGCTCTTAAATAGATAGATTGTGGGAGTAAAGACTAATTGTAATTGGAGTCCTTTTCAGGACTAGGTTACATCAGTTCCTATCAGTTTTTGCCAGGCAGGTCTGTGCCAGTGCTGTGCAAGTTTTTTTCACAGCATTTGGCTGAATCTAGCAAAGCTAATCCTTTTTGGCCTATTGCAGAGTGTGTTAGTCAATGGAGTAGCCTATCTGTGTTGCAAGATATACCACCTGTGTATAGAATACCAATTTTTTTACTGCACCTAGTGAAGTAAAATCTTTTGGGCATAGCATCATTCTATTAGTCCATCTATACTGACCTCCATCAGGTTGCAAACTGAATATAATTTTTTTCTGCATCTAGCTCTGAAAAAATATTTGGGCTTCTAGCGGTGTGTGGGACTTGGTCTATTAGTCCATCTATACTGACCTCCATCAGGTTGCAAATTAAAAATAATTTTTTTCTGCATCTAGCTCTGAAAAAATATTTGGGCTTCTAGCAGTGTGTGGGACTTGGTCTATTAGTCCATCTATACTGACCTCCATCAGGTTGCAAATTAAAAATAATTTTTTTCTGCATCTAGCTCTGAAAAAATATTTGGGCTTCTAGCAGTGTGTGGGACTTGGTCTATTAGTCCATCTATACTGACCTCCATCAGGTTGCAAATTAAAAATAATTTTTTTCTTCATTTATCTCTGAAAAAATATTTGGGCTTCTAGCAGCGTGTGGGACTTGTTCTATTAGTCCATCTATACTGACCTCCATCAGGTTGCAAATTAAAAATAATTTTTTTCTGCATCTAGCTCTGAAAAAATATTTGGGCTTCTAGCAGTGTGTGGGACTTGGTCTATTAGTCCATCTATACTGACCTCCATCAGGTTGCAAATTAAAAATAATTTTTTTCTGCATCTAGCTCTGAAAAAATATTTGGGCTTCTAGCAGTGTGTGGGACTTGGTCTATTAGTCCATCTATACTGACCTCCATCAGGTTGCAAATTAAAAATAATTTTTTTCTTCATTTATCTCTGAAAAAATATTTGGGCTTCTAGCAGCGTGTGGGACTTGTTCTATTAGTCCATCTATACTGACCTCCATCAGGTTGCAAATTAAAAATATTTTTTTTTTGCATGTAGCTCTGAAAAAATATTTGGGCTTCTAGCAGTGTGTGGGACTTGGTCTATTAGTCCATCTATACTGATCTCCATCAGGTTGCAAATTAAAAATAATTTTTTTCTGCATCTAGCTCTGAAAAAATATTTGGGCTTCTAGCAGTGTGTGGGACTTGGTCTATTAGTCCATCTATACTGACCTCCATCAGGTTGCAAATTGAATAAAAAAATTTTCTGCATCTAGCTCTGAAAAAATATTTGGGCTTCTAGCAGTGTGTGGGACTTGGTCTATTAGTCCATCTATACTGACCTCCATCAGGTTGCAAATTGAATAAAAAATTTTCTGCATCTAGCTCTGAAAAAATATTTGGGCTTCTAGCGGTGTGTGGGACTTGGTCTATTAGTCCATCTGTACTGACCTCCATCAGGTTGCAAATTAAAAATAATTTTTTTCTGCATCTAGCTCTGAAAAAATATTTGGGCTTCTAGCAGTGTGTGGGACTTGGTCTATTAGTCCATCTATACTGACCTCCATCAGGTTGCAAATTAAAAATAATTTTTTTCTGCATCTAGCTCTGAAAAAATATTTGGGCTTCTAGCAGTGTGTGGGACTTGGTCTATTAGTCCATCTATACTGGCCTCCATCAGGTTGCAAATTAAAAATAATTTTTTTCTTCATTTATCTCTGAAAAAATATTTGGGCTTCTAGCAGCGTGTGGGACTTGTTCTATTAGTCCATCTATACTGACCTCCATCAGGTTGCAAATTAAAAATAATTTTTTTCTGCATCTAGCTCTGAAAAAATATTTGGGCTTCTAGCAGTGTGTGGGACTTGGTCTATTAGTCCATCTATACTGACCTCCATCAGGTTGCAAATTAAAAATTAATTTTTTTCTGCATCTAGCTCTGAAAAAATGTTTGGGCTTCTAGCGGTGTGTGGGACTTGGTCTATTAGTCCATCTATACTGACCTCCATCAGGTTGCAAATTAAAAATAATTTTTTTCTGCATCTAGCTCTGAAAAAATATTTGGGCTTCTAGCAGTGTGTGGGACTTGGTCTATTAGTCCATCTATACTGACCTCCATCAGGTTGCAAATTAAAAATAATTTTTTTCTGCATCTATCTCTGAAAAAATATGTGGGCTTCTAGCAGTGTGTGGGACTTGGTCTATTAGTCCATCTATACTGACCTCCATCAGGTTGCAAATTAAAAATAATTTTTTTCTTCATTTATCTCTGAAAAAATATTTGGGCTTCTAGCAGCGTGTG
Source organism: Phyllobates terribilis (assembly GCF_046119375.1). Taxonomy (NCBI): domain Eukaryota; kingdom Metazoa; phylum Chordata; class Amphibia; order Anura; family Dendrobatidae; genus Phyllobates; species Phyllobates terribilis. The sequence goes on along the minus strand of NW_027362769.1, from coordinate 207,908,762 downwards.
GGACTTGTTCTATTAGTCCATCTATACTGACCTCCATCAGGTTGCAAATTAAAAATAATTTTTTTCTGCATCTAGCCCAGACAATAGTTTTGGCCTAATACCACAGTTTGGCGACTCAGCTCTGCTCGGTTACCATCCATTGTTTTTTTGTGCAAACAACTCCAGAGTTGTGAATTAGTTAACCACCAAAATGAGTGGAAAAAGGCCTGCTGCTGGTGGAAAGGGGAATAGGCGTGTTGGGAAGGGGAAAAAAGGTTGTGTCCGTGGGGTAGGTGCAGAAGAAAGACCATCTTCCAGCCAAACTAAAATGTCTACTTCTTTTAGCGGACAATGTGATAAGATCCCTTTCTTACGGCCACGCCAATCGCTACAAATTCCAGATGAGGCACAAAAACAGCAAGTGCTTCAACGGATATCAAGTGCTCCTTTAAGTGGGCTCTCCTCCACATCAACTTCAACATCACAAATACTCCAGTCCTCAAAGGTGTCACCCAAATCGCACTTGCTTCCTCACAGCTCCCAAATCTCCAGCTGCCCGTCTGAGTATGAGGTAGACAAGATGGTTGAGTCTGCAGAGCTGTTTACTCATACAATAGCCTGGGAATCAGAGGTCGACTCCAGCGCTTCTGTGAATCCAGACGAGGAAATGATCTGCACTGATGCCCAGAATCTTTATGAGTCGGATCCAGGACCAGACGCAGAAGGTTCTGACCATAATGTAGACCCTCATTCCCAAACTGTAACTCCTGTTGGTGGAGACAATGAGGAAGACGATGATAAGACTCAAATACCTGATTGGAGCGACAACTTTAGTTTTTTGTCAGGGCAGGAACAGGTTGGCTCTGAGGACGACGGGTGTGATAACGCACAGGGTGATGATGATGAGGTCGGAGATCCCACTTACTGTCAACCCACAGTCAGCCAAGAGATGAGGTCAGCAGAGGAGGTGGAGGAAGATGCTAGTGACGACGAGGTCAGGTTGCGCCTTCCTGGACAGAGACGTAGTACTGGAAGCACGTCAACAACTGCATCCTCAAACACAACTCTGCCTCTCACCACAAGTCGTGGTGGCTCTTCAGGTCGCATGGGTGCTAAGCCTTGCATAGCCTGGGCATTTTTTCAGATCGATAAAGATGACCCAACTCGTGTTATCTGTAACATTTGTCAGCAAAAGCTAAGTAGAGGCCAAAAAATACATAGTTTGAGTACTTCATGCATGAACCGGCACATGGACATGAAGCATAAGTTGCAGTGGGAAGCTCAGTGTGCTACAATGCGGCCTAGCCGGCCGGGCCAATCACCGTCTGCCATATCTTGTGCATCCGCGGCCTCTTCATCCTCTGTGACTGGGGGGACAGCAGTCACACCTGTTTTGGGGCGCAGACCTGCCACCTCTTTACCCGCAACAGCCAGCCTGATTGGCAGGTCATCATTTTCTTTGGAGGTGGTAACACCAGCTGGTGTTGAGCGCTGTCCGACATCGATAGCACCACCTTTGGATCAAGGCAACCTAACATGTCCGCCTGCATCTTCCTCACAGACCGGCAGTTTGCCGGGGACACCCTTATCAACCCCGTCTAAGCACAATAGCCAGCCCTCGGTCCCTCAGATGTGGACAAGTAAAAGACCATTTCCTCCTAGCCATGAGAAAGCTAAGAGGTTGAATTTCACCATCTTTAAGCTCTTGGCTACAGAAATGCTGCCTTTCCGCCTGGTGGACACAGAGGATTTTCGAGACCTTATGTCCGTCGCAGTGCCCCAGTACCAGATGCCCAGTCGGCACTACTTCTCAAAGAAAGGTGTGCCTGCGCTCCACCAGCATGTCGCACACAACATCACCGCTTCTTTGAGAAACTCTGTGTGTGACAGGGTGCATTTCACCACAGACACTTGGACGAGTAGGCATGGACAGGGGCGTTACATGTCGCTGACTGGGCACTGGGTAACTATGGTGACAGCAGGACAAGGGGCTGCTGTCCAAGTCTTGCCGTCCCCACGAGTTGTGCGTCAATCCTCTCTATGTCAAAGTTCCTCCACTGCTTCTGCCTCCTCAACCTCCTCTCGGTCTTCCACCTGCACCCAAAGCCTGTCTGGTCATGCCACAAGCTTTCTAACTGCGCAGAAGGGATCCTGCACACCTCCTTACTATGCTGGCAGTAGGGCTCAACGTCATCAGGCGGTTTTTACATTGAAATGTCTGGGAAATGTGAGTCACACAGCTGAGGAGTTGTGGTCAGCTCTGGAGAACCAATTTCATGAATGGTTGTCTCCACTGGACCTGAAACCAGGGAAGGCCGTGTGCGACAATGCTGCAAACCTGGGTGCGGCCCTTCGCCGGGGCAATGTCACACACGTGCCTTGTATGGCTCACGTGTTGAACCTGGTTGTCCAGCAATTTTTAGCCCACTATCCCAGACTAGATGGCCTTCTGCAGAGGGCACGGTCGCTGTGTGCTCACTTCCGCCGTTCGCATCCCGCAGCTCAGCGACTTACATCTCTACAGAAGTCGTTGGGCCTGCCACTTCACCGGCTAAAATGCGATGTGCCTACCCGGTGGAATTCAACTCTGCACATGTTGCAGCGACTGTGGCAGCACCGACAAGCCCTGGTGCAATACGTTCTGACGTATAGCCTGGGCCAACGAGATTCAGAGGTGGGGCAAATCACGCTGGAGGAGTGGTCTCAGATCAGGAACCTATGCACCCTTCTGCACAGTTTTGAAATGGCGACGAAGATGTTTAGTGCTGACGATGCCATTATCAGCATGACTATTCCGGTGATTTACATGCTGGAGCACATGTTAAACAGAATTCGGAGTCAGGTGGTGGCACAAGAGGAGGTGGAGGAAGTAGAGGAGGAGGAGTTGTATGCGGAAGGGCTAACATCTGCAAGGTCCAGACGGTCGGCAGCACCAAGGCGGCAGGCATGTGAGGGTGGGGGAGATGGTTTTACCAGGGCGCATGGTAGCAGCCAAACTAGTGAGGAAGGTGCAGGAGCCCAGGAAGAAGTGGAGGACGAACTGATGGAAGACTCATCAGATGAGGGAGACCTTGATCACATTTCTGTTGTGCGAGGTTGGGGGGAGAGGACAGAGGAAGGAAGCATGATTGTTACCTCGCCACCAACACAACAGGGACTTGGTGCTCCTGGATGCGCAACACACATGAGTGCCTTCTTGCTGCACTACCTGCAACATGACCCTCGAATTGTGAGAATTAGAAATAATCCTGACTACTGGGTTGCCACACTGTTAGATCCCCGGTACAAAAGTAAATTTGCAGAAATTATTCCTGCCATAGAAAGGGATGCACGCATGCAGGAGTATCAGCAGAGACTGTTGCAGAATCTTACATGTGCTTTTCCACAAAATACCAGTGGTGCACGTAGTGAATCTCACAGTTCCAACTTGCCAACCGTGGGACCGTCAAGTGTTCAGCACTCAAACCATAACAGAACCACAGTATCTGCTGGTAACATCAATTTTGCGGAATCATTTCACCACTTTTTTAGCCCATCCTTTGCAAGGCCACAGGAGACAAGAAGTCTGACACATAGTCAACGCCTAGAGACGATGGTACAGGAGTATCTCCAAGTAAACATTGAAGCCACGACTGTGTCACTGGACCCTTGCTCTTTTTGGGCTTCCAATCTGGATAAATGGCCAGAGCTAGCCACTTACGCCTTGGAGATCTTGTCATGCCCCGCAGCCAGCGTTCTGTCTGAACGTGTGTTCAGCGCTGCTGGTGGTGTGCCGACAGATAAGCGCACGCGGCTCTCCACTGATAATGTAGACAGACTCACGTTCATAAAGATGAACAAATCATGGATCCGAAACGACTTTTCTACCCCTGTGTCATCCTGGGGAGAGTAAAAGCTTGATGATTGGTTAAAATCACCCTACCAACCGTTTTAAGCTTTCAAATTACTAATCATGTTTATCTGTATCTTGACTGGAAAATAATTTGGGCTTTGTAGCAGTGTGCAGCACTGATCCTATTAGGCCATCTATAATAAGCTTCACCAGATTTAAAATTAAAAATAATTTTTAGCTGCATCTAGCCCGGAAAATAATTTTGGGGCTCCGAGATGCGCAAGACACATAAGTGCCTTCTTGCTGCACTACCTGCAGCATGACCCTCATATTGTCAGAATTCGAAGTAATCATGACTACTGGGTTGCCACACTCTTAGATCCCCCAAACTTTTCGATCAACCTTTTCATTTTAATAAAGACCAAAAAAATGGTCATTTTTGAAATTATAAGCATTAACAGGTTGTTAGAAACTGAAATCAAACAGTTTTCAACTCAAAACTTTATTCTAGGTGATGTTGCATTTTCACATAGGACCCCTTGTTCGAAAGGAGCTTCTGAACTCTCTCGTCCATTGAATTTGTCAGGTTTTGGATGGTTTCTGCTTCAATTGTTTTGCATGAGGACAGAATACCCTCCCAGAGCTGTTGCTTAGATGTGAACTGCCTCCCGCCATCATAGACACTCCTTTTAATGATGCTCCAAAGGTTCTGAATGGGGTAGAGGTCAGGGGAGCATGGGGGTCACACCATAAGTTTGTCCCCTTTTATGCCCATATCAGCCAGAGATGCAGATGTTTTATGTGCAGCATGAGATGGTGCATTATCATGCAGAAAAATGATCTTGCTGTGAAATACACGGTTCTTCTTCTTGAACCATGGCAGGAAGTGCTGTTTGAGAAAATCCACATACATTATGGAGTTCATCTTTAGCGCCTTCAGGGATCCTAAAGGGGCCGACAATCTCTCTCCCCATGATTCCAGCCCAAAACATTACTCCACCTCCTCCTTGTTGGCGCTGTAGCCGTGTTTGCGTGGGGTGTCCATCAACCAGCCATCCTCCACTCCATTCATCTGGACCATCGAGCGCTGCACGGCACTCATCCGTGAACAAAACAGTTTTGAAATCAGTCTTCATGTAATGTTTGGCCCACTGGAGCCGTTTCTGCTTGTGTGAAGTGGATAGAGGAGGTCGACAGGATGGCATATGCACAGCTGCAAACCTCTGAAGGACCCTGCATCTTGTTGTTCGGGGGACGTTGGAGGCACAAGCAGCTTCAAAAACTTGTCTGCTGCTATGACAAGGCTTTTTTGCCGCTGCTGTTTCAACCTGACTTAATTGCCTGTAGGAAAGAGTCCTCAATTTGCCCTTATCAGCACGCACACGTGTGTACTGTGAATCAGCTACATACTTCTTGATTGCCAAGACACTTCATCCTGATCATCGCACAATGTTGATTGTAGTCATGCCTTGACCTAAACACTCCACAATTTGTTGCTTCTCAGCAGCCGACACATCCTTTTTCTTTCCCATTTTGGCAGAAAATGTAGGCTGCTTAATAATGTGAGAGAGCCTTCTTAAGTAGTCTTGCCTTTCATTGGACACACCTGCCAAACTAATTAGCACAGGTGTCTGCAATTGCTTACAGTGATATAAAGAGCCCTGACACACATCACCATCAATGAGTTTAACTGACAAACAAACAAATTCTTCCCTTATCACTCCTAAACACTTTTTGCATAATAATTTGGAACGCGGTGTACATGTGCTTTTCCACAAAACACCAGTGGTTCACGTAGTGAATCTTACAGTTCTAACTTGCCAACCGTGGTCTGTATGGAATTGTTCAATAAAGGGCCCAAAATTAAGATAACATAGATGGGAGAGGTCTCTATGAATAGGAATTCCTAAGTATTTGATACCCTGTGAGGGCCAGGCAAAGGGAAAGTTGGACTGGATGGAATCCTATATGGATTTAGGGAGGGAGACATCGAGGGCCTCAGACTTCGCTGCATTGATTTTAAAATTTTACCATGTAACAAAGTGATCTATTTCAGCCATAACAGCAGGGATGGATATATGTGATTGAGTGATATATACTAGGACATCATCAGCAAATAGAGAGCACTTGTACTCGGTGCCTCCCACCTCAATCCACCTAATATTGGGGTTATGGCGAATTGATGAGAGCAGGTGCTCCGTCACTAGGATGTATAAGAGAGGGGACAGAGGACATCCCTGCCTTGTCCCATTGGTGATTGTGAAAGGTGATGAAAATGTTCTGACGCACCCCCTGGGCCTTGGGACACCCGGAGCCGGACCCTTTTTGGTGGATGCTGGTGGTTGTAGTCTTCGTGGCGGCGATCCGGTTCCGTGGCTCAGGGCGGTCAAACCAGTGGCGGAACTATTTATGTGGTTTTGATGTTTAAATGTCCGACTACGCCACCCGTGGATTGCGGTCAGAGTGAACCGCCGCTACAGGGCAGACCGCTAAGGCTGGTGTTGTGGGTGCAGCAGAGCGTAGCATAACTCCCCACGGGAGGAATATAGCCTCAGGGCAGTGTATGCGGAGGATGGGGGTGATGGTGCAGGGCAGCAGCAGTAACGACACGGAGTCAGTGATGCAGTTCAGGGCCTTTACTCACAGTTCTTATTATCCAGACCACGTCTGCAGGTAATGGCTGCCCACGTCGTACTGTGCTCACCAGGTGAGGGGCTCAGACAACTCCCAGATAACTTTGGAGCGCTTCACAGGACCCCCTTTGTGTGTCCTTTGTCTGGCCTTTCTTACCAACACTTCTGTCCGGCTGCCTCGGGCCTCCTCTTGGTAAACTTGGCGCCAGTTTCCCTGACCCTATGTGGTGCCTTCCTAGCGGGTGGAGCAAGGGGCTGCGCCACATAAAATGTCAGAGCCTCCGGTTTCTAGCTGAGGGTCGTTTCCTGCCTCCACTAGTTCGGGGACCGGTCTCCCCCTTTGGCCTGACCCCTCCACGCAGGTGGATTCGGGCGTGCGGTGGCGACTCGCCCGTCCGCACCCCTGGGATCCCTTCATTCCTCGTTCCTGGAGCCTTCTCCGCTCCTCTTCCTTCCTTCTCCCTCTTGCAGGCCTGGGCCTCTGTTACTAGGCCCGCCTCCGGAGCAGAGCTCATGCAGAGCCCCTGCTCCCTGCCACTTCTGCTCAGACTTCTCTGCACTGAACTAAGATGGTGCCCACCTTTTATACTCCCTTCTCAATGCACCCAGGAACTGCTTCCTCCCTGCTCCTGCACTGCAGGGTTCCCCTTCCTCAGTGTTCCCTCCCCCCACTCCAGCCAGGGACAGGGACTGTCGTGCCCATCTCAGGGGCATATTGGTCGCCCTGCCCCACGGCAATGTGGTGTAATGCATGCAGGTGTCGGATCCTGATCCACACTCCATCCTTATCTGAGAGTGAGATATCACACCTCTGGGTGAGGTGCAATACGTCTGTAGCAACCGAGCCCTCGGTGCTACAGTTCCATTTATCTTCAGCCTAGGTGACGTATTGTGATACAGGGCCGTGATTTTGGCTATAAAAGGGTCCCCTAGACCCCTACCCCAAGCTTTTTAAGAGAATCATATATGGCGTGCCAGGAGACTCTATGGAATGCTTTCTCAGCATCCAACGAGAGTATCTACTTACAAATTTTTAACTGCATCTAGCCCAGGAAATACTTTGTGCCTAGTAGCAGTGTCTGCTAGTCAGCGGATTATCCCGGCTGTTAAGCAAGCTACACCACCTGTAGTTTGGACACTTAATTTTTTCAAAGGAAATGCTTCGGGACCACGGGATACTTAGTGAAGAGCATCAGGAGGCACCCCAAGGCATAGGGGCTGGGACTGGCACTAGGATGCCTTGCGGTGGACAGCCGAGCTCGATCCTTATAAAAGCTTTTTAACTGCAGCAGCTTTAGTGGACGCTACTGGAGCTGGAATTACGCGGCTGCTGGCATGAGACTTGCCCTCCAATAGATCCTTGTAAATGGATTTAAAGTGTATTCATTCAAATTAGAGGGACAATTTAAATTAAAAAGCTTAGAGCTGCCTCCACCACAGGGGGGCTCTCTCGACCCACCAGCGGACAGGCACCAGTATTGGGAGAGGGGGGCTGGCCGTCAGGGTTCACCGCGGCTCTGGCACAAACCCGGCGACACGGAGGTGGCACGGGCAGGAGCGGACTGGCCGTCTCGGCTTCTCACTTTTTGGATTTTAGAAGGGCATGACATGCCTATATCTGTGTCTCCCCCTCCTTTTACTCCTCCACCTCTTTTCTTTTCGCATGACTATATGTACTTGTCACTTTTCCATGTGTTAGTTGTGTCTTCTGAGCAGTTTGTCAGCTTTTGGACACCTTTGAAGGTGTTTTCTATGTGTTTCTATGTGTTTTTGTTTGCCTGCCATTGGTTTTAACGGTGTTCGAAGGTGTTCGACGAACAGTTCGGCGAACACACGGGTGTTCGACGAACCGAACCGAACTCGAACACTACGGGGGTGGCTCAACACTAATCTCGACCTTTCAGCACCATTTTTCGACTTACATATAGAATATTTTAAAGAAAACTTTTTTAATTGACTAATTTCCCAAAAAGTTGAGATACTTCTAGAGAAAGAGATCTTCCAATCTCTTACAACAGACAGCAATTCCCCTGGGTGCCAGACTTGCCCATTTTTCCCAGTTTCTGCAATTTCCTTTGCTCCCAAGTGCTCCCAAACACAACATTACATGACAAGCAGCATCAGGACTTTGCAGTGGTGCCTGGAACTGTAGGGAAGCACATGTAATGGGAGATGTTAGTCACTGTTTGCTAATTACCTCTGTAAACCCAAATTTAGATTAGAGGTGCCAGGTTCTACATCATAGACTACGACCCCCTATCAATATTTGGTCAGTATTTTTCCTAAGTATTTGTAAGCCAAAACATGGTGAGGAACAATCAGAGAAAAGGTATAACAGAAACACGTCACCAATTCTGCATTTATCACCCACTCCTGGTTTTGGCTTACAAAGGCCACGGCCCCACTATCAGTATTTGGTCAGTATTCAGTCAACATTTTTTCTCAGTAGTGGGAGCCAAACCCATGTGAGGAACAATCAGAGAAAAGGTATAATAGGCATTTATCACCCACTCCTGGTTTTGGCTCCCACTCCTGAGAGTAGCCTTAGATTATAGCCAGTAATACACAGTAGATACCTGTCAGACGAATTATTCTTTGGATGTTTCTCCTGATCCTCCGTACCCATGGATGCTCAACTCTGTGTTCTCCGTGGGCAGGCGCATTCGAGTGTATTTTCGTTCCGTGTGCCATCAGACAAAACTTCAGATCGCACTCGGACCAATGTTTGTCTATAGGGTCGTGAACATGTACAACTTTTTACTCGGACAGACTTTGTCCGAGGATAAAAATTGCAGCATGCCCAATTTTGATCTGATATTTGGATCGCACTCAGCCATGCAAGTCACTTAGTCCATGGAAAACATTGGACTGCACTTGGATGATATCTGAGTGAAGTACGAATTCCATGGACTGACACAATGGAGAAGATGGAGACATTTTTTTCTCCATCTTCTCATCCAAGAGAATCAATCACACTCTGATCAAACTTTGATCAGAGTTTCATCCAAAGTCTACAGTCGTCTTTACCTACTGTATGAAAGAGCCATTGTCAGAATTATCTGGCTGAGACTTATCTCCCTGTTAAACAAAATGATCGAGTGGTTGAAAGGCAGCAGCCTGATCCTTACAGTATCTCCAAAGTAGAGGACTATGCTATACATGTGCACTGGGAACATGTGGCCTTAGCAATGAACGTGTACAATTTAATTGAAACAAAAAGTATTTTTTGCAGCACATTAAAATCTAAAACTGGATTTTAGGGTACTTTTACAGTTTACTACCACCATATACAAATCACTATATGGAAGCTATATTTTACATCTTTAATTAGATTACAGAAAACTGCTTACTCTGGGGCCAATAAAACTTGCATTGGAAACAATAACAATGCAATAAATTTGAATTGAGGATTTTATATATCTTCACCTAGAAACATGCTATTATATTCTATTCCAGAGTAAAGTGTGGCTCCAATTTGGGGCATTTAGGAATAAATTATTATGGACATTTTGGTAAAAATAAACAGTACTCAAAAGCTTAAAGAACACAGTCAGCAAATGGCCTTGAGTACAGATCAAACTGATAGGAAGGAAAGGAATTAAAACATATGGAGCCCATTGGAAGGGCTAGGCTGATGGATAAAAAATAATGCAATAGGATTGTTTGGAGTAAATTTGTTGACGTCAGTGTCCTGAAATCTAATCCAATCGAATAAGCATCTACTCCAAAGTGAAGGTTATCATTTCCTCCATTCTATACAATTCAGGCTCCAATCTTCTAAATTCGACAGCACTTGATTTTTCTCAATTACATGGATTTCAGATATTGTTTGAATGGTGACAATCTGTGTACAGCATGGTGGAATATGTTGGTGATATTTACAGCGGCATGGAAAATTGTAGGCACCCCTGGTCAAAATTACTGTTATTGTGAACAGTTAAGCAAGATGAAGATGAAATGATCTCTAAAAGGGCTAAAGTTTAGGATGACACATTTTCTTTGCATTTTAGGCAATATATATATATATATACACGTGGTCAAAATTGTTTGTACCCCTCGTTTAATGAAAGAAAAACCCACAATGGTCACAGAAATAACCTGAATCTGACAAAAGTAATAATAAATTAAAAATGTATGAAAATAAACAAATGAAAGTCAGTCATTGCTTTTCAACCCTGCTTCCACAGAATTTAAAAAAAAATTAAACTCATGAAATAGGCCTGGACAGAAATGATGGTACCCCTGAAAATAATGTGACAAAAGGGACATGTTAAATCAAGTTGCGTCCTCTAATTAGCATCACAGGTGTCTACAATCTTTTAATCAGTCAGTGGGCCTGTATATAGAGCTACAGATACTCACTGTGCTGTTTGGTGACATGGTGTGGTTTTAGGACTAAATGTTTTCAAATGTGAACAGCCCTGATTGGGTTTCCACCTACTGGGTTGGCTGTAGGGGAAGAGGTGTTGTTCCTAATTGTACAATTTGTACTGTACTGAAATTGATGCCACTTTGTTGGTGTCTGCCAGTAATTTTTGGAAATGTGGGGAATCCTAATTGGGTCTCCATCTTTTGGGTTGGCTGTAGTGGAAGAGGTGTCGGTCCCCATTATACTACTTATACTGTAGTGAAATTGATGCCACTTTGGTGGTTTTAGGCCCAAATGTTTTCAAATGGGAACAGTCCTGATTGGGTCTCCATCTACTATGTAGGCTGTAGGGGAAGAGGTGTCATTCCTAATTGTACAATTTCTACTGTACTGAAATTAATGCCACTTTGTTGGTGTCTGCCACTAATTTTTGGAAATGTGGGGAATCTTCATAGGGTATCCAGCTACAGGGTTGGCTGTAGGGGAAGAAGTGTTGGTCCTAATTGTACTATTTCTACTGTACTGAAATTGATGCCACTTTGGTGGTATTAGGCCCTAATTTAGGGAAATGTGAACACTCCTGATTAGGTCTCCATGTGCTGGGTTGGCTGCAGTGGAAGAGGTTTTGGTCGCTTTTACAATAGTTATACTCTAGTGAAAATAATTTTTTGGTGCAGGTATTGTTCTCCACACAGGGGTACATAGACCTCATAAACTCAAAATGGGTATATAAAGCAGACTACATCTCTGCTTAAAATTGTTTGAGGCAGATATTCTCCACACAGGGGTACACAGACCTGATAAAGTTAAAATGGGTATATAAAGCAGACTGAATCTCAGCTTAAAATTGTTTGGGGCAGATATTCGTCTCCACACAGGGGGAAAAAAAAAAGTTGGTTCCGAGCAGCTTGCTGACCCTCGACTGTACTGTGCTGTCAGGGCAAGAAGAAGAGGAGGGTGACTCTGAGGGCGAGGAATGGGATAACACATTGGATGATGATGAGGTTGCACATCCAACATGGTGTGAACCCAGAGGCACACAGCTGAGTAGCTCATCTGAGGAGTTGAAGGAGGAAGATGAGGAGGTTAAGTTGCATCCTATGGCGCATACATGGAGTGATGCAAGCACGAGGAGCACTGCATCCTTAGCCACAACCGTGGCAGTGACCTGCAGCGGTCGCGGGTCTGCAGTTCGCAGGGGTGGCAAGGGTTGCCAGCCTGGGCCTTTTTTGAGACTGCAAAGGATAAGCCAGCTCACATAATCTGCACACTTTGTAATAAAATACTCAGTAGAGGGAAAATGTGCAATAATTTGACTGCTACATGCATGAACCTTCACATGAGCACACAATATGCATTACTCTGTCAATCTCACTGCGATAAAAGGCGGACCAAGAGACCTCAACAACCATCAGCTGCCCCATCAACCGCATCTGCTGCTACTTCCTCCTCCTCTTTTACCATGCCATGTATTGGCACGCATGTCTCCCACTGCAAAACCTCTGCTTCTCTACCTGCTCCAGTCAGGCTGAGTGAGAGCCCGTCAGCTGTAACGGAAGCGGACATGCATGGTGTGTTTGTTTCACCGAGCACATCACATGTTTCTCAATCCACCGTAACAAGTCCCCCTGCATGTTACTCATTGTCCAGCAGTTTGTCCATTTCACCGTACTCCGCCCTCTCTCAGCACCCCAGCCAGCCCTTGGTCCTGCATTTGTGGTCACGTAAAAGATTGTTTCTTCCCACACATGACGAAGCTAAGAGGTGGAAATCCATCATCTCCAATCTGTTGGCCACGGAAATGGTGGTGTCAGGCCCTAATTTTTTGAACTGTGAACAGTCCTGTATGGCTGCTTTTTTACTGAGGAGGTAACTGGAGAACCTGAAGGAAACCCACGCAAACACAGGGAGAACATACAAACTACTTGCAGATGTTGTCATATATCATCATAAAAGAGTTAGCTCGTTGTCTAGGAGACCGACCACAGCTGCTGTCTACCTTGTGAACATTGTGTTGAAGCTTGCAAGGTGTCACCGGTTTACCGTGACAGAGAGGAGCCAGAAGACTGCAGCACCTGATTCCTCCCACTCCTGCAGTCATTAAAAAGAAGCCTTTCGCCTTCATATTAATCGGGTCAGGGGTTAATCTGCTCAGTTGTGAGCTCCTGGAAGTTTATCATGATTTAGGCTCTCGACAGATTTGTCCCGTGCATCTCCCCTACTGTGATTACACTGTACTCCAACACATCAGACTGTCACCTACTGTGAAAACCTTGAAAAGGAAGCTGAAGATCCACTTCTTGTGACAAGCGTACAATCTGTGGTAAGCCTCGCTCCAGCATACCGCTGCACGACTAGCTGTACCCTAACCTACTGTATCCTCACCCATCCCTTGTAGATTGTTTGTGCGCCCTCGTGGGCAGTGTCCTCTAACCTCTTATACCAGTCGGTGACCCCTTTTGACATGTAAAGTGCCACGGAATAAATGTCGCTGTAATAGTAATAATAATTATAGTACTTGTACTCTGGGTCAATTGATGGCACTTTCCAGGTGTCTGCCCCTAATTTGATGTGTTTTGGCAGCTTTTTGGCCGGTTTTAAGGTGTTGTGTGTGCATTTTTTTTGTCCCCTCTTTGAATCCTATGGCGTTCAGTAACGTTCGGCGATCATTCGGTGAATAAATCGGCGAATATTGCAAATTTGGCGATTGCAATCTGAAGGCCATAGTTCATAAGGGCGAATGGTGTGGTGGTTGTATCTGATAATGGCAGACAGTGGGGTGGTTATAGATCATTAAGGCGGACATTGTGGAGGCCATATACCATAGGAGGCTTATTTAGGGCATAGTATGGACAGATATTTTTATGCAGAGGAAATTATAATGACATTCTTATTTATAAGGGGACTGTGTCGGAATGTGTTGCAGAAGACTGGAGAAGAGGGAATATGGAGAGAAGAGATGTGAATGTGAAAAGTCATAGCATCAGGACAAAATGGAGATGAAAAGAAAGTAACGGCTCAATCAGAGAAGATGCCACATACAGTCCTGCTCATCATTATTGGATGAAGTTTAAATACATAATGTGGAATATCTCCTGAAAAAAATGAATCAGTGAAACGTTTTTTTTTTGTATAGAGACTCGTGTTAAATACAAAGCAGCAAATGATAAACAATTTATAACAAAAAACAATTGGAGGGAAAAAAGAAAAACCTAAAGCTTGGTGTGTCACTGGTATTGGCACCCTTTACATTAATTTAGTATGGCAACACATATTGACTAGCCTGTGAAAAATCACAAAAGAGATTCACCTGTGGTTAATTGTCAGTGCCCATGTGACATGAATTAGTCAATGAATGGTGACTTCAGTATTTTAAAAAGCAACATGATAGGCCCTGTTCCTTTGTCACAATGGTGAAGACAAAAGAGCTATCTGAGGACATCAGAACTAGTGTTGAGCCACCCCCGTAGTGTTCGGGTTCGGTTCGGTTCGTCGAACACCGGGATGTTCGAGGAACTGTTCGTCGAACTGTTCGTCGAACACCTTAGAACACCGTTGAACACCGTTAAAACCAATGGCAGGCAAACAAAAACACATAGAAACACATAGAAAACACCTTCAAAGGTGTCCAAAAGCTGACAAACTGCTCAGAAGACGCTTTCTTTAAAAAAGCCGGCCGGCAATTCAGCAGCGGCATACACCGGTACCCGACAATTTAGACAAGAAGGAATAGAGCCTCACACATAGATTAGATAGATAGAAACATGTCAGTCACATATATATGAAGTACAGTGACAGTGTTGCTTACTGTACTTGTCATTTAGTGTAAAGGATTTATTAAAAAATATAATAGTGTTTTCATGCACTGTCTCTTTAAAAAAGCCGGCCGGCAATTCAGCAACTGTACCCGACAATTTATAACAGACAGAATAGAGCTTCACACATAGATTAGATAGATAGAAACATGTCAGTCACATATATATGAAGTACAGTGACAATGTTGCTTACTGTACTTGTCATTTAGTGTAAAGGATTTATTAAAAAAAATAATAGTGTTTTCATGCACCGTCTCTTTAAAAAAGCCGGCCGGCAATTCAGCATCTGTACCCGACAATTTATAACAGACAGAATAGAGCTTCACACATAGATTAGATAGATAGAAACATGTCAGTCACATATATATGAAGTACAGTGATAGTGTTGGTTACTGTACTTGTCATTTAGTATTAAAATAAAGGATTTATTATTAAAAAAAATTGGCGTGGGGTTCCCCTTAATTTTAGTCTCTAGCGGAGGTTAAGCAGACAGCTGGGGCAGATGTTTGAAGCCTGGGAAGGGGGTAATACCCACGGAGCTTCCCAGGCTACTAATATGAGCCCCCAGCTGAATACCTAGCCTTTACTAGCTATTAAAATGGGGGACCCCCCAAAAAAAATGATGTGGGGTCCCCCCTAATTTAATAGCTAGCAAAGGCTAGGCAGACAGCTGGGGGCTGATATTAATAGCCCAGGAAGGGAGCCATGAATATTGGCCCCCTCCCAGGCTAGAAACACCAGCCATCAGCCGCCCCAGAAATGGCGCATTCATAGGATGCGCCAATTCTGGCACTTAGCCTCGCTCTTCCACGCTGCCCTGTAGCGGTGGCAGGGGGTAATAGGGCTGGGGTTGATGTCAGCTTATAATGCCAGCTGACATCAAGCCCAGGTTAGTAATGGAGAGGCGTCTATAAGACACCCACATTACTAACCCCATAGTCAAAGTTAAAAGAAAACACAAACACCCAGAATAAAGTCCTTTAATTGAAATAAAGACACAATCCTTTATTGTTCTAAATTAAACCATACTTACCGTCACGCCCATTCCAGCTGAAGCCAACGATCTCCTGCAATAAAAGAAAAATAATAAAGCAACATCATCCTTACCTTTCCATGGTTCCCACGACAGCTTCAGCTCTGCTACATCGAGATGACAGGCTGGACCGCAGCAGAAAGCTGCCATCCAGCCTGTCATCCCGCAGACACTGAGAAGCGCAGGCTCACCTCACTCAGCGCTTCAGTGTGAGAATTCTCCTACGCTGAAGCGCTGAGTGCAGGAGAATTTTCCCACGCTGTCAGTGACGTGCATGAGGTGAGCCGAGTTCATTGGACATTAACTCGGCTCATCTGGATGCCCTCACAGATAGACACTGTGGAGCGCAAGCAAGCCTGCGCTTCTCAGTGTCTGCGGGATGACAGGCTGGATGGCAGCGTTCTGCTGCGGTCCAGCCTGTCATCTCGATGTAGCAGAGCTGAAGCTGTCATGGGAACCATGGAAAGGTAAGGATGATGTTGCTTTATTATTTTTCTTTTATTTCAGGAGATCGTTGGCTTCAGCTGGAATGGGCGTGACGGTAAGTATGGTTTAATTTAGAACAATAAAGAATTGTGTGTTTATTTCAATTAAAGGACTTTTTTCTGGGTGTTGTGTTTTTTTTAAATACTTGACTAGAAATTCATGGTGGTCATGTCTAATATTGGCGTGACCCCATGAATTTTGGGCTTAGGGCCAGCTGATAATGCCAAGCTGGCCCTAACCCCTTTATTACCCAGTGAGCCACCGCATCAGGGCCCTGGATGAGTTGGGTACAGCGCCAGAAGATGGCGCTTCTATGAACGCGCCATTTTCCGGGGTGGCTGCGGACTGCAATTTGCAGCGGGGGTGGCCCAGAAAGCTTGGGCCTCCCTGCGCTGCGGATTCCAGCCCCCAGCTGCATAGTTGTACCTGGCTGGACACAAAAACAGGGCGAAGCCCCACGTCAATTTTCTTTAAATTATTTCATGAAATAATTAAGAAAAAAAGGGCTTCCCTATATTGTTGTGTCCGGCCAGGTACAAATAGGCAGCTGGTGGTTGGGGGCAGCCCGTTCCTGCCTGCTGCACCTGACTGGACACAAATATAGTGCGAAGCCCCACGTCAATTTTTTTTTAATTATTTCATGAATTTCCTGAAATTTCCGCAAGAAATCATTGCTGAAGAAGAGACATAAAAGGGAACGACTGATCTTTGCCAAAGTGTACTTTGACAAACCACAATCCTTCTGGAAAAATGTTCTGTGGACAGATGAAACAAAAATAGAAATTTTTGGCAATGCAAAGCTACAGTTTGTTTACAGATACCGCAACGAAACATAAGGAAAAGAACACCTTACCAATAGTTAAGCATGGTGGAGGATTCATAATGCTGTGGGGTTGCTTTTCTGCATCTGGTACTGGAGGCCTTGACTGTATCACAGGAATAATGAAATCAGAGAATTATCAAGACCTTTTAAAGCAAAATGTCCTACCTAGTGATGAGCGAGCACTAAAATGCTCAGGTGCTCATTGCTCGGGTGCTCGACCCGAGTAACAAGCCCAATGCAAGTCAACAGGAAACTTGAGCATGTTTCCGACGACCCACCCCCGGAGGTCTAGAGGGGGCCTAAAAATTGGTCAAATTGATGGCAACAGTGCTCAAATGACATGGGAACAGCATGGGGAAGACCAATGGAAGCATCTCAGACTCCCAGGTCACTGCTGTGAACAATGTTGTCAGAGTATTACGCCACTTTTATGGACTGACAATAAAACATACAAAACCAAAGCAAAAATGGATTTTACTGGAAAAAAATGTTAAGAAACATCCTTTCCAGGGTACTGACTTATGTATAAGGCAAAATAAATAACTAAAAACAAAAATGCTCCTCCACACCTTAGGCTATGTTCACACGTACAGTTTTTGATGAGTTTTTGCCATTTGCATTTCTTTCAGGAATTCTGTGCCTCAACACGTCCGATTAGCCTCCACATTTTGATCCTTCAGACGGAACCTGAAAACCCATCTCTTCAAACAAGCTTACAGCCTGCCATGACCTTGCCTGCTGCCACCTCAACAACACCGGAGCTACCACAACCCCCCAGCCTACTGTCTCCTTTCCTATTCCTTTAGAATGTAAGCCTGCAAGGGCAGGTTCCTCTTCCCTCTGTACCAGTCTAACATTATTAGTTTGTTTACTGTAAGTGATATCTGTATTTGGTATGTAACCCCTCCTTATGTACAGCACCATGGAATCAATGGCGCTATATAAATAAATAATAATAATAATTTCAACGGTGAAAAATACATTCACCAGTAAATGTAATTTTAACATTTTGCTACCTTATCTGGCCATGTCGTGTTTGAAACATGATCAGACACATCCAGAATGAATACTCATTTCCAGCTAATATTCAAGCATTTCCAGCTCATCACTTGTCCTACCCAGTGTAAGATTTGGTTTGAGTTGAAGATCATGGGTTCTCCTGCAAGACAATGCACACATCCAAAAGTACACAGGAATGGTTGAAAAAGAAAAAATTGACTGTTTTAAAATGGTCATCAATGAGTCCTGACCTCAATCCCATTGAAAATCTTTGGGGTGAGCTGAAATCTGCCATTGGGAGCAATAACCCTGACAACATTCAAGAGCTTGAACAAACTGCAATGGAAGAGTGGGAGAAAATTCCAGCTAAGAAGTGCAACAAGGTTATAGATGGCTACAAGAAACGTTTGGAGGCTGTCAGCAATGCCAAAGGGTGTGCAGCCAAGTATTAATTAGGGGTTCCTTTATTGCTGCACATGCTGTTTATTCTGTTTCTTTTTTGAAATTGCAAAATGGAAGTTGAAAAACAATGTTTTATTGTTGTATTACTTTGGACCACTAATTAAAATATCCTGAGGATATAACTTTCGTTCATTTCCATTTATTTCCTGAAGATATTGTATAGTCTATGAAAAAATGAAGAAGTGCCAATAATGGTGAGCAGCACTGTATAAAGTACCTGGATGTAACTGTTTACCTCTTGATATTATACTAACTACGTCTCATTAGTACTGTAGTTCCTGTATGGTCCGCAGTCTGATAGAGACTGATAACAACAACTTCCAGCATCCCCTTACCCTTGTTAAGAACATGCTGGAAGTTGGAGGTTCATGAGATACAAATGTATATGGGCCTGACTTAACATTACAACTGATTGCAGTACTAAGCTTGGTGATGTATTAATGTAGTCATGGTGGTTCTGGTGATATATATATGTACTGGTATTGTATTTACTGACGGTGGTTCTTGTGATGTATTCATATACTGATTGAGTTTCTGATGATGCATTAATGCACTGATGGTGGATCTGGTGAGGTATTCCTGTACTGATAGTGGTTCTGGTGATGTATACATTTAATGGTGCATTTATTTACTAACAGTGGTTCTTGTGATGTATTTACGTACTAAATGAGGTTCTGGTGACTCATTAATGTACTGATGGTGGATCTGATGATGTATTCATGTAGTGACGATGGTTCTGTATTCATGTACTGATGGTGGTCCTAGTGACCTATTTATTTACTGGTCATAGTTCTAGTGCTGTATTTATGTACTATTGATGGCTCAAGTGTTCTATTTATGTACTGATGATGGTTTTGGCTTTGTATTCATGTACACATTCAAGAATACAGCATGAGAACCATCATTACTACATGAATACATCACGAGAGCCCTCATTAGTTTATAAATACAGCACCAGAACAACCATGAATACATTACCAGAACCATCATCAGTACATGATTCATGGCCCCAGAACCACCATTAGTACAGGAATATGGCACCATAACAATCATCAGTACAGGAATACAGCACCAAAACCACCATCAGTTTTGTTGCAAACTGTATTTGTCACATGATGGACATAAAAACTCGCCATCAGCTTTATCTGCCTAGGGCACCAAAATACCTTGTCCTGGCCCTGAAAGGAGCCTACACCTCCAGGATGAAGAGTAGTAAGATAAGTAAATTGATGGACAATATTGCTGCATGTTGAAGTCTTCCAAGGTAGCCTTAGTTCCTTATTCTCATCAAAACAAGAAAAAAAGTATGTCCTCCCAAATCTTTATTTTTCCTATCATTAAAAAACATCTTAACATTAAACCCTATTTTTTATAGCACTGTATCAGACATGCATCTAGAATGGCTTGTGATTCAAACAATGCATGAAAATGAGATTCAACTTATCCCAACAATGAGCTGATCTCATTAAGAAATGGTGACATATGCATGCTTCTGTTTTAAACCACGGAGAAAACATAGAGTAATTTAGCAAGAAAAACAATCTTTATTAATTACATCAAAACTACAAAATCAAATCACAGCATTTAAAAATAGGGATACATGGGGTCAAGGGATAGCAGCACAGAACGGCTTATGAGCCCCCCCCCACCCACCCACATTATAATATATTAATTTGGGCGGTGGGGACTCCTAAAGTAAGGTAAATTCCAAATGAAAAAGAATGGTCTGGGAGCGAGCAGTCATTGATTATATCCAGGACTAAGAACCGTCCATAATCACATGTAACACCCACAGTCCAATAATTGTAAAAGAAGCCTTACCAAAGGATGGGACACAAAGCTAAAGTGCTGAATGCATAGGACCCATGGAAGAACCACCTGAACGCGCATTTCGCCTGACACGATGTGGCTTTCTCAAGAGGCTGAAGTAGCACCATGCGCAAGGACCTTAAATATGTAAATTCTGTGTTCATGTGACGCACCACATGACTAACCAAGCTACAGTGACTCCTGCACGGCGACGCATGCGCCGTAGGTATCCTGCCATGCGCGCGCGACCACGCCGTCAAGGCCCTTGCGCGTGCGCACCACGCACTGAGCAGGAGACAGCAGACAACGGGGCGCACGCGTGCGAGGGAAACCGACGGCACGCATGCGCACAGCGTTAGTCAACGTGATGGTAATGAGATAGGCAGAAAGAAAGTGGGACAGACATTTTTAAACATTGAGGTAAACATCCAAACTTTTTTAACAAGTCATAAATGACACAGCATATAATGACAATTCATATACCTATCACAATAATACCACATTTCACAATTCCACTTTTAAATAACACTGCTCCATGTCACATAAATATTATCACATTCTAGGCAGAGAATTTCCATCACAGCAGCTGAGGATGAGATGTCGAAACAGACACGACCACAGAAAGGTTCAACATAGAGGTATACAGCACATCATCACTAAAATAAGAGTAGAAAAAATGAAAATAAATTAAAAACAAGCCATAAAGGACTATAAGGTAAAAACATGATAAAATAAATCACATGGGATTACATAACAGAGAGAGCAGGAGAGTAGAGCCTGAAACCTTTCTAAGTTATAGAAATGCAGCAAAACTTAGAGCCTCATTTAGTCCACGCGAGCTAACGTCGGCTCAAATTGTTAGCGGACACCATGTTGCATTTGGAGAGTCCCTGTGTGCCCAAACATTGGAGCTCCCCCACAAGTGACCCTATTTTGGAAACTAGACCCCCCAAGGCACCTATCTAGATTCATAGTGAGCACTTGGAACCCCAGGTGCTTCACAAATTGATTCATAAAAATGAAAAAGTGTTTTTTTTTTCACTTTTTCATTTTTACGAATCAATTTGTGAAGCACCTGGGGGTTCCAAGTGCTCACTATGCATCTAGATAGGTGCCTTGGGGGGGTCTAGTTTCCAAAATGGGGTCACTTGTGGGGGAGCTCCAATGTTTGGGCACACAGGGGCTCTCCAAACGCAACATGGCGTCCGCTAACAATTTGAGCCGATTTTCCATTCAATTTGTTAGCGGACACCATGTCGCGTTTGGAGAGCCCGTGATGTGCCTAAACAGTGGAGCTCCCCCACAAGTGTCCCCATTTTGGAAACTATACCCCTCAAGGATTTTATTAAGGTGTATAGTGAACATTTTGAACCCAGAGGTACGGCACAGAATTTTTTGACATTAGGTCATCATATTGAATAAGTTGTCATTATTCTTGAGCGCAAGTGCTCGCTACTTGAGTTTGCATCGGGTACTCAGGTATGCACCATGTACAGCGTGTGCTCGAGTGACATGCTCGAGTCCCTGCTCCGCATGTTTCACGGTTATTAGACACCCAAAAAAAACCATGCGGGGATCGCTCGTGCATGGCAGGCAATCCCCGTAAAGTTTTTTGGCCGCGAAGCATATGGGGCAGAGACTCGAGCATGTCTCTCAAATACCCACGATACTCAATGCATACCAGAGCACCCGATGCAAACTCAAGTAGCGAGCACTTGCTCTCAACACTAGTCGCCATATCGTCATCTTTTTTTCTTACTTTTGAAAAAAATCCCAACCCCAGCCCTAACCCTAGCACAACCCTAGCCCTAGCACAACCCTAGCCCTAGCACAACCCTAGCCCTAGCACAACCCTAGCCCCAGCACAACCCTAGCCCCAGCACAACCCTAGCCCCAGCACAACCCTAGCCCCAGCACAGCCCTAGCCCCAAACCCAGCCCTAACCCTAGCCCAATCCTAACCCAAGAGTTTATTTTTGACGCTGTTCCTTGTGCGGTATAAGTGATTAGACGACTTTATTCTTCGGGTCGGTGTGATTACAGCAATGCCAGAATCATATGGGGTTTTTATGACTGACAGCTGTCACACACTAAAAGATGCATTTTTTGTAAAATCTAGTTTTTGCATCGCCATATTTTGAGAGCTATAATTTTTCCAGATTTTGGCAGACAGTCATGTGATGTCTTGTTTTTTGCGGGATGACTTGACGTTGTTATTGGTGCCATTTTCAGGCACGTGACATTTTTTGATCGCTTTCTATTCCGATTTTTGGGAGGCAGAATAAACAAAAACCAACAATTCAGGAATTGTTTTTTTTTTTTTTTTTAATTCTGTTCCGCATGTGGTAAAATTGATGAGGTATCTTTATTCTTCGGGTCAGTACGTTTACAGCGGTACCACATTTGTATCATTTTTCTATGTTTTGGCGCTTATACACAATAAAAGCTATTTTATAGAAAAAAATATTTTTTAGCATCGTTTTATTCTGAGAGCTATAACTTTTTTATTTTTCGGCTGATGGAGCTGTATGGCAGCTTGTTTTTTGCGGGACGAGATGACGTTTTCAGCAGTATCATTTTTATTTATATGCGTCTTTTTGATCGCGTGTTATTCCACTTTTTGTTTGGCGGTATGGTGATAAAGCATTGTTTTTTGCTCCGTTTTTTTTTTTTTTTTTTTTACCGTGTTCACTGAAGGGGTTAACTAGTGGGACAGTTTTATAGGTCAGGTTGTTCCGGACGCGGCGATACCAAATATGTGTACTTTTATTGTTTTTTTTTTTTTTATAATAATATTTATTGATGGGTACATTATATTTTTATTTTTGGTGGATTATTTTTTTTATTTTTTTTTTTATATTTTTGCAAATTTTTATTTTTTTTTTTTCCACTTTCACGCAGTTTATACACTTTATTACTTTGTCCCACTCTGGGACTTTCACTTTTTTTTCTCTGATCGCCTGCATGGCACAGGAATGCAGCACCATCCCTATGCCATGCAAGCTGTCAGAAATGCACAGTGTGAAGATTGCTTGGAGATGCACTGCGCATGTCCAAGCAATCTTCCTGCTGTCTGGTGACCCGGATGTTGTCATGACGACATCGGGTCGTCATGGCAACACCCGGGAAGCCTTTGCAGACTGCGCTGGAAGCCGGAAGAGGAGGCGAGTATCGGCGATCACCTCCCCTTTTCCCCGCAATGCCGCGATCGACTTCGATCGCAGCATCGCGGGGGTTAATGTGCTGGGAGCTGTGCAGGACCGCTCCCTGCACATAGTACCGGGTGTCAGCTGTGACAATCAGCTGACACCCGGCGGCGATCGCGCCCGCACAGCCTGTGTGCGCGCGCGATCGCCATGACGTACTAATACGGGTCTGGCTCTTAAGTCCCAGGGCACAGACGCGTATTAGTACGGCAAATGTTGTTAAGGGTTTAAAGTGTCGTGGTAGCGTCTTCAGTTCCCGGGGATCGGTCGCTGTCCTGGCCGCGCCGATGTCCCGCACGTGCTCACGCACCCTGACCCAAAGCTCCCGTGATGTCAGACCTACATAGATTAAATTACACCCACAAGTCGCATAGTATATAACATTATTGGTGTTACACGAAATATATTGCTAGATTTTAAATTCACGGGAGCCATCAGAGGATGTGAAAGAAGCACATTTTTAAATGCTGTGATTTGATTATGTAGTTTTGATGTAATTAATAAAGATTGTTTTTCTAACTAAATTACTCCATGTTTTCTCCGTGGTTTAAAATGTTTGTGGATTAGAGTTCATGCTGACCTAGAATTTATGGTTTAACAGCTATGTTTGCTCTCGGGCATGTATTTAAGGCTATTGTATGTATGCGTCTGTTTTAGAAGTCCATGAGACAGCTGATCCTGTAAGCCCTTTGCTCATTAAAAAAAAATACAATATTAACTGATATACAGTATAACACCATATCATGCAACAATAATGTTCAACCACATCTAATGGGCACAAATAATAAAAATTCCAATAATACATTTTCAGAATCTAAAGATATTTTTGAAAAATTAAGAACTAGGAAAACCTAATATTTTACCTTTGGTTGACTATTTAACCTTCGGGGAAAAACAGCTCAATTCATCAGAGTTTTAAAAGAAATCTGTAGAAATTGGAGAAATGTTTACACCAACTACACCAACTGTTTAAAATGTTCGGTAGAGTTTAGCGGTGAGAAGGGTGGCCGAGAGCAGCTGACAAATTCATTATAATTTACACCATAAAAGTAGTATAAATTACAACAGAGATGTACTGCTGCCCATGACTGGATTCAATTTCTTTCACTGGCGCACGGCAGCTCACAGATGCGCCAAAGTCTTTTTAAGAGGCACATGCAAAATTATAGAATATATAATTAAATATTAGGCCACGTTCACACAGTCAGTATTTGGTCAGTATTTCACATCGGTATGTGTAAACCAAAACCAGGAGTGGGTGATAAATACAGAAGTGGTGACGTGTTTCTATTATACTTTTCCTCTGACTGTCCCTCTCCTGGTTTTGGCTTACAAATACTGATGTAAAATACTGACCAAATACTGAATATGTGAACGTGGCCTTTGGGCTCATTCAGATGTCAGTCTATTTGACATAAAAACTAACCGAGTTTCATCAGTGATTTTCATCAGAGTTTCATCAGAGATTGGTCAGAATTTCATCAGTTTTTTTCACTGATGGCAAAAAAAAAGTTCCTCCACCTTTTCCTGTCAGTCAGTGAAAAACAGACAGCAAATGGATAGCATCACAATGCTGTCCAATTCTTTCACAGACCGATAGACTTTCATTGCCAAGTTTGATCCAATACTCGGATCAATATGGGGCACAACTCCATAATATTGCATGGACCGCTCAGTCTTCAAAAAAATCACTGACATGTGAACAGCCCCATAGACTATCACATGTACAAGGGCTATCTGTGAAAAAAAGTGGCAGAGCTGAAATAATGTACTAGATTGCTGGATCCATAGATAAAGCAATCACATTACCAATGTGTATGAAGCTTATAAAAAAAGCACATTTACTAGGGGAATTTCAGGCATTGAGGGTGAGTGGTTATAGGATATGTTTGATAATATTTATATATAAACTAGGACATTTTGTATGGAGTATGAGTAAATGAGTCAAAGGGTGATGTCTTTATAAATCACATACAGTAGGTACCATAATAGAAATAAAAGCTCATGGGATGTTTAAAAACCAACACAGAGGGCAGTAAGGACAATAAGCTGTCAAGGAAATGCAGCACAAAGCAGTAACTTTCATGTACCCTTTGGCACATCCTGTGTTCTTTTCCATTGTTCTCTTTTTACAGTATATTTTATGCCGATTCCCCAACAGTGGGCTGAGCTACGCACATGCTAGGAAGGACATTATGAAGCAAAGCAAAAAAGTTTTAGAGAACTTTCTGGCAGTTAAAGAATCCCCGACAACTAGTGAAAAGGCAAAGTAGAGGTAATCATCATAACTTCCTGCTTTTTTTTCTTATCTGCCCCACCTTTTAAATGAAACATGTCTCCTTGGAAAATGCAATTTACCTGCAGATACAGGGTTAATCTGTAGGTTAATGGTGTTACAATATTGCTTAGCCGCCAGTAAGGCTACTGGAAGAAAATGAACCTATTTCCACCCAGTAGCCGCCGGCTTTCAGTCAAGGGGCAAGGCTACAGTCACAGCACTGCTCATTATACTGTGAGCGGTGGCTTTAAGCACACCCCGACAATTTGTTTGACAGGTCACTGTGCACAAATGTGCTGCCAAGCCTGCTGTCACTCAAAGTGTTGGGACGTGCATTCATGGTATAGTGGACGGAGAATGTAACTGCTTCATGCATACCCCTATGACTGAAAGCTGACGTCACTAAGGAGGAAAAGGTTTTTTTTCCTGTACCCGCACTTTCAGTAAAATGGCTGGGCAGCAATTTAAGTCTATATACCTGCAGATTAACCCTATGTCTGCAAGTGAATAATATATATTTTTCGAGATGACAGGTTCCCTTTAAGCTAAAATTGTTGGAAAACACAATGTAGACTTGTGTACAGTGAAAACAGTGAAACTTCTGTAATTTGACCATCTTAAATTGAATTGAAATATGGTCTTCTAGAGAAATAATCTTCTTAACTAAGATAGCCTAGATGCTTGGTATATGAATGGCCTGAAATCTGGTCCAGATAAAGGGGTTGTCTTTAAGGAAATGTAACAAAAAAGAAATATGAACATGTATGAATATCATTGAGAATTCTCAATCTGAACCTGATTGGAATATGCCAGTTTTTTTAAGGGAGTTTGCACCATTATATGGGATGGCAGATTTCTTGCATATGCCATCTCTCCCTGATTATAGGATATCTGCCTGCCAGAACTTTAACCCATTCTCACAACAAAGCTACACTTGTACCTGTACAGGAAAAACTAAGGGGATTTTAGTCCCCCATTTCAGGTAATTAGAAGGGTTTCCAAAAGTCCTACCCAAATCGGAAAGTTAAGTATTTTACGTAAATGAGATTTCCAGATAACTATCTCTATAGACTTGGTAGATAACGCTACCATAGACCTTTCTTAAAAATCCATTATATGTTGTCAACATAAAATCTGCTCTGGAAGGAAAGGGGGATTTGCAGAGACCTTGATTATATTTAATTGACATTCAGATACAGTGAGAAAGCTAATAAGAATTTAGGACTGAGAGAGTAAAGAAAGGATGAAAGTAAGAAGAGACTTTTTTCTTTTTTTCACTTTTCTTTGTAAATATGATAAGATGTATTAGACTAACTGAATATAGTTTACTAACATCAACATTATAAGAAATATTGTACAAGAATAAAATTATATTCAGCCAAAATAAAGAAATATATGAAGATTTGTCTGCAGCTTTCTACAATAGATAGCATTGGTGAATGACGTCTAGATTGGTTAATATAACTTGCTGTGTTGTAAGGCTCATCGACAGGTTAGACATTGATTTAAGGGATAGCTAATCCAATCGATAGCACTAAATAGGTGCCAAAATTTCAATGTAGTGAGAACTAAGACATTAGGCAGTATTTACTTTTTAAAGTATTATTCCATATTGTCTGGTAAAAATAGTTGCTAGAAGTCATATATGCTAATTACATACTGCACAACTTCAGACTTTCTCATGTGTATTAAATTGAATTACATAGCCTATTGATCCTTTATTAATTACCTTTATTTATCCGCTAACCTCGGATAAAACGATGACCTCAAATGGGTCCCAAACTTCAGACACCAGCCTGTGAAAATCTATATAAACAAAATAAACAGCCCCAAAAAGGTGAACCACACCCCAATTTGTACAAAGTACAAAAAACTAAAACAAAACCCCCCAAAATTAGTTTATGTTATTTACATGTACTATTACTATTTATTCATTTACTTACTGCAGGGTATTTGCTCATTTTGTTTTTACCTTAGATTCTGTCTGCTAAATGGCCACAGTGTGAATGCACGCCTATGTATTGCATTTATACCAACATATGCTCCGGCTCAATTTATTTGGTTTTATTTTATTTTTTTCTATTTTGTAAAAACAGAAGCATAGCTCTCCTTTTTGGGCTACCCATTTTGTTTATATTGCTTTCCACGGACTGATGGCTGCACAGTTAGGATCCAGGTTCTACTCCCTTATCTATTTTGACATTTGCTGACACATAGAGAGGTGAACTACAAGAATTAGATACCATCCCGATTGGATGCACTTTGTCTTGGTGGGATGGCTTTTTGATCTAAACAGTGTTAACTAAGTACCCTATGTTATTTACATGTACTATTACAATTCTGTTACTTATTACATGGTATTTGTTCGTTTTGTCTGTTAAATAGCCACAGTGTGAATGCACACCTATGCATTGCACTTGTACCAGCATATGCTTTGGCTTTTGGTTTTGTGAACTTGAAGGCTATAAAAGCCCGTACTTACAAAAGGCATAATTTTCTGTCATTTTTGAGGCTTTGCTCAACCCACGCCCTTAGCACTATTTATAAGATATCTCAATGTAAACTATTAACATGATTATTCTTCGTACGTGCACATAGTTCTGGTGTTTGCTTAAGGCTTACAATGAGCCTGGCTGCCCATTGGATACTCATATAGTACAATGTTCTGATAATTCATGATGCATAGTTTTCTTGTTTGCTTCAAATCTCCTTTCTTTAGCACAGTAAAAGGAAATTCCATGTCTTAGGTGTCAGACTTTTTCTGTCAGTAGTTCACTTAAAGGGCTTTTCACACTATTTCCCACCATTCCAGCTAAGCATATTCGTAAGATGTGCTATAACTAGTGTTGAGCGAGTATGCTCGACACTGCTCGGTACTCGCCCGAGCATCTCAGTACTCGGGATGTTCGGCGAGCACCGAGCATTTCCGAGTTACTCGGGCTGGAGCTCGGGTCTCCGCCCTGCATGTTTGGCGCTCTTTACAGAGCCAATGACCATGCAGGGATTGCCAGCCAATCACTGCAATGCCGCAGCCATGTTGGTTGTGGGCATTACAGTGATTAGCTGGCCGCACAGCGTCACCTCAAGTATTTAAAACCGGGCGCCGCCATCTTGGACACAGTCGCTCCAAATCAGACAGTGTAGGAAGAGTGCTGCTGAGCTAGGGAGAGATTTATACTGCGAAATAGGTAGTGTAGGGTCTCTAAAGCCTGCAAAATCAAACAAACAGTCCTTCTGAGGACTAATATCCATCTCAGATATCAGGCAGGCAGGCAGGCTGCATAGGAGACGCAGTGGTTATACCAACAAACACTGCATTACAGTCCTGTGTGCTGCTGCTGCTCAAATTGCTAGACTTAGCCCCAGGTCTCAGGGGCCAGGAAAAATCCTTTTTTTTTTCATCTAAATCCTCTTTTTTTTTTTTCCTCAGTCAGACTGTACAAATACCCGTCTTATTAACCTTTTGGTATTTCCCCCCCACAAAAAAAAATTGAGTGTGTATGTGAGTGTTCAGACACAAATATATCTGTTTTAAAGAGTCTGGTTTTGGCCAGATAACTAGAACTGTGGTTTTGCAGCTCCACGGTTCAAATCTCTGAATTATCCACTTTTTTTCCTTTTTTCCATAAAAAAAACAATTTGAGTGTCTCGCTGACTGTTCAGACACAAATATATCTATTTACAAATGTCTGGTGTATGCCAGGAAATTAGAACTGTGGTTTTCCTCTTCCATTGTTCAAATCTGGGTGTAATCCACCTTTTTGCCTTTTCTACATAAAAAAATACAGTTTGAGTGTCTCGCTGACTGTTCAGACACAAATATATCTGTTTAAAAGATTCTGGTGTAGGCCAGAGAACTAGAACTGTGGTTTTCCTCTTCTACGGTTCTAATCTCCTCTTTATTACCATTCCATTTTGCCATTGACCGAATTACTAGGGAAGCACACAACAACAAGACCACTATTGCGAACTGATCAGTGTGAACAGGTTATTAATTGGATAGCAGATAATACTTCCGGTCAAATGGGCACCACCACCTCCGGTCTGTCTTCCACACGGTCAAGTCTTGGTAGCCGTGAGTCTCGACCGCATACTCCTCCTCACCCTGATGCTCCTTCCTCCCACCATGCCGAGTGTCGTCAGACAGCAACTGATCCCACAGTTGGAAACTCTGAAGAGCTGTTCACTGGTCCATTTCCATATTTGGGCACCTCGCCTGCTCCACTTGAAGTGGTGGAAGAGGAGATCCCATATAGCGATGGCCAAATATTTGAACAGCCACGGCCACAGGAAGGCGACGCTGGCAATTTGTCACAAGAGGTGGACGATGACAAGACACAGTTGCCACGAAGTGAGGAGGAGGACCATGGTGCAGTAGTGGAAGAGGAAGAGGTGGTGGATGATCTAGTAACTGACCCAACGTGGCAGGAGGACCCGCAGAGCAAGGCCAGCAGCACACAGGGGGAGGGAGGCAGAGTGCCCCAACAGGCAGGAAGAACCAGTGTGGTGGCCGCAGACAGAAGGCGGACAACCGTTCCCCGTAACACCAACACGAGGGACGTTGCCAGTACAACCGGTAGGTCTTCCAGAGTCTTGAATTTTTTTAATGACTCTGCTGATAACCCCAAAATGGCCATTTGTACCACCTGCCAGGCCAGCATCAGCAGGGGTGACAAAACTACCAGCCTGACCACCACCAGCATGATCAGGCACATGTCAGCAAAGCACCACACTTTGTGGGGCGAACCCCAGGGTCCACGACCAGTGTCAGCTGGGTGTCACCGCTGCTGCTTCCACTGTTGTGAGTGTAAGAGAACCCCCTGTTGTGTGTGCAAGGCAATCCCCTGTCCATACTGCATGCAAAGTTGCCCCCTCCTCGCAGTCTTCACTTGTTATGGCAGTTTCTCAAGAAACAGCATCAACGTCCACGTCCATGTCCCACCGCAGCGTTCAATTGTCCATATCCCAGACCTTTGAATGAAAGCGCAAATTCGCAGTCAACGCCCCACAGGCCACAGTCCTAAATTCGCACATTTCATGACTGCTTGCGTTGGAAATGCTGCCTTTTAGGCTGGTGGAGACGGAATCGTTACGCAACCTATTGCCGGTGGCCGTCCCTCGATACTCGGTCCCCAGCCGACACTATTTTGCCCGGTGTGCCATCCCCGCACTAAACAAGCACGTGTCCCAAAACATCAGCCGTGCCCTCAACAACACAGTTACTGGTAGAGCCCACCTGACAACGGACACGTGGACAAGTGCTTGTGGCCAGAGGTGGTACATCTCCCTGACGGCACACTGGGTAAACATAGTGGAAGCCGGGACCCAGTCGGACCTTGGGACGGAACACATCCTCCCCACACCCAGGATTGCGGGCCCTAGGTCAATCAGGGTTGCCCCCACGGTCTACAGCTCCTGTGCATCATCCTCCTCCTCCTCCTCATGTTCAGCCTCCATCTCAGATATCACCACATCAGTTACAAGCTGGAAGCACTGCAGTACTGCTTCAGCCAAGGTACAACAGGCTGTGCTGAAACTCATAAGCTTAGGTGAGAAACCTCACACTGCTTGTGAGTTGTGGACTGCTGTGAAAGAGCAGGCAGATCTGTGGCTGAGACTGCTGAACCTACATCCAGGCATGGTTGTGTGTGACAATGGCCGTAACCTGGTGGCGGCTCTGAGGCGAGGCGAGATCACACACGTACCATGCCTGGCTCATGTGCATAACCTCATGGTTCAGCGGTTTCTTAAATCGTACCCCGAGTTGCCAGATCTTCTCGTCAAAGTAAGCAGCCTGTCAGCTCATTTTCGGAAGTCTTCTACAGCTTCCGCCGCCCTTGCTGTGTTGCAACAGTGTTTGCAGCTTCCGGCACACCGACTGGTGTGTAGTGTTGAGCCACCCCCGTAGTGTTCGAGATCGGTTCGGTTCGTCGAACACCCGTGTGTTCGCCGAACTGTTCGTCGAACTGTTCGTCGAACACCTTCGAACACCGTTAAAACCAATGGCAGGCAAACAAAAACACATAGAAACACATAGAAAACACCTTCAAAGGTGTCCAAAAGCTGACAAACTGCTCAGAAGACACAACTAACACATGGAAAAGTGACAAGTACATATAGTCATGCGAAAAGAAAAGAGGTGGAGGAGTAAAAGGAGGGGGAGACACAAATATAGGCATGTCATGCCCTTCTAAAATCCAAAAAGTGAGAAGCCGACACGTTCAGTCCGCTCCTGCCCGTGCCACCTCCGTGTCGCCGGGTTTGTGCCAGAGCCGCGGTGAACCCTGACGGCCAGCCCCCCTCTCCCAATACTGGTGCCTGTCCGCTGGTGGGTCGAGCGAGCCCCCCTGTGGTGGAGGCAGCTCTAAGCTTTTTAATTTAAATTGTCTCTCTAATTTGAATGAATACACTTTAAATCCATTTACAAGGATCTATTGGAGGGCAAGTCTCATGCCAGCAGCCGCGTAATTCCAGCTCCAGTAGCGTTCACTAAAGCTGCTGCAGTTAAAAAGCTTTTATAAGGATCGAGCTCGGCTGTCCACCGCAAGGCATCCTACTGCCAGTCCCAGCCCCTATGCCTTGGGGTGCCTCCTGATGCTCTTCACTGAGTATCCCGTGGTCCCGAAGCATTTCCTTTGAAAAAATGAAGTGTCCAAACTACAGGTGGTGTAGCTTGCTTAACAGCCGGGATAATCCGCTGACTAGCAGACCCTGCTACTAGGCACAAAGTATTTCCTGGGCTAGATGCAGTTAAAAATTTGTAATTAGATACTCTCGTTGGATGCTGAGAAAGCATTCCATAGAGTCTCCTGGCACGCCATATATGATTCTCTTAAAAAGCTTGGGGTAGGGGTCTAGGGGACCCTTTTATAGCCAAAATCACGGCCCTGTATCACAATACGTCACCTAGGCTGAAGATAAATGGAACTGTAGCACCCTGAGGTTACCTGCAGACGTGGTCTGGATAATAAGAACTGTGAGTAAAGGCCCTGGACTGCATCACTGACTCCGTGTCGTTACTGCTGCTGCCCTGCACCATCACCCCCATCCTCCGCATACACTGCCCTGAGGCTATACTCCTCCCGTGGGGAGTTATGCTACGCTCTGCTGCACCCACAACACCAGCCTCAGCGGTCTGCCCAGCAGCGGCGGTTCACTCTGACCGCAATCCACGGGTGGCGTAGTCGGACATTTAAACATCAAAACCACATAAATAGTTCCGCCACTGGTTTGACCACCCTGAGCCACGGAACCGGGTCGCCGCCACGAAGACTACAACCACCAGCATCCACCAAAAAGGTTCCGGCTCCGGGTGTCCCAAGGCCCAGGGGGTGCATCAGAACATTTTCATCACCTTTCACAATCACCAATGGGACAAGGCAGGGATGTCCTCTGTCCCCTCTCTTATGCATCCTAGTGACGGAGCACCTGCTCTCATCAATTCGCCATAACCCCAATATTAGGTGGATTGAGGTGGGAGGCACCGAGTACAAGTGCTCTCTATTTGCTGATGATGTCCTAGTATATATCACTCAATCACATATATCCATCCATGCTGTTATGGCTGAAATAGATCACTTTGTTACATGGTCAAATTTTAAAATCAATGCAGCGAAGTCTGAGGCCCTCGATGTCTCCCTCCCCAAATCCATATAGGATTCCATCCAGTCCAACTTTCCCTTTGCCTGGCCCTCACAGGGTATCAAATACTTAGGAATTCCTATTCATAGAGACCTCTCCCATCTATGTTATCTTAATTTTGGGCCCTTTATTGAACAACTCCATACAGACCACGGTTGGCAAGTTAGAACTGTAAGATTCACTACGTGAACCACTGGTGTTTTGTGGAAAAGCACATGTACACTGTGTTCCAAATTATTATGCAAAAAGTGTTTAGGAGTGAAAAGGGAAGAATTTGTTTGTTTGTCAGTTAAACTCATTGATGGTGATGTGTGTCAGGGCTCTTTATATCACTGTAAGCAATTGCAGACACCTGTGCTAATTAGTTTGGCAGGTGTGTCCAATGAAAGGCAAGACTACATAAGAAGGTTGTCTCACATTATTAAGCAGCCTACATTTTCTGCCAAAATGGGAAAGAAAAAGGATGTGTCGGCTGCTGAGAAGCAACAAATTGTGGAGTGTTTAGGTCAAGGCATGACTACAATCAACATTGTGCGATGATCAGGATGAAGTGTCTTGGCAATCAAGAAGTGTGTAGCTGATTCACAGTACACACATGTGCGTGCTGATAAGGGCAAATTGAGGACTCTTTCCTACAGGCAATTACGTCAGGTTAAAAGAGCAGCGGCAAAAAAGCCTTGTCATAGCAGCAGACAAGTTTTTGAAGCTGCTGGTGCCTCCAACGTCCCCCGAACAACAAGATGTAGGGTCCTTCAGAGGTTTGCAGCTGTGCATACGCCATCCTGTTGACCTCCTCTATCCACTTCACACAAGCAGAAAAGGCTCCAGTGGGCTAAACATTACATGAAGACTGATTTCAAAACTGTTTTGTTCACGGATGAGTGCCGTGCAGCGCTCGATGGTCCAGATGGATGGAGTGGAGGATGGCTGGTTGATGGACACCCCACGCAAACACGGCTACAGCGCCAACAAGGAGAAGGTGGAGTAATGTTTTGGGCTGGAATCATGGGGAGAGAGATTGTCGGCCCCTTTAGGATCCCTGAAGGCGCTAAAGATGAACTCCATAATGTATGTGGATTTTCTCAAACAGCACTTTCTGCCATGGTTCAAGAAGAAGAACCGTGTATTTCACAGCAAGATCATTTTTTTGCATGATAATGCACCATCTCATGCTGCACATAAAACATCTGCATCTCTGGCTGATATGGGCATAAAAGGGGACAAACTTATGGTGTGACCCCCATGCTCCCCTGACCTCTACCCCATTCAGAACCTCTGGAGCATCATCAAAAGGAGTGTCTATGATGGCGGGAGGCAGTTCACATCTAAGCAACACCTCTGGGAGGGTATTTTGTCCTCATGCAAAACAATTGAAGCAGAAACCATCCAAAACCTGACAAATTCAATGGACGAGAGAGTTCAGAAGCTTCTTTCGAACAAGGGGTCCTATGTGAAAATGTAACATCACCTAGAATAAAGTTTTGAGTTGAAAACTGTTTGATTTCAGTTTCTAATAACCTGCTAATGCTTATAATTTCAAAAATGCCCATTTTTTTGGTCTTTATTAAAATGAAAAGGTTGATCGAAAAGTTTGGGGGATCTAAGAGTGTGGCAACCCAGTAGTCATGATTACTTCGAATTCTGACAATATGAGGGTCATGTTGCAGGTAGTGCAGCAAGAAGGCACTTATGTGTCTTGCGCATCTCGGAGCCCCAAAATTATTTTCCTGGCTAGATGCAGCTAAAAATTATTATTAATTTTAAATCTGGTGGAGCTTAGTATAGATGGCCTAATAGGATCAGTGCTGCACACTGCTACAAAGCCCAAATTATTTTCCAGCCAAGATACAGATAAACATGATTAGTAATTTTAAATCTGGTGGAGCTTATTATAGATGGCCTAATAGAATCAGTGCTGCACACTGCTACAAAGCCCAAATTATTTTCCAGCCAAGATACAGATAAACATGATTAGTAATTTGAAAGCTTAAAACGGTTGGTAGGGTGATTTTAACCAATCATCAAGATTTTACTCTCCCCAGGATGACACAGGGGTAGAAAAGTCGTTTCGGATCCACGATTTGTTCATCTTTATGAACATGAGTCTGTCTACATTATCAGTGGAGAGCCGCGTGCGCTTATCTGTCAGCACACCACCAGCAGCGCTGAACACACGTTCAGACAGAACGCTGGCTGCGGGGCATGACAAGATCTCCAAGGCGTAAGTGGCTAGCTCCGGCCATTTATCCAGATTGGAAGCCCAAAAAGAGCAAGGGTCCAGTGACACAGTCGTGGCTTCAATGTTTACTTGGAGATACTCCTGTACCATCGTCTCTAGACGTTGACTATGTGTCAGACTTCTTGTCTCCTGTGGCCTTGCAAAGGATGGGCTAAAAAAGTGGTGAAATGATTCCGCAAAATTGATGTTACCAGCAGATACTGTGGTTCTGTTACGGTTTGAGTGCTGAACACTTGACGGTCCCACGGTTGGCAAGTTGGAACTGTGAGATTCACTACGTGCACCACTGGTGTTTTGTGGAAAAGCACATGTAAGATTCTGCAACAGTCTCTGCTGATACTCCTGCATGCGTGCATCCCTTTCTATGGCAGGAATAATTTTAGCAAATTTACTTTTGTACCGGGGATCTAACAGTGTGGCAACCCAGTAGTCAGGATTATTTCTAATTCTCACAATTCGAGGGTCATGTTGCAGGTAGTGCAGCAAGAAGGCACTCATGTGTGTTGCGCATCCAGGAGCACCAAGTCCCTGTTGTGTTGGTGGCGAGGTAACAATCATGCTTCCTTCCTCTGTCCTCTCCCCCCAACCTCGCACAACAGAAATGTGATCAAGGTCTCCCTCATCTGATGAGTCTTCCATCAGTTCGTCCTCCACTTCTTCCTGGACTCCTGCACCTTCCTCACTAGTTTGGCTGCTACCATGCGCCCTGGTAAAACCATCTCCCCCACCCTCACATGCCTGCCGCCTAGGTGCTGCCGACCGTCTGGACCTTGCAGATGTTAGTCCTTCCGCATACAACTCCTCCTCCTCTACTTCCTCCACCTCCTCTTGTGCCACCACCTGACTCCGAATTCTGTTTAACATGTGCTCCAGCATGTAAATCACCGGAATAGTCATGCTGATAATGGCATCGTCAGCACTAAACATCTTCGTCGCCATTTCAAAACTGTGCAGAAGGGTGCATAGGTCCCTGATCTGAGACCACTCCTCCAGCGTGATTTGCCCCACCTCTGGATCTCGTTGGCCCAGGCTATACGTCAGAACGTATTGCACCAGGGCTTGTCGGTGCTGCCACAGTCGCTGCAACATGTGCAGAGTTGAATTCCACCGGGTAGGCACATCGCATTTTAGCCAGTGAAGTGGCAGGCCCAACGACTTCTGTAGAGATGTAAGTCGCTGAGCTGCGGGATGCGAACGGCGGAAGTGAGCACACAGCGACCGTGCCCTCTGCAGAAGGCCATCTAGTCTGGGATAGTGGGCTAAAAATTGCTGGACAACCAGGTTCAACACGTGAGCCATACAAGGCACGTGTGTGACATTGCCCCGGCGAAGGGCCGCACCCAGGTTTGCAGCATTGTCGCACACGGCCTTCCCTGGTTTCAGGTCCAGTGGAGACAACCATTCATGAAATTGGTTCTCCAGAGCTGACCACAACTCCTCAGCTGTGTGACTCACATTTCCCAGACATTTCAAAGTAAAAACCGCCTGATGATGTTGAGCCCTACTGCCAGCATAGTAAGGAGGTGTGCAGGATCCCTTCTGCACAGTTAGAAAGCTTGTGGCATGACCAGACAGGCTTTGGGTGCAAGTGGAAGACCGAGAGGAGGTTGAGGAGGCAGAAGCAGTGGAGGAACTTTGACATAAAGAGGATTGACGCACAACTCGTGGGGACGGCAAGACTTGGACAGCAGCCCCTTGTCCTGCTGTCACCATAGTTACCCAGTGCCCAGTCAGCGACATGTAACGCCCCTGTCCATGCCTACTCGTCCAAGTGTCTGTGGTGAAATGCACCCTGTCACACACAGAGTTCCTCAAAGAAGCGGTGATGTTGTGTGCGACATGCTGGTGGAGCGCAGGCACACCTTTCTTTGAGAAGTAGTGCTGACTGGGCATCTGGTACTGGGGCACTGCGACGGACATAAGGTCTCGAAAATCCTCTGTGTCCACCAGGCGGAAAGGCAGCATTTCTGTAGCCAAGAGCTTGCAGATGGTGAAATTCAACCTCTTAGCTTTCTCATGGCTAGGAGGAAATGGTCTTTTTCTTGTCCACATCTGAGGGACCGAGGGCTGGCTATTGTGCTTAGACGGGGTTGATAAGGGTGTCCCCGGCAAACTGCCGGTCTGTGAGGAAGATGCAGGCGGACATGTTAGGTTGCCTTGATCCAAAGGTGGTGCTATCGATGTGAGACAGCGCTCAACACCAGCTGGTGTTACCACCTCCAAAGAAAATGATGACCTGCCAATCACGCTGGCTGTTGCGGGTAAAGAGGTGGCAGGTCTGCGCCCCAAAACAGGTGTGACTGCTGTCCCCCCAGTCACAGAGGATGAAGAGGCCGCGGATGCACAAGATATGGCAGACGGTGGTTGGCCCGGCCGGCTAGGCCGCATTGTAGCACACTGAGCTTCCCACTGCAACTTATGCTTCATGTCCATGTGCCGGTTCATGCATGCAGTACTCAAACTATGTATTTTTTGGCATCTACTTAGCTTTTGCTGACAAATGCTACAGATAACACGAGTTGGGTCATCTTTATCGATCTGAAAAAATGCCCAGGCTATGCAAGGCTTAGCACCCATGCGACCCGAAGAGCCACCATGACTTGTGGTGAGAGGCAGAGTTGTGTTTGAGGATGCAGTTGTTGACGTGCTTCCAGTACTACGTCTCTGTCCAGGAAGGCGCAACCTGACCTCGTCGTCACTAGCATCTTCCTTCACCTCCTCTGCTGACCTCATCTCTTGGCTGACTGTGGGTTGACAGTAAGTGGGATCTCCAACCTCATCATCATCACCCTGTGCATTATCACACCCGTCGTCCTCAGAGCCAACCTGTTCCTGCCCTGACAAAAAACTAAAGTTGTTGCTCCAATCAGGTATTTGAGTCTCATCATCGTCTTCCTCATTGTCTCCACCAACAGGAGTTACAGTTTGGGAATGAGGGTCTACATTATGGTCAGAACCTTCTGCGTCTGGTCCTGGATCCGACTCATAAAGATTCTGGGCATCAGTGCAGATCATTTCCTCGTCTGGATTCACAGAAGCGCTGGAGTCGACCTCTGATTCCCAGGCTATAGTATGAGTAAACAGCTGTGCAGACTCAACCATCTGTTCTACCTCATACTCAGACGGGCAGCTGGAGATTTGGGAGCTGTGAGGAAGCAAGTGCGATTGGGGTGACACCTTTGAGGACTGGAGTATTTGTGATGTTGAAGTTGATTTGGAGGAGAGCCCACTTAAAGGAGCACTTGATATCCGTTGAAGCACCTGCTGTTTTTGTGCCTCATCTGGAATTTGTAGCGATTGGCGTGGCCGTAAGAAAGGGATCTTATCACATTGTCCGCTAAAAGAAGTAGACATTTTAGTTTGGCTGGAAGATGGTCTTTCTTCTGCAGATGTTACTGTTGCTTTAACACCTACCCCACGGACACAACCTTTGTTCCCCTTCCCAACACGCCTATTCCCCTTTCCACCAGCAGCAGGCCTTTTTCCACTCATTTTGGTGGTTAACTAATTCACAACTCTGGAGTTGTTTGCACAAAAAAACAATGGATGGGAACCGAGCAGAGCTGAGTGGCCAAACTGTGGTATTAGGCCAAAACAATTGGCTGGGTTAGATGGAGAAAAAAATTATATTCGATTTGCAACCTGATGGAGGTCAGTATAGATGGACTAATAGAACAAGTCCCACACAGAGCTAGAAGCCCAAATATTTTTTCAGAGCTAGATGCAGAAAAAAATTATATTCAGTTTGCAACCTGATGGAGGTCAGTATAGATGGACTAATAGAACAAGTCCCACACACAGCTAGAAGCCCAAATATTTTTTCAGAGGTAGATGCAGAAAAAAATTATATTCAGTTTGCAACCTGATGGAGGTCTGTATAGATGGATTAATAGAACAAGTCCCACACACAGCTAGAAGCCCAATATTTTTTCAGAGGTAGATGCAGAAAAAAAATTATTTTTAATTTTCAACCTGATGGAGGTCAGTATAGATGGACTAATAGAGAAAGTCCCACACACTGCTAGAAGGCCAAATATTTTTTCAGAGCTAGATGCAGAAAAAAATTATATTCAGTTTGCAACCTGATGGAGGTCAGTATAGATGGACTAATAGAACAAGTCCCACACACAGCTAGAAGCCCAAATATTTTTTCAGAGGTAGATGCAGATAAAATTATTTTTAATTTGCAACCTGATGGAGGTCAGTATAGATAGACTAATAGAGAAAGTCCCACACACTGCTAGAAGGCCAAATATTTTTTCAGAGCTAGATGCAGATAAAACTTATTTTTAATTTGCAACCTGATGGAGGTCAGTATAGATGGACTAATAGAGAAAGTCCCACACACTGCTAGAAGGCCAAATATTTTTTCAGAGCTAGATGCAGAAAAAAATTATATTCAGTTTGCAACCTGATGGAGGTCAGTATAGATGGACTAATAGAACAAGTCCCACACACAGGTAGAAGCCCAAATATTTTTTCAGAGGTAGATGCAGATAAAAATTATTTTTAATTTGCAACCTGATGGAGGTCAGTATAGATGGACTAATAGAGAAAGTCCCACAAACTGCTAATAGGCCAAATATTTTTTCAGAGCTAGATGCAGACAAAAATTATTTTTAATTTGCAACCTGATGGAGGTCAGTATAGATGGACTAATAGAGAAAGTCCCACACACTGCTAGAAAGCCAACTATTTTTTCAGAGCTAGATGCAGAAAAAAATTATATTCAGATTGCAACCTGATGGAGGTCTGTATAGATTTATTAATAGAACAAGTCCCACACACAGCTAGAAGCCCAATATTTTTTCAGAGGTAGATGCAGAAAAAAAATATTTTTAATTTGCAACCTGATGGAGGTCAGTATAGATGGACTAATAGAGAAAGTACCACACACTGCTAGAAGGCCAAATATTTTTTCAGAGCTAGATGGAGATAAAAATTATTTTTAATTTGCAACCTGATGGAGGTCAGTATAGATGGACTAATAGAGAAAGTCCCACACACTGCTAGAAGGCCAACTATTTTTTCAGAGCTAGATGCAGAAAAAAATTATATTCAGTTTGCAACCTGATGGAGGTCTGTATAGATGGATTAATAGAACAAGTCCCACACACAGCTAGAAGCCCAATATTTTTTCAGAGGTAGATGCAGAAAAAAAATATATACAGTTTGCAACCTGATGGAGGTCTGTATAGATGGATTAATAGAACAAGTCCCACACACAGCTAGAAGCCCAATATTTTTTCAGAGGTAGATGCAGAAAAAAAATATATTCAGTTTGCAACCTGATGGAGGTCAGTATAGATGGACTAATAGAGAAAGTCCCACACATTGCTAGAAGGCCAAATATTTTTTCAGAGCTAGATGCAGAAAAAAATTATATTCAGTTTGCAACCTGATGGAGGTCAGTATAGATGGACTAATAGAACAAGTCCCACACACAGCTAGAAGCCCAAATATTTTTTCAGAGGTAGATGCAGATAAAAATTATTTTTAATTTGCAACCTGATGGAGGTCAGTATAGATGGACTAATAGAGAAAGTCCCACACACTGCTAGAAGGCCAAATATTTTTTCAGAGCTAGATGCAGATAAAAATTATTTTTAATTTGCAACCTGATGGACGTCAGTATAGATGGACTAATAGAGAAAGTCCCACACACTGCTAGATGCCAAATATTTTTTCAGAGCTAGATGCAGAAAAAAATTATATTCAGTTTGCAACCTGATGGAGGTCAGTATAGATGGACTAATAGAACAAGTCCCACACACAGCTAGAAGCCCAAATATTTTTTCAGAGGTAGATGCAGATAAAAATTATTTTTAATTTGCAACCTGATGGAGGTCAGTATAGATGGACTAATAGAGAAAGTCCCACAAACTGCTAGAAGGCCAAATATTTTTTCAGAGCTAGATGCAGACAAAAATTATTTTTAATTTGCAACCTGATGGAGGTCAGTATAGATGGACTAATAGAGAAAGTCCCACACTCTGCTAGAAGGCCAACTATTTTTTCAGAGCTAGATGCAGAAAAAAATTATATTCAGTTTGCAACCTGATGGAGGTCTGTATAGATGGATTAATAGAACAAGTCCCACACACAGCTTGAAGCCCAATATTTTTTCAGAGGTAGATGCAGAAAAAAATATTTTTAATTTGCAACCTGATGAAGGTCAGTATAGATGGACTAATAGAGAAAGTCCCACACACTGCTAGAAGGCCAAATATTTTTTCAGAGCTAGATGGAGATAAAAATTATTTTGAATTTGCAACCTGATGGAGGTCAGTATAGATGGACTAATAGAGAAAGTCCCACACACTGCTAGAAGGCCAAATATTTTTTCAGAGCTAGATGCAGATAAAAATTATTTTTAATTTGCAACCTGATGTAGGTCAGTATAGATGGACTAATAGAGAAAGTCCCACACACTGCTAGAAGGCCAACTATTTTTTCAGAGCTAGATGCAGAAAAAAATTATATTCAGTTTGCAACCTGATGGAGGTCTGTATAGATGGATTAATAGAACAAGTCCCACACACAGCTAGAAGCCCAATATTTTTTCAGAGGTAGATGCAGAAAAAAAATATATTCAGTTTGCAACCTGATGGAGGTCTGTATAGATGGATTAATAGAACAAGTCCCACACACAGCAAGAAGCCCAATATTTTTTCAGAGGTAGATGCAGAAAAAAAATATATTCAGTTTGCAACCTGATGGAGGTCAGTATAGATGGACTAATAGAGAAAGTCCCACACACTGCTAGAAGGCCAACTATTTTTTCAGAGCTAGATGCAGAAAAAAATTATATTCAGTTTGCAACCTGATGGAGGTCTGTATAGATGGATTAATAGAACAAGTCCCACACACAGCAAGAAGCCCAATATTTTTTCAGAGGTAGATGCAGAAAAAAAATATATTCAGTTTGCAACCTGATGGAGGTCAGTATAGATGGACTAATAGAGAAAGTCCCACACACTGCTAGAAGGCCAAATATTTTTTCAGAGCTAGATGCAGAAAAAAATTATATTCAGTTTGCAACCTGATGGAGGTCAGTATAGATGGACTAATAGAACAAGTCCCACACACAGCTAGAAGCCCAAATATTTTTTCAGAGGTAGATGCAGATATAAATTATTTTTAATTTGCAACCTGATGGAGGTCAGTATAGATGGACTAATAGAGAAAGTCCCACACACTCCTAGAAGGCCAAATATTTTTTCAGAGCTAGATGCAGAAAAAAATTATATTCAGTTTGCAACCTGATGGAGGTCTGTATAGATGGATTAATAGAACAAGTCCCACACACAGCTAGAAGCCCAATATTTTTTCAGAGGTAGATGCAGAAAAAAAATTATTTTTAATTTGCAACCTGATGGAGGTCAGTATAGATGGACTAATAGAGAAAGTCCCACACACTGCTAGAAGGCCAAATATTTTTTCAGAGCTAGATGCAGAAAAAAATTATATTCAGTTTGCAACCTGATGGAGGTCAGTATAGATGGACTAATAGAACAAGTCCCACACACAGCTAGAAGCCCAAATATTTTTTCAGAGGTAGATGCAGATAGAAATTATTTTTAATTTGCAACCTGATGGAGGTCAGTATAGATGGACTAATAGAGAAAGTCCCACACACTGCTAGAACGCCAAATATTTTTTCAGAGCTAGATGCAGATAAAATTATTTTTAATTTGCAACCTGATGGAGGTCAGTATAGATGTACAAATAGAGAAAGTCCCACACACTGCTAGAAGGCCAAATATTTTTTCAGAGCTAGATGCAGATAAAAATTATTTTTTAATTTGCAACCTGATGGAGGTCAGTATAGATGGACTAATAGAGAAAGTCCCACACACTGCTAGAAGGCCAAATATTTTTTCAGAGCTACATGCAGAAAAAAATTATATTCAGTTTGCAACCGGATGGAGGTCAGTATAGATGGACTAATGGAACAAGTCCCACACACAGCTAGAAGCCCAAATATTTTTTCAGAGGTAGATGCAGATAAAAATTATTTTTAATTTGCAACCTGATGGAGGTCAGTATAGATGGACTAATAGAGAAAGTCCCACAAACTGCTAATAGGCCAAATATTTTTTCAGAGCTAGATGCAGACAAAAATTATTTTTAATTTGCAACCTGATGGAGGTCAGTATAGATGGACTAATAGAGAAAGTCCCACACACTGCAAGAAAGCCAACTATTTTTTCAGAGCTAGATGCAGAAAAAAATTATATTCAGATTGCAACCTGATGGAGGTCTGTATAGATGGATTAATAGAACAAGTCCCACACACAGCTAGAAGCCCAATATTTTTTCAGAGGTAGATGCAGAAAAAAAATATTTTTAATTTGCAACCTGATGGAGGTCAGTATAGATGGACTAATAGAGAAAGTCCCACACACTGCTAGAAGGCCAAATATTTTTTCAGAGCTAGATGGAGATAAAAATTATTTTTAATTTGCAACCTGATGTAGGTCAGTATAGATGGACTAACAGAGAAAGTCCCACACACTGCTAGAAGGCGAACTATTTTTTCAGAGCTAGATGCAGAAAAAAATTATATTCAGTTTGCAACCTGATGGAGGTCTGTATAGATGGATTAATAGAACAAGTCCCACACACAGCTAGAAGCCCAATATTTTTTCAGAGGTAGATGCAGAAAAAAAATATATTCAGTTTGCAACCTGATGGAGGTCTGTATAGATGGATTAATAGAACAAGTCCCACACACAGCAAGAAGCCCAATATTTTTTCAGAGGTAGATGCAGAAAAAAAATATATTCAGTTTGCAACCTGATGGAGGTCAGTATAGATGGACTAATAGAACAAGTCCCACACACAGCTAGAAGCCCAAATATTTTTTCAGAGGTAGATGCAGATATAAATTATTTTTAATTTGCAACCTGATGGAGGTCAGTATAGATGGACTAATAGAGAAAGTCCCACACACTCCTAGAAGGCCAAATATTTTTTCAGAGCTAGATGCAGAAAAAAATTATATTCAGTTTGCAACCTGATGGAGGTCTGTATAGATGGATTAATAGAACAAGTCCCACACACAGCTAGAAGCCCAATATTTTTTCAGAGGTAGATGCAGAAAAAAAATTATTTTTAATTTGCAACCTGATGGAGGTCAGTATAGATGGACTAATAGAGAAAGTCCCACACACTGCTAGAAGGCCAAATATTTTTTCAGAGCTAGATGCAGAAAAAAATTATATTCAGTTTGCAACCTGATGGAGGTCAGTATAGATGGACTAATAGAACAAGTCCCACACACAGCTAGAAGCCCAAATATTTTTTCAGAGGTA
This sequence comes from Phyllobates terribilis, assembly GCF_046119375.1. Taxonomy (NCBI): domain Eukaryota; kingdom Metazoa; phylum Chordata; class Amphibia; order Anura; family Dendrobatidae; genus Phyllobates; species Phyllobates terribilis. The sequence continues at coordinate 207,863,842 of NW_027362769.1, read as the reverse complement.
GATGCAGATAGAAATTATTTTTAATTTGCAACCTGATGGAGGTCAGTATAGATGGACTAATAGAGAAAGTCCCACACACTGCTAGAACGCCAAATATTTTTTCAGAGCTAGATGCAGATAAAATTATTTTTAATTTGCAACCTGATGGAGGTCAGTATAGATGTACAAATAGAGAAAGTCCCACACACTGCTAGAAGGCCAAATATTTTTTCAGAGCTAGATGCAGATAAAAATTATTTTTTAATTTGCAACCTGATGGAGGTCAGTATAGATGGACTAATAGAGAAAGTCCCACACACTGCTAGAAGGCCAAATATTTTTTCAGAGCTAGATGCAGAAAAAAATTATATTCAGTTTGCAACCGGATGGAGGTCAGTATAGATGGACTAATGGAACAAGTCCCACACACAGCTAGAAGCCCAAATATTTTTTCAGAGGTAGATGCAGATAAAAATTATTTTTAATTTGCAACCTGATGGAGGTCAGTATAGATGGACTAATAGAGAAAGTCCCACAAACTGCTAATAGGCCAAATATTTTTTCAGAGCTAGATGCAGACAAAAATTATTTTTAATTTGCAACCTGATGGAGGTCAGTATAGATGGACTAATAGAGAAAGTCCCACACACTGCAAGAAAGCCAACTATTTTTTCAGAGCTAGATGCAGAAAAAAATTATATTCAGATTGCAACCTGATGGAGGTCTGTATAGATGGATTAATAGAACAAGTCCCACACACAGCTAGAAGCCCAATATTTTTTCAGAGGTAGATGCAGAAAAAAAATATTTTTAATTTGCAACCTGATGGAGGTCAGTATAGATGGACTAATAGAGAAAGTCCCACACACTGCTAGAAGGCCAAATATTTTTTCAGAGCTAGATGGAGATAAAAATTATTTTTAATTTGCAACCTGATGTAGGTCAGTATAGATGGACTAACAGAGAAAGTCCCACACACTGCTAGAAGGCGAACTATTTTTTCAGAGCTAGATGCAGAAAAAAATTATATTCAGTTTGCAACCTGATGGAGGTCTGTATAGATGGATTAATAGAACAAGTCCCACACACAGCTAGAAGCCCAATATTTTTTCAGAGGTAGATGCAGAAAAAAAATATATTCAGTTTGCAACCTGATGGAGGTCTGTATAGATGGATTAATAGAACAAGTCCCACACACAGCAAGAAGCCCAATATTTTTTCAGAGGTAGATGCAGAAAAAAAATATATTCAGTTTGCAACCTGATGGAGGTCAGTATAGATGGACTAATAGAGAAAGTCCCACACACTGCTAGAAGGCCAACTATTTTTTCAGAGCTAGATGCAGAAAAAAATTATATTCAGTTTGCAACCTGATGGAGGTCTGTATAGATGGATTAATAGAACAAGTCCCTCACACAGCAAGAAGCCCAATATTTTTTCAGAGGTAGATGCAGAAAAAAATATATTCAGTTTGCAACCTGATGGAGGTCAGTATAGATGGACTAATAGAGAAAGTCCCACACACTGCTAGAAGGCCAAATATTTTTTCAGAGCTAGATGCAGATAAAAATTATTTTTAATTTGCAACCTGATGGAGGTCAGTATAGATGGACTAATAGAGAAAGTCCCACACACTGCTAGAAGGCCAAATATTTTTTCAGAGCTAGATGCAGAAAAAAATTATATTCAGTTTGCAACCTGATGGAGGTCAGTATAGATGGACTAATAGAACAAGTCCCACACACAGCTAGAAGCCCAAATATTTTTTCAGAGGTAGATGCAGATAAAAATTATTTTTAATTTGCAACCTGATGGAGGTCAGTATAGATGGACTAATAGAGAAAGTCCCACACACTCCTAGAAGGCCAAATATTTTTTCAGAGCTAGATGCAGAAAAAAATTATATTCAGTTTGCAACCTGATGGAGGTCTGTATAGATAGATTAATAGAACAAGTCCCACACACAGCTAGAAGCCCAATATTTTTACAGAGGTAGATGCAGAAAAAAAATTATTTTTAATTTGCAACCTGATGGAGGTCAGTATAGATGGACTAATAGAGAAAGTCCCACACACTGCTAGAAGGCCAAATATTTTTTCAGAGCTAGATGCAGAAAAAAATTATATTCAGTTTGCAACCTGATGGAGGTCAGTATAGATGGACTAATAGAACAAGTCCCACACACAGCTAGAAGCCCAAATATTTTTTCAGAGGTAGATGCAGATAAAAATTATTTTTAATTTGCAACCTGATGGAGGTCAGTATAGATGGACTAATAGAGAAAGTCCCACACACTGCTAGAACGCCAAATATTTTTTCAGAGCTAGATGCAGATAAAATTATTTTTAATTTGCAACCTGATGGAGGTCAGTATAGATGTACAAATAGAGAAAGTCCCACACACTGCTAGAAGGCCAAATATTTTTTTAGAGCTAGATGTAGATAAAAATTATTTTTTAATTTGCAACCTGATGGAGGTCAGTATAGATGGACTAATAGAGAAAGTCCCACACACTGCTAGAAGGCCAAACATTTTTTCAGAGCTAGATGCAGAAAAAAATTATATTCAGTTTGCAACCTGATGGAGGTCAGTATAGATGGACTAATGGAACAAGTCCCACACACAGCTAGAAGCCCAAATATTTTTTCAGAGGTAGATGCAGATAAAAATTATTTTTAATTTGCAACCTGATGGAGGTCAGTATAGATGGACTAATAGAGAAAGTCCCACAAACTGCTAATAGGCCAAATATTTTTTCAGAGCTAGATGCAGACAAAAATTATTTTTAATTTGCAACCTGATGGAGGTCAGTATAGATGGACTAATAGAGAAAGTCCCACACACTGCTAGAAAGCCAACTATTTTTTCAGAGCTAGATGCAGAAAAAAATTATATTCAGATTGCAACCTGATGGAGGTCTGTATAGATGGATTAATAGAACAAGTCCCACACACAGCTAGAAGCCCAATATTTTTTCAGAGGTAGATGCAGAAAAAAAATATTTTTAATTTGCAACCTGATGGAGGTCAGTATAGATGGACTAATAGAGAAAGTACCACACACTGCTAGAAGGCCAAATATTTTTTCAGAGCTAGATGGAGATAAAAATTATTTTTAATTTGCAACCTGATGGAGGTCAGTATAGATGGACTAATAGAGAAAGTCCCACACACTGCTTGAAGGCCAACTATTTTTTCAGAGCTAGATGCAGAAAAAAATTATATTCAGTTTGCAACCTGATGGAGGTCTGTATAGATGGATTAATAGAATAAGTCCCACACACAGCTAGAAGCCCAATATTTTTTCAGAGGTAGATGCAGAAAAAAAATATATTCAGTTTGCAACCTGATGGAGGTCAGTATAGATGGACTAATTGAGAAAGTCCCACACACTGCTAGAAGGCCAAATATTTTTTCAGAGCTAGATGCAGAAAAAAATTATATTCAGTTTGCAACCTGATGGAGGTCAGTATAGATGGACTAATAGAACAAGTCCCACACACAGCTAGAAGCCCAAATATTTTTTCAGAGGTAGATGCAGATAAAAATTATTTTTAATTTGCAACCTGATGGAGGTCAGTATAGATGGACTAATAGAGAAAGTCCCACACACTGCTAGAAGGCCAAATATTTTTTCAGAGCTAGATGCAGATAAAAATTATTTTTAATTTGCAACCTGATGGACGTCAGTATAGATGGACTAATAGAGAAAGTCCCACACACTGCTAGAAGGCCAAATATTTTTTCAGAGCTAGATGCAGAAAAAAATTATATTCAGTTTGCAACCTGATGGAGGTCAGTATAGATGGACTAATAGAACAAGTCCCACACACAGCTAGAAGCCCAAATATTTTTTCAGAGGTAGATGCAGATAAAAATTATTTTTAATTTGCAACCTTATGGAGGTCAGTATAGATGGACTAATAGAGAAAGTCCCACAAACTGCTAGAAGGCCAAATATTTTTTCAGAGCTAGATGCAGACAAAAATTATTTTTAATTTGCAACCTGATGGAGGTCTGTATAGATGGATTAATAGAACAAGTCCCACACACAGCTAGAAGCCCAATATTTTTTCAGAGGTAGATGCAGAAAAAAATATTTTTAATTTGCAACCTGATGAAGGTCAGTATAGATGGACTAATAGAGAAAGTCCCACACACTGCTAGAAGGCCAAATATTTTTTCAGAGCTAGATGGAGATAAAAATTATTTTTAATTTGCAACCTGATGGAGGTCAGTATAGATGGACTAATAGAGAAAGTCCCACACACTGCTAGAAGGCCAAATATTTTTTCAGAGCTAGATGCAGATAAAAATTATTTTTAATTTGCAACCTGATGGAGGTCAGTATAGATGGACTAATAGAGAAAGTCCCACACACTGCTAGAAGGCCAACTATTTTTTCAGAGCTAGATGCAGAAAAAAATTATATTCAGTTTGCAACCTGATGGAGGTCTGTATAGATGGATTAATAGAACAAGTCCCACACACAGCTAGAAGCCCAATATTTTTTCAGAGGTAGATGCAGAAAAAAAATATATTCAGTTTGCAACCTGATGGAGGTCTGTATAGATGGATTAATAGAACAAGTCCCACACACAGCAAGAAGCCCAATATTTTTTCAGAGGTAGATGCAGAAAAAAAATATATTCAGTTTGCAACCTGATGGAGGTCAGTATAGATGGACTAATAGAGAAAGTCCCACACACTGCTAGAAGGCCAAATATTTTTTCAGAGCTAGATCCAGAAAAAAATTATATTCAGATTGCAACCTGATGAAGGTCAGTATAGATGGACTAATAGAACAAGTCCCACACACAGCTAGAAGCCCAAATATTTTTTCAGAGGTAGATGCAGATAAAAATTATTTTTAATTTGCAACCTGATGGAGGTCAGTATAGATGGACTAATAGAGAAAGTCCCACACACTGCTGGAAGGCCAAATATCTTTTCAGATCTAGATGCAGATAAAAATTATTTATAATTTGCAACCTGATGGAGGTCAGTATAGATGGACTAATAGAGAAAGTCCCACACACTGCTAGAAGGCCAAATATTTTTTCAGAGCTAGATGCAGAAAAAAATTATATTCAGTTTGCAACCTGATGGAGGTCAGTATAAATGGACTAATAGACCAAGTCCCACACACTGCTAGAAGCCCAAATATTTTTTCAGAGCTAGATGCAGAAAAAAATTATATTCAATTTGCAACCTGATTGAGGTCAGTATAGATGGACTAATAGAATGATGCTATGCCCAAAAGATTTTACTTCACTAGGTGCAGTAAAAAAATTAGTATTCTATACACAGGTGGTATATCTTGCAACACAGATAGGCTACTCCACTGACTAACACACTCTGCAATAGGCCAAAAAGGATTAGCTTTGCTAGATTCAGCCAAATGCTGTGAAAAAAACTTGCACAGCACTGGCACAGACCTGCCTGGCAAAAACTGATAGGAACTGATGTAACCTAGTCCTGAAAAGGACTGCAATTACAATTAGTCTTTACTCCCACAATCTATCTATTTAAGAGCACAGACCTGCCTGATAAAAGTCGTAGGAAATGCTGTAACTAGAGATGAGCGTTGTTCTACTCGAACTGTTCGCCAATCTCAAATTCAAGCTGTTTTGGGCGGTGTTCGAGCCGTTCGGCGAACACGAACAATTTGAGAAAAATTCGGCTGTTCGAGGTTATGTTCGATAACTGTTCGTGCACCAAAATCATAACTGGATTTTTTCTCAGTAATGATGAAAATTAATGTTAATACGCAGTTTGAGTGTACAGCGGGGTGGGGGGAGGGGCAGGGGATGGATCTCTGCAGGAACAATGAAGATCTCCATTTTTTTTTCTCTTTCCCGCATTTGCAGTGGGGAGGTGCAATCTGTCAGCCTATCAGCAGCGCACACACGGAGCGAAGTGCTTTTTTTCACACAAGCAAGGGCATGTGTCATTGGCAGTGTATGTCACATGTCCTTGCCCTATAAAACCAAGCCATTTTCCCCGTCGCCACCATTTTCTCACTGCTGCAGCTGCGTGTTAGACGGCACCGCTGTTGCTGTGTGCGCTATACCTTGTTAATTTCAAGCCAATTTTCGCACAAATATACAGATAGCTTGGGAGTAGGGAATAGTTGTGATTGCAGTCCTTTTAAGGACTAGGTTACAGCATTTCCTACGACTTTTATCAGGGAGGTCTGTGCTCTTAAATAGATAGGTTGTGGGAGTAAAGACTAATTGTAATTGAAGTCCTTTTCAGGACTAGGTTACATGAGTTCCTATCAGTTTTTGCCAGGCAGGTCTGTGCCAGTGCTGTGCAAGTTTTTTTCACAGCATTTGGCTGAATCTAGCAAAGCTAATCCTTTTTGGCCTATTGCAGAGTGTGTTAGTCAGTGGAGTAGCCTATCTGTGTTGCAAGATATAACACCTGTGTATAGAATACCAATTTTTTTACTGCACCTAGTGAAGTAAAATCTTTTGGGCATAGCATCATTCTATTAGCCAATCTATACTGACCTCCATCAGGTTGCAAACTGAATATAATTTTTTTCTGCATCTAGCTCTGAAAAAATATTTGGGCTTCTAGCAGTGTGTGGGACTTGGTCTATTAGTCCATCTATACTGACCTCCATCAGGTTGCAAATTAAAAATAATTTTTTTCTTCATTTAGCTCTGAAAAAATATTTGGGCTTCTAGCAGTGTGTGGGACTTGTTCTATTAGTCCTTCTATACTGACGTCCAGCAGGTTGCAAATTGAATATAATTTTTTTCTGCATCTAGCTCTGAAAAAATAGTTGGGCTTCTAGCGGTGTGTGGGACTTGGTCTATTAGTCCATCTATACTGACCTCCATCAGGTTGCAAATTAAAAATAATTTTTTTCTGCATCTAGCTCTGAAAAAATATTTGGGCTTCTAGCAGTGTGTGGGACTTGGTCTATTAGTCCATCTATACTGACCTCCATCAGGTTGCAAATTAAAAATAATTTTTTTCTGCATCTAGCTCTGAAAAAATATTTGGGCTTCTAGCAGTGTGTGGGACTTGGTCTATTAGTCCATCTATACTGACCTCCATCAGGTTGCAAATTAAAAATAATTTTTTTCTGCATCTAGCTCTGAAAAAATATTTGGGCTTCTAGCAGTGTGTGGGACTTGGTCTATTAGTCCATCTATACTGACCTCCATCAGGTTGCAAATTAAAAATAATTTTTTTCTTCATTTAGCTCTGAAAAAATATTTGGGCTTCTAGCAGTGTGTGGGACTTGTTCTATTAGTCCTTCTATACTGACCTCCAGCAGGTTGCAAATTGAATATATTTTTTTTCTGCATCTAGCTCTGAAAAAAATATTTGGGCTTCTAGCGGTGTGTGGGACTTGGTCTATTAGTCCATCTATACTGACCTCCATCAGGTTGCAAATTAAAAATAATTTTTTTCTGCATCTAGCTCTGAAAAAATATTTGGGCTTCTATCGGTGTGTGGGACTTGGTCTATTAGTCCATCTATACTGACCTCCATCAGGTTGCAAATTAAAAATAATTTTTTTCTGCATCTAGCTCTGAAAAAATATTTGGGCTTCTAGCAGTGTGTGGGACTTGGTCTATTAGTCCATCTATACTGACCTCCATCAGGTTGCAAATTAAAAATAATTTTTTTCTTCATTTAGCTCTGAAAAAATATTTGGGCTACTAGCAGTGTGTGGGACTTGTTCTATTAGTCCTTCTATACTGACCTCCAGCAGGTTGCAAATTGAATATAATTTTTTTCTGCATCTAGCTCTGAAAAAATAGTTGGGCTTCTAGCGGTGTGTGGGACTTGGTCTATTAGTCCATCTATACTGACCTCCATCAGGTTGCAAATTAAAAATAATTTTTTTCTGCATCTAGCTCTGAAAAAATATTTGGGCTTCTAGCAGTGTGTGGGACTTGGTCTATTAGTCCATCTATACTGACCTCCATCAGGTTGCAAATTAAAACTAATTTTTATCTGCATCTACAGTACCTCTGAAAAAATATTTGGGCTTCTAGCTGTGTGTGGGACTATTTGTATTAGTCCATCTATACTGACCTCCATCAGGTTGCAAATTCAAAATAATTTTTTTCTGCATCTAACCCAGCCAATAGTTTTGGCCTAATACCACAGTTTGGCCACTCAGCTCTGCTCGGTTACCATCCATTGTTTTTTTGTGCAAACAACTCCAGAGTTGTGAATTAGTTAACCACCAAAATGAGTGGAAAAAGGCCTGCTGCTGGTGGAAAGGGGAATAGGCGTGTTGGGAAGGGGAAAAAAGGTTGTGTCCGTGGGGTAGGTGTTAAAGCAACAGTAACATCTGCAGAAGAAAGACCATCTTCCAGCCAAACTAAAATGTCTACTTCTTTTAGCGGACAATGTGATAAGATCCCTTTCTTACGGCCACGCCAATCGCTACAAATTCCAGATGAGGCACAAAAACAGCAGGTGCTTCAACGGATATCAAGTGCTCCATTAAGTGGGCTCTCCTCCACATCAACTTCAACATCACAAATACTCCAGTCCTCAAAGGTGTCACCCAAATCGCACATGCTTCCTCACAGCTCCCAAATCTCCAGCTGCCCGTCTGAGTATGAGGTAGAACAGATGGTTGAGTCTGCAGAGCTGTTTACTCATACTATAGCCTGGGAATCAGAGGTCGACTCCAGCGCTTCTGTGAATCCAGACGAGGAAATGATCTGCACTGATGCCCAGAATCTTTATGAGTCGGATCCAGGACCAGACGCAGAAGGTTCTGACCATAATGTAGACCCTCATTCCCAAACTGTAACTCCTGTTGGTGGAGACAATGAGGAAGACGATGATAAGACTCAAATACCTGATTGGAGCGACAACTTTAGTTTTTTGTCAGGGCAGGAACAGGTTGGCTCTGAGGACGACGGGTGTGATAACGCACAGGGTGATGATGATGAGGTCGGAGATCCCACTTACTGTCAACCCACAGTCAGCCAAGAGATGAGGTCAGCAGAGGAGGTGGAGGAAGATGCTAGTGACGACGAGGTCAGGTTGCGCCTTCCTGGACAGAGACGTAGTACTGGAAGCACGTCAACAACTGCATCCTCAAACACAACTCTGCCTCTCACCACAAGTCGTGGTGGCTCTTCAGGTCGCATGGGTGCTAAGCCTTGCATAGCCTGGGCATTTTTTCAGATCGATAAAGATGACCCAACTCGTGTTATCTGTAACATTTGTCAGCAAAAGCTAAGTAGAGGCCAAAAAATACATAGTTTGAGTACTTCATGCATGAACCGGCACATGGACATGAAGCATAAGTTGCAGTGGGAAGCTCAGTGTGCTACAATGCGGCCTAGCCGGCCGGGAAAATCACCGTCTGCCATATCTTGTGCATCCGCGGCCTCTTCATCCTCTGTGACTGGGGGGACAGCAGTCACACCGGTTTTGGGGCGCAGACCTGCCACCTCTTTACCCGCAACAGCCAGCGTGATTGGCAGGTCATCATTTTCTTTGGAGGTGGTAACACCAGCTGGTGTTGAGCGCTGTCCGACATCGATAGCACCACCTTTGGATCAAGGCAGCCTAACATGTCCGCCTGCATCTTCCTCACAGACCGGCAGTTTGCCGGGGACACCCTTATCAACCCCGTCTAAGCACAATAGCCAGCCCTCGGTCCCTCAGATGTGGACAAGTAAAAGACCATTTCCTCCTAGCCATGAGAAAGCTAAGAGGTTGAATTTCACCATCTGCAAGCTCTTGGCTACAGAAATGCTGCCTTTCCGCCTGGTGGACACAGAGGATTTTCGAGACCTTATGTCCGTCGCAGTGCCCCAGTACCAGATGCCCAGTCGGCACTACTTCTCAAAGAAATGTGTGCCTGCGCTCCACCAGCATGTCGCACACAACATCACCGCTTCTTTGAGAAACTCTGTGTGTGACAGGGTGCATTTCACCACAGACACTTGGACGAGTAGGCATGGACAGGGGCGTTACATGTCGCTGACTGGGCACTGGGTAACTATGGTGACAGCAGGACAAGGGGCTGCTGTCCAAGTCTTGCCGTCCCCACGAGTTGTGCGTCAATCCTCTTTATGTCAAAGTTCCTCCACTGCTTCTGCCTCCTCAACCTCCTCTCGGTCTTCCACTTGCACCCAAAGCCTGTCTGGTCATGCCACAAGCTTTCTAACTGCGCAGAAGGGATCCTGCACACCTCCTTACTATGCTGGCAGTAGGGCTCAACATCATCAGGCGGTTTTTACTTTGAAATGTCTGGGAAATGTGAGTCACACAGCTGAGGAGTTGTGGTCAGCTCTGGAGAACCAATTTCATGAATGGTTGTCTCCACTGGACCTGAAACCAGGGAAGGCCGTGTGCGACAATGCTGCAAACCTGGGTGCGGCCCTTCGCCGGGGCAATGTCACACACGTGCCTTGTATGGCTCACGTGTTGAACCTGGTTGTCCAGCAATTTTTAGCCCACTATCCCAGACTAGATGGCCTTCTGCAGAGGGCACGGTCGCTGTGTGCTCACTTCCGCCGTTCGCATCCCGCAGCTCAGCGACTTACATCTCTACAGATGTCGTTGGGCCTGCCACTTCACCGGCTAAAATGCGATGTGCCTACCCGGTGGAATTCAACTCTGCACATGTTGCAGCGACTGTGGCAGCACCGACAAGCCCTGGTGCAATACGTTCTGACGTATAGCCTGGGCCAACGAGATCCAGAGGTGGGGCAAATCACGCTGGAGGAGTGGTCTCAGATAAGGGACCTATGCACCCTTCTGCACAGTTTTGAAATGGCGACGAAGATGTTTAGTGCTGACGATGCCATTATCAGCATGACTATTCCGGTGATTTACATGCTGGAGCACATGTTAAACAGAATTCGGAGTCAGGTGGTGGCACAAGAGGAGGTGGAGGAAGTAGAGGAGGAGGAGTTGTATGCGGAAGGGCTAACATCTGCAAGGTCCAGACGGTCGGCAGCACCTAGGCGGCAGGCATGTGAGGGTGGGGGAGATGGTTTTACCAGGGCGCATGGTAGCAGCCAAACTAGTGAGGAAGGTGCAGGAGTCCAGGAAGAAGTGGAGGACGAACTGATGGAAGACTCATCAGATGAGGGAGACCTTGATCACATTTCTGTTGTGCGAGGTTGGGGGGAGAGGACAGAGGAAGGAAGCATGATTGTTACCTCGCCACCAACACAACAGGGACTTGGTGCTCCTGGATGCGCAACACACATGAGTGCCTTCTTGCTGCACTACCTGCAACATGACCCTCGAATTGTGAGAATTAGAAATAATCCTGACTACTGGGTTGCCACACTGTTAGATCCCCGGTACAAAAGTAAATTTGCCAAAATTATTCCTGCCATAGAAAGGGATGCACGCATGCAGGAGTATCAGCAGAGACTGTTGCAGAATCTTACATGTGCTTTTCCACAAAACACCAGTGGTGCACGTAGTGAATCTCACAGTTCCAACTTGCCAACCGTGGGACCGTCAAGTGTTCAGCACTCAAACCGTAACAGAACCACAGTATCTGCTGGTAACATCAATTTTGCGGAATCATTTCACCACTTTTTTAGCCCATCCTTTGCAAGGCCACAGGAGACAAGAAGTCTGACACATAGTCAACGCCTAGAGACGATGGTACAGGAGTATCTCCAAGTAAACATTGAAGCCACGACTGTGTCACTGGACCCTTGCTCTTTTTGGGCTTCCAATCTGGATAAATGGCCGGAGCTAGCCACTTACGCCTTGGAGATCTTGTCATGCCCCGCAGCCAGCGTTCTGTCTGAACGTGTGTTCAGCGCTGCTGGTGGTGTGCTGACAGATAAGCGCACGCGGCTCTCCACTGATAATGTAGACAGACTCACGTTCATAAAGATGAACAAATCATGGATCCGAAACGACTTTTCTACCCCTGTGTCATCCTGGGGAGAGTAAAAGCTTGATGATTGGTTAAAATCACCCTACCAACCGTTTTAAGCTTTCAAATTACTAATCATGTTTATCTGTATCTTGACTGGAAAATAATTTGGGCTTTGTAGCAGTGTGCAGCACTGATCCTATTAGGCCATCTATACTAAAGCTTCACCAGATTTAAAATCAAAAATAATTTTTAGCTGCATCTAGCCCGGAAAATAATTTTGGGGCTCCGAGATGCGCAAGGCACATAAGTGCCTTCTTGCTGCACTAACTGCAGCATGACCCTCATATTGTCAGAATTCGAAGTAATCATGACTACTGGGTTGCCACACTCTTAGATCCCCCAAACTTTTCGATCAACCTTTTCATTTTAATAAAGACCAAAAAATGGTCATTTTTGAAATTATAAGCATTAGCAGGTTGTTAGAAACTGAAATCAAACAGTTTTCAACTCAAAACTTTATTCTAGGTGATGTTACATTTTCACATAGGACCCCTTGTTCGAAAGGAGCTACTGAACTCTCTCGTCCATTGAATTTGTCAGGTTTTGGATGGTTTCTGCTTCAATTGTTTTGCATGAGGACAGAATACCCTCCCAGAGCTGTTGCTTAGATGTGAACTGCCTCCCGCCATCATAGACACTCCTTTTAATGATGCTCCAAAGGTTCTGAATGGGGTAGAGGTCAGGGGAGCATGGGGGTCACACCATAAGTTTGTCCCCTTTTATGCCCATATCAGCCAGAGATGCAGATGTTTTATGTGCAGCATGAGATGGTGCATTATCATGCAGAAAAATGATCTTGCTGTGAAATACACGGTTCTTCTTCTTGAACCATGGCAAGAAGTGCTGTTTGAGAAAATCCACATACATTATGGAGTTCATCTTTAGCGCCTTCAGGGATCCTAAAGGGGCCGACAATCTCTCTCCCCATGATTCCAGCCCAAAACATTACTCCACCTCCTCCTTGTTGGCGCTGTAGCCGTGTTTGCGTGGGGTGTCCATCAACCAGCCATCCTCCACTCCATCCATCTGGACCATCGAGCGCTGCACGGCACTCATCCGTGAACAAAACAGTTTTGAAATCAGTCTTCATGTAATGTTTGGCCCACTGGAGCCGTTTCTGCTTGTGTGAAGTGGATAGAGGAGGTCGACAGGATGGCGCATGCATAGCTGCAAACCTCTGAAGGACCCTGCATCTTGTTGTTCGGGGGACGTTGGAGGCACAAGCAGCTTCAAAAACTTGTCTGCTGCTATGACAAGGCTTTTTTGCCGCTGCTCTTTCAACCTGACGTAATTGCCTGTAGGAAAGAGTCCTCAATTTGCCCTTATCAGCACGCACACGTGTGTACTGTGAATCAGCTACATACTTCTTGATTGCCAAGACACTTCATCCTGATCATCGCACAATGTTGATTGTAGTCATGCCTTGACCTAAACACTCCACAATTTGTTGCTTCTCAGCAGCCGACACATCCTTTTTCTTTCCCATTTTGGCAGAAAATATAGGCTGCTTAATAATGTGAGAGAGCCTTCTTAAGTAGTCTTGCCTTTCATTGGACACACCTGCCAAACTAATTAGCACAGGTGTCTGCAATTGCTTACAGTGATATAAAGAGCCCTGACACACATCACCATCAATGAGTTTAACTAACAAACAAACAAATTCTTCCCTTATCACTCCTAAACACTTTTTGTATAATAATTTGGAACGCAGTGTACATGTGCTTTTCCACAAAACACCAGTGGTTCACGTAGTGAATCTTACAGTTCTAACTTGCCAACCGTGGTCTGTATGGAGTTGTTCAATAAAGGGCCCAAAATTAAGATAACATAGATGGGAGAGGTCTCTATGAATAGGAATTCCTAAGTATTTGATACCCTGTGAGGGCCAGGCAAAGGGAAAGTTGGACTGGATGGAATCCTATATGGATTTGGGGAGGGAGACATCGAGGGCCTCAGACTTCGCTGCATTGATTTTAAAATTTTACCATGTAACAAAGTGATCTATTTCAGCCATAACAGCATGGATGGATATATGTGATTGAGTGATATATACTAGGACATCATCAGCAAATAGAGAGCACTTGTACTCGGTGCCTCCCACCTCAATCCACCTAATATTGGGGTTATGGCGAATTGATGAGAGCAGGTGCTCCGTCACTAGGATGTATAAGAGAGGGGACAGAGGACATCACTGCCTTGTCCCATTGGTGATTGTGAAAGGTGATGAAAATGTTCTGACGCACCCCCTGGGCCTTGGGACACCCGGAGCCGGACCCTTTTTGGTGGATGCTGGTGGTTGTAGTCTTCGTGGCGGCGACCCGGTTCCGTGGCTCAGGGCGGTCAAACCAGTGGCGGAACTATTTATGTGGTTTTCATGTTTAAATGTCCGACTACGCCACCCGTGGATTGCGGTCAGAGTGAACCGCCGCTACAGGGCAGACCACTGAGGCTGGTGTTGTGGGTGCAGCAGAGCGTAGCATAACTCCCCACGGGAGGAGTATAGCCTCAGGGCAGTGTATGCGGAGGATGGGGGTGATGGTGCAGGGCAGCAGCAGTAACGACACGGAGTCAGTGATGCAGTTCAGGGCCTTTACTCACAGTTCTTATTATCCAGACCACGTCTGCAGGTAACGGCTGCCCACGTCGTACTGTGCTCACCAGGTGAGGGGCTCAGACAACTCCCAGATAACTTTGGAGCACTTCACAGGACCCCCTTTGTGTGTCCTTTGTCTGGCCTTTCTTACCAACACTTCTGTCCGGCTGCCTCGGGCCTCCTCTTGGTAAACTTGGCGCCAGTTTCCCTGACGCTATGTGGTGCCTTCCTAGCGGGTGTAGCGAGGGGCTGCGCCACATAAAATGTCAGAGCCTCCGGTTTCTATCTGAGGGTCGTTTCCTGCCTCCACTAGTTCGGGGACCAGTCTCCCCCTTTGGCCTGACCCCTCCACGCAGGTGGATTCGGGCGTGCGGTGGCGACTCGCCCGTCCACACCCCTGGGATCCCTTCATTCCTCGTTCCTGGAGCCTTCTCCACTCCTCTTCCTTCCTTCTCCCTCTTCCAGGCCTGGGCCTCTGTTACTAGGCCCGCCTCCGGAGCAGAGCTCATGCAGAGCCCCTGCTCCCTGCCACTTCTGCTCAGACTTCTCTGCACTGAACTAAGATGGTGCCCACGTTTTATACTCCCTTCTCAATGCACCCAGGAACTGCTTCCTCCCTGCTCCTGCACTACAGGGTTCCCCTTCCTCAGTGTTCCCTCCCCCCACTCCAGCCAGGGACAGGGACTGTCGTGCCCATCTCAGGGGCATATTGGTCGCCCTGCCCCACGGCAATGTGGTGTAATGCATGCAGGTGTCGGGTCCTGATCCACACTCCATCCTTACCTGAGAGTGAGATATCACACCTCTGGGTGAGGTGCAATACGTCTGTAGCAACCGAGCCCTCAGGGTGCTACAGTTCCATTTATCTTCAGCCTAGGTGACGTATTGCGATACAGGGCCGTGATTTTGGCTATAAAAGGGTCCCTTAGACCCCTACCCCAAGCTTTTTAAGAGAATCATATATGGCGTGCCAGGAGACTCTATGGAATGCTTTCTCAGCATCCAACGAGAGTATCTAATTACAAATTTTTAACTGCATCTAGCCCAGGAAATACTTTGTGCCTAGTAGCAGTGTCTGCTAGTGAGCGGATTATCCCGGCTGTTAAGCAAGCTGCACCACCTGTAGTTTAGACACTTAATTTTTTCAAAGGAAATGCTTCGGGACCATGGGATACTTAGTGAAGAGCATCAGGAGGCACCCCAAGGCATAGGGGCTGGGACTGGCAGTAGGATGCCTTGCGGTGGACAGCCGAGCTCGATCCTTATAAAAGCTTTTTAACTGCAGCAGCTTTAGTGGACGCTACTGGAGCTGGAATTACCGCGGCTGCTGGCATGAGACTTGCCCTCCAATAGATCCTTGTAAATGGATTTAAAGTGTATTCATTCAAATTAGAGAGACAATTTAAATTAAAAAGCTTAGAGCTGCCTCCACCACAGGGGGGCTCGCTCGACCCACCAGCGGACAGGCACCAGTATTGGGAGAGGGGGGCTGGCCGTCAGGGTTCACCGCGGCTCTGGCACAAACCCGGCGACACGGAGGTGGCACGGGCAGGAGCGGACTGGCCGTGTCGGCTTCTCACTTTTTGGATTTTAGAAGGGCATGACATGCCTATATCTGTGTCTCCCCCTCCTTTTACTCCTCCACCTCTTTTATTTTCGCATGACTATATGTACTTGTCACTTTTCCATGTGTTAGTTATGTCTTCTGAGCAGTTTGTCAGCTTTTGCACACCTTTGAAGGTGTTTTCTATATGTTTCTATGTGTTTTTGTTTGCCTGCCATTGGTTTTAACGGTGTTCGAAGGTGTTCGACGAACAGTTCGACGAACAGTTCGGCGAACACACGGGTGTTCGACGAACCGAACCGAACTCGAACACTACGGGGGTGGCTCAACACTAGCTATAACCTAGTCCTTAAAAGGACTGCAATCACAACTATTCCCTACTCCCAAGTAGTGTTGAGCCACCCCCGTAGTGTTCGGGTTCGGTTCGGTTCGTCGAACACCGGGATGTTCGAGGAACTGTTCGTCGAACTGTTCGTCGAACACCTTAGAACACCGTCGAACACCGTTAAAACCAATGGCAGGCAAACAAAAACACATAGAAACACATAGAAAACACCGTCAAAGGTGTCCAAAAGCTGACAAACTGCTCAGAAGACGCTTTCTTTAAAAAAGCCGGCCGGCAATTCGGCAGCGGCATACACCGGTACCCGACAATTTAGACAAGAAGGAATAGAGCCTCACACATAGATTAGATAGATAGAAACATGTCAGTCACATATATATGAAGTACAGTGACAGTGTTGCTTACTGTACTTGTCATTTAGTGTAAAGGATTTATTAAAAAATATAATAGTGTTTTCATGCACTGTCTCTTTAAAAAAGCCGGCCGGCAATTCAGCAACTGTACCCGACAATTTATAACAGACAGAATAGAGCTTCACACATAGATTAGATAGATAGAAACATGTCAGTCACATATATATGAAGTACAGTGATAGTGTTGGTTACTGTACTTGTCATTTAGTATTAAAATAAAGGATTTATTATTAAAAAAAATTGGCATGGGGTTCCCCTTAATTTTAGTCTCTAGCGGAGGTTAAGCAGACAGCTGGGGCAGATGTTTGAAGCCTGGGAAGGGGGTAATACCCACGGAGCTTCCCAGGCTACTAATATGAGCCCCCAGCTGAATACCTAGCCTTTACTAGCTATTAAAATGGGGGACCCCCCCAAAAAAATGACGTGGGGTCCCCCCTAATTTAATAGCTAGCAAAGGCTATTCAGACAGCTGGGGGCTGATATTAATAGCCCAGGAAGGGTGCCATGAATATTGGCCCCCTCCCAGGCTAGAAACACCAGCCATCAGCCGCCCCAGAAATGGCGCATTCATAGGATGCGCCAATTCTGGCACTTAGCCTCACTCTTCCACGCTGCCCTGTAGCGGTGGCAGGGGGTAATAGGGCTGGGGTTGATGTCAGCTTATAATGCCAGCTGACATCAAGCCCAGGTTAGTAATGGAGAGGCGTCTATAAGACACCCCCATTACTAACCCCATAGTCAAAGTTAAAAGAAAACACAAACACCCAGAATAAAGTCCTTTAATTGAAATAAAGACACAATCCTTTATTGTTCTAAATTAAACCATACTTACCGTCACGCCCATTCCAGCTGAAGCCAACGATCTCCTGCAATAAAAGAAAAATAATAAAGCAACATCATCTTTACCTTTCCATGGTTCCCACGACAGCTTCTGCTCTGCTACATCGAGATGACAGGCTGGACCGCAGCAGAAAGCTGCCATCCAGCCTGTCATCCCGCAGACACTGAGAAGCGCAGGCATGCTTGCGCTCTGCAGTGTCTGGCTGTGACGGCATAAAGATGAGACGAGTTCATGTCCAATGAACTCGGCGCACCTCATGCACGTCACTGACAGCTTGGGAAAATTCTCATGCTGAAGCGCTGAGTGCAGGAGAATTCTCCCACGCTGTCAGTGACGTGCATAAGGTGAGCTCATGTCCAATGAACTCAGCTGACCTCCTGCACGTCACTGACAGCGTGGGAGAATTCTCCTGCACTCAGCGCTTCAGCGTGAGAATTCTCCCACGCTGAAGTGCTGAGTGCAGGAGAATTTTCCCACGCTGTCAGTGACGTGCATAAGGTGAGCTCATGTCCAATGAACTCAGCTCACCTCCTGCACGTCACTGACAGCGTGGGAGAATTCTCCTGCACTCAGCGCTTCAGTGTGAGAATTCTCCTACGCTGAAGCGCTGAGTGCAGGAGAATTTTCCCACGCTGTCAGTGACGTGCATGAGGTGAGCCGAGTTCATTGGACATTAACTCGGCTCATCTGGATGCCCTCACAGATAGACACTGTGGAGCGCAAGCAAGCCTGCGCTTCTCAGTGTCTGCGGGATGACAGGCTGGATGGCAGGGTTCTGCTGCGGTCCAGCCTGTCATCTCGATGTAGCAGAGCTGAAGCTGTCATGGGAACCATGGAAAGGTAAGGATGATGTTGCTTTATTATTTTTTTTTATTTCAGGAGATCGTTGGCTTCAGCTGGAATGGGCGTGACGGTAAGTATGGTTTAATTTAGAACAATAAAGAATTGTGTGTTTATTTCAATTAAAGGACTTTTTTCTGGGTGTTGTGTTTTTTTTAAATACTTTACTAGAAATTCATGGTGGTCATGTCTAATATTGGCGTGACCCCATGAATTTTGGGCCTAGGGCCAGCTGATAATGCCAAGCTGGCCCTAACCCCTTTATTACCCAGTGAGCCACCGCATCAGGGCCCTGGATGAGTTGGGTACAGCGCCAGAAGATGGCGCTTCTATGAACGCGCCATTTTACGGGGTGGCTGCGGACTGCAATTTGCAGCGGGGGTGGCCCAGAAAGCTTGGGCCTCCCTGCGCTGCGGATTCCAGCCCCCAGCTGCATAGTTGTACCTGGCTGGACACAAAAACAGGGCGAAGCCCCACGTCAATTTTCTTTAAATTATTTCATGAAATAATTAAGAAAAAAAGGGCTTCCCTATATTGTTGTGTCCGGCCAGGTACAAATAGGCAGCTGGTGGTTGGGGGCAGCCCGTTCCTGCCTGCTGCACCTGACTGGACACCAATATAGTGCGAAGCCCCACGTCAATTTTTTTTTAATTATTTCATGAATTTCCTGAAATAATTTAAAAAAATTGATGTGGGGCTTCGCACTATATTTGTGTCCAGCCAGGTACAGCAGGCAGGAATGGGCTGCCCCCAACCACCAGCTGCCTATTTGTACCTGGCCGGACACAACAATATAGGGAAGGCCTTTTTTTCTTAATTATTTCATGAATTTCATGAAATAATTAAAAAAAATTGAAGTGGGGCTTCGCACTATATTTGTGTCCAGCCAGGTACAGCAGGCAGGAACGGGCTGCCCCCAACCACCAGCTGACTATTTGTACCTGGCCGGACACAACAATATAGGGAAGGCCTTTTTTTCTTAATTATTTCATGAATTTCATGAAATAATTAAAAAAAAAATACGTGGGTCTTCGCCCTATTTTTGTGTCCAGCCAGGTACAACTAGGCAGCTGGGGGCTGGAATCTGCAGCGCAGGGAGGCCCAAGCTTTCTGGGCCCCCCCCCGCTGCAAATTGCAGTCCGCAGCCACCCCGGAAAATGGCGCGTTCATAGAAGCGCCATCTTCTGGCGCTGTACCCAACTCATCCAGGGCCCTGGTGCGGTGGCTCACTGGGTAATAAAGGGGTTAGGACCAGCTTGGTATTATCAGCTGGCCCCAAGCCCAAAATTCATGGGGTCACGCCAGTATTAGACATGACCACCATGAATTTCTAGTAAAGTATTTAAAAAAAACACAACACCCAGAATAAAGTCCTTTAATTGAAATAAACACACAATTCTTTATTGTTCTAAATTAAACTATACTTACCATCACGCCCATTCCAGCTGAAGCCAACGATCTCCTGCAATAAAAAAAAAATAATAAACCAACCTCATCCTTACCTTTCCATGGTTCCCACGACAGCTTCAGCTCTGCTACATCGAGATGACAGGCTGGACCGCAGCAGAACGCTGCCATCCAGCCTGTCATGCCGCAGACACTGAGAAGCGCAGGCATGCTTGCGCTCCTCAGTGTCTCGCTGTGACGGCATAAAGATGAGCCGAGGTCATGTCCAATGAACTCGGCTCACCTCATGCACGTCACTGACAGCGTGGGAAAATTCTCACGCTGAAGTGCTGAGTGCAGGAGAATTCTCCCACGCTGTCAGTGACGTGCATGAGGTGAGCTCATGTCCAATGAACTCAGCTCACCTCATGCACCTCACTGACAGCGTGGGAAAATTCTCCTGCACTCAGCGCTTCAGCGTGAGAATTCTCCCACGCTGTCAGTGACGTGCATGAGGTGCGCCGAGTTCATTGGACATGACCTCGTCTCATCTTTATGCCGTCACAGAGAGACAATGTGGAGCGCAAGCAAGCCTGCTCTTCTCAGTGTCTGCGGGATGACAGGCTGGATGGCGGCGTTCTGCTGCGGTCCAGCCTGTCATCTCGATGTAGCAGAGCTGAAGCTGTCGTGGGAACCATGGAAAGGTAAGGATGAGGTTGCTTTATTATTTTATTTTTATTACAGGAGATCGTTGGCTTCAGCTGGAATGGGCGTGACGGTAAGTATGGTTTAATTTAGAACAATAAAGAATTTTGTCTTTATTTCAATTAAAGGACTTTATTCTGGGTGTTTGTGTTTTTTTTAACTTTGACTATGGGGTTAGTAATGGGGGTGTCTTATAGACGCCTCTCCATTACTAACCTGGGCTTGATGTCAGCTGGCATTATAAGCTGACATCAACCCCAGCCCTATTACCCCCTGCCACCGCACCAGGGCAGCGTGGAAGAGCGAGGCTAAGTACCAGAATTGGCGCATCCTATGGATGCGCCATTTCTGGGGCGGCTGACGGCTGGTGTTTCTAGCCTGGGAGGGGGCCAATATTCATGGCTCCCTTCCTGGGCTATTAATATCAGCCCCCAGCTGTCTGCCTAGCCTTTGCTAGCTATTAAATTAGGGGGGACCCCACGTCATTTTTTGGGGGGGGTCCCCCATTTTAATAGCTAGTAAAGGCTATGTATTCAGCTGGGGGCTGATATTAGTAGCCTGGGAAGCTCCGTGGGTATTACCCCCTTCCCAGGCTTCAAACATCTGCCCCAGCTGTCTGCTTAACCTCCGCTAGAGCCTAAAATTAAGGGGAACCCCACGCCAATTTTTTTTAATAATAAATCCTTTATTTTAATACTAAATGACAAGTACAGTAATCAACACTATCACTGTACTTCATATGTATGTGACTGACATGTTTCTATCTATCTAATCTATGTGTGAAGCTCTATTCTGTCTGTTATAAATTGTCGGGTACAGATGCTGAATTGCCGGCCGGCTTTCTTAAAGAGACGGTGCATGAAAACACTATTATTTTTTTTAATAAATCCTTTACACTAAATGACAAGTACAGTATGCAACACTGTCACTGTACTTCATATATATGTGACTGACATGTTTCTATCTATCTAATCTATGTGTGATTCTCTATTCCTTCTATTCTAAATTGTCGGGTACAGATGCTGAATTGCCGGCCGGCTTTTTTAAAGAGACGGTGCATGAAAACACTAATATTTTTTTTGATAAATCCTTTACACTAAATGACAAGTACAGTAATCAACACTGTCACTGTACTTCATATATATGTGACTGACATGTTTCTATCTATCTAATCTATGTGTGATTCTCTATTCCTTCTATTCTAAATTGTCGGGTACCGCTGCTGAATTGCCGGCCGGCTTTTTTAAAGAGACGGTGCATGAAAACACTATTATTTTTTTTAATAAATCCTTTACACTAAATGACAAGTACAGTAAGCAACACTGTCACTGTACTTCATATATATGTGACTGACATGTTTCTATCTATCTAATCTATGTGTGATTCTCTATTCCTTCTATTCTAAATTGTCGGGTACAGATGCTGAATTGCCGGCCGGCTTTTTTAAAGAGACGGTGCATGAAAACACTAATATTTTTTTTGATAAATCCTTTACACTAAATGACAAGTACAGTAATCAACACTGTCACTGTACTTCATATATATGTGACTGACATGTTTCTATCTATCTAATCTATGTGTGATTCTCTATTCCTTCTATTCTAAATTGTCGGGTACCGCTGCTGAATTGCCGGCCGGCTTTTTTAAAGAGACGGTGCATGAAAACACTATTATTTTTTTTGATAAATCCTTTACGCTAAATGACAAGTACAGTAAGCAGCACTTTCACTGTACTTCGTATATATGTGGCTGACATGTTTATATCTATCTAATCTATGTGTGAAGCTCTATTCTTTCGGTTCTAAATTGTCGGGTACCGGTGTATGCCGCTGCTGAATTGCCGGCTTTTCATGTTTCACTGTTGGCACTGTTCCCATCGATTTGGGCAATCACTGTAATGCCACAACCACCATGGCTGTGGCATTACAGTGAGTGGCAGACAATCCCTGCATGATTGGTGCTCTAAATAGCACCAGACATGCAGGACACGCTTTTGGTGCACGAACAGTTATCGAACATAACCTTGAACAGCCGAATTTTTTGCAAATCGTTCGGGTTCGTCGAACAACTCGAACACCGCCCAAAACAGCTCGAATTTGAGATTGGCGAACAGTTCTAGTCGAACAACGCTCATCTCTACTCCCAAGCTATCTGTAGATTTGTGCGAAAATTGGCTTGAAATTAACAAGGTATAGCGCACACAGCAACAGCGGTGCCGTCTAACACGCAGCTGCAGCAGTGAGAAAATGGTGGCGACGGGGAAAATGGCTTGGTCTTATAGGGCAAGGACATGTGACATACACTGCCAATGACACATGCCCTTGCTTGTGTGAAAAACAGCAGTTCGCTCCGTGTGTGCGCTGCTGATAGGCTGACAGACTGCACCTCCCCACTGCAAGTGCGGGAAAGAGAAAAAAAAATGGAGATCTTCATTATTCCTGCAGAGATCCATCCCCTGCCCCTCCCCCCACCCCGCTGTACACTCATACTGCGTATTAACATTAATTTTCATCATTACTGAGAAAAAATCCAGTTATGATTTTGGTGCACGAATAGTTATCGAACATAACCTCGAACAGCCGAATTTTTCTCAAATCGTTCGTGTTCGCCGAACGGCTCGAACACCGCCCAAAACAGCTCGAATTTGAGATTGGCGAACAGTTCGAGTAGAACAACGCTCATCTCTACTGGTGTGTGATGTCCCCACACGTTGGAACTCTACCCTCCACATGTTGCAAAAGATTTGTGAGCAGAAGAAAGCAGCTGTGGCGTACCAGATGCAACAAGGCCGTCGATATTCAGGTCAGACTCCACACATAAGACCTCAGGAGTGGACCTGGATGTCTGACATATGTACCATCCTGACAAACTTTGAGGAGTCCGCCAAGATGGTGAGTGGCGATGACGCTATCATTAGCGTCAGCATCCCACTTGTCTGTCTTTTGCAACACACTCTGCAGAGAATTAAAGAAGAGGCATTGCAGCCAGAGTATGATGAGATGGATCAAGAAGCCGTAGCGGGCGATTAAACACAGCCCAGCCTCATCTCATCCCAACGTGCATTGGGGGACAATGAGGGAGAGGAGGAGGAGGAGGAAGAACAGGAGCAGGTATCATGCGCTGTAGACGGTAGTACCTGTACAACTGTCATACCGTCGGTTCAGTGTGGGTGGCATGAGGACTGGAGGGAGGAGGAGGATGGGGAGCATGGTCAGTTGTCATCTTCTTGAGGACACGGAAGTCTTGCCCGTTACCAGTCTGGCACGCATGGCTGACTTTATGTTATTCTGCCTTAACTGTGACCCTCGCGTTGTCAAAATGTTGGGTGACAGTCATTACTGGTTGGTGATACTTTTAAACCCCCGCTACAAGGAGAACTTTCACTCTCTTATTCCTGAGGAGGAGAGGTCTACAAAAATGGGGCAGTACCAGAAGGACCTTGCTGCAGAACTGTTAAAAAAATTCCCATGTGAACACGCTAGCGGCAGAGGTCACAGTTCGTTGACCAACCAAGGCGTACAGGCGAGAGAGACGCGACTCCAATCTAGCAGAGGCAGGGGAACACTGTCAACGTTCTGAGACAGTTTTCTGAGACCCGCCCAGCTAACAGGCCGTGAGGCGCAGGGTACTCTCACAAGGAGTGGAAAGTTTCAAAAGATGGTGAGGGAGTACCTTGCCGACCGTACCAGCGTCCTCCGTGATTCCTCTGTGCCTTTTAATTATTGGGTATCCAAGCTGGACACTTGGAATGAACTCGCTCTGTACGCCTTGGAGGTCCTGGCCTTCCCTGCCGCTAGCGTGTTATCAGAGAGTGTTTTTAGTGCCGCTGGAGGAATTATAACTGATAAGCGCACTCGCCTGTCAACTGACAATGCTGAAAAGCTGACCCTTATCAAAATGAACAAGGGCTGGATTGGGCCAGACTTCTCATCACTACCAAATGCAAGCAGAGTAACATAAAGTCAAATCCACTGTGTTATTTCGGGAGGTTTATTCCCATGCACCACCTCACACCCACACATGGGTATACACTTCCTCATTTTGGCTGTTTTTTGCTCTTCTCCTTATCCACAGCCTCCACCGCCACTCTACCACCAGGGTGACCGTGGTCTGTGTTGCCAGCATTGCAAGTTCCTCCGTCCTAATTTTTGGCAGCTTTTGCTTGGAAGGCATAGGCAAAGACTATGGGAGACCCACTCCCCAATAATGGGAATAATGTTTTTAATATGCTGTACTGCATGACTCTTGTAAGGGGCATTGCTAGTTCCTCCATCCTAATTTTTGGCAGCTTTTGCTTGGAAGGCATAGGCAAAGACTATGGGAGACCCACTCCTCAATTATGGGAATAATGTTTTTAATATGCTGTACTGCATGGCTCTTGTAAGGGGCATTGCAAGTTCCTCCGTCCTAATTTCTGGCAGCTTTTGCTTGGAAGGCATAGACAAAGACTATGGGAAAGCAACTCCCCAATAATGGGAATAATGTTTTTAATATGCTGTACTGCATGACTCTTGTAAGGGGCATTGCAAGTTTCTCTGTCCTAATTTTTGGCAGCTTTTGCTTGGAAGGCATCGGCAAAGACTCTAGAAGATCCACTCCCCAATAATGGGAATAATGTTTTTAATATTCTGTACTGCATGGCTCTTGTAAGGGCATTAAAATCGTCTTGTTAAGCTACTGTGACCTCCACGTCTTTTCCAAGGGTCATTGACATTGTCTTTTTATTCCACTGGGACCTCAACGTCTCTTCCAAGGGGCATTGATATTGTCTTTTTATTACACTATGACCACCACATCTCTTCCAAGGGGCATTAAAACCATCTTGTTAAGCTACTGTGACCTCCATATCTCTTCCTAGTGGCATTGATATTGTCTTTTTATTCCACTTCGACCTCAACGTCTCTTCCAAGGGGCATTGATATTGTCTTTTTATTCCACTGCGACCTCCACCACTCTTCCAAGGGGCATTAAATCTGTCTTGTTAAGCTACTTTGACCTCCAAGTCTCTTCCAAGGGGCATTAAAACCATCTTGTTAAACCACTCTGAACTCCACAGCTCTTCCAAGGGGCATTGGAATGTTGTTTTTAATTACCTCTAACCTCCACGACTCTTCCAACGGGCATTGCATTTCCTCCTAATTTTAGTCAGCTTTTGCTTTTCAATGCATAGGCGAACACTAAGGGAGACACACTCCCCAATAATGGGTAGAAGGTTTTTGGTAAATTATAATCCACGTCTGTTTCAAGGGGCATTGCAGTTCCTCGTAATTTTTGGAAAGTCTTCCATTCACTGCTTAGGCCAACAGTGTACAGGAGACCCAGTTGCTATAAATGGAAAAAACGGTTTAGTTAAGGCCCTCTGACCTTCATGTCACTTCCAAGGGGCATTGGAGTGCCTCGAAATTTTTGGTAGGCATTGCACTCACTATATGCCCTATAACTGTGTAGCTGAACCGCTCCTTTTGGAACAGAAACATATCCTACAAGACATGGGTGGGTGGCAGGCTGCACACTTACGCTTGCATTCCATGAAAACAAAGCAGATGCTAACTTCTATCATCATCATCATGCTCCTCACCTTGGCACTCTCAACTCCCCTGATGGAGAAGCCAGGGCCCACCGGAGGAGTCTGGTTGTCTGGTGGGCTCGTCCAATGCTGCCCTGAAGCAGGTCAGGCTAAGAAAAGTGTGGGGAAGGTTACCGGGACAAATAGTGGCGGCTGGGGACTGAGTATGGAGACCTCGCTGCCAAAGCAGCTATGAGGTAGTGGACAGCTTCAGCCTCCTCCAAACTAAAATACTCCATTTCAAGTGCAACCTAGCAGCATATTATTGCAGCCTGCGGGTGGGTGGGTGGTTGACTGCATATTTGCACTTGCATTGCAAAGAATGGGGGAGATACAATTGAACACTGCCCTGGGACAAGGACTTGCACGGGGATAGATGCAAGTCTGCATCTTCTGATGCGGCAAGGATCACTTCTGATGGGCACACTTTTAGGCAGTGACCTGGGTGTCAGAGATGCTTCCAGGGGTCTTCCCAATGCTGTTCCCATGTCTTTTCAGCACTGTATGCATGTGTCACACAGCACATGGTCAGATAAGATTGTAAAATGTTAAAATTACATTTCCCAGTGAATGCATTTGTCACGGATGAAAGCAATACAAAAGTGCAAATACGCATAAAAAATGCTACTTGTGAACATAGGCCAAGGTGTGGAGGAGTATTTTTGTTTTTGGTTATTTATTTTACCTTATACACAAGTATTTACCCTGGAAAGGATGTTCCTTAACATATTTCACAGGAAAACAGTTTCATTTTCGTTTTTGAACATTTTATTGTGATCCCGTAAAAGTGGCTTAATACCTGTGCCCACGTTGTTGACAGCAGTGACCTGGGGGTCAGAAATGCTTCCTGGGGCGATCCCCATGCTGTCCCCATGTCATTTGAGCACTGTCACTATCATTTTGGGCACTTTTTAGGCTTTCTACGGACTGCCGGGGATGCCGCCGCAAAAATGCTCGGGTCTCTCATAGACTAACATTGGGCTCGTTCCTCGGGTCGAGCACCCGAGTATCACGGTGAGCTCGGCCCGAGCTTCGAGCACCCGAGCATTTTACTGCTCGCTCCACACTAGCTATCCCTCCTGACTGGCTTCAAGAAAACTACCAGAAACCACACTGCTAAACAGAATATAGGAACAATATGTTGTTATGCCATGAACAGCAGGAAGATGGGAAAGTTTATAGGCATGGAAAAACTCGAAGGGACTTTTGCTTCTTTAGTTATGCAATTGGTTGGAGACCCAGAGATGGGATCCCACCAACTAACCTAATAATATGGTGGTATGTCATCTTTGCTTTGAGACCATTGTGAGAAAAGCGCAAAAATGTTTGTAAACTTATGACGTTATTAATTTTCTTTCTTCACTGGCTCAAACTTATCTGTGTTGCCTCATTGCTTTCCAGAAACACTTTAAGTATTCTTGGAATCTTCATTTTAACTATACGAAGAATGCTGATCTGCCACAAATGTCTCTGTCCTCTGTTTTTCAATCTTCTGGTAAGGTTAGTGATGCCCAAAGGCTGAGACAATAATCTGCAAGCAGTATCTCATTAGGATTGAGGCACCTTCTCTCTCAGGAGACTACAACAACATATTGGTTCTCTGATTTAGAATTGTCTTTGAGTTGCCAACTCTTCTTTCTCTTTAGAAAACATGTCTTGTGTCCCTTAAAAAAGACACTACAGTCCAATGACAATACTAGACCTCCTGACCAAGAAGCTTTTGCTCACTTGGGGCATAGATTTAGTTACTTAATTATCTTTCCACATTACATAGTTTAGCATTATAAAAGTGTTGTCCTATCGCTATGATTCACTACCTAAAGAGGTTGTTTCATCTTGGAAAATGGATAAAATTGGAAAGAGCTTCTATGAGTACATTGAAATTTGCTGATATGTTGGTTGGCAGCTATCTCATAGAGAACACAGGAGCCCTCCGCCGAACTAGCGCTTTTGTATATGGGAGAGTTGGCCAAGATGACTGTCGGCCGAACTATCGTACAGCCCTCAGTCATCTAATGTGTATGCCTAATGCTTATGCCTAAAATACTCTCACTTCCTAGAAATATGTCAGTAGAGACTCCTTTGAACATTTTACCACCCAAAATAAAAAAATACTTATATAAGAAAATCAAAAGTTTTGTAATTATGTTTTTTAAATTCAGATACATTTATTTCTTTTTTGATGTGGAGTCCAATTTTATAAAATTGACAACAGGAAGTGCAGCCGTATTGGTTGCTACTTGAATGTTACTTTCTCAAAAATTATTGGTAGAGTTGACACTTTTTTGGTTGAACTAATTCAATGGTGACTTCTATGCAGCAATATCTCTAATGACCAGTTTTGCAAAAATGGTTACTGGATTAAAAAAAAATATATTAAATATTACAGGCATATGTCCAAAATAACATTTTGCGTAGGAATTCTGTTTTGCGAGTCACACATACCTATCCCAAAATAGATATAGCCACTCTGTCATTACTTTATATTTTATTTTAGTAATGGCTTAAGAACCTCTGCTATAAAACTGTAAAATTGTGTCTACGTGCAACATATCAGTGTCTTATTTTATAATCCGAGAACTGGTACGGTAGCATGAGGCTGACTTCTGAAAATCATTAGATATAAGGATTTGTTTTGGTGGATTGTTTTCCTGTAAGCCTAGTAACAGAAGCTTAAAAGGGTTATCCCCACCATACAAAATTATGTTTTATGGTAGGGTTATGTCATCACTTTTTGGAAGGTGGGATAATAAAATAAGTGAAGACATTCAGAAATTAAAGAAGCTGCAGTGCTAATGTGCAAAAAAGAGAACAATGAAGGGGACACAGTGCTACATCACTGCTGTTGCTTCTTCATTCTCAGGATAGGTTGAGGAACCACAACTGATCATAAGGTGATAATAACATATCGTAGCAATATACCATAACTTTATGATATAGTAAATAATACCTATTAAAAAGGTATTTTCTTTACTTTGGGCAAAGGATCAGTTCCTGCTACAAGCCCGTATCCAAATTCATTTGCCGGGTTAAAAATGTAAAATGATATTGCACGGTCAGCAATCAAAAGTGATACCACTTTAATCTCACACCATAGCTTTGCACTTCTCTGGCGGCTAATGGTTTGAGGTTTTTTCTTAACAAAAATTGTGCAGGGTTAACAGGTTATGGTGCTGTGGGGTGTATCAATAATTATACACTGTGTGCTGAATTATTAGGCAAGTTGTATTTTAGAGGATTTTTTTTTATTATTGATCAACAACTATGTTCTCAATCAACCCAAAAGACTCATAAATATCCAAGCTAAATATTTTTGGAAGTTTGAGTGGGTTTTTTTTAGATTTGTTTATCCTAGGAGGATATCTGTTTGTACAGGTAACTATTACTGTGCAGAATTATTAGGCAACTTAATAAAAACCAAATATAATCCCATCTCACTTGTTTATTTTCACCAGGTAAACCAATATCAGTGCACAAAATTTAGAAATAAACATTTCTGACATGCAAAAACAAAAACTAAAAAAATTAGTGATCAGTATAGACACCTTTCTTTATGATGACACTCAACTGCCTTCCATCCATAGATTCTGTCAGTTGCTTGATCTGATTTCGATCAACATTGCGTGCAGCAGCCACCACAGCCTCTCAGACACTGTTCTGAGAGGTGTACTGTTTTCCCTCCCTGTAGATCTCACATTTTATGATGGACCACAGGTTCTCTATGGGGTTCAGATCAGGTGAACAAGGGGGCCATGTCATTATTTTTACTTCTTTCAGACCTTTACTGGCCAGCCACGCTGTGGAGTAGTTGGATGCATGTGATGGAGCATTGTCCTGTATGAAAATCATGTTTTTCTTGAATGATACCGACTTC
This sequence comes from Phyllobates terribilis, assembly GCF_046119375.1. Lineage (NCBI taxonomy): Eukaryota > Metazoa > Chordata > Amphibia > Anura > Dendrobatidae > Phyllobates > Phyllobates terribilis. Next base: position 207,833,830 of record NW_027362769.1, on the reverse strand, counting down.
TTCCTGTACCATTGCTTGAAGAAGTTGTCTTCCAGAAACTGGCAGTAGGTCTGGGAGTTGAGCTTCACTCCATCCTCCACCTGAAAAGGGCCCACAAGTTCATCTTTGATGATACAAGCCCATACCAGTACCCCACCTCCACCTTGCTGGCGTCTGAGTCGGAGTGAAGCTCTCTGCCCTTTACAGATACAGCCTCTGGCCCATCCATCTGGCCCATCAAGAGTCATTCTCATTTTATCAGTCCATAAAACCTTTGAAAAATCTGTCTTAAGATATTTCTTGGCCCATTCTTGACGTTTCATCTTATGTTTCTTGTTCAAAGGTGGTCATTTTTCAGCCTACCTTACCTTGGCCATGTCCCTGAGTATCGCACCCCTTGTGCTTTTTTATACTCCAGTAACGTTGCAGCTCTGAAATATGGCAAAACTGGTGACGAATGGCATCTTGGCAGCTTCACGCTTGATTTTCCTCAAATCATGGGCAGTTATTTTGCGCCTTTTTTGGCCAACGGGCTTTTTGCGACCCTGTTGGCTATTTGCCATGAAACGCTTGATTGTTCGGTGATCACGCTTCAAAAGTTTGGAAATTTCAAGACTGCTGCATCCCTCTGCAAGACATCTCACAATTTTGGACTTTTCAGACCCCGTCAAATCTCTCTTCTGACCCATTTTCCAAAGGAAAGGAAGTTGCCTAATAATTAAGCACATCTTATATAGGGTGTTGATGTCATTAGTCAACACCCCTCCTCATTATAGAGATGCACATCACCAGAATTACTTAATTGGTAGTTGGCTTTCAAGCCTATGCAGCTTGGAGAAGGACAATATGCATAAAAAGTATCATGTGATCAAAATACTCATTTGCCTAATAATTCTGCACACAGTGTATACTTGTAAAGTATATTTTAAGTCTTAAAGCAGCAATGTCAGCAGCACTCCACAATTTGATGGGAAGGTTTGAAAATCCGTTGACATTGTTGCCATTAATTAGTGATGAGCGAACGTGCTCGGGTCCCCTCCCTGCCTGTTTGGCACTCTTTAGAGAGCCAATGAACATGCAGGGATTGCCTACCATGCATGGTAATGCCGTAGCCATGTTGGTTGTGGGCATTACAGTGATTGGCTGGCCACACAGCATCATCAGGTCTTTATAAGACGTGATGCCGCCGTGCTCGTCACAGTGACTCCAGAATCAGACAGTGTAGGGAGAGGTGCTGCTGCATCAGGGAGATATTTGCTTGTTTATAGTTAGCATAGGTATTCCACAACATATATCTATATCCATCTGAACTAACAGTCCTTCTGAGGACTAATCCAGCTGTATATAATCAGTGGTGATAGCAGGAGTTAGGCAGGCAGGCAGCGTATGTGGCAAACTGCAGTGCATTATACAGCACAAGAGGGTCCATTGAACGTCCTGTTAGTATATGTATTCCACAACATATATATACAGTACAGATCAAAAGTTTGGACACACCTTCTCATTTAAAGATTTTTCTGTATTTTCGTGACTTTGAAAATTGTACATTCACACTGAAGGCATTAAAATTATGAATTAACACATGTGGAATTATATACTTAACAAAAAAGTGTGAAACAACTGAAAATATGTCTTATATTTTAGGTTCTTCAAAGTAGCCACCTTTGGCTTTGATGACTGCTTTGCACACTCTTGGCATTCTCTTGAAGAGCTTCAATAGATAGTCACTGGAAATGGTCTTCCAACAATCTTGAAGGAGTTCCCAGAGATGCTTAGCACTTGTTGGCCCTTTTGCCTTCACTCTACGGTCCAGCTCACCCCAAACCATCTCAATTGGGTTCAGGTCTGGTGACTGTGGAGGCCAGGTCATCTGGCGTAGCACCCCATCACTCTCCTTCTTGGTCAAATAGCCCTTACACAGCCTGAAGGTGTGTTTGGAGTCATTATCCTGTTGAAAAATAAATGATGGTCCAACTAAACGCAAACCGGATGTCCCAACGACATAGCCCAGGTACTTGGCCTCCTCTTTTCCGATAGCACACTTTCTCGGATTTATGGTAAATCCCACCTTCCTTAGAGCCTCCAGAACGGCCTGTAGTTTAGGTAGGTGACTAGCCCAGTCTGGGATAAAGACCACAATGTCGTCAAGGTAGGCTGTGGATCCGATCCATAGCCCTCTGGAAAGTGGCTGGAGCCCCCTGTAGTCCAAACAACATCCGCGTGTATTGAAAACACCCATCAGGTGTTGAGAAAGCCATCTTCTCCTTTGCCGTTTGGGACATGGGGATCTGCCAGTAGCCCTTCGTCAGGTCAAGAGTGATGATGTACCTCGTCGGTCCAAGCCTCTCGATGAGTTCGTTGACGCGTGGCATCGGGTATGCGTCACACTTGGATAGCTCATTCAGCCGGCGGTAGTCATTACAAAACCTCCATTCTCCATTGGGTTTCAGCACAAGGACGATTGGGCTCGACCACCCACTCTTTGACTCCTCTATTACTCCGAGGTCTAACATCCTCTTCACCTCAGCCGAGATCACCTCCCGGAGTGCTTCCGGAATCCGATACGGCTTCAGATTCACTCGTATGTGCGGCTCTGTTAGTACGTCATGCTCTACCACTTGAGTATGCCCCGGCAACTCTGAGAAAAGCTCACGCTTCCGCTGTAGTAATTCCCGACACTGTTGCTTCTGGGCCGGGAGTTTCCACAGGTTCCCGGCCCCACCACAGCTTGAGCAAATTTACATGATATATTTGATGCGGCTTTCTTCGGCCACGCTGGTGGACTTTATAATTAACTTCGAAGACTTTCTCCACCAACTCGTACGGACATTGCCTTTTGGCGAGGAACTTGCTCTCAACTGTAGGGATTACCACTAGTGTTGAGCGAGCACTAAAATGCTCGGGTGCTCGAAGCTTGGGCCGAGCTCACCGTGATACTCGGGTGCTCGACCCGAGCAACGAGCCCAAGACGGTTTCAATGCCCCATGGAAGAGACGTGGAGGTCACAGTAGCTTAACAAGATGGTTTTAATACCCCTTTGTAATAGTGGTGGAGGTTGCAGTAGCTTAACAAGACAGTTTTAATGCCCCTTGGAAGAGACGTGGAGGTCAGAGTAGCTTATCAAGACGGTTTAATGCCCCTTAGCAGAATGGTGGAGGTCGTAGTAACTTAACAAGATGGTTTTAATGCCCCTTGGAAGAGTGGTGGAGCTCACAGTAGCTTAACAAGACAGTTTTAGTGCCCCTTGGAAGAGACGTGGAGGTCACAGTAGCTTAACAAGATGGTTTTAATGCCTCTTGGAAGAGTGGTGAAAGTTGCAGTAGCTTAACAAGACGCATTTAATGCCCCTTGGAAGAGTGGTGGAGATCGCAGTAGCTTAGCAAGATGGTTTTAATGCCCCTTGGAAGAGTGGTGGAGGTCGCAGTGGAATAAAAAGAAGATATCAATGTCCCTTGGAAGAGTGGTGGAGGTCGCAGTTGCTTAACAAAATGGTTTTAATGCCCCTTGGAAGAGTGGTGGAGTTCACAGTAGCTTAACTAGACGGTTTTAATGCCCATTGGAAGAGTGGTGGAGGTCGCAGTAGCTTAACAAGACGGTTTTAATACCCCTTGGAATTGATGTGGAGGTCACAGTGGAATAAAATGACAATATCAATGCCCCTTGGAAGAGTGGTGGAGGTCGCAGTACCTTAACAAGACGGTTTTAATGACCCTTGGAAGAGACGTGGAGGTCACAGTAGCTTAACCAGACTGTTTTAATTCCCCTTGGAAGAGTGGTGGAAGTCGCAGTAGCATAACAATATGGTTTTAATGCCCCTTGGAAGAGTGGTGGAGGTCGCAGTAGCTTAACATGAGAGTTTTAATGCCCCTTGGAATAGACGTGGAGGTCACAGTGGAATAAAAAGACAATATCAATGCCCCTTGGAAGAGTGGTGGAGGTCGCAGTAGCTTAACAAGACGGTTTTAATGCCCCTTGCAAGAGACGTGGAGGTCACAGTAGCTTAACAAGATGGTTGTAATGACCCTTGGAATAGACGTGGAGGTCACAGTAGCTTAACAAGACGGTTTTAATGCCCCTTACAAGAGCCATGCAGTACCGCATATTAAAAACATTATTTCCATTATTGGGGAGTGGGTCTCCCATAGTCTTTGCCTACGCCTTTCAAGCAAAAGTTGCCAAAAATTAGGACAGAGGAACTTGCAATGCTGGCAACATGGACTACGGTCACCCTGGTGGTATAGTGGTGGTGGAGGCTGAGGATAAGGAGAAGAGCAAAAAACAGCTGAAATGAGGAAGCATATACCCTTGTGTGGGTGTGAAGCGGTTCATGGGAATACACCTCACAAAACAACACAGTGGATTTGACTTTATGTTACTCTGCTTTCATTTGGTGGTGATGAGAAGTCGGGCCCAATCCTGCCCTTGTACATTTTGATAAGGGTCAGCTTGTCAGCATTGTCAGTTGACAGGCGAGTGCGCTTATCAGTTATAATTCCCCCAGCGGCACAATAAACACGCTCCGATAACATGCTAGCGGCAGGGCAGGTCAGGACCTCCAAGGCGTACAGAGCGAGTTCATTCCAAGTGTCCAACTTGGATACCCAATACTTAAAAGGCACAGAGGAATCACGGAGGACGCTGGTACGGTCGGCAAGGTACTCCTTCACCATCTTTTGAAACTTTCCACTCCTTGTGAGAGTACCCCGCACCTCAGGGCCTGTAAGCTGGGCGGGTCTCAGAAAACTGTCCCAGAACATTGACAGTGTTCCCCTGCCTCTGCTGGATTGGAGTTGTGTCTCTCTCACCTGTACGCCTTGGTTGGTCAACGAACTGTGACCTCTGCCGCTAACGTTTTCAGATGGGAATTTTTTTAACAGTTCTGCAGCAAGGGCCTTCTGGTACTGCCCCATTTTTTTAGACCTCTCCACCTCAGGAATAAGAGAGTGAAAGTTCTCCTTGTAGCGGGGGTCTAAAAGTGTCACCAACCAGTAATGACTGTCACCCAACATTTTGACAACGCGAGGGTCACGGTTAAGGCAACATAACACAAAGTCAGCCATGCGTGCCAGACTGGTAACCTGCAAGACTTCCGTGTCCTCACCAAGATGACGACTGACCATGCTCTCCTCCTCCTCCTCCTCCCCCCTGCCCTCAGGCCACCCACGCTGTATCGACGCTATGACAGTTGTACACGTACTACTGTCTACAGTGCATGATACCAGCTCCTGTTCTTCCTCCTCCTCTCCCTCATTGTCCTTCAATGCACGTTGGGATGAGATGAGGCTAGGCTGCGTGTAATCGCCCGCTATGGCTTCTTGATACATCTCATCAGACTTTGGCTGCAATGCCTCCATTTTAATTCTCTGAAGAGAGCGTTGCAAAAGACAGACAAGTGGGATGCTGACGCTAATGATGGCATCATCGCCACTCACCATCTTGTTGGACTCCTCAAAGTTTGTCAGGATGGTACATATGTCAGACATCCAGGTCCACTCCTGAGGTCTTATGTGTGGAGTCTAACCAGAATATCGACGGCCTTGTTGCAGCTGGTACTCCACAACTGCTCTCTTCTGCTCACAAACCCTTTGCAACGTGTGGAGGGTAGAGTTCCCACGTGAGGTGACATCACACACCAGTCGGTGTGCCAGAAGCTGCAAATGCTGCTGCAACACAGCAAGGGCAGCGGAAGCTGTAGCCAACTTCCGAAAATGAGCTGACAGGCGACGTACTTTGACGAGCAGATCTGGCAACTCGGGGTACGATTTAAGAAACCGTTGAACTATGAGGCTAAGCACATGAGCCAGGCATGGTACGTGTGTGATCTCGCCTCGCTTCAGAGCAGCCACAAGGTTATGGCCATTGTCACACACGACCATGCCTGGATGTAGGTTCAGCGGTCTCAGCCACAGATCTGCCTGCTCTTTCACAGGTGTCCACAACTCACAAGCAGTGTGAGGTTTATCACAGCCTGTTTCAGCACAGCCTGTTTCCGCTTGGCTGAGGCAGTATTGCAGTGCTTCCAGCTTGTAACTGATGTGGTGATATCTGAGATGGAGGCTGAATATGAGGAGGAGAAGGAGGATGATGCGCAGGAGCTGTACACTGTGAGTGCAACTCTGACTGACATAGGGCCCGCAATCCTGGGTGTGGGGAGGATGTGTTCCGTCCTAAGGTCCAACTGGGTCCTGGCTTCCACTATGTTTACCCAGTGTGCCGTCAGGGAGATGTACCATCCCTGGCCACAAGCACTTGTCCACATGTGCGTTGTCAGGTGGACTTTCCCAGTAACTGCGTTGTTGAGGGCACGGCAGATGTTTTGGGACATGTGCTTGTGTAGAGCGGGGATGGCACACCGGGCAAAATAGTGTCGGCTGGGGACCGAGTACCGAGAGACGGCCACCGCCATAAAGTTGCGGAAGGATTCCGTCTCCACCAGCCTAAAAGGCAGCATTTCCAACCCAAGCAGTCGTGAAATGACTGTGACCTGTGGGGCGTTGGCTGCGAATTTGCGCTTTCATTCAAAGGTCTGGGATATGGACAATTGAACGTTTGGGTGGGACGTCGACGAGAACGTTTGTGCTGTTTCTTGAGAAACTGCCATAACAAGAGAAGACTGAGAGGAGGGGGCACCTTTGCATGCAGTATAGACAGGGGATTGCCTTGCACACACAACAGGGGGTTCTCTTACATGCACAACAGTGGAAGAAGCAGTGGTGACACCCGCTGACACTGGTCATGGACCCTGGGGTTCGCCCCACAAAGTGGGGTGCTTTGCTGACATGTGCCTGATCATGCTGGTGGTGGTCAGGCTGGTCATTTTGTCCCCCCTGCTGATACTGGCCTGACAGGTGGTACAAATGGCCTTTTTGGGGTTATCAGCAGAGTCTTTAAACAAATTCCAGACTCTGGAAGATCTACCGGTTGTACTGGCAATGTCCCTTGTGTTGATGTTACGGGGAACGGTAGCTCGCCTTCCGTCTGCGGCCACCACACTGCTTCTTCCTGCCTGTTGGGGTACTCTGCCTTCATCCCCCTGTGTGCTGCTGGCCTCGCTCTGCGTGTCCTCCTGCCACATTGGGTCAGTTACTAGATCATCCACCACCTCCTCCTCTTCCACTTCCCCACCACGGTCCTCCTCCTCACTTCGTGGCAATTGTGTCTCGTCATCGTCCACCTCTTGTGACAAATTGCCAGTGTCGCCTTCCTGTAGCCGTGGCTGTTCAAATATTTGGCCATCGCTACATGGAATCTCCTCTTCCACCACTTCAAGCGGAGCAGGCGAGGAGCACAAATATGGAAATGGACCAGTGAACATCTCTTCAGAGTGTCCAACTGTGGGATCAGTTGCTGTCTGACGACACTCGGCATGGTGGGAGGAAGGAGCATCAGGGTGAGGAGGAGTATGCAGTCGAGACTCACGGCTACTAACACTTGACCATGTGGAAGACAGACCGGAGTTGGTGGTGCCCAGGTGACTTTAAGTATTATCTGCTATCCAATTAATAACCCGTTCACACTGATCAGTTTGCAATAGTGGTGCTGTTGTGTGCTTCCCTAGTAATTCGGTCAAGAACTGGGAGCGAGAAGATGTGGCTGTTGGTTGTGGCACATTTTCACTTTGGCCACGGCCCCATCCTCTGCACGCGCCATCACCAGAACGTCCAGTTCCACGTCCCTTGCCACGCGCCTTGCTCATTGTAAATGAAGTAAAATAGCTTACACTCGCACTATCAATGGCAAAAGGGTAATAAAAAGGAGATTTGGACTGTGGAACTCTAAAACCACCGTTATAATTTCCTGGTGTATACCAGACTTGTTAAAATAGATATACTGGTGTCTGAACAGTCAGCGACACACTCAAACTGTTTTTTTTTTATGGAAAAGAGGCAAGCAGGTTGATAACACCCAGATTTGAACCATGGAAGAGGAAAAACACAGGTCTAGTTCTCTGGCCTACACCAGACTCTTTTAAACAGATATATTGGTGTCTGAACAGTCAGCGAGACACTGAAAATGTTTTTTTTATGCAAAAAAGTTTATAATACAGAGATTTGAACCGTGGAACTGCAAAACCACCGTTATAATTTCCTGGTGTATACCATACTTGTTAAAATAGATATATTGGTGTCTGAACAGTCAGCGACACACTCAAACTGTTTTTTTTTTATGGAAAAAAGGCAAGCAGGTTGATAACACCCAGATTTGAACCGTGGAAGAGGAAAAACACAGTTCTAGTTCTCTAGCCTACACCAGATTCTTTTAAATAGATATATTTGTGTCTGAACAGTCAGCGACACACTCAAACTGTTTTTTTTATGGAAAAAAGGCAAGCAGGTTGATAAAACTCAGATTTGAATCGTGGATGAGGAAAAACACAGTTCTAGTTCTCTGAACACTCACAGACACGCTCAATTTATTTTTTTTTGGGGGGGGGATACCAAAAGGTTAATAAGACAGGTATTTGTACAGTCTGACTGAGGAAAAAAAAACAATACAGGATTTAGATGAAAAAAAAAGAAGGATTTTTCCTGGCCCCTGAGACCTGGGGATAAGTTTAGAAATTTGACCAGCAGGAGCACACAGGACTGTATGCAGTGTTTGTTGGTATAACCACTGCATCTCCTATACAGCCTGCCTGCCTGCCTGATATCTGGGATGGATATTAGTCCTGAGAAGGACTGTGTGTTTGATATGGCAGGCTTTAGAGACCCAACACTAACTATTTCACAGTATAAATCTCTCCCTAGCTCTGCAGCACTGACCCTACACTGTCTGATCCAGAGCGACTGTGTCCAAGATGGCGGCTCCCGGTTTTAAATACTCGAGGTGACGCTGTGCAGCCAGCCAATCACTGTAATGCCCACAAACAACATGGCTGCGGCATTACAGTGACTGGCTGGCAATCCCTGCATGTTCATTGGCTCTGTAAAGAGCGCCAAACATGCAGGGCGTAGACCCGAGCTCCCGTCCGAGTAACCCGGAAATGCTCGGTGCTCGCCGAACATCCCGAGTACTGAGATGCTAGGGCGAGTACCGAGCAGTGTCGAGCATGCTCGTTCAACTCTAAATAGCACCGAAACACGGTCCCCGGGCTGGAGCTGTCTTAGTCTCGCCGACCTGTTATATACCCTCGCTTTGGCTTCCTGCGCCTGGAGGAGATGTACCTTCACGATGGGCATCACCTTTGACATTCTCTCCTGTAACTGGGTGACATGTTTGATGATACTCCGGTGTGGCGTGACTTTGGCCTCCCAAGTATCCTTGGCAATGTCTAGGAGACCTCTTGTATGCCGTCCATATAGGAGCTCAAACGGAGAGAAGCTAGTGGAGGCTTGAGGAACTTGAGGCTTGAGGAACTTCTCTGACTGAGAAAAGCAGAAATGGGAGCAGGTAGTCCCAGTCACGCCCATCCTTTTCAACGACTTTCCTGAGCATCGCCTTTAAGGTCTTGTTGAAGTGTTCCACTAGGCCGTCCATCTGTGGATGATAAACCGATGTCCAAATCTGAGTTATCTAAAGGACTCTGCACAGCTCCTTCATCACCTTGCTCATGAAGGGGGTTCCTTGGTCTGTCAGAATCTCTTTTGGCAGACCTGTCCGAGCAAAAATATGGACCAGCTCTCGGGCTATACTTTTACTGGACGAGTTCCTTAGGGGAACCGCTTCAGGGTACCGCTTCGCATAGTCAATGATGACCAGGAAATATTGATGGCCCCGAGCTGATTTAACTAAGGGGCCCACGAGGTTTGGCGCCCCTGAGGGTTCGACCGCCACATTAATGCTGCACTTCTTTAATGAAGTGTGGAGTTCCTCCTCTGAGGTAAGGCCGGTGTGATGGTAGTGACCTAACCTTTTGCATCCAACAACCACATTTCCACCAGAGGGAGCTAGTATGCACTAGGTGCTGCTCCCCTGGTTACAGGGATACTGGGGAACACAAAGTGGTAGGAACCAGTTAGTGGGTGTGGGTGGAGGAACAGTTAGTTAGTGACACTTCTAATTTCATACTTAATAGAATGCCAGCTTTAGAGTGTGGCTCCCTAGCAAATGGGTCCCGGGGAGGATGAAGACGGAGCGGAGCATGCCACCTGTCCTCGCCTACCTGATCTATTCAGAGGGATTCCGGCTGCGAGAGGGGTACCGGCCCTCGACACCCGACCTCGCACTCTATGTCCAGGATGGGAAAGCCCGGTTAGGCCCTGAGGATCCCGCCGGGCTTCGGATGGAGAGGAATTGCCACCCGAGCCCTACACCTGAGAGGAGCTCAGAGAGAGACCCGGCCTATCTACACACGCACAGACGGGAAACGGTAAAGTCTGTAGTGCAGGAACACTCTGGTGTAGGGATGCTACCTCACACTGGACTTCCTTGGAGGTAGTCGGACCCCCTTCCCTGGTGGCCGCAGGACACCACAAGGAGCAGGGAGAATCCTTGCGCTGCTTGAGAGAACTGTGAGTAAAGCCTTGGAAGTTCATCCCTATGGCCTCCGGACTGTTCATTACGCGCCATACCACGCGACGCGGTGCCCGTACTCCCCGCACTACTAACCCCCCTCTATCCTGTCTTGCCTGTCCTGAGGCCGCACTCCGCCTGTGGGGAGCAGCGAGAACTTTAGCCGCCATGACACCGGGCCTCAGCGGACTGTAGCGGCGCTGGTGGCCCCATCACCAGACACCACAGGTGGCGTAGTCGACAATTACCAATCAACCCGGAAAGCCCTAACATCATTTTTAATGTGACGGCCCTGGGCACGGAACGGGTCCAGGCCATGGCTGCATCCCCCTCAACATCTGACCCGGCTCCGAGTATCCCCCATCTTCCCAGGGCAGGGCTTGCGAGCGTCACATCACTGGCGTAGTCGGCAGGATTTCGTGCCCGCAGCAATGGAGAAAAGTGCCCATTGCTATCGGGTACTGTGTGCCTTACACCTTGGACTGTTGTTTTGCACTTAAAATGGCGCCCGCCCAAGAAGAACAGGCGCCATTATGCTGTGAAAAGACTGTCTTTGTACGCCTCCCATCGTGGGCTGGGCTCCCGCTTGGCGCCAAAAATGTGGACTGCCCCTTCCATCAGAGACTGTCCGCGGGGTAATGCCCGTCAAAGTGGATGGGCTGAACAAAGGCAGGCCTGTCAGCATTCCGCCCAGGAACCGCCCCGAAAGAGGAGGAAGAAGAAGAAAAGCAACAAGGTGCGGCCACTGCAGTCGGAGCTTGGCAGTCAATGGAGGCAGACATGGATGTTTCTGGGGAGCAAGACCACGCGACCACTGAACCCGGTTCAGGCCCTTCACCCGGAAGAGAGCAAGGCGGCAGCGTATTGACTCCGGGAGATATTGAGTTTCTCCACATGGAAGCTCCGGGACTTGCTAGGAGGCAGAAGGAGGCCCAGGAGGCGGCAACGGCAGCGTGGAAAGCGGAGATGCTGCAACGTATTCGAGACCGCCGCCGAGGAATGGAGGTTCCAGAACCAGTCGACCCGGAGGTCGAAGTCGAGAGTGACCTAGCGGCGGGTGAGTCTGCAACCCCTGCCCCGGCTGCAGAGCCAACAGAGACTATCCTGGACCTCATGGCGGAGTACATAGTCCCCCATGCGGTCACCTGGGAGCAAGCTCTAGCTCCTTAGCTGCAATCGGCAGCCGTTGGTGGGGACCTGCGGTGCCGCCCAAGCTCAGAAATGGAGGTGCCTGGAGCTGCGGAGGAGGCTACCGGCTCCAACCCGGACTGTTCCGCATCTTCCGAGGACTTGCAGAAACCCGTCCTCGCCCCGCTACCTGCACCAGCGGTGACCTGGCCCGAGGCCGAGGAGTGGGCCTGGGAAATCCAGGAGGGCGACCTAATGGGCTTCCCGCGGGAGACCCGAGCAGAAGCGCGAAGGAGGAGTCAATGATGCAGCGATCAAATCTTCCAGCTATCACGGGAACAACGTCAGCGGGAGCAACGCAGCGAGCGCCTCGAAGTCAGGACCAAGGCTGCAAAGACTCGGGCGCGACAGGAGGAGGCCACCCGTCCCAGTCCCCGGTATGAAGGCCAGCTTGTGCGTTTTCACCATGAGGCGGGGTGGGGGTTTATCCAGAGTCCCATGCTCCAGGACGATGTGTTCGTCAGCAGGCGGGACGTCGAGCCGCGCCTTAAGAAGGGACATCCCGGCCGGAACCTCTTCCCGGGCGATACTGTGACTTTCACTCGCCACCAGGGGGAGCGTGCTTGGTATGCCCTGGACGTCCGCAAAGTGTCTGGGAGTGACGCCATCCCGCCCTCAGCCTCAGGTGACCGGCTAGCCTCTGTCGGGAGGAATGAGCCTTTCCCTCCACGTGATCCCCAAGTCTAGATCAGCCCCCGGCTGCTGTTGTTGTCATTTCAGATTCAAACAATTGCTGCTATTTTTTGTGTTTTTCCTTTATTTAGAGACTTTGGTCCCTGTGGACTATGGCAGGCGGCGGACTGCATTGTAAATAGTTATGTATCTATTTAGGTGCTCCCTATTGGTTTTATACAAAATCGTGTCTTCTTTCTACCTCAGACCCCAGAAGCAAAACCTGTCTGGAGTGGCTTGTGTGGGGGTCCAGCTCCAGATCTTCATGCCCTGCAGCCACCCCAGGGCCCACGTAGAGGGTTTAGGGCAGGTCCCTCTTGCTACTGAACTGACCGTCGTCACCTTTAACCAGTCCGCTGCCTTGATCAAAAAGTCTCTTGTCTTAATTTATAATTTTGCACTTTTATATCTTTGTACTTTTATCATTTTATACTTTGCACTTTTGTACTCTTATAACTGTTATGCAACGTTACAAGAAATGTGCCTCCCATAAAGGGATGAAAGTTCTATTTGTTTATATAAAAAGAATTTTCCTGGGTGTTACTTCCTTTGCAGCCCGCGGACGTGCTGTGTTTTACCAGGGGGGAATTTGGTGCCCCTGAGGGTTCGACCGCCACAGGAATGCTGCACTTCTTTAATGGAGTGTGGAGTTCCTCCTCAGAGGTAAGGCCGGTGTGATGGTAGTGACCTAACCTTTGCATCCAACACCACATTTCCACCAGAGGGAGCTAGTATGCACTAGGTGCTGCTCCCCTGGTTACAGGGATACTGGGGAACACAAAGTGGTAGGAACCAGTTAGTGGGTGTGGGTGGAGGAACAGTTAGTCAGTGACACTTCTAATTTCATACTTAATAGAATGCCATCTTTGATCTTGGTCTTTTGGTCCTTCTGTCTGGTCGGCCTAGTGCAGAGTCCAGTCCTTCAGACCTGTGTGGTCTCTGGCAGTCTCTCTGTCAAGTGGTCCTAGTGGTCGTACTGTGCTGTCAAAATAGTGTGTGTAATGTGACTTCCCTCCGGGAGCGCAGATCCTGTGTGGGCCTGCACATGCAAGGGACAGAGCCCTCGTACCCCGATCTATGGGACGAGAGGAAGGTTGCAGACAAGGAATATCTCAACCCGGCCAAGGACCAGAATCAAGAAGGCCCGGGAGCTTTAGAGTGTGGCTCCCTAGCAAATGGGTCCCGGGGAGGATGCAAACGGAGCGGAGCACGCCACCTGTCCTCGCCTACCTGATCTATTCAGAGGGATTCCGGCTGCGAGAGGGGTACCGGCCCCCGACACCCGACCTCGCACTCTATGTCCAGGATGGGAAAGCCTGGTTAGGCCCTGAGGATCCCGCCGGGCTTCGGATGGAGAGGAATTGCCACCCGAGCCCTACACCTGAGAGGAGCTCAGAGGGAGACCCGGCCTATCTACACACGCACAGACGGGAAAGGGTAAAGTCTGTAGTGCAGGAACACTCTGGTGTAGGGATGCTACCTCACACTGGACTTCCTTGGAGGTAGTCGGACCCCCGTCCCTGGTGGCCGCAGGACACCGCGAGGAGCAGGGAGAAGCCTTGCGCTGCTTGAGAGAACTGTGAGTAAAGCCTTGGAAGTTCATCCCTATGGCCTCCGGACTGTTCATTACGCGCCATACCATGCGACGCGGTGCCCATACTCCCCGCACTACTAACCCCCCTCTATCCTGTCTTGCCTGCCCTGAGGCCGCGCTCCGCCTGTGGGAAGCAGTGAGAACTTTAGCCGCCATGACACCGGGCCTCAGCGGACTGTAGCGGCGCTGGTGGCCCCATCACCAGACACCACAGGTGGCATAGTCGACAATTACCACTCAACCCGGAAAGCCTTAACATTATTTTTAATGTGACGGCCCTGGGCACGGAACGGGTCCAGGCCACGGCTGCATCCCCCTCAACATCTGACCCGGCTCCGAGTATCCCCCATCTTCCCAGGGCAGGGCTTGCGAGCGTCACAGAGGTCCATGGCAATCCTCTCAAAGGGAACCTCTATCACAGGTAGTGGGACTAAGGGGCTAAGGAAGTGGGAGGAGGGAGCGGTTATTTGGCAGGTGGGGCAGGACCAGCAATAGTTTTGAACTTCTCTGTAACACCCTGGCCAATAAAACTTTCTCAGTATCCTCTCCTGAGTTTTCTCGACCCCTAAGTGTCCCCCCAGAACATGTGAATGGGCCATATCTAGTACCCTCCGTTGTATGGCCCCAGCTCTAACAGCTGTTCCACTCTCTCACCGCCCCTTAGTTTGGCCACCCGATATAGCAACTCCCTCATACTCTCAGACCCCTGGTCGAGACACTGCCTTCTTATCTTAAAGATATCTCTGATTTTCTCAAAAAAGATGGATGGACTAATTGTGGACATCAATACGGTGATTGTTGTTTGTGACGTAGAATCTCTATACACATCCATCAATCACAGCGATGGATTGCGAGTGGCCAGATATTTTTTAGAAATGTCCAAGCATGATGTTCCATTCATCAATTTTGTTCTTGATCTCTTGGCGTTTGCCTTGACACATAACTTTTTTCTCTTTGGTGGATCTTTCTACCTACAGCTCCGGGGTACAGCAATGGGGGCAGCTTGTGCGCCCTCTTATGCTAACATGTTCCTGGGGCTCTGGGAGAAGGACATTTTTTCATCTGATTCCCTTCCTCATTTGGAAAAGATTTCGTCATGGCATCGTTTCATAGATGATGTTTTGTTTCTATGGCAGGGCACGGATGAGGAACTTTCAGTCTTCATGCAATCCTTGAATAATAATGCCCTAAACATCAAATTAACTTACAAGATGGGACGCAAGAATATCGATTTTTTGGATGTACGATTGGAGATTGACACCTCGGGCATCATCCAAACAGATGTTTTCAGAAAAGAAACGGCTGCTAATTCTTTATTGCGCGCAGACTCTTCACATCCGAGGAAACTCATCGACAGCATACCGATAGGTCAATTCTTACGCATGCGCAGGATTTGCTCTAATGACTATGATTTTGAGAAACAATCACAGGACCTTATCGAACGCTTTCGGGAACGTGGTTACTCCAATAAATCTATACAACGAGGTTACCGTCGTGCAAAGTTCACAAAAAGAAATACACTTCTGTATAACACCAAGCCAAGAAAGGATAATGACATTGTTAGATTTATATCTACATTTAATTCTGGAAATAAGGATGTGTGGGTGAGTCTTAAAAAATATTGGAACATACTTACCTTGGATCCCATTCTTGTCAATTATGTTACAAAATGTCCAGCAATTACCTACCGTCGTTCACATAATTTAAAGGATTTACTAGTACAAAGCTATATCAAAAGAGATGATCAAAAAACAATCTTCAATACTGGAGAGCCCAAATGGGGTTGTAAACCTTGTGGATCCTGCGTCGCCTGTCCAAACATTGCTAAAATGGAATCTTTCACAGACTCATCTATGACAAAGAACTACAAAATTACTCATGTTATTTCCTGTAAAGCTATTGGCATCATCTACCTAGCCAACTGTCCCTGTAACAAATACTATGTGGGTCTAACTACACGTGAACTCAGAAGACGTGTTAGAGAACATGTGTTAGACATTGAGGCGGCTAAAGGAAGTTCTGATTCATCGGAATTAAAGACGTTACCACGCCACTTTAAATACTACCACAATTGTGACAGTTCAAAGTTATTAGTCAGGGGCATCGATCGAGTTTATTTAGATCAGAGGGGTGGAATCTGGAAGAAAATTCTTGCACAGAAGGAAGTAAAATGGATTACTCTCTTGGATACCCTCACTCCGAGGGGTCTAAATGAAACGGTGAGTTTTGTACCTTTTCTCTAAGCCTTTGGTCTCTATTATATGGTCTTTGTTTTCATTTGTTTTTATCCATTTGTTTTACTTTTTTGCTTGATTAGGTTTTAATTTTTGTTTATTTTGTAGTTCTTTTGCCAACGAGACATTTTTTATTCCTTTGGCCGGAATTCATTCATCTGGACGGATGGTCATCTCTCTTTCACAGAATACACACCATTTGCACTTTCCCCTCCTTTGGGCCTAATTTCAACAACAGTTTCTCTTTTATTGAAATAAAGTCATTGTATATAATCTTCATTCACTATTTTTTATTATTACTATGTATCATACATGATTTAATAATTCTCACATTCATTCCATTTTATTCTCATTTTCTTTTTTTCACCATGTTTGTATCTGGTCTC
The DNA here is from genome assembly GCF_046119375.1 of Phyllobates terribilis. Taxonomy (NCBI): domain Eukaryota; kingdom Metazoa; phylum Chordata; class Amphibia; order Anura; family Dendrobatidae; genus Phyllobates; species Phyllobates terribilis. The sequence goes on along the minus strand of NW_027362769.1, from coordinate 207,817,325 downwards.
TTTATGTTTTTTACTGGATAATTGTCACTCTTGGTATATATATGTTATTTTCTGTTCATGAGATTACTGTGGACCTAGTTCCGATTGTTTTCCATTGGGATATGTGTCACCCTGGCCTGGATGCCACAAAATGTATTAAAGCTGTGTCTGAGAGCAAGGGGGAGGTTCTCTGGTCAGGGGAACATTAGCATGCAATGCCTCCTGTCTCAGGCCAGTAGGGGGAGCTGGCTGCCCCTATAAAAGCTGGTGCTGGGGGCAGGGTTAGGGAGAACTGGATGGCCTGTCTCAGCACTGAGACGTGTCCCAGAGTGGAGCAGGGACAGAAAGTTGCACTGCACCTAAGAGGAAGTGTGGCAGGAGGAGAGCCACAAGCCAGAGACTAGAGGCGAAGCAAGCCTGTCTTGGCAGATAAGAGACTGACTTTACCAGATTTTGGTGTCTGAGGCTGGGAGGATTCTACATCCTCCAGCAGAGAACCAGTCCGCAAGGGACTGTATATCCCTTGGCCTAAGAAGCCTGGAGGCCCTGCCACAACTGAAGGGACCAGTAAAGCCGTACAAGGCTGGGAGCAGAAAGGAACCCACGTCGCAGGCCATACAGGCGAGAATACACGGAAAGCTTGGAAACGTGGGCTGTTACCCTATAACGAGGAGATAGCCAGAAGGAGCGCAGAAAGCACGGTAGGCCTACACCCTCACCCTGACCAGGGCCAATTTCCCCGTTGCTCTCAGACATCCAGGTCCCCTCCTAGCCGGGACTGTCTATGGGTCAGTTTACCTGTTTCAGTAAAGACCCTGGACTGCAACCTATTGTCTGTGTTCTCTTTTCTCCTCCAGCACTATCAGCACCGGGACTCTCACTACCATCACTCCCACCATAGACTACACTGCCCTGGGGCCGCATTCTTCCCGTGGGGAGTCACACCATCCCAGCTGCATATATCATCAGCCCCAGCGGTCTGCCCTGCAGCGGCGGTTCCTAATGACTAGTGTTGAGCCACCCCCGTAGTGTTCGGGTTCGGTTCGGTTCGTCGAACACCGGGATGTTCGAGGAACTGTTCGTCGAACTGTTCATCGAACACCTTAGAACACCGTCGAACACCGTTAAAACCAATGGCAGGCAAACAAAAACACATAGAAACACATAGAAGACACCTTCAAAGGTGTCCAAAAGCTGACAAACTGCTCAGAAGACGCTTTCTTTAAAAAAGCCGGCCGGCAATTCAGCAGCGGCATACACCGGTACCCGACAATTTAGACAAGAAGGAATAGAGCCTCACACATAGATTAGATAGATAGAAACATGTCAGTCACATATATATGAAGTACAGTTACAGTGTTGCTTACTGTACTTGTCATTTAGTGTAAAGGATTTATTAAAAAATATAATAGTGTTTTCATGCACTGTCTCTTTAAAAAAGCCGGCCGGCAATTCAGCATCTGTACCCGACAATTTATAACAGACAGAATAGAGCTTCACACATAGATTAGATAGATAGAAACATGTCAGTCACATATATATGAAGTACAGTGACAATGTTGCTTACTGTACTTGTCATTTAGTGTAAAGGATTTATTAAAAAAAATAATAGTGTTTTCATGCACCGTCTCTTTAAAAAAGCCGGCCAGCAATTCAGCATCTGTACCCGACAATTTATAACAGACAGAATAGAGCTTCACACATAGATTAGATAGATAGAAACATGTCAGTCACATATATATGAAGTACAGTGACAGTGTTGGTTACTGTACTTGTCATTTAGTATTAAAATAAAGGATTTATTATTAAAAAAAATTGGTGTGGGGTTCCCCTTAATTTTAGTCTCTAGCGGAGGTTAAGCAGACAGCTGGGGCAAATGTTTGAAGCCTGGGAAGGGGGTAATACCCACGGAGCTTCCCAGGCTACTAATATGAGCCCCCAGCTGAATACATAGCCTTTACTAGCTATTAAAATGGGGGACCCCCCCAAAAAAATGACGTGGGGTCCCCCCTAATTTAATAGCTAGCAAAGGCTAGGCAGACAGCTGGGGGCTGATATTAATAGCCCAGGAAGGGTGCCATGAATATTGGCCCCCTCCCAGGCTAGAAACACCAGCCATCAGCCGCCCCAGAAATGGCGCATTCATAGGATGCGCCAATTCTGGCACTTAGCCTCGCTCTTCCACGCTGCCCTGTAGCGGTGGCAGGGGGTAATAGGGCTGGGGTTGATGTCAGCTTATAATGCCAGCTGACATCAAGCCCAGGTTAGTAATGGAGAGGAGTCTATAAGACACCCCATTACTAACCCCATAGTCAAAGTTAAAAGAAAACACAAACACCCAGAATAAAGTCCTTTAATTGAAATAAAGACACAATCCTTTATTGTTCTAAATTAAACCATACTTACCATCACGCCCATTCCAGCTGAAGCCAACGATCTCCTGCAATAAAAGAAAAATAATAAAGCAACATCATCCTTACCTTTCCATGGTTCCCACGACAGCTTCAACTCTGCTACATCGAGATGACAGGCTGGACCGCAGCAGAACGCTGCCATCCAGCCTGTCATCCCGCAGACACTGAGAAGTGCAGGCTTGCTTGCGCTCTGCAGTGTCTGGCTGTGACGGCATAAAGATGAGACGAGTTCATGTCCAATGAACTCGGCGCACCTCATGCACGTCACTGACAGCGTGGGAAAATTCTCACGCTGAAGCGCTGAGTGCAGGAGAATTCTCCCACGCTGTCAGTGACTTGCATAAGGTGAGCTCATGTCCAATGAACTCAGCTCACCTCCTGCACGTCACTGAAAGCGTGGGAGAATTCTCCTGCACTCAGCGCTTCAGCGTGAGAATTCTCCCACGCTGAAGCGCTGAGTGCAGGAGAATTTTCCCACGCTGTCAGTGACGTGCATAAGGTGAGCTCATGTCCAATGAACTCAGCTCACCTCCTGCACGTCACTGACAGCGTGGGAGAATTCTCCTGCACTCAGCGCTTCAGTGTGAGAATTCTCCCACGCTGAAGCGCTGAGTGCAGGAGAATTTTCCCACGCTGTCAGTGACGTGCATGAGGTGAGCCGAGTTCATTGGACATTAACTCGGCTCATCTGGATGCCCTCACAGAGAGACACTGTGGAGCGCAAGCAAGCCTGCGCTTCTCAGTGTCTGCGGGATGACAGGCTGGATGGCAGCATTCTGCTGCGGTCCAGCCTGTCATCTCGATGTAGCAGAGCTGAAGCTGTCATGGGAACCATGGAAAGGTAAGGATGATGTTGCTTTATTATTTTTCTTTTATTTCAGGAGATCGTTGGCTTCAGCTGGAATGGGCGTGACGGTAAGTATGGTTTAATTTAGAACAATAAAGAATTGTGTGTTTATTTCAATTAAAGGACTTTTTTCTGGGTGTTGTGTTTTTTTTAAATACTTTACTAGAAATTCATGGTGGTCATGTCTAATATTGGCGTGACCCAATGAATTTTGGGCTTAGGGCCAGCTGATAATGCCAAGCTGGCCCTAACCCCTTTATTACCCAGTGAGCCACCGCATCAGGGCCCTGGATGAGTTGGGTACAGCGCCAGAAGATGGCGCTTCTATGAACGCGCCATTTTCCGGGGTGGCTGCGGACTGCAATTTGCAGCGGGGGTGGCCCAGAAAGCTTGGGCCTCCCTGCGCTGCGGATTCCAGCCCCCAGCTGCATAGTTGTACCTGGCTGGACACAAAAACAGGGCGAAGCCCCACGTCAATTTTCTTTAAATTATTTCATGAAATAATTAAGAAAAAAAGGGCTTCCCTATATTGTTGTGTCCGGCCAGGTACAAATAGGCAGCTGGTGGTTGGGGGCAGCCCGTTCCTGCCTGCTGCACCTGACTGGACACACATATAGTGCGAAGCCCCACGTCAATTTTTTTTTAATTATTTCATGAATTTCCTGAAATAATTTAAAAAAATTGAAGTGGGGCTTCGCACTATATTTGTGTCCAGCCAGGTACAGCAGGCAGGAATGGGCTGCCCCCAACCACCAGCTGCCTATTTGTACCTGGCCGGACACAACAATATAGGGAAGGCCTTTTTTTCTTAATTATTTCATGAATTTCATGAAATAATTAAAAAAAATTGAAGTGGGCTTCGCACTATATTGTGTCCAGCCAGGTACAGCAGGCAGGAACGGGCTGCCCCCAACCACCAGCTGACTATTTGTACCTGGCCGGACACAACAATATAGGGAAGGCCTTTTTTTCTTAATTATTTCATGAATTTCATGAAATAATTAAAAAAAAAATACGTGGGGCTTCGCCCTATTTTTGTGTCCAGCCAGGTACAACTAGGCAGCTGGGGGCTGGAATCTGCAGCGCAGGGAGGCCCAAGCTTTCTGGGCCCCCCCCCGCTGCAAATTGCAGTCCGCAGCCACCCCGGAAAATGGCGCATTCATAGAAGCGCCATCTTCTGGCGCTGTACCCAACTCATCCAGAGCCCTGGTGCGGTGGCTCACTGGGTAATAAAGGGGTTAGGGCCAGCTTGGTAGTATCAGCTGGCCCCAAGCCCAAAATTCATGGGGTCACGCCAGTATTAGACATGACCGCCATGAATTTCTAGTAAAGTATTTAAAAAAAACACAACACCCAGAATAAAGTCCTTTAATTGAAATAAACACACAATTCTTTATTGTTCTAAATTAAACTATACTTACCATCACACCCATTCCAGCTGAAGCCAACGATCTCCTGCAATAAAAGAAAAATAATAAACCAACCTCATCCTTACCTTTCCATGGTTCCCACGACAGCTTCAGCTCTGCTACATCGAGATGACAGGCTGGACCGCAGCAGAACGCTGCCATCCAGCCTGTCATGCCGCAGACACTGAGAAGCGCAGGCATGCTTGCGCTCCTCAGTGTCTCTCTGTGACGGCATAAAGATGAGCCGAGGTCATGTCCAATGAACTCGGCTCACCTCATGCACGTCACTGACAGCGTGGGAAAATTCTCACGCTGAAGTGCTGAGTGCAGGAGAATTCTCCCACGCTGTCAGTGACGTGCATGAGGTGAGCCGAGTTCATTGGACATGACCTCGGCTCATCTTTATGCCGTCACAGAGAGACAATGTGGAGCGCAAGCAAGCCTGCTCTTCTTAGTGTCTGTGGGATGACAGGCTGGATGGCGGCGTTCTGCTGCGGTCCAGCCTGTCATCTCGATGTAGCAGAGCTGAAGCTGTCGTGGGAACCATGGAAAGGTAAGGATGAGGTTGCTTTATTATTTTATTTTTATTACAGGAGATCGTTGGCTTCAGCTGGAATGGGCGTGACGGTAAGTATGGTTTAATTTAGAACAATAAAGAATTGTGTCTTTATTTCAATTAAAGGACTTTATTCTGGGTGTTTGTGTTTTTTTTAACTTTGACTATGGTGTTAGTAATGGGGGTGTCTTATAGACGCCTCTCCATTACTAACCTGGGCTTGATGTCAGCTGGCATTATAAGCTGACATCAACCCCAGCCCTATTACCCCCTGCCACCGCACCAGGGCAGCGTGGAAGAGCGAGGCTAAGTGCCAGAATTGGCGCATCCTATGAATGCGCCATTTCTGGGGCGGCTGACGGCTGGTGTTTCTAGCCTGGGAGGGGGCCAATATTCATGGCTCCCTTCCTGGGCTATTAATATCAGCCCCCAGCTGTCTGCCTAGCCTTTGCTAGCTATTAAATTAGGGGGGACCCCACGTCATTTTTTTGGGGGGGTCCCCCATTTTAATAGCTAGTAAAGGCTATGTATTCAGCTGGGGGCTGATATTAGTAGCCTGGGAAGCTCCGTGGGTATTACCCCCTTCCCAGGCTTCAAACATCTGCCCCAGCTGTCTGCTTAACCTCCGCTAGAGCCTAAAATTAAGGGGAACCCCACGCCAATTTTTTTAATAATAAATCCTTTACTTTAATACTAAATGACAAGTACAGTAACCAACACTATCACTGTACTTCATATATATGTGACTGACATGTTTCTATCTATCTAATCTATGTGTGAAGCTCTATTCTGTCTGTTATAAATTGTCGGGTACCGCTGCTGAATTGCCGGCCGGCTTTCTTAAAGAGACGGTGCATGAAAACACTATTATTTTTTTTAATAAATCCTTTACACTAAATGACAAGTACAGTAAGCAACACTGTCACTGTACTTCATATATATGTGACTGACATGTTTCTATCTATCTAATCTATGTGTGATTCTCTATTCCTTCTATTCTAAATTGTCGGGTACAGATGCTGAATTGCCGCCGGCTTTTTTAAAGAGACGGTGCATGAAAACACTATTATTTTTTTTGATAAATCCTTTACGCTAAATGACAAGTACAGTAAGCAGCACTTTCGCTGTACTTCGTATATATGTGGCTGACATGTTTATATCTATCTAATCTATGTGTGAAGCTCTATTCTTTCGGTTCTAAATTGTCGGGTACCGGTGTATGCCGCTGCTGAATTTGCCGGCTTTTCATGTTTCACTGTTGGCACTGTTCCCATCGATTTGGGCAATCACTGTAATGCCACAACCACCATGGCTGTGGCATTACAGTGAGTGGCAGACAATCCCTGCATGATTGGTGCTCTAAATAGCGCCAGACATGCAGGACACGCTTTTGGTGCACGAACAGTTATCGAACATAACCTCGAACAGCCGAATTTTTTGCAAATCGTTCGGGTTCGTCGAACAACTCGAACACCGCCCAAAACAGCTCGAATTTGAGATTGGCGAACAGTTCTAGTCGAACACCGCTCATCTCTACTAATGACCGCAAATCCACGGGTGGCGTAGTCGGACAAAACCAACAGCACAAAACGGACTACCACTGGCCTGACCACCCTGAGCCACGGAACCGGGTTGCCACTACTACTCCCACCGTTTCCCTAATTGCCCGGATCCGAGTGCCCCACGGCCCAGGGGGCGAGTCAGCTTTGGCGTAGTCGGCAGGATCTCGTGCCCGCAACCACCGGGTACTGCATGCCTGAAAAGACTTTTGTAACTTACCTGTGGCAAAGTTTCCCGCCGTCCGGAGCCGATTCCCGCCATCAGACGCCATCTTGGACCGTTTCCCGCCGTCTTCTGCCGTCTTCCCGCCATCCGCAGCTGCTTCCCGCCATCGGACGCCATCTTCAGGACGCCGCACGGGAAGAAGAGGGGCGTGGACGTCAAAACCGCGCGAGATCCGAAGCTCCGCCCCACGCACCGACGCTGCGCAAGGTCCTGGAAGGGAGAGAGAGCGACGCTGACGTCATCAGGACGCGACGCCAGGTCCTCGTCCAGAGCAGCAGCAGCGGAGCCGCGGCCTACAGAAGAGGATCGTCGAAAGGTAGGCCGCGCTTAACTAGGGGGGAGGAAGATGTCGGATACAGAGGCGCCCACTACCACCAACGCAGCTGCAGCAAAGGTGATGCCATTTTCCCTGCCTTACATCCCTGGAGCGGCCTGGCTGCCCAAATACTCAGGGGAGCCCCAAGCCCTAACTGACTTCAAGGAAAGGCTGTACAGTTTGTTCCAAGTCTACCCCCTGACAGAGGAACAGAAGGTCAGCATATTAACAGGGCAGTTAACTGGCGCAGCCCAGCGGGAGGTAAAATCATGGCCCACTGAGGAGAAAAGGACTGTGAAGGGTATTCTGGCCCGGCTGCGGGGTACTTTTGACACACGTACCTCCGCTGAGATTAAAATGAGGTTCTATGGATGTAAGCAGCGGGCACAGGACAGCATCAGAGACTATGCCCTAAATCTGCTGGAAGCCTTGAGGGCTATTCAACAAACTGACCCTGGCAGTGTGCAGGAAACGGATAAGCTGCTAACAGAACAATTCATAGAAGGTCTGCTGTCTAGCACCCACAGGGCCCAACTGCGCCTCATGTTCTTTCAGAACCCCGACCTGACCTTTGCCCAATTTAAGGACAGGGCCATAAGGGTGCTCCGTGAATCTGCAACCAGTGGCGCTATAAACCCCCGGCGCCCTGCTCTCACCTACCACCAGGAGGCGGCGCCCTCCTCTATGGACTCCGTGGAGGCTGATGCACAGGCCCTGAACCAATCCCCGTCGAAAGACCTGCACCACCAAGTCCAGGAGCTGACCAGGAGCATCGCGGCGTTGACCAGGACCATCCAGGCGTTGCAAGTGGACCCGTCAAGACCCATCGAGCTGGCTTCAAGTCCGGAGGATGTCCCGTGGCGTCGACAGAGGAGGATCCCGTCGTTCCGAGGGAGGCCCACAGACCGCTACACAGAGGATGGACAGCCCCTTTGCCGTCGATGCAACCAGCCCGGACACATTTCCAGGTACTGTAATTTAAACGGGTCCAACCTGGGGCAGAGGGCCAACCCCCAGGCATAAGATCACCAGGCCCTTACAATTGGCGTAATAAGTACGTTGGGGGGCGCCCGGTTTTACCCGTGGTGCTGGACGGTATCCCCATGAGCGCCTTGCTGGATACTGGGTCACAAGTAACCACTATCCCTTATGTACTTTTTAAGCAGTATTGGACAGATGCTGATATCACACGGTATCCAGACAGTAACTTGAGCATCATCGCCAGTAATGGCTTACCCGTGCCGCAGATGGGGTTCAAGGAGATGACCATTAAAATTGGTAAAGTTGAACTGCCGGCACAGGGAGTGATTATTGTGGACATTGACCGTCGTGAAAGTCACCCTAAAATAACTGTGGGTACTAATGGAATTGAAAATTGTCTTTCAGAGGTAATTGTAATTCTACAACAGGTGGCGGTGAATGCTAGTTCCAGCCAACAGAGAGTCCTCAACAAGGAGATAAAAGCCCTGATGAGACGGCAGCAGGTAGAACTGTCTGGTGGTGAGATCGGTAGCGTAAGACTGAGTGACCCATTCCCCATTTCCATGCCTCCCAAAAGTGAAATGATGATCTGGTGTCGGACTGCAATCGGGTTGAGAGGTAGAGACTACCAAGCCATGGTAGAACCCGTGTACTCAGACAGCAGGCCCACCATTTTGACAGCCCGGGGGGTGGTTGATGTCCGTCATGGGAGGGTGCCCGTCCGCATCCTCAACATTGGGGAGAGGGAAGTACACTTACCCAGGTACGCTACACTCGCCAAACTGTTTGTTGTCGAACACAAAGCTATCAGGGCCGTGGAACCCTTGCCTCCATCTCCTCAGGCGGAGGGTAATGGCTCCCAGAAACAAAAGGAGGACTGGTGCCAGAAACTCCATGTGGGTGCTGACTCCACTCCCCTGCATCAAAAACAAGGAGTCTACCGGGTGGCACAGGAGTACGAGAGAGTCTTTAGTAAGCACCCGCTAGACTTCGGCAGGGTAAAAGGGATAGAACACCACATCCCCACAGGGAGCCACCCACCGATAAAAGAAAGACACCGACCTGTACCCCCTGCACATTATCAGAACGCAAAGGGCATGCTAAGAGAAATGAAGGAAGCTGGGATCATTAGAGATAGCTGTAGCCCCTGGGCAGCCCCCTTGGTTCTGGTGAAAAAGAAAGACGGCACCATGAGAATGTGCGTGGACTATAGACAAATCAACTGTATCACCCACAAAGACGCATATCCGCTGCCTAGAATAGAGGAGTCTTTAGCCGCACTAAAATCTGCTAACTTCTTTTTTACTTTGGACCTTACTAGCGGGTACTGGCAGGTTCCTGTGGCAGAGGCTGACAAGGAGAAGACCGCCTTCACCACCCCGATGGGACTGAGCGAATTCAACTGTATGCCTTTTGGGCTCTGCAACGCACCAGGGACCTTCCAGCGGCTGATGGAATGCTGTCTAGGGCACCGAAACTTCAAGACGGTCCTCCTTTACCTGGACGACGTGATCGTCTATTCGAAGACCTACGAGGACCACCTAAAGCACCTGGCCGAGGTGTTCGAAGCCCTGGCAGGCTATGGCCTGAAGGTGAAACCATCGAAGTGTCACCTGCTGAAACCAAAGGTCCAGTACCTAGGGCACGTGGTAAGCGCGTAAGGAGTGGCCCCCGACCCTGACAAGGTCACAGCAATCAAGAGCTGGCCAAGCCCCTCGAACATCAAAGAGGTGAGACAGTTTCTCGGGTTGGTAGGCTACTACCGAAGGTTCATCCCCGGGTTCACTAAGATGGCAGCTCCTATGCAGGACCTCCTGATCGGACAGTCTAAGTCCAGAAGTCAAAAGCCACCCTTCAAGTGGGATAAAATAAACCAGAAGAGGAGTCCTTCCGCCAGCTAAAGATGGCCCTCACGGGGGATGAGATCCTGGCCTACCCTGATTATGGCCAGCCTTTCATTCTCCACACAGACGCCAGTAATGTGGGACTGGGAGCGGTACTGTCCCAAAACCAACAGGGCAGAGAGCGGGTGATCGCATACGCCAGTCGGAAGCTGAGGCCCACCGAGAGGAACCCGGAGAATTACAGCTCCTTCAAGCTTGAATTCTTGGCGGTGGTGTGGGCCGTGACGGAACGCTTCAAGCATTACCTGGCCTCCGCAAAGTTCACCGTGTACACGGACAACAACCCGTTGACACACCTGGACAATGCAAGACTGGGTGCCCTGGAACAGCGGTGGATGGCCCGTCTCTCCAACTATGACTTCGTGATCAAGTACCGGGCAGGCAAAACCAATGCCAACGCGGACGCCCTATCAAGGATGCCTCACTTACCTGAAGGTGACGAAGACCCAGAAGAGCTGGAGGAGGTAGAACTCCCCGCGTTTCACCGGTATGGAGCCGCTCAATACTCCCACCACGTGAAGGAGGAGGATCTAACTACCGTGATGATCAATCCCCTACCTCACCACAGCTGGGCCGAGACCCATGATAGTGACCCTGCAATCCGCCTGGTGAAAGATCTGCTGACCCGGGAAGACGCCCGCTTAGATCCAGATGCCCCAGAGGAAGCCAAGCAGCTATGGAAAGAGAAGAGCAAGCTGTTCCTCTACGAAGGCAAGTTGTGCAGAAGGATTGTTAACCACCGGACGCACGAGCTGACCTGGCAAGTCGTGGTCCCAAGGCGGGATGCAGCTATGGTCCTGGGAGCTTACCATGACAGAGTGGGGCACTTCGGTTGGAAGAAACTGGAGTTCCTGCTAAGAGGAAGATTCTTTTGGGTCGGCATGAGAGGAGCTGTAGAAAAATGGTGCAGAGACTGTGGCCCTTGTCACCTAAGGAGGAAGGACCCCACCAGCCAGAAGACACCCTTGAGGCCCATCGTCACCACGCAGCCTCTTGAGCTGGTAGCTCTGGACCACGTCAAATTGGCTCCAAGCCGGTCTGGATACATCTATGCCCTGACAATCGTGGACCACTATTCCCGTTTTCTAGTGGTGGTCCCGGTAAAGGACTTGACAGCCCAAACAGCGGCCAGAGCCTTCCAGCAATATTTCTGCCGTCCACACGGGTATCCGGAACAAGCCCTGACAGACCAGGGTCCAGCGTTCGAGGCTGAAATCTTCCAGGAGTTCTGCAACCTCTATGGCTGTAAGAAGATTCGGACAACGCCTTACCATCCACAAACCAACGGGATGTGTGAGAAGATGAACAATATAGTCATTGATCTCCTGAAGATGTTGCCCCTGGAGGAACGCAGCCTGTGGCCAGAAAAACTGCCGGACCTGATAGACCTATACAACAATATCCCGGTGAATGCTACAAACTGCACCCCGGCTTACCTGATGCGAGCTAGACCAGGTAAGCTGCCCGTAGACCTGGAGATGGGAGTCCTAATACCTGAGGACACCTCCTCGGATGCGGACTGGGATACGGAAAGGCAACTGCAGTACAAGAAGGTACAGGAGAGTGTGGAGAAGAGCCTGGCCCAGGTGAGAGAGAGGCAAGAAAAACTCTTCAACCAACACGCCCCTGCTGGTCCCCTAGAACCTGGTGAGCAAGTCCTGAAGCAGAAGAGAAGGCTACATAAGTTGGACGACCAGTGGGAAAGGGAACCCTACACCGTACTGCAGTCTGACCACGACAACCCAAAGGTGTGCGTAATCACCAAGGACGGAGGAGAAACCACTAGTGTCGTCTCCAGAGACCACCTCAAAAGATGCCCCGAGCAACTCCGTAGTGCAGAAGAGGATCAGAGTGACCTTGAACCCGCAGAGGACAAGGAAGAAATGATCAGCACCGTTCTCGGAGAGTTCCCTCAGTCCTGGACTCGCATAAATGATGCCATAGTGGTACCTGTCCTGCATTTCCTTCAACCGACACAGGAACAACCAACACCAGAGCCGGAAGGTGAAGAGGAGCAAGCGGTTCCAGAGGCAGAAGAGCCTGTACCAGCAGCCCAGGAGAGTCAATCCTCTGCTGACAGTGAGCCTGCCATGCCTGCGGTAAGCCAAAGGACCCGCAGACAGCTGCCTGCCCTACCTGTACATCCAGCTAGTAGCTGTACCCCTAACGCTAGTGGGGAAAGCCAGGTTGGTCCACCACCAGACAGTGGGCTACGTAGGTCAACCAGGAGCACAAAGGGGCAGATACCCGCTCGCTGGAGAATATAGAGCGCGCAAAAATTGTAAATAACCCTGTTACCAAATGTTGAATTGTTTGCCAAGTTACATGCATGTTTGGTAATTCTGTGTTTCAGTTTCTTGCAGCTACCGTAAGGACTCACAGGTTATGGACTTTTTATAACCGGGACCTTGTATGGACTGCGTTCGGAGCCTAACCCAGGAATGAACTAAGACTGTAAAGGACTTGGGGTAGGACAGACCCCCACCTGGTTAAGGCTCCCCGTTGTGCTGGTGATATGGACACCCGGTCACAGGCCACACTGTGACCTTAAGAACTCAATTTGTGCGTCGTCTGTCTATTAATGTTTTATTGTTATGCATATTGTCTTTGTTTATTGTTTAGTCCCGGAGTACTAAATTTCACTAGGGGGGAATGTGTCACCCTGGCCTGGATGCCACAAAAAGTATTAAAGCTGTGTCTGAGAGCAAGGGGGAGGTTCTCTGGTCAGGGGAACATTAGCATGCAATGCCTCCTGTCTCAGGCCAGTAGAGGGAGCTGGCTGCTCCTATAAAAGCTGGTGCTGGGGGCAGGGTTAGGGAGAACTGGATGGCCTGTCTCAGCACTGAGACGTGTCCCAGAGTGGAGCAGGGACAGAAAGTTGCACTGCACCTAAGAGGAAGTGTGGCAGGAGGAGAGCCACAAGCCAGAGACTAGAGGCGAAGCAAGCCTGTCTTGGCAGATAAGAGACTGACTTTACCAGACTTTGGTGTCTGAGGCTGGGAGGATTCTACATCCTCCAGCAGAGAACCAGTCCGCAAGGGACTGTATATCCCTTGGCCTAAGAAGCCTGGAGGCCCTGCCACAACCGAAGGGACCAGTAAAGCCGTACAAGGCTGGGAGCAGAAAGGAACCCACGTCGCAGGCCATACAGGCGAGAATACACGGAAAGCTTGGAAACGTGGGCTGTTACCCTATAACGAGGAGATAGCCAGAAGGAGCGCAGAAAGCACGGTATGCCTACACCCTCACCCTGACCAGGGCCAATTTCCCCGTTGCTCTCAGACATCCAGGTCCCCTCCTAGCCGGTCATGTTTATGGGTCAGTTTACCTGTTTCAGTAAAGACCCTGGACTGCAACCTATTGTCTGTGTGCTCCTTGCTCCTCCAGCACTATCAGCACCGGGACTCTCACTACCATCACTCCCACCATACACTACACTGCCCTGGGGCCGCACTCTTCCCGTGGGGAGTCACACCATCCCAGCTGCATATATCATCAGCCCCAGCGGTCTGCCCTGCAGCGGCGGTTCTTAATGACCGCAAATCCATGGGTGGCGTAGTCGGACAAAACCAACAGCACAAAACGGACTACCACTGGCCTGACCACCCTGAGCCACGGAACCGGGTTGCCACTACTACTCCCACCGTTTCCCTAATTGCCCGGATCCGAGTGCCCCACGGCCCAGGGGGCGAGTCAGATATATTTTTCAACATGCTCCCTGGTGGTACACTACCTGTTTACATTTCCGCTTTCCCTTTTTTGACCGTTCCCGTCATTTCACTTTCAACATGCATCCCACGGTGGAACGCACCCTGACGTCACTTCCGCTCCTGTGCCGCGACCTTTTGGTTGCGTCGCGTGACACGGCAATGGCGCCAGGTCTTGTGGACGGCCCCGCACGACCACCTGTTGCGGGGGACCGTAACCACTTGCTTCAATTCCATTGGCCAATGGATTCTATTTAATGACCCCACACCCATGTTCCTATCATCCCTCGTTAAAGCCAGCATGGCAAAACGCGCGTCGGGATACGCGGGGTTCAGTGCCAACACACTGGTGGTAAGCATACGTATCTCATCTTATTCTTTATCTGCTCCCCTTCTTATCATATGAGGGGTTCACTGCTCTAATTGTGGGTATTTTACCTTAATCTATGAATTGTTTCCTCTTTATTTATTTCTGCATATCTGCACCTTACTTGCATTGTCACTTTTTCTTGTTACCACTAGGGGAAACATCACAATTATCTATTCCACAATTTTGTGACTTATATAAATTCTGAAAAGCTCTTCCTCTTTTTATTCATAGTTCCACTTGTTGAGCCTTTGAATATAATTAATTATTGGTATTTAGATCATGCATTTTGCAGTCTTGTCTGCATTTACCCACCATGTGTAAATAATTTTTAATACATCTTCTTGGGTTTTTCATGTCTCCAGCATTAATTGCCATTTATAGTATATTATACATGTCCCCATGATTTTGTGTACTTATTTATTCATTCATTTATCTTGGCACTTTACCCCATATACAAACACCTCTTGGATCCTGTACTATTCTATATTTGTCTGTCTAATTTTATCTAATAAAGCTTTTTGATTTTCATTATTGTCTGTTGTGCATTCTAGTTGTAGGGGAAATTAACTCCCCCTGCTCTGCAAAGTGGGGGAATCTGGTGTTGGCCTCCGGCTCTTGGACAACCCCATTACATATAGTAACCCGGTCGAGCGCCCCCTTTAAGGTCAGGTCTTGAACTTGAGCAGTCCCAAAGTTCTCTCCGGACATATCTAACTCAGGGAGGTCGGTCTCCTCGGTCACCGTCTCACTCTCGTCACCGACAAGGACGCATAGTGGGAACTCCTCCACCTGAGACTTCGTAGGGGATTCTTCTCCAAGGACCTGGCTTTTCCCCACACTACTTAGTTCACTTCCCTTCCCCCACAAGTCCCAAATTAAGGAACAATCATGGCCCAATATGACGGGGTGTATCAGGTCCTCCACTACCCTGACATCATGGGACTGGGCACCACAGTCTGTCCCCACTGTTACTGTGGCCACGGGATAGTCCTTGGCCTCACCATAGATGCACTGAACGCCCACAGTTTTGGAAGGGATCAACTGGTGGGGAAGGGTAGCTCTGATAAAGGTCACCAGACTCCCAGAGTCCAACAGCCCAAGCACTTTTACTCCATTAATGGACGCTGCACATGCCTGCGGCCCCTCGCCAGGTCGACAGTCCATGCTACAGGATGGATAGGCATAATAGGAGACCCGTCTGCCTAGGCTGCAGTCCATGGGCTCAGGGGATATTTGACACCTGGCGGCTACGTGTCCAGGGTTGTGACACCACCAACAGACTATATATTTACCAACAGTCCTAACGGCACCTTCAGTGGGAGTGGGACGTCCCCCAGTGGTGGCTCTAGACCCCTTCCGTGCTGAACCCGCCCCCTTTTGGGTATCATCCGGTTTCCCAAGGGATCTCTCAACTACTTGGTACCTCTCTACCAGGCCGATGAAGTCATCTGCGTTCTGGGTTCACCCTGGGCAACCCAGGTCTGTACTGGCTTGGGAAGGGAATGCATGAATCTGTCAATCACCACCTGCTCAACCATCTGGGCCGGAGTGGAGGACTCCGGTTGTAGCCACTTCTGAACAAGATGCAGTAGGTCAAACATCTGCTAGCGAAGGGGGTTGTCGCGAGCCCAGTGATGAACTCGTTGGGCTCTCACCGCCATATTTATTCCCAGGCGTGCTAAGATTTCTGTCTTTAGCTTGGGATACTCCTTAGCATCTTGCAGCGCCAAGTCGAAATATGCCTTTTGGGGTTCACCCGATAAACATGGCACCAGAACCTCTGCCCACTGTCCTGGTGGAACTTTCTCCCGATCAGTTACCCTCTCAAAAACAGTCAGAAATGCTTCTACATCATCCCCAAGGGTCATCTTCTGCATGGCCCGCCTTACCGCCTTCCTGACGTGAGAATCCTCAGTCGGCCCTGGGGGTGGGGCGGCCGCCCTGCTCTGGATGGTGTCCACCAGAAGCTGTATCCGCTGGTGCTGCTGCTGCGACTTTTGCTGCAAAAGGATTTGCTGAAGCAACAAGTAGGTAGTCTCCTGGTGCTGCTGCATGCTCTGCTGGGCCTGCTGCATGCTCTGCTGGGCATGCTGCATGGTTTGCTGGCTCTGCAAGTGTGGCTGTTGCATGGTCTGCTGGCTCTGGACCAGGTGCTTAAAGAGCTCTTCCATGCTGCCAGACTTCTCTAGCTGACTGACGGCCTTCACCCAGGACATCCACTGGTCTTTGTGGCAGGTACACGTGTTCCTGGAGTCCTGCACACACTCTACACCAACTGTGGTAAGACGACTCGTTCGGCTCTCCCGGAGGCAGACTCAGGACACACGTTCTCAGATTACCTTTCTGCTGGTTTATTATGGCATAAACTCATGCAGGGTTCCACAGGAAAAATAAAGAAGACCCCCTTTGGTTTAAACGGGAAAACAAAACAAAATATAGCTTCAGTCCATAGGTGAGCGGGTTCCGCCCGCTCTCGGTAGCACAAACTGCACACGCAAAGTCCTTGTGAAAAGCTCTGCAGCTTCCACAACACTGTCTGGAGACTTCACTCCCCAGACCACTCTCCAGAGAGAAAAAAGGGGAGTGAGCTTTTACACATTGCTCAGCCACACCATGAGAGGTGGTAGGGGGAATGGCATCCCGCGGTCTTTGCCATTCCCATAAAACCGCACACCCTTTAACAGAGTAAACCCACCAGCATATAACATCCTGGCAGAAATAAAGTAGGTCTTAGTTCACACAGGAGAGCATCCTGAGTGACACATACCTTCCCTCACATATAAAACCAATGACACTGTCACAATATGTATAAATCCATCTGAACTAACAGTCCTTCTGAGGACTTATCCAGCTGCATATAATCAATGCTAGGCAGGCAGGCAGTGTATGTGGTAGACTGCAGTGTAAGATAGGATGTTCAATGGACCCTCTTGTGCTCTATCTGCTACTGCTGCTGTAGTAATTACAAGCTATTCACACTAGGTGTCTGTGAAGAATAGTATTAGTAAATTACAGGCCTGCTATTTAAAACCGTGGTTCTCTGTCAGACATATCACCTATAAGACTGTTCCAAAATCAAACGTTTCTTCCATTTCCATTCTGTTGCAGTGTGTCGGGCAAGCTATTCACACTAGGTCTCTGTGTAGAATAATATTAGTAAATTACAGGCCTTCTATTTAAAACTGTGGTACTCTGTCATATGTATCACATATAACTGCGTTCCAAAATCAGCCATTTCTCGTAAATGTGGAAAATATTGTCCTTTATTTAAAATGGGCAAGGTGTGTGGCTAGGGACGAGGAAGTGGACGTAATGGTGATGGTGAATGCAGAGGCAGAGGACGTGGCCGTGGGCAAGCTGAAATTGTGCCACAACAAACACCCACATCTTGTATCTCGACTTCCTGTCCTAATTACTAGGGGACCGCAGAACACCACTATTGAACACAGAGCAGCGTCAAAAGGTTGTTGGTTGGATAGCAGGTAATGCTTCCAGTCACTTTGCCACCACCACCCTGTCTTCCACACTGTTAAGTCTCAGTAGCCGTGAGTCTGGACCACATATTCCTCAACCTGATCCTCCTTCCTCCCACCATGCTGAGATAACTGATCCCACACTTGGACACTCAGAAGAGCTGTTTACTTTTCCATTTGTAGATTCGGGCCTCTCGCTTGGCCAGCTTTAAGCGAGTCAAGAGGAGAGCGTGTGTAGCAATGCTCAAATATTGGAGAGCCACAGTCACACAAAGGCGACAGTGGGAAAGTGCAATTACTGTCACAAGAGGTGGATGATGATGATGAGACACAATTGCCAGAAATAGTATTGAGCGAGCATGCTCGACACTGCTCGGTACTCGCCCGAGCATCTCACTACTCGGTATGTCCGGCGAACACCGAGCATTTCCGGGTTACTCGAGTGGGAGCTCGGGTCTCCGCCCTGCACGTTTGGCGCTCTTTACAGAGCCAATGAACATGCAGGTATTGCCAGCCAGTCACTGTAATTCCGCAGCCATGTTGTTTGTTGGCATTACAATGATTGGCTGGCCGCACAGTGACGCGCCCCCTGGGCCGAGTGTACACGCGTGTGGGCTACCCGGAGCCGGGTCTCTGGGGGTTGTAGTCTGCGTGGCGGCGACCCGGTCCCGTGGCTCAGGGTGGTCAAACCAGTGGCAGTCTTTATAGGGTTTTGTGCTTTTAATGTCCGACTACGCCACCCATGGATTGCGGTCAGGGTGCACCGCCGCTGCGAGGCAGTCCGCTGAGGCTGGTGTGGTGTGCGCAGCTAAAGATGGGATAACTCCCCACGGGAAGAGTATGGCCTCAGGGCAGGGAATGTGGATGATGGGAGTGATGGTGCGCGGGCGTCCCAGTACTACTAGGGCTGTATGCGGCGAGAAAGCAGGAACGACTCAGAGTCTTTGCAGTGCAGTTCAGGGTCTTTACTGATGATATTAAGGCAGACCCTCCCGGGAGTACTGGCTAGCATAAGGGGCCTGGTCAGTCTGCAAGCAAGCAGGAGTTCCCCTGGCCAGGTGGAGTTGTAGGCCACCCCGTCTATCTGCACTCTTCCTGGCTACCTTGCTGTAAGCGAGTGGAAGTAGCCCACGTCCCTAAGTATACCATGTGGTGCTCACCCATATGGCTGGTGACTTGGGGCCTTCTGATAGCCTCCGCTCCTCGATGGCGGTGCTGGTCCCTTCCTTGTGACTGAGCCTCCGGGCTTCTATGGCCAGAGGACCTGGAATCCCCTGCCGGCTGGGTTCTGCTGCTGGACTTGAAGATCCTTGCAGCCTCGGACTCCGGTGTCCGGTATTTAGATTCTTCTGCCAGGGTGAGCTCTGCTTAGCTCCAGACCCTGGTCTCAGTTCCTGCTCATACAGAGCTCCTGCTGTTACTTTCCCTGTGTCTGCTTGTTCTGTCTAACCCCGCCCCAGACCCAGTTTATATAGGGCAGATTCCTCCCCTCCCAGGTCTGGGCAGGAGGTGTTGCATGCTTAAGGGCTCCTGACCAGGAAACCTCCCACTTGCTCTCAGACGTAATATTTCTATTACTGTGGTAACCAGACCCCTGGGGCGCCACATTCCCCCCTAGTAAATTTTAGTACTCCGGGACTAAACACATTTTTAAGAAAACACAAGTACAGGGTATAAACAATAACATAACATATGTACAAGAAGTTTTAGTCTTTAGAGGTCACAGCGTGTCCGTAACCGGGTGTCCATGTCACCCAACAAGGTGAAGTCTTGGAACAAAGTAGGCGACCTGTCCAAAGCAAACCCCAAACGTTGGCCCTGGGCGTGGCTGCAAGGCTGAGGCTAGCTACTTTGGGCCACAAGGAGGCCACGCCAGACAGGTTTTTCTCTTCCGCGGCCATCTTCACAAGAGGCACCAAGGTGCAACTATCTACAATGTAGTTCCGGTTACTCAGCGTCCATAACCTGTCAGTCCAAATAAACCTGAAGGGTAACTAGAGAAACATAATTAGTAACCAGGTAACAAAAACATAAACCTTTTTCAACATTGGCAATTTACAAGCAAATTCACATTATATTTTAGATTCTCCAGCGAGCGGGCATCTGTCCTTTAGTGCTCCTGGTGGACCTACGTAACCCACTATCTGGCTCTGCACTACAGGGTGTAGGAGCTGTAACAGGTAGGTCTGGCAGCTTTCTGCATACTCTTTGGCTTACTAGGGGCACGGCAGGCTCACTACCAGCAGAGGGTTGATTCTCCTGGGCTGCTGGTATGGATTCTTCTGCCTCCTGGGTCGGCTGCTCTTCTGACACTACCTGTTCTTCTGTAGGCCCTTGAGGGGCTGGCGGGAGAAAGGTGAGGACGGGTACCACGACTGCGTTGTTGATTTGAGTCCAGGACCGGGGAAAGTCTCTAAGTACGGTACTGATCATTTCTTCCCTTTCTTCTGCGGGTTGAGGGTTCTCTTGATCTTCGTCAGGGCTTTGCAGCTGCTCGGGACACTTTTTCAGGTGGTCTCTGGAAACAATGGCTGTGGTTTCTCCTCCATCCTTACTGATTATGCAGACTTTTGGATTATCATGTCTTGAGGGCAGTACTGTGTACGGGTCCTTCTCCCACTGGTCGTCCAACTTGTGGAGCCGCAACTTTCTCTTCAAGACCTGCTCTCCAGGTACCAGGGGAACAGTGGGAGCATACTGGTTATAAGTCTTCTCTTGCCTTTCTCTTGCTTGAGACAGACTTCGCTCGACGCTCTCCTGTACTTTCCGATACTGCTGCTGCCGTTCTGTATCCCAGTCTGCCTCTGGCGAGGTGTCCTCAGGTGTCAGGACTCCCATATCCAGGTCAATAGGCAGCTTACCAGGTCTAGCTCATGAGGTAAGCCGGGGTACAGTTGGTGGAACCTACGGGGATGTGATTATACAAGTCCACCAGATCAGGCAGTTTTTCAGGCCACAGACTGCGTTCTTCCAGGGGCACCGTTTTTAGCAAGTCTATCACCACCTGGTTCATTTTCTCACATAGTCCGTTAGTCTGAGGGTAATAGGGCATTGTTCTTATCTTCCTGCAGCCATACAGATTGCAGAACTCTTGGAAGACTTCCGCTTCGAAGGCTGGTCCTTGGTCCATCAGCACTTGCTTCAGATACCCATGTGGATGGCAGAAGTGCTGCTGGAAGGCTCTAGCTGCTGTTTGAGCCGTTAAGTCCTTGACAGGGACCACCACAAGGAACCGGGAGTAGTGATCTACGATTGTGAGGGCATAGACGTACCCAGATTTGCTTGGAGCCAGTTTCACATGGCCCAGGGCTACCAGTTCCAGTGGCTGCCTGGTGATGATGGGCTGCAGGGGAGTCTTCTGGCTGGTGCGGTCCTTCCTTCTTAGGTTGCACGGGCCACAGTCTCTGCACCACCTCTCGATGGCTCCTCTCATGCCTACCCAGTAGAACCATCCACGCAACAGGAACTCCAGCTTCTTCCATCTGAAGTATCCTGCTCCGTCGTGGTATGCCTCCAGAACCATAGCCGCATCTCGTCTTGGGACCACTACCTGCCAGGTCAGCTCATGTGTTCTAGAGTTGACCATTCTCCGGCACAGCTTCTCCTTATAAAGAAACAGTCTACTTTTCTCCTTCCACAGTTGCTTGGTCTCCTCCGGAGCGTCTGGGTCAAGACGGGCATCAGCCTGTGTCAGCATTTCCTTCACCAGACGGACAGCGGGATCACTGTCTTGTGTCTCCGCCCAGCTTTAGTGGGGTAAGGGATTGAACGTGGCAGAGCGCCTGTCCCTTACACGATGGGAATACAGGGTAATCCCATGACGGTGGAACGCAGGGAGTTCGACTTCTTCCAGTTCTTCTGGATCTTCCACTACGTCCGGTAAGTTTGGCATTCTGGACAGGGCATCCACGTTGGCATTTGAGCGTCCCGCCCGGTATTTGATGGTGAATTCATAGTTGGACAGGCGGGCCATCCATCTCTGCTCCAGGGCACCAAGTCTTGCAGTGTCCAGGTGTGTCAACGGGTTGTTATCCGTGTACACGGTGAACTTGGAAGAGGCAAGGTAATGCTTGAAACGTTCGGTCACTGCCCACACCACTGCCTGGAACTCTAGCTTGAATGAGCTATAATTCTCAGGGTTTCTCTCTGTGGGCCGTAGTTTTCGGCTGGCGTAAGCGATTACCCGTTCTTTCCCCTGCTGGTTCTGGGACAGTACGGCTCCTAGCCCGATGTTGCTCGCGTCCGTGTGGAGGATAAAGGGCTGGCTGTAGTCAGGGTACGCCAGGATTTCATCCCCCATGAGGGTCATCTTCAGCTGGCGGAAGGGCTCCTATTCCAGCTTTTCCCACCTGAAGGGCGGCTTCTGGTTTTTGGCCTTCCTGGATTGACCTATCAGGAGGTCCTGCATAGGAGCTGCCATTTTGGTGAAACCGGGAATGAATCTTCGGTAGTAGCCTACCAACCCGAGGAACTGCCGCACTTCCTTTATGCTGGAGGGTCTTGGCCAGTCTTTAATCACGGTGATCTTATCGGGGTCAGGAGCCACTCCGTCAGCACTCACCACGTGTCCCAGGTACTGCACCTTTGGTTTCAGCAGGTGACACTTGGAGGGTTTCACCTTTAGGCCGTAGCCTGCCAGGGCGTCAAACACTTCTGCCAGGTGTTTCAGACGGTCCTCGTAGGTTTTAGAATAAACGATGACATCGTCCAGGTATAACAGGACCGTCTCGAAATTCCGGTGTCCCAGACAGCATTCCATCAACCGCTGGAAGGTTCCTGGTGCATTGCAGAGCCCGAACGGCATACAGTTGAATCCGCTGAGACCCATCGGGGTGGTGAATGCAGTCTTCTACTTGTCTGCCTCTGCTACAGGAACCTGCCAGTACCCGCTAGTAAGATCCAAAGTGGAGAAGAAGTTAGCAGATTTTAATGCAGCTAAAGATTCTTCTATTCTAGGTAACGGGTACGTATCTTTGTGTGTGATACGGTTGACCTTTCTGTAGTCCACACACATTCTCATTGTGTTGTCCTTCTTGTTCACTAGAACTAGTGGAGCTGCCCAGGGGCTACAGCTGTCCCTGATTACCCCAGCCTCCTTCATGTCCCGCATCATCCCTTTTGCATGCTGATAGTGTGCAGGGGGTACAGGTCGGTATCTTTCCTTTATGGGTGGATGGTCTCCTGTGGGGATGTGATGTTTTACCCCCTTTACTCGCCCGAAGTCTAGCGGGTGTTTACTAAAGACTCTTTCGTACTCCTGAACCACCCGGTAGACTCCCTGTTTTTGGTGTGAGGGAGTGGAGTCAGTACCCAAATGCAGTTGCTGACACAGTCCTCCATTTGTTTCTTAGAGCCGTTACCTTCCTCTGGTTGAGATGGAGGCAAGGGTTCTACGGCCTTTACAGAATTTTGGTTTATGGTGAACAATTTGGCTAGCGTGGCATACCGGGGCAGGTGTACTTCTCTCTCCCCGATATTTACGATGCGGACAGGTACCCTCCCATGACGTACATCGACCACTCCCCGTGCTGTCAAAATGGTGGGCCTACTGTCTGAGTAGACGGGCTCTACCATTGCTTTGTAGTCTCTACCTCTTAGACCAATAGCTGCCCGGCACCATATCATCATCTCACTTTTCGGGGGCATGGCAATAGGGAACGGGTCACACATTCTCACGCTACCAATCTCACCACCAGATAACTCCACCTGTTGCCGTTTCATCAGTGCCCGGATCTCTTTTTGGAGGACACGCTGCTGGCTGGAACTGGCGTTCTTGGCAACCTGCTGTAAAATGAGAATCACCTCTGCAAGACAATTTTCAATCACGTTAGTTCCCAAGATTATTCTAGGGTGACTCTCATGACGGTAAATGTCCACAATAATCAGTCCTTGTAACGCCAGTTTGACCTTACCGACCTTAATGGTCACCTCCTTGAATCCCACCTGCGGCACGGGCTGACCATTGCTGGCGATGATACTCAGGTCATCATCTGGGTAGAGGGTTATGTCCGAGTCATTCCAGTACCGCTTAAAGAGCACGTACGGGATGGTAGTCACCTGTGACCCAGTGTCTAATAGGGCACTCATAGGAATGCCATCCAGTACCACAGGCAGGACCGGACGTCCCCCTACATATTTATCACGCCAGTTCGATGGGCCTGATGATCTTATGCCTGGGGGTTGGCCCTCTGCCCTAGGTTGTGCCCGTTTAAATGACAGTACCTTGCCATATGTCCGGGTTGATTTCCGCGGCGGCAGATGGGTTGTCCGTCCTCGTTGTATCTGTCGCTGGGTCTTCCTCTGGACGATGGTATCCTCCTCTGTCGGTACCATGGGACGTCCTCCGGACTGGTGGCCAGCTTGATCCTTTCTGGAGGAGAGACCTGTAAAGACTGCACAGTTCGGGTTAGCGCGGCTACGCTTTTAGTTAGCTCTTGGACCTGATGGTGCAGGTCTGTAGCCGGGTTGTTGTCCAAAGCCTCCGCACCAGCTCCTATAGGCTCTGCAGACAAGGGCGCCGCGTCCTGGTGATAGGTAATAGCAGGGCGCCGGTGGGTTACAGCGCTACCGGGTGCCGGTTCTCGGAGCACCCGGATGGCCCTGTCTTTGAACTTGCAAAGTCTAAACCAGGGTTCTGCAAGACCATTGCACGCAACTGGGTTCAGTGGGCGTTGGATAGCAGACCCTCAATGAATTGCTCAGTTAACAGTTCATCAGCATTCCGCACACTGTCAGGGTCTGCCTGTTTAATGGCTCCCAGGGCCTCTTGCAAACTCAAAGCATAGTCTCTTATACTGTCTTGGGCTCGCTGCTTGCACCCATAAAATCTCATTTTGATCTCGGCTGAGGTGCGGGTATCAAAAGTGTTCTTCAGACGGGCCAAGATCTCCTTTACGGTCTCCTTGTTCTGGACTGACCAGAACTTTACTTCACGCTGGGCTGCGCCGGTTAACTGGCCTATCAATATGCTCACTTTCTGGCCCTCCGTCAGGGGGTATACCTTAAATAGGCTGTACAGTCTCTCTTTAAAGTCGCTTAGGGTATGCGACTCCCCTGAGTATTGGGGCAACCAGGCCGCGCCGGGGATGTAAGGCATTGTAAATGGCATCACTGCGGCAGTGGCCGTGCTGGTAGAAGAGGGTCCCTCCGTGTCCGTCATCTTCCTCCCCCCTAGTTAAGTGTGGCCTACCTTCCGACGATACTCTTCTGTAGGCCGCGGCTCCACTGGTGCTGCTCCGGAGGAGGACCTTGCGTAGCGTTCTGGTGACGTCAATGTCACTCTCTCTCCCTTCCAGGACCTTGCGCAACGTCGGTGCGTGGGGCGGAGCTTCGGGTCTCGCGCGCTTTTGGCGTCCACGCCCCTCTTCTTCCCGCGCGGTGTCCCGAAGATGGCGTCCGATGGCGGGAAAATGACTGCGGATGGCGGGAAAACAGCTGCGGATGGCGGGAAACTGCTCCGGATGGCGGGAACCTTCACCACGGCAGGTATGACAGTCTTTTGAAGGCACGCAGTACCCGGTGGTTGCGGGCACGAAATCCTGCCGACTACGCCAAAGTTGATGCGCCCCCTGGGCCGAGTGTACACGCGTGTGGGCTACCCGGAGCGGGGTTTCTGAGGGTTGTAGTCTCCGTGGCGGCGACCCGGTCCCATGGCTCAGGGTGGTCAAACCAGTGGCAGTCTTTATAGGGTTTTGTGGTTTTAAAGTCCGACTACGCCACCCGTGGATTGCGGTCATGGTGCACCGCCGCTGCGAGGCAGTCCACTGAGGCAGTGCAGTTCAGGGTCTTTACTGATGATATTAAGGCAGACCCTTCCGGGAGTACTGGCTAGCATAAGGGGCCTGGTCAGTCTGCGAGCAAGCAGGAGTTCCCCTGGCCAGGTGGAGTTGTAGGCCACCCCGTCTATCTGCACTCTTCCTGGCTACCTTGCTGTAAGCGAGTGGAAGTAGCCCACGTCCCTGAGTATACCGTGTGGTGCTCACCCGTATGGCTGGTGACTTGGGGCCTTCTGATAGCCTCCGCTCCTCGATGGCGGTGCTGGTCCCTTCCTTGTGACTGAGCCTCCGGGCTTCTATGGCCAGAGGACCTGGAATCCCCTGCCGGCTGGGTTCTGCTGCTGGACTTGAAGATCCTTGCAGCCTCGGACTCCGGTGTCCGGTATTTAGATTCTTCTGCCAGGGCGAGCTCTGCTCAGCTCCAGCCCCTGGTCTCAGTTCCTGCTCGTACAGAGCTCCTGCTGTTACTTTCCCTGTGTCTGCTTGTTCTGTCTAACCCCGCCCCAGACCCAGTTTATATAGGGCAGATTCCTCCCCTCCCAGGTCTGGGCAGGAGGTGTTGCATGCTTAAGGGCTCCTGACCAGGAAACCTCCCACTTGCTCTCAGACATAATATTTCTATTACTGTGGTAACCAGACCCCTGAGGTGCCACAACAGCATCACTTCGAGTTTTTAAAACCGGGCGTCACCATCTTGGACACAGTCGCTCCAGATCAGACAGTGTAGGGTCAGTGCTGCAGAGCTAGGGAGAGATTTAAACTGCGAAATAGTTAGTGTAGGGTCTCTAAAGTCTGCAAATCAAACACACAGTCCTTCTCGGGACTAATATCCATCCCAGATATCAGGCAGGCAGGCAGACTGTATAGGAGAGGCAGTGGTTATACCAACAAACACTGCATTACAGTCCTGTGTGCTCCTGCTGGTTGAATTGCTAGACTTATCCCCAGGTCTCAGGGGCCAAGAAAAATCCTTTTTTTTCATCTAAATCCTGTTTTGTTTTGTTTTCCTCAGTCAGACTGTACAAATACCCATCTTATTAACCTTTTGGTATTTTTTCGCCCACAAAAAAAAATTAAGTGTGTCTGTGAGTGTTCAGACACAAATATATCTGTTTAAAAGAGTCTGGTGTAGGCCGGATAACTAGAAATGTATTTTTCCTCTTCCACGGTTCAAATCTGGGTGTTATCAACCTGCTTGCCTTTTTTCCATAAAAAAAACAGTTTGAGTGTGTCGCTGACTGTTCAGACACAAATATCTCTATTTTAACAAGTCTGGTATACACCAGGAAATTATAACTGTGGTTTTGTTGTTCCATGGTTCAAATCTCTGTATTAACCACTTTTTTGTCTTTTTTCCATAAAAAAAAAACATTTTCAGTGTCTCGCTGACTGTTCAGACACCAATATATCTGTTTAAAAGAGTCTGGTGTGGGCCAGAGAAAAAGAACAGTGGTTTTCCTCCTCCACGGTTCAAATCTGGGTGTTATCAACCTGCTTGCCTTTTTTTCATAAAAAAAAGCAGCTTGAGTGTGTCGGTGACTGTTCAGACACCAATATATCTATTTTAACAAATCTGGTATACACCAGGAAATTATAACTGTGGTTTTGCTCTTTCACGGTTCTAATCCACTTTTTATTACCCTTTTGCCATTGATAGTGCGAGTGTAAGCTATTTTACTTCATTTACAATGGGCAAGGTGCGTGGCAAGGGACGTGGAACTTGACGTTCTGGTGATGGTGCGTGCAGAGGACGGGGCCGTGTCCAAGTTGAAAATGTGTCACAACCAATAGCCACATCTTCTCGCTCCCAGTTCTTGACCGAATTACTGGGGAAGCACACAACAACAAGACCACTATTGCGAACTGATCAGTGTGAACAGGTTATTAATTGGATAGCAGACAATACATCCATTCACCTGGGCACCACCACCTCCGTTCTGTCTTCCACACGGTCAAGTGTTAGTAGCCGTGAGTCTCGACTGCATACTCCTCCTCACCCTGATGCTCCTTCCTACCACCATGCCGAGTGTCGTCAGACAGCAACTGATCCCACAGTTGGATACTCTGAAGAGCTGTTCACTGGTCTATTTCCATATTTGGGCCCCTCGCCTGCTCCGCTTGAAGTGGTGGAAGAGGAGATCCCATATAGCGATGGCCAAATATTTGAACAGCCACGACCACAGGAAGGAAATGCTGGCAATTTGTCACAAGACGTGGACGATGACGAGACACAATTGCCACAAAGTGAGGAGGAGGACCGTGGTGCGGAAGTGGAAGAGGAGGAGGTGGTGGATGATCTAGTAACTGACCCAACGTGGCAGGAGGACACGCAGAGCGAGGCCAGCAGCAGGCAGGGCAGGGAGGCGGAGTACCCCAACAGGTAGGAAGAAGCAGTGTGGTGGCCGCAGACAGAAGGTGGGCAACCATTCCCCGTAACACCAACATGAGGGATGAGGTAGGTCTTCCAGAGTCTGGAATTTTTTTAAAGACTCTGCTGATAACTGATAACCCCAAAAAGGCCATTTGTACCACCTGCCAGGCCAGCATCAGCAGGGGTGACAAAACGACCAGCCTGACCACCACCAGCATAATCAAGCACATGTCAGCAAAGCATCCCACTTTGTGGGACGAATCCCAGGGTCCACGACCAGTGTCAACAGGTGTCACCACTGCTTCTTCCGCTGTTGTGGGTGTAAGAGAACCCCCTGTTATGCGTGCAAGGCAATCCCCTGTCCATACTGCTTGCAAAGATGCCTCCTCCTCGCAGTCTTCACTTGTTATGGCAGTTTCTCAAGAAACAGCATCAATGTCCACGTCCATGTCCCACCGCAGCGTTCAGTTGTCCACATTACAGACCTTTGAACAAAAGCGCAAGTTCGCAGCCAATGCCCCACAGGCTACAGTACTAAATTCGCACATTTCACGACTGCTTGCGTTGAAAATGCTGACTTTTAGGCTGGTGGAGACGGAATCCTTTCGCAACTTTATGGCGGTGGCCGTCCATCGGTACTCGGTCCCCAGCCGACACTATTTTGCCCGGTGTGGCAAGCACGTGTCCCAAAATATCTGCCGTGTCCTCAACAACGCAGTTACTGGGAGAGTCCACCTGACAACAGACACGTAGACAAGTGCTTGAGGCCAGGGACGGTACATCTCCCTGACGGCACACTGGGTAAACATAGTGGAAGCCGGGACCCAGTCGGACCTTGGGACGGAACACATCCTCCCCTCACCGAGGATTGAGGGCCCTATGTCAGTCAGAGTTGCTCCCACAGTGTACAGCTCCTGTGCATCATCCTCCTCCTCATGTTCAGCCTCCATCTCAGATATCACCACATCAGTTACAAGCTGGAAGCACTCCAGTACTGCCTCAGCCAAGTGGCAACAGGCTGTGCTGAAACTCATAAGCTTAGGTGATAAACCTCACACTGCTTGTGAGTTGTGGACAGCTGTGAAAGAGCAGGCATATCTGTGGCTGAGACCGCTGAACCTACATCCAGGCATGGTCGTGTGTGACAATGGCCGTAACCTGGTGGCGGCTCTGAGGTGAGGCGAGATCACACACGTACCATGCCTGGCTCATGTGCTTAACCTCATGGTTCAGCGATTTCTTAAATCGTACCCCGAGTTGCCAGATCTGCTCGTCAGAGTATGCCGCCTGTCAGCTCATTTTTGGAAGTTGGCTACAGCTTCCGCCGCCCTTGCTGTGTTGCAGCAGCATTTGTTGGTGTGTGAAGTCCCCACACGTTGGAACTCTACCCTCCAAATGTTGCAAAGGATTTGTGAGCAGAAGAGAGCAGTTGTTGAGTACCAGCTGCAACAAGGCCGTCGATATTCAGGTCAGACTCCACACATAAGACCTCAGGAGTGGACCTCGATGTCTGACATATGTACTATCCTGACAAACTTTGAAGAGTCCGCCAAGATGGTGAGTGGCGATGACGCCATCATTAGCATCAGCATCCCTCTTGCCTGTCTTTTGCAACGCTCTCTGCAGAGAATTAAAGAAGAGGCATTGCAGCCAGAGTATGATGAGATGGATCAAGAAGCCGTAGAGGGCGATTACACACAGCCCAGCGTCATCTCATTCCAACGTGCATTGGGGGACAATAAGGAAGAGGAGGAGAAGGAGAATGAAGAACAGGAGCTGGCATCATACGCTGTAGACGGTAGCACCTGTACAACTGTCATACTGTCGGTTCAGCTTGGGTGGCCTGAGGACAGGGGGGAGGAGGAGGAGGAGGGGGAGAGCATGGTCAGTCATCATCTTGGTGAGTCTTGCCCGTTACCAGTCTGGCACTCATGGCTGACTTTATGTTACGCTGCCTTAACCGTGACCCTCGCGTTGTCAAAATGTTGGGTGATATTCATTACTGGTTGGTGACACTATTAGACCCCCGCTACAAGGAGAACTTTCACTCTCTTATTCCTGAGGTGGAGAGGTCTACAAAAATGAGGCAGTACCAGAAGGCCCTTGCTGCAGAACTGTTAAAAAAATTCCCATCTGAACACGCTACCGGCAGAGGTCACAGTTCATTGACCAACCAAGGCGTACAGGAGAGAGAGATGCAACTCCAATCCAGCAGAGGCAGGGGAACACTGTCAACGTTCTGGGACAGTTTTCTGACACCAGCCCCGCTTACAGGCCCTGAGGCGCCGGGTACTCTCACAAGGAGTGGAAAGTTTCAAAAGATGGTGAGGGAGTACCTTGACAACCGTACCAGTGTCCTCCGTGACTCCTCTGTGCCTTTTAATTATTGGGTATCCAAGCTGGACACTTGGAATGATCTCGCTCTGTACGCCTTGGAGGTCCTGGCCTGCCCTGCCGCTAGCGTGTTATCGGAGCGTGTTTTTAGTGCCGCTGGGGGTATAATAACAGAAAAGCGCACTCGCCTGTCAACTGACAATGCTGACAAGCTGACCCTTATCAAAAAGAACAAGGGCTGGATTGGGCCAGACTTCTCATCACCACCAAATGACAGCAGAGTAACATAAAGTCAAATCCACTGTGTTGTTTCGTGAGGTGTATTTCCATGCACTGCTTCACACCCACACATGGATATACGCTTCCACATTTCGGCTGTTTTTTGCTCTTCTCCTTATCCTCAGCCTCCACCACCACTATACCACCAGGGTGACCGTGGTCCGTGTTGCCAGTATTGCAAGTTCCTCTGTCCTAATTTTTGGCAGCTTATTCTTGGAAGGCATAGGCAAAGACTATGGGAGACCCGCTCCCCAATAATGGAAATAATGTTTTTAGTATGCTGTACTGCATGGCTCTTGGAAGGGGCATTAAAATCGTCTTGTTAACTACTCTGACCTCCACGTCTCTTCCAAGGGACATTAAAACCATCTTGTTAAGCTACTGTGACCTCCACTTCTCTTCCCCGGGGAATTGATATTGTATTTTTATTCCACTGTAACCTCCACCACTCTTCCAAGGGGCATTAAAACCGTCTTTTTAAGCTACTGTGACCTCCACGTCTCTTCCAAGGGGAATTAAAACCGTCTTGTTAAGCTATTGCGACCTCTACCACTCTTCCACGGGGCATTGATATTGTCTTTTTATTCCACTGTAACCTCCACCACTCTTCCGAGGGGCATTAAAATCATCTTGTTAAGCTACTGTGACCTCCACGTCTCTTCCAAGGGGCATTAAATCCTTATTGATAAGCTACTGTGACCTCCACGACTCTTCCACGGGGCATTGATATTGTCTTTTTATACCACTGTGACCTCCACCACTCTTCCAAGGGTCATTGATACTGTCTTTTCATTCCACTGCGAACTCCACCACTCTTCCAAGGGGCATTGATATTGTCTTTTTATTCCACTGCGACCTCCACCACTCTTCCATGGGGCATTAAAAGCGTCTTGTTAAGCGACTGTGACCTCCACGTCTCTTCCAGGGTCATTAAAACCATTTTGTTAAGCGACTGCGACCTTCACCACTCTTCCACGGGGCATTGATATTGTCTTCTTATTCCACTGTAACCTCCACCACTCTTCCAAGGGGCATTAAAATTGTTTTATTAAGCTACTGTGACCTCCAAGTATCCTCCAAGGGGCATTAAAACCATCTTGTTAAGCTACTGTGACCTCCACGTCTCTTCCACGGGGCATTGATATTGTCTTTTATTCAACTGCGACCTCCACCACTCTTCCAAGGGGCATTGATATTGTCTTTTTATTCCACTGCGACCTCCACCACTCTTCCAAGGGGCATTAAAACTGTCTTGTTAAGCTACTGTGACCTCCACGTCTCTTCCAAGGGGCATTAAAACCATCTTGTTAAGCTACAGTGAACTCCATGTCTCTTTCACGGGGCATTGAAATTGTCTTTTTATTCCACTGCGACCTCCACCACTCTTCCAAGGGGCATTAAAACCATATTGTTAAGCTACTGTGACCTCCACGTCTCTTCCAAGGGGCATTAAAATCGTCTTGTTTAGCTACTGCGACCTCCACCACTCTTCCACGGGGCATTGATATTGTCTTTTTATTCCACTGTAACCTCCACCACTCTTCCAAGGGGCATTAAAACCATTCTGTTAAGCTACTGTGACCTCCACGTCTCTTCCAAGGGGAATTAAAACCGTCTTGTTAAGCTACTGTGACCTCCACTTCTCTTCCATGGGGCATTAAAACCATCTTGTTAAGCTAGTGCGACCTCCACCACGCTTCCACGGGGCATTGATATTTTCTCTTTATTCCACTGCAACCTCCACCACTCTTCCAAGGGGCATTAAAACCGTCTTTTTAAGCTACTGTGACCTCCACGTCTCTTCCAAGGGGCATTAAAACCGTCTTGTTAAGCTACTGTGACCTCCACGTCCCTTCCACGGGGAATTGATATTGTCTTTTTATTCCACTGCAACCTCCACCACTCTTCCAAGGTTCGTTAAAACCGTCTTGTTAAGCTAGTGCGACCTCCACCACTCTTCCACGGGGCATTGATATTGTCTTTTTATTCCACTGCAACCTCCACCACTCTTCCAAGGGGCATTAAAACCATCTTCTTAAGCTACTGTGACCTCCACGTCTCTTCCAAGGGGCATTAAAACCATCTTGTAAGCTACTGTGACCTCCACGTCTCTTCTACGGGGCATTGATATTGTCTTTTTATTCAACTGCGACCTCCACCACTTTTCCAAGGCTCATTGATATTGTCTTTTTATTCCACTGCGACCTCCACCACTCTTCCAAGGGACATTAAAACAGTTTTGTTAAGCTACTGTGACCTCCATGTCTTTTCCAAGGGGCATAAATACCATTTTGTTAAGCTACTGTTACCTCCACGTCTCTTCTACAGGGCATTGATATTGTCTTTTTATTCCACTACGACCTCCACCACTCTTCCAAGCAGCATTGATATTGTCTTTTTATTCCACTGTATCCTCCACCACTCTTCCAAGCGGCATTAAAACCGTCTTGTTAAGCTACTGTGACCTCCATGTCTCTACCAAGGGGCATTAAAACCGTCTTGTTAAAGCACTCTGACCTCCACGTCTCCTCCAAGGGGCATTAAAACCGTCTTGCTAAACCACTCTGAACTCCACAGCTCTTCCAAGGGGCATTGATATATTGTTTTTAATTAACTCTAACCTCCACGACCCTTCCAACAGACACTGCATTTCCTCCTAATTTTATTCAGCTTTTGCTTTTCAATGCATAGGTGAACACTAAGGGAGACCCACTCCCCAATAATGGGTAGAAGGTTTTTAATACGCTGTAATCCACATCTGTTTCAAGGGGCATTGCAGTTTCTCATAATTTTTGGAAAGCCTTCCATTCACTGCTTAGGCCAACAGTGTACAGGAGACCCAGTTGCTATAAATGGAAAAAACGGTTTAGTTAAGGCCCTCTGACCTCCATGTCACTTCCAAGGGGCCTTGCAGTGCCTCAAAATTTTTGGTAGGCATTGCATTCACTGTGTGCCCTATAACTGTGTAGCCAAACCGCTCCTTTTTGTACAGAAACATATCCTACAAGACATGTGTGGTTGACTGGCCTGATATTGATGTGAATGGTCCCTGTTCCTCATGCTCTTTTTCCTTTGCCACCACCTCATCCATCATTCATCACCTGAAGCTTTGTTTAATCGGGAGACTTAGAACTGGGATAGTAGCTTGAAAACATCCAGCAATCCTCGGAGGAGGTAGGATATGCGCCAAAACGCTGACCACCTCAGGCCTAGCCGCTACTACAGACATGCGCTTGCATTCAAAGGAACAGAAAGCTAAGGAGATGGATGGCCTCATGATCATGAATAATTTACTCGTTGTGTAGGAGGCCGACCACTGCTGCTGTCTACTTTCTGAACTTTGTGTTGAAGCCTGATTGACCCAGGACCCGCAATCCTCTATGTCTGAAGGACGTGTTGCATCCCAGTGTCCAACTTTGTCCTGGCTTCCACAATATTAACCCAGTGTGTAGGCGTGAGTGAGATGGACCATCTCTCGTCACATTCACTTGTCCACGTGTTTGTGGTTAGGCTGTCCTTCCCACTAAATGCACTGGGGAGGGCACAGGTAATGTTTTGGTATGCGCGCTTGTGTATAAGGTGCACCGGGACAAATGTGGGCGGCTGGGGACCGTTTATGGACACCCAGCCACCCCCAGTTGGCTGGGGACGGTGTGTGGGCACCCGGCCGCGGGGCAACTGGGGATCAAGCGTGGACACCCGGCCACCGGTCGGCTGGGGACTGAGTATGGATACCAGGCCGCCGACGCAGCCAAGATGTGGTGGCCAGATTCCGCCTCCACATGCCTAAAAGGCCCAATTCCATGTGCAAGCAAGCAAGCAGTATGGTATTGCAGCCTGGGGGTGAGTGGGTGGCAGGCTGCATACTTGCGCTTGCATTTCAAGGAATGGGGGAGGTACAATTGAACACTGTCCTGGGACAAGCACTTGCACGGGGATAGTTGCAAGTCTGCATCTTCTGATGCAGCAAGGATCACTTCTGATGGGCACACTTTTAGGCAGTGACCTGGGTTTCAGAGATGCTTCCAGGGGTCTTCCCCATGCTGTTCCCATGTCTTTTCAGCACTGTATGCATGTGTCACACAGCATTTAGCCAGATAAGTTTGTAAAATGTTAAAATGACATTTCCCGGTGAATGCATTTGTCAAGGTTGAAAGCAATACAAAAGTGCAAAAACGCATAAAAAATGCTACTTGTGAACATGACCCAAGGTGTGGAGGAGTATTTTTGTTTTTGGTTATTTATTTTACCTTATACACAAGTCTTTACCCTGGAAAGGATGTTCCTTAATATATTTCACAGGAAAGCAGTTTCAGTTTAGTTTTTGAACGTTTCATTGTGAGCCCGTAAAAGTGGCTTAATACCTCTGACCACATTGTTGACAGCAGTGACCTGGGGGTCAGAAATGCTTCCTGGGGCGAACCCCCTGCTGGCCCCATGTCATTTGAGCACTGTCACTATCGTTTTGTGCACTTTTTAGGCTTTCTACAGACTGCCTGGAATGCCGCCGCAAAAATGCTCGGGTCTCTCATAGACTAACATTGGGGTCATAGCTCGGGTCGAGCACCCGAGTATCACGGTGAGCTAGGCCCGAGCTTCGAGCACCCAAGCATTTTAGTGCTCACTCAACACTAGTCAGAAAGTCAGGAGGAGGACCAGGGTGCGGAAGTGGAAGACGAAGTGGTGGATGATATAGTAACTGACCCAACCTGGCAGGGGGACATACAAAGTGAGGACAGCAGCACAATGGAGGAGGAAGGTGTAGCACCACAACAGGCAGGAAGAAGCAGTGTGGTGGCCGCAGACACAAGGCGGGAAAGCGTTCCCCGTAACGCCAACACGATGGAAGTTTCCAGTTCAACTGTTAGGTCTTCCCATGTCTGGTTAATTTTTTAAGACTCTGCAGATAACCCTAAAGAGACCATTTGCACCACCTGTCAGGCTAGCATCAGCAGGTGTAGCAAAATTAGCAGCCTGACCACCACCAGCATGATAAGGCACATGGCAGCAAAAGCACCCGACTAAGTAGGCTGAACCCCAAGGTCCAGCAACAGTGACTGCTGGTGACACCACTGCTTGTTCCGCTGTTATGCGTGCATGCCAATTTCCTGTCCATGGCGCATGCCAAGATGCCTCCCAAGCTGAACCTGTCATTGAACACACTCAAGTAGCGCCATCAGCTAGCAAGTCCAAGTTCTTGACCCAGCACTGTGTTCAGTTGTCCCTACCCCAGTGCTTGGAATGCAAGTGCAAACACGCAGCCAACGCCACACAGGCCACACTACTAAATTCACACATTTTGCGAAAGCTAGCGCTCGAAATGTTGCCTTTTATGCTCGCGGAGAAGGAAGATTTCCGCAACCTCCCCCTCCTTCTTCTCTTCAGCCTCCATCTCCGAAATGACCACATCTGTCTCAAGCTGGATGCACTGCAGCACTGCCTCGGCCAAACAGCAACAGGCTGTGGTGAGGCTAATATTCTTAGTTGACAAACCGCACATTGCTGAAGAGTTGTGGACAGCTCTGAAAAAGCAGGCAGATCTGTGGCTCACACCGTTGACCCTAAAGGCATGTGTGACAATGGCCAGAACCTGGTGGCGGCTCTGTGGTGAGGCAATCTCACACACGTACCATGCCTGGCCCATGTGCTTAACCTCATGGTTCAGGGGTTTCTCAAAACCTACCCTGATCTGCCAAATCTGCTTGTCAAAGTACGCCGCCTGTGTCCCATTTTAGAAAGTCACCAACAGCTTCCGCTGCCCTTGCCGTGCTAAAGCAGCGTTTGCAGCTTCAGCTCACTGACTGATATGCGATGTCCCCACACGTTGGAACTCTACATTGCAGATGTTGGGAAGGATTTGTGAGCAGAAGAGGGCAGTTGTTGACTACCAACATCAACAATGCCGTCGGTATTCAGTTCAGACTCCACACATAAGGAGTGGACATGGATGTCAGACATTTGTACCATCCTCCAAAACTTTGAGAACCCCACCAAGATGGTGAGCGTCGATGATGCCAAAATTATCGTCACCATCCCGCTACTCTGTCTTCTAAAACGCTCTCTGCTCACAATTAAAGAGGATGCATTGCAGGCGGAGCATGATGAGATGGAGCAAGGAACCATACAGGGTGATTCCACACTGCCCAGCCTCATCTCATCCCAACATGGATAGAGTAACAATGAGGAAGAATGAGGAAGAGGAGGAGGAGGAAGAACAGGAGCTAGTTTCCTGTGCTATAGATGGTATTACGTGCGCTACTGTCATACCGTATGTTCAGCGTGGATGGCCTGAGGACAGGGAGGAGGAGGAAGAGGAGAGCATGGTCAGTCATCCTCTTGGTGAGGGCACGGAAGTCTTGCCTCTTTGCAGTTCAGCACACATGTATTAGTTTATGTTATGCTGCCTTTCCCGTGACCCTGGCGTTGTCCAAATATTTGATGACAGTCATTACTGGTTGGTGACACTTCAGGAGCCAGGCTACAAGGAAAACTTTCTGTTTCTTATTCCCATGCTGGACAGGCCTAATAAAATGGGGCAGTACCAGAATGCTCTTGTTGTGGAATTATTAAAAAAATTCCCATCTGAAAACTCTGGCTGCAGAGGTCACAGCTCGGGAGGGAGGGAGTACAGGCGAGAAAGACACAAATGCAATCCAGCAGAGGCAGGGGAACACTGTCAAAGTTCTGGGACAATTTTCTCAGACCCTCCCATCGCACAGGCCCTGAGGCGCGGGGTACTCTACCAAGGAGGAAAAAGTTTCGAAAAATGATGAGGGAGTACTTTGCCGACCGTACCAACCTCCTCTGTGATTCCTCTGTGCCTTATAATTATTGAGTATCCAAGCTGAACACGGGGAATGAACTAGCTCTCTACGCCTTGGAGGTCCTGGCCTTCCCTGCTGCTAGCGTTTTGTCAGAGCGGGTTTTTAGTGCCGCTGGTGGAATTATAAACGATAGGCGCATCCGCCTGTCAACTGAAAATGCTCTCAGGCTGACTCATATAAAAATGAACAAGGGCTGGATTGGGCCAGACTTCTCAACACCCCCAAATGAAAGCCGCTTAACATAAAGTCAAATACAGTGTCTTTTTTGTGAGGTCTAACTCTTTTCCCATGCACCTCTGTCTTCACACCCAGACATGGGTATACACTTCCTGATTTTGTCTATTTGCTCTTGTCCTCCTCCTTCTCCACATCCTCTTTCTCCGCCACCATATCATCACCATATGTACCATATCAACATATCTACGTCTCTTGCAAGGGACATTGGAGTTCCTCCAAATTTTTGGCAGCCGTTGATTCACTGCATAGGCAAACAGTATGGGAGACCCACTTCCTAATATTGGGAACATTGTTTTCAGGAGACCCTCTGACCTGTACATCTCTTGCAAGGGGCATTGGAGTGCCTCCAAAATTTTGACAGCCATTGCAGTCACTGCATAGGCAAACAGTATGGGAGACCCTCTCCTTTCTAATGGGAATATGTTGTTACTGAGGCCCACCTCTATGTGTCTTCAAATTGTTAGTGGGGTTTTTCCTAAATTTTGGCAGCCATTGGACTCACTGCACACCCTATAACTGAATAGCAGACCCACTCCTTTCTAATGGGAACATGTCATACTCGTTACTGTGGCCCAGCTGTATGTGTTTTTAAATTGTTAGTTGGGTTTTTCCTAAATTTTGGCAGCCGTTGGACTCACTGTATGCCCAATATCTGTGTAGCAGACCCTCTCCTTTCTAATGGGAACATGTTGTTACTGTGGCCCAGCTCTATGTGTCTTTAAATTGTTAGTAGTGTTTTTCCTAAATTTTGGCAACCTTTGCAGTAACAGCATGGGCATTACCACTATAAGAGACCCTCTCCTTTATAATGGGAACATTTTTTTCACTGAGACCCTCCTCTATGTCTCTTCAAAGGGGTATTGGGTTGCGTCTGAATTTTTGGCAGCCCTTGCAGTCACTTCATATGCAATAACAGTATAGGAGACCCATTGGTTAATAATGGGAACAACAAAGCATACCCGGCTGATGGTTCTCTAACAATAGCGAGGGGCCAACTGCTGGCCCTTTAAGAATAGTAAGGGTCACCTGATGGCACTATAAAAATAGGCTTTGTGACTTTCAGAGTCCCTCCATCATAAATGAAACAGGTTGTGTCTGATAATGTGTCACACACCACATGGCCAGATAAGGTTGAAAAATGTTAAAATGACATTTCCCGGTGAATACATTCGTCTTGGTTGAAAGCAATGCAAAAGTGTAAAAACGCATCAAAAACGCTACCTGTGAACATAGCCCAAGGCGTGGAAGAGTATTTTTGTTTTTGTATATTTATTTTGCCTTATATACATGTCATTACCTTGGAAAGGATGTTCCTTAACATATTTCTCAGGAAAATCCATTTTGGTTTCGTTTTTGTATGTTTTATTGTGAGTCCGTAAAAATGGCGTAATACCTCTGACAACGTTGTTGACAGCAGTGACCAGGGAGTCAGAAATGCTTCCAGGGGTCTTCCCCATGCTGTTCCCATGTCATTTGAGTACTGTTCCCATCGATTTGGGCAGTTTTTAGGCCCTGTGCAGATCGCCCGGGGGGAGCAGCCAGAAAAATGCTCGAGTTTCCCAAAACTTACATTGGGCTCATTACTCAGATCGAGCACCCGAGTATTCCAATTTGCTCGACCTGAACAACGAGTACCCGAGCATTTTAGTGCTCGCTCATCACTACTATTAATCTGTTAGAATTGATGAGGAATGTTTGAGTATAAATGTGACCAGTTCCCTTGACTTATTTTCCTTTTCGTAGCCAGGCTGCGATTCATGTTGGGAAGGAGAAATAATGGTAATCAATTCAGTGTGAATTCAAATAGGATCTGTGGTAGACCTTGTTTGGTCAGAGTGTGGTGCTGGGAGTGTAGGAACACACTAGGCTGGTATCAAGGTCAGAAATGGGAAAGAAAGTCCATGAGGACTGGCCTCCTCTACCTATGAAAAAATGTTAAAACATAACTTTTACTTTTCAGTTAAAACCATGGAGAGAAAAAATAAAAAAGATTAAGGATCTATAAGCTAAAGTGTTTAGTTCAAGCAATTCACATGTATGAAACTCTTAAGCCTATGGATCCTTAATCGTTTTCATCTATTTGTTTTTTCACCATATTTTTAATTGCACAGTTAAAGTTATTTTTTAACATTTTTTCATTGGAGCTGGAGCCCAGTCTTCACAGACCTTTTCAACTCTTTAATTTGGACAGCATGAATTTAATGATGTTACCTTTAAATATAGACACATGTCTCTGGCTCTAATTCATTTGAGAAGTCCAAAATGGTTCTTTTATCATCTCGCCCTACCATTTTTTCTTCTTATACTCCTCCTTAATCTATTCTTAATTACTAGTTTTGGAGACCCTATGCCTTTAGATTTTCTTCCATGATTTGTCAATGACCTTTTAAATAGAGTTGAGCCACCCCCGTAGTGTTTGAGTTCGGTTCGGTTCGTCGAACACCCGTATGTTCGTCGAACTGTTCGTCGAACTGTTCTTCGAACACCGTCGAACACCGTTAAAACCAATGGCAGGCAAACAAAAACACATAAAAACACATAGAAAACACCTTCAAAGGTGTCCAAAAGCTGACAAACTGCTCAGAAGACACAACTAACACATGGAAAAGTGACAAGTACATATAGTCATGCGAAAAGAAAAGAGGTGGAGGAGTAAAAGGAGGGGGAGACACAGATGTCATGCCCTTCTAAAACCAAAAAAGTGCGAAGCTGACACGGCCAGTCCGTTCCTGCCCGTGCGACCTCCTTGTCGCTGGGTTTGTGCCAGAGCTGCGGTGGACCCTGACGGCCAGCCCCCCTCTCCCAATACTGGTGCCTGTCCGCTGGTGGGTCGAGCGAGCCCCCCTGCGGTGGAGGCAGGTCTAAGCTTTTTAATTTAAATTGTCTCTGTAATTTGAATGAGTACACTTTAAATCCTTTTACAAGGATCTATTGGAGGGCAAGTCTGATGCCAGCAGCCGCGGGAATTCCAGCTCCAGTAGCATCCACTAAAGCTGCTGCAGTTAAAAAGCTTTTATAAGGATCGAGCTTGGTGGTCCACCGCAAGGCGTCCTACCGCCAGTCCCAGCCCCTGTTGTTATGATCTGC
This sequence comes from Phyllobates terribilis, assembly GCF_046119375.1. Taxonomy (NCBI): domain Eukaryota; kingdom Metazoa; phylum Chordata; class Amphibia; order Anura; family Dendrobatidae; genus Phyllobates; species Phyllobates terribilis. The sequence goes on along the minus strand of NW_027362769.1, from coordinate 207,776,677 downwards.
TACAGAGACTAAGGAAAGAGAGGAGATCTGTCCCTACAATAGAACTAAACTAGATCCCTACGATGTAACGGGGAACCTGATCCTGCGATCAGACCCGCTAGAGTCCTCGGCTAGTCTGAACGCAGACCTATAGATGTGAGGGAGGGATCCCTACAAGATCTAGGGACTGGGAAAAGTTGGACACCTCCTAGCAGAAATAGTAGCAGTCAAAGACAAACACACAACAAAAAGGCATAGGGGTCAGAAGACCTAGCAAAACTAACAGAGAACGGCAACAGAGCAACAAGCTAGCTCAACAGTAGTAAATACAAATGAAGTCCAGCAAAGCCAGGAGGGCGGAGCCGGAATAAATAGGCAAAATGGTCATGTGACCAGCAAACTAAAAAAAACCTAACAGGAGAGTTGTAACAGTACCCCCTCTTCTAAGAGGATCCTCCGGATCCCCTAGGCCCAGGCTTACCAGGAAACCTCCTGTGAAACGCTCGGACAAGTCTGGGAGCAGAAACATCATCCGCTCTCACCCATGAGTTATCCTCAGGTCTGAAACCCTTCCAAGCGACGAGATACTGCAAACTCCCTCTATACCGTCTAGAATTTAGGATGCGGGAAATTTCATATTCCCCGTCCTCCACCACGGGAGGAACAGTGGCAGAGGCGTCACCATCCGACACATCAGCTTTTTTCAACAGAGAAACATGAAACACCGGATTAATCCTCCAGGACGTAGGAACCTCCAGCCTAACAGCAGATTGGTTAACTATCTGAAGTACCTTAAAGGGCCCTACGAACTTGGGACCCAATTTTTTAGAAGGAATCCTCAATCGCAGATTCTTAGAGGACAACCAAGCCATGTCACCAACAGCAAACAAAACCTCTTGCCGTTTCCTATCAAAGTACCTCTTAGATTTCTTGTTAGCCTCCTGAAGATTACCATGCACATCCGTCCAAACTCTCTCCAAATCACCGGAAAAACTCTCCTCCTCAGGCACAGCCGAAACCAATTTGGAAAATGACCCAAAAGACGGATGTCTCCCAGAACAACAAAAAAAAGGCGAACACCCAGCAGAAGAGGATGTATGGTTGTTAAGAGCAAATTCAGCAAGTGGCAGAAACTCAGACCACCCCTCTTGATTGTCTGCCACAAAACAATGCAAGAACTGCTCAACATCCTGGTTCTTCCTTTCTGTCTGGCCATTAGACTCAGGATGATATCCGGATGAAAACGACAAATGAACTCCCAACCTGTCACAAAAGGCACGCCAAAAACGAGCCACGAACTGAGGTCCCCTATCAGAAACAATGTCAGTAGGAACACCATGTAGTCTGACAATTTCCTTGACAAAGGCCTTGGCGAGTTTCTTAGCGCAAGGCAGTTTGATGAAGGGAACCAAGTGACACATCTTGCTAAAACGGTCCACGACCACCCAGATGACCGTGAAACCTTCAGAGGGAGGAAGGTCAGTAATAAAGTCCATAGCCAGATGTGTCTAAGGTGCACTAGGAACCTCCAGAGGGCAAAGCAACCCCGCAGCAGGAGCATGCGAAGACTTGGATCTTGCACACACAGTACATTGGCGCACCCACTTAATGACTTCCTTCTGCCATCCAGGCCACCAAAAACTGCGACCCACAAGTCTCTTGGTCTCAGAAATTCCTGGATGATCTGCCAACCGAGACTCATGACACTCAACAAACAAATCTCTCCTAAAGGTCCTAGGCACAAACAACCTCCCATGGGGTGTGTTAGATGGGGCATTCTCCTGTGCTTTAAGAATCTCATCCTCCAAAACGGAGTCCAAAGCAGCAATCACAACACCTTCTTGTAAAATGGTCTCCTCTTCCTCCTCAACAAAGACCATGGGAGAAAAGCTGCGAGACAAAGCATCCGCTTTAACATTCTTGGTACCCGGGATGTAAGTAACGGAAAAATTAAACCGCGAGAAAAAAAGTGCCCACCTAGCCTGACGGGCATTCAAGCGCTTGGCAGCATCAAGATAGATCAGATTTTTATGATCAGTGAAAACCTGAATGGGAAATTCAGCACCTTCCAAGAGATGACGCCAGTGTTCAAATGCGAGTTTAATCGCCAGCAATTCCCGATTACCAATATCGTAATTAAGTTCAGTCTCGGAAAATTTTTTTGAAAAAAAGGCACAGGGATGTACTTCATCCTTGTTTTCTTGAGACAACACCGCACCAACCCCCACCGAAGAAGCATCAACCTCAACCAAAAACGGCTTAGTCACATCAGGCTGCATAAGGATGGGAGCAGAGGTGAACCTCTCCTTTAGAAACACAAAAGCTTCAATGGCCTCAGAAGTCCACTGAACCGCATTAGCACCTTTCCTGGTGAGATCGGTCAGCGGTTTGACAATAATAGAAACATTTTTTATGAATTTTCTGTAATAATTGGCGAAACCCAAAAAGCTCTGTATCGATTTCAAACCAATAGGCCTAGGCCATTCCTGCACAGCTTGAACTTTAACCGGGTCCATCTCAAAACCTTCACTGGAGATAATGTAGCCCAAAAAACTAATTCTCTGTACAGCGAACTCACATTTCTCCAGCTTAGCAAAAAGCGAATTGTCCATTAATAACTGTAATACCTCACGTACGCTCCGCCAATGAGACTCCAGATCCGGCGAATAAATCAAAATGTCATCCAAATACACAACCACATTTTTGCCGATTAAAGGTCTAAGGATATCATTAATAAGATTCTGAAAAAATGCTGGAGCATTGGTGAGACCAAAAGGCATAACCAGATTCTCAAAATGACCCACAGGAGTGTTAAAAGCAGTCTTCCATTCATCACCCTCCTTCATGCGCAACAAATTGTATGCCCCCCGGAGATCAATTTTAGAGAACCACTTGGCCCCCACTAACTGGTTAAATAAATCAGGAATCAATGGCAGTGGGTAAGGATTGCGTACAGTAATTTTATTAATCTCACGAAAGTCCAGACAAGGACGTAAACCGCCATCTTTTTTTTTTTACAAAAAAAAATCCAACAGCCACAGGAGACTTGGAAGGCCTAATGTGACCGGCGGCCAAGCTTGTCTGTATGCATTCTTCCAAAGCCTTTCTTTCAGGAATAGTAAGATTAAATAAACGACTCTTAGGAAGAGTCGCTCCAGGGACAAATTCAATGGTACAATCATAGTCTCTATGGGGAGGCAAAACCTGCGACTCCTCCTCAGAAAAAACTCTCCAAAAATCCTGAATAGGTACAGGCAATTCCCCTCTATCCACAGCAGCAATACGTCCGTTACAACACTTGTCATAACACTTAGGGCTCCAGGACTTAATTTCATTGGTAGACCAATCCAGTACAGGATTGTGCAATTTTAACCAGGGTAACCCCAATATTACTGGAGAAGGCAAATTATCCAATACCACCAAATCCAAATTCTCTTGATGAATACCATTAATAGTGAGGGGAAATTCACAGACCTTGTGAGTAACACTCTTCAAGGGAGAGCCATCGACAGAAACCACAGCAATAGGGGATGACAAAGTTTTAGGTTCTAATCTAAGTTTTTCCAAGAATCCCCCATCAATCACATTCAGAGTAGATCCACAATCCACAAATACCCGAAATTCAATTAATTCATCCTGAGCAGCAGTAGTGGCAGATAGGAATACTCCCTTAGAATTTAAACAGGCAATACGAGCATGACTGACCATTTTTTTTTCTTTCTTCTTACGAAGCACACAGCTCTTAATAAAATGACCAGAATTTCCGCAATAGAAACACAAGCCTTCAGAAAGTCGGCGGTCTTTTTCCTGAGAGTGGGGTGCCATCGCCCCAATTTCCATCGGCTCTCCATTGTCAGCACAGAACCTCTCAGGACTCGAAGCTGACATAGCAGAGGATTTGCTCTCATTAACCCTTTCACGCAGTCTCCTGTCCACCCGTATAGCTAATTGCATTGCCTCCTGCAAGTTTCCAGGTGTGGGATAAGCAATCAGTAAATCCTTTACCCTTTCACATAGCCCTGCAAGAAACAAGCTTTTCAAAGCAGAATCGTTCCACCCCACCTGGGCAGACCACCGACGGAAGTGAGAACAATATTTTTCCACATTACCTGATCCCTGCCTCAAACGTCTTAATTCAGACTCAGCAGATGAGACACGATCAGGATCATCGTACAACAAACCCAAAGCAGAAAAAAAACTATCCACTGATTTAAAGCACGGATCACTAGGTTGGAGAGAGAAGGCCCATCCCTGAGGATCTTTGCGCAAAAGTGACATTATGATCCCTATGCGCTGTGATTCATCACCAGAGGATCCGGGTCTCAAACGAAAATATAATAGACAAGCATTTTTAAAAGAAAAAAAATCTTGTTGTTCGCCAAAAAATAGATCAGGCAGACGTACCTTAGGTTCCACAAAATGTGCTCCAGAACAGCTACTCACGTGTTGTTGGAGCTTGGTCACCTCCAGAGAGAGTCCCTGCAAGCGTTGAGCCAAATCTTGCACCGAGACCATGATGGAAAACTGGAGGTCTTTCCTTAGAGAAAATTTTTTTTTTTTTATGGCTGGACTTACTGTTATGATCTGCTACAGAGACTAGGGAAAGAGAGGAGATCTGTCCCTACAATAGAACTAAACTAGATCCCTACGATGTAACGGGGAACCTGATCCTGCGATCAGACCCGCTAAAGTCCTCGGCTAGTCTGAACGCAGACCTATAGATGTGAGGGAGGGAACCCTACAAGATCTAGGGACTGGGAAAAGTTGGACACCTCCTAGCAGAAATAGTAGCAGTCAAAGACAAACACACAACAAAAAGGCATAGGGGTCAGAAGACCTAGCAAAACTAACAGAGAATGGCAACAGAGCAACAAGCTAGCTCAACAGTAGTAAATACAAATGATGTCCAGCAAAGCCAGGAGGGCGGAGCCGGATTAAATAGGCAAAATGGTCATGTGACCAGCAAACTAAAAAAAAACTAACAGGAGAGTTGTAACACCTGTGCCTTGGGGTGCCTCACCGATGCTCTTCACTGAGTGTCCCGGGGGCCCGAAGCATTTCCTTTGAAAAAATTAAGTGTCCAAACTACAGGTGGAGTAGCTTGCTTAACAGGAGAGATAATCCGCTGACTAGCAGACACTGCTACTAGGTCCAAAGTATTTCCTGGGCTAGATGCAGTTAAAAATTTGCAATTAGATACTCTCGTTGGATGCTGAGAAAGCATTCCATAGAGTCTCCTGGCACGCCATATATTATTCTCTTAAAATGCTTGGGGTAGGGGTCTAGGGGACCCTTTTATAGCCAAAATCATGGCCCTGTATCGCAATCCGTCAGCTAGGCTGAAGATAAATGGAACATTTTCATCACCTGTCCTTTGGAAGAGCATTGAGGTGAAGGGTGTATTGCTGGAAAAGGGAAAAAAAAACTCTTTAAATCTCTTAATCTGTGAGTGTGAACAAGCTGAGTGTGACCGGAGCGTAAGTGCAAACGAAAGTAAGTGTGTGACTTGTTTTTCAGTGAAGAGGTATTTGGGAATCCTGCAGAAAATACATGTGTGAATTGCGGTGAGTTGCTGCATTGTGACTTGCTGAGTGCTTTTCTACCTGTTTAGTTTTATTGGGCTTTTTAAAACCTATTTTCTCACTACAGTTTTAGTTTCTTACTTTTCTACCTGTGTATTTAAGGGTTAACTACATTGCACTAAAATCCTGAGGTGTAGCTTTACTCACAAGGGGTTAATTAAGGGGAAGGGGTCATAACTAAGGGTTTATAAGGGGCAGCTGGTTGGGCATCCAGTCCTTTGGAAGAGCATTGAGGTGAAGGGTGCATTGCTGGCAAAGGGAAAAAAAAAAAAAAAACTCTTTAAATCTCTTAATCTGCGAGTGTGAATGAGCTGAGTGTGACCGGAGCGTAAGTGTGAACGAAAGTAAGTGTGTGACTTGTTTTTCAGTGAAGAGGTATTTGGGAATCCTGCAGAAAATACCTGTGCGAATTGTGGTGAGTTGCTGCATTGTGACCTGCTGAGTGCTTTTCTACCTGTTTAGTTTCATTGGGCTTTTTAAAACCTATTTTCTCACTACAGTTTTAGTTTCTTAGTTTACTACCTGTGTATTTAAGGGTTAACTACATTGCACTAAAATCCTGAGGTGTAGCTTTACTCACAAGGGGTGAATTAAGGGGAAGGGGTCATAATTAAGGGTTTATAAGGGGCAGCTGGTTGGGCATCCAGTCCTTTGGAAGTGCATTGAGGTGAAGGGTGCATTGCTGGAAAAGGGAACAAAAAAAAAAAAACTCTTTAAATCTTTTAATCTACTAGTGTGAATGAGCTGAGTGTGACTGGAGCGTAAGTGCGAACGAAAGTAAGTGTGTGACTTGTTTTTCAGTGACTTGGATTCAGGGAGTTTGGAAGGGAGGACTTTGGACTGAATTGCTGTCTGTATTTCATTAATTCTTTGCTTTTCTTTTTACTTAACAATCTGTCTATTGCAATCCCCATTAGGAAATGAGCTCCATTATTGACAATGCTATCCAGTGTACATCTTGCCACATGTAGGCAATCCTTGAACAGCCGGTCGGGGTAGCTTACTGCTGCGCGAGATGTGTGCACGTTGTGCGTTTGGAAGCCCAGATACTGGATCTAAATGAGCAGCTGGCAACACTGAGATCCATTGACAACATGGAAAGGAGTCTGCTGCTCACTGAGCAGCAGCTCACTGGGGTAGATGTGGGGGAGGGTGGTAGTCGGGAGCTGCAGGACAGTGAGGCCGTTAGTTGGGTGACAGTTAGAAGGGGGGGTAGAGGGAAGAGTGCCAGGGAGGCTAGTCCTGATCTGGCACACCCCAATAAGTTTGCAAAGTTGGCAGATGAGGGGAGTGACGGTACAAGGGTAGCACTGCTGCAGCAAGGCATGTCCCCTGAAAGCCGGAGGAGTGTCAGCTCCAGTAAAGAGGGAAATAGGAGAGTAGGGCAGGCTAGGCAGGTGCTGGTAGTGGGGGACTCAATTATTAGGGGTACAGATAGGGCAATCTGTCACAAAGACAGGGATCATCGAACAGTGTGCGGCCTACCTGGCGCTCGAGTCCGGCACATCGCTGATCGGGTTGACAGATTACTGGGAGGGGCTGGTGAGGACCCAGCGGTCATGGTGCACATTGGCACAAATGACAAAGTTAAAGGTAGGTGGAAGGTCCTTAAAGATGATTTCAGGGAATTAGGCTGCAAGCTGAAAGTAAGGACCTCCAAGGTGGTATTCTCTGAAATACTACCGGTACCACGTGCCACGCCAGAGAGGCAACGTGAGATTAGGGGGATAAATAAGTGGCTCAAGAACTGATGTAGGAAGGAGGGATTTGGGTTCTTGGAGAACATGGCTGACTTCTCAGTTGGCTACAGACTCTACGCTAGGGACCGGCTGCACCTTAATGGGGAGGGTGCAGCTGTGCTGGGGGAGAAAATGGCTAGAAAGTTGGAGGAGTGTTTAAACTAGGGATTGGGGGGAGGGTATTCATTTTATAGGTGAGGAAGATAGTGCAGATAGTGACCTGGGCACAAATAAAGAAATTGAGGGTGGGGTTAGAACAGTCAATAAAGTAAGAAGGAATTGAGGTACAGAGAGATACATAAAATGCATGTTCACTAATGCCAGAAGCCTCACCAACTAAATGGAGGAATTAGAATTAATTTTGTTGGAAAATAATTATGACATGGTAGGGATATCTGAGAGGTGGCTGGACGAGAGCCATGACTGGTCAGTTATTTTACAGGGCTATAGTCTGTTCAGAAATGACCGTACAAACAAGCGAGGGGGGGTGTGTTTATATGTAAAATCATCCTTAAAACCTGTCTTGCGGGAGGATATATGTGAATCTAATGAAAATGTAGTGTCCCTGTCGGTGGAGATAAGGGGAGGGGGAAAAAATAATAAATTACTGATAGGGGTTTGTTATAAGTCTCCAAAAATAATGGAAGTAGCGGAGAATATCCTCGTAAACCAAATAGATGAAGCAGCGACTCAAGGAGAAGTCATTATTATGGGAGACTTCAACTACCCTGAAATACATTGGGGGACAGAAACATTTAGTTCAAGCAAAGGTAATAGGTTTTTGACAACTATGAGAGACAATTACCTTTCACAACTGGTTCAGGACCCAACAAGGGGGGGCACTGCTAGACCTAATATTAACCAATAGGCCAGATCGCATATCAAATATACGAGTTGGGGGTCACTTGGGTAATAGTGATCACAAAATAATACGTTTTCATGTAACCTTTAATAAGATGTGTAGTAGAGGGGTTACAAGGACACTAAACTTCAAGAAGGCTAATTTCCAACGGTTGAGAGATGATCTTAGTGCAATAAACTGGGACGATATCCTGAGACATAAAGCTACACAAAGCAAATGGGAGACATTTATTATCATCCTGAATAGGACCTGTGCACAATATATACCCTTTGGGAATAAACATGCTAGAAATAGGAGGAAACCACTATGGCTAAATAGAGCTGTAAGGGGTGCAATAAGTGACAAAAAGAAAGCATTTAGAGAACTAAAGCAAGTAGGTAGTGATGAGGCATTAAATAAATATAGAAAATTAAATAAATTATGTAAAAAAACAAATCAAGGAAGCAAAGATTGAGGCAGAGAGAATCATTGCCAGAGAAAGTAAAAATAACCCCAAAATATTCTTTAACTACATAAATAGTAAAAAACTAAAAAATGATAGTGTTGGCCCCCTTAAAAATAGTCTGGGTGAAATGGTGGATGAGGATGAGGAAAAAGCCAATATGCTAAATGATTTTTTTCAACCGTATTTACACAAGAAAATCGCATGACAGAAAACATGATTAGTGATAAAAATTCTCCATTAAATGTCACTTGCTTAACCCAGCAGGAAGTACGGCGGCGTCTAAAAATCACTAAAGTTGACAAATCCCCGGGCCCAAATGGGATACACCCGCGAGTACTGCAGGAATTAAGTAACGTCATAGATAGACCATTATTTTTAATCTTTAAAGATTCCATAATAACAGGGTCTGTACCATAGGACTGGCGTATAGCAAATGAGGTGCCAATATTCAAAAAGGGGACAAAAACTGAACTTGGAAATTATAGGCCGGTAAGCTTAACCTCTACTGTGGGTAAAATTCTGGAGGGTTTCCTAAGAGATGCTATAATAGAGTATCTGAAGAAGAATAACCTCATGACCCAATATCAACATGGGTTTACAAGGGACCGTTCCTGTCCAACTAATCTGATCAGTTTTTATGAGGAGGCAAGTTCGGGACCGGACCAAGAAAATGCAGTGGATGTTGTGTATATGGACTTTTCAAAAGCTTTTGATACGGTTCCACACAAAAGGTTGATACATAAAATGAGAACAATGGGGATAGGGGAAAATATATGTATGTGGGTTAAGAACTGGCTCAGTGATAGGAAACAAAGGGTGGTTATTAATGGAAAATACTCAGACTGGGTCTCAGTTAACAGTGGGGTACCACAGGGGTCAGTATTGGGCCCCCTTCTTTTTAATATATTTATTAATGACCTTGTAGGGGGCATACAGAGTAATATTTCAATATTTGCAGCTGACACTAAACTCTGCAGGGTAATACAATACAGAGGAGGACAATTTTATATTACAGGAGGATCTATGTAAACTAGAAGCTTGGGCTGATAAATGGCAAATGAGCTTTAATGGGGATAAATGTAAGGTAATGCACTTGGGCAGAGGAAATAAAATGTATAATTATATGCTTAATTGTAAAACACTGGGCAAAACTGTAACTGAAAAAGACCTGGGTGTATTGGTGGACGACAAGCTCACGTTTAGTGGCCAGTGTCAGGCAGCTGCTGCAAAGTCAAATAAAATAATGGGATGCATTAAAAGAGGCATAGATGCTCATGAGGAGAACATAATTTTACCTCTATACAAGTCATTAGTGCGACCACACTTAGAATACTGTGTACAGTTCTGGTCTCCGGTGTATAAGAAAGACATAGCTGAACTAGAGCGGGTGCAGAGAAGAGCGACGAAGGTTATTAGAGGACTGGGGGGTCTGCAATACCAAGACAGGTTATTACACTTGGGTTAATTTACTGTGGAAAAAAGAAGGCTTAGGGGTGATGTTATTACTAGAGATGAGCGTTGTTCTACTCGAACTGTTCGCCAATCTCAAATTCGAGCTGTTTTGGGCGGTGTTCGAGCCGTTCGGCGAACACGAACAATTTGAGAAAAATTCGGCTGTTCGAGGTTATGTTCGATAACTGTTCGTGCACCAAAATCATAACTGGATTTTTTCTCAGTAATGATGAAAATTAATGTTAATACGCAGTTTGAGTGTACAGCGGGGTGGGGGGAGGGGCAGGGGATGGATCTCTGCAGGAACAATGAAGATCTCCATTTTTTTTTCTCTTTCCCGCATTTGCAGTGGGGAGGTGCAATCTGTCAGCCTATCAGCAGCGCACACACGGAGCGAAGTGCTTTTTTTCACACAAGCAAGGGCATGTGTCATTGGCAGTGTATGTCACATGTCCTTGCCCTATAAGACCAAGCCATTTTCCCCGTCACCACCATTTTCTCACTGCTGCAGCTGCGTGTTAGACGGCACCGCTGTTGCTGTGTGCGCTATACCTTGTTAATTTCAAGCCAATTTTCGCACAAATATACAGATAGCTTGGGAGTAGGGAATAGTTGTGATTGCAGTCCTTTTAAGGACTAGGTTACAGCATTTCCTACGACTTTTATCAGGGAGGTCTGTGCTCTTAAATAGATAGGTTGTGGGAGTAAAGACTAATTGTAATTGGAGTCCTTTTCAGGACTAGGTTACATCAGTTCCTATCAGTTTTTGCCAGGCAGGTCTGTGCCAGTGCTGTGCAAGTTTTTTTCACAGCATTTGGCTGAATCTAGCAAAGCTAATCCTTTTTGCCTATTGCAGAGTGTGTTAGTCAGTGGAGTAGCCTATCTGTGCTGCAAGATATACCACCTGTGTATAGAATACCAATTTTTTTACTGCACCTAGTGAAGTAAAATCTTTTGGGCATAGCATCATTCTATTAGTCCATCTATACTGACCTCCATCAGGTTGCAAATTAAAACTAATTTTTATCTGCATCTACAGTACCTCTGAAAAAAGATTTGGGCTTCTACCTGTGTGTGGGACTTGTTGTATTAGTCCATCTATACTGACCTCCATCAGGTTGCAAACTGAATATATTTTATTCCTGCATCTACCTCTGAAAAAATATTGGGCTTCTAGCTGTGTGTGGGTCTTGTTCTATTAATCCATCTATACTGACCTCCATCAGGTTGCAAACTGAATATAATTTTTTTCTGCATCTAGCTCTGAAAAAATATTTGGCCTTCTAGTAGTGTGTCGGACTTTCTCTATTAGTCCATCTATACTGACCTCCATCAGGTTGCAAACTGAATATAATTTTTTTCTGCATCTAGCTCTGAAAAAATATTTGGCCTTCTAGTAGTGTGTCGGACTTTCTCTATTAGTCCATCTATACTGACCTCCATCAGGTTGCAAATTAAAACTAATTTTTATCTGCATCTACAGTACCTCTGAAAAAATATTTGGGCTTCTAGCTGTGTGTGGGACTTGTTGTATTAGTCCATCTATACTGACCTCCATCAGGTTGCAAACTGAATATATTTTTTTCTGCATCTACCTCTGAAAAAATATTGGGCTTCTAGCTGTGTGTGGGTCTTGTTCTATTAATCCATCTATACTGACCTCCATCAGGTTGCAAACTGAATATAATTTTTTTCTGCATCTAGCTCTGAAAAAATATTTGGCCTTCTAGTAGTGTGTCGGACTTTCTCTATTAGTCCATCTATACTGACCTCCATCAGGTTGCAAATTAAAACTAATTTTTATCTGCATCTACAGTACCTCTGAAAAAATATTTGTGCTTCTAGCTGTGTGTGGGACTTGTTGTATTAGTCCATCTATACTGACCTCCATCAGGTTGCAAACTGAATATATTTTTTTCTGCATCTACCTCTGAAAAAATATTGGGCTTCTAGCTGTGTGTGGGACTTGTTGTATTAGTCCATCTATACTGACCTCCATCAGGTTGCAAACTGAATATATTTTTTTCTGCATCTACCTCTGAAAAAATATTGGGCTTCTAGCTGTGTGTGGGTCTTGTTCTATTAATCCATCTATACTGACCTCCATCAGGTTGCAAACTGAATATAATTTTTTTCTGCATCTAGCTCTGAAAAAATATTTGGCCTTCTAGTAGTGTGTCGGACTTTCTCTATTAGTCCATCTATACTGACCTCCATCAGGTTGCAAACTGACTATATTTTTTTCTGCATCTACCTCTGAAAAAATATTTGGCCTTCTAGTAGTGTGTCGGACTTTCTCTATTAGTCCATCTATACTGACCTCCATCAGGTTGCAAATTAAAACTAATTTTTATCTGCATCTACAGTACCTCTGAAAAAATATTTGGGCTTCTAGCTGTGTGTGGGACTTGTTGTATTAGTCCATCTATACTGACCTCCATCAGGTTGCAAACTGAATATATTTTTTTCCTGCATCTACCTCTGAAAAAATATTGGGCTTCTAGCTGTGTGTGGGTCTTGTTCTATTAATCCATCTATACTGACCTCCATCAGGTTGCAAATTCAAAATAATTTTTTTCTGCATCTAACCCAGCCAATAGTTTTGGCCTAATACCACAGTTTGGCCACTCAGCTCTGCTCGGTTACCATCCATTGTTTTTTTGTGCAAACAACTCCAGAGTTGTGAATTAGTTAACCACCAAAATGAGTGGAAAAAGGCCTGCTGCTGGTGGAAAGGGGAATAGGCGTGTTGGGAAGGGGAAAAAAGGTTGTGTCCGTGGGGTAGGTGTTAAAGCAACAGTAACATCTGCAGAAGAAAGACCATCTTCCAGCCAAACTAAAATGTCTACTTCTTTTAGCGGACAATGTGATAAGATCCCTTTCTTACGGCCACGCCAATCGCTACAAATTCCAGATGAGGCACAAAAACAGCAGGTGCTTCAACGGATATCAAGTGCTCCTTTAAGTGGGCTCTCCTCCACATCAACTTCAACATCACAAATACTCCAGTCCTCAAAGGTGTCACCCAAATCGCACTTGCTTCCTCACAGCTCCCAAATCTCCAGCTGCCCGTCTGAGTATGAGGTAGAACAGATGGTTGAGTCTGCAGAGCTGTTTACTCATACTATAGCCTGGGAATCAGAGGTCGACTCCAGCGCTTCTGTGAATCCAGACGAGGAAATGATCTGCACTGATGCCCAGAATCTTTATGAGTCGGATCCAGGACCAGACGCAGAAGGTTCTGACCATAATGTAGACCCTCGTTCCCAAACTGTAACTCCTGTTGGTGGAGACAATGAGGAAGGCGATGATGAGACTCAAATACCTGATTGGAGCGACAATTTGAGTTTTTTGTCAGGGCAGGAAGAGGTTGGCTCTGAGGACGACGGGTGTGATAACGCACAGGGTGATGATGATGAGGTCGGAGATCCCACTTACTGTCAACCCACAGTCAGCCAAGAGATGAGGTCAGCAGAGGAGGTGGAGGAAGATGCTAGTGACAACGAGGTCAGGTTGCGCCTTCCTGGACAGAGACGTAGTACTGGAAGCACGTCAACAACTGCATCCTCAAACACAACTCTGCCTCTCACCACAAGTCGTGGTGGCTCTTCAGGTCGCATGGGTGCTAAGCCTTGCATAGCCTGGGCATTTTTTCAGATCGATAAAGATGACCCAACTCGTGTTATCTGTAACATTTGTCAGCAAAAGCTAAGTAGAGGCCAAAAAATACATAGTTTGAGTACTTCATGCATGAACCGGCACATGGACATGAAGCATAAGTTGCAGTGGGAAGCTCAGTGTGCTACAATGCGGCCTAGCCGGCCAGGCCAATCACCGTCTGCCATATCTTGTGCATCCGCGGCCTCTTCATCCTCTGTGACTGGGGGGACAGCAGTCACACCTGTTTTGGGGCGCAGACCTGCCACCTCTTTACCCGCAACAGCCAGCGTGATTGGCAGGTCATCATTTTCTTTGGAGGTGGTAACACCAGCTGGTCTTGAGCGCTGTCCGACATCGATAGCACCACCTTTGGATCAAGGCAACCTAACATGTCCGCCTGCATCTTCCTCACAGACCGGCAGTTTGCCGGGGACACCCTTATCAACCCCGTCTAAGCACAATAGCCAGCCCTCGGTCCCTCAGATGTGGACAAGTAAAAGACCATTTCCTCCTAGCCATGAGAAAGCTAAGAGGTTGAATTTCACCATCTGCAAGCTCTTGGCTACAGAAATGCTGCCTTTCCGCCTGGTGGACACAGAGGATTTTCGAGACCTTATGTCCGTCGCAGTGCCCCAGTACCAGATGCCCAGTCGGCACTACTTCTCAAAGAAAGGTGTGCCTGCGCTCCACCAGCATGTCGCACATAACATCACCGCTTCTTTGAGAAACTCTGTGTGTGACAGGGTGCATTTCACCACAGACACTTGGACGAGTAGGCATGGACAGGGGCGTTACATGTCGCTGACTGGGCACTGGGTAACTATGGTGACAGCAGGACAAGGGGCTGCTGTCCAAGTCTTGCCGTCCCCACGAGTTGTGCGTCAATCCTCTTTATGTCAAAGTTCCTCCACTGCTTCTGCCTCCTCAACCTCCTCTCGATCTTCCACCTGCACCCAAAGCCTGTCTGGTCATGCCACAAGCTTTCTAACTGCGCAGAAGGGATCCTGCACACCTCCTTACTATGCTGGCAGTAGGGCTCAACGTCATCAGGCGGTTTTTACATTGAAATGTCTGGGAAATGTGAGTCACACAGCTGAGGAGTTGTGGTCAGCTCTGGAGAACCAATTTCATGAATGGTTGTCTCCACTGGACCTGAAACCAGGGAAGGCCGTGTGCGACAATGCTGCAAACCTGGGTGCGGCCCTTCGCCGGGGCAATGTCACACACGTGCCTTGTATGGCTCACGTGTTGAACCTGGTTGTCCAGCAATTTTTAGCCCACTATCCCAGATTAGATGGCCTTCTGCAGAGGGCACGGTCGCTGTGTGCTCACTTCCGCCGTTCGCATCCCGCAGCTCAGCGACTTACATCTCTACAGAAGTCGTTGGGCCTGCCACTTCACCGGCTAAAATGCGATGTGTCTACCCGGTGGAATTCAACTCTGCACATGTTGCAGCGACTGTGGCAGCACCGACAAGCCCTGGTGCAATACGTTCTGACGTATAGCCTGGGCCAACGAGATTCAGAGGTGGGGCAAATCACGCTGGAGGAGTGGTCTCAGATCAGGGACCTATGCACCCTTCTGTACAGTTTTGAAATGGCGACGAAGATGTTTAGTGCTGACGATGCCATTATCAGCATGACTATTCCGGTGATTTACATGCTGGAGCACATGTTAAACAGAATTCGGAGTCAGGTGGTGGCACAAGAGGAGGTGGAGGAAGTAGAGGAGGAGGAGTTGTATGCGGAAGGGCTAACATCTGCAAGGTCCAGACGGTCGGCAGCACCAAGGCGGCAGGCATGTGAGGGTGGGGGAGATTTTTTTACCAGGGCGCATGGTAGCAGCCAAACTAGTGAGGAAGGTGCAGGAGCCCAGGAAGAAGTGGAGGACGAACTGATGGAAGACTCATCAGATGAGGGAGACCTTGATCACATTTCTGTTGTGCGAGGTTGGGGGGAGAGGACAGAGGAAGGAAGCATGATTGTTACCTCGCCACCAACACAACAGGGACTTGGTGCTCCTGGATGCGCAACACACATGAGTGCCTTCTTGCTGCACTACCTGCAACATGACCCTCGAATTGTGAGAATTAGAAATAATCCTGACTACTGGGTTGCCACACTGTTAGATCCCCGGTACAAAAGTAAATTTGCAGAAATTATTCCTGCCATAGAAAGGGATGCACGCATGCAGGAGTATCAGCAGAGACTGTTGCAGAATCTTACATGTGCTTTTCCACAAAATACCAGTGGTGCACGTAGTGAATCTCACAGTTCCAACTTGCCAACCGTGGGACCGTCAAGTGTTCAGCACTCAAACCGTAACAGAACCACAGTATCTGCTGGTAACATCAATTTTGCGGAATCATTTCACCACTTTTTTAGCCCATCCTTTGCAAGGCCAC
This sequence comes from Phyllobates terribilis, assembly GCF_046119375.1. Lineage (NCBI taxonomy): Eukaryota > Metazoa > Chordata > Amphibia > Anura > Dendrobatidae > Phyllobates > Phyllobates terribilis. The sequence goes on along the minus strand of NW_027362769.1, from coordinate 207,760,554 downwards.
AGGAGACAAGAAGTCTGACACATAGTCAACGCCTAGAGACGATGGTACAGGAGTATCTCCAAGTAAACATTGAAGCCACGACTGTGTCACTGGACCCTTGCTCTTTTTGGGCTTCCAATCTGGATAAATGGCCGGAGCTAGCCACTTACGCCTTGGAGATCTTGTCATGCCCCGCAGCCAGCGTTCTGTCTGAACGTGTGTTCAGCGCTGCTGGTGGTGTGCTGACAGATAAGCGCACGCGGCTCTCCACTGATAATGTAGACAGACTCACGTTCATAAAGATGAACAAATCATGGATCCGAAACGACTTTTCTACCCCTGTGTCATCCTGGGGAGAGTAAAAGCTTGATGATTGGTTAAAATCACCCTACCAACCGTTTTAAGCTTTCAAATTACTAATCATGTTTATCTGTATCTTGACTGGAAAATAATTTGGGCTTTGTAGCAGTGTGCAGCACTGATCCTATTAGGCCATCTATACTAAAGCTTCACCAGATTTAAAATTTAAAATAATTTTTAGCTACATCTAGCCCGGAAAATAATTTTGGGGCTCCGAGATGCGCAAGACACATAAGTGCCTTCTTGCGGCACTACCTGCAGCATGACCCTCATATTGTCAGAATTCGAAGTAATCATGACTACTGGGTTGCCACACTCTTAGATCCCCCAAACTTTTCGATCAACCTTTTCATTTTAATAAAGACCAAAAAAATGGTCATTTTTGAAATTATAAGCATTAGCAGGTTGTTAGAAACTGAAATCAAACAGTTTTCAACTCAAAACTTTATTCTAGGTGATGTTACATTTTCACATAGGACCCCTTGTTCAAAAGGAGCTTCTGAACTCTCTCGTCCATTGAATTTGTCAGGTTTTGGATGGTTTCTGCTTCAATTGTTTTGCATGAGGACAGAATACCCTCCCAGAGCTGTTGCTTAGATGTGAACTGCCTCCCGCCATCATAGACACTCCTTTTAATGATGCTCCAAAGGTTCTGAATGGGGTAGAGGTCAGGGGAGCATGGGGGTCACACCATAAGTTTGTCCCCTTTTATGCCCATATCAGCCAGAGATGCAGATGTTTTATGTGCAGCATGAGATGGTGCATTATCATGCAGAAAAATGATCTTGCTGTGAAATACACGGTTCTTCTTCTTGAACCATGGCAGGAAGTGCTGTTTGAGAAAATCCACATACATTATGGAGTTCATCTTTAGCGCCTTCAGGGATCCTAAAGGGGCCGACAATCTCTCTCCCCATGATTCCAGCCCAAAACATTACTCCACCTCCTCCTTGTTGGCGCTGTAGCCGTGTTTGCGTGGGGTGTCCATCAACCAGCCATCCTCCACTCCATTCATCTGGACCATCGAGCGCTGCACGGCACTCATCCGTGAACAAAACAGTTTTGAAATCAGTCTTCATGTAATGTTTGGCCCACTGGAGCCGTTTCTGCTTGTGTGAAGTGGATAGAGGAGGTCGACAGGATGGCATATGCACAGCTGCAAACCTCTGAAGGACCCTGCATCTTGTTGTTCGGGGGACGTTGGAGGCACAAGCAGCTTCAAAAACTTGTCTGCTGCTATGACAAGGCTTTTTTGCCGCTGCTCTTTCAACCTGACGTAATTGCCTGTAGGAAAGAGTCCTCAATTTGCCCTTATCAGCACGCACACGTGTGTACTGTGAATCAGCTACACACTTCTTGATTGCCAAGACACTTCATCCTGATCATCGCACAATGTTGATTGTAGTCATGCCTTGACCTAAACACTCCACAATTTGTTGCTTCTCAGCAGCCGACACATCCTTTTTCTTTCCCATTTTGGCAGAAAATGTAGGCTGCTTAATAATGTGAGAGAGCCTTCTTAAGTAGTCTTGCCTTTCATTGGACACACCTGCCAAACTAATTAGCACAGGTGTCTGCAATTGCTTACAGTGATATAAAGAGCCCTGACACACATCACCATCACTGAGTTTAACTGACAAACAAACAAATTCTTCCCTTATCACTCCTAAACACTTTTTGCATAATAATTTGGAACACAGTGTACATGTGCTTTTCCACAAAACACCAGTGGTTCACGTAGTGAATCTTACAGTACTAACTTGCCAACCGTGGTCTGTATGGAGTTGTTCAATAAAGGGCCCAAAATTAAGATAACATAGATGGGAGAGGTCTCTATGAATAGGAATTCCTAAGTATTTGATACCCTGTGAGGGCCAGGCAAAGGGAAAGTTGGACTGGATGGAATCCTATATGGATTTGGGGAGGGAGACATCGAGGGCCTCAGACTTCGCTGCATTGATTTTAAAATTTTACCATGTAACAAAGTGATCTATTTCAGCCATAACAGCATGGATGGCTATATGTGATTGAGTGATATATACTAGGACATCATCAGCAAATAGAGAGCACTTGTACTCGGTGCCTCCCACCTCAATCCACCTAATATTGGGGTTATGGCGAATTGATGAGAGCAGGTGCTCCGTCACTAGGATGTATAAGAGAGGGGACAGAGGACATCACTGCCTTGTCCCATTGGTGATTGTGAAAGGTGATGAAAATGTTCTGACGCACCCCCTGGGCCTTGGGACACCCGGAGCCGGACCCTTTTTGGTGGATGCTGGTGGTTGTAGTCTTCGTGGTGGCGACCCGGTTCCGTGGCTCAGGGCGGTCAAACCAGTGGCGGAACTATTTATGTGGTTTTGATGTTTAATTGTCCGACTACGCCACCCGTGGATTGCGGTCAGAGTGAACCGCCGCTACAGGGCAGACCGCTGAGGCTGGTGTTGTGGGTGCAGCAGAGCGTAGCATAACTCCCCACGGGAGGAGTATAGCCTCAGGGCAGTGTATGCGGAGGATGGGGGTGATGGTGCAGGGCAGCAGCAGTAACGACACGGAGTCAGTGATGCAGTTCAGGGCCTTTACTCACAGTTCTTATTATCCAGACCACGTCTGCAGGTAACGGCTGCCCACGTCGTACTGTGCTCACCAGGTGAGGGGCTCAGACAACTCCCAGATAACTTTGGAGCACTTCACAGGACCCCCTTTGTGTGTCCTTTGGCTGGCCTTTCTTACCAACACTTCTGTCCGGCTGCCTCGGGCCTCCTCTTGGTAAACTTGGCGCCAGTTTCCCTGACCCTATGTGGTGCCTTCCTAGCGGGTGTAGCGAGGGGCTGCGCCACATAAAATGTCAGAGCCTCCGGTTTCTAGCTGAGGGTCGTTTCCTGCCTCCACTAGTTCGGGGACCGGTCTCCCCCTTTGGCCTGACCCCTCCACGCAGGTGGATTCGGGCGTGCGGTGGCGACTCGCCCGTCCGCACCCCTGGGATCCCTTCATTCCTCGTTCCTGGAGCCTTCTCCGCTCCTCTTCCTTCCTTCTCCCTCTTCCAGGCCTGGGCCTCTGTTACTAGGCCCGCCTCCGGAGCAGAGCTCATGCAGAGCCCCTGCTCCCTGCCACTTCTGCTCAGACTTCTCTGCACTGAACTAAGATGGTGCCCACCTTTTATACTCCCTTCTAAATGCACCCAGGAACTGCTTCCTCCCTGCTCCTGCACTACAGGGTTCCCCTTCCTCAGTGTTCCCTCCCCCCACTCCAGCCAGGGACAGGGACTGTCGTGCCCATCTCAGGGGCATATTGGTCGCCCTGCCCCACGGCAATGTGGTGTAATGCATGCAGGTGTCGGGTCCTGATCCACACTCCATCCTTACCTGAGAGTGAGATATCACACCTCTGGGTGAGGTGCAATACGTCTGTAGCAACCGAGCCCTCAGGGTGCTACAGTTCCATTTATCTTCAGCCTAGGTGACGTATTGCGATACAGGGCCGTGATTTTGGCTATAAAAGGGTCCCCTAGACCCCTACCCCAAGCTTTTTAAGAGAATCATATATGGCGTGCCAGGAGACTCTATGGAATGCTTTCTCAGCATCCAATGAGAGTATCCAATTACAAATTTTTAACTGCATCTAGCCCAGGAAATACTTTGTGCCTAGTAGCAGTGTCTGCTAGTCAGCGGATTATCCCGGCTGTTAAGCAAGCTGCACCACCTGTAGTTTAGACACTTAATTTTTTCAAAGGAAATGCTTCGGGACCATGGGATACTTAGTGAAGAGCATCAGGAGGCACCCCAAGGCATAGGGGCTGGGACTGGCAGTAGGATGCCTTGCGGTGGACAGCCGAGCTCGATCCTTATAAAAGCTTTTTAACTGCAGCAGCTTTAGTGGACGCTACTGGAGCTGGAATTACCGCGGCTGCTGGCATGAGACTTGCCCTCCAATAGATCCTTGTAAATGGATTTAAAGTGTATTCATTCAAATTATAGAGACAATTTAAATTAAAAAGCTTAGAGCTGCCTCCACCACAGGGGGGCTCGCTCGACCCACCAGCGGACAGGCACCAGTATTGGGAGAGGGGGGCTGGCTGTCAGGGTTCACCGCGGCTCTGGCACAAACCCGGCGACACGGAGGTGGCACGGGCAGGAGCGGACTGGCCGTGTCGGCTTCTCACTTTTTGGATTTTAGAAGGGCATGACATGCCTATATCTGTGTCTCCCCCTCCTTTTACTCCTCCACCTCTTTTATTTTCGCATGACTATATGTACTTGTCACTTTTCCATGTGTTAGTTATGTCTTCTGAGCAGTTTGTCAGCTTTTGGACACCTTTGAAGGTGTTTTCTATGTGTTTCTATGTGTTTTTGTTTGCCTGCCATTGGTTTTAACGGTGTTCGAAGGTGTTCGACGAACAGTTCGACGAACAGTTCGGCGAACACACGGGTGTTCGACGAACCGAACCGAACTCGAACACTACGGGGGTGGCTCAACACTAGTTATTACTATGTACAAGTATATGAGGGACAGTACAAAGACCTTTCTACTGATCTTTTTACTCTGAGGCCTGAGACGGGGACAAGAAGGTTTAATCATAATCACAGACAGTAATTCTTTACTGTAAGAGCAGTGAGACTAAGGAACTCTCTGCCGCATGATGTTGTAATGAGGGATTCACTGTTAAAATTTAAGAAGGGCATGGATGCCTTTCTTGAAAAGTATAATGTTACAGGTTATAAATACTAGATTCCTTGATAGGGCATTGATCCAGGGAACTAGTCTGATTGTCGTATGGAGTCGGGAAGGAATTTTTTTCCCCAATGTGGAGCTTAGTGTTTGCCACATGGGGTTTTTTGCCTTCCTATGGATCAACATGTTAGGCTATGGGTTGAACTAGATGGACTTAGTCTTCCTTCAACCTTAAAAACTATGCATGTTACCTTTCATAATCACCAATGGGACAAGGCAGGGATGTCCTCTGTCCCCTCTCTTATACATCCTAGTGATGGAGCACCTGCTCTCATCAATTCGCGATAACCCCAATATTAGGTGGATTGAGGTAGGAGGCATCATTTGCTGATGATGTCCTAGTATATATCACTTAATCACATATATCCACCCCTGCTGTTATGGCTGAAATAGATCACTTGGTTACATGGTCAAATTTTAAAATCAATGCAGTGAAGTCTGAGGCCCTCGATGTCTCCCTCCCCAAATCCATACAGGATTCCATCCAGTCCAACTTTCCCTTTGCCTGGCCCTCACAGGTTATCAAATACTTAGGAATTCGTATTCATAGAGACCTCTCCCGTCTATTTTATCTTAATTTTGGGACCTTTATTGAACAACTCCATAAAGATCTTACTACTTGGACGGTGAAGGATTTTTCCTGGTTCGGCAGAATAAGTATACAAAAAAGGAATGTCCTACCTAAACTCTTATACCTCTTCCAAACCATTCTCATGGTAATTCCCTCAAATTTTTGGAAAAGACTACGCAGTAGCTTTTAGTCTCCCCAGGATGACACAGGTGGGGCAGATGGTGGTTGTCCCGGTTTCTAGGCCGCATTGTAGCACAGTGAGCTTCGCACTGCAACTTATGCTTCATATCCATGTGACGGTTCATGCATGAAGTGCTCAAACTATGGATTTTTTGGCCTCTACTTAGCTTTTGGTGACAAATATTACAGATAACACGAGTTGGGTCATCCTTATCGATCTGAAAAAATGCCCAGGCTATGCAAGGCTTAGCACCCATGTGACCTGAAGAGCCACCACGACTTGTGGTCAGAGGCAGAGCTGTGTTTGAGGATGCAGTTGTTGACGTGCTTCCAGCACTACGTCTCTGTCCAGGAAGGCGCAACCTGACCTCATCGTCACTAGCATCCTCCTCCACCTACTCTGCTGACCTCATCGACTGGCTGACTGTGGGTTGACAGTAAGTGGGATCTGCAACCTCGTCATCATCACCCTGTGTGTTCTCACACCCGTAGTCCTCAGAGCCAACCTCTTCCTGCCCTGACAAAAAACTCAAATTGTCGCTCCAATCAGGTATTTGAGTCTCATCATCGCCTTCCTCATTGTCTCCACCAACAGGAGTTACAGTTTGGGAACGAGGGTCTACATTATGGTCAGAACCTTCTGCGTTTGGTCCTGGATCCGACTCATAAAGATTCTGGGCATCAGTGCAGATAATTTCCTCGTCTGGATTCACAGAAGCTCTGGAGCCGACCTCTGATTCCCAGGCTATAGTATGAGTAAACAGCTCTGCAGACTCAACCATCTGTCCTACCCCATACTCAGACGGGCAGCTGGAGACTTGGGAGCTGTGAGGAAGCAAGTGCGATTGGGGTGACACCTCAGAGGACTGGAGTATTTGTGATGTTTAAGTTGAGGTGGAGGAGAGCCCACTGAAAGGACCACTTGATATCCGTTGAAGCACCTGCTGTTTTTGTGCCTCATCTGGAATTTGTAGCGATTGGCGTGGCCGTAAGAAAGAGATCGTATCACTTTGTCTGCTAAAAGAAGTAGACATCTTAGTTTGGCTGGAAGATGGTCTTTCTTCTGCAGATGTTACTGTTGCTTTAACACCTACCCCACGGACACAACCTTTTTTTCCCTTCCCAACATGCCTATTCCCCTTTCCACCAGCAGCAGGCCTTTTTCCACTCATTTTGGTGGTTAACTAATTGACAACTCTGGAGTTGTTTGCACAAAAAACGATGGATGGGAACCGAGCAGAGCTGAGTGGCCAAACTGTGGTATTAGCCCAAAAGGATTGGCTGGGTTAGATGCAGTAAAACAATTTTATTACATATACAGGTGGTGGAGCTTAGTATAGATGGACTAATAGAATGAGTCCCACACACTGCTACAAGCCCAAAATTATTTTCCGAGCTAGATGCAGAAAAAAATTATTTGTAATTTGCAAGCTGGAGGAGCTTAGTATAGATGGACTTAGAATAAGTCCCACACACTGCTACAAGCCCAAAATTATTTTCCGAGCTAGATGCAGATAAAAATTATTTGTGATTTGCAAGCTGGAGGAGCTTAGTATAGATGGACTAAGAATAAGTCCCACACACTGCTACAAGCCCAAAATTATTTTCCAAGCTAGATGCAGATAAAATGTATTTGTAATTTGCAAGCTGGTGGAGCATAGTATAGATGGCCTAATAGAATGAGTACCACACACTGCTAATATGCCCAAAATTATTTTACAGGCAAGATGCAGCTAAAAATTATTTTTAATTTCAAAGCTGGTGGACCTTGGTATAGATGGCCTAATACAATGAGAACCATACACTGCTACTATGCCCAAAATTATTTTCCAGGCAAGATGCAGCTAAAAATTATTAGTAATTTGAAAGCTGGTGGAGCTTGGTATAGATGGCCTAATAGAATGAGTACCACACACTGCTAATATGCCCAAAATTATTTTACAGGCAAGATGCAGCTAAAATTGATTATTAATTTCAAAGCTGGTGGAGCTTGGTATAGATGGCCTAATACAATGAGTACCACACACTACTACTATGCCCAAAATTATTTTCCAGGCAAGATGCAGATAAGAATTATTATTAATTTCAAAACTGGTGGAGCTTGGTATAGATGGCCTAATGTAATGCACACGTCCGGGCTGAGCGACGTGTGCGTGTGATTCCACTGGACCATGCCGGAGAGTGAATGCCTGGAGGGGCGTAACTAGGTATTCACCCGATCCGACCAGGGTCGCACGACGGCATACGACGCCAGTGCACCAAGGAGGAACCGAGCAGAGGGACCAGGTGCTACCCCAGGACAGACCCCGGACACGGCTGTTGACCCACAAAGGGGAATACAGGAACACACTGGTTAGGCTGGCACACAGACTGGTGGGTATAGGCAGGCACGACTGGTATGCAGGCAGGCGGGTATGCAGGCAGCGGGGTACAGGCAAGCACGGCTAGAGTGCAGACAGGGAGGCACTAGCAGGTAGGAACACAGGCAGGATAGGACCCAATACACACTGGGGCTCAGGAACAGAACCACAGATGTGGCAGACAAACACAGCAGAGTGAGGCCGCCCAGAGAGGTGAGCGAGAGCAGGGCAAGACGAGGCCGCCTGGAGCGGTGAGCAAGAGTAGAGCAGGACGAGGCTGCCTGGAGCGGTGAGCAAGAGTAGAGCAGGACAAGGCCGCCTGGAGCGGTGAGCAAGAGTAGAGCAGGACAAGGCCGCCTGGAGCGGTGAGCAAATGGTCAGAGCTGAGCGAGACTGCCGGAGCAGTGAGCAAGGAGTCAGAGCAGAGCGAGACTGCCGGGGCAGTGAGCAAAGGAGTCAGAGCAGAGCGAGACTGCCGGAGCAGAGAGCAAAGGAGTCAGAGCGGAGCGAGACTGCCGGAGCGGTGAGCAAAGGCAGAGCAGGCTATAACCGCCGGAGCGGTGAGCAAAGGCAGAGCAGGCTAGAACCGCCGGAGCGGTGAGCAAAGGCAGAGCAGGCTAGAACCGCCGGAGCAGTAAGCAAAGGCAGAGCAGGCTAGAACCGCCGGAGCGGTGAGCAAAGGCAGAGCAGGCTAGAACTGCCGGAGCGGTGAGCAAAGGCAGAGCAGGCTAGAACCGCCGGAGCGGTGAGCAAAGGCAGAGTAGGCTAGAACCGCCGGAGCGGTGAGCAAAGGCAGAGCAGGCTAGAACCACCGGAGCGGTGAGCAAAGGCAGAGCAGGCTAGAACCGCCGGAGCGGTGAGCAAAGGCAGAGCAGGCTAGAACCGCCGGAGCGGTGAGCAAAGGCAGAGCAGGCTAGAACCGCCAGAGCGGTGAGCAAAGGCAGAGCAGGCTAGAACCGCCGGAGCGGTGAGCAAAGGCAGAGCATGCTAGAACCGCCGGAGCGGTGAGCAAGGCAGAGCAGGCTAGATCCGCCGGAGCGGTGAGCACAGCAGAGCAGGCTAGAACCGCCGGAGTGGTGAGCAAGGCAGAGCAGGGGGTACAGGGCTCTGTTCACACTGAACAGACAGGAAGGGAAAGTCAGAACCAGATACCCACAGGGTGCTTGCTGTGAAGTAGCGAGTGGACAACAAACTCACAAACGGGAGTACAGTGACAATGAGCAGGAGTTAGGTACGAGTTCAGACTCTGCAGAAAAAGGACAGTTATGGACATAGAGAAACACAGAAAACAGGCTAGAAGAGTATACAGACAAGAACAGACACAGTAGCAATATACAGGAGCGGGTCTAGGTATGCAGCCCCTAGAAGGCGGGAGGAACAGGCTAGGAGCGTGTTCAGACAGGACAGACAAGATACAGGAGCGGGTCTAGGTATGCGGCCCCAAGAAGGCGGAACGAACAGGCAAGGAGCGTGTTCAGACAGGACTGGAAATACAGCCTACAAGAAAGGCAAGCAAGCAAACACAGAAAGGGACCTGGCACATTCAGAGTGAAAGAGCACACTGAATGAAACACAATGCTCAGGCAGGGATTCATTGGAGCAGCTGGGTTAAATACCAGGTGACAGACAGCAATAGGCTGAGGACGCACAAGGGGTGTGCACGCAGCAGGTACAAGAACCAGGAAGTGATCGGGCGCCGCCCTTAAGCAGCAGAAAGAGAAGTAAACAGACAGCATGGAGGGAAGCCAGAGAGACATTCTGGATTGGAGATCAAGTGCGCGCTCTTGCACAGTGGGAGATGGACCACTATGCAAAGACGCCGCCAGGTATGTTACACCAAAGAGAATGAGTACCACACACTGCTACTATGCCCAAAAGTATTTTCCAGGCAAGATGCAGCTAAAAATTATTAGTAATTTGAAAGCTGGTGGAGCTTAGTATAGATGGCCTAATAGAATGAGTACCACACACTGCTAATATGCCCAAAATTATTTTACAGGCAAGATGCAGCTAAAAATTATTATTAATTTCAAAGCTGGTGGAGCTTGGTATAGATGGCCTAATACAATGAGTACCACACACTACTACTATGCCCAAAATTATTTTCCAGGCAAGATGCAGAAAAAAAATTATTATTAATTTCAAAACTGGTGGAGCTTGGTATAGATGGCCTAATACAATGAGCACCACACACTGCTACTATGCTCAAAATTATTTTCCAGGCAAGATGCAGCTAAAAATTATTGCTAATTTGAAAGTTGGTGGAGCTTAGTATAGATGGCCTAATAGAATGAGTACCACACACTGCTAATATGCCCAAAATTAGTTTACAGGCAAGATGCAGCTAAAAATTATTATTAATTTGAAAGCTGGTGCAGCTTATTATAGATGGCCTAATACAATGAGTACCACACACTGCTACTATGCCCAAAATTATTTTCCAGGCAAGATGCAGCTAAAAATTATTATTAATTTCAAAGCTGGTGGAGCTTGGTATAGATGGCCTAATACAATGAGTACCACACACTACTACTATGCCCAAAATTATTTTCCAGGCAAGATGCAGCTAAAAATTATTAGTAATTTGAAAGCTGGTGGAGCTGAGTATAGATGGCCTAATAGAATGAGTATCACACAATGCTAATATGCCCAAAATTATTTTGCAGGCAAGATGCAGCTAAAAATTATTATTAATTTCAAAGCTGGTGGAGCTTGGCATAGATGGCCTAATACAATGAGTACAACACACTACTACTATGCCCAAACTTATTTTCCGAGCTAGATGCAGATAAAAATTATTTGTAATTTGCAAGCTGGAGGAGCTTATTATAGATGGACTAAGAATAAGTCCCACACACTGCTACAAGCCCAAAATTATTTTCCGAGCTAGATGCAGATAAAAATTATTGCTAATTTGCAAGCTGGTGGAGCTTAGTATAGATGGCCTAATAGAATATTGCTATGCCCAAAAGGTTTTACTTGGCTAGTTGCAGTAAAAAAATTGTATTCTATGTAGCTTGCAACAGAGATACGCTACTCCACTGACTAACACACACTCCAAGAGGCCAAAAAGGATTTGCTTAGCTAGATTTAGCCAAATGCTGTGAAAAACAGTTGCACAGCACTGGCACAGACCTGCCTGGCAAAAAGTCCTAGGAAATGCTGTAAAATAGTCCTCAAAAGGACTGCAATTACAATTAGTCCCTACTCCCAACCTATCTATTTAAGAGCACAGACCTGCCTGCTAAAAGTCGTTGGAAATGCTGTAACCTAGTCCTCAAAAGGACTGCAATCACAACTATTCCCTACTCCCAAGCTATCTGTATATTTCAGAGTAAATTGGCTTGAAATTAACACTGAAAGTATAGCGCACACAGCAACAGCGGTGCCGTCTAACACGCAGCTGCAGCAGTGAGAAAATGGTGGCGACGGGGGAAAATGGCTTGGTCTTATAGGGCAAGGACATGTGACATACACAGCCAATGACACATGCCCTTGCTTGTGTGAAAAAAAGCAGTTCGCTGCGTGTGTGCGCTGCTGATAGGCTGACAGATTGCACCTCCCCACTGTAAATGCGGGAAAGAGAAAAAAAATGGAGATCTTCATTATTTCTGCAGAGATCCATCCCCTGCCCCTCCCCCCGCCCCACTGTACACTCAAACTGCGTATTAACATTGATTATCAGCATTACTGTGAAAAAATCCAGTTATGATTTTGGTGCACGAACAGTTATCGAACATAACCTCGAACAGCCGGATTTTTTTCAAATCGTTCGTGTTCGCCGAACGGCTCGAACACCGCCCAAAACAGCTCGAATTTGAGATTGGCGAACAGTTTGAATCGAACAACGCTCATCTCTACTTTTAAATAACTTCAAAACATAAAATGTATATAAAATATGCCTGTGAAGATGTATAGCTCTCTAAAGAGCCTTCCCACTGCTTATCCTCCAAATTTAGGCAACTCAACTATATATGAGGGGCACAAGCTAAATGAATAGAGATTAGATCAAATGATGTCTTTTAAAGACCATTGCAAATTGTAAAACCTGGTTGGAAAATCTTAAATTAAATTAAATTGAGATAAATATCTACTATGATAATATGCATTAAAAAGTTGATGTTTGCAGAGACTTTTTGTGCACACATGGGTTTCTATATAATCACATTGGCCAGTGTATAATAAAGTCCATATAAGCAGAATCCTCATAGAGTTTTGTAAAGATGTGTACTTTCTTACCTTTGTTCTTCATTGAAAATATACTGAGATGTGTGTCATAAGATTACCAACGCATAAAAAATATGATTTTGTGATACTCTGTCACAAAATGTTTACCCTAAATGTTTACCCTAAATATATGGCCACCCAGCAGTGATGTAATTTTTTTAACTCATTTTGCTAAACTTAGAACTTAAAGGGGTTGTCCCACAAACAAAATTCATTTTAATCTATTGATCTTACAATAATAATAAAAAAAGTGTATAATAAAAAATCTTCCTGTGCTGAGATAATCTTCTAAATGTGTCATGGGCAGGGGAGGAAGCAAAAGACGACGTAGACAGAACAGCATGGGATTGCAAATATTATTTCTTTATGGTAAATCATTTTTGAAAGACAGACAGGGAAATGCTTTATCTTACAGAAAGAATCAGCTGTGATCCCCTGCTGTAATGTCTGTATACTCTTTTGCTTCATCCCCTGCCCAGGAGCTGTGGTATTATCAGACCATGTTCCATACACGGTCAGTCACAGCCATTACACAGTACACAGCAGGGGCACATTTATAAGATTATCTCAGCACAGGAACATTTTTAAACTTTGTTTATAGGAAAAAAATCATTTAAGGATAATTACAATATAAAAGAAAGAAGTAAAAATATACATATTGCGTCAGTGTGGTCTGTAATACATACAAAAAATTTAATCAACCTTAGAGCAAGGGTCAGATTATTACATAGCTGCTAGAAGGGATCAGCTGACAAAATATTAGATAGACAGTTAGTAAATGACATAGCCCTTATAGTACAGTAATACATATTTTTTAGGTCTCAGCTCTGCGATCTATACCTTCCTTAATATGGGGGTTGCTGACCCCTAGTCTCATGACCGTTGTAACTGGATAGGTAGCTGAGCATGTGTAGGCCACTTACTGGCTGGCCATGCTTCAAAAACAACAAGCTGGCCCACATTTTAGAAATTTTTGTTAGTCCTAGAGTTGAGTCCTGTATTTGCGTTATATTATATTGTATACACAAATATAGGTGCGGGTAATCTCTTAAAATACAAAGTTTATTAATATAGAAAAATAAAAACAGAAATGTTGTATACAGAGTAACCACAGTGGAGGACCACATATCAATATACTAACACCATTGCATGTAAAATGGCTGTTAACATCTAAACACTACAATATATCCTTATTTGTATTCACACATATGTAGGACTTTATAGTCGATGATCATCAAATATAAACCTTTAATCGTACAATATAAATCAAGAAGACAAAAGACACTTACATATCTGTATAATCAATGTAGCATGTGGTCCTGGTGCTCCAACACGCATTTCACCCTTGCTTCATCAGGGGGCATGTAATTATATTATATTGTGTATTGCATTATGTATTATATTATATGGGAGCTTGAAGATTATGTCATTTTTGTTCATAGTACAGGTTACTGTGCCTTTAAAGTTAAACATTTTTGACACTTTAGCCAATTTAGGAACTAAATATAGCTTAAATTGCTTTTATTGAGTTATGCTTTCCACTTGCTGCCATTGTTTTATTTACTAGCTTTTGCTTTACAGGGATTGTCCACCCAAAGGGTATTCCCTAGTCTTCTCTTCCTCAAACATTGCCTGAATACCTAATTAGGCAATCCAACTCTGCCAACAAGATTGACTAAATAAACAAATCACCCCAAGCAAAGAGTTGACATCACTTGGGTGGGAATCATCAGTTACCATGTGACCAATGGGTCCTAAAAAGCTCATAAGTGCTACAGAGTAATGACAGACATTGGGAGACTATGTTTAGCTTTTTAAAAGCTTTTCCTGTACTAAAAATAATTTTGTTAGAGCTACATTATGTATTTAAAGAATATGAGAAGACCTAAGAGACATCAAGCAGGAAACAAGGAATATTAACTGACTGCGAAAGAAAATGGCAGGTGGAATGTTTGACCAATAGTGATAGAGAAGAATACAGTCAACTTCTATTAAAGCAATCCACCAACGTTGAAAATGACTATATAGTTCACACATACAGTCATTAGAGATGAGCAGATCTGAAAAATTTTGAATTCGACAAAGTGCGCAGATTTTTCTGGGAAATTCGATTTAAAGCAAAATTATTCTCCACAAATTGAATGTCCCTTTTATACTCTTACCAGACCCCAGAGGAAGATAAAAGTAAGAGATAGAAAATAAAATAAATACGTATACACACCGTACAACTCACCTCTCTGGGTCCTCTGCTCTTCCCCATGCTCTGTCTGGTCCTCAGAGCATCTTCTTATCACCGCTACCGAGTGCTGAATACCTGCTAGGCGGGGACTTCTGGCTCTGATGAGGCCCATGACGTTTCTACGCATTGATGTCATGACATTTAGCAGGCTTGATGGTGGTGATAAAAAATAGACTAGGAAGGTGAGCGGTAATGTAAGCATGAGTATTTTTTAGATTGTTTAAACTTTTGATGGCCCTTATTGGTTCAGCAAAAAAAACGACCAGCCAAGAACTATTTTGTTGAATTCTTGCAGAATCAAATTACAAAAATTTTTGTAATATTGGCGAACGCAGATTTTTGGAATATTCAAAGAGTATTCAATTCCACTTGGATATATCTCTAAAAGTCACCCTATTCAGCACCTTCTGATACCCTCCCTCTGTCTCCTTTGCTTAGAATGGCATTCCTTTAGCAATATGACCTGATGTTCACATCACATAACAGAAATTACAAGGTCAAGAATAAAATTAAAGTGACCATCCACCCCATGGACTGAAAAGTGACTGTACATTTCACCTGTATACGCACCCTACCTTGTAAACACTGTTTACTTCTCAATGCCTCCTCAGCTTAGATCGGTGAACCTTTCCTTCTGCTTCCAAGATGGCCACCACAATGGCATGGGAACTGCACTCGTAAATGTAAACCCCACTTTTCCTACCTTTCCTATACCAACAGCATAGGGGAGGCATAATTTTGACTTATCATTGAACTCCCTATGCCACTGTGGTGATCATCTTGGAATCAGAAGGAAAGGTACACTGATCTGAGCAGAGCAGACATTGAAAAACAAATGGAGGGCACCAAGTGGGGTGACTAAACATGTAAAATCTATAATCACTTTTCATTCCAAATGAGGGTAGTCATTTTCATTTTAGACTTCACTTTGTAGTTTCTGTTATGTGATGCGAGCACCCAATCATATTGAAAAAACTTTGACTAAGATTCATATGTTCTTCATTGGCGTCATCATTTTATACCTATAGGCTTCCTGCAGCAAAACTGCCTCAAGTGTAATATTCTTTCCAGTAAATCATTATGACTATATAGCAATCAAACATGACATGACATGAACTTCTTTATAGACGGGCTGATGCTACAGTACTTGGAAATAATCTTAAAGATTATGTCCTTTCTTTTCAGAATACTCTGCCCTAAAAGTTAAATATTCGCCATCTGCAAAGAGTTTGTATGTTCTCCCGTGTTTGCCTGGGTTTCCTCTGGGTTCTCCAGTTTCCTCCCACACTCCAAAGACACACTGATAGGGAATGAAGATTGTGAGCCCCAATGGGGACAGTGCTGATAATGTCTGTAAATTGTCTGAATTGTAAACCGCTGCAGAATAAGCTTGCGCTATATAAATAAAAAGATTATTATTATAGCAAAACTCCACTTAAATTATGAAAAATTCAGGTATAATCATCCTTCATCTTGGAATTCAATCTCCCACTACGTTATGTCACCACTCGAAGGGTGCGGAAACATTAGATATAAGGATTTATTTTGGTGGATTGTTATCCTGGACACCTAGTAACAGAAGCTTAAAAAGGATATCCCCACCTTATAAAATGATGTTATGTGATGGGGTTATATCATCACTGTTTGGAAGGTGGGATAATAAAATAAGAGCGAACACATTCAGAAACTAAAGAAGCTGCAGTGTTAATGTGTAGAAAAGAAAGCAGTGAAGAGGGAACAGTGCTACATAACTGCCGTTGCTTCTTCAATCTCAGGCTAGAACCACCACAGATCATAAGGTGATAACATATCATAGCGTTATGTCATAACTTTCTGACATAGTAATACCTATTAAAAAAAGGTACTTTCTTCACTTTGAGCAAATATTTCGTTCATGCTCTAAGCCTGTGACTCGTCCCCTGGACCGTGGGGCACTCGGGACCGGGCTTCAGGGCAATGCTGGGAGTAGTAGTGGCGACCCGGTCCCATGGCTCAGGGTGGTCAGACCAGTGGCAGCCTTTTATATGTTTTAGGTAATGTCCGACTACGCCTCCCGTGGATTGCGGTCAGGGAGGACCGCCGCTGCAAGGCAGACCGCTGAGGCTGGTGTTGGGGATGCAGCAGGGAATAGTACAACTCCTCACGGGAGGAGTGTAGCCTCAGGGCAGTGTAATAGGATGTTGGAGGTGATGGTGCAGGCGCCGCAGTAATCACACAGAGTCCAATAATGCAGTCCAGGGTCTTTTACTGCAGAACTTATCACAGACCCACCAGGAGTACAGGGTAGGAATGGACCTGCGTGTCTGAGGACATTCGGGTGAGCTCCACTGGCCAGGGTGAGTGGGTAGGCCTACCGTTCTCTATCTGCCCTTGCTGACTATCTCCCCCTTTAGTGGTATGATAGCCCACGTCCCTGAGCTTGCCGTGTACTACGCCTGTATGGCTTGCGACTCGGGCATTAGGTACCTGTAGCTTCTCTGTGCTGTACCGGTCCCTCTGTGTGGCGGAGCCTCCAGGCTTCTTAGGCCAAGGGACCTGAAATCCCTTGCGGGTTGGTTAACAGCTGCAGGACCTGCAACCCTGACAGCCTCGGACCCCAGTGTCCAGTTGTGTAGTCTCTCTCTGCCAGGACCGGCTCTCGTCGCCTCTGTCCCAGGCTTTCTGTTCCTCCTTTGCCTCCTGGACTCCTCAGCTGCGGCTGACCTGTCCCTCTCTTCTGGGAACCCTTCTGGATGCTTCAGAAGTGGGTCCTGGTCTCTCTAACCCTGCCCTCAGTACCAGTTTTTATAGGGACAGCCTGCTCCCCCTACTGGCCTGGGACAGGAGGTGCTGCGTGCAAATGGTCCATGACCAGAGAACCTCCCTCCTGCTCTCAGACACAGCCTTACAAGATTGTGGCATCCAGGCCTGGGGTGACACACCTGTATCCAAATTCATATGCCAGGTTAGAAAGGTAAAATGATATTGTACCCTCCCTAACCACCAGCACCCAAAAGTCATACAGTGGGTTCGGAAAGTATTCAGACACCTTTAAATTTTTCACTCTTTGTTTCATTGCAGTCATTTGGTAAATTCTAAAAAGTTAATTTTTTCCTCATTAAAGGACACTCTGCACCCCATCTTGACTGAAAAAAATAGAAATGTAGAAATTTTTGCAAATTTGTTACAAAAGAAAAACTGAAATATCACATGGTCATAAGTATTCAGACCCTTTGCTCTGACACTCATATTTAAGTCACATGCTGTCCATTTCTTGTGATCCTCCTTGAGATGGTTCTGCTCTTTCATTGGAGTCCAGCTGTGTTTAATTAAACTGATAGGACTTGATTTGGAAAGGCACACACCTGTCTATATAAGACCTCACAGCGCACAGTGCATGTCAGACCAAATGAGAATCATGAGGTCAAAGGAACTACCCAAGGAGCTCAGAGACAGAATTGTGGCAAGGCACAGATCTGGCAAAGGTTACAAAATAATTTCTGTATTACTCAAGGTTCCTAAGAACACAGTGGCCTCCATAATTCTTAAATGGAAAAAGTTTGGAACCACCAGAAGTCTTCCTAGACCTGGCCATCCAGCCAAACTGAGCAATCGTGGGAGAAGAGCCTTGATGAGAGAGGTAAAGAAGAATCCCAAGATCACTGTGGCTGAGCTCCAGAGATGCAGTAGGGAGATGGGAGAAAGTTCCACAAAGTCAACTATAACTGCAGCCCTCCACCAGTCGGGCCTTTGTGGCAGAGTGGCCCAACGGAAGCCTCTCCTCAGTGCAAGACATATGAAAGCCTGCATAGAGTTTGCTCAAAAATACATGAAAGACTCCCAGTCTATGAGAAATAAGATTCTCTGGTGTGATGAGACAAAGATGGAACTTTTTGGTGATAATTCTAAGCGGTATGTGTGGAGAAAATCAGGCACTGCTCATCACCTGCCCAATACAATCCCAAGAGTGAAACATGGTGGTGGCAGCATCATGCTATGGGGGTGTTTTTCAGCTGCAGGGACAGGACGACTGGTTGCAATTCAAGGAAACAGTAATGAGGACAAGTACAGAGATATCCTGGATAAAAACCTCTTCCAGAGTGCTCTGGACCTCAGACTTGGCTCACCTTCCAACAAGACAATGACCCTAAGCACACAGCTAAAATAACAAAGGAGTGGCTTCAGAACAACTCTGTGACCATTTTTGACTGGCCCAGTCAGAGCCCTGACCTAAACCCAATTGAGCATCTCTGGAGAGACCTGAAAATAGCTATCCACCAACGTTCACCATCCAACCTAACGGAACTGGAGAGAATCTGCAAGGAAGAATGGCAAATCCAGTTGTGAAAAACTTGTTGCATCATTCCCAAGAAGACTCATAGCTGTACTAACTCAAAAGGGTGCTTCTACTCAATACTGAGCAAAGGGTCTGAATACTTATGACCATGTGATATTTCAGTTTTTCTTTTTTAATAAATTTGCAAAAATTTCTACATTTGTTTTTTTTCATTCAAGACTGGGGTGAAGAGTGTACTTTAGCGAGAAAAAAAAAATTACTTTTTAGAATTTACCAAATGGCTGCAATGAAACAAAGAGTGAAAAATTTAAAGGGGTCTGAATACTTTCTGTACCCACTGTACTTCTTTAATTTCAAACCATAGCTTTGCCCTTCTCTGGCAGCTAATTTTTTTTTTTTTTTTTAACAAAATACTGCACGGTTAACAGGTTATGGTGCTCTGGGGTGTATCAATAATTATATACTACTATAAAATATATTTTAAGTCTTAAAGTGTCAATGTAACTGGATCTCCAAAATTTGACAGGGAAGTTTGGAAACCTGATGACATTGTTGCTATTAATCTGTTAGAACTTGTTTGTGCACTTGTCAGTGCACTTTAATTATAATAATATATAATAATAATTATTTTCCTTTAGGCAGCCAGGCTCCGATTCATATTGGGATGGAGAAATGGTAACCAGCTTACCTTCGACGGCTTACACCCTGCTTGCTGCACTTCCTGATTCCCGGCTCCTTCCTCACACAGGTCCCCCTCTTATGTTTTACGTTACTGCTCTACTAGATTTCTGCCTACCTGCACCAGCAACAGATGTCCTTGACAAAGACCGTTCCCGGTCGAAACACTGAGCAAGATCGATTTTTGACTCCTTTCTCGGATCAAAATAAATTTACACAGCAGCAAGATTCACAGTCTTATTTCATTTTCTTTTGTGGTGCTGAGGTTCCAACCTCAACAAGTCTGGACCACGAGACCTTTCCTCAAGCACACAATTCTTTCAAAAAGACAATGTGCCTGTCTTTTTCCTTCTAATCAGTTTACCTTCCGGTCAGGACAATTCAGTGTGTAAACCATTTGAATTCATATAGCATCTCTGGTAGACCTTGTTTGGTCAGGGTGTGGTGCTGGGAGTGTAGGAACACACCAGGCTGGTATCAAGGGCAGAAATGGGAAAGAAGGTCCATGAGGACTGGGCTCCTGTACCTATGAAAAAATGTTAAAACATAACTTTGACTTCTCAATTAAAAACATGGTGAGAAAAAATAAAAAAATAAAAAAAATTAAGGATCTATAAACGTAAGCATTTCGGGCTAGCAACCATCTATGAATAAGTGTTGCTAACCTGAAACGCATAAGCCCATGGATCCTTAATCTTTTCTATTTGCTTTTTCTCACTATATTTTTAATTGCATAGTAAAAGTTGTGTCTTAACATTTTTTCATTGGGGCTGGAGCCCGGTCCTCACAGACCTTCTCTCCGATGTATGTTGTCCGTAATTCAGGCAGGATAAATTTCATGATGTTTTCTATAAATATCAGACACAGGTCTCTGGCTATAATTCATCTGAGAAGTCCAAAATGGTTCTTTTATCATCTCCCCCTTTTATTTTATCTTCTTATACTCCTCCTTAATTTATTCTTGTGCTTTAGTTATTAGTTTGGAATTCCTATCCATTAAGATTTTCTTCCACGATTTTGCTATGAACTATCATATAACTTCAAAACATAAAATGTATACATGCTCATGAAGACGTATATCTCTGTAAAGAGCCTTCCCACTGCTTATCCTTCAAATTTAGAAAACTCAACTATATATGAGAAGTACAAGCTAAATGAATAGAGAATACACTTACCAAATGGTGTATTTTAAAGATATTTGTGAATTGTAAAACCTGGCAGGAAAATTGAAAAATTAAATTTAATTTAAATAAATATCTACTATGATAATATGCATTAAAAAATTATGTTTTCAGAGACCTTTTGTTCACATATGGGTCCCTATATTTTAATATTGGCCAGTGTATGATAAAGCCCATATAAGCAGAGTCTTCATAGAGTGGTCTTTTTTTATAGATAGATGCGTACTTTCTTACCTTTGCTCTTCTTTGAAATTATACTGAGATGTGTGTCATAAGATTACTTGCTCATAACATTTTTTTATGATTTTGTGATACTTTGTCACAAAATGTTTATGCTATATGTGTCTAAATATGGCCACCCAGCATTGATGTAATTTTTTTTTTAACTCATTTTGTTAAACTTAGGTTACGTACAATACAATAGAGAAAAGCAAAAATATACATATTGCGTCGGTGTGGTCTGTAATACATACAAAACATTAAATCAATCTGAGAGCAAGGGTCAGATTATTACATAGCTGCAAGAAGGGATCAGCTAGCAAAATATTAGATAGACATTTAGTAAATGACATAGCCCCTCATAGCCTCACCAAGTCGGGAGGCCAGACAGTAATTAAAGGCTCCATGAGAATAGCCAGTTAAGGGGAAGCAAATAAAACACCCAGACCGTGGAAAGCTTGTGCAGACAACTTCTATTCTTATATATTACTTGCTCATAAGGTATGTAGGGGTAGAGACCGTGATTCCAGTGATGTATCGCTCCCAGTAATCCCAAGAATGGAGCTCTGTAGAGTGCTGTCTGAGTGGAGCAACAGTTCAGCATGCATATCTCCTCCCCATTCATTTTTAATAGGAGTGCTGGACATTGCCCAGTTCAGAGATCTAGAGGTGTACATGTTCGAGCTCTGCTCCATTTAGATGGGACTCTTAAGAACCCCGTTCTTAGGATCGCTAGGGAATAACTTACATACTTGGTACAATCACTTTAGGATTTAAGTTCTGGAAACATGTTAGCATACAGATTAAATTACAAGAGTTAGTAAGGGATCTAAGGGGTAACGTTTCTCCTTGTAGAGAGTAGCATGCCTAACATGTCAGTGCTAGGAGGCTTATACGCCATGCAAAGCTCCTCTGGGAAATTAAATTTAATTTCTCAGAGGAACATTGCATGGCGTATAAACATCATTATGCTCTCCATGTCTCTCTCCACTAGGAGAAACATTACCCCTTAGATCCCAGTCTTAAGCTTCTCATATAGCCAAATCAGATCTCATACTTTTCACTGACGAGGGCCAACAGCCCAAAACATGTGTTTGCAAATTGAGATTCTGGTTTGGATTTTATCCTTACTCATATGGCAAGGCTCGATAAAGGGTAAATATTGGCTTTTAGGATTGCTACTAGAGATGAGCGTTGTTCTACTCGAACTGTTCGCCAATCTCAAATTCGAGCTGTTTTGGGCGGTGTTCGAGCCGGTCGGCGAACACGAACAATTTGAGAAAAATTCGGCTGTTCGAGGTTATGTTCGATAACTGTTCGTGCACCAAAATCATAACTGGATTTTTTCTCAGTAATGATGAAAATTAATGTTAATACGCAGTTTGAGTGTACAGCGGGGCGGGGGGAGGGGCAGGGGATGGATCTCTGCAGGAACAATGAAGATCTCCATTTTTTTTTCTCTTTCCCGCATTTGCAGTGGGGAGGTGCAATCTGTCAGCCTATCAGCAGCGCACACACGGAGCGAAGTGCTTTTTTTCACACAAGCAAGGGCATGTGTGATTGGCAGTGTATGTCACATGTCCTTGCCCTATAAGACCAAGCCATTTTCCCCGTCGCCACCATTTTCTCACTGCTGCAGCTGCGTGTTAGACGGCACCGCTGTTGCTGTGTGCGCTATACCTTGTTAATTTCAAGCCAATTTTCGCACAAATATACAGATAGCTTGGGAGTAGGGAATAGTTGTGATTGCAGTCCTTTTAAGGACTAGGTTACAGCATTTCCTACGACTTTTATCAGGCAGGTCTGTGCTCTTAAATAGATAGATTGTGGGAGTAAAGACTAATTGTAATTGGAGTCCTTTTCAGGACTAGGTTACATCAGTTTCTATCAGTTTTTGCCAGGCAGGTCTGTGCCAGTGCTGTGCAAGTTTTTTTCACAGCATTTGGCTGAATCTAGCAAAGCTAATCCTTTTTGGCCTATTGCAGAGTGTGTTAGTCAGTGGAGTAGCCTATCTGTGTTGCAAGATATACCACCTGTGTATAGAATACCAATTTTTTTACTGCACCTAGTGAAGTAAAATCTTTTGGGCATAGCATCATTCTATTAGTCCATCTATACTGACCTCCATCAGGTTGCAAACTGAATATAATTTTTTTCTGCATCTAGCTCTGAAAAAATATTTGGGCTTCTAGCGGTGTGTGGGACTTGGTCTATTAGTCCATCTATACTGACCTCCATCAGGTTGCAAATTAAAAATAATTTTTTTCTGCATCTAGCTCTGAAAAAATATTTGGGCTTCTAGCAGTGTGTGGGACTTGGTCTATTAGTCCATCTATACTGACCTCCATCAGGTTGCAAATTAAAAATAATTTTTTTCTGCATCTAGCTCTGAAAAAATATTTGGGCTTCTAGCAGTGTGTGGGACTTGGTCTATTAGTCCATCTATACTGACCTCCATCAGGTTGCAAATTAAAAATAATTTTTTTCTTCATTTATCTCTGAAAAAATATTTGGGCTTCTAGCAGCGTGTGGGACTTGTTCTATTAGTCCATCTATACTGACCTCCATCAGGTTGCAAATTAAAAATAATTTTTTTCTGCATCTAGCTCTGAAAAAATATTTGGGCTTCTAGCAGTGTGTGGGACTTGGTCTATTAGTCCATCTATACTGACCTCCATCAGGTTGCAAATTAAAAATAATTTTTTTTCTGCATCTAGCTTTGAAAAAATATTTGGGCTTCTAGCAGTGTGTGGGACTTGGTCTATTAGTCCATCTATACTGACCTCCATCAGGTTGCAAATTAAAAATAATTTTTTTCTTCATTTATCTCTGAAAAAATATTTGGGCTTCTAGCAGCGTGTGGGACTTGTTCTATTAGTCCATCTATACTGACCTCCATCAGGTTGCAAATTAAAAATAATTTTTTTCTGCATGTAGCTCTGAAAAAATATTTGGGCTTCTAGCAGTGTGTGGGACTTGGTCTATTAGTCCATCTATACTGACCTCCATCAGGTTGCAAATTAAAAATAATTTTTTTCTGCATCTAGCTCTGAAAAAATATTTGGGCTTCTAGCAGTGTGTGGGACTTGGTCTATTAGTCCATCTATACTGACCTCCATCAGGTTGCAAATTTAATAAAAAAAATTTCTGCATCTAGCTCTGAAAAAATATTTGGGCTTCTAGCGGTGTGTGGGACTTGGTCTATTAGTCCATCTATACTGACCTCCATCAGGTTGCAAATTAAAAATAATTTTTTTCTGCATCTAGCTCTGAAAAAATATTTGGGCTTCTTGCAGTGTGTGGGACTTGGTCTATTAGTCCATCTATACTGACCTCCATCAGGTTGCAAATTAAAAATAATTTTTTTCTTCATTTATCTCTGAAAAAATATTTGGGCTTCTAGCAGCGTGTGGGACTTGTTCTATTAGTCCATCTATACTGACCTCCATCAGGTTGCAAATTAAAAATAATTTTTTTCTGCATCTAGCTCTGAAAAAATATTTGGGCTTCTAGCAGTGTGTGGGACTTGGTCTATTAGTCCATCTATACTGACCTCCATCAGGTTGCAAATTAAAAATAATTTTTTTCTGCATCTAGCTCTGAAAAAATATTTGGGCTTCTAGCGGTGTGTGGGACTTGGTCTATTAGTCCATCTATACTGACCTCCATCAGGTTGCAAATTAAAAATAATTTTTTTCTGCATCTAGCTCTGAAAAAATATTTGGGCTTCTAGCAGTGTGTGGGACTTGGTCTATTAGTCCATCTATACTGACCTCCATCAGGTTGCAAATTAAAAATAATTTTTTTCTGCATCTAGCTCTGAAAAAATATTTGGGCTTCTAGCAGTGTGTGGGACATGGTCTATTAGTCCATCTATACTGACCTCCATCAGGTTGCAAATTAAAAATAATTTTTTTCTTCATTTATCTCTGAAAAAATATTTGGGCTTCTAGCAGCGTGTGGGACTTGTTCTATTAGTCCATCTATACTGACCTCCATCAGGTTGCAAATTAAAAATAATTTTTTTTTTGCATCTAGCCAAGCCAATAGTTTTGGCCTAATACCACAGTTTGGCCACTCAGCTCTGCTCGGTTACCATCCATTGTTTTTTTGTGCAAACAACTCCAGAGTTGTGAATTAGTTAACCACCAAAATGAGTGGAAAAAGGCCTGCTGCTGGTGGAAAGGGGAATAGGCGTGTTGGAAAGGGGAAAAAAGGTTGTGTCCATGGGGTAGGTGCAGAAGAAAGACCATCTTCCAGCCAAACTAAAATGTCTACTTCTTTTAGCGGACAATGTGATAAGATCCCTTTCTTACGGCCACGCCAATCGCTACAAATTCCAGATGAGGCACAAAAACAGCAGGTGCTTCAACGGATATCAAGTGCTCCTTTAAGTGGGCTCTCCTCCACATCAACTTCAACATCACAAATACTCCAATCCTCAAAGGTGTCACCCAAATCGCACTTGCTTCCTCACAGCTCCCAAATCTCCAGCTGCCCGTCTGAGTATGAGGTAGAACAGATGGTTGAGTCTGCAGAGCTGTTTACTCATACTATAGCCTGGGAATCAGAGGTCGACTCCAGCGCTTCTGTGAATCCAGACGAGGAAATGATCTGCACTGATGCCCAGAATCTTTATGAGTCGGATCCAGGACCAGACGCAGAAGGTTCTGACCATAATGTAGACCCTCATTCCCAAACTGTAACTCCTGTTGGTGGAGACAATGAGGAAGACGATGATAAGACTCAAATACCTGATTGGAGCGACAACTTTAGTTTTTTGTCAGGGCAGGAACAGGTTGGCTCTGAGGACGACGGGTGTGATAACGCACAGGGTGATGATGATGAGGTCGGAGATCCCACTTACTGTCAACCCACAGTCAGCCAAGAGATGAGGTCAGCAGAGGAGGTGGAGGAAGATGCTAGTGACGACGAGGTCAGGTTGCGCCTTCCTGGACAGAGACGTAGTACTGGAAGCACGTCAACAACTGCATCCTCAAACACAACTCTGCCTCTCACCACAAGTCGTGGTGGCTCTTCAGGTCGCATGGGTGCTAAGCCTTGCATAGCCTGGGCATTTTTTCAGATCGATAAAGATGACCCAACTCGTGTTATCTGTAACATTTGTCAGCAAAAGCTAAGTAGAGGCCAAAAAATACATAGTTTGAGTACTTCATGCATGAACCGGCACATGGACATGAAGCATAAGTTGCAGTGGGAAGCTCAGTGTGCTACAATGCGGCCTAGCCGGCCGGGCCAATCACCGTCTGCCATATCTTGTGCATCCGCGGCCTCTTCATCCTCTGTGACTGGGGGGACAGCAGTCACACCTGTTTTGGGGCGCAGACCTGCCACCTCTTTACCCGCAACAGCCAGCGTGATTGGCAGGTCATCATTTTCTTTGGAGGTGGTAACACCAGCTGGTGTTGAGCGCTGTCCGACATCGATAGCACCACCTTTGGATCAAGGCAACCTAACATGTCCGCCTGCATCTTCCTCACAGACCGGCAGTTTGCCGGGGACACCCTTATCAACCCCGTCTAAGCACAATAGCCAGCCCTCGGTCCCTCAGATGTGGACAAGTAAAAGACCATTTCCTCCTAGCCAT
The DNA here is from genome assembly GCF_046119375.1 of Phyllobates terribilis. NCBI lineage: Eukaryota > Metazoa > Chordata > Amphibia > Anura > Dendrobatidae > Phyllobates > Phyllobates terribilis. The sequence goes on along the minus strand of NW_027362769.1, from coordinate 207,733,945 downwards.
GAGAAAGCTAAGAGGTTGAATTTCACCATCTGCAAGCTCTTGGCTACAGAAATGCTGCCTTTCCGCCTGGTGGACACAGAGGATTTTCGAGACCTTATGTCCGTCGCAGTGCCCCAGTACCAGATGCCCAGTCGGCACTACTTCTCAAAGAAAGGTGTGCCTGCGCTCCACCAGCATGTCGCACACAACATCACCGCTTCTTTGAGAAACTCTGTGTGTGACAGGGTGCATTTCACCACAGACACTTGGACGAGTAGGCATGGACAGGGGCGTTACATGTCGCTGACTGGGCACTGGGTAACTATGGTGACAGCAGGACAAGGGGCTGCTGTCCAAGTCTTGCCGTCCCCACGAGTTGTGCGTCAATCCTCTTTATGTCAAAGTTCCTCCACTGCTTCTGCCTCCTCAACCTCCTCTCGGTCTTCCACCTGCACCCAAAGACTGTCTGGTCATGCCACAAGCTTTCTAACTGCGCAGAAGGGATCCTGCACACCTCCTTACTATGCTGGCAGTAGGGCTCAACGTCATCAGGCGGTTTTTACATTGAAATGTCTGGGAAATGTGAGTCACACAGCTGAGGAGTTGTGGTCAGCTCTGGAGAACCATTTTCATGAATGGTTGTCTCCACTGGACCTGAAACCAGGGAAGGCCGTGTGCGACAATGCTGCAAACCTGGGTGCGGCCCTTCGCCGGGGCAATGTCACACACGTGCCTTGTATGGCTCACGTGTTGAACCTGGTTGTCCAGCAATTTTTAGCCCACTATCCCAGACTAGATGGCCTTCTGCAGAGGGCACAGTCGCTGTGTGCTCACTTCCGCCGTTCGCATCCCGCAGCTCAGCGACTTACATCTCTACAGAAGTCGTTGGGCCTGCCACTTCACCGGCTAAAATGCGATGTGCCTACCCGGTGGAATTCAACTCTGCACATGTTGCAGCGACTGTGGCAGCACCGACAAGCCCTGGTGCAATACGTTCTGACGTATAGCCTGGGCCAACGAGATTCAGAGGTGGGGCAAATCACGCTGGAGGAGTGGTCTCAGATCAGGAACCTATGCACCCTTCTGCACAGTTTTGAAATGGCGACGAAGATGTTTAGTGCTGACGATGCCATTATCAGCATGACTATTCCGGTGATTTACATGCTGGAGCACATGTTAAACAGAATTCGGAGTCAGGTGGTGGCACAAGAGGAGGTGGAGGAAGTAGAGGAGGAGGAGTTGTATGCGGAAGGGCTAACATCTGCAAGGTCCAGACGGTCGGCAGCACCAAGGCGGCAGGCATGTGAGGGTGGGGGAGATGGTTTTACCAGGGCGCATGGTAGCAGCCAAACTAGTGAGGAAGGTGCAGGAGCCCAGGAAGAAGTGGAGGACGAACTGATGGAAGACTCATCAGATGAGGGAGACCTTGATCACATTTCTGTTGTGCGAGGTTGGGGGGAGAGGACAGAGGAAGGAAGCATGATTGTTACCTCGCCACCAACACAACAGGGACTTGGTGCTCCTGGATGCGCAACACACATGAGTGCCTTCTTGCTGCACTACCTGCAACATGACCCTCGAATTGTGAGAATTAGAAATAATCCTGACTACTGGGTTGCCACACTGTTAGATCCCCGGTACAAAAGTAAATTTGCAGAAATTATTCCTGCCATAGAAAGGGATGCACGCATGCAGGAGTATCAGCAGAGACTGTTGCAGAATCTTACATGTGCTTTTCCACAAAATACCAGTGGTGCACGTAGTGAATCTCACAGTTCCAACTTGCCAACCGTGGGACCGTCAAGTGTTCAGCACTCAAACCGTAACAGAACCACAGTATCTGCTGGTAACATCAATTTTGCAGAATCATTTCACCACTTTTTTAGCCCATCCTTTGCAAGGCCACAGGAGACAAGAAGTCTGACACATAGTCAACGCCTAGAGACGATGGTACAGGAGTATCTCCAAGTAAACATTGAAGCCACGACTGTGTCACTGGACCCTTGCTCTTTTTGGGCTTCCAATCTGGATAAATGGCCGGAGCTAGCCACTTACGCCTTGGAGATCTTGTCATGCCCCGCAGCCAGCGTTCTGTCTGAACGTGTGTTCAGCGCTGCTGGTGGTGTGCTGACAGATAAGCGCACGCGGCTCTCCACTGATAATGTAGACAGACTCACGTTCATAAAGATGAACAAATCATGGATCCGAAACGACTTTTCTACCCCTGTGTCATCCTGGGGAGAGTAAAAGCTTGATGATTGGTTAAAATCACCCTACCAACCGTTTTAAGCTTTCAAATTACTAATCATGTTTATCTGTATCTTGACTGGAAAATAATTTGGGCTTTGTAGCAGTGTGCAGCACTGATCCTATTAGGCCATCTATAATAAGCTTCACCAGATTTAAAATTAAAAATAATTTTTAGCTGCATCTAGCCCGGAAACTAATTTTGGGGCTCCGAGATGCGCAAGACACATAAGTGCCTTCTTGCTGCACTACCTGCAGCATGACCCTCATATTGTCAGAATTCGAAGTAATCATGACTACTGGGTTGCCACACTCTTAGATCCCCCAAACTTTTCGATCAACCTTTTCATTTTAATAAAGACCAAAAAAATGGTCATTTTTGAAATTATAAGCATTAGCAGGTTGTTAGAAACTGAAATCAAACAGTTTTCAACTCAAAACTTTATTCTAGGTGATGTTACATTTTCACATAGGACCCCTTGTTCGAAAGGAGCTTCTGAACTCTCTCGTCCATTGAATTTGTCAGGTTTTGGATGGTTTCTGCTTCAATTGTTTTGCATGAGGACAGAATACCCTCCCAGAGCTGTTGCTTAGATGTGAACTGCCTCCCGCCATCATAGACACTCCTTTTAATGATGCTCCAAAGGTTCTGAATGGGGTAGAGGTCAGGGGAGCATGGGGGTCACACCATAAGTTTGTCCCCTTTTATGCCCATATCAGCCAGAGATGCAGATGTTTTATGTGCAGCATGAGATGGTGCATTATCATGCAGAAAAATGATCTTGCTGTGAAATACACGGTTCTTCTTCTTGAACCATGGCAGGAAGTGCTGTTTGAGAAAATCCACATACATTATGGAGTTCATCTTTAGCGCCTTCAGGGATCCTAAAGGGGCCGACAATCTCTCTCCCCATGATTCCAGCCCAAAACATTACTCCACCTCCTCCTTGTTGGCGCTGTAGCCGTGTTTGCGTGGGGTGTCCATCAACCAGCCATCCTCCACTCCATTCATCTGGACCATCGAGCGCTGCACGGCACTCATCCGTGAACAAAACAGTTTTGAAATCAGTCTTCATGTAATGTTTGGCCCACTGGAGCCGTTTCTGCTTGTGTGAAGTGGATAGAGGAGGTCGACAGGATGGCATATGCACAGCTGCAAACCTCTGAAGGACCCTGCATCTTGTTGTTCGGGGGACGTTGGAGGCACAAGCAGCTTCAAAAACTTGTCTGCTGCTATGACAAGGCTTTTTTGCCGCTGCTGTTTCAACCTGACGTAATTGCCTGTAGGAAAGAGTCCTCAATTTGCCCTTATCAGCACGCACACGTGTGTACTGTGAATCAGCTACATACTTCTTGATTGCCAAGACACTTCATCCTGATCATCGCACAATGTTGATTGTAGTCATGCCTTGACCTAAACACTCCACAATTTGTTGCTTCTCAGCAGCCGACACATCCTTTTTCTTTCCCATTTTGGCAGAAAATGTAGGCTGCTTAATAATGTGAGAGAGCCTTCTTAAGTAGTCTTGCCTTTCATTGGACACACCTGCCAAACTAATTAGCACAGGTGTCTGCAATTGCTTACAGTGATATAAAGAGCCCTGACACACATCACCATCAATGAGTTTAACTGACAAACAAACAAATTCTTCCCTTATCACTCCTAAACACTTTTTGCATAATAATTTGGAACGCGGTGTACATGTGCTTTTCCACAAAACACCAGTGGTTCACGTAGTGAATCTTACAGTTCTAACTTGCCAACCGTGGTCTGTATGGAATTGTTCAATAAAGGGCCCAAAATTAAGATAACATAGATGGGAGAGGTCTCTATGAATAGGAATTCCTAAGTATTTGATACCCTGTGAGGGCCAGGCAAAGGGAAAGTTGGACTGGATGGAATCCTATATGGATTTAGGGAGGGAGACATCGAGGGCCTCAGACTTCGCTGCATTGATTTTAAAATTTTACCATGTAACAAAGTGATCTATTTCAGCCATAACAGCAGGGATGGATATATGTGATTGAGTGATATATACTAGGACATCATCAGCAAATAGAGAGCACTTGTACTCGGTGCCTCCCACCTCAATCCACCTAATATTGGGGTTATGGCGAATTGATGAGAGCAGGTGCTCCGTCACTAGGATGTATAAGAGAGGGGACAGAGGACATCCCTGCCTTGTCCCATTGGTGATTGTGAAAGGTGATGAAAATGTTCTGACGCACCCCCTGGGCCTTGGGACACCCGGAGCCGGACACTTTTTGGTGGATGCTGGTGGTTGTAGTCTTCGTGGCGGCGATCCGGTTCCGTGGCTCAGGGCGGTCAAACCAGTGGCGGAACTATTTATGTGGTTTTGATGTTTAAATGTCCGACTACGCCACCCGTGGATTGCGGTCAGAGTGAACCGCCGCTACAGGGCAGACCGCTAAGGCTGGTGTTGTGGGTGCAGCAGAGCGTAGCATAACTCCCCACGGGAGGAGTATAGCCTCAGGGCAGTGTATGCGGAGGATGGGGGTGATGGTGCAGGGCAGCAGCAGTAACGACACGGAGTCAGTGATGCAGTTCAGGGCCTTTACTCACAGTTCTTATTATCCAGACCACGTCTGCAGGTAACGGCTGCCCACGTCGTACTGTGCTCACCAGGTGAGGGGCTCAGACAACTCCCAGATAACTTTGGAGCGCTTCACAGGACCCCCTTTGTGTGTCCTTTGTCTGGCCTTTCTTACCAACACTTCTGTCCGGCTGCCTCGGGCCTCCTCTTGGTAAACTTGGCGCCAGTTTCCCTGACCCTATGTGGTGCCTTCCTAGCGGGTGGAGCAAGGGGCTGCGCCACATAAAATGTCAGAGCCTCCGGTTTCTAGCTGAGGGTCGTTTCCTGCCTCCACTAGTTCGGGGACCGGTCTCCCGCTTTGGCCTGACCCCTCCACGCAGGTGGATTCGGGCGTGCGGTGGCGACTCGCCCGTCCGCACCCCTGGGATCCCTTCATTCCTCGTTCCTGGAGCCTTCTCCGCTCCTCTTCCTTCCTTCTCCCTCTTGCAGGCCTGGGCCTCTGTTACTAGGCCCGCCTCCGGAGCAGAGCTCATGCAGAGCCCCTGCTCCCTGCCACTTCTGCTCAGACTTCTCTGCACTGAACTAAGATGGTGCCCACCTTTTATACTCCCTTCTCAATGCACCCAGGAACTGCTTCCTCCCTGCTCCTGCACTGCAGGGTTCCCCTTCCTCAGTGTTCCCTCCCCCCACTCCAGCCAGGGACAGGGACTGTCGTGCCCATCTCAGGGGCATATTGGTCGCCCTGCCCCACGGCAATGTGGTGTAATGCATGCAGGTGTCGGGTCCTGATCCACACTCCATCCTTATCTGAGAGTGAGATATCACACCTCTGGGTGAGGTGCAATACGTCTGTAGCAACCGAGCCCTCGGTGCTACAGTTCCATTTATCTTCAGCCTAGGTGACGTATTGTGATACAGGGCCGTGATTTTGGCTATAAAAGGGTCCCCTAGACCCCTACCCCAAGCTTTTTAAGAGAATCATATATGGCGTGCCAGGAGACTCTATGGAATGCTTTCTCAGCATCCAACGAGAGTATCTACTTACAAATTTTTAACTGCATCTAGCCCAGGAAATACTTTGTGCCTAGTAGCAGTGTCTGCTAGTCAGCGGATTATCCCGGCTGTTAAGCAAGCTACACCACCTGTAGTTTGGACACTTAATTTTTTCAAAGGAAATGCTTCGGGACCACGGGATACTTAGTGAAGAGCATCAGGAGGCACCCCAAGGCATAGGGGCTGGGACTGGCACTAGGATGCCTTGCGGTGGACAGCCGAGCTCGATCCTTATAAAAGCTTTTTAACTGCAGCAGCTTTAGTGGACGCTACTGGAGCTGGAATTACGCGGCTGCTGGCATGAGACTTGCCCTCCAATAGATCCTTGTAAATGGATTAAAAGTGTATTCATTCAACTTAGAGGGACAATTTAAATTAAAAAGCTTAGAGCTGCCTCCACCACAGGGGGGCTCTCTCGACCCACCAGCGGACAGGCACCAGTATTGGGAGAGGGGGGCTGGCCGTCAGGGTTCACCGCGGCTCTGGCACAAACCCGGCGACACGGAGGTGGCACGGGCAGGAGCGGACTGGCCGTCTCGGCTTCTCACTTTTTGGATTTTAGAAGGGCATGACATGCCTATATCTGTGTCTCCCCCTCCTTTTACTCCTCCACCTCTTTTCTTTTCGCATGACTATATGTACTTGTCACTTTTCCATGTGTTAGTTGTGTCTTCTGAGCAGTTTGTCAGCTTTTGGACACCTTTGAAGGTGTTTTCTATGTGTTTCTATGTGTTTTTGTTTGCCTGCCATTGGTTTTAACGGTGTTCGAAGGTGTTCGACGAACAGTTCGACGAACAGTTCGGCGAACACACGGGTGTTCGACGAACCGAACCGAACTCGAACACTACGGGGGTGGCTCAACACTAATTGCTACTTCCAATAGTTGGCACTAGAGTTTAAGTCCTCTTCCTCTCTAAAGAGAAAATTTACAAGATTTAATAATACATTTTGGCATTTTTATGAGCGCAATATGTAAAACAGCATGAAACCATTTAGTAAATTAGAACTGACCATAGCACCAAGATTCAAAGGATCAGTGTTTTAAAGACTGCATTAATTTTCCTGTCAGTTTAGGAGTGATCTGTGGTCGCAGGTATTAAAAGTAATGGCCCCCAAACCTATATTTATACCTATGACACACATGATTTGAGTTCTTTTAAAATGTATTTAAGTAACACCTATTTTGTGTCATCAATGGTAATACATATTTTGTGGGTCCCAGCTCTGGGACCAATACCTTCCATGATGTGGGGGTCTCACGGCTGTTGGAATGGAAAGATAGATGAATATGGCTGGACATGCACCAAAAACAACAAGTTGGCTAACATTTTAGAGATTGTTGTGGGTCCCAGGTGAGTTCTGTATTTATGTTATTTTATATTATTCATTATATATTATATTATATGGGAGCTTGAAGATTATATCACTGCCCTAAAAGTTAAACATTTGCCATTTTGGCCAATTTAGGAACTAAATATAGCTTAAATTGCTTTTATCGAGTTATGCTTTACACTTGCTGCCATTGTTTATTTTACTAGTTTTTGCTTAAGAGGGATTGTCCACCCAAAGAGTATTCCCTAGTCTTCTCTTCCTCAAGCACTGCCTAAATACCTGCCTAAATGTCCAACTTTGTCAACAGATATGATTAAATAACTAAATCCACCCAAGAATAGAATTGACATCACTTGGTGGGAAGCAACAGTTACCAAGTGACCAATGGGTCCTAAAAAGCTCATACTGTAAGTGCTACAAGAGCAATGACAGACACTGGGACACTATGTTTAGTTGTTTTAAACCTTTTCCTGTACTAAAAATAATTTAGTTAGAGCTACATCATGTATTTAAAGAATATGAGAAGACCTAAGAGACATCAAACAGGAAACAAGGAATATTAATTGACTGCGTAAGAAAATGGCAGGTGGAATGTTTACCGATAGTGATAGAGAAGCATACAGTCAACTTATATTAAAGGCACCCTCCAACGTTGAAAATGTCTATATAGTTCACACATACAGTCACTAGAGATGATCAGATCTGAAAAATTTCGAATCTGCCAAATTGCGCAGATATTTATATGGAAATTCGATTCAGAGCAAAGTTATTCTCTGCAAATTGAACCATACAACTCACCTCTCTGGCCCCTCCGCTCTTCCCCATCCTCTGTCCAGTCCTCAGAGCATCTTCTCACCGACTACTGAATCCCTGCTAGGCTGGGACTTCTGGCTCTGATGAGGCCCATGATGTTTCTACGCAATGATGTCATGACATGCGCCGTGACATTGAGTAGGCTTGATTGTGATGAAAAAATGGGCTGAGGACATGACGGGGGGCGGTGCATAGTGGAGGGGCCAGGAAGGTGAGCGGTAAGGTGAGTATGAGTATTTTTTTAGATTATTTAAACTTTTGATGGCCCTTATCGGTTCAGTAAAACAACAACCAGCCAAGAACAATTTTGTTGAATCCTCGCAGAATAAAATTACAAAAAAATCCGCATTTTGGCGAATGCAGATTTTTGGAATATTCAAAGAGCATTCAATTGCACTTGGATATATTCTCTTATCTCTAAAAGTCACCATATTCAGCAGCTTCTGATTCCCTCCCTCTGTCTCCTTTGCTTAGATTGGCATTCCTTTAGCAATATAACCTGGAGTTCACATCACATCACAGAAACTACAAGGTAAAGTCTAAAATGAAAGCGACCACCCACCCCATGGACTGAAAAGTGACTATACATTTCACATGTATACTCACCCTACCTGGTGCACACCGTTTACTTCTCAATGCCTCCTCAGCTCAGATTGGTGAACCTTTCCTCCTGCTTCCAAGAAGGCCACCACAGTGGCAACGGGACTTCAGACGTAAACCTAAACCACACTTTTCCTGCCTTTCGTATCCTACAGCACAGAGGAGGCATAGTTTTGACTTATCATTGCACTCCCAATGCCAAAGTGGTGGTAATGTTGTAAGCAGGAGCAAAGGTATTGTACACCGATTTGAGCAGACGAGGCTTCGGAAAGCTAATAGGGGTCACCAAGTAGGGTGACTACTGGTGATGAGCGAGCACTAAAATGCTAGGGTACTCGTTGCTCGGGTCGAGCACATTGGAATACTCGGGTGCTCGACCAGAGCAACGAGCAAAATGTAAGTCTATGGGAGACTCAAGCATTTTTCAGGCGGCTCCCCCCCGGTGGTCTGCAGAGGGCCTAAAAATTGCCAAAATCGATGGGAACAGTGCTCAAATGACATGGGAACAGCATGGGGAAGACCCCTGCAAGCATCTCTGACTCCCAGGTCACTGCCTAAAAGTGTGCTCATCATAAGTGATCCTTGGCGCATGCGAAGATGCCTCCCGCCATGCACCTGTCATTGCAGACTTGCAACAATCACCGTCCACGTCCTTGTCCCAGTGCAGTGTTCAGTTGTGCCTACCCCATTCCTTGGAATGCAAGCGCAAGTATGCAGCCAGCCACCCAGCCACCCATAGGCTGCAATACTATACTGCCAAATTTTTGACAGCTGCTTGCACTTGAAATGTGGCCTTTTAGGCTCGTGGAGGCGTAAGCTTTTTATAACCTCATGCTGGCCGCGGCCGAGTGTCCATACTCGGTCCCCAGCCGCCAATGTTTCTCCCAGTGTCGTCTCCGCCTTCCACAAGCACGGGTCCCACAACATTACCCGTGCCCTCCCCAGTGCACTTACTGGGAAGGAGCGCCTAACCACAAACACGTGGACAGGTGAATGTGGCCAGGGAGGGTATGGAGCCAGTCCACAGCTTTTTTTGCTGAGTTGTATTTCACCACAGTCATATTCTTTAGCTTGGTGAAAGGACTTGGGAAACCATATCTACTCCAGCTGTGATTTCTCTCTGAAAGTCCTCTAAAGCTGCTTTCACTTGAAATGTGTCCTTTTAGGCTCGTGGAGGCGGAAGCTTTTCACAACCTCATGCCTCGTGTCCATACTCGGTCCCCAGCCGCCACTATTTCTCCCGGTGTTGTCTCCGCCTTCTACAAACGCGGGTCCCTGAACATTACCGCTGGTACTTTTCTGTGGGAATCTGCTTGCCTCCTACCAGTCTCGAATATTTCCAGTAAACTATGGTACGATGCCATGGTATTAGCACTGCCCCCAGTACCAGTAGCGAAACCTTCCCCAATTTCCTTCTCAGGAATTTTATTTGGTAGACTGAGTGGCTGCCTAAATACATTAGTTTCTTACAAAGGAGCTGAAGATAGAGTGGCAGTAGGTGCAAGTTTCTCCAGCCTGTTAGATATCAGAGGGTGAACGGCAGCACATTGGATCAGTGGTTAGCACTGAAGCCTTGCAGCGCTGGGATCCTGGGTTCAAATCCCTGCAAGGACAACATCTGCAAGGATTTTGTATGTTTTGTGTGGGTTTCCACCTCAGTAAAAAAGCAGCCATAGAGTGTCCGGGAACCTTCCCACACACTTTTCTTAGCCAGGACTGCTTCTCGGCAGGGTTGGAAGGTCCCACCAGAGAATCCTCTCGTGTGCCCTGGCTTCTACATCAGGAGAGTTCATGATAGCGCTAACTTTGCAGCTGCTATGGGGCTCTTGAGCGGGGGAGAATGGTGAGCCCTCAGAATCAAATCCTCTGGTGGGCACAATGTTTTTCAATCTGAAACAGCTTCTCAGTGGGAGTTGTATTTCACCACAGCCATATTCTTAAGCTCGGTGAAAGAACTGGCATAGAGGGAAACCGTATCTACTCCGGCTGTCATTTCTCCGTCACCAGGTTCCGCCCATTGTCACACATGACCATGCCTGGCTGTATGTTCAGCGGTGAGAGCCAGAGATCAGGCTGCTGTGTTACAGCTTTCAACAACTCTGCAGCGCTGGGCGGTTTGTCACCTAAGCATTAAGCATGTTATCTTCAGCACAGCCTGTTACTGCTTGGCCAAGGCAGTGCTGCAGTGCTGTCAGCTTGTGACTGATGTGGTCATTTCGGAGATGGAGGAGGAGGTGCAGGAGCTGAACAATGTGATTACATTGAGGTTACATTGGCGACTCTGTATTTATACTAAGGAAAGATCTTACTGTTTTCTTTTTTTTACGTTATTTTTTAAGGCAAATGCATTCACTGGGAAATGTCATATTAACATTTTACAACCTTATCTGGAAATGTGGTGTGTGACACATCCTGTTTCATTGATGGAGGGACTCTGAAAGACACATAGAGCAGGGCCACAGTAACAAGTACGACATGTTCCCATTAGAAAGGAGAGAGTCTGCTATACAGTTATAGGGTATGCAGTGAGTCTAACGGCCCACCAAATTTAGGAAAAACCCCACTAAGAAATTAAAGACACATAGAGCAGGGCCACAGTAATGAAAAATTCCGATTAGAAACGAGAGAGTCTCCCATAGTGTTGGCCCATGCAGTGAATGCATGGGCTGCCAAAAATTTGGAAGCACTTCAATGCCCCTTGGAAGAGATGTGGAGAAGGGCCTCATAAAAAAATGTTCCCATTAGAAAGGAGTGGGCCTCTTATACTTGTAATGCCCATGTACTAAGTATATGGGCTGACAAACGTTTACCCATGGGTGGTATACATAAACATACTGTATAAAAAAAAATTTTTACGGGCATCATAAACACCCTTTAAAAAAATTATGTGGGTGTTGCATCACGGACCACGGTCACCCTGGTGATATGGTGGTGGGGGATGTGGATGAGGAGAAGGAGGAGGAGGAGGAGGACAAGAGCAAATAGACAAAATCAGGAAGCGTATACCCATGTGTGGGTGTGAAAAGGTGCATGGGAATACACCTCCCAAGAAAAGACACTGGATTGGAGATTATATTACGCTGCTATCATTCGGTGGTGTTGAGAAGTCTGGCCCAATCCAGCCCTTGTTCATTTTTATAAGAGTCAGCCTATCAGCATTTTCAGTTGACAGGCGAGTGCGCTTATCGGTTATAATTTCACCAGCGTCACTAAAAACCCGCTCTGATAAAACGCTGGCGGCAGGGCAGGCCAGGACCTCCAAGGCATAGAGAGCCAGTTCATTCCACGTATCCAGCTTGGATACCCAATAATTATAAGGCACAGAGGAATCACAGAGGACGTTGGTACGGTCGGCAAGCTACTCCCTCAACATCTACCTCAGGGCCTGTGCGATGGGAGGGTCTGAGAAAACTCTTCCAGATCTTTGACAGTGTTCCCCTGCCTCTGCTGGATTGAAGTTGTGTCTCTCTAGCCTGTACTCCTTGGTTGTCCAACGAAGTGTGCCCTATGCCGCCAGCGTTTTCAGATGGGAATTTTTTTAATAGTTCCGCAACAAGGGCCTTCTGGTACAGCCCCATTTTTGTAGACCTGTCCGCCTCAGGAATAAGAGATATAAAGTTCTCCTTGTAGCGTGGGTCTAGAAGTGTCACCAACCAGTAATGAATGTCACCCAAAATTTTGACAACGCGAGGGTCAAAGGAAAAGCAGCGTAACATAAACTCGTGCCAGGCCACTAACAGGCAAGACTTCTGTGTACTCACCAAGAGGATGACTGACCATGCTTTCCTCCTCCTCCTCCTCCTCTCTGTCCTCTGGCCATCCACGCTGAACAGACGGTATGACAGTTGTGCAGGTAGTACCGTCTATAGTGCAGGAAACCAGCTCCTGTCCTTCCTCCTCCTCTTCCTCATTGTCACCCAATCCACGTTGGGATGAGATGAGGCTGGGCTGTGTGTAATCACCCTGTATGGTTCCTTGCTCCATCTCATCGTGCTCTGCCTGCAATGCATCCTCTCTGATTGTGAGCAGAGATCGTTTCAGAAGACAGAGAAGTGGGATGTTAACGCTAATTATGGTGTCATCGCCGCTCACCATCTTGGTGGAGTCCTCAAAGTTTTGGAGGATGGTACATATGTCTGACATCCATCTCCACTCCTGAGGTCTTATGTGTGGAGTCTGAACTGAGTACCGACGGCCTTGTTGATGCTGGTACTCAACAACTGCCCTCTTCTGCTCACAAATCCTTCCCAACATCTGCAGTGTAGAGTTCCAATGCGTGGGAACATCACACACCAGTCTGTGAGCCGGAAGCTGCAAACGCTGCTGAAACACGGCAAGGGCGGAGGAAGCTGTAACTTACTTTTTAAAATGGCCACACAGGTGGCGTACTTTAAAAAGCAGATCCGGCAGCTTCGGGTAGGATTTGAGAAACCGCTGAACCACGAGGAAAAGCACATGGGCCAGGCATGGTACGTGTGTGTGCTCGCCTCGCCTCAGAGCTGCCACCAGGTTCCAGCCATTGTCACACACGACCATGCCTGGCTGTAGGTTTAGCGGTGTGAGCCATAGATCTGCCTGCTCTTTCGGAGCAGTCCACAACTCTTCAGCATTGTGCGGTTTGTCACCTAAGCATATTAGCTCCAGAACAGCCTGTTGCTGCTTGGCCGAGGCAGTGCTGCAGTGCTTCCAGCTTGGGACTGATGTAGTCATTTCGGAGGTGGAGGCTGAAGAGGAGGAGGAGGCTGAGGAGGATGAGGTGCAGGAGCTGTAGACCATGGGGGCAACCCTGATTGACCTAGGGACCGCAATCCTTGGCATCGGGAGGACGTGTTCCGTCCCAAGTAGTGTTGAGCGAGCATGCTCGACACTGCTCGGTACTCGCCCGAGCATCTCACTACTCGAATATTTCCGGGTTACTCGGGCAGGAGCTCGGGTCTCCGCCCTGCATGTTTGGCGCTCTTTACAGAGCCAATAAACATGCAGAGATTGCCCAGCCAGTCACTGTAATGCCGCAGCCATGTTGTTTGTGGGTATTACAGTGATTGGCTGGCTGCACAGCGTCACTTCGAGTATTTAAAACCGGGCGCCGCCATCTTGGACACAGTTGCTCCGGATCAGACGGTGTAGGGAGAGTGCTGCTGAGCTAGGGAGAGATTTATACTGCGAAATAGGTAGTGTAGTGTCTCTAAAGCCTGCAAAATCAAACAAACATTCCTTCTCAGGACTAATATCCATCCCAGATATCAGGCAGGTAGGCTGTATAGGAGACGCTGTGGTTATACCAACAAACACTGCATTTCAGTCCTGTGTGCTGCTTTTCAATTTGCTAGACTTAGCCCCAGGTCTCAGGGGCCAGGAAAAATCCTCTTTTTTTTTTCCCTCAGTCAGACTATACAAATACCCGTCTTATTAACCTTTTGGTATTTCTCCCCCCCCCAAAAAAAATTGAGTGTGTCTGTGAGTGTTCAGACACAAATATATCTGTTGAAAAGAGTCTGGTGTAGGCCAGATTACTAGAACTATAGTTTTGCAGTTCCAGGGTTCAATTCTCTGTATTATCCACTTTTTTGCCTTTTTTCCATAAAAAAAAAACCTTTTGAGTGTCTCGCTGACTGTTCAGACACAAATATATCTGTTTAAAAGATTGTGGTGTAGGCTAGATAACTAGAACTGTGGTTTTCCTCTTCCACGGTTCAAATCTTGGTGTAATCCAGCTTTTTACATTAAAAAAAACATTTTGAGTGTCTCGCTGACTGTTCAGACACAAATATATCTGTTTAAAAGAGTCTGGTGTAGGCCAGATAACTAGAACTATGGTTTTGCAGTACCACAGTTCAAATCTCTGCATTATCCACTTTTTTGCCTTTTTTCCATAAAAAAAAACATTTTGAGTGCCTCGCTGACTGTTCAGACACAAATATGTCTGTTTAAAAGATTCTGGTGTAGGCCAGATAACTATAACTTAGGTTTTCCTCTTCCAATGTTCAAATCTGGGTGTAATCCACCTTTTTGTATAAAAAAAAACAGTTTCAGTGTCTTGCTGACTGTTCAGACACAAATATATCTGTTTAAAAGAGTCTGGTGTAGGCCAGATAACTAGAACTGTGGTTTTCCTCTTCCACGGTTCAAATCTGGGTGTAATCCACCTTTTTGCATAAAAAAAAACAGTTTCAGTGTCTCGCTGACTGTTCAGACACAAATATATCTGTTTAAATAGTCTGGTGTAGGACAGATAACTAGAACTGTGGTTTTGCAGTTCCACGGTTCAAATCTCTGTATTATCCACTTTTTTGCCTTTTTTCCATAAAAAAAAAACATTTTGAGTGTCTCGTTGCCTGTTCAGACACTAATATATCTGTTTAAAAGATTCTGGTGTAGGCCAGATAACTAGAACTGTGGTTTTCCTCTTCCACGGTTCAAAGCAGGGTGTAATCCACATTTTTGCATAAAAAAAACAGTTTCAGTGTCTCGCTGACTGTTCAGACACAAATATATCTGTTTAAAAGATTCTGGTGCAGGCCAGATAACTAGAACTGTGGTTTTCCTCTTCCACGTTCAAATCTCCTTTTTATTACCCTTTTGCCATTGATAGTGCGAGTGTAAGCTATTTTACTTCATTTACAATGGGCAAGGCGCGTGGCAAGGGACGTGGAACTGGACGTTCTGGTGATGGTGCGTGCAGAGGACGGGGCCGTGGCCAAGGCGAAAATGTGCCACAAGCAGCAGCCACATCTTCTCACTCCCAGTTCTTGACCGAATTTCTAGGGAAGCACACAACAGCACCACTATTGCGAACTGATCAGTTTGAACAGGTTATTAATTGGATAGCAGATAATACTTCCAGTCACCTGGGCACAACCACCTCCGGTCTGTCTTCCACGCGGTCAAGTGTTAGTAGCCGTGAGTCTCGACTGCATACACCTCCTTACCCTGATGCTCCTTGCTCCCACCATGCCGAGTGTCGTCAGACAGCAACTGATCCCACAGTTGGACACTCTGAAGAGCTGTTCACTGGTCCATTCCCATATTTGGGCCCCTCGCCTGCTCCGATTGAAGTGGTGGAAGAGGAGATCCCATGTAGCGATGGCCAAATATTTGAACAGCCACGGCCACAGGAAGTCGACGCTGGCAATTTGTCACAAGAGGTGGACGATGACGAGACACAATTGCCACGAAGTGAGGAGGAGGACCGTGGTGCGGAAGTGGAAGAGGAGTAGGTGGTGGATGATCTAGTAACTGACCCAACGTGGCAGGAGGACTTGCAGAGCGAGGCCAACAGCACACAGGGGGAGGGAGGCAGAGTACCCCAACAGGCAGAAAGAAGCAGTGTGGTGACCGCAGACAGAAGGCGGGCAACCGTTCACCGTAACACCAACATGTGGGACGTTGCCAGTACAACCGGTAGGTCTTCCAGAGTCTGGAACTTTTTTAAAGACTCTGCTGATAACCCCAAAAAGGCCATTAGTACCACCTGCCAGGCTAGCATCAGCAGGGGTGACAAAACTACCAGTCTGACCACCACCAGCATGATTAGGCACATGTCAGCAAAGCACCCGACTTTGTGGGGCAAACTCCTGGGTCCACGACGAGTGTCAGCGGGTGTCACCACTGCTTCTTCCACTGTTGCGCGTGTAAGAGAACCCCCTGTTGTGCGTGCAAGGCAATTCCCTGTCCATACTGCATGCAAAGATGCCCCCTCCTCTCAGTCTTCACTTGTTATGGCAGTTTCTCAAGAAACAGCATCAAAGACCACGTCCCACCGCAGCGTTCAATTGTCCATATCCCAGACCTTTGAACGAAAGCCCAATTCGCAGCCAACGCCCCACAGGCCACAGTCCTAAATTTTCACATTTCACGACTGCTTGCGTTTGAAATGCTGCCTTTTAGCCTGGTGGAGACGGAATCCTTCCGCAACCTTATGGCGGTGGCTGTCCCTCGGTACTCGGTCCCGAGCCGACACTATTTTGCCCGGTGTTCACGTGTCCCAAAACATCTGCCGTGCCCTCAACAACGCAGTTACTGGGAGAGACCACCTGACAACGGACACGTGGACAAGTGCTTGTGGCTAGGGACGGTACATCTTCCTGACGGCACACTGGGTAAACATAGTGGAAGCCAGGACCCAGTTGGAACTTGGGACGGAACACATCCTCCCCACACCGAGGATTGCGGGCCTTATGTCAGTCAGAGTTGCCCCCACAGTGTACAGCTCCTGCGCATCATCCTCCTCCAACTCAGATATCACCACACCAGTTACAAGCTGGAAGTACTGCAGTACTGCCTCAGCCAAGCGGCAACAGGCTGTGCTGAAACTCATAAGCCTACGTGATAAACCTCACACTGCTTGTGAGTTGTGGACAGCTGTGAAAGAGCAGGCAGATCTGTGGCTGAGACCGCTGAACCTGCATCCAGGCATGGTCTTGTGTGACAATGGCCGTAACCTGATGGCGGCTCTGAGGCGAGATCACACACGTACCATGCCTGGCTCATGTGCTTAACCTCGTGGTTCACCGGTTTCTTAAATCGTACCCCGAGTTGCCAGATCTGCTCGTCAAAGTACGCCACCTGTCAGCTCATTTTCGCAAGTCGGCTACAGTTTCCGCCGCCCTTGCTGTGTTGCAGCAGCGTTTGCAGCTTCTGGCACACCGACTGCTGTGTGATGTCCCCACACGTTGGAACTCTACCCTCCACATGTTGCAAAGGATTTGTGAGCAGAAGAGAGCAGTTGTGGAGTACCAGCTGCAACAAGGCCATTGATATTCAGGTCAGACTCCACACAAGACTTCTGGAGTGGACCTGGATGTCTGACATATGTACCATCCTGACAAACTTTAAGGAGTCCACCAAGATGGTGAGTGGCGATGAGGCCATCTTTAGCGTCAGCATCCCACTTGTCTGTCTTTTGCAACGCTCTCTGCAGAGAATTAAAGAGGAGGCATTGCAGCCAGAGTATGATGAGATGGATCAAGAAGCCGTAGCGGGCGATTACACACAGCCCAGCCTCATCTTATCCCAATGTGCATTGGGGGACAATGAGGGAGAGGAGGAGAAGGAGGAGGAAGAACAGGAGCTGGTATCATGCGCTGTAGACGGTAGTACCTGTACAACTGTCATAGGAGGAGGAGGAGCGCATGGTCAGTTGTCATCTTGGTGAGGACACGGAAGTCTTGCCCGTTACCAGTCTGGCACACATGGCTGACTTTATGTTACGCTGCCTTAACCGTGACGCTCGCATTGTCAAAATGTTGGGTGACAGTCATTACTGGTTGGTGACACTTTTAGACCCCCGCTACAAGGAGAACTTTCACTCTATTATTCCTGAGGTGGAGAGGTCTACAAAAATTAGGCGGTACCAGAAGGCCCTTGCTGCAGAGCTGTTAAAAAAATTCCCATCTGAACACGCTAGCGGCTGTGTTATTTCGGGAGGTGTATTCCCATGCACCGCTTCACACCCACACATGGGTATACGCTTCCTCATTTTGGCTGTTTTTTGCTCTTCTCCTTATCCTCAGCCTCCACCAGCACGATACCACCAGGGTGACCGTGGTTCATGTTGCCAGCATTGCAAGTTCCTCCGTCCTAATTTTTGGCAGCTTTTGCTTGGAAGGCATATGCAAAGACTATGGGAGACCCACTCCCCAATAATGGGAATAATGTTTTTAATATGCTGTACTGCATGGCTCTTGTAAGGGGCATTAAAACTGTCTTGTTAAGCTACTGTGACCTTCACGTCTCTTCCAAGGGGCATTAAAACCGTCGTGTTAAACCACTCTGAACTCCACGTCTCTTCCAAGGGGCATTAAAACCATCTTGTTGAGCTACTGTGCCCTCCACGTCTCTTCCAAGGAGCATTAAAACCGTCTTGTTAAGCTACTGTGACCTCCACGTCTCTTCCAAGGGGCATTGATATTGTCTTTTCATTCCACTGCGACCTCCACCACTCTTCCAAGGGGCAATGATATTGTCTTTTTATTCCACTGTAACCTCCACAACTCTTCCAAGGGGCATTGATATTGTCTTTTTATTCCACTGGGACCTCCACCAATCTTCCAAGGCGCATTGATATTGTCTTTTTATTCCACTTGGACCTCTACGTCTCTTCCAAGGGGCATTAAAACTGTCTTCTTAAACCACTCTGAACTCCACGTCTCTTCCAAGGGGCATTAAAACCGTCTTGTTAAGCTACTGTGACCTCCATGTCTCTTCCAAGGGGCATTAAAACCATCTTGTTAAGCTACAGTGACCTCCACGTGTCTTCCAAGGGGCATTGATATTGTCTTTTTTATTCCACTGCGACCTCCACCACTCTTCCACAGGGCACTGATATTGTCTTTTTATTCCTCTGTAACCTCCACCACTCTTCCAAGGGGCATTGATATTGTCTTTTTATTCCACTGAGACCTCCACTACTCTTCCAAGGGGCATTGATATTGTCTTTTTATTACACTGGGACCTCCATGTCTCTTCCAAGGGGCATTAAAACCGTCTAGTTATTCCACTCTGAACTCCACGTCTCTTCCAAGGGGCATTAAAACTGTCTTGTTAAGCTAATGCGACCTCCACGTCTCTTCCAAGGAGCATCAAAACCGTCTTGTTAAACCACTCTGAACTCCACAGCTCTTCCAAGGGGCATTGAAATGTTGTTTTTAATTACCTCTAACCTCCATGACTCTTCCAACGGGCATTGCATTTCCTCCTAATTTTAGTCAGCTTTTGCTTTTCAAAGCATATGTGAACACTAAGGGAGACCCACTCCCCAATAATGGGTAGAAGTTTTTTAGTACACTGTAATCCATGTCTGTTTCAAGGGGCATTGCAGTTCCTCATAATTTTTGGAAAGCCTTCCATTCACTGCTTAGGCCAACAGTGTACAGGAGACCCAGTTGCTATAAATGGAAAAAACGGTTTAGTTAATGCCCTCTGACCTCCATGTCACTTCCAAGGGACATTGGAGTGCCTCAAAATTTTTGGTAGGCATTACACTTACTGTATGCCCTATAACTGTGTAGCCGAACCGCTCCTTTTGGTACAGAAACATATCCTACAAGACATGTGTGGTTGACTGGCCTGATATTGATGTGAATGGTCCCTGTTCCTCCTGCTCTTTCTCCTTTGCCACCACCTCATCCATCATTCATCACCTGGAGCTTTGTTTTAACGGGAGTCATAGAACTGGGATAGTAGCAGGAAAACATCCAGCAATCCTCGGAGGAGGTAGGATATGCGTCAAAACGCTGACCACCTCAGGAATAGCCGCTACTACATATATAAACCTATAAAGTATTCACTAAAAAGTGAAAACAGTCCCAAATCAAATGAGGAGCCGAAAAACAGAACATTCCCTGATCAGTGTTGCTATCCCAATAGTATAACATATAGTACAAGCAAACGGGAATTAAAGAAAAACCGTGGGATCAGTTTATAAGAAAGTAACAAATTTTATTTAATGTACTAGATATACAACATAGAAAATATCGGTTAAAATAGTTTGGAGTGACAAAAAAATACTGCAATGGTACTATAGAAAAAATGCTGAAAATGATCCAGCACAAATAGAAAATAGAGACACATGGGATCCTGCTCAAACTACATATGGCTTCCAAGTAAGGCTGCTCAATTGTATAGCAAAGCAGTAAATTAAGTGCCTAGCAATCAATCAAAAAGGTAAATAGTATGAAGCCTAATTATATCTTGTCTGCATAATTTCCTAATAAGACTGCAATGATATTTTGCAAAGCAATAAGATTTACGCCTAGTAATCACTCAAAAAATGAGTATTAAATAGCCTGATTCTATCTAGACTGTATGTCAAAAAAGGACAAGAATAGAAATACTTTGAGTCATAATATATGTGCGGTAGGTATTAACAGGGATCCGTGCAACAGCCACAGATCCTATGCACACTGCATACAGCTTCTTACTAAAGGCTACTCTGGAGTATTAGAAAAGTATCAGAGTTTATACTCAACAGTCAATCAAAGAGTTAATAGTATGCAGCCTGATTCTGTCTTATCCATAAGTCAGAGACAAGACCAAGACAAGATATAGGACATGGAAATACCTTGAGTCATGGTGTAGTAGAGAGCAAGTAGTGAAGGACCCGTGTGAAAGCCTCGACGCGCGTTTCTGTTAGAACTCTCCTGCTAGGTTTTTTCTAGTTTGCTGGTCACATGACCATTTTTGCCTATTTAATCCAACTCCGCCCTCCTGGCCTTGCTGGACTTCATTGTATTTTCTACTCTTGAGCTAGCTTGGTACTCTGTTACCTTTCTCTGTTAGTTTTGCTAGGTCTTCTGACCTCTATGTTCTATGTTGTGTGTTTGTCTTTACTGCTACAATTTCTGCTAGGAGGTGTCCAACTTTATCCCAGTCCCTAGTTCTTGTAGGGATCCCTCCCTTGCATCTATAGGTCTTCGTACAGACTAGCCGAGGACTTTAGCGGGTCTGACCGCAGGATCAGGTCCCCCGTTACATCGTAGGGATCCAGTTTAGTTCTATTGTAGGGACAGATCTCCGGTCTTTCCTTAGTGCTTGTAGCAGATCATAACAGTAAGTCCAGCCCAAAAAAATTTCTCTTGGAAAGACCCCCAGTTTCCATCATGGTCTCGGTTCAGGATTTGGCTCAACGCTTGCAGGGACTCTCTCTGGAGGTGGTCAAGCTCCAACAACACGTGAGTAGCTGCCCTGGAGCACATTTTGTGGAGCCAAAGGTACGTCTGCCTGATCTATTTTGTGGTGAACAACAAGATTTTTTTTCTTTTAAAAATGCTTGTTTATTGTATTTTCGTTTAAGACCCGGATCCTCTGGTGATGAATCACAGCGCATAGGGTTCATAATGTCACTTTTGCACAAGGATCCTCAGGGATGGGCTTTTTCTCTCCAACCTAGTGATCCGTGCTTTAGATCAGTGGATAGTTTTTTTTCTGCTTTGGGTTTGTTGTACGATGATCCTGATCGTGTCTCATCTGCTGAGTCTGAATTGAGACGTTTGAGGCAGGGATCAGGTAATGTGGAAACATATTGCTCTCACTTCCGTCGGTGGTCTGCCCAGGTGGGGTGGAACGATTCAGCTTTGAAAAGTTTGTTTCTTGCGGGGCTAGGTGAAAGGGTTAAAGATTTGTTGATTGCTTATCCCACACCTGGAAACTTGCAGGAAGCTATGCAATTAGCTATACGGGTGGACAGGAGACTGCGTGCAAGGGTTAATGAGAGCAAATCCTCTGCTATGTCAGCTCCAAGTCTTGAGAGGGTCTGTGCTGACAAAGGAGAGTCGATGGAGATTGGGGCGATGACACCCCGCTCTCAGGAAAAAGACCGCAGGCTTTCTGAAGGTTTGTGCTTCTATTGCGGAAATTCTGGTCATTTTATTAAGAACTGTGTGCTTCGTATGAACAAAGAAAAAAAAATGGTCAGTTATGCACGTATAGCCTGTTTAAATTCTAAGGGAGTATTCCTATCTGCTACTACCGCTGCTCAGGAAGAATTAATTGAATTTCGGGTATTTGTGGATTGTGGTTCTACTCTGAATGTGATTGATGGGGGATTCTTGGAAAAACTCACATTAAAACCTAAACCTTTGTCATCCCCTATTGCTGTGGTTTCTGTTGATGGCTCTCCCTTGAAGAGTGTTACTCACAAGGTCTGTGAGTTTCCCCTCACTATTAATGGTGTTCATCAAGAGAATTTGGATTTGGTAGTATTGAATAATTTGCCTTCTCCAGTAATATGGGGTTGCCCTGGTTAAAATTGCATAATCCTGTACTGGATTGGTCTACTAATGAAATTAAGTCCTGGAGCCCTAAATGTTATGACAAGTGTTGTAACGGACGTATTGCTGCTGTGGAAAAAGGGGAATTACCTGTACCTATTCAGGATTTTTGGAGAGCTTTTTCTGAGGAGGAGTCACAAATTTTGCCTCCCCATAGAGACTATGATTGTACCATTGAATTTGTCCCTGGAGCGACTCTTCCTAAAAGTCGTTTATTTAATCTTACTATTCCTGAGAGAAAGGCTTTGGAGGAATACATACAGACAAGCTTGGCCGCCGGTCACATTAGGCCTTCCAAGTCTCCTGTGGCTGTTGGATTTTTTTTTGTTAAAAAAAAAGATGGCGGTTTACGTCCTTGTCTGGACTTTCGTGAGATTAATAAAATTACTGTACGCAATCCTTACCCACTGCCATTGATTCCTGACTTGTTTAACCAGTTAGTGGGGGCCAAGTGGTTCTCTAAAATTGATCTCCGGGGGGCATACAATTTGTTGCGCATGAAGGAGGGTGATGAATGGAAGACTGCTTTTAACACTCCTGTGGGTCATTTTGAGAATCTGGTTATGCCTTTTGGTCTCACCAATGCTCCAGCATTTTTTCAGAATCTTATTAATGACATCCTTAGACCTTTGATCGGCAAAAATGTGGTTGTGTATTTGGTTGACATTCTGATTTATTCGCCTGATCTGGAGTCTCATTGGCGGAGCGTACGTGAGGTTTTACAGTTATTAATGGACAATTCGCTTTTTGCTAAGCTAGAGAAATGTGAGTTCGCTGTACAGAGAAATAGTTTTTTGGGTTACATTATCTCCAGTGAAGGTTTTGAGATGGACCCGGTTAAAGTTCAAGCTGTGCAGGAATGGCCTAGGCCTATTGGTTTGAAATCGATACAGAGGTTTTTGGGTTTCGCCAATTATTACAGAAAATTCATAAAAAAAAATTCTATTATTGTCAAACCGCTGACCGATTTCACTAGGAAAGGTGCTAATGCGGTTCAGTGGACTTCTGAGGCCATTGAAGCTTTTGTGTTTCTAAAGGAGAGGTTCACCTCTGCTCCCATCCTTATGCAGCCTGATGTGACTAAGCCGTTTTTGGTTGAGGTTGATGCTTCTTCGGTGGGGGTTGGTGCGGTGTTGTCTCAGGAAAGCAAGGATGGAGTACATCCCTGTGCCTTTTTTTCAAAAAAATTTTCTGAGACTGAACTTAATTACGATATTGGTAATCGGGAATTGCTGGCTATTAAACTCGCATTTGAACACTGGCGTCATCTCTTGGAAGGTGCTGAATTTCCCATTCAGGTTTTCACTGATCATAAAAATCTGATCTATCTTGATGCTGCCAAGCACTTGAATGCTCGTCAGGCTAGGTGGGCACTTTTTTTCTCGCGGTTTAATTTTTCCTTTACTTACATCCCGGGTACCAAGAATGTTAAAGCGGATGCTTTGTCTCGCAGCTTTTCTCCCACGGTCAGTACTGAGGAGGAGGAGGAGAGCATTTTACAAGAAGGTGTTGTGATTGCTGCTTTGGACTCCGTTTTGGAGGATGAGATTCTTAAAGCTCAGGAGAATGCCCCATCTAACACTCCGCATGGGAGGTTGTTTGTGCCTAGGACCTTTAGGAGAGATTTGTTTATTGAGTGTCATGAGTCTCGGTTGGCAGGTCATCCAGGAATTTCTGAGACCAAGGGACTTGTGGGTCGCAGTTTTTGGTGGCCTGGATGGCAGGAGGAAGTCATTAAGTGGGTGCGTCAATGTACTGTGTGTGCTAGATCTAAGTCTTCACATGCTCCTGCTGCGGGGTTGCTTTGCCCTCTGGAGGTTCCTAGTGCACCTTGGACACATCTGGCTATGGACTTTATTACTGACCTTCCCCCCTCTGAAGGTTTCACGGTCATCTGGGTGGTCGTGGACCGTTTTAGCAAGATGTGTCACTTGGTTCCCTTCATCAAACTGCCTTGCGCTAAGACACTCGCTAAGGCCTTTGTCAAGGAAATTGTCAGACTACATGGCGTTCCTACTGAGATTGTTTCTGATAGGGGACCTCAGTTCGTGGCTCGTTTTTGGCGTGCCTTTTGTGACAGGTTGGGAGTTCATTTGTCGTTTTCATCCGGATATCATCCTGAGTCTAATGGCCAGACAGAAAGAAAGAACCAGGATGTTGAGCAGTTTTTGCGTTGCTTTGTGGCAGACAATCAAGAGGGGTGGTCTGAGTTTCTGCCACTTGCTGAATTTGCTCTTAACAACCATACATCCTCTTCTGCTGGGTGTTCGCCTTTTTTTTGTTGTTCTGGGAGACATCCGTCTTTTGGGTCATTCTCCAAATTGAAGTTTTTCCGGTGATTTGGAGAGAGTTTGGACGGATGTGCGTGATAATCTTCAGGAGGCTAACAAAAAATCTAAGAGGTACTTTGATAGGAAACGGCAAGAGGTTTCGTTTGCTGTTGGTGACATGGTTTGGTTGTCCTCTAAGAATCTGCGATTGAGGATTCCTTCGAAAAAATTGGGTCCCAAGTTTGTAGGGCCCTTTAAGGTGCTTCAGATAGTTAACCAATCTGCTGTTAGGTTGGAGGTTCCTACCTCCTGGAAGATTAATCCGGTGTTTCATGTTTCTCTGTTGAAAAAAGCTGATGTGTCGGTGGGTGACGCCTCTGCCACTGTTCCTCCGGTGGTGGAGGACGGGGAATATGAAATTTCCCGCATCCTAAATTTTAGACGGTATAGAGGGAGTTTGCAGTATCTCGTCGCTTGGAAGGGTTTCGATCCCGAGGATAACTCATGGGTGAGGGCGGATGATATTTCTGCTTCCAGACTTGTCAGAGCGTTTCACAGGAGGTTTCCTGATAAGCCCGGTCCTAGGGGATCCGGAGGATCCTCTTAGAAGAGGGGGTACTGTTAGAACTCTCCTGTTAGGTTTTTTCTAGTTTGCTGGTCACATGACCATTTTTGCCTATTTAATCCGGCTCCGCCCTCCTGGCCTTCCTGGACTTCATTGTATTTTCTACTCTTGAGCTAGCTTGGTACTCTGTTACCTTTCTCTGTTAGTTTTGCTAGGTCTTCTGACCTCTATGTTCTATGTTGTGTGTTTGTCTTTACTGCTACAATTTCTGCTAGGAGGTGTCCAACTTTATCCCAGTCCCTAGTTCTTGTAGGGATCCCTCCCTTGCATCTATAGGTCTTCGTACATACTAGCCGAGGACTTTAGCGGGTCTGATCGCAGGATCAGGTTCCCCGTTACATCGTAGGGATCCAGTTTAGTTCTATTGTAGGGACAGATCTCCTGTCTTTCCTTAGTGCTTGTAGCAGATCATAACAGTTTCACCTTCCAAATGCGCTTGCATTCCAAGGAACAGAAAGCTAAAGAGATGGATGGCCTCATGATCATGAATATTTTACTCGTTGTGTAGGAGGCCGACCACTGCTGCTGTCTACCTTCTGAACTTTGTGTTGAAGCCTGATTGACCCAGGATCCGCAATCCACTATGTTTGGAGGACGTGTTGCATCCCAGTGTCCAACTGTGTCTCGGCTTCCACAATATTAGCCCAGTGTGAAGGCGTCAGTGAGATGGACCATCCCTGGCCACATTCACTTGTCCACGTGTTTGTGGTTAGGCTGTCCTTCCCACTAAATGCACTGGGGAGGGCGGGCACAGGTAATGTTTTGGTATGCGCGCTTATGTATAAGGCGCAAGGGGACAAATAGGTGCGGCTGGGGACCGCTTATGGACACCCAGCCGCCCCTAGGCGGCTGGGGAACGTGTGTGGGCAACCAGTCGCGGGGCGGCTGGGGACCGAGTATGGACACCCGGCCGCCCCCTGGCGGCTGGGCACCAAGCGTGGACACCCGGCCGCCGGGTGGCTGGGGACTGAGTATGGATACCAGGCCGCCGACGCAGCCATGACATGGTGGCCAGATTCTGCCTCCACATGCCAAAAAGGCCCAATTTCAAGTGCAAGCAAGCAAGCAGTATGGTATTGCAGCCTGGGGGTGGGTGGATGGCAGGCTGCATACTTGCGCTTGCATTGCAAGGAATGGGGGAGGTACAATTGAACACTGCCCTGGAACAAGGACTTGCACGGGGATAGTTGCAAGTCTGCATCTTCTGATGCGGCAAGGATCACTTCTGATGGGCACACTTTTAGGCAGTGACCTGGGTGTCAGAGATGCTTCCAGGGGTCTTCCCCATGCTGTTCCCATGTCTTTTCAGCACTGTATGCATGTGTCACACAGCACATGGCCAGATAAGGTTGTAAAATGTTAAAATGACATTTCCCGGTGAATGCATTTGTCACGGTTGAAAGCAATACAAAAGTGCAAAAACGCATAAAAAGTGCTACTTGTGAACATAGCCCAAGGTGTGGAGGAGTATTTTTGTTTTTGGTTATTTATTTTACCTTATACACAAGTCTTTACCCTGGAAAGGATATTCCTTAACATATTTCACAGGAAAGCAGTTTCAGTTTCATTTTTGAACGTTTTATTGTGAGCCCATAAAAGTGGCTTAATACCTCTGACTACGTTGTTGACAGCAGTGACCTGGGGGTCAGAAATGCTTTCTGGGGTGATGCCCATGCTGTCCCCATGTCTTTTGAGCACTGTCACTATCGTTTTGGGCACTTTTTAGGCTTTCTACAGACTGCGATGGGTGCCGCCGCAAAAATGCTCGGGTCTCCCATAGACTAACATTGGGCTTGTTGCTCGGGTCGAGCACCCGAGTATCACGGTGAGCTCGGCCCGAGCCTCGAGCACCCGAGCATTTTAGTGCTCGCTCAACACTAGTCCCAAGGTCCGACTGGGTCCCGACTTCCACTATGTTAACCCAGTGTGCCATCAGAGAGATGTGCCGTCCCTGCCCACAAGCACTTGTCCACGTGTCCGTGGTTAGGTGGACGCTCCCGGTAACTGCGTTGTTGAGGGCACGGCTAATGTTTTGGGACACGTGCTTGTGTAAAGCGGGGACGGCACACCAGGAGAAATAGTGGTGGCTGGGGACCGAGTACCGAGGGACGGCCGCCGACATCAGGTTGCGGAATGCTTCCATCTCCACGAGCCTAAAAGGCAACATTTTGAGCGCAAGCAGTCGTGAAATATGAGAATTTATTAGTGTGGCCTGTGGGGAGTTAGCTGCACATTTGCGCTTGCGTTCCAAAGACTGGGGTATGGACAACTGAACGGTGCCCTGGGACAAGGACATGGACGTGCTTCCTGATGCTGCTACTTGAGAGTGAGGAATGACAGGTGCAGGGCAGGAGGCATCTTTGCATACACCATGGACAGGGGATTGACTTGCATGCACAACAGCGAAAGAAGCAATGGTGCCACCTGCAGACACTGTTCCGGGACCCTGGGGTTCGGCCCACAAAGTTGGGTGCTTTGCTGCCATGTGCCTGATCATGCTGGTTGTGGTCAGGCTGGTCGTTTTGCCACCCCTGCTGATGCTGGCCTGGCAGGTAGTGCAAATGGCCTTTTTGGGTTTTCGGCAGAGTTTTTAAAAAGCAACCAGACTCGGGAAGACCTAACAGTTGTACTGGCAACTTCCTTCGTGTTGGTGTTACGGGGAAGAGGTGTATGCCTTCTGTCTGTGGCCACAACACTGCTTCTTCCTGCCTTTTGGGGTGCTCTGCCTCCCTCCCCCTGTGTGCTGCTGTCCTCGCTCTGCATGTCCTCCAGTCAGGTTGGGTCAGTTACTGACTATATCATCCACCACTTCGTCTTACACTTCCGCACCCTGGTCCTCCTCCTGACTTTCTGGCAATTGTGTCTCATCATCGTCCACCTCTTGTGACAATTTCCCACCATCGCCTACATGTGACCTTGGCTGCTCAAATATTTGGGCATTGCTACACGCATTCTCCTCTTGCCCCGCTTCAAGTGGACCGGGCGAGAGGCCCGAATCTATAAATGGAAAAGTGAACAGCTCTTCAGAGTGTCCAAGTGTGGGATCAGTTTACTCTGGGCACTCGGCATAGTGGGAGGAAGGAGGATCAAGGTGAGGAATATGCAGTCCAGACTCACGGCTACTGAGACTTGACCGTGTGGAAGACAGGGTGGTGGTGGTGGCTAAGTGACTGGATTCATTATCCGCTATCCAACTAACAACCTTTTGACACTGCTCTGAGTTCAATAGTGGTGTGCTGCGGTCTCCTAGGAATTGGGACAGGAAGGTCAAGCGAGAAGATGTGGGTGTTTGTTGTGGCACAATTTCAGCTTGCCCAGGGCCTTGTCCTCAGCCTCTGCATGCACAATCACCATCACGTCCAGTTCCCAGTCCCTTGCCACGTGCCTTGCCCAATTTAAATGGAGGACAGTATCTTCCACGCTCACTACAAATGACTGCGTTTGGAGCAAACTTATATGTGATCCGTGTGACGGAGAAAACAGAGTTTTAAATACCTGGCATCTAGGTGAGTAGTTTGAACAGCAAACTGCTGTGAATTGCTTCACTGACACACTGAAAGAAATTTTTAATGGAGGTTAGAAATGGCAGTATTTTCTGACAACGTATATGTGATCCATGTGACGGAGAAAACAGTGTTTTAAATACCTGGCCTGTAGGTAACTAGTTTGAACAGCAAACTGGTGGGAATTGCTTCACTGACACATTGAAGGAAATTTTTAATGGAGGCCAGAAATGGCAGTATTTTCTGACAACGTATATGTGATCCGTGTGACGGAGAATACTGAGTTTTAAATACCTGGCCTGTAGGTAACTAGTTTGAACAGCAAACCGGTGTCAAAAATGTCCCTGACACAGTGAAAAAAAATTGGAATGGAGGCCAAAAATTGCAGTATTTTCTGAAAACGTATATGTGATCCATGTGATGGAGAAAAAACAGTTTTAAGTAGCTGGATTTCTAGTGCTGTAATATGGAAAGGACCTGGCTGTATTCTGCAGTTCAAACAAGCAAATGGCACAGAAAAATGGTGTTCTCTGGATTGCTTTTTAAACAAATAATAAGGATTAAGATCCAAAAAAAAGTATTCCTGGTCCCTGAGACCTGGGTCTTTGTACAGAAATATCTAACAGCAGCAGAAGGCAGAATTGGAATGGAGCCTCTTGTGCTATATGCACTGCAGTCTGCTATATACCCTGCCTGCCTGCCTATATACACTGCCTGCCTGATATCTCTGCAGATGGATTAGTTAGTCATCAGAAGGACTGTTTGTTAAGATGGATATGTACAATACAGACCAAAATTTTGGACACACCTTTTCATTTAAAGATTTTTCTGTATTTTCATGACTTTGAAAATTGTACATTCACACTGAAGGCATCAAAACTATGAATTAACACATGTGGAATTATATACTTAACAAAAAAGTGTGAAACAACTGAAAGTATGTCTTATATTCTAGATTCTTCAAAGTAGCCACATTTTGCTTTGATGACTGCTTTGCACACTCTTGGCATTCTCTTGATGAGCTTCAAGAGGTAGTCACCGGAAATGGTTTTCACTTCACAGGTGTGCCCTGTCAGGTTTAATTAGTGGGATTTCTTGCCTTATAAATGGGGTTGGGACCATCAGTTGTGTTGTGCAGAAGTCATGTGGATACACAGCTGATAGTCCTACTGTATAGACTGTAAGAATTTGTATTATGGCAAGAAAAAAGCAGCTAAGTAAAGAAAAACGAGTGACCATCATTACTTTAAGAAATGAAGGTCAGTCAGTGTGAAAAATTGGGCAAACTTTGAAAGTGTCCCCAAGTGCAGTTGCAAAAACCATCAAGCGCTACAAAGAAACTGGCTCACATGAGGACCGCCCCTTGAAAGGAAGACCAAGAGTCATCTCTGCTTCTGAGGATAAGTTTATCCGAGTCACCAGCCTCAGAAATCGCAGGTTAACAGCAGCTCAGATTAGAGACCAGGTCAATGCCACACAGAGTTCTAGCAGCAGACACATCTCTACAACAACTGTTAAGAGGAGGCTTTGTGCAGCAGGCCTTCATGGTAAAATAGCTGCTAGGAAACCACGGCTAAGGACAAGCAACAAGCAGAAGAGACTTGTTTGGGCTAAAGAACACAAGGAATGGACATTAGACCAGTGGAAATCTGTGCTTTGGTCGGATGAGTCCAAATTTGAGATCTTTCGTTCCAACCACCGTGTCTTTGTGAGATGCAGAAAAGGTGAACGGATGGACTCTACATGCCTGGTTCCCACCGTGAAGCATGGAGGAGGAGGTGTGATGGTGTGGAGGTGCTTTGCTGTTGACACTGTTGTGGATTTATTCAAAATTGAAGGCATACTGAACCAGCATGGTTACCAAAGCATCTTGCAGCGGCATGCTATTCCATCCGGTTTGCGTTTAGTTGTACCATCATTTATTTTTCAACAGGACAATGACCCCAAACACACCTCCAGGCTGTGTAAGGGCTATTTGACCAAGAAGGAGAGTGATGGGGTGCTACGCCAGATGACCTGGCCTCCACAGTCACCAGACCTGAACCCAATCGAGATGGTTTGGGATGAGCTGGACAGCAGAGTGAAGGCAAAAGGGCCAACAAGTGCTAAGCATCTCTGCGAACTCCTTCAAGATTGTTGGAAGACCATTTTCGGTGACTACCTCTTGAAGCTCATCAAGAGAATGCCAAGAGTGTGCAAAGCAGTCATCAAAGCAAAAGGTGGCTACTTTGAAGAACCTAGAATATAAGACATATTTTCAGTTGTTTCACACTTTTTTGTTAATTATATAATTCCACATGCGTTAATTCATAGTTTTGATGCCTTCAGTGTGAATGTACAATTTTCAAAGTCATGAAAATACAGAAAAATCTTTAAATGAGAAGGTGTGTCCAAACTTTTGGCCTGTATTGTATAATGTACGTTTTTTCTCCCTACACTACCTAATACACAAGCAAATCTCTCCCTGACGCAGCAGCACCTCTCCCTACTCTGCCTGATTCCAATCACTGTAATGCCACAACCACCATGGCTGTGGCATTACAATGAGTGCCAGGCAATCCCTGCATGTTGATTGGCGCTCTAAAGAGCACCAAACATGCAGGGAGGGGACCCGAGCTCCCGCCGAGCAACCCCGGAAATACACGGCGAGCGCCAATCATCTTGAGCAGTGAGATGCTCGGGCGAACACCAAGCAGTAGCGAGCATGCTCGGTCTTCACTAGTGCCTACATGTAAAATCTATAATAATTTTTCATTCCAAGGGGAGGATAGTAATTTTAATTTTAGACTTGACCTTGTAGTTTCTGTTATGTGATGTGAACACCCAATCATATTGAAAAACCCTTGACTAAGATTCATATAGTCTTCATTGGCGTCATACCTCACATACACACAGCTGCTTTTGATGGCAATCTCATTTTATGCCTATAGACTTCTTGCATCAAAACTGCCTCAAGTGTAATATTCTCTCCAGTAAATCTTTATAACTATACAGCAATCAAACAATCAAGAAGAAGATTGTCCTCATGACATGAACTGATTTATAGACGGGCTGATGCTACAGTACTTGGAAATAATCTTGAAGATTATGTCCTTTCTGTTCAGATTACTCTGCCCTAAAAGTTAAATATTCGCCACTTTAATCAATTCGGGTGACAAATATAGCTTGAATTGCTTCCATTGGGTCATGATCTCTATTTTATTCCGTTGTTTTCTTTTTACTTTTTTATTTTTTTGCTTTGGGATTATGTCCCTCCTTAGCATAGGTTCATGGCAATAGGCACATGGCAGTAAAAAAGTTAATATCATTTTCTCAGTATAAAGGGTAGCTCGCAAACCGATGCAAGTCAGTCCTGCAGAGACTTTCTTGTGCCAACACATCAAGTAAGCAGATCAATATAATATGGTTATAATATGTTACAGGTTTCCAAAAGGACTTTGTATAAGGATTCTTGTGTCTTTTTCCATTTAATTTATTCTTTTATGCTTCTTTTTTTTTCACAGAATTACACAAGACTTCTGAATGATGTATCCTGCTGTGCTGACATTGGTGGTTCTCTTGAGCACAAGCTTAGCCGCTGCGTTAAACATTGATGGTGGTAAGATATTTTTCCTATGAATTTATATTTTTAAATTTTGTCATCTATCAGTATTGCAGTGATTTTTTTTTGTACATTAGAATTTAGATTTGTATGTGTTTCCCCATTGAAATCACTAGAGAAAATGTTGTGTTGTCCAAGGTTTGGGGACACCACAAAAAAGTCTATCTATACATATGACTGTCCTTTTTTAGTTTATTTATAGGTTTTGTTGTTGTTCTTGTACCAACAGGACATTTTATGAATAAGGTTTAATATATTATTTGTGAATGAACCTATAAGCAAATAAAATAAATAAATACAAATTTTACCCATGAATTCATGGTGAAAGATCAATCAAGAGGGTGAAAGATGCATATTTCTCTGATTAGATATATTACAAATTTGCTTCTTTTTAGATGTATTTTTTATTTATGAAATAAAATGTAAAATGATGGTTATTTTTTATATGTGATAGTCTTCTACTGGACTTTTGGTCCCCTATTGTAATAAGGATCCAATATGGTGTCAGAGACTGAGCATCTCGTACACCGGTGGGCTAATGTGTCACAGTATATCAGTGTGGTCTCTTGGTTTGGTTTTGATCTGTACCCATGTTGAAGGTCTGATATGTGTTGTCCACAGTTTGACGGGAAGAATAACACCACATGCTGTGCTATTCTTTCCGTGAAATCTAATGGGATTGCCAATATCGGTGAGCATAGCCTCATTTTGTAAACACTTAGAACTGATTGTTTCCTTGGAGTGCTTGGTTAGATATTCTTGTCACTAGGGGTACTTGCTTTAGAAAGGTTGAGAAACAGTACACTTGACCAGATACAACCATACAGGTTTCACCTTTGTGGAGATATCATGCTACCTGGGCTGCGGCTTCGGGAACGAAGACTCCTCATTGATATAAAATTAAGATTTTTTATTACACCAACGCATTTTTTTTTTACCCTAAAAAAGCATCAGACCAGAGCCGACACGCATTAGTTTAAGAAAAACCTTAATGTTATACCATCGAGGATTCTTCATTCCCGCAAGCTTAGGTACCATGATATATCCACAAAGGTAGTTGCTATCTAGAATTTTTTTTCCGCCAGCTACAAGGCTCTAGCGGCGGATTCTAAGGCTTTTATAGGTGTTGTGTCACCCTCTCATTTATTTTGGGGTACTGCCCTATTGTGCACTTCTGTCCCATCTAGACCTCTGTACAGTGCTCTCATTCACTGATAACTAATATCTTGAATTGTTGAACTAAAAAACTGGAAATATAAAAAAAATAGTTTTCATATGGTGATTAAAGTTTATAAATATTTTTTTATTTGCCATGATGTTCAATCATTTTTTAAAGGGCTTTTTTATTTTGTTACTTTGTAACATGTTTTTTTTTTTATAGTGCATTTGATGTCCTATGGGGATTTATAAAAATAGCAAAAAAAAAGTTTCAGAAACTAAAACACATTGTATGTGATGAGTTTTACATTTCCTTGTACACTTCGTTAAATTTTTGAAACATCAGCAGTTGGCAAAGTTGATGGACAATGCGGACGATAAATTTCGTTACAGGGTTGGAACTAATTTTCATTCTTGAAATGTGCAGTGACTGGTATTTGTACATTATTAGAATTCTTACAGTAAATGAAATTGGCAAATAATGGAAAAATTTTAAAGCATAGCCCAAAGTTATTCACCTGAGATGTCATTTGTGACTACAGCTCACACCAGATACCTGCTACGCTTCCTCACCACTTACAGTACCATACTTGATCAACCAAAATCAATTCTTCTTCTCTAATAGGGTCAAATCAAAGATACCATTAATTAAAAGCATACATTTTGTGGGGCCACTTTCCCACCAATCCTTGGATGATTCCACATTAGTTGTCCACTGTGCAGTACACAGCCCCCTATTACTGGCCAGAGGGGGCTTCATAATAAAAAAATGATAGTTACCTGTAGGACCAGTGCCACTGCTCATCTCTTAGCCCTGTGGTCCCCACCGGTGCCTGATATAAACATTAACCCCTTCACAACGAGGCCAATTTCCATTTTCATTTTTTCCTCCCATAACTTTTTTATTTTTCTGTCCACATGGTCGCATGAGGGCTTGTATTTGTGGGAAGAGTTGTACTTTTGAATCACACCATTAATTTCACCACATAGTGTAATGGAAAACGAGAAAAAAAATTACAAAAAAACGCAATTCTGACATTGTTTTATTGGGAATCGTTTTACATAGTGCATTTTGTGGTAAAAAAGACCCCGCAATATGACTCTCCTCATCAGTACGATTTTGGCAATACCCAAACATGTACAGTATTTTTTATTATTTCAGTGGTGAAAAAAAAAATCTGAAGTTTAAAAAAAAAAACTTTTTTGGTTAGGTAACCATTTTCTGAGACACGTAATATTTTTATTTTTTGGTTGATGGAGCTGTTTGATGGCTTATTTTTTGCGGGGTGAGATGATGTTTTTATTGATACAATTTTGGATATATATGACATTTTGATTACTTGTTACAGCATTTTTTGGTAGAATTGCAGTGACCAAAAAAATTAAATTTTGGCGTTTTTGAATTTTTTTTCGTTTACAGTGTTTACTGATCGAGTTAATTATGTTTATATTTTGATAGGACTTTTCTGAATGCGCGGATGCCACATTTGTGTATTTTTATTATTATTATTATTATTACTATTATTATTATTATTATTTTTATTTGTAATGGGTGAAGGAGATTTGAATTTGTTTTATTTTTTTTCAGATTTTTCAAAACACTTTTTTTTACTTTTCACTATGTTTATTAGTCCCCTTAGGGGACTTGCAGCTGCGATCTTCTGATGGCTTGTGCTATATACAGCAATGCCATAGCATTGCTGCATATAGTATAAACCACGGTCTCCTTTGAAGCCCGGCCACAGACGGGGATTGAAGAGAGCTCTGTAATGACAGGTATGGAGGCCTTCAATAGACCATCTGCTGTCATACCAACCCATCGACGACCTGTGATCACGTCACAGGCGCACCAAAGGGTGCATGGAATGACGCATCCTCATGTTGACATGTCTTTTATGCCACTGTCAGAGTTTGACAGCGGCGTTTAACAGGTTAACAACTTTGGGGGCGCTCTGCGCCACCCACAATTGTTAGAGGCAGGTCCTGGCTGTAACACACAGCCATTACCTGTTGAGTATAGGCACCCCATAAGCCCACTCCATACACCTGCCTCCGACTTGTGCTGTATAAAGAAATTTATTAGGGGTTTATTTAGGTATATGGGAAATTAGGAAAGATAGTTGTTAGCTATAGGATAATCTCAATGTGTGGCACGATCTGTATACCATTACATAGTACTTTATATCTTCAATTACAGTGTATGGGAGGTAAGAAATGAGCTGAGGGCATAGCAGGAATCTAGTGCTGGAGTACCAGAGATGACCCAGCCCTGGTATAAAGTTCAGAGCCATTATTTGACTAGTACTCCAGGAATAAAGCAATTACAGAATTCACAGCAGAGTTCTTACCCATGTTTTCCATTTTCCTAAATGGCAGCTTTACCTAGTTGAGTAGTCATACTGTATATTCTTGACCTCATATCGCTGCTTAACTAGGCAGAATTGCTGTTCTGGGCTCTTGGAAAGTTAAACAATTGAGCCCTAGCTGATATTACAAAGCTTTGCCATTAATAGATAACCAGCTTAGAGGGAATCTGTCATCAGGTTTTTGCAATGTAATTTGAAGACAACAGGAGATAGAGGCTGAAACACTGAATTCAGTGATGTGTCATTTATTAAGCTGTGTGCTAATGTTTACAATTAAGTTTTTATCACTAGGACATTATCATTGCCAGGTCTGATGCTCACGAGACTGCTAGTCCAACCATGCCCCCTCCTGTGATAAGCAGCTCACTGTCAATACACAATGTACTTAAAGTCAGGGCAGGAGGGGTTAGCTTTCTGAGCTCTGCTTCATGCTTCATCTAAGAACTCTGATTGTGCTTGAACGGGTAAACTAAGTGATCCTTCATTGGAATCAGGGTCTCTTTTCCTACATTATGCTGCTCTCAGTTGAGGTAGCAAAAACGTGGTGACAGTTTCCCTTTGAGGTCATGTTCACACGTTCAGTATTTGATCAGTATTTTACCTCAGTAAGTGTAAGCCAAAACCAGGAGTGGGTAAAAATCACAGAAGTGTTGTCGTGTTTCTATTATACTTTTCCTCTTATTGTTCCACTCCTGGTTTTGGCTTAGAAATACTGATGTAGATTACTGACCAAATACTGAACGTGTGAACGTGACCTATGCTCTTGAAATGTTATTTTTGTGATTAATGCTACATTTAAAGGGAATCTGTCAGCAGGTTTTTGCTATGTAATCTAAGGACAGCATGAGGTAGGGGTTAAAACACTGAACTCAGCAAAGTGTTACGTGTCTGGCTGTGTGCTCTTGTTTAGTTAAACTGAAGGTTTTATTACCTGGTGATTATCATTGTCTGGGCTACATCAGCTACAGCAGCGAGTGCATGCTAGTCCAACTCCGCCCCCTTCTGTGATAAGCAGCTCACTGTCTATAGACGTTGTTGTATTGCTAAATCTAAAAACTCTGATTATGTCAGAAGGGCGGCACCCAGTAAAGTAAGTGATACATCGTTAGATTAAGGGTCTCTTTGCCTATATCAGGCTGTTCTCAGATGAGGTAGCAAAAAGCTGCTGACAGATTCTGTTTAATCCAATTCCTGGGTATAAATCGTATTCTACAATAAATGATAAAGCTGCTAAGTAATAAAATAAATGTCCTCTTTCTATACAGTGCGTGAAGAACATATCCTGCCATATGAAGTTAGGTCTCTCTGTGCGGATACCGGTACGGGAACCTATTATAACATTAATAATATAATGTGAATGTAATGTGTTCAGCATACTGTGTGTAATAAGTGCAGATTAGTGTTCATGCCCCTGATTATTTCCCAGCTCTAGACCAGTTCATTCTGTGTGTTATGGAGCTGTAATATGGTAGTAATAGTATTCTGTAAGGTTCCCATATGTCCTTGTGATGTTTCGATACGGCACCATATACCGTATGATGTTCTACACATGTGCATTTTCACCATTGCAAAAAACAAAGTCGCATTGAAGTAGACAGATTTAAAAAATTTCTGTATTGTATCATTTTACCTTCTTCAACTATATACTAGCATAGAGGACTGATAAAGCAGGAAATTTTTCATGACCTTATACGAAACATATACGCTACCTGTATTGAGTACTATATAGAACTCATACATAAGATCATAGCACTACTGTATGCCGTAATGGAAATATATAATTCATTTATTGTATGATATAGAATTTGACAAGTACAATATTTACATTTACATACAGTGACAATTGGTATCAATTTTCCACGTGGTTGAGTACATCAAGCCATAGGATGTTACGCATGGGTTGGCATGAATATGCATGAATTATGCTGTTTTTTCCCCAGAAATGAACCAAAATATACAGAAACTTTAATTATTTTACATACCATTTACCACTAATATTCACTTAGAGCTAACAATGTGTCCAATGTGTTTCCTAAATTGTGAGTCATTGATAATACATCATTTCTAAATCCCTTAAAGTCGGATTACTATTCAAACCATGACTATAAGCAAAATAGAGAAATGTACAGTT
Organism: Phyllobates terribilis; assembly: GCF_046119375.1. NCBI lineage: Eukaryota > Metazoa > Chordata > Amphibia > Anura > Dendrobatidae > Phyllobates > Phyllobates terribilis. The sequence continues at coordinate 207,695,943 of NW_027362769.1, read as the reverse complement.
TAGAAAAAGTAAAGTACTATACACTTTTTTTTTTCTTTCAGATGGTTTCTGCTCAAACCTTGTGTGCGCAAATGATAGCATTTCTGTAACTCTCAATGTGGCCAAATTAAAAGAGAAGGACATTGACATTCCAAACATCCATCTTTTAGACAGAAGGTGCACTGGATTTAAATATGATGATGTAAAAATGGACGTCAAATGGTCTCTTGGTCAACATATATGTGGAACTGTCTTCACTGTAAGTATATCCCTGTCCATGAGTACCTTGTGTAAAACTAGCAGTATTAAAAAAGCACTCCTCCTCCTCCTCCCATCAAAGTTTTTATCCTCTTAATATATTTCAGTCATCATATTATATTACACTGTGTACTTAAAATTGCTCATTTTGCCTTGCTACCCAGCTAATCCTACTCTTTTCTTTGATCTATGTAGACACAGGAAGTCTCTTGCCCCTGCAAAAATCATTCCCATTTTCACCTCCAGACCCAGCTGCTCCCTCCTCCCCCCCGCCAGGGACTTTTGCAGTGATGACTCCTGCAGGGAAAATTGACCTCCTGTTTTTATATAGAGCAATGTCATAAACCTAATGGAAAAGAGCAGAATTAGCTGGGTAGAAAGGCAAAATGAGCAATTGTAAGTACACAGTGCTGTATAACATGATGACTGCAATAAATTAAGAGGCTAGACATTTTGATGGAAGTGATTCTTTAAGAAGCCATTTCCCATGCAGCAGCTTCCATTGAAAAACATGTCAACAGTTGTGCATGGCTTTAAGGTCCTGTTTTCTTATATTGTATAGTTCAATAGTTATTTATAAAAAAAATACTATAGTCCATCATGTTCAATCTTTACTTGGCTTATTTGGCCCTAACCCCTACAGGACATTTCCACCTAAACCCATTCCCTGCCCTATTTTTCCACAACTATTTTCAAGCTCACCAAACCTTCCTGAAGCGCTGTTTTACACAAAATTTTAGCAATGCCTGGGACATTTTATAACTATTTCTGGAATCCAAGAGATTTCACCTTTTCTTGGAGCCTCTTGGATGTTTCAAGCAATTTGGTAAGTATGTCCCAACTTTATTTTAATTCAAAGATGGGTAAAACAAAATTCCCTCATAATTGTAGCCAGCAGCTTTCAGATAGCATAATTTATCATTATATGGGCTCGTGCAAATGATGATATTATCAGTCCAAGCGCGATGCAACAAAACAATTGATCACACTCAGACCAATGTTATTCTTTGAAAAAAAACAGAAAATTTGAGGTTTAAAATGGTATACATGCAGCACATAAATGCATGTTTCACAATGGCCATAAATCAGAAAAACCTACAAGAAGCAAAATGAAAATAAACCCTGCTGTAAATAAATAAAAAGCAAGTGCATTTAAATAAATGTAGCTAAGCCAATCCTTTTGGGCCTGTAGCAGTGTCTGTTTGTCAATGGAGTAGCCCATCTGAACCAAGCTACACCACCTGTGTATCAAATAACAATTTTTTACTGCATCTGACGTGCCCCTAGGGCCGTGGGGTACTCGGCAGCCTTCTCGTAGATGGCTGGTGGTGTTTTGGGGGAAATCACGGTGGCTGGCCCAGTCCGTGACCCAGGGCGGTCAACAAAAGTGGGGAATGAAAATATATTTATAGGGGATTTAGAATAGTTCATGACGCCACCTGTGGATTCTGGTAAAGGGGTTACCAGCGCTGCGACTGTCCACTGAGGCTGATGTTTAGGGGCAGCTTTGATGGGACGGCTCCCCACAGGCGGAGCAGGCCTCAGGGCAATGAAGAAGTGTAGAAAGAGGACGGTCGATGTGTCGCGGAGGAAATAACAGACAGAGGCAGTGGTTGAAGTCATCCGAGTCTTTACTCGCGGCGAGCTGCGGCCGCCAGGGAGGGGCTCAACACTTTCCCTGGTTGTTCAGGAGCACCTGTCAGGACCCCGCTCTAGTGTGTTCCTCTCTTGATCAACTTCTCCCGCCTTGAGTCCCCCACTAAGTCCCGTACGGGTACTGCGATGTCCCTATGGGTAACATGGAGTTCCCGTACCGACTTGGTGCCCTTTTTGGTGACTTGTGGTGGGGTGATGGCGATTGCACCTGGCAAGTACAGAAGCCTCCAGTTTTCTGACAGAGATTTGAAGTGAAGAGTCAGATGAGGGACCGGTTGCCCCTCTTGTGGCCGGGTCCCTCTGGATAAACTCAGATTAGGGTGTACATGTGGCGACTCCGCTCCGTCCGTATCCCCCTGGGATCCACAAAAGCCTCCATTTTTTCCGACAGAGAACTGAAGTGCAAAGTCAGATCGGGGACCGGTTTCCCCTCTTGGGGCTGGGTCCCTCTGGCTAGGCCAGATTAGGGTATACAGGTTGAGACTCTGCTCCGTCCGTATCCCCCTGGGATCCTTTCACCTGTGGAGCCTAACTCCTCTGCTCTTCTCCTGGGCCTTCTTTCTTGGGACCCTGACCGAGACAGAGCAGCCAATAACTCTGCCCCACTCCTCATCTCGAGGCCGTCCTTACCTTGGGAAAGGAGATACCACACCTCCAAGTGAGGTGCAGTACCCCTGTGGCGACTGAACCCTCAGGGGCGCCACACATCTAGCCCAGTAAATCCTTTTGGGCCTGTAGCAGTGTCTGTTAGTCATTGGAGTAGCCCATCTGAACAAAGCTACACCACCTGTGTATCAAATAACAATTTTTTACTGCATCTAGCCCAGTGAATCCTTTTGGGCCTGTAGCAGTGTCTGTTAGTCATTGGAGTAGCCCATCTGAACCAAGCTACACCACCTGTGTATCAACAATTTTTTACTGCATCTAGCACAGTAAATCCTTTTGGACATAGTAGCAGTGTCTCGTAGTCAGCGGAGTAGCCCACTTGTGAAGCAAGCTACACCCCCTGTGTATCTAATAAAATTGTTTTACTGCATCTAACCCAGCCAATCCTTTTGGGCTAGTACCACAGTTTGGCCACTCAGCTCTGCTCATTTCCATCCATCGTTTTTTGTGCAAACAACTACAGAGTTGCCAATTAGTTAACCACCAAAATGAGTGGCAAAAGGCCTGCTGCTGGTGGAAAGGGGAATAGGCGTGTTGGAAAGGGAAAAAAAGGTTGTGTCCGTGGGGTAGGTGTTAAAGCAACAGTAACATCTGCAGAAGAAAGACCATCTTCCAGCCAAACTAAGATGTCTACTTCTTTTTGTGGACAATGTGATACGATCCCTTTCTTACGGACACGCCCATCGCTACAAATTCCAGATGAGGCACAAAAACAGCAGGTGCTTCAACGGATATCAAGTGCTCCTTCAAGTGGGCTCTCCTCCACCTCAACTTCAACATCACAAATACTCCAGTCCTCAGAGGTGTCACCCCAATCGCACTTGCTTCCTCACAGCTCCCAAGTCTACAGCTGCCCATCTGAGTATGGGGTAACACAGATGGTTGAGTTTGCAGAGCTGTTTGCTCATACTATAGCCTGGGAATCAGAGGTCTGCTCCAGAGCTTCTGTGAATCCAGACGAGGAAATGATCTGCACTGATGCCCAGAATGTTTATGAGTCGGATCCAGGCCCGGATGTAGAAGGTTATGAGCATAATGTAGACCCTCATTCGCAAACTGTAACTCCTGTTGGTGGAGACAATGAGGAAGACAATGATGAGACTCAGATACCTGATTGGAGCGACAACTTGACTTTTCGGTCAGGGCAGGAAGAGGTTGGCTCTGAGGACGACGGGTGTGAGAACACACGGGGTGATGTTGACGAGGTTAGAGATCCCACTTACTGTCAACCCACAGTCAGCCAGTCGATGAGGTCAGCAGAGGAGGTGGAGGAGGATGCTTTTGATGTCGAGGTTAGGTTGCGCCTCCCTGGACAGAGACGGAGTACTGGAAGCACGTCAACAACTGCATCCTCAACCACAGCTCTGCCTCTGACCACAAGTCGTGGTGGCTCTTCAGGTCGCATGGGCTCTAAGCCTTGTATAGCCTGGGCATTTTTTCAGATCGATAAGGATGACCCAACTCATGTTATCTGTAACATTTGTCACCAAAAGCTAAGTTGAGGCCAAAAAATCCATAGTTTGAGTACTTCATGCATGAACCGTCACATGGATATGAAGCATAAGTTGCAGTGGGAAGCTCACTGTGCTACAATGCAGCCTAACGGGCTGGGCCAACCACCGTCTGCCCCATCTTGTGCATCCGCGGCCTCTTCATCTGACCTGCCACCTCTTTACCCGCAACAGCCAGTGTGATTGGCAGGTCATCAGTTCATTTGGAAATGGAAACACCAGCTGGTGTTGAGCGCTCTCCGACATTGAGAGCTCCACCTTTGGATCAAGGCAACCTAACATGTCTGCCTGCATCTTCCTCACAGACCGGCAGTTTGCCGGGGACATCCTACTCAACCCCGTCTAATCACAACAGCCAGCCCTCGGTCCCTCAGATGTGGACAAGTAAAAGACCATTTCCTCCTAGCCATGACAAAGCTAAGAGGTTGAATTTCACCATCTGCAAGCTCTTGGCTACAGAAATGCTGCCTTTCCGGCCTGGTGGACACAGAGGATTTTGGAGACCTTATGTCCGTCGCAGTGCCCCAGTACCAGATGCCCAGTCGGCACTACTTCTCGTGCCTGTGCTCCACCAGCATGTCACACACAACATCACCGCTTCTTTGAGAAACTCTGTGTGTGACAGGGTGCATTTCACCACAGACACTTGGATGAGTAGGCATGGACAGGGGCGTTACATGTCGCTGACTGGGCACTGGATTGCTATGGTGACAGCAGGACAAGGGGCTGCTGTCCAAGTTTTGCCGTCTCCACGAGTTGTGCGTCAATCCTCTTTATCTAGGTGTTCCTCCACTGCTTCTGCCTCCTCAACCTCTTCTCGGTCCTCCACCTGCACCCAAAGCCTGTCTGGTAATGCATCCAGCGTTCTAACTGCGCAGAAGGAATCCTGCACACCTCCTTACTATGCTGGCAGCAGGGCTCAACGGCATCAGGAGGTGTTTACTTTGAAATGTCTGGGAAATGTGAGTCACACAGCTGAGGAGTTGTGGTCAGCTCTGGAGACCGAGTTTCATGAATGGTTGGCTCCACTGGACCTGCAGCCAGGGAAGGCCGTGTGCGACAATGTTGCAAACCTTGGTGCGGCCCTTTTCCGGGGCAATGTCACACACGTGCCTTGTATGGCTCACGTGTTGAACCTGGTTGTCCAGCTATTTTTAGCCCACTATCCCTGACTAGATGGTCTTCTGCAGAGGGCACGGTCGCTGTGTGCTCACTTCCGCCGTTCGCATCCCACAGCTCAACGACTTACATCTCTACAGAAGTCGTTGGGCCTGCCAGTTCACTGGCTGAAATCCGATGTGCTGACATGGTGGAATTCAACTCTGCACATGTTGCAGCGACTGTGGCAGCACCGACGAGCCCTGGTGCAATACGTTCTGACGTATAGCCTGGGCCAACGAGATCCAGAGGTGGGGCAAATCACGCTGCAGGAGTGGTCTCAGATCAGGGACCTATGCACCCTTCCGCACAGTTTTGAAATGGCGACGAAGATGTTTAGTGCTGACGATGCCATTATCAGCATGACTATTCCGGTGATTTACATGCTGGAGCACACGTTAAACTAAATTCGGAGTCAGGTGGTGGGACAAGAGGAGGGGGAGGAAGTTGAGGAGGAGTCATATGCAGAATTGATAACATCTCCAAGGTCCAGACGGTCGGCAGCAGCAAGGCGGCTGGCATGGGAGGGTGGGGGAGAGGGATTAACCAGGGTGCATGGTAGCAGCCAAACTGTTGAGGAATGTGCAGGAGCCGAGGAAGAAGTGGAGGACGAACTGGCAATGGACATGGAAGACTCATCAGATGAAGGAGACCTTGATCACATTTCTGCTGTGCGAGGTTGGGGGGAGAGGGCAGAGGAAGGAAGCATGATTATTACCTCACCACCAACACAACAAGGACTTGGTTCTCCTGGATGCGCAAAACACATGAGTGACTTCTTGCTGCACTACCTGCAACATGACCCTCGGATTGTCAGAATTCGAAGTAATCCCGACTACTGGGTTACCACACTGTTAGATCCCCGGTACAAAAGTAAATTTGCCTAAATAATTCCTGCCATAGAAAGGGATTCACGCATGCAGGAGTATCAGCAGAGGCTGTTACAGAATCTTACATCTGCTTTTCCGCAAAATACCAGTGGTGCACGTAGTGAATCTCACAGTTCTAACTTGCCAACCGTGGGACTGTCAAGTCTTCATCACTCAAACCGTAACAGTAACACCGTATCTGCTGGTAACAGCAATTTTGTGGAATCGTTTCACCAATTTTTTAGACTATCCTTTGCAAGGCCACAGGAGACAAGAAGTCTGACACATAGTCAACTACTAGAGAGGATGGTACAGGAGTATCTCCAAGTGAACATCGAAGCCATGACTGTGTCACTGGACCCTTGCTCATTTTGGGCTTCCAATCTAGATAAATGGCCTGAGCTCGCCACTCACGCCTTGGAGATCTTGTCGTGCCCTGCAGCCAGCATTCTCTCTGAACGTGTGTTCAGCGCTGCTGGTGGTGTGCTGACAGATAAGCGCACGCGGCTGTCCACTGACAATGTAGACAGACTCACATTCATAAAGATCAACAAATCATGGATCCGCAAGGACTTTTCTACCCCTGTGTCATCCTGGGGAGACTAAAAGCTTGAGGATTTGGGAAAATCACCTCACTAAGCATTTTAAGCAACTCTGGGGCAATTGATGCCTCTTAAGTGGTGTCTGTGCCACAATTTTTGGAAAAAATGGAGACTCTTTTTGGAGTTCCCTTGCTGTGTTTTACGTGACATTGGCATCGTCATTTCCAGGTGGGTCGGGTCCCCCCCCCCCCCTTTTAACCGTAAGAAACTACATACACTATGGCTTGGGGTAACAGAGATGGTTGAGTCTGAAGAGCTGTTTACTCATACTATAGCCTGGGAATCAGAGGTCTGCTCCAAAGCTTCAGTGTCTGCTAGTCAGCGTAGTAGCCCTGCTGTGAAGCAAGCTACACCGCATGTGTATCTAATAACAATTTTTTACTGCATCTAACCCAGCCAATCATTTTGGGCTAGTAGCAGTGTCTCATAGTCAGCGGAGTAGCCCATCTGAAGCAAGCTACACCGCCTTTATATCTAATAACAATTTTTAACAGCATCTAGCCCAGGCAATACTTTGGGCCTAGTAGCAGTGTCTGCTAGTCAGCGGAGTAGCCCAGCTGTTTTGCAAGCTACACCGCCTGTAGATCCAGTTACAAATTTTTAACTGCATCTAGCCCAGGCAATACTTTGGGCCAAGTAGCAGTGTCTGCTAGTCAGCGGAGTAGCCCAGCTGTTAAGCAAGCTACACCACCTGTGCTTTGGACACTTAATTTTTTCAAAGGAAACGCTTCGGGCCCCTGGGACACTCAGTCAAGAGCATCGGGGAGGCGCCCAAAGGCAAAGGGGCTGGGACTGGCGGTAGCACGCCTTGCGGCGGACCACCAAGCTCAATCCTTATAAAAGCTTTTTAACTGCAGCAGCTTTAGTGGACCCTACTGGAGCTGGCACCAGACTTGACCTCCAATAGATCCTTGTAAAAGGATTTAAAGTGTACTCATTCAAATTACAGAGTCAATTTAAATTACAGAGCTTAGACCTGCCTCCACCGCAGGGGGTTTCGACCCACCAGCGGACAGGAATCAGTATTGGGAGAGGGGGTTAGCCATCAGGGTCCACCGCGGCTCTGGCACAAACCTGGCGATATGGAGGTCGCACGGGCAGGAACGGCCTGGCAGTGTCGGCCTCGCACTCCAGCATAGTCCCTCTGCCCGCTCGCGCCCATAACCTCAAAGGGATGCGCAAGCGGCTTTTCTTCCCAGGGCTGTTCTCCGCCCAGCAGGAACATGGGAGAGCTCAGGTCGGCCTTCCACCGTAGTCCCTTACCTCCCTCGCCCTCTTTCTATCTTACGTTCTCCATCTAACCCCTCGGCTCTGTGGTGTCTGCTTTCCCTCCAGCTCTCTCCTTCTCACAGGTGGACTACCGCGTATATTCACACTGTGGCGAATCTTTTGGGCCCAGGCATAAGAAGTCGTCGAGGTAATGGATAATATGTGCCCCCTTAGAAACTTCCATGATGACCCATTCGAGGAAGCAACTAAACGCCTCAAATAGTGAGCAGGATATGGAGCACCCCATGGGCAAACAGCGATATATAGTATGCTCCTTCCCAGAAGCAGCCCAATAGGCGGACACTATTCGGAGGCACAGGTAGTAAGTAACCGGAACGCCCACTCAATGTCTGTTTTGGCCATTAGGGTGCCCCTTCCCAACTTCTTGACCGGCCTGATAGCCTTGTCAAAGGAGGTACAGTATATACTACTGTACTTGGTTCCGCGTCGATGTTGTCGTTTACTGACCTGCCCCTTGGATATGACAAATGGTGGATTAGTCCGAATGTATTGGGTTCCGTTTTTGGCACGACTCCCAATGGGGATACCACTACGTCTTGTAAGGAAATTGTTCTGAATGGAATTGCCATTCTACCTAAAGATATTTCTTTTTTTAATTTTCTTATGACGACGTCTGGGTGTTGGTAGGCTGATTTTAGATTTTTATTCCAGCCTTTCTTGATTTTAGAAGGGCATGACATGCCTATATCTGTGTCTCCTCCTCCTTTTACTCCTCCACCTCTTTTCTTTTCGCATGACTATATGTACTTGTCACTTTTCCATGTGTTAGTTGTGTCTTCTGAGCAGTTTGTCAGCTTTTGGACACCTTTGAAGGTGTTTTCTATGTGTTTTCTATGTGTTTCTATGTGTTTTTGTTTGCCTGCCTTTGGTTTTAACGGTGTTCGACGAACAGTTCGACGAACAGTTCGGCAAATATACCGGTGTTCGACGAACCGAACCGAACCTGAACACTACGGGGGTGGCTCAACTCTAATCACCATACATAGTTACATAGTTACATAGTTACATAGTTTGTAAAGCCGAATAAAGACTTGCGTCCATCAAGTTCGACCTGTTAGTTCTGTAATTGCTAAAGTTGATCCAGAGGAGGGCAAAAACCCCAAATGATTTAGCCAATCTTCACCTGAGGAAAAATTCCCTCCCGACTCTGAAACCAGCAGTCAGAATAAATCCCTGTATCAACCTACTATTCTATTCTATTTTTAAGTATATGCTGAAATCTGCCTGGAATCTAGAAAAGCATCCAGTCCCCGCTTGAACTGGTGTAGTGAATCCGACATTACCGTCTCCTCACTCAGTGAATTCCATATTCTCACTGCTCTTACTGTAAAGAACCCCTTCCTATGATGATGCTGAAACCTTTTCTCTTCCAGTCTTAGTGAATGCCCTCTTGTTACCGTAATATCCCTCCTTTTGAACAAATCCCTGGCAAGATCTCTATACTGTCCCCTAACATATTTGTACACATTTATTATGTCCCCCCTCAACCTTCTCTTTTCCAGGCTGAATAGTCCTAGTTTTGCCAACCTCTCTGGGTATTGTAGTCCTTCCATTCCCTTTATTAATTTTGTTGCCCTCCTTTGTACCTTTTCAAGCTCGTTTATATCCTTTCTATATATTGGGGCCCATAACTGAGCACAGTATTCCAAGTGTGGTCTGACCAGTGCTTTGTATAGTGGAAGAACAATGTTCTCATCCTTTGCAGCTATACCTCTTCTGATACATCCCATTACCCTGTTTGCCCTTACAGCAGCGGCCTGACTTTGGGCACTCCAATTTAGTTTGCTATCAATTAAGATGCCCAAGTCCTTCTCCATCTCTGAATTCCCCAATGATTTCCCATTCAGTGAGTACTGGTGACTTCCATTTTTCCTTCCCATATGTATGACCTTACATTTCTCCTCATTAAACCTCATTTTCCATTTAATGCTCCACCTACCCAGCTTATCCAAATCCCTCTGTAGGTCTGCACTGTCCTCTTTTGTATTAATTGTTTTACATAACTTTGTGTCATCTGCAAATATTGATATTTTACTATTTATCCCGTTGACTATGTCGTTAATAAAGATATTAAATAACATTGGGCCTAGTACAGACCCCTGTGGTACCCCACTAGTGACACTTACCCAATCTGAGTATATTCCATTTATAACCACCCTCTGCCTTCTATCCTTTAGCCAGTTTGCTACCCACTTGCAGACATTTTCCCCCAGCCCCATCATTCTCATTTTGTATACCAACCTATTATGTGGCACGCTATCGAACGCTTTTGAGAAGTCGAGATACACGACATCCACTGGTTCCCCCTGATCTAATCGAGAGCTAACCTCCTCGTAGAAATCAATCAGGTTTGTTTGGCAGGAGCGATTCCTCATGAATCCATGTTGGTTCGGGATTAAAAGATTATTAGCATCAAGATGCTCCGTAATTGCCTCTTTAATGAAGCTTTCAAAAATTTTGCCCACAGCGGACGTCAGACTCACCGGCCGATAGTTTCCGGCGTCACTTTTCGCTCCCTTTTTGAATATTGGCACTACATTCGCCTGTCGCCAATCAAGTGGCACAGACCCAGTCTCAACAGAGTCCTTAAATATAAGATATAACGGTCTGTCTATCACGTTACTTAGTTCCCTTAGTACCCGTGGGTGTATGCCATCAGGTCCTGGTGATTTGTTTATTTTAATGTTACTGAGGCGTTTCTGTACCCCAACTTGGGTTACATTAGTCATACTTAGTGGAGGATTAAGCTTGTCACTTCTCATTTCTCCTGTTAGTTCGATTTCCTTTGTGAAAGTTGTCGAAAAAAAATTATTTAATAGATTAGCTTTATCCTCATCTTTCTCTATGATTTTGCCTTCCTCACTTTTTATCGGTCCAATATTAGCCGATTTAATCCTTTTACTATTTATATACGTAAAGAACAGTTTGGGATTTGATCTACTTTCCCTAGCAATACGTCTCTCTGTTTCCTCCTTCGCGATTTTTATTTGTTTTTTGCAGGTTCTCGTTTTTTCCTTATAACACTTTAGTGCCTCCTTACTGTTTTCCTGTTTTAATCTCTTGAATGCCTCTTTTTTGCTATTTAACGCCCCTTTTACGTTCTTGTTCAACCATATTGGTTTCCTCTTATTTCTGGCCCTTTTATTCCCATACGGTATATACCTCTCGCACTGAGTATTCAGAATTCTTTTGAAGGTTAAGAACTTTGTCCCAGTCAATAAGTTGAAGGCTTTCTTTCAGCTGATCAAACTTCGCCCTCCTAAAGTTTAATGTTTTTGTTGTTCCCTTATTGATAACCCTACTGAAGGGCATTTTGAAGTCGATAATATTATGGTCGCTATTACCTAGGTGCCCCCCTATCTGTACCTCAGTTATTCTATCAGGCCTATTAGTCAATATTAAGTCCAACACGGCCTTCCCTCTCGTTGGTTCCTGCACTAGTTGGGAGAGATAATTATCCTTAATATTTGTCAAGAACCTTTTTCCTTTCTGAGATCTACAGGTTTCTGTTTCCCAGTCAATATCCGGGTAGTTGAAGTCCCCCATAACAATCACTTCATTATGTTTTGCTACTTTGTCTATTTGTCCTAATAGCAGATTCTCATTCTCCTCTGTTATATTTGGTGGCTTATAGCAGACCCCCAGTAATATTTTATTATTATTTTTTGCCCCCTCTATCTCTACCCACATGGACTCGACCCACTCTTCTCCCTCTCCTATATCTTCCCTTAGTCTGGGTTTTAGACATGACTTTACATATAAGCAGACTCCTCCGCCTTTCCCCTGTTTCCGGTCCCTTCTAAATAAACTATAATCTAATAAATTTACCGCCCAGTCGTAGCTATCGTCTAGCCAAGTCTCTGTTATACCTACGATGTCATACCTCTCCTCCGATATAAGCGCCCGCAGCTCATCCGCCTTATTGGTCAGGCTTCTTGCGTTGGTCAGCATGCAAGATAAAACTTTGGGGTTATTTAGCATCCTATTCTTCTCTAACGATCTAACTGTACTATCCCCACCCCCCTCTCCACCCTCATTATATTCACTTCTCCCCTTCCCCCTTGCTTGCCTCACATCCCAGCTATTTCCTTGGTTCCCCCCCGTCTCTAGTTTAAAAACTCCTCCAACCTATTAGCCATCTTCTTCCCCAGCACCGCTGCACCCTCCCCATTGAGGTGCAGCCCGTCCCTACGGTAGAGCCTGTAGCCGACCGCAAAGTCGGCCCAGTTCTCCATGAACCCAAACCCTTCTGCCTTGCACCAACTCTTTAGCCACTTATTCACCCCCCTAACCTCCCGTTGGCGCTCCTGTGTGGCTCGCGGGATTGGAAGTATTTCTGAGAAAACTACCTTGGAGGTCCTTGCCCTAAGCTTTCTACCTAGGTCCCTGAAATCATTTTTAAGGACCCTCCATCTACCACTCACTTTGTCATTGGTGCCGATGTGGACCATGACCGCTGGGTCTTCGCCAGCCCCACCCAGTAACCTGTCAACCCGATCCGCGATGTGCCGGACTCGAGCGCCAGGGAGGCAGCACACCGTTCGGCGATCCCGGTCTTTGTGACAGATTGCCCTGTCTGCCCCCCTAATAATAGAGTCACCCACTACCAGAACCTGTCTTGCCTGCCCTACACTTCCCCCCTCCCCCTCATTACTGGAGCATACACTCCCCCGGCGGTCAGAGGATCTGTCGTGCTCCAATAATGCCGGTTCTGAACCAGCCTTCCTATACTTCTTCCCTCTATCCCTCCTAACTGTTATCCAGCTCCCTGCCTGTTCAGCCTGCACTTCCCCTCTATGCTCCACCCCCAGTATTGACCCATTGAGTGTCTGCTCGGTGAGCAGCAAACTCCGTTCCATGTTGTTGATGCTCCTCAGTATCGCTATCTGAGCACTTAGATCCAGAATTTGGGCTTCCAAGTGCACGATATGCTCACATCTCACGCAGCAGTATGGATCCTCGAGCGGTTGCTCACAGAATGCATACATTGCGCAAGATGTACACTGCACGGCTCCGGCCAACATGGACGTCATTCTAAATATGGGGATACAGTCAGTATATATATATACAAGTACGAAACACAATTATTTATATATAGGTGTATGGACGGGGATCAATTAGGGATGTGCAAGTGTATCAATTAGATATCGGCGGGGGATCAGTTAAGTATGGACAGGGGATCAATTAAGTATCAAGTATGGACGGGGGAATCAGCTAAGTAGGTCAGGTGGATTAATTAAGTAAAAAGTAAAGTAAAGAAGAATGAAATACAGTCAGCAATTCAGTCCTAAGTCCTCCCTTCCAAACTCCCTGAATCCAAAGTCACTGAAAAACAAGTCACACACTTACTTTCGTTCGCACTTACGCTCCGGACACACGCAGCTCGTTCACACTCGCAAACTAAGAGATTTAAAGAGTTTTTTTTTTTTTCCTTTTCCAGCAATGTACCCTTCACCTCAATGCACTTCCAAAGGACTTGATGCCCAACCAGCTGCCCCTTATAAACCCTTAATTATGACCCCTTCCCCTTAATTAACCCCTTGTGAGTAAATCTACACCTCAGGATTTTAGTGCAATGTAGTTAACCCTTAAATACACAGGTAGTAAACTCAGAAACTAAAACTGTAGCGAGAAAATAGATTTTAAAAAGCCCAATAAATCTAAACAGGTAGAAAAGCACTCAGCAGGTCACAATGCAGCCACTCACCGCAATTCACACAGGTATTTTCTGCAGGATTCCCAATACCTCTTCACTGAAAAACAAGTCACACACTTACTTTCGTTCGCACTTACGCTCCGGACACACGCAGCTCGTTCACACTCGCAAACTAAGAGATTTAAAGAGTTTTTTTTTTTCCTTTTCCAGCAATGTACCCTTCACCTCAATGCACTTCCAAAGGACTTGATGCCCAACCAGCTGCCCCTTATAAACCCTTAATTATGACCCCTTCCCCTTAATTAACCTCTTGTGAGTAAATCTACACCTCAGGATTTTAGTGCAATGTAGTTAACCCTTAAATACACAGGTAGTAAACTCAGAAACTAAAACTGTAGTGAGAAAATAGATTTTAAAAAGCCCAATAAATCTAAACAGGTAGAAAAGCACTCAGCAGGTCACAATGCAGCCACTCACCGCAATTCACACAGGTATTTTCTGCAGGATTCCCAATACCTCTTCACTGAAAAACAAGTCACACACTTACTTTCGTTCGCATTTACGCTCCGGACACACGCAGCTCGTTCACACTCGCAAACTAAGAGATTTAAAGAGTTTTTTTTTTTTTCCTTTTCCAGCAATGTACCCATGTTTTATTCCAAAGCTGGTCATCTCAGAAGGACACATCTGTCCAGCTGTGATTTCCATCTCCATTATTTGTCAGACTGTCCCACAAAATGGAATATAACATGATTATGATTTATGAAAATTTACATAAGAGATGCTGTTTGGGAGTGCTTTAAAGTGGAGCTTAAAAAAGTTTAAAAAGTTGAACGATTTGGGATTTATGTTATTTTATTAGGCCTACATTTAGTATATGAATTTAGGCCACCCAATAATACAGTTTCAATATCTGTTCTCATATTGATAATATTAGAGGGTAATATGAAAGGTAAGTTATATTCCTGACTCTTCCTCTGATAACATCTGATATATTTTGTAGGACAACGAAGATTATGCAGTATACAAAAATCAGATTTTCCTTCCACCAGGAGGAATTATTTACCGGTATCAATATGTCATTAACGTGACCTGTTCGTATCCCCTCAACTACAATGTCACACTTCCAGAACATTTACGACCTGATGTGAGGTGCAGTATAAATGTTTCTCCATGTTCCTAACCTTTTTATTTGTGAGAGAGTTCGGATTTTCTTGTAGTCCAGAAACAATTTGACACACCATTATGTTACACATATGTTATATTTTTGATAGTGGTAACAGGAAAATCAATCTTCCTTAAAGGGAATCTGTCACTAGGTATTTGCTATGTAATCTGAGAGCAGAACGATGTTGAGACTGAGACCCCAATTCGAGTGATGTGTCACTTATTGCCCTGTTTGTTGCATTTTCAATAAAATCAGTGTTTTATCGGCAGGAGCTTATCGCTAGAGAACTAGTTGACTTATGCCATGTAGTCCTCTTGCTCTGTGTAACCCAGCCCCCACCACTGATTGGCAGCACAGCGTACACAGAAAGTTGCCAATCAGTGAGGTTATACAGAGCCTAGCATTCAGAAAACTGCTAGATCTGCAGCAGATAAAACAAGGATTTTATGAAAATCACAGCAAGCAGCACAGAAAGTGATACATTGCCGGAATAGGCATATCTGCCCCTAAATCATGCTGCTCTCAAATTACATAGCAAAAAGCTGGTCACACAATCCCTTTAGATTTGAGAGTCCTCAGTGGTTGATACCTTTTAATGCCTAACTGAAAAGATAGTAACAGGTTGCAAGCATACGAGACTACTCAAGTCTCTTCATCAGGCATAGTAACAATCCCTTTAATGTTGTCTAAAAGTTTAATAAAAAACAGCATAGTAATAATATAACGGCTACATTCAATCATTGCCCCAACAGTTATGTGACATACATTCTAGCATCACCATTACCAAGTCTATGACATTGAATATGCGTAAGACTAACCATTTGAAAACTTTCTTTTCATCCTGATAGCATCACCTATATACCCATTGAAAACATCGGCTCATTTGAGGTGAAGATGTCGATCTACACGAACATTAGCTACACAACTCCATATAATTCTTCAGAAGTTAAGCTCTCAACAACATCTAATTTATATGTAGGAGTCTACATTGTAAACCCTATCCAAGCCTATAGTCTTCTGATGGTCAATTGCTGGAGCACGCCGACCAACAATTTCTATGACTCCAAGAGATATGACATCATTCAAAATAAGTAAGATCATATTCAGAATACTTAACTCCATACTGTTTTGTCTTAGATGGAATCATTTTTATTGGTATCTTTAGGGAGAAAACTGGTGTATAATAATTGAAATGACAGTCAGTGTAAGAATGGGATGGGGGATATAGTTGGTTGCCATCCATTGATATAGGTGATATGAGTGCGATCCTATATTTGGTCTGATCGCACTTGGACCAATAATATGGTCATCTGCATGTGCCCAAAATTCCATATATATTATGTAAATGATGGTTCCACATTTATATCACGGCTACAAGGAAAATCCAGATTCTTTGAACCTTGCCTGTCTAAGAATACAAAATGAGGTTTATTGCAATCTTTTGTCTTGAGAAGAGGTTCAACTTCAAGACCCTTTGACTCAATGCAAAATTTAGAATAGTATCCTCCACCTACGATAGACCATTTATAATACTGGCATCTTCTTATGTAGCAGAAGAACCATCTCTTAATGTTTTGTGGTTGAAGAAACACCTTAATAATAGTGATGATTATTAAAAATGCTTACACCATAACTACATTTTTATTGTTATTTTTTATATATACTATAGCCTCTTAAAAGCCCTGGAGATCTGTGGGAGCCTTGTTCCCGAGATTCCCACCAATCTCTAAATCTGCAGACCAGAAGGTCTCAGCTCCTTAATAAATCAATCAATAAGAATCACAGGGTTCACCCCCAAAACTCCCTTATGATTAGAGAACTTTTAAAGGCATGCAAAATACCTCAAAAAGTAACAAAAGTTTACTTACGCTTTAAACATGTGTAGTTTTCTTTAACTGAAGTAATGAAAAAAACATTTTAATTTTGTAAAAATATATATATATATTTTTTCCATTGATGGAGCTGCATGAGGGCTTGGTATTTGACATGGCAAGCTGATGATTTTAATGATTGCATTTTGAAAGATATGACATTTTAATTGCTTTTTTACTACATTTTTTGAAAGGTGCTGGAACAAAACGAAAAATATCGCACTTTGTTCGGATTAGTTGATTACGGTATATATTTTGATAGATGGAGCTTTTACAACCGTGGTCATGCCGAATATATTTATTAACTTCTTTTTCATTTATTTTTAATGGGAGAGAAAAAGGGGTGATTCAAATATTTATATATTTTGTATATATTTTTAAAACTTTGTTTTTTTTTACCTTTTTTTAGCCTTCCAAGGAGACTTGAACCTGCTCACTTTCTCTACAAATTGCAATATCACAAAATTGCAGTATATAGACAAAACTATGTTCTCCTAAGTAGTAGAGCCTCAGCTTGAGCTTCACAGGAGGACAAATATGGTAGCCATGGGGGGCATTAAGCAGGTTTCCGACTGCCATCACAATCCATAAGTCATAGGGGACGATGGGACCAAAAGAATATGCGCTCTGTCGATTGGGCTATTTAAATGCCATTATCATTGATTGACAGCAGCATTTAAATGGTTAAACTGCATTGATCAGAGAAAGCTCTGGTTGCTGCTGCTACAGCACTATGCCTGCAGGGTATCACAGTCAGCATCTCTTGGGTATAGTTTAGTTCCATACACCAGAACTTGACATAAACTTTCCTCATAGTTTACACCAAATGGCCTTTCATAGCATTTCTCTGGAAAGTAATGTCAACTACCGTATAATAAATGTGCAGGGATATTGGGGAACATCTACTTCGCCATGCCTGCATTTAGGGATCCATTAGCAGAAATTATGGCTAGTACTCTACAGGAGTAATGTTGAAAATTACTGAAACTTCTGAACTTCTTCTTTACTTAGTTGTATTTACTTATTGTTTCACGCTTCTACTGTATATACTGTAGTAACACTTAGTATGCTAATATTATCTTACAGATGTCGTAACCCAAGAGACGATACAATAGTCATACTTCAAAATGGTGTTAGCCCTTTTGGGAAGTTCTATATACAAATGTTTAAATTTGTAGGGGATTACAGCTATGTATACCTCCACTGCGGAGTCAGACTCTGCTCCGGGTCGTGTGCGCCTGTAAGTATTTCTTTACAATTGCTGAGTTATTGGTCTCCTATAAAATTGAACCCAATGTCTATATAAATATGCATTTGCATGTATCAATCAGGACTAGTGATGAGCAAGTATGTTCTGTTAACCCTTTCGGCGAGCATGCTCGGGCGAACACCAAGTATCTTCATCGTGCCCGGGTGTTATGTTTCAGTCTCTCTGTGTGCATGATTTGCGACTGTTTGACAGCTTTAATACATGTGAGGAATGTCTGTTTCTTCATTCCTCACATTCCTCATTCGGCATTCCTCACATATATTAAAGCTGTCAAACAGTCGCAAATCATGCACACAGAGAGACTGAAACATAACACCCGGGCACGCTGAAGATACTCGGTGTTCGCACGAGCATGCTTGCCGAAAGGGTTAACAGAACATACTCGCTCATCACTAATCAGGACTCCTCCTTATAGAAGGACTCCTCCAGGGGGCATTTGGCAGCCATGAACTTGTCACTGTCCTGCTGAACTTGTTGATAGAAGGAGTAAGGAGAGACCCGTTTCACCGATGCCTGCCATTTTATGAAGGGCAAAGTGACTCTCTCTGAAGTATGTCACAGGAAATCTACAGTGATAACTGCCTTTATATACATAATTTTGTCACTGGAGTTCCCACTGTATATGTCTGTCAAAGGCCGGTAACAGGTGTCATATAGCGGTAGCCATCAGACATAGGTTATTACACCAGCCGCAAAATTCTTTGAAGGGCGTAGGTATTTTGCACTGAAACATGCCCAAATCTTTGTCCAGAATGATTTGTCAGTGGTTTATTCCAAAATCTCTCCATTAAAAAAATGAGTTGGTTGTTAATGACAATGTCCTACATTGCCCATGAGCCCAGACCACACTTGAACCTCCCATATCACGTGTAGAGCTAGACATGTTAGAATCTGAGGTTGTGGAATGTTATCCCTAAGCTTTCCCAGAAATGCTAACATCTAATTCTGTTTTCTTACAGTCTTGCTCTGGCTCTAGATCCGCTAATGACGCTGATGAAATCCAAGGATCTTTAACCCTTGGACCAATATATCTTTCAGGTATGCTGTGATGCCTCATATCTGTACCAAATCCATTAGATAAGTATAGGCAGTCTTCAGATTAGATAGGTTCTGCAAGTCTGTTCAAAACTTGATTTTATATGTAGATTGGAGCAGGTGCAGGGCTGGCAAAATAAACCCAAAAACTAATACTCACCTCATCGCTCACCTCTTCAGCCGCCCTGCTGCTCACTGTCTGGTTCTTTTCTATAAGCCACTATGTGCCACATCTCTGGTCTCTTTACTGTAGGCCAGGACTTTCAGCCGCATCCAGGTGTCAGAAGTCACTGCACGTCCTAATCTCAAGACGCACATTGTGACATCATGATTAGTGTTGAGCGAGCACGTGTTGAGCCGTGATACTCAGGTGCTCGACCCGAGCAACGAGCCCAATGTTAGTCTATGGGAGACCCGAGCATTTTTACGGCTGCACCCCCGGCAGTCGGTAGAAAGCCTAAAAAGTGCCCAAAACGATAGTGACAGTGCTCAAATGACATGGGGACAGCATGGGGATCGCCCCAGGAAGCATTTCTGACCCCCAGGTCACTGCTGTCAACAACGTGGTCAGAGGTATTAAGCCACTTTAACGGGCTCATAATAAAACGTTCAAAAACGAAACTGAAACTGCTTTCCTGTGAAATATGTTAAGGAAGTTCCTTTCCAGGGTAAATACTTGTGTATAAGGTAAAATAAATAACCAAAAAAAAAATACTCCTCCACACCTTGGGCTATGTTCACAAGTAGCATTTTTTATGCGTTTTTGCAGTTTTGTATTGCTTTCAACCATGACAAATGCATTCACCAGGAAATGTCATTTTAACATTTTACAACCTTATCTGGCCATGTGCTGTGTGACACATGCACACAGTGCTGAAAATACATGGAAACAGCATGGGGAAGACCCCTGGAAGCATCTCTGACACCCAGGTCACTGCATAAAAGTGTGCCCATCAGAAGTGATCCTTGCCGCATCAGAAGATGCAGACTTGCAACTATCCCAGTGCAAGTCCTTGTCCCAGGGCAGTGTTCAATTGCACCTCCCCCATTCCTTGCAATGCAAGCGCAAATATGCAGCCAACCACCCACCCACCCGCAGGCTGCAATACTATACTGCTAGCTTGCACTTGAAATGGGGCCTTTTAGTTTGGAGGAGGCCGAAGCAGGCCACTATCTCATGGCTGCGTCGCCGGCGAGGTCTCCATACTCAGTCCCCAGCCGCCACTATTTGTCCCGGTAACCTTCCCCACACTTTTCTTAGCCTGGCCTGCTCCTCTGGTGGGCCCTGGCTTCTCCATCAGGGGAGTTGAGAGTGCCAAGGTGAGGAGCATGATGATGATGATAGAAGTTAGCATCTGCTTTGTTTTCTTGGAATGCAAGCGTAAGTGTGCAGCCTGCCACCCACCCACCCCCAGGCTGCAATTTCATACTGCTAGCTTGCACTTGAAATGGGGCCTTTTAGTTTGGAGGAGGTCGAAGCTGGCCACTACCTCATGGCTGCTTCGGCAGCAAGGTATCCATACTCAGTCCCCAGCCGCCCGGCGGCCGGGTGTCCACGCTCGGTCCCCAGCCGCCCCGCGGCCGGGTGTCTACACACGGTCCCCAGCCACCTGGGGGCGGCCGGGTGTCCATAAACGATCCCCAGCCGCCCCTATTTCTCCTGTCACCTTCCCACACACTTTTCTTAGCCTGGCCTGCTTTAGGGCAGCATTGGACGAGCACACCAGAGAACCAACCTGACTCCTCCGGTGGGTCCTGGCTTCTCCATCAGGGGAGTTGAGAGTGCCAAGGTGAGGAGCATGATGATGATGACAGAAGTTAGCATCTGCTTTGTTTTCTTGGAATGCAAGCGCATGTATGTAGTAGTGGCTAGGCCTGAGGTGATCAGCGTTTTGGCGCATATCCTACCTCCTCCGAGGATTGCTGGATGTTTTCCTGCTACTATCCCCATTCTATGACTCCCATTAAAACAAAGCTTCAGGTGATGAATGATGGAAGAGGTGGTGGCAAAGGAGAAAGAGCAGGAGGAACAGGGACCATTAACATCAATATCAGGCCAGTCAACCACATATGTATTGTAGGATATGTTTCTGTACCAAAAG
Source organism: Phyllobates terribilis (assembly GCF_046119375.1). Classification (NCBI taxonomy): domain Eukaryota; kingdom Metazoa; phylum Chordata; class Amphibia; order Anura; family Dendrobatidae; genus Phyllobates; species Phyllobates terribilis. The sequence goes on along the minus strand of NW_027362769.1, from coordinate 207,674,852 downwards.
GAGCGGTTCGGCAACACAGTTATAGGGCATACAGTGAGTGCAATGCCTGCCAAAAATTTCGAGGCACTCCAAACACCCTTGGAAATGACATGGAGGTCAGAGGGCCTTAACTAAACTGTTTTTTTCCATTTATAGCAACTAGCTCTCCTGTACACTGTTGCCCTAAGCAGTGAATGGAATGCTTTCCAAAAATTATGAGGAACTGCAATGCCCCTTGAAACAGACGTGGATTACAGCATACTAAAAACCTTATACCCAATTTTGGGAAGTGGGTCTCCCTTAGTTTTCGCCTTTGCATTGAAAAGCAAAAGCTGACTAAAATTAGGAGGAAATGCAATGCCCGTTGGAAGAGTCGTGGAGGTTAGAGGTAATTAAAAACAACATTTCAATGCCCCTTGGAAGAGCTGTGGAGTTCAGAGTGGTTTAAGAAGATGCTTTTAATGCCCCTTTGAAGAGACGTGGAGGTCACAGTAGCTTAACAAGACGGTTTGAATGCCTCTTGGAAGAGACGTGGAGGCCCCAGTAGCTTAACAAGACGGTTTTAATGCCCCTTACAAGAGCCATACAGTACAGCATCTTAAAAACATTATTCCCATTATTGGGGAGTGGGTCTCCCATAGTCTTTGCCTATGCCTTCCAAGCAAAAGCTGCCAACAATTAGGACGGAGGAACTTGCAATGCTCCTTACAAGAGCCATGCAGTACAGCATATTACAAACATTATTCCCATTATTGGGGAGTGGGTCTCCCATAGTCTTTGCTTATGCCTTCCAAGCAAAAGCTGCCAAAAATTAGGACGGAGGAACTTGCAATGCCCCTTACAAGAGCCATGCAGTACAGCATATTACAAACATTATTCCCATTATTGTGGAGTGAGTCTCCCATAGTCTTTGCTTATGCCTTCCAAGCAAAAGCTGCCAAAAATTAGGAGGAAATGCAATGCCCGTTCGAAGAGTCGTGGAAGTTAGAGTTAATTAAAAACAACATTTCAATGCCCCTTGGAAGAGCTGTGGAGTTCAGAGTGGTTTAACAAGACGCTTTTAATGCCCCTCGGAAGAGACGTGGAGGTCGCAGTAGCTTAACAAGACGGTTTTAATGCCCCTTGGAAAAGTGGTGGAGGTCGCAGTAGCTTAACAAGACGGTTTTAATGCCCCTCGGAAGAGACGTGGAGGTCGCAGTAGCTTAACAAGACGGTTTTAATGCCCCTTGGAAAAGTGGTGGAGGTCGCAGTAGCTTAACAAGACGGTTTTAATGCCCCTTGGAGGAGACATGGAAGTCCCAGTAGCTTAACAAGACAGTTTTAATGCCCCTTGGAAAAGTGGTGGAGGTCGCAGTAGCTTAACAAGACGGTTTTAATGCCCCTTACAAGAGCCATAAAGTACAGCATCTTAAAAATATTATTCCCATTATTGAGGAGTGGGTCTCCCACAGTCTTAGCTTATACCTTCTAAGCAAAAGCTGACAAAAATAAGGACGGAGGAACTTTCAATAATGGCAACACGGACCACGGTCACCCTGGTGGTATAGTGGTGGTGGAGGCTGAGGAGAAGGAGAAGAACATAAAACAGCCGAAATGAGGAAGCGTAGACCCATGTCTGGGTGTGAAGCGGTGCATGTGAATACACCTCCCGAAATAACACAGTGGATCTGACTTTATGTTACTCTGCTGTCATTTGGTGGTGATGAGAAGTCTGGCCCAATACAGCCCTTGTTCATTTTGATAAGGGTCAGCTTGTCAGCATTGTCACTTGACATGCGAGTGCGCTTATCAGTTATAATTCCCCCAGCGGCACTAAAAACACGCTCCGATAAGACGCTAGCGACAGGGCAGGCCAGGACCTCCAAGGCGTACAGAGCGAGTTCATCCAAGTGTCCTGCTTGGATACCCAATAATTAAAAGGCACAGAGGAATCACGGAGGATGCTGGTACGGTCAGCAAGGTACTCCCTCATCATCTTTTGAAACTTTACACTCCTTGTGAGAGTACCCCGCGCCTCAGTGTCTGTCCGAAGGGAGAGTCTGAGAAAACTGTCCCAGAACGTTGACAGTGTTCCCCTGCCTCTGCTGAATTTGAGTTGCGTCTCTCTCGCATGTACGCCTTGATTGGGCAACGAACTGTGACCTCTGCCGCTAGCGTGTTCAGATGGGAATTTTTTTAACAGTTCTGCAGCAAGGGCCTTCTGGTACTGCCCCATTTTTGTAGACCTCTCCACCTCCGGAATAAGAGAGTGAAAGTTCTCCTTGCAGCGGGGGTCTAAAAGTGTCACCAACCAGTAATGACTGTCACCCAACATTTTGACAATGCGAGGGTCACGGTTAAGGCAGCGTAGCATAAAGTCAGCCATGCGTGCCAGACTGGTAATGGGCAAGACTTCCGTGTCCTCACCAAGATGACGACTAACCATGCTCTCCTCCTCCTCCTCCTCCTCCCCCCTGTCCTCAGGCCACCCACGCTGAAATGTCAGTATGACAGTTGTACCAGCTCCTGTTCTTCCTCCTCCTCCTCCTCTCCCTCATTGTCACCCAATGCACATTGGGATGAGATGAGGTTGGGCTGTGTGTAATCGACCGCTACGGCTTCTTGATCCTTCTCATCATACTCTGGCTGCAATGTCTCCTCTTTAATTCTCTGCAGAGAGCATTGCAAAAGACAGACAAGTGGAATGCTGACGCTAATGATGGCGTCATCGCCACTCACCATCTTGGTGGACTCCTCAAAGTTTGTCAAGATGGTACATATGTTAAACATCCAGTTCCACTCCTGAGGTCTTATGTGTGGAATCTGACATGAATATCGACGGCCTTGTTGCAGCTGGTACTCCACAACTGCTCTGTTCTGCTCACAAATCCTTTGCAACATGTGGAGGGTAGAGTTCCAACGTGTGGGGACATCACACACCAGTCAGTGTGACGGAAGCTACAAACGCTGCTGCAACACAGCAAGGGCGGCGGACGCTGTAGCCGACTTGCGAAAATGAGCTGACAGGTGGCGTACTTTGACAAGCAGATCTGACAACTTGGGGTACGATTTAAGAAACCGCTGAACCACGAGGTTAAGCACATGAGCCAGGCATGGAACGTGTGTGATCTCGCCTCGCCTCAGAGCCGCCACCAGGTTACGGCCATTGTCACACACGACCATGCCTGGATGTAGGTTCAGCGGTTTCAGCCACAGATCTGCCTGCTCTTTCACAGCTGTCCACAACTCACAAGCAGTGTGAGGTTTCTCACCTAAGCTTATGAGTTTCAGCACAGCCTGTTGCCGCTTGGCGGAGGCAGTACAGCAGTGCTTCCAGCTTAAAACTGATGTGGTGATATCTGAGATGGAGGCTGAACATGAGGAGGAGGAGGATGATGCACAGGAGCTGTACACTGTGGGGGCAGCTCTGACTGACATAGGGCCCGCAATCCTTGGTGTGGGGAGGATGTGTTCCGTCCCAAGGTCCGACTGGGTCCCAGCTTCCACTATGTTTACCCAGTGTGCCGTCAGGGAGATGTACCGTCCCTGGCCACAAGCACTCGTCCACCTGTCCGTTGTCAGGTGGACTCTCCCAGTAACTGCGTTGTTGAGGGCACGGCAGATGTTTTGGGACACGTGCTTGTGTAGTGCGGGGATGGCACACCGGGCAAAATAGTGTCGGCTGGGGAACGAGTACCGAGGGACGGCCACCGCCATAAGGTTGAGGACGGATTCCGTCTCCACCAGCCTAAAAGGCAGCATTTCCAACGTAAGCAGTCGTGAAATGTGCAAATTTAGGACTGTGGCCTGTGGGATGTTAGCTGCGAATTTCCGCTTTCGTTCAAAGGTCTGGGATATGGACAATTGAACGCTGCGGTGGGACGTGGACGTGGACGTTGATGCTGTTTCTTGAGAAACTGCCATAACAAGTGAAGACTGAGAGGAGGGGGCATCTTTGCATGCAGTATGCACAGGGAATTGCCTTGTACACACAACAGGGGGTTTTATTGCATGCACAACAGCGGAAGAAGCTGTGGTGACACCCGCTGACACTGGTCGTAGACCCTGGGGTTCGCCCCACAAAGTCGGGTGCTTTACTGCCATGTGCCTGATCATGCTGGTGGTGGTCACGCTGGTAGTTTTGTCACCCCTGCTGATGCTGGCATGGCAGGTGGTACAAATGGCCTTTTTGGGGTTATCAGCAGAGTCTTTAAAAAAATTCCAGACTCTGGAAGACCTACTGGTTGTACTGGCAACGTCCCTCGTGTTGGTGTTACGGGGAAGTGTTGCCTGCCTTCTGTGTGCGGCCACCACACTGCTTCTTCCTGCCTGTTGGGATACTCTGCCTCCCTCACCCTGTGTGCTGCTGGCCTCACTCTGCATGTCCTCCTGCCACGTTGGGTCAGTTACAAGATCATCCACCACCTCCTCCTCTTCCACTTGCGCACCACGATCCTCCTCCTCACTTCCTGGCAATTGTGTCTTGTCATCGTCCACCTCTTGTGACAAATTGCCAGTGTCGACTTCCTATGGCCGTGGCTGTTCAAATATTTGGGCATCGCTACATGGGATCTCCTCTTCCACCACTTCAAGCGGAGCAGGCGAGGGGCACAAATCTGGAAATGGACCAGTGAACAGCTCTTCAGAGTGTCCAAGTGTGGGATCAGTTGCTGTCTGACGACACTCGGCATGGTGGGAGTAATAAGCATCAGGGTGAGGAGGAGTATGCGGTCGAGACTCACGGCTACTAAGATTTGACCGTGTGGAAGACAGACCGGAGGTGGTGGTGCCCAGGTAACTGGAAGTATTATCTGCTATCCAATTAATAACCTGTTCACACTGATCAGTTTGCAATAGTGGTGTTGTTGTGTGCTTCCCTAGTAATTCGGTCAAGAAGTGGGAGCGAGAAGATGTGGCTGTTGGTTGTGGCACATTTTCACCTTGGCCACGGCCCCGTCCTCTGCACGCACCATCACCAGAACGTCCAGTTCCACGTCCCTTGCCACGCGCCTTGCCCATTGTAAATGAAGTAAAATAGCTTACACTCGCACTATCAATGGAAAAAGGGTAGTAGAAAGTAGATTACAACCGTGGAAGAGGAAAACCACAGTTCTATTTCTCTGGCCTACACCCGACTCTTTTAAACAATCTGAACAATCAGGAAGACACTATTAGTTTTCTTTTTACGGAAAAAATAACAAAAGCTGGTTAATAGAGATTTTTTACCGTGGAACGGCAAAACCACAGTTATAATTTACTGGTGTACCACACTTTTTTAAATATATATATTTGCGGGTGAACAGTGAGCGACACACTCAAACTGTTTTTCTTTAGATACAAATGGCCCAAAAGTGGATAATACAGAGGTTTGACCCGTGGAACTGCAAAACCACACTTCTGTTTCTCTGGCCTACACCAGACTATTTTTAACAGATATATTTGTGTCTGAAACTGTCACAGACACACTTTTTTTTTTTTTTTTTTTTTTGGTGGAGGGGGACACCAAAAGGTTAATAAGACGGGTATTTGTACAGTTTGATGGAGGAAAAAAAAAAGAGGATTTAGATGAAAAAAAAAGGATTTTTCCTGGCCCCCGAGACCTGGAGCTAAGTCCAGCAATTTCAGCAACAGGAGCACACAAGACTGTAATGCAGCATTTGCTGGTATAAACACTGCATCTCCTATACAGCCTGCCTGCCTGCCTGATATATGGGATGGATATTAGTCCTGAGAAGGACTGTTTGTTTGATCTGGCAGCCTTTACAGACCCTACACTAACTATTTCGCAGTATATATCTCTCCCTAAATCAGAAGCGCTGTCCCTACACTGTCTGATCCCAGCCGTCTGTGTCCAAGATGGCGGCACCCGGTTTTAAATACTCGAGGTGACGCTGTGCGGCCAGCCAATCAATGTAATGCCCACAACCAACATGGCTCCGGCATTACAGTGACTGGCTGGCAATCCCTGCATGTTCATTGGCTCTGTAAAGAGCGCCAAACATGCAGGGTGGAGACCCGAGCTCCCGCCCGAGTAACCCGGAAATGCTCGGTGCTCGCCGAACATCCCGAGTAGCGTGATGCTCGGGCGAGTACCGAACAGTGTCGAGCATGTTCGCTCAACACTAATCATGATGTTGCGACCTTACAACACGCAGTGAAGTGACCGCCAAGGCCTAGGCTTGACCAGAAGTTCTGGCCTATAGTGAAAAAGCCAGAGATGTAACATGTGATGATGTAAAGAAGAGGACCAGATGGTGGGAAACTGGGTGACCGAAGTGTTGAGTAGTGAGGGATTAGTTTATTATTTACTTCTTATATTTGTAACTATGAGTTGTACATAAGTTGGATGTTCGTATATTCATTGTCATCTTAATATACCAGAGGATGATGCTTACTTATAAAAAATCGGATAGGGCACTAATGATCTTAGTGGAGTTCAGATGTTTACTCCAAAGTTTTTGCCAAGTGAAAACAGTAACTTACCTCTTGATGTAGTTAAGGCAAAAGAATCTTACATAATTTTTAAGTTTATGAAAGTACATTTTTTTACTAAAGTATAGTAGATTTTATATTATCAATGGGCATAGTTGGGTGTCAAGACTGGCAGGGCATGTGCCGCAGGTGCTGAGCTTTAAGGCGGAGGTGGAAACCAGTCACTTAGGTTTAACCAACATGTTTAGATGCACAATTTAGGCAACAAATTTTTGCCTGGTATATGACGAGATTTTATTTGAATTAACTAAAATTATTTATTTAACCCCTAAGTCTTTTCAAGTAGCTTAGTATAGTATGGATTTTACCACCATCACTATTTTTATAATCATACTTTTTTATGGAATTTCCAAAGATCACTCCAGATGGGTTTAGTACTGTACATTTCACTACTACATTATACTCTCATATATATTGTTTTGTATTTTGACATTTTATTGTAGCTACAAATTATTCTCAATTCTGTGAATAAAAAAACACAATTTACTAGAACCTACTTTGTCATCAAATATAAAATTATCTTAAACTGTATCTGTCTGTCTTTTTTTCCAGAAGATTTTTTTCCAGAAGATGATACAACAGATAGTGTCGGTAAGTTTCTGGATTTAATTTCCTTATAGAAAACCTATATTTAAAATGGAAAAGTAAAAGCAAACAGGAGAGATGAACAATGAATGCAATGCTTCTCAGTCTGTAGGGTATTTTGCATGTTTCTGTAACAGTCTTGTAGAAATGTTGTCAGTGAACACAGGGTTTAAATAGTTTTTTTGGACTATGAAATGATTTAAAATAAAAAAGCAATACTTTAGTTGTATTGATTGGTACCAGAAGAGATGACTTCATGTCAACAAATGATGTGACCCCTGTAGCCCATCGCCCGAATTTAGCAATCATGTTGGCATATATAGTACAAGTTAGCTGAGGCCAATGACTGGAATATCATCATCAATGGGAACCAATGGAGTATCAATGGTAGAGGGAAAAGGGACATAAGGGATCATGCTTATTTCTTCATTTAAAAATATTCACTCTTTTTTGCCCACTTTTTAAAAATTTGGGAAAACATCCTTCCAGGATTCTTCCACTGGCAGATAACTGGCAGATTTCCTTGTCTCTAATTGACACAAAGCAGTTAAATGAGGCTCCTGCTGCAGCCAGTTGTCCTACAGCCAGACACAGGACAGTTTAAAGGAGGAGGAACATTGGTTGATCTCCTGGGAAAATGCAGAATGTTTTTTTTATGTATTTCTCAATGTTGATTATAATATGAAACAAAAAACATCACAGAAAAAGAAACAGCCTTACTAACACCAGATCAGATTACTAATGCACTAGCAGGATGTAGTAGGCCCCCATGATAAAGATGGGGGCAGCATAGGTGCAAAATACTGATGAACCAACCACTCACAAACCTACAAATTCATGGAGGGTGTGGTTGTCTATTATTAAAAATGCACACAGGGCTCAGCATTCAGAGAGCTGGTAGATCTGCAGCAGAGAAAACTGTGGCTTAATCACAACTGCTGCACCAAGTAAACTGAATACATTGCTGGAATCAGGATCTCTGCTCCCACATCTTACTGCTGCCAGATAACCTGTTGACAGATTCCCTTTAAAGTAAAAAAGGATATTAGGAATAAATTGTCTTATTATTATGTTCATTTGAGCAAATTTACTAAATGATTCTTAGTGCTTTATGTGCCATTATTTCCCTGGGATTAAGATTTTTTATTTTATTTATTTGCAGGCCAAGCTTCTGGTCTCAGCCTTGTCACCATAATAGGACTCATGCTAATAAATAGCATATTTCTGTGAACATTTTTTAAATCTATTGTGTAATAAAATTCTGAAACTACAGATAAAATGATATTTATATGTCGAAAGTATATAAAATGTTGATTTTCAAATCATAAATAAAATATAATAAAATTTGATGTTATTGCACCACTTTCAGTTGTTTTCATTTCTCCATTATATACTTTTAGTATAGTAAAGTTTGGCAATCCTAAACACAACTGAAGATTGAATTACAGACATCGTACATGTTTTGACGGCATAGTTCACTCCTACCGCTTCACACTCAGTTGACATGCAGAATGATTCATTTAACACTTCCAAATTACAAGAAGTGAAAAGAGCTAATTTCTAAAATCTCTGTACAGTCTCTTTGCTGATCTAGTACAATTCCAAAAGTGGAAGGGAGTCTGTCAGTACAATAAGACACCCTCGAAGCACTAAGCAAAGGAGGACATGACTTTGGGAGGGATGGACCTAGAACTCCTTGAGCTTTGTTTGTATGGCTGTGTAGACTTTAATTAAGAGTGATTCTGCTTCAAAGGGAAGGAGCAAAGTATTGTCTTTGCCTGGTGTCTTAGGCTATGTTCATACACGTTGGGTTTTTCAGCGTTTTTTGCTGCAGATTTTTCTGCAAATTTTCAGCTGCGTTTTGCAGTACCAGCAAAGTCTATGAGAAACCAGAATTCTCTGTTCACACATCTAGGTTTTTTTTTGCTGCGTATTTTGTGCCTTGGTTGGGTTTTTGGAAAATAAAGCATGTCACTTCTTTCAGCGTTTTTTCAGCATTTTTTCACCCATAGGAAGTAATGGGTGGTGAAAAAAAACACTGAAAAAAACGCAGGTACATTTTTTCAACGTTTTTCAGCGTTTTCGATGGCAAAAAAGAATGTTGGTTTTTTTCTCACAGAACTTTATGTACATGCATAAATAGAGACAGAAGGGCAGTGAAAAAAATGCATCAAAAACTAATCTAAAAACACAGCAAAACTTGCGTTTTGCAGCCGATTTCCTGACAGAAATAAGTTTTGCTGCAGATTTCTGACGTAAAAAAAAAACACAACATTTGGGAACATAGAGAGTGAGGCTTATGAAGAGGATGTAACTCTCTGACTTATCTCGCTCCCTCTGTCTCTCACCAGAAGAACTAGAGAAAACAGGTCTACAGTGTCAGGGAGTATAATTCTGAGGTTATCACCTCACATTAGAAATGATATTACCACATTCACCTCAGAAATCATGCACTAATGCTATATTTTTACATGTTATTATATGCTTTGGGTACATTTTTATGTTTGCCGTTTTATTTTCTCACCAGGAACAGCCCTCCTCAATCAACTTAGGGTCTCCGAGCAATCAGCTCAGAATCACCAAATTGATGGTTAGGACATGAGTAGCCACCTAATCCACATAACACAGGATGGGCCAGAGTTGCCAAACTCAGGTGATCCAACAGACCAAACCTACTAAATTAACTAGGGATAGTGGTGCACGCCACTTCACCCAGCTCCTACATCATATATGGAATCAATATTATCTCAGAATTTCATGGAGCCACCATGTTCCTTCTTTGGTCTGCTACAATGTACCTCACACACTGCAGATGCAGCTCCTGCGTGACCTCACTGCAGACACAGCTGATTTATGAAACATTACTGCTGTATTACACAGATTCTTCATGACTCCAGGGTTTTTGGTGACTGTATTATATGGGGAACAAAGGCTGTGAGCTGATACCTGCCATTACTGTGTAATAGAGGGAGGACAGAGCATAGAAACATACAGTATCTGCCATTACTATGGTGGTGTTGGACAGTCACAAGTACTAGAGACTGGTGAGAAAGGATCCAGGGCCCGGGATATTATATGTATGACTTTATTTCAGTGCAGTGTATACTGCCCCCTGTTTTGGGCTGATTCGTTCCCCTTCCCATTTAGAGAGTCTGGAGACTTGTATGTGTCCTTCATCTCTGTGCTATATACTGATCATGCTGTGTGTACCAGGTGGACTAATTTTAACTATTGGAGGATATAAAATCTCATGGTGATGAACAGACTCAGCTTTGGTGGTCAACCTGAAGGATATCATATTGGTAATGTCAATCAGGGGAGGACACAGTGGTTAAGCACAGGAGTGAGGATTATAAAGTCATTGGTGCCCTGAAAGTTTACTGGTTCTGCTTGAATGGCAAGCCCATGTGTGCCGCCCCTTTATGGCTGTCTGTCCTGGTGCAGTATGTCAGACAACTGGGGATATCACAGTATTTGTGAATTCCAATGTACTAGCACTTCACCTGACTCCTACTGTGATTGCTTTAACCCTGTGATTTAAATAAAGTTGTGGCCATTTTGACAACCAAAATAATGTGTTTGTGTATTTAGTCCAGTGTCGAAGTTTACTGTAGTTATGGTTGTTTTAAGATGGAGTGGTGGTCCATCCCATATCTAAAAGTGATGATTGTTGAAATCAAGCATTGCCAAGTGTTGCACCCTTGGGTGGCTAAACAGATCAGTGCAACTTCCCATCGACTTGTTTTCCCATTTATCTCCACTCTTCCCTGGTTCTATCAAGTCAGAATTGGCAGTTAAAGAATAATGGGTGGAGATAGATGAAAAGACAATGAAGTGGGAAGATGAACTGCTTGTTCATGTGCTTGTTTTGAACCCTCATTATTGTACTTCCAAAATTCCTTTCACAGATGGTCAAAAACTTGTTTCTGTAATCCTGGAAGTGTATGAAAATAAAACAGGACATAAAGGAGAGTGTCTCCAATTATTCTTAAGCACATGCCCAGATTCATCAAAGTAATTATCCCAGAATTCTGGCATAAATTGCTTTGTAGAGTCAGAACATTTTTGCGCAACATGGAGTTGTGCAAAAATGTTGCCACTTTTGGTGTTTTCCCTCCAGTTTTGCCCAAGCTTTGTCAAAATGGGCTGAGATGGGGCAAAATGGGGGCACGACTGGGATGTGACACCAAAGCTCATCTAATTCATGTTGAGCTGTGGCGTACATTACAGCACAAATGTTACAGTAAGGCTTGTCGTGAAACACAAGGAGGTGCATGCCACTCATCAGATGCCTGTCTTGATGAATTGGTGCAATAGACTTTAAAAATGTGCTTACTAAAATTACATGACACCCTGGATGGCTGTTATAGGTATAAATGTGAAAATGTAAAAAAAAAAAATTCCTGTGGTGATCTAAAAAAGTAAAACACAGTTTCCAGAAGTTAAAGGTTTAAATGACAGTATTTGTGACATACTGCTGCCTCTTTGGTTCTCAGGGTATTTATTTTTACTTCGGGAGGTGGGGGTGGGGGGGGGATCACATAAGAAAATGCTGCAAAAACTTTCACAAAAACTATAACTTTTGTATTATTGTTGCATAGTATACTGGAGGGATTTAAGGAGTTGAGGCACAAGTGGATACACTGTGACTTTATCATCCAAGGGCACTTGGAGGCCATTCTGGTTGCAAATTACAAGTGCGATGAATTTTAATCCTGCAGCCATACCCCTTGATTCTGTTTACTTCTATTTTCTATCACATATGAATCTATAGGTGGTAAGGAGTATGACTAAAGGATCAATACTTATAGTATGTAGAGTTTATTTTAGTTGACTATAATAGTTACATAATTCTACATAAGAGATGAAGAAGAAAATAGCAGAATATTTAACCCCTTCACCCCCTAGCCTATTTTCACCTTCCTGACAAATTTTATAATTCTTACCAGTGTCACTTTTTGTGGTAATAACTCTGGAACACTTCAACGAATCCCAGTGATTCTGAAATAGTTTTTTTCGTGACACATTGTACTTTATGTTAGTTGTAAATTTAAGTAAAATTTTTTTGCATTTATTTGTGAAAATATCAGAATTTTGGTGACAATTTTGAACTTTTTGCAATTTTAAAATTTTCAGATTTTATATCCTTAAACCAGCTAGTTATGCTGTACAAAAAAATGTATAAATAACATTTCCCATATATCTCCTTTACATGTGCATCAACTTATTTTTTTAGGAAGTTAGGAACAAAATTTACAAAGCGATTTTTTTTTAGGGACCACATTACGTTTGAGGAGACTTTGAGGGGACTATATGACAGAAAATACTCAAATGTGATACCATTTTAAATCTGTACCCCTTAAAGTGCTCAAAATTCAAGAAGTTTATTAACCCTTTCAGTGCTTCACCGGCATTAAAGCAATGTGGAAGGAAAAAAATAACATTTTAATTTTTCTTACAAAAAATGTTCATTCAACCCCAAATTTTATATTTTTACAAATTTAACAAGAGAAAATTAGCCTTGAAATTTGTTCTGCAATTTCTACTGAGTTAGCCGGTATCCGATACGTTGTGTAAAACTACTTTTTGGGTGCACGGCAGGGCTCAGAAGGAAAGGAGCACCAATTGACTTTAGTAGTGTAAAATTGGCTCGAATAGATAGTGGACACCTTGTCGCATTTGCAGAGCCCCTGATATAGCTAGACAGTGGAAACCCCCCTACAAGTCATCCCATTTTGGAATTACAACCCTCAAGGAACTTATCTAGAGTTGTGGTGACCAGCTTGAACCCACTGGAGCTTCACAGAATTTTATAATGCTGAGCCATGAAAAAGAAAAATTACATTTTTCCCACAAAAATGTTCCTTTTGCCCCAAATTTTTCATTTTTCACAAGGGTAAAAGAAGAAAATGGACTGTACAATTTGCTGTGCAATTTCTCTTGAGTATGCGGATACCTCATATGTGGTGGAAAACTACTGTTTGGGCGCACAGCAGGGCTCAGAATGGAAGGAGCCATTTGACCTTTGGAGTGCAAAATTGACTGGAAAAGATAACGGACGCCATGAGGCATTTGCAGAGTCCCAGATGTGTCTAAACAGTGGAAGTCCCCTGCAATTGACCCCATCAATGTACACCACATTTCACAGAATTGTATACCGTTGAACCGTGAAAATGACAAAAATACATTTTTCCAGCAAAAATGTAGCTTCAGCCCCAAACTTTTCATTTTCACAAGGGTAACAGGAGAAAATGTACCATACAGTTTATTGTGTGATTTCTCCTGAGTATACCGATACTCCACTTCCTGTGAAAAACTACTGTTTGGGCACAAGACAGGCTTAGGAGGGAAAAGAGCGCCATTTGAATTCTGGAGTGCAATTTTGGCTGGATCAGATTGAGCATGCCATGTCACATTTCAAGAGCCACTGACATACCAAAACAGCAGAAACCCCCACAAGTGACCCCATTTTGGAAACTACACCTCTTGAGAAATTTGTCTAGCAATGTAGAGAGGATTTTTAACCCTCAAGCGATTCACAGAATTGTATAACATTGGTCTAAGTCAAGGGAAAATTACAATTTTTTCCACTAAATTGTTTTTTTAGCCTCAAGTTTTAAATTTTCAAAACGGATATAATGAGAGAAAATGGACCACAAAGTATGTTACGCAATTTCTCCTGAGTACGCTAATTCTCAAACCTCTCAATTAATTAATCTAGGAGTGAAGTAATCATATTGACATCATGGGTGTGTCATTGACTTTTACACCATTGGGTAATTAAGATAAAACAATTACATTTTTACCACACAAAAAAATTTTTGGCAGCAGATTATACATTTTTATACAGGGAAATGGGTAAATATGGCACACAATTTCTGCTGAACATGGCAATACCCCATATGTGGCTGTATATTACAGCTTAGTCAAACGACAAGGCTCGGAACGGAAGGAGAGCTATTTGACTCTTGGAGAACAAATTATCATACAATAGTTTGCAGACTCCATATACAAAGCCCCTAAATGCCAGAAGAGCAGAATCCTCCCTTAAGTGACCCAATTTTGGAAATTACACCCCTTTGGGAATTTATCTATAGATGCAGTGATGATTTTGACTCCATGGTGTTTGCCAGAAACAAGTAGCAGTGAATGTTGATGAGTGTAGATTGCAAATCTGCTATTGTAGTGCCCAGTACATTGTACTTCCCAGTACATTGTGCTCAGCTTGTGCTTCTGGAGACACAGACCCCATAAATTAAATGGGCTTTCATCGCTAAAGAAATGGCAAATGTGGATGCTAACTGCAATTTAGGTACACTGTGGAGCTCAGGGACTCAGAAGGGAGGAGGGGCATTTGGATTTGGGAGCACAGGATAATTGTGGGCCGAGCCTTACTGCAATTTTTGGGAGGCAAAATGAACAAATCAATAGTAGGTGAAGAATTGGTTTTATTTATTTTTATGCTGTTCCTCGTGCAGTATAAGTGATTAGATGACTTTATTCATAGGGTCAGTGCGATAACAGCGATACCATATTTATATAGTTTTTTTATGTTTGGCTACTTTCACACACTAAAAGACGCTTTTTTTTGAAAAAACAAAATTTTGCATTGCCATATTTGAGAGCTATATTTTTTTCATTTTTTTATTGGTACCATTTTTGGGCACATGACATTTTTTGATTGCTTTCTATTCCGATTTTTGTGAGGCTGAATATACAAAAAACAGAAATTCAGGAATTGTTTTTTCAAGGCATTTTTATGCCCTTCACTAAGTGGTAAAAGTGGTAAGGCAGCTTTATTCTTTGGGTCAGTCCAATTACAGTGATACCACATTTAAAGAGTTTTTTTATGTGTTATCTTTTACACAATAAAAACTATTTTTTAGAAAAAAAGAATTTTGAGAGATTTAGTTTTTTTTATTTCCCTGCTGATGGAGCTATATTGTGGTTTGTTTTTTGTGGGACAAGATGATGCTTTCAGAGATACCATTTTTATTAACATTTGTCTTTTTAATCGTGTTTTATGCCACTTTTTGTTCGGTGATATGATGAAAAAGCAGTGTTAAACTGCCCAGGTCTCGGAACTAATGCACTATCAGGATGCTGAAAACCCATATATTAAAGATGGCAGCAAAACAGGTGCAAAATACTGATGAGACAATCACTCACAACCTACCAGTTCATGGAGGGGGTGAAAGCTTACAAACAAACAAACGCAATATATGCCTCACCACGCATTTAATCCATCCTGCTGCTCATATCTTCTGGGCTCAGACCCACAATGCCGTGACTCTTGCCCAATATACATAAAGAAAAGTGGGAAAAGTCTCCAATAAAAATTAATTCTCACTTTATTTGTGCAAAATATTAAAATATATAAAGGTCCATGATAGCGGAAATGCAATCTCAATGCGTTTCTGGCTTACGCACTTAGTCAGTGACTAATGGCATAAGCCAGAAACACGTTTAGATTTTTATTGGAGACTTTTCCCACTTTTTCTTTATGTATGGGGTGAAAGCTTAGTATTAGGATTGCACACAAAATAAGCTTGAATAGGGTGCTGGTCACACACAGGTAGTGCACAGTGTCTGGCTTACAGCCTATTAGTGACGCCCATACCATTAGATGAGGCTGTCTGCCCAGCACTATAAGTGTACCTCATGAGGACAGACGCCCCAGTTTACAAGACCTACCTCATAATTGCGATTGTGTGCAATCCTAATACTAAGCAATCACCCCCTCCATGAACTGGTAGTTTGTGAGTTATTTTACAGTTTTTTTTTTACTGTTTTGAAAACTTTTCCCTTTTTTTAGTCCCCAAAAGGACTTGAACCTGTGATCACTTGGTTGGTTGTATCATACAGTGGGTTCGGAAAGTATTCAGACCCCTTTAAATTTTTCACTCTTTGTTTCATTACAGCTATTTTGTAAATTCTAAAAAGTTCATTTTCTTTTTCGCATTAAAGTACACTCTGTACCCCATCTTGACTGAAAAAAAACAGAAATGTAGAAATTTTTGCAAATTTATTCAAAAATAAAAACTGAAATATCACATGGTCATAAGTATTCAGACCTTTTGCTCAGACACTCATATTTAAGTCACATGTTTTCCATTTCCTTGTGTTCCTCCTTGAGATGGTTCTACTCCTTCATTGGAGTCCAGCTGTGTTTAAATAAACTGATAGGACTTGATTTGGAAAGGCACCCACATGTCTATATAAAACCTCACAGCTCACAGTGCATGTCAGACCAAATGAGAATCATGAGGTCAAAGGAACTGCCCAAGGAGCTCAGAGACAGAATTGTGGCAAGGCACAGATCTGGCCAAGGTTACAAAAGAATTCCTGCATTACTCAAGGTTCCTAAGAGCAAAGTGGCCTTTATAATCCTTAAATGGATGAAGTTTGGGACCACCAGAAGTCTTCCTAGACCTGGCCGTCCAGCCAAACTGAGCAATCGTGGGAGAAGTGCCTTGGTGAGAGAGTTAAATAAGAACCCCAAGATCACTGTGGCTGAGCTCCAGAGATGCAGTAGGGAGATGGGAGAAAGTTCCACAACGTCAACTATCACTGCAGCCCTCCACCAGTCGGGCCTTTATGGCAGAGTGGCCTGACAGAAGCCTCTCCTCAGTGCAAGACAGATGAAAGCCCGCAAAGAGTTTGCTCAAAAACACATGAAGGACTCACAGACTATGAGAAATAATTTTCTCTGGTCTGATGAGAACTTTTTGGTGATAATTCTAAGCGGTATGTGTGGAGAAAACCATCATCACATGCCTAATCCAATCCCAACAGTGAAACATGGTGGTGGCAGCATCATGCTATGGGGGTGTTTTTCAGCTGCACGGACAGAACGACTGGTTGCAATTGAAGGAAACATGAATGCGGCCAAGTACAGAGATATCCTGGATGAAAACCTCTTCCAGAGTGCTCTGGACCTCAAACTTGGCCGAAGGTTCACATTTCAACAAGACAATGACCCTATGCACACAGCTAAAATACCAAAGAAGTGGTTTCAGAACAACTCTGTGACCATTCTTGACTGGCCCAGCCAGTGCCCTGACCTAAACCCAATTAAGCATCTCTGGAGAGCCCTCCTGAAAATCCCTGTCCACCAACGTTCACCATCCAACCTGACGGAACTGGAGAGGATCTGCAAGGAAGAATGGCAGAGGATCCCCAAATCCAGGTGTGAAAAACTTGTTGGATCATTCCCAAGAAGACTCATGGCTGTACTAGCTCAAAAAGGTGATTCTACTCAATACTGAGCAAAGGGTCTGAATACTTATAACCATGTGATATTTCAGTTTTTCTTTTTTAATAAATTTGCAAAGATTTCTACATTTCTGTTTTTTTTTCAATCAAGATGGGGTGCAGAGTGTACTTTAATTAGAAAAAAAATGAACTTTTTAGAATTTACTAAATGGCTGCAATGAAACAAAGAGTGAAAAATTTAAGGTTTCTGAATACTTTCCATACCCACTGTATGCTGCTATACCACAGCTTCTGAAGTGTTTAATAGAAACAATCAGAGGCAGATGACAGCCCTTAGAGGAAGATGCTCAACTCCTGAGCCTGTCAGATACCTGTGCAGCCAAAATCCACAGTACACATAGGTTTGATGTCGGGAATGTGTTAAATTATAGCTTTGGCTTAAATGAGGCAGATTCTTCTACCCCCATCCATCAAGGAAAATGCCAACAAGATGCCAATGAGCCATGTTCCATGGACTGGACATGTATTTACATACAAGTCAAGGGCAGCAAACAGAACCTTTGTTTTGGATAAAGGAGAATCTGTCTATAGGTAGTAGCTACTGTATGTCTACGAGCTATGGAATCAGACTACAAATGCTCTAAAAGTTATTCTTTATTATTAAATCGCCATTTATTCCATGGTGCTTTACAAGTGAAAAGGGGTATACATATTAAAAAACAAGTACAATAATCTTGAAAATAAAGTCACTAACTTGTACAGGAGGAGAGAGGACCCTGCCCGCGAGGGCTCACAGACTTCAAAGGATGGGTGAGGATACAGTAGGTTAGGGTAGAGCTGGTCGTGCAGCGATATGGTGGAACGAGGGTTTCTGCAGGTTGTAGGCTTGTCGGAAGAGGTAGATATTCAGGCTCCAAGTTCTAATCAAGGGTGTAGTTATAATGGGGGGCAGAGGAAGCATTTGCACTCAGGTCATAATGCATGGATGAGCCTAGGGGCCTTAAGAATAGGTGCTTGTACTATAAATGTCACAAAATAGGTGAGGGCCTTGATACATACAGTAAGTTCAATCTGAGCCCAGTAGCCCTAAATTATACCTTTGATTCTAGTCCATCTGTCGTAGCCAGTGAACTAGTGCATTGCTGTGACATGCAATGATTGTTTGAAACTAGACTATCTTGACTTCATACAAAACAATTCTTTCAGCTCTGCCCATCCCTTTTAAAGAATGCTTACTGAAAGACTTCTACTGTTTTAATAGAGAAGGTGCAAACTTAAACTCTTTCTACCAAGTTCTTTTCTTTTTTCACTTTCGTTTTTTTCTTCTAGCTTTTTAAGAGCCATAAAGTTTTGACAGGTGCAGACCAAGTTCTCGTTCTAAATTGTACCAATTAATTTACCACATAGTTTATAAGAAAAGTAAAAAAAAACTATTGGCTGGAAATGAAATGAAATAACGCTATTATTTTTGGATTTTGTATGTACAGCTCTAACTGTATGGTAAAAATTGTATATCAACTTTATAATATTTCTATAACTATAATAGTTTTATTGGTGCATACAGCTTTTTTTAATAGTTTTTTTAATTCATTTGGGGAGGGGGGGGATGCAATGTAACAAAAAAAATCTGCAATTCTGGCATCTCTTTACAGGGTTTACCATGCAAGATAAATATAAAATAAAAATATTGAACTTTGTACTATTAAAAGTTATAACATTTTCCAATATGCTTTCTGAGTTAATTCCTCGCAGTTGTCAAGTTCTCTGCTGGTTGTTATTCTATAGGAATCTTCAATGTTTTTTTCCATTGGATAAAAATTGGTCCTGGCTGGGTATGTGATGTACAAATGTACAATGGGTGCAGGACCAATTACAATAAAGGCTTGTGCATGTGACCGATCATCTTGGACGAGTGTTATACGTGGTTTTCACGGATAGCACTCATACTCATAATATTCCACAAGGCTGTGTTAATGTCCGAGGAAAAAAATCACAGACATGTCCGATTTTGATCCGAATGTTGGATCAAAATCGTCAGTGCACGTTTATGGGTCTTTGAAAAACATAAGACCGCACTCACATGACATCCGAGTGTAGTCCAATTTTGAAAGAATGGAGAAAGCGGGGGAACTTTTTTATTCTTTCCACGTCCGAGAAAAACTGATGTCACTTTGATCAAACTGTGTTCAAACTCTGATTATAGTTTGATCAGCATAATCGAACCATTTTTCTAGGATGGCGATAAACCGATTCTGTGAACCTGCCCTAACAGTTATCAGAGTCCTGCATCGTTGTGTTCATCACATGACCAGGAAAAAATTTTATCCTATGGAAGTAAACTTTGAAGGCCCTCCTTTCCAGGATGGGTGAACAGGGATGATCAAAGGCACAGGTTTGTAAGAGACTAAAAAGAATTTAGTCCCTCCTCAAGGCTCTTTCAGAAGTTACATTTTTGCATATAAGTGCTATCTGAGATTTTCATGGATAGCACTCGTACCTGTGATAGTCAATGGGGCCATTCACATGTCTGTAATTTTTGTGCAGACCGCGGGAAATCGTGGAGTCATGTCCAACTTTTATAAGAGGGTCGGATCAAAATCAACAGCACAAGTCTATGGGTCCTTGAAAAAATCAGACCGCACTCAGATGTCATCATCTTTTTTTTTCTCCACGTACGAGAAAAACTGATGACACTTAGACTCCACTCTGATCAAAGTTTGAGCTAAAAATTTGGTCCATTTTTCTCGTACCTGGAAAAATCAGACTTCTGAATGAGGCCTTACTCTTCAGAAAAACAATCTTGTTCTACTTCCTAAGGGCACAGGGCATTTTTTTGGTGGCATTTGGGAGATTTACCAACATTTTTTGTCAACATCAGCATGTTCTCTTTATGCCAGTCCCTCTCTTTCCCTCACGGCAGGTAACAACAATTTAGTTTGATGACAGCTGAACACTTCAATCAATCTGTCTGGTGTTTTTCTTTGTTTCTTTCAGCATTTCCTGGTACTTCAAAAGATGAAAAACCTAACTGATTTGCATACAACAATCCCTTCAAGACAAATAGTCTAAGTTAATACAATAAAATGTAATGTATGCTCAGGGTTGGTAATCTTTCAAAACACATCAATTCCCACAGTTGTTGATTTGTATGAATGTGTAGGTACAAAGTAATTCCGTTGCAAAATATCCTTTTCTAAAACTCTAAAAATAGAGTTCCCAACATCTAGTTATTCAATGATACCAGGTGCAGCAACAATGCATACATAAGACAAAATATACCAAGGAAAGGTGTATTTACTCTGTGCTGCTTATTTTCAATGCATTCCAAGAACAGGGTCTCAGGATAAGGATATGTGACAGGTAGAAGTAGTGTTGTTCCTTCAAAAGCATCCAGCAACTAGAAGAGTTAACACAAACACAGGAGACAGGGAGAGGTTAGCAGACCTCCAGGGGCATTGTGGGGAACTTGTTTACTATTCTGGCAACAGCCAAAGAGATGAGTGGTGTGTGATCTGTCTCTGACAGAATTTCAGGCAAGTGAACCTAAGTGGAACATAATTCCAGGAAAGAGTGAAGCTGGGCAAAGGTCAGAACCCTCCTTGTACTGCTAGTTGAGAAAGTCTATCATAGGGCAGGAAGATAAGGACTGGAAGGAATTGTGTCACAGGGATCATCTCCCTCAGCAAACCTCCGCCTCCTCCATCACACTGTGCTATAAAGAATGCTGTGTACTACTGTGCCTTTGTGAAGAAGCCATTTGATGTTGATGTTGAATAGGGGAAAGCCTGTTGCTGTGAAACTCTTGAATTGTACTGGCCGTGCTCCACCTTAAATTCTACTGTTAAACTGTTCATAAGGACTCAGTCAAGTGTGTCTGTGTCTGAGAGTCAATATCCCCTTAAGACTGAGAAAGCTGCAACTTATGGACGCCCTGAGTAATAGTTCCCCCAGGATTCCAGGAATTGATGAAACTTGTCTCGTCCCCATCTATACCTAGCGGCATGCACGTAACAGATATGTGATATGTGGTTGTCCTGAATAAGGTGTCAAATGGGCTCTGAAATGTGTTGACAAATAAATCACTTTATCCTTATCCAGAGATCCTGTTCTCAGGATAAGGGGGAGGGGACCCTGCCCTCATGGACTTACATTCTATATGTTAACGGGTAATGAGACAGTAGGTTGAGGGCTGTAACAGATCAGGTGGTAGTGAGGTGGCAGCTTGTTTATATCAGGCTGTAGGCTTTCTTGAAGAGATGGGTTTTCATTGCGTCTGAGGATGGGGGATGCTCATGAAAAATCTTGGAGTTGGTTGGGTGAGGAACGTAGAAGGGCAGAGGAGAGAAGGAGGTCTTGTGAAGACCACAAATTACATGTGGGAATATATCAGGTGTTTAGTTTGGAGATGTATGGTGGAAACAGATTATGAATGGTGTTGTAAATCTTTCTTAGTAATTTAAACTGGATTCACTGGGGAATTGGAAGCCAATGAAGGGATTGGCAGAGGGGAGAGGTGGAGGAGTAGCGATGAGAGAAGTGAATTAATCAGACAATGGAGTTGAAGGTCATGTCATGTCCCCAAACACTACTAATTTGCACCTCACTATTAATCTGGCTTCAGTCACCCCTCAATATATAGTGAGTGGTGGCTTTAAGCACATCCTGGCACATTGACTGACAGCCATCTCTGCACTGAAACACTGCAGGAACGGCTGTTAGTCAATGTGCCAGGGCGTGCTTTCAGCCGCTGCTGGCGGTAAACTGAGTGGTGAAACGCCTCTAAGACTGAAAGCCAGAGACTTCTCCTAAAGAGAAGATGAACTCCTCCGCCACGTTTATTTCCAGGGCGAGGAGCGTGGATGAAGTGAATGCCACAATAACACAGCACAACAGGTGATGCTGTGTCAGGGGGTGTCAGCCATATTTATATAAGTCTATGGAAGGATAGATTGCGAGAATTAAAGAGGTTGTGAGTAACATGGAGCTTATTGCAGATGGAGAGTATGTGCTATAGTCTTCTGGAAAAAGAGATCAGTGAAGCGAAAGTTAAGTAACTAAGTTTCAGGTTAGAGAGATGGCAGCTATTTCTAGTAGTTGGAGGGTGATAGGAAGTAGAAATAAAATTATATATTAGATGAAGAGGACTAGGATTGTGAGATATATCACCAGCAGTAGGGAGAAGCACGGACAGAGAGAGTAGGTGTGAGAAGGAGAATGTACAGCTTAATTGTTTTTTCTTTAAAAGGAGGGATTTAAGGTTTAGGAGTAAGTCTGCAGGAAACTGTCAGGTGAGTGTGTGGCACCCCAGGGGTCTGGTTTCCACAGTAACAGCAGTGTTATGTCTGAGAGCAGGTGGGAGGTCTCTTGGTCAGGAATCCTATGCATGCCACACCTCCTGCCCAGTCCTGGGAGGGGAAGGACTTCCCCTATATAAACCTGGGGCTGAGGCAGGGTTAGAGAAGAAGAGTAGAGAGAAGAAGAGAAGCAGTGATAGGAAAGAAAGATCAGGAGCTCTGTGGGAGTCGTGCTAAGAGGAGATCAGGGCTGGAAGCTGTAGAGCTCGCCCTGATTGAAGATTTCTTACCGGACCCGGAGTCCGAGGCTGTGGGGACTAACTCCTACCCAGCAGCAGAAACCGACCGGCAGGGGATTTCAGGTCCTCTGGCCCAGAAACCCGAAGGCTCGGTCACACGTGTGGGACCAGCACTGCCGTCGTGGAGCGGAAGCTACTAGAAGGCCCCGAGTCACCGGCCATACGGGTGAGCACCACACGGTACACTCAGGGACGTGGGCTACCTTTACCCGCCTCTAGCAAGGTAGCCAGAAGAGTACAATTAGTTGGGGATGCCTACAACTCCGCCTGGCCAAGGGGGATCCCATCTGCTCAAGGACTGACCAGGCCCCGACCGCTAGCCAGTACTCCGGGAGGGTCTATCTTTGTCACCAGTAAAGACCCTGAACTACACCGTATCGTCTCTGAGTGATTCCTGCTACCCCCATCATCCACGTCGGCTGCCCTGAGGCCATACCCCTCCCATTGGGGGTTATACCATCCACGCTGCACCATCCTCCCACCGGCCTCAGCGGTTTGCCCTGCAGCGGCAGCTCCATAGCTGCATTCAACGGGTGGCGTAGTCGTCCTACATCTACTGCTAATATACCGCCACTTAGTCTGACTCCCTGGGCACAGACCGGGTCACCGCCACGAGACTACTACCCCTATCAGATCCGGCTCCGGGTAGTCCCTGCGTGCGCAACGCTACATCACATAGGCCCAGGGCGCGTCAACTTTTGGCGTAGTCGGCAGGATCTCGTGCCCGCAACCACCGGGTACTGCGTGCCTGAAAAAGACTGTTCAAACTTACCAGTGGTGAAGATTCCCGCCATCCGGCGCCATCTTCTGCCTTCTTCCCGCCATCCGTGGAGTTTTCCCGCCGTTGGACGCCATCTTGAAGACGCCGCGCGGGTAGAAGAGGGGCGTGGACTCCGAAAGCGCGCGAGAACTGAAGCCCCGCCTCACGTCCGGACGTTGCGTAAGGTCCTGGAAGGAGCCCAGCAGACGCCGACGTCACAGGAGCGCGACGGAAGGTCCTCAACCCTGACGATCCACTGCGGAGCCGCGGCCTACGGAAGAGGATCATCGCAAGGTAGGCCACGGTCCACTAGGGGGGAGGAAGATGTCGGATACGGAGGAGAGCTTCACTGCCTCAACCCCCGCCAGCGCCACCGCTGCTGCAGTCATGCCTTTCACCATGCCCTATATCCCGGGAGCGGCCTGGCTACCCCAGTACTCAGGGGAGTCACATACTCTGCATGACTTTAGAGAAAAGCTGGATAGCCTCTTCCAGGTGTACCCCCTCACAGAAGAGCAAAAAGTGAGCATCCTGGTGGCCCAATTAACTGGGGAAGCCCAAAGGGAGGTAAAGTCCTGGCCACCTGGGGGAAGGACTGTCGCAGGGATACTAACCCGGCTGAAGGATACCTTTGATACCCGCACCTCAGCCGAGATCAAGCTTAGATTCTACGGGTGCAAGCAGCGAGAACAAGAGAGTATAAGGGACTATGCACTAAACCTACAAGAGGCCCTGAGAGCCATTAAGCAGACCGACCCTGACGGCGTGGGAGACGAGGACCGGCTGTTGACTGAACAATTTATAGAGGGTTTATATTGCAATGCCCACGAACCCAGTTGCGGGCAATGGCCTTACAGGACCCTCATCTGGGATTTGCACAGTTCAAGGACAGAGCCATCCGGGTGCTACGAGAACCGGCACCAGGTGGCGTTGTGACCCACAGACGCCCCACTACCACTTACCACCAAGAGGCGGCGCCCTTGTCGGCAGGGCCTGTGGGAGCTGATGCGCAGGCTTTGAACAATGACCCGGCTCCCGACCTGCACCATCAGGTCCAAGAGCTAGCTAAAAGCGTTGCTGCGCTAACCCGAACTGTGCAGTCTTTACAGGTTTCTACTCCAGGGAAGATCCAGCTGGCATCCGGACCGGAGGACATCCCGTGGCGCCGACCAAGGAGGACCCCACCGGCCAGAGGAAGACCCAGCGACCGATACAACGAGGACGGACAACCTATCTGCCGCCGCTGCAATCAACCCGGACATATGGCAAGGTACTGTCCTTTAAACTGGCACAACCTAGGGTAGAGGGCCAACACCTAGGAAAAAGATCATCAGGCCCATCAAACTGGCGTGACAAATATGTGGGAGGACGTCCAGTCTTGCCTGTGGTACTGGATGGCATTCCTATGAGTGCCCTACTGGACACTGGGTCACAGGTCACCACCATCCCGTACGTGCTCTTCAAGCAGTACTGGAATGACTCGGATATAACCCGCTACCCTGACGACGACTTGAGTATCATCGCCAGCAATGGTCAGCCCGTGCCACAGATCGGATTTAAAGAGGCGACCATTAAAATCGGTAGAGTCGAGCTGGCAGCCCAGGGACTGATCATTGTGGACATTGATAAGCGCGAGAGTCACCCTAAGATAACTCTAGGAACTAATGTAATTGAAAATTGTCTTGCAGAGGTGATTTTTATTTTACAGCAGGTTGCCAAGAACGCCAGCTCCGGCCAGCAGCGAGTGCTCCAAAAAGAGATCCGGGCACTGATGCGACGGCAACAGGTGGAACTCTCCGGCGGTGAGATTGGTAGCGTGAGAATGTGTGACCCTTTCCCTACTGCCATGCCCCCAAAAAGTGAAATGATGATTTGGTGCCGGGCGGCTATTGGTCTGAGAGGTAGAGATTACCAGGCAATGGTAGAACCAGTTTACTCAGACAGTAGGCCCACCATTTTGACAGCACGGGGGGTGGTCAATGTACGCCATGGGAGGGTGCCCGTTCGCATAATAAATATCGGGAAGAGGGAAGTGTACCTGCCCCGGTATGCCACGCTAGCCAAATTGTATACCATCAATCAGAATTCTATACAGTCCGTAGAACCCTTGCCTCCATCTTCTCCGGAGGAAGGTAACGGCTCTAAACAACAAATGGAGGATTGGTGTCAGCAACTACATTTGGGTACTGACTCCACTCCCTCTCACCAGAAACAGGGAGTCTACCGGGTGGTTCAAGAGTACGAGAGAGTGTTTAGTAAACACCCGTTAGACTTCGGGCGAGTCAAGGGGGTAGAACATCACATCCCCACGGGAGACCATCCTCCCATAAAAGAGAGGTATCGACCCGTACCCCCTGCACACTACCAACACGCCAAGGGGATGCTTAGAGACATGAAGGAGGCTGGGGTAATCAGGGAAAGCTGTAGCCCCTGGGCAGCTCCACTAGTCTTGGTCAAAAAGAAAGACAACACCATGAGAATGTGTGTAGATTACCGGAAAATAAACCGTATCACACACAAAGATGCGTACCCCTTACCAAGAATAGAGGAGTCTTTGGCTGCTTTAAAATCTGCTAACTTCTTCTCCACCTTGGATCTCACTAGCGGGTACTGGCAGGTTCCTGTAGCAGAGGCGGATCGGGAAAAGACCGCATTCACCACCCCGATGGGACTTAGTGAGTTTACCTGCATGCCGTTTGGACTCTGCAATGCACTAGGAACCTTCCAGCGATTGATGGAGTGCTGTCTGGGACACCGGAACTTTGAGACGGTCTTGTTATACCTGGACGATGTCATCGTCTACTCCAAAACCTACGAGGACCACCTGAAGCACCTGGCGGAAGTGTTTGAAGCTCTGGCAAGTTACGGCCTAAAGGTGAAACCCTCCAAGTGTCACCTCCTGAAGCCAAAGGTGCAGTACCTGGGACACGTGGTGAGTGCTGACGGAGTGGCTCCCGACCCTAATAAGATCACCGCAATTAAGGAATGGCCAAGCCCCTCCAGTGTAAAGGAAGTGAGGCAGTTCCTCGGGTTGGTAGGCTACTACCGAAGGTTCATACCCGGTTTCACCAAAAAGGCAGCTCCTATGCAGGACCTCCTGATAGGCCAGTCCAGGAAGGCCAAGAACCAGAAGCCGCCCTTCAGATGGGAGAAGTTGGAAGAAGAGTCCTTCCGCCAGCTGAAGATGGCCCTCACGGGGGATGAAATCCTGGCGTACCCTGATTATAGCCAACCCTTTATCCTCTACACCGACGCCAGTAACATCGGGCTAGGAGCCGTACTATCCCAGATCCAGCAGGGGAAAGAACGGGTAATTCCTTACGCCAGCCGAAAACTGCGACCCACCGAAAGAAATCCTGAGAATTACAGCTCATTTAAGCTAGAGTTCCTGGCAGTGGTGTGGGCAGTCACCGAACGCTTTAAGCACTACCTCGCTTCTTCCCGGTTCACCGTGTACACGGATAACAACCCGTTGACACACCTGGACACTGCAAGACTCGGTGCCCTAGAGCAGAGATGGATGGCCCGCTTGTCCAACTATGAGTTTACAATCAAATACCGGGCAGGACGCTCCAATACCAACGCGGACGCCCTGTCCAGGATGCCAAACCTACCGGACGAGGGTGAGGATTCAGAAGATTTGGAAGAGGTCGAACTCCCTGCGTTCCACCGTCATGGGACTATCCAGTATTCCCACCGTGTAAGGGGTAAGCAAGCCGCTACGTTCAACCCCTTACCTCACTACAACTGGGCGGAAAAGCAAGACAGTGACCCTGCCGTCCGGCTGGTGAAGGAGATGCTGACTCAGCCAGAAGCTCGCCTTGACCCAGATGCTCCGGAGGAGGCCAAGCAACTGTGGGCAGAGAAGAGTCGACTGTTCCTTTACAAGGGGAAGTTGTGCCGCAGAATGGTTAACTCCCGGACGCATGAACTGATCTGGCAAGTAGTGATGCCAAGAAGGGACGCAGCTATGGTGATGGAGGCATACCACGACGGGGCTGGGCACTTCGGATGGAAGAAGCTGGAGTTCCTGCTGCGCGGGCGGTTCCATTGGGTAGGCATGAGAGGAACCATCGAGAGGTGGTGCAGAGACTGTGGCCCATGCAACCTAAGAAGGAAGGACCGTGCCAGCCAGAAGACCCCCCTTCAGTCCATCGTCACCCAGCAGCCGTTGGAACTGGTAGCCTTGGATCATGTAAAACTGACCCCAAGCAGAAGTGGCTACATCTACGCATTAACCA
Organism: Phyllobates terribilis; assembly: GCF_046119375.1. Classification (NCBI taxonomy): domain Eukaryota; kingdom Metazoa; phylum Chordata; class Amphibia; order Anura; family Dendrobatidae; genus Phyllobates; species Phyllobates terribilis. Next base: position 207,647,008 of record NW_027362769.1, on the reverse strand, counting down.
TCGTGGATCACTACTCCCGGTTCTTGGTTGTCGTCCCCGTCAAGGACTTAACGGCTCAAACAGCAGCTAGAGCCTTCCAGCAGCACTTCTGCCGTCCACACGGCTACCCAGAGCAGGTGCTGATGGATCAGGGACCTGCCTTTGAAGCGGAGGTCTTCCAAGAGTTCTGTACTCTGTTTGGCTGCCGGAAGATCAGGACGACACCCTATCATCCGCAAACTAATGGACTTTGTGAGAAAATGAACCAGGTGGTGATAGATCTTCTAAAAACATTGCCCCTGGAAGAACGCAGTCTGTGGCCTGAGAAGCTGCCCGACCTGGTGGACCTATACAACTACATCCCTGTAGGTTCCACCAACTGTACCCCGGCTTACCTAATGAGGGCAAGACCCGGTAAGCTACCTGTTGACCTGGAGATGGGAGTCCTGACACCCGAGGACACTTCACCGGAAGCAGACTGGGACACAGAGAGGCAGCAGCAGTACCGGAAAGTACAGGAGAGCGTGGAGCGAAGTCTCTGTCTAGCTAGGGAAAGACAAGAGAAAACTTACAACCAGTATGCTCCCGCTGTTCCCTTGGTACCCGGAGAGCAGGTCTTGAAGAGGAAAAGACGGCTCCACAAGTTGGACGACCAGTGGGAGAAGGACCCGTACATCGTACTGCCCTCAAGCCACGACAACCCGAAGGTCTGTACCATCAGTAAAGACGGAGGGGAAACCACAACCATTGTATCCCGGGATCACCTGAAGAAGTGTCCCGAACAGCTACGGAATCCTGAAGAGGAACAAGAAGACCCTCGACCCATAGAGGAAAGGGAAGATGTGGTTAGTACTGTGCTCGGAGACTTCCCTCGGTCCTGGACTCAAGTCAATGGTGCAGTTGTGGTACCCGTCCTCACGTTCCTCCAACCAGCATCCCAAGTACTCACGGAGCAACCAGTAGAGCTGGAAGAACAGCCGGTCCAGGAGGCAGAAGACTCCACACAAGCAGATCAGGAGGATCAACCCTCTGCTTATAGTGAGCCTGCCATACCCCTAGTGAGCCAAAGAGCCTGTAGACAGCTGCCCAGTTTACCCTTGACAGCTCCTACACCCTGTAGTTCAGGGCCAGACAGTCAGCTCCGTAGGTCCACTAGGGCCACTAAAGGCCAGTTACCCGCACGTTGGAGAATTTGAAGTGTTTAAATTGTTTTATTTGTGGTCACCTGTCTGTTACTTGTAAATAATTATGTGTTTCTAGTTATTTTTAGGAGTCCTTGGTGGATTTACCAGGAATCCTTGTACAAATGGTTGGAGCATAACTTAGGAATGGACTAAAGACTGTTAAGGACTCGGGGCAGGACAGACCCCTACCTGGTTACGTCTCCCTGTTTTGGTGAAATGGACACCTTGCTTTTCTTCAAAAACTGCACCCGGTTGCGGACACGCCGTGACCATTCTAATATGTTTTTTTTCTATTGTACCGTTTCTGTTTGTATTGGTTATGTTTTTCTAAAGTATGTTTAGTCCCGGAGTACTAAATTTCACTAGGGGGGAATGTGGCACCCCAGGGGTCTGGTTTCCACAGTAACAGCAGTGTTATGTCTGAGAGCAGGTGGGAGGTCTCTTGGTCAGGAATCCTATGCATGCCACACCTCCTGCCCAGTCCTGGGAGGGGAAGGACTTCCCCTATATAAACCTGGGGCTGAGGCAGGGTTAGAGAAGAAGAGTAGAGAGAAGAAGAGAAGCAGTGATAGGAAAGAAAGATCAGGAGCTCTGTGGGAGTCGTGCTAAGAGGAGATCAGGGCTGGAAGCTGTAGAGCTCGCCCTGATTGAAGATTTCTTACCGGACCCGGAGTCCGAGGCTGTGGGGACTAACTCCTACCCAGCAGCAGAAACCGACCGGCAGGGGATTTCAGGTCCTCTGGCCCAGAAACCCGAAGGCTCGATCACACGTGTGGGACCAGCACCGCCGTCGTGGAGCGGAAGCTACTAGAAGGCCCCGAGTCACCGGCCATACGGGTGAGCACCACACGGTACACTCAGGGACGTGGGCTACCTTTACCCGCCTCTAGCAAGGTAGCCAGAAGAGTACAATTAGTTGGGGAGGCCTACAACTCCGCCTGGCCAAGGGGGATCCCATCTGCTCAAGGACTGACCAGGCCCCGACCGCTAGCCAGTACTCCGGGAGGGTCTATCTTTGTCACCAGTAAAGACCCTGAACTACACCGCATCGTCTCTGAGTGATTCCTGCTACCCCCATCATCCACGTCGGCTGCCCTGGGGCCATACCCCTCCCGTTGGGGGTTATTCCATCCACGCTGCACCATCCTCCCACCGGCCTCAGCGGTTTGCCCTGCAGCGGCAGCTCCATAGCTGCATTCAACGGGTGGCGTAGTCGTCCTACATCTACTGCTAATATACTGCCACTTAGTCTGACTCCCTGGGCACGGACCGGGTCACCGCCACGAGACTACTACCCCTATCAGATCCGACTCCGGGTAGTCCCTGCGTGCGCAACGCTACATCACATAGGCCCAGGGTGCGTCAAGTGGATAAAGGGGAAGGAGAGATCAATATTTGATTACTACATATTGGGATTTGAGGATAGTGAAAGAGATTAAAGGGGTTGTCTGGTCTAAATTGATAAGTTGATAGTCACTCTGTGTGACTGTAGACTTATGAATCCCCCCAGCGCATGCACTGGGATTCATCGGTTTCTGATCTGGCACAGGCTGGTACGTATGCATTATACATATTCCTGGACACAGTCCATCTAATGGGCGTAGCCTTGCTCCATAACTTGTATACAAGTATATGAAATGAGGCCGCATCCACTAGACGGGCTCTGGCTGGGACTATGCATAACGCATATGTACCCGCCAGTCAAGACTCAGAAACCGGCAAATACTCACAGCGCACAGTGCGTGTGCTGGGGGGGGATTCATAAGTCTACAGTCACACAGAGTGACTGCAGACTTAGCGCTTTACACTGGACAGCCCCTTTAAGAACAAGCAAAACAATAATTGTGAGTGCATATGGGCATATGTAAATATTTTGAGGGAGTATATTTTTAAAAAGTTCATGAAATAGGAGATGTGGTTAGTTTTAGAAAGCTGCCCTCACCTTCTGTTCACTTCTGGCAGATTTCTGGTATATTTCTAGTGTGCACTTAACAAGGCTGCACTTAAAAGAGCTGTACATCTCAAAAAGATGTTAAATAATAATAATCTTTATTTATATAGCGCCAACATATTCCGCAGCGCTTAACTATAAATATATAAACTATATAAATAAAGATTATTGTTATTATTATTATTATTATTACATTTCAAAAAGATGTTAAACCTACCCTTTCCACATGGGACTTAAAAGTGACCATAGGAGTTGGTAAGAATTGATTTCCAGAACCCAGTCCAGTGACCAAGTTAGCAATCTGTGGCTGTCGGACTGGAGTCCTAAGAACCGCCTCCTGCCTCCCGGTATCCGCTGCACCTCTATGCTTATCTGGCCTGGTGCAATGTCACATATGAATTATCCTATGTTATCCACATAGTAAGTTTAATTCTTGCTCCTGCAGTGTATGAAACAAGACCTGCGCAGGCACAATAGGCTGTGTAGATGACATCATCTATGTCAATAAAGGCTGGCAAGGTAGAGATTGAATGGGTAGAAGAAGTGCTGAGCAGAGTCAAGAGAATCTGTTTGGTACACTCATTAAGATATGGCACAGGGCAATTACAAAAGGCATTTTCTTAGTTATAAGAGGTAACTGTAGTATTATGAAGGAGTTTAAATGAGGATATCCAGATGAAAGGTTCCCTTTAACCCTAGAACGCATGACCATAAAAATCTAAATTTTCACATACCTGGGGCCTTTTAGGCCCGTGTGCAAATAATAAATAAATGACCAACTGGAAATGACAAACAACTATATACCTGAGGAATACCTAGAGTTTCAAAATTCTAACTAAAGAAATCTTGCAGAAAATAGAAAACAATTAACAGGGCGGGCCTGCGAGACCCAGGTATGCGTTCTAGGGTTAAGGGCTCACTTGGAGAGGTGGATTCTCTAAGCCATATGTAAGGGTGAGCAACATGGAGTAGAGGTGAAGGTGCAGCAGAGCAAGTCTTGACAGATGAAACATGGATCATCAAAGACCAGGCCAGCAGGGTATGCAGGAAGGAAGACAAGTGGCATATTTATCACAAATGAGGTAAATCCAGGTGTGCTGAAAAATATGTAGTTAATCACAGGAATGCAGTATTGTATTTTCCAGCAAGGAAACAGTTAATAGCATCGCTGTATGTAAAATATGACTTGTAGCAATGAAATGGTTAACCACTGGATAGAAGCGTTGAATGGGAAAACTGGAGACTTGCTTGAAGAGATGCTTTACCTTGATGCAGAAGCTAGTTGTGAATAGCACTGAGAGTAATTGCGAGAAGTTAGCAACTTGCTTGTTGAGAGATAAGTGTCAATAACATCTAGTAAGCTGGAGTGAGCTTGGAAATAATGCTGGTTATATCATGGAAATCAGGAGTGGCAGAGGAAATGATAGAAACCTAATGGAATTCAGCCAAGTGAAGTTGTAGCACACTTTAGACAACTGTGTACAATAGTGCTTAAAAACCAGCACCTAGCCTCTACATGAGCCCGACTTAAAATGACTCTGATGATGTCAGAGAAGTAAACTGAATTACCTGAATCCGATGGCATTGACAACTGAAATGGAAGGCAGTATTGATGATTGAGCACTAAAATGCTCGAGAGCTCAGTACCTGAATCAAGCAGATCGGACGCTCGGACGGGCTCAACTAGAGTATCGAGTATAATGGAAGTCAATGGGAAACTCGATGCCTGGACGCATCTGGGAACTAAATAAATAATTTAAAAACTGAAGTGGGGTCCCCCCATTTCTGATACTCAGCAAAGATAAAGCAGACAGCTGGGGGCTGATATTATTAGGCTGGGAATGTCCATAGTTTTTTTTCACTTTCAAGCCTAAAAATACCATCCCTTAGACATCCCAGAATTGGCTCATCACATTAGATGCGCCAATTCCGGCGCTTTGCCTGGCTCTTTACAAATGCCCTGGTGCAGTGGCAATTTGGGTAATATTTTTTGGGGTTGATGTCAGCTGTGTAATGTCAGCTTGCATCAAGCCCAGAGGTTAGAAATGGAGAGGTGTTAATCAGACACCCCCATTACTAAACCAGTAATAAAAAAAAGCATGCACACAGACAAATATACTTTATTTGAATAATTACTTTACTTTATTATTATTTATTTATAAAGCACCACTGATTCCATGGTGCTGTACATAAGAAGGGGTTACATACCAAATACAGATATCACTTACTTTAAGCAAACTAACAATGATAGACTGGTACAGAGGGAAGACGACCCTGGCCTTGCGGGCTTACATTCAACAGGAATGGGGAAGGAGACAGTAGGTTGAGGGGTTGCAGTAGCTCTGGTGTTGTTGAGTTGGCAGCAAGCAAGGTCATGGCAGGCTGTAGGCTTGTTTGAAGAGACGGGTTTGCAGGTTCAGTCTGAAGGATCCAAGTGTGGCGGATAATCGGACGTGTTGAGGCACAGAATTCCAGGAGGATGAGAGATATTCAGGAGAAATCTTGGAGGCGATTGCGTGAGGAATGAATAGGTGTGGAGGAGACAAGGAGGTCTTGGGAGGAACAGAGATTACGTGAGGGAATATATATCGGGAGATTAGTTCAGAGATGTACGGAGGAGAGAAGTTATGGATGGCTTTGTATGTCAGTGTTAGTAGTTTGAACTGAATACACTGGGCAATTAGGAGCCAGTGAAGGGATTTGCAAAGGGGGGTAGCAGAGGAGTAGCGAGGCGAGAGATGGACCAGTCGCTCAGCAGAGTTAAGGATGGACTGGAGGGGTGCGAGAGTGCTAGCAGGTAGGCTAGAGAGGAGGATGTTGCAGTAGTCGAGGCGGGAGATGATGAGGGCATGCACAAGTAGTTTAGTAGATTGAGGGTTGAGGAAAGGACGGATTCTGGAAATATTTTTGAGCTTGAAGGATAGGGCAGAGTTAAGGGTTACTCCAAGGCAGAGGATTGTCGGTACAGGGGAAAGAGTGATGTCACTTATGGTGAAAAAAAGATCAGGTGGGAAAGATATGTGAGATGGGGGAAAGATAATGAGTTCAGTTTTGTCCACATTGAGCTTGAGGTAGAGGGAGGAGAAGGAGGATATTGGTGCTAGTCATGCATTCTAGACAGCAGAGAGGTAACATCTGGGCCAGAGAGGTAGATCTGCGTGTCATCAGCGTACAGATGGTACTGGAAGCCATGGGATTTTATGAGCTGTCCCAGGCCAAGGGTATAGATTGAAAAGAGTAGGGGTCCTAGGACAGAGCCTTGAGGGACTCCAACAGAGAGGGGGCGGGGTGAGGAAGTAGTGTGGGAGTGGGAATCGGCAAATGTGCGGTTAGATAGGTATGAGTAGATCCAAGATAGGGCAAGGTCTTTGACGCCAAAGGAAGAGAGAATCTGTAGTAGGAGGCAGTGGTCAACTGTATAGAAAGCAGAGGACAGGTCAAGAAGGAGTACAGAGAATTGTCTGTTAGCTTTGGCTGTAAGTAAGTCATTGGTGATTTTGGTAAGGGCAGTTTTGGTGGAATGGTGGGGGCGGAAGCCGGATTGTTGGTTGTCGAAGAGAGAGTTAGATGAGAAGTGGGAGGAAAGTTCAGTATGAACGTGTTGCTCAAGGAGTTTGGAGGCAAATGGGAGCAGCGATATGGGGTGATATCTGGACAAGGCGGTTGGGTCGAGGGATGGCTTTTTGAGGATGGCGTGATTGTGGCATGTTTGAAGGCAGCAGACAAGGTACCAGAAGATAGTGATAGGTTGAAAAGATGGGTTAGGTATGGGATGAGCGTGAGGGTGACGTTTGGAAGGAGGTGGGATGGGAGATGCACAAGTGGTGAGGTGTGATTTGGAGAGGAGACGAGTAAGGTCTCTTTCCATGATGTTGGGAAGGGAGGTTATGGGGGTAGGGCAATGGTGTAGAAAAAAAGGGATTGTGGTGGTCGGACAGTAAAGACTTGCCGTGTTTGGTCAATCTTGTTTTTGAAGTGTGTGGCAAACTCCTGAGCAGAGATAACAGAGGTCGGAGAGGACAGTGGAGAGCGGAGGAGAGAGTTAAAAGAGTTGAATAGCTGTTTGGGGTTGTAGGATAGGGAAGAAATGAGGGTTGTGAAGTAGGCCTGTTTAAGAGAGGTGAGTGCTGATTTGAATGTGAGTGTTGCTTGTTTGAATGCAGTGAAGTCATCTTGAGGCTGCGTGCACACGATGCGTTTTTCATGCGTTTATGCTGCGGAATTTCCGCAGCGGAAAAGCATCAAAAACGCATGGTAATCCGCACCCCATGGTCCCCAATGGCATTCTGCAATGTCAATGCACATGCTGCGGATTTTTCCGCAGCATTTCTGCAGCGCTCATAAATCCGCAGCACGTTCATTAATTTTGCGGAAGCGCCGCCATTGACTTGCATTGAGACGCATAGAATCCGTGTCTGTACATTTGTACAAGTGGATTCTATGCGTCTCTATGTGCGGATGGTACCCAGTTCTGGAGGAGAGAAGACTCTCATCCAGACCTGGGTACCATTGTACCTGTAAAAAAAAGAATAAAATAATAAATAAAGTTATATTCACCTGTCCGGCGGCCCGCACAGTGCTTCTCCTTCCAGGACCTGAGATGACGTCGAGGTCATGTGACCGCAGGCTGTCTCGCGAGATGCCGGCAACCCGGAAGCAGCGCGACAACACACGCGACAGCTCACGCGGCGGGGGATCAGTAAGTATAGCTTTATTTTTTTATTTTTACGGTCACACTGTATAAATCCATGCCGTTTGCATGGATTTATACAGTGTGACCTAGTTGTCAAGCACTTTCCAAGTGATGCTATCGCCTGGAAAGTGCTTGTCAGTCCGCATGCGGAAACACATGCGTTAACGCATGTGGATACGCATGTGAATCCGCATGTATTCCGCATGTATTCTGCAGGAAAAACGCATGCACAATCTGCATGCGTTTTTTCTGCCAGGGAGATGCAGAAATGCTGCAGAAATTTTCTGCTTCATTTCTGCATCGTGGGCACATAGCCTGAGAATGTGTTTTTTTCCAACGCCGCTCTGCATCCCTGGACGCTTGTCAAAGCTGTTTAATGAGGTTGCTGTTCCAGGGTTGCCTGTTGACTCGTCGCGCTCTGCCATGCCTAAGAGGGGCGACCGAGTCAATTGCTGATGCGAGAGTGGCATTGTAGAAAGCAGTGGCGCTGTCTGTGTCATGAAGTGAAGATATGGATGTTAGTGGTAGAACAGAGTCAGAGAGTGCGTGGGTATTTAGATGTGCAAGGTTACTGCGGGGGTGTGCTAGTTGCTCGACATGGGTGACAGGTGAGGAGGACAGGGATGAGAAAGTGAGTAGATGGTGGTCAGATAGGGGTAGGGGGGAGGTTGTGAGGTTAGATAGGGAGAAGAGTCGGATGAAGATGAGATCTAGTGTGTGTCCGTCTGTGTGAGTAGCTGAGGAGGACCACTGAGTAAGTCCAAAGGATGAATTAAGCGACAGGAGTTTGGATGCTGTTGACTGGCGAGTGTCAGTAGGGATGTTGAAATCGCCCATGATGATTGTGGGAATGTCAGCAGAGAGAAAGTAAAGAAGCCAAGTGGAGAATTGGTCAATAAAGGCAGTGACCGAGCCTGGAGGTCGGTATATGACAGCCACTTGGAGGTTGGAGGGAGAGTAGATGCGGACAGAGTGGACTTCAAAAGAAGGGAGAAAAAGGGAGGTTAGAGGAGGGATAGGGCTAAAGATGCAGTTGGTAGACAGGAGAAAACCCTTTATTTGAATAAAGACTCCCTCACATTATCCCTCGTTCACCAATTTATTGCCAAAAATGTTCCCTTGAAGTTCCGTCGTAGTCGACATACATCGAATGCAGCCCCAGAGACTGTGAATAGCAGTAAAGTACAGCAATTTACAGGCGCTGGGTAGTTATAACAACTGTAATCAGAGTCGCCGGCAGCGCACAGGGCGTGCCGATCAGCGAGACTCGGCGATTCTGATGAGCACCCTGTACCTATGAATGGCTGTACTTTATTGCTATTCACAGTAGCTGGAGCTGCATTCAGGGAATGTGGACATCGGAGGAGCTTCGTGGGAACATTTTTGATAACTTGGTGAACAAAGGATAGTGTGGGGGAGTCTATATTCAATTAAAGTATTTTTTCTGTGTATGCTACTGGGTTAGTAATGGGGGTGTGATCGGAGACTGTCGAGACATTGGGATGCACTTGGGGGCCCAAACCTGTGGGCTACAGTGTGCCTGTAAGTGAGATCCCGACTGCGCTGGTCAAGATCCATGGACCAGACCATGCCAGTCAAGACCTGAAGCTCAGCCCCGCACCAGTCAAGACTCGGAGACCACACTGGTCAAGGCCTAAGGCCCAGCACTGTGCCAGTCAAGATCTGGAGACCAAAATACACCGGGCAAGGCCCAAGGCCCAGCCCTTGTTCATCTGCGTCCGACAGATAACCGTCGCAGGTCCAGCACCAAAGATCTGGTGAGGACCCTAATCCAGAAGGGAACGTTTGTGGCAGTGACAGGAGGCGCAAGTGAACCAGGCTGTTACTTCTGACATTGATGCACGGTACAGGGATCAGTCTAGGGTGGTGCAGCAGATGGGGTGGGGACTGGCCAGTGTGAGGAAGACCCAGAGAGCATTGATTGACTTTGTCAGAAGAACTTGCGGCCTGGTTGGAAGAACTGAAGACCCCCGCTAAGGTCTGGAACATAAAGGGGTGACACCTATATTACTTTATTACTGTGAACATTGTTCTCATTAGTAATTAGTTATTTAAAATAGAGAATTGCTGCTGCAAGAGTTATAGTACATTGATAACAACTTTGCTACCATTGTATATTGTACCTTGTAATTACCCTGTCCCCACACAATTTACTTTCTGTTCAAACCACCTCCTTACTATACTCGCATACGTAAAATAAATAGTTAAGTTGGTTACTTCCACCTTGTCCTTGTCTGCGTGTTGTATCCAGTGACCTGCTTACTAGAGATTAGTGTTGAGCCACCCCCGTAGTGTTCGAGTTCGGTTCGGTTCGTCGAACACCCGTGTGTTCGCCGAACTGTTCGTCGAACTGTTCGACGAACACCTTCGAACACCGTTAAAACCAATGGCAGGCAAACAAAAACACATAGAAACACATAGAAAACACCTTCAAAGGTGTCCAAAAGCTGACAAACTGCTCAGAAGACACAACTAACACATGGAAAATGACAAGTACATATAGTCATGCGAAAATAAAAGAGGTGGAGGAGTAAAAGGAGGGGGAGACACAGATATAGGCATGTCATGCCCTTCTAAAATCCAAAAAGTGAGAAGCCGACACGGCCAGTCCGCTCCTGCCCGTGCCACCTCCGTGTCGCCGGGTTTGTGCCAGAGCCGCGGTGAACCCTGATGGCCAGCCCCCCTCTCCCAATACTGGTGCCTGTCCGCTGGTGGGTCGAGCGAGCCCCCCTGTGGTGGAGGCAGCTCTAAGCTTTTTAATTTAAATTGTCTCTCTAATTTGAATGAATACACTTTAAATCCATTTACAAGGATCTATTGGAGGGCAAGTCTCATGCCAGCAGCCGCGTAATTCCAGCTCCAGTAGCGTCCACTAAAGCTGCTGCAGTTAAAAAGCTTTTATAAGGATCGAGCTCGGCTGTCCACCGCAAGGCATCCTACTGCCAGTCCCAGCCCCTATGCCTTGGGGTGCCTCCTGATGCTCTTCACTGAGTATCCCGTGGTCCCGAAGCATTTCCTTTGAAAAAATGAAGTGTCCAAACTACAGGTGGTGTAGCTTGCTTAACAGCCGGGATAATCCGCTGACTAGCAGACCCTGCTACTAGGCACAAAGTATTTCCTGGGCTAGATGCAGTTAAAAATTTGTAATTAGATACTCTCGTTGGATGCTGAGAAAGCATTCCATAGAGTCTCCTGGCACGCCATATATGATTCTCTTAAAAAGCTTGGGGTAGGGGTCTAGGGGACCCTTTTATAGCCAAAATCACGGCCCTGTATCGCAATACGTCACCTAGGCTGAAGATAAATGGAACTGTAGCACCCTGAGGGCTCGGTTGCTACAGAGGTATTGCACCTCACCCAGAGGTGTGATATCTCACTCTCAGGTAAGGATGTAGTGTAGATCAGGACCCGACACCTGCATGCATTACACCACATTGCCGTGGGGCAGGGCGACCAATATGCCCCTGAGATGGGCACGACAGTCCCTGTCCCTGGCTGGAGTGGGGGGAGGGAACACTGAGGAAGGGGAACCCTGTAGTGCAGGAGCAGGGAGGAAGCAGTTCCTGGGTGCATTGAGAAGGGAGTATAAAAGGTGGGCACCATCTTAGTTCAGTGCAGAGAAGTCTGAGCAGAAGTGGCACGGAGCAGGGGCTCTGCATGAGCTCTGCTCCGGAGGCGGGCCTAGTAACAGAGGCCCAGGCCTGGAAGAGGGAGAAGGAAGGAAGAGGAGCGGAGAAGGCTCCAGGAACGAGGAACGAAGGGATCTCAGGGGTGCGGACGGGCAAGTCGCCACCGCACGCCAGAATCCACCTGCGTGGAGGGGTCAGGCCAAAGGGGGAGACCGGTCCCCGAAACTAGTGGAGGCAGGAAACGACCCTCAGCTAGAAACAGGAGGCTGTGACATTTTATGTGGCGCAGCCCCTCGCTACACCCGCTAGGAAGGCACCACATAGGGTCAGGGAAACTGGCGCCAAGTTTACCAAGAGGAGGCCCGAGGCAGCCGGACAGAAGGGTTGGTAAGAAAGGCCAGACAAAGGACACACAAAGGGGGTCCTGTGAAGCGCTCCAAAGTTATCTGGGAGATGTCTGAGCCCCTCACCTGGTGAGCACAGTACGACGTGGGCAGCCGTTACCTGCAGACGTGGTCTGGATAATAAGAACTGTAAGTAAAGGCCCTGGACTGCATCACTGACTCCGTGTCATTACTGCTGCTGCCCTGCACCATCACCCCCATCCTCCGCATACACTGCCCTGAGGCTATACTCCTCCCGTGGGGAGTTATGCTACGCTCTGCTGCACCCACAACACCAGCCTCAGCGGTCTGCCCTGGAGCGGCGGTTCACTCTGACCGCAATCCACGGGTGGCGTAGTCGGACATTTAAACATCAAAACCACATAAATAGTTCCGCCACTGGTTTGACCGCCCTGAGCCACGGAACCGGGTTGCCGCCACGGAGACTACAACCACCAGCATCCACCAAAAAGGGTCCGGCTCCGGGTGTCCCAAGGCCCAGGGGGCGCGTCAGAACATTTTCATCACCTTTCACAATCACCAATGGGACAAGGCAGGGATGTTCTCTGTCCCCTCTCTTATACATCCTAGTGACGGAGCACCTGCTCTCATCAATTCGCCATAACCCCAATATTAGGTGGATTGAGGTGGGAGGCACCGAGTACAAGTGCTCTCTATTTGCTGATGATGTCCTAGTATATATCACTCAATCACATATATCCATCCATGCTGTTATGGCTGAAATAGATCACTTTGTTACATGGTCAAATTTTAAAATCAATGCAGTGAAGTCTGAGGCCCTCGATGTCTCCCTCCCCAAATCCATATAGGATTCCATCCAGTCCAACTTTCCCTTTGCCTGGCCCTCACAGGGTATCAAATACTTAGGAATTCCTATTCATAGAGACCTCTCCCATCTATGTTATCTTAATTTTGGGCCCTTTCTTGAACAACTCCATACAGACCACGGTTGGCAAGTTAGAACTGTAAGATTCACTACGTGAACCACTGGTGTTTTGTGGAAAAGCACATGTACACTGTGTTCCAAATTATTATGCAAAAAGTGTTTAGGAGTGATAAGGGAAGAATTTGTTTGTTTGTCAGTTAAACTCATTAATGGTGATGTGTGTCAGGGCTCTTTATATCACTGTAAGCAATTGCAGACACCAGTGCTAATTAGTTTGTCAGGTGTGTCCAATGAAAGGCAAGACTACTTAAGAAGGCTCTCTCACATTATTCAGCAGCCTACATTTTCTGCCAAAATGGGAAAGAAAAAGGATGTGTCGGCTGCTGAGAAGCAACAAATTGTGGAGTGTTTAGGTCAAGGCATGACTACAATCAACATTGTGCGATGATCAGGATGAAGTGTCTTGGCAATCAAGAAGTATGTAGCTGATTCACAGTACACACGTGTGCGTGCTGATAAGGGCAAATTGAGGACTCTTTCCTACAGACAATTACGTCAGGTTGAAAGAGCAGCGGCAAAAAAGCCTTGTCATAGCAGCAGACAAGTTTTTGAAGCTGCTTGTGCCTCCAACGTCCCCCGAACAACAAGATGCAGGGTCCTTCAGAGGTTTGCAGCTGTGCATACGCCATCCTGTCGACCTCCTCTATCCACTTCACACAAGCAGAAATGGCTCCAGTGGGCCAAACATTACATGAAGACTGATTTCAAAACTGTTTTGTTCACGGATGAGTGCCGTGCAGCGCTCGATGGTGCAGATGGATGGAGTGGAGGATGGCTGGTTGATGGACACCCCACGCAAACACGGCTACAGCGCCAACAAGGAGGAGGTGGAGTAATGTTTTGGGCTGGAATCATGGGGAGAGAGATTGTCGGCCCCTTTAGGATCCCTGAAGGCGCTAAAGATGAACTCCATAATGTATGTGGATTTTCTCAAACAGCACTTCCTGCCATGGTTCAAGAAGAAGAACCGTGTATTTCACAGCAAGATCATCTTTCTGCATGATAATGCACCATCTCATGCTGCACATAAAACATCTGCATCTCTGGCTGATATGGGCATAAAAGGGGACAAACTTATGGTGTGACCCCCATGCTCCCCTGACCTCTACCCCATTCAGAACCTTTGGAGCATCATTAAAAGGAGTGTCTATGATGGCGGGAGGCAGTTCACATCTAAGCAACAGCTCTGGGAGGGTATTCTGTCCTCATGCAAAACAATTGAAGCAGAAACCATCCAAAACCTGACAAATTCAATGGACGAGAGAGTTCAGAAGCTCCTTTCGAACAAGGGGTCCTATGTGAAAATGTAACATCACCTAGAATAAAGTTTTGAGTTGAAAACTGTTTGATTTCAGTTTCTAACAACCTGCTAATGCTTATAATTTCAAAAATGACCATTTTTTTGGTCTTTATTAAAATGAAAAGGTTGATCGAAAAGTTTGGGGGATCTAAAAGTGTGGCAACCCAGTAGTCATGATTACTTCGAATTCTGACAATATGAGGGTCATGCTGCAGGTAGTGCAGCAAGAAGGCACTTATGTGTCTTGCGCATCTCGGAGCCCCAAAATTATTTTCCGGGCTAGATGCAGCTAAAAATTATTTTTAATTTTAAATCTGGTGGAGCTTATTATAGATGGCCTAATAGGATCAGTGCTGCACACTGCTACAAAGCCCAAATTATTTTCCAGTCAAGATACAGATAAACATGATTAGTAATTTGAAAGCTTAAAACGGTTGGTAGGGTGATTTTAAACAATCATCAAGCTTTTACTCTCCCCAGGATGACACAGGGGTAGAAAAGTCGTTTCGGATCCATGATTTGTTCATCTTTATGAACGTGAGTCTGTCTACATTATCAGTGGAGAGCCGTGTGCGCTTATCTGTCAGCACACCACCAGCAGCGCTGAACACACGTTCAGACAGAACGCTGGCTGCGGGGCATGACAAGATCTCCAAGGCGTAAGTGGCTAGCTCCGGCCATTTATCCAGATTGGAAGCCCAAAAAGAGCAAGGGTCCAGTGACACAGTCGTGGCTTCAATGTTTACTTGGAGATACTCCTGTACCATCGTCTCTAGGCGTTGACTATGTGTCAGACTTCTTGTCTCCTGTGGCCTTGCAAAGGATGGGCTAAAAAAGTGGTGAAATGATTCCGCAAAATTGATGTTACCACCAGATACTGTGGTTCTGTTACGGTCTGAGTGCTGAACACTTGACGGTCCCACGGTTGGCAAGTTGGAACTGTGAGATTCACTACGTGCACCACTGGTATTTTGTGGAAAAGCACATGTAAGATTCTGCAACAGTCTCTGCTGATACTCCTGCATGCGTGCATCCCTTTCTATGGCAGGAATAATTTCTGCAAATTTACTTTTGTACCGGGGATCTAACAGTGTGGCAACCCAGTAGTCAGGATTATTTCTAATTCTCACAATTCGAGGGTCATGTTGCAGGTAGTGCAGCAAGAAGGCACTCATGTGTGTTGCGCATCCAGGAGCACCAAGTCCCTGTTGTGTTGGTGGCGAGGTAACAATCATGCTTCCTTCCTCTGTCCTCTCCCCCCAAACTCGCACAACAGAAATGTGATCAAGGTCTCCCTCATCTGATGAGTCTTCCATCAGTTCGTCCTCCACTTCTTCCTGGGCTCCTGCACCTTCCTCACTAGTTTGGCTGCTACCATGCGCCCTGGTAAAACCATCTCCCCCACCCTCACATGCCTGCCGCCTTGGTGCTGCCGACCGTCTGGACCTTGCAGATGTTAGCCCTTCCGCATACAACTCCTCCTCCTCTACTTCCTCCACCTCCTCTTGTGCCACCACCTGACTCCGAATTCTGTTTAACATGTGCTCCAGCATGTAAATCACCGGAATAGTCATGCTGATAATGGCATCGTCAGCACTAAACATCTTCGTCGCCATTTCAAAACTGTGCAGAAGGGTGCATAGGTCCCTGATCTGAGACCACTCCTCCAGCGTGATTTGCCCCACCTCTGAATCTCGTTGGCCCAGGCTATACGTCAGAACGTATTGCACCAGGGCTTGTCGGTGCTGCCACAGTCGCTGCAACATGTGCAGAGTTGAATTCCACCGGGTAGGCACATCGCATTTTAGCCGGTGAAGTGGCAGGCCCAACGACTTCTGTAGAGATGTAAGTCGCTGAGCTGCGGGATGCGAACGGCGGAAGTGAGCACACAGCGACCGTGCCCTCTGCAGAAGGCCATCTAGTCTGGGATAGTGGGCTAAAAATTGCTGGACAACCAGGTTCAACACGTGAGCCATACAAGGCACGTGTGTGACATTGCCCCGGCAAAGGGCCGCACCCAGGTTTGCAGCATTGTCGCACACGGCCTTCCCTGGTTTCAGGTCCAGTGGAGACAACCATTCATTAAATTGGTTCTCCAGAGCTGACCACAACTCCTCAGCTGTGTGACTCACATTTCCCAGACATTTCAATGTAAAAACCGCCTGATGACGTTGAGCCCTACTGCCAGCATAGTAAGGAGGTGTGCAGAATCCCTTCTGCGCAGTTAGAAATCTTGTGGTATGACCAGACAGGCTTTGGGTGCAGGTGGAAGACCGTGAGGAGGTTGAGGAGGCAGAAGCAGTGGAGGAACTTTGACATAAAGAGGATTGACGCACAACTCGTGGGGACGGCAAGACTTGGACAGCAGCCCCTTGTCCTGCTGTCACCATAGTTACCCAGTGCCCAGTCAGCGACATGTAACGCCCCTGTCCATGCCTACTCGTCCAAGTGTCTGTGGTGAAATGCACCCTGTCACACACAGAGTTTCTCAAAGAAGCGGTGATGTTGTGTGCGACATGCTGGTGGAGCGCAGGCACACCTTTCTTTGAGAAGTAGTGCCGACTGGGCATCTGGTACTGGGGCACTGCGACGGACATAAGGTCTCGAAAATCCTCTGTGTCCACCAGGCGGAAAGGCAGCATTTCTGTAGCCAAGAGCTTGCAGATGGTGAAATTCAACCTCTTAGCTTTCTCATGGCTAGGAGGAAATGGTCTTTTACTTGTCCACATCTGAGGGACCGAGGGCTGGCTATTGTGCTTAGACGGGGTTGATAAGGGTGTCCCCGGCAAACTGCCGGTCTGTGAGGAAGATGCAGGCGGACATGTTAGGTTGCCTTGATCCAAAGGTGGTGCTATCGATGTCGGACAGCGCTCAACACCAGCTGGTGTTACCACCTCCAAAGAAAATGATGACCTGCCAATCACGCTGGCTGTTGCGGGTAAAGAGGTGGCAGGTCTGCGCCCCAAAACAGGTGTGACTGCTGTCCCCCCAGTCACAGAGGATGAAGAGGCCGCGGATGCACAAGATATGGCAGACGGTGTTTGGCCCGGCCGGCTAGGCCGCATTGTAGCACACTGAGCTTCCCACTGCAACTTATGCTTCATGTCCATGTGCCGGTTCATGCATGAAGTACTCAAGCTATGTATTTTTTGGCCTCTACTTAGCTTTTGCTGACAAATGTTACAGATAACACGAGTTGGGTCATCTTTACCGATCTGAAAAAATGCCCAGGCTATGCAAGGCTTAGCACCCATGCGACCTGAAGAGCCACCACGACTTGTGGTGAGAGGCAGAGTTGTGTTTGAGGATGCAGTTGTTGACGTGCTTCCAGTACTACGTCTCTGTCCAGGAAGGCGCAACCTGACCTCGTCGTCACTAGCATCTTCCTCCACCTCCTCTGCTGACCTCATCTCTTGGCTGACTGTGGGTTGACAGTAAGTGGGATCTCCAACCTCATCATCATCACCCTGTGTGTTATCACACCCGTCGTCCTCAGAGCCAACCTGTTCCTGCCCTGACAAAAAACTAAAGTTGTTGCTCCAATCAGGTATTTGAGTCTTATCATCGTCTTCCTCATTGTCTCCACCAACAGGAGTTACAGTTTGGGAATGAGGGTCTACATTATGGTCAGAACCTTCTGCGTCTGGTCCTGGATCCGACTCATAAAGATTCTGGGCATCAGTGCAGATCATTTCCTCGTCTGGATTCACAGAAGCGCTGGAGTCGACCTCTGATTCCCAGGCTATAGTATGAGTAAACAGCTCTGCAGACTCAACCATCTGTTCTACCTCATACTCAGACGGGCAGCTGGAGATTTGGGAGCTGTGAGGAAGCAAGTGCGATTTGGGTGACACCTTTGAGGACTGGAGTATTTGTGATGTTGAAGTTGATGTGGAGGAGAGCCCACTTAAAGGAGCACTTGATATCCGTTGAAGCACCTGCTGTTTTTGTGCCTCATCTGGAATTTGTAGCGATTGGCGTGGCCGTAAGAAAGGGATCTTATCACATTGTCCTCTAAAAGAAGTAGACATTTTAGTTTGGCTGGAAGATGGTCTTTCTTCTGCAGATGTTACTGTTGCTTTAACACCTACCCCACGGACACAACCTTTTTTCCCCTTCCCAACACGCCTATTCCCCTTTCCACCAGCAGCAGGCCTTTTTCCACTCATTTTGGTGGTTAACTAATTCACAACTCTGGAGTTGTTTGCACAAAAAAACAATGGATGGTAACCGAGCAGAGCTGAGTGGCCAAACTGTGGTATTAGGCCAAAACTATTGGCTGGGTTAGATGCAGAAAAAAATATATTCAGTTTGCAACCTGATGGAGGTCAGTATAGATGGACTAATAGAGAAAGTCCGACACACTTCTACAAGGCCAAATATTTTTTCAGAGGTAGATGCAGAAAAAAATTATATTCAGTTTGCAACCTGATGGAGGTCTGTATAGATGGATTAATAGAACAAGACCCACACACAGCTAGAAGCCCAATATTTTTTCAGAGGTAGATGCAGAAAAAAATATATTCAGTTTGCAACCTGATGGAGGTCAGTATAGATGGACTAATACAACAAGTCCCACACACAGCTAGAAGCCCAATATTTTTTCAGAGGTAGATGCAGAAAAAAATATATTCAGTTTGCAACCTGATGGAGGTCAGTATAGATGGACTAATACAACAAGTCCCACACACAGCTAGAAGCCCAAATATTTTTTCAGAGGTACTGTAGATGCAGATAAAAATTATTTTTAATTTGCAACCTGATGGAGGTCAGTATAGATGGACTAATACAACAAGTCCCACACACAGCTAGAAGCCCAAATATTTTTTCAGAGGTACTGTAGATGCAGATACAAATTATTTTTAATTTGCAACCTGATGGAGGTCAGTATAGATGGACTAATACAACAAGTCCCACACACAGCTAGAAGCCCAAATATTTTTTCAGAGGTAGATGCAGAAAAAAATATATTCAGTTTGCAACCTGATGGAGGTCAGCATAGATGGACTAATACAACAAGTCCCACACACAGCTAGAAGCCCAAATATTTTTTCAGAGGTACTGTAGATGCAGATACAAATTATTTTTAATTTGCAACCTGATGGAGGTCAGTATAGATGGACTAATAGAGAAAGTCCGACACACTGCTAGAAGGCCAAATATTTTTTCAGAGCTAGATGCAGAAAAAAATTATATTCAGTTTGCAACCTGATGGAGGTCAGTATAGATGGATTAATAGAACAAGACCCACACACAGCTAGAAGCCCAATATTTTTTCAGAGGTAGATGCAGAAAAAAATATATTCAGTTTGCAACCTGATGGAGGTCAGTATAGATGGACTAATACAACAAGTCCCACACACAGCTAGAAGCCCAAATATTTTTTCAGAGGTACTGTAGATGCAGATACAAATTATTTTTAATTTGCAACCTGATGGAGGTCAGTATAGATGGACTAATACAACAAGTCCCACACACAGCTAGAAGCCCAAATATTTTTTCAGAGGTAGATGCAGAAAAAAATATATTCAGTTTGCAACCTGATGGAGGTCAGTATAGATGGACTAATACAACAAGTCCCACACACAGCTAGAAGCCCAAATATTTTTTCAGAGGTACTGTAGATGCAGATAAAAATTAGTTTTAATTTGCAACCTGATGGAGGTCAGTATAGATGGACTAATAGAATGATGCTATGCCCAAAAGATTTTACTTCACTAGGTGCAGTAAAAAAATTGGTATTCTATACACAGGTGGTATATCTTGCAGCACAGATAGGCTACTCCACTGACTAACACACTCTGCAATAGGCCAAAAAGGATTAGCTTTGCTAGATTCAGCCAAATGCTGTGAAAAAAACTTGCACAGCACTGGCACAGACCTGCCTGGCAAAAACTGATAGGAACTGATGTAACCTAGTCCTGAAAAGGACTCCAATTACAATTAGTCTTTACTCCCACAACCTATCTATTTAAGAGCACAGACCTCCCTGATAAAAGTCGTAGGAAATGCTGTAACCTAGTCCTTAAAAGGACTGCAATCACAACTATTCCCTACTCCCAAGCTATCTGTATATTTGTGCGAAAATTGGCTTGAAATTAACAAGGTATAGCGCACACAGCAACAGCGGTGCCGTCTAACACGCAGCTGCAGCAGTGAGAAAATGGTGGCGACGGGGAAAATGGCTTGGTCTTATAGGGCAAGGACATGTGACATACACTGCCAATGACACATGCCCTTGCTTGTGTGAAAAAAAGCACTTCGCTCCGTGTGTGCGCTGCTGATAGGCTGACAGATTGCACCTCCCCACTGCAAATGCGGGAAAGAGAAAAAAAAATGGAGATCTTCATTGTTCCTGCAGAGATCCATCCCCTGCCCCTCCCCCCACCCCGCTGTACACTCAAACTGCGTATTAACATTAATTTTCATCATTACTGAGAAAAAATCCAGTTATGATTTTGGTGCACGAACAGTTATCGAACATAACCTCGAACAGCCGCATTTTTATCAAATTGTTCGTGTTCGCCGAACGGCTCGAACACCGCCCAAAACAGCTCGAATTTGAGATTGGCGAACAGTTCGAGTAGAACAACGCTCATCTCTACTAGAGATGAGCGGTGTTCGACTAGAACTGTTCGCCAATCTCAAATTCGAGCTGTTTTGGGTGGTGTTCGAGTTGTTCGACGAACCCGAACGATTTGCAAAAAATTCGGCTGTTCGAGGTTATGTTCGATAACTGTTCGTGCACCAAAAGCGTGTCCTGCATGTCTGGCGCTATTTAGAGCACCAATCATGCAGGGATTGTCTGCCACTCACTGTAATGCCACAGCCATGGTGGTTGTGGCATTACAGTGATTGCCCAAATCGATGGGAACAGTGCTCACAGTGAAACATGAAAAGCCGGCAATTCAGCAGCGGCATACACCGGTACCCGACAATTTAGACATGAAGGAATAGAGCATCACACATAGATTAGATAGATAGAAACATGTCAGTCACATATATATGAAGCACAGTGACAGTGTTGCTTACTGTACTTGTCATTTAGTGTAAAGGATTTATCAAAAAAAATAATAGTGTTTTCATGCACCGTCTCTTTAAAAAAGCCGGCTGGCAATTCAGCATCTGTACCCGACAATTTAGAATAGAAGGAATAGAGAATCACACATAGATTAGATAGATAGAAACATGTCAGCCACATATATACGAAGTACAGTGACAGTGTTGCTTACTGTACTTGTCATTTAGTGTAAAGGATTTATTAAAAAATATAATAGTGTTTTCGTGCACCGTCTCTTTAAAAAAGCCGGCCGGCAATTCAGCAGCGGTACCCGACAATTTATAACAGACAGAATAGAGCTTCACACATAGATTAGATAGATAGAAACATGTCAGTCACATATATATGAAGTACTGTGACAGTGTTGCTTACTGTACTTGTCATTTACTGCAAAGGATTTATTAAAAAAAATAATAGTGTTTTCATGCACCGTCTCTTTAAGAAAGCCGGCCGGCAATTCAGCATCTGTACCCGACAATTTATAACAGAAAGATTAGAGAATCACACATAGATTAGGTAGATAGAAACATGTCAGTCACATATATATGAAGTACTGTGACAGTGTTGCTTACTGTACTTGTCATTTACTGCAAAGGATTTATTAAAAAAAATAATAGTGTTTTCATGCACCGTCTCTTTAAAAAAGCCGGCCGGCAATTCAGCATCTGTACCCGACAATTTATAACAGACAGAATAGAGCTTCACACATAGATTAGATAGATAGAAACATGTCAGTCACATATATAATAAGTACAGTGACAGTGTTGGTTACTGTACTTGTCATTTAGTATTAAAATAAAGGATTTATTATTAAAAAAAATTGGCGTGGGGTTCCCCGTAATTTTAGTCTCTAGCGGAGGTTAAGCAGACAGCTGGGGCAGATGTTTGAAGCCTGGGAAGGGGGTAATACCCACGAAGCTTCCCAGGCTACTAATATCAGCCCCCAGCTGAATACCTAGCCTTTACTAGCTACTAAAATGGAGGACCCCCCCAAAAAAAATGACGTGGGGTCCCCCCTAATTTAATAGCTAGCAAAGGCTAGGCAGACAGCTGGGGGCTGATATTAATAGCCCAGGAAGGGAGCCATGAATATTGGCCCCCTCCCAGGCTAGAAACACCAGCCGTCAGCCGCCCCAGAAATGGCGCATCCATAGGATGCGCCAATTCTGGCACTTAGCCTCGCTCTTCCACGCTGCCCTGGTGCGGTGGCAGGGGGTAATAGGGTTGGGGTTGATGTCAGCTTATAATGCCAGCTGACATCAAGCCCAGGTTAGTAATGGAGAGGCGTCTATAAGACACCCCCATTACTAACCCCATAGTCAAAGTTAAAAGAAAACACAAACACCCAGAATAAAGTCCTTTAATTGAAATAAAGACACATTCCTTTATTGTTCTAAATTAAACCATACTTACCGTCACGCCCATTCCAGCTGAAGCCAACGATCTCCTGCAATAAAAGAAAAATAATAAAGCAACCTCATCCTTACCTTTCCATGGTTCCCACGACAGCTTCAGCTCTGCTACATCGAGATAACAGGCTGGACCGCAGCAGAACGCTGCCATCCAGCCTGTCATCCCGCAGACACTGAGAAGCGCAGGCATGCTTGCTCTCTGCAGTGTCTGGCTGTGACGGCATAAAGATGAGACGAGTTCATGTCCAATGAATTCGGCGCACCTCATGCACGTCACTGACAGCGTGGGAAAATTCTCCTGCACTCAGCGCTTCAGCGTGAGAATTTTCCCACGCTGTCAGTGACGTGCATGAGGTGAGCTCATTCATGTCCAATGAACTCAGCTGACCTCATGTACGTCACTGACAGCGTGGGAGAATTTTCACGCTGAAGCGCTGAGTGCAGGAGAATTTTCCCACGCTGTCAGTGACGTGCATGAGGTGAGCCGAGTTCATTGAACATGAACTCGTCTCATCTTTATGCCGTCACAGCGAGACACTGAGGAGCGCAAGCATGCCTGCGCTTCTGAGTGTCCGCGGGATGACAGGCTGGATGGCAGCGTTCTGCAGGTCCAGCCTGTCATCTCGATGTAGCAGAGCTGAAGCTGTCGTGGGAACCATGGAAAGGTAAGGATGAGGTTGCTTAATTATTTTACTTTTATTGCAGAAGACATTGGCTTCAGCTGGAATGGGCGTGACGGTAAGTATGGTTTAATTTAGAACAATAAAGAATTGTGTGTTTATTTCAATTAAAGGACTTTATTCTGGGTGTTGTGTTTTTTTAAATACTTTACTAGAAATTCATGGTGGTCATGTCTAATATTGGCGTGACCCCATGAATTTCGGGCTTAGAGCCAGCTGATAATGCCAAGCTGGCCTTAACCCCTTTATTACCCAGTGAGCCACCGCACCAGGGCCCTGGATGAGTTGGGTACAGCGCCAGAAGATGGCGCTTCTATGAACGCGCCATTTTCTGGGGCGGCTGCGGACTGCAATTTGCAGCGGGTGGGGCCCAGAAAGCTTGGGCCTCCCTGCGCTGCGGATTCCAGCTCCCAGTTGCCTAGTTGTACCTGGCTGGGCACAAAAATAGGGCGAAGCCCCACGCATTTTTTTTAAAAATTATTTCATGAAATTCATGGAATAATTAAGAAAAAAAGGGCTTCCCTATATTGTTGTGTCCAACCAGGTACAAATAGGCAGCTGGTGGTTGGGGGCAGTCCGTCCCTGCCTGCTGTACCTGGCTGGACACAAATATAGTGCGAAGCCCCACGTCAATTTTTTTTAAATTATTTCATGAAATAATTTTTTTAAAAGAAGGCTTCCCTATATTGTTGTGTCTGGCCAGGTACAAATAGGCAGCTGGTGGTTGGGGGCAGCCCGTTCCTGCCTGCTGTACCTGACTGGACACAAATATAGGGCGAAGCCCCACGTCAATTTTTTTTAAATTATTTCAGGAAATTCATGAAATAATGAAAATAAAATTGATGTGGGGCTTCGCCCTATATTTGTGTCCAGTCAGGTACAGCAGGCAGGAACGGGCTGCTCCCAACCACCAGCTGCCTATTTGTACCTAGCCGGACACAACAATATAGGGAAGCCCTTTTTTTCTTAATTATTCCATGAATTTCATGAATTTAAAAAAAAAATACGTGGAGCTTCGCCCTATTTTTGTGTCCAGCCAGGTACAACTAGGCAGCTGGGGGCTGGAATCTGCAGCGCAGGGAGGCCCAAGCTTTCTGGGCCCCACCCGCTGCAAATTGCAGTCCGCAGCCGCCCCGGAAAATGGCGCGTTCATAGAAGCGCCATCTTCTGGCGCTGTACCCAACTCATCCAGGGCCCTGGTGCGGTGGCTCACTGGGTAATAAAGGGGTTAAGGCCAGCTTGGCATTATCAGCTGGCCCTAAGCCCGAAATTCATGGGGTCACGCCAATATTAGACATGACCACCATGAATTTCTAGTAAAGTATTTTAAAAAAACACAAACACCCAGAAAAAAGTCCTTTAATTGAAATAAACACACAATTCTTTATTGTTCTAAATTAAACCATACTTACCGCCACGCCCATTCCAGCTGAAGCCAATGATCTCCTGCTATAAAAGTAAAATAATAAACCAACATCATCCTTACCTTCCCATGGTTCCCACGACAGCTTCAGCTCTGCTACATCGAGATAACAGGCTGGACCGCAGCAGAACGCTGCCATCCAGCCTGTCATCCCGCAGACACTGAGAAGCGCAGGCTTGCTTGCGCTACTCAGTGTCTGCCTGTGACGGCATCCAGATGAGCCGAGGTCATGTCCAATGAACTCGACTCACCTCATGCACGTCACTGACAGCGTGGGAAAATTCTCACGCTGAAGCGCTGAGTGCAGGAGAATTTTCCCACTCTGTCAATGAAGTCCATTAGGTGAGCCGAGTTCATTGTCGGCTCATCTGGATGCCGTCACAGTCAGACACTGAGGAGCGCAAGCATGCCTGCGCTTCTCAGTGTCTGCGGGATGACAGGCTGGATGGCAGCGTTCTGCTGCGGTCCAGCCTGTCATCTCGATGTAGCAGAGCTGAAGCTGTCCTGGGAACCATGGAAAGGTAAGGATGAGGTTGCTTTATTATTTTTCTTTTATTGCAGGAGATCGTTGGCTTCAGCTGGAATGGGCGTGACGGTAAGTATGGTTTAATTTAGAACAATAAAGGAATGTGTCTTTATTTCAGTTAAAGGACTTTATTCTGGGTGTTTGTGTTTTCTTTTAACTTTGACTATGGGGTTAGTAATGGGGGTGTCTTATAGACGCCTCTCCATTACTAACCTGGGCTTGATGTCAGCTGGCATTATAAGCTGACATCAACCCCAACCCTATTACCCCCTGCCACCGCACCAGGGCAGCGTGGAAGAGCGAGGCTAAGTGCCAGAATTGGCGCATCCTATGGATGCGCCATTTCTGGGGCGGCTGACGGCTGGTGTTTCTAGCCTGGGAGGGGGCCAATATTCATGGCTCCCTTCCTGGGCTATTAATATCAGCCCCCAGCTGTCTGCCTAGCCTTTGCTAGCTATTAAATTAGGGGGGACCCCACGTCATTTTTTTTGGGGGGGTCCTCCATTTTAATAGCTAGTAAAGGCTAGGTATTCAGCTGGGGGCTGATATTAGTAGCCTGGGAAGCTCCGTGGGTATTACCCCCTTCCCAGGCTTCAAACATCTGCCCCAGCTGTCTGCTTAACCTCCGCTAGAGACTAAAATTACGGGGAACCCCACGCCAATTTTTTTTAATAATAAATCCTTTATTTTAATACTAAATGACAAGTACAGTAGCCAACACTGTCACTGTACTTATTATATATGTGACTGACATGTTTCTATCTATCTAATCTATGTGTGAAGCTCTATTCTTTCTGTTATAAATTGTCGGGTACAGATGCTAAATTGCCGGCCGGCTTTTTTAAAGAGACGGTGCATGAAAACACTATTATATTTTTTAATAAATCCTTTACACTAAATGACAAGTACAGTAACCAACACTGTCACTGTGCTTCTTATATGTGTGACTGACATGTTTCTATCTATGTAATCTATGTGTGAAGCTCTATTCTTTCTGTTCTAAATTGTCGGGTACAGATGCTGAAATGCCGGACGGCTTTTTTAAAGAGACAGTGCATGAAAACACTATTATATTTTTTAATAAATCCTTTGCACTAAATGACAAGTACAGTAAGCAACACTGTCACTGTACTTCATATATATGTGACTGACATGTTTCTATCTATCTAATCTATGTGTGAGGCTCTATTCCTTCTTGCCTAAATTGTCGGGTACCGGTGTATGCCGCTGCTGAATTGCCGGCCGGCTTTTTTAAAGAAAGCGTCTTCTGAGCAGTTTGTCAGCTTTTGGACACCTTTGAAGGTGTTTTCTATGTGTTTCTATGTGTTTTTGTTTGCCTGCCATTGGTTTTAATGGTGTTCGACGGTGTTCTAAGGTGTTCGACGAACAGTTCGACGAACAGTTCCTCGAACATCCCGGTGTTCGACGAACCGAACCGAACTCGAACACTACGGGGGTGGCTCAACACTACTGCTTATGACGCGCCCCCTGGGCCATGTTGTTAGGGATACCCGGAGCCGGATCAGATGGGGGTTGTAGTCTCCGAGTGGCTGTGACCCGGTCCGTGCCCAGGGTGTCAAACTCAGTGTGCGGCAGTCCTTATAGATGTTATTAGTGTCGACTACGCCACCCGTTGATTTGCGGTCAAAAGGCCGCCGCTGCAAGATGGTCCGCTGAGGCTGGTGGTGTGTGTGCAGCTGCGGTAGTATAACCCCCAACGGGAGGGGTATAGCCTCAGGGGGTCAGCCGTGGAGGATGGTGGTTGTGAAGGTGCAGCAAGGAGACTCAGAGGCATAAAATGCAGTTCCAGGGTTTTACTTACTGGTGTTGCTCGGGTCACTGTGTACAGCAGTGACCACCCAAGCCGTGCTGCGTCCACCAGGTCCTGGACTCGGTCAACTCCCAGGCAACTCCGGAGTGTGGTCCTGAGCTCCCTTTCTGACTTGTCCTCCTCTCCGGCCTTCCCCACCAGGGATCCACCTAAGTCCGGCTCCCTCGGGCCTCTTGTTGGTAAACCCTTGTCTCTGGGTTCCCTGACCCTATTCTTGGTTTGCCTTCCGGGTGGATTTAGTGGGTGGTCGTGGCAGATCCTGCCCACGACCTCCGGTCTCTGGCTGAGGATTAGTGCTGTAGCCTCCACCAGCTTGGGATCCGGTACCCTGTTGCCGACCCTTCACCCTATTAGCTCTCTTATGGGCTCTTGGGGTCCCCTCTTCCTGCGCCTCTGGGTCCCTCTTCCTTCTCCTCTGCTCTGCTTCTCAGGCTCTCAGACAGACTGTCTGACTGGCTGACTGACAACTGACTGACTGACCCTGATCTAAGATGGTGCCCACCTTATATACTCCCTCTATGTGTGAGCTCAGGTGACCAGCACCCAATGAGCTCCTAGCTTTACCCAGACTGCTCCCCCTATCTGCCCCTACACTACTGGGATGTTCCACCCCCCTCCCACTCCAGCCAGGAACAGACACTGTCGTACCTGCACATTTCTCTAGTGGGAGT
Source organism: Phyllobates terribilis (assembly GCF_046119375.1). Taxonomy (NCBI): domain Eukaryota; kingdom Metazoa; phylum Chordata; class Amphibia; order Anura; family Dendrobatidae; genus Phyllobates; species Phyllobates terribilis. The sequence continues at coordinate 207,619,298 of NW_027362769.1, read as the reverse complement.
ACCATCGGTCTGTTCCCCGGAAATGGGATGTGTGTAGTGCATGCAGCTAACTGAGCTCAGTTCCACACTCCATCCTTACCCGGGAGTGGAATATCACACCTCTGGGTTGAGGTGCAATACCCCTGTAGCAGCCGAATCCTCAGGGTGCTACATTCCCCCCTGGTAAATCACAGCACGTCCTCGGGCTGTAAAAGAATAAACATCCAAAAACATACAAATTTTTTTTTTCATAAACATCAACATATAAAACATCATATATATTATCATCAGTAATAAACTTTTCATATAAAACTTTTCATAAATAACATTCTTGCTTCTGGTTCCTCCGGTCACGGTGCAACTTGTGACCGGGTAAAGTGCGACAGTCTCTCTTGGAATAAAACAGTTCCCTATAAAACCGGTAGGGGGTGCTTTAGGAAGCGCAACTATATACAAGGGAAATATGGCCGCTCTCAGTCCTCGGCCAGGTATTAGGGAGGAATGACCGCTCTCAGTCCTCGGTCAGTGGGAATAGGGACACACGGGTTTCAGTTCAATCTGCTGGTCCCAACGGGGACTATATTTTAACTAGAACAGTTCTTATACCCTAACGGGTAACTATGTACAGTCTCTCTCTACCGTACTTCAACGACGGCGTCCTCCTGCTCCTTCTTTAGATTCTTCAGACCCGTCCGGGTCCTCTTGCTCCTCCTCACACCGCAGCTCCTCCTCCGTCAGGCGATGCACATGGAGGGCGTAGGGTCCTTTGGCACACTTGTGCCGGGTGAAGGTGACCTCGTCCCCTACATACAGGTCACGACCTCTGTGTCCCTCTGGCAGATGGCTTTCTACGTCTCTGCGGGTTACAAAGACGTCGCCGGGGGTCTGATGGTCTCTGATAAAGCCCCATCCGTGCTGCATATTGAATTTTATCACAGTCCCGGTGGAAGGGGGACCATGAGCTGCACGGGGATTCCTCCTGGTCCGGCTCTTCTGCTCCGCGCTCCTTATCTGTGCTTGCTGTTCCCGGACCCGCCTCTCTCTCCGCTCCCTCTCGAAGACCTCGAGCTGCTGCCGGCAGCACTCTGCACGCTCCGCTGCGGCCGCCCGAGTCTCCTGAGTGAACCCCATGAGGTCTTCTCCAGTGGGGTCCCACTCGAACTGTGCCTCCTCCAGCGGGGGCGAGGTCCTCCTTGCGGGCTTCGGAACCGGAATCAGGGGTTCATCTAGGGGTCTCTCTTTCCGGAGTCGGGGATGGTGAAACTCTGGTGGCCATATGAAGGGCTGCCCATCCGGGCACGTATGCTGGGCGAATAGATCTTCACCCAGGTGCGGCACTCTAGATGTTGAGGGCGCGTTGATGGTAGCGGCGCCCGGGTTAACCAGGCCTTGCGACCAGGCTTGGGGCACCCTAAAGGCAAAGGGCACCGTAAGAACGGCGGCGCCCGTGGATACTCGGCCCTGCGACCAGGCTGGTGGCTCCGCGGAGGTAGGGGGCGCTGTTGAAATGGCGGCGCCCGGGGGTACTAGGCCTTGCGACCAGGCCGATGGTATTTCCTGCTTTGCCGCGCTCAGGGTCGAGGCGCGTGACGTCACAGGGGTCGCGGCCGCGGTTTCCGGTTGAGGCCTAGTCGGCGGCGGTGACGATGCAGCGACGGGCACGGCAGGGGGAACTTCGGGCTCTGCGACGGGGAGCTGGGGCAGGCACGCGGTTTCCCGGCTCGGGGTAGAGACGTCCCCTTTACCTGCCTCCGTCCGTTCAGCTCCCTTCTTGGCGCCGTCTCCGGCCTTCAGTCCTCCTGCACCATCCTCAGAGGCGGTCTGTCTCCTCGTCTCGGGTGGCGTGCTCCGCTGACGGGTGCCGGTCTGCTGGGCCATCTCTCGGCTCCACTCCGCCAACGTCTCTCGCTGCACCCGGGCCATCCTCCGTGCGAGGCCCTCCAACGCGGTCTGTGCACACTCCCGGTCTCGGGGGAGCTGTGTTAGGATCTCCAGCAGGCCTTCTGGAGTGGCGACCTGCAACAGGCTCCTAACCACTGGGTCGGTGCTGCCTGACTCTCCCTCCATCTCCGGGTAGGCTTTCTCTGGACTCCTCTCCAGACTTCTTGTCTCCGGGTGCGCTCTCTCCAGACTGCTCCAGGCGACACCCATCTTCGTTCTCTTGTTCTGTCTCCGCCCACATTGAGGGTGGTCCCGGGGCAACTTTGTGATTGTCAGTTCCAGGGGCAGTTCTCTCACGCTGATGGACACTTCCAGCATCACAGTCTCTGTTGGTGGGCGCGGTTTCCGCTTTTGGCGCCATTCTTCGACCTGGCCCACGATGGGAGGTGGCCTCTTGCCACCCTCTGGCACGCCCATAATGGCGTCCGCTCTTCCAAGGCGGGAAATCTTCGGAAATGGCGGGAATCGTCTCCCAGTGGCGGGAAACTCCATGGATGGCGGGAAAAAGCTGCAAATGGCGGACAACCGGCGGGAAACGACCTGTGATGGGGTCCGTTGGCGGGGACCCTCCGGAACCGGCGGGAGACTTCTTTTTGAGGTAACGGTGAACTTTTCTTCAGGCACGCAGTACCCGGTTGTTGCGGGCACGTAATCCTGCCGACTACGCCAAAGTTGACGCGCCCCCTGGGCCATGTTGTTAGGGATACCCGGAGCCGGATCAGATGGGGGTTGTAGTCTCCGAGTGGCTGTGACCCGGTCCGTGCCCAGGGTGTCAAACTCAGTGTGCGGCAGTCCTTATAGATGTTATTAGTGTCGACTACGCCACCCGTTGATTTGCGGTCAAAAGGCCGCCGCTGCAAGATGGTCCGCTGAGGCTGGTGGTGTGTGTGCAGCTGCGGTAGTATAACCCCCAACGGGAGGGGTATAGCCTCAGGGGGTCAGCCGTGGAGGATGGTGGTTGTGAAGGTGCAGCAAGGAGACTCAGAGGCATAAAATGCAGTTCCAGGGTTTTACTTACTGGTGTTGCTCGGGTCACTGTGTACAGCAGTGACCACCCAAGCCGTGCTGCGTCCACCAGGTCCTGGACTCGGTCAACTCCCAGGCAACTCCGGAGTGTGGTCCTGAGCTCCCTTTCTGACTTGTCCTCCTCTCCGGCCTTCCCCACCAGAGATCCACCTAAGTCCGGCTCCCTCGGGCCTCTTGTTGGTAAACCCTTGTCTCTGGGTTCCCTGACCCTATTCTTGGTTTGCCTTCCGGGTGGATTTAGTGGGTGGTCGTGGCAGATCCTGCCCACGACCTCCGGTCTCTGGCTGAGGATTAGTGCTGTAGCCTCCACCAGCTTGGGATCCGGTACCCTGTTGCCGACCCTTCACCCTATTAGCTCTCTTATGGGCTCTTGGGGTCCCCTCTTCCTGCGCCTCTGGGTCCCTCTTCCTTCTCCTCTGCTCTGCTTCTCAGGCTCTCAGACAGACTGTCTGACTGGCTGACTGACAACTGACTGACTGACCCTGATGTAAGATGGTGCCCACCTTATATACTCCCTCTATGTGTGAGCTCAGGTGACCAGCACCCAATGAGCTCCTAGCTTTACCCAGACTGCTCCCCCTATCTGCCCCTACACTACTGGGATGTTCCACCCCCCTCCCACTCCAGCCAGGAACAGACACTGTCGTACCTGCACATTTCTCTAGTGGGAGTACCATCGGTCTGTTCCCCGGAAATGGGATGTGTGTAGTGCATGCAGCTAACTGAGCTCAGTTCCACACTCCATCCTTACCCGGGAGTGGAATATCACACCTCTGGGTTGAGGTGCAATACCCCTGTAGCAGCCGAATCCTCAGGGTGCTACACTTACATCTGCTTAGATGAATAGTAATAAGCAGAGTGGTGGTGACTGATGACACTTTGTTTCAGGTAGGGGGCACAAGCTGTTGCAGTGAACACAGAGTCCCCCTCCTGATGATGCTTCCTGTGAGTATCCCAGCATACATTGTGATACTCAAATGAATTGTCATTAAACAGGAAGTATGGAAAAAAATACAAAAGCTGTTAAATAACGTAGTTAGGGAATAGTAGGACATTTTTAAAGCAAGTACATAAGAAAATAGCTTAGATTATGGGAATAAATAGATAGGGAGTTAGGAGAAAAATGGTTTGCCTTCGGGCCAACCCTTTAAGGGCTTGTGCAGATGACCGTATTTTCTGTCCGAGTGGGATTCGACAAAACAACAAATCTCACTCGGACCAATGTTATTCTATCGGGAAGTGCACATGTCCGATTTTTTACTCGGACAGAGTGTGTCCGAGCCAAAATTTCAGCATGCATGATTTGCATCCAATATTCAGATAGCACTTAGCAAGTCAAAGAGGCAGTGGAAAAAATCACATCCGAGTGCAGTCCGATTTTCATGGACTGATAGAATGGAGAAGATGGAGATTTGTTTTTTCAATTGTTCTCATCCGAAAAAATTGGATCTTGCTGTGATCACACTCTGATCAGAGTTTGATCAGAGTGTGATTTGCATAATAAACCCGATTCTCTCAAATGGGCAAATATTTGCTTGTGTGACCCTAGCCTTACCAACACCTTTGGAAGTGCATTGAGGTGAAGGGTGCATTGCTGGAAAAGGGAAAAAAAAAAAAAAAAAACTCTTTAAATCTCGTAGTTTGCAAGTGTGAACGAGCTGCGTGTGTCCAGAGCGTAAGTGCGAACAAAAGTAAGTGTGTGACTTGTTTTTCAGTGAAGAGGTATTGGGAATCCTGCAGAAAATACCTGTGTGAATTGCGATGAGTGCTGCATTGTGACCTGCTGAGTGCTTTTCTACCTGTTTAGATTTATTGGGCTTTTTAAAACCTATTTTCTCACTACAGTTTTAGTTTCTTAGTTTACTACCTGTGTATTTAAGGGTTAACTACATTGCACTAAAATCCTGAGGTGTAGCTTTACTCACAAGGGGTTAATTAAGGGGAAGGGGTCATAATTAAGGGTTTATAAGGGGCAGCTGGTTGGGCATCCAGTCCTTTGGAAGTGCATTGAGGTGAAGGGTGCATTGCTGGAAAAGGGAAAAAAAAAACTCTTTAAATCTCTTAGTTTGCGAGTGTGAACGAGCTGCATGTGTCCGGAGCGTAAGTGCGAACGAAAGTAAGTGTGTGACTTGTTTTTCAGTGACTTTGTATTCAGGGAGTTTGGAAGGGAGGACTTTGGACTGAATTGCTGACTGTGTTTAATTAATTTCTTTACTTTACTTTTTACTTAACATTCTGTATATTGCAATCCCCATTAGGAAATGAGCTCCATTATTGACAATGCTATCCAGTGTACATCTTGCCACATGTATGTATTCCTTGAACAGCCGGTCGAGGTTGCTTACTGCTGCGCGAGATGTGTGCATGTTGTGCATTTGGAAGCCCAGATACTGGATCTAAATGAGCAGCTGGCAACACTGAGATCCATTGACAACATGGAAAGGAGTCTGCTGCTCACTGAGCAGCAGCTCACTGAGGTAGATGTGGGGGAGGGTGGTAGTCGGGAGCTTTAGGACAGTGAGGCCGTTAGTTGGGTAACAGTTAGAAGGGGTGGTAGAGGGAAGAGTGCCAGGGAGACTAGTCCTGATCTGGGACACCCCAATAAGTTTGCAAAGTTGGCAGATGAGGGGAGTGATGGTACAGGGGTAGCACTACTGCAGCAAGACAAGTCCCCTGAACGCCGGAGGAGTGTCAGCTCCAGTAAAGAGGGAAATAGGAGAGTAGGGCAGGCCAGGCAGGTACTGGTAGTGGGGGGACTCAATTATTAGAGGAACAGATAGGGCAATCTGTCACAAAGACAGGCATCGTCGAACAGTGTGCTGCCTACCTGGCGCTTGAGTCCGGGTTGACAGATTACTGGGAGGGGCTGGTGAGGACCCAGCAACCATGGTGCACATTGGCACAAATGACAAAGTTAGAGGTAGGTGGACGGTCCTTACAGATGATTTCAGGGAATTAGGCTGCAAGCTGAAAGCAAGGACCTCCAAGGTGGTATTCTCTGAAATACTACCGGTACCATGTGCCACGCCAGAGAGGCAGCGGGAGATTAGGGAGATAAATAAGTGGCTCAAGAACTGGTGTAGGAAGGAGGGATTTGGGTTCCTGGAGAACTGGGCCGACTTCTCAGTTGGCTAGAGACTCTAAGCTAGGGACCGGCTGCACCTTAATGGGGAGGGTGCAGCTGTGCTGGGGGAGAAAATGGCTAGAAGGTTGGAGGAGTGTTTAAACTAGGGATTGGGGGGGGGTAGGTATTCATTTTATAGGTGGGGAAGATAGTGCAGATAGTGACCTGGGCAGAAATAAAGAAATTGGGGGTGGGGTTAGAACAGTCAATAAAGTAAGAAGGAATAGAGGTACAGAGAGATACATAAAATGCATGTACGCTAATGCCAGAAGCCTCACCAACAAAATGGAGGAATTAGAATTAATTTTGTTGGAAAATAATTATGACATGGCAGGGATATCTGAGACGTGGCTGGGCGAGAGCCATGACTGGGCAGTTAATTTACAGGGCTATAGTCTGTTCAGAAATGACCGTACAAACAAGCGAGGGGGGGGTGTGTGTTTATATGTAAAATCATCCTTAAAACCTATCTTGCGGGAGCATATATGTGAATCTAATGAAAATGTAGAGTCCCTGTGGGTGGAGATAAGGGGAGGGGGAAAAAATAATAAATTACTGATAGGAGTTTGTTATAAGTCTCCAAAAATAATGGAAGTAGCGGAGAATATCCTCGTAAAGCAAATAGATGAAGCAGCGACTCAAGGAGAAGTCATTATTATGGGAGACTTCAACTACCCTGAAATACATTGGGGGACAGAAACATGTAGTTCAAGCAAAGGAAATAGGTTTTTGACTACTATGAGAGACAATTACCTTTCACAACTGGTTCAGGACCCAACAAGAAGGGGGGCACTGCTAGACCTAATATTAACCAATAGGCCAGACCGCATATCAAATATACGAGTTGGGGGTCACTTGGGTAATAGTGATCACAAAATAATACGTTTTCATGTAACCTTTAATAAGATGTATAGTAGAGGGGTTACAAGGACACTAAACTTCAGGAAGGCAAATTTCCAATGGTTAAGAAATGATCTTAGTGCAATAAACTGGGACGATATCCTGAGACATAAAACTACACAAAGCAAATGGGAGACATTTATTAACATCCTGAATAGGACCTGTGCACAATATATGCCCTATGGGAATAAACATGCTAGAAATACGAGGAAACCACTATGGCTAAATAGAGCTGTAAGGGGCGCAATAAGTGACAAAAAGAAAGCATTTAGAGAACTAAAGCAAGTAGGTAGTGATGAGGCATTAAATAAATATAGAAAATTAAATAAATTATGTAAAAACCAAATCAAGGCAGCAAAGATTGAGGCAGAGAGAATCATTGCCAGAGAAAGTAAAAATAACCCCAAAATATTCTTTAACTACATAAGTAGTAAAAAACTAAAAAATGAAAGTGTTGGCCCCCTTAAAAATAGTCTGGGTGAAATGGTGGATGAGGATGAGGAAAAAGCCAATATGCTAAATGATTTTTTTTCAACCGTATTTACACAAGAAAATTGCATGACAGAAAACATGATTAGTGATAACAAAAATTCTCCAGTAAATGTCACTTGCTTAACCCAGCAGGAAGTACGGCGGCGTCTAAAAATCACTAAAGTTGACAAATCCCCGGGCCCGGATGGGATACACCCGCGAGTACTGCAGGAATTAAGTAACGTCATAGATAGACCATTATTTTTAATCTTTAAAGATTCCATAATAACAGAGTCTGTACCACAGGACTTGCGTATAGCAAATGTGGTGCCAATATTCAAAAAGGGGACAAAAACTGAACTTGGAAATTATAGGCCGGTAAGCTTAACCTCTACTGTGGGTAAAATCCTGGAGGGTTTCCTAAGAGATGCTATACTAGAGTATTTGAAGAAGAATAACCTCATGACCCAATATCAACATGGGTTTACGAGGGACCTTTCCTGTCAAACTAATCTGATCAGTTTTTATGAGGAGGCAAGTTCTGGACTGGACCAAGGAAATGCAGTGGATGTTGTGTATATGGACTTTTCAAAAGCTTTTGATACGGTTCCACACAAAAGGTTGATACATAAAATGAGAACAATAGGGATAGGGGAAAATATATGTATGTGGGTTAAGAATTGGCTCAGTGATAGGAAACAAAGGGTGGTTATTCATGGAAAACACTCAGACTGGGTCTCAGTTAACAGTGGGGTACCACAGGGGTCATTATTGGGCCCCCTTCTTTTTAACATATTTATTAATGACCTTGTAGGGGGCATACAGAGTAATATTTCAATATTTGCAGATGACACTAAACTCTGCAGGGTAATCAATACAGAGGAGGACAATTTTATATTACAGGAGGATCTATGTAAACTAGAAGCTTGGGCTGATAAATGGCAAATGAGCTTTAATGGGGATAAATGTAAGGTAATGCACTTGGGCAAAGGAAATAAAATGTATAATTATATGCTTAATTGTAAAACACTGGGCAAAACTGTAACTGAAAAAGACCTGGGTGTATTGGTGGACGACAAGCTCACGTTTAGTGGCCAGTGTCAGGCTGCTGCTGCAAAGGCAAATAAAATAATGGGATGCATTAAAAGAGGCATAGATTCTCATGAGGAGAACATAATTTTACCTCTATACAAGTCATTAGTGCGACCACACTTAGAATACTGTGTACAGTTCTGGTCTCCGGTGTATAAGAAAGACATAGTTGAACTAGAGTGGGTGCAGAGAAGAGCGACCAAGGTTATTAGAGGACTGGGGGGTCTGCAATACCAAGACAGGTTATTACACTTGGGGTTATTTACTGTGGAAAAAAGAAGGCTTAGGGGTGATCTTATTACTATGTACAAGTATATGAGGGGACAGTACAAAGACCTTTCTACTGATCTTTTTACTCTGAGGCCTGAGACGGGGACAAGGGGGCATCTTCTACGCCTGGAGGAAAGAAGGTTTAAACATAATCACAGACGGGGATTCTTTACTGTAAGAGCAGTGAGACTATGGAACTCTCTGCCGCATTATGTTGTAATGAGTGATTCACTGTTAAAATTTAAGAAGGGCATGGATGCCTTTCTTGAAAAGTATAATATTACAGGTTATAAATACTAGATCCCTTGATAGGGAGTTGATCCAGGGAACTAGTCTGATTGTCGTATGGAGTCGGGAAGGAATTTTTTTCCCCAATGTGGAGCTTAGTGTTTGCCACATGGTTTTTTTTTGCCTTCCTCTGGATCAACAAGTTAGGCTATGAGTTGAACTAGACGGACTTAGTCTTCCTTCGACCTTAAAAACTATGTAACACTTATGAGCTTGTATGGCATTATCTCTCCTGGTTTTGTCAACTGCTACAGTCCAGCTCTATGAATAATCCTCCCATTAACAGAGAATTTTTTTCTTGGATATTATACAATCAGTTATTATTATTTTTCATTTCTAATTGCATCAGCTTGTTTTACTTTGCAATATTAAAGAGGTCCTGAGCTACTAGTCCTTTTTGTCCCCCAATGGTTTGGTCACCGGTAGTGTTGAGCGATACCTTCCGATATCAGGAAATATCGCATCGGATTGGATCGGGCCGATACCCAAAAAGTATCGGATATCGCCGATTCCGATACCGGAAACCAATGCAAGTCAATGGGACACAAATATCGGAATGAAAATAAACCCTTTCTTTCCTTGTAGGTTAATTCTACATGAAGGAAAACAACTAAGAATAATGTAGAATGACATGAAAAGCCGGCAATTCATCAGCGGCATACACCGGTACCCGACAATTTACAACAGAAAGAATAGAGCTTCACACATAGATTAGATAGATAGCAACATGTCAGTCACATATATATGAAGTACAGTGACAGTGTTGCTTACTGTACTTGTCATTTAGTGTAAAGGATTTATTAAAAAAAATATTAGTGTTTTCGTGCACCGTCTCTTTAAAAAAGCCGGCCGGCAATTCAGCAGCGGTACCCGACAATTTAGAATAGAAAGAATAGAGAATCACACATAGATTAGATAGATAGAAACATGTCAGTCACATATATATGAAGTACAGTGACAGTGTTGCTTACTGTACTTGTCATTTAGTGTAAAGGATTTATTTAAAAAAATAATAGTGTTTTCATGCACCGTCTCTTTAAGAAAGCCGGCCGGCAATTCAGCATCTGTACCCGACAATTTAGAATAGAAAGAATAGAGAATCACATATAGATTAGATAGATAGAAACATGTCAGTCACATATATATGAAGTACAGTGACAGTGTTGATTACTGTACTTGTCATTTAGTGTTAAAATAAAGGATTTATTTTAAAAAAAATTGGCGTGGGGTTCCCCTTAATTTTAGGCTCTAGCGGAGGTTAAGCAGACAGCTGGGGCAAATGTTTGAAGCCTGGGAAGGGGGTAATACCCACGGAGCTTCCCAGGCTACTAATATCAGCCCCCAGCTGAATACCTAGCCTTTACTAGCTATTAAAATGGGGGAACCCCCCCAAAAAAAATAACGTGGGGTCCCCCCTAATTTAATAGCTAGCACAGGCTAGGCAGACAGCTGGGGGCTGATATTAATAGCCCAGGAAGGGTGCCATGAATATTGGCCCCCTCCCAGGCTTGAAACACCAGCCGTCAGCCGCCCCAGAAATGGCGCATCCATAGGATGCGCCAATTCTGGCACTTAGCCTCGCTCTTCCACGCTGCCCTGGTGCGGTGGCAGGGGGTAATAGGGTTGGGGTTGATGTCAGCTTATAATGCCAGCTGACATCAAGCCCAGGTTAGTAATGGAGAGGCGTCTATAAGACACCCCCATTACTAACCCCATAGTCAAAGTTAAAAGAAAACACAAACACCCAGAATAAAGTCCTTTAATTGAAATAAAGACACAATTCTTTATTGTTCTAAATTAAACCATACTTACCATCACGCCCATTCCAGCTGAAGCCAACGATCTCCTGCAATAAAAGTAAAATAATAAAGCAACCTCATCCTTACCTTTCCATGGTTCCCACGACAGCTTCAGCTCTGCTACATCGAGATGACAGGCTGGACCGCAGCAGAACGCTGCCATCCAGCCTGTCATCCCGCAGACACTGAGAAGCGCAGGCATGCTTGCGCTCCTCAGTGTCTCTCTGTGACGTCATCCAGATGAGCCGAGTTCATGTCCAATGAACTCAGCTCACCTCATGCACGTCACTCACAGCGTGGGAAAATTCTCCTGCACTCAGCGCTTCAGCGTGAGAATTCTCCCACGCTGTCAGTGACATACATGAGGTGAGGTCATGTCCAATGAACTCAGCTCACCTCATGCACGTCACTGACAGCGTGGGAAAATTCTCACGCTGAAGTGCTGAGTGCAGGAGAATTTTCCCACGCTGTCAGTGACGTACATGAGGTGAGCTGAGTTCATTGGACATGACCTCGGCTCATCTGGATGCCGTCACAGCCAGACACTGAGGAGTGGAAGTATGCCTGCGCTTCTCAGTGTCTGCGGGATGACAGGATGGATGGCAGCGTTCTGCTGCGGTCCAGCCTGTCATCTCGATGTAGCAGAGCTGAAGCTGTCGTGGGAGCCATGGAAAGGTAAGGATGATGTTGCTTTATTATTTTACTTTTATTGCAGGAGATCGTTGGCTTCAGCTGGAATGGGCGTGATGGTAAGTATGGTTTAATTTAGAACAATAAAGAATTGTGTGTTTATTTCAATTAAAGGACTTTTTTCTGGGTGTTGTGTTTTTTTAAATACTTTACTAGAAATTCATGGTGGTCATGTCTAATATTGGCGTGACTCCATGAATTTCGGGCTTAGGGCCAGCTGATAATGCCAAGCTGGCCTTAACCCCTTTATTACCCAGTGAGCCACCGCACCAGGGCCCTGGATGAGTTGGGTACAGCGCCAGAAGATGGCGCTTCTATGAACGCGCCATTTTCTAGGGCGGCTGCGGACTGCAATTTGCAGCGGGGGTGGCCCAGAAAGCTTGGGTCTCCCTGCGCTGCGGATTCCAGCCCCCAGCTGCCTAGTTGTATCTGGCTGGGCACAAAATTAGGGCGAAGCCCCACGCATTTTTTTTTTTTATTATTTCATGAAAATCATGGAATAATTAAGAAAAAAAGGGCTTCCCTATATTGTTGTGTCCAACCAGGTACAAATAGGCAGCTGGTGGTTGGGGGCAGCCCATTCCTGCCTGCTGTACCTGGCTGGACACAAATATAGTGCGAAGCCCCACGTCAATTTTTTTTTAATTTGCCTGCTGTACCTGGCTGGACACAAATATAGTGCGAAGCCCCACGTCAATTTTTTTTTAATTATTTCATGAAATAATTTTTTTAAAAAAGGGCTTCCCTATATTGTTGTGTCCGGCCAGGTACAAATAGGCAGCTGGTGGTTGGGGGCAGCCTGTTCCTGCCTGCTGTACCTGGCTGGACAAAAATATAGGGCGAAGCCCCACGTCAATTTTTTTTAAAATAAATCCTTTATTTTAACACTAAATGACATTTGAGGAGTTAATAAAGATGCAGTCCCTAAATTATTATTTATTTTTTAATTAATTTTTCCCAAAACTTTTGACGTGGGCTTCGCCATATTTTTGTATGCCAGCCAGGTACAGCATCCAGCTTCTATGAACGCGCCATTTTCCGGGGTGGCTGCGGACTGCAATTTTCAGCGGGGGGGGGGGGGCAGAAAGCTTGGGCCTCCCTACGCTGCAGATTCCATCCCCCAGCTGCCTAGTTGTACCTGGCTGGACACAAAAATAGGGAGAAGCTTCACGTATTTTTTTTTTTTAATTATTTCATGAAATTCATGAAATAATTAAGAAAAAAAGGGCTTCCCTATATTGTTGTGTCCAACCAGGTACAAATAGGCAGCTGGTGGTTGGGGGCAGCCCGTTCCTGCCTGCTGTACCTGGCTGGACACAAATATAGTGCGAAGCCCCACGTCAATTTTTTTTAAATCATTTCAGGAAATTCATGAAATAATTAAAAAAAATTGATGTGGGGCTTCGCCCTATATTTGTGTCCAGTCAGGTACAGCAGGCAGGAACGGGCTGCCCCCAACCACCAGCTGCTTATTTGTACCTAGCCGGACACAACAATATAGGGAAGCCCTTTTTTTCTTAATTATTCCATGAATTTCATGAATTTAAAAAAAAAAAACGTGGAGCTTCGCCCTATTTTTGTGTCCAGCCAGGTACAACTAGGCAGCTGGGGGCTGGAATCCGCAGCGCAGGGAGGCCCAAGCTTTCTGGGCCCCACCCGCTGCAAATTGCAGTCCGCAGCCGCCCCGGAAAATTGCGCGATCATAGAAGCGCCATCTTCTGGCGCTGTACCCAACTCATCCAGGGCCCTGGTGCGGTGGCTCACTGGGTAATAAAGGGGTTAAGGCCAGCTTGGCATTATCAGCTGGCCCTAAGCCCGAAATTCATGGGGTCACGCCAATATTAGACATGACCACCATGAATTTCTAGTAAAGTATTTAAAAAAAACACAAACACCCAGAAAAAAGTCCTTTAATTGAAATAAACACACAATTCTTTATTGTTCTAAATTAAACCATACTTACCATCACGCCCATTCCAGCTGAAGCCAACGATCTCCTGCAATAAAAGAAAAATAATAAAGCAACCTCATCCTTACCTTTCCATGGCTCCCACGACGGCTCCAGCTCTGCTACATCGAGATGACAGGCTGGACCGCAGCAGAACGCTGCCATCCAGCCTGTCATCCCGCAGACACTGAGAAGCGCAGGCATACTTCCACTCCTCAGTGTCTGGCTGTGACGGCATCCAGATGAGCCGACAATGAACTCGGCTCACCTCATGTACGTCACTGACAGCGTGGGAGAATTCTCCTGCACTCAGCGCTTCAGCGTGAGAATTTTCCCACGCTGTCAGTGACGTGCATGAGGTGAGGTCATGTCCAATGAACTCGGCGCACCTCATGCACGTCACTGACAGCGTGGGAAAATTCTCACGCTGAAGCGCTGAGTGCAGGAGAATTTTCCCACGCTGTCAGTGACGTGCATGAGGTGAGCTGAGTTCATTGGACATGACCTCGGCTCATCTGGATGCCGTCACAGCGAGACACTGAGGAGCGCAAGCATGCCTGCGTTTCTCAGTGTCTGCGGGATGACAGGCTGGATGGCAGCGTTCTGCTGCGGTCCAGCCTGTCATCTCGATGTAGCAGAGCTGAAGCTGTCCTGGGAACCATGGAAAGGTAAGGATGAGGTTGCTTTATTATTTTACTTTTATTGCAGGAGATCGTTGGCTTCAGCTGGAATGGGCGTGACTGTAAGTATGGTTTAATTTAGAACAATAAAGAATTGTGTCTTTATTTCAATTAAAGGACTTTTTTCTGGGTGTTTGTGTTTTTTTTAAATACTTTACTAGAAATTCATGGTGGTCATGTCTAATATTGGCGTGACCCCATGAATTTCGGGCTTAGGGCCAGCTGATAATGCCAAGCTGGCCTTAACCCCTTTATTACCCAGTGAGCCACCGCACCAGGGCCCTGGATGAGTTGGGTACAGCGCCAGAAGATGGCGCTTCTATGAACGCGCCATTTTCCGGGGCGGCTGCGGACTGCAATTTGCAGCGGGTGGGGCCCAGAAAGCTTGGGCCTCCCTGCGCTGCGGATTCCAGCCCCCAGCTGCCTTGTTGTACCTGGCTGGACACAAAAATAGGGCGAAGCCCCACGTATTTTTTTTTTTAATTATTTCATGAAATTCAAGGAATAATTAAGAAAAAAAGGGCTTCCCTATATTGTTGTGTCCGGCTAGGTACAAATAGGCAGCTGGTGGTTGGGGACAGCCCGTTCCTGCCTGCTGTACCTGACTGGACACAAATATAGGGCGAAGCCCCACATAATTTTTTTTTAATTATTTCATGAATTTCCTGAAATAATTAAAAAAAAATTGACGTGGGGCTTTGCACTATATTTGGGTCCAGCCAGGTACAGCAGGCAGGAACGGGCTGCCCCCAACCACCAGCTGCCTATTTGTACCTGGTTGGACACAACAATATAGGGAAGCCCTTTTTTTCTTAATTATTCCATGAATTTCATGAAATAATTAAAAAAAAAAAACGTGGAGCTTCTCCCTATTTTTGTGTCCAGCCAGGTACAACTAGGCAGCTGGGGGATGGAATCTGCAGCGCAGGGAGGCCCAAGCTTTCTGCCCCCCGCTGAAAATTGCAGTCCGCAGCCGCCCCGGAAAATGGCGCGTTCATAGAAGCTGGATGCTGTACCTGGCTGGCATACAAAAATATGGCGAAGCCCACGTCAAAAGTTTTGGGAAAAATTAATTAAAAAATAAATAATAATTTAGGGACTGCATCTTTATTAACTCCTCAAATGTCATTTAGTGTTAAAATAATGGATTTATTTTAAAAAAAAATGGCGTGGGATCCCCCATAATTTTAGTCTCTAGCGGAGGTTAAGCAGACGGCTGGGGCAGATGTTTGAAGCCTGGGAAGGGGGTAAAACCCACGGAGCTTCCCAGGCTACTAATATCAGCCCCCAGCTGAATACCTAGCCTTTACTAGCTATTAAAATGGGGGACCCCCCCAAAAAAATGACGTGGGGTCCCCCCTATTTTAATAGCTAGCAAAGGCTAGGCAGACAGCTGGGGGCTGATATTAATAGCCCAGGAAGGGTGCCATGAATATTGGCCCCCTCCCAGGCTAGAAACACCAGTCGTCAGCCGCCCCAGAAATGGCGCATCCATAGGATGCGCCAACTCTGGCACTTAGCCTCGCTCTTCCACGCTGCCCTGGTGCGGTGGCAGGGGGTAATAGTGGTGGGGTTCATGTCAGCGCCAGCTGCCATGAAGCCCAGGTTAGTAATGATGGGCGTCTATAAGACACCCCCATTACTAACCTACAAAGTGTTAAAAAGAAAAAACACACTACACCCAGAAAAAAATAATTTATTTGAAATAAAACACACAATTTTATTTAATTCTTAGTTTACTAAAAATAATAGTTACCTGTCCACGTTCCTGCGCTGATCTCCCATGCACAGCTGTCACATCTGGAGATGGTGACAGCTGTGCATGGCTGCTGTAAGCTCACGCTGCCGGGAACACGTCCGCTCCCGGCAGCGGGAGCCACTGACTGAGGTCACCGGAGTGCATTCAGGCAGCGCAGCTCCGGAGACCTCTTTTACGGCACTGCTGTACCGTGGGAATTTCTCACGATACAGCAGGGCCGTAAAGGAGCTAACCGGAGCAGCGCTGCCTGAACTCCGGTGAACCCTTACGGCCCCGTCATTCTAGCGGCGGCAGCGGTTCAGAGCGGTCACATTCTATGTGGCTGCTCTGAACTGGAGATCTTCGTGGGACACTCGTGGACTGCTACGGAGGGGTAAGGATAAGGTTGTGGTTTATTATTTTATATTTTATTACAGGAGATCGATGGCTTCGGGGAATTAGGTGTCTTGGTGAGTATAGGTGTAGTTTTTTATTTTTTACTTTATTTTAGGTGGCGATCGGCGGGGACAGGTAATGTATGAACTAATTTCTTTTAGGTAACCACTGGCCACCAATGACATGTATTTAACATTTATTGGGGACACAGTAGGGCAATTTAAATAGCAGGATCAGTCTGATGGGAACTACTGCTCCCATCGAGCTGATCCTGCTGGCAGGAGTGGACGGGGGACAGACATAGGCCGATGGGAGTAGTAGTGTCACATCGGCCTATGTCTGCCTGCACGCACACACCCGCACACACACCGCACACACCCGCACACATCGCACAGACACCGCACACACCCGCACACATCGCACACATCGCACAGACACCGCGCACACCCGCACACACACCCCGCACACACACTAATCATGACGGTCTGATCGTCTGGGAGGTGAGGCTGACCTGTGCGGCCGTGGGAAAGTTCATGTGAGTTCATGCAGTCAAGCATGAACTCACATGAACCCTCTGAGGGCACCGCGGCTAATTCAAATGAACAGCTGATCGGCATCAGCTGATACCTCAGCTGTTCATTTGAAATAACCGGCGGGAAAGCGCAGCACAGAACGGGAAAGCCGGCGGTGAAGTCTTTTCACTGCCGGCTTCCCCGCCCGGGTCCTTCGCTCCCTGCTCCTTGGAGCTGCGCTCCCCGCCCGGTCCTAACTTACGATCGGGATGGGAGGTGGCGAGGGGAGCGGAGGATCGGGGTCGGAGGCTGCGGGGAAGCAGTATGGGGCTGTGTGATTGTTTAAAAGCCGGCGGCTTTTTACCGCGCGCCGGCTTTTAAACAATCAGGAGAATTCTCCCCCGCTGGGATGGCATTCTGATGACAGGCTGGATCGCGCTGCCATCCAACTTGTCATCCTTCACAGACACTGCAGAGCGCAGGCATTATGGGAACTTCCGATTCCGGTATCCGATATTGTAAAAGTATCGGAATTAAGTATCGGAATTCCGATACCGCGAATATCGGCCGATACCCGATATTGCAGTATCGGAATGCTCAACACTAGTCACCGGCATTGTCATACCGGAGTACCTTGAGGCCACCGGAGAAAATCATTATTGTAGCCCATCATGCAGCTACAGTTGAAACCAGAAGATTACATACGCTATAATAAAAGACACATATGCATGTTTTTATCAATATCTCACATGAAATCAGAATAAACCTTTCCTGTTTTAGGTCAATTAGGATTACCATAATTTTTAATATTTGCCAAATGCCAGAATAATGAGAGAGAGAGAATTTTTTAAGGCATTTTTATTACTTACTGAAAAGTCAAAAGTTTACATACATTTCATTAGTATTTGGTACCATTGCCCTTAAACTGAGTGACTTGAGTAAAATGTTTGGGATATCCTTCCACAAGCTTCTCACAATAGTTAGTCAGAATTTGGGCCCATTCCTCCTGAAAAAACTGGTGTAACTGATCCAGGTTTGAAGGTCATCTTGCTCGCACCTGCCTTTTCAGCTTTGCCCATACATTTTCAATAGGATTGAGATCAGGGTTTTGTGATGGCCATTCCAAAACATGGACTTTGTTATCCTTAAGCCACTTTGTTACCATTTTGGCAGTATGCTTCTGGTCATTGTCCATTTAGAAGACCCATTTCTGCCCAAGCTTTAACTTCCTGGCTGATATCTTGAGATGTTGCTTCAGTATTGACACAATTTTCTTCTCTCATGGTGCTTCTATTTTATGAAGTGCACCAGTTCCTCCTGCAGCAAAATAACCCCACAACATGATGCTGCCACCCCCGTGTTTCACAGTTGAGATAGTGTTCTTAGGCTTCCAAGCTTCTCTCTTTTTCCTTCAAACTTAACGATGGTCATTATGCCCAAAAAGGTCAATTTTAATTTCATCAGACCACAGGACATGTTTCCAAAAATGAATGTCTTTGTTCCTGTGTGCATCTTCAAACATTAATCTGGCTTTTTTATATTTCTTTTGGAGTAATAGCTTCTTCCTGGCAGAGTGGCCTTTCAGCCCATGTTGATACAGTACTCATTTCACTGTGGATATTGACTCAATCTTACTAGCTTCTGCCATCATCTTCACAAGGTCTTTTGCTTTTCTCCTTGGGTTGATATGCACATGTCGGACCAAAGCATGTTCATCTCTGGGACACAGAACCCGTCTATCTTAAAATTGTACCCAAGGATGAGCCAGACTTGTGCAAGTCCACAATTCTCTTTCTGATATCTTGGCTGATTTTTTTAGACTTTCCTATGATACTACAAAAAAAAGCAGTGTGTTTCAGGTGTGCATTAGAATACATCCACAAGTGTGTGTGTAATTAACTCTGATGTTGCCAAAAAAGAAGCTTCCAAACACATGACATCATCATATGGGCAGTCCAGAATTGTTTAAAGGCATAGTGATTTTAGTGTATGTAAACTTTTGACTTTGCAATAAGTAATAAAAATGCCTTAAAACATTCTCTCTCTCTCTCTCTCTCTCTCTCATTATTCTGGCATTTGACAAATATTACAAATTATAGTAATCCTAATTGACCTAAAATGGGAAAGGTTAATTTTGATTTCATGTGAGATATTGAAAAAAACATGCATATGTGTCTTTTTATATAGTGTATGTAAACTTCTGGTTTCAACTGTATATAGAAATAAGACAGGACTACTAATTGCAAGATAAAAAATGCTAAAATCCATTGTATGATATTAAGCATAATACATATCTAACTTATCTTACTGAAAAAAGCCAAAATGTGCAATCATGTTTTTTTCTAGCAGAAATGCCTCAAGAAGTGATCTGTGGAAAAAACTGTACCATGGACTCTTTAGGCATATTCCCCATTGAAAAGAATGAGAAGATTATTGAAATAATATTCAAAGTGTCTTTATGTCGATTTTGGAGCAGAATGTGCCCCAAAATCCTCAATGAAAAGCTTTGTATGAGCACACCATAAATGATCTACATAAAAAACAGCTTTAAATTCTCTTTGAATAAGCGTTCTATTCATTTCAATAGAAAAAAAAACTATTGCGCCTATTGTGCACACGGTGCGGTTTTTTCAACTTGTTCTTTCCAGCTTGTATCTTCTTGAAATACATTTAAAATTTGACTACTGTAAAAATGAAGCAGAAAAAAATGTGCTAATATAACAAAAATGTTGAAAAAAAACAACCGAAAAAGTGTCAAAACCATTGGCTTTTTATCCATTATTATATGGATTATTAAGCCTTAAAAAATCATATTAAGGTGTGCTTCACACAGGTGCAGCTCACAAAATTAGAATATCATCAAAAAGTTAATTTATTTAAGTTCTTCAATACATAAAGTGAAACTCATATATTATATAGAGTCATCTATATATATAATCGTCTTATCCTGTCTGTCTGTCTGTCTGTCCAGGAAATCCCGCGTCGCTCATTGGTCCGGCAGCGGCCAATCAGCGACTCGGGATTTCAGAAAAAAGATGGCGGCCGTTAGCTGCTCATCTGCGAGACGGAGATGCAGCCGGGAGATGACCGGCGCGAGGCGCTTATCTCCCGGCCGGTAGCAGCAGAAGTACCTCGACCGCCGGCGCCGCTGACCTCCATGCGGAAGGGAGGACCGGGGAGCGGCGCTGCGGGTCGGGATACTTCTGCTGCGAGCAGTCGCTCATCTTCCGGCTTCTCGCAGCGGAAGTAGCCGCACAGGCAGTGACGCTCCCCGTTCCTCACCAATACGATTCTGCTCCCCGGTCCTCACCAATACGATTCGATGATTGGTCGCGATCTCTGCCCGCGACCTATCAGCAATCTTGGCGCCACATTTAAACACTGCTGTGCTGATTGGTCACGGATGCTGCCCGCGACCAATCAGCGATTTTACCGCAAAATTTAAACAGCGGCCGCGACCAATCAGTGATCTTGGCGCAAAATTTAAACACCGCTGTGCTGATTGGTCGCGGGCAGCGGCTTGGGCCGCTGATCTCCCGACGGCAAGTGTGAAGGGAGGGACGGCGCCGCTGCCCGGTTCTCAGTAATACTGTTCGCCAATCAGCAATTTTGGTGCCAAATTTAAACACTGCTTTGCTGATTGGTTTCGGCCGCCGGCGGCGACCAATCAACGAGATCGGCGCCAAGTTTAAACACCGCTCTGCTGATTGGTCGTGGTCGCCGGCAGCGACCAATCAGGGATTTTGGCGACAAATGTAAACACCGTTTTGCTGATTGGTCGCGAACGCCGGTCGCGACCAATCTGCATTATTGGCGCCAAATTTAAACACCGCTCTGCTGATTGGTCGCGGTCGCGACTAATCAGCGATATTGCCCCCAAATTTAAACACGGCTTTGCTCATTGCGCCCGGTCGGCCGCATACATATTCTAAAATACCCGATGCGTTAGAATCGGGCCACCATCTAGTTACAAACAGAGTGATCTATTTCAAGTGTTTATTTCTGTTAATGTTGATGATTATGGCTTACAGCCAATGAAAACACAAAAGTCATTATCTCAATAAATTAGAATACTTTATAACAACAGCTTGAAAAATGTTTTTAAAATCCGAAATGTTGGCCTGTATATGCAAGAATGTGAAACTGCAGCAGGTCTGTGCATTTATATTCTTTAAAATAAACTGTACAGACTTCATTTATACTTTATGCACATCAGACACTCTTAATACAGATAGATAACATCTGATGCATCCACAACATTTATTCACATGCTATGTATAGCTTCTTGTGACTTATACACTTGTCATATGTTAACTAGTGATGAGCGAGCATGCTCGCTACTGCTCGGTGCTCGCCCGAGCATCTCACTGCTCGAGATGCTCGGCGCTCGCCGAGTTTTTCAGGGTTGCTCGGGGGGGAACTCGGGTCCCCTCCTTGCATGTTTGGCGCTCTTTAGAGAGCCAATGAACATGCAGGGATTGCCTGCCATGCACTGTAATGCCGTAGCCATGTTGATTGTGGGCATTACAGTGATTGGCTGGCCGCACAGCGTCATCAGGTCTATATCAGACCTGGTGCCACCATGCTCGTCACAGTCACTCCGGATCAGACAGTGTAGGGACAGCTGCTGCTGCGTCAGGGACAGATTTGATTGTGTATTAGGTAGTGTAGGGAGAAAAACAGTACATTACACATATCCATCTTAACAAACAGTCCTTCTGAGGACTAATCCATCTGCAGAGATATCAGGAAGACAGGGTGTATAGGCAGGCAGTGTATATAGCAGACTGCAGTGTATATTGTTAGAACCCTCCTGTTTGTTTTTTTCATCTTGTGTTTTGGCGGTCACGTGACCATCTGCCTTTATATTCCAGCTCTGCCCTTCTGGCTGTGCTGGACTTCAGTGTTTGACTGTTTCTCTAGCCAGGTGCTTCCATGCCTTTTTCTGTCAGTTCGCTTGGTCCTTCTGGGACCTCTAGTACTTTTTTGTCATTTTGTCTTTTTGTGTTCTGCAACTACTTTTCTGTTTAGGAGGTGTCCCATTTTTGTCCCAGTCCTTAGTTCTTTTAGGGACCCCTCCCGTTATTCTATAGGTCTTCATTCAGACTAGCCAAGGACTAAGGCGGGTCTGTTCGCTAGCAACAGGCAGCCCGCTACATCATAGGGATTCAGCTTAGTCTTACTGCAGGGGCAGCTTTCCCCTATCTTTCCTTAGTTCATGTTGCAGATCATAACAGTAAGTCCAGCCCAAAAAACAAAATGGAAAGAAATTCAGGGATCAGTATGGTTTCCATCAAGGATTTGGCTCAACGCCTGCAGGGATTGTCTCTGGAGGTGGCCGAGCTCCAGCAACACATGAGTAGCTGTTCTGGAGAGCATTTTGTCGAACCCAAGGTAGGACTGCCTGATGTTTTTTTATGGTAAACAGAAAGATTTTTTTTCCTTTAAAAATTCTTGTTTGCTATATGTTCGTTTGAGACCAAGGTCCTCTGGGAATAAATCACAGTGCATTGTTTGATTATGTCACTTATGCGCAATGAACCACAGGGGTGGGCCTTTTCTCTCCAACCTAATGATCCGTGTTTAAGGTCTGTTGAAGAATCTTTTTCTGCTATGGGTCTATTATATGATGATCCTGATCGAATCTCATCTGCTGAGGCAGAACTCAGGCGTTTGAATCAGGGGTCAGGTGATGTTGAAAATTATTGCACACACTTCAGAAGATGGGCCTCAGAAGTTAAATGGAATGATCCTGCGCTGAAATGTTTATTTCTTGCTGGTCTGAGTGAAAGGGTTAAGGATCTGCTAATTGCATTCCTCGCTCCTGAGACTCTGCAGGATGCCATGCAATTAGCTGTTCGTGTGGATAGGAGACTGAGATTAAGACAGAAAGAAGTAAAGACTCCTGTAATGTCAGTTCCTAGTCCCCAGAAAATTTGCTCTGACGGCGGAGAACCGATAGAGGTTGGGGCGAAGTCACTCCCCTCTCAGGAAAGAGACCGGAGGTTTGCCGAGGGATTGTGTCTTTATTGTGGTAAAGCTGACCATTTGATTAAGTATTGTGAGCTTCGTTTAAGTAAAGAAAAAAAAGGTCAGTTACGCCCGTATAGCTTGTTTACGCTCTGCAGGAGCGTTTCTTTCTGGGAGTACTACGTTGCAGGGAGATTTGATTCAATTTCAGGTATTTGTGGATTGTGGATCAACACTTAATGTGATTGATAAAGGGTTTTTGGAAAACCTTAAATTGAAATCCAAGCCTTTGTCATCACCTATTTCTGTGATTGAAATTGATAACACTCCCTTGAAATGTATTACTCACAAGGTTGCTGCATTTCCCCTCACTATCAATGGAGTTCACCAAGAAATTTTGGACTTGGTTGTTTTAGATAATTTACCCTCTCCAGTTGTTCTAGGATTGCCTTGGTTAAAACTGCACAATCCTTTACTGGACTCGTCTACTAATGTGATTAAGTCTTGGCGTCCGAAGTGCTATGATAAATGTTGTAATGGTCGCATTGCGGCTGTGGAAAAAGGGGAATTACCTGTACCTATTCAAGATTTTTGGAGGGTTTTTTCGGAAAAGGAGTCACAAGTTTTACCCCCTCATAGGGATTATGATTGCGCCATTGAGTTTGTTCCGGGAGCTACTCTTCCCAAGAGTCGCTTGTTTAATCTGACTATTCCTGAAAGAAAGGCCTTGGAGGAATACATACAGACTGGCCTGGCTGCTGGTCACATTAGACCTTCTAAGTCGCCTGTGGCAGTTGGATTTTTCTTTGGTAAGAAAAAGGATGGGGGTTTACGTCCATGTCTGGATTTTCGTGAAATTAATAAGATTACCGTACGCAATTCCTACCCATTGCCGTTAATTCCTGACTTGTTTAACCAGTTAGTGGGGGCCAAGTGGTTCTCTAAAATTGATCTCCGGGGGACATACAATTTGTTACGAGTGAAGGAGGGTGATGAATGGAAAACTGCTTTTAACACTCCGGTAGGTCATTTTGAGAATCTGGTGATACCTTTTGGTCTTACCAATGCACCTGCATTTTTTCCGAACCTTATTAATGACATCCTGAGACCTTTGATTGGTAAGAATGTGGTTGTGCATTTAGATGACATTTTGATTTATTCGCCAGATCTGGAGTCCCATTGGCATAGTGTACGTGAAGTTTTGCAGTTATTGAGTGATAATTCACTCTTTGCTAAGCTGGAGAAATGTGAGTTCGTTGGCAGAAAATTAGTTTTTTGGGCTACATTGTCTCCAGCGAGGGCTTTGATCTGGCCCCTGTAAAAGTTCAGGCTGTGCATGAATGGCCTAGGCCTATTGGTTTGAAATCTATACAGAGATTTTGGGGATTTGCCAATTATTACAGGAAATTGATTAAGAATTTTTCTGTAATTGTTAAACCTGTAACCAATCTCACCAGGAAAGGTGCGAATACGGCCTGTTATGCACACGCCCGGACTGACTGGCGTGTGCGGGTGTTGTGGTTCCACTGGACCATGGACCGGAGAGTGCCTGGAGGGGCGTGACTAAGTATCTGGCCGATCCGACCAAGGTGGCACGACGGCATACGACGCCAGTGCACCAGGGAGAAACCGGGCAGAGGGACCAGGTGCTACTCCAGGTCAAACTCCGGACACGGGGGTTGACCCACACTGGGATTACTGGAACAGGCAGGTTAGGCTGGCACAGACTGGTGGATGTAAGCAAACACGGCAGGTATGCAGATGGGTGGATACAGGCGAGTATGCAGGCAGGGAGGTACTGGCCGAAAGGACGGGCTGGAGCACAGAAAGGTTAAGACCCAGTACAGACTGGGTCACAGAACCGCAGATGCGGTAGACAACCACAGCAGAGAGGGAACGCCCGAAGCGGTGGGCAAGAACAGAGCAGGACGGGGCTGCAGGAGCAGCGAGCACAAGCAGGGCAGGACAGGACTGCCGGAGCAGCGGGCAGAAGCAGGGCAGGACAGGACTGCCGGAGCAGCGGGCAGAAGCAGGGCAGGACAGGACTGCCGGAGCAGCGGGCAGAAGCAGGGCAGGACAGGACTGCCGGAGCAGCGGGCAGAAGTAGGGCAGGACAGGACTGCCGGAGCAGCGGGCAGAAGCAGGGCAGGACAGGACTGCCGGAGCAGCGGGCAGAAGCAGGGCAGGACAGGACTGCCGGAGCAGCGGGCAGAAGCAGGGCAGGACAGGACTGCCGGAGCAGCGGGCAGAAGCAGGGCAGGACAGGACTGCCGGAGCAGCGGGCAGAAGCAGGGCAGGACAGGACTGCCGGAGCAGCGGGCAGAGAGTCAGAGCAGGACGGACAGGGCTCTGTTCACACGGAACAGACAGGAAGGGAAAGGCAGAGCCAGATACCCACAGGGTACTTGCAGTGAAGTAGCACGTGGACCACAAACTCACAAACGGGAGTACAGAGACAACAAGCAGGAGTTAGGTACGAGTTCAGACTCTGCAGAAAAAGGAAAGGAACGGACATAGAGGCAAAACAGGTAAAGGATAGGAGAGAGTTCAGACTGGAACTGAGTGTACGGAAGAGACCGACACTGCAGCGGGATACAGGAGCGGGTCTGGGAATACGGCCCCCAGAGAGGCGGAACGAACAGGCAAGAAGCGTGTTCAGACAGGACAGACAAGATACAGGAACGGATCTAGGTAATCGGCCCCTAGAAGGCGGGAGGAACAGGCTAGGAGCGTGTTCAGACAGGCCTGGAAATACAGCCTCCAGGAAAGGCAGCAGGCAAGAGTACACAGACAGGACTCAGTTCAGACACGGGAACTGATACCGCAAGGCGGGAGACATAGACAGGACTCAGTTCAGACAGGAACAGATACCGCAAGGCAGGGACACAAACAGGACTCTGTTCAGACGGGAACAGATACCGAAAGGCAGAGACACAAACAGGACTCTGTTCAGATGGAAACAGATACCGCAAGGCACAGACAGGCAGATCTAGGAATACAGCCCCTAGAAGGCAAAAGAACAGGCAAGAAGCGTGTTCACAAGAACAGACCACAGTTCAGACACAGAACTGGAAAACAGGCAGGAAAACAGGATAGGACCTGGCAAGTCAGAGACAAAAAAAAGCCGACTGACGGGACAAAATGCTCAGGCGCCATCTTGAGGAAGAAGGTGGTATAAATACCCAAAGATGGACAGCAATAGGCTGAAGGTGCAACAGGGGCGTGTCCGCAGCAGGTACAAGAAACAGGAAGTTCAGCGGGCGTCGCCCTATGCAGCCAAAACAGACAAACAGACAGCAAGGAGGGAAGCCAGAGAGACATTCTGGACTGGAGATCAAGTGCGCGCTCTTGCACAGTGGGAGATGGACCACCATGCAAGGACGCCGCCAGGTATGTTACACGGCCCAGTGGACTACTGAGGCCATTGAAGCGTTTGAGTATCTCAAAGAGAGGTTCAGTTCTGCCCCTATCCTTATGCAGCCTGATGAGACCAAGCCTTTTTTGGTCGAAGTCGATGCTTCATCGGTAGGGGTCGGAGCAGTTTTGTCTCAGGAAAACAAGGGTGGAGTACATCCTTGTGCCTTCTTTTCGAAAAAAATTTCGGAAACCGAACTGAATTATGATGTTGGAAATCGAAGTTGCTGGCTATTAAACTCGCGTTTGAACATTGGCGTCATTTTTTGGAAGGCGCTAGATTTCCTATTCAGGTTTTTGCAGATCATAAGAATTTGATCTATCTGGATTCAGCCAAGCGCTTGAATGCCCGTCAAGCTAGGTGGGCACTTTTTATTTCTCGGTTTCATTTTTCTGTTACCTATGTCCCTTGTACTAAGAATGTTAAAGCCGATGCTTTATCTCGCAGCTTCTCTCCTACGGTTGGTGCCGAGGAGGAGGAGAGCATTTTACAGAAAGGAGTTGTGGTAGCAGCATTGGACTCCGTGTTGGAGAGTGGGATTCTGAAAGCTCAAGATAATGTCCATCTAACACTCCCCATGGGAGGTTGTTCGTACCTAGAGCCTTTAGGAGAGCTTTGTTTGCGGAGTGTCATGAGTCTCGGTTGGCAGGTCATCCAGGAATTTCGGAGACTAAGAGACTTATCAGTCGCAGTTTTTGGTGGCCTAGATGGCAGAGGGAAGTCATCAAGTGGGTGCGTCAATGTACAGTGTGTGCTAGGTCAAGGGCTTCACATACTCCTGCTGCGGGGTTGCTTTGCCCTCTGGAGGTTCCTAGTGCGCCTTGGACGCATCTCACAATGGATTTTATTACTGATCTTCCTGTGTCCGAGGGTTTTACTGTCATCTGGGTGGTCGTGGACCGTTTTAGTAAGATGTGTCATTTGGTTCCATTCATTAAGTTGCCCTGCGCCAAGACACTCGCTAAGGCGTTTGTTCAGGAGAATGTCAAGCTCCATAGCATTCCCACGGATATTGTTTCTGATAGAGGACCTCAGTTTGTGGCTCGCTTTTGGCGTGCTTTTTGTGACAGGTTGGGAGTCCATTTGTCATTTTCATCTGGTTATCATCCTGAGTCTAATGTTCAGACTGAAAGAAAGAACCAGGATTTTGAACAGTTTTTGCATTGTTTTGTGGCGGACAATCAAGTGGTGTGGTCTGAGTTTCTGCCTCTCGCAGAATTTGCTCTTAACAATCATACATCCTCCTCTGCTGGATGTTCTCCTTTTTTTTGTTCTACTGGGAGACATCCGTCTTTTGGTTATTTCTCCAAATTGGGGTCAGCGGTGCTGGAGGAGAATTTTTCCGGTGATTTGGAGAGAGTTTGGACTAATGTACAGTACAAACCAAAAGTTTGGACACACCTTCTCATTTAAAGATTTTTCTGTATTTTCATGACTTTGAAAATTGTACATTCACACTGAAGGCATCAAAACTATGAATTAACACATGTGGAAGTCCAAGAAGTATTTTGACAGGAAACGTAAGGAGGTTTTGTTTACTATGGGTGACATGGTTTGGTTGTCCTCGAAGAACCTGCGGTTGAGGATTCCCTCTAAAAACCTGGGTCCTAAGTTTGTGGGTCCATTTAAAGTGCTTCGGGTTGTTAACCCGTCGGCTGTTAGGTTGGATGTCCCTACTTCCTGGAAGATTAATCCTGTGTTTTATATTTCCTTGTTGAAAAAGGCTGATGTATCTGATAGGGACGCCACTGTCACAGTTCCTCCTGTGGTGGAAGACGGCAAATATGAAATTTCTCGTATCTTGAATTCTAGATGGCATAGAGGGAGATTACAGTATCTCGTCTCCTGGAAGGGTTTTGGTCCCAAAGACAACTCCTGGGTAAGGACGGATGATGTCTCTGCTCCTAGGCTTGTTAAAGCTTTCCACAAGAGGTTTCCGGAAAGGCCTGGGCCTGATGGATACGGAGGATCCTCATAAAGAGGGGGTACTGTTAGAACCCTCCTGTTTGTTTTTTCCATCTTGTGTTTTGGCGGTCACGTGACCATCTGCCTTTATATTCCAGCTCCGCCCTTCTGGCTGTGCTGGACTTCAGTGTTTGACTGTTTCTCTAGCCAGGTGCTTCTGTGCCTTTTTCTGTCAGTTCGCTTGGTACTTCTGGGACCTATAGTACTTTTTCTCAGTTTGTCTTTTTGAATTCTGCAACTACTTTTCTGTTTTTAAGAGGTGTCCCATTTTTGTCCCAGTCCTTAGTTCTTTTAGGGACTCCTCCCGTTATGCTATAGGTCTTCATTCAGACTAGCCGAGGACTAAGGCGGGTCTGTTCGCTAGGAACAGGCAGCCCGCTACATCATAGGGATTCAGCTTAGTCTTACAGTAGGGACAGCTTTCCCCTATCTTTCCTTAGTTCATGTTGCAGATCATAACACATATAGCACAAGAGGCTCCATTCCAATTCTGCCTTCTGCTGCTGTTAGATATTTCTATACAAAGGCCCAGGTCTCAGGGTCAAGGAATACTTTTCTTTGGATCTTAATCCTCATTATGGCTTAAAAAGCAATCCAGAGAACATCATTTTTTCTGCGCCATTTGCTTGTTGGCACTGCAGAATACAGCCAGGTCCTTTCCATATTAGAGCGCTAGAAATCCAGCTATCAAAAACTATGTTTTCTCCGTCACACGGATCACATATACGTTGTCAGAAAATACTGCCATTTCTGGCCTCCATTAAAAATTTCCTTTAGTGTGTCATTGAAGCAATTCACCGCAGTTTGCTGTTCAAACTACTTACCTACAGGCCAGGTATTTAAAACTCTGTTTTCTTCTTCACACGGATCATATATAAGTTCGCTCCAAACTCAGTCTTGTGTAGTGAGCGTGGAAGATACTGTCCTCCATTTAAAATGGGCAAGGCACGTGGCAAGGGACGGGGAACTTGGCGTGATGGTAATGGTGTATGCAGAGGCCGAGGACAAGGCCATGGGCAAGCCGAAATTGTGCCACAACAAACACCCACATCTTCTCGCCTGACCTTCCTGTTCCAATTCATAGGGGACCGCAGCACATCACTATTGAACGCAGAGCAGTGTCAAAAGGTTGTTGGTTGGATAGCGGATAATGCTTCCAGTCACTTAGCCACCACCACCACCACCCTGTCTTCCACACGGTCAAGTCTCAGTAGCCGTGAGTCTGGACCGCATATTCCTCACCCTGATCTTCCTTCCACCCACCATGCCGAGTACCCAGAGACAACTGATCCCACACTTGGACACTCTGAAGAGCTGTTCACGTTTCCATCTATAGATTCGGGCCTCTCGCCTGGTCCACTTGAAGCAGGGCAGAGGAGATCGCATATAGCGATGCCCAAATATTTGAGCAGCCACGGTCACACGAAGGCGACGGTGGGAAAGTGTCACAAGAGGTGGACGATGATGAGACACAATTGCCAGAAAGTCAGGAGGAGGACCAGGGTGCGGACGTGGAAGACGAGGTGGTGGATGATATAGTAACTGACCCAACCTGGCAGGAGGACATGCAGAGCGAGGACAGCAGCACACAGGGGGAGGGAGGCAGAGCACCCCAACAGGCAGGAAGAAGCAGTGTGGTGGCCTCAGACAGAAGGCAGGCAACCGTTCCCCGTAACACCAACACGAAGGAAGTTGCCAGTACAACTGTTAGGTCTTCCCGAGTCTGGTTGTTTTTTAAAAACTCTGACGATAACCCCAAAAAGGCCATTTGCACCACCTGCCAGGCCAGCATCAGCAGGGGTGGCAAAACGACCAGCCTGACCACCACCAGCATGATCAGGCACATGGCAGCAAAGCACCCGACTTTGTGGGCTGAACCCCAGGGTCCAGGAACAGTGTCTGCGGGTGGCACCATTGCTTCTTCCTTTGTTGTGCATGCAAGCCAATCCCCTGTCCCGGGTGCATGCGAAGACGCCGCCTGCCCTGCACCTGTCGTTGCACACTCTCAAGTAGCAGCATCAGGAAGCACGTCCATGTCCTTGTCCTAGCGCAGCGTTCAGTTGTCCATACCACAGTCCTTGGAACGCAAGCGCAAATATGCTGCCAACACCCCACAGGCCACACTACTAAATTCTCACATTTCATGACTGCTTGTGCTCGAAATGTTGCCTTTTAGACTCATGGAGACGGAAGCATTCCGCAACCTGATGGCGGTGGCCATCCCTCAGTACTTGGTCCCCAGCCGCCACTATTTCTCCCGGTGTGCCGTCCCCACATTACACAAGCACATATCCCAAAACATTAGCTGTGCTCTCAACAACGCAGTTACCGGTAAAGTCCACCTAACCTCGGACACGTGGACAAGTGCTTGTGGGCAGGGACGGTACATCTCACTGAGGGCACACTGGGTTAACATAGTGGAAGCCGGGACCCAGTCGGACCTTGGAACGGAACACGTCCTCCTGACACCAAGGATTGCGGGCCCTAGGTCAATCAGGTTGCCCCCACGGTCTACTGCTCCTGCACCTCATCCTCTTCAGCCTCCATCTCCGAAATGACCACATCAGTCACAAGCTGGAAGCACTGCAGCACTGCCTCGGCCAAGCGGCAACAGGCTGTGCTGAAGCTAATATGCTTAGCTGCAAAACCGCACAATGCTGAAGACTTGTGGACAGCTCTGAAAGAGCAGGCAGATCTGTGGCTCACACCACTGAACCTACAGCCAGGCATGGTCGTGTGTGACAATGGCCGGAACCTGGTGACGGCCCTGAGGCGAGCTCACACACGTACCATGCCTGGCCCAGGTGCTTAACCTCGTGGTTCAGCGGTTTCTCAAAACCTACCCGGAGCTGCCGGATCTGTTTGATAAAGTACGCCGCCTGTGTGGCCATTTTAGAAAGTCAGCTACAGCTTCCACCGCCCTTGAAGTGCTTCAGCAGCGTTTGCAGCTTCCGGCTCACAGACTGGTGTGTGATGTCCCCACGCATTGGAACTCTACACTGCAGATGTTGGGAAGTATTTGTGAGCAGAAGAGGGCAATTATTGAGTACCAGCATCAACAAGGCCGTCGGTATTCAGTTCAGACTCCACACATAAGACCTCAGGAGTGGGCATGGATGTCAGACATATGTACCATCCTCCAAAACTTTGAGGACTCCACCAAGATGGTGAGCGGCGATGAGGCCATAATTAGCATCACCATCCCGCTTCTTTGTCTTCTGAAACGCTCTCTGCTCACAATCAAAGAGGATGCATTGCAGGCGGAGCACGATGAGATGGAGCAAGGAACCATACAGAGTGATTACACACAGCTAAGCCTCATCTCATCCCAATGTGGATTGGGTGACAATGAGGAAGAGAAGGAGGAGGAGGAAGTACAGGAGCTAGTTTCATGCACTATAGACGGTACTACCTGCACAGCTGACATACCGTCTGTTCAGCGTGGATGGCCAGAGGACAGAGAGAAGGAGGAGGAGGAGAGCATGGTCAGTCATCCTCTTAGTGAGGATATGGAAGTCTTGCCTGTTAGTAGTCTGGCACGCTTGGATGAGTTTATGTTACGCAGCCTTTCCCATGACCCTCGCGTTCTCAAAATTTTGGGTGACAGTCATTTCTGGTTGGTGACAGACCCAAGCTACAAGGAGAACTTTCTATCTCTTATTCCTGAGGCGGACAGGTCTACAAAAATGAGGCTGTACCAGAAGGCCCTTGTTGCGGAACTATTAAAAAAATTCCCATCTGAAAACTCTGGCGGCAGAGAGCACACTTCGTTGGACAACCAAGGAGTACAGACGAGAGAGACACAACTTCAATCCAGCAGAGGCAGGGGAACACTGTCAAAGTTCTGGGAGAGTTTTCTCAGCCACTCCCATCGCACAGGCCCTGAGGCGCGGGGTACTCTCACAAGGAGTGCAAAGTTTGGGTAGATGCTGAGGCAGTACCTTGCCGACCATACCAACGTCCTCCATGATTCCGCTGTGACTTATAATTATTGGGTATCCAAGCTGGATACGTGGAATGAACAGACTCTCTATGCCTTGGAGGTCCTGGCCTGCCCTGCCGTCAGCGTTTTATCAGCGCAGGTTTTTTCAGTGCCGCTGGTGGAATTATAACTGATAAGCACATCCACCTGTCAACTGAAAATGCTGACAGGCTGACTCTTATAAAAATGAACAAGGGCTGGATTGGGCCAGACTTCTCAACACCACAGAATGATAGCGTAACATAAACTCAAATTCAGTGTCTTTTCTTGGGACGTGTATTCCCATGCACTTTTTCTCAAGCACACATGGGTATACGCTTCCTGATTTTGGCTATTTGCTCTTGTCCTCCTCCTTCTCCTCATCCTCAACCACCATATTACCAGGGTGACCGTGGTCCGTGATGCAACACCCACATAATTTTTTCAAAGGGTGTTTATGATGCCCGTAAAAAACATTTTTCATACAGTATGTTCATGTATACCCCCCAGGGGTAAATGTTTGTCAGTCCATACACTTAGTGCATGGGCATTACAAGTATAGGAGGCCCGCTTCTTTCTAATGGGAACATTTTTTTATGAGGCCCTGCTCCACGTCTCTTCCAAGGGTCATTGAAGTGCCCCCAAATTTTTGACACCCTTGCATTCACTGCATAGGCCAACACTATGGGAGACTCTCTCCTTCCTAATGGGAATTTGTCGTTACTGTGGTCCTGCTCTATGTGTCTTTAAATTCTTAGTGGGTTTTTTCTAAAAATTGGTCAGTCGTTGGACTCACTGCATACCCTATAACTGTATAGAAGACCCTCTCCTTTCTAATAGGAATCTGTCGTTACTGTGGCCCTGCTTTATGTGTCTTTAATTTCTTAGTGGGTTTTTCCTAAATTTGGTCAGCCGTTGGACTCACTGCATACCCTATAACTGTATAGCAGACTCTCTCCTTTCTAATGGGGACATGTCGTACCTTTTTACTGTGGCCCTGCTCTGTGTCTCTTTAAATTCTTAGTGGGGTTTTCCTAAAATTGGTCAGTCGTTGGACTCACTGCATACCCTATAACTATATAGCAGACCCTCTCCTTTCTAATGGGAACATGTCGTACTTTGTTATTGTGACCCTGCTCTATGTGTCTTTAAATTCTTAGTGGGGTTTTTCCTAATATTGGTCAGCCGTTGGACTCACTGCATACACTATAACTGTATAGCAGACTCTCTCCTTTCTAATAGGAACATGTTGTACTTGTTACTGTGGCCCTTCTCTGTGTGTCTTTAAATTCTTAGCGGGGTTTTTCTTAAAATTGGTCAGCCGTTGGACTCACTGCATACCCTATAACTCTATAGCAGACTCTCTCCTTTCTAAATGGAATTTTTCGTTACTGTGGCCCTGCTCTGTGTATTTAAATTCTTAGTGGGGTTTTTCACAAATTTTGGCAGCCCTTGCAGTCACAACATGGGCATTACCACGCACTCCTTCATAATGGGAACATTTTTTTTACTGAGACCCTCCTCTATGTCTCTTCAAAGGGGTATTGGGTTGTGTCCAAATTTTTGGCAGCCCTTGCAGTCACTGGATACGCAATAACAGTGTAGGAGACCCACTTGTTAATAATGAGAACAGCAAAGCATAGCCGGCTGATGGCTCTCTAACAATAGCTAGGGCCGACTGCTGGCCTTTTAAGAATAGAAAGGGCCGTCTGATGGCCCTATAAAAATAGGCTTTATGACTTTCAGAGTCCCTCCATCATAAATAAAACAGGATGTGTCTGATGATGTGTCACACAGCACATGGCCAGATAAGGTTGTAAAATGTTAAAATGACATTTCCCAGTGAATGCATTTGTCTTAAAAAATAACGAAAAAAAACAATAGTATCTTTCTTTAGTATAAAAAACAGCGTCACCAATTTAACCTCAATGTAATCACATTGTTCAGCTAATGCACCTCCGAAATGACTACATCAGTCACAAGCTAACAGCACTGCAGCACTACCTTCGCCTAGCGGCAACAGGCTGTGCTGAAGATAACATGCTTAATGCTTAATTGACTAACCGCCCAGCATTGCAGAGTTGTTGAAAGCTGTAACACAGCAGCCTGATCTGTGGATCTCACCACTGAACATACAGCCAGGCATGGTCGTGTGTGACAATGGGCGGAACCTGGTGACGGAGAAATGACAGCCGGGGTAGATACGGTTTCCCTCTATGCCAGTCCTTTCACCGAGCTAAAGAATATGGCTGTGGTGAAATACAACTCCCACTGAGAAGCTGTTTCAGATTGAAAAACATTGTGCCCACCAGAGGATTTGATTCTGAGGGCTAACCTTTCTCCCCCGCTCAAGAGCGCCATAGCAGCTGCAAAGTTAGCGCTATCATGAACTCTCCTGAGGTAGAAGCCAAGGCACACCAGAGGATTCTCTGGTGGGACCGTTCAACCCTGCTGAGAAGCAGTCCTTGCTAAGAAAAGTGTGTGGGAAGGTTCCCGGACACTCTATTTTTACTGAGGAGGAAAAACACGCAAACATGGGCAGAACATACACAGTCCTTGCAGATGTTTTCCTTGCTGGGATTTGAACTCAGGTTCCCAGCGCTGCAAGCTTCAGTGCTAACCACTGATCCAATGTGCTGCCGTTCACCCTCTAATATCTAACAGGCTGGAGAAACTTTCACCTACTGCCACTCTATCTTCAGCTCCTTTGTGAGAAAATGTATTTGGGCAGCCACTCAGTCTACCAAATAAAATTCCTGAGAAGGAAATTGGGGATGGCTTTGCTACTGGTACTGGGGGCAGTGCTAATACCATGGCGTTGTACCATAGTTTGCTGCAAACATTCCATACTGGTAGGAGGCAAGCAAAGTCCCACAGAAAAGTACCAGCAGAAATGTTCAGGCCACATTTCAAGTGCAAGCAGCTTTAGAGGACTTCCTGGGAGAAATGACACGCAGGGTAGATGTAGTTTCCCTCTATGCCAGTCCTTTCACCGAGCTAAATACAACTCTTAGCAAAACAAGCTGTGGACTGGCTCCGTACCGTCCGTGGCCACATTCACCTGTCCATATGTTTGTGGTTAGGCGGTCCTTCCCAGTAAGTGCACTGGGGAGGGCATGGGTAATGTTGTGGGATCCGTGCTTGTGGAAGGCGGAGGCGATACCGGGAAATATAGTGGCGGCTGGGGACCGAGTTTGGACACCCGTCCGACGCCGGCATTACGTTATGAAAAGCTTCCGCCTCCACGAGCCTAAAAGGTCACATTTCAAGTGCAAGCAGCTGTCAAAAATTGGCCAGTATAGTATTGCAGCCTGTGGATGGGTGGGTGGCTGCCTGTATACCTGCGCTTGCATTCCAAGGAATGGAGTAGGGACAACTGAATGCTGCAGTGGGACAAGGACGTGGACGGTGATTATTGCAAGTCTGTAATGACAGGTGCATGGCGGGAGGCATCTTCGCACTTATGATGGGCACACTTTTAGGCAGTGACCTGGGAGTCAGAGATGCTTCCAGAGGTCTTCCAAATGCTGTTCCCATGTCTTTTCAGCACTGTATGCATGTGTCTGATGTTGTGTCACACACCACATGGCCAGATAAGGTTGTAAAATGTTAAAATGATATTTCCTGGTGAATGCATTTGTCTTGGTTGAAAGCAATGCAAAAGTGCAAAAACACATCAAAATCGCTATGTGTGAACATATCCCAAGTTGTGGAGGAGTATTTTAGTTTTTCGTTATTTATTTTGCCTTATATACAAGTCATTACCCTGGAAAGGATGTTCCATAACATATTTCCCAGGAAAATCCATTTTGGTTTCGTTTTTGTAGGTTTTATTATGAGTCCGTAAAAGTGGCGTAATACTCTGACCACGTTGCTGACAGCAGTGATGTGGGAGTCAGAGATGCTTCCAGGGGTCTTCCCCATGCTGTTCCCATGTCATTTGAGCACTGTTCCCATTGATTTGGGCAATTTTTAGGCCCTCTGCAGACCGCCGGGGGGAGCCGCCAGAAAAATGCTCGAGTTTCCCATAGACTTACATTGAGCTCGTTGCTAGGGTCGAGCACCCGAGTATTCCAATTTGCTCGACCCGAGCAACGAGTACCCGAGCATTTTAGTGCTCGCTCATCACTAATGTTAACCTGTCCACCCTCCAGCCTGTTTTCACCTTCCTGACCAGGTCAGATTTTTTCAATTTTGACCAGTGTCATTTTAACTGTGGAACGCTTCAACAAATCTTAGTGATTCTGAGATTGTTTTTTTGTGACACGTTGTACTTCATGTTAGTGGTAAATTTTGGTCAATATGGTTTGCGTTTATTTATGAATACATTGAAAATTTGACCAAAAATGTGAAAATTTTGCAATTTTCAAACTTTTAATTTTTATGCCCTAAAACCACATAGTTATACCGCACAAAATAGCTAATAAATAGAGATGAGCGTTGTTCTATTTGAACTGTTCGCCAATCTCAAATTCGAGCTGCTTTGGGCGGTGTTCGAGCCGTTCGGCGAACACGAACGATTTGAGGAAAATTCGGCTGTTCGAGGTTATGTTCGATAACTGTTCGTGCACCAAAATCATAACTGGATTTTTTCTCAGTAATGATAAAAATTAATGTTAATACGCAGTTTGAGTGTACAGCGGGGTGGGGGGAGGGGCAGGGGATGGATCTCTGCAGGAATAATGAAGAACTCCATTTTTTTTCTCTTTCCCGCATTTACAGTGGGGAGGTGCAATCTGTCAGCCTATCAGCAGGGCACACACGGAGCGAAGTGCTTTTTTCACACAAGCAAGGGCATGTGTCATTGGCAGTGTATGTCACATGTCCTTGCCCTCTAAGACCCAGCCATTTTCCCTGTCGCCACCATTTTCTCACTGCTGCAGCTGCGTGTTAGACAGCACCGCTGTTGCTGTGTGCGCTATACCTTGTTAATTTCAAGCCAATTTTCGCACAAATCAACAGATAGCTTGGGAGTAGGGAATAGTTGTGATTGCAGTACTTTTAAGGAATAGGTTACAGCATTTCCTACGACTTTTATCAGGCAGGTCTGTGCTCTTAAATAGATAGATTGTGGGAGTAAAGACTAATTGTAATTGCAGTCCTTTTCAGGACTAGGTTACATCAGTTCCTATTAGTTTTTGCCAGGCAGGTCTGTGCCAGTGCTGTGCAAGTTTTTTTCACAGCATTTGGCTGAATCTAGCAAAGCTAATCCTTTTTGGCCTATTGCAGAGTGTGTTAGTCAGTGGAGTAGCCTATCTGTGTTGCAAGACATACCACCTGTGTATAGAATACCAATTTTTTTACTGCACCTAGTTAAGTAAAATCTTTTGGGCATAGCATCATTCTATTAGTCCATCTATACTGACCTCCATCAAGTTGCAAATTGAATATAATTTTTTTATGCATCTAGCTCTGAAAAAATATTTGGGCTTCTAGCAGTGTGTGGAACTTGTTCTATTAGTCCATCTATACTGCCCTCCATCAGGTTGCAAACTGAATATAATTTTTTTCTGCATCTAGCTCTGAAAAAATATTTGGCCTTCTAGCAGTGTGTGGGACTTGTTCTATTAGTCCATATATACTGACCTCCATCACGTTGCAAATTCAAAATAATTTTTTGTCTGCATCTAGCTCTGAAAAAATATTTGGCCTTCTAGCAGTGTGTGGGACTTTCTCTATTAGTCCATCTATACTGACCTCCATCAGGCTGCAAATTAAAAATAATTTTTATCTGCATCTACCTCTGAAAAAATATTTGGCCTTCTAGCTGTGTGTGGGACTTGTTCTATTAGTCCATCTATACTGACCTCCATCAGGTTGCAAACTGAATATAATTTTTTTCTGCATCTAGCTCTGAAAAAATATTTGGCCTTCTAGCAGTGTGTGGGACTTTCTCTATTAGTCCATCTATACTGACCTCCATCAGGTTGCAAATTAAAAATAATTTTTTGTCTGCATCTAGCTCTGAAAAAATATTTGGCCTTCTAGCAGTGTGTGGGACTTTATCTATTAGTCCATCTATACTGACCTCCATCAGGTTGCAAATTAAAAATAATTTTTTGTCTGCATCTAGCTCTGAAAAAATATTTGGCCTTCTAGCAGTGTGTGGGACTTTCTCTATTAGTCCATCTATACTGACCTCCATCAGGCTGCAAATTAAAAATAATTTTTATCTGCATCTACCTCTGAAAAAATATTTGGCCTTCTAGCAGTGTGTGGGACTTGTTCTATTAGTCCATCTATACTGACCTCCATCAGGTTGCAAATTGAATATCATTTTTTTCTGCATCTACTTCTGAAAAAATGTTTGGGCTTCTAGCAGTGTGTGGGACTTGGTCTATTAGTCCATCTATACTGATCTCCATCAGGTTGCAAATTAAAAATAATTTTTATCTGCATCTAGCTCTGAAAAAATATTTGGGCTTCTAGCAGTGAGTGGTACTTGTTCTATTAGTCCATCTATACTGACCTCCATCAGGCTGCAAATTGAATATAATTTTTTTCTGCATCTAGCTCTGAAAAAATATTTATCCTTCTAGCAGTGTGTGGGACTTTCTCTATTAGTCCATCTATACTGACCTCCATCAGGTTGCAAATTAAAAATAATTTATATCTGCATCTAGCTCTGAAAAAATATTTGGCCTTCTAGCAGTGTGTGGGACTTTCTCTATTAGTCCATCTATACTGACCTCCATCAGGTTGCAAATTAAAAGTAATTTTTTGTCTGCATCTAGCTCTGAAAAAATATTTGGCCTTCTAGCAGTGTGTGGGACTTTCTCTATTAGTCCATCTATACTGACCTCCATCAGGCTGCAAATTAAAAATAATTTTTATCTGCATCTACCTCTGAAAAAATATTTGGGCTTCTAGCAGTGTGTGGGACTTGTTCTATTAGTCCATCTATACTGACCTCCATCAGGTTGCAAATTGAATATCATTTTTTTCTGCATCTACTTCTGAAAAAATGTTTGGGCTTCTAGCAGTGTGTGGGACTTGGTCTATTAGTCCATCTATACTGATCTCCATCAGGTTGCAAATTAAAAATAATTTTTATCTGCATCTAGCTCTGAAAAAATATTTGGGCTTCTAGCTGTGTGTGGGACTTGTTCTATTAGTCCATCTATACTGACCTCCATCAGGTTGCAAACTGAATATAATTTTTTTCTGCATCTAGCTCTGAAAAAATATTTGGCCTTCTAGCAGTGTGTGGGACTTTCTCTATTAGTCCATCTATACTGACCTCCATCAGGTTGCAAATTAAAAATAATTTATA
The DNA here is from genome assembly GCF_046119375.1 of Phyllobates terribilis. Lineage (NCBI taxonomy): Eukaryota > Metazoa > Chordata > Amphibia > Anura > Dendrobatidae > Phyllobates > Phyllobates terribilis. The sequence goes on along the minus strand of NW_027362769.1, from coordinate 207,579,860 downwards.
TCTGCATCTAGCTCTGAAAAAATATTTGGCCTTCTAGCAGTGTGTGGGACTTTCTCTATTAGTTCATCTATACTGACCTCCATCAGGTTGCAAATTAAAAATATTTTTTTGTCTGCATCTAGCTCTGAAAAAATATTTGGCCTTCTAGCAGTGTGTGGGACTTTCTCTATTAGTCCATCTATACTGACCTCCATCAGGTTGCAAATTAAAAATAATTTTTTTTCTGCATCTAGCTCTGAAAAAATATTTGGCCTTCTAGCAGTGTGTGGGACTTTCTCTATTAGTCCATCTATACTGACCTCCATCAGGCTGCAAATTACAAATAATTTTTATCTGCATCTACCTCTGAAAAAATATTTGGCCTTCTAGCAGTGTGTGGGACTTGTTCTATTAGTCCATCTATACTGACCTCCATCAGGTTGCAAATTGAATATCATTTTTTTCTGCATCTACTTCTGAAAAAATGTTTGGGCTTCTAGCAGTGTGTGGGACTTGGTCTATTAGTCCATCTATACTGATCTCCATCAGGTTGCAAATTAAAAATAATTTTTATCTGCATCTAGCTCTGAAAAAATATTTGGGCTTCTAGCTGTGTGTGGGACTTGTTCTATTAGTCCATCTATACTGACCTCCATCAGGTTGCAAATTGAATTTTATTTTTTTCTGCATCTAGCTCTGAAAAAATATTTGGGCTTCTAGCAGTGAGTGGGACTTGTTCTATTAGTCCATCTATACTGACCTCCATCAGGCTGCAAATTGAATATCATTTTTTTCTGCATCTAGCTCTGAAAAAATATTTGGGCTTCTAGCAGTGTGTGGGACTGGGTCTATTAGTTCATCTATACTGACCTCCATCAGGTTGCAAATTAAAAATAATTTTTATCTGCATCTAGCTCTGAAAAAATATTTGGGCTTCTAGCAGTGTGTGGGACTCTTTGTATTAGGCCATCTATTCCAAGCTCCACCAGCTTTGAAATTAATAATAATTTTTAGCTGCATCTAGCCCTGAAAATAATTTTTCCCAATAGTGGTAGCAATAGAAATATGGGGCACGCGCCTGGCTAACAAAAATATATGCTTCATAACACAAAACACCAGCCTAGCGCACTGCATTAATAAGATGGCATCATCGTCTCTCCCTGTGCTAGGCCTACTACGCAGGCTAGCATTCCTGTGCCTAAAACACAATGTATGGGTCCGCGCTAGCCACTATGCTGAGGGGTATAAAGCTGCTGCTAACGCTTTATAACAATTCAATTGGCAGATTTTCACAGAGCTCTTCCACAACGCCCACCCATCGGGCAACAGTTGCCCACCCTCCCTATGGGATCTAGTGGCGAATAGTTGATGCCATTAATCAGAGCGTCAGTTGCCCCGTCAACGTGGCAAGCATACGGTAAGGCATGGGAAGAGTGGACACGACTAGTAGCAGGCAGACGGGTTGACCAATGTGAACAAGCCAGATCACAAGTCACCATAGAATTTCTCCACCAGCTAATGATGAGGGGCATATCAGGAGCGTCAGCGCAGCGGTGTCTGATCGGAGTAGCATTTCACTTCCAACTACTGAATTGGGGAGATGTGACAAAGATTCATCATCAGACAATCCATAAAAGGGTGGAAAAGGGGTCAGCCAAGTCAGGAATGTAGACGTCCCGTCCCGTGTCACTAAAACTGATTTCTCACATCATATCCCTAACACCATTAACATGACACTCACAATTTGAAGCAACACTAATGTCTACTGCATTTGTGATCGCCTTCTTCGGGGCGCTATGTATAAGCGAATTAGTCCCTCAATCCAAAATTACCACCAGTGGAGGCTTATTACACCAGGACGTAGTCATAGCCAATAATGCAATATGTCTACGCATACACCAATCGAAAACGGTTCCAGCGGGCAGGGGTACTTGGGTACTTCTACAACCCACAAACGGTACACTGAGTCGGGTAACAATAGTAAAAACATATCTAACCATCAGATCACAAAGTAATTTCTTGATATCACACATTGATGGAACGCCATTATCAAGATACCTGTTCCAAGCTATATTTAATAAATGCATAACATCGGCAGGGAACCACCCCAAAGATTACGGGACACACTGATTCCGCATAGGTGCAGCCACGGAAGCAGCAAGAGCAGGACTGTCAGAAACGGAAGTTCAGAGGATAGGGAGATGGCGATCCATGTGTTTGGCGAGATACATAAGACCGGACTTGTTATCCTAACGTGGTTTGTTTCTTTTACAGGTGACGCTAAGCCAACAGTGTGAGTGATAGGCCACTCGTATATATATTGGGCAGAAAAAAGGGCGAAAGTCCGCCCAGGCTGGAGGAAATTAGAGTTTCATAACACATATTTCAAATGGAGAGGTATTAGAGGCCTGCTATGGCCACAGGTACTAATGGAGGTAATCAAGGTAGGGAGAGAGGCAAGAGGTCCGGTCATCTTAGTTATACAGGCCGGGGGAAACAACCTAGGTCATCACAAGAGTGCATAACTAATGGCAATAATGAAACTAGACACTGAGCGCTTCAGAGAATTTTTCACAAAATTAGCTATAGTATGGTCAGAGATTGTGCCGATAGCGGTATGGCAAGGTGCGCGAGACATCATGGCCATCGAATGGATAAGGCGTGTAATAAATATTCGGATTGCAAAATTTAGAAGAGACAGAGGCGGTGTAGTGATATGACATCGACAACTGGAAGGAGATAAAGCAGGCCTCATACGGCCCGACGGTGTTCACTTAATAGATATTGGACTGGACATATTCCTGTCAGGACTCCAGGATGGAGTGGAACAAGCGTTAAGAGTGATGGGTGGGGGTCAGAGTCCTGCATACGAGTACGCTGGATCCTCCGTGGCCTGGAAATAGAAAGGACATGTTGGAGAGTTACACTTGTTGGCCAACTTGCCGGAGTGGGGACCCAGGGCATGCTGCAACAAGCTGAATTATTTTAGAAATAAAATGCCTTTCTAATGGAATGAGTATAAAGAGTTAATAAAGCTGTGACCGATCCTCACCCATCCAGTTGTAAGAGTTACATTATTGTATTGTCCATGAAAGGGGGGCGGTAGGGGGGCTGAGCGTCTGGGTTTGGTTGGGGGTCCCCACAGTCTGCCTAGGCTAGATTCATTTAAAAATTCTTATTAGATACACAGGCGGTGCAGCTTGCTTCGCAGCTGGGCTACTACGCCCAAAGTATTGCCTAGGCTAGATGCACTTAAAAATTCTACGCTGACTAGCAGACACTGAAGATTTGGAGCAGACCTCTGAGTAAACAGCTCTTCAGACTCAACCATCTGTGTTACCCCAAGCCATAGTATATGTAGTTTCTTACAGTTAAAAGGGGGGGGGGTGCGACCCAACCCACCTGGAATTGACGATGCCAACGTCACGTAAGACACAGCAAGGGGACTCCCAAAATTGTGGCACAGACACCACTTAAACCTAGAACGCATACCTGTGGCCTTGCAGGCCCACCCAGTTAATTATTTTCTATTTTCTGCAAGATTACTTTAGTTAGAATTTTGAAACTCTAGGTATTCTTCATGTATATAGTTGTTTGTCATTTGAGTTTGAGTTATTCCATGTTATTTGCACACGGGCCTAAAGGGCCCCAGGTATGTGAAAGTGTAGATTTTTATGGTCATGCGTTCTAGGGTTAAGTGGTATCAATTGCCCCACTGTTGCTTAAAACGGTTGGTGAGGTGATTTTACCAAATCCCCAAGCTTTTAGTCTCCCAAGGATGACACAGGGGTAGAAATGTCCTTGCGAATCCATGATTAGTTCATCTTTATGAACGTGAGTCTGTCTACATTCTCCGTGGACAGCCGCGTGCGCTTATCTGTCAGCACACCACCAGCAGCGCTGAACACACGTTCGGAGAGAACGCTGGCTGCATGGCATGACAAGATCTCCAAGGCGTGAGTGGCGAGCTCCGGCGATTATTCCAGATTGGAATACCAAAATGAGCAAGGGTCCAGTGACACAGTCATGGCTTCGATGTTCACTTGGAGATTCTCCTGTACCATCCTCTCTAGGCATTGACTATGTGTCAGACTTCTTGTCTCCTGTGGCCTTGCAAAGGATGGTCTAAAAAAGTGGTGAAACGATTCCACAAAATTGCTGTTACCAGCAGATACTGTGTTACTGTTACTGTTTGAGTGATGAAGACTCGACAGTCCCACCGTTGGCAAGTTAGAACTGTGAGATTCACTACGTGCACCACTGGTGTTTTGTGGAAAAGCACATGTAAGATTCTGCAACAGCGTCTGCAGATACTCCTGCATTCGTCAATACCTTTTTATGGCAGGAATTATTTCGGCAAATATACTTTTGTACCGGGGATCTAAGAGTGTGGCAACCCAGTAGTCGGGATTACTTCGAATTCTGACAATCCGGGGGTCATGTTGCAGGTAGTGCAGTAAGAAGGCACTCATGTGTCTTGCGCATCCAGAAGTACCAAGTCCTTGTTGTGTTGGTAGCGAGGTAAGAATCATGCTTCCTTCCTCTGCCCTCTCCCTCCAACCTCGCACAACAGAAATGTGATCAAGGTCTCCCTCATCTGATGAGTCTTCCATGCCCATCGCCAGTTCGTCCTCCACTCCTTCCTCGGCTCCTGCACCTTCCTCAACAGTTTGGCTGCTACCATGCGCCCTGGTTAATCCCTCTCCCCCACCCTCCCATGCCTGCCGCCTTGGTGCTGCCAACCGTCTGGACCTTGGAGATGTTATCCCTTCCGCATACGACTCCTCCTCTACTTCCTCCACCTCCTCTTGTCCCGCCACCTGACTCTGAATTCTGTTTAATGTGTGCTCCAGCATGTAAATCACCGGAATAGTCATGCTGATAATGGCATCGTCGTCAGCACTAAACATCTTCGTCGCCATTTCAAAACTGTGCAGAACGGTGTGTGGCGCCCCTGAGGGTTCAGTCGCCACAGAGTTACTGCATCTCACCCAGAGGTGTGGTATCTCACCCTCAGGTAAGGAAGGCGTATGGCTCGGGACCCTGACTTCTGCATCCAACACATACCCGCAGTGGGGGTAGGGCGAGATTGCTCCTAAGGGAGAGCACAATCCCAGGTCCCTAGCTGGTTTGAGGGTCCTATGTAGTGGGTGCTTAGGGGAGCAGCTTAGGGGAGCACATGACAAGGAGAGTATAAATAGGAAGCCATCTTAGAAAGAGCAAGCCAGACAGAGGAGGAAAAGTGACAGGAGCAGAGACTAGGCATGAGCTCTGCTCCGGAGGCGGGCCTAGCCTGGGAGGCCCAGGACTGAAGGAGAGAAGAGAGGAGTGGGAGCTGGAAGGCTCCAGGAACCGAAGGGACCCTACGGCTACGGGCCGTGCAGAAGGCCACCCGTACTCCCGCTGCTACCAGGAGGTAGAGGGGTCAGGCCAGATAAGGGGAACCGGTCCCTCAACTAGCGGAGAAACAGCAAGGCTCAACTAGAAACCGGAGGCTGCTGCATTTCATGTACTGCAGGCCAAAGTCCACACCAGTCTCACTAAGAAGGTAGCCACATAGGACCCAGGGGACGGTACACACGTCACCCGCCAAGGCCCGAGGATAGCGGATAGAAGTGTCACTGGGTGTGAGGTGCAGGGAGAAGGCCAGAGAAAGGACACACAGAAGGGGGTCCTGCTAAGTACTCCGGAGCTATCTGGGGGTGGACTGAGCCCCTCACTGAGTATGCACAGCACGACGGGGGAGATTGCTCTGGTACCTGTAATCTGGACTACAACAACTGTGAGTAATATCTTGAGACGGCATCACACGGACTCTGGGTTCATTACTGACTGCCTGCACTACAATCACCATCATCCACCCACACTGCCCTGAAGCTACACTCTTCCTGTGGTGAGTAATAATACCGTTGCTGCAAAACCACCAGCTTAAGAGGACTGTTCCGCAGCGACGGCCCCTTTGGCCGCACTCCACAGGTGGCGTAGTCAGACATTATAAAATCCATATATACAAATTACCCTTGGATTGACCGCCCTGGGTCACGGACTGGGTCACCGCCACAGTGACTACAACCTCCAGCGTCTACCGGCCCGGCTCAGGGTACCCCATGGCCCAGGGGGCGCGTCAACTTCATAGGTCCCTGATCTGACACCACTCCTGCAGTGTGATTTGCCCCACCTCTGGATCTCGTTGGCCCAGGCTATACGTCAGAACGCATTGCACCAGGGCTTGTCGGTGCTGCCACAGTCGCTGCAACATGTGCAGAGTTGAATTCCACCGTGTCGGCACATCGCATTTCAGCCGGTGAACTGGCAGGCCCAACGACTTCTGTAGAGATGTAAGTCGTTGAACTGCGGGATGCGAACGGCGGAAGTGAGCACACAGCGACCGTGCACTCTGCAGAAGGCCATCTAGTCCGGGATAGTGGGCTAAAAATTGCTGGACAACCAGGTTCAACACGTGAGCCATACAAGGCACGTGTGTGACATTGCCCCGGCGAAGTGCCGCACCCAGGTTTGCAGCATTGTCGCACATGGCCTTCCCTGGTTGCAGGTCCAGTGGAGACAACCTTTCATGAAACTGGGTCTCCAGAGCTGACCACAACTCCTCAGCTGTGTGACTCACATTTCCCAGACATTTCAAAGTAAACACTGATGCCGTTGAGCCCTGCTGCCAGCATAGTAAGGAGGTGTGCAGGATTCCTTCTGCACAGTTAGAAAGCAGGTGGCATTACCAGACAGGCTTTGGGTGCAGGTGGAGGACCGAGAGGAGGTTGAGGAGGCAGAAGCAGTGGAGGAACTTCGAGATAAAGAGGATTGACGCACAACTCGTGGGGACGGTAAGACTTGGACAGCAGCCCCTTGTCCTGCTGTCACCATAGTTACCCAGTGCCCAGTCAGCGACATGTAACGCCCCTGTCCATGCCTTCTCGTCCAAGTGTCTGTGGTGAAGTGCACCCTGTCACACACAGAGTTTCTCAAAGAAGCGGTGATGTTGTGTGCGACATGCTAGTGGAGCGCAGGCACACCTTTCTTTGAGAAGTAGTGCCGACTGGGCATCTGGTACTGGGGCACTGTGACGGACATAAGGTCTTGAAAATCCTCTGTGTCCTCCAGGTGGAAAGGCAGCATTTCTGTAGCCAACAGCTTGCAGATGGTGAAATTCAACCTCTTAGCTTTCTCATGGCTAGGAGGAAATGGTCTTTTACTTTTCCACATCTGAGGGACCGAGGGCTGGCAGTTGTGCTTAGACGGTGTTGAGTAGGGTGTCCCCGGCAAACTGTCGGTCTGTGAGGAAGATGCAGGCGGACATGTTAGGTTGCCTTGATCCAAAGGTGGTGCTCTCGATGTCGGAGAGCGCTCAACACTAGCAGGTGTTTCCACTTCCCAATGAACTGACGACCTGCCAATCACACTGGCTGTTGCGGGTAAAGAGGTGGCAGGTCTGCGTCCAAAAACATGTGTGACTGCTGTCCCCCCAGTCACAGAGGATGAAGAGGCTGCGGATGCACAAGATGGGGCAGACGGTGGTTGGCCCAGCCAGCTAAGCCGCATTGTAGCACAGTGAGCTTCCCACTGCAACTTATGCTTCATATCCATGTGACGGTACATGCATGAAGTACTCAAACTATGGATTTTTTGGCCTCTACTTAGCTTTTGCTGACAAATATTACAGATAACACGAGTTGGGTCATCCTTATCGATCTGAATAAATGCCCAGGCTATGCAAGGCTTAGAGCCCATGTGACCTGAAGAGCCACTACGACTTGTGGTCAGAGGCAGAGTTGTGGTTGAGGATGCAGTTGTTGACGTGCTTCCAGTACTCCGTCTCTGTTCAGGAAGGCGCAACCTAACCTCGTCGTCAATAGCATCTGTGATGCCCCGCTGCGCTTGGTATCACAGATCCTAGAAGAGTGCATTGATGGAATCCTCCACAAGAGGCCCCCATAAACATTCACACATCTCCACCTTCCACCTCAGACCAGCAGAGGGAGCCCGTTAGGGATATAAATAGGGAAGGTGGAGCTAGGCAGTTCAGTTCCTCTGAAGAGTTCCTGCAGTAGAGAAGCCTAAGAGAGGTCAGTCTGCAGTGGAGCTCAGTCTAGTCTAGAGAACGCAGTTAATAGTTCAGCAGTGGAGCACGAGGCTCCTGCTTGCTAGATTCAGGGAGCCCAGATAGAGCTTAAGGTGTGCCGGTGCCGTAAGATCAGTGAAGCGCGGCAAGCTGCCGTTAGTGTGTATAGCCTAGTGAGGGCCCGAGTAGGCCGAAGGCGAGTGGCGAGTTAGTACATAAGGGGCAGAGGAGCTTAACCAGCTCACCCCGAAGCATTTACCGGACACAGGATCTGAGCTTACCGGTATCTCTATGACCCAGTAAGGCATAACCGGAATCCCTGGAGAACTACAAGTCCCAGGATCGCTAAGGTGCTGATATGTAACAGAGCCAGGAGACGCTTAGGCCCCGCATACTGGGAGCGTGAACTCCAAGAGAGGGCCCTACCACAAGGTCAGCCAGCGCAGGACAGAGACAAAGTTAGGCCTAGCTCCAGGCAGGTCAGAAACTTACTACGCAGAGGCAAGAAACAGGAGGCCCTACACCCGCTCATTGGGGAGGATCCTGATATGCACCCTTCACCCCACAGTGCTCCGGGATGTGCCTGAATTTCCACCAGTAAAAGGTACTGAAGTGACTACCGTGTCCGTTTCCGTTCTTGCTCTGACCCAGCTGGGTCTCGCCTGTCCTGCATTCCCCCTGCATACGCTGTCCTGAGACCTAGGTCCACCTGTGGGGAGCTATACCATCGAGCTGCCTTATCACCGGCCTCAGTGGACTGCTGCAGCGCTGGTGCTTGTCACCAGATACCACAGGTGGCATCATGAACTCTTATAAAATTAACAATTATCCACCCTTTTAAAGAGAGACCCCAGGGTACGGGCCAGGGAGCCGACCACCGCGACATCCCCAAGGCCATGCAAATGCCCGGGTACCGAGTCATCCCCATCCCCAGGGCTAGTCACATCCTCCTCCACCTCCTCTGCTGACCTCATCGACTGGCTGACTGTGGGTTGACAGTAAGTGGGATCTCCAACCTCATCATCATCACCCTGTGTGTTATCACACCCGTCGTCCTCAGAGCCAACCTCTTCCTGCCCTGACCGAAAAGTCAAGTTGTCGCTCCAATCAGGTATTTGAGTCTCATCATCGTCTTCATCATTGTCTCCACCAACAGGAGTTACAGTTTGAGAACAAGGGTCTACATTATGCTCAGAACCTTCTTCATCTGGTCCTGGATCCGACTTATAAAGATTCTGGGCATCAGATCAGATCATTTCCTCATCTGGATTAACAGAAGCTCTGGAGCAGACCTCCGTTTCCCAGGCTATAGTATGAGTAAACAGCTGTGCAGACTCAACCATCTGTGCTACCCCATACTCAGACGGGCAGCTGGAGACTTGGGAGCTGTGAGGAAGCAAGTGCGATTGGGGTGACACCTCTGAGGACTGGAATATTTGTGATGTTGAAATTGAGGTGATGGAGAGCCCACTTGAAGGAGCACTTGATATCCGTTGAAGCACCTGCTGTTTTTGTGCCTCATTTAGAATTTGTAGCGATGGGCGTGTCCGTAAGAATGGGATCGTATCACATTGTCCACGAAAAGAAGGCGACATCTGAGTTTGGCTGGAAGATGGTCTTTCTTCTGCAGATGTTACTCCCCCCCACCGTGGGGGGCCTCGACCCACCGGCGGACAGGCACCAGTATTGGGATAGGGCGGCTGGCCGTCAGGGTCCACCGCGGCTCTGGCACAAACCCGGCGACACAGAGGTGGCACGGGCAGGAACGGACTGGCCGTGTCGGCTTCTCACTTTTTGGATTTTAGAAGGGCATGACATGCCTATATCTGTGTCTCCCCCTCCTTTTACTCCTCCACCTCTTTTCTTTTCGCATGACTATATGTACTTGTCACTTTTCCATGTGTTAGTTGTGTCTTCTGAGCAGTTTGTCAGCTTTTGGACACCTTTGAAGGTGTTTTCTATGTGTTTCTATGTGTTTTTGTTGCCTGCCATTGGTTTTAACGGTGTTCGAAGGTGTTCGACGAACAGTTCGACGAACACACGGGTGTTCGACGAACCGAACCGAACTCGAACACTACGGGGGTGGCTCAACACTACTAATAAATAATATTTACCTCATGTGTACTTCACATCAACCTTTTTGAAACATCATTTTTTTTTGTTAGAAAGTTATACAAACTTTCTTGAATGTCGTTTCGAGGGGTATGATTTTTAAAATGGTGTTACTTTTGAGTATTTTCTGTCACATAGGCCCCTCAAAGTAATTTCAAATGGTATGTGGTCCCTAAAAATTATTATTTTTTAACTTTGTTGGAAAAATGAAAAATTGCTTATAAACTTTTAATAAAGTTTTAACTCTTAACTAGCTTCACCAGAATTAAAGCAATGTGGAAGGAAAAAATGAAAATTTTACTTTGTCCCACAAAAATGTTGCGTTAGCCTCAAATTTTGCATTTTCAAAAGGGTAACAGGAGAAAAAGGACAGTACAATTTGTACTGCAGTTTCTCCTGAGTATGCTGATACCCCATATGTGGAGGAAAACTACTGTTTGGCACAAGGCAGGGCTTGGAGGGGAAGGAGCACCATTCAACTTTTGGCGTACAAAATTGGCTGGAATAGATAGCAGTCACCATGTTGCAGATTTTGCTGGAATGATTTAAGGGTGACATATCACATTGGTAGAGCCCTTGAGTTGCCGGAATAGCAGAACCCCTGCATAAGTGTCCCCATTTTACATACTACATCTCTCAATGAGTTTATCTAAGAGTGCAGTGATCATATTGACGAGACAGGTGTCACAGAATTTTATACAATTTTGCAGTAAAGAAAAAATTATTTTGTTTTTTCCACAAAAATTTTGTTTAAGCCCCATACTTTACATTTTTTTTTGTACATGAGGAAATGTCTGAAAATGGCACCAAAATTTGTCACACAACTTCTGCTGAACCTGGCAATACCCCATATGTGGCTATACAGTACTGCTTAGTCACAAGAGACTCGGGAGAGACGGACCCCTATTTGACTCTGGGAGAATAAATTATCGTAAAATAGCTCATGGACTCCATATTCAGGGCCCTTAAGTGCCAGAAAAGCAGAATTCCCCCTCAATTGACCCCATTTTGGAAATTACACCCCTCTGAGAATTTATGTAAAGGTTTAGTGACAATTTTGACTCAATGGGTGTTTTCTAGAAACAAGCATCAGTGGAGGTTGCTGAGTGAAAATTGCAAATCTGCCATTGTAGTGCCCACACATTGCAGTGCCCAGTATGTTGTAGTGCCCAGTACATAGCAGTGCCCATACTTTTAATGCACATACATTGTTCCCAGTTTGTGATTATGGAAACATGCTCCCCCTAAATTATGCAGGCTCACGTCTCTTCAGAAATGCCAAACAAGTGGATGATAAATGCGGTTTAGACACACTGGGGCTCAGAAGGGTAGGGAATTTGGATTTTGGACTGCAGAATTCACTAGCTTTCTTTTGGGGGGCAATGAGCCATAGCACTTTCCCAGAGCCTTTGTGCTACCATTAACATGTAAGCCCACTATATTTCCATTGACAGATTATGGACCTGAGTATGGGCTTTTTTATGGATTCAGTTGAAGCTTTTATTGTAAACATATACATAACATTTTGGATTAGATTTATCCTGCGCTCTATGCTGAGCACTTACATCGCAGCATGAGTCTGCGACTATGATGAGTGTTGACATCAGTACCCGATAACTGTAAATAGCAGTAACATTTCTTCTATTTACAGTCGCCGAGGCCAGATTCAGGGAAAACTGGACTACTCTGGACCTGCGTGGGAACGTTTTTTCTAAAAAAAATTGGTGAACGACGGAAAGTGTCTTGTTTTTTATTTTTTTTTATTTTTATGTTTTTCAGGTATCTATTTGTGGACTATGTCAGAATCCCTGGACTAGAGCAGACCTGGTGTTCTTTTTATTAATAAATTGGTGACCCACGGAAAGTGTTGGGGAGTGTGTTTTCAAATAAAGTATTTTTTGGTGTCTGTGTATTTTTTTCTTTGATTACTGGGTTAGTAATGAGGGTTTCTTATAGACATTTCTCCATTACTAACCGCAGCGCTTGATGCCAGCAGTGATTTTTGACAAATCACAGCTGACATCAACCCCAAGCCACATTACCCCAATTGCCACTGCACCAGGGCAATCGGAAAAAAAGAAGGCAAATCGCCAGAACTGGTGGATCTAATGTAATGCACCACTTCTGGGGCGGGGGCTGGCTGGTATTTTAGGCTGGGAAGGCCCAATAACCACGGACCTTCCCAGCTTGATAATATCAGCTCTCAGCTGTCTGCTTTATCTTTGCTGGTTATCAAAAATATTGGGGACCCCACGTTGTTTCTATAAACTATTTATTTAATTGGTTAAACCAGGTTAAACACTCTTTAGTGGCACATGAAAGGCACTAAAGGGTGCAAGTTTATTATATGTAGGGGGCTTGTGGAGTTATATAAAGTCATGGCCGAAAGTGTTGGCAACTTGGCTCCTTTGAAATTGTTTCAGAAAATTCTTGATATTACACATGTTTTGCTATACACATGCTTATTTCATTTTGTGTATTGGAACAACACAAAAAACAGAGAAAAAAAGGCAAATTAAACATAATTTCACACAAAGCCCCAAAAATGTGACAAACAAAATTGCTAACACCCTCAACCTAATATTTGGTTGCACACCAAATACAATACAATAAAATGTAAGTACCACCACCCCAAAAGCAATACAATAATATGTCATATTCCGCACCCCAACATAATACAATCCCATGCTTTCTTCTCCACTGCCAATGTAGCACCCTGAGGATTCGGCTGCTACAGGGGTATTACACCTCAAGCCAGAGGTGTGGTATTCCACTCCCGGGTAAGGATGGAGTGTGGAACTGAGCTAGTAGGCTGCATGCACTACATACATCCCATTTCCGGGGGACAGAACGACGGTACTCCCACCAGTTTATGTGCAGGTACGACAGCGTCTGTCCCTGGCTGGAGTGGGAGGGGGGTGGAACATCCCAGTAGTGTAGGGGCAGATAGGGGGAGTAGTCTGGGTAAAGATAGGAGCTCATTGGGTGCTGGTCACCTGAGCTCACACATAGAGGGAGTATATAAGGTGGGCACCATCTTAGAACAGGGTCAGTCAGTGAGAGTCTTTAGCCTGAGGAGCAGAGCAGAGGAGCTCAGCCAGGAGGGCTGACAGAGAGCTGTGGCTCCGGCTGGGCCCAGCTCCAGAACAGAGCCTGCTGAGAGAGAGAGAGAGAGGAGTGAGAAGGACCCAGAGAGGAAACAAGAAGGAACCCCAAGATCCCAGAATAAGGACAGAAGGGTGAGGGGTTGGCGAACAAGGGTACCGGAACCCAAGCTGGCGGAGGCCAAAGCACACCTTAGCCAGGAACCGGAGGTTGTGGGCAGGATCTGCCACGACCCTCACCAAATCCACTAGAAAGGCACACCGAGCATAGGGTCAGGGAGCCCTGAGGAGGCTTGACCACCAAGAGACCCGAGGGAGCCGGCCATAAGTGGATCCCTGGTGGGAACGGCCAGAGGAAGGGAGAGTCAGAAAGGAGCTCAGGACCACGCTCCAGAATTGCCTGGGGGGTTGGCCGAGTCCAGGACCTGGTGGACGCAGCACGGCTCGGGTGGTCACTCAAGGCCAGAGTGACCAACAGAACAGCAGTAAGTAAAAACCCTGAACTGCACCTCCTGACTCTGAGTCTCCTTGCTGCACCTTCACAACCACCATCCTCCACGTCTGACCCCCTGAGGCTATACCCCTCCCGTTGGGGGTTATACTACCACAGCTGCACACACACCACCAGCCTCAGCGGACCATTCTGCAGCGGCGGCCTTTTGACCGCAAATCAACGGGTGGCGTAGTCGACACTAAGAACATCTGCAAGGACTGCCGCACACTGAGTTTGACACCCTGGGCACGGACCGGGTCACAGCCACTCGGGGACTACAACCCCCATCTGATCCGGCTCCGGGTATCCCTAACAACATGGCCCAGGGGGCGCGTCAACTTTGGCGTAGTCGGCAGGATCACGTGCCCGCAACAACCGGGTACTGCGTGCCTGAAGAAAAATTCGCATTTACCTCAAAAAGACGTCTCCCGCCAATTCCAGAGGGTCCCCGCCATCGGACGCCATCTCGGATCAGTTCTCGCCATTTGCCCGTCATCTGCAGTCTTTTCCCGCCATCCACAGAGTTTCCCGCCACTGGGAGAAGATTCCCGCCATTTCAGAAGATTTCCCGCCTTGGCAGAGCGGACGCCATTATGGGCGTGCCAGAGGATGGCAAGAGGCCACCTCCCATCGTGGGCCAGGATCGGAAATGGCGCCAAAAGTGGAAACCGCCCCCACCAGCAGAGACTGTGATGATTGATATGTCCATCAGCGTGAAGGAACTGCCCCTGGAACTGGCAATCACAAAGTTGCCCCAGGACCACCCCCAATGTGGGCGGAGACAGAACAAGAGAGCGAAGATGGGTGCAGCCTGGAGGAGTCTGGAGAGAGCGCACCCGGAGATGAGGAGTCTGGAGAGGAGTCCAGAGAGAACGCACCCGGAGATGGAGGGAGAGTCAGGCAGCACCGACCCTGTGGTCAGGAGCCTGTTGCAAGCCGCCACTCCGGAGGGCCTGCTGGAGATCCTGGCACAGCTCCCCCGAGACCGGGAGCGTGCACAGACCGCGCTGGAGGGCCTCGCACGAAGGATGGCCCGGGTGCAGCAGGAAACGCTGGCGGAGTGGACCCGAGAGATGGCCCTGCAGGCTGGAGCCTGCCAGCGAAGCATGCCACCCGCAGCGAGGAGCAAGTCCACCTCTGAGGACGGCGAAGGAGGGACGACGGCCGGAGACGATGCCGAGGAAGGAGCTAAAGAAACGGAGGCAGGTAAAGGGGACGTCACTACCCCGAGCCGAGAAACCGCGTGCCTGCCCCAGCTCCCCGTCGCAGAGCCCGAAATTCCCCCTGCCGTGCCCGTCGCTGCATCGTCACCGCTCCAGACAAGGCCTCAAGCAGAAGCCGCGGCCGCGACCCCTGTGACGTCACGCGCCTCAACCCTGAGCGCGGCAAAGCAGGAAACACCACAGGCCTGGTCGCAAGGTCTAGTACCCCCGGGCGCCGCAGTACCAACAGCGCCCTCTACCTCCACTGAGCCACCGGCCTGGTCGCTGGGCCAAGTAACCCCGGGCGCCGCCGTCTTCACGGTGCCCTTTACGTTCAGGGTACCCCAGGCCTGGTCGCAAGGCCTGGCGAACCCGGGCGCCGCTACCACCACCGCGCCCTCAACATCCACAGCGCCACACCTGGGTGAAGACCTATTTGCCCAGCATACGTGCCCGGATGGGCAGCCCTTTAGATGGCCACCAGAGTACTACCAACTGGAACTCCAAAAAGCAAGGCCCCTGTGCGAGCCCCTGATTCCGGCTCCGAAGCCCGTTAAGAGGACCCCGCTCCCGCTGGAAGAAGCGCAGTTCGAGTGGGACCCCACCGGAGGAGACCTCATGGGGTTCACTCAGGAAACTCGGGCAGCCGCAGCGGAGCGTGTGGAGTGCTGCCGCCAGCAGTTGGCAGTCTTCGAGCAAGAACGGAGAGAGAGGTGGGTCCGTGAGCAGCGGCTGCAGGAACAGAGCGCAGGGCAGAAGAGCAGGACCAGAAGAGACCCCCGTGCAGCTCATGGTCCCCGTACCACCGGGACTGTGATTAAGTTTCAATTGCAGCACGGGTGGGGCTTCATCAGGGATCACCACACCCCCGGCGACGTCTTTGTGACCAGAAGAGACGTGGAGTCCCATCTGCCGGAGGGACACAGAGGTCGTGACCTATATGTAGGGGACGAGGTCACGTTCACCCGGCACAAGTGTGCCAAAGGACCCTACGCCCTCCATGTACACCGGCTGACGGAGGAGGAGCTACGGTGTGAAGAGGAGCAAGAGGACCCGGACGGGTCTGAAGGAGGAGCAGGAGTACGCCGTCATTAAAGTACGGTAAAGAGACTATACATAGTTACCCGTCAGGGTATAAGAACTGTTACTGCTGCTAGTTAAAATATAGTCCCCGTTGGGACCAGCAAATTGAACTGTTACCCGTATATCCCTTATTCCCACAGGCTGAGGACTGTGAACAGCCATTCCTTTTCCCCACTGGCCGAGGACTGAGAGCGGCCATATTCCCCTTGTATATAGTTGCGCTTTCTAAGGCGCCCCCTACCGGTTTTATAGGAAACTGTTGTTTTTACTACAAGAGACTGTTGCACTTTACCCGGTCACAAGTTGCACCGTAGCCGGAGGAACAAGAATGTTTACTATGAAAAGTTTTATATGAAAAGTTTTATGCTGATGATATATATATAGTGTTTTATATGTTTATGATGTTTTTGAAAGAAAATTTGTATGTTTGTGGATGTTTTTATTCTTTTACAGCCCGAGGACGTGCTGTGATTTACCAGGGGGGAATGTAGCACCCTGAGGATTCGGCTGCTACAGGGGTATTACACCTCAAGCCAGAGGTGTGGTATTCCACTCCCGGGTAAGGATGGAGTGTGGAACTGAGCTAGTAGGCTGCATGCACTACATACATCCCATTTCCGGGGGACAGAACGACGGTACTCCCACCAGTTTTATGTGCAGGTACGACAGCGTCTGTCCCTGGCTGGAGTGGGAGGGGGGTGGAACATCCCAGTAGTGTAGGGGCAGATAGGGGGAGTAGTCTGGGTAAAGATAGGAGCTCATTGGGTGCTGGTCACCTGAGCTCACACATAGAGGGAGTATATAAGGTGGGCACCATCTTAGAACAGGGTCAGTCAGTGAGAGTCTTTAGCCTGAGGAGCAGAGCAGAGGAGCTCAGCCAGGAGGGCTGACAGAGAGCTGTGGCTCCGTCTGGGCCCAGCTCCAGAACAGAGCCTGCTGAGAGAGAGAGAGAGAGGAGTGAGAAGGACCCAGAGAGGAAACAAGAAGGAACCCCAAGATCCCAGAATAAGGACAGAAGGGTGAGGAGTTGGCGAACAAGGGTACCGGAACCCAAGCTGGCGGAGTCCAAAGCACACCTTAGCCAGGAACCGGAGGTTGTGGGCAGGATCTGCCACGACCCTCACCAAATCCACTAGAAAGGCACACCGAGCATAGGGTCAGGGAGCCCTGAGGAGGCTTGACCACCAAGAGACCCGAGGGAGCCGGCCATAAGTGGATCCCTGGTGGGAACGGCCAGAGGAAGGGAGAGTCAGAAAGGAGCTCAGGACCACGCTCCAGAATTGCCTGGGGGGTTGGCCGAGTCCAGGACCTGGTGGACGCAGGGTGGTCACTCAAGGCCAGAGTGACCAACAGAACAGCAGTAAGTAAAAACCCTGAACTGCACCTCCTGACTCTGAGTCTCCTTGCTGCACCTTCACAACAACCATCCTCCACGTCTGACCCCCTGAGGCTATACCCCTCCCGTTGGGGGTTATACTACCACAGCTGCACACACACCACCAGCCTCAGCGGACCATTCTGCAGCGGCGGCCTTTTGACCGCAAATCAACGGGTGGCGTAGTCGACACTAAGAACATCTGCAAGGACTGCCGCACACTGAGTTTGACACCCTGGGCACGGACCGGGTCACAGCCACTCGGAGACTACAACCCCCATCTGATCCGGCTCCGGGTATCCCTAACAACATGGCCCAGGGGGCGCGTCACCAACACATTACAATCATACTGTATATACGCTCCCCCACCTCAATATATTTCAATATCACGTCATCTCTGCACTATCCGAATACATTACCATATTATGTCCTCTCTCCATCCCCAATACATTACAATCCCATATCCTCTCTCCCTCTCTCCCCCACCTCCAATATATTACAATCCCATGTCCTCTCTCCCATCCCCAATACATTACAATTAGTGATGAGCGAGCATGCTTGCTACTGCTCGGTGCTCGTCTGAGCATCTCACTGCTCGAGATGCTCGGCGCTCGCCGAGTAATTCTGGGGTTGCTCGGCGGGAGCTTGCGTCCCCTCCCTGCATGTTTGGGGCTCTTTACAGCGCCAATGAACTTGCAAGGATTGTCTGACACACACTGTAATACGGCAGCATTGGTGGTGGCATTACAGTGATAGGCTGGCTGCACAGCGTCATCAGGTTTATATCAGACCTGGCGCCGCTATGCTTGTCACTGTCTACTCCGGAATCAGGCAGTGTAGGGAGAGGTGCTGCTGAGTTAGGGAGAGATTTGACTGTTTCTTAGTTAGTGTAGATATACCAGCATATATTATTCACATATCCATCTCAACTAACAGTCCTTCTGAGGACTAATCCAGCTGCATAGATATCAGTGCTAGGCAGGCAGGCAGTGTATGTGGCAGACTGCACTGCACATAGCAAGAGGGTCCATTCCAGTTCTGTCTGCTGCTGGTGCTTTTACAGATATTTCTAGAAGAAGCACCAGGTATCAGGGGCCAGGAATAATTTTTTCTTGGATCTTAATCCTGATTATTTGCTTAAAAAGCAATCCAGAGAACACAGTTTTTCTGCTCCATTTGTTGGCATTGCAGAATACATCCAGATCCTTTCCATAATACAGCACTAAAAATCCATCTATTTAAAACTGTGGTTTGTCCGTCACACGGATCACATATAAGTGCGCTGAAAATTCTGCCATTACTGGCCCCCAATGAAATTTTGTTTCAGTGTGTCAGTGAAGTTATTGACACCAGTTTGCTGTTAAAAATAGATACCTACAGGCCAGCTATTTAAAACAGTGGTTTGTCCGTCACATGGATCACATATAAGTGCACTGAAAATTCTGCCATTTCTGGCCTCCATTGAAATTTTGTTGCAGTCTGTCAGTGAGGTTATTGACATGAAGTTGCTGTTAAGAATAGTTACCTTCAGGCTAGCTATATAAAACTGTGGTTTGTCCGTCACATGGATCACATATAAGTGAGCTGAAAATTCTGCCATTCCTGGCCTCCATTGAAATTTTGTTGCAGTGTGTCAGTGAAGTCATTGACACCAGTTTGCTGTTAAAAATAGTTACCTACAGGCCAGCTATTTAAAACAATGGTTTGTCCGTCACACTGATCACATATAAGTGCGGTAAAAATTCTGCCATTTCTGAACCCCATTAAAAATTTTGTTGCTGTATGTTAGCGAAGTTATTGACACCAGTTCGTTGTTAAAGCCACAAACCTAAAGGCCAGCTATTTAAAACTGTGGTTTTCCGTCACACGTATCACATATCACTGCGGTTCAAATCCTGCCATTTGTAGTGAACGTGGAAAAAATTGTCCTCCATTTAAAATTGGCAAGGCGCATGGCAAAGGATGGGGAAATGGACGTGATGGTGATGATGGTGCATGCAGAGTACGAGGCTGAGGCCGCGGGCTAGCTGAAATTGTGCCACAACAAACACCCACATCTTCTCGCTGTGTCAATTAATATTGGACCGCAGAACACCACTATTGAACACAGAGCAGTGTGAAAAGGTTATTGGTTGGATAGCTGATACTGCTTCCAGTCACTTCCAGAGCTGTTCACTTTTCCATTTATAGATTCGGGCCTCTTGCCCGGTCCACTTAAAGCGGGGCAAGAGGAGAACGCATGTAACAATGCCCAAATATTTGAGCAGCCATGGTCACACGAAGGCGACGGTGGGAAACTGTTACAAGAGGTGGACGATGATGAGACATAACTGCCAAAAAGTCAGGAGGAGGACCAGGGTGCGGAAGAGGAAGACAAGGTGGTGGATGATATAGTAACTGACCCAACCTGGCAGGGGGACATACAGAGCGAGGAAAGCTGCACACAGGGAGGCACAGCACCACAACAAGCAGGAAGAAGCAGTGTGGTGGCCGCAGACAGAAGGCGGACAACTATTCCCCGAAACATCAACACAACGGAAGTTGCCAGTACAACTGTTAGGTCTTCCCGAGTCTGGTTGTTTTTTAAAGACTCTGCTGATAACCCCAAAAGGGCCATTTGCATCACCTGCCAGGCCAGCATCAGCAGGGGTAGCAAAACTACCAGCCTGACCACCACCAGCATGATCAGGCACATGGTAGCAAAGCACCTGACTAAGTGGGCCAAATCCTAGGGTCCAGGAACAGTGTCTGTGGGTGGCACCACTGCTTCTTCCGCTGTTGTGCGTGCAAGCCAATCCTCTGTATATGGCGCATGCGAAGATGCCTCCTGCACTGCACCTGTCGTTGCACACTCTCAACTAGCACCATTGTTACGGGTCCGGGTGGTGGAACCTCTGTGCTTCGGTGCAAGGAGGGACCAGAGGAGTGTAATTAAGTGCCTACTCGGACTGACCCAGGTCACACGGCGGCTTAGTCGACTCCGTGAACCAGGGAGGGACCGGGTTGGTGAACCAGGTGCCTCTCTGGGACCGACCTTGTGTGAAAGCAGGTGACTCCCACGGGTCAGACGACAGGAGCTGACCGGTACAGCGGATGAGCATGGCAGGAAGGCCGGCGGGTGATCGGGGTAAATAATAAGGCAGGTACGGCTGACAGCCAGACAGGTGCTCCGGGAAGGCAAGCAGGCGGGTAAAGCGGATAGCCAGACAGGAGCTCCGGGTAGGCTGGCTGGTGGGCACAGCAGGTAACTGGCAGGTGCTCCAGGAAGGCCGGCTGGTGATCCGGGTAGATAATAAGTCAGGTATGGCTGACAGCCAGACAGGTGCTCCGGGAAGGCAGGCAGGTGGGCACGACAGGTAATTGGCAGGTGCTCTGGGTAGGCAGGCTGGCTGGCACGGCAGATAACTGGCAGGTGCTCCGGGTAGGCAGGCTGGCAGGCACGGCTGATAGACAGACAGGCGGGCTGAACTGTTAGACAGACTGGGGGGCAAGGCTGACAGGCAGTGGGACCTGAGGGCTGAGGAAAGTGTTAGCACACAAACAACAATCTTGCACAGGCACTACCATTTTGGAGGAGGTGCCTAATATAGGGGAAGTCCACTGGCCATTGGTCGGGGACTCTTTAGGACGGTGCGCGCAGTCCCTTTAAGAGGGAGGGAGCGTGAGAGCGCCCTAAGCACAGTACCCAGGAAGCTAAGAGTGATGTGCGCCACAGCAGCAGCACGAGGGGAGCAGGAAGACGCCGGACTGGGACAGCGGCGGTGAGGGGATGCTACAACCATCAGCAAGCATGTCCACGTCCTTGTCCCAGCGCAGCGTTCAGTTGTCCCTACCTTAGTCCTTGGAACGCAAGCACAAATACGCAGCCAACGTCCCACAGGACACACTACTAAATTCAGACATTTCCTGAAGGCTTGCGCTCTAAATGTTGCCTTTTAGGCTCTTGGAGATGGAAGCTTTCCGCAACCTGATGGCAGCAGCTGTTCATTAGTACTCAGCCCCCAGCTGCCACTATTTCTCCCGCTGTGCCATCTCCGCATTACAAGAGCACTTGTCCCACAACGTTAGCCGTGCCCTCAACAACGCAGTTACTGAGAAAGTCCACTTAATCACGGACATGTGGACAAGTGTTTGTGGGCAGGGAAGGTACATCTCGCTAATGGCACACTGTGGAAGCCAAGACCCAGTCAGACCTTGGGACGGAACACGTCCTCCCGACGCTGAGGATTGTGGGCCCTGTGTCAAACAGGCTTGCCCCACATTCTACAGCTCCTGCACCTCCTCCTCCTCTTCAGTATCCATCTCCGAAATGACCACATCAGTCACAAGATGGAAGCACTGCAGCACTGCCTCGGCAAAGCAGCAACAGGCTGTGCTGAAGCTAATATGCTTAGGTGACAAACCACACAATGCGGAAGAGTTGTGGACAGCTCTGAAAGAGCAGGCAGATCTGTGGCTCACACCGCTGAACCTACAGCCAGGCATGGTCGTGTGTGACAATGGCCGGAACCTGGTGGCGGCTCTGAGGCGAGGTGAGCTCACACATGTATCGTGCCTGGCCCATGTGCTTAACCTCGTGGTTCAGCGATTTCTCAAAACCTACCTGGAGCTGCTGGAACTGCTTGTCAAAATACGCCGCCTGTGTGTCCATTTTAGAAAGTCACCAACAGCTTCCGCCGCCCTTGCAGTGTTTCAGCAGCGTTTTCAGCTTTCGGCTCATTGACTAGTATGTGATGTCCCCATGCATTGGAACTCCACATTGCAGATGTTAGTAAGGAATTGTGAGCAGAAGAGGGCAGTTGTTAACTATCAGCATCAACGGTATCGGTATTCACTTCAGACTCCACACATAAGACTTCAGGAGTGGACATGGATGTTGGACATATGTACCGTCCTTCAAAACTTTGAGGACTCCACCAAGATGGTGAGCGGCGATGATGCCATAATTAGCATCACCATCCCACTTCTCTGTCTTCTGAAACACTCTCTGCTCACAATCAAACAGGATGCATTGCAGGTGGAGCACGATGAGATGGAGCAAGGAACCATACAGTGTGATTACTCACAGCCCAACCTCAGTTTTCTCAGATCCTCCCATCTTACAGGCCCTGAGGCACGGGGTACTCTCACAAGGAGTGCAAAGTTTGGGTAGATGTTGAGGTAGTACCTTGCCGACCGTACCAACGTCCTCCGTGATTTCTCTGTGCCTTATAATTACTGGGTATTCAAGCTGGACACATGGAATGAACTGGCTCTCTATGCCTTGGAGGTCCTGGCCTGCCCTGCCGCTAGCGTTTTATCAGAGCTGGTTTTTAGTGCCGCCAGTGGAATTATAACCGACAGGCGCAACTGAAAATGCTGACAGGCTGACTCTTATAAAAATGAACAAGGGCTGGATTGGGCCAGGCTACTCAACACCACCGAATGATAGTAGCATAACCTAAACTCAAAAACAGTGTGTTTTTTGGGAGGTCTAATTCTATTCCCATGCACCTCTGTCTTCACACCCTGACATGGGTATATGCTTCACCATCTCCATCACCATATCATTCACCCCTATATCTACCATGCCACCTCCTCTATGTGTCTTGCAAGGGGCATTGGAGGTCCTCCAAATTTTAGGCAGCTTTTGCATTTACTGCATAGGCAAACAATATGGGAGACCCACTCCCTAATAATGGGAACATTGTTTTTAGGAGGCTCTCCAATATCTACGTCTCTTCCAAGGGGCATTGGAGTGCCTCCAAATTTTCGGCAGCCCTTGCAGTCACTTCATACGCAATAACAGTATAGGAGACCCACTTGTTAATAATGGGAACAACAAAGCATAGCCGGCTGATGGCTCTCTAACATTAGCGAAGGCCAACTGCTGGCCCTTTAAGAATAGTAAGGGCCACCTGATGACCCTATAAAAATAGGCTTTGTGACTTTCAGATTCCCTCCATCATAAATTAAACAGGATGTGTCTGATGATGTGTCACACACTACATGGCCAGAGAAGGTTGTAAAATGTTAAAATGACATTTACCAGTGAATGCATTTGTCTTGGTTGAAAGCAAAGCAAAAGTGCAAAAACGCATCAAAAACGTTATGTGTGAACATAGCCCAAGGTGTGGAGGAGCATTTTTGATTTTGAATATTTATTTTGCCTTATATTCAAGTCAATACCCTGGAAAGGATGTTCCTTGACATATTTCCCAGGAGAATCCATTTTGGTTTTGTTTTTGTATGTTTTATTTTGAGTTCGTAAAAGTGGCTTAATACCTCTGACAACATTGTTGACAGCAGTGACCTGGGAGTCGGAAATGCTTCCAGAGGTCTTCCCCATGCTGTTCCCATGTCATTTGAGCAATGTTCCCATCGATTTGGGCAATTTTTAGGCCCTCTGCAGACCGTTGGGGGGAACCGCCTGAAAAATGCTCGAGGTTCCCATAGACTTACATTGGGCTCGTTGCTCGGGTCGAGCTCCCGAGCATTTCAATTTGCTCGACCCGAGCATCAAGCACCCGAGCATTTTAGTGCTCGCCCATCACTATTTACAATAACATGTCCTTGGCTGAATCATCAATATAATATAATCCTGTGTACTATCTCCCACCCAATACAAATACAATACAATCCCATGTCCTCTCTCTACCACCCTCCAAAATATTAAAATCCAATTCTGAAAAATTACAATCCTTTCACCCCCCAAAACATTACAAGTTTATGTCCTGTCCCCATCTCCAAAACATAATAATCCCATGTTCTCTCAACTCCACCCCCAACACATTACAATACCATGTTCTTTACACCCCAACTCCAACACATTAAAATCCCATATCTCCTCCCCCACCCCAAATAATTACAATACCATATCATCTCTTTCCTATC
The DNA here is from genome assembly GCF_046119375.1 of Phyllobates terribilis. Taxonomy (NCBI): domain Eukaryota; kingdom Metazoa; phylum Chordata; class Amphibia; order Anura; family Dendrobatidae; genus Phyllobates; species Phyllobates terribilis. The sequence continues at coordinate 207,555,565 of NW_027362769.1, read as the reverse complement.
CCAACACATTACAATATTATGTCCTCTCCCTATCCCCAATACATTACATCCCATGTCCTCTCGCCCTCACCTCCAATATATTACAATCCCATGTCCTCTCTCCCACTGGCCAAAACTTTAAAGTCCCAAATCCTTTACCCCACTTCCAACACATTACAATCCCATGACCTTTCCCCCACCCCAAACACATTACAAACTCATGTCCTCTACCTATCTTGAATACATTACAACTAGTGTTGAGCAAGCACTAAAATGCTTGGGTGCTCGATGCTCGGGCCGAGCTCACCGTGATACTCGGGTGCTCGACCCGAGCAACGAGCCCAATGTTAGTCTATAGGAGACCCGAGCATTTTTGCGGCGGCACCCCCGTCAGTCTGTAGAAAGCCTAAAAAAGAGCCCAAAACAATAGTGACAGTGTTCAAATGACATGGGGATAGCATGGGGATCACCCCAGGAAGCATTTCTGACCCCCAGGTCACTGCTGTCAACAACGTTGTCAGAGGAATTAAGCCACTTTTACGGGCTCACAATAAAACGTTCAAAAACGAAACTGAAACTGTTTTCCTGTGAAATATGTTAAGGAACATTCTTTCCAGGGTAAAGACTTGTGTATAAGGTAAAATAAATAACCAAAAACAAAAATACTCCTCCACACCTTGGGCAATGTTCACAAGTAGCATTTTTTATGCGTTTTTGCACTTTTGTATTACTTTCAACCGTGACAAATGCATTCACCAGGAAATGTCATTTTAACATTTTACAACCTTATCTAGCCATGTGCTGTGTGACACATGCATACAGTGCTGAAAAGACATGGGAACAGCATGGGGAAGACCCCTGGTAGCATCTCTGACACCCAGGTCACTGCCTAAAAGTGTGCCCATCAGAAGTGATCCTTGCCGCATCAAAAGATGTAGATTTGCAACTATCCCCATGCAAGTCCTTGTCCCAGGGCAGTGTTCAATTGTACCTCCCCCATTCCTTGCAATGCAAGTGCAAATATGCAGCCAACCACCCACTCACACGCAGGCTGCAATACTATACTGCTAGCTTGCACTTGAAATGGGGCCTTTTAGTTTGGAGGAGGCTGAAGCTGGCCACTACCTCATGGCTGCGTCGGCAGCGAGGTCTCCATACTCAGTCCCCAGCCGCCACTATTTGTCCCGGGAACGTTCCCCACACTTTTCTAAGCCTGGCCTGCTTTAGGGCAACATTGGACGAGCCCACCAGACAACCAGAGACTCCTCCGGCGGGCCCTGGCTTCTCCATCAGGGGAGTTGAGAGTGCCAACGTGAGGAGCATGATGATGATGATAGAAGTTAGCATCTGCTTTGTTTACTTGGAATGCAAGCGTAAGTGTGCAGCCTGCCTCCCACCCACAGGCTGCAATACCATACTGCTAGCTTGCTTGCACTTGAAATGAGGCCTTTTAGGCTTGTGGAGGCAGACGCCGGCCACCATGTCATGGCTGCGTCGGCGGCCTGGTATCCATACTCAGTCCCCAGTCGCCCGGCGGCTGGGTGTCCACACTCGGTACCCAGCCGCCAGGGGGCAGCCGGGTGTCCATACTCGGTCCCCAGCCGCCCTTATTTGTCCCGCTGCGCCTTATACACAAGCGCTCATACCAAAACATTACCTATGCCCTCCCCAGTGCATTTAGTGGGAAGGACAGCCTATTCCGTTGTAGTGTGTGCATGCCAACCCCCTGTTCATGGCACATGCGAAGATGCCTACCGCCATGCACCTGTCGTTGCAGACTTGCAATTATCCCCGTTCAAGTCCTTGTCACAGGGAAGTGTTCAATTGTACCTCCCCCATTCATTGCAATGCAAGCGCAAGTATGCAGCCTGCCACCCACCCACCCCCAGGCTGCATTACCATACTGCTTGCTTGCTTGCACTTGAAATTGGGCCTTTTAGGAATGTGGAAGCGGAATCTGGCCACCACGTCATGGCTGCGTCGGCGGCTTGGTATCCATACTCAGTCCCCAGCCGCCCGGTTGACGGGTGTCCACGCTTGGTCCCCTGCCACGAGGGGGGCGGCCGGGTGTACATACTCGGTCCCCAGCCACCCCGCGGCCGGGTGCCCAAACACAGTCCCCAGCCGCCTGGGGGGGCCGGATGTCTATAAACGGTCCCCAGCCACCCCGATTTGTCCCGGTGCACCTTATACACAAGCGCGCATACCAAAACATTTCCTGTGCCCTCCACAGTGCATTTAGTGGGAAGGACAGAATAACCACAAACACGTGGACAAGTGAATGTGGCCAGGGATGGTCCATCTCACTGACGCCTTCACACTGGGTTAATATTGTGGAAGCCGGGACACAGTTGGACACTGGGATGCAACACGTCCTCCAGACATAGAGGATTGCGGGTCCTCGGTCAATCAGGCTACAACACAAAGTTCAGAAGGTACACAGCAGCAGTGGTCAGCCTCCTACACAATGAGTAAATTATTCATGATCATGAGGCCATCCATGTCCTTAGCATTCTGTTCCTTGGAATGCAAGCGCATGTATGTAGTAGCGGCTAGGCCTGAGGTGGTCAGCGTTTTGGCGCATATCCTACCTCCTCCGAGGAGTGCTGGATGTTTTCCTGCTACTATCCCAGTTCTATGACTCCCGTTAAAACAAAGCTTCAGGTAATGAATGATGGATGAGGTGGTGGCAAAGGAGAAAGAGCAGGAGGAACAGGCACCATTCACATCAATATCAAGCCAGTCAACCACACATGTCTTGTAGGATATATTTCTGTACCAAAAGGAGCGGTTCGGCTACACAGTTATAGGGCATACAGTGAGTGCAATGCCTACCAAAATTTCGAGGCACTCCAATGCCCCTTGGTTGGTTTGGTTAAGAGGGCCTTAACTAAACCATTTTTTCCATTTCTAGCAACTGGGTCTCCTGTACACTGTTGGCCTAAGCAGTGAATGGAAGGCTTTCCAAAAATTATGAGGAACTGCAATGCCCCTTGAAACAGACGTGGATTACAGCGTACTAAAAACCTTCTACCCATTATTGGGGAGTGGGTCTCCCATAGTGTTTGTCTATGCATTGAAAAGCAAAAGCTGACTAAAATTAGGAGGAAATGCAATGCCCCTTGGAAGAGCTGTGGAGCTCAGAGTGGTTTAACAATCGGTTTTAATGCCCCTTGGAAGAGACGTGGAGGTCACAGTAGCTTAACAAGACAGTTTTAATGCCCCTTGGAAGAGACGTGGAGTTCAGAGTGGTTTAACAAGACTGTTTTAATGCCCCTTGGAAGAGACGTGGAGGTCCCAGTGGAATAAAAAGACAATATCAATGCACCTTGGAAGAGTGGTGGAGGTCCCAGTGGAATAAAAAGACAATATCAATGCCCCTTGGAAGAGTGGTGGTGGTTACAGTGGAAAAAAAAGACAATATCAATGCCCCTTGGAAGAGATGTGGAAGTCCCAGTGAAATAAAAAGACAATATCAATGACCCTTGGAAGAGATGTGGAGGTCACTGTAGCTTAAAAAGAGGATTTTAATGCCTCTTACAAGATCCATGCAGTACAGCATATTAAAAACATTATTCCCATTATTGGGGAGTGGGTCTCCCATAGTCTTTGCCTATGCCTTCCAAGCAAAAGCTGCCAAAATTTAGGATGGAGGAACTTGCAATGCCCCTTACAAGAGCCATGCAGTACAGCATATTAAAAACCTTATTCCCATTATTGGGGAGTGGGTCTCCCATAGTCTTTGCCTATGCCTTCCAAGCAAAAGCTGCCAAAAATTAGGACGCAGGAACTTGCAATGCTGGCAACATGGACTACGGTCACCCTGGTGGTATAGTGGTGGTGGAGGCTGAGGATAAGGAGAAGAGCAAAAAACAGCCGAAATGAAGCGTATACCCATGTGTGGGTGTGAAGCGGTGTATGGGAATACACCTCCCGAAATAACGCAGTGGATTTGACTTTATGTTAATCTGCTGTTATTTGGTGGTGATGAGAAGTCTGGCCCAATCCAGCCCTTGTTCATTTTGATAAGGGTCAGCTTGTCTGCATTGTCAGTTGACAGGCGAGTGCGCTTATCAGTTATAATTCCCCCAGTGGCACTAAAAACACGCTCCGATAACACGCTAGAGGCAGGGCAGGCCAGGACCTCCAAGGCGTACAAAGCGTGTTCATTCCAAGTGTCCAGCTTGGATACCCAATAATTAAAAGGCACAGAGGAATCACGGAGGATGCTGGTACGGTCGGCAAGGTACTCCCTCACCATCTTTTGAAACTTTCCACTCCTTGTGAGAGTACCCCGCGCCTCAGGGCCTGTAAGCTGGGTGGGTCTCAGAAAACTGTCCAAGAACATTAACAGTGTTCCCCTGCCTCTGCTGGGTTGGAGTTGCGTCTCTCTCGCCTTTACCCCTTGGTTGGGAAACGAACTGTGACCTCTGCTGCTAGCGTGTTCAGATGGGAATTTTTTTAATAGTTCTGCAGCAAGGGCCTTCTGGTACTGCCACATTTTTGTAGACCTCTCCACCTCAGGAATAAGAGAGTGAAAGTTCTCCTTGTAGCGGGGGTCTAAAAGTGTCAACAACAAGTAATGACTGTCACCCAACATTTTGACAATGCGAGGGTCAAGGTTAAGGCAGCGTAACATAAAGTCAGCCATGCCTGCCAGACTGGTAATGGGCAAGACTTCCGTGTCCTCACCAAGGTGACGACTGATCATGCTCTCCTCTTCCTCCTCCTCCCCCCTGTCCTCAGGCCACCCATGCTGAACCGATGGTATGGCAGTTGTACAGGTGCAACCGTCTACAGCGCATGATACCAGCTCCTTTTCTTCCTCCTCCTCCTCCTCCTTTCCCTCATTGTCCTCCAATGCACGTTGGGATGAGATGAGGCTGGGCTGTGTGTAATCGCCCGCTATGGCTTCTTGATCCATCTCATCATACTCTGGCTGCAATGCCTCCTCTTTAATTCTCTGCAGAGAGCGTTGCAAAAGACAGACAAGTGGGATGCTGACGGTAATGATGGCATCATCGCCACTCACCATTTTTGTGGACTCCTCAAAGTTTGTCAGGATGGTACATATGTCAGAAATCCAGCTCCACTCCTGAGGTCTTATGTGTGGAGTCTGACTTGAATATCGACGGCCTTGTTGCAGCTTGTACTCCACAACTGCTCTCTTCTGTCACAAATCCTTTGCAACATGTGGAGAGTGGAGTTCCAACGTGTGGGGACATCACACACCAGTCTGTGTGCCGGAAGCTGCAAACACTGCTGCAACACAGCAAGGGCAGCGGAAGCTGTAGCCGACTTGCGAAAATGAGCTGACAGGCGGCGGACTTTGACGAGCAGATCTGGCTACTCGGGGTACGATTTAAGAAACTGCTGAACCACGAGGCCAAGCAGATAAGCCAGGCATGGTACGTGTGTGATCTCGCCTCGCCTCAGAGCCGCCACCAGGTTACGGCCATTGTCACACACGACCATGCCTGGATGTAGGTTCAGCGGTCTCAGCCACAGATCTGCCTGCTCTTTCACAGCTGTCCACAACTCACAAGCAGTGTGAGGTTTATCACCTAAGCTTAGGAGTTTCAGCACAGCCTGTTGCCGCTTGGCTGAGGCAGTACTGCAGTGCTCCCAGCTTGTAACTGATGTGGTGATATCTGAGATGGAGGCTGAACATGAGGAGGAGGAGGAGGATGATGCGCAGGAGCTATACACTGTGGGGGCAACTCTGACTGATATAGGGCCCGCAATCCTCGGTGTGGGGAGGATGTGTTCCGTCCCAAGGTCCGACTGGGTCCCGGCTTCTACTATGTTTACCCAGTGTGCCGTCAGGAAGCTGTACCATCCCTGGTCACAAGCACTTGCCACGTGTCCGTTGTCAGGTGGACTCTCCCAGTAACTGCATTGTTGAGGGCACGGCAGATGTTTTGGGACACGTGCTTGTGTAGTGCGGGGATGGCACACTGGGCAAAATAGTGTCGGTTGGGGACCGAGTACCGAGGGATGGCCACTGACATAAGGTTGCGGAAGGATTCCATCTCCATCAGCCTAAAAGGCAGCATTTCCAACGCAAGCAGTCCTGAAATGTGCGAATTTAGGACTGTGGCCTGTGGGGCGTTGGCTGCGAATTTGCACTTTCGTTCAAAGGTCTGGGATATGGACAATTTAACGCTGCGGTGAGACGTGGACGTTGATGCTGTTTCTTGAGAAACTGCCCATAACAAGTGAAGACTGAGAGGAGGGGGCATCTTTGCATGCAGTATGGACAGGGGATTGCCTTGCACACACAACAGGGGTTCTCTTACACGCACTTAGAAGCAGTGGTGACATCCGCTGACACTGGTCGTGGACCCTGGGGTTTGCCCCACAAAGTCGGGTGCTTAGCTGCCATGTGCCTGATCATGTTGGTGGTGGTCAGGCTGGTAGTTTTGTCACCCGTGCTGATGCTGGCCTGGCAGGTGGTACAAATGGCCTTTTTGGGGTTATCAGCAGAGTCTTTGAAAAAATTCCAGACTCTGGAAGACCTACCGGTTGTACTGGCAACGTCCCTCGTGTTGGTGTTACGGGGAACGGTTGCCCGCCTTCTGTCTGCGGCCACCACACTGCTTCTTCCTGCCTGTTGGGGTACTCTGCCTCCCTCACCCTGTGTGCTGCTGGCCTCGCTCTGCATGTCCTGCTGCCACGTTGGGTCAGTTACTAGATCATCATCACCTCCTCCTCTTCCACTTCCGCACCACGGTACTCCTCCTCACTTCGTGGCAATTGTGTCTCGTCATCGTCCACCTCTTGTGACAATTTACCAGCGTCGCCTTCCTGTGGCCGTGGCTGTTCAAATATTTGGCCATCGCTACATGGGATCTCCTCTTCCACCACTTCAAGCAGAGCAGGCTAGGGGCCCAAATATGGAAAAGGACCAATGAACAGCTCTTCAGAGTGTCCAACTGTGGGATCAGTTGCTGTCTGACGACACTCGGCATGGTGGGAGGAAGGAGCATCAGGGTGAGGAGGAGTATGCGGTCGAGACTCACGGCTACTAAGACTTGACCGTGTGGAAGACAGACCAGAGGTGGTGGTGCCCAGGTGACCGGAAGTATTATCTGCTATCCAATTAATAACCTCTTCACACTGATCAGTTCGCAATAGTAGTGTTGTTGTGTGCTTCCCTAGTAATTCGGTCAAGAACTGGGAGCGAGAAGATGTGGCTGTTGGTTGTGGCACATTTTCACCGTGGCCATGGCTCCGTCCTCTGCACGCACCATCACCAGAAGGTCCAGTTCCACGTCCCTTGCCATGCGCCTTGCCCATTTTAAATGAAGTAAAATAGCTTACACTCGCACTATCAATGGCAAAAGGGTAACAAAAAGGAGATTAGAACCGTGGAAGAGGAAAACCACAGTTCTAGTTCTCTGGCCTACACAAGAATCTTTTAAACAGATATATTTGTGTCTGAACAGTCAGCATGACACTCAAACTGTTTTTTTTATGGAAAAAAGGCAAAAAAGTGGATAATACAGAGATTTGAACCGTGGAACTGCAAAACCACAGTTCTAGTTATCTGGCCGAAACCAGACATTTTTAAACAGATATATTTGTGTCTGAACACTCACAGACACACTCAATTTTTTATTTTTTTTTTGGGGGGGGGGGATACCAAAAGGTTAATAAGACGGGTATTTGTATAGTCTGACTGAGGGGAAAAAAAAAGAGGATTTAGATGAAAAAAAAGGATTTTTCCTGGCCCCTGAGACCTGGGGCTAAGTCTAGCATTTTGAGCAGCAGCAGCATAAAGGACTGTAAAGCAGTGTTTGTTGGTATAACCACTGCAGCTCCTATACAGCCTGCCTGCCTGTCTGATATCTGGGATGGATATTAGTCCTCAAAAATCAGACTGTTTGTTTGATTTTGCAGGCTTTAGAGACCCTACACTACCTATTTTGCAGTATAAATCTCTCCCTAGCTCAGCAGCACTCTCCCTGTCCGGAACAACTGTGTCCAAGATGGCGGCACCCAGTTTAAAATACTCGAGGTGATGCTGTGCGGCCAGCCAATCACTGTAATGCCCACAACCAACATGGCTGCGGCATTACAGTGACTGGCTGGCAATCCCTGCATGTTCATTGGCTCTGTAAAGAGCGCCAAACATGCAGGGCGGGGACCCGAGCTCCCGCCCGAGTAACCCGAAAATGCTCGGTGCTCGCCGAACATCCCGAGTAGTGAGATGCTCGGGCGAGTACCGAGCAGTGTCGAGCATGCTCGCTCAACACTAATTAAAACCCAATGTCCTCTCTTCCCCACCAACACATTACATTACCACGTTCTTTCTATCCCACCACATATACATTACAATACCAAGTGCACTCTCCACAATACCCTGTGCCCTTTACCCTTCTCCATACATTACAATCCTATGTACTCACCCCCAACACATTACAATTCCATATCCTTTCATTCATCCCCAATACATTACAATACCTTGCCCTCTCTCCCCACCTCTAATACATTACTATCACATGTCTTGTCCCCAAACTCCATTATATTACAATGCCATATCCTTTCCTCCACCCCAGTGCATTACAATCCAATGTCCTTTCTCCCGGAATCCCAATACAGTACAGTCCCATGTCCTCTCTATCCCATCTCCAACACATTACAATACCATGTTTTCCTCCCATCCCCTACTCTTTATCATACCATGTTCTCTCCCCCACCCCAACACATTACAAATTACAACACCATGTTCTCTCCTTGATTCCCACCAGTTCATGTCATAGTCCTGCTGCACTTATTTATTGTGTTGCCATTCCATATCTAGCCTAACTGTGAATCACTCCTTCTTAGTTTTGAAAATAACTGTCATATGATTTATGCTGCAGTCTCGTTTTTGGGCCCCGTGTGTTGGTCAAACTCTTGACGTAACTGTTGTCCTGTAACAATTTTTTATGCAATTTTGCAATTTATTTTTTATATTTTTTATTACCAACCGCAGCAATAAAACCATCTTCAGATTATCTAAGAAGAGTGGCACAGGTGCAGAGTTTAGCTGCAGGCAAGACCAAACCTGAGGGCCCAAAATATCTCTCCCCCATAAGAAGAACTAATAAATCATTAACAAATAGAGTTGAGATAAAAGATCTGCACTACACTGATCCAGAATCCACTTTGGTAGTACGTGTCAACCAATCCAGGTTGAAGCCAACACTCGATTGCCAACATCCTGGGCATCACTTGTGGTGATTAGACTTCAGCAACATCATGATTTCTCATGACGCCTAGTTTGTTTGGTCTCTTGTAACATCATGACATGTGTCTAGATGCATTGTCATGATGTCATGTCACGGGGGCCTCATAACGAGAGATGCCCAGTATGCCAAGAATTCAGTGACAGTCAAGGAAGTTCGTCATTGGTCCTGATGCCCCATTGTGCCAAAATGGATGCTAGACCGGTAGTGCAAATCTTTTTTACTAACAATCAATTTGCTGAATGGACATCGCTGGTAACACAGGTGAAATTATTTCTATGTTATACAATGATACTCCCTGCACACTCTATGGCACTTATTCTGCATAATGTAATGATATGAGGTCAGTTTGTGATTCTGTATTTATTGCACTTGACCGATTTGGGAATTACTATTTGGACTGCTTAGATTGGTATTATGTAATGACTATTTATTGAACTTATTTGTTGACTGTATTAAAATATAATTTGGTGGTAGTAGGATTTTCTTCTCTGTATGACAATACCAATGCACTATGTAGCGCTATTATTTATGAACTATATGATTGCTAGTGCCCTCATGCATGCAGTCGTATTAGAAGTCATATCAAATTTTGCCGGTGGAGTGAACGATAGTGTGATTATAGATCTTGAAAAAAATGAAGCAGGTTTTGTTTCTTTGCTGTGGTTCTTTCAGTAGTATAGACAAATAAATCTTTAATAGTTGACATACCATATACAGTACATAGAAGATTTTCTTAGAACTGCTTCCTTTTGAAACTTGTTAATAATGTGGTTTTGCAAGTTCTGAGTGGAGCAGTAGGTGCAGCCAAATATATAAATATCGCCACTTCTTTTACACACGACAGCTAGTTGGTTAAACATAATCATGAAGCATCACATCGTAGGTCTACTTCTGATATTATGCACATATGCATCAGGATGGACCACATGGTACCCTGCAACGGAAGATGAATACACAACATTTCCGCCATTTATAAGTACAACCAGTGGTAAGTATTTTAAAATGGCCCATCTGGTGATATCTGTTACTTAAATATTATCTATTCCTCTGAATTTTTAACCTTTATATGATAACAATTATGTACTAAATACCAAATTTGCTCAGTCTTCTGATTTTACAGCTACCGCTTTATAGAACTCAATACAGTTAAATTGACGGAAATTAATACAGAATAATGTACCATGTAAATGAAACAAGAAATGGATACTATTCCTAAAGGCAAAACGAAATCCAAAAGAAGGAAGTAAATACAATTAAGTGGAAGGAAAGTTTGATATGATGCTTTGTAGAGAAGCTGTCACATTTTCATGATGGGATTAAATTGAATTGAGCGATTAATTAAATGTAGGAAAAATCTAAATTCAAAGACGAGGGCAATGAAAGCTACAAATGCAAAGAAAAAAAAATAGAGAAGGAAAAAATAAACATTTCTGAATAATGTTAACCGCAGCATTATCGGGAAATTTACTCTCCTTAATTGCAAAGCTTATTAGAAATAAATGTTTTCTCATTTCTGTTGTTATGTTGCTGGATTCAGAGAGCTTTCATAAATTACTACTAATGCTTACATATTCCAAAAGTTATATTTTTCTTCATTTTTGTCAATGTAGAGGTTTGTTATACACGTTGTTACATTTAGAGATATATATTTTTTAACATTTTTGCAAAGAATTTTTTTTTATTAACACTTTTTTTTATAGCTTATTTGATTATTTTTTTTTTTATTTGTCCTAGTGGCTTCACAATGTAAACTACTTATTCATATGGCAAACCATTATTGCCTGATAGCACTAAACAAACAAGCATTAAATCGGGCAATGACAGGCCATGGATAGTGTGGAGGTCTTTGTAAGGAAATGGCATTGTTACTTTTTGGCTGCCCAAAATTGCGTTGATGGGATTATTGGATGACAGAAGGAACACTCTCCTTCTGTTAGCCACCTAGATGTTACATTTTTAGTAGTTAAGATTGTACTGCTGCACTGATGGGTTTTCCCTGTGACTGCTGCTCTATAGTTAGAGCATCAGTCACAGGAATCAGCAACGCCGTTGATTGCCTGCATTGTGCAATTCCGCTGTAATATAAAAGCAGAAAGATGGAGTTCATCCTTGTTGGTTCTATCTCCATTGCTCTTTTGCTGCAAGAGTCCGTGTGACAAAAAACAATAGCATGCACTATTCTATAGCTTACATTGGATGAATCTTGCCCATTCAAGTCTATGGGTGCTCAAAAAAAAATTGCACCTGATTTTTATGGATTTATTGCCATTATTATCCTAGGAAACTGCATTTGATCAAGTACAATTTAAAATCTTGATGTATAAATTTGGATGCCACACGGACGTAAAATATAGGCAAAATCCACCTCTATAATGGACATCACATTCTTATTTTTGCATTGACTCACCATTATTTTCTATGTATGCCATTGAGTGTTTATTTTTCTTTTCAGGTTACGATATTATCTTCCTCGGCAGCAGCAGCTCTGATGTATCTTGCAATGATGGAGAAACAGGTACAGAATAGGATACATGTTAAGATAAGATAGGTAAAAGATACTGAAAAAGTTTACTAAATATACAATATCAATATATCATCAATGGTAGTCTCTGCTCAATTTAAGATTATCAAATATTACGCGATAAAGTGAAAATACACCACAATTCAACCTATTTAACTCATATCTATTAATATAAAGGGATTTTCTTGTGTAGAAAATCCATTTCCGAATACTCTACTCAGGTATTATATTGGTACGAGTTAACAGTAGCCAAGGGTGTACATTGAAATCATAGGGCCCCATAGCAGAAGACCCAATTGGGCCCTCCCATAAAATAAAAATATATATTATTCGGCGGGGTAACAGAAGAGCATATTTCACAACTTTGCAGTCGTTGCAAAATATGTTTGCTCCAATTGAAACCCCTTAGTGTTCCACAAATTACAATACCCCTTTCCTGGCCCCCATAAAGTATGATGCCAATAAAAGTGACTCCAAACACAGTATGATATCCCTACAGTGATCCCAACACAGCCTTCCACACAATATGATCGTCCCAACACAGCCCTCCATACAGTGTAATGGCCCTCCATACAGTATATTGGACCCTACACAACCCTCCACACAGTATGTTGGCACCAACACAACCCTCCACTCAGTATGATGGATTTAACACAGTATAATGGCCAACAGTAGCCCTACAAACAGTATAAGGCCCTCACATAGTCCTTTAAACAATATAATGGCTCCCCACACAACCCTTCAAACAGTATGATGGACCTAACACAAACATCCACACTATATAATTGCTCGCATACAGTATAATGTCCCCCCACTAGCCCTCCAAATAGTATGACTCACACATAGCCATGCAAGCAATATAATTGTCCCCTTATAGCCCTTCAAAGAGTATAATTGGCCCCATATAGCCCTCCAAACAATATAATGGCCTCCATATAAAGAAAATTTAAAAAGTGGGCAGCAAGATCATAGTAGGATTTCATAAAGTGAAGGTATTACTGTAAAAGTTACTGACACAAATGTATTTTAACCCATTAGTAGACAAGCCCTTGTGTAACAGTAATGCAGTTGGTGTTTTTTCAGTTAAAGACTACCATCAGATCTAAGATCAGATCTAGAGGCTCTTTTATTCCTGTAGTTGTGTGAATTCTGATTGGACCAACAGTCAAGTTCATCCTTAAAAAGGACTTGTGACCAGGTCAAAAGTGTCCAGTTTTTGCTCCTAATTTATTTCTGCTTCTCCTCTGAGTATTCCATTATTCTTTTTTCTCTTATAAATCCGCTATATGTTTCTAGACATATAGGCCTTCTTACTTAGTGCTCAAAATATGCTAATTTTTGTGGTCTATACCAAGGGGGCATATCTCACAGCATTCTCTGAGGGCCTAACTTAAAGCTGCTCTGCATTATTACCATGACTAATGCCTTCTTGGTAAAGACAATATAAATTAGCATATTGAGTGCAATAACTAACAAGTTGAATATCTATATGTAACGCCGGTAGCTCACACGCCTTCTCAACGCCGTACTACTTACTGCAGTCACCGCTCTGCTTCTCCTCATGCCAGGCTGTGTTGCTGAGTTTGCCTCTTGCAGCACTCCCCACTCCTCAGTACTGCGTCATCTTACTGATGCTTCCACCAGGCTACAGGGAGGTGAGGTCAGTCTCTACAGAAATTTAACCCTTCTGTGTCCTGCAGAGATTAGCCTCCCTAGCTATCCTCTGCCAGCATGAGATATATTAGGCAGCTCCTCCCTTCACTACTTGCCTGAGCTTGGTTCTTGTTTGCTATCATCTTCCAGTCTAGGTGTGTTCCTGTTTTGTCTCCTATTACCGACCTGGCTTGTCCACCTATTCCGTCTGATCTCTCCACTCCTGACCTCAACTTTGTATCCTGAACCTATGCTGCCTGCTCCGACCTCAGATTGTTTGACTATGTTTCTCCCTGTGCCTTCTGTAGCTTGTATTCCTGCTTTAACCTGTTGGTCAGCTGCTGCAGGTCCGGGCACTGCCCTGGAGTAGCACCTGGTGGCTATCTTGCGACCAAGCATATCCTCACCATCAGAGGCCCTAGTGAAGACAAGGTAGCCACTTAAAATAACCTCGGCACTCAATGGATATGAAAGAATAGAATTTTTTATTGTAATTTATGCAGTCCAAAAGAAAAATAAACGTTTCGGTCACAATTGACCTTCATCAGTATTGCAGACTGCCAATGCAAGTGTGCGTGGCTGAACGGCCCGGACAGTAAGTCTCTAAGGCTGCCTGAACGGTGACTTGAATATGGCTTAGGCTACGCGGTATGCCCCGCTGGTAGAGAGCGCTGCCATGTGGTGTGGCAATAAAAAATTCTATTCTTTCATATCCATTGAGTGCCGAGGTTATTTTCAGTACAGTACGGGTTCGGCCCCTACTCGTGCACCACTCTAAACAGCTGTGCAGTGTTTTTTTGTATATAAGGTAGCCACTTAGTCATGTCCCTCCAGAGTAAGCCCAGCCAGTTGAGCCGTGGGCCAGCACCCACCGTTGTCACACTATGGAACCATATTTCGGATTTTAAAAAGAGAAACACTGAATATTCAGGGGAGCAGAAGGAATAAAATGACCTGGTGACAGGTTCTTTTTAACTTTCCATGAATTTTAATAATGATTCCGATTTCTCACAATACAAATGTAATACATTATCGCTATAGGATAGCAAAATCTTTCACCGGCTATATATATATATATATATATATATATATATATATATATATATATATACACACACACACATAACATAAATGTCTCGTGACAAATTATCACGAAATTGTGTTGTCTGGTACTCAACTTTCCTAGTCTAGGACTAGATAAAACTATGAAACAGATTAACAGAATGTTTTGTAACAGATTGCAAGAACCTTGAGGTGTCTGGCTTGAGAAAAAAAAACGTCTGCTGTGTTTCCAGACTTAAAAGGCCAGTACCACTCTTATCCATGGACTGTGTCTGGTAATGCAGGTAAAATAATCCGAGATGCAATACCAGAGACAGCCCCTGAACAAGAGTGGCACTGTTTCTGAATAAACAGCCAATAAGCAGACCAGTTTTTTCTTACCTTGAAAAACCACTTTAAATTGCTTATGATTTTTTATTTCTTTAGAGTGGATTATATATTTTGTTTAATGTCATACCAAAACACATATCATATAGATATGTAAAGAAATTACATATTTGAAGACCCATGACCCAAAAGTCTTATTTGTCACTACAAAATTTCTGCTCCTTTGGATTGTAGCTTTAAAATTTCCAGATCTCTGAGCTAAAAATGGTGACCCTAGATTTCATTAACCCTAGATTTCATTAACCCTGTAGAATATTTCTTAATCCCACATTCTACTAATTTCAGGTGGTCACAATATATGGATTCCCGCCAACTAGAATGGACTAAGGAGCCCCTGCCCATTACTATCCCACTAAAGCCTATGGAAATGTCATGAAAATTAGTTCAAATATTCTAAAATTAGAGGATAAGACCCAAAGAATTTTGGAATCCGCATAGTGCCAGGGGTCCTATTTTTCCTTATCATTGGCAAGGATATATTTAGATACTAAAAATCTTACTACTAGATCATATTTCTTGAATTGCCTTCAGATAACATTCATAACTCTGTGTTTCTAGTTTTCCCATCGTTTACTCTGGCTATGGACACAACTGGTTCAATGTATACCTATCTATATCAGTTTCAAGACATTGCCAGGTATCTTTCCACTCGTCTTTCAGCATCATCTGCTAATGTGACACGACAATACACCCTGATGGAATTTAATGATCCAAGTAAGTCATTGTTATCCTTAATACCTTATATTTTGGGCTTGCTCACATCACCGTGTTTTCGGTTCTAGTGCGATCCGACAAAACATCGCATCGCACTTGGACCAATGCAATTCTATGGGGCCGTGCATATGTCCGATTTTTTTCCTTGGACCGAGCCAACCCGAAGAAAAAATCTCAGCATGCCAGAGTTGCATCCAATTATTGGGTCACACTCAGCCGTACAAGTCAATGAGTGCGTGGAAAACATCAGACTGCAGTCAGATGATATCTAAGTGCAGTCCGATTTCTACAGGCTGAATGGAGAAGATGGAGAAACTTTTCCATCTTCTCCTCATCCGAGAAAATTGGATCACGCTCTGATCAGAGACTCAATAGCATAGTCGACCTGATTCTCTCAGATAAGAGAAAATACAATGGTGTGACCCAAGCTTTTATGTGGTGCTGTTTGTTCCATGACTGAGAGTAACAGAAGGCTCTGTTCACACCATGTTTGGTAATCCTTATATATGTTCTTGGAGATAATTTCCAATCGATCCAATAAATTCCAATTTCTTTTTGACATCCTCCAGGCAGGCAACATTACATGTTTTTCTTTAATGTGATCAAAGCCTGTAGGTTGCACCATGTGTACCCCTAACATGGGATTTGAACAGAGACTAAATATGGAAACAAAAAGCATATAACCATTAATTGGCTGTCCTGTAGCTCAGATCATAAAAGTCAGAAGTATGGAGATTACTTCAGTTGAACCAAAAGATTTGCAGGACCCTGAGGTTGCGCCCACATCAATAGTCATTGGGGGCGCAGGACCAAAATACTGCGAACCTCCTTCTATGTGCGGCATTCCCAATGCCTCTTCTGATTTGCAGGCCCCATTACATCATTATGATACTTAAAAACGCAAGCATGATGTTACAGCAGCCTATTTAGTCAAAAGAGGTGAAGGGGGTCTTACATGTAGTAAGCAGTTTGTAGGGCTACTGACATTGCCATCGGACCAGGGTCCTGTGAATCATTTTGCTCACCTCTAGAGGTTACCAAATACAAAGAGTGGAAACAATTTAAAAGAGAAGTTCTCTAGTATTCCTTAAAACTTTTCTGGCAATGAACGTACTGGTATGTCTTATGTCAGGTCCCCGTGTATGATGCGAGCTCAGCAGCTGAGCCTGCATCATATACGGTAGAGGCTGGCTATGTTATACAGCCAATATCTGCCTCTAATAGCATCTAGTAGAGCTGAGCTTCGCCCACTGCTGTTAACTCTTTCAATGCTGCTGTCAATATCTGACAGAGACATTGAAATGGGGCCATCCTCGGAGTGGTGCATTCCATGAGTGCCAATCGTCCCGCTGTGACGAATTCACGGGTGCCAATGCACTGCCAAAACAGCCAGGGCCTGTTAAAGGCAACATACCTTTCATGAAGGTACTCATATTAAGACCAGCCTTGGCTTTATATGAGGCTATGATTTTTGCTATATACTGTAATACCTTGTAACTGCAGTGTATAACTTAAATGATCAATTGATTGCAGGTTCAAGACCCCTAAGGCCACATTCACATTGTCAGTATTTGGTGAGTTTTTTAACTCAGTATTTGTACGCCAAAACCAGGAGTGGAACGATCAGAGGAAAAATATAATAGAAATTTGTGCACCATTTCTGCATTTTTTCCTGGTTTTGGCTTATTAATACTGAGGCAAAAAACTCTCCAAATACTGAATGTGTGCACGTGGCCTAAGAGAGAAAAAAAAGTTTATGAAATTTATGCAGAAATTTGAATCACCGATCCGTTTTTCCATTAAAAATAAACAATAAAAATAAATTAAAAAAGTAAATATGACTTATTGACTCTCTCCATAAATGTCTGATCTATCAAAATGCAAAATTAATTAACCCGATTGGTAAATGCCATAAAGAGAAAATAAATTGAATCGTCAGAATTAAACATGGCTGAGTGCTGTGCGATAAAACAATCACAGGTTCAAGTCTTTTAAAGGGACTAAAAATAATGTAAAAAATAAAGAAAAAAGTTTTTTATCAATATCATTTTTTTATTAAATATAAAAGCTCAAATCACCCCTCTTTCCCCCATTAAAAGTAAAGAAATAAGAAAAATATATACATATACATATTTGATATCGCCGCGTTAATAAAACTCCAATCTACTAAATTTTGGAATTCATTAACCCAATCGGTAAATGTTGTAAAGCGAAAAAAAAAAAAAAAAAAAAACAGAATTGCAATTTTTTTTATCAGCTTATCTCACTGAAAATGGATAATAAGTAATCAAAGCATCGAATGTATACAAAATTAGTATAAATAAAAATTGTAGCTCATCGCTCAAAGAACAAGCCCAAAGTCAACCAGATGAACTAAAAAATAAAAATGTTATGGGTCTTGGAAAATGGTGACAGAAAGCAAAAAATAAAAAATAAATAATTGCAATATTCGGAATTTTTTTCGTCACTAAAATAGAAAAAAAAATCTATTCATATTTAGTATCGCCATAATTGGACTGATGTGGCAATCATTTTCCCAGGTCATTTTTATTATACAATAAAAGCCATAAAATCAAAACCTTAAAAATAAAGGAGGAATTGCATATTTTTTCACCATTTAATCCCACTAGGAATGTTTGCCCCATGTTTCAGTTCATTATATGGTAAAATAAATGGTGCCATCAAAAGTACAACTCATCCAACACAAAAAAATACGTCATGTGACTATGTCATAGGTGTCAAATTCAAGGTCCTCGGTCATTCTATGTGGCCCGGGGGTCAGGACACACTTCAACCTTGCTCCAACTAGCTCTCTGTAAGGGGAAAATGGAGAGTCGGTTGGACCAGTGTTGACCTGTGTGTCGGAGCTCAAAATCTAAGATGGCAGCCACACCATATGCTGGCACCACCCCCTGAGCTGGCACCACCCCCTCTACTAATTACTGTCTACGTTCTATGTTGACACAGCTAGTGCTTAGCAGAGGAGGGCGTAGCCGGCACAGGGAGTTGATGTGATCTTTGAATCCAAGCAGATGCAGGGAGTGGTAAAAACAGGGGGTGGTGCCAGCACAAGAAGCAGGTGCCATCTGTGTCAGAGTGAACAGTGCATGCCGTGAACACAATCACCCTGCTCAAATGGTGAATGCAGTTATCTCAGCAAGTACAAACAGTAAATGCAGTGATCGCAGTCAGCCTGCACAAATGATTAACTCAGTGATCGCAGTCATCCAGCACAAACAGTATATGCAGTTATCTCAGTTTACCAGCACAAATGGCAAACACAATTATCTCAGTCAGCCTGCACAAACGGTGAGCACAGTAAACGCAGTCAGAATGCACAAATAGTGAACACAGTGATCGCAGTCAGCCAGCACAAACAATGATCCTAGTCAGCCTACACAAACGGTGGACACTGTGATCGCAGTCAGCATGCACAAATGGTGAATGCAGTGATTGAAGTCAGCCTGCACAAACGGTGAATGCAGTTATCACAGTCAGCCAGCACCAAAAAATGAAGGCCGAGAACGCAGTCAGCCAGCACAAACAGTAAAGACAGTGAACTTTTGTACGTATATTTTGGATAAAGACATTGAACGCAGCCAGCCAGCACAAAAAGTGAGTGCAGTCAGCCAATGCAAACAGTAAACGCCATAAACTCAGTCAGCAGGCACAAACAGTGAACGCAGTAAGCGAGAACGAAAAATGAACGCAGTCAGCCAGCACAGTGAACACCATGAAATCAGTCAGCCAGCACAAACCATGAATGCAGTCATCCAGACAAACAGTGAATGCAGTCAACCATCACAAACAGTTAAAGCAGTCAGCCAACACAAAAAATGAATGCAGTGAAAGCAGTCAGCCAGTACAAAAAGTGAATGCAGTCAGCCAGCAAAAAAAGTGAACACAGTGCAAGCAGTCAGCCAGTACAAAAAGTGAACACAAAGAATGCACTCAGCCAGTGTGACAATGAGTCACTTCTCACAGAAAAGCCATGAGTCACAGTAGTCAAGGAGTCCGAGGTTAAGACTGGGGAGGGTACGACAAACAGAGGGAAAAGACAGAGGCGTAGTCAGGTGACAGTCCAAGGTCAGAATACCAGGAAGATAGCGGATCAGAGTAAAGAGGCTAGGCAAATAAGTTTTCAAAATGAGGTCCAAGGTCTGAAAGCAATAGATCTACAAGAAAAGCACAAGCCACAGAGAATCAAATCACACTGACTTGCCAGTCAAGTTAAGTGGCTGGGTAATCATTAGTAATAGGGAACACCTGACAGACGCTCAGCACCTCCCAGTCTCAGATTGGACCGTCGAGCTGTCAATCAAAACACAGACAGATAAGCATGCTCCTGCCCCAGACCGGATGACTGAGCTGTCAATCACTACATTCAAGACACACTGAGGGGTGGTATTGTGACAGTACCCCCTCTTCTAGGGGGGCCACCAGACCCCTAGGATTCCCAGGAAATTTCAGATGAAAGACTCTGGCTAACCGCTTGGCCTTCACATCTCCTCATGTCCATATCCCCTCCAGTGGATGAGATATTGGAGGGAATTTTGGACCCTATAAGAATCCACAATCCTCTGAATCTCATACTCCTAGCCACCTCTACCGAAACCAGAGAAGGAGGGGATGAGGGAGGGACAAACTCCTTTAATAGAGACTTTTGGAAAATATTAGGGTTGCAAAGGGATGAAGGAAGCTTTAATCTAAACACCACCAGATTGACCACCTCTTGGATCTTATACGGACCAATACACTTTGGACTCAACTTCGCCCATGGCACTTTAAGTTTGATATCCCCAATTGTAAAGACAGGACCCACCGAACGCTTTCTATCAGCCTTCCGTTTTTTGGTGAATCTGAGCAATCTCAATATTTTTTTGAACCTCCCTACAAACATCCCCAAGTGTTTGCAGGGCGACCTCCACTCCAGGACATTCAGAACTAAGCCTAGAAAATTCTCCAAAATGGGGATGAAAACCATAATTACAGAAAAATGGCGAGGTTTCAGTAGACTTATTTACCTGACTGTTAAAGGGATAAAGTACATTTTAATCAATAGATCTTTGAATAAAAGTAAGTTCCGCAACTGAATGTTTTAAAAAAAATGTTCCTGTGCTGAGATAATCTTATAAATGTGCCTCTGCTTTGTGCTGTGTCATGGCTGCTGGAACATGGTCTCAAGGTACCACATCTCCTGGGCAGGGGATTAAGCAAAAGAGTAAACAGACATTACAGCAGGGGATCTTTTTGTGAGGCAAAACATTTCACTACATGTTTTTAAGCAATGTTTTACCTCAATGAATCAGCTGTGATCCCCTGCTGTCTTGTCTGTATACTCTTTTGCTTCCTCCCCTGCCCAGGAGAGGTGGTATGATCAGACCATGTTCCATACACGGTCAGACACAGCCATTACACAGTACACAGCAGGGGCACATTTATAAAATTATCTCAGCACAGGAACATTTTTTTAAACACATCCAGTTGTCGAACGTATTATTATTCAAAGATCTATTGATTAAAATATTGATTAAAATGAACTTTGTTAGTGGGAAAACTCCTTTAAAGGTGAACTCAGCAAGAAGTAAAAATGAATAAATCCTATAAAAGAAGGATATACCACAAGTTTCAAAAAAAAAAATCTAAATACCTCAAAATTCACAATGCAAACCACAGAAAAAGGTATAAAGAAACTACAATATTGACAAGTATAAATTATAAATTTTATTAGATTCAAAAACAAACAATTAAAAAGCAGACTACAAGACAAAAATGAAAAAATATAAATAAAACATGATTAAAATACAGCTCAGGAGGGGGGAGGGGGATGCTCACAATAAATATTAAACATGGATCACCTATGTAAAAAATATATATATGTATTTGAATGGCAACCAAATTTAATTCATAGTAGTTGATTAAACATACATAATTACCTCTAATAGCAGCATAATATTAATATATCAAAAACAATGTATATAAATAAATATAAAGTGCTTGTGCAGTAAATATATATACATATATGTGTAATTAATTGCCAAATACTGAATTATGAGAGGGGAAAGAAAAATCTAATGATTAACTGCTGCTATGAGAATAAAGCGCTAATGAAAGATTTTGGCTGCAAAAAATCCAGTCCTATTATATGTAAACCCTCTAATCAGGGAATTATCTAAATAGTATATCAAAGAAAGGAGACCATGATTATAAAAAATGAGATTGGAGACATATCCCGGCCCCCTCACACCACTCCACATGCCCCCATTACTAACCCCATAGTGAAAGTTAAAAAAAACACAAACACCCAGAATAAAGTCCTTTAATTGAAATAAAGACACAATTCTTTAATGTTCTAAATTAAACTCTACTTACCGTCATGCATATTCCAGCTGAAGCCAATGTCTTCTGAAATAAAAGTAAAATAATAAACCAACATCATCCTTACCTTACCATGGTTCCCAGTACGGCTTCAGCTCTGCTACATTGACATGACAGGCTGGATCGCAGCAGAAAGCTGCCATCCAGCTTGCCATGCCGCAGACACTGAGAAGCACAGGCATGCTTGCGCTCCTCAGTGTCTCGCTGTGACGGCATCCAGATGAGCCGAGTTCATGTCCAATGAACTTAGCTCACCTCATGCACGTCCCTGAGATCGTGAGAGAATTCTCCTGCACATGCGGTGCCGGCAAATGACGTCACCGCTTGAACAGGAGAATTCTCCCACGCTGGGATGGAATTGAGATGGCAGGCTGGATGGTAGCAGAACGCTGCCATCCAGCTTGTCATCCTTCAGAGACATTACCTGCGCTCCGCAGTGTCTATGAAGGATGGCATGCTGGATGGCAGTGTTCTGCTACCATCCAGACTGCCATCTCAATGCCGTACCAGCGTGGTAAAATTCTGCTGCTCAAGCGGTGACGTCATTTGCCGGCACCGCATGCGCAGGAGAATTCTCCCACGCTGTCAGTGATGTGCATGAGGTGAGCTGAGTTCATTGGATATGAACTCGGCTCATCTGGATGCCGTCACAGCCAGACACTGAGGAGTTTCACTGAGGAGCTTCTCAGTGTCTGCGGCATGGCAAGCTGGATGGCAGCGTTCTGCTGCGTTCCAGCCTGTCATGTCAATGTAGCAGAGGAAGCCGTCCTGGGAACCATGGAAAGGTAAGGATGAGGTTGGCTTATTATTTTATTTTTATTGCAGGAGATCGTTGGCTTCAGCTGGAATGGGTGTGACTGTAAGTAGAGTTTAATTTAGAACATTAAAGAATTGTGTCTTTATTTCAATTAAAGGACTTTATTCTGGGTGTTTGTGTCTTTTTTTAACTTTCGCTATGGGGTTAGTAATGGGGGTGTCTTATAGACTCCTCTCCATTACTAACCTGGGCTTGATATCAGCTGGCATTATAAGCTGACATCAACCCCAGCCCTATTACCCCACTGCCACTGCTACAGGGCAGTGGGAAGAGCAAGGCTGTGTGCCAGAATTGGCGCATCCTATGGATGCGCCATTTCTGGGGCGGCTGACGGCTAGTGTTTCTAGCCTGGGAGGGGGCCAATATTCATGGCACCCTACCTGGGCTATTAATATCATCCCCCAGCTGTCTGCCTAGCCTTTGCTAGCTATTAAAATAGGGGGGACCCCACGTCATTTTATTTTGGGTCCCCTATTTTAATAGCTAGTAAAGGCTAGGTATTCAGCTGGGGGCTGATATTAGTAGCCTGGGAAGCTCCGTGGGTATTACCCCCTTCCCAGGCTTCAAACATCTGCCTCAGCCATCTGCTTAACCTCCGCTAGAGACTAAAATTACGGGGAACCCAACGCTAATTTTTTTTTTAATAAATCCATTAAATGACAAGAACAGTAACCAACACTGTCACTGTACTTATTATATATGTGACTGACATGTTTCTATCTATCTAATCTACGTGTGATGCTCTATTCTTTCTGCTCTAAATTGTCGGGTACCGATGTATGCCGCTGATGAATTGCTGGCCGGCTTTTTTAAAGAGATGGGTGCATGAAAACACTATTTTTTTTTTTTTTAATAAATCCTTTATTTTAACACTAAATGACAAGTACAGTAATCAACACTGTCACTGTACTT
Organism: Phyllobates terribilis; assembly: GCF_046119375.1. Lineage (NCBI taxonomy): Eukaryota > Metazoa > Chordata > Amphibia > Anura > Dendrobatidae > Phyllobates > Phyllobates terribilis. The sequence goes on along the minus strand of NW_027362769.1, from coordinate 207,531,906 downwards.
ATATATGTGACTGACATGTTTCTATCTATCTAATCTATGTGTGATGCTCTATTCTTTCTGTTCTAAATTGTCGGGTACCAGTGTATGCCGCAGATGAATTGCGGGCTGGCTTTTTTAAAGACGGGTGCATGAAAATCGGAGGGCACTAGTGTGTTCCAAGCGCCCTGCTATGTTTTTCATGCACCCTCCTATATACCCTGCCTGCCTGTCTGCCTATATATTGTGCCTGCCTGACGTTTAATTTAGCACTGTTCCTATCGATTTGGGTAATTTTTGACCTTCTGCAGACCGCCGGGGGGGACAGCCAGAAAAATGCTCGAGTTTCCCATAGACTTACATCGGACTTGTTGCTCGGGTCAAGCACCCGAGTATTCCAATGTGCTCGACCCGAGCTTCGAGCACCCGAGCATTTTAGTGCTCGCTCATCACTAGTTAAGATGCTTTAACTGTAGGTGATATGGAGGAAACAAGGTGGTCATTTTCTGTTCTTAACTATAGATAACAGTGACAAAACTGGATTAAATCAATTTTCCCACAATCTAGTTATAAGAATTTCACATTATGATCTCTTTCTTCAGGTGTTGGACCCCTTCATGTTACCTGCTCCTCTACCGAGTTCTTCAATTCACTTTATTACCTTTATGCCCATGATGGGGGTGATTGTCCAGAATACTCAATGTTGGGCTTACTGACAGCCCTACAAGCCAGCCCATTTGGTTCATTTGTTGTGTTAGTGACAGATGCATCAGCCAAGGACAGTGGTGACACATATACAGTCAACAAAATATTCTCTCTATTAGATTCTTTGCAAGTTAAGGTAAGACATCCGGAAGAGTGCTCTAAGAATTTCATACCTATTGTATTGTATTGTATATGACCAATATTATTCATGTCATGCATTTTTTATACCTCTTCATAAACTTTAGCCTAAGTTTTTTCCATGCGCCTGTACTTGACACAAAGTTGCAAACACAAATCGTGATTGCGGGTGACTTTCTATTATACTGTTTTCATATAAACTATTTATACTCATTTTTTTTTCTCTACACAGGTCTTTATTTTCGCTGGCTCTTGTGGCGATACAAGTTTGTATGAATTTCAGGTTTATAAAGATATTGCCTCCCGAAGTTATGGCCATGTTTTTCAAATTTACTATCCAACCACTAATGTAAGTACCAATATAGGAAAAGATAAATAAGATTATTGATATAAACTATCCATTAAGAGCAAGCAAATATATCTTTTTTTAATTTTCATTTAATTTCATGAGTTCCCCGGTGATTGCTCAAAAATGTCTTGAATAGTGCATATCTCTACAGAGGAGAGCACAGAATTCCATCCTAAGAGTACACACAAATTGGAGTATGGATGTTGTAAAAAGCATAGGCAGTAGTAATGTGACCTATCACTGGGCAGCATGGTGACTCAGTGGTTATCACTGTGGTTTTGCAGCACTGGGGTCCTGTGTTCAAATCCCACCAAAGACAACATCTGCAAGGAATAATCAAAACTGGAAAATCAGACCCATATTCAGAATCATTTCAGTCAACAGAGTTAAATATTTTTGGGGCATCAAAAAAACATTCAATTAAACCTATAATTACCTGACCCCCCCACCCAAAAAAAAAAAAAACAGTAAAAATAAATACCCAAAAAATCTATATCCATAAACATATCCAAATTTTATTAATTAAATAAATACACAAACACTGAAGAAAAAGATAATTAACAACACCAAATGAAACCCAAATTAAAAAGAGAGCAAACAGTGTGGTCGATTATAAATAACATTAAGGCAAATGAAAATCAATCAGTAAATCAAAATAGTGGGGGTACAATTACCACATAAATCACACAGAGAACTCTAACGCAATAAATAAGCAACCATATAATAAATAAAGGTAACTTGACCTTAAAAAAGAGGTAAAACCCCCCTGTAATAGCCCTCAAAAGACTTGTACCCACCACAAGTCATAGCTATTATAGACCACACTGTCCAGGACCCCAACGCGCGTTTCCCGTATTGCTTTGTCAGGGGTCAAATTACAGAGAACGTTATGGCACAGGGTTTTTACCTCTTCTTTGACATCACGTTACCTTTATTTATTATATGGTTGCTTATTTATTGCCTTAGAGCTCTTTGTGTAATTTATGTCTAATTAGGTGGTTGTTGTGCCCACACTATTTTGATTTACTGATTGATTTTCATTTGCCATAATGTTATTTATAATTGACTATACTGCTTGCTGTCTTTATAATTTGGGTTTTATGGGGTGTTTTAATTATCTTTTTCTTCAGTGTTTGTGTATTCATTTGTTAATTAATAAAATGTGGATATATTTATGGATATTGATTTTTTTTGGGGGGGAGCATTTATTTGTGCTGTTTTTGGGTAAGGTAATTATAGGTTTAACATCTGCAAGGAGTTTGTATGTTCTCCCCTTTTTTGCGTGGGTCCTCCGATTCCCTCCCACATTCCAAAGACATACTGATAGGGAATTTAGAATGTGTTCCCAAGTGACAACAATATCTGTAAAGCGGTGTGGAATATGATGGCGCTGAATAATCAAATCATAATGAATAATAATAATTAACATTTTGTCTTCTCGCACCCAATGTTAATTTCTAACCCAGTGCCAATATTTTAACAGCGAATACAAGTTAAAGGGAACCTGTCACCATGAAAATGCAATCCAATCTACAGGCACCATGATATAGAGCAGGGGGAGCTAAGTAGATTGATAGATAGTTTAGGAATAAAATATTGCGTATAACCTGTGTTTTAATCATTTAATCCTCTGCTCTGGATTTTTGGTCCAGTACAGATAGCTGTAGTCACTGATATGACCGCCCACTGGACCGAAAATCCAAGAAAGAGCAGTGGAATAAATTATTAAAACACAGGTTATACTGAATATTTTATTCCTAAACTATACATATATGAATCTTCTCAGCTCTCCCTGCTCAGTAAAATTGTGAATCTAAGTTTGATTGTATTTTCATGGTGACAGGTTCCCTTAAGAATACTTTGGCCACTTGGCCACATAAGTAGATAACTTATCAATGGCACATGGTATATGGGGAATTCTGCAACAGATTTTACATTGGGGCCAGGAAGCTTTACATTTTTCTTTTTACTATTCTCATCTTTTTCACCAGATAGCGGACCTGCTCAACTTCTTTCTGAAAATTCCAGTCAACAGTACATCACGTCTGTTTTCCTTGGAGAATTTGGGAGACTCTCGCTATAGTTTCTCGGTACCAAGTGGTCTAACTTCACTCATCATATCAGCATCTGGGTCCAACTACTCAGTGAATCTTTATGACCCATCTGGTAAGGATTTATTTGATATGATATTAAAATGATTGTAATTTAAAAATTACCTTCTCCAGCTGTGTCACCGAAGTGGACTCCTCAAAAAATGACTATCATTCTTTGCATTGCTTACTCATAGAGATCATTTGGGGTTCTTTTATCAGTGGAAGATTGCCATCTTTTGGACACACAAGGCACATAGACAAGACAAAATGAATGTTAAAGGGAATCTGACAGGTCCCCCATGCCCTCCAACCCACCAGCATTAGACTATTTGTTGCTAAATACCCTGTCAAATGAGAGCCCTCCATAGAGTTTAACCCCTAGATACATGTTTTAAAAAAAGTCTTTAGAAACTTTGAATTTCATATGCTTATTAGGCCTTTGACTAGTCGATGGGAGCATTGTTTTCCCCAGACTAGTTGGCCCTCATAGTATGTTATCATGCTCCTGTAGGCAAAAACGACGGGTGCATTAGTCAACCCAAATGGCATAACAATATTTTCAGAGTGTCCCTCTGGTATATTAAAATCATTATTCCACTCATTCCCCTCCTTTATACAGATGTGATTATATGCCTCCCTGAGGTCTAGATTAGAAAACCACTTAGCTCCGATGATTTGGTTAAAGAGGTCTGGAATGAGAGGGAGATGCTATGGATCCCGAACCGTGATCCAATTTAATCCATGGAAATATAGGCAAGGATGTAATTCCCCGTCCTTTTTCTTAATAAAGAAGAAAAAATCTGCTGCAACGGGAGACCAGGAAGGTCTGATAGGACCCTTAGCCAGACTTTCTGAGATCTTGTCCTTCATGGCCTGCTTCTCCGGACCTGAAATATTATACAACCTGCTCCTAGGCAATTTAGTCCCAAAAGTTAAATTAATGGCACAATCATAAGGATGATGAGGATGAAGTTCTTGACTCCCCTGTTCCAAGAACACAACCTCAAAATCAGACAGGTATTCTGGCAGAGACCGGGTATCAACTCTGGACAAACGGGTGCCCAAGCGGTGACTTTGACAGTACTCGCTCCAACTTACTACTTCCTGAATCTGCCAGTCCATCATGGGAGTGTGCAATGTCAGCCATGGTAGTCCAAGAACTTAAGGAAAGGGCAAGCCCTATAGCACATAACAATTTATTGCTCCTTAGTGCAAGGTGTTATGTAGAGGGACCCAGCAAGACTGGCACCAAACCAGAAAAGGTGCAGCCACAGACACACTTGGCACAAGCTGCCCAGCTAGGCGAGCCCTTGAGGGCCAGGAATACTCTTCACCCAGCTCCCAGTAGCTGGAAGGGGGACTTTGGCAGAACCCTTCCCAGGCTCACTGTTGCCAGACAGCTGGCATCTGATGATGTGGCTGGTGAGTAGACAAGAACCAGGTGAGTACCTCTGCAAGAACCCCAGGAAGTGAAACCAGAAGAGAAAATGAGAAAACCCCTGAAAAGATAGCAACACAAGTGCTAGCAACACTCGCCACCAAGCACATAAGAACTGCACTAAACAGAAGCACTGAGCAGGGAGCAGGATTAAATAGTCCGCCTAATGATCAGGTGTTGAATACCTCCCAGTCATCCCCAGAGAGCCACTCTCTGCTAGCTTGCACAGCAGAATAAACATGATTCCACAACTGCTTAGTGCCAAAGCAGTGTCCTGTGTTGCCTGGCAACAGGAGAAATCAGTGAGAGACATAGCATCCCACATCCTCACACCCCACAACACCAGAACGTGATGCTCCATAAGATTGGGACAGTCTCCATGCATGTGTAGTAGCTCCGCCTCCAAGGTCAGGACAATGACGGCGCCTGCAACCGGAGAAGCATATCACTGGACCTCCTCCATTTCCAGGTGGGAGCATGGAATCATGATTCCTAACACCTGGACCCCACCTGCAGACGTATCCCTCGAATAACCTGAGTAAAATGCCCCTGGCACAAGGGTGCAGAATCAATAGAGATTATAGGTATAGATCTAGACAATTTATGAGTATTGAAACCCTGGTCCTGGAGGAACCAGGCATCAATCAGATTAAACCCGCCCCACTGTCCAAAAAGGTTGCAATACTCACCTTACTTTCATCAAAATGGATCTCGGCTGGTAAAAAGAATTGTGACCTAACCACAAAGGACATATGTACACCCTTACCTTAACTTCCCTTACAACCCGGGCTCCTTAGTTTTCCAGTGGCTGTTTGCAGTTACGTATAGATGGACAAGTACCAACAAAATGACCCTTCTTACCACAGAAAAAACACACTTCCTCTTTGCGCAAAACTACAGGAGTACCGGTAAAATGAGTTGTCCCCCCCAAATGCATGGGTTCCTCGGTAAACTCATCCCTAGGTTCCATTGTCCCCTAACCCCCTGAAAATTGAGGTGCCTCCTTATGTCTCTAAGGAAGATGGCAGTCCACTCGTATAGCTAGAGACATGGCCGTCTCCAGGGAAACCAGGGTCTCATACAGAGCAAAGGCATCTGTTATCCTCTCAGAAAGCCCCTGACAGAACTGACTACGGACAGCTGGGTCATTCCACCTAGTATCCGTAGATCACCTACAGAACTCTGAGCAATACTCCTCCGCTGGACGGTCTCCCAGCTGCTGCTGACGTAGATTTGGTTTTAGAAGATCTGGCCAGAGACTATAGGCAGAGACGATACTAATCCGACATCACCCCCAGGTGATTTATAGGTCTCTCCCTATGTACACATGGGTAAGAAACTTGTCAATCACCTTGAGCAGCGCTGAGAAAAACCAACAGGGCGACACTACAGTAGACTAGTCTCAGCCTGTGCCAACAAGCACATAAAACTAGTTTTTTTCTGAAACACCAGAGCGTTTCAGAGGTAACATACTTGACTGCAATCATACCAGGCTTTGTTTCATGCTGTCCGTGGTTTGTGCAGCATGAATTCGAGTGACCGCTTACCTTTAAAGAGCGTCATCTATAATGGTGATGACAATGTATGTAAACTCACAAAAAATGCAAGGAAGATTCTGTTAGCCACCAACTATTATGTCTCTGAATAAGGCCACGGCCCCACTATCAGTATTTGGTCAGTATTCGGTCAGTATTTTTTCTCAGGAGTGAGAGCCAAAACCAGGTGAGGAACAATCAGAGAAAAGATATAATACAGTGCTGGCCAAAAGTATTGGCACCCCTGCAATTCTGTCAGATAATACTAAGTTTCTTCCTGAAAATGATTGCAATCACAAATTCTTTGGTATTATTCTCTTCATTTAATTTGCTTGCAAGGAAAAAACACAAAAGAGAATGAAGCAAAAATCAAATCATTGATCATTTCACACAAAACTCCAAAAAAGGGCCGGACAAAAGTATTGGCACCCTCAGCCTAATACTTGGTTGCACAACCTTTAGCCAAAATAACTGCGAACAACCGCTTCCGGTAACCATCAATGAGTTTCTTACAATGCTCTGCTGGAATTGTAGACCATTCTTCTTTGGCAAACTGCTCCAGGTCCCTGATATTTGAAGGGTGCCTTCTCCAAACTGCCATTTTGAGATCTCTCCACAGGTGTTCTATGGGATTCAGGTCTGGACTCATTGCTGGCCACCTTAAAAGTCTCCAGTGCTTTCTCTCAAACCATTTTATAGTGCTTTTGGAAGTGTGTTTTGGGTCATTGTCCTGCTGGAAGACCCATGACCTCTGAGGGAGACCCAGCTTTCTCACACTGGGCCCTACATTATGCTGCAAAATTTGTTGGTAGTCTTCAGACTTCATAATGCCATGCACACGGTCAAGCAGTCCAGTGCCTGAGGCAGCAAAGCAACCCCAAAACATCAGGGAACCTCCGCCATGTTTGACTGTAGGGACCGGGTTCTTTTCTTTGAATGCCTCTTTTTTTTCCTGTACACTCTATGTTAATGCTTTTTCCCAAAAAGCTCTACTTTTGTCTCATCTGACCAGAGAACATTCTTTCAAAACATTTTAGGCTTTCTCAGGTAAGTTTTGGCAAACTCCAGCCTGGCTTTTTTATGTCTCGGGGTAAGAAGTGGGGTCTTCCTGGGTATCCTACCATACAGTCCCTTTTCATTCAGACATCGACGGATAGTACGGGTTGACACTGTTGTACCCTCGGACTGCAGGGCAGCTTGAACTTGTTTGGATGTTAATCGAGGTTCTTTATCCACCATCCGCACAATCTTGCGTTGAAATCTCTCGTCAATTTTTATTTTCCGTCCACATCTAGGGAGGTTAACCACAGTGCCATGGGCTTTAAACTTCTTGATGACACTGCGCACGGAAGACACAGGAACATTCAGGTCTTTGGAGATGGACTTGTAGCCTTGAGATTGCTCATGCTTCCTCACAATTTGGTTTCTCAAGTTCTCAGACAGTTCTTTGGTCTTCTTTCTTTTCTCCATGCTCAATGTGGTACACACAAGGACACAGGACAGAGGTTGAGTCAACTTTAATCCATGTTAACTGGCTGCAAGTGTGATTTAGTTATTGCCAACACCTGTTAGGTGCCACAGGTAAGTTACAGGTGCTGTTAATTACACGAATTAGAGAAGCATCACATGATTTTTCAAAGGGTGCCAATACTTTTGTCCACCCCCTTTTTTAGGTTTGGTGTGGAATTATATCCAATTTGGCTTTAGGGCAATTCTTTTTGTGTTTCTTTCATTGAAGACAAATTAAATGAAGAGAATAATACCAAAGAATTTGTGATTGCAATCATTTTCAGGAAGAAACTGACTATTATCTGACAGAATTGCAGGGGCGCCAATACTTTTGGCCAGCACTGTAGAAACAAATGCACCAATTCTGCATTTATCACCCACTCCTGGTTTTGGCTCCCACTCCTGAGTAAAAATACTGACCGAAAACTGACCAAATGCTGATTGTGGGGCTGTGGCCTAAGGCCTAATGTAAATTAAACTGCATAGGATTTTAGAGGACTTAACAGACATCTACAGAAGAACCTAGTGCCTTGCTATACCTCCAATTTAATATGGAGTCAATAAAGAATAGCTCCATACTTATGATTTCCAATAGACCAATGTACTGTAATACATAGATTTGATTCCAGTAATTGTTATTTCTTTATTTTAGAACATTTCTTACATTTATAACATCTGTTATACTATTGAACAATTTTGTTAAATCTCAAAAACTCCTATAATAGTTGACTCATTGACTGAGTCTTCATTTCTAATGTATTCTAGATAAAACATATCTGGATTTTAGTGAAAAGGTTACCTATTGTAGAACTGAAACTTATCTCTTGACACCTATAATTATATAATTTGTTGTACACAGTTGATCATAGCTAGATTTAAAGAGTTATATTTTAATTTTTAGGCAATTTGGCAGATCTCACAACCTTCTTCTCAGAATCTTGGGGCTCAGTATTTTACTTGGAAAATCCTATTTCTGGATTATGGATATTTGAAGGCAGTGCAGAAAGTTCTTCCATACGTATTGAAGGATACAAAGGTAAATGTTTAAGCTTTATCTGACGTTTGAAGAGTATATGTTCATTTCAGGGGCGGACATATCTTTGGTGCAACCTATGCATCCGCACAGGGGGCCAAAAGGGGACCCATTTCCACCTTGATGAGCTATTGAACTGCAAAGGGCCCATATACTGGTCATGCACAGGGGCCCTTTTTGGTTTGTAGCCACCAGTAGTTCATTTTAAATCAAAACTGGGAATAATGGGCCAGAAATCAGAAATTAATGACCCTTTGCCAGGACTTATATTTGACAAGCAAACAATGGCGTCATTTTCTAATAACTAGAATTATCTAACAATATAATCAAAACCGATATATATATATAAATATATATATATATATTATATATACAGTACAGACCAAAAGTTTGGACACACCTTCTCATTTAAAGATTTTTCTGTATTTTCTTGACTATGAAAATTGTACATTCACACTGAAGGCATCAAAACTATGAATTAATACATGTGGAATTATATATTTAACAAAAAAGTATGAAACAACTGAAAATATGTCTTATATTCTAGGTTCTTCAAAATAGCCACCTTTTGCTTTGATGACTGCTTTGCACACTCTTGGCATTCTCTTGATGAGCTTCAAGAGGTAGCCACCGGAAATGGTCTTCCAACAATCTTGAAGGAGTTCCCAGAGATGCTTAGCACTTGTTGGCCCTTTTGCCTTCACTCTGCGGTTCAGCTCACCACAAATCATCTGTGGAGGTCAGGTCATCTGGCATAGCACCCCATCACTCTCCTTCTTGGTCAAATAGCCCTTACACAGCCTGGAGGTGTGTTTGGGGTCATTGTCCTGTTGAAAAATAATTGATGGTCCAACTAAACGCAAACCGGATGGAATAGCATGCCACTGCAAGATGCTGTGGCAGACATGCTGGTTCAGTATGCCTTCAATTTTGAAAAAATCCCCAACAGTGTTACCAGCAAAGCACCCCCACACCATCACACCTCTTCCTCCATGCTTCACGGTGGGAACCAGGCATGTAGAGTCCATCCGTTCACCTTTTCTGCGTCGCACAAAGACACGGTGGTTGGAACCAAACATCTCAAATTTGGACTCATCAGACCAAAGCACAGATTTCCACTGGTCTGATGTCCATTCCTTGTGTTCTTTAGCCCAAACAAGTCTCTTCTGCTTGTTGCCTGTCCTTAGCAGTGGTTTCCTAGCAGCTATTTTACCATAAAGGCCTGCTGCACAAACTCTTCTCTTAACAGTTGTTGTAGAGATGTGTCTGCTGCTAGAACTCTGTGTGGCATTGACCTGGTCTCTAATCTGAGCTGCTGTTAACCTGCGATTTCTGAGGCTGGTAACTCAGATAAACTTATCCTCAGAAGCAGAGGTGACTCTTGGTCTTCCTTTCCTGGGGCGGTCCTCATGTGAGTCAGTTTCTTTGTAGCGCCTGATGGTTTTTGCAAATGCACTTGGGGACACTTTCAAAGTTTTCCCAATTTTTCGAACTGACTGACCTTCATTTCATAAAGTAATGATGGCCACTCGTTTTTCTTTACTTAGCTGCTTTTTTTTTGCCATAATACAAATTCTAACAGTCTATTCAGTAGGACTATCAGCTGTGTATCCACCAGACTTCTGCACAGCACAACTGATGGTCCCAACCCCATTTATAAGGCAAGAAATCCTACTTATTAAACCAGACAGGGCACACCTTTGAAGTGAAAACCATTTCCGGTGACTACCTCTTGAAGCTCATCAAGAGAATGCCAAGAGTGTGCAAAGCTGTCATCAAAACAAAAGGTGGCTACTTTGAAGAACCTAAATATAAGACATATTTTCAGTTGTTTCACACTTTTTTGTTAAGTGTATAATTCCACATGTGTTAATTCATAGTTTTGATGCCTTCAGTGTGAATGTACAATTTTCATAGTCAAGAAAATACAGAAAAATCTTTAAATGAGAAGGTGTGTCCAAACTTTTGGTCTGTACTGTATATATTTCTCTTTATATATTATACACTATAGATGTAGTAAAGGTTTTTAGGGATTTTAATATTAATGACTTAGAGTCCAAATCTCAGCATTCCTCTTTCCCCATGGATCAGCTGCGGAGTTCTGCAGCCTCTTTGTTTACTCTGTTACATTTAAAGGGGTTGTTCACTATTTTGACAACCCCTTCTCAATCAATATATTTCAGCAATGTGAAATAAAAAAAAGCTTGTACTCACCCCCAGTGCCCGTGCCATTCCTGTGATGTTGGCACCTAATCTCTGGGGCTTGTGTGATGTTGTTTTTTTACGTGAGACACTTCTTTCGGACAAAACTGATTCCTGGAAGAAGTTCTGCTGCTCTCTGACTTCCTTCAGATGTCAGCTTTGTATGAAGGTGAGGAGAGTGAAGCAGCCGCTAATTGGTGCAACGCTCACGTTAAAAAACGTCACGCGAGCTCTGGAGACCAGGCACCAACATTGCTGGAACAGTCCTCCCATCACTGGTGGTGAGTATTGTTTTTTAGTTTTTTTACATATGGAAAATAAAGTGATTGAGATGAGGTTGTCCGAGTAGTGGACAACCCCTTTAACAGTGCTAGGTATTTCAGCTTTGTCCTATTTACTTGAAGTTGGAAAGTATGAATAGTAGTCAAAACTGTTTAAAAAGTACAAGTAATTGGTAATTATAATGATTTTCTATTTTTTTTTTTTATTTTTCAGCTGATAGTAGTTTGGGTAAGTAGAAGATAAAAATGCAATCTATCTATCTATCTATCTATCTATCTATCTATCTACCTATTTATCTATTTATTTATCTATATTCTAAATAGTACAACAGCACACTATGTGCTCTAAGATGTATGCAAACATTGGATATATGAATGTTAAACTGCAGACTAAGCTTATAAGGTATTTAGTGCACAAATTGGCCAATTTGTGCTTGCCCATCAGTGACAGCTGCGTTGCTCTGTTTGATGGGACCTTAAATCTGATCTCCTGAATTAAAGACTATAAGGGCGGTTTCACACGTCAAGATATTTCTGGTACCACAAAAACCTGTACCGGAGATCTCTGTGTCTGTGTGTGGCACACATGTGACACACATGTGGCAGTCATGTGCCGCATCAGGATCACATGTACCGGCGCTTGGGAATCAGTGTACAGTTAGCACTGTTCCCAAGTGATGGGTGCTGAACACTGCCCTCATCATGGATCCCTGTCGGTGCTGCGATCAGCAACAGCAGGGATAATGATGAGAGTAGTAGTGTCTGCTCCTGCAGTGTCCAACTTTAAAAATAAGAATAAAATAAAAAATCCTTATAATCACCTAATCCTTATAATCACCGGACTATTGCTGAGCTCAGGAGTGGTGTCCTGTCACTCGGTGAGCTCCGCTCAGCACAGCTCCGGGGCCCGCTTGCAGCAGGAGTCATTGTCCCCTGCTCCTCTGCTGAGCTGTCACACAAGGTGTGGGAAAGACTTAGTGCAACACAAGGGAAGAGGGAAAGGAAGCCCAGACTCTAGGGAAAAGGGGAAGTGGAGACCTCCTGGCAGATAGAATATCACCCTGTACCCCCTAACATCCCTATATTTACTCTTCACCAATCTCCGCAAGCGTTCCTTGCCCTGTTTTTCCCTTGTGTTTGGCTAAGGCTAGGGAGGGGAGAAGATAAGCACTAGTCGATCCCCACTGACACTAAAGATAATAAAGGGGAACAAACAAAGGGGAATTGCTTAGCTTTAGATGACTCCAGACAACTGCACACACATCCTCAACACCAGAGAGGAAGAAGCGCTGCTCTCACTCAAGCCTTCACAAAGATTAATGAATATCGCCGGCACCTCCCTCTGGAACACAGCAGGTATTTATACACCAAGGACAGAGTGTTAATTAGCTAGAGGAAGGTAGCCAATGGGTCCTAGAGACAGCCTCTAAAAAGGTGTCGGTAATGCCAAATGTAGAGACCTCCTGCAACCAACTGCAGGGTGACTGTCTGTCACTTCTGACTCACCCATGACATGAGCAGTCGCATGGATTACAGCAGGGGACACTTAGGTCAGTATAAGGATTTTTTATTTTATTCTTATTTTTACAGTCGGACACTGCGGGAGCAGACACTACTACATTCATCATTGTCCCTGCTAGTGCTGTTCGCAGTGCTGGAAGGGAACCATGATGAGGGCAGTGTTCAGTACCTGGCACTTGGGAACAGCGCTAACTGTACACTGATTCCCAAGTGCCGGTACATGCCACATGGATAGCATTTGTGTGCGATAAGTGTTTACACTAACCCATTGACTTGAGTGAGTCCATGTGATCCATGCTGCCGGCCAAAAACAGACATGTCTCCTTGTGGGTCACACGCAGAAACGGTCTGTGAAAACACACTACAATAGGTCTGGGTGTGTCAGTGTCTCCGGTACATGTGGAAACTGTCAACATAAGTACCGGAAATACTGAAATGTGAAAGAGCCCTAAGTGTAAAGAGTAGGTACGATCCAATGATAAATCAAAACAGATTTTGACTTATGGGAGGAGCCCTTAACCAACTACAGAGGTAGTCACCATCTCTAAATGTGTGCTACAAAGAAAGAAAAAATTGACCAACACAGCTAATAGAGTGAAGCAAATATGAACAGGTGCCAGCTGCTGCAACTGCAATATTAGTGAGGAGCGAGTTTAAAGGGTTAAACGAGCACACTCGGGTACTCACCAAGTAGTTTCGGTATGCTCAACATCTAGGTTTTATCTGCCGTGGCTGCATGTGTCGTGGCTGTTAGACAGCTGTGACACATGCAGGGATTGCCTGTTTGTAAAGGGTTAAACGAGCATGCTCGCTTATCACTATGCAATATATATTTATATATAGTGAAAGAAATAATTATATGATCCCTTGCTGTGTTTTTAAGTTTGACCACTGACAAAGACCTGAACAGTCTATAATTTTAATGGTAGGTTAATTTTAACATTGAGAGATAGAATATCCAAAAAATATCAAGAAAATTATATTGTATAAATTATAGTGTTGAACGAGCATGCTCGACACTGCTCGGTACTTACCCGAGCATCTCACTACTCGGGATGTTCGGTGAGCACCGAGTATTTTCGGGTTACTCGGGCAGGAGCTCGGGTCTCCGCCCTGCATGTTTGGCGCTCTTTACAGAGCCAATGAACATACAAGGATTGCCAGCCAGTCACTGTAATGCCACAGCCATGTTGGTTGTGGGCATTACAGTGATTGGCTGGCCGCACAGCGTCACCTCGAGTATTTAAAACCGGGCGCCGCCATCTTGGACACAGTCGCTCCGGATCAGACAGTGTAGGGAAAGTGCTGCTGAGCTAGGGAGAGATTTATGCTGCGAAAAACTTAGTGTAGGGACTGTAAAGCCTGCAAAATCAAACAAACAGTCCTTCTGAGGACTAATATCCATCCCAGATATCAGGCAGGCAGGCTGTATAGGAGACGCAGTGGTTATACCAACAAACACTGCATTACAGTCCTGTGTGCTGCTCCTCCTCAAATTGCTAGACTTAGCCCCAGGTCTCAGGGGCCAGGAAAAATCCTTTTTTTTTTCATCTAAATCCTCTTTTTTTTTTCCCCTCAGTCAGACTGTACAAATACCAGTCTTATTATCCTTTTGGTATTCCCCCCACCAAAAAAAAAAAAATTGAGTGTGTCTGTGAGTGTTCAGACACAAATATATCTGTTTAAAAGAGTCTGGTTTCGGCCAGATAACTAGAACTGTGATTTTGAAGTTCCACGGTTCAAATCTCTGTATTATCCACTTTTTTGCCTTTTTTCCAAAAAAAAAACAGTTTGAGTGTCTCGCTGACTGTTCAGACACAAATATATCTATTTAAAAAAGTCTGATATACGCCAGGAAATTAGAACTGTGGTTTTCCTCTTCCACGGTTCAAATCTGGGTGTAATCCACCTTTTTGCCTTTCAATTGAACACTGCCCTGGGACAAGGACTTGCACGGGGATAGTTGCAAGTCTGCATCTTCTGATGCGGCAAGGATCACTTCTGATGGGCACACTTTTAGGCAGTGATCTGGGAGTCAGCGATGCTTCCAGGGGTCTTCCCCAAGCTGTTCCCATGTCTTTTCAGCACTGTATGCATTTGTCACACAGCACATGGCCAGATAAGGTTGTAAAATGTTAAAATTACATTTCCCGTTGAATGCATTTGTCACGGTTGAAAGCAATACAAAAGTGCAAAAACGCATAAAAAATGCTACTTGTGAACATAGCCCAAGCTGTGGAGGAGTATTTTTGTTTTTGGTTATTTATTTTACCTTATACACAAGTCTTTAACCTGGAAAGGATGTTCCTTAACATATTTCACAGGAAAACAGTTTCAGTTTCTTTTTTGAATGTTTTACTGTGAGCCCGTAAAAGTGGCTTAATACCTCTGAGCACGTTGGTGACAGCAGTGACCTGGGGGTCATAAATAGAGATGAGCGGTGTTCGACTAGAACTGTTCGCCAATCTCAAATTCGAGCTGTTTTGGGCGGTGTTCGAGTTGTTCGACGAACCCGAACGATTTGCAAAAAATTCGGCTGTTCGAGGTTATGTTCGATAACTGTTCGTGCACCAAAAGCGTGTCCTGCATGTCTGGCGCTATTTTGAGCACCAATCATGCAGGGATTGCCTGCCACTCACTGTAATGCCACAGCCATGGTGGTTGTGGCATTACAGTGATGGCCCAAATCGATGGGAACAGTGCCAACAGTGAAACATGAAAAGCGGCAATTCAGCAGCGGCATAGACCGGTACCCGACAATTTAGAACAGAAAGAATAGAGCACCACACATAGATTAGATAGATAAAAACAAGTCAGCCACATATATACGAAGTACAGTGACAGTGTTGCTTACTTTACTTGTCATTTAGTGTAAAGGATTTATCAAAAAAAATAATAGTGTTTTCATGCACCGTCTCTTTAAAAAAGCCGGCCGGCAATTCAGCAGCGGTACCCGACAATTTAGAATAGAAAGAAAAGAGAATCACACATAGATTAGATAGATAGAAACATGTCAGTCACATATATGAAGTACAGTGACAGTGTTGCTTACTGTACTTGTCATTTAGTGTAAAGGATTTATTAAAAAAAATAATAGTGTTTTCATGCACTGTCTCTTTAAAAAAGCCGGCCGGCAATTCAGCAGCGGTACCCAACAATTTAGAATAGAAGGAATAGAGAATCACACATAGATTAGATAGATAGAAACATGTCAGTCACATATATATGAAGTACAGTGACAGTGTTGCTTACTGTACTTGTCATTTAGTGTTAAAATAAAGGATTTATTTAAAAAAAATTGGCGTGGGGGTCCCCATAATTTTAGGCTCTAGCGGAGGTTAAGCAGACGGCTGGGGCAGATGTTTGAAGCCTGGGAGGGGGGTAATACCCATGGAGCTTCCCAGGCTACTAATATCAGCCCCCAGCTGAATACCTAGCCTTTACTAGCTATTAAAATGGGGGACCCCCCCAAAAAAAATGACGTGGGGTCCCCCCTATTTTAATAGCTAGCAAAGGCTAGGCAGACAGCAGGGGGCTGATATTAATAGCCCAGGAAGGGTGCCATGAATATTGGCCCCCTCCCAGGCTAGAAACACCAGCCGTCAGCCGCCCCAGAACTGGCGCATCCATAGGATGCGCTAATTCTGGCACTTAGCCTCGCTCTTCCCACTGCCCTGTAGCAGTGGCAGTGGGGTAATAGGGCTGGGGTTGATGTCAGCTTATAATGCCAGCTGACATCAAGCCCAGGTTAGTAATGGAGAGGCGTCTATAAGACACCCCCATTACTAATCCCATAGTCAAAGTTAAAAGAAAACACAAACACCCAGAATAAAGTCCTTTAATTGAAATAAACACACAATTCTTTATTGTTCTAAATTAAACCATAATTACCACCACGCCCATTCCAGCTGAAGCCAACGATCTCCTGCAATAAAAGTAAAATAATAAAGCAACATCATCCTTACCTTTCCATGGTTCCCACGACAGCTTCAGCTCTGCTACATCGAGATGACAGGCTGGACCGCAGCAGAACGCTGCCATCCAGCTTGCCATGCCGCGGACACTGAGAAGCGCAGGCATGCTTGCGCTCCTCAGTGTCTCGCTGTGACGGCATAAAGATGAGACGAGTTCATGTCCAATGAACTCAGCTCACCTCATGCACGTCACTGACAGCGTGGGAGAATTCTCCTGCACTCAGCGCTACAGCGTGAGAATTTTCCCACGCTGTCAGTGACGTGCATGAGGTGAGCTCATTCATGTCCAATGATCTCAGCTCACCTCATGCACGTCACTGACAGCGTGGGAAAATTCTCACGCTGTAGCGCTGAGTGCAGGAGAATTTTCCCACGCTGTCAGTGACGTGCATGAGGTGAGCTGAGATCATTGGACATGAACTCGTCTCATCTTTATGCCGTCACAGCGAGACACTGAGGAGCGCAAGCATGCCTGCCCTTCTCAGTGTCTGCGGGATGACAGGCTGGATGGCAGCGTTCTGCTGCGGTCCAGCCTGTCATCTCGATGTGGCAGAGCTGAAGCTGTCGTGGGAACCATGGAAAGGTAAGGATGAGATTGCTTTATTATTTTACTTTTATTGCAGAAGACATTGGCTTCAGCTGGAATGGGCGTGACGGTAAGTATGGTTTAATTTAGAACAATAAAGAATTGTGTGTTTATTTCAATTAAAGGACTTTATTCTGGGTGTTGTGTTTTTTTTAAATACTTTACTAGAAATTCATGGCGGTCATGTCTAATATTGGCGTGACCCCATGAATTTCGGGCTTAGGGCCAGCTGATAATGCCAAGCTGGCCCTAACCCCTTTATTACCCAGTGAGCCACCGCACCAGGGCCCTGGATGAGTTGGGTACAGCGCCAGAAGATGGCGCTTCTATGAACGCGCCATTTTCCGGGGTGGCTGCGGACTGCAATTTGCAGCGGGGGGGACCCAGAAAGCTTGGGCCTCCCTGCGCTGCAGATTCCAGCCAGCTGCTGCCTAGTT
The DNA here is from genome assembly GCF_046119375.1 of Phyllobates terribilis. NCBI lineage: Eukaryota > Metazoa > Chordata > Amphibia > Anura > Dendrobatidae > Phyllobates > Phyllobates terribilis. The sequence goes on along the minus strand of NW_027362769.1, from coordinate 207,514,129 downwards.
GTACCTGGGTGGACACAAAAATAGGGCGAAGCCCCACGTATTTTCTTTTTAATTATTTCATGAAATTCATGAAATAATTAAGAAAAAAAGGGCTTCCCTATATTGTTGTGTCCAACCAGGTACAAATAGGCAGCTGGTGGTTGGGGGCAGCCCGTTCCTGCCTGCTGTACCTGGCTGGACACAAATATAGTGCGAAGCCCCACGTCAATTTTTTTTTTAATTATTTCATGAAACTAGATGGTGGCCCGATTCTAACGCATCGGGTATTCTAGAATATGTATGCGGCAGACCCGGCGCAATCAGCAGAGCGGTGTTTAAATTTGGCGCCAAAATTGCTGACTGGTCGCGGCCAGCAACCGCGACCAATCAGCAAAGCGGTGTTGAAATTTGGCGACTATATCGCTGATTGGTCACGGCCGGCGGTTGCGACTTATCAGCAGAGCGGGGTTTAAATTTTGCGCCAATAATGCTGATTGGTCGCGGTCGCGACCAATCAGCAAAGCGGTGTTTAAATTTTGCGCCAATAATGCTGATTGGTTGCGGTTGCGACCAATCAGCAAAGCGGTGTTTAAATTTGGCGCCAATAACGGTGATTGGTCACGACCGCGACCATTCAGCAGGGCGGTGTTTAAATTTGGCGGCAACAATGTTGATTAGTCGCAGCTGGCGGTCACGACCAATCAGCAGAGCGGGGTTTAAATTTGGCGCCAATAATGCTGATTGGTCGCAATCGCCGGCCGCGACCAATCAGCAGAGCGGTGTTTCAATTTGGCGTCAAAATCGCTGATTAGTCGCGGCCGGCAACCACGATCAATCAGCAGAGCGGTGTTTAAATTTGGCGCCAATAATGCTGATTAGTCGCGGCCGGCATCCGCGACCAATCAGCAGAGCGTTGTTTAAATTTGGCGCCAATCTCACTGATTGGTCACGGCCGCTATTTAAATGTGGCGCCCAAATTGGTGATTGGTCGCGGGCAGTTTCCGCGACCAATCAGCGAAGCGGTGTTTAAATTTTGCACCAATAATGCTGATTGGTTGCGGTTGCGACCAATCAGCAAAGCGGTGTTTAAATTTGGCGCCAATAACGGTGATTGGTCACGACCGCGACCATTCAGCAGGGCGGTGTTTAAATTTGGCAGCAACAATGTTGATTAGTCGCAGCCGGCGGTCGCGACCAATCAGCAGAGCGGGGTTTAAATTTGGCGCCAATAATGCTGATTGGTCGCAATCGCCGGCCGTGACCAATCAGCAGAGCGGTGTTTCAATTTGGCGCCAAAATCTCTGATTGGTCGCGGCCGGCAACCGCGATCAATCAGCAGAGCGGTGTTTAAATTTGGCACCAATAATGCTGATTAGTCGCCGCCGCTATTTAAATGTGGCGCCCAAATCGGTGATTGGTCGCGGGCAGTTTCCGCGACCAATCAGCAGAGCGGTGTTTAACTTTAGCGCCAAGATCACTGATTGGTCGCGTGCGGAAAGCGCGACCAATCAGCGAATCGTATTGGTGAGGACCGGGGAGCGCCGCTGTCTGGTCGGATACTTACGCTGCGAGAAGCCGGGAGATGAGCGACTGCTCGCAGCAGATGTATCCCGACCCGCAGCTCCGCTCCCCGGTCCTCCCTTCACACCCTAGCCGCTGATCTCCCCACAGTATCCGCATGGTGTTACAAAGATCCGGACATTTGTGTTAAAAATCGCTGATTGGTCGCTGGCGCTGCCCGCGACCAATCACCGATTTGGGCGCCAAATTTAAATATCGGCCGCAACCAATCACCGATCTTGGTTCCACATTTAAACACCGCTGTGCTGATTGGTCGCCGACGCTGGGCGCGACCAATCACTGATTTTGGCGCCACATTTAAATAGCGTCCACGACCAATCAGTACAGCGGTGTTTAAATGTGGAGCCAAGATGGGTGATTGGTCGCGGCCGATATTTAAATTTGGCGCCCAAATCGGTGATTGGTCACGGGTAGCGTCAGCGACCAATCAGCGATTTTTAACACAAATGTCCGGACCTTTGTAACACCATGCGGATACTGTGGGGACATCAGCGGCTAGGGTGTGAAGGGAGGACCGGGGAGCGGCGCTGCGGGTCGGGATACTTCTGCTCCGAGCGCCCGCTCATGTACCGGGTTCTCGCAGCGGAAGTATCCGCACAGGCAGCGCCGCTGACATCCATGCGGCTAGGGCGTGAAGAGATGACCGGGGACATCCAATTGGTCGCGGCCGCTATTTAAATGTGCCGCACAAATCGGTGATTGGTCGCCGTCTTGACCGCGACCAATCACTGATCTTGCCGCCAAAGTTAAACACTACTGTGCTGATTGGTCGCGGACGCTGCCCGCGACCAATCACCGATTTGTGCGCCAAATTTAAATATCAGCCTCATGCACGTCACTGACAGCGTGGGAAAATTCTCCTGCACTCAGCGCTTCAGCGTGAGAATTCTCCCACGCTGTCAGTGACGTGCATGAGGTGAGCCGAGCTCATTGGACATGACCTCGGCTCATCTTTATGCCGTCACAGCGAGACACTGAGGAGCGCAAGCATGCCTGCGCTTCTCAGTGTCTGCGGGATGACAGGCTGGATGGCAGCGTTCTGCTGCGGTCCAGCCTGTCATCTCGATGTAGCAGAGCTGAAGCTGTCCTGGGAACCATGGAAAGGTAAGGATGATGTTGGTTTATTATTTTACTTTTATTGCAGGAGATCGTTGGCTTCAGCTGGAATGGGCGTGACGGTAAGTATGGTTTAATTTAGAACAATAAAGAATTGTGTGTTTATTTCAATTAAAGGACTTTATTCTGGGTGTTTGTGTTTTCTTTTAACTTTGACTATGGGGTTAGTAATGGGGGTGTCTTATAGACGCCTCTCCATTACTAACCTGGGCTTGATGTCAGCTGGCTTTATAAGCTGACATCAACCCCAGCCCTATTACCCCACTGCCACCGCTACAGGGCAGTGGGAAGAGCGAGGCTAAGTGCCAGATTTGGCGCATCCTACGGATGCGCGATTTCTGGGATAGCTGACGGCTGGTGTTTCTAGCCTGGGAGGGGGCCAATATTCATGGCACCCTTCCTGGGCTATTAATATTAGCCCCCAGCTGTCTGCTTAGCCTTTGCTAGCTATTTAAATAGGGGGGACCCCACTTCAATTTTTGGGGGGGGTCCCCCATTTTAATAGCTAGTAAAGGCTAGGTATTCAGCTGGGGGCTGATATTAGTAGCCTGGGGAGCTCCGTGGGTATTACCCCCTTCCCAGGCTTCAAACATCTGCCCCAGCCGTCTGCTTAACCTCCGCTAGAGACTAAAATTACGGGGAACCCCACGCCAATTTTTTTTTAAATAAATCCTTTATTTTAACACTAAATGACAAGTACAGTAATCAACACTGTCACTGTACTTCATATATTTGTGACTGACATGTTTCTATCTATCTAATCTATGTGTGATGCTCTATCTTTCTGTTCTAAATTGTCGGGTACCAAGGCTGAATTGCTGGCCGGCTTTTTTAAAGAGACAGTGCATGAAAACACAATTATTTTTTTAAATAAATCCTTTACACTAAATGACAAGTACAGTAACCAACACTGTCACTGTACTTATTATATATGTGATTGGCATGTTTATATCTATCTATGTGTGATGCTCTATTCTTTCTGTTATAAATTGTCGGGTACCGCTGCTGAATTGCCGGCCGGCATTTTTAAAGAGACGGTGCACGAAAACACAATTATTTTTTTTAATAAATCCTTTACACTAAATGACAAGTACAGTAAGCAACACTGTCACTGTGCTTCTTATATGTGTGACTGACATGTTTCTATCTATCTAATCTATGTGTGATGCTCTATTCCTTCTTGTCTAAATTGTCGGGTACCGTTGTATGCCGCTGCTGAATTGCCGGCCGGCTTTTTTAAAGAGAGCGTCTTCTGAGCAGTTTGTCAGCTTTTGGACACCTTTGAAGGTGTTTTCTATATGTTTCTCTGTGTTTTTGTTTGCCTGCCATTGGTTTTAACGGTGTTCGACGGTGTTCTAAGGTGTTCGACGAACAGTTCGACGAACAGTTCCTCGAACATCCCGGTGTTCGACGAACCGAACCGAACCCGAACACTTCGGGGGTGGCTCAACCCTAGTCATAAATGCTTCCTGGGGTGATCCCCATGCTGTCCCCATGTCATTTAGGCACTGTCACTATCGTTTTGGGCACTTGTTAGGCTTTCTACAGACTGCCGGGGTTGCCCCCGCAAAAATGCTCGGGTCTCCCATAGACTAACATTGGGCTCGTTGCTCGGGTCGAGCACCCGATTATCACAGTGAGCTCAGCCCGAGCTTCGAGCACCCGATCATTTTAATGCTCGCTCTACACTAATAAATTAGATACATTTATTTACATTTAGCAGTGAGAAATAAGTATTTGATCCCTCTGGCAAATAACACTTAATACTTGGTGACAAAACCCTTATTGGCAAGCACAGCAGTCAGACGTTTTTTGTAGTGCGCATGTCAGGAGGAATTTTGGTCCACTCCTCTTTGCAGATCATCTCTAAATCATTCAGATTTTGATGCTGTCGCTTAGCAACTCGGAGCTTCAACTCCCTCCATAAGTTTTCTATGGGATTAAGGTCTGTAGACTGGCTAGGCCACTACATGACCTTAATGTGCTTGTTTTTGAGCCGCTCCTTTGTTGCCTTGGCTATATGTTTTGGGTCATTGTCTTGTTGAAAGACCCAGCCACGACCCATTTTTAATGTCCTGGTGGAGGGAAGGAGGTTGTCACTCAGGATTTTACAGTAAATGGCTCCATCTATTCTCCCATTGATGTGGTGAAGTAGTCCTGTGCCCTTTGCAGAGAAACACCTCCAAAACATAATGTTTCCACCTCCATGCTTGACAGTGGGGACGGTGTTCTTTTGGTCATAGGCAGCATTTCTCTTCCTCCAATCACAGCGAGTTGAGTTAATGCCAAACAGCTCAATGTTTGTCTCATCTGACCACAGCACCTTCTCCCAATAACTCACAGAATCATCCCGGTGTTCATTGGCAAACTTCAGACGGGCCTACACATGTGCCTTCTTGAGCAGGGGGACCTTGCAGGCACTGCAGGATTTTAAACCTTTAAAGTGCAATGTGTTACCTATGGTTTTCTTGGTGTCTGAGGTCCCAGCTGCCTTGAGATCATTAACAAGTTCCCCCCGTGTAGTTTTAGGCTGCTCTCTCACCTTCCTCATGATCAAGTATACCCCACGAGGTGAAATTTTGCATGGTGACCCAGATCGATGTTGATTGACAGTCATTTTTTATTTCTTCTATTTTCTTACTATTGCACCAACAGTTGTCTCCTTTTCACCCAGCGTCTTACTTATAGTTTTGTAGCCCATTCCAGCTTTGAAAGCTCTTTGGTCTTGCCCATGTTGTAGAGGTTAGAGTCTGACTGATTAATTGAGTCTGTGGACATAAGTCTTTTATACAGGTGACTTTGTAACACAGCTGTTTTTAATGCAAGTAACGAGTTGATTAGGAGCGTCTAACTGGTCTGTAGGAGCCAGAACTCATAATGGTTTGTAGGGGATCAAATACTTATTTCTCACTGCAAAATGCAAACAAATTATCTTCGTTATACAATGTGATTTTCTTGATTTTTTTTGGATATTCTATCTCTAAATGTTAAAATTAACCTACCCTTAAAACTATAGACTGTTCATGTCTTTGACAGTGGGCAAACTTACGAAAAACAGCAAGGGATCAAATAATTATTTCCTTCACTGTATATAAATATATATACATACATAAATATATATATATATATACACCAATAAGTGCAGCAGCCACAGTGTGTGCCATGATATACAGTATACAAGCATTTAATATATGAATTTCAAACTTTATTTCTGCAAAGATCTTTACAACTATCTTCTCAACTATGAATGACCAATTATTTCTCAACACTAATACATACATTTCATCACTTCATTAGATCAACTGTAAATTATATAATGTATTATCTGCTATTTGACTTTGTTTGACTTTTTTTTCTTTATTTGGAAGGTATCAAAGTCAATGAATCATGTAAGTATACTGTGTATCACATTTATAGGCCATAATCTTATATTGTTATTTAAGTCCTGTAGTATAAATGATTATACTTGTAAACATCTTGCATAGAGATCAGTGGATTTGTCAAAATTTGGAATTTACCTGCCAATTTACTCAAAGATATTTTCCACAAATTGAAGGATCTTTATTATGCTCTGCAGTTTCTTCAGACTCCAGAGCATAGTAAGCATAAGATGAAAAAGATAACCCCAAAAATAGTACTCACCTAACCACTTACCTGTGACGTTATCCCTACTGCTTGCTGCTGCCGTCCAGTCCTCCACGCCTCCTCTTTCCGCCATCGTGCACTGCATTTAAGGCCTCTTCACTATAGAATGGGACTTCCGACCAAAACTAGGCCTCCGACATCCCTGTGTGCTATACTGATGGGGTGCATGTCGTGGGATCGTGCGACCAGTGACCTCTGAGGCCTGGTCGCAGCCAGAAGTCCTGTTCTAGAGTAAAAAAGTGAGAGAAAGTCATAAAGCACTGGACAAATACTGGATATAGTGTGTTGTAAAATAGTGAAGAAAATTAATCTAGTACTAATGGTAAGTTTTGACAGATAGCCCTCGCCCCCATGTTTTTCTACAAAGTTTTTCTAAAAAGTCTAGTGAGAAACTTCAAATTACATTTTTCCTCTTGTAGGCATGGTGAAAAATGGAGCGTAAGCTTATTGGGTTTGTCTTAGTGTTTTTCTATGGTTAAAAAGAAAAGGTGTGCTTTCTTTTTTTGTTTTTGCTTTTTTATGAACTGCGCCAGAGTAGTCCATGGGCTGTATCTGGTATTGCATTTCATCTCCGTTCCGTTGAATGAGGATAATTTTGAGAAATTTTTTTCTAAACAAAGAAAAACCTCAAATTATTCTGAATAGAACATCATCATCCTTTTATCTAGCTATTCAGTACATCATTGATCTGTATAGAATATAAAACAAATGTAACTTCTAATTTGTAAGTGCCAACCTATGTGTTTTTTTTTCAGCATTTTGCTCAAAATGTGACATCAACGCTAATTGTCAAAAGGATTTACTTGACTACACCTGTATCTGTAAAGAAGGATTCAATGGAGACGGATTTTCATGTTATGATACTGATGAATGTGACAGTTACCGATATCCAAATCCATGTTCCCTTGGTTCCTGCATCAACACATATGGCTCATACTACTGTATTTGTCCAAGTGGCTACACATGGGAACATAGAACTTGTGCCGATGTAGATGAATGTTCTGTACCCGATCTGAATAACTGTGACCCACATGCAATATGTAGCAATACCCTTGGGTCTTATTCATGTTATTGTCCAGCTGGATATTATGGAGATGGATATACATGTACATTAGATGAATGTGCAAGAGATGTTTGTGGGTTTGGTAGAGAATGTGTTAATTCTGGTGGGTCCCATACCTGTTCTGATCCATGCTTCAGTTATACCACCCTGAATGAACCTTCCAGGAGCACATCATACCATGATTACGATTACTATTATTACTACTACTACTATTATGGACGTTCCGACTACTACTTAAATGGTTGGTATCGTTTTATGGGGAGTGGCGGAATCCGCATGGCAGAGTTTTGTCCTTCCTATGGAAGTTGTTACACCAGGTACCCCATGTGGTTGAACGGGATTCATCCAGAACCCGCAGATGGAATTGTGAATCGTATAATTTGTACTTCTGATAGTGGCGTTTGTTGCCAGTGGACCTCAAATGTGATGATTAAGGCATGTCCTGGAGGATTTCATGTATATAAATTCAGTTGGCCTCCGATGTACTATTCAGGATATTGCACAGGTAAGAAAATAAATCTGCTATCACATTTATAATGTACTTGAGATAACATCTATATTTTTAATTGTGATTGTTTTCTTTCATAAATAAACATATAGGGGTTGTTTTTGCCATGTGCCTTATTCGTAATTTTTTCCTTTTGATAGAGTTGATAGCTGTTTCAAAGAGTGGCTATGCTCTGAAGCACTTAACTGGACAATATATTTTATTTAAAGAGAATCTGTCAGCAGGTTTTTGTTATGTAATCTGAGGACTGCATGAGGTAGGGGATAAAACACAGATTTTAGGGATGTGTCACTTATTAGGCTCTGTGCTTTTGTTTCCATACAATTAATGCTTTATCACCAGAAGATTATCACTGCCTGGACTACAGGGCACATGAGCTCTGGTCCAACCACACCCCCTCTTCTGATAAGTAGCTAACTGTAAATAGACAATATACATAGAGATCCTAGTGTGGGCGGGATTAACTTTCTGAGCTCTGCCACATGCTACATCTAAAACTCTGATTGTGTCAGAACTGCTGCACCCAGTAAACTAAGTGATACATCGCTGGAATCAGGATCTCTTTTCTTACATTATGCTACTCTACGATAAGGTAGCAAAAATCTGGTGACAAATTCCCTTTAAATGAGCGCCATTTAATACCCCTTCAGTAGCCACAGCAGAAAGATGTGTGGCTGTCCCCAGCTTCCACAATGGACTTTCATTAACATCATGTGATATAAAAAAAAGAACATAATTACATAAATTTAAAATATCATCAAATTCATTACATACATGATAGGATTGTATAAAGAAATATGGATGACATCAGTCAGGGTAGGCAAAGGTCAGAGTAGATGTATCCAAATAGTCTCTCATATGATAGGTAGAATGAGCTGTAACACCTGTTTTATAAATGATACATAAAATAAAATCAATTTACAGTGCAGTCAAAATGGCACCAATAGGTCAAATATATGGAATAAATGAACTTGAATTGAGTACACTTTTATGATGTTATACACACACTGAAGCACTGTGAAATAGTACTAGTAGATAATGCCTGCTTACAATGTAACAAATTTTACTTTTTTTTTAGATCCAACCACAATCCCCGAATCATGTTCCTGCGCTGATGATGAAGAATGTAAAGCAGTTGGTGGACGTTACGGCTGCTACTGCAAAAATGAAGTTTTTGTTTCAGGTATGTTCAAAGAAGCTATATGTATAAAGCATAGATCTTGAGATATTATAGTCATACCACTTCAAAGAAGACGGGTCCACTTGCTCGAAAAAATTACATACCCTATAAAAATCCTTGAGTTTCCGTAATTTTGAAGCTTTTTTCCCATTTTCCATTGTGTCGCTCCATTGTAGAGATATTCACATTTGTTGGATTTGGAGCGCAATATGTGGAATCTCTATTTACGACCAATTTCTTCACAGTCTTCTTTGGGGGTGCGGGCTTTCACCCCTACCTACAGGATGCTGTCAATTACACTTCAACAGCACCTGACACTGCTAGACTTCTAGATTAGCTGCTCGGCTGTAATTGGCATTATTTGGGAGGGGTTAAAGAGCATGCGCCGCAGAGAAGACTGAAGAAACACCCAGTTGAACTGCTAGCAGAGATTTCAAATACTGTGCTCCAAAAGAAATAAATGTTAATATCTTTGTAGTAGAGCAACACTGTTGGAAATGGAAAAAAGTGATAGTATCAAGGTAGCAAGGGGATTTTTACAAAGTATTTAACTTTAATTTTTTGAAGCAATTGTGATTGTTTTCAAATATTCTCCTATTACCTGCAGCTCGAGAGCCACATGTGGCTTTCGGGTCCGTGATGTGTGGCTCGCGGCTGTCTGCCAGCTTGGTGCATTAGTACCAGGTGAAGCAAACAACTATGAAGAGTAGATCTCTAGATGGTGACTTTTGTGTGTAGCCCTGCACAGAAGAGCAAATCTGAATGGGTGGAAAATAGGAAAACCTGGAGCTTGGCATACTGCCTTGGTGTGATTTCAGTGGAAAAGCTTTGGCTGTCATTATTCCGGTAATGGGGGTTCTGGGTGTCACTACTCTGAGTGGAGCAGGATCTTAACGTGGCTCACAGCCCTCTCTCAGAGCTGAATGTGGCTCTCAAGGTCGGAAAGGTTGGGGATCTCTGCCCTATATAATTGTTCTAAAATGTAGAAACTAGGCAAATTTGCTATTTAGAGGAATAACAACCATTTTGATTGCGCCAAAATCTGTATCAGATCTGCAACAAATCTGCCTAAATAGGGTTTGCACAGCACCATTTACAGGCACAGGAAAATAACTTGCCCCGATTGATTAACACTGACGTTTTGTATGCTAGTCTAGTCAGAGACTAGAGTAACATTTCTGACATTAGAAACACTACAACCTTCTATGATTCTGATGAGCAGGTGAAGTTATATTTCAACTTGACTTCTCCCTAGCTGACCCATTTTGGCAAAGCAGCTTGAAACTGGTGTGAAAATGCCAAAAGTTTCAACATTTTTTTGCAATTTTGCATTTCGAAAAGATGTTGAGACTGTTCAAAGTGTTTTACACCAGTGTTGTGTGATGTATTGGTCTCTTTGTGTTAATTTTTGTCCACACCACAAAATCAGTGAGAATATCACGTCACTAACTCTTGCAGATTAATTATGGTAAAGGCAATAAATTAGCCCAACACTCATTTGCACTACTGAATGTGATTAATCCTTGAGTGGATCCATGACCGTGACACATCAAACTGCCCAATCAAACTGCCCATCCGAGATCTAAATCTAAGTGTCAACCTCAGATTTCTTTCACGATTCCTCTACTATATCCGTGTCAGCTTTGCTATAGGATCATTTGACACATGAACTTACCCTATGTTGTGTCCTCTTTTCCAGCTATAGATAAAATCCGGCCGGTACTTACGTGTGGTAATCAGGAAATAAAAGCTTCTTTCCAGAAATGTCATCTGAAAAAATTCAATCTTGACACCACTAATATCCATCTAAAAGACAGCGCCTGCAGAGGATTCAACGATTTCAACATGACAAACATCATAACTGTAGTATCAATCCTGAAGAAGAATGTCTGTGGAAATGAGCTGGTGGTATGTAGAGATGAACAAAATATTATTAGTAGCATATTTGTCTTATGCTATATGAACAATTACACCATTTGTAATGTTCAGAATTTCCCTAAAGTTACATAGGCAGAAAAGAGGGTCACAGTAAAAATAGAAAATAGGCCACTCTCAGGAGCTGCATGACACAACAACACTATTTACCCACAACAGGAGTTGCTGATGCCTACATGACTATTTTCCCTTAATACCAGAGCAGGTTGTCTCTAAAATGGGCCCATATGTCAATGGGATCTAAAAATATCTGTAAAAAAACACTGAAGTCAATGGATTCACAAATTAGAATTACAATTTGATGTGTATTTCCATGGTTGAAATCTAAGGGCCTGTGTACACGAGCGTATTTTCGGTCTGAGTGCTATCCAACAAAACATGGAATTGCACCCGGACCAGTGTCTGTCCGAAGAAAAATATCGCAGCATGACCAAGTTTAAGCCGATATTCAGATCGCACTCGGCCATGCAAGTCAATGAGTGAGTGGGAAACATTGAACGCACTCGGATGTTATCTGAGTGTGCTCTGATTTCTGCAGCCTCACAGAATGGAGAAGATGGAGAAATTCTTTTCTCCATCTTCTCCTCATCTGAGAGAATTGGATCACACTATGATCACACTCTGATCTGAGTGTCACTTGCATAATCAACCACATTATCTTGGATGAAAGAATCTACGGCCACCTTCACCTGCCCTTAGACTGACCAGCAGATATTTGCCATGGATGTGCAGACTCAGAAGAGGATTAAAGGTGTGGTCACTTGATTTTCAGTAGCTTCCTTCTTCTCGGTTAGTGGTGCGTTCCAAATTGATTTTATGTTTGTAACACTAGCCTGAACTGTGAACTCACTGGTTCTGCAACTCCGTGGCATCAGTGTAATGCATACATGTCACACTCTGGTCTGTGGGCCAAATCTGGCACTCGGGGTGATTATATTTAGCCCGCGACCCCAGAACCACTACCCCTATGTGGGGTCATTATTCTGTATGGAGGACTGTGTGGGGCCCATTATTCTGTATGGAGGACTATGTGGGGCCCATTATTCTATATGGAGGACTATGTGGACCCATTATTCTGTATGGAGGACTGTGTGGGGCCCATTATTCTGTATGGAGGACTGTGTGGGGCCCATTATTCTGTATGGAGGACTGTGTGGGGCCCATTATTCTGTATGGAGGACTATGTTGGGCCCATTATTCTGTATGGAGGACTATGTGGGGCCCATTATCCTGTATGGAGGACTATGTGGGGCCCATTGTACTGTATGGAAGACTATGTGGGGCCCATTATTCTGTATGGAGGACTATGTGGGGCCCATTATTCTGTATGGAGGACTATGCGTGGCCATTATTCTGTATGGAGGACTATGTTGGGCCCATTATTCTGTATGGAGGACTATGTGGGGCCATTATACTGTAAGGAGGACAATGTGGGGCTCATTATTCTGTATGGAGGACTATGTGGGGCCCATTATTCTGTATGGTGGACTATGTGGGCCCATTATTCAGTATGGAGTACTATGTGGGGCCCATTATCCTACATGGAGGACTATGTGGGGCCCATTATTCTGTATGGAGGACTATGTGGGCCCATTATACTGTATGGAGGACTATGTGGGGCCCATTATCCTACATGGAGGACTATGTAGAGCCCATTATTCTGTGTATAGGACTATGTGGGACCCATTATTCTATATGGAGGACTATGTGGGGCTCATTATTCTGTAAGGAGGACTGTGTGGGGCCCATTATACTGTATACTGGTTAGCCCGCGACTTTGTCCAAGTTTTTAATTTTGGCCCTCTGTGTTTCAGTTTTGCCTTTTGTGTGTTTGAGTTTGAGTTTAACCCTCTGTGAGTTTGAGTTTGCCTAGGAGACTGGCTACCACTGATTGACTGCAGCGGTGGCTGATAACCTAAGCAATAAATGGTATGCATAAAAATTGAGAACAGAGAAGATTCTTAAAAACTTGTTTTAACAAACACTTTGCAATTTTACTGATTCAAGAGCTTGAAAAAAAACCTTCACCCCTCATTGTCGTTCAATGGCTTTCTGTGACGCCCTCCCTGAGCTCAAGACTGTCCCGCTCCCTCTCTCTCTCCTCCTCGGGTAGCAGTCTCTCACCCGGAGCCGGGCCAATGGGTGGTGTGTTGTCGTGTAAGTCGCGGCCGTGACCCAGTCCGTGCCCAGGGCTGTCACATGAAAAGATGGGCTTTGTGGTAGATTTTCGACTACGCCACCCGTGGTGTCTGGTGAGGGTCACCAGCACTGCTACAGTCCTCTGAAGCCGGTGTTACTGCAACTGTGTTGGTATAGCTCCCCACAGGCGGAGCTAGGCTTCAGGGCAGTGTGTGAGTAGTGGAGAATGGTGGGTGCAGTGCCGCACAATAAAGACAGACTGAGACAGATGTTGTAGTCCTCCAGGTCTTTACTCACTTTAAGTGCACTTTAGCCGCAAAGCTTCTTTCTGCTGCATGTAATGCACTGGGGCCACCAGGAAGGGGTTCAGCACTTCTCAGGTAATCAAGAGCATCCGCCAGGATCCCGTCAGTGTGTTTCTCTCCTTCCTTCCTTCTCTCACTTTGTGTGTTCCCCTGGGATCCTCTAGGCCGCCGGGCTTCTCTAACAGTGACGTGAAGTGCAAAGTCAGATATCGGGGGCCGGTCACCCCTTTTGCAGCAGGAGTCCCTCTGACTAGGCCAGAGTGAAGAACACAGGTGGCGACTCCACTCCGTCCGTATCCCCCTGGGATCCTTTTGCCTGTGGAGCCTCTCTCCTCTGCTTCCCTCCAGGGCCTTCTTGGTTCAAGGACTTTGACCAGGACAGAGTGCTCTAGTTACCTCTGCCTGCTCCTCGCCTCGAGGCCTGAGAGCGATGACCGTGTATCTTCAGGTGGCTATAGACTCTTGCTAGCTCCCAGCTGAAGACCTCACAATCAAAGAACCAAGAACCAAGATGACTGGCTAATATATATGCTTATGTTAATGAGCTACTGTGACTGCTTCCTCCACCTCACCCACTACATGGTTCCCGCCCCCATCTCTACTATTCTTGCCCGGGGCAGCACCCTGGTGCTATATGGCCCCCTAAGAACTAAAATGGTGTAGTGTTGAGTGCAAAGGTGGTGTTCTGGATGATGCTCCATCCTTACCTGGGAGAGGAGATACTACACCATTAAATGAGATGCAGTACCTCTGTGGCGACTGAACCCTTCAGGGGCGCCACATTTTCACTTCAGAAAAATGTTTGTAGTAGACTAAACCCTATTTATTTGCATGAGAATACACACCTATAAAACTATGCACACAGAATCGTATAAAAAATTTGTTTACTTTTCATTCAGAAAAATTAGACAATTTTTCCATCTGTATTGTCGTCCGTATGCAATCTTCTTTTTACAGAAGTACGGCGTTTGTTTTCATACATCAATTGTGAATAAACCTAATTGACTTTTATGGGGTGAGTATGGATATGGGATTTAGGTTTCTGGGGAATGCTGGAATTTGAGGAATTCACAGTTAAGCTCAAATGAGTTTCTATTTGTGAGGCCCATCCTACCAACACCCAAGAAAATCAAATAACAATATTGTATTCTCTTTTTTTTGTTTTATTTTTTCATTTACAGATAAATGGCTCATATGTTACTTATAAAAACACCATTTTCCTGTCCATGGAAACAAACTCATCACTTGGTGGAGAAGATGTGCTGGAAATTAGTTATTCCTGTGTATATCCACTAGACATGCAGCTGTCCCTCGAAACAGCACTGGATCCATTTTCAAGGTAACTATATATATATATATATATATATACATACACACACACACAAGTGCATCTCACTAAATTAGAATATCATCAAAAAGTTAATTTATTTCAGTTCTTCAATACAAAAAGTGAAATTCATATATTATATAGAGCCATTACAAACAGAGTGATCTATTTCAAGTGTTTATTTCTGTTAATACTGATGATTATGGCTTACAGCCAATAAAAACACAAAAGTCATTATCTCAGTAAATTAGAATACTTTATAACAACAGCTTAAAAAATGTTTTTAAAATCCGAAATGTTGTCCTACTGAAATGTATGTTCAGTAAATGCACTCAATCCTTGGTCGGGGCTCCTTTTGCATCAATTACTGCATCAATGTGGTGTGGCATGGAGGCGATCAGCCTGTGGCATTGCTGAGGTGTTATGGAAGCCCAGGTTGCTTTGATAGCAGCCTTCAGCTTGTCTGCATTGTTGGGTCTGGTGTCTCATCTTCCTCTTGACAATACCCCATAGATTCTCTATGGGGTTAAGGTCAGGTGAGTTTGCTGCCAATCAAGCACAGTGATACTGTTGTTTTTAAACCAGGTATTGGTACTTTTGTCAGTGTGGACAGGTGCCAAGTCCTGCTGGAGAATGAAATTTTCATCTCCAAAAAGCAGAGGGAAGCATGAAGTGCTCTAAAATCTCCTGGTAGACAGCTACACTGACTTTGGTCTTGATAAAACACAGTGGACCTACACCAGCAGATGACATGGCTCCCCAAACCATCACTGATTGTGGATACTTCACACTAGACCTCAAGCAGCTTGGATTGTGGCCTCTCCTCTCTTCCTCCAGACTCTGGGACCTTGATTTCCAAATAAAAATTGACACTCTGGGACCTTGTGGAGTGTGTCAATGACTGCCTTCTGGACATCTGTCAAGTCAGCAGTCTTCCCAATGATTGTGGAGCCTACTGAAACAGAATAAGGGACCTTTTTAAAAGCTTAGGAAGCCTTTGCAGGTGTTTTTTGTTAATTATTTTAATTTACTGGGAAAATGACTTTTGTGTTTTCATGGGCTGTAAGCCATAATCATCAACCTTAACAGAAATAAACACTTGAAATAGATCACTCTTTTTGTAATGACTTTATATAATATATGAGTTTCACTTTTTGTATTGAAGAACTGAAATAAATGTACTTTTTGATGATATTCTAATTTGGTGAGATGCACCTGTATATAAATATATATATATATATATACAGTACAGACTAAAAGTTTGGACACACCTCATTTAAAGATTTTTCTGTATTTTCATGACTATGAAAATTGTACATTCACACTGAAGGCATCAAAACTATGAATTAACACATGTGGAATTATATACTTAACAAAAAAGTGTGAAACAACTGAAAATATGTCTTATATTCTAGGTTCTTCAAAGTAGCCACCTTTTGCTTTGATGACTGATTTGCACACTCTTGGCATTCCCTTGATGAGCTTCAAGAGGTAGTCACTGGGAATGGTCTTCCAACAATCTTGAAGGAGTTCCCAGAGATGCTTAGCACTTGTTGGCCCTTTTGCCTTCACTCTGCAGTCCAGCTCACCCCAAACCATCTTGATTGGGTTCAGGTCTGGTGACTATGGAGGCCAGGTCATCTGGACTAGTACCCCATCACTCTCCTTCTTGGTCAAATAGCCCTTGCACAGCCTGGAGGTGTGTTTGGGGTTATTGTTCTGTTGAAAAATAAATGATGGTCCAACTAAACGCAAACCGGATGGAATAGCCTGCCGCTGCAAGATGCTGTGGTTGCCATGCTGGTTCAGTATACCTTCAATTTTGAAAAAATCCCCAACAGTGTCACCAGCAAAGCACCCCCACACCATCATACCTCCTCCTCCATGCTTCAAGGTGGGAACCAGGATGTAGAGTCCATCCGTTCACCTTTTCTGTGTCACACAAAGACATGGTGGTTGGAACCAAAAATCTCAAATTTGGACTCATCAGCCCAAAGCACAGATTTCCACTATATCCATTCCTTGTGTTATTTAGCCCAAACAAGTCTCTTCTGCTTGTTGCCTGTCCTTAGCAGTGGTTTCCTAGCAGCTATTTTACCATGAAGGCCTGCTGCACAAAGTCTCCTCTTAACAGTTGTTGAAGAGAGGTGTCTGCTGCTAGAACTCTGTGTGGCATTGACCTGGTCTCTAACCTGAGCTGCTGTTAACCTGCGATATCTGAGGCTGGTGACTCGGATAAACTTATCCTCGGAAGCAGAGGTGACTCTTGGTCTTCAATTCCTGGGGCGGTCCTCATGTGAGCCAGTTTCTTTGTAGCGCTTGATAGTTTTTGCAACTGCACATGGGGACACTTTCAAAGTTTTCCCCATTTTTCGGACTGACTGACCTTCATTTCTTAAAGTAATGATGGACACTCGTTTTTCTTTACTTAGCTGCTTTTTTCTTGCCATAATACAAATTCTAACAGTCTATTCAGTAGGACTATCAGCTGTGTATCCACCAGACTTCTGCACAACACAACTGATGGTCCCAACCCCATTTATAAGGCAAGAAATCCCACTTATTAAACCTGACAGGGCACACCTGTGAAGTGAAAACCATTTCCGGTGACTACCTCTTGAAGCTCATCAAGAGAATGCTAAGAGTGTGCCAAGCAGTCATCAAAGCAAAAGGTGGCTACTTTGAAGAACCTAGAATATAAGACATATTTTCAGCTGTTTCACACTTTTTTGTTAAGTATATAATTCCACATGTGTTAATTCATAGTTTTGATGCCTTCAGTGTGAATGTACAATTTTCATAGTCAAGAAAATACAGAAAAATCTTTAAATGAGAAGGTGTGTCCAAACTTTTGGTCTGTACTGTATATATATATATATATATATATATATATATATATATATATGTGTGTGTATATATATATAAACTGTATATATACAGCATGTATACAACTCATTATCTTTCACATTGTGGTAGCTGTTTCTTTCACAAAATCTATACTACTAGTGATCAATCCAATTGATCTGTCCATGCTCTTGTATGTCTGTCTTCCAACATTCCAAAAATTTTCACACTTGACATCTACCATTTAGTTCACTTTTGGCTATAGGTTTTCTACATTATGAGATTGTGCTCTGCAATATTTTATATATACAGCCCATAAAAATAATTATATAGACCAAACCATTCTGGGTATAACATTTAGGGTATATAGATAGCAGTGCCACTCAGACCATGGTCCTTAAAGGTGTCCAATGGACCTTTTACCACATGAGAAGAAAGTTTTATAAATGGTAGATGAGGGGTTTGTTACAGATTTTTGACATTTGGGCTAGGAATTTCAAGTTGTGTCTCTGTCACCCCAAAAATATTCTAGTGTCCTCACACAGACTTTACTTATCATTACAGCTCAGTCATTGTGGAAATTGTAGGTACAGGAAAGTTGGAGTTAGCTATGGCTCTCTATAAAGACTCAACTTACACAGCTCCCTATGAAGGATCTGAGGTTCTAATGACATCTAAGACCAATCTGTTTATTGGAATTATGCTGAAAATCGGAGACATTTCTCAATATGCAGTGCAGATAACAAATTGCTATGCTGCAGCCTCAGCAAACGCCACATCTAAATATGACGTCATTAAGGACAGGTATGTATTTCATTAGTATACAAGAAGTTTCTCTGCTGATGTGTCGCTTATCTTATGGTTCCCATAGATTATATGCCAAACTAGAATTCTATGGCCCAATAAGAAGATATGATCCTGAGGACTCTCCCATCACCCATAGCGATCACATGCACATCCACTTTTTCCCATCATAAACTTTGTCATTATTGTACAAATACAGTAGGACGTACATAGATCCAACAGTTCCGAATTTGCATGAACTGTCCCAAAATTTCAGACACAACCCGGGCAAAATTTGTCTATATAAATCTCACCCAGTAAATGGTGGTTCTATCTACTTTGAAATTCTTAGAGGCGTTACCTGGGGCTGATCTTAAAAATCCTTATTTTACCAATATATTAGTTGGTAAGTATGGAAGTATTGTCAATAAGATCTAATGTGGTAATCGTGAGTCATCCCATAGGAAAGAGATCCTAGTGGAATGTGATTAGCTCCAAAATCAGATATGGATGACGTGTATTCGCCCTTTGGGACCCATTTGTGTGTCAGTGTGTAGTCTGCTGTTCTGATGGACCAGCCAGACACTGCTTGGCACTCTCTAGAAGGAGACACTCCTTTAAATCCCTTTTCAGAAACCTTTCACCCAGTCAAATCAGCTCTCCTGCTTTGCACTGTTGAGGGGAAAACACTCCGAAACGTGCACCTGTTAATAGAGCTTCTGATTTGGCTTTTTATCCTAAGTCATGTGACAATATTCAATATTAATTTTTAGGATTGCTTCATCCAATAAGTGGAGCTAATGTTCCTGTCCTCTCCTCTCCCATTTTTCCACATGGAGAAACTTTACCCCTTATACTCCCTGAATTTGTGCCTTAATACTGATACCTGAATGACTCTTTTTTCAGCTGCCCCAGCAAACAAGATTCTACCATTAATGTGATCAAAAATGGAGTATCTGTGAATGCACAATTTTCTGTTCAGCTTTTTGGATACCTAAAGGATTCAAATATTGTGTATCTGTACTGTGATGTCCATATTTGTAATAAGACCTGCGCACCGGTAAGTTTAGTATTGCTATTACTCGCTACTTTAGTTTATGTATCAAACATAAAACAATAAAAAGGACGAGTTGTAATTTTGAATTTCACTATTCTAGTACCATTCAATGAACTAGAAAATGGAAAAAAAATCAAACTGGGGTGAAATGGTGGATGGTTCATTGTGCGATAAAAACTATTCGGCAGCATGATCCTCCAAGTCACCATGATTATGGCAATTCCTTGTATAGTTTTCTTTTTTTACCTTTTTTTTTCTTTTTTTTCTTATTTAAGTGATGAAAAATGCTTTGTAAGGTTGAACTTGATGGACCTGTCTTTTTTCAACCTATGCAACTATTTTTTAGTCACCTTAGGGTACTTGATTTTGCAGACATTCGGTAGCTTGTTTTTTATACCACAATACCACAGCATTGTAGTATATAATGGAAATTACATTCTTCTATGAAGCCCACAGGATGGACTTCATAGTAGGACCAAGATGGCAGCACTGGTGGTCTTCAATCTTGTCCTCCCACGACAACTCATCAGTACACCACAATGGCATTGGAGGGGTGGCTAGAAGCCAGTGCACAGCAGCCAAGCCATTTAGATACCATTGTCAGTGATTGACAAAGACATTTAAATGATTAAACAACAATAATCAGAGCTCTGGTTGCAGTTGTTACAGGCAGATGTATAAGACAGCCATCATATGCCGGGTATGGTGTGGACACTACTACTGATCCTGCTCCATACATGCAGCCCAAATGCTAGGCCACATTCACACATTCAGTATTTAGTGAGTTTTTTTACATCAGTATTTGTAAGCCAAAAACAGAAGTGGAACAATCAGAGGAAAAGTATAATAGAAACACATCACCACTAATGCATTTCTCACCAACTCCTGGTTTTGGCTTACAAAACCAGGATACTGAACTAAATACTGAACATGTGAATGTGGCCTAAGACTTACTGTTGCGTTCTACATCAGGAAGGGGTAATGCACTGAAAGCAATCAGATATCTTTAAAAAATTAGGAATTAAATGCAAGTACAATAGAGTCGAAACTTCTGATTGTAATTAAAACTAATTGTGTTCTATGAGACATATTGTATAAGGAGTATTTACACAGAGATATTGGTGCATATTCTTCACCTAAACCCAAGAGAAATTTGAGTACAAACCACCTTCTATAGATTTCAATGGGAAATTTGCATTGTAGAAGAAAAAAGTGCACAGACTTGCCAGCAGCTCTCCCAACCTGAGCGTGACATCATGTATTTCTATACAGCTGTCACGCTCGGGTTGGGAGAGCTGCTGGCCAGTCCTTGCACTGCATTCCGATCTTGCTCCAATTTATATGACCATCTGACTTTGCCCTATGCCTGACTATATATTACATGGACACTAATTATTAGGAATGGCTGACATGCAATACCAAATCACCTACAGTGTCTGTTTTTAGAGAAAAACAGGGTTACCAGGACATAATCTCTCACCCAATCTTATTACAGGCTTGGAAAGATGCTAATGCATGCAGGGCTGTATTGTTGCTTTGCCAACTATCCACTGCTTAATGAGTATTGCACTTGGACTCTATTCTAATTTATGGGGAAAATGCAAAAGTCCTACAGTGGTCAAACATTTGCCTTAAAAACCATATAGCCCAGGGAGCAATAACATCACTCCATATCCATCTAAGAATAGGTGAAATACTGCCTAGAGAAACCCTTTAATGAGACCATCCTTTACGTCAGCCATATACACACATCAATATTTTTGTCAATATTTTAAAATTATTTCTAAGCCAAAATCAGGAGTGGCACAAATTAATTATATCTTTCTTTTTTTTCTTCACTATTGAGGTCATTCGTGGTTTTGACTTATGAATACGGATGAAATAGTAAAGAAAAAACTGATCTGTGAATAAAATCTTAATATGAGTGATTTTTGCAGTTTTTACACTTGCATCAAATCTTTTTATTTTTTAGGTTTGCACTGGAGCGAGAGCTGCGAGCACCAGTGAAAGCGTTACCTCTGATGCCCATTTGGTTGTGGGCCCTATAATTAGACAAGGTTTGTATATTTTATTATCAGTTAGAATTTTTTATTTAGGTGACAGTGAAAAGTTATTGATAACATTCAAGTCAACATTCAAGTTATACATCTTGACTTGGGCAATATCGAACATCAGCAATTCCATGTGCCCATCGTTTGGATGCATTAAGAATAGTGTTGAGCATTCCGATACTGAAATATCGGGTATCGGCCGATATTCACTGTATCGGAATTCCGATACTTAATTCCGATACTTTTATAATATCGAATACCGGACTCGGAAGTTCCCATAATGCCTGCGCTCTGCAGTGTCTCTGAAGGATGACAAGCTGGGTGGCAGCGCTCAGCTGAGATCCAGCCTGTCATCAGAATGCCATCCCAGCGGGGGAGAATTCTCCTGATTGTTTAAAAGCCGGCGGGCGGTAAAAAGCCGCCGGCTTTTAAACAATCACTCAGCCCCATACTCGCTTCCCCGCAGCCTCCCACCCCGATCCTCCGCTCCCCTCACCACCTCCAATCCCAATCGTAAATTAGGACCGGGCGGGGAGCGCAGCACCAAGGAGTGAAGGACTCGGGCGGGGAAGCCGGCAGTGAAAAGACTTCACCGCCGGCTTTCCCGTTCTGTGCTGCGCTTTCCCGCCGGTTATTTCAAATGAACAGCTGAGGTATCAGGTGATGCCGATCAGCTGTTCATTTGAAGTCGCCGCGGTGCCCTCAGAGGGTTCATGTGAGTTCATGCTTGACTGCATTGCATGAACTCACATGAACTTTCCCACGGCCGCACAGGTCAGCCTCACCTCCCGGACCCGTCGTGATTAGTGTGTGTGCGGGGTGTGTGTGCGGGGTGTGTGTGTGCGGGGTGTGTGTGTGCGGGGTGTGTGTGTGCGGGGTGTGTGTGTGCGGGGTGTGTGTGTGCGGGGTGTCTGTGTGCGGGGTGTCTGTGTGCGGGGTGTCTGTGCGATGTGTCTGTGCGTGCAGGCAGACATAGGCCGATGTGACACTACTACTCCCATCGGCCTATGTCTGTCCCCCGTCCACTCGTGCCAGCAGGATCAGCTTGATGGGAGCAGTAGTTCCCATTAGCCTGATCCTGCTATTTAAATTGCCCTACTGTGTCCCCAATAAATGTTAGATACATGTCATTGGTGGCCAGTGGTTACCTAAAAGAAATTAGTTCATACATTACCTGTCCCCGCCGATCGTCACCTAAAATAAAGTAAAAAATAAAAAACTACACCTATACTCACCTAGACACCTAATTCCCCGAAGCCATCGATCTCCTGTAATAAAATATAAAATAATAAACCACAACCTTATCCTTACCCCTCCGTAGTAGTCCACGAGTGTCCCACGAAGATCTCCAGTTTAGAGCAGCCACATAGAATGTGACCGCTCTGAACCGCTGCCGCCGCTAGAATGACGGGGCCGTAAGGGTTCACCGGAGTTCAGGCAGCGCTGCTCCGGTTAGCTCCTTTACGGCACTGCTGTATCGTGAGAAATTCCCACGGTACAGCAGTGCCGTAAAGGAGGTCTCCGGAGCTGCGCTGCCTGAATGCACTCCGGTGACCTCAGTCAGTGGCTCCTGCTGCCGGGAGCGGACGTGTTCCCGGCAGCGTGAGCTTACAGCAGCCATGCACAGCTGTCACCATCTCCAGATGTGACAGCTGTGCATGGGAGATCAGCGCAGGAACGTGGACAGGTAACTATTTTTTTTTAGTAAACTAAGAATTAAATAAAATGGTGTGTTTTATTTCAAATAAATTATTTTTTTCTGGGTGTAGTGTGTTTTTTCTTTTTAACACTTTGTAGGTTAGTAATGGGGGTGTCATATAGACGGCCATCATTACTAACCTGGGCTTCATGGCAGCTGGCGCTGACATGAACCCCACCACTATTACCCCCTGCCACCGCACCAGGGCAGCGTGGAAGAGCGAGGCTAAGTGCCAGAATTGGCGCATCCTATGGATGCGCCATTTCTGGGGCGGCTGACGGCTGGTGTTTCTAGCCTGGGAGGGGGCCAATATTCATGGCACCCTTCCTGAGCTATTAATATCAGCCCCCAGCTGTCTGCCTAGCCTTTGCTAGCTATTTAAATAGGGGGGACCCCACGTCATTTTTTTGGGGGGGGTCCCCCATTTTAATAGCTAGTAAAGGCTAGGTATTCAGCTGGGAGCTGATATTAGTAGCCTGGGAAGCTCCGTGGGTTTTACCCCCTTCCCAGGCTTCAAACATCTGCCCCAGCCGTCTGCTTAACCTCCGCTAGAGACTAAAATTATGGGGGATCCCACGCCATTTTTTTTTAAAATAAATCCTTTATTTTAACACTAAATGACATTTGAGGAGTTAATAAAGATGCAGTCCCTAAATTATTATTTATTTTTTAATTAATTTTTCCCAAAACTTTTGACGTGGGCTTCGCCATATTTTTGTATGCCAGCCAGGTACAGCATCCAGCTTCTATGAACGCGCCATTTTCCGGGGCGGCCGCGGACTGCAATTTTCAGCGGGGGGGGGGGCAGAAAGCTTGGGCCTCCCTGCGCTGCAGATTCCAGCCCCCAGCTGCCTAGTTGTACCTGGCTGGACACAAAAATAGGGAGAACCTCCACGTCAATTTTTTTTTAATTATTTCAGGAAATTCATGAAATAATTAAAAAAAAATTATGTGGGGCTTCGCCCTATATTTGTGTCCAGTCAGGTACAGCAGGCAGGAACGGGCTGCCCCCAACCACCAGCTGCCTATTTGTACCTGGCCGGACACAACAATATAGGGAAGCCCTTTTTTTTTAAAATTATTTCATGAAATAATTTAAAAAAAATTGACGTGGGGCTTCGCACTATATTTGTGTCCAGCCAGGTACAGCAGGCAGGAACGGGCTGCCCCCAACCACCAGCTGCCTATTTATACCTAGCCGGACACAACAATATAGGGAAGCCCTTTTTTTCTTAATTATTCCATGAATTTCATGAAATAATTAAAAAAAAAATGTGTGGCGCTTCGCCCTATTTTTGTGTCCAGCCAGGTACAACTAGGCAGCTGGGGGCTGGAATCTGCAGCGCAGGGAGGCCCAAGCTTTCTGGGCCCCACCCGCTGCAAATTGCAGTCCGCAGCCGCCCCGGAAAATGGCGCGTTCATAGAAGTGCCATCTTCTGGCGCTGTACCCAACTCATCCAGGGCCCTGGTGCGGTGGCTCACTGGGTAATAAAGGGGTTAAGGCCAGCTTGACATTATCAGCTGGCCCTAAGCCCGAAATTCATGGGGTCACGCCAATATTAGACATGACCGCCATGAATTTCTAGTAAAGTATTTAAAAATAACACAAACACCCAGAAAAAAGTCCTTTAATTGAAATAAACACACAATTCTTTATTGTTCTAAATTAAACCATACTTACAGTCACGCCCATTCCAGCTGAAGCCAACGATCTCCTGCAATAAAAGTAAAATAATAAACCAACCTCATCCTTACCTTTCCATGGTTCCCACGACAGCTTCAGCTCTGCTACATCGAGATGACAGGCTGGACCGTAGCAGAACGCTGCCATCCAGCCTGTCATCCCGCAGACACTGAGAAGCGCAGGCATGTTTGCGCTCCTCAGTGTCTCTCTGTGACGGCATCCAGATGAGCCGAGGTCATGTCCAATGAACTCAGCTCACCTCATGCATGTCACTGACAGCGTGGGAAAATTCTCCTGCACTCAGCGCTTCAGCGTGAGACTTCTCCCAAGCTGTCATTGACATACATGAGGTGAGGTCATGTCCAATGAACTCAGCTCACCTCATGCACGTCACTGACAGCGTGGGAAAATTCTCCTGCACTCAGCGCTTCAGCGTGAGAATTTTCCCACGCTGTCAGTGACGTGCATGAGGTGCGCCGAGTTCATTGGACATGACCTCGGCTCATCTGGATGCCGTCACAGCCAGACACTGAGGAGCGCAAGCATGCCTGCGCTTATCAGTGTCTGCGGGATGATAGGCTGGATGGCAGCGTTCTGCTGCGGTCCAGCCAGTCATCTCGATGTAGCAGAGCTGGAGCCGTCGTGGGAGCCATGGAAAGGTAAGGATGAGGTTGCTTTATTATTTTACTTTTATTGCAGGAGATCGTTGGCTTCAGCTGGAATGGGAGTGACTGTAAGTATGGTTTAATTTAGAACAATAAAGAATTGTGTGTTTATTTCAATTAAAGGACTTTTTTCTGGGTGTTTGTGTTTTTTTTAAATACTTTACTAGAAATTCATGGTGGTCATGTCTAATATTGGCGTGACCCCATGAATTTCGGGCTTAGGGACAGCTAATAATGCCAAGCTGGCCTTAACCCCTTTATTACCCAGTGAGCCACCGCACCAGGGCCCTGGATGAGTTGGGTACAGCGCCAGAAGATGGCGCTTCTATGAACGCGCCATTTTCCGGGGCGGCTGCGGACTGCAATTTGCAGCGGGTGGGGCCCAGAAAGCTTGGGCCTCCCTGCGCTGCAGATTCCAGCCCCCAGCTGCCTAGTTGTACCTGGCTGGACACAAAAACAGAGCGAAGCCCCACGTCAATTTTTTTTTAATTATTTCATGAAATAATTTTTTTAAAAAAGGGCTTCCCTATATTGTTGTGTCCGGCCAGGTACAAATAGGCAGCTGGTGGTTGGGGGCAGCCTGTTCCTGCCTGCTGTACCTGGCTGGACACAAAAATAGGGCGAAGCTCCACGTATTTTTTTTTTAAATTCATGAAATTCATGGAATAATTAAGAAAAAAAGGGCTTCCCTATATTGTTGTGTCCGGCTAGGTACAAATAGGCAGCTGGTGGTTGGGGGCAGCCCGTTCCTGCCTGCTGTACCGGACTGGACACAAATATAGGGCGAAGCCCCACATCAATTTTTTTTAATTATTTCATGAATTTCCTGAAATGATTTAAAAAAAATTGACGTGGGGCTTCGCCCTATATTTGTGTCCAGCCAGGTACAGCAGGCAGGAACGGGCTGCCCCCAACCACCAGCTGTCTATTTATACCTGGTTGGACACAACAATATAGGCAAGCCCTTTTTTCTTAATTATTTCATGAATTTCATGAAATAATTAAAAAAAAAAAATACGTGAAGCTTCTCTCTATTTTTGTGTCCAGCCAGGTACAACTAGGCAGCTGGGGGATGGAATCTGCAGCGCAGGGAGGCCCAAGCTTTCTGCCCCCCCCCCCCCGCTGAAAATTGCAGTCCGCAGCCACCCCGGAAAATGACGCGTTCATACAAGCTGGATGCTGTACCTGGCTGGCATACAAAAATATGGCGAAGCCCACGTCAAAAGTTTTGGGAAAAATTAATTAAAAAAGAAATAATAATTTAGGGACTGCATCTTTATTAACTCCTCAAATGTCATTTAGTGTTAAAATAAAGGATTTATTTAAAAAAAAATTGATGTGGGGCTTCGCCCTATATTTGTGTCCAGCCAGGTACAGCAGCAGGAACAGGCTGCCCCCAACCACCAGCTGCCTATTTGTACCTGGCCGGACACAACAATATAGGGAAGCCCTTTTTTAAAAAAATTATTTCATGAAATAATTAAAAAAAAATTGACGTGGGGCTTCATACTATATTTGTGTCCAGCCAGGTACAGCAGGCAGGAATGGGCTGCCCCCAACCACCAGCTGCCTCTTTGTACCTGGTTGGACACAACAATATAGGGAAGCCCTTTTTTTCTTAATTATTCCATGAATTTCATGAAATAATTTAAAAAAAAAATGCGGGGGGCTTCGCCCTATTTTTGTGTCCAGCCAGGTACAACTAGGCAGCTGGGGGCTGGAATCCGCAGCGCAGGGAGACCCAAGCTTTCTGGGCCACCCCCGCTGCAAATTGCAGTCCGCAGCCGCCCCAGAAAATGGCGCGTTCATAGAAGCGCCATCTTCTGGCGCTGTACCCAACTCATCCAGGGCCCTGGTGCGGTGGCTCACTGGGTAATAAAGGGGTTAAGGCCAGCTTGGCATTATCAGCTGGCCCTAAGCCCGAAATTCATGGGGTCACGCCAATATTAGACATGACCACCATGAATTTCTATTAAAGTATTTAAAAAAACACAAACACCCAGAATAAAGTCCTTTAATTGAAATAAACACACAATTCTTTATTGTTCTAAATTAAACCATACTTACCATCACGCCCATTCCAGCTGAAGCCAACGATCTCCTGCAATAAAAGTAAAATAATAAAGCAACCTCATCCTTACCTTTCCATGGCTCCCACGACAGCTTCAGCTCTGCTACATCGAGATGACAGGCTGGACCGCAGGAGAACGCTGCCATCCAGCCTGTCATCCCGCAGACACTGAGAAGCGCAGGCATGCTTGTGCTCCTCAGTGTCTCGCTGTGACGGCATCCAGATGAGCCGAGGTCATGTCCAATGAACTCAGCTCACCTCATGCACGTCACTGACAGCGTGGGAAAATTCTCCTGCACTCAGCACTTCAGCGTGAGAATTTTCCCACGCTGTCAGTGACGTGCATGAGGTGAGCTGAGTTCATTGGACATGAACTCGGCTCATCTGGATGACGTCACAGAGAGACACTGAGGAGCGCAAGCATGCCAGCGCTTCTCAGTGTCTGCGGGATGACAGTCTGGATGGCAGCGTTCTGCTGCGGTCCAGCCTGTCATCTCGATGTAGCAGAGCTGAAGCTGTCGTGGGAACCATGGAAAGGTAAGGATGAGGTTGCTTTATTATTTTTCTTTTATTGCAGGAGATCGTTGGCTTCAGCTGGAATGGGCGTGATGGTAAGTATGGTTTAATTTAGAACAATAAAGAATTGTGTCTTTATTTCAATTAAAGGACTTTATTCTGGGTGTTTGTGTTTTTTTTTTTAACTTTGACTATGGGGTTAGTAATGGGGGTGTCTTATAGACGCCTCTCCATTACTAACCTGGGCTTAATGTCAGCTGGCATTATAAGCTGACATCAACCCCAACCCTATTACCCCACTGCCACCGCTACAGGGCAGTGGGAAGAGCGAGGCTAAGTGCCAGAATTGGCGCATCCTATGGATGCGCCATTTCTGGGGCGGCTGACGGCTGGTGTTTCTAGCCTGGGAGGGGGCCAATATTCATGGCACCCTTCCTGGGCTATTAAAATCAGCCCCCAGCTGTCTGCCTAGCCTTTGCTAGCTATTAAATTAGGGGCGACCCCACGTTATTTTTTTGGGGGGGTTCCCCCATTTTAATAGCTAGTAAAGGCTAGGTATTCAGCTGGGGGCTGATATTAGTAGCCTGGGAAGCTCCGTGGGTATTACCCCCTTCCCAGGCTTCAAACATTTGCCCCAGCTGTCTGCTTAACCTCCGCTAGAGCCTAAAATTAAGGGGAACCCCACGCCAATTTTTTTTTAAATAAATCCTTTATTTTAACACTAAATGACAAGTACAGTAATCAACACTGTCACTGTACTTCATATATATGTGACTGACATGTTTCTATCTATCTAATCTATGTATGATTCTCTATTCTTTCTATTCTAAATTGTCGGGTACAGATGCTGAATTGCCGGCTGGCTTTTTTAAAGAGACGGTGCATGAAAACACTAATATTTTTTTAAATAAATCCTTTACACTAAATGACAAGTACAGTAAGCAACACTGTCACTGTACTTCATATATATGTGACTGACATGTTTCTATCTATCTAATCTATGTATGATTCTCTATTCTTTCTATTCTAAATTGTCGGGTACAGATGCTGAATTGCCGGCCGGCTTTTTTAAAGAGACGGTGCATGAAAACACTAATATTTTTTTAAATAAATCCTTTACACTAAATGACAAGTACAGTAAGCAACACTGTCACTGTACTTCATATATATGTGACTGACATGTTTCTATCTATCTAATCTATGTGTGAAGCTCTATTCTGTCTGTTATAAATTGTCGGGTACCGCTGCTGAATTGCCGGCCGGCTTTTTTAAAGAGACGGTGCATGAAAACACTAATATTTTTTTAAATAAATCCTTTACACTAAATGACAAGTACAGTAAGCAACACTGTCACTGTACTTCATAGATATGTGACTGACATGTTTCTATCTATCTAATCTATGTGTGAAGCTCTATTCTGTCTGTTATAAATTGTGGGGTACAGATGCTGAATTGCCGGCCGGCTTTTTTAAAGAGACGGTGCATGAAAACACTAATATTTTTTAAAATAAATCCTTTACACTAAATGACAAGTACAGTAATCAACACTGTCACTGTACTTCATATATATGTGACTGACATGTTTCTATCTATCTAATCTATGTGTGAAGCTCTATTCTTTCTGTTGTAAATTGTCGGGTACCGGTGTATGCGCTGATGAATTGCCGGCTTTTCATGTCATTCTACATTATTCTTAGTTGTTTTACTTCATGTAGAATTAACCTACAAGGAAAGAAAGGGTTTATTTTCATTCCGATATTTGTGTCCCATTGACTTGCATTGGTTTCCGGTATCGGAATCGGCGATATCCGATACTTTTTGGGTATCGGCCCGATCCAATCTGATACGATATTTCCTGATATCGGAAGGTATCACTCAACACTAATTATGAAGTAAATTCATCTGCTTCTTCCTTTTCCATTATAGATGCCATTTATAGTATGTTTCCTGCTCTTACCCGGTTTATCTCCCTCTTATGGTGTCACAATTCTGCTGTGCTCCTTCCTGACATCCACTCTATCGCGGGGGAGTGAGCAGTGTAAGCAGTCTGCCCTCGCTGAACATACAGGCACTTTCTTTACCTTACTTCCCAACATGCATTGACCAATAAGAAGCTAACAGTTATAAAAATATTTTCTCTCTATTATTGTTTGTTATTATTATTATTTATGTCATTATTCAAACTGTAATAATTCCCTTTACATATATCCCACCAATAATAATTAGTGATGAGCGATTATGCCTCATTAACTCTTTCGACGAGCATGCTCGGATGCTCGCCAAGTATTTTGGCATGCTCAAGGTTTCATTCATTGTCGCTGCACCTGCAAGTGTCACGGCTGTTTGACAGCTGTGACACATGCAGAGATAGCCTGGCGAACAGGTGCGGCGACAATGAATGAAACCTCGAGCATGCCAAAATACTTGGCGAGCATCCGAGCGTGCTCGCCGAAAGAGTTAATGAGGCATACTCGCTCATCACTAGTAATAATGCTTTTTCTGTGCCTCCTACCTGTAAAATTGCCTCCTCTGTGCCCCACCTACAATAATGCCCCATCTGTTTCTCCAACTTGTAATAATGCCCCCTTTGTGCATCCCACCATTAATAATTCCATTTCTTTGCCTCCAACTTCTAAAAATGCCTCTTCTGTGTGCCCAACCTAAAATAATGCCTCGTCTGTTCCTCCAACCGGTAATTATGTCCCCTCTCTACACTGAAACAGTAATAATTCCTTCTCTATGCCTCCAACCAATAAAAATGACTCCTCTTTGCCACTCAACTGTAATAATGTCTCCTCAATGCCATCAACCTATAATAATGCTTCCATTGTTCCCTCAACCTAATGCCCCCTATGTTTTTGCAACCGGTAATTATGCCCCCTCTGTGCATCCCATCAGTAATAATTCCTCCTCTGTGCCTCCAACCTGAAAAAATGCCTCCTTTTTGCTTCTCAACTGTAACAATGTGTCCTCTGTACCTTCAACCTATAATGATGTCTCAGTGTCCCCAACTTATAATAATTAGTGTTGAGCCACCCCCGTAGTGTTCGAGTTCGGTTCGGTTCGTCGAACACCCGTGTGTTCGTCGAACTGTTCGTCGAACACCTTCGAACACCGTTAAAACCAATGGCAGGCAAACAAAAACACATAGAAACACATAGAAAACACCTTCAAAGGTGTCCAAAAGCTGACAAACTGCTCAGAAGACACAACTAACACATGGAAAAGTGACAAGTACATATAGTCATGCGAAAAGAAAAGAGGTGGAGGAGTAAAAGGAGGGGGAGACACAGATATAGGCATGTCATGCCCTTCTAAAATCCAAAAAGTGAGAAGCCGACACGTTCAGTCCGCTCCTGCCCGTGCCACCTCCGCGTCGCCGGGTTTGTGCCAGAGCCGCGGTGAACCCTGACGGCCAGCCCCCCTCTCCCAATACTGGTGCCTGTCCGCTGGTGAGTCGAGCGAGCCCCCCTGTGGTGGAGGCAGCTCTAAGCTTTTTAATTTAAATTGTCTCTCTAATTTGAATGAATACACTTTAAATCCATTTACAAGGATCTATTGGAGGGCAAGTCTCATGCCAGCAGCCGCGTAATTCCAGCTCCAGTAGCGTCCACTAAAGCTGCTGCAGTTAAAAAGCTTTTATAAGGATCGAGCTCGGCTGTCCACCGCAAGGCATCCTACTGCCAGTCCCAGCCCCTATGCCTTGGGGTGCCTCCTGATGCTCTTCACTGAGTATCCCGTGGTCCCGAAGCATTTCCTTTGAAAAAATTAAGTGTCCAAACTACAGGTGGTGTAACTTGCTTAACAGCCGGGATAATCCGCTGACTAGCAGACACTGCTACTAGGCACAAAGTATTTCCTGGGCTAGATGCAGTTAAAAATTTGTAATTAGATACTCTCGTTGGATGCTGAGAAAGCATTCCATAGAGTCTCCTGGCACGCCATATATGATTCTCTTAAAAAGCTTGGGGTAGGGGTCTAGGGGACCCTTTTATAGCCAAAATCACGGCCCTGTATCGCAATACGTCACCTAGGCTGAAGATAAATGGAACTGTAGCACCCTGAGGGCTTAGTTGCTACAGAGGTATTGCACCTCACCCAGAGGTGTGATATCTCACTCTCAGGTAAGGATGTAGTGTGGATCAGGACCCGACACCTGCATGCATTACACCTCATTGCCGTGGGGCAGGGCGACTAATATGCCCCTGAGATGGGCACGACAGTCCCTGTCCCTGGCTGGAGTGGGGGGAGGGAACACTGAGGAAGGGGAACCCTGTAGTGCAGGAGCAGGGAGGAAGCAGTTCCTGGGTGCATTGAGAAGGGAGTATAAAAGTTGGGCACCATCTTAGTTCAGTGCAGAGAAGTCTGAGCAGAAGTGGCAGGGAGCAGGGGCTCTGCATGAGCTCTGCTCCGGAGGCGGGCCTAGTAACAGAGGCCCAGGCCTGGAAGAGGGAGAAGGAAGGAAGAGGAGCGGAGAAGGCTCCAGGAACGAGGAACGAAGGGATCCCAGGGGTGCGGACGGGCGAGTCGCCACCGCACGCCCGAATCCACCTGCGTGGAGGGGTCAGGCCAAAGGGGGAGACCGGTCCCCGAAACTAGTGGAGGCAGGAAACGACCCTCAGCTAGAAACAGGAGGCTGTGACATTTTATATGGCGCAGCCCCTCGCTACACCTGCTAGGAAGGCACCACATAGGGTCAGGGAAACTGGCGCCAAGTTTACCAAGAGGAGGCCCGAGGCAGCCGGACAGAAGGGTTGGTAAGAAAGGCCAGACAAAAGACACACAAAGGGGGTCCTGTGAAGCGCTCCAAAGTTATCTGGGAGTTGTCTGAGCCCCTCACCTGGTGAGCACAGTACGACGTGGGCAGCCGTTACCTGCAGACGTGGTCTGGATAATAAGAACTGTGAGTAAAGGCCCTGGACTGCATCACTGACTCCGTGTCGTTACTGCTGCTGCCCTGCACCATCACCCCATCCTCCGCATACACTGCCCTGAGGCTATACTCCTCCCGTGGGGAGTTATGCTACGCTCTGCTGCACCCACAACACCAGCCTCAGCGGTCTGCCCTGGAGCGGCGGTTCACTCTGACCGCAATCCACGGGTGGCGTAGTCGGACATTTAAACATCAAAACCACATAAATAGTTCCGCCACTGGTTTGACCGCCCTGAGCCACGGAACCTGGTCGCCGCCAAGGAGACTACAACCACCAGCATCCACCAAAAAGGGTCCGGCTCCGGGTGTCCCAAGGCCCAGGGGGCGCGTCAGAACATTTTCATCACCTTTCACAATCACCAATGGGACAAGGCAGGGATGTTCTCTGTCCCCTCTCTTATACATCCTAGTGACGGAGCACCTGCTCTCATCAATTCGCCATAACCCCAATATTAGGTGGATTGAGGTGGGAGGCACCGAGTACAAGTGCTCTCTATTTGCTGATGATGTCCTAGTATATATCACTCAATCACATATATCCATCCATGCTGTTATGGCTGAAATAGATCACTTTGTTACATGGTCAAATTTTAAAATCAATGCAGCGAAGTCTGAGGCCCTCGATGTCTCCCTCCCCAAATCCATATAGGATTCCATCCAGTCCAACTTTCCCTTTGCCTGGCCCTCACAGGGTATCAAATACTTAGGAATTCCTATTCATAGAGACCTCTCCCATCTATGTTATCTTAATTTTGGGCCCTTTATTGAACAACTCCATACAGACCACGGTTGGCAAGTTAGAACTGTAAGATTCACTACGTGAACCACTGGTGTTTTGTGGAAAAGCACATGTACACTGTGTTCCAAATTATTATGCAAAAAGTGTTTAGGAGTGATAAGGGAAGAATTTGTTTGTTTGTCAGTTAAACTCATTGATGGTGATGTGTGTCAGGGCTCTTTATATCACTGTAAGCAATTGCAGACACCTGTGCTAATTAGTTTGGCAGGTGTGTCCAATGAAAGGCAAGACTACTTAAGAAGGCTGTCTCACATTATTAAGCAGCCTACATTTTCTGCCAAAATGGGAAAGAAAAAGGATGTGTCGGCTGCTGAGAAGCAACAAATTGTGGAGTGTTTAGGTCAAGGCATGACTACAATCAACATTGTGCGATGATCAGGATGAAGTGTCTTGGCAATCAAGAAGTATGTAGCTGATTCACAGTACACACGTGTGCGTGCTGATAAGGGCAAATTGAGGACTCTTTCCTACAGGCAATTACGTCAGGTTGAAAGAGCAGCGGCAAAAAAGCCTTGTCATAGCAGCAGACAAGTTTTTGAAGCTGCTTGTGCCTCCAACGTCCCCCGAACAACAAGATGCAGGGTCCTTCAGAGGTTTGCAGCTGTGCATACGCCATCCTGTCGACCTCCTCTATCCACTTCACACAAGCAAAAACGGCTCCAGTGGGCCAAACATTACATGAAGACTGATTTCAAAACTGTTTTGTTCACGGATGAGTGCCGTGCAGCGCTCGATGGTCCAGATGGATGGAGTGGAGGATCGCTGGTTGATGGACACCCCACGCAAACATGGCTACAGCGCCAACAAGGAGGAGGTGGAGTAATGTTTTGGGCTGGAATCATGGGGAGAGAGATTGTCGGCCCCTTTAGGATCCCTGAAGGCGCTAAAGATGAACTCCATAATGTATGTGGATTTTCTCAAACAGCACTTCCTGCCATGGTTCAAGAAGAAGAACCGTGTATTTCACAGCAAGATCATTTTTTTGCATGATAATGCACCATCTCATGCTGCACATAAAACATCTGCATCTCTGGCTGATATGGGCATAAAAGGGGACAAACTTATGGTGTGACCCCCATGCTCCCCTGACCTCTACCCCATTCAGAACCTTTGGAGCATCATTAAAAGGAGTGTCTATGATGGCGGGAGGCAGTTCACATCTAAGCAACAGCTCTGGGAGGGTATTCTGTCCTCATGCAAAACAATTGAAGCAGAAACCATCCAAAACCTGACAAATTCAATGGACGAGAGAGTTCAGAAGCTCCTTTCGAACAAGGGGTCCTATGTGAAAATGTAACATCACCTAGAATAAAGTTT
The DNA here is from genome assembly GCF_046119375.1 of Phyllobates terribilis. Lineage (NCBI taxonomy): Eukaryota > Metazoa > Chordata > Amphibia > Anura > Dendrobatidae > Phyllobates > Phyllobates terribilis. Next base: position 207,478,932 of record NW_027362769.1, on the reverse strand, counting down.
TGAGTTGAAAACTGTTTGATTTCAGTTTCTAACAACCTGCTAATGCTTATAATTTCAAAAATGACCATTTTTTTGGTCTTTATTAAAATGAAAAGGTTGATCGAAAAGTTTGGGGGATCTAAAAGTGTGGCAACCCAGTAGTCATGATTACTTCGAATTCTGACAATATGAGGGTCATGCTGCAGGTAGTGCAGCAAGAAGGCACTTATGTGTCTTGCGCATCTCGGAGCCCCAAAATTATTTTCCGGGCTAGATGCAGCTAAAAATTATTATTAATTTTAAATCTGGTGAAGCTTTAGTATAGATGGCCTAATAGGATCAGTGCTGCACACTGCTACAAAGCCCAAATTATTTTCCAGTCAAGATACAGATAAACATGATTAGTAATTTAAAATCTGGTGGAGCTTATTATAGATGGTCTAATAGAATCAGTGCTGCACACTGCTACAAAGCCCAAATTATTTTCCAGCCAAGATACAGATAAACATGATTAGTAATTTGAAAGCTTAAAACGGTTGGTAGGGTGATTTTAACCAATCATCAAGCTTTTACTCTCCCCAGGATGACACAGGGGTAGAAAAGTCGTTTCGGATCCATGATTTGTCCATCTTTATGAACGTGAGTCTGTCTACATTATCAGTGGAGAGCCGCGTGCGCTTATCTGTCAGCACACCACCAGCAGCGCTGAACACACGTTCAGACAGAACGCTGGCTGCGGGGCATGACAAGATCTCCAAGGCGTAAGTGGCTAGCTCCGGCCATTTATCCAGATTGGAAGCCCAAAAAGAGCAAGGGTCCAGTGACACAGTCATGGCTTCAATGTTTACTTGGAGATACTCCTGTACCATCGTCTCTAGGCGTTGACTATGTGTCAGACTTCTTGTCTCCTGTGGCCTTGCAAAGGATGGGCTAAAAAAGTGGTGGAATGATACCGCAAAATTGATGTTACCAGCAGATACTGTGGTTCTGTTACGGTTTGAGTGCTGAACACTTGACGGTCCCACGGTTGGCAAGTTGGAACTGTGAGATTCACTACGTGCACCACTGGTATTTTGTGGAAAAGCACATGTAAGATTCTGCAACAGTCTCTGCTGATACTCCTGCATGCGTGCATCCCTTTCTATGGCAGGAATAATTTCTGCAAATTTACTTTTGTACCGGGGATCTAACAGTGTGGCAACCCAGTAGTCAGGATTATTTCTAATTCTCACAATTCGAGGGTCATGTTGCAGGTAGTGCAGCAAGAAGGCACTCATGTGTGTTGCGCATCCAGGAGCACCAAGTCCCTGTTGTGTTGGTGGCGAGGTAACAATCATGCTTCCTTCCTCTGTCCTCTCCCCCCAACCTCGCACAACAGAAATGTGATCAAGGTCTCCCTCATCTGATGAGTCTTCCATCAGTTCATCCTCCACTTCTTAGTGGGCTCCTGCACCTTCCTCACTAGTTTGGCTGCTACCATGCACCCTGGTAAAACCATCTCCCCCACCCTCACATGCCTGCCGCCTTGGTGCTGCCGACCGTCTGGACCTTGCAGATGTTAGCCCTTCCGCATACAACTCCTCCTCCTCTACTTCCTCCACCTCCTCTTGTGCCACCACCTGACTCCGAATTCTGTTTAACATGTGCTCCAGCATGTAAATCACCGGAATAGTCATGCTGATAATGGCATCGTCAGCACTAAACATCTTCGTCGCCATTTCAAAACTGTGCAGAAGGGTGCATAGGTCCCTGATCTGAGACCACTCCTCCAGCGTGATTTGCCCCACGTCTGGATCTCGTTGGCCCAGGCTATACGTCAGAACGTATTGCACCAGGGCTTGTCGGTTCTGCCACAGTCGCTGCAACATGTGCAGAGTTGAATTCCACCGGGTAGGCACATCGCATTTTAGTCGGTGAAGTGGCAGGCCCAACGACTTCTGTAGAGATGTAAGTCGCTGAGCTGCGGGATGCGAACGGCGGAAGTGAGCACACAGTGACCGTGCCCTCTGCAGAAGGCCATCTAGTCTGGGATAGTGGGCTAAAAATTGCTGGACAACCAGGTTCAACACGTGAGCCATACAAGGCACGTGTGTGACATTGCCCCGGCGAAGGGCCGCACCCAGGTTTGCAGCAATGTCGCACACGGCCTTCCCTGGTTTCAGGTCCAGTGGAGACAACCATTCATGAAATTGGTTCTCCAGAGCTGACCACAACTCCTCAGCTGTGTGACTCACATTTACCAGACATTTCAATGTAAAAACCGCCTGATGACGTTGAGCCCTACTGCCAGCATAGTAAGGAGGTGTGCAGGATCCCTTCTGCGCAGTTAGAAAGCTTGTGGCATGACCAGACAGGCTTTGGGTGCAGGTGGAAGACCGAGAGGAGGTTGAGGAGGCAGAAGCAGTGGAGGAACTTTGACATAAAGAGGATTGACGCACAACTCGTGGGGACGGCAAGACTTGGACAGCAGCCCCTTGTCCTGCTGTCACCATAGTTACCCAGTGCCCAGTCAGCGACATGTAACGCCCCTGTCCATGCCTACTCGTCCAAGTGTCTGTGGTGAAATGCACCCTGTCACACACAGAGTTTCTCAAAGAAGCGGTGATGTTGTGTGCGACATGCTGGTGGAGCGCAGGCACACCTTTCTTTGAGAAGTAGTGCCGACTGGGCATCTGGTACTGCGGCACTGCGACGGACATAAGGTCTCGAAAATCCTCTGTGTCCACCAGGCGGAAAGGCAGCATTTCTGTAGCCAAGAGCTTGCAGATGGTGAAATTCAACCTCTTAGCTTTCTCATGGCTAGGAGGAAATGGTCTTTTACTTGTCCACATCTGAGGGACCGAGGGCTGGCTATTGTGCTTAGACGGGGTTGATAAGGGTGTCCCCGGCAAACTGCCGGTCTGTGAGGAAGATGCAGGCGGACATGTTAGGTTGCCTTGATCCAAAGGTGGTGCTATCGATGTCAGACAGCGCTCAACACCAGCTGGTGTTACCACCTCCAAAGAAAATGATGACCTGCCAATCACGCTGGCTGTTGCGGGTAAAGAGGTGGCAGGTCTGCGCCCCAAAACAGGTGTGACTACTGTCCCCCCAGTCACAGAGGATGAAGAGGCCGCGGATGCACAAGATATGGCAGACGGTGGTTGGCCCGGCCGGCTAGGCCGCATTGTAGCACACTGAGCTTCCCACTGCAACTTATGCTTCATGTCCATGTGCCGTTCATGCATGAAGTACTCAAACTATGTATTTTTTGGCCTCTACTTAGCTTTTGCTGACAAATGTTACAGATAACACGAGTTGGGTCATCTTTATCGATCTGAAAAAATGCCCAGGCTATGCAAGGCTTAGCACCCATGCGACCTGAAGAGCCACCACGACTTGTGGTGAGAGGCAGAGTTGTGTTTGAGGATGCAGTTGTTGACGTGCTTCCAGTACTACGTCTCTGTCCAGGAAGGCGCAACCTGACCTCGTCGTCACTAGCATCTTCCTCCACCTCCTCTGCTGACCTCATCTCTTGGCTGACTGTGGGTTGACAGTAAGTGGGATCTCCAACCTCATCATCATCACCCTGTGCGTTATCACACCCGTCGTCCTCAGAGCCAACCTGTTCCTGCCCTGACAAAAAACTAAAGTTGTCGCTCCAATCAGGTATTTGAGTCTTATCATCGTCTTCCTCATTGTCTCCACCAACAAGAGTTACAGTTTGGGAATGAGGGTCTACATTATGGTCAGAACCTTCTGCATCTGGTCCTGGATCCGACTCATAAAGATTCTGGGCATCAGTGCAGATCATTTCCTCGTCTGGATTCACAGAAGCGCTGGAGTCGACCTCTGATTCCCAGGCTATAGTATGAGTAAACAGCTCTGCAGACTCAACCATCTGTTCTACCTCATACTCAGACGGGCAGCTGGAGATTTGGGAGCTGTGAGGAAGCAAGTGCGATTGGGGTGACACCTTTGAGGACTGGAGTATTTGTGATGTTGAAGTTGATGTGGAGGAGAGCCCACTTAAAGGAGCACTTGATATCCATTGAAGCACCTGCTGTTTTTGTGCCTCATCTGGAATTTGTAGCGATTGGCGTGGCCGTAAGAAAGGGATCTTATCACATTGTCCGCTAAAAGAAGTAGACATTTTAGTTTGGCTGGAAGATGGTCTTTCTTCTGCAGATGTTACTGTTGCTTTAACACCTACCCCACGGACACAACCTTTTTTCCCCTTCCCAACACGCCTATTCCCCTTTCCACCAGCAGCAGGCCTTTTTCCACTCATTTTGGTGGTTAACTAATTCACAACTCTGGAGTTGTTTGCACAAAAAAACAATGGATGGGAACCGAGCAGAGCTGAATGGCCAAACTGTGGTATTAGGCCAAAACTATTGGCTGGGTTAGATGCAGAAAAAAATTATATTCAATTTGCAACCTGATGGAGGTCAGTATAGATGGACGAATAGAACAAGTCCCACACACAGCTAGAAGCCCAAATATTTTTTCAGAGGTAGATGCAGATAAAAATTATTTTTAATTTGCAACCTGATGGAGGTCAGTATAGGTGGACTAATAGAACAAGTCCCACACACTGCTAGAAGGCCAAATATTTTTTCAGAGCTAGATGCAGAAAAAAATTATATTCAGTTTGCAACCTGATGGAGATCTGTATAGATGGATTAATAGAACAAGTCCCACACACAGCTAGAAGCCCAAATATTTTTTCAGAGGTAGATGCAGATAAAAATTATTTTTAATTTGCAACCTGATGGAGGTCAGTATAGATGGACTAATAGAGAAAGTCCCACACACTGCTAGAAGGCCAAATATTTTTTCAGAGCTAGATGCAGATAAAAATTATTTTTAATTTGCAACCTGATGGAGGTCAGTATAGATGGACTAATAGAGAAAGTCCCACACACTGCTAGAAGGCCAAATATTTTTTCAGAGCTAGATGCAGATAAAAATTATATTCAATTTGCAACCAGATGGAGGTCAGTATAGATGGACTAATAGAACAAGTCCCACACACAGCTAGAAGCCCAAATATTTTTTCAGAGGTACTGTAGATGCAGATAAAAATTATTTTTAATTTGCAACCTGATGGAGGTCAGTATAGATGGACTAATACAACAAGTCCCACACACAGTTAGAAGCCCAATATTTTTTCAGAGGTAGATGCAGAAAAAAATATATTCAGTTTGCAACCTGATGGAGGTCAGTATAGATGGAGTAATAGAACAAGTTCCACACACAGCTAGAAGCCCAAATATTTTTTCAGAGGTAGATGCAGATAAAAATTAATTTTAATTTGCAACCTGATGGAGGTCAGTATAGATGGACTAATAGAGAAAGTCCCACACACTGCTAGAAGGCCAAATATTTTTTCAGAGCTAGATGCAGATAAAAATTATATTCAATTTGCAACCTGATGGAGGTCAGTATAGATGGACTAATAGAACAAGTCCCACACACAGCTAGAAGCCCAAATATTTTTTCAGAGGTAATGTAGATGCAGATAAAAATTATTTTTAATTTGCAACCTGATGGAGGTCAGTATAGATGGACTAATACAGAAAGTCCCACACACTGCTAGAAGGCCAAATATTTTTTCAGAGCTAGATGCAGATAAAAATTATATTCAATTTGCAACCTGATGGAGGTCAGTATAGATGGACTAATAGAGAAAGTCCCACACACTGCTAGAAGGCCAAATATTTTTTCAGAGCTAGATGCAGATAAAAATTATATTCAATTTGCAACCTGATGGAGGTCAGTATAGATGGACTTATACAACAAGTCCCACACACAGCTAGAAGCCCAAATATTTTTTCAGAGGTACTGTAGATGCAGATAAAAATTATTTTTAATTTGCAACCTGATGGAGGTCAGTATAGATGGACTAATAGAGAAAGTCCCACACACTGCTAGAAGGCCAAATATTTTTTCAGAGCTAGATGCAGATAAAAATTATTTTTAATTTGCAACCTGATGGAGGTCAGTATAGATGGAGTAATAGAACAAGTCCCACACACAGCTAGAAGCCCAAATATTTTTTCAGAGGTAGATGCAGAAAAAAATATATTCAGTTTGCAACCTGATGGAGGTCAGTATAGATGGAGTAATAGAACAAGTCCCACACACAGCTAGAAGCCCAAATATTTTTTCAGAGCTAGATGCAGATAAAAATTATTTTTAATTTGCAACCTGATGGAGGTCAGTATAGATGGAGTAATAGAACAAGTCCCACACACTGCTAGAAGGCCAAATATTTTTTCAGAGCTAGATGCAGAAAAAAATTATATTCAGTTTGCAACCTGATGGAGGTCAGTATAGATGGACTAATAGAGAAAGTCCCACACACTGCTAGAAGGCCACATATTTTTTCAGAGGTAAATGCAGAAAAAAATATATTCAGTTTGCAACCTGATGGAGGTTTGTATAGATGGATTAATAGAACAAGTCCCACACACAGCTAGAAGCCCAATATTTTTTCAGAGGTAGATGCAGAAAAAAATATATTCAGTTTGCAACCTGATGGATCTCAGTATAGATGGACTAATATAACAAGTCCCACACACAGCTAGAAGCCCAATATTTTTTCAGAGGTAGATGGAGAAAAAAATATATTCAGTTTGCAACCTGATGGAGGTCTGTATAGATGGATTAATAGAACAAGTCCCACACACAGCTAGAAGCCCAATATTTTTTCAGAGGTAGATGCAGAAAAAAATATATTCAGTTTGCAACCTGATGGAGGTCAGTATAGATGGACTAATACAACAAGTCCCACACACAGCTAGAAGCCCAATATTTTTTCAGAGGTAGATGCAGAAAAAAATATATTCAGTTTGCAACCTGATGGAGGTCTGTATAGATGGATTAATAGAACAAGTCCCACACACAGCTAGAAGCCCAATATTTTTTCAGAGGTAGATGCAGAAAAAAATATATTCAGTTTGCAACCTGATGTAGGTCAGTATAGATGGACTAATACAACAAGTCCCACACACAGCTAGAAGCCCAATATTTTTTCAGAGCTAGATGCAGAAAAAAATTATATTCAATTTGCAACCTGATGGAGGTCAGTATAGATGGACTAATAGAATGATGCTATGCCCAAAAGATTTTACTTCACTAGGTGCAGTAAAAAAAATGGTATTCTATACACAGGTGGTATATCTTGCAACACAGATAGGCTACTCCACTGACTAACACACTCTGCAATAGGCCAAAAAGGATTAGCTTTGCTAGATTCAGCCAAATGCTGTGAAAAAAGCTTGCACAGCACTGGCACAGACCTGCCTGGCAAAAACTGATAGGAACTGATGTAACCTAGTCCTGAAAAGGACTGCAATTACAATTAGTCTTTACTCCCACAATCTATCTATTTAAGAGCACAGACCTGCCTGATAAAAGTCGTAGGAAATGCTGTAACCTAGTCCTTAAAAGGACTGCAATCACAACTATTCCCTACTCCCAAGCTATCTGTAGATTTGTGTGAAAATTGGCTTGAAATTAACAAGGTATAGCGCACACAGCAACAGCGGTGCCGTCTAACACGCAGCTGCAGCAGTGAGAAAATGGTGGCGACGGGGAAAATGGCTTGGTCTTATAGGGCAAGGACATGTGACATACACTGCCAATGACACATGCCCTTGCTTGTGTGAAAAAAAAGCACTTCGCTCCGTGTGTGCACTGCTGATAGGCTGACAGATTGCACCTCCCCACTGCAAATGCGGGAAAGAGAAAAAAAATGGAGATCTTCATTGTTCCTGCAGAGATCCATCCCCTGCCCCTCCCCCCACCCCGCTGTACACTCAAACTGCGTATTAACATTAATTTTCATCATTACTGAGAAAAAATCCAGTTATGATTTTGGTGCACGAACAGTTATCGAACATAACCTCGAACAGCCGAATTTTTCTCAAATTGTTCGTGTTCGCCGAACGGCTCGAACACCGCCCAAAACAGCTCGAATTTGAGATTGGCGAACAGTTCGAGTAGAACAACGCACATCTCAAATAATAATGCCCCCTCTGTTCCTGAAAACTGTAATAATGAATTATCTGCACCTCCAACTGGTAATAATACCCCCTCTCCTGTGCCTCCAACCTGTGACAGTGCTTCTTTTGTGCCTCCAATCTGCTATAATGCCCCCTATACTTTCCGCCCCTACTAATGCCTCCTGTTCCACCTATAAAATGCTATGGAAGCTTAATGAGTGATAGGTTATGAGAAATCACTCTTCTGCAAGTATTTAGGTTATGAGAAATCACTCTTCTGCAAGTATTACAGAGCTGACATACTGCAGATTGCCATCTTACGCATCACTGTGAGCAGATATACACAGATATACAAAAGTGAGATACCCTGCAGCGAAACAGCTCTCTAATATATGCAGGGTAAGGCATATGTTAGAGAGTGTTTTTTTCAGTGTCGATTTTCTGCAGCAAAACCTGATCTCTTTCCAGGAGGTTGTTCAGGATTTTTGTTGCTGTTTCTTGCTTTTTTTGGTGCGTTTTTTCAGCCTTTTTATTTACTGTCCTTTTGTCCCTGTTATGCATGTACATAAAGTTGAGTGACAAAAAAAATCTCATTCTGGTTTAGGCACAAAAAATGCTGATAAAACGCTGAAAACCTGACACCTGCATTTTGGTGCGTTTTTTTTCACCACCCATTACTTCCAATGGGTGAAAAAATGCTGAAAGAAGTGACATGCTCTATTTTACAAAAAAACATGCAAAGAACAAAATCCTGAACAAAAAAATTAACATGATGTGTGCATGAGATTTCTGAAATCTCATAGACTTTGATGGTACTGCAAAACGCAGCTGAAAATTTGCATCAAAAACCGCTGAAAAAACCATGATGTGTGAACATAGCCTAAAAGTGATCCAGCTAAAGTAGAATAATCGTGGAACAGATATATGGAGTTTATTCTCTAGAGTCTGGATTGTTGACTCAACATTTAACACAGGAGAGATGTTGTAGCTTAGAGAAAAGATTCTCTGTAAGATGAAATCCTGCCTTTCATAGTGAATGACCTGCCCTGCACTTCTTGTAATCTATCTTAGTGTTTCTGTTACTAAAGACAGATTTACCTTAAAAACAGACAGCGGAAAGCAAAGTTAGACAGAATGCAAGCACCTAGTAGTCATGGACATAACACAGAAGTTACGTAATGTGCAGCGTGATGTCATAGAATAAGAATAATAAACACAGTGATGTCACTAATCAGAGAAAATTCATCTGATGATATAAGACCATGTTCAAGTTTCAAGACTCCTCTTCCATTATCTAAAGTCATCTTGAATTCCTTTGAGATGGAAGACCCCTTACGCTTTGCTCTTAGTAGTACCTGTTTTCCACGATCCCTAGAATGTTACCCCATTTACTGGGGTCTGCCTGTTCTTATCATTACTTGTGTCATACGAGCACTTCTAGACTACTGTGCTTTCAATAGAAATTGTTCTTAAAATCAGTCCTGTGGTCTCAGATGTCTGTTCTAAATTGAAGATGACCCCATTTTCTTTTCTCTAACAAACATTTTATTGTATTGGCAGATGATACCACTCTCAGCACCGTTGTTGGAGGTAAGCACTGAATATTAATTTGTCAACTTGTCTATTGGGAAAATATTAACCCTTGAAAAGACATATAGCAATTAACAATGGTGGTGGTACTGCTGGTATCCATCATAAGGAGTGATGTTTCAGGCAGGGTTATCCAAATTAACATCCTTTTTTTACTAACCACAAAGATAAAGGTCAGCTGTCCTATTAGAACATTCATAATAAAAATTTACCGGGCTCCGATATTTATGGTTCCGATATGTTCTAAGGCAGGGTTCCCCAACTCCGGTCCTAAAGAGCCACCATCAGGTCATGTTTTCAGGATTTCCTTAGTATTGCCCAGGTGATAATTGCATCACCTGGACAGGCAAGAAATCCATCACCTGTACAATACTAAGGAAATCCTGAAAACATGACCTCTTGGTGGCTCTTTAGGACCGGAGTTGGGGAACGCTGCCCTAAGGCAAGGTTCACATTCATACAGTGCTCTCTACTGAGCACTATGTCACAGTTTCTGTTCGAATTCTCAAAAATTAGGATTCTGACAGGAACCCCAACAGAGCTATTAATTTAAATGAACCAACTGAAGTAACTTTGGACACTGTTTGAACTCCATCTTGGCAGTATTCTTCTTTTTCAGACATGAACAAAAAAGTATCAGACCACATTTTTGTGCATGTCTGTAAAAGACGAATATTGCCAAGATGAAATAGTGTCGATAATGATTCCGGAGGCTTCATAAAATGGGACAGCTATCAGATTTACCATCTGAATCTTGTTTTTTGAGAAACCCCCGACATAGTGCTCATCAGAGAGCACTGTATAAGTTTGAACCTAACCTAATACTCACCAGAAACAGTAGACAGTTGCCACATCATGACAAGCATACTCATCGTCCTGATCACATGAACTCCAGTAGTCTGCTTATGCCATCACAACCAGGACCAGTGACTGTAATACAGTGTGAAAACACGGGGTCTTCTGTGGGCGTAATACTAGTCAGACAACACAGGGTGAGGGTAAATCAGTGTGGCAATACTTTATTGAACCACAAAGTGTACAATAACCACATAGAACAGTCCCAGCAAATACTTAAGATGGTGCAAAATTACACAGTCTCATCCTTCCGCTGGCCCGCCTGGGATAGAACAGCTGCCACCTTGGGACTTCCAGGACCAACTACCTCAACCAATGGCCCCCTGGCTCCCACAGAGAGAAGGTGGCGGCAAGCTTAGAAAGCTAGCAGTCCATTGAGGTACAAGGCCAGGAGACCCGAGAGTCCCACCCTGGCCTCTCCGAGAGTTTCCATGGGGCGAGATGACCGGCTGGTCCCAATCTGTCTTCTCCGTATGTCTCCATGTTCTCTGATGGTCTCTGTTGCTGATGGTCAATAGAGCAGATCCGTATCTTTCCAGACAGGGCCTCGTACCCTTAGGCCGGAATCATGTAGAATCCAAATCTGTGTCTCTTTGGGTAAAGCCATTTTTCCAAGCTGATGGTCTCAGAAAGTCTGATCTTTGATTCTCCCTGTAAAGTCTCTTTCCAATTTCTGTCTCAAGTCTCTCTTCAGCAGGATAAAAAAAAACATTTAATATTTACATATAAAGGTCATCAGTCATTGGTCGGGGATAGGGAGGGCATTACTCATAGAGCTCAGCTCTCATTGTTTGAGCTAATCAATTTACATAGTAGGTATTGCAGGGGCTCTTGTAAATAAATATCATTGTTTCAGAATCAAAGAGAAGACAACATTCAGGGTTATACAAATACTGGTCTGTCTTTCCCCAGCCACAGAAACACACACACATTTACAAGTCAACATGAATATAATAGTGTATTTCTCTTGACTTATCAAGTCTAATCATCTGGTTGATTAAGATTATAAGTTGTATCGTCACATAGAGTGTTAGGCCTTCTCCAATAGTGAAGATCAGAGAAATCTCTGCCATATTGGAGATAGCACACTTCCCTTCCAGGGTATATGATTAGTTTTGTTGACTTGTCCATGAGCTATTAGGCTCTATAACCCATTGTGTGGCTATTTGGCCCTTTTTGTTTTTTCCTTGTATTTTTTGCACTTTTTTACATACGCGTGCATTCTTTCAATTGCTTTGCACTTTAATGTATATGCTATAAGTAGGTGGTCATTTGTATGTATTTTTTCTCAGCAACCCATTTTCTGCATTTTGCTAGTTTTATACTGTGTGGTGTAAAACTTCCATGATGGCTGCGTCACACATTATTTTTAAAATTTTCTGGTATATGTCATTTTTGTAATTTGTATGTTTTTTTATCTTTATATGTCATGGACATTATTTGGCTCATCATTATGCATTATTTTTGTTCATTTTTGTTTATATCTATATATGCAGAACCTTATCTAGTGGTAGTGTAGACGGTACAATTTTTTTCAAATTTACTGTTTATCTAACTAGAATTATTTAATTTTGTACTTTGCTTCTATTGGTTTCCATGTCACACACTAGTGCATATCATCTTTCTGAGTATGCTAATTGTCTCTTCAGAGAGGAAGAGGGTTTGAATTCTACCGCCACCTATTTGGAAGTAACAATTCTAAAAGTCAATATCGACCCTTTAACAAGCCTTGAAATATGAAATATGACTTAGGATAAAAGCCAAATCAGAATCTCAATTTATAGATATGGTGTTTCTGGGTATTGCCCCTCATCAGTTCAAAGTATGAGATCTGATTTGGCTGGGTGAAAGGCTAAGACTGGGATCCATCTTTCTGAGTAATGCCCTCCATACAAACAGATGGATATAGGTAGTAGCTACATAATCTTCACAGTACCTTATAGTATTTTCTTTTCTTTTTCAAGCACATACCCCATGGTGGCAAGCTTGGCAACTGTTCTTTTATTGCTATCTGGAACCTTGCTTTTTACCTTTTAGTTTGGTCACTTACCTCTGAGCAGGAATGTATTGCTATACTCCATTGTTTGATGTAAGATGTAACTAAACATTCAATGTAATTATGTTGCAACTATTATCAAATGACTATAATCCTATAACTGTGTATAAAACCTATTCCCTGATGACAAATGAAAACAAAATAAAGTTTTTGTCATAGTTGACATGCCAAAGGTCTTACAATGTTTGTGGCAACATTATGATTACAAAAGTTTTGTTAAAATTATGTTTAGCCACTATTTCCCCAATTCATCTTTGCCTTTGTGCCTGTTTTGTGCCTTTTTGGTTTGCAGCTGACTCATTATTCTATTGAGACCTTTTTAAAGTTTATTTTATATGTGCTCGCCTGTTTTTTGGTTTTGTGCTTTTTGGGAGGAGTTTAATGATTCTAGTTCTTTTCTCCTTGTTCATTAATTGCAAATTTTTAAAAAGTCCCAAAATGTATGGCAGCTTTACTCCAGTACCCGTCTCCCACACACACACCTCTCTGGTGTATTTCAGAGTACACCCACATTTTGGTGCATATTTGTGACTTCTGGCGCCAGTGTGAGTTTGGATGGCAAAAGCCGTAAAAACAGTTCAAGACAGGAATAAAAAAAACATTTTAGACTTTGCGCCAAATTCATGAATTGTGTGTGCTAATTTGGTGAATTTGGCACAAAAATGGCAACTAATATCAAAAGAAGTGCCTTTTTCTTTATTTTAACAAATACCGTATGTTGGAGGTCCAAAGACATACTGATAGGGAATCTAGATTGTGAGCCCCGATGGGGACAGCAACGAAAATGTATGTAAAGCGCTGCGGAATGTGTTAGCGCTATATAAAAATAAAGATTATTATTATTATTTTGTGGCACTTACTAATATATACTGTAAGTACTGATAAAGAGCTGTCTATCTTGTGAGGTCGAAACATCACTAGTTTGGCTGCTACCATGCACCCTGGTAAAACCATCTCCCCCACCCTCACATGCCTGCAGCCTTGGTGCTGCCGACCGTCTGGACCTTGCAGATGTTAGCCCTTCCGCATACAACTCCTCCTCCTCTACTTCCTCCACCTCCTCTTGTGCCACCACCTGACTCCGAATTCTGTTTAACATGTGCTCCAGCATGTAAATCACCGGAATAGTCATGCTGATAATGGCATCGTCAGCACTAAACATCTTCGTCGCCATTTCAAAACTGTGCAGAAGGGTGCATAGGTCCCTGATCTGAGACCACTCCTCCAGCGTGATTTGCCCCACGTCTGGATCTCGTTGGCCCAGGCTATACGTCAGAACGTATTGCACCAGGGCTTGTCGGTTCTGCCACAGTCGCTGCAACATGTGCAGAGTTGAATTCCACCGGGTAGGCACATCGCATTTTAGCTGGTGAAGTGGCAGGCCCAACGACTTCTGTAGAGATGTAAGTCGCTGAGCTGCGGGATGCGAACGGCGGAAGTGAGCACACAGTGACCGTGCCCTCTGCAGAAGGCCATCTAGTCTGGGATAGTGGGCTAAAAATTGCTGGACAACCAGGTTCAACACGTGAGCCATACAAGGCACGTGTGTGACATTGCCCCGGCGAAGGGCCGCACCCAGGTTTGCAGCAATGTCGCACACGGCCTTCCCTGGTTTCAGGTCCAGTGGAGACAACCATTCATGAAATTGGTTCTCCAGAGCTGACCACAACTCCTCAGCTGTGTGACTCACATTTACCAGACATTTCAATGTAAAAACCGCCTGATGACGTTGAGCCCTACTGCCAGCATAGTAAGGAGGTGTGCAGGATCCCTTCTGCGCAGTTAGAAAGCTTGTGGCATGACCAGACAGGCTTTGGGTGCAGGTGGAAGACCGAGAGGAGGTTGAGGAGGCAGAAGCAGTGGAGGAACTTTGACATAAAGAGGATTGACGCACAACTCGTGGGGACGGCAAGACTTGGACAGCAGCCCCTTGTCCTGCTGTCACCATAGTTACCCAGTGCCCAGTCAGCGACATGTAACGCCCCTGTCCATGCCTACTCGTCCAAGTGTCTGTGGTGAAATGCACCCTGTCACACACAGAGTTTCTCAAAGAAGCGGTGATGTTGTGTGCGACATGCTGGTGGAGCGCAGGCACACCTTTCTTTGAGAAGTAGTGCCGACTGGGCATCTGGTACTGCGGCACTGCGACGGACATAAGGTCTCGAAAATCCTCTGTGTCCACCAGGCGGAAAGGCAGCATTTCTGTAGCCAAGAGCTTGCAGATGGTGAAATTCAACCTCTTAGCTTTCTCATGGCTAGGAGGAAATGGTCTTTTACTTGTCCACATCTGAGGGACCGAGGGCTGGCTATTGTGCTTAGACGGGGTTGATAAGGGTGTCCCCGGCAAACTGCCGGTCTGTGAGGAAGATGCAGGCGGACATGTTAGGTTGCCTTGATCCAAAGGTGGTGCTATCGATGTCAGACAGCGCTCAACACCAGCTGGTGTTACCACCTCCAAAGAAAATGATGACCTGCCAATCACGCTGGCTGTTGCGGGTAAAGAGGTGGCAGGTCTGCGCCCCAAAACAGGTGTGACTACTGTCCCCCCAGTCACAGAGGATGAAGAGGCCGCGGATGCACAAGATATGGCAGACGGTGGTTGGCCCGGCCGGCTAGGCCGCATTGTAGCACACTGAGCTTCCCACTGCAACTTATGCTTCATGTCCATGTGCCGTTCATGCATGAAGTACTCAAACTATGTATTTTTTGGCCTCTACTTAGCTTTTGCTGACAAATGTTACAGATAACACGAGTTGGGTCATCTTTATCGATCTGAAAAAATGCCCAGGCTATGCAAGGCTTAGCACCCATGCGACCTGAAGAGCCACCACGACTTGTGGTGAGTGGCAGAGTTGTGTTTGAGGATGCAGTTGTTGACGTGCTTCCAGTACTACGTCTCTGTCCAGGAAGGCGCAACCTGACCTCGTCGTCACTAGCATCTTCCTCCACCTCCTCTGCTGACCTCATCTCTTGGCTGACTGTGGGTTGACAGTAAGTGGGATCTCCAACCTCATCATCATCACCCTGTGCGTTATCACACCCGTCGTCCTCAGAGCCAACCTGTTCCTGCCCTGACAAAAAACTAAAGTTGTCGCTCCAATCAGGTATTTGAGTCTTATCATCGTCTTCCTCATTGTCTCCACCAACAAGAGTTACAGTTTGGGAATGAGGGTCTACATTATGGTCAGAACCTTCTGCATCTGGTCCTGGATCCGACTCATAAAGATTCTGGGCATCAGTGCAGATCATTTCCTCGTCTGGATTCACAGAAGCGCTGGAGTCGACCTCTGATTCCCAGGCTATAGTATGAGTAAACAGCTCTGCAGACTCAACCATCTGTTCTACCTCATACTCAGACGGGCAGCTGGAGATTTGGGAGCTGTGAGGAAGCAAGTGCGATTGGGGTGACACCTTTGAGGACTGGAGTATTTGTGATGTTGAAGTTGATGTGGAGGAGAGCCCACTTAAAGGAGCACTTGATATCCATTGAAGCACCTGCTGTTTTTGTGCCTCATCTGGAATTTGTAGCGATTGGCGTGGCCGTAAGAAAGGGATCTTATCACATTGTCCGCTAAAAGAAGTAGACATTTTAGTTTGGCTGGAAGATGGTCTTTCTTCTGCAGATGTTACTGTTGCTTTAACACCTACCCCACGGACACAACCTTTTTTCCCCTTCCCAACACGCCTATTCCCCTTTCCACCAGCAGCAGGCCTTTTTCCACTCATTTTGGTGGTTAACTAATTCACAACTCTGGAGTTGTTTGCACAAAAAAACAATGGATGGGAACCGAGCAGAGCTGAATGGCCAAACTGTGGTATTAGGCCAAAACTATTGGCTGGGTTAGATGCAGAAAAAAATTATATTCAATTTGCAACCTGATGGAGGTCAGTATAGATGGACTAATAGAACAAGTCCCACACACAGCTAGAAGCCCAAATATTTTTTCAGAGGTAGATGCAGATAAAAATTATTTTTAATTTGCAACCTGATGGAGGTCAGTATAGGTGGACTAATAGAACAAGTCCCACACACTGCTAGAAGGCCAAATATTTTTTCAGAGCTAGATGCAGAAAAAAATTATATTCAGTTTGCAACCTGATGGAGATCTGTATAGATGGATTAATAGAACAAGTCCCACACACAGCTAGAAGCCCAAATATTTTTTCAGAGGTAGATGCAGATAAAAATTATTTTTAATTTGCAACCTGATGGAGGTCAGTATAGATGGACTAATAGAGAAAGTCCCACACACTGCTAGAAGGCCAAATATTTTTTCAGAGCTAGATGCAGATAAAAATTATTTTTAATTTGCAACCTGATGGAGGTCAGTATAGATGGACTAATAGAGAAAGTCCCACACACTGCTAGAAGGCCAAATATTTTTTCAGAGCTAGATGCAGATAAAAATTATATTCAATTTGCAACCAGATGGAGGTCAGTATAGATGGACTAATAGAACAAGTCCCACACACAGCTAGAAGCCCAAATATTTTTTCAGAGGTACTGTAGATGCAGATAAAAATTATTTTTAATTTGCAACCTGATGGAGGTCAGTATAGATGGACTAATACAACAAGTCCCACACACAGCTAGAAGCCCAATATTTTTTCAGAGGTAGATGCAGAAAAAAATATATTCAGTTTGCAACCTGATGGAGGTCAGTATAGATGGAGTAATAGAACAAGTCCCACACACAGCTAGAAGCCCAAATATTTTTTCAGAGGTAGATGCAGATAAAAATTAATTTTAATTTGCAACCTGATGGAGGTCAGTATAGATGGACTAATAGAGAAAGTCCCACACACTGCTAGAAGGCCAAATATTTTTTCAGAGCTAGATGCAGATAAAAATTATATTCAATTTGCAACCTGATGGAGGTCAGTATAGATGGACTAATAGAACAAGTCCCACACACAGCTAGAAGCCCAAATATTTTTTCAGAGGTAATGTAGATGCAGATAAAAATTATTTTTAATTTGCAACCTGATGGAGGTCAGTATAGATGGACTAATAGAGAAAGTCCCACACACTGCTAGAAGGCCAAATATTTTTTCAGAGCTAGATGCAGATAAAAATTATATTCAATTTGCAACCTGATGGAGGTCAGTATAGATGGACTAATAGAGAAAGTCCCACACACTGCTAGAAGGCCAAATATTTTTTCAGAGCTAGATGCAGATAAAAATTATATTCAATTTGCAACCTGATGGAGGTCAGTATAGATGGACTAATACAACAAGTCCCACACACAGCTAGAAGCCCAAATATTTTTTCAGAGGTACTGTAGATGCAGATAAAAATTATTTTTAATTTGCAACCTGATGGAGGTCAGTATAGATGGACTAATAGAGAAAGTCCCACACACTGCTAGAAGGCCAAATATTTTTTCAGAGCTAGATGCAGATAAAAATTATTTTTAATTTGCAACCTGATGGAGGTCAGTATAGATGGAGTAATAGAACAAGTCCCACACACAGCTAGAAGCCCAAATATTTTTTCAGAGGTAGATGCAGAAAAAAATATATTCAGTTTGCAACCTGATGGAGGTCAGTATAGATGGAGTAATAGAACAAGTCCCACACACAGCTAGAAGCCCAAATATTTTTTCAGAGGTAGATGCAGATAAAAATTATTTTTAATTTGCAACCTGATGGTGGTCAGTATAGATGGACTAATAGAGAAAGTCTCACACACTGCTAGAAGGCCAAATATTTTTTCAGAGCTAGATGCAGATAAAAATTATATTCAATTTGCAACCTGATGGAGGTCAGTATAGATGGACTAATAGAGAAAGTCCCACACACTGCTAGAAGGCCAAATATTTTTTCAGAGCTAGATGCAGATAAAAATTATATTCAATTTGCAACCCGATGGAGGTCAGTATAGATGGACTAATAGAACAAGTCCCACACACAGCTAGAAGCCCAAATATTTTTTCAGAGGTACTGTAGATGCAGATAAAAATTATTTTTAATTTGCAACCTGATGGAGGTCAGTATAGATGGACTAATAGAGAAAGTCCCACACACTGCTAGAAGGCCAAATATTTTTTCAGAGCTAGATGCAGAAAAAAATTATATTCAGTTTGCAACCTGATGGAGGTCAGTATAGATGGACTAATAGAGAAAGTCCCACACACTGCTAGAAGGCCACATATTTTTTCAGAGGTAGATGCAGAAAAAAATATATTCAGTTTGCAACCTGATGGAGGTTTGTATAGATGGATTAATAGAACAAGTCCCACACACAGCTAGAAGCCCAATATTTTTTCAGAGGTAGATGCAGAAAAAAATATATTCAGTTTGCAACCTGATGGATCTCAGTATAGATGGACTAATATAACAAGTCCCACACACAGCTAGAAGCCCAATATTTTTTCAGAGGTAGATGGAGAAAAAAATATATTCAGTTTGCAACCTGATGGAGGTCTGTATAGATGGATTAATAGAACAAGTCCCACACACAGCTAGAAGCCCAATATTTTTTCAGAGGTAGATGCAGAAAAAAATATATTCAGTTTGCAACCTGATGGAGGTCAGTATAGATGGACTAATACAACAAGTCCCACACACAGCTAGAAGCCCAATATTTTTTCAGAGGTAGATGCAGAAAAAAATATATTCAGTTTGCAACCTGATGGAGGTCTGTATAGATGGATTAATAGAACAAGTCCCACACACAGCTAGAAGCCCAATATTTTTTCAGAGGTAGATGCAGAAAAAAATATATTCAGTTTGCAACCTGATGGAGGTCAGTATAGATGGACTAATACAACAAGTCCCACACACAGCTAGAAGCCCAATATTTTTTCAGAGCTAGATGCAGAAAAAAATTATATTCAATTTGCAACCTGATGGAGGTCAGTATAGATGGACTAATAGAATGATGCTATGCCCAAAAGATTTTACTTCACTAGGTGCAGTAAAAAAAATGGTATTCTATACACAGGTGGTATATCTTGCAACACAGAGAGGCTACTCCACTGACTAACACACTCTGCAATAGGCCAAAAAGGATTAGCTTTGCTAGATTCAGCCAAATGCTGTGAAAAAAACTTGCACAGCACTGGCACAGACCTGCCTGGCAAAAACTGATAGGAACTGATGTAACCTAGTCCTGAAAAGGACTGCAATTACAATTAGTCTTTACTCCCACAATCTATCTATTTAAGAGCACAGACCTGCCTGATAAAAGTCGTAGGAAATGCTGTAACCTAGTCCTTAAAAGGACTGCAATCACAACTATTCCCTACTCCCAAGCTATCTGTAGATTTGTGCGAAAATTGGCTTGAAATTAACAAGGTATAGTGCACACAGCAACAGCGGTGCCGTCTAACACGCAGCTGCAGCAGTGAGAAAATGGTGGCGACGGGGAAAATGGCTTGGTCTTATAGGGCAAGGACATGTGACATACACTGCCAATGACACATGCCCTTGCTTGTGTGAAAAAAAAGCACTTCGCTCCGTGTGTGCACTGCTGATAGGCTGACAGATTGCACCTCCCCACTGCAAATGCGGGAAAGAGAAAAAAAATGGAGATCTTCATTGTTCCTGCAGAGATCCATCCCCTGCCCCTCCCCCCACCCCGCTGTACACTCAAACTGCGTATTAACATTAATTTTCATCATTACTGAGAAAAAATCCAGTTATGATTTTGGTGCACGAACAGTTATCGAACATAACCTCGAACAGCCGAATTTTTCTCAAATTGTTCGTGTTCGCCGAACGGCTCGAACACCGCCCAAAACAGCTCGAATTTGAGATTGGCGAACAGTTCGAGTAGAACAACGCACATCTCTAATAATAATGCCCCCTCTGTTCCTGAAAACTGTAATAATGAATTATCTGCACCTCCAACTGGTAATAATACCCCCTCTCCTGTGCCTCCAACCTGTGACAGTGCTTCTTTTGTGCCTCCAATCTGCTATAATGCCCCCTATACTTTCCGCCCCTACTAATGTGACGCGCCCCCTGGGACATATTCCTTTTTGAGGGGAATACCCGGCACCGGATCAGATGGGGGGTTGTAGTCTCCGAGCGGCTGTGACCCGGTCCCGTGCCCAGGGCGTCAAGCTAAGTGTTATGTGGCAGCTTTACAGATGTTACTAAAGTTCTTTTGTGTCGACTACGCCACCCGTTGTGATGCGGTCACTGTGGCCGCCGCTGCTGCAGGGTCCGCTGAGGCTGATGGTGGGTGCGCAGCTTGGTGAGATAACCCCCAACGGGAGGGGTATAGCCTCAGAGGGGACAGGCGCAGAGGATGGGGGTTGTGGTGGTGCGATGCAGCCGGCAATGAAGACAGACTCGGGTTATGCAGTTAAGGGTGTTTACTTACTGCAGATGTTGTACTGGTCACTCCAGCTGCTAGTGACCACCCGAGCCGTGCTGCGTCCACCAGGTCCTGGATCCAGCCAACCCCCAAACAAGTCCGGAGCGTGGCCCTGAGCTCTCCCTCTGTCCTTTCTTCAGCCGTCCCCACCAGTGATTCACCTAGGTCCAGCTCCCTCGGGCCTTCTTTTGGGACACCCTTGGCCCTGGGTTCCCTGACCCTTCATGTGGTGTGCCTTCGGGGTGAATGTGGTGGGTGACCATGACAGACACTGCCCACGGTCTCCGGTCTCTGGCTGGGGAATGTCTTTGCCCCCACCAGCTTGGGTTCCGGTACCCTGATGCTGACTCCTCACCCGGTGCTCTAATTTGGGTTCTTGGGTCCCTTCAGTCTTCCCCCTCTGGGTCTTTCTCTGCTCCACTCTCTCTCTCTCCAGGGCTGCTGTTTCCTTCTCTCTCCTCTCCAACTGACTTGTTCTCAGCGTCTGACCCTGATCTAAGTTGGTGCCCTCCTTATATATCCCTCTATGTGTGAGCTCAGGTGACCAGCACCCAATGAGCTCCTATCACTACCCAGACTGCTCCCCCTATCTGCCCCTACACTACATGGGATGTACCACCCCCCTCCCACTCCAGCCAGGAACAGGCTCGGTTGTACCTGCACATTTCTAAGTGGGAGTACCGTCGGCCTGCTCCTCTGGAATGGGATGTATGTAGTGCATGCAGTCTATCTGAGCTCAGTTCCACACTCCTTCCTTACCCGGGAGTGGAATATCACACCTCTGGGTTGAGGTGCAATACCCCTGTAGCAGCCGAATCCTCAGGGTGCTACATTCCCCCCTGGTAAATCACAGCACGTCCTCGGGCTGTAAAGACATAAAACACCAAAACATACAAAATTTTTATATGAACATATAAAACATATAAACATTATATATATATAATACTTTTTATATAAACATTCTCGTAGACTTCTCTTGTCTCTGGTTCCTCCTCCGGACACTGTGCAACGTGTGTCCGGGAAAAGTGCGACAGTCTCTTAGAAAATCTGGTTTTCTATAAAACCGGTAGGGGGCGCTTTAGGACGCGCAACTATATACAGGGGAAGTTGGAAGTTGGCCGCTCTCAGTCCTCGGCCAGGTAGAGGGTAGGGAATGGCTGCTCACAGTCCTCAGCCTGTAGGATGAAGGGGTTAACGGGTAACAGTTCCCTGGTCCCAACGGGGACTATTTTAGCAGCAACAGTTTCAGTTTCTATATACCCCGATTGGGTAACTATTTACAACTCCTGCTCTGCCGCACTCAACGGCGTCTTCCTCCTGCTCTTTCTTGATATGATGTTTCTTCAGACCCGTCCGGGTCCTCTGGCTCCTCCTCCCCGTACCGCAACTCCTCCTCCGTCAAGCGGTGTACGTGGAGGGCGTAAGGTCCTTTGGCACACTTGTGCCGGGTGAAAGTGACCTCGTCTCCGACGTAGAGGTCACGGCCTTTGTGACCTTCCGGCAGGTGGGACTCGACGTCTCTGCGGGTCACAAAAACGTCACCGCGGTTGTTACGGTCCCGAATAAAGCCCCACCCATGCTGCGGGTTGAACTTTATCACTGTCCCGATGGTGCGGGGACAATGCGCTGCACGGGGGTTCCTCCTAGTCCGGCTCTTCTGCTCCGCGCTCTGGATTTGGGCCTGTTGTTCTCTGACCCGCCTCTCCTCCCGTTCTCTCTTAAACTCTGCCAGCTGTTGACGGCAACACTCAGTACGTTCAGCTGCGGCTGCCCGAGTTTCTCCGGTGAACCCCATCAAATCTTCTCCCGTGGGGTCCCACACGAATTGGGCTTCTGCTAGAGGAGGCGAGACCCGAGCCACGGGCTTCGGAGCCGGGATTAGGGGCTCACACAAGGGCCCTAGTCTTTGCTGCCGCTCCAGCTCAGGGTACCCTTCGGGCCAGATGAAGGGCCGCCCGTCCGGCCATGTGAGCTGGCCGAAGAGGTCCTCCCCCAGGTGTGGCACCCTAGGTATTGCGGGGGCGGGCGCGGTGGTGGTGGCGCCCGGGTTGCCCAGGCCTTGCGGCCAGGCCTGGGGCACCTGGAAGGTGAAGGGCACCGTTAGGACGGCGGCGCCCTGGGCTACCTGGCCTTGCGGCCAGGCCGGAGGCTCCGCGGAGGTAGGGGGCGCTGTTGGTGATGCGGCGCCCGGGGGTACTAGGCCTTGCGACCAGGCTGGTGGTATTTCCTGCTTTGTCACGCTCCGGGTCGAGGCGCGTGACGTCACAGGGGTCGCTGCGGCGGCTTCCGGTCGGGGCCTAGTCCATAGCGGTGACGTGGCGGCGACGGGCACAGCAGGGGGACTTTCGGGCTCTGCGACGGGGAGCTGGGGCAGGTGAGCGGTGTCACGGCTTGGGGTATAGGCGTCCCCTTTACCTGCCTCCATGCGTTCGGCTCCCTCCTCGGCGCCGTCTCCGGCCTTGGGTCCTCCCGCGCCATCCTCAGAGGCGGTCTGCTTCCTCTTCCAGGGTAGCGTGCTCCGCTGACTGGTCTCTGCGTGCTGAGCCATCTCCCGGCTCCACTCCGCCAGTATCTCCCGCTGTACCCGGGCCATCCTCCGTGCGAGGCCCTCCAGGGCAGTTTGTGCACACTCCCGGTCTCGGGGGAGCTGCGCTAGGATCTCCGCTAGACCTAGCGGGGTTGTGGACTCTAGCAGGCTCCTGACCATCGGGTCGGTGCTGCTCTGCTCGGCTTCCGGCAGGCTCCTGGCCAGCGGGCCGGTGCTGCTCTGCCCTCCTTCCTCGGTCTCTAGCAGACTCCTGGCCAGCGGGCCGGTGCTGTTCTGCTTTCTTTCCATCTCCGGGTGAGCTTCTCCGCTACTCCTTGTTAGACCTCTTGCCTCCGGGTGCGCTCGCTCCAGACTCCTCCAGGCGGCACCCATCTTTGTTCTTCTCTTTCGTCTCCTCCCACTTCGAGGGCGGTCCCGGGGCAACTCGGTGACTGTCAGCTCCAGGGGGAGTTCTTTCACGCTGACAGACACCTCCAGCATCACAGTCTCTGTTGGTGGGGGCGGTTTCCACTTTTGGCGCCATTTTCTGTCCTGGCCCACGATGGGAGGTGGCCTCTTGCCCTCCTTTGGCACGCCCATAATGGCGTCCGCTGCTCTTCCAAGGCGGGAAATCTGCGGTTTTGGCGGGAAGCGTCGCCCAGTGGCGGGAAACTCTGCAGATGGCGGGAACAAGTTGGAAATGGCGGACAATCGGCGGGAAACGACTGGTGATGGAGTCCGATGGCGTGGACCCTCCGGAACCGGCGGGAGACTTCTTTCTGAGGTAAACTTGCACTTTTCTTCAGGCACGCAGTACCCGGGTGTTGCGGGCACGTAATCCTGCCGACTACGCCAAAGTTGACGCGCCCCCTGGGACATATTCCTTTTTGAGGGGAATACCCGGCACCGGATCAGATGGGGGGTTGTAGTCTCCGAGCGGCTGTGACCCGGTCCCGTGCCCAGGGCGTCAAGCTAAGTGTTATGTGGCAGCTTTACAGATGTTACTAAAGTTCTTTTGTGTCGACTACGCCACCCGTTGTGATGCGGTCACTGTGGCCGCCGCTGCTGCAGGGTCCGCTGAGGCTGATGGTGGGTGCGCAGCTTGGTGAGATAACCCCCAACGGGAGGGGTATAGCCTCAGAGGGGACAGGCGCAGAGGATGGGGGTTGTGGTGGTGCGATGCAGCCGGCAATGAAGACAGACTCGGGTTATGCAGTTAAGGGTGTTTACTTACTGCAGATGTTGTACTGGTCACTCCAGCTGCTAGTGACCACCCGAGCCGTGCTGCGTCCACCAGGTCCTGGATCCAGCCAACCCCCAAACAAGTCCGGAGCGTGGCCCTGAGCTCTCCCTCTGTCCTTTCTTCAGCCGTCCCCACCAGTGATTCACCTAGGTCCAGCTCCCTCGGGCCTTCTTTTGGGACACCCTTGGCCCTGGGTTCCCTGACCCTTCATGTGGTGTGCCTTCGGGGTGAATGTGGTGGGTGACCGTGACAGACACTGCCCACGGTCTCCGGTCTCTGGCTGGGGAATGTCTTTGCCCCCACCAGCTTGGGTTCCGGTACCCTGATGCTGACTCCTCACCCGGTGCTCTAATTTGGGTTCTTGGGTCCCTTCAGTCTTCCCCCTCTGGGTCTTTCTCTGCTCCACTCTCTCTCTCTCCAGGGCTGCTGTTTCCTTCTCTCTCCTCTCCAACTGACTTGTTCTCAGCGTCTGACCCTGATCTAAGTTGGTGCCCTCCTTATATATCCCTCTATGTGTGAGCTCAGGTGACCAGCACCCAATGAGCTCCTATCACTACCCAGACTGCTCCCCCTATCTGCCCCTACACTACATGGGATGTACCACCCCCCTCCCACTCCAGCCAGGAACAGGCTCGGTTGTACCTGCACATTTCTAAGTGGGAGTACCGTCGGCCTGCTCCTCTGGAATGGGATGTATGTAGTGCATGCAGTCTATCTGAGCTCAGTTCCACACTCCTTCCTTACCCGGGAGTGGAATATCACACCTCTGGGTTGAGGTGCAATACCCCTGTAGCAGCCGAATCCTCAGGGTGCTACAAATGCCTCCTGTTCCACCTATAAAATGCTATGGAAGCTTAATGAGTGATAGGTTATGAGAAATCACTCTTCTGCAAGTATTTAGGTTATGAGAAATCACTCTTCTGCAAGTATTACAGAGCTGACATACTGCAGATTGCCATCTTACGCATCACTGTGAGCAGATATACACAGATATACAAAAGTGAGATACCCTGCAGCGAAACAGCTCTCTAATATATGCAGGGTAAGGCATATGTTAGAGAGTGTTTTTTTCAGTGTCGATTTTCTGCAGCAAAACCTGATCTCTTTCCAGGAGGTTGTTCAGGATTTTTGTTGCTGTTTCTTGCTTTTTTTGGTGCGTTTTTTCAGCCTTTTTATTTACTGTCCTTTTGTCCCTGTTATGCATGTACATAAAGTTGAGTGACAAAAAAAATCTCATTCTGGTTTAGGCACAAAAAATGCTGTTAAAACGCTGAAAACCTGACACCTGCATTTTGGTGCGTTTTTTTTCACCACCCATTACTTCCAATGGGTGAAAAAATGCTGAAAGAAGTGACATGCTCTATTTTACAAAAAAAACATGCAAAAAACAAAATCCTGAACAAAAAAATAAACATGATGTGTGCATGAGATTTCTGAAATCTCATAGACTTTGATGGTACTGCAAAACGCAGCTGAAAATTTGCATCAAAAACCGCTGAAAAAACCATGATGTGTGAACATAGCCTAAAAGTGATCCAGCTAAAGTAGAATAATCGTGGAACAGATATATGGAGTTTATTCTCTAGAGTCTGGATTGTTGACTCAACATTTAACACAGGAGAGATGTTGTAGCTTAGAGAAAAGATTCTCTGTAAGATGAAATCCTGCCTTTCATAGTGAATGACCTGCCCTGCACTTCTTGTAATCTATCTTAGCGTTTCTGTTACTAAAGACAGATTTACCTTAAAAACAGACAGCGGAAAGCAAAGTTAGACAGAATGCAAGCACCTAGTAGTCATGGACATAACACAGAAGTTACGTAATGTGCAGCGTGATGTCATAGAATAAGGATAATAAACACAGTGATGTCACTAATCAGAGAAAATTCATCTGATGATATAAGACCATGTTCAAGTTTCAAGACTCCTCTTCCATTATCTAAAGTCATCTTGAATTCCTTTGAGATGGAAGACCCCTTACGCTTTGCTCTTAGTAGTACCTGTTTTCCACGATCCCTAGAATGTTACCCCATTTACTGGGGTCTGCCTGTTCTTATCATTACTTGTGTCATACGAGCACTTCTAGACTACTGTGCTTTCAATAGAAATTGTTCTTAAAATCAGTCCTGTGGTCTCAGATGTCTGTTCTAAATTGAAGATGACCCCATTTTCTTTTCTCTAACAAACATTTTATTGTATTGGCAGATGATACCACTCTCAGCACCGTTGTTGGAGGTAAGCACTGAATATTAATTTGTCAACTTGTCTATTGGGAAAATATTAACCCTTGAAAAGACATATAGCAATTAACAATGGTGGTGGTACTGCTGGTATCCATCATAAGGAGTGATGTTTCAGGCAGGGTTATCCAAATTAACATCCTTTTTTTACTAACCACAAAGATAAAGGTCAGCAGTCCTATTAGAACATTCATAATAAAAATTTACCGGGCTCCGATATTTATGGTTCCGATATGTTCTAAGGCAGGGTTCCCCAACTCCGGTCCTAAAGAGCCACTGTAGCACCCTGAGGATTCGGCTGCTACAGGGGTATTGCACCTCAACCCAGAGGTGTGATATTCCACTCCCGGGTAAGGAAGGAGTGTGGAACTGAGCTCGGTAGGCTGCATGCACTACACACATCCCATTTCCGAGGAGCAGACCGACGGTACTCCCACTTAGAAATGTGCAGGTACGACCGAGTCTGTTCCTGGCTGGAGTGGGAGGGGGGTGGTACATCCCAAGTAGTGTAGGGGCAGATAGGGGGAGCAGCCTGGGTAAAGATAGGAGCTCATTGGGTGCTGGTCACCTGAGCTCACACATAGAGGGTGTATATAAGGTGGGCACCAACTAAGAACAGGGTCAGTTGCAGAGAGAAAGTCAGGAGCAGAGGAGAAGAGAGACCCAGAGTGAGAGAGGAGAAAGAGAGACCCAGAGGGGGAAACAGCAGAAAAGGACTCCAAGAACCCAACTTAAATCCCCGGGTGAAGAGTCGGCATCAGGGTACCGGAACCCAAGCTGGTGGGGGTAAAAACACTCCCCAGCCAGAGACCGGAGACCGTGGGCAGCGTTTGCCACGGTCACCCACCACATCCACCACGAAGGCATACCACGAGGAGGGTCAGGGAACCCAAGGCCAAGGGTGTCCCAACAGAAGGCCCGAGGGAGCTGGACCTGGGTGGATCAATAGTGGGGACGGCCAGAGAAAGGACTGAAGGAGAGCTCAGGGTCACGCTCCGGACTTATTTGGGAGTTGGCTGGATCCAGAACCTGGTGGACGCAGCACGGCTCGGGAGGTCACTCGAAGCTGGAGTGACCAGAACATCAGCAGTGAGTAAAACATCCTAAACTGCATAACCCGACTCTGTCTCTGATTGCCGTCTACACTGCATCACCACAACTCCCATCCTCTGCACCTGATCCCCCTGAGGCTATACCCCACCCGTTGGGGGTTATATCACCAAAGCTGCACCTACACCACCAGCCTCAGCGGACCCTGCTGCAGCGGCGGCCACAGTGACCGCAACACAACGGGTGGCGTAGTCGACAATAAAGAACTTATAACATCTGTATGACTGCCACATACAACTGAGTTTGACACCCTGGGCACGGACCGGGTCACAGCCACTCGGAAGACTACAACCCCCATCTGATCCGGCTCCGGATATTCCCCCTAAAAGAATATGGCCCAGGGGGCGCGTCAACTTTGGCGTAGTCGGCAGGATAACGTGCCCGCAACAACCGGGTACTGCGTGCCTGAAGAAAAGTGCGAGTTTACCTCAAAAAGAAGTCTCCTGCCGGTTCCGGAGGGTCCCCGCCATCGGACCCCATCACCAGTCGATTCCCGCCGGTTGTCCGCCATTAACAGCTTTTTCCCGCCATCTGCAGAGTTTCCCGCCACTGGGAAGCGGTTCCCGCCATTTCCAAAGGTTTCCCGCCTTGTCAGAGCGGACGCCATTATGGGCGTGCCAGAGGGTGGCAAGAGGCCACCTCCCATCGTGGGCCAGGACCGAAAATGGCGCCAAAAGTGGAAACCGCCCCCACCAACAGAGACTGTGATGCTAGAGGTGTCTGTCAGCGTGAAAGAACAGCCCCTGGAGCTGACAGTCACCAAGTGGCCCCGGGACCGCCCTCGAAGGGGGAGGAGACGAAAGGAGAGAGCGAAGATGGGTGTCGCTTGGAGCAGTCTGGAGCGAGCGCACCCGGAGGCAAGAAGCCTGGAGAGGAGGAGCAGAGAAGCTCACCCGGAGATGTCCAGAGAGCAGAGCAGCACCGGCCCGCTGGCCAGGAGCCTGCTGGAAGAAGAGCAGAGCAGCACCGACCCGTTGGTCAGGAGCCTGCTGGAAACCACGACCCCACTAGGCTTAGTGGAGGTCCTCGCACAGCTCCCCCGAGACCGGGAGTGTGCACAGACTGCCCTGGAGGGCCTCGCACGGAGGATGGCCCGGGTACAGCGAGAGACATTGGCGGAGTGGAGCCGAGAGATGGCCCAGCAAACCAAGACCCGGAGCACGCCAGCCAAGATGAGGAGACAGACCGCCTCTGAGGATGGCGCGGGAGGACCCAAGGCCGGAGACGACGCCGAGAAGGGAGCCGAACGCATGGAGACAGGTAAAGGGGACGTCTATACCCCAAACCAGGACACCGCTTACCTGCCCCAGCTCCCCGTCGCAGAGCCCGAAAGTCCCCCTGCTGTGCCCGAAAACGCCATGTCACCGACACAGACTAGGCCTCAACCGGAAGCCGCAGCCGCGACCCCTGTGACGTCACACGCCTCGACCCCGAGCGTGACCAAGCAGGAAGTACCACCAGCCTGGTCGCAGGGCCTAGAATTCCCGGGCGTCGCATCACCAACAGCGCCCCCTACCTCCGCGGAGCCTCCGGCCTGGCCGCAAGGCCAGGTAGCCCAGGGCGCCGCCGTCCTGACGGTGCCCTTCACCTTCCAGGTGCCCCAGGCCTGGCCGCAAGGCCTGGGCAACCCGGGCGCCACCACCACCGCGCCCGCACCCGTAAAACCAAGGGTGCCGCGTCTGGGAGAGGACTTGTTTGCCCAGCACACGTGGCCGGACGGGCAGCCTTTCATCTGGCCCCAGAAATATTATGAACTGGAGCACCAGAGGAGGGTTGGGGCCATGTGTGCACCCCTGATTCCGGCTCCGAAGCCCGTGATAAGGATCTCGCCCCCGCTTGAAGAGACCCAATTTGAGTGGGACCCCACCGGAGAAGACCTAATGGGGTTCACTCAAGAAACCAGGGCAGCTGCAGCGGAGCGTGCTGAGTGCTGCCGCCAACAGCTCGAGGACTTCGAGAGGGAGCGGAGAGAGAGGCGGGTCCGGGAACAACAAGCTCAAATAAGGAGCGCGGAGCAGAAGAGCCGGGCCAGGAGAGACCCCCGTGCAGCGCATAGTCCCCGCACCACCGGGACTGTGATAAAGTTTAACCTGCAGCATGGGTGGGGCTTCATCCGAGACCACCACACCCTAGGCGACGTCTTCGTAACCAGGAGAGACGTTGAGTCCCACCTACCGGAGGGACACAGAGGTCGTGACCTTTACATCGGGGACGAGGTCACCTTCACCCGGCACAAGTGTGCCAAAGGTCCCTACGCCCTCCATGTGCATCGCCTGACGGAGGAAGAGCTGCGGTGTGAGGAGGAAGAGCAAGAGGACCCGGACGGGTCTGAAGCTGAGATCCCCAAAGAAAGAGCAGGAGGAAGACGTTGTTGAGTACAGCGGAGTAGATGCTGTAAATAGTTACCCGATCGGGGTATAAAGAAACTGTTACTGCAAATATAGTCCCCGTTGGGACCAGCTGAGTGAACTGTTTACCCGTTTACCCTTAATCCCACAGGCTGAGGACTGTGAGCAGCCATTCCCTTTCCCTCCTTAACTGACCGAGGACTGAGAGCGGTCATCCCTATTCCCATTACCTGGCCGAGGACTGAGAGCGGCCATATCCCCTGTATATAGTTGCGCGTCCTAAAGCGCCCCCTACCGGTTTTATAGGAAAACCAGTTTTCCAGAGAGACTGTCGCACTTTACCCGGTCACACGTTGCACAGTGACCGGAGGAGGAACAAGAGACGACGAGAATGTTTATTATAAAAAAAAAAAAGTTTTATTGATGCTGCTAACTTATATAATGTTTTATATGTTTTATATGTTTATGAAAAAAAATTTGTATGTTTTGGTGTTGTTTTTTTTGTCTTACAGCCCGAGGACGTGCTGTGATTTACCAGGGGGGAATGTAGCACCCTGAGGATTCGGCTGCTACAGGGGTATTGCACCTCAACCCAGAGGTGTGATATTCCACTCCCGGGTAAGGAAGGAGTGTGGAACTGAGCTCGGTAGGCTGCATGCACTACACACATCCCATTTCCGAGGAGCAGACCGACGGTACTCCCACTTAGAAATGTGCAGGTACGACCGAGTATGTTCCTGGCTGGAGTGGGAGGGGGGTGGTACATCCCAAGTAGTGTAGGGGCAGATAGGGGGAGCAGCCTGGGTAAAGATAGGAGCTCATTGGGTGCTGGTCACCTGAGCTCACACATAGAGGGTGTATATAAGGTGGGCACCAACTAAGAACAGGGTCAGTTGCAGAGAGAAAGTCAGGAGCAGAGGAGAAGAGAGACCCAGAGTGAGAGAGGAGAAAGAGAGACCCAGAGGGGGAAACAGCAGAAAAGGACTCCAAGAACCCAACTTAAATCCCCGGGTGAAGAGTCGGCATCAGGGTACCGGAACCCAAGCTGGTGGGGGTAAAAACACTCCCCAGCCAGAGACCGGAGACCGTGGGCAGCGTTTGCCACGGTCACCCACCACATCCACCACGAAGGCATACCACGAGGAGGGTCAGGGAACCCAAGGCCAAGGGTGTCCCAACAGAAGGCCCGAGGGAGCTGGACCTGGGTGGATCAATAGTGGGGACGGCCAGAGAAAGGACTGAAGGAGAGCTCAGGGTCACGCTCCGGACTTATTTGGGAGTTGGCTGGATCCAGAACCTGGTGGACGCAGCACGGCTCGGGAGGTCACTCGAAGCTGGAGTGACCAGAACATCAGCAGTGAGTAAAACATCCTAAACTGCATAACCCGACTCTGTCTCTGATTGCCGTCTACACTGCATCACCACAACTCCCATCCTCTGCACCTGATCCCCCTGAGGCTATACCCCACCCGTTGGGGGTTATATCACCAAAGCTGCACCTACACCACCAGCCTCAGCGGACCCTGCTGCAGCGGCGGCCACAGTGACCGCAACACAACGGGTGGCGTAGTCGACAAATAAAGAACTTATAACATCTGTATGACTGCCACATACAACTGAGTTTGACACCCTGGGCACGGACCGGGTCACAGCCACTCGGAAGACTACAACCCCCATCTGATCCGGCTCCGGATATTCCCCCTAAAAGAATATGGCCCAGGGGGCGCGTCAGCCACCATCAGGTCATGTTTTCAGGATTTCCTTAGTATTGCCCAGGTGATAATTGCATCACCTGGACAGGCAAGAAATCCATCACCTGTACAATACTAAGGAAATCCTGAAAACATGACCTCTTGGTGGCTCTTTAGGACCGGAGTTGGGGAACGCTGCCCTAAGGCAAGGTTCACATTCATACAGTGCTCTCTACTGAGCACTATGTCACAGTTTCTGTTCGAATTCTCAAAAATTAGGATTCTGACAGGAACCCCAACAGAGCTATTAATTTAAATGAACCAACTGAAGTAACTTTGGACACTGTTTGAACTCCATCTTGGCAGTATTCTTCTTTTTCAGACATGAACAAAAAAGTATCAGACCACATTTTTGTGCATGTCTGTAAAAGACGAATATTGCCAAGATGAAATAGTGTCGATAATGATTCCGGAGGCTTCATAAAATGGGACAGCTATCAGATTTACCATCTGAATCTTGTTTTTTGAGAAACCCCCGACATAGTGCTCATCAGAGAGCACTGTATAAGTTTGAACCTAACCTAATACTCACCAGAAACAGTAGACAGTTGCCACATCATGACAAGCATACTCATCGTCCTGATCACATGAACTCCAGTAGTCTGCTTATGCCATCACAACCAGGACCAGTGACTGTAATACAGTGTGAAAACACGGGGTCTTCTGTGGGCGTAATACTAGTCAGACAACACAGGGTGAGGGTAAATCAGTGTGGCAATACTTTATTGAACCACAAAGTGTACAATAACCACATAGAACAGTCCCAGCAAATACTTAAGATGGTGCAAAATTACACAGTCTCATCCTTCCGCTGGCCCGCCTGGGATAGAACAGCTGCCACCTTGGGACTTCCAGGACCAACTACCTCAACCAGTGGCCCCCTGGCTCCCACAGAGAGAAGGTGGCGGCAAGCTTAGAAAGCTAGCAGTCCATTGAGGTACAAGGCCAGGAGACTCGAGAGTCCCACCCTGGCCTCTCCGAGAGTTTCCATGGGGCGAGATGACCGGCTGGTCCCAATCTGTCTTCTCCGTATGTCTCCATGTTCTCTGATGGTCTCTGTTGCTGATGGTCAATAGAGCAGATCCGTATCTTTCCAGACAGGGCCTCGTACCCTTAGGCCGGAATCATGTAGAATCCAAATCTGTGTCTCTTTGGGTAAAGCCATTTTTCCAAGCTGATGGTCTCAGAAAGTCTGATCTTTGATTCTCCCTGTAAAGTCTCTTTCCAATTTCTGTCTCAAGTCTCTCTTCAGCAGGATAAAAAAAAACATTTAATATTTACATATAAAGGTCATCAGTCATTGGTCGGGGATAGGGAGGGCATTACTCATAGAGCTCAGCTCTCATTGTTTGAGCTAATCAATTTACATAGTAGGTATTGCAGGGGCTCTTGTAAATAAATATCATTGTTTCAGAATCAAAGAGAAGACAACATTCAGGGTTATACAAATACTGGTCTGTCTTTCCCCAGCCACAGAAACACACACACATTTGCAAGTCAACATGAATATAATAGTGTATTTCTCTTGACTTATCAAGTCTAATCATCTGGTTGATTAAGATTATAAGTTGTATCGTCACATAGAGTGTTAGGCCTTCTCCAATAGTGAAGATCAGAGAAATCTCTGCCATATTGGAGATAGCACACTTCCCTTCCAGGGTATATGATTAGTTTTGTTGACTTGTCCATGAGCTATTAGGCTCTATAACCCATTGTGTGGCTATTTGGCCCTTTTTGTTTTTTCCTTGTATTTTTTGCACTTTTTTACATACGCGTGCATTCTTTCAATTGCTTTGCACTTTAATGTATATGCTATAAGTAGGTGGTCATTTGTATGTATTTTTTCTCAGCAACCCATTTTCTGCATTTTGCTAGTTTTATACTGTGTGGTGTAAAACTTCCATGATGGCTGCGTCACACATTATTTTTAAAATTTTCTGGTATATGTCATTTTTGTAATTTGTATGTTTTTTTATCTTTATATGTCATGGACATTATTTGGCTCATCATTATGCATTATTTTTGTTCATTTTTGTTTATATCTATATATGCAGAACCTTATCTAGTGGTAGTGTAGACGGTACAATTTTTTTCAAATTTACTATTTATCTAACTAGAATTATTTAATTTTGTACTTTGCTTCTATTGGTTTCCATGTCACACACTAGTGCATATCATCTTTCTGAGTATGCTAATTGTCTCTTCAGAGAGGAAGAGGGTTTGAATTCTACCGCCACCTATTTGGAAGTAACAATTCTAAAAGTCAATATCGACCCTTTAACAAGCCTTGAAATATGAAATATGACTTAGGATAAAAGCCAAATCAGAATCTCAATTTATAGATATGGTGTTTCTGGGTATTGCCCCTCATCAGTTCAAAGTATGAGATCTGATTTGGCTGGGTGAAAGGCTAAGACTGGGATCCATCTTTCTGAGTAATGCCCTCCATACAGACAGATGGATATAGGTAGTAGCTACATAATCTTCACAGTACCTTATAGTATTTTCTTTTCTTTTTCAGGCACATACCCCATGGTGGCAAGCTTGGCAACTGTTCTTTTATTGCTATCTGGAACCTTGCTTTTTACCTTTTAGTTTGGTCACTTACCTCTGAGCAGGAATGTATTGCTATACTCCATTGTTTGATGTAAGATGTAACTAAACATTCAATGTAATTATGTTGCAACTATTATCAAATGACTATAATCCTATAACTGTGTATAAAACCTATTCCCTGATGACAAATGAAAACAAAATAAAGTTTTTGTCATAGTTGACATGCCAAAGGTCTTACAATGTTTGTGGCAACATTATGATTACAAAAGTTTTGTTAAAATTATGTTTAGCCACTATTTCCCCAATTCATCTTTGCCTTTGTGCCTGTTTTGTGCCTTTTTGGTTTGCAGCTGACTCATTATTCTATTGAGACCTTTTTAAAGTTTATTTTATATGTGCTCGCCTGTTTTTTGGTTTTGTGCTTTTTGGGAGGAGTTTAATGATTCTAGTTCTTTTCTCCTTGTTCATTAATTGCAAATTTTTAAAAAGTCCCAAAATGTATGGCAGCTTTACTCCAGTACCCGTCTCCCACACACACACCTCTCTGGTGTATTTCAGAGTACACCCACATTTTGGTGCATATTTGTGACTTCTGGCGCCAGTGTGAGTTTGGATGGCAAAAGCCGTAAAAACAGTTCAAGACAGGAATAAAAAAAACATTTTAGACTTTGCGCCAAATTCATGAATTGTGTGTGCTAATTTGGTGAATTTGGCACAAAAATGGCAACTAATATCAAAAGAAGTGCCTTTTTCTTTATTTTAACAAATACCGTATGTTGGAGGTCCAAAGACATACTGATAGGGAATCTAGATTGTGAGCCCCGATGGGGACAGCGACGAAAATGTATGTAAAGCGCTGCGGAATGTGTTAGCGCTATATAAAAATAAAGATTATTATTATTATTTTGTGGCACTTACTAATATATACTGTAAGTACTGATAAAGAGCTGTCTATCTTGTGAGGTCGAAACATTGCTGTCTCCCTGTATTATGTGATGTATTAATAAAGAAGAAGATACTTTATGCTACCATTGAGGCTGTTATCGCTCTCTTCTCTATTTACCACAGGGGCCAATCAGAGCTCAGCTTTCATTTTTAAACAGTTTTGGTAAAATGGAACCTGTGTTGTGATTGGATTACTATAGATAACACAAGGCAAATTTTCTTTTAGGTTAAGTTCACACGATGCGTTTTTGATGCGTTTTCACTGCGCTTTTCCCGCCGCAGAAACGCTGCGAAAATGCTTGTTAATAGGTCAGCCATGCATAGCAATGCTGTGCTCATGATGCGGAAATTTCCACTCTGAATTTACATTGTTTTAAAAAACGCAGCAGGACCATTTCTAGCAAGATCCCGCAGTGAATTTGCGCCCATTGAGGTCCATTGAAACGCAGCAAACCCGCAGGTATATGTGGATTTGCTGTGTTTCAATTATGCCGGAAACGCGGTGCGTGTGGTACCCGGGTTGGAGAGGAGGACTACAACTCCTCTCATCCCAACCACCGCTCTCGCTGATAACAGCGGGAGTGGCGTGGATGGGAGGAGTGGTAGTCTTTCCAGCCAAGCCAGCTACCACACGCTGTAAAAAAAATAAGAAAAAAAGAAAAAATAAACCTCTATACTCACCTGTTTGGCGGCTGATCGCAAGCTCACCGGGGCTGATCAGCTGATCTTCAGCTGATCAACCCCATTCACCTCCTGCAGCATGTATACTGATAGGGGGTGATTTTACACTCCTGTCAGTATTCATTGCTATCTTCTACAGAAGTGACATCAGGGATGGCTTATGTCACTGCTGTAGAAGTGACCCAGATCGCTGTGGGACTCTTGTTGGCGTAATCATGGACTACGTCATTTACGGCGGACAGATGAGGGATATGGTTGTTAGTTATTTTACGTTTTTTTTCAGGAGACCGAGGGCTTCACGCAGAGAGTGTCACCGATTGACACCGATTGAAGTATCATTATATGCGGTGGATTCACATGTACCGACAACAAAAGTGCAGCATTAGAACACCACATTTTGGACGCAACAAAAATGCGCTGCATCCAAAGGGCTGCTGAGTGCTGATCGGGGGAATGTAGCGGCTAACAAAACAACTGTGAACTGTTATTAATGGCCAAGGACCATGTTTGCAAATGGCACCTTCCCAGGCTAAAAATACCAGCTCACAGTAGCCGCATAAATTACGTGAATAGAAATGCTAATGAAGATTGGGTGAATGGAACTAGCTGACACCTAGCTCTTTTGTTTGGTGATAACAAGGTGTCAATCAGACCTTTTCATGACCAAAACTAATTAAAAGTAAAGTAAAGAGTTAAATAAACACACAGACACATAGCAAACACTTTATTTGAATTAAAACAGACACATTCTTTAATCATTCAAATTAACCAATATATTCATCCCAGTTCTGATGGTAATCGAAGGTTTAAGCAATGTCCCACTATATAACTCTATTTATCTCCAAAAAACATTCATTGATGTACAAAAACACTTAAAAAAATGCATAAAAAAACATAAAAAATGCATCAAAACCGCATCAGAAATGTATCAAAAACGGCCAGCGTTTTTCCTGCCAAGGAGATGCAGAAACGCTCAGGAAATTTCTGCTTCAAATCCTGATCGTGCTCACAACTCTTTCCAACTATGAGCACATTAAGTCCCACCAGTAGACTTTTTTACTGACTGAAATTCCTACTTGTATTGTCACGTAACCACATGACCTCCACAGTAAAATAACATCTATAATATAACCAGGGATGTGTCTGTTTGTCTGAAGCCTCTATAGACTGCACGCGATGCACCTGCGCAGTCTTGCCCCAGACAGAAGAACACATCCAGCCGTTACAGGTAAGAGGGGTATGGCGCCGGAGATCGCAGTACGCGTAGGCATACAGGGATCTCTGGTGCCATAAGAACATACCTGACCAGGAGGAGTGTTGCTGCGGCGCCTTTGTTCTGTCCAGAGGCCGAGGGAGGAGTGTGGTGATGGAATCAGCGCATGCGCATAGCGCACTATCGGGCGCCATTTTAGTGAAGACACATTTGTAGTGCGGTGTGGACACGCATGGATTCTGGAGCCATTTTGTTGAATAGACTCTGCAAATGTGTCTTCACTAAAATTGCACCGGATATTGCGCTAAACAGGCGCTGATTCCGGCATCATTTTATTAAAATAACACAGTCGACGCGCTGCAGGGGAGTGATGGAAAGGTGAGTAGGAGTGTTTTTTTATTCAATTAATGGAGGATGGAGGAGCACAAACCAGGATGAGGGTGCATTATGGGGCAGCACAAAAGAGGATGGAGGCAGCACAAAAGAGGATGAGGCAGCACAAAAGAGGATGGGGCGCAGGACGGGGGCAGCACAAAAGAGGATGGGGCAGCACAACAGGATGGGGGAGCACAAAACAGGATGGGGGAGCATGAAAGAGGATGGGGACAACACAAAAGAGGATGGGGAGCAGGATGGAGGCAACACATAACAGGATGGGGCAGTACAAGAGGATGGGGCAGCACAAAAGAGGATGGTGGAGCAGGATAGGGGCAACATAAAACAGGATGGGGCAGCATAACAGGTTGGGGGAGCACAAAACAGGATTGGGGAGCACAAAAGAGGATGGGGCAACATAAAACAGGATGGGGGAGCACAAAACAGGATGGGGGAGCACAAAAGAGGATGAGGGCAGCACAAAACAGGATGGGGGAGCAGGATGGGGACAACGCAAAACAGGAAGGGGCAGCACAAGAGGATGGGGGCAGCACATAACAGGATGGGAGCAGTGGATGGGGAAAGCACATAACAGGATGGGGGCTTAGGATGGTGACAGCACAAAAGAGGATGGGGGCAGCACAAAATAGGATGGGGGTGCAAGATGGAGCAACACAAAAGAGGATGTCAATTTTTCACTTATGACTTCTACAATTTCCACGGATAGAACTCATGTCTTTTACAGTCTATGAGGTAGTTTCCTTGTCAGTGTATTTCCTTGGACCGCGTGGTCCGCATAAAATCAGGAAATTTGTTTGATTTTCATCTAATAAAACTCACCAATGCAAGTCTATTGATCAGTGAAAAAATCGAACCAAACTCGGATGCCATCTGTGTGATGACCATTTTTCCCGCAATGTTTGATAGGAGAAACACGAGAAATCGACATGTTTTTTTTTTTCTTCAAAAAAACTCTTGAAATAATGATGATAAAAACTGACAAACTGAGCGAACTCTGATGAAACTTTGATTAAAAAAACCTGCTTTTTGTATATGAGAAAAATCATTGACATCTGAATGAGGCCTTTCTCTTCATGTTCCTGGCTCTAACTTAATCCATTGTTCCTATAGGCATCCATTACTTCCCAGACAAAATAGTAATCACATTCTCATAGAAGTCATGTTCGCCCCCTCACGTTTCGGATGTTTTGCCCCCGGATGTTTCACCTACAGCATTTTGTCCCTGGATGTGTCGCCATCTGATGTTTCGCCCCTAGCATTTTGACCCCAGATGTTTCACCCTCAGCTTTTGGGGTCAACATGCATGGAACAAAACATCTAGGGCTGAACATACCTGGGGGTAAAATATACAGGAACACAATTGCTGGGTAAGAAACTTTCTAAAACTGGGCTCGGTGAGTAGCAGTGGCAGGCTGTAGAATTGTGCTCCAGTGGAACCTGTGGTTGCCTTTTCAGCAGCTCACCCAGTGTCTCTTCTGGCTGGGCTTAAAGAAGTGTTATCACCCTAGAACACAAAAAAACTGACATACTTACCTGTCGCAGCTGCAGCTCCTTGGGTCCCGGAGTGCAGTCTAGCGGTTCCCCGTGACGTCTTCTTCTGCTTCCGGCTGTCTTTTCATCTTGCCTGGATCACTGAGCCATGAAGCATGATGAATGCCACGGCAGTGAGGCCGAATGTCTCCCAGCCGCTCACTGACATGACATCACTCCTGCCCCATTTATCAGTCAATCCCGGGGGCAGGATGCCTCTCCTCTCACCAAGACACTGCTGCGCATGCGCTGTGCCGCGATGAGATCTGGTGTTACATTTAATGGCTTCTTTTTGTCATCCATTATATATCATACTGTATCTAGTGATGAGCAAACCCGATCTGGAAAGTTCAGGGTTCGTATCAAACATTGTCTGCTCGAGATCAAACACACCGACCCCAAACAGGCAATGTTCTGAGTTTGCTCATCAGAAAGTAAAAATCACTTCTCTCCCCTTCGCTGAGGTCCCGACCTGTGTGGAGAGTCTTTTTTACCAAGGGGATCCCTAGCTAGGAATCCTGAAAGGGATTTCCTCGGGTACGATGACATATTCACACAATGTGGAAGTGCATGGAAGAGGACCCTCCGCATCTGCCGGTACCTCAGCAAAGGGGTAAGTAGCAATATATATATTTTCTTTTTACTATCTGGTCAGTGATGAGGATGTGGTGGACTAATCCTCCACTCCTCTGAGTCGCCATACCCATTGAGTCCAATGGAGATGATAGTTTGGGGGTGCTGAACCCAAACCCGGATTTTCTTGGGTGTTTGGGACGGAACTGCCCGAACTGAACTTTAGCAGGTTCACTTCTCACTAATCATATTTTGGGTTTAAGATGTATATTAACAATTGGTCAAACCAACCAATATTGCAGAATAATATATTTAAAGCGTAACTCCAAAAAAAAATAAAATTTTTTTTGATATGTTATAGTAGCTGTGGTACTGATCCTTTCCAATGGAGACCCATTCCAGCAGCTTTTTTTTTTTTAATATAATTTTTTTCTAAATTTTATTTAGTTTTGTGTGAAAAGTCCCATCCAAGTTACAGCAGCAGGCTCTATGTGCTGCAGGATTTCAGTGGTTACTAAGGAAGTTGGGCCCCCTTGGTAGCAGAAATTGTGGATGGATTCAGGCTTCCTGTGATATATTCAGGGCTGCTAGTTCACAGCCCTCTGGAAAGTTCTCGTTCCCCATCCCCTCATGTGCTTCATCCTGGACAAGAGGAGGGCTCCCCTCCCTGTGTAAAGCCAGTGAAGGACTGAGCACATGGGGAGTTGGGGAGCTTTGCAGGGGGCTGTGAACCAGCAGCCCTGTATACATCATAGGGAGCACGTTGATGCCTCTTTCAGACTTGCTGTTTTCCTGGCGATTACCGAAACAGTTTAAAACTGCAGTGGTAATCTCCAGGATGGGGGTTTAGGATGGTGACAGCACAAAAGAGGATGGGGGCAGCACAAAATAGGATGGGGGTGCAAGATGGAGCAACACAAAAGAGGATGTCAATTTTTCACTTATGACTTCTACAATTTCCACGGATAGAACTCATGTCTTTTACAGTCTATGAGGTAGTTTCCTTGTCAGTGTATTTCCTTGGACCGCGTGGTCCGCATAAAATCAGGAAATTTGTTTGATTTTCATCTAATAAAACTCACCAATGCAAGTCTATTGATCAGTGAAAAAATCGAACCAAACTCGGATGCCATCTGTGTGATGACCATTTTTCCCGCAATGTTTGATAGGAGAAACACGAGAAATCGACATGTTTTTTTTTTTCTTCAAAAAAACTCTTGAAATAATGATGATAAAAACTGACAAACTGAGCGAACTCTGATGAAACTTTGATTAAAAAAACCTGCTTTTTGCATATGAGAAAAATCATTGACATCTGAATGAGGCCTTTCTCTTCATGTTCCTGGCTCTAACTTCATCCATTGTTCCTATAGGCATCCATTACTTCCCAGACAAAATAGTAATCACATTCTCATAGAAGTCATGTAACATTAGCCCTCTCTTCTATTAGAGTGTGACACAAGGTGAGGGTAGTCATATTAATCATTACCCATATGATCAGGAAAACACAGCTGGTTATAGGAAGTTTCGCCCCCAGCAGTTCGCCCCCAGCAATTTTCCCCCAGCAGTTCGCCCCCAGCAGTTCGCCCCCAGGTACATTTCGCCCCCGCACATTTCGCCCCGCACATTTCGCCCCCAGGAAGATTCGCCCCCGCACCTTTCGCCCCCGCACGTTTCGCCCCCGGATGTTTCCCTCCCGCACTTTTCACTCTGCACTTTTCGCCCCAGATGTTTCGCCCCCTCACGTTTCGGATGTTTTGCCCCCGGATGTTTCACCTACAGCATTTTGTCCCTGGATGTGTCGCCATCTGATGTTTCGCCCCTAGCATTTTGACCCCAGATGTTTCACCCTCAGCTTTTGGGGTCAACATGCATGGAACAAAACATCTAGGGCTGAACATACCTGGGGGTAAAATATACAGGAACACAATTGCTGGGTAAGAAACTTTCTAAAACCTGGGCTCGGTGAGTAGCAGTGGCAGGCTGTAGAATTGTGCTCCAGTGGAACCTGTGGCTGCCTTTTCAGCAGCTCACCCAGTGTCTCTTCTGGCTGGGCTTAAAGAAGTGTTATCACCCTAGAACACAAAAAAACTGACATACTTACCTGTCGCAGCTGCAGCTCCTTGGGTCCCGGAGTGCAGTCTAGCGGTTCCCCGTGACGTCTTCTTTTGCTTCCGGCTGTCTTTTCATCTTGCCTGGATCACTGAGCCATGAAGCATGATGAATGCCACGGCAGTGAGGCCGAATGTCTCCCAGCCGCTCACTGACATGACATCACTCCTGCCCCATTTATCAGTCAATCCCGGGGGCAGGATGCCTCTCCTCTCACCAAGACACTGCTGCGCATGCGCTGTGCCGCGATGAGATCTGGTGTTACATTTAATGGCTTCTTTTTGTCATTCATTATATATCATACTGTATCTAGTGATGAGCAAACCCGATCTGGAAAGTTCAGGGTTCGTATCAAACATTGTCTGCTCGGGATCAAACACACCGACCCCAAACAGGCAATGTTCTGAGTTTGCTCATCAGAAAGTAAAAATCACTTCTCTCCCCTTCGCTGAGGTCCCGACCTGTGTGGAGAGTCTTTTTTACCAAGGGGATCCCTAGCTAGGAATCCTGAAAGGGATTCCCTCGGGTACGATGACATATTCACACAATGTGGAAGTGCATGGAAGAGGACCCTCCGCATCTGTCGGTACCTCAGCAAAGGGGTAAGTAGCAATATATATATTTTGTTTTTACTATCTGGTCAGTGATGAGGATGTGGTGGACTAATCCTCCACTCCTCTGAGTCGCCATACCCATTAAGTCCAATGGAGATGATAGTTTGGGGGTGCTGAACCCAAACCCGGATTTTCTTGGGTGTTTGGGACGGAACTGCCCGAACTGAACTTTAGCAGGTTCACTTCTCACTAATCATATTTTGGGTCTAAGATGTACAGTACAGACCAAAAGTTTGGACACACCTTCTCATTTAAAGATTTTTCTGTATTTTCATGACTATGAAAATTGTACATTCACACTGAAGGCATCAAAACTATGAATTAACACATGTGGAATTATATACTTAACAAAAAAGTGTGAAACAACTGAAAATATTTCTTATATTCTAGGTTCTTCAAAGTAGCCACCTTTTGCTTTGATGACTGCTTTGCACACTCTTGGCATTCTCTTGATGAGCTTCAAGAGGTAGTCACCGGAAATGGTCTTCCAACAATCTTGAAGGAGTTCCCAGAGATGCTTAGCACTTGTTGGCCCTTTTGCCTTCACTCTGCGGTCCAGCTCACCCCAAACCATCTCGATTGGGTTCAGGTCTGGTGACTGTGGAGGCCAGTTCATCTGGCGTAGCACACCATCACTCTCCTTCTTGGTC
Source organism: Phyllobates terribilis (assembly GCF_046119375.1). NCBI lineage: Eukaryota > Metazoa > Chordata > Amphibia > Anura > Dendrobatidae > Phyllobates > Phyllobates terribilis. Next base: position 207,435,644 of record NW_027362769.1, on the reverse strand, counting down.
AAATAGCCCTTACACAGCCTGGAGGTGTGTTTGGGGTCATTGTCCTGTTGAAAAATAAATGATGGTCCAACTAAACGCAAACCAGATGGAATAGCATGCCGCTGCAAGATGCTGTGGTAGCCATGCTGGTTCAGTATGCCTTCATTTTGGAATAAATCCCCAACAGGGTCACCAGCAAAGCACCCCCGCACCATCACACCTCCTCCTCCATGCTTCACAGTGGGAACCAGGCATGTAGAGTCCATCCGTTCACCTTTTCTGCGTCGCACAAAGACACGGTGGTTGGAACCAAAGATCTCAAATTTGGACTCATCAGCCCAAAGCTCAGATTTCCACTGGTCTAATGTCCATTCCTTGTGTTCTTTAGCCCAAACAAGTCTCTTCTGCTTGTTGCCTGTCCTTAGCAGTTGTTTCCTAGAAGCTATTTTACCATGAAGGCCTGCTGCACAAAGTCTCCTCTTAACAGTTGTTGAAGAGATGTGTCTGCTGCTAGAACTCTGTGTGGCATTGACATGGTCTCTAATCTGAGCTGCTGTTAACCTGCGAATTCTGAGGCTGGTGACTCAGATAAACTTATCCTCAGAAGCAGAGGTGACTCTTGGTCTTCCTTTCCTGGGGCGGTCCTTATGTGAGCCAGTTTCTTTGTAGCGCTTGATGGTTTTTGCAACTGCACTTGGGGACACTTTCAAACTTTTCCCAATTTTTCACACTAACTGACCTTCATTTCTTAAAGTAATGATGGCCACTCGTTTTTCTTTACTTAGCTGCTTTTTTCTTGCCATAATACAAATTCTAACAGTCTATTCAGTAGCCCTATCAGCTGTGTATCCACCAGACTTCTGCACAAAACAACTGATGGTCCCAACCCCATTTATAAGGCAAGAAATCCCACTTATTAAACCTGACAGGGCACACCTGTGAAGCGAAAACCTTTTCCGGTGACTACCTCTTGAAGTTCATCAAGAGAATGCCAAGAGTGTGCAAAGCAGTCATCAAAGCAAAAAGGTGGCTACTTTGAAGAACCTAGAATATAAGACATATTTTCAGTTGTTTCACACTTTTTTGTTAAGTATATAATTCCACAAGTGTTAATTCATAATTTTGATGCCTTCAGTGTGAATGTACAATTTTCATAGCCATGAAAATACAGAAAAATCTTTAAATGAGAAGGTGTGTCCAAACTTTTGGTCTGTACTGTATATTAACAATTGGTCAAACCAACCAACATTGCAGAATAATATATTTAAAGCGTAACTCCAAAAAAAAAAAATAATTTTTTTGATATGTTATAGTAGCTGTGGTACTGATCCTTTCCAATGGAGACCCAATCCAGCAGCTTTTTTTTTTTAAATATAATTTTTTTCTAAATTTTATTTAGTTTTGTGTGAAAAGTCCCATCCAAGTTACAGCAGCAGGCTCTATGTGCTGCAGGATTTCAGTGGTTACTAAGGAAGTTGGGCCCCCTTGGTAGCAGAAATTGTGGATGGATTCAGGCTTCCTGTGATACATTCAGGGCTGCTAGTTCACAGCCCTCTGGAAAGTTCCCGTTCCCCCTCCCCTCATGTGCTTCATCCTGAACAAGAGGAGGGCTCCCCCCCCTGTGTAAAGCCAGTGAAGGACTGAGCACATGGGGAGTTGGGGAGCTTTGCAGGGGGCTGTGAACCAGCAGCCCTGTATACATCATAGGGAGCACGTTGATGCCTCTTTCAGACTTGCTGTTTTCCTTGCGATTACCGCCACAGTTTAAAACTGCAGTGGTAATCTCCAGGATGGTGGCTTAGAATGGTGACAGCACAAAAGAGGATGGGGGCAGCACAAAATAGGATGGGGGTGCAAGATGGAGCAACACAAAAGAAGATGTCAATTTTTCACTTATGACTTCTACAATTTCCACGGATAGAACTCATGTCTTTTACAGTCTATGAGGTAGTTTCCTTGTCAGTGTATTTCCTTGGACCGCGTGGTCCGCATAAAATCAGGAAATTTGTTTGATTTTCATCTAATAAAACTCACCAATGCAAGTCTATTGATCAGTGAAAAAATCAAACCAAACTCGGATGCCATCTGTGTGATGACCATTTTTCCCGCAATGTTTGATAGGAGAAACACGATAAATCGACATGTTTTTTTTTTTCTTCAAAAAAACTCTTGAAATAATGATGATAAAAACTGACAAACTGAGCGAACTCTGATGAAACTTTGATTAAAAAAACCTGCTTTTTGCATATGAGAAAAATCATTGACATCTGAATGAGGCCTTTCTCTTCATGTTCCTGGCTCTAACTTCATCCATTGTTCCTATAGGCATCCATTACTTCCCAGACAAAATAGTAATCACATTCTCATAGAAGTCATGTAACATTAGCCCTCTCTTCTATTAGAGTGTGACACAAGGTGAGGGTAGTCATATTAATCATTACCCATATGATTAGGAAAACACAGCTGGTTATAGGAAGTTTCGCCCCCAGCAGTTCGCCCCCAGCAATTTTCCCCCAGCAGTTTGCCCCCAGCAGTTCGCCCCCAGGTACATTTCGCCCCCGCACATTTCGCCCCCAGGAAGATTCGCCCCCGCACGTTTCGCCCCCGCACGTTTCGCCCCCGGATGTTTCCCTCCCGCACTTTTCACCCTGCACTTTTCGCCCCAGATGTTTCGCCCCCTCACGTTTCGGATGTTTTGCCCCTGGATGTTTCACCTACAGCATTTTGTCCCTGGATGTGTCGCCATCTGATGTTTCGCCCCTAGCATTTTGACCCCAGATGTTTCACCCTCAGCTTTTGGGGTCAACATGCATGGAACAAAACATCTAGGGCTGAACATACCTGGGGGTAAAATATACAGGAACACAATTGCTGGGTAAGAAACTTTCTAAAACTGGGCTCGGTGAGTAGCAGTGGCAGGCTGTAGAATTGTGCTCCAGTGGAACCTGTGGCTGCCTTTTCAGCAGCTCACCCAGTGTCTCTTCTGGCTGGGCTTAAAGAAGTGTTATCACCCTAGAACACAAAAAAACTGACATACTTACCTGTCGCAGCTGCAGCTCCTTGGGTCCCGGAGTGCAGTCTAGCGGTTCCCCGTGACGTCTTCTTCTGCTTCCGGCTGTCTTTTCATCTTGCTTGGATCACTGAGCCATGAAGCATGATGAATGCCACGGCAGTGAGGCCGAATGTCTCCCAGCCGCACACTGACATGACATCACTCCTGCCCCATTTATCAGTCAATCCCGGGGGCAGGATGCCTCTCCTCTCACCAAGACACTGCTGCGCATGCGCTGTGCCGCGATGAGATCACTTCTCTCCCCTTCGCTGAGGTCCCGACCTGTGTGGAGAGTCTTTTTTACCAAGGGGATCCCTAGCTAGGAATCCTGAAAGGGATTCCCTCGGGTACGATGACATATTCACACAATGTGGAAGTGCATGGAAGAGGACCCTCCGCATCTGCCGGTACCTCAGCAAAGGGGTAAGTAGCAATATATATATTTTCTTTTTACTATCTGGTCAGTGATGAGGATGTGGTGGACTAATCCTCCACTCCTCTGAGTCGCCATACCCATTGAGTCCAATGGAGATGATAGTTTGGGGGTGCTGAACCCAAACCCGGATTTTCTTGGGTGTTTGGGACGGAACTGCCCGAACTGAACTTTAGCAGGTTCACTTCTCACTAATCATATTTTGGGCCTAAGATGTATATTAACAATTGGTCAAACCAACCAACATTGCAGAATAATATATTTAAAGCGTAACTCCAAAAAAAAAAAAAAATTTTTTTGATATGTTATAGTACCTGTGGTACTGATCCTTTCCAATGGAGACCCATTCCAGCAGCTTTTTTTTTTTAAATATAATTTTTTTCTAAATTTTATTTAGTTTTGTGTGAAAAGTCCCATCCAAGTTACAGCAGCAGGCTCTATGTGCTGCAGGATTTCAGTGGTTACTAAGGAAGTTGGGCCCCCTTGGTAGCAGAAATTGTGGATGGATTCAGGCTTCCTGTGATACATTCAGGGCTGCTAGTTCACAGCCCTCTGGAAAGTTCCCGTTCCCCCTCCCCTCATGTGCTTCATCCTGGACAAGAGGAGGGCTCCCCCCCTGTGTAAAGCCAGTGAAGGACTGAGCACATGGGGAGTTGGGGAGCTTTGCAGGGGGCTGTGAACCAGCTGCCCTGTATACATCATAGGGAGCACGTTGATGCCTCTTTCAGACTTGCTTTTTTCCTGGTGATTACCGCCACAGTTTAAAACTGCAGTGGTAATCTCCAGGAAGATAGAACATGTTTTAAAATGTAAAACCGCGCGGCTTTCTGCTGCACAGTTTTCCCGCGATTTTAGCCCATTGACTTGCATTGGGCAAATCAAGTGCTATCTAGTGGTTTTGCCGGCAATTACCGCCGCGGTTTTTAAACTGCTGCGATAATCGCCGGCAAAACTGTTAGTCTGAAAGAGGCCTGACAGTTGCACGCCCCGTGTAGCCACGTCCCCTAGAGTTCGTCCACAAGTTCTGCTACTAAGGCGAAACGACCTCCTTAGTAGCCACTGAAATCCTGCATCACATGGAGCCTGCAGCTAGAACTTGGATGGGACTTTTCTCACAGAAGTGAGGTTGCTGGAAGGGGGTCTCCATTGGAAAAGAAGATCAGGGCCGCAGATACTATAACATAGCAAAACTTTTTTTTTTTTTTTTTTTTAGAGTTATGCTTTAACTGTATAAATTAAAACTGTTAATCAAGAAACATAAAGGGTATAGAGGGGGAAGGTTAGAGAAAAAGAGGAAAGAAAAGAAAAATTGCAGGTGTTAATGTTTGAATTATTTTACAGCTAAATATGTGACCATGAACTAAAATTCAAAGCTGTAGGCAATGCCTCTCAGATAATCTATCAAGCTTCTATTGTTTAAATCTTGCACAATACGTTTAACCCTTGCTGAAATTGCAGCACATTTTTTGTTTCTTGCAGTAGTGGGATTTCCTCCTATTATCTGAATAATTTCTAAACTGTGGAGCTCTTGCTGATGTTTCAGACAGTTAATGAACCGGTATATATTTGGGAAAAGAGTACCACATGTTTCTTGAAAGCTACGGTGCCATCCTTCAACATCATTATTTGTTCGTTGTTGATCATTCAATGTTCGATCATACATATTCCAAAGTTGAACTGGAAACAAAGGTGCCTGACGTCCTCTGCGAGTAATTCGACCAATGTAGGCATCTTCAAAATAGTTGGCCATGGGTATTGCTTCTTGTGGAAAGTAAGGATTTTCCACTAACTCTTCAAATGAAGGCACAACATTCTGTGGTGGTAGAAGGGCAAGGGCAGGTATCATGCGTATTCAACGAGCAAATTCATGGTCACCTTGATATTGCACCTTGAGTCCTTCATTTTGAACTTTACGCCAAACTGACTGTGATAGGTGGAAGAAGCAACCGGTCTTCTCAAGGTTGGGGAATTCACTCTCAAATGCCTGAATTGCAGCTAGTTCAAAATCCAACATCAGGTTGTGTGGCTGCAGTCCAGGTTGCATGCTCTTCAGCTCTTGTAGCAACGTCTGGTACGTTGAACGGCTCTTGTCCGTCAGCAAGGCATACACTACAGGAACAACAAGGCCGCTGTGGACTACATGGATTGTATAAAGTTGCTTAAACAGTGCTGGTGTACTGAAAAACATGCCATCAGCAAACTACTCTTTACTTTGTGCCAGTAGATGGAGATTGTCTCTTGTTCCAAATATCAAGATACGGCTGTGTCCACTTCCTAATTAAAACTGAAAGTATTAGTACAGGAAATAATGAGAGACAAAATAAAAAGTAACAAACTGCTGGTGGCGAAACATCCAGGGGCGAACTGCTGGGGGCGAAACATCCGGGGTCGAACTGCTGGGGGTGAAACATCCAGGGGCGAACTGGGGGCGATATGTGCGGGGGTGAAATGTTGGGGGACAAAACATCCTGGGGGCCAAATGCTGGGGACGAAATGTGCGGGGGCGAACTGCTGGGGGCGAAACATCCAATTCCCAACACAGCTAAAGGTCCCCCAAGGGGACCACCATTCGGTAACTATTTAAAAATCATCAGTCCTTTAATAGACTGTTTATACAGGCCGACCTCTCTCCACATGCGCACTGGTACCCTTAGGCCACGGCCCCACTATCAGTATTTGGTCAGTATTTTTTCTCAGGAGTGGGAGACAAAACTAAGAGTGGGTGATAAATGCAGAATTGGTGACTTGTTTCTGTTATACCTTTTCTCTGTTTGTTCCTCACCTGGTTTTGTCTCCCGCTCCTGGGAAACACTACTGTGACACCCCAGGGGTCTGGTTGTCACAGTGATAGAGATATTACGTCTGAGAGCAGGTGGGAGGTCCTTTGGTCAGGGATCCTGTGCATGCCACACCTCCTGCCCAGCCTTGGGAGGGGAAGAACTTCCCCTGTATAAACCCGGGGCTGAGGCAGGGTGAGTGAGTCCAGGAAGAGGAGAGACAAGAGCAGCATAGGAAGCAGCAGAGTCACAAGGAGTCAGGGGCTGGCAGCTGCAGCGCTCGCCCTGACTAAGAAGATTCTTTACCGGACCCGGAGTCCGAGGCTGTGGGGACTAACTTCTACCCAGCAGCAGAATCCGTCAGGCAGGGGATTTCAGGTCCCCTGGCCCAGAAGCCCGAAGGCCCGGTCACACGCGTGGGACCAGCACCGCCATCGTGGAGCGGAAGCCATTAGAAGGCCCCGAGTCACCGGCCATACGGGTGAGCACCACACGGTACACTCAGGGACGTGGGCTACTTACATCAGCTTCTAGCAAGGTAGCCAGAAGAGTACAGTCAGTTTGGGAGGCCTACAACTACGCCTGGCCAGGGGAGATCCCATCTGCTCAAGGACTGACCAGGCCCCGTTCGCTAGCAAGTACTCCGGGAGGGTCTATCGTTGTTACCAGTAAAGACCCTGAACGCTACCATACCGTCTCTGAGTGGTTCCTGCTACCCCCATCATCCACGTCGGCTGCCCTGAGGCCATACCCCTCCCGTTGGGGGTTATACTATCACGCTGCACCATCCTTCCACCGGCCTCAGCGGTCTGCCCTGCAGCAGCAGCCCCTGGCTGCATTCAACGGGTGGCGTAGTCATCAACCATTTTCTACCGCTAACAGACTGCCGTCCAGTTTGACTCCCTGGGCACGGACCGGGTCACCGCCACGAGACTACAACCCTAAACAGATCCGGCTCCGGGTAAGCTCCCGCGTGCGCAACGCAGCGCGACACAGGCCCAGGGGCGCGTCAACTTTGGCGTAGTCGGCAGGATCACGTGCCCGCAACCACCGGGTACTGCGTGCCTGAAAAGCAAAGACTGTTCAAACTTACCAGTGGTGAAGATTCCCGCCATCGGTGAAGATTCCCGCCATCCGGCGCCATCTTCAGCCTTCTTCCCGCCATCCGTGGAGTTTTCCCGCCATTGGACGCCATCTTGAGGACGCCGCGCGGGAAGAAGAGGGGCGTGGACTCCGAAAGCGCGCGAGAACTGAAGCCCCGCCTCACGTCCGGACGTTGCGTAAGGTCCTGGAAGGAGCCCAGCAGACGCCGACGTCACAGGAGCGCGACGGAAGGTCCTCAACCCTGACGATCCACTGCAGAGCCGCGGCCTACGGAACAGGATCATCGCAAGGTAGGCCACGGTCCACTAGGGGGGAGGAAGATGTCGGATACGGAGGAGAGCTCCACTGCCTCAACCCCCGCCAGCGCTACCGCTGTTGCAGTTATGCCCTTCACCATGCCCTATATCCCGGGAGCAGCTTGGCTACCCCAGTACTCAGGGGAGTCACATACCCTGCATGACTTTAGAGAAAAGCTGGATAGCCTCTTCCAGGTGTACCCCCTCACAGAAGAGCAAAAAGTGAGCATCCTGGTGGCCCAACTAACTGGGGCAGCCAAAAGGGAAGTAAAATCCTGGCCACCTGGGAGGAAGACTGTCGCAGGGATACTAACCCGGCTGAAGGACACCTTTGATACCCGCACCTCAGCCGAGATTAAACTTAGATTCTACGGGTGCAAGCAGCGAGCGCATGAGAGTATAAGGGACTATGCACTCAACCTACAAGAGGCCCTGAGGGCCATTAAGCAGACCGACCCTAATGGAGTGGGAAACGAGGACAGGCTGTTGACCGAACAATTTATAGAGGGTTTATATTGCAATGCCCACCGCACCCAGTTGCGGGCAATGGCCTTACAGGACCCTCATCTAGAATTTGCACAGTTCAAGGACAGAGCCATCCGGGTGCTCCGAGAACCGGCACCAGGTGGCGTTGTGACCCACAGACGCCCCACTACCACTTACTACCAGGAGGCGGCGCCCTTGTCAGCAGGGCCTGTGGGAGCTGATGCACAGGCTTTGGACAATGACCCGGCTCCAGACCTACACCATCAGGTCCAAGAGCTAGCTAAAAGCGTTGCTGCGCTAACCCGAACTGTGCAGTCTTTACAGGTTTCCACTCCAGGGAAGATCCAGCTGGCATCCGGACCGGAGGACATCCCGTGGCGTCGACCAAGGAGGACCCCACCGGCCAGAGGAAGACCCAGTGACCGATACAGCGAGGACGGACGACCCATCTGCCGCCGCTGCAATCAACCCGGACATATGGAAAGGTACTGTTCTTTAAACGGGCACAACCTGGGGTAGAGGGCCAACCCCCAGGAAAAAGATCACCAGGCCCATCGAACTGGCGCGACAGATATGTGGGAGGACGTCCAGTCTTGCCTGTGGTACTGGATGGCATTCCCATGAGTGCCCTACTGGACACCGGGTCACAGGTCACCACCATCCCGTACGTGCTCTTCAAGCAGTACTGGAATGACTCGGATATTACCCGCTACCCTGACGACGACTTGAGTATCATCGCCAGCAATGGTCAGCCCGTGCCACAGATCGGATTTAAAGAGGTGACCATCAAAATTGGTAGAGTCGAACTGGCCGCACAGGGACTGATCATTGTAGATATTGACAAACATGAGAGTCACCCAAAAATAACTCTGGGAACTAATGTAATTGAAAATTGTCTTGCAGAGGTGATTTTCCTTTTACAGCAGGTTGCCAAGAATGCCAGCTCCGGCGAGCAGCGGGTGCTCCAGAAAGAGATCCGGGCACTGATGCAACGGCAACAAGTGGAACTCTCCGGCGGTGAGATTGGTAGCGTAAGAATGTGTGACCCTTTTCCTATTGCCATGCCCCCAAAAAGTGAAATGATGATTTGGTGCCGGGCAGCTATTGGTCTGAGAGGTAGAGATTACCAGGCAATGGTAGAACCAGTTTACTCAGACAGTAGGCCCACCATTTTGACAGCACGGGGGGTGGTCAATGTACGCCATGGGAGGGTGCCCGTTCGCATAATAAATATCGGGGAGAGGGAAGTGTACCTGCCCCGGTATGCCACGCTAGCCAAATTATATACCACTAATCAAAATTCTATACAATCTGTGGAACCCTTGCCTCCATCTCACCCGGAGGAAGGTAACGGCTCTAAGAAAGACATGGAGGACTGGTGTCAGCAACTACATCTGGGTACTGACTCCACTCCCTCACACCAGAAACAAGGAGTCTATCGGGTGGTTCAAGAGTATGAGAGAGTGTTTAGTAAACACCCGTTAGACTTCGGGCGAGTCAAGGGGGTAGAACACCGCATCCCCACGGGAGATCATCCTCCCATAAAAGAGAGGTATCGACCCGTACCCCCTGCACATTACCAACACGCCAAGGGGATGCTTAGAGACATGAAGGAGGCTGGGGTAATCCGGGATAGCTGTAGCCCCTGGGCAGCCCCACTAGTTTTAGTCAAAAAGAAAGACAACACCATGAGGATGTGTGTAGATTACCGGAAAATCAACCGTATCACACACAAGGATGCGTACCCCTTACCAAGGATAGAGGAGTCATTGGCTGCTTTAAGATCTGCTAACTTCTTCTCTACCTTGGATCTCACTAGCGGGTACTGGCAGGTTCCTGTAGCAGAGGCGGACCGGGAGAAGACCGCATTCACCACCCCGATGGGACTTAGCGAGTTCACCTGCATGCCGTTCGGACTCTGCAACGCCCCAGGAACCTTCCAACGATTAATGGAGTGCTGTCTGGGCCACAGAAACTTCGAGACGGTCCTGTTGTACCTGGACGATGTCATCGTATACTCCAAAACTTATGAGGACCACCTGAAACACCTGGCGGAGGTGTTCGAAGCTCTGGCGAGTTACGGCCTAAAGGTGAAACCCTCCAAGTGTCACCTCCTGAAACCAAAGGTGCAATACCTGGGACACGTGGTGAGCGCTGACGGAGTGGCTCCCGACCCCGATAAGATCACCGCAATCAAAGGATGGCCAAGCCCTTCCAGCGTAAAAGAAGTGCGGCAGTTCCTAGGGTTGGTAGGCTACTACCGAAGGTTTATTCCCGGTTTCACCAAAAAGGCGGCGCCTATGCAGGACCTCCTGATAGGCCAGTCCCGGAAGGCCAAGAACCAGAAGCCGCCCTTCAAATGGGAAGAGCTAGAGGAAGAGTCCTTCCGCCAGCTGAAGATGGCCCTCACGGGGGATGAAATCTTGGCGTATCCGGACTATAGCCAGCCCTTCATCCTCTACACTGACGCCAGTAACGTCGGGCTAGGAGCCGTACTGTCCCAGATTCAGCAGGGGAAAGAGCGAGTAATCGCCTATGCCAGCCGAAAACTGCGACCCACCGAAAGGAATCCCGAGAATTATAGCTCATTTAAGCTAGAGTTCCTGGCCGTGGTATGGGCAGTCACCGAGCGCTTTAAGCATTACCTCGCTTCTTCCCGGTTCACCGTATACACGGATAACAACCCGCTGACACACCTGGACACGGCAAGACTCGGTGCCCTGGAGCAGAGGTGGATGGCCCGTCTGTCCAACTACGAGTTCACAATTAAATACCGGGCAGGGCGCTCCAATACCAACGCGGACGCCCTGTCCAGGATGCCCAACCTGCCGGACGGAGGAGAAGATCCGGAGGGACTGGAAGAAGTTGAACTCCCTGCGTTCCACCGTCATGGGACTATCCAGTATTCCCACCGGGTAAGGAGTAAGCAGGCTGCTACGTTGAACCCCTTACCTCACTACAACTGGGCGGAAACGCAAGACAGCGACCCTGCCGTCCGACTGGTGAAGGAGATGCTGACTCGCCCGGAGGCTAGCCTGGAATCAGACGCTCCAGAGGAAGCCAAACAACTATGGGCAGAGAAGAGTCGACTGTTCCTTTACAAGGGGAAGTTGTGCCGCAGAATGGTTAACTCCAGGACGCATGAACTACTCTGGCAAGTAGTGGTGCCACGAAGAGACGCAGCCATGGTGATGGAGGCATACCACGACGGAGCTGGACACTTCGGGTGGAAAAAGCTGGAGTTCCTGCTGCGCGAGCGGTTCCACTGGGTAGGCATGAGGGGAACCATCGAGAAGTGGTGCAGAGACTGTGGCCCGTGCAATCTGAGAAGGAAGGACCGGGCCAGCCAGAAGACTCCCCTGCAGTCCATCGTCACCCGGCAACCGTTGGAACTGGTAGCCTTGGATCATGTAAAACTGACCCCCAGCAGAAGTGGCTACGTCTACGCGTTAACCATCGTGGATCATTACTCCCGGTTTCTGGTTGTCGTCCCCGTCAAGGACTTAACGGCTCGAACAGCAGCTAGAGCCTTCCAGCAGCACTTTTGCCGTCCACACGGGTACCCGGACCAAGTGCTGACGGACCAGGGACCTGCCTTTGAAGCGGAGGTCTTCCAGGAATTCTGCAATCTGTATGGCTGCCGGAAGATAAGGACGACACCCTACCATCCGCAAACTAATGGACTTTGTGAGAAAATGAACCAGGTGGTAATGGATCTTCTAAAAACGTTGCCCCTGGAAGAACGCAGTCTGTGGCCTGAGAAGTTGCCCGATCTGGTGGACCTATACAACCACATCCCGGTAGGTTCCACCAACTGTACCCCGGCTTACCTAATGAGGGCAAGACCTGGTAAGTTACCTGTTGACCTGGAAATGGGAGTCCTGACGCCCGAGGACACTTCACCAGAAACAGACTGGGACACAGAGAGGCAGCAGCAGTACCGGAAAGTACAGGAGAGCGTGGAGCGAAGTCTCTGTCAGGCTAGGGAAAGACAAGAGAAGACTTACAACCAGTATGCTCCCGCTGTTCCCCTGGTACCCGGAGAGCAGGTCTTGAAGAGGAAGAGACGGCTCCACAAGTTGGACGACCAGTGGGAGAAGGACCCGTACACCGTACTGCCCTCAAGCCACGAGAACCCGAAGGTCTGTACCATCAGTAAAGACGGAGGGGAAACCACAGCCATTGTATCCCGGGACCACCTGAAGAAGTGCCCCGAACAACTGAGGAACCCTGAGGAGGAACAGGAAGACCATCGACCCGTGGAAGAAAGGGAAGATATGGTTAGTACCGTGCTCGGGGACTTCCCTCGGTCTTGGACTCAAGTCAATGGTGCAGTTGTGGTACCCGTACTCACCTTCCTCCAACCATCATCCCAAGAACCTACGGAGCAACGGGTAGAGCTGGAAGAGCAGCCGGTCCAGGAGGCAGAAGACTCCACCCAAGCGGAACAGGAGAATCCACCCTCTGCTTATAGTGAGCCTGCCGTACCCCTAGTGAGACAAAGAGCCGGTAGACAGCTGCCCAGTTTACCCTTGACAGCTCCTACACCCTGTAGTTCAGGGCCAGACAGTCAGCTCCGTAGGTCCACTAGGGCCACTAGAGGCCAGTTACCCGCACGTTGGAGGATCTAAATGTTTAAGTTGTTTTACAATGTTTACCTGTTTATTGTTGCTTGTGTGTAATTTTGTGTTTCTAGTTGTTTTTAGGAGTCTTCGGTGGATTTACCGGGAATCCTTTGTATATAGTTGGAGCGTAACCCAGGATGGACTAGAGACTGTTAAGGACTCGGGGTAGGACAGACCCCTACCTGGTTACGTCTCCCTGTGTTGGTGAAATGGACACCTTTGCTTTTCTTCAAAGACTGCACCCGGTTGCGGACATCCGTGACCATCTTATTGTGTTTCCTTATTGTATTTTATTGTTCTTTGATATACCTTGTTATATTTTTCTAAAAAGTGTTTAGTCCCGGAGTACTAAATTTCACTAGGGGGGAGTGTGACACCCCAGGGGTCTGGTTGTCACAGTGATACAGATATTACGTCTGAGAGCAGGTGGGAGGTCCTTTGGTCAGGGATCCTGTGCATGCCACACCTCCTGCCCAGCCTTGGGAGGGGAAGAACTTCCCCTGTATAAACCCGGGGCTGAGGCAGGGTGAGTGAGTCCAGGAAGAGGAGAGACAAGAGCAGCATAGGAAGCAGCAGAGTCACAAGGAGTCAGGGGCTGGCAGCTGCAGCGCTCGCCCTGACTAAGAAGATTCTTTACCGGACCCGGAGTCCGAGGCTGTGGGGACTAACTTCTACCCAGCAGCAGAATCCGTCAGGCAGGGGATTTCAGGTCCCCTGGCCCAGAAGCCCGAAGGCCCGGTCACACGCGTGGGACCAGCACCGCCATCGTGGAGCGGAAGCCATTAGAAGGCCCCGAGTCACCGGCCATACGGGTGAGCACCACACGGTACACTCAGGGACGTGGGCTACTTACATCAGCTTCTAGCAAGGTAGCCAGAAGAGTACAGTCAGTTTGGGAGGCCTACAACTACGCCTGGCCAGGGGAGATCCCATCTGCTCAAGGACTGACCAGGCCCCGTTCGCTAGCAAGTACTCCGGGAGGGTCTATCGTTGTTACCAGTAAAGACCCTGAACGCTACCATACCGTCTCTGAGTGGTTCCTGCTACCCCCATCATCCACGTCGGCTGCCCTGAGGCCATACCCCTCCCGTTGGGGGTTATACTATCACGCTGCACCATCCTTCCACCGGCCTCAGCGGTCTGCCCTGCAGCAGCAGCCCCTGGCTGCATTCAACGGGTGGCGTAGTCATCAACCATTTTCTACCGCTAACAGACTGCCGTCCAGTTTGACTCCCTGGGCACGGACCGGGTCACCGCCACGAGACTACAACCCTAAACAGATCCGGCTCCGGGTAAGCTCCCGCGTGCGCAACGCAGCGCGACACAGGCCCAGGGGCGCGTCACTACTGACCGAATACTGATCAAATACTGATAGTGGGGCCGTGGACTTACCCTGTTATCGTCATCTTTCCTGACTGCTTCTTCTCTATTTCTGCATTTTGCTAGTGTCCTTGTTACTACTGCTGGTAGAATGAGGTGGTACCTGTGACCCATTCAGGTTACAAACGATGGCACTTCTATACTTGAAGTTGCAAGAAGGTTTTCAGTGTCTCCCAGCACAGTCTCAATAGCTTGGAGCAGATACCTGGACACGAGGAGAGTTGGAGAGGACCAAAGAAACACATCAACCTGGCAGCAGGACCGGTTTCTGCACCTGAAAAAAAAAATTAAATTAAAAAAAAAATGGAAAAATAAAAATGTTACAAGTCTCAGAAAATGGTGACACAAACCGAATACTTTAAAATGTGGAGCCCAAAACTGGTTCCTATATTCCAGATGTGGCCTTACAAGTGATTTATAAAGGGGTAACAATACATTAGGATCACAGGATTTTCTTTTTCTTTTTATACACCCTAAAATCTTATTTGACAGGTCATTTTTACAATACAAAGAATGTTGTAAAAGCAAAACCCCAGAGATCGATGGAGATATTGTGTTTATACCTTGCAGGTTCATATTACACTGTGGGGAGGGTCGCCATCTTTATTTTTGCTTCAAGCGGCAGGAAAGTCAAAATTGGCCCTGACTTGAGCCCTCCACATCGGTGGTGCCATCCTGCTCAGCATCCTACAAACAAGGTCCAACGTCAGGGAGTTTCCACTCTTCACTGACTGGCACTCTGGATCATCACCTGAGCCCTCCATGTGTAGATCTGTCATTCTTCCTGTCTTTCGGACAGCAAACTGGAAAAAAAGTTCCACTGCTATGATGGGTCTTCCATGTACTGTGAGTGTCTGCACTGACTTTTATTATTATTATTACTAACATTTTTTGATGGGTTTTGCACTCTCTCTCCAGAAATAGGCTAGGGAGGCTGAAAACAGGGTGCCTCCCTGTAAAACCAGGTGAACTGACATGTCTGTATATATTCAACGCTGGCTAGTTAATTTCTTAAAGGACCTTATGTTTGAAATCTTACCTTTTCCCAGTATTGCCATTCTCCCATTGTGAATTTTACTGCTACATTTCTGTGATTGGGTTTATATCTTATGTTCTACAAAAGGCATGTATCACGCACAGTGTAGGAAAGACAAAGTGCAACACGAAGGGATGAGGGGAAGGGAGCCCTGACACTAAGGACTGAGGGGGTGGAGACCTCCTAGGCTGATCTGATATCACACTGTCTCCCCTACCATCCCTATATTGGTTGCATACCAATCGCTGAGCAGGAACCTAAAACCCTGTCTCTCCCTAGAGCTAGGGTCTGGCTAGGGAACAGGGGGGATGAGCACTAGTCAGTCCCCACTAACACTAAAGACAGCAAGAGGAGGGTTATGCACACGCCCGGACTGACTGGCGTGTGCGTGTTTAGTGATCCCACTGGACCATGAACCGGAGAGTGCCTGGAGGGGCGTAACTAAGTATCTACCCGATCCGACCAAGGTCGCACGACGGTTAACGACACCAGTGCACCAGGGAGGAACCGAGCAGAGGGACCAGGTGCTACACCAGGTCAGACCCCGGACACGGCTGTTGACCCACACTGGAGAATACAGGAACAGGCAGGTTAGGCTGGCACACTGACTGGTGGGTATAGGCAGGCACGGCAGGTATGCAGACAGGCGGGCACTGGTAAGCACGACTGGTATGCAGGCAGGGAGTACTGGTGCGCACGGCTGGAGTGTCGACAGGGAGGCACTAACAGGTTGGAGCACAGACTGGATAAGGTCCAGTACAGACTGGGATTCAGGAACAGAACCGCAGATGTGGTAGACAAGCACAGCAGAGCGAGGCCGCCTGGAGCGGTGAACAAGAGCAGAGCGAGACTGCCTGGAGCGGTGAGCAAAGGCAGAGCGGAGCGAGACCGCCTGGAGCGTCGAGCAAAGGCAGAGCGGAGCGAGACCGCCTGGAGCAGTGAGCAAAGGCAGAGCGGAGCGAGACCGCTTGGAGCGGTGAGCAAAGGCAGAGCAGAGCGAGACCACCAGGAGCGGTGAGCAAAGGCAGAGCAGAGCGAGACCGCCTGGAGCAGTGAGCAAAGGCAGAGCAGAGCGAGACCGCCTGGAGCGGTGAGCAATGGCAGAGCAGAGCAAGACCGCCTGGAGCGGTGAGCAAAGGCAGAGGAGAGTGAGACCGCCTGGAGCGGTGAGCAAAGGCAGAGCAGAGCGAGACCGCCAGGAGCGGTGAGCAAAGGCAGAGCAGAGCGAGACCGCCTGGAGCGGTGAGCAAAGGCAGAGCAGAGCGAGACCGCCTGGAGTGGTGAGCCAAGGAAGAGCGGGCAAGAACCGCCGGAGCGGTGAGCAAGGCAGAGCAGGCAAGAACCGCCGGAGCGGTGAGCA
Source organism: Phyllobates terribilis (assembly GCF_046119375.1). NCBI lineage: Eukaryota > Metazoa > Chordata > Amphibia > Anura > Dendrobatidae > Phyllobates > Phyllobates terribilis. Next base: position 207,419,116 of record NW_027362769.1, on the reverse strand, counting down.
AGGCAGAGCAGGCAAGAACCGCCGGAGCGGTGAGCAAGGCAGAGCAGACAAGAACCGCCGGAGCGGTGAGCAAGGCAGAGCAGAGGGGACAGGGCTCTGTTCACACGGAACAGACAAGAAGGGAATGGCAGAACCAGATACACACAAGATACTTGCAATGAAGTAGCGAGTACACAATAAACTCACAAACGGAAGTACAGTGACAACGAGTAAGAGTTAGGTGCAGGTTCAGACTTTGCAGAAAAAGGGAAGGTACGGACATAGAGAAAAACAGGAAACAGGCTAGGAGAGTGTTCAGACAGGAACTGAGTGTTCAGACAGAAACTGATACTGCAGCGAGATACAGGAGCGAGTCTGGGTATGCGGCCCCCAGAAAAGGCGGAACGAACAGGCTAGGAGCGTGCTCAGACTGGCCTGGAAATACAGCCTCCAGGAAGGCGGACAGACAGGCAAGAAAACACAGACAAAAGGTCTAGGTATGCGGCCCCTAGAAGGCGGGACAAACAGGCGAGGATACAGTTCAGACAGGAACTGCTACTGAAAGCGATACAGGAGCCAGTCTGGGAATACAGTCCCCAGAGTGGTGGAAACAGACAAGAATAGAACAGGACCTGGCACATTCAGAGTCAAAAAGAACACTGAATGAAAGCGTTGCTCAGGCATCAGCTTCCAGGTGAAGCTGGTTTAAATATCCAGTGACGGACAGCAATAGGCTGAGGACGCATTTGGGGTGTGCCCGCAGCAGCTACAAGAAGCAGGAAGTAATCGGGCCGCCGCCCTAAGCAGCCAGAACAGAGGCAAACAGGCAGCATGGAGGGAAGCCAGGCTAGCAGACTGGACCGATGATCAAGTTTGCGATCTTGCATACTGGGAGATGGTGCCCTATGCAAGAACGCCGCCAGGTATGCTACAGTACCCACCCCTTTACGCCCCCTCTTCTTCAAGCCTGCAAGGGTGTTCCACAGAGAATTTGAAGGCCAATCCTTCTCTTCAAGAGGGCTACCTCTTCTGTCCACCAGAGGAAACGAACTTGGTCTCATTATCTTGGTAATTAGGATGCTTCCTCCCATCAAGCCATCCTCAGTAACAGATGAAATGGGTGAAGTACCGGGAACAGCACACAGAAAAGTCTCTCTCCATTTATTTTCAGATAGCACTCCGGTGGATTCAGGAGACAACTGGAGGTCCTCCGGCTGGTTGGAGGGGTGCAGAGACTCAGGGGTAACCATTGCTTCGGACAGCACTTGGTCCAGCTCACTGGATGAAGTGGGCGAAGCACCAGGTACAGGGTTTAAGAAAGTCTTTGTCCATTTGCCATCAGGTGGTACCCCGGAGGATTCAGGAGACAACAGGGGGTCCTCCGCCAGGTTGGAGGGGTGCAGGGACTCGGGGGTAACCACTGCTTTGAAGCACCCTTTGTCAAGCTCACTGGACGGAGCGGGCGAAGTATCGGGTACCGGGTTTAGGAAAGTCTCTCTACATTTGCCATCAGGTGATATCCCGGAGGATTCAGGAGGCAACTGGAGGTCCTCCGCCTGGTCAGAGGGGTGCAGAGACTTGGAAGTATCCTCCGCCTCGATGGACGTATCGCCAGATTCATTAAAGATGGAGAGTTCCTGCTTAGGGACCATTTTCAGTCTGGTTTCTGGGTGGGCAGCAGTCTCTTCAGGCAGGAGAACTGGTGAGCTACCCACACACATCACCCATCGGGGCTGCTCCGGGACAAGGGAAAGGGCAGCTTCAGCAGAGTCCCCAGGATTAGGGTCTTCGAAGACCATTAGAAAGGCCACCAGGAAGGCCTGCAGGTCAGAGATGATAGGATCCCTTGCTTCCCAAAGGGGGGTGATACATTTCATGGCATCACCCGCTAGGTAGGACATCATAAATCCCACTTTAACCCGATCGGTGGGAAAATAGTGAGCATAGAACTGGAACTGCAGCATGCATTGCTCCACAAACGCATGGCTTTGTTTAGGATCCCATAGTACCGTGGCGGAACCGCAGGATAGAGTGCCGATAGCTCCATTTGGACTGGTGCGTAATTCGCCTGGGCCATAGCTAGAGAAAAAAAATAAATAAATAATTTATTTTTAATGCACGTGTTTGCTGGAAACAGATTAAAAATGTCTCAGAGAGCGAAGGGCCGTGGGGCTCATCGGGAACCATGGCCTGAGCAAACTGTTATGCACACGCCCGGACTGACTGGTGTGTGCGTGTTTAGTGATCCCACTGGACCATGAACCGGAGAGTGCCTGGAGGGGCGTAACTAAGTATTTACCCGATCCGACCAAGGTCGCACGACGGCTAATGACGCCAGTGCACCAGGGAGGAACCGAGCAGAGGAACCAGGTGCTACACCAGGTCAGACCCCGGACACGGCTGCTGACCCACACCGGAGAATACCGGAACAGGCAGGTTAGGCTGGCACACTGACTGGTGGGTATAGGCAGGCACGGCAGGTATGCAGACAGGTGGGCACTGGTAAGCACGACTGGTATGCAGGCAGGGAGTGCTGGTACGCACGGCTGGAGTGCCGACAGGGAGGCACTAACAGGTTGGAGCACAGACTGGATAAGGTCCAGTACAGACTGGGATTCAGGAACAGAACCGTAGATGCGGTAGACAAGCAGAGCAGAGCAAGACCGCCTGGAGCGGTGAGCAAAGGCAGAGCGGAGCGAGACCGCATGGAGCGGTGAGCAAAGGCAGAGCGGAGCGAGACCGCCTGGAGCGGTGAGCAAAGGCAGAGCGGAGCAAGACCGCCTGGAGCAGTGAGCAAAGGCATAGCGAGACCGCCTGGAGCGGTGAGCAAAGGCAGAGCGAGACTGCCTGGAGTGGTGAGCAAAGGCAGAGTGAGACCGCCTGGAGCGGTGAGCAAAGGCAGAGCAGAGAGAGACTGCCTGGAGTGGTGAGCAAAGGCAGAGCAGAGCGAGACCGCCTGGAGCGGTGAGCAAAGGCAGAGTGGGCAAGAACTGCCGGAGCGGTGAGCAAGGCAGAGCAGGCAAGAACCGCTGGAGCGGTGAGCAAGGCAGAGCAGGCATGAACCACCGGAGCGGTGAGCAAGGCAGAGCAGGCAAGAACCGCCGGAGCGGTGAGCAAGGCAGAGCAGGCAAGAACCACCGGAGCGGTGAGCAAGGCAGAGCAGGCAAGAACCGCCGGAGCGGTGAGCAAGGCAGAGCAGGCAAGAACCGCCGGAGCGGTGAGCAAGGCAGACCAGGCAAGAACCGCCGGAGCGGTGAGCAAGGCAGAGCAGGCAAGAACCGCCGGAGCGGTGAGCAGGGCAGAGCAGGCAAGAACCGCCGGAGTGGTGAGCAAGGTAGAGCAGGCAAGAACCGCCGGAGCGGTGAGCAAGGCAGAGCAGGCCAGAACCGCCAGAGCGGTGAGCAAGGCAGAGCAGAGGGGACAGGGCTCTGTTCACACGGAACAGACAGGAAGGGAAAGGCAGAACCAGATACGCACAAGATACTAGCAATGAAGTAGCGAGTGGACAATAAACTCACAAACGGAAGTACAGCGACAACGAGTAGAAGTTAGGTGCAGGTTTAGACTTTGCAGAAAAAGGGAAGGTATGGACATAGAGAAAAACAGGAAACAGGCTAGGAGAGTGTTCAGACAGGAACTGAGTGTTCAGACAGAAACTGACACTGCAGCGAGATACAGGAGCGAGTCTGGGTATGCTGCCCCCAGAAAAGGCGGAATGAACAGGCTAGGAGCGTGTTCAGACTGGCCTGGAAATACAGCCTCCCGGAAGGCGGACAGATAGGCAAGAAAACACAGACAACAGGTCTAGGTATGCAGCCCCTAGAAGGCGGGACAAACAGGCTAGGATACAGTTCAGACAGGAACTGCTACTGAAAGTGATACAGGAGCCAGTCTGGGAATACAGTCCCCAGAGTGGTGGAAACAGACAAGAATAGAACAGGACCTGGCACATTCAGAGTCAAAAAGAACACTGAATGAAAGCGTTGCTCAGGCATCAGCTTCCAGGTGAAGCTGGTTTAAATATCCAGTGACGGACAGCAATAGGCTGAGGGCGCATTAGGGGTGTGCCCGCAGCAGCTACAAGAAGCAGGAATTAATCGGGCCGCCACCCTAAGCAGCCAGAACAGAGGCAAACAGGCAGCATGGAGGGAAGCCAGGCTGGCAGACTGGACCGATGATCAAGTTTGCAATCTTGCATAGTGGGAGATGGTGCCCTATGCAAGAACGCCGACAGGTATGCTACAGGGAGACACACACTGGGGATGTAGGTTAGCTTGAGTCGACTTCAGAGAGAGCGCACCCACGTCCTCTTAGCACCAGAGAGGTGCCTTCCAAGCCTTCAGAAAGGGTCATGTGAATATCACCGGTGCCTCCCTATTGCAAAGTGAATGTATTTATACACCCAGGCCAGGGTGTTAATTAGCAAGAGGAAGGTAGCCGCTGAGTCTTAGAGTGAGACAGATCTAAGAAGGTGTCTGTAGTGCCAAATGAAGAGATCTCCTGCAACTGACGCACCCCCTGGGGCCGTGGGGTACTTGGTAGCCGGGCCGGTGCTGGGGATGTCACGGTAGCAGTGACCCGTTCCGTGGCCCCGGGCGGTCAAATAATTAAAGAAAAGGGGAAGAAAGTTTTTGGAGATAATGTATTTGTGACGCCACCTCTGGTATGCGGCTATATGGGGCCTCCGCTGCGGTGCAGATCTACTGGAGCTGATGGTGACGCAGTTGAGTTAGTTCAGCTCTCTCTGCAGAGCTAAGCTCCAGGGCAGTATATGATCAATTATGGAGGTAGATGTTGTTGGTGCGGTGTAATGCAGGGCTGGTGATGCAGTAATTAGTCAAGGACACAGTGGGGTGCAGGCTTCAGGCTTTACTTACAGTTGTTAAGCTGCTCCAAGTTACAATGGCCAGGTTATAACTAGAGATGAGCGGTGTTCGACTCGAACTGTTCGCCAATCTCAAATTCGAGCTGTTTTGGGCTGTGTTCGAGCTGTTCGGCGAGCACGAACAATTTGAAAAAAATTTGGCTGTTCGAGGCTATGTTCGATAACTGTTCGTGCACCAAAATCATAACTGAATTTTTTCTCAGTAATGCTGAAAATTAATGTTAATACGCAGTTTGAGTGTACAGCGGGGCGGGGGGAGGGCAGGGGATGGATCTCTGCATAAATAATGAAAATCTCCATTTTTTTTTCTCTTTCCCGCATTTACAGTGGGGAGGTGTAGTCTGCCAGTCTATCAGCAGCGCACACACGGAGCGAAGTGCTTTTTTTCACACAAGCAAGGCCATGTGTTATTGGCAGTGTATGTCACATGTCCTTGCCCTATAAGACCCAGCCATTTTCCCAGTCGCCACCATTTTCTCACTGCTGCAGCTGCGTGTTAGAGGGCACCGCTGTTGCTGTGTGCGCTATACTTTCAGTGTTAATTTCAAGCCAATTTTCGCACAAATCTACAGATTGCTTGGGAGTAGGGAAGAGTTGTGATTGCAGTCCTTTTGAGGACTAGGTTACATCATTTCCTACGACTTTTATCAGGCAGGTCTGTGCTCTTAAGTAGATAGGTTGGGAGTAAAGATTAATTGTAATTGCAGTCCTTTTGAGGGCTAGGTTACATCAGTTCCTATCACTTTTATCAGGCAGGTCAGTGCTCTTAAATAGATAGGTTGGGAGTAAAGACTAATTGTAATTGCAGTCCTTTTGAGGGTTAGGTTACATCAGTTCCTATCACTTTTTGCCAGGCAGGTCTGTGCCAGTGCTGTTCAAGTTTTTTTACAGCATTTGGCTAAATCTAGCAGAGCAAATCCTTTTTGGCCTCTTGCAGTGTGTGTTAGTCAGTGGAGTAGCCTATCTGTGTAACAAGCTACACCACCTGTGTATAAAATACTAATTTTTTTACTGCACCTAGTGAAGTAAAACCTTTTGGGTATAGCATCATTCTATTAGTCCATCTATACTAACCTCCACCAGGTTGCAAATTCAAAATAATTTTTATCTGCATCTAGCTCTGAAAAAATATTTTGGCTTCGGCTTGTAGCAGTGTGTGGGACTTGTTCTATTAGTCCATCTATACTAACCTCCACCAGGTTGCAAATTCAAAATATTTTTTATCTGCATCTAGCTCTGAAAAAATATTGGGCTTCGGCTTGTAGCAGTGTGTGGGACTTGTTCTATTAGTCCATCTATACTAACCTCCACCAGGTTGCAAATTCAAAATAATTTTTATCTGCATCTAGCTCTGAAAAAATATTGGGCTTCGGCTTGTAGCAGTGTGTGGGACTTGTTCTATTAGTCCATCTATACTAACCTCCACCAGGTAGCAAAATCAAAATAATTTTTATCTGCATCTAGCTCTGAAAAAATATTTGGGCTTGGGCTTGTAGCAGTGTTTGGGACTTGTTCTATTAGTCCATCTATACTAATCTCCACCAGGTTGCAAATTCAAAATAATTTTTATCTGCATCTAGCTCTGAAAAAATATTTGGGCTTCGGCTTGTAGCAGTGTGTGGGACTTGTTCTATTAGTCCATCTATACTAACCTCCACCAGGTTTCAAATTCAAAATAATTTTTATCTGCATCTAGCTCTGAAAAAATATTTGGGCTTGGGCATGTAGCAGTGTGTGGGACTTGTTCTATTAGTCCATCTATACTAACCTCCACCAGGTTGCAAATTCAAAATAATTTTTATCTGCATCTAGCTCTGAAAAAATATTTGGGCTTCGGCTTGTAGCAGTGTGTGGGACTTGTTCTATTAGTCCATCTATACTAACCTCCACCAGGTTGAAAATTCAAAATAATTTTTATCTGCATCTAGCTCTGAAAAAATATTGGGCTTCGGCTTGTAGCAGTGTGTGGGACTTGTTCTATTAGTCCATCTATACTAACCTCCATCAGGTTGAAAATTCAAAATAATTTTTATCTGCATCTAGCTCTGAAAAAATATTGGGCTTCGGCTTGTAGCAGTGTGTGGGACATGTTCTATTAGTCCATCTATACTAACCTCCACCAGGTTGCAAATTCAAAATAATTTTTATCTGCATCTAGCTCTGAAGAAATATTTGGGCTTGGGCTTGTAGCAGTGTGTGGAACTTGTTCTATTAGTCCATCTATACTAACCTCCACCAGGTTGCAAATTCAAAATAATTTTTATCTGCATCTAGCTCTGAAAAAATATTTGGGCTTCTGCTTGTAGCAGTGTGTGGGACTTGTTCTATTAGTCCATCTATACTAACATCCACCAGGTTGCAAATTCAAAATAATTTTTAGCTGCATCTTGCCTGTAAACTAATTTTGGGCATATTAGCAGTGTGTGGTACTCATTCTATTAGGCCATCTATACTAAGCTCCACCAGCTTTCAAATTACTAATAATTTTTAGCTGCATCTTGCCTGGAAAATAATTTTGTTCATAGTAGCAGTGTGTGGTACTCATTGTATTAGGCCATCTGTACCAAGCTCCACCAGCTTTGAAATTAATAATAATTTTTAGCTGCATCTAGTCCGGAAAAGTTTTTTTCTTCCCAATAGTGGTAGCAATAGAAATATGGGGCGCGCTCCTGGCTAACAAAAATATACGCTTCATAACAAAAAACGCCAGCCTAGCGCACTGCATTAATAAGATGGCATCATCGTCTCTCCCGTCTACGACGGCTAGCATTCCTGTGCCTAAAACACAATGCATGGGTCCGCGCTAGCCACGATGCTGAGGGGACTAAAGCTGCTGCTAACGCTTTATCACAATTCAATTCCCAGATTTTCACAGAGCTCCTCCCCAACGCCCAACCATCGGGTAACAGTTGCCCACCCTCCCTATGGGATCTAGTGGTGAATAGTTGATGCCATTAATCAGAGCGTCAGTTTCCCCGTCGACGTGGCAAGCATACGGTAAGGCATGGGAAGAGTGGACACGACTAGTAGCAGGCAGACGGGTTGACCAATGTGAACAAGCCAGATTACAAGTCACCATAGAATTTCTCCACCAGCTAATGATGAGGGGCATATCAGGGGCGTCAGCGCAGCGGTGTCTGACCGGAGTACCATTTCACTTCCAACTACTGAATTGGGGAGATGTGACAAAGAGATTCATCATCAGACAATCCATAAAAGGGTGGAAAAGGGGTCAGCCAAGTCAGGAGTGTAGACGTCCCATCCCATGTCACTAAAACTGATTTCTCACATCATATCCCTAACACCATTAACATGACACTCACAATTTGAAGCAACACTACTGTCTACTGCATTTGCGATCGCCTTCTTCGGGGCGCTATGCATAAGCGAATTAGTCCCTCAATCCAAAATTACCACCAGTGGAGGCTTATTACACCAGGACGTAGTCATAGCCAATAACGCAATACGTCTACGCATACTCCAATCGAAAACGGTTCCAGCGGGCAGGGGCACTTGGGTACTTCTACAACTCACAAACGGTACACTGAGTCGGGTAACAATAGTAAAAACATATATAACCATCAGATCACAAAGTAATTTCTTCCTTTCACACATTGATGGAACGCCAATATCAAGATACCAGTTCCAAGCTATATTTAATAAATGCATAACATCGGCAGGGAAACCACTTCAAAGATTATGGGACACACTCATTCCGCATAGGCGCGGCCACGGAAACAGCAAGAGCAGGACTGTCAGAAACGGAAGTTCAGAGGATAGGGAGATGGCGATCCACGTGTTTGGCGAGATACATAAGACCGGACTTGTTTTCCTAACGTGGTCTGTTTCTTTTACAGGTGATGCTAAGCCAACAGTGTGGGTGATAGGCCACTCGTATATATATTGGGCAGAAAAAAGGGCGAAAGTCCGCCCAGGCGGGAGGAAGTTAGAGTTTCATAACACATATTTCAACTGGAGAGGTATTAGAGGCCTGCTATGGCGACAGGTACTAATGGAGGTAATCAAGGTAGGGAGAGAGGCAAGAGGTCCGGTCATCTTAGTTATACAGGCCCGGGGAAACGACCTAGGTCATCACAAGAGCGCATAACTAATGGCAATAATGAAACTAGACACTGAGCGCTTCAGAGAATTTTTCACAAAACTAACTATAGTATGGTCAGAGATTGTGCCGATAGCGGTATGGCAAGGTGCGCGAGACATCACGGCCATCGAACGGACAAGGCAGGTAATAAATATTCGGATGGCAAAATTTAGAAGAGACAGAGGCGGTGTAGTGATACAACACAGACAACTGGAAGGAGATAAAGCAGGCCTCATACGGCCCAACGGTGTTCACTTAATGGATATTGGACTTTACAAATTCCTGTCAGGACTAGAGATGAGCGTTGTTCTACTCGAACTGTTCGCCAATCTCAAATTCGAGCTGTTTTGGGCGGTGTTCGAGCCGTTCGGCGAACACGAACGATTTGAGAAAAATTCGGCTGTTCGAGGTTATGTTCGATAACTGTTCGTGCACCAAAATCATAACTGGATTTTTTCTCAGTAATGATGAAAATTAATGTTAATACGCAGTTTGAGTGTACAGCGGGGTGGGGGGAGGGGCAGGGGATGGATCTCTGCAGGAATAATGAAGATCTCCATTTTTTTTTCTCTTTCCCGCATTTGCAGTGGGGAGGTGCAGTCTGTCAGCCTATCAGCAGCGCACACACGGAGCGAACTGCTGTTTTTCACACAAGCAAGGGCATGTGTCATTGGCAGTGTATGTCACATGTCCTTGCCCTATAAGACCAAGCCATTTTCCCCGTCGCCACCATTTTCTCACTGCTGCAGCTGCGTGTTAGACGGCACCGCTGTTGCTGTGTGCGCTATACCTTGTTAATTTCAAGCCAATTTTCGCACAAATCTACAGATAGCTTGGGAGTAGGGAATAGTTGTGATTGCAGTCCTTTTAAGGACTAGGTTACAGCATTTCCTAAGACTTTTATCAGGCAGGTCTGTGCTCTTAAATAGATAGATTGTGGGAGTAAAGACTAATTGTAATTGCAGTCCTTTTCAGGACTAGGTTACATCAGTTCCTATCAGTTTTTGCCAGGCAGGTCTGTGCCAGTGCTGTGCAAGTTTTTTTCACAGCATTTGGCTGAATCTAGCAAAGCTAATCCTTTTTGGCCTATTGCAGAGTGTGTTAGTCAGTGGAGTAGCCTATCTGTGTTGCAAGATATACCACCTGTGTATAGAATACCAATTTTTTTACTGCACCTAGTGAAGTAAAATCTTTTGGGCATAGCATCATTCTATTAGTCCATCTATACTGACGTCCATCAGGTTGCAAATTGAATATAATTTTTTTCTGCATCTAGCTCTGAAAAAATATTTGGGCTTCTAGCAGTGTGTGGGACTTGTTCTATTAGTCCATCTATACTGACCTCCATCAGGTTGCAAATTGAATATAATTTTTTTCTGCATCTAGCTCTGAAAAAATATTTGGCCTTCTAGCAGTGTGTGGGACTTTCTCTATTAGTCCATCTATACTGACCTCCATCAGATTGCAAATTAAAAATAATTTTTATCTGCATCTAGATCTGAAAAAATATTTGGCCTTCTAGCAGTGTGTGGGACTTTCTCTATTAGTCCATCTATACTGACCTCCATCAGGTTGCAAATTAAAAATAATTTTTATCTGCATCTACCTCTGAAAAAATATTTGGGCTTCTAGCTGTGTGTGGGACTTGTTCTATTAGTCCATCTATACTGACCTCCATCAGGTTGCAAACTGAATATAATTTTTTTCTGCATCTAGCTCTGAAAAAATATTTGGCCTTCTAGCAGTGTGTGGGACTTTCTCTATTAGTCCATCTATACTGACCTCCATCAGGTTGCAAACTGAATATATTTTTTTTCTGCATCTACCTCTGAAAAAATATTGGGCTTCTAGCTGTGTGTGGGACTTGTTCTATTAATCCATCTATACAGACCTCCATCAGGTTGCAAACTGAATATAATTTTTTTCTGCATCTAGCTCTGAAAAAATAGTTGGCCTTCTAGCAGTGTGTGGGACTTTCTCTATTAGTCCATTTATACTGACCTCCATCAGGATGCAAATTAAAAATAATTTTTATCTGCATCTACCTCTGAAAAAATATTTGGGATTCTAACTGTGTGTGGGACTTGTTCTATTAATCCATCTATACTGACCTCCATCAGGTTGCAAATTAAAAATAATTTTTATCTGCATCTAGCTCTGAAAAAATATTTGGCCTTCTAGCAGTGTGTGGGACTTTCTCTATTAGTCCATTTATACTGACCTCCATCAGGTTGCAAATTAAAAATAATTTTTATCTGCATCTACCTCTGAAAAAATATTTGGGCTTCTAGCTGTGTGTGGGACTTGTTCTATTAGTCCATCTATACTGACCTCCATCAGGTTGCAAAATGAATATAATTTTTTTCTGCATCTAGCTCTGAAAAAATATTTGGCCTTCTAGTAGTGTGTGGGACTTTCTCTATTATTCCATCTATACTGACCTCCATCAGGTTGCAAATTAAAAATAATTTTTATCTGCATCTAGCTCTGAAAAAATATTTGGCCTTCTAGCAGTGTGTGGGACTTTCTCTATTAGTCCATCTGTACTGACCTCCATCAGGTTGCAAATAAAAAATTATTTTTATCTGCATCTACCTCTGAAAAAATATTTGGGCTTCTAGCTGTGTGTGGGACTTGTTCTATTAGTCCGTCTATATTGACCTCCATCAGGTTGCAAACTGAATATAATTTTTTTCTGCATCTAGCTCTGAAAAAATATTTGGCCTTCTAGCAGTGTGTGGGACTTTCTCTATTAGTCCATCTATACTGACCTCCATCAGGTTGCAAATTAAAAATAATTTTTATCTGCATCTAGCTCTGAAAAAATATTTGGCCTTCTAGCAGTGTGTGGGACTTTCTCTATTAGTCCATCTATACTGACCTCCATCAGGTTGCAAACTGAATATAATTTTTTCTGCATCTAGCTCTGAAAAAATATTTGGCCTTCTAGCAGTGTGTGGGACTTTCTGTATTAGTCCATCTATACTGACCTCCATCAGGTTGCAAATTAAAAATATTTTTTTTTCTGCATCTACCTCTGAAAAAATATTGGGCTTCTAGCTGTGTGTGGGACTTGTTCTATTAATCCATCTATACAGACCTCCATCAGGTTGCAAACTGAATATAATTTTTTTCTGCATCTACCTCTGAAAAAATATTTGGGCTTCTAGCTGTGTGTGGGACTTGTTCTATTAGTCCATCTATACTGACCTCCATCAGGTTGCAAACTGAATATAATTTTTTTCTGCATCTAGCTCTGAAAAAATATTTGGCCTTCTAGCAGTGTGTGGGACTTGTTCTATTAGTCGACCTATACTGACCTCCATCAGGTTGCAAATTCAAAATAATTTTTTGTCTGCATCTAGCTCAGAAAAAATATTTGGCCTTCTAGCAGTGTGTCGGACTTTCTCTATTAGTTCATCTATACTGACCTCCATCAGGTTGCAAATTAAAAATAATTTTTTTTCTGCATCTACCTCTGAAAAAATATTGGGCTTCTAGCTGTGTGTGGGACTTGTTCTATTAATCCATCTATACAGACCTCCATCAGGTTGCAAACTGAATATAATTTTTTTCTGCATTTACCTCTGAAAAAATATTTGGGCTTCTAGCTGTGTGTGGGACTTGTTCTATTAGTCCATCTATACTGACCTCCATCAGGTTGCAAACTGAATATAATTTTTTTCTGCATCTAGCTCTGAAAAAATATTTGGCCTTCTAGCAGTGTGTGGGACTTTCTCTATTAGTCCATCTATACTGACCTCCATCAGGTTGCAAATTAAAAATAATTTTTATCTGCATCTAGCTCTGAAAAAATATTTGGCCTTCTAGCAGTGTGTGGGACTTTCTCTATTAGTCCATCTATACTGACCTCCATCAGGTTGCAAATTAAAAATAATTTTTATCTGCATCTAGCTCTGAAAAAATATTTGGCCTTCTAGCAGTGTGTGGGACTTTCTCTATTAGTCCATCTATACTGACCTCCATCAGGTTGCAAATTAAAAATAATTTTTTTCTGCATCTACCTCTGAAAAAATATTTGGGCTTCTAGCTGTGTGTGGGACTTGTTCTATTAGTCCATCTATACTGACCTCCATCAGGTAGCAAACTGCATATAATTTTTTTCTGCATCTAGCTCTGAAAAAATATTTGTCCTTCTAGCAGTGTGTTGGACTTTCTCTATTAGTCCATCTATACTGACCTCCATCAGGTTGCAAATTAAAAATATTTTTTTTTCTGCATCTACCTCTGAAAAAATATTGGGCTTCTAGCTGTGTGTGGGACTTGTTCTATTAATCCATATATACAGACCTCCATCAGGTTGCAAACTGAATATAATTTTTTTCTGCATCTACCTCTGAAAAAATATTTGGGCTTCTAGCTGTGTGTGGGACTTGTTCTATTAGTCCATCTATACTGACCTCCATCAGGTTGCAAACTGAATATAATTTTTTTCTGCATCTAGCTCTGAAAATTTATCTGGCCTTCTAGCAGTGTGTGGGACTTTCTCTATTAGTCCATCTATACTGACCTCCATCAGGTTGCAAACTGAATATATTTTTTTTCTGCATCTACCTCTGAAAAAATATTTGGGCTTCTAGCTGTGTGTGGGACTTGTTCTATTAATCCATCTATACAGACCTCGATCAGGTTGCAAACTGAATATAATTTTTTTCTGCATCTAGCTCTGAAAAAATATTTGGCCTTCTAGCAGTGTGTGGGACTTGTTATATTAGTCCACCTATACTGACCTCCATCAGGTTGCAAATTCAAAATAATTTTTTGTCTGCATCTAGCTCTGAAAAAATATTTGGCATTCTAGCAGTGTGTGGGACTTTCTGTATTAGTCCATCTATACTGACCTCCATCAGGTTGCAAATTAAAATTTTTTTTTTTTCTGCATCTACGTCTGAAAAAATATTGGGCTTCTAGCTGTGTGTGGGACTTGTTCTATTAATCCATTTATACAGACCTCCATCAGGTTGCAAACTGAATATAATTTTTTTCTGCACCTACCTCTGAAAAAATATTTGGGCTTCTAGCTGTGTGTGGGACTTGTTCTATTAGTCCATCTTTACTGACCTCCATCAGGTTGCAAACTGAATATAATATTTTTCTGCATCTAGCTCTGAAAAAATATTTGGCCTTCTAGCAGTGTGTGGGACTTTCTCTATTAGTCCATCTATACTGCCCTCCATCAGGTTGCAAATTAAAAATAATTTTTATCTGCATCTAGCTCTGAAAAAATATTTGGCCTTCTAGCAGTGTGTGGGACTTTCTCTATTAGTCCATCTATACTGACCTCCATCAGGTTGCAAATTAAAAATAATTTTTATCTGCATCTAGCTCTGAAAAAATATTTGGCCTTCTAGCAGTGTGTGGGACTTTCTCTATTAGTCCATCTATACTGACCTCCATCAGGTTGCAAATTAAAAATATATTTTTTATCTGCATCTACCTCTAAAAAAATATTTGGGCTTCTAGCTGTGTGTGGGACTTGTTCTATTAGTCCATCTATACTGACCTCCATCAGGTTGCAAACTGAATATAATTTTTTTCTGCATCTAGCTCTGAAAAAATATTTGTCCTTCTAGCAGTGTGTGGGACTTTCTCTATTAGTCCATCTATACTGAACTCCATCAGGTTGCAAATTAAAAATATTTTTTTTCTGCATCTACCTCTGAAAAAATATTGGGCTTCTAGCTGTGTGTGGGACTTGTTCTATTAATCCATCTATACAGACCTCCATCAGGTTGCAAACTGAATATAATTTTTTTCTGCATCTACCTCTGAAAAAATATTTGGGCTTCTAGCTGTGTGTGGGACTTGTTCTATTAGTCGATCTATACTGACCTCCATCAGGTTGCAAACTGAATAGAATTTTTTTCTGCATCTAGCTCTGAAAAAATATTTGGCCTTCTAGCAGTGTGTGGGACTTGTTCTAGTAGTCCACCTATACTGACCTCCATCAGGTTGCAAATTCAAAATAATTTTTTGTCTGCATCTAGCTCTGAAAAAATATTTGGCCTTCTAGCAGTGTGTGGGACTTTCTCTATTAGTCCATCTATACTGACCTCCATCAGGTTGCAAACTGAATATATTTTTTTTCTGCATCTACCTCTGAAAAAATATTTGGGCTTCTAGCTGTGTGTGGGACTTGTTCTATTAGTCCATCTATACAGACCTCCATCAGGTTGCAAACTGAATATAATTTTTTTCTGCATCTACCTCTGAAAAAATATTTGGGCTTCTAGCTGTGTGTGGGACTTGTTCTATTAGTCGATCTATACTGACCTCCATCAGGTTGCAAACTGAATATAATTTTTTTCTGCATCTAGCTCTGAAAAAATATTTGGCCTTCTAGCAGTGTGTGGGACTTGTTCTAGTAGTCCACCTATACTGACCTCCATCAGGTTGCAAATTCAAAATAATTTTTTGTCTGCATCTAGCTCTGAAAAAATATTTGGCCTTCTAGCAGTGTGTGGGACTTTCTCTATTAGTCCATCTATACTGACCTCCATCAGGTTGCAAACTGAATATATTTTTTTTCTGCATCTACCTCTGAAAAAATATTTGGGCTTCTAGCTGTGTGTGGGACTTGTTCTATTAGTCCATCTATACTGACCTCCATCAGGTTGCAAATCGAATATCATTTTTTTCTCCATCTAACCCAGCCAATAGTTTTGGCCTAATACCACAGTTTGGCCACTCAGCTCTGCTCGGTTCCCATCCATTGTTTTTTTGTGCAAACAACTCCAGAGTTGTGAATTAGTTAACCACCAAAATGAGTGGAAAAAGGCCTGCTGCTGGTGGAAGCGGGAATAGGCGTGTTGGGAAGGGGAAAAAAGGTTGTGTCCGTGGGGTAGGTGTTAAAGCAACAGTAACATCTGCAGAAGAAAGACCATCTTCCAGCCAAACTAAAATGTCTACTTCTTTTAGCGGACAATGTGATAAGATCCCTTTCTTACGTCCACGCCAATCGCTACAAATTCCAGATGAGGCACAAAAACAGCAGGTGCTTCAACGGATATCAAGTGCTCCTTTAAGTGGGCTCTCCTCCACATCAACTTCAACATCACAAATACTCCAGTCCTCAAAGGTGTCACTCCAATCGCACTTGCTTCCTCACAGCTCCCAAATCTCCAGCTGCCCGTCTGAGTATGAGGTAGAACAGATGGTTGAGTCTGCAGAGCTGTTTACACATACTATAGCCTGGGAATCAGAGGTCGACTCCAGCGCTTCTGTGAATCCAGACGAGGAAATGATCTGCACTGATGCCCAGAATCTTTATGAGTCTGATCCAGGACCAGACGCAGAAGGTTCTGACCATAATGTAGACCCTCATTCCCAAACTGTAACTCCTGTTGGTGGAGACAATGAGGAAGACGATGATGATTAAAATACCTGATTGGAGCGACAACTTTAGTTTTTTGTCAGGGCAGGAACAGGTTGGCTCTGAGGACGACGGGTGTGATAACGCACAGGGTGATGATGATGAGGTTGGAGATCCCACTTACTGTCAACCCACAGTCAGCCAAGAGATGAGGTCAGCAGAGGAGGTGGAGGAAGATGCTAGTGACGACGAGGTCAGGTTGCGCCTTCCTGGACAGAGACGTAGTACTGGAAGCACGTCAACAACTGCATCCTCAAACACAACTCTGCCTCTCACCACAAGTCGTGGTGGCTCTTCAGGTCGCATGGGTGCTAAGCCTTGCATAGCCTGGGCATTTTTTCAGATCGATAAAGATGACCCAACTCGTGTTATCTGTAACATTTGTCAGCAAAAGCTAAGTAGAGGCCAAAAAATACATAGTTTGAGTACTTCATGCATGAACCGGCACATGGACATGAAGCATAAGCTGCAGTGGGAAGCTCAGTGTGCTACAATGCGGCCTAGCCGGCCGGGCCAACCACCGTCTGCCGTATCTTGTGCATCCGCGGCCTCTTCATCCTCTGTGACTGGGGCGACAGCAGTCACACCTGTTTTGGGGCGCAGACCTGCCACCTCTTTACCTGCAACAGCCAGCGTGATTGGCAGGTCATCATTTTCTTTGGAGGTGGTAACACCAGCTGGTGTTGAGCGCTGTCCGACATCGATAGCACCACCTTTGGATCAAGGCAACCTAACATGTCCGCCTGCATCTTCCTCACAGACCGGCAGTTTGCCGGGGACACCCTTATCAACCCCATCTAAGCACAATAGCCAGCCCTCGGTCCCTCAGATATGGACAAGTAGAAGACCATTTCCTCCTAGCCATGAGAAAGCTAAGAGGTTGAATTTCACCATCTGCAAGCTCTTGGCTACAGAAATGCTGCCTTTCCGCCTGGTGGACACAGAGGATTTTCGAGACCTTATGTCCGTCGCAGTGCCCCAGTACCAGATGCCCAGTCGGCACTACTTCTCAAAGAAAGGTGTGCCTGCACTCCACCAGCATGTCGCACACAACATCACCGCTTCTTTGAGAAACTCTGTGTGTGACAGGGTGCATTTCACCACAGACACTTGGACGAGTAGGCATGGACAGGGGCATTACATGTCGCTGACTGGGCACTGGGTAACTATGGTGACAGCAGAACAAGGGGCTGCTGTCCAAGTCTTGCCGTCCCCACGAGTTGTGCGTCAATCCTCTTTATGTCAAAGTTCCTCCACTGCTTCTGCCTTCTCAACCTCCTCTCGGTCTTCCACCTGCATCCAAAGCCTGTCTGGTCATGCCACAAGCTTCTAACTGCGCAGAAGGGATCCTGCACACCTCCTTACTATGCTGGCAGTAGGGCTCAACGTCATCAGGCGGTTTTTACTTTGAAATGTCTGGGAAATGTGAGTCACACAGCTGAGGAGTTGTGGTCAGCTCTGGAGAACCAATTTCATGAATGGTTGTCTCCACTGGACCTGAAACCAGGGAAGGCCGTGTGCGACAATGCTGTAAACCTGGGTGCGGCCCTTCGCCGGGGCAATGTCACACACGTGCCTTGTATGGCTCACGTGTTGAACCTGGTTGTCCAGCAATTTTTAGCCCACTATCCCAGACTAGATGGCCTTCTGCAGAGGGCACGGTCACTGTGTGCTCACTTCCGCCGTTCGCATCCCGCAGCTCAGCGACTTACATCTCTACAGAAGTCATTGGGCCTGTCACTTCACCGGCTAAAATGCGATGTGCCTACCCGGTGGAATTCAACTCTGCACATGTTGCAGCGACTGTGGCAGCACCGACAAGCCCTGGTGCAATACGTTCTGACGTATAGCCTGGGCCAACGAGATCCAGAGGTGGGGCAAATCACGCTGGAGGAGTGGTCTCAGATCAGGGACCTATGCACCCTTCTGCACAGTTTTGAAATTACGACGAAGATGTTTAGTGCTGACGATGCCATTATCAGCATGACTATTCCGGTGATTTACATGCTGGAGCACATGTTAAACAGAATTCGGAGTCAGGTGGTGGCACAAGAGGAGGTGGAGGAAGTAGAGGAGGAGGAGTTGTATGCGGAAGGGCTAACATCTGCAAGGTCCAGACGGTCGGCAGCACCAAGGCGGCAGGCATGTGAGGGTGGGGGAGATGGTTTTACCAGGGCGCATGGTAGCAGCCAAACTAGTGAGGAAGGTGCAGGAGCCCAGGAAGAAGTGGAGGACGAACTGATGGAAGACTCATCAGATGAGGGAGACCTTGATCACATTTCTGTTGTGCGAGGTTGGGGGGAGAGGACAGAGGAAGGAAGCATGATTGTTACCTCGCCACCAACACAACAGGGACTTGGTGCTCCTGGATGCGCAACACACATGAGTGCCTTCTTGCTGCACTACCTGCAACATGACCCTCGAATTGTGAGAATTAGAAATAATCCTGACTACTGGGTTGCCACACTGTTAGATCCCCGGTACAAAAGTAAATTTGCCGAAATTATTCCTGCCATAGAAAGGGATGCACGCATGCAGGAGTATCAGCAGAGACTGTTGCAGAATCTTACATGTGCTTTTCCACAAAACACCAGTGGTGCACGTAGTGAATCTCACAGTTCCAACTTGCCAACCGTGGGACCGTCAAGTGTTCAGCACTCAAACCGTAACAGAACCACAGTATCTGCTGGTAACATCAATTTTGCGGAATCATTTCACCACTTTTTTAGCCCATCCTTTGCAAGGCCACAGGAGACAAGAAGTCTGACACATAGTCAACGCCTAGAGACGATGGTACAGGAGTATCTCCAAGTAAACATTGAAGCCATGACTGTGTCACTGGACCCTTGCTCTTTTTGGGCTTCCAATCTGGATAAATGGCCGGAGCTAGCCACTTACACCTTGGAGATCTTGTCATGCCCCGCAGCCAGCGTTCTGTCTGAACGTGTGTTCAGCGCTGCTGGTGGTGTGCTGACAGATAAGCGCACGCGGCTCTCCACTGATAATGTAGACAGACTCACGTTCATAAAGATGAACAAATCATGGATCCGAAACGACTTTTCTACCCCTGTGTCATCCTGGGGAGAGTAAAAGCTTGATGATTGGTTAAAATCACCCTACCAACCGTTTTAAGCTTTCAAATTACTAATCATGTTTATCTGTATCTTGGCTGGAAAATAATTTGGGCTTTGTAGCAGTGTGCAGCACTGATTCTATTAGGCCATCTATAATAAGCTCCACCAGATTTAAAATTACTAATCATGTTTATCTGTATCTTGGCTGGAAAATAATTTGGGCTTTGTAGCAGTGTGCAGCACTGATCCTATTAGGCCATCTATACTAAGCTCCACCAGATTTAAAATTAATAATAATTTTTAGCTGCATCTAGCCCGGAAAATAATTTTGGGGCTCCGAGATGCGCAAGACACATAAGTGCCTTCTTGCTGCACTACCTGCAACATGACCCTCATATTGTCAGAATTCGAAGTAATCCTGACTACTGGGTTGCCACACTCTTAGATCCCCCAAACTTTTCGATCAACCTTTTCATTTTAATAAAGACCAAAAAAATGGTCATTTTTGAAATTATAAGCATTAGCAGGTTATTAGAAACTGAAATCAAACAGTTTTCAACTCAAATCTTTATTCTAGGTGATGTTACATTTGCACATAGGACCCCTTGTTCGAAAGGAGCTTCTGAACTCTCTTGTCCATTGAATTTGTCAGGTTTTGGATGGTTTCTGCTTCAATTGTTTTGCATGACGACAGAATACCCTCCCAGAGGTGTTGCTTAGATGTGAACTGCCTCCCGCCATCATAGACACTCCTTTTGATGATGCTCCAGAGGTTCTGAATGGGGTAGAGGTCAGGGGAGCATGGGGGTCACACCATAAGTTTGTCCCCTTTTATGCCCATATCAGCCATAGATGCAGATGTTTTATGTGCAGCATGAGATGGTGCATTATCATGCAAAAAAATGATCTTGCTGTGAAATACACGGTTCTTCTTCTTGAACCATGGCAGGAAGTGCTGTTTGAAAAAATCCACATACATTATGGAGTTCATCTTTAGCGCCTTCAGGGATCCTAAAGGGGCTGACAATCTCTCTCCCCATGATTCCAGCCCAAAACATTACTCCACCTCCTCCTTGTTGACGCTGTAGCCGTGTTTGCGTGGGGTGTCCATCAACCAGCCATCCTCCACTCCATCCATCTGGACCATCAAGCACTGCACGGCACTCATCCGTGAACAAAACAGTTTTGATATCAGTCTTCATGTAATGTTTAGCCCACTGGAGCTGTTTCTGCTTGTGTGAAGTGGATAGAGGAGGTCGACAGGATGGCGTATGGACAGCTGCAAACCTCTGAAGGACCCTGCATCTTGTTGTTCGGGGGACGTTGGAGGCACCAGCAGCTTCAAAAACTTGTCTGCTGCTATGACAAGGCTTTTTTGCCGCTGCTCTTTCAACCTGACGTAATTGCCTGTAGGAAAGAGTCCTCAATTTGCCCTTATCAGCACGCACACGTGTGTACTGTGAATCAGCTACATACTTCTTGATTGCCAAGACACTTCATCCTGATCATCGCACAATGTTGATTGTAGTCATGCCTTGACCTAAACACTCCACAATTTGTTGCTTCTCAGCAGCCGACACATCCTTTTTCTTTCCCATTTTGGCAGAAAATGTAGGCTGCTTAATAATGTGAGACAGCCTTCTTAAGTAGTCTTGCCTTTCATTGGACACACCTGCCAAACTAATTAGCACAGGTGTCAGCAATTGCTTACAGTGATATAAAGAGCCCTGACACACATCACCATCAATGAGTTTAACTGACAAACAAACAAATTCTTCCCTTATCACTCCTAAACACTTTTTGCTAAATAATTTGGAACACAGTGTACATGTGCTTTTCCACAAAACACCAGTGGTTCACGTAGTGAATCTTACAGTTCTAACTTGCCAACCGTGGTCTGTATGGAGTTGTTCAATAAAGGGCCCAAAATTAAGATAACATAGATGGGAGAGGTCTCTATGAATAGGAATTCCTAAGTATTTGATACCCTGTGAGGGCCAGGCAAAGGGAAAGCTGGACTGGATGGAATCCTATATGGATTTGGGGAGGGAGACATCGAGGGCCTCAGACTTCGCTGCATTGATTTTAAAATTTGACCATGTAACAAAGTGATCTATTTCAGCCATAACAGCATGGATGGATATATGTGATTGAGTGATATATACTAGGACATCATCAGCAAATAGAGAGCACTTGTACTCGGTGCCTCCCACCTCAATCCACCTAATATTGGGGTTATGGCGAATTGATGAGAGCAGGTGCTCCGTCACTAGGATGTATAAGAGAGGGGACAGAGGACATCCCTGCCTTGTCCCATTGGTGATTGTGAAAGGTGATGAAAATGTTCTGATGCACCCCCTGGGCCTTGGGACACCCGGAGCCGGACCCTTTTTGTGGATGCTGGTGGTTGTAGTCTTCGTGGCGGCGACCCGGTTCCGTGGCTCAGGGTGGTCAAACCAGTGGCGGAACTATTTATGTGGTTTTGATGTTTAAATGTCCGACTACGCCACCCGTGGATTGCGGTCAGAGTGACCTGCCGCTGCAGGGCAGACCGCTGAGGCTGGTGTTGTGGGTGCAGCAGAGCGTAGCATAACTCCCCACGGGAGGAGTATAGCCTCAGGGCAGTGTATACGGAGGATGGGGGTGATGGTGCAGGGCAGCAGCAGTAACGACACGGAGTCAGTGATGCAGTCCAGGGCCTATTATTTTTATCCAGACCACGTCTGCAGGTAACGGCTGCCCACTTCGTACTGTGCTCACCAAGTGAGGGGCTCAGACAACTCCCAGATAACTTTGGAGCGCTTCACAGGACCCCCTTTGTGTGTCCTTTGTCTGGCCTTTCTTACCAACCCTTCTGTCCGGCTGCCTCGGGCCTCCTCTTGGTAAACTTGGCGCCAGTTTCCCTGACCCTATGTGGTGCCTTCCTAGCGGTTGTAGCGAGGGGTTGCGCCACATAAAATGTCACAGCCTCCGGTTTTTAGCTGAGGGTCGTTTCCTGCCTCCACTAGTTTCGGGGACCGGTCTCCCCCTTTGGCCTGACCCCTCCACGCAGGTGGATTCGGGCGTGCGGTGGCGACTCGCCCGTCCGCACCCCTGGGATCCCTTCATTCCTCGTTCCTGGAGCCTTCTCCGCTCCTCTTCCTTCCTTCTCCCTCTTCCAGGCCTGGGCCTCTGTTACTAGGCCCGCCTCCGGAGCAGAGCTCATGCAGAGCCCCTGCTCCCTGCCACTTCTGCTCAGACTTCTCTGCACTGAACTAAGATGGTGCCCACCTTTTATACTCCCTTCTCAATGCACCCAGGAACTGCTTCCTCCCTGCTCCTGCACAACAGGGTTCCCCTTCCTCAGTGTTCCCTCCCCCCACTCCAGCCAGGGACAGGGACTGTCGTGCCCATCTCAGAGGCATATTGGTCGCCCTGCCCCACGGCAATGTGGTGTAATGCATGCAGGTGTTGGGTCCTGATCCACACTCCATCCTTACCTGAGAGTGAGATATCACACCTCTGGGTGAGGTGCAATACCTCTGTAGCAACCGAGCCCTCAGGGTGCTACAGTTCCATTTATCTTCAGCATAGGTGACGTATTGTGATACAGGGCCATGATTTTGGCTATAAAAGGGTCCCCTAGACCCCTACCCCAAGCTTTTTAAGAGAATCATATATGGCGTGCCAGGAGACTCTATGGAATGCTTTCTCAGCATCCAACGAGAGTATCTAATTACAAATTTTTAACTGCATCTAGCCCAGGAAATACTTTGTGCCTAGTAGCAGTGTCTGCAAGTCAGCGGATTATCCCGGCTGTTAAGCAAGCTACACCACCTGTAGTTTGGACACTTAATTTTTTCAAAGGAAATGCTTCGGGACCATGGGATACTCAGTGAAGTGCATCAGGAGGCACCCCAAGGCATAGGGGCTGGGACTGGCAGTAGGATGCCTTGCGGTGGACAGCCGAGCTCGATCCTTATAAAAGCTTTTTAACTGCAGCAGCTTTAGTGGACGCTACTGGAGCTGGAATTATGCGGCTGCTGGCATGAGACTTGCCCTCCAATAGATCCTTGTAAATGGATTTAAAGTGTATTCATTCAAATTAGAGAGACAATTTAAATTAAAAAGCTTAGAGCTGCCTCCACCACAGGGGGGCTCGCTCGACCCACCAGCGGGCAGGCACCAGTATTGGGAGAGGGGGGCTGGCCGTCAGGGTTCACCGCGGCTCTGGCACAAACCCGGCGACACGGAGGTGGCACGGGCAGGAGCGGACTAAACGTGTCGGCTTCTCACTTTTTGGATTTTAGAAGGGCATGACATGCCTATATTTGTGTCTCCCCCTCCTTTTACTCCTCCACCTCTTTTCTTTTCGCATGACTATATGTACTTGTCACTTTTCCATGTGTTAGTTGTGTCTTCTGAGCAGTTTGTCAGCTTTTGGACACCTTTGAAGGTGTTTTCTATGTGTTTCTATGTGTTTTTGTTTGCCTGCCAATGGTTTTAACGGTGTTCGAAGGTGTTCGACGAACAGTTCGACGAACAGTTCGGCGAACACACGGGTGTTCGACGAACCGAACCGAACTCGAACACTACGGGGGTGGCTCAACACTAGTCAGGACTCCAGGACGGAGTGGAACAAGCGTTAAGAGTGATGGATGGGGGTCAGAGTCCTGCATACGAGTACGCAGGATCCTCCGTGGCCTGGAAATAGAAAAGACATGTTGGAGAGTTACACTTGTTGGCCAACTTGCCGGTGTGGAGACCCAGGGCATGCTGCAGCAAGCTGAATTATTTTAGAAATGAAATGCCTTTCTAATGGAATGAGTATATAGAGTTAATAAAGCTGTGACCAATCCTCACCCATCCAGTTGTAAGAGTTTCATTATTGTATTGTCAATGAAAGGGGGGCGGTAGGGGGGCTGAGCGTCTGGGTTTGGTTGGGGGTCCCCACAGTCTGCCTAGGCTAGATGCATTTAAAAATTCTTATTAGATACACAGGCGGTGAAGCTTGCTTCGCAACTGGGCTACTACGCCCAAAGTATTGCCTAGGCTAGATGCAGTTAAAAATTCTACGCTGACTAGCAGACACTGAGTAAACAGCTCTTCAGACTCATCCATCTGTGTTACCCCAAGCCATAGTGTATGCAGTTTCTTACAGTTAAAAGGGGGGGGGGGGAGCGACCCAACCCACCTGGAATTGACGATGCCAACGTCACGTAAACACAGCAAGGGGACTCCAAAAAGAGTCTCCATTTTTTCCAAAAATTGTGGCACAGACACCACTTAAGTGGCATCAATTGCCCCAGAGTTGCTTAAAACAGTTGGTGAGGTGATTTCAACAAATCCTCAAGCTTTTAGTCTCCCCAGGATGACACAGGGGTAGAAAAGTCCTTGCGGATCCATGATTTGTTCATCTTTATGAACGTGATTCTGTCTATATTCTCAGTGGACAGCCGCGTGCGCTTCTCTGTCAGCACACCACCAGCAGCGCTGAACACACGTTCAGAGAGAACGCTGGCTGAAGGGCATGACAAGATCTCCGAGGCGTGAGTGGCGAGCTCCGGCCATTTTTCCAGATTGGAAGCCCAAAATGAGCAAGGGTCCAGTGATACAGTCATAGCTTCGATGTTCACTTGGAGATATGTAGCACCCTGAGGATTCGGCTGCTACAGGGGTATTGCACCTCAACCCAGAGGTGTGATATTCCACTCCCGGGTAAGGATGGAGTGTGGAACTGAGCTCGGTAGGCTGCATGCACTACACACATCCCATTTCCGAGGAACAGGCCGACGGTACTCCCACTTAGAAATGTGCAGGTACGACCGAGTCTGTTCCTGGCTGGAGTGGGAGGGGGGTGGTACATCCCATGTAGTGTAGGGGCAGATAGGGGGAGCAGCCTGGGTAAAGTTAGGAGCTCATTGGGTGCTGGTCACCTGAGCTCACACATAGAGGGTGTATATAAGGTGGGCACCAACTAAGATCAGGGTCAGATGCAGAGAACAAGTCAGTTGGAGACAGCAAGACAGCTGCAGAGGAGCAGACAGCAAGCAGAGAGGAAGTCAGCCTGCAGCAAGGGAGAGACCCTGAGTGAGAGAGGAGCAAAGAAGGAGTACCCAGAGGGGAAAACAGAAAGGACCCAAGAACCCAAATTAAAGCACCGGGTGAGGAGTCGGCACAGGGTACCGGAACCCAAGCTGGTGGGGGCAGAAAAACATTCCCCAGCCAGAGACCGGAGACCGTGGGCAGCGTCTGCCACGGTCACCCATCACATCCACCCCGAAGGCACACCACATGAAGGGTCAGGGAACCCAGGGCCAAGGGTGTCCCAACAAAAGGCCCGAGGGAGCTGGACCTAGGTGGATTACTGGTGGGGACGGCCAGAGAACGGGACAGAAAGAGAGCTCAGGGCCACGCTCCGGACTTGTTTGGGGGTTGGCTGGATCCAGGACCTGGTGGACGCAGCACGGCTCGGGTGGTCACTAGCAGCTGGAGTGACCAGTACAACATCTGCAGTAAGTAAACACCCTTAACTGCACAACCCGACTCTGTCGAAACTGCCGTCTGCACTACACCACCACAACCCCCATCCTCTGCGCCTGTCCCCCCTGAGGCTATACCCCACCCGTTGGGGGTTATTTCATCAAGCTGCGCACCCACCATCAGCCTCAGCGGACCCTGCTGCAGCGGCGGCCACAGTGACCGCAACACAACGGGTGGCGTAGTCGACATTAAGAACTTAATAACATCTGTAGGACTGCCACATACACTGAGCTTGACGCCCTGGGCACGGGGCCGGGTCACAGCCGCTCGGAGACTACAACCCCCCATCTGATCCGGTGCCGGGTATTCCCTTCAAAAAGGAATATGTCCCAGGGGGCGCGTCAGATACTCCTGTACCATCCTCTCTAGGCGTTGACTATGTGTCAGACTTCTTGTCTCCTGTGGCCTTGCAAAGGATGGTGTAAAAAAGTGGTGAAACGATTCCACCAAATTGCTGTTACCAGCAGATACTGTGTTACTGTTACGGTTTGAGTGATGAAGACTCGACAGTCCCACGGTTTGCAAGTTAGAACTAGAGATGAGCGCTGTTCTACTCGAACTGTTCGCCAATCTCAAATTCGAGCTGTTTTGGGCGGTGTTCGAGCCGTTCGGCGAACACGAACAATTTGAGAAAAATTCGGCTGTTCGAGGTTATGTTCGATAACTGTTCGTGCACCAAAATCATAACTGGATTTTTTCTCAGTAATGATGAAAATTAATGTTAATACGCAGTTTGAGTGTACAGCGCGGTGGGGGGAGGGGCAGGGGATGGATCTCTGCAGGAACAATGAAGATCTCCATTTTTTTTTTCTCTTTCCCGCATTTACAGTGGGGAGGTGCAATCTGTCAGCCTATCAGAAGCGCACACACGGAGCGAAGTGCTTTTTTTCACACAAGCAAGGGCATGTGTCATTGGCAGTGTATGTCACATGTCCTTGCCCTATAAGACCAAGCCATTTTCCCCGTCGCCACCATTTTCTCACTGCTGCAGCTGCGTGTTAGACGGCACCGCTGTTGCTGTGTGCGCTATACCTTGTTAATTTCAAGCCAATTTTCGCACAAATCTACAGATAGCTTGGGAGTAGGGAATAGTTGTGATTGCAGTCCTTTTAAGGACTAGGTTACAGCATTTCCTACGACTTTTATCAGGCAGGTCTGTGCTCTTAAATAGATAGATTGTGGGAGTAAAGACTAATTGTAATTGGAGTCCTTTTCAGGACTAGGTTCAGGGGCGGAACTACCGCCCGTGCAGCCGGTTCATTGAACGGGGGCCCCGAGGGAGAGGGGGCCCCTCCAGCCTCCAGCAGGGCCGCCATCAGGGCATGACTGCCCTGACTCCAGTATGGGGCCCGGCCGGTAGGGGCCCCCTCGGGGGCCCCCCTCTTGTGCGTCTCTCTCCTCATGGGGCCCCCGGCCCCATGCTATGCGCCGGGTCCGGGACATTTCAGCGCTGAGCTGCGCTGTTGCAGCAGCGCCTTCATGATTCCCCTGACTTCCGGTCATGTGACGGTGCCATCACATGGCCGGAAGTCAGGAGAACCTGCTGTCAGCGATTTGGACGAGCGCCAGGATTCTGCAGGGATCGCATGGGGGTAAGTATAACAAGTTTTATTTTTTTTAAAATACAATTAACTAGGAGTGGAGAGATGGGAGAAGCACATGTGTGTGTGTATGTGTGTGTGGGGGGGGGAGATGGGAGATGCACATGTGTGTGTGTGGGGGGGGAGATGGGAGATGCACATGTGTGTGTGTGGGGGGGGAGATGGGAGATGCACATGTGTGTGGGGGGGGGAGATGGGAGATGCACATGTGTGTGTGTGGGGGGGGGAGATGGGAGATGCACATGTGTGTGTGTGGGGGGGGAGATGGGAGATGCACATGTGTGTGGGGGGGGGAGATGGGAGATGCACGTGTGTGGGGGGGGAGATGGGAGATGCACATGTATGTGGGGGGGGGAGATGGGAGATGCACATGTGTGTGGGGGGGAGATGGGAGATGCACATGTGTGTAGGGGGGGAGATGGGAGATGCACATGTGTGTAGGGGGGGAGATGGGAGATGCACATGTGTGTAGGGGGGGGAGATGGGAGATGCACATGTGTGTAGGGGGGGGAGATGGGAGATGCACATGTGTGTAGGGGGGGGAGATGGGAGATGCACATGTGTGTGTGGGGGGGATGGGAGATGCACATGTGTGTGTGGGGGGGATGGGAGATGCACATGTGTGTGTGGGGGGGATGGGAGATGCACATGTGTGTGTGGGGGGGATGGGAGATGCACATGTGTGTGTGGGGGGGGGTGGCAGATGCACATGTGGGGGGGGATGGGAGATGCACATGTGGGGGGGAGGATGGGAGATGCACATGTGTGTGGGGGGGGGGGAGATGGGAGATGCACGTGTGTGGGGGGGGAGATGGGAGATGCACATGTGTGGGGGGGAAATGCACGTGTGTGGGGGGGGAGATGGGAGATGCACATGTGTGGGGGGGAGATGGGAGATGCACATGTGTGGGGGGGGGGAGATGGGAGATGCACATGTGTGTGGGGGGGAGATGGGAGATGCACATGTGTGGGGGGGGGGAGATGGGAGATGCACATGTGTGTGGGGGGGAGATGGGAGATGCACATGTGGGGGGAGATGAGAGAGGTGCACATGTGGTGGAGGGGGATGAGAGAGGGGCACATGTGGGGGAGGGGGATGAGAGAGGGGCACATGTGGGGGAGGGGGATGAGAGAGGGGCACATGTGGGGGAGGGGGATGAGAGAGGGGCACATGTGGGGGGGAGGGGGTGAGAGAGGGGCACATGGAGGGGGATGAGAGCTGCACATGGGGGGGTTTGAGAGCTGCACATGGGGGAATTGGGAGTAGGGGGATAATGAGCTGCACATAACGAATGTGGGGTGGGGGAGAGTAAATGATAAATGATGATGGGGTGGTGAGAGCACGGACATGATATAATGAATTGGGGCAGGGGGTGCATGTAAATATTGAATGCGGGGAGCAGGAAGTATAGAGTAGGGGGCGTTGCGGATGCAGGAGTGTGACTGGTAACAAATTGGCGGAAAGAGTAGAGGTTCTAATTAAATTATATATTAAGTGCCTATTTACAGTTAATGGGGGCACAGTGGTGGATTACAATTTATATTTGGAATGGTAGGTTGCCTAATAACTAACCATATATTGATGGTGGATGCACGTCTGTATTCAGCTGCGTAATGTAGAAGTTGGGGAATGTGCTCTAGATAACTGTGTTATTTTATGCAGAGACGAGTCCTGGCTGGAAGACGTGATGGCGGTCTGTGCTGGATGAAGGAGAAAAGCGAAGATGAAGGACTTCACCTAGAGACGTCACCGGTGAGTTAGTCTATTACATGTACACTGTGTATAATGTCACTGGTGATCACTGTATTACCTGTACACTGACACTATATACAGAGCTCCTGTGTATAATGTCACTGGTGATCACTGTATTACCTGTACACTGACACTATATACAGAGCTCCTGTGTATAATTTCACTGGTGATCACTGTATTACCTGTACACTGACACTATATACAGAGCTCCTGTGTATAATGTCACTGGTGATCCCTGTATTACCTGTACACTGACACTATATACAGAGCTCCTGTGTATAATGTCACTGATGATCACTGTATTACCTGTACACTATATACAGAGCTCCTGTGTATAATGTCACTGTATTACCTGTACATTGACACTATATACAGAGCTCCTGTGTATAATTTCACTGGTGATCACTAGATTACCTGGACACTTACATACCATGTATAGAGCTCCCGTGTATAATGACACTTATGGTAATATTAGTAATGTGGTGGTAATATTAGTAATGTAGTGGTAATATGTGGTCTGGTCATGGTGTGGCAGTTTTTCTCCCTTCTGTGTGGTATTATTCGGTCACTATGTTGTGGTAATATGTGGTCTGGTCATGGTGTGGCGGTATTCCCTGTATGTGGTATTATTGGTCATTTAAAAAAAAATGTATATGACACATTCCCTTAAAGAAAACTAAATAAAAATATATCTAAAAAGAGTATTGGATATTTTAAGAAAATTTTAATAGGTTAGAGTAGGGCCCGCCCAGAAGAGTCTACCTTATCGTGGTGGCGGCTTTAAAAATCTTTTGGCCAAAACAAAAGCTGATGGCTATGTATGTGGCGCCGTCACATGGCCGAACGTCAGGAGAACCTGGTGGCAGCGACGTGGACGAGCGCCAGGATTCTGCAGGGATTGCATGGGGGTAAGTATAACGAGTTTTATTTTTTTTAAATACAATTAATTAACTAGGAGTGGGGGGAATCAGAGATGCACGGGGGGGATGAGAGATGCACATGGGGGGGATGAGAGATGCACATGGGGGGGATGAGAGATGCACATGGGGGGGTGAGAGATGCACATGGGGGGGGTGAGAGATGCACATGGGGGGGGTGAGAGATGCACATGGGGGGGTGAGAGATGCACATGGGGGGGTGAGAGATGCACATGGGGGGGTGAGAGATGCACATGGGGGGTTATGTTTACATAACTTTGTTGCCTTATGAAGGGCAGGGGGGGCCCCCCAAAATTTCTTGCACAGGGGCCCACTACAGTCTGTGTCCGCCCCTGACTAGGTTACATCAGTTCCTATCAGTTTTTGCCAGGCAGGTCTGTGCCAGTGCTGTGCAAGTTTTTTTCACAGCATTTGGCTGAATCTAGCAAAGCTAATCCTTTTTGGCCTATTGCAGAGTGTGTTAGTCAGTGGAGTAGCCTATCTGTGTTGCAAGATATACCACCTGTGTATAGAATACCAATTTTTTTACTGCACCTAGTGAAGTAAAATCTTTTGGGCATAGCATCATTCTATTAGTCCATCTATACTGACCTCCATCAGGTTGCAAATTGAATATAATTTTTTTCTGCATCTAGCTCTGAAAAAATATTGGGCTTCTAGCTGTGTGTGGGACTTGTTGTATTAGTCCATCTATACTGACCTCCATCAGGTTGCAAACTGAATATATTTTTTTCTGCATCTACCTCTGAAAAAATAGTGGGCTTCTAGCTGTGTGTGGGACTTGTTCTATTAATCCATCTATACAGACCTCCATCAGGTTGCAAACTGAATATATTTTTTTCTGCATCTACCTCTGAAAAAATATTGGGCTTCTAGCTGTGTGTGGGACTTGTTGTATTAGACCATCTATACTGACCTCCATCAGGTTGCAAACTGAATATATTTTTTTCTGCATCTACCTCTGAAAAAATATTGGGCTTCTAGCTGTGTGTGGGACTTGTTCTATTAACCCATCTATACAGACATCCATCAGGTTGCAAACTGAATATATTTTTTTCTGCATCTACCTCTGAAAAAATATTGGGCTTCTAGCTGTGTGTGGGACTTGTTGTATTAGTCCATCTATACTGACCTCCATCACGTTGCAAACTGAATATATTTTTTTCTGCATCTACCTCTGAAAAAATATTAGGCTTCTAGCTGTGTGTGGGACTTGTTCTATTAATCCATCTATACAGACCTCCATCAGGTTGCAAACTGAATATATTTTTTTCTGCATCTATCTCTGAAAAAATATGTGGCCTTCTAGCAGTGTGTGGGACTTTCTCTATTAGTCCATCTATACTGACCTCCATCAGGTTGCAAACTGAATATAATTTTTTTCTGCATCTAGCTCTGAAAAAATATTTGGCCTTCTAGCAGTGTGTGGGACTTTCTCTATTTGTCCATCTATACTGACCTCCATCAGGTTGCAAATTAAAAATAATTTTTATCTGCATCTACAGTACCTCTGAAAAAATATTTGGGCTTCTAGCTGTGTGTGGGACTTGTTCTATTACTCCATCTATACTGACCTCCATCAGGTTGCAAATTGAATATAATTTTTTTCTGCATCTAGCTCTGAAAAAATATTTGGCCTTCTAGCAGTGTGTGGGACTTTCTCTATTAGTCCATCTATACTGACCTCCATCAGGTTGCAAATTGAATATAATTTTTATCTGCATCTAGCTCTGAAAAAATATTTGGCCTTCTAGCAGTGTGTGGGACTTTCTCTATTAGTCCATCTATACTGACCTCCATCAGGTTGCAAATTAAAAATAATTTTTATCTGCATCTACCTCTGAAACAATATTTGGGCTTCTAGCTGTGTGTGGGACTTGTTCTATTACTCCATCTATACTGACCTCCATCAGGTTGCAAACTGAATATATTTTTTTCTGCATCTGCCTCTGAAAAAATATTGGGCTTCTAGCTGTGTGTGGGACTTGTTGTATTAGTCCATCTATACTGACCTCCATCAGGTTGCAAATTAAAAATAATTTTTATCTGCATCTACAGTACCTCTGAAAAAGTATTTGGGCTTCTAGCTGTGTGTGGGACTTGTTCTATTAGTCCATCTATACTGACCTCCATCAGGTTGCAAATTGAATATAATTTTTATCTGCATCTAGCTCTGAAAAAATATTTGGCCTTCTAGCAGTGTGTGGGACTTTCTCTATTAGTCCATCTATACTGACCTCCATCAGGTTGCAAATTGAATAAAATTTTTATCTGCATCTAGCTCTGAAAAAATATTTGGCCTTCTAGCAGTGTGTGGGACTTTCTCTATTAGTCCATCTATACTGACCTCCATCAGGTTGCAAATTAAAAATAATTTTTTGTCTGCATCTAGCTCTGAAAAAATATTTGGCCTTCTAGCAGTGTGTGGGACTTTCTCTATTAGTCCATCTATACTGACCTCCATCAGGTTGCAAACTGAATATATTTTTTTTCTGCATCTACCTCTGAAAAAATATTTGGGCTTCTAGCTGTGTGTGGGACTTGTTCTATTAGTCCATCTATACAGACCTCCATCAGGTTGCAAACTGAATATAATTTTTTTCTGCATCTACCTCTGAAAAAATATTTGGGCTTCTAGCTGTGTGTGGGACTTGTTCTATTAGTCGATCTATACTGACCTCCATCAGGTTGCAAAGTGAATATAATTTTTTTCTGCATCTAGCTCTGAAAAAATATTTGGCCTTCTAGCAGTGTGTGGGACTTGTTCTAGTAGTCCACCTATACTGACCTCCATCAGGTTGCAAATTCAAAATAATTTTTTGTCTGCATCTAGCTCTGAAAAAATATTTGGCCTTCTAGCAGTGTGTGGGACTTTCTCTATTAGTCCATCTATACTGACCTCCATCAGGTTGCAAACTGAATATATTTTTTTTCTGCATCTACCTCTGAAAAAATATTTGGGCTTCTAGCTGTGTGTGGGACTTGTTCTATTAGTCCATCTATACTGACCTCCATCAGGTTGCAAATCGAATATCATTTTTTTCTCCATCTAACCCAGCCAATAGTTTTGGCCTAATACCACAGTTTGGCCACTCAGCTCTGCTCGGTTCCCATCCATTGTTTTTTTGTGCAAACAACTCCAGAGTTGTGAATTAGTTAACCACCAAAATGAGTGGAAAAAGGCCTGCTGCTGGTGGAAAGGGGAATAGGTGTGTTGGGAAGGGGAAAAAAGGTTGTGTCCGTGGGGTAGGTGTTAAAGCAACAGTAACATCTGCAGAAGGAAGACCATCTTCCAGCCAAACTAAAATGTCTACTTCTTTTAGCGGACAATGTGATAAGATCCCTTTCTTACGGCAACGCCAATCGCTACACATTCCAGATGAGGCACAAAAACAGCAGGTGCTTCAACGGATATCAAGTGCTCCTTTTAGTGGGCTCTCCTCCACATCAACTTCAACATCACAAATACTCCAGTCCTCAAAGGTGTCACCCCAATCGCACTTGCTTCCTCACAGCTCCTAAATCTCCAGCTGCCCGTCTGAGTATGAGGTAGAACAGATGGTTGAGTCTGCAGAGCTGTTTACTCATACTATAGCCTGGGAATCAGAGGTCGACTCCAGCGCTTCTGTGAATCCAGACGAGGAAATGATCTGCACTGATGCCCAGAATCTTTATGAGTCGGATCCAGGACCAGACGCAGAAGGTTCTGACCATAATGTAGACCCTCATTCCCAAACTGTAACTCCTGTTGGTGGAGACAATGAGGAAGACGATGATAAGACTCAAATACCTGATTGGAGCGACAACTTTAGTTTTTTGTCAGGGCAGGAACAGGTTGGCTCTGAGGACGATGGGTGTGATAACGCACAGGGTGATGATGATGAGGTTGGAGATCCCACTTACTGTCAACCCACAGTCAGCCAAGAGATGAGGTCAGCAGAGGAGGTGGAGGAAGATGCTAGTGACGACGAGGTCAGGTTGCGCCTTCCTGGACAGAGACGTAGTACTGGAAGCACGTTAACAACTGCATCCTCAAACACAACTCTGCCTCTCACCACAAGTCGTGGTGGCTCTTCAGGTCGCATGGGTGCTAAGCCTTGCATAGCCTGGGCATTTTTTCAGATCGATAAAGATGACCCAACTCGTGTTATCTGTAACATTTGTCAGCAAAAGCTAAGTAGAGGCCAAAAAATACATAGTTTGAGTACTTCATGCATGAACCGGCACATGGACATGAAGCATAAGTTGCAGTGGGAAGCTCAGTGTGCTACAATGCGGCCTAGCCGGCCGGGCCAACCACCGTCTGCCATATCTTGTGCATCCGCGGCCTCTTCATCCTCTGTAACTGGGGGGACAGCAGTCACACCTGTTTTGGGGCGCAGACCTGCCACCTCTTTACCCGCAACAGCCAGCGTGATTGGCAGGTCATCATTTTCTTTGGAGGTGGTAACACCAGCTGGTGTTGAGCGCTGTCCGACATCGATAGCACCACGTTTGGATCAAGGCAACCTAACATGTCCGCCTGCATCTTCCTCACAGACCGGCAGTTTGCCGGGGACACCCTTATCAACCCCGTCTAAGCACAATAGCCAGCCCTCGGTCCCTCAGATGTGGACAAGTAAAAGACCATTTCCTCCTAGCCATGAGAAAGCTAAGAGGTTGAATTTCACCATCTGCAAGCTCTTGGCTACAGAAATGCTGCCTTTCCGCCTGGTGGACACAGAGGATTTTCGAGACCTTATGTCCGTCGCAGTGCCCCAGTGCCAGATGCCCAGTCGGCACTACTTCTCAAAGAAAGGTGTGCCTGCGCTCCACCAGCATGTCACACACAACATCACCGCTTCTTTGAGAAACTCTGTGTGTGACATGGTGCATTTCACCACAGGCACTTGGACGAGTAGGCATGGACAGGGGCGTTACATGTCGCTGACTGGGCACTGGGTAACTATGGTGACAGCAGGACAAGGGGCTGCTGTCCAAGTCTTGCCGTCCCCACGAGTTGTGCGTCAATCCTCTTTATGTCAAAGTTCCTCCACTGCTTCTGCCTCCTCAACCTCCTCTCGGTCTTCCACCTGCACCCAAAGCCTGTCTGGTCATGCCACAAGCTTTCTAACTGTGCAGAAGGGATCCTGCACACCTCCTTACTATGCTGGCAGTAGGGCTCAACGTCATCAGGCGGTTTTTACATTGAAATGTCTGGGAAATGTGAGTCACACAGCTGAGGAGTTGTGGTCAGCTCTGGAGAACCAATTTCATGAATGGTTGTCTCCACTGGACCTGAAACCAGGGAAGGCCGTGTGCGACAATGCTGCAAACCTGGGTGCGGCCCTTCGCCGGGGCAATGTCACACACGTCCCTTGTATGGCTCACGTGTTGAACCTGGTTGTCCAGCAATTTTTAGCCCACTATCCCAGACTAGATGGCCTTCTGAAGAGGGCACGGTCGCTGTGTGCTCACTTCCGCCGTTCGCATCCCGCAGATCAGCGACTTACATCTCTACAGAAGTCGTTGGGCCTGCCACTTCACCGGCTAAAATGCGATGTGCCTACCCGGTGGAATTCAACTCTGCACATGTTGCAGCGACTGTGGCAGCACCGACAAGCCCTGGTGCAATACGTTCTGACGTATAGCCTGGGCCAACGAGATCCAGAGGTGGGGCAAATCACGCTGGAGGAGTGGTCTCAGATCAGGGACCTATGCACCCTTCTGCACAGTTTTGAAATGGCGACGAAGATGTTTAGTGCTGACGATGCCATTATCAGCATGACTATTCCGGTGATTTACATGCTGGAGCACATGTTAAACAGAATTCGGAGTCAGGTGGTGGCACAAGAGGAGGTGGAGGAAGTAGAGGAGGAGGAGTTGTATGCGGAAGGGCTAACATCTGCAAGGTCCAGACGGTCGGCAGCACCAAGGCGGCAGGCATGTGAGGGTGGGGGAGATGGTTTTACCAGGGCGCATGGTAGCAGCCAAACTAGTGAGGAAGGTGCAGGAGCCCAGGAAGAAGTGGAGGACGAACTGATGGAAGACTCATCAGATGAGGGAGACCTTGATCACATTTCTGTTGTGCGAGGTTGGGGGGAGAGGACAGAGGAAGGAAGCATGATTGTTACCTCGCCACCAACACAACAGGGACTTGGTGCTCCTGGATGCGCAACACACATGAGTGCCTTCTTGCTGCACTACCTGCAACATGACACTCGGATTGTGAGAATTAGAAATAATCCTGACTACTGGGTTGCCACACTGTTAGATCCCCGGTACAAAAGTAAATTTGCAGAAATTATTCCTGCCATAGAAAGGGATGCACGCATGCAAGAGTATCAGCAGAGACTGTTGCAGAATCTTACATGTGCTTTTCCACAAAATACCAGTGGTGCACGTAGTGAATTTCACAGTTCCAACTTGCCAACCATGGGACCGTCAAGTGTTCAGCACTCAAACCGTAACAGAACCACAGTATCTGCTGGTAACATCAATTTTGCGGAATCATTTCACCACTTTTTTAGCCCATCCTTTGCAAGGCCACAGGAGACAAGAAGTCTGACACATAGTCAACGCCTAGAGACGATGGTACAGGAGTATCTCTAAGTAAACATTGAAGCCATGACTGTGTCACTGGACCCTTGCTCTTTTTGGGCTTCCAATCTGGATAAATGGCCGGAGCTAGCCACTTACGCCTTGGAGATCTTGTCATGCCCCGCAGCCAGCGTTCTGTCTGAACGTGTGTTCAGCGCTGCTGGTGGTGTGCTGACAGATAAGCGCACGCGGCTCTCCACTGATAATGTAGACAGACTCACGTTCATAAAGATGAACAAATCATGGATCCGAAACGACTTTTCTACCCCTGTGTCATCCTGGGGAGAGTAAAAGCTTGATGATTGGTTAAAATCACCCTACCAACCGTTTTAAGCTTTCAAATTACTAATCATGTTTATCTGTATCTTGGCTGGAAAATAATTTGGGCTTTGTAGCAGTGTGCAGCACTGATTCTATTAGGCCATCTATAATAAGCTCCACCAGATTTAAAATTACTAATCATGTTTATCTGTATTTTGACTGGAAAATAATTTGGGCTTTGTAGCAGTGTGCAGCACTGATCCTATTAGGCCATCTATACTAAACCTTCACCAGATTTAAAATTAATAATAATTTTTATCTGCATCTAGCCCGGAAAATAATTTTGGGGCTCCGAGATGCGCAAGACAGATAAGTGCCTTCTTGCTGCACTACCTGCAGCATGACCCTCATATTGTCAGAATTCGAAGTAATCATGACTACTGGGTTGCCACACTCTTAGATCCCCCAAACTTTTCGATCAACCTTTTCATTTTAATAAAGACCAAAAAAATGGTCATTTTTGAAATTATAAGCATTAGCAGGTTGTTAGAAACTGAAATCAAACAGTTTTCAACTCAAAACTTTATTCTAGGTGATGTTACATTTTCACATAGGACCCCTTGTTCGAAAGGAGCTTCTGAACTCTCTCGTCCATTGAATTTGTCAGGTTTTGGATGGTTTCTGCTTCAATTGTTTTGCATGAGGACAGAATACCCTCCCAGAGCTGTTGCTTAGATGTGAACTGCCTCCCGCCATCATAGACACTCCTTTTAATGATGCTCCAAAGGTTCTGAATGGGGTAGAGGTCAGGGGAGCATGGGGGTCACACCATAAGTTTGTCCCCTTTTATGCCCATATCAGCCAGAGATGCAGATGTTTTATGTGCAGCATGAGATGGTGCATTATCATGCAAAAAAATGATCTTGCTGTGAAATACACGGTTCTTCTTCTTGAACCATGGCAGGAAGTGCTGTTTGAGAAAATCCACATACATTATGGAGTTCATCTTTAGCGCCTTCAGGGATCCTAAAGGGGCCGACAATCTCTCTCCCCATGATTCCAGCCCAAAACATTACTCCACCTCCTCCTTGTTGGCGCTGTAGCCGTGTTTGCGTGGGGTGTCCATCAACCAGCCATCCTCCAGTCCATCCATCTGGACCATCGAGCGCTGCACGGCACTCATCCGTGAACAAAACAGTTTTGAAATCAGTCTTCATGTAATGTTTGGCCCACTGGAGCCGTTTCTGCTTGTGTGAAGTGGATAGAGGAGGTCGACAGGATGGCGTATGCACAGCTGCAAACCTCTGAAGGAACCTGCATCTGGTTGTTCGGGGGACGTTGGAGGCACCAGCAGCTTCAAAAACTTGTCTGCTGCTATGACAAGGCTTTTTTGCCGCTGCTCTTTCAACCTGACGTAATTGCCTGTAGGAAAGAGTCCTCAATTTGCCCTTATCAGCACGCACACGTGTGTACTGTGAATCAGCTTCATACTTCTTGATTGCCAAGACACTTCATCCTGATCATCGCACAATGTTGATTGTAGTCATGCCTTGACCTAAACACTCCACAATTTGTTGCTTCTCAGTAGCCGACACATCCTTTTTCTTTCCCATTTTGGCAGAAAATGTAGGCTGCTTAATAATGTGAGACAGCCTTCTTAAGTAGTCTTGCCTTTCATTGGACACACCTGCCAAACTAATTAGCACAGGTGTCAGCAATTGATTACAGTGATATAAAGAGCCCTGACACACATCACCATCAATGAGTTTAACTGACAAACAAACAAATTCTTCCCTTATCACTCCTAAACACTTTTTGCATAATAATTTGGAACACAGTGTACATGTGCTTTTCCACAAAACACCAGTGGTTCACGTAGTGAATCTTACAGTTCTAACTTGCCAACCGTGGTCTGTATGGAGTTGTTCAATAAAGGGCCCAAAATTAAGATAACATAGATGGGAGAGGTCTCTATGAATAGGAATTCCTAAGTATTTGATACCCTGTGAGGGCCAGGCAAAGGGAAAGTTGGACTGGATGGAATCCTATATGGATTTGGGGAGGGAGACATCGAGGGCCTCAGACTTCGCTGCATTGATTTTAAAATTTTACCATGTAACAAAGTGATCTATTTCAGCCATAACAGCATGGATGGATATATGTGATTGAGTGATATATACTAGGACATCATCAGCAAATAGAGAGCACTTGTACTCGGTGCCTCCCACCTCAATCCACCTAATATTGGGGTTATGGCGAATTGATGAGAGCAGGTGCTCCGTCACTAGGATGTATAAGAGAGGGGACAGAGAACATCCCTGCCTTGTCCCATTGGTGATTGTGAAAGGTGATGAAAATGTTCTGACGCGCCCCCTGGGCCTTGGGACACCCGGAGCCGGACCCTTTTTGGTGGATGCTGGTGGTTGTAGTCTCCGTGGCGGCGACCCGGTTCCGTGGCTCAGGGCGGTCAAACCAGTGGCGGAACTATTTATGTGGTTTTGATGTTTAAATGTCCGACTACGCCACCCGTGGATTGCGGTCAGAGTGAACCGCCGCTGCAGGGCAGACCGCTGAGGCTGGTGTTGTGGGTGCAGCAGAGCGTAGCATAACTCCCCACGGGAGGAGTATAGCCTCAGGGCAGTGTATGCGGAGGATGGGGGTGATGGTGCAGGGCAGCAGCAGTAACGACACGGAGTCAGTGATGCAGTCCAGGGCCTTTACTCACAGTTCTTATTATCCAGACCACGTCTGCAGGTAACGGCTGCCCACGTCGTACTGTGCTCACCAGGTGAGGGGCTCAGACAACTCCCAGATAACTTTGGAGCGCTTCACAGGACCCCCTTTGTGTGTCCTTTGTCTGGCCTTTCTTACCAACCCTTCTGTCCGGCTGCCTCGGGCCTCCTCTTGGTAAACTTGGCGCCAGTTTCCCTGACCCTATGTGGTGCCTTCCTAGCGGGTGTAGCGAGGGGCTGCGCCACATAAAATGTCACAGCCTCCTGTTTCTAGCTGAGGGTCGTTTCCTGCCTCCACTAGTTTCGGGGACCGGTCTCCCCCTTTGGCCTGACCCCTCCACGCAGGTGGATTCGGGCGTGTGGTGGCGACTCGCCCGTCCGCACCCCTGGGATCCCTTCGTT
The DNA here is from genome assembly GCF_046119375.1 of Phyllobates terribilis. Taxonomy (NCBI): domain Eukaryota; kingdom Metazoa; phylum Chordata; class Amphibia; order Anura; family Dendrobatidae; genus Phyllobates; species Phyllobates terribilis. The sequence continues at coordinate 207,378,895 of NW_027362769.1, read as the reverse complement.
CCTCGTTCCTGGAGCCTTCTCCGCTCCTCTTCCTTCCTTCTCCCTCTTCCAGGCCTGGGCCTCTGTTACTAGGCCCGCCTCCGGAGCAGAGCTCATGCAGAGCCCCTGCTCCCTGCCACTTCTGCTCAGACTTCTCTGCACTGAACTAAGATGGTGCCCACCTTTTATACTCCCTTCTCAATGCACCCAGGAACTGCTTCCTCCCTGCTCCTGCACTACAGGGTTACCCTTCCTCAGTGTTCCCTCCCCCCACTCCAGCCAGGGACAGGGACTGTCGTGCCCATCTCAGGGGCATATTGGTCGCCCTGCCCCACGGCAATGTGGTGTAATGCATGCAGGTGTCGGGTCCTGATCCACACTCCATCCTTACCTGAGAGTGAGATATCACACCTCTGCGTGAGGTGCAATTCCTCTGTAGCAACCGAGCCCTCAGGGTGCTACAGTTCCATTTATCTTCAGCCTAGGTGACGTATTGCGATACAGGGCCATGATTTTGGCTATAAAAGGGTCCCCTAGACCCCTACCCCAAGCTTTTTAAGAGAATCATATATGGCGTGCCAGGAGACTCTATGGAATGCTTTCTCAGCATCCAACGAGAGTATCTAATTACAAATTTTTAACTGCATCTAGCCCAGGAAATACTTTGTGCCTAGTAGCAGTGTCTGCTAGTCAGCGGATTATCCCAGCTGTTAAGCAAGCTACACCACCTGTAGTTTGGACACTTAATTTTTTCAAAGGAAATGCTTCGGGACCACGGGATACTCAGTGAAGTGCATCAGGAGGCACCCCAAGGCATAGGGGCTGGGACTGGCAGTAGGATGCCTTGCGGTGGACAGCCGAGCTTGATCCTTATAAAAGCTTTTTAACTGCAGCAGCTTTAGTGGACGTAACTGGAGCTGGAATTACGCGGCTGCTGGCATGAGACTTGCCCTCCAATAGATCCTTGTAAATGGATTTAAAGTGTATTCATTCAAATTAGAGAGACAATTTAAATTAAAAAGCTTAGAGCTGCCTCCACCACAGGGGGGCTCGCTCGACCCACCAGCGGACAGGCACCAGTATTGGGAGAGGGGGGCTGGCCGTCAGGGTTCACCGCGGCTCTGGCACAAACCCGGCGACACGGAGGTGGCACGGGCAGGAGCGGACTGAACGTGTCGGCTTCTCACTTTTTGGATTTTAGAAGGGCATGACATGCCTATATCTGTGTCTCCCCCTCCTTTTACTCCTCCACCTCTTTTCTTTTCGCATGACTATATGTACTTGTCACTTTTCCATGTGTTAGTTGTGTCTTCTGAGCAGTTTGTCAGCTTTTGGACACCTTTGAAGGTGTTTTCTATGTGTTTCTATGTGTTTTTGTTTGCCTGCCATTGGTTTTAACGGTGTTCGAAGGTGTTCGACGAACAGTTCGACGAACAGTTCGGCGAACACACGGGTGTTCGACGAACCGAACCGAACTCGAACACTACGGGGGTGGCTCTACACTAGTTAGAACTGTGAGATTCACTACGTGAACCACTGGTGTTTTGTGGAAAAGCACATGTAAGATTCTGCAACAGCCTCTGATGATACTCTTGCATGCGTGAATCCCTTTCTATGGCAGGAATTATTTCTGCAAATTTACTTTTGTACTGGGGATCTAAGGGTGTGGCAACCCAGTAGTTGGGATTACTTCGAATTCTGACAATCCGAGGGTCATGTTGAATGTAGTGCAGCAAGAAGGCACTCATGTGTCTTGCGCATCCAGGAGGACCAAGTCCTTGTTGTGTTGGTAGCGAGGTGAGAATCATGCTTCCTTCCTCTGCCCTCTCCCCCCAACTTCGCGCAAAAGAAATGGGATCAAGGTCTCCCTCATCTGATGAGTCTTACATGCACATCGCCAGTTCGTCCTTCTCTTCTTCCTCGGCTCCTGCACCTTCCTCAACAGTTTGGCTGCTACCATGTGCCCTGGTTAATCCCTCTCCCCCACCCTCCCATGCCTGCCGCCTTGGTGCTGCCGACCGTCTGGACCTTGCAGATGTTATCCCTTCCACATACGACTCCTCCTCTACTTCCTCCACCTCCTCTTGTCCCACCAGCTGACTCTGAATTCTGTTTAACGTGTGCTCCAGCATGTAAATCACAAGAATAGTCATGCTGATAATGGCATCGTCGTCAGCACTAAACATCTTCGTCGCCATTTCAAAACAATTCAGAAGGGTGTGTGGCGCCCCTGAGGGTTCAGTCGCCACAGAGGTACTGCATCTCACCCAGAGGTGTGGTATCTCACCCTCAGGTAAGGAAGGAGCATGGCTCGGGACCCTAACACCTGCATTCAACACATACCCGCAGTTCGGGTAGGGCGAGATTGCTCCTAAGGGAGAGCACAGTCCCAGGTCCCAGCTGGTGGGAGGGTCCTATGTAGTGGGTGTGGGTGGAGAAAGCAGCTTAGGGGAGCACATGACAGGGAGAGTATAAATAGGAAGCCATCTTAGAAAGAGCAAGCCTGTCAGAGGAGGAGAAGTGACAGGAGCAGAGGCTCTGCATGAGCTCTGCTCCGGAGGCGGGCCTAGCCTGGGAGGCCCAGGACTGAAGGAGAGAAGAGAGGAGTGGGAGCAGGAAGGCTCCAGGAACCGAAGGGACCCTAGGGGTAAGGGCCGTGCAGAAGGCCACCCGTACGCCCGCTGCTACTAGGAGGTAGAGGGGTCAGGCCAGATAAGGGGAACCGGTCCATCAACTAGCAGAGAAACAGCAAGGCTCAACTAGAAACCGGAGGCTGCAGCATTTCATGTACTGCAGGCCAAAGTTCACACCAGTCTCACTAAGAAGGTAGCCACATAGGACCCAGGGGACGGAACACACGTCGCCCGCCAAGGCCCGAGGATACCGGATAGAAGTGTCACTGGGTGTGAGGTGCAGGGAGAAGGCCAGAGAAAGGACACACATAAGGGGGTCCTGCTAAGTACTCCGGAGCTATCTGGGGGTGGACTGAGCCCCTCACTGAGTACGCACAGCACGACAGGGGAGATTGCTCTGGTACCTGTAATCTGGACTGCAACAACTGTGAGTAAAGATCTTGGGACAGCATCACACGGACTCTGTGTTCATTACTGACTCCCTGCACAACAACCACCATCCACCCACACTGCCCTGAAGCTACAGCCATGGCCAAAAGTATTGAGAATGAGACAAATAGTAATTTTTCCAAAGTTTACTGCTTCATTTTTTGTAATTGCAATTTGCATATACTCCTGAATGTCAAAGAGTGATCAGCTTAACAGCAATTACTGTACTTGCAAAGTCAATATTTGCCCAGAAAATGAACTTTAACCCCCAAAACACATTTCAACATCATTGCAGTCCTGCCTTAAAAGGAGCAGCTAACATCGTTTTAGTGATTGATCCATTAACACAGGTGTGGGTGTTGATGAGGACAGGGCTGGTGATCAATCAGTCACGATTAAGTAAGAATGACATCACTGGACACTTTAAAAGGAGGCTGGTTCTTGGTATCATTGTTTCTCTTCAGTTAACCATGGTTATCTCTAAAGAAACACGTGCAGCCATCATTGCACTGCACAAAAATGGCCTAACAGGGAAGAGTATCGCAGCTGCAAAGATTGCACCTCAGTCAACAATCTATCGCATCATCAAGAACTTCAAGGAGAGAGCTTCCATTGTTGTCAAAAAGGCTCCAGGGCGCCCAAGAAAGACCAGCAAGCGCCAGGACCGTATCTTAAAACTGTTTCAGCTGCGGGATCGGACTACCAGCAGTGCCGAGCTTGCTCAGGAATGGCAGCAGGCTGGTGTGAGTGCTTCTGCACACACTGTGAGGCGGAGACTCTTTGAGCAAGGGCTGGTTTCAAGGAGGGCAGCAAAGAAGCCACTTCTCTCCAGAAAAAACATCAGGGACCGACTGATATTCTGCAAAAGGTACAGGGAGTGGACTGCTGAGGACTGGGGCAAAGTCATTTTCTCTGATGAATCCCCTTTTCGATTGTTTGGGACATCTGGAAAACAGCTTATTCGGAGAAGAAGAGGTGAGCGCTACCACCAGTCTTGTCTCATGCCAACTGTAAAGCATCCTGAAACCATTCATGTGTGGGTTTGCTTCTCAGCCAAGGGAATCGGCTCACTCACAGTCTTGCCTAAAAACACAGCCATGAATAAAGAATGGTACCAGAATGTCCTCCAAGAGCAACTTCTCCCAACCGTCCAAGAGCAGTTTGGCGCCCAACAATGCCTTTTCCAGCATGATGGAGCACCTTGCCATAAAGCAAAGGTGATAACTAAATGGCTCATGGAACAAAACATAGAGATTTTGGGTCCATGGCCTGGAAACTCCCCAGATCTTAATCCCATTGAGAACTTGTGGTCAATCATCAAGAGACGGGTGGACAAGCAAAAAACAACAAATTCTGGCAAAATGCAAGCATTGATTATGCAAGAATGGACTGCTATCAGTCAGGATTTGGTCCAAAAGTTGATTGAGAGCTTGCCAGGGAGAATTACAGAGGTCTTGAAGAAGAAGGGGCAACACTGCAAATATTGACTTGCTGCATTAACTCATTCTAACTGTCAATATAACCTATTGGTACTCATAATATGATTGCAATTATATTTCTGTATGTGATATAAACATCAGACAAACACTAATAAAAACCAGAGGCCAGCAGATCATGTGAAAATATAATTTTGGTGTCATTCTCAAAACTTTTGGCCATGACTGTACACTCTTCCTGTGGGGAGTAATAATACCATTGCTGCAAAACCACCAGTTTCAGAGGACTGTTCCGCAGCGGCGGCCCCTTTGGCCGCACTCCACAGGTGGCGTAGTCGGACATTATAAAACCCATATATACAAATTACCCTTGGATTGACCACCCTGGGTCACGGACCGGGTCGCAGCCACAGTGACTACAACCCCCAGCGTCTACCGGCTCGGCTCCGGGTACCCCACGGCCCAGGGGATGCGTCAACTTCATAGGTCCCTGATCTGAGACCACTCCTGCAGCGTGATTTACCCCACCTCTGGATCTCTTTGGCCCAGGCTATACGTTAGAACATATTGCACCAGGGCTTGTCGGTGCTGCCACAGTCGCTGCAACATGTGCAGAGTTGAATTCCACCGTGTCGGCACATCGCATTTCAGCCGGTGAACTGGCAGGCCCAACGACTCCTGTAGAGATGTAAGTCGTTGAGCTGCGGGATGCGAACGGCGGAAGTGAGCACACAACGACCGTGCCCTCTGCAGAAGGCCATCTAGTCTGGGATAGTGGGCTAAAAATTGCTGAACAACCAGGTTCAACAGGTGAGCCATACAAGGCACGTGTGTGACATTGCCCCGGTGAAGGGCCGCACCCAGGTTTGCAGCATTGTCGCACACGGCCTTCCCTGGTTGCAGGTCCAGTGGAGACAACCATTCATGAAACTCCAGAGTTGACCACAACTTCTCAGCTGTGTGACTCATATTTCCCAGACATTTCAAAGTAAATACCGCCTGATGCCGTTGAGCCCTGCTGTCAGCATAGTAAGGAGGTGTGCAGGATTCCTTCTGCGCAGTTAGAAAGTGAGTGGCATTACCAGACAGGCTTTGGGTGCAGGTGGAGGACCGAGAGGAGGTTGAGGAGGCAGAAGCAGTGGAGGAACTTCTAGATAAAGAGGATTGACATACAACTCGTGGGGACGGCAAGACTTGGACAGCAGCCCCTTGTCCTGCTGTCACCATAGTTACCCAGTGCCCAGTCAGCGACATGTAACGCCCCTGTCCATGCCTACTCACCCAAGTGTCTGTGGTGAAATGCACCCTGTCACACACAGAGTTTCTCAAAGAAGCAGTGATGTTGTGTTCGACATGCTTGTGGAGCGCAGGCACACCTTTCTTTGAGAAGTAGTGCCGACTGGGCATCTGGTACTGGGGCACTGCGACGGACATAAGGTCTCGAAAATCCTCTGTGTCCATCAGGCGGAAAGGCAGCATTTCTGTAGCCAACAGCTTGCAGATGGTGAAATTCAACCTCTTAGCTTTATCGTGGCTAGGAGAAAATGGTCTTTTACTTGTCCACATCTGAGGGACCGAGGGCTGGCTGTTGTGCTTAGACGGGGTTGAGTAGGGTGTCCCCGGCAAACTTGCCGGTCTGTGAGGAAGATGCAGGCGGAAAAGTTAGGTTGCCTTGATCCAAAGGTGGTGCTCTCGATGTCGGAGAGCGCTCAACACCAGCTGGTGTTTCCACTTTCAAATGAAATGATGACCTGCCAATCACACTGGCTGTTGCGGGTAAAGAGGTGGCAGGTCTGCGTCCAAAAACATGTGTGACTGCTGTCCTCCCAGTCACAGAGGATGAAGAGGCCGCGGATGCACAAGATGGGGCAGACTGTGGTTGGCACGGCCCGCTAGGCCGCATTGTAGCACAGTGAGCTTCCCACTGCAACTTATGCTTCATATCCATGTGACGGTTCATGCATGAAGTACTCAAACTATGTATTTTTTGGCCTCTACTTAGCTTTTGGTGGCAAATATTACAGATAACACGAGTTGGGTCATTCTTATCGATCTGAAAAAATACCCAGGCCATGCAAGGCTTAGAGCCCATGCGACCTGAAGAGCCACTATGACTTGTGGTCAGAGGCAGAGTTGTGGTTGAGGATGCAGTTGTTGACGTGCTTCCAGTACTCCATCTATGTTCAGGAAGGCGCAACCTAACCTCATCATCAATAGCATCTGTGACGTCCAGCTCCGCTTGGTATCACAGATCCTAGAAGAGTGCATTGATGGAATCCTCCACAAGAGGCCCCCATAAACATTCACACATCTCCACCTTCCACCTCAGACCAGCAGAGGGTGCCTGTTAGGGATATAAATAGGGAAGGTGTAGCTAGGCAGTTCAGTTCCTCTGAAGAGTTCCTGCAGTAGAGAAGCCTAAGAGAGGTCAGTCAGCAGTAGAGCTCAGTCTAGTCTAGAGAACTCAGTTAATAGTTCAGCAGTGGAGCACGAGGCTCCTGTTAGCTAGATTCAGGGAGCCCAGTTAGAGCTTAAGGTGTGCCGGCGCCATAAGATCGGTGAAGCGCGGCAAGTTGCCGTTAGTGTGTATAGCCTAGTGAGGGCCCGAGTAGGCCGAAGGCGAGTGGAGAGTTAGTACATTGGGGTCAGAGGAGCTTAACCAGCTCACCCCGAAGCATTTACCGGACACCGGATCCGAGCTTACCGGGATCTCTATGACCCAGTAAGGCATAACCGGAATCCCTGGAGAACTACAAGTCCAAGGATTGCTAAGGTGCTGATACGTAACAGAGCCAGGAGAGCGTGAACTCCAAGACAAGGCCCTACCACAAGGTCAGCCAGCGCAGGACAGAGACAAAGTTAGGCCTAGCTCCAGGCAGGTCAGAAACTTACTACGCAGAGGCCAGAAACAGGAGGCCCTACACCTGCTCCGGGATGTGCCTGAATTTCCACCAGTAAAAGGTACTGAAGTGACTACCGTGTCCGTTCCCGTTCTTGCTCTGACCCAGCTGGGTCTCGCCTGTCCTGCATTCCCCCTGCATATGCTTTTCTGAGGCCTAGCTCCACCTGTGAGGAGCTATACCATCGAGCTGCCTTATCACCGGCCTCAGTGGACTACTGCAGCGCTGGTGCTTCTCACCAGATACCACAGGTGGCGTCACAAACTCTTATAAAATTAACAATTATCCACCCTTTTAAAGACTGACCCCAGGGTACGGGCCCGTGAGCCGACCACCACGACATCCCAAAGGCTAGGCAAAGGCCCGGGTACCGAGTCATCCCCATCCCCTGGGCTAGTCACATCCTTCTCCACCTCCTCTGCTGACCTCATCGACTGGCTGACTGTGGGTTGACAGTAAGTGGGATCTCCAACCTCGTCATCATCACCCTGTGTGTTCTCACACTCGTCGTCCTCAGAGCCAACCTCTTCCTGCCCTGACCGAAAAGTCAAGTTGTCGCTCCAATCAGGTATTTGAGTCTCATCATCGTCTTCATCATTGTCTCCACCAACAGGAGTTACAGTTTGGGAACGAGGGTCTACATTATGCTCAGAACCTTCTTCATCTGGTCCTGGATCCGACTCATAAAGATTCTGGGCATCAGTGCAGATCATTTCCTCGTCTGGATTAACAGAAGCTCTGGAGCAGACCTCCGTTTCCCAGGCTATAGTATGAGTAAACAGCTGTGCAGACTCAACCATCTGTGTTACCCCATACTCAGACGGGCAGCTGGAGACTTGGGAGCTCTGAGGAAGCAAGTGCGATTGGGGTGACACCTCTGAGGACTGGAGTATTTGTGATGTTGAAGTTGACGTGGAGGAGAGCCCACTTGAAGGAGCCCTTGATATCCGTTGAAGCACCTGCTGTTTTTGTGCCTCATCTGGAATTTGTAGTGATGGGTGTGTCCGTAAGAAAGGGATCGTATCACATTGTCCACGAAATAAGTAGACATCTTAGTTTGGCTGGAAGATGGTCTTTCTTCTGCAGATGTTACTCCCCCCACCGCGGGTGACTAAAAGTCAATGTGATTCTGATTCTCATGTTTGAAGAAAGTCACACATCTGACTCACACATCAAAATCAAACATCATTTGAATTTGGCTTGCTTGCAGTCTGTGCATAAGTCCCAATGAGTTTTAGACAAGTTTGCACTGAAAATCATATAACCAAATAGAACTCCTAGGTTTTTACAACTGAGTTTATTGCTCAGTGGTTAGTGCACTGGCTTTGAAACACAGAATTTTGGGCTCAAGTCTCATCAGCGAATAGTTACTTTTTTTTATTATTACAGTTATAAAAGTCACTTGTCAAAGTCACTTGTCAGAATCGCTCATCAAAATCACTCGTCAAAATCACTCGTAAGAATCGCTCGTCAGAATCGCTCGGCAAAATCACTCGCCAGAATCACTTGCCAGAATCACTTATCAAAATCAGTTCTCAGACAGGGTATTTAGCCTCAAACTGACATCATTCTGATGTTTGATTTTGATATCTGATCATGTCCTAAAATGGACACTATACAGTCCACCGATATTAGTAGTGTTGTTTCTGGGGGAAAAAAAGCCAAGCCTTTTTTATTCTATTACTAAACAATCTTTAAATGTGAAAAACATGAAATATCACATTTCATGTTTTCTATACTGAGTTTTCTTAAAAAACAAGCAATATAAAAGCCCTGTGATTGTTTGTCTTAAGATGTATACATTGTGGAATTATCATTTTATTACACAGATGTGGTTACAAGTCTGGGCTATACATAAGATCATATTACTGTCTAGTGATACTAGGGATAGGCATTTGGCTGTGTATAGCTCTTGTCTACCTATGGCAGAAAAGAATGTTAGTCACAAAATGTACAGAACAGAAAACAATATAGCATATTTTACAGATTAGATCACCATTAGGGATGGAAGCTTGGGTTACGGTACCTGACCCGAACTTTAGTCCAAAGTTCGGTTCGGGTACCAGAACTGTACCCGAACTTGAATCAGAACTCAAACCCCAGTGAAAACAAATTCTCTCTATCTCTCTCTGCAATGGACTTCCCCGGAGAACTTTGCAACAGACCTCCGTGAGAAGTCCGTGTTCGGCGTTTAGCACCAGACACTAACTGTCCACCACCGGACTCTAACTGTCCAGTACAAACCCTGAACTCTTAAGTTCAGGTTTGCTCATCTTTAATCACCATAGAGTAAAGTGCATCATACGTTAGATGGAAAAAAAAAAGAAAAAGATGCAGAACATTTATTCACACATATTTTAACAATAAGGGCTCAGGCAGATGTCCGTGCAAAATCGATCTGACCTCGGATTACAATACATGGACTGGTTGTGACTCTCCAGACCGGAGCATGACAACTGCATATATTTCTATGAGGCTGTCACGCTCAGGTTGGTAGATCCGCAACCAGTCCAAGCATTGCAGTCTGAGATCGGATTGAGATCCACGGACATCTACACAAGTCATAAATCTGAACTAGGGCTAGTAAAAATGTCAGGTCTCCAACTATATGCTTCCTATATTCACACAGTGTCATAACTCTCAATAAAGCACAAGAACTTTAGTAGTTGCCATTCATATCAAGTGGCGCTATTGTCCAGAAATATGGAACCACTGGGTAGCATCTTCTGCAGGCACCACATCTCCAGCCCACCTCATCTCCAGCAATGGGCAAGCTGCTCTGATCTTCAGCCACCTATAGTCTAGCAAGTCCATTCTGGTCTACAATCAACTAATGCTTCAAAGATGGACAGACCCATGACTTGCTCTCCACACAGACCAACCGCAGGTTCACTTGACACCATGACTGGATACTCTGCACACTGCCCTCTTGTAGTCAAATCACTACATTTTTTAGCTCTCCTCTACCATAATATGTACAGTGTGATGTTGAATTTTGGCTTCACAATACAGGTTCTCTTGTTAAGCTCCCTCTGGGTCTACGCTGACGTGGGTACCACCTTATGTTCACTGACAGGTGAGAAACCAGCTACAGGAGCAGGACATAGAGGTGCCACTGAGTTCACCTGCCTGCCAGTCCAGCAAAAATGGACAATTACATACTACAAAGTATAATATTATATACATATATACATAATATATACAAGGCAAGAACAGTAATCATAGAACCTAAAAGATATAACAACACAAATACAAGGAAAAATTATTACTACGCCCACCTCAATAAATTATAAGACAACAGTCTTTATATGCTCAATAATTTTTATTGTTATACAACATGTTTTTGTCTAAAAATATTTAATAAAAAACTGAAGACACAGCACATAAAACAACCACCAGAAGGCATTATAGTACAGGTAAATGACAGTATACTATAATAAATCGTCAAATGCCAACTAGTAAAATAGATGCTAAGAATATTTTATTTTACAAGACAATCCAATATAGTATGCTATAATCTAGATCAACCGTATAGATAATGTTGTATACATTGTATCAGATGCTATGGGTCACACTATAATCACTTATAATATAGCAACATTGCTTATACGCAAACTGTGTGCTACACAGAACTTACCATTATAAATGGAGCAGCGATGTTTTATAATGACGCACTGCTTATAGTTCACTGATCGCTGCAGCCAATCACAGGCCATAGCAGTACGGCGACTGGCGAAACAGTGACATCACTATTTTCTGTCTCTACGCAGAACACCCTGAGTTGGATACAAGTGAGGGCCAGTGGGTGAGTATGACCAAGTTTGCTTTTTTCTACAAGTTTTATTTTGCCCAGAAATCCCCTTTAAGGACCATCATGATCAAAAATCTTTTTTCATTTTTTTTTAATGATCACATTCCAGGAGCCATAATATATATATATATATATATATATATATAGATAGATATATAGATAGATATATATAGATATATATATATATATATATATATATACAGTACAGACCAAAAGTTTGGACACACCTTCTCATTTAAAGATTTTTCTGTATTTTCATGACTATGAAAATTGTACATTCACACTGAAGGCATCAAAACTATGAATTAACACATGTGGAATTATTTACTTAACAAAAAAGTGTGAAACAACTGAAAATACAGTACAGACCAAAAGTTTGGACACACCTTCTCATTTAAAGATTTTTCTGTATTTTCTTGACTATGAAAATTGAACATTCACACTGAAGGCATCATAAAACTATGAATCAACACATGTGGAATTATATACTTAACAAAAAAGTGTGAAACAACTGAAAATATCTCTTATATTCTAGGTTCTTCAAAGTAGCCACCTTTTGCTTTGATGACTACTTTGCACACTCTTGGCATTCTCTTGATGAGCTTCAAGAAGTAGTCACCGGAAATGGTCTTCCAACAATCTTGAAGGAGTTCCCAGAGATGCTTAGCACTTGTTGGCCCTTTTGCCTTCACTCTACGGTCCAGCTCACCCCAAACCATCTCGATTGGGTTCAGGTCTGGTGACTGTGGAGGCCAGGTCATCTGGCGTAGCACCCCATCACTCTCCTTCTTGGTCAAATAGTCCTTACACAGCTCAGAAGCAAAGGTGACTCTTGGTCTTCCTTTCCTGGGGCGGTCCTCATGTGAGCCAGTTTCTTTGTAGCGCTTGATGGTTTTTGCAACTGCACTTGGGGACACTTTCAAAGTTTTCCCAATTTTTCGGGCTGACTGACCTTCATTTCTTAAAGTAATGATGGCCACTCGTTTTTCTTTACTTAGCTGATTTTTTCCTGCCATAATACAAATTCTAACAGTGTATTCAGTAGGACTATCAGCTGTGTATCCACCAGACTTCTGCACAACACAACTGATGGTCCCAACCCCATTTATAAAGCAACAAAATCCCACTTATTAAACCTGACAGGGCACACCTGTGAAGAGAAAACCATTTCCGGTGACTACCTCTTGAAGCTCATCAAGAGAATGCCAAGAGTGTGCAAAGCAGTCATCAAAGCAAAAGGTGGCTACTTTGAAGAACCTAGAATTTAAGACATATTTTCAGTTGCTTCACACTTTTTTGCTAAGTATATAATTCCACATGTGTTAATTCATAGTTTTGATGCCTTCAGTGTGAATGTACAATTTTCATAGTCATGAAAATACAGAAAAATCTTTAAATGAGAAGGTGTGTCCAAACTTTTGGTCTGTACTGTATATATATATATATATATATATATATATATATATTTATTAAAAAATATATACAGTACAGACCAAAAGTTTGGACACACCTTTTCATTTAAAGATTTTTCTGAATTTTCATGACTATGAAAATTGTACATTCACACTGAAGGCATCAAAACTATGAATTAACACATGTGGAATCGTTTTGCTTCTTCATCAGGAGGTGACTTGATGAAGGTGCACCTCCTGACAAAGAAGCGAAACATGCATCGGGGTGTTAACCTGATAAAGTTATTTGACCACAGCACCAGAAGCCATTTTTGAAAAGCAAAGATGGCAATTAATTAGAAGAGCCTGAAACCAATTGTGAACCGTGATATTGGAAATATTCTGCTATACCTTATCATGGTCTAAGTAGTGCATCATCAATGAACCCACAATGAATATTTCTTTGTAACAAAGGCTGCTAGAGAATAATAAGAGGTCCTCTGACAAAACAGATAGATTTCTGACCTCTAAAAAGCAATATCATGCAAAGCTGCTTTTCAATAATTGGCACAACTTGTAAAAAAGCTTAGTGTGTAATTACAGATGAAGTGGCTGCTTGAGCTTTTGTCAGTCTTAAATATACCATACAAACTTTTCAAGAACTATAATATTAGGTCGTTTTAAAGAATACAAGTGTGAGAAGAAAGTTTCCCATACTCTGAAAAGATATTTTTAAGGAAATAGATGCAAATATCGAACGGAATTCGGTAGATATTTCTTGAAAATGTAGAATTAGCTGAACTGGAGAGATACATATAAAAATCTTTTACCTTGGGATAAAGAGCTTTAAAAGAACTTTAAAGAATCAGTTGAGGATGAATGTTTTACATCTAAATGCATCTATGTATCTATCTAGACGTGTATTATTATTATTATTTATTATTATAGCGCCATTTATTCCATGCTGCTTTACATGTGAAAAAGGGATATACATAGCAAAAACAATTACAATAACTTTAAACACAATGTGACGGCGACTGGTACAGGAGGAGAGAGGACCCTGCCCGCAAGGGCTCACAATCTACAAGGGATGGGTGAGGATACAGTAGGTGAGGGTAGGGCTGGTCACGGCGCGGTATGGTGGAGTGATGGTTAATGCAGGTTTTAGGCTTGTCGGAAGAGGTAGGTCTTCAGGTTCCTTTTGAAGGTTTCCATGGTTTCCACGGTCGGCGAGAGTCTGATGTGATACACTGCCGATTTTGCAAGTTTTCCCACCTACAAAGAATGGAGAGGTCTGTAATTTTTATTGTAGGTACACTTCACCTGTGAGAGACAGAATCTAAAAATAAAAACCAGAAAATCACATTGTATGATTTTTAAATAATTAAACTGCATTTTATTGCATGAAATACAGTAAGTATTTGATCACCTACCAACCAGCAAGAATTCTGGCTCTCAAAGACCTGTATTAATTGCACCTGTTTGAACTCATTACCTGTAAAAAATACACCTGTCCACACACTCAATCAATCATACTCCAACTTCTCCACCATGGCCAAGAGCAAAGAGCTGTCTAAGGACACCAGGGACAAAATTGTAGACCTGCACAAGGCTGGGATGGGCTACAGGACAATAGACAAGTAGCTTGGTGAGAAAGCCACAATTCCTCCTTCGGTCTGGTTCTTAATGAAAGATCTCGCCTCGTGGTGTAAGGATGATTCTGAGAAAGGTCAGGAATTGGCCCAGAACTGCATGGGAGGACCTGGTTAATAACCTGAAGAAAGCTGGGACCATAGTCTCAAACATTACCATTAGTAACACACTATGCCATCATGGATTAAAATCCTGCAGGGCACGCAAGGTCCCTCTGATCACGCAAGCACATGTCCAGGCCCGTTTGAAGTTTGCGAATGACCATTTGGATGATCCAGTTGAGTGTTTGACCAACAGAAATCAGATGTTACATGGACATGAAAAAAACATATGGTTGTCAGATCACTAAACTGGGCGTAGTGTGTCCAGAGTCCTGAGTGCCTCGCACAGATCAAGTCAGAGCAGCAGCAGCGTAACAACAAAGGAAGATGGGTTTGTGATCCAGTGATTGGCTGTGTTCCAGGTAAGTAAAGCTTAGCATTTATTGTACATGTTAAAAAGGCTCCGGAGGGCAATAGGACTAGAGTGCAAGTGGGGTACTGGTAACCAGACCAACGCGTTTCGGCTATGCGCCTTATGGTCATGAGTAAGGAGCTTAGCCGAAACGTGTAGGTCTAGTTAATTTGCCTTAATCGTTAACTCCCCGGAAAATTGTCAAGGCTCCCATACACATTAGAATTGTTTGCCTAACTCGTCATTATTGGCGGATTTGTCCAACATTAGCCCATTGTGAATGGAGGTTGCTTTATTTTGTACTGGCCACTGTTACTTTGCCCCAGAACTTTAATACTCTTTCATGGTTAACAAACTATACTTCTGTTAATAGTCATTTGGGGACCACAACCCACAGACATGTACTTTGCATAATTTGAGAATTGCATGTCTGATGGATTTATTACAACTACTGAAATAATAGTGTCATGAGAAACCACATTTTTTTTAAATTTTGAACAAAACCTCAGTATTAAATCAGGTCTGATATTACAACATGAAATCAATATAGGAATTTGGGGAAAATTGTGACAATGCATAAATGGTAACATAAAACCTTGCTTTTTATCCGTGGTTAGTTCCCCACAATTATATAGCGTGCTGCACATACTGTATATAAATATCTGAGGAGAGAAGTTCTCTGGACAGTCAGAATGGTCTCAGTGTGAAGAGAAACATCAGGTATGTTATAGATTTCAGTTTTATTACATGGAATTAATTGCATTTTATATTACTCATCAACAAAGTCTTCTACTGGTAATATTGATAATAATTTCTATCTCTATGTTAATTTCAGTTTTGTCTCCTAAAGAAAAAAACTTTCCGTATGTCCTAACAGGGCATACGAATATCATATAGAGGAATTCTTCAAGGGAATCTCATCGGATTCTCGCTGCCCAAACTACAGGCAGCATAAAGCAGACACTTGTTGACTGTAGCCAGATATGTTGTACTTTGAAATGAAATTAAAACTTTACATTTTAAATATATTTTGAAAAGGGGCTATGCACTTCAAATGACTAGTCTGATGCAATCCCAAGTTAGTATCTTCCCACTCCGATCCTTTTTACTGACACTTCTTAACACACATACAGGGAGAGATACGTTAGTCCACTATAGCAGGGGAAAGAGAAGCCAGCCTTACAAAATGTGTTTACTGTGAATCTCTGCAGCGTTGTAGAGTATAACTGTCACGGGTGTGTCAGGTTTGACAAACAGTCAAATGGGGTCCAGCTGTAGAAGGTCACTGCGTATGGCCTTGCATACATCTTCCTGATCCTTTCATGATCCCTCTCACTTTAGGGCCCAGAGGTGATCCTCACCTTGCTTGGGGATTATGCCTTTAGGACCCAGCGGTGATCCTCACCTTCTGCTGCTAATTAGCACACCCTTGCTGCATCCTTAAATACACTGGGTTTCTCCAGAGAGTTACTTGTGATAGAGTGTTCTGATTCTATTCAGGCCTAGAATTCTAGTAGTTGACTAGAATTTTCTTGGAGTTCCTTTGTGGATTGTTGCCGTTTTCTCTCTGGTGTCATCTTGAAGCTAAGTGTATTTCCTTGTTTGTTTCTCTTGTGTGTACTTTAGCTTGCTGTGGGGCCGACTAGTGCTCACCCCTCCCCCTCCCTAACTAGGATCTAGCTTTAGAGTTAGCTAGGGCCAGGTTTCCTGTTTGGCGATAGGTGCAGAACCTATATAGGGTCCATAGAGGAGTCAGGGTTTGTCGTTTGAGCTGTTTAGGGGTCTCCACTCCCCTTTTTCCTACTTGTAGGGCACCCATCCCTTTTCCCGTTGTTATATGCTGGGTTCTCCCCATACCCAGCATGACAATAACATACCCTCGTATCAGGCAGCATGAAACTGAGGACAGATTCCCTTTAAATCTGGAATTCTCCCCTCTGTAAGCTCAATAGGGAATCATTAACTTTTTAGAGACTCCATGTTCTTAACCCATACTTATCTGCCCTGTAAATTGCTGTACATTTAGGACTCAAAGATAATGCATGCTCAGGAGCTAAGCCTGAAATTATGTGCATACATGTTAAAGAAGAAAGCGGCATTGAAAAATCACAGAGAAATCATCACTACCCCAAGAAATAAAAAAGATATAGCTGTTAAACTTATGGCAGTACAGCAGAGCTGACAGTACCATGAGAGGAGAGCTGATAGAAAGGTTTGTAATGTGACACAGCTAAACTCAGCTGTGCTGTCCCTTCCCCAACAGGGACATTGCCTCAATGGTGTTAGTCATCAGTGCTTTCTAATCATACAGGAGGTTAGATCAGGAGATCAGAGCTATCTGTCATACATCTCACATACTACAACTCCTGCTCTAAGCAATGGTGTGGGCCTGTTCTTCTTTCCTCTGAGTGTGGCTGCCTGCTTATGATTGGGCAACATAATCCAGGGGTAGAAGTATACACCTCCAGTGAAAATCTTCTGATAACACCCACTTGAACTTAATAAAAATGTAAGTAATTAGAGGCCAAATAATGTGATAGCTAATATCTCCACAACTAAAAATGTTTTATTCCGCTCTTTAGCGACTATTACATCATGTGTCCAGGTAAGCATGAAAAATTTGGTGAAAGGTCCTCTTCAACATTTTTCTTCACCATTTACAGTACTAGTACTTAACACAGATGGACATTAATGTACAGAGCTGTGATGCAACAATAATGGCCATAAGCAGCAGTTAAAACTTGTCAGTTATAAGCTAAACCCCTTAAATGCCACAATCAATAGTGCCAGTTGCACCTAATAGGTTGTTTCTAAGCTCAACAGACAGCTCTAGCTAATCTTTCACCTGGGGTAAAGATTTAGTTTACCACCCTGTTTCTTTAACTATCCCTTAGCCAAACATGTCAAACCGAGGCTCAATGGTGTCCCATCTTATCTAGTGATCCAATTATCTCCACCTCCAGTACTGATTGCCTATTTTTAGCTACACTGTGAATGGGCTTGGATGTAATAAGGTACCATCTCACAAAACGACGCACCAGCGATCCTGACAACGATGTGACCTGGCCGGTATCGCTGGTGCGTTGCTAAGTGATCGCTGGTGAGCTGTCAAACAGGCAGGCTCACCAGCGATCACGGGAGCAGCGACATCGTGGAAAGAATCTTTCCATGATGTCCTGCTCCTGGTTACCAGCCTGCTGAAGCAGGAGCAGGCTGGTAACCATGATAAATAGCGGGTTACTAGGGGCACACGCGCACTTAGTAACCCGCCTTTTATCATGGTTACCACTCCACTACGGTGAGCGGGAGGTTACCGTTCACCGTAGCAGAGTGGTAACCATGATAAACAGCGGGTTACTAAGTGCGTGTATGCCCCTAGTAACCCGCTGTTTATCATGGTTACCAGCCTGATCACTGGTCCCGCTGGTCACACACAGCGATGTGTACTGACCAGCGGGAGGGCAAGGACCAAAAAATGGTCCAGGACACTTTGCAGCGATCAGCGACCTCACAGCAGGGGCCTGATTGCTGCAAAGTGTCACCCATAGCGACATCGCTGGTGAGGTCGCTGTTGCGTCACCAAAACTGTGACTCAGCAACGATCTCGCTAGCGATCTCGCTATGTGAGACGGGGGCTTTAGAGGTGTTATTTTCTTTCTTTGAATTTCCATTTACTAATTGTTTGCACTTTTATTTCCACTAGGAACAACAATCACCCAAAAATGACTCATTTCACTGTTTTCCTGCTCCTTGCAACTGCTCATATAGTCACCTCTCAATGGTGTAAGTCAATATATTATTGTTCTGATCATAGACAACAGTAGCATTATTGCTATTAATTTTAATTGGCTTAATGACCACCAATACTTCTTTTTACTGACCAGAGATATAAATGAATAGCATCCTTCGATGGGTGGAAATGCAGCAGCTTTCACCTGTACACTATATCTGACACCTTGATGCATCAGTCACGGTTGGCGTTGGCACAGACCATGTCTGTTTAAGCCCTTAGATGCTGCTATCAATAGTGACTATGGCATCTTGATGGTTAATAGAGTGTGTCAGCTTTCTCTTTAACCCAATCTGCACCCTGAGATCATGATTGTGTGGGTCTGATGGTTTCTTTGGCAATGCATGGCCAAATAATGGTAGTAGAGTTTGCCAGTTATAGTGACCTGCTCAGAAGTTAGCAACATTTAGATGGTAAAAATAAATTTTTCATTCCTGTCATGCCACATCGCATTAATTCCTGAAAAGCACCTTAAGGGTTAATAAGCTAACCAACATCAGTTTTCAATATGTTTAGGGGTGTTGTTTTTAAAATGGTATCACTTTTGGGTTTTCCAAGACATAGGTCCTTCAAAGTTACTTCAAAACTGAAAAGGTCCCTAAAATAATAAGTTTTGTAAATTTCTTAAAAAATGAAAAATTACTGCTAAAATGTTAAACATTTTAACATCCTAAAAAAGTAAAAGTACATTTTTACAAATGGTGCTGATATAAAGCCGACATGAGGTAAATGTTGTTAATTACCGTTTTTTTGTGTGGTCTAACTATCTAAATAAAAAGGGATAATCACTCAAAGTTTGAAAATTGCAAATTTTTGACATTTTTGTCAAATGTCTTATATTTTTATATATAAGCCCAAAACATATTGACCTACATTTACCATTAACATAAAGTATAATGTGTCTTATAAAAAACAATCTCAAAATCATTTGGATATGTTGAAACATATCAGAGTTATTGTCACATTTTTTTTAGCCTGGTCACTAAGGGGTTAAATTCCTTCCCTCTTAAGCAAACAGTATCTGAGATATTCATGAACAAACCTTTCAGTTGATCTGTAAAGAAGTAATGTAAACAGCCTTGGACTGGCCCACAGGAAAACAGGAGAATCCTCTGGTAGGCCACCACCCTCTTATATGAGCAGTACTTGGCACAATATACATGAATCTCCAAGTACAGTCAAGGGCAGCATCTTATTCATTTACCAATCTACCCAGTTCATTATTATATAAATTTGTTATTTGTCCCATTTGCATGTAGCTGAAAAGTGGGGCCCTGGAGTTGGTTACTGGTGGGTCCTTGGCACCCCAGTCTCACACTGAATGTAAATATCACAATTAATTGTAGTTTTCATATTTAAATTTAGAGTTTGTAGGGCTGTAGATATAGATTTTTTGTCTAATATTGAAGTTCTTCTTTCAGATTCTGAAGTTTCAACAACAACAACAAGTCCGCCAAACTGTAAAGACAGAGGTAAGGCCACAAATCTAAACCAGTGCTATTTAAGAGAATGTATAATCAGAAAATTATTTTAATATATGTTTATTTTAATATTTAACAAATTACTTACTGTCCTCAAATCATTTTTTTTGCTTAAACAACATTTATAATTTAATGAAATTAATTAATACAAATGTTTCAATTTTTATGTTGATCACTGGAGCTATTCCAGACTCCTCTGGAAGAGTTTTCAGAAATCTCATTTTCAGAACAGGCAGGCATGTAAATACTAATGACACTATTATGATATTCACGGGACAATTCAGTAGTAATCTGGCTGGAAGCATGTTATTAAACAAACATCATGGTCCCCCAAATAATTATATAATTAAACATAAGACATGAAGAAAACTCCCACTCAATGATAGCCTATCAGATACACAGAGAATGGAGTGCTGACATCAGAGTATATATCAAAATATATATCAATTTTATTAATGAAACAAAAAATACAACAAAAATTAAACAATGCAAAAAGAGGTGGATAAAACAAGATTCAAAGACCCCAGGGATTAGCAGAAAATGGTCACAACAGCTTAGTAATAAAGTAATATACAATATAGCAACAGCAAGCTGGACCGAGCAACTGAATGAGTCTAATACATATACCATATATACAATACACATACTAATATGTAGCGGTTTTACTGCAGATAAAGTGCATGAACATATCAACTAAAGTGCATACCTATCATAAAGTGCATGTGCAGAATCATAGGGGAGAGCCCCAGGATTGCAATAACAGTAACACCACTAGCCACAACTGTCCCAGATAATGCCCCTCTGAGACCTTGGCCCAGTAGACATCCCAAGTATGTCAACCAGAAGATACAATGAGGTGACCACCGACCAAAACAGATCCCCTCCCCCTTTTTAACAAATTTTTAATAGTCTTCCAAAGACCCGTTCCCACCAGTTACCATAACATGGCGCATGACCTTTAGTTGATAAAATAATGACTCTCCACCAAACAATCTGACGCTATAGCTTGCTAAAATGAGGTGGGATGCTGCTCCAGCAATTTTTTGTCCTTACTTCACCATGACTGCCCTATATAGCACCACTTACACTCATCAGGTAACCCTATGTCACCCTATTCTCAACCTAGCTCTCCTACCATGCGCTCTCCTTCTCCCCCTATGCCCAGCTTTACTCCGCACCCACGCTTTTGTTATTTGTCTAGGCAACATCTTAGATGCCCAGGCGTGACTCCATTATTGCCTATACAAACTTACTTGGTCCTAGCATACATACAAGTCATGTGTCCCTCCTTTCAATACCCTTTGGCATTGCAGTACAGTACCTTTATAAAAAAGAAACATTGACAATGTTGGATTCGGGTGACTTTTTGATGCTTTGAAGTTTTTGGGATCTTTTTAAGATTTTTAGCTATGAATAAAGGTTTGCACAATGAGACAATTGTATGTGTAATTACTAAAAAGACAATATAAGATAACATACTAATATGTAAAAGAACCATTAAAGAAAATAACAGTCCTTTTATTTTTTATTTCATAAATCAATAGAACTCTTTAACTTGTTCTGTCTTCCATTGTCATAAGCATTAATATTAAGCCAATCCCCCTAGATACTTGATGGAGACAGCAGAGATATTAACCAGATGACACTGATGCAAAGTTATCTCTTTTGCAGATGACATAACTGTATTTTCAAACTTCCATTAGAGTTACGTAAAAAGTAACTACCAGTTGGGGCTATTCTCTTATTTAAAAAAAAAGTGGGAAGCATCAGGCTGATGAGTTTTTCAAATATCACCGTTTAGCTACGGAGCCACAAAGGTTCCAAACGTTCCCCTTAAGGACCCAATTTCCTATCCAAAAGTTAAGGGATAACTGATCAGTGGAGGTTAAACTTGTGGATCCACCACAGATCCAAAGCAGAGGGCAGTGGACGGCCCAGTCTGAAATAAGTAGAAGTCAATAATGAACAAGCAATTGGCTATCCCAGGCAGTCACATATATCTGCCAGTTCCATAAAAAATTAATGGAGCAGAATATCATCGGGGACTTCCATATGGGTTAAGCAGGTGTCCTTTATAAAATCTAATTCAACATTTGTATTACAGAGGGAACCTCTTTTACATTGCTAGTAGACAATTTTCCTCCTTGGTTTTATCAGTATCCAGTTGAACACCTTGTCAATCGTCTCTGCGAAAAATTCCCATGTGTTCAACGACAGTATACCTTAGTCAAGGTGAACAATTCAGGTAAATATACACAAAATTGGGCAAATTTCACGAAAGTGCAAAATTTTGTTAAAGTGCTTTTTTGCGCCCTTAGGTTTTAGGCTCTGCCCGCAGTAGGGCAGAATAAAGTGCGCAGGCGCGAGCCAACAATGACTCTGTGCAGGCGCGAGATTATGCCTGGCTATGCAGGAGGCGTCATCCATGACAATCAGAGCAGGAGGATGGCGGACAGCAGCTGGGAGGAGGGATAGACGCCACAGAAAGGACGCTTATTGGACCAGACTGTCAGGATTTACATAGGGCGGGGGAGAATTTCAGAAGGTTTTTGGGGGGCTTACAGGGGCAGTCAGGGGGTTTTATGTCCCTTTAGAGAATGCAGCACAGGCACTGATTAAAGTGCTAGTCTTAGTTCAGACATGAAAAAGCTGGTGACAGGTTCCCTTTAATAAAAAAAGTCAGATTAACCCAGCAGGATTATCTGACTATATAATGTGTATGGGGGCCTCACGACTATTCTCCTGCAGACAATGCTGAAGGAAACAAGAATCCTTTAGTATAGTGGTGAGAGGAGGAGGCAGTGGAGTCAGAGGAGTCTGGTATCGGCTTTCTCATAGATAACATAGAAGTGCTTGTCGGGAGCTGAGCATTCCTCTGTATAGATGGGTTTGGAGAGATTGCTGTCAGCCAAATAATTGTTCAACCCTTAGACATCTAATGTGAATGGAGGGCTATAGAAGCCGTGACGGTTCATTAGGCATTTGCAAATTAAAGCAGAGGATGTTTCAAGAAAATAAGAGCAGCAGTCCAGTATCAGGACAGATCTTCCAGAACTGAGGGAATCTGTCACCAGCATCTGAGAGTAGCATGATGAAGCGGCAGAGAACCTAATACTAGCAATATATCACTTACTTCACTGCTTGCTGCAGTCTTGATTAAAAACTGTTCTCTCTGCTGAAGATCTAGCAGTTCTCTGAATACTGACCTCTGTGTAACCCAGCTCACACCACTGATTGGCAGCTTGCTGTGTTCACTGTGTGTAGGCAGAAAGTTGCCAATCAGTGTTGGGGGGGTGTTTGGACTACCTGGCAGCAGGCTTACTGGTTCTCTAGTGATAATCTCTTGCTGTTAAAACAATGATTTTATAAAAACTACAGCATGCAGCCCCGTAAGTGACACATTGCTGGAATCAGGGCTTTTGTCATTATATTATGCTGCTCTAAGATTAGGTGGCAAGAAGCTGATGACAGATTTTCTTTAAGACTGTCCAATACAATCAGGACAGTTGGGAGCTATCATTATTATTATTTTTTATTTATATAGCGCCATTGATTCCATGGTGCTGTACATAAGGAGGGGTTACATACCAAATACAGATATCACTTACAGTAAACAAACTAACAATGATAGACTGGTACAGAGGGAAGAGGACCCTGCCCCTGTGGGCTTACATTCTACAGGGAGCTATCCTGTACAGCGTCCTTATCTATACACAAGTGCACACACTCAATTTATGAAGAAAGCCTCTCTAGAGTAATTGTCACATTCATGTATTACCGATGAAAGCTTTATAGGGATTTTATTTTTCTTGTGATGCTGCAAAGGAATTAAACATGAAGTTCTAGATTCCCTTCTGGTCCCTTCCATAGCTCATTGCTGGGGGTCTCTTGTTTGTGCACGGCAGTGGTAAGATGCGCCTAATTCATTAAATGGTATGCGCCTCTTAATAAATAAGATGCACCTTACTGTCTTCATTAAGACTAACATGCCCAACGCCAATCTTAATAAAACATGCCCAAAGCCTTTGAGTTATTTTGCATGATCTAAACTTTTTGTCTTCATATTTTTAGACATTTCTGAAAGTATTGCAGAAACAAAAGATGAGTTTATAAGAAACCTGAAAGACTATAATTTGTGGGAATATTACTATTCATTTCATAACATCTATAATGGCTTTGACTCGTATAATCCTGATATGTGCAACCAATCAATATTGCATGGACTCAAGAGAGCACTGGAGATTTCACCTGCTGAAAGTTTCATTCTGACATTGAGCAGCGGATCAATTATTGATTATAATAATACAGAAATTATAGCAGAGATTTACACATTGATTAAAGAAAAGAAATCTCAGGTTTGTAGTTAAAACATTATTTTGAATTGTGATGTATGGATATTTGGTTAAAATTCTATTTATCTCAGGATTCCGTAGGCACAAATTAACTAATGTCCTAGTCCTCATCCGAAGAGTGGTCCAGTAGATGTATATCTACTCCACTTTTATCCATTTATTTGTTCTATTTTTTCTATTTATTTCCTTCAGAAACCTTTCACCTAGACAAACCAGATCTCATGCTTTGCACCGATGACGGTCAAACATCCCAAAATAAGTGTCTACAAATGGAGTTTCTGGTTTGACACCTAATTCTAAGTGATATGGAGAGGCCTTTTAAAGGGCTGATATTAACTTTTAGGATTGCTGCATCCAATAGGTGGCACTAGAGTTCCCGTCCTCTTCCTCTCTGAAGAGGCTACTTGTATACTCAAATTCCCAGGAAAGCATTGTGTGGAATGAAAGTCTCCCTAAGACAACTTGGCACTGACCAAAAGGACAAACTTTACCCTTTAAATCCCCTGTCAGAAGCCTTTCCTTCAGCCAAACCATATGTCCTGCTTTGCACTGAGGAGGGGCAAACACTCCAAAATACAAGTCGGCAGGTAGAGTTTCTGTTTTTGCTTCTTATCCTAAATCATGTGGCAATAACCTTTAGGGGATTGATATCGACTTTTAGGATTGCTATTTGGTGGCACTAGCGTTCCTGTACTCTTCCTCTCTAAAGAGGTTGCTTGTATCAAATTGTTAACATTCTCCTTATGGCAAACATCCATCTTCAGGGCATCATTCCAAATAGTAATAGAAATTTTCTCTAGTTTTCATAGGTGCATAGATAGATTGCATACAAATAAAGAAACTTTAAAAAAGTTTCATATTTTATAAATATAGATACAGGAAATCTCAGCAAATATTTGATTATCTTTTAGAGCTTCAGTGCTCAGTTCCTGCATAGTGGTTTATTACATATTAACATTTTTTGTAGACTAAATAGGCAATACAAGGTGGCTGTATGACTACCATAGCACTGTGGTAGGTTGGTGGCCAAGCATTTATAAGCTTCATAATTTTCTTGTTTTTAAGGTTGAAATTAGACTTATAGGGGTTATCCACTACTTTAGATTACCCCCCCAATGTATTCCCCCGGGGCCCCTAAGACTTTTTGTAAATACCTTCCGTTGCAGATAATGCCTGTAAGCGGCGCTATCCCTGGCCGCTCACAGGCATCACATGACCCCCGGCTACAGCCGGCTCTGACATCCGCTGATGTCACGACAAGTGCTGGCAGCAGCCGGGGGTCTTTGTCTTCCTGGTTCCACAGTGAATGCCAGGCTGTGGGCGGGGTTACCCCCCGCGTCACACCTGAAATCCACCGCGCGCTCTGCCTCTCCCCATTCATTGGGAAAGAGCACGGTGGATGCTGGGTGTGACGTAGGGGGTAACCCCGCCCACAACTCAGCAGCCACCGCGGGGACCCCAGTGCTAAGTGTCATGACGCCAGTGCAGGGTCACGTGATGCCGGTGAGCGGCCACCGATAGTGCCGCTCACAGGCATTATTTGCAATGGAAGGTATTTACAAAAAGTCTTAGGGGCCCAAGGGGGATACATTGGGGGAATAATATAAAGTAGTGTACAACTTCTTTAAGTCTATTGAGTTCAACATGCAGTCTAGATGTTGATCCAATAGAAGGCAAAAACCCTATAGGGCAAACACTAGTAGTTCAATATTAGGGGAAAAAATCCTTCCCTGCTCCAGATTTGGCAATCAGACCAGTTCCCTGGATCAATGTTCCATCACTCAATCAAGTAACTAACATAACTCAATTCAAGAAAGACATCCAGACCCTCTTGAATTTTAGTAGTGAATCAATCATTACAACATTATGTGGCAGAGAGTTCCATAGTCTCACTGCTCTTACAGTAAAGAATGATTATGATTTAAGTTTCTTTCCTTTAGATGTAGAGGATGCCTCCTTGTCACTGTCAGACCTAGGTGTAAAAAAATCATTAGAAATATCTCTGTACATTATAATAATATCGCCCATAAGCCTTCATTTTTCCAAACTGATGAACCTCAAGTTTAATAACTTGTCTTGGTATTTCAGTCCACCCATTCCCTTGATAACCTTTGGTTGCTCTTCTCTGCACCTGCTCAAGTTCAGCCATGTCCTTCTTATCCACAAGAGACCAAAATTGCAAACAGTATTCGAGGTGTGGCCACACTAGTGACTTGTATAAAGGCAAAACTATGTTCCTGTCTTGAGCATCTATTTTTTTTATTGCATACCATTATTTTATAAGCTTTGTCAGCAGCTGTCTGGCACTGGTCACTAATTGTGAGAATAAATTGTCAAGGATAAAGTGATATTCTGGACTCAAATGTTGATATTTGATTGCACCTTGAATTTGACTCTTCTTTCTTGTGTCTTCCTAACAGCAATTCTGATTTATATAAACCAATATACACTGTGTGCAGAATTATTAGGCAAGTTGTATTTTAGAGGATTATTTTTTTTATTGATCAACAACTATGTTCTCAATCAACCGAAAAGACTCCTAAATATCCAAGCTTAATATTTTTGGAAGTTGGAGTTTGTTTTTTTTCGATTTGACTATCATAGGAGAATAACTGTTTGTGCAGGTAACTATTACTGTGCAGAATTATTAGGCAACTTAATAAAAACCAAATATAATCCCATCTCACTTGTTTATTTTCACCAGGTAAACCAATATCAGTGCACAAAATTTAGAAATAAACATTTCTGACATGCAAAAACAAAAACCCAAAAAATTAGTGATGAATATAGCCACCTTTCTTTATGATGACACTCAGCAGCCTTCCATCCATAGATTCTGTCAGTTGATTGATCTGTTTTCGATCAACATTGCGTGCAGCCGCCACCACAGCCTCCCAGACACTGTTCCGAGAGGTGTACCGTTTTCCCTCCCTGTAGATCTCACATTTTATGATGGACCACAGGTTCTCTATGGGGTTCAGATCAGGTGAACAAAGGGGCCATGTCATTATTTTTTCTTCTTTTAGACCTTTACTGGCCAGCCACGCTGTGGAGTAGCTGGATGCATGTGATGGAGCATTGTCCTGCATGAAAATCATATTTTTCTTGAACAATACCGACTTCTTCCTGTACCACTGCTTGAAGAAGTTGTCTTCCAGAAACTGGCAGTACGTCTGGGAGTTCAGCTTCACTCCATCCTCAACCCGAAAAGGTCCCACAAGTTCATCTTTGATGATACCAGCCCATACCAGTACCCCATCTCCACCTTGCTGGCATCTGAGTCGGAGTGGAGCTCTCTGCCGGTAACGGGTCTGGGAGGTGGAACCTCTGAGCAACTATACAAGGGGGCAGTCCTTGTAAGGAAGCGGGTGGCTCCCAGGGAAGACGGGCAGGTACTCACGGCAAGTGACAGGGACAGTCTCTGGGTAGAAGGGCAGGTAGTCACGGCAAGTGACAGGGACAGTCTCTGGGTAGAAGGGCAGGTAGTCACGGCAAGTGACAGGGACAGTCTCTGGGTAGAAGGGCAGCAGACAGGTGGCTGGTGAGCGCTCCCAGGTGAGCGGGCGAGAGTCTCTGGACAGGCAGGTGGTCACGGCAAATGACGGCAGAACCTCCAGGAAGACTAGCAGACAGGTAGCAGGTGGACGCTCCCAGGTGAGCGGGCAAGAGTCTCTGGACAGGCAGGTGGTCACGGCAGGTGACGGCAGAGCCTCCAGGTAGGCTAGCAGGCAGGTAGCAGGTGAACGCTCCCAGGTGAGCGGGCAAGAGTCTCTGGACAGGCAGGCGGTCACGGCAAGTGACGGCAGAGCCTCCAAGTAGGCTAGCAGGCAGGTAGCAGGTGAGCGCTCTCAGGTGAGCAGGCAGGCTGGTCCATAGACAGACTGACAGGTGTCGGAAGGCAGACCGTCGGACCGCAGGCTAGCAAGCAGGTAAGCGGATATCAGGCAGGTATCAAGCAGGAAACTGGCAGGTGACTGGCAGGTAACAGGCAGGAATCTGGCAGGTGACTGGCAGGTAACAAGCAGGAATCTGGCAGGTGACTGGCAGGTAACTAGCAGGAATCTGGCAGGTGACTGGCAGGTAACTGGTAACGGGACCTGAGGGCTGAAGCAGAGTGAAGGCTTTGCAACAACATTGCTCGGGCACCTCCATTTTGGAGGAGGTGCCTTATATATGGAGAGGTCCTCCGGCCATTGGCCGGGGACTCCTTAGGACGGCACGCGCGGCCCCTGTAAGAGAGGGGGAGCGCGCGCGCGCGCGCCCTAAGCACAGAGGCCAGGAAGCAGCGCACGCTGCCAGCAGAGCGGGAGGAAGCCGCCGGGCACGGAGCGGAGAGGTGAGGGGAACGGCGTCCCTGCCTAGCAGGGGGCAGGGACGCCGACGCTACACTGCCCTTTACTGATCCAGCCTCTGGCCCATCCATCTGGCCCATCAAGAGTCACTCTCATTTCATCAGACCATAAAACCTTTGAAAAATCAGTCTTCAGATATTTCTTGGCCAATTCTTGACGTTTTATCTTATGCTTCTTGTTCAAAGGTGGTCATTTTTCAGCCTTCCTTACCATGGCCATGTCCCTGAGTATTGCACACCTTGTGCTTTTTGATACTCCTGTAACGTTGCAGCTCTGAAATATGGCAAAACTGGTGGCGAATGGCATCTTGGCAGCTTCACGCTTGATTTTCCTCAATTCATGGGCAGTTATTTTGCGTCTTTTATGGCCAGCATGCTTTTTTGCGACCCTGTTGGATATTTGCCATGAAAAGCTTGATTGTTCGGTGATCACGCTTCAAAAGTTTGGAAATTTCAAGACTGCTGCATCCCTCTGCAAGACATCTCACAATTTTGGATTTTTCAGAGCCCCTCAAATCTCTCTTCTGACCCATTTTGCCAAAGGAAAGGAAGTTGCCTAATAATTAAGCACACCTTATATAGGGTGTTGATGTCATTAGACAACACCCCTCCTCATTACAGAGATGCACATCACCAGATTTACTTAATTGGTAGTTGGCTCTCAAGCCTATGCAGCTTGGAGTAGGACAACATGTATAAAAAGTATCAAAGTGATCAAAATACGCATTTGCCTAATAATTCTGCACGCGGTGTAAAGAAAGTGGAGACCTTATTAATAAAATCAAAAATTATTTATTTAAACATGATTAAAAAACAGAATTCAATATAAAAAAGCATGAGGTATTGCAGAAGTAGGCATCAAGTAACATAACCGTTTATTCAAATAGTTTCTTGAAATGGTTAAACACTAGTGTTGAGCGAGTATGTTCTGTCCGAGTATGCTTGGGCCGAGCTCCGAGTATTTACAGCTGCTCGGTGATATGGTTGAATCGCTCCCGTATGCATGATTTGCAACTGTTTGACAGCTTTATTACATGTGAGGAATGTGTAAGAAATAGACATTCCTCTCATGTAATAAAACTGTCAAACAGTTGCAAATCATGCACACGGGAGTGATTCAACCATATCACCGAGCAGCTGTAAATACTCGGAGCTCGGCCCAAGCGTACTCGGCGAAAGGGTTAACAGAACATGCTCACTCAACACTATTAAACACCAAATTACATGCAAAATTAAAGTGCTTAGTTCTAATAGACAATGTATAACAGTATTGTGGTTCCACCTAGTGGTACAAAAAAATTATGACCACACAGCATTTATTAAAGGTACAAGACACAAAACCTATTTCATGAAAGAAAATTAATAAGCTTAAAGACACTGAAGCACTTAAACACATCTGTACTTATGGAGGCAATTGAGGTTTCAAACTAGTGGTGCAACATGGGCACCAGAAACAAATTAACAATAAAGTCTCCAGCCAAAGAGGCAATAGATTTCACAAGTGCCCATGAAACACCACTACAGAACCAATACAGAGCCATCAAAGCATAGTTAAGTTACCCAAGGGGGGGAGAACCGGTCAGTCACAGAAGACTACCCCCCTACGTGCGTTTCGCACGGACTTCTTCATGCTTTTTTATATTGAATTCTTTTTTTTAATCATGTTTAAATAAAGAATTTTTGATTTTATTAATAAAGTCTCCACTTTCTTTATATCGGATTATATAATAATTAGGAGATACTTGAATAATTTGGCCTACTTATCAGTGTATTCAATTCTGATTTAGTGTGAAGTAGGGCTTTGTGTATCTCAGATGTTCCTAGTTGTGCTCATTGGTAGTTTTATGGAAATAGGCAGCCAGAATATGAATAGGGTTGATGTTTCTATTTTGAACAATGAAAGGTGGCCTCATTTTCCTATTGCAATGATTCCTTCCATTCACACTGTAAATTCATATTACAGAGTAGAATGAGCTTATAAATCTCTCATTCGACCTTCTAAAATCCTCACTTAAAGGGTAATTAATTATGCATTACTTTCAAATAACATTTCAGAAGAAGCTATCATATGTGTGTCCATGAGAAATAACTTTATTTTGGTCCATTATATGACTTGTAGCCTGCATATTCACCAGTTTTCCCTGCAGGCTCTATATATTTAATTAGCAGTTGACTTTGAGCTGGTTGTAAGAAACTAGTTGCTGTGACATCTTTCATACACAACACTCATGAGTATTACTGTTCTTCATCCCTTAAGTAGCACAGAGACAAAAGTATCAAAGAGGGAATTGTACTGCAGTATTAAGCAATGTAGATGTTAATCCAGCTCTGTTATGGAGTAAACCACTTTTTCAAAGCACAGCATGATCTTTCTATGTCTTCCTCTGCTTGTTTCCTCACTCTGCTTCTAACTCCTTTCCTTTCATTCCCCTATGAGTATAATTGAAGCTATAACTTGACACTTTCCTGTGCAGACAGTACATCATGTCTTCAGCACAATCAATTTGACCAATTTTTTCAGATTGGATGATAAGTTCTGGAGGTAGATGGGAGAGTGAAGGAAGTTTTATTTTTAAACTTATTTGATTTATGCAATATTTATTGACTACAGTACAATTCCTATTTAGCTACATTATTTGGTACAGTTCTACAGTCTTACATTTCTTCATTTTTGTAATCATTTTAAGGTTTTCTTCATCAACTATAACTATTGTGCTTCAGAATTACAAGAAGATGTTTTGCATGATATTGCAACTTTAAGTTATGGATATTACACAAAGACCTATATATACAGTATATACCAAGTAAGTAGTATAAGAATATTAAGAACAGTATAGCCAAGATCTCAGCCTATCACAATCAGTGGCATCTTTTATATGGATAAAATTGTACAGTATATTAGTTTTTTTTTGCAATCTCAGCCTTTCATTAGACTATAAATATTTTCTGCAATCATTTTTATAAATATCAAAAGGAACAGTAATAAACTTCATAATTTATATTGTATAATGTTATCAGAGAGAGGAAGGCCTGGAATTTAAAGGGGTATCCTTCTTTCCCTTCGATACAACCTAATACACCAGATAGAAAAGTCTTAATAAAAAAAAAATAATAAATCTTAAAGGGAACCTGTCAGGTCCCATATGTCCCCAGAACCCACAGCAGTTGTGTCTGCATATATAAATAACTTGTCTAACAGTCCCTGTTTTCCATTTCACACATAAGCAGATCTTTAGAAATAGTACTGCTAAAGTCCATTTATGAAATGTAAATGACGGCTTTGACTAGTTGAGGAGGCGTTAGTGTCCCCAGACTAGTAGGCCCACTTGGCATGTTATCATGCCCCCGTGTGGTCTGTATGAGTAGCAAAGGCATTATTTTAAGCTTGATAAGTCTTCATCCATATCTTTAGCTGCATGCAAGGATTTATAGAGTGTTAGAGAGGTTGGAGTTAGGTGAGAGATGGGAAGTCTGAGAGCTGCCTGGAGGGATGTGATGGGTGGTGATGTCATACTATATTTCACAGGAAGTCATAGTCTGACAACTTGTCTACACATAAGTGCATGTACTGGATTGGTTGTCAGGCTGGAGGTCACATGACAAAACTTCCTACAGTATAATTTAACTGATTGCTTTTATAACACTAGAACTGCTAATTAGTGATGAGCAAGCACTAAAATGCTCGGGTGCTCGTTGCTCGGGTCGAGCAAATTGGAATACTAGGGTGCTCGGTCCGAGTAACGAGCCCAATGTAAGTCTATGGGAAACTCGAGCATTTTTCCGGCGGCTCCCCCCAGCGAACTGCAGAGGCCTAAAAATTGCCCAAATCGATTGGAACAGTGCTCAAATGACATGGGAACAGCATGGGGAAGACCCCTGGAAGAATTTCTGACCCCCAGGTGACTGCTGTCAACAATGTTGTCAGAGTATTACGCCACTTTTACGGACTCACAATAAAACATACAAAAACGAAACCAAAATGGATTTTCCTGGGAAATATGTTAAGGAACATCCTTTCCAGGGTAATGACTTGTATTTAAGACAAAATAAATAACCAAAAACAAAAATGCTACTCCACACCTTGAGATATGTTCATATGTACCGTTTTTGATGCGTTTTTGCACGTTTGCATTGCTTTCAACGGTGAAAAACGCATTCACTGGGAAATGTCATTTTAACATTTTTCTACCTTATCTGGCAATGTGGGGTGTGACACATCATCAAACACATCCTGTTTCATTTATGATGGAGGGACTCTGACAGTCACAAAGCCTATTTTTACAGCCTTACTATTCTTAAAGGGCCAGCAGTCGGCTATGCTTTGTTGTTCCCATTATTAAAGAGTGGGTCTCCTATACTGATATTGCATATGCAGTGACGGCAAGGGCTGACAAAAATTTGGGCGCAACCCAATACCCCTTTGAACAGACATAGAGGAGGGTCTCAGTAAAAAAAAAATTCTCATTATAAAGGAGTGGGTCTCTTATAGTGGTAACGCCCATGCAGTGACTGCAAGGGCTGCCAAAATTTGGGAAAAACACCAAAAACAATTTAAAAACACACAGAGCAGGGCCACAGTAATGAGTATGACATGTTCCCATTAGAAAGGAGAAGGTCTGATATACAGTTATAGGGTATGCAGTGAGTCCAACGACTGCAAAAATTTAGGAAAAACCCCACTAACAATTTAAAGACACACAGAGCTGGACCACAGTAACGACATGTTCCCATTAGAAAGGAGAGGGTCTGCTATTCAGTTATAGGGTATGCAGTGAGTCCAACGGCTGTCAAAATTTAGGAAAAACCCTACTAACAATTTAAAGACACATAGAGCTGGGCCACAGTAACGACATGTTCCCATTAGAAAGGAGAGGGTCTGCTGTACGGTTTAGGGTATGCAGTGAGTTCAACTACTGCCAAAATTTAGGAAAAAACATACTAACAATTTAAAGACACATAGAGATGGGCCACAGTAATGACATGTTCCCATTAGAAAGGAGAGGGTCTGCTATACAGTTATAGGGTATGCAGTGAGTCTATCGGCTGCCAAAATTTAGGAAAAACCCTACTAACAATTTAAAGACACATAGAGCTGGGCTACAGTAACGACATGTTCCAATTAGAAAGGAGAGAGTCTGCTATACAGTTATAGGGTATGCAGTGAGTCCAACGGCTACCAAAATTTAGTAAAAACCCTACTAACAATTTAAAGTCACATAGAGCTGGGCTGCAGTAATGACATGTTTGCATTAAAAAGGAATTGGTCTCCCATACTGTATGCCTATGCAGTGAATGCAACGGCTCCCAAAAAAATGGAGGAACTCCAATGCCCCTTGCAAGAGACGTAGAGGTCGGAGGGCCTCCTGAAAAAAAGAAATGCTCCCATTATTAGGAAGTGGGTCTCCCTTACTGTTTGCCTATGCATTGAATGTAACGGCTGCACAAAATTGGGAGGAACTCCAATGCCCCTTGCAAGAGACATAGATATGGTGATATGGTAGATATGGTGGTGATACGGTGGTGGAGGAAGAAGAGGAGGAGAAGGAGGAGGACAAGAGCAAATAGATAAAATCAGGAAGAGTATACCCATGTCTGGGTGTGAAAAGGTGCATGGGAATAGAGTTAGATCTCCCAAAAAAAAAGACACTGTATTTGATTTTATGATAAGCTGCTATCATTCAGTGGTGTTGAGAAGTCTGGCCCAATCCAGCCCTTCTTCATTTTTATAAAAGTCAGCCTGTCAGCATTTTCAGTTGACAGGCAGATGCGCCTATCAGTTATAATTCCACCGGAGGCACTAAAAGCCCGCCCTGCCAAAACGCTAGGGGCAGGACAGGCCAGTACCTCCAAGGCGTAGAGAGACAGTTCATGCCACGTGTCCAGATTGGATACCCAATAATTATAAGGCACAGAGGAATCATGGAGGACGTTGGTACAGTCAGCAAGGTACTACCTTAGCATCTTCCGAAACGTTTCACTCCTTGTGAGAGTACCCCGCGCTTGTGCGATGGGAGGGTATGAGAAAACTGTCCCAGAACTTTGACAGTGTTCCCCTGCCTCTACTGGATTGCATTTGTGTCTCTCTCGCCTGTACTCCTTGGTTGTCCAACGAACTGTGACCTCTGCCGCCAGCATTTTCAGTTGGGAATTTTTTTAATAATTCCTCAGCAAGGGCATTCTTGTACTGCCCCATTTTAGTAGGTCTGTCCGGCGTGAGAATAAGAGACAGAAAGTTCTCCTTGTAGCGTGGGTCTAGAAGTGTCACCAACCAGCAATGACCATCAACCAAAATTTGGACAACGAGAGGGTCACGGGAAAAGCAGCATACCAAAAACTCAGCCATGTGTGACAGACTGCTAACATGATCTCCTCCTCATCCTCATCCTCCTCTTCTTCCCTTTCCTCAGCCCATCCACGCTGAACAGATGGTATGACAGTTGTGCAGGTAGTACTGTCTATAGCGCATGAAACTAGCTACTGTTATTCCTCCTCCTCATCCTCTTCTTCCTCATTGTGACCCAATCCACATTGGGATGAGATGAGGCTGGGCTGTGTGCAATCACCCTGTATGGTTCCTTGCTCCATCTCATCGTGCTCCGCCTGCAATGCATCCTCTTTAAATGTGAGCAGAGAGCGTTTCAGAAGACAGAGAAGCGGGATGGTAATGCTAATTATGGCGTCATCGTGACTCATCATCTTGGCGGAGTCCTCAAAGTTTTGGAGAATGGTACAGATGTCTGACATCCATGTCCACTCCTGAGGTCTTATGTGTGGAGTCTGACCTGAATACCGACGGCCTTGTTGATGCTGGTAGTCAACAACTGTCCTCTTCTGCTCACAAATGCTTCCCAACATCTGCAATGTAGAGCTCCAACATGTGGGGACATCGCACACCAGTCAATGAGCAGGAAGCTGCAAAAGCTGCTGTAGCATGGCAAGGGAGGCGGAAGCTGTAGATGACTTTCTAAAATGGGCACACAAGCGGCGTACTTTGACAAGCAGATCTGGCAGATCTGGGTAGGTTTTTGAAACCGCTGAACCACGAGGTTAAGCACTTGGGCCAGGCATGGTATGTGTGTGAGCTCAACTCGCCTCAGAGCCACCACCAGGTTCTGGCCATTTTCACACACGACCATGCCTGGCTGTAGGTTCAGTGGTGTCAGCTACAGATCTGCCTGCTCTTTCAGCGCTGTCCACAACTCTTTAGCGTTGTGCGTTTTCACCTAAGCATATTAGCTTCAGCACAGCCTGTTGCCGCTTGGCCGAGGCAGTGCGGCAGTGCTTCCAGCTTGTGACTAATGTGGTCATTTTGGAGATGGAGGCAGAAGAGGAGGGGAAGGAGGTGCAGGAGCTGTAGAATGTGGAGGCAAGCCTGATTGACCCAGGGCCCGCAATCCTTAGAGTCGGGAAGACATGTTCCATCCCAAGGTCCAACTGGGTCCACGCTTCCACTATATTAACCAGTGTGCCATCAGCAGTGGTGTCACCTGCAGAAACTGTTTTTGGACCCTGGGGTTCGGTCCACTTAGTCGGGTGCTTTGCTGCCATGTGTCTGATCATGCTGGTGGTGGTCAGGCTGCTAGTTTTGCTACCCCTGCTGATGCTGGCCTGGCAGGTGGTACAAATGGCCTTTTTGCAGTTATCTGCAGTCTTTAAAATAAACAACCAGACTCGGGAAGACCTAACAGTTGTACTGGCAACGTCCGCCGTGTTGGCGTTATGGGTGACGCTTTCCCGCATTGTGTCTGCGGCCACCACACTGCTTCTTCCTGCCTGTTGTGGTGCTATGCCTCCCTCCCTGTGTGTGCTGCTGTCAACGCTCTGCATGTCCCCCTGCCAGGTTGTGTCAGTTACTATATCATCCACCACCTGGTCTTCCACTTCTGCACCCTGGTCCTCCTCCTAACTTTCTGGTAATTGTGTCTCATCATCATCATCCACCTCTTGTGACAGTAATTGCTCTTTCCCACCATTGCCTTCATATGACCATGGCTGCTCAAATATTTGGGCATCGCTACATGCATTCTCCTCTTGACTTGCTTGAAGGTGGCTGGGCGAGAGGTCCTAATTTACAAATGGAAAAGTGAACAGCTCTTCTGAGTGTCCAAGTGTGGGATCAGTTGACTCCGGGCGCTCGGCATGGTGGGAGGAAGGAGGAGCAGGGTGAGGAATATGCGGTCCAGACTCACGGCTACTGACACTTGACCGTGTGGAAGACAGAGTGGTGGTGGCAAAGTGACTGGAAACATTATCTGCTAACCAGCCAGCAACCTTTTGACACTGCTCTGGGTTCAATAGTGGTGTGCTGCAGTCCCCTAGTAATTGGGACTGGAATGTCAAGCGACAAGATGTGGGTCTTTGTTGTGGCACAATTTCAACTTGCCCAAGGCCTGGTCCTCGGCCTTTGTATGCACTATCAATCACCCTCACGTCCACTTCCCAATCCCTTGCCATGCACTTTGCCTATTTTAAATGGAGGACAATATTTTCCACGTTCACGAGAAATGGCTGATTATGGAACACAGTGATATGTGATACGTCTGACAGAACCACGGTTTTAAATAGCAGTCCTGAATTTTACTAATACTATTCTTCACAGAGAACTAGTGTGAATAGCTTGATTGACACACTGCAACAAAATGGAAGCCAGAAATGGCTGATTTTGGAATGCTGTTATATGTGATATGTCTGAAAGAGAACCAAGGTTTTAAATAGAAGGCCTGTAGTTTACTAATACTATTCTTCACAGAGACCTAGTGTGAATAGCTTGACCGACACACTGCAAGTGAATGGAAAAGGAGGCCAATATTTTCCATGTTCAGTTCAAATTTCGGGATTTTTATCACTGAAATATGGAACAGATATGGCTGTATTCTGCAGTGCTAACAAGCAATTGGAGCAGAAAAATGGTGTACTTTGGATTGCTTTTTAAGCAAATAACCAGGATTAAGATAAAAAAAAAATTGCCCTGGCCCCTGATATCTGGGGCTATGTCTACAAATATCTATAAGAACAGCAGCATCAGGCAGGATGTTCAATGGACCCTCTTGCACTATATGCACTGCAGTCTGCCACATACGCTGCCTGCCTAACTCCTGCTATTACCACTAAATATATGCAGCTGGATTAGTCTTCAGAAGGACTGTTAGTTCAGATGGAAATACAGTACAGACCAAAAGTTTGGACACACCTTCTCATTTAAAGATTTTTCTGTATTTTCATGACTATGAAAATTGTACATTCACACTGAAGGCATCAAAACTATGAATTAACACAAGTGGAATTATATACTTAACAAAAAAGTGGGAAACAACTGTCAGGTTTAATAAGTGGGATTTCTTGCCTTATAAATGGGGTTGGGACCATCAGTTGTGTTGTGCAGAAGTTTGGTGGATACACAGCTGATAGATGTAACATACCTGGCGGCGTCCTTGCATAGTGGTCCATCTCCCACTGTGCAAGAGCGCGCACTTGATCTCCATTCCAGAATGTCTCTCTGGCTTCCCTCCATGCTGTCTGTTTGTGTCTGTTTCTGCTGCTTAAGGGTGGCGCCCGATCACTTCCTGCTTTTTGTACCTGCTGTGGGTCACACCCCTTGTGCGTCCTCAGCCTATTGCTGTCTGTCACCTGGTATATAACCCAGCTGCTCCAATCAATCCCTGCCTGAGCATTGTGTTTCTTTCAGTGTGTGCTTGCACTCTGAAGGTGCCAGGTCCCGTTCTGTGTTCTCTTGTCTGCCTATCCTGGAGGCGGTATTTCCATGCCTGTCTGAACACGCTCCTAGCCTGTTCCTCCCGCCTTCTAGGGGCCGATTACCTAGACCCGCTCCTGTATCTTGTCTGTCCTGTCTGAACACGCTCCTAGCCTGTTCCTCCCGCCTTCTAGGGGCCGATTACCTAGACCCGCTCCTGTATCTTGTTTGTCCTGTCTGAACATGCTCCTAGCCTGTTCCTCCCGCCTTCTAGGGGCCGATTACCTAGACCCGCTCCTGTATCTTGTCTGTCCTGTCTGAACACGCTCCTAGCCTGTTCCTCCCGCCTTCTAGGGGCCGATTACCTAGACCCGCTCCTGTATCTTGTCTGTCCTGTCTGAACATGCTCCTTGCCTGTTCGTCCCGCCTCTCTGGGGGCCGTATTCCCAGACCCGCTCCTGTATCCCGCTGCAGTGTCGGTCTCTTCCGTACACTCAGTTCCAGTCTGAACTCTCTCCTATCCTTTACCTGTTTTGCCTCTATGTCCGTTCCTTTCCTTTTTCTGCAGAGTCTGAACTCGTACCTAACTCCTGCTTATTGTCTCTGTACTCCCGTTTGTGAGTTTGTGGTCCACTCGCTACTTCACTGCAAGTACCCTGTGGGTATCTGGCTCTGCCTTTCCCTTCCTGTCTGTTCCATGTGAACAGAGCCCTGTCCGTCCTACTGACTACTTGCTCACTGCTCCGGCAGCCTTGCTCCGCTCTGACCCTTTTGCTCACTGCTCCGGCAGCCTTGCTCCGCTCTGACCCTTTTGCTCACTGCTCCGGCAGTCTTGCTCTACTCTTGCTCACCGCTCCAGGCGGTCTCGTCCTGCTCTGCTCTTGCTCACCGCTCCAGGCGGTCTCGTCCTGCTCTGCTCTTACTCACCGCTCCAGGCGGTCTCGTCCTGCTCTGCTCTTGCTCACCGCTCCAGGCGGTCTCGTCCATCTCTGCTCTTGCTCACCGCTCCAGGTGGTCTCGTCCTGCTCTGCTCTTGCTCACCGCTCCTGGCGGTCTCGTCCTGCTCTGCTCTTGCTCACCGCTCCAGGCGGCCTCGTCCTGCTCTGCTCTTGCTCACCGCTCCAGGCTGTCTCGTTCTGCTCTGCTCTTGCTCACCGCTCCAGGCGGTCTCGTCCTGCTCTGCTCTTGCTCACCGCTCCAGGCGGTCTCATCCTGCTCTGCTCCTGCTCACCGCTCCAGGCGGTCTCGTCCTGCTCTGCTCTTGCTCACCGCTCCAGGCGGCCTCGTCCTGCCCTGCTCGTGCTCGCCGCTCCAGGCGGTCTCGTCCTGCCCTGCTCTTGCTCACCGCTCCGGGCGGTCTCGTCCTGCTCTGCTCTTACTCACCGCTCCAGGCGGTCTCGTCCTGCTCTGCTCTTGCTCACCGCTCCAGGCGGTCTCGTCCTGCTCTGCTCTTGCTCACCGCTCCAGGTGGTCTCGTCCTGCTCTGCTCTTGCTCACCGCTCCTGGCGGTCTCCTCCTGCTCTGCTCTTGCTCACCGCTCCAGGCGGCCTCGTCCTGCTCTGCTCTTGCTCACCGCTCCAGGCTGTCTCGTTCTGCTCTGCTCTTGCTCACCGCTCCAGGCGGTCTCGTCCTGCTCTGCTCTTGCTCACCACTCCAGGCGGTCTCATCCTGCTCTGCTCCTGCTCACCGCTCCAGGCGGTCTCGTCCTGCTCTGCTCTTGCTCACCGCTCCAGGCGGCCTCGTCCTGCCCTGCTCATGCTCGCCGCTCCAGGCGGTCTCGTCCTGCCCTGCTCTTGCTCACCGCTCCAGGCGGTCTCGTCCTGCCCTGCTCTTGCTCACCGCTCCGGGCGGTCTCGTCCTGCCCTGCTCTCGCTCACCTCTCTGGGCGGCCTCACTCTGCTGTGTTTGTCCGCCACATCTGTGGTTCTGTTCCTGAGTCCCAGTGTGTACTGGGTCCTATCCCGCCTGTGTTCCTACCTGCTAATGCCTTCCTGTCTGCACTCTAGCCGTGCTTGCCTGTACCCCCCTGCCTGCATACCCACCTGCCTGCATACCAGTCGTGCCTGCCTATTCCCACCAGTCTGTGTGCCAGCCTTACCAGTCTGTTCCTGTATTCCCCTGTGTGGGTCAACAGCCGTGTCCGGGGTCTGTCCTGGAGTAGCACCTGGTCCCTTTGCTCGGTTCCTCCTTGGTGCACTGGCGTCGTATGCCGTCGTGCGACCCTGGTCGGATCGGGTGAATACCTAGTTACGCCCCTCCAGGCATTCACTCTCCGGCACGGTCCAGTGGAATCACACGCACACGCCGCTCAGCCCGGGCGTGTGCATTGCAATAGTCCTACTGAATAAACTGTTAGCTGTTTTTTTCTTGCCATAATACAAATTCTAAGTAAAGAAAAACGAGTGGCCATCATTACTTTAAGAAATGAAGGTCAGTCAGTACGAAAAATTGGGAAAACTTTGAAAGTGTCCCCAAGTGCAGTTGCAAAAACCATCAAGCGCTACAAAGAAACTGGCTCACATGAGGACCGCCCCAGGAAAAGAAGACCAAGAGTCACCTCTGCTCCTGAGGATAAATTTATCTGAGTCACCAGCCTCAGAAATCGCAGGTTAACAGCAGTTCAGATTAGAGACCAGGTCAATGCCACACAGAGTTCTAGCAGCAGACACATCTCTTCAACAACTGTTAAGAGGAGACTTTGTGCAGCAGGCCTTCATGGTAAAATAGCTGCTAGGAAACCACAGCTAAGGACAGGCAACAAGCAGAAGAGACTTGTTTGGGCTAAAGAACACAAGGAATGGACATTAGACCAGTGGAAATCTGTGCTTTGGTCTGATGAGTCCAAATTTGAGATCTTTGGTTCCAACCACCGTGTCTTTGTGCGACGCAGAAAAGGTGAACGGATGGACTCTACATGCCTGGTTCCCACCGTGAAGCATGGAGGAGGAGGTGTGATGGTGTGGGGGTGCTTTACTGGTGACACTGTTGGGGATTTATTCAAAATTGAAGGCATACTGAACCAGCATGGCAACCACAGCATCTTGCAGCGGCATGCTATTCCATCCGGTTTGCGTTTAGTTGGACCACCATTTATTTTTCAACAGGAGAATGACCCCAAACACACCTCCAGGCTGTGTAAGGGCTATTTGACCAAGAAGCAGTGTGATGGGGTGCTATGCCAGATGACCTGGCCTCCACAGTCACCAGACCAGAACCCAATCGAGATGGTTTGGGATGAGCTGGACCGCAGAGTGAAGTCAAAAGGGCCAACAAGTGCTAAACATCTCTGGGAACTCCTTCAAGATTGTTGGAAGACCATTTCCGGTGACTACCTCTTGAAGCTCATCAAGAGAATGCCAAGAGTGTGCAAAGCAGTCATCAAAGCAAAAGGTGGCTACTTTGAAGAACCTAGAATATAAGACATATTTTCAGTTGTTTCACACCTTTTTGTTAAGTAAATAATTTCACATGTGTTAATCCATAGTTTTGATGCCTTCAGTGTGAA
Organism: Phyllobates terribilis; assembly: GCF_046119375.1. NCBI lineage: Eukaryota > Metazoa > Chordata > Amphibia > Anura > Dendrobatidae > Phyllobates > Phyllobates terribilis. Next base: position 207,337,040 of record NW_027362769.1, on the reverse strand, counting down.
TGTACAATTTTCATAGTCATGAAAATACAGAAAAATCTTTAAATGAGAAGGTGTGTCCAAACTTTTGGTCTGTACTATATATATATATATATATATATATATATATATATATATATATATATATGCATATATAATGGAATACCTATACTAACTATAAACAAGCAAATCTCTCCCTGACTCAGCAGCACCTCTCCCTTCTCTGCCTATTTCCGGGTAGACTGTGACGAGCATAGTGGCGCCAGTTCTTATATAGACCTGATGACGCTATGCGGCCAGCCAATCACTGTAATGCCCACAATAAACATGGCTATGGCATTACAGAGCATGGCAAGCAATCCCAGCATGTTCATTGGCTCTCTAAAGAGCGCCAAACATGCAGGGCGGGGACCCGAGTTCCCGCCCGAGCAACCGGGAAATACTTGCCGAGCTTGTCTAGCACAGTGATGCTCGGGTGAGTACCGAGCAGTGGCGAGCACGTTCACTCATCACTACCGCTAATAAAATAATCTTTTAGAACCGATAGAATTATTTTTTACTGAACTGAAAAATATTTATATTTTGTAGATTGCAATACATATTGTAAAGAGAACAAAAAATAAATAAAAGTCACAGTACTTGGAGGAAAATATAAAAAAACTGAATAAATTATTGAACATAAAATAAAGGCTAGGGGTCATTGTAACCTCTTTCGCAGTTCTAGTGTTTTAAGAGGTTTTGAAACTTTGATGAATTGGCCCCAGAGTGCTTCATTACTTATAATTCAAATAGATCGTCAGAATAGAGTGACATTGCAGTTACATATGTTTTGAAACTTAAAAATTTCATCCATTTCACAGACTCTTTATGGATTAGACTTGTTTCTTATGAAACCTTTAAATACTTCAACGCTCATCCTAAATTTGGATTTTACATCATTCAGTCGCCATGTACAGGAGTTTAATGTTACATCGTCTTTAACCTTTATAATGATCAGTACGAATGGAAATGGAATCTTCAACTTTACTGATCCTGTTGGTGAGTATTTTCTTTTTGGGGTGGATCTCTTAGGTAGTCAACCTTAAGGCTATATATAATACTTGGAGATACTGAGCTCAGGAATATTTTTATAGTCAAAATCAAATTTGGGCCAAATGTTTGACAATTTGCTGAATCATGCAAATTCCATCCATTTGAGAATCATTTTGTGTGAATCACTGAAAATGGAGCATTTTTACACATTGCAGAAGACTGTATCATCCAGAGAAGAATCATATGATCTCAGGATCAACCGATTTCCCCATAATACCTTACAGCTATTACATCCCTTGTTACAGCACAGCCAATCAGGAGCGAATAACAGAGACTGTATGAAAGCAGAAATAGGAAATGCAGTAGCTATTAAGTGATGACTCTGGATAGGGAGAAGACGTCACAGCTGATAGTTTAGCAATAGAGATATGGGGAGAAAGTCATAAGACACTGAAAGATCAGTAAAGATTGTGTATGTGACAGAACAGCAATGGAGATTAGTGTGTGCGGAACTGAGAATAGTGTGTTATAAATATTTTCAGGGCAATTGAATGAAGGCTTTGGAGAAAATTCAATTCACTACAAATCAAATTTCTTGGGAAAATTCAGCAAAAAATTGAATTCAAAAGATTTGCTCATCTCTAGGTTTTTGTTTTATTTAACAATGTATTTAATTTAAGGCTATGTAAATCAGGAAAGTTTTTGAGATTGCTGCTAATTAGTGATGGGCAAACCCATGGATATTTGGGTCCAGCGGGGTCGGCTGAACATTTAAAAAAAAGTTGAGTTCCGGTACGAGAACGGTACCCGAATTTGAATTTAGACCATGGCGGGCCGGAACAACTGTTGTTTCCCACGCTGTCATCTGCGTGACAGCGTAGGAAACACAGGCTCTGATTGGTGGTAAGATCGGTACCGCCAGTTAGAGCGCTGACAGATGACAGCATGAGTCAGCAGCTCTGACTGGCAGTAAAAAGGTTACCGCTTGTCACAGGCATCGGCTGATGAAAGTACTACTCTCATCAGCCTATGCCTGCTCTTGCTGACAGCAGCAAGAGCAGGTGTACAATGATGAGAGTATTCATCAGCCGACGCATGTGTAATAAATACATTTGAAAAAATGGCGTGGGGTCTCTTCTATTTTTGACAACCAGTGCAGGCAAAACCGACAGCTGCAGGCTGCAGCCCCCTGCTGTCAACTTTATCCTGGCTGGTTATCAGGAATAGAGGGGTCCCACACCGTTTTTCTTTAATTATTTAAAAAACTAATTTAGAAAAACTGTGTAGGATGCGCCCATTTTTAACAACCAGCTAAGCTAAAGCGAACAGCTCTTCCAACTTGCTCTGGTGCGGTGGCAAGTGGGGTAATATTTGTGGGGATGATGTCAGCTGTGATGACACAGCTTCTAATCTTAATTAGCTAGATGTCTAGATTTGTTAGGCCAAGAGAAATACACTATTGTGTTTGTGTTGATTTTTGATTGTGTGTGTTTCTTTGGTGGGTCAAGAAGGACAGACTAGTATTTGTATAACTCTGAGTGTTGACTTCTATTGGTCTATGAACAATGATGTGTGTTACTATGCTAAGTGCATATTGTACTAATCCAGCTAGTTGTTGATTTACAAGAGCAGGGGGATACCAACTATGCAAATTGATTAAATGCTCAAAAATGAGACCTGAGCCCTGCACCTTTGCCCTCGACATGTGAATGATGACCTTAGCCACATATTTAAATATTAAAAAATGGTTTTCTAACCTGCTGCAAGGAGAACCATAGTTCAGAGAATCAGAGAGACTCTTCAGGACAGTAGTTTGGTAGCATGGCTAAGGTTTCCAGCCTACGGGTACATGGCCCTGGCTGGAAGGATACAGATCTGCTTCATTGACCATCAGAGAACCCATGGATACATTTCGGGAAACCAAGTTGGGACAATGAGGTCACCTGGCCCCATGTATATGATGTTTGGGGTTGCCAGGTGGGACCTTCCGGTCACCTGGAACCCATGGAGACGTTCCGAGAAACCAGATTGGGACCAGAGAGTCATCTGGCTCCATGGAAACTCTCAGAGAAGCAAAGATGGGACCCTCGGGTCTCCTGGCATTGTACCTCGATGGACTGTCAGCTTGTTGCTACCTCCTCTCAGTGGGTGCCCGCCAAAAGCGGGGGGGGTCACTGGTTGAGGTCATTGACCCTGAAAGTCCTAAAGTCACAGCTGCTCTTTTCCCGGCAGGCCAGCGGGGCGGGTGAGACTGTGTAATTTTGCACCATCTTGGGTATTTGCTGGGACTGTTCCATATGTTTATTGTCTGTTTGTTGGTTCAATAAAGTATTGCGACACTGCTGTCAGTGAGAGCAGGCGTAGGATGATGAGAGTAGTACTCTCATCAGCCGACGCCTGTGTGTAGGTGGTAACATTTTTACTGCCGGTCACAGCTGCTGTCTCATGCTGTCATTTGACAGCATGGGAACCGCAGCACTCTTACCTGCTGTAATGATCTTACTGCCAATCAGAGACGCTGCTGTTTCTCACATTGACACACAGATGATAGCGTGGGAAACACCCGATGTTCGGGCTGCTGAACCCAAACAGTAACATGGACTTGCTGAAGTAGTCTATGTTCAGGGTCCATGCACGAACAATAGATGTTTGGTACAGACCCCAAGCTTTGCTGTTCGGGTTCGTCCATCACTACTCCTGATGTGTTAAAAACAAGGGGTTGTAGGAAAGGTATTGGGTAGTAATCTTCAGACAGTAGCCATAGAGTCAAATGTAGTTCACCTTGTATGTACCCTCCTGTTAGCAGCTAATGATCCTATTGTGCACCAGTGGCATCAAGAATATCATGGCGTTATGAGAACTTGGTACAAGGTGAAATACATTTGACTAGAATTTAAAAAGAGACTAAATGTCTTATCAATCAATTTTTAAGAAAAAGGATTTTTGTAAATTTGCTTTGCTCGGATTCATCAAAACGATGGCCCACTGTGGTATTCAGAGCCATAGTGTGGTACTCAGAGCCTCTTCATCTTTTCCCCATCTCAACCCGCATCTCGTGCTCACTCCAACCCAGGACTTTTGGACTGCAACAAGGCCTTTGAGGTCACTGTGCACCGCACATCGCTATTTTACAGACATGCAGTGACCTCAGAGGCCTTGTCAAAGCCAGATGTCCTCGGCTGGAGTGAAAAGGTCGAAGATGCGACATGAGACCAAAGATGATTGTGTAGCGGTGTTCAAAGAACACCGCAAGGCAGATTCAAGTATGGGACTCAAGTATGGGACAGCAGATGAGAAGGCTGAAACAAAACTCCTGCTTTATTATGTACAAAGGAGTTATATGCCTGGAGATGAAAATAACAATATTTACAATAAAGATATTATCAACATGAACATAGGAAGATATAGCTGGAGCAAGTCACAAACTATGCTCCAGCTATGGCAAAGAAAGCTCAGAACAAACAGTGCACAACAACTTTCACAAACTACTCTGAGCTAATCCCCTATCTGGCTTCCCGCTATTCGGGCCATGCTGCTACAGCGTCCGAGCTACAGCAAACTACACTAAACCATAACAGTTCACAATAATGAGTTACTTACGGTTGTGCAGTTCAGGCGCAGATGGCGGCCGCCATTTGTTCCTGAGGTGAAAGAGCAGGATGAATTCAGTTGAGTACTTTCCTTGTATACGGAATCTCTTTCTTGCAGATGGCAGGCAAACCTTGTTTCACTCTCACAGAAATGGCTGACACGCTGTGTTGTGTGTTATCTCAAGTCCTCAATCTCCAGGGAAAACGTTCTTCAGGAAAAGGATAAATTTCACTTCTACTTGACACAGTCCCAAACAACAAAACTTGCTAGTCTGTAATTTTCTCTTTCCATAGAGTAACAGTGTCTTCTTTATAGTCTCTGTGATCAGAACTCTGCAGGAGTCTCTCCCAGTTACCTCAAACACACACAAGGTATCTACTTCCTGGTTCTTCTCTCTCAGCACATACCAACCACAGCAGGGGGAGGTGACTAGTCCAAACACAAGACTCAGAGGGGAGCATGATGCCTAAAAGTCACAGTGTATTCAATGTCCAATAAAAGAGCCGATCCCCTACAATTGCATAGTGGATAACTCTGCTTGCTCTCCACCATCTGGTCCTCAGGGCATTTTCTTTCTGCTGCCGAATCTCCAACCTGTCCACTCTAGGCCATGACTTCCAGCTGCGACCAGGCCTTACAGTTCACTGCGCATTACATGTCTGTGACATCACAACGTGCAACACGCAGTGACCTCTGAGGACTTGTTGAGACTGGAAGTCTTGGCCTAGCAACAGTGAGAAAAAGGGGTGGTTCTGAGGACCAGACAGCAGCCACCAAGCAGCAGAAAGTCCAGACTGGTGAGCAGTGAGTTAAGTTTAAGGGTTTTGTGTGTGTATTTTATATCTTAGATTTATTATTCTCTGAGGACTTTCCAGAGAGACATTCAATTTGTGGAGAATAACTGAAAAGCAAGTTTCCCTAGGAAAATCTGCATGATTTAACAAATTCAAAATCTGTCAGATTGGCTCTTCTCTAATATTCACCACAAAATATATTTTCTTCTTGCTCCAGCACTGCTTCTACGATGGTTTCCACCAAAACATATGTGATAACGTTCGCAACACCATTCCCCTGACCTTGCAATCAATCAGTGGCTTTAATCGTCAGTTGACTGACGGTTGTGACATCATGACATGTTTTTCTGCAGGAGATCATCAGAGCTTTTTTTTTCTTTTATCAGAATAGGTATCCACTGTTTTTTTTTTAAAAAGGCTGATAAACATGTTCAATGCATCCCTGCTGAAGAGGATGCATACATTAGGTAACCATGTTTTCCTCCATGGAATTTCAACCTTGGTAGGAAATGAACCAGCCATGTGAAATTTTTTTGTTTGCAGTTTCTCACTTTGTATTGTGCATGAGCTGTATATGTCAGTCACTAGTTGTAATTACATTAGAAATGAATAATAATCACAATCAGAGAAGCTATTAGAAATATCTACAACCCATGATGGCACCTGCCAATATGCTTTTATGCAGTTCCTTAGGACCTAACATCATATATGGTGGGTCAATTGGGTTTAATAAATGAGTCTCTTTCATTTTTAGTGAAACTTTATAGCTTCAATGCACCAACTGGCAGGTAGTGAGTGGGTGTGAGATCACGTGAGTAGTGATGGGTGAGCACTAAAATGCTCGGGTGCTTGATGCTCGGGTCGAGCACATTGGAATACTCGGGTGCTTAACCCGAGCAACGAGCCCAATGTAAGTGTACGGGAAACTCGAGCATTTTTCAGGCGGCTCCCCCCGGTGGTCTGCAGAGGGCATAAAAATTGCCCAAATCGATGGGAACAGTGCTCAAATGACATGGGAACAGCATGGGGAAGACCCCTGGAAACATTTCTGACTCCCAGGTTACTTCTGTCAACAATGTTATCAGAGGTATTACGCCACTTTTACGGACTCACAATAAAACATACAGTACAGACCAAAAGTTTGGACACACCTTCTCATTTAAAGATTTTTCTGTGTTTTCATAACTATGAAAATTATACATTCACATTGAAGGCATCAAAATTATGAATTAACACATGTGGAATTATATACTTAACAAAAAAGTGTAAAACAACTGAAAATATGTCTTATATTCTAGGTTCTTCAAAGTAGCCAACTTTTGCTTTGATGACTGCTTTGCACACTCTTGGCATTCTCTTGATGAGCTTCAGGTAGTCACTGGAAATGGTCCTCCAACAATCTTGAAGGAGTTCCCAGAGTTGCTTAGTACTTGTTGGCCCTTTTGCCTTCACTCTACGGTCCAGCTCACCCCAAACCATCTCGATTGGGTTCAGGTCTGGTGACTGTGGAGGCCAGGTCATCTGGCGTAGCACCCCATCACTCTCCTTCTTGGTAAAATAGCCCTTACACAGCCTGGAGGTGTGTTTGGGGTCATTGTCCTGTTGAAAAATAAATGATGGTCCAACTAAACGCAAACCAGATGGAATAGCATGCCGCTGCAAGATGCTGTGGTAGCCATGCTGGCTCAGTATGCCTTCAATTTTGAATAAATCCCCAACAGTGTCACCAGTAAAGCACCCCCACACCAACACACCTCCTCCTCCATGCTTCACGGTGGGAACCAGGTATGTAGAGTCCATCTGTTCACCTTTTCTGCATCGCACAAAGACACGGTGGTTGAAACCAAAGATCTCAAATTTAGACTCATGAGACCAAAGCACAGATTTCCACAGGTGTAATGTCCATTCCTTGTGTTATTTAGCCCAAACAAGTCTCTTCTGCTTGTTGCCTGTCCTTAGTAGTGGTTTCCTAGCAGCTATTTTACCATGAAGGCCTGCTGCACAAAGTCTCCTCTTAACAGTTGTTGTAGAGATGTGTCTGCTGCTAGAACTCTGTGTGGCATTGACCTGGTCTCTAATCTGAGCTGCTGCTAACCTGCGATTTCTGAGGCTGGTGACTCGGATAAACTTATCCTCAGAAGCAGAGGTGACTCTTGGTCTTCCTTTCCTGGGACGGTCCTCATGTGAGCCAGTTTTTTTGTAGTGCTTGATGGTTTTCGCAACTGCACTTGGGGACACTTTCAAAGTTTGCCCAATTTTTCAGACTGACTGACCTTCATTTCTTAAAGTAATTATGGCCACTCGTTTTTTTTTTACTTAGAATTTGTATTATGGCAACAAAAAAGCAGCTAACAGTCTATTCAGTAGGACTATCAGCTGTGTATCCACCTGACTTCTGCACAACACAACTGATGGTCCCAACCCCATTTATAAGGCAAGAAATCCCACTTATTAAACCTGACAGAGCACACCTGTGAAGTGAAAACCATTTCCGGTGACTACCTCTTGAAGCTCATCAAGAGAATGCCAAGAGTGTGCAAAGCAGTCATCAAAGCAAAAGGTGGCTACTTTGAAGAACCTAGAATATAAGACATATTTGCAGTTGTTTCACACTTTTTTGTTAAGTATATAATTCCACAAGTATTAATTCATAGTTTTGATGCCTTCAGTGTGAATGCACAATTTTCAAAGTCATGAAAATACAGAAAAATCTTTAAATGAGAAGGAGTGTCCAAACTTTTGGTCTGTTCTGTACAAAAATGAAACCAAAATGGATTTCCCTGGAAAATATGTTAAGGAACATCCTTTTCAGGGTAATGACTTGTATATAAAGCAAAATAAATAACAAAAAACAAAAATATTCCTCCACACCTTGGGCTATGTTTACACTTAGCGTTTTTGATGCTATTTTGCACTTTTGCATTGCTTTCAACCGTGACAAATGCATTCACCAGGAAATGTCATTTTAACATTTTACAACCTTATCTGGCCATGTGGTGTGTGAGATATCATCAGACACATCGTGTTTCATTTATGAAGGAGGGACTCTGAAAGTCACAAAGCCTATTGTTATAGGGTCATCAGGCGGCCTTTACTATTATTAAAGGGTCAGCAGTCGGCCCTCACTATTCTTACAGAGCCATCAGCCGGCTATGTTTTATTGTTCCCATTACTAAATAATGGGTTTCCTTCACTGTTTTTGCGTATGCAGTGAGTGGCAGGGCTGCCCAAAATTTGGACACACCCCAATACCACTTTGAAAATTTGAGGGGAAATGGAAAGTCAACTCACCATTCAGTTGTCAGAACAGGTATCCAGGAAATCCTCAGTAACCTTCGCTCGGAGGCGCTCTAGTCAGGAGCGTGAAGACAAAAATGGGAGCGCCAAACATGCAGGGAGTACCGGGTACTTGCGAGTATGCTTGCTCATCACTACACGTGAGCCTGAGGACCTCAACTACCTGGGTAATGGACACACAGCAGTATCACTTGGCAGTCCTGATAATAATAATAGGTTCAGGTGGCCGCAACCTTACTTTTGATCTTCTGCTATCCTTTTAGGAAACACTCCAACTTTTGAGAGAAAGCTTTCACACTTATCAGGAAATACCTACCTAGTGAAATCTCCAACTCCTGGTACATGGCTATTGGACATGGTTTGCTATGATTTTTGCTCCGTAAGGATATGGAGTTTCACAGGTATGTTCTTTGTATGTGTTAATATTTATATTCATTAGAGCAAATTTATAAATTATCTATCTAAAAACAATATTGAAACTGCTTAGCTTTTCTCCTCAAAAGAGGAGATTAAGACAGCACCCTCTTCATCTGATGGAAAAAAGTTCAATCTCCAGTAACAAAAATGTTTCTTTACTAGTAGAGTTGTGGAGGTATGGATTTGAGAAATAAATGGTTTAATATAAATTGTCATTTAGTTATAAATATGGTATGCTTGATCTAATATTAATCTATGATAATCAAATAGTTAAAAGAAGTGTTGCATCTGTTTTTGGGCAAATTTCTCATCAGTTATTGTTTGTTTTTGAGTTCTTTGGAATTAGGACTCGTAAACTACAAGACCTGATTAAGGTTGTTGAGTCCTAGGCAATTAGTGATGTGTACTTTTTCTCTTTTCTATGACTGAAAGATACCTAAGTGGACTCAAAATTTTCTATTTAATATAGCTCATAGTTTAAGGTCGAACACACAAGTCAATTATGTTCAACCTATAACCTAACTTGTTGATCCAGAGGAAGGCAAAAACCCTATGAGGCAGATTTTAATTTTTACATATAAGGCTAGAAATTCCTTTCTGACTTCACGTATGGCAATCAGGTTAGTTCATTCTCCGGAATCTTGAACTCATAACCAATAACATTATATTTATCAAGAAAGGCATCTATGTCCTCTTTGAACTTGTTAAGTGAATCAACCATTACAACATCATGTGGCAGAGAGTTTCCAAACTTACTGATCACACAATAAAGAATAACAATCTGTGATTATGATTAAATATTCTTTCTTTTAGATACCGAGGATGACCCCTCGTCATCATTGTAGACCTATGTGTAAAAAAAAATCATTCGAAAGATCTCATTACCAATTACCATACATTCATGTATTTGTACATTAGAAAAATGAACAGGCAATGTTCTCTGCACCGGCGCTACTTCAGCTATGTCTTTCTCTTATACTTATCGCCAAAATTGCACACAGTACTCTAACTGTGGCCGCACTGAAAAGAAGCAAAACTATTTTATTGTACTGATTCAGGCCTAAAGTTAAAGATGACACATTTCTATTGTATTTTAGACAAAAAAATATATATTTTTTCATATTTTACATTTTAAAATTTACAAAAAGGAAAATGAGCCGTTGCAAAAGTTTGGGCGCCCTTGGAGATTTGTGTGCTCATATAACTTTGACCAAGGTTTCAGACCTTAACTAGCCTGTTAGGGTTGTGGCTTGTTCACTATCATCGTTAGGAAAGGCCAGGTGATGCAAATTCCCCAGCTTTATAAAAACCCAGCCTCCTCTAACCTTGTGCCAAAAAACAGCAGCCATGGGTTCTTCTAAGCAGCTGCCTAGCACTCTGAAAATGAAAATGGTGGAGGCCCACAAAGCAGGAGAAAGCTATAAGAAGAGAGCAAAGCGTTTTTCAAGTTGCCCTTACCTCAGTTCGAAATGAAATTAAGAAATGGCAGTTAACAGGAACAGTGGAGGTCAACATAAGGTCTGGAAGACCAAGCAAAATTTCAGTGAGAGCTGCTCGTTGGAGTGCTAGAGAGGCAAATCAAAACCCCCGCTTGCCTGAAAAAAGACCTTTAGAAAGATTTAGCAGACTCTGGAGTTGTGGTACATTGTTCTACTGTTCAGATACACCTGCACAAATATGGCCTTTATGGAAGAATCACCAGAAGAAAACCTCTCCTGCATTCTCAACATAAAATTCAGTATCAGAAGTATGCAAAAGAACACCTAAACAAGCATGATGCATTTTGAAAACAAGTCCTGTGGACCAATGAGATTGAAATAGAACTCTTTGGCCACAATGATCAAAGGTATGAGTGGAGAAAAAAAGGCACAGAATTTCAGGAAAAAAACATTTTGACAACCATTAATCATGGGGGTGGATCAATCACGCTTTGGGGTTGTGTTGCAGCCAATGGCACAGGGAACATTTCACGGTTAGAGGGAACAATGGATTTAATTAAACTTTAACAAATTCTGGGTGCAAACAAAGCACCATCTGTAAAAAAAGGTGAGGAATAGAGAATGGCTGTTAGGCCGGTACGCAGGAGAAGGGCTTTCTCGCGGTGTCCGGCCAGGCCCTTTCCTGCTGGTCAGTAATTGTCAGCATTTACGTTCCGTTCTAAGGATTCTAAGTGTGGTTTCTGCATTTCTGCTCATGTGTCCCGCTAAGCCACGCCCCTTGTGGTCATGTGCCGCTAATCCACGCCCCCTTGTGGTCATGTGCCGCTAAGCCACGCCATCTACTGTCTGGTACAGCGTGGTTGGTTTTCCTGGGGGGCTGGGGCTGTCTCTAGTGCATTTAAGGGCTCCGTGGGCTCTGCCCCAGTGCCTAGTCTATCTTTTTCTAACCTGGGGTGAGGTCTCTGGCAGTAAATGCAGTGTGTGAGTCGTTGTCAAGGGTTCCTGCTGATAGCTCCCTAGTGATCCTAGCCATCAATTAGGGCTACGGGAATGCTGTGAGCAGCACCCTCTACCGTGTCGGTTCACCGGTTGGTGTACACGCCATGGAGGCGTCCTTGCTACCAATCCAGCATTCCAGGGTCCGCCATTGTATGTGTGGTCACACTGCCGCTTTTACACCCGTGTGTTGGGTGCTGCAGAGATTCTCCTCCTCTTTAGGAACTTAGGCTCCAGGCCTTTCCTGGCCTGCAGCTATCTGCAGCTTTATACGCCGCCATCTAGTGCTCAGGAGTTTCATGCTGCCAAATCCTTCCTGCTCTGCACAGCGGTGCCTTGCAGTGCAGAAGTTTATTAGTTTCATTTCTGGAGTGTTGCTAACTCCCAGCATTGTACCTTGTTTAGTTACTACTTGTGTGTGAACTTAACACACTAGTTCATTTCTTTCTCTGTGCTTAGCTGAACATTCCTCTGGGACTCAGCTTCTGCAGCTCCTCTGCAGTCCGGTGGACCCCGACGTGTCCTTTAAGTTTTATTTTATTTTATTAAAGGACACGCCAGCATAACAATGGCTTCTACAAATGTATAATGATCCTAAACACACATCGAAATCCACAATAGACGACCTCAAAAGGTGCAAACTGAAGGTTTTACAATGGCCCTCAAAGTCCCCTGATCTGAACATCAATGAAAATCTGTGGCTAGACCTCAAAATAGCAGTTCATGCAAGACGACCCAGGAATCTCACAGAACTGGAAGAATTTTCCAAGAAACAAGAATTTAAAGACGCTTTGCTGGCTACAAAAAACGTTTACAAGCTGTAATACATGCAAAAGGGAGTGCTACTAGGTACTAACCATGCAGGGTGCCCAAACTTTAACATTGGCCCATTTTCCTATTTGCATTTTTTAAAATGTAAAATATGAAAATATATATGTATATATTGCCTAAAATTCAAAGGAAATGTGTCATCTTTAACTTTAGGCCTTTTAGAGATCACTTCATCTTCAACTTGCTTAACTGTTCACAATAACAGTAATTTTGACCAGAGGTGCCCAAACTTTTACATGCTACTGTACCATTTTTGTGAGTGACAGTGTTACCCAGTTTTTTACAATTTAACACATAATTGTACATTTTGTTTCTTTAGCCCATGTGCATGACCTTACATTTATCGACGTTAAATTTCAATTGCCAATTCTCAGCCTAAGCTTACAGCTTCCCCAAATCCTTCCATATTGTTAAATTATCCTGATTTGATATGATTATTTTGCTGACCTTCGTGTCATCTACAAATATGGAAATTGTACTCTGTATATCTTCAGCAAAGTCATTAATAAATATATTAAAAAGAAAAGGGCCTAACGCTGACCCCTGTGGCACATCAATGTTCACTGTGAACCAATCAGTGTGTGCTCATTGATAACCAACCTCTGTTTCCTATCACTGAGCTAGTGGTAAAACCAATTACACATATTTTCTCCAAGTTCCATTTTTCTCATTTTATGTGTCAGCCTTTTATGTGGGACTGTGTTGAATGCTTTTGAAAATTCTAGATAAACAGCATACATTGCCTTGTCCTTGTCCATTATGAAATCTTCCTCCTTATAGAAGCTGATCATATTATTTTGCAGAACCGATCCCTCATAGGTCCATGTTGATGGTGGGTTGCAAAGTTTTTTTAACTGAGAAACTCCATGATAGAAGAAAGGTTGAATGTTCTGGCCTATAGTTTCCAGGCTCAATTTTTTACTCTTGTTTGATTACTGGCCCCACATTTCCATGCGCCAGTCCCGTGGTGCAAACACTGTTGTTATTGAATCATTAAATATTAGAAATAATTGTCTGTCTATCACGGTACTTAGTTCCTGCAGAGATTGGGGTTGTACGATATCAAGACGTGTTAATTTTTCTACTTTAGTGTTTTTGAAGTGACACTGCACTTCCTGCTGGGTTAAGCGGGTGACATTTAATGGAGAATTTATGGTATTCTTGAACTTGTCATCAGTGATGCGATTTTCTTGTGTGAATATTGTAGAGGTGAAGGCATTCAATAGATGTCCTCCTTGCTCTCACCCTCTTCCATCATTTCATCCAGATTATTTTTTGACAGGGGGGAGCACAGGACCACTTCAGAATGTTTATGACAGCTGTGTGCCCAAGATGCGTTTTTTAAGCGTTTCCACTGCGGCAATTCTGCTGCAGAAATGCTTAAAAAACGCTTGGTAGAAGGTCTGCCATGTTCCCCAATGATAATCCGCATGTGCTGTGCACATGCTGCGGAAATTTCCGCTGCGGATTATCATTGCGGAAAAATACGCAGCACTACCAATTATTTAGCGGAAGCGCTGCGTTTTCGCTGCCATTGACTTGCATTGGAACGCATGGAATCCGCATCACTGCATCTGTACATGCAGAATCCATGCGTTTCAATGTGTGGATGGTACCCGGGTTTGGAGAAGAGGAGACTCTCCTCCGCACCTGGGAACTAAAGTACCTCTAAAAAAAAGAATAAAATAAAAAATATACATTATACTTACCTTGTGATGAACCCCGCTGTCTTTGTCTTGGCTTGCCGGCAGATCGCGTTGGACTCAAGGACCAGCCATGACGTCATTTAGTCATGTGACGGGTCACGCGACCACTGACGTCGACAGGTCCTTTAGTGTACTGCGAGCTGCAGGTTAGCCGAGACGCATCGGATAAAGACACCGGGGGCCATCAGAAGGTAAGTATAATATTTATTTTTTATTTTTTACCATTCTTTAAGGTCACACTATATAAATCCATGTCGTTTGCATGGATTTATATAGTGTGACCAAGTTGTCAAGCACTTTCCAAGTGATGCTAAAATCGCTTGGAAAGCGCTTGATAATCCGCATGCGGAAATGCAAGTGAAGAACGCTTCACTTCCGCTTGTCCCTGGCAGGAAAAACGCATGTACAATCCGCATGTACAATCCGCATGTACAATCCGCATGTACAATCCGCATGTACAATCCACATGTACAATCCGCATGCGTTTTTTCTGCCAGGGAGATGCAGAAACGCTCAGGAAAAATCCGGAGCATTTCCGCATCGTGGGCACATAGCCTTAAAGTGTCCTATTTCCCTCGCGTATTTTTTATTTTAAGGACATTGTTCCAGTTTACAGCATTAAGATGATCTCTTAGCTGATAAAACTTATACTTCCTGAAGTATAGTGTTTTCATAGCCTCTGTACTAAATATCCTATTTAAAGGATCCATGAAAACGTAATACTTTGTGGCCATTATTACCTAAGTGACACTAAGCCTGTACATTTCATATACTGTCAGGTGCATTGGTTAAAATTAGGTTTATAAGTGACTTCTCTCTTGTGGGGTTCTGCATTAGTTGTGAGTATATTTCTTTTTATTTTCACTAATCAATAAAAGGTACCATAACTGCAAAATTTATATTTTGTTTCTCTCATTCAGAGCAATAAGACTGTTTTCAACTGCCTAACACGGTGCCAAAACTCCCACCTTACCCCCATATCCAAAACTGGTCGGTCAAATAATCTGCAGCTAACTTTACATAGTTTATGTGTGTCAAGCAACTTCACTGTCTTCTGTCCTCACCACTGTCATTTGATGTCTGTTGGGAAAATAAGGAACAGACATGTTGGATCTCATCATGTTTGATCATCTCTTTCAACTAAGGGATAGTCATCAATGTAACCAGTAGTGTGGACAACCATTTATCTCCATCTCCCTATGGCAAGAAATATACATAATCAAGCATCAGATTTCTTATAGTAAGCCATGCTGGCAAATAAGTTGGAGTTTTGTTGAACTTGAATGAAGTTCTGCCTCCAACCCTTTTGTATTGTAGGAGGTACACATAAAAATGTGTCTCATCATCATCTAGTATCTGGGAGCTTCTTCAAACAGCTGAACATAAAGGCTCCTAGATGTTGATGGATTTTTGGTGAAGGGGACTCTTAGCTAATTGCCCATTCTGTAGTCCTGCATTGGCAAACTAAGTTACATTCCTAAATAATTTACTTCTTTATTTGTTTTGCAGGTTTGGAATCAGGAGGTAAGTACTCACATTAATAATAATAATAATAATATTAAATGAATACTGAATGTTTTTCTGTATCTATGAGTTTTTGCATTTTACTTATAGGAAATTGTTCAGTCTCTGCGTGTAATCGATATGCTTCATGTGAAGAATTTGGTGGTTACCAGGAGTGTACATGTTCCTCTGGATTCCAAGGAGATGGAATCAACTGTCGTGATATAAATGAGTGTGATGATTACTTTCTGAATTACTGCCCGATTTCTTGTAACAATACTGTTGGGTCCTTCTTTTGCTCCTGCCCTCCAGCAACTGAATATAAGGAAAAGGAAGGTTGTGTTGATATTGATGAATGTGTAGCCAATCCCTGTCATCCTTTTGCAACTTGTGCCAATTATTATAATTCATACACTTGTACATGTCTTGGTGGATATTATGGAGACGGAATGAATTGTGAATTGGAATGCCAAAAAGGAACAACACATGATTCTGATACATATTATAATGTATCCCTTGAGCCAATTGGATGTATGGATCCATGCTACAACCACAGTATAGTTGATGAACAATGGCGATTTGTGAAAAATTCTGATCTTTATGCCTGGTATAGATGTGACTACTATATGTATGGTTGGTATAGATTTCAAGGTAAAACAGAACAAAGAATTCCAGAACATTGCATCAAAGAATTCAGTTGTGGGACACAAAGCCCATTGTGGATAAATGACACCCACCCAAAGGTGGAAGACGGAACAGTGAATGCTACAGTTTGTGCATCTTGGAATGGAGATTGCTGCGCCTGGAGACATCCCATTTCTATTAGAGCCTGCCCAGGAGGATACTATGTATACAAAATCCAGAATACACCAATTTGCAATGCTGCCTATTGCACAGGTAAGTAGATATATTGAGTTTGTACCACAGCCAAAAGTACATGATATAATTGAAAATCCATTTGCAAGCAAAATGTATATTTCATTTATTTCTTGATAGGCCTTTTGTAGCATATTGATAATTTTTATAAATTGATATTTTTAAAGGAAATTTTAATCTGTAATACATTCTCTAAAATTATATTGAAATATAGCTTTAGCAAACATTAACTTGACACTTCCCACAATATAGCATTCCAATATTCCCAGCATGGGATAAGAAGACGCAGTTGACAAGTGCTCCCAAAGAAAAAAAGTCATTAAATCACTGGAATTGATGAAAATAAATAAAAATTTATTAAATAAACAATGCGTTTCGACTGTATCCAGCCTTCCTCAAGTGCTGGATACCTGAGGAAGGCTGGATACAGCTGAAATGTGTTGTGTTTTTAATAAGTTTTATTTATTGTCATCAATCACTGTGTGTTATCTAAATTTTTTTCCTTTGGAAGTGTTTCTCACCTGGATCATCTTATCCCAATTATGCAATGCTGGAACTCTCCCTGGGGGATTGTTCCACAGCAACCAGTCCAAGTTGTCCTGCACCCATTTGTATCTTGTACATGAAGTATATGGAACTGTGCCCTACCTGCACAACCTTAGTAGGTGAGAGGCTTTCCTATTATTCTTTTACTACATTCAGAAAAGCACTATTCTCTCTTTTTCCCATATAATATTTTCAGCATGGCAGTGTCACAGGGTCCTACCTAGCCTAGTTAACATGCCCAGTACACAGTGTTTATCATCTTCTAAGCTTTAATAGGTGTTTGTATTCAACCTTGAAAGATGTGAATCACTGTGCACTTTGAATGATTATATCTTCATACAGGGAGATGTGCACACCCTCAGTATGAAAAGTAGAAAAGTACCCGATAACACCCACTCGGACTTAGCTAACTAAGCTAATTGCAAATATCTCCGCAATGGAGACATGAAAACAAAAAGATTTATTCTCCTCTATAGCCACTATAATATCATGTGTCTAGCTCAACATGAAAAATTTAGTGAAAGGTTCTCTGTAATGGGAATCTTTTAATAGGATCGACCCTACTAAGCCATCTACAGTCATGGCCGCAAATGTTGGCACCCTTGAAATTTTTCCAGAAAATAAGGCATTTCTCCCAGAAAATTATTGCAATTACACATGTTTTGTTCTACACATGTGTATTTCATTTGTGTATTGAAACAACACAAAAAAACATAGAAAAAAAAGACAAATTGGGCATAATTTCACACAAAACCCTAAAAATCGTCGGTATAAAATTGTTGCCAATCTCAATTTAATATTTGGTTGCACATCCTTTGTAATAAATAAGGTAATGAAAGGAGAAGGTGAGGGGGAGAGGGAGAGTCAGCTCACCAGAGATGTGAAGACTGGACACAGGTGATGATTCTGCACGGAGTGGTCTGGGATTCAACTAGGCGTCATATAGCAAAAGAGAGAAGAAGATTCCAGCAGAAAAAAATAGTAAATAAAATCTGTTTATTAGAAAAATCTTAATAGTAAGGCTTCATAAAACTGAAACGCGTTGGTTTGTCAGTGTGCCTGCTGGGTATGTAATGCCATCGTCTTTTTATGATTTTCCTAATAAAAAACTGATTTTATTTACTATTTTTTTCCGCTGTAATATTCTCCTCTCTTTTGCATAAATAAGTGCAATCAATCGCTTCCTATAACCATCAACAAGTTTCTTACATCTATCAACTGGAATTTTGAACCACTCTTCTTTTGCAAACTGCTCCAGGTTTCTCATATTTGAACTGTGTCTTCTACCAACTGCAATTTTAAGATGTCTCCAGAGGTGTTCAAGGGTATTTAGATCTAGACTCATTGCTGGCCACTTCAGAACTTTCCAGCTCTTTGTTTTCATCCATTTCTGGGTGCTTCTTGAAGTATGTTTGTTGTCATTGTCCTGCTGGAAGACCCATGACCTATGAATCAAACCCAGCTCTGACACTGGGCACTACATTGCGTCCCAAAATCCATTGGTATCTTCAGATTTCATGATGCCTTGCGCACAAGCAATACACCCAGTGTCAGAGGCAGAAAACCAACCCCAAACCATCTTTGAACCTCCACCATATTTGACTGTATTGTGTTCTTTTCTTTGTTGGTCTCATTCTGTTTTCAGTAAACAGTAAAATGATGTGCTTTACAAAAAAAGCTGTACCTTGCTCTCATCTATCCACAAGATGCTTTCCCAGAAGGATTTTGGCTTACTCATGTACATTTAGGCAAACTGCAGCCTAACTTTTTTATGTCTGTGTCAGCAGTGGGGTACTCCTGTCATAGCATTTAATTTCATTCAAATGTCGAAGGATAGTTTGCGCTGACAATAATGCACATTGAGCCTGCAAGACAGCTTTAATTTCTTTGGAACTTGATTGGGGCTGCTTATCCACCATCTGGACTATCCTGCATTGCAACCTTTCATGAATATTTCTCTGCTGTCCACGTTCAGAGAAATTAGCTAGAGTGCCATAGGTTGTAAACTTCTTGATTAAGTTGCACACCATGGACAAATGAACTTCAAGATTTCTGGAGATGGACTTGCAACCTTGAGATTGTTAATATTGTTGAACAATTTTGGTTCTCAAGTCCTCAGACATTTCTCTTCTCTTTCTGTTCTCCATGCAAAGATTGAATCAATTTCTCCCCTTTTTATCTGGTTTCAAGTGTGATTTTAATATTGCCCACACCTGTTACATACCATAGGCGAGTTTGAGTGAGCATCACATGCTTGAAATAAAGTCGTTTACCCACAATTTTGTAACAGTGCCAACAATTTTGTCCTGCCCATTTTTGGGATTGTTTTTGTGAAATGATGTCCTGTTTGACTTTTTTTTCTCTGTTTTTTGTGTTGTTCCAATACATTCAAATGAAATAAACATGTGTATTACAAAACATGCGGAATTTCAATAATTTTCTAGGATAAATCCTTCATTTTCTTGAACAATTTCAAGGGCTGCAACACTTAAGGCCATGGCTGTATATGGGCATGCTGGTCATAGGAAGCTGAATACATTAAAACCTTGATGCCTTGGTATATACACATACATCAATATTCAAATAAATATACTCATCAGTTCACAGTACCTAGAACTTAAGTAAAGTGTTTCATGATGAATGGTATTATTTCAGAACCAGTTATATCGAACCCAAACTGCTCCTCAATGTGTTGTGCCACCGATGAAGAATGTTTAACTCTGGAAGGAGGATCAGAATGTCACTGCAAGAAAAGTGATCATTCAGTAAATGCTTTACAAACAAGCACACATGCAAGTATGACTATTTCTTAGTTCTTATTTCTTTTTTTTATTTATATTTTATTTATATTTTTTATTTTTACGCATTTTTCATGTTTATTATTTTTTTAGATCACCTTTTTCCAGATTTAGTTTGTGGACCTAGCAAGATCAAATTGTCATATAGCAAATGTATGTTGGAAGCAATGGGTTATGATACATCATCAGTATACCTTAAAGACAGAAAATGCACAGGGTTCATCGGAAGAGAAGATAAAAGCTATATTCAAATTGATATGCTGCCAAAAAAGGGTTACTGTGGTGCAGAGCTTAAGGTTTGTAAACTGAGAAATATCAATACATCAGTAGAAAAATTAAGGTTTCAGTATATTGCAGCCGGAACTGGAGACCTTTACTAAAAATTGGAATGATGTCTTATTTGATCAACTACAGCAGGTGGTAAGTTAATGGGTGGGCAATGCTATCAAACCTGTATCAAATGTTTAAACTGTCACCTACGAACTGCCTTAAAACTTTACCCATAAGCGTAAAAGTGAATATGTATATTAGGTTTGACAGGTAAAATTTAAAAGGAACCTGTCATGTCCCCAAATGGTATTAACCTGTACATGTAGGTTTAATCTGCAGGATAATAGCATTGCAATTCTGTCCAGCCACCTTACTGAAAGTGCGGCTACTGGGAGAAAATGAAATGTATTCCTCCAAGGAGCCATCAGCTTTCAGTCATAGATGCGTGCCCAGAGCGGCTACAGTCACCACTCATAGCATTCATAGCATTGTGTGTGGAGGCTGTAAGCACACCCTGACACTGTGATTGACAGCTCGCTCTGCATAGATGCACTGGAGAGTGAGCTGTCAAAGTGCTGGGTGTGCTTACAGTCATCGCTCTATGACTGAAAGCTGGCGGATGCCAGGAGGAAAAAAGTTGATTTTCTCCTGGTAGCTGCACTTTTAGTATAGTGGCCAGACAGCATTATAAAGCTACTAACCTGCATATTGATCCTATATCTGCAGGCTAATAGTGTTTGGGGACATGGCATGTTCCCTTTAACACCACCAATCATAGATCATAATCAACTGAAATAAAGATACCCGAGATAGAGTTTTTCATTCAATAGACAGATGAGAAATTTCAGCCACAAACAATCTCTTTTGACAGAATATTCCCAGTCCAGTGTCATTGAAGATCTATAGACAGTTTAATTTACTGTAAAAGCCAATATGGACTAAAATGTGCATGCTGAATTCACCAGATTAAATTCCATTCGTTGGTTGTTCAACTATGATATATCTATGTATGGCAACCTTTAGATTGCTTCACATATTACACTAAAACTGTGATGTTCTACTGGGCGATCAGCATCTGATTATATCACAGACTGTTCATCATTATCATCATCCTTTACAAAATAAATGTACATGTCATGAAATTGTTACACCAACTGGTTGGTGCCAGGTCTTCCGATGCTCACGTAATATTTTTAAGCCATGTGAGTACTGCAGGCAATCATGGCCTGCAGCTCTCACACTTTCCTCAGATGAATCTTGAATGTTCGGGGTTCGTGTGCGCTCACTAGCAGCCACTGATTAGCTACAGTGCTCATGTGGCATAACAATGTCACACGAGCCCTGTAAGACCAACATTTCTGGAATGGTCCAGATGTAGAGTAGTTCTTCCTTGCTTAGTAAGAAATACTCATTATGAAATGTAGAGATAGACTTCCTACCAAGCCTCCAAGATTGAAGACTTCAGTATCCTTAAAAAGATTGATTTTAGGGGTGTAGACCGTGTACCCTGGTGGTCTCTCCCAGAATACAGCGGGCTGAGGACAAAGAACACAACTAGGCAATTTGTTAGGGAACTACTTTTTACTAACAATGAAAACTGAGTTACCCTGAGAAAGCAGGAAAGAAACACAGATAAATTTTACACTCACCTAGCCCAGGTCAGCTGCGCTGCACAACCAATAGGCCCAGTATGTTCTATCAGATACACTATAATTTGCCTCAGCTATGGTTCCACCTAATGCGGTAACCGGGAGTTACCCAGATCAAGGATGTAATCAGATAGGAGCAAGAGGCGGCCCCTGCAGTGGTGCAGCACAAAGATTCACAAACGTAACAATTCTCTAAAATTACAATTCCATTATGCTATCTGTCACAAGCTCACTCACCGAGGGGAGTATCTAGCTAAGGTTCACACAGACCTATTAGTAAACAATGTCTCTAACTGAGAATCTATGTTTGGCGCCAAACTCTCTCTCTAAAGTCTGCGTGCATGCTCCCACCGGGATTCCTGTGGTGGGGCCTGAGCTCAGGACTTACCGGCCATTAACTGATCACTGAAGAGTCTGCCTGATCATCCAATTGGGAGAACGAGGAATGGATCCTGGACTTGTCACCTGGAGAGTAGTTTTAGCCTTATAGGCTAGCATAAGGCCATTTACATCACAGCAGTTGGCTTGGGGGGGGAATCCAGCTCTGCATCCTCCGTAGTTTCCCCCCCAAAACAATTCTTCCTCTCTGGCAGGGTTCACAGGAACAGTTGCACCTTTACTCAACAATCTGCTCAGCTTCTAGCACACTGCACACACTGAGCTTTAGAATCTCACACTAATGTCCTGCTCAGTCAGCTTCCTGTTCCAACTGACTAAAACACCATCAAGTCCACCATAGAGGCCCTTTCAGAGGCAACAGAGACCCCTTGTGGCCTGAGTCCGATACTGAAACAATGTCCAATCATTCCCATTTCACAGGGGCATGTTTTTTATATGTGATTGTCTGACAGTCTGTTCCTTGCAATCTCCTCAAACATTTTTCATTGCATTTTTAGATTAATAAAACCCATTTTACTTATGCCAACTCTATATATCTGTCTCAAATATTGGATGGTGCTATCCAAAGAAATCAAGCCATAGTCAACTTCTCCTGCTCTTATCCACTGAACATGGACATCAGTCTTTGGACAGCAATCAATCCATTTGTCAGGTAAAGTATTTTAGCTATTTCTTTAATTTTTTACTTTGTCCTCAAAACTTACCAATGGATAGTATTGGAAAGTAGTCATTAAATAGCATAAGACACTGTTTCGTCACTGGAAGAGGAATGTAACTCAATTACAATTATCATCCATAAAATTTGATCCATAATTACAGCAGCCCTCCACCATAAGACTAAAAACAATGACTTACATATCTTTTGTATTGTCAACCTACCTGGTTTGCTTCTCGCTAGCCCCTTGTGCTCGGGTTGGAATTCTATTTCTCCTGCTTCCAAAATGGCTGCCTTAGTGGCACAGAGAGTGCAGTGGCAAGTCTAAACCATGCCTCTTCTTCTTTTCCTGTCCCATAGCACAGGAATGGCATATAAGTAGTGGTTTAGAATTACCGCTGCATGCACTATGTCATTAGAGTGCCCATTTTGGAATCAGGAGGAAAGGAACACCAACCCAAGCACATGGGCCAGCGAGAGGGAAACAGAGGGCTCAATATAGGGTGACTATGCATGAGATCTTTATAGTCACTTTTTAGTCTCAGGGTGAAGAGTCACCTTAATGATTCCTAAATCAAAATCATTATTAGTACATTTTGCAAAAAAATAAGAAACTGAACTCAAAATATGTGAATGATTTAAAATTAAATCCAACATTCATAAACTTTTAACTTGTTTCACTAAATATTAAATAGCACAAAATAATACTTTATCATTGTATCACAAAATTTTCTTCTGTTACAAAACTATCACACATTTAAGTTTTGGTCAAAAGCTATAAATCAGTGTTACCCAATGACATTTTGTGTCAAAAACAGCAATTATTGTCACAGTAATAAGAATTGTGTTTTATGCACTGTGGTAGATCAGCACACGGCTGCTTAATCAGGTAATCAAAGGAATGATTTTTTCATTTAAATCTTCAACTGGTTTATTAAAACATTCTTCATAAACCAGTCTAAAACAAAATAAAATAAACATGTTCAGTCTTTACTGGCATAATGAAACAAAAACAGCGCTTACTACAGTCCGTATAACTGTGGAGTCCACCCTTACAAAAACAGGGTTCAGCTCTGTTTAAAATGAGCACAGCTCTGGAGGTCTGCTCACCTTCAAAGGCACAGACCACTCAGTGAGTCCAGAGGCTTCACATTTACCTCCTGAACCACACCTTAAGGTGGAGATATGGTAATAAGCAGTCCCACCCAACTCTTAAACTGTTCACAAAAACCCGGCCCTGTCATAGCCAATTAACCCCTCTCAGCACATAACATGCTGGAACATGCTTCTGGGTTCATATCACTAAGGCTAATAACCTCAGTGAAACATACTCCTCCAGTATTTTACCACTAACCCTCTAACAGCACCCTTAAACATCTTGTCTTTGAGCTCTCCATTTTGCAATCCATCCTAGACGCGAGAGAGGAACACATCCTGCTGACAAGAGGGATTGTAACACCCAGTTGTCAAATTATTCATACAATTCCAGTGGAAAAAAGAGAGTAATAGCACAACACATTTAATGAGTAGCCGTGGTTTTTATATTTTTCAGAATTCAATAATACACATGAAAATAAGCAGCTTTGTAACATATCTTATCTGAGAAATTGGCTTGTTTCTCCTCTTTACTGACCACTCATTCTCAATTCATAGGTAAAATCTATTCAGTGAATACAAATGTTCCTATTACTGAGATAGGAGATGATACTTGGTGTTCATAACACTCTGCAGAAAGGGGAGAATGACGGAGGAGCTAGAAGCAGATGCAGATATTCCATTGCAAGTTTTATAGAACTTTATGAGCACCAACTGTCATCTCCTATCTCAGCAATGGGAGAAGTTTTTATTTGTGAACTGACAATATCGAGCATGCAGGATCAGACAGGGAGAAGAAAAAAAAATCAGATTTTCTAATAAGATACATTACAAAGCAGCATGGTGGCTCAGTGATTAGCACTGCAGCCTTGCAGCGCCGGGGTCCTGGGTTCAAATCCCACCAAGGACAGCATCTGCAAGGAGTTTGTATGTTCTCCCCGTGTTTGCGTGGGTTTCCTCCGGGTTCTCCGGTTTCCTCCCACACTCCAAAGACATACTGATAGGGAATCTAGATTGTGAACCCCAATGGGGACAGTGCAAATAATGTCTATAAAGCTCTATGGAAAAAAATGCGCTATATAAGTGAATAAAATAAATAAATTACACAGTCTCCAAGGATTATATAAAATGCACCCATCTCCTATAAAAAGTCTGTAATAACAACAATTAACTTTTCATACAAAAATTAAATGAAAGTTCTGGTCAGTAATTCACATTACATTCATTTTTCATCATTAGCTCGGTTAACCTTTCAATTGGAGGAACTGGATTGTACGCTGCAAAGATGGCTCTGTATCAAGATGATGCATTCTCAAGACCATATGAGGGACCAGATGTTTGGTTAAGCACAGACTCCATGATGTATGTAGGAGTAATTGTGGACGAAATTCAAGAATTCAGTTTTGCCCTCGTATTGAAAAACTGTTATGCCACTCCTACATCTGACAGCGGACATCCTATCAAATACTACATCATTAAAGACAAGTATGGTCGTCTTATAATTGTAATACATGATACAAGCCATCTGCTTAATTAAGCATTGTAATAACATTATTACATGTTATCCTGTCTACCCAGCTGTGCCAACCGCAATGACCCCAGCATATCGGTAAAACAGAATGGTCTATCTCTTCATGGACAGTTTTCTCTTCAAGTATTTAGTTTTATTGGAAACCTTGATCAGGTTTACTTACATTGCCAAATCAAATTATGTGACACCTCAGCGGGAAGCTGTGTACCAGTAAGTATAACTTGGGCTTTAACCCTGTTGGGACCCAAAGGTTTTTTTGTTTTTGCGCTTTCATTTCTTTCCTCTCTGTAACTTTTTTATGTTTCAGTTGACATAGCCATATGAGGGCTTGTTACTTTGTGGAACGAGATGTAGTTTTAAATGACCACATTCATATTGCCATATAATCCACGGAAGAAGGGGAAAAAAAAATTCAAAATGTGGTGATATTGCAAAAAACGCAATTTTGCCATAATTTTTGGTGTTTTGTTTTTACTACATTCATTGTTTGGGAAAATTGATGTCCAGGTCAGATTGATTATGGTGATAACAAACTTGTCTATTTTTTAATATTTTATTGAAGAAAAATTGAAGCTGTAAAAAAAAAAAATTTGATATTACGAGACCCATAACTTTTTTATTTTTACATCGATGGAGCTGTGTGATGGCTTGTTTTGTGCCTTGAACTGATGTTTTTATTCATACTATTCTGGCGTTCAAATGACATTTAACATGATGATACCAATTATGTATATTTTAGAATAATTTTTTTATTGTTTTAGAGGGGAAAAGTGAGAGGTTTAAAACATTTACATATTTTTATTTTTTAAAGACTTTTTTATATATATTACTTACATTTTTAGTCCTCTTAAGGGACTTAACTGCAATCGCTTATACTATATACAATAATACCAAAGTATTGAGTATATAGTGAAATAATGGTTTCTTATGAAGTTAAGTCTATGCCAGAAGGATCATAATGACAGCCTTCAGTACATCCCTGGCTGCAATGATAACCTACCAGTTCCCGGCTATTGTGTTGCGAGGCTGATGGGAGCAGAGTGAGTGTACACACTGGCAATGATGTAATTTAAATGCTGCTGCCAGAGATTGGCAACTGCATTTGAATAGATAAACTGCAGCGATTGGGGCAAGCTCCGGTCGCTGCAGTTAGTTAAACAGCTAGCATATGCCTGTACAATAAGTGCCTGAACTGGTTTCAAACTTTCCTTAGCTGCCTATGATGTACATTTTCATCATAGATCACTAAGGAATTAAAGGTGTTGTCCTGGTCTATAACATTGATGGCCTATCCTGAGGATTTTGCATGGTCCTGCTCTTACAGCTTTGGCTTGCCTGATCGTTCTTTGCAAACAGTGCTTGCCCCAGTCAAGCCAGCACTCTCAGGCACCAGTGAGGGAGGTGGAGGCTTTCAAAACTAGTGGGCAGTAAGGTGCGCGGAGACTCTTGGCCACATCAAGTGTGCACTGAGCCGCCTAATTAGCATAGGAAAATAGTCTTCACACAATAATCTTGACACATTGGTGTCACTCTTTTTTTTAACTTTGGAAAGTGTAATACCGAAAAGTTTAGCTGATTTAATTTGCCCCAAATGTATTATTTAAGGTGAGACTTCAAGTGAGTACACTAAGGATTTGGTGCAAATTATGCCATTTTTGATACATGTAAGACAAATGATTATTGTTAAAGGGGCTGTCTGGTAAAAACAAATTACCACTTATTCACAGTATAGGTGAAAACTTGTTGATCAGATGGGGGTCTGACCACTAGGACTGACATCATTTGGCAGAACAGGGCATTTTTATTCCTACTAGAATGATGTAACAGCATGCATACTCAACCTCCACTCCATTCATTCTCCAGAGATGTGTTGAAAGCTGCTCTTGCTTGTTCCATAGAAACATAGAAAAGTAGAGTTCGAAGGGACCTCCAGGATCATTGTGTCCAACCCCTTGCACTAAACCATCTCAAACAGATGACCGTCCAGCCTCTGCTTGAAGACTTCCATTGAAGGAGTACTCACCACCTCTCGTGTCTGCATGTTCCCCTCATTGATCATCCTACTGTCAAAAAGTTTCTAATATCTAATCTGTATCTTCTCCTATTCAGTTTCATCCCATTGCTTCTAATCTTTATTTGTGCAAATGAGAATAAAGCTGATCCCTCTACACTCCCTGACAGAAGTTATGTCGCTTATCCATGTTATGTAAATAAAAGCTTATAACCTGAAGTTAAATTCATCCATTGGTTTTATAAATTACTCTTTTTAAAGCTGAAACCCTCCCAAATTTGGTTTAGGCAAAGAAAATAAATTGGCATCAATGCTGAAATATTGATCATTTAATGAACACAGAATGGTCAGAATTTGGCAAGACAAAAGTTTTGTCGCCTGGTCATATAATGCACCCAATCCTAGTTTACATCCTCACCAGTGTTCAGTAAATGATCGGTTAATTAGTGGGTGTGTATAAAAAGAAACCCAGCACCCCTGACCTTCACTTGAACTGCAACTTGAGCTCTGACAACATGCCAAACATCCACCCTGCGACCAAAGCCTTGATTATCAAGAGGTTGATGACCAGATCCACTGCAGAGGTGGCTGGCACCTTTAATGTGTCTCAGCGTCAAGTACAAAGAATGAAAAAAAGATTTGAAGAGACTGGAGATGTGTTTGACAAGCACATGTCCGGCAGACCCCGCAAGACAACTGCTCAGGAGGACCGTTTGTTGGTTAGAAAATCCAAAGCAAGCCCCTCTTCCACTGCAGCAGAGCACCAACAGGCCTGGTCACCTCAAGTCCCTGTGTCAACTCTAACAGTTCGTAGGATTCTGTCTCGAAATGGCCTCCATGTTCGAATCAGTGCCCAGAAGCCAGCACTAAACAAAAGGCAAATAAAAAACCGTGTGGCATTTGCAAAGTCCCACAGCCTGCTAAACAGATGGATGCTGGAAAAGTGTCAGAAGGTGGATTTCTCTGATGAATCTTCAGTAGAATTACACCACAGCCGCTGCAAATACTGCATGAGACCTACTGGAGCCCGTATGGATCCAAAATACACCCAGAAAACAGTTACATTTGGTGGTGGAAAGATCATGGTCTGGGGTTACATTCAGTATGGGGGTGTGTGAAACATTTGCAAGGTAATATCAATAGCCTAAAATATCAAGAAGTATTAGCTATCTCTCACATTCCAAATTCTTAAAAGGGGTCAAATTCTGCAGCAGGATGGTGCTCCATCTCATACATCCATCTCTACAACAAAGTTCCTCCAGGCAAAAAAGATCAAGGTGCTCAAGGACTGGCCAGCCCAGTCACCAGACATGAACATCATTGAGCATGTTTGGGCTACAATGAAAGAGGAAGCTTGGAAGACAAAACCAAAGAATCTAGATGAACTCTGGGAGGCATGTAAGATGGCATTCTCTGCTATTCCTGATGACTTCATTAATAAATTGTATGAATCATTGTTGAACCGCATGGATGCAGTCCTTCAAGCTCATGGAAGTCACCCAAAATATTAAATATGACTCTAATAGCACCACAACGTCATTCACCAATGTTATGCAACATATATTTGTATTTTAAGATAATTATTTGTTTGAATATCACATTACTTTCTGTGGGCGACAAAACTTTTGTCTTGCCAAAATCTAACCATTCTGTGTTCATTAAATGATCAATATTTCAGCATTGATGCCAATTTATTTTCTTAACCTAAACCAAATTTGGGAGGGTTTCAGCTTTCAAAAGAGTAATTTATAAAACCAATGGATGAATTTAACGTCAGGTTATAAGCATTTATTTACATAACATGGATAAGCGACATAACTTCTGTCAGGGAGTGTACACTGTGACAGCCCATGAGATATTTATAGATAGATATTAAGTCTCCTCTCAATCTTCTCTTCTGCAAACTAAAGATTCCCAAATCCTCTAACTATTCCTCATGGACATTGTTTGCAGATCGGCCACCATTCTGACAGTCCCATAGAGAATGTGTGCACCAACGTGGCACTTTTATCACCTATTCTAATGGGGATAAAAGTTCCCCATTCTGCTGATCAGTGAGGGGTATCAGCAGTTGGATCACCACCTATTAATATGTTATCAACTATCTTTTGGATAAGTGAATACTTGTTTTCACTGGACAAACCCTCTAAAATATGGATAATAGAGTTTTAGTAATGGGTTTTTGTTCCACTGATTTACTCTATCTTTGGAGCATCATGTATTTTTTTCTAAGGAACATTAGCGTTTGCCTCATGTAAGGTTTTGCTTTTCTCTGAGACAACATTGCAATAGAAGTGATTCAGTTAAATAGAAGGGGGTGGCAGGAGACACCAAAGAATGTGAGTGCAGATTTTAGGGTATGCCATCAGGAAATTGGAGTTCAGCATGAGCTCTAAAAGGACTCATGGTGTGGTTTACCAACAGATTTATTAAAAGATAAAATATCCATTTACGTTAACTTCTAAAAAATAAGCATTTTATCTACAGAAATGTTTTGGAATGAGGTCAGCTGCCCAGGACAATGAGAAAGACACAACTTTGACTCTGGGACCAATTCATCAGAAAGGTAAAACAAGCAATACAGAGATTTGTATATTTTTAAGTTGTCATCAGGTTAGCGATCTGGCCAGTGGACCAGGGTCCTCTGAATTTTATTACTCATCTTTAACAAACATAGATTTAGAAAGATCTTTTTGTGACCTCAATTGTGGTGAGAATACTCTAGGAGGTGTAAAACCTGACAGATTCCACCTTTAATACCAGTGACATTAATGAATTCCTATATACTTAATAAAGCTATTATTATTATTATTATTATTCCCTGCTTACATCTTTTGCTATAACCACTTTGGGAGGTGATGTGTATATACTCCTGCTTTAAAGGGTTTGAATAGGAGCCCCCATAGCAATGGTGGCGTGACACTGAGTCACTGCACACAGACAAGCCATGAGGCAGGGTAGTCAAGAGGTCCGAGGTCAGATACCAGGAGAGCTTGTAGTACAGTGGGTCAAGACAAAGATGTGGGAAAGTAACAGTCTGGGGTCAAATGACAGAAGGGTACGTTGAGAGAAATGAATAGTGAAGAGCTAAAGGTATAACACACATGAACAGTCAAAACAAATCCAAGATCCAGCAACAAGATCGGGAAATCAGACACAGAGCAAAGCACACACATCACTGAGCAAAGCTACAGCTGACAGTGGTCTGCTCATAGTTAGCAACTAAATAGCTAGCAAATTAACATGAATGGGAAACACCTGGAGGAAACTCCGCAGGCTGGACCAGATTGAGCAGCAGGGCTGTCAATCAAAATGCTGACAGCCCAGCATGCCCCAACCTCAGATTAGTCAGCTGGGCTGTCACTCTTAATACTGACTGTCAAGCGAACTTTAGGTCCTATAGGGCAGCTGATATGTCACTCACAGCATCCCTAGCCACAGTGAGTGATGAAACCGTGACAGGTGGTCTGTATGATAGAGACATCTTATCAGAAAAGTTTAATATCTGAATGTTGTTGGTTTTTTGGGTAAAGACAAATTTAACATTACCCCAAACAAAGAATTACTGCAGTGTTTCCCAAAATCGCCTCCTTTTTTTGTAAAGTCAGAGTAGTGTTAACATTTTACACTTCTGTGTGACCATGGAGACTTATTATAAAAGAGACTGTTGCTTCAAGAAATTATTTGCATTGAGCTTCTCTGCGTGTGTTGCATGTATGTAATCTCCAGTTCTAATTTTTATTTTGTTACTTAACAGTTCTAACACCAGTTCCACCATCATTACCAGCACCAGTACCTCAGTCTTCAAGCACAGGTAAGTCATTCATTTACTAATCAACCATGAGAAGACTACAATAAGTTGACATCTTGTTACTTTGTATCAAGTAATAAAGACAGACATTACAAAATAATAACCTTTTGTGTGTATTATATTATTTACAGAATGAATAACTTTTTTTCTCTTAAGCACCATAAAGTTAGCAAGCTGTAGCAACTACTATTATTTCGAAGTGAGAATCAAATTCACAGATACCATATTTGTCCTAATTAATGATATGCCCTGTATGTACAATAACGGCAACAAAGAGTCAAGGGTTTCAAACATGCATGCAGCCCCTGAAGCTGCTTCATGCGAAGCTCCCGTGATGATTGTGGCCTTGTCCAGGGGGCCAGCACTTCTTCTCAGTTGAATGTGCTCCCTTGGACACACATTCAATTGAAATGAATTGCGGCCCAGAGACTGACTCTCTGCACCACAGTACCAGCCACTGGCCAATCACAGACTGGCAGCTGATGTCAGCTTGCCGGCGAGGGTGGCCTATGATATCACTGTCACGCACCGCCCTGGCAGTGGAAGAGAAAAGGACCCTGTTCACCAAGGGAGCAAGGTCAGCTGAAAAGGCTCTTTTTTATGTGTATTTAAAGAACAGACAGTGGTAGGTTTCCTGTGCTCTGCTATTTGTTAACTATCCTATTCCATAGGTTAAAAAAAAATAATACTTATCTCAACACTCACCTGTCCCACTTTCCCAAAGCCCACTGTCCAGAGCTTGGTGCCTTTTCTTTTCCCCTTTCCAAGTCTCACTCATCCTTTCTGAAATCTTTACTCCAAGCTGCAGCTTCCAGCACCACTATAACTCAGATGTCACTGTACATGAAAGGGACATGACTTAGTGGAAAAGAGTGTGGCTCAACATCTAACACCATGCAGCAAAAAAATTGCCAAAATGTTGTCACAAATTTGTGACAAAAGTAAGCCAACTAATAAGTAGTGGTAATTCAGAATAGACAGTCTTAGGATGCAGCAAATTTATTAAACAGCACAGATCACTTTAACTTTTTGATACATTTGGCACATTTTCACACTGTTTAGTCTAATTTGGTGCAGTAGAAAAACTACACTGTTTTGGTTAATATGCTCTAATATATGATACTTTGAATTATGAAATATGGAGACTTATTGTGTAACAAACAGAAAATCTCTTATTCTGAATTACACTGACATCAGGGACAGTTTAAGAATTCAACTTTTTCTTCTGGTTTACTACATTTTAGGTTTTTAATATATATTTTTTTCCCCACAGGAATTGCAACATCTTTCACCGTTTTGATACTCACACTCTGCTTTAACTTGATGACCTATAACTGAGTAATGTTAGATTTTGCACAATGTAAACTATGAGCAGGAAAATTGTTTGATTATTCTTTGTATTTTGCAAATCTTAAAAAATAATACTTTTATTAAAATACAGAGTGAAGATGGAGATGATCTTTTACAATGTTATTTGGTATACTGGTGAATAAATGACATTTTTCTTACATATTAATAAAGACAAATATACAAAGTATTACATTTAGCGCCTCGTTATTAAATGGACAACCCCTATCCCATAGCTGCAGTTTGTGTTTTTAAAAACAGCATGTTCTATACTCACCCTCCCCAGGTCTATTGCTGAAAATCCACTGCTGCTCTCGGTGTCTATTATTGATGTTGATCTCGGTGAATTTAAACAATATGCAATTTGCATGAATCCCCTTAAATTGTCTGCCACCATTTCACACATTGGAGAAGATTATATCAGCCACCATAGATCACATGACCTCAGCCATGGCCGGGTAGGCTTTACCATAATGCCCAACATAATACCTCACATCAGATAAAGCACAGCCAATCAGGAGAGACTATCAAAGCCTGTATAAAAGCAGAAGCAGTAACTGCAGCAGCCGTTTTGTGGTGGATTTGGATATTGAGAGGATGCTGCCATAGCACAGTCATAGAAGTTGGAAGAGAAAGACATAAAACACTGAGTAATCTGTATAGATAGTGTGTGTCAGCACATCAGTGAAAAATGGTTTCCATCCATTTACCCATAGCCATACAGTTGAAACCAGAAGTTTACATACACTATATAAAAAGACACATATGCATGTTTTTCTCAATAGAGAGAGAGAGAGAGAGAGAGAGTTAATGGTTTGATGTATTTTCCATCGTGAGGTTCAAAACCTCCAGAGTGCAGGGTGCCCATTTTGTGAATCCAAAAAAACTTTCTATGGACTGGGAGTATATAATACCACATCGCTGCAGATTGTCAGACTGCAGAACCCCACAGATTGTTAAAATCACCCTTAAAACCTTCTTAGGGTGTCTTGACAATAATATACTGTGATTTCCAACCCCAGTTCCAAAGTTAAGTTTCATAAAGGGACAATACACTTTCATATAAAATGGCCGAAAATAACTTTATACAGTTGCCCACTATTTTATTATTATTATTTTTTATTATTATTATTATTATTTATTAAATGAAATCCTGAATTTTTTATGTCCATATTATTATTATTTATTATTATAAACCCCACAAGTTATTGGAGTCACCCTGGGGACCTTTTTAGGGTGTCTTAACAAAGCTATACTACGATTTCCAACCCCCAATTCAAAAGTTAAGTTTCTTAAAGAGACAGTACACTTCCATCTAAAATTGGCCGAAAATAACCTTGTACCTTACTCACTAATATTATGAACCCCATGAATTTTTAAAAATTGTTAAAAATTGTTAAAATCACCCTGGAAGCCTACCCAGGGTGTCCTGGTAATGCTATACTGCGATTACCAACCCCCAATTCAAAAGTTAAATTTCTTAAAGAGACAGTACACTTTCATATAAAATGGCCAAAAATAACCTTATGTGGTTGCCCACTACTGTTATAAAGCACCTAAAACCCGATACTGTCCATTATCATAATCAGAACCTATGCTTCCAGTGGACCAAATACCCAACAACAATAGGAAAAATGAGCTAAGTGACAACCCAAAAGGGCGAATAGGTTTCCTACCAGGCTGCCCCATACCATGACTTCAATCCTATGTAGGTGACCCCACAAGCCCCCTTTATACCGCTGATGACAACCCAGGAAAGATATGAAAGGGACAACATTAAACCTTCTCGGATTTAATGGTTTGATGTGTTTTCAATCGTGAGGTTCAAACCCTCAGGGTACAAAGTACCCATTTTGTAAATCCAGAAACTTTCTTTCTTTATAAGTGTACTCAAACGTTCTTGTCCATTATCCACAATGTGGTCGATGATGGTTATTTTCATTTTGCTCGGCTCTTTGTGGTGATGGTTTGCATAGCGTCTTGAGACACTATGTAATTGATATCCTGCCCTTATATTAGATCTGTGTTTATTTAATCGGGCATGGGCTGTTTGAATTGTCCAGCCGATGTATTGCAAGCCACAGGGGCACTCCAACAGGTATACTACATAGGTGGATTGGCATGTTAATCTCTGTTTAATCTGAAAAACCTCATTAGTGGTATTAGGTTTAAAGGTTTTTGCATTATTAGTTATAACGCCGCAACACATACATTTAGGTGTATTACATGCGAAACAGACTCCTGTGTTGGTATTAGTTATCAAATCCCTTATTTTTTTCTTCTTTCTGTTTATGTTGCTGGGAACAAGCAAGGTTTTTACACTTCTATTCTTCCTGAATATAATATTTGGTTTCTCTGGAATGCTTTTAGAGAGAATGGGGTCACCGTTTAAAATAAACCAGTGTTTCTGTAATAACTCCCATACTACTGACCTGGATTGACTAAATGTAGTAATTAAACTCCATTTTGTCTTTTCCTCTGTTCTTAAAGAAGCCCTATCCGGATTCTCCCTTCTATCCAAGCACGAATCTTGTGATAGGGTTCACGTTCTTTTATATGCATCTTTTAAAAGTTTTTTTGGATAGCCTTTTTCCAAAAATCTCTTTTTGAGAATCTTGGATTCCACCTTAAAGTCAGAATCTAGAGTACAGTTTTTGCTGACTCTCCAATTCTGCCCATAAGGCACATTTTTGATCCACCCAGGAAGGTGTCCATTGTTGAATTTAAGGTAACTATTCACATCCACTGGTTTGAAAAACGTGGATGTGAATACTCTCCCCAGGTGGTCGAACTGGACCCATAGATCCAAGAATTGGAGAGAAGTGGATGATGCTGTGGCCGTGAATTTTATCCCCCAATCATTGATATTTAGTTTATCCGCAAAGCTCAAAGCTTCCTCCATTGATCCGTGCCTTATAATGAATAAATCATCTATATAGCGCCTATAGAAGAGTACTCCACTCGTGGATGATCCTGGTTGCGCTATGAGGACGGATTCCACCGCACCCATGAAGAGGTTGGCATAGCTTGGTGCAAAGCTCGTCCCCATCGCGCAGCCCTTGATCTGTTTATATAATCCATCCTCAAAAGAAAACACATTGTTCTCCAATATGAACGCTATTGCGTTCAGAATGAATTCTCTTTGGTTTATAGGCATATTAGTGTCTCCAGTTAAAACCTCTTCAATGACCTTTATTCCCAATGTATGTGAAATATTATTATAGAGGGCCACTACATCCAGAGAGAGAAAAACGCATCCCTCCATGGGTGGTAGAGCCCTTAATTCTTTAATTAATTGTGACGAGTCCTTTAGATATGATGTTAATCTCAGCACATATGTCTGCAAAAATAAATCTACATAATGCGATAGATTGCTTGTGATGGATTGGATCCCTGATAATATTGGGCGTCTGAGAGGATTTTTTGGGTCTTTATGCAGTTTGGGCAGAAAATAGAAAAAAGGTATTCTATATTGCGCAATATCTAAAAAGTTCTTTTCTTTTTTATTGAGTATCCCCTTTTCATAGGCCTTCTTAATTAGAAGATTATACTTTATAAAGATACTGATGTTGGGATCATCCTCCAATTTTTCATAAAATTCCGTATCACTCAATATTCTCATGCCCTCTTCCACATACCAGGATCTATCCATAAGGACAATACCTCCTCCCTTATCTGCATTATGAATGATGATATCATTATTTTCTCTGATGGATTCAATGGCCCCTCTCTCTTCTTTTTTCAAATTATCTCTCATTTTCATACGGGGAATTGATCTTACTTCCTTTAATATTAGTTGTTGGAATGCCTCAATATGCGACCCCTTATGGTGTAGAGGATAAAAAAATTTATTTGGGTGTTTCATCTCTACATGTATCATTTCATCTATTGTGGT
Source organism: Phyllobates terribilis (assembly GCF_046119375.1). Lineage (NCBI taxonomy): Eukaryota > Metazoa > Chordata > Amphibia > Anura > Dendrobatidae > Phyllobates > Phyllobates terribilis. The sequence continues at coordinate 207,300,575 of NW_027362769.1, read as the reverse complement.
TCTGTCAATTTCTGTCTCTTGTTCATCATGGGGGGGTTTCTTCTTAACATTTTTACCATTTTTTTCCTCAAGTAAGAAATGTGTTTGTACTGTGAGTTTTCTAAAAAACTCATTGAAATCAAGGTAAAGCGAGAATGAGTCTATTTCTGCTGTGGGACGAAATGAGAGCCCCTTACTTAAAAGGGAGCGTTCATCATTAGTAAGTGTATAGCTCGATAAATTGTATATTCCACTATCCTGATCGCTAGGATTCCCTATTTGTTTCATGCTTATGGGGTTTAACCTGATTTCGTCTTTTTCAGAGTGGTGCTCTGAACTGTGGGGTTCACTTCTTCTGGTTCTTCCACTGCCTCTACACCCTCTTGTTCTCTTTTCCTTTTGGGGTTTCGCCCTGGGGCAACCCGAAAAAATTGAGTGATTTTTGAGTCTTTAAGGTTTGTTTGGATAATAGATTTTGGTAAGTTTCTTTCATTAGAGTTTCTTTCCTTTTGAGGTGCATACATAATTACATTTGATGTCTCTGTCATTACAGGTAAAATTTCCAATTGACCCCTAACCGTAATACCAGTGAAACTATCTATATGCCCTTTTTCACCCGTGTTTTCTATATTGATATTTTCCTTTTCGTTTATTATTATTTCTTTTGTGCATATTTCAATGTTCTGATCTATATTTTCTTTATTTTTTTCAATTTTATCTGTATTGGTGTCCAGTTCTAAAATGTATGTTTCACTGGGAGAACCTCCAATTGTAATTTTCACATCAAAAATGTGCCTTACGGGCAGCATTGGAGAGTCAGGAAAAACTGTACTCTAGATTCTGACTTTAAGGTGGAATCCAAGATTCTCAAAAAGAGATTTTTGGAAAAAGGCTATCCCAAAAAAACTTTTAAAAGATGGATATAAAAGAACGTGCACCCTATCACAAGATTCGTGCTTGGATAGAAGGGAGAATCCGGATAGGGCTTCTTTAAGAACAGAGGAAAAGACAAAATGGAGTTTAATTACTACATTTTGTCAATCCAGGTCAGTAGTATGGGAGTTATTACAGAAACACTGGTTTATTTTAAAAGGTGACCCCATTCTCTCTAAAAGCATTCCAGAGAAACCAAATAATATCTTCAAGAAGAATAGAAGTTTAAAAACCTTGCTTGCTCCCAGCAACATAAACAGAAAGAAGAAAAAAATAAGGGATTTGATGACTAATACCAACACAGGAGGCTGTTTCGCATGTAATTGTGTCACCCTGGCCTGGATGCCACAAATGTATAATAAAGCTGTGTCTGAGAGCAAGGGGGGAGGTTCTCTGGTCAGGGACCATTAGCATGCAGCACCTCCTGTCCCAGGCCAGTAGGGGGAGCAGGCTGCCCCTATAAAAGCTGGAACTGGGGGCAGGGTTAGGGAGTTCTGGACGACCTGTCTCTGGAGTGAGAGGTGTCCCAGAGAAGGGAGAGCCAGTTCAGCTGAGGCTGAGGAGGAAGAGTCGCAGTAGAGGAGCCACGAGCCAGGGACGGAAGGCGAGGTGAGCCTGTCCTGGCTGAGAGAGAAACAGAACTACCAGACTTTGGTGTCCGAGGCTGTTAGGATTCCAATTCCTTCAGCAAATAACCAGCCCGCAGGGGATTGTATGTCCCTTGGCCTAAGAAGCCCAGAGGTTCCGCCACAGCAGAAGGGACCAGCAAAGCTGCACCAGGCCAAGAGTAGAAAGGGACCCAAGTTGCAAGCCATACGGGCGAGAAAACACGGCAAGCTCAGGAACGTGGGCTATTACACCACGAGGAGGGAAATAGCCAGGAAGAGCGCAGAGAGCACAGTAGGCCTACACCCTCACCCTGACCAGAAGGGCTTCCCACTTGTTCTCAGACATCCAGGCCCCCTTCTAGCCGGGACTGTTTTTGGGTCATTTCACCTGTTCAAATAAAGACCCTGAACTGTATAAGAGGCCTCCGTCTCCTGGCTATTGTGATCGGAATCATCCCCTCCATCATCCATCTATATACTGCCCTGGGGCCACACTCCTCCCATGGGGAGTTATACTACTTAGTGCTGCACACCTACATCTGCCCCAGCGGTCTGCACTGCAGCGGCGGTTAACCCTGACTGCAATCCACGGGTGGCGTAGTCGGACAATAACATAGAACATATAAAAGATTGCCACTGGTGTGAACACCCGGAGCCACGGGATCGGGTTGCCACTACTACCCCCATCATTGCGCAGAAGCCCGGTTCCGAGTGCCCCACGGCCCAGGGGGCGAGTCATAATACTCCTAAATGTATGTATTGCGGCGTTATAACTAATAATGCAAAAACCTTTAAATCTAATACCACTAATGAGGTTTTTCAGATTAAACAGAGATTAACATGCCAATCCACCTATGTAGTATACCTGTTGGAGTGCCCCTGTGGCTTGCAATACATCGGCCGGACAATTCAAACAGCCCATGCCCGATTAAATAAACACAGATCTAATATAAGGGCAGGATATCAATTACATAGTGTCTCAAGACACTATGCAAACCATCACCATAAAGACCCGAGCAAAATGAAAATCATCATCGACCACATAGTGGATAATGGACAAGAACGTTTGAGTACACTTATAAAGAAAGAAAGTTTCTGGATTTACAAAATGGGTACTTTGTACCCTGAGGGTTTGAACCTCATGATTGAAAACACATCAAACCATTAAATCCGAGAAGGTTTAATGTTGTCCCTTTCATATCTTTCCTGGGTTGTCATCAGCTGTATAAAGGGGGCTTGTGGGGTCACCTACATAGGATTGAAGTCATGGTATGGGGCAGCCTGGTAGTAAACCTATTCGCCCTTTTGGGTTGTCACTTAGCTCATTTTTCCTATTGTTGTCGGGTATTTGGTCCACTGGAAGCATAGGTTCTGATTATGATAATGGACAGTATCGGGTTTTAGGTGATTTATAACAGTAGTGGGCAACCGCACAAGATTATTTTTGGCCATTTTATATGAAAGTGTACTGTCTCTTTAAGAAATTAAACTTTTGAATTGGGGGTTGGTAATCACAGTATAGCATTACCAGGACACCCTGGGTAGGCTTCCAGGGTGATTTTAACAATTTTTAACAATTCATGGGGTTCATAATATTAGTGAGTAACGTAAAAGATTACTTTCGGCCATTTTTAGATGGAAGTGTACTGTCTCTTTAAGAAACTTAACTTTTGAATAGGGGGCTGTAAATCGTAGTATAGCTTTGTTCAGACACCCTAAAAATGTCCCCAGGGTGACTCCAATAACTTGTGGGGTTTATAATAGTAGTGGGCAACTGTACAAAGTTATTTTTGGCCATTTTATATGAAAGTGTATTGTCCCTTTATGAAACTTAACTTTGGAACTGGGGTTGGAAATCACAGTATATTATTGTCAATACACCCTAAGAAGGTTTTAAGGGTGATTTTAACAATCTGTGGGGTTCTGCAGTCTGACAATCTGCAGAGATGTGGTATTATATACTCCAAGTCCATAGAAAGTTTTTTTGGATTCATAAAATGGGCACTCTGTACCCTGGAGGTTTTGAACCTCACGGTGGAAAATACATCATACCATTAAATCTGAAAAGGTCAAAAGTTACCAACGGAATTGGTTACAATTCCCCCCTATTTTTAAACACATATTTTTATTTTTTCATTATAAATTTTATTATTTATTATTCATTATTTATTTTTAAACACAAATAGGAAGTTTTTATTAAAAATTGTGAGCTTATGAATCCATGTAGGGAATTTTAAATATGAGTGCACAATGCTGTTTCAAAGGGAAATAAGAGGTTAATTGGTAAAGAATGCATTATATGGAGTTCTACAATGAAAGGGTTAATTGATTACAACATGTGATCCAAATTATGTAAAATACTGTGGCGCCCTGCTGCGCATTGGTGCCACAGATCCCAGAGGAGTGCATGGACGGACTTCTCCACAAGAGGCCCTCATAGCATTCACACACCTCCACCTCAGACCACCAGAGGGAGCCCGGATAGGGATATATATACTGGAGGGTGGAGTTAGGCAGGCAATCTGGAGTCTACAGTCTGTCAGAAGGTCAGTCTGTTGAGAGGAGCTCCTGCGGAAGCTATCCTGCAGTGGAGCTCAGTCAGTTCAGTCCAGACTCAGAGAGCTCGAGTTAGTGAGCCTAGGGCGTGCTGACGCCAAAAGAGCGGTGAAGAGTAGCGAGGCCTACTGCCCATGTGAAGCCTAGTGAGGGCCCTGAGCCTGGCTGAAGGCGAGTGGAGTAAGCAAGCAACATAGTGGGGCAGAGGAGCTTAACCAGCTCACCACAAAACCATTTACCGGACACCGGGTCCGCATCTGCAGGGATTCCTTACATCCAGCAAAAACAACCGGAACCCATCGCGAACTATATGTCCCAGGAATACCAAAAGCTGATTACGTACCAGGGTCAGGAGTCTCGGAGGCCCAAGAGACCAGGGAGTGTGATCGCCAACAGAAGGCCCTACCACCAGGTCAGCAGGTGCAAGACAGAGACCAAGTTAGGCCTAGCTCCAGGCAGGTCAGAAACTTATTGTAGCATTAGCGTCTCTGCCTCCTGCCAGGCAGAGACGCCGTCCCTCTCACCTCCCCGCTCCCCGCGCGGCGTCCTCCAGCACTCCTCTACCTGCAGCGGCCGGTGTGCGCTCTTTCCCGGGCACTGTGCTTAGGGCGCGCACGCGCTCCCTCTCTCTTAAAGGGGCCGCGCGTGCCGTCCTAAGGAGTCCCCGGCCAATAGCCGGAGGACCTCCCATATTTAAGGCACCTCCTCCAAAATGGAGGTGCCCGAGCAAAAGTTGTTGCACAAGTATACTTACTAGTGTTGAGCGAGCACTAAAATGCTCGGGTGCTCGAAGCTCAGGCCCAGCTCGCCGTGATACTCGGGTGCTCGACCCGAGCAACGAGCCCAATGTTAGTCTATGGGAGACTCGAGCATTTTTGCGGTGGCACCCCCGGCAGTCTTTTAAAAGCCTAACAAGTGCCCAAAACGATAGTGACAGTGCTCAAATGACATGGGGACAGCATGGGGATCGCCCCAGGAAGCATTTCTGACCCCCAGGTCACTGCTGTCAACAACGTGGTCAGAGGTATTAAGCCACTTTTACAGGCTCACAATAAAAAGTTCAAAAACGAAAGTGAAACTTTTTTCCTGTGAAATATGTTAAGGAACATCCTTTCCAGGGTAAAGACTTGTTTATAAGTTAAAATCAATGACCAAAAACAAAAATACTCCTCCACACCTTCGGCTATGTTCACAAGTAGCATTTTTTATGCGTTTTTGCACTTTTGTATTGCTTTCAACTATGACAAATGCATTCACTGTGAAATGTCATTTTAACATTTTACAATCTTATCTGGCCATGTGCTGTGTGACACATGCATAAAGTGCTGAAAAGACAAGGGAAGAGCATGGGTATACCCCTGGAAGCATCTCTGACTCCCAGGTCACTGTCTAAAAGTGTGCCCATCATAAGTGATCCTTACCGCATCAGAAGATGCAGACTTGCAACTATCCCCATGCAAGTTCTAGTCCCAGGGCAGTGTTCAATTGTACCTCCCCCATTCCTTGCAATACAAGCTCAAGTATGCAGCCTGCCACCCACCCACCCCCAGGCTGCAATACCATACTGCTTTCTTGCTTGAACTTGAAATTGGGCCTTTTAGGCATGTGGAGGCGGAATCTGGCCACCACGTCATGGCTGTGTTGGCGGCCTGGAATCCATACTCAGTCCCCAGCCGCCCGGCGGCCGGGTGTCCATACTCGGTCCCCAGCCGCCCCGTGGCCGGGTGTCCACACACGGTCCCCAGCCGCCTGGGGGCAGCCGGGTGTCCATAAACGGTCCCCAGCCGCCCCTATTTCTCCTTGGAACATCCCCCCACACACTTTTCTTAGCCCGGCCTGCTTTAGGCAGCATTGGACGAGCCCACCAGAGAACAAGACTCCTCCGGTGGGCCCTGACTTCTCCATCGGTGGAGTTGAGAGTGCCAAGGTGAGGAGCATGATGATGACAGAAGTTAGCATCTGCTATGTTTTCTTTTAATGCAAGTGTAAGTGTGCAGCCTGTCACCCACCCACCCCCAGACTGCAATTCCATACTGTTAGCTTGCACTTGAAATGGGGCCTTTTAGTTTGGAGGAGGCCGAAGCTGGCCACTACCTCATGGCTGCTTCCGCAGCGAGGTATCCATACTCAGTCCCCAGCCGCCCATATTTGTCCTGGTGTGCCTTATACATAAGATTAAGCGCGTATACCAAAACATTACCTGTGCCCTCCCCAGTGCATTTAGTGGGAAGGAGAGCCTATTCTGCTGTAGGGTGTGCATGCCAAACCCCTGTTCATGGTACATGCGAAGATGCCTCCCACCTTGCACCTGTCGTTGCAGACTTGCAACTATCCCCATTCAAGTCCTTGTCCCAGGGCAGTGTTCAATTGTACCTCTCCCATTCCTTGCAATGCAAGCGCAAGTATGCAGCCTGCCACCCACCCACCCCCAGGCTGCAATACCATACTGCTTGCTTGCTTGCACTTTAAATTGGGCCTTTTAGGCATGTGGAGGCGGAATCTGGCCACCACGCCATGGCTGTGTCGGCGGCCTGGTATCCATACTCAGTCCCCAGCCGCCTGGTGGCCGGGTGTCCCCGCTTGCTCCCCAGCCTCGAGGGGGTGGCCGGGAGTCCATACTCGGTCCCCAGCCACCCCTATTTGTCCCGGTAACCTTTCCCACACTTTTCTTAGCCTGGCCTGCTTTAGGCCAGCATTGGCCGAGCCCACCGGACTATCAGACTCCTCCGGTGGGCCCTGGCTTCTCCATCAGGGGAGTGGAGAGTGCCAAGGTGAGGAGCATGATGAGGATGATAGAAGTTAGCATCTGCTTTGTTTTGTTGTAATGCAAGTGACGCGCCCCTGGGCCTGTGTCGCGCTGCGTTGCGCACGCGGGAGCTTACCCGGAGCCGGATCTCTTGAGGGTTGTAGTATCGTGGCGGTGATCCGGTCCGTGCCCAGGGAGTCAGACTAAGTGGTGCTGTATCAGTGGTAGATGATGGACGACTACGCCACCCGTTGAATGCAGCTATGGAGCTGCCGCTGCAGGGCAGACCGCTGAGGCCGGTGGAAGGATGGTGCGGCGTGGATGGTATAACCCCCAACGGGAGGGGTATGGCCTCAGGGCAGCCGACGTGGATGATGGGGGTAGCAGGAACCACTCAGAGACGATGCGGTGTAGTTCAGGGTCTTTACTGGTGACAAAGATAGACCCTCCCGGAGTACTGGCTAGCGGTTGGGGCCTGGTCAGTCCTTGAGCAGATGGGATCTCCCCTGGCCAGGCGGAGTTGTAGGCCTCCCAAACTAACGATACTCTTCTGGCTACCTTGCTAGAAGCGAGTATAAGTAGCCCACGTCCCTGAGTGTACCGTGTGGTGCTCACCCGTATGGCCGGTGACTCGGGGCCTTCTAGTAGCTTCCGCTCCACGACGGCGGTGCTGGTCCCATGCTTGTGATCGTGCCTTCGGGTTTCTTGGCCAGAGGACTTGAAATCCCCTGCCTGACGGATTCTGCTGCTGGGTAGGAGTTAGTCCCCAAGGCCTCGGACTCCGGGTCCGGTAAGAAATCTTCTCAGTCAGGGCGAGCTCTGCAGCTGCCAGCCCCTGACTCTTTGTAACACTGCTCCCACAGAGCTCCTGTTGTTTCTTCCTATGCTGCTTCTCTTCTCTACTTCTGGCATGGCCCAGGAGCTGGGCCCAGCCGGAGCCACAGCTCCCTGTCAGCCCTCCTGGCTGAACTCTCCCTCTGAACTCTCTAACCCTGCCTCAGCCCCAGGTTTATATAGGGGAAGTTCTTCCCCTCCCAGGACTGGGCAGGAGGTGTGGCATGCATAGGATTCCTGACCAAGAGACCTCCCACCTGCTCTCAGACATAACATTGCACTTACTGTGGAAACCAGACCCCTGGGGTGCCACATTCCCCCCTAGTGAAATTTAGTACTCCAGGACTAAACATATTTTTAAACATAACAAGGTATAAACAATAATAGTACAATAAGAAAAACATACAAAGATGGTCACGGCGTGTCCGCAACCGGGTGCAGTTTTTGAAGAAAAGCAAGGTGTCCATTTCACCAAAACAGGGAGACGTAACCAGGTAGGGGTCTGTCCTGCCCCGAGTCCTTAACAGTCTTTAGTCCGTCCTGGGTTACGCTCCAACTATGTACAAAGGATTCCCGGTAAATCCACCAAAGACTCCCATAAATTACTAGAAACACATAATTATTTACAGGATATGGCCGCTCTCAGTCCTCGGCCAGTGGGGATAAGGAATGGCTGCTCACAGTCCTCAGCCTGGTTTAAGATAGGGGCACATGGGGAACAATTCACTAATCCCAACGGGGACCATATTTTAATTAGCAGCAGTCCTTGTACCCTTACGGGTAACTATTTACAGCTCTTTATTCACGCTACTTCCCTTCAGTAGCTATGTCCTCTTTGTGCTCCCTCCTGAGGGTAGTCCTCAGACCCGTCCGGGTCCTCTTGGCTTTCCTCGTATTGGTAGTACTGCAGCTCCTCCTCGGTTAGCTGGGTTAGTATCTCTGCGACAGTCCTCCTCCCAGGTGGCCAGGACTTTACCTCCCTTTGGGCTGCCCCGGTTAATTGGGCCACCAGGATGCTCACTTTTTGCTCCTCTGTGAGGGGGTACACCTGGAAGAGGCTATCCAGCTTTTCTCTAAAGTCATGCAGGGTATGTGACTCCCCTGAGTACTGGGGTAGCCAGGCTGCCCCCGGGATATAGGGCATGGTGAAAGGCATGACCGCAACAGCGGTGGCGCTGGCGGGGGTTGAAGCGGTGAAGCTTTCCTCCGTATCCGGCATCCTTCTCCCCCCTAGTGGACCGTGGCCTACCTTGCGATGATCCTCTTCCGTAGGCCGCGGCTCTGCAGTGGATCGTCAGGGTTGAGGACCTTCCGTCGCGCTCCTGTGACGTCGGCGTCTGCTGGGCTCCTTCCAGGACCTTACGCAACGTCCGGACGTGAGGCGGGGCTTCAGTTCTCACGCGCTTTCGGAGTCCACGCCCCTCTTCTTCCCGCGCAGCGTCCTCAAGATGGCGTCCAATGGCGGGAAAACTCCACGTATGGCGGGAAGAAGGCTGAAGATAGCGCCGGATAGCGGGAAAACTCCACCACTGGTAAGTTTGAACAGTCTTTTTCAGGCACGCAGTACCCGGTGGTTGCGGGCACGAGATCCTGCCGACTACGCCAAAAGTTGACGCGCCCCTGGGCCTGTGTCGCGCTGCGTTGCGCACTCGGGAGCTTACCCGGAGCCGGATCTCTTGAGGGTTGTAGTCTCGTGGCGGTGATCCGGTCCGTGCCCAGGGAGTCAGACTAAGTGGCGCTGTATCAGCGGTAGATGATGGACGACTACGCCACCCGTTGAATGCAGCTATGGAGCTGCCGCTGCAGGGCAGACCGCTGAGGCCAGTGGAAGGATGGTGCAGCGTGGATGGTATAACCCCCAACGGGAGGGGTATGGCCTCAGGGCAGCCGACGTGGATGATGGGGGTAGCAGGAACCACTCAGAGACGATGCGGTGTAGTTCAGGGTCTTTACTGGTGACAAAGATAGACCCTCCCGGAGTACTGGCTAGCGGTTGGGGCCTGGTCAGTCCTTGAGCAGATGGGATCTCCCCTGGCCAGGCGGAGTTGTAGGCCTCCCAAACTAACGATACTCTTCTGGCTACCTTGCTAGAAGCGAGTATAAGTAGCCCACGTCCCTGAGTGTACCCTGTGGTGCTCACCCGTATGGCCGGTGACTCGGGGCCTTCTAGTAGCTTCCGCTCCACGACGGCGGTGCTGGTCCCATGCGTGTGACCGTGCCTTCGGGTTTCTTGGCCAGAGAACTTGAAATCCCCTGCCTGACGGATTCTGCTGCTGGGTAGGAGTGAGTCCCCACAGCCTCGGACTCCGGGTCCGGTAAGAAATCTTCTCAGTCAGGGCGAGCTCTGCAGCTGCCAGCCCCTGACTCTTTGTAACGCTGCTCCCACAGAGCTCCTGTTGTTTCTTCCTATGCTGCTTCTCTTCTCTACTTCTGGCATGGCCCAGGAGCTGGGCCCAGCCGGAGCCACAGCTCCCTGTCAGCCCTCCTGGCTGAACTCTCCCTCTGAACTCTCTAACCCTGCCTCAGCCCCAGGTTTATATAGGGGAAGTTCTTCCCCTCCCAGGACTGGGCAGGAGGTGTGGCATGCATAGGATTCCTGACCAAGAGACCTCCCACCTGCTCTCAGACATAACATTGCTGTTACTGTGGAAACCAGACCCCTGGGGTGCCACACAAGCGCATGTATGTAGTAGCGGCTAGGCCTGAGGTGGTCAGCATTTTGGCACATATCCTACCTCCTCCGAGGATTGCTGGATGTTTTCCTGCTACTATCCAAGTTCTATCACTCCCGTTAAAACAAAGCTTCAGGTGATAAATGATGGATGAGGTAGTGGCAAAGGAGAAAGAGCAGGAGGAACAGGGACCATTCACATCAATATCAGGCCAGTCAACCAGATATGTCTTGTAGGATATATTTCTGTAACAAAAGGAGCGGTTCGGCTACACAGTTATAGGGCATACAGTGAGTGCAATGCCTACCAAAAATTTCGAGTCACTCCAATGCCCCTTGGAAATGACACGGAGGTCAGAGGGCGTTAACTAAACCTTTTTTTCCATTTATAGCAACTGGGTCTCCCGTGCACTGTTGGCCTAAGCAGTGAATGGAAGGCTTTCCAAAAATTATGAGGAACTGCAATGCCCCTTACAAGAGCCATGTGTGGCACCCCAGGGGTCTGGTCACCACAGTAATAGAGATATTACGTCGGAGAGCAAGTGGGAGGTTTCCTGATCAGGATCCCTTAAACATGCAACATCCTCCTGCCCCAATCCTGGGAGGGGAGAATTCTGCCCTTATAAACTGGATCTGGGGCGGGGTTGAGTGAGTCAGAGAACAGTCAGAGTAAGAGTGAGAGCAAGGGAAAGTAACAGCAAGGAGCTCTGTAGGAGCTAGGAGCTAAAGACCAGGGGCTGGAAGCTGAGCAGAGCTCGCCCTGGCAGAAGACAATAGGAACCGGACACAGGAGTCCGAAGCTGTGAGGACTTATATATCCAGCAGCAGAAACCAGCCGGCAGGGGATTTCAGGTCCTCTGGCCATAGAAGCCCGGAGGCTCAGTCACAAGCAAGGGACCAGCACCGCCGTCGTGGAGCGGAGGCTAACAGAAGGCCCCAAGTCACCAGCCATACGGGTGAGCACTACACGGTACACTCAGGGACGTGGGCTACTTCTACCCGCTTACAGCAAGGTAGACAGGAAGAGTGCAGACAGACGGGAAGGCCTACAACTCCACCTGGCCAGGGGAACTCCTGCTTGCTCACAGACTGACCAGGCCTCTTATGCTAGCCAGTACTCCCGGGAGGGTCTACCTTATAATCATCAGTAAAGACCCTGAACTGCACTGCAAAGACTCTGAGTCATTCCTGCTGCAATCGTGCACCATCACCCCCATCATCCACACTCACTGCCCTGAGGCTATACTCCTCCCGAGGGGAGTTATCCCATTCTATGCTGCGCACACAACACCAGCCTCAGCGGTCTGCCTCGCAGCGGTGGTACTCCCTGACCGCAATCCACGGGTGGCGCAGTCGGACAATTAACCTCAAAACCAAAGAAAGACTGCCACTGGTTTGACCAGCCTGAGCCACGGGACCGGGTCACCGCCACGGAGACTACAGACCCCAGAGACCCGGCACCGGGTATCCCACACACGTGTACACACGGCCCAGGGGGCGCGTCACATGCTGTACAGCATATTACAAACATAAGTCCCATTATTGGGGAGTGGGTGTCCCATGGTATTTGCTTATGCTTTCCAAGCAAAAGCTGCCAAAAATTAGGACGGAGCAACTTGCAATGCCCCTTACAAGAGCCATGCAGTGCAGCATATTACAAACATAAGTCCCATTATTGGGGAGTGGGTGTCCCATAGTATTTGCTAATGCTTTCCCAGCAAAAGCTGCCAAAAATAAGGACGGAGCAACTTGCAATGCCCCTTACAAGAGCCATGCAGTACAGCATATTACAAACATAAGTCCCATTATTGGGGAGTGGGTGTCCCATGGTATTTGCTTATGCTTTCCAAGCAAAAGCTGCCAAAAATTAGGACGGAGCAACTTGCAATGCCCCTTACAAGAGCCATGCAGTGCAGCATATTACAAACATAAGTCCCATTATTGGGGAGTGGGTGTCCCATAGTATTTGCTTATGCTTTCCCAGCAAAAGCTGCCAAAAATTAGGACGGAGCAACTTGCAATGCCCCTTACAAGACCAATGCAGTACAGCATATTACAAACACAAGTCCCATTATTGGGGAGTGGGTGTCCCATAATATTTGCTTATGCTTTCCCAGCAAAAGCTGCCAAAAATTAGGACGGGGCAACTTGCAATGCCCCTTACAAGAGCCATGCAGTACAGCATATTACAAACATAAGTCCCATTATTGGGGAGTGGGTGTCCCATAGTATTTGCTTATGCCTTGCAAGCAAAAGCTGCCAAAAATAAGGATGGAGGAACTTGCAATGCTGGCACCCTGGTGGTATAGTGGTGGTGGAGGCTGAGGATAAGGAGAAGAAGATTAAACAGCCGAAACGAGGAAGCGTATACCCATGTGTGGGTGTGAAGCGGTGCATGTGAATACACCTCCCGAAATAACACGGTGGATTTGACTTTATGTTACTGTGCTGTCATTTGGGGGTGATAAGAAGTCTGGGCCAATCCAGCCCTTGTTCATTTTGATAAGGGTCAGCTTGTCAGCATTGTCAGTTGACAGGCGAGTGCGCTTATCAGTTATAATTCCCCCAGCGGCACTAAAAACACGCTCCGATAACACGCTAGCGGCAGGGCAGGCGAGGACCTCCAAGGCGTACAAAGCGAGATCATTCCAAGTGTCCAGCTTGGATACCCAATAATTAAAAGGCACAGAGGAATCACGGAGGACGCTGGTACGATCGGCAAGGTACTCCCTCACCATCTTTTGAAACTTTCCATTCCATGTGAGAGTACCCCGCGCCTCAGGGCCTGTAAGCTGGGCGGGTGTCAGAAAACTGTCCCAGAATGTTGACAGTGTTCCCCTGCCTCTGCTGGATTGGAGTTGCATCTCTCTCGCCTGTACGCCTTGGTTGGGCACCGAACTGTGACCTCTGCCGCTAGCGTGTTCAGATGGGAATTTTTTTAAGAGTTCTGCAGCAAGGGCCTTCTGGTATTGCCCCATTTTTGTAGACCTCTCCACCTAAGGAATAAGAGAGTGAAAGTTCTCCTTGTAGCGGGGGTCTACAAGTGTCACCAACCAGTAATGACTGTCACCCAACATTTTGACAACGCGAGGGTCACGGTTAAGGCAGCGTAACATAAAGTCAGCCATGCGTGCCAGACTGGTAACGGGCAAGATTGCCGTGTCCTCACCAAGATGACGACTGACCATGCTCTCCTCCTCATCCTCCTCCTCCTCTTCCTCCTCCCCCCTGTCCTCAGGCCACCCACGCTGAACCGACGGTATGACACTTGTACAGGTACTACCGTCTACAACGCATGATAGCAGCTCCTGTTCTTCCTCCTCCTCCTCCTCCTCTCCCTCATTGTCCCCCAATGCACGTTGGGATGAGATGAGGCTGGGCTGTGTGTAATCGCCCGCTACGGCTTCTTGATCCATCTCATCATACTCTGGCTGCAATGCCTCCTCTTTAATTCTCTGCAGAGAGCGTTGCAAAAGATAGACAAGTGGGATGCTGACACTAATGATGGCGTCATCGCCACTCACCATCTTGGTGGCCTCCTCAAAGTTTGTCAGGATGGTACATATGTCAGACATCCAGGTCCACTCCTGAGGTCTTATGTGTGGAGTCTGACCTGAATATCGACGGCCTTGTTGCAGCTGGTACTCCACAACTGCTCTCTTCTGCTCACAAATCCTTTGCAACATGTGGAGGGTAGAGTTCCAACTTGTGGGGACATCACACACCAGTCGGTGTGCCGGAAGCTGCAAACGCTGCTGCAGCACAGCAAGGGCGGCGGAAGCTGTAGCCGACTTGCGAAAATGAGCTGACAGGCGGCGTACTTTCACGAGCAGATCTGGCAACTCGGGGTATGATTTAAGAAACCGATGAACCACGAGGTTAAGCACATGAGCCAGGCATGGTACGTGTGTGATCTCACCTCGCCTCAGAGCCGCCACCAGGTTACGGCCATTGTCACACACGACCATGCCGGGATGTAGGTTCAGCGGTTTCAGCCACAGATCTGCCTGCTCTTTCACAGCTGTCCACAACTCACAAGCAGTGTGAGGATTATCACTTAAGCTTATGAGTTTCAGCAGAGCCTGTTGCCGCTTGGCGGAGGCAGTACTGCAATGCTTCCAGCTTGTAACTGATGTGGTGATATCTGAGATGGAGGCTGAACATGAGGAGGAGGAGGAGGATGCGCAGGAGCTGTACACTGTGGGGGCAACTCTGATTGACATAGGGCCCGCAATCCTCGGTGTGGGGAGGATGTGTTCCGTCCCAAGATCCGACTGGGTCCCGGCTTCCACTATGTCTACCCAGTGTGCCGTCAGAGAGATGTACCATCCCTGGCCACAAGCACTTGTCCACGTGTCCGTTGTCAGGTGGACTCTCCCAGTAACTGCGTTGTTGAGGGCACGGCAGATGCTTTGGGACACGTGCTTGTGTAGTGCGGGGATGGCACACCGGGCAAAATAGTGTCGGCTGGGGACCGAGTACCGAGGGACGGCCACCGCCATAAGATTGCGGAAGGATTCCGTCTCCACCAGCCTAAAAGGCAGCATTTCCAATGCAAGCAGTCGTGAAATGTGCGAATTTAGGACTGTGGCCTGTGGGGCGTTAGCTGCGAATTTCCGCTTTCGTTCAAAGGTCTGGGATATGGACAATTGAACGCTGCGGTGGGACGTGGACGTGGACGTTGATGCTGTTTCTTGAGAAACTGCCATAACAAGTGAAGACTGAGAGGAGGGGGCATCTTTACATGCAGTATGGACAGGGGATTGCCTTGCACACACAACAGGGGGTTCTATTGCACGCACAACAGTGGAAGAAGCAGTGGTGACACCCGCTGACACTGGTCGTGGACCCTGGGTTTCGCCCCACAAAGTCTGGTGCTTTGCTGCCATGTGCCTGATCATGCTGGTGGTGGTCAGGCTGGTGGTTTTGTCACCCTTGCTGATGCTGGCACGGCAGATGGAACATATGGCCTTTTTGGGGTTATCAGAAGAGTCTTTAAAAAAATTCCAGACTCTGGAAGACCTATCGCTTGTACTGGCAACGTCCCTCGTGTTGGAGTTACGGGGAACGGTTGCCTGCCTTCTGTCTGCGGCCACCACACTGCTTCTTCCTGCCTGTTGGGGTACTCTGCCTCCCTCCCCCTGTGTGCTGCTGGCCTCACTCTGCATGTCCTTCTTCCACGTTGGGTCAGTTACTAGATCATCCACCACCTCCTCCTCTTCCACTTGCGCACCACGATCCTCCTCCTCACTTCCTGGCAATTGTGTCTCGTCATCGTCCACCTCTTGTGACAGATTGCCAATGTCGACTTCCTGTGGCCGTGGCTGTTCAAATATTTGTGCATCGCAACATGGGTTCTCCTCTTCCACCACTTCAAGCGTATCAGGCGAGGGGCCCAAATATGGAAATGGACCAGTGAACAGCTCTTCAGAGTGTCCAAGTGTGGGATCACTTGCTGTCTGACGACACTCGGCATGGTGGGAGGAAGGAGCATCAGGGTGAGGAGGAGTATGCGGTCGAGACTCACGGCTACTAAGAGTTGACCGTGTGGAAGACAGACCGGAGGTGGTGGTGCCCAGGTAACTGGAAGTATTATCTGCTATCCAATTAATAACCTGTTCACACTGATCAGTTCTCAATACTGGTGTTGTTCTGTGCTTCCCTAGTAATTCGGTCAAGAAGTGGGAGCGAGAAGATGTGGCTGTTGGTTGTGGCACATTTTCACCTTGGCCACGGCCCCGTCCTCTGCACGAACCATCACCAGAACGTCCACTTCCACGTCCCTTGCCACGAGCCTTGCCCATTGTAAATGAATTAAAATAGCTTACACTTGCACTATCAATGGAAAAAGGGTAATAAAGAGTAGATTAGAACCGTTGAAGAGGAAAACCACAGTTATTGTTTACTGGGGTATACCACACTTTTTTAAATAGAGATATTTGCGGCTGAACAGTGAGCGACACACTCAAACTGCTTTTTTTTTAGATACCAAAGGCCCAAAACTGGATAGTACAGCGATTTGACCCGTGGAACTGCGAAACCACACTGGGATGTCGGGTCTGCACAAGACTATTTTCAACAGATATATTTTTGTGTCACAACAGTCAGGAGACACTACTGTTTTTCTTTACGGAAAAAACTACCAAAACCTGAATAATAGAGATTTTTTACCGTGGGATGGCAAAACCACAGTTATTGTTTACTGGGGTACTACCACACTTTTTTAAATAGAGATATTTGCGTCTGAACAGTGAGCGACACACTCAAACTGCTTTTTTTTTTAGATACCAAAGGCCCAAAACTGGATAGTACAGCGATTTGACCCGTGGAACTGCGAAACCACACTGGGATGTCGGGCCTACACAAGACTATTTTCAACAGATATATTTTGTGTCACAACAGTCAGGAGACACTATTGTTTTTCTTTACGGAAAAAATTACCAAAAGCTGAATAATAGATATTTTTTACCGTGGGATGGCAAAACCACAGTTATTGTTTACTGGGGTATACCACACTTTTTTAAATAGAGATATTTGCGGCTGAACAGTGAGCGACACACTCAAACTGCTTTTTTTTTAGATACTAAAGGCCCAAAACTGGATAGTACAGCGATTTGACCCGTGGAACTGCGAAACCACACTGGGATGTCGGGCCTACACAAGACTATTTTCAACAGATATATTTTTGTGTCACAACAGTCAGGAGACACTACTGTTTTTCTTTACGGAAAAAACTACCAAAAGCTGAATAATAGAGATTTTTTACCGTGGGATGGCAAAACCACAGTTATTGTTTACTGGGGTATACCACACTTTTTTAAATAGAGATATTTGCGGCTGAACAGTGAGCGACACACTCAAACTGTTTTTTTTTTTAGATACAAATGACCCAAAATGGATAATACAGAGGTTTGAACCATGGAAGTGCAAAACAACACTTCTGTTTCTCTAGCCTACACCAGACTCTTTTCAACAGTTATATTTGTGTCTGAAAAATCAGAGACACGCTTTTTTTTGGGGGGGGGGGGGGACACACCAAAAGGTTAATAAGACAGGTATTTGTACAGTGTGAAGGAGGAAAAAAAAAGGAGGATTTAGATGAAAAAAAAAGGATTTTTCCTGGCCCCCGATACCTGGTGCTAAGTCCAGCAATTTCAGCAACAGGAGCACACAGGACTGTAATGCAGCGTTTGCTGGTATAACCACTGTGTCTCCTATACAGCCTGCCTGCCTGGTATCTGGGATGGATATTAGTCCTGAAAAGGACTGTTTGTTTGTTCTGGCAGCCTTTACAGACCCTACACTAACTATTTCACAGTTTATATCTCTCCCTAAATCAGCAGCACTGTCCCTACACTGTCTAATCCGGGGCGACTGTGTCCAAGATGGCGGCGCCCCGTTTTAAATACTCGAGGTGACGCTGTGCGGCCAGCCAATCACTGTAATGCCCACAACCAACATGGCTGCAGCATTACAGTGACTGACTGGCAATCCCTGCATGTTCATTGGCTCTGTAAAGAGCGCCAAACATGCAGGGCGGAGACCCGAGCTCCCGCCCGAGTAACCCGGAAATGCTCGGTGCTCGCCAAACATCCCGAGTAGCGAGATGCTCGGGCGAGTACCGAGCAGCGTCGAGCATGTTCGCTCAACACTAATACTTACCTCTGCTTCAGCCCTCAGGTCCTGTTGCCAGCCTGACTACCAGTCCTGTCTGCCAGCTTGTCTACTCTCCAGCCCGACAGTCTGTCTCCGGTCATCCGCAGTCTGTCTATGGGCAAGTCCACCTGCTTACCAGGAAGCACCTGCCAGTTACCTGCCTGCTACCTGCAGTGCCTGCTAACCCGCTCACCTGGGAGAGCTCGTCTGCTACCCATCTGTTACCTGCTAGCCTACCTGGAGGCTCTGCCGTCACTTGCCGTGACCACCTGCCTGCTAGCCTAGAGACTTCAGCCTGCTTGGCTGTCACTTGCTGTGACCACCTGATAGCCTACCTGGAGGCTCCTGCTGTCACTTGCTGTGACCACCTGCCTGGTGAACCTAGAGACTACCACTTGCTCTGCTGTCATGCACCGTGACCACCTGTCAGCTAACCAGAGACTTCTGCCTGCTTGCTGTGTCCATCCTTCATACCGGTCAGTCCCAGCCATCTGACCCGTGGGAGCCACCTGCTCTCTTACAAGGTCGTCCCCAGAGTAGCACCTGGTCCCTCTGCCCAGATCCTCCCTGGTCATGGAGTCGTAAGCCGCCATCCGACCAGGGTCGGTTCGGGTTAATACTTAGTCACGCCCCTCTGGGTCCCTCCTTGCACGGCGGCACAGAGGTTCCACCACCCGGACCCATAACAGTTTGCTCGGGCCATGGAACCCGGTGGCACCCAAGCTCCCTCGCTCTCTGACCTATACCACGAAGTCTCCAGTCAGAGATCGCAACAGGAATCCATCCTGAACCACCTGTGGAATGTCAACTCCCGCCTGGACACACTGACTGCTCCACCAGTACCCGCCTCTAGTTGCACGACTCGCACCCCGGCAGCACCGCTGCACATCAATACCATGGTTACCCGGCCCCGGTCCCCGGCTTTCTGCACTGCCTCGTTTTGGTGGAGACCCCGCCTTGGCTCGAGGTTTCATAAACCAGTGCACCCTGCACTTTGAACTCTTGGCACATCAGTTTATCTCTGACCGGGCCAAAGTTTCATTCATCATGTCCCATCTCACTGGGGAGGCACTGGCTTGGCTAAATCCCCTGTGGGAGAGAGGGGATCCCCTGGTGTCCGACCTGTCGTCTTTCCTCACTGCTTTCCTGAAAGTCTTCGATGAACCGGGACGTAAGACCTCATCAGCCTCCTCTCTGCTACGTCTCCGCCAAGGGAGTCTCACCGTGGGCCAATATGCCATACGGTTCCACACCCTCGCTTCTGAGCTTGCCTGAGATAACCAGGCCCTGGTGTCCGTCTTCTGGGATGGCCTTTCCGGTCGGATTAAAGACGAGCTCGCCGGTCGGGACATTCCTACCACCCTGGATGTCCTGGTGTTGCTGGCTACCCGGATTGACATCCGATTTCAAGAGCGCACCAAAGAGACCACCCGTGAGAGAAGGTTTCCCCGCCTTGCTCCTACTTTCCAGAGACCTGTCTCCTCATCTGTCACTCCCCATGTGCACTCGCCCGAGCCCATGCAGATCGACCAGACCAAGATGGTCAAATCTCGCCAAGAGTCACGCCGAGCCGAGGGGAGCTGTTTCTATTGTGGCAGTAAGGAGCACCTGATCTGTTCCTGCCCGGAGAGGCCGGGAAACTCCAGTGTCTAGTACCGCTCGGAGAGGTCGCCCTAGACAAAAGTAAGCCCTCTCCATCCCTGACTTTGTCTGTCTCTATCTCCTGGGGAGAGAACCGTCACTTTGAACTCGCCCACCTGGATTCTGGAGCTGTTGGAAACCTCATTTCCCAGTCCCTGGTTAAGAAATACCGTATTCCCACCAAGTTTCTGGCTGAACCATTGTCAGTCGCCTCCGTGGATGGAAGACTCCTTCCGGTGACCATCCTGCTCGTCACGGAACCCATAACCCTGCAGGTGGGAATGCTGCACTCTGAGGAAATCTCCTTCCATGTGCTACCCGGACTCTCTCACTCCCTATTGCTAGGCCTACCTTGGCTCCAGACACATGAACCTGTGTTGAACTGGCAATACGGTGAAGTACTCCGGTGGGGGCCGGACTGCCATAAGACCTGCCTGGTTCCGGTTCGTCCACCACCTACCCCAGCTAATTTACCCGGTCTTCCGGATCCTTACTGGCCCTATGCTGATGTCTTCGGTAAAAAGGAAGCAGAGACATTGCCACCTCATAGGCCATATGATTGCCCGATCGACCTGGTACCTGGCGCCACTGCACCCCGTGGCCGTATTTACCCTTTGCTGCGGCCGAAACCCGAGCCATGTCTGAGTACATTGAAGAGAATCTGGCTAGGGGATTCATCCGGAAGTCTACCTCCCCGGCTGGAGCCGGATTCTTCTTTGTCAAAAAAAAGGATGGCTCGCTACGCCCCTGTATTAACTATAGAGGACTCAATCAGATCACGGTAAAGAATAAATACCCCCTGCCACTCATCTCCGAGTTGTTTGACCGCCTTAAAGGCTCCAGGATCTTTTCCAAGCTGGATCTACATGGAGCATATAACCTGGTCCGTATCCGGCAAGGAGACGAGTGGAAGACGGCATTCAATACCCGGGACGGTCACTATGAGTACCGTGTGATGCCCGTCGGTCTCTGCAATGCTCCCGCTGTCTTCCAAGAACTGGTCAACGACATCTTCCGTGATCTTCTTTACTCCTGCGTGGTGGTATACCTTGACGACATCTTGGTCTTCTCTCCGGATCTTCCCACACACCGGAGGGATGTTCGTCAGGTCCTGCTTAGGCTCAGGCAGAACCACCTCTATGCTAAATACGAGAAGTGCCTCTTCGAGCAGACCTCTCTTCCATTCCTGGGCTATGTTATCTCCCAGACAGGCTTGCAAATGGATCCCGAGAAACTCTCTGCTGTCCTAAAGTGGCCCCGTCCGGAGGGGTTGAAGGCGATTCAGCGATTCCTGGGCTTCGCCAATTACTATCGTCTCTTCATTCCACACTTCTCGTCCTGAACGGCTCCCATATCTGCGCTCACCTGTAAGGAGGCAAATCCCAAGGTATGGTCGCCCGAAGACGAGGAAGCCTTCCTTTCATTAAAGCGAGCCTTCTCCTCTGCCCCAGTACTGCACCGTCCAGACTGCAATAAACAATTCTACCTGGAGGTTGATGCTTCCTCCTCCGGAGCCGGAGCGGTGCTCACCCAAAAATCTTCTTCCGGGAGAATGGTAACCTGCGGCTTCTTCTCCAAAATCTTCTCCTCATCTGAAAGCAACTACTCCATAGGAGACCGGGAATTGCTAGCCGTCAAATTGGCGCTGGAGGAGTGGCGCTACCTGCTTGAGGGGGCTCTATACCCGGTGATCATGTATACGGATCACAAAAATCTGGCATATCTCCAGAATGCCCAAAGACTCAATCCGCGTCAGGCCCGGTGGTCTTTGTTCTTTGCCCGCTTCGACTTCCTCCTACATTTCCGCCCGGCGGACAAGAATGTCAAAGCCGATGCCTTGTCCCCATCCTTCCTGTCCTCCGATCTAGAGGAGGAACCTATGCACATCATTGACCCCTCCAAGGTGATGAAGGTGGCCCACTTGGATGTAACTCGTCTTCCACCCGGTAAGACGTTTGTAGCGGTTCCAGACCGTGAGAAGGTTCTTCACTGGGGTCATTCTTCTAAACTTGCTGGCCATGCTGGCCAAAAGAAGACCTTCCAGCTCTTTACCCGGCATTACTGGTGGCCTACCCTGTGTAAGGATGTGGTAGACTTCGTCTCAGCCTGCTCATCTTGTGCCCGCAACAAAGTCCCCAGACATTTACCTGCCGGTCATCTCCTGCCTCTTCCCGTACCTGCTGCCCCGTGGCAACACATTGCTATGGACTTTATTACGGATCTCCCTGTTTCTGCCGGTTGTACAGTCATTTGGGTGGTCGCGGACCGCTTTTCTAAAATGGCACACTTCATTCCTCTGCCTGGTCTCCCATCTGCATCTGAGCTAGCTAAGGACTTCTTTCACCATATCTTTCGTCTCCATGGCCTACCCCTCCACATCGTGTCGGATCGAGGGGTTCAGTTCACCTCACGCTTTTGGAGAGCTACCTGTAAGCTGCTCTATGTCACCCTGGATTTCTCCTCCGCTTACCACCCTCAGTCCAATGGTCAAGTAGAGAGGATCAACCAGATCCTTACCAGCTACCTCCGGCACTTTGTCAATGCCCACCATACTGATTGGGTGGACCTCCAACCATGGGCCGAATTCTCTTATAACAATCATGAGAGCGAATCCACTTCCAATTCCCCGTTCTTTATTGTCTATGGTCAACACCCCCGGATTCCGTTTCCCGTCTCCGCTTTTGTGGACAACCCTGCTGCGGAGTCCCTGGTCAGTGATTTTTCCACTCTTTGGGAGAATACTAGGTCTGCACTTCTTTAGTCTTCCGAGCGGATGAAGAGATTTGCTGACAAAAGACGTCTGGATCCGCATCAATTCTGTCCGGGAGACAAGGTTTGGCTCTCCTCCAAACATGAGCGGCTCAAAATACCCTCCTACAAGCTGGGTCCTCGGTTCATCGGTCCATTTGAGGTCCTTAAACAGATCAATCCAGTGGCCTACAAGTTGAAGCTTCCACCCACCTTACGCATTCCCAACTCCTTCCACGTATCTCTCCTCAAACCTGCTGTCTTTAACTCTTTCTCCAATAATTCAGGTACTCCTCCTGCTCTGGTTGCTGCTGAGGACGTTTTTGAGGTAGAGAATATTCTGGCCACCAAGAGGGTAAGGGGGAAAACCATTTTTCTGGTGGATTGGAAGGGGTTTGGCCCAGAGGAGAGAACTTGGGAACCCAGGGAGAACATCCACGCCCCGCTTCTCCTTGAAAAATTTCTTGCCAGCCTAAAAAAGAGGGGGCGTAAAGGGGGGGGTACTGTAGCATCGGCGTCTCTGCCTCCTTCCAGGCAGAGACGCCGTCCCACTCACCTCCTCGCTCCCCACGCGGCGTCCTCCAGCGCTCCTCTTCCTGCAGCGGCCTGCGCACGCTCTTTCCCGGGCACTGTGCTTAGGGCGCGCATGCTCCCTCTTTCTTAAAGGGGCCGCGCGCGCCGTCCTAAGGAGTCCCCAGCCAAAAGCCGGAGGACCTCCAATATTTAAGGCACCTCCTCCAAAATGGAGGTGCCAGAGCAAAAGTTGCTGCACAAGTATACTTACCTCTGCTTCAGCCCTCAGGTCCTGTTGCCAGCCTGACTACCAGTCCTGTCTGCCAGCTTGTCTATTCTCCAGCCCGACAGTCTGTCTCCGGTCATCCGCCAGTCTGTCTATGGGCAAGTCCACCTGCTTACCAGGAAGCACCTGCCAGTTACCTGCCTGCTACCTGCCATGCCTGCTAACCCGCTCACCAGGGAGTGCTCGCCTGCTACCCGTCTATTACCTGCTAGCCTACCTGGAGGCTCTGCCGTCACTTGCTGTGACCACCAGCCTGGTAAACCTAGAGACTACCACTTGCTCTGCTGTCACGTACTGTGACCACCTGTCAGCTAACCAGAGACTTCTGCCTGCTTTGCTGTGTCCAACCGTCATACCGGCCAGTCCCAGCCATCTGACCCATGGGAGCCACCTGCTCTCTTACAAGGTCGTCCCCAGAGTAGCACCTGGTCCCTCTGCCCGAATCCTCCCTGGTGACGGAGTCGTTAGCCGCCGTCCGACCAGGGTCGGTTCGGGTTGATACTTAGTCACACCCCTCTGGGTCCCTCCTTGCACCGCGGCACAGAGGTTCCACCACCCGGACCCGTAACACTTATCAAGGAAAGGCAAAGAACAGGAGGCCCCACACCCGCTCACTGAGGAGAGTCCTGATATGCACCCTTCGCCCTGAAGTACCCTGGACCGTGCCAGAAACACCACCAGTAAAGGTACTGAAGTGAACTGTTGTGCGTGTGCCTATTCTTCCTCTTACCCGGCTGGGTCCCCTCTGTCCTGCATCCTTCCCCTACACTGCCCTGAGGCCCCGCTCCACCTGTGGTGAGCCGCACCAACTAAGCTGCCTGAACACCGGCCTCAGAGGACTGTCGCAGCGCTGGTGATCCTCACCAGACACCACAGGTGGCGTCACGAACATCCCTATCCCATACAACTTCCCCCCTCCTTTTAAGAGTGACCCCAGGGTACGGGCCCGGGAGCCGACCACCGCGACATCCCCCAAGGTCAGGCAACAACATGGCCCGGGCGCCGAGTCGTCCCCATCCCCTGGGCGCGTCATCTCTTCCTCGCGTCACGAACAGGATTCCGCGCCCGCTGCAACGACGGAGTGTTGTGCCCGTTGCCACCGGGTACTGTGCGCCTTTAATCAAGACTGTGTATTTAACTGTGGCGAAGATCGCCGCCATTGTTGTGCCGCCGAGCGGGAAGAAGGGCATAACCGCGGGAAACTGAGAGGCGTACCTGCTGAAGCGCGCGAAGCCCCGGACACGCCCCACACCTCGACGTCAAACCAGGAAGCGCCAGGTCCTGGAAGGAGCCCCGGTGAATGCTCTGACGTAGGACGCAAGCGACGCAAGGTCCTGAAGGAAGTCCGTCAGCTGCGGACCTGCGGCCTACCGGTAGAAAAGAAAAGAAGGTAGGCCACGGTTCCCTAGGGGGGCATCAGAATGTCCGAAGAACAGCACAATGCCGGAGTACCGGTTAACGGCCCTGATGATCAACCCGCGCCCGGCGCAGAGCAGGCCGGAGCAGCCTCTCCACCAGCAGGGCTTGTAACCCCTGTCATACCCATGGCCCTACCGTACATCCCTGGAGCGAAGTGGCTCCCCCAGTACAGCGGAAAACCAGATACCCTGTCTGGACTGAAAAGGAAAATATGCGATATACTGGACATGTACTCTATGACAGGAAAGCAAAGAGCAGCTGTTGTATTGGGACAATTGACTGGTGCTGCGGAGCGAGAAGTAGAAACCTGGTTGGCCGCAGACCAGGAGTCAGTGTCCGCAATCTTTAAAAAGTTACAGACTGTCTTTGAGGATAGTACTGAGACAGACCTCCGGATGAGGTTCTACAACTGCTCTCAGCAACCGGAGGACAGTGTTCGGGACTATGCCTGGCGTTTACAAGGGGCCCTGCGAGCTCTGAAACAGGTTAGTCCAACCAGCATCAATAATGAAAATAAAATGCTGAAGGAACAGTTTATCCGGGGACTGAGGTCTCAAGAGGAGAGCAGGACTGTGCGTTGGTGGTCCCTGGATCATCCGGATGCCACCTTTGACACCCTTAAGGACATGGCTATAAAAGGACTGCAGCCCCTGGAAACAACTGCAATCCAATGTTACCAGGGTGGGGCCACCCCAGTGCCTGCAGCGTCCACCTTTTCCCCGGTGGCTGCTGAAGCCAAGGTTCCAGCAGCGTCCCCTAGTGAGCTGGACAGCCTGCTCTCTGAAGTGCGTCAGTTGAGCAAAACCCTGACCACTGTACTGAGTGCCCTGCAGCTGCGGACAGAGCCCGAGGAGGAAGGAAGAATCCTGCTAGCCGACAGCCCTGAGGATGTCCCCTGGATGCGAAGGAGGAGGAGGACAACGCCACCCCCTGGGGGGACCATCGACCAACACCGCCCGCCGAAGGACCCTGTCTGCCACCGCTGCCACAAGACAGGTCACGCCATCTGGAGCTGTCCTTTAAACGAGCAAATCCTGGGTCCGAGGGCCGACACCCAGGGGTAGACCCCTCAGGCCCATCAAACTGGTACCGCAGGTTCGTGGGAGGAAGACCTTTCCTGTCCATTGTGCTGGATGGCATCGCGACACCTGCCCTGCTGGACACTGAATCTCAGGTAACCATCATGCCTGATGTCCTGTACAAAATATTCTGGTCCATAGACGAACTTCACCCACCAGATCCAAATCTTTCCGTGTATGCCTCAAACGGCCTCTCCCTTAACCTAGTCGGGGTTAAGGATGTGGCAGTAAAGGTGGGAAGAGTGGAACTGAAGGACCAGGGACTAATTGTAGTAGAGACTAATCCTGATGATACAGACTTGTATATGGTACTTGGCACAAATATTGTTAGTAACTGTTTGGGAGAAGTGTTGTTCTTGCTCCAAGAGATAGCTGACACTATCAGACCAGGGCAGAGAAGGGCGCTCCAGAAAGAGATCCGAGCCCTTATGTACCAGCAACAGGTAAAGCTAACAGGCGGTGAAATTGGTAATGTACAGGTGACAGACCCGGTACCCATTGTGATTCCCCCGATGAGTGAAATGCTGATTTGGTGTAGAGCAGCAATAGGTCTCAAAGGACGGAGCTACCAGGCGGTAGTAGAGCCCCTTAGCTCGGAGCATAGACCTACACTCTTGACTGCCAGAGGGGTAATGGATGTACGCAATGGGAGGGTGCCCGTACGCCATCTAAACTATGGGGAGGACGAGGTTAGATTACCACGCTACGCCACTGTTGGCAAACTGTACACAGTAAATAACAACTCCATACACACGGAGGAGTCCTTAACCTCACCAGACGAAGTAGAGGATAATGACCGGGCAACCCAGGTGGAGGATTGGTGTCAACAGCTCCATGTTGGGACAGACACCACTCCTGCCCATCAGAAGCAGGGTGTACACCGGGTGGTTCAGGAATCCGTGCAGGTATTCAGTAAGCACCCACTTGACTTTGGGAGGATTAAGGAGGTTCAACACCATATCCCCACAGGTGACCATCCACCCATCAAAGAATGTTACAGGCCTATACCACCAGCACACTATCAGAAGGCGAAGGAGTTGTTGCACGACATGAAGAAGGCAGGGGTAGTAAGGGATAGTTGTAGTCCCTGGACAGCTCCCCTAGTTCTAGTCAGGAAAAAGGATGGAAGCATGAGAATGTGTGTAGATTACAGACAAGTAAATCGCATTACACATAAAGATGCATACCCTTTACCACGTATAGAGGAATCCCTGGCTGCCTTGAAGTCTGCAAATTACTTCTCCACCCTTGACCTCACTAGTGGGTACTGGCAAGTAGCTGTTGCTGAGGAGGATCGGGAGAAGACGGCCTTCACCACCCCGATGGGACTCTGCGAGTTCAACAGTATGCCGTTTGGACTCTGCAACGCACTCGGGACGTTCCAGAGATTGATGGAGGGCTGCCTGGGACACCGCAACTTCGAGACTGTACTACTATACCTGGACAACGTGATAGTGTACTCCAAAACGTATGAGGACCACTTGAGGAACCTGGCGGAGGTATTTGAGTCGCTGTTCCGGTATGGGATGAAGCTGAAGCCCTCCAAGTGCCACCTGCTCAAGCGAAAGGTACAGTACCTGGGGCACATCGTTAGTAGAGATGAGCGTTGTTCTACTCGAACTGTTCGCCAATCTCAAATTCGAGCTGTTTTGGGCGGTGTTCGAGCCGGTCGGCGAACACGAACAATTTGAGAAAAATTCGGCTGTTCGAGGTTATGTTCGATAACTGTTCGTGCACCAAAATCATAACTGGATTTTTTCTCAGTAATGATGAAAATTAATGTTAATACGCAGTTTGAGTGTACAGCGGGGCGGGGGGAGGGGCAGGGGATGGATCTCTGCAGGAACAATGAAGATCTCCATTTTTTTTTCTCTTTCCCGCATTTGCAGTGGGGAGGTGCAATCTGTCAGCCTATCAGCAGCGCACACACGGAGCGAAGTGCTTTTTTTCACACAAGCAAGGGCATGTGTGATTGGCAGTGTATGTCACATGTCCTTGCCCTATAAGACCAAGCCATTTTCCCCGTCGCCACCATTTTCTCACTGCTGCAGCTGCGTGTTAGACGGCACCGCTGTTGCTGTGTGCGCTATACCTTGTTAATTTCAAGCCAATTTTCGCACAAATATACAGATAGCTTGGGAGTAGGGAATAGTTGTGATTGCAGTCCTTTTAAGGACTAGGTTACAGCATTTCCTACGACTTTTATCAGGCAGGTCTGTGCTCTTAAATAGATAGATTGTGGGAGTAAAGACTAATTGTAATTGGAGTCCTTTTCAGGACTAGGTTACATCAGTTCCTATCAGTTTTTGCCAGGCAGGTCTGTGCCAGTGCTGTGCAAGTTTTTTTCACAGCATTTGGCTGAATCTAGCAAAGCTAATCCTTTTTGGCCTATTGCAGAGTGTGTTAGTCAGTGGAGTAGCCTATCTGTGTTGCAAGATATACCACCTGTGTATAGAATACCAATTTTTTTACTGCACCTAGTGAAGTAAAATCTTTTGGGCATAGCATCATTCTATTAGTCCATCTATACTGACCTCCATCAGGTTGCAAACTGAATATAATTTTTTTCTGCATCTAGCTCTGAAAAAATATTTGGGCTTCTAGCGGTGTGTGGGACTTGGTCTATTAGTCCATCTATACTGACCTCCATCAGGTTGCAAATTAAAAATAATTTTTTTCTGCATCTAGCTCTGAAAAAATATTTGGGCTTCTAGCAGTGTGTGGGACTTGGTCTATTAGTCCATCTATACTGACCTCCATCAGGTTGCAAATTAAAAATAATTTTTTTCTGCATCTAGCTCTGAAAAAATATTTGGGCTTCTAGCAGTGTGTGGGACTTGGTCTATTAGTCCATCTATACTGACCTCCATCAGGTTGCAAATTAAAAATAATTTTTTTCTTCATTTATCTCTGAAAAAATATTTGGGCTTCTAGCAGCGTGTGGGACTTGTTCTATTAGTCCATCTATACTGACCTCCATCAGGTTGCAAATTAAAAATAATTTTTTTCTGCATGTAGCTCTGAAAAAATATTTGGGCTTCTAGCAGTGTGTGGGACTTGGTCTATTAGTCCATCTATACTGACCTCCATCAGGTTGCAAATTAAAAATAATTTTTTTCTGCATCTAGCTCTGAAAAAATATTTGGGCTTCTAGCAGTGTGTGGGACTTGGTCTATTAGTCCATCTATACTGACCTCCATCAGGTTGCAAATTGAATAAAAAAATTTTCTGCATCTAGCTCTGAAAAAATATTTGGGCTTCTAGCAGTGTGTGGGACTTGGTCTATTAGTCCATCTATACTGACCTCCATCAGGTTGCAAATTGAATAAAAAAATTTTCTGCATCTAGCTCTGAAAAAATATTTGGGCTTCTAGCGGTGTGTGGGACTTGGTCTATTAGTCCATCTATACTGACCTCCATCAGGTTGCAAATTAAAAATAATTTTTTTCTGCATCTAGCTCTGAAAAAATATTTGAGCTTCTAGCAGTGTGTGGGACTTGGTCTATTAGTCCATCTATACTGACCTCCATCAGGTTGCAAATTAAAAATAATTTTTTTCTGCACCTAGCTCTGAAAAAATATTTGGGCTTCTAGCAGTGTGTGGGACTTGGTCTATTAGTCCATCTATACTGACCTCCATCAGGTTGCAAATTAAAAATAATTTTTTCTTCATTTATCTCTGAAAAAATATTTGGGCTTCTAGCAGCGTGTGGGACTTGTTCTATTAGTCCATCTATACTGACCTCCATCAGGTTGCAAATTAAAAATAATTTTTTTCTGCATCTAGCTCTGAAAAAATATTTGGGCTTCTAGCAGTGTGTGGGACTTGGTCTATTAGTCCATCTATACTGACCTCCATCAGGTTGCAAATTAAAAATAATTTTTTTCTGCATCTAGCTCTGAAAAAATATTTGGGCTTCTAGCGGTGTGTGGGACTTGGTCTATTAGTCCATCTATACTGACCTCCATCAGGTTGCAAATTAAAAATAATTTTTTTCTGCATCTAGCTCTGAAAAAATATTTGGGCTTCTAGCAGTGTGTGGGACTTGGTCTATTAGTCCATCTATACTGACCTCCATCAGGTTGCAAATTAAAAATAATTTATTTCTTCATTTATCTCTGAAAAAATATTTGGGCTTCTAGCAGCGTGTGGGACTTGTTCTATTAGTCCATCTATACTGACCTCCATCAGGTTGCAAATTAAAAATAATTTTTTTCTGCATCTAGCTCTGAAAAAATATTTGGGCTTCTAGCAGTGTGTGGGACTTGGTCTATTAGTCCATCTATACTGACCTCCATCAGGTTGCAAATTAAAAATAATTTTTTTCTGCATCTAGCTCTGAAAAAATATTTGGGCTTCTAGCGGTGTGTGGGACTTGGTCTATTAGTCCATCTATACTGACCTCCATCAGGTTGCAAATTAAAAATAATTTTTTTCTGCATCTAGCTCTGAAAAAATATTTGGGCTTCTAGCAGTGTGTGGGACTTGGTCTATTAGTCCATCTATACTGACCTCCATCAGGTTGCAAATTAAAAATAATTTTTTTCTTCATTTATCTCTGAAAAAATATTTGGGCTTCTAGCAGCGTGTGGGACTTGTTCTATTAGTCCATCTATACTGACCTCCATCAGGTTGCAAATTAAAAATAATTTTTTTCTGCATCTAGCCCAGCCAATAGTTTTGGCCTAATACCACAGTTTGGCCACTCAGCTCTGCTCGGTTACCATCCATTGTTTTTTTGTGCAAACAACTCCAGAGTTGTGAATTAGTTAACCACCAAAATGAGTGGAAAAAGGCCTGCTGCTGGTGGAAAGGGGAATAGGCGTGTTGGGAAGGGGAAAAAAGGTTGTGTCCGTGGGGTAGGTGCAGAAGAAAGACCATCTTCCAGCCAAACTAAAATGTCTACTTCTTTTAGCGGACAATGTGATAAGATCCCTTTCTTACGGCCACGCCAATCGCTACAAATTCCAGATGAGGCACAAAAACAGCAGGTGCTTCAACGGATATCAAGTGCTCCTTTAAGTGGGCTCTCCTCCACATCAACTTCAACATCACAAATACTCCAGTCCTCAAAGGTGTCACCCAAATCGCACTTGCTTCCTCACAGCTCCCAAATCTCCAGCTGCCCGTCTGAGTATGAGGTAGAACAGATGGTTGAGTCTGCAGAGCTGTTTACTCATACTATAGCCTGGGAATCAGAGGTCGACTCCAGCGCTTCTGTGAATCCAGACGAGGAAATGATCTGCACTGATGCCCAGAATCTTTATGAGTCGGATCCAGGACCAGACGCAGAAGGTTCTGACCATAATGTAGACCCTCATTCCCAAACTGTAACTCCTGTTGGTGGAGACAATGAGGAAGACGATGATAAGACTCAAATACCTGATTGGAGCGACAACTTTAGTTTTTTGTCAGGGCAGGAACAGGTTGGCTCTGAGGACGACGGGTGTGATAACGCACAGGGTGATGATGATGAGGTCGGAGATCCCACTTACTGTCAACCCACAGTCAGCCAAGAGATGAGGTCAGCAGAGGAGGTGGAGGAAGATGCTAGTGACGACGAGGTCAGGTTGCGCCTTCCTGGACAGAGACGTAGTACTGGAAGCACGTCAACAACTGCATCCTCAAACACAACTCTGCCTCTCACCACAAGTCGTGGTGGCTCTTCAGGTCGCATGGGTGCTAAGCCTTGCATAGCCTGGGCATTTTTTCAGATCGATAAAGATGACCCAACTCGTGTTATCTGTAACATTTGTCAGCAAAAGCTAAGTAGAGGCCAAAAAATACATAGTTTGAGTACTTCATGCATGAACCGGCACATGGACATGAAGCATAAGTTGCAGTGGGAAGCTCAGTGTGCTACAATGCGGCCTAGCCGGCCGGGCCAATCACCGTCTGCCATGTCTTGTGCATCCGCGGCCTCTTCATCCTCTGTGACTGGGGGGACAGCAGTCACACCTGTTTTGGGGCGCAGACCTGCCACCTCTTTACCCGCAACAGCCAGCGTGATTGGCAGGTCATCATTTTCTTTGGAGGTGGTAACACCAGCTGGTGTTGAGCGCTGTCCGACATCGATAGCACCACCTTTGGATCAAGGCAACCTAACATGTCCGCCTGCATCTTCCTCACAGACCGGCAGTTTGCCGGGGACACCCTTATCAACCCCGTCTAAGCACAATAGCCAGCCCTCGGTCCCTCAGATGTGGACAAGTAAAAGACCATTTCCTCCTAGCCATGAGAAAGCTAAGAGGTTGAATTTCACCATCTGCAAGCTCTTGGCTACAGAAATGCTGCCTTTCCGCCTGGTGGACACAGAGGATTTTCGAGACCTTATGTCCGTCGCAGTGCCCCAGTACCAGATGCCCAGTCGGCACTACTTCTCAAAGAAAGGTGTGCCTGCGCTCCACCAGCATGTCGCACACAACATCACCGCTTCTTTGAGAAACTCTGTGTGTGACAGGGTGCATTTCACCACAGACACTTGGACGAGTAGGCATGGACAGGGGCGTTACATGTCGCTGACTGGGCACTGGGTAACTATGGTGACAGCAGGACAAGGGGCTGCTGTCCAAGTCTTGCCGTCCCCACGAGTTGTGCGTCAATCCTCTTTATGTCAAAGTTCCTCCACTGCTTCTGCCTCCTCAACCTCCTCTCGGTCTTCCACCTGCACCCAAAGCCTGTCTGGTCATGCCACAAGCTTTCTAACTGCGCAGAAGGGATCCTGCACACCTCCTTACTATGCTGGCAGTAGGGCTCAACGTCATCAGGCGGTTTTTACATTGAAATGTCTGGGAAATGTGAGTCACACAGCTGAGGAGTTGTGGTCAGCTCTGGAGAACCAATTTCATGAATGGTTGTCTCCACTGGACCTGAAACCAGGGAAGGCCGTGTGCGACAATGCTGCAAACCTGGGTGCGGCCCTTCGCCGGGGCAATGTCACACACGTGCCTTGTATGGCTCACGTGTTGAACCTGGTTGTCCAGCAATTTTTAGCCCACTATCCCAGACTAGATGGCCTTCTGCAGAGGGCACGGTCGCTGTGTGCTCACTTCCGCCGTTCGCATCCCGCAGCTCAGCGACTTACATCTCTACAGAAGTCGTTGGGCCTGCCACTTCACCGGCTAAAATGCGATGTGCCTACCCGGTGGAATTCAACTCTGCACATGTTGCAGCGACTGTGGCAGCACCGACAAGCCCTGGTGCAATACGTTCTGACGTATAGCCTGGGCCAACGAGATTCAGAGGTGGGGCAAATCACGCTGGAGGAGTGGTCTCAGATCAGGAACCTATGCACCCTTCTGCACAGTTTTGAAATGGCGACGAAGATGTTTAGTGCTGACGATGCCATTATCAGCATGACTATTCCGGTGATTTACATGCTGGAGCACATGTTAAACAGAATTCGGAGTCAGGTGGTGGCACAAGAGGAGGTGGAGGAAGTAGAGGAGGAGGAGTTGTATGCGGAAGGGCTAACATCTGCAAGGTCCAGACGGTCGGCAGCACCAAGGCGGCAGGCATGTGAGGGTGGGGGAGATGGTTTTACCAGGGCGCATGGTAGCAGCCAAACTAGTGAGGAAGGTGCAGGAGCCCAGGAAGAAGTGGAGGACGAACTGATGGAAGACTCATCAGATGAGGGAGACCTTGATCACATTTCTGTTGTGCGAGGTTGGGGGGAGAGGACAGAGGAAGGAAGCATGATTGTTACCTCGCCACCAACACAACAGGGACTTGGTGCTCCTGGATGCGCAACACACATGAGTGCCTTCTTGCTGCACTACCTCAACATGACCCTCGAATTGTGAGAATTAGAAATAATCCTGACTACTGGGTTGCCACACTGTTAGATCCCCGGTACAAAAGTAAATTTGCAGAAATTATTCCTGCCATAGAAAGGGATGCACGCATGCAGGAGTATCAGCAGAGACTGTTGCAGAATCTTACATGTGCTTTTCCACAAAATACCAGTGGTGCACGTAGTGAATCTCACAGTTCCAACTTGCCAACCGTGGGACCGTCAAGTGTTCAGCACTCAAACCGTAACAGAACCACAGTATCTGCTGGTAACATCAATTTTGCGGAATCATTTCACCACTTTTTTAGCCCATCCTTTGCAAGGCCACAGGAGACAAGAAGTCTGACACATAGTCAACGCCTAGAGACGATGGTACAGGAGTATCTCCAAGTAAACATTGAAGCCACGACTGTGTCACTGGACCCTTGCTCTTTTTGGGCTTCCAATCTGGATAAATGGCCGGAGCTAGCCACTTACGCCTTGGAGATCTTGTCATGTCCCGCAGCCAGCGTTCTGTCTGAACGTGTGTTCAGCGCTGCTGGTGGTGTGCTGACAGATAAGTGCACGCGGCTCTCCACTGATAATGTAGACAGACTCACGTTCATAAAGATGAACAAATCATGGATCCGAAACGACTTTTCTACCCCTGTGTCATCCTGGGGAGAGTAAAAGCTTGATGATTGGTTAAAATCACCCTACCAACCATTTTAAGCTTTCAAATTACTAATCATGTTTATCTGTATCTTGACTGGAAAATAATTTGGGCTTTGTAGCAGTGTGCAGCACTGATCCTATTAGGCCATCTATAATAAGCTTCACCAGATTTAAAATTAAAAATAATTTTTAGCTGCATCTAGCCCGGAAAATAATTTTGGGGCTCCGAGATGCGCAAGACACATAAGTGCCTTCTTGCTGCACTACCTGCAGCATGACCCTCATATTGTCAGAATTCGAAGTAATCATGACTACTGGGTTGCCACACTCTTAGATCCCCCAAACTTTTCGATCAACCTTTTCATTTTAATAAAGACCAAAAAAATGGTCATTTTTGAAATTATAAGCATTAGCAGGTTGTTAGAAACTGAAATCAAACAGTTTTCAACTCAAAACTTTATTCTAGGTGATGTTACATTTTCACATAGGACCCCTTGTTCGAAAGGAGCTTCTGAACTCTCTCGTCCATTGAATTTGTCAGGTTTTGGATGGTTTCTGCTTCAATTGTTTTGCATGAGGACAGAATACCCTCCCAGAGCTGTTGCTTAGATGTGAACTGCCTCCCGCCATCATAGACACTCCTTTTAATGATGCTCCAAAGGTTCCGAATGGGGTAGAGGTCAGGGGAGCATGGGGGTCACACCATAAGTTTGTCCCCTTTTATGCCCATATCAGCCAGAGATGCAGATGTTTTATGTGCAGCATGAGATGGTGCATTATCATGCAGAAAAATGATCTTGCTGTGAAATACACGGTTCTTCTTCTTGAACCATGGCAGGAAGTGCTGTTTGAGAAAATCCACATACATTATGGAGTTCATCTTTAGCGCCTTCAGGGATCCTAAAGGGGCCGACAATCTCTCTCCCCATGATTCCAGCCCAAAACATTACTCCACCTCCTCCTTGTTGGCGCTGTAGCCGTGTTTGCGTGGGGTGTCCATCAACCAGCCATCCTCCACTCCATTCATCTGGACCATCGAGCGCTGCACGGCACTCATCCGTGAACAAAACAGTTTTGAAATCAGTCTTCATGTAATGTTTGGCCCACTGGAGCCGTTTCTGCTTGTGTGAAGTGGATAGAGGAGGTCGACAGGATGGCATATGCACAGCTGCAAACCTCTGAAGGACCCTGCATCTTGTTGTTCGGGGGACGTTGGAGGCACAAGCAGCTTCAAAAACTTGTCTGCTGCTATGACAAGGCTTTTTTGCCGCTGCTGTTTCAACCTGACGTAATTGCCTGTAGGAAAGAGTCCTCAATTTGCCCTTATCAGCACGCACACGTGTGTACTGTGAATCAGCTACATACTTCTTGATTGCCAAGACACTTCATCCTGATCATCGCACAATGTTGATTGTAGTCATGCCTTGACCTAAACACTCCACAATTTGTTGCTTCTCAGCAGCCGACACATCCTTTTTCTTTCCCATTTTGGCAGAAAATGTAGGCTGCTTAATAATGTGAGAGAGCCTTCTTAAGTAGTCTTGCCTTTCATTGGACACACCTGCCAAACTAATTAGCACAGGTGTCTGCAATTGCTTACAGTGATATAAAGAGCCCTGACACACATCACCATCAATGAGTTTAACTGACAAACAAACAAATTCTTCCCTTATCACTCCTAAACACTTTTTGCATAATAATTTGGAACGCGGTGTACATGTGCTTTTCCACAAAACACCAGTGGTTCACGTAGTGAATCTT
Source organism: Phyllobates terribilis (assembly GCF_046119375.1). Classification (NCBI taxonomy): domain Eukaryota; kingdom Metazoa; phylum Chordata; class Amphibia; order Anura; family Dendrobatidae; genus Phyllobates; species Phyllobates terribilis. The sequence goes on along the minus strand of NW_027362769.1, from coordinate 207,264,698 downwards.
ACAGTTCTAACTTGCCAACCGTGGTCTGTATGGAATTGTTCAATAAAGGGCCCAAAATTAAGATAACATAGATGGGAGAGGTCTCTATGAATAGGAATTCCTAAGTATTTGATACCCTGTGAGGGCCAGGCAAAGGGAAAGTTGGACTGGATGGAATCCTATATGGATTTAGGGAGGGAGACATCGAGGGCCTCAGACTTCGCTGCATTGATTTTAAAATTTTACCATGTAACAAAGTGATCTATTTCAGCCATAACAGCAGGGATGGATATATGTGATTGAGTGATATATACTAGGACATCATCAGCAAATAGAGAGCACTTGTACTCGGTGCCTCCCACCTCAATCCACCTAATATTGGGGTTATGGCGAATTGATGAGAGCAGGTGCTCCGTCACTAGGATGTATAAGAGAGGGGACAGAGGACATCCCTGCCTTGTCCCATTGGTGATTGTGAAAGGTGATGAAAATGTTCTGACGCACCCCCTGGGCCTTGGGACACCCGGAGCCGGACACTTTTTGGTGGATGCTGGTGGTTGTAGTCTTCGTGGCGGCGATCCGGTTCCGTGGCTCAGGGCGGTCAAACCAGTGGCGGAACTATTTATGTGGTTTTGATGTTTAAATGTCCGACTACGCCACCCGTGGATTGCGGTCAGAGTGAACCGCCGCTACAGGGCAGACCGCTGAGGCTGGTGTTGTGGGTGCAGCAGAGCGTAGCATAACTCCCCACGGGAGGAGTATAGCCTCAGGGCAGTGTATGCGGAGGATGGGGGTGATGGTGCAGGGCAGCAGCAGTAACGACACGGAGTCAGTGATGCAGTTCAGGGCCTTTACTCACAGTTCTTATTATCCAGACCACGTCTGCAGGTAACGGCTGCCCACGTCGTACTGTGCTCACCAGGTGAGGGGCTCAGACAACTCCCAGATAACTTTGGAGCGCTTCACAGGACCCCCTTTGTGTGTCCTTTGTCTGGCCTTTCTTACCAACACTTCTGTCCGGCTGCCTCGGGCCTCCTCTTGGTAAACTTGGCGCCAGTTTCCCTGACCCTATGTGGTGCCTTCCTAGCGGGTGGAGCAAGGGGCTGCGCCACATAAAATGTCAGAGTCTCCGGTTTCTAGCTGAGGGTCGTTTCCTGCCTCCACTAGTTCGGGGACCGGTCTCCCCCTTTGGCCTGACCCCTCCACGCAGGTGGATTCGGGCGTGCGGTGGCGACTCGCCCGTCCGCACCCCTGGGATCCCTTCATTCCTCGTTCCTGGAGCCTTCTCCGCTCCTCTTCCTTCCTTCTCCCTCTTCCAGGCCTGGGCCTCTGTTACTAGGCCCGCCTCCGGAGCAGAGCTCATGCAGAGCCCCTGCTCCCTGCCACTTCTGCTCAGACTTCTCTGCACTGAACTAAGATGGTGCCCACCTTTTATACTCCCTTCTCAATGCACCCAGGAACTGCTTCCTCCCTGCTCCTGCACTGCAGGGTTCCCCTTCCTCAGTGTTCCCTCCCCCCACTCCAGCCAGGGACAGGGACTGTCGTGCCCATCTCAGGGGCATATTGGTCGCCCTGCCCCACGGCAATGTGGTGTAATGCATGCAGGTGTCGGGTCCTGATCCACACTCCATCCTTATCTGAGAGTGAGATATCACACCTCTGGGTGAGGTGCAATACGTCTGTAGCAACCGAGCCCTCGGTGCTACAGTTCCATTTATCTTCAGCCTAGGTGACATATTGTGATACAGGGCCGTGATTTTGGCTATAAAAGGGTCCCCTAGACCCCTACCCCAAGCTTTTTAAGAGAATCATATATGGCGTGCCAGGAGACTCTATGGAATGCTTTCTCAGCATCCAACGAGAGTATCTACTTACAAATTTTTAACTGCATCTAGCCCAGGAAATACTTTGTGCCTAGTAGCAGTGTCTGCTAGTCAGCGGATTATCCCGGCTGTTAAGCAAGCTACACCACCTGTAGTTTGGACACTTAATTTTTTCAAAGGAAATGCTTCGGGACCACGGGATACTTAGTGAAGAGCATCAGGAGGCACCCCAAGGCATAGGGGCTGGGACTGGCACTAGGATGCCTTGCGGTGGACAGCCGAGCTCGATCCTTATAAAAGCTTTTTAACTGCAGCAGCTTTAGTGGACGCTACTGGAGCTGGAATTACGCGGCTGCTGGCATGAGACTTGCCCTCCAATAGATCCTTGTAAATGGATTTAAAGTGTATTCATTCAAATTAGAGGGACAATTTAAATTAAAAAGCTTAGAGCTGCCTCCACCACAGGGGGGCTCTCTCGACCCACCAGCGGACAGGCACCAGTATTGGGAGAGGGGGGCTGGCCGTCAGGGTTCACCGCGGCTCTGGCACAAACCCGGCGACACGGAGGTGGCACGGGCAGGAGCGGACTGGCCGTCTCGGCTTCTCACTTTTTGGATTTTAGAAGGGCATGACATGCCTATATCTGTGTCTCCCCCTCCTTTTACTCCTCCACCTCTTTTCTTTTCGCATGACTATATGTACTTGTCACTTTTCCATGTGTTAGTTGTGTCTTCTGAGCAGTTTGTCAGCTTTTGGACACCTTTGAAGGTGTTTTCTATGTGTTTCTATGTGTTTTTGTTTGCCTGCCATTGGTTTTAACGGTGTTCGAAGGTGTTCGACGAACAGTTCGACGAACAGTTCGGCGAACACACGGGTGTTCGACGAACCGAACCGAACTCGAACACTACGGGGGTGGCTCAACACTAATCGTTAGTCCAGAGGGAGTAGCACCAGACCCTGAGAAGGTCACTGCCATCCAGAAATGGCCGGAGCCGAAGAGCCTCAAGGAGGTATGTCAGTTCCTGGGACTAGTCGGGTACTGTCGGAGGTTTGTGAAGGACTATACCAAGAAAGAGGCGCCTTTGCAAGATCTCTTGGTAGGACAGTCCGGGAGAGGCAGGAACCCCCCATTCCAGTGGGGTAAGGAGCAAGCTGAATCCTTCGAGGAGATGAAGGGGATCCTGACCGGCGAAGAGATCCTAGCCTACCCTGACTACAGCCAACCGTTACTGCTGTACACTGATGCCAGCAGCGAAGGATTAGGAACTGTACTGAGTCAGAAGCAGAATGGCCGAGAGAAGGTGATCCCCTATGCAAGCAGGAAGCTCCACCCGACCGAGAGGAACGCAGAGAACTACAGCAGCTTCAAGTTGGAGTTCCTGGTCCTGGTCTGGGCCATCACCGAGTGGTTCAAGCACTACCAAGCCTCCAGTACATTCACTGCCTTCACTGATAACAACCCCTTGACTCATCTAGAAACAGCCAAGTTAGAAGCCATGGAGCAACGATGGATGGCTCGGCTGTCAAATTACCAACTCACTATTAAGTACCGGGCGGGCCGCAAGAACGCCAACGCCGATGTCCTGTCCAGGATGCCTCACCAGTCGGACACTGAAGAAGAAGTGGATGACTTGGAGGAGATTGAGCTACCTGCCTTCCACCATAATGGAGTGGTCCACGAGCAACGAGCCTCCAGGAGAAATCGCGGTAAGACATTAAACCCCCTGCTTCACCACAGATGGAAGGAGACCCAGGACAGCGACCCGGTTGTCAGCCGTATCAAAGAGCTGATAACCCAGGAAGGTTCTTCCCTGGAGAAGGACGCGTCTCTACAAGCCAAGCAGCTGTGGAATGAGAAGAGCCGGCTGTTCATCTATAGGGAGAAACTGTGCCGGAGGTACGTCAACCTGTCAAGCTGTCACCCAGCAGGTCAGGATATTCCTATGCCCTGACCATGGTGGATCATTACTCCCGGTTCCTGGTGGACGCCCCCGTAAAGGACCTGATGGCAGAAACTGCGGCGGAGACGTTTCAGGTATACTTCTGCAGGCCCCATGGATACCTGGAGCAGGTGCTGACAGATCAAGGCCCAGCCTTTGAAGCCGAACTGTTCAAGGAGTTCTGCCATCTTTACGGGTGTAAAAAGATCTGGACTACACCATACCACCCCCAAACCAACGGTCTCTGTGAAAAGATGAATAACATCATCATTGACCTGCTGAAGACCTTACCACTAGAGGAGAGAAATCAGTGGCCAGACCTACTACCTGACCTGGTAGATCTGTACAACCACATATCTGTGAGTTCCACCAATTGTACTCCAGCATATCTCATGCGAGCCTGACCCGGGAAGTTGCCCATGGACCTGGAGCTTGGTGTAGTGGAACCAGAAGCAGATATGTCCACTGAGGACTGGGACACAACCAGACAGGAGCAGTACAGAAGAGTACAGGCCTGTGTTGAAGACAGTCTCACGTGGGTAAGGGACAAGCAGGAAGCCCACTACAATAAAAGTGCGCCCGCAGAACCCTTCACACGAGGAGAAGTGGTGTTAAAGAGGAAAAGGAGAAACTACAAACTTGATGACCAGTGGGAGAGAGAACCCTACACTGTGTTAAAATCAAGATTTGATAACAAGAAGACCTGTTTGATTAGCAAAGATGGAGGAATAACGACTGCAACGGTATCTAGAGACCATCTGAAGTTGTGTCCAGACCTGCTAAAGTCCCAAGAAGAAGTGCCTCTCAACGTACCGGAGGAGCCTAAAGAAGCAGTACTCCATACTGACTTAGGAGATTTCCCGGCAGATTGTCCTCAACTAGGAGGAGCTGTAATAATACCCGTGATCCACTTCTTTCAACAGCCAGAAGACCCTCCACAGCAAGTAGAACCTGTAAGTGCTTCAGAAGAGCCTGCTCAAGAAGAATCCCCGGAAGAAGGATCCCCGCTTGGAGCAGAGCAAGAAGGCCCAGCCAATGTTATACTTGCCAGTCCCGTAGAGAGGTTAAGGCAACCCTGCAGTCCCCCAACACTTAGGACTAACAGAATGGGAGGTAGTGCAAATACTAGTGTCTCACGCATCCCAGTACCACGTAGGTCGATACGTAGCACACGAGGTCAGACCCCTGTCAGATACAGAGAATAGAGAAGGAAACTCTGACAGTGTAGATAGTTGCCCCAGGGGTATTGTCTTGTGTATTTTCATGTATGTGTATCTGATATGTGCTTTGCCTTACCAATGGACAATTTAAGTGATATGGACACTTTCCTTGTTATCCCTAGTTACCCGTAAGGGTACATAAAGAACTTTGTGGCTGAGGACTGTGTGCAGCCCAAAAAATGTTTGCTGTTAATAATTGCACTCCCTGGAGTGCCCCTTTAGGTGACCTCAGAACAAAAACCTGTCTGGCGTGGCAGAAGAGGAGGTCCAACTCATGATCCCTACGTTGAGGGTTTGCTTTGGACAGGTCCCTCAAGCTACCTTGTACTTTTCACATGAGATGGACACCCTGTCAGGGGACCTCACCGGAACAGACTTAAATTCTGAGGTTGCTTATTGTATGTATGTATATATTTATTATTTATAATGTTTTATTATGCAACGTTCAAGCAAAGTGCCTCCCATAAAGGGAAGAGTTATTGTTGTTACCTGTTATAAAAATTACTTCAGTCCGGGAGTACTGATCTTTGCTAGGGGGGAATGTGGCGCCCTGCTGCGCATTGGTGCCACAGATCCCAGAGGAGTGCATGGACGGACTTCTCCACAAGAGCTTATGAATCCATGTAGGGAATTTTAAATATGAGTGCACAATGCTGTTTCAAGGGGAAATAAGAGGTTAATTGGTAAAGAATGCATTATATGGAGTTCTACAAGGAAAGGGTTAATTGATTACAACATGTGGTCCAAATTATGTAAAATACTGTGGTGCCCTGCTGCGCATTGGTGCCACAGATCCCAGAGGAGTGCATGGACGGACTTTTCCACAAGAGGCCCTCATAGCATTCACACACCTCCACCCTACCACCTCAGACCACCAGAGGGAGCCCGGATAGGGATATATATACTGGAGGGTGGAGTTAGGTAGGCAGTCTGGAGTCTACATTCATGTGAGAAGGTCAGTCTGTTGAGAAGAGCTCCTGCAGAAGCTAGCCTGCAGTGGAGCTCAGTCAGTTCAGTCCAGACTCAGAGAGCTCGAGTTAGTGAGCCTAGGGCGTGCCGACTCCAAAAGAGCAATGAAGAGTAGCGAGTACTGCCTGTGTGAAGCCTAGTGAGGGCCCCGAGCACGGCCGAAGGCGAGTGGAGTAAGCAAGCAACATAGGGGGGCAGAGGAGCTTAACCAGCTCACCTCAAAACCACACCGGGTCCGCGTCTGCAGGGATTCCTTACATCCAGCAGAAACAACCGGAACCCCTGGCGAACTATATGTCCCAGGAATAACAAAAGCTGATTACGTACCAGGGTCAGGAGTCTAGGAGGCCCAAGAGACCAGGGAGTGTGATCTCCAACAGAATGCCCTACCACCAGGTCAGCAGGTGCAAGACAGAGACCAAGTTAGGCCTAGCTCCAGGCAGGTCAGAAACTTATCAAGGAAAGGCAAAGAACAGGAGGCCCCACACCCGCTCACTGGGGAGAGTCCTGATATGCACCCTTCACCCTGAAGTACCCTGGACCGTGCCAGAAACACCACCAGTAAAGGTACTGAAGTGATCTGTTGTGCGTGTGCCTTTTTTTTCCTCTGACTCGGCTGGGTCCCCTCTGTCCTGCATCCTTCCCCTACACTGCCCTGATGCCCCGCTCCACCTGTGGGGAGCCGCACCAACTAAGCTGCCTGAAAACTGGCCTCAGAGGACTGTCGCAGCGCTGGTGATCCTCACCAGACACCACAGGTAGCGTCACGAACATCCCTATCCCATACAACTTCCCCCTCCTTTTAAGAGTGACCCCAGGGTACGGGCCCGGGAGCCGACCACGGCGACATCCCCAAAGGTAAGGCAACAACAAGGCCCAGGCGCCGAGTCGTCCCCATCCCCTGGGCGCGTCAATACCACCGCTTTATAAAGCTGCCGTTATAACATTCTCCTTTACCCAACCTGATGAAGACGGCTTAGACCGTCGAAACTCGTTGTGGCAGTGGCATTGGAGGAAGAATAAAGGTCAGTTATTATCCATTTACTTGTCCAGTATTCCTTTGGTGCTCCCTGAGACCGCTGTACCATTGTTTACATGTGAGACATCTCTATACGGAGCCTAAGGGGCAGGAGCAGCCTGGCATATTTGGAGGTTTGAAGACCTGCGGTTACTCAGCCACCGGGAAAAACGACTGAGGACCTGCGGTGACGTGGTATCCGGTCCGGCAGGATCGTGTGACCATCCGAGGAGCACGGAGTTGCGACACAAACACCGACAGGACGGCATTATAAACAGTGAGAGGTGACGCGGAGCCCTTCTAACTATACGTTTAATCTTGGTTGTGTAGATGTACACAACCATTATTGGCGAGTGCACTGGCACTTTTAATTTATGCAAACAGTCCTGTGTTGAAAAACCGGAGAAAACAAGAGTAGTGTAGCAAAAGGATAGAATCTTTATTTATAATTCATCATCACAGAGATAAAAGGTAATACAAAAAGTAATAGTAACGAGGCAAGGGGATCAGGAAAAGCAGTGCCAGAAACAAGGCAACTCCTGGCAATAAAACTGCTGGGCAATCCAAGATAAGAGGGTATAATCCGATATACAAACAGAGGGACACTCTATGAATGTATAACCACAAATGGTAGCAGTACATTAGTATAAAGATTCACCCATTATAAGACACCAGTCATTTAAATAGACATAATAGACAATATCATGTGCAAAAATCGCAAAATGTTAAATAGTAACAAAGGGGGAAATGCAGAGCCGGAATAAGAGGTACTAACTACCCTGTGCCCATGATGTTAAATGAATAAATGTATAAAGAGTACCCAAGAAGTGGATAAAAGCACTCACCCAGTTACAGAAAACCCGGGTGACAGGAAGCCCGCAGGATGCCAGGGGAGCCACAGAAGGTGCTACAAGTGAAAGCGCGCCCCGACGCGCGTTTCGCTCTTCTTTTTCAAGAGGCGCTGTAAAGTGTACCCGACAGGACCTGAATATATACGCCCACCGCTAGTCACATGGTGGGTAGGGACAAAGCCCATTGGTGTGAAGCGGCGCGTGTACTCGGAGCCGCGCCCCCCGCCGCACGCGTCACAGCCGCCAAGTCCCGAGCGCGCGCCCGGGGGCGCGCCTAGGAAACGCCCCCACGAGCGCGCCAGGGACAGAAGGCAGCCGGACACGGGCGCGGGACGGCCAGGGACCAGAGGACACGCGCACCACCAATATATGAAAGAAGGTAAATGATGGAGATACGAACAGAGGACAGAGAGCATATAACTAAGTAATGTAATAAACATCCAGTAAGGCAGAATGCTCTCAGTCACAAAAAAATAAATAAATAGGACAACTTAAAGGAGCATCAATATAGCAGGGATCCATATACAATCACATAAATAATTGAAAAAAATTCCCCAAAAAATAAATATATATAAATCAAAATATATATATGGATACAAGTCAACATAGGACCATTTCCCACAAAAACAGGAAAGGTGATAATCATCAAAGGGCTCTTGAGGGATGCTCCAAGTTATCAGCTGTAGGATATCTTGAACAGTAGGTTAAGAGAGGTCCATAAGGTGCACATAGATTATAAGTTAGTAGCCACGAATCTAGAAAAGTAAAGAACAAACGAGTTAAGAACAAAACATTTAAAAACAGGCTAAAAACTGAAGCACGGACTGAAGATCAGAAAAAGTCAGCACTGAGGGAGAACATCACCAAGCCAGAGGGCCCAATCATAAAAATGAGGAAAAGTTCAAATTTTCATTAAGGCCGCGCGGTACCAGGGTATCCAGGGTGCTAATCCATCTGGCCTCTTTTTGTGAAAGGCACAATTTGTAGTCACCACCCCGAGAGCCCAGATGTACCACATCAATTCCACGCACCATCAGGCTGCGTGGATCACAATCATGAACTTGTTTAAAATGTCGTGGTAAAGTTCTGAGATCTCGGGGGTCCGACACAGATTTGGCTGCGCTAATGTCCCGAACATGTTCCCGCACCCGAATCCTCAATTCCCGTGTAGTAAGACCCACGTAGATCTTCTGACAACCACACGTGGCATAGTAAACCACGTGTGTTGTACTACAGGAAATATATCTGAGGATTCGGTATGTGCGGGAACCATCTGAATTCATAAAAGATGAACAACGAAGCACATTAGCGCAAGCCCTGCAATGGCCACATGGATAGGATCCAACCCTAGGACCGCGCGACCCAAAAGGGTTAGGTGCTGGTGGGACATAGTGACTTGAAGTAACCAGATCACCCAAATTTCTAGCTCGTCTGGCAGTCATGAGTGGAAATTGTCCCACCACATCCCTCAGAGAGGGCTCCGCCCCAAGAACATTCCAATGTCGTGAGAGGACCCGCCTCATAGAAACCCACTCATGATTATAAGTGGAAATGAAGCGGGTCCTCTCAGGAAACCCAGAGGAGGGTGATCTCGGAGGGGGGTATAATAGACTACTGCGGAGGGTGCTACGGGCCCTACCATAGCCACGGCCGATGCAGCGATTACTATAGCCTCTCTGTTTGAAGCGTTGTGTCAAAAATGCCGCCTGCTTTTCAAAGCTGGCCTCCGTCGAGCAAATACGCTTAATCCTGAGAAATTGTCCGACCGGGACAGCCCTAATAGTAGAAGGAGTATGGCCAGAGGCAGCGTGCACCAAAGAGTTCACGGCCGTGGGCTTCCTGTAGACGTCAGTCTGGATGAGGGAGTGTGAGTCCACCACCAGAGTGACGTCCAGGAAGTCCAAGCGTGTAAGGCTGTGAGTATATGTTAATTTGATACCCCACTCATTTGTGTTAAGCCGCCCCATGAAATCATCGAGCTCCTCCGCCGAACCCCGCCAAAAGAATAAGACATCATCAATATACCTGAGCCATGCCACGACCCGGTCTGCGCCCCGGACACCATCGTCCCCAAAAAATTACCCTCTCCCATGCACCAAGGAAGAGGTTTGCATACGATGGTGCACAGGCCGCCCCCATGGCCGTGCCACGACGCTGCAGGTACACCGTGTCTTTAAAAAGAAAATAATTATGGCAGAGGATAAAGCGGAGGAGCTCGAGGATAAACTCCCGTGAAGGGCCGTCCAGGTCGGAACCCCCAAGAAAGAGCTCGACGGAAGTCAAACCATGGATCCTATCCATGTGGCCATTGCAGGGCTTGCGCTAATGTGCTTCGTTGTTCATCTTTTATGAATTCAGATGGTTCCCGCACATACCGAATCCTCAGATATATTTCCTGTAGTACAACACACGTGGTTTACTATGCCACGTGTGGTTGTCAGAAGATGTACGTGGGTCTTACTACACGGGAATTGAGGATTCGGGTGCGGGAACATGTTCGGGACATTAGCGCAGCCAAATCTGTGTCGGACCACCGAGAGCTCAGAACTTTACCACGACATTTTAAACAAGTTCATGATTGTGATCCACGCAGCCTGATGGTGCGTGGAATTGATGTGGTACATCTGGGCTCTCGGGGTGGTGACTACAAATTGTGCCTTTCACAAAAAGAGGCCAGATGGATTAGCACCCTGGATACCCTGGTACCGCGCGGCCTTAATGAAAATTTGAACTTGATTGGGCCCTCTGGCTTGGTGATGTTCTCCCTCAGTGCTGACTTTTTCTGATCTTCAGTCCGTGCTTCAGTTTTTAGCCTGTTTTTAAATGTTTTGTTCTTAACTCGTTTGTTCTTTACTTTTCTAGATTCGTGGCTACTAACTTATTATCTATGTGCACCTTATGGACCTCTCTTAACCTACTGTTCAAGATATCCTACAGCTGATAACTTGGAGCATCCCTCAAGAGCCCTTTGATGATTATCACCTTTCCTGTTTTTGTGGGAAATGGTCCTTTGTTGACTTGTATCCATATATATATTTTGATTTATATATATTTATTTTTTTGGGAATTTTTTTCAATTATTTATGTGATTGTATATGGATCCCTGCTATATTAATGCTCCTTTAAGTTGTCCTATTTATTTATTTTTTTGTGACTGAGAGCATTCTGCCTTACTGGATGTTTATTACATTACTTAGTTATATGCTCTCTGTCCTCTGTTCGTATCTCCATCATTTACCTTCTTTCATATATTGGTGGTGCGCGTGTCCTCTGGTCCCTGGCCGTCCCGCGCCCGTGTCCGGCTGCCTTCTGTCCCTGGCGCGCTCGTGGGGGCGTTTCCTAGGCGCGCCCCCGGGCGCGCGCTCGGGACTTGGCGGCTGTGACGCGTGCGGCGGGGGGCGCGGCTCCGAGTACACGCGCCGCTTCACACCAATGAGCTTTGTCCCTACCCACCATGTGACTAGCGGTGGGCGTATATATTCAGGTCCTGTCGGGTACACTTTACAGCGCCTCTTGAAAAAGAAGAGCGAAACGCGCGTCGGGGCGCGCTTTCACTTGTAGCACCTTCTGTGGCTCCCCTGGCATCCTGCGGGCTTCCTGTCACCCGGGTTTTCTGTAACTGGGTGAGTGCTTTTATCCACTTCTTGGGTACTCTTTATACATTTATTCATTTAACATCATGGGCACAGGGTAGTTAGTACCTCTTATTCCGGCTCTGCATTTCCCCCTTTGTTACTATTTAACATTTTGCGATTTTTGCACATGATATTGTCTATTATGTCTATTTAAATGACTGGTGTCTTATAATGGGTGAATCTTTATACTAATGTACTGCTACCATTTGTGGTTATACATTCATAGAGTGTCCCTCTGTTTGTATATCGGATTATACCCTCTTATCTTGGATTGCCCAGCAGTTTTATTGCCAGGAGTTGCCTTGTTTCTGGCACTGCTTTTCCTGATCCCCTTGCCTCGTTACTATTACTTTTTGTATTACCTTTTATCTCTGTGATGATGAATTATAAATAAAGATTCTATCCTTTTGCTACACTACTCTTGTTTTCTCCGGTTTTTCAACATTGGATGTGAGTAGGCAATTTGAACCTGGTGCCGGACAATATGTCATAGCACCATGTTTTGTATCATAGTATATATTTGGCCAGCTTTTTTCTTATATATGCTTCTCTGTATTTTTACAGTTTCTATTTGGCCTACAATGGACTTTCGTGCACGAGACACCACTTGGCTCGCGCAGTTGGATGAGTTATCTGGCAATGGGGGTTCGGTGGTGCCGGACACAGATCAGACGCTGAGGGAGAGCATTGCCAATTTTAAGGCCCTAATTAAACGGAGATGTCGCACCTGGTGGAACCACGCCTTTCTTACCAAATATATTGAGAAATCTCTGATCCCTAGAGGCTTGAGGATACAGATTTTTCCCTCCTTTAAAATAGAAGATGAACCCTTTAAAAATAACTGGGAATCCCTGGCAAACGAGTGTTCACTCGGTTTCTTGGGTCTTCTCAAGGAGCAAAGTGAAAAATCCCTTAGGGATTTGGAATCGGAGATTGATCTTCTACAGGTACAACTGAAGAAGGACTTACCCAGTGATGATCTTAAGAAACTCCAGGAGGAAATTGACTTTGACTGTCAGAAACTTGTCAAAGAAATTCAAGTGATGAAAACAAAAAAATTTCAACGCGATACATTGGATAAGTCCATCCATAGAGTGTACCGGTGGAGATCACCGGTTGAAAATTTAAGACCGAGATCTCGTAATAATTCCTTTATACGATCTAGGTCCACCTCGATTGCCTCGGGAACCTCTAGTGATGGTCAATTACCAACTACTAGCGTGGATTCTCAGGGCGGCTCCGCTACTCGATCTACCGGATGCATTCAAACGAGACCGAATAATAGGAGGAAACAGACGGTCCCGTATCAGGTTGGTGATCCCTGTGGGGGGCTCCGTGTCATGAACCTTACCAATCATACCTTGACCGGGACACAGATGGAGGTCCTTGGTATGGGCCTGTCATTTTCTCCTACTAATTCATTTGACTATTTTACGGCCCTCAAGGACCTCCACCTGTTTGCTCGGAAACTGATCTTAAAAAAACTTCATTTCAGGTCGGATGGTGATCATGTCCCAGCGGTGACGGAGGAGGAGGCTTTGCAACATCTGGAGGATCTCTTATCTGAACAAATAACTCCTCCCTCAGGTGGGTTACCACAGGTTAGGAATCCGAAGTCAACGAGGTTCCCTCCCTTGTCTATTTGTCCGGCAGTGGAAATTTTTGTTAAATTAGTGGCGGAGGACTTCAAAAAACTCTCCACACGGAGAAGGTTAGACAACTTAACCTCCGCCCAACGTCAGGCGATTCAACAACTTCAAACACTTAAGGATACAGTTATTAAGCCGGCAGACAAGGGAGGAAACATCGTCCTGTGGCCCCACCATAAATATGAGAGGGAGGCCCTAAGACAGCTGAGAGACATGGACACTTATTCTAAGTTGTTATATAACCCCACTGCCTCCTTCTCTGCCACCTTGCAGGGTATCTTGGCCCGGGCCTGTGAGAGGGGTATCATAGACAAGAGGACTGTGGAGGCTTTGACTGTACGTTCCCCCAAAACAGCTACTTTCTATCTACTCCCCAAAGTACATAAGGATGCCACTAACCCTCCTGGACGTCCGATCGTGTCCGGTCTGGGGGGTCTCTGTGGTCCAATCTCTCAATATGTTGATAGTCATCTGAGACCACTCGTGGGGACCCTCCCGTCCTATGAGCAGGACACGACGGACGTCCTTACTAGGGTTGATGGCATCTTTTTGGAACCGGGCACTATTATGGTCACGGCCGATGTCGAGAGTCTGTACACCTGTATTGATCATGATCTTGGTTTGACTTCCGTCGAGCTCTTTCTTGGGGGTTCCGACCTGGACGGCCCTTCACGGGAGTTTATCCTCGAGCTCCTCCGCTTTATCCTCTGCCATAATTATTTTCTTTTTAAAGACACGGTGTACCTGCAGCGTCGTGGCACGGCCATGGGGGCGGCCTGTGCACCATCGTATGCAAACCTCTTCCTTGGTGCATGGGAGAGGGTAATTTTTGGGGACGATGGTGTCCGGGGCGCAGACCGGGTCGTGGCATGGCTCAGGTATATTGATGATGTCTTATTCTTTTGGCGGGGTTCGGCGGAGGAGCTCGATGATTTCATGGGGCGGCTTAACACAAATGAGTGGGGTATCAAATTAACATATACTCACAGCCTTACACGCTTGGACTTCCTGGACGTCACTCTGGTGGTGGACTCACACTCCCTCATCCAGACTGACGTCTACAGGAAGCCCACGGCCGTGAACTCTTTGGTGCACGCTGCCTCTGGCCATACTCCTTCTACTATTAGGGCTGTCCCGGTCGGACAATTTCTCAGGATTAAGCGTATTTGCTCGACGGAGGCCAGCTTTGAAAAGCAGGCGGCATTTTTGACACAACGCTTCAAACAGAGAGGCTATAGTAATCGCTGCATCGGCCGTGGCTATGGTAGGGCCCGTAGCACCCTCCGCAGTAGTCTATTATACCCCCCTCCGAGATCACCCTCCTCTGGGTTTCCTGAGAGGACCCGCTTCATTTCCACTTATAATCATGAGTGGGTTTCTATGAGGCGGGTCCTCTCACGACATTGGAATGTTCTTGGGGCGGAGCCCTCTCTGAGGGATGTGGTGGGACAATTTCCACTCATGACTGCCAGACGAGCTAGAAATTTGGGTGATCTGGTTACTTCAAGTCACTATGTCCCACCAGCACCTAACCCTTTTGGGTCGCGCGGTCCTAGGGTTGGATCCTATCCATGTGGCCATTGCAGGGCTTGCGCTAATGTGCTTCGTTGTTCATCTTTTATGAATTCAGATGGTTCCCGCACATACCGAATCCTCAGATATATTTCCTGTAGTACAACACACGTGGTTTACTATGCCACGTGTGGTTGTCAGAAGATCTACGTGGGTCTTACTACACGGTAATTGAGGATTCGGGTGCGGGAACATGTTCGGGACATTAGCGCAGCCAAATCTGTGTCGGACCCCCGAGAGCTCAGAACTTTACCACGACATTTTAAACAAGTTCATGATTGTGATCCACGCAGCCTGATGGTGCGTGGAATTGATGTGGTACATCTGGGCTCTCGGGGTGGTGACTACAAATTGTGCCTTTCACAAAAAGAGGCCAGATGGATTAGCACCCTGGATACCCTGGTACCGCGCGGCCTTAATGAAAATTTGAACTTTTCCTCATTTTTATGATTGGGCCCTCTGGCTTGGTGATGTTCTCCCTCAGTGCTGACTTTTTCTGATCTTCAGTCCGTGCTTCAGTTTTTAGCCTGTTTTTAAATGTTTTGTTCTTAACTCGTTTGTTCTTTACTTTTCTAGATTCGTGGCTACTAACTTATTATCTATGTGCACCTTATGGACCTCTCTTAACCTACTGTTCAAGATATCCTACAGCTGATAACTTGGAGCATCCCTCAAGAGCCCTTTGATGATTATCACCTTTCCTGTTTTTGTGGGAAATGGTCCTATGTTGACTTGTATCCATATATATATTTTGATTTATATATATTTATTTTTTTGGGAATTTTTTTCAATTATTTATGTGATTGTATATGGATCCCTGCTATATTAATGCTCCTTTAAGTTGTCCTATTTATTTATTTTTTTGTGACTGAGAGCATTCTGCCTTACTGGATGTTTATTACATTACTTAGTTATATGCTCTCTGTCCTCTGTTCGTATCTCCATCATTTACCTTCTTTCATATATTGGTGGTGCGCGTGTCCTCTGGTCCCTGGCCGTCCCGCGCCCGTGTCCGGCTGCCTTCTGTCCCTGGCGCGCTCGTGGGGGCGTTTCCTAGGCGCGCCCCCGGGCGCGCGCTCGGGACTTGGCGGCTGTGACGCGTGCGGCGGGGGGCGCGGCTCCGAGTACACGCGCCGCTTCACACCAATGGGCTTTGTCCCTACCCACCATGTGACTAGCGGTGGGCGTATATATTCAGGTCCTGTCGGGTACACTTTACAGCGCCTCTTGAAAAAGAAGAGCGAAACGCGCGTCGGGGCGCGCTTTCACTTGTAGCACCTTCTGTGGCTCCCCTGGCATCCTGCGGGCTTCCTGTCACCCGGGTTTTCTGTAACTGGGTGAGTGCTTTTATCCACTTCTTGGGTACTCTTTATACATTTATTCATTTAACATCATGGGCACAGGGTAGTTAGTACCTCTTATTCCGGCTCTGCATTTCCCCCTTTGTTACTATTTAACATTTTGCGATTTTTGCACATGATATTGTCTATTATGTCTATTTAAATGACTGGTGTCTTATAATGGGTGAATCTTTATACTAATGTACTGCTACCATTTGTGGTTATACATTCATAGAGTGTCCCTCTGTTTGTATATCGGATTATACCCTCTTATCTTGGATTGCCCAGCAGTTTTATTGCCAGGAGTTGCCTTGTTTCTGGCACTGCTTTTCCTGATCCCCTTGCCTCGTTACTATTACTTTTTGTATTACCTTTTATCTCTGTGATGATGAATTATAAATAAAGATTCTATCCTTTTGCTACACTACTCTTGTTTTCTCCGGTTTTTCAACATTGGATGTGAGTAGGCAATTTGAACCTGGTGCCGGACAATATGTCATAGCACCATGTTTTGTATCATAGTATATATTTGGCCAGCTTTTTTCTTATAAACAGTCCTGTGTGTCTACACATGCGCGCTTTCTCTTTTTCTTTTATATCTAAATAACATAACTTACAATAGTCAGCGTCATTGCCAGTGCCATATAAATCTCACGTATGCACATGGCTTTGTTCCCTCACACCATGGAGCCACTGAAGTGGAGTAAACACGGCTGCGTTTTTTTTAGTCAAAAATGGTGAACTGCACCTAATTAGTGTTGAGCGAGCACTAAAATGCTCGGGTGCTCGAAGCTCGGGCCGAGCTCACTGTGATATTCGGGTGCTCGACCCGAGCAACGAGCCCAATGTTAGTCTATGGGAGACCCGAGCATTTTTGCGGCGGCACCCCCGGCAGTCTGTAGAAAGCCTAAAAAGTGCCCAAAACGATAGTGACAGTGCTCAAATGACAGGAAGATCGCCCCAGGAAGCATTTCTGACCACCAGGTCACTGCTGTCAACAACGTGGTCAGAGGTATTAAGCCACTTTTATGGGCTCACAATAAAACAATCAAAAACTAAACTGAAACTGTTTTCCTGTGAAATATGTTAAGGAACATCCTTTCCAGGGTAAAGACTTGTGTATAAGGTAAAATAAATAACCAAAAATAAAAATACTCCTCCACACCTTGGGCTATGTTCACAAGGTTTTTGCACTTTTGTATTGCTTTCAACCGTGACAAATGCATTCACCGGGAAATGTCATTTTAACATTTTACAACCTTATCTGGCCATGTGCTGTGTGACACATGCATACAGTGCTGAAAATACATGGGAACAGCATGGGGAAGACCCCTGGAAGCATCTCTGACAACCAGGTCGCTGCCTAAAAGTGTGCCCATCAGAAGTGATCCTTGCCGCGTCAGAAGATGCAGACTTGCAACTATCCCCGTGCAAGTCCTTGTCCCAGGGCAGTGTTCAATTGTACCTCCCCCATTCCTTGCAATGCAAATATGCAGCCAACCACCCACCCACCCGCAGGCTGCAATACTATACTGCTAGCTTGCACTTGAAATGGGGCCTTTTAGTTTGGAGGAGGCCGAAGCTGGCCACTACCTCATGGCTGCGTCGGCGGCGAGGTCCCCATACTCAGTCCCCAGCCGCCACTATTTGTCCCGGGAACCTTCCCCACACTTTTCTTAGCCTGGCCTGCTTTAGGGCAGCATTGGACGAGCCCACCAGTCAACCAGAGACTCCTCCGGTGGGCCCTGGCTTCTCCATCAGGGGAGTTGAGAGTGCCAAGGTAAGGAGCATGATGATGATGATAGAAGTTAGCATCTGCTTTGTTTTCTTGGAATGCTAGCGTAATTGTGCAGCCTGCCACCCACCCACCCCCAGGCTGCAATACCATACTGCTAGCTTGCACTTGAAATGGGGCCTTTTAGTTTGGAGGAGGCCGAAGCTGGCCACTACCTCATGGCTGCTTCGGCAGCGAGGTCTCCATACTCAGTCCCCAGCCGCCACTATTTGTCCCGGTAGCCTTCCCCACACTTTTCTTAGCCTGGCCTGCTTTAGGGCAGCATTGGATGAGCCCATCAGACAATCAGACTCATCAGGTGGGCCCTGGCTTCTCCATCAGGGGAGTTGAGAGTGCCAAGGTGAGGAGCATGATGATGATGATAGAAGTTAGCGTCTGCTTTGTTTTCTTTGAATGCAAGCTTAAGTGTGCAGCCTGCCACCCACCCACCTCCAGGCTGCAATACCATACTGCTAGCTTGCTTGAACTTGAACTGAGGCCTTTTAGGCATGTGGAGGCAGACGCCGGCCACCATGTCATGGCTGCGGCGGCGGCCTGGTATCCATACTCAGTCCCCAGCCACCAGGGGGCGGCCGGGTGTCCATACTCGGTCCCCAGCCACCCCTATTTGTCCCGATGCGTCTTATACACAAGTGCGCATACCAAAACATTACCTTTGCCCTGCCCAGTGCATTTAGTGGGAAGTACAGCCTATTCCACTATAGTGTATGCACGCCAACCCCCTGTTCATGGCACATGCGAAGATTCCTTCCCGCCCTGCACCTGTCGTTGCAGACTTGCAACTATCCCCGTTCAAGTCCTTGTCCCAGGACAGTGTTTAATTGTACCTCCCCCATTCCTTGAAATGCAAGCGCAAGTATGCAGCCTGCCACCCACCCACCCCCAGGCTGCAATACCATACTTCTTGCTTTCTTGCACTTGAAATTGGGCCTTTTAGGCATGTTGAGGCGGAATCTGGCAACCACGTCATGGCTGCGTCGACGGCTTAGTATCCATACTCAGTCCCCAGCCACCCGGCTGCCAGGTGTCCACGCTTGGTCCCCAGCCGCCAGGGGGTGGCCAGGTGTCCATAATCGGTCCCCAGCCGCCCCGCGGCGAGGTGCCCACACACGGTCTCCATCCGCCTGGGGGCGGCCGGGTGTCCATAAATGGTTACCAGCCGCCCCTATTTGTCCCGGTGCGCCTTATACACAAGCGCGCATACCAAAAAATTACCTGTGCCCTCCCCAGTGCATTTAGTGGGAAGGACAGCCTAACCACAAACAATTTTCCTATTGAGAAACACTGGTTTTCCTCCACCCCTGTTCATTTAGCAGTTAGTGAGATTATGGAGTTTAGGTTTATCCTGTGTTCCTGACTCCAGCTCACCTGTTTAAATCTACTATTTACAATTTTTATTATCATTATGGGCAATGTGCAATTATGCCAATCCATGGGTTTATTGTGATTATACTATCATTGATGTATTTGACTTGAAAGCACCTTATCATATTGTTACCTCATTGTCTGAATTCTTATCTATTTTTTACTATATCATTGAATAAATATTTTTTGCAATATATGCTGAGCCGTTCTCCTCTTTTGTCAATGTCATTTTCAGCATGCATATGGACAGATATCTGCCATATAGGCAGTAGTTGTCCATTTTTAGTATATTAGATGGCATTTTTTGTGTGTTTAACAAAGTTCAGAAGGTAGACATCAGCAGTGGTCGGCCTCCTACACAACGAGTAAATTATTCATGATCATGAGGCCATCCATCTCCTTAGCTTTCTGTTCCTTGGAATGCAAGCGCATGTATGTAGTAGCGGCTAGGCCTGAGGTGGTCAGCGTTTTAGCGCATATCCTACCTCCTCCGAGGATTGCTGGATGTTTTCATGCTACTATCCCAGTTCTATGACTCCCGATAAAACAAAGCTTCAGGTGATGAATGATGGATGAGGTGGTGGCAAAGGAAAAAGAGCATGAGGAACAGGGACCATTCACATCAATATCAGGCCCGTCAACCACACATGTCTTGTAGGAAATGTTTCTGTACCAAAAGGAGCAGTTCGGCTACACAGTTATAGGGCATACAGTGAGTGCAATACCTACCAAAAATTTCGAGGCACTCCATTGCCCCTTGGAAGTGACATGGAGGTCAGAGGGCATTAACTAAACCTTTTTTTTTTCATTTATAGCAACTGGGTCTCCCGTACACTGTTGGCCTAAACAGTGAATGGAAGGCTTTCCAAAAATTATGAGGAACTGCAATGCCCCTTGAAACAGACTTGGATTACAGCGTACTAAAAACCTTCTACCCATTATTGGGGAGTGGGTCTCCCTTAGTGTTCACCTATGCATTGAAAAGCAAAAGCTGACTAAAATTAGGAGGAAATGCAATGCCCATTGGAAGAGTCGTGGAGGTTAGAGGTAATTAAAAACAACATTTCAATGCCCCTTGGAAGAGCTGTGGAGTTCAGAGTGGTTTAACAAGACGGTTTTAATGCCCCTTGGAAGAGTGGTGAAGGCCGCAGTGGAATAAAAAGACAATATCAATGCCCCTTGGAAGAGTAGTGGAGGTTACAGTGGAATAAAAGGACAATATCAATGCCCCTTGGAAGGGTGGTGGAGGTCGCAGTGGAATAAAAAGACAATATCAATGCACCTTCGAAGAGTGGTGGAGGTCCCAGTGGAATAAAAAGACAATATCAATGACCCTTGGAAAAGACGTTGGAGGTCACAGTAGCTTAACAAGATGATTTTAATGCCCCTTGG
This sequence comes from Phyllobates terribilis, assembly GCF_046119375.1. Classification (NCBI taxonomy): domain Eukaryota; kingdom Metazoa; phylum Chordata; class Amphibia; order Anura; family Dendrobatidae; genus Phyllobates; species Phyllobates terribilis. The sequence goes on along the minus strand of NW_027362769.1, from coordinate 207,244,150 downwards.
AAGAGATGTGGAGTTCAGAGTGGTTTAACAAGACGGTTTAAATGCCCCTTGGAAGAGACGTGGAGGTCACAGTAGCTTAATAAGACGGTTTTAATGCCCCTTGGAAGAGACGTGAAGGTCCCAGTGGAATAAAAAGACAATATCAATGACCCTTGGAAGAGAAATGGAGGTCACAGTAGCTTAACGAGACGATTTTAATGCCCCTTACAAGAGCCATGCAGTACAGAATAGGTAGGTCTCCCATAGTCTTTGCCTATGCCTTTCAAGCAAAAGCTGCCAAACATTAGGACGGAGGAACTTGCAATGTCCCTTACAAGAGCCATGCAGTACAGCATATTAAAACATTATTCCCATTATTGGGGATTGGGTCTCCCATAGTCTTTGCCTATGCCTTCCAAGCAAAAGCTGCCAAAAATTAGGACGGAGGAACTTGCAATGCCCCTTACAAGAGCCATGCAGTACAGCATATTAAAAACATTATTCCCATTATTGGGGAGTGGGTCTCCCATAGTCTTTGCCTATGCTTTCCAAGCAAAAGCTGCCAAAAATTAGGACGGAGAAACTTGCAATGCCCCTTACAAGAGCCATGCAGTAGGGCATATTAAAAACATTATTCCCATTATTGAGGAGTGGGTCTCCCATAGTCTTTGCTTATGCCTTCCAAGCAAAAGCTGCCAAAAATTAGGACAGAGGAATTTGCAATGCTGGCAACACGGACCACGGTCATCCTGGTGGTATAGTAGTGGTGGAGGCTGAGGATAAGGAGAAGAGCAAAAAACAGCCGAAATGAGGAAGCGTATACCCATGTGTGGGTGTGAAGCGGTGCATGGGAATACACCTCCTGAAATAACACAGTGGTTTTGACTCTATGTTACTCTGCTGTCATTTGGTGGTGATGAGAAGTCTGGCCCAATCCAGCCCTTGTTCATTTTGATAAGGGTCAGCTTGTCAGCATTGTCAGTTGACAGGCGAGTGCGCTTATCAGTTAAAATAAAGAACCTCATCCACACCTACCACAAAAGACTTCAAGCTGTCATTGGTGTTAGAGGAGGCAATACACAGTATTAATAACTGGGGTATGTGAACTTTTGATCAGGGTCATTTGGATGCTCTTGGTTGTGATTAAAATTTAAAAAGAGAAAACACAGCAGTTTGACAATAAATGGCTTCACCCAACCAATAACCATGAGTGGAGAAAAAGTTTTTTTGTTATCATTCATATTCTCTGAAACAAGGTCAAGAAAGGAAACATTCTGTCGAGGTATGTAAACTTTTGAGCACAACTGTAAGTGCAGGAAAGCACACTGAGCAGTACCATGTTTCACTTATGGCTAGATATGTCCTGGATAGCCACTGATACAGGAACCATACAGTGCCAGTAAGAGGAAATATCTTTTTTTTATGCATAGAATTCTTTATCCCTGGCATTGAGGCATACTATAGAGTGGTGTATGTAATGACATACTGTTCTGCCATACTCCCAGCATTTGTAATCACAGATAATCCGGAGCAATGTTTGTAATGGCACACAGCTCTGCTCTAGTGTTGAGCAAGCGTGCTCGGTTAACCCTGTCACCGAGCACGCTCGGGTGCTGCCCGAGTATTTTTGGCGTGCTTGACAACTATGTTTGAGCTGCCGTGGCTGCATGACTCGCGGCTGTTAGGCAGCTGCGACACATGCAGGGATTGTCTGTTTGTTAGGCAATCCCTGCATGTGTCGCAGCTGTCAAGCAGCCGCGACACATGCAGCAGCAGCTCGAACACAGTTGTTGAGCATGCCGAAAATACTCGGGCTGCACCCGAGCGTGCTCTGTGAAAGGGTTAACTGAGCACGTTCGCTCAACACTACTCTGCTCTCTTTCCCAGGTCACACAAAATACTCTGCCAATACCTACTGTGATTACAAGTGCCCGGAGGAGAACAAGAGTCGAAAGTCATTACATACACCACTTTGCAGTATTCGCTGATGCAGAACGGTAAATGTAATGACATACTGCTATGCTCTACTCCCCTTGCACTCATAATCACAGGCGGTGATGACGGTGAGATCCATGTGACCTGGTTAGACACATCAATTTTACCAGATCACACAGAGAAAGCTTGGTCTAACCTTCTCTGGGACATCTTATCTTTTCCCTGTACAACGCTGCTTGCTTATGACTGGGCAGCATGATACAGGGGAAAAAGAAAAACGCCCTCAGAGAAGAATCTATGACACCCACCTTCCTTAGTTGTAGGGTTAATTAGTATATAAGCTTTACAAGCTAACATCTGCTCAACGGAGAAGAGGAATGCAAAAAAATATGTTTTATTCAGATCTTCAGCCACTTTATTGTGATATAGCCAGATTAGCATCTAAAAAATGGTGAAAGGTCTTTAAATTAGAACTTGGGCTTTCATTTTTAAACTGTAAGACTGTTGGAAAAAAAGAAAGGTACCCTTGGCAGCAAGATTGGTATTGTAAGTTTTCATAAATAAGTTGTAAAAATGAATTTTTTATAACAACAAATATTTTACCAGTCTAATTAAAAGTAAACCTTTAGTAGTTTTGTCATAAATGTTTACTTATAAAACGCAGAAAGTTAAATGTTTTTGACAAAAATAAAAAGAATACATTCGATAACATGATTTTCAAGTGCAGCCTCAACAGTAATGCCCGCAAGAAGCAAAAGAAACTGGAATGCAATCAATCAGTAATGTTTTGTTTTTTAATTAGATCATTTTGTATCAAAAACAAAAGGGCAGTTTAGCATTCCTAACATACTTGTATGTAGTTGGAATTACAGAATATTCATTAATGAAATTACAATAAAGAATTACAATGAATATCTTATATGTTACAAAATAGGCTTTTTATATATTCTTTTTTTTTATTATAACCTCATATCCAACCTCACCAGAGAGAGAGAAATAACCATGATGAACCCTTTTACATATAAAATAAATAGTATTTATTTTTAGATACATAAAATGATACTAAAGTGAATGGGTCACAGAGAATCAGGCTGTAAACATCCATAGCTCAGGATAAGGGATGAGCGGACCTGTTGAAACTCGGATCCTGGTACCGACCCAAACTTTATTCCAAAGCTCGGTTCGGGCACCAGAACTGTACCCGAACTTGAACCAGGACCTGAACCCCAATGAAAGACAATGGAGACCTGAACTTTGGGTCTGGGTAAGAAAAAAAACTCTCTCTGCAACGGACTTCCCCCGTAACTCCGAACATTGCAATAGACTTCTAGAGAAAGCCCATTTTCGGCTTTTAGCACTGGACTTACTGTCCGGTATGAATGCCGAACTTTTAAGTTCAGGTTCACTCATCTCTACTCAGGATGCCTTGATTTAATTTTAGCACACAGAATCTAGAGCAATCAAATAAAACTAAAAGGACAAGTAACTGAAGCATTCTATCTCTCAACAAGACTCGGGTGGGTAATCCTAGAACATCCAACAATGGTTGCCAAATGTTTTCAAATTTCTTAATTGCATTTCTCTTTCTATACACTCCTTTTAAAAACCACATAATGTTCATTTTATTTCTCAATTCCACGATTGTTGGTGGTTGGACATCTAACCAATGAAATGCAATAAGTTTTGTGCCTGATATAAAATACTGTATGTGATATACCTATAGCCATCAGAGATTCCAAGTCAACCGAATCCCTCAGAAACCCCGATACACACATCCTGAGATGCGCCTAAAGTCGGACTCCACATACAATTTCTATTAGGGACAGAGCATCTTTCCAAAATGGGCCTGAGTGTATTCCCAGAATATATGCATCAATTGTGCATTCTCCACTCCACACCTCATTCTGCACTCATTCTCATTCTGCACTTGAGTGAACCCCAATTTTATGGAGGAAGCTGGGTGTTCTATAAACCCTATGAATAAAAAAGATCCGTGAAAGCCTCTGTGATTCACATGGGGATAATCTTTGTAACCATGGATAGCTAAGCTACAACAATGCTCTGTACATGGTGTAAGCAACATAGTGAATCAGAAGAACTATACTACATTTATAATTGGAGGAATTCGCTAATATTATTATTACACCTAATACATATTGAGATAGGATCTTGGAGATGAGAATAAACCTTTAACTGTCAGAGGGTTCTCATCTATGCAAGGCCACAGAAGTTGTAAATATTTAGTAGAAATTAAACCATGAGTGTGGTTCACAGGTAGGATCATATCTGGGATAAAGTGATTGAGTATTAGCATCCTTGTCATAGTTCATTGGGTCTAATATGTGTGCCTAAGTTGTAGGTATTTGTAAAAAGATGATAAGGCAAGTTAATCTCCTTCTGGAGTTTCTACACCCCATCTTCAAGCAGATAATCTATTATCTGGATTACTAAGGTTATTGCATTAATGGTTAGTGGCCACATTAGAAAAGTAAGTACATGCCAACAATGATTTTGCTACTGAGAGAAAAACATTTGATTTATTGTGATTTACACTAAATTGAACGCGCTGATTCCAAATATGAACTCCGAATTTTCCTGACACATTTAGATTTTAAGTTATACATGCAAAGCCTATTCATTTATAATATTAATGCATTATATATTGGAAATATTCCAACGTACATGCCCACACCTCTCCGAACACGCTCATATAGGTCTATCAGCTGATGTCAGCAGGGAGTATATAAGGCAAACTGGACAGAGCTCAATAAAGTGATCTGTTATAGAGCTATCAGTTTGGAAACTTAAGGCCGGAGTCATACTAGCGTATAAAAAATTGGTCCGATGTTGATCCAGAAAAGTAGGACGAGTGTATGGCGCTATGTTATGCATACTGCTGTACATAAGGGAAAAATTGCCTTTATCAGTTGTTTTCAGTCTACTGATGTGCACCAGAGCACCTGTGTGTTACTCACATGACGTATCACATGATCTATTAAAGGGAATCATGTCAGGTGATACATCGGGTAGCTGAGGGGGGTTCCTGCCTTCTAAATTGCCCGGGCCCTGGCTACTCTTAATACTCTCCTGCTGAGCTGAAAAATAAAGCTGTCGTATCACGTATACCACAGAGTGGATGGTATGAAAAAGAAATGAAAATAAAAAAAAACAATTCGTGTAATGCAGATTTTTGTTCATTCTGAGTCCAAAATATCAGAATAAAAAGGGTTCAATAAAATATTATGCACCCAAAAAAAAATCGTTTATAGTGTGCAAAAGCAGGAAAACATTAAAAATCTTTTATTAATCTGGTATCGCTGCAATCGTACTGACGTACAGAATAAAGCCATCGTATCACTTATACCGCACGGCGAATGTCTTGAACGTTTGTTCATATTTATCCTCTGAATGCAGGGAGTTGTAGTTTCACAAAAACTGTAATGTCCATAGTTCCTGCACCTACAAAATGTGTGAAAATGTGTAACAATGGGAATGGTTTCTCTCAGACAATGATTCCTGCTCTTACCTGTCATTTGTCCATTGCTAGATGTATCACCAGCAAACAAAACACTCAATGTTCTTGATTTAAGGCCTAAAATACACTAAAGCTGGAATTGGACTGGTTGCTATGGGCTATAGGTCTTTGTTCCTATGGTAACAGTGTAGTGTTGTCATAGAGCCTAGAATTTAATTAAATTTGAAGTAATATAAAGTTATTTAGTTTTTCAGTCACAGTAAATGCATTTTTCTTTTGGGAACTTTTCCTTATTTGTCCTGTTCTTCCAGCCTTGATGCTAACCAATATGATCTGCCATATTATTACTACTTGTTATAAATATTAATTAATACCTATGGAGATATCACTCATGGTCATATGTGACATCATCAAATCCAGGAGGCCATTGTTACCTCACTGCATGATGTCACAATGACTGTGGGTTTATATAAACGGGTGTTCAGGGGGCAAATGATCATTTCAAGTATTGAAGATGAAGTGACCGCGGGCAAGGCCGCGCATTGATATCCATGATCTGGCCCAGCAAGATCCCCACACACAGACTCTACCTTGATAACCGTATCTTTACTTGTATACATTTTTAACACAGCAGAACACAATAAATGACAACCGTAAATGTTCACAGCAATAACGTGTACTTATAAGCTGACCCTCACTGTCCCTACTCACACGTTACCAGTCCTTTACTCCAGAAGGATGTGTCCCCCGTCGCAGGCCTGTCTGTCTTTGCAGGAAGGCGTCCCAGCCGAAGAAAACAGGAACAGCAGACTTCACTGAAAGGAAGGAATACTTCGGCCTCTCGCCAGAGGTCCTGCTTACAGTCTCTCTGATCCGGGTAGTAGCTCTTGTGGATTCCCTTATGTGGTTCACACTCCAGTAGCGGGGAGTGTAACAGCTGAATCCTTCAGCAGTGCGGAAGCTGGGGAAAACTCTGAGGATAAGGTGTCAGATAACAGAAACCACGTTGAGAGTATCCTCTACGGCACACACGAGGACCTGCACACCGTCCTGGTTCCTTTCACAGACCACCTCAGACTCTTCGCGCACTTTTTCTTTCACTTTGCTCACGTGACTCTCCAGGGAGGGACCCAGGAGACTCAGTCTTTTTCTCTGTCATTACATCCTGCACAGGTGCAACCTCTGGCCACAAGGTGGCGACACCATCCTGCGTTATCATTTCTGTCACAGGCTCTATCTCAATTATCACAGAACAGCCAGAGCCTGCCAGCTCACTACACGCCCCCCCGCTCAAAGGTTGGCAGTCTCTGCCAACAACCGGCTCCAGGGCGGCGATGGCTGTGGATGTTACAGGGGCGGCTGGGAAGAGGGCCACAAGTATTGGTCTCTGTAGGACTGTCCTGGAGGTACCCCTGCAGTGGTCCTCGTTGTCCACCTAAGGGGTTGGATCCCCTCTCTCCTATCAGTCACCCCACTCTCTTTCCCAGTCGACATGTCAGTAGAGGAGGTAATCGGTTCAAGTGCGTCAGTCAGACGGACAGGGGTAGGCATGCATTCAATCTCTACATCCCCGGGGTCAGTGTCTCCGACAGTATTAGTGATATCCATCTCTCTAGGTATCACAGTAGGGGAGTCAGGCTGGGAGCGACAGGGGCGCAACATATTACGGTGCAAAGTACGGATGCTGCTGCTGTCTTCGCCCTGCACTCGATAGATGGGGCCACCGGGGTACGGGTGTCCAATTACTCGATAGACTTCGGTCTCCCACTTGGGCCGGAGTTTCCCTTGCGGTTTCTTTATACGGACAAGGACCAATCGACCTACATTCAGTGAGTCCTCTTGTACCGGAAGTGGGTCGGCGTGCACTTGATCCTGGATTTGTCGGCCTACTAGCCGGTAGAAAGTCTCCATTCTCTGGCGGTGTGTTTGTAGCCAGGAAGGATAGGTACCACAGGTATCTTCTTCGGAGTTAGACAGCTGCAACTCATGGATGTCTTTGCCTGGACGGCCAAAGAGAAGGGTGTATGGGGTGTATCCGGTGACGGAATGGACTTGATTATTATAGGCCCACAGCAGTTCTGGGAGGAATCAAGGCCAGTTGGGCTTTTTGTCTTCAGCCAGTGTCCGGATCAGTTGTAAGAGGGTCCGGTTAAAGCGTTCACACGCGCCATTCCCTTGTGGATGGTAAGGGGTGGTCCTGGACTTCTTGATTCCATACATCCGTTGGAGTTCTTCAATGACTCGCCCTTCGAAACAAGCCCCCTGATCAGAGTGCAGCCGCTCCGGACATCCGTAGACCCGAACGAACTGTTGACAGATGGCCTGTGCAGCTGATTCGGCAGTCTGATCCTTGGTAGCAACAGCGACGGCGAATTTCGTGAAGTGGTCCACCATCACCAGACAGTACTGGTAGCCACTATTTGCCGTTCCGATCAACAGATAGTCCACCATCAACAGCTCGAGGGGCCTCGACGTCCTAATAGTCTGGACGGGTGCACGCTGCTCAGCGGACTTGTGGAATTCACAGGTACGGCATTCTTGACAGACGCTTTCAAGCAGCTTACGGAGCCCCGGACAAAAAATGCACTGCTGGGTCCACCGGAGGGTCTTGTCTATGCCGAAGTGGCCGTTCCTCCTGTGAGCTTCGCCCACCATCTCATGGGCCAACTGCACCGGGTCGACAATCTGCAAACACTCCTCCAGCATATGGGATAAAAGGGCCCTGCGATACAGGACTCCATCTTTCACGATCAGCCGATCCCATTGGGCAAGCAGAGTCAAGGCTCCGGTCGATAGTCGGGCTCTCACTTCGGAGGGCGGTTTCTCTTGTTTATTCACATACTGTTTCAGTAAGACGTGCTCGGGATCTCGATCTTGAAGCTTGGCCCATTCTTGCTGGGACAGGGGAGATCCCACTACGGCTTCAATCCCTCCTACAGCATACTGGCGGCTATCTTCTATTTGCTTTGCGAGCCGGGCAAATTCAGGCATCTCATCTTCCTCCAACTCTTCATCCCAGTCCCCCACGGGCGGGGATGATGTCACTCTAGACAGGCTGTCAGCATTCTGATTCTCATTCCCCGCTCTGTATTTAATTTTGCACTGGAATCTAGAGAGCCTGGCCATCCAGCGCTGTTCCATTGCACCTAGTTTGGCATTCTCTAGGTGGGCGAGAGGATTGTTGCCCGTCATGACCAGCACCTCCGCTCCTGTCAGATAGCCAGCAAATTTCTCCGTCATAGCCCAAGTCAGAGCCAAGAGTTCCAAGCGGAAGGAGCTGTAGTTGACGGGATTCTTTTCGGTGTCACGGAGAGACCTACTGGCATAGGCTATTACGCGTTCTTTATTATCTTGAACTTGAGAGAGGATTGCCCCTAGACCTTGAAGGCTGGCGTTGGTGTGCAACTGGAACGGTAATGTGTAATCTGCATACGCCAGAACAGGGGGTGATGTTAGAGCAGCCTTAAGTGCCTGAAAGGATTTTTCTTGGTCAGGCCCCCAACTGATGCGTCGTCCTCTGGGACTGTTCGCAGTCCCTCGGAGAACCTCATCCAGTGGTTCAGCAAGCCGAGCAAAGTCGTTGACAAACCGACTGTAGTAGCCTGCCAGCCCCAGAAAAGCCCAGACTTCTTTGACGGTAGTTGGCTGCGGCCACTCTTGAACGGCTGCTATCTTCTCCGGAGAGGGCTGGACACCTTCGGCCGAGATCCGGTGACCCAAGTAGTCGATTTCCTGCTGGAACAGACGGCACTTGCTGGGCTTCAACTTCAAGCCGTGACCCCTCAAGCGCTGGAACACTTGGCCAAGCTTGTGAAGATGATCCTCAAAGGTGGCGGAGTATACCACGATGTCGTCAAGGTATATCAGCGTAAACTAAAAGTTGAAGTCTCCCAGACAGCGTTCCATCAGTCTCCGAAAGGTCCCTGGTGAGTTATTCAAGCCGAACGGCATCCGGTCGAACTCATACAGGCCCATGGGAAGGATGAAGGTGGTCTTTTCCCTGTCCTTCTCACTCACTGGAACCTGCCAATATCCACTGGCCAGGTCTAGGGACGAAAAAAATTTGGCCTTCTTCAGGGCGGTCAGTGACTCTTCGATCCGGGGAAGTGGATATGAGTCCCGGATAGTGCAAGCGTTCAGCCTACGGTAGTCTACGCAAAATCTCAGGGAACCATCTTTCTTTTTGACTATTACCACGGGTGCAGCCCACGGGCTCTGGCTTTCACGTACCACTCCGGCGTGTAGCTGTTATGATCTGCTACAAGCACTAAGGAAAGAAAGGAGATCTGTCCCTACAATAGAACTAAGCTAGATCCCTACGAGGTAACGGGGAACCTGATCCTGCAATCAGACCCGCTAAAGTCCTCGGCTAGTCTGTACGAAGACCTATAGATGCAAGGGAGGGATCCCTACAAGAACTAGGGACTGGGATAAAGTTGGACACCTCCTAGCAGAAATTGTAGCAGTAAAAGACAAACACACAACATAGAACATAAAGGTCCGAAGACCTAGCTAAACTGACTGAGAAAGGTAACTAAGCACCAGGCTAACTTAAGAGTAGAAATTACAATGAAGTCCAGCAAGGCCAGGAGGGCGGATCAGGATTAAATAGGCAAAAAAGGTCATGTGACCAGCAAGATAGAAAAAACCTAACAGGAGAGTTCTAACAGTACCCCCTCTTGTATGAGGATCCTCCGGATCCCCTAGGCCCAGGCTTATCAGGAAACCTCTTGTGAAACGCTCTGACAAGTCTGGAAGCAGAAACATCATCCGCCCTCACCCATGAGTTATCCTCGGGTCCGAAACCCTTCCAAGCGACAAGATACTGCAAACTCCCTCTATACCGTCTAGAATTTAGGATGCGGGAAATTTCATATTCCCCGTCCTCCACCACCGGAGGAACAGTGGCAGAGGCGTTTCCATCCGACACATAAGCTCTTTTCAACAGAGAAACAAGAAACACCGGATTAATCTTCCAGGAGGTAGGAACCTCCAACCTAACAGCAGATTGGTTAACTACCTGAAGCACCTTAAAGGGCCCTACAAACTTGGGACCCAATTTTTTAGAAGGAATCCTGAACCGCAGATTCTTAGAGGACAACCAAACCATGTCACCAATAGCAAACAAAACCTCTTGCCGTTTCCTATCAAAGTACCTCTTAGATTTTTTGCTAGCCTCCTGAAGATTATCACGCACATCCGTCCAAACTCTCTCCAAATCACCGGAAAAACTCTCCTCCTCAGGCACAGCCGATACCAATTTGGAGAATGACCCAAAAGACGGATGTCTCCCAGAACAACAAAAAAAAGGCGAACAACCTGCAGAAGAGGATGTATGGTTGTTAAGAGCAAACTCAGCAAGTGGCAGAAACTCAGACCACCCCTCCTGATTGTCTGCCACAAAACAACGCAAGAACTGCTCATCATCCTGATTCTTCCTTTCTGTCTGGCCATTAGACTCAGGATGATATCCGGAAGAAAACGACAAATGAACTCCCAACCTGTCACAAAAAGCACGCCAAAAACGAGCCACGAACTGAGGTCCCCTATCCGAAACAATGTCAGTAGGAACGCCATGTAGTCTGACAATTTCCTTGACAAAGGCCTTAGCGAGTGTCTTAGCGCAGGGCAGTTTGATGAAAGGAACCAAGTGACACATCTTGCTAAAACGGTCCACGACCACCCAGATGACTGTGAAACCCTCAGAGGGGGGAAGGTCAGTAATAAAGTCCATAGCCAGATGTGTCCAAGGTGCACTAGGAACCTCCAGAGGGCAAAGCAACCCCGCTGCAGGAGTATGTGAAGACTTAGATCTAGCACACACCGTACATTGACGCACCCACTTAATGACATCCTTCTGCCATCCAGGCCACCAAAAACTGCGACCTACAAGTCTCTTGGTCTCAGAAATTCCTGGATGACCTGCCAACCGAGACTCATGACACTCAACAAACAAATCTCTCCTAAAGGTCCTAGGCACAAACAACCTCCCATGGAGAGTGTTAGATGGGGCATTCTCCTGTGCTTTAAGAATCTCATCTTCCAAAATGGAGTCCAATGCAGCATGCTCCCCTCCTCCTCAGCACCGACCATGGGAGAAAAGCTGCGAGACAAAGCATCAGCTTTAACATTCTTGGTACCCGGGATGTAAGTAACGGAAAAATTAAACCGCGAGAAAAAAAGTGCCCACCTAGCCTGACGGGCATTCAAGCGCTTGGCAGCATCAAGATAGATCAGATTTTTATGATCAGTGAAAACCTGAATGGGAAATTCAGCACCTTCCAAGAGATGACGCCAGTGTTCAAATGCGAGTTTAATAGCCAGCAATTCCCGATTACCAATATCGTAATTAAGTTCAGTCTCAGAAACATTTTTTGAAAAAAAAGCACAGGGATGTACTCCATCCTTGTATTTCTGAGACAACACCGCACCGACCCCCACCGAAGAAGCATCAACCTCAACCAAAAACGGCTTAGTCACATCAGGCTGCATAAGGATGGGAGCAGAACTGAACCTCTCCTTTAGAAACACAAAAGCTTCAATGGCCTCAGAAGTCCACTGAACCGCATTAGCACCTTTCCTGGTGAGATCGGTCAGCGGTTTGACAATAATAGAAATTTTTTTTATGAATTTTCTGTAATAATTGGCGAAACCCAAAAACCTCTGTATCGATTTCAAACCAATAGGCCAAGGCCATTCCTGAACCGCCTGAACCTTCACAGGGTCCATCTCAAAGCCCTCGCTGGAGATAATGTAGCCCAAAAAACTAATTCTCTGTACAGCGAACTCACATTTCTCCAGCTTAGCAAAATGCGAATTGTGAATTAATAACTGTAATACCTTACGTACGCTCCGCCAATGAGACTCCAGATCCGGTGAATAAATCAAAATGTCATCCAAATACACAACCACATTTTTGCCGATCAAAGGACTAAGGATGTCATTAATAAGATTCTGAAAAAATGCTGGAGCATTGGTAAGACCAAAAGGCATAACCAGATTCTCAAAATGACCCACAGGAGTGTTAAAAGCAGTCTTCCATTCATCACACTCCTTCATGCGCAACAAATTGTATGCCCCCCGGAGATAAATTTTAGAGAACCACTTGGCCCCCACTAACTGGTTAAACAAATCAGGAATCAATGGCAGTGGGTAAGGATTGCGTACAGTAATTTTATTAATCTCACGAAAATCCAGACAAGGACGTAAACCGCCGTCCTTTTTTTTAACAAAAAAAAATCCAACAGCCACAGGAGACTTGGAAGGCCTAATGTGACCGGCGGCCAAGCTTGTCTGTATGTATTCCTCCAAAGCCTTTCTCTCAGGAATAGTAAGATTAAATAAACGACTTTTAGGAAGAGTCGCTCCAGGGACAAATTCAATGGTACAATCATAGTCTCTATGGGGAGGCAAAATTTGTGACTCCTCCTCAGAAAAAACTCTCCAAAAATCCTGAATAGGTAGAGGTAATTCCCCTTTTTCCACCGCAGCAATACGTCCGTTACAACACTTGTCATAACACTTAGGGCTCCAGGACTTAATTTCATTGGTAGACCAATCCAGTACAGGATTGTGCAATTTTAACCAGGGTAACCCCAAAATTACTGGAGAAGGCAAATTATTTAATACCACCAAATCCAAATTTTCTTGGTGAATACCATTAATAGTGAGGGGAAATTCACAGACCTTGTGAGTAACACTCTTCAAGGGGGAGCCATCGACAGAAACCACAGCAATAGGGGATGACAAAGGTTTAGGTTTTAATTTAAGTTTTTCCAAGAATCCCCCATCAATCACATTCAGAGTAGAACCACAATCCACAAATATCCGAAATTCAATTAATTCGTCCTGAGCAGCAGTAGTAGCAGAAAGAAATACCCCCTTAGTATTTAAACAGGCAATACGGGCGTAACTGACCTTTTTTTTTTCTTTGTTCATACGAAGCACACAGTTCTTAATAAAATGGTCAGATTTCCCGCAATAAAAGCACAAACCTTCAGAAGATCTGCGGTCTTTTTCCTGAGAGCGGGGTGCCATCGCCCCAATCTCCATCGACTCTCCAAAGTCACTACAGACCCTCTCAAGGCTCGGAGCTGACATGGCAGAGGATTTACTCTCATTAACCCTTGCACGCAGTCTCCTGTCCACCCGTATAGCTAATTGCATTGCCTCCTGCAAGTTTCCAGGTGTGGGATAAGCAATCAGCAAATCCTTAACCCTTTCACCTAGCCCCGCAAGAAACAAACTTTTCAAAGCTGAATCGTTCCACCCCACCTGGGCAGACCACCGACGGAAGTGAGAACAATATTTTTCCACATTACCTGATCCCTGCCTCAAACGTCTCAATTCAGTCTCAGCTGATGAGACACGATCAGGATCATCATACAACAAACCCAAAGCAGAAAAAAAAACTATCCATTGATGTAAAGCATGGATCACTAGGTTGGAGAGAAAAGGCCCATCCCTGAGGTTCTTTGCGCAAAAGTGACATTATGAACCCTATGCGCTGTGATTCATCACCAGAGGATCTTGGTCTCAAACAAAAATGCAACAAACAAGCATTTATAAAGGAAAAAAATTCTTCTTGATCACCAAAAAATAAATCAGGCAAACGTACCTTTGGCTCCACAAAATGTGCTCCAGAACAGCTACTCACGTGTTGTTGGAGCTTGGCCACCTCCAGAGAGAGTCCCTGCAGGCGTTGAGCCAAATCCTGAAACTGGAAGTCTTTCCTTAGAGATATTTTTGGGCTAGACTTACTGTTATGATCTGCTACAAGCATTAAGGAAAGAAAGGAGATCTGTCCCTACAATAGAACTAAGCTAGATCCCTACGATGTAACGGGGAACCTGATCCTGCGATCAAACCCGCTAAAGTCCTCGGCTAGTCTGTACGAAGACCTATAGATGCAAGGGAGGGATCCCTACAAGAACTAGGGACTGGGATAAAGTTGGACACCTCCTAGCAGAAATTGTAGCAGTAAAAGACAAACACACAACATAGAACATAAAGGTCCGAAGACCTAGCTAAACTGACTGAGAAAGGTAACTAAGCACCAGGCTAACTTAAGAGTAGAAATTACAATGAAGTCCAGCAAGGCTAGGAGGGCGGAGCAGGATTAAATAGGCAAAAAAAGGTCATGTGACCAGCAAGATAGAAAAAACCTAACAGGAGAGTTCTAACAGTAGCATGGATTCTAATAGGCTTTTCACCTCCTGGTATTGTTGAGGTGGTATCTGCCGGTACCTCTCGCGGATAGGGGGGGTATCGCCCGTGGGTATCTCATGCTGGATACTGGTGGTACACCCAAAGTCTGTGTCATGCTTTGCAAAGGAGTCTTGGTGTTCCCGTAGGAGTTCCTCCACTTGAGACACTTCTTGTTTGGTGTATTGAGACGTGTCTATCTGTACTTTTTCCCGTAGTTTTTGCCCAATGTCTTCATTGTCTACTTGAGCGTTTATGGCTGAGACGGTTACCGTCCAGTCGCCTTCTGCAGACGGGGTGAATTTTAGGGGTCCAATGGGATTCACTTCCGTGGGTAGAGCATATACCTGGGCAAGTTGAGTGCCGGCTTCAAGGGCTTCAAGGGCTAGGCTAGGCCTACATCTGCGGTGTTGTTTAGCCTGACAGGGACTCTCCCGTTCCTCACGACGGCCAGAGTGCGAGCAACTAGTGGGTTTAGCTTACCCCCACTTGGGGTCCTCGGCTCGATCAACACTTCAACCCCCTCAAGTTGTCGGTGGGTGTTAAGGGGTAAGGAAATGACTGTCTCTTTTTCAGCGGGCAAAGTAATCCGGGTACGGCGTGGCACCGTAATGGCGGCTAGGGGTAGTTGTTCCTCTGCCATCTGTTGAAGTCCAACGGTCCGGATTACGCACTGGAACGCCAGATGAGTCGGCTTATGTTTGGTGACTTTCTGCCAGTATTTGGGTCCTTTTCTTGTCAACAGCATAAGATCCAGGTCTTTCAAGATGTTCATTCCAACTATCATTGGGGTCTCGGAGCCGAAACCTTCCTTGACGATGACGATCCCTCGTTTCTCTAAGTCCTGTCCGCAGGCCTTTGTGTCCATCCAAGCAACTCTGGTCACTGGAATGGGTAGATTATTAGCCGCAATAATCTTAATGGCGGTGTCTGGGTCACAAGCAGTTCTTGGTTTGAGGTCATTTTCGTAAAACTGTACAGAGATCGTGGTCACTTGTGACCCAGTGTCCATCAGTCCCTGTACGGCAATTCCTTCCAGGACAACTTCAAGTGTCGGGCTACTCGAGGCAAGAGCACTCCGCCGTCGGCTCTGTTTTTCCACACCCCTCTCTTTGGCCTCCCCTGCTGTCCGAGCCTCAACTGCAGGGGTGTCTAGTTTAACGGCGGCCATTGTGATGAGGACAGGCATGGTTGCTCTGCTTGTGGATATGGCTGGGGTTCCATTCGCTGGTCTGATCGAAATTCCCTTCACTGGGGTGACTGAGGGTTTGTTCGTTGGTGCGACGGAGGTTTTTGCGGAGGGAAGTGTTGAGGACAACGATTTGCCCTATGGCGAGGATCACCGCATGACCAACACTGTCCCACGGGACGGCTAGGCAGTCTTCGCTGGTCTCCCTGTCGGTCTAATGTTAACTGTAATATCTGTTTCTGTAAGTCTGCTACCATCTGTTTCAGGTCTTCCGTGTCACTGTTCGGATTTTTAATGTCAGATATGGATCTGCACGCAGCACCTTGAATCCCCACATCCATGACGGGTCCCCTTGAACGTTCTATGGCTTCCTGTTTGACTTCAGCTAAAGTAAGAGTCGGCATCATCCGGATCAAGTCCAGTAACGTGCGGTTAAGATACTGGTCTCTCAGTCCTATTACAAATTGGTCTCTCAGTACCAGGTCACGAGGAGCCATACCAGCTAGTTGTTCCCCTTTTCCACAGGCTTGTTCAAGGAGTACCTGAAGGGCGTTCGCATATTGGGGAATATCCTCCCATTCAAGCTGCGTCCATCTAAAGAACTTGTGTCGCAGTGTTCCCGGGTATGTGGTCGGCCCATAGGTGTTCTCCAGCACCCGCACCAAATCATCCACTGTACGCTGGCCCCTGACCGTCTCCAGTCTGACTGTCGTCTATGCTTCCCCTTCTAGCGTCAGTACCGCCATTTCTGCCAAGGTCTTAGGGTCAATATTATACATTTCCCCCAGTATCCGGACTTGTTCCACCCACTCTGGTACAGGGTAGTTTCGTCCGCCAAATTTCCTGACCTGATTCACAATAGACACCGACGGGGCTTTCTGACTGTACACGTGGCCTGGGTGGGAATCTTGCTGGTCACAGATCCTGCCGACTACGCCAGATGAAGTGACCGCGAGCAAGGCCGCGCGTTGATATCCATGATCTGGCCCAGCAAGATCCCCACACACAGACTCTACCTTGATAACCGTATCTTTACTTGTATACATTTTTAACACAGCAGAACACAATAAATGACAACCGTAAATGTTCACAGCAATAACGCTTACTTATAAGCTGACCCTCACTGTCCCTACTCACACGTTACCAGTCCTTTACTCCAGAAGGATGTGTCCCCCGTCGCAGGCCTGTCTGTCTTTGCAGGAAGGCGTCCCAGCCGAAGAAAACAGGAACAGCAGACTTCGCTGAAAGGAAGGAATACTTCGGCCTCTCGCCAGAGGTCCCGCTTACAGTCTCTCTGATCCGGGTAGTAGCTCTTGTGGATTCCCTTATGTGGTTCACACTCCAGTAGCGGGGAGTGTAACAGCTGAATCCTTCAGCAGTGCGGAAGCTGGAGAAAACTCTGAGGATAAGGTGTCAGATAACAGAAACCACGTTGAGAGTATCCTCTACGGCACACACGAGGACCTGCACACCGTCCTGGTTCCTTTCACAGACCACCTCAGACTCTTCGCGCACTTTTTCTTTCACTTTGCTCACGTGACTCTCCAGGGAGGGACCCAGGAGACTCAGTCTTTTTCTCTGTCATTACATCCTGCACAGGTGCAACCTCTGGCCACAAGGTGGCGACACCATCCTGCGTTATCATTTCTGTCACAGGCTCTATCTCAATTATCACAGAACAGCCAGAGCCTGCCAGCTCACTACAGAAGACGAGGAGTGCAGAGGATCCAGGATCGAGGACACAGATTCTCATTTCAGGAGATGAAGTCGAGGAGATTGGAAGTTCTTGGATTGAGGATACAGGTAAATGAGAAACTTTACAGGGATTTAAGTTAGTGAACTTAGCGCCAACATGGACATCGATCCTCCAAGTCTACAGATTGTGGCTGTAATGTACCAGCTTTCTCCAGTCCTTGCTGGCAGAATCTCTAGACTTGGGTGATGAAGGTTCTTTGTGAGGTCACACAGCAGAATGTTGGACACTGAGAGTTCTATGAATAACATAGGTGATAAACCCAGAGGAGTAGAATTATTGAGTGAACATATAAATCCTTTAAAACCAATCATTTTAGTAAATTCTCTAAAAACACCAATACCCATGTGTTTTAAAATGAGATACAGCAAACCAGAAATGCTATATAACACATCCCAAAAGAGGATTATTACTATGAAGGACGGACTTAAAATCACCCTGATAAGCCCTTAAAAAGTCCTGCCTACTGCGGGGGTTGGCACCCTAAAAAGCGAATTTTGGGCCCCCACTCCACAGTGGCTGCCCCTATCTATCCCTGTAATGCCCTACGTAAGTGAGCTATAACAGAAGAAAAGGTGACTGCCTAATCTAATGCAATAATTTTCGTAGCATAGGTATAATGAAAGTATCACAATAAACCCAGATATACAGAGTAAATTGATAGGACTTATCTCTGATTACGCAATCGCCTCGACGCGTTTCCACGGAATCAGGTTCATCAGTAGGCTGATACAAAAAGCTATGCAGGGGATCACTCCAGATACATGTTGCAGGATGGCTGGCTTTCTCCAGTCCTTGCTGGCAGAATCTCTAGACTTGGGTGATGAAGGTTCTTTGTGAGGTCACACAGCGGAATGTTGGACACTGAGAGTTCTATGCAGCAAATGACGCGCCCCCTGGGACATATTCCTTTTTGAGGGGAATACCCGGCACCGGATCAGATGGGGGGGGGTTGTAGTCTCCGAGCGGCTGTGACCCGGCCCGTGCCCAGGGCGTCAAACTCAGTGTTATGTGGCAGTCCTACAGATGTTATTAAGAGTTCTTTTGTGTCGACTACGCCACCCGTTGTGATGCGGTCACTGTGGCCGCCGCTGCAGCAGGGTCCGCTGAGGCTGATGGTGGGTGCGCAGCTTGGTGGGATAACCCCCAACGGGAGGGGTATAGCCTCAGGGGGGACAGGTGCAGAGGATGGGGGTTGTGGTGGTGCAGTGCAGACGGCAGTGAAGACAGAGTCGGGTTGTGCAGTTAAGGGTGTTTACTTACTGCAGATGTTGTACTGGTCACTCCAGCTTCGAGTGACCACCCGAGCCGTGCTGCGTCCACCAGGTCCTGGATCCAGCCAACCCCCAAATAAGTCCGGAGCGTGGCCCTGAGCTCTCCTTCTGTCCCGTTCTCTGGCCGTCCCCACCAGTGATCCACCTAGGTCCAGCTCCCTCGGGCCTTCTGTTGGGACACCCTTGGCCTTGGGTTCCCTGACCCTTCATGTGGTGTGCCTTCGGGGTGGATGTGGTGGGTGACCGTGGCAAACGCTGCCCACGGTCTCCGGTCTCTGGCTGGGGAATGTTTTTACCCCCACCAGCTTGGGTTCCGGTACCCTGATGCCGACTCTTCACCCGGGGATTTAGTTTGGGATCTTAGAGTCCTTTTCTTCTGTGCCTCTGGGTCTCTCTCTTCTCCTCTCTCACTCTGGGTCTTTCTTCTCCTCTGCTCCTGACTTTCTCTCTGCATCTGACCCTGTTCTTAGTTGGTGCCCACCTTATATACACCCTCTATGTGTGAGCTCAGGTGACCAGCACCCAATGAGCTCCTAACTTTACCCAGGCTGCTCCCCCTATCTGCCCCTACACTACTTGGGATGTACCACCCCCCTCCCACTCCAGCCAGGAACAGACTCGGTCGTACCTGCACATTTCTAAGTGGGAGTACCGTCGGTCTGCTCCTCGGAAATGGGATGTGTGTAGTGCATGCAGCCTACCGAGCTCAGTTCCACACTCCATCCTTACCCGGGAGTGGAATATCACACCTCTGGGTTGAGGTGCAATACCCCTGTAGCAGCCGAATCCTCAGGGTGCTACATTCCCCCCTGGTAAATCACAGCACGTCCTCGGGCTGTAAGACATAAAACATCACCAAAACATACAAATTTTTCATATGAACATATAAAACATATAAAACATTATATATATATAAAACTTTTCATATAACATTCTCGTCGCCTCTGGCTCCTCCTCCGGACACTGTGCAACGTGTGTCCGGGAAAAGTGCGACAGTCTCTTAGAAAAACTGGTTTTCTATAAAACCGGTAGGGGGCGCTTTAGGACGCGCAACTATATACAGGGGAAGGTGGCCGCTCTCAGTCCTCGGCCAGTTAAGGAGGGAAAGGGAATGGCTGCTCACAGTCCTCAGACTGTGGGATTAAGGGTAAACGGGTGAACAGTTCACATCAGCTGGTCCCAACGGGGACTATATATATGTAGCAACAGTTTCTTTGGTACCCGGTCGGGTAACTATTTACATCTACTGCTCTGCCGCACTCAACGGCGTCTTCCTCCTGCTCTTTGCTTGTAGCTGGTTGTAACTTCAGACCCGTCCGGGTCCTCTTGCTCCTCCTCCTCGCACCGCAACTCCTCCTCCGTCAGGCGATGCACATGGAGGGCGTAAGGTCCTTTGGCACACTTGTGCCGGGTAAAGGTGACCTCGTCCCCGATATAAAGGTCACGACCTCTGTGCCCCTCCGGCAGATGGGACTCCACATCTCTGCGTGTGACAAAGACGTCGCCGGGGGTGTTGTTGTCTCTGATGAAGCCCCACCCATGCTGCTGGTTGAACTTGATCACTGTCCCGATGGTGCGGGGACAATGCGCTGCACGGGGGTCCCTCCTGGTCCGGCTCTTCTGCTCGGCACTCCGTACTTGGGCCTGTTGCTCCCGGACCCGCCTCTCTCTCCGCTCCCTCGCAAACTCTTCGAGCTGCTGTCGGCAACACTCAGCACGCTCCGCTGCAGCTGCCCTGGTTTCCTGAGTGAACCCCATTAGGTCTTCTCCGGTGGGGTCCCACTCAAATTGGGCTTCTTCCAGAGGAGGCGAGACCCGTGCCACGGGCTTCGGAGCCGGAATCAGGGGCTCACACAAGGGCCCTAGTCTCTGCTGCCGTTCCAGCTCATGGAATTCTTCGGGCCAGATGAAGGGCCGCCCGTCCGGCCATGTGAGCTGGCTGAACAAGTCCTCCCCCAGGTGTGGCACCCTTGGTTTTACGGGCGCGGGCGCGGTGGTGGTGGCGCCCGGATTGCCCAGGCCTTGCGGCCAGGCCTGGGGCACCTGGAAGGTGAAGGGCACCGTTAATACGGCGGCGCCCTGGGCTACCTGGCCTTGCGACCAGGCCGGAGGCTCCGCGGAGGTAGGGGGCGCTGTTGGTGATGCGGCGCCCGGGGGTACTAGGCCTTGCGACCAGGCTGGTGGTATTTCCTGCTTTGTCACGCTCCGGGTCGAGGCGCGTGACGTCACAGGGGTCGCTGCGGCGGCTTCCGGTCGGGGCCCAGTCCATAGCGGTGACATGGCGGCTACGGGCACAGCAGGGGGACTTTCGGGCTCTGCGACGGGGAGCTGGGGCAGGTGGGCGGTTTCCCGGCTTGGGGTATAGGCGTCCCCTTTACCTGCCTCCTTGCGTCCGGCTCCCTTCTCGGCGCCGTCTCCGGCCTTTGGTCCTCCCGCGCCATCCTCAGAGGCGGTCTGTTTCCTCTTCCAGGGTAGCGTGCTCCGTTGACTGGTCTCAGCTTGCTGGGCCATCTCCCGGCTCCATTCCGCCAATATCTCGCGCTGTACCCGGGCCATCCTCCGTGCGAGGCCCTCCAGGGCAGTCTGTGCACACTCCCGGTCTCGGGGGAGCTGTGCAAGGACCTCCACTAGGCCTAGTGGGGTCGTGGTGTCTAGCAGGCTCCTGACCAACGGGTCGGTGCTGCTCTGCTCTTCTTCCAGCAGGCTCCTGGCCAGCGGGCCGGTGCTGCTCTGCTCTCTGGACATCTCCGGGTGAGCTTCTCCGCTACTCCTCTCCAGGCTTCTTGCCTCCGGGTGCGCTCGCTCCAGACTGCTCCAGGCGGCACCCATCTTCGTTCTTTTCTTTCGTCTCCTCCCCCCTCGAGGGCGGTCCCGGGGCCACTTGGTGACTGTCAGCTCCAGGGGTAGTTCTTTCACGCTGACAGACACCTCTAGCATCACAGTCTCTGTTGGTGGGGGCGGTTTCCACTTTTGGCGCCATTTTCTGTCCCGGCCCACGATGGGAGGCGGCCTCTTGCCCTCCTTTGGCACGCCCATAATGGCGTCCGCTGCTCTTCCAAGGCGAGAAATCTTCGGATTTGGCGGGAAGCGTCGCCCAGTGGCGGGAAACTCTGCAGATGGCGGGAACAAGCTGGAAATGGCGGACAATCGGCGGGAAACGACCTGTGATGGGGTCCGATGGCGTGGACCCTCCGGAACCGGCGGGAGACTTCTTTCTGAGGTAAACTTGCACTTTTCTTCAGGCACGCAGTACCCGGGTGTTACGGGCACGTAATCCTGCCGACTACGCCAAAGTTGACGCGCCCCCTGGGACATATTCCTTTTTGAGGGGAATACCCGGCACCGGATCAGATGGGGGGGGGTTGTAGTCTCCGAGCGGCTGTGACCCGGCCCGTGCCCAGGGCGTCAAACTCAGTGTTATGTGGCAGTCCTACAGATGTTATTAAGAGTTCTTTTGTGTCGACTACGCCACCCGTTGTGATGCGGTCACTGTGGCCGCCGCTGCAGCAGGGTCCGCTGAGGCTGATGGTGGGTGCGCAGCTTGGTGGGATAACCCCCAACGGGAGGGGTATAGCCTCAGGGGGGACAGGTGCAGAGGATGGGGGTTGTGGTGGTGCAGTGCAGACGGCAGTGAAGACAGAGTCGGGTTGTGCAGTTAAGGGTGTTTACTTACTGCAGATGTTGTACTGGTCACTCCAGCTTCGAGTGACCACCCGAGCCGTGCTGCGTCCACCAGGTCCTGGATCCAGCCAACCCCCAAATAAGTCTGGAGCGTGGCCCTGAGCTCTCCTTCTGTCCCGTTCTCTGGCCGTCCCCACCAGTGATCCACCTAGGTCCAGCTCCCTCGGGCCTTCTGTTGGGACACCCTTGGCCTTGGGTTCCCTGACCCTTCATGTGGTGTGCCTTCGGGGTGGATGTGGTGGGTGACCGTGGCAAACGCTGCCCACGGTCTCCGGTCTCTGGCTGGGGAATGTTTTTACCCCCACCAGCTTGGGTTCCGGTACCCTGATGCCGACTCTTCACCCGGGGATTTAGTTTGGGATCTTAGAGTCCTTTTCTTCTGTGCCTCTGGGTCTCTCTCTTCTCCTCTCTCACTCTGGGTCTTTCTTCTCCTCTGCTCCTGACTTTCTCTCTGCATCTGACCCTGTTCTTAGTTGGTGCCCACCTTATATACACCCTCTATGTGTGAGCTCAGGTGACCAGCACCCAATGAGCTCCTAACTTTACCCAGGCTGCTCCCCCTATCTGCCCCTACACTACTTGGGATGTACCACCCCCCTCCCACTCCAGCCAGGAACAGACTCGGTCGTACCTGCACATTTCTAAGTGGGAGTACCGTCGGTCTGCTCCTCGGAAATGGGATGTGTGTAGTGCATGCAGCCTACCGAGCTCAGTTCCACACTCCATCCTTACCCGGGAGTGGAATATCACACCTCTGGGTTGAGGTGCAATACCCCTGTAGCAGCCGAATCCTCAGGGTGCTACACAAACATGGGGACATCCCTGCGGCTATCACAGAGGTCAGCAACAAGATGGGACCTCGGATGGAGACACTACAGAAGCTACTTCGGTCAGTGACAGTTCCAGTAGTATCTGTGGCTTGCACAGATTGCTGGTGGTGGTTCTGTCACTTTAATTTCAGATTTTTGTGGCAAAAAAAATCTACCCTTATTCCCCCACACGGGAGAGAAGTTGGTGTACATACATCGGGTACATATATATATATATATGTATATATATATATTTATTTATTTACTTTTAATATTTATTTTACTCTTTATTATATATATATATATATATATATGCATTTATTGTACCATTTTTAAGAATCTACATCACAAGTTAAAAATACAAAGAAAAGGGGGCATAAAGTACAATATATATATGACTGATTTTCTATGGGTCTTTGCCTGATCCGTCTTGTATTATTTTTTTCTTACCAGGAAAGGAAGAATATCTGGATCCTGGAAGGAAGACTGAAGAATCTAACAAGAGCCACAAGATTATTTAGTGTTAATCATTTAATATGTCTGTAGATAATATTTGTTGTCTTATGAGGTCATTATATACTGACTAGATGGTGGCCCGATTCTAACGCATCGGGTATTCTAGAATAGGTATGCGGCCGACCGGGCGCAAGCAGCAGAGCGGTGTTTACATTTGGCGCCAAAATCGCTGATTGCTCGAGGCCGGCAACCGCGACCAATCAGCAAAGCGGTGTTAAAATTTGGCGCCTATATCGCAGATTGGTCACGGCCGGCGGTCGCGACTAATCAGCAGAGCGGGGTTTAAATTTGGCGCCAATAATGCTGATTGGTCGCGGCTAGCGAACGCGACCCATCAGCAGAGCGGGGTTTAAATTTGGCAGCAATAATGCTGATTGTTTGCGGCCGGCGGTCGCGACCAATCAGCAGAGCGGTATTTAAATTTGGCGCCAATAATGGTGATTGGTCACGGCCGCGACCAATCAGCAGAGCGGTGTTTAAATTTGGGCCAATAATGCTGGTTATTCGTGACCGGTAAACGCGACCAATGAGCAGAGCGGTGTTTAAATATGGCGCCAATATCGCTGATTGGTCACGGACGGCCACCGCGACCAATCAGCGAAGCGGTGTTTAAATTTGGCGCCAATATCGCTGATTGGTCACGGCCGGTGGTTGCGACTAATCAGCAGAGCGGTGTTTAAATTTGGCGCCAATACTGCTGATTGGTCGCGTCTGCCGTCCGCGACCAATCAGCAGAGCGTTGTTTAAATTTGGCGCCAATCTCGCTGATTGGTCGCGGCTGGCGGTAGCGACCAATCAGCAGAGCGGTGTTTCAATTTGCCACCAAAATCGCTGATTGGTCGGGGCCAGCCACCGCGACCAATCAGCAGAGCGGGGTTTAAATTTGCTGCCCATATCTATGATTGGTCGGGGCCGGCGGCCGCAATCAATCAGAGTCATATTAGTGAGGACCGGGGAGCGGCGCTGCCTGTGCGGATACTTCCACTGCGAGCAGCTGGGAGATGAGCGGCTGCTCACAGCAGAAGCATCCCGACCAGCAGCGCCGCTCCTCGGTCCTCCGTTCACACTTGCCGTCGGGAGATCATAGCGCTGTTTAAATTAGGCGCCAATCTCGCTGATTGGTCGCGGTCGGCTGGCGGCTGCAACCAATCAGCAGAGCGTTGTTTAAATTTGGCGTCAAATCTCTGATTGGTCGCGGCTGGTGGCCGCAACCAATCAATAGAGCGTTGTTTAAATTTTGCGCTAATCTCGTTGATTGGTCGCGGTCGGCTGTCATCCGCGACCAATCAGCAGAGCGTTGTTTAAATTTGGCGCCAATATCGCTGGTTGGTCGCGGTCGGCTGTCATCCGCGACCAATCAGCAGAGCGTTGTTTAAATTTTGTGGCAATCTCGCTGATTTTTCGCGGCTGGCAACCGTGACCAATCAGCAGAGCGTTGTTTAAATTTTGCGGCAATCTCGCTGATTGGTCGCGTCTGGCGTCCGCGACCAATCAGCAGAGCGTTGTTTAAATTTGGCGCAAAGCTCGCTGATTGGTCACGGCTGGCGTCCGCGACCAATCAGCAGAGCATTGTTTAAATTTGGCGCCAAGCTCGCTAATTGTTCGCGGCTGGCATCCGCGACCAATCAGCACAGCAGTGTTTAAATGTGGCGGCAAAATCAGTGATTGGTAGCGGCCGATATTTAAATGTGGCGGCCAAATCGGTGATTGGTCGCGGGCAGTGCCAGCGACCAATCAGCGATTTTTAACACAAATGTCCGGACCTTTGTAACACCATGCGGATACTGTGGGGACATCAGCAGCTAGGGTGTGAAGGGAGGACCGGGGAGCGGCGCTGCGGGTCGGGATACTTCTGCTGCGAGCGCCCGCTCATGTCCCGGATTCTTGCAGCGGAAGTAGCCGCACAGGCAGCGGCGCTGACATCCATGCGGAAGGGAGGACCGGGGAGCGGCACTGACATCCATGCGGCTAGGGTGTCAAGGGAGGACCGGGGAGCGGAATCATATTAGTGAGAACTGGGGAGCGGCGCTGCCTGTGAGGATACTTCCGCTGCGAGAAGCCGGGAGATGAGCAACTGCTCGCAGCAGAAGTATCCCGACCCGCAGCGCCGCTGCCCGGTCCTCCCTTGACACCCTAGCCGCTGATGTCCCCACGGTATCCGCATGGTGTTACAAAGGTCCGGACATTTGTGTTAAAAATCGCTGATTGGCCGCTGGCGCTGCCCGCGACCAATCACCGATTTGGGTTTGGGCGCCAAATTTAAATATCGGCCGCGACCAATCACCGATCTTGGCTCCACATTTAAACACCGCTGTGCTGATTGGTCGCCGACGCTGGGCGCGAGCAATCACCGATTTTGGCGCCACATTTAAATAGCGTCCGCGACCAATCAGTACAGCGGTGTTTAAATGTGGAGCCAAGATCGGTGATTGGTCGCGGCCGATATTTAAATTTGGCGCCCAAATCGGTGATTGGTCGCGGGCAGCATCCGCGACCAATCAGCACAGTAGTGTTTAACTTTTGCGGCAAGATCAGTGATTGGTCGCGGGCCAAGACCGCGACCAATCACCGATTTGTGCGGCACATTTAAATAGCGGCCACGACCAATTGGATGTCAGTGCCACTCCCCGGTCCTCCCTTCACACCCTAGGCGCATGGATGTCAGCGGCGCTGAGTGCGCGGATACTTCTGCTGCGAGAACCCGGGACATGAGTGGGCGCTCGCAGCAGAAGTATCCCGACCCGCAGCGCCGCTCCCCGGTCCTCTCTTCACACCCTAGCCGCATGGCTGTCAGCGCCGCTCCCCGGTCCTCCCTTGACACCCTAGCCGCTGATGTCCCCACAGTATCCGCATGGTGTTACAACGGTCCGGACATTTGTGTTAAAAATCGCTGATTAGTCGCCGACGCTGGGCGCGACCAATCACCGATTTTGGCGCCACATTTAAATAGCGTCGGCGACCAATCAGCGAATTTTAACACAAATGTCCGGACCTTTGTAACACCATGCGGATACTGTGGGGACATCAGCGGCTAGGGTGTCAAGGGAGGACCGGGGAGCGGCGCTGTGGGTCGGGATACTTCTGCTGCGGGCGTCCGCTCATGTCCCGGTTTCTCGCAGCGGAAGTATCTGCACAGGCAGCGCCGCTGACATCCATGCGGCTAGGGTGTGAAGGGAGGGCCGGGGAGCGGCGCTGACATCCAATTGGTCGCGGCCGCTATTTAAATGTGCCGCACAAATCGGTGATTGGTCGCGGTCTTGGCCCGCGACCAATCCCTGATCTTGCCGCAAAAGTTAAACACTACTGTACTGATTGGTCGCAGACGCTATTTAAATGTGGCGCCAAAATCGGTGATTGCTCGCGCCCAGCGTCGGCGACCAATCAGCACAGCGGTGTTTAAATGTGGAGCCAAGATTGGTGATTGGTCGCGGACGATATTTAAATTTGGCACCCAAATGGGTGATTGGTCGCGGGCAGCGTCCGCGACCAATCAGCACAGTAGTGTTTAACTTTTGCGGTAAGAACAGTGATTGGTCGGGTCCGAAGACCGCGACCAATCATCGAATCGTCTTGGTGAGGACCGGGGAGCGGCACTGCCTGTGCGGGTACTTCCGCAGCGAGAACCCGGGACATGAACGGGCGCTCGCAGCAGAAGTATTCTGACCCACAGCGCCGCTCCCCGGTCCTCCCTTCCGCATGGAGGTCAGCGACGCAGGCGGTCCTTCCGCTGTTACCGGCCGGGAGATGAGCGCCTCGCGACGGTCATCTCCCGGCTGCATCTCCGTCCCGCAGATGGGTCCGGCGGTCGAGGTCCTTCTGCTGTTACCGGCCGGGAGATGAGCGCCTCGCGGCGCTCATCTCCCGGCTGCATCGCCGCTGAGCTCCGTCCCGCAGATGAGCCGCTAACGGCCGCCATCTTTTTTCAGAAATCCCGCGGCGCTGATTGGCCGATGCCGGACCAATGAGCGACGCGGGATTTCCAGGACAGACAGACAGACAGACAGACAGAAAGACAGAAAGACAGACAGACGGGATAAGACAATTATATAGTGGATTATATAGATCTAATTCTGGAATCAGTGCATCATGACCTCATATTACATAGGTGTCTGCTGTCTAACCTAATTGTATAAGGGACCTGATATGATATAACTGCCCTATGTCTGTATCCAAAGGGCTAGTGTTTGTGGGGTATAGTGTTTGTGGGGGGTAGTGTTCTGTATTTTTACAGGGGAGATCAACGTAGTCAAGCTATAGGCTCAGAGTCCGATCTGATAAGGAAAGGTGGGGCGTGTTACCAGGACAAAGAAGATCTGCTCTCCGGAAACGAGTCATTGCTCTATATATCAGTTAGTTAGTTGTAGTATGGCCTTGGTCCAGGGCTCTCGAACTGATCGCCTTTTCTCGGGGTCAAGAAGGAATTTTTTCCCTGTGACACACATTGGCTGAACGTGTCCAGGTTTTTTGCCTTCTTCTGGATCATTGGCTTTAGGTAGGGGTAAACATTTTATTTAATAAAATGTTTAAAATTAATGCTCTGTCTCCTTGTGTCTTTATTTTATAGCACTCAGGCAGTTGTATATGTCAGTTCTCATTTTTATGATCCATGGCTGCCACAATATGAAGGCAAACTGAAATACAAGGGCGGTAATTATGTGTCTACTAATGTAATGACTGTATCTATGATGCATAAAATATAGTCAAAAAAGGAAGGGGTAGATGCCCAAACAGATTTAAGTCAAGAAAAGCAGTAATTGGACTAATTAAAAATATCTTTTTATTAGAATTGATTAAAAAACCTCAATAAAAATCACCCAAAAACGCCAATAACAAATATCAACAGAGATGAGGTAGGTCACCTCAGTGACCAGTAGGTGCTTAGAATAGTGCCAGTATTCCAAAACCAATTGTCACTGGACATGCAGCCAAACACACAGCAGGTACAAATAACAATTTAGTGACCAGCTAGTGGTGGCCACAAACAGTACAATAAAGGCTCATATCCTCATATACACACGTGGTCAAAATTGTTGGTACTCCTCGTTTAATGAAAGAAAAACCCACGATGGTCACAGAAATAACTTGAATCTGACAAAAGTAATAATAAATTAAAAATCTATGAAAATGAACAAATGAAAGTCAGTCATTGCATTTCAACCCTGCTTCCACAGAATTTTAAAAAAAGTTAAACTCAGCCAGAGCCCTGACCTAAACCCAATTGAGTATCTCTGGAGAGACCTGAAAATTACTGTCTACCAATGTTCACCATCCAACCTGACGGAACTGGAGAGGATCTGCAAGGAAGAATGGCAGGCGATCCCCCAATCCAGGTGTGAAAAACTTGTTGCATCATTCCCAAGAAGACTCATGGCTGTACTAGCTCAAAAGGGTGCTTCTACTCAATACTGAGCAAAGGGTCTGAATACTTATGACCATGTGATATTTTCTTTTTTAATAAATTTGCAAAAATTTCTACATTTCTGTTTTTTTTCAGTCAAGATGGGGTGCAGAGTGTACTTTAATGGGAAAAAAAATGAACTTTTTAGAATTTACCAAATGGCTGCAATGAAACAAAGAGTGAAAAGTTTAAAGGGGTCTGAATAATTTCCGTACCGACTGTATATGCTGCTCCTCAGACATGCTGCCATACGGCATAAACAGGTGTACTTCAGACGCATAACCTGCTATATAGGGTGCAGATGGAAAATGGAGATCCACGTAAAGGGACACATTTTTTATTGCTCCTTCAATCCCCCAAGAAGACACATGGTCACGGATCACTGTAAACAAATGGGATATACCCTGATATTTTTATAAACACACAGTGGTACTCTAAAGAGACAGATGGTCTCAGAGGTACATCACAGTTATATATACATTAATTACTCCGATGTGGTATAGAACAAGAAAATGATTGGGCAAAGATATTTTACCGTTATGTATTTATTAGTTACTTAAGGGGTGTGTAGATCAAGAATGGGATTAGGCCCTCAGCTTCCCATTAGGGTCAAGAAATGATACAGCTACACATGCATGGATACCCGACATGTGCTAGGCTAGTAGGGTGATACCACCAACCTGCACTATTTGGGAAAAAGGGGGAAAGGAAGTCTCTATTATTCCCTACTCTCTACCTATTCTATATTGTCCCCTACCTCACATGGTGGTTGGCACCTTCAAAAGGAAGGTCTTAAGGAGCAAATAGAGGTAACTAAAAAATTCTCGTCAGAACTGGACTTCACAAAAAAAGAAACTTAGTTGAATGGTACCAATACCAACTAAAAGAGTGTAAACACAAGTTCTTTATTACCTTGAAGAATTCAGGGAAAATAAGGCATATTCCGTGCCGATTACCAGACAGAATTATATTCCTGAGATAGATTTATCCTCCTCTGAATCAGAGGTCTCACATACTGATGCAAAATCCAAAACCTAAAAGAGGAAATCAAAAGGAAGGGTTGGATATCGGGGGAGAGGAAATAACAGGAGAACCCCGCAGAAAGGGAGTTTTTTAGAGATGAACTACCTGCTCAGGAGCCGATCCAACCAACGGAATCCCGTTTAACAACACAGGTAATCAATCTGTAATCAATGCCCCTCACTACTGATGAAATGTGCATACTGAGTAGAGGTTTAAGTTTAATCCCCACCACTGATTTTGATGAATTTGAAATAATAATAGACCTGCCTCTATTCATCAGACGTTTGAAATGAAAAAAGCACTTCCTTAGGGAGGATAGAAAGGAGTGTGACAACTTGGGAATACCCAATAACCTTTTACAAGGTGTGAGGTTGCTATATAATCTTGATGACGTGAGCCCAAATACATTGGTCCCTTCAAGGACCTTAAAAATAAAATTTCTAGGATGCCACCTCCTACCGGAGACTTAAGTTCCATAGATGTCTTCCTTAATTTGGTTACGGAGGACATCATACAACTGAGAAAAACTAAGCATAGGGAACAACATAACCTTTCAAGAGGTGAAATGGATTCACTATGCAGACTTGAAAAGGATCAAACCATAACCGTAAAGCCGTCTGACAAAGGCGGCAATGTGGTTGTGATGGATACTACTACAGACTCTCTCATCTCTCGGCATCAGAGACTTGGCCCTATCTTGGATCTCCTCATAGACAGACAGGACAACAATGTCTCCCACTCACACACCACCTCCTCATCTCGCCCTTTATCTGTCGGTGTCCCCCAAGGCTCAGTTCTGGGATCCCTGGTCTTCTCCATCTACACCTTCGGCCTTGGACAGCTCAAAGAGTCTCACGGCTTTCAGTATCACCTCTATGCCGATGACAGACAGATCTACCTCTCCGAACCAGATATCATCTTCTTACTAACCAGAATCCCACAATGTCTATCCGCTATTTCATCTTTCTTCTCTCCTAGATTCCTAAAACTTAATATGGATAAAACTGAATTCCTCATCTTTCCACCATCTAGCTCAACCCGTCCACCTGACCTATCTATAAAAGTCATTGGCTGTCCACTCTCCCCAGTCCCACAAGCTCGCTGCCTCGGGGTATCCCTTGACTCTGATCTCTCCTTCAAACCTCATATCCAAGCCCTTTCCACTTCCTGTCGACTCCAATTCAAAAATACTTCCCGGATTCGCAGATTCCTCAACCATGAATCTGCAAAAACACTAGTGCACACCCTTATCATCTCTCGCCTCGACTACTACAACCTCCTGCTCTGTGGCCTTCCTTCTAACACTCTCGCACCCCTGCAATCTATCCTAAACTTTGCTGCCTGACGAATCCACCTGTCCCCCCTCTATTTTCCGGCCTCTCCTCTCGGTCAATCCCTTCAGTGGCTCCCCATTGCCCAGAGACTCCAGTTCAAAACCCTAACCATGGCATATAAATCCATCCACAACCTGCCTCCTCCATATATCTATGACTTAATCTCCCGGTACATACCTGCACGCAACCTCCGATCCTCACAAGATCTCCTGCTCTACTCACCTCTTATCTCCTCTTCCCACAATCGCATACAAGATTTCTCCCATGCATCCCTCCTACTCTGGAACTCTCTACCCAAACATATCAGACTCTTGCCTACCGTGGAAACCTTCAAAAGGAACCTGAAGACCCACCTCTTCCAATAAGCCTACAACCTGCAGTACCCATCTTTCCACCATACCGTCGTATGACCAGCTCTATCCACACCTACTATATCCTCACGCATCCCTTGTAGATTGTGAGCCCTTGCAGGCAGGATCCTCTCTCCTCCTGTACCAGTCACTGACTCGTTTTTGTTCAAATTATTGTACTTGTTGTTTGCTATACAGGGGGAGTGGCCAAAGCCAAAAACAGACGACATGAATGGTAATAATATTAAATATTAAAAACATGGTACAAAACATAGGATACACATAGGATACACTCTATAAAAACACTCTTTACAGCCATCAGAAGTGGTGGCACATGGTATTTCATTTTAATTGTGCTATATATATATATTGTAATGCAGCGACTTGCTGGCATTACGGTAATGGTCCAGGATGTGTTTTACCTGACCATGTACCTTCCCCCTCAGGTGACTGGTCACATGACTGTGACATAGCACAGGTCCTGCGCGCACAGAATGTCTGTCTGATCACATGACTGTGACATCAGCAAGGTCCTGTCAGTGTGTGTGTGTGTGTGTGTGTGTGTGAGCACGGGATGCATATATAAACCCTGGAAGGCAGCGGCTTGGTGAAGAGTCCGGAAAGGCGCAGACTGGATGTGTGTGAGTGAAACATTCCAGTAGCCTTAGACGGGATGACGGCTAGAGACTCCCACCTGGGAAAGCCTTAAAGCCACAGTGGTGGCGGATTAAATGGACTGCAGCAACTAAACCCGGCAAAGGTAATACACTTTGTTATATGGACACTTATATAGACATTGCTATAGTATTACCTTGCTGAAGGCTGTAACTTGGGCCAATTGGGCCTGTCTGCTACTTGAGAGACTCCCGGATGTTAAGTGTGTAAACATGCTGGTGATAAACTAAGAAGGACTGTGTCATATGCGGTTCATGATAGTATAATAAACTGCTGTATTGAGAAAATACCGGAAGGACATTGCACGTGTGCTTAATTGACCCGGTGCAGCGAGTATCCCCCATTATGATGACTAGTGCTGCCTTACATATGGTTCGAGAATGCGGGCAACTGCAGTCCGGTTGCTAGGGGCAACTGCAGTCCGGTTGCTTGAGGCAACTGCAGCCCGGTTGCTAGGGGCAACAGCACAGGGCGACGAGTGTGGTTGAAGCATCTTGCTGCAACTCGGCGGGGTTGCGAAGATTGTCGTCGCACTCAAATCCGGTTGTTTGCTGCAACTCGGCGGGGTTGCGAAGATTGTCGTCGCACTCAAATCCGGTTGTTTGCTGCAACTCGGCGGGATTGCGAAGATTGTCGTCGCACTCAAATCCGGTTTTGCTGCAACTCGGCGGGGTTGCGAAGATTGTCCGTGCACTCAAAACATGGTTTGCGGTGGCTCGTTAGGGCCACGAAATTTTTTCCGGGGAGAGCGGTGTGTGAATAGTGTCCTGAGGAAATGCAGGAGCAGATAAAAATGGCTGTGAAAGGAGCAGCAACTTGAGTCTGAAGCTATTGAGCGATTAGAGCGATTAAAGTGCCTGTTAAAACCGGAGCAGGTATTTGAGAAACATCTACTGGACATGAAACAGGACATGGTGCAGGAACCACAGGAGCTGTGGGCACCATATGGAATGGCGGCAGTGGACCATTCTATGAACTCTCCGGGGGCGCCAGTGTTGTCCCAGAGTGCCCGGGGAGGTGGTAAGAGCTGTTGTGAACTGAGTCCTAAGACTATTATTGATTTTTCTAGTAAAAATTCCCCTGCCGATGTGGTTGTTAAAAAGGGGGCGGAGTCTAAAAAAGGGGCGGTTGTTCAAAACAGCGTGGAGGATAGAAAATCAAAAAAAATTACAGGTGGTGGGGTTGTACCTCCTAAAAATGACAATGTGACCGTTGATAACGGGGTAGCTCCAGTAGAAGGGGGTGACGTCAAAGTGGAAGGTGACCTGTTAGTCCACAACACCATGGGGAGTGACACAGACCCCGTAGCTGACGGTGACACTACGAAAGTAGAAGGAGAGGTCAGTCAGGAGGGGCTAGACGAGGTGAGAAAGTCCCCATTGCGTAGACGGCGCAAGGGCCACAAAAAGGTTGCTCCTGTAGACTTGGCTGAAAGTGAAAATAAGGAAAATGTAGTACTATGTGCCTTTATTTCAAGGGTGGATCCTCCTTCTGAGGCAGAAGAGGAGGTGAAGTTGCCAGTAGCAACCTCCGGTACGGTACCGAGTCAGAAGGATCTGACAGCCCTGAAAGAGGAGGCGGCCAGACATGACCAAGAGCTGGAGCCTGTCAGGCAGCAGTATCAGAGTGATGTACAGCAACATGGAGAACGTGTCCTCAGACCAGCAGAACCTGGAGTCTGAAAGGCAGAAAATAAACCAGGAACTTGCAGCGTGAACTGGAGGAAAACAGCAAGGAAGTCAACAATTGGAAGGAAAAGTTCCAGAGGAATAAAGAGGAGGTTTTTCAGTTGGGACTTGACAAAGCAGAGTTTGAAGATGAGCTGTGCGAGTTGAAAGATAGGTTCTCCCTGGTACACGTAGAGCTGATACAAGTGAAGCAAAAGCTGGATGAGGGACTACACCAGAGGGATAGAGAGCTGTCTGCCTTAAAAGAGGCGCTGCAGGTTGAAGTTTCCGGACGTGGCCAAAAGAGCTGTCTGCCTTAAAAGAGGCGCTGCAGGTTGAAGTTTCCGGACGTGGCCAAAACCTAAAACGACCGCGCGAACAGTTCAACCGGGAGCTATGTGACTCCAAGAAGGAATATGGTGAAAAGCTCAATAGGGAACTGCAACAAATCAAGAGAGACTATGAGGATCTCCTCAGGGTTAAAGGAAAACTAGAGGATGATAAGGTGGATGCAGAGCACATACGCCAAGTGGTTGAGACCACTCTGCAGGACACCCGTAACGAAAATGGTGATCTCCGCAGAAAGACCTTAGGTCTGGAAGCTCAGGTGAAGGAGCTGCAGACGTTCTGTGATAATCTCCAGAGGGCAGAGACGTGCCTTAAGGAAAGGCTCAGCAAGATGGAGGCTGAGCAGAAACAGATGGAGGAGTCTATCGGAGAAGCCACAGACCAGGGCCAGGAGTTGGCCGCTGGTGATGGGAGGTATGAAGCAGATACCTCCTCGAGTGATGTGAGCTCGGATGATTCAGTGGATGTAGGAGCCGAGATCAAGGAGCTCAAGGAGTCGCTACAAACCCATTGGAAGCAAGAGGAGCTTCAGAGACGGGCCGCTGAGAGGCGATTGGCGGAGCTAGAGGAAGAAGTTTCCGGGCTCAAAAGTCGCCTGACAAAGTATCACTCAGTGAACGAGGCCTTCTTGGAGAAGGAAAAGGGCGAACACGTTGCACTCACTCCCTTATACCATGAGAAGGTGGACCTGAGGAGAGCTAAGAGAGTGTTAACCACAGATAAATATGAGATGGAAGTGGTCAAGATGAAAATTCGGGAATTTGTAGCTGTGAGTCAGCTCAGGGGAAGCATACAGGGTGAAGAAGCTGGAGGTCAGTTGTCCCTGAAACCTGAGCTGGTTGATCATCTGGAAACCACTGGTGAGACTGAAATGTCTCGGTACAAGTGCCTCGTAGATGTACCCGAGGATTTGAGGGAAGAATGCACCAGTGAGTCCGTGCATGAGGAGTTTAAGAAGGCCGTGGGAGCCTGTAAGGTGTACTTGACCTCAGAAGCTAAACAGCTGGTGGTCCTGTCCACGACCGAAGTCACAGTGAAGAGGGTGGCTATCCTAAGTGACATGCACTGGCGATGTATTTGCACAAAGCGGTTTCTACGGTTGAAGACGGAACAAGCCGTTAGACAACTGGAGTTGATGAGGAAAGCTCACAGTATGCGTGAAGAGGTCATCCGGGTGCCTCATGTTCTGGTGAGGAAGCTCGTTGGGAGAAATGGTCAAGCCATGCAGATGATGGTCAAGAAGTCTGGTGTGGTGAAAGTAAGCAGTCCACGTGATCGTCAGGACTGGATACCAGACGAAGACGGCATGGTATCATTCTCCGGTGTAGGAACAGAAGAAAGCCTGGGATATATGCGCATGCTGTTGGAGTACCGAGTGACCTACCTGCGAGAGGTAGAACAGTTGAATCTCGCTTGACTGCGAGTGGATAGACAGCATTATCTGAGTAACAGAAGATGGCAGCCGTCTAGAAATTATAAGACCAGACAGGGAAAGGGCCCCCTAAATAACAGAACAGCTATAGCTGGAGTTAGGGACCTTTCAAGATGTCCTGAGAGTAGTGGGCGTGGGTTTAGAGGTAGTGAGACCTCCAGTAACTCAGGTTTGAGCAGCCCATACAAACGACCCAATAGAGGACGGGACAGTTCGGAGTCGAACCGGACCTTAGATACCAGGGCATGTGAGTCACACCGCTGGGAGCGAGGGAGACCTGACAAGGTTATGACTGACCGCTGGGAGCGGGGGAGACCTGACAAGGTTACGACTGACCGCTGGGAGCGGGGGAGACCTGACAAGGTTACAACTGACCGCTGGGAGCGGGGGAGCTCTGACAAGGTTACGACCTGGAAAGGTGACCTGATTAAGTCAGTGACAGTGACAAATGGTAGGTCCCTAAGGAATGGGCTAATGTCGTTGACTAATGTTCCAGGGGATGAGTAGCACAATTGTAAAGTACATGGTCTCTATGTGAACTGGGGGTTATAATGTCATTGTGTATATTATATGTTCAACCCCACAAGTTTGAACAGAGCTGGGGGTTATAGTGATTGTGTATATTAAGTGTTCAACCCCACAAGTTTGAACAGAGGGGGGGATATGTAATGCAGCGACTTGCTGGCATTACGGTAATGGTCCAGGATGTGTTTTACCTGACCATGTACCTTCGCCCTCAGGTGACTGGTCACATGACTGTGACATAGCACAGGTCCTGCGCGCACAGAATGTCTGTCTGATCACATGGCTGTGACATCAGCAAGGTCCTGTGTGTGTGTGTGTGTGTGTGTTTGTGTATGTGTGTGTGTGTGTGTGTGTGTGTGTGTGTGTGTGCACGGGATGGATATATAAACCCTGCTTGATGGGAGACAGGTGTGTTCGGTGTGTTGGGCGTGAGGCCTGCTCCCCGTGTGTGTGGGACACCGTGATACCGTGAAGCCTGGCAGCCTGAAGGGTCGAGGCTGGATCTTGTGTAGATGCCAGTGGCCTTGGAACTTTGGAAGGCAGCGGCTTGGTGAAGAGTCCGGAAAGGCGCAGACTGGATGTGTGTGAGTGAAACATTCCAGTAACCTTAGACGGGACGACGGCTAGAGACCCCCACCTGGGAAAGCCTTAAAGCCACAGTGGTGGCGGATTAAATGGACTGCAGCAACTAAACCCGGCAAAGGTAATACACTTTATTATATGGACACTTATATAGACATTGCTATAGTATTACCTTGCTGAAGGCTGTAACTTGGGCCAATTGGGCCTGTCTGCTACTTGAGAGACTCCCGGATGTTAAGTGTGTAAACATGCCGGTGATAAACTAAGAAGGACTGTGTGATATGCGGTTTATGATAATATAATAAACTGCTGTATTGAGAAAATACCGGAAGGACATTGCACGTGTGCTTAATTGACCCGGTGCAGCGAGTATCCCCCATTATGACGACTAGTGCTGCCTTACAATATATATATATATATATATATATATATATATATATATATATATATATATATATATATATATGGGATTGATGCAGAAAATACTAAATCAAAGTGTGTCTCATATATAGACATCTAACATCATATATTAAATAAATTTACAACATACCTCACAGAGCGTTCTACACCTGGTCACCACACTGAGGCCGTCAGTGGCTGTAAAGAGTGTTTTTATAGAGTGTATCCTATGTTTTGTACCATGTTCTATCTAATAAAGTATATTTTTAATATTATTACTGGTGTTGAGCGAGTATGTTCTATTCCGAGTATGTTCGGGCCGAGCTCCAAGTATTTACAGCTGCTCGGTGATTTGGTTGAATCTCTCCCGTGTGCATGATTTGCAACTGTTTGACAGCTTTATTACATGTGAGGAATGTGTAAGAAATAGACATTCCTCACATGTAATAAAGCTGTCAAACAGTTGCAAATCATGCACACGGGAGCGATTCAACCATATCACCGAGCAACTGTAAATACTCGGAGCTCGGCCCGAGCATACTCGGCGAAAGGATTAGCAGAGCATACTCGCCCATCACTAATTATTACCGTTCATGTCGTCTATTTTTGGCTTAGGCCACTCCCCCTGTATATCATATGTATGACGACTGGTGTAGTATCAGTCCTCTCTTTTGAGCAGCAACACATAAACTTATAAATATAATATCATTTACCAATGTACTATATTTGGTTGCTGTGCTGTTCTTTCAGTCATATTGTTGTTGTTTGCTATGTATACCCCCTTTAAACATGTAAAGCGCCATCGAATTAACCCCATAACGCTCAATGACAGACACTGCACGGCATGAGCGGGTGTAAGTTACCGCTCCTTGCCGTGCAGTGTCCGTCATAGCTTTGAACTGGCACAGCGTGCAAAACGCTGTGCCAGGTCAGTGGCGACAGCTGTCTGTGACAGCTGAGCGGCACAAGAAGGGGTGCAGGTACCCATGCCGTCGGTCCCTGCACCCAGATCGCTGCGATCGGTCAGTCAATCTGATCACAGCATGATGGAGCAGGAGACGCTGAAATTTCAGCATCTGCTGCACTATCAGTGCCAGAGCTCAGCGCTGACAGTGGCTGAGCTGCGGCACTAAACAGCCAGGAGCGGTATCAGGGCCGCCCCTAGCTGTTAATCCCCTGAATACTGCGATCGAGCGCAATCGCAGCATTCAGGAGACAGGCTGAGGGCTGGGACATCCTTCTGCCTTCAGGCGGCGCTCCCATGACGTCATTGCGGGGGCTCGACCGTTGCCATGGTGACCAGGGGTCATCATGACGACCCCCAGGTCACCAAGCTATGGAAAGCTCCTGAGACCAATGCACAGTATAGTCTCAGGAGCATTCAATAGAGGTATAATGTATTGCAATGCTAGTTACACTAATAAATACAGATTCTTAGGTAAAAAAAATAGAAATAAACAAAAAAATACACATATTTGGTATCGCCGCGTCCGGACCGACCCAATCTATAAACGTGTCACACTAGTTAATGCTTTCAGTGAACAGCGTAAAAAAAAAAAAAAACACGAGACACTATGAGTTTTCATCATACCGCTGGAAAAAAGTGAAATAAAACGCGATCAAAAAGACGGATGTAAATAAAAATGGTATCACTGAAAACGTCATCTTGTCCCGCAAAAATCAAGCCACCATACAGCTCCATCAGCTGAAAAATTAAAAAGTTACAGAGCTGAGAATAAAGCGATGCTAAGATAATTATTTTTTCTATAAAAGTTTTAGGCTATGTGACCACGATGCAGAAATGAAGCGGAAAATTTCCGCTTCACTTCTGCATGTCCTTGCCGGGAAAAACGCGTGCGGAATTTGACACGCGTTTTTGACATGCGGAATTGCCTTGCGTTTTTTAATGCATTGAGAAGGCAATTCCGCATGCGTAAACGCACAAATAATGGACATCCTGCGGATTTTTCCGCACATCAAAAACGCTGCGGAAAATTCCGCAGCATGGGCATTGAAAGTGCAGATTGTCATTGGGGACCATGGGGGAAGGATTACCAAGCGTTTTACAAGCGTTTACGCTGCTCAAATTCCGCAGCAAAAACGCCTGAAAAACGCATCGTGGGCACGCAGCCTCTTTATGTAAAAGCACAAAAACATAAAAAAATTACATAAGTGTGATACCGCTGTAAACGCACTGACCCGAAGAATAAAGCTGCCTTATCAATTTTACCACACAAGTAACAACAACAACAAAAATCCTGAATTGTTGCTTTTTGTTCATTCTTCCTCCCAAAAATCAGAATAGAAAGCGATCAAAAAATGTAATTTGCCAGAAAATGATACCAATAAAAACGTCAACTCGTCCTGCAAAAAACAAGCTGTCACATGAATCTGTCAGTCGAAATATGGAAAAATTCTAGCTCTCTAAATATGGCGATGCAAACATTAGTTTTTGCAAAAAAAGCGTCTTTTTGTGATTGACAGCTGACAATCATAAAAACCCGATATAAATCTGGTATCTCAGTAATCGCACCGACCCGAAGAATAAAGTCGCCTAATCACTTTTATACTGCACAAGGATCAACATAAAAGATAAATAAAACCAATTCTTCACCTGCTGCAGATTTGTTTATTCTGCCTCCCAAAGATCGCAGTAAGGCTCGGTTCACATTTATCCTGTGCTCTGCGCTGAGCACTTACACTGGGGTTTCCTTGTAAATCTCTGAAATAAGTGATTCAGATGGAAACCCCAGCGGAAGATTCCCTGTAATAAGGCAGATATAGGCCACTGTGGATGCAGTCTGACCTATGATTTGGGGGTGTCCATCTTTTTAGGCGTAAATAAAAGAGCGGTCAGCCACAGTTTTGTGCACCTCTGAAAAGAAGGATAACGCTGAACAGAGGCCAGACGGAGTCCAGAGTAACTCTGCTGCCTCATTGTGAATGGATCCCTCAGGGGTTTCATCTGAATCACATCATTCGGAGATTTAGATGGAAACTCCAAAGTAAGTGCTCAGCGTAGAGAGCCGGATAAATGTTATCCAAATGTTATGTAAAATGTTCCCAATAAAAGCTTCACATAAAAGCCCCTCTCAGGTTTGTCATGTGTTAATGGAAATATAGGGGGCTTCCACATTACAGGTAGCACAAAGGCTCTGGAGAAGCTAAATGGGCTCCTCGCCCCCCAAAAGAAATTCAGCAAATTCTGTGCTCCTAAATCCAAATCCCCCCTCCCTTCTGAGCACCGCAGTGTGTCTAAACCACATTTAGTGTCCACATGTTTGGCAGGGGTATTATTTCCAAAACGAG
This sequence comes from Phyllobates terribilis, assembly GCF_046119375.1. NCBI lineage: Eukaryota > Metazoa > Chordata > Amphibia > Anura > Dendrobatidae > Phyllobates > Phyllobates terribilis. The sequence goes on along the minus strand of NW_027362769.1, from coordinate 207,203,293 downwards.
GTCACTTGAGGGGGGATTCTGCTCTTCTAGCATTTAGGGGCTCTGTATATGGAGTCCGCAAACTCTTCTAGGAAAATCTGCGCTCCAGCAGGCAAATAGCGCTCCGTCCCTCCCGAGTGTCGCGGTATTGCCAAGCATTACAATACAGACACATATGAGGTATTGCCACATTCAGCAGAAATTATGGGACAAATTTTGGTGCCATTTTTATCCATTATCCCAGTGTGAAAATGTAAAATCTTGGGCTAAAACAAAATTTTTGCGGTAAAAATGTAATTATTTTTTCCTCACTGCCCAATGCAATAAAATTCTGTGACACACCCTTGGTGTCAGTATGATCACTGCACCCCTAAATGAGTTAATTGAGAGGTGTAGTTTGTAAAATGGGGTCATTTATGGGGAAATTTGCTGTTACGGCACCTCAGTGGATCTTCTAGTGGTCATGGCACCCTCAAACCATAAAAGTAAAATCTATACTATAATATGGTGCTCTATCCTTTCTGACCTTTGCACTGTGCCTCAAAAGTAGTTGCCAATTACATGTAGGGTATTGGCGTACTCAGGAGAAATTGCACAACAAAATGAGAGGCCATTTTCTACAGTTACCCTTGTGAAAATAAAAAATTGGGGGCTAAAAAGAAATTTTTGTGATTTTTTTTGTTCACGTCTCTATGTTATAAACTTCTGTGAAGCACCTGAGGGTTCAAAGTGCTCATCACACATATAGATAAGTTCATTAAGGGGTCTATTTTCCAAAATGTGGTCACTTGTGGGGGTTTCCGCTGTTTAGGCACATCAGGAGCTCCCCAAACGCAACATGGCGTCCGCTAATTATTCCAGCAAATTTTGAATTCAAAAAGTCAAATGGCGCTCCTTCCCTTCCGAACCCTGCCGTGAGCCCAAACAGTAGTTTTCTGCCACATATAGGGTATTGGCATGCTCAGAAGAAATTGCACAACAACTTCTGGGGTCCAATCTTTCCTGTTAACCTTGTGAAAATAAAAAAATGGGGGCTAAAAGAAAATTTTTGAGATTTTTTTTTCACATCTTTATGTTATAAACTTCTGTGAAGCACCTGGGGGTTCAAAGTGCTCATCACACACCTAGATAAGTTCATTGAGGGGTCTAGTTTCCAAAATGGGGTCACTTGTGGGGGGTTTCCACTGTTTAGGCACATCAGGGGCTCTCCAAATGCAACATGGCATTCGCTGATTATTCCAGCAAATTTTGAATTCAAAAAGTCAAATGTCGCTCCTTCACTTCAAAACTCTGCCGTGTGGCCAAATAGTGGTTTTCCACCACATATTTGGTATCAGCATGCTCAAGAGAAATTGCACAATACATTTTCGGGTCCATTTTTATATGTTACCCTTGTGAAAATAAAAAAAATTTGGTCTAAATTTAATATTTTGTGAAAAAAAGTTAAATGTTATTTTTTTTCTTCTTCATTGCTTCAGATACTGTGAAGCACCTGAAGGGTTAATAAACTTCTTGAATGTGGTTTTCAGTTCCTTGAAGGGTGCAGTTTTTAGAGTGGTGTCACTTTGGGGTATTTTCTGTCATATAGACACCTCAAAGTCACTTCAAATGTGATTTGGTCCCAAAAAAAAATGTTTTTGTATATTTTGTTGGAAAAATGAGAAATTGCTGGTCAGTTTTAACCCTTATAGCTCCATAACAAAAAAAAATGTTGGTTCCAAATTTGTGCTGATGTAAAGTAGACATGTGGGAAATGTTATTTATTAACTATTTTGTGTACAATATCTCTCTGATTTCAGGGCATAACAATTCAAATTTTGAAAATTGCAAAATTTTCAACATTTTCGCCAAATTTCCATTTTTTTCACAAATAAACGCGAGAGTTATCGAAGAAATTGTAGCACTGTCATGAAGTACAATATGTCACGAAAAAACTATCTCAGAATCAGGGGGATCCGTTCAAGCTTTACAGAGTAATTACCTCATAAAGTGACAGTGGTCAGAATTGAAAAAATTGGCATAGTCATTAACCTACAAAGTGGCTCGTTCCTTAAGGGGTTAATGGTGATATAATAATAAATAATAATAATACTGAGAAATACAGATTACTGTGCCAATCACTCATAAGTGAGGGGATGGGCTACAAAAAGCTATCTAGTAACCCATTAGAGGGGTTCATGAGTGAGCTAAAAGGTCTTATTAATGAGGGCTACAGCCAGGGGGTGCTAGACAAGAGGGAGTTTTTGATACCTCAACAGCTGCATCTATAAGAGTGTTATCCCCTTTGCCCAAAGTAGATAGGTTTATAGTGGATGTCTGACTGATATTATTGTCATCCTACATACAGGTGCATCTCACAAAATTAGAATATCATCAAAAAGTTAATTTATTTCAGTTCTTCAATACAAAAAGTGAAACTCATATATTATATAGTCATTACAAACAGAGTGATCTATTTCATGTGTTTATTTCTGTTAAAGTTGATAATTATGGCTTACAGCCTGTAACATACCTCCCGGCGTCCTTGCATAGTGGTCCATCTCCCACTGTGCAAGAGCGCGCACTTGATTTCCAGTCCAGACTGCCACTCTTGCTTCTTTCCATACTGTCTGCTTTGCTCTGCTCTGGCTGCTTAGGGCGACGCCCGCTGAACTTCCTGTTTCTTGTAGCTGCTACAGACACACCCCTAATGCATCCTCAGCCTATTGCTGTCTGTCACCTGCTATTTAAACCAGCTCCTCCTTGGAATCCATGCCTGAGCATCTTGTTCTGTCAGTTGACTTCTTGTCACTGATGTGCCACGTCCTGTCTATGTTTCCTGCCTTGCGGTATCAGTTCCCGTGTCTGAACTGTGTCCTGTCTGTGCACTCTAGCCAGCTGTCTTTCTGCCTTTCCTGGAGGCTGTAATTCCAGGCCCGTGTGAACACGCTCTTAGCCTGTTCGTCCCGCCATCTGGGGGCCGCATACCCAGACTCGCTCCTGTATCTCGCTACAGTAACAGTTCCTGTCTGAACTGTCTCCTTACCTGCTTCCTGTATTTTCTCTATGTCCGTACCTTCCCTTTCTCCTGCATTGTCTGAACCAGCACTTGGCTTTACCTTGGCTCGTTCCTGTATTTGTTGCAGTAACAGTTTCTGTCTGAACTGTCTCCTAACCTGTCTCCTGTTTTTCTCTATGTCCGTACCTTCCCTTTTTCTGCAGAGTCTGAACCTGCACCTAACTCCTACTCGTTGTCGCTGTACTTCCGTTTGTGAGTTTAGAGTCCACTCGCTACTTCACTGCAAGTATCTTGTGTGTATCTGGTTCTGCCTTTCCCTTCCAGTCTGTTCCGTGTGAACAGAGCCCTGTCCCCTCTGCTCTGCCTTGCTCGCTGCTCTGGCGGTTTCTGCCCGCTCTGCCTTGTTCACCGCTCTGGCGGTTCTTGCCTGCTCTGCCCCTTTGCTCACTGCTCCGGCAGCCTCGCTCTGCTCTGACCCTTTGCTCACGGCTCCGACAGTCTCGCTCTGCTCTGACCCTTTGCTCACTGCTCCGGCAGTCTCGCTATGCTCTGACCCTTTGCTCACTGCTCCGACAGTCTTGCTCTGCTCTGACCCTTTGCTCACTGCTCCGGCAGTCTCGCTCTGCTCTGACCCTTTGCTCACTGCTCTGGCAGTCTTGCTCTGCTCTGACCCTTTGCTCACGGCTCCGACAGTCTCGCTCTGCTCTGACCCTTTGCTCACTGCTCCGGCAGTCTCGCTCTGCTCTGACCCTTTGCTCACTGCTCCGGCAGTCTCGCTCTGCTCTGACCCTTTGCTCAATGCTCCGGCAGTCTTGTCCTGCTCTGACCCTTTGCTCACTGCTTCGGCAGTCTTGTCCTGCTCTGCTCTTGCTCGCTGCTCCGGGCGGCCTCACTCTGCTGTGTTTGTCCACCGCATCTGCGCTTCTGTTCCTGAGTCCCAGTCTGTACTGGGTCCTATCCACTCAGTGCTCTAACCTGTCCTACCTGCCAGTACCTCCCTGCCTGCATACCAGTCGTGCTTGCCTGCATCCACCCGTCTGCATACCAGCCGTGTCTGCCTATACCCACTAGTCTGTGTGCCAGCCTAACCTGCCTGTTCCTGTGTTCCCCGGTGTGGGTCAACAGCCGTGTCCGGGGTCTGACCTGGAGTAGCCCCTGGTCCCTCTGCTCGGTTCCTCCTTGGTGCACTGGCGGCATATGCCGTCGTGCGACCTTGGTCGGATCGGGTGGATACTTAGTTACGCCCCTCCAGGCATTCATTCTCCGGTACGGTCCAGTGGAATCACTACATATACACGCACACGCCAGTCAGTCTGGGCGTGTGCATTACACAGCCAATGAAAACACGAAAGTCATTATCTCAGTAAATTAGAATAATTTACAAAAACATCTGTAAATACTTCCTAAGAGTTTAAAAAGGTCCCTTAGACTGTTTCAGTAGGCTCCACAATCATGGGGAAGACTGTTGACTTGACAGATGCCCAGAAGACAGTCATTGACACATTAAGTAATGCAAAGTGCATTTTGCATTTAATTTGGAAATCAAGGTCCCAGAGTCTCCAGGAAGAGTGGAGGGGCACACAATCCAAGCTGCTTGACGTCTAGTGTGAAGTGTTTTATCAAGACCAAAGTCAGTGCAGCCGTCTACCAGGAAATTTTAGAGCACTTCATGCTTCCCTCTGCCGACAAGCTTTTTGGAGATGGAAATTTCATTCTCCAGCAGGACTTGGCACCTGTCCACACTGCCAAAAGTACCAGTACCTGGTTTAAAAACAACAGTATCACTGTACTTGATTGGCCAGCAAACTCGCCTGACCTTAACCCCATAGAGAATCTATGGGGTATTGTCAAGAGGAAGATGAGAGACACCAGACCCAACAATGCAGACGAGCTGAAGGCTGCTATCAAAGCAACCTGGGCTTCCATAACACCTCAGCAGTGCCACAGGCTGATCGCCTCCATGCCACACCACATTGATGCAGTAATTGATTCCAAAGGAGCCCCGACCAAGTATTGAGTGCATTTACTGAACATACACTTCAGTAGGCCAACATTTCAGATTTTAACCCCTTTCTGACGTATGTGGTAATAGTACATCCTTGTGCCATGGGCCTATTGGGCCAGGGACGTACTATTTCTTCATACTGTTATCGCGCCCACACACAAGCGGTGCCGGGCAATTGGCACCGGGTGTCAGCTGATTGTCACAGCTGACACCCAGCGCTATGTGCAAGGAGTGGTTGTTCTGCATCGCTACCTGAACATTAACCCCCGAAATGCTGCGATCGAAGTCAATCTCAGCATTCCGGTGGCAAGGGGAGGTAAGCCAATACAGAGCCAGGTCCCGGTGGTTGTCATGGTGAATTAGATGTCGTCACCAGACAGCAAGAAGTTACTTTGATCAAAGAAACTTCTTCTTGTGCAGCGCTGACAGGCTGTATAGAACAGGGATGCTGCTGCATTCCTGCGCTATACAGGCTATCAGAATGTAAAAAGTAAAAGTCCCATAGTGGGACAATGTGTAAAAATTCCAAAAGTGTCAGAAAGTGGAAAAAAAACAACTGTAAAAATATTTAAAAAAAATGAAAGAAATAATCCAAAAAAATAAAAATATACTGCACCCATAAATAAACATTCTTATGAAAAAAATAAATAAATAAAAGTACAGATATGTGGTATCACTGCGTCCGAAACGACCTGACCTATAAAACTGTCCCGCTAGTTAACCCCTTTAGTGAACATGGTAAAAAAAAAAAAAAAACAATACAAAGCAAAAAATGTTGCTTTATCATCATACCGCCAAACAAAAAATGTAATAAAATGCGATCAAAAAGATGAAAGCAAATAAAAATATTACCGCTGAAAACATCATCTTGTCCCGCAAAAAACAAGCCGCCATACAGCTCCATCAGCCGAAAAATAATAAAGTTATAGCGATAGAATTTTTTTTTTTCTATAAAATAGTTTTTATTGTGTAAAAGCGCCAAAACATAAAAAACATATAAATGTAGTATCGCTGTAAACATACTGACCCAAAGAATAAAGCTACCTTATCAATTTTACCACACGCGGAACGGCATAAAAAAAACACAAAAAAAAACAATTCCGGAATTGTTGTTTTTTATTTATTCTGCCTTTCAAGAATCGGAATAGAAAGCGATAAGAAAAGGTCACATGCCAGAAACTGGTACCACTAAAAACGTCAACTGATCCCTCAAAAAACAAGCCATCACATGACTCTGTCGGCCAAAATATGGAAAAATTATATCTCTCAAAATATGGCGATGCAAAAACTAGTCTTTGCAAAAAAAAGCATCTTTTAGTGTGTGACATCTGTCAATAATAAAAAACTATATGAATATGGTATCGCTGTAATCGCACCAAAGAAAAAAAGTTGTCTAATCAAGTATACCGCACGAGGACCGGCGTAAAAAAAAACTCTAGGGTTAGGGTTGTGCTAGGGTTAGCGTTGTGATAGGGTTAGGGTTAGGGTTGAGCTAGAGTTAGGGTTAGGCTGGGATTAGGGTTGGGCTAGGGTTAGGGTTGGGCTAGGGTTAGGGTTGCGCTAGGGTTCGGGTTGGGCTAGGGTAAAGGTTATGGTTGGGCTATGGTTAGGGTTGGGCTAGGGTTAGGGTTGGGTTAGGGTTGGGCTAGGGTTAGGGTTAAGCTAGGGTTAGGGATGTGCTAGGGTTAGGGTTGGGCTACGGTTAGGCTAGGGTTAGGGTTGGGCTACTGATATGGTTGGGGTTTGTCTAGGGTTGTGGTTGGGGTAGGGTTAGGTTGGGTTTGTGCTAGAGTTGGAGTTGTATTAGGGTTAAAGTTAGGGTTGTGTTGGGGTTGGGATTTTTTCCAAAGTAAAAAAAAAGACGACGATATGGCGACTAGTGTTGAGTGTTAGTGCTCGCTACTTGAGTTTGTATCGGGTGCTCGCGTATATGCTGAGTATCGCGTGTGCTCGAGTCTCCGCTCCATATGTTTTGCAGCTGTTATACAGCCAAAAAAACCTCACGGGTATTGCCTGCCATGCACGACGGTGTTCGAGACTCCGCGGCTGCATGTGTCATGGCTGTTAGGCAGCTGCGACACATGCAAGGATTGCCTGTTTGTTATGCATTCCCTGCATGTGTCGCAGCTGTCTAGTGGCTGTGACACATGCAGCGGCGGCTCGAACACAGTTGTTGAGCATGCCGAAAATACTCGGGCAGCACTCGAGCGTACTCAGTGAAGGGTTAACCGAGCATGCTCACTCAATACTACTCTGCTCTCTTCCCCAGGACACACAAAATTCTCTGCCAATACCTACTGTGATTACAAGTGCCCGGAGGAGGACAAGAGTCGTAAATCATTACATACACCACTTTGCAGTATTCGCTGATGCAGAACGGTAAATGTAATGACATACTGCTATGCTCTACTCCCCTTGCACTCGTAATCACAGGTGGTGATGACTGTGAGATCCACGTGACCTGGTTAGACACATCAATTTTACCAGATCTCACAGGGAAAGCTTGGTCTAACCTTCTCTGGGACATCTTATTTTTTCCCTGTACAACGCTGCTTGCTTATCACTGGGCAACATGATACAGGGGAAAAAGAGAAACGCCCTCAGAGAAGAATCTGTGATACTGCCGTTCCTTAGTTGTAGCATTAATTAATATATAAACTTTACAAGCTAACAGCTGTGCAAAGGAGATGAGGAATAAAAAAATATGTTTTATTCCGATTTTCAGCCACTTTATCATGATATAGCCAGTTTAGCATCTAAAAAATGGTGAAACGACTTCTTTAAATCAGAACTTGGGCTTTCATTTGTTGGAAAAAAATAAAGTTACACTTGGCAACAAGATTGGTATTGTTAGCTTTCATAAATAAGTTGTAAAAATGAAATTTTTATAACAATTGTTTCACAAGTCTAATGAAAAATAACCCTTTAGTTTTTCTTGCCAAAACAGTTTTTTTTTAACTTTCTGCTTTTTATATTTTTTTGACAACAATAAAAAGAGTGCATGGAATAACATGCTTTTCAAGTGCAGTCTCAACAGTAATGCCCACAAGAAGCAAAGAAACTGGAATGCAATCATTGTGGGTCCCCAAAATGCATGTGTTGCCAGAGCATCTTGAGTGGTTCAAAGACTTTCTCCTCGAATACCACTGGCAAAACATATACCATTAGACAATTTTTAAACTGTCACTCCATGCTCGTGGTATATCTTCTTGAATATACGTGCGGCCTACAATACGTGGACCGTACGATACAGGCCATGCATGCACGGATGAATAAGCATAGGTCTAACATTCGTAGTGGTTTCCTTCTACATAGCGTTTCTAAACATTTTTCTGTGGCGCATAATAAGGATCCTACTGACTTAAGGCTTAAAATTATTGATCAGATTGCTGAAACCACGACTGACCGCTTGGGTCGTTTAATTAATCGTGAGAGTTATTGGATTTTTAGATTGGGCAATCTGTCCCCTGAGGGCCTTAATTTAACAATTGAGAATGTGATTCATTAACCCTATTTCTCTCTTGGTTCTTATTCATGCATTACTAGTTTTTATTCACTTTTTATTTTTTTTATTAATTTTATATTTTATTTATAATCACTGCTTTTAGTACATCATGACACTATTGGGTATACTGTGGCATCTTTTATCCTCTCTTTTTTAACCCTTTGATTTAATGTAGTATTTATATTCATATTTATATGATATTCATTTCTTTTGCTTTTTTTTTTTTTTTTTTTTTTACTTCCTGTTTTGTATTTCCTGTGTTGTCATAATTGTTAGTGTCCTTTGATTGGTGCACTTACCCTATATAATGGTTGCTCTTTCATTTGCTCTCTAATCTACCTGAGGAAGATAGCGTCTGCTATTGAAACGCGTGGTGGCGTTAGAGAGCGTACTAAACAATAAAAGGTTTGTGTGTTATAACCTAATCCCCTGTCTAGTTGTTCTAGCGCTTCACTAACACCGCACAATTCCTTCTTTCTTGAACTTTTAAGTTCAGGTACACTCATCTCTACTCAAGATTACGTGATTTAATTTTAGTACACAGAATCTAGAGCAATCAAATAAAACTAAAAAGGACAAGTAACGGAAGCATTCTGTCTCTCAAAAAGACTCGGGTGGGTAATCCTAGAACATCCAACAATGGTTGCCAAATGTTTTCAAATTTCTTAATTGCATTTCTCTTTCTATAGACTCCTATTTACAACCACATATTGTCCATGTTATTCCCCTATTGTTGGTGGTTGGACATCTAACCAATGTTTTTGTGCCTGATATAAAATATGTGATATACCTATAGCAATCGGAGATTCCAAGTCAACCCAATCCCTTAGAGACCCCCCGATACACAAATCCTGAGATGGGCCTAAAATTGGATTCCAAATATGCTTTTGTTTTAGGGACAGAGCATCTTTCCAAAATGGGCCTGAGTGTATTCCCAGAACATATGCATCAATTGTGCATTCTCCACTCCACACCTCTTTCTGCACTCATTCTCATTCTGCACTTGAGTGAACCCCAATTTTATGGAGGAAGCTGGGTGTTCTATAAACCCTATGAATAAAAAAGATCTGTGAAAGCCTCTGTAATTCACAAGGGGATAACCTGGGAATGAGCTCCAACAACTCCCCCTACGGTTCTTCAGAAATTGGACCAATATCTGCTTCCCACTTAGATTTAAATCGGTATTCCTATCTCCAAGATCCTATCCCAATATAAAGTAGGTATAATAATAATATTAGCAAATACCTCCAATTAGAAATGTAGTATAGTTCTTCTGATTTGCTATGTCACCTACCCCATGGCAGGGCATTGCAGCATCTTAGATATCCATGGTTATGGCTTATCATAAAGTGACAATTAGTAAGTTTTTAATTTTTGTAACCATGGTGTCACGGGTGTGTCAGAAGTGACAGACAGTCACCCTGCCGTTGGTTGCAGGAGATCTCTACGTTTGGCTTTACAGACATTTTCTTAGACGCTGTCTCTAGGACCCAGCGGCTACCTTCCTCTGGCTATTTAACACCCTGCCTGGGTGTATAAATACCTGCTATGTATTTATTACTACTTGTGAAGGCTTTAGCAAGAGCAGTACTTCATGCTCTCTGGAGCTTGAGAACGGGTGCGCATTTGTCTAGAGTTCGTATAAAGCTAAGCAATTTCTCCCTGTTTGTCTACCTCTGTTGTCTATAGTGTTTAATTGAGATCAACTAGTGCTCATTTCCTCCCTTCCCTAGCCTTAGCCATATGCCAAGGAAAGACAGGACAAGGCACATGTGCAGCGATTGGTGAAGAGCCAATAAAAGGGAAGACAGAGTGATGCCAGATCAACCTAAGAGGTCTCCACTTCCCCCCTTTCCTTAGAGTCTGGGCTTCCTTTCCCTCTTCCCTTTGTGATGCACTATGTCTTTCCCACATCTTGCGTGACACATGGATACCTAAGATGTTGCAATGATCTGTGCATGGGGTAAGCAACATAGTGAATCAGAAGAACTATACTACATTTATAATTGGAGGAATTCGCTAATATTATTATTACACCTAATACATCTTGAGGTAGGATCTTGGAGATGAGAATAAACCTTTAACTGTCAGGAGGTTCTCATCTATGCAAGGTCACAGAAGTTGTTAATATTTAGTAGAAATTAAACCATGTGTGTGGTTCACAGGTAGGATCATATCTGGGATAAAGTGATTGTGTACTAGCATCCTTGTCATAGTTGACTGGGTCCAATATGTGTGCCTAAGTTGTAGGTATTCGTAAAAGAGATGATAAAGCAAGTTAATCTCCTTCTGGAGTTTCTACACCCCATCTTCAAGCAGATAATCTATTATCTGGATTACTAAGGTTATTGTATTAATGGTTAGTGGCCACATTAGAAAAGTAAATACATGCCAACAATGATTTTGCTACTGAGAGAAAAACATTTGATTTATTGTGATTTACACTAAATTGAACGCGCTGATTCCAAACATGAACTCCGAATTTTCCTGACACATTTAGATTTTAATTTATAGATGCAAAGCCTATTCATTTATAATATTAATGCATTATATATTGGAAATATTCCAATGTACATGCCCAGACCTCTCCGAACACGCTCATACAGGTCTATCGGCTGATGTTGTTAAGGGAGGGCAATAACCTTTCACGGTTGACCAAGTGAGTGTCAAATTATTAAATTATTATGTTGATTGCAATCCACAGAAAACCAAACGGAAACAATGTTCTGTATTGGGAGGATTCAAAGAATCTCTGATCCCATTTATTTTGCTTAGTATTTTATATTGTTTTGAGTATATCAAATAGCCAATCAACTCTACAGCCATACTACAATACTATTGGCTGACTGATGTTAGTATAATTATTACGGAAAACACATATATGGTCATATTATCATTGTTAGTTTGAAGCACCATGGGAATTTTACAAGGTCAAACTTGGCCTAAACAAGAAGTTAGATAACAGAGTGTCTGACAAAATGTTCTCTTGAGAAAAGGTTAGTGTGAGATAAGTTCTATGGGAAGAGAAAGAAAGAATGTATGGTATGCAAGGAGTGATAATAACATGATTTTAAAGCGAGTAGACAAAATGGAGTTGCTCTAGCATGAGTATCAATATGTCCTTTACATTCCCCCCTAAAAATTATGTTATTATCAACAATAGAGGTGCTATCCCAGGGTCATGCTTTGAGCGTGAGGGACATTGGTCTTCACCCAATTAGTGCCCTTGTTACCAATTTGGGCTGTCGTGGCATGTCCATCCCCCCTTGTTAGTTGATATAATCATAAGCTCAGATCTGAGGTTGGTCGGGGCAAGTGGGTAAAGGTCATCATTCCCTTGTCATCCAGGTCCTCAATGCTGGTTACATCTGGGAGGTCCGTGTACAGTAGCACTGGAGGTCGGTTAACAGTGTCCTCCTTGCTCTCTGATGACTGGCAGGTTTTCCTCATGCAAAATGGGATACAATAAAAGACTAGTTTTAGTAAAACATATATTAACAAGCAATCAACAATATGCAACACTCTTTGGTCAATTTGTTATGTTTGTTATACTCTTCCCTGAGTTTCCTAATGTCTTCCATTTTAGTCTTTAACTGTATGGTAGAGTCTGGGTCAATATAGTGACAACAAGCTGGGCCTATAACCTGACACATCCCTCCTTGAGCTGCTGTCAAATAGTCCAGCACTAAAGTATGTTGATTGGCCACTATGATAAGTTGATTTTGCACTGCAACAGTAGTATTAGTTACTTCCAATACACTCCAGATATGGTCATCTAAGTAATCAGTGACCTCCACTAACTTGTCCCAGGGGGCTACAATATCCAACATTTGGATTGCCACATGTTAGATTACTAGGCTTATATTTAGAAAATTCATTACAAGGGACGTTACCAGATATTTTATAACGTGTCATTGGTGCCTTTTATAAACAGATTTGCATGTACCCATGAGTGATTATGAATGTATCTTTCCAATAATGACGGTCTGGGATGGACCGCCAGAAAGGGCATCCTAGCGGCTGAAACTGGTGAGTGAGTACATATCCAACAGTCACTGATCAGGTTGTTTTCTAATTGTCTCAATTCTTGTACCAAAATCTGATGGTGAGTAATGAACTTATTATTAAAGGGGTCAGTACTCTGTTGTAGGCTATTCCAGGTATTGACTAGTTTAACCATACATATTATCATAAAATATCTCAGCTGTTGGGATTGTCAGGAGCACTTGGTATGGTCCGTCATACAATGGTTTTAGTCCGTGTTTCCAAACATGCCTCTTCACATACACATAATCTCCAGGTCTGAGGGTATGACAACCTTCTGCATCAGCTGGATCTGGAATAGAAGATGATACTAATGCATGGGTGTTAGTTAAGGCTTTGTCAAGCTGAATCACATATTGCACAACATAATCTGTTTCTTCTGATAATTGTTGTGGGGTAAATCTAGCTATGGCTGGTTGTGACCCAAATAGTATCTCATAGGGTGACAGATTGTGTTTCCCTATGGGGGTGGTGTGTATGTGATATAGTGCAATGGGAAGGAGCTCAGGCCACTGGGCCGTAGTCTCCTGCATCATTTTGGTTCATTGCCCTTTCAGTGTGCCATTCAATCTCTCCACCTTGCCACTTGACTGTGGATGGTGAGGAGTATGTAACATCACTGTTGATCCGATCATGGTAAATATTTCTTGATATATGCATGAGGGAAAGGCTGGTCCTTGATCACTTTTGATAACTTCTGGGACTCCATACCAGTAAACAACTTCAGAGACCAGCTTCTTGGCGGTAGTCTTGGCAGTCATGTTTGGAACGGCGAATGCTTCTGGCCAACTGGAAAACATATCCACTACCACTAAGCAGTCCATGGGCCCAGGCCGCAACGGCTGGATACAGGAGTCGAGGCAAACAGTACAGTTGTTTCTTCTTCCATAGCCCATCTATCAACTTAGCACTCGCCTCCTTCCACGACTGGCGTTCTTCTTTAGAGCGTAGAGCGTGTGGAGCGACAGCAAACTGTCTTGGTAGTTGCACCGCTTCTATCAATTGTCTGACGCTTTCAGCATTTTTCACAGGGGAACCTGCAGTCAGAGCTTTGAGCTCTGCTTCCTGTGCTGACATACTGAGAGGTAAGACTGCAGCCTCTACCAATGTATCTTAATGTATCTTCAGTTGTAACAGCATATCCAGTATGAAACCTGCCAGAGGTGTCAGCATATCTGGATCCATCAGTATATAACGTAAGTTCTGGGTCATGCAAGGGTACTTCCCCCACTAGAACAAGTGGAGTTGACTCCGCAGTAATTTGTTCCAGACAATCATGCGGTGGAGCCTCTTTCCCCTCTCCTTCAGGTGCTGGTAGCAGGGTGGCTGGGTTGATGGTGGTGCACCACCGGTGTAACTTCACATTTTCTGGCAAAATCAACGAAAACTGCAGCCGCAGGTGTCTCTGTGTGAGTACTCTGGCTGCATATCCTCCTGTCTCGGAGACATACAAATGGAAAGGTTGAGCATAGTCCGGATTCCCAAGGGCAGGGCTGTCATTATCCTTGACTTTAATGCTCAAAGGCTTGTTGCAGCAGTTCTTGGTGGTCCTTGTTGTTTACATGAGCCAGAGTGTCTTCTCTTAATGCTTCATACAGGGGCTGCATCAGACGTGAGGCGCCTGGGATCCATTGTCTGCAATATGTACATAGTCCGAGGAACCGTTGCAGCTCTATGGGATCTTTTGGGAATGGTAGTGCATAGATGGCCATCTTCCTTTCTTCTGTGAGATGTCTGGCACCCTGAGTATGGCAATGGCCTGAGAAGACCACTTGACCAAGGCAAAACTGAAGCTTCGAGGGTGAGACTCGACAATTCAGTTTTGCTTGATGCTTGAGGAGGCTAACACTGGCCCTGATGGACATTCGCTCCGTGTAAATGTAATATGTAAATGCAAACAGAAACTAACAGTCTTTGTGTAGTGGAATGCTAATAAAAAAAAAAACAACAACAAAAAAAAAAAAACGTTTGCTTAATCAATTACTGTAAACCAGATAACGTGTATGTGCATCTATTAGAAGCTTAAGGATATATGACCATCTAGAAAATTAATTTACATAAACACATATAATGCTCTGTCATTCTGGGATTCTGGGTGTAGTGTGTATTGCTGCCTGTATTTCGGGTGTGCCAAGATGGCTACCACCAGAAGGAAGCATACTACAGGAAGGGTGCACCAATTTGGCCACCACCAAAGGGACATGTGGTCAGAGGCTGGAGGTGATGCAATGGGTGTAGCAACATGGCCACTACAGGAAGGGTTGGAACTTTGGGCGGACATAGGTATAACAGATGAGGATGGGGCACTAGGAGTGGCTTGGGTAGTGGCAAGGGGTGGGTGGTCTCCTGGATGGGGCACGTGACAAGCAACACAATAATCTGCTGGCCAGCCACAATTAGAACATTTCCAACAATTCATTACTCCGCCATTATCGGAGAGCAGTATCTTTGTAATACACATAACATAGCGTCTTTCCCTTATTGTCTGTATTTTCTTCCTCCATTCACCTTCTTTCCCTCTCTGCTCAGTATCAAGCCAAGGCCGTTCTGCTATGCTAGCAGCTGTAACTGGGAGCTTATCTGGCAGCGCGCATATTTCAGTTAACCAATTAAGTTCCTCTACATATCTACATACTTTTTCCTTCGGTCAACAAACTTAGCGCAACCTTCAGCGCAACTTTTCCCTCACATGTATTCACCTTTCAACATTTTAACATTCCATTAGTATCTGATATGTTAATCATAACCGTGGGTAGTGCCCGTAAGATGCAGACCTCCTCTATGTGTGCATCAG
Source organism: Phyllobates terribilis (assembly GCF_046119375.1). Lineage (NCBI taxonomy): Eukaryota > Metazoa > Chordata > Amphibia > Anura > Dendrobatidae > Phyllobates > Phyllobates terribilis. The sequence continues at coordinate 207,187,968 of NW_027362769.1, read as the reverse complement.
AGTTTGGATCCTTTAAAGTAAGGATCATCTGACCATTGTCTTGGAATTGAATTCTGGATTGGAATTTAGACAAGAGGTCCGCTCCTAAAAGATTTACCTGGCAGGTCGGGGATATGACAAATTGTGCCATCAATACTTCTGGAAATGGGCCAATTGGAATAGGTTTGGTGAAAGTGTGTTTGTTAGGTCTGCCATCTACACCGATCAATATTAGATTGTCGTTAGAAAATTGGACTCGGTCAGTTCAGTGGATTGATTTTAAAATGGAGTTGGCCGCCCCAGTGTCTACCATGAACTTTACCGGATGGATTCCCTCATTCCCTCCCACTGGGAGAACTACAGATGAACAGAGCCTGGGGGTGATTATGGGCATCACAATGGCAGACTCTGGTTGGCCTTCCTTTCAGAACGGGCGGTCCTGGGGAACATTTTCTCGTGACAAGTCCCGTGGGCCGGGTGTCCTATTTCTGAATACGGGGACTTGTGTGGTGCACTGACCAGCAGGGGTGTGACAGTCCCTTTAGAAGTGTCCTGCTCGGCCACACCTCCAACACTGAAGACGGGAATTCACTACTGGTCTTCTCTCGGGATACATTACTTGCTGATCAGGTACCACCATGGGGTAATAGTGGGGCTGTAAGGGAGGAGGAGGATACCGGGGGAGCAAGGGGGGATACTGTGCTATGGGTACTGCGGGTGCAGCAACTACCATTGTACTGATTGTGGGGAGATCTTGAAGGTAGGGGAATACTGGAGGAGACCAGATATCGGGTTCGATTGTGGGTTTGATTAATTGAGCAGCATAATCAACAAGATCCCTGTCAATGGCCAAGAGTCTTATCTCTCTCAATTTAGTTGGATGCATGGCAATACACTGCTTTTTGGCCCCGACTATTATTTTGGCCGCAACCTCTTTTGGGTATCCAAAGATACCAGTGGAAATGAATGGCAGGGCTAGGGTTGGGGCCGCATGAAGCTGTGATGCGTATGCAAGGGTGTTTTGGATTGTATCTTTAAGCAGATGTTGTGACCTGGGTAAATCCAGGGGATCATATTTTGGTCCAACCGCATGTATAACAAACTGACATGATAGCTGTCCGGCTCTTGTAGCCATCACCTCTCCTTCTCTTAATGGACCATGGTCACGGATGTAATCATTAGATGCAGCTTGTATTGTAGGTCCCCCAATACGACATATCTCTGCAGCTAGCCCCCACCCATGCTGCAGTTTCGCATTGGCTGCGTTTACAATGATCCCAACCTGCTGTTGCGGTATACTCCCCATGCCTATTCTCAGTAAACTGGAGAAATTTGAAGGACTATTCAGTAAAACAGACGCCACCTCCTGATACTCGAGTCCATGTTCTATTTCCCCAGTTTGGGAGAGGGTGAATAGGGAAGAGTTCAGAGGACCCTGGGTCTCTCTGAATGGAGTATGGACCATGTCAGGGGCAGGTGGGGGTAGTGGTTTATAATATCCCCCCGTCTACGTTAAGTAATGGGCAGGTTGGCGCTTTAACACCGGGTTTACGTGCTCCACAATTATAGCACGTCTTGCACCATCCTGAATTAGTGACCCAACACACATTACAGAGCCAACCGTATGGGTTATATGATGGTGGCTGACTCTCAGTGGGAAGTGCAGGGTATTTAATCTCATAAGGTATAAATTGCTCAGTTTCCGGATTCAGGGGCTGGGGTACTGCTACATTTGTGGGGGATGCTTCTTTAGCGGCTCTAGATTGGATTGTGGACACAAAATTTGGGAAGGGGGGGGACCTACTTCCTCCTGTACTTTTTCAACATATCCTTCATCACAAATCTCATGTGCCACTTTCCTAAAGTTTTCAGCATCTTCCAACAATCCACAATCAACTAATTTTCCTCTATTGTGGCGAATTCCTTCGTCCCACAACACAGGCTGCACAACCTCCCCTCCAGAGGAAAATTTAACACCTTAAACACTTTTTACACTTTTGGCGCGTGCTTAAATGATCTTTTCCCTTCTCGACTGATCATGATATTCTTCACATTCTCCCTCTCCTGCGGGGGAGACAAATTCTTTCTGCTCCACGGAAACATTGATTATTCACTACAACTGACAAAAAGATCCTTAATTTGTGCACAGCGAAGTCTGGCCAGAGCTCCCAGCTGTTCCACTATTAACAACTCACCCCTCCCATCGGGGGAATTAATTCTTTCACAGCACAATGAAAGGAGGAGCGCCTTTTGCATCAGCTTTGCAGCTATGCAACTTAGCAGCGCTCCGGACACTCGATATACGTATATCTACTTGCGTGTCCTACCCAATCTTCGATCACCTGCCGCAACTGAAACTAACAATGTTCAGTCTTCTAAGGATTTTTGTCAGAAGCTGAGAAAGATTCACACAATATTCACTTGTCAATCTGAGGTGATACTGCTTTGAAGTTAAATAATATCAGACCCCTAATGGGACTACACCCCTTATAGTCTCACCTTTGACTATATCCAACCAGGATGTCCGGAGATACTGCAAACAGCCACATACCACGTGGAAACCACGCCAAACGGTTAGTGTCACTAGTAAAGAACTTGTGCACTTACCGTGGCTTTTTGTGGGGGATGATCAGTCCCAATTCCAGAGGGGGAGGCTGAAGGCAGGTCTCTCTTTGTGGATGTCCAGAGGTGGAGGGGCGTCCCTGGTTAGGGATCCGAGTCACGGCACCAACTGTTAAGGGAGGGCAATAACCCTTCATGGTTGACCAAGTGAGTGTCAAATTATTAAATTATTATGTTGATTGCAATCCACAGAAAACCAAACGGAAACAATGTTCTGTATTGGGAGGATTCCAAGAATCTCTGATCCCGTTTATTTTGCTTAGCATTTTATATTGTTTTGAGTATATCAAATTGTTATGATCTGCTACAAGCACTAAGGAAAGACAGGAGATCTGTCCCTACAATAGAACTAAACTGGATCCCTACGATGTAACGGGGAACCTGATCCTGCAATATAACCCGCTAAAGTCCTCAGCTAGTCTGTACGAAGACCTATAGATGCAAGGGAGGGTTCCCTACAAGAACTAGGGACTGGGATAAAGTTGGACACCTCCTAGCAGAAATTGTAGCAGTAAAAGACAAACACACAACATAGAACATAGAGGTCAGAAGACCTAGCAAAACTAACAGAGAAAGGTAACAGAGTACCAAGCTAGCTCAAGAGTAGTAATTACAATGAAGTCCAGAAAGGCCAGGAGGGCGGAGCCGGATTAAATAGGCAAAAAACGTCATGTGACCAGCAAACAAGAAAAAAACCGACAGGAGAGTTCTAACAGTACCCCCACTTCTAAGAGGATCCTCCGGATCCCCTAGGCCTGGGCTTATCAGGAAACCTCCTGTGAAACGCTCTGACAAGTCTGGAAGCAGAAACATCATCCGACCTCACCTATGAGTTATCCTCGGGTCCGAAACCCTTCCAAGCGACGAGATACTGCAAACTCCCTCCATACCGTCTAGAATTTAGGATGCGGGAAATTTCATATTTCCCGTCCTCCGCCACCGGAGGAACAGTGGCAGAGGTGTCACCAACCGACACATCAGCTCTTTTCAACAGAGAAACATGAAACACTCGATTAATCTTCCAGGAGGTAGGGACCTCCAACCTAACAGCAGATTGGTTAACTATCTGAAGCACCTTAAAGGGCCCTACAAACTTGGGACCCAATTTTTTAGAAGGAATCCTCAATCGCAGATTCTTAGAGGACAACCAAACCATGTCACCAATAGCAAACGAAACCTCTTGATTGTCTGCCACAAAGCAACGCAAGAACTGCTCAATATCCTGGTTCTTTCTTTCTGCCTGACCATTAGACTCAGGATGATATCTGGATGAAAACGACAAATGAACTCCTAACCTGTCACAAAAGGCACGCCAAAAACGAGCCACGAACTGAGGTCCCCTATCAGAAACAATGTCAGTAGGAACGCCATGTAGTCTGACAATTTCCTTGACAAAGGCCTTAGCGAGTGTCTTAGCGCAAGGCAGTTTGATGAAGGGAACCAAGTGACACATCTTGCTAAAACGGTCCACGACCACCCAGATGACCGTGAAACCTTCAGAGGGGGGAAGGTCAGTAATAAAGTCCATAGCCAGATGTGTCCAAGGTGCACTAGGAACCTCCAGAGGGCAAAGCAACCCCGCAGAAGGAGCATGCGAAGACTTAGATCTAGCACACACAGTACATTGACGCACCGACTTAATGACTTCCTTCGGCCATCCAGGCCACCTAAAACTGCGACCCACAAGTCTCTTGGTCTCAGAAATTCCTGGATGACCTGCCAACCGATACTCATGACACTCAACAAACAAATCTCTCCTAAAGGTACTAGGCACAAACAACCTCCCATGGGGAGTGTTAGATGGGGCATTCTCCTGAGCTTTAAGAATCTCATCCTCCAAAACGGAGTCCAAAGCAGCAATCACAACACCTTCTTGTAAAATGCTCTCCTCCTCCTCCTCAGCACTGACCATGGGAGAAAAGCTGCGAGACAAAGCATCTGCTTTAACATTCTTGGTACCCGGGATGTAAGTAACGGAAAAATTAAACCGCGAGAAAAAAAGTGCCCACCTAGCCTGAAGGGCATTCAAGCGCTTGGCAGCATCAAGATAGATCAGATTTTTATGATCAGTGAAAACCTGAATGGGAATTTCAGCACCTTCCAAGAGATGACGCCAGTGTTCAAATGCGAGTTTAGTAGCCAGCAATTCCCGATTACCAATATCGTAATTAAGTTCAGTCTCAGAAAATTTTTTTGAAAAAAAGGCACAGGGATGTACTCCATCCTTGCTTTCCTGAGACAACACCGCACCAACCCCCACAGAAGAAGCATCAACCTCAACCAAAAACGGCTTAGTCACATCAGGCTGCATAAGGATGGGAGCAGAGGTGAACCTCTCCTTTAGAAACACAAAAGCTTCAATGGCCTCAGAAGTCCACTGAACTGCATTAGCACTTTTCCTGGTGAGATCGGTCAGCGGTTTGACAATAATAGAAAATTTTTTATGAATTTTCTGTAATAATTGGCGAAACCCAAAAACCTCTGTATCGATTTCAAACCAATAGGCCTAGGCCATTCCTGCACAGCTTGAACTTTAACCGGGTCCATCTCAAAACCTTCACTGGAGATAATGTAACCCAAAAAACTAATTCTCTGTACAGCGAACTCACATTTCTCTAGCTTAGCAAAAAGCGAATTGTCCATTAATAACTGTAAAACCTCACGTACGCTCCGCCAATGAGACTCCAGATCAGGCAAATAAATCAGAATGTCATCCAAATACACAACCACATTTTTGCCGATCAAAGGTCTAAGGATGTCATTAATAGTGTTGAGCCACCCCCGTAGTGTTCGAGTTCGGTTCGGTTCGTCGAACACCCGTGTGTTCGCCGAACTGTTCGTCGAACTGTTCGTCGAACACCTTCGAACACCGTTAAAACCAATGGCAGGCAAACAAAAACACATAGAAACACATAGAAAACACCTTCAAAGGTGTCCAAAAGCTGACAAACTGCTCAGAAGACACAACTAACACATGGAAAAGTGACAAGTACATATAGTCATGAGAAAAGAAAAGAGGTGGAGGAGTAAAAGGAGGGGGAGACACAGATATAGGCATGTCATGCCCTTCTAAAATCCAAAAAGTGAGAAGCCGACACGTTCAGTCCGCTCCTGCCCGTGCCACCTCCGTGTCGCCGGGTTTGTGCCAGAGCCGCGGTGAACCCTGACGGCCAGCCCCCCTCTCCCAATACTGGTGCCTGTCCGCTGGTGGGTCGAGCGAGCCCCCCTGTGGTGGAGGCAGCTCTAAGCTTTTTAATTTAAATTGTCTCTCTAATTTGAATGAATACACTTTAAATCCATTTACAAGGATCTATTGGAGGGCAAGTCTCATGCCAGCAGCCGCGTAATTCCAGCTCCAGTAGCGTCCACTAAAGCTGCTGCAGTTAAAAAGCTTTTATAAGGATCGAGCTCAGCTGTCCACCGCAAGGCATCCTACTGCCAGTCCCAGCCCCTATGCCTTGGGGTGCCTCCTGATGCTCTTCACTGAGTATCCCGTGGTCCCGAAGCATTTACTTTGAAAAAATTAAGTGTCCAAACTACAGGTGGTGTAGCTTGCTTAACAGCCGGGATAATCCGCTGACTAGCAGACACTGCTACTAGGCACAAAGTATTTCCTGGGCTAGATGCAGTTAAAAATTTGTAATTAGATACTCTCGTTGGATGCTGAGAAAGCATTCCATAGAGTCTCCTGGCACGCCATATATGATTCTCTTAAAAAGCTTGGGGTAGGGGTCTAGGGGACCCTTTTATAGCCAAAATCACGGCCCTGTATCGCAATACGTCACCTAGGCTGAAGATAAATGGAACTGTAGCACCCTGAGGGCTCGGTTGCTACAGAGGTATTGCACCTCACCCAGAGGTGTGATATCTCACTCTCAGGTAAGGATGGAGTGTGGATCAGGACCCGACACCTGCATGCATTACACCACATTGCCGTGGGGCAGGGCGACCAATATGCCCCTGAGATGGGCACGACAGTCCCTGTCCCTGGCTGGAGTGGGGGGAGGGAACACTGAGGAAGGGGAACCCTGTAGTGCAGGAGCAGGGAGGAAGCAGTTCCTAGGTGCATTGAGAAGGGAGTATAAAAGGTGGGCACCATCTTAGTTCAGTGCAGAGAAGTCTGAGCAGAAGTGGCAGGGAGCAGGGGCTCTGCATGAGCTCTGCTCCGGAGGCGGGCCTAGTAACAGAGGCCCAGGCCTGGAAGAGGGAGAAGGAAGGAAGAGGAGCGGAGAAGGCTCCAGGAACGAGGAACGAAGGGATCCCAGGGGTGCGGACGGGCGAGTCGCCACCGCACGCCCGAATCCACCTGCATGGAGGGGTCACGCCAAAGGGGGAGACCGGTCCCCGAAACTAGTGGAGGCAGGAAACGACCCTCAGCTAGAAACCGGAGGCTGTGACATTTTATGTGGCGCAGCCCCTCGCTACACCCGCTAGGAGGGCAGCACATAGGGTCAGGGAAACTGGCGCCAAGTTTACCAAGAGGAGGCCCGAGGCAGCCGGACAGAAGGGTTGGTAAGAAAGGCCAGACAAAGGACACACAAAGGGGGTCCTGTGAAGCGCTCCAAAGTTATCTGGGAGTTGTCTGAGCCCCTCACCTGGTGAGCACAGTACGACGTGGGCAGCCGTTACCTGCAGACGTGGTCTGGATAATAAGAACTGTGAGTAAAGGCCCTGGACTGCATCACTGACTCCGTGTCGTTACTGCTGCTGCCCTGCACCATCACCCCCATCCTCCGCATACACTGCCCTGAGGCTATACTCCTCCCGTGGGGAGTTATACTACGCTCTGCTGCACCCACAACACCAGCCTCAGCAGTCTGCCCTGCAGCGGCGGTTCACTCTGACCGCAATCCACGGGTGGCGTAGTCGGACATTTAAACATCAAAACCACATAAATAGTTCCGCCACTGGTTTGACCGCCCTGAGCCACGGAACCGGGTCGCCGCCACGAAGACTACAACCACCAGCATCCACCAAAAAGGGTCCGGCTCCGGGTGTCCCAAGGCCCAGGGGGTGCATCAGAACATTTTCATCACCTTTCACAATCACCAATGGGACAAGGCAGGGATGTCCTATGTCCCCTCTCTTATACATCCTAGTGACGGAGCACCTGCTCTCATCAATTCGCCATAACCCCAATATTAGGTGGATTGAGGTGGGAGGCACCGAGTACAAGTGCTCTCTATTTGCTGATGATGTACTAGTATATATCACTCAATCACATATATCCATCCATGCTGTTATGGCTGAAATAGATGACTTTGTTACATGGTCAAATTTTAAAATCAATGCAGCGAAGTCTGAGGCCCTCGATGTCTCCCTCCCCAAATCCATATAGGATTCCATCCAGTCCAACTTTCCCTTTGCCTGGCCCTCACAGGGTATCAAATACTTAGGAATTCCTATTCATAGAGACCTCTCCCATCTATGTTATCTTAATTTTGGGCCCTTTATTGAACAACTCCATACAGACCACGGTTGTCAAGTTAGAACTGTAAGATTCACTACGTGAACCACTGGTGTTTTGTGGAAAAGCACATGTACACTGTGTTCCAAATTATTATGCAAAAAGTGTTTAGGAGTGATAAGGGAAGAATTTGTTTGTTTGTCAGTTAAACTCATTGACGGTGATGTGTGTCATGGCTGTTTATATCACTGTAAGCAATTGCAGACACCTGTGCTAATTAGTTTGGCAGGTGTGTCCAATGAAAGGCAAGACTACTTAAGAAGGCTGTCTCACATTATTAAGCAGCCTACATTTTCTGCCAAAATGGGAAAGAAAAAGGATGTGTCGGCTGCTGAGAAGCAACAAATTGTGGAGTGTTTAGGTCAAGGCATGACTACAATCAACATTGTGCGATGATCAGGATGAAGTGTCTTGGCAATCAAGAAGTATGTAGCTGATTCACAGTACACACGTGTGCGTGCTGATAAGGGCAAATTGAGGACTCTTTCCTACAGGCAATTACGTCAGGTTAAAAGAGCAGCGGCAAAAATGTCTTGTCATAGCAGCAGACAAGTATTGAAGCTGCTAGTGCCTCCAACGTCCCCCGAACAACAAGATGCAGGGTCCTTCAGAGGTTTGCAGCTGTGCATATGCCATCCTGTCGACCTCCTCTATCCACTTCACACAAGCAGAAACGGCTCCAGTGGGCCAAACATTACATGAAGACTGATTTCAAAACTGTTTTGTTCACGGATGAGTGCCGTGCAGCGCTCGATGGTCCAGATGGATGGAGTGGAGGATGGCTGGTTGATGGACACCCCATGCAAACACGGCTACAGCGCCAACAAGGAGGAGGTGGAGTAATGTTTTGGGCTGGAATCATGGGGAGAGAGATTGTCGGCCCCTTTAGGATCCCTGAAGGCGCTAAAGATGAACTCCATAATGTATGTGGATTTTCTCAAACAGCACTTCCTGCCATGGTTCAAGAAGAAGAACCATGTATTTCACAGCAAGATCATTTTTTTGCATGATAATGCACCATCTCATGCTGCACATAAAACATCTGCATCTCTGGCTGATATGGGCATAAAAGGGGACAAACTTATGGTGTGACCCCCATGCTCCCCTGACCTCTACCCCATTCAGAACCTCTGGAGCATCATCAAAAGGAGTGTCTATGATGGCGGGAGGCAGTTCACATCTAAGCAACAGCTCTGGGAGGGTATTCTGTCCTCATGCAAAACAATTGAAGCAGAAACCATCCAAAACCTGACAAATTCAATGGACGAGAGAGTTCAGAAGCTCCTTTCGAACAAGGGGTCCTATGTGAAAATGTAACATCACCTAGAATAAAGTTTTGAGTTGAAAACTGTTTGATTTCAGTTTCTAATAACCTGCTAATGCTTATAATTTCAAAAATGACCATTTTTTTGGTCTTTATTAAAATGAAAAGGTTGATCGAAAAGTTTGGGGGATCTAAGAGTGTGGCAACCCAGTAGTCATGATTACTTCGAATTCTGACAATATGAGGGTCATGTTGCAGGTAGTGCAGCAAGAAGGCACTTATGTGTCTTGCGCATCTCGGAGCCCCAAAATTATTTTCCGGGCTAGATGCAGCTAAAAATTATTATTAATTTTAAATCTGGTGGAGCTTAGTATAGATGGCCTAATAGGATCAGTGCTGCACACTGCTACAAATCCCAAATTATTTTCCAGTCAAGATACAGATAAACATGATTAGTAATTTGAAAGCTTAAAACAGTTGGTAGGGTGATTTTAACCAATCATCAAGCTTTTACTCTCCCCAGGATGACACAGGGGTAGAAAAGTCATTTCTGATCCATGATTTGTTCATCTTTATGAACGTGAGTCTGTCTACATTATCAGTGGAGAGCCGCGTGCGCTTATCTGTCAGCACACCACCAGCAGCGCTGAACACACGTTCAGACAGAACGCTGGCTGCGGGGCATGACAAGATCTCCAAGGCGTAAGTGGCTAGCTCCGGCCATTTATCCAGATTGGAAGCCCAAAAAGAGCAAGGGTCCAGTGACACAGTCATGGCTTCAATGTTTACTTGGAGATACTCCTGTACCATCGTCTCTAGGCGTTGACTATGTGTCAGACTTCTTGTCTCCTGTGGCCTTGCAAAGGATGGGCTAAAAAAGTGGTGAAATGATTGCGCAAAATTAATGTTACCAGCAGATACTGTGGTTCTTTTACGGTTTGAGTGCTGAACACTTGACGGTCCCACGGTTGCAAGTTGGAACTGTGAGATTCACTACGTGCACCACTGGTGTTTTGTGGAAAAGCACATGTAAGATTCTGCAACAGTCTCTGCTGATACTCCTGCATGCATGCATCCCTTTCTATGGCAGGAATAATTTCTGCAAATTTACTTTTGTACCGGGGATCTAACAGTGTGGCAACCCAGTAGTCAGGATTATTTCTAATTCTCACAATTCGAGGGTCATGTTGCAGGTAGTGCAGCAAGAAGGCACTCTTGTGTGTTGCGCTTCCAGGAGCACCAAGTCCCTGTTGTGTTGGTGGCAAGGTAACAATCATGCTTCCTTCCTCTGTCCTCTCCCCCCAACCTCGCACAACAGAAATGTGATCAAGGTCTCCCTCATCTGATGAGTCTTCCATCAGTTCGTCCTCCACTTCTTCCTGGTCTCCTGCACCTTCCTCACTAGTTTGGCTGCTACCATGTGCCCTGGTAAAACCATCTCCCCCACCCTCATATGCCTGCCGCCTTGGTGCTGCCGACCGTCTGGACCTTGCAGATGTTAGTCCTTCCGCATACAACTCCTCCTCCTCTACTTCCTCCACCTCCTCTTGTGCCACCACCTGACTCCGAATTCTGTTTAACATGTGCTCCAGCATGTAAATCACCGGAATAGTCATGCTGATAATGGCATCGTCACCACTAAACATCTTCGTCGCCATTTCAAAACTGTGCAGAAGGGTGCATAGGTCCCTGATCTGAGACCACTCCTCCAGCGTGATTTGCCCCACCTCCGGATCTCGTTGGCCCAGGCTATACATCAGAACGTATTGCACCAGGGCTTGTCGGTGCTGCCACAGTTGCTGCAACATGTGCAGAGTTGAATTCCACCGGGTAGGCACATCGCATTTTAGCCGGTGAAGTGGCAGGCCCAACGACTTCTGTAGAGATGTAAGTCGCTGAGCTGCGGGATGCGAACGGCGGAAGTGAGCACACAGCGACCGTGCCCTCTGCAGAAGGCCATCTAGTCTGGGATAGTGGGCTAAAAATTGCTGGACAACCAGGTTCAACACGTGAGCCATACAAGGCATGTGTGTGACATTGCCCCGGCGAAGGGCCGCACCCAGGTTTGCAGCATTGTCGCACACGGCCTTCCCTGGTTTCAGGTCCAGTGGAGACAACCATTCATGAAATTGGTTCTCCAGAGCTGACCACAACTCCTCAGCTGTGTGACTCACATTTCCCAGACATTTCAAAGTAAAAACCGCCTGATGACGTTGAGCCCTACTGCCAGCATAGTAAGGAGGTGTGCAGGATCCCTTCTGCGCAGTTAGAAAGCTTGTGGAATGACCAGACAGGCTTTGGGTGCAGGTGGAAGACCGAGAGGAGGTTGAGGAGGCAGAAGCAGTGGAGGAACTTTGACATAAAGAAGATTGACGCACAACTCGTGGGGACGGCAAGACTTGGACAGCAGCCCCTTGTCCTGCTGTCACCATAGTTACCCAGTGCCCAGTCAGCGACATGTAACGCCCCTGTCCATGCCTACTCGTCCAAGTGTCTGTGGTGAAATGCACCCTGTCACACACAGATTTTCTCAACGAAGCGGTGATGTTGTGTGCGACATGCTGGTGGAGCGCAGGCACACCTTTCTTTGAGAAGTAGTGCCAACTGGGCATCTGGTACTGGGGCACTGCGACGGACATAAGGTCTCGAAAATCCTCTGTGTCCACCAGGCGGAAAGGCAGCATTTCTGTAGCCAAGAGCTTGCAGATGGTGAAATTCAACCTCTTAGCTTTCTCATGGCTAGGAGGAAATGGTCTTTTACTTGTCCACATCTGAGGGACCGAGGGCTGGCTATTGTGCTTAGACGGGGTTGATAAGGGTGTCCCCGGCAAACTGGCGGTCTGTGAGGAAGATGCAGGCGGACATGTTAGGTTGCCTTGATCCAAAGGTGGTTCTATCGATGTCGGACAGCGCTCAACACCAGCTGGTGTTACCACCTCCAAAGAAAATGATGACCTGCCAATCACGCTGGCTGTTGCGGGTAAAGAGGTGGCAGGTCTGCGCCCCAAAACAGGTGTGACTGCTGTCCCCCCAGTCACAGAGGATGAAGAGGCCGCGGATGCACAAGATATGGCAGACGGTGGTTGGCCCGGCCGGCTAGGCCGCATTGTAGCACACTGAGCTTCCCACTGCAACTTATGCTTCATGTCCATGTGCCGGTTCATGCATGAAGTACTCAAACTATGTATTTTTTGGCCTCTACTTAGCTTTTGCTGACAAATGTTACAGATAACACGAGTTGGGTCATCTTTAGCGATCTGAAAAAATGCCCAGGCTATGCAAGGCTTAGCACCCATGCGACCTGAAGAGCCACCACGACTTGTGGTGAGAGGCAGAGTTGTGTTTGAGGATGCAGTTGTTGACGTGCTTCCAGTACTACGTCTCTGTCCAGGAAGGCGCAACCTGACCTCGTCGTCACTAGCATCTTCCTCCACCTCCTCTGCTGACCTCATCTCTTGGCTGACTGTGTGTTGACAGTAAGTGGGATCTCCAACCTCATCATCATCACCCTGTGCGTTATCACACCCGTCGTCCTCAGAGCCAACCTGTTCCTGCCCTGACAAAAAACTAAAGTTGTCACTCCAATCAGGTATTTGAGTCTCATCATCGTCTTCCTCATTGTCTCCACCAACAGTTTGGGAATGAGGGTCTACATTATGGTCAGAACCTTCTGCGTCTGGTCCTGGATCCGATTCATAAAGATTCTGGGCATCAGTGCAGATCATTTCCTCGTCTGGATTCACAGAAGCGCTGGAGTCGACCTCTGATTCCCAGGCTATAGTATGAGTAAACAGCTCTGCAGACTCAACCATCTGTTCTACCTCATACTCAGACGGGCAGCTGGAGATTTGGGAGCTGTGAGGAAGCAAGTGCGATTGGGGTGACACCTTTGAGGACTGGAGTATTTGTGATGTTGAAGTTGATGTGGAGGAGAGCCCACTTAAAGGAGCACTTGATATCCATTGAAGCACCTGCTGTTTTTGTGCCTCATCTGGAATTTGTAGCGATTGGCGTGGCCGTAAGAAAGGGATCTTATCACATTGTCCGCTAAAAGAAGTAGACATTTTAGTTTGGCTGGAAGATGGTCTTTCTTCTGCAGATGTTACTGTTGCTTTAACACCTACCCCATGGACACAACCTTTTTTCCCCTTCCCAACACGCCTATTCCCCTTTCCACCAGCAGCAGGCCATTTTCCACTCATTTTGGTGGTTAACTAATTCACAACTCTGGAGTTCTTTGCACAAAAAAACAATGGATGGGAACCGAGCAGAGCTGAGTGGCCAAACTGTGGTATTAGGCCAAAACTATTTGCTGGGTTAGATGCAGAAAAAAATTATATTCAATTTGCAACCTGATGGAGGTCAGTATAGATGGACTAATAGAGAAAGTCCCACACACTGCTAGAAGCCCAAATATTTTTTCAGAGGTAGATGCAGATAAAAATTATTTTTAATTTGCAACCTGATGGAGGTCAGTATAGATGGACTAATAGAACAAGTCCCACACACTGCTAGAAGGCCAAATATTTTTTCAGAGCTAGATGCAGACAAAAAATTATTTTCAGTTTGCAACCTGATGGAGGTCAGTATAGATGGACTAATAGAACAAGTCCCACACACAGCTAGAAGCCCAAATATTTTTTCAGAGGTATATGCAGAAAAAAATTATATTCAGTTTGCAACCTGATGGAGGTCTGTATAGATGGATTAATAGAACAAGTCCCACACACAGCTAGAAGCCCAATATTTTTTCAGAGGTAGATGCAGAAAAAAAATATATTCAGTTTGCAACCTGATGGAGGTCAGTATAGATGGAATAATAGAGAAAGTCCCACACACTGCTAGAAGGCCAAATATTTTTTCAGAGCTGGATGCTGATAAAAATTATTTTTAATTTGCAACCTGATGGAGGTCAGTATAGATGGACTAATAGAGAAAGTCCCACACACTTCTAGAAGGCCAAATATTTTTTCAGAGCTGGATGCAGATAAAAATTATTTTTAATTTGCAACCTGATGGAGGTCAGTTTAGATGGACTAATAGAGAAAGTCCCACACACTGCTAGAAGGCCAAATATTTTTTCAGAGCTAGATGCAGACAAAAAAATATTTTCAGTTTGCAACCTGATGGAGGTCAGTATAGATGGACTAATAGAACAAGTCCCACACACAGCTAGAAGCCCAAATATTTTTTCAGAGGTAGATGCAGAAAAAAATTATATTCAGTTTGCAACCTGATGGAGGTCTGTATAGATGGATTAATAGAACAAGTCCCACACACAGCTAGAAGCCCAATATTTTTTCAGAGGTAGATGCAGATAAAAATTATTTTTAATTTGCAACCTGATGGAGGTCAGTATAGATGGACTAATAGAACAAGTCCCACACACTGCTAGAAGGCCAAATATTTTTTCAGAGCTAGATGCAGACAAAAAATTATTTTCAGTTTGCAACCTGATGGAGGTCAGTATAGAGGGACTAATAGAACAAGTCCCACACACAGCTAGAAGCCCAAATATTTTTTCAGAGGTATATGCAGAAAAAAATTATATTCAGTTTGCAACCTGATGGAGGTCTGTATAGATGGATTAATAGAACAAGTCCCACACACAGCTAGAAGCCCAATATTTTTTCAGAGGTAGATGCAGAAAAAAAATATATTCAGTTTGCAACCTGATGGAGGTCAGTATAGATGGAATAATAGAGAAAGTCGCACACACTGCTAGAAGGCCAAATATTTTTTCAGAGCTGGATGCTGATAAAAATTATTTTTAATTTGCAACCTGATGGAGGTCAGTATAGATGGACTAATAGAGAAAGTCCCACACACTTCTAGAAGGCCAAATATTTTTTCAGAGCTGGATGCAGATAAAAATTATTTTTAATTTGCAACCTGATGGAGGTCAGTTTAGATGGACTAATAGAGAAAGTCCCACACACTGCTAGAAGGCCAAATATTTTTTCAGAGCTAGATGCAGACAAAAAATTATTTTCAGTTTGCAACCTGATGGAGGTCAGTATAGATGGACTAATAGAACAAGTCCCACACACAGCTAGAAGCCCAAATATTTTTTCAGAGGTAGATGCAGAAAAAAATTATATTCAGTTTGCAACCTGATGGAGGTCTGTATAGATGGATTAATAGAACAAGTCCCACACACAGCTAGAAGCCCAATATTTTTTCAGAGGTAGATGCAGAAAAAAATATATTCAGTTTGCAACCTGATGGAGGTTAGTATAGATGGACTAATAGAGAAAGTCCCACACACTGCTAGAAGGCCAAATATTTTTTCAGAGCTAGATGCAGACAAAAAATTATTTTTAATTTGCAACCTGATGGAGGTCAGTATAGATGGACTAATAGAGAAAGTCCCACACACTGCTAGAAGGCCAAATATTTTTTCAGAGCTGGATGCAGATAAAAATTATTTTTAATTTGCAACCTGATGGAGGTTGGTATAGATGGACTAATAGAGAAAGTCCCACACACTGCTAGAAGGCCAAATATTTTTTCAGAGCTGGATGCAGAAAAAAATTATATTCAGTTTGCAACCTGATGGAGGTCAGTATAGATGGACTAATAGAACAAGTCCCACACACAGCTAGAAGCCCAAATATTTTTTCAGAGGTAGATGCAGATAAAATTATTTTTAATTTGCAACCTGATGGAGGTCAGTATAGATGGACTAATAGAGAAAGTCCCACACACTGCTAGAAGGCCAAATATTTTTTCAGAGCTAGATGCAGACAAAAAATTATTTTCAGTTTGCAACCTGATGGAGGTCAGTATAGATGGACTAATAGAACAAGTCCCACACACAGCTAGAAGCCCAAATATTTTTTCAGAGGTAGATGCAGAAAAAAATTATATTCAGTTTGCAACCTGATGGAGGTCTGTATAGATGGATTAATAGAACAAGTCCCACACACAGCTAGAAGCCCAATATTTTTTCAGAGGTAGATGCAGAAAAAAAATATATTCAGTTTGCAACCTGATGGAGGTCAGTATAGATGGACTAATAGAACAAGTCCCACACACTGCTAGAAGCCCAAATATTTTTCAGAGGTAGATGCAGAAAAAAATGATATTCAGTTTGCAACCTGATGGAGGTCTGTATAGATGGATTAATAGAACAAGTCCCACACACAGCTAGAAGCCCAATATTTTTTCAGAGGTAGATGCAGAAAAAAAATATATTCAATTTGCCACCTGATGGAGGTCAGTATAGATGGACTAATAGAGAAAGTCCCACACACTGCTAGAAGGCCAAATATTTTTTCAGAGCTAGATGCAGAAAAAAAATTATATTCAGTTTGAAACCTGATGGAGGTCAGTATAGATGGACTAATAGAACAAGTCCCACACACTGCTAGAAGCCCAAATATTTTTTCAGAGCTAGATGTAGAAAAAAATTATATTCAATTTGCAACCTGATGGAGGTCAGTATAGATGGACTAATAGAATGATGCTATGCACAAAAGATTTTACTTCACTAGGTGCAGTAAAAAAATTGGTATTCTATACACAGGTGGTATATCTTGTGTGGGGGTCGTGATGACATTCCACTCGTCCTCCAGTCACTCCAAATTCAAACTATGAGCATGGGTCAACCATTCAAAGAATGAGTCAGACAACAAGCTGGTTCAAGCTCAGAGCATGCTCAGAAGGCTACTACAGACAACGTCCTCAGCAATGTTCTGAATTTATTTTTTACATGCACAAATCTAAATACACTACATAATGGGAGGGGAAAGAGGTTGTCCGGAGCGGGGTAAGCCATGAAAGTCCAGTGTCTGGCCACTCCTGATTGGTCCACATCTCCTTATCTCAGTCTCTGGGCAGATATTGCAGCCGTCAGCTTATAATCTTGTTTTGTTTCTCTGAAATAAGTCTTGGCAACGCTGGAAATATCTTAGTTTAAGTTTCGATTTGAGCACTACGTAGCAAGGAAAGCTTATTGTTATATGACACAAAATGGTGGTTAGTACATTAGCAAAAAAGCGTATAAAAATTACAAAAAATATAAAAGTTACAAATATATATATTCTCTTTTACCCCGACATTCCCCCCTAAACACTAAGCTTTCCCTTGCTTCGGGGCCTTTGAGACTGTCCATGTGTGGGGAAAGGGGAGGTGGATTTCTTCACCCAATCATCTTAGAAGCTGCCCCCTTATGGGACGCCCCCAGACAATCGAGCCCTATCCTGAATGACACATGGAGTTCTCCCAACTGATCCTAAACTGAATCTTTCAATTGAACTTTATCATGAGGGGGTCTGGTCAGGCTTGTTCAAAGAAGTGTATTTCTCTATATTTTCTCTTGATTCAGAAAGGTCCCGGAGGTTGGGACAGCATTGGTTATAGCTTTCATGTATAAGGGGACTATGCAGCACAGGACTACCAGGCCCAATACTAGTAGACCTCCCATTACTAGACAAACTTGTTGGAGAAATCCCTTGAGCCCTCCCAACCAACTTGAGAAGAAGGAGGTATCTACCCCTGTGTGGTAGCTGTCCACCCTGGGACAGACAGTAAGCATATGGAAAGGATATAGAAGAAGGTAGTCATCTTTTATAGACTCGTTCTGTCTCTCTTGCAGTGGGAGGCGTGAATCCAGGTGCTCTTGCCCTCAAGCTTCAGAGTCATCGGGGTGGTGAGAAGCACAGTGTACGGTCCCTCGAACCGCGGCTGGAGGCAGTCTTTCCGGACAAACTTCTTCACATACACTAGATCGCCTGGGGTGAAATCATGTACTGCATCACCTGTAGATTCTGGAAGAGAAACAGATACTGGAGAGCGGGTGTTAGTCAATTCTCTAGACAAAACAATCACAAATTTTACCACTCTATCATGTGTTTCAGACAACTCTTGGGGCCTAATCTCTCCTATCTTGGGTGGGGTCCCAAACAAAATTTTATAGGGAGTCAGCTCATGTTTGGCCTGAGGAGTGTGTGTGATGTGATGCAATACTATGGGGAGTGGGTCGGGCCAGGGGAGGGGATGATCTTAGGTCATTTTCAAGAGCTGGGTCTTGAGTGTGGAATTCATTCTCTCCACTTTGCCTGAACTGGCAGGATGGTATGGAGTGTGGAGGCCCAAATCTGTTCCCAACATGTTCCAGAGTTCTTCGTAGATATTTGCTGTGAAAGCTGGTCCTTGATCCGATTCTATGACTTGGGGAACTCCAAATCTGCAGGCAATTTCGGTGATCAGTTTCTTGGCTGTGACTTTAGCAGTCATGTTGACAACCGGGTAGGCCTCGGGCCAGGCTGAGAACATATCCACGGCTACCAAAACGTACTCCTATTTTCTTGCTTTAGACATTTGGATATGGTCGACTTGTATTCTCTGCCAAGGGTAGTCTGGTTTAGCCAGATGTTGAAGAGGGACCCGTGCCGTACACGTTGGGTTGCAGGTAGCGCAGACAGAGCAGGATTTTGAGTATGCAGTCACAGTGGAAGAGATTCCAGGTGCAAAGTACAGTTTCTTGATACATGCCAAGGCTTGATTCTTTCCTCTGTGTGTAGGCCCGTGAGCCCATGCTGCCGCAGCTGAGTACATGCGTCTAGGCAAGCAAGGCTTCCCATCCACTTGGTAAAGAGTCGAGTTGACCTTTGAATCTTTGCGACCTGCCAGCACGGCTCCTGCCGCTTTCCATTGCTTGACTTCTTCAGTGGGGGTCTTCCTTTGTTCCTCACACAATTTTTCTTCAGGCATCCTGACCCCTCTGGATTCCACCCGTGTCTCCGCTGGACTTGTATGGTCTTCCGCCGGCTGTTCCTTGGCTCTTGCTCTAGTGAGCGCCACAGCTACGGTTTGCAGAGTCTCTCCCATCTCTTCTTCCTTTTCCTGCCACTTTGATGACACATTCTCCACTGCTGCAGTCTTGGCTGCTTGGTCAGCTAGGTGATTGCCCCTGGCTTCTCTGGATTCTAGTCTTCCATGAGCCTTGACCTTGATAACAGCAACCTGAATGGATAGTTCCAGGGCCTTCATTAGGGCCTTAATCCATGAGACATGTTTCACTGGTGTACCTGCAGCTGTGATGAATCCTCTAGACTTTCACAAAAATCCAGAATCATTGCAAATTCCATATCCATACCTGGAATCGGTATATATATATATATTCGCCTTTGTTCCTGCTGCCAGGTGGCAGGCCTCTGTGAGAGCCACAAGTTCAGCTTCTTGTGCAGACATGTATGGTGGTAGAGCTTCAGCCTTGAGGACTGTTAGGTCTGTTGTGACAGCATATCCCGTGTGGAACCTCCCTTGAGGGTCTGCGAAACGGGATCCATCAGTCCATAGGTGCAAGACAGGGTCTGCGAGCGGATGTGCCACCATATTCTCTGGAGCAGAAGTCTCTTCCTGCAAAATTTTTATACAATCATGAGGTTCTACCAATGGACCTTCACCCTCCTCACCTTCCCCCCTAGAAGGTGGAAGCAAAGTGGCAGGATTGATAGTCAGACATCTGGTCAGCTGACTTGTCAAAGAGGATGTGAGCAGCGTGGACCGCCTTAAGGCACGTGGAGGCAGTTCGGGCGACAGGGTCCAGGCGGGCTGAGTAGTAGCCCAAAGGCCGATACTTATGATCATAGCGTTGTGCTAGAACTCCAGAGGCATGACCTTCCGATTCCGAGACAAAAAGGTGAAATGGCTGAGTATAGTCTGGTAAGCCCAAGGCCGGGGCAAAAACAACAGCCTGTTTAAGGCGGTCAAAATATAGTCTGTGTTGATGAGAAACACGTGGATCTTCAGCATGAAGCCAAAATGAGCCTTCATCCTTGAGACAGTCGTACAGAGGTTGCATGAGCTTTGAGGCATCAGGGATCCATTGCCTGCAGTAAGTGATGAGGCCCTGGAAAGTCTGCATAGCGGAGTAGGAGGTTGGGAAAGTGATATCCATGATGGCTTGTTTTCTTTCTTCAGTCAGATGTCTAGCACCTTGTGATATACAATGTCCGAGGAAAATGACCTTGGGCAGACACCATTGGACTTTGCCTTTCGAGACTTTACAGTTAGCTGAGTGAAGAAACCAGAGAAGGGATGCTGACATCTCTGGCAAATTTTCTTCAGTGCCACAGAGTAAAAGATCATCCACATACTGTAGAAGGGTGACCTGAGGGTTCTCTTGAACCCATGGCTCCAGAATAGACTTCATAGAATGAGTGAATTGGTTAGAAGAGTTCTGGGCTCCTTGTGGAGTCCTGGTTCATGTAAACTGTGCTCCTTGAAAGGTGAAGGCAAAAAGAAACCACGAATCTTCATGTAAAGGTATACTGAAGAAGGCGTTGGCCAGATTTAACACCGTAAACAAGGTGGCCGTTGGAGGCACCTGAGACAAAAGGGTGTTTGGGTTGGGTACCACTGGAGTTTCTAAAATGGTAGCTGCATTGACGGCTCTGAGATCCTGAACCAACCGGTATCTTGGAGGCTCTCCCGGAGTGGTTTTCTTTTTTACAGGAAAGAGGGGTGTATTGCATGGAGATACACATCTGACAAGGACTCCTGATTCCAGGAGGGAAGCGACTTGGGTACTCAAGCTTTGTTCTTGTGCAGCCTTGAGGGGGTATTGTGGCAACCGTGGGTACCTATGTCCAGGCTTGAGGTGTACTCGGACCGGGGGAACCTGCAGGAGGCCAACGTCCTCTGGCCCACTGGACCACAGAGAGTGAGGGAACTGTGAGGTTGTATGGTCATCATCATGAGAGGGAAGGCTTTAAGAACACCGCGGTCTTCAGTCCCTTGTTTGGAATGAGGGTCCCGCAAAAGAAGCTCCATACCATGGTTTCCGAAAGTAATTGTTGCCTTCATCCGCTCTAAGAGATCGGCTCCCAACAGGTTGACAGGGCAAGTTTCAGAGACCAAGAATCTTGTGAATACTCCGGTGAACGGTCCTGCAGACACAGGGACTGTGAGTGGAGAAGAAATATGTTGGCCTTCTACCCCAACACAGGTGAGGGTATCCGGTGATAGGGATACAGAAGGCGGGAGCTGTGCAGAAGAAATGACAGATGTGGCCGCCCCAGTGTCCACCTGTAACTCCAGTGGTTGATGGTCCACCTGTAAAGTGACAGTCTCTGAGGATGTGGTCAAGGCTACCACACTCCCAACATAACATTCATCCTTCAGAATCACGAGATTGTCTTCTGTTTCTAGATGATCCCTTGTCATCTCTTCTGTCTTGTTTTCTATATGTGGGAGGAGTATCATCACCTGTGCCTTTAACCATTACCCACTTGATTCCATGTTGGTTGCCAGGGGGTGGGTAGCTTTCTTGAAGTTGATATAGCATGGCAGGTGCGGCTTTCTTCTTTGGCTTAGTATCTTTTTCCATTTTTAGCATTGATTTTTGGAAAGCTTTAACGATGTCCACCGCGTCGTTGAAAGAAGAAGAACGAATCTCGGGCCGTACTCTCAGGACTTCATCTCTGAGAGCGTCTTGTAGGCCATCTACTAGGGCCTGAACCAACAGGGCGGCCTGCGTCTTGACGTGAGAACTGTATCCAAGATCCTCAAAATGCATGCTGAGTCTTGCAGCATATCTTTCCACAGAGTCATCAGGGTCTTGTTGAACATTTTGTACAGACCCAGCTTGATCTGACAAGCGATTCTGAGCCCAGGCTTTTAACTGTTTCATGTATTCTAGGCCGGATTCATACGTAGTAAGGGGTCCTGCTTTTGTGGAAACCATGGCCTTTTGAAAGCTCTCCGTTTTCGGCTAAGTGAGCCTGGCATTCTGCAGCCAGAGTAGAACCAACAGCAAGGGAAATTTTGCGAGCCAATCCTCCAACATGGCTCATACAGGTGTTTACAGGGTTGACTATGGCCCCCACCCGATGTGTAAGGATGTCACCATAGCCTATTGACAGTGACAGGGCGTCCTGATGGGTCTACTAGATTACGGGAGCGGCAGGGGTCCCAGACTTCTGAGGGGCTGAGGGGTGGTGCTCTTTCAGCAGTTGCTTGGAGCAAGGGCCGGAGTACGGGTAATGGATATGGGGTGGAGGATGCCATAGAAAACGTATGGGGTAAAGGAGGGGGGGGGCTGGAGTATCTTGAGCCCATCCCTCATCTGGCTCCGTATCGTCTTGAGTAACAGTATGTTGGCGGAGGGAGAGCAGTCTGGCCTGAAATTCTGGGGAGTTGAGGAGGATATCCCCAGGGTTGTGGGTGACTCCCATAGGAAACAGGGGAAGCGTCTCAGCATCGTGGACTGGAGCAGAGGGTGTCACATTAGTTTCAGATGGGTGCTCTGGGACTGCGGGCTTTTCCACCTGTGCTGGTGGCTGGTAATATGCACCGGACGGATCTAGTAGTGGATATAGGCCGGATTGGGGCTTTCCGGGCCTCCCACAACAAGTAAGAGGTGTAGCAAGATGGCCGTGGGAGGGAGGAGTTGGAGTGGAAATGGGATAGTTCTTGGAGGCAGGAAAAGGTGTAGTAAGATGGCCGTTGGAGGGAGGAGGGGGGAGTGGGGGTGGGATTGTTCTTGGGGGCAGGCTGGGCATCGTGCCATGGGCGGCCCCCCCCCCACAGACACAGCAGAACTTCGGGTTCTGCTGTCAGCACATACGACACATCCATCCTTCCGATGATTTAGCGTCGGCGCCATTATAGGGTGGTGGCTGAGGGCTCGGTGTAGTGACAGGCATCAACGGGGTTACGGCCAATTTAGGGTCACATAACAAATCACATTCTGCAGCTTTCATGTATCCGAGCAAAGGCTCGGCATTCTCTGTTCCCCCCTGCACCATCTACTCTAAGATGTGCTTGCAGAAATCCTCACCCAACTTTCCCAACTTCTGTGTAACACATTCTTTCTAAACTGAAGACTAAAGCCTGCCTGTACTGGATAAGCTTATCATATTCTACAAATTCCTAACTTTCTTCTTGCCTTCTTGCCTTCCCGTAACTCCACTAATTGGCTTAACTCCCACAGCAGCATTCCACAACTTACGAGATCTTTCAAATTTGAATATACTCAACATTTTCTTATAGAATGCAATGATCTGTCGCGACTCAGATCACTGGTGCAGTCCACAGGTCGCCATTTCTCAGTGTAGAGCACACCTCAATACACTGATGAGATAGAGAGACACCTCAATCTAACTCCTTTCCTAACCTTGAATGGCGACTTTACAGTGCGACTCACCACGGCACCCTGACTACAGGTCACCACCCGTCAGTGTAGAGACACCTCGATACACTGATGAGATAGAGAGACACCTCAATCTATCTCCTTTCCTACCATGGTACCACCCGACAGTGTAGAGACACCTCAATACACTGTTTAGATAGAGAGACACCTCAATCTATCTGCTTTCCTACCACGGTACCACCCGACAGTGTAGAGACACCTCAATACACTGTTTAGATAGAGAGACACCTCAATCTATCTGCTTTCCTACCACTGTACCACCCGACAGTGTAGAGACACCTCAATACACTGTTTCCTAACCTTGACTTTACAGCAGTCTCTGTGTTAGACGAAGAGCACTCCTCAATTCGTCACAGATTCTGACAGCACAACACCTCCTTTACACTACAATTCAGGAATGCTTTGTAACCTTGACTATCAGTTACGGGAGGCAGCTATCTAAGAAAAGTACAGTGACCGGGGGAGGAGGAGGTGGTGTGCACACGAGCACGCGCAGGGATGCGACGTCACTCGTTTTAACACTTGCTGGTTCAGGACGTGGTGCGGGACGCCCAAGGTCTCACCACTCGACCGGTCACCCACCCAGATCCAACCTGACAACCCAACAGGAACCGCTGCGGCTGACACACAGGCAAGTGAGACATATAAAATACATCTCAACTTACCGTGTTCGATGGAGGTTGATCAGGCCTCAAATTCAGCCACCGCGGTCACCACCAGGGAAGTCAGCAATATGGGTCCGGGAGGGCGGCGTACCGCTAGCCACGCCGCACGTTGAGCGCCATTTGTGGGGGTCGTGATGACATTCCACTCGTCCTCCAGTCACTCCAAATTCAAACTATGAGCATGGGTCAACCATTCAAAGAATGAGTCAGACAACAAGCTGGTTCAAGCTCAGAGCATGCTCAGAAGGCTACTACAGACAACGTCCTCAGCAATGTTCTGAATTTATTTTTTACATGCACAAATCTAAATACACTACATAATGGGAGGGGAAAGAGGTTGTCCGGAGCGGGGTAAGCCATGAAAGTCCAGTGTCTGGCCACTCCTGATTGGTCCACATCTCCTTATCTCAGTCTCTGGGCAGATATTGCAGCCGTCAGCTTATAATCTTGTTTTGTTTCTCTGAAATAAGTCTTGGCAACGCTGGAAATATCTTAGTTTAAGTTTCGATTTGAGCACTACGTAGCAAGGAAAGCTTATTGTTATATGACACAAAATGGTGGTTAGTACATTAGCAAAAAAGCGTATAAAAATTACAAAAAATATAAAAGTTACAAATATATATATTCTCTTTTACCCCGACACTTGCAACACAGATAGGCTACTCCACTGACTAACACACTCTGCAATAGGCCAAAAAGGATTAGCTTTGCTAGATTCAGCCAAATGCTGTGAAAAAAACTTGCACAGCACTGGCACAGACCTGCCTGGCAAAAACTGATAGGAACTGATTTAACCTAGTCCTGAAAAGGACTGCAATTACAATTAGTCTTTACTCCCACAATCTATCTATTTAAGAGCACAGACCTGCCTGATAAAAGTCGTAGGAAATGCTGTAACCTAGTCCTTAAAAGGACTGCAATCACAACTATTCCCTACTCCCAAGCTATCTGTAGATTTGTGCGAAAATTGGCTTGAAATTAACAAGGTATAGCGCACACAGCAACAGCGGTGCCGTCTAACACGCAGCTGCAGCAGTGAGAAAATGGTGGCGACGGGGAAAATAGCTTGGTCTTATAGGGCAAGGACATGTGACATACACTGCCAATGACACATGCCCTTGCTTGTGTGAAAAAAGCACTTCGCTCCGTGTGTGCGCTGCTGATAGGCTGACAGATTGCACCTCCCCACTGTAAATGCGGGAAAGAGAAAAAAAAATGGAGATCTTCATTATTCCTGCAGAGATCCATCCCCTGCCCCTCCCCCCACCCCGCTGTACACTCAAACTGCGTATTAACATTAATTTTCATCATTAGTGATAAAAAATCCAGTTATGATTTTGGTGCACGAACAGTTATCGAACATAACCTCGAACAGCCGAATTTTTCTCAAATCGTTCGTGTTCGCCGAACGGCTCGAACACCGCCCAAAACAGCTCGAATTTGAGATTGGCGAACAGTTCGAGTAGAACAACGCTCATCTCTAGTCATTAATAAGATTCTGAAAAAATGCTGGAGCATTGGTAAGACCAAAAGGCATAACCAGATTCTCAAAATGACCCACAGGAGTGTTAAAAGCAGTCTTCCATTCATCACCCTCCTTCATGCGCAACAAATTGTATGCCCCCCGGAGATCAATTTTAGAGAACCACTTGGCCCCCACTAACTGGTTAAACAAATCAGGAATCAATGGCAGTGGGTAAGGATTGCGTACAGTAATTTTATTAATCTCACGAAAGTCCAGACAAGGACGTAAACCGCCATCTTTTTTTTTACAAAAAAAAATCCAACAGCCACAGGAGACTTGGAAGGCCTAATGTGACCGGCGGCCAAGCTTGTCTGTATGTATTCCTCAAAAGCCTTTCTCTCAGGAATAGTAAGATTAAATAAACGACTTTTAGGAAGAGTCGCTCCAGGGACAAATTCAATGGTACAATCATAGTCTCTATGGGGAGGCAAAATTTGTGACTCCTCCTCAGAAAAAACTCTCCAAAAATCCTGAATAGGTACAGGTAATTCCCCTTTTTCCACCACAGCAATACGTCCGTTACAACACTTGTCATAACATTTAGGGCTCCAGGACTTAATTTCATTGGTAGACCAATCCAGTACAGGATTGTGCAATTTTAACCAGGGCAACCCCAAAATTACTGGAGAAGGCAAATTATTTAATACTACCAAATCCACATTCTCTTGATGAATACCATTAATAGTGAGGGGAAATTCACAGACCTTGTGAGTAACACTCTTCAAGGGAGAGCCATCAACAGAAACCACAGCAATAGGGGATGACAAAGGTTTAGGTTTTAATTTAAGTTTTTCCAAGAATCCCCCATCAGTCACATTCAGAGTAGAACCACAATCCACAAATACCCGAAATTCAATTAATTCTTCCTGAGCAACGGTAGTAGCAGATAGGAATACTCCCTTAGTATTTAAACAGGCTATACGTGCATGACTGACCATTTTTTTTTCTTTGTTCATACGAAGCACACAGTTCTTAATGAAATGACCAGAATTTCCGCAATAGAAGCACAAACCTCCAGAAAGCCTGCGGTCTTTTTCCTGAGAGTGGGGTGCCATCGCCCCAATCTCCATCGGCTCTCCTTTGTCAGCACAGACCCTCTCAAGACTCGGAGCTGACATGACAGAGGATTTACTCTCATTAACCCTTGCACGCAGTCTCCTGTCCACCCGTATAGCTAATTGCATTGCCTCCTGCAAGTTTCCAGGTGTGGGTTAAGCAATCAGCAAATCCTTAACCCTTTCACCTAGCCCTGCAAGAAACAAACTTTTCAAAGCTGAATCGTTCCACCCCACCTGGGCAGACCACCGACGGAAGTGAGAACAATATTTTTCCACATTACCTGATCCCTGCCTCAGATGTCTCAATTCAGACTCAGCAGATGAGACCCGATCAGGATCATCGTACAACAAACCCAAAGCAGAAAAAAAACTATCCACTGATCTAAATCATGGATCCCTAGGTTGGAGAGAAAAGGCCCATCCCTGAGGATC
The DNA here is from genome assembly GCF_046119375.1 of Phyllobates terribilis. Classification (NCBI taxonomy): domain Eukaryota; kingdom Metazoa; phylum Chordata; class Amphibia; order Anura; family Dendrobatidae; genus Phyllobates; species Phyllobates terribilis. Next base: position 207,160,795 of record NW_027362769.1, on the reverse strand, counting down.
TTTGCGCAAAAGTGACATTATGAACCCTATGCGCTGTGATTCATCACCAGAGGATCTGGGTCTTAAACGAAAATACAATAAACAAGCATTTTTAAAAGAAAAAAAATCTTGTTGTTCACCAAAAAATAAATCAGGCAGACGTACTTTTGGCTCCACAAAGTGTGCTCCAGAACAGCTACTCACTAGAGATGAGCGTTGTTCTACTCGAACTGTTCGCCAATCTCAAATTCGAGCTGTTTTGGGCGGTGTTCGAGCCGTTCGGCGAACACGAACAATTTGAGAAAAATTCGGCTGTTCGAGGTTATGTTCGATAACTGTTCGTGCACCAAAATCATAACTGGATTTTTTCTCAGTAATGATGAAAATTAATGTTAATACGCAGTTTGAGTGTACAGCGGGGTGGGGGGAGGGGCAGGGGATGGATCTCTGCAGGAACAATGAAGATCTCCATTTTTTTTTCTCTTTCCCGCATTTGCAGTGGGGAGGTGCAATCTGTCAGCCTATCAGCAGCGCACACACGGAGCGAAGTGCTTTTTTTCACACAAGCAAGGGCATGTGTCATTGGCAGTGTATGTCACATGTCCTTGCCCTATAAGACCAAGCCATTTTCCCCGTCGCCACCATTTTCTCACTGCTGCAGCTGCGTGTTAGACGGCACCGCTGTTGCTGTGTGCGCTATACCTTGTTAATTTCAAGCCAATTTTCTCACAAATATACAGATAGCTTGGGAGTAGGGAATAGTTGTGATTGCAGTCCTTTTAAGGACTAGGTTACAGCATTTCCTACGACTTTTATCAGGCAGGTCTGTGCTCTTAAATAGATAGATTGTGGGAGTAAAGACAAATTGTAATTGGAGTCCTTTTCAGGACTAGGTTACATCAGTTCCTATCAGTTTTTGCCAGGCAGGTCTGTGCCAGTGCTGTGCAAGTTTTTTTCACAGCATTTGGCTGAATCTAGCAAAGCTAATCCTTTTTGGCCTATTGCAGAGTGTGTTAGTCAGTGGAGTAGCCTATCTGTGTTGCAAGATATACCACCTGTGTATAGAATACCAATTTTTTTACTGCACCTAGTGAAGCAAAATCTTTTGGGCATAGCATCATTCTATTAGTCCATCTATACTGACCTCCATCAGGTTGCAAACTGAATATAATTTTTTTCTGCATCTAGCTCTGAAAAAATATTTGGCCTTCTAGCAGTGTGTCGGACTTTCTCTATTAGTCCATCTATACTGACCTCCATCAGGTTGTAAATTAAAAATAATTTTTATCTGCATCTACAGTACCTCTGAAAAAATATTTGGGCTTCTAGCTGTGTGTGGGACTTGTTGTATTAGTCCATCTATACTGACCTCCATCAGGTTGCAAACTGAATATATTTTTTTCTGCATCTACCTCTGAAAAAATATTTGGGCTTCTAGCTGTGTGTGGGACTTGTTGTATTAGTCCATCTATACTGACCTCCATCAGGTTGCAAACTGAATATATTTTTTTCTGAATCTACCTCTGAAAAAATATTGGGCTTCTAGCTGTGTGTGGGACTTGTTGTATTAGTCCAACTATACTGACCTCCATCAGGTTGCAAACTGAATATATTTTTTTCTGCATCTACCTCTGAAAAAATATTGGGCTTCTAGCTGTGTGTGGGTCTTGTTCTATTAATCCATCTATACAGACCTCCATCAGGTTGCATACTGAATATAATTTTTTTCTGCATCTAGCTCTGAAAAAATATTTGGCCTTCTAGCAGTGTGTGGGACTTTCTCTGTTAGTCCATCTATACTGACCTCCATCAGGTTGCAAACTGAATATAATTTTTTTCTGCATCTAGCTCTGAAAAAATATTTGGCCTTCTAGCAGTGTGTGGGACTTGTTCTATTAGTCCACCTATACTGACCTCCATCAGGTTGCAAATTCAAAATAATTTTTTGTATGCATCTATCTAGCTCTGAAAAAATATTTGGCCTTCTAGCAGTGTGTGGGACTTTCTCTGTTAGTCCATCTATACTGACCTCCATCAGGTTGCAAACTGAATATAATTTTTTTCTGCATCTAGCTCTGAAAAAATATTTGGCCTTCTAGCAGTGTGTCAGACTTTCTCTATTAGTCCATCTATACTGACCTCCATCAGGTTGCAAATTAAAAATAATTTTTATCTGCATCTACAGTACCTCTGAAAAAATATTTGGGCTTCTAGCTGTGTGTGGGACTTGTTGTATTAGTCCATCTACACAGACCTCCATCAGGTTGCAAACTGAATATATTTTTTTCTGCATCTACCTCTGAAAAAATATTGGGCTTCTAGCTGTGTGTGGGTCTTGTTCTATTAATCCATCTATACAGACCTCCATCAGGTTGCAAACTGAATATAATTTTTTTCTGCATCTACCTCTGAAAAAATATTGGGCTTCTAGCTGTGTGTGGGTCTTGTTCTATTAATCCATCTATACAGACCTCCATCAGGTTGCAAACTGAATATATTTTTTTCTGCATCTACCTCTGAAAAAATATTGGGCTTCTAGCTGTGTGTGGGTCTTGTTCTATTAATCCATCTATACAGAACTCCATCAGGTTGCAAACTGAATATAATTTTTTTCTGCAGCTACCTCTGAAAAAATATTGGGCTTCTAGCTGTGTGTGGGTCTTGTTCTATTAATCCATCTATACAGACCTCCATCAGGTTGCAAACTGAATATAATTTTTTTCTGCATCTACCTCTGAAAAAATATTGGGCTTCTAGCTGTGTGTGGGACTTGTTGTATTATTCCATCTATACTGACCTCCATCAGGTTGCAAATTGAATGTAATTTTTTTCTGCATCTAACCCAGCCAATAGTTTTGGCCTAATACCACAGTTTGGCCACTCAGCTCTGCTCGGTTACCATCCATTGATTTTTTGTGCAAACAACTTCAGAGTTGTGAATTAGTTAACCACCAAAATGAGTGGAAAAAGGCCTGCTGCTGGTGGAAAGGGGAATAGGCGTGTTGGGAAGGGGAAAAAAGGTTGTGTCCGTGGGGTAGGTGTTAAAGCAACAGTAACATCTGCAGAAGAAAGACCATCTTCCAGCCAAACTAAAATGTCTACTTCTTTTAGCGGACAATGTGATAAGATCCCTTTCTTACGGCCACGCCAATCGCTACAAATTCCAGATGAGGCACAAAAAGAGCAGGTGCTTCAACGGATATCATGTGCTCCTTTAAGTGGGCTCTCCTCCACATCAACTTCAACATCACAAATACTCCAGTCCTCAAAGGTGTCACCCCAATCGCACTTGCTTCCTCACAGCTCCCAAATCTCCAGCTGCCCATCTGAGTATGAGGTAGAACAGATGGTTGAGTCTGCAGAGCTGTTTACTCATACTATAGCCTGGGAATCAGAGGTCGACTCCAGCGCTTCTGTGAATCCAGACGAGGAAATGATCTGCACTGATGCCCAGAATCTTTATGAGTCGGATCCAGGACCAGACGCAGAAGGTTCTGACCATAATGTAGACCCTCATTCCCAAACTGTAACTCCTGTTGGTGGAGACAATGAGGAAGACGATGATAAGACTCAAATACCTGATTGGAGTGACAACTTTAGTTTTTTGTCAGGGCAGGAACAGGTTGGCTCTGAGGACGACGGGTGTGATAACGCACAGGGTGATGATGATGAGGTTGGAGATCCCACTTACTGTCAACCCACAGTCAGCCAAGAGATGAGGTCAGCAGAGGAGGTGGAGGAAGATGCTAGTGACGACGAGGTCAGGTTGCGCCTTCCTGGACAGAGACGTAGTACTGGAAGCACGTCAACAACTGCATCCTCAAACACAACTCTGCCTCTCACCACAAGTCGTGGTGGCTCTTCAGGTCGCATGGGTGCTAAGCCTTGCATAGCCTGGGCATTTTTTCAGATCGATAAAGATGACCCAACTCGTGTTATCTGTAACATTTGTCAGCAAAAGCTAAGTAGAGGCCAAAAAATACATAGTTTGAGTACTTCATGCATGAACCGGCACATGGACATGAAGCATAAGTTGCAGTGGGAAGCTCAGTGTGCTACAATGCGGCCTAGCCGGCCGGGCCAACCACCGTCTGCCATATCTTGTGCATCCGCGGCCTCTTCATCCTCTGTGACTGGGGGGACAGCAGTCACACCTGTCTTGGGGCGCAGACCTGCCACCTCTTTACCCGCAACAGCCAGCGTGATTGGCAGGTCATCATTTTCTTTGGAGGTGGGAACACCAGCTGGTGTTGAGCGCTGTCCGACATCGATAGCACCACCTTTGGATCAAGGCAACCTAACATGTCCGCCTGCATCTTCCTCACAGACCGGCAGTTTGCCGGGGACACCCTTATCAACCCCGTCTAAGCACAATAGCCAGCCCTCGGTCCCTCAGATGTGGACAAGTAAAAGACCATTTCCTCCTAGCCATGAGAAAGCTAAGAGGTTGAATTTCACCATCTGCAAGCTCTTGGCTACAGAAATGCTGCCTTTCCGCCTGGTGGACACAGAGGATTTTCGAGACCTTATGTCCGTCGCAGTGCCCCAGTACCAGATGCCCAGTCGGCACTACTTCTCAAAGAAAGGTGTGCCTGCGCTCCACCAGCATGTCGCACACAACATCACCGCTTCTTTGAGAAACTCTGTGTGTGACAGGGTGCATTTCACCACAGACACTTGGACGAGTAGGCATGGACAGGGGCGTTACATGTCGCTGACTGGGCACTGGGTAACTATGGTGACAGCAGGACAAGGGGCTGCTGTCCAAGTCTTGCCGTCCCCACGAGTTGTGCGTCAATCCTCTTTATGTCAAAGTTCCTCCACTGCTTCTGCCTCCTCAACCTCCTCTCGGTCTTCCACCTGCACCCAAAGCCTGTCTGGTCATGCCACAAGCTTTCTAACTGCGCAGAAGGGATCCTGCACACCTCCTTACTATGCTGGTAGTAGGGCTCAACGTCATCAGGCGGTTTTTACATTGAAATGTCTGGGAAATGTGAGTCACACAGCTGAGGAGTTGTGGTCATCTCTGGAGAACCAATTTCATGAATGGTTGTCTCCACTGGACCTAAAACCAGGGTAGGCCGTGTGCGACAATGCTGCAAACCTGGGTGCGGCCCTTCGCCGGGGCAATGTCACACACGTGCCTTGTATGGCTCACGTGTTGAACCTGGTTGTCCAGCAATTTTTAGCCCACTATCCCAGACTAGATGGCCTTCTGCAGAGGGCACGGTCGCTGTGTGCTCACTTCCGCCGTTCGCATCCCGCAGCTCAGCGACTTACATCTCTACAGAAGTCGTTGGGCCTGCCACTTCACCGGCTAAAATGCGATGTGCCTACCCGGTGGAATTCAACTCTGCACATGTTGCAGCGACTGTGACAGCACCGACAAGCCCTGGTGCAATACGTTCTGACGTATAGCCTGGGCCAACGAGATTCAGAGGTGGGGCAAATCACGCTGGAGGAGTGGTCTCAGATCAGGGACCTATGCACCCTTCTGCACAGTTTTGAAATGGCGACGAAGATGTTTAGTGCTGACGATGCCATTATCAGCATGACTATTCCGGTGATTTACATGCTGGAGCACATGTTAAACAGAATTCGGAGTCAGGTGGTGGCACAAGAGGAGGTGGAGGAAGTAGAGGAGGAGGAGTTGTATGCAGAAGGGCTAACATCTGCAAGGTCCAGACGGTCGGCAGCACCAAGGCGGCAGGCATGTGAGGGTGGGGGAGATGGTTTTACCAGGGCGCATGGTAGCAGCCAAACTAGTGAGGAAGGTGCAGGAGCCCAGGAAGAAGTGGAGGACGAACTGATGGAAGACTCATCAGATGAGGGAGACCTTGATCACATTTCTGTTGTGCGAGGTTGGGGGGAGAGGACAGAGGAAGGAAGCATGATTGTTACCTCGCCACCAACACAACAGGGACTTGGTGCTCCTGGATGCGCAACACACATGAGTGCCTTCTTGCTGCACTACCTGCAACATGACCCTCGAATTGTGAGAATTAGAAATAATCCTGGCTACTGGGTTGCCACACTGTTAGATCCCCGGTACAAAAGTAAATTTGCAGAAATTATTCCTGCCATAGAAAGGGATGCACGCATGCAAGAGTATCAGCAGAGACTGTTGCAGAATCTTACATGTGCTTTTCCACAAAATACCAGTGGTGCACGTAGTGAATCTCACAGTTCCAACTTGCCAACCATGGGACCGTCAAGTGTTCAGCACTCAAACCGTAACAGAACCACAGTATCTGCTGGTAACATCAATTTTGCGGAATCATTTCACCACTTTTATAGCCCATCCTTTGCAAGGCCACAGGAGACAAGAAGTCTGACACATAGTCAACGCCTAGAGACGATGGTACAGGAGTATCTCCAAGTAAACATTGAAGCCACGACTGTGTCACTGGACCCTTGCTCTTTTTGGGCTTCCAATCTGGATAAATGGCCGGAGCTAGCCACTTACGCCTTGGAGATCTTGTCATGCCCCGCAGCCAGCGTTCTGTCTGAACGTGTGTTCAGCGCTGCTGGTGGTGTGCTGACAGATAAGCGCACGCGGCTCTCCACTGATAATGTAGACAGACTCACGTTCATAAAGATGAACAAATCATGGATCCGAAACGACTTTTCTACTGTGGCACCCCAGGGGTCTGGTCTCCACAGTAATAGCAATGTTATGTCTGAGAGCAGGTGGGAGGTCTCTTGGTCAGGAATCCTATTCATGCCACACCTCCTGCCCGGTCCTGGGAGGGGAAGGACTTCCCCTATATAAAACTGGGGCTGAGGCAGGGTTAGGAAGGAGAAGAGGAGCAGCTTAGGAAAGAAAGATCAGGAGCTCAGTGGGAGCAGTGCTAAAAGGAATCAGGGGCTGGCAGCTGAAGAGCTCGCCCTGATTGAAGAGTTACCACCGGACCCGGAGTCCGAGGCTGTGGGGATTAACCCTGACCCAGCAGCAGAAACCGACCGGCAGGGGATTTCAGGTCCTCTGGCCAAGAAACCCGAAGGCACGGTCACACGCGTGGGACCAGCACCGCTGTCGTGGAGCGGAAGCCACTAGAAGGCCCCGAGTCACCGGCCATATGGGTGAGCACCACACGGTACACTCAGGGACGTTGGCTACCTTTACCCGCCTCTAGCAAGGGAGCCAGAAGAGTACAATTAGTTGGGGAGGCCTACAACTCCGCCTGGCCAAGGGGGATCCCATCAGCTCAAGGACTGACCAGGACCCGACCGCTAGCCAGTACTCCGGGAGGGTCTATCTTTGTCACCAGTAAAGACCCTGAACTACACCGCATCGTCTCTGAGTGGTTCCTGCTACCCCCATCATCCACGTCGGCTGCCCTGAGGCCATACCCCTCCCGTTGGGGGTTACACCATCCACGCTGCACCATCCTTCCACCGGCCTCAGCGGTCTGCCCTGCAGTGGCAGCTCCATAGCTGCATTCAACGGGTGGCGTAGTCGTCCTACATCTACTGCTAATATACCGCCACTTAGTCTGACTCCCTGGGCACGGACCGGGTCATCGCCACGAGACTACTACCCCTATCCGATCCGGCTCCGGGTAGGTTCCCGCGTGCGCAACGCTGCGCGACTCAGGCCCAGGGGCGCGTCAGCTTTTGGCGTAGTCGGCAGGATACCGTGCCCGCAACCACCGGGTACTGCGTGCCTGGAAAAAGAGACTTTTAAACTTACCTGTGGCGAAGATTCCCGCCATCCGGCGCCATCTTCAGCCTTCTTCCTGCCATCGGTGAAGATTCCCGCCATCCGGCGCCATTTTCAGCCTTCTTCCCGCCTTCCGTGGAGTTTTCCCGCCGTTGGACGCCATCTTGAATACGCCACACGGGAAGAAGAGGGGCGTGGACTTCAAAAGCGCGCGAGAACTGAAGCCCCGCCTCACGTCCAGACGTCGCGTAAGGTCCTGGAAGGAGCCCAGCAGACGCTGACGTCACAGGAGCGCGACGGAAGGTCCTCAATCCTGACGATCCACTGCGGAGCCGCGGCCTACGGAAGAGGATCATCGCAAGGTAGGCCACGGTCCACTAGGGGGGAGGAAGATGTCGGATACGGAGGAGAGCTTCACTGCCTCAACCCCCGCCAGCGCCAGCGCTGCTGCAGTCATGCCTTTTACCATGCCCTATATCCCGGGAGCAGCCTGGCTACCCCAATACTCAGGGGAGTCACATACCCTGAATGACTTTAGAGAAAAGCTGGATAGCCTCTTCCAGGTGTACCCCCTCACAGAAGAGCAAAAAGTGAGCATCCTGGTGGCCCAACTAACCGGGGCAGCCCAAAGGGAGGTAAAGTCCTGGCCACCTGGGAGGAGGACTGTCGCGGGGATACTAACCCGGCTGAGGGACACCTTTGATACCCGCACCTCAGCCGAGATTAAGCTTAAATTCTATGGGTGCAAGCAGCGAGCACATGAGAGTATAAGGGACTATGCACTAAACCTACAAGAGGCCCTGAGAGCCATTAAGCAGACCGACCCCGACAGCGTGGGAAACGAGGACAGGCTGTTGACCGAACAATTTATAGAGGGACTATATTGCAATGTCCACCGAACCCAGTTGCGGGCCATAGCCTTACAGGATCCTCATCTGGACTTTGCACAGTTCAAGGACAGAGCCATCCGGGTGCTCCGAGAACCGGCACCGGGTGGCGTTGTGACCCACAGGCGCCCAGCTATCACTTACCACCAGTAGGCGGCGCCCTTGTCGGCAGGGCCTGTGGGGGCTGATGCGCAGGCTTTGAACAATGACCCGGCTCCAGACCTGCACCATCAGGTCCAAGAGCTAGCTAAAAGCGTTGCTGCGCTAACCCGAACTGTGCAGTCTTTACAGGTTTCCACTCCAAGGAAGATCCAGCTGGCATCCGGACCGGAGGACATCCCGTGGCGTCGACCAAGGAGGACCCCACCGGCCAGAGGAAGACCCAGCGACCGATACAACGAGGACGGACAACCCATCTGCCGCCGCTGCAATCAGCCCGGACATATGGCAAGGTTCTGTCCTTTAAACTGGCACAACCTGGGGTAGAGGGCCAACCCCCAGGAAAAAGATCACCAGGCCCATCGAACTGGCGCGACAAATATGTGGGAGGACGTCCAGTCTTGCCTGTGGTACTGGATGGCATTCCTATGAGTGCCCCACTGGACACCGGGTCACAGGTCACCACCATCCCGTACGTGCTCTTCAAGCAGTACTGGAATGACTCGGATATAACCCGCTACCCTGACGACGACTTGAGTATCATTGCCAGCAATGGTCAACCCGTGCCGCAGATCGGATTTAAAGAGATGACCATTAAAATCGGTAGAGTCGAACTGGCAGCACAGGGACTGATCATTGTGGACATTGACAAGCGCGAGAGTCACCCAAAGATAACTCTAGGAACTAATGTGATTGAAAATTGTCTTGCAGAGGTGATTTTCATTTTACAGCAGGTTGCCAAGAACGCCAGCTCCGGCCAGCAGCGAGTGCTCCAGAAAGAGATCCGGGCACTGATGTGACGGCAACAAGTGGAACTCTCCGGCGGTGAGATTGGTAGCGTAAGAATGTGTGACCCTTTCCCTATTGCCATACCCCCGAAAAGTGAAATGATGATTTGGTGCCGGGCAGCTATTGGTCTGAGAGGTAGAGATTACCAGGCCATGGTAGAGCCAGTCTACTCAGACAGTAGGCCCACCATTTTGACAGCCCGGGGGGTAGTTGATGTACGCCATGGGAGGGTCCCCGTTCGCATAATAAATATTGGGAAAAGGGAAGTATACCTGCCCCGGTATGCTACGCTAGCCAAATTATATACTATCAACCAAAATTCTATACAGTCTGTGGAACCCTTGCCTCCATCTCATCCGGAGGAAGGTAACGGCTCTGAGAAAATAATGGAGGATTGGTGTCAGCAACTACATTTGGGTACTGACTCCACTCCCTCCCACCAGAAACAAGGAGTCTACCGGGTGGTTCAAGAGTACGAGAGAGTGTTTAGTAAACACCCGTTAGACTTCGGGCGAGTCAAGGGGGTAGAACACCACATCCCCACGGGAGACCATCCTCCCATAAAAGAGAGGTATCGGCCCGTACCCCCTGCACACTACCAACACGCCAAGGGGATGCTTAGAGACATGAAGGAGGCTGGGGTAATCAGGGATAGCTGTAGCCCCTGGGCAGCTCCACTAGTCTTGGTCAAAAAGAAAGACAACACCATGAGAATGTGTGTAGATTACCGAAAAATTAACCGTATCACACACAAAGATGCGTACCCCTTACCAAAAATAGAGGAGTCTTTGGCTGCTTTAAAATCTGCTAACTTCTTCTCCACCTTGGATCTCACTAGCGGGTACTGGCAGGTTCCTGTAGCAGAGGCGGATCGGGAGAAGACCGCATTCACCACCCCGATGGGACTTAGCGAGTTTACCTGCATGCCGTTTGGACTCTGCAACGCGCCAGGAACCTTCCAGCGATTGATGGAGTGCTGTCTGGGACACCGGAACTTTGAGACGGTCCTGTTATACCTGGACGATGTCATCGTCTACTCCAAGACCTACGAGGACCACCTGAAGCACCTGGCGGAAGTGTTTGAAGCTCTGGCAAGTTACGGCCTAAAGGTGAAACCTTCCAAGTGTCACCTTCTGAAGCCAAAGGTGCAGTACCTGGGACACGTGGTGAGTGCTGACGGAGTGGCTCCCGACCCTGATAAGATCACCCTAATTAAGGAATGGCCAAGCCCCTCCAGCGTAAAGGAAGTGAGGCAGTTCCTCGGGTTGGTAGGCTACTACCGAAGGTTCATTCCCGGTTTCACCAAAAAGGCAGCTCCTATGCAGGACCTCCTGATAGGCCAGTCCAGGAAGGCCAAGAACCAGAAGCCGCCCTTCAGATGGGAGAAGTTGGAAGAAGAGTCCTTCTGCCAGCTGAAGATGGCCCTCACGGGGGATGAAATCCTGGTGTACCCTGATTATAGCCAGCCCTTTATCCTCTACACCGACGCCAGTAACATCGGGCTAGGAGCCGTACTATCCCAGATCCAGCAGGGGAAAGAACGGGTAATTGCTTACGCCAGACGAAAACTGCGACCCACCGAAAGAAACCCTGAGAATTACAGCTCATTTAAGCTAGAGTTCCTGGCAGTGGTGTGGGCAGTCACCGAACGCTTTAAGCACTACCTCGCTTCTTCCCGGTTCACCGTGTACACGGATAACAACCCGTTGACACACCTGGACACTGCAAGACTCGGTGCCCTAGAGCAGAGATGGATGGCCCGCTTGTCCAACTATGAGTTTACAATCAAATACCGGGCAGGACGCTCCAATACCAACGCAGACGCCCTGTCCAGGATGCCAAACCTACCGGACGTAGGGGAAGATTCAGAGGAACTGCAAGAAGTTGAGCTCCCCGCGTTCCACCGTCATGGGACTATCCAGTATTCCCACCGTGTAAGAAGTAAGCAAACCGCTACGTTCAACCCCTTACCTCATTACAACTGGGTGGAGACGCAAGACAGTGACCCTGCCGTCCGTCTGGTAAAGGAGATGCTGACTCGGCCAGATGCACGCCTTGACCCAGACGCTCCGGAGGAAGCCAAGCAACTGTGGGCTGAGAAGAGTCGACTGTTCCTTTACAAGGGAAAGTTGTGCCGCAGAATGGTTAACTCCCGGACGCATGAACTAATCTGGCAAGTAGTGGTGCCAAGAAGAGACGCAGCTATGGTGATGGAGGCATACCACGACGGAGCTGGGCATTTCGGACGGAACAAGCTGGAGTTCCTGCTGCGCGGGCGGTTCCATTGGGTAGGCATGAGAGGAACCATCGAGAGGTGGTGCAGAGACTGTGGCCCATGCAACTTAAGAAGGAGGGACCGTGCCAGCCAGAAGACTCCCCTGCGGTCCATCATCACCAGACAGCCGTTGGAACTGGTAGCCTTGGATCATGTAAAACTGACCCCAAGCAGAAGTGGCTACGTCTACGCGTTAACCATCGTGGATCACTACTCCCGGTTCTTGGTTGTCGTCCCCGTCAAGGACTTAACGGCTCACACAGCAGCTAGAGCCTTCCAGCAGCACTTCTGCCGTCCGCATGGATACCCGGAGCAGGTGCTGACGGACCAGGGGCCTGCCTTTGAAGCGGAGGTCTTCCAGGAGTTCTGCACCCTGTATGGATGCCGGAAGATAAGAACAACACCCTATCACCCGCAAACTAATGGACTTTGTGAGAAAATGAACCAGGTGGTGATAGATCTCCTGAAAACATTGCCCCTGGAGGAACGCAGTCTGTGGCCTGAGAAGCTGCCCGACCTGGTGGACCTATACAACCACATCCCTGTAGGTTCCACCAACTGTACCCCGGCTTACCTAATGAGGGCAAGACCTGGTAAGCTTCCTGTTGATCTGGAGATGGGAGTCCTGACACCCGAGGACACTTCACCAGAAGCCAACTGGGACACAGAGAGGCAGCAGCAATACCGAAAAGTACAGGAGAGCGTGGAGCGTAGTCTCTGTCAAGCTAGGGAAAGACAAGAGAAAACTTACAACCAGTATGCTCCCGCTGTTCCCCTGGTGCCCGGAGAGCAGGTCTTGAAGAGGAAAAGACGGCTCCACAAGTTGGACGACCAATGGGAGAAGGACCTGTACACCGTACTGCCCTCAAGCCACGACAACCCAAAGATCTGTACAATCAGTAAAGACGGAGGGGAAACCACAGCCATTGTATCCCGGGATCACCTAAAGAAGTGTCCCGAACAGCTACGGAACCCTGAAGAGGAACAAGAGGACCCTCGACCCGTAGAGGAAAGGGAAGATATGGTTAGTACTGTGCTCGGAGACTTCCCTCGGTCTTGGACTCAAGTCAATGGTGCTGTTGTGGTACCCGTCCTCACGTTCCTCCAACCAGCATCCCAAGTGCCTACGGAGACGCAGGTAGAACTGGAAGAACAGCCGGTCCAGGAGGCAGAAGGCCCCACACAAGCAGACCAGGAAAATCAACCCTCTGCTTATAGTGAGCCTGCCATACCCCTAGTGAGCCAAAGAGTCCGTAGACGGCTGCCCAGTTTACCCTTGACAGCTCCTATACCCTGTAGCTCAGGACCAATCAACCAGCTCCGTAGGTCCACTAGGGTCACTAGAGGCCAGCTGCCCATACGGTGGAGGATCTAAATGTTCAAGCTATTTTATTAATGTTTACCTGTTTATTGTTGCTTGTGTATAATTGTGTGTTTCTAGTTATTTATAGGAGTCTTTGGTGGATTTACCGGGAATCCTTTGTGCATATAGTTGGAGCGTAACCCAGGACGGACTGAAAGACTGTTAAGGACTCGGGGCAGGACAGACCCCTACCTGGTTACGTCTCCCTGTGTTGGTGAAATGGACACCCTTGTTTTCCTCAAAAGTTACACCCGGTTGCGGACACGCCGTGACCACCTTATGTGTTGTCTCTATTAGAATGTTATTGTTTGCACCTTGTTATGTTTACAAAAGTATGTTTAGTCCCGGAGTACTAACTTTCACTAGGGGGGAATGTGGCACCCCAGGGGTCTGGTCTCCACAGTAATAGCAATGTTATGTCTGAGAGCAGGTGGGAGGTCTCTTGGTCAGGAATCCTATTCATGCCACACCTCCTGCCCGGTCCTGGGAGGGGAAGGACTTCCCCTATATAAAACTGGGGCTGAGGCAGGGTTAGGGAGGAGAAGAGGAGCAGCTTAGGAAAGAAAGATCAGGAGCTCAGTGGGAGCAGTGCTAAAAGGAATCAGGGGCTGGCAGCTGAAGAGCTCGCCCTGATTGAAGAGTTACCACCGGACCCGGAGTACGAGGCTGTGGGGATTAACCCTGACCCAGCAGCAGAAACCGACCGGCAGGGGATTTCAGGTCCTCTGGCCAAGAAACCCGAAGGCACGGTCACACGCGTGGGACCAGCACCGCTTTCGTGGAGCGGATGCCACTAGAAGGCCCCGAGTCACCGGCCATACGGGTGAGCACCACACGGTACACTCAGGGACGTGGGCTACCTTTACCCGCCTCTAGCAAGGGAGCCAGAAGAGTACAATTAGTTGGGGAGGCCTACAACTCCGCCTGGCCAAGGGGGATCCCATCAGCTCAAGGACTGACCAGGCCCCGACCGCTAGCCAGTACTCCGGGAGGGTCTATCTTTGTCACCAGTAAAGACCCTGAACTACACCGCATCGTCTCTGAGTGGTTCCTGCTACCCCCATCATCCACGTCGGCTGCCCTGAGGCCATACCCCTCCCGTTGGGGGTTACACCATCCACGCTGCACCATCCTTCCACCGGCCTCAGCGGTCTGCCCTGCAGTGGCAGCTCCATAGCTGCATTCAACGGGTGGCGTAGTCGTCCTACATCTACTGCTAATATACCGCCACTTAGTCTGACTCCCTGGGCACGGACCGGGTCATCGCCACGAGACTACTACCCCTATCCGATCCGGCTCCGGGTAGGCTCCCGGGTGCGCAACGCTGCGCGACTCAGGCCCAGGGGCGCGTCACTACCCCTGTGTCATCCTGGGGAGAGTAAAAGCTTGATGATTGGTTAAAATCACCCTACCAACCGTTTTAAGCTTTCAAATTACTAATCATGTTTATCTGTATCTTGACTGGAAAATAATTTGGGCTTTGTAGCAGTGTGCAGCACTGATCCTATTAGGCCATCTATACTAAAACTTCACCAGATTTAAAATTAAAAATAATTTTTAGCTGCATCTAGCCCGGAAAATAATTTTGGGGCTCCGAGATGCGCAAGACACATAAGTGCCTTCTTGCTGCACTACCTCCAGCATGACCCTCATATTGTCAGAATTCGAAGTAATCATGACTACTGGTTTCCCACACTCTTAGATCCCCCAAACTTTTCGATCAACCTTTTCATTTTAATAAAGACCAAAAAAATGGTCATTTTTGAAATTATAAGCATTAGCAGGTTGTTAGAAACTGAAATCAAACAGTTTTCAACTCAAAACTTTATTCTAGGTGATGTTACATTTTCACATAGGACCCCTTGTTCGAAAGGAGCTTCTGAACTCTCTCGTCCATTGAATTTGTCAGGTTTTGGATGGTTTCTGCTTCAATTGTTTTGCATGAGGACAGAATACCCTCCCAGAGCTGTTGCTTAGATGTGAACTGCCTCCCGCCATCATAGACACTCCTTTTAATGATGCTCCAAAGGTTCTGAATGGGGTAGAGGTCAGGGGAGCATGGGGGTCACACCATAAGTTTGTCCCCTTTTATGCCCATATCAGCCAGAGATGCAGATGTTTTATGTGCAGCATGAGATGGTGCATTATCATGCAGAAAAATGATCTTGCTGTGAAATACACGGTTCTTCTTCTTGAACCATGGCAGGAAGTGCTGTTTGAGAAAATCCACATACATTATGGAGTTCATCTTTAGCGCCTTCAGGGATCCTAAAGGGGCCGACAATCTCTCTCCCCATGATTCCAGCCCAAAACATTACTCCACCTCCTCCTTGTTGGCGCTGTAGCCGTGTTTGCGTGGGGTGTCCATCAACCAGCCATCCTCCACTCCATCCATCTGGACCATCGAGCGCTGCACGGCACTCATCCGTGAACAAAACTGTTTTGAAATCAGTCTTCATGTAATGTTTGGCCCACTGGAGCCGTTTCTGCTTGTGTGAAGTGGATAGAGGAGGTCGACAGGATGGCGTATGCACAGCTGCAAACCTCTGAAGGACCCTGCATCTTGTTGTTCGGGGGATGTTGGAGGCACAAGCAGCTTCAAAAACTTGTCTGCTGCTATGACAAGGCTTTTTTGCCGCTGCTCTTTCAACCTGACGTAATTGCCTGTAGGAAAGAGTCCTCAATTTGCCCTTATCAGCACGCACACGTGTCTACTGTGAATCAGCTACATACTTCTTGATTGCCAAGACACTTCATCCTGATCATCGCACAATGTTGATTGTAGTCATGCCTTGACCTAAACACTCCACAATTTGTTGCTTCTCAGCAGCCGACACATCCTTTTTCTTTCCCATTTTGGCAGAAAATGTAGGCTGCTTAATAATGTGAGAGAGCCTTCTTAAGTAGTCTTGCCTTTCATTTGACACACCTGCCAAACTAATTAGCACAGGTGTCTGCAATTGCTTACAGTGATATAAAGAGCCCTGACACACATCACCATCAATGAGTTTAACTGACAAACAAACAAATTCTTCCCTTATCACTCCTAAACACTTTTTGCATAATAATTTGGAACGCAGTGTACATGTGCTTTTCCACAAAACACCAGCGGTTCACGTAGTGAATCTTACAGTTCTAACTTGCCAACCGTGGTCTGTATGGAGTTGTTCAATAAAGGGCCCAAAATTAAGATAACATAGATGGGAGAGGTCTCTATGAATAGGAATTCCTAAGTATTTGATACCCTGTGAGGGCCAGGCAAAGGGAAAGTTGGACTGGATGGAATCCTATATGGATTTGGGGAGGGAGACATCGAGGGCCTCAGACTTCGCTGCATTGATTTTAAAATTTGACCATGTAACAAAGTGATCTATTTCAGCCATAACAGCATGGATGGATATATGTGATTGAGTGATATATACTAGGACATCATCAGCAAATAGAGAGCACTTGTACTCGGTGCCTCCCACCTCAATCCACCTAATATTGGGGTTATGGCGAATTGATGAGAGCAGGTGCTCCGTCACTAGGATGTATAAGAGAGGGGACAGAGGACATCCCTGCCTTGTCCCATTGGTGATTGTGAAAGGTGATGAAAATGTTCTGACGCACCCCCTGGGCCTTGGGACACCCGGAGCCGGACCCTTTTTGGTGGATGCTGGTGGTTGTAGTCTTCGTGGCGGCGACCCGGTTCCGTGGCTCAGGGCGGTCAAACCAGTGGCGGAACTATTTATGTGGTTTTGATGTTTAAATGTCCGACTACGCCACCCGTGGATTGCGGTCAGAGTGAACCGCCGCTACAGGGCAGACCGCTGAGGCTGGTGTTGTGGGTGCAGCAGAGCGTAGCATAACTCCCCACGGGAGGAGTATAGCCTCAGGGCAGTGTATGCGGAGGATGGGGGTGATGGTGCAGGGCAGCAGCAGTAACGACACGGAGTCAGTGATGCAGTTCAGGGCCTTTACTCACAGTTCTTATTATCCAGACCACGTCTGCAGGTAACGGCTGCCCACGTCGTACTGTGCTCACCAGGTGAGGGGCTTAGACAACTCCCAGATAACTTTGGAGCACTTCACAGGACCCCCTTTGTGTGTCCTTTGTCTGGCCTTTCTTACCAACACTTCTGTCTGGCTGCCTCGGGCCTCCTCTTGGTAAACTTGGCGCCAGTTTCCCTGACCCTATGTGGTGCCTTCCTAGCGGGTGTAACGAGGGGCTGCGCCACATAAAATGTCAGAGCCTCCGGTTTCTAGCTGAGGGTCGTTTCCTGCCTCCACTAGTTCGGGGACCGGTCTCCCCCTTTGGCCTGACCCCTCCACGCAGGTGGATTCGGGCGTGCGGTGGCGACTCGCCCGTCCGCACCCCTGGGATCCCTTCATTCCTCGTTCCTGGAGCGTTCTCCGCTCCTCTTCCTTCCTTCTCCCTCTTCCAGGCCTGGGCCTCTGTTACTAGGCCCGCCTCCGGAGCAGAGCTCATGCAGAGCCCCTGCTCCCTGCCACTTCTGCTCAGACTTCTCTGCACTGAACTAAGATGGTGCCCACCTTTTATACTCCCTTCTCAATGCACCCAGGAACTGCTTCCTCCCTGCTCCTGCACTACAGGGTTCCCCTTCCTCAGTGTTCCCTCCCCCCACTCCAGCCAGGGACAGGGACTGTCGTGCCCATCTCAGGGGCATATTGGTCGCCCTGCCCCACGGCAATGTGGTGTAATGCATGCAGGTGTCGGGTCCTGATCCACACTCCATCCTTACCTGAGAGTGAGATATCACACCTCTGGGTGAGGTGCAATACGTCTGTAGCAACCGAGCCCTCAGGGTGCTACAGTTCCATTTATCTTCAGCCTAGGTGACGTATTGTGATACAGGGCCGTGATTTTGGCTATAAAAGGGTCCCCTAGACCCCTACCCCAAGCTTTTTAAGAGAATCATATATGGCGTGCCAGGAGACTCTATGGAATGCTTTCTCAGCATCCAACGAGAGTATCTAATTACAAATTTTTAACTGCATCTAGCCCAGGAAATACTTTGTGCCTAGTAGCAGTGTCTGCTAGTCAGCGGATTATCCCGGCTGTTAAGCAAGCTACACCACCTGTAGTTTAGACACTTAATTTTTTCAAAGGAAATGCTTCGGGACCATGGGATACTTAGTGAAGAGCATCAGGAGGCACCCCAAGGCATAGGGGCTGGGACTGGCAGTAGGATGCCTTGCGGTGGACAGCCGAGCTCGATCCTTATAAAAGCTTTTTAACTGCAGCAGCTTTAGTGGACGCTACTGGAGCTGGAATTACGCGGCTGCTGGCATGAGACTTGCCCTCCAATAGATCCTTGTAAATGGATTTAAAGTGTATTCATTCAAATTAGAGAGACAATTTAAATTAAAAAGCTTAGAGCTGCCTCCACCACAGGGGGGCTCGCTCGACCCACCAGCGGACAGGCACCAGTATTGGGAGAGGGGGGCTGGCCATCAGGGTTCACCGCGGCTCTGGCACAAACCCGGCGACACGGAGGTGGCACGGGCAGGAGCGGACTGGCCGTGTCGGCTTCTCACTTTTTGGATTTTAGAAGGGCATGACATGCCTATATCTGTGTCTCCCCCTCCTTTTACTCCTCCACCTCTTTTATTTTCGCATGACTATATGTACTTGTCACTTTTCCATGTGTTAGTTATGTCTTCTGAGCAGTTTGTCAGCTTTTGGACACCTTTGAAGGTGTTTTCTATGTGTTTCTATATGTTTTTGTTTGCCTGCCATTGGTTTTAACGGTGTTCGAAGGTGTTCGACGAACAGTTCGACGAACAGTTCGGCGAACACACGGGTGTTCGACGAACCGAACCGAACTCGAACACTACGGGGTGGCTCAACACTACTAATCACGTGTTGTTGGAGCTCGGCCACCTCCAGAGAGAGTCCCTGCAAGCGTTGAGCCAAATCTTGAACCGAGACCATGATGGAAACTGGGGGTCTTTCCTTAGAGAATTTATTTATTTATTTTTTTGGGCTGGACTTACTGTTATGATCTGCTGCAAGCACTAAGGAAAGACAGGAGATCTGTCCCTACAATAGAACTAAACTGGATCCCTATGATGTAACGGGGAACCTGATCCTGCGATCAGACCCGCTAAAGTCCTCAGCTAGTCTGTACGAAGACCTATAGATGCAAGGGAGGGATCCCTACAAGAACTAGGGACTGGGATAAAGTTGGACACCTCCTAGCAGAAATTGTAGCAGTAAAAGTCAAACACACAACTTAGGACATAGAGGTCTGAAGACCTAGCAAAACTAACAGAGAAAGGTAACAGAGCACCAAGCTAGCTCAAGAGTAGTAATTACAATGAAGTCCAGCAAGGCCAGGAGGGCGGAGCCGGATTAAATAGGCAAAAAAAGGTCATGTGACCAGCAAACAAGAAAAAAACCAACAGAAGAGTTCTAACACAAATAGCCAATCAACTCTACAGCCATACTACAATACTATTGGCTGACTGATGTTAGTATAATTATTACGGAAAACACATATATGGTCATATTATCATTGTTAGTTTGAAGCACTATGGAAATTTTACAAGGTCAAACTTGGCCTAAACAAGAAGTTAGATAACAGAGTGTCTGACAAAATGTTCTCTTGAGAAAAGGTTAGTGAGAGATAAGTTCTATGGGAAGAGAAAGAAAGAATGTATGTTATGCAAGGAGTGAAAATAACATGATTTTAAAGCGAGTAGACAAAATGGAGTTGCTCTAGCATGAGTATAAATATGTCCTTTACATTGTCAGCAGGGAGTATATAAGGCAAACTGGGCAGAGCTCAATAAAGTGATCTGTTATAGAGCTATCAGTTTGGAAACTTAAGGCTGAAGTCATACTAGCGTATAAAAAATTGGTCCTATGCTGAAAAAGTAGAACGAGTGTATGGCGGTTTGTTATGCATACTGCTGAATAAAAAGGGTTCAATAAAATATTATGCACCCCCAAAAAAATGGTTTTAGTGTGCAAAAGCAGGAAAACATTAAAAATCTTATATTAATCTGGTATCGCTGTAATCGTACTGACCTACAGAATAAAGCCATCGTATCACTTATTCCCAGGCCCGGCGTCAGCATGCGGGCAAGTGTCGGGGCCCTGAGCAGGCGGGGGGGCTCACTCACCCTCCGCACTATGGGACCCGTGAGCGGAGGAGGGTGGTGTCAGCTCCCGCTCTCCCCGCTTGTTCAGGGCCCCGTCAGCTCCCGCTCTCCCCGCTTGTTCAGGGCCCCGTCAGCCGGTCGCACAATACTTACCTCTCCCTGTGCTTCCGCAGCAAGTCCGATGTCTTCCGCAGCTGCAGCACTGTGACGTCTCAGGTCAGAGGGTACGGTGACGTCTTTCCACTGCGCTCTCTCCTGAGCCGTGACAGCGCAGAGTGGGAAGACGCCGGCGATGCTGGAGTCCAGAACAGCGGCAGCCGGTGAGAAGTTAGGTGAGTATTTTATTTTATTTTTAATGTATTGAGGCATGGGGCATTATAAGGGAGGGGGGAGAGAGGTGACATCCTGCATGGGGCATTATATGGGGGGAAGCAGCATCCTGCATGGGGCATTATATGGGGGGAGAGTGACATCCTGCATTGGGCATTATATGGGGGATGACATCCTGCATGGGGCATTATAAGGGGTGGTGACATTATGTATGGGGCATTATAAGCGTGGGTGACATCCTGCATGGGACATTATATGGGTGGTGACATAATGCATGGGGCATTATAAGGGGGGTGACATTCTGCATGGGGCATTATAAGGGGGAGTGACATAATGCATGGGGCATTATAAGGGGGGGTGACATCCTGCATGGGGCATTATATGAGGGGAACAGCCCGCATGGAGCATTATGTGGGAGCATAGCCTAGATGGAGCATTATATGAGGCATTATAAGGGGGGGGTGACATCCTGCATTGGTCATTATAAGAGGTAGTGTGACATCCTGCATGGGGCATTATAATAAGGGGCAAGTGACATCCTGCATGGGGCATTATAAGGGAGGGGAAGTATGACATCCTGCAAGCGGGAAATTAAAAGGGGGGGTGGTGTTACATCCTGCATGGGGCATTATAAGGGGGGGGAGTGACATCCTGCATGGGGCATTATATGAGGGGAACAGCCCGCATGGAGCATTATGTGGGAGCATAGCCTAGATGGAGCATTATATGAGGCATTATAAGGGGGGGGTGACATCCTGCATTGGTCATTATAAGAGGTAGTGTGACATCCTGCATGGGGCATTATAATAAGGGGCAAGTGACATCCTGCATGGGGCATTATAAGGGAGGGGAAGTATGACATCCTGCAAGTGGGAAATTAAAAGGGGGGGTGGTGTTACATCCTGCATGGGGCATTATAAGGGGGGGGAGTGACATCCTGCATGGGGCATTATAAGGGAAGAGGGAGAGAGGTGACATCCTGCATGGCGCATTAAACAAGGGGGAAGTGGCATTCTGTATGTGACATTATATGGTGGGAAGTGGCATCCTGCATGGGGCATTATATAGGGGGGGAGTGACATCCTGCATGGGGCATTATATAGGGGGGGATTGACATCCTGCATGGGGCATTATATGGGGGCATGACATCCTGCATGGGGCATTATAAGGGGGGGTGACATAATGTATGGGGCATTATAAGCGGGGGTGATTTCCTGCATGGGGCATTATAAGGGGGGGTGACATCCTGCATGGGGCATTATATGGGGGGAACAGCCTGCATGAGGCATTATGTGGGGGAAACAGCCTGCATGGAGCATTATGTTGGGGCACAGCCTGCATGGAGAGTTATATGTGGGCTAGTATTCAGTATGGAACGTTATATGGGGCCAGTATCCTTTATGGAGCGTTATATGGGGGCCAGTATCCTGTATGGAGCATTTTATGGGGGCCAGTATTCTGTATGCAGCGATTCGCTGGTTTCTGAGCTATTGTAGAATTTACAATAGATATCGGTCATGTAACATAAGAAGTGAAATCTTCTGCATTGTATTATATATATATATATTTCTGCAGCATCTGTGCGTCATGAATCGTGGTATGTGTTAAAGGGGCCCACTGAGACTCTTTCGCCCAGGGCCCACGAAAACCTGGAGCCGGCCCTGCTAATACCGCATGGCGAATGTCATGAAAAAAATAAAAAGCAATTCTTGAACTTTTGTTCATATTTTTCTTGTGAATGCTGTGAGTTGTTTCACAAAAACTGCAATGTCCAAAGTTCTTGCACCTACAAAATGTGTGAAAATGTGTAACAATGGGAATGGTTTCTCTCAGACAATGATTCCTGCTCTTACCTGTCATTTGTCCATTGCTAGATGTATCACCAGCAAACAAAACACTCAATGTTCTTGATTTCAGGCTTTAAATACACTAAAGATGGAATTGGACTGGTTGCTATGGGCTATAGGTCTTTGTTATTTTATTTTTTTCAGTTACAGTAAATGCATTTTACTTTTGGGAACTTTTCCTTATTCGTCCTGCTCCTCCTGCCTTGATGCAAACCAATGTGATCTGCCATATTATTACTACTTGTAATTAATATTAATTAATACCTATGGAGATATCACTCATGGTCATATATGACATCATCAATCCAGGGGGCCATTGTTACCTCACAGCATGATGTCACAATGACTGTGGGTCTATATAAACGGGTGTTCAGGGGGCAAATGATCTTTTCAAGAGATGAAAACAAGGAGAGCAGAGGATCCAGGATCAAGGACACAAATTCTCATTTCACGAGATGAAGTCGAGGAGATTGGAAGTTCCTGGATTGAGGATACAGGTAAATGAGAAACTTTACAGGGATTTAAGTTAGTGAACTTAGCGCCAACATGGACATCGATCCTCCAAGTCTACAGATTGTGGCTGTATGGTACCAGCTTTCTCCAGTCCTTGCTGGCAGAATCTCTAGACTTGGGTGATGAAGGTTCTTTGTGAGGTCACACAGCGAAATGTTGGACACTGAGAGTTCTATGCAGCAAACATGGGGACATCCCTGGGGCTATCACAGATGTCGGCAGCAAGATGGCACCTCGGATGGAGACACTGTATAGGATACTTCGGTCAGTGACAGTTCCAGTGGTATCTGTGGCTGCCACCGATTGCTGGTGGTGGTTCTGTCATTTTAATTTCAGATTTTTGAGGCAAAAAAAATCTACCCTTAGTCCCCCACATGGGGGAGAGGTTGGTGTACATACATTGGGGGACATATATTTATTTATTTTACTCTTTATTTTACATATATATATATATATATATACACATTTTCCACAATTTTTTTTAAATTAAATTTATTGCACCATTTTTAAGTATCTACATCAAAATTTAAAAATGCAAAGAAAAGAGGGCATAAAGTACAATATATTTATGACTGATTTTCTATGGGTCTTTGCCTGATCCATCTTGTATTATTTTTTTCTTACCAGGAAGAATATCTGGATCCTGGAAGGAAGACTGAAGAATCTAACAAGAGCCACGGGATTATTTAGTGTTAATCATTTAATATGTCTGTAGATAATATTTGTTGTCTTATGAGGTCATTATATACTGATTATATAGATCTAATTCTGGAATCAGTGCATCATGACATCATATTACATAGGTGTCTGCTGTCTAACCTAATTGTATAAGGGACCTGATATGATATAACTGCCCTATGTCTGTATCCGAAGGGCTAGTGTTTGTGGGGTGTAGTGTTTGTGGGGTGTAGTGTTTGTGGGGGGTAGTGTTCTGTATTTTTACAGGGGAGATCAACGTAGACAAGCTATGAGCTCCAGAGTCTGATCTGATAAGGAGAGGTGAGGCGTGTTACCAGGACAAAGAAGATCTGCTCTCCGGAAACGAGTCATTGCTCTATATATCAGTTAGTTAGTTGTAGTATGGCCTTGGTCCAGGGTTCTCGAACTGATCGCCTTTTCTCGGGGTCAAGAAGGAATTTTTCCCTGTGACACACATTGGCTGAACGTGTCCAGGTTTTTTGCCTTCTTCTGGATCATTGGCTTTAGGTAGGGGTAAACATTTTATTTAATAAAATGTTTAAAATTAATGCTCTGTCTCCTTGTGTCTTTATTTTATAGCACTCAGGTAGTTGTATATGTCAGTTCTCATTTTTATGATCCACGGCTGCCACAATATGAAGGCAAACTGAAATACAAGGGCGGTAATTATGTGTCTACTAATGTAATGACTGTATCTATGATGCATAAAATATAGTCAAAAAAGCAAGGGGTAGATGCCCAAACAGATTTAAGTAAAGAAAAGCAGTAAATGGACTAATTAAAAATATCTTTTTATTAGAATTGATTAAAAAAACTCAATAAAAATCACCCAAAAACGCCAATAACAAATATCAACAGAGATGAGGTAGGTCACCTCAGTGACCAGTAGGTGCTTAGAATAGTGCCAGTATTCCAAAACCAATTGTCACTGGACATGCAGCCAAACACACAGCAGGTACAAATAACAATTTAGTGACCAGCTAGTGGTGGCCACAAACTGTACAATAAATGCTCATATCCTTATATACACACGTGGTCAAAATTGTTGGTACCCCTCGTTTAATGAAAGAAAAACCCACAATGGTCACAGAAATAGCTTGAATCTGACAAAAGTAATAATAAATTAAAATTCTATGAAAATGAACAAATGAAAGTCAGTCATTGCTTTTCAACCCTGCTTCCACAGAATTTTTAAAAAAAATAAACGCTTGAAATAGGCCTGGACAGAAATGATGGTAACCCTGAAAATAATGTGACAAAAGGGACATGTTAAATGAAGTTGTGTCCACTAATTAGCATCACAGGTGTCTACAATCTTATGATCAGCCAGTGGGCCTGTATATAGGGTTACAGATACTCACTGTGCTGTTTGGTGACATGGTGTGTAGCACACTCAACATGGACCAGAGAAAGCAAAGGAAAGAGTTGTCTCAGGAGATTAGAAAGAAAATTATAGACAAGCATGTTAAAGGTAAAGGTTATAAGACCATCTCCAAGCAGCTTGATATGCCTGTGACTACAGTTGCACATATTATTCAGAAATGTAAGATCCATGGGACTGTAGCCAACCTCCCTGGACGTGGCCGCAGGGGGAAAATTGATGATAAATCAAAGAGACGGATAATACGAATGGTAACAAAAGAGCCTAGGATAACTTCTAAAGAGATTAAAGGTGAACTTCAAGCTTAAGGAACATCAGTGTCAGATCGCATCATTCATCGTTGTTTGATCCAAAGTGGACTTCATGGGAGACGACCAAGGAGAACATCATTGTTGAAAAAAAAGTCATAAAAAAGCCAGACTGGAATTTGCCAAACTACATGTTGACAAGCCACAAAGCTAATGGGAGACTGTCCCATGGACAGATGTCTATGTTCACAGACAGAAAAATGAAAGGGGTTGTCCACTACTATTGAAAATAGTCCAATGTATTTTTATGATGAATAGAAGCTTCTTTGTAAATATCTTCCTCTGCTGTTTGTGCCTGTGAGCGGCGCTATCACTGGCCGCTCACGGGCATCACGTGACCCCCAGCTGCAGTCGGCGCTGACAAGTTCAGGCTGCAGCCGGGGGTCCCTCTTCTGCGTTCCATGGTGGCTGCTGGGTTGTGGGCGGGGTTACCCCGCGTGTCACACCCGGCATCCACCGCATGCTCACCCTCTCCCCATTCATTGGGAAAGCAAGTGGTGGATGCAGGGTGTGACGCGGGGGTAACCCTGCCCACAACCCAGCAGCCACCGCGGGGATCCCAGCGCTGAGTCACGCCTCAC
The DNA here is from genome assembly GCF_046119375.1 of Phyllobates terribilis. Classification (NCBI taxonomy): domain Eukaryota; kingdom Metazoa; phylum Chordata; class Amphibia; order Anura; family Dendrobatidae; genus Phyllobates; species Phyllobates terribilis. The sequence goes on along the minus strand of NW_027362769.1, from coordinate 207,134,911 downwards.
TTGACATGACCTCAGCGGGGGTCACGTGGTGCCTGTGAGTGGCCAGTGATAGCGTTGCTCACAGGCAGAAACAGCAGAGGAAGGTAATTACAAAGAAACTTCTATTCATCATAAAAATACATTGGGCTATTTTCCATAGTAGTGGACAACCCCTTGAAGCATTGTCCCTACTGTTAAACATGGAGGAGGCTCTGTTATGTTTGGGGCTGCTTTGCTGCATCTGGCACAGGATATCTTGAATCTGTGCAGGGTACAATGAAAGTCTATCAAGGGATTCTAGAGAGAAATGTGCTGCCCAGTGTCAGAAAGCTTGGTCTCAGTCGCAGGTCATGATTCTTGCAACAGGATAATGACCCAAAACACACAGCTAAAAACACCCAAGAATGGCTAAGAGGAAAACATTGGGCTATTCTGAAGTGACCTTCTATGAGCTCTGACCTAAATCCTATTGAGCATCTTTAGAAAGAGCTGAAACATGCCGTCTGGAAAAGGCAACCTTCAAACACGAGAACACTGGAGCAGTTTGCTCATGAGGAGTGGGTCAAAATACCCGTCGAGAGGTGCAGAAGTCTCATTGACCGTTACAGGAATCGTTTGATATCAGTGATTGCCTCAAAAGTTTGTTCAACAAAATATTAAGGTAAGAGTACCATCATTTCTGTCCAGGCCTACTTCATGAGCTTAATTTTTTTAAATATTCTGTGGAAGCAGGGTTGAAAAGCAATGACTGACTTTCATTTGTTTATTTTAATCATTTTTAATTTATTATTACTTTTGTCAGATTCAAGTTATTTCTGTGACCGTTGTGGGTTTTTCTTTCATTAACCACTTCGGACCAGAGCCTGTTTTAGCCTTCGTGACCGGGCCAATTTTTTCAATTCTGACCACTGTCAATTTATGAAGTAATTACTCTGGAACTCTTCAACGGATCCCCCTGATTCTGAGAATGTTTTTTCGTGACATATTGTACTTCATGATAGTGGTAAAATTTCTTTGAAATCACTTGCGTTTATTTGTGAAAAAATCGGAAATTTGGCGAACATTTTGAAAATTTTGCAATTTTCAAACTTTGAATTTTCATTCCCTTAAATCAGAGAGATATGTCACACAAAATAGTTAATGAATAACATTTCCCACATGTCTACTTTACATCAGCACAATTTTGGAACCAAAATTTTTTTTTTTTAGGGAGCTATAAGGGTTAAAAGTTGACCAGTGATTTCTCATTTTTCCATCAAAATTTACAAAAACATTTTTTTAGGGACCACATCATATTTGAAGTCACTTTGAGGGGTCTTTATGACAGAAAATACCAAAAAGTGACACCATTCTAAAAACTGCACCCCTCAAGGTGATGAACACCACATTCAAGAACTTTATTAACCCTTCAGGTGCTTCACAGGAATTTTTGGAATGTGGAAGAAAAAAATTAACATTTAACTTTTTTCACAAAAATGTTACTTTAGACCCAATTTTTTTTATTTTCACAGGGGTAACAGGAAAAATGGACCCCAAAATTTGTTGTGCAATTTCTCTTGAGCGCGCTGATACCCCATATGTGAGGGAAAACCATTGTTTGGGCACACTGCAGGGTTCGGAAGGGAAGGAGCGCCATTAGACTTTTTGAATGTAAAATTTGTTTGAATAATTAGCAGATGCCATGTTGCGTTTGGAGAGCCCCTGATGTGCCTAAACAGTGGAAACCGCCCACAAGTGACACCATTTTGGAAACTAGACCCCTTAGGGAACTTATCTAGATGTGTGGTGAGCACCTTGAACCCCAAGTTGCTTCACAGAAGTTTATAATATTGAGCTGTAAAAATAAAATGTTCACATTTTTCCCACAAAAACGTTTTTCATCCCTTAATTTTGCATTATCATAAGGGTAACAGGATAAATTGCACCATGAAATTTGTTGTGCAATTTTTCCTGAACAAGCCGATACCCCATATGTGGAAGTAAACCACTGTTTGGGCGCACGGCAGGGTTTGAAAGGGAAGGAGCGCCATTTGACTTTTTGAATGTAAAATTTGTTTGAATAATTAGCAGATGCCATGTTGCATTTGGGGAGCCCCTAATGTGCCTAAACAGTGGAAACCCCCCACAAGTGCCACCATTTTGGAAACTAGACCCCTTAGGGAACTTATCTAGATGTGTGGTGAGCACCTTGCACCCCCAGCTGCTTCACAGAAGTTTATAATATTGAGCCATAAAAATAAAATTTTCACATTTTTCCCACAAAAAATGTTTTTCATTCTCTAATTTTGCATTATCATAAGGGTAACAGGAGAAATTGCACCATGAAATTTGTTGTGCAATTTCTCCTGAGTACGCCGATACCCCATATGTGGGGGAAAACCACTGCTTTGGTGTATGGCAGGGTTCGGAAGAGAAAGGAGCGCTATGTTGGCTGGGATAGGTTGCAGACACCATGTCACATTTGAAGAGTCGCTGACATGCCAAAACAGCAGAAACCCCCATGAGTGACCCCCATTTTGTAAACTACACCTCTCAAGGAATTCATCTAGGGAAGTAGTGAGTATTTTTTAATTTTTTAATTTATACCATTGGGCAGTGAAAAAAGCATAATTATATTTTTACCACAAAAAAATGTTTTACCCTCAGATTTTACATTTTCACACAGGGCAATGGGTAAAAATGGTGCCAAAATGTGTCACACAAATATACGGATTTATTGGTTTAAGATTTTATTTATTTTATTTTGTGATTTTTTTTTTAACAGTTTAAAAACATTTTTTTTACATTTTTACTTAGTCCCTGTATGGGACATTAATTTTTATTTTTCTGATCACTGATCTCATGTAATGTAATAGACATGTATTACATTACATGAGATCTTTGCTGACTGTTTCACTGTCAGTGTGTCCTGCCAGGCTTCAGCTGCAGGCGGAGCCTGGCAGGACACCATATATGGCAGATCTGGAGGCGGTCATATGACCTCCAGCTGCCATAGCAACGCCAGGTCCTGGAAGGTATCAGGGGTCCGTCGGAGAGGTAAGTAAGACGACCCCCTCTCCTCTGTCTATCTTCTATATGCCGCGGTCACTATAGATCGCGGCATATAGAACATAGCAAAGGGTTAACATCATTGGGACCTGATCCAATCAGGTCCCGATGATGTCCCCTGTCAGAGCTAACGCTCTGCACCAGAATCACAGCGCTTGCAGGACCCTGGGGGTCCTGAGCGCTGCGAGACCACCCACCATTTTTAAACGTCGGAGCTGCACAGAGCCCAGCAAGCGCCGACGTTTATCTACAGTGGGCCGTCGCGAAGCGGTTAAACGAGGGGAACCAATAATTTTGACCACGTGTGTACTATTGAACAATTTTTATATGTACCTTAGTTCAGAAATGGCAATGCTCATTCAAACTAGGTGAGCATTCAAGTTGTACTACACGTAAATTAAAAACTAGGTTTAATGAACATTATAATGACATACTTAATTCAAATAACACCAGTAGAAATGTCTCTGCTATTGCAAAGCATTTTATTATTAAGCACAATCGTGACATGTCTTCTTTGCAAGTTTTACGTATTAAAAACTTTTTCCACATGCAAGAGGTGGAGATATAAAGCGAAAATTATTGACAAAAGAAGCGTATTGGATATTTAATCTGGATTCAAGAAGCCCAAAGGGTTTTAATCTGAAGAGAGAAACCATGTATCACTATTGACTGTTTTCATGCACCTGCTGCTTAATGTGGTAATTATGTCATGTGATTTGTTCCAACTGTTTTCATTGGCACATTTTTAGTATTTTAGAAAATCCTTTTTATTGTGTAGCTATGCAGTGATAAAGAACGCAAGTGAGCGTTCGAAACGTGTCTTGCTCCCCTACCCTGTCTATGCAACTTTTGTCATTTTTTTGCAAGTTTTTAATGGACAAAAAATAAAGAAAGATTTATTTTACCAGACGCTGTAACAACTATTCCTTTTTTTTGACTTGACAGATGTCCTGAAGACAGTCATTGGCACACTCCACAAGGTCCCAGAGTTCCCATTTTTATCTGGAAATCAAGGTCCCAGAGTCTGGAGGAAGAGTAGAGAGGCCACAATCCAAGCTGCTTGAGGTCTAGTGTGAAGTGTCCACAATCAGTGATGGTTTGGGGAGCCATGTCATCTGCTGGTGTAGGTCCACTGTGTTTTATCAAGACCAAAGTCAGTGCAGCCGTCTACCAGGAAATGTTAGAGCACGTCATGCTTCCCTCTGCCGACAAGCTTTTTGGAGATTGAAATTTCATTCTCCAGCAGGACTTGGTACCTGTCCACACTGACAAAAGTACCCATACCTGGTTTAAAAACAACAGCATCACTGTGCTTGATTGGCCAGCAAACTCGCCTGAGCTTAACCTCATAGAGATTCTATGGGGTATTGTCAAGAGGAAGATGAGAGACACCAGACCAACGATGCAGACGAGCTAAAGGCTGCTATAAAAGCAACCTGGGCTTCCATAACAAATCAGCAGTGCCACAGGCTGATCGCCTCCATGCCACACCACATTGATGCAGTAATTGATGCAAAAGGAGCCCCGACCAAGTATTGAGTGCATTTACTGAACATACATTTCAGTAGGCCAACATTTCAAATTTTAACCCCTTTCTGACGTATGTGGTAAAAGTACGTCCTTGTGCCATGGGCCTATTGTGCCAGGGACGTACTATTACTTCATACTGTGATCGTGCCCACACACAAGCGGTGCCGGGGCGATTGGCACCGGGTGTCAGCTGATTGACACAGCTGACACCCAGTGCTATGTGCAAGGAGTGGTTGTTCCGCACCGCTACCTGAACATTAAGCCCCGAAATGCTGCGATCGAAGTCAATCACAGCATTCCAGTGGCAAGGGGAGGTAAGCCAATACTGAGCCTGGTCCCGGTGGTTGTCATGGTGACTTGGATGTCGTCATGACAACATCTGAGTTACCAGACAGCAAGAAGTTACTTTGATCATGTGCAGTGCGCGATCAAAGTAACTTCTCCTTGTGCAGCGCTGACAGGCTGTATAGAACAGGGATGCTGCTGCATTCCTGTGCTATACAGGCGATCAGAATGTAAAAAGTAAAAGTTCCCTAGTGGGACAATGTGTAAAAATTAGAGATGAGTAGTGTTCGACTAGAACTGTTTGCCTATCTCAAATTCGAGCTGTTTTGGGTGGTGTTCGAGTCGTTCGACAAACGCAAACGATTTGCAAAAAATTCGGCTGTTCGAGGTTATGTTCGATAACTGTTCGTGCATCAAAAGCGTAACTGGATTTTTTCACATCATGCAATGATTGTCTGCCACTCACTGTAATGCCACAGCCATGGTGGTTGTGGCATTACAGTGGTTGCCCAAATCGATGGGAACAGTGCTCACAGTGAAACATGAAAAGCTGCCAATTCAGCAGCGTCATACACCGGTACCCGACAATTTAAAACAGAAAGAATAGAAGCATCACACATAGATTAGATAAATAGAAACATGTCAGTCACATGCAATCCCTGCATGTGTCGCAGCTGTCTAGTGGCCGTGACTCATGCAGCAGCGGCTTGAACACAGTTGTTGATCATGTAGAATATACTCGGGCAGCACTCGAGCGTGCTCAGTGAAAGGGTTAACCGAGCATGCTCACTCAACACTACTCTGCTCTCTTCCCCAGGTCACACAAAATTCTCTGCCAATACCTACTGTGATTACAAGTGCCCGGAGGAGGACAAGAGTCGTAAATCATTACATACACCACTTTGCAGTATTCGCTGATGCAGAACGGTAAATGTAATGACATACTGCTATGCTCTACTCCCCTTGCACTCGTAATCACATGTGGTGATGACGGTGAGATCCATGTGACCTGGTTAGACACATCAATTTTACCAGATCTCACAGAGAAAGCTTGGTCTAACCTTCTCTGGGACATCTTATTTTTTCCCTGTACAACGCTGCTTGCTTATTACTGGGCAACATGATACAGGGGAAAAAGAGAAACGCCCTCAGTTAAGAATCTATGATGCTGCCGTTCCTTAGTTGTAGCATTAATTAATATATAAACTTTACAAGCTAACAGCTGTGCAAAGGAGATGAGGAATAAAAAAATATGTTTTATTCCGATTTTCAGCCACTTTATCATGATATAGCCAGTTTAGCATCTAAAAAATGGTGAAATGTCTTCTTTAAATCAGAATTTGGGCTTTCATTTGTTGGAAAAAAAGAAAATTACACTTGGCAACAAGATTGGTATTGTTAGCTTTCATAAATAAGTTGTAAAAATTAAATTTTTATAACAATTGTTTCACAAGTCTAATGAAAAATAACTAGTGCTGAGCGAGCATGCTCGACACTGCTCAGTACTCGCCCGAGCATCACGCTACTCGGGATGTTCAGCGAGCACCGAGCATTTCCGGGTTACTCGGGCGGGAACTCTGGTCTCCGCCCTGCATGTTTGGCGCTCTTTATAGAGCCAATGAACATGCAGGGATTGCCAGCCAGTCACTGTAATGCCGCAGCCATTTTGTTTGTGGGCATTACAGTGATTGACTGGCCGCACAGCGTCACCTCGAGTATTTAAAACCGGGCGCCACCATCTTGGACACAGTCGCTCCGAATTAGACAGTGTAGGGACAGCGCTGCTGAGCTAGGGAGAGATTTATCCTGCGAAATAGTTAGTGTAGGGTCTGTAAAGGCTGCCAGATCAAACAAACAGGACTAATATCCATCCCAGATATCAGGCAGACAGGCAGGCTGTATAGGAAACGCAGTGGGGTTATACCAGCAAATGCTGCATTACAGTCGTGTGTGCTCCTGTTTCTGAAATTGCTGGACTTAGCTCCAGGTCTCGGGGGCCAGGAAAAATCCTTTTTTTTCATCTAAATCCTCTTTTTTTTTTTCCTCCTTCACACTGTACAAATACCCTTCTTATTAACCTATTGGTGTCGCCCCCCCCCCCCAAAAAAAGTGTGTCTCTGATTTTTCAGACACAAATATATCTGTTGAAAAGAGTCTGGTATAGGCCACAGAAACAGAAGTGTGGTTTTGCAGTTCCACGGGTGAAATCTCTGTATTATCCAGTTTTGTGCCTTTTGTATCTAAAAAAAAAACAGTTTGAGTGTGTCGCTCACTGTTCCGCCGCAAATATATATATATTTTAAAAAGTCTGCTATACACCAGTAAATTATAACTGTGGTTTTGCTGTTCCACGGTAAAAAATCTCTATTATCCTGCTTTTGGCATTTTTTGCCGTAAAAAACAAATAATAGTGTCTCCTGATTGTTCAGACACAAATATATCTGTTGAAAATAGTCTGGTGTAGGCCCGAGAAATACAAGTGTGGTTTTGCAGTTCCACGGTTCAAACCTCTGTATTATCCACTTTTGGGCCATTTGTATCTAAAAAAAACAGTTTGAGTGTGTCGCTCACTGTTCGGCCGCAAATATATAAATTTAAAAAAGTCTGATATACATACACCAGTAAATTATAACTGTGGTTTTGCTGTTCCACGGTAAAAATCTCTATTATTCAGCTTTTGGTATTTTTTCCGTAAAGAAAAACAGTAATATTTTCTCCCTGATTGTTCAGATTGTTTAAAAGAGTTGGGTGTAGGCCAGAGAAATAGAACTGTGGTTTTCCTCTTCCACGGTTCTCATCTACTTTTTATTACCCTTTTTCCATTGATAGTGCAAGTGTAAGCTATTTTACTTCCTTTGCAATGGGCAAGGCGCGTGGCAAGGGACGTGGAAGTGGACGTTCTGGTGATGGTGCGTGCAGAGGACGGGGCCGTGGCCAAGGTGAAAATGTGCCACAACTGACAGCCACATCTTCTCGCTCCCACTTCTTGACCGAATTACTAGGGAAGCACAGAACAACACCAGTATTGTGAACTGATCAGTGTGAACAGGTTATTAATTGGATAGCAGATAATACTTCCAGTTACCTGGGCACCACCACCTCCGGCCTGTCTTCCACACGGTCGACTCTTAGTAGCCGTGAGTCTCGACTGCATACTCCTCCTCACCCTGATGCTCCTTCCTCCCACCATGCCGAGTGTCGACAGACAGCAACTGATCCCACACTTGGACACTCTGAAGAGCTGTTCACTGGTCCATTTCCAGATTTGTGCCCCTCGCCTGCTCCACTTGAAGTGGTGGAAGAGGAGATCCTATGTAGCGATGCCCAAATATTTGAACAGCCACGGCCACATGAAGTCGACGCTGGCAATTTGTCACAAGAGGTGGACGATGGCGAGACACAATTGCCAGGAAGTGAGGAGGAGGATCGCGGTGCGCAAGTGGAAGAGGAGGAGGTGGTGGATGATCTAGTAACTGACCCAACGTGGCAGGAGGACATGCAGAGTGAGTCCAGCAGCACACAGGGGGAGGGAGGCAGAGTACCCCAACAGGCAGGAAGAAGCAGTGTGGTGGTCACAGACAGAAGGCGGGCAACCGTTCCCCGTAACACCAACACGAGGGACGTTGCCAGTACAAGCGGTCAGTCTTCCAGAGTCTGGAATTTTTTTAAAGACTCTGCTGATAACCCCAAAAAGGCCATTTGTACCACTTGCCATGCCAGCATCAGCAGGGGTGACAAAACTACCAGCCTGACCACCACCAGCATGATCAGGCACATGGCAGCAAAGCACCCGACTTTGTGGGGCGAACCCCAGGGTCCACGACCAGTGTCAGCGGGTGTCACCACTGCTTCTTCCGCTGTTGTGCGTGCAATAGAACCCCCTGTTGTGTGTGCAAGGCAATCCCCTGTCCATACTGCATGCGAAGATGCCCCCTCCTCTCAGTCTTCACTTGTTATGGCAGTTTCTCAAGAAACAGCATCAATGTCCACGTCCACGTCCCACTGCAGCATTCAATTGTCCATATCCCAGACCTTTGAACAAAAGCGGAAATTCGCAGCTAACGCCCCACAGGCCACAGTCCTAAATTCGCACATTTCACGACTGCTTGTGTTGGAAATGCTGCCTTTTAGGCTGGTGGAGACTGAATCCTTCTGCAACCTTATGGCAGTGGCTGTCCCTCGGTACTCGGCCCCCAGCCGACACTATTTTGCCCAGTGTGCCATCCCCGCAGTACACAAGCACGTGTCACAAAACATCGGCCGTGCCCTCAACAACGCAGTTACTGGGAGAGTCCATCTGACAATGGACATGTGGACAAGTGCTTGTGGCCAGGGACGGTATATCTCCCTGACAGCACGCTGGGTAAACATAGTGGAAGCCGGGACCCAGTCGGACCTGGGGACGGAACACATCCTCCCCACACCGAGTATTGCGGGCCCTATGTCAGTCAGAGTTGCCCCCACAGTGTACAGCTCCTGCGCATCATCCTCCTCCTCCTCATGTTCAGCCTCCATCTCAGATATCACCACATCAGTTACAAGCTGGAAGAACTGCAGTACTGCCTCCGCCAAGCGGCAACAGGCTGTGCTGAAACTCATAAGCTTAGGTGAGAAGCCTCACACTGCTTGTGAGTTGTGGACAGCTGTGAAAGAGCAGGCAGATCTGTGGCTGAGACCGCTGAACCTACATCCAGGCATTGTCGTGTGTGACAATGGCCATAACCTGGTGGCGGCTCTGAGGCGAGGCGAGATCACACACGCACCATGCCTGGCTCATGTGCTTAACCTCGTGGTTCAGCGATTTCTTAAATCGTACCCCGAGTTGCCAGATCTGCTCGACAAAGTACGCCGTCTGTCAGCTCATTTTCGCAAGTTGGCTACAGCTTCCGCCGCCCTTGCTGTGTTGCAGCAGCATTTGCAGCTTCCGTCACACCGACTGGTGTGTGATGTCCCCACACGTTGGAACTCTACCCTCCACATGTTGCAAAGGATTTGTGAGCAGAAGAGAGCAGTTGTGGAGTACCAGCTGCAACAAGGCCGTCGATATTCAGGTCAGACTCCACACATAAGGTCTCAGAATTGGACCTGGATGTCTGACATCTGTACCATCTTGACAAACTTTGAGGAGTCCACCCAGATGGTGAGTGGCGATGATGCCATCATTACCGTCAGCATCCCACTTGTCTGTCTTTTGCAACGCTCTCTGCAGAGAATTAAAGAGGAGGCATTGCAGCCAGAGTATGATGAGATGGATCAAGAAGCCGTAGCGGTCGATTACACACAGACCAACCTCATCTCATCCCAACGTGCATTGGGGGACAATGACAGAAAGGAGGAGGAGAAGGAGGAGGAGGAAGAAGAACAGGTGCTTGTGTTATGCACTGTAGACGGTAGTACCTGTACAACTGTCATACCGTCGGTTCAGCATGGATGGCCTGAGGACAGGGGGGAGGAGTAGGAGAGCATGGTCAGTTGTCATCTTGGTGAGGACACGGAAGTCTTGCCCGTTACCAGTCTGGCACGCATGGCTGACTTTATGTTACGCTGCCTTAACCGTGACCCTCGCGTTGTCAAAATACAGTCATTACTGGTTGGTGACACTTTTAGACCCCCGCTACAAGGAGAACTTTCACTCTCTTATTCCTGAGGTGGAGAGGTCTACAAAAATGGGGCAGTACCAGAAGGCCCTTGCTGCAGAACTGTTAAAAAAGTTCCCATCTGAACACGCTAGCGGCAGAGGTCACAGTTCGTTGACCAACCAAGGCGTACAAGTGAGAGAGAGGCAACTCCAATCTAGCAGAGTCAGGGGAACACTGTAAATGTTCTGGGACAGTTTTCTGAGACCCGCCCAGCTTACAGGCCCTGAGGTGCGGGGTACTCTCACAAGGAGTGGAAAGTTTCAAAAGATGGTGAGGGAGTACCTTGCCGACCGTACCAGCATCCTCCGTGATTCCTCTGTGCCTTTTAATTATTGGGTATCCAAGCTGGACACTTGGAATGAACTCGCTCTGTAGGCCTTGGAGGTCCTGGCCTGCCCTGCCGCTAGTTTGTTATCGGAGCGTATTTTTAATGCCGCTGGGGGAAATATAACTGATAAGCGCACTCGCCTGTCAATTGACAATGCTGACAAGCTGACCCTTATCAAAATGAACAAGGGCTGGATTGGGCCAGACTTCTCATCACCACCAAATGACAGCAGAGTAACATAAAGTCAAATCCACTGTGTTTTTTCGGGAGGTGTATTCACATGCACCGCTTCACACCCACACATGGGTATACGCTTCCTGATTTCGGCTGTTTTATGTTCTTCTCCTTATCCTCAGCCTCCACCACCACTCTACCACCAGGGTGACCGTGGTCCGTGTTGCCGTTATTGAAAGTTCCTCCATCCTAATTTTTGGCAGCTTTGGCTTGGAAGGCATAAGCAAATACTATGGGAGACCCACTCCCCAATAATGGGAATAATGTTTTTAATATGCTGTACTGCTTGGCTCTTGTAAGGGGCATTGCAAGTTCCTCCGTCCTAATTTTTGGCAGCTTTTTCTTGGATGTCATAAGTAGAGATGAGCGTTGTTCTACTCGAACTGTTCGCCAATCTCAAATTCGAGCTGTTTTGGGCGGTGTTCGAGCCGGTCGGCGAACACGAACAATTTGAGAAAAATTCGGCTGTTCGAGGTTATGTTCGATAACTGTTCGTGCACCAAAATCATAACTGGATTTTTTCTCAGTAATGATGAAAATTAATGTTAATACGCAGTTTGAGTGTACAGCGGGGCGGGGGGAGGGGTAGGGGATGGATCTCTGCAGGAACAATGAAGATCTCCATTTTTTTTTCTCTTTCCCGCATTTGCAGTGGGGAGGTGCAATCTGTCAGCCTATCAGCAGCGCACACACGGAGCGAAGTGCTTTTTTTCACACAAGCAAGGGCATGTGTGATTGGCAGTGTATGTCACATGTCCTTGCCCTATAAGACCAAGCCATTTTCCCCGTCGCCACCATTTTCTCACTGCTGCAGCTGCGTGTTAGACGGCACCGCTGTTGCTGTGTGCGCTATACCTTGTTAATTTCAAGCCAATTTTCGCACAAATATACAGATAGCTTGGGAGTAGGGAATAGTTGTGATTGCAGTCCTTTTAAGGACTAGGTTACAGCATTTCCTACGACTTTTATCAGGCAGGTCTGTGCTCTTAAATAGATAGATTGTGGGAGTAAAGACTAATTGTAATTGGAGTCCTTTTCAGGACTAGGTTACATCAGTTCCTATCAGTTTTTGCCAGGCAGGTCTGTGCCAGTGCTGTTCAAGTTTTTTTCACAGCATTTGGCTGAATCTAGCAAAGCTAATCCTTTTTGGCCTATTGCAGAGTGTGTTAGTCAGTGGAGTAGCCTATCTGTGTTGCAAGATATACCACCTGTGTATAGAATACCAATTTTTTTACTGCACCTAGTGAAGTAAAATCTTTTGGGCATAGCATCATTCTATTAGTCCATCTATACTGACCTCCATCAGGTTGCAAACTGAATATAATTTTTTTCTGCATCTAGCTCTGAAAAAATATTTGGGCTTCTAGCAGTGTGTGGGACTTGGTCTATTAGTCCATCTATACTGACCTCCATCAGGTTGCAAATTAAAAATAATTTTTTTCTTCATTTAGCTCTGAAAAAATATTTGGGCTTCTAGCAGCGTGTGGGACTTGTTCTATTAGTCGATCTATACTGACCTCCAACAGGTTGCAAATTAAAAATAATTTTTTTCTGCATCTAGCTCTGAAAAAATATTTGGGCTTCTAGCAGTGTGTGGGACTTGGTCTATTAGTCCATCTATACTGACCTCCATCAGGTTGCAAATTAAAAATAATTTTTTTCTGCATCTAGCTCTGAAAAACTATTTGGACTTCTAGCAGTGTGTGGGACTTGGTCTATTAGTCCATCTATATTGACCTCCATCAGGTTGCAAATTGAATAAAAAAAATTTCTGCATCTAGCTCTGAAAAAATATTTGGGCTTCTAGCGGTGTGTGGGACTTGGTCTATTAGTCCATCTATACTGACCTCCATCAGGTTGCAAATTAAAAATAATTTTTTTCTTCATTTAGCTCTGAAAAAATATTTGGGCTTCTAGCAGTGTGTGGGACTTGTTCTATTAGTCCTTCTATACTGACCTCCAGCAGGGTGCAAATTGAATATAATTTTTTTCTGCATCTAGCTCTGAAAAAATATTTGGGCTTCTAGCGGTGTGTGGGACTTGGTCTATTAGTCCATCTATACTGACCTCCATCAGGTTGCAAATTAAAAATAATTTTTTTCTGCATCTAGCTCTGAAAAAATATTTGGGCTTCTAGCAGTGTGTGGGACTTGGTCTATTAGTCCATCTATACTGACCTCCATCAGGTTGCAAATTAAAAATAATTTTTTTCTGCATCTAGCTCTGAAAAAATATTTGGGCTTCTAGCGGTGTGTGGGACTTGGTCTATTAGTCCATCTATACTGACCTCCATCAGGTTGCAAATTAAAAATAATTTTTTTCTTCATTTAGCTCTGAAAAAATATTTGGGCTTCTAGCAGTGTGTGGGACTTGTTCTATTAGTCCTTCTATACTGACCTCCAGCAGGGTGCAAATTGAATATAATTTTTTTCTGCATCTAGCTCTGAAAAAATATTTGGGCTTCTAGCGGTGTGTGGGACTTGGTCTATTAGTCCATCTATACTGACCTCCATCAGGTTGCAAATTAAAAATAATTTTTTTCTGCATCTAGCTCTGAAAAAATATTTGGGCTTCTAGCAGTGTGTGGGACTTGGTCTATTAGTCCATCTATACTGACCTCCATCAGGTTGCAAATTAAAAATAATTTTTTTCTGCATCTAGCTCTGAAAAAATATTTGGGCTTCTAGCAGTGTGTGGGACTTGGTCTATTAGTCCATCTATACTGACCTCCATCAGGTTGCAAATTGAATAAAAAAATTTTCTGCATCTAGCTCTGAAAAAATATTTGGGCTTCTAGCGGTGTGTGGGACTTGGTCTATTAGTCCATCTATACTGACCTCCATCAGGTTGCAAATTAAAAATAATTTTTTTCTTCATTTAGCTCTGAAAAAATATTTGGGCTTCTAGCAGTGTGTGGGACTTGTTCTATTAGTCCTTCTATACTGACCTCCAGCAGGGTGCAAATTGAATATAATTTTTTTCTGCATCTAGCTCTGAAAAAATATTTGGGCTTCTAGCGGTGTGTGGGACTTGGTCTATTAGTCCATCTATACTGACCTCCATCAGGTTGCAAATTAAAAATAATTTTTTTCTGCATCTAGCTCTGAAAAAATATTTGGGCTTCTAGCAGTGTGTGGGACTTGGTCTATTAGTCCATCTATACTGACCTCCATCAGGTTGCAAATTAAAAATAATTTTTTTCTGCATCTAGCTCTGAAAAAATATTTGGGCTTCTAGCAGTGTGTGGGACTTGGTCTATTAGTCCATCTATACTGACCTCCATCAGGTTGCAAATTGAATAAAAAAATTTTCTGCATCTAGCTCTGAAAAAATATTTGGGCTTCTAGCGATGTGTGGGACTTGGTCTATTAGTCCATCTATACTGACCTCCATCAGGTTGCAAATTAAAAATAATTTTTTTCTGCATCTAACCCAGCCAATAGTTTTGGCCTAATACCACAGTTTGGCCACTCAGCTCTGCTCGGTTACCATCCATTGTTTTTTTGTGCAAACAACTCCAGAGTTGTGAATTAGTTAACCACCAAAATGAGTGGAAAAAGGCCTGCTGCTGGTGGAAAGGGGAATAGGCATGTTGGGAAGGGGAAAAAAGGTTGTGTCCGTGGGGTAGGTGCAGAAGAAAGACCATCTTCCAGCCAAACTAAAATGTCTACTTCTTTTAGCGGACAATGTGATAAGATCCCTTTCTTACGGCCACGCCAATCGCTACAAATTCCAGATGAGGCACAAAAACAGCAGGTGCTTCAACGGATATCAAGTGCTCCTTTAAGTGGGCTCTCCTCCACATCAACTTCAACATCACAAATACTCCAGTCCTCAAAGGTGTCACCCAAATCGCACTTGCTTCCTCACAGCTCCCAAATCTCCAGCTGCCCGTCTGAGTATGAGGTAGAACAGATGGTTGAGTCTGCAGAGCTGTTTACTCATACTATAGCCTGGGAATCAGAGGTCGACTCCAGCGCTTCTGTGAATCCAGACGAGGAAATGATCTGCACTGATGCCCAGAATCTTTATGAGTCGGATCCAGGACCAGACGCAGAAGGTTCTGACCATAATGTAGACCCTCATTCCCAAACTGTAACTCCTGTTGGTGGAGACAATGAGGAAGACGATGATAAGACTCAAATACCTGATTGGAGCGACAACTTTAGTTTTTTGTCAGGGCAGGAACAGGTTGGCTCTGAGGACGACGGGTGTGATAACGCACAGGGTGATGATGATGAGGTCGGAGATCCCACTTACTGTCAACCCACAGTCAGCCAAGAGATGAGGTCAGCAGAGGAGGTGGAGGAAGATGCTAGTGACGACGAGGTCAGGTTGCGCCTTCCTGGACAGAGACGTAGTACTGGAAGCACGTCAACAACTGCATCCTCAAACACAACTCTGCCTCTCACCACAAGTCGTGGTGGCTCTTCAGGTCGCATGGGTGCTAAGCCTTGCATAGCCTGGGCATTTTTTCAGATCGATAAAGATGACCCAACTCGTGTTATCTGTAACATTTGTCAGCAAAAGCTAAGTAGAGGCCAAAAAATACATAGTTTGAGTACTTCATGCATGAACCGGCACATGGACATGAAGCATAAGTTGCAGTGGGAAGCTCAGTGTGCTACAATGCGGTCTAGCCGGCCGGGCCAACCACCGTCTGCCATATCTTGTGCATCCGCGGCCTCTTCATCCTCTGTGACTGGGGGGACAGCAGTCACACCTGTTTTGGGGCGCAGACCTGCCACCTCTTTACCCGCAACAGCCAGCGTGATTGGCAGGTCATCATTTTCTTTGGAGGTGGTAACACCAGCTGGTCTTGAGCGCTGTCCGACATCGATAGCACCACCTTTGGATCAAGGCAACCTAACATGTCCGCCTGCATCTTCCTCACAGACCGGCAGTTTGCCGGGGACACCCTTATCAACCCCGTCTAAGCACAATAGCCAGCCCTCGGTCCCTCAGATGTGGACAAGTAAAAGACCATTTCCTCCTAGCCATGAGAAAGCTAAGAGGTTGAATTTCACCATCTGCAAGCTCTTGGCTACAGAAATGCTGCCTTTCCGCCTGGTGGACACAGAGGATTTTCGAGACCTTATGTCCGTCACAGTGCCCCAGTACCAGATGCCCAGTCGGCACTACTTCTCAAAGAAAGGTGTGCCTGCGCTCCACCAGCATGTCGCACACAACATCACCGCTTCTTTGAGAAACTCTGTGTGTGACAGGGTGCATTTCACCACAGACACTTGGACGAGTAGGCATGGACAGGGGCGTTACATGTCGCTGACTGGGCACTGGGTAACTATGGTGACAGCAGGACAAGGACTGCTGTCCAAGTCTTGCCGTCCCCACGAGTTGTGCGTCAATCCTCTTTATGTCATTTTTCCTCCACTGCTTCTGCCTCCTCAACCTCCTCTCGGTCTTCCACCTGTACCCAAAGCCTGTCTGGTCATGCCACAAGCTTTCTAACTGCGCAGAAGGGATCCTGCACACCTCCTTACTATGCTGGCAGTAGGGCTCAACGTCATCAGGCGGTTTTTACATTGAAATGTCTGGGAAATGTGAGTCACACAGCTGAGGAGTTGTGGTCAGCTCTGGAGAACCAATTTCATGAATGGTTGTCTCCACTGGACCTGAAACCAGGGAAGGCCGTGTGCGACAATGCTGCAAACCTGGGTGCGGCCCTTCGCCGGGGCAATGTCACACACGTGCCTTGTATGGCTCACGTGTTGAACCTGGTTGTCCAGCAATTTTTAGCCCACTATCCCAGACTAGATGGCCTTCTGCAGAGGGCACGGTCGCTGTGTGCTCACTTCCGCCGTTCGCATCCCGCAGCTCAGCGACTTACATCTCTACAGAAGTCGTTGGGCCTGCCACTTCACCGGCTAAAATGCGATGTGCCTACCCGGTGGAATTCAACTCTGCACATGTTGCAGCGACTGTGGCAGCACCGACAAGCCCTGGTGCAATACGTTCTGACGTATAGCCTGGGCCAACGAGATTCAGAGGTGGGGCAAATCACGCTGGAGGAGTGGTCTCAGATCAGGGACCTATGCACCCTTCTGCACAGTTTTGAAATGGCGACGAAGATGTTTAGTGCTGACGATGCCATTATCAGCATGACTATTCCGGTGATTTACATGCTGGAGCACATGTTAAACAGAATTCGGAGTCAGGTGGTGGCACAAGAGGAGGTGGAGGAAGTAGAGGAGGAGGAGTTGTATGCGGAAGGGCTAACATCTGCAAGGTCCAGACGGTCGGCAGCACCAAGGCGGCAGGCATGTGAGGGTGGGGGAGATGATTTTACCAGGGCGCATGGTAGCAGCCAAACTAGTGAGGAAGGTGCAGGAGCCCAGGAAGAAGTGGAGGACGAACTGATGGAAGACTCATCAGATGAGGGAGACCTTGATCACATTTCTGTTGTGCGAGGTTGGGGGGAGAGGACAGAGGAAGGAAGCATGATTGCTACCTCGCCACCAACACAACAGGGACTTGGTGCTCCTGGATGCGCAACACACATGAGTGCCTTCTTGCTGCACTACCTGCAACATGACCCTCGAATTGTGAGAATTAGAAATAATCCTGACTACTGGGTTGCCACACTGTTAGATCCCCGGTACAAAAGTAAATTTGCAGAAATTATTCCTGCCATAGAAAGGGATGCACGCATGCAGGAGTATCAGCAGAGACTGTTGCAGAATCTTACATGTGCTTTTCCACAAAATACCAGTGGTGCACGTAGTGAATCTCACAGTTCCAACTTGCCAACCGTGGGACCGTCAAGTGTTCAGCACTCAAACCGTAACAGAACCACAGTATCTGCTGGTAACATCAATTTTGCGGAATCATTTCACCACTTTTTTAGCCCATCCTTTGCAAAGCCACAGGAGACAAGAAGTCTGACACATAGTCAACGCCTAGAGACGATGGTACAGGAGTATCTCCAAGTAAACATTGAAGCCACGACTGTGTCACTGGACCCTTGCTCTTTTTGGGCTTCCAATCTGGATAAATGGCCGGAGCTAGCCACTTATGCCTTGGAGATCTTGTCATGCCCCGCAGCCAGCGTTCTGTCTGAACGTGTGTTCAGCGCTGCTGGTGGTGTGCTGACAGATAAGCGCACGCGGCTCTCCACTGATAATGTAGACAGACTCACGTTCATAAAGATGAACAAATCATGGATCCGAAACGACTTTTCTACCCCTGTGTCATCCTGGGGAGAGTAAAAGCTTGATG
This sequence comes from Phyllobates terribilis, assembly GCF_046119375.1. NCBI lineage: Eukaryota > Metazoa > Chordata > Amphibia > Anura > Dendrobatidae > Phyllobates > Phyllobates terribilis. The sequence goes on along the minus strand of NW_027362769.1, from coordinate 207,116,632 downwards.
ATTGGTTAAAATCACCCTACCAACCGTTTTAAGCTTTCAAATTACTAATCATGTTTATCTGTATCTTGACTGGAAAATAATTTGGGCTTTGTAGCAGTGTGCAGCACTGATCCTATTAGGCCATCTATAATAAGCTTCACCAGATTTAAAATTAAAAATAATTTTTAGCTGCATCTAGCCCGGAAAATAATTTTGGGGCTCCGAGATGCGCAAGACACATAAGTGCCTTCTTGCTGCACTACCTGCAGCATGACCCTCATATTGTCAGAATTCGAAGTAATCATGACTACTGGGTTGCCACACTCTTAGATCCCCCAAACTTTTCGATCAACCTTTTCATTTTAATAAAGACCAAAAAAATGGTCATTTTTGAAATTATAAGCATTAGCAGGTTGTTAGAAACTGAAATCAAACAGTTTTCAACTCAAAACTTTATTCTAGGTGATGTTACATTTTCACATAGGACCCCTTGTTCGAAAGAAGCTTCTGAACTCTCTCGTCCATTGAATTTGTCAGGTTTTGGATGGTTTCTGCTTCAATTGTTTTGCATGAGGACAGAATACCCTCCCAGAGCTGTTGCTTAGATGTGAACTGCCTCCCGCCATCATAGACACTCCTTTTAATGATGCTCCAAAGGTTCTGAATGGGGTAGAGGTCAGGGGAGCATGGGGGTCACACCATAAGTTTGTCCCCTTTTATGCCCATATCAGCCAGAGATGCAGATGTTTTATGTGCAGCATGAGATGGTGCATTATCATGCAGAAAAATGATCTTGCTGTGAAATACACGGTTCTTCTTCTTGAACCATGGCAGGAAGTGCTGTTTGAGAAAATCCACATACATTATGGAGTTCATCTTTAGCGCCTTCAGGGATCCTAAAGGGGCCGACAATCTCTCTCCCCATGATTCCAGCCCAAAACATTACTCCACCTCCTCCTTGTTGGCGCTGTAGCCGTGTTTGCGTGGGGTGTCCATCAACCAGCCATCCTCCACTCCATTCATCTGGACCATCAAGCGCTGCACGGCACTCATCCGTGAACAAAACAGTTTTGAAATCAGTCTTCATGTAATGTTTGGCCCACTGGAGCCGTTTCTGCTTGTGTGAAATGGATAGAGGAGGTCGACAGGATGGCATATGCACAGCTGCAAACCTCTGAAGGACCCTGCATCTTGTTATTCGGGGGACGTTGGAGGCACAAGCAGCTTCAAAAACTTGTCTGCTGCTATGACAAGGCTTTTTTGCCGCTGCTGTTTCAACCTGACGTAATTGCCTGTAGGAAAGAGTCCTCAATTTGCCCTTATCAGCACGCACACGTGTGTACTGTGAATCAGCTACATACTTCTTGATTGCCAAGACACTTCATCCTGATCATCGCACAATGTTGATTGTAGTCATGCCTTGACCTAAACACTCCACAATTTGTTGCTTCTCAGCAGCCGACACATCCTTTTTCTTTCCCATTTTGGCAGAAAATGTAGGCTGCTTAATAATGTGAGAGAGCCTTCTTAAGTAGTCTTGCCTTTCATTGGACACACCTGCCAAACTAATTAGCACAGGTGTCTGCAATTGCTTACAGTGATATAAAGAGCCCTGACACACATCACCATCAATGAGTTTAACTGACAAACAAACAAATTCTTCCCTTATCACTCCTAAACACTTTTTGCATAATAATTTGGAACGCGGTGTACATGTGCTTTTCCACAAAACACCAGTGGTTCACGTAGTGAATCTCACAGTTCTAACTTGCCAACCATGGTCTGTATGGAATTGTTCAATAAAGGGCCCAAAATTAAGATAACATAGATGGGAGAGGTCTCTATGAATAGGAATTCCTAAGTATTTGATACCCTGTGAGGGCCAGGCAAAGGGAAAGTTGGACTGGATGGAATCCTATATGGATTTAGGGAGGGAGACATCGAGGGCCTCAGACTTCGCTGCATTGATTTTAAAATTTTACCATGTAACAAAGTGATCTATTTCAGCCATAACAGCAGGGATGGATATATGTGATTGAGTGATATATACTAGGACATCATCAGCAAATAGAGAGCACTTGTACTCGGTGCCTCCCACCTCAATCCACCTAATATTGGGGTTATGGCGAATTGATGAGAGCAGGTGCTCCGTCACTAGGATGTATAAGAGAGGGGACAGAGGACATCCCTGCCTTGTCCCATTGGTGATTGTGAAAGGTGATGAAAATGTTCTGACGCACCCCCTGTGCCTTGGGACATCCGGAGCCGGACCCTTTTTGGTGGATGCTGGTGGTTGTAGTCTTCGTGGCGGCGATCCGGTTCCGTGGCTCAGGGTGGTCAAACCAGTGGCGGAACTATTTATGTGGTTTTGATGTTTAAATGTCCGACTACGCCACCCGTGGATTGCGGTCAGAGTGAACCGCCGCTACAGGGCAGACCGCTAAGGCTGGTGTTGTGGGTGCAGCAGAGCGTAGCATAACTCCCCACAGGAGGAGTATAGCCTCAGGGCAGTGTATGCGGAGGATGGGGGTGATGGTGCAGGGCAGCAGCAGTAACGACACGGAGTCAGTGATGCAGTTCAGGGCCTTTACTCACAGTTCTTATTATCCAGACCACGTCTGCAGGTAACGGCTGCCCACGTCGTACTGTGCTCACCAGGTGAGGGGCTCAGACAACTCCCAGATAACTTTGGAGCGCTTCACAGGACCCCCTTTGTGTGTCCTTTGTCTGGCCTTTCTTACCAACACTTCTGTCCGGCTGCCTCGGGCCTCCTCTTGGTAAACTTGGCGCCAGTTTCCCTGACCCTATGTGGTGCCTTCCTAGCGGGTGGAGCAAGGGGCTGCGCCACATAAAATGTCAGAGCCTCCGGTTTCTAGCTGAGGGTCGTTTCCTGCCTCCACTAGTTCGGGGACCGGTCTCCCCCTTTGGCCTGACCCCTCCACGCAGGTGGATTCGGGTGTGCGGTGGCGACTCGCCCGTCCGCACCCCTGGGATCCCTTCATTCCTCGTTCCTGGAGCCTTCTCCGCTCCTCTTCCTTCCTTCTCCCTCTTGCAGGCCTGGGCCTCTGTTACTAGGCCCGCCTCCGGAGCAGAGCTCATGCAGAGCCCCTGCTCCCTGCCACTTCTGCTCAGACTTCTCTGCACTGAACTAAGATGGTGCCCACCTTTTATACTCCCTTCTCAATGCACCCAGGAACTGCTTCCTCCCTGCTCCTGCACTGCAGGTTTCCCCTTCCTCAGTGTTCCCTCCCCCCACTCCAGCCAGGGACAGGGACTGTCGTGCCCATCTCAGGGGCATATTGGTCGCCCTGCCCCACGGCAATGTGGTGTAATGCATGCAGGTGTCGGGTCCTGATCCACACTCCATCCTTATCTGAGAGTGAGATATCACACCTCTGGGTGAGGTGCAATACGTCTGTAGCAACCGAGCCCTCGGTGCTACAGTTCCATTTATCTTCAGCCTAGGTGACGTATTGTGATACAGGGCCGTGATTTTGGCTATAAAAGGGTCCCCTAGACCCCTACCCCAAGCTTTTTAAGAGAATCATATATGGCGTGCCAGGAGACTCTATGGAATGCTTTCTCAGCATCCAACGAGAGTATCTACTTACAAATTTTTAACTGCATCTAGCCCAGGAAATACTTTGTGCCTAGTAGCAGTGTCTGCTAGTCAGCGGATTATCCCGGCTGTTAAGCAAGCTACACCACCTGTAGTTTGGACACTTAATTTTTTCAAAGGAAATGCTTCGGGACCACGGGATACTTAGTGAAGAGCATCAGGAGGCACCCCAAGGCATAGGGGCTGGGACTGGCACTAGGATGCCTTGCGGTGGACAGCCGAGCTCGATCCTTATAAAAGCTTTTTAACTGCAGCAGCTTTAGTGGACGCTACTGGAGCTGGAATTACGCGGCTGCTGGCATGAGACTTGCCCTCCAATAGATCCTTGTAAATGGATTTAAAGTGTATTCATTCAAATTAGAGGGACAATTTAAATTAAAAAGCTTAGAGCTGCCTCCACCACAGGGGGGCTCTCTCGACCCACCAGCGGACAGGCACCAGTATTGGGAGAGGGGGGCTGGCCATCAGGGTTCACCGCGGCTCTGGCACAAACCCGGCGACACGGAGGTGGCACGGGCAGGAGCGGACTGGCCGTCTCGGCTTCTCACTTTTTGGATTTTAGAAGGGCATGACATGCCTATATCTGTGTCTCCCCCTCCTTTTACTCCTCCACCTCTTTTCTTTTCGCATGACTATATGTACTTGTCACTTTTCCATGTGTTAGTTGTGTCTTCTGAGCAGTTTGTCAGCTTTTGGACACCTTTGAAGGTGTTTTCTATGTGTTTCTATGTGTTTTTGTTTGCCTGCCATTGGTTTTAACGGTGTTCGAAGGTGTTCGACGAACAGTTCGACGAACAGTTCGGCGAACACAAGGGTGTTCGACGAACCGAACCGAACTCGAACACTACGGGGGTGGCTCAACACTAGTCATAAGCAAAGACTATAGGATACACACTCCCCAATAATGGGAATAATGTTTTTAAGACGCTGTACTGTATGGCTCTTGTAAGGGGCATTAAAAGTGTCTTGTTAAGCTACTGCGACCTCCACCATTTTTCCGAGGGGCATTAAAAGCGTCTTGTTAAGCTACTGGGACATCCACGTCTCTTCTGAGGGGCATTAAAAGCGTCTTGTTAAGGTACTGGGACCTCCACCACTTTTCCGAGGGGCATTAATAGCGTCTTGTTAAGCTAGTGGGACCTCCACGTCTCTTCTGAGGGGCATTAAAAGCTTGTTGTTATACCACTCTGACCTCCACGTCTCTTCCAAGTGGCATTAAAAAGTGTGTTGTTATACCACTCTGACCTCCACGTCTCTTCTGAGGGGCATTAATAGCGTGTTGTTATACCACTCTGACCTCCACGTCTCTTCTGAGGGGCATTAAAAGCGTGTTGTCATACCACTCTGACCTCCACGTCTCTTCTGAGGGGCATTAAAAGCGTCTTGTTATACCACTTTGACCTACACGTCTCTTCTGAGGATCATTAAAAGCGTCCTAAGCTGCTGTGACCTCCACGTCTCTTCTGAGGGGCATTAAAACCATCTTGTTATACCACTCTAACCTCCACGTCTCTTCTGAGGGGCATTAAAACCGTCTTGTTATACCACTCTGACCTCCACGTCTCTTACAAGGGGCATTAAAAGCGTGTTGTTATACCACTCTGACCTCCACGTTTCTTCCAAGGGGCATTAAAAGCATGTTGTTATACCACTCTGACCTCCATGTCTCTTCTGAGGGGCATTAAAAGCGTCTTGTTATACCACTCTGACCTCCGCGTCTCTTCTGAGGGCCATTAAAAGCATCTTGTTATACCACTCTGACCTCCATGTCTCTTCTGAGGGGCATTAAAAGCATGTTGTTAAGCTACTGCGACCTCCACGTCTCTTCTGAGGGGCATTAAAAGCGTCTTCTTATACCACTCTGACCTCCATGTCTCTTCTGAGAGGCATTAAAGGCGTGTTGTTAAGCTACTGCGACCTCCACGTCTCTACTGAGGGGCATTAAAACCATCTTGATATACCACTCTGACCTCCACGTCTCTTCTGAGGGGCATTAAAAGCGTGTTGTTATACCACTCTGACCTCCACGTCTCTTCTGAGGGGCATTAAAAGCGTCTTGTTAAGCTACTGTGACCTCCACGTCTCTTCTGAGGGGCATTAAAACCATCTTGTTATACCACTCTGACCTACACTTCTCTTCTGAGGGGCATTAAAAGCGTCTTAAGCTACTGTGACCTCCACGTCTCTTCTGAGGGGCATTAAAAACATCTTGTTATACCACTCTGACCTCCACGTCTCTTCTGAGGGGCATTAAAAGCGTGTTGTTATACCACTCTGACCTCCACGTCTCTTCTGAGGGGCATTAAAAGCGTGTTGTTATACCACTCTGACCTCCACGTCTCTTCTGAGGGGCATTAAAAGCATGTTGTTATACCACTCTGACCTCCACGTCTTTTCTGAGGGGCATTAAAAGCGTCTTGTTATACCACTCTGACCTCCACGTCTCTTCTGAAGGGCATTAAAAGCGTGTTGTTAAGCTACTGCGATATCCACGTCTCTTCTGAGGGGCATTAAAAGCGTCTTCTTATACCACTCTGTCCTCCATGTCTCTTCTGAGGGGCATTAAAAGCGTGTTGATAAGCTACTGCGACCTCCACGTCTCTACTGAGGGGCATTAAAACCGTCTTGATATACCACTCTGACCTCCACGTCTCTTCTGAGGGGCATTAAAAGCGTGTTGTTATACCACTCTGACTCTCCACGTCTCTTCTGAGGGGCATTAAAAGCGTCTTGTTAAGCTACTGTGACCTCCACGTCTCTTATGAGGGGCATTAAAACCGTCTTGTTATACCACTCTGACCTCCACGTCTCTTCTGAGGGGCATTAAAAGCATGTTGTTATACCACTCTGACCTCCACGTCTCTTCTGAGGGGCATTAAAAGCGTGTTTTTATACCACTCTGACCTCCACGTCTCTTCTGAGGGGCATTAAAAGCGTTTAGTTAAGCTACTGCGACCTCCATGTCTCATCTGAGGGGCATTAAAACCGTCTTGTTATACCACTCTGACCTCCACGTCTCTTCTGAGGGGCATCAAAACCGTCTTGCTAAACTACTGCGACCTTCACCACTTTTCCAAGGGGCATTAAAAGCGTCTTGTTATACCACTCTGACCTCCACGTCTCTTCTGAGAGGCATTCAATCGGTCTTGTTAAGCTGCTGGGACCTCCACGACTCTTCAAACGGGCATTGCATTTCCTCATAATTTTTGGCAGCTTTTGCTTGGAAGGCATAAACAAATACTATGGGAGACCCACTCCCCAATCATGGGAATAACGTTTGTAATATGCTGTACTGCATGGCTCTTGTAAGGTACTTTGCAAGTTCCTCCATCCTAATTTTTGGCAGCTTTTGCTTGGAAGGCATAAGCAAAGACAATGGGAGACCCACTCCCCAATAATGGGAATAATGTTTTTAAGATGCTGTACTGTATGGCTCTTGTAAGGGGCATTAAAAGCTGCTTGCTAAGCTACTGAGACCTCCACCACTTTTCCGCAGGGCATTAAAAGCGTCTTGTTAAGCTACTGTGACCTCCACGTCTCTTCTGAGGGGCATTAAAATCATCTTGTTATACTACTCTGACCTCCACGTCTCTTCTGAGGGGCATTAAAAGCGTGTTGTTATACCACTCCGATCTCTACGTCTCTTCTGAGGGGCACTAAAACAGTCTTGTTAAGCTACTGGGACCTCCACGACTCTTCGAACAGGCATTACATTTCCTCATAATTTTTGGCAGCTTTTGCTTGCAAGGCATAAGCCAAAACTATGGGAGACCCACTCCCCAATAATGGGAATAATGTTTGTAATATGCTGTACTGCATGGCTCTTGTAACGGTATTGCAAGTTCCTACATCCTAATTTTTGGCAGCTTTTGCTTAGAAGGCATAAGCAAAGACTATGGGAGACCCACTTCCCAATAATAGGAATAATGTTTGTAATATGCTGTACTGCATGGCTCTTGTAAGGGTATTGCAAGTTCCTACGTCCTAATTTTTGGCACCTTTTGCTTGGAAGGCATAAGCAAAGACTATGGGAGACCCACTTCCCAATAATGGGAATAATGTTTTTAATATACTGTGCTATATGGCTCTTGTAAGGGGCATTAAAACCGTCTTGTTAAGCTACTAGGACCTCCACGTCTCTTCTGAGGGGCATTAAAAGCGTGTTGTTATACCACTCTGACCTCCTCGTCTCTTCCAAGAGGCATTAAAACCGTCTTGTTATACCCCTCTGACCTCCACGTCTCTTCTGAGGGGCATTAAAAGCATCTTGTTAAGCTACTGCGACCTCCACCACTTTTTCAAGGGGCATTAAAACCGTCATGTTAAGCTACTGTGACCTCCACGTCTCTTCCGAGGGGCATTGAAATGTTGTTTTTAATTACCTCTAACCTCCACGACTCTTCCAACGGGCATTGCATTTCCTCCTAATTTTAGTCAGCTTTTGCTTTTCAATGCAATGGCGAAAACTAACGGAGACCCACACCCCAATAATGGGTAGAAGATTTTTAGTACTCTGTAATCCACGTCTGTTTCAAGGGGCATTGCAGTCCCTCATAATTTTTAGAAAGCCTTCAATTCACTGCTTAGGCCAACAGTGTACAGGAGACCCAGTTGCTATAAATGGAAAAAACGTTTTAGTTAAGGCCCTCTGACCTCCATGTCACTTCCAAGGGGCATTGGAGTGCCTCGAAATGTTTGGTAGGCATTGCACTCACTGTATGCCCTATAACTGTGTAGCAGAACCGCTCCTTTTATTACAGAAACATATCCTACAAGACATGTGTGGTTGACTGGCCTGATATTGATGTGAATGGTCCCTGTTCCTCCTGCTCTTTCTCCTTTGCCACCACCTCATCCATCATTTATCTCCTGAAGCTTTGTTTTAACAGGAGTCATAGAACTGGGATAGTAGCAGGAAAACATCCAGCAATCCTCGTAGGAGGTAGGATATGCGCCAAAATGCTGACCACCTAAGGCCTAGCCGCTGCTACATACATGTGCTTGCATTCCAAGAAAACAAAGCAGATGCTAACTTCTATCATCATCATGCTCCTCACCTTGGCACTCTCAACTCCCCTGATGGAGAAGCCAGGGCCCACCAGAGGAGTCTGGTTCTCTGGTGGGCTCGTCCAATGCTGCCCTAAAGAAGGCCAGTCTAAGAAAAGTGTGTGGGTCGGTAACAGGAGAAATTGGGGCGGCTGGGGACTGTTTATTGACACCAGGCCGCCACCAGGCGGCTGGGGACCGTGTGTGGACACCCGGCCGCGGGGCGGCTGGGGACCGATTGTGGACACCCGGCCGCCCCCTGATGGCTGGGGACCGAGCGTGGACACCGGGCGGCTGGGGACTGAGTATGGATAAAAGGGCTGCCAACGCAGCCATGACATGGTGGCCGGCGTCTGCCTCCACATGCCTAAAAGGCCCAATTTCAAGTGCAAGCAATCTAGCAGTATGGTATTGCAGCCTGGGGGTGGGTGGGTGGCAGGTTGCACACTTACGCTTGCATTCCAACAAAACAAAGTAGATGCTAACTTCTATCATCATCATCATGCTCCTCACCTTGGCACTTTCAACTTCCCTGATGGAGAAGCCAGGGCCCATCGGAGGAGTCTGGTTCTCTGGTGGGCTTGTCCAATGCTGCCCTGAAGTAGGTCGGGCTAAGAAAAGTCTGTGGGGATGTTCCGCGGAGAAATCGGGGCGGCTGGGGACCGTTTGTGGACACCCGGCCGCGGGGCGGCTGGGGACCGAGCGTGGACACCTCGCTGCCGAAGCAGCCATGAGGTAGTGGCCAGCTTCGGCCTCCTCAAAACTTAAAGGCCCCATTTCAAGTGCAAGCTAGCAGTATGGTATTGCAGCCTGCGGGTGGGTGGGTGGTTGGCTGCATATTTGAGCTTGCATTGCAAGGAATGGGGGAGGTACAATTGAACACTGCCCTGGGACAAGGACTAGCACGGGGATAGTTGCAAGTCTGCATCTTCTGATGCGGCAAGGATCACTTCTGATGGGCACACTTTTAGGCAGTGACCTGGGAGTCAGAGATGCTTCCAGGGGTCTTCCCCATGCTGTCCCCATGTCATTTCAGCACTGTATGCATGTGTCACACAGCACATGGCCAGATAAGATTGTAAAATATTAAAATGACATTTCCCGGTGAATGCATTTGTCACAGTTGAAAGCAATACAAAAGTGCAAAAACGCATAAAAAATGCTACTTGTGAACATAGCCCAAGGTGTGGAGGAGTATTTTTGTTTTGGGTTATTTATTTTACCTTATGCACAAGTCTTTACCCTGGAAAAGAAATTCCTTAACATATTTCACAGGAAAAAAGTTTCACTTTCGTTTTTGAACGTTTTATTATGAGCCTGTAAAAGTGGCTTAATACCTCTGACCAGGTTGTTGACAACAGTGACCTGGGGGTCAGAAATGCTTCCTGGGGCGATCCCCATGCTGTCCCCATGTCATTTGAGCACCGTCGCTATCGTTTTGGGCACTTGTTAGGCTTTTAAAAGACTGCCGGGGTGCCGCCGCAAAAATGCTCGCGTCTCCAATAGACTAACATTGGGCTCGTTGCTCGGGTCGAGCACCCAAGTATCACGGCGAGCTCGGCCCGAGCTTCGAGCAGCCGAGCATTTTAGTGCTCGCTCAACACTAAAAATAACCCTTTAGTTTTTCTTGCCCAAACATTTTTTTTTAACTTTCTGCTTTTTATATGTTTTTGACAATAATAAAAAGAGTGCATTCAATAACATGCTTTTCAAGTGCAGCCTCAACAGTAATGCCCACAAGAAGCAAAGAAACAGGAAAGCAATCAATCGGTAATGTTTTGTTTTTTAATTAGATTATTTTGTATCAAAAACAAAAGGGCAGTTAAGTATTCTTAACATACTTGTATGTAGTTGGAATTACAGAATATTCATTAGTGAAATTACTATAAAGAATTACAATGAATATCTTATAAGTTACAAAATATAATTTTTTACTTATTCTTTTTTTTATTATAACCTCACATCCAGCCTCACAACACACCAGAGAGAGAGAAATAACCATGATGAACCCTTTTACATATAAAATAAATAATATTTATTTTTAGATACATATAATCCTGCTAAAGTGAATGGGTCACAGAGAATCAGGCTATAAACATCCATAGCTCAGGATAAGGGATGAGCGGACCTGTTGAAATTTGGATCTTGGTACCCGACCCAAACTATATTCCAAACTTCGGTTCGGGTACCAGAACTGTACCCAAACTTGAACCAGGACCCGAACCCCAATGAAAAACAATGGAGACCCGAACTTTGGGTCTGAGTAAGAAAAAAAAACTCTCTCTACAACGGACTTCCCCCGTAACTCCGAACATTGCAACAGACTTCTAGAGAAAGTCCATGTTCGGCCTTTAGCATTGGACTAACTGTCCGGTATGAATGCCAAACTTTTAAGTTCAGGTACACTCATCTCTACTCAAGATTACTTGATTTAATTTTAGTACACAGAACCTAGAGCAATCAAATAAAACTAAAAATGACTAGTAACTGAAGCATTCTATCTCTCAACAAGACTCCGGAGGGTAATCCTAGAACATCCAACAATGGTTGCCGAATGTTTTCAAATTTCTTAATTGCATTTCTCTTTCTATAGACTCCTATTTACAACCACATATTGTCCATTTTATTCCCCAATTGTTGGTGGTTGGACGTCTAACTAATGTTTTTGTGCCTGATATAAAATATGTGATATACCTATAGCAATCGGAGATTCCAAGTCAACCCAATCCCTTAGAGACCCCCTGATACACAAATCCTGAGATGCGCTTAAATCGGATTCCTAATATGCTTTTGTTTTAGGGACAGAGCATCTTTCCAAAATGGGCCTGAGTGTATTCCCAGAACATATGCATCAATTGTGCATTCTCCACTCCACACCTCATTCTGCACTCATTCTCATTCTGCACTTCAGTGAACCCCAATTTTATGGAGGAAGCTGGGTGTTCTATAAACCCTATGAATAAAAAAGATCTGTGAAAACCTCTGTAATTCAAATGGGGACAACCTGGGAATGAGCTCCAACAACTCCCTCTACGGTTCTTCAGAAATTGGACCAATATCTGCTTCCCACTTAGATTTAAAACGGTATTACTATCTCCAAGATCCTATCCCAATATATAGTAGGTATAATAATATTATTAGTAAATACCTCCAATTAGAAATGTAGTATAATTCTTCTGATTTGCTTTGTCACCTACCCCATGGCAGGGCATTGCAGCAGCTTAGATATCCATGGTTATGGCTTATCATAAAGTGACAATTAGTAAGTTTTAGTTTTTGTAACCATGGTGTCACGGGTGTGTCAGAAGTGACAGACAGTCACCCTGCAGTTGGTTGCAGGAGATCTCTACGTTTGGCTTTACAGACATTTCCTTTGACGCTGTCTCTAGGACCCAGCGGCTACCTTCCTCTGGCTATTTAACACCCTGCCTGGGTGTATAAATACCTGCTATGTATTCATTACTACTTGTGAAGGCTTTAGCAAGAGCAGTACCTCATGCTCTCTGGAGCTTGAGAACGGGTGCGCATTTGTCTGGAGTTCGTCTAAAGCTAAGCAATTTCCCCCTGTTTGTCTACCTCTGTTGTCTATAGTGTTTAACTGAGATCAACTAGTGCTCATTTCCTCCCTTCCCTAGCCTTAGCCATATGCCAGGGAAAGACAGGACAAGGCACATGTGCGGCGATTGGTGAAGAGCCAATACAAGGGAAGACAGGGTGATGCTAGATCAACATAAGAGGTCTCCACTTCCCCCCTTTCCCTAGAGTTTGTGCTTCCTTTCCCTCTTCCCTTTGTGATGCACTTTCTCTTTCCCACATCTTGCGTGACATATTGATACCTAAGATGTTGCCATGATCTGTACATGGGGTAAGCAACATAGTGAATCAGAAGAACTATACTACATTTATAATTGGAGGAATTCGCTAATATTATTATTACACCTAATACATATTGAGGTAGGATCTTGGAGATGAGAATAAACCTTTAACTGTCAGAGGGTTCTCATCTATGCAAAGTCACAGAAGTTGTTAATATTTAGTAGAAATTAAGCCATGTGTGTGGTTCACAGGTAGGATCATATCTGGGATAAAGTGATTGTGTATTAGCATCCTTGTCATAGTTGACTGGGTCTAATATGTGTGCCTAAGTTGTAGGTATTTGTAAAAAGATGATAAAGCAAGTTAATCTCCTTCTGGAGTTTCTACACCACATCTTCAAGCTGATAATCTATTATCTGGATTACTAAGGTTATTGCATTAATGGTTAGTGACCACATTAGAAAAGTAAGTACATACCAACAATGATTTTGCTACTGAGAGAAAAACATTTGATTTATTGTGATTTACACTAAGTTGAACGCGCTGATTCCAAACATGAACTCCGAATTTGTCTGACACATTTAGATTTTAAGTTATACATGCAAAGCCTATTCATTTATAATATTAATGCATTATATATTGGAAATATTCCAACGTACATGCCCAGACCTCTCCGAACATTCTCATACAGGTCTATCGGCTGATGTCAGCAGGGAGTATATAAGTCAAACTGGACAGAGCTCAATAAAGTGATCTGTTATAGAGCTATCAGTTTGGAAACTTAAGGATGGAGTCATACTAGCGTATAAAAAATTGGTCCGATGCTGAAAAAGTAGGACGAGTGTATGGCGGTATGTTATGCATACTGCTGAATAAAAAGGGTTCAATAAAATATTATGCACCCCCAAAAAAATGTTTTTAGTGTGCAAAAGCAGGAAAACATAAAAAATCTTATATTAATCTGGTATCGCTGTAATCGTACTGACCTACAGAATAAAGCCATCGTATCACTTATACCCAGGCCCGGCGTCAGCACCTGGCGCACCCGGGCAAGTGCCGGGGCCCTGAGCAGGCGGGGGGGGCTCACTCACCCGCCGCGCTATGGGATCCGTGAGCGGAGGAGGGTGGTGTCAGCTCCCACTCCTCCCGCTTGCTCAGGGCCCCGTCAGCCGGCGGCACAATATTTACCTCTCCCCGTGCCTCCACAGCAGGTCCGATGTCTTCCGCAGCTGCAGCACTGTGACGTCTCAGGTTAGAGGGTGCTGTGACGACTTTCCACCGCGCTCTCTCCTGAGCCGTCACAGCGCAGAGTGGGAAGACCCCGGCGATGCTGGAGTCCAGAGCAGCGGCAGCAGGTGAGAAGTTAGGCGAGTATTTTATTTTTTTTTTTTTTAAAGTATGGAGGCATGGGTCATTATAAGGGAGGGGGGAGAGAGGTGACATCCTGCATGGGGCGTTAAAATAGGGGGTAGGGATATCCTGCATGGGGCATTATATGGGGGGAAGTATCATCCTGCATGGGGCATTTTATGGGGGGATGACATCCTGCATGGGGCATTATAAGGGGTGGTGATATTATGTATGGGGCATTATAAGCGTGGGTGACATCCTGCATGGGTCATTATAAGGGGGGTGACATAATGCATGGGGCATTATAAGGGGGGTGACATTCTGCATGGGGCATTATAAGGGGGAGTGGCATAATGCATGGGGCATTATAAGGGGGGTGACATCCTGCATGGGGTATTATATGGGGGGAACAGCCTGCATAAGGCATTATGTGGGGGGAACAGCCTGTATAGAGCATTATGTGGGGGCATAGCCTAGATGGAGCGTTATATGGGGCATTATAAGGGGGTTGTGAAATCCTGCATGGGGCATTATAAGGGGTGGTGTGATATCCTGCATGGGGCATTATAAGGAGGGGGAAGTGACATCCTGCATGGGACATTATAAGGGAGGGGTGGGTGTGACATCCTGCAAGCGGGAAATTAAAAGGGGGGGTGGTGTGACATCCTGCATGGGGCATTATAAGGGGGGGGGGTGACATCCTGCATGGGGCATTATAAGGAGGGGAGGGTGTGACATCCTGCATGGGGCATTATAAGGGAAGGGGGAGAGAGGTGACATCCTGCATCGGGCATTAAACAAGGGGGAAGTCGCATCCTGTATGGGGCATTATATGGGGGGAAGTGGCATCCTGCATGGGGCATTATATAGGGGGGGTGACATCCTGCATGGGGCATTATAAGGGGGCATGACATCCTGCATGGGGCATTATAAGGGGTGGGGTGACATACTGTATGGGGCATTATAAGCGGGAGTGATTTCCTGCATGGGGCGTTATAAGGGAGGTGACATAATACATGGGACATTATAAGGGGGGGTGACATAATGCATGGGGCATTATAAGAGGGGGTGAAATTCTGCATGGGGCATTATAAGGGGGGGGGTGACATAATGCATGGGGCATTACAAGGGGGGGTAACATCCTGCATGGGGCTTTATAAGAGGGGGTGACATCCTGCATGGGGCATTATATGGGGGGAACAGCCTGCATGAGGCATTATGTGGGGGAAACAGCCTGCATGGAGCATTATGTTGGGGCACAGCCTGCATGGAGCGCTATATGGGGCCAGTATTCTGTATGGAGCGTTAAATGGGGCCAGTATCCTAAATGGAGTGTGCTCTACCATTCTATGATTCTATATTTGCACAAGGAAAGACTAGAAGCAATGGGATGAAACTAAATGGGAGGAGACACAGATTAGATATTAGAAAAAACTTTTTGACAGTTAGGGTGATTAATGAGTGGAACAGGCTGCCACGAGAGGTGGTCAGTTCCCTTTCGATGGACGTCTTCAAACAGAGGCTGGACAGACATCTGTCTGAGATGATCTAGTGAATCCTGCTTTGAGCAGGGGGTTGGACCAGATGACCCAGGAGGTCCCTTCCAACTCTACCATTCTATGATTCTATGATTCTATGATTCTATATGGGGGCCTGAATCCTTTATGGAGCGTTATATGGGGGCCAGTATCCTGTATGGAGCATTTTATGGGGGCCAGTATTCTGTATGCAGCGATTCGCTGGTTTCTGAGCTATTGTAGAATTTACAATAGATATCGGTCATGTAATGTAAGAAGTGAAATCTTCTGTATTGTATTATATGTATATATTTTTCTGCGGCATCTGTGCGTCGTGAATCGTGGTATGTGTTAAAGGGGCCCACTGAGACTCTTTCGCCCTGGGCCCACGAAAACCTGAAGCCGGCCCTGCTAATACCGCACGGCGAATGTCATGAAAAAAATAAAAAGCAATTCTTGAACTTTTGTTCATATTTATCCTGTGAATGCTGTGAGTTATTGTTTCACAAAAATTGGAATGTCCATAGTTCCTGCACCTACAAAATGTGTGAAAATGTGTAAGAATGGGAATGGTTTCTCTCAGACAATGATTCCTGCTCTTACCTGTCATTTGTCCATTGCTAGATGTATCACCAGCAAACAAAACACTCAATGTTCTTGATTTAAGGCCTTAAATGCACTAAAGCTGGAATTGGACTGGTTGCTATGGGCTATAGGTCTTTGTTCCTATGGTAACAGTGTAGTGTTGTCATAGAACCTAGAATTTAATTACATTTGAAGTAATATAAAGCTATTTATTTTTTTCAGTCACAGTAAATGCATTTTACTTTTGGGAACTTTTACTTATTCGTCCAGCTCCTCCAGCCTTGATGCTAACCAATGTGATCTGCCATATTATTACTACTTGTTATAAATATTAATTAATACCTATGGAGATATCACTTATGGTCATATGTGACATCATCAAATCCAGGAGGCCATTGTTACTGTAGCGCCCCGAGGGTTCGGCCGCTACAGGGGTATTGCACCTCTGCCAGAGGTGTGGTATTCCACTCCCAGGTAAGGATGGAGTATGGACCAGGGCTCAGTTAGCTGCATACAGCACACACACCCCATTTCCGAGGGACAGCTCAACGGTGCTCCCACTAGACAGAAGTGCAGGCACGACCGACTATGTCCCTGTCTGGAATGGGGAGGGGGGTGGAGCACCCAGTGCTGTAGGGGCAGATAGGGGTTGGTTCCTGAGCGTAGGACGGAGCCCATTGGTTGCTGGTCACCTGGGCTCATGGCTAGAGGGAGGTATAAAAGGTGTGCACCATCTTAGCTCTGAGAGAAGTCCTGTCCAGAGAGGAGAAGACAGGGAATAGAGACTCTGTAGGAGCTCTACTCCAGGAAGGCCTAGTGAGAGGCCAAGGAGGAGGTGAAGGGGAGCTGCGGTGTCACCTCAGCCCAGCTCCACGAGAGGGGAGGAGAAGAAGGAACAGGAAAGAAGGAGAAGAGACAGAGAAACAGAAGGGCTCAGGAACAAGAAGGTGGAAGGGACCCTAAGAACCCACGAGAATCCAGGGTGCAGGGTCAGGCAGATTAAGGGTACCGGATCCCAGGTTGGTGGAGGAGAAACTACCCTCAGCCAAAGACCAGAGGTCGTGTCCATTTATTGGTGCGACACCTCATCAAAACTGCTAGGAAGGCACCATATAGGACAGCGGAGGACGGGGTCCACTTTTAACCGCACAAGTCCGCGGCAGCTGGACAAAAGTGGGTCACTGGTGAGGCAGGCCAGAGGAAGGATTAAAGGGGGTCCTGAGCCATACTCCTGAGCTGCCTGGGAGTTGACCGAGCCCCTCACCTGGTGAACGCAGCACGGCTCGGGCAGTCATTCCCTGCAGAAGTGACTTGGATATTAACCGTGAGTAAAGACCCTGGAGTGCAGTACGTTGTCTGTGTGCTTTTTCTCTCGTCCGGCATTACCGGTACTGGGACTCTCACCACCATCACCCCCACCATCCACTACACTGCCCTGGGGCCGCACTCTACCTGTGGGGAGTCACACCATCCCAGCTGCATACATCATCGGCCCCAGCAGTCTGCCCTGCAGCGGCGGTTCCTAATAACCGCAATCCACGGGTGGCGTAGTCGGACATCTCTTAAAACATCTAAAAGACTGCCACTGGTCTGACCACCCTGAGCCACGGGACCGGGTCGCCACTACTACCCCCATCATCTCCCTATTGCCCGGTTCGGAGTGCCCCACGGCCCAGGGGGCGAGTCAGCTTTGGCGTAGTTGGCAGGATTTCGTGCCCGCTAACAACGGGTACTTCGCGCCTGAAAAGAGACTGTTTCATTGTATTAAAGATGGCGCCCGCCCCAGAAGAACGAGCGCCATAATGTGCGCGCCAAAAGACATCAGGAGGCCGCCTCCCATCGTGGGCCGGGTCCCAGAATGGCGCCAAAGAGGAAGCCCGCCCCCAACAACCATGAGCACGGCTGTAGAAATGTCCGTCAACGTGGGGGGGCTGCCCCTGAGAGTGATTGTCAGCAGAATGCCCCAGGACCACCCCCCATGGGGGCGGAAAGAGAAAAAAACTGCGGGGCAGGGGGTGGTCTGGATCAGTCTGGCCAGGCCGCACCCGGAGATGGAGAAAGGAACCAGCTCCAGCACTTTGGCAAGGGGTCTGCTGCAAGCCACACCACCATGCAGCCTCACAGAGGTGCTAGCCCATCTCCCCACGGAGGACAACGAGTATACGCGGGCGGCGCTGAAGGAGCTGGACCGGAGGATGGTCCGGGCGTAGCAGGACGTGATCGCAGGGTGGAAAAAAGATGTGGCTCCGCGGGCTGTGATCCTGCAGCAGGAGGTGCCGTCGACGTCCAGCAGCACATCAGCCACCGAGGGCAGTGAAGACAGAGCGGAGGCTGAAGACGACACCGTGGAGGAGGCCGCGACAGCAGAGACAGGTAACGGAGACGCCCCTACCCCGAACCCTGGGGCCGCCGACCTGCCCCTGCACCCTGTTGCGGAGCCTAACGCACCTGGACTCGCCGTCGACACCGTGCCGCCACCGCCATCAACCGGCCCCCAGGCCGTCAACGCTGCCAGTGAGCCCCGCCCCACGCCGTGCCCTCTGACCCCGGGCGTGCTCAGTAAACCACCACCGCAGGCCCGACCGCAAGGCCTAGCGCCCCCAGGCGCCGCTGCCCTGACGGAACCCCCTGCACCTGCTGTACCACCCCTAGGAGCAACTAGGAAACGACCAGCGTGGGCCTGGTCGCAAGGCCACGTGCCTGCGGGCGCCGCCAACCCGCTCGCACCCCCTGCCTCTGCAGTACCACCACTGAGCGCAGATCTCTTCGCCCAACATACCAGTCCGGATGGGCTTCCTTTCGTCTGGCCCCCCGAGTATGTCAACCCCCGCTTTCGGAGGAGCCCGCCCGCGGAGGTTGGAGTACCATCTGAGCCCCTCATCCCTGCTCCGGCGCCTCAGGAAACCCCCCAGCTATCGTTGGAGGCCGCCCAGTTTGAATGGGACCCCACTGGGGAGGACCTAATGGGGTTCACAAAGGAAACGCGGGCAGACGCAGCCGAACAGCGGGAGGCCTGCCGCCAACAGCTGGAGAAGTTTGAGAGGGAGCAGCGAGAGCGGCGCGTGAAACAAGAGAAGCTGCAGGTCCGGAGCGCGGAGCAGAAAATGAAGGCCCGGCGAGATCCCCGAACTGCCCGCAGTCCCCGAGTCACCGGAACTGTTGTGAAGTTCCAGATGGAGCGCGGCTGGGGTTTCATCCGAGACCCTGAGACCATCAGCGACGTGTTCGTGACGAGGAGGGATGTGGAGAGCCACCTGCCGGAAGGTCATCGAGGGCGGGACCTATTTCCAGGGGATGTGGTGTCTTACACCCGGCACCAAGGCGTGAAGGGATGGTACGCCCTCCACGTCCACAGAGTAATAGAGGAGGAGGAACAGCACTACTCGGACTCTGAGTACCAAGAGGGCCCGGACGGGCCTGAAGATTATGAGGAGCAAGGAGCGGCTGGAGGGTATCGCTACCAGTAAACAGTAGCATACCAGTGTAAATAGTTACCCATCAGGGTACAAAGGAACTGTTTGGGACTGTTTCGAATTGAGTGCGGCCCCCGTTGGGACTGATATAGGACTGTGTGACTGTTGCCCTATCCCCTAGGTAACCTGGCTGAGGACTGAGAGCAGCCACCCCTCTCCCCTAAGTAACCTGGCTGAGGACTGAGATTAGCCACCCCTCTTCCCTTTAACAGGCTGAGGACTGTGAACAGCCACCCCCCCTTTTCAACCGGCCGAGGACTGGGAACGGCCAATCCCTTGTATATAGTTGCGCTTCCTAAAGCGCCCCCTACTGGTTTTATACCAAAACCGCAACGTCTACCTCAAGACAAGTTTACTGGACTGTTGCACCTTTAAGAAGAAAGAACATCTGGTCGCAAGTTGCACCGCGGCCAGGATACAAGAATATGCCGTATTTGAAAATGTTTTACATGAGAAAGTTTTATATGTTGCTAGGTGATAATGCAAATGTTTTATATGATAAAAGAGTTCCGGTAGTATTAACAATGACAAAGAAAAGTGTTTCCCATAAAGGGAATTGAACAATGTCGTCCGTTTCTGATGTAAAAAGTTATTGAAAAAGTTTTGCATGTCCTGTAATTAACTGTTTTTGCCCTTTTCCAGCCCGAGGACGTGCTGTGGTTTACCAGGGGGGAATGTAGCGCCCCGAGGGCTCGACCGCTACAGGGGTATTGCACCTCTGCCAGAGGTGTGGTATTCCACTCCCGGGTAAGGATGGAGTGTGGACCAGGGCTCAGCTAGCTGCATACAGCACACACACCCCATTTCCGAGGGACAGCTCAACGGTGCTCCCACTAGACAGAAGTGCAGGCACGACCGACTATGTCCCAGTCAGGAGTGGGGAGGGGGTGGAACACCCAGTGCTGTAGGGGCAGATAGGGGTTGGTTCCTGAGCGTAGGTAGGAGCCCATTGGTTGCTGGTCACCTGGGCTCATGTTTCTAGAGGGAGGTATAAAAGGTGGGCACCATCTTAGTTCTGGGTCAGTTCAAGCAGGAGGAAGAGAGAGAAGGAGTTCAGCCAGAGAGGGCTGATAGGGAGCTGTGGCTCAGTCTGGGCCCAGCTCCATGAGGCAGGCCTGAGGAGAGGGCCAGGAACAGAAACGAACAGAAACAGAAAGGAACAGCAAAGAAAGAGACGAAGAAACAGAAGGGCTCAGGAACAAGAAGGTGGAAGGGACCCTAAGAACCCACGAGAGTCCAGGGTGCAGGGTCAGGCAGATTAAGGGTACCGGATCACAAGTTGGTGGAGGAGAAACAACCCTGAGCCAATGACCGGAGGTCGTGATCATTTATTGGTGCGACACCTCATCAAACCTGCTAGGAAGGCACCATATAGGACAGCGGAGGACGGGGCCCACGTTTAACCGCACAAGTCCGCGGCAGCTGGACAAAAGTGGGTCACTGGTGAGGCAGGCCAGAGAAAGGACAAAAGGGGGTCTTGAGCCATACTCCTGAGCTGTCTGGGAGTTGACCGAGCCCCTCACCTGGTGGACGCAGCACGGCTCGGGCAGTCATTCCCTGCAGAAGTGACTTGGATATTAACCGTGAGTAAAGACCCTGGACTGCAGTACGTTGTCTGTGTGCTTTTTTGCTCCTCCGGCATTACCGGTACTGGGACTCTCACCATCATCACTCCCACCATCCACTACACTGCCCTGGGGCCGCACTCTTCCCGTGGAGAGTCACACCATCCCAGCTGCATACATCATCGGCCCCAGCGGTCTGCCCTGCAGCGGCGGTTCCTAATAACCGCAATCCATGGGTGGCGTAGTCGGACATTATCTAAAACACCTGAAAGACTGCCACTGGTCTGACCACCCTGAGCCACGGCACCGGGTCGCCACAACTACCCCCATCGTCTCCCTATCGCCCGGTTCCGAGTGCCCCACGGCCCAGGGGACGAGTCAGGTGCGCTGGGCGTTGTAGTGCAGGGAGGGAAATGGCACCAGCGAAAGAAAGGAACGGAGGCAGCTCAGTGCAGTCATCCAAGATTTACTCACAGTTCTTAGACAATCCACAGGTGCACTGTACTGGTTCAAGCCTCCCGCATCGCACTGCGTTCACCGGGCAGGGGTTCAGTCCTTCCTCAGGCAGTTCGGGTGTACCTGGCAGAACCCCACTTTCTTATGTACCTCTCTAGACCGACTTCATGCTGGGTCTTACTCCCTCCTGCCCTGCGCTTCCCATTGTGAATCCTGTTCGGGTGCTGCGAGGTCCCCCCTGTCCGATGTAGTTGCACAGACCTGCTTGACCTTACTTGGATTGGAGCGGGTGTTTGGCTTCTGGCTGTAGAAGTCAGAAGCCTCCGGTTTTTCCAGCTGAGGCTTGAAGTTGCACGACTGGGCCAGGGGCCGGTCCCCTTCTTGGGGCCTAGATCCTCCTGACACTTGGCAGGTTCGGGGTGTATGGGTGCCGCCTGCACTCGCCGTACTCCCCTAGGAGCCCTTCTGCAGAACGGAGCTTACTCCCTGCTCCCCTCTTGGGCCTCAGTCCCGGGCCCTTGTAGCGGAGCAGAGCTCCTACAGAGACTCTGCTCCCAGACTGTTCCTCTGAACTGTCCCTACTCAGCCACCTACTGCTGTTAAGATGTCTACCTTTTTATATATCTACTATATGAGTGCTGCCATAAACTACTTCCTCCACCCACACCCACTACTGGTTCCCCCTAACTTTGGGTTCCCCCCACCCCAGCCAGGGTCAGGGCTCAGCAGAAGACTACATTGCGTCTTGCCCCTCCTGCTGGCCTGGGGTAGTGTAGTGTTGGATGTAGGTGTTGGGGTTCCATGCAGCACTCCCTCCTTACCTGAGAGAAGGGAGACACCACACCTCTGGGTGAGGTGCTGTACCTCTGTGGTGACTGAACCCTCAGGGGCGCCACATAAGGAACATCAGTGTCAGATCGCACCATTCGTCGTTGTTTGATCCAAAGTGGACTTCATGGGAGACGACCAAGGAGAACATCATTGCTGAAAAAAAAGTCATAAAAAAGCCAGACTGGAATTTGCCAAACTACATGTTGACAAGCCACAAAGCTACTGGGAGAATGTCCCATGGACAGATGTCTATGTTCACAGACAGAAAAATGAAAGGGGTTGTCCACTACTATTGAAAATAGTCCAATGTATTTTTATGATGAATAGAAGCTTCTTTGTAAATACCTTCCTCTGCTGATTCTGCCTGTGAGCGGCGCTATCACTTGCCGCTCACAGGCATCACGTTACCCCCAGCTGCAGTCGGCGCTGACAAGTTCAGGCTGCAGCCGAGGGTCCCTCTTTTGGGTTCCATGGTGGCTGCTGGGTCGTGGGTGGGGTTACCCCGTACGTCACACCCGGCATCCACTGCGTGCTCTCCCTCTCCCCATTCATTGGGAAATTGAGTGGTGGATGCAGGGTGTGACGCGGTGGTAACTCCGCCCACAACCCAGCAGCCACCTCGGGGATCCCAGCGCTGAGTCACGCGTCACTTGACATGACCTCAGCAGGGGTCACGTACTGCCTGTGAGTGGCCAGTGATAGCTGTTATGCACACGCCCAGGCTGACTGGCGTGTGCGTGATTTAGTGATTCCACTGTGCCATGAACCGGAGAGTGCCTGGAGGGGCGTAACTAAGTATCAATCCGATCCGACGAGGGTCGCACAACGTCTAACGACGCCGTGCACCAGGGAGGAACCGAGCAGAGGGACCAGGTGCTACTCCAGGCCAGACCCCGGACACGGCTGTTGATCCACACCGGGGAATACAGGAACAGACAGGTTAGGCTGGCACACAAACAGGTGGGTATTAGCAGGCACGGCTGGAGTGTAGACAGGAGGATACTGGCAGGCACGGCTCGTATGCAGACAGGAGGGTACTGACAAGTACGGCTGGCCTGCAGACGGGGAGGTACTAGCAGGTTGGAGCACAGGCTGGATAGGGTTCAGTACAGACTGGAATTCAGGAAGAGAACCGCAGATGCGGTAGACAAGCAGAGCAGAGAGGAACCGCCGGAGCGGTGGGCAAGGCGGAGCAGAGAGGTACCGCCGGACCGGTGAGCAAGGCAGAGCAGGCAGGAACTGCCGGAGCAGTGAGCAAGGCAGAGCAGGCAGGAACCGCCGGAGTGGTGAGCAAGGCAGAGCAGGCAGGAACCGTCGGAGCGGTGAGCAAGGCAAAGCAGGCAGGAACCGCCGGAGCGGTGAGCAAGGCAGAGCAGAGGGGACAGGGCTCTGTTCACATGGAACAGACTGGAAGGGAAAGGCAGAACCAGATACACACAAGATACTTGCAATGAAGTAGCGAGTGGACTCTAAACTCACAAACGGAAGTACAGCGACAATGAGTAGGAGTTAGGTGCAGGTTCAGACTCTGCAGAAAAAGGGAAGGTACGGACATAGAGAAAAACAGGTAACAGGCTAGGAGACTGTTCAGACAGGAACTGAGTGTTCAGACAGGAACTGACACTGCAGCGAGATACAGGAGCGAGTCTGGGTATGCGGCCCACAGAATGGCGGACAAACAGGCTAGAAGACACAGAGAACAGGTCTGGGTATGCGGCCCCCAGAAGGCGGGACGAACAGGCTAGGAGCGTGTTCAGACAGGCCTGGGAATACAGCCTCCAGGAAGGCGGACAGGCAGGAAAAACAGAACAGGACCTGGCACATCAGAGGCAAAAAGCCCTCTGAGGATAAGCGTTGCTCAGGCACCAGCTTCAAGGTGGAGCTGGTTTAAATATCCAGTGACAGACAGCAATAGGCTGAGGACTCATTAGGTGTGTGCCCACAGCAGCTACAAAAAAACAGGAAGTAACCGGGCCGCCGCCCTAAGCAGTCAGAACAGAGACAAACAGACAGCATGAATAGAAGCCAGGCTACCTGACTGGACTGAAGATCAAGTTTGCGATCTTGCATAGTGAGAGATGGTGCACAATGCAAGCCCGCCACCAGGTATGTTACAATAACGTTGTTCACAGGCAGAAACAGCAGAGGAAGGTAATTACAATGAAGCTTCTTTTCATCATAAAAATACATTGGGCTATTTTCAATAGTAGCAGACAACCCCTTGAAGCATATCAATAAAAGAACACTGTCCCTACTGTTAAACATGGAGGAGGCTCTGTTATGTTTGGGGCTGCTTTGCTGCATCTGACACAGGATGTCTTGAATCTGTGCAGGGTACAATGAAATCTCAAGTCTATCAAGGGATTCTAGAGAGAAATGTGCTGCCCAGTGTCAGAAAGCTTGGTCTCAGTCGCAGGTCATGATTCTTGCAACAGGATAATGACCCAAAACACACAGCTAAAAACACCCAAGAATGGCTAAGAGGAAAACATTGGACTATTCTGAAGTGACCTTCTATGAGCTCTGACCTAAATCCTTTTGAGCATCTTTAGAAAGAGCTGAAACATGCCGTCTGGAAAAGGCAACCTTCAAACACAACACTACTGGAGCAGTTTGCTCATGAGGAGTGGGCCAAAATACCTGTCGAGAGGTGCAGAAGTCTCATTGACAGTTACAGGAATCGTTTGATATCAGTGATTGCCTCAAAAGTTTGTTCAACAAAATATTAAGTTAAGAGTACCATCATTTCTGTCCAGGCCTATTTCATGAGTTTAATTTTTTTTAAATTTTGTGGAAGCAGGGTTGAAAAACAATGACTGACTTTCATTTGTTGATTTTAATCATTTTTAATTTATTATTACTTTTGTCAGATTCAAGTTATTTCTGTGACCATTGTGGGTTTTTCTTTCATTAAACGAGGGGAACCAATAATTTTGAACACGTGTGTACTATTGAACAGTTTTTATATGTAACTTAGTTCCGAAATGGCAATGCTCATTCAAACTAGGTGAGCATTCAAGTGGTTACTAGTGAAACCCCGGTCCCTTTCTTCAACTGTGGAGCATATTATGCCTTTTCTCAGGTATTTATATAGGATGATAATAATTAGCATATATCAGTCAGACATCCTCTATAAACCTGTCCACTTTGGGCAAAGGGGATAACACTCTTATAGGTGCAGCTACATACATGCAGCGACATAGGGCTATGATCTCAACATACCACTGTCACCCTGTATGCACAATAATGCGGTATTGGTGTAACTGTGTGCACACATGTGATTATTCACCAACCGTAGGAAAAAAAAGGGAATAATCTCACCCAAGTTGAGGATATACCATGCCGCTTCCCTAGTTTATTAATTTCCTCCATTCTCCCGACGCATTTCTTCAAACACATTGATTCATTAGGGGAGGTACTTATTCCTACTGTGTAGACGGTAATATCACTACAGACACGTTTGTGGGATAACGTGCTCAATGTTGCAGTAGAGGCACTCACCTCACTGTCTCCATTTTAAACCAACACTGCGCTGTTGTGGCTCCGTCTACAGTGTGTGACGCATTTCCAGTCCAAAGATCTCACTTTCGGTCTGTGAAACGCAGGACATGGCCGCTGGAACTCACTGGTTCCGGAAGCGACGCCTAGGCCGCCGACCCATGGTAACAGTGTCAAGGGCTCACAATCCTCGTCCTTGCCTCCCAGACTCGAAGATACAAGGTAGAAGGGTTGTAACCTCCTACCGTGAGTACAGAAAGTATTCATGCCCCTTTAAAATTTTCACTCTTTGTTTCATTGCAGCCATTTGGTAAATTCTAAAAAGTTTATTTGGTTTCTCATTATAGTACACTCTGCACCTCATATTGACTGAAAAAAAAGAAATGTAGAAATTTTTGCAAATTTATTAAAAAAGAAAAACTGAAATATCACACAGTCATAAGTATTCAGACCCTTTGCTCAGTATTGAGTGGAAGCACCCTTTTCAGCTAGTACAGCCATGAGTCTTCTTGGGAATGATGCAACAAGTTTTTCACACCTGGATTGGGGGATCGTCTGCCATTCTTTCTTGAAGATCCTCTCCAGTTCCGTCAGGTTGGATGGTGAACGTTGGTGGACAGCCATTTTCAGGTCTCTCCAGAGGTGCTCAATTGGGTTTAGGTCAGGGCTCTGGCTGGGCCAGTCAATAATGGTCACAGAGTTGTTCTGAAGCCACGTCTTTGTTATTTTAGCTGTGTGCTTAGGGTCATTGTCTTGTTGGATGGTGAACCTTCGGCCAAGTCTGAGGTCCAGAGCACTCTGGAAGAGGTTTTCATCCAGGATATCTCTGTACTTGGCCGCATTCATGTTTCCTTCAATTGCAACCAGTCGTTCTGTCCCTGCAGCTGAAAAACACCTCCATAGCATGATGCTGCCACCACCAGGTTTCTCTGTTGGGATTGTATTGGGCAGGTGATGAGCAGTGCCTGGTTTTCTCCATACATATCGTTTAGAATTATCAACAAAAAGTTCTATCTTTGTCTCATCAGACCAGAGAATCTTATTTCTCATAGTCTGGGAGTCCTTCATGTGTTTCTGAGCAAACTCTATGCGGGCTTTCATATGTCTTGCACCGAGCAGAGGCTTCCAACGGGCCACTATGTCATAAAGGCCCGACTGGTTGAGGGCTGCAGTGATAATTGACTTTGATCTTTCTCCCACCTCACTACTGCATCTCTGGAGCTCAGCCACAGTGATCTTGGAGTTCTTCTTTACCACTATCACCAATGCTCTTCTCCCACAATTGCTCAATTTGGCTGGACGGCCAGGTCTATGAAGACTTCTGGTGGTCCCAAACGTCTTCCATTTAAGGATTATGGAGGCCACTGTGCTCTTAGGAACCTTGAGTAATGCAGAAATTCTTTTGTAACTTTGACCAGATCTGTGCCTTGTCACAATTCTGTCTCTGAGCTCCTTGGGCAGTTCCTTTGAGCTCATGATTCTCATTTGGTCTGACATGCTTTTACGCTCAAGCCTGGACTGTTTGGCGTGAGCGTGGTTAGTGGTCCCACTGGGCCACGAACCGAGGAGTGCCTGGAGGGGCGTAACTATGTGCATTTCCAGATCCGACCACGGACACACGGCGGCTTAATCAACTCCGTGGTCTGAGGAGGGATGAGGGAGGTGGCACAGGTGCTACTCCTGGTCAGACCTCGGTCACACAGCTGTTGACCCAAACCAGGGAATGCAGGAATGGGCAGGTTTGGCTGGTATGCAGACGGGCGGGTACTGGCAGGCACGGCTGGTATACAGACAGGCGGGTACTGACAGATAGGTAAACAGGCTGGTTAGGGACCAGTACAGACTGGCATACAGGAGCAGAACCGCAGGAGCGGAGGACAAGTGGAGCAGAGCAGTGCCACAGGTGACGACAAGCAGAGCAGAGCCGCAGGTGTGGATGACAAGCGGAGCAGAGCCGCAGGTGCAGAGGACAAGCGGAGCAGAGCAGAGCACAGATGCAGGTGCGGAGGACAAGCAGAGCAGAGCGGAACACAGCCGCAGGTGCGGGCAGACAGGACAGGGCTCTGTTCACATGGAACAGACTGGGAAACATAGGAAGATAGCTAGAACACAGGCGGTAGATACAAAGGCAGGGAAACGGGACAAGCAGAACCAGATACACACAAGGTACTTGCAATGAAGTAGCGAGTGGACACAAAACTCACAAACAGAAGTACAGAGACAATGAGTAGGAGTTAGGTACTGGTTCAGACACTGCAGGAAAAGGGAAGGATCGGACATAGAGACAAACAGGTAACGGGATAGGACACAGTTCAGACAGGAACTGACACTGGAAAGAGATACAGGAACAAGCCTGGGCATACAGCCCCCAGAGTGGCAGAAAAAACTAGAAGTCACAGATGCAGGTAACGGGCCTGGATTCTCAGCCCCCGGGGTGGCGGAAACAGACTAGAAGTCACAGATACAGGACAGGACCTGGCTACTCAGTTGCACAGAACACACTGAAAGAAAGTGTTGCTCAGGCACCTCCCACTGGGTGGAGGAGGTTTAAGTATCCAGTGACTCACAGCAATAGGCTGGGGGCACATTAGGACTGTGCACACTGTAACTTTAACCCTCAACTGATGAGGTGGGGTTTGCCACAACCCAGGGAATTTTTGTTCGGCTGCCATTCATTGAAAAATGCTGGTATGAGGATACGTGTCTTACTAGCTTCCATCCATTTGTGGGTGTCAAAAATTTGTTATACTCATGTGTAATCATGGCCATTAAGAATACGATTAAAACAAACGTGATCTTTGAATTTTCTGTAAAAATAAGAGATTTCTAAACACTGGGTTACAGGAAACCCCACATCACCAGTTGCGTGACAAAAACCCCACCTCACCAGAAAATGATTGGGCAAAGATATTTTACCATTATTTATTACTTACTTCAGGGGTGTCTAGATCAAGAATGAGATTAGGTACTTAGCTTTCCATTAGGGTCAAGAAATGATACAGATACACATGCATGGATACCCTACATGTGCTAGGCTAGTAGGGTGATACCACCAACCTGCACTATTTGGAAAAAACTGGGAAGGAAAGTGTCTATTATTCCCTACTCTCTCCCTATTCTATATTGTCCCCTACCTCACATGGTGGTTGGCACCCTAAAAAAGAAGCTCTTAAGGAGCAAATAGAGGTAACTAAAAAATTCTCGTCAGAACTGAACTTCGCAAAAAAAGAAACACAGTTACAGAACGAGGCAGAATGGTACCAATACCACCTAAAAGAGTGTAAACACAAGTTTTTTATTACCTTGAAGAATTCAGGAAAACAAGGCATATTAGGTGCCGATTACCAGACAGAATTATATTCCTTAGATAGATTTATCCTCCTCTGAAACAGAGGTTTCACATACTGATTCAAAATCCCAAGCCCAAAAGGGGAAATTAAAAGGAAGGGGTGGATTTCGGGGGAGAGGAAATGTGACAACTTGGGAATACCCAATAACCTTCTACAAGGCGTGAGGTTGCTATACTATCTTGATGAGGTGAACCCGAATACATTGATCCCTTCACGTACATTAAAAATAAAATTTCTAGAATGCCACCTCCTACCGGAGGCTTAAGTTCCATAGATGTCTACCTTAATTTGGTTAAGGAGGACATCATACAACTGACAAAAACTAAGCATTGGGAATAACTTAACCTTTCCAGAGGTGAAATGGATTCACTATGCAGACTTGAAAAGGATCAAACCATAACCATAAAGCCGTCCGACAAAGGCGGCAATGTGGTTGTGATGGATACCACTACAGACTCTCTCATCTCTCCGCATCACAGACTTGGCCCTATCTTGTATCTCCTCATAGTCAGACAGGACATCAGTATCTCACACTCACACACCACCTCCTCATCTCGCCCGACTTTGCTGCCCGACTAATCCACTTGTCTTCCCTCTATTCCTCTGCATCTCCTCTCTGTCAATCCCTTCAGTGACTCCCCATTGCCCAGACTCCAGTTCACAACCCTAACCATGGCACATAAAGCCATCCACAACCTGTCTCCTCCATATATCTGTGACTTAATCTCCCGGTACATACCTGCACGCAACCTCCAATCCTCACAAGATCTCCTGCTCTACTCACCTCTTATCTTCTCTTCCCAAAATCGCACACGAACTTTATCCCATGCATCCCTCCTACTCTGGAACTCTCTATCCAATCATAAAAGACTCTTGCCTACCATGGAAACCTTCAAAAGGAACCTGAAGTCCCACCTCTTTCGACAAGCCTACAACCTGCAGTAACCTTCTTTCCACCATACCGCTGCATGACCAGCTCTACCCTCATCTACTGTATCCTCACCTATCCTTTGTAGATTGTGAGCCCTCGCGGGAAGGGTCCGCTCTCCTCCTGTTTGGCTTTGCAGACATTTTCTAAGATGCTGTCTCTAGGACCCAGCGGCTACCTTCCTCTGGCTAATTTACACCCTGCCTGGTTGTATAAATATCTGCTGTGTATTCATTACAACTCGTGAAGGCTTTAGCAAGAGCAGTACTTTGAGCTCTTTGGAGCTTGAGAACGTGTGCGCATTTGTCTGGAGTTCGTCTAAAGCTAAGTAATTTACCCCTGTTTGTCTACTTCTGTTGTCTATAGTGTTTAACTGAGATCAACTAGTGCTCATCTCCTCCCTTCCCTAGCCTTAGCCATATGCCAGGGAAAGACAGGGCAAGGCACATGTGCGGCGATTGGTGAAGAGCCAATACAAGGACGTTAGGGAAGACAGGGTGATGCTAGATCAACCTAGGAGGTCTTCACTTCCCCCCTTTCCCTAGAGTCTGGACTTCCTTTCCTTCTTCCCTTTGTGTTGCAGTAGGTTTTTCCCACATCTTGCGTGACACATGGATACCTAAGATGTTGCAATGATCTGTGCATGGGGTAAGCAACATAGTGAATCAGAAGAACTATACTACATTTATAATTGGAGGAATTTGCTAATATTATTATTACACCTAATACACATTGAGTTATGATCTTGGAGATGAGAATAAACCTTTAACTGTCAGAGGGTTCTCATCTATGCAAGGTCACAGAAGTTGTTAATATTTAGTAGAAATTAAACCATGTGTGTGGTTCACAGAAAGGATCATATCTGGGATAAAGTGATTGTGTATTAACATCCTTTGTCGTGGTTGACTGGGTCCATTATGTGTGCCTAAGTTGTAGATATTCGTAAAAAGATGATGAGGCAAGTTGATCTCCTTCTGGAGTTTCTTTAAACTTTTAGGCACCCCATCTTCAAGCAGATAATCTATTATCTGGATTGCTAAGGTTATTGTATTAATGGTTAGAGACCACATTAGAAAAGTAAGTGCATGTCAACAATGATTTTGCTACTTAGAGAAAAATATTTTGATTTATTGTGATTTACACTAAATTGAATGCGCTGATTCCAAACATGAACTCCGAATTTGCCTGACACGTTTATATTTTAAGTTATACATGCAAAGCCTATTCATTTATAATATTAATGCATTATATATTGGAATATTCCAACGGACATGCCCAGACCTCTCTGAACACGCTCATATAGGTCTATCAGCTGATGTCAGCAGGAAGCACCGTATTTTTCGGACCATAAGACGCACCGGACCATAAGACGCACCAAGGTTTTAGAGGTGGAAAATAGTGAAAAAAAAACTTTTGAAGCATTCTGCCCATGAATTGCGACAGCTGAGGCATGCTGCCCGTGGATCAGGCAGAATGTTTCAGACACCGGATGTACAACGTAAGGCTGATATGGTATGTTTCAGTCTTCCATCTGAAATGCTGCGGCAGAGGAAAACATACCGTCCTTTGGCTTCTCCTCTCCTGCTGTCAATGACTGAGTGGTCTAACTGTACACACGCAGGAAGAAACGCCGAAAAACAAATGTGGCTGAAGTCATACAGCCAGTATGCTGCTCGATCCACTGGTGGCTTGTATCATGTACTGGCTGTATTCAGCCATGTATGGTGTGTCCTCTTTAAGATCCCACAGGTATTGTGGTTGACTTTTAGGGGCACTATAACTCCCAGCATGTCCTACAGCTCTTATGCCTGCTGGGAGTTATAGTTTACCACATATTTGTCATGTGGTTGCTCTGAGGAGAACTATAACTTCCAGCAAGTCCTTCAGCTCTTATGGCATGCTAGGAGTTATAGTTCACCACAGGAGTGGTACAATGTTTTTTGTCATGTGCTTTTTCACTTTACTTTATATTTTACTTCTACGTTAATGCTTGCCTCTCATTCTGGACCCACGATAGGCAAGGAGCGGGGTCACACTGGCTGGGAGCTGCGGCAGCAGAGGTGGCTGGGGCTGCGGAGGGAGCTGTGGCAGCTGAGGTGGCTGGGGCTGTGGCAGCCCGCGGAGGCGGTTGGGGCTGCAGAGGGGGCTGGGGCTGTGGCAGCGGAGGTGGCTGGGGCTGCGGCAGCGCAGGCGGCTGGGACTGCGGAGGCTTCTGGGGCTGTGGCAGTGGAGGCGGAGGGAGCCGGGGCTGCAGAGGGGGCTGTGGCAGTGTAGGCGGCATTGGCAACGTAGGAGGCTGGGGCTCTCTCAGCGGAGGTGGCTGGGGCTGTGGCAGTGGAGGCGCCAGGGGCTGTGGCAGTGGAGGCGGCTGGGCTGTGGCAGCGGAGGTGGAGGGAGCTGGGGCTGCAGTGGCTGAGGGGTCTGTGGCTGGGGCTGGGGCAGTGAAGGCAGCTGGGGCTGGGGCAGCGGAGACGGCTGGGGCTGTGGCAGCGGAGGTGGCTGGGGCAGCGGAGGGGGCTGTGGCTGTGGCAGCGGAGAGGGCTGTGGCAGGAGGGGGCTGGGACAGTGGAGGGGGCTGGGGCTGAAAGGGGCTGTGGCAGGAGGGGGCTGTGGCAGCAGGGGGCTGGGCTGTGGCAGCGGAAGGGGCTGTGGCTGTACGAGCGGAGGGGGTTGAGGCAGCGGAGGGGGCTGTGGCAGCGGAGGGGGCTGTGGCAGCGGAGGGGGCTGTGGCAGCGATGGAGCAATTTTACCCAGTTTTGAGCGGCGGCAGCAAAATGTTTGTGGGCACAGCCATGAATTCACTATGGCCACGCTCGAAATCAGGAGGTGGGCGGTCTCTCATCCAGATCAAGCGCTGCAGTGACGTTACAAAGAGGCAGGGTCGGTAATGACTGCGCGCTGTGCTGTTCTGTGTTGCCCCGGCCCTGCCTCTTTGTAACGTCATTGCAGTGCGCGATCTGGAGCTGAGACCGCCCACCTCCTGATGTCTAGTGTGGACGTAGTGAATTCATGGCTGCGCCCACAAACATGCTGCTGCCGCCGCTCGTTACTGGGTGACACCATTCCATCGCCGCCCCAGCTGCTGCAGCCCCCGCCGCTGCCGCAGCCCCAGCCGCCTCCACATCACAAAACGGTACATTCGGACCATAAGATGCACCCCCATGAATTGGGGGAAAAAAGTGCATCTTATGGTCCGAAAAATACTGTATATAAGGCAAACTGGACAGAGCTCAATAAAGTGATCTCTTATAGAGCTATCAGTTTGGAAACTTAAGGCTGGAGTCATACTAGCGTATAAAAAATTGGTCCGATTTTGATCCAGAATAGTAGGACGAGTGTATGGCGCTATGTTATGCATACTGCTGAATAACAAGGGTTCAATAAAATATTATGTACCCAAAAATAAATGTTTTAATTGTGCAAAAGCAGGAAAACATTAAAAATCTTATATTAATCTGGTATCGCTGTAATCGTACTGACCTACAGAATAAAGTCATCGTATCACTTATACCCAGGGCCAGCGTCAGCACCTGGCGCACACGGGAGAGTGCCGGGGCCCTGAGCAGGCGGGGGGGGGCCCACTCGCTGTCTAGCACCGTGCCGCGCTATGGGACCTGTGAGAGGAGGAGAGCGGTGTCAGCGCCTGCTCTCCCCCGCTTGTTCAGGTCCTTAGGGCCCCTACAGCCTGCGGCTCATCACTTACCTCTCCCCGTGCCTCCGCAGCCGCTCCAGTCTCTTCGCGGCTGCTGCACTGTGACGTCTCAGGTCAGAGGGTGCGGTGACGTCTTTTCACCGCGCTCTTTCCTGAGCCGTCACAGCGCAGAGTGGGAAGACGCCGGCGACGCTGGAGTCCAGAGCAGTGGCAGCAGGTGAGAAGAAGTGAGGTGAGTATTTGATTATTTTTTTTAATGTATGGAGGCACGGGGCATTATAAGGGAGGGGGGTGTGACATCCTGCATGGGGCATTAAAAGGGGGCGGGAATGACATCCTGCATGGGGCATTATAAGGAAGGGGGGGTGACATCCTGCATGGGGCAGTATAAGGGGGGGTGACATCCTGCATGGGGAATTAAAAGGGGGGGTGCTTTGACATCCTGCATGGGGCATTATAAGGGGGGTGAGTGACATCCTGC
The DNA here is from genome assembly GCF_046119375.1 of Phyllobates terribilis. NCBI lineage: Eukaryota > Metazoa > Chordata > Amphibia > Anura > Dendrobatidae > Phyllobates > Phyllobates terribilis. Next base: position 207,082,486 of record NW_027362769.1, on the reverse strand, counting down.
ATGGAGCATTATAAGGGAGGGGGCGTATGACATCCTGCATGGGGCATTATAAGAGGGGGGGTGACATCCTGCATGGGGCATTCAAAGGGGGGGAAGTGACATCCTGCATGGGGCATTATAAGGGAGGGGGCATGTGACATCCTGCATGGGGCATTATAAGAGGGGGGGTGTGACATCCTGCATGGGGAATTATATGGGGGGGAGTGACATACTGCATGGGGCATTATATTGGGGGAAGTGACATCCTGCATAGGGCATTATATGGGGGTTTTAACATAATGTATGGGGCATTATAAGCAAGGGTGACATCCTGCATGGGGCATTATAAGGGGGGGTGACATAATGAATGGGGTATTATAAGGGGTTGACATCCTGCATGGGGCATTATAAGGGGGGTGACATCCTGCATGGGGTATTATAAGGGGGGAACAGACTGTGTGGGGCATTATGTGATGGGAACAGCATGAGGTATTATGTGGTTGGAACAGCCTGCATGGAGCATTATGTGGGGGTATAGCCTAGATAAAGCATTATACGGGGGCACAGCCTGCATGGAGCGTTATATGGGGGCCAATATTCTGTATGGAGCGTTATATGGGGACCAGTATCCTGCATGGAGCGTTATATGGGGGCTAGTATCCTGTATGGAGCATTATATGGGGGCCAGTATCCTGTAGGATCATTATAAGAGGGACAGTATCCTGTATGGAGCGTTATATGGGGGCCAATATCCTGTATGGAGCATTTTATGGGGGCCAGTATTCTGTATGCAGCGATTCCCCGGTTTCTGAGCTATTGTAGAATTTACAATAAATATATCGGTCATGTAATGTAAGAAGTGAAATTTTCGGCATTGTATAATATATATATTTTTCTGCTGCATCTGTGCGTCATGAATCGTGGTATGTGTTAAAGGGGCCCACTGAGACTCTTTCGCACAGGGCCCACGAAAACCTGGAGCCGGCCCTGCTTATACCGCACGGTGAATGTCATGAAAAAAATAAAAAGCAATTCTTGAACTTTTGTTCATATTTATCCTGTGAATGCTGGGAGTTGTTGTTTCACAAAAACTGGAATGTCCATAGTTCCTGCACCTACAAAATGTGTGAAAATGTGTAACAATGGGAATGGTTTCTCTCATAGACTATGATTCCTGCTCTTACCTGTCATTTGTCCATTGCTAGATGTATCACCAGCAAACAAAACACTCAATGTTCTTGATTTAAGGCCTTAAATGCACTAAAGCTGGAATTGGACTGGTTGCTATGGGCTATAGGTCTTTGTTCCTATGGTAACAGTGTAGTGTTGTCATAGAACCTAGAATTTAATTACATTTGAAGTAATATAAAGTTATTTATTTTTTTCAGTCGCAGTAAATGCATTTTACTTTTGGGAACTTTTCCTTATTCGTCCTGCTCCTCCAGCCTTGATGCTAACCAATGTGATCTGCCATATTATTACTACTTGTTATAAATATGAATTAATACCTGTGGAGATATCACTCATGGTCATATGTGACATCATCAAATACAGGACGCCATTGTTACCTCACAGAATGATGTCACAATGACTGTGGGTCTATATAAACGGGTGTTCAGGGGGCAAATGCTCATTTCAAGAGATGAAGACAAGGAGAGCAGAGGATCCAGGATCAAGGTCACAGATTCTCATTTCAGGAGATGAAGTCGAGGAGATTGGAAGTTCCTGGATTGAGGATACAGGTAAATGAGAAACTTTACAGGGATTTGTTAGTGAACTTAGCGCCAACATGGACATTGATTTTCCAAGTCTACAGATTGTGGCTATAAGGTACCAGCTTTCTCCAGTCTTTGCTGGCAGAATCTCTAGACTTGGGTGATGAAGGTTCTTTGTGAGGTCACACAGCGGAATGTTGGACACTGAGAGTTCTATGCAGCAAACATGGGGACATCCCTGGGGCTATCACAGATGTCAGCAAGAAGATGGCACCTCAGATGGAGACACTGTATAGGCTACTTCGGTCAGTGACAGTTCCAGTGGTATCTGTGGCTGCCACCGATTGCTGGTGGTGGTTCTGTCACTTTAATTTCAGATTTTTGGGGCAAAACAAATGTACCCTTAGTCCCCCACATGGGAGAGAGGTTGGTGTACATACATTGGGGGACATACTGTATATTTATTTATTTTACATATATATATATATATATATATATATATATATATGTGCATTTTACACAATTTTTTTTAAATTAAATTTATTACACCATTTTTAAGTATCTACATCAAAATTTAAAAATGCAAAGAAAAGAGGGCATAAAGTACAATATATATATGACTGATTTTCTGTGGGTCTTTGCCTGATCCGTCTTGTATTATTTTTTTCTTACCAGGAAGAATATCTGGATCCTGGAAAGAAGACTGAAGAATCTAACAAGAGCCACGGGATTATTTAGTGTTAATCATTTAATATGTCTGTAGATAATATTTGTTGTCTTATGAGGTCATTATATACTGATTATATAGATCTAATTCTGGAATCAGTGCATCATGACCTCATATTACATAGGTGTCTGCTGTCTAACCTAATTGTATAAGGGACCTGATATGATATAACTGCCCTATGTCTGTATCCGAAGGGCTAGTGTTTGTGGGGTGTAGTGTTTGTGGGGGGTAGTGTTCTGTATGTTTACAGGGGAGATCAACGTAGACAAGCTATAAGCTCAGAGTCCGATCTGATAAGGAGAGGTGAGGCGTGTTACCAGGACAAAGAAGATCTGCTCTCCGGAAACGAGTCATTGCTCTGTATATCAGTTAGTTAGTTGTAGTATGGCCTTGGTCCAGGGTTCTCGAACTGATCGCCTTTTCTCGGGGTCAAGAAGGAATTTTTTCCCTGTGACACACATTGGCTGAACGTGTCCAGGTTTTTTGCCTTCTTCTGGATCATTGGCTTTAGGTAGGGGTAAACATTTTATTTAATAAAATGTTTAAAATTAATGATCTGTATCCTTGTGTCTTTATTTTATAGCACTCAGGTAGTTGTATATGTCAGTTCTCATTTTTATGATCCACGGCTGCCACAATATGAAGGCAAACTGAAATACAAGGGCGGTAATTATGTGTCTACTAATGTAATGACTGTATCTACGATGCATAAAACATAGTCAAAAAAGCAAGGGGTAGATGCCCAAACAGATTTAAGTCAAGAAAAGCTGCAATTGGACTAATTAAAAATATCTTTTTATTAGAATTGATTAAAAAAACTCAATAAAAATCACCCAAAAACACCAATAACAAATATCAACAGAGATGAGGTAGGTCACCTCAGTGACCAGTAGGTGCTTAGAATAGTGCCAGTATTCCAAAACCAATTGTCACTGGACATGCAGCCAAACACACAGCAGGTACAAATAACAATTTAGTGACCAGCTAGTGGTGGCTACAAACTGTACAATAAATTTTCATATCCTCATATACTATTGAACAGTTTTTATATGTACCTTAGTGCAGAAATGGCAATGCTCATTCAAACTAGGTGAGCATTCAAGTGGTTACTAGTGGAACCCCGGTCCCTTTCTTCAACTGTGGAGCATATTATGCCTCTTCTCAGGTATTTATGTAGGATGACAATAATTAGCATATACTGTATCAGTCAGACATCATCTATAAACCTGTCCACTTTGGGAAAGGGGATAACACTCTTATAGATGCAGGTACATACTGTACATGCAGCGACATAGGGCTATGGTCTCAAGATACCACTGTCACCATGTATGCACAATAATGCGGTATTGGTGTAACTGTGTGCACACCTGTGATTATTCACCAACCGTAGGAAAAAAAGGGAATAATCTAACCCAAGTTGAGGATATACTATGCCGGTTCCCTAGTTCATTCATAGGTGTTGGTCCCTTTTTCCTCTATTCTCCCTACTCGTTTCCTCAAACGCATTGTTACATCAGGGGAGGTACCACAGTAATATCGTTACAGACACGTTTGTGGGATAACTTGCTCAGTGCTGCAGTAGAGGCACTCACCTCACTGTTTCCATTTTAAAGCAACACTTCGCTGCGGTGGCTTCGTCCACAGCGCGTGACTCATTTCCGGTCCGAAGACCTCACTTCCGGTCTGTGGAATGCAGGACATAGCTGCTGGAACTCACTGGTTCCGGAAGCGACTCCTAATGCGCCGCCCCATGGTAACAGTGTCCAGGTCTCATACTCCTCGTCCTTGCCTCCCAGTCTCGAAGATACCATGCAAGAGGGTTGTAACCTCCTGTATGCTGCTCATCAGGCATGTTGCCATGTGGCATAAACAGGTATACTTCAGACGCATACCCTGCTACATGGATTGCAGCTGGAAAATGGAGATCCGCATTAAGGGACACATATTTTTTATTGCTCCTTCAATCCCCCAAGAAGACACATGGTCACGGATCACTCTAAACAAATGGGATATACTCCGATATTTTTTTAAACACACAGTGGTACTCTAAAGAGGCAGATGATCTCAGAGGTTGCAGTATAGAACAAGAAAATGATTGGGCAAAGATATTTTACCGTTATGTACAGTGTGTATTACTTACTTAAGGAGGGTGTAGATCAAGAACGAGATAGGACCCTCAGCTTACCATTAGGGTCAAAAAATGATACAGATACACATGCATGGATACCCGACATGTGCTAGGCTAGTAGGGTGATACCACCAACCTGCACTATTTGGAAAAAAAATGGGAAGGAAAGTGTCTATTGTTCCCTACTCTCTCCCTATTCTTTATTGTCCCCTACCTCACATGGTGGTTGGCACCCAAAAAAGGAAGCTCTTAAGGAGCAAATAGAGGTAACTAAAAAATTTTCGTCAGGGAGCAGAAAGGAAGCCACGTCGCAGGCCATACAGGCGAGAGTACACGGAAAGCTTGGAAACGTTGCCTGTTACCCTATAACGAGGAGATAGCCAGAAGGAGCGCAGAAAGCACGGTAGGCCAACACCCTCACCCTGACCAGGGCCAATTTCCCCATTGCTCTCAGACATCCAGGTCCCCTCCTAGCTGGGACTGTTTATGGGTCAGTTTACCTGTTTCAGTAAAGACCCTGGACTGCAACCTATTGTCTGTGTGCTCCTTCACGCCTCCAGCACTACCGGTACTGGGACTCTCACCACCATCACTCCCACCATCCACTACACTGCCCTGGGGCCGCACTCTTCCCGTGGGGAGTCACACCATCCCAGCTGCACACCTCATCAGCCCCAGCGGTCTGCCTTGCAGCGGCGGTACCTAATGACCGCAAATCCACGGGTGGCGTAGTCGGACATAAACATCAGCACATAACGGACTACCACTGGCCTGACCACCCTGAGCCACGGAACCGGGTTGCCACTACTACTCCCACCGTTTCCCTAATTGCCCGGATCCGAGTGCCCCACGGCCCAGGGGGCGAGTCAGCTTTGGCGTAGTTGGCAGGATTTCGTGCCCGCAACCACCGGGTACTGCGTGCCTGAAAAAGACTTTTGTAACTTACCTGTGGCGAAGTTTCCCGCCGTCCGCAGTCGTTTCCCGCCATCCGGAGCCGATTCCCGCCATCAGACGCCATCTTGGACCGTTTCCCGCCGTCTTCTGCCGTCTTCCCGCCATCCACAGCTGTTTCCCGCCATCGGACGCCATCTTCAGGACGCCGCGCGGGAAGAAGAGGGGCGTGGACGCCGAAACCGCGCGAGATCCGAAGCTCCGCCCCACGCACCGACGCTGCGCAAGGTCCTGGAAGGGAGAGAGAGCAACGCTGACGTCATCAGGACTCGACGCAAGGTCCTCGTCCAGAGCAGCAGCAGCGGAGCCGTGGCCTACAGAAGAGGATCATCGGAAGGTAGGCCACGCTTAACTAGGGGGGAGGAAGATGTCGGATACAGAGGCGCCCACTACCACCAACGCAGCTGCAGCAGCGGTGATGCCCTTTTCCCTGCCCTACATCCCTGGAGCGGCCTGGCTGCCCAAGTACTCAGGGGAGCCCCATGCCCTAACTGACTTTAAGGAAAGGCTGTACAGTTTGTTCCACGTTTACCCCTTGACAGAGGAACAGAAGGTCAGCATACTAACAGGGCAGTTAACTGGCGCAGCCCAAAGGGAGGTAAAATCATGGCCCACTGAGGAGAAAAGAACTGTGAAGGGTATTCTGGCCCGGCTGCGGGGTACCTTTGACACACGTACCTCCGCTGAAATTAAAATGAGGTTCTATGGATGTAAGCAGCGGGCACAGGACAGCATCAGAGACTATGCCCTAAATCTGCAGGAAGCCCTGAGGGTTATTCAACAAACTGACCCTGGCAGTGTGCAGGAAACGGATAAGCTGCTAACAGAACAATTCAAAGAAGGTCTGCTGTCTAGCGCCCACAGGGCCCAACTGCGCCTCATGTTCTTTCAGAACCCCGACCTGACCTTTGCCCAATTTAAGGACAGGGCCATAAGGGTGCTCCGTGAATCTGCAACCAGTGGCGCTATAAACCCCCGGCGCCCTGCTCTCACCAACCACCAGGAGGTGGCGCCCTCCTCTATGGATCCCGTGGGGGCTGATGCACAGGCCCTGAACCAAGCCCCATCGAAAGACCTGCACCACCAAGTCCAGGAGCTGACCAGGAGCGTCGCGGCGTTGACCAGGACCGTCCAGGCGTTGCAAGTGGACCCGGCAAGACCCATCGAGCTGGCTTCAAGTCTGGAGGATGTCCCGTGGCGTCGACAGAGGAGGATCCTGTCATTCCGAGGGAGGCCCACAGACCGCTATGCAGAGGATGGACAGCCCATTTGCCGTCGATGTAACCAGCCCGGACACATTTCCAGGTACTGTAATTTAAACGGGTCCAACCTGGGGCAGAGGGCCAACCCCCAGGCATAAGATCACCAGGCCCTTATAATTGGCGTGATAAGTACGTTGGGGGGCGCCCGGTTTTACCCGTGGTGCTGGACGGTATCCCCATGAGCGCCTTACTGGATACTGGGTCGCAAGTAACCACTATCCCTTATGTACTTTTTAAGCAGTATTGGACTGATGCTGATATCACACGGTATCCAGACAGTAACTTGAGCATCATCGCCAGTAATTGCTTGCCCGTGCCGCAGATGGGGTTCAAGGAGATGACCATTAAAATTGGTAAAGTTGAACTACCGGCACAGGGAGTGATTATTGTGGACATTGACCGTCGTGAAAGTCACCCTAAAATAACTGTGGGTACTAATGTAATTGTCTTTCAGAGGTAATTGTAATTCTACAACAGGTGGCGGTGAATGCTAGTTCCAGCCAACAGAGAGTACTCAACAAGGAGATAAAAGTCCTGATGAGACGGCAGCAGGTAGAACTGTCTGGTGGTGAGATCGGTAGCGTAAGACTGAGTGACCCATTCCCCATTTCCATGCCTCCCAAAAGTGAAATGATGATCTTGTGTCGGACTGCAATCGGGTTGAGAGGTAGAGACTACCAAGCCATGGTAGAACCCGTGTACTCAGACAGCAGGCCTACCATTTTGACAGCCCGTGGGGTGGTTGATGTCCGTCATGGGAGGGTGCCCGTCCGCATCCTCAACATCGGGGAGAGGGAAGTACACTTACCCAGGTACGCTACACTCGCCAAACTGTTTGTTGTCGAACATAAAGCTATCAGGGCCGTGGAACCCTTGCCTCCATCTCCACAGGCGGAGGATAATGGCTCCCAGAAACAAAAGGAGGACTGGTGCCAGAAACTCCATGTGGGTGCTGACTCCACTCCCCTGCACCAAAAACAAGGAGTCTACCGGGTGGTACAGGAGTACGAGAGAATCTTTAGTAAGCACCCGCTAGACTTCGGCAGAGTAAAAGGGATAGAACACCACATCCCCACAGGGAGCCACCCACCGATAAAAGAAAGACACAGACCTGTACCCCCTGCACATTATCAGAACGCAAAGGGCATGCTAAGAGAAATGAAAGAAGCTGGGGTCATTCGAGATAGCAGTAGCCCCTGGGCAGCCCCCTTGGTTCTGGTGAAAAAGAAAGACGGCACCATGAGAATGTGCGTGGACTATAGACAAATCAACCGTATCACCCACAAAGACGCATATCCGCTGCCTAGAATAGAAGAGTCTTTAGCCGCACTAAAATCAGCTAACTTCTTTTCTACTTTGGACCTTACTAGCGGGTACTGGCAGGTTCCTGTGGCAGAGGCTGACAAGGAGAAGACCGCCTTCACCACCCCGATGGGACTGAGCGAATTCAACTGTATGCCTTTCGGGCTCTGCAACGCACCAGGGACCTTCCAGCGGCTGATGGAATGCTGTCTAGGGCACCGAAACTTTGAGACGGTCCTCCTTTACCTGGACGACGTGATCGTCTATTCGAAGACCTACGAGGACCACCTAAAGCACCTGGCCGAGGTGTTCGAAGCCCTGGCAGGCTATGGCCTGAAGGTGAAACCATCGAAGTGTCACCTGCTGAAACCAAAGGTCCAGTACCTAGGGCACTTGGAGTTGCCCCCGACCCTGACAAGGTCACGGCAATCAAGAGCTGGCAAAGCCCCTCGAACATCAAGGAGGTGAGACAGTTTCTCGGGTTGGTAGGCTACTACCGAAGGTTCATCCCCGGGTTCACTAAGATGGCAGCTCCTATGCAGGACCTCCTGATCGGACAGTCTAAGTCCAGAAGTCAAAAGCCACCCTTCAAGTGGGATAAACCGGAAGAGGAGTCCTTCCGCCAGTTGAAGATGGCCCTCACGGGGGATGAGATCCTGGCCTACCCTGATTATGGCCAGCCTTTCATTCTCCACACAGACGCCAGTAATGTGGGACTGGGAGCTATACTGTCCCAAAACCAACAGGGCAGAGAACGGGTGATCGCATACGCCAGCCGGAAGCTGAGGCCCACCGAGAGGAACCCGGAGAATTATAGCTCCTTCAAGCTAGAATTCTTGGCGGTGGTGTGGGCCGTGACGGAACGCTTCAAGCATTACCTGGCCTCCGCAAAGTTCACCGTGTACACGGACAACAGCCCGTTGACACACCTGGACAATGCAAGACTGGGTGCCCTGGAACAGCGGTGGATGGCCCGTCTCTCCAACTATGACTTCGTGATCAAGTACCGGGCAGGCAAAACCAATGCCAATGCGGACGCCCTATCAAGAATGCCTCACTTACCTGAAGGTGACGAAGACCCAGAAGAGCTGGAGGAGATAGAACTCCCCGCGTTTCACCGTTATGGAGCCGCTCAATACTTCCACCGCGTGAAGGAGGAGGATCTAATAACCGTGATGATCAATCCCCTACCTCACCACAGCTGGGCCGAGACCCAAGATAGTGACCCTGCCATCCGCTTGGTGAAAGATCTGTTGACCCAGGAAGGCGCCCGCATGGATCTGGATGCCCCAGAGGAAGCGAAGCAGCTATGGAAGGAGAAGAGCAAGCTGTTCCTCTACGAAGGCAAGTTGTGCAGAAGGATTGTCAACCACCGGACGCACGAGATGACCTGGCAAGTCGTGGTTCCAAGGCGGGATGCAGCTATGGTCCTGGGGGCTTACCATGACAGAGCGGGACACTTCGGTTGGAAGAAACTGGAGTTCCTACTAAGAGGAAGGTTCTTTTGGGTCGGCATGAGAGGAGCTGTAGAAAAATGGTGCAGAGACTGTGGCCCTTGTCACCTAAGGAGGAAGGACCGTGCCAGCCAGAAGACACCCTTGAGGCCCATCGTCACCACGCAGCCTCTTGAGCTGGTAGCTCTGGACCATGTCAAATTGGCTCCCAGCCGGTCAGGATACATCTATGCCCTGACAATCGTGGACCACTATTCCCGTTTTCTAGTGGTGGTCCCGGTAAAAGACTTGACAGCCCAAACAGCGGCCAGAGCCTTCCAGCAATATTTCTGCCGTCCACACGGGTATCCGGAAAAGGTCCTGACAGACCAGGGTCCAGCGTTCGAGGCTGAAATCTTCCAGGAGTTCTGCAACCTCTATGGCTGTAAGAAGATTCGTACAACGCCTTACCACCCCCAAACCAACGGGATGTGTGAGAAGATGAACAATATAGTCATTGATCTCCTGAAGACGTTGCCCTGGAGGAACGCAGGCTGTGGCCAGAAAAACTGCCGGACCTGATAGACCTATACAACAATATCCCGGTGAATGCTACAAACTGCACCCCGGCTTACCTGATGCGAGCTAGACCAGGTAAGCTGCCCGTAGACCTGGAGATGGGAGTCCTAATACCTGAGGACACCTCCCCGGATGCGGACTGGGATACGGAAAGGCAACTGCAGTACAAGAAGGTACAGGAGAGTGTGGAGAAGAGCCTGGCCCAGGTGAGAGAGAGGCAAGAAAAACTCTTCAATCAACACGCCCCTGCTGGTCCCCTAGAACCTGGTGAGGAAGTCCTAAAGCAAAAAAGAAGGCTACACAAGCTGGACGACCAGTGGGAAAGGGAACCCTACACCGTACTGCAGTCTGACCATGACAACCCAAAGGTGTGCGTAATCACCAAGGACGGAGGAGAAACCACTAGTGTCGTCTCCAGAGACCACCTCAAAAGGTGCCCCGAGCAACTCCGTAGTGCAGAAGAGGATCAGAGTGACCTTGAACCCGCAGAGGACAAGGAAGAAATGATCAGCACCGTTCTCGGAGAGTTCCCTCAGTCCTGGACTCGCATAAATGATGCCACAGTGGTACCCGTCCTGCATTTCCTGCAACCGGCACAGCAACAACCAACACCAGAGCTGGAAGGTTTAGAGGAGCAAGCGGTTCCAGAGGCAGAAGAGCCTGTACCAGCAGCCCAGGAGAGTCAACCCTCTACTGACAGTGAGCCTGCCATGCCTGCGGTAAGCCAAAGGACCCGCAGACAGCTGCCTGCCCTACCTGTACACCCAGCTGGTAGCTGTACCCCTAACGCTAGTGGGGAAAGCCAGGTTGGTCCACCACCAGACAGTGGGCTACGTAGGTCAACCAGGAGCACAAAGGGACAGATACCCGCTCGCTGGAGAATATAGGATGCACTAGAACTGTAAATAACCCTGTTACCAAATGTTGAATTGTTTGTAAAGTTACATGCATGTTTGGTAATTCTGTGTTTCAGTTTCTTGCAGCTACCGTAAGGACTCAAAGGTTATGGACTTTGTATAACCGGGACCTTGTATGGACTGCGTTCGGAGCCTAACCAAGGAATGAACTAAGACTGTAAAGGACTTGGGGTAGGACAGACCCCCACCTGGTTAAGGCTCCCCGTTGTGCTGGTGATATGGACACCCGGTCACAGGCCACACTGTGACCTTAAGAACTCAATTTGTGCGTCGTCTGTCTATTAATGTTTTATGGTTATGCATATAGTCTTTGTTTACTGTTTAGTCCCGGAGTACTAAATTTCACTAGGGGGGAATATGTCACCCTGGCCTGGATGCCACAAAATGTAATAAAGCTGTGTCTGAGAGCAAGGGGGAGGTTCTCTAGTCAGGGGAACATTAGCATGCAGTACCTCCTGTCTCAGGCCAGTAGGGGGAGCAGGCTGCCCCTATAAAAGCTGGTGCTGGAGGCAGGGTTAGGGAGAACTTGATGGCCTGTCTCAGCACTGAGACTTGTCCCAGAGCGGAGCAGGGACAGACAGTTGCACTGCACCTAAGAGGAAGTGTGGCAGGAGGAGAGCCACAAGCCAGAGACAAGAGGCGAAGAGAGCCTGTCTTGGCAGATCACGGACTTAATTTACCAGACTTTGGTGTCTGAGGCTGGAAGGATTCCACATCCCCCAGCAGATAACCAGTTCGCAGGGGACTGTATATTCCTTGGCCTAAGAAGCCTGGAAGCCCTGCCACAACGGAAGGGACCAGTAAAGCCGTACAAGGCTGGGAGCAGAAAGGAACCCACGTCGCAGGCCATACAGGCGAGAATACACGGAAAGCTTGGAAACGTGGGCTGTTACCCTATAACGAGGAGATAGCCAGAAGGAGCGCAGAAAGCACAGTAGGCCTACACCCTCACCCTGACCAGGGCCAATTTCCCCGTTGCTCTCAGACATCCAGGTCCCCTCCTAGCTGGGACTGTTTATGGGTCAGTTTACCTGTTTCAGTAAGGACCCTGGACTGCAACCTATTGTCTGTGTGCTCCTTTGCGCCTCCAGCACTACCGGTACTGGGACTCTCACCACCATCACTCCCACCATCCACTACACTGCCCTGGGGCCGCACTCTTCCCGTGGGGAGTCACACCATCCCAGCTGCACACCTCATCAGCCCCAGCGGTCTGCCTTGCAGCGGCGGTATCTAATGACCGCAAATCCACGGGTGGCGTAGTCGGACATAAACATCAGCACATAACGGACTACCACTGGCCTGACCACCCTGAGCCACGGAACCGGGTTGCCACTACTACTCCCACCGTTTCCCTAATTGCCCGGATCCGAGTGCCCCACGGCCCAGGGGGCGAGTCACATACACAGTAAATCAGTCTTGTTATTCCACAGAAATCCTGCTCTATAAAACACAAAATATCTTCATATGGTGAGGAGTTGTGTTGTGTTTTCATCATTTATATTCTAGCGTGGTGATCACATAAAATGTAAAATTCCTATTAAATAATTACTGAACGACAGTAGCCTGTATCCCTGGAGGACAAGTCATTTACCGGTTCACCATGTTTGATGTTCTAATGCATTTAGATGTTTCAGTATTTGTATATATGTATATATATATTTCCCCACCCCCCCTTAAGGGTATTCAAGCGCAGACTGTGGCAAACTTCTTCCTCGCCTTTGAAGCACAGCTTTCAATTATTCCTGTCGTAAACAAGGTAAAAACCTTAGAGCCGAACACGATCAGACTCCTTCAGTCCCGCAGCAGGTAAATCTGTGAACATTGCCGGCACTCCTGCTGTTCCTAGTACCGATCCCTCTATGAGCGGCTGTGCAGTAATGAAGGCAGGATTCACTCCAAACTTGCTCGTCTTTTTTTTTTCGATTTCCAGTTCTGGTAATTAGTTATACACGTGTATATTCACTGGTCAAATCTAAAACCTATGCATGGAAAATCAACTGTTTGCTGTATGTGACGCGCCCCTGGGCCTTCGTCGCGCGGCATCGCGCGCACGGGAGCTTACCCGGAGCCGGATCTGTTGAGGGTTGTAGTCTCGTGGCGGTGACCCGGTCCGTGCCCAGGGAGTCAAACTGAGCGGCGATGTATTAGCGGTAGATGTTGGACGACTACGCCACCCGTTGAATGCAGCGAAGGAGCTGCCGCTGCAGGGCAGACCGCTGAGGCCGGTGGTAGGATTGTGCAGCGTGATAGTATCACCCCCAACGGGAGGGGTATGGCCTCAGGGCAGCCGACGTGGATGATGGGGGTAGCAGGAATCACTCAGAGACGATGCGGTGTAATTCAGGGTCTTTACTGGTGATAAAGATAGACCCTCCCGGAGTACTGGCTAGCGATCGGGGCCTGGTCAGTCCTTGAGCAGATGGGATCTCCCCTGGCCAGGCGGAGTTGTAGGCCTCCCAAACTGACTGTACTCTTCTGGCTACCTTGCTAGAGGCGGGTATAAGTAGCCCACATCCCTGAGTGTACCGTGTGGTGCTCACCCGTATGGCCGGTGACTCGGGGCCTTCTAGTGGCGTCCGCTCCACGACGGCGGTGCTGGTCCCACACGTGTGACCGTGCCTTCGGGTTTCTTGGCCAGAGGACCTGAAATCCCCTGCCGGGCGGTTTCTGCTGCTGGGTAAAGATTAGTCCCCACAGCCTCGGACTCCGGGTCCGGTGATAGCTTCTCAGTCAGGGCGAGCTCTGCAGCTGCCAGCCCCTGACTCCTTATAGCACTGCTCCCACAGAGCTCCTGATGTTCTTTTCCTAGATCTGCTTCTCTTCTCTGTCTCTACTTCTTCTCTACTCTCTAACCCTGCCTCAGCCCTAGGTTTATATAGGGGAAGTTCTTCCCCTCGCAGGACTGGGCAGGAGGTGTGGCATGCACAGGATCCCTGACCAAGAGACCTCCCACCTGCTCTCAGACATAACATTGCTGTTACTGTGGAAACCAGACCCCCTGGGGTGCCACATTCCCCCCTAGTGAAATTTAGTACTCCGGGACTAAACATATTTTTAGAAAAACATAACAAGGTATAAACAATAATAATACAATAAGAAAAACACATAAAGATGGTTACGCCGTGTCCGCAACCGGGTGCAGTCTTTGAAGAAAACAAAGGTGTCCATTTCACCAAAACAGGGAGACGTAACCAGGTAGGGGTCTGTCCTGCCCCGAGTCCTTAACAGTCTTTAGTCCATTCCTGGGTTACGCTCCAACCAATTGTACAAGGATTCCCGGTAAATCCACCAAGGACTCCTAAAAATAACTAGAAACACATAATTATTTACAAGTAACAGACAGGTGACCACAAATAAAACAATTTAAACACTTCAAATCCTCCAACGTGTGGGTAACTGGCCTCTAGTGGCCCTAGTGGACCTACGGAGTTGACTGTCTGGCCCTGAACTACAGGGTGTAGGAGCTGTCAAGGGTAAACTGGGCAGCTGTCTACGGGCTCTTTGGCTCACTAGGGGTACGGCAGGCTCACTATGAGCAGAGGGTTGATCCTCCTGTTCTGCTTGTGTGGAGTCTGCTGCCTCCTGGACCGGCTGCTCTTCCAGCTCTACCTGTTGCTCCGTAGGCATTTGGGATGCTGGTTGGAGGAACGTGAGGACGGGTACCACAACTGCACCATTGACTTGAGTCCAGGATCGAGGGAAGTCTCCGAGCACAGTACTAACCATATCTTCCCTTTCCTCTACGGGTCGAGGGTCTTCTTGCTCTCCTTCTGGGACACTTCTTCAGGTGATCCCGGGATACAATGGCTGTGGTTTCCCCTCCGTCTTTACTGATGGTACAAACCTTTGGGTTGTCGTGGCTTGAGGGCAGTACGGTGTACGGGTCCTTCTCCCACTGGTCGTCCAACTTGTGGAGCCGTCTCTTCCTCTTCAAGACCTGCTCTCCGGGTACCAGGGGAACAGCGGGAGCATACTGGTTGTAATTTTTCTCTTGTCTTTCCCTAGCGAGACAGAGACTTTGTTCCACGCTCTCCTGTACTTTCCGGTACTGCTGCTGCCTCTCTGTGTCCCAGTCTGCTTCCGGTGAAGTGTCCTCGGGTGTCAGGACTCCCATCTCCAGGTCAACAGGTAGCTTACCAGGCCTTGCCCTCATTAGGTAAGCCGGGGTACAGTTGGTGGAACCTACAGGGATGTAGTTATATAGGTCCACCAGGTCGGGCAGCTTCTCAGGCCACAGACTGCGTTCTTCCAGGGGCAACGTTTTCAGAAGATCCATTACCACCTGGTTCATTTTCTCACAAAGTCCATTAGTTTGCGGATGATAGGGTGTCGTCCTTATCTTCCGGCAGCCATACAGATTGCAGAATTCCTGGAAGACCTCCGCTTCAAAGGCAGGTCCCTGGTCCGTCAGCACTTGGTCCGGGTACCCGTGTGGACGGCAGAAGTGCTGCTGGAAGGCTCTAGCTGCTGTTTGAGCTGTTAAGTCCTTAACGGGGACGACAACCAAGAACCGGGAGTAATGATCCACAATGGTTAACGCGTAGACGTAGCCACTTCTGCTTGGGGTCAGTTTTACATGATCCAAGGCTACCAGTTCCAACGGCTGCTTGGTGACAATGGACTGAAGGGGGGTCTTCTGGCTGGCACGGTCCTTCCTTCTTAGGTTGCACGGGCCACAGTCTCTGCACCACCTCTCGATGGTTCCCCTCATGCCTACCCAGTGGAACCGCCCGCGCAGCAGGAACTCCAGCTTCTTCCATCCGAAGTGTCCAGCCCCGTCGTGGTATGCCTCCATCACCATGGCTGCGTCTCTTCGTGGCACCACTACTTGCCAGATTAGTTCATGCGTCCGGGAGTTAACCATTCTGCGGCACAACTTCCCCTTGTAAAGGAACAGTCGACTCTTCTCAGCCCACAGTTGTTTGGCTTCCTCCGGAGCGTCTGGGTCAAGGCGGGCATCTGGCTGAGTGAGCATCTCCTTTACCAGTCGGACGGCAGGGTCACTGTCTTGCGTTTCCTCCCAGTTGTAGTGAGGCAAGGGGTTAAACGTAGCGGCTTGCTTACTCCTTACCCGATGGGAATACTGGATAGTCCCATGACGGTGGAACGCGGGGAGTTCGACTTCTTCCAATCCCTCTGGATCTTCTCCTACGTCCGGTAGGTTTGGCATCCTGGACAGGGCGTCCGCGTTGGTATTGGAGCGTCCTGCCCGGTATTTGATTGTGAACTCGTAGTTGGACAGACGGGCCATCCATCTCTGCTCTAGGGCACCGAGTCTTGCCGTGTCCAGGTGTGTCAACGGGTTGTTATCCGCGTACACGGTGAACCGGGAAGAAGCGAGGTAGTGCTTAAAGCGTTCGGTGACTGCCCACACCACTGCCAGGAACTCTAGCTTAAATGAGCTGTAATTCTCAGGGTTTCTTTCGGTGGGTCGCAGTTTTCGACTGGCGTAAGCGATTACTCGTTCTTTCCCCTGCTGGATCTGGGACAGTACGGCTCCTAGCCCGATGTTACTTGCGTCGGTGTAGAGGATAAAGGGCTGGCTGTAATCAGGGTACGCCAGGATTTCATCCCCCGTGAGGGCCATCTTCAGCTGGCGGAAGGAATCTTCTTCTAACTTCTCCCATTTGAAGGGCGGCTTCTGGTTCTTGGCCTTCCGGGACTGGCCTATCAGGAGGTCCTGCATAGGAGCTGCCTTTTTGGTGAAACCGGGAATGAATCTGCGGTAATAGCCTACCAACCCGAGGAACTGCCGCACTTCCTTTACACTGGAGCGACTTGGCCATTCCTTAATTGCGGTGATCTTATCAGAGTCGGGAGCCACTCCGTCAGCGCTCACCACGTGTCCCAGGTACTGCACCTTTGGTTTTAGGAGGTGACACTTGGAGGGTTTTACCTTTAGGCCGTAGTTTGCCAGAGCTTCGAACACTTCCGCCAGGTGTTTCAGGTGGTCCTCATAAGTCTTGGAATATACGATGACATCGTCCAGGTACAACAGGACCGTCTCGAAGTTTCTGTGGCCCAGACAGCACTCCATTAATCGTTGAAAGGTTCCTGGTGCGTTACAGAGTCCGAACGGCATGCAGGTAAACTCGCTAAGTCCCATCGGGGTGGTGAATGCGGTCTTCTCCCGGTCCGCCTCTGCTACAGGAACCTGCCAGTACCCGCTAGTGAGATCCAAGGTAGAGAAGAAGTTAGCAGATCTTAAAGCAGCCAAAGACTCCTCTATCCTTGGTAAGGGGTACGCATCCTTGTGTGTGATATGGTTGATTTTCCGGTAATCTACACACATCCTCATGGTGTTGTCTTTCTTTTTGACTAAGACTAGTGGAGCTGCCCAGGGGCTACAGCTATCCCTGATCAC
Organism: Phyllobates terribilis; assembly: GCF_046119375.1. Taxonomy (NCBI): domain Eukaryota; kingdom Metazoa; phylum Chordata; class Amphibia; order Anura; family Dendrobatidae; genus Phyllobates; species Phyllobates terribilis. The sequence continues at coordinate 207,065,126 of NW_027362769.1, read as the reverse complement.
CCCAGCCTCCTTCATGTCCCTAAGCATCCCCTTGGCGTGTTGGTAGTGTGCAGGGGGTACGGGTCGATACCTCTCTTTTATGGGAAGATGGTCTCCCGTGGGGATGTGGTGTTCTACCCCCTTGACTCGCCCGAAGTCTAACGGGTGTTTACTAAACACTCTCTCGTACTCTTGAACCACCCGATAGACTCCCTGTCTCTGGTGTGAGGGAGTGGAGTCAGTACCCAAATGTAGTTGCTGACACCAGTCCTCCATTGTTTCCTTAGAGCCGTTACTTTCCTCCGGGGAAGATGGAGGCAAGGGTTCTACGGACTGTATGGAATTTTGATTGATGGTATACAATTTGGCTAGCGTGGCATACCGGGGCAGGTACACTTCCCTCTTCCCGATATTTATTATGCGAACGGGCACCCTCCCATGGCGTACATTGACCACCCCCCGTGCTGTCAAAATGGTGGGCCTACTGTCTGAGTAAACTGGTTCTACCATTGCCTGGTAATCTCTACCTCTCAGACCAATAGCTGCCCGGCACCAAATCATCATTTCACTTTTTGGGGGCATGGCAATAGGAAAAGGGTCACACATTCTTACGCTACCAATCTCACCACCGGAGAGTTCTATCTGTTGCCGTCGCATCAGTGCCCGGATCTCTTTCTGGAGCACTCGCTGCTGGCCGGAGCTGGCGTTCTTGGCAACCTACTGTAAAAGGAAAATCACCTCTGCAAGACAATTTTCAATTACATTAGTTCCTAGAGTTATCTTTGGGTGACTCTCGCGCTTATCAATGTCTACAATGATCAGTCCCTGTGCCGCCAATTCGACTCTACCGATTTTAATGGTCACCTCTTTAAATCCAATCTGTGGCACGGGCTGACCATTGCTGGCGATGATACTCAAGTTGTCGTCAGGGTAGCGGGTGATATCCGAGTCATTCCAGTACTGCTTGAAGAGCACGTACGGGATAGTGGTAACCTGTGACCCGGTGTCCAGTAGGGCACTCATGGGGATGCCATCCAGTACCACGGGCAAGACTGGACGTCCTCCCACATATTTGTCGCGCCAGTTCGATGGGCCTGATGATCTTTTTCCTGGGGTTTGGCCCTCTACCCCAGGTTGTGCCAGTTTAAAGGACAGTACCTTGCCATATGTCCGGGTTGATTGCAGCGGCGGCAGATGGGTTGTCCGTCCTCGTTGTATCGGTCGCTGGGTCTTCCTCTGGCCGGTGGGGTCCTCCTTGGTCGACGCCACGGGATGTCCTCCGGTCCGGATGCCAGCTGGATCTTCCCTGGAGTGGAAACCTGTAAAGACTGCACAGTTCGGGTTAGCGCGGCAACGCTTTTAGCTAGCTCTTGGACCTGATGGTGCAGGTCTGGAGCCGGGTCATTGTTCAAAGCCTGCGCATCAGCTCCCACAGGCCCTGCCGACAAGGGTGCCGCCTCCTGGTGGTAAGTGGTAGTGGGGCGTCTGTGGGTCACAACGCCACCTGGTGCCGGTTCTCGGAGCACCCGGATGGCTCTGTCCTTGAACTGTGCAAATCCCAGATGAGGGTCCTGTAAGGCCATTGCCCGCAACTGGGTTCGGTGGGCATTGCAATATAAACCCTCTATAAATTGTTCAGTCAACAGCCTGTCCTCGTCTCCCACGCCGTCAGGGTCGGTCTGCTTAATGGCTCTCAGGGCCTCTTGTAGATTCAGGGCATAGTCCCTTATACTCTCGTGTGCTCGCTGCTTGCACCCGTAGAATCTAAGCTTGATCTCGGCTGAGGTGCGGGTATCAAAGGTGTCCCTCAGCCGGGTTAGTATCCCTGCAACAGTCCTTCCCCCAGGTGGCCAGGACTTTACCTCCCTTTGGGCTGCCCCGGTTAATTGGGCCACCAGGATGTTTGAGGATGCAGTTGTTGACGTGCTTCCAGTACTACGTCTCTGTCCAGGAAGGCGCAACCTGACCTCGTCGTCACTAGCATCCTTCTCCACCTCCTCTGCTGACCTCATCGACTGGCTGACTGTGGGTTGACAGTAAGTGGGATCTCCAACCTCCTCATCATCACCCTGTGTGTTATCACACCCCTCGTCCTCAGAGCCAACCTCTTCCGCCCTGACAAAAAACTAAAGTTGTCGCTCCAATCAGTATTTGAGTCTCATCATCGTCTTCCTCATTGTCTCCACCAACAGGAGTTACAGTTTGGGAATGAGGGTCTACATTATGGTCAGAACCTTCTGCGTCTGGTCCTGGATCCGACTCATAAAGATTCTGGGCATCAGTGCAGATCATTTCCTCGTCTGGATTCACAGAAGCTCTAGAGCCGACCTCTGATCCCAGGCTATAGTATGAGTAAACAGCTCTGCAGACTCAACCATCTGTTCTACCCAATACTCAGACGGGCAGCTGGAGACTTGGGAGCTGTGAGGAAGCAAGTGCGATTGGGGTGACACCTCTGAGGACTGGAGTATTTGTGATGTTGAAGTTGAGGTGGAGGAGAGCCCACTTAAAGGAGCACTTGATATCCGTTGAAGCACCTGCTGCTTTTGTGCCTCATCTGGAATTTGTAGCGATTGGCGTGGCCGTAAGAAAGGGATCTTATCACATTGTCCGCTAAAAGAAGTAGGCATCTTAGTTTGGCTGAAAGATGGTCTTTCTTCTGCAGATGTTACTGTTGCTTTAACACCTACCCCACGGACTCAACCTTTTTTCCCTTCCCAACACGCCTATTCCCCTTTCCACCAGCAGCAGGCCTTTTTCCACTCATTTTGGTGGTTAACTAATTCACAACTCTGGAGTTGTTTGCACAAAAGACAATGGATGGGAACTGAGCAGAGCTGAGTGGCCAAACTGTGGTATTAGCCCAAAAGTATTGGCTGGGTTAGATGCAGATAAAAATTATATTGAATTTGCAACCTGATGGAAGTTAGTATAGATGGACTAATAGAACAAGTCCCACACACTGCTACAAGCCAAAATATTTTTTCAGAGCTAGATGCAGATAAAAATTATTTTGAATTTGCAACCTGGTGGAGGTTAGTATAGATGGACTAATAGAACAAGTCCCACACACTGCTACAACCCGAAATATTTTTTCAGAGCTAGATGCAGAAAAAAATTATATTGAATTTGCAACCTGGTGGAGGTTAGTATAGATGGACTAATAGAACAAGTCCCACACACTGCTACAAGCCAAAATATTTTTTCAGAGCTAGATGCAGAAAAAAATTATATTGAATTTGCAACCTGGTGGAGGTTAGTATAGATGGACTAATAGAATGATGCTATGCCCAAAAGGTTTTACTTCACTAGGTGCAGTAAAAAAATTTGTATTCTATACACAGGTGGTATAGCTTGCAACACAGATATGCTACTCCACTGACTAACACACTGCAAGAGGCCAAAAAGGATTTGCTTTGCTAGATTTAGCCAAATGCTGTGAAAAAAACTTGCACAGCACTAAAACAGACCTGCCTGGCAAAAAGTGATAGGAACTGATGTAACCTAGCCCTGAAAAGGACTGCAATTACAATTAGTCTTTACTCCCAACCTATCTATTTAAGTGCACAGACCTGCCTGATAAAAGTGATAGGAACTGATGTAACCTAGCCCTGAAAAGGACTGCAATTACAATTAGTCTTTACTCCCAACCTATCTATTTAAGAGCACAGACCTGCCTGATAAAAGTCGTAGAAAATGATGTAACCTAGTCCTTAAAAGGACTGCAATCACAACTATTCCCTACTCCCAAGCTATCTGTAGATTTGTGCGAAAATTGGCTTGAAATTAACAAAGTATAGCGCACACAGCAACAGCGGTGCCGTCTAACACGCAGCTGCAGCAGTGAGAAAATGGTGGCGACGGGGAAAATGGCTGGGTCTTATAGGGCAAGGACATGTGACATACACTGCCAATGACACATGCCCTTGCTTGTGTGAAAAAAAGCAGTTCGCACCGTGTGTGTGCTGCTGATAGGCTGACAGATTGCACCTCCCCACTGTAAATGCGGGAAAGAGAAAAAAAAATGGAGATCTTCATTATTCCTGCAGAGATCCATCCCCTGCCCCTCCCCCCGCCCCGCAGTACACTCAAACTGCGTATTAACATTAATTTTCAGCATTACTGAGAAAAAATCCAGTTATGATTTTGGTGCATGAACAGTTATCGAACATAACCTCGAACAGCCGAATTTTTTTCAAATTGTTCGTGTTCGCCGAACGGCTCGAACACCGCCCAAAACAGCTCGAATTTGAGATTGGTGAACAGTTCAAGTCAAACACCGCTCATCTCTAGTTGGCATATTGACCCCAGCCGAAAAACTAAGTTTTTTTTAATAATTTTATTAGCCTTTCCCTCTGTCTTCACCAATCAGCCCTCTGTATTGATGATCAGATCAAAGATCTAGACAGGGATTGTCTCACGCTGCATCTCCTTCCTGATTGTATCACTGAGGAGACAGAAGCTGCCCCATCCCATTCTCCAAGAAATGCAGAACCCAATGCATCTGCTGTCCGTGATCCGCTTATTGTCAGAGGACATCATTAGGGACTGCATTTTCTCATTCCTTAAGAAATTGTTGGGGGATCCTGCTAATCGCTGAATAATAAAACTGCAGCACCGCTCCATTTAAAGCAGTGTTTCCCAAACTCCAGTCCTCATGGCCCCCAACAGGTCAGGTTTTCCCCCCAACAGGTGATGTTTTCAGGATTTCCTCAGTATTACACATGTGATGAAAGTATCATCAAAGAATCAGGAATTCTCTCACCTGTGCAATACTATGGAAATCCTGAAAACATGACCTGTGGGGGGCCGTGAGGACTGGAGTTTGGGAAACACTGATTTTAAAGGGACTGTCAGCACAGAATGACTGTTGAAACCAAGTACAAGCACTCTTTGGATCACGGCGTGGGCCAATCATTTATATACACCTTCCCACCTGCTTGTTTTACCAATGTCTCCTTCCTTCTCTGGTTCTATGAAGCCAGAGCTGTCAATCAAAGAAGAGGAGGGTGTGGATAGAGGGAAAACAAGCAGGTGGGAAGGTGTATATAAATGATTGGCCCCGCCATGAAGCACCGAGAGTTGGGACTTAGTTTGAACAGTCATTCTGTGCTGACAGTCCCTTTAGGTGGACGAGATCCAGATGCAGCTCATTTCACCGCGTAAGGCTGTGTGCCCACTGTGCATTTTTTAAGCTTTTCTGCAGCGGCAATTCCGCCACAGAAACGCTTAACAAAACTCTTGGTAGAAGGTCTGCAATGTTCCCCAATGATAATCCGCATGTGCTGTGCACATGCTGCCGAAATTTCCGCTGCGGATTATCATTGCGGAATAATCCTCAGCACTACCAATTATTTTGCGCAAGCGCGGCGTTTTTGCCGCCATTGACGTGCATTGAATCGCTTAATATCCGCATGACTACATGTGCACATGCGGATATTAAGGGATTCAATGTGCGGATGGTACCTTGGTCTGGTAAAGAGGAGACTCTCCTCCAGACCCGGGTACCATTAGTACCTGTAAATAAAGAAAAAAGAATTTCAAATAAAAAATAAACCTTATACTCAACTTCTGATGGCCCCCGGTCTCCTTAGTGATGAGTCCTGGCTCCCCAGCGGCTCGCGATGGTCTAAAAGGACCTTCCATGACGTCATTTAGTGATGTGACGGGTCGCATCGGATAAGGAGACCGGGGGCCATCGGAAGGTAAGTATAATATTTTTTTTATTTTTTACCATTTTTATTCTTTTTTTTTTAAATAACTTGGTCACACTATAATAAAATCCATGGCGTTTGCATGGATTTATATAGTGTGACCAAGTTGTCAGCACTTTTCCAAGTGATGTTAAAATCGCTTTGAAAGTGATTGACAACCCGCATGCGAAATCACATGTGCAAAACGCGTGACAAACGCTTGTCCCTGGCCGAAAAAAAACACATGTAAAATCCGCATGTGTTTTTTCTGCCAGGGAGATGCAGAAACGTTCAGGAAAAATCCGGAGCATTTCTGCATCGAGGGCACAAAATCCTCCCCTAGTTTCCTTTTCTCTGCTCCAGCGCTGTCTGTCCTGTTTTCAGCAGCTCCTCGCAGGATGTGAGGCACAGCACGCGCTCTCAGATACTGCCGTGATTAGCTGCTGTCTGTAGATTCGCTGCTTTCCACGCCGGGACTAAGTGCGTGGAGAGGCACAAATCTGCATTCACTTTAGTAGCACATGCCGCAGATGTCGCTATGAAGATTTAACAATAATACAATGAATACACAAAATAATACTTTATTAACTATTATTGGTTATAGAACTTAATACAACTGAAAAAAAATTATTAAAAAGATGATCAAAATATATAAACTATTCCATGAATATGTAACAATATTTTACAATAAATCATCGGACAAAAGAAGTACGACCCTAGAATATATTTCTTAACAATATGAACCTAAAATATTTTTGTTCACAACATTTTTGGTGAATACTTTTGGACTATCTGTAAGCAACTTTCCTTGTAAATGGGTATCCAAAACTTGCACCTTGACATTGGATCTCATTTTAACTCTTGAAAATGCAACATAGAGTTGTCCATGACCAAAAATGGGCTCCGGTAAATATATGCCAACACGGTGTCGAGTTTGACCTTGTGACTTGTTTATTGTCATGGCAAATGCTGGTTTTACTGGAAACTGTCGACGTCGAAGCCTAAATGGAAGACCGGTGTCTGAAGGACATAAATCAATGCATGGAATGAACACTTCCTCTCCTTTTGCAGATCCAGTGATGACTGTTGCTTGCTTTATGTGGGAATGGAGTCCAGTAACAATAAGGCGAGTTCCATTACATAGACTATTTCTTGTATTTAGATTCCGAAGCAATATTACGATTGCTCCAACTTTAAGTTGTAGTCTGTGGGATGGCATTCCTGATGGTGCAACACTATTTAAAAATTCAACTGGATAATGCTCTCGTTCATCTTCATTGTCGACATCCACCGAATCATCACTTTTGTACAATTTATACTCTCCAGGCATTCTATCCATCACACTGGAATTTAGCAGAGCTACGTCATCGTTCTTGGGACAGAGAATTGCATAGGAAGAGGCCCTCTCAACACTGCTTTGATCGTTCACATCTATTTCAACGCGTTGTCCAAAAACATCACTTACGATGCAGTCAGTGCATAACATGTCTTATAGTATTTCAATAATGTCTTCTCCAAGGTTATATTCATTGCTAAGTTCACCATTACCAAGTTTAAGAAGCCAGTTGCTGTACTCTGGGTCAGAAGATCGCATGTTGTTAATTAATTGTAGTTTATTAAACTCTTTCCAAAGGTCTGACATTTCTAAGGTTGACTCGATAATATTTGTTCTTGTTCCATTCGGTACAACTGGAACGCATTGCCTAAAATCTCCGCCAAGGTCAAAAACTTTACCTCCAAAAGGAATTTCATTTTTTTCAGCAATATTTGTAGTCATAACTTCACGCAGAAGTCTGTCAATTAAGCTCAAAGCATATTTGGGTGCCATGGTGCACTCATCAAGTATCAAAAGATTTGCACTGTTCAATTGTTTTCCTGCAAATGTGTCTTGTTTGATTCTGGAAATGGAGATTTCATTGACCGGAACTGGTATCCCAAAGAGTGAATGCATAGTGCGACCTCCTCTTAAAAGGTTTGCTGCAATACCTGTTGTAGCCGATGGCAATACAACTTTTCCTAACCCTCTAACGTGATGCATTAAAACTTCATAGAGGTATGTTTTACTGCTGCCTCCAGGACCGTCAATAAAGAAACATTTTGGCGTTGGATCGGCTTGGTTTTCTACAGCACTCACAATAGTGTCATATGCAATCCGTTGTTCTTGATTTAAGGAGTTTTTCTTCTCTGTTGCCAACAATAATTCATAAGCTTCGTCATACTCTTGAATTTGTGCAACTTGACTTGCAGGCTGTGGCAAATTAAAGTCTGAAAATGTTTTTCCATGCAGTAGTAGGACATTTTGGACATCTTGCATAGCATAAGATTCGCAATTGTGACAATTTCCACTTTTGTTGTGAAGACGTAAGCCGTAATCTTCAATTATATGTTCTTTGAATTTTTCCAAAGTTGAACCGGATTTGTAGGCGGTCCAAAGACACAAATGTAGGCAAACAATTCACGAGGTTTCTTAGGCATATGTAGGGTAACTGCGCCTTCTAAAGTAAGTGTCCATATAGTATCATACAATAGAAGTCCTAAAGCCAAAGCTGCAGCTTTAAATGTATCGTGCAATACTCCATTAACTGTTTTCAAATCTTCGGAACTTCTAGGTCCTTTGACATGCAGTAGTAACAGCCGAAGACAATATCTTTCTTGATCCTTGACACTAACAGTATACATGCATCCAATTATTCTGCTAAGTCCTCGTTGTCTTGGCTTCCAAGTTTTATTCCAAACGTAATGTTCTGGAATCTCTCGATACAAATATTGCCTTGCGTTTTCGTCACGTTGGTTCAGCAAAAACCATTCCATTAATGTTGACGTTGTGCTTAAATTTTTGGAGACATCTTCGACTTGTGCATTTTCAAAGAAATAAAGCTGCTGTTGATTTGGTAAATGAATAGCTAAACGTATAATGGCATGGGACTGTGAATGCATTGGAAATGCAAATATTCTCCAGGCAGCTTCTGGAGCACTGACATATCTTGAGTCAACAAACCGTGATGATTCATCGTGATTGCCTGTTTTTTGTTGTATTTCGACGTTAGCTTTGTCATGCCCCTTGTAGATGTACTTGAAAAGATATTTAACACTTTTTATTGAAGCGCAGATTTCAACGTTGATGTGACAGTTGTAGCGTTTTAATAAGTACGGGTTGTATGGAACTATCCATGAGTTATTTATAATCTTTTTGTTGTGTACAATGTTATCAATCAGTTGTCTCCGGTGTGATGGGTAGCCGTCCAAATCTTTAACAGTGTGCTGTTTCAACTGCTTTGGAAACCCTTTTGTACACTTTCCGTTTTCCATGCATGGACTTTTTGGATTTGCTACACCGCATGGGCCATGAACCATATTACAGATTACAATATTATACAATTCAGGATACTTTTCTTGGTTAGGAATTTCAGCCCACACTATGTTGTCAATTTCGTCCTCCGTGTGAAACTTGGAATCCGCGTCTAAAATAATTAGTATATGCGCATGTGGGAGACCTCGTTTCTGAAACTCTATGACGTGTACCATTGCTACGACAGTTCCAAAAAGGCCTTTTTTGATGTCTTTAAAAAGGCTGCTGAGTTTTAGTCGAAATACGCGTGCAACTAAGTCCGGCCTGTGTTCAACTTGCTGCCAGGGTTGTAGATTTTCTGTAATTTCCGGCCATTTAGGATTACAGGTCATTGTTAAAAAAATGTCAGGTCTTCTATACTTTGTTACTATTGCCATTGCATCTTGATAACGCTGTTGCATGTTGCGGGGAATACCTTCAAAGGACGACGGGAGAATTACTGTTTTTCCAATTGGAATTCCTTTTTGAATGGATTGTTTTTGCAAATGTTCTTGAAGAACGCAGTAGTCTTCAACTTTAAGTTGTTTTTGGTTCCTTTGTATGAAATTGAGCCGATTTGCTTCAATTTTAACGTATGCGTCTACTAAGTACTGTTGTGTCAGTTTCCCAACGTTTAAAATAGGATTGAAGTAATTTCACACAGACACAAGAAAACTGTAGTATTGTAGTTGTGTAATTCTTCTTGAAGTTCCTTGCTGGTGTAGGTTTTCATACCACCCTTGATCACCGCTTGGAAAGAATAGCGGATACAGAAGAGCATCAAGGTTGCTGTGCAAAATGCTAATCCGTTGTGTTTTAAGAACGAAAGGTTTGTTTTTGTCTGGCTTAAGATGGACTAATATATCTCTGTGAAAAGGAGGCTCTCCATCATCGTTTTGAAAAACAACTGCGACCTCACTTACACGTGGTTTGTTGTAACATCGGGGATCTTGTTGACGTTCTTGTTTAATGGCCATGATAATAGAAGGCATTTCCGTCCCATTTTGTATAGCTCTCTGTTCCTCCTCAGCTTCAACGTCTTTTAGCATGCGATATGCGGCAGCAAATGGGCTGATTGTTTGTAAATGTACGGCAATTAGGTTCATCAGTTCTGCATTACACTTTTCATTTTCTTTTCGGTTCATCCTTTGTTCTGTAGCCTCATTTGGATCAAAGATGTATAATTGTGCAAATGTTGGTGGTTGTCCTAGTTCTGGGTGAAGTGTTCCAGTGCGGTGGTAGATCTGGCCATGAATTTTAAAACAATACGGTCCGAATCCAGGGGGCGGTGCAATGTTGGCACCAAATGAAGCAAACGCATGAGAACTGTTGATACTTCTGATATTTTCCATAAAATTTCTACTGTGTTGATGCGTTCCTTTCATCAACTGCTCAAACAGATCTGAGTAGTGACATCTTGGTAGCATCACTTTTCCTTTTTGGCAGCATTGAGTAAACTGATTGTCAGATGGTTTTTCCTCGATAAAATTCATAGAGTCGCATTTTGAACAAACTACATTCATCTTCCCACAGTAGTGTTGAATAATTATAGTTTCATTGTCTGTTACGTAACGTGCAAGTTGTTGAATGTTCTGCTGGGTTTGCCTTAGTTGGTAGAGCATTTGTTTTTGATAAATTTGTCGATCGTGTTGTTCTCGGTTTGTCCTGGATTCTGGAGATTCATTCAGACGACATTGTCTATGGGATTCCGCATCATGTTCCTGTCTAGCCGCAGTGTGTTGCGGTGTTTCCCGTTCCCGACGTTGTCTGTGAGATTCCGCATCCTGTGCTTGTCTGGCGGCAGTGTCTTGTGGCGTCTCCTGTTTCCGATGTTGTCTGTGAGATTCCGCATCCTTGTCTTGTCTGGCGGCAGTGTGTTGCGGTGTCTCCTGTTCCCGGTGTTTTTGTTGAGATTCTGCATCGTGGGCTTGTCTGGCGGCAGTGTGTTGCGGTGTCTCCAGTTTCCGGCGTTTTAGGTGAGATTCCGCATCCTGGGCTTATCTGGCGGCAGTGTGTTGCGGTGTCTCTTGTTCCTGGCGTTTTTGTTGAGATTCTGCATCGTGGGCTTGTCTGGCGGCAGTGTGTTGCGGTGTCTCCTGTTCCCGGCGTTTTTGGTGAGATTCTGCATCCTGGGCATGTCTGGCAGCAGTGTGTTGCGGTGTCTCCTGTTCCCGGCGTTTATTGTGAGATTCGGCATCCTAGGCTTGTCTGGTGGCAGTGTGTTGCGGTGTCTCCTGTTCCCGTCGTTATTTGTGAGCTTCCGCATCCTGGGCTTGTCTGGCGGCAGTATGCTGCGGTGTCTGTTGCTCTCGACATTGTCATTGTCTTGCTGCTTTTCGGTCTTCCTCCGTGGCGTATTTTCACTAACGACCCATTATAAAACAGGAAATAGTAAAGAAGTATCTCTTCAGCGCGCTGTCACTGGCAGAACATGTTCAGTAAACCTGACAGAAGTCCCTCGCATAGTGTGACTGAAGTCATTCGCACAGTGTGAGTGAAGTCCCTCTCACAGTGTGACAGAAGTCCCTCGCACAGTCTGACTGAAGTCCCTCGCACAGTGTGACTGTAAAAACCTGCTCAGTACGTTATGAGCAGCTTGTGAGTCACATGACCACATGGGCGGAGTTAGCCGTGCTATCTCCCGAAGGTGGCGTAGATATTTAAAATGTTGCGGTAATTGGCCGAGAGCGTGTTTAAATTTGGCGCGAAAATCTGTGATTGGTCGCGGGCGGCGTCCGCGACCAATCATAGAAGCGGGTTTTAAATCTCGCGCGCCGTGTTACTAAGCAGCGGACAGTGTGTTTGAATTCAGCGTTAAAATCTCTGATTGGTCGCGTCAAGAGGGCGCGACCAATCAGCGTATCGTATTGGTGAGTACCGGGGAGCGGCTGCCTGTGCGGCTACTTCTGCTCCGAGAAGCCGGGAGATGAGCGACTGCTCGCAGCAGAAGTATCCGGACCCGCAGCGCCGCTCCCCGGTCCTCCCTTCACACCCTAGCCGCATGGATGTCAGCGCCGCTCCCCGGTCCTCCCTTCCGCATGGATGTCAGCGGCGCTGCCTGTGCGGATACTTCCGCTCCAAGAAGCCGGGACATGAGCGGGCGCTGGCAGCAGAAGTATCCGGACCCGCAGCGCCGCTCCTCGGTCCTCCCTTCACACCCTAGCCGCATGGATGACAGCGCCGCTCCCCGGTCCTCCCTTCCGCATGGATGTCAGCGCCGCTGCCTGTGCGGATACTTCCGCTCCGAGAAGCCGGGACATGAGCGGGCGCTGGCAGCAGAAGTATCCGGACCCGCAGCGCCGCTCCCCGGTCCTCCCTTCACACCCTAGCCGCATGGATGTCAGCGCCGCTCCCCGGTCCTCCCTTCTGCATGGATGTCAGCGGCGCTGCCTGTGCGGCTACTTCCGCTCCGAGAACCCGGGACATGAGCGGGCGCTCACTGCAGAAGTATCCGGACCTGCAGCGCCGCTCCCCAGTCCTCCCTTCACACCCTAGCCGCTGATCTCCCTACAGTATCCGCATGGTGTTGCAAAGGTCCGGACATTTTTGTTCAAAATCGCTGATTGGTCGCTGGCGCTGCCCGCGACATATCACCGATTTGGGCGCCACATTTAAATAGCGCCCGCGACCAATCAGCACAGCGGTGTTTAAATGTGGAGCCAAGATCGGTGATTGGTCGCGGCCGATATTTAAATGTGGCGCCCAAATTGGTGATTGGTCGCGGGCAGCGTCCGCGACCAATCAGCACAGTAGTGTTTAACTTTTGCGGCAAGATCAGTGATTGTTCGCGGGCCAAGACCAATTACCGATTTGTGCGGCATATTTAAATAGCGGCCGCGACCAATTGGATGTCAGCGCCGCTCTCCGGTCCTCCTTTCACACCCTAGCCGCATGGATGTCAGCGCCGCTCCCCGGTCCTCCCTTCCGTTTGGATGTCAGCGGCGCTGCCTGTGCGGCTACTTCCGCTGCGAGAAGCCGGGAGATGAGCGGCTGCTCGCAGCAGAAGTATCCCGACCCACAGCGCCGCTCCCCAGTCCTCCCTTGACACCCTAGCCGCTGATGTCCCCACAGTATCCGCATGGTGTTACAAAGGTCCGGACATTTGTGTTAAAAATCACTGATTGGTCGCTGGCGCTGCCCGCGACCAATCACCGATCTTGGCGCCACATTTAAACACCGCTGTGCTGATTGGTCGCCGACGCTGGGTGCGACCAATCACCGATTTGGGCGCAACATTTAAATAGCGTCCGCGACCAATCAGCACAGCGGTGTTTAAATGTGGCGCCAAGATCGGTGATTGGTCGCGGACGCTATTTAAATGTGGCGCCAAAATCGGTGATTGGTCGTGCCCAGCGTCCGCGACCAATCAGCACAGCGGTGTTTAAATCTGTAGCCAAGATCGGTGATTGGTCGCGGCCGATATTTAAATGTGGCGCCCAAATCGGTGATTGGTCGCGGGCAGCGTCCGCGACCAATCAGCACAGTAGTGTTTAACTTTTGCGGCAAGATGAGTGATTGGTCGCGGGCCAAGACCGCGACCAATCACCGATTTGTGCGGCACATTTAAATAGCGGCCGCGACTAATTGGATGTCAGCGCCGCTCCCCGGTCCTCCCTTCACACCCTAGCCGCATGGATGTCAGTGGCGCTGCCTGTGCGGATACTTCCGCTGCGAGAACCCGGGACATGAGCGGGCACTCGCAGCAGAAGTATCCCGACCCGCAGCGCCGCTCCCCGTTCCTCCCTTCCGCATGGAGGTCAGCGACGCCGGCGGTCCTTCCGCTGCTACCGGCCGGGAGATGAGCGCCTCGCGCCGGTCATCTCCCGGCTGCATCTCCGTCCCGCAGATGGGTCCGGCGGTCGAGGTCCTTGTGCTGGTACCGGCTGGGAGATGAGCGCCCCGCGCCGCTCATCTCCCGGCTGCATCGCCGCTGAGCTCCGTCTCGCAGATGAGCCGCTAACGGCCGCTATCTTTTTTCAGAAATCCCGCGGCGCTGATTGGCCGCTGCCAGACCAATGAGTGACGCGGGATTTCCAGGACAGACAGAAAGACAGACAGACAGACAGACAGACGGGATAAGACTATTATATATAAAGATGTTTGGTGCCCAGGAGAGTGCAGAGCGAAAAGGGGATTCTGTTATTAAAGCAAATAAAATGTCAATATTGTGTTATGGAAAGTTCTGCAAATTAAAATACAATTTTGTGTTTTTATTGCCATTCAATACAAATCTGTTGTGGCCGCACGATGGTTCTCAGCTTGTTACAGTGCGATTAGCAGAGCTCTCTGATGTGGTATTTAGGCTCTGGGAAGTTATCAACATATATGTTTATGGATCCAAATTAGTTTTAGATCCAAAATTCAGTGTTGACTAATCTCACAGCATTTCTGACTTACCGTATTTTTCGGACCATACGACGCACTTTTTTCCTCCAAAATTTTGGGGGAAAATGGGGGGTGCGTCTTATAGTCCGAATGTTGGGGGGGGGTGTATATTTATGTGGGGTGTGGGGGGGAGTGGTATCGGTGGAGGAGCGGGGCACAGGAGGCAGCAGCCGCCCGCTGCAGCCTACACTGTCCCCGCTGCTAAAGAAAATGAATATTCACTGCTCCCCATGCCCATGAGGCGTGGGGAGCACTGAATATTCATGCTCCTTAATAGCGGTATACAGTGCAGCCGCGCTGTGGCTGCTGCTGCTGCCGGCTATCTCCTGTGCCCGCTGTTAAAGGGCATGAATATTCTACCTCTCTCCATGCCCATGGGTGTGGGGAGGGGATGAATATTCATGTTCTTTAATGAGCGGGCACAGGAGATAGCCAGCAGCAGCCGCAGCGCTGTGACTCCGCTGTGTGACAGCTAGGAAGGAGAGTGAAGTCACTGCTCCCCGCGCACACAGACCCGGCGTGGGGAGTAGTGACTTCCGGCAGCTGATCTGTCCTTATGAGCCGCGCATGGCAGTGACGTCATGCGCGGCTCACATGGAGAGGTCAGTACAGGCAGACCGGACACAGCGATGGAGGAGAGAAGAAAGGTGAGTATGAGTGTTTATTTTTTTTTATTGTGCAGCCTTGTAGTGAGCTGGCCGGCTCTGGCTGTTCTGTGATAATAGAAATAGAGCCTGTTACAGAAATGATTACGCAGGATGGTGTTGCCACCTTGTGGCCAGAGGTTGCACCTGCGCAGGGTGTAATGACAGAGAAAAAGACTGAGCCTCCTGTGTCCCGCCCTAGAGAGTCACGTGACCAAAGTGGGAAGCAGGAAAAAGCGCGCGAAGAGTCTATTGTTGTCTGTGAAAAGAGCCAGGACTGTGTGCAGGCCCTCGTGTGTGACGCAGGAGAGACTCTCAACGTGATTTCTTTTATCTGACACCTTATCCTCAGAGCCTTCCCCAGCTTCTTCACTGCTGAGGGATACAGCTATTACACTCCCTGCTACTGGAGTGTGGACTACATAAGGGATCCACCAAAGCTGCTATCGGGATCAGAGAGACTGTAAGCGGGTCCTCTGGCGAGAGGCCGAAGCATTCCTTTCTTTCAGTGAAATTTGTTGTTCCTGTCTTCCTGTCTTCTTCGGCTGGGACCCCTTCCTGCAGAGACAGACAGGCCTGCGACGGGGGAGACATCCTTCTGGAGTAAAGGACTGGTAATGTGTGAGTAGGGACAGTGAGGGTCAGCTTATAAGTACACGTTATTACTGTGAACATTTACGGTTGTCATTTATTGTTTTTTTTTTGCTGTGTTAAAAATGTATACAAGTAAAGATATGGTTATCAAGATAGAGTCTGTGTGTGGGGATCTTGCTGGGCCAGATCACAGATACCACTGCGCGGCCTTCCCCGCGGTCACTTCAGCCTGATGGGGATTAGGGGACCATGCATATTTGGACAGGGATTAGGGGTGCCATGCATACCAGGACAGGGATTAGGGGTGCCATGCATACCAGGACAGGGATGAGGGGTGCTATGCATACCAGGATGGAGGGATGCTGGGCATACCAGGATGGGGATGGGGACCACATATAATAGGAAGGGGGATGGCATATATACCAGGATGGGGGATATTGTCAGAATTGGGGGATATTACCTCTATACCAGTGTCAGCAGAAGACCCCCTCCCCCTTAAAAGTGCATCATGACCACATTTTTTGCTTAAATTTTTATTTTTTTATTTTCCTCCTCTAAAACCTAGGTGCGTCTTATGGTCCGGTGAATCTTATAGTCCGAAAAATACGGTAAATGAATGTAATTAGATGAAATACTATTTTTGTTGCATGCAGCCACCACCAGGGGGAGCTGTTGACATGTGATTATGTACAGCTAGTGTTGGACCCAACCGCAGCAGTAGAAGTCTGTCTCCAGTGAGCGCCCTCTAGTGCCAGCTGTATATAGCTGTAGTGAACACATGCAGTGCTGGGTCTCAGAGCCGTTGCTACCTTCTTTTATGGTAGATTTGCATCTGATATTCATTGTAGAATTTGATGAATCTGCACTAATTGTGAATATATATTGCTCTCATTGTTTCCTAGATATGCTGAGCAAGTAGGTTATCTAATCGCTGGGATGAAGGACGTACAGGAAGCACAAATAGGAGACACTGTGCATTTACTGAAGCAGCCAGTGGAGCCTCTGCCTGGCTTTAAGCCTGCGAAACCCATGGTGTTTGCAGGTGAGTTGAACCCTAATACAAATTAAATGGTCGCTGTACTTGATCTCATTCGATAGATAATGTGCAAAATCCCTTTATAAAAATCAATTAAGTTGGAGTTACTTTTCAGGGGTTAGATAACATAAGTGTCGGCCGATAGAGTCAACCTTCTGTTCCGAGTGTAATTTGTCTCTAGCAGCAGAAACCCCCCTGTATGGATTACCGGAAGTGGGGCTTGGCCTTTGTCTCTCTGCCCCTGCCTGTCAAACTGTATATGCAGGCATAACAGAGATGCAGCCGTTCAGTTAATTGTAGGCATCTCATTAAGCAATGGCGGAAGCAATGCATGCTGAGTAATGAGAGAAAGGATGTCCCAGGACCTATAGTGCTGACAGAATGCTGATAACGAGGTATCGTCCACTCCAAAAGAGTGGATGGCAAGTTACAGAGCATGTGTATTGGTACTGTTCCAGGACCCACTGTTTTATCTACAGTCCATTTAGAATCAAAACTCTGTTCTACATAATACTGTACATGGAACAGAGTATTATGCCAATGTAACCGCAACACACATCGAAGTCAAAATCTAGGCAGAATTACACCTACAGCCCCCTCAGACTATGCAAAACACCAATTGAGCTTTAACAACTTCAGCTCAAGTGCTCAAAAACTGTGTAACGGGGTCATAAAGCTATTGTACAGTATGCAGTATATATTTTATTAGCGTAGTATTAAACCCTGTATTACAAAAGCACTTAGTTCAAGATTCAGCCTCCAGATGGAGTGACATCAGAGAGTAGACACATCTGCAAGAGCGTCCTCAACAATGAATGTATAGTCAATCACATGGACTATACGTGTAATGTATTAGTACAACAGTATAACGAGTGTTGTGTAGAGATGAGCGAACCCGAACTGTAAAGTTTGGGGTTCATACCGGACACCTAGTGTCCAATGCTGAACTCCGAACACTGACAAGTCCGTTTTAAGAGAGAGAGACCCCCTAGCCCTTACTACGACCATTTTACAGCAGCAAAGTTCGTGTCGCCGAGGGGGCGTGGCTATCAGAGGAAGGAGAAGGACGCATGGTTGAGAGCTCCACAAGTAATCCCTCATCATCTCTGCAAATAAGCAGGTTTAGCCTCTTAAACAGCACCTAGACAATCCTAGGGAGAAGCCGCGTAACCTGGACACCCTCTTTTGTGGACTGTCTCACCGGAGAAAACACCGGACCCTTGCTTCCTACTTGTAGACCTGAAGCCATACTGAGGCCTTCCTGAGGACTCGCGCCTGAGCTCGCCCGTGCATCTACTGGGACCACGGAGAGGAGATGCAGCTACACCGCAGGTCGCTGCCGGCACAACCCGGCGAGGATCACCCTGAGGCCCTGGAGAGCGGGAGGAGGAGTGAGGTGAGCAGAGGCAGTCGGAGCTGCGAGCCACCGCTTGTGCTGAGACCGACGGTCGGACCGTGTCGCTATTGCTCTCTCCCCCTCGGCCATACCACTCCACTCACCGCGCCAACAGCCTTCACCGTCCCCGCCAGCATTGCTGGTCCGAAGAGTCACGCACCCTTAAACTTGGGCAGCCGCTGGTGATGCGGCCATTGGCGTACAGCTGGGAGTGAGGACGCGGTGCCACAGGACACCACCATCTTGCTCCGCCTGGAGTCCGTACCAACGCCTGTATTATAAAAGGTATTAATAACGCACTGCGGACTCACGGGTAACCCCCCAGCTCTGCGCTCCGTGGGTCCCTCAGGAGAGACCTGTGCAGGCCGGCCCTGCTTACAGGAGAAGCCTTCCCGGTAAACACCAGTGAGCATCTGTGTGTGACAGGAGGAAGGAATTAGAGGAACCACTGAGGTGTTGTGCAGGGGCTTACCTGCAGCTATAAGGATCTCCATCGCCTCACCTCAGCCGCTGCTTTTCTTCTCCTCTCCTCGTGTTTCTCCTCTCCTCTCCTCGTGTTTGTCCTCTCCTCGTGTTTCTCCTCTCCTCTCCTCGTGTTTCTACTCTCCTCTCCTCGTGTTTATCCTCTCCTCGTCTTTCTCCTCTCCTCGTGTTTCTCCTCTCCTTGTGTTTCTCCTCTCCTCTCCTTGTGTTTCTCCTCTCCTCTCCTCTCCTTGTGTTTCTCCTCTCCTTGTGTTTCTCCTCTCCTCTCCTTGTGTTTCTTCTCTCCTTGTGTTTCTCCTCTCCTTGTGTTTCTCCTCTCCTCGTGTTTCTCCTCTCCTCGTGTTCCGCCTCTCCTTTTTCCTCTCCTCTCTCCTCTCCTTTTTCCTCTCCTCTCTCCTCTCCTTTTTCCTCTCCTCTCTCATCTCCTTTTTCCTCTCCTCTCCTTTTTCCTCTCCTCTCTTTGTTTCTCCTCTCCTTTCCTCTCCTCACGTTTCTTCTCTCCTTTCCTCTCCTCGTGTTTCTCCTTTCCTCTCCTCGTGTTTCTCCTTTCCTCTCCTCGTGTTTCTCCTTTCTTCTCCTCGTGTTTCTCCTCTCCTCTCCTCGTGTTTCTCCTCTACTCTCCTCGTGTTTCTCCTCTCATCTCCTTGTGTTTCTCATCTCCTTGTGTTTCTCATCTCCTTGTGTTTCTAATCTCCTTGTGTTTCTCATCTCCTTGTGTTTCTCCTCTCCTCTCCTCCTGTTTCTCTTCTCCTCGTGTTTCTCCTCTCCTCGTGTTTCTCCTCTCCTCGTGTCTCTCCTCTCCTCGTGTTTCTCCTCTCCTTGTGTCTCTCCTCTCCTTGTGTTTCTCCTCTCCTTGTGTTTCGCCTCTCCTTGTGTTTCTCCTCTCCTTGTGTTTCTCCTCTCCTCTCCTTGTGTTTCTCCTCTCCTCGTGTTTCTCCTCTCCTTGTGTTTCTCCTCTCCTCTCCTTGTGTTTCTCCTCTCCTCTCCTCGTGTTTCTCCTCTCCTCGTGTTTCTCCTCTCCTCTCCTCGTGTCTCTCCTCGTGTTTCTCCTCTCCTCGTGTTTCTCCTCTCCTCTCCTCGTGTTTCTCCTCTCCTTGTGTTTCTCCTCTCCTCTCCTTGTGTTTCTCCTCTCCTCTCCTCGTGTTTCTCCTCTCCTCGTGTTTCTCCTCTCCTCTCCTCGTGTCTCTCCTCGTGTTTCTCCTCTCCTCGTGTTTCTCCTCTCCTCTCCTCGTGTTTCTCCTCTCCTCGTGTTTCTCCTCTCCTCTCCTCATGTTTCTCCTCTCCTCGTGTTTCTCCTCTCCTCGTGTTTCTCCTCTCCTCGTGTTTCTCCTCTCCTTGTGTTTCTCCTCTCCTCTCCTCATGTTTCTCTTCTCCTCATGTTTCTCCTCTCCTCGTGTTTCTCCTCTCCTCGTGTCTCTCCTCTCCTCGTGTTTCTCCTCTCCTTGTGTCTCTCCTCTCCTTGTGTTTCTCCTCTCCTTGTGTTTCGCCTCTCCTTGTGTTTCTCCTCTCCTTGTGTTTCTCCTCTCCTCTCCTTGTGTTTCTCCTCTCCTCGTGTTTCTCCTCTCCTCGTGTTTCTCCTCTCCTTGTGTTTCTCCTCTCCTTGTGTTTCTCCTCTCCTCTCCTCGTGTTTCTCCTCTCCTCGTGTTTCTCCTCTCCTCTCCTCGTGTCTCTCCTCGTGTTTCTCCTCTCCTCGTGTTTCTCCTCTCCTCGTGTTTCTCCTCTCCTCTCCTCGTGTTTCTCCTCTCCTCGTGTTTCTCCTCTCCTCTCCTCGTGTTTCTCCTCTCCTCGTGTTTCTCCTCTCCTCGTGTTTCTCCTCTCCTTATGTTTCTCCTCTCCTCTCCTCATGTTTCTCCTCTCCTCATGTTTCTCCTCTCGTGTTTCTCCTCTCCTCGTGTTTCTCCTCTCCTCGTGTTTCTCCTCTTCTCATGTTTCTCCTCTCCTCGTGTTTCTCCTCTCCTCGTGTTTCTCCTCTCCTTGTGTTTCTCCTCTTCTCGTGTTTCTCCTCTTCTCATGTTTCTCCTCTTCTCGTGTTTCTCCTCTCCTCGTGTTTCTCCTCTCCTTGTGTTTCTCCTCTCCTTGTGTTTCTCCTCTCCTTGTGTTTCTCCTCTCCTTGTGTTTCTCCTCTCCTCGTGTTTCTCCTCTCCTCTCCTTGTGTTTCTCCTCTCCTCGTGTTTCTCTTCTCCTCGTGTTTCTCCTCTCCTTTCCTCGTGTTTCTCTTCTCGTGTTTCTCCTCACCTCTCCTCGTGTTTCTCCTCTCCTCTCCTTGTGTTTCTCCTCACCTCTCCTGGTGTTTCTCCTCTCCTGGTGTTTCTCCTTTCCTCGTGTTTCTCCTCTCCTCGTGTTTCTCCTCTCCTCGTGTTTCTCCTCTCCTTGTGTTTCTCCTCTCCTCTCCTTGTGTTTCTCCTCTCCTCGTGTTTCTCCTCTCCTCGTGTTTCTCCTCTCCTCGTGTTCTCCTCTCCTCGTGTTTCTCCTCTCCTCTCCTTTTTCCTCTCCTCTCTCCTCTCCTTTTTCCTCTCCTCTCTCCTCTCCTTTTTCCTCTCATCTCCTTTTTCCTCTCCTCTCCTTTCTCCTCTCCAACTTTTTCCTCTCCTCCTTTTTCCTCTCCTTTCTTTGTTTCTCCTCTCCGTTCCTCTCCTAATGTTTCTCCTCTCCTTTCCTCTCCTCGTGTTTCTCCTCTCCTCGTGTTTCTCCTCTCCTCTCCTTGTGTTTCTCCTTTCCTCTCCTTGTGTTTCTCCTTTCCTCGTGTTTCTCCTCTCCTCGTGTTTCTCCTTTCCTCGTGCTTCTCTTCTCCTCGTGCTTCTCTTCTCCTCGTGTTTCTGCTCTCCTCGTGTTTCTCCTCTCCTCTCCTTTTTCCTCTCCTCTCTTCTCCTTTTTCCTCTCCTCTCCTTTTTCCTCTCCTCTCCTCTCCTTTTTCCTCTCCTCTCCTCTCCTTTTTCCTCTCCTCTCCTTTTTCCTCTCCTCTCCATTTTCCTCTCCTCTCCTCTCCTTTTACCTCTTTTACACAGAATGCAGACTACCGTGCAGGAAACTGGAGTGAATAATGTCCTCCTCTCCCTATAAATTACGCTTAGGCTATGTTCTCACTGGTGCTATCGGCTTCCATTGGAGATTTAAGCTTTTTGGTAGTTTTGATGCTGTATAGTTAGTCACAAAGTTACCTGAGACGTAATAAATAGCATTAAAGCTGCAGTCATTTTTTTATAATAAAAATATATATATATATACACACACTGATCAAAAAAATAAAAGGAACACTTAAACAACAGAATATAACTCCAAGTAAATCAAACTTCTGTGAAATCAAACTGTCCACTTAGGAAGCAACACTGATTGACAATCAATTTCACATGCTGTTGTGCAAATGGAATAGACAATAGATGGGAATTATTGGCAATTATCAAGACACCCTCAATAAAGGAGTGGTTCTGCAGGTGGGGACCACAGACCACATCTCAGTACCAGTGCTTTCTGGCTGATGTTTTGGTCACTTTTGAATGTTGGTTGTGCTTTCACACTCGTGGTAGCATGAGACGGACTCTACATAGTTTGTAAAGCCGAATAAAGACTTGCGTCCATCAAGTTCGACCTGTTAGTTCTGTAATTGCTAAAGTTGATCCAGAGGAGGGCAAAAACCCCAAATGATTTGGCCAATCTTCACCTGAGGAAAAATTCCCTCCCGACTCTGAAACCAGCAGTCAGAATAAATCCCTGTATCAACCTACTATTTTATTTTATTTTTAAGTATATGCTGAAATCTGCCTGGTATCTAGAAATGCATCCAGTCCCCGCTTGAACTGGTGTAGTGAATCTGACATTACCGTCTCCTCACTCAGTGAATTCCATATTCTCACTGCTCTTACCGTAAAGAACCCCTTCCTATGCTGGTGCTGAAACCTTTTCTCTTCCAGTCTTAGTGAGTGCCCTCTTGTTACCGTAATATCCCTCCTTTTGAACAAATCCCTGGCAAGATCTCTATACTGTCCCCTAACATATTTGTACACATTTATTATGTCCCCCCTCAACCTTCTCTTTTCCAGGCTGAATAGTTCTAGTTTTGCCAACCTCTCTGGGTATTGCAGTCCCTCCATTCCCTTTATTAATTTTGTTGCTCTCCTTTGTACCTTTTCAAGCTCATTTATATCCTTTCTATATATTGGGGCCCATAACTGAGCACAGTATTCCAAGTGTGGTCTGACCAGTGCTTTGTACAGTGGAAGAACAATGTTCTCATCCTTTGCAGCTATACCTCTTCTGATACATCCCATTACCCTGTTTGCCCTTACAGCAGCGGCCTGACTTTGGGCACTCCAATTTAGTTTGCTATCAATCAAGATGCCCAAGTCCTTCTCCATCTCTGAATTCCCCAATGATTTCCCATTCAGTGAGTACTGGTGACTTCCATTTTTCCTTCCCATATGTATGACCTTACATTTCTCCTCGTTAAACCTCATTTGCATTTAATGCTCCACCTACCCAGCTTATCCAAATCCCTCTGTAGGTCTGCACTGTCCTCTTTTGTATTAATTGTTTTACATAACTTTGTGTCATCTGCAAATATTGATATTTTACTATTTATCCCGTTGACTATGTCGTTAATAAAGATATTAAATAACATTGGGCCTAGTACAGACCCCTGTGGTACCCCACTAGTGACGCTTACCCAATCTGAGTATATTCCATTTATAACCACCCTCTGCCTTCTATCCTTTAGCCAGTTAGCTACCCACTTGCAGACATTTTCCCCCAGCCCCAACATTCTCATTTTGTATACCAACCTATTATGTGGCACGCTATCGAACGCTTTTGAGAAGTCGAGATACATGACATCCACTGGTTCCCATTGATCTAATCGAGAGCTAACCTCCTCGTAGAAGTCAATCAGGTTTGTTTGGCAGGAGCGATTCCTCATGAATCCATGTTGGTTCGGGATTAAAAGATTATTAGCATCAAGATGCTCCGTAATCGCCTCTTTAATGAAGCTTTCAAAAATTTTGCCCACAACGGACGTCAGACTCACCGGCCGATAGTTTCCGGCGTCACTTTTCGCTCCCTTTTTGAATATTGGCACCACATTCGCCTGTCGCCAATCAAGTGGCACAGACCCAGTCTCAACAGAGTCCTTAAATATAAGATATAACGGTCTGTCTATCACATTACTTAGTTCCCTTAGTACCCGTGGGTGTATGCCATCAGGTCCTGGTGATTTGTTTATTTTAATGTTACTGAGGCGTTTCTGTACCCCAGCTTGGGTTAGATTTGTCATACTTAGTGGAGGATTAAGCTTGTCACTTCTCATTTCTCCTGTTAGTTCAATTTCCTTTGTGAAAGTTGTCAAAAAAAAATTATTTAATAGATTAGCTTTATCCTCATCTTTCTCTATGATTTTGCCTTCCTCACATTTTATCGGTCCAATATTATCCGATTTAATCCTTTTACTATTTATATACGTAAAGAACAGTTTGGGATTTGATCTACTTTCCCTAGCAATACGTCTCTCTGTTTCCTCCTTCGCTATTTTTATTTGTTTTTTACAGGTTCTCGTTTTTTCCTTGTAACACATTAGTGCCTCCTTACTGTTTTCCTGTTTTAATCTCTTGAATGCCTCTTTTTTGCTATTTAACGCCCCTTTTACGTTCTTGTTCAACCATATTGGTTTCCTCTTATTTCTGGCCCTTTTATTCCCATACGGTATATACCTTTCGCACTGAGTATTCAGAATTCTTTTGAAGGTTTCCCATTTACTATTCGTATTCCTTTGATTAAGAACTTTGTCCCAGTCAATAAGTTGAAGGTTTTCTTTCATCTGATCAAACTTCGCCCTCCTAAAGTTTAATGTTTTTGCTGTTCCCTTATTGATAACCCTACTGAAGGGCATTTTGAAGTCGATAATATTATGGTCGCTATTACCTAGGTGCCCCCCTATCTGTACCTCAGTTATTCTATCAGGCCTATTAGTCAATATTAAGTCCAACACGGCCTTCCCTCTCGTTGGTTCCTGCACTAGTTGGGAGAGATAATTATCCTTAATATTTGTCAAGAACCTTTTTCCTTTCTGAGATCTACAGGTTTCTGTTTCCCAGTCAATATCCGGGTAGTTGAAATCCCCCATTACAATCACTTCATTATGTTTTGCTACTTTGTCTATTTGTCCTAAGAGCAGATTCTCATTCTCCTCTGTTATATTTGGTGGCTTATAGCAGACCCCCAGTAATATTTTATTATTATTTTTAGTTCCCTCTATCTCTACCCACATGGACTCGGCCCCCTCTTCTCCCTCTCCTATATCTTCCCTTAGTCTGGGTTTTAGACATGACTTTACATATAAGCAGACTCCTCCGCCTTTCCCCTGTTTCTGGTCCCTTCTAAATAAACTATAATCTAATAAATTTACCGCCCAGTCGTAGCTATCGTCTAGCCAAGTCTCTGTTATACCTACGATGTCATACCTCTCCTCCGATATAAGCTCCTGCAGCTCATCCGCCTTATTGGTCAGGCTTCTTGCGTTGGTCAGCATGCAAGATAAAACTTTGGGGTTATTTAGCATCCTATTCTTCTCTAACGATCTAACTGTACTATCCCCACCCCCCTCTCCACCCTCATTATATTCACTTCTCCCCTTCCCCCTTGCTTGCCTCACATCCCACCTATTTCCTTGGTTCCCCCACCGTCTCTAGTTTAAAAACTCCTCCAACCTATTAGCCATCTTCTTCCCCAGCACCGCTGCACCCTCCCCATTGAGGTGCAGCCCGTCCCTACGGTAGAAAAAAGAGAGGGGTCGCTCACTGGTCTATTCGGGTGCTCTGAAGAAAAAAGTAATCTCAATTGCAAAAAGAACTTCGGCACTCCATACATGAAAATATAAGAAATATTGTATCTGGACTAATGTCACTTTGAAAAATGAAGGTTTTTTGCGCATAATTTGGCCAATTTATGTGTGCCCATCAACCACGACAAGGTCACCTTCGTATGATGGGAAACTACGCTACACTACCACTGGATATGCCACTCTTGGGCTGTAAGCCTGTATGGACAATATGTCTCTGCTTGGGCTTTTAACCTACAATGTATGGGCTGGTAGAGCTAGTTAAAACCACCTGTGACTGAATGGGAGGGACACATGGTCAGAAAAAAGGCTGTCAAACTTCTAATAGTGTGAACACGTACCTGCTGCAATGCTCCAGGAGCGGGATCCCAAAAATGATTAATAGAAAAAAGAGAGGGGTCGCTCACTGGTCTGTTCGGGTGCTCTGAAGAAAAAAGTAATCTCAATTGCAAAAAGAACTTCGGCACTCCATACATGAAAATATAAGAAATATTGTATCTGGACTAATGTCACTTTGAAAAATGAAGGTTTTTTGCGCATAATTTGGCCAATTTATGTGTGCCCATCAACCACGACAAGGTCACCTTCGTATGATGGGAAACTACGCTACACTACCACTGGATATGCCACTCTTGGGCTGTAAGCCTGTATGGACAATATGTCTCTGCTTGGGCTTTTAACCTACAATGTATGGGCTGGTAGAGCTAGTTAAAACCACCTGTGACTGAATGGGAGGGACACATGGTCAGAAAAAAGGCTGTCAAACTTCTAATAGTGTGAACACGTACCTGCTGCAATGCTCCAGGAGCGGGATCCCAAAAATGATTAATAGAAAAAAGAGAGGGGTCGCTCACTGGTCTATTCGGGTGCTCTGAAGAAAAAAGTAATCTCAATTGCAAAAAGAACTTCGGCACTCCATACATGAAAATATAAGAAATATTGTATCTAGACTAATGTCACTTTGAAAAATGAAGGTTTTTTGCGCATAATTTGGCCAATTTATGTGTGCCCATCAACCACGACAAGGTCACCTTCGTATGATGAGAAACTACGCTACACTACCACTGGATATGCCACTCTTGGGCTGTAAGCCTGTATGGACAATATGTCTCTGCTTGGGCTTTTAACCTACAATGTATGGGCTGGTAGAGCTAGTTAAAACCACCTGTGACTGAATGGGAGGGACACATGGTCAGAAAAAAGGCTGTCAAACTTCTAATAGTGTGAACACGTACCTGCTGCAATGCTCCAGGAGCGGGATCCCAAAAATGATTAATAGAAAAAAGAGAGGGGTCGCTCACTGGTCTATTCGGGTGCTCTGAAGAAAAAAGTAATCTCAATTGCAAAAAGAACTTCGGCACTCCATACATGAAAATATAAGAAATATTGTATCTGGACTAATGTCACTTTGAAAAATGAAGGTTTTTTGCGCATAATTTGGCCAATTTATGTGTGCCCATCAACCACGACAAGGTCACCTTCGTATGATGGGAAACTACGCTACACTACCACTGGATATGCCACTCTTGGGCTGTAAGCCTGTATGGACAATATGTCTCTGCTTGGGCTTTTAACCTACAATGTATGGGCTGGTAGAGCTAGTTAAAACCACCTGTGACTGAATGGGAGGGACACATGGTCAGAAAAAAGGCTGTCAAACTTCTAATAGTGTGAACACGTACCTGCTGCAATGCTCCAGGAGCGGGATCCAAAAAATGATTAATAGAAAAAAGAGAGGGGTCGCTCACTGGTCTATTCGGGTGCTCTGAAGTAAAAAGTAATCTCAATTGCAAAAAGAACTTCGGCACTCCATACATGAAAATATAAGAAATATTGTATCTGGACTAATGTCACTTTGAAAAATGAAGGTTTTTTGCGCGTAGTTTCCCATCATACGAAGGTGACCTATTAGAAGTTTGACAGCCTTTTTTCTGACCATGTGTCCCTCCCATTCAGTCACAGGTGGTTTTAACTAGCTCTACCAGCCCATACATTGTAGGTTAAAAGCCCAAGCAGAGACATATTGTCCATACAGGCTTACAGCCCAAGAGTGGCATATCCAGTGGTAGTGTAGCGTAGTTTCCCATCATACGAAGGTGACCTTGTCGTGGTTGATGGGCACACATAAATTGGCCAAATTATGCGCAAAAAACCTTCATTTTTCAAAGTGACATTAGTCCAGATACAATATTTCTTATATTTTCATGTATGGAGTGCCGAAGTTCTTTTTGCAATTGAGATTACTTTTTTCTTCAGAGCACCCGAATAGACCATTGAGCGACCCCTCTCTTTTTTCTATTAATCATTTTTGGGATCCCGCTCCTGGAGCATTGCAGCAGGTACGTGTTCACACTATTAGAAGTTTGACAGCCTTTTTTCTGACCATGTGTCCCTCCCATTCAGTCACAGGTGGTTTTAACTAGCTCTACCAGCCCATACATTGTAGGTTAAAAGCCCAAGCAGAGACATATTGTCCATACAGGCTTACAGCCCAAGAGTGGCATATCCAGTGGTAGTGTAGCGTAGTTTCCCATCATACGAAGGTGACCTTGTCATGGTTGATGGGCACACATAAATTGGCCAAATTATGCGCAAAAAAACTTCATTTTTCAAAGTGACATTAGTCCAGATACAATATTTCTTATATTTTCATGTATGGAGTGCCGACGTCCCTACGATAGAGCCTGTAGCCGACCGCGAAGTCGGCCCAGTTCTCCATGAACCCAAACCCTTCTGCCTTGCACCAACTCTTTAGCCACTTATTCACCTCCCTAACTTCCCGTTGGCGCTCCTGTGTGGCTCGCGGGATTGGTAGTATTTCTGAGAAAACTACCTTGGAGGTCCTTGCCCTAAGCTTCCTACCTAGGTCCCTGAAATCATTTTTAAGGACCCTCCATCTACC
The DNA here is from genome assembly GCF_046119375.1 of Phyllobates terribilis. Classification (NCBI taxonomy): domain Eukaryota; kingdom Metazoa; phylum Chordata; class Amphibia; order Anura; family Dendrobatidae; genus Phyllobates; species Phyllobates terribilis. The sequence goes on along the minus strand of NW_027362769.1, from coordinate 207,036,863 downwards.
ACTCACTTTGTCATTGGTGCTGATGTGGACCATGACCGCTGGGTCTTCGCCAGCCCCACCCAGTAACCTGTCAACCCGATCCGCGATGTGCCGGACTCGAGCGCCAGGGAGGCAGCACACCGTTCAGCGATCCCGGTCTTTGTGACAGATTGCCCTGTCTGTCCCCCTAATAATAGAGTCACCCACTACCAGAACCTGTCTTGCCTGCCCTACACTCCCCCCCCCCCCTCATTACTGGAGCATACACTCCCCCGGCGGTCAGAGGATCTGTCGTGCTCCAATAATGCCGGTTCTGAACCAGCCTTCCTATACTTCTTCCCTCTATCCCTCCTAACTGTTATCCAGCTCCCTGCCCGTTCAGCCTGCACTTCCCCTCTATGCTCCACCCCCAGTATTGACCCATTGAGTGTCTGCTCGGTGAGCAGCAAACTCCGTTCCATGTTGTCGATGCTCCTCAGTACCGCTATCTGAGCACTTAGATCCAGAATTTGGGCTTCCAAGTGCACGATATGCTCACATCTCTCGCAGCAGTATGGATCCTCGAGCAGTTGCTCACGGAATGCATACATTGCGCAAGATGTACACTGCACGGCTCCGGCCAAAATGGACGTCATTCTAAATATGGGGATACAGTCAGTATATATATACAAGTACAAAACACAATTATTTATATATAGGTGTATGGACGGGGATCAATTAGGGATGTGCAAGTGTATCAATTAGATATCGGCGGGGGATCAGTTAAGTATCAAGTATGGACGGGGGAATCAGATAAGTAGGTCAGGTGGATTAATTAAGTAAAAAGTAAAGTAAAGAAAGAATGAAATACAGTCAGGAATTCAGTCCTAAGTCCTCCCTTCCAAACTCCCTGAATCCAAAGTCACTGAAAAACAAGTCACACACTTACTTTCGTTCGCACTTACGCTCCGGACACACGCAGCTCGTTCACACTCGCAAACTAAGAGATTTAAAGAGTTTTTTTTTTTTTTTTTTCTTCCTTTTCCAGCAATGTACCCTTCACCTCAATGCACTTCCACAGAAGTTGCTCAGCTAGTGCAGCTCATCCAGGATGGCACATCAGTGCGAGCTGTGGCAAGAAGGTTTGCTGTGTCTGTCAGCGTAGTGTCCAGAGGCTGGAGGCGCTACCAGGAGACAAGCCAGTACACCAGGAGAAGTGGAGGGGGCCGTAGGGGGCAACAACCCAGCAGCAGGACTGCTACCTCAGTCTTTGTGCAATGAGGAACAGGAGAAGCACTGCCAGAGCCCTGCAAAATGACCTCCAGCAGGCCACAAATGTGCATGTGTATGCAAAAACGGTTAGAAACCGACTCCATGAGGGTTGTATGAGGGCCCGACGTCCACAGATGGGGGTTGTGCTCACAGCCCAACACCGTGCAGGAAGCTTGGCATTTGCGACAGAACACCAGGATTGGCAAAGTCGCCACTAGCTCCCTGTGCTCTTCACAGATGAAAGCAGGTTCACACTGAGCACATGTGACAGACGTGATAGAGTCTGGAGACGTCGTGGAGATCGATCTGGTGCCTGCAACATCCTTCAGCATGACCTGTTTGTCAGTGGGTCAGTAATGGTGTGGGGTGGCATTTCTTTGGAGGGCCGCACAACCCTCCATGTGCTCGCCAGAGGTAGCCTGATTTCCATTAGGTACCGAGATGAGATCCTCAGACCCCTTGTGAGACCATATGCTGGTGCGATTGGCCCTGGGTTCCTCCTAATGCAGGACAATGCCAGACCTCATGAGGCTGGAGTGTGTCAGCAGTTCCTGCAAGATGAAGGCACTGAAGCTATGGACTGGCCCGCCTGTTCCCCAGAGCTGAATCCGATTGAGCACATCTGGGACATCATGTCTCGCTCCATCCACCAACATCACATTACACCATAGACTGTCCAGGAGTTGGCGGATGCTTTAGTCAAGGTCTGAGAGGAGATCTCACAGGAGACCATCCGCAACCTCATCAGGAGCATGCCCAGGCGTTGTAGGGAGGTCATACAGGCACGTGGAGGCCACACACAATACTGAGCCTCATTTTGACTTGTTTTAAGGACATTATATCAAAGTTGGATCAGCCTGTAGTGTGTTTTTCCACTTTCATTTTGGGGGTGACTCCAAATCCATTCCTTCATTGGTTAATAAATTTGTTTTCCATTGATGATTTTTGTGCGATTTTGCTGTCAGCACACTTTATGGGGCAATGAAAGAGGAACCTAGGACGTCAACAGGAGGAAAATTACTATGTAAAGGCTAAAGGTTGTGAGATCTGCTCTTCTGTGACCCTGACAATTATTTACCTTTTTTTGGGTGGGTGTAGAGGGGGGGCCCGATTAGAACTTCTGCTATGGGGCCCCATGATTCCTATGTACGCCTCTGCCTGTCAGGTTTAATAAGTGGGATTTCTTGCCTTATAAATGGGGTTGGGACCAACAGTTGTGTTGTGCAGAAGTCAGGTGGATACACAGCTGATAGTCCTACTGAATAGACTGTTAGCTGCTTTTTGCTTGCCATAATACAAATTCTAAGTAAAGAAAAACGAGTGGCCATCATTACTTTAAGAAATGAAGGTCAGTCGGTGCGAAAAATTGGGAAAACTTTGAAAGTGTCCCCAAGTGCAGTTGCAAAAACCATCAAGCGCTACAAAGAAACTGGCTCACATGAGGACCGCCCCAGGAAAGGAAGACCAAGAGTCACCTCTGCTTCTGAGGATAAGTTTATCCGAGTCACCAGCCTCAGAAATCGCAGGTTAACAGCAGCTCAGATTAGAGACCAGATCAATGCCAGACAGAGTTCTCGCAGCAGACACATCTCTTCAACAGCTGTTAAGAGGAGACTTTGTGCAGCAGGCCTTCATGGTAAAATAGCTGCTTGGAAACCACTACTAAGGACAGGCAACAAGCAGAAGAGACTTGTTTAGGCTAAAGAACACAAGGAATGGACATTAGACCAGTGGAAATCTATGCTTTGGTCTGATGAGTCCAAATTTGAGATCTTTGATACCAACCACCGTGTTTTTGTGTGACGCAGAAAAGGTGAACGGATGGACTCTACATGCCTGGTTCCCACCGTGAAGCATGGAGGAGGAGGTATGATGGTGTGGGGGTGCTTTGCTGGTGACACTGTTGGGGATTTATTCAAAATTGAAGGCATACTGAGCCAGCCTGGCTACCACAGCATCTTGCAGCTGCATGCTATTCCATCCGGTTTGCGTTTAGTTGGACCATCATTTATTTTTCAACAGGACGATGACTCCAAACACACCTCCAGGCTGTGTAAGGGCTATTTGACCAAGAAGGAGAGTGATGGGGTGCTACGCCAGATGACCTGGCCTCCACAGTCACTAGACCTGAACCCAATCGAGATGGTTTGGGGTGAGCTGGACCGCAGAGTGAAGGCAAAAGGGCGAACAAGTGCTAAGCATCTCTGGGAACTCCTTCAAGATTGTTGGAAGACCATTTCCAGTGACTACCTCTTGAAGCTCATCAAGAGAATGCCAAGAGTGTGCAAAGCAGTCATCAAAGCAAAAGGTGGCTACTTTGAAGAACCTAGAATACGAGACATATTTTCAGTTGTTTCACACTTTTTTGTTAAGTATATAATTCCACATGTGTTAATTCATAGTTTTGATGCCTTCAGTGTGAATGTACAATTTTCATAGTCATGAAAATACAGAAAAATCTTTAAATGAGAAGGTGTGTCCAAACTTTTTGTCTGTACTGTATTTGTGGGAGAAACCCTAGTGGCAGCCTCATATTTCTGACATGGATCCTCTAGCACTATTTGTGAAACTGCGGCTCCCAGCATTTCTTGTTGAGAGACCGTCAGCCTGCTGGGACCTGTAGTTTCACTACAGCAGGAGTGTCACAAGCTGTGGACCTCTGCTCACTGCAGCACTGGTCGGCATTTTCAGCACGTGAACGTACGCTATGATTTCCGGAGACACAAGGGTGTAGATAATTTTATCAAACCCTTGACTGTAAGTTTGCTGAACCCTAAGTGGATTCTATTGTTACCACAGTTTCAGTTTTGGACCATTTAAGGGGAATTTAAAGGGTTCTGGCCACTGATTTTCCTTAAAGGGGATCAGTATCCCTGTATGTCTTTGTATATCCTTGATAAAGACCTATAACAGGTCGAAACGTTATGTGATGGCGGAATAAACTTTGTCTTTTGGAATTCATCACCCTGGACTGAAAGTGGTTTACTTACCTTTATACCCCTTAACAGGATGTCTTATTTTTGTGTTTTAGTCCCAAGATTGAAAAGGGCAGCCCTCTTAACCCCTTAACAACATCTGACGTACTAATACACGTCTGTGCCCTGGGACTTAAGAGCCAGACCCGTATTAGTACGTCATGGAGATCGCACGCGCACACAGGCTGTGCGGGCGCGATCGCCGCCGGCTGTCAGCTGATTGTCACAGCTGACACCCGATACTATGTGCAGGGAGCGGTCCTGCACCGCTCCCAGCACATTAACCCCCGCGATGCTGCGATCGAAGTTGATCGAAGTCGATCGCAGCATTGCGGGGGCAAGGGGAGGTGATCGCAGATACTCACCTCCTCTTCCGGCTTCCAGCGCTGTCTGCAAAGGCTTTCCGGGTGTTGCCATGACGACCCGATGTCGTCATGACAACATCCGGGTCACCAGACAGCAGGAAGATTGTTTGGACATGCGCAGTGCATCTCCAAACAATCTTCTCCCTTTCCAGCTCTGACAGCCTGCATGGCACAGGGATGGTGCTGCATTCCTGTGCCATGCAGGCGATCAGAATAAAAAAAGTGAAAGTCCCAGAGTGGGACAAAGTAAAAAAGTATATAAACTTTCAGAAAGTGGAAAAAAAAAAAAAAAATTGCAAAAATATAAAAAAATAAATAAAAAAAATAATCCACCAAAAATAAAAATATAATGTACCCATCAATAAATATTATTATAAAAAAACAAAAAAAAATACAATAAAAGTACATATATTTGGTATCGCCACGTCCGGAACAACCTGACCTATAAAACTGTTACATCTATATAGGTGCCTTGGGGGGTCTAATTTCCAAAATGGGGTCACTTGTGGGGGAGCTCCAATGTTTGGGCACAGAGGGACTCTCCAAATGCAACAACATGGTATCCGCTAACAAATTGTCGGCTCAAATTGTTAGCGGACACCATGTTGCGTTTGGAGAGCCCCTGTGTGCCCAAACATTGGAGCTCCCCCACAAGTGACCCCATTTTGGAAACTAGACCCCCCAAGGCACCTATGTAGATGCATAGTGAGCACTTGGAACCCCCAGGTGCTTCACAAATTGATTCATAAAAATGAAAAAGTGTTTTTTTTTTCACTTTTTCATTTTTATGAATCAATTTGTGAAGCACCTGGGGGTTTCAAGTGCTCACTATGCATCTAGATAGGTGCCTTGGGGGGTCTAGTTTCCAAAATGGGGTCACTTTTGGGGGAGCTCCAATGTTTGGGCACACAGGGGCTCTCCAAACACAACATGGCGTTCGCTAATTATTCAAGCAAATTTTACAATCAAAAAGTCAAATGGCGCTCCTTCCTTTCCGAGCCCTGAAGTGCGCCCAAACAGTGTTTTTTCCCCACATATTGGGTATCTTCGTGCCCAGGGGAAATTGCACAACAAATTTTGGGGTCCATTTTTTCTTGTTACCCCTGTGAAAATAAAAAAAATTGGGTCTAAAGTAACATTTTTGTGAAAAAAGTTAAATGTTCATTTTTTTCTTCCACATTCAAAAAATTCCTGTGAAGCACCTGAAGGGTTAATAAACTTCTTGAATGTGGTTTTGAGCACCATGAGGGGTGCAGTTTTTAGAATGGTGTCACTTTTGGGTATTTTCTGTCATAAAGACCTCTCAAAGTGACTTCAAATGTGATGTGGTCCCTAAAAAAATGGTTTTGTAAATTTTGTTGGAAAAATGAGAAATCGCTGGTCAACTTTTAACCCTTATAGCTCCCTAACAAAAAAAAATTTTGGTTCCAAAATTGAGCTGATGTAAAGTAGACATGTGGGAAATGTTATTTATTAACTCTTTTGTGTGACATATCTCTCTGATTTAAGGGCATAAAAATTCAAATTTTGAAAATTGAAAAATTTTCTAAATTTTCGCCAAATTTCCATTTTTTTCACAAATAAACTCAAGAGATATCGAAGAAATTTTACCACTATCATGAAGTACAATATGTCACGAAAAAACAGTCTCAGAATCAGGGGGATCCGTTGAAGCATTCCAGAGTAATTACCTCATAAAGTGACAGTGGTCAGAATTGTAAAAATTGGCCTGGTCATTAACGTGCAAACCACCCTCGGGGCTTAAGGGGTTAAAGCCCTGCTGCTTGACTCAACGTTTGATCACTACAGAGGCGTCGTAGCCAGCATCGCCCTGTGTGGAGGTGATGTGTGTAAAGGCAATAAAATCGTGTCTGCCCACTCTGGCATGTGCTATGAAGTCAATGAGGTTGGCATATTGACCCCAGCCGAAAAACTAATTTTTTTTTATAATTTTATTAGCCTTTCCCTCTGTCTTCACCAATCAGCCCTCTGTATTGATGATCAGATCAAAGATCTAGACAGGGATTGTCTCACGCTGCATCTCCTTCCTGATTGTATCACTGAGGAGACAGAAGCTGCCTCATCCCATTCTCCAAGAAATGCAGAACCCAATGCATCTGCTGTCCGTGATCCGCTTATTGTCAGAGGACATCATTAGGGACTGCATTTTCTCATTGCTTAAGAAATTGTTGGGGGATCCTGCTAATCGCTGAATAATAAAACTGCAGCACCGCTCCATTTAAAGCAGTGTTTCCCAAACTCCAGTCCTCATGGCCCCCAACAGGTCAGGTTTTCAGGATTTCCTCAGTATTACCCATGTGATGAAAGTATCATCAAAGAATCAGGAATTCTCTCACCTGTGCAATACTATGGAAATCCTGAAGACATGACCTGTGGGGGGCCGTGAGGACTGGAGTTTGGGAAACACTGATTTTAAAGGGACTGTCAGCACAGAATGACTGTTGAAACCAAGTACAAGCGCTCCGTGGATCACGGTGTGGGCCAATCATTTATATACACCTTCCCACCTGCTTGTTTTACCAATGTCTCCTTCCTTCTCTGGTTTTATGAAGCCAGAGCTGTCAATCAAAGAAGAGGAGGGTGTGGATAGAGGGAAAACAAGCAGGTGGGAAAGTGTATATAAATGATTGGCCCCGTCATGAAGCACCGAGAGTTGGGACTTAGTTTGAACAGTCCTTTTGTGCGGACAGTCCCTTTAGGTGGACGAGATCCAGATGCAGCTCATTTCACCGCGTAAGGCTGTGTGCCCACTGTGCATTTTTTAAGCATTTCCGCAGCGGTAATTCCATCGCAGAAACGCTTAAAAAACACTTGGTAGAAGGTCTGCAATGTTCCCCAATGATAATCCGCATGTGCTGTATACATGCTGCGGAAATTTCCGCTGCGGATTATGATTGCGGAAAAATCCGCAGCACTACCAATTATTTTGCGGACATGCAGCGTTTTTGCTGCCATTGACGTGCATTGAATCGCTTAATATCCGCATGACTACATGTGGATATTAAGCGATTCAATGTGCGGATGGTACCCGGGTCTGGTGAAGAGGAGACTGTCCTCCAGACCCGGGTACCATTAGTACCTGTAGAAAAAAAGAATTTAAAATAAAAAATAAACCTTATACTCACCTTCTGATGGCCCCCGGTCTCCTTAGTGATGTGTCCTGGCTCCCCAGAGGCTCGCGGTCTAAAAGGACCTTCCATGACGTCATTTAGTGATGTGACGGGTCGCATCGGATAAGGAGACCGGGGGCCATCGGAAGGTAAGTATAATATTTTTTTTTATTTTTTACCATTTTTATTCTTTTTTTTTTTAACTAACTTGGTCACACTATAATAAAATCCATGCCGATTGCATGGATTTATATAGTGTGACCAAGTTGTCAAGCACTTTTCCAAGTGATGCTAAAATCGCTTGGAAAGTGATTGACAACCCGCATGCGAAATCGCATGTGCAAAACGTGTGACAAACGCTTGTCCCTGGCCGAAAAAAAACACATGTAAAATCCGCATGCGTTTTTTCTGCCTGGGAGATGCAGAAGCGTTCAGGAAAAATCTGGAGCATTTCTGCATCGTGGGCACATAGTCTTAGAGTGCCGCTGTGCAGGCGAAGACAGCATCCCCCTCTTTCTGAGAATAAGTAGGCTTGAAGGGGTACGGCTCCCCATCAGTTATAAAGCCATGTGATGTCATCAATCATATGAGTGTTATGTGGCAATGGCATTGTCTTGACAGCTAAGGATCCTACTGAAGGCCTCCATGTCTTCCATGATTGTACAACTATGAAGCTCATCCCATAACTGGGTTTAATATCAGATTGGTAATTTTACTCTACACTGTAGCGGTAAAGAGATTGTATGTTTTCGGTGACCTGAGCCTGCAAAGTTAAATTCTCCCGTTATATCATTTTTGGCTTCACCACATCTGTTCGTGTTAAAACTAAAAAAAATATCTTGTATAAATCCAATCGAGTGGGTGATGGAATGAAAAAGATGAAACGTCAGAATCTCTGGATTTTTTTTGTTCACTTTGCCTCACCAAGAAAAGTAATAAAAAGAGATTAGAAAATATTTAAAAAAACTACAGCTCTAACTGCAAAAAAAAGCCCAGATACAACAAATCTACTGGAAAAAAAAAGTTTTATAGCTTTTAGAAGGCAAGGATAAAAAAAATTGTAAAAGTGAAGATTATCCCACATGCACTTTGTCACCCAAGGATCTGCATAAACTGCAGCCGGCCCATCTCAGCACCACTTCTTTTGTTTGTGCTTTTTCCTTATTGCTTTCTGTGCCTTTTTAAAAGGTTTTTTTCATCATTTTTTTAAAGTAATTTTTTCCAATATCCAAAGCATTTAAAATTGTGTACGGCCCTGTGCAGGATATAATAGATGGACATTTTAGCACACTAGGAATATTCTTTTAGTGCCACTAGATGGCGCTCTAATCCTGCGTCCAGTAGTGATGCTCCTGTCGGTGCTGCTTTCTATGAATATACCTGTATGTTTGGTGCCCAGGAGAGTGCAGAGCGAAAAGGGGATTCTGTTATTAAAGCAAATAAAATGTCAATATTGTGTTATGGAAAGTTCTGCAAATTAAAATACAATTTTGTGTTTTTTTTATTGCCATTCAGTACAAATCTGTTGTGGCCGCACGATGGTTCTCAGCTTGTTACAGTGCAATTAGCAGAGCTCTCTGATGTGGTATTTAGGCTCTGGGAAGTTATCAACATATATGTTGATGGATCCAAATTAGTTTTAGATCCAAAATTCAGTGTTGACTAATCTCACAGCATTTCTGACTTAAATGAATGTAACTTGATGAAATACTATTTTTGCTGCATGCAGCCACCACCAGGGGGAGCTGTTGACATGTGATTATGTACAGCTAGTGTTGGACCCAACCGCAGCAGTAGAAGTCTGTCTCCAGTGAGCGCCCTCTAGTGTCAGCTGTATATAGCTGTAGTGAACACATGCAATGCTGGGTCTCAGAGCCGTTGCTACCTTCTTTTATGGTAGATTTGCATCTGATATTCATTGTAGAATTTGATGAATCTGCACTAATTGTGAATATATATTGCTCTCATTGCTTCCTAGATATGCTGAGCAAGTAGGTTATCTAATAGCTGGGATGAAGGACGTACAGGAAGCACAAATAGGAGACTCTGTGCATTTACTGAAGCAGCCAGTGGAGCCTCTGCCTGGCATAAGCCTGCGAAACCCATGGTGTTTGCAGGTGAGTTGAACCCTAATACAAATTAAATGGTCGCTGTACTTGATCTCATTCGATAGATAATGTGCAAAATCCCTTTATAAAAATCAATTAAGTTGGAGTTACTTTTCAGGGGTTAGATAACATAAAAGTGTCGGCAGCTAGGGTCTCCCTTCTGTCCAAGTGTAATTTGTCTCTAGCAGCAGAAACCCCCCTATATGGATAACCGGAAGTGGGGCTTTGCCTTTGTCTCTCTGCTCCTGCCTGTCAAACTCTATATGCAGGCATAACAGAGATGCAGCCTTTCAGTTAATTGCAGGCATCTCATTAAGCAATGGCGGAAGCAATGCATGCTGAGTAATGAGAGAAAGGATGTCCCAGGACCTATAGTGCTGACAGAATGCTGATAACGAGGTATCGTCCACTCCAAAAGAGTGGATGGCAAGTTACAGAGCATGTGTATTGGTACTGTTCCAAGACCCACTGTTTTATCTACAGTCCATTTAGAATCAAAACTCTGTTCTACATAATACTGTACATGGAACAGAGTATTATGCCAATGTAACTGCAACACACATCGAAGTCAAAATCTCAGCAGAATTACACCTATAGCCCCCTCAGACTATGCAAAACACCAATTGAGCTTTAACATCTTCAGCTCAAGTGCTCAAAAACTGTGTAACGGGGTCATAAAGCTATTGTACAGTATGCAGTATATATTTTATTAGCGTAGTATTAAACCCTGTATTACAAGAGCACTTAGTTCAAGATTCAGCCTCCAGATGGAGTGACATCAGAGAGTAGACACATCTGCAAGAGCGTCCTCAACAATGAATGTATAGTCAATCACATGGACTATACGTGTAATGTATTAGTACAACAGTATAACGAGTGTTGTGTAGAGATGAGCGAACCCGAACTGTAAAGTTTGGGGTTCATACCGGACACCTAGTGTCCAATGCTGAACTCCGAACACTGACAAGTCCGTTTTAAGAGAGAGAGACCCCCTAGCCCTTACTACGACCATTTTACAGCAGCAAAGTTTGTGTCTCCTTTGACTTCTATGGGGTTCGGGTTCAAGTTCTGGTACCCAAACCGAACTTTGGACTAAAGTTTGGTCGAAAACGAACATCCACGGGGTTCGCTCATCCCTAGTGTAGTGTGAATTCTACATATTTTGTGCCTGAGTACCAGTATTGAGGAGAGCCTTACCCATTATATGCCTGCCACTCTCCTAAACACGCGTTTCACTTTTATAGCTTCTATAGAGTATACCAAACACTGCCCCACAGGCACCAGATGTAACCCACAGTATCAATTCCTTTAAGGCTAAAGTTACAGCTATAGAATATATTGAACTTGACAATTCAAGTGCTTTCTCGTGGGAAGTATGTGCACCTCCCGATCATTTCAGTGGAGAGCGACCATTCCCAGCCACCTCTATTGAGAATCCATGACCGGCACAGGCGCTGTACCCTCACCTATCACACTTTAGTAATGCTTCTAATTCCTTGTAACGGCCAGGAACGCCTCCACGATTGGATTAGGAACGGTGATCACAGAGTAGATAAATGCCAGAGAACATTTATTCTGCAGCCGCATTTTTCATCCCATTAGACTCGGCCTATTTTACAGAAGCCGAGATAAGTGAGGAGAGATGTAAGGAAGGAACCTCACGATACACCAGGACTAGTCAGCTCAGAGCCGTGACGTGTGGACAAGGTTTTTGCTACATTGTCGGGAATTTAGGGAGCGCTGCAGCAAGGGGGTTGGTAATGACACGCCACCGTGACACATAATGCATGGACTGTCTCCTCTCATTTGTTCTTTGAAGCTTGTCTTCCTCGTGAGTGATGCTCGGCGCATGAGAAAAGCCCAAACAATTAACTTCAAATGGGTTTTCTGCGATTTGTAAAAAATATAGCAGAGAGATGGGAATCTAGGAATGATTACATATGGAATAAAAAAATAAAAGAAAAGACCTTCTCAATCTCTGCCCTTTGAAAATCGCGGCTCTCACGGTCCCTGCTCACTTCCTGCAGTGACCACATCCAGTATATCATTCATGTGGACACTTAACCCCTTTCTGACCCAGGGCGTATTAGTGCGTATCTGTGCCCTGGGCCTTATGGGACTGATATGTATTAATACGCCCTGGCAATTTCGCCCGCACACAAGCGGTGCGGGCGAAATCACTGCCAGGTGTCAGCTGATTGTTACAGCTGACACCCTGTGCTATGTGCAGGGAATGGTCCCGCACCGCTCCCGGCACATTAACCCCCAAAATGCTGCGATCGAAATCGATTGCAGCATTCCGGTGGCAAGAGGAGGTAAGTGCTATACTTGCCTTCTCTGCCAGCGTCCAGCGGCGTCTGAGTCCAGTCCCGGCTGTTGCCATGGTGACCCAACGTCATCATGACAACGTCCGGTACACCAGGAGGCAGGAAGTTGCTTTGGTCATGCGCAGTGCACGACCAAAGTAACTTCTCCCTGTGCAGCGCTGACAGGCTGCATGGCATAGGGAGCTGCTGCTCTCTATGCCATGCAGGCGATCAGGCTACAAAAAGTGAAAGTCCCATAGTGGGACAATGTGAACAAACAATAAAAATGTCAGAAAGTGCAAAAAAAAAAAAAATTGTAAAAATATTTTTTAAAAAATGAAAAAAATAATAAAATAAAAATAAAAATATTTTGTACCCATAAATAAATAATCTTATGAAAAAAAAATAAACCAATAAAAGTACACATATTTGGTATCGCCGCGTCCGGAACGACCTGAGCTATAAAACTGTCCCGCTAGTTAACCCCTTTAGTGAACATGGTAAATAAACAACAAAAGAAAAACGAAACATAAAACGATGTTTTATCATCATACCGCCAAACAAAAAATGGAATAAGACGCGATCAAAAAGACGAATGTAAATAAAAATGGTACCACTGAAAACTTCATCTTGTCCCACAAGAAACAAGCCGCCATACAGCTCCAACAACCGAAAAATAAAAGTTATAGCTCTCAGAATAAAGCGATGCAAAAACAATTCTTTTTTCTATAAAATAGCTTTTATTGTGTAAAAGCGCCAAAATATAAAAAAAAATATATAAATGCGGTAACGCTGTAAACGTACTGACCCGTAGAACAAAAGCTACCTTATCAATTTTACCAGACGCAGAACGACATAAAAAAAATAAATAAATAAATAATTCCTGAATTGTTGGCTTTTATTTATTCTGCCTTATAAAAATCTGAATAGAAAGCGATCAAAAAATGTCACATGCCCGAAAATGGTACCAATAAAACCGTCAACTTGTCCCGCAATAAACAAGCCATCACATGACTCTGTCGGGCGAAATATGGAAAAATTATAGCTCTCAAAATATGGCGATGTAAAAACTAGTCTCTGCAAAAAAATGCGTCTTTTAGTGTGTGATCGCTGTCGATCATAAAAACCCGATATGAATCTTGCATCGCTGTAATCGCACCAACCCGAAGAATAAAGACGTCTAATCACTTATACAGCACGAGGAACGGCATAAAAAATAAACTTTAGGGTTAGGGTTGTGCTAGGGTTTGGGTTGCGGTTGGGATTTTTTCAGAAATAAAGAAAAAAAAATGACGACGATATGGCGACTAGTGAGTGCAAGTGCTCGCTACTTCAGTTTGCATCGGGTGCTTGGGTATGCACCGAGTATGGCGGGTGCTCGAGTGACATGCTCGAGTCTCCGCCCCAAATGTTTTGCAGCTGTTATACAGGCAAAAAAACCTTGCGGGGATTGCCCGAGCACGATGAACGAGCTATCCCGGCTTGTTTCTTTTTTGGGTGTCTAATAACCGTGAAATTTGGGGGGCAGGGACTCTAACTTGTCACTTGAGCACCTGCGATACTTGGTGCATACCCGAGTACCTGATGCAAACTCAAGTAGCAAGCACTTGCACTCAAGACTAATGAGAACTTATTCAATATGATGACCTAATGTTATCAAATTCTGTGTCATACTTCTGGGTTCAAAATGTTCACTATACCCCTTGATAAAATTCTGGAGGGGTGTAGTTTCCAAAATGGAGTCACTGGGGAAAGGGAGGGGTGGTTTCCACTATTTAGGCACATCAGGGACTCCGCAAACGCAAATTTTACAAATCAAAAAGTCAAATGGCGCTCCTTCCCTTCCGAGCCCTGCTGTGCACCCAAACAGTGGTATTCCCCCACATATTGGGTATCGGCTTACTCAGGAGAAATTGCACAACAAATTGCATTGTGCAATTTCTCCTGTTACCCTTGTGAAAATGCAAAATTGGGGGCTGAAAAACATTTTTGTTGAAAAAATGTGAAAATTTTATTTTTACGTTTCAATGTTATAAACTTCTGTGATGCATCTGGGGGTTCAGGGTGCTCACCAAACATCTAGATAAGTTCCCTAAGGGGTCTAGTTTCCAAAATGGTGTGAATTGTGGGGGGTTTCCACTGTATAGGCACATCAGGGGCTCCCCAAACGCAACATGGCTTCCGCTAATTATTCAAGCAAATTTTACATTCAAAAAGTCAAATGGCGCTCCTTCCCTTCCGAACCCTGCCGTGCGCTCAACAGTGTTTTTTCCTCACATATGGGGTATCTGCGTGCTCAGGGGAAATTGCACAACAAATTTTGGGGTCCATTTTTTCCTGTTACCCCTGCGAAAATAAAAAAATTTGGGTCTAAGGCTGTGTGCCCACGATGCGTTTTTTAAGCGTTTCCGCAGCAGCAAAAACGCTGCAGAAACGCATAAAAACGCATGGTAGAAGGCCTGCCATGTTCCCCAATGATAATCCGCATGTGCTGTGCACATGCTGCGGAAATTTCTGCTGCGGATTATCATTGCGGTAAAAAACGCAGCACTACCAATTATTTTTCGGAAGTGCTGCGTTTTCGCCGCCATTGACTTGCATTAGAACGCATGCGTTCTAATGTGCGGATGGTACCCAGGTCTAGAGGAGAGGAGACTCTCCTCCGGACCTGGGTACCATAGAAACTGTAAAAAAAAGAATAAAATAAAAAATAAAGATTATATTTACCTTCTGACGGCCCCCGCTGCACTCCTCCTCTCATGCCGACAGATCGCGGTACACTGAAGGACCTGCGCTGACGTCATAGTCATGTGACGGGTCACGCGACGCTGACGTCGGCAGGTCCTTCAGTGTACCGCTGCCGGCAGCCAGGACGAGCGCAGCAAGACACCGGGGGCCATCAGAGGGTAAGTATAGATTTATTTTTTATTTTTTACCATTCTTTCGGTCACAGTATATAAATCCATGCCGTTTGCATGGATTTATATAGTGTGACCAAGATGACAAGCACTTTCCAAGTGATGCTAAAATCGCTTGGAAAGTGCTTGTCAACCCACATGCGGAAATTCAAGTGAAGAACGCTTCACTTCCGCATGTCCCTGGCAGGAAAACGCATGTACAATCCGCATGTACAATCCGCATGTACAATCCACATGTACAATCCGCATGTACAATCCACATGCGTTTTTTTCTGCCAGGGAGATGCAGAAACGCTCAGGAAAAATCCTGAGCATTTCTGCATCGTGGGCACATAGCCTAAAGTAACATTTTTATGAAAAAAGTTAAATGTTGATTTTTTTCTTCCACTTTCCAAAAATTGCTGTGAAGCACGTGAAGGGTTAATAAACTTCTTGAATGTGGTTTTGAGGACCCTGAGGGGTGCAGTTTTTAGAATGGTGTCACTTTGGGGTATTTTCTGTCATATAGACACCTCAAAGTCACGTCAAATGTGATGTGGTCTCTAAAAAAAAAATGGTTTTGTAAATTTTGTTGTTAAAATGAGAAATCGCTGGTCAACTTTTAACCCTTATAGCTCCCTACTAAAAAAAAATTTCTTTACAAAATTGTGCTGATGTAAAGTAGACATGTGAGAAATGTTATTTATTAACTATTTTGTGTGACATATCTCTTTGATTTAAGGACATAAAAATAAAAATTTTGAAAATTGCAAAATTTTCAACATTTTCGCCAAATTTCAGATTTCTCCAATAACCCCCACGACAGCACCAAAGGAGGATGTCACCCCACCCTAATAGGGACAGGAAACACAAAGAGGTTAAATAGCCCCTCCCTCATCCTCCCTCCAGTGTTTTTTCCTGTCCCTATTGGGATGAAGAGGTCATCCAGGGTGCTCTGTGCAGACTGCAGACACCTAGTATACAGTACAGACAAAAAGTTTGGACACACCTTCTCATTTAAAGATTTTTCTGTATTTTCATGACTATGAAAATTGTACATTCACACTGAAGACATCAAAACTATGAATTAACACATGTGGAATTATATACTTAACAAAAAAGTGTGAAACAACTGAAAATATGTCTTATATTCTAGGTTCTTCAAAGTAGCCACCTTTTGCTTTGATGTCTGCTCTGCACACTCTTGGCATTCTCTTGATGAGCTTCAAGAGGTAATCACCGGAAATGGTCTTACAACAATCTTGAAGGAGTTCCCATAGTTGCTTAGCACTTGTTGGCCCTTTTGCCTTCACTCTGCGGTCCAGCTCATCCCAAACCATCTCGATTGAGTTCAGGTCTGGTGACTGTGGAGGCCAGGTCATCTGGCGTAGCACCCCATCACTCACCCTCTTTGTCAAATAGCCCTTACACAGCCTGGAGTTGTGTTTGGGGTCATTGTCCTGTTGAAAAATAAATGATGGTCCAACTAAACACAAACTGGATGGAATAGCATGCCGCTGCAAGATGCTGTGGTAGCCATGCTGGTTCAGTATGCCTTCAGTTTTGAATAAATCCCCAACAGTGTCACCAGCAAAGCACCCCCACACCATCACACCTCCTCCTCCATGCTTCACGGTGGGAACCAGGCATGTAGAGTCCATCTGTTCACCTTTTCTGCGTCACACAAAGACACGGTGGTTGGAACAAAAGATCTCAAATTTGTACTCATCAGACCAAAGCACAGATTTCCACTGGTCTAATGTCCATTCCTTGTGTTCTTTAGCCCAAACAAGTCTCTTCTGCTTGTTGCCTGTCCTTAGCAGTGGTTTCCTAGCAGCTATTTTACCATGAAGGCCTGCTGCACAAAGTCTCCTCTTAACAGTTGTTGAAAAGATGTCTGCTACTAGAACTCTGTCTGGCATTGACCTGGTCTCTAATCTGAGCTGCTGTTAACCTGCGATTTCTGAGGCTGGTGACTTGGATAAACTTATCCTCAGAAGCAGAGGTGACTCTTGGTCTTCCTTTCCTGGGGCGGTCCTCATGTGAGCCAGTTTCCTTGTAGCGCTTGATGGTTTTTGCAACTGCACTTGGGGACACTTTCAAAGTTTGCCCAATTTTTCGCACTGACTGACCTTCATTTCTTAAAGTAATGATGGCCACTCGTTTTTCTTTACTTAGCTGCTTTTTTCTTGCCATAATACAAATTCTAACAGTCTATTCAGTAGGACTATCAGCTGTATATCCACCAGACTTCTGAACAACACAACTGATGGTCCCAACACCATTTATAAGGCAAGAAATCCCACTTATTAAACCTGACAGGGCACACCTGTGAAGTGAAAACCATTTCTGGTGACTACCTCTTGAAGCTCATCAAGAGAATGCCAAGAGTGTGCAAAGCAGTCATCAAAGCAAAAGGTTTTTTTTTAACTTTCTGCTTTTTATATTTTTTTGACAACAATAGAAAGAGTGCATTGAATAACATGCTTTTCAAGTGCAGCCTCAACAGTAATGCCCACAAGAAGCAAAGAAACTGGAATGCAATCAATCGGTAATGTTTTGTTTTTTAATTAGATAATTTTGTATCAAAAACAAAAGGGCAGTTAAGTATTCTTAACATACTTGTATGTAGTTGGAATTACAGAATATTCATTAGCGAAATTACTATAAATAATTACAATGAATATCTTAGAAGTTACAAAATATAATTTTTTACTTATTCTTTTTTTTATTATAACCTCACATCCAGCCTCATAACACACCAGAGAGAGAGAAATAACCATGATGAACCCTTTTACATATAAAATAAATAATATTTATTTTTAGATACATAAAATCCTACTTAAGTGAATGGGTCACAGAGAATCAGGCTATAAACATCCATAGCTCAGGATAAGGGATGAGCGGACCTGTTGAAATTTGGATCTTGGTACCAGACCCAAACTGTATTCTAAACTTCGGGTTTCTCTTACCAGAACTGTACCCAAACTTGAACCAGGACCCGAACCCCAATGAAAAACAATGGAGACCCGAACTTTGGGTCTGAGTAAGAAAAATAAACTCTCTCTACAGCGGACTTCCCCCGTAACTCCGAACATTGCAACAGACTTCTAGAGAAAGTCCATGTTCGGCGTTTAGCATTGGACTAACTGTCTGGTATGAATGCCGAACTTTTAAGTTCATGGAAAACAAAAGCAGTTGGAGCACCAATGGTGAAGAGCCTGAGGTTTGGGGGGGAATGAAGGGAGAGATGTTGTGACCACTCACCTGGTCCTTGTGCAAAGGTGCCCCTCAGAGCAAGGGAAAACACTTCCAGGTGGGAGTCTGTAAGATGACTGCAGCTTAGCAGGAACTGCTGTAGGGAGTTACTGTCTGCTTCAGCAGTCACATGACCAGGACCGTGTGACCAAAGTGGGCGTTCCACAATGACATCACGGCAGGTCCTGTAGTAGGCTAGTTGTAAACAGAGCAGCTTCCACCGCTCTCCACAGGGGAGATTAGCAATCAAGAAAGAAGGAATAGTGCGGTGTTAGTGAAGCACTAGAACAACTAGACAGGGGATTAGGTTATAGCACACAAACCTTTTATTGTTTAGTACGCTCTTTAACGCCACGACGCGTTTCGGTAGCAGACGCTATCTTCCTCAGGTAAATTAGAGAGCAAATGAAAGAGCAGCAATTATATAGGGTAGTTGCACCAATCAAAGGACACTAACAATTATGACAACACAGGAAATACAAAACAGGAAGTAAAAAAAAAAGTAAGTAAAAGAAATGAATATCATATAAATATGAATATAAATACATTAGATCAAAGGGTTAAACAAGAGAAGATAAAAGATGCCACAGTATACCCAATAGTGTCATGATGTACTAAAAGACTAAAAGCAGGGATTATAAATAAATGCATGTGTTGCCAGAGCATCTTGAGTGGTTCAAAGACTTTCTCCTCGAATACCACTGGCAAAACATATACCATTAGACAATTTTTAAACTGTCACTCCATGTTCGTGGTATATCTTCTTGAATATACATGCGGCCTACAATACGTGGGCCGTACGATACAGGCCATGCATGCACGGATGAATAAGCATAGGTCTAACATTCGTAGTGGTTTCCTTCTACATAGCGTTTCTAAACATTTTTCTGTGGCGCATAATAAGGATCCTACTGACTTAAGGCTTAAAATTATTGATCAGATTGCTGAAACCATGACTGACCACTTGGGTCGTTTAATTAATCGTGAGAGTTATTGGATTTTTATATTGGGCACTCTGTCCCCTGAGGGCCTTAACTTAACAATTGAGAATGTGATTCATTAACCCTATTTCTCTCTTGGTTCTTATTCACGCATTACTAATTTTTATTCACTTTTTATTTTATTAATTTTATATTTTATTTATAATCCCTGCTTTTAGTCTTTTAGTACATCATGACACTATTGGGTATATTGTGGCATCTTTTATCCTCTCTTTTTTAACCTTTTGATCTAGTGTAGTATTTATATTCATATTTATATGATATTCATTTCTTTTACTTACTTTTTTTTTTACTTCCTGTTTTGTATTTCCTGTGTTGTCATAATTGTTAGTGTCCTTTGATTGGTGCACCTACCCTATATAATGGTTGCTCTTTCATTTGCTCTCTAATCTACCTGAGGAAGATAGCGTCTGCTATTGAAACGCGTGGTGGCGTTAGAGAGCGTACCAAACAATAAAAGGTTTGTGTGTTATAACCTAATCCCCTGTCTAGTTGTTCTAGCGCTTCACTAACACCGCACAATTCCTTCTTTCTTGAACTTTTAAGTTCAGGTACACTCATCTCTACTCAAGATTACTTGATTTAATTTTAGTACACAGACTCTAGAGCAATCAAATAAAACTAAAAAGGACAAGTAACTGAAGCATTCTGTCTCTCAAAAAGACTCGGGTGGGTAATCCTAGCACATCCAACAATGGTTGCCAAATGTTTTCAAATTTCTTAATTGCATTTCTCTTTCTATAGACTCCTATTTTCAACCACATATTGTCCATGTTATTCCCCTATTGTTGGTGGTTGGACATCTAACCAATGTTTTTTATGCCTGATATAAAATATGTGATATACCTATAGCAATCGGAGATTCCAAGTCAACCGAATCCTTCAGAAACCCCCGATACACAAATCCTGAGATGCGCCTAAAATCGGATTTCAAATATGCTTTCTTTTAGGGACAGAACATCTTTCCAAAATGGGCCTGAGTGTATTCCCAGAACATATGCATCAATTGTGCATTCTCCACTCCACACCTCATTCTGCACTCATTCTCATTCTGCACTTGAGTGAACCCCAATTTTATGGAGGAAGCTGGGTGTTCTATAAACCCTATGAATAAAAAGATCTGTGAAAACCTCTGTAATTCACAAGGGGATAACCTGGGAATGAGCTCCAACAACTCCCTCTACAGTTCTTCAGAATTTGGACCAATATCTGCTTCCCACTAAGATTTAAATCGGTATTCCTATCTCCAAGATCCTATCCCAATATATAGTAGGTATAATAATAACATTAGCAAATACCTCCAATTAGAAATGTAGTATAGTTCTTCTGATTTGCTTTGTCACCTACCCCATGGCAGGGCATTTCAGCAGCTTAGATATCCATGGTTATGGCTTATCATAAAGTGACAATTAGTAAGTTTTTAGTTTTTGTAACCATGGTGTCACAGGTGTGTCAGAAGTGACAGACAGTCACCCTGCAGTTGGTTGCAGGAGATCTCTACGTTTGGCTTTACAGACATTTTCTTAGACGCTGTCTCTAGGACCCAGCGGCTACCTTCCTCTGGCTATTTAACACCCTGCCTGGGTGTATAAATACCTGCTATGTATTCATTACTACTTGTGAAGGCTTTAGCAAGAGCAGTACTTCATGCTCTCTGGAGCATAAGAACGGGTGCGCATTTGTCCTGAGTTCGTCTAAAGCTAAGCAATTTCCCCCTGTTTGTCTACCTCTGTTGTCTATAGTGTTTAATTGAGATCAACTAGTGCTCATTTCCTCCCTTCCCTAGCCTTAGCCATATGCCAGGGAAAGACAGGACAAGGCACATGTGCGGCGATTGGTGAAAAGTCAATACAAGGAAAGACAGGGTGATGCTAGATCAACCTAGGAGGTCTCCACTTCCCCCCTTTCCCTAGAGTCTGGGCTTCCTTTCCCTCTTCCCTTTGTGATGCACTATGTCTTTCCCACATCTTGCGTGACACATGGATACCTAAGATGTTGCAATAATCTGTGCATGGGGTAAGCAACATAGTGAATCAGAAGAACTATACTACATTTATAATTGGAGGAATTCGCTAATATTATTATTACACCTAATACATATTGAGGTAGGATCTTGGAGATGAGAATAAACCTTTAACTGTCAGAGGGTTCTCATCTATGCAAGGTCACAGAAGTTATTAATATTTAGTAGAAATTAAACCATGTGTGTGGTTCACAGGTAGGATCATATCTGGGATAAAGTGATTCTGTATTAGCATCCTTGTCATACTTGACTGGGTCTAATATGTGTGCCTAAGTTGTAGGTATTTGTAAAAAGATAATAAGGCAAGTTAATCTCCTTCTGGAGTTTCTACACCCCATCTTCAAGCAGATAATCTATTATCTGGATTACTAAGGTTATTGCATTAATGGTTAGTGACCACATTAGAAAAGTAAGTACATGCCAACAATGATTTTGCTACTGAGAGAAAAACATTTGATTTATTGTGATTTACACTAAATTGAACGCGCTGATTCCAAACATGAACTCCGAATTTTCCTGACACATTTAGATTTTAAGTTATACATGCAAAGCCTATTCATTTATAATGTTAATGCATTATATATTGGAAATATTCCAACGTTCATGCCCAGACCTCTCCGAACACGCTCATATAGGTCTATCGGCTGATGTCAGCAGGGAGTATATAAGGCAAACTGGACAGAGCTCAATAAAGTGATCGGTTATAGGGCTATCAGTTTATAAACTTAAGGCTGGAGTCATACTAGCGTATAAAAAATTGGTCCGATGTTGATCCAGAAAATTAGGACGAGTGTGTGGCGCTATGTTATGCATACTGCTGAATAAAAAGGGTTCAATAAAATATTATGCACCCCCCAAAAAATGTTTTTAGTGTGCAAAAGCAGGAAAACATAAAAAATCTTATATTAATTTGGTATCGCTGTAATCGTACTGACCTACAGAATAAAGCCATCGTATCACTTATACCCAGGCCCAGAGTCAGCAAGCGGGCAAGTGTCGGGGCCCTGAGCAGGCAGGGGGGCTCACTCACCCGCCGCGCTATGGGACCCGTGAGCGGAGGAGGGTGGTGTCAGCTCCCGCTCCCCCTGCTTGCTCATGGCCCCGTCAGCCAGCGGCACAATACTTACCTCTCCCTGTGCTTCTGCAGCATGTCCGATGTCTTCCGCAGCTGCAGCACTGTGACGTCTCAGGTCAGAGGGTGCGGTGACGTCTCTCCACCGCGCTCTCTCCTGAGCCGTCACAGCGCAGAGTGGGTAGACGCCGGCGATGCTGGAGCCTAGAGCAGCGGCAGCAGGTGAGAAGTTAGGTGAGTATTTGATTTTATTTATTTTTAATGTATGGCGGCATGGGGCATTATAAGGGAGGGGGGAGAGAGGTGACATCCTGCATGGGGCATTAAAAGAGGGGAAGTGACATCCTGCATGGGGCATTATATGGGGGGGAAGTATCATCCTGCATGGGGCATTATATGGGGGGAGAGTGACATCCTGCATGGGGCATTATATGGGGGGATGACATCATGCATGGGGCATTATAAAGGGTGGTGACATTATGTATGGGGCATTATAAGCGTGGGTGACATCCTGCATGGGACATTATAAGGGGGGTGACATAATGCATGGGGCATTATAAAGGGGGTGACATTCTGCATGGGGCATTATAAGGGGGAGTGACATAATGCATGGGGCATTATAAGGGGGGGTGACATCCTGCATGGGGCATTATATGGGGGGAACAGCCCGCATGGAGCATTATGTGGTTGCATAGCCTAGATGGAGCGTTATGTGGGGCATTATAAGGGGTGGTGTGACATCCTGCATGGGGCATTATAAGGGGTGGTGTGACATCCTGCATGGGGCATTATAATAAGGGGGAAGTGACATCCTGCATGGGGCATTATAAGGAAGGGGGGTTGTTACATCCTGCATGGGGCATTGAAAGGGAAGGGGGAGAGAGGTGACATCCTGCATGGGGGATTAAACAAGGGGGAAGTGGCATCCTTTATGGGGCATTATATGGGGGGAAGTGGCATCCTGCATGGGGTATTATATAGGGGGGGATTGACATCGTGCATGGGGCATTATATGGGGGGATGACATCCTGAATGGGGCATTATAAGGGGGTGTGACATAATTTATGGGGCATTATAAGCGGGGGTGATTTCCTGCATGGGGCAATATAAGAGAGGTGACATAATGCATGGGGCATTATAAGGGGGGGTGACATTCTGCATGGGGCATTATAAGGGGGGTGTCATAATGCTTGGGGCATTATAAGGGGGTGGTGGCATCCTGCATGGGGCATTATAAGAGGGGGTGACATCCTGCATGGGGCATTATATGGGGGGGAACAGCCTGCATGAGGCATTATGTGGGGGAAACAGCCTGCATGGAGCATTATGTTGGGGCACAGCCTGCATGGAGCGTTATATGGGGGCCAGTATTCTGTATGGAGCGTTATATGGGGTCAGTATCCTATATGGAGCGTTATATGGGGGCCAGTATCCTTTATGGAGCGTTATATGGGGGCCAGTATCCTGTATGGAGCATTTTATGGGGGCCAGTATTCTGTATGCAGCGATTCGCTGGTTTCTGAGCTATTGTGGAATTTACAATAGATATCGGTCATGTAATGTAAGAAGTGAAATTTCTGTATTGTATTATATATATATATTTTTCTGCGGCATCTGTGCGTCATGAATCGTGGTATGTGTTAAAGGGGCCCACTGAGACTCTTTCGCCCAGGATCCACGAAAGCCTGGAGCCGGCCCTGCTTATACCGCACGGCGAATGTCATGAAAAAAATAAAAAGCAATTCTTGAACTTTTGTTCATATTTATCCTGTGAATGCTGGGAGTTGTTGTTTCACAAAAACTGGAATGTCCATAGTTCCTGCACCTACAAAATGTGTGAAAATGTGTAACAATGGGAATGGTTTCTCCCATAGACAATGATTCCTGCTCTTACCTGTCATTTGTCCATTGCTAGATGTATCACCAGCAAACAAAACACTCAATGTTCTTGATTTAAGGCCTTAAATGCACTAAAGCTGGAATTGGACTGGTTGCTATGGGCTAGAGGTCTTTGTTCCTATGGTAACAGTGTAGTGTTGTCAGAGAACCTAGAATTTAATTAAATTTTTTTCAGTCACAGTAAATGCATTTTACTTTTGGGAACTTTTCCTTTTTCATCCTGCTCCTTCAGCTTTGATGCTAACCAATGTGATCTGCCATATTATTACTACTTGTTATAAATATGAATTAATACCTGTGGAGATAGCACTTATGGTCATATATGACATCATCAAATCCAGGAGGCCATTGTTACCTCACAGCATGATGTCACAATGACTGTGGGTCTATATAAATGGGTGTTCAGGGGGCAAATGCTCATTTCAAGAGATGAAGACAAGGAGAGCAGAGGAACCAGGATCGAGGACACAGATTCTCATTTCAGGAGATGAAGACGAGGAGAGTGGAAGTTCCTGGATTGAGGATACAGGTAAATGAGAAACTTTTCAGGGATTTAAGCTAGTGAACTTAGCGCCAACATGGACATCGATCCTCCAAGTCTACAGATTGTGGCTGTAAGGTACCAGCTTTCTCCAGTCTTTGCTTGCTGAATCTCTAGACTTGGGTGATGAAGGTTCTTTGTGAGGTCACACAGCGGAATGTTGGACACTGAGAGTTCTATGCAGCAAACATGGGGACATCCCTGGGGCTATCACAGATGTCAGCAACAAGATGGCACCTCGGATGGAGACACTGTATAGGCTACTTTGGTCAGTGACAGTTCCAGTGGTATCTGTGGCTGGCACAGATTGCTGGTGGTGGTTCTGTCATTTTAATTTCAGATTTTTGAGGCAAAAAAAATCTACCCTTAGTCCCCCACATGGGAGAGAGGTTGGTGTACATACATTGGGGGACATATATTTATTTATTTATTTTACTCTTTATTTTACATATATATATATATATATATATATATATATATATATATATACATTTTCCACAATTTTTTTTTATTAAATTTATTGCACCATTTTTAAGTATCCACATCAAAATTTAAAAATGTACAGAAAATGGGGCATAAAGTACAATATATTTATGACTGATTTTCTGTGGGTCTTTGCCTGATTCGTCTTGTATTATTTTTTTCTTACCAGGAAGAATATCTGGATCCTGGAAAGAAGACTGAAGAATCTAACAAGAGCCACGGGATTATTTAGTGTTAATCATTTAATATGTCTGTAGATAATATTTGTTGTCTTATGAGGTCATTATATACTGATTATATAGATCTAATTCTGGAATCAGTGCATCATGACATCATATTACTTAGGTGTCTGCTGTCTAACCTAATTTTATAAGGGACCTGATATGATATAACTGCCCTATGTCTGTATCCGAAGGGCTAGTGTTTGTGGGGTGTAGTGTTTGTGGGGTGTAGTGTTTGTGGGGGGTGTTCTGTATTTTTACAGGGGAGATCAACGTAGACAAGCTATAAGCTCAGAGTCCGATCTGATAAGGAGAGGTGAGGCGTGTTACCAGGACAAAGAAGATCTGCTCTCCGGAAACGAGTCATTGCTCTATATATCAGTTAGTTAGTTGTAGTATGGCCTTGGTCCAGGGTTCTCGAACTGATCGCCTTTTCTCGGGGTCAAGAAGGAATTTTTCCCTGTGACACACATTGGCTGAACGTGTCCAGGTTTTTTGCCTTCTTCTGGATCATTGGCTTTAGGTAGGGGTAAACATTTTATTTAATAAAATGTTTAAAATTAATGCTCTGCCTCCTTGTGTCTTTATTTTATAGCACTCAGGTAGTTGTATATGTCAGTTCTCGTTTTTATGATCCATGGCTGCCACAATATGAAGGCAAACTGAAATACAAGGGCGGTAATTATGTGTCTACTAATGTAATGACTGTATCTATGATGCATAAAATATAGTCAAAAAAGCAAGGGGTAGATGCCCAAACAGATTTAAGTCAAGAAAAGCAGTAATTGGACTAATTAAAAATATCTTTTTATTAGAATTGATTAAAAACCTCAATAAAAATCACCCAAAAACGCCAATAACAAATATCAACAGAGATGAGGTAGGTCACCTCAGTGACCAGTAGGTGCTTAGAATAGTGCCAGTATTCCAAAACCAATTGTCACTGGACATGCAGCCAAACACACAGCAGGTACAAATAACAATTTAGTAACCAGCTAGTGGTGGCCACAAACTGTACAATAAATGCTCATATCCTTATATACACACGTGGTCAAAATTGTTGGTACCCCTCGTTTAATGAAAGAAAAACCCACAATGGTCACAGAAATAACTTGAATCTGACAAAAGTAATAATAAATTAAAAATCTATGAAAATGAACAAATGAAAGTCAGTCATTGCTTTTCAACCCTGCTTCCACAGAATTTTAAAAAAAAATAAACGCTTGAAATAGGCCTGGACAGAAATGATGGTACCCCTGAAAATAATGTGACAAAAGGGACATGGTAAATTAAGTTGTGTTCACTAATTAGCATCACAGGTGTCTACAATCTTAGGATCAGCCAGTGGGCCTGTATATAGGGTTACAGATACTCACTGTGCTGTTTGGTGACATGGTGTGTAGCACACTCAACATGGACCAGAGGAAGCAAAGGAAAGAGTTGTCTCAGGAGATTAGAAAGAAAATTATAGACAAGCATGTTAAAGGTAAAGGTTATAAGACCATCTCCAAGCAGCTTGATATGCCTGTGACTACAGTTGCACATATTATTCAGAAATTTAAAATCCATGGGACTGTAGCCAACCTCCCTGGACGTGGCCGCAGGAGGAAAATTGATGATAAATCAAAGAGACGGATAATACGAATGGTAACAAAAGAGCCTAGGATAACTTCTAAAGAGATTAAAGGTGAACTTCAAGCTTAAGGAACATCAGTGTCAGATCGCACCATTCATCTTTGTTTGATCCAAAGTGGACTTCATGGGAGGCGACCAAGGAGAACATCATTGTTGAAAAAAAAGTCATAATAAAGCCAGACTGGAATTTGCCAAACTGCATGTTGACAAGCCACAAAGCTACTGGGAGAATGTCCCATGGACAGATGTCTATGTTCACAGACAGAAAAATGAAAGGGGTTGTCCACTACTATTGAAAATAGCCCAATGTATTTTTATGATGAATAGAAGCTTCTTTGTAATTACCTTCCTCTGCTGTTTCTGCCTGTGAGCGGCGCTATCACTGGCCGCTCACAGGCATCATGTGACCCCCAGCTGCAGTCGGCGCTGACAAGTTCAGGCTGCAGCCGAGGGTCCCTCTTCTGCGTTCCATGGTGGCTGCTGGGTTGTGGGCGGGGTTACCCCGCGTGTCACACCCGGCATCCACCGCGTGCTCACCCTCTCCCCATTCATTGGGAAAGCAAGTGGTGGATGCAGGGTGTGACGCGGGGGTAACCCCGCCCACAACCCAGCAGCCACCGCGGGGATCCCAGCGCTAAGTCACGCCTCACTTGACATGACCTCAGCGGTGGTCACGTGGTGCCTGTGAGTGGCCAGTGATAGCGTTGCTCACAGGCAGAAACAGCAGAGGAAGGTAATTACAAAGAAACTTCTATTCATCATAAAAATACATTGGGCTATTTTCCATAGTAGTGGACAACCCCTTGAAGCATAACAATAAAAGAACAGTGTCCCTACTGTTAAACATGGAGGAGGCTCTGTTATGTTTGGGGCTGCTTTGCTGCATCTGGCACAGGATGTCTTGAATCAGTGCAGGGTACAATGAAATCTCAAGTCTATCAAGGGATTCTAGAGAGAAATGTGCTGCCCAGTGTCAGAAAGCTTGGTCTCAGTCGCAGGTCATGATTCTTGCAACAGGATAATGACCAAAAACACACAGCTAAAAACACTCAAGAATGGCTAAGAGGAAAACATTGGACTATTCTGAAGTGGCCTTCTATGAGCTCTGACCTAAATCCTATTGAGCATCTTTAGAAAGAGCTGAAACATGCCGTCTGGAAAAGGAAACCTTCAAACACGAGACTACTGGAGCTGTTTGCTCATGAGGAGTGGGCCAAAATACCTGTCGAGAGGTGCAGAAGTCTCATTGACAGTTACAGGAATCGTTTGATATCAGTGATTGCCTCAAAAGTTTGTTCAACAAAATATTAAGTTAAGAAGAGTACCATCATTTCTGTCCAGGCCTATTTCATGAGCTTAATTTTTTTTTAAATTCTGTGTAAGCAGGGTTGAAAAGCAATGACTGACTTTCATTTGTTCACTTTAATCATTTTTCATTTATTATTACTTTTGTCAGATTCAAGTTATTTCTGTGACCATTGTGGGTTTTTCTTTCATTAAACGAGGGGGACCAATAATTTTGAGCACGTGTGTACTATTGAACAGTTTTTATATGTACCTTAGTTCAGAAATGGCAATGCTCATTCAAACTAGGTGAGCATTCAAGTTGTACTACACGTAAATTAAAAACTAGGTTTAATGAACATTATAATGACATACTTAATTCAAATAACACCAGTAGAAATGTCTCTACTATCGCAAAGCATTTTATTATTGAGCACAATCGTGACATGTCTTCTTTGCAAGTTTTAGGTATTAAAAAACTTTTTCCACATGCAAGAGGTGGAGATATAAAGCGAAAATTATTGACAAAAGCGCATTGGATATTTAATCTGGATTCAAGAAGCCTACAAACTGTTATCTGACCACAAGTGTTATGTGAAACTTTCGCATAATCCACTTGGAGATTTTCAATTCCAATTGGTGCAAATATTGGAACGGGCATACAATAATGGTACTATTCCAAAAAAAATTTTTGACTTCATACAGAAATTAAAACCCCGTATGCCGACTTTGTACCTCATTCCCAAGGTACACAAAAATTTGGTAGATCCTCCTGGTCGCCCAATTGTATCAGGAAATGGCGGCCTGTGTGAAATGGTCTGCAGGGTGGTTGATTTCTATTTGAAGCCTATTGTAGCCACTCTCCCATCTTTTGTGCAGGATACCACAGCGGCCTTGAAAAGACTGGACCAGTTACAACTGGACAGCCAAATGTTTGAACAGCAGGCCTCTGAACTATATACTAGGTTCAGAGAGCGAGGATATGGACATAGACAGATTCGACGTGGCTACCAACGAGCCAAGGAAAATAGCAGAAACCAACTCTTATATTCTGTTCAGTCCCCTAAAAATATGAATAAGGATAACGTCAGCTCAAGTGAGGTTAGATTAATAACCCCCTACAATCGTCAATGGCATCAATTCACCGGTATTATACAAAAACATTGGCACGTCTTGCAAACTGACCCAATTTTGTAAAAAATCATATCCAACAAACCCTGTATCACGGCGAAAAGGTCAAAAAATCTGAAAGACCATTTAGTTCGCAGTGAATACAAACCGGCGACAACCAATTTATCGCTTTTCAGTGATCGGATTCAGGGATTTTGTCCCTGTGGGCAATGCAAGGCTTGCCGCAATACCATAAGAAGTAAGGTATTTTTTGATTCAAGTAAGGGACGGAAATTCACCATCAGGCATGCATGTCAAAAAATCTATGTCAGTATGACCACTAGGGAGCTTAGGATCCGTATACGGGAACATGTACGCGATATTGAAAAGACTAAGGACTCTGTGGCACCCCAGGGGTCTGGTTTCCACAGTAACAGCAATGTTACGTCTGAGAGCAGGTGGGAGGTCTCTTGGTCAGGAATCCTATGCATGCCACACCTCCTGCCCAGTCCTGGGAGGGGAAGGACTTCCCCTATATAAAACTGGGGCTGAGGCAGGGTTAGAGAGTTCAGAGGGAGAGTTCAGCCAGGAGGGCTGACAGGGAGCTGTGGCTCCGGCTGGGCCCAGCTCCTGGGCCATGCCAGAAGTAGAGACAGAGAAGAGAAGCAGCTATGGGAAGAAACAACAGGAGCTCTGTGGGAGCAGTGCTATAAGGAGTCAGGGGCTGGCAGCTGCAGAGCTCGCCCTGACTGAGAAGATTTCTTACCGGACCCGGAGTCCGAGGCTGTGGGGACTAACTCCTACCCAGCAGCAGAATCCGTCAGGCAGGGGATTTCAGGTCCTCTGGCCAAGAAGCCCGAAGGCACGGTCACACGCATGGGACCAGCACCGCCGTCGTGGAGCGGAAGCTACTAGAAGGCCCCGAGTCACCGGCCATACGGGTGAGCACCACACGGTACACTCAGGGACGTGGGCTACTTATACCCGCCTCTAGCAAGGTAGCCAGAAGAGTACAGTTAGTTTGGGAGGCCTACAACTCCGCCTGGCCAGGGGAGATCCCATCTGCTCAAGGACTGACCAGGCCCCAATCGCTAGCCAGTACTCCGGGAGGGTCTATCGTTGTCACCAGTAAAGACCCTGAACTACACCGTACCGTCTCTGAGTGGTTCCTGCTACCCCCATCATCCACGTCGGCTGCCCTGAGGCCATACCCCTCCCGTTGGGGGTTATACTATCACGCTGCACAATCCTACCACCGGCCTCAGCGGTCTGCCCTGCAGCGGCAGCTCCATAGCTGCATTCAACGGGTGGCGTAGTCGTCCTACATCTACTGCTAGTACAGCGCCACTTAGTCTGACTCCCTGGGCACGGACCGGATCACCGCCACGAGACTACAACCCTCAAGAGATCCGGCTCCGGGTAAGCTCCCGCATGCGCAACGCAGCGCGACACAGGCCCAGGGGCGCGTCAACTTTTGGCGTAGTCGGCAGGATTTCGTGCCCGCAACCACCGGGTACTGCGTGCCTGAAAAAGACTGTTCAAACTTACCTGTGGTGAAGATTCCCGCCATCCGGCGCCATCTTCCGCTTTCTTCCCGCCATCGGTGGAGTTTTCCCGCCATTCGGCGCCATCTTCGGCCTTCTTCCCGCCAGCCGTGGAGTTTTCCGCCATTGGACGCCATCTTGAGGACGCCGCGCGGGAAGAAGAGGGGCGTGGACTCCGAAAGCGCGCGAGAAACTGAAGCTCCGCCTCACGTCCGGACGTTGCGTAAAGTCCTGGAAGGAGCCCAGCAGACGCCGACGTCACAGGAGCGCGACGGAAGGTCCTCAACCCTGACGATCCACTGCGGAGCCGCGGCCTACGGAAGAGGATCATCGCAAGGTAGGCCACGGTCCACTAGGGGGGAGAAGGATGTCGGATACGGAGGAGAGCTTCACCGCTTCAACCCCCGCCAGCGCCACCGCTGTTGCGGTCATGCCTTTCACCATGCCCTATATCTCGGGGGCAGCCTGGCTACCCCAGTACTCAGGGGAGTCACATACCCTGCATGACTTTAGAGAAAAGCTGGATAGCCTCTTCCAGGTGTACCCCCTCACAAAGGAGCAAAAAGTGAGCATCCTGGTGGCCCAATTAACCGGGGCAGCCCAAAGGGAGGTAAAGTCCTGGCCACCTGGGAGGAGGACTGTCGCAGAGATACTAACCCAGCTAACCGAGGAGGAGCTGCAGTACTACCAATACGAGGAAAGCCAAGAGGACCCGGACGGGTCTGAGGACTACCCTCAGGAGGGAGCACAAAGAGGACATAGCTACTGAAGGGAAGTAGCATGAATAAAGAGCTGTAAATAGTTACCCGTAAGGGTACAAGAACTGCTGCTAATTAAAATATGGTCCCCGTTGGGACTAGTGTGGAACTGTTTAAAAGAACTGTTTCCTGTGTGTCCCTATCCCTTAACAGGCTGAGGACTGTGAACAGCCATTCCTTATCCCCACTGGCCGAGGACTGAGAGCGGCCATATCCTGTAAATAATTATGTGTTTCTAGTAATTTATGGGAGTCTTTGGTGGATTTACCGGGAATCCTTTGTACATGGTTGGAGCGTAACCCAGGAATGGACTAAAGACTGTAAAAGACTCGGGGCAGGACAGACCCCTACCTGGTTACGTCTCCCTGTTTTGGTGAAATGGACACCTTGCTTTTCTTCAAAGACTGCACCCGGTTGCGGACACGCCGTAACCATCTTTATGTGTTTTTCTTATTGTATTATTATTGTTCATACCTTGTTATGTTTTTCTAAAAATATGTTTAGTCCCGGAGTACTAAATTTCACTAGGGGGGAATGTGGCACCCCAGGGGTCTGGTTTCCACAGTAACAGCAATGTTACGTCTGAGAGCAGATGGGAGGTCTCTTGGTCAGGAATCCTATGCATGCCACACCTCCTGCCCAGTCCTGGGAGGGTAAGGACTTCCCCTATATAAAACTGGGGCTGAGGCAGGGTTAGAGAGTTCAGAGGGAGAGTTCAGCCAGGAGGGCTGACAGGGAGCTGTGGCTCCGGCTGGGCCCAGCTCCTGGGCCATGCCAGAAGTAGAGACAGAGAAGAGAAGCAGCTATGGGAAGAAACAACAGGAGCTCTGTGGGAGCAGTGCTATAAGGAGTCAGGGGCTGGCAGCTGCAGAGCTCGCCCTGACTGAGAAGATTTCTTACCGGACCCGGAGTCCGAGGCTGTGGGGACTAACTCCTACCCAGCAGCAGAATCCGTCAGGCAGGGGATTTCAGGTCCTCTGGCCAAGAAGCCCGAAGGCACGGTCACACGCATGGGACCAGCACCGCCGTCGTGGAGCGGAAGCTACTAGAACGCTCCGAGTCACCGGCCATACGGGTGAGCACCACACGGTACACTCAGGGACGTGGGCTACTTATACCCGCCTCTAGCAAGGTAGCCAGAAGAGTACAGTTAGTTTGGGAGGCCTACAACTCCGCCTGGCCAGGGGAGATCCCATCTGCTCAAGGACTGACCAGGCCCCAATCGCTAGCCAGTACTCCGGGAGGGTCTATCGTTGTCACCAGTAAAGACCCTGAACTACACCGTACCGTCTCTGAGTGGTTCCTGCTACCCCCATCATCCACGTCGGCTGCCCTGAGGCCATACCCCTCCCGTTGGGGGTTATACTATCACGCTGCACAATCCTAGCACCAGCCTCAGCGGTCTGCCCTGCAGCGGCAGCTCCATAGCTGCATTCAACGGGTGGCGTAGTCGTCCTACATCTACTGCTAGTACAGCGCCACTTAGTCTGACTCCCTGGGCACGGACCGGATCACCGCCACGAGACTACAACCCTCAAGAGATCCGGCTCCGGGTAAGCTCCCGCATGCGCAACGCAGCGCGACACAGGCCCAGGGGCGCGTCAACTCTGATGTTGATGAACATCTAAAAACCCTCCCCAGACACTTCAAATACTTTCACAATTCGGATCCCTCCTCGTTACGGATGAAAGCTATTGATCAAGTATCTCTGGGATGTAGGGGGGGTGATTTATTTAAATGTTTATCACGCACTGAAAGCCGGTGGATTTACCGACTAAATTCTATTGCACCTTACGGTCTCAATGAGAATTTCGGATTTGGTTCTTTTCTGTAATACTTTCCAATATTAACTGTTCACCATGTATCTTTGTGTATTTTAATGTGTTTTTGTATTTGTTTTTAACTCAATTTGTTTTTATATCTAGTGATTGTACTTTCTGCTTACCTTGCCTTGTGGATGTCGTCGCTGCCTGGTTGTCCCTTGGTTTCGTTGTGCTGTGGTGTCGGTGAGATGGCCGTGGCTTGCCGTGTGTCCTTGGTGCGGCCTGCTCTTGGCGGAGTTCTTCTTCTTGTTCACTGTTGGATGATATTGTTCGAGGGAACTTGTCATCATTGTATGTTTCGTTGCGGCCTGCTCTTGGCGGAGTTCTTCTTCTTGCTCACTGTTGGACGATATTATTCGAGGGAACTTATCATCATTATATAATTCGTGTATGTTTTTTGTCTATTTTATGATTTTCATCATCTATTTTACATCAATAATCTTTGCATGTTAATTCAATATTCAGATTTTGGATTGTATAACCCTCTTCACAATATTTGTATTTGTATTTAATTTTTATATGTATGTATTATAAATTTTACACAATTACTTATTATATGTACACAATTTTGTCTTTATACTTCTGTAACACTGTATATCGCTCCAGCATGTTTTAATAAGTGTGATTTCACACAGGCTTGTCCACATATATTTATTACAACATATATACACTCTCATCTCTCCATTCTCGCAATACTAATTTTTGTTTTCTCATTATTCACAAATGTACACATCTTTGCCCCTTATATTCAGTAACACTGCACATTGTTCACATGTTTCACTTACCATAGCTCATTCCCTTTTTTTGTTGTCCCTAAGTTCCTTCACTACATTCATGCACTTCACAATCCTCTTCTTTCACTTCTTTTTATGTCCCATCTCGATTTTTCATTTTTAAATTCATCATCATTATTTTCAATTTCTTTTACATTTTTATTTTCCATTATTATTTTCATTTTTTCATTTTTATTTGTATTATCATGTTTATTCCCATTCATATTTATTTTCATTATCATTATTCCCTTCATTTATATTTTTATTTTCAATTTTTTATTTATTCACATTTTTTTCATATACATTTTTATTCATTGCATTTGTTTATTTTCATCTATTCACCCCTCAATATTTATTCATTTTATTATATTTCACATTATATTTTTCATAATTGATTTATTCATATATTTTCCTTTTCTTTGTATATCCCTCTGCCTTCTGACTCACTATTTCCATCGGCACATCAACAATTACTCCAATATTGCAGTTTGGTCGCGCATACAGGATTGACAGAGCTTCCGCCCCTTCCTGACGCGGATCATGTGACCCCTGGAACGCAGGTTGCATAGCAACCTGGAGCCTGCGTGTCACCCGCCGCGAACAGAAGTAAGGCCCATAGGAAGTGGTCATCACGCATGCGCGCCACGTGCATCCGCAAGTCCGGCAGCGCAGCTGTACAAGTTTACTTATTATAAATACCCACACATACACATATATATAACACACGATACACATCACTTACTACGCTCCTTGATAAAGAAGGAACGAAACGCGCGTCGGAGCGTTGTTGGGAGCCCCTTGTGTTCGTTTTAATAGCCCTGTCTCAGGTAAAGCGCCTCTATTTAACATTGGAACCTAATTTTCAATTTGTACCCACTGAGCATTGCCGTGCTTTATCATTTGCCGTGTTGTATTATGCCATAATGGGACGTATATAATTTCTATATGGTTTCTCATTGCTAGGTTGGGCTTACTTGTTACTGGTATACTATGTAATTATTTTGCATGTAGATTTAATTATCTGTCTTTGTATCGAACACTTTGGCGATTGCTCCCTACTTTTTTGAAGCTGGGTTTTTATTTTTATTTCTGTTTTTTAATTTTATCTCAATAAAATTTAATATTTTAATATATCCTTAATACTCTTTTTGTTTTGTGTGTGGATGACTCATCCCCTATACAAATGTTTGATACAAATATATCTGTTGAAAATAGTCTGGTGTAGGCCCGAGAAATACAAGTGTGGTTTTGCAGTTCCACGGGTCAAATCTCTGTATTATCCTGCTTTTCGCAATTTTTGGCCGTAAAAAATAAATAATAATGTCTCCTGATTGTTCAGACACAAATATATCTGTTGAAAATAGTCTGGCGTAGGCCCGAGAAATACAAGTGTGGTTTTGCAGTTCCACGGTTCAAACCTCTGTATTATCCACTTTTGGGCCATTTGTATCTAAAAAAAACAGTTTGAGTGTGTCGCTCACTGTTCAGCCGCAAATATATATATTTAAAAAAGTCAGATATACATACACCAGTAAATTATAACTGTGGTTTTGCTGTTCCATGGTAAAAAATCTCTATTATTTAGCTTTTGGTATTTTTTCCGTAAAGAAAAACAGTAATATTTTCTCCCTGATTGTTCAGATTGTTTAAAAGAGTCGGGTGTAGGCCAGAGAAATAGAACTGTGGTTTTCCTCTTCCACGGTTCTAATTTACTTTTTATTACCCTTTTTCCATTGATAGTGCGAGTGTAAGCTATTTTACTTCCTTTACAATGGGCAAGGCGCGTGGCAAGGGACGTGGAAGTGGACGCTCTGGTGATGATGTGTGCAGAGGACGGGGCCGTGGCCAAGGTGAAAATGTGCCACAACCAACAGCCACATCTTCTCGCTCCCACTTCTTGACCGAATTACTAGGGAAGCACAGAACAACACCAGTATTGCGAACTGATCAGTGTGAACAGGTTATTAATTGGATAGCAGATAATACTTCCAGTTACCTGGGCACCACCACCTCCGGCCTGTCTTCCACACGGTCGACTCTTAGTAGCCGTGAGTCTCGACCGCATAATCCTCCTCACCCTGATGCTCCTTCCTCCCACCATGCCGAGTGTCGTCAGACAGCAACTGATCCCACACTTGGACACTCTGAAGAACTGTTCACTGGTCCATTTCCAGATTTGTGCCCCTACCCTGCTCCGCTTGAAGTGGTAGAAGAGGAGATCCCATGTAGCGATGCATAAATATTTGAACAGCCACGGCCACATGAAGTCGACGCTGGCAATTTGTCACAAGAGGTGGACGATGACGAGACACAATTGCCAGGAAGTGAGGAGGAGGATCGCGGTGCGCAAGTGGAAGAGGAGGAGGTGGTGGATGATCTAGTAACTGACCCAACGTGGCAGGAGGACATGCAGAGTGAGGCCAGCAGCACACAGGGGGAGGGAGGCAGAGTACCCCAACAGGCAGGAAGAAGCAGTGTGGTGGCCGCAGACAGAAGGCGGGCAACCGTTCCCCGTAACACCAACACAAGGGACGTTGCCAGTACAAGCGGTAGGTCTTCCAGAGTCTGGAATTTTTTTAAAGACTCTGCTGATAACCCCAAAAAAGCCATTTGTACCACCTGCCATGCCAGCATCAGCAGGGGTGACAAAACTACCAGCCTGACCACCACCAGCATGATCAGGCACATGGCAGCAAAGCACCCGACTTTGTGGGGCGAACCCCAGGGTCCACGACCAGTGTCAGCGGGTGTCACCACTGCTTCTTCCGCTGTTGTGCGTGCAATAGAACACCCTGTTGTGTGTGCAAGGCAATCCCCTGTCCATACTGCATACGAAGATGCCCCCTCCTCTCAGTCTTCACTTGTTATGGCAGTTTCTCAAGAAACAACATCAATGTCCACGTCCACGTCCCACTGCAGCGTTCAATTGTCCATATCCCAGACCTTTGAACGAAAGCGGAAATTCGCAGCTAACGCCCCACAGGCTACAGTCCTAAATTCGCACATTTCACGACTGCTTGCGTTGGAAATGCTGCCTTTTAGACTGGTGGAGACTGAATCCTTCTGCAACCTTATGGCAGTGGCCGTCCCTCGGTACTCGGTCCCCAGCCGACACTATTTTGCCCGGTGTGCCATCCCCGCACTACATAAGCACATGTCCCAAAACATCTGCCGTGCCCTCAACAACGCAGTTACTGGGAGAGTCCACCTGACAATGGACATGTGGACAAGTGCTTGTGGCCAGGGATGGTACATCTCCCTGACGGCACACTGGGTAAACATAGTGGAAGCCGGGACCCAGTTGGACCTTGGGACGGAACACATCCTCCCCACACCGAGGATTGCGGGCCCTATGTCAGTCAGAGTTGCCCCCACAGTGTACAGCTCCTGCGCATCATCCTCCTCCTCCTCATGTTCAGCCTCCATCTCAGATATCACCACATCAGTTACAAGCTGGAAGCACTGCAGTACTGCCTCCGCCAAGCGGCAACAGGCTGTGCTGAAACTCATAAGCTTAGGTGAGAAACCTCACACTGCTTGTGAATTGTGGACAGCTGTGAAAGAGCAGGCAGATCTGTGGCTGAACCGCTGAACCTACATCCAGGCATGGTCGTGTGTGACAATGGCCATAACCTGGTGGCGGCTCTGAGGCGAGGCGAGATCACACACGTACCATGCCTGGCTCATATGCTTAACCTCGTGGTTCAGCGGTTTCTTAAATCGTACCCCGAGTTGCCAGATCTGCTCGTCAAAGTACGCCGCCTGTCAGCTCATTTTCGCAAGTCGGCTACAGCTTCCGCCGCCCTTGCTGTGTTTCAGCTGCGTTTGCAGCTTCCGTCACACCGACTGGTGTGTGATGTCCCCACACGTTGGAACTCTACCCTCCACATGTTGCAAAGGATTTGTGAGCAGAAGAGAGCAGTTGTGGAGTACCAGCTGCAACAAGGCCGTCGATATTCAGGTCAGACTCCACACATAAGACCTCAGGAGTGGACCTGGATGTCTGACATCTGTACCATCTTGACAAACTTTGAGGAGTCCACCCAGATGGTGAGTGGCGATGATGCCATCATTAGCGTCAGCATTCCACTTGTCTGTCTTTTGCAACGCTCTCTGCAGAGAATTAAAGAGGAGGCATTGCAGCCAGAGTATGATGAGATGGATCAAGAAGCCGTAGCGGTCGATTACACACAGCCCAGCCTCATCTCATCCCAACGTGCATTGGGGGACAATGAGGGAGAGGAGGAGGAGAAGGAGGAGGAGGAAAAAGAACAGGAGCTTGTGTCATGCGCTGTAGACGGTAGTACCTGTACAACTGTCATACCGTCGGTTCAGCGTGGGTGGCCTGAGGACAGGGGGGAGGAGGAGGAGGAGGAGAGCATGGTCAGTCGTCATCTTGGTGAGGACACGGTAGTCTTGCCCGTTACCAGTCTGGCAAGCATGGCTGACTTTATGTTACGCTGCCTTAACCGTGACCCTCGCGTTGTCAAAATACAGTCATTACTGGTTGGTGACACTTTTAGACCCCCGCTACAAGGAGAACTTTCACTCTCTTATTCCTGAGGTGGGGAGGTCTGCAAAAATAGGGCAGTACCAGAAGGCCCTTGCTGCAGAACTGACCAACCAAGGCGTACAAGTGAGAGAGAGGCAACTCCAATCCAGCAGAGGCAGGGGAACACTGTCAATGTTCTGGGACAGTTTTCTGAGACCCACCCAGCTTACAGGCCCTGAGGCGCGGGGTACTCTCACAAGGAGTGGAAAGTTTCAAAAGATGGTGAGGGAGTACCTTGCCGATCGTACCAGCGTCCTCCGTGATTCCTCTGTGCCTTTTAATTATTGGGTATCCAAGCTGTACACTTGGAATGAACTCGCTCTGTACGCCTTGGAGGTCCTGGCCTGCCCTGCCGCTAGCGTGTTATCGGAGCGTGTTGTTAATGCCGCTGGGGGAAATATAACTGATAAGCGCACTCGCCTGTCAACTGACAATGCTGACAAGCTGATCCTTATCAAAATGAACAAGGGCTGGATTGGGCCAGACTTCTCATCACCACCAAATGACAGCAGAGTAACATAAAGTCAAATCCACTGTGTTATTTCGGGAGGTGTATTCACATGCACCGCTTCACACCCACACATGGGTATACGCTTCCTCATTTCGGCTGTTTTATGTTCTTCTCCTTATCCTCAGCCTCCACCACCACTCTACCACCAGGGTGACCGTGGTCTGTGTTGCCATTATTGAAAGTTCCTCCATCCTAATTTTTGGCAGCTTTTGCTTGGAAGGCATAAGCAAATACTAAGGAAGACCCACTCCCCAAAAATGGGAATAATGTTTGTAATATGCTGTACTGCATGGCTCTTGTAAGGGGCATTGCAAGTTCTTCTGTCCTAATTTTTGGCAGCTTTTGCTTGGAAGGCATAAGCAAAGACTATAGGATACACACTCCCCAATAATGGGAATAATGTTTTTAACATGCTGTACTGTATGGCTCTTGTAAGGGGCATTAAAAGCGTCTTGTTAAGCTACTGCGACCTCCACCACTTTTCCGAGGGGCATTAAGAGCGTCTTGTTAAGCTACTGGGACCTCCACGTCTCTTCTGAGAGGCATTAAAAGCGTCTTGTTAAGCTACTGGGACCTCCACCACTTTTCCGAGGGGCATTAAAAGCGTCTTGTTAAGCTACTGGGACCTCCACGTCTCTTCTGAGGGGCATTAAAAGAGTGTTGTTGTACCACTCTGACCTCCACGTCTCTTCGAAGTGGCATTAAAAGTGTGTTGTTATACCACTCTGACCTCCACGTCTCTTCTGAGGGGCATTAATAGCGTGTTGTTATACCACTCTGACCTCCACGTCTCTTCTGAGGGGCATTAAAAGCATGTTGTTATACCACTCTGACCTCCACGTCTCTTCTGAGGGGCATTAAAAGCGTCTTGTTATACCACTCTGACCTACACGTCTCTTATGAGGGGCATTAAAAGCGTCTTATGCTACTGTGACCTCCACGTCTCTTCTGAGGGGCATTAAAACCATCTTGTTATACCACTCTGACCTCCACGTCTCTTCTGAGGGGCATCAAAAGCGTGTTGTTATACCACTCTGACCTCCACGTTTCTTCTGAGGGGCATTAAAAGCGTGTTTTTATACCACTCTGACCTCCACGTCTCTTCTGAGGGGCATTAAAAGCATCTAGTTAAGCTACTGCGACCTCCACGTCTCTTCTGAGGGGCATTAAAAGCGTGTTGGTATACCACTCTGACCTCCACGTCTCTTCTGAGGGGCATTAAAAGCGTCATGTTAAGCTACTGTGACCTCCACGTCTCTTCTGAGGGTCATTAAACCGTCTTGTTATACCAATCTAACCTCCATGTCTCTTCTGAGGGGCATTAAAAGCGTGTTGTTATACCACTCTGACCTCCACGTCTCTTCTGAGGGGCATTAAAAGCGTGTTGTTATACCACTCTGACCTCCACGTCTCTTCTGAGGGGCATTAAAAGCATCTTGTTAAGCTACTGCGACCTCCATGTCTCTTCCGAGGGGCATTAAAACCGTCCTGTTAAACTACTGCGACCTCCACCACTTTTCCAAGGGGCATTAAAAGCGTCTTGTTATACCACTCTGACCTCCACGTCTCTTCTGAGGGGCATCAAAATCGTGTTGTTATACCACTCTGACCTCCACGTTTCTTCTGAGGGGCATTAAAAGCGTGTTTTTATACCACTCTGACCTCCACGTCTCTTCTGAGGGGCATTAATAGCGTCTAGTTAAGCTACTGCGACCTCCACGTCTGTTCTGAGGGGCATTAAACCGTCTTGTTATACCAATCTAACCTCCACGTCTCTTCTGAGGGGCATTAAAAGCGTGTTGTTATACCACTCTGACCTCCACGTCTCTTCTGAGGGGCATTAAAAGCGTGTTGTTATACCACTCTGACCTCCACGTCTCTTCTGAGGGGCATTAAAAGCGTCTTGTTAAGCTACTGCGACCTCCATGTCTCTTCCGAGGGGCATTAAAACCGTCTTGTTAAACTACTGCGACCTCCACCACTTTTCCAAGGGGCATTAAAACCATCTTGTTATACCACTCTGACCTCCACGTCTCTTCTGAGGGGCATCAAAAGCGTGTTGTTATACCACTCTGACCTCCACGTTTCTTCTGAGGGGCATTAAAAGTGTGTTTTTATACCACTCTGACCTCCACGTCTCTTCTGAGGGGCATTAAAAGCGCCTAGTTAAGCTACTGCGACCTCCACGTCTCTTCTGAGGGGCATTAAAAGCGTGTTGGTATACCACTCTGACCTCCACGTCTCTTCAGAAGGGCATTAAAAGCGTCATGTTAAGCTACTGTGACCTCCACGTCTCTTCTGAGGGGCATTAAACCGTCTTGTTATACCAATCTAACCTCCACGTCTCTTCTGAGGGGCATTAAAAGCGTGTTGTTATACCACTCTGACCTCCACGTCTCTTCTGAGGAGCATTAAAAGCGTGTTGTTTTACCACTCTGACCTCCACGTCTCTTCTGAGGGGCATTAAAAGCGTCTTGTTAAGCTACTGCGACCTCCGTGTCTCTTCCGAGGGGCATTAAAACCGTCTTGTTAAACTACTGCGACCTCCACCACTTTTCCAAGGGGCATTAAAAGCGTCTTGTTATACCACTCTGACCTCCACGTCTCTTCTGAGGGGCATTAAAACATAGTAACATAGTAACATAGTCTTTTTTTAAGGTTGAAGGAAGACTAAGTCCATCTAGTTCAACCCATAGCCTAACTTGTTGATCCAGAGGAAGGCAAAAAAAAACCATGTGGCAAACACTAAGCTCTACATTGGGGAAAAAAATTCCTTCCCGACTCCATACGACAATCAGACTAGTTCCCTGGATCAACGCCCTATCAAGGAATCTAGTATTTATAACCTGTAATATTATAATTTTCTAGAAAGGCATCTATGCCCTTCTTAAATTTTAACAGTGAATCACTCATTACAACATCATGCGGCAGAGAGTTCCATAGTCTCACTGCTCTTACAGTAAAGAATCCCCATCTGTGATTATGTTTAAACCTTCTTTCCTCCAGGCGTAGAAGATGCCCCCTTGTCCCCGTCTCAGGCCTCAGAGTGAAAAGATCAGTAGAAAGGTCTTTGTACTCTCCCCTCATATACTTGTACATAGTGATAAGATCACCCCTAAGCCTTCTTTTTTCCACAGTAAATAACCCCAAGTGTAATAACCTGTCTTGGTATTGCAGACCCCCCAGTCCCCTAATAACCTTGGTCGCTCTTTTCTGCACCCGCTCTAGTTCAGCTATGTCTTTCTTATACACCGGAGACCAGAACTGTACACAGTATTCTAAGTGTGGTCGCACTAATGACTTGTATAGAGGTAAAATTATGTTCTCCTCATGAGCATCTATGCCTCTTTTAATGCATCCCATTATTTTATTTGCCTTTACAGCAGCAGCCTGACACTGGCCACTAAACGTGAGCTTGTCGTCCACCAATACACCCAGGTCTTTTTCAGTTACAGTTTTGCCCAGTGTTTTACAATTAAGCATATAATTATACATTTTATTTCCTCTGCCCAAGTGCATTACCTTACATTTATCCCCATTAAAGCTCTTTTGCCATTTATCAGCCCAAGCTTCTAGTTTACATAGATCCTCCTGTAATATAAAATTGTTCTCCTCTGTATTGATTACCCTGCAGAGTTTAGTGTCATCTGCAAATATTGAAATATTACTCTGTATGCCCCCTACAAGGTTATTAATAAATATGTTAAAAAGAAGGGGGCCCAATACTGACCCCTGTGGTACCCCACTGTTAACTGAGACCCAGTCTGAGTGTTTTCCATTAATAACCACCCTTTGTTTCCTATCACTGAGCCAATTCTTAACCCACATACATATATTTTCCCCTATCCCCATTGTTCTCATTTTATGTATCAAGCTTTTGTGTGGAACCGTATCAAAAGCTTTTGAAAAGTCCATATACACAACATCCACTGCATTTCCTTGGTCCAGTCCAGAACTTGCCTCCTCATAAAAACTGATCAGATTAGTTTGACAGGAACGGTCCCTCATAAACCCATGTTGATATTGGGTCATGAGGTTATTCTTCTTCAGATACTCTAGTATAGCATCTCTTAGGAAACCCTCCAGGATTTTACCCACAGTAGAGGTTAAGCTTACGGGCCTATAATTTCCAAGTTCAGTTTTTGTCCCCTTTTTGAATATTGGCACCACATTTGCTATACGCCAGTCCTGTGGTACAGACCCTGTTATTA
The DNA here is from genome assembly GCF_046119375.1 of Phyllobates terribilis. Lineage (NCBI taxonomy): Eukaryota > Metazoa > Chordata > Amphibia > Anura > Dendrobatidae > Phyllobates > Phyllobates terribilis. Next base: position 206,993,152 of record NW_027362769.1, on the reverse strand, counting down.
TGGAATCTTTAAAGATTAAAAATAATGGTCTATCTATGACGTTACTTAATTCCTGCAGTACTCGCGGGTGTATTCCATCCGGGCCCGGGGATTTGTCAACTTTAGTGATTTTTAGACGCCGCCGTACTTCCAGCTGGGTTAAGCCAGTGACATTTACTGGAGAATTTTTGTTATCACTAATCATGTTTTCTGTCATGCGATTTTCTTGTGTAAATACGGTTGAAAAAAAATCATTTAGAATATTGGCTTTTTCCTCATCCTCATCCACCATTTCACCCAGACTATTTTTAAGGTGGCCAACACTATCATTTTTTAGTTTTTTACTATTTATGTAGTTAAAGAATATTTTGGGGTTATTTTTACTTTCTCTGGCAATGATCCTCTCTGCCTCAATCTTTGCTGCCTTGATTTGGTTTTTACATAATTTATTTAATTTTCTATTTTTATTTAATGCCTCATCACTACCTACTTGCTTTAGTTCTCTAAATCCTTTCTTTTTGTCACTTATTGCGCCCCTTACAGCTCTATTTAGCCATAGTGGTTTCCTCCTATTTCTAGCATGTTTATTCCCATAGGGTATATATTGTACACAGGTCCTATTCAGGATGTTAATAAATGTCTCCCATTTGCTTTGTGTAGTTTTATGTCTCAGGATATCGTCCCAGTTTATTGCACTAAGATCATTTCTTAACCGTTGGAAATTTGCCTTCCTGAAGTTTAGTGTCCTTGTAACCCCTCTACTACACATCTTATTAAAGGTTACTTGAAAACGTATTATTTTGTGATCACTATTATCCAAGTGACCCCCAACTCGTATATTTGATATGCGGCCTGGCCTATTGGTTAATATTAGGTCTAGCAGTGCCCCCCTTCTTGTTGGGTCCTGAACCAGTTGTGAAAGGAAATTGTCTCTCATAGTAGTCAAAAACCTAATTCCTTTGCTTGAACTACATGTTTCTGTCCCCCAATGTATTTCAGGGTAGTTGAAGTCTCCCATAATAATGACTTCTCCTTGAGTCGCTGCTTCATCTATTTGCTTTACGAGGATATTCTCCGCTACTTCCATTATTTTTGGAGACTTATAACAAACTCCTATCAGTAATTTATTATTTTTTCCCCCTCCCCTTATCTCCACCCACAGGGACATTTTCATTAGATTCACATATATCCTCCCACAAGACAGGTTTTAAGGATGATTTTACATATAAACACACACCCCCCCCTCGCTTGTTTGTATGGTCATTTCTGAACAGACTATAGCCCTGTAAATTAACTGCCCAGTCATGGCTCTCGCCCAGCCATGTCTCAGATATCCCTACCATGTCATAATTATTTTCCAACAAAATTAATTCTAATTCCTCCATTTTGTTGGTGAGTCTTCTGGCATTAGTGTACATGCATTTTATGTATCTCTCTGTACCTCTATTCCTTCTTACTTTATTGACTGTTCTAACCCCACCCCAATTTCTTTATTTGTGACCAGGTCACTATCTGCACTATCTTCCCCACCTATAAAATGAATACCCTCCCCCCCAATCCCTAGTTTAAACACTCCTCCAACCTTCTAGCCATTTTCTCCCCCAGCACAGCTGCACCCTCCCCATTAAGGTGCAGCCGGTCCCTAGCGTAGAGTCTGTAGCCAACTGAGAAGTCGGCCCAGTTCTCCAGGAACCCAAATCCCTCCTTCCTACACCAGTTCTTGAGCCACTTATTTATCTCCCTAATCTCCCGTTGCCTCTCTGGCGTGGCACGTGGTACCGGTAGTATTTCAGAGAATACCACCTTGGAGGTCCTTGCTTTCAGCTTGCAGCCTAATTCCCTGAAATCATCTGTAAGGACCTTCCACCTACCTCTAACTTTGTCATTTGTGCCAAGGTGCACTATGACCGCTGGGTCCTCACCAGCCCCTCCCAGTAATCTGTCAACCCGATCAGCGATGTGCCGGACTCGAGAGCCAGGTAGGCAGCACACTTTTCGACAACCCCTGTCTTTGTGACAGATTGCCCTATCTGTTCCTCTAATAATTGAGTCCCCCACTACCAGCACCTGCCTGGCCTGCCCTACTCTCCTATTTCCCACTTTACTGGAGCTGACACTCCTCCGGCTTTCAGGGGACATGCCTTGCTGCAGTAGTGCTACCCCTGTACCATCACTCCCCTCATCTGCCAACTTTGCAAACTTATTGGGGTGTGCCAGATCAGGACTAGCCTCCCTGGCACTCTTCCCTCTACCACCCCTTCTAACTGTCACCCAACTAGCGACCTCACTGTCCTGCAGCTCCAGACTACCACCCTCCCCCACATCTACCCCAGTGAGCTGCTGCTCAGTGAGCAGCAGACTCCTTTCCATGTTGTCAATGGATCTCAGTGTTGACAGCTGCTCATTTAGATCCAGTATCTGGGCTTCCAAACGCACAACGTGCACACATCTCACGCAGCAGTAAGCAACCTCGACCGGCTGTTCAAGGAATACATACATGTGGCAAGATGTACACTGGATAGCATTGTCAATAATGGAGCTCATTTCCTAATGGGGATTGCAATATACAGAATGCACTTACGCTCCGGACACACGCAGCTCGTTCACACTCGCAAACTAAGAGATTTAAAGAGTTTTTGTTTTTTTTCCCTTTTCCACCAAACGGTCTTGTTAAGCTAGTGGGACCTCCACGACTCTTCGAACGGGCATTGCATTTCCTCATAATTTTTGGCAGCTTTTGCTTGGAAGGCATAAACAAATACTATGGGAGACCCACTCCCCAATCATGCGAATAATGTTTGTAATATGCTGTACTGCATGGCTCTTGTAAGGGGCAAGCATAAGCAAATACTATGGGAGACACACTCCCCAATAATGGGAATAATGTTTGTAATATGCTGTACTGCATGGCTCTTGTAAGGGGCAAGCATAAGCAAATACTATGGGAGACACACTCCTCAATAATGGGAATAATGTTTGTAATATGCTGTACTGCATGGCTCTTGTAAGGGGCACTGCAAGTTCCTCCATCCTAATTTTTGGCAGCTTTTGCTTGGAAGGCATAAGCAAAGACTATGGGAGACCCACTCCCCAATAATGGGAATAATGTTTTTAAGATGCTGTACTGTATGGCTCTTGTAAGGGGAATTAAAAGCGTCTTGTTAAGCTACTGTGACCTCCACCACTTTTCCGAGGGGCATTAAAAGCGTCTTGTTAAGCTACTGTGACCTCTACGTCTCTTCTGAGGGGCATTAAAACCGTCTTGTTATACCACTCTTACCTCCACGTCTCTTCTGAGGGGCATTAAAAGCGTGTTGTTATACCACTCTGACCTCCACGTCTCTTCTGAGGGGCATTAAAACGGTCTTGTTAAGCTACTGGGACCTCCACGACTCTTCGAACAGGCATTGCATTTCCTCATAATTTTTGGCAGCTTTTGCTTGGAAGGCATAAGCAATAACTATGGGAGACCCACTCCCCAATAATGGGAATAATGTTTGTAATATGCAGTACTGCATGGCTCTTGTAAGGGTATTGCAAGTTCCTACGTCCTAATTTTTGGCAGCTTTTGCTTAGAAGGCATAAGCAAAGACTATGGGAGACCCACTTCCCAATAATGGGAATAATGTTTGTAATATGCTGTACTGCATGGCACTTGTAAGGGTATTGCAAGTTCCTACGTCCTAATTTTTGGCACCTTTTGCTTGGAAGGCATAAGCAAAGACTATGGGAGACCCACTTCCCAATAATGGGAATAATGTTTGTAATATGCTGTACTGTATGGCTCTTGTAAGGGGCATTAAAACCGTCTTGTTAAGCTACTGAAACCTCCACATCTCTTCTGAGGGTCATTAAAAGCGTCTTGTTAAGCTACTGGGACCTCCACGTCTCTTCTGGGTGGCATTAAAAGCATGTTGTTATACCACTCTGACCTCCTCGTCTCTTCCAGGGGGCATTAAAACCATCTTGTTATACCACTCTGACCTCCACGTCTCTTCTGAGGGGCATTAAAACCGTCTTGTTAAGCTACTGTGACCTCCACGTCTCTTCCGAGGGGCATTGAAATGTTGTTTTTAATTACCTCTAACCTCCACGACTCTTCCAACGGGCATTGCATTTCCTCCTAATTTTAGTCAGCTTTTGCTTTTCAATGCAAAGGCGAAAACTAACGGAGACCCACTCCCCAATAATGGGTAGAAGGTTTTTAGTACGCTGTAATTCACGTCTGTTTCAAGGGGCATTGCAGTTCCTCATAATTTTTGGAAAGCCTTCCATTCACTGCTTAGGCCAACAGTGTACAGGAGACCCAGTTGCTATAAATGGAAAAGACGGTTTAGTTAAGGCCCTCTGACCTCCATGTCACTTTCTCACTTCCAAGGGGCATTGGAGTGCCTCGAAATGGCAGGCCAGTCTAAGAAAAGTGTGTGGGTTGGTAACAGGAGAAATTGGAGCGGCTGGGGACTGTTTATGGACACAAGGCCGCTCCCAGGCGGCTGGGGACCGTGTGTGGACACCCGGCCGCGGGGCGGCTGGGGACCGAGTGTGGACACCCGGCCGCCCCCTGGTGGCTGGGGACCAAGCGTGGACACCAGGCGGCTGGGGACTGAGTATGGATAAAAGGGCTGCCAACGCAGCCATGACATGGTGGCCGGCGTCTGCCTCCACATGCCTAAAAGGCCCAATTTCAAGTGCAAGCAAGCTGGCAGTATGGTATTGCAGCCTGGGGGTGGGTGGGTGGCAGGTTGCACAATTACGCTTGCATTCCAACAAAACAAAGTAGATGCTAACTTCTATCATCATCATCATGCTCCTCACCTTGGCACTTTCAACTGCCCTGATGGAGAAGCCAGGGCCCACCAGAGGAGTCTGGTTCTCTGGTGGGCACGTCCAATGCTGCCCTAAAGTAGGTCGGGCTAAGAAAAGTCTGTGGGGATGTTCCGCGGAGAAATCGGGGCGGCTGGGGACCGTTTATGGACACCAGGCCGCCCCCAGGCGGCTGGGGACTGTTTGTGGACACCCGGCCGTGGGGCGGCTGGGGACCGAGTGTGGACACCGGCCGCCGGGCGGCTGGGGACTGAATATGGATACCTCGCTGCCGAAGCAGCCATGAGGTAGTGGCCAGCTTCGGCCTCCTCAAAACTAAAAGGCCCCATTTCAAATGCAAGCTAGCAGTATGGTATTGCAGCCTGTGGGTGTGTGGGTGGTTGGCTGCATATTTGCGCCTGTGTAGCACCCCGAGGGCTCGGCTGCTACAGGGGTATTGCACCTCAGACCAGAGGTGTGATATTCCACTCCCGGGTAAGGATGGATTGTGTACCAGGACTCGGTAGGCTGCATGCACCACACACACTCCATTTCCGAGGGACAGCTCAACGGTGCTCCCACTAGACAGAAGTGCAGGCATGACAGCATCTGTCCCTGGCTGGAGTAGGGAGGGGGAGGAAAACCCAGTGGTGTAAGAGCAGATAGGGGTGGGTCTCTGGGCAAAGGTAGGAGCCCATTGGTTGCTAGTCACCTGGGCTCACACATAGAGGGAGGTATATAAGGTGGGCACCATCTTAGAACAGGGTTCTGTTCAGAGAGGAGTTCAGCCAGAGAGGGCTGACAGGGAGCTGTGGCTCAGTCTGGGCCCAGCTCCACGAGGCAGGCCTAGGGTGAAGGCCGGAGCCAGGGAGAACGGAAACAGAAAGGAACAGAACAGAAAGAAGGAAAGGAACATTAAGAGAGGCCCAGAGACACGAGAGAAGAAGGAACCCCATAGGCCCAGGAAATTGCGGGTGACGGGTTGGCAGAACAGGGTACCGGATCCCAAATTGGTGGAGGCGACTAATCTTCAGCCAAAGACCGGCGGTCGTGACTATATCTCGGTGCGACCCCTCACTACACCTACCAGGAAGGCACACCATATAGGGTCAGGGACGCAGAGATCAGCGTGCCCAGAGAAGGCCCGAGGCAGCGGACAGACGTAGAGTCACTGGTGGGGCACGGCCAGAGAAGGGAAGAGAAGGGAGCCCTGTGTCACGTTCTGGAATTGCCTGGGAGTTGGTCGAGCCCCTTGCCTGGTGGACGCAGCACGGCTTGGGCAGTCACCGCCGGTACCGAGGTGACTAGGACCAGTAAAGAACTGTGAGTAAAGCATTGGAAACTGCAACCACACGTCTCTGTGCTTCTTCGCTGCTCCAGCACCATTAGTACTGGGACGCTCACACCTTCACCCCCATCATCCACATTAGCTGCCCTGAGGCTATACTCCTCCCGTGGGGAGTCATCCCATTCTAAGCTGCACACATAATACCAGCCTCAGCGGTCTGCCCTGCAGCGGCGGTCCCCACTGACCGCAATCCACGGGTGGCGTAGTCGGACTATTATCTCACTAATAAGACTGCCACTGAATTTGACCACCCTGGGCACGGACCAGGTCAGCGCCACGGAGACTACAACCCCCAGCGATCCGGCTCCGGGTATTCCCTGCACAACACAGGCCCAGGGGGCGCGTCATCTTTTGGCGTAGTCGGCAGGATTTTTACCAACCCGCCACAAACGGGTATTGCACGCCTGAAAAGAGACTGTTTTATTGTGTTAAAGATGGCGCCCGCCCCAGAAGAACAAGCGCCATAATGTGCGTGCCAAAAGACAACAGGAAGCCACCTCCCATCGTGGGCCAGGTCCCAGAATGGCGCCAAAGAAGGAGCCCGCCCCCACCAGCCATGAATGCAGCAGTGGAGATGTCCATCAACGTGGGGGGGGCTGCCCCTAAAGGTGATTGTCAGCAGATGCCCCCAAGACCACCCCCCATGGGGGCGGATAGGAAAGAAAACTGTGGGGCCGGGTGCAGCCTGGATGAGTCTGGACCTACTGCACCCGGAGATGGAGGGAGCAGCGAACCCCACCAGCACCCTGGCCCGTAGCCTGCTGCAAGCTGAACCACCTTGCAGCTTGACGGAGTTGCTGGCACAGCTGCCCAGATACCCGGACTGCGCGCGAGCTGCGCTGGAGGATCTGAATCAGAGGATGGTCCGGGCGCAGCAAGATGTGTTTGCCAGGTGGAAGGAGGAGCTGGCCCGGCAGCATGTAACCGGCCAGCAGGAGACACCGCGAGGACCGAGCAGTGGACCTGCCTCTGAGGGCGGTGAAGATGGACCGGCAGCTGCGGACGACGACGCAGAGGGGGCCATGGAGGCCGAGGCAGGTAACGGGGACGTCATCACCCCAGGCCCTGAGATCACCAGCCTGCCCCCACCCTCCGTTGCGGGACCCGAAGCCCCGGGGACCGTACCTGACACCACGCCTCCACCGTCGCCAGCTAGGCCTCAGGCTGCAGGCGTCGCTGACACGCCCCGCCCCGCGCTGTGCCCTCTGAACCCGGGCGCCGTAAAGCAGGAGACGTCACAGGCCGGGACGCAAGGCCTAGTGCACCTGGGCGCCACTGCCTCACCAGCGCCCCCTACCCTGACTGCGCCACTCCCGGGCACGACCAGCAGACGACCACCGGCTTTGTCGCAAGGCTGAGTGCCCTCGGGCGCTGCTCCCCGACTGGGGTCCCCTGCCATACCACCACTGGGCGTGGACCTGTTTGCCCACCATACTGGTCCGGATGGACTGCCGCTGGAATGGCCGGCTGAACTGACCAGCGGTTAGCCCTGGAAAACTCAGTCCCCTCGCGAGCCTCTGATACCGACTCCGGAGTCCGTAGAGAACACCCCGCTCCCGCTGGAAGACGCCCAATTTGAGTGGGACCCCACTGGCGAAAATCTAATGGGGTTCCCCCAAGAAACCCGGGCGGACGCAGCCTGCCGCCTGGAGTCCTGCCGTCAGCAGCTGGCAATCTTCGAGAGAGGGTGGCGGCAGAGACGCATCAGGGAGGAGCGACTCCAAGCCCGGAGTGCGGAACAAAAGCGGAGGGCCCGTCAGGACTCCCAAGCCATTCGCGGTCCTTGAGCCACCGGGACCGTGGTAAAGTTCCAGCTGGAGCACGGCTGGGGCTTCATTAGAGACCCGGAGGCCGCAACCGACGTCTTCGTGGCCAGGAGAGACGTTGAGAGTCACCTGCCAGAGGGACATCACGGACGTGACCTGTACCCCGGTGACGTGGTCACCTACACCCGGCACAAGGGCGCAAAGGGACTGTACGCCCTCCATGTCCACCGTTTAACAGAGGAGGAATTGCGGTACCGCCCAGACACTGAGTACCCAGAGGGTTCGGACGGACCTGAAGATTACCCAGAAGAGCAAGGAGGACACCGTTACCAGTGAACGGTAAAGTGGAACTGTATATAGTTACCCGTCAGGGGTATGAGAACTGTTACTGATTGGAGTGTGGTCCCCGTTGGGACTAGTGTGGAACTGTTAAAGGACTGTTACCTGTGTGCCCCTAATCCCTAACCAGGCTGAGGACTGTGAGCAGCCATTCCCCTATCCCCACTGGCCGAGGACTGGGAATGGCCAATCCCTTGTAAATAGTTGCGTTTCTTAAAGCGCCCCCTACTGGTTCTATATAAAAACTGCAACGTCTACCTCAGGACGAATTAAATGGACTGCTGCACCTTTAAGAGAAAGTGAACACCTGGTCGCAAGTTGCACAGCGGCCAGAACTCAAGAATATGTTTTGAAAATGTTTTACTTGAAAATGCCTTAATGTGAAAAGTCTATGTGCTGCTAAAATAGAAATGCCAAAGTTTTATATGGTGTTTTTGCAAAAAGAGTTCCGGTGGTATTAGCAAAATGTTTTAGAATGTTTATACCAGTAACGTTAAAAAGAAAAGAGTACCTCCCATAAAGGGATGAGTTTTTGGTTAATGTCTTATATGCGAGTGCACTTTAAAAATTTGTATGTTTTAAATTGTTTTGCTCTTTTCCAGCCCGAGGACATGCTGTGGTTTACCAGGGGGGAATGTAGCACCCCGAGGGCTCGGCTACTACAGGGGTATTGCACCTCAGACCAGAGGTGTGATATTCCACTCCCGGGTAAGGATGGATTGTGGACCAAGACTCGGTAGGCTGCATGCACCACACACACCCCATTTCCGAGGGACAGCTCAACGGTGCTCCCACTAGACAGAAGTGCAGGCACGACAGCATCTGTCCCTGGCTGGAGTGGGGAGGGGGAGGAAAACCCAGTGGTGTAGGAGCAGATAGGGGTGGGTCTCTGGGCAAAGGTAGGAGCCCATTGGTTGCTAGTCACCTGAGCTCACACATAGAGGGAGGTATATAAGGTGGGCACCATCTTAGAACAGGGTTCTGTTCAGAGAGGAGTTCAGCCAGAGAGGGCTGACAGGGAGCTGTGGCTCAGTCTGGGCCCAGCTCCACGAGGCAGGCCTAGGGTGAAGGCCGGAGCCAGGGAGAACGGAAACAGAAAGGAAAGAAGGAAAGGAACATTAAGAGAGGCCCAGAGACACGAGAGAAGAAGGAACCCCATAGGCCCAGGAAATTGCGGGTGACGGGTTGGCAGAACAGGGTACCGGATCCCAAATTGGTGGAGGCGACTAATCCTCAGCCAAAGACCGGCGGTCGTGACTATATCTCGGTGCGACCCTTCACTACACCTACCAGGAAGGCACACCATATAGGGTCAGGGACGCAGAGATCAGCGTACCCAGAGAAGGCCCTAGGCAGCCGGACAAACATAGAGTCACTGGTGGGGCACGGCCAGAGAAGGGAAGAGAAGGGAGCCCTGTGCCACGCTCTGGAATTGCCTGGGAGTTGGTCGAGCCCCTTGCACACATAATACCAGCCTCAGCGGTCTGCCCTGCAGCGGCGGTCCCCACTGACCGCAATTAACGGGTGGCGTAGTCGGACTATTATCTCACTAATAAGACTGCCACTGAATTTGACCACCCTGGGCACGGACCGGGTCAGCGCCACGGAGACTACAACCCCCAGCGATCCGGCTCCGGGTATTCCCTGCACAACACAGGCCCAGGGGGCGCGTCATTTGCATTGCAAGGAATGGGGAGGTACAATTGAACACTGCCCTGGGACAAGGACTTGCATGGGGATAGTTGCAAGTCTGCATCTTCTGATGCGGCAAGGATCACTTTAGGCAGTGACCTGGGAGTCAGAGATGCTTCCAGGGGTCTTCCCCATGCTGTCCCTGACGCGCCCCCTGGGACATATTCCTTTTTGAGGGGAATACCCGGCACCGGATCAGATGGGGGGGGTTGTAGTCTCCGAGCGGCTGTGACCCGGTCCCGTGCCCAGGGCGTCAAGCTAAGTGTTATGTGGCAGTCCTTACTGATGTTATAAGAGTTCTTTTGTGTCGACTACGCCACCCGTTGTGATGCGGTCACTGTGGCCGCCGCTGCAGCAGGGTCCGCTGAGGCTGATGGTGGATGTGCAGCTTGGTGGGATAACCCCCAACGGGAGGGGTATAGCCTCAGAGGGGACAGGCGCAGAGGATGGGGGTTGTGGTGGTGCGGTGCAGCCGGCAATGAAGACAGACTCGGGTTGTGCAGTTAAGGGAGTTTACTTACTGCTGATGTTTCGGTCACTCCAGCTGTTAGTGACCACCCGAGCCGTGCTGCGTCCACCAGGTCCTGGATCCAGCCAACCCCCAAACAAGTCCGGAGCGTGGCCCTGAGCTCTCCCTCTGTCCTTTCTTCAGCCGTCCCCACCAGGGATTCACCTAGGTCCAGCTCCCTCGGGCCTTCTTTTGGGACACCCTTGGCCCTGGGTTCCCTGACCCTCCACGTGGTGTGCCTTCGGGGTGAATGTGGTGGGTGACCGTGACAGACACTGCCCACGGTCTCCGGTCTCTGGCTGGGGAATGTCTTTGCCCCCACCAGCTTGGGTTCCGGTACCCTCTTGCTGACTCCTCACCCGATGCTCTAATTTGGGTTCTTGGGTCCCTTCAGTCTTCCCCCTCTGGGTCTTTCTCTTTCTTTCTCCTCTCTCTCTCTCCAGGGCTGCTGTTTCCTTCTCTCTCTCCAACTGACTTGTTCTCAGCGTCTGACCCTGATCTAAGCTGGTGCCCTCCTTATATATCCCTCTATGTGTGAGCTCAGGTGACCAGCACCCAATGAGCTCCTATCACTACCCAGACTGCTCCCCCTATCTGCCCCTACACTACATGGGATGTACCACCCCCCTCCCACTCCAGCCAGGAACAGGCTCGGTTGTACCTGCACATTTCTAAGTGGGAGTACCGTCGGCCTGCTCCTCTGGAATGGGATGTATGTAGTGCATGCAGTCTATCTGAGCTCAGTTCCACACTCCTTCCTTACCCGGGAGTGGAATATCACACCTCTGGGTTGAGGTGCAATACCCCTGTAGCAGCCGAATCCTCAGGGTGCTACATTCCCCCCTGGTAAATCACAGCACGTCCTCGGGCTGTAAAGACAAAAACACCAAAACATACAAAATTTTTATATAAACATATAAAACATATAAACATTATATATATATAAAAACTTTTTATATAAACATTCTCGTGGACTTCTCTTGTCTCTGGTTCCTCCTCCGGACACTGTGCAACGTGTGTCCGGGAAAAGTGCGACAGTCTCTTAGAAAAATCTGGTTTTCTTATAAAACCGGTAGGGGGCGCTTTAGGACGCGCAACTATATACAGGGGAAGTTGGCCGCTCTCAGTCCTCGGCCAGGTAGAGGGTAGGGAATGGCTGCTCACAGTCCTCAGCCTGTAGGATGAAGGGGTTAACGGGTAAAACAGTTCACTGGTCCCAACGGGGACTATTTTAGCAGCAGCAACAGTTCCAGTTCCTTTATACCCTAATTGGGTAACTATTTACAACACCTGCTCTGCCGCACTCAACGGCGTCTTCCTCCTGCTCTTTGCTTATAGCTGGTTGTTACTTCAGACCCGTCCGGGTCCTCTGACTCCTCCTCCCCGTACCGCAACTCCTCCTCCGTCAAGCGGTGTACGTGGAGGGCGTAAGGTCCTTTGGCACACTTGTGCCGGGTGAAAGTGACCTCGTCTCCGACGTAGAGGTCACGGCCTTTGTGACCTTCCGGCAGGTGGGACTCGACGTCTCTGCGGGTCACAAAAACGTCACCGCGGTTGTTACGGTCCCGAATAAAGCCCCACCCATGCTGCGGGTTGAACTTTATCACTGTCCCGATGGTGCGGGGACAATGCGCTGCACGGGGGTTCCTCCTAGTCCGGCTCTTCTGCTCCGCGCTCTGGATTTGGGCCTGTTGTTCTCTGACCCGCCTCTCCTCCCGTTCTCTCTTAAACTCTGCCAGCTGTTGACGGCAACACTCTGTACGTTCAGCTGCGGCTGCCCGAGTTTCTCCGGTGAACCCCATCAAATCTTCTCCCGTGGGGTCCCACACGAATTGGGCTTCTGCTAGAGGAGGCGAGACCCGAGCCACGGGCTTCGGAGCCGGGATTAGGGGCTCACACAAGGGCCCTAGTCTTTGCTGCCGCTCCAGCTCAGGGTACCCTTCGGGCCAGATGAAGGGCCGCCCGTCCGGCCATGTGAGCTGGCCGAAGAGGTCCTCCCCCAGGTGTGGCACCCTAGGTATTGCGGGCGCGGGCGCGGTGGTGGTGGCGCCCGGGTTGCCCAGGCCTTGCGGCCAGGCCTGGGGCACCTGGAAGGTGAAGGGCACCGTTAGGACGGCGGCGCCCTGGGCTACCTGGCCTTGCGGCCAGGCCGGAGGCTCCGCGGAGGTAGGGGGCGCTGTTGGTGGTGCGGCGCCCGGGGGTACTAGGCCTTGCGACCAGGCTGGTGGTACTTCCTGCTTTGTCACGCTCCGGGTCGGGGCGCGTGACGTCACAGGGGTCGCTGCGGCGGCTTCCGGTCGGGGCCTAGTCCATGGCGGTGACCTGGCGGTTACGGGCACAGCAGGGGGACTTTCGGGCTCTGCGACGGGGAGCTGGGGCAGGTGAGCGGTGTCACGGCTTGGGGTATAGGCGTCCCCTTTACCTGCCTCCATGCGTTCGGCTCCCTCCTCGGCGCCGTCTCCGGCCTTGGGTCCTCCTGCTCCATCCTCAGAGGCGGTCTCCTTCCTCATCTCGGCTGGCGTGCTCCGGGTCTTGGTTTCAGCTTGCGTCTTGGTTTCAGCTTGCTGGGCCATCTCCCGGCTCCATTCCGCCAATATCTCGCGCTGTACCCGGGCCATCCTCCGTGCGAGGCCCTCCAGGGCAGTCTGCGCACACTCCCGGTCTCGGGGGAGCTGTGCAAGGACCTCCACTAGGCCTAGTGGGGTCGTGGTGTCCAGCAGGCTCCTGACCAACGGGTCGGTGCTGCTCTGCTCTTCTTCCAGCAGGCTCCTGGCCAGCGGGCCGGTGCTGCTCTGCTCTCCTTCCTCGGTCTTTAGCAGACTCCTGGCCAGCGGGCCGGTGCTGTTCTGCTTTCTCTCCATATCCGGGTGAGCTTTTCTGCTGCTCCTTTCCAGGCTTCCTGCCTCCGGGTGCGCTCGCTCCAGACTCCTCCAAGCGGCACCCATCTTTGCTCTTCCCTTTCGTCTCCTCCCACTTCGAGGGCGGTCCCGGGGCAACTCGGTGACTGTCAGCTCCAGGGGTAGTTCTTTCACGCTGACAGACACCTCCAGCATCACAGTCTCTGTTGGTGGGGGCGGTTTCCACTTTTGGCGCCATTTTCTGTCCTGGCCCACGATGGGAGGTGGCCTCCTGCCCTCCTTTGGCACGCCCATAATGGCGTCCGCTGCTCTTCCAAGGCGGGAAATCTGCGGTTTTGGCGGGAATCGCTTCCCAGTGGCGGGAAACTCTGCAGATGGCGGGAACAAGCTGGAAATGGCGGACAATCGGCGGGAAACGACTGGTGATGGAGTCCGATGGCGTGGACCCTCCGGAACCGGCGGGAGACTTCTTTCTGAGGTAAACTTGCACTTTTCTTCAGGCACGCAGTACCCGGGTGTTGCGGGCACGTAATCCTGCCGGCTACGCCAAAGTTGACGCGCCCCCTGGGACATATTCCTTTTTGAGGGGAATACCCGGCACCGGATCAGATGGGGGGGGTTGTAGTCTCCGAGCGGCTGTGACCCGGTCCCGTGCCCAGGGCGTCAAGCTAAGTGTTATGTGGCAGTCCTTACTGATGTTATAAGAGTTCTTTTGTGTCGACTACGCCACCCGTTGTGATGCGGTCACTGTGGCCGCCGCTGCAGCAGGGTCCGCTGAGGCTGATGGTGGATGTGCAGCTTGGTGGGATAACCCCCAACGGGAGGGGTATAGCCTCAGAGGGGACAGGCGCAGAGGATGGGGGTTGTGGTGGTGCGGTGCAGCCGGCAATGAAGACAGACTCGGGTTGTGCAGTTAAGGGAGTTTACTTACTGCTGATGTTTCGGTCACTCCAGCTGTTAGTGACCACCCGAGCCGTGCTGCGTCCACCAGGTCCTGGATCCAGCCAACCCCCAAACAAGTCCGGAGCGTGGCCCTGAGCTCTCCCTCTGTCCTTTCTTCAGCCGTCCCCACCAGGGATTCACCTAGGTCCAGCTCCCTCGGGCCTTCTTTTGGGACACCCTTGGCCCTGGGTTCCCTGACCCTCCACGTGGTGTGCCTTCGGGGTGAATGTGGTGGGTGACCGTGACAGACACTGCCCACGGTCTCCGGTCTCTGGCTGGGGAATGTCTTTGCCCCCACCAGCTTGGGTTCCGGTACCCTCTTGCTGACTCCTCACCCGATGCTCTAATTTGGGTTCTTGGGTCCCTTCAGTCTTCCCCCTCTGGGTCTTTCTCTTTCTTTCTCCTCTCTCTCTCTCCAGGGCTGCTGTTTCCTTCTCTCTCTCCAACTGACTTGTTCTCAGCGTCTGACCCTGATCTAAGCTGGTGCCCTCCTTATATATCCCTCTATGTGTGAGCTCAGGTGACCAGCACCCAATGAGCTCCTATCACTACCCAGACTGCTCCCCCTATCTGCCCCTACACTACATGGGATGTACCACCCCCCTCCCACTCCAGCCAGGAACAGGCTCGGTTGTACCTGCACATTTCTAAGTGGGAGTACCGTCGGCCTGCTCCTCTGGAATGGGATGTATGTAGTGCATGCAGTCTATCTGAGCTCAGTTCCACACTCCTTCCTTACCCGGGAGTGGAATATCACACCTCTGGGTTGAGGTGCAATACCCCTGTAGCAGCCGAATCCTCAGGGTGCTACATCCCCATGTCTTTTCAGCACTGTATGCATGTGTCACACAGCACATGGCCAGATAAGGTTGTAAAATGTTAAAATGACATTTCCCAGTGAATGCATTTGTCACAGTTGAAAGCAATACAAAAGAGCAAAAATGAATAAAAAATGCTACTTGGGAACATAGCCCAAGGTGTGGAGGAGTATTTTTGGTTTTGGTTATTTATTTTACCTTATGCACAAGTCTTTACCCTGATAAGGAACTTCCTTAACATATTTCACAGGAAAAAAGTTTCACTTTCGTTTTTGAACGTTTTATTATGAGCCTGTAAAAGTGGCTTAATACCTCTGACCACGTTGTTGACAACAGTGACCAGGGGGTCAGAAATGCTTCCTGGGGCGATCCCCATGCTGTCCCCATGTCATTTGAGCACTGTCACTATCGTTTTGGGCACTTGTTAGGCTTTTAAAAGACTGCCGGGGGTGCCGCCGCAAAAATGCTCGCGTCTCCCATAGACTAACATTGGGCTCGTTGCTAGGGTCAAGCACCCAAGTATCACGGCGAGCTCGGCCCGAGCTTCGAGCAGCCGAGCATTTTAGTGCTCGCTCAACACTAAAAATAACCCTTTCGTTTTTCTTGCCCAAACAGTTTTTTTTTTTACTTTCTGCTTTTTATATGTTTTTGACAATAATAAAAAGAGTGCATTCAATAACATGCTTTTCAAGTGCAGCCTCAACAGTAATGCCCACCAGAAGCAAAGAAACAGGAAAGCAATCAATCGGTAATGTTTTGTTTTTTAATTAGATTATTTTGTATCAAAAACAACAGGGCAGTTAAGTATTCTTAACATACTTGCATGTAGTTGGAATTACAGAATATTCATTAGTGAAATTACTATAAAGAATTACAATGAATATCTTATAAGTTACAAAATATAATTTTTTACTTAGTCTTTTTTTTTATTATAACCTCACATCCAGGCTCACAACACACCAGAGAGAGAGAAATAACCATGATGAACCCTTTTACATATAAAATAAATAATATTTATTTTTAGATACATATAATCCTGCTAAAGTGAATGGGTCACAGAGAATCAGGCTATAAACATCCATAGCTCAGGATAAGGGATGAGCGGACCTGTTGAAATTTGGATCTTGGTACCCGACCCAAACTATATTCCAAACTTCGGTTCGGGTACCAGAACTGTACCCAAACTTGAACCAGGACCCGAACCCCAATGAAAAACAATGGAGACCCGAACTTTGGGTCTGAGTAAGAAAAAAAAACTCTCTCTACAACGGACTTCCCCCGTAACTCCGAACATTGCAACAGACTTCTAGAGAAAGTCCATGTTCGGCGTTTAGCATTGGACTAACTGTCCGGTATGAATGCCGAACTTTTAAGTTCAGGTACACTCATCTCTACTCAAGATTACTTGATTTAATTTTAGTACACAGAATCTAGAGCAATCAAATAAAACTAAAAATGACAAGTAACTGAAGCATTCTATCTCTCAACAAGACTCGGGTGGGTAATCCTAGAACATCCAACAATGGTTGCCGAATGTTTTCAAATTTCTTAATTGCATTTCTCTTTCTATAGACTCCTATTTACAACCACATATTGTCCATTTTATTCCCCAATTGTTGGTGGTTGGACATCTAACTAATGTTTTTGTGCCTGATATAAAATATGTGATATACCTATAGCAATCGGAGATTCCAAGTCAACCCAATCCCTTAGAGACCCCCTGATACACAAATCCTGAGATGCGCCTAAATCGGATTCCTAATATGCTTTTGTTTTAGGGACAGAGCATCTTTCCAAAATGGGCCTGAGTGTATTCCCAGAACATATGCATCAATTGTGCATTCTCCACTCCACACCTCATTCTGCACTCATTCTCATTCTGCACTTCAGTGAACCCCAATTTTATGGAGGAAGCTGGGTGTTCTATAAACCCTATGAATAAAAAAGATCTGTGAAAGCCTCTGTAATTCAAATGGGGACAACCTGGGAATGAGCTCCAACAACTCCCCCTACGGTTCTTCAGAAATTGGACCAATATCTGCTTCCCACTTAGATTTAAATCGGTATTCCTATCTCCAAGATCCTATCCCAGTATATAGTAGGTATAATAATATTATTAGTAAATACCTCCAATTAGAAATGTAGTATAGTTTTTCTGATTTGCTATGTCACCTACCCCATGGCTGGGCATTGCAGCAGCTTAGATATCCATGGTTATGGCTTATCATAAAGTGACAATTAGTAAGTTTTAGTTTTTGTAACCATGGTGTCACGGGTGTGTCAGAAGTGACAGTCACCCTGCAGTTGGTTGCAGGAGATCTCTACGTTTGGCTTTACAGACATTTTCTTAGACGCTGTCTCTAGGACCCAGCGGCTACATTCCTCTGGCTATTTAACACCCTGCCTGGGTGTATAAATACCTGCTATGTATTCATTACTACTTGTGAAGGCTTTAGCAAGAGCAGTACCTCATGCTCTCTGGAGCTTGAGAACGGGTGCGCATTTGTCTGGAGTTCGTCTAAAGCTAAGCAATTTCCCCCTGTTTGTCTACCTCTGTTGTCTATAGTGTTTAATTGAAATCAACTAGTGCTCATTTCCTCCCTTCCCTAGCCTTAGCCATATGCCAGGAAAAGACAGGACAAGTCACATGTGCGGCGATTGGTGAAGAGCCAATACAAGGGAAGACAGAGTGATGCTAGATCAACCTAAGAGGTCTCCACTTCCCCCCTTTCCCTAGAGTTTGGGCTTCCTTTCCATCTTCCCTTTGTGATGCATTTTCTCTTTCCCACATCTTGCGTGACATATTGATACCTAAGATGTTGCCATGATCTGTACATGGGGAAAGCAACATAGTGAATCAGAAGAACTATACTACATTTATAATTGGAGGAATTCGCTAATATTATTATTACACCTAATACATATTGAGGTAGGATCTTGGAGATGAGAATAAACCTTTAACTGTCAGAGGGTTCCCATCTATGCAAGGTCACAGAAGTTGATAATATTTAGAAGAAATTAAACCATGTGTGTGGTTCACAGATAGGATCATATCTGGGATAAAGTGATTGTGTATTAACATCCTTGTCATAGTTGACTGGGTCCAATATGTGTGCCTAAGTTGTAGGTATTTGTAAAAAGATGATAAGGCAAGTTAATCTCCTTCTGGAGTTTCTACACCCCATCTTCAAGCAGATAATCTATTATCTGGATTACTAAGGTTATTGTATTAATGGTTAGTGGCCACATTAGAAAAGTAAGTACATGCCAACAATGATTTTGCTACTGAGAGAAAAACATTTGATTTATTGTGATTTACACTAAATTGAACGCGCTGATTCCAAACATGAACTCCGAATTTTCCTGACACATTTAGATTTTAAGTTATACATGCAAAGCCTATTCATTTATAATATTAATGCATTATATATTGGAAATATTCCAACGTACATGTGTGTCACCCTGGCCTGGATGCCACAAGTGTAATTAAAGCTGTGTCTGAGAGCAAGAGGGAGGTTCTCTAGTCAGGGGAACATTAGCATGCAATGCCTCCTGTCTCAGGCCAGTAGGGGGAGCAGGCTGCCCCTATAAAAGCTGGTGCTGGGGGCAGGGTTAGGAAGAACTTGATGGCCTGTCTCAGCACTGAGACTTGTCCCAGAGCAGAGCAGGGACAGACAGTCGTATTGCACCTAAGAGGGAGTGTGGCAGGAGAAGAGCCACAAGCCAGAGACAAGAGGCGAAGTGAGCCTGTCTTGGCAGATAGAGGACTTAATCTACCAGACTTTGGTGTCTGAGGCTGGGAGGATTCTACATTCTCCAGCAGATAACCAGTCCGCAAGGGACTGTATATTCCTTGGCCTAAGAAGCCTGGAGGCCCTGCCACAACAGAAGGGACCAGCAGAGCCGTACAAGGCTGGGAGCAGAAAGGAACCCACGTCGCAGGCCATACAGGCGAGAATACACGGAAAGCTCGGAAACGTGGGCTGTTACCCTATAACGAGGAGATAGCTGTGGCACCCCAGGGGTCTGGTTTCCACAGTAATAGCAATATTACGTCTGAGAGCAGGTGGGAGGTCTCCTGGTCAGGAATCCTATGCATGCCACACCTCCTGCCCAGTCCTGGGAGGGGAAGAACTTCCCCTATATAAAACTAGGGCTGAGGCAGGGTTAGAAGAGAAGAAGAGGAGTCCCAGATGTAGACATAGTCTAGTCTGGAGAGGAGCGGCTATAGGAAAGAAAGATCAGGAGCTCAGTGGGAGCAGTGCTAAAAGGAATCAGGGGCTGGAAGCTGTAGAGCTCGCCCTGATTGAAGAGTTCTTACCGGACCCGGAGTCCGAGGCTGTGGGGACTAATCCTTACCCAGCAGCAGAAACCGCCCGGCAGGGGATTTCAGGTCCTCTGGCCAAGAAACCCGAAGGCACGGTCACATGCAAGGGACCAGCACCGCCGTCGTGGAGCGGAAGCTACCAGAAGGCCCCGAGTCACCGGCCATACGGGTGAGCACCACACGGTACACTCAGGGACGTGGGCTACTTTTATCAGCCTCTAGCAAGGTAGCCAGAAGAGTACGATTAGTTGGGGAGGCCTACAACTCCACCTGGCCAGGGGAGATTCCATCTGCTCACGGACTGACCAGGCCCCGATCGCTAGCCAGTACTCCGGGAGGGTCTACCTTTGCCATCAGTAAAGACCCTGAACTACACCGCACCGTCTCCGAGTGTTTCATCATCCACGTCCGCTGCCCTGAGGCCATACCCCTCCCGTTGGGGGTTATACCATCCAGGCTGCACCACCGTACCACCGGCCTCAGCGGTCCGCCCTGCAGCGGCGGTTTCATAACCGCACTCAACGGGTGGCGTAGTCGAACATTCTAACATCTACTGCTAAATACTGCCACTCAGTTTGACTCCCTGGGCACGGACCGGGTCACCGCCACGAGACTACTACCCCTATCAGATCCGGCTCCGGGTAGGCCCCCGCGTGCGCAACGCTACTCAGCAAAGGCCCAGGGGCGCGTCAACTTTTGGCGTAGTCGGCAGGATTCCGTGCCCGCAACCACCGGGTACTGCGCGCCTGAAAAAGAGACTTTTAAACTTACCTGTGGTGAAGATTCCCGCCATCTGACGCCATCTTCTACCTCCTTCCCGCCATCCGTGGAGTTTTCCCGCCGTTGGACGCCATCTTATGCCTTCTTCCCGCCATCCGTGGAGTTTTCCCGCCGTTGGACGCCATCTTGAAGACGCCGCGCGGGAAGAAGAGGGGCGTGGACTCCGAAAAGCCCGCGAGAACTGAAGCCCCGCCTCACGTCCGGACGTTGCGTAAGGTCCTGGAAGGAGCCCAGCAGACACCGACGTCACAGGAGAGCGATGGAAGGTCCTCGACCCTGACGATCCACTGCGGAGCCGCGGCCTACGGAAGAGGATCATCACAAGGTAGGCCACGGTCCACTACGGGGGAGGAAGATGTCGGATACGGAGGAGAGCTTCACTGCCGCAGCCACCGCCAGCGCCACCGCTGCTGCGGTCATGCCTTTCACTATGCCCTATATCCCGGGGGCAGCCTGGCTACCTCAGTACTCAGGGGAGTCACATACCCTGAATGACTTTAGAGAAAAGCTGGATAGCCTCTTCCAGGTGTACCCCCTCACAGAAGAGCAAAAAGTGAGCATCCTGGTGGCCCAACTAACCGGGGCAGCCCAAAGGGAGGTAAATTCCTGGCCACCTGGGAGGAGGACTGTCGCAGGGATATTAACCCGGCTGAAGGACACCTTTGATACCCGCACCTCAGCCGAGATTAAGCTTAGATTCTACGGGTGCAAACAGCGAGCACATGAGAGTATAAGAGACTATGCTTTAAACCTACAAGAGGCCCTGAGAGCCATTAAGCAGACCGACCCTGACGGCGTGGGAAACGAGGACAGGCTGTTGACCGAACAATTTATAGAGGGACTATATTGCAATGCCCACCGAACCCAGTTGCGGGCAATGGCCTTACAGGATCCTCATCTGGACTTTGCACAGTTCAAGGACAGAGCCATCCGGGTGCTCCGAGAACCGGCACCGGGTGGCGTTGTGACCCACAGGCGCCCTACTACCGCTTACCACCAGGAGGCGGCGCCCTTGTCGGCAGGGCCTGTGGGAGCTGATGCGCAGGCTTTGAACAATGACCCGGCTCCAGACCTGCACCATCAGGTCCAAGAGCTAGCTAAAAGCGTTGCCGCGCTAACCCGAACTGTGCAGTCGTTACAGGTTTCTGCTCCAGGGAAGATCCAGCTGGCATCCGGACCGGAGGACATCCCGTGGCGTCGACCAAGGAGGACCCCACCGGCCAGAGGAAGACCCAGCGACCGATACAACGAGGACGGACAACCCATCTGCCGCCGCTGTAATCAACCCGGACATATGGCAAGGTACTGTCCTTTAAACTGGCACAACCTGGGGTAGAGGGCCGACCCCTAGGAATAAGATCACCAGGCCCATCGAACTGGCGTGACAAATATGTGGGAGGACGTCCAGTCTTGCCTGTGGTACTGGATGGCATTCCTATGAGTGCCCTACTTGACACCGGGTCACAGGTCACCACCATCCCGTACGTGCTCTTCAAGCAGTACTGGAATGACTCGGATATAACCCGCTACCCTGACGACGACTTGAGTATCATCGCCAGCAATGGTCAACCCGTGCCACGGATCGGATTCAAAGAGATGACCATTAAAATCGGTAGAGTCGAACTGGCAGCACAGGGACTGATCATTGTAGACATTGACAAGCGCGAGAGTCACCCAAAGATAACGCTAGGAACTAATGTGATTGAAAATTGTCTTGCAGAGGTGATTTTCATTTTACAGCAGGTTGCCAAGAACGCCAGCTCCGGCCAGCAGCGAGTGCTCCAAAAAGAGATCCGGGCACTGATGCGGCGGCAACAGGTGGAACTCTCCGGTGGTGAGATTGGAAGCGTGAGAATGTGTGACCCTTTCCCTATTGCCATGCCCCCAAAAAGTGAAATGATGATTTGGTGCCGGGCAGCTATTGGTCTAAGAGGTAGAGACTACCAAGCAATGGTAGAACCCGTCTACTCAGACAGTAGGCCCACCATTCTGACAGCACGGGGGGTGGTTGATGTACGCCATGGGAGGGTGCCCGTTCGCATAATAAACATCGGGAAGAGAGAAGTACACCTGCCCCGGTATGCCACGCTAGCTAAATTGTTCACCATAAACCAGAATTCTGTACAGGCCATGGAACCCTTGCCTCCATCTCAACCAGAGGAAGGTAACGGCTCTAAGAAAACAATAGAGGACTGGTGTCAGCAACTACATTTGGGTACTGACTCCACTCCCTCACACCAGAAACAGGGAGTCTATCGGGTGGTTCAAGAGTACGAGAGAGTGTTTAGTAAACACCCGTTAGACTTCGGGCGAGTAAAGGGGGTAGAACACCACATCCCCACGGGAGACCATCCTCCCATAAAGGAGAGATACCGACCCGTACCCCCTGCACACTACCAACACGCCAAGCGGATGCTTAGAGACATGAAGGAGGCTGGGGTAATCAGGGATAGCTGTAGCCCCTGGGCAGCTCCACTAGTCTTGGTTAAAAAGAAAGACAACACCATGAGAATGTGTGTAGATTACCGGAAAATCAACCGTATCACACACAAAGATGCGTACCCCTTACCAAGGATAGAGGAGTCTTTGGCTGCTTTAAAATCTGCTAACTTCTTCTCTACTTTGGATCTCACTAGCGGGTACTGGCAGGTTCCTGTAGCAGAGGCGGACCGGGAGAAGACCGCATTTACCACCCCGATGGGACTTAGCGAGTTTACCTGCATGCCGTTCGGACTCTGCAACGCACCAGGAACCTTCCAACGGTTGATGGAATGCTGTCTGGGACACCGAAACTTCGAGACGGTCCTGTTATACCTGGACGATGTCATCGTCTACTCCAAGACCTACGAGGACCACCTGAAACACCTGGCAGAAGTGTTCGAAGCCCTGGCAAACTACGGCCTAAAGGTGAAACCCTCCAAGTGTCACCTCCTGAAACCAAAGGTGCAGTACCTGGGACACGTGGTGAGTGCTGACGGAGTGGCTCCCGACCCTGATAAGATCACCACAATTAAGGAATGGCCAAGCCCCTCCAGCGTAAAGGAAGTGCGGCAGTTCCTCGGGTTGGTAGGCTACTACCGAAGGTTCATTCTGGGTTTCACCAAAAAGGCAGCTCCTATGCAGGACCTCCTGATAGGCCAGTCCAGGAAGGCCAAGAACCAGAAGCCACCCTTCAGATGGGAGAAGTTGGAAGAAGAGTCCTTCCGCCAGCTGAAGATGGCCCTCACGGGGGATGAGATCCTGGCGTACCCTGATTACAGCCAGCCCTTTATCCTCTACACCGACGCAAGTAACATCGGGCTAGGAGCCGTACTGTCCCAGATCCAGCAGGGGAAAGAACGGGTAATTGCTTACGCCAGCCGAAATCTGTGACCCACCGAAAGAAACCCTGAGAATTACAGCTCATTCAAGCTAGAATTCCTGGCAGTGGTGTGGGCAGTCACCGAACGCTTTAAGCACTACCTCGCCTCTTCCCGGTTCACCGTGTACACGGATAACAACCCGTTGACACACCTGGATACGGCAAGACTTGGTGCCCTGGAGCAGAGATGGATGGCCCGCCTGTCCAACTACGAGTTCACGATCAAGTACCGGGCAGGACGCTCCAATACCAACGCGGATGCCTTGTCCAGAATGCCAAACCTACCGGACGTAGGGGAAGATTCAGAGGAACTGGAAGAGGTTGAACTCCCCACGTTCCACCGTCATGGGACTATCCAGTATTCCCACCGTGTAAGGGGTAAGCAATCCTCTACGTTCAACCCCTTACCTCATTACAACTGGGCGGAAACGCAAGACAGTGACCCCGCCGTCCGACTGGTGAAGGAGATGCTGACTCAGCCAGATGCCCGCCTTGACCCAGACGCTCCGGAGGAGGCCAAGCAACTGTGGATTGAGAAGAGTCGACTGTTCCTTTACAAGGGGAAGTTGTGCCGCAGAATGGTTAACTCCCGGACGCATGAACTGATCTGGCAAGTAGTGGTGCCAAGAAGAGACGCGGCTATGGTGCTGGAGGCATACCACAACGGAGCTGGGCACTTCGGATGGAAGAAGCTGGAGTTCCTGCTGCGTGCGCGGTTCCACTGGGTAGGCATGAGAGAAACCATCGAGAGGTGGTGCAGAGACTGTGGCCCATGCAACCTAAGAAGGAAGGACCGTGCCAGCCAGAAGACTCCCCTGCAGTCCATCGTCACCAGGCAGCCGTTGGAACTGGTAGCCTTGGATCATGTAAAACTGACCCCCAGCAGAAGTGGCTACGTCTATGCGTTAACCATCGTGGATCACTACTCCCGGTTCTTGGTTGTCGTCCCCGTCAAGAACTTAACGGCTCAAACAGCAGCTAGAGCCTTCCAGCAGCACTTCTGCCGTCCACACGGATACCCGGAGCAGGTGCTGACGGACCAGGGACCTGCCTTTGAAGCGGAAGTCTTCCAGGAGTTCTGTACTCTGTATGGCTGCCGGAAGATAAGAACAACACCCTATCATCCGCAAACCAATGGGCTCTGCGAGAAAATGAACCAGGCGGTGATAGATCTTCTGAAAACATTGCCCCTGGAGGAACGCAGTCTGTGGCCTGAGAAACTGCCTGATCTGGTGGACCTATACAACCACATCCCGGTAGGTTCTACCAACTGTACCCCGGCTTACCTAATGAGAGCAAGACCTGGTAAGCTTCCTGTTGATCTGGAGATGGGAGTCCTGACACCCGAGGACACTTCACCAGAAGCAGACTGGGACACAGAAAGGCAGCAGCAGTACCGGAAAGTACAGGAGAGCGTGGAGCGAAGTCTCTGTCAAGCTAGAGAAAGACAGGAGAAGACTTACAACCAGTATGCTCCCGCTGTTCCCCTGGTACCTGGAGAGCAGGTCTTGAAGAGGAAGAGACGCCTCCACAAGTTGGACGACCAGTGGGAGAAGGACCCGTACACCGTACTGCCCTCAAGCCATGAGAACCCGAAAGTCTGCATAATCAGTAAGGACGGAGGAGAAACCACAGCCATTGTCTCCCGAGATCACCTGAAGAAGTGTCCCGAACAGCTACGAAGCCCTGAAGAAGAACAAGAAGACCCTCGACCCGCAGAGGAAAGGGAAGATATGGTCGGTACTGTGCTCGGAGACTTCCCTCGGTCTTGGACTCAAGTCAATGGCGCTGTTGTGGTACCCGTCCTCACCTTCCTCCAACCAGCATCTCAAGTACCTACGGAGAAACAGGTAGAGCTGGAAGAGCAGCCGGTCCAGGAGGCAGAAGACCCCACACAAGCAGACCAGGAGGATCAACCCTCTGCTTATAGTGAGCCTGCCGTACCCCTAGTGAGCCAAAGAGCCCGTAGACAGCTGCCCAGTTTATCTTTGACAGCTCTTACACCCCGTAGCTCAGGACCAGTCAGTCAGCTCCGTAGGTCCACTAGAGCCACTAGAGGCCAGTTGCCCGTACGTTGGAGAATCTAAGTGTTTAGACTGTTTATTTGTATTTACCTGTTTTCTGTTACTTGTAAATAATTGTGTATTTTTAGTTATTCTATAGGTGTCGTTTAGGGATTATCCGGAATCCTTTGTACATATGTTTGGAGCGTAACCCAGGAAAGGACTAAGACTGTTAAAGACTCGGGGTAGGACAGACCCCTACCTGGTTACGGCTCCCTGTCTCTTGGTGAAATGGACACCTTTGTTTTCTTCAAAAACTGCACCCGGTTGCGGACACGCCGTGACCATCCTAATGTGTTTTTCTTTATTATGCTGTTTCTGTTTATACTTGTTATGTTTACAAAAATATGTTTAGTCCCGGAGTACTAAATTTTACTAGGGGGGAATGTGGCACCCCAGGGGTCTGGTTTCCACAGTAATAGCAATATTACGTCTGAGAGCAGGTGGGAGGTCTCCTGGTCAGGAATCCTATGCATGCCACACCTCCTGCCCAGTCCTGGGAGGGGAAGAACTTCCCCTATATAAAACTAGGGCTGAGGCAGGGTTAGAAGAGAAGAAGAGGAGTCCCAGATGTAGACATAGTCTAGTCTGGAGAGGAGCGGCTATAGGAAAGAAAGATCAGGAGCTCAGTGGGAGCAGTGCTAAAAGGAATCAGGGGCTGGAAGCTGTAGAGCTCGCCCTGATTGAAGAGTTCTTACCGGACCCGGAGTCCGAGGCTGTGGGGACTAATCCTTACCCAGCAGCAGAGACCGCCCGGCAGGGGATTTCAGGTCCTCTGGCCAAGAAACCCGAAGGCACGGTCACACGCAAGGGACCAGCACCGCCGTCGTGGAGCAGAAGCTACCAGAAGGCCCCGAGTCACCGGCCATACGGGTGAGCACCACACGGTACACTCAGGGACGTGGGCTACTTTTATCAGCCTCTAGCAAGGTAGCCAGAAGAGTACGATTAGTTGGGGAGGCCTACAACTCCACCTGGCCAGGGGAGATTCCATCTGCTCACGGACTGACCAGGCCCCAATCGCTAGCCAGTACTCCGGGAGGGTCTACCTTTGCCACCAGTAAAGACCCTGAACTACACCGCACCGTCTCCGAGTGTTTCATCATCCACGTCCGCTGCCCTGAGGCCATACCCCTCCCGTTGGGGGTTATACCATCCAGGCTGCACCACCGTACCACTGGCCTCAGCGGTCCGCCCTGCAGCGGCGGTTTCATAACCGCACTCAACGGGTGGCGTAGTCGAACATTCTAACATCTACTGCTAAATACTGCCACTCAGTTTGACTCCCTGGGCACGGACCGGGTCACCGCCACGAGACTACTACCCCTATCAGATCCGGCTCCGGGTAGGCCCACGCGTGCGCAACGCTACTCAGCACAGGCCCAGGGGCGCGTCATAGCCAGAAGGAGCACAGAAAGCACGGTAGGCCTACACCCTCACCCTGACCAGGGCCAATTTCCCCGTTGCTCTCAGACATCCAGGTCCCCTCCTAGCTGGGACTGTTTGTGGGTCAATTTACCTGTTCTAGTAAAGACCCTGGACTGCAACCTTTTGTCTGCGTGCTCCTTGCTCCTCCAGCACTATCAGCACTGGGACTCTCACTACCATCACTCCCACCATCCACTACACTGCCCTGGGGCCGCACTCTTCTCGTGGGGAGTCACACCATCCCAGCTGCATACATCATCAGCCCCAGCGGTCTGCCTTGCAGCGGCGGTTCCTAGTGACCGCAAATCCACGGGTGGCGTAGTCGGACATAATCAACAGCACATAACGGACTACCGCTGGCCTGACCACCCTGAGCCACGGAACCGGGTTGCCACTACTACTCCCATCGTCTCCCTATTGCCCGGATCCGAGTGCCCCACGGCCCAGGGGGCGAGTCACATGCCCACACCTCTCCGAACACGCTCATATAGGTCTATCGGCTGATGTCACCAGGGAGTATATAAGGCAAACTGGACAGAGCTCAATAAAGTGATCTGTTATAGAGCTATCAATTTATAAACTTAAGGCTGAAGTCATACTAGCGTATAAAAAATTGGTCCTATGCTGAAAAAGTAGGACGAGTGTATGGCGGTATGTTATGCATACTGCTGAATAAAAAGGGTTCAATAAAATATTATGCACCCCCAAAAAAATGTTTTTAGTGTGCAAAAGCAGTAAAACATTAAAAATCTTATATTAATCTGGTATCGCTGTAATCGTACTGACCTACAGAATAAAGCCATCGTATCACTTATACCCAGGCCCGGCATCAGCACCTGGCGCAACCGGGCAAGTGCCGGGGCCCTGAGCAGGCGGGGGGGCTCACTCACCCGCCGCGCTATGGGATCCGTGAGCGGAGGAGGGTGGTGTCAGCTCCCACTCCCCCTGCTTGCTCAGGGCCCCGTCAGCCGGCGGCACAATACTTACCTCTCCCCGTGCCTCCACAGCAGGTCCGATGTCTTCCGCAGCTGCAGCACTGTGACGTCTCTGGTCAGAGGGTGCTGTGATGATTTTCCACCGCGCTCTCTCCTGAGCCGTCACAGCGCAGAGTGGGAAGACGCCGGCGATGCTGAAGTCCAGAGCAGCGGCAGCAGGTGAGAAGTTAGGTGAGTATTTTATTTTATTTTTTTTTAAAGTATGGAGGCATGGGTCATTATAAGGGAGGGGGAGAGAGGTGACATCCTGCATGGGGCGTTAAAATAGGGGGTAGGGACATCATGCATGGGGCATTATATGGGAGGAAGTATCATCCTACGTGGGGCATTATATGGGGGGAGAGTGACATCCTGCATGGGGCATTTTATGGGGGGGATGACATCCTGCATGGGGCATTATAAGGGGTGGTGACATTATGTATGGGGCATTATAAGCGTGGGTGACATCCTGCATGGGACATTATAAGGGGGGTGACATAATGCATGGGGCATTATAAGGGGGGTGACATTCTGCATGGGGCATTATAAGGGGGAGTGGCATAATGCATGGGGCATTATAAGGGGGGTGACATCCTGCATGGGGCATTATATGGGGGAAACCGCCTGCATAAGGCATTATGTGGGGGGAAAAGCCTGTATGGAGCATTATGTGGGGGCATAGCCTAGATGGAGCGTTATATGGGGCATTATAAGGGGGGGGTGACATCCTGCATGGGGCATTATAAGGGGTGGTGTGACATCCTGCATGGAGCATTATAAGGAGGGGGAAGTGACATCCTGCATGGGGCATTATAAGGAAGGGGGGTGGTGTGACATTCTGCATGGGGCATTATAAGGGGGGGGGAGTGACATCCTGCATGGGGCATTATAAGGAGGGGAGGGTGTGACATCCTGCGGGGCATCATAAGGGAACTGGCAGAGAGGTGACATCCTGCATGGGGCATTAAACAAGGGGGAAGTGGCATCCTGTATGGGGCATTATATGGTTGGAAGTGGCATCCTGCATGGGGCATTATATAGGGGGGGGAGTGACGTCCTGCATGGGGCATTATATGGGGGGATGACATCCTGCATGGGGCATTAAAAGGGGTGGGGTGACATAATGTATGGGGCATTATAAGCGGGGGTGATTTCCTGCATGGGGCGTTATAAGGGAGGTGACATAATACATGGGGCATTATAAGGGGGGGTGACATAATGCATGGGGCATTATAAGGGGGGGTGACATTCTGCATGGGGCATTATAAGGGGGGGTGACATAATGCATGGGGCATTACAAGGGGGGGTAACATCCTGTATGGGGCATTATAAGAGGGGGTGACATCCTGCATGGGGCATTATATGGGGGGAACAGCCTGCATGAGGCATTATGTGGGGGAAACAGCCTGCATGGAGCATTATGTTGGGGCACAGCCTGCATGGAGCGTTATATGGGGGCCAGTATTCTGTATGGAGCGTTATATGGGGCCAGTATCCTATATGGAGTGTTATATGGGGGCCAGAATCCTTTATGGAGCGTTATATGGGGCCAGTATCCTGTATGGAGCATTTTATGGGGGCCAGTATTCTGTATGCAGCGATTCGCTGGTTTCTGAGTTATTGTAGAATTTACAATAGATATCGGTCATGTAATGTAAGAAGTGAAATCTTCTGTATTGTATTATATATATATATTTTTCTGCGGCATCTGTGCGTAATGAATCGTGGTATGTGTTAAAGGGGCTTACTGAGACTCTTTCGCCCAGGGCCCACGAAAACCTGAAGCCGGCCCTGCTAATACCGCATGGCGAATGTCATGAAAAAAATAAAAAGCAATTCTTGAACTTTTGTTCATATTTATCCTGTGAATGCTGTGAGTTGTTGTTTCACAAAAACTGGAATGTCCATAGTTCCTGCACCTACAAAATGTGTGAAAATGTGTAACAATGGGAATGGTTTCTCTCAGACAATGATTCCTGCTCTTACCTGTCATTTGTCCATTGCTATGGAGATATCACTTATGGTCATATGTGACATCATCAAATCCAGGAGGCCATTGTTACCTCACAGCATGATGTCACAATGATTGTGGGTCTATATAAACGGGTGTTCAGGGGGCAAATGATCATTTCAAGTATTGAAGACGAGGAGTGCAGAGGATCCAGGATCGAGGACACAGATTCTCATTTCAGGAGATGAAGACGAGGAGATTGGAAGTTCCTGGATTGAGGATACAGGTAAATGAGAAACTTTTCAGGGATTTAAGTTAGTGAATTTAGCGCCAACATGGACATCGATCCTCCAAGTCTACGGATTGTGGCTGTAAGGTTCTAGCTTTCTCCAGTCCTTGCTGGCAGAATCTCTAGACTTGGTTGATGAAGGTTCTTTGTGAGGTCACACAGCGGGATGTTGGACACTGAGAGTTCTATGTAGCAAACATGGGGACATCCCTGGGGCTATCACAGATGTCGGCAGCAAGATGGGACCTCGGATGGAGACACTGTATAGGATACTTCGGTCAGTGACAGTTCCAGTGGTATCTGTGGCTGTCACAGATTGCTGGTGGTGGTTCTGTCATTTTAATTTCAGATTTTTGAGGCAAAAAAAATCTACCCTTAGTCCCCCACATGGGAGAGAGGTTGGTGTGCATACATTGGGGGACATATATTTATTTATTTTACTCTTTATTTTACATATATAAAATATATATATATATATATATATATATATATATATATATATATATATATATATATATATATATATATATACACATTTTCCACAATTTTGTTTAATTAAATTTATAGCACCATATTTAAGTATCTACATCAAAATTTAAAAATGCAAAGAAAAGGGGGCATAAAGTACAATATATATATGACTGATTTTCTATGGGTCTTTGCCTGATCCGTCTCATATTATTTTTTTCTTACTAGGAAGAATATCTGGATCCTAGAAGGAAGACTGAAGAATCTAACAAGAGCCACGGGATTATTTAGTGTTAATCATTTAATATGTCTGTAGATAGTATTTGTTGTCTTATGAGGTCATTATATACTGATTATATAGATCTAATTCTGGAATCAGTGCATCATGACCTCATATTACATAGGTGTCTGCTGTCTAACCTAATTGTATAAGGGACCTGATATGATATAACTGCCCTATGTCTGTATCCAAGGGCTAGTGTTTGTGGGGTGTAGTGTTTGTGGGGTGTAGTGTTTGTGGGGTGTTGTGTTTGTGGGGGGTAGTGTTCTGTATTTTTACAGGGGAGATCAACGTAGACAAGCTATAGGCTCAGAGTCCGATCTGATAAGGAGAGGTGAGGCGTGTTACCAGGACAAAGAAGATCTGCTCTCCGGAAACGAGTCATTGCTCTATATATCAGTTAGTTAGTTGTAGTATGGCCTTGGTCCAGGGTTCTCGAACTGATCGCCTTTTCTCGGGGTCAAGAAGGAATTTTTTCCCTGTGACACACATTGGCTGAACGTGTCCAGGTTTTTTGCCTTCTTCTGGATCATTGGCTTTAGGTAGGGGAAAACATTTTATTTAATAAAGTGTTTACAATTAATGCTCTGTCTCCTTGTGTCTTTATTTTATAGCACTCAGGTAGTTGTATATGTCAGTTCTCATTTTTATGATCCACGGCTGCCACAATATGAAGGCAAACTGAAATACAAGGGCGGTAATTATGTGTCTACTAATGTAATGACTGTATCTATGATGCATAAAATATAGTCAAAAAAGCAAGGGGTAGATGTCCAAACAGATTTAAGTAAAGAAAAGCAGTAATTGGACTAATTAAAAATATCTTTTTATTAGAATTGATTAAAAAACCTCAATAAAAATCACCTAAAAACGCCAATAACAAATATCAACAGAGATGAGGTAGGTCACCTCAGTGACCAGTAGGTGCTTAGAATAGTGCCAGTATTCCAAAACCAATTGTCACTGGACATGCAGCCAAACACACAGCAGGTACAAATAACAATTTAGTGACCAGCTAGGGGTGACCACAAACAGTACAATAAATGCTCATATCCTCATATACTATTGAACAGTTTTTATATGTACCTTAGTGCAGAAATGGCAATGCTCATTCAAACTAGGTGAGCATTCAAGTGGTTACTAGTGGAACCCCCAGTCCCTTTCTTCAACTCTGGAGCATATTATGCCTTTTCTCAGGTATTTAGGTAGGATGACAATAATTAGCATATACTGTATCAGTCAGACATCATCTATAAACCTGTCCACTTTGGGAAAGGGGGGATAACACTCTTATAGATGCAGGTACATACTGTACATGCTGTGACATAGGGCTATGATCTCAAGATACCACTGTTCAATTGTCACTGGACATGCAGCCAAACACACAGCAGGTACAAATAACAATTTAGTGACCAGCTAGTGGTGGCCACAAACAGTACAATAAATGCTCATATCCTCATATACACACGTGGTCAAAATTATTGGTTCCCCTCGTTTAATGAAAGAAAATCCCACAATGGTCACAGAAATAACTTGAATCTGACAAAAGTAATAATAAATTAAAAATCTATGAAAATGAACAAATGAAAGTCAGTCATTGCTTTTCAACCCTGCTTCCACAGAATTTAAAAAAAAAATAAACTCATGAAATAGGCCTGGACAGAAATGATGGTACCCCTGAAAATAATGTGACAAAAGGGGCATATTAAATTAAGTTGTGTCCACTAATTAGCATCACAGGTGTCTACAATCTTATGATCAGCCAGTGGGCCTGTATATAGGGTTACAGATACTCACTGTGCTGTTTGGTGACATGGTGTGTAGCACACTCAACATGGACCAGAGGAAGCAAAGGAAAGAGTTGTCTCAGGAGATTAGAAAGAAAATTATAGACAAGCATGTTAAAGGTAAAGGTTATAAGACCATCTCGAAGCAGCTTGATATGCCTGTGACTACAGTTGCACATATTATTCAGAAATTTAAGATCCATGGGACTGTAGCCAACCTCCCTGGACGTGGCCGCAGGAGGAAAATTGATGATAAAGCAAAGAGACGGATAATACGAATGGTAACAAAAGAGCCTAGGATAACTTCTAAAGAGATTAAAGGTGAACTTCAAGCTTAAGTGACTCGCCCTCAGGGCCGTGGGGTACTCGACAGCCGGGCCTTATGGCTGCTTTTGGGGGAGATCACGGTGGCTGGCCCGGTACGTGACCCAGGGCAGTCAGTGCAAAAAGGGGATATTTATACGGGATTTGTCGTGACACCATCTGTGGTGTCTGGTGAGGATCACCAGCGCTGCAACAGTCCTTTGAGGCAAGTGTTTAGGGCAACTTGAGATGGAACGGCTCCCCACAGGTGCAGCAGGCCTCAGGGCAGCGTAGATAAATGGAGGTGCGCTGGGCGTTGTTGTGCAAGGAGGGAAATGGCACCGGCGAAAGAAAGGAACGGAGGCAGCTCAGTGCAGTCATCCAAGATTTACTCACAGTTCTTAGACAATCCACAGGTGCACTGTACTGGTGCAAGCCTCCCACGTCACACTGCTTTCACCGGGCAGGGGTTCAGTCCTTCCTAAGGCAGTTCGGGTGTACCTGGCAGAACCCCACTTTCTTATGTACCTCTCTAGACCGACTTCACGCTGGGTCTTACTCCCTCCTGCCCTGCACTTCCCACTGTGAATCCTGTTCGGGTGCTGCGAGGTCCCCCCTGTCCGACGTAGTTGCACAGACCTGCTTGACCTTACTTGGATGGGAGCGGGTGTTTGACTTCTGGCTGAAGAAGTCAGAAGCCTCCGGTTTTTCCAGCCGAGGCTTGAAGTTGCACGACTGGGCCAGGGGCCGGTCCCCTTCTAGATCCTCCTGACACTTGGCAGGTTCGGGGTGTATGGGTGCCGCCTGCACTCGCCGTACTCCCCTAGTATCCCTTCTGCAGAACGGAGCTTACTCCCTGCTCCCCTCCTGGGCCTCAGTCCTGGGCCCTTGTAGCGGAGCAGAGCTCCTACAGAGACTCTGCTCCCAGACTGTTCCTTTGAACTGTCCCTACTCAACCACCTACTACTGTTAAGATGTCTACCTTTTTATATATCTACTATATGAGTGCTGCCATAAACTACTTCCTTCACCGACACCCACTACTGGTTCCCCCTAACTTTGGGTTCCCCCCACCCCAGCCAGGGTCAGGGCTCAGCAGAAGACTGCATTGCGTCTTGCCCCTCCTGCTGGCCTAGGGTAGTGTAGTGTTGGATGTATGTGTTGGGGTTCCATGCAGCACTCCCTCCTTACCTGAGAGAAGGGAGACACCACACCTCTGGGTGAGGTGCCGTACCTCTGTGGCGACCGAACCCTCAGGGGCGCCACATAAGGAACATCAGTGTCAGGTCGCACCATTCGTAGTTGTTTGATCCAAAGTGGACTTCATGGGAGACGACCAAGGAGAACATCATTGTTGAAAAAAAAGTCATAAAAAAGCCAGACTGGAATTTGCCAAACTACATGTTGACAAGCCACAAAGCTACTGGGAGAATGTCCCATGGACAGATGTCTATGTTCACAGACAGAAAAATGAAAGGGGTTGTCCACTACTATTGAAAAAAGTCCAATGTATTTTTATGATGAATAGAAGCTTCTTTGTAAATACCTTCCTCTGCTGATTCTGCCTGTGAGCGGCGCTATCACTTGCCGCTCACAGGCATCACGTTACCCCCAGCTGCAGTCGGCGCTGACAAGTTCAGGCTGCAGCCGAGGGTCCCTCTTCTGCATTCCATGGTGGCTGCTGGGTTGTGGGCGGGGTTACCCCGTATGTCACACCCAGCATCCACTGCGTGCTCTCCCTCTCCCCATTCATTGGGAAAGTGAGTGGTGGATGCAGGGTGTGACGCG
Organism: Phyllobates terribilis; assembly: GCF_046119375.1. Taxonomy (NCBI): domain Eukaryota; kingdom Metazoa; phylum Chordata; class Amphibia; order Anura; family Dendrobatidae; genus Phyllobates; species Phyllobates terribilis. Next base: position 206,958,300 of record NW_027362769.1, on the reverse strand, counting down.
GGGGTAACTCCGCCCACAACCCAGAAGCCACCGCGGGGATCCCAGCGCTGAGTCACGCCTCACTTGACATGACCTCAGCGGGGGTCACGTGCTGCCTGTGAGTGGCCAGTGATAGCTGTTATGCACATGCCCAGGCTGACTGGCGTGTGCGTGATTTAGTGATTCCACTGTGCCATGAACCGGAGAGTGCCTGGAGGGGCGTAACTAAGTATCAATCCGATCCGACGAAGGTCGCACAACGTCTAACGACGCCATGCACCAGGGTGGAACCGAGCAGAGGGACCAGGTGCTACTCCAGGCCAGACCCCGGACACGGCTGTTGATCCACACCGGGGAATACAGGAACAGACAGGTTAGGCTGGCACACAAACAGATGAGTATTGGCAGGCACGGCTGGAGTGTAGACAGGAGGATACTGGCAGGCACGGCTGGTATGCAGACAGGAGGGTACTGACAAGTACGGCTGGCCTGCAGACAGGGAGGTACTAGCAGGTTGGAGCACAGGCTGGATAGGGTCCAGTACAGACTGGGATTCAGGAAGAGAACCGCAGATGCGGTAGACAAGCAGAGCAGAGAGGAATCGCCGGAGCGGTGGGCAAGGCGGAGCAGAGAGGTACCGCCGGAGCGGTGAGCAAGGCAGAGCAGGCAGGAACCGCCGGAGCGGTGAGCAAGGCAGAGCAGGCAGGAACCGCCGGAGCGGTGAGCATGGCAGAGCAGGCAGGAACCGCCGGAGCGGTGAGCAAGGCAGAGCAGGCAGGAACCGCCGGAGCGGTGAGCAAGGCAGAGCAGGCAGGAACCGTCGGAGCGGCGAGCAAGACAGAGCAGGCAGGAACCGCCGGAGCGGTGAGCAAGGCAGAGCAGGCAGGAACCGCCGGAGCGGTGAGCAAGGCAGAGCAGGCAGGAACCGCCGGAGCGGTGAGCAAGGCAGAGCAGAGGGAACAGGGCTCTGTTCATATGGAACAGACTGGAAGGGAAAGGCAGAACCAGATACACACAAGATACTTGCAATGAAGTAGCGAGTGGACTCTAAACTCATAAACGGAAGTACAGCGACAACGAGTAGGAGTTAGGTGCAGGTTCAGACTCTGCAGAAAAAGGGAAGGTACGGACATAGAGAAAAACAGGTAACAGGCTAGGAGAGTGTTCAGACAGGAACTGAGTGTTCAGACAGGAACTGACACTGCAGCGAGATACAGGAGCGAGTCTGGGTATGCGGCCCACAGAATGGCAGACAAACAGGCTAGAAGACACAGATAACAGGTCTGGGTATGCGGCCCCCAGAAGGCGGGACGAACAGGCTAGGAGCGTGTTCAGACAGGCCTGGGAATACAGCCTCCAGGAAGGCGGACAGGCAGGAAAAATAGAACAGGACCTGGCACATCAGAGGCAAAAAGCCTTCTGAGGATAAGCGTTACTCAGGCACCAGCTTCAAGGTGGAGCTGGTTTAAATATCCAGTGACAGACAGCAATAGGCTGAGGACTCATTAGGGGTGTGCCCACAACAGCTACAAAAAACAGGAAGTAACCGGGCCGCCGCCCTAAGCAGTCAGAACAGAGACAAACAGACAGCATGAATAGAAGCCAGGCTACCAGACTGGACTGAAGATCAAGTTTGCGATCTTGCATAGTGAGAGATGGTGCACAATGCAAGCCCGCCACCAGGTATGTTACAATAACGTTGTTCACAGGCAGAAACAGCAGAGGAAGGTAATTACAATGAAGCTTCTATTCATCATAAAAATACATTGGGCTATTTTCAATAGTAGTAGACAAACCCTTGAAGCATATCAATAAAAAAACACTGTCCCTACTGTTAAACATGGAGGAGGCTCTGTTATGCTTGGGGCTGCTTTGCTGCATCTGGCCCAGGATGTCTTGAATCTGTGCAGGGTACAATGAAATCTCAAGTCTATCAAGGGATTCTAGAGAGAAATGTGCTGCCCAGTGTCAGAAAGCTTGGTCTCAGTCGCAGGTCATGATTCTTGCAACAGGATAATGACCCAAAACACACAGCTAAAAACACCCAAGAATGGCTAAGAGGAAAACATTGGACTATTCTGAAGTGGCCTTCTATGAGCTCTGACCTAAATCCTATTGAGCATCTTTAGAAAGAGCTGAAACATGCCGTCTGGAAAAGGCAACCTTCAAACACGAGACTACTGGAGCAGTTTGCTCATGAGGAGTGGGCCAAAATACCTGTCGAGAGGTGCAGAAGTCTCATTGACAGTTACAGGAATCGTTTCATATCAGTGATTGCCTCAAAAGTTTGTTCAACAAAATATTAAGTTAAGAGTACCATCATTTCTGTCCAGACTACTTCATGAGTTTAATTTTTTTTTTTATTCTGTGGAAGCAGGTTTGAAAAGCAATGACTGACTTTCATTTGTTCATTTTAATTATTTTTAATTTATTATTACTTTTGTCAGATTCAAGTTATTTCTGTGACCATTGTGGGTTTTTCTTTCATTAAACGAGGGGAACCAATAATTTTGAACACGTGTGTACTATTGAACAGTTTTTATATGTACCTTAGTTCACAAATGGCAATGCTCATTCAAACTAGGTGAGCATTCAATTGGTTACTAGTGGAACCCCGGTCCCTTTCTTCAACTGTGGAGCATATTATGCCTTTTCTCAGGTATTTATATAGGATGATAATAATTAGCATATATCAGTCAGACATCCTCTATAAACCTGTCCACTTTGGGCAAAGGGGATAACACTCTTATAGGTGCAGGTACATACATGCAGCGACATAGGGCTATGATCTCAACATACCACTGTCACCCTGTATGCACAATAATGCGGTATTGGTGTAACTGTGTGCACACATGTGATTATTCACCAACCGTAGGAAAAAAAAAGGGAATAATCTCACCCAAGTTGAGGATATACCATGCTGGTTCCCTAGTTTATTCATTTCCTCCATTCTCCCGACGCATTTCTTCAAACACATTGATTCATCAGGGGAGGTACTTATTCCTACCGTGTAGACGGTAATATCATTACAGACACGTTTGTGGGATAACGTGCTCAATGTTGCAGTAGAGGCACTCACCTCACTGTCTCCATTTTAAACCAACACTGCGCTGTTGTGGCTCCGTCTACAGTGTGTGACGCATTTCCAGTCCAAAGATCTCACTTCCGGTCTGTGAAACGCAGGACATGGACGCTGGAACTCACTGGTTCCGGAAGCGACGCCTAAGGCGCCGACCCATGGTAACAGTGTCAAGGGCTCACAATCCTTGTCCTTGCCTCCCAGACTCGAAGATACAAGGTAGAAGGGTTGCAACCTCCTACAGTGAGTACAGAAAGTATTCAGGCCCCTTTAAAATTTTCACTCGTTGTTTCATTGCAGCCATTTGGTAAATTCTAAAAAGTTTATTTGTTTTCTCATTACAGTACACTCTGCACCTCATTTCAAAAAGAAATGTAGAAATTTTTGCAAATTTATTAAAAAAGAAAAACTGAAATATCACATGGTCATAAGTATTCAGATCCTTTGCTCAGTATTGAGTAGAAGCACCATTTTGAGTTAGTACAGCCATGAGTCTTCTTGGGAATGATGCAACAAGTTTTTCACACCTGGATTGGGGGATCGTCTGCCATTCTTCCTTGAAGATCCTCTCCAGTTCCGTCAGGTTGGATGGTGAACGTTGGTGGACAGCCATTTTCAGGTCTCTCCAGAGATGCTCAATTGGGTTTAGGTCAGGGCTCTGGCTGGGCCAGTCAATAATAGTCACAGAGTTGTTCTGAAGCCACTTCTTTGTTATTTTAGCTGTGTGCTTAGGGTCATTGTCTTGTTGGATGGTGAACCTTCGGCCAAGTCTGAGGTCCAGAGCACTCTGGAAGAGGTTTTCATCCAGGATATCTCTGTACTTGGCCGCACTCATGTTTCCTTCAATTGCAACCAGTCGTTCTGTCCCTGCAGCTGAAAAACACCTCCATAGCATGATGCTGACACCACCATGTTTCTCTGTTGGGATTGTATTGGGCAGGTGATGAGCAGTGCCTGGTTTTCTCCATACATATCGTTTAGAATTATCAACAAAAAGTTCTATCTTTGTCTCATCAGACCAGAGAATCTTATTTCTCATAGTCTGGGAGTCCTTCATGTGTTTCTGAGCAAACTCTATGCGGGCTTTCATATGTCTTGCACCGAGCAGAGGCTTTCATCGGGCCACTATGTCATAAAGGCCCGACTGGTTGAGGGCTGCAGTGATAATTGACTTTGATCTTTCTCCCACCTCACTACTGCATCTCTGGAGCTCAGCCACAGTGATCTTGGAGTTCTTCTTTACCACTCTCACCAATGCTCTTCTCCCACAATTGCTCAATTTGGCTGGACGGCCAGGTCTAGGAAGACTTCTGGTGGTCCCAAACTTCTTCCATTAATGGATTATGGAGGCCACTGTGCTCTTAGGAACCTTGAGTAATGCAGACATTCTTTTGTAACTTTGACCAGATCTGTGCCTTGTCAAAATTCTGTCTCTGAGCTCCTTGGGCAGTTCCTTTGAGCTCATGATTCTCATTTGGTCTGACATGCTTTTACGCTCAAGCCTGAACTGTTTGGCGTGAGCGTGGTTAGTGGTCCCACTGGGCCACGAACCGAGGAGTGCCTGGAGGGGCGTGACTATGTGCCTTGCCAGATCCGACCACAGACACATGGCGTCTTAATCGATTCCGTGGTCTGAGGAGGGATGAGGGAGGTGGCACAGGTGCTACTCCAGGTCAGACCTCGGTCACACAGCTGTTGACCCAAACCAGGGAATGCAGGAATGGGCAGGTTTGGCTGGTATGCAGACGGGCGGGTACTGGCAGGCACGGCTGGTATACAGACAGGCGGGTACTGACAGATAGGTAAACAGGCTGGTTAGGGACCAGTACAGACTGGCATACAGGACCAGAACCGCAGGAGCGGAGGACAAGCGGAGCAGAGCAGAGCAGTGCCACAGGTGACGACAAGCAGAGCAGAGCCGCAGGTGCGGACGACAAGCGGAGCGGAGCCGCAGGTGCAGAGGACAAGCGGAGCAGAGCACAGATGCAGGTGCTGAGGACAAGCAGAGCAGAGCGGAACACAGCCGCAGGTGCGGGCAGACAGGACAGGGCTCTGTTCACATGGAACAGACTGGGAAACATGGGAAGATAGCTAGAACCCAGGCGGTAGATACAAAGGCAGGGAAACGGGACAAGCAGAACCAGATACACACAAGGTACTTGCAATGAAGTAGCGAGTGGACACAAAACTCACAAACAGAAGTACAGAGACAATGAGTAGGAGTTAGGTACTGGTTCAGACACTGCAGGAAAAGGGAAGGATCGGACATAGAGACAAACAGGTAACGGGATAGGACACAGTTCAGACAGGAACTGACACTGGAAAGAGATACAGGAACAAGCCTGGGCATACAGCCCCCAGAGTGGCGGAAAAAACTAGAAGTCTCAGATGCAGGTAATGGGCCTGGGTTCGCAGCCCCCGGGGTGGCGGAAACAGACTAGAAGTCACAGATACAGGACAGGACCTGGCTACTCAGTTGCACAGAACACACTGAAAGAAAGTGTTGCTCAGGTACCTCCCACTGGGTGGAGGAGGTTTAAGTATCCAGTGACTCACAGCAATAGGCTGGGGGCGCATTAGGACTGTGCACACTGTAACTTTAACCCTCAACTGGTGAGATGGGGTTTGCCACAACCCAGGGAATTTTTGTTCGGCTGCCATTCATTGAAAAATGCTGGTATGAGGATACGTGTCTCACTAGCTTCCATCCATTTGTGGGTGTCAAAAATTTGTTATACTCATGTGTAATCAATCGCCAATAAGAAAATGATTAAAACAAACGTGATCTTTGAATTTTCTGTAAAAATAAGAGATTTCTAAACACTGGGTTACAGGAAACCCCACATCACCAGTTGCGTGACAAAAACCCCACCTCACCAGAAAATGATTGGGCAAAGATATTTTACCATTATTTATTACTTAAATCAGGGGGTTCTAGATCACGAATGAGATTAGGCCCTTAGCTTCCCATTAGGGTCAAGAAATGATACAGATACACATGCATGGATACCCTACATGTGCTAGGCTAGTAGGGTTATACCACCAACCTGCACTATTTGGAAATAACTGGGAAGGAAAGTGTCTATTATTCCCTACTCTCTCCCTATTCTATATTGTCCCCTACCTCATATGGTGGTTGGCACCCTAAAAAAGAAGCTCTTAAGGAGCAAATAGAGGTAACTAAAAAATTCTCGTCAGAACTGAACTTCGCAAAAAAAGAAACATAGTTACAGAACAAGGTAAAATGGTACCAATACCACCTAAAAGAGTGTAAACACAAGTTTTTTATTACCTTGAAGAATTCAGGGAAAACAAGGCATATTAGGAGCCGATTACCAGACAGAATTATATTCCTTAGATAGATTTATCCTCCTCTGAAACAGAGGTCTCACATACTGATTCAAAATCCAAAACCCAAAAGGGGAAATTAAAAGGAAGGGGTGGATTTCGGGGGAGAGGAAATGTGACAGCTTGGGAATACCCAATAACCTTCTACAAGGCGTGAGGTTGCTATACTATCTTGATGAGGTGAACCCGAATACATTGATCCCTTCACGGACATTAAAAATAAAATTTCTAGAATGCCACCTCCTACCGGAGACTTAAGTTCCATAGATGTGTACCTTAATTTGGTTACGGAGGACATCATACAACTGACAAAAACTAAGCATTGGGAATAACATAACCTTTCCAGAGGTGAAATGGATTCACTATGCAGACTTGAAAAGGATCAAACCATAACCATAAAGCCGTCCGACAAAGGCGGCAATGTGGTTGTGATGGATACCACTACAGACTCTCTCATCTCTCGGCATCACAGACTTGACCCTATCTTGTATCTCCTCATAGACAGACAGGACATCAGTATCTCCCACTCACACACCACCTCCTCATCTCGCCCGACTTTGCTGCTCGACTAATCCACTTGTCTCCCCTCTATTCCTCTGCATCTCCTCTCTGTCAATCCCTTCAGTGGCTCCCCATTGCCCAGAGACTCCAGTTCAAAACCCTAACCATGGCACATAAAGCCATCCACAACCTGTCTCCTCCATATATCTGTGACTTAATCTCCCGGTACATACCTGCACGCAACCTCCAATCCTCACAAGATCTCCTGCTCTACTCACCTCTTATCTTCTCTTCCCACAATCGCACACAAACTTTATCCCATGCATCCCTCCTACTCTGGAACTCTCTATCCAATCATAAAAGACTCTTGCCTACCATGGAAACCTTCAAAAGGAACCTGAAGTCCCACCTCTTCCAACAAGCCTACAACCTGCAGTAACCTTCTTTCCACCATACCGCTGCATGACCAGCTCTACCCTCATTTACTGTATCCTCACCTATCCTTTGTAGATTGTGAGCCCTCGCGGGAAGGGTCCGCTCTCCTCCTGTTTGGCTTTGCAGACATTTTCTAAGAAGCTGTCTCAAGGACCCAGCGGCTACATTCCTCTGGCTAATTTACACCCTGCCTGGTTGTATAAATATCTGCTGTGTATTCATTACAACTTGTGAAGGCTTTAGCAAGAGCAGTACTTCGTGCTCTTTGGAGCTTGAGAACGTGTGCGCATTTGTCTGGAGTTCGTCTAAAGCTAAGTAATTTACCCCTGTTTGTTTACTTCTGTTGTCTATAGTGTTTAATTGAGATCAACTAGTGCTCATCTCCTCCCTTCCCTAGCCTTAGCCATATGCCAGGGAAAGACAGGGCAAGGCACATGTGCGGCGATTGGTGAAGAGCCAATACAAGGACGTTAGGGAAGACAGGGTGATGCTAGATCAACCTAGGAGGTCTCCACTTCCCCCCTTTCCCTAGAGTCTGGACATCCTTTCCTTCTTCCCTTTGTGTTGCAGTAGGTTTTTCCCACATCTTGCGTGATACATGGATACCTAAGATGTTGCAATGATCTGTGAATGGGGTAAGCAACATAGTGAATCAGAAGAACTATACTACATTTATAATTGGAGGAATTTGCTAATATTATTATTACACCTAATACACATTGAGTTATGATCTTGGAGATGAGAATAAACCTTTAACTGTCAGAGGGTTCTCATCTATGCAAGGTCACAGAAGTTGTTAATATTTAGTAGAAATTAAACCATGTGTGTGGTTCACAGAAAGGATCATATCTGGGATAAAGTGATTGTGTATTAACATCCTTTGTCGTGGTTGACTGGGTCCATTATGTGTGCCTAAGTTGTAGATATTCGTAAAAAGATGATGAGGCAAGTTGATCTCCTTCTGGAGTTTCTTTAAACTTTTAGGCACCCCATCTTCAAGCTGATAATCTATTATCTAGATTACTAAGGTTATTGTATTAATGGTTAGTGGCCACATTAGGAAAGTAAGTGCATGTCAACAATGATTTTGCTACTAAGAGAAAAATATTTTGATTTATTGTGATTTACACAAATTGAATGCGCTGATTCCAAACATGAACTCCGAATTTGCCTGATACGTTTATATTTTAAGTTATACATGCAAAGCCTATTCATTTATAATATTAATGCATTATATATTGGAAATATTCCAACAGACATGCCCAGACCTCTCCGAACATGCTCATACAGGTCTATCAGTTGATGTCAGCAGGAAGCACCATATTTTTCGGACCATAAGACGCACCGGACCATAAGACGCACCAAGGTTTTAGAGGTGGAAAATAGTGAAAAAAAAACTTTTGAAGCATTCTGCCCATGGATTGCGACAGCTGAGGCATGCTGCCCGTGGATCAGGCAGAATGTATCACACACCGGATGTACAACGTAAGGCTGATATGGTATGTTTCAGTCTTCCGTCTGAAATGCTGCGGCAGAGGAAAACATACCGTCCTTTGGCTTCTCCTCTCCTGCTGTCAATGACTGAGTGGTCTAACTGTACACACGCAGGAAGAAACGCCAAAAAACAAATGTGGCTGAAGTCTTACAGCCAGTATGCTGCTCGATCCACTGGTGGCTTGTATCATGTACTGGCTGTATTCAGCCATGTATGGTGTGTCCTCTTTAAGATCCCACAGGTATTGTGGTTGACTTTGAGGGGCACTATAACTCCCAGCATGTCCTACAGCTCTTATGCCTGCTGGGAGTTATAGTTTACCACATATTTGTAATGTGGTTGCTCTGAGGAGAACTATAACTTCCAGCAAGTCCTTCAGCTCTTATGGCATGCTGGGAGTTATAGTTCACCACAGGAGTGGTACAATGTTTTTTGTCATGTGCTTTTTCACTTTACTTTATATTTTACTTCTAAGTTATAATGCTTGTGTGGCACCCCAGGGGTCTGGTTTCCACAGTAACAGCAATGTTATGTCTGAGAGCAGGTGGGAGGTCTCTTGGTCAGGGATCCTATGCATGCCACACCTCCTGCCCAGTCCTGGGAGGGGAAGAACTTCCCCTATATAAACCTGGGGCTGAGGCAGGGTTAGAGAGTTGAGAGGGAGAGTGCAGCCAGGAGGGCTGACAGGGAGCTGTGGCTCCGGCTGGGCCCAGCTCCTGGGCCATGCCAGAAGTAGAGACAGAGAAGAGAAGCAGCTATGGAAAGAAACAACAGGAGCTCTGTGGGAGCAGTTTTACAAGGAGTCAGGGGCTGGCAGCTGCAGAGCTCGCCCTGACTGAGAAGATTTCTTACCGGACCCGGAGTCCGAGGCTGTGGGGACTAACTCCTACCCAGCAGCAGAATCCGTCAGGCAGGGGATTTCAGGTCCTCTGGCCAAGAAACCCGAAGGCACGGTCACACGCATGGGACCAGCACCGCCGTCGTGGAGCGGAAGCTACTAGAAGGCCCCGAGTCACCGGCCATACGGGTGAGCACCACACGGTACACTCAGGGACGTGGGCTACTTATACCCGCCTCTAGCAAGGTAGCCAGAAGAGTACAGTTAGTTTGTGAGGCCTACAACTCCGCCTGGCCAGGGGAGATCCCATCTGCTCAAGGACTGACCAGGCCCCAATTGCTAGCCAGTACTCCGGGAGGGTCTATCTTTGTCACCAGTAAAGACCCTGAACTACACCGTACCGTCTCCGAGTGGTTCCTGCTACCCCCATCATCCACGTCGGCTGCCCTGAGGCCATACCCCTCCCGTTGTGGGTTATACCATCCCCGCTGCACCATCCTTCCACCGGCCTCAGCGGTCTGCCCTGCAGCGGCAGCTCCAAAGCTGCATTCAACGGGTGGCGTAGTCATCCAACATCTACTGCTAATAGACTCGCCACTTAGTTTGACTCCCTGGGCACGGACCGGGTCACCGCCACGTGACTACAACCCTCAACAGATCCGGCTCCGGGTAAGCTCCCGCGTGCGCAACGCTGCGCGACACAGGCCCAGGGGTGCGTCTACTTTTGGCGTAGTCGGCAGGATTTCGTGCCCGCAACCACCGGGTACTGCGTGCCTGAAAAAGACTGTTCAAACTTACCAGTGGTGAAGATTCCCGCCATCCGGCGCCATCTTCAGCCTTCTTCCCGCCATCGGTGAAGATTCCCGCCATCCGGCGCCATTTTCAGCCTTCTTCCCGCCTTCCGTGGAGTTTTTCCGCCGTTGGACGCCATCTTGAAGATGCCGCGCGGGAAGAAGAGGGGCGTGGACTCCAAAAGCGCGCGAGAACTGAAGCCCCGCCTCACGTCCAGACGTCCCGTAAGGTCCTGGAAGGAGCCCAGCAGACGCTGACATCACAGGAGCGCGACGGAAGGTCCTCAACCCTGACGATCCACTGCGGAGCCGCGGCCTACGGAAGAGGATCATCGCAAGGTAGGCCACGGTCCACTAGGGGGGAGAAGGATGTCGGATACGGAGGAGAGCTTCACCGCTTCAACCCCCGCCAGCGCCACCGCTGTTGCGGTCATGCCTTTCACCATGCCCTATATCTCGGGGGCAGCCTGGCTACCCCAGTACTCAGGGGAGTCACATACCCTGCATGACTTTAGAGAAAAGCTGGATAGCCTCTTCCAGGTGTACCCCCTCACAGAGGAGCAAAAAGTGAGCATCCTGGTGGCCCAATTAACCGGGGCAGCCCAAAGGGAGGTAAAGTCCTGGCCACCTGGGAGGAGGACTGTCGCAGAGATACTAACCCAGCTAACCGAGGAGGAGCTGCAGTACTACCAATACGAGGAAAGCCAAGAGGACCCGGACGGGTCTGAGGACTACCCTCAGGAGGGAGCACAAAGAGGACATAGCTACTGAAGGGAAGTAGCGTGAATAAAGAGCTGTAAATAGTTACCCGTAAGGGTACAAGAACTGCTGCTAATTAAAATATGGTCCCCGTTGGGACTAGTGAACTGTTACCCGTGTGTCCCTATCCCTTAACAGGCTGAGGACTGTGAACAGCCATTCCTTATCCCCACTGGCCGAGGACTGAGAGCGGCCATATCCTGTAAATAATTATGTGTTTCTAGTAATTTATGGGAGTCTTTGGTGGATTTACCGGGAATCCTTTGTACATAGTTGGAGCGTAACCGAGGACGGACTAAAGACTGTTAAGGACTCGGGGCAGGACAGACCCCTACCTGGTTACGTCTCCCTGTTTTGGTGAAATGGACACCTTGCTTTTCTTCAAAACTGCACCCGGTTGCGGACACGCCGTAACCATCTTTATGTGTTTTTCTTATTGTATTATTATTGTTTATACCTTGTTATGTTTTTCTAAAAATATGTTTAGTCCCGGAGTACTAAATTTCACTAGGGGGGAATGTGGCACCCCAGGGGTCTGGTTTCCACAGTAACAGCAATGTTATGTTTGAGAGCAGGTGAGAGGTCTCTTGGTCAGGGATCCTATGCATGCCACACCTCCTGCCCAGTCCTGGGAGGGGAAGAACTTCCCCTATATAAACCTGGGGCTGAGGCAGGGTTAGAGAGTTCAGAGGGAGAGTGCAGCCAGGAGGGCTGACAGGGAGCTGTGGCTCCGGCTGGGCCCAGCTCCTGGGCCATGCCAGAAGTAGAGACAGAGAAGAGAAGCAGCTATGGAAAGAAACAACGGGAGCTCTGTGGGAGCAGTGTTACAAGGAGTCAGGGGCTGGCAGCTGCAGAGCTCGCCCTGACTGAGAAGATTTCTTACCGGACCCGGAGTCCGAGGCTGTGGGGACTAACTCCTACCCAGCAGCAGAATCCGTCAGGCAGGGGATTTCAGGTCCTCTGGCCAAGAAACCCGAAGGCACGGTCACACGCATGGGACCAGCACCGCCGTCGTGGAGCGGAAGCTACTAGAAGGCCCCGAGTCACCGGCCATACGGGTGAGCACCACACGGTACACTCAGGGACGTGGGCTACTTATACCCGCCTCTAGCAAGGTAGCCAGAAGAGTACAGTTAGTTTGGGAGGCCTACAACTCCGCCTGGCCAGGGGAGATCCCATCTGCTCAAGGACTGACCAGGCCCCAATTGCTAGCCAGTACTCCGGGAGGGTCTATCTTTGTCACCAGTAAAGACCCTGAACTACACCGTACCGTCTCCGAGTGGTTCCTGCTACCCCCATCATCCACGTCGGCTGCCCTGAGGCCATACCCCTCCCGTTGGGGGTTATACCATCCCCGCTGCACCATCCTTCCACCGGCCTCAGCGGTCTGCCCTGCAGCGGCAGCTCCAAAGCTGCATTCAACGGGTGGCGTAGTCATCCAACATCTACTGCTAATAGACTCGCCACTTAGTTTGACTCCCTGGGCACGGACCGGGTCACCGCCACGTGACTACAACCCTCAACAGATCCGGCTCCGGGTAAGCTCCCGCGTGCGCAACGCTGCGCGACACAGGCCCAGGGGTGCGTCTACTTTTGGCGTAGTCGGCAGGATTTCGTGCCCGCAACCACCGGGTACTGCGTGCCTGAAAAAGACTGTTCAAACTTACCAGTGGTGAAGATTCCCGCCATCCGGCGCCATCTTCAGCCTTCTTCCCGCCATCGGTGAAGATTCCCGCCATCCGGCGCCATTTTCAGCCTTCTTCCCGCCTTCCGTGGAGTTTTTCCGCCGTTGGACGCCATCTTGAAGATGCCGCGCGGGAAGAAGAGGGGCGTGGACTCCAAAAGCGCGCGAGAACTGAAGCCCCGCCTCACGTCCAGACGTCCCGTAAGGTCCTGGAAGGAGCCCAGCAGACGCTGACATCACAGGAGCGCGACGGAAGGTCCTCAACCCTGACGATCCACTGCGGAGCCGCGGCCTACGGAAGAGGATCATCGCAAGGTAGGCCACAGTCCACTAGGGGGGAGAAGGATGTCGGATACGGAGGAGAGCTTCACCGCTTCAACCCCCGCCAGCGCCACCGCTGTTGCGGTCATGCCTTTCACCATGCCCTATATCTCGGGGGCAGCCTGGCTACCCCAGTACTCAGGGGAGTCACATACCCTGCATGACTTTAGAGAAAAGCTGGATAGCCTCTTCCAGGTGTACCCCCTCACAGAGGAGCAAAAAGTGAGCATCCTGGTGGCCCAATTAACCGGGGCAGCCCAAAGGGAGGTAAAGTCCTGGCCACCTGGGAGGAGGACTGTCGCAGAGATACTAACCCAGCTAACCGAGGAGGAGCTGCAGTACTACCAATACGAGGAAAGCCAAGAGGACCCGGACGGGTCTGAGGACTACCCTCAGGAGGGAGCACAAAGAGGACATAGCTACTGAAGGGAAGTAGCGTGAATAAAGAGCTGTAAATAGTTACCCGTAAGGGTACAAGAACTGCTGCTAATTAAAATATGGTCCCCGTTGGGACTAGTGAACTGTTACCCGTGTGTCCCTATCCCTTAACAGGCTGAGGACTGTGAACAGCCATTCCTTATCCCCACTGGCCGAGGACTGAGAGCGGCCATATCCTGTAAATAATTATGTGTTTCTAGTAATTTATGGGAGTCTTTGGTGGATTTACCGGGAATCCTTTGTACATAGTTGGAGCGTAACCGAGGACGGACTAAAGACTGTTAAGGACTCGGGGCAGGACAGACCCCTACCTGGTTACGTCTCCCTGTTTTGGTGAAATGGACACCTTGCTTTTCTTCAAAACTGCACCCGGTTGCGGACACGCCGTAACCATCTTTATGTGTTTTTCTTATTGTATTATTATTGTTTATACCTTGTTATGTTTTTCTAAAAATATGTTTAGTCCCGGAGTACTAAATTTCACTAGGGGGGAATGTGGCACCCCAGGGGTCTGGTTTCCACAGTAACAGCAATGTTATGTTTGAGAGCAGGTGAGAGGTCTCTTGGTCAGGGATCCTATGCATGCCACACCTCCTGCCCAGTCCTGGGAGGGGAAGAACTTCCCCTATATAAACCTGGGGCTGAGGCAGGGTTAGAGAGTTCAGAGGGAGAGTGCAGCCAGGAGGGCTGACAGGGAGCTGTGGCTCCGGCTGGGCCCAGCTCCTGGGCCATGCCAGAAGTAGAGACAGAGAAGAGAAGCAGCTATGGAAAGAAACAACGGGAGCTCTGTGGGAGCAGTGTTACAAGGAGTCAGGGGCTGGCAGCTGCAGAGCTCGCCCTGACTGAGAAGATTTCTTACCGGACCCGGAGTCCGAGGCTGTGGGGACTAACTCCTACCCAGCAGCAGAATCCGTCAGGCAGGGGATTTCAGGTCCTCTGGCCAAGAAACCCGAAGGCACGGTCACACGCATGGGACCAGCACCGCCGTCGTGGAGCGGAAGCTACTAGAAGGCCCCGAGTCACCGGCCATACGGGTGAGCACCACACGGTACACTCAGGGACGTGGGCTACTTATACCCGCCTCTAGCAAGGTAGCCAGAAGAGTACAGTTAGTTTGGGAGGCCTACAACTCCGCCTGGCCAGGGGAGATTCCATCTGCTCAAGGACTGACCAGGCCCCAATTGCTAGCCAGTACTCCGGGAGGGTCTATCTTTGTCACCAGTAAAGACCCTGAACTACACCGTACCGTCTCCGAGTGGTTCCTGCTACCCCCATCATCCACGTCGGCTGCCCTGAGGCCATACCCCTCCCGTTGGGGGTTATACCATCCCCGCTGCACCATCCTTCCACCGGCCTCAGCGGTCTGCCCTGCAGCGGCAGCTCCAAAGCTGCATTCAACGGGTGGCATAGTCATCCAACATCTACTGCTAATAGACTCGCCACTTAGTTTGACTCCCTGGGCACGGACCGGGTCAACGCCACGAGACTACAACCCTCAACAGATCCGGCTCCGGGTAAGCTCCCACGTGCGCAACGCTGCGCGACACAGGCCCAGGGGTGCGTCACTTGCCTCTCATTCTGGACCCACGATAGGCAAGGAGCGGGGTCACACTGGCTGGGGGCTGCGGCAGCAGAGGTGGCTGGGGCTGTGGCAGCCGGTGGAGGCGGTTGGGGCTGCAGAGGGGGCTGGGGCTGTGGCAGCGGAGGGGGCTGGGGCTGCGGCAGTGGAGGCGGCTGGGGCTGCGGAGGCGGCTGGGGCTGTGGCAGCGGAGGCGGAGGGAGCCGGGGCTGCAGTGGGGGCTGTGGCAGTGTAGGCGACTTTGGCAACGTAGGAGGCTGGGGCTCTGGCAGCGGAGGTGGCTGGGGCTGTGGCAGTGGAGGCGCCAGGGGCTGTGGCAGTGGAGGCGGCTGGGCTGTGCCAGCGGAGGTGGAGGGAGCTGGGGCTGCAGCGGCTGAGGAGGCTGTGGTTGGGGCTGGGGCAGTGAAGGCAGCTGGGGCTGGGGCAGTGAAGGCAGCTGGGGCTGGGGCAGCGGAGACCGCTGGGGCTGTGGCAGCGGAGGTGGCTGGGGCAGCGGAGGGGGCTGGGGCTGAAAGGGGCTGTGGCAGGAGGGGGCTGTGGCAGCAGGGGACTGGGCTGTGGCAGCGGAGGGGGCTGTGGCTGTACGAGCGGAGGGGGCTGTGGCAGCGGAGGGGGCTGTGGCAGCAGGGGGCTGTGGCAGCGGAGGGGGCTGTGGCAGCAGAGGGGGCTGTGGCGGCGATGGAGCGATTTTACCCAGTAATGAGCGGCGGCAGCAGAATGTTTGGCCACGCTCGAAATCAGGAGGTGGGCGGTCTCTCATCCAGATCAATCGCTGCAGTGACGTTACAAAGAGGCAGGGTCGGTAATGACTGCGCGCTGTGCTGTTCTATGTTGCCCCGGCCCTGCCTCTTTGTAACGTCATTGCAGCGCGCGATCTGGACCTGAGACCGCCCACCTTCTGATGTCTAGTGTGGACGTAGTGAATTCATGGCTGCGCCCACAGACATGCTGCTGCCGCCGCTCGTTACTGGGTAACACCATTCCATCGCCGCCCCAGCTGCTGCAGCCCCCGCCGCTGCCGCAGCCCCAGCCACCTCCACATCACAAAACGGTACATTCGGACCATAAGTTGCACCCCCATGAATTGGAGGAAAAAAGTGCATCTTATGGTCTGAAAAATACGGTATATAAGGCAAACTGGACAGAGCTCAATAAAGTGATCTCTTATAGAGCTATCAGTTTGGAAACTTAAGGCTGGAGTCATTCTAGCGTATAAAAAATTGGTCCGATGTTGATCCAGAATAGTAGGACGAGTGTATGGCGCTATGTTATGCATACTGCTGAACAACAAGGGTCCAATAAAATATTATGTACCCAAAAATAAATGTTTTAATTGTGCAAAAGCAGGAAAACATTAAAAATCTTATATTAATCTGGCATCGCTGTAATCGTACTGACCTACAGAATAAAGTCATCGTATCACTTATACCCTGGGCTGGCATCAGCACCTGGCGCACACGGGGGGGGCCCACTCGCTGTCTAGCACCGTGCTGCGCTATGCGACCTGTGAGAGGAGGAGAGCGGTGTCAGTGCCTGCTCCCCCCACTTGCTCAGGGCCTCAGGGCCCCTACAGCCTGCGGCTCATCACTTACCTCTCTCCGTGCCTCCGCAGCCGCTCCAGTCTCTTCGCGGCTGCTGCACTGTGACGTCTCAGGTCAGAGGGTGCGGTGACATCTTTTCACCGCGCTCTTTCCTGAGCCGTCACAGCGCAGAGTGGGAAGACGCCGGCGACGCTGGAGTCCAGAGCAGCGGCAGCAGGTGAGAAGAAGTGAGGTGAGTATTTGATTATTTTTTTTAATGTATGGAGGCATGGGGCATTATAAGGGAGGGGGGTGTGACATCCTGCATGGGGCATTAAAAGGGGGCGGGAATGACATCCAGCATGGGGCATTATAAGGAAGGGGGGTGACATCCTGCATGGGGCAGTATAAGGCGGGGTGTGACATCCTGCATGGGAAATTAAAAGGGGGGGTGCTGTGACATCCTGCATGGGGCATTATAAGAGGGGGGGGGAGAGGTGACATCCTGCATGGGGCATTATATGGGGGGGAGTGACATACTGCATGGGGCATTATATGGGGGGAAGTGACATCCTCCATAGGGCATTATGTGGGGGTGGTGACATAATGTATGGGGCATTATAAGCAAGGGTGACATCCTGCATGGGGCATTATAAGGGGGGGTGACATAATGAATGGGGCATTATAAGGGGGGTGACATCCTGCATGGGGCATTATAAGGTGGGTGACATCCTGCATGGGGTATTATAAGGGGGGAACAGCCTGCGTGGGGCATTATGTGATGGGAACAGCTTGCATGAGGTATTATGTGGTTGGAACAGCCTGCATGGAGCATTATGTGGGGGCATAGCCTAGATGGAGCATTATACGGGGGCACAGCCTGCATGGAGCGTTATATGGGGGCCAGTATTCTGTATGGAGCGTTATATGGGGACCAGTATCCTGCATGGAGCATTATATGGGGGCCAGTATCCTGTAGGATCGTTATAAGAGGGACAGTATCCTGTATGGAGCGTTATATGGGGGCCAATATCCTGTATGGAGCATTTTATGGGGGCCAGTATTCTGTATGCAGCGATTCGCCGGTTTGTGAGCTATTGTAGAATTTGCAATAAATATATCGGTCATGTAATGTAAGAAGTGAAATCTTCGGCATTGTATTATATATATATTTTTCTGGGAGTTGTTGTTTCACAAAAACTGGAATGTCCATAGTTTCTGCACCTACAAAATGTGTGAAAATGTTTAACAATGGGAATGGTTTCTGTCATAGACTATGATTCCTGCTCTTACCTGTCATTTGTCCATTGCTAGATGTATCACCAGCAAACAAAACACTCAATGTTCTTGATTTAAGGCCTTAAATGCAATAAAGCTGGAATTGAACTGGTTGCTATGGGCTATAGGTCTTTGTTCCTATGGTAACAGTGTAGTGTTGTCATAGAACCTAGAATTTAATTAAATTTGAAGTAATATAAAGTTATTTATTTTTTTCAGTCGCAGTAAATGCATTTTACTTTTGGGAACTTTTCCTGTTTCGTCCTGCTCCTCCAGCCTTGATGCTAACCAATGTGATCTGCCATATTATTACTACTTGTTATAAATATTAATTAATACCTATGGAGATATCACTCATTGTCATATATGACATCATCAAACCCAGGAGGCCATTGTTACCTCACAGCATGATGTCACAATGACTGTGGGTCTATATAAACGGGTGTTCAGGGGGCAAATGCTCATTTCAAGAGATGAAGAGAAGGAGAGCAGAGGAACCAGGATCGAGGACACAGATTCTCATTTCAGGAGATGAGACGAGGAGATTGGAAGTTCCTGGATTGAGGATACAGGTAAATGAGAAACTTTACAGGGATTTGTTAGTGAACTTAGCGCCAACATGGACATCGATTTTCCAAGTCTACAGATTGTGGCTGTAAGGTACCAGCTTTCTCCAGTCTTTGCTGGCAGAATCTCTAGACTTGGGTGATGAAGGTTCTTTGTGAGGTCACACAGCGTAATGTTGGACACAGAGTTCTATGCAGCAAACATGGGGACATCCCTGGGGCTATCACAGAGGTCAGTAACAAGATGGGACCTCGGATGGAGACACTGTATAGGCTACTTTGGTCAGTGACAGTTCTAGTGGTATCTGTGGCTGCCACCGATTGCTGGTGGTGGTTCTGTCACTTTAATTTCAGATTTTTGGGGCAAAAAAAATCTACCCTTAGTCCCCCACATGGGAGAGAGGTTGGTGTACATACATTGGGGGACATACTGTATATTTATTTATTTTACTCTTTATTTTATATATATATATATATATATATATATATATATATATATATATAAATATATATATATATGTGCATTTTACACAATTTTTTCTAAATTAAATTTATTACACCATTTTTAAGTATCTACATCAAAATGTAAAAATGCAAAGAAAAGGGGGCATAAAGTACAAAATATTTATGACTGATTTTCTGTGGGTCTTTGCCTGATCCGTCTTGTATTATTTTTTTCTTACCAGGAAGAATATCTGGATCCTGGAAGGAAGACTGAAGAATCTAACAAGAGCCATGGGATTATTTAGTGTTAATCATTTAATATTTCTGTAGATAATATTTGTTGTCTTATGATGTCATTATATACTGATTATATAGATCTAATTCTGGAATCAGTGCATCATGACATCATATTACATAGGGGTCTGCTGTCTAACCTAATTGTATAAGGGACCTGATGTGATATAACTGCCCTATGTTTGTATCCGAAGGGCTAGTGTTTGTGGGGTGTAGTGTTTGTGGGGTGTTGTGTTTGTGGGGGGTAGTGTTCTGTATTTTTACAGTGGAGATCAACGTAGACAAGCTATAAGCTCAGAGTCCGATCTGATAAGGAGAGGTGAGGCGTGTTACCAGGACAAAGAAGATCTGCTCTCCGGGAACGAGTCATTGCTCTATATATCAGTTAGTTAGTTGTAGTATGGCCTTGGTCCAGGGTTCTCGAACTGATCGCCTTTTCTCGGGGTCAAGAAGGAATTTTTTCCCTGTGACACACATTGGCTGAACGTGTCCAGGTTTTTTGCCTTCTTCTGGATCATTGGCTTTAGGTAGGGGTAAACATTTTATTTAATAAAATGTTTAAAATTAATGCTCTGTCTCCTTGTGTCTTTATTTTATAGCACTCAGGTAGCTGTATATGTCAGTTCTCATTTTTATGATCCATGGCTGCCACAATATGAAGGCAATATGAAGGGCGGTAATTATGTGTCTGACGCGCCCCCTGGGCCATATTCGTTAGTGGGAATATCCGGAGCCGGATCAGATGGGGGTTGTAGTCTTCCGAGTGGCTGTGACCCGGTCCGTGCCCAGGGTGTCAAACTGAGTTGTATGTGGCAGTCATACAGATGTTATAAGTTCTTTATTTGTCGACTACGCCACCCGTTGTGTTGCGGTCACTGTGGCCGCCGCTGCAGCAGGGTCCGCTGAGGCTGGTGGTGTTGGTGCAGCTTGATAGGATAACCCCCAACGGGAGGGGTATAGCCTCAGTGGGATCAGGTGCAGAGGATGGGAGTTGTGGTGATGCAGTGTAGACGGCAATCAGAGACAGAGTCGGGTTATGCAGTTTAGGATGTTTTACTCACTGCTGATGTTCTGGTCACTCCAGCTTCGAGTGACCTCCCGAGCCGTGCTGCGTCCACCAGGTTCTGGATCCAGCCAACTCCCAAATAAGTCCGGAGCGTGACCCTGAGCTCTCCTTCAGTCCTTTCTCTGGCCGTCCCCACTATTGATCCACCCAGGTCCAGCTCCCTCGGGCCTTCTGTTGGGAGACCCTTGGCCTTGGGTTCCCTGACCCTCCTCGTGGCATGCCTTCGTGGTTGATGTGGTGGGTGACCGTGGCAAACGCTGCCCACGGTCTCCGGTCTCTGGCTGGGAAGTGTTTTTGCCCCCACCAGCTTGGGTTCCGGTACCCTGTGCCGACTCTTCACCCGGGGATTTAAGTTGGGTTCTTGGAGTCCTTTTCTTCTATTTCCCCCTCTGGGTCTCTCTCTCTCCTCTCTCACTCTGGGTCTCTCTTCTCCTCCGCTCGCTGACTTTCTCTCTGCAACTGACCCTGTTCTTAGTTGGTGCCCACCTTATATACACCCTCTATGTGTGAGCTCAGGTGACCAGCACCCAATGAGCTCCTATCTTTACCCAGGCTGCTCCCCCTATCTGCCCCTACACTACTTGGGATGTACCACCCCCCTCCCACTCCAGCCAGGAACAGACTCGGTCGTACCTGCACATTTCTAAGTGGGAGTACCGTCGGCCTGTTCCTCGGAAATGGGATGTATGTAGTGCATGCAGCCTACCGAGCTCAGGTCCACACTCCATCCTTACCCGGGAGTGGAATATCACACCTCTGGGTTGAGGTGCAATACCCCTGTAGCAGCCGAATCCTCAGGGTGCTACATTCCCCCCTGGTAAATCACAGCACGTCCTCGGGCTATAAGACAAAAACATCACAAAACATACAAAATTTTTCATAAACATATAAAACATATAAAACATTATATATATATAAATTAGCAGCATCAATAAAACTTTTTATAATAAACATTCTCGTCGTCTCTTGTTTCTCCTCCGGTCACTGTGCAACTGTTGACCGGGCAAAGTGCGACAGTCTTTCTAGAAAAATGGTTTTCCTATAAAACCGGTAGGGGGCGCTTTAGGACGCGCAACTATATACAAGGATATGGCCGCTCTCAGTCCTCGGCCAGGTATTAGGGAGGAATGACCGCTCTCAGTCCTCGGTCAGTTAAGGAGGGAAAGGGAATGGCTGCTCACAGTCCTCAGCCTGTGGGATTAAGGGTAAACGGGTAAACAGTTCACTCTGCTGGTCCCAACGGGGACTATATTTGCAGTAACAGTTTCTTTATACCCCGATCGGGTAACTATTTACAGCACCTACTCCGCTGTACTCAACAACGTCTTCCTCCTGCTCCTTCTTTGGGGATCTCAGCTTCAGACCCGTCCGGATCCTCTTGCTCTTCCTCCTCACATCGCAGCTCCTCCTCTGTCAGGCGATGCACATGAAGGACGTAAGGTCCTTTGGCACACTTGTGCCGGGTGAAGGTGACCTCGTCCCCGATATAAAGGTCACGACCTCTGTGCCCCTCTGGCAGATGGGACTCCACATCTCTGCGCGTGACAAAGACGTCGCCGGGGGTGTTGTGGTCTCTGATGAAGCCCCACCCATGCTGCATGTTGAACTTAATTACAGTCCCGGTGGTGCGGGGACTGTGCGCTGCACGGGGGTCCCTCCTGGTTCAGCTCTTCTGCTCGGCGCTCCTTATTTGGGCCTGTTGTTCCCGGACCCGCCTCTCTCTCCGCTCCCTCGCAAACTCCTCGAGCTGCTGTCGGCAGCACTCAGCACGCTCCGCTGCAGCCGCCCTGGTTTCTTGAGTGAACCCCATTAGGTCTTCTCCGGTGGGGTCCCACTCAAATTGGGTCTCTTCAAGCGGGGGCGAGATCCTTATCACGGGCTTCGGAGCCGGAATCAGGGGTGCACACATGGCCCCAACTCTCCTCTGGTGCTCCAGTTCATAATATCTCTGGGGCCAGATGAAAGGCTGCCCGTCCGGCCACGTGTGCTGGGCAAACAAGTCCTCTCCCAGACGCGGCACCCTTGGTTTTACGGGTGCGGGCGCGGTGGTGGTGGCGCCCGGGTTGCCCAGGCCTTGCGGCCAGGCCTGGGGCACCTGGAAGGTGAAGGGCACCGTTAGGACGGCGGCGCCCTGGGCTACCTGGCCTTGCGGCCAGGCCGGAGGCTCCGCGGAGGTAGGGGGCGCTGTTGGTGATGCGACGCCCGGGAATTCTAGGCCCTGCGACCAGGCTGGTGTTACTTCCTGTTTTGCCACGCTCGGGGTCGAGGCGTGTGACGTCACAGGGGTCGCGGCGGCGGCTTCCGGTTGGGGCCTAGTCTGCGTCGGTGACATGGCGTTTTCGGGCACAGCAGGGGGACTTTCGGGCTCTGCGACGGGGAGCTGGGGCAGGTAAGCGGTGTCCTGGTTTGGGGTATAGACGTCCCCTTTACCTGCCTCCATGCGTTCGGCTCCCTTCTCGGCGCCGTCTCCGGCCTTGGGTCCTCCCGCGCCATCCTCAGAGGCGGTCTGTCTCCTCATCTTGGCTGGCGTGCTCCGGGTCTTGGTTTGCTGGGCCATCTCTCGGCTCCACTCCGCCAATGTCTCTCGCTGTACCCGGGCCATCCTCCGTGCGAGGCCCTCCAGGGCAGTCTGTGCACACTCCCGGTCTCGGGGGAGCTGTGCGAGGACCTCCACTAGGCCTAGTGGGGTCGTGGTTTCCAGCAGGCTCCTGACCAACGGGTCGGTGCTGCTCTGCTCTTCTTCCAGCAGGCTCCTGGCCAGCGGGCCGGTGCTGCTCTGCTCTCTGGCCATCTCCGGGTGAGCTTCTCTGCTACTCCTCTCCAGGCTTCTTGCCTCCGGGTGCGCTCGCTCCAGACTGCTCCAAGCGGCACCCATCTTCGTTCTTTTCTTTCGTCTCCTCCCACTTCGAGGGCGGTCCCGGGGCCACTTGGTGACTGTCAGCTCCAGGGGGAGTTCTTTCACGCTGACAGACACCTCTAGCATCACAGTCTCTGTTGGTGGGGGCGGTTTCCACTTTTGGCGCCATTTTCGGTCCTGGCCCACGATGGGAGGTAGCCTCTCGCCACCCTCTGGCACGCCCATAATGGCGTCCGCTCTGACAAGGCGGGAAACCTTTGGAAATGGCGGGAATCGCCTCCCAGTGGCGGGAAACTCTGCAGATGGCAGGAAAAAGTTGTTAATGGCGGACAACCGGCTGGAATCGACTGGTGATGGGGTCCGATGGCGGGGACCCTCCGGAACCGGCAGGAGACTTCTTTCTGAGGTAAACTTGCACTTTTCTTCAGGCACGCAGTACCCGGGTGTTGCGGGCACGTAATCCTGCCGACTACGCCAAAGTTGACGCGCCCCCTGGGCCATATTCGTTAGTGGGAATATCCGGAGCCGGATCAGATGGGGGTTGTAGTCTTCCGAGTGGCTGTGACCCAGTCCGTGCCCAGGGTGTCAAACTGAGTTGTATGTGGCAGTCATACAGATGTTATAAGTTCTTTATTTGTCGACTACGCCACCCGTTGTGTTGCGGTCACTGTGGCCGCCGCTGCAGCAGGGTCCGCTGAGGCTGGTGGTGTTGGTGCAGCTTGATAGGATAACCCCCAACGGGAGGGGTATAGCCTCAGTGGGATCAGGTGCAGAGGATGGGAGTTGTGGTGATGCAGTGTAGACGGCAATCAGAGACAGAGTCGGGTTATGCAGTTTAGGATGTTTTACTCACTGCTGATGTTCTGGTCACTCCAGCTTCGAGTGACCTCCCGAGCCGTGCTGCGTCCACCAGGTTCTGGATCCAGCCAACTCCCAAATAAGTCCGGAGCGTGACCCTGAGCTCTCCTTCAGTCCTTTCTCTGGCCGTCCCCACTATTGATCCACCCAGGTCCAGCTCCCTCGGGCCTTCTGTTGGGAGACCCTTGGCCTTGGGTTCCCTGACCCTCCTTGTGGTATGCCTTCGTGGTGGATGTGGTGGGTGACCGTGGCAAACGCTGCCCACGGTCTCCGGTCTCTGGCTGGGGAGTGTTTTTGCCCCCACCAGCTTGGGTTCCGGTACCCTGTGCCGACTCTTCACCCGGGGATTTAAGTTGGGTTCTTGGAGTCCTTTTCTTCTATTTCCCCCTCTGGGTCTCTCTCTCTCCTCTCTCACTCTGGGTCTCTCTTCTCCTCCGCTCGCTGACTTTCTCTCTGCAACTGACCCTGTTCTTAGTTGGTGCCCACCTTATATACACCCTCTATGTGTGAGCTCAGGTGACCAGCACCCAATGAGCTCCTATCTTTACCCAGGCTGCTCCCCCTATCTGCCCCTACACTACTTGGGATGTACCACCCCCCTCCCACTCCAGCCAGGAACAGACTCGGTCGTACCTGCACATTTCTAAGTGGGAGTACCGTCGGCCTGTTCCTCGGAAATGGGATGTATGTAGTGCATGCAGCCTACCGAGCTCAGGTCCACACTCCATCCTTACCCGGGAGTGGAATATCACACCTCTGGGTTGAGGTGCAATACCCCTGTAGCAGCCGAATCCTCAGGGTGCTACATGTCTACTAATGTAATGACTGTATCTATGATGCATAAAATATAGTCGAAAAAAGCAAGGGGTAGATGCCCAAACAGATTTAAGTCAAGAAAAGCTGCAATTGGACTAATTAAAAATATCTTTTTATTAGAATTGATTAAAAAACCTCAATAAAAATCACCCAAAAACGCCAATAACAAATATCAACAGAGATGAGGTAGGTCACCTCAATGACCAGTCGGTTTTTAGAATAGTGCCAGTATTCCAAAACCAATTGTCACTGGACATGCCGCCAAACACACAGCAGGTACAAATAACAATTTAGTGACCAGCTAGTGGTGGCCACAAACTGTACAATAAATGCTCATATCCTTATATACACACGTGGTCAAAATTGTTGGTACCCCTCGTTTAATGAAAGAAAAACCCACAATGGTCACAGAAATAACTTGAATCTGAATCTGACAAAAGTAATAATAAATTAAAAATCTATGAAAATGAACAAATGAAAGTCAGTCATTGCTTTTCAACCCTGCTTCCAAAGAATTTAAAAAAAAAATAAAAGCTTGAAATAGGCCTGGACAGAAATGATGGTACCCCTGAAAATAATGTGACAAAAGGGACATGTTAAATTAAGTTGTGTCCACTAATTAACATCACAGGTGTCTACAATCTTATGATCAGCCACTGGGCCTGTATATAGGGTTACAGATACTCACTTTGCTGTTTGGTGACATGGTGTGTAGCACACTCAACATGGACCAGAGGAAGCAAAGGAAAGAGTTGTCTCAGGAGATTAGAAAGAAAATTATAGACAAGCATGTTAAAGGTAAAGGTTACAAGACCATCTCCAAGCAGCTTGATATGCCTGTGACTACAGTTGCACATATTATTCAGAAATTTAAGATCCATGGGACTGTAGCCAACCTCCCTGGACGTGGCCGCAGGAGGAAAATTGATGATAAATCAAAGAGACGGATAATACGAATGGTAACAAAAGAGCCTAGGATAACTTCTAAAGAGATTAAAGGTGAACTTCAAGCTTAAGTAACTCGCCCTCAGGGCTGAGGGGTGCTCGGCAGCCGGGCCTTATGGCTGCTTTTGGGGGAGATCACGGTGGCTGGCCCGGTCCGTGACCCAGGGCAGTCAGTGCAAAAAGGGGATATTTATAGGGGATTTGTCGTGACACCATCTGTGGTGTCTGGTGAGTATCACCAGCGCTGCGACAGTCCTTTGAGGCAAGTGTTTAGGGCAGCTTGAGATGGAACGGCTCCCCACAGGTGGAGCAGGCCTCAGGGCAGCGTAGATAAATGGAGGTGCGCTGGGCGTTGTAGTGCAGGGAGGGAAATGGCACCGGCGAAAGAAAGGAACGGAGGCAGCTCAGTGCAGTCATCCAAGATTTACTCACAGTT
This sequence comes from Phyllobates terribilis, assembly GCF_046119375.1. Lineage (NCBI taxonomy): Eukaryota > Metazoa > Chordata > Amphibia > Anura > Dendrobatidae > Phyllobates > Phyllobates terribilis. The sequence continues at coordinate 206,931,973 of NW_027362769.1, read as the reverse complement.
CTTAGACAATCTACAGGTGCACTGTACTGGTGCAAGCCTCCCGCGTCGCACTGCGTTCACCGGGCAGGGGTTCAGTTCTTCCTCAGGCAGTTCGGGTGTACCTGGCAGAACCCCACTTTCTTATGTATCTCTCTAGACCGACTTCACGCTGGGTCTTACTCCCTCCTGCCCTGCGCTTCCCACTGTGAATCCTGTTCGGGTGCTGCGAGGTCCCCCCTGTCCGACGTAGTTGCACAGACCTGCTTGACCTTACTTGGATTGGAGCTGGGGTTTGGCTTCTGGCTGTAGAAGTCAGAAGCCTCCGGTTTTTCCAGCCGAGGCTTGAAGCTGCACAACTGGGCCAAGGGCTGGTCCCCTTCTTGGGGCCTAGATCCTCCTGACACTTGGCAGGTTCGGGGTGTATGGGTGCCACCTGCATTCGCCGTACTCCCCTAGGATCCCTTCTGCAGAACGGAGCTTACTCCCTGCTCCCCTCCTGGGCCTCAGTCCTGGGCCCTTGTAGCAGAGCAGAGCTCCTACAGAGACTCTGCTCCCAGACTGTTCCTCTGAACTGTCCCTACTCAACTACCTACTACTGTTAAGATGTCTACCTTTTTATATATCTACTATTTGAGTGCTCCCATAAACTACTTCCTCCACCCACACCCACTACTGCTTCCCCCTAACTTTGGGTTCCCCCCACCCCAGCCAGGGTCAGGGCTCAGCAGAAGACTACATTGCATCTTGCCCCTCCTGCTGGCCTGGGGTAGTGTAGTGTTGGATGTAGGTGTTGGGGTTCCATGCAGCACTCCCTCCTTACCTGAGAGAAGGGAGACACCACACCTCTGGGTTAGGTGCCGTACCTCTGTGGCGACCGAACCTTCAGGGGCGCCACATAAGGAACGTCAGTGTCAGATCGCACCATTCGTTGTTGTTTGATCCAAAGTGGACTTCATGGGAGACGACCAAGGAGAACATCATTGTTGAAAAAAAAGTCATAAAAAAGCCAGACAGGAATTTGCCAAACTACATGTTGACAAGCCACAAAGCTACTGGGAGAATGTCCCATGGACAGATGTCTATGTTCACAGACAGAAAAATGAAAGGGGTTGTCCACTACTATTGAAAATAGTCCAATGTATTTTTATGATAAATAGAAGCTTCTTTGTAAATACCTTCCTCTGCTGATACTGCCTGTGAGCGGCGCTATCACTGGCCGCTCACAGGCATCACGTGATTCCCAGCTGCAGTCGGCGCTGACAAGTTCAGGCTGCAGCCGAGGGTCCCTCTTCTGCGTTTCATGGTGGCTGCTGGGTTGTGGGTGGGGTTACCCCATACGTCACACCCGGCATCCACTGCGTGCTCTCCCTCTCCCCATTCATTGGGAATGTGAGTGGTGGATGAAGGGTGTGATGCGGGGGTAACTCCGCCCACAACCCAGCAGCCACCGCGGGGATCCCAGCGCTGAGTCACGCCTCACTTGACATGACCTCAGCGGGGGTCACGTTCTGCCTGTGAGTGGCCAGTGATAGCTGTTATGCACACGCCAGGGCTGACTGGCGTGTGCGTGATTTAGTGATTCCACTGTGCCATGAACCGGAGAGTGCCTGGAGGGGCGTAACTAAGTATCAATCCGATCCGACGAAGGTCGCACAATGTCTAACGATGCCGTGCACCAAGGAGGAACCGAGCAGAGGGACCAGGTGCTACTCCAGGCCAGACCCCGGACATGGCTGTTGATCCACACTGGGGAATACAGGAACAGACAGGTTAGGCTGGCACACAAACAGGTGGGTATTGGCAGGCACGGCTGGAGTGTAGATAGGAGGATACTGGCAGGCACTGCTGGTATGCAGACAGGAGGATACTGACAAGTACGGCTGGCGTGTAGATGGGGAGGTACTAGCAGGTTGGAGCACAGGCTGGATAGGGTCCAGTACAGACTGGGATTCAGGAAAAGAACCGCAGATGCGGTAGACAAGCAGAGCAGAGAGGAGCCGTCGGATCGGTGAGCAAGGCAGAGCAGGCAGGAACCGCCGGAGCGGTGAGCAAGGCAGAACAAGCAGCAACCGCCGGAGTGGTGAGCAAGGCAGAGCAGGCAGGAACCGCCGGAGCGGTGAGCAAGGCAGAGCAGGCAGGAACCGCTGGAGCAGTGAGCAAGGCATAGCAGGCAGGAACCGCCGGAGCGGTGAACAAGGCAGAGCAGGCAGGAACCGCCGGAGCGGTGAGCAAGGCAGAGCAGGCAGGAACCGCCGGAGCGGTGAGCAAGGCAGAGCAGAGGGGACAGGGCTCTGTTCACATGGAACAGACTGGAAGGGAAAGGCAGAACCAGATACACACAAGATACTTGCAATGAAGTAGCGAGTGGACTTTAAACTCACAAACGGAAGTACAGCGACAACAAGTAGGAGTTAGGTGCAGGTTCAGACTGCAGAAAAAGGGAAGGTACGGACATAGAGAAAAACAGGTAACAGGCTAGGAGAGTGTTCAGACAGGAACTGAGTGTTCAGACAGGAACTGACACTGCAGCGAGATACAGGAGCGAGTCTGGGTATGCGGCCCTCAGAATGGCGGACAAACAGGCTAGAAAACACAGATAACAGGTCTGGGTATGCGGCCCCCAGAAGGCGGGACGAACAGGCTAGGAGCGTGTTCAGACAGGCCTGGGAATACAGCCTCCAGGAAGGTGGACAGGCATGAAAAACAGAACAGGACCTGGCACATCAGAGGCAAAAAGCCCTCTGAGGATAAGCGTTGCTCAGGCACCAGCTTCAAGGTGGAGCTGGTTTAAATACCCAGTGACAGACAGCAATAGGCTGAGGACTCATTAGGGGTGTGACCACAGCAGCTACAAAAAACAGGAAGTAACCGGGCCGCCGCCCTAAGCAGTCAGAACAGAGACAAACAGACAGCATGAATAGAAGCCAGGCTACCAGACTGGACTGAAGATCAAGTTTGCGATCTTGCATAGTGAGAGATGGTGCACAATACAAGCCCGCCACCAGGTATGTTACAATAGCATTGTTCACAGGCAGAAACAGCAGAGGAAAGTAATTACAATGAAGCTTCTATTCATCATAAAACTACATTGGGCTATTTTCAATAGTAGTAGACAACCCCTTGAAGCATATCAATAAAAGAACACTGTCCCTACTGTTAAACATGGAGGAGGCTCTGTTATGTTTGGGGCTGCTTTGCTGCATCTGGCACAGGATGTCTTGAATCTGTGCAGGGTACAATGAAATCTCAAGTCTATCAAGGGATTCTAGAGAGAAATGTGCTGCCCAGTGTCAGAAAGCTTGGTCTCAGTCGCAGGTCATGATTCTTGCAACAGGATAATGACCCAAAACACACAGCTAAAAACACCCAAGAATGGCTAAGAGGAAAACATTGGACTATTCTGAAGTGGCCTTCTATGAGCTCTGACCTAAATCCTATTGAGCATCTTTAGAAAGAGCTGAAACATGCCGTCTGGAAAAGGCAACCTTCAAACACAAGACTACTGGAGCAGTTTGCTCATGAGGAGTGGGCCAAAATACCTGTCGAGAGGTGCAGAAGTCTCATTGACAGTTACAGGAATCGTTTGATATCAGTGATTGCCTCAAAAGTTTGTTCAACAAAATATTAAGTTAAGAACCATCATTTCTATCCAGGCCAATTTCATGAGTTAAATTTTTTTTAAAATCCTGTGGAAGCAGGGTTGAAAAGCAATGACTGACTTTCATTTGTTCATTTTAATCATTTTTAATTTATTATTACTTTTGTCAGATTCAAGTTATTTCTGTGACCATTGTGGGTTTTTCTTTCATTAAACGAGGGGGACCAATAATTTTGAGCACGTGTGTACTATTGAACAGTTTTTATATGTACCTTAGTTCAGAAATGGCAATGCTCATTCAAACTAGGTGAGCATTCAAGTGGTTACTAGTGAAACCCCGGTCCCTTTCTTCAACTGTGGAGCATATTATGCCTTTTCTGAGGTATTTATATAGGATGATAATAATTAGCATATATCAGTCAGACAACCTCTATAAACCTGTCCACTTTGGGCAAAGGGGATAACACTCTTATAGGTGAAGCTACATACATGCAGCGACATAGGGCTATGATCTCAACATACCACTGTCACCCTGTATGCACAATAATGCGGTATTGGTGTAACTGTGTGCACACATGTGATTATTCACCAACCGTAGGAAAAAAAAAGGGAATAATATCACCCAAGTTGAGGATATACCATGCCGGTTCCCTAGTTTATTCATTTCCTCCATTCTCCCGACGCATTTCTTCAAACACATTGATTCATCAGGGGAGGTACTTATTCCTACCGTGTAGACGGTAATATCATTACAGACACGTTTGTGGGATAACGTGCTTAATGTTGCAGTAGAGGCACTCACCTCACTGTCTCCATTTTAAACCAACACTGAGCTGTTGTGGCTCCGTCTACAGTGTGTGACGCATTTCCAGTCCAAAGATCTCACTTCCGGTCTGTGAAACGCAGGACATGCCCGCTGGAACTCACTGGTTCCGGAAGCGACGCCTAAGGCGCCGAACCATGGTAACAGTGTCAAGGGCTCACAATCCTTGTCCTTGCCTCCCAGACTCGAAGATACAAGGTAGAAGGGTTGTAACCTCCTACAGTGAGTACAGAAAGTATTCAGGCCCCTTTAAAATTTTCACTCTTTGTTTCATTGCAGCCATTTTGTAAATTCTAAAAAGTTTATTTTTTTTCTCATTATTGTATACTCTGCACCTCATCTTGACTGAAAACAACAGAAATGTAGAAATTTTTGCAAATTTATTAAAAAAGAAAAACTTAAATATCACACAGTCATAAGTATTCAGACTCTTTGCTAAGTATTGAGTAGAAGCATCCTTTTGAGCTAGCACAGCCATGAGTCTTCTTGGGAATGATGCAACAAGTTTTTCACACCTGGATTGGGGGATCGTCTGCCATTCTTCCTTGAAGATCCTCTCCAGTTCCGTCAGGTTAGATGGTGAACGTTGGTGGACAGCCATTTTCAGGTCTCTCCAGAGATGCTCAATTGGGTTTAGGTCAGGGCTCTGGCTGGGCCAGTCAATAATAGTCACAGAGTTGTTCTGAAGCCACTTCTTTGTTATTTTAGCTGTGTTCTTAGGGTCATTGTCTTGTTGGATGGTGAACCTTCGGCCAAGTCTGTGGTCCAGAGCACTCTGGAAGAGGTTTTCATCAAGGATATCTCTGTACTTAGTCGCATTCATGTTTCCTTCAATTGCAACTAGTCGTTCTGTCCCTGCAGCTGAAAAACACCTCCATAGCATGATACTGCCACCACCATGTTTCTCTGTTGGGATTGAATTGGGCAGGTGATGAGCAGTGCCTGGTTTTATCCATACATATCGTTTAGAATTATCAACAAAAAGTTCTATCTTTGTCTCATCAGACCAGAGAATCTTATTTCTCATAGTCTGGGAGTCCTTCATGTGTTTCTGAGCAAACTCTATACGGGCTTTCATATGTCTTGCACCGAGCAGAGACTTCCATCGGGCCACTATGTCATAAAGGCCCGACTGGTTGAGGGCTGCAGTGATAATTGACTTTGAACTATCTCCCACCTCACTACTGCATCTCTGGAGCTCAGCCACAGTGATCTTGGAGTTCTTCTTTACCACTCTCACCAATGCTCTTCTCCCACGATTGATCAATTTGGCTGGACGGCCAAGTCTAGGAAGACTTCTGGTGGTCCCAAACTTCTTCCATTTAAGGATTATGGAGGCCACTGTGTTGTTAGGAACCTTGAGTAATGCAGACATTCTTTTGTAACTTTGACCAGATCTGTGCCTTGTCACAATTCTGTCTCTGAGCTCCTTGGGCAGTTCCTTTGAGCTCATGATTCTCATTTGGTCTGACATGCTTTTACGCTCAAGCCTGGATTGTTTGGCGTGAGCGTGGTTAGTGGTCCCACTGGGCCACGAACCGAGGAGTGCCTGGAGGGGGCGTGACTATGTGCCTTGCCAGACCCGACCACGGACACATGGCGGCTTAATCGACTCCATGGTCTGAGGAGGGATGAGGGAGGTGGCACAGGTGCTACTCCAGGTCAGACCTCGGTCACACAGCTGTTGATCCAAACCAGGGAATGCAGGAATGGGCAGGTTTGACTGGTATGCAGACGGGCGGGTACTGGCAGGCACGGCTGGTATACAGACAGGCGGGTACTGACAGATAGGTAAACAGGCTGGTTAGGGACCAGTACAGACTGGCATACAGGACCAGAACCGCAGGAGCGGAGGACAAGCGGAGCAGAGCAGAGCAGTGCCACAGGTGATGACAAGCAGAGCAAAGCCGCAGGTGCGGATGACAAGCGGAGCAGAGCCGCAGGTGCAGAGGACAAGCAGAGCAGAGCAGAGCACAGATGCAGGTGCGGAGGACAAGCAGAGCAGAGCGGAACACAGCCGCAGGTGCGGGCAGACAGGACAGGGCTCTGTTCACATGGAACAGACTGGGAAACATGGGAAGATAGCTAGAACACAGGCGGTAGATACAAAGGCAGGGAAACGGGACAAGCAGAACCAGATACACACAAGGTACTTGCAATGAAGTAGCGAGTGGACACAAAACTCACAAACAGAAGTACAGAGACAATGAGTAGGAGTTAGGTACAGGTTCAGACACTGCCGGAAAAGGGAAGGATCGGACATAGAGACAAACAGGTAACGGGATAGGACACAGTTCAGACAGGAACTGACACTGGAAAGAGATACAGGAACAAGCCTGGGCATACAGCCCCCAGAGTGGCGGAAAAAACTAGAAGTCACAGATGCAGGTAACGGGCCTGGGTTCTCAGCCCCCGGGGTGGCGGAAACAGAATAGAAGTCACAGATACAGGACAGGACCTGGCTACTCAGTTGCACAGAACACACTGAAAGAAAGTGTTGCTCAGGCACCTCCCACTGGGTGGAGGAGGTTTAAGTATCCAGTGACTCACAGTAATAGTCTGGGGTCGCATTAGGACTTTGCACACTGTAACTTTAACCCTCAACTGGTGAGGTGGGGTTTGCCACAACCCAGGGAATTTTTGTTCGGCTGCCATTCATTGAAAAATGCTGGTATGAGGATACGTGTCTCACTAGCTTCCATCCATTTGTGGGTGTCAAAAATTTGTTATACTCATGTGTAATCAATTGCCAATAAGAAAATGATTAAAACAAACGTGATCTTTGAATTTTCTGTAAAAATAAGAGATTTCTAAACACTGGGTTACAGGAAACCCCACATCACCAGTTGTGTGACAAAAACCCCACCTCACCAGAAAATGATTGGGCAAAGATATTTTACCATTATTTATTACTTATGTCAGGGGGGTCTAGAACAAGAATGAGATTAGGCCCTTAGCTTCCCATTAGGGTCAAGAAATGATACAGATACACATGCATGGATACCCTACATGTGCTAGGCTAGTAGGGTGATACCACCAACCTGCACTATTTGGAAAAAACTGGGAAGGAAAGTGTCTATTATTCCCTACTCTCTCCCTATTCTATATTGTCCCCTACCTCACATGGTGGTTGGCACCCTAAAAAGGAAGCTCTTAAGGAGCAAATAGAGGTAACTAAAAAATTCTCGTCAGAACTGGACTTCGCAAAAAAAGAAACATAGTTACAGAACAAGGTAGAATGGCACCAATACCACCTAAAAGAGTGTAAACACAAGTTTTTTATTACCTTGAAGAATTCAGGGAAAACAAGGCATATTAAGTGCCGATTACCAGACAGAATTATATTCCTTAGATAGATTTATCCTCCTCTGAAACAGAGGTCTCACATACTGATTCAAAATCCAAAACCCAAAAGGGGAAATTAAAAGGAAGGGGTGGATTTCGGGGGAGAGGAAATGTGACAACTTGGGAATACCCAATAACCTTCTACAAGGCGTGAGGTTGCTATACTATCTTGATGAGGTGAACCCGAATACATTGATCCCTTCACGGACATTAAAAATAAAATTTCTAGAATGCCACCTCCTACCGGAGACTTAAGTTCCATAGATGTCTACCTTAATTTGGTTACGGAGGACATCATACAACTGACAAAAACTAAGCATTGGGAATAACATAACCTTTCCAGAGGTGAAATGGATTCACTATGCAGACTTGAAAAGGATCAAACCATAACCATAAAGCCGTCCGACAAAGGCGGCAATGTGGTTGTGATGGATACCACTACAGACTCTCTCATCTCTCGGCATCAAAGACTTGGCCCTATCTTGTATCTCCTCATAGACAGACAGGACATCAGTATCTCCCACTCACTCACCACCTCCTCATCTCGCCCGACTTTGCTGCCCGACTAATCCACTTGTCTCCCCTCTATTCCTCTGCATCTCCTCTCTGTCAAGTGGCTCCCCATTGCCCAGAGACTCCAGTTCAAAACCCTAACCATGGCACATAAAGCCATCCACAACCTGTCTCCTCCACATATCTGTGACTTAATCTCCCGGTACATACCTGCACGCAACCTCCAATCCTCACAAGATCTCCTGCTCTACTCACCTCTTATCTTCTCTTCCCACAATCGCACACAAACTTTATCCCATGCATCCCTCCTACTCTGAAACTCTCTATCCAATCATAAAAGACTCTTGTCTACCATGGAAACCTTCAAAAGGAACCTGAAGTCTAACCTCTTCCGACAAGCCTACAACCTGCAGTAACCTTCTTTCCACCATACCGCTGCATGACCAGCTCTACCCTCATCTACTGTATCCTCACCTATCCTTTGTAAATTGTGAGCCCTCGCGGGAAGGGTCCGCTCTCCTCCTGTTTGGCTTTGCAGACATTTTCTAAGACGCTGTCTCTAGGACCCTGCGGCTACCTTCCTCTGGCTAATTAACACCCTGCCTGGTTGTATAAATATCTGCTGTGTATTCATTACAACTTGTGAAGGCTTTAGCAAGAGCAGTACTTCGTGCTCTTTGGAGCTTGAGAACGTGTGCGCATTTGTCTGGAGTTCGTCTAAAGCTAAGTCATTTACCCCTGTTTGTCTACTTCTGTTGTCTATAGTGTTTAATTGAGATCAACTAGTGCTCATCTCCTCCCTTCCCTAGCCTTAGCCATATGCCAGGGAAAGACAGGGCAAGGCACATGTGCGGCGATTGGTGAAGAGCCAATACAAGGACGTTAGGGAAGACAGGGTGATGCTAGATCAACCTAGGAGGTCTCCACTTCCCCCCTTTCCCTAGAGTCTGGACTTCCTTTCCTTCTTCCCTTTGTGTTGCAGTAGGTTTTTCCCACATCTTGCGTGATACATGGATACCTAAGATGTTGCAATGATCTGTGCATGGGGTAAGTAACATAGTGAATCAGAAGAACTAAACTACATTTATAATTGGAGGAATTTGCTAATATTATTATTACACCTAATACACATTGAGTTATGATCTTGGAGATGAGAATAAACCTTTAACTGTCAGAGGGTTCTCATCTATGCAAGGTCACAGAAGTTGTTAATATTTAGTAGAAATTAAACCATGTGTGTGGTTCACAGATATGATCATATCTGGGATAAAGTGATTGTGTATTAACATCCTTTGTCGTGGTTGACTGGGTCCATTATGTGTGCCTAAGTTGTAGGTATTCGTAAAAAGATAATGAGGCAAGTTGATCTCCTTCTGGAGTTTCTTTAAACTTTTAGGCACCCCATCTTCAAGCTGATAATCTATTATCTGGATTACTAAGGTTATTGTATTAATGGTTAGTGACCACATTAGAAAAGTAAGTGCATGTCAACAATGATTTTGCTACTAAGAGAAAAATATTTTGATTTATTGTGATTTACGCTAAATTGAATGCTCTGATTCCAAACATGAACTCCAAATTTGCCTGACACGTTTATATTTTAAGTTATACATGCAAAGCCTATTCATTTATAATATTAATGCATTATATATTGGAAATATTCCAACGGACATGCCCAGACCTCTCTGAACACGCTCATATAGGTCTATCAGCTGATGTCAGCAGGAAGCATCGTATTTTTCGGACCATAAGACGCACCAAGGTTTTAGAGGTGGAAAATAGTGAAAAAAAACCCTTTGAAGCATTCTGCCCATGGATTGCGATAGCTGATGCATGCTGCCCGTGGATCAGGCAGAATGTATCAGACACCGGATGTACGACGTAAGGCTGATATGGTATGTTTCAGTCTTCCGTCTGAAATGCTGCGGCAGAGGAAAACATACCGTCCTTTGGCTTCTCCTCTCCTGCTGTCAATGACTGAGTGGTCTAACTGTACCCACGCAGGAAGAAACGCCGAAAAACAAATGTGGCTGAAGTCATACAGCCAGTATGCTGCTCGATCCACTGGTTGCTTGTATCATGTACTGGCTGCATTCAGCCATGTATGGTATGTCCTCTTTAAGATCCCACAGGTATTGTGGTTGACTTTGAGGGGCACTATAACTCCCAGCATGTCCTACAGCTCTTATGCCTGCTGGGAGTTATAGTTTACCACATATTTGTCATGTGGTTGCTCTGAGGAGAACTAAAACTTCCAGCAAGTCCTTCAGCTCTTATGGCATGCTGGGAGTTCTAGTTCACCACAGGAGTGGTACAATGTTTTTTGTCATGTGCTTTTTCACTTTACTTTATATTTTACTTCTACGTTATAATGCTTGCCTCTCATTCTGGACCCACGATAGGCAAGGAGCGGGGTCACACTGGCTGGGTGCTGTGGCAGCAGAGGTGGCTGGGGCTGCGGAGGGAGCTGTGGCAGCTGAGGTGACTGGGGCTGTGGCAGCCGGCGGAGGGGGTTGGGGCTGCAGAGGGGGCTGGGGCTGTGGCAGCGGAGGTGGCTGGGGCTGCGGCAGCGGAGGCGGCTGGGGCTTCGGCAGCGGAGGCGGAGGGAGCCAGGGCTGCAGAGGGGGCTGTGGCAGCCGGCGGAAGCGGTTGGGGCTGCAGAGGGGGCTGGGGCTGTGGCAGCGGAGGGGGCTGCGGCTGAGGCAGCGGAGGTGGCTGGGGCTGTGGCAGCGGAGGCGGAGGGAGCCAGGGCTGCAGAGGGGGCTGTGGCAGTGTAGGCGGCTTTGGCAACATAGGAGGCTGGGGCTCTGGCAGGGGAAGTGGCTGGGGCTGTGGCAGTGGAGGCGCCAGGGGCTGTGGCAGTGGGGCGGCTGGGCTGTGGCACGGGCTGGGACAGTGAAGGCAGCTGGGGCTGGGGCAGCGGAGACGGCTGGGGCTGTGGCAGCGGAGGTGGCTGGGGCAGCGGAGGGGGCTGTGGCAGCTGAGGTGACTGGGGCTGTGGCAGCCGGCGGAGGGGGTTGGGGCTGCAGAGGGGGCTGGGGCTGTGGCAGCGGAGGTGGCTGGGGCTGCGGCAGCGGAGGCGGCTGGGGCTTCGGCAGCGGAGGCGGAGGGAGCCAGGGCTGCAGAGGGGGCTGTGGCAGCCGGCGGAAGCGGTTGGGGCTGCAGAGGGGGCTGGGGCTGTGGCAGCGGAGGGGGCTGCGGCTGAGGCAGCGGAGGTGGCTGGGGCTGTGGCAGCGGAGGCGGAGGGAGCCAGGGCTGCAGAGGGGGCTGTGGCAGTGTAGGCGGCTTTGGCAACATAGGAGGCTGGGGCTCTGGCAGGGGAAGTGGCTGGGGCTGTGGCAGTGGAGGCGCCAGGGGCTGTGGCAGTGGGGCGGCTGGGCTGTGGCACGGGCTGGGACAGTGAAGGCAGCTGGGGCTGGGGCAGCGGAGACGGCTGGGGCTGTGGCAGCGGAGGTGGCTGGGGCAGCGGAGGGGGCTGTGGCTGTGGCAGCGGAGAGGGCTGTGGCAGCAGGGGGCTGGGGCAGTGGAGGGGGCTGGGGCTGAAAGGGGCTGTGGCAGGAGGGGGCTGTGGCAGGAGGGGGCTGTGGCAGCGGAGGGGGCTGTGGCAGCGGAGGGGGCTGTGGCGGCGATGGAGCGATTTTACCCAGTAATGAGCGGCTGTAGCAGAATGTTTGTGGGCACAGCCATGAATTCACTATGGCCACGTTCAAAATCAGGAGGTGGGCGGTCTCTCATCCAGATCAAGCGCTGCAGTGACGTTACAGCCCCAGCCACCTCCACATCACAAAACGGTACATTCGGACCATAAGACGCACCCCCATGAATTGGGGGAAAAAAGTGCATCTTATGGTCCGAAAAATACGGTATATAAGGCAAACTGGACAGAGCTCAATAAAGTGATCTCTTATAGAGCTATCAGTTTGGAAACTTAAGGCTGGAGTCATACTAGCGTATAAAAAATTGGTCCGATGTTGATCCAGAATAGTAGGACGAGTGTATGGCGCTATGTTATGCATACTGCTGAATAACAAGGGTTCAATAAAATATTATGTACCCGAAAATAAATGTTTTAATTGTGCAAAAGCAGGAAAACATTAAAAATCTTATATTAATCTGGTATCGCTGTAATCGTACTGACCTACAGAATACAGTCATCGTATCACTTATACCCAGGGCCGGCGTCAACACCTGGCGCACACGGGCGAGTGCCTGGGCCCTGAGCAGGCGGGATGGGGGGGGGCCCACTCGTTGTCTAGCACCGTGCCGCGCTATGGCCCCTACAGCCTGCGGCTCATCACTTACCTCTCCCCGTGCCTCCGCAGCCACTCCAGTCTCTTCGCGGCTGCTGCACTGTAACGTCTCAGGTCAGAGGGTGCGGTGACGTCTTTTCACCGCGCTCTTTCCTGAGCCGTCACAGCGCAGAGTGGGAAGACGCCGGTGACTCTGGAGTCCAGAGCAGCGGCAGCAGGTGAGAAGAAGTGAGGATAGTATTTGATTATTTTTTTTAATGTATGGAGGCATGGTGCATTATAAGGGAGGGGGGTGTGACATCCTGCATGGGGCATTAAAAGGGGGCGAGAGTGACATCCTGCATGGGGCATTATAAGGAATGGGGGGTGACATCCTGCATGGGGCAGTATAAGGGGGGGTGTGACATCCTGCATGGGGAATTAAAAGGGGGGGTGCTGTGACATCCTGCATGGGGCATTATAAGGGGGGTGAGTGACATCCTGCATGGGGCATTATAAGGGTGGGGGCATGTGACATCCTGCATGGGGCATTATAAGAGGGGGGTGTGACATCCTGCATGGGGAATTATATGGGGGGGAGTGACATACTGCATGGGGCATTATATGGGGGGAAGTGACATCCTGCATAGGGCATTATATGGGGGTGGTGACATAATGTATGGGGCATTATAAGCGAGGGCGTCATCCTGCATGGGGCATTATAAGGGGGGGTGACATAATGAATGGGGCATTATAAGGGGGGTGACATCCTGCATGGGGCATTATAAGGGGATGACATCCTGCATGGGGTATTATAAGGGGGGAACAGCCTGCGTGGGGCATTATGTGATGGGAACAGCTTGCATGAGGTATTATGTGGTTGAAACAGCCTGCATGGAGCATTATGTGGGGGCATAGCCTAGATGGAGCATTATATGGGGGCACAGCCTGCATGGAGCGTTATATGGGGGCCAGTATTCTGCATGGAGCGTTATATGGGGACCAGTATCCTGCATGGAGCGTTATATGGGGGCCAGTATCCTGTTGGATCGTTATAAGAGGGACAGTATCCTGTATGGAGCGTTATATGTGGGCCAATATCCTGTATGGAGCATTTTATGGGGGCCAGTATTCTGTATGCAGCGATTCGCTGGTTTCTGAGCTATTGTGGAATTTACAATAGATATCGGTCATGTAATGTAAGAAGTGAAATCTTCGGCATTGTATTATATATATATATTTTTTTTTCTGAGGCATCTGTGCGTCATGAATCGTGGTATGTGTTAAAGGGGCCCACTGAGACTCTTTCGCCCAGGGCCCTCGAAAACCTGGAGCCGGCCCTGCTTATACCGCACGGCGAATGTCATGAAAAAAATAAAAAGCAATTCTTGAACTTTTGTTCATATTTATCCTGTGAATGCTGGGAGTTGTTGTTTCACAAAAACTGGAATGTCCATAGTTCCTGCACCTACAAAATGTGTGAAAATGTGTAACAATGGGAATGGTTTCTCTCATAGACAATGATTCCTGCTCTTACCTGTCATTTGTCCATTGCTAGATGTATCACCAGCAAACAAAACACTCAATGTTCTTGATTTAAGGCCTTAAATGCACTAAAGCTGGAATTGGACTGGTTGCTATGGGCTATAGGTCTTTGTTCCTATGGTAACAGTGTAGTGTTGTCATAGAACCTAGAATTTAATTAAATTTGAAGTAATATAAAGTCATTTATTTTTTTCAGTCGCAGTAAATGCATTTTACTTTTGGGAACTTTTCCTTTTTCGTCCTGCTCCTCCAGCCTTGCTGCTAACCAATGTGATCTGCCATATTATTACTACTTGTTATAAATATTAATTAATACCTATGGAGATATCACTCATGGTCATATATGACATCATCAAACCCAGGAGGCCATTGTTACCTCACAGCATGATGTCACAATGACTGTGGGTCTATATAAACGGGTGTTCAGGGGGCAAATGCTCATTTCAAGAGATGAAGACAAGGAGAGCAGAGGATCCAGGATCGAGGTCACAGATTCTCATTTCAGGAGATGAAGACGAGGAGATTGGAAGTTCCTGGATTGAGGATACAGGTAAATGAGAAACTTTACAGGGATTTAAGCTAGTGAACTTAGCGCCAACATGGACATCGATCCTCCAAGTCTACAGATTGTGGCTGTAAGGTTCTAGCTTTCTCCAGTCCTTGCTGGCAGAATCTCTAGACTTGGGTGATGAAGGTTCTTTGTGAGGTCACACAGCGGAATGTTGGACACTGAGAGTTCTATGCAGCAAACATGGGGACATCCCTGGGGCTATCACAGATGTCAGCAACAAGATGGCACCTCGAATGGAGACACTGTATAGGCTACTTTGGTCAGTGACAGTTCCAGTGGTATCTGTGGCTGGCACAGATTGCTGGTGGTGGTTCTGTCACTTTAATTTCAGATTTTTGGGGCAAAAAAAATCTACCCTTAGTCCCCCCCATGGGAGAGAGGTTGGTGTACATACATTGGGGCACATACTGTATATTTATTTATTTTACTCTTTATTTTACATATATATATATATATATATATATATATATATATATATATGTGCATTTTACACAATTTTTTTTTATTTAAATTGATTACACCATTTTTAAGTATCTACATCAAAATTTAAAAATGCAAAGAAAAGAGGGCATAAAGTACAATATATTTATGACTGATTTTCTATGGGTTTTAGCCTGATCCGTCTTGTATTATTTTTTTCTTATCAGGAAGAATATCTGGATCCTGGAAGGAAGACTGAAGAATCTAACAAGAGCCACGGGATTATTTAGTGTTAATCATTTAATATGTCTGTAGATAATATTTGTTGTCTTATTAGGTCATTATATACTGATTATATAGATCTAATTCTGGAATCAGTGCATCATGACCTCATATTACTTAGGTGTCTGCTGTCTAACCTAATTGTATAAGGGACCTGATATGATATAACTGCCCTATGTCTGTATCTGAAGGGCTAGTGTCTGTGGGGGTGTAGTGTTTGTGGGGGGTAGTGTTCTGTATTTTTACAGGGGAGATCAACGTAGCCAAGCTATGAGCTCAGAGTCTGATCTGATAAGGAGAGGTGAGGCGTGTTACCAGGACAAAGAAGATCTGCTATTCGGAAACGAGTCATTGCTCTATATATCAGTTAGTTAGTTGTAGTATGGCCTTGGTCCAGGGTTCTCGAACTGATCGCCTTTTCTCGGGGTCAAGAAGGAATTTTTTCCCTGTGACACACATTGGCTGAACGTGTCCAGGTTTTTTGCCTTCTTCTGGATCATTGGCTTTAGGTAGGGGTAAACATTTTATTTAATAAAATGTTTAAAATTAATGCTCTGTCTCCTTGTGTCTTTATTTTATAGCACTCAGGTAGTTGTATATGTCAGTTCTCATTTTTATGATCCACGGCTGCCGCAATATGAAGGCAAACTGAAATACAAGGGCGGTAATTATGTGTCTACTAATGTAATGACTGTATCTATGATGCATAAAATATAGTCAAAAAAGCAAGGGGTAGATGTCCAAACAGATTTAAGTCAAGAAAAGCAGTAATTGGACTAATTAAAAATATCTTTTTATTAGAATTGATTAAAAAACCTCAATAAAAATCACCCAAAAACGCCAATAACAAATATCAACAGAGATGAGGTAGGTCACCTCAGTGACCAGTAGGTGATTAGAATAGTGCCAGTATTCCAAAACCAATTGTCCCTGGACATGCAGCCAAACACACAGCAGGTACAAATAACAATTTAGTGACCAGCTAGTGGTGGTCACAAACTGTACAATAAATGCTCATATCCTTATATACTATTGAACAGTTTTTATATGTACCTTAGTGCAGAAATGGCAATGCTCATTCAAACTAGGTGAGCATTCAAGTGGTTACTAGTGGAACCCCGGTCCCTTTCTTCAACTGTGGAGCATATTATGCCTTTTCTCAGGTATTTAGG
Source organism: Phyllobates terribilis (assembly GCF_046119375.1). NCBI lineage: Eukaryota > Metazoa > Chordata > Amphibia > Anura > Dendrobatidae > Phyllobates > Phyllobates terribilis. Next base: position 206,915,496 of record NW_027362769.1, on the reverse strand, counting down.
TAGGATGACAATAATTAGCATATACTGTATCAGTCAGACATCCTCTATAAACCTGTCCACTTAGGGAAAGGGATAACACTCTTATAGATGCAGGTACATACTGTACATGCAGCGACATAGGGCTATGATCTCAAGATACCACTGTCACCATGTATGCACAATAATGCGGTATTGGTGTAACTGTGTGCACACCTGTGATTATTCACCAACCGTAGGAAAAAAAGGGAATAATCTAACCAAAGTTGAGGATATACTATGCCGGTTCCCTAGTTCATTCATAGGTGTTGGTCCCTTTTTCCTCTATTCTCCCTACGCGTTTCCTCAAACACATTGTTATATCAGGGGAGGTACCACAGTAATATCGTTACAGACACGTTTGTGGGATAACTTGCTCAGTGCTGCAGTAGAGGCACTCACCTCACTGTTTCCATTTTAAAGCAACACTTCGCTGCGGTGGCTTCGTCCACAGCGTGTGACTCATTTCCGGTCTGAAGACCTCACTTCCGGTCTGTGGAACGCAGGACATGGCTGCTGGAACTCACTGGTTCCGGAAGCGACGCCCAAGGCGCAGCCCCATGGTAGTAACAGTGTCCAGGTCTCACATTCCTCGTCCTTGCCTCCCAGTCTCGAAGATACCATGTAAGAGGGTTGTAACCTCCTGTATGCTGCTCATCAGGCATGTTGCCATGTGGCATAAACAGGTATACTTCAGACGCATACCCTGCTATATGGATTGCAGCTGGAAAATGGAGATCCACATTAAGGGACACATATTTTTTATTGCTCCTTCAATCCCCCAAGAAGACACATGGTCACGGATCACTCTAAACAAATGGGATATACTCTGATATTTTTTTAAACACACAGTGGTACTCTAAAGAGGCAGATGATCTCAGAGGTTGCGGTATAGAACAAGAAAATGATTGGGCAAAGATATCTTACCGTAATGTACAGTGTGTATTACTTACTTAAGGAGGGTGTAGATCAAGAACGAGATTGGACCCTCAGCTTACCATTAGGGTCAAAAAATGATACAGATACACATGCATGGATACCCTACATGTGCTAGGCTAGTAGGGTGATACTACCAACCTGCACTATTTGGAAAAAAATGGGAAGGAAAGTGTCTATTATTCCCTACTCTCTCCCTATTCTATATTGTCCCCTACCTCACATGGTGGCTGGCACCCAAAAAGGAAGCTCTTAAGGAGCAAATAGAGGTAACTAAAAAATTCTCGTCAGAACTGGACTTCGCAAAAAGAGAAACACAGTTACAGAACAAGGTAGAAAGGTACCAATACCACCTTAAAGAGTGTAAACACAAGTTCTTTATTACCTTGAAGAATTCAGGGAAAACAAGGAATATTCAGTGGCGCTTACCAGACACAATTATATTCCTGAGATAGACTTATCCTCCTCTGAAACAGAGGTCTCACATACTGATACAAAATCGAAAACCCAAAAGGGAAAATTAAAAGGAAGGGGTGGATATCGGGGGAGAGGAAATAACAGGAGAACCCCGCAGAGAGGGAGTTTTTTAGAGCTGAACTACCTGCTCAGGAGCCGATCCAACCAGCGGAATCCCGTTTAACAACACAGGTAATCAATCTATCATCAATGCCCCTCACTACTGATGAAATGTGCGTACTGAGTAAAGGTTTAAGTTTTATCCACACCACTGATTTTGACAAATTTGAAATAATAAAAGACCTGCATCTATTCATCAGACGTTAGAAATGAAAAGAGCACTTCCTTAGGGAGGATGGAAAGGAGTGTGACAACTTGGGAATACCCAATAACCTTTTACAAGGCGTGAGGTTGCTATATCATCTTGATGAGGTGAACCCGAATACATTGGTCCCTTCACGGACTTTAAAAATAAAATTTCTAGACTGCCACCTCCTACCGGAGACTTAAGTTCCATAGATGTCTTCCTTCATTTGGTTACAGAGGACATCATATAACTGACAAAAACTAAGCATTGGGAACAACATAACCTTGCAAGAGGTGAAATGGATTCACTACGCAGACTTGAAAAGGATCAAACCATAACCATAAAGCCGTCCGACAAAGGTGGCAATGTGGTTTTGATGGATACCATTACAGACTCTCTCATCTCTCAGCATCACAGACTTGGCCCTATTTTGGATCTCCTCATAGACAGGACATTAGTGTCTCCCACTCACACACCACCTCCTCATCCCGCCTCCTATCTGTCGGTGTCCCCTAAGGAACATTTCTGGGACTCCTGCTCTTCTCCATCTACACCTTCGGCATTGGACAGCTCATAGAGTCTCATGGCTTTCAGTATGACCTCTATGCCGATGTCACACAGATCTACCTCACTGAACCTGATACCTAGTGATGAGCGAGCACTAAAATGCTCGGGTACTCATTGCTCGGGTCGAGCAAATTGGAATACTCAGGTGCTCGACCCGAGAAACGAGCTCAATGTAAGTCTATGGGAAACTTGAGCATTTTTCAGGCGGCTCCCCCGGGCGGTCTGCAGAGGGCCTAAAAATTTCCCAAATCAATGGGAACAGTGCTCAAATGACATGGGAACAGCATGGGGAAGACCTCTGGAAGCATTTCTGACTCCCAGGTCACTGATGTCAACAACGTTGTCAGAGTATTACGCCACTTTTACGGACTCACAATAAAACATACAAAAACAAAACCAAAATGGATTTTCCTGGGAAATATGTTAAGGAACATCCTTTCCAGGGTAATGACTTGTAAATAAGGCAAAATAAATAACCAAAAACAAAAATACTCCTCCACACCTTGGGCTATGTTCACATGTAGCTTTTTTGATGCATTTTTGCACTTTTGCTTTGCTTTCAACAAAGACAAATGCATTCACTGTGAAATGTCATTTTAACATTTTACAGCCTTATCTGGCCATGTGGTGTGTGACATATCATCAGACACATGCATACAGTGCTGAAAAGACATGGGTACAGCATGGGGAAGACCTCTGGAAGCATTTCTGACTCCCAGGTCACTGCCTAAAAGTGTGCCCTTCATAAGTGATCCTTGGTGCATGCGAAGATGCCTCCAGCCATGCATATGTCGTTGCAGACTTGCAACAATCACCGTCCACGTTCTTGTCCCTGTGCACGGTTCAGTTGTCCCTACCCCATTCCATGGAATGCAAGCGCAAGTATGTAGCCAGCCACCCACAGGCTGCAATACTATACTGCCAAATTTTTGATAGCTGCTTGCATTTGAAATGTGGCCTTTTAGGCTCGTGGAGGTAGAAGCTTTTCATAACCTCATGCCGGCGGAAAAGCAGAGGAAACTTTATAGTGACCCCATTGAGGTCATGGACTGATATTGGGGATTGCAGAGTTGGGGCAAGGTGTTGGTGCTAAAGTAAGTGACATCAAATGAAGGCTATGGTGCATATGACGCGCCCCCTGGGCCAGTGCTGTTTGGGGGATACCCGGAGCCGGATCAGATGGGGGTTGTAGTCTCCGAGTGGCGGCGACCCGGTCCGTGCCCAGGGTGTCAAACTCAGTGTGTGGCAGTCTTGATAGATGTTATTGATGTTCTTAGTGTCGACTACGCCACCCGTTGATTTGCGGTCAAAAGGCCGCCGCTGCAGAAGGGTCCGCTGAGGCTGGTGGTATGTGTGCAGCTGTGGTAGTATAACCCCCAACGGGAGGGGTATAGCCTCAGGGGGTCAGATGTAGAGGATGGTGGTTGTGAAGGTGCAGGATGATCAAGCAAGAAGACTCAGAGTCGGGCTGTGCAGTTCAGGGGTTTTTACTTACGGGTGTTCTTATGGTCACTCTGGCCTGAAGCGACCACCCGAGCCGTGCTGCGTCCACCAGGTCCTGGACTCGGCCAACCCCCAAGCAATTCTGGAGCGTGGTCCTGAGCTCCTTTCTGACTGTCCTTTCTACTGGCCGTTCCCACCAGGGATCCACTTATGTCCGGCTCCCTCGGGTCTCTTGTTGGTCAAGCCTCCTCTGGGCTCCCTGACCCTATGCTTGGTATGCCTTTCTTGTGGATTTGGTGAGGGTCGTGGCAGATCCTGCCCACGACCTCCGGTTCCTGGCTAAGGTGTGCTTTTCTCTCTGCCAGCTTGGGATCCGGTACCCTGGGTGCCAACCCTTCACCCTGCTGTTTGTATTCTGGGGTCTTGGGGTTCCTTCTTCTTCTCTCTGGGTCCTTCTGACTCCTCTCTCTCTCTCAGACTTGGCCTTGGAGCTGGGCCCAGCCGAAACCACAACTCCCTGTCAGCCCTTCTGGCTGAGCTTCTCTGCTCTGCTCCTCTGACTCTACAAAAGACCCTGTCCTAAGATGGTGCCCACCTTATATACTCCCTCTATGTGTGAGCTAAGGTGACCAGCACCCAATGAGCTCCTAGCCTTACCCAGACTGCTCCTCCTATCTGCCCCTACACTACTGGGATGTTCCACCCCCCTCCCACTCCAGCCAGGGACAGACACTGTCGTACCTGCACATATACTGGTGGGAGTACCGTCGTTCTGTCCCCCGGAAATGGGATGTATGTAGTGTATGCAGCTATCTGAGCTCAGTTCCACACTCCATCCTTACCCGGGAGTGGAATACCACACCTCTGGCTTGAGGTGTAATACCCCTGTAGCAGCCGAGTCCTCAGGGTGCTACACATACACAGTAAATCAGTCGTGTTATTCCACAGAAATCCTGTTCTATAAAACACAAAATATCTTCATATGGTGAGGAGTTGTGTTGTGTTTTCATCATTTACATTCTAGCGTGGTGATCACATAAAATGTAAAATTCCTATTAAATAATTACTGAACGACAGTAGCCTGTATCCCTGGAGGACAAGTCATTTACCGGTTCACCAGGTTTGATGTTCTAATGCATTTAGATGTTTCAGTATTTGTATATATGTATACACTTTGTTCCAAATTATTATGCAAATAATATTTTCTCAGATTTTCCCAAATTACCTATATGAATTGCAGTCATTGTAATTTTCCAGTCAAATAACTATTAGAGTACAATTGAAAGGTTTTTGTACAAACTGCCTATGATAACAGTATATTTTTATAAAAATAAAAAACTCAAACTGCACTCAAAATGCATGTTCCAAATTATTATGCACAGCAGAGTTTTCAACCTTTTCATTTTAATAAAGTACAAAAAAATGGTCATTTTTGAAATTATAATCATTAGCAGGTTATTACAAACTGAAATCAAACAGTTTTCAACTCAAAACTTTATTCTAGGTGATGTTACATTTGCACATAGGACCGCTTGTTCGAAAGGAGCTTCTGAACTCTCTCGTCCATTGAATTTGTCAGGTTTTGTATGATTTCTGCTTCAATTGTTTTGCATGCGGACAGAATATGTAGCACCCTGAGGATTCGGCTGCTACAGGGGTATTGCACCTCAACCCAGAGGTGTGATATTCCACTCCCGGGTAAGGATGGAGTGTGGAACTGAGCTAGTAGGCTGCATGCACTACACACATCCCATTTCCGAGGAACAGACCGATGGTACTCCCACTAGAGAAATGTGCAGGTACGACAGTGTCTGTTCCTGGCTGGAGTGGGAGGGGGGTGGAACATCCCAGTAGTGTAGGGGCAGATAGGGGGAGCAGCCTGGGTAAAGCTAGGAGCTCATTGGGTGCTGGTCACCTGAGCTCACACATAGAGGGAGTATATAAGGTGGGCACCATCTTAGATCAGGGTCAGTCAGCCACAGTCAGTCAGTCAGACAGTCTGTCTGAGAGCCTGAGAAGCAGAGCAGAGGAGAAGGAAGAGAGACCCAGAGGCGCAGAGGGGACCCCAAGATCCCAAAATAAGGACAAAAGGGTGAAGGGTCGGCAAAAGGGTACCGGATCCCAAGCTGGCAGAGGCTACAGCACACCTTAGCCAGGAACCGGAGGTCGTGGGCAGGATCTGCCACGACCACCCACTAAATCCACCCGGAAGGCAAACCAAGAATAGGGTCAGGGAACCCAGAGACAAGGGTTTACCAACAGGAGGCCCGAGGGAGCCGGACTTAGGTGGATCCCTGGTGGGGAAGGCCGGAGAGGAGGACAAGTCAGAAAGGGAGCTCAGGACCACACTCCGGAGTTGCCTGGGAGTTGACCGAGTCCAGGACCTGGTGGACGCAGCACGGCTTGGGTGGTCACTGCTGTACACAGTGACCCGAGCAACACCAGTAAGTAAAACCCTGGAACTGCATTTTATGCCTCTGAGTCTCTTTGCTGCACCTTCACAACCACCATCCTCCACGGCTGACCCCCTGAGGCTATACCCCTCCCGTTGGGGGTTATACTACCAAAGCTGCACACATACCAACAGCCTCAGCGGACCCTGCTGCAGCAGCGGCCTTTTGACCGCAAATCAACGGGTGGCGTAGTCGACACTAAGAACTAATAACATCTGTAGGACTGCCACACACTGAGCTTGACACCCTGGGCACGGACCGGGTCACAGCCACTCGGAGACTACAACCCCCATCTGATCCGGCTCCGGGTATCCCTAACAACATGGCCCAGGGGGCGCGTCAACTTTGGCGTAGTCGGCAGGATAACGTGCCCGCAACAACCGGGTACTGCGTGCCTGAAGAAAAGTTCATCGTTACCTTAAAAAGAAGTCTCCCGCCGGTTCCGGAGGGTCCCCGCCAACGGACCCCATCACAGGTCGTTTCCCGCCGGTTGTCCGCCATTTGCAGCTTTTTCCCGCCATCCATGGAGTTTCCCGCCACTGGGAGACGATTCCCGCCATTTCCAAAGATTTCCCGCCTTGGAAGAGCGGACGCCATTATGGGTGTGCCAGAGGGTGGCAAGAGGCCACCTCCCATCGTGGGCCAGGTCGAAGAATGGCGCCAAAAGCGGAAACCGCGCCCACCAACAGAGACTGTGATGCTGGAAGTGTCCATCAGCGTGAGAGAACTGCCCCTGGAACTGACAATCACTAAGTTGCCCCGGGACCACCCTCAATGTGGGCGGAGACAGAACAAGAGAGCAAAGATGGGTGTCGCCTGGAGCAGTCTGGAGAGAGCGCACCCGGAGACAAGACGTCTGGAAGAGACTCCAGAGAGAGCCTACCCGGAGATGGAGGGAGAGTCAGGCAGCACCGACCCAGTGGTCAGGAGCCTGTTGCAGGTCGCCACTCCAGAAGGCCTGCTGGAGATCCTAACACAGCTCCCCCGAGACCAGGAGTGTGCACAGACCGCGTTGGAGGGCCTCGCACGGAGGATGGCCCGGGTGCAGCGAGAGACGTTGGCGGAGTGGAGCCGAGAGATGGCCCAGCAGACCGAAACCCGTCAGCGGAGCACGCCACCCGAGACGAGGAGACAGACCGCCTCTGAGGATGGTGCAGGAGGACTCAAGGCCGGAGACGGCGCCGAGAAGGGAGCCGAACGGACGGAGGCAGGTAAAGGGGACGTCTCTACCCCGAGCCGGGAAACCGCGTGCCTGCCCCAGCTCCCCGTCGCAGGGCCCGAAATTCCCCCTGCCGTGCCCGTCGCTGCATCGTCACCGCCGCCGACTAGGCCTCAACCGGAAACCGCGGCCGCGACCCCTGTGACGTCACACGCCTAGACCTCGAGCGTGGCCAAGCAGGAAATACCACCGGCCTGGTCGCAAGGCCTAGTACCTCCGGGCGCCGCAATTCCAACAGCGCCCCCTACCTCCGCGGAGCCACCGGCCTGGCCGCAGGGCCGAGTAACCACGGGCGCCGCCGTTCTTACGGTGCCCTTTTCCTTTAGCGTGCCCCAAGCCTGGTCGCAAGGCCTGGTCAACCCGGGCGCCGCTACCACCACAGCGCCCATAGCACCTAAAGTACCGCACCTGGGTGAGGACCTGTTCGCCCAGCATACGTGCCCGGATGGGCAGCCCTTCATATGGCCACCGGAGTTTCACCATCTCCGACTCCGGAAAGAGTGACCCCTAGACGAACCCCTGATTCCGGTTCCAAAGCCCGTAAAAAGGACCTCGCCCCCGCTAGAGGAGGCCCAGTTTGAGTGGGACCCCACCGAAGAAGATCTCATGGGGTTCACTCAGGAGACTCGGGCAGCCGCAGCGGAGCGTGCAGAGTGCTGCCGCCAGCAGCTCGAGGTCTTTGAGAGGGAGCGGAGAGAGAGGCGGGTCCGGGAACAACAAGCCCAAATAAGGAGCGCGGAGCAGAAGAGCCGGGCCAGGAGGAGTCCCCGTGCAGCTCATGGTCCCCCTTCCACCGGGACTGTGATCAAGTTTAATATGCAGCACGGGTGGGGCTTCATCCGAGATCACCGCACCACAGGCGACGTCTTCGTGACAAGAAGAGACGTTGAGTCCCACCTACCGGAGGGACACAGAGGACGTGACCTGTATATAGGGGACGAGGTCACCTTCACCCGGCACAAGTGTGCCAAAGGACCCTACGCCCTCCATGTGCATCGCCTGACGGAGGAGGAGCTGCGGTGTGAGGAGGAGCAAGAGGACCCGGACGGGTCTGAAACTGAAACCAACCAACAAGAAAGAGCAGGAGGACGCCGTCGTTGAAGTACGGTAGAGAGAGACTGTACATAGTTACCCGTCAGGGTATAAGAACTGTTCTAGTTAAAATATAGTCCCCGTTGGGACCAGCCAATTGAACTGAAACCCGTGTGTCCCTATTCCCACTGACCGAGGACTGAGAGCGGTCATTCCTCCCTAATACCTGGCCGAGGACTGAGAGCGGCCATATTTCCCTTGTATATAGTTGCTCTTCCTAAAGCGCCCCCTACCGGTTTTATAGGGAACTGTTTTATTCCAAGAGAGACTGTCGCACTTTACCCGGTCACAAGTTGCACCGTGACCGGAGGAACCAGAAACAAGAATGTTATTTATATGAAAAGTTTATTGCTGATATATATATATGATGTTTTCTATGTTTATGTTTATGAAAAAAAAAAAAAAAAAATTGTATGTTTTGGATGTTTATATTTTACAGCCCGAGGACGTGCTGTGATTTACCAGGGGGGAATGTAGCACCCTGAGGATTCGGCTGCTACAGGGGTATTGCACCTCAACCCAGAGGTGTGATATTCCACTCCCGGGTAAGGATGGAGTGTGGAACTGAGCTAGTAGGCTGCATGCACTACACACATCCCATTTCCGAGGAACAGACCGATGGTACTCCCACTAGAGAAATGTGCAGGTACGACAGTGTCTGTTCCTGGCTGGAGTGGGAGGGGGGTGGAACATCCCAGTAGTGTAGGGGCAGATAGGGGGAGCAGCCTGGGTAAAGCTAGGAGCTCATTGGGTGCTGGTCACCTGAGCTCACACATAGAGGGAGTATATAAGGTGGGCACCATCTTAGATCAGGGTCAGTCAGCCACAGTCAGTCAGTCAGACAGTCTGTCTGAGAGCCTGAGAAGCAGAGCAGAGGAGAAGGAAGAGAGACCCAGAGGCGCAGATGGGACCCCAAGATCCCAAAATAAGGACAAAAGGGTGAAGGGTCGGCAAAAGGGTACCGGATCCCAAGCTGGCAGAGGCTACAGCACACCTTAGCCAGGAACCGGAGGTCGTGGGCAGGATCTGCCACGACCACCCACTAAATCCACCCGGAAGGCAAACCAAGAATAGGGTCAGGGAACCCAGAGACAAGGGTTTACCAACAGGAGGCCCGAGGGAGCCGGACTTAGGTGGATCCCTGGTGGGGAAGGCCGGAGAGGAGGACAAGTCAGAAAGGGAGCTCAGGACCACACTCCGGAGTTGCCTGGGAGTTGACCGAGTCCAGGACCTGGTGGACACAGCACGGCTTGGGTGGTCACTGCTGTACATAGTGACCCGAGCAACACCAGTAAGTAAAACCCTGGAACTGCATTTTATGCCTCTGAGTCTCTTTGCTGCACCTTCACAACCACCATCCTCCACGGCTGACCCCCTGAGGCTATACCCCTCCCGTTGGGGGTTATACTACCAAAGCTGCACACATACCAACAGCCTCAGCGGACCCTGCTGCAGCGGCGGCCTTTTGACCGCAAATCAACGGGTGGCGTAGTCGACACTAAGAACTAATAACATCTGCAGGACTGCCACACACTGAGCTTGACACCCTGGGCACGGACCGGGTCACAGCCACTCGGAGACTACAACCCCCATCTGATCCGGCTCCGGGTATCCCTAACAACATGGCCCAGGGGGCGCGTCAACTTCCCTCCCAGAGCTGTTGCTTAGATGTGAATTGCCCCCCGCCATCATAGACACTCCTTTTGATGATGCTCCAGAGGTTCTCAATGGGGTTCAGGTCTGGGGAGCATGGGTGCCACACCATAAGTTTATCCCCTTTTATGCCCATAGCAGCCAGAGATGCAGATGTGTTATGTGCAGCATGAGACGGGGCATTATCATGCATGAAAATGATCTTGCTGCGGAATGCACGGTTCTTCTTATTGAACCATGGAAGGAAGTGCTGTTTGAGAAACTCAACATACATTATGGAGTTCATCTTTACCCCTTCAGGGATCCTAAAAGGGCAGACAATATCTCTCCCCATGATTCCAGCCCAAAACATTACTCCACCTCCTCCTTGTTAGCGCCGTAGACGTGTTTGCATGGGGTGTCCATCAACCAGCCATCCTCCACTCCATCCATCTGTACCATCGAGATCATTTCATGCATGATAATGCCCCGTCTCATGCTGCACATAACACATCTGCATCTCTGGCTGCTATGGGCATAAAAGGGGACAAACTTATGGTGTGGCACCCATGCTCACCTGACCTCAACCCCATTGAGAACCTCTGGAGCATCATCAAAAGGAGTGTCTATGATGGCAGGAGGCAGTTCACATCTAAGCAACAGCTCTGGGAGGGTATTCTGTCCTCATGCAAAACAATTAAAGCAGAAACCATCCAAAACCTGACAAATTCAATGGACGAGAGAGTTCAGAAACTCCTTTCGATCAAGCGGTCCTATGTGCAAATGTAACATCACCTAGAATAAAGTTTTGAGTTGTAAACTGTTTGATTTCAGTTTGTAATAACCTGCTAATGCTTATCATTTCAAAAATGACCATTTTTTTGTTCTTTATTAAAATGAAAAGGTTGAAAACTCTGCTGTGCATAATAATTTGGAACATGCATTTTGAGTGCAGTTTGAGATTTTTATTTTTTTAAAAATATACTGTTATCATAGGCAGTTTGTACACAAATCTTTCAATAGTACTCTAATAGTTATTTGACTGGAAAATTACAATGACTGCAATTCATATAGGTAATTTGGGAAAATCTGAGAAAATATGATTTGCATAATAATTTGGAACACAGTATATATATTCCCCCCCCCCCTTAAGGGTATTCAAGCGCAGACTGTGGCAAACTTCTTCCTCGCCTTTGAAGCACAGCTTTCAATTATTCCTGTCGTAAACAAGGTAAAAACCTTAGAGCCGAACACGATCAGACTCCTTCAGTCCCGTAACAGGTAAATCTGTGAACATTGCCGGCACTCCTGCTGTTCCTAGTACCGATCCCTCTATGAGCGGCTGTGCAGTAATGAAGGCAGGATTCACCCCAAACTTGCTCGTCTTTTTTTTTTCCTATTTCAAGTTCTGGTAATTAGTTATACACGTGTATATTCACTGGTCAAATCAAAAACCTATGCATGGAAAATCAATTGTTTGCTGTATGCATCTCATTTGTAGGATGCACACTATTCATTTCAATATGGAGCGGAGTAGGAGGAGACTTTCATTACTGTCGCCCCTTACTTCCTCCCTGCTGATAGGAAATGCCATGCTGTTTGCTTGTGTCCTGTGATTACAGCAGCCTGCAACAGTTTTCAAGCGTGCACTCCCCGGCTCAGGCATCAAGCAGTAAATGATAAAATTAAAACGCTGCTATCCCTTTGTTAGTCATTTTTTTATCTTCTTCCCCCTTCTACGAATGCTAGAGTCCGTTATTCTAGAACTGCTCTGAAAATGGTTCTCTCTGAAGTGTTGGGATTTGGGTTTAGGGTGAGTTATGGGAATTGAAGTTCAGATACTTTGTTCATGTTTTATACTATGGAATTACTATGTCATGTATGTTATTTGAAAGATGGAAAATTTGTATTTGGAGTTTTTCAATAAAAATTATTTGATTAAAAAAAATTATGAAATTAAAATTCCTCTGTTCTTGAGAAAGAATAGGATTTTTACTAAGAGGTAAATTGCAAGTTCCTTGTTTTACAGGCACTTTACATTTTTGCTAGTTTTGTACGATTTCACAACCCCTTATAAAGGCCAGTGCCAGCTGTACATCTCTCCCTAAACTCTTGTTCAGCACTATATTTTATGCCAGTTTTATTATATGGTTTCTAGATGTTGTCTACCTTTGATAAATAATTCGTATTTATACTTTTGCTTTTAGATAGACTTGAAGAATGCAGATCCGGAGAGGGTGGAGAAACAAATTGTGAAGATGTTTGACATTCCCGCTAGTGACTGTATCTGGGTACGATGCGCTCCAGATCAAAATCATTCCTGTAGGCAAATTTAACTCCGCTGTCTGTACCTTGTCTTTTATTTTTTTTCTACAAAATTTGGCTGGAAAAGGGGCAATGTAGCAAGGAATTTACATCAATTTTTGGTGTTAAAAAAAATAAAACTATTTTGTGACACATCATTTTTGCACAAAAATGTGCAGCTTCCTATTTTACACCGCTCTTGCAACTTTTAGAAATTGGGCTTGGTAAGCTACACAGGTCTAAGAACAACGTGTGACATTAAAAGTGGATAAAGATACACGGTGGCTCAGTGGTTAGCATTGTTGCTTTGCAGCACTGGGATCCTGGGTTGAAATCCCACCAAGAAGAACATCTGCAAGGAGTTTGTATGTTCTCCCTGTGTTTGTGTGGGTTTCCTCTGGGTTCTCTGTTTTTCTCCCACACTCCAAAGACATACTGATAGGGAATGTAGATTGTGAGCCCTGATGGGGACAGTGATGATAATTCCTCAGAGCTTTACAGACATTAATGGCGCTATATAAATGAGTAAAATAAATAAATAAAGATAGATAGAAGTGCTACATAAACATTTATTAAACATCGTGCAACACTTTGATACATTTGGCACAAATAATGGTAACACAACCACAAGCAAAACTGACCTGAGAAAATCTCTTTATGATACATTTTTCGGAAAGAATTTGAAAGATTTAAAGCGTTAGAAATGAACAAGATTATCCAATATCACAGAAAAAGGAAAAGTCTCCAGATGTCTTTATGCCGGATGCCGGTCTGTGTCCACAGCTAAAGAAGAGCTGTCAAAAGAATGGGAAAGGAATCCTTTAGTAAACATAAATATCCATAGGGGTTTTGAGTGTTAAAAAAAAAATTATCATATGAAAGATTTTGTGATCTGCGTTTACATGATTGTAATAACCACATTAAAGCCTCATTCAGACGTACAGGTTTTATCCATGAGAAACTGAGCAGAACGATATATAGGTTTGTGGGAGAAGATTCAGTAGAAATTGTAATTTATTCATTAGATTAGATTAGAGTCCTCAGTGGTTGATACCTTTAATGGCTAACTGAAAAGATGGTAACAAATTGCAAGCTTTCCAGACTGCTCAGGCCTCTTCATCAGGCAGACCTGATACCTGAGTAGTCTGGAAAGCTTGCAATTTGTTACCATCTTTTCCGTTAGCCATTAAAAGGTATCAACCACTGAGGACTCTCAAATCTAAATACTCTTCTATCTACTGGCTATCACGGTACAAAGATAGATATTTTTCCTGTATCAATTTATTCAGTGGAATCCTGCTGTTTGTACAGATGAGTCCAGTGGGCGGTCCTACTAGTGATTGACAGCTATATTTGCCTGCATGGTCACTGTCAATCACTTAGTAGGACCGCCCACTGGACTAGGGTACATACAGCAAGACCTTCACTGCATAAAATGCAAGTTTTACTGACTCTCTTCCTACAGATATGTCTATCAGTATGATCAACTTCTCTGCTCTACAACATCCCCCTACAGATCTTCTACCATTTCAACATGACGGCTTCCTTTAATCACCTGCAGATGACATAAGTAGCCATGTTCTGTGTGGCTTACGGAGGGGCTTCATTTCTTGTCAAGTTCAAACAGGTTTAATTTCTTCTGATTCATTGGAGCCGAGTTCTAAACTGTATTAAAAAATTTATTTCTCTGTTTATTTCTATTAGGTCTCGGCGAAGCATGAAACAAATGTGGAAAGTGTTCTTCAAGAAATTGTCAGGAGGCTTCCATCGTGAGTACGGACTAATGCGGCTCTATTATTATTATTATTATTATTATTAATAATTATTATAGCACCGTTTATTCCATGGCACTTTACATGTGAAAAAGGGGTATACATACAAGAACAATTACAATAATCTTGAACACAATGTGACGGCGACTGGTACAGGAGAAGCGAGGACCCTGCCCGTGAGGGCTCACAGTCTACAAGGGATGGGGGAGGATACAGTAGGTGAGGGCAGTGCTAGCCGTGCAGCGGTATTGGTGGAGTGGTGGTTACTGCAGGTTGTAGGCTTGTCGGAAGAGGTGGGTCTTCAGGCTCTTTTTGAAGTTTTCCACTTTCGACGAGAGTCTGATGTGTTGGCGTAGAGTTCCAGAGTAGGGGGGAAGCACGGGAGAAATCTTGTATGCGATTGTGGGAGGAGGAGATTAGAGGGACGTAGAGAAGGAGAGCTTGTGAGGATCGGAGGTTGAGTGCGGGTATGTAGCGGGAGACTAGGTCAGAGATATATGGAGGAGACAGGTTGTGAATGGCTTTGTATGTCATGGTTAGGGTTTTGAACTGGAGTCTCTGGGCAATGGGGAGCCAGTGAAGAGATTGACAGAGAGGAGAGGCCGGAGAATAGCAGGGGGACAGGTGTATTAGTCGGGCAGCAGAGTTTAGGATGGATTGGAGGGGTGTGAGAGTGTTGGAAGGGAGGCCACAGAGCAGGAGGTTGCAGTAGTCGAGGTGGGAGATGATGAGGGTGTGCACTAGTGTTTTTGCAGATTCATGTCCTGTCTGTTAGGTATGAGGAGATCCAGGATAGGGCCAAGTCTATGATACCGAGAGATGAGAGAGTTTGTAGTAAGAGGGAATGGTCCATTGTGTCGAAGGCAGATGACAGGTCGAGGGGGAGGAGGACAGAGTAGTGTCGCTTAGATTTGGTGGTTAGTAGGTCGTTGGTGACTTTAGTCAGTGGAGTTTCAGTAGAATGGTGCAGTCGGAAACCAGATTGTAGGCGGTCGAAGAGGGAGCAGGAGTAGAGGTGGGAGGACAGCTCAGAATGGACGTGTTGTTCCAGTAGTTTTGAGGCATAGGGGAAAACTGATATGGGGCGATAGCTAGACAGAGAGGATGGGTCAAGGGAGGGCTTTTTGAGGATGGGTGTGATTGAGGCATGTTTGAAGCATGAAGGGAAGACACCAGTTGTTAGTGACAGGTTAAAGAGGTGGGCTAGGGGTGGGATGAAGATAGTGGTAAGGTTTGGGATTAGGTGAGACGGGATTGGGTCAAGTTTACAGGTGGTGAGGTGTGATTTGGAGAGTAAAAAGGAAAGTTGATCTTCCGTAATGGTGGAGAAGGTGGTTTTGGAGGAGACTGGTTGAGTAGGTGTGGGGAGGGGCTGTGGGGGCTTTAGGCAAAAGCTTTGTCTGATGGTGTCAATCTTCTGCTTGAAGAATGAGACAAAGTCTTCTGCTGAAATAAGAGGAGAGGGAGGAGACACTGGGGGACGGAGGAGAGAATTGAAGGTGTTGAATAGTTGTTTGAGGTTGTGAGACAGGGAGGATATGAGAGATGAGAAGTATGTTTCTTTGGCTGCAGTGAGTGTGGACTTGAAGGTAGTGAGGGACTGTTTGAATGCGATGAAGTGCTCATTGGAGTGGGACCTTTTCCATCTACGCTCAGCAACCCTGGAGGCCCGTCGCAGTTCTTTAGTTAGGCTGGTGTGCCCGGGTTGCCTGTTGATTGTGCGAGCTTTGGTATGTGTGAGGGGGGCAACTGAATCGAGAGTTGCAGCTGTTGTGGTGTTGTATAAAGTGGCAGCAACATCTGCATCATGTAAAGAACTAATGTCTGTAAGAGGGAGAAAGGATTCAGAGAGTGAGTGTAGGTCAAGGTGTTTGAGATTTCTGCGAGGGTATGCAAGTTTGTGGAGTGGGGATTGTTGCCCTGGAGAGGAGAGGGTAGAGAACGTAAGTAGGTTGTGGTCAGAGAGAGGGAGAGGTGAGTTAGAGAGGTTAGATAGGGAACAGAAGCAGGTGAAGATGAGGTTCAGTGTGTGGCCGTCTTTGTGGGTGGGTGGGTGTGGAAGACCACTGAGTAAGACCGAAGGAGGAAGTGAGGGATAGAAGCTTAGAGGCAGCTGAGAGGGAAGTGTCAATGGGGATGTTGAAGTCGCCCATGAGGATAGTGTGGATGTCAACGGAGAGGAAATGAAGTAGCCAAGTGGTGAAGTGGTCAAAGAAAGTGGTGGTTGATCCTGGGGGGCGGTAGATGACAGACAGTTGGAGGTTGGAGGGGGAGTAGATGCGCACGCAGTGCACTTCAAAAGAGGTGAGAGTAATTGAGAGTGGCAGTGGGATATGGGTGAAGGAGCAGTTATCTGAGAGGAGGAAACCTATTCCTCCACCGTGTTTGCCGGTGGGGCGGGGGGTATGGGAGAGGTGGAAGCCGCCGTACGAAAGTGCAGCAGGAGAGGCCATGTCGGAGGGGGTGAGCCAGGTTTCAGTGATGCTCTATCCATCTTCTCTTTATTAAAGTGAACCTGTCACCTTGGAAAATGCCATGTACCTGCAGGTATAGGGTTAATCTGCAGATAAATATTGTTACAATGTTGCCCGGCCGCCTTATTGATAGTGCAGGTACCAGTAGAAAATTAACTTCTTTCCTCCCTGCAGCCGCCGGCCTTCAGTCATCGTTGTGCACGGAGCGGCTACAGTCTTGGATCACAGCACCGCTCACTATATCGGGGGCGACGGATGTAAACCCGGCCCGGATTTTTATTGACAGCTTGCTCTGCACAGATGCGCTGCAGAACCACTTAGAATCTGAGTGAAGGAGAGTAGTATGTTCACAGATAGAGAATAGGGCTCATCCACGTGCGGATCCTCTCCACGTCCGATTATATATTTGTGGGAGATACCCTAGTGGCAGCCTCATATTTCTGACATGGATCCTCTAGCACTATTTGTGAAACTGCGGCTCCCAGCATAACTTGATGAGAGACCGTCAGCCTGCTGGGACCTGTAGTTTCACTACAGCAGGAGTGTCACAAGTAGTGTTGAGCCACCCCCGCAGTGTTCGAGTTCGGTTCGGTTCACCGAACACCCGTGTGTTCGCCGAACTGTTCGTCGAACTGTTCGTCGAACACCTTCGAACACCGTTAAAACCAATGGCAGGCAAACAAAAACACATAGAAACACATAGAAAACACCTTCAAAGGTGTCCAAAAGCTGACAAACTGCTCAGAAGACACAACTAACACATGGAAAAGTGACAAGTACATATAGTCATGAGAAAAGAAAAGAGGTGGAGGAGTAAAAGGAGGGGGAGACACAGATATAGGCATGTCATGCCCTTCTAAAATCCAAAAAGTGA
This sequence comes from Phyllobates terribilis, assembly GCF_046119375.1. NCBI lineage: Eukaryota > Metazoa > Chordata > Amphibia > Anura > Dendrobatidae > Phyllobates > Phyllobates terribilis. The sequence continues at coordinate 206,897,952 of NW_027362769.1, read as the reverse complement.
GAAGCCGACACGTTCAGTCCGCTCCTGCCCGTGCCACCTCCGTGTCGCCGGGTTTGTGCCAGAGCCGCGGTGAACCCTGACGGCCAGCCCCCCTCTCCCAATACTGGTGCCTGTCCGCTGATGGGTCGAGCGAGCCCCCCTGTGGTGGAGGCAGCTCTAAGCTTTTTAATTTAAATTGTCTCTCTAATTTGAATGAATACACTTTAAATCCATTTACAAGGATCTATTGGAGGGCAAGTCTCATGCCAGCAGCCGCGTAATTCCAGCTCCAGTAGCGTCCACTAAAGCTGCTGCAGTTAAAAAGCTTTTATAAGGATCGAGCTCGGCTGTCCACCGCAAGGCATCCTACTGCCAGTCCCAGCCCCTATGCCTTGGGGTGCCTCCTGATGCTCTTCACTGAGTATCCCGTGGTCCCGAAGCATTTCCTTTGAAAAAATTAAGTGTCCAAACTACAGGTGGTGTAGCTTGCTTAACAGCCGGGATAATCCGCTGACTAGCAGACACTGCTACTAGGCACAAAGTATTTCCTGGGCTAGATGCAGTTAAAAATTTGTAATTAAATACTCTCGTTGGATGCTGAGAAAGCATTCCATAGAGTCTCCTGGCACGCCATATATGATTCTCTTAAAAAGCTTGGGGTAGGGGTCTAGGGGACCCTTTTATAGCCAAAATCACGGCCCTGTATCGCAATACATCACCTAGGCTGAAGATAAATGGAACTGTAGCACCCTGAGGGCTCGGTTGCTACAGAGGTATTGCACCTCACCCAGAGGTGTGATATCTCACTCTCAGGTAAGGATGGAGTGTGGATCAGGACCCGACACCTGCATGCATTACACCACATTGCCGTGGGGCAGGGCGACCAATATGCCTCTGAGATGGGCACGACAGTCCCTGTCCCTGGCTGGAGTGGGGGGAGGGAACACTGAGGAAGGGGAACCCTGTAGTGCAGGAGCAGGGAGGAAGCAGTTCCTGGGTGCATTGAGAAGGGAGTATAAAAGGTGGGCACCATCTTAGTTCAGTGCAGAGAAGTCTGAGCAGAAGTGGCAGGGAGCAGGGGCTCTGCATGAGCTCTGCTCCGGAGGCGGGCCTAGTAACAGAGGCCCAGGCCTGGAAGAGGGAGATGGAAGGAAGAGGAGCGGAGAAGGCTCCAGGAACGAGGAATGAAGGGATCCCAGGGGTGCGGATGGGCGAGTCGCCACCGCACGCCCGAATCCACCTGCGTGGAGGGGTCAGGCCAAAGGGGGAGACCGGTCCCCGAAACTAGTGGAGGCAGGAAACGACCCTCAGCTAGAAACCGGAGGCTGTGACATTTTATGTGGCACAGCCCCTCGCTACACCTGCTAGGAAGGCACCACATAGGGTCAGGGAAACTGGCGCCAAGAGGAGGCCCGAGGCAGCCGGACAGAAGGGTTGGTAAGAAAGGCCAGACAAAGGACACACAAAGGGGGTCCTGTGAAGCGCTCCAAAGTTATCTGGGAGTTGTCTGAGCCCCTCACCTGGTGAGCACAGTATGACGTGGGCAGCCGTTACCTGCAGACGTGGTCTGGATAATAAGAACTGTGAGTAAAGGCCCTGGACTGCATCACTGACTCCGTGTCGTTACTGCTGCTGCCCTGCACCATCACCCCCATCCTCCGCATACACTGCCCTGAGGCTATACTCCTCCCGTGGGGAGTTATGCTACGCTCTGCTGCACCCACAACACCAGCCTCAGCGGTCTGCCCTGCAGCGGCGGTTCACTCTGACCGCAATCCACGGGTGGCGTAGTCGGACATTTAAACATCAAAACCACATAAATAGTTCCGCCACTGGTTTGACCACCCTGAGCCACGGAACCGGGTCGCCGCCACGAAGACTACAACCACCAGCATCCACCAAAAAGGGTCCGGCTCCGGGTGTCCCAAGGCCCAGGGGGTGCATCAGAACATTTTCATCACCTTTCACAATCACCAATGGGACAAGGCAGGGATGTCCTCTGTCCCCTCTCTTATACATCCTAGTGACGGAGCACCTGCTCTCATCAATTCGCCATAACCCCAATATTAGGTGGATTGAGGTGGGAGGCACCGAGTACAAGTGCTCTCTATTTGCTGATGATGTCCTAGTATATATCACTCAATCACATATATCCATCCATGCTGTTATGGCTGAAATAGATCACTTTGTTACATGGTCAAATTTTAAAATCAATGCAGCGAAGTCTGAGGCCCTCGATGTCTCCCTCCCCAAATCCATATAGGATTCCATCCAGTCCAACTTTCCCTTTGCCTGGCCCTCACAGGGTATCAAATACTTAGGAATTCCTATTCATAGAGACCTCTCCCATCTATGTTATCTTAATTTTGGGCCCTTTATTGAACAACTCCATACAGACCACGGTTGGCAAGTTAGAACTGTAAGATTCACTACGTGAACCACTGGTGTTTTGTGGAAAAGCACATGTACACTGTGTTCCAAATTATTATGCAAAAAGTGTTTAGGAGTGATAAGGGAAGAATTTGTTTGTTTGTCAGTTAAACTCATTGATGGTGATGTGTGTCAGGGCTCTTTATATCACTGTAAGCAATTGCAGACACCTGTGCTAATTAGTTTGGCAGGTGTGTCCAATGAAAGGCAAGACTACTTAAGAAGGCTGTCTCACATTATTAAGCAGCCTACATTTTCTGCCAAAATGGGAAAGAAAAAGGATGTGTCGGCTGCTGAGAAGCAACAAATTGTGGAGTGTTTAGGTCAAGGCATGACTACAATCAACATTGTGCGATGATCAGGATGAAGTGTCTTGGCAATCAAGAAGTATGTAGCTGATTCACAGTCCACACGTGTGCGTGCTGATAAGGGCAAATTGAGGACTCTTTCCTACAGGCAATTACGTCAGGTTAAAAGAGCAGCGGCAAAAAAGCCTTGTCATAGCAGCAGACAAGTTTTTGAAGCTGCTGGTGCCTCCAACGTCCCCCGAACAACAAGATGCAGGGTCCTTCAGAGGTTTGCAGCTGTGCATACGCCATCCTTTCGACCTCCTCTATCCACTTCACACAAGCAGAAACGGCTCCAGTGGGCCAAACATTACATGAAGACTGATTTCAAAACTGTTTTGTTCACGGATGAGTGCCGTGCAGCGCTCGATGGTCCAGATGGATGGAGTGGAGGATGGCTGGTTGATGGACACCCCACGCAAACACGGCTACAGCGCCAACAAGGAGGAGGTGGAGTAATGTTTTGGGCTGGAATCATGGGGAGAGAGATTGTCGGCCCCTTTAGGATCCCTGAAGGCGCTAAAGATGAACTCCATAATGTATGTGGATTTTCTCAAACATCACTTCCTGCCATGGTTCAAGAAGAAGAACCGTGTATTTCACAGCAAGATCATTTTTTTGCATGATAATGCACCATCTCATGCTGCACATAAAACATCTGCATCTCTGGCTGATATGGGCATAAAAGGGGACAAACTTATGGTGTGACCCCCATGCTCCCCTGACCTCTACCCCATTCAGAACCTCTGGAGCATCATCAAAAGGAGTGTCTATGATGGCGGGAGGCAGTTCACATCTAAGCAACAGCTCTGGGAGGGTATTCTGTCCTCATGCAAAACAATTGAAGCAGAAACCATCCAAAACCTGACAAATTCAATGGACGAGAGTTCAGAAGCTCATTTCGAACAAGGGGTCCTATGTGAAAATGTAACATCACCTAGAATAAAGTTTTGAGTTGAAAACTGTTTGATTTCAGTTTCTAATAACCTGCTAATGCTTATAATTTCAAAAATGACCATTTTTTTGGTCTTTATTAAAATGAAAAGGTTGATCGAAAAGTTTGGGGGATCTAAGAGTGTGGCAACCCAGTAGTCATGATTACTTCGAATTCTGACAATATGAGGGTCATGTTGCAGGTAGTGCAGCAAGAAGGCACTTATGTGCCTTGCGCATCTCGGAGCCCCAAAATTATTTTCCGGGCTAGATGCAGCTAAAAATTATTATTAATTTTAAATCTGGTGGAGCTTAGTATAGATGGCCTAATAGGATCAGTGCTGCACACTGCTACAAAGCCCAAATTATTTTCCAGTCAAGATACAGATAAACATGATTAGTAATTTTAAATCTGGTGGAGCTTATTATAGATGGCCTAATAGAATCAGTGCTGCACACTGCTACAAAGCCCAAATTATTTTCCAGCCAAGATACAGATAAACATGATTAGTAATTTGAAAGCTTAAAACGGTTGGTAGGGTGATTTTAACCAGTCATCAAGCTTTTACTCTCCCCAGGATGACACAGGGGTAGAAAAGTCGTTTCGGATCCATGATTTGTTCATCTTTATGAACGTGAGTCTGTCTACATTATCAGTGGAGAGCCGCGTGCGCTTATCTGTCAGCACACCACCAGCAGCGCTGAACACACGTTCAGACAGAACGCTGGCTGCGGGGCATGACAAGATCTCCAAGGCGTAAGTGGCTAGCTCCGGCCATTTATCCAGATTGGAAGCCCAAAAAGAGCAAGGGTCCAGTGACACAGTCATGGCTTCAATGTTTACTTGGAGATACTCCTGTACCATCGTCTCTAGGCGTTGACTATGTGTCAGACTTCTTGTCTCCTGTGGCCTTGCAAAGGATGGGCTAAAAAAGTGGTGAAATGATTCCGCAAAATTGATGTTACCAGCAGATACTGTGGTTCTGTTACGGTTTGAGTGCTGAACACTTGACGGTCCCACGGTTGGCAAGTTGGAACTGAGAGATTCATTACGTGCACCACTGGTGTTTTGTGGAAAAGCACATGTAAGATTCTGCAACAGTCTCTGCTGATACTCCTGCATGCGTGCATCCCTTTCTATGGCAGGAATAATTTCTGCAAATTTACTTTTGTACCGGGGATCTAACAGTGTGGCAACCCAGTAGTCAGAATTATTTCTAATTCTCACAATTCGAGGGTCATGTTGCAGGTAGTGCAGCTAGAAGGCACTCATGTGTGTTGCGCATCCAGGAGCACCAAGTCCCTGTTGTGTTGGTGGCGAGGTAACAATCATGCTTCCTTCCTCTGTCCTCTCCCCCAAACCTCGCACAACAGAAATGTGATCAAGGTCTCCCTCATCTGATGAGTCTTCCATCAGTTCGTCCTCCACTTCTTCCTGAGCTCCTGCACCTTCCTCACTAGTTTGGCTGCTACCATGTGCCCTGATAAAACCATCTCCCCCACCCTCACATGCCTGCCACCTTGGTGCTGCCGACCGTCTGGACCTTGCAGATGTTAGCCCTTCCGCATACAACTCCTCCTCCTCTACTTCCTCCACCTCCTCTTGTGCCACCACCTGACTCCGAATTCTGTTTAACATGTGCTCCAGCATGTAAATCACCGGAATAGTCATGCTGATAATGGCATCGTCAGCACTAAACATCTTCGTCGCCATTTCAAAACTGTGCAGAAGAGTGCATAGGTCCCTGATCTGAGACCACTCCTCCAGCGTGATTTGCCCCACCTCTGGATCTCGTTGGCCCAGGCTATACGTCAGAACGTATTGCACCAGGGCTTGTCGGTGCTGCCACAGTCGCTGCAACATGTGCAGAGTTGAATTCCACCGGGTAGGCACATCGCATTTTAGCCGGTGAAGTGGCAGGCCCAACGACTTCTGTAGAGATGTAAGTCGCTGAGCTGCGGGATGCGAACGGCGGAAGTGAGCACACAGCGACCGTGCCCTCTGCAGAAGGCCATCTAGTCTGGGATAGTGGGCTAAAAATTGCTGGACAACCAGGTTCAACACGTGAGCCATACAAGGCACGTGTGTGACATTGCCCCGGCGAAGGGCCGCACCCAGGTTTGCAGCATTGTCGCACACGGCGTTCTCTGGTTTCAGGTCCAGTGGAGACAACCATTCATGAAATTGGTTCTCCAGAGCTGACCACAACTCCTCAGCTGTGTGACTCACATTTCCCAGACATTTCAAAGAAAAACCGCCTGATGACGTTGAGCCCTACTGCCAGCATACTAAGGAGGTGTGCAGGATCCCTTCTGGGCAGTTAGAAAGCTTGTGGCATGACCAGACAGGCTTTGGGTGCAGGTGGAAGACCGAGAGGAGGTTGAGGAGGCAGAAGCAGTGGAGGAACTTTGACTTAAAGAGGACTGACGCACAACTCGTGGGGACGGCAAGACTTGGACAGCAGCCCCTTGTCCTGCTGTCACCATAGTTACCCAGTGCCCAGTCAGCGACATGTAACGCCCCTGTCCATGCCTACTCGTCCAAGTGTCTGTGGTGAAATGCACCCTGTCACACACAGAGTTTCTCAAAGAAGCGGTGATGTTGTGTGCGACATGCTGGTGGAGCGCAGGCACACCTTTCTTTGAGAAGTAGTGCCAGATTCCCCTCTGGGCATCTGGTACTGGGGCACTGCGACGGACATAAGGTCTCGAAAATCCTCTGTGTCCACCAGGCGGAAAGGCAGCATTTCTGTAGCCAAGAGCTTGCAGATGGTGAAATTCAACCTCTTAGCTTTCTCATGGCTAGGAGGAAATGGTCTTTTACTTGTCCACATCTGAGGGACCGAGGGCTGGCTATTGTGCTTAGACGGGGTTGATAAGGGTGTCCCCAGCAAACTGCCGGTCTGTGAGGAAGATGCAGGCGGACATGTTAGGTTGCCTTGATCCAAAGGTGGTGCTATCGATGTCGGACAGCGCTCAACACCAGCTGGTGTTACCACCTCCAAAGAAAATGATGACCTGCCAATCACGCTGGCTGTTGCGGGTAAAGAGGTGGCAGGTCTGCGCCCCAAAACAGGTGTGACTGCTGTCCCCCCAGTCACAGAGGATGAAGAGGCCGCGGATGCACAAGATATGGCAGACGGTGGTTGGCCCGGCCGGCTAGGCCGCATTGTAGCACACTGAGCTTCCCACTGCAACTTATGCTTCATGTCCATGTGCCGGTTCATGCATGAAGTACTCAAACTATGTATTTTTTGGCCTCTACTTAGCTTTTGCTGAAAAATGTTACAGATAACACGAGTTGGGTCATCTTTATCGATCTGAAAAAATGCCCAGGCTATGCAAGGCTTAGCACCCATGCCACCTGAAGAGCCACCACGACTTGTGGTGAGAGGCAGAGTTGTGTTTGAGGATGCAGTTGTTGACGTGCTTCCAGTACTACGTCTCTGTCCAGGAAGGCGCAACCTGACCTCGTCGTCACTAGCATCTTCCTCCACCTCCTCTGCTGACCTCATCTTTTGGCTGACTGTGGGTTGACAGTAAGTGGGATCTCCAACCTCATCATCATCACCCTGTGCGTTATCACACCCGTCGTCCTCAGAGCCAACCTGTTCCTGCCCTGACAAAAAACTAAAGTTGTCGCTCCAATCAGGTATTTGAGTCTCATCATCGTCTTCCTCATTGTCTCCACCAACAGGAGTTACAGTTTGGGAATGAGGGTCTACATTATGGTCAGAACGTTCTGCGTCTGGTCCTGGATCCGACTCATAAAGATTCTGGGCATCAGTGCAGATCATTTCCTCGTCTGGATTCACAGAAGCGCTGGAGTCGACCTCTGATTCCCAGGCTATAGTATGAGTAAACAGCTCTGCAGACTCAACCATCTGTTCTACCTCATACTCAGACGGGCAGCTGGAGATTTGGGAGCTGTGAGGAAGCAAGTGCGATTGGGGTGACACCTTTGAGGACTGGAGTATTTGTGATGTTGAAGTTGATGTGGAGGAGAGCCCACTTAAAGGAGCACTTGATATCCGTTGAAGCACCTGCTGTTTTTGTGCCTCATCTGGAATTTGTAGCGATTGGCGTGGCCGTAAGAAAGGGATCTTATCACATTGTCCGCTAAATGAAGTAGACATTTTAGTTTGGCTGGAAGATGGTCTTTCTTCTGCAGATGTTACTGTTGCTTTAACACCTACCCCACGAACACAACCTTTTTTCCACTTCCCAACACGCCTATTCCCCTTTCCACCAGCAGCAGGCCTTTTTCCACTCATTTTGGTGGTTAACTAATTCAAAACTCTGGAGTTGTTTGCAAAAAAAAACAATGGATGGGAACCGAGCAGAGCTGAGTGGCCAAAATGTAGTATTAGGCCAAAACTATTGGCTGGGTTAGATGCAGAAAAAAATTATATTCAATTTGCAACCTGATGGAGGTCAGTATAGATGGACTAATAGAACAAGTCCCACACACAGCTAGAAGCCCAAATATTTTTTCAGAGGTAGATGCAGAAAAAAATTGTATTCAGTTTGCAACCTGATGGAGGTCAGTATAGATGGACTAATAGAACAAGTCCTACACACAGCTAGAAGCCCAAATATATTTTCAGAACAAGCTGCAGAAAAAAAATATATTCAGTTTGCAACCTGATGGAGGTCAGTATAGATGGACTAATAGAGAAAGTCTCACACACTGCTGGAAGGACAAATATTTTTTCAGAGCTAGATGCAGACAAAAAATTATTTTTAATTTGCAACCTGATGGAGGTCAGTATAGATGGACTAATAGAGAAAGTCCCACACACTGCTAGAAGGCCAAATATTTTTTCAGAGCTAGATGCAGACAAAAAATTATTTTGAATTTGCAACCTGATGGAGGTCAGTATAGATGGACTAATAGAGAAAGACCCACACACTGCTAGAAGGCCAAATATTTTTTCAGAGCTAGATGCAGACAAAAAATTATTTTTAATTTGCAACCTGATGGAGGTCAGTATAGATGGACTAATAGAGAAAGTCCCACACACTGCTAGAAGGCCAAATCTTTTTTCAGAGCTAGATGCAGATAAAAATTATTTTTAATTTGCAACCTGATGGTGGTCAGTATAGATGGACTAATAGAGAAAGTCCCACACACTGCTAGAAGGCCAAATATTTTTTCAGAGGTAGATGCAGAAAAAAATTATATTCAGTTTGCAACCTGATGGAGGTCTGTATAGATGGATTAATAGAACAAGTCCCACACACAGCTAGAAGCCCAATATTTTTTCAGAGGTAGATGCAGAAAAAAAATATATTCAGTTTGCAACCTGATGGAGGTCAGTATAGATGGACTAATAGAGAAAGTCCCACACACTGCTAGAAGGCCAAATATTTTTTCAGAGCTAGATGCAGACAAAAATTATTTTTAATTTGCAACCTGATGGAGGTCAGTATAGATGGACTAATAGAGAAAGTCCCACACACTGCTAGAAGGCCAAATATTTTTTCAAAGCTAGATGCAGATATAAATTATTTTTAATTTGCAACCTGATGGAGGTCAGTATAGATGGATTAATAGAGAAAGTCCCACACACTGCTAGAAGGCCAAATATTTTTTCAGAGCTAGATGCAGAAAAAAATTATATTCAGTTTGCAACCTGATGGAGGTCAGTATAGATGGACTAATAGAGAAAGTCCCACACACAGCTAGAAGGCCAAATATTTTTTCAGAGGTAGATGCAGATAAAAATTATTTTTAATTTGCAGCCTGATGGAGGTCAGTATAGATGGACTAATAGAGAAAGTCCCACACACTGCTAGAAGGCCAAATATTTTTTCAGAGCTAGATGCAGACAAAAAATTATTTTGAATTTGCAACCTGATGGAGGTCAGTATAGATGGACTAATAGAGAAAGTCCCACACACTGCTAGAAGGCCAAATATTTTTTCAGAGCTAGATGCAGACAAAAAATTATTTTTAATTTGCAACCTGATGGAGGTCAGTATAGATGGACTAATAGAGAAAGTCCCACACACTGCTAGAAGGCCAAATATTTTTTCAGAGCTAGATGCAGACAAAAAATAATTTTGAATTTGCAGCGTGATGGAGGTCAGTATAGATGGACTAATAGAGAAAGTCCCACACACTGCTAGAAGCCCAATATTTTTTCAGAGGTAGATGCAGAAAAACAATATATTCAGTTTGCAACCTGATGGAGGTCAGTATAGATGGACTAATAGAGAAAGTCCCACACACTGCTAGAAGGCCAAATATTTTTTCAGAGCTAGATGCAGATAAAAATTATTTTTAATTTGCAACCTGATGGAGGTCAGTATAGATGGACTAATAGAGAAAGTCTCACACACTGCTAGAAGGCCAAATATTTTTTCAGAGCTAGATGCAGAAAAAAATTATATTCAGTTGCAACCTGATGGAGGTCAGTATAGATGGACTAATAGCACAAGTCCCACACACAGCTAGAAGCCCAAATATTTTTTCAGAGGTAGATGCAGAAAAAAATTATATTCAGTTTGCAACCTGATGGAGGTCTGTATAGATGGATTAATAGAACAAGTCCCACACACAGCTAGAAGCCCAAATAATTTTTCAGAGGTAGATGCAGAAAAAAATTATATTCAGTTTGCAACCTGATGGAGGTCTGTATAGATGGATTAATAGAACAAGTCCCACACACAGCTAGAAACTCAATATTTTTTCAGAGGTAGATGCAGAAAAAAAATATATTCAGTTTGCAACCTGATGGAGGTCAGTATAGATGGACTAATAGAGAAAGTCCCACACACTGCTAGAAGGCCAAATATTTTTTCAGAGCTAGATGCAGACAAAAAATTATTTTTAATTTGCAACCTGATGGAGGTCAGTATAGATGGACTAATAGAGAAAGTCCCACACACTGCTAGAAGGCCAAATATTTTTTCAGAGCTAGATGCAGATATAAATTATTTTTAATTTGCAACCTGATGGAGGTCAGTATAGATGGACTAAAAGAGAAAGTCCCACACACTGCTAGAAGGCCAAATATTTTTTCAGAGGTAGATGCAGAAAAAAATTATATTCATTTTGCAACCTGATGGAGGTCTGTATAGATGGATTAATAGAACAAGTCCCACACACAGCTAGAAGCCCAATATTTTTTCAGAGGTAGATGCAGAAAAAAAATATATTCAGTTTGCAACCTGATGGAGGTCAGTATAGATGGACTAATAGAGAAAGTCCCACACACTGCTAGAAGGCCAAATATTTTTTCAGAGCTAGATGCAGACAAAAATTATTTTTAATTTGCAACCTGATGGAGGTCAGTATAGATGGACTAATAGAGAAAGTCCCACACACTGCTAGAAGGCCAAATATTTTTTCAGAGCTAGATGCAGATATAAATTATTTTTAATTTGCAACCTGATGGAGGTCAGTATAGATGGACTAATAGAGAAAGTCCCACACACTGCTAGAAGGCCAAATATTTTTTCAGAGCTAGATGCAGAAAAAAATTATATTCAGTTTGCAACCTGATGGAGGTCAGTATAGATGGACTAATAGAGAAAGTCCCACACACAGCTAGAAGGCCAAATATTTTTTCAGAGGTAGATGCAGATAAAAATTATTTTTAATTTGCAGCCTGATGGAGGTCAGTATAGATGGACTAATAGAGAAAGTCCCACACACAGCTAGAAGGCCAAATATTTTTTCAGAGCTAGATGCAGATAAAAATTATTTTTAATTTGCAGCCTGATGGAGGTCAGTATAGATGGACTAATAGAGAAAGTCCCACACACTGCTAGAAGGCCAAATATTTTTTCAGAGCTAGATGCAGACAAAAAATTATTTTGAATTTGCAACCTGATGGAGGTCAGTATAGATGGACTAATAGAGAAAGTCCCACACACTGCTAGAAGGCCAAATATTTTTTCAGAGCTAGATGCAGACAAAAAATTATTTTTAATTTGCAACCTGATGGAGGTCAGTATAGATGGACTAATAGAGAAAGTCCCACACACTGCTAAAAGGCCAAATATTTTTTCAGAGCTAGATGCAGACAAAAAATTATTTTGAATTTGCAGCGTGATGGAGGTCAGTATAGATGGACTAATAGAGAAAGTCCCACACACTGCTAGAAGCCCAATATTTTTTCAGAGGTAGATGAAGATAAAAATTATTTTTAATTTGCAGCCTGATGGAGGTCAGTATAGATGGACTAATAGAGAAAGTCCCACACACTGCTAGAAGGCCAAATATTTTTTCAGAGCTAGATGCAGACAAAAAATTATTTTGAATTTGCAACCTGATGGAGGTCAGTATAGATGGACTAATAGAGAAAGTCCCACACACTGCTAGAAGGCCAAATATTTTTTCAGAGCTAGATGCAGACAAAAAATTATTTTTAATTTGCAACCTGATGGAGGTCAGTATAGATGGTCTAATAGAGAAAGTCCCACACACTGCTAAAAGGCCAAATATTTTTTCAGAGCTAGATGCAGACAAAAAATTATTTTGAATTTGCAGCGTGATGGAGGTCAGTATAGATGGACTAATAGAGAAAGTCCCACACACTGCTAGAAGCCCAATATTTTTTCAGAGGTAGATGCAGAAAAAAAATATATTCAGTTTGCAACCTGATGGAGGTCAGTATAGGTGGACAAATAGAGAAAGTCCCACACACTGCTAGAAGGCCAAATATTTTTTCAGAGCTAGATGCAGATAAAAATTATTTTTAATTTGCAACCTGATGGAGGTCAGTATAGATGGACTAATAGAGAAAGTCCCACACACTGCTAGAAGGCCAAATATTTTTTCAGAGCTAGATGCAGAAAAAAATTATATTCAGTTTGCAACCTGATGGAGGTCAGTATAGATGGACTAATAGCACAAGTCCCACACACAGCTAGAAGCCCAAATATTTTTTCAGAGGTCGATGCAGAAAAAAATTATATTCAGTTTGCAACCTGATGGAGGTCTGTATAGATGGATTAATAGAACAAGTCCCACACACAGCTAGAAGGCCAAATAATTTTTCAGAGGTAGATGCAGAAAAAAATTATATTCAGTTTGCAACCTGATGGAGGTCTGTATAGATGGATTAATAGAACAAGTCCCACACACAGCTAGAAGCCCAATATTTTTTCAGAGGTAGATACAGAAAAAAAATATATTCAGTTTGCAACCTGATGGAGGTCTGTATAGATGGATTAATAGAACAAGTCCCACACACAGCTAGAAGCCCAATATTTTTTCAGAGGTAGATACAGAAAAAAAATATATTCAGTTTGCAACCTGATGGAGGTCAGTATAGATGGACTAATAGAGAAAGTCCCACACACTGCTAGAAGGCCAAATATTTTTTCAGAGCTAGATGCAGACAAAAATTATTTTTAATTTGCAACCTGATGGAGGTCAGTATTGATGGACTAATAGTGAAAGTCCCACACACTGCTAGAAGGCCAAATATTTTTTCAGAGCTAGATGCAGATATAAATTATTTTTAATTTGCAACCTGATGGAGGTCAGTATAGATGGACTAATAGAGAAAGTCCCACACACTGCTGGAAGGACAAATATTTTTTCAGAGCTAAATGCAGAAAAAAATTATATTCAGTTTGCAACCTGATGGAGGTCAGTATAGATTGACTAATAGAGAAAGTCCCACACACAGCTAGAAGGCCAAATATTTTTTCAGAGGTAGATGCAGATAAAAATTATTTTTAATTTGCAGCCTGATGGAGGTCAGTATAGATGGACTAATAGAGAAAGTCCCACACACTGCTAGAAGGCCAAATATTTTTTCAGAGCTAGATGCAGAAAAAAATTATATTCAGTTTGCAACCTGATGGAGGTCAGTATAGATGGACTAATAGAGAAAGTCCCACACACAGCTAGAAGGCCAAATATTTTTTCAGAGGTAGATGCAGATAAAAATTATTTTTAATTTGCAGCCTGATGGAGGTCAGTATAGATGGACTAATAGAGAAAGTCCCACACACAGCTAGAAGGCCAAATATTTTTTCAGAGGTAGATGCAGATAAAAATTATTTTTAATTTGCAGCCTGATGGAGGTCAGTATAGATGGACTAATAGAGAAAGTCCCACACACTGCTAGAAGGCCAAATATTTTTTCAGAGCTAGATGCAGATAAATATTATTTTTAATTCGCAACCTGATGGAGGTCAGTATAGATGGACTAATAGAAAAAGTCCCACACACTGCAAGAAGGCCAAATATTTTTTCAGAGCTAGATGCAGACAAAAAATTATTTTTAATTTGCAACCTGATGGAGGTCAGTATAGATGGACTAATAGAGAAAGTCCCACACACTGCTAGAAGGCCAAATATTTTTTCAGAGCTAGATGCAGATAAAAATTATTTTTAATTTGCAACCTGATGGAGGTCAGTATAGATGGACTAATAGAGAAAGTCCCACATACTGCTAGAAGGCCAAATATTTTTTCAGAGGTAGATGCAGAAAAAAATTATATTCAGTTTGCAACCTGATGGAGGTCTGTATAGATGGATTAATAGAACAAGTCCCACACACAGCTAGAAGCCCAATATTTTTTCAGAGGTAGATACAGAAAAAAAATATATTCAGTTTGCAACCTGATGGAGGTCAGTATAGATGGACTAATAGAGAAAGTCCCACACACTGCTAGAAGGCCAAATATTTTTTCAGAGCTAGATGCAGACAAAAATTATTTTTAATTTGCAACCTGATGGAGGTCAGTATTGATGGACTAATAGTGAAAGTCCCACACACTGCTAGAAGGCCAAATATTTTTTCAGAGCTAGATGCAGATATAAATTATTTTTAATTTGCAACCTGATGGAGGTCAGTATAGATGGACTAATAGAGAAAGTCCCACACACTGCTGGAAGGACAAATATTTTTTCAGAGCTAAATGCAGAAAAAAATTATATTCAGTTTGCAACCTGATGGAGGTCAGTATAGATTGACTAATAGAGAAAGTCCCACACACAGCTAGAAGGCCAAATATTTTTTCAGAGGTAGATGCAGATAAAAATTATTTTTAATTTGCAGCCTGATGGAGGTCAGTATAGATGGACTAATAGAGAAAGTCCCACACACTGCTAGAAGGCCAAATATTTTTTCAGAGCTAGATGCAGAAAAAAATTATATTCAGTTTGCAACCTGATGGAGGTCAGTATAGATGGACTAATAGAGAAAGTCCCACACACAGCTAGAAGGCCAAATATTTTTTCAGAGGTAGATGCAGATAAAAATTATTTTTAATTTGCAGCCTGATGGAGGTCAGTATAGATGGACTAATAGAGAAAGTCCCACACACAGCTAGAAGGCCAAATATTTTTTCAGAGGTAGATGCAGATAAAAATTATTTTTAATTTGCAGCCTGATGGAGGTCAGTATAGATGGACTAATAGAGAAAGTCCCACACACTGCTAGAAGGCCAAATATTTTTTCAGAGCTAGATGCAGATAAATATTATTTTTAATTCGCAACCTGATGGAGGTCAGTATAGATGGACTAATAGAAAAAGTCCCACACACTGCAAGAAGGCCAAATATTTTTTCAGAGCTAGATGCAGACAAAAAATTATTTTTAATTTGCAACCTGATGGAGGTCAGTATAGATGGACTAATAGAGAAAGTCCCACACACTGCTAGAAGGCCAAATATTTTTTCAGAGCTAGATGCAGATAAAAATTATTTTTAATTTGCAACCTGATGGAGGTCAGTATAGATGGACTAATAGAGAAAGTCCCACATACTGCTAGAAGGCCAAATATTTTTTCAGAGGTAGATGCAGAAAAAAATTATATTCAGTTTGCAACCTGATGGAGGTCTGTATAGATGGATTAATAGAACAAGTCCCACACACAGCTAGAAGCCCAATATTTTTTCAGAGGTAGATACAGAAAAAAAATATATTCAGTTTGCAACCTGATGGAGGTCAGTATAGATGGACTAATAGAGAAAGTCGCACACACTGCTAGAAGGACAAATATGTTTTCAGAGCTAGATGCAGACAAAAAATTATTTTTAATTTGCAACCTGATGGAGGTCAGTATAGATGGACTAATAGAGAAAGTCCCACACACTGCTAGAACGCCAAATATTTTTTCAGAGGTAGATGCAGAAAAAAAATATATTCAGTTTGCAACCTGATGGAGGTCAGTATAGATGGACTAAAAGAGAAAGTCCCACACACTGCTAGAAGGCCAAATATTTTTTCAGAGCTAGATGCAGAAAAAAATTATTTTTAATTTGCAACCTGATGGAGGTCAGTATAGATGGACTAATAGAGAAAGTCCCACACACTGCTAGAAGGCCAAATATTTTTTCAGAGCTAGATGCAGAAAAAAATTATATTCAGTTTGCAACCTGATGGAGGTCAGTATAGATGGACTAATAGAACAAGTCCCACACACAGCTAGAAGGCCAAATATTTTTTCAGAGGTAGATGCAGATAAAAATTATTTTTAATTTGCAGCCTGATGGAGGTCAGTATAGATGGACTAATAGAGAAAGTCCCACACACTGCTAGAAGGCCAAATATTTTTTCAGAGCTAGATGCAGACAAAAAATTATTTTGAATTTGCAACATGATGGAGGTCAGTATAGATGGACTAATAGAGAAAGTCCAACACACTGCTAGAAGGCCAAATATTTTTTCAGAGCTAGATGCAGAAAAAAATTATTTTTAATTTGCAACCTGATGGAGGTCAGTATAGATGGACTAATAGAGAAAGTCCCACACACTGCTAGAAGGCCAAATATTTTTTCAGAGCTAGATGCAGATAAAAATTATTTTTAATTTGCAACCTCATGGAGGTCAGTATAGATGGACTAATAGAGAAAGTCCCACACACTGCTAGAAGGCCAAATATTTTTTCAGAGCTAGATGCAGATAAAAATTATTTTTAATTTGCAACCTGATGGAGGTCAGTATAGATGGACTAATAGAGAAAGTCCCACATACTGCTAGAAGGCCAAATATTTTTTCAGAGGTAGATGCAGAAAAAAATTATATTCAGTTTGCAACCTGATGGAGGTCTGTATAGATGGATTAATAGAACAAGTCCCACACACAGCTAGAAGCCCAATATTTTTTCAGAGGTAGATACAGAAAAAAAATATATTCAGTTTGCAACCTGATGGAGGTCAGTATAGATGGACTAATAGAGAAAGTCCCACACACTGCTAGAAGGCCAAATATTTTTTCAGAGCTAGATGCAGACAAAAATTATTTTTAATTTGCAACCTGATGGAGGTCAGTATTGATGGACTAATAGTGAAAGTCCCACACACTGCTAGAAGGCCAAATATTTTTTCAGAGCTAGATGCAGATATAAATTATTTTTAATTTGCAACCTGATGGAGGTCAGTATAGATGGACTAATAGAGAAAGTCCCACACACTGCTGGAAGGACAAATATTTTTTCAGAGCTAAATGCAGAAAAAAATTATATTCAGTTTGCAACCTGATGGAGGTCAGTATAGATTGACTAATAGAGAAAGTCCCACACACAGCTAGAAGGCCAAATATTTTTTCAGAGGTAGATGCAGATAAAAATTATTTTTAATTTGCAGCCTGATGGAGGTCAGTATAGATGGACTAATAGAGAAAGTCCCACACACTGCTAGAAGGCCAAATATTTTTTCAGAGCTAGATGCAGATAAATATTATTTTTAATTCGCAACCTGATGGAGGTCAGTATAGATGGACTAATAGAAAAAGTCCCACACACTGCAAGAAGGCCAAATATTTTTTCAGAGCTAGATGCAGACAAAAAATTATTTTTAATTTGCAACCTGATGGAGGTCAGTATAGATGGACTAATAGAGAAAGTCCCACACACTGCTAGAAGGCCAAATATTTTTTCAGAGCTAGATGCAGATAAAAATTATTTTTAATTTGCAACCTGATGGAGGTCAGTATAGATGGACTAATAGAGAAAGTCCCACATACTGCTAGAAGGCCAAATATTTTTTCAGAGGTAGATGCAGAAAAAAATTATATTCAGTTTGCAACCTGATGGAGGTCTGTATAGATGGATTAATAGAACAAGTCCCACACACAGCTAGAAGCCCAATATTTTTTCAGAGGTAGATACAGAAAAAAAATATATTCAGTTTGCAACCTGATGGAGGTCAGTATAGATGGACTAATAGAGAAAGTCCCACACACTGCTAGAAGGCCAAATATTTTTTCAGAGCTAGATGCAGACAAAAATTATTTTTAATTTGCAACCTGATGGAGGTCAGTATTGATGGACTAATAGAGAAAGTCCCACACACTGCTAGAAGGCCAAATATTTTTTCAGAGCTAGATGCAGATATAAATTATTTTTAATTTGCAACCTGATGGAGGTCAGTATAGATGGACTAATAGAGAAAGTCCCACACACTGCTAGAAGGCCAAATATTTTTTCAGAGCTAAATGCAGAAAAAAATTATATTCAGTTTGCAACCTGATGGAGGTCAGTATAGATTGACTAATAGAGAAAGTCCCACACACAGCTAGAAGGCCAAATATTTTTTCAGAGGTAGATGCAGATAAAAATTATTTTTAATTTGCAGCCTGATGGAGGTCAGTATAGATGGACTAATAGAGAAAGTCCCACACACTGCTAGAAGGCCAAATATTTTTTCAGAGCTAGATGCAGAAAAAAATTATATTCAGTTTGCAACCTGATGGAGGTCAGTATAGATGGACTAATAGAGAAAGTCCCACACACAGCTAGAAGGCCAAATATTTTTTCAGAGGTAGATGCAGATAAAAATTATTTTTAATTTGCAGCCTGATGGAGGTCAGTATAGATGGACTAATAGAGAAAGTCCCACACACTGCTAGAAGGCCAAATATTTTTTCAGAGCTAGATGCAGACAAAAAATTATTTTGAATTTGCAACCTGATGGAGGTCAGTATAGATGGACTAATAGAGAAAGTCCCACACACTGCTAGAAGGCCAAATATTTTTTCAGAGCTAGATGCAGACAAAAAATTATTTTTAATTTGCAACCTGATGGAGGTCAGTATAGATGGACTAATAGAGAAAGTCCCACACACTGCTAAAAGGCCAAATATTTTTTCAGAGCTAGATGCAGACAAAAAATTATTTTGAATTTGCAGCGTGATGGAGGTCAGTATAGATGGACTAATAGAGAAAGTCCCACACACTGCTAGAAGCCCAATATTTTTTCAGAGGTAGATGCAGAAAAAAAATATATTCAGTTTGCAACCTGATGGAGGTCAGTATAGATGGACTAATAGAGAAAGTCCCACACACTGCTAGAAGGCCAAATATTTTTTCAGAGCTAGATGCAGAAAAAAATTATATTCAGTTTGCAACCTGATGGAGGTCAGTATAGATGGACTAATAGCACAAGTCCCACACACAGCTAGAAGCCCAAATATTTTTTCAGAGGTCGATGCAGAAAAAAATTATATTCAGTTTGCAACCTGATGGAGGTCTGTATAGATGGATTAATAGAACAAGTCCCACACACTGCTAGAAGCCCAATATTTTTTCAGAGGTAGATGCAGAAAAAAAATATATTCATTTTGCAACCTGATGGAGGTCAGTATAGATGGACTAATAGAGAAAGTCGCACACACTGCTAGAAGGCCAAATATTTTTTCAGAGCTAGATGCAGACAAAAAATTATTTTTAATTTGCAACCTGATGGAGGTCAGTATAGATGGACTAATAGAGAAAGTCCCACACACTGCTAGAAGGCCAAATATTTTTTCAGAGCTAGATGCAGACAAAAAATTATTTTGAATTTGCAACCTGATGGAGGTCAGTATAGATGGACTAATAGAGAAAGTCCCACACACTGTTAGAAGGCCAAATATTTTTTCAGAGCTAGATGCAGACAAAAAATTATTTTGAATTTGCAGCATGATGGAGGTCAGTATAGATGGACTAATAGAGAAAGTCCCACACACTGCTAGAAGCCAAATATTTTTTCAGAGGTAGATGCAGAAAAAAAATATATTCAGTTTGCAACCTGATGGAGGTCAGTATAGATGGACTAATAGAGAAAGTCCCACACACTGCTAGAAGGCCAAATATTTTTTCAGAGCTAGATGCAGATAAAAATTATTTTTAATTTGCAACCTCATGGAGGTCAGTATAGATGGACTAATAGAGAAAGACCCACACACTGCTAGAAGGCCAAATATTTTTTCAGAGCTAGATGCAGAAAAAAATTATATTCAGTTTGCAACCTGATGGAGGTCAGTATAGATGGACTAATAGCACAAGTCCCACACACAGCTAGAAGCCCAAATATTTTTTCAGAGCTAGATGCAGAAAAAAATTATATTCAGTTTGCAACCTGATGGAGGTCTGTATAGATGGATTAATAGAACAAGTCCCACACACAGCTAGAAGCCCAATATTTTTTCAGAGGTAGATGCAGAAAAAAAATATATTCAGTTTGCAACCTGATGGAGGTCAGTATAGATGGACTAATAGAGAAAGTCCCACACACTGCTAGAAGGCCAAATATGTTTTCAGAGGTAGATGCAGACAAAAAATTATTTTTAATTTGCAACCTGATGGAGGTCAGTATAGATGGACTAATAGAGAAAGTCCCACACACTGCTAGAAGGCCAAATATTTTTTCAGAGCTAGATGCAGAAAAAAATTATATTCAGTTTGCAACCTGATGGAGGTCAGTATAGATGGACTAATAGAACAAGTCCCACACACAGCTAGAAGGCCAAATATTTTTTCAGAGGTAGATGCAGATAAAAATTATTTTTAATTTGCAGCCTGATGGAGGTCAGTATAGATGGACTAATAGAGAAAGTCCCACACACTGCTAGAAGGCCAAATATTTTTTCAGAGCTAGATGCAGACAAAAAATTATTTTGAATTTGCAACATGATGGAGGTCAGTATAGATGGACTAATAGAGAAAGTCCAACACACTGCTAGAAGGCCAAATATTTTTTCAGAGCTAGATGCAGACAAAAAATTATTTTTAATTTGCAACCTGATGGAGGTCAGTATAGATGGACTAATAGAGAAAGTCCCACACACTGCTAGAAGGCCAAATATTTTTTCAGAGCTAGATGCAGATAAAAATTATTTTTAATTTGCAACCTGATGGAGGTCAGTATAGATGGACTAATAGAGAAAGTCCCACACACTGCTAGAAGACCAAATATTTTTTCAGAGCTAGATGCAGAAAAAAATTATATTCAGTTTGCAACCTGATGGAGGTCAGTATAGATGGACTAATAGAACAAGTCCCACACACAGCTAGAAGGCCAAATATTTTTTCAGAGGTAGATGCAGATAAAAATTATTTTTAATTTGCAGCCTGATGGAGGTCAGTATAGATGGACTAATAGAGAAAGTCCCACACACTGCTAGAAGGCCAAATATTTTTTCAGAGCTAGATGCAGACAAAAAATTATTTTTAATTTGCAACCTGATGGAGGTCAGTATAGATGGACTAATAGAGAAAGTCCCACACACTGCTAGAAGGCCAAATATTTTTTCAGAACTAGATGCAGATAAATATTATTTTTAATTCGCAACCTGATGGAGGTCAGTATAGATGGACTAATAGAAAAAGTCCCACACACTGCAAGAAGGCCAAATATTTTTTCAGAGCTAGATGCAGACAAAAAATTATTTTTAATTTGCAACCTGATGGAGGTCAGTATAGATGGACTAATAGAGAAAGTCCCACACACTGCTAGAAGGCCAAATATTTTTTCAGAGCTAGATGCAGAAAAAAATTATTTTTAATTTGCAACCTGATGGAGGTCAGTATAGATGGACTAATAGAAAAAGTCCCACATACTGCTAGAAGGCCAAATATTTTTTCAGAGGTAGATGCAGAAAAAAATTATATTCAGTTTGCAACCT
This sequence comes from Phyllobates terribilis, assembly GCF_046119375.1. NCBI lineage: Eukaryota > Metazoa > Chordata > Amphibia > Anura > Dendrobatidae > Phyllobates > Phyllobates terribilis. The sequence goes on along the minus strand of NW_027362769.1, from coordinate 206,876,405 downwards.
GATGGAGGTCTGTATAGATGGATTAATAGAACAAGTCCCACACACAGCTAGAAGCCCAATATTTTTTCAGAGGTAGATACAGAAAAAAAATATATTCAGTTTGCAACCTGATGGAGGTCAGTATAGATGGACTAATAGAGAAAGTCCCACACACTGCTAGAAGGCCAAATATTTTTTCAGAGCTAGATGCAGACAAAAATTATTTTTAATTTGCAACCTGATGGAGGTCAGTATAGATGGACTAATAGAGAAAGTCCCACACACTGCTAGAAGGCCAAATATTTTTTCAGAGCTAGATGCAGATATAAATTATTTTTAATTTGCAACCTGATGGAGGTCAGTATAGATGGACTAATAGAGAAAGTCCCACACACTGCTAGAAGGCCAAATATTTTTTCAGAGCTAGATGCAGAAAAAAATTATATTAAGTTTGCAACCTGATGGAGGTCAGTATAGATTGACTAATAGAGAAAGTCCCACACACAGCTAGAAGGCCAAATATTTTTTCAGAGGTAGATGCAGATAAAAATTATTTTTAATTTGCAGCCTGATGGAGGTCAGTATAGATGGACTAATAGAGAAAGTCCCACACACAGCTAGAAGGCCAAATATTTTTTCAGAGGTAGATGCAGATAAAAATTATTTTTAATTTGCAGCCTGATGGAGGTCAGTATAGATGGACTAATAGAGAAAGTCCCACACACTGCTAGAAGGCCAAATATTTTTTCAGAGCTAGATGCAGACAAAAAATTATTTTGAATTTGCAACCTGATGGAGGTCAGTATAGATGGACTAATAGAGAAAGTCCCACACACTGCTAGAAGGACAAATATTTTTTCCGAGCTAGATGCAGACAAAAAATTATTTTTAATTTGCAACCTGATGGAGGTCAGTATAGATGGACTAATAGAGAAATTCCCACACACTGCTAAAAGGCCAAATATTTTTTCAGAGCTAGATGCAGTCAAAAAATTATTTTGAATTTGCAGCGTGATGGAGGTCAGTATAGATGGACTAATAGAGAAAGTCCCACACACTGCTAGAAGCCCAATATTTTTTCAGAGGTAGATGCAGAAAAAAAATATATTCAGTTTGCAATCTGATGGAGGTCAGTATAGATGGACTAATAGAGAAAGTCCCACACACTGCTAGAAGGCCAAATATTTTTTCAGAGCTAGATGCAGATAAAAATTATTTTTAATTTGCAACCTGATGGAGGTCAGTATAGTTGGACTAATAGAGAAAGTCCCACACACTGCTAGAAGGCCAAATATTTTTTCAGAGCTAGATGCAGAAAAAAATTATATTCAGTTTGCAACCTGATGGAGGTCAGTATAGATGGACTAATAGCACAAGTCCCACACACAGCTAGAAGCCCAAATATTTTTTCAGAGGTAGATGCAGAAAAAAATTATATTCAGTTTGCAACCTGATGGAGGTCTGTATAGATGGATTAATAGAACAAGTCCCACACACAGCTAGAAGCCCAAATAATTTTTCAGAGGTAGATGCAGAAAAAAATTATATTCAGTTTGCAACCTGATGGAGGTCTGTATAGATGGATTAATAGAACAAGTCCCACACACAGCTAGAAGCCCAATATTTTTTCAGAGGTAGATGCAGCAAAAAAATATATTCATTTTGCAACCTGATGGAGGTCAGTATAGATGGACTAATAGAGAAAGTCGCACACACTGCTAGAAGGCCAAATATTTTTTCAGAGCTAGATGCAGACAAAAAATTATTTTTAATTTGCAACCTGATGGAGGTCAGTATAGATGGACTAATAGAGAAAGTCCAACACACTGCTAGAAGGCCAAATATTTTTTCAGAGCTAGATGCAGAAAAAAATTATATTCAGTTTGCAACCTGATGGAGGTCAGTATAGATGGACTAATAGAACAAGTACCACACACAGCTAGAAGGCCAAATATTTTTTCAGAGGTAGATGCAGATAAAAATTATTTTTAATTTGCAGCCTGATGGAGGTCAGTATAGATGGACTAATAGAGAAAGTCCCACACACTGCAAGAAGGCCAAATATTTTTTTCAGAGCTAGATGCAGACAAAAAATTATTTTGAATTTGCAACATGATGGAGGTCAGTATAGATGGACTAATAGAGAAAGTCGAACACACTGCTAGAAGGCCAAATATTTTTTCAGAGCTAGATGCAGACAAAAAATTATTTTTAATTTGCAACCTGATGGAGGTCAGTATAGATGGACTAATAGAGAAAGTCCCACACACTGCTAGAAGGCCAAATATTTTTTCAGAGCTAGATGCAGATAAAAATTATTTTTAATTTGCAACCTGATGGAGGTCAGTATAGATGGACTAATAGAGAAAGTCCCACACACTGCTAGAAGGCCAAATATTTTTTCAGAGCTAGATGCAGAAAAAAATTATATTCAGTTTGCAACCTGATGGAGGTCAGTATAGATGGACTAATAGAACAAGTCCCACACACAGCTAGAAGGCCAAATATTTTTTCAGAGGTAGATGCAGATAAAAATTAATTTTAATTTGCAGCCTGATGGAGGTCAGTATAGATGGACTAATAGAGAAAGTCCCACACACTGCTAGAAGGCCAAATATTTTTTCAGAGCTAGATGCAGACAAAAAATTATTTTTAATTTGCAACCTGATGGAGGTCTGTATAGATGGACTAATAGAGAAAGTCCCACACACTGCTAGAAGGCCAAATATTTTTTCAGAGCTAGATGCAGATAAAAATTATTTTTAATTTGCAACCTGATGGAGGTCAGTATAGATGGACTAATAGAGAAAGTCCCACACACTGCTAGAAGGCCAAATATTTTTTCAGAGCTAGATGCAGACAAAAAATTATTTTTAATTTGCAACCTGATGGAGGTCAGTATAGATGGACTAATAGAGAAAGTCCCACACACTGCTAGAAGGCCAAATATTTTTTCAGAGCTAGATGCAGATAAAAATTATTTTTAATTTGCAACCTGATGGAGGTCAGTATAGATGGACTAATAGAGAAAGTCCCACATACTGCTAGAAGGCCACATATTTTTTCAGAGGTAGATGCAGAAAAAAATTATATTCAGTTTGCAACCTGATGGAGGTCTGTATAGATGGATTAATAGAACAAGTCCCACACACAGCTAGAAGCCCAATATTTTTTCAGAGCTAGATGCAGAAAAAAATTATATTCAGTTTGCAACCTGATGGAGGTCAGTATAGATGGACTAATAGAGAAAGTCCCACACACAGCTAGAAGGCCAAATATTTTTTCAGAGGTACATGCAGATAAAAATTATTTTTAATTTGCAGCCTGATGGAGGTCAGTATAGATGGACTAATAGAGAAAGTCCCACACACTGCTAGAAGGCCAAATATTTTTTCAGAGCTAGATGCAGACAAAAAATTATTTTGAATTTGCAACCTGATGGAGGTCAGTATAGATGGACTAATAGAGAAAGTCCCACACACTGCTAGAAGGCCAAATATTTTTTCAGAGCTAGATGCAGACAAAAAATTATTTTTAATTTGCAACCTGATGGAGGTCAGTATAGATGGACTAGTAGAGAAAGTCCCACACACTGCTAAAAGGCCAAATATTTTTTCAGAGCTAGATGCAGATAAAAATTATTTTTAATTTGCAACCTGATGGAGGTCAGTATACATGGACTAATAGAGAAAGTCCCACACACTGTTAGAAGGCCAAATATTTTTTCAGAGCAAGATGCAGAAAAAAATTATATTCAGTTTGCAACCTGATGGAGGTCAGTATAGATGGACTAATAGAACAAGTCCCACACACAGCTAGAAGCCCAAATATTTTTTCAGAGGTAGATGCAGATAAAAATTATTTTTAATTTGCAACCTGATGGAGGTCAGTATAGATGGACTAATAGAGAAAGTCTCACACACTGCTAGAAGGCCAAATATTTTTTCAGAGCTGGATGCAGACAAAAAATTATTTTGAATTTGCAGCGTGATGGAGGTCAGTATAGATGGACTAATAGAGAAAGTCCCACACACTGCTAGAAGCCCAATATTTTTTCAGAGGTAGATGCAGAAAAAAAATATATTCAGTTTGCAACGTGATGGAGGTCAGTATAGATGGACTAATAGAGAAAGTCCCACACACTGCTAGAAGGCCAAATATTTTTTCAGAGCTAGATGCAGATAAAAATTATTTTTAATTTGCAACCTGATGGAGGTCAGTATTGATGGACTAATAGCACAAGTCCCACTCACAGCTAGAAGCCCAAATATTTTTTCAGAGGTAGATGCAGAAAAAAATTATATTCAGTTTGCAACCTGATGGAGGTCTGTATAGATGGATCAACAGAACAAGTCCCACACACAGCTAGAAGCCCAATATTTTTTCAGAGGTAGATGGAGAAAAAAAATATATTCAGTTTGCAACCTGATGGAGGTCAGTATAGATGGACTAATAGAGAAAGTCGCACACACTGCTAGAAGGCCAAATATTTTTTCAGAGCTAGATGCAGACAAAAAATTATTTTTAATTTGCAACCTGATGGAGGTCAGTATAGATGGACTAATAGAGAAAGTCCCACACACTGCTAGAAGGCCAAATATTTTTTCAGAGCTAGATGCAGAAAAAAATTATATTCAGTTTGCAACCTGATGGAGGTCAGTATAGATGGACTAATAGAACAAGTCCCACACACTGCTAGAAGGCCAAATATTTTTTCAGAGCTAGATGCAGATAAAAATTATTTTTAATTTGCAACCTGATGGAGGTCAGTATAGATGGACTAATAGAGAAAGTCCCACACACTGCTAGAAGGCCAAATATTTTTTCAGAGCTAGATGCAGAAAAAAATTATATTCAGTTTGCAACCTGATGGAGGTCAGTATAGATGGACTAATAGAACAAGTCCCACACACAGCTAGAAGGCCAAATATTTTTTCAGAGGTAGATGCAGATAAAAATTATTTTTAATTTGCAGCCTGATGGAGGTCAGTATAGATGGACTAATAGAGAAAGTCCCACACACTGCTAGAAGGCCAAATATTTTTTCAGAGCTAGATGCAGACAAAAAATTATTTTTAATTTGCAACCTGATGGAGGTCTGTATAGATGGACTAATAGAGAAAGTCCCACACACTGCTAGAAGGCCAAATATTTTTTCAGAGCTAGATGCAGATAAAAATTATTTTTAATTTGCAACCTGATGGAGGTCAGTATAGATGGACTAATAGAGAAAGTCCCACACACTGCTAGAAGGCCAAATATTTTTTCAGTGCTAGATGCAGACAAAAAATTATTTTTAATTTGCAACCTGATGGAGGTCAGTATAGATGGACTAATAGAGAAAGTCCCACACACTGCTAGAAGGCCAAATATTTTTTCAGAGCTAGATGCAGATAAAAATTATTTTTAATTTGCAACCTGATGGAGGTCAGTATAGATGGACTAATAGAGAAAGTCCCACATACTGCTAGAAGGCCACATATTTTTTCAGAGGTAGATGCAGAAAAAAATTATATTCAGTTTGCAACCTGATGGAGGTCTGTATAGATGGATTAATAGAACAAGTCCCACACACAGCTAGAAGCCCAATATTTTTTCAGAGGTAGATGCAGAAAAAAATATATTCAGTTTGCAACCTGATGGAGGTCAGTATAGATGGACTAATAGAGAAAGTCCCACACACTGCTAGAAGGCCAAATATTTTTTCAGAGGTAGATGCAGATAAAAATTATTTTTAATTTGCAGCCTGATGGAGGTCAGTATAGATGGACTAATAGAGAAAGTCCCACACACTGCTAGAAGGCCAAATATTTTTTCAGAGCTAGATGCAGAAAAAAATTATATTCAGTTTGCAACCTGATGGAGGTCAGTATAGATAGACTAATAGAACAAGTCCCACACACAGCTAGAAGCCCAAATTTTTTTCAGAGGTAGATGCAGAAAAAAATTATATTCAGTTTGCAACCTGATGGAGGTCTGTATAGATGGATTAATAGAACAAGTCCCACACACAGCTAGAAGCCCAAATATTTTTTCAGAGGTAGATGCAGAAAAAAATTATATTCAGTTTGCAACCTGATGGAGGTCTGTATAGATGGATTAATAGAATAAGTCCCACACACAGCTAGAAGCCCAATATTTTTTCAGAGGTAGATGCAGAAAAAATATATATTCAGTTTGCAACCTGATGGAGGTCAGTATAGATGGACTAATAGAGAAAGTCCCACACACTGCTAGAAGGCCAAATATTTTTTCAGAGATAGATGCAGACAAAAAATTATTTTTAATTTGCAACCTGATGGAGGTCAGTATAGATGGACTAATAGAGAAAGTCCCACACACTGCTAGAAGGCCAAATATTTTTTCAGAGCTAGATGCAGATATAAATTATTTTTAATTTGCAACCTGATGGAGGTCAGTATAGATGGACTAACAGAGAAAGTCCCACACACTGCTAGAAGGCCAAATATTTTTTCAGAGCTAGATGCAGATATAAATTATTTTTAATTTGCAACCTGATGGAGGTCAGTATAGATGGACTAATAGAGAAAGTCCCACACACAGCTAGAAGGCCAAATATTTTTTCAGAGGTAGATGCAGATAAAAAATTATTTTGAATTTGCAACCTGATGGAGGTCAGTATAGATGGACTAATAGAGAAAGTCCCACACACTGCTAGAAGGCCAAATATTTTTTCAGAGCTAGATGCAGAAAAAAATTATATTCAGTTTGCAACCTGATGGAGGTCAGTATAGATGGACTAATAGAGAAAGTCTCACACACAGCTAGAAGGCCAAATATTTTTTCAGAGGTAGATGCAGATAAAAATTATTTTTAATTTGCAGCCTGATGGAGGTCAGTATAGATGGACTAATAGAGAAAGTCCCACACACTGCTAGAAGGCCAAATATTTTTTCAGAGCTAGATGCAGACAAAAAATTATTTTGAATTTGCAACCTGATGGAGGTCAGTATAGATGGACTAATAGAGAAAGTCCCACACACTGCTAGAAGGCCAAATATTTTTTCAGAGCTAGATGCAGACAAAAAAATATTTTTAATTTGCAACCTGATGGAGGTCAGTATAGATGGACTAGTAGAGAAAGTCCCACACACTGCTAAAAGGCCAAATATTTTTTCAGAGCTAGATGCAGATAAAAATTATTTTTAATTTGCAACCTGATGGAGGTCAGTATACATGGACTAATAGAGAAAGTCCCACACACTGCTAGAAGGCCAAATATTTTTTCAGAGCAAGATGCAGAAAAAAATTATATTCAGTTTGCAACCTGATGGAGGTCAGTATAGATGGACTAATAGAACAAGTCCCACACACAGCTAGAAGCCCAAATATTTTTTCAGAGGTAGATGCAGATAAAAATTATTTTTAATTTGCAACCTGATGGAGGTCAGTATAGATGGACTAATAGAGAAAGTCTCACACACTGCTAGAAGGCCAAATATTTTTTCAGAGCTGGATGCAGACAAAAAATTATTTTGAATTTGCAGCGTGATGGAGGTCAGTATAGATGGACTAATAGAGAAAGTCCCACACACTGCTAGAAGCCCAATATTTTTGCAGAGGTAGATGCAGAAAAAAAATATATTCAGTTTGCAACCTGATGGAGGTCAGTATAGATGGACTAATAGAGAAAGTCCCACACACTGCTAGAAGGCCAAATATTTTTTCAGAGCTAGATGCAGATAAAAATTATTTTTAATTTGCAACCTGATGGAGGTCAGTATAGATGGACTAATAGAGAAAGTCCCACACACTGCTAGAAGGCCAAATATTTTTTCAGAGCTAGATGCAGAAAAAAATTATATTCAGTTTGCAACCTGATGGAGGTCAGTATTGATGGACTAATAGCACAAGTCCCACACACAGCTAGAAGCCCAAATATTTTTTCAGAGGTAGATGCAGAAAAAAATTATATTCAGTTTGCAACCTGATGGAGGTCTGTATAGATGGATCAACAGAACAAGTCCCACACACAGCTAGAAGCCCAATATTTTTTCAGAGGTAGATGGAGAAAAAAAATATATTCAGTTTGCAACCTGATGGAGGTCAGTATAGATGGACTAATAGAGAAAGTCGCACACACTGCTAGAAGGCCAAATATTTTTTCAGAGCTAGATGCAGACAAAAAATTATTTTTAATTTGCAACCTGATGGAGGTCAGTATAGATGGACTAATAGAGAAAGTCCCACACACTGCTAGAAGGCCAAATATTTTTTCAGAGCTAGATGCAGAAAAAAATTATATTCAGTTTGCAACCTGATGGAGGTCAGTATAGATGGACTAATAGAACAAGTCCCACACACAGCTAGAAGGCCAAATATTTTTTCAGAGGTAGATGCAGATAAAAATTATTTTTAATTTGCAGCCTGATGGAGGTCAGTATAGATGGACTAATAGAGAAAGTCCCACACACTGCTAGAAGGCCAAATATTTTTTCAGAGCTAGATGCAGACAAAAAATTATTTTGAATTTGCAACATGATGGAGGTCAGTATAGATGGACTAATAGAGAAAGTCCAACACACTGCTAGAAGGCCAAATATTTATTCAGAGCTAGATGCAGACAAAAAATTACTTTTAATTTGCAACCTGATGGAGGTCAGTATAGATGGACTAATAGAGAAAGTCCCACACACTGCTAGAAGGCCAAATATTTTTTCAGAGCTAGATGCAGATAAAAATTATTTTTAATTTGCAACCTGATGGAGGTCAGTATAGATGGACTAATAGAGAAAGTCCCACACACTGCTAGAAGGCCAAATATTTTTTCAGAGCTAGGTGCAGAAAAAAATTATATTCAGTTTGCAACCTGATGGAGGTCAGTATAGATGGACTAATAGAACAAGTCCCACACACAGCTAGAAGCCCAAATATTTTTTCAGAGGTAGATGCAGATAAAAATTATTTTTAATTTGCAGCCTGATGGAGGTCAGTATAGATGGACTAATAGAGAAAGTCCCACACACTGCTAGAAGGCCAAATATTTTTTCAGAGCTAGATGCAGAAAAAAATTATATTCAGTTTGCAACCTGATGGAGGTCAGTATAGATAGACTAATAGAACAAGTCCCACACACAGCTAGAAGCCCAAATTTTTTTCAGAGGTAGATGCAGAAAAAAATTATATTCAGTTTGCAACCTGATGGAGGTCTGTATAGATGGATTAATAGAACAAGTCCCACACACAGCTAGAAGCCCAAATATTTTTTCAGAGGTAGATGCAGAAAAAAATTATATTCAGTTTGCAACCTGATGGAGGTCTGTATAGATGGATTAATAGAATAAGTCCCACACACAGCTAGAAGCCCAATATTTTTTCAGAGGTAGATGCAGAAAAAATATATATTCAGTTTGCAACCTGATGGAGGTCAGTATAGATGGACTAATAGAGAAAGTCCCACACACTGCTAGAAGGCCAAATATTTTTTCAGAGATAGATGCAGACAAAAAATTATTTTTAATTTGCAACCTGATGGAGGTCAGTATAGATGGACTAATAGAGAAAGTCCCACACACTGCTAGAAGGCCAAATATTTTTTCAGAGCTAGATGCAGATATAAATTATTTTTAATTTGCAACCTGATGGAGGTCAGTATAGATGGACTAACAGAGAAAGTCCCACACACTGCTAGAAGGCCAAATATTTTTTCAGAGCTAGATGCAGATATAAATTATTTTTAATTTGCAACCTGATGGAGGTCAGTATAGATGGACTAATAGAGAAAGTCCCACACACAGCTAGAAGGCCAAATATTTTTTCAGAGGTAGATGCAGATAAAAAATTATTTTGAATTTGCAACCTGATGGAGGTCAGTATAGATGGACTAATAGAGAAAGTCCCACACACTGCTAGAAGGCCAAATATTTTTTCAGAGCTAGATGCAGACAAAAAATTATTTTTAATTTGCAACCTGATGGAGGTCAGTATAGATGGACTAGTAGAGAAAGTCCCACACACTGCTAAAAGGCCAAATATTTTTTCAGAGCTAGATGCAGATAAAAATTATTTTTAATTTGCAACCTGATGGAGGTCAGTATAGATGGACTAATAGAGAAAGTCCCACACACTGCTAGAAGGCCAAATATTTTTTCAGAGCAAGATGCAAAAAAAAATTATATTCAGTTTGCAACCTGATGGAGGTCAGTATAGATGGACTAATAGAACAAGTCCCACACACAGCTAGAAGCCCAAATATTTTTTCAGAGGTAGATGCAGATAAAAATTATTTTTAATTTGCAACCTGATGGAGGTCAGTATAGATGGACTAATAGAGAAAGTCCCACACACTGCTAGAAGGCCAAATATTTTTTCAGAGCTAGATGCAGACAAAAAATTATTTTGAATTTGCAGCGTGATGGAGGTCAGTATAGATGGACTAATAGAGAAAGTCCCACACACTGCTAGAAGCCCAATATTTTTTCAGAGGTAGATGCAGAAAAAAAATATATTCAGTTTGCAACCTGATGGAGGTCAGTATAGATGGACTAATAGAGAAAGTCTCACACACTGCTAGAAGGCCAAATATTTTTTTAGAGCTAGATGCAGATAAAAATTATTTTTAATTTGCAACCTGATGGAGGTCAGTATAGATGGACTAATAGAGAAAGTCCCACACACTGCTAGAAGGCCAAATATTTTTTCAGAGCTAGATGCAGAAAAAAATTATATTCAGTTTGCAACCTGATGGAGGTCAGTATAGATGGACTAATAGCACAAGTCCCACACACAGCTAGAAGCCCAAATATTTTTTCAGAGGTAGATGCAGAAAAAAATTATATTCAGTTTGCAACCTGATGGAGGTCTGTATAGATGGATTAACAGAACAAGTCCCACACACAGCTAGAAGCCCAATATTTTTTCAGAGGTAGATGGAGAAAAAAAATATATTCAGTTTGCAACCTGATGGAGGTCAGTATAGATGGACTAATAGAGAAAGTCGCACACACTGCTAGAAGGCCAAATATTTTTTCAGAGCTAGATGCAGACAAAAAATTATTTTTAATTTGCAACCTGATGGAGGTCAGTATAGATGGACTAATAGAGAAAGTCCCACACACAGCTAGAAGCCCAATATTTTTTCAGAGGTAGATGCAGAAAAAATATATATTCAGTTTGCAACCTGATGGAGGTCAGTATAGATGGACTAATAGAGAAAGTCCCACACACTGCTAGAAGGCCAAATATTTTTTCAGAGATAGATGCAGACAAAAAATTATTTTTAATTTGCAACCTGATGGAGGTCAGTATAGATGGACTAATAGAGAAAGTCCCACACACTGCTAGAAGGCCAAATATTTTTTCAGAGCTAGATGCAGATATAAATTATTTTTAATTTGCAACCTGATGGAGGTCAGTATAGATGGACTAATAGAGAAAGTCCCACACACTGCTAGAAGGCCAAATATTTTTTCAGAGCTAGATGCAGATATAAATTATTTTTAATTTGCAACCTGATGGAGGTCAGTATAGATGGACTAATAGAGAAAGTCCCACACACAGCTAGAAGGCCAAATATTTTTTCAGAGGTAGATGCAGATAAAAAATTATTTTGAATTTGCAACCTGATGGAGGTCAGTATAGATGGACTAATAGAGAAAGTCCCACACACTGCTAGAAGGCCAAATATTTTTTCAGAGCTAGATGCAGACAAAAAATTATTTTTAATTTGCAACCTGATGGAGGTCAGTATAGATGGACTAGTAGAGAAAGTCCCACACACTGCTAAAAGGCCAAATATTTTTTCAGAGCTAGATGCAGATAAAAATTATTTTTAATTTGCAACCTGATGGAGGTCAGTATAGATGGACTAATAGAGAAAGTCCCACACACTGCTAGAAGGCCAAATATTTTTTCAGAGCAAGATGCAGAAAAAAATTATATTCAGTTTGCAACCTGATGGAGGTCAGTATAGATGGACTAATAGAACAAGTCCCACACACAGCTAGAAGCCCAAATATTTTTTCAGAGGTAGATGCAGATAAAAATTATTTTTAATTTGCAACCTGATGGAGGTCAGTATAGATGGACTAATAGAGAAAGTCCCACACACTGCTAGAAGGCCAAATATTTTTTCAGAGCTAGATGCAGACAAAAAATTATTTTGAATTTGCAGCGTGATGGAGGTCAGTATAGATGGACTAATAGAGAAAGTCCCACACACTGCTAGAAGCCCAATATTTTTTCAGAGGTAGATGCAGAAAAAAAATATATTCAGTTTGCAACCTGATGGAGGTCAGTATAGATGGACTAATAGAGAAAGTCCCACACACTGCTAGAAGGCCAAATATTTTTTTAGAGCTAGATGCAGATAAAAATTATTTTTAATTTGCAACCTGATGGAGGTCAGTATAGATGGACTAATAGAGAAAGTCCCACACACTGCTAGAAGGCCAAATATTTTTTCAGAGCTAGATGCAGAAAAAAATTATATTCAGTTTGCAACCTGATGGAGGTCAGTATAGATGGACTAATAGCACAAGTCCCACACACAGCTAGAAGCCCAAATATTTTTTCAGAGGTAGATGCAGAAAAAAATTATATTCAGTTTGCAACCTGATGGAGGTCTGTATAGATGGATTAACAGAACAAGTCCCACACACAGCTAGAAGCCCAATATTTTTTCAGAGGTAGATGGAGAAAAAAAATATATTCAGTTTGCAACCTGATGGAGGTCAGTATAGATGGACTAATAGAGAAAGTCGCACACACTGCTAGAAGGCCAAATATTTTTTCAGAGCTAGATGCAGACAAAAAATTATTTTTAATTTGCAACCTGATGGAGGTCAGTATAGATGGACTAATAGAGAAAGTCCCACACACTGCTAGAAGGCCAAATATTTTTTCAGAGCTAGGTGCAGAAAAAAATTATATTCAGTTTGCAACCTGATGGAGGTCAGTATAGATGGACTAATAGAACAAGTCCCACACACAGCTAGAAGCCAAAATATTTTTTCAGAGGTAGATGCAGATAAAAATTATTTTTAATTTGCAACCTGATGGAGGTCAGTATAGATGGACTAATAGAGAAAGTCCCACACACTGCTAGAAGGCCAAATATTTTTTCAGAGCTAGATGCAGAAAAAAATTATATTCAGTTTGCAACCTGATGGAGGTCAGTATAGATAGACTAATAGAACAAGTCCCACACACAGCTAGAAGCCCAAATATTTTTTCAGAGGTAGATGCAGATAAAAATTATTTTTAATTTGCAACCTGATGGAGGTCAGTATAGATGGACTAATAGAGAAAGTCCCACACACTGCTAGAAGGCCAAATATTTTTTCAGAGCTAGATGCAGACAAAAAATTATTTTGAATTTGCAACATGATGGAGGTCAGTATAGATGGACTAATAGAGAAAGTCCAACACACTGCTAGAAGGCCAAGTATTTTTTCAGAGCTAGATGCAGACAAAAAATTATTTTTAATTTGCAACCTGATGGAGGTCAGTATAGATGGACTAATAGAGAAAGTCCCACACACTGCTAGAAGGCCAAATATTTTTTCAGAGCTAGATGCAGACAAAAAATTATTTTTAATTTGCAACCTGATGGAGGTCAGTATAGATGGACTAATAGAGAAAGTCCCACACACTGCTAGAAGGCCAAATATTTTTTCAGAGCTAGGTGCAGAAAAAAATTATATTCAGTTTGCAACCTGATGGAGGTCAGTATAGATGGACTAATAGAACAAGTCCCACACACAGCTAGAAGCCAAAATATTTTTTCAGAGGTAGATGCAGATAAAAATTATTTTTAATTTGCAACCTGATGGAGGTCAGTATAGATGGACTAATAGAGAAAGTCCCACACACTGCTAGAAGGCCAAATATTTTTTCAGAGCTAGATGCAGAAAAAAATTATATTCAGTTTGCAACCTGATGGAGGTCAGTATAGATAGACTAATAGAACAAGTCCCACACACAGCTAGAAGCCCAAATATTTTTTCAGAGGTAGATGCAGAAAAAAATTATATTCAGTTTGCAACCTGATGGAGGTCTGTATAGATGGATTAATAGAACAAGTCCCACACACAGCTAGAAGCCCAATATTTTTTCAGAGGTAGATGCAGAAAAAAAATATATTCAGTTTGCAACCTGATGGAGGTCAGTATAGATGGACTAATAGAGAAAGTCCCACACACTGCTAGAAGGCCAAATATTTTTTCAGAGATAGATGCAGACAAAAAATTATTTTTAATTTGCAACCTGATGGAGGTCAGTATAGATGGACTAATAGAGAAAGTCCCACACACTGCTAGAAGGCCAAATATTTTTTCAGAGCTAGATGCAGATATAAATTATTTTTAATTTGCAACCTGATGGAGGTCAGTATAGATGGACTAACAGAGAAAGTCCCACACACTGCTAGAAGGCCAAATATTTTTTCAGAGCTAGATGCAGATATAAATTATTTTTAATTTGCAACCTGATGGAGGTCAGTATAGATGGACTAATAGAGAAAGTCCCACACACAGCTAGAAGGCCAAATATTTTTTCAGAGGTAGATGCAGATAAAAAATTATTTTGAATTTGCAACCTGATGGAGGTCAGTATAGATGGACTAATAGAGAAAGTCCCACACACTGCTAGAAGGCCAAATATTTTTTCAGAGCTAGATGCAGAAAAAAATTATATTCAGTTTGCAACCTGATGGAGGTCAGTATAGATGGACTAATAGAGAAAGTCTCACACACAGCTAGAAGGCCAAATATTTTTTCAGAGGTAGATGCAGATAAAAATTATTTTTAATTTGCAGCCTGATGGAGGTCAGTATAGATGGACTAATAGAGAAAGTCCCACACACTGCTAGAAGGCCAAATATTTTTTCAGAGCTAGATGCAGACAAAAAATTATTTTGAATTTGCAACCTGATGGAGGTCAGTATAGATGGACTAATAGAGAAAGTCCCACACACTGCTAGAAGGCCAAATATTTTTTCAGAGCTAGATGCAGACAAAAAAATATTTTTAATTTGCAACCTGATGGAGGTCAGTATAGATGGACTAGTAGAGAAAGTCCCACACACTGCTAAAAGGCCAAATATTTTTTCAGAGCTAGATGCAGATAAAAATTATTTTTAATTTGCAACCTGATGGAGGTCAGTATACATGGACTAATAGAGAAAGTCCCACACACTGCTAGAAGGCCAAATATTTTTTCAGAGCAAGATGCAGAAAAAAATTATATTCAGTTTGCAACCTGATGGAGGTCAGTATAGATGGACTAATAGAACAAGTCCCACACACAGCTAGAAGCCCAAATATTTTTTCAGAGGTAGATGCAGATAAAAATTATTTTTAATTTGCAACCTGATGGAGGTCAGTATAGATGGACTAATAGAGAAAGTCTCACACACTGCTAGAAGGCCAAATATTTTTTCAGAGCTGGATGCAGACAAAAAATTATTTTGAATTTGCAGCGTGATGGAGGTCAGTATAGATGGACTAATAGAGAAAGTCCCACACACTGCTAGAAGCCCAATATTTTTGCAGAGGTAGATGCAGAAAAAAAATATATTCAGTTTGCAACCTGATGGAGGTCAGTATAGATGGACTAATAGAGAAAGTCCCACACACTGCTAGAAGGCCAAATATTTTTTCAGAGCTAGATGCAGATAAAAATTATTTTTAATTTGCAACCTGATGGAGGTCAGTATAGATGGACTAATAGAGAAAGTCCCACACACTGCTAGAAGGCCAAATATTTTTTCAGAGCTAGATGCAGAAAAAAATTATATTCAGTTTGCAACCTGATGGAGGTCAGTATTGATGGACTAATAGCACAAGTCCCACACACAGCTAGAAGCCCAAATATTTTTTCAGAGGTAGATGCAGAAAAAAATTATATTCAGTTTGCAACCTGATGGAGGTCTGTATAGATGGATCAACAGAACAAGTCCCACACACAGCTAGAAGCCCAATATTTTTTCAGAGGTAGATGGAGAAAAAAAATATATTCAGTTTGCAACCTGATGGAGGTCAGTATAGATGGACTAATAGAGAAAGTCGCACACACTGCTAGAAGGCCAAATATTTTTTCAGAGCTAGATGCAGACAAAAAATTATTTTTAATTTGCAACCTGATGGAGGTCAGTATAGATGGACTAATAGAGAAAGTCCCACACACTGCTAGAAGGCCAAATATTTTTTCAGAGCTAGATGCAGAAAAAAATTATATTCAGTTTGCAACCTGATGGAGGTCAGTATAGATGGACTAATAGAACAAGTCCCACACACAGCTAGAAGGCCAAATATTTTTTCAGAGGTAGATGCAGATAAAAATTATTTTTAATTTGCAGCCTGATGGAGGTCAGTATAGATGGACTAATAGAGAAAGTCCCACACACTGCTAGAAGGCCAAATATTTTTTCAGAGCTAGATGCAGACAAAAAATTATTTTGAATTTGCAACATGATGGAGGTCAGTATAGATGGACTAATAGAGAAAGTCCAACACACTGCTAGAAGGCCAAATATTTATTCAGAGCTAGATGCAGACAAAAAATTACTTTTAATTTGCAACCTGATGGAGGTCAGTATAGATGGACTAATAGAGAAAGTCCCACACACTGCTAGAAGGCCAAATATTTTTTCAGAGCTAGATGCAGATAAAAATTATTTTTAATTTGCAACCTGATGGAGGTCAGTATAGATGGACTAATAGAGAAAGTCCCACACACTGCTAGAAGGCCAAATATTTTTTCAGAGCTAGGTGCAGAAAAAAATTATATTCAGTTTGCAACCTGATGGAGGTCAGTATAGATGGACTAATAGAACAAGTCCCACACACAGCTAGAAGCCCAAATATTTTTTCAGAGGTAGATGCAGATAAAAATTATTTTTAATTTGCAGCCTGATGGAGGTCAGTATAGATGGACTAATAGAGAAAGTCCCACACACTGCTAGAAGGCCAAATATTTTTTCAGAGCTAGATGCAGAAAAAAATTATATTCAGTTTGCAACCTGATGGAGGTCAGTATAGATAGACTAATAGAACAAGTCCCACACACAGCTAGAAGCCCAAATTTTTTTCAGAGGTAGATGCAGAAAAAAATTATATTCAGTTTGCAACCTGATGGAGGTCTGTATAGATGGATTAATAGAACAAGTCCCACACACAGCTAGAAGCCCAAATATTTTTTCAGAGGTAGATGCAGAAAAAAATTATATTCAGTTTGCAACCTGATGGAGGTCTGTATAGATGGATTAATAGAATAAGTCCCACACACAGCTAGAAGCCCAATATTTTTTCAGAGGTAGATGCAGAAAAAATATATATTCAGTTTGCAACCTGATGGAGGTCAGTATAGATGGACTAATAGAGAAAGTCCCACACACTGCTAGAAGGCCAAATATTTTTTCAGAGATAGATGCAGACAAAAAATTATTTTTAATTTGCAACCTGATGGAGGTCAGTATAGATGGACTAATAGAGAAAGTCCCACACACTGCTAGAAGGCCAAATATTTTTTCAGAGCTAGATGCAGATATAAATTATTTTTAATTTGCAACCTGATGGAGGTCAGTATAGATGGACTAACAGAGAAAGTCCCACACACTGCTAGAAGGCCAAATATTTTTTCAGAGCTAGATGCAGATATAAATTATTTTTAATTTGCAACCTGATGGAGGTCAGTATAGATGGACTAATAGAGAAAGTCCCACACACAGCTAGAAGGCCAAATATTTTTTCAGAGGTAGATGCAGATAAAAAATTATTTTGAATTTGCAACCTGATGGAGGTCAGTATAGATGGACTAATAGAGAAAGTCCCACACACTGCTAGAAGGCCAAATATTTTTTCAGAGCTAGATGCAGACAAAAAATTATTTTTAATTTGCAACCTGATGGAGGTCAGTATAGATGGACTAGTAGAGAAAGTCCCACACACTGCTAAAAGGCCAAATATTTTTTCAGAGCTAGATGCAGATAAAAATTATTTTTAATTTGCAACCTGATGGAGGTCAGTATAGATGGACTAATAGAGAAAGTCCCACACACTGCTAGAAGGCCAAATATTTTTTCAGAGCAAGATGCAAAAAAAAATTATATTCAGTTTGCAACCTGATGGAGGTCAGTATAGATGGACTAATAGAACAAGTCCCACACACAGCTAGAAGCCCAAATATTTTTTCAGAGGTAGATGCAGATAAAAATTATTTTTAATTTGCAACCTGATGGAGGTCAGTATAGATGGACTAATAGAGAAAGTCCCACACACTGCTAGAAGGCCAAATATTTTTTCAGAGCTAGATGCAGACAAAAAATTATTTTGAATTTGCAGCGTGATGGAGGTCAGTATAGATGGACTAATAGAGAAAGTCCCACACACTGCTAGAAGCCCAATATTTTTTCAGAGGTAGATGCAGAAAAAAAATATATTCAGTTTGCAACCTGATGGAGGTCAGTATAGATGGACTAATAGAGAAAGTCTCACACACTGCTAGAAGGCCAAATATTTTTTTAGAGCTAGATGCAGATAAAAATTATTTTTAATTTGCAACCTGATGGAGGTCAGTATAGATGGACTAATAGAGAAAGTCCCACACACTGCTAGAAGGCCAAATATTTTTTCAGAGCTAGATGCAGAAAAAAATTATATTCAGTTTGCAACCTGATGGAGGTCAGTATAGATGGACTAATAGCACAAGTCCCACACACAGCTAGAAGCCCAAATATTTTTTCAGAGGTAGATGCAGAAAAAAATTATATTCAGTTTGCAACCTGATGGAGGTCTGTATAGATGGATTAACAGAACAAGTCCCACACACAGCTAGAAGCCCAATATTTTTTCAGAGGTAGATGGAGAAAAAAAATATATTCAGTTTGCAACCTGATGGAGGTCAGTATAGATGGACTAATAGAGAAAGTCGCACACACTGCTAGAAGGCCAAATATTTTTTCAGAGCTAGATGCAGACAAAAAATTATTTTTAATTTGCAACCTGATGGAGGTCAGTATAGATGGACTAATAGAGAAAGTCCCACACACAGCTAGAAGCCCAATATTTTTTCAGAGGTAGATGCAGAAAAAATATATATTCAGTTTGCAACCTGATGGAGGTCAGTATAGATGGACTAATAGAGAAAGTCCCACACACTGCTAGAAGGCCAAATATTTTTTCAGAGATAGATGCAGACAAAAAATTATTTTTAATTTGCAACCTGATGGAGGTCAGTATAGATGGACTAATAGAGAAAGTCCCACACACTGCTAGAAGGCCAAATATTTTTTCAGAGCTAGATGCAGATATAAATTATTTTTAATTTGCAACCTGATGGAGGTCAGTATAGATGGACTGATAGAGAAAGTCCCACACACTGCTAGAAGGCCAAATATTTTTTCAGAGCTAGATGCAGATATAAATTATTTTTAATTTGCAACCTGATGGAGGTCAGTATAGATGGACTAATAGAGAAAGTCCCACACACAGCTAGAAGGCCAAATATTTTTTCAGAGGTAGATGCAGATAAAAAATTATTTTGAATTTGCAACCTGATGGAGGTCAGTATAGATGGACTAATAGAGAAAGTCCCACACACTGCTAGAAGGCCAAATATTTTTTCAGAGCTAGATGCAGACAAAAAATTATTTTTAATTTGCAACCTGATGGAGGTCAGTATAGATGGACTAGTAGAGAAAGTCCCACACACTGCTAAAAGGCCAAATATTTTTTCAGAGCTAGATGCAGATAAAAATTATTTTTAATTTGCAACCTGATGGAGGTCAGTATAGATGGACTAATAGAGAAAGTCCCACACACTGCTAGAAGGCCAAATATTTTTTCAGAGCAAGATGCAGAAAAAAATTATATTCAGTTTGCAACCTGATGGAGGTCAGTATAGATGGACTAATAGAACAAGTCCCACACACAGCTAGAAGCCCAAATATTTTTTCAGAGGTAGATGCAGATAAAAATTATTTTTAATTTGCAACCTGATGGAGGTCAGTATAGATGGACTAATAGAGAAAGTCCCACACACTGCTAGAAGGCCAAATATTTTTTCAGAGCTAGATGCAGACAAAAAATTATTTTGAATTTGCAGCGTGATGGAGGTCAGTATAGATGGACTAATAGAGAAAGTCCCACACACTGCTAGAAGCCCAATATTTTTTCAGAGGTAGATGCAGAAAAAAAATATATTCAGTTTGCAACCTGATGGAGGTCAGTATAGATGGACTAATAGAGAAAGTCCCACACACTGCTAGAAGGCCAAATATTTTTTTAGAGCTAGATGCAGATAAAAATTATTTTTAATTTGCAACCTGATGGAGGTCAGTATAGATGGACTAATAGAGAAAGTCCCACACACTGCTAGAAGGCCAAATATTTTTTCAGAGCTAGATGCAGAAAAAAATTATATTCAGTTTGCAACCTGATGGAGGTCAGTATAGATGGACTAATAGCACAAGTCCCACACACAGCTAGAAGCCCAAATATTTTTTCAGAGGTAGATGCAGAAAAAAATTATATTCAGTTTGCAACCTGATGGAGGTCTGTATAGATGGATTAACAGAACAAGTCCCACACACAGCTAGAAGCCCAATATTTTTTCAGAGGTAGATGGAGAAAAAAAATATATTCAGTTTGCAACCTGATGGAGGTCAGTATAGATGGACTAATAGAGAAAGTCGCACACACTGCTAGAAGGCCAAATATTTTTTCAGAGCTAGTTGCAGACAAAAAATTATTTTTAATTTGCAACCTGATGGAGGTCAGTATAGATGGACTAATAGAGAAAGTCCCACACACTGCTAGAAGGCCAAATATTTTTTCAGAGCTAGGTGCAGAAAAAAATTATATTCAGTTTGCAACCTGATGGAGGTCAGTATAGATGGACTAATAGAACAAGTCCCACACACAGCTAGAAGCCAAAATATTTTTTCAGAGGTAGATGCAGATAAAAATTATTTTTAATTTGCAACCTGATGGAGGTCAGTATAGATGGACTAATAGAGAAAGTCCCACACACTGCTAGAAGGCCAAATATTTTTTCAGAGCTAGATGCAGAAAAAAATTATATTCAGTTTGCAACCTGATGGAGGTCAGTATAGATAGACTAATAGAACAAGTCCCACACACAGCTAGAAGCCCAAATATTTTTTCAGAGGTAGATGCAGATAAAAATTATTTTTAATTTGCAACCTGATGGAGGTCAGTATAGATGGACTAATAGAGAAAGTCCCACACACTGCTAGAAGGCCAAATATTTTTTCAGAGCTAGATGCAGACAAAAAATTATTTTGAATTTGCAACATGATGGAGGTCAGTATAGATGGACTAATAGAGAAAGTCCAACACACTGCTAGAAGGCCAAGTATTTTTTCAGAGCTAGATGCAGACAAAAAATTATTTTTAATTTGCAACCTGATGGAGGTCAGTATAGATGGACTAATAGAGAAAGTCCCACACACTGCTAGAAGGCCAAATATTTTTTCAGAGCTAGATGCAGACAAAAAATTATTTTTAATTTGCAACCTGATGGAGGTCAGTATAGATGGACTAATAGAGAAAGTCCCACACACTGCTAGAAGGCCAAATATTTTTTCAGAGCTAGGTGCAGAAAAAAATTATATTCAGTTTGCAACCTGATGGAGGTCAGTATAGATGGACTAATAGAACAAGTCCCACACACAGCTAGAAGCCAAAATATTTTTTCAGAGGTAGATGCAGATAAAAATTATTTTTAATTTGCAACCTGATGGAGGTCAGTATAGATGGACTAATAGAGAAAGTCCCACACACTGCTAGAAGGCCAAATATTTTTTCAGAGCTAGATGCAGAAAAAAATTATATTCAGTTTGCAACCTGATGGAGGTCAGTATAGATAGACTAATAGAACAAGTCCCACACACAGCTAGAAGCCCAAATATTTTTTCAGAGGTAGATGCAGAAAAAAATTATATTCAGTTTGCAACCTGATGGAGGTCTGTATAGATGGATTAATAGAACAAGTCCCACACACAGCTAGAAGCCCAATATTTTTTCAGAGGTAGATGCAGAAAAAAAATATATTCAGTTTGCAACCTGATGGAGGTCAGTATAGATGGACTAATAGAGAAAGTCCCACACACTGCTAGAAGGCCAAATATTTTTTCAGAGCTAGATGCAGATATAAATTATTTTTAATTTGCAACCTGATGGAGGTCAGTATAGATGGACTAATAGAACAAGTCGCACACACAGCTAGAAGCCCAAATATTTTTTCAGAGGTAGATGCAGAAAAAAATTATACTCAGTTTGCAACTTGATGGAGGTCTGTATATATGGATTAATAGAACAAGACCCACACACAGCTAGAAGCCCAATATTTTTTCAGAGGTGGATGCAGAAAAAAAATATATTCAGTTTGCAACCTGATGGAGGTCAGTATAGATGAAATAATAGAGAAAGTCCCACACACTGCTAGAAGGCCAAATATTTTTTCAGAGCTAGATGCAGACAAAAAATAATTTTTAATTTGCAACCTGATGGAGGTCAGTATAGATGGACTAATAGAGAAAGTCCCACACACAGCTAGAAGCCCAAATATTTTTTCAGAGGTAGATGCAGATAAAAATTATTTTTAATTTGCAACCTGATGGAGGTCAGTATAGATGGACTAATAGAGAAAGTCCCACACACTGCTAGAAGGCCAAATATTTTTTCAGAGCTAGATGCAGAAAAAAATTATATTCAGTTTGCAACCTGATGGAGGTCAGTATAGATGGACTAATAGAACAAGTCCCACACACTGCTAGAAGCCCAAATATTTTTTCAGAGCTAGTTGCAGAAAAAAATTATATTCAATTTGCAACCTGATGGAGGTCAGTATAGATGGACTAATAGAATGATGCTATGCCCAAAAGATTTTACTTCACTAGGTGCAGTAAAAAAATTGGTAATCTATACACAGGTGGTATATCTTGCAACACAGATAGGCTACTCCACTGACTAACACACTCTGCAATAGGCCAAAAAGGATTAGCTTTGCTAGATTCAGCCAAATGCTGTGAAAAAAACTTGCACAGCACTGGCACAGACCTGCCTGGCAAAAACTGATAGGAACTGATGTAACCTAGTCCTGAAAAGGACTGCAATTACAATTAGTCTTTACTCCCACAATCTATCTATTTAAGAGCACAGACCTGCCTGATAAAAGTCGTAGGAAATGCTGTAACCTAGTCCTTAAAAGGACTGCAATCACAACTATTCCCTACTCCCAAGCTAGATTTGTGCGAAAATTGGCTTGAAATTAACAAGGTATAGCGCACACAGCAACAGCGGTGCCGTCTAACACGCAGCTGCAGCAGTGAGAAAATGGTGGCGACGGGGAAAATGGCTTGGTCTTATAGGGCAAGGACATGTGACATACACTGCCAATGACACATGCCCTTGCTTGTGTGAAAAAAAGCACTTCGCTCCGTGTGTGCGCTGCTGATAGGCTGACAGATTGCACCTCCCCACTGTAAATGCGGGAAAGAGAAAAAAAAATGGAGATCTTCATTATTCCTGCAGAGATCCATCCCCTGCCCCTCCCCCCACCCCGCTGTACACTCAAACTGCGTATTAACATTAATTTTCATCATTACTGAGAAAAAATCCAGTTATGATTTTGGTGCACGAACAGTTATCGAACATAACCTCGAACAGCCGAATTTTTCTCAAATCGTTCGTGTTCGCCGAACGGCTCGAACACCGCCCAAAACAGCTTGAATTTGAGATTGGCGAACAGTTCGAGTCGAACAACGCTCATCTCTAGTCCTGAGGAGAGAACATGGGAGCCCCGGGAGAACATCCATGCCCCGCTCATCCTTGATAAATTTCTGTCTGGCCTAAAAAAGGGAGGGCCTAAAGGGGGGGTACTGTAGCGTCGGCGTCCCTGCCTCCTGCTAGGCAGGGACGCCGTTCCCCTCACCTCTCCGCTCCGTGCCCGAGTCTTCCTCCCGCTCTGCTGGCAGCGCGCGCTGCTTCCCGGCCTCCGTGCTTAGGGCGCGCGCGCTCCCCCTCTCTTAAAGGGGCCGTGCGCGCCGTCCTAAGGAGTCTCCGGCCAATGGCCGGAGGACCTCACCATATATAAGGCAAAATGGAGGTGCCTGAGCAATGTTGTTGCAAAGCCTTTCAACTCTGCTTCAGCCCTCAGGTCCCGTTACCAGTTACCTGCTAGTCACCTGCCAGATTCCTGCTTGATACCTGCCTGATTCCTGCCTGATATCTGCTTACCTGCTTGCAATCCTGTGTTCCGACAGTCTGCCTACCAGCACCTGCCAGTCTGTCTATGGATCAGTCCACCTGCGGACCAGGAAGTACCTGCCAGATACCTGCCTGATACCTGCCTGCCTGTCCAGAGACTCTTACTCGCTCACCTGGTAGCGCTCACATGCTACCTGCCTGCTAGCCTACCTGGAGGTTTAGCCGTCACTTGCTGTGACCACCTGCCTGTCCAGAGACTCTTACTCGCTCACCTGGGAGCGCTCACCTGCTACCTACCTGCTAGTCTACCTGGAGGCTAAGCCGTCACTTGCTGTGACCACCTGCCTGTCCAGAGACTCCTGCCCACTCACCTGGGAGCGCTCACCTGCTACCTGCCTGCTAGCCTACCTGGAGGCTCTGCCGTCACTTGCCGTGACCACCTGCCTGTCCAGAGACTCTTGCCCGCTCACCTGGGAGCACTCACCTGCTACCTGCCTGCTAGCCCATCTAGAGACTCTTTCCCTGCTGTCACTTGCCGTGACCACCTGCCCGTCTAGAGACTATTACCCTGCTGTCACTTGCCGTGACCATCCGCCTGTCAAGAGACTGTCCCCGTCACTTGCCGTGACCTCCTGCCCTTCTACCCAGAGACTGTCCCTGTCACTTGCCATGACAACCTGCCCGCCTTTCCTGGGAGCCACCCGCTTCCTTACAAGGACTGCCCCTTTGTATAGTTGCTCAGAAGTTCCACCTCCCAGACCCGTTACAACTTGTATATGATACTTGGTACAAATATTGTTGGTAACTGTTTGGGAGAAGTGTTGTTTTTACTCCAACAGATTGCTGACACTGCCAAACAAGGGCAGAGGAAGGTGCTCCAGAGAGAGATTCGAGCCCTCCTGTACCAGCAACAGGTAAAGCTAACAGGTGGTGAGATTGGTAATGTACCGTTGACAGACCCGATATCCATTGTGATTCCCCCAATGAGTGAGATGCTGATTTGGTGTAGGGCAGCAATAGGTCTCAAGGGACAGAACTACCAGGCAGTAGTGGAACCCATTAGCTGAGAGCACAGACCTACACTCTTAACTGCTAGAGGGGTGGTTGATGTACGCAATGGGAGGGTACCCATACGTCTCCTAAATTGTGGGGAGGAGGAAGTTAAATTACCAAGATACGCCACTGTTGCCAGATTGTATACTGTGAATGATGACGCCATACACACAGTAGAGTCTTTAACCTCATCAGACACAGTGGAGGGTAATGACTCAGAAACCCAGGTGGGGGATTGGTGTCAACAGCTCCATGTTGGGACTGACGCCACTACTGTCCATCAAAAACAAGGTGTACACAGGGTGGTCCAGGAATACGAACAGGTATTCAGCAAACACCCACTTGAGTTTGGGAGGATTAAAGGGGTACAACACCATATACCCACAGGTGACCATCCACCCATCAAAGAACGTTACAGGCCCATACCACCAGCACACTACCAGAAGGTGAAGGAAATGTTGCATGCCATGAAGAAGGCAGGGGTAATAAGAGATAGCTGTAGCCCCTGGGCAGCTCCCCTGGTCCTGGTCAGGAAAAAGGATGGAAGCATGAGGATGTGTGTAGATTACAGACAGGTAAACCGCATAACACAAAGATGCATACCCTTTACCCCGTATAGAGGAATCCCTGACTGCATTAAAGTCTGCAAATTACTTCTCTACCCTTGACCTCACTGGTGGGTACTGGCAAGTAGCAGTTGCTGAGGAGGACCAGGAGAAGACGGCCTTCACTACCCTGATGGGGCTCTGCGAGTTCAACAGTATGCCGTTCAGACTCTGCAACGCCCCTGGAACGCTCCAGAGATTTATGGAGTGCTGTTTGGGACACTGTAACTTCGAGGCCGTGCTGCTATACCTGGATGACGTGATAGTGTACTCGAGGACATATGAGGACCATCTGAAGCACCTGGAGGAGGTATTTGAAGCATTGTTCCGGTATGGGATGAAATTGAAGCCTTCCAAGTGCCACCTGCTCAAAAAGAAGGTCCAGTATCTGGGGCACATTGTCAGTCCAGAAGGAGTAGCACCAGACACGGAGAAGGTCACCACCATCCAGAAATGGCCGGAGCCGAAGAATCTCAAGGAGGTACGTCAGTTCCTGGGACTGGTCGCGTATTACAGGAAATTTGTAAAGGACTACACCAAGAAGGCAGCGCCTTTGCAAGAACTCCTGGTAGGACAGTCCAACAGAGGCAACCCCCCCCCTTCCAGTGGGGTGAAGAGCAGGCTGAGTCCTTTGCAGTGATGAAAGAGATCCTGACTGGCGAAGAAATCCTGGCCTACCCTGACTACAGCCAACCTTTCCTGCTGTACACTGATGCCAGCAACGAGGGACTAGGAGCTGTGTTAAGTCAGAAGAAGTATGGCAAAGAGAAGGTGATTGCCTATGCCAGCAGGAAGCTTCATCCTACCAAGAGGAATCCAGAAAACTATAGCTCCTACAAGTTGGAGTTCCTGGCCTTGGTCTGGGCCATCACTGAACGATTCAAGCACTACCTGGCCTCCACAAAGTTCACAGCCTATTCTGACAATAACCCCCTGACACATCTAGAGACAGCAAAGTTGGGAGCCATGGAACAGCATTGGATGGCCCGACTGTCAAACTATCAGTTCACCATCAAGTACCGGGCAGGCCACAAGAACGCCAACGCCGATGCCCTATCCAGAATGCCTCACCAGTCGGGTACTGAAGAAGAAGTGGATGACCTGGAGGAGATTGAGCTACCTGCCTTCCACAGAAATGGGATGGTCCACGACCAGCGCACCTCCAGGAGGTATCGTGGTAAGACACTAAACCCTTTAGCTCATCACAGTTGGAAGGAGACCCAGGATAGCGACCCGGTTGTCAGCCATATCAAAGAACTGATAACCCAGGAAGGTTCCTCTCTGGAGAAGGACGCTCCTCCACAGGCCAAGCAACTGTGGAATGAGAGAAGCCGGCTGTTCATCTATAGAGAGAAGCTGTGCCGAAGGTATGTCAACCCTAGGACCCATGAGATGGTATGGCAGATCGTCGTGCCCAGGACAGACATCCAGATGGTGTTGGAGGCCTACCACGATCAAGCCGGGCACTTTGGTTGGAAGAAGCTGGAAACCCTCCTGAAGAGTCGGTTTTATTGGGTTGGAATGCGGAGTTCCATACAGAGGTGGTGCCGGGATTGTGGACCCTGTAGCCTCTGAAGAAAGACTACAGCAGCCAGAAAGCACCCTTGCAGTCCATCAAGACAACACAGCCCCTGGGGATCGTCGCTCTGGATCAGGTCAAGCTGTCACCCAGCAGGTCAGGCTACTTCTATGCCCTGACCATGGTGGATCATTACTCCTGGTTCCTGGTAGTAGCCCCCGTCAAGGATCTGACGGCAGAAACTGCAGCAAGGACGTTTCAAGCATACTTCTGCAGGCCCCATGGATACCCGGAGAAGGTGCTGACGGATCAAGGCCCTGCCTTTGAAGCCGAGCTGTCCAAAGAATTTTGCCATCTATACGGGTGTAAGAAGATTCGGACTACGCCGTACCACCCCCAAACCAATGGTCTATGTGAAAAGATGAACAATATCGTCATAGACCTGCTGAAGACCTTACCTCTAGAAGAAAGGAATCAGTGGCCAGACAAACTATCTGACCTGGTAGATCTGTACAATTACATACCTGTGAGTTCCACCAATTGTACTCCAGTGTAGCTCATGAGAGAAAGACCCGGAAAGTTGCCCATGGACCTGGAGCTTGGAGTGGTAGAGCAAGAAACAGACATGTCCACTGAAGACTGGGATATGACCAGACAGGAGCAGTACAAGAGAGTACAGGCCTGTGTCAAAGACAGTCTAAATAGGATGAGAGATAAGCAGGAAGCACAGTACAACAAGAGTGCACCCGCAGAACCCTTAACACCTGGAGAAGTTGTGCTGAAGCGGAAGAGAAGAAACCACAAGCTTGACGACCAGAGGGAAAGAGAGCCTTACACTGTGTTGGATTCCAGGTTCGACAATAGAAAAACCTGTCTAATCAGTAAAGATGGAGGTAAGACAGTTGCAGCAGTCTCAAGAGACCATTTGAAGTTGTACCCAGGTCTATTGAAGCCACAAGAAGAAATACCTCCTATCGTGACTGAAG
This sequence comes from Phyllobates terribilis, assembly GCF_046119375.1. NCBI lineage: Eukaryota > Metazoa > Chordata > Amphibia > Anura > Dendrobatidae > Phyllobates > Phyllobates terribilis. Next base: position 206,848,072 of record NW_027362769.1, on the reverse strand, counting down.
AACCCAAAGAAAATGTACTCCATGCAGGTGTTAGGAGATTTCCTAGCAGATTGGCCTCAACTGGATGGAGCCGTAATAATACCTGTGATGCACTTCTACCAACAGCCAGAAGACCCTCCACTGCAAGTAAGACCTGTAAGTAGTGTTGAGCGATACCTTCCGATATCGAGAAATATCGGATTGGATTGTATCGGACCGATACCCAAAAAATATCGTCTATCGCCGATTCTGATACCGGAAACCAATGCAAGTCAATGGGACACAAATATCAGAATGAAAATAAACCCTTTCTTTCCTTGTAGGTTAATTCTACATGAAGGAAAACAACTAAGAATAATGTAGAATGTATTGGGGGAGGTGGGGGAGACAATAAAGGCATAGAGGTTTAGCCCAATCAAATGGAATAGCAGGAATTAATATTTTTTTTAAGACGTTCTGAGTTACGGAAATATTGACTATGTTAAGTTTTTTTATATTTTGTCAGATATTTATGTTTCACTACTTCCATGCTCTTCACCTTCTTTTTTAGTTCTCCCACACTTTCTTCTTCATCATCCTCAGCATCAGCATCTTTTTCATCAACTTCTTCTTCACCTTCTTCATCTTCTTCTTCTTGACCTTCTTCGTATTATTCTTTTTTTTTTACATTCTTCATATTCTTCTTATTCCACTATTATTCTTCTTCATATTCTACTTCTTCATCTTCTTCATATTCTTCTTCTTCATCATATTCTTATTTGTGACAGACATTCCTGTAGTTGTTATCTATAAAAGTTTGAACATTACACTTTTCGTTCTGCCCGTCACAAAAGATTTACAACAGAATTTGTCCGCGTTCAGTTTGGCCTGCAGCAGCAGGTCTTTTCCAGGGGCACCACGAGGAGGAACGGACTCACCCCCATACACTGCTTAGTCTTCTTCTGCTTATAATTTAGATAATATATTTTGCTCTGATTTTTAGTCTTATGCTTAATGTTCTTCCGCTTTTTGTTCTGCAGCTTCTTGTACTTCTGCTTCTTGGTTTTCTGTCTCTTGTTCTTCTGTATCTTGGTGGTTGTCTTCTTGTTCTTTGTCCTCTTGGTCATCTTCTTCAGGGTCATCTTCTTGGTCTTCTTAGGGGTGGTCTTCAGGGTCGTCGTCTTCAGGGTCGTCGTCTTCGGGGTCCTCGTCTTCTTCGGGGTGGTTTTCAGGGTCCTTGTCTTCAGGGACCTCGTCTTCAGGGTCCTCATCTTCTTCGGGGTGGTCTTCAGGGTCCTCATCTTCAGGGTCCTCGTCAGGGAGATCCAGAGTGATTATCAAGAACCATTTCAAAAACCTTGAACTTGGAAATGTAGCAGAAGGTACAAGAAGGCTGAGGAACTGCCGAGAACCAGCTGACGGTACTGGAATCCGGATGGGTAGCAGAAGGTACAAGAGCCAATGGAACTACCAAGGACCAGCTGACGGTACTGGAACCCGGTTACTAAGCAGGAGGTACCTGTGCCAGAAAGCACTACCAAGGACCAGCAGACTTGGTGGAACTTGGATATCGAGAAGGAGGCACCTAAGCCAAAGGCACTGCCGAGAACCAGCTGACGGTACTGGAACTTGGATGGGTAGCAGAAGGTACCCATGAAAAAAAAAGTTGCAAGGCCGCGAGCCGGCCGCAGTTACCGAAACCCACAGTCCTACAGGGGGTGCTTGTCCTATTGGCACTATGGAACCAGCCTTCATTGCCAGATCCCGCAGCCCACATAGGAGTCTCCTAAACTGCAGGCACCATAGAGTCGGCTAACCCGACCACAACATGACAGGACAACGCATTGGAGGCAAAGTGACGTTGACACTACCCGGAAACAGCTGGCGTGCTGGAACCAGGCTGGGCAGGAGGGAGTACCCGTGCCAAAGACACTGCTGGGAAACAGCTGGCGGTGCTGGAACCCAGGGTAAATACTAAAAACAGAGTGGAGCCAGAGGCCTAATTGGAGCAACTTTAAAATCAGTAGTAGACTAGTAGTGTGAATGTGGACAGAGCAGGAGAAATTGCCGTACACACAGCAGGGGAACAGCTGACATTACTGAACCCCAATAACACAGCAGCAAGTGTTGACTATGCAGACGGCACTTTTGAGCGCCAACTGGCGGTGTTGGAGCTCAGGGATAATACTGAAAACAGAGGAGCCAGAGGTGTAATTGGAGCAACTTTAAAATCTGTAGTAGTGTGAATGTGGACAGAGCAGGAGAAATTGCCGTACACACAGCAGGGGAACAGCTGACGTTACTGAACCCCAATAACACAGCAGCAAGCGTTGACTGTGCAGACGGCACTTCTGAGCGCCAACTGGCGGTGTTGGAGCTCAGGGATAATACTGAAAACAGAGGAGCCAGAGGTGTAATTGGAGCAGCTTTAAAATCTGTAGTAGTGTGAATGTTGACAGAGCAGGAGAAATTGCCGTACACACAGCAGGGGAACAGCTGATGTTACTGAACCCCATTAACACTGGAGCAAGCGCTGATTGTGCAGACGGCACTTCTGAGCGCCAACTTGCGGTGTTGGAGCTCAGGGATAATACTGAAAACAGAGGAGCCAGAGGTGTCATTGGAGCAACTTTAAAATCTGTAGTAGTGAGAATGTGGACAGAGCAGGAGAAATTGCCGTACACACAGCAGGGGAACAGCTGATGTTACTGAACCCCAATAACACGGCAGCCAGTGTTGACTGTGCAGACGGCACTTCTGAGCGCCAACTGGCGGTGTTGGAGCTCAGGGATAATACTGAAAACAGAGGAGCCAGAGGTGTAAATTGGAGCAACTTTAAAATCTGTAGTAGTGTGAATGTGGACAGAGCAGGAGAAATTGCCGAAGATACACAGCAGGGGAACAGCTGATGTTACTGAACCCCAATAACACGGCAGCAAGTGTTGACTGTGCAAACGACACTTCTGAGTGCCTACTGGCGATGTTGGAGCTCAGGGATAATACTGAAAACAGAGGAGTCAGAGGTGTCATTGGAGCAACTTTAAAATCTGTAGTAGTGTGAATGTGGACAGAGCAGGAGAAATTGCCTAAGACACACAGCAGGGGAACAGCTGACGTTACTGAACCCCAATAACACGGCAGCAAGTGTTGACTGTGCAGACGGCACTTCTGAGCGCCAACAGCCGGTGTTGGAGCTCAGGGATAATACTGAAAACAGAGGATCCAGAGGTGTCATTGGAGCAACTTTAAAATCTGTAGTAATGTGAATGTGGACAGAGCAGGAGAAATTGCCATACACACAGCTGGGGAACAGCTGATGTTACTGAACCCCAATAACACTGGAGCAAGCGTTGACTGTGCAGACGGCACTTCTGAGCAGCAACTAGCGGTGTTGGAGCCCAGGGTAAATACTAAAAACAGAGGAGCCAGAGGTATAATTGGAGCAAGTTTTAAATTAGTAGTACAGTGGATGTGGACAGAGCAGGAGAATTTGCAGAAACACACAGCTGGGGATCAGCTGACGTTACTGAACCCCAATAACACTGGAGCAAGCGTTGACTGTGCAGACGGCACTTCTGAGCAGCAACTAGCGGTGTTGGAGCCCAGGGTAAATACTAAAAACAGAGGAGCCAGAGGTATAATTGGAGCAAGTTTTAAATTAGTAATACAGTGGATGTGGACAGAGCAGGAGAATTTGCCGGACACACAGCTGGGGATTAGCTGACGTTACTGAACCCCAATAACACTGGAGCAAGCGTTGACTGTGTAGACGGCACTTCTGAGCAGCAACTAGCAGTGTTGGAGCCCAGGGTAAATACTAAAAACAGAGGAGCCAGAGGTATAATTGGAGCAAGTTTTAAATTAGTAGTACAGTGGATGTGGACAGAGCAGGAGAATTTGCCGGACACACAGCTGGAGATCAGCTGACGTTACTGAACCCCAATAACACTGGAGCAAGCGTTGACTGTGCAGACGGCACTTCTGAGCAGCAACTAGCGGTGTTGGAGCCCAGGGTAAATACTAAAAACAGAGGAGCCAGAGGTATAATTGGAGCAAGTTTTAAATTAGTAGTACAGTGGATGTGGACAGAGCAGGAGAATTTGCGGGACACACAGCTGGGGATCAGCTGATGTTACTGAACCCCAATAACACTGGAGCAAGCGTTGACTCTGCAGACGGCACTTCTAAGCAGCAACTGGGGGTGTTGGAGCTCAGGGATTACAGTTCAGGTGGTAGAAACATGAACACAACAGGAGACCTGGATACTGTTGCCAATCAATTATTTATTCTGGAAGAGGACTGGCAAATTCATGCGAGATCCAGGCCTTGTTCATTTTCAGAAAAGTAAGCCGGTCAACGTTATCGAAGGATAGGCGCATGCGACGGTCTGTTAGTACACCACCTGCGGCACTAAAGACGTATTCCGATAATACACTAGCTGCAGGGCAAGCCAGCACCTCCAATGCATACAGGCTAAGCTCTGGCCATGTATCCAGCTTAGAGACCCAAAACTTGAAGGGGGAAGAGCCGTCTGGGAGTACACTGAGAGGGCAAGACATGTAGTCTGTCACTATCTGACGGAAACGTTGCCTCCTGCTGACTGGAGCAGTCTGTGATGGTGTAGAAATTTGTGGCGGCAGGGACACAAAACTTTGCCACATTTGGGCTATACTGGTCTTGCCTTGTGCTGAGGCGCTGCTTCTGCTCCCTCTTTGTGCAGAGCTTCCTCCACTGCCTCGACGCACTGAGCTGCTTTGTAAAGCACTAGCAGCACTGCTCTCGGTTGGAATGGAGAACATGATGGAATGCACCAGTGCGTCTTGGTACTCACACATTTTACGCTCCCGGTTCAACGGTGTTATGAGGCTTTGTAAGTTGTACCGGTAGCGAGGATCTAGGAGCGTGGACACCCAATAATCAGCCGTGTTGAGAATGTGGGCGATGCGGCGGTCGTTTCTCAGGCACTGCAGCATGAAATCAACCATGTGCTGCAGGCTGCCAACTGGCCATGAAACGCTGTCCCCTGCTTGAGGCGTGATCTCTGCCTGCTCTGCATCACCCCACCCTCGCTCTAGATACTGACTATTAGAGCATTGTGTACCTCCCTCCTCTGGATAGATGTCTTCCTCCTCCATTGACTCCTCCTCATCCTCCTCACAAAGTGTCCCCTGCCTAGACCTTTGTGAGGAACCACGTTGCGCAGACTGTACAGAAGCAGATGGCATTTGTGACTCCTCATCCTCCACCTCTTCCAAAACCTCCTCCCTTAGTGCTTGCAGTGTTTTTTCAAGCAGGCAGATATGGGGGATAGTCATGCTGACTAGTGCATCATCTGCATTCGCCATCCACGTGGAATAATCGAAGGCACGCAAAACGTGGCAAATGTCCTTCATAGAGGCCCACTCAGTGGTGGTGAAGTGTGAATGGCGCGCACTGCGACTTGTTTGCGCCTGCTGCAGCTGGTACTCCATTACTGCTGCCTGCTGCTCACACAACCTCTCCAATATATGTACCGTTGAATTCCACCTGGTGGGTAGGTCACATATGATGTGATGGTCCGGAAGACGTAATCGGCGCTGCAGAGCTGCAATGCGCGATCTTGCGTTGCTACAATGCCACAAGTGAGCGCACTCTATGCGGACCTTGTGCAGCAGTGCATCATGATTCGGATAGTCCCTCAAAAAACTCTGCACAACCAAGTTGAGCACATGTGCCAGACATGGGATGTGAGTGAGGTTGCCTAGGCCCAGAGCTGCGACCAGATTTCGGCCATTGTCACACACTACCATGCCTGGCTGGAGATTCGCTGGCACAAACCACACGACGCTCTGCTGCTTGATGGTATTCCACAGCTCCTGCGCTGTGTGGCTTCGATTCCCCAAAGAAATTAATTTTAATATGGCCTGTTGATGTTTTGCCACGGCTGTGCTCATATCGGTCATCATAACAGGTAACCGTTCACGGGTCGATGTGGAGGTAGACCGTGACGGCTCCTGCAGCGCTGATTCAGAGGAACTGGAGTATGAGGAGGAGTCAATGTGTACAGACTGGATTCCTGCAATCCTTGGAGTTGGCAGAACACGTACAGCGCCACTCTCAAGATCTGTACCCGGCTCCACAACATTTACCCAATGGGCAGTGAGGGAAAGGTATCGTCCCTGTCCATGCTTACTGGTCCACGCATCGGTGGTCAGGTGGACCTTGCTACTGTTTTTTAGCGCATGTTTAACTTTTCCCTCCACATGCTGTTGCAGGGCAGGGACGGCTTGCCTGCTGAAATAAAAGCGGCTGGGCACGTTGTATTGTGGGACTGCCAATGCCATAAATTTACGGAAGGTGTCAGTCTCCACCAGACTGAATGATAGCATTTCAAGGGCCAGTAGTTTAGCAATGCCAGCATTCAGAGCCTGTGCTCGGGGGTGGTTTGCTGAGTATGGGCGCCTTTTCTACCATGCCTGTGCTAACGATGGCTGTAGACTGGCCTGGGAGTGTGAGGATGACAGGGAAAGTGGTGCTGTGGGTGGAATTACACTGTGTCTCTGTACAACAGTGCCAGAGGTTCTTCCATGGCGATCCTGTGAGGAAGCCGAACCAGCTGTGTGTGAGCTGGAGGAAGAGGCTACAACATGAGCTGAAGAGGTGGTAGGTGGCGCTGTAGGTTGGCCTAGGTCTTCAGTGTGTTTTTGTAACTCCACCACGTGCTTGTTCCGCACATGTTTCCTCATATTTGTGGTATTGAGGTTGCTGACACTTTTCCCTCTTTTCACCTTCTGATTACACAGCTTGCATTTGACAAAGCAAATGTCATCTGCAACTGTGTCAAAAAAGGACCAGGCACTGCAAGTCTTGGGAGCGCCCGCTTTGGATTTTGGAAGAGCCATGCTCCTAATGGGTGCCGAAGTGGAGGCTACAGGCAACCAAGTCTGCCCCCTCCTTTTTGGGCCATTCGGGGAATCTCTTCCTCAGAGCTGCTCCCACCACCTTCCTGTCCCTCACGCCATGATGGGTCAAGAACCTCATCATCTACACCACCCTCTCCAAACAACTGCTTCTCCTGGGTAGTCTCGACAGCACAGTACGCACCAGAAAGTGGCACCTGAGTCTCATCATCAGATGTGTACTGAGGTGTGCTGCTGACCATAGGCACTGGCCCACCCGCCTCTTCAGATTCAGAGAGACAAAACGGTTGCGCATCACTGCATACTACCTCTTCTTCAAATTCTCGAATTCTGCTTGGCTGGCCCCCTCTTTCCAAGCCAAGAGATTCAGAGAACAGAAGTAGAGATGGCTCCTGTCCAGGGCTCTCTGACTGCCTGGGCAATTTGGCAGGTGGTGAAGAGACAGATGGGTGCTCTTCTGTGCTCAGGACCTGAGAGGATCTGGAACTAATTGAAGTTGATGCGTTAGCTGCAATCCATCCGACAACAGCTTCAATTTGGTCCTCCCGCAGCAGTGGGGTACAGCTAGCTCCAACAAAGCTGTGCATAAAGGACTGTTCCCTGGTAAAACTGGGGGATGCTGAGTCACTGGTGCCCGCAGCAGGCACAGAATCCCCACATCCTCTCCCTGCAGGCACAGATTCCTCACATCCTCTCCCTGCAGAAACTCCACGACCACGACCACATGCCTTACTCCCTGCCTTCTTCATCTTGGTAGACTGATAAAGATAGGCAGAAAAGTACTAAGGGCTTAGTGTGCTTATTCCTGAACAGCTGCTAACAGGTATAAGAAACACTAATTTTATAAAGTGTGGACTAGACTTTAATATGAGCTAATGTGGCCTACACAACTCTAAAGTGGAGTGTTTGGTGAACTTTATTTAGGTTTTTTTCATCACAAAAAGACACTGGATTTGCCGAAAGATGTAATACGGATAGTATCACAAACTTTTTGTAGCTATTACAATGTAGGAAGGTAACCTACAATGCAATAGATGAGGCTACAAAAAATAGGCTAATACTAATCTGGCTGGGGCTGCAGGGCACAATGCTGCAGAAAGGCTCCTCTATCTACTCCTATATAGTGTGTTTGGAACCAATTTAGCTGAATACGGATGGAACCACCACACTAATAGGAGAAATCAGGAAAAATGATCAATTAGCAAAAAAGGACAATGTATGAGGCAGTGACGCACGCTGAGCGCACTACAACCAGACGTGGCTGAAGCACACACTACAGCGTGAGCTGCACTCACACACAGAGACCTTGCAGACAGCGGTGAACAGCACAGAGAACTGTGCACTAGCGCTGCAAGGCATAGCGATTTATAAAGTAGCTTGGGTAAAGCAGAATAGACCAAATAGGTAGCTAAAACTGTCCCTCAGAACAACAGCGTCCTATCCCTAACTGAATTCACAGCAGAGTGAGCTCAAAATGGCGGCGACGGCTTTTATAGTGCATCATGACAATCACAGCCATGCCATTAGTTAACATGCCTACATGCCTAACAGGATGTGCCCACATTTCTTAGGATCCTCATTGGCTGAATAAAATGAAACTGGCTCATTGCATTATGGGAACTTCCGAATCCGGTATACGATATTCTAAAAGTATCGCAATTAAGTATCGGAATTCCGATACCGCAAATATCAGCCGATACCCGATATTTCAGTATCGGAATGCTCAACACTACCTGTAAGTGCCCCAGAAGAGCCTGCTCAGGAAGAATCCCCGGAAGAAGGATCACTGGTAGAAGTAGAGCCAGTAGGCCCAGTAACTAGTGTACTTACCAGTCCCATCGAGAGGTTACGACAGTTCTACAATTTACCCACACGTAGATCTGACAGGGTAGTGTGGCGCCCCTGCTGCGCATTGGTGCCACAGAGCCCAGAAGGGTGCATGAACGGACTTCTCCACAAGAGGCCCTCACTACATTCATACACCTCCACCTTCCACCTCAGACCAGCAGAGGGAGCCCGTTAGGGATATATAAAGGGAAGGTGGAGCCAGGCAGCTCAATCTTAGTCTAGAGTGATTCAGCAGTGAGTGTTCAGAGAGGAACACAGCTCATAGTGAGCTGAGAGCGTGCCAATGCTCAGGGAGCGGTGAAGACACAGCACGCCAGCTGCCAAGTAGTGAGAGCCCCGAGTGTGGTCGACGGCGAGGAGAAAAAGGAGAGTGGAACTCAGGGGGCAGAGGAGCATAGTAAGCTCACCCCGATATATATACCGGACACCGGGTCCGCGCCTACAGGGACTCTCTATACCCAGTAGGAACCACCGGAACCCCTGGAGAACTACAGGTCCCAGGTCCACTTAATGCTGATTGTATTACCAGGGCTAGGAGTCACAGAGGTCCCAGCGTCCAGGGAGAGTGATCTCCAAAGACAAGGCCCTACCACCAGGTCAGCAGGTGCAGAGAGAGACAGTAACCAAGCTAGGCCCAGCTCCAGGCAGGCCAGAAGCTTAGAGAGTAAAGCAACGGATCAGGAGGCCCTATACCCGCTCACTGGGGAGAGTCCAGAAGTGCACCCTTCACCTGCAGTACCCTGGATCGTGCCTGCAGCATCACCAGTAAATGTACTGAAGCTTACCCCTGTGTGAGTGTCCATCCTTCCTCCGGGACCGTCCTGCCGTCTCTCCCCTGCACCACCATCCAGTACATCCCCCACGCTGCCCTGAGGCCCGCTCCACCTGTGGGGAGCCGTCCCATCACAAGCTGCCCTAACATCTGCCTCAGAGGACTGTTGCAGCGCTGGTGATCCTCACCAGACACCACAGGTGGCGTCACGAAAAATCCCCAAAACCCCATATAATAGAAGTTTCCTCTTTTCACTGACTGCCCTGGGTCACGGACTGGGCCAGCCACCGTGATATCCCCCGGCAACCAGAGGCCCGGCTACCGAGTACCCCACGGCCCTAGGGGCGCGTCATGTTTTGGCGTCAAGAACAAGATTGCGTGCCCGCTGCCATCGAGTACTGTGAACCTTTATTGAACTGAACTGTGTGTTAAACTGCGGTGAGGAACGCCACCATTATCGCGCTGCAGCGCGGAAAGAAGAAGGGCATAACCGCGGAACCTGGGAGGCGCAACCGCTAGAAGCGCGCGAAGCCTAAGACACTCCCCGCCCCTGATGTCATACTAGGAAGCGTCAGGTCCTGGAAGGAGCCAGAGGACGCTGTGACGTCAGACACGTGCGACACAAGGTCCTGAAAGAAGACCGTCGCCCGCGGAGCTGCGGCCTACCTGTGGAAGAAGGTAGGCTCCGGTTCACTAGGGGGGGCGTAACAATGGCCGACGACCAGCAAGCTGCCGGAGCACCGGTTAGCGCTCCTGATGCCCAATCTGTGCCCGGCGCCACACAGGCCGGAGCAACCGCTCCACCAGCAGGGGTCGTAACTCTGTTGATCCCTATGGCCCTGCCGTATATCCCTGGAGCGAAATGGTTCTCCCAGTATAATGGTAAACCAGACACACTGTCAGGATTCAAGAGGAAAATGTGCGGCATACTGGATATGTATTCTATGACTGGCAAGCAGAGAGCCGCTGTAGTGTTAGGACAATTGACTGGTGCCGCTGAGCGAGAAGTTGAAACCTGGCCAGCCGCAGACCAAGAATCAGTGTCCATCATCTTTAAAAGATTGCAAACAGCGTTTGAAAACCCCACTGAGACAGATCTCCAGATGAGGTTCTACCAGTGTGTCCAGAAACCTGAGGACAGTATCCGGGACTATGCCTGGCGTTTACAGGAGGCCCTGCAGGCCCCGAAACAGGTTAGACCAGCCAGCATCCATGAGGAAAATAAAATGCTGACGGAACAATTCATCCGGGGGTTGAATCCCAGGAAGAGAGCAGAACTGTACGGTGGTGGGCCTTAGACCTTCCAGATGCCACCTTTGACACCCTTAAGGACATGGCTATAAAGGGCCTGCAGCCCCTGGAAACCACAGACACTGCTATCCAGTGTTACCAGGGTGGGGCCACCCCAGTACCTGCAGCACCCACCGGTCCTTCACTAACGGCCGAAACAAGGATGCAAACAGTGCCCCCTAGCAAGCTGGACAGCTCACTATCTGAAGTGCGCCAGTTAAGTAAAACCCTGGCCACTGTCATGAGCACCCTGCAGCTACAGACAGAGACTGAGCCGGAAGGAAGGATCCTGCTAGCCGATAGCCCTGAGGATGTCCCCTGGATGAGAAGAAGAAGAAGGAGGACAACGCCACCCCGTAGGAGGACAGCGCCACCCCGTGGGAGGACCCACGACCAACGTCGCCCTCCAGGAGAGTTCATCTGCTATCGCTGCCAGAAAGCAGGCCACACCACGTGGACCTGCCCTTTAAACGAGGAAACCCGAGCGCCGAAAACCCAGGAGTAGACCAACCAGGCCCATCAAACTGGTACAGCCGGTTCATGGGAGGAAGACCTTTCCTGTCCTTTGTGCTGGACGGCATCGCGACACCTGCCCTGCTGGACACAGGATCTCAGGTAACCATCATGTCTGATGTCCTCTACAAAAGGTTCTGGTCCATAGATGAACTTCACCCGCCAGATCCAAAACCTTTCCCTGTATGCCTCTAATGGCCTCTCCCTTAACCTAGTCGTGGTTAAGGATGTGGCAGTAAAGGTGGGAAGAGTGGAACTGAAGGACCAGGGACTAATTGTAGTAGAGACTAATCCTGATGATACAGATTTGTATATGGTACTTGGCACAAATATTGTTAGTAACTGTTTGGGAGAAGTGTTGTTCTTGCTCCAACAGATGGCTGACACCGCCAGACCAGGGCAGAGGAGGGTGCTCCAGAAAGAGATCCAAGCCCTTATGTACCAGCAACAGGTAAAGCTATCAGGTGGTGAAATTGGTAATGTACGGGTGACAGACCCGATACCCATTGTGATCCCCCCCGATGAGTGAGATGCTGATTTGGTGTAGAGCAGCAATAGGTCTCAAAGGACGAAGCTACCAGGCGGTAGTAGAGCCCCTTAGCTTGGAGCATAGACCTACACTCTTGACTGCCAGAGGGGTGGTGGATGTACGCAATGGGAGGGTGCCCGTACGCCTCCAAAACTATGGGGAGGACGAGATTAGATTACCACGCTAGGCCACTGTTGCCAAACTATACACAGTAGATAACTCCATACACACGGCGGAGTCCTTAGCCTCACCAGACGAAATGGAGGATAATGACCCGGGAACCCAGGTGGAGGATTGGTGTCAACAGCTCCATGTTGGGACAGACACCACTCCTGCCCATCAGAAGCAGGGTGTAAACGGGGTGGTTCAGGAATATGAGCAGGTATTCAGTAAACACCCACTTGACTTTGGGAGGATTAAAGGGGTACAACACCATATACCCACAGGTGACCATCCACCCATCAAAGAACGTTATAGGCCCATACCACCAGCACACTACCAGAAGGCGAAGGAGATGTTGCTCGACATGAAGAAGGCAGGGGTAATGAGAGATAGCTGTAGCCCCTGGGCAGCTCCCCTGGTCCTGGTCAGGAAAAAGGATGGAAGCATGAGAATGAGTGTAGATTACAAACAGGTAAATCGCATAACACACAAAGATTAATACCCTTTGCACCATATAGAGGAATCCTTGGCTGCATTAAAGTCTGTCAAATTACTTCTCCACCCTTGACCTCACTAGTGGGTACTGGCAAGTAGCTGTTGCTGAGGAGGATCGGGAGAAGACGGCCTTTACTACCCCGATGGGACTCTGCGAGTTCAACAGTATGCCGTTCGGACTCTGCAACGCCCCCGGAACGTTCCTGAGATTGATGGAGTGCTTCCTGGGACACCGTAACTTCGAGACCGTACTGCTATACCTGGATGACGTGATAGTGTACTCCAAAACGTACAAGGACCATTTGAAGCACCTGGCAGAGGTATTTGAGTCGCTGTCCCAGTATGGGATGAAGCTGAAGCCCTCCAAGTGCCACCTGCTCAAGCGAAAGGTACAATATTTCGGGCACATTGTCAGTCCAGAAGGAGTAGCACCAGACCCAGAGAAGGTCACTGCCATCCAGAAATGGCCGGAGCCGTAGAGCCTTAAGGAGGTACGTCAGTTTCTTTGTACTAGTCGGGTATTACCGGAGGTTTGTGAAGGACTATACCAAGAAAGTGACGCCTTTGCAAGATCTCCTGGTAGGACAGTCCGGGAGAGGCAGAAACCCCCCGTTCCAGTGGGGTAAGGAACAGGCTGAATCCTTTGAGGTGATGAAGGAGATCCTGACCGGCAAAGAGATCCTAGCCTACCCTGACTACAGCCAACCGTTCCTACTGTACACTGATGCCAGCAACGAGGGATTAAGATCTGTGTTGAGTCAGAAGCAGAATGGCAAGGAGAAGGTGATCGCATATGCAAGCAGGAAGCTCCGCCCGACTGAGAGGAACCCAGAGAACTATAGCAGCTTCAAGTTGGAGTTCCTGGCCCTGGTCTGGGCCATCACCGAGCGGTTCAAGCACTACCTAGCCTCCAGTAAGTTCACTGCCTACACTGATAATAACCCCTTGACTCATCTAGAAACAGCAAAGTTAGGAGCCATGGAACAATGGATGACTCGGCTGTCAAACTACCAGTTCACCATTAAGTACCGGGCTGGCCGCAAGAATGCCAATGCCGATGCCCTGTCCAGGATGCCTCACCAGTCAGACACTGAAGAAGAAGTGGATGACCTGGAAGAGATTGAGCTACCAGCCTTCCACCGTAATGGAATGGTCCACGAGCAATGAGCCTCCAGGAGGCATCGCGGTAGGACGTTAAACCCTTTACCTCACCACAGCTGGAAGGAGACCCAGGACAGCGACCCGGTTGTCAGCTGTATCAAAGAACTGATATTCCAGGAAGGTTCCTCCCTGGAGAAGGACGCGTCTCCACAAGCCAAGCAACTGTGGAATGAGAGAAGCCGGCTGTTCATCTATAGGGAGAAGCTGTGCCGAAGGTACGTCAACACGAGGACCCATGAGATGGTATGGCAGATCGTAGTGCCTAGGACAGACATCCAAATGGTGTTGGAGGCCTACCACGATCAAGCGGGGCACTTTGGCTGGAAGAAGCTAGAAACCCTGCTGAAAGGTCGGTATTACTGGGTTGGAATGCGCAGTTCCATAGAGAGATGGTGCCGAGATTGTGGACACTGTAGCCTCAGAAGAAAAGACTACAGCAGCCAGAAGGCACCCCTGCAACCCATCAAGACAACTCGACCCTTGGACATCGTGGCCCTGGATCCTGTCAAGCTGTCATCCAGCAGGTCAGGATATTCCTATGCCCTGACCATGGTGGATCACTACTCCCGGTTCCTGGTGGTCGCCCCCATCAAGGATCTGACGGCAGAAACTGCGGCGAAGACGTTTCAGGCATACTTCTGCAGGCTCCATGGATACCCGGAGCAGGTGCTGACAGATCAAGGCCCTGCCTTTGAAGCCAAATTGTTCAAGGAGTTCTGCCATCTGTACGGGTGTAAGAAGATCCGGACTACACCGTACCACTCCCAAACCAATGGGTTATGCGAAAAGATGAATAACATCATCATCGACCTGTTGAAGACCTTACCGCTAGAAGAAAGAAACCAGTGGCCCGACAAGCTACCTGACCTGGTAGATCTGTACAACCACATACCTGTGAGTTCCACCAATTGTACTCAAGCATATCTCATGCGAGCAAGACCCGGAAAGTTGCCCATGGACCTGAAGCTTGGTGTAGTAGAACCCGAAGCAGATATGTCCACTGAGGACTGGGACACGACGCGACAGGAGCAGTACAGGAGAGTACAAGCCTGTGTCGAAGACAGTCTGAATAGGGTAAGAGACAAGCAGGAAGCACAGTACAACAAGAGTGCGCCAGCAGAACCCTTAGCACCTGGAGAAGTTGTGCTAAAAAGAAAAAGAAGAAGCCACAAACTTGATAACCAGTGGGAGAGGGAACCCTGCACTGTGTTAAATTCAAGATTTGATAACAGGAAGACCTGTTTAATTACCAAGGACTGAGGAAGAACGACTGCAACAGTATCTAGAGACCATCTGAAGTTGTGTCCACCGTACCGGAGGAGCCTAAAGAAGCAGTAATACATACTGAATTAGGAGATTTCCCGGCAGATTGGCCTCAATTGGATGGAGCAGTGATAATACCTGTGATCCCCTTCTACCAACAGCCAGAAGACCCTCCACAGCAAGTAGAACCTGTAAGTGCCCCAGAAGAGCCTGCTCAGGAAGAATCCCCGGAAGAAGGATCCCCGGTTAGAGCAGAGCAAGAAGGCCCAGCTAATGGTACACTTGCCAGTCCCGTGGAGAGGTTAAGGCAGCCTTGTGGTTCCTCCACACCTAGAACTGACAGAATGGGAGGTAGTACACCAGTACCATACGTATTCCAGTACTACGTAGGTCAACATGTAGCACGCAAGGTCAGACCCCTGTCAGATATAGAAAATAGAAAGGAAAACTCTGATTGTATAAATAGTTGCCCCTGGGGTATGTTATTTTTGTGTAATTTTCATGTATTTAATTATTGATGTGTTTTGCTTACAATGGACAATTTAGGTGACATGGACACTTAGCATTGCATTTAGTTACCCGTAAGGGTATATATATAAAAGACTCTGTGGCTGAGGACTGTGAGCAGCCCAAAAACTGTTCATGTACATAATTGCACTCCCTGGAGTGCCCTTTCAAGTGACCACGGAGCAAAAACCCGTTTGGCGTGGCGGAAGACGTGGTCCAGCACCTGGATCATCTATGCCCTGTAGCCACGCCCAGGGCCTAAGTTGAGGGTTTTCAGGCGGGTCCCTCATGTGCCTCATGTTCTTTCACCGGTGAGATGGACACCATTAACTTGTAAGACTCTGAGGACCCTCTATATTTGTATATATTTATGTTTTTATACCTGTAACGTTCAAGAGATGTGCCTCCCACCAAGGGAAGAGTTATTTTTAACCTGTTTTGAAAATTGCTTCAGTCCAGGAGTACTGAGTTTTACTAGGGGGGAATGTGGCGCCCCTGCTGCGCATTGGTGCCACAGAACCCAGAAGGGTGCATGAACGGACTTCTCCACAAGAGGCCCTCACTACATTCATACACCTCCACCTTCCACCTCAGACCAGCAGAGGGAGCCCGTTAGGGATATATAAAGGGAAGGTGGAGCCAGGCAGCTCAGTCTTAGTCTAGAGTGATTCAGCAGTGAGTGTTCAGAGAGGAACACAGCTCATAGTGAGCTGACAGCGTGCCGACACTCAGAGAGCGGTGAAGAGGCAACACGCCAGCTGCCAAGTAGTGAGGGCCCCGAGTGTGGTCGACGGTGAGGAGAAAAAGGAGAGTGGAACTCAGGGGGCAGAGGAGCATAGTAAGCTCACCCCGATATATATACCGGACACCGGGTCCGCGCCTACAGGGACTCTCTATACCCAGTAGGAACCACCGGAACCCCTGGAGAACTACAGGACCCAGGTCCACCTAAAAGTGATTGTAGTACCAGGGCTAGGAGTCACAGAGGTCCCAGCGTCCAGGAAGAGTGATCTCCAAAGAGAAGGCCCTACCACCAGGTCAGCAGGTGCAGAGAGAGACAGTAACCAAGCTAGGCCCAGCTCCAGGCAGGCCAGAAGCTTAGAGAAATAAGCAACGGATCAGGAGGCCCTATACCCGCTCACTGGGGAGAGTCCAGAAGTGCGCCCTTCACCTGGAGTACCCCTGTGTGAGTGTCCATCATTCCTCCGGGACCGTCCTGCCGTCTCTCCCCTGCACCACCATCCAGTACATCCCCCACGCTGCCCTGAGGCCCGCTATACCTGTGGGGAGCCGTCCCATCACAAGCTGCCCTAACATCTGCCTCAGAGGACTGATGCAGCGCTGGTGATCCTCACCAGACACCACAGGTGGCGTCACGAAAAATCCCAAAAACCCCATATAATAGAAGTTTCCCCTTTTCACTGACCGCCCTGGGTCACGGACCGGGCCAGGCACCGTGATATCCCCCGGCAACCAGAGGCCCGGCTGCCGAGTACCCCTCGACCCTGGGGGCGCGTCAGTAGCAGACAGTGCAAACACAGACATCAACAACACCCCATTACCACGTAGGTCAACACGCAGTACAAAAGGCCAGATCCCTGCCAGGTACAAGGAATAAGTTAGAAATACCTGCAGTGTAAATAGTTACCCAGTTGGGTATTGCCCACTATTGTTTATCGTGTAAATTGAAATTAAATACATGTGCCTTTAGTTACCCGTCAGGGTATAAAGACATGTAGGCTGACGACTGTGAGCAGCCCAAAAACTGTTCATATACATAGTTGCACTCCCTGGAGTGCCCCTTAAGTGACCACAGAACAAAAACTCTTTTGGCGTGGCCGAAGACGTGGTCCAGCACCTGGATCACCTATGCCCTGTAGCCACGCCCAGGGCCTACGTTGAGGGTTTTCAGGCGGGTCCCTCATGTTCCTTCATTGGTGAAATGGACACCAGGTTACGGGACTTACTGTACCTGTATTAATGTTATTATTATTATTGCTGTTATTCATTATTGTTATAACCTGTTACAAAAATGCTTCAGTCCAGGAGTACTGAATTGTACTAGGGGGGAGTGTGGTGCCACAGAACCTAGTAGGGTGCATGGATGGACTTCTCCACAAAAGGCCCTCACACATTCACACACCTCCACCCTACCACCTCAGACCACCAGAGGGAGCCCTGATAGGGATATATTTATGGAGGCAGGAGCCAGGCAGCTCAGTTTAGCTGTGAGTGGAGAGCATGCTGACACTGAGAGCACCGTAGTGAGGGTCCAGAGTATAGTTAAATCTCATCAGATCTGTATCCACAGGTGTACACCACCAATTGAGTTATGTAAAAAAGGGAAAGGGGAGATGGGAAAAAGGTGTGGATATATACTACTATTATTAAAATTAATTGTGTTTATTAAATTTACAAATTGTGAACATTTTTAATTCTAAAAACCTTATACTTTATTAAATTTATTAAAATATTGTGAGTACACATGCATCAAACGATGCATATAAGGCATGCACCCTGTGATTTCCAAGCGTGGTGCCCACTAATAAATCTGGCTGAATGAGGTGTGGGATAAATTTGGAGCGCCTTAGTCCAGTCCCTTAATTATTGGACTGTAGCTGTATATTATGCACGGAGTCCCCCTGTAAGGATCTGAATCATGTATCTGTTCTGTCCGGTTTTTGCCCTTATCCAAAATGGAGCCGCATGTACCTGTGCTGCCCTTATCCAAGATGGAGCTGCATGTACCTGTTCTGTTTGGTTCTGCCCTTATCCAAAATGGAGTTGACAGCCTCGGGGGCCATCTTGTTTCCTGTCTGATATCTCCGGTTTCCTGTTTGCTATATATATAAAGAGACTCTGGCCAACTATACTTTGCTTGTGTATCTTGTATCTTACCTGCTGCCAAGCTTGAAGGACTTGCATCGTGCCTGTTGCTTCTCTACATTGGGATTCCCCACCTGTTACCTGCCTGCTGTTTATCCGGACTTTCATCTGTGTGCAAAGACCCGCTCTGCATCCACCTGCAGTTCAGCTTGCTCTCTGCAAGGAGCCGGGTCCAGGCTCAGGATCTCGTGGACTGTGCGTTTCTGGACCTGGGACATCTATTGGTTTGTACTGACATCACAACCGTTTCCAGAGACTGTTTACTGTTCGCTTATTGCCTATACCTGCCTGCTATAATATATGCTCGCCTGCTTCAATATATCCTGTTAATACGATATATCGTGTTTGTCTTCACTCCGACCCACACTATCGATCTCCATAAGTATATAGTTGACACCGCCATATATAAGAATTAACTTGATGTTTTTACCGTATCAAATGACACAGTTACATTCAATTAATTATAGAGTTTGAGATAAATAAGGTACTTGAACGCCTCAGTCCAGTCCCCTAATTATTGGACTGTAGCTGTATATTATACAAGGAGTCCCTCATATATAAGAATTAACTTGGTGTTTTTACCATATCAAGGGGCACAGTTAAATTTAATTATTATAGAATATGAAATAAATAAAGTACTTGATAGTACAATGACAGATTGTAATTAAAATGTTACTCATATCATATAACAGTCTGTCTTTCTGGCACGGCTGTTTGCCGCCTGTAAAGGGTATACCCCTAACTGACAATCACCAAGCAGTTAGTGATGTTAAATAATGGTGAGGAGTAGTTATTTATGTCGGACAATTCCTGACACCTCTATCACGCTATCTAAACATGTGGCCGGCATTAGCAAGCTACATAGTACATGTGAGCTGCTGCACACATCACACTGCAAAGCCTGCACGGATGGTCACCGCCGGCAAGAGGTGATTATCTCACTGCCAAGCGGTCGGTCTGTGTGGTCATGGTGAGGAGCAGTCTGCTATGCTGAACACCTCCTCACACCCCTGCTCCCGCTGTTTGCACAAACGGTCGGCGTGCTCGGGTTGCACAGCTGACCGCTGGAACTAGAACCACTCGAGGAGCTGTCCTAGATACACAACATCATAACTGTGTGCATATTCTTAGGGCTTATCCATATCCCCCCCGACACTCTCATTCAAGCTCAGAATGTGATCCCTGACGCGCGTTTTGCCGGTATATCGGCTTTTTCCTAAGGGTACGGCCGGCCTCCAACTCCAGAAATTGATACTCTCCGGTTAGATTGACAGGAGGATCGGCCAATCAGAATGTATTCATCACAAAAAGATCTCTTTTCTTAGAATTACAATTAAATAAAGCTTATAATTAAAGCATAAATTTTCTTATATAAATATTTATTGAGCAAGCAAATTATCCATTTAAATCGTTCACACCATTAATCATGGCTATGGCTAAAGAAAAAGGAGAAGGAAAAGAAGGGGGGGAAAAAGAATAACTCAGGGATTATGTGCTACCTATATTAATGATTTTATAAGGCTGAATTACCCCTCAGTATATAGACATATTTTTGAACTCCTAGAAAACATTCATAGGGGAGAGAAGAATAGAGGATAGAGGAGGAAAACATTTTTAAACCAAAACCCCATTGTCAAAAATAATTTGTGACCAAAAATTGGTCCTATAACATGATGGTATGATTTTCTTCATGTGTCACATATATTTACCATAAGGGGCATATAGTATATACTCCTCGTGCTCTTATAGATAGAATGGATAAATAAATTGGACCCCCAACTTGAACCTCACAGAAAGCACCCAAAGTTGAAACTCTCATTCAATCCATATGGATTCACAGAATTACACCTGAAAATCCACTCACTCTCTCTCCTCAAAAGCATAGAGTCTAAGTCTCCACCTCTATTGTCCAATTTTATTTGACATATCGCCCAGCCCTTGAGATCCTTCCACTGTAACTGATGTTTGATCTTAAAATGTCTAGCAATTGGAGTTGGGGTAAAGACTTTCTTTTGTTCCTGACCCCTTTTCTCATCCCTATCATAATTGACAATGCTTTGGATGTGTTCCCTTATACTGGTCCTCAGATTCCTCATTGTTTTGCCAATGTATTTAAGCCCACATGTACATTCAAGACAGTAGACTACCCCACTAGTAGCACAATTGATGTGTTGGTGAATTATACACTTTTTCCCAAATGCATCTGTAGCACCCTGAGGATTTGGCTGCTACAGGGGTATTACACCTCAAGCCAGAGGTGTGGTATTCCACTCCCGGGTAAGGATGGAGTGTGGAACTGAGCTCAGTAGGCTGCATGCACTACACACATCCCATTTCCGGGGGACAGACCAATGGTACTCCCACTAGAGAAATGTGCAGGTACGACAGTGTCTGTCCCTGGCTGGAGTGGGAGGGGGGGTGGAACATCCCAGTAGTGTAGGGGCAGATAGGGGGAGCAGTCTGGGTAATGCTAGGAGCTCATTGGGTGCTGGTCACCTGAGCTCACACATAGAGGGAGTATATAAGGTGGGAACCATCTTAGAACAGGGTCTTTTGTAGAGGTTTGGTCAGACAAGCAGAGCAGCTCGGCCAGCTCCAAGGCCAAGAGAGTGAGAGAGAGGAGAAAAGAAGGACCCAGAGGGGGAGAAGAGGGAACTCCAAGAACCCAAAATTATACCAGAGGGTGAAGAGTTGGCACAAGGGTACCGGATCCCAAGCTGGTGGAGGGCACTAATCCTTAGCCAGAGACCGGAGGTCGCGGGCAGGATCTGCCACGACCACCCACTAAATCCACCCGGAAGGCAAACCAAGAATAGGGTCAGGGAACCCAGAGACAAGGGTTTTACCAACAAGAGGCCCGAGGGAGCCGGACTTAGGTGGATCCCTGGTGGGGAAGGCCAGAGAGAAGGACAAGTCAGAAAGGGAGCTCAGGAACACGCTCCAGAATCACCTGGGGGTTGGCCGAGTCCAGGACCTGGTGGACGCAGCACGGCTCGGGTGGTTACTCAAGGCCGGAGTGACCAACACAAAAGCAGTAAGTAAAAACCCTGAACTGCCCGACTCTGAGTTTCATTACCATCCTCACTGCACCTCCACAACCACCATCCTCTGCAACTGACCCCCTGAGGCTATACCCCTCCCGTTGGGGGTTATACTACCTGAGCTGCACACACACCACCAGCCTCAGCGGACCCTGCTGCAGCGGCGGCCGTAGTGACCGCAAATCAACGGGTGGCGTAGTCGACACTAAAGAACATCCAGTAACATCTGTAGGACTGCCACACACTGAGCTTGACACCCTGGGCACGGACCGGGTCACCGCCACTCGGAGACTACAACCCCCATCTGATCCGGCTCCGGGTATCCCCCAAACAACACTGGCCCAGGGGGCGCGTCACATCCATAAATGATTTCCTGGGAACCAGAATCCGACATGCCTTGCACATTTTCCATGGGAAAAAAACAGGATCTTTTATTTTTGTAGGCACATTCTTTCTCTTAAAGTGGCTAGGTACTAGAAGGCTTGACACTGGGGTATTTTTCCTATACCCTGATGAGGCTCGTGGTGTTACACAGTCCCTGAGGTCCACATCGAATCGAATGATGTCCCAATGTTTATTTAAAATGTCCAACATCGTTTGCCATTCCTCATGAAATTCTGTAATGAATCTCACGGCATTGTTATTACCTCTATCATTCCTCTTAGGGACCAGAAGTTCTCTTCTCTCTACTCTTAAGGCATGATTATATGCTTTTTTGATCATTCTCCCTGAATAATTCCTCTCCAGGAGTCTAAGTTTAAGTTCTCGAGCCCGTTCTTTAAAGCATTCAAAAGTTGAGCAATTACGTCGTAGACGTAAAAATTCCTCTTTTGGGATTGCTCTGATGGTACTAATGGAATGAGCACTTCCAGCATCTAAGATGCTATTAGTGGAAGTTTCCTTCCTGTACAGGTCAGTTTGTACCACATTATTTATATCTTTGTAACATTATATCCAGGAAAGGAATATTTTGCCTATGAAAGGCCAGTGTAAGTTTCAAATTAAGGGAGTTATTGTTTAGAATATCTATAAATGCTTGTAGTTTTTCTTCCATGCCCCTCCACAATATCAGCACGTCATCAATGTAACGTTTCCAGGTTACAATACAATCCACATATGATGACATATTTTCGGCAAAGACTATCTCCTCCTCCCACCATCCTAGATATAAATTTGCGAATGTTGGTGCTACGGCCGCACCCATCGCGGTGCCCCGCGTTTGAAGATAGATGCGGCCGTCAAAGAGAAAAAAAATGCGTTTCAATGTGAATTTCAAAAGATCCAAAACAAATCTTCTACGTACGGAATTGTATTCTTGATCCTTACATAGAAAGAATTCCACCGCTTTGCAGCCCGTCTCTTGATCTATGCTCGTGTTAAGACTCTCTACATCACAAGTAACAAAGATTTATTGTTCCTCCAATTGATAGCCCTCTAGTTCCTGTAAGACCTGCATAGTGTCTCTGGTATAGGAGGGAAGATTGTATACATATGCCCTTAATTCCTGATCAAGCCATTTGTTTGCTTTTTCTGTCAGGTTTCCTATACCAGAGACAATAGGCCTGCCTGGTGGATTTTCAAGGTTCTTATGGACCTTAGGGAGCATATAGAATGTTGCCACTCTAGGATTCTTAACTAAAAGAAAATTCTTCTCGTGCTTCAAAATTGCTCCACTTTCCCATCCCTGTTGGATGATATAATTATATTCATCCAAAAATTGTTCTGTAGGGTCACTACAAAGGGGTCTGTAACATTGTTTATTCATAAGCTGTTTCTTGGCTACCAGTATATATTTGTCCTTTGGCAAAATAACAATGTTGCCACCCTTGTCGCTAGATTTAAAAACAACATCATCCCAACCTTTCAATTCATCAATATTACTTCTATATTCCAGATCAGCTGGGGATATGACCGTTCTTTGCGGAAGGGCTAATATATCTCTGGTAACTAGGTCCACAAAGACCTTTACCGCAGGATATGTATGCAACGAAGGCATGTTAGTGGATTTTGGTTTCAGGAACTTTTTCTCCCATTTGGGTCCATCCTGATTATAATCCAATCTGACCTCTTCTTGTGGATTGTCAATATCCAGCTCCTCCAAAATTTCAAGTGCTTGTCGCTCTTGACTCGAAAATTCAGAGGAACTCATATTTTCTCGCATTTCAGGAATAACCTGTTTTTTTTTGTGCAAAAATCTTTTTGTAAATTAATTTTCGGCCAAAAAGGTGTAGGTCTTTAATAATATTAAATTTATTAAGACGAGTTGGTAGGCAAAAATTTAGTCCCTTTTTAAGGATGTTTGTCTGGGCATTAATAATCGTATGTTCTGAAAGATTGATTATCCTCAGGGAGTTAGCATTATCTTGCTCTATTGTTTCCTCCTTTTCTTGTTTTTCATCGAGCCTCTGAAGCCCCACCGTCCTCGATCGCGTAAAAAAGGCATTTCCGAGTAACTATTACCCATCGGATCATTTCTGCTATTCCTACCGGGAGCTTGTTCTGTATCAGAGTCTGAGATATTACTGCTTTCTGCATTTGTACCCAAGAAATCTCTTCTAAAATCATCTGTTTTCCTGGTCCCAGGTTTTGTTGTTCTTTGCGATTGTTTTTTACCCCAATTATAGACCTGTCCTTTATTATAGTCAGATTTGTCCCTCAAATATTTTCTCCTTTTCCGTGTCTTAATCTTGGCCTCCACTTTGTCAACATATATCATGATCTATTTAAGACCATCCTCAAAATCTGGTTCCCCTCCATCTTATCCATGATAGGGGTGATCTCCTCAAGTTCCCTCTTAAATATGTACCTCGTCTTCG
The DNA here is from genome assembly GCF_046119375.1 of Phyllobates terribilis. Classification (NCBI taxonomy): domain Eukaryota; kingdom Metazoa; phylum Chordata; class Amphibia; order Anura; family Dendrobatidae; genus Phyllobates; species Phyllobates terribilis. The sequence continues at coordinate 206,823,932 of NW_027362769.1, read as the reverse complement.
ATAAGAATTTTCATTAAATTACGGGAACATTCTGTTAAACAAGTCTCCCATCTATCTTTTAGACCCGGTTTAGTCAGGTCATACGAGGGAAAGATAGGAACACGTAGGCCTCTGGAAATTAAGCCCTGGGTGCGGCCGTAGCACCAACATTCACAAATTTATATCTAGGATGGTGGGAGGAGGAGATAGTCTTTGCCGAAAATATGTCATCATATGTGGATTGTATTGTAACCTGGAAACGTTATATTGATGATGTGCTGATATTGTGGAGGGGCATGGAAGAAAAGCTACAAGCATTTATAGATATTCTCAACAATAACTTCCTTAATTTGAAACTTACACTGGCCTTTCAAAGGCAAAAGATTCCTTTCCTGGATATAATGATACAAAGAGATCTAAATAATGTGGTACAAACTGACCTGTACAGGAAGGAGACTTCCACTAATAGCATCTTAGATGCTGGAAGTGCTCATTCCATTAGTACCATCAGAACGATCCCAAAAGGGGAATTTTTACGTCTACGACGTAATTGCTCAACTTTTGAATGCTTTAAAGAACGGGCCCGTGAACTTAAACTTAGACTCCTGGAGAGGAATTATTCAGGGAGAATGATCAAAAAAGCATATAATCATGCCTTAAGAGTAGAGAGAAGAGAACTTCTGGTCCCTAAGAGGAATGATAGAGGTAATAACAATGCCGTGAGATTCATTACAGAATTTCATGAGGAATGGCAAACGATGTTGGACATTTTAAATAAACATTGGGACATCATTCGATCCGATGTGGACCTCAGGGACTGGGTAACACCACGAGCCTCATCAGGGTATAGAAAAAATACCCCAGTGTCAAGCCTTCTAGTATCTATCCACTTTAAGAGAGAGAATGTGCCTACAAAACCAAAAGATCCTGTTTTTTTCCCATGCAAAATGTGCAAGGCATGTCGGATTCTGGTTCCCAGGAAATCATTTATGGATGCATTTGGGAAAAAGTGTATAATTCACCAACACATCAATTGTGCTACTAGTGGGGTAGTCTACTGTCTTGAATGTACATGTGGGCTTAAATACATTGGCAAAACAATGAGGGATCTGAGGACCCGTATAAGGGAACACATCCAAAGCATTGTCAATTATGATAGGGATGAGAAAAGGAGTCAGGAACAAAAGAAAGTCTTTACCCCAACCCCAATTGCTAGACATTTTAAGATCAAACATCAGTTACAGTGGAAGGATCTCAAGGGCTGGGCGATATGTCAAATAAAATTGGATAATAGAGGTGGAGACTTAGACTCTATGCTTTTGAGGAGAGAGAGTGAGTGGATTTTCAGGTGTAATTCTGTGAATCCATATGGATTGAATGAGAGTTTCAACTTTGGGTGCTTTCTGTGAGGTTCAAGTAGGGGGTCCAATTTATTTATCCATTCTATTTATAAGAGCACGAAGAGTATATACTATATGCCCCTCATGGTAAATATGTGACACATCAAGAAAATCATACCATCATGTTATAGGACCAATTTTTGGTCACAAATTATTTTTGACAATGGGGTTTTGGTTTAAAAATGTTTTCCTCCTCTATCCTCTATTCTTCTCTCCCCTATGAATGTTTTCTAGGAGTTCAAAAATATGTCTATATACTGAGGGGTAATTCAGATATATAAAATCATTAATATAGGTAACAGAATTGGTGAATATAGGTAACACATAATCCCTGAGTTATTCTTTTTCCCCCCTTCTTTTCCTTCTCCTTTTTCTTTAGCCATAGCCATGATTAATGGTGTGAACGATTTAAATGGATAATTCGTTTGCTCAATAAATATTTATATAAGAAAATTTATGCTTTAATTATAAGCTTTATTTAATTGTAATTCTAAGAAAAGAGATCTTTTTGTGATGAATACATTCTGATTGGCCGATCCTCCTGTCAATCTAACTGGAGAGTATAAATTTCTGGAGTTGGAGGCCGGCCTTACCCTTAGGTAAAAGTCGGTATACCTGCAAAACGAGCGTAAGGGATCACATTCTGAGTTTGAATGAGACTGTCGGGGGGGATATGCATAAGCCCTAAGAATATGCACACAGTTATGATGTCGTGTTTCTAGCACAGCTGCTCGAGTGGTTCTAGTTCCAGCGGTCAGCTGTGCGACCTGGGCATGCCGACCGTTTGTGCAAACAGAGGGAGCAGGGGTGTGAGGAGGTGTTCGGCATAGCGGACTGCTCCTCACCGTGACCACACAGACTGACCACTTGGCAGTGAGATAATCATCTCTTGCCGCCGGTGACCATCCTCGCCGGCTTTGCAGTGTGATGTGTGCAGCAGCTCATACATACTATGTAGCTTGCGAATGCCAGCCACATGTTTAGATAGCGTGATAGAGGTGTCAGGAATTGTCCGACATAATTAACTACTCCTCACCATTATTTAACATCACTAACTGCTTGGTGATTGTCAGTTAGGGGTATACCCCCTTTACAGGCGGCAAACAGCCGTGCCAGAAAGGCAGACTGTTATATGATATGAGTAACATTTTAATTACAATCTGTCATTGTACTATCAAGTACTTTATTTCATATTCTATAATAATTAAATTTAACTGTGTCACTTGATACGGTAAAAACATCAAGTTAATTCTTATATATGGGGGACTCCTTGCATAATATACTGCTACAGTCCAATAATTAAGGGACTGGACTAAGGCGCTCCAAATTTATCCCACACATCATTCAGCCAGATTTATTAGTGGGCACCACGCTTGGAAATCACAAGGTGGTTGCCTTATATGCATCATTTGATGCATGTGTACTCACAATATTTTAATAAATTTAATAAAGTATAAGGTTTTTAGAATTAAAAATGTTCACAATTTGTAAATTTAATAAACACAATTAATTTTAGTAATAGTAGTATATATCCACACCTTTTTCCCCATCTCCCTTTTCCCTTTTTTACATGCCATAGTGAGGGCCCTGAGTGTGGCCGACGGCAAAGAGGAAAGGAGAGAGGAGTGAAAGGGGGCAAAGGAGCGTACCAGGCTCACCCCGAAATATACACCAGACACCGGGTCCGCGCCTACAGGGTCATTTACACCCAGTAGGGACCACCGAACACATGGAGGACTACAAGTCCTAGGTCGACCAACGCTGACTACAGTACCAGGGCTAGGAGTCACAGAGGCCCCAGCATCCAGGGAGAGTGATCTCCAAAAGAAGGCCCTACCACCAGGTCAGCAGGTGCAAGATAGAGAGACAGTAATTAAGCCAGGCCTAGCTCCAGGCAGGTCAGAAGCTTAGCAAGTGGAAGCAACGGATCAGGAGGCCCTATACCCGCTCACTGGGGAGAGTCCAGAAGTGCACCCTGCCTACCGAGTACCCTGGACCATACCTGCATCTACACCAGTAAAAGTACCGAAGCGGACCCCCGTGTGAGTGTCCGTCATTACTTCCTGAACCATCCTGGCCGTCTCTCCCCTGTACCACCATCCATTACCCCCCACGCTGCCCTGAAGCCCTCTCCGCCTGTGGGGAACCGTTCCATCACAAGCTGCCCTACCATCTGCCTCAGAGGACTGCTCCGCAGCGGCGGCTCCCTTTAGCCGCATTCCACAGTTGGCGTCACGAATAGTGTTGAGCCACCCCCGTAGTGTTCGAGTTCGGTTCGGTTCGTCGAACACCCGTGTGTTCGCCGAACTGTTCGTCAAACTGTTCGTCGAACACCTTCGAACACCGTTAAAACCAATGGCAGGCAAACAAAAACACATAGAAACACATAGAAAACACCTTCAAAGGTGTCCAAAAGCTGACAAACTGCTCAGAAGACATAACTAACACATGGAAAAGTGACAAGTACATATAGTCATGCGAAAAGAAAAGAGGTGGAGGAGTAAAAGGAGGGGGAGACACAGATATAGGCATGTCATGCCCTTCTAAAATCCAAAAAGTGAGAAGCCGACACGGCCAGTCCGCTCCTGCCTGTGCCACCTCCGTGTCGCCGGGTTTGTGCCAGAGCCGCGGTGAACCCTGATGGCCAGCCCCCCTCTCCCAATACTGGTGCCTGTCCGCTGGTGGGTCGAGCGAGCCCCCCTGTGGTGGAGGCAGCTCTAAGCTTTTTAATTTAAATTGTCTCTCTAATTTGAATGAATACACTTTAAATCCATTTACAAGGATCTATTGGAGGGCAAGTCTCATGCCAGCAGCCGCGTAATTCCAGATCCAGTAGCGTCCACTAAAGCTGCTGCAGTTAAAAAGCTTTTATAAGGATCGAGCTCGGCTGTCCACCGCAAGGCATCCTACTGCCAGTCCCAGCCCCTATGCCTTGGGGTGCCTCCTGATGCTCTTCACTGAGTATCCCATGGTCCCGAAGCATTTCCTTTGAAAAAATTAAGTGTCTAAACTACAGGTGGTGTAGCTTGCTTAACAGCCGGGATAATCCGCTGACTAGCAGACACTGCTACTAGGCACAAAGTATTTCCTGGGCTAGATGCAGTTAAAAATTTGTAATTAGATACTCTCGTTGGATGCTGAGAAAGCATTCCATAGAGTCTCCTGGCACGCCATATATGATTCTCTTAAAAAGCTTGGGGTAGGGGTCTAGTGGACCCTTTTATAGCCAAAATCACGGCCCTGTATCACAATACGTCACCTAGGCTGAAGATAAATGGAACTGTAGCACCCTGAGGGCTCGGTTGCTACAGAGGTATTGCACCTCACCCAGAGGTGTGATATCTCACTCTCAGGTAAGGATGGAGTGTGGATCAGGACCCGACACCTGCATGCATTACACCACATTGCCGTGGGGCAGGGCGACCAATATGCCTCTGAGATGGGCACGACAGTCCCTGTCCCTGGCTGGAGTGGGGGGAGGGAACACTGAGGAAGGGGAACCCTGTAGTGCAGGAGCAGGGAGGAAGCAGTTCCTGGGTGCATTGAGAAGGGAGTATAAAAGGTGGGCACCATCTTAGTTCAGTGCAGAGAAGTCTGAGCAGAAGTGGCAGGGAGCAGGGGCTCTGCATGAGCTCTGCTCCGGAGGCGGGCCTAGTAACAGAGGCCCAGGCCTGGAAGAGGGAGAAGGAAGGAAGAGGAGCGGAGAAGGCTCCAGGAACGAGGAACGAAGGGATCCCAGGGGTGCGGACGGGCGAGTCGCCACCGCACGCCCGAATCCAACTGCGTGGAGGGGTCAGGCCAAAGGGGGAGACCGGTCCCCGAAACTAGTGGAGGCAGGAAATGACCCTCAGCTAGAAACCGGAGGCTGTGACATTTTATGTGGCGCAGCCCCTCGCTACACCCGCTAGGAAGGCACCACATAGGGTCAGGGAAACTGGCGCCAAGTTTACCAAGAGGAGGCCCGAGGCAGCCGGACAGAAGGGTTGGTAAGAAAGGCCAGACAAAGGACACACAAAGGGGGTCCTGTGAAGCGCTCCAAAGTTATCTGGGAGTTGTCTGAGCCCCTCACCTGGTGAGCACAGTACGACGTGGGCAGCCGTTACCTGCAGACGTGGTCTGGATAATAAGAACTGTGAGTAAAGGCCCTGGACTGCATCACTGACTCCGTGTCGTTACTGCTGCTGCCCTGCACCATCACCCCCATCCTCTGCATACACTGCCCTGAGGCTATACTCCTCCCGTGGGGAGTTGTGCTACGCTCTGCTGCACCCACAACACCAGCCTCAGCGGTCTGCCCTGCAGCGGCGGTTCACGCTGACCGCAATCCACGGGTGGCGTAGTCGGACATTTAAACATCAAAACCACATAAATAGTTCCGCCACTGGTTTGACCACCCTGAGCCACGGAACCGGGTCGCCGCCACGAAGACTACAACCACCAGCATCCACCAAAAAGGGTCCGGCTCCGGGTGTCCCAAGGCCCAGGGGGTGCATCAGAACATTTTCATCACCTTTCACAATCACCAATGGGACAAGGCAGGGATGTCCTCTGTCCCCTCTCTTATACATCCTAGTGACGGAGCACCTGCTCTCATCAATTCGCCATAACCCCAATATTAGGTGGATTGAGGTGGGAGCCACCGAGTACAAGTGCTCTCTATTTGCTGATGATGTCCTAGTATATATCACTCAATCACATATATCCATCCATGCTGTTATGGCTGAAATAGATCACTTTGTTACATGGTCAAATTTTAAAATCAATGCAGCGAAGTCTGAGGCCCTTGATGTCTCCCTCCACAAATCCATATAGGATTCCATCCAGTCCAACTTTCCCTTTGCCTGGCCCTCACAGGGTATCAAATACTTAGGAATTCCTATTCATAGAGACCTCTCCCATCTATGTTATCTTAATTTTGGGCCCTTTATTGAACAACTCCATACAGACCACGGTTGGCAAGTTAGAACTGTAAGATTCACTACGTGAACCACTGGTGTTTTGTGGAAAAGCACATGTACACTGCGTTCCAAATTATTATACAAAAAGTGTTTAGGAGTGATAAGGGAAGAATTTGTTTGTTTGTCAGTTAAACTCATTGATGGTGATGTGTGTCAGGGCTCTTTATATCACTGTAAGCAATTGCAGACACCTGTGCTAATTAGTTTGGCAGGTGTTTCCAATGAAAGGCAAGACTACTTAAGAAGGTTGTCTCACATTATTAAGCAGCCTACATTTTCTGCCAAAATGGGAAAGAAAAAGGATGTGTCGGCTGCTGAGAAGCAACAAATTGTGGAGTGTTTAGGTCAAGGCATGACTACAATCAACATTGTGCGATGATCAGGATGAAGTGTCTTGGCAATCAAGAAGTATGTAGCTGATTCACAGTACACACGTGTGCGTGCTGATAAGGGCAAATTGAGGACTCTTTCCTACAGGCAATTACGTCAGGTTGAAAGAGCAGCGGCAAAAAAGCCTTGTCATAGCAGCAGACAAGTTTTTGAAGCTGCTTGTGCCTCCAATGTCCCCCGAACAACAAGATGCAGGGTCCTTCAGAGGTTTGCAGCTGTGCATATGCCATCCTGTCGACCTCCTCTATCCACTTCACACAAGCAGAAACGGCTCCAGTGGGCCAAACATTACATGAAGACTGATTTCAAAACTGTTTTGTTCATGGATGAGTGCCGTGCAGCGCTCGATGGTCCAGATGGATGGAGTGGAGGATGGCTGGTTGATGGACACCCCACGCAAACACGGCTACAGCGCCAACAAGGAGGAGGTGGAGTAATGTTTTGGGCTGGAATCATGGGGAGAGAGATTGTCGGCCCCTTTAGGATCCCTGAAGGCGCTAAAGATGAACTCCATAATGTATGTGGATTTTCTCAAACAGCACTTCCTGCCATGGTTCAAGAAGAAGAACCGTGTATTTCACAGCAAGATCATTTTTCTGCATGATAATGCACCATCTCATGCTGCACATAAAACATCTGCATCTCTGGCTGATATGGGCATAAAAGGGGACAAACTTATGGTGTGACCCCCATGCTCCCCTGACCTCTACCCCATTCAGAACCTTTGGAGCATCATTAAAAGGAGTGTCTATGATGGCGGGAGGCAGTTCACATCTAAGCAACAGCTCTGGGAGGGTATTCTGTCCTCATGCAAAACAATTGAAGCAGAAACCATCCAAAACCTGACAAATTCAATGGACGAGAGAGTTCAGAAGCTCCTTTCGAACAAGGGGTCCTATGTGAAAATGTAACATCACCTAGAATAAAGTTTTGAGTTGAAAACTGTTTGATTTCAGTTTCTAATAACCTGCTAATGCTTATTTCAAAAATGACCATTTTTTTGGTCTTTATTAAAATGAAAAGGTTGATCGAAAAGTTTGGGGGATCTAAGAGTGTGGCAACTCAGTAGTCATGATTACTTCGAATTCTGACAATATGAGGGTCATGCTGCAGGTAGTGCAGCAAGAAGGCACTTATGTGTCTTGCGCATCTCGGAGCCCCAAAATTATTTTCCGGGCTAGATGCAGCTAAAAATTATTATTAGTTTTAAATCTGGTGAAGCTTTAGTATAGATGGCCTAATAGGATCAGTGCTGCACACTGCTACAAAGCCCAATTTATTTTCCAGTCAAGATACAGATAAACATGATTAGTAATTTTAAATCTGGTGGAGCTTATTATAGATGGCCTAATAGAATCAGTGCTGCACACTGCTACAAAGCCCAAATTATTTTCCACTCAAGATACAGATAAACATGATTAGTAATTTGAAAGCTTAAAACGGTTGGTAGGGTGATTTTAACCAATCATCAAGCTTTTACTCTCCCCAGGATGACACAGGGGTAGAAAAGTCGTTTCGGATCCATGATTTGTTCATCTTTATGAACGTGAGTCTGTCTACATTATCAGTGGAGAGCCGCGTGCGCTTATCTGTCAGCACACCACCAGCAGCGCTGAACACACGTTCAGACAGAACACTGGCTGCGGGGCATGACAAGATCTCCAAGGCGTAAGTGGCTAGCTCCGGCCATTTATCCAGATTGGAAGCCCAAAAAGAGCAAGGGTCCAGTGACACAGTCATGGCTTCAATGTTTACTTGGAGATACTCCTGTACCATCGTCTCTAGGCGTTGACTATGTGTCAGACTTCTTGTCTCCTGTGGCCTTGCAAAGGATGGGCTAAAAAAGTGGTGAAATGATTCCGCAAAATTGATGTTACCAGCAGATACTGTGGTTCTGTTACGGTTTGAGTGCTGAACACTTGACGGTCCCACGGTTGGCAAGTTGGAACTGTGAGATTCACTACGTGCACCACTGGTATTTTGTGGAAAAGCACATGTAAGATTCTGCAACAGTCTCTGCTGATACTCCTGCATGCGTGCATCCCTTTCTATGGCAGGAATAATTTCGGCAAATTTACTTTTGTACCGGGGATCTAACAGTGTGGCAACCCAGTAGTTAGGATTATTTCTAATTCTCACAATTCGAGGGTCATGTTGCAGGTAGTGCAGCAAGAAGGCACTCATGTGTGTTGCGCATCCAGGAGCACCAAGTCCCTGTTGTGTTGGTGGCGAGGTAACAATCATGCTTCCTTCCTCTGTCCTCTCCCCCCAACCTCGCACAACAGAAATGTGATCAAGGTCTCCCTCATCTGATGAGTCTTCCATCAGTTCGTCCTCCACTTTTTCCTGGGCTCCTGCACCTTCCTCACTAGTTTGGCTGCTACCATGCGCCCTGGTAAAACCATCTCCCCCACCCTCACATGCCTGCCGCCTTGGTGCTGCCGACCGTCTGGACCTTGCAGATGTTAGCCCTTCCGCATACAACTCCTCCTCCTCTACTTCCTCCACCTCCTCTTGTGCCACCACCTGACTCCGAATTCTGTTTAACATGTGCTCCAGCATGTAAATCACCGGAATAGTCATGCTGATAATGGCATCGTCAGCACTAAACATCTTCATCGCCATTTCAAAACTGTGCAGAAGGGTGCATAGGTCCCTGATCTGAGACCACTCCTCCAGCGTGATTTGCCCCACCTCTGAATCTCTTTGGCCCAGGCTATACGTCAGAACGTATTGCACCAGGGCTTGTCGGTGCTGCCACAGTCGCTGCAACATGTGCAGATTTGAATTCCACCGGGTAGGCACATCGCATTTTAGCCGGTGAAGTGGCAGGCCCAATGACTTCTGTAGAGATGTAAGTCGCTGAGCTGCGGGATGCGAACGGCGGAAGTGAGCACACAACAACCGTGCCCTCTGCAGAAGGCCATCTAGTCTGGGATAGTGGGCTAAAAATTGCTGGACAACCAGGTTCAACACGTGAGCCATACAAGGCACGTGTGTGACATTGCCCCGGCGAAGGGCCGCACCCAGGTTTGCAGCATTGTCGCACATGGCCTTCCCTGGTTTCAGGTCCAGTGGAGACAACCATTCATGAAATTGGTTCTCCAGAGCTGACCACAACTCCTCAGCTGTGTGACTCACATTTCCCAGACATTTCAATGTAAAAACCGCCTGATGACGTTGAGCCCTACTGCCAGCATAGTAAGGAGGTGTGCAGGATCCCTTCTGCGCAGTTAGAAAGCTTGTGGCATGACCAGACAGGCTTTGGGTGCAGGTGGAGGACCGAGAGGAGGTTGAGGAGGCAGAAGCAGTGGAGGAACTTTGACATAAAGAGGATTGACGCACAACTCTTGGGGACGGCAAGACTTGGACAGCAGCCCCTTGTCCTGCTGTCACCATAGTTACCCAGTGCCCAGTCAGCGACATGTAACGCCCCTGTCCATGCCTACTCGTCCAAGTGTCTGTGGTGAAATGCACCCTGTCACATACAGAGTTTCTCAAAGAAGCGGTGATGTTGTGTGCGACATGCTGGTGGAGCGCAGGCACACCTTTCTTTGAGAAGTAGTGCCGACTGGGCATCTGGTACTGGGGCACTGCGACGGACATAAGGTCTCGAAATTCCTCTCTGTCCACCAGGCGGAAAGGCAGCAATTCTGTAGCCAAGAGCTTGCAGATGGTGAAATTCAACCTCTTAGCTTTCTCATGGCTAGGAGGAAATGGTCTTTTACTTGTCCACATCTGAGGGACCGAGGGCTGGCTATTGTGCTTAGACGGGGTTGATAACGGTGTCCCCGGCAAACTGCCGGTCTGTGAGGAAGATGCAGGCGGACATGTTAGGTTGCCTTGATCCAAAGGTGGTGCTATCGATGTCGGACAGCGCTCAACACCAGCTGGTGTTACCACCTCCAAAGAAAAAGATGACCTGCCAATCACGCTGGCTGTTGCGGGTAAAGAGGTGGCAGGTCTGCGCACCAAAACAGGTGTGACTGCTGTCCCCCCAGTCACAGAGGATGAAGAGGCCGCGGATGCACAAGATATGGCAGACGGTGGTTGGCCCGGCCGGCTAGGCCGCATTGTAGCACACTGAGCTTCCCACTGCAACTTATGCTTCATGTCCATGTGCCGGTTCATGCATGAAGTACTCAAACTATGTATTTTTTGGCCTCTACTTAGCTTTTGCTGAAAAATGTTACAGATAACACGAGTTGGGTCATCTTTATCGATCTGAAAAAATGCCCAGGCTATGCAAGGCTTAGCACCCATGCCACCTGAAGAGCCACCACGACTTGTGGTGAGAGGCAGAGTTGTGTTTGAGGATGCAGTTGTTGACGTGCTTCCAGTACTACGTCTCTGTCCAGGAAGGCGCAACCTGACCTCGTCGTCACTAGCATCTTCCTCCACCTCCTCTGCTGACCTCATCTCTTGGCTGACTGTGGGTTGACAGTAAGTGGGATCTCCAACCTCATCATCATCACCCTGTGCGTTATCACACCCGTCGTCCTCAGAGCCAACCTGTTCCTGCCCTGACAAAAAACTAAAGTTGTCGCTCCAATCAGGTATTTGAGTCTTATCATCGTCTTCCTCATTGTCTCCACCAACAGGAGTTACAGTTTGGGAATGAGGGTCTACATTATGGTCAGAACCTTCTGCGTCTGGTCCTGGATCCGACTCATAAAGATTCTGGGCATCACTGCAGATCATTTCCTCGTCTGGATTCACAGAAGCGCTGGAGTCGACCTCTGATTCCCAGGCTATAGTATGAGTAAACAGCTCTGCAGACTCAACCATCTGTTCTACCTCATACTCAGACGGGCAGCTGGAGATTTGGGAGCTGTGAGGAAGCAAGTGCGATTGGGGTGACACCTTTGAGGACTGGAGTATTTGTGATGTTGAAGTTGATGTGGAGGAGAGCCCACTTAAAGGAGCACTTGATATCCGTTGAAGCACCTGCTGTTTTTGTGCCTCATCTGGAATTTGTAGCGATTGGCGTGGCCGTAAGAAAGGGATCTTATCACACTGTCCGCTAAAAGAAGTAGACATTTTAGTTTGGCTGGAAGATGGTCTTTCTTCTGCAGATGTTACTGTTGCTTTAACACCTACCCCACGGACACAACCTTTTTTCCCCTTCCCAACACGCCTATTCCCCTTTCCACCAGCAGCAGGCCTTTTTCCACTCATTTTGGTGGTTAACTAATTCACAACTCTGGAGTTGTTTGCACAAAAAAACAATGGATGGGAACCGAGCAGAGCTGAGTGGCCAAACTGTGGTATTAGGCCAAAACTATTGGCTGGGTTAGATGCAGAAAAAAATTATATTCAATTTGCAACCTGATGGAGGTCTGTATAGATGGATTAATAGAACAAGTCCCACACACAGCTAGAAGCCCAATATTTTTTCAGAGGTAGATGCAGAAAAAAATATATTCAGTTTGCAACCTGATGGAGGTCAGTATAGATGGACTAATACAACAAGTCCCACACACAGCTAGAAGCCCAATATTTTTTCAGAGGTAGATGCAGAAAAAAATATATTCAGTTTGCAACCTGATGGAGGTCTGTATAGATGGATTAATACAACAAGTCCCACACACAGCTAGAAGCCCAATATTTTTTCAGAGGTAGATGCAGAAAAAAATATATTCAGTTTGCAACCTGATGGAGGTCTGTATAGATGGATTAATAGAACAAGTCCCACACACAGCTAGAAGCCCAATATTTTTTCAGAGCTAGATGCAGAAAAAAATTATATTCAATTTGCAACCTGATGGAGGTCAGTATAGATGGACTAATAGAATGATGCTATGCCCAAAAGATTTTACTTCACTAGGTGCAGTAAAAAAATTGGTATTCCATACACAGGTTTTATATCTTGCAACACAGATAGGCTACTCCACTGACTAACACACTCTGCAATAGGCCAAAAAGGATTAGCTTTGCTAGATTCAGCCAAATGCTGTGAAAAAAACTTGCACAGCACTGGCACAGACCTGCCTGGCAAAAACTGATAGGAACTGATGTAACCTAGTCCTGAAAAGGACTCCAATTACAATTAGTCTTTACTCCCACAATCTATATATTTAAGAGCACAGATCTGCCTTATAAAAGTCGTAGGAAATGCTGTAACCTAGTCCTTAAAAGGACTGCAATCACAACTATTCCCTACTCCCAAGCTATCTGTAGATTTGTGCGAAAATTGGCTTGAAATTAACAAGGTATAGCGCACACAGCAACAGCGGTGTCGTCTAACACACAGCTGCAGCAGTGAGAAAATGGTGGCGACGGGGAAAATGGCTTGGTCTTATAGGGCAAGGACATGTGACATACACTGCCAATGACACATGCCCTTGCTTGTGTGAAAAAAAGCACTTCGCTCCGTGTGTGCGCTGCTGATAGGCTGACAGATTGCACCTCCCCACTGCAAATGCGGGAAAGAGAAAAAAAAATGGAGATCTTCATTGTTCCTGCAGAGATCCATCCCCTGCCCCTCCCCCCACCCCGCTGTACACTCAAACTGCGTATTAACATTCATTTTCATCATTACTGAGAAAAAATCCAGTTATGATTTTGGTGCACGAACAGTTATCGAACATAACCTCGAACAGCCGAATTTTTCTCAAATTGTTCGTGTTCGCCGAACGGCTCGAACACCGCCCAAAACATCTCGAATTTGAGATTGGCGAACAGTTCGAGTAGAACAACGCTCATCTCTAGTCACGAACACTTACAAATCCCCTATAAATAATTTTTAAAAAAATGGCAGAAATTATGGAATCACCGGGCTCGTAGGATGTTCATTCAGTTGTTTAATGTTGTTGAAAAACAGCAGATCACAGACATGGCACAAAACTAAAGTCATTTCAAATGGCAACTTTAGGGCTTTAAGAAACACTAAAAGAAATCAAGATTAACAATGTGGTACTCAGTAAGGGTAATTTTTTTCAGACCAAGCAGAGGGAAAAAATTATGGAATTACTCAATTTTGAGGAAAAAATATGGAATCATGAAAAATAAACACACAAAAGAACACTCCAATACATCACTAGTATTTTGATGCCCCACCTCTGGCTTTAATAACAGCTTGCAGTCTCTGAGGCATGGACTTAATGAGTGACAAACAGTACCAGGGCCGGCGTCAGCACCCGGCGTACCCGGGCAAGTGCCGGGGCCCTGGAAAATCAGAGGGGCCCACCGCCCACTCGGTGTCGGGGCCCTGGCCACTTCCTCGGCACCTATTCAGTGTCGCAGGCGCTGCTCGATTGCCGGCACTCCCCCAGTCCCAGACATGGCCGCGCGCTGTGCGGCTGTGTCTGCTAGTAATGACACGGAAGGATCGACGGCATTGCACCTTTAATTGTGCTTGTGTCGCCCCTGCCGCGTCATTACTAGCAGACACAGCCACACAGCGCGCGGCCATGTCTGGGGGAGTGCTGGCAATCAAGCACCGTCGGAGGTCCTGCGCAGATGGGGGGGAGTGGCCCGGACCCGACCGCAAGTGGGCCCCTCTGATGGTCCAGGGCCATGATGTCTGTGACACGCCAGGGGCCCTGCACTGCCCCATACCTGAGGAGCTGCTGGACAGGACACTGGACCGGGCACAGGTGAGTGAGGCTTCCCCAATCCCCATATTAAAAATATTTGTAATGGGTCTGTGTGAGTGCATGTATGTGAATGTCAGTGTGTGTATATATATTTTTCTGTTTTATATATGTTTTTAAGAATTTGTGTAAAAATGTGCGTATGTCTGCGTACCGTGTGCGTGCATATGTCTGCGTACCGTGTGTGCGTGCATATGTCTGCGTACCGTGTGTGCGTGCATATGTCTGCGTACCGTGTGTGCGCGTGCATGTGTCTGCGTACCGTGTGTGCGCGTGCATGTGTCTGCGTACCGTGTGTGCGCGTGCATGTGTCTGCGTACCGTGTGTGCGCGTGCATGTGTCTGCGTACCGAGTGTGCGCGTGCATGTGTCTGCGTACGGTGTGTGTGTGCGTGCATATGTCTGCGTACCGTGTGTGTGCGCATGTCTGCATATGTGAAGGATGAGGTGGCAGGCTGGGCCCTGTGTACTATATATATATTTCTCTGCGGTATCTGTGCATCATGAATCGTGTATGTGTTAAAAGGGGCACACTGAGACTCTTTCGCCCGGGGCCCAGAAAAACCTGGAGCCGGCCCTGAACAGTACTCTTCATCAATCTGGCTCCAACTTTCTCTGATTGCTTTTACCAGATCAGCTTTGCAGGTTGGAGCCTTGTCATGGACCACTTTCTTCAACTTCCACCAAAGATTTTCAATTGGATTAAGTCCGGACTATTTGCAGGCCATGACATTGACCTTATGTGTCTTCTTTCAATGAATGTTTTCACAGTTTTTGCTCTATGGCAGGATGCATTATCATCTTGAAAAATGATGTCATCATCCCCAAACAGCCTTTCAATTGATGGGATAAGAAAACTGTCCAAAATATCATTGCATTTATTGAAGATGTAATGACAGCCATCTCCCCAGTGCCTTTAACTGACTTGCAGTCCCATATCATCAATGACTGTGGAAATTTGCATGTTCTCTTCATGCAGTCATCTTTAGAAATCTCATTGGAACGGCACCAAACAAAAGTTCCAGCATCATCACCTTGCCCAATGCAGATTCGCGATTCATCACTGAATATGACTTTCATCCAGTCATCCACAGTTCACGATAGCTTTTCTTTAGCCCATTGTAACCTTGTTTTTTCTGTTTAGGTGTTAATGATGTCTTATGTTTAGCTTTTCTGTATGTAAATACCATTTCTTTTAGGCGGTTTCTTACAGTTCGGTCACAGACATTGACTCCATTTTTCCTCCCATTCGTTCCTCATTTGTTTTGTTGTGCATTTCCTGTATTGGAGACATATTGCTTTAAGTTTCCAGTCTTGACGCTTTGACGTCTTCCTTGGTCTACCAGTATGTTTGCCTTTAACAACTTTCCCATGTTGTTTGTAATTGGTCCCGATTTTAGACAGGGCTGACTGTGAACAGCCAACATCTTTTGCAACATTGCGTGATGATATACCTTCTTTTAGAGTTTGATAATCCTCTCCTTTGTTTCAATTGACATCTCTCGTGTTGGAGCCATGATTCATGTCAGTCCACTTGGTGCAACAGCTCTCCAAGGTGTGATCACTCCTTTTTAGATGCAGACTAATGAGCAGATCTAATTTGATGCAGGTGTTAGTTTTGGAAATTAAAATTTACAGGGTGATTCCATAATTTTTTCCTCAGAATAGAGTGATTCCATAATTTTTTCCCTCTGCTTGGTCTGAAAAAAATTACCCTTACTGAGTACCACATTTTTAATCTGATTTCTTTTAGTGTTTCTTAAAGCCCTAAAGTTGCCATTTGAAATGACTTTAGTTTTGAGCCACATCTGTGATCTGCTTTTTTTCAACAACATTAACCCCTTTAAAGCCCATGACATACTAATACGCGTCTATGCCGCTGGGTGTCAGCTGATAGTACCGGGTGTCAGCTGTGACAATGTGCAGGGAGAGGTCCCGCACCGCTCACGGCACATTAACCTCCGCAATGCTGCGATCAAAGTCGATCGCAGCATTGCAGTGGCTAAGGGGAGGTGATCGGGATGCTCGCCTCGTCTTCCGGCCTCCAGCGCTGTCTGCCGCGGCTTCCCGGGTGTTGCCATGAAGACTAGTGTTGAGCGATACCTTCCGATATCGGGAAATATCGGATCGGATTGGATCAGACCGATACCGAAAAAGTATCGGATATCGCCGATTCCGATACCGGAAACCAATGCAAGTCAATGGGACAGAAATATCGGAATGAAAATAAACCCTTTCTTTCCTTGTAGGTTAATTCTACATGAAGGAAAACAACTAAGAATAATGTAGAATGTATTGGGGGAGGTGGGGGAGACAATAAAGGCATAGAGGTTTAGCCCAATCAAATGGAATAGCAGGAATTAATATATTTTTTTAAGACGTTCTGAGTTACGGAAATATTGACTATGTTAAGTATTTTTATATTTTGTCAGATATTTATGTTTCACTACTTCCATGCTCTTCACCTTCTTTTTTATTTCTCCCACACTTTCTCCTAAATCATCCTCAGCATCTTTTTCATCCACTTCTTCTTCACCTTCTTCATCTTCTTCTTCTTCACCTTCTTCGTATTATTCTTTTTCTTTTACATTCTTCATATTCTACTTCTTCATCTTCTTCTTCTTCATCATATTCTTATTTGTAGCAGGCATTCCTGTAGTTGTTATCTATAAAAGTTTGAACATTACACTTTTCGTTCTGCCCGTCACAAAAGATTTACAACAAGATTTGTCCGCGTTCAGTTTGGCCTGCAGCAGCAGGTCTTTTCCAGGGGCACCACGAGGAGGAACGGACTCACCCCCATACACTGCTTAGTCATCTTCTGCTTATAATTTAGATATTATCTTTTGCTCTGATTTTTAGTCTTATGCTTAATGTTCTTCCGCTTTTTGTTCTGCAGCTTCTTGTATTTCTGCTTCTTGGTTTTCTGTCTCTTGTTCTTCTGTATCTTGGTGCTTGTCTTCTCTTCTTTGTCCTCTTGGTCAACTTCTTCAGGGTCATCTTCTTGGTCTTCTTCGGGGTGGTCTTCAGGGTCATCGTCTTCGGGGGTCCTCGTCTTCGGGGTCCTCGTCTTCTTCGGGTTGGTCTTCTGGGTCCTCGTCTTCGGGGTCCTCGTCTTCTTCGGGTTGGTCTTCTGGGTCGTCGTCTTCGGGGTCCTCGTCTTCTTAGGGTTGGTCTTCAGGGTCCTCGACTTCAGGGTCCTCGTCAGGGAGATCTAGAGTGATTACCAAGAACCATTTCAAAAAGCTTGAACTTGGAAATGTAGCAGAAGGTACAAGAAAGCTGAGGAACTACCGAGGACCAGCTGACGGTACTGGAACCCGGATGGGTAGCAGAAGGTACAAGAGCCAATGGAACTGCCGAAGACCAGCTGACGGTACTGGAACTCGGTTACTAAGCAGGAGGTACCTGTGCCAGAAAGCACTACCAAGGACCAGCAGACGTTGGTGGAACTTGGATACCGAGAAGGAGGCACCTAATCCAAAGGCACTGCCGAGAACCAGCTGACGGTACTGGAACCCGGATGGGTAGCAGAAGGTACCCATGTAAAAAAAAGTTCAAGGCCGCGAGCCGGCCGCAGTTACCAAAACCCACAGTCCTACAGGGGGTGCTTGTCCTATTGGCACTATGGAACCAGCCTTCATTGCCAGATCCCACAGCCCACATAGGAGTCACCTAAACTGCAGGCACCATAAAGTCGGCTAACCCGACCGCAACACGACAGGACAACGCATTGGAGGCAAAGTGACGTTGACACTACCCGGAAACAGCTGGCGTGCTGGAACCAGGCTGGGCAGGAGGGAGTACCCGTGCCAAAGTCACTGCCGAGAACCAGCTGACGGTATTGGAACCCGGATGGGTAGTAGAAGGTACAAGAGCAAATGGAACTACCGAGGACCAGCTGACGGCACTGGAACCCGGATGGGTAGCAGAAGGTACAAGAGCCAATGGAACTGCCGAAGACCAGCAGACGGTACTGGAACTCGGTTACTAAGCAGGAGGTACCTGTGCCAGAAAGCACTACCAAGGACCAGCAGACGTTGGTGGAACTTGGATACCGAGAAGGAGGCACCTAATCCAAAGGCACTGCCGAGAACCAGCTGACGGTACTGGAACCCGGATGGGTAGTAGAATGTACAAGAGCAAATGGAACTACCGAGGACCAGCTGACGGTACTGGAACCCGGATGGGTAGTAGAAGGTACAAGAGCAAATGGAACTACCGAGAACCAGCTGGCGGTGCTGGAACCCAGGGTAAATACTAAAAACAGAGTGGAGCCAGAGGTGTAATTGGAGCAAGTTTTAAATCCGTAGTACAGTGGATGTGGAAAAAGCAGGAGAATTTGCCGGACACACAGCTGGGGATCAGCTGACGTTACTGAACCCCAATAACACGGCAGCAAGTGTTGACTGTGCAGACGGCACTTCCGTGCGCCAACTGGCGGTGTTGGAGCTCAGGGATAATACTGAAAACAGAGGAGCCAGAGGTGTAATTGGAGCAACTTTAAAATCTGTAGTAGTGAGAATGTGGACAGAGCAGGAGAAATTGCCGTCCGCACAGCAGGGGAACAGCTGACATTACTGAACCCAATAACACGGCAGCAAGTGTTGACTGTGCAGACGGCACTTCCGAGCGCCAACTGGCGGTGTTGGAGCTCAGGGATAATACTGAAAACAGAGGAGCCAGAGGTGTAATTGGAGCAACTTTAAAATCTGTAGTAGTGAGAATGTGGACAGAGCAGGAGAAATTGCCGTCCGCACAGCAGGGGAACAGCTGACGTTACTGAACCCCAATAACACGGCAGCAAGTGTTGACTGTGCAGACGGCACTTCCAAGCGCCAACTGGCGGTGTTTGAGCTCAGGGATTACAGTTCAGGTGGTAGAAACATGAACACAACAGGAGACCTGGATACTGTTGCCCACCAATTATTTATTCTGGAAGAGGACTGGCAAATTCATGAGAGATCCAGGCCTTGTTCATTTTGAGAAAAGTAAGCCGGTCAACGTTATCGGAGGATAGTCGCATGCGACGGTCTGTTAGTACACCACCTGCGGCACTAAAGACGCGTTCCGATAATACACTAGCAGCAGGGCAAGCTAGCACCTCCAATGCATACTGACTAAGCTCTGGCCATGTATCCAGCTTACAGACCCAAAACTTGAAGGGAGAAGAGCCGTCTGGGAGTACACTAAGAGGGCAAGACATGTAGTCTGTCACCATCTGACGGAAACGTTGCCTCCTGCTGACTGGAGCCGTCTGTGATGGTGTAGACATTTGTGGCGGCGGGGACACAAAACTTTGCCACATTTCGGCCATACTGGTCTTGCCTTGTGCTGAGGCGCTGCTTCTGCTCCCTCTTTGTGCAGAGCTTCCTCCACTGCCTCGACGCACTGAGCTGCTTTGTAAAGCACTAGCAGCACTGCTCTCGGTTGGAATGGAGAACATGATGGAATGCACCAGTGCGTCTTGGTACTCCCGCATTTTACGCTCCTGGTTCAACGGTGTTATGAGGCTTTGTAAGTTGTCCCGGTAGCAAGGATCTAGGAGGGTGGACACCCAATAATCAGCCGTGTTGAGAATGTGGGCGATGCGGCGGTCGTTTCTCAGGCACTGCAGCATGAAATCAACCATGTGCTGCAGACTGCCAACTGGCCAAGAAACGCTGTCCCCTGCTTGAGGCGTGATCTCTGCCTGCTCTGCATCACCCCACCCTCGCTCTAGATACTGACTATTAGAGCATTGTGTACCTCCCTCCTCTGGACAGATGTCTTCCTCATCCATTGACTCCTCCTCATCCTCCTCACAAAGTGTCCCCTGCCTAGGCCTTTGTGAGGAACCACGTTGCGCAGACTGTAGAGAAGCAGATGGCATTTGTGACTCCTCATCCTCCACCTCTTCCAAAACCTCGTCCCTTAGTGCTTGCAGTGTTTTTTCAAGCAGGCAGATAAGGGGGATAGTCATGCTGACTAGTGCATCATCTGCACTCGCCATCTGCGTGGAATAATCGAAGGCACGCAAAACGTGGCAAATGTCATTCATAGAGGCCCACTCAGTGGTGGTGAAGTGTGAATGGCGCGCACTGTGACTTGTTTGCGCCTGCTGCAGCTGGTACTCCATTACTGCTGCCTGCTGCTCACACAACCTCTCCAATATATGTACCGTTGAATTCCACCTGGTGGGTAGGTCACATATGATGCGATGTTCCGGAAGACGTAATCGGCGCTGCAGAGCTGCAATGCGTGATCTTGCATTGCTGGAACGCCGCAAGTGAGCGCACTCTATGCGGACCTTGTGAAGCAGTGCATCAAGATCCGGATAGTCCCTCAAAAAACTCTGCACGACCAAGTTGAGCACATGTGCCAGACATGGGATGTGAGTGAGGTTGCCTAGGCCCAGAGCTGCCACCAGATTTCGGCCATTGTCACACACTACCATGCCTGGCTGGAGATTCGCTGGCACAAACCACACGTCGCTCTGCTGCTTGATGGCATTCCAGAGCTCCTGCGCTGTGTGGCTTCGATTCCCCAAAGAAATTAATTTTAATACGGCCTGTTGACGTTTGGCCACGGCTGTGCTCATATTGGTCACCATAACAGGTAACCGTTCATGGGTCGATGTGGAGGTAGACTGTGACGGCTCCTGCAGCGCTGATTCAGAGGAACTGGAGTATGAGGAGGAGTCAGTGTGTACAGACTGGATTCCTGCAATCCTTGGAGTTGGCAGAACATGTACAGCGCCACTCTCAAGATCTGTACCCGGCTCCACAACATTTACCCAATGGGCAGTGAGGGAAAGGTATCGTCCCTGTCCATGCTTACTGGTCCACGCATCGGTGGTCAGGTGGACCTTGCTACTGACGGCGTTTTGTAGCGCATGTTTAATTTTTCCCTCCACATGATGTTGCAGGGCAAGGACGGCTTGCCTGCTGAAATAAAATCGGCTGGGCACGTTGTATTGTGGGACTGCCAATGCCATAAAGTTACGGAATGTGTCAGTCTCCACCAGCCTGAATGATAGCATTTCAAGGGCCAGTAGTTTAGCAATGCCAACATTCAGAGCCTGTGCTCGGGGGTGGTTTGCCGAGTATGAGCGCCTTTTCTCCCATGCCTGTGCTAACGATGGCTGTAGACTGGCCTGGGAGTGTGAGGATGACTGGGAAAGTGGTGCTGTGCGTGGAATTACACTGTGTCTCTGTACAACAGTGCCAGAGATTCTTCCATGGCGATCCTGTGAGGAAGCCGAACCAGCTGTGTGTGAGCTGGAGGAAGAGGCTACAACACGAGCTGAAGAGGTGGTAGGTGGCGCTGTAGGTTGGCCTAGGTCTTCAGTGTGTTTTTGTAACTCCACCACGTGCTTGGTCCGCACATGTTTCCACATATTTGTGGTATTGAGGTTGCTGACACTTTTCCCTCTTTTCACCTTCTGATTACACAGCTTGCATTTGACAAAGCAAATGTCATCTGCAACTGTGTCAAAAAAGGACCAGGCACTGCAAGTCTTGGGAGCGCCCGCTTTGGATTTTGGAAGAGCCATGCTCCTAATGGGTGCCGAAGTGGAGGCTACAGGCAAACAAGTCTACCCCCTCCCTCTCCCTCCTTTTTGGGCTGTTCGGTGAATCTCTTCCTCAGAGCTGCTCCCACCACCTTCCTGTCCCTCACGCCATGATGGGTCAAGGACCTCATCATCTCCACCACCCTCTTCAAACAACTGCTTCTCCTGGGTAGTCTCGACAGCACAGTACGCACCAGAAAGTGGCATCTGAGTCTCATCATCAGATGTGTACTGAGGTGTGCTGCTGACCATAGGCACTGGCCCACCCGCCTCTTCAGATTCAGAGAGACAAAACGGTTGCGCATCACTGCATACTACCTCTTCTTCAAATTCTCGAATTCTGCTTGGCTGGCCCCCTCTTTCCAAGCCAAGAGATTCAGAGAACAGAAGTAGAGATGGCTCCTGTCCAGGGCTCTCTGACTGCCTGGGCAATTTGGCAGGTGGTGAAGAGACCGATGGGTGCTCTTCAGTGCTCAGGACCTGAGAGGATCTGGAACTAATTGAAGTCGATGCGTTAGCTGCCATCCATCCGACAACGGCTTCAATTTGGTCCTCGCGCAGCAGTGGGGTACGGCTAGCTCCTACAAAGCTGCGCATAAAGGACTGTTCCTGTGCCCGCAGCAGGCACAGAATCCCCACGTCCTCTCCCTGCAGGCACAGAATCCTCACGTCCTCTCCCTGCAGAAACTCCACGCCCACGCCCACGACCACATGCCTTACTCCCTGCCTTCTTCATCTTGGTAGACTGATAAAGATAGGCAGAAAAGTACTAAGGGCTTAGTGTGCTTATTCCTGAACAGCTGCTAACAGGTATAAGAAACACTAATTTTATCAAGTGTGGACTAGACTTTAATATGAGCTAATGTGGCCTACACAACTGTAAAGTGGAGTGTTTGGTGAACTTTATTTAGGTTTTTTTTGTCACAAAAAGACACTGGATGTGCCTAAAGATGTAATAACTATAGTATCACAAACTTTTTGTAGCTATTACAATGTAGGAAGGTAACCTACAATGCAATAGATGAGGCTGCAAAAAATAGGCTAATACTAATCTGGCTGGGGCTGCAGGGCCCAATGCTGCAGAAAGGCTCCTCTAACTACTCCTATATAGTGTGTTTGGAACCAATTTAGCTGAATACGGATGGAACCACCACACTAATAGGAGAAATCAGGAAAAATTATGAATTGGCAAAAAAGGACCATGTATGACGCAGTGACACACACTGAGTGCACTACAACCAGACGTGGTTGAAGCACACACTACAGGGTGAGCTGCACTCACACCCCAGACCTTGCAGACAGCGGTGAACAGAACAGATGCAGAGCACTGTGCACTAGCGCTGCAAGACCAAAAAAAATTCTCTATCTACTCCTATATAGTGTGTTTGGAACCAATTTAGCTGAATACGGATAGAACTGTGGCACCCCAGGGGTCTGGTCTCCACAGTAATAGCAATGTTATGTCTGAAAGCAGGTGGGAGGTCTCTTGGTCAGGAATCCTATGCATGCCACACCTCCTGCCCAGTCCTGGGAGGGGAAGAACTTCCCCTATATAAAACTGGGGCTGAGGCAGGGTTAGGAAGAAGAAGAGAAGAGTAGAGAGAAGAAGAGGAGCAGCATAGGAAAGAAAGATCAGGAGCTCAGTGGGAGCAGTGCTAAAAGGAATCAGGGGCTGGCAGCTGAAGAGCTCGCCCTGATTGAAGAGTTACCACCGGACCCGGAGTCCGAGGCTGTGGGGATTAACCCAGACCCAGCAGCAGAAACCGCCCGGCAGGGGATTTCAGGTCCTCTGGCCAAGAAACCCGAAGGCACGGTCACACGCGTGGGACCAGCACCGCCGTCGTGGAGCGGAAGCCACTAGAAGGCCCCGAGTCACCGGCCATACGGGTGAGCACCACACGGTACACTCAGGGACGTGGGCTACCTTTACCCGCCTCTAGCAAGGAAGCCAGAAGAGTACAATTAGTTGGGGAGGCCTACAACTCCGCCTGGCCAAGGGGAATCCCATCTGCTCAAGGACTGACCAGGCCCCGACCGCTAGCCAGTACTCCGGGAGGGTCTATCTTTGTCACCAGTAAAGACCCTGAACTACACCGCATCGTCTCTGAGTGGTTCCTGCTACCCCCATCATCCACGTCGGCTGCCCTGAGGCCATACCCCTCCCGTTGGGGGTTATACCATCCACGCTGCACCATCCTTCCACCGGCCTCAGCGGTCTGCCCTGCAGCGGCAGCTCCATAGCTGCATTCAACGGGTGGCGTAGTCGTCCTACATCTACTGCTAATATACTGCCACTCAGCTTGACTCCCTGGGCACGGACCGGGTCACCGCCACGAGACTACTACCCCTACCAGATCCGGCTCCGGGTAGGCTCCCGCGTGCGCAACGCTACTCAGCACAGGCCCAGGGGCGCGTCAGCTTTTTGGCGTAGTCGGCAGGATACCGTGCCCGCAACCACCGGGTACTGCGTGCCTGAAAAAGAGACTTTTAAACTAACCTGTGGTGAAGATTCCCGCCATCCGGCGCCATCTTCAGCCTTCTTCCCGCCATCCGTGAAGTTTTCCCGCCATCCGGCGCCATTTTCAGCCTTCTTCCCGCCTTCCGTGGAGTTTTCCCGCCATTGGACGCCATCTTGAAGACGCCGCGCGGGAAGAAGAGGGGCGTGGACTCCAAAAAGCGCGCGAGAACTGAAGCCCCGCCTCACGTCCAGACGTCGCGTAAGGTCCTGGAAGGAGCCCAGCAGACGCTGACGTCACAGGAGCGCGACGGAAGGTCCTCAACCCTGACGATCCACTGCGGAGCCGCGGCCTACGGAAGAGGATCATCGCAAGGTAGGCCACGGTCTACTAGGGGGGAGGAAGATGTCGGATACGGAGGAGAGCTTCACTGCCTCAACCCCCGCCAGCGCCAGCGCTGCTGCAGTCATGCCTTTTACCATGCCCTATATCCCGGGAGCAGCCTGGCTACCCCAATACTCAGGGGAGTCACATACCCTGAATGACTTTAGAGAAAAGCTGGATAGCCTCTTCCAGGTGTACCCCCTCACAGAAGAGCAAAAAGTGAGCATCCTGGTGGCCCAACTAACCGGGGCAGCCCAAAGGGAGGTAAAGTCCTGGCCACCTGGGAGGAGGACTGTCGCGGGGATACTAACCCGGCTGAGGGACACCTTTGATACCCGCACCTCAGCCGAGATTAAGCTTAAATTCTATGGGTGCAAGCAGCGAGCACATGAGAGTATAAGGGACTATGCACTAAACCTACAAGAGGCCCTGAGAGCCATTAAGCAGACCGACCCCGACAGCGTGGGAAACGAGGACAGGCTGTTGACCGAACAATTTATAGAGGGCTATATTACAATGTCCACCGAACCCAGTTGCGGGCCATAGCCTTACAGGATCCTCATCTGGACTTTGCACAGTTCAAGGACAGAGCCATCCGGGTGCTCCGAGAACCGGCACCGGGTGGCGTTGTGACCCACAGGCGCCCAGCTATCACTTACCACCAGGAGGCGGCGCCCTTGTCGGCAGGGCCTGTGGGGGCTGATGCGCAGGCTTTGAACAATGACCCGGCTCCAGACCTGCACCATCAGGTCCAAGAGCTAGCTAAAAGCGTTGCTGCGCTAACCCGAACTGTGCAGTCTTTACAGGTTTCCACTCCAGGGAAGATCCAGCTGGCATCCGGACCGGAGGACATCCCGTGGCGTCGACCAAGGAGGACCCCACCGGCCAGAGGAAGACCCAGCGACCGATACAACGAGGACGGACAACCCATCTGCCGCCGCTGCAATCAACCCGGACATATGGCAAGGTACTGTCCTTTAAACTGGCACAACCTGGGGTAGAGGGCCAACCCCCAGGAAAAAGATCACCAGGCCCATCGAGCTGGCGCGACAAATATGTGGGAGGACGTCCAGTCTTGCCTGTGGTACTGGATGGCATTCCTATGAGTGCCCTACTGGACACCGGGTCACAGGTCACCACAATCCCGTACGTGCTCTTCAAGCAGTACTGGAATGACTCGGATATAACCCGCTACCCTGACGATGACTTGAGTATCATTGCCAGCAATGGTCAACCCGTGCCGCAGATCGGATTTAAAGAGATGACCATTAAAATCGGTAGAGTCGAACTGGCAGCACAGGGACTGATCATTGTGGACATTGACAAGCGCGAGAGTCACCCAAAGATAACTCTAGGAACTAATGTGATTGAAAATTGTCTTGCAGAGGTGATTTTCATTTTACAGCAGGTTGCCAAGAACGCCAGCTCCGGCCAGCAGCGAGTGCTCCAGAAAGAGATCCGGGCACTGATGCGACGGCAACAAGTGGAACTCTCCGGTGGTGAGATTGGTAGCGTAAGAATGTGTGACCCTTTCCCTATTGCCATACCCCCGAAAAGTGAAATGATGATTTGGTGCCGGGCAGCTATTGGTCTGAGAGGTAGAGATTACCAGGCCATGGTAGAGCCAGTCTACTCAGACAGTAGGCCCACCATTTTGACAGCCCGGGGGGTAGTTGATGTACGCCATGGGAGGGTACCCGTTCGCATAATAAATATTGGGAAAAGGGAAGTATACCTGCCCCGGTATGCTACGCTAGCCAAATTATATACTATCAACCAAAATTCTATACAGTCTGTGGAACCCTTGCCTCCATCTCATCCGGAGGAAGGTAACGGCTCTGAGAAAATAATGGAGGATTGGTGTCAGCAACTACATTTGGGTACTGACTCCACTCCCTCCCACCAGAAACAGGGAGTCTACCGGGTGGTTCAAGAGTACGAGAGAGTGTTTAGTAAACACCCGTTAGACTTCGGGCGAGTCAAGGGGGTAGAACAACACATCCCCACGGGAGACCATCCTCCCATAAAGGAGAGATACCGACCCGTACCCCCTGCACACTACCAACACGCCAAGGGGATGCTTAGAGACATGAAGGAGGCTGGGGTAATCAGGGATAGCTGTAGCCCCTGGGCAGCTCCACTAGTCTTGGTCAAAAAGAAAGACAACACCATGAGAATGTGTGTAGATTACCGGAAAATTAACCGTATCACACACAAAGATGCGTACCCCTTACCAAGAATAGAGGAGTCTTTGGCTGCTTTAAAATCTGCTAACTTCTTCTCCACCTTGGATCTCACTAGCAGGTACTGGCAGGTTCCTGTAGCAGAGGCGGATCGGGAGAAGACCGCATTCAATACCCCGATGGGACTTAGCGAGTTTACCTGCATGCCGTTTGGACTCTGCAACGCACCAGGAACCTTCCAGCGATTGATGGAGTGCTGTCTGGGACACCGGAACTTTGAGATGGTCCTGTTATACCTGGACGATGTCATCGTCTACTCCAAGACCTACGAGGACCACCTGAAGCACCTGGCGGAAGTGTT
This sequence comes from Phyllobates terribilis, assembly GCF_046119375.1. Lineage (NCBI taxonomy): Eukaryota > Metazoa > Chordata > Amphibia > Anura > Dendrobatidae > Phyllobates > Phyllobates terribilis. Next base: position 206,796,675 of record NW_027362769.1, on the reverse strand, counting down.
TGAAGCTCTGGCAAGTTGTGGCCTAAAGGTGAAACCTTCCAAGTGTCACCTCCTGAAGCCAAAGGTGCAGTACCTGGGACACGTGGTGAGTGCTGACGGAGTGGCTCCCGACCCTGATAAGATCACCGCAATTAAGGAATGGCCAAGCCCCTCCAGCGTAAAGGAAGTGAGGCAGTTCCTCGGGTTGGTAGGCTACTACCGAAGGTTCATACCCGGTTTCACCAAAAAGGCAGCTCCTATGCATGACCTCCTGATAGGCCAGTCCAGGAAGGCCAAGAACCAGAAGCCGCCCTTCAGATGGGAGAAGTTGGAAGAAGAGTCCTTCCGCCAGCTGAAGATGGCCCTCACGGGGGATGAAATCCTGGCGTACCCGGATTATAGCCAGCCCTTTATCCTCTACACCGACGCCAGTAACATCGGGCTAGGAGCCGTACTATCCAAGATCCAGCAGGGGAAAGAACGGGTAATTGCTTACGCCAGCCGAAAACTGCGACCCACCGAAAGAAACCCTGAGAATTACAGCTCATTTAAGCTAGAGTTCCTGGCAGTGGTGTGGGCAGTCACCGAACGCTTTAAGCACTACCTCGCTTCTTCCCGGTTCACCGTGTACACGGATAACAATCCGTTGACACACCTGGACACTGCAAGACTCGGTGCCCTAGAGCAGAGATGGATGGCCCGCTTGTCCAACTATGAGTTTACAATCAAATACCGGGCAGGACGCTCCAATACCAACGCAGACGCCCTGTCCAGGATGCCAAACCTACCGGACGTAGGGGAAGATTCAGAGGAACTGGAAGAAGTTGAGCTCCCCGCGTTCCACCGTCATGGGACTATCCAGTATTCCCACCATGTAAGAAGTAAGCAAACCGCTACGTTCAACCCCTTACATCATTACAACTGGGTGGAGACGCAAGACAGTGACCCTGCCGTCCGTCTGGTAAAGGAGATGCTGACTCGGCCAGATGCACGCCTTGACCCAGACGCTCCGGAGGAAGCCAAGCAACTGTGGGCTGAGAAGAGTCGACTGTTCCTTTACAAGGGAAAGTTGTGCCGCAGAATGGTTAACTCCCGGACGCATGAACTAATCTGGCAAATAGTGGTGCCAAGAAGAGATGCAGCTATGGTGATGGAGGCATACCACGACGGAGCTGGGCATTTCGGACGGAACAAGCTGGAGTTCCTGCTGCGCGGGCGGTTCCATTGGGTAGGCATGAGAGGAACCATCGAGAGGTGGTGCAGAGACTGTGGCCCATGCAATTTAAGAAGGAGGGACCGTGCCAGCCAGAAGACTCCCCTGCGGTCCATCATCACCAGACAGCCGTTGGAACTGGTAGCCTTGGATCATGTAAAACTGACCCCAAGCAGAAGTGGCTACGTCTACGCGTTAACCATCGTGGATCACTACTCCCGGTTCTTGGTTGTCGTCCCCGTCAAGGACTTAACGGCTCACACAGCAGCTAGAGCCTTCCAGCAGCACTTCTGCCGTCCGCATGGATACCCGGAGCAGGTGCTGACGGACCAGGGGCCTGCCTTTGAAGCGGAGGTCTTCCAGGAGTTCTGCACCCTGTATGGATGCCGGAAGATAAGAACAACACCCTATCACCCGCAAACTAATGGACTTTGTGAGAAAATGAACCAGGTGGTGATAGATCTCCTGAAAACATTGCCCCTGGAGGAACGCAGTCTGTGGCCTGAGAAGCTGCCCGACCTGGTGGACCTATACAACCACATCCCTGTAGGTTCCACCAACTGTACCCCGGCTTACCTAATGAGGGCAAGACCTGGTAAGCTTCCTGTTGATCTGGAGATGGGAGTCCTGACACCCGAGGACACTTCACCAGAAGCCAACTGGGACACAGAGAGGCAGCAGCAATACCGAAAAGTACAGGAGAGCGTGGAGCGTAGTCTCTGTCAAGCTAGGGAAAGACAAGAGAAAACTTACAACCAGTATGCTCCCGCTGTTCCCCTGGTGCCCGGAGAGCAGGTCTTGAAGAGGAAAAGACGGCTCCACAAGTTGGACGACCAATGGGAGAAGGACCCGTACACCGTACTGCCCTCAAGCCACGACAACCCAAAGATCTGTACAATCAGTAAAGACGGAGGGGAAACCACAGCCATTGTATCCCGGGATCACCTAAAGAAGTGTCCCGAACAGCTACGGAACCCTGAAGAGGAACAAGAGGACCCTCGACCCGTAGAGGAAAGGGAAGATATGGTTAGCACTGTGCTCGGAGACTTCCCTCGGTCTTGGACTCAAGTCAATGGTGCTGTTGTGGTACCCGTCCTCACGTTCCTCCAACCAGCATCCCAAGTGCCTACGGAGACACAGGTAGAACTGGAAGAACAGCCGGTCCAGGAGGCAGAAGGCCCCACACAAGCAGACCAGGAAAATCAACCCTCTGCTTATAGTGAGCCTGCCATACCCCTAGTGAGCCAAAGAGTCCGTAGACGGCTGCCCAGTTTACCCTTGACAGCTCCTATACCCTGTAGCTCAGGACCAATCAACCAGCTCCGTAGGTCCACTAGGGTCACTAGAGGCCAGCTGCCCATATGGTGGAGGATCTAAAATGTTCAAGCTATTTTATTAATGTTTACCTGTTTATTGTTGCTTGTGTATAATTATGTGTTTCTAGTTATTTATAGGAGTCTTTGGTGGATTTACCGGGAATCCTTTGTGCATATAGTTGGAGCGTAACCCAGGACGGACTGAAAGACTGTTAAGGACTCGGGGCAGGACAGACCCCTACCTGGTTACGTCTCCCTGTGTTGGTGAAATGGACACCCTTGTTTTCCTCAAAAGTTACACCCGGTTGCGGACACGCCGTGACCACCTTATGTGTTGTCTCTATTAGAATGTTATTGTTTGCACCTTGTTATGTTTACAAAAGTATGTTTAGTCCCGGAGTACTAACTTTCACTAGGGGGGAATGTGGCACCCCAGGGGTCTGGTCTCCACAGTAATAGCAATGTTATGTCTGAGAGCAGGTGGGAGGTCTCTTGGTCAGGAATCCTATGCATGCCACACCTCCTGCCCAGTCCTGGGAGGGGAAGAACTTTCCCTATATAAAACTGGGGCTGAGGCAGGGTTAGGAAGAAGAAGAGATGAGTAGAGAGAAGAAGAGGAGCAGCATAGGAAAGAAAGATCAGGAGCTCAGTGGGAGCAGTGCTAAAAGGAATCAGGGGCTGGCAGCTGAAGAGCTCGCCCTGATTGAAGAGTTACCACCGGACCCGGAGTCCGAGGCTGTGGGGATTAACCCAGACCCAGCAGCAGAAACCGCCCGGCAGGGGATTTCAGGTCCTCTGGCCAAGAAACCCGAAGGCACGGTCACACGCGTGGGACCAGCACCGCCGTCGTGGAGCGGAAGCCACTAGAAGGCCCCGAGTCACCGGCCATACGGGTGAGCACCACACGGTACACTCAGGGACGTGGGCTACCTTTACCCGCCTCTAGCAAGGAAGCCAGAAGAGTACAATTAGTTGGGGAGGCCTACAACTCCGCCTGGCCAAGGGGAATCCCATCTGCTCAAGGACTGACCAGGCCCCGACCGCTAGCCAGTACTCCGGGAGGGTCTATCTTTGTCACCAGTAAAGACCCTGAACTACACCGCATCGTCTCTGAGTGGTTCCTGCTACCCCCATCATCCACGTCGGCTGCCCTGAGGCCATACCCCTCCCGTTGGGGGTTATACCATCCACGCTGCACCATCCTTCCACCGGCCTCAGCGGTCTGCCCTGCAGCGGCAGCTCCATAGCTGCATTCAACGGGTGGCGTAGTCGTCCTACATCTACTGCTAATATACTGCCACTCAGCTTGACTCCCTGGGCACGGACCGGGTCACCGCCACGAGACTACTACCCCTACCAGATCCGGCTCCGGGTAGGCTCCCGCGTGCGCAACGCTACTCAGCACAGGCCCAGGGGCGCGTCAGCTTCACCACACTAATAGGAGATATCAGGAAAAATTATGAATTGGCAAAAAAGGACAATGTATGAGGCAGTGACACACACTGAGTGCACTACAACCAGACGTGGTTGAAGCACACACTACAGGGTGAGCTGCACTCACACACAGAGACCTTGCAGAAAGCGGTGAACAGCACAGAGAACTGTGCACTAGCACTGCAAGGCACAGCGATTTATGAAGTAGCTTGGGTAAAGCAGAATAGACCAAATAGGTAGCTAAAACTGTCCCTCAGAACAACAGCGTCCTATCCCTAACTGAATTCACAGCAGAGTGAGCTCAAAATGGCGGCGGCGGCTTTTATAGTGCATCATGACATCATTTCAGCAGCCAATCACAGCCATGCCATTAGTTAAGATGCCTACATGCCTAACAGGATGTGCCCACACTTCTTAGGATCCTCATTGGCTGAATAAAATGAAAATGGCTCATTGCATTATGGGAACTTCCGATTCCGGTATACGATATTGCAAAAGTATCGGAATTAAGTATCGGAATTCCGATACCGCGAATATCGGCCGATACCCGATATTTCAGTATCGGAATGCTCAACACTAATGAAGACCCGATGTCGTCATGACAACATCCGGGTCACCAGACAGCAGGAAGATTGTTTGGTCATGCGCAGTACATGACCAAAAATCTTCTCACTGTGCAGCGCTGACTGCCTGCATGGCACAGGGATGGTGCTGCATCCCTATGCTATGCAGGCGATCAGAATAAAAAAAGTGAAAGTCCCAGAGTGGGACAAAGTAAAAAAGTTAAAAAACTTTCAGAAAGTGAAAAAAAAAATAAAAAAAATAATCCACCAAAAATAAAAATATAATGTACCCATCAATAAACAATATTATGAAAAAAAAAAAAAAAACAATAAAAGTACACATTTGGTATCGCTGCGTCCATAACGACCTGACCTATAAAACTGTCCCACTGGTTAACCGCTTCAGTGAACACGGTAAAAAATAAAAATAAACAACGAAGCAAAAAACCATGCTTTATCATACCGCCAAACAAAAAATGGAATAACACGCGATCAAAAAGACGAATATAAATAAAATTGGTACCACTAAAAACGTCATCTTGTCCCGCAAAAAACAAGCCACCATACAGCTCCATCATCTGAAAAATCAAAAGTTATAGCTCTCAGAATAAAGCGATGCAAAAAAATAATTTTTTCTATAAAATAGCTTTTATTATGTAAAAGCGCCAAAACATAGAAAAACAATATAAATGTGGTACCGCTGTAAACGTACTGACCTGAATAATAAAACTAACTTATCAATTTTACCACACGCGGAGTAGAATAAAAAAAAACAATTCCTGAATTGTTGGTTTTTGTTTATTCTGCCTCCCAAAAGCTGAAATAGAAAGCGATCAAAATATTTCACATGCCTGAAAATGGCACCAATAAAAACGTCAACTAATCCCGCAAAAAACAAGCCGTCACATGACTCTGTCGGCCAAAATATGGAAAAATTATAGTTCTCAAATATGTGTCTTTTAGTGTGTGACAGCTGTCAATCATAAAAACCCGATATCATTCTGGTATCTCTGTAGTCGTACCGACCCAAAGAATAAGGTTGTTTAATCACTTATACCGCACTAGGAACGGCTTAAAAAATAAACGCTAGGGCTGGGATTGGGGTTAGGGTTGTGCTAATGTTAGGGTTGGGGTCAGGGTTGGGATAGGGTAAAAAAAAAAAAAAAAAAAAAATGACGATATGGTAAATAGTGTTGAACGCAAGTGCTCGCTACTTGAGATTGCATCGGGTGCTCGGGTATGCATTGAGTATCGCGGGTGCTCGAGTCTCCGCCCCATATGCTTCGCGGCCAAAAAAACCTTGTGGAGATTGCCTGCCATGCACGAGCGATCCCTGCATGTTTTTTTTGGGGTGTCTAATAACAGTGAAACATGCGGGCGGGGGCTCGAGCATTTGACTTGAGAACCCATGATACATGGTGCATACCAGAGTACCCGATGCAAACTCAAGTATTGAGCACTTGCGCTCAAGACTAATGACAACTTATTCAATATGATGACCTAATGTTATCAAATTCTGTGTCGTACCTCTGGGTTCAAAATGTTCACTATACCCCTTGATAAAATCCTTGAGGGGTCAAGTTTCCAAAATGGTGTGACTTGTGGGGGGTTTCCACTGTTTAGGCACATCAGGGGCTCCCCAAATGCAACATGGCGTCCTGCAAATTTTACATTCAAAATGTCAAATGGCGCTCCTTCCCTTCCGAACCCTGCCGTGTGCCCAAACAGTGGTTTTCCCCCACATATTGGGTATCTGCTTACTCAGGAGAAATTTCACAACAAATTTTGGGGTCCATTTTTTCCTGTTACCCCTGCGAAGATAAAAAAAACTTGGGTCTAAAGTAACATTTTTGTGAAAAAAATTTTTTCTTCCACATTCCAAAAATTCCTGTGAAGCACCTGAAGGGTTAATAAAGTTCTTGAATGTGGTTTTGAGCACCTCGAGGGGTGCAGTTTTTAGAATGGTGTCACTTTTGGGTATTTTCTGTCATAAAGACCCCTCAAAGTGACTTTAAATATGATGTGGTCCCTAAAAAAATGGTTTTGTAAATTTTGTTGGAAAAATGAGAAATCGCTGGTCAACTTTTAACCCTTATAGCTCCCCAATAAAAAAAAAAATTGGTTCCAAAATTGTGCTGATGTAAAGTAGACATGTGGTAAATGTTATTTGTTAACTATTTTTGTGTGACATATCTCTCTGATTTAAGGGCATAAAAATTCAAATTTTGAAAATTTCTAAATTTTTGCCAAATTTCCATTTTTTTCACAAATAAACGCAAGTGATATCGAAGAAATTTTACCACTATCATGAAGTACAATATGTCACGAAAAAACAATCTGAGAATCAGAGGATCCGTTGAAGCGTTCCAGAGAAATTACCTCATAAAGTGACAGTGGTCAGAATTGTAAAAATTGGCCTGGTCATTAACGGGCAAACCACCTTGGGTTGTAAAGGGGTTAAACAACTGAATGAACATCTTCCGAGTCCGGTGATTCCATAATTTTTGCCAGGGGTTGTAATCTCTAGTTCTCATTTTTCTGTTTTTATTTAACAGTTCTAACACTAGTTCCACCATCATTACCAGCACCAGTACCTCTGTCTTCAAGCACACGTAAGTCATTCATCTGCTAATCAGCCATGAGAAGACTACAAGAAGTTGACATCTTGTTACTTTATATGGAGTAATAAGTACAGACATAACAAAATAATAACCTTTTGTGTATAGAAGATTATTTTTTTAGAGAATAAAATAAGTGTTTTTTTTTCTTCTTTATCACTAAAAATACTGTAAGCTGTAACAACTACTATTTTGTGTAAGTGAAAATCAAATTCACAAATACAATATTTGGTCTTGTTAATGATATGTACTGTGTGTACAATAATGCCAGCAAAGAGTATGGTGTAAAATATGTACCCGTTCTGTATAGATGATGGGTCGGTCCTGTCTGGAGTTCTTAGGAGCTCACGGTGGGGTGTTTATTGTGCTCCTCTGTTTCCGTAACTCCACATCATTTCTATAAGAGTTCCATAGCTTTGCCTCCGGGGATTGTAGCTGATTTGAGATATTCTTGTTTCAGCCATGAAAAGTCAATATGGGGGTCATCACTTCCAGGACTCCTTGTTCTTCTTTACTCTGAAGTTAGTTTATAATGACATTGGCTGCAGGTTTGGGGGTCATTGTCCTGCTGCAGAATAAATTTGGAGCCTCAACAGTATAGTAGTTTAACAGTATAATAAGTGCTCAACTCATAGACCTGATAATATAAATAACAATAAAGCTCATATTCACCTATTCCCGAATCCATATCCACTGTCCCATTTTCTGACTTGTAAAAACAGCGGACCGACACAGGCAGTGGAATGCAGTGATATATATATATAATTAGTACAAAAGTATTGGCTCGGTTAGATGCAGTAAAACAATTTTATTACATACACAGGTGGAGGAGGTTAGTATAGATGAACTAATAGAACAAGTCCCACACACTGCTACAAGCCCAAATATTTTTTCAGAGCTAGATGCAGATAAAAATTATTTTTAATTTGCAACCTGGTGGAGGGTAGTATGCAGTACAGACCAAAAGTTTGGACACACCTTCTCATTTAAAGATTATTCTGTATTTTCATGACTATGAAAATTGAACATTCACACTGAAGGCATCAAAACTATGAATTAACACATGTGGAATTATATACTTAACAAAAAAGTGTGAAACAACTGAAAATATGTCTTATATTCTAGGTTCTTTAAAGTAGCCACCTTTTGCTTTGATGACTGCTTTGCACACTCTTGGCATTCTCTTGATGAGCTTCAAGAGGTAGTCACCGGAAATCACAGGTGTGCCCTGTCAGGTTTAATAAGTGGGATTTCTTGCCTTATAAATGGGGTTGGGACCATCAGTTGTGTTGTGCAGAAGTCTGGTGGATACACAGCTGATAGTCCTGCTGAATAGACTGTTAGAATTTGTATTATGGCAAGAGAAAAGCAGCTAAGTAAAGAAAAACGAGTGGCCATCATTACTTTAAGAAATGAGGGTCAGTCAGTCTGAAAAATTGGGAAAACTTTGAAAGTGTCCCCAAGCGCAGTTGCAAAAACCAGCAAGCGCTACAAAGAAACTGGCTCACATGAGGACCGCCCCAGGAAAGGAAGACCAAGTGTCACCTCTGCTTCTGAGGATAAGTTTATCCGAGTCACCAGCCTCAGAAATCACAGGTTAACAGCAGCTCAGATTAGAGATCAGGTCAATGCCACACAGAGTTCTAGCAGCAGACACATCTCTTCAACAACTGTTAAGAGGAGACTTTGTGCAGCAGGTCTTCATGGTAAAATAGCTGCTAGGAAACAACTGCTAAGGACAGGCAACAAGCAGAAGAGACTTGTTTGGGCTAAAGAACACAAGGAATGGACATTAGACCAGTGGAAATCTGTGCTTTGGTCGGATGAGTCCAAATTTGAGATCTTTGGTTCCAACCACCGTGTCTTTGTGCGACGCAGAAAAGGTGAATGGATGGACTCTACATGCTTGGTTCCCACCGTGAAGCATGGAGGAGGAGGTGTGATGGTGTGGGGGTGCTTTGCTGGTGACACTGTAGGGGATTTATTCAAAATTGAAGGCATACTGAACCAGCATGGCTACCACAGCATCTTGCAGCGGCATGCTATTCCATCCAGTTTGCGTTTAGTTGGACTATCATTTATTTTTCAACAGGACAATGACCCCAAACACACCTCCAGGCTGTGTAAGGGCTATTTGACCAAGAAGGAGAGTGATGGGGTGCTATGCCAGATGACCTGGCCTCCACAGACACCAGACCTGAATCCAATCGAGATGGTTTGGGGTGAGCTGGACCGCAGAGTGAAAAAGGGCCAACAAGTGCTAAGCATCTCTGGGAACTCCTTCAAGATTGTTGGAAGACCATTTCCGGTGACTACCTCTTGAAGCTCATCAAGGGAATGCCAAGAGTGTGCAAAGCAGTCATCAAAGCAAAAGGTGGCTACTTTGAAGAACCTAGAATATAAGACCTATTTTCAGTTGTTTCACACTTTTTTGTTAAGTATATAATTCCACATGTGTTAATTCATAGTTTTGATGCCTTCAGTGTGAATGTACAATTTTCAAAGTCATGAAAATACAGAAAAATCTTTAAATGAGAAGGTGTGTCCAAACTTTTGGTCTGTACTGTATATTAACCTACACCAGGTTGCAAATTAAAAATAATTTTTATCTGCATCTAGCTCTGAAAAAATATTTGGGCTTGTAGCAGTGTGTGGGACTTGTTCTATTAGTCCATCTATATTAACCTCCTGCACCTGTGTATGTAATAAAATTGTTTTACTGCATCTAACCCAGCCAATACTTTTGGGCTAATACCACAGTTTGGCCACTCAGCTCTGCTCTGTTCCCATCCATTGTTTTTTGTGCAAACAACACGAGAGTTGTCAATTAGTTAACCACCAAAATGAGTGGAAAAAGGCCTGCTGCTGGTGGAAAGGGGAATAGGCGTGCTGGGAAGGAAAAAAAGGTTGTGTCCGTGGGTTAGGTGTTAAAGCAACAGTAACATCTGCAGAAGAAAGACCATCTTCCAGCCAAACTAAGATGTCTACTTCTTTTAGTGAACAATGTGATAAGATCCCTTTCTTACGGCCACGCCAATCGCTAAAAATTCAAGATGAGGCACAAAAACAGCAGGTGCTTCAACGGATATCAAGTGCTCCTTTAAGTGGGCTTTCCTCCACCTCCACTTCAACATCACAAATACTCCAGTCCTCAGAGTTGTCACCCCAATCGCACTTACTTCCTCACAGCTCCCAAGTCTCCAGCTGCCCGTCTGAGTATGGGGTAGAACAGATGGTTAAGTCTGCAGAGCTGTTTACTCATACTATAGCCTGGGAATCAGAGGTCTGCTCCAGAGCTTCTGTGAATCCAGACGAGGAAATGATCTGCACTGATGCCCAGAATCTTTATGAGTCGGATCCAGGAACAGACGCAGAAGGTTCTGACCATAATGTAGACCCTCGTTCCCAAACTGTAACTCCTGTTGGTGGAAACAATGAGGAAGACGATGATGAGACTCAAATACCTGCTTGGAGCGACAACTTTAGTTTTTTGTCAGGGCAGGAAGAGGCTTGCTCTGAGGACGACGGGTGTGATAACACACAGGGTGATGATGACGAGGTTGGAGATCCCACTTACTGTCAACCCACAGTCAGCCAGTCGATGAGGTCAGCAGAGGAGGTGGAGAAGGATGCTAGTGACGACGAGGTCAGGTTGCGCCTTCCTGGACAGAGACGTAGTACTGGAAGCACGTCAACAACTGCATCCTCAAACACAACTCTGCCTCTGACTACAAGTCGTGGTGGCTCTTCAGGTCGCATGGGTGCTAAGCCTTGCATAGCCTGGGCATTTTTTCAGATCGATAAGGATGACCCAACTCGTGTTATCTGTAACACTTGTCAACAAGAGCTAAGTAGAGGCCAAAAAATACATAGTTTGAGTACTTCATGCATGAACCGGCACATGGATATGAAGCATAAGTTGCAGTGGGAAGCTCACTGTGCTACAATGCGGCCTAGCCGGCCGGGCCAACCACCGTCTGCCACATCTTGTGCATCCGCGGCCTCTTCATCCTGTGACTGGGGGGACAGCAGTCACACCTGTTTTGGGACGCAGACCTGCCACCTCTTTACCCGCAACAGCCAGCGTGATTGGCAGATCATTATTGTCTTTGGAGGTAGAAACACCAGCTGGTGTTCAGCGCTGTCCAACATCGACAGCACCACCTTTGGGTCAAGGCAACCTAACATGTCCGCCTGCATCTTCCTCACAGACCGGCAGTTTGCCGGGGACACCCTTCTCAAACCCGTCTAAGCACAACAGCCAGCCCTCGGTCCCTCAGATGTGAACAAGTAAAAGACCATTTCCTCCTAGCTATGAGAAAGCTAAGAGGTTGAATTTCACCATCTGCAAGCTCTTGGCTACAGAAATGCCGCCTTTCCGCCTGGTGGACACAGAGGATTTTCGAGACCTTATGTCCGTCGCAGTGCCCCAGTACCAGATGCCCAGTCGGCACTACTTCTCAAAGAAAGGTGTGCCTGCACTCCACCAGCATGTCGCACACAACATCACCGCTTCTTTGAGAAACTCTGTGTGTGACAGGGTGCATTTCACCACAGACCCTTGGACGAGTAGGCATGGACAGGGGCGTTACATGTCGCTGACTGGGCACTGGGTATCTATGGTGACAGCTGGACAAGGGGCTGCTGTCCAAGTCTTGCCGTCCCCACGAGTTGTGCGTCAATCCTCTTTATCTCGAAGTTCCTCCACTGCTTCTGCCTCCTCAACCTCCTCTCGGTCCTCCACCTGCACCCAAAGCCTGTCTGGTCATGCCACAAGCTTTCTAACTGCGCAGAAGGGATCCTGTATACCTCCTTACTATCCTGGCAGCAGGGCTCAACGTCATCAGGCGGTTTTTACTTTGAAATGTCTGGGAAATGTGAGTCACACAGCTGAGGAGTTGTGGTCAGCTCTGGAGAACCAGTTTCTTGAATGGTTGTTTCCACTGGACCTGAAACCAGGGAAGGCCGTGTGCGACAATGCTGCAAACCTCGGAGTGGCCCTTCGTCGCGGCAATGTCACACACGTGCCTTGTATGGCTCACGTGTTGAACCTGGTTGTCCAGAAATTTTTAGCCCACTATCCCGGAATAGATGGCCTTCTGCAGAGGGCACGGTTGCTGTGTGCTCACTTCTGCCGTTCGCAGCCCGCAACTCAGCAACTTACATCTCTACAGAAGTCGTTGGGCCTGCCACTTCACCGGCTAAAATGCGATGTGCCTACCCGTGGAATTCAACTCTGCACATGTTGCAGCGACTGTGGCAGCACCGACAAGCCCTGGTGCAATATGTTCTGACGTATAGCCTGGGCCAACGAGATCCAGAGGTGGAGCAAATCACGCTGGAGGAGTGGTCTCAGATCAGGGACCTATGCACCCTTCTGCACAGTTTTGAAATGGCGATGAAGATGTTTAGTGCTGACGATGCCATTATCAGCATGACTATTCCGGTGATTTACATGCTGGAGCACATGTTAAACAGAATTCGGAGTCAGGTGGTGGCACAAGAGGAGGTGGAGGAGGAGTTGTATGCGGAAGGGCTAACATCTGCAAGGTCCAGACGGTTGGCAGCACCAAGGCGGCAGGCATGTGAGGGTGTGGGGGATGGTTTTACCAGGGCGCATGGTAGCAGCCAAACTAGTGAGGAAGGTGCAGGAGCCCAGGAAGAAGTTTAGGATGAACTGATGGAAGACTCATCAGATGAGGGAGACCTTGATCACATTTCTGTTGTGCGAGGTTGGGGGGAGAGGGCAGAGGAAGGAAGCATGATTGTTACCTCGCCACCAACACAACAGGGACTTGGAGCTCCTAGAGGCGCAAGACACATGAGTGCCTTCTTGCTGCACTTTTTGCATAATAATTTGGAACACAGTGTACATGTGCTTTTCCACAAAACACCAGTGGTTCACGTAGTGAATCTTACAGTTCTAACTTACCAACCGTGGTCTGTATGGAGTTGTTCAATAAAGGGCCCAAAATTAAGATAACATAGACGGGAGAGGTCTCTATGAATAGGAATTCCTAAGTATTTGATACACTGTGAGGGCCAGGCAAAGGGAAAGTTGGTCTGGATGGAATCCTGTATGGATTTGGGGAGGGAGACATCGAGGGCCTCAGACTTCACTGCATTGATTTTAAAATTTGACCATGTAACAAAGTGATCTATTTCAGCCATAACAGCAGGGATGGATATATGTGATTGAGTGATATATACTAGGACATCATCAGCAAATGCAGAGCACTTGTACTCGGTGCATCCCACCTCAATCCACCTAATATTGGGGTTATGGCGAATTGATGAGAGCAGGTGCTCAGTCACTAGGATGTATAAGAGAAGGGACAGAGGACATCCCTGCCTTGTCCCATTGGTGATTATGAAAGGTGATGAAAATGTTCCATTTATCTTCAGCCTAGGTGACGTATTGCGATACAGGGCCGTGATTTTGGCTATAAAAGGGTCCCCTAGACCCCTACCCCAAGCTTTTTAAGAGAATAATATATGGCATGCCAGGAGACTCTATGGAATGCTTTCTCAGCATCCAACGAGAGTATCTAATTACAAATTTTTAACTGCATCTAGCCCAGGAAATACTTTGTGCCTAGTAGCAGTGTCTGCTAGTCAGCGGATTATCCCAGCTGTAAAGAAAACTACACCACCTGTAGTTTGGACACTTAGTTTTTTCAAAGGAAATGCTTTGGGCCCCGGGACACTCAGTGAAGAGCATCGGGAGGCACCCCAAGGCACAGGGGCTGGGACTGGCGGTAAGACGCCTTGCGGTGGACCGCCAAGCTCGATCCTTATAAAAGCTTTTTAACTGCAGCAGCTTTAGTGGACGCTACTGGAGCTGGAATTCCCCGCAGCTGCTGGTGACGCGCCCCTGGGCCTGTGTCGCGCTGCGTTGCGCACGCGGGAGCATACCCGGAGCCGGATCTCTTGAGGGTTGTAGTCTCGTGGCGGTGATCCGGTCCGTGCCCAGGGAGTCAGACTAAGTGGCGCTGTATTAGCGGTAGATGTTGGATGACTACGCCACCCGTTGAGTACAGCTAAGGAGCTGCTGCTGCAGGGCAGACCGCTGAGGCCGGTGGTAGGATTGTGCAGCGTGATAGTATAACCCCCAACGGGAGGGGTATGGCCTCAGGGCAGCCGACGTGGATGATGGGGGTAGCAGGAACCACTCAGAGACGGTACGGTGTAGTTCAGGGTCTTTACTGGTGACAACGATAGACCCTCCCGGAGTACTGGCTAGCGATTGGGGCCTGGTCAGTCCTTGAGCAGATGGGATCTCCCCTGGCCAGGCGGAGTTGTAGGCCTCCCAAACTAACGATACTCTTCTGGCCACCTTGCTAGAAGCGGGTATAAGTTGCCCACGTCCCTGAGTGTACCGTGTGGTGCTCACCCGTATGGCCGGTGACTCGGGGCCTTCCAGTAGCTTCCGCTCCACGACGGCGGTGCTGGTCCCACGCGTGTGACCGTGCCTTCGGGTTTCTGGGCCAGAGGACCTGCAATCCCCTGCCGGTCGGTTTCTGCTGCTCCGGGTCCGGAGATAACTTCTCAGTCAGGGCGAGCTCTGCAGCTGCCAGCCCCTGACTCCTTGTAGTACTGCTCCCACAGAGCTCCTGATGTTCTTTCCTATATCTGCTTCTCTTCTCTGTCTCTACTTCTTCTCTACTCACTAACCCTGCCTCAGCCCTAGGTTTATATAGGGGAAGTTCTTCCCCTCCCAGGACTGGGCAGGAGGTGTGGCATGCACAGGATCCCTGACCAAGAGACCTCCCACCTGCTCTCAGACATAACATTGCCGTTACTGTGGAAACCAGACCCCTGGGGTGCCACATTCCGCCCTAGTGAAATTTAGTACTCCGGGACTAAACATATTTTTAGAAAAACATAACAAGGTATAAACAATAATAATACAATAAGAAAAACACATAAAGATGGTTACGGCGTGTCCGCAACCGGGTGCAGTCTTTGAAGAAAAGCAAGGTGTCCATTTCACCAAAACAGGGAGACGTAACCAGGTAGGGGTCTGTCCTGCCCCGAGTCCTTAACAGTCTTTAGTCCGTCCTGGGTTACGCTCCAACTATACACAAAGGATTCCCGGTAAATCCACCAAGGACTCCTATAAATAACTAGAAACACATAATTATACACAAGCAACAAGAAAAACAGGTAACCACAAATAAAACAATTTATACACTTCAAATCCTCCAACGTGCGGGTAACTGGCCTCTAGTGGCCCTAGTGGACGTACGGAGCTGACTGTCTAGCCCTGAACTACAGGGTGTAGGAGCTGTCAAGGGTAAACTGGGCAGCTGTCTACCGGCTCTTTGACTCACTAGGGGTACGGCAGGCTCACTATAAGCAGAGGGTTGATCCTCCTGTTCTGCTTGTGTGGAGTCTTCTGCCTCCTGGACCGGCTGCTCTTCCAGCTCTACCTGTTGCTCCGTAGGCACTTGGGATGCTGGTTGGAGGAACGTGAGGACGGGTACCACAACTGCACCATTGACTTGAGTCCAGGACCGAGGGAAGACTCCGAGCACAGTACTAACCATATCTTCCCTTTCCTCTACTGGTCGATGGTCTTCTTGTTCCTCTTCAGGGTTCCGTAGCTGTTCAGGACACTTCTTCAGGTGATCCCGGGATACAATGGCTATGGTCTCCCCTCCGTCTTTACTGATGGTACAGACTTTCGGGTTCTCGTGGCTTGAGGGCAGTACGGTGTACGGGTCCTTCTCCCACTGGTCGTCCAACTTGTGGAGCCGTCTTTTCCTCTTCAAGACCTGCTCTCCGGGTACC
Source organism: Phyllobates terribilis (assembly GCF_046119375.1). Classification (NCBI taxonomy): domain Eukaryota; kingdom Metazoa; phylum Chordata; class Amphibia; order Anura; family Dendrobatidae; genus Phyllobates; species Phyllobates terribilis. The sequence continues at coordinate 206,780,759 of NW_027362769.1, read as the reverse complement.
AGGGGAACAGCGGGAGCATACTGGTTGTAAGTTTTCTCTTGTCTTTCCCTAGCCTGACAGAGACTTCGCTCCACGCTCTCCTGTACTTTCCGGTACTGCTGCTGCCTCTCCGTGTCCCAGTCTGCTTCTGGTGAAGTGTCCTCGGGTGTCAGGACTCCTATTTCCAGGTCAACAGGTAACTTACCAGGTCTCGCCCTCATTAGGTAAGCCGGGGTACAGTTGGTGGAACCTACCGGGATGTGGTTGTATAGGTCCACTAGATCGGGCAGCTTCTCAGGCCACAGACTGCGTTCTTCCAGGGGCAACGTTTTCAGGAGATCCATTACCACCTGGTTCATTTTCTCACAAAGTCCATTAGTTTGCGGATGATAGGGTGGCGTCCTTATCTTCCGGCAGCCATACAGTTTGCAGAATTCCTGGAAGACCTCCGTTTCAAAGGCAGGTCCCTGGTCCGTCAGCACTTGGTCCGGGTACCCGTGTGGACGGCAGAAGTGCTGCTGGAAGGCTCTAGCTGCTGTTTGAGCCGTTAAGTCCTTAACGGGGACGACAACCAAGAACCGGGAGTAATGATCCACAATGGTTAACGCGTAGACGTAGCCACTTCTGCTTGGGGTCAGTTTTACATGATCCAAGGCTACCAGTTCCAACGGCTGCCGGGTGACGATGGACTGCAGGGGAGTCTTCTGGCTGGCACGGTCCTTCCTTCTTAGGTTGCACGGGCCACAGTCTCTGCACCACCTCTCGATGGTTCCCCTCATGCCTACCCAGTGGAACCGCCCACGCAGCAGGAACTCCAGCTTCTTCCATCCGAAGTGTCCAGCCCCGTCGTGGTATGCTTCCATCACCATGGCTGCGTCTCTCCGTGGCACCACTACTTGCCAGATTAGTTCATGCGTCCGGGAGTTAACCATTCTGCGGCACAACTTCCCCTTATAAAGGAACAGTCGACTCTTCTCAGCCCACAGTTGCTTGGCTTCCTCCGGAGCGTCTGGGTCAAGGCGAGCCTCTGGCCGAGTCAGCATCTCCTTCACCAGCCAGACGGCAGGGTCACTGTCTTGCGTTTCCTCCCAGTTGTAGTGAGGCAAGGGGTTAAACGTAGCGGCTTGCTTACTCCTTACCCGATGGGAATACTGGATAGTCCCATGACGGTGGAACGCGGGGAGTTCGACTTCTTCCAGTCTCTCTGGATCTTCTCCTACGTCCGGTAGGTTTGGCATCCTGGACAGGGCGTCCGCGTTGGTATTGGAGCGTCCTGCCCGGTATTTGATTGTGAACTCGTAGTTGGACAGACGGGCCATCCATCTCTGCTCTAGGGCACCGAGTCTTGCAGTGTCCAGGTGTGTCAATGGGTTGTTATCCGTGTACACGGTGAACCGGGAAGAAGCGAGGTAGTGCTTAAAGCGTTCGGTGACAGCCCACACCACTGCCAGGAACTCTAGCTTAAATGAGCTATAATTCTCAGGGTTTCTTTCGGTGGGTCGCAGTTTTCGGCTGGCGTAAGCGATTACTCGTTCTTTCCCCTGCTGGATCTGGGACAGTACGGCTCCTAGCCCGATGTTACTTGCTTCGGTGTAGAGGATAAAGGGCTGGCTGTAATCATGGTACGCCAGGATTTCATCCCCCGTGAGGGCCATCTTCAGCTGGCGGAAGGACTCTTCTTCTAACTTCTCCCATCTGAAGGGTGGCTTCTGGTTCTTGGCCTTCCGGGACTGGCCTATCAGGAGGTCCTGCATGGGAGCTGCCTTTTTGGTGAAACCGGGGATGAATCTGCGGTAATAGCCTACCAACCCGAGGAACTGCCGCACTTCCTTTACACTGGAGGGACTTGGCCATTCCTTAATTGCGGTGATCTTATCAGGGTCGGGAGCCACTCCATCAGCGCTCACCACGTGTCCCAGGTACTGCACCTTTGGTTTCAGGAGGTGACACTTGGAGGGTTTCACCTTTAGGCCGTAGCTTGCCAGAGCTTCGAACACTTCCGCCAGGTGTTTCAGGTGGTCCTCATACGTCTTGGAATATACAATGACATCGTTCAGGTACAACAGGACCGTCTCAAAGTTTCTGTGGCCCAGACAACACTCCATTAATCGTTGGAAGGTTCCTGGTGCATTGCAGAGTCCGAACGGCATGCAAGTAAACTCGCTAAGTCCCATCGGGGTGGTGAATGCGGTCTTCTCCCGGTCCGCCTCTGCTACAGGAACCTGCCAGTACCCACTAGTGAGATCCAAGGTAGAGAAGAAGTTAGCAGATCTTAAAGCAGCCAAAGACTCCTCTATCCTTGGTAAGGGGTACGCATCCTTGTGTGTGATACGGTTGATTTTCCGGTAATCTACACACATCCTCATGGTGTTATCTTTCTTTTTGACTAAGACTAGTGGAGCTGCCCAGGGGCTACAGCTATCCCTGATCACCCCAGCCTCCTTCATGTCTCTAAGCATCCCCTTGGCGTGTTGGTAGTGTGCAGGGGGTACGGGTCGATACCTCTCTTTTATGGGATTATGGTCTCCCGTGGGGATGTGGTGTTCTACCCCCTTGACTCGCCCGAAGTCTAACGGGTGTTTACTAAACACTCTCTCGTACTCTTGAACCACCCGATAGACTCCCTGTTTCTGGTGTGAGGGAGTGGAGTCAGTACCCAAATGTAGTTGCTGACACCAGTCCTCCATTGTTTCTTTAGAGCCGTTACCTTCCTCCGGGGAAGATGGAGGCAAGGGTTCTACGGACTGTATGGAATTTTGATTGATGGTATACAATTTGGCTAGCGTGGCATACCGGGGCAGGTACACTTCCCTCTTCCCGATATTTATTATGCGAACGGGCACCCTCCCATGGCGTACATTGACCACCCCCCGTGCTGTCAAAATGGTGGGCCTACTGTCTGAGTAAACTGGTTCTACCATTGCCTGGTAATCTCTACCTCTCAGACCAATAGCTGCCCGGCACCAAATCATCATTTCACTTTTTGGGGGCATGGCAATAGGGAAAGGGTCACACATTCTTACGCTACCAATCTCACCACCGGAGAGTTCTAGCTGTTGCCGTCGCATCAGTGCCCGGATCTCTTTCTGGAGCACTCGCTGCTGGCCGGAGCTGGCGTTCTTGGCAACCTGCTGTAAAAGGAAAATCACCTCTGCAAGACAATTTTCAATTACATTAGTTCCTAGAGTTATCTTTGGGTGACTCTCGTGTTTGTCAATGTCTACAATGATCAGTCCCTGTGCTGCCAGTTCGACTCTACCGATTTTATTGGTCACCTCTTTAAATCCAATCTGTGGCACGGGCTGACCATTGCTGGCGATGATACTCAAGTCGTCGTCAGGGTAGCGGGTGATATCCGAGTCATTCCAGTACTGCTTGAAGAGCACGTACGGGATGGTGGTGACCTGTGACCCGGTGTCCAGTAGGGCACTCATAGGAATGCCATCCAGTACCACGGGTAAGACTGGACGTCCTCCCACATATTTGTCGCGCCAGTTCGATGGGCCTGGTGATCTTTTTCCTGGGGGTTGGCCCTCTACCCCAGGTTGTGCCAGTTTAAAGGACAGTACCTTGCCATATGTCCGGGTTGATTGCAGCGGCGGCAGATGGGTCGTCCGTCCTCGTTGTATCGGTCGCTGGGTCTTCCTCTGGCCGATGGGGTCCTCCTTGGTCGACGCCACGGGATGTCCTCCGGTCCGGATGCCAGCTGGATCTTCCCTGGAGTGGAAACCTGTAAAGACTGCACAGTTCGGGTTAGCGCAGCAACGCTTTTAGCTAGCTCTTGGACCTGATGGTGCAGGTCTGGAGCCGGGTCATTGTTCAAAGCCTGCTCATCAGCTCCCACAGGCCCTGCCGACAAGGGCGCCGCCTCCTGGTGGTAAGTGGTAGTGGGGCATCTGGGGGTCACAACGCCACCTGGTGCCGGTTCTCGAAGCACCCGGGTGGCTCTGTCCTTGAACTGTGCAAATCCCAGATGAGGGTCCTGTAAGGCCATTGCCCGCAACTGGGTTCGGTGGGCATTGCAATATAAACCCTCTATAAATTGTTCAGTCAACAGCCTGTCCTCGTCTCCCACGCCGTCAGGGTCGGTCTGCTTAATGGCTCTCAGGGCCTCTTGTAGGTTCAGGGCATAGTCCCTTATACTCTCATGTGCCCGCTGTTTGCACCCGTAGAATCTAAGCTTGATCTCGGCTGAGGTGCGGGTATCAAAGGTGTCCCTCAGCCGGGTTAGTATCCCTGCGACAGTCCTCCCCCCCAGGTGGCCAGGACTTTACCTCCCTTTGGGCTGCTCCGGTTAATTGGGCCACCAGGATGCTCACTTTTTGCTCCTCTGTGAGGGGGTACACCTGGAAGAGGCTATCCAGCTTTTCTCTAAAGTCATGCAGCGTATGTGACTCCGCTGAGTACTGGGGTAGCCAGGCTGCCCCCGGGATATAGGGCATGGTGAAAGGCATGACCGCAACAGCGGTGGCGCTGGCGGGGGTTGAAACGGTGAAGCTCTCCTCCGTATCCGACATCCTTCTCCCCCCTAGTGGACCGTGGCCTACCTTGCGATGATCCTCTACCGTAGGCCGCGGCTCCGCAGTGGATCGTCAGGGTTGAGGACCTTCCGTCGCGCTCCTGTGACGTCGGCGTCTGCTGGGCTCCTTCCAGGACCTTACGCAACGTCCGGACGTGAGGCGGGGCTTCAGTTCTCGCGCGCTTTCGGAGTCCACGCCCCTCTTCTTCCCGCGCGGCGTCCTCAAGATGGCGTCCAATGGCGGGAAAACTCCACGTATGGCGGGAAGAAGACCGAAGATGGCGCCGGATGGCGGGAAAACTCCACCGATGGCGGGAAGGAAGCGGAAGATGGCGCCGGATGGCGGGAATCTTCACCACAGGTAAGTTTGAACAGTCTTTTTCAGGCACGCAGTACCCGGTGGTTGCGGGCACGAAATCCTGCCGACTACGCCAAAAGTTGACGCGCCCCTGGGCCTGTGTCGCGCTGCGTTGCGCACGCGGGAGCTTACCCGGAGCCGGATCTCTTGAGGGTTGTAGTCTCGTGGCGGTGATCCGGTCCGTGCCCAGGGAGTCAGACTAAGTGGCGCTGTATTAGCGGTAGATGTTGGACGACTACGCCACCCGTTGAGTACAGCTAAGGAGCTGCTGCTGCAGGGCAGACCGCTGAGGCCGGTGGTAGGATTGTGCAGCGTGATAGTATAACCCCCAAAACCCCCAACGGGAGGGGTATGGCCTCAGGTCAGCCGACGTGGATGATGGGGGTAGCAGAAACCACTCAGAGACGGTACGGTGTAGTTCAGGGTCTTTACTGGTGACAACGATAGACCCTCCCGGAGTACTGGCTAGCGATTGGGGCCTGGTCAGTCCTTGAGCAGATGGGATCTCCCCTGGCCAGGCGGAGTTGTAGGCCTCCCAAACTAACAATACTCTTCTGGCTACCTTGCTAGAAGCGGGTATAAGTAGCCCACGTCCCTGAGTGTACCGTGTGGTGCTCACCCGTATGGCCGGTGACTCGGGGCCTTCTAGTAGCTTCCGCTCCACGACGGCGGTGCTGGTTCCACGCGTGTGACCGTGCCTTCGGGTTTCTGGGCCAGAGGACCTGCAATCCCCTGCCGGTCGGTTTCTGCTGCTGGATAGGAGTTAGTCCCCACAGCCTCGGACTCCGGGTCCGGAGATAACTTTTCAGTCAGGGCGAGCTCTGCAGCTGCCAGCCCCTGACTCCTTGTAGTACTGCTCCCACAGAGCTCCTGATGTTCTTTCCTATATCTGCTTCTCTTCTCTGTCTCTACTTCTTCTCTACTCACTAACCCTGCCTCAGCCCTAGGTTTATATAGGGGAAGTTCTTCCCCTCCCAGGACTGGGCAGGAGGTGTGGCATGCACAGGATCCCTGACCAAGAGACCTCCCACCTGCTCTCAGACATAACATTGCCGTTACTGTGGAAACCAGACCCCTGGGGTGCCACACTGGCATCAGACTTGCCCTCCAATAGATCCTTGTAAAAGGATTTAAAGTGTACTCATTCAAATTAGAGAGACAATTTAAATTAAAAAGCTTAGACCTGCCTCCACCGCAGTGGGGCTCGCTCGACCCACCAGCGGACAGGCACCAGTATTGGGAGAGGGGGGCTGGCCGTCAGGGTCCACCGCAGCTCTGGCACAAACCCGGCGACACGGAGGTCGCACGGGCAGGAACAGACTGGCCGTGTCGGCTTCTCACTTTTTTGGTTTTAGAAGGGCATGACATGCCTATATCTGTGTCTCCCCCTCCTTTTACTCCTCCACCTCTTTTCTTTTTGCATGAGTATATGTACTTGTCACTTTTCCATGTGGTAGTTATGTCTTCTGAGCAGCTTGTCAGCTTTTGGACACCTTTTGTAGTGTTTTCTATGTGTTCCTATGTGTTTTTGTTTGCCTGACATTAATTTTAACGGTGTTCGAAGGTGTTCGACGGGTGTTGGACGAACCGAACCGAACTCGAACACTACGGGGGTGGCTCAACACTAGAAAGGAGTGTGCCTCGACATCCAACTCTATGTGGCAAAAAAAAAAATAGTCAAAATTTTGTCACAAATTTGTGGCAAAAATTCAGCCAACTAAGTAGTATGAACTCAGAATGGATAGTCTTACAATGAAGCAAATTTATCAAACAGCATAGACCACTATAATACATTTTTTATATTTTCAGAATCAGTAAAAAGGTAGAAAATCCCGCTTTACAAACCTTTTCTTAAAAAATATATATTTTATATTAGTGAATAATAGTAATCCAGTGAAAAGAAAAATGGATAAAATTCCAAATTTATAGTATGGCTACAGGATCCATGGAGAAGGCATAGTAAAGATCTACGCATTTCAGGTGTATAACACCATTATGACTAAAGGTGTTATACACCTGAAATGTGTAGATCTCCTTTACTATGCCTTCTCCACGGATCCTGTAGCCATGCATTGAATTTGGAGTTACTTATAACCATTATTTTCACTGGATTAATATTATTCCCTAATAAAGAAAATATACTGTATTACATACAGGCATAGACTCCCTCCCTGCTTCGAACTACATCGGAATCCTATGATGGAGAGCTCATTTTTATATTTTCAGACTGTCAAGTCCAATTTGGAACTGTGCAAAACTACACCATGTTGGTTAATATGCTCCAATATATGATACTTCGAATTATGAAAGGTGGACAGTGTTATTTTGTAGCAAACAGAAAATCATTTAATCAGAATTTTTTTTTTAACTGCCTTCAGTTCAATCTCGAGCCATGGCGGCCTGATGGATGAACGCTCTGTAGGAAGATCATTCATGTGCAAGCCTAGATAGGTCCACCAGGGTCTTCTCTACCATTATCTTGATAGTATCAAGCCATCGGGTTGCTGGTCTTCGCCTTGTTCCTTCTATTCTTCCGACCATGATGTCCTTCTCCAGTGATTTCTTTCTTCGTATGATGCGTTTAAAGTAGGGAAGTCGTAGCTTGGTGATCCTTACTTCAAGTGACATTTCTGGCTTAATTAGTTCCAAGATTTATTTGTTTGTTTGAGTGGCGGTTGTGTATCGCCCTCCGGCCCCTCCCGTCAGTTTCTGGATCACTTTGCCACTTGGCCTCCAAACTTTCTATCCTGTGACATCCCCACTCTCATCATGGGGGACATTAACATCCCAATTGGTGTTCCCGTCTCCCCATCTGCAGCTCATCTTTTATCAATAACTTCCTCCTTTGGCCTTTCCCAGCTTACTAACTCTCCTACACATGAAGATGGAAATACTCTTGACCTGATCTTCGCACGGCTCTGTTCAATACATGACTTTACTAACTCTCCTCTTCCTCTCTCTAACCACAACCTTCTTTCTTTCTCTGTCGAAAACTGTCTCCTTGCTCAAGACACCCCCACTTTCCACACCTATAAAAATATACGTGCCATTAACACCCAGAAATTCATGAAAACATTGCAATCATCATTGTCCCCGATCTCCTCTCTCTCATGTCCTGACTCTGCACTGAAGCTTTATAACAAAACATTGCAATGCGCCTGGATGAAACCGCACCTCCTACACAGAAAACAACTTGGCAAAGATGGCGACAACCCTGGCACATGCTTCAAACAAGTTTTCTCCAGCGGTGCTCTAGGTGTGCCAATCGGCTGTGGAGAAACTCTAATCTGGTCGAAGATTTCCTCCATTATAAATTTATGCTTAAAATCTATAACTCTGCCCTTCACCTCTCCAAACAAACCTACTTTAACAACCTCATCATCTCACTGTCCAATAATCCTAAACGCCTCTTCGACACTTTTCACTCTCTCCTTAATTAAACAGCACAGGCCCCGACCTCAGCACTGACGATCTAGCCAATTATTTCAAAGAAAAAATTGATCATATCCGACAGGAAATTTTCTCCCAATCCCCTAATGTTATGCATGCACCTCCCTCCCACAGTGCATCTTGCTCACTTTCTGACTTCGAACCAGTGACGGAAGAAGAAGTGACCAGGCTCCTTGCTTCCTCTTGCCCTACCATCTGCACCAGTGTCTCTATTCCCTCACATCTCCTTAAGTCCCTTTCTCCAGCTGTCACCACTCACCTAGCTAAAATATTCAACCTCTCCCTCTCATCTGGTATCTTTCCCTCCTTTTTTAAACACACCAGCATACATCCATTACTTAAAAAACCATCCCTTGACCAGAACTGTGCTGCTAAGTACAGACCTGTCTCCAATCTTCCCTTTATCTCTAAACTCCTGGAATGCCGGGTCCATTCCCATCTAATCCTCTATCTCTCAGATATTTCTCTTCTTGACCCTTTATAATCTGGTTTCCGCTCTTCACATTCTACTGAAACTGCCCTCACCAAAGTCTCGGGCAGTTTAGAAGGCGCCGGGCCCCCCCCCACACACACACACCTGATGTATCACATGTCACATGATCCCCTGTGATAGATCATGTGAAATTAATTTGGCACAATATTAATATATTAATTATAATAATTTTTTTAGGCTGTGTGCCCACTATGCGTTTAAGCGTTTCCGCAGCGGCAATTCCGCTGCAGAAACGCTTAAAAAACGCTTGGTAGAAGGTCTGCCATGTTCCCCAATGATAATCTGCATGTGCTGTGCACATGCTGCAGAAATTTCCGCTGCGGATTATCATTGCGGAAAAATCCGCAGCACTACCAATTATTTTGCGGAAGCGCTGCGTTTTCGCCGCTATTGACTTGCATTGGACCGCATGGAATCCGCATCACTGCATCTGTACATGCGGATTCCATGCGTTTCAATGTGCGGATGGTACCCGGGTCTGGAGAAGAGGAGACTCTCCTCCGGACCCGGGTACCATAGAACCTGTAAAAAAAAGAATAAAATAAAAAATAAATATTATACTTACCTTTTGATGGCCCCCGTGTTATCCGATGCGTCCTGGCTTGCCGGCAGCTCGCGGTAGACTAAAGGACCTGTGGTGACGTCATTTAGTCATCTGACGGGTCACGCGACCGCTTACGTCAGCAGGCCATATATTTATTTTTTATTTTTTTACCATTCTTTTACAGTCACACAATATAAATCCATGCCGGTTGCATGGATTTATATAGTGTGACCAAGTTGTCAAGCACTTTCCAAGTAATGCTAAAATCGCTTGGAAAGCGCTTGACAACCCGCATTGTGCCTGGCAGGAAAAACGCATGTACGATCTGCATACGTTTTTTCTGCCAGGGAGAGCAGAAACGCTCAAAAAAAATCCGGAGCATTTCTGCATCGTGGGCACATAGCCTTACATTAATTGTATAGCTTAATATTGAGCACACGTAGCCATCTATACACAGCAAGAGGCCGCACGTAGCCATCTATACACAGCAGAAGGCCGCACGTAGCCATCTATACACAGTGGGAGGCTGCACGTAGCCATCTATACACAGCGGGAGGCCGCATGCAGTCACGCACACACACAAACATATACAGACATATACATACACGCATAAACACATCTGAAACACAAAAATACATATAAACAGACATCACACAATGATATCTGCCTGCACACATACACACACTCAATCACTCACACACACACTCTCACACACACACACTGACTGACACACTCAAACACACACACTGACTGACACACACACAATCACACTCACCATTCCCCGGCTCGGCTCCAGTCCTCCAGCTCCTCTCCGTTGCAGCAGTGCAGTGTGCACTGCGTGACGTCACAATAGCAGACACGGCGGCGCACAGGGCCGTGTCTCCTAGCTGTGACGCGGCCGGGCCAGCACTGCATCTGTTAACGTCCCTAAGAAGAAGTAGCGGCCGTGCGCCGCTGCTGGGGGAGCGGTCTGGGGGCCCCCCCGCCACTGTCTGCCGGTATGTGCCGCGGCGCCGCACAAATTATAATGAGGGCAATCTGGCCATGGACCCCCCCTGGAGCCCCGGGCCCCCTGGAGCCCTGGGGCCCCGGGCGGTAGCCCAAATTGCCCTCATTATAATCCGCCTATGCTCCCTGCTGATTCTCCTAGATCTCTCTGCAGCATTTGACACTGTGGATCACCAGCTCCTGCTTACTATGCTCCACTCTATTGGCGTCAAGGACACTGTTCTATCCTGGTTTTCTTCCTACCTCTCTGACCGCTCCTTCACTGTGTCTTTTGCCGATGCCTCTTCCTCTCTCCTTCTCCTTATTGTCGGGGTCCCTCAAGGATCAGTCCTAGGCTCTCTTCTTTTCTCCTTTCTACACCGCTCCTATTGGACAAACAATCAGCAGATTCGGTTTTCAGTATAATCTCTATGCTGATGACACCCAATTATACACCTCTTCTGCAGACATCACCCCTGCATTATTACAAAATACAGTGATTGTCTTTCCGCTGTCTCTAACACTATGTCCTCCCTCTATCTAAAATTGAATCTGTCAAAAACTGAACTACTCATATTTCCTCCCTCCACTAACCTACCTGTGCCCGATATTGCCATTCCCATTTGTGGCTCCACCATTACTCCCCAGCAACAAGGCCACTGTCTTGGGTTCATACTCGATTCAGATCTTTCCTTCACTCCTCAAATCAAATCACTCACTCGTGTCATCTACACCTCAAAAACATCTCTAGAATCAGAACTTTTCTTACCTTTGACTTGGCAAAAACTCTTACTGTAGCTCTTATTCATTCTCATCTGGACTATTGCAACTCTTTACTAATCAGGCTCCCTCTGCCTAAACTTCCCCCTCTCCAATCCATCCTGAATGCAGCAGCCAGGATCATATTCCTCTCCAACCGATACACCAATGCCTCTTCCCTGTGCCAGTCATTGCACTGGTTGCCCATCCAATGCAGAGTTCAATATAAACTTATCACTCTTACCCACAAAGCTCTCCACGATTCAGCACCACTCTACATCTCCTCCCTCATCTCAGTCAACCACCCTTCTAGTGCCCTCTGTTCTGCTAATGACTTAAAACAAAAATCCTCCTTAATCCCAACCTCCCACTCCTGTCTCGAAGATTTCTCACGTGCTGTGTCAATTCTTTGGAATGCACTACCCGGGACAATTCAATTAATTCCCAATACCCACAGCTTTAAGCATGCCCTAAAAACTAATTTCTTTAAACTGGCCTATCGCCTTAACACACTTGTCTAACTGTCCCAGTTTAGCCCATATCAAAATTTGGTTTATACCATCCATGCACTGATTAGCCTCTGTCTGTACTGTGCACATACTGGCTGGCGACCAGGTCATGTAGTGCTATGTACTTACCCTATTTAGCATATTATGGCTGTATTATACAATATTTGTACATTTTACCTTTTGTGTCCCACCCCTATTTCCTTATAGACTGTAAGCTTGCAAGCAGGGCCCTCACTCCTTTTAATATCGGAGTTATGCTTATTTGGTAATTTCTTTTTGTCTGTTCAAGCCCCCCTAAAATTGTAAAGTGTTGCGAAATATGTTGGCGCTATAAAAATAAAAATTATTATTAATATCTGGTCTTATTCCAGAGAAATCTTCTTAATATATAAATAAGAAATTAAGATCTATGGGCCGGACTCAGATCTCCCTGAGAATTTGCCTCCAGAGATAACTTTGAATGAAAGGGGGCATTACCAGTGTGAGATATGTAATAACTGAGAGTCTGCACTCCAGATCTCATGGTAGAGCTGTTTGTGATAACAACTAACAATACAGCAGAGCTGAACTTTGTCTCTTTAAAAACACATCGGCAGCTGAAGTTCTCTTCTCACAGTGCTGTCGGCTCTGTTATACTGCCTCTCCCTCACACTGGCTGTCGTGAGATGGAAGCTGAAGCACTGTGAGCTGAGTCTGTAATGCTGTACTGTGTTAGTTGTATTCATACACAGCTCCGCAATTACATCAGGAGAGGAGACTGTCACTCATTTCATGGTTGACACTGGTAATGTCACCTTTAATTTAAAATAAGCTCTGAATGTAGATTCTCGGGGAGATCTACAGTATGTCCGGCCTATAGATCTTTACAACTTATGTACATATTATGCTCAGTGGTTAGCACAGCAGCCTTGCAGCGCTGAGGTCCTGGGTTCAAATCCCACCAAGGACAACATCTTCAAGGAGTTTGTATGTTCTCCCCGGGTTTGCATGGATTTCCTCCCACAGTCCAAAGACATACTGATAGGGAATTTAGAGTGTGAGCCCCAATGGGGACAGTGCCGATAATATGTCACACAAGGTGTGGGAAAGAATTAGTGCAACACAAAGGGAAGAGGGAAAGGAAGCCCAGACTCTAGGGAAAGTGGGGAGTGGAGACCTCCTGGCTGATAGAATATCACCCTGTCTCCCCTAACATCCCTATATTGGCTCTTCACCAAAAGCCGCACGCTTTCCTCGCCCTGTCTTTCCCTGGCATTTGGTTAAGGCGAGGGTAGGGAGGAGATGAGCACTAGTCGATCCCTACGGACACTAAAGACAACAAAGGGGGAAAAAAAAGGGGGAATTGCTTAGCTTTAGATGACTCCAGACAACTGTGCACAGGTCCTCAACACCAGAGAGGAAGAAGTATTGCCCTTGCTCAAGCCTTCACAAGGAGTAATAAATATCACTGGCACCTCCCTCTGGAACACAGCAGGTATTTATACACCCAGGCCAGGGTGTTAATTAGCCAGAGGAAGGTAACCACTGGGTCCTAGGGACAGCCTCTAAGGTGTATGTAATACCAAACATAGAGATCTCCTGCAACCAACTGCAGGGTGACTGTCTGTCACTTCTAACACACCGTGACATAATGTCTGTAAAGCGCTATGGAATTAATGGTGCTATATCAGTGAGTAAAATAAATAAATAAATATTAAGAATAAAGTAATTTTTTTGAGAATAATACATTGGATTGCAGATCTCAAATTATTATTTTATTCAACTTTCTATGACCTGCATGCCCATATAGGTGGCTTATGAGGATGGGTCTGCTGCATATTTACAGTTGACACTTCGATGCACCATCAACAGTTGAGTAAACCAGTAGATGCTGATATCAGTAGTGGTTGGCAGAGGGCAGAGGATTCCTCTATTACATCCCACTAAAAGCAGGATCAAATAGGCTATATGTCAATGGTAAACTGCTGGGTAAAATGCATGGGAATACAAAGGTATTGCAGTGTATTAAATCAGATATAAAACTGTTGAAAGTTCAAGTCCTCCTGTGAAACTAAAAGAGGAACATTTAAAAAAGGGAAAGGGAGAAAACTTTTGCAAATTTTAGCATGAAACAAAATGGTATTGTTAGAAAATACAGTTCGCCATGCAAAAACAGAGCAGCTTTAAAAAATATTACTTGTGGAATAGGGCAACAACAACAAAAAATCAGTATATAACCACTTTCAGATGGGTATAATTCAATTCATTTTTTTGCTCCAATATTACAAGCCACAGAATTCAGCCCCAGTGAGTGGTTTCTGGTGCTACATCCATGATGCAGGACCCAAAAGACACTTGTATTAAAATAATCTGAATACATAGTTAATGTGTTATATAAAGGTTTAGACTATGTTCCCCGATAAGTATTTGGTGAGTTTATGACGCGGCATCTTACAGTTCCAACTCAGCGGATGGGATTTATAGAAATCACACACCCACTGTGCCTTTTTTAATGTAATGTAAACTGAGCTCTGATGGGTTTTTAACATCCGCAGCAGTGTTTTTAATATCCCTATATCCCTGTAGAATTGTATTAGATGCAGAAAAATCTGTAAGTAAAAGACACGTGCTTTTTTAGTGCTTTTCCGCTTGTAATCTGCACATGGCTATTTTGATAAAATTGTGTCAAAGTCAAATACTAGGAAGTAGCAAAAACAAAGAAGCTTTATTTCAGACATGACATGCCAAAAAGACAAAAACCGTAGTGTCAAAAACACGTTAAAACGTGTATAAAAAAACGCACTCAGAAGCACAATAAAAAAACACAAGTAACTTAAATTACCTAAAAAGTGTTGAAATTGTGCAGAAAATCTACAACATCAAAAACTCACCAAATGCTCTTAGTGGGAACTTTCCCTTAAAGATTTATTAGTTACATTTTGTATTCAGGGATGTAAAATGGTATATTTGTATAATATTCTCAATTTAATTAAATCTCCTCAATTAAATTTGCATATAAAAATTGGTTGGCACATTTTTGCACTTTTGGAATTTTACGCACATGTGAATGTAGACATGTGGTAAGTATAAACTTCTTAAATCGCACATTTCTATGTAGACTGCATTTTGTTTGCAGCCTGAGTACGCGTTTTAACTGTAAATTTACATAATTTTTCTTCTGCAAATTTTGCTTAGTAGGAAGTTACATGAAAGTGGTTTTGTGTGGAAATGATTAAGCTATGTTCACATGCAGCGTTTTTTCTCTTGGCAGTAAAAACACTGCATTCAAAGCACAGGCTTGCTGCGTTTTTGCTGCTTTTTTGATGCGGATTAGATGTGTGAATTGTCTACAAGACATGTTTAATAAAGTTGAACCAACTTTATTAAACATGTCTTGTAGACAATTCACACATCTAATTCACCAAATACACCGCAAAAAAAGCAGCTAAACCAGTTTGCTGTGTTTTTTTTTTTTGCAGCATTTTCTCATTGTTTTCTATGGGTAAAAAAATGCTGCGTACTAACACAGCCATAGGGTCCGTTCAGACAGACTGACTGGCGACAGAATTTATCTTCTGTGCTGTACCCAACTTTTTTGCATTTTTGTTTCTCCCACCCCAAAGCCTCCTTTTTCCCAGAGCTATAACTGTATAATTATTTTTTATATTTTAGCTATAATTATTTTTCCATCAACACACCCATATGAGGACTTGCTTTTGTTGAATAAGTTATCATTTTTTTTACCTATCCCTTAATAATATGAATTCCTCAGTTAATCAATTTAAACATCATCAAACCTTGTTACAGCTGTGTTTTCTCTGGTATGATTGCATGGATTAGGCCATGTTCACACGTTCAGTATTTGGTGAGTTTTTTACCTCAGTATTTGTAAGCCAAAACCAGGAGTGGGTGATAAATACAGAAGTGGTGACGTGTTTCTATTATACTTTTCCTCTGATTGTTCCAGTCAAGAGATTTTGGTTTACAAATACTGAGGTAAAAAACTGACCAAAAACTGAACGTGTGACCGTGACCTTAGATAGAGAAAATAAAACAGAACCAGTATCAATATTACAGGAGTATGCCTTCAGAGGCTTACCAAAAACTCCATAAATTTCTCGCCAACAAATGGAAAGGCAGCCCTCCAATAGTTCATGTGCAAAGAAGATGGACTTTTTTAAGCCCACAAAGTGCAATGCAACGTTTCAGCTCAAAAGCATCGAGCATTTCTCAAGTAACATGGTGTACTGACAAAAATTGTAATAATGCTTTGTGTATATCAATAAAAATAATCAATTGAGATCATTCATGTGCCATAAATACATCAAGGGCAAACAATGATGAAACTAGGAACACAAACACTGATGACACTCGCACCATGTAAACAAACACAGACATCTGAGTGAGGCCGTAGTGGTAAATTTAGATTTATATGTTTTATATTCAATGAAAATTTAGAACAATTAGCAGTTTTCAAACTTTGAATGCTTATACCCTTAATTCAGAAAGTCATGTCATGCCTAAAAAGACACTGCAAGAACAGAGGCCAGACGGAGTCTAAGGCCACGTTCACACGTTCAGTATTTGGTCAGTATTTTACCTCAGTATTTGTAAACCAAAACCAGGAGCGGAACAATCAAAGGAAAAGTATAATAGAAACATGTCACCACTTCTGTATTTATCACCCACTCCTGGTTTTGACTTACAAATACTGAGTTAAAAAACTCACCAAATACTGAACGTGTGAACGTGGTCTAATAGTGAATTGTTCAATCAGGTGTTTCATCTGAATTGAGTCTTTTGGAGGGATTTAGACAGAAACCCTGATGTAAGTGTTCAGTGTAGAACACTGGATACATGTGAACCTAATATTATGCTGATTTTTTTGGGAGGCAGAATAATCCAATATATTGGAATTATTTATTTTTTTATTTTTTACACCATGCACCATAAATGACAAAACAGCTTTACTGTTAAGGGGACGGTTGCAAACAACTTTATTAAATAATGGAAAGCAACCGAACCCGGGGTCCGCGATGCAGCCTAGAGGACTGCGGCCGAACACCTTCCTGGTGAGAAGGTAAAACAACCAACTTAAATAACAATCCCCTCCGTATTACTGCACACCGGGACGGGAATAGGGATTCGCATTATCTCCGTTAACTGCACGAGAGATGTGCGATAAATAATGTATCTGTAGCCCTGTTACAGCACAGGGACTACACAGTTGGTGCTAGGATGCGTGTGTGACTCACACCGGCAAATACGTGCTCCCAGACGGCGTGCTACCGGACAAAGGAGTATCTCTCCACGTGGCTTACAGGTGGTACTGGGAATAGGGTGTCTGCTGACTGCTCGGGGTGTAAGGCGACCCCTTTGTTGGAGCCAGACTGTCAGATGACGCTACCTGCCTATTTCCACTAAACCTGCCTGCCAGAAACTAAAGCACACATGACGCCCAAAAGACCAAGCGTCCACACAGCACCATCACAGCTCAATGATCAGAGCGCGCCGCCATGTTTGTGGGCAGGCTTTTTAAAGATTAAGCCTGGCCCACCGTCGCATCATTGGTGACATCACTTGCGACCAATCAGGCGGAGCTAGGTCACCGCATCAGCTGACTCCCAAACCACCAATCACGGTCTGCCATGTCACGGGCATGCTCAGTACAGAGAATCCTGGACTTAGGCTTTAGTAGCCCTGTCTCCCTCCGCAACCTATCCTTCATGTTGCTAGGAACAAAGACCCAAGAGACAACCTGTACATCTCGTGCACCAGCTAGGCGTTGGGACCAACGACGATGCTGAGCAGCATCATCCCTGGCTGGACAGGAATAGGAGACCACTGAATCCACTGATTTCTCTGAACTCATTTCAAATCCAGCAAACACCCAGCACCTAACATTTACTCTTCAAGTCAGTACAATTACAGCAAAGCAAGACTTAAGTAGGTTTTTTTTTTACCATAACTTTTAAACAGAGTGTGTGATGGTTTGATCACTTATGAAAATTATTTGCAGAGTTGCATAAACCAAAAACACGTAATTCTGAAATTTCAAATGTTTCTTTTTCTTTACAGCTTTTACCATATGGGTTAAACAATTTTATATTTTGAGAGATCTGACTTTTGTATAAGTCTTCCTTTTTAAAAGGGGGTGGTTGAATAATTCAGATTTTTAGGATTTTGCTTCTTTCATTTTTAGTCTCCTAAGTCTTATTGGATCTTTCGATTGAAAAGCCTATATCCAGATGGTCTTAATGATATAAGGGGAAAAAGGGAAATCTTCTCTCCACTACAATATCCAACATGCAAGCCTTATACCAGGGTTGACATAGTTCCCGCATTTGTGCTGCAGACCAGAGGATTGCAAAGAGTTGATCCACTATACGGATCATTTGAGTGAAAATACAAGACAAAGTCTTATTGGATCTTTCGATTGAAAACGCTTTATCCAGATGGTCTTAATGATATAGTGGAAAATGTGTGAGGGGGGGAAAAAAAAAGTGTATATTGATTAATGCACAGCCCTATTTACCAATACTGAAAAAACATTTGTTTATTGTAAGATCTTATTTCTGTAAAAATAACTGTCATATTTTATGAATTTTTATATACTAGACTAACAATTATTATGTATTTTTATGATCAGTACCATGTAATTTTTTTTTTAATATCACCACCACCTGGTAGATTTTAATCACAACTATGTATTCTAAAATTACTATTATATATTATATATATTGAAAGAGAAAGAAAGGAGGGGAAAGGAATTTTTTATTATACATATATTCATTCATTCTAATATCAAAAAATATACCATTCTAGTACACAGAATGGTGTTAGAATGTAATGTTGAACAACTACCCACTCTCCTAACTTAATTGGGGTGCGGTGTCAATCCTAATTAATTTAATCAAGTTAAGGGATGGAAAAAAACCATGACATCTTAAGAGTAACCAGTCTATAAAGTTTGTCTTCTTTTAAAGTCCTTACAAGTGCATATTGTACATGATGAAGGCCGTTGCTGGCAGAAACGCGTTGTTTGTTCTTAGTATAGTGTCCGAATAAATCTGATTTTGAGAAAAAGAATTCATCTGTAACCATCCTTATCCCCTGGAAGTGCCAAAAAAAGGAAATCTTCTCTCCACTACAATATCCAACATGCAAGCCTTATACCAGGGCTGACATAGTTCCCGCATTTGTCCTGCAGACCAGAGGAATGCAAAGAGCTGATCCACTATACCGATCATTTGAGTGAAAATACAAGACATCTATTGGGTGAGTACAAAAAACAAATATTGTTGTGGCAAATGCACATATTCATCTACACTTAGACTCTGCGCCCCTTGTTTCCCCTTTTATTTTTCTTTATATCACAGGGTTAACAGTGGCAACTGAACCTCACCTCTGATTGCTGCTGGTAGTGGCATGTGATTGTGTGGCGGCCCTGAGGGTTCAGTCGCCACAGAGGTACTGCACCTCACCCAGAGGTGTGGTGTCTCCTCTCAGGTAAAGAGGGAGTGCTGCCCGGAACCCCAACACCTGCATCCAACACTACACTACTCCAGGCCAGCTGGAAGGGCAAGACGCAATGTATATTTCTGCTGAGCCCTGACCCTGGCTAGAGTGGGGGGAAACCAAAGGTAGGAGGAACCAGTAGTTGGTGTGGGTGGAGGAAGTAGTTGGGGGGAGCACTTTAGTAGGAGTATAAAATAGGGAAGCCATTTTAGGGTGGCAGTTCAGATCAGTAGATGAGTCCATTTCAGTCAGTGGGAGGACAGTTCAGAAGAACAGTCCAGGAGCAGAGTCTCAGTAGGAGCTCTGCTCCACAAGTAAGGGCCTAGTGTCAGAGGCCCAGGAGGGGAGCAGGGAGTAGGCTTCGTTTTGTTGAAGGGATCCTAGGGGGTACGGAGAGAGCAGGATGGCACCCATATGCCCCGCATCTGTCAGAAGAGAGAGGGATCGTAGGCCGCAAGAAGGGGACCGGCCCCTGGCCCAGTCATGTACTTCAAGTCTCGGCTGGAAAAACCGGAGGCTTCTGGCTTGTGTAGTCAGCTGCCGAAGCCGCATTCTAATCCCCAGGTGGGTCAAGCAGGTCCGGGAACTCCGACGGACAGGAGGGACTTCAGAGCACCCGAGCGGGATTGAGAGTGGGCAGCGCAGGGCAGGAGGGAGAAAGACCCAGCGTGAAGTCGGTCTAGCTAGGAACACGAGAAAGTGGGATTCTGCCAGGTACTCCTGATCTACCTGAGGAAGTGCTGAACCCCTGCCTGGTGAACGCAGCGCGACATGGGAGGCTAGCACCGGTGCAGTGCACCAGTGGAACCCTCATAAGAGCTGTGAGTAAAAACTTGGATGACTGCACCATACTGCCTCCGTCCATTCTTTAATCTGCGCCATCATTCCCTCCCTGCACTACAACGCCCATCGCAACCCACACCACCTTACACTGCCCTGGAGCTTGCTCTACCTGTGGAGAGCCACACCACCCCAGCTGCCGCAACACCAGCTCCAGAGGACTGCTCCGCAGCGGTGGCTCCTTTTGGCCGCAATCCACAGGTGGCGTCACGAACATTTTCCCAAATCCCCTAAAAATATTCCCCTTTTACTGACCGCCCTGGGTCACGGACCGGGCCAGCTACAGTGATATCCCCCGGCAAACAGAGGCCCGGCTGCCGAGTACCCCACGGCCCCGGGGGCGTGTCAATTGCTGTGTAGCACAGCCACAATCTGCCAGTCATAATGCAGGCTCAGCTCTTGAATCTTGTAAGCTAGGAACATAACTAAAATACACAGTTCTCTATTGATAATTATCGAAGTAAGTAGGTGAAATATTCCCACAGGATTCAGCAATTACAAGTAAAAAAACACAGGAGTATTTAAAAGATCACCCATCAAATTGATAAAAACATAAAATTCTTTAAGTTTAATTCAAATGAATTAGATAATAAGAGGTCAACAGAAGAGATTACAAAGTAAGCAAGAATGCAGCTTTCACATATCAAATGCCTTGAAAACATTTTTACTCCCTTCTCCTGACTAATAACAATGAGATCCCTTTGCTGTGTTGTAAGCTGTTTACAGGCCATAGCTTTTGCAGTAATATGTAACTATAAAATCAGGAAAATCCTACTAGAACAGCTAAACTATTTATCGGGTTAATCAGAATCACTGTGAATGATGGCAGCTGTTTACTGACTATTATTTAGCATGAGTCTAAAAGTGATTGGCTATTTTTAAAAAGAATCACATCTCCAGAGGGTGTTCACACTTATGAAACCACATTACTTCAGTTCTTTTTTTACTTTTTTTTTAATCTCAAAATGATTTCAGATTTTTTAATGGATTTGTACAGATATGGGTGACATTAAAAGTGGAAAAATATCTGAAACATTTACTTTTTGGTCTAATTTTTTACAAAACAAAAACCTGGCATTTTAACAGAGGTGTGTTGACTTTTTATATTTATGTGTAATATATATATATATATATATATATATATATATATATATATATATATATATATTATATACAGTACAGACCAAACGTTTGGATACACCTTCTCATTTAAAGATTTTTCTGTATTTTCATGACTTTGAAAATTGTACATTCACACTGAAGGCATCAAAATTATGAATTAACACATGTGGAATTATATACTTAACAAAAAGTGTGAAACGACTGAAAATATGTCTTATATTCTAGGTTCTTCAAGGTAGCCACATTTTGTTTTGATGACTGCTTTGCACACTCTTGGCATTCTCTTGATGAGCTTCAAGAGGTAGTCACCGGAAATGGTTTTTACTTCATAGGTGTGCCCTGTCAGGTTTAATAAGTGGGATTTCTTGCCTTATAAATGGGGTTGGGACCATCAGTTGTGTTGTGCAGAAGTCTGGTGGATACACAGGTGATAGTCCTACTGAATAGACTGTTAGTTGCTTTTTTCTTGCCATAATACAAATTCTAAGTAAAGAAAAACGAGTGGACATCATTACTTTAAGAAATGAGGGTTAGTCAGTCCGAAAAATTGGAAAAACTTTGAAAGTGTCCCCAAGTGCAGTTACAAAAACCATCAAGCGCTACAAAGAAACTGGCTCACATGAGGACCACCCCAGGAAAGGAAGACCAAGAGTCACCTCTGCTTCTGAGGATAAGTTTATCCGAGTCACCAGCCTCAGAAATCGCAGGTTAACAGCAGCTCAGATTAGAGACCAGGTCAATGCCACACAGAGTTCTAGCAGCAGACATATCTCTTCAACAGCTGTTAAGAGAAGACTTTGTGCAGCAGGTCTTCATGGTAAAATAGCTGCTAGGAAACCACTGCTAAGGACAGGCAACAAGCAGAAGAGACTTGTTTGGGCTAAAGAACACAAGGAATGGACATTAGACCAGTGGAAATCTGTGCTTTGGTCTGATGAGTCCAAATTTGAGATCTATGGTTCCAACCACCGTGTCTTTGTGCGACGCAGAAAAGGTGAACGGATGGACTCTACATGCCTGGTTCCCACCATGAAGCATGGAGGAGGAGGTGTGATGGTATGGGGGTGATTTGCTGGTGACACTGTTGGAGATTTATTCAAAATTGAAGGCATACTGAACCAGCATGGCTACCACAGCATCTTGCAGGGGCATGCTATTCCATCCAGTTTCCATTTAGTTGGACCATCATTTAATTTTCAACAGGACAATGACCCCAAACACACCTCCAGGCTGTGTAAGGGCTATTTGACCAAGAAGCAGAGTGATGGGGTGCTACGCCAGATGAGCTGGCCTCCACAGTCAACAGACCTTAACCCAATCGAGATGGTTTGGGGTGAGCTGGACCGCAGAGGGAAGGCAAAAGGGCCAACAAGTGCTAAGCATCTCTGGGAACTCCTTCAAGATTGTTGGAAGACCATTTCCGGTGACTACCTCTTGAAGTTCATCAAGAGAATGCCAAGAGTGTGCAAAGCAGTCATCAAAGCAAAAAGTGGCTACTTTGAAGAACCTAGAATATAAGACATATTTTTAGTTGTTTCACACTTTTTTGTTAAGTATATAATTCCACGTGTTAATTCATAGTTTTGATGCCTTCAGTGTGAATGTACAATTTTCATAGTCATGAAAATACAGAAAAATCTTTAAATGAGAAGGTGTGTCCAAACTTTTGGTCTGTACTGTGTGTGTGTATATATATATATTATATTATAAAAAAATATACATAATGTGTGTGTGAGTGTTGTACTGTGCACAAGTTTAGGCAAAAAGAGCTGTAGAGAAGCTTTAAAAAAAAGAAGTGTTAGTAGTTTATTTTTATCAATTAACAAAAATTCACTGTAAATGAACCAAATAGAACATCTAAATCAAATCAATATTTGGTGTGACCAAACAAATTCTTCTCCAAATACTTGAACACAGTTTTTGAAGCAACTCAGCAGGAGGTTATTCCAAACATCTTGGAGAACTAACCACAGATCTGTGGATGTTGCTTGTGCAAATCTTTCTGTCTCTACATTTAACCCCACAGAGGCTGGATGATGTTGAGATCAGGGCTCTGTGGGGTAAATCATCACATACAGGACTCCTTGTTCTTCTTTGTAATGGACTGGGTGGTGGAACCACTGTGCCATGATCCGAGGAGAGCCTGGAGGTGCATGACTAGGTGCAGGGCCGGCTCCAGGTTTTTGTTGGGCCCCGGGTGAAGAGTCTCAGTGGGCCACTTTAACACATGCTCACATGCACATACACGGTGCGCACACTCACACACATGGTACGCAGACATGCACGCACACACGGTGCGCAGACATGCGCGCACATACGGCGCGCACATAGGGTGCGCAGACATGTGCGCACACACATTTGAACCCAAATGCTTAAAAACACAGATAAACAGACATAGATATATATACACAGTCATACATACTGACATACAGATAGTCACATCATACATGCGCGCGCGCGCACACACACACTCAGACACATTAGAAATATTTTTAATATCGGGATTGGGAAAGCTGGCAACAGGCCTTGCTCACCTGCCCCCGGCCTGTCTCAGGCCTGCTCCTCTGGCGTGTGGCTGTGTAGGGCCACTGGCATGTGTTTGATGGCCATCACTTTCACAGTCACACACTGTTTGATGGCCTCTCACACAGCATCTGTGCAGGACCGCTGGCGCTGTTTGGTTGCCGTCACTTTACCAGACATGGCTGTGTCTGCTAGTAATGACGTGGCAGGGGTGACACACAAGCAAAATTAAAGGCACAGTGCCGACCCTGCCGTGTCATTACTAGCAGACACAGACGCACAGCGCACTGTGCGCCACCATGTCTTGTAAAGTGATGGCAATCAAACAGTGCCAGCGGTCCTGCAGAGATGCTAGGGGAGGTGCCTGGGCCCCGATGGCGAGTGGGCCCCCCTGATGGTCCAGGGTCTCGGCACTTGCCTGGGTGCACCGGGTGCTGATGCCATCCCTGAGTAGGTGCCTCACCAAGTCTGACCTCAAATGAACGGCAACTGACGATACCGCAATCCGAGGAGAGATGAAGGAGGTGGAACCAGGTGCGTCACCAGGACTGACCTTGGGTGGATGGCAGCTAACCCACAAGGGACAGGAGGCAGGAACGGCCAGGAATGGTAGACTTGCCAAGTACAGGCTGGCACTGTTGGTATAATGACTAACATGATAGACACACAGGCAGGTACTGGAGGGCATGACTGATATCCAGGTGAGTGCAGGTGGGCAAGGCTGACATACAGGCAGGTTGGTGCAGATGGGCACCATGGATATTCAGGCAGTCAGGTGGGGACAACTGATACACAGACAGGCAGATGCTGGCACGCACGGCTGGTATTCAGGCAGGCTGGTGAGCACGACTGACGTGCTGGTGGGCATGGCTGATATACAGGCAGGCTGGTGGGAATGACTGATGTACAGGCAGGTGGGTGGACATGGCTTATATACAGGACTGGTTTACTGGAATACAAGTACTGGGATCTGAGAACTAGCAAGTGTGTTTAGAAACAGACTAACAACATGGCACAGTACCTCCATGCAGGTGTAAGTGCTTTAAATAGTAATTGTCTCCTAGCCATTGGCCAGGGACACTTTAGGACGGCGAGCGGATGGCACCTCCTAAGAAGGAAGGAGCTTGCCAGCGCTCTAAGCACAGTGCCCGGGGATCTGCATGGAGTGCACGTTCCCCAGACATCAGCAGCAGGAGAGGAGGAAGGAAGTGCGGTACCATGGCGATGAGTGAGTCGACGTTTGTGATGGGGAGGGAGGTAGAGTGCAGAGATGCCGGCGCAACATTCTTTACTCTGAAGATAGTTCTTAATGACATTGACTGTATTTTGAGGTAGTTGTCATTCTGAAGAATAACTATGAAGCTAATCATCCTTTCTGATGGTATTACATGATTATGTATCAACCTATGTTAATCCTGACCAAATTCCCATTTCCAATTGCTGAAATGCAGCCCCAAATTTACAAGAAACCTCCACCATGCTTCACAGCTGCCTGTGAACCTTCATTATTGTCGGTGAACATACTGCCCTTTATTGCAGCCAAATATTTCACATTTTGATTCATCAGTCCAGTGCACCTGCTGCCATTTTTCTATACCCCAGTTTCTCCCATTTCTATTATATAGATAGAAGCTGGATAAGAATTTTTGGCATACGGCTGGCCACCTGCATGGAAAATACAGGGTAATCATCACAGTGTGCATATGGCTCAGTCACAATTTCACATTTTGGCAGTCTGCAGTCATATAGAGTGATTGCAGACTTGTACAAAAGAATTGTGGGGGTGAAAAGGATGATGTTCCACCAGTTTGGAAACCCCTGTTATTTTAAATGTAGGAAAATGTATTTCATTGTACTGTATTTTTGTGTTATCTTCTTGTAGATTGTAGTTCCTTCTAGTCAGGGGTGACAGGGTTAACTGTAGGGCTGGACCATAGTCAGGGAGGAGGTATGGGGATCTGAGTGTCAGTTCCAGTGTTCAGAGACAGTGAGAGAGGAAGGAAGAAAAAAGGACACCCTCAGAGCAAAGTGATCATCACCGGGTTTGTGTGTGTGTGTGTGTGTATGTAAAGTGATCAGGAAGAGGGAGCCAGAGCAAGAGAATTCCAGTGGTGGCAGTGTACTTCTTTAAGCAGGCAAATTGGGGGACCCACAGCAAAAAATTCCTAGCAAGGTCTCTAAGGGACATTTGGGAACATTCTAGTGTCGACTAGGCTTTGAAAGCCCCGGTCAGAGAGACAGAGACAGAAAGACTGGGGCATGTTTATTAAGGTGACACCAGAGGCACATCCTTACGTGATTTTCAAGCAGAGTATCTGAAGTATAGTAGTCACAATGAAAAGCGTGGCACTTTACGTGGCACTCTAAAAGAAAAGAATGGAGGTCCTCAACTTAACCTGTAATTCTGCAGTAATTTCCATCTCACCGACTGGGATGCTGTCCATAACAAAAGGGAAGGTGCCTCTGCATTGTACAGAAGAACATGGCGAGCTCATCTCCTGCTACTCTCTATATATAAGTTTGGATGTCAGTAAAAAGGATTTTGTTTTTACGAGCTGGTATGGTTTTCTTATCATGGGGTTAAAGGGGACTGGCAACGCGCAAAGCGTGGCAGAGCTGCGCTGTGAGGTGTCTGCAATGGAAATGCGGTCACACACACACTGAGTCAGGACGGCATTTTTCGGTAGCATGCCAGGTCGTGGAAGACGAGTACCTCGCCCACAAATACCACCCCAAGCCATGTTACAAGGTGAAAGATGTATCTTCCACCAGTCCACTGCAGAGTCATTACATGTGAGTCTCTGTATATTTTTTTATATTGCTATTTAAATGCTACTGAAGTCCTAAGTCTGACTGATTGCTGCTTTTACAGTATACATAGTCATACATACATGAACAGTCTATTTTACAAATACAGATATGAAGATATCTGTAATATATATATATATACAGTGGTGGCCAAAAGTATTGGCACCCCTGCAATTCTGTCAGATAATACTCAGTTTCTTCATGAAAACGATTGCAATCACAAATTCTTTGGTATTATTATCTTCATTTAATTTGTCTTCAATGAAAAAACACAAAAAGAATTGTCCTAAAGCCAAATTGGATACAATTCCACACCAAACCTAAAAAAGGGGGTGGACAAAAGTATTGGCACTGTTTGAAAAATCATGTGATGCTTCTCTAATTCGTGTAATTAACAGCACCTGTAACTTACCTGTGGCACCTAACAGGTGTTGGCAATAACTAAATCACACTTGCAGCCAGTTAACATGGATTAAAGTTGACTCAAC
The DNA here is from genome assembly GCF_046119375.1 of Phyllobates terribilis. Lineage (NCBI taxonomy): Eukaryota > Metazoa > Chordata > Amphibia > Anura > Dendrobatidae > Phyllobates > Phyllobates terribilis. The sequence goes on along the minus strand of NW_027362769.1, from coordinate 206,753,883 downwards.
CTCTGTCCTGTGTCCTTGTGTGTACCACATTGAGCATGGAGAAAAGAAAGAAGACCAAAGAACTGTCTGAGGACTTGAGAAACCAAATTGTGAGGAAGCATGAGCAATCTCAAGGCTACAAGTCCATCTCCAAAGACCTGAATGTTCCTGTGTCTTCCGTGCGCAGTGTCATCAAGAAGTTTAAAGCCCATGGCACTGTGGCTAACCTCCCTAGATGTGGACGGAAAAGAAAAATTGACGAGAGATTTCAACGCAAGATTGTGCGGATGGTGGCTAAAGAACCTCGACTAACATCCAAACAAGTTCAAGCTGCCCTGCAGTCCGAGGGTACAACAGTGTCAACCCGTACAATCCGTCGGAGTCTGAATGAAAAGGGACTGTATGGTAGGATACCCAGGAAGACCCCACTTCTTTCCCCGAGACATAAAAAAGCCAGGCTGGAGTTTGCCAAAACTTACCTGAGAAAGCCGAAAACATTTTGGAAGAATGTTCTCTGGTCAGATGAGACAAAAGTAGAGCTTTTTGGCAAAAAGCATCAACATAGAGTGTACAGGAAAAAAAAGAGGCATTCAAAGAAAAGAACACGGTCCCTACAGTCAAACATGGCAGAGGTTCCCTGATGTTTTGCAGTTGCTTTGCTGCCTCTAGCACTGGACTGCTTGACCGTGTGCATGGCATTATGAAGTCTGAAGACTACCAACAAATTTTGCAGCATAATGTAGGGCCCAGTGTGAGAAAGCTGGGTCTCCCTCAGAGGTCATGGGTCTTCCAGCAGGACAATGACCCAAAACACACTTCCAAAAGCACTATAAAATGGTTTGAGAGAAAGCACTGGAGACTTCTAAGGTGGCCAGCAATGAGTCCAGACCTGAATCCCATAGAACACCTGTGGAGAGATCTCAAAATGGCAGCTTGGAGAAGGCACCCTTCAAATATCAGGGACCTGGAGCAATTTGCCAAAGAAGAATGGTCTACAATTCCAGCAGAGCATTGTAAGAAACTCATTGATGGTTACCGGAAGCGGTTGTTCGCAGTTATTTTGGCTAAAGGTTGTGCAACCAAGTATTAGGCTGAGGGTGCCAATACTTTTGTCTGGCCCATTTTTGGAGTTTTATGTGAAATGATCAATGATTTGATTTTTGATTCATTCTCTTTTGTGTTTTTTCCTTGCAAGCAAATTAAATGAAGATAATAAGACCAAAGAATTTGTGATTGCAATCATTTTCAGGAAGAAACTGAGTATTATCTGACAGAATTGCAGGGGTACCAATACTTTTGGCCACCACGGTATGTATATATATATATATATATATATATATATATATATATTGTGCTGTATATATACAGTACATCTATATAGATATATTTAGATAAATATGCAATGACAGACACAAAGAGCAAAAGGTCCCTGTGTGAGAATTGTGTATGATTCCTCTTCTGTTAATGGAGCTTTCCACTTCAATTTTACAATTTCTGTTTTTATTTTTTGTGTGTGGAGATTTTGATTCAATCAGAATCTTATTTTATCAGTTCTCCTTTATTATATATATATATTTTTATATTTAGAGATTCAATACTACAGTATATATTGTGGTATATTGTTGCCATCTAGTGGCAACATAAGAGTATAAACTTCAAAGTCAATAAAATATGTTATTTTCACAATAACAATATACAGTGCCTACAAGTAGTATTCAACCCCCTGCAGATTTAGCTGGTTGACACATGCGGAATTAACTTGGCATTGTGACATTTGTACTGTAGATCAGCCTGGAAGTGGGAAATGCACTGCAGCAAATTTTTTTTTTTTTTTTTTTTTTTAAAACGTAAAAAGTTAATTCAGAGTGTCATTTATTATTCAACCCCTCAAACCACAAGAATTCTGTTTGGTCCCACTAAAGTATTAAGAAGTAGTTCAGGCACCAAGAATAATGAGCTTCACATGTGTGGATTAAAGATCTCTTTTGCCAGCCTTTTCTGACTATTTAAGACCCTCCCCAAACTTGTGAACAGCACTCAGACATGGTCAACATGGGAAAGACAAAGGAGCATTCCAAGGCCATCAGAGACAAGATCGTGGAAGGTCACAAGGCTGGCAAGGGGTACAAAACCCTTTCCAAGGAGTTGGGCCTACCTGTCTCCACTGTTGGGAGCATCATCCGTAAGTGGAAGGCTTATGGAACTACTGTTAGCCTTCCACGGCCAGGACAGCCTTTGAAAGTGTCCTCCCGTGCCGAGGCCAGGCTTGTCCGAAGAGTCAAGGCTAACCCAAGGACAACAAGGAAGGAGCTCCGGGAAGATCTCATGGCAGTGGGAACATTGGTTTCAGTCAATACCATAAGTAACGTACTCCACCGCAATGGTCTCCGTTCCAGACGAGCCCGTAAGGTACCTTTACTTTCAAAGCGTCATGTCAAGGCTCGTCTACAGTTTGCTCATGATCACTTGGAGGACTCTGAGACAGACTGGTTCAAGGTTCTATGGTCTGATGAGACCAAGATCGAGATCTTTGGTGCCAACCACACACGTGACGTTTGGAGACTGGATGGCACTGCATACGACCCCAAGAATACCATCCCTACAGTCAAGCATGGTGGTGGCAGCATCATGCTGTGGGGCTGTTTCTCTGCCAAGGGGCCTGGCCATCTGGTCCGCATCCATGGGAAGATGGATAGCACGGCCTACCTGGAGATTTTGGCCAAGAACCTCTGCTCCTCCATCAAGGATCTTAAGATGGGTCGTAATTTCATCTTCCAACAAGACAACGACCCAAAGCACACAGCCAAGAAAACCAAGGCCTGGTTCAATAGGGAAAAAGTCAAGGTGTTGGAGTGGCCTAGTCAGTCTCCTGACCTTAACCCAATTGAAAACTTGTGGAAGGAGCTCAAGAATAAAGTCCACATGAGACACCCAAAGAACCTAGATAACTTGGAGAAGATCTGCATGGAGGAGTGGGCCAAGATAACTCCACAGACCTGTGCCGGCCTGATCAAGTCTTATAAAAGACGATTATTAGCTGTAATTGCAAACAAGGGTTATTCCACAAAATATTAAACATAGGGGTTGTATAATAATTGACCCACACTTTGATGTTTAAAATTTAATAAAATTCAACTGAGCAACATAACTTTTTGGTTTGTAAGATTTATGCTTCTGTTCATAAAACCTACTCTTGTTTGCAGTTTGAAGGCTCTAACTTATTTGCATCTTATCAAACCATCTAAATCTGCAGGGGGTTGAATACTACTTGTAGGCACTATAGGTTGTCCAATCCAGAAATCTATTAAATCATTTTTTTGTTAGAAATATTAGTTTAAAAAAATGTTTTGTGTTTTATTTCTTCTGTCCCTCCTTTGGGATATATTGGAGTTGTGGACAATCTCTTTCAATTAATAACTACTAAAATATTTTATTCCCATAAACAATAGAAAGGAGCCAGTAATCTGTGGTAATCTTGCTTGTGTAGAATATTCAGCATGAATCAAGTATATATTAGAATACAATCCTCCAAACTACACAACACATAGAGGTGAAGACAAGCTGCAGTGTAAGGCCACGGCCCCACTATCAGTGTTCAGTCAGTATTCGGTCAGTATTTTTTCTCAGGAGTGGGAGCCAAAAACAGGAGTGGGTGATAAATGCAGAATTGGTGACTTGTTTCCATTATACTATTTCTCTGATTGCTCCTCACCTGGTTTTGTCTCCCACTCCTGAGAAAAAATACAGACCGAATACTGACCAAATACTGATAATGGGGCCGTGGCCTAAGTCACTCTTACATAACAGGATGAGGTATGACCACCAACAACAATGTATGAAATGTAAAACAACTGGTCCCTAGAAATGCAAATCTCTGTTACACGCACGCCTCTAGGTTCAGATAGGGGCCAGACAGGTTACATGAATTGTTTGGAATCCTGGGGGAACCATTACTCAGGGCGACCATAGACCATGTGCTGCAGCTTCTCTCAGGCACACAGGGGTATTGACCTTCAGGTACAGACACATAGGTTGTTTCACTTGCTGACCAGAAACACTTGACAAGAGTCCTCATAAACAGTAGAACAGTAGCATTTAACAAGAAGCTGCACAGCCAATGCAAGTTAAGTCTTATGAGCAGCAGGCTCCAGTGACAAACAGTACAGTTTCCTTAGCAGCACAGCAATTCACAGTCTTCCCAGTAGTACAGGACAGCACAGTTCTAATGCAAAGGCACACTAATGAACACAGCATTCTTTACAGCACAGTGAGATGGAGAAGGGAGAGGGGTTTGCTGAGGGAGATGATCCCTGTGACAGCATTTATTCCAGTCCTTATCTTTCTGCCTGACAATACTCTGCGCTGCTAGTTCAGGAACTCTACCTGACCTGTTCTTAGCTTCACTCCTCACTTGAATCCTTTTCACTTGCAGGGGCCCTTCTGTGAGATACAGAACACACACACCACCTTTCTCTTTGGCTCCAGCCAGACTATAAACAACTTCCCCACAATCCCCCTGGGGCTCTGCTAAAACACTCCCCTTCTCATGTGACTGTGTTAACCCCTCTAGTTGCTGGATGCTTCTGGAGCACAACTCTTCCTGTCTCATGTCCTTGTGCTACTTCTAATAGTTTCTGAATGCTTTTAAAGCAACAGCACTACGTCTGCATGTCACATCTAGATAAAGATCCAACTTTTGTATATACTCTTCATCAGTTTATCTGCAAACCTGTATCTTGTTAACCTCTTACCAGCACATGACATACTGGTACATCATATGTCGGCTCCTCGACTTTGATGTGGGCTCGCACACTGAGCCTGCATCTTTTGCAGCAGATGATGGCTGAGCTCTCTCTGACAGCGCCAGCCGGGGGGCGGCTTCATTCAATGCGTCCATCGGCGTGCCTGTGACATGATCGCGGGGCACCCATGGGTTACTATGACTTCTGTGGTCTGCTGAAGACCTCTGTGCTTGTCATGACGATTCTCCTTTGAAAGCCAGCATTTAGCTTGCATTTATAGAAGACGGTGATCAGCACTGTTATGTATAGCACAAGCAATCAGCTGATGACAGGTTCAAGTTTCCTAAGGGGACTAACAAATATAGTAAAAAGTGAAATTTAAAAAAAAAAAAAAAAATCTGAAGAAAAATACAAACGTTCAAATCACCCCATTTTGCCCCATTAAAAATAAAGCAATTAAAAAAAATAAAAAATACACACTGGACACTTTTGTGGGAAAACATTGGACAGGGACACAGTTTTGGGACAATTTTCCGCACATTCAGCTGCTATTGACAAACTCTCCAGAATAAAAAATCGAAAGATCCCACCAAGTACAACATCTGCAAAGAGTTTGTATGTTCTCCCTGTGTTTGCGTGCCTTTTCTCCAAAGTTCTCCGGTTTCCTCCCACACTCCAAAGACATACTGATAGAGGATATAGATTGTGAGCCCCAATGGGGATGATGTTGTCTGTAATGTAATATAACTAAATATATAAACCCACCAATATGAACCCTGTGCAGCTGCACGGGGACACTGGGCAATGAGGCTTATTCACATCTTAAAATAAAACTAAGGGAGCATTTACACTGACTGAAAATCAGGAATGAGCCTGCCTAGGAAAGCTTGTTTCCTGATTATCGACCTTTATAAGTAAGATGCCAATCACCCCACTGTTTGAAGGCTGTTTAAAGATCATCATTCTTGGTAGCACAATGTCCTGCTGAGAACAATGATATTCTACAGTATGTGCATGAAATTAATGTATCGATGATTGTTCTGGTGCTTATCAATTTGCAAGACACAGTCCAATCAGCAGCATCAGTAATCTGTAGCCATCGCACAGCAGACCTAGATTCCGTCTCCTATCTCCGGGCATCTGCGGCTCTTCTTTTGACTAGCCATCCGGGCACAACGTCACATGTACATCATGCAATGACGTCGCACCTGGCCGGCAAATCACAATAAGGGCCGCCGATGCAGAGACTTATGAGGCAGTTTTCAGGACTACTGTCCTTCCAGCAACAGATTGCTGACATGGCTGATGGACCGGGTCTTGCTAAATGATTCGCATCAACCCTATATTCACGGGCATTTAACAGATGTGATTGGCCATTGTCAATGCACAGCCTATAAGACTATGCGCAGATGAGTTCAATTACACCAATCATTTCCATAGCTTGCAATTACTAGTGGTTGGCCACCAGTAATACATTTTATGTTTGGGTTACATAGCGGCATGTTTCAGGTGACGTTTACATTGTGTGCCTCATTGCAAGATAGAATCTAACAATTTCTTATGGTGTCGCATTGCGATTTTATCCTACCACGATTACAACACAGAGATACAAATTTCTGCAAATGTGCTGGATTTTCTGTTTTTCTTTATTACAGGAAAATAAAGGAGTCAACACAAAGTTATAATTATAATATTGTGTATTTTATTACTTACTCATTAACTATACTTATAAATTTGAGGTTCTTATTGCACATTTTGATCAAATTGTGCAAGCCTATCTGCCAACGACAAGGCGACCTCATCAGATGGGGCCCTACACTAACAGACTAACCTATTTATGGTGTTTATACTATTCTTATTATTATCCTTGCAATCTATTCATTACTATTATAATATTATTATACAGTGCTGGCCAAAAGTATTGGCACCCCTGCAATTCTGTCAGATAATACTCAGTTTCTTCCTGAAAACGATTGCAATCACAAAGTCTTTGGTCTTATTCTCTTCATTTAATTTGCTTGCAAGGAAAAAACACAAAAGAGAATGAAGCAAAAATCAAATCATTAATCATTTCACACAAAACTCCAAAAATGGGCCAGACAAAAGTATTGGCACCCTCAGCCTAATACTTGGTTGCACAACCCTTAGCCAAAATAACTGCGAACAACTGCTTCCGGTAACCATCAATGAGTTTCTTACAATGCTCTGCTGGAATTGTAGACCATTCTTCTTTGGCAAACTGCTCCAGGTCCCTGATATGTGAAGGGTGCTTTCTCCAAACTGCCATTTTGAGATCTCTCCACAGGTGTTCTATGGGATTTAGGTCTGGACTCATTGCTGGCCACCTTAGAAGTCTCCAGTGCTTTCTCTAAAACCATTTTATAGAGCTTTTGGAAGTGTGTTTTGGGTCATTGTCCTGCTGGAAGACCCATGACCTCTGAGGGAGACCCAGCTTTCTCACACTGGGCCCTACATTATGCTGCAAAATTTGTTGGTAGTCTTCAGACTTCATAATGCCATGCACACGGTCAAGCAGTCCAGTGCCAGAGGCAGCAAAGCAACCCCAAAACATCAGGGAACCTCCGCCATATTTGACTGTAGGGACCGTGTTCTTTTCTTTGAATGCCTCTTTTTTTTTCCTGTACACTCTATGTTGATGCTTTTTCCCAAAAAGCTCTACTTTTGTCTCATCTGACCAGAGAACATTCTTCCAAAACGTTTTAGGCTTTCTCAGGTAAGTTTTGGCAAACTCCAGCCAGGCTTTTTTATGTCTCGGGGTAAGAAGTGGGGTCTTCCTGGGTATCCTACCATACAGTCCCTTTTCATTCAGATGCCGACGGATAGTACGGGTTGACACTGTTGTACCCTCGGACTGCAGGGCAGCTTGAACTTGTTTGGATGTTAGTCGAGGTTCTTTATCCACCATCCGCACAATCTTGCGTTGAAATCTCTTGTCAATTTTTCTTTTCCATCCACATCTAGGGAGGTTAGCCACAGTACCATGGGCTATAAACTTCTTGATGACACTGCGCACGAAAGACACAGGAACATTCAGGTCTTTGGAGATGGACTTGTAGCCTTGAGATTGCTCATGCTTCCTCACAATTTGGTTTCTCAAGTCCTCAGACAGTTCTTTGGTCTTCTTTCTTTTCTCCACGCTCAATGTGGTACACACAAGGACACAGGACAGAGGTTGAGTCAACTTTAATCCATGTTAACTGGCTGCAAGTGTGATTTAGTTATTGCCAACACCTGTTAGGTGCCACAGGTAAGTTACAGGTGCTGTTAATTACACGAATTAGAGAAGCATCACATGATTTTTCAAATGGTGTCAATACTTTTGTCCACCCCCTTTTTTAGGTTTGGTGTGGAATTATATCCAATTTGGCTTTAGGACAATTCTTTTTGTGTTTTTTTCATTGAAGACAAATTAAATGAAGAGAATAATACCAAAGAATTTGTGATTGCAATCATTTTCAGGAAGAAACTGAGTATTATCTGACAGAATTGCAGGGGTGCCAATACTTTTGGCCAGCACTGTACTTAATTTTGCAATTATTACTCTAGTACTATGGGATCCCTAGAATTAAAGTTGTTCATCGAGAAGAAGGCAAAAAACCCAGGACACATTAAGCTAATTTGTGTCAAGGGGAAAAATTCCTTCTTGACCCCGGGATTTTTTTCATATTTTTTTTTAACTTACTATTTCTAATGTCATGATTATTGATACCAATATTTCTATTATTTCTCTATTTACTATTAATTATATACCTATTCCTAATGCTATTGATCCAGAAGAAGGCAAAAAAACCCTAGACACTTTTGGCCAATTTATGTCATAGGGGAAAAAAATCGTTCTTGACCCTGAGAAATGGCGATCAGTCCTTGAACCCTGGATTAAAAACCAGAATATCTATTAATTATGTTCTAATTATTATAACCTTTACCCTAAGTACTGTTGTTTTGTTACTATTATTTATGTTATTTTTGGTTTGCTACTATATTACTGATATTATTACTAATATAATACTAATATTCTACTCTTAATATTTTATTCTAGACATTTTTGGATTATTGTTATTTTATTCCTACCATTATTGCTAACAATTATATTGATATTTTACTAAAACTACATATTAGATCCTGATTCCTAAAGCTGTTGATCCAGAAGAAGGCAAAAAAAAACAGACACGTTCAGCCAATTTGTGTCACAGTGCAAAAATTCCTTCTTAACCCCGGGAAAAGGCGATCAAATCAAGAACCCTGGATCAAATTTCGTAATACCTAATCAAATTGTAATAAATATTACTAATATTTTATTTGTAATATGATAGTAGAATTTTATTTATACTTTATCAGTGAAATTATTACTGTTTTATGATCTCTAATATTATACTTTATACTATATTATATTACAATTCCACTAGTGCGAATGCTACTATAATCTTACTAATACCTAGGTCCTAATTCCTAAAGCTGTTGATCCAGAAGAAGGCGAAAACCCCTGGACACATTCAGCCAATTGGTGTCTCAGGGGGAAAATTCTTTCTTGACCCTGGGAAAAGTCCTAGAGCCCTGGATCAAACCCTGTATGATCAAATACTAGATATCAGATACTATATTACTGTTCTTAATAATAAAGTCTTAATAATGATTTTACTACATTTTTAAACTTCTAAAATCTAATAATTACTATTTTATGTCTATTCTTTTTATTAGTTTTAGATTTGAAGCTGTCAATGTTACTACAGCTGGAAAGTTGGTTCCATAGCGTCCATCAGTGTCTCATTAGTTTTAGGAGGATGGTCCAGATGATATTTCTCCTTCCTCTGAGATTGGTGTTGACGTATTTGAGGATGGACTGCTGGTGGATCTTCTGTCTTCGTGCCGGCTGGTTTTGAACACTTCTGGTCGAATTGGTCTTCTTTTGTACATCTTCTTCTTTCACTTCTGGTTTGATGGACTCCTGGTGGATCTTCTGTCTGTTTGCCAGCTGGTTCTTATCTCTTCTGGTTGAGTTGCTGTTTGCTCCTGATTTTTTTCTCATCTTCTTTGCCCTTTGTGTCTTCTGTCTCATCTCCTTCCCAATACTTCATTGCCTCCTGCCTCTCCTCTTCTTTTGGCTGCTCTGGTATCATTGATGTTGGCTCAGGTTTTTTGTCATCCAAAGGATATGGCAGATATTTTTTCTGAGCTTCACGGTTTGTCGGCATGAGGCGCTAAGAAAAGAATGTATTCAGTTAATTGAAACATTCCTTTACATCTATGGACGGAATATGGACGACATAATATGCGGTATGATCAGTTACCTCCATGTTGAAGATCAGTGATGGCAGGAATCTTATGCAGTATATCAGAAGTTGTTGATCTGTTTCTTCTTGTGTGCTGGGACAAGCTAGAAAGGAAACAGAAGCAGATAAAGGGATCAATCATACAATGTCCAGAGGCATCAAATCTTTAAATTACAGGTAAATTTGTTTAATCCATCACCAGCTGGACCTTCTGGATTCTGAATTATTCCTGGCATAGAAAGCTGACAATCTACAGTGCTGTGCAAATTAATTGGGACAAAGCATTTTTTAAGAAAAATCGTAAGTTGGTTACCAGTCAGTGATTCAAACCAGATTTAACTGCTTTGAACAGGTGTGAGTGTACAACCGTGAGTAACAAAATGTGGTTTGACTGGTTTTAGTCAGAAAATAACAGCTAGCTGCCCCCTCAGCTTCAGTTGAGAGCTTGTTTCTGTGAGGAGTGGTTTAGTGTACTTTTTCTCCATGCCACAATTCCAAGTGTGTGAAGAAATTCCTGGAAGAAAATAATGTAAAAGTGCTGGACTGGCCTGGCAATTCACCAGCCTTAAATCCTATAGAAAATTTGTGGAGCATTGTGATGAAGAGACATCTTGGCAAAATGGACTGTACAACCAAAGAACGCATGATAAACAGTGCCATACAAGTGTGGTTCCATGATGAAGAATTGAAGAATTTATGCAAAAACTTGGTAGAATCAATTCCAAAACGCATTAAAAATCTCATATCTGCTAAAGGAGGACATATTGCTTACTAAAATTAGTATGTAACAGTGCATTATAACATTTTATTATTAAATATTCAAAAATATATTTTTTTTGGCTTTGTCCCAATTAATTTGCACAGCACTGTACTATTGAAAACTATGTTCTAACTGACTTTTTGGTAATCTACATTGTGTTGCAATTCTGTACTGGACTAATAGATATTCTGGAATATTAAATGCTGGATTAAAGAAGTGACACTATATTTTCAGACTAATTGGAAATTCTTTTTGTTTAAAAAAATAATCTCACATGAGAAGTGTCCAGGTCCGAAGACACATTTCTGGAGGAGGTAGACGTCCTAAAGAAAACAGAATCCGATTAATATGCACTTATCGCTCATCAGGGATGGAGAATAGGACAACGGTCCTTTTATAATGAAGCTACTGACTTCCGAAAATCTGGGGCTCGCTGCCATCCTGTATACATCTTGTGCTAAAGAAGTCATAGGAAAATTGGAAATCCAAAAAAGATTTAGTCACAGATCTGATAAAGACACAAACGTCGAGGCTTTCTTCACATGTTCATAGTGAGGGTATCGGACCCTCATTACACTCGTACATGTAGGCAATATGATTAAATGGAGCCTGGCCTTTACTGGTGTTTGAAGAGTCTCCTCATAGTAGAGGCTCCAGTATAGGTAACACCACATGATATAAACATGTGGTGCAATGGATTTTACTGGTGCCCTGTAAATAAAGATATGTGGCATACATGAATTTCTATGTCCTTCATGCCCATATGTACAGGTAATGCCCCAAAAATGACAGCCAAAGTGACTTTATTAACAGCGCATGAAGTCTAACCCCCATTAACAGTGCCAGCACACTGATCCCATTAACAATAGTGGCATAAAAACTCCCTCATTAAATAATACTGGCAACAGAGTGTCCTGTGTGACCTAATGATGCAATTCTGATTTCCTGCAGCCACAAGGGGGAGCACAATGAATGCATGAAATGAATGAATGAATGAATGAAGCTTCAGAGAGATGAGATAAATCAGTGACAGTTACATCAGATGATGGGATGGGAGCACTCACCGACATCCATCTTCACTGCTCACTGTCCTGTAACAGACTGAGGATGATTGACGGTTTGCTTTTTTCAAGTTCAAATCCAGGGATCCTATTGGCTTACAAGTGTCATATAATACACTGAATTTAAAGGGACAGGACGCTCTTATTTCTCTGCAGTGCTATAATTCTGCTTATAATATGAAGATGTGGAGATAACCTGGGAGGCACAGTCTCTATACAGAAGATTTTGAAATTTCATTATTGATATTATATCAGAACTTTAGTGGCCCCAATTCATGAAGACTGACATTGTACACACCAGTCTTTATTGAAGGAGAATTTTGAAGTGTACAAAATCTATTAACCCCTTCATTACATGGCGATTTTCCATTTTTTCATCTTTGTTTTTTCCTCCCCTTCTTTCAAGAGCCATAACTGTGTTTTATTTTTCCATCAATGTGGCCGTATGAGGGCTTCTTTTTTGTGGGACGAGTTGTACTTTTGAATTACACCATTCATTCTACCACATAGTGTACTGTGTGTGTGTAAAAAATTCCAAGTGTATTGAAATTTCAAAAAAGTGCAAATCCACGATTGTTTTTTTGTTTTTTTATTTAACATGTTCAATATGTAGTAAAACTGGCCCGGTAATATTCTTCAGGTCAGTATGAGCACGCAGATAGCAAACATGTAAAAAAAAAAATTATTTAAGTGGTGAAAACAAATTTGGAATTTTTTTTAAAAAAAAAAAATATTAATTTTGCTTTTGTCATCATTTTCCGAGATCTGGAAAGTTTTCCTATTTCGGGCTGTGTGAGTGCTTATTTTTTGGGGCCCTGAGATGATGGTTTTACTGATATTATTTTGGGGTTAGTGTTGAGCGAGCACTAAAATGCTCGGGTGCTAGAAGGTCGGGCCGAGCTCACCGTGATACTCGAGTGCTCGACCCGAGCAACAAGCCCAATGTTAGTCTATGAGAGACCGGAGCATTTTTGTGGCGGCACCCCCGGCAGTCTGTAGAAAGCCTAACAAGTGCCCAAAACGATAGTGACAGTGCTCAAAAGACATGGGGGCAGCATGGGCATCGCCCCAGGAAGCATTTCTGACCCCCAGGTCACTGCTGTCAACAACATGGTCAGAGGTATTAAGCCACTTTTAAGGGCTCACAATAAAACGTTCAAAACGAAACTGAAACTGCATTCCTGTGAAATATGTTAAGGAACTTCCTTTCCAGGTTAAAGACTTGTGTATAAGGTAAAATAAATAACCCCAAAAAAATACTCCTCCACACCTTGGGCTATGTTCACAAGTAGCATTTTTTATGCGTTTTTGCACTTTTGTATTGCTTTCAACCGTGACAAATGCATTTACCGGGAAATGTCATTTTAACATTTTACAACCTTATCTGGCCATGTGCTGTGTGACACATGCATACAGTGCTGAAAAGACATGGGAACAGTATGGAGAAGACCCCTGAAAGCATCTCTGACACCCAGGTCACTGCCTAAAAGTGTGCCCATCAGAAGTGATCCTTGTCGCATCAGAAGATGCAGACTTGCTACTATCCCTGTGCAAGTCCTTGTCCCAGGGCAGTGTTCAATTGTACCTCCCCCATTCCTTGCAATGCAAGCGCAAGTATGCAGCCTGCCTCCCACCCACCCCCAGGATGCAATACCATACTGCTAGCTTGCACTTGAAATGGGGCCTTTTAGTTTGGAGGAGGCCGAAGCTGGCCACTACCTCATGGCTGCTTTGGCAGCGAGGTATCCATACTCAGTCCCCAGCCGCCCGACGGCCGGGTGTCCACGCTCGGTCCCCAGCCGCCTGGGTGCGGCCGGGTGTCCATACTCGGTCCCCTGCCGCCCCTATTTATCCTTGGAAGTTGGAGGAGCATGATGATGATAGAAGTTAGCATCTGCTTTGTTTTCTTGGAATGCAAGCGTAAGTGTGCAACCAAACACCCACCCACCCCCAGGCTGCAATACCATACTGCTAGCTTGCTTGCACTTGAAATTGGGCCTTTTAGGCATGTGGAGGCAGATGCCGGCCACCATGTCATGGCTTCATCGGCGGCCTGGTATGCATACTCAGTCCCAAGCCGCCTGGCGGCCGGGTGTCCACGCTCGGACCCCAGCCGCCAGGGGGCGGCCGGGTGTCAATACTCGGTCCCCAGCCGCCCCTATTTCTCCTTGGAACTTCCCCCCACACTTTTCTTAGCCCGGCCTGCTTTAGGGCAGCATTGGACGAGCCCACCAGAGAACCAGACTCCTCCGGTGGGCCCTGGCTTCTCCATCAGGGGAGTTGAGAGTGCCAAGGTGAGAAGCATGATGATGATGATAGAAGTTAGCATCTGCTTTGTTTTCTTGGAACGCAAGCTCATGTACGTAGTAGCGGCTAGGCCTGAGGTGGTCAGCGTTTTAGCGCATATCCTACCTCCTCCGAGGATTGCTGGATGTTTTCCTGCTACTATCCCAGTTCTATGACTACCGTTAAAATAAAGCTTCAGGTGATGAATGATGGATGAGGTGGTGGCCAAGGAGACAGAACAGGGACCATTCACATCAATATCAGGCCAGTCAACCACACATGTCTTGTAGGATTTGTTTCTGTACCAAAAGGAGCGGTTCGGCTACACAGTTATTGTTAGAACCTTGCTGTTAGGTTTTTTTTCCCTTTGCTGGTCACATGACCTTGTTGGCCTATTTAATCCTGCTCCGCCCTTCTGGCTTTGCTGGACTTCATTGTATATCTACTTTCTAGCTAGCCTGTGCTCTGTATCTAACTCTGTTAGTTTGCTTGGTCTACGGACCTCTATGTTCTATCTATTTTGTTTGTTCGTCTGTCTGCTACTATTTCTGTTAGGAGGTGTCCCATATTCCTCCCAGTCCTTAGTACTTGTAGGGATTCCCTCCCCACATCTATAGGTCTTCGTACAGACTAGATTAGGACTTTAGCAGGTCTGATCGCAGGATCAGGTTCCCTGTTACATCGTAGGGATTCAGCTGAGTCTTATAGTAGGGACAGATCTCCTCTCTTTCCTTAGCTTTGGTAGCAGAACATAACAGTAAGTCCAGCCAGCAAATTCTCTAAGGAAAGATTTTTTTGTTCCATCATGGTGTCGGTTCAGGATTTGGCTCATCGCCTGCAGGGACTCTCTCTGGAGGTGGCCGAGCTCCGTCAGCACGTGAGTAACTGTCCTGGAGCACATTTCTTGGAGCCTAAGGTATGTTTGCCGGATTTATTTTTTGGTGAACACCGAGAATTTTTTTCATTTAAAAATGCTTGCTTATTGTATTTTCGTTTGAGACCCAAGTCCTCTGGGGATGAATCCCAGCGCGTAGGGTTCATAATGTCACTTTTGCGCAAAGAGCCTCAGGAGTGGGCCTTTTCTTTGCAACCTAGTGATTCATGCTTCAGATCAGTGGATAGTTTTTTTTCTGCTTTGGGACTATTATATGATGATCCTGACCGTGTCGCATCAGCTGAGACTGAGTTGAGACGTCTAAAACAAGGATCGGGTAATGTGGAAAAATATTGTACATATTTTCGTCGTTGGTCCACTCAAACAGGGTGGAACGATTCTGCTCTGAAAAGTCTATTTCTTGCTGGGCTCAGTGAAAGGGTTAAAGACCTGCTAATTGCTTATCCTACACCTGAGGATTTGCAACAGGCTATGCAATTAGCTATACGGGTGGATAGAAGACTGCGTGCTAGGGTTAATGAGAGCAAATCCTCTGCTATGTCAGTTTCTGGTTATGATAATGTGTGTACTAACAGTGGTGAACCGATGGAGATTGGATCGGTGGCACCTCGCTCTCAAGAAAAAGACCGTCGTTTTTCAGAAGGCTTGTGCTTCTATTGCGGAAAATCTGGTCATTTGATTAAAGGCTGTGAGCTTCGGATGAAGAAAGAAAAAAAAATGGTCAGTCATGCCCGTATTGCCTGTTTAAATTCCAAGGGTATATTTTTAGCTGCTTCCACGATTGCTCAGGAAAAATTAATGGAATTTCGGGTGTTTGTTGATTGCGGGTCTACACTGAATGTAATTGATGGGGGATTCGTGGAAAAACTCAATTTAAAACCTGAACCTTTATCATCCCCCATTGCTGTGGTTTCTGTGGATGGCTCCCCTTTGAAGAATATTACTCTCAAGGTCAGTGAATTTCCTCTCACTATTAATGGTGTTCACCATGAGAAATTGGATTTGGTAGTGTTGAATAACTTGCCTTCTCCAGTAATATTGGGATTGCCCTGGTTAAAATTTCACAATCCTGTACTGGATTGGTCTACCAGTGAAATTAAATCCTGGAGCCATAAATGTTATGACAAGTGTTGTAACGGGCGTATTGCAGCTTTGGATAGGGGAGAATTGCCTGTTCCTATTCAGGATTTTTGGAGAGTTTTTTCTGAGAAGGAATCGCAGGTTTTGCCTCCCCATAGAGACTATGATTGTTCTATTGAATTTGTCCCTGGAGCGACTCTTCCTAAAAGTCGTTTATTTAACCTTACTATTCCTGAGAGGAAGGCTTTGGAGGAATACATACAGACAAGTTTGGCCGCCGGTCACATTAGGCCCTCTAAGTCTCCTGTGGCGGTTGGATTTTTTTTTGTAAAAAAAAAGGACGGCGGTTTACGTCCTTGTCTGGATTTTCGTGAGATTAACAAAATTACGGTACGCAATCCTTACCCACTGCCATTGATTCCTGATCTGTTTAACCAGTTATTGGGGGCCAAGTGGTTCTCTAAAATTGACCTTAAGGGGGCATACAATCTGTTGCGCATGAAGGAGGGTGATGAATGGAAGACTGCTTTTAACACTCCTGTGGGTCATTTTGAGAATCTGGTTATGCCTTTTGGTCTTACTAATGCTCCTGCATTTTTTCAGAATCTGATTAATGACATCCTTAGACCTTTGATCGGTAAAAATGTGGTTGTGTATTTGGATGACATTTTGATTTATTCGCCAGATCTGGAGTCTCATTGGCGGAGCGTGCGTGAGGTATTACAGTTATTAATGGACAATTCGCTTTTTGCTAAGCTGGAGAAATGTGAGTTCGCTGTACAGAGAATTAGTTTTTTGGGCTACATTATCTCCAGCAAATGTTTTGAGATGGATCCGGTTAAGGTTCAGGCTGTGCAGGAATGGCCTAGGCCTATTGGTTTGAAATCGATACAGAGGTTTTTGGGTTTCGCCAATTACTACAGAAAATTCATAAAAAATTTTTCTAGTATTGTCAAACCTCTGACTGATCTCACCAGGAAAGGTGCTGATGCGGTTCAGTGGTCTTCTGAGGCCATTGAAGCTTTTGTGTATCTCAAGGAGAGGTTCACCTCTGCTCCCATCCTTATGCAGCCTGATGTTACTAGGCCGTTTTTGGTTGAGGTTGATGCTTCCTCTGTGGGGGTTGGCGCAGTATTGTCTCAGGATAACGGGGATGGATTACATCCCTGTGCCTTTTTTTCAAAAAAATTTTCGGAGACTGAACTGAATTACGATATTGGTAATCGGGAATTATTGGCTATTAAACTCGCATTTGAACACTGGCGCCACTTCTTGGAAGGTGCGGAATTTCCCGTTCAGGTTCTTACGGATCATAAAAATCTGATATATCTTGATGCTGCCAAGCGCCTGAATGCCCGTCAGGCTAGGTGGGCACTGTTTTTCTCGCGGTTTAATTTCTCCGTTACTTACATCCCTGGTACTAAGAATGTTAAGGCGGATGCCTTGTCTCGCAGTTTTTCTCCCATAGTCGGTGCTGAGAAAGAGGAAAACATTCTACAAGAAGGTGTTGTGATAGCTGCTTTAGACTCCGTTTTGGAAGATGAGATTCTTAAAGCTCAGGAGAATGCCCCATCTAACACTCCTCATGGGAGGTTGTTTGTGCCTGGGACCTTTAGGAGAGATTTGTTTGTTGAGTGTCACGAATCTCGATTGGCAGGTCATCCCGGAATCTCTGAGACCAAGAGACTGGTGGGTCGCAGTTTTTGGTGGCCTGGATGGCAGAAGGAAGTCATTAAGTGGGTGCGCCAATGTACTATATGTGCTAGATCTAAGTCCTCACATACTCCTGCTGCGGGGTTGCTTTGTCCTTTGGAGGTCCCCAGTGCTCCTTGGACACATTTGGCTATGGACTTTATAACTGACCTTCCCCCCTCTGAGGGTTTTACTGTCATCTGGGTGGTCGTGGACCGTTTTAGCAAGATGTGTCACTTGGTTCCCTTCGTCAAACTGCCCTGCGCTAAAACTCTCGCTAAGGCCTTTGTCAAGGAAATTGTCAGACTTCATGGCGTTCCTACTGACATTGTTTCTGATAGGGGTCCTCAGTTCGTGGCTCGTTTTTGGCGTGCCTTTTGTGACAGGTTGGGAATTCATTTGTCGTTTTCGTCCGGATATCATCCTGAATCTAATGGCCAGACAGAAAGGAAAAACCAGGATGTTGAGCAGTTCTTGCGTTGTTTTGTGGCAGACAATCAAGAGGGGTGGTCTGAGTTTCTGCCACTTGCCGAATTTGCTCTGAACAATCATACATCTTCTTCTGCTGGTTGTTCGCCTTTTTTTTGTTGTTCTGGGAGACATCCGTCGTTTGGGTCGTTCTCCAAGTTGGGATCTGCCGTGCCTGAGGAGGAGAATTTTTCCGGTGATTTGGAAAGAGTTTGGACGGATGTGCGTGGTAATCTTCAGGAGGCCAACAGAAAATCTAAAGACTACTTTGATAGGAAACGAAAGGAGGTTTTGTTCGCTGTTGGTGACATGGTTTGGTTGTCCTCTAGGAATCTGCGGTTGAGGATTCCTTCTAAGAAATTGGGTCCCAAGTTTGTAGGGCCCTTTAAGGTGCTTCAGGTTGTCAACCAATCTGCTGTTAGGTTGGAGGTTCCTACCTCCTGGAGAATTAATCCGGTCTTTCATGTCTCTCTGTTAAAAAAAGCTGTTGTGTCGGATGGTGACGCCTCTGCCTCTGTTCCTCCGGTGGTGGAGGACGGGGAATATGAAATTTCTCGCATCCTTGACTCTAGACGGTATAGAGGTAGTTTGCAGTATCTTGTGGCCTGGAAAGGTTTCGGACCCGAGGATAACTCTTGGGTGAGGTCAGCTGATGTTTCCGCGTCCAGACTTATCAGAGCGTTTCACAGGAGATTTCCTGATAAGCCTGGTCCTAGGGGATCCGGAGGATCCTCTTAGAAGGGGGGGTACTGTTAGAACCTTGCTGTTAGGTTTTTTTTCCCTTTGCTGGTCACATGACCTTGTTGGCCTATTTAATCCTGCTCCGCCCTTCTGGCTTTGCTGGACTTCATTGTATATCTACTTTCTAGCTAGCCTGTGCTCTGTATCTAACTCTGTTAGTTTGCTTGGTCTACGGACCTCTATGTTCTATCTATTTTGTTTGTTCGTCTGTCTGCTACTATTTCTGTTAGGAGGTGTCCCATATTCCTCCCAGTCCTTAGTACTTGTAGGG
Organism: Phyllobates terribilis; assembly: GCF_046119375.1. Lineage (NCBI taxonomy): Eukaryota > Metazoa > Chordata > Amphibia > Anura > Dendrobatidae > Phyllobates > Phyllobates terribilis. Next base: position 206,734,617 of record NW_027362769.1, on the reverse strand, counting down.
ATTCCCTCCCCACATCTATAGGTCTTCGTACAGACTAGATTAGGACTTTAGCAGGTCTGATCGCAGGATCAGGTTCCCTGTTACATCGTAGGGATTCAGCTGAGTCTTATAGTAGGGACAGATCTCCTCTCTTTCCTTAGCTTTGGTAGCAGAACATAACAGTTATAGGGCATGCAGTGAGTGCAATGCCTACCAAAAATTTTGAGGCACTCCAATGCCCCTTGCAAGTGACATGGAGGTCAGAGGGCCTTAACTAAAACGTTTTTTCCATTTATAGCAACAGGGTTTCCTGTGCACTGTTGGCCTAAGCAGTGAATGGAAGGCTTTCCAAAAATTATGAGGAACTGCAATGCCCCTTGAAACAGACGTGGATTACAGCATACCAAAAACCTTCTACCCATTATTGGGCAGTGGGTCTCCCTTAGTGTTCGACTATGTATTGAAAAGGAAAAGCTGACTAAAATTAGGAGGAAATGCAATGCCCGTTGGAAGAATGGTGGAGTTCGCAGTGGAATAAAAAGACTATCAATGCCCCTTGAAAAAGTGGTGGAGGTCGCAGTAGCTTAACAAGACGGTTTTAATGCCCCTTGGAAGAGACATGGAGGTTGCAGTGGAATAAAAAGACAATATCAATGCCCTTGGGAAAAGTGGTGGAGGTCGCAGTGGAATAAAAAGACAATATCAATGCCCCTTGAAAAAGTGGTGGAGGTCGCAGTAGCTTAACAAGACGGTTTTAATGCCCCTTGGAAGAGACGTGGAGGTCACAGTAGCTTAACAAGACTGTTTTAATGCCCCTTGGAAGAAACGTGGAGGTCGCAGTGGAATAAAAAGACAATATCAATGCCCCTGGGAAAAGTGGTGGAGGTCGCAGTAGCTTAACAAGACTGTTTTAATGCCCCTTGGAAGAGACGTGGAGGTCGCAGTAGCTTAACAAGACGGTTTTCATGCCCCTTACAAGAGCCATGCAGTGCAGCATATTAAAAACATTATTCCCATTATTGGGGAGTGGGTCTCCCATAGTCTTTGCCTATGCCTTCCAAGCAAAAGCTGCCTAAAATTAGGACGGAGGAACTTGCAATGCTGGCAAAAAGAACCACGGTCACCTTGGTGGTATAGTGGTGGTGGAGGCTGAGGATAAGTAGAAGAGTAAAAAATAGACGAAATGAGGAAGCGTATACCCATGTGTGAGTGTGAAGCGGTGCATGGGAATACACCTCCCGAAATAACACAGTGGATTTGACTTTGTTACTCTGCTGTCATTTGGTGGTGATGAGAAGTCTGGCACAATCCAGCCCTTGTTCATTTTGATAAGGGTCAGCTTGTCAGCATTGTCAGTTGACAGGCGAGTGCGCTTATCAGTTATAATTCCCCCAGCGGCACTAAAAACACGCTCCGATAACAGGCTAGCGGCAGGGCAGGCCAGGACCTCCAAGGCGTACAGAGCGAGTTCATTCCAAGTGTCCAGCTTGGATACCCAATAATTAAAAGGCACAGAGGAATCACGGAGGACGCTGGTACGGTCGGCAAGGTACTCCCTCCCCATCTTTTGAAACTTTCCACTCCTTGTGAGAGTACCCCGCGCCTCAGGGCCTGTAAGGTGGGCGGGTCTCAGAAAACTGTCCGAGAATGTTGACAGTGTTCCCCTGCCTCGGCTGGATTGGAGTTGCGTCTCTCTCGCCTGTACGCCTTGGTTGGTCAATGAACTGTGACCTCTGCCGCTAGCGTGTTCAGATGGGAATTTTTTTAACAGTTCTGCAGCAAGGGCCTTCTGGTACTGTCCCATTTTTGTAGACCTCTCCACCTCAGGAATAAGAGAGTGAGAGTTCTCCTTGTAGCGGGGGTATAAAAGTGTCACCAACCAGTAATGACTGTCACCCAACATTTTGACAACGCGAGGGTCACGGTTAAGGCAGCGTAACATAAAGTCAGCCATGCGTGCCAGACTGGTAACGGGCAAGACTTCCGTGTCCTCACCAAGATGATGACTGACCATGCTCTCCTCCTCCTCCTCCCCCCTGTCCTCAGGCCACCCACGCTGAACCGACGGTATGACAGTTGTAGAGGTACTACCGTCTACAGTGCATGATACCAGCTCCTGTTCTTCTTCCTGCTCTTCCTCCTCCTCCTCTCCCTCATTGTCCCCCAATGCACATTGGGATGAGATGAGGCTGGGCTGTGTGTAATCGCCCGTTACGGCTTCTTGATCCATCTCATCATACTCTGGCTGCAATGCCTCCTCTTTAATTCTCTGCAGAGAGCATTGCAAAAGAAAGACAAGTGGGATGCTGACCCTAATGATGGCGTCATCGCCACTCACCATCTTGGTGGACTCCTCAAAGTTTGTCAGGATGGTACATATGTCAGACATCCAGGTCCACTCCTGAGGTCTTATGTGTGGAGTCTGACCTGAATTTCGATGGCCTTGTTGCAGCTGGTACTCCACAACTGCTCACTTCTGCTCACAAATCCTTTGCAACATGTGGAGGGTAGAGTTCCAACTTGTGGGGACATCACACACCAGTCGGTGTGCCGGAAGCTGCAAACGCTGCTGCAACACAGCAAGGGCGGCGGAAGCTGTAGCCGACTTCCGAAAATGAGCTGACAGGCGGCGTACTTTGACGAGCAGATGTGGCAACTCGGGGTACGATTTAAGAAACCGCTGAACCACGAGTTTAAGCACATGAGCCAGGCATGGAATGTGTGTGATCTCGCCTCGCCTCAGAGCCGCCACCAGGTTACGGCCATTGTCACACACGACCATGCCTGGATGTAGGTTCAGCGGTCTCAGCCACAGATCTGCCTGCTCTTTCACAGCTGTCCACAACTCACAAGCAGTGTGAGGTTTATCACCTAAGCTTATGAGTTTTAGCACAGCCTGTTGCCGCTTGGCTGAGGCAGTACTGCAGTGCTTCCAGCTTGTAACTGATGTGGTGATATCTGAGATGGAGGCTGAACATGAGGAGGAGGACGAGGAGGATGATGCGCAGGAGCTGTACACTGTGGGGGCAACTCTGACTGACTTAGGGCCCGCAATCCTCGGTGTGGAGAGGATGTGTTCCGTCCTAAGGTCCGACTGGGTCCCGGCTTCCACTATGTTTACCCAGATGTACCGTCCCTGGCCACAAGCACTTGTCCACGTATCCGTTGTCAGGTGGACTCTCTCAGTAACTGCGTTGTTGAGGGCACGGTAGATGTTTTGGGACACGTGCTTGTGTAGTGCGGGGATGGCACACCGGGCAAAATAGTGTCGGCTGGGGACCGAGTACCAAGGGATGGCCACCGCCATAAGGTCTCCACCAGCCTAAAAGGCAGCATTTCCAAGGCAAGCAGTCGTGAAATGTGCAAATTTAGGACTGTGGCCTGTGGGGCGTGGCTGTGAATTTGCGCTTTCGTTCAAAGCTCTGGGATATGGACAATTGAATGCTGCGGTGGGACGTGGACGTTGATGCTGTTTCTTGAGAAACTGCCATAACAAGTGAAGACTGAGAGGAGGGGGCATCTTTGCATGCAGTATGGACAGGGGATTGCCTTGCACGCAGAACAGGGGGTTCTATTACACGCACAACAGTGGAAGAAGCAGTGGTGACACCCGCTGGCACTGGTCGTGGACCCTGGGGTTCGCCCCATAAAGTCGGGTGCTTTGCTGCCATGTGCCTGATCATGCTGGTGATGTTCAGGCTGGTAGTTTTGTCACCCCTGCTGATGCTGGCATGGCAAGTGGTACAAATGGCCTTTTTGGGGTTATTAGCAGAGTCTTTAAAAAAATTCCAGACTCTGGAAGACCTACCGGTTGTACTGGCAACGTCCCTCATGTTGGTGTTACGGGAAACTGTTGCCCGCCTTCTGTGTGCGGCCACCACACTGCTTCTTCCTGCCTGTTGGGGTACTCTGCCTCCCTCCCCCTGTGTGCTGCTGGCCTCGCTCTGCGTGTCCTCCTGCCACGTTGGGTCAGTTACTAGATCATCCACCACCTCCTCCTCTTCCACTTGCGCACCACGATCCTCCTCCTCAATTCGTGGCAATTGTGTCTCCTCATCGTCCACCTCTTGTGACAAATTGCCAGCGTCGACTTCCTCTGCCCGTGGCTGTTCAAATATTTGGGCATCGCTACATGGGATCTCCTCTTCCACCACTTCAAGCGGAGCAGGCGAGGGGCACAAATATGGAAATGGACCAGTGAACAGCTCTTCAGAGTGTCCAAGTGTGGGATCAGTTGCTGTCTGACGAAACTCGGCATGGTGGGAGGAAGGAGCATCAGGGTGAGGAGGAGTATGCGGTCGAGACTCACGGCTACTAAAACTTGACCGTGTGGAAGACAGACCGGAGGTGGTGGTGCCCAGGTAACTGGAAGTATTATCTGCTATCCAATTAATAACCTGTTCACACTGATCAATTCGCAATACTGGTGTCGTAGTGTGATTCCCTAGTAATTCGGTCAACAAGTGGGAGCGAGAAGATGTGGCTGTTGGTTGTGGAATATTTTCACCTTGATCACGGCCCCGTCCTCTACACGCACCATCACCAGAACGTCCAGTTCCACGTCCCTTGCCACGCGCCTTGCCCATTGTAAATGAAGTAAAATAGCTTACACTCCCACTATCAATTGAAAAAGGGTAATAAAAAGGACATTAGAACCGTGGAAGAAGAAAACCACAGTTCTATTCCTCTGGCCTACACCAGACTCTTTTAAACAGATTTATTGGTGTCTGACCAGTCAGGGAGACACTATTACTGTTTTTTTTTACGGCAAAAAATGCCAAAAGTAGGAAAATACAGAGATTTGACCCGTGGAACTGCAAAACCACAGTTCTAGTTATCTGGCCTACACCAGACTCTTTTAAACAGATATATTGGTGTCTGAACAGTCACAGACACACTCAATTTTTTTTTTTGGGGGGGGGGGGGGATACCAAAAGGTTAATGAGACGCGTATTTGTACAGTCTGACTGAGGGAAAAAAAAATACAGGATTTAGATGAAAAAAAATAATATTTTTTCCTGGCCCCTGAGACCGGGTGATAAGTCTAGCAATTTGACCAACAGGAGCACACAGGACTGTAATGCAGCACTGCGTCTCCTATACAGCCTGCCTGCCTGCCTGATATCTGGGATGGATATTAGTCCTGAGAAGGACTGTTTGCTTGATTTGGCAGGCTTTAGAGACCCTACACTACCTATTTTGCACTATATATCTCTCCCTAACTCAGCAGCACCCTTTCTACACTGTCTGATCCGGAGCAACTGTGTCCAAGATGGCGCCGCCCGGTTTTAAATACTCGAGGTGACGCTGTGCGGCCAGCCAATCACTGTAATGCCCACAAACAACATGGCTGCGGCATTACAGTGACTGGCTGGCATTCCCTGCATGTTCATTGGCTTTGTAAAGAGCGCCAAACATGCAGGGCGGAGACCCGAGCTCTTGCCCGAGTAACCCGGAAATGCTCGGTGCTCGCCGAACATCCCGAGTAGTGAGATGCTCGGGCGAGTTCCGAGCAGTGTCGAGCATGCTCACTCAACACTATTTGGGGTAGATACGATGTTTTGATCTCCCTTATTGCATTTCAGTTCAAAAGTAATTTTGGCTTTTGATGTTTTTTCTTGTTATACCGTTATCAATTAGATAAATTTACTTAAAATTTTGATGGATCAGACTTTTTCAAATGCAGCGATACCAAATATGTGAATTTATTTATTTTTTTTAATTGTTTTATTTTTAATGAGGCAAAATGGGGTGATTTGAACTTTTGTGTTTGTTTTATTTTTTTCACATTTTTAAAACCTTTTTTTGGCATCCAAGTGCAGTCCAATGTTTTGCACGCACCCATAGACTTGTATACGGATCGTCCGATATACGCTGCAAATCGCAGCATGCAGCGATTTTTTTCTCAAGTCGAATCGGCATAAGAAAATAAACGCTAGTCGGTATTGCTCCATAGTATAACATTGGAGCGAGTGCTATCCGGTGAAACATTGGATAGCACTAGTGTTGAGCGAGTATGTTCTATTAACCCTTTCGGCCAGTATGCTCGGGCCGAGCTCTGAGTATTTACAGCTGTTCGGTGAAATGGTTGAATCGCTCCCATGTGCATGGTTTGCAACTGTTTGACAGTTTTATTACATGCGAGGAATGTCTATTTCTTACACATTCCTCACATGTAATAAAACTGTCAAACAGTTGCAAATCATGCACACGGGAGTGATTCAACCATATCACCGAGCAGCTGTAAATACTCGGAGCTCGGCCCGAGCATACTCGGACAGAACATACTCGCTCAACCCTAGATAGCACTCATTTGAGTTTTACGCTGGCTATACACAAGTCTGAGCGAGCACACATTGTGATGATTTTGTTCCTAACTGGAAGGGGAGGGATTGTGTTTTGTTTTATTTTAACAAGTAAGGCTACTCTATTTTACTTTCTTTTTTAATAAGTTGAATGCTATATTGTATTATCATGGCACCATCTAGTGGCAAAATAAGAGAATACACGTCAAAGCTAATAAAATACTATGGATGATTATCACAAGAATAAAAATACAATACAGAATGTTCAATCCACAAAACTATTAAACCAGTTCATATTTGAAAAATGTAAATAAATACATAAGTAAACAAAAACTTTGTAATTTTTTCCATCTGTCCCTCTTCTGGAACATATCTGAATTGTGGACAGCCCTTTTATATTAATCAATAAGTCCTGAAATATTTTATTTCATTCACATAAACAATAGAAGGCAGACAGTACTCTGTGATAATCTAATATTATGTCTAGCATATTCAAAATTAATCAATTCTTTCCACCAATGATCTACCATTGACACTCCAGGAGTGCTTCCTTTGTTTTTGTTTTTTTCCTTTTTTTTTTTTCATGCAACCAGTAAGTAACGGCTTGAAAAAGGAGAAAAAATGAGTGTTGCGGCATAAAAATTTTTTTTTTATTTAATCAAGATTACATAACAGTAAATACAAGATGACTACATAGCATGATAAGGGATATAAAGTGCAAGGTGCCAGGTATCAGGGGGTCACATAAAAAGTGAGTCATATAAGTTATGCAGGTATAGATGCATCACTATAGATGTAAAAGATGGGCATTGGGACGTATATAAAAAAGGTTACATGGGGATAAGTACTCAGTAATATACTGTTCAATGCTAGTAAAGGGCTCTAAAGCCCGGACATGTAGATAATCCCCCTATGGTACTAATCTCAACTCCCTGACATTGATAATGTCCCCTATGAGACTCACCCAGGAGTGACCCACCGACAGGTATGGTGATGATGATGAGGACACGCCCCGACGCGCGTTTCACCAGTCTTTTTCAAGAGGCTCAATGATGGGAGTCATGATGCCAGTAATACAGTAAGCAATCCTGATGGGCTAGTGCTGAATTATAAGGAAAAAGAATATGTAAGTAATGTTTTTTGTTTTGTTTTTTAAATATTAAAGAAGTACTTTTGTTAATTTTTTTAATTCCTTAAATCTATGTAAAGGTTTGTGTAGTGCAGTGTTTTAAAGTTGTCCAGCCTTGGGGCTTAAGTCTGCAGTCACTCTATGTGATTGCAAACTTGTGAATCCTCCCAGAGCGCACTGCCAGGATTCACCAGTAACAGCGCCGGTAGAGAACAATCATGTGACTGCAATTATGCAATTTGCATACTTTCAACCACATTCTGACTACACGTGTCTTGCCTCGCGTAATTCACTTGTATTGAGCAAAGCCGTGCATGTCTAGTTGGCATTGGACTGCATACGGTCCCAGTGCTGAAGAATCCTGACAGCATGCACTGTGCACACTGTGAGGTATCACAAATCTGCAGTCACATAGAGTAACTGCAGACTTGAGCCCCAAGCCTGGACAACCCCTTTAATATACTTACAATGTCCATTATCTCTGGTATCCAGCGCTGTTTCTGTCCTCTTCTGAGTTACGTGACGGTGATTCAGACTCTCCAGATCACACTGCGCTCTGTGTGACTGCCTACTTTACAATGCAAGTCAATGAAGAAATGTTCTGGTGCTCCATAGGCTCACATTGGAAAAGTCACTCCCAGCTCACATAGAGTGCAGTGTGACACGGAGAGTATGGATCACTGTCACGTGATTCAAGAGAGGAGCAGAACGGCACTGGATTCTGGAGAAGATGACAATTGTTGAATATATTAACAAATTAACACACTGACATTACTATACATAAGTTTAGGGAATAAAAACATATTAACCCCTTCACGACCAATGATGTATATTTACTAGTGTTGAGCGAGCATGCTCGACACTGCTCGGTACTCGCCCGAGCATCTCACTACTAGGGATGTTCAGCGAGCACCGAGCATTTCCGGGTTACTCGGGCGGGAGCGCGGGTCTCCGCCCTGCATGTTTGCCGCTCTTTACACAGCCAAAGAACATGCAGGGATTGCCAGCCAGTCACTGTAATGCCGCAGCCATGTTGTTTGTGGGCATTACAGTGATTGGCTAGCCGCATAGCATCACCTCGAGTATTTAAAACCGGGCGCCGCCATCTTGGACATAGTCGCTCCAGATCAGACAGTGTAGGGAGAGTGCTGCTGAGTTAGGGAGAGAGATATAGTGCGAAATAGGTAGTGTAGGGTCTCTAAAGCCTGCCAAATCAAACAAACAGTCCTTCTCAGGACTAATATCCATCCCAGATATCAGGCAGGCAGGCACTCAGGCTGTATAGGAGACGCAGTGGTTATACCAGAAAATGCGGCATTACAGTCCTGTGTGCTCCTGTTGGTCAAATTGCTAGACTTATCACCCGGTCTCAGGGGCCAGGAAAAATCCTTTTTTTTTTCATCTAAATCCTGTATTTTTTTTTTCCTCAGTCAGACTGTACAAATACGCGTCTTATTAACCTTTTGGTAACCCCCCCCCCAACAAAAAAAAATTGAGTGTGTCTGTGACTGTTCAGACACCTATATAGCAGTTTAAAAGAGTCTGGTGTAGGCCAGATAACTAGAACTGTGGTTTTGCAGTTCCACGGGTCAAATCTCTGTATTATCCTGCTTTTGGCATTTTTTCCGTTAAAAAAACTGTAATAGTGTCTCCCTGACTGTTCAGACACAAATATATCTGTTTAAAAGAGTCTGGTGTAGGCCAGAGAAATAGAACTGTAGTTTTCCTCTTCCACGGTTCTAATCTCCTTTTTATTACCCTTTTTCCATTGATAGTGCGAGTGTAAGCTATTTTACTTCATTTACAATGGGCAAGTCGCATGGCAAGGGACGTGGAACTGGACGTTCTGGCGATGGTGCGTGTAGAGGATTGGGCCGTGGCCAAGGTGAAAATGTGCCACAACCAACAGCCACATCTTCTCGCTCCCACTTCTTGACCGAATTACTAGGGAAGCACACTACAACACCAATATTGCGAAATGATCTGTGTGAACAGGTCATTAATTCATAGCAGATAATACTTCCAGTTACCTGGGCACCACCACCTCCGGTCTGTCTTCCACACGGTCAAGTTTTAGTAGCCGTGAGTCTCGAACGCATACTCCTCCTCACCCTGATGCTCCTTTCTCCCACCATGCCGAGTGTCGTCAGACAGCAACTGATCCCACACTTGGACACTCTGAAGAGCTGTTCACTGGTCCATTTCCATGTTTGTGCCCCTCGCCTGCTCCGCTTGAAGTGGTGGAAGAGGAGATCCCATGTAGCGATGCCCAAATATTTGAACAGCCACGGCCAGAGGCTGGCAATTCGTCACAAGAGGTGGACGATGAGGAGACACAATTGCCACAAAGTGAGGAGGAGGATCGTGCTGCGCATATGGAAGAGGAGGAGGTGGTGGATGATCTAGTAACTGACCCAACGTGGCAGGAGGACACGCAGAGCAAGGCCAGCAGCACACAGGGTGAGGGAGCCAGAGTCCCCAACAGGCAGGAAGAAGCAGTGTGGTGGCCGCACACAGAAGGCGGGCAACAGTTGCCCGTAACACCAACATGAGGGACGTTGCCAGTACAACCGGTAGGTCTTCCAGAGTCTGGAATTTTTTTAAAGACTCTGCTAATAACCCCAAAAAGGCCATTTGTACCACTTGCCATGCCAGCATCAGCAGGGGTGACAAAACTACCAGCCTGACCACCACCAGCATGATCAGGCACATGGCAGCAAAGCACCCGACTTTGTGGGGCGAACCCCAGGGTCCACGACCAGTCACCACTGCTTCTTCCGCTGTTGTGCATGTAATAGAACCCCCTGTTGTGCGTGCAAGGCAATCTCCTGTCCATACTGCATGCAAAGATGCCCCCTCCTCTCAGTCTTCACTTGTTATGGCAGTTTCTCAAGAAACAGCATCAACATCCACGTCCACGTCCCACCGCAGCGTTCAATTGTCCATATCCCAGAGCTTTGAACGAAAGCGCAAATTCGCAGCCAACGCCCCACAGGCCACAGTCCTAAATTTGCACATTTCACGAGTGCTTGCCTTGGAAATGCTGCCTTTTAGGCTGGTGGAGACAGAATCCTTCCGCAACCTTATGGCGGTGGCCGTCCCTCGGTACTCAGTCCCCAGCCAGCACTATTTTGCCCGGTGTGCCATCCCGCACTAAACAAGCACGTGTCCCAAAACATCGGCCGTGCCCTCAACAACGCAGTTACTGAGAGACTCCACCTGACAATGGACACGTGAACAAGTGCTTGCGGCCAGGGACGGTACATCTCCCTGACGGCACACTGGGTAAACATAGTGGAAGCCGGGACCCAGTCGGACCTTGGGACGGAACACTTCCTCCCCACACCGAGGATTGCGGGCCCTATGTCAGTCAGAGTTGCCCCCACAGTGTACAGCTCCTGCGCATCATCCTCCTCCTTCTCCTCCTCATGTTCAGCCTCCATCTCAGATATCACGACATCAGTTACAAGCTGGAAGCACTGCAGTACTGCCTCAGCCAAGCGGCAACAGGCTGTGCTGAAACTCATAAGCTTAGGTGATAAACCTCACACTGCTTGTGAGTTGTGGACAGCTGTGAAAGAGCAGGCAGATCTGTGGTTGAGACCGCTGAACCTACATCCAGGCATGGTCATGTGTGACAATGGCCGTAACCTGGAGGCGGCTCTGAGGCGAGGCGAGATCACACACATACCATGCCTGGCTCATGTGCTTAACCCCGTGGTTCAGCGGTTTATTAAATCGTACCCCGAGTTGCCAGATCTGCTCGTCAAAGTACGCCGCCTGTCAGCTCATTTTCGGAAGTCGGCTACAGCTACCGCCGCCCTTGCTGTGTTGCAGCAGTGTTTGCAGCTTCCGGCACACTGACTGGTGTGTGATGTCCCCACACATTGGAGCTCTACCCTACACATGTTGCAATGGATTTGTGAGCAGAAGAGAGCAGTTGTGGAGTACCAGCTGCAACAAGGCCATCGATATTCAGGTCAGACTCCACACATAAGACCTCAGGAGGGGACCTGGATTTCTGACATATGTACCATCCTGACAAACTTTGAGGAGTCCACCAAGATGGTGAGTGGCGATGACACCATCATTAGCGTCAGCATCCCACTTGTCTGTCTTTTGTAACGCTCTCTGCAGAGAATTAAAGAGGAGGCAAAAATGTGGCAGTACCAGAAGGCCCTTGCTGCAGAACTGTTAAAAAAAATTCCCATCTCAACACGCTAGCGGCAGAGGTCACACTTTGTTGACCAACCAAGGCGTACAGGCGAGAGAGACGCAACTCCAATCCAGCCGAGGCAGGGGAACACTGTCAACATTCTGGGACAGTTTTCTGAGACCCGCCCAGCTTACAGGCCCTGAGGCGCTGTGTACTCTCACAAGGAGTGGAAAGTTTCAAAAGATGGTGAGGGAGTACCTTGCCGAACGTACCAGCGTCCTCCATGATTCCTCTGTGCCTTTTAATTATTGGGTATCCAAGCTGGACAATTGGAATGAATTCGCTCTGTACGCTTTGGAGGTCCTGGCCTGCCCTACCGTTAGCGTGTTATCGGAGCGTGTTTTTAGTGCCGCTGGGGGAATTATAACTGATAAGCGCACTCGCCTGTCAACTGACAATGCTGACAAGCTGACCCTTATCAAAATGAACAAGGGCTGGATTGGGCCAGACTTCTCATCACCACCAAATGACAGCAGAGTAACAAAGTCAAATCCACTGTGTTATTTCGGGAGGTGTATTCCCATGCACCGCTTCACACCCACACATGGGTATACGCTTCCTCATTTCGGCTATTTTTTGCTCTTCTCCTTATCCTCAGCCTCCACCACCACTATACCACCAGGGTGACCGTGGTCCATGTTTCCAGTATTTCAAGTTCCTAGGTCCTAATTTTTGGCAGCTTTTGCTTGGACGGCATAGGCAAAGACTATGGGAGACCCACTCCCCAATAATGGGAATAATGTTTTTAATATGCTGTACTGCATGGCTCTTGTAAGGGGCATTAAAATCGTCTTGTTAAGCTACTGTGACCTCCATGTCTCTTCCAAGGGGCATTATAGCCGTCTTTTTATTCTACTGCGACCTCCACCATTCTTCCAAGGGGCATTAAAACCATCTTGTTAAGCTACTGCATCCTCCACGTCTCTTCCAAGGGGCATTTAAACCATCTTGTTAAGCTACTGCGACCACCACCATTCTTCCAAGGGGCATTAAAACCGTCTTGTTAAGCTACTGCGACCTCCACCATTCTTCCAAGGGGCATATAAAACCGTCTTGTTAAGCTTCTGCGACCTCCACGTCTCTAACAAGGGGCATTAAAACTGTCTTGTTAAACCACCATGAACTCCACAGCTTTTCCAAGGGGCATTGCATTTCCTCCTAATTTTAGTCAGCTTTTGCTTTTCAATGCATAGGCGAACACTAAGGGAGACCCACTCCCCAATAATGGGTAGAAGGTTTTTAGTATGCTGTAATCCACGTCTGTTTCAAGGGGCATTGCAGTTCCTCATAATTTTTGGAAAGCCTTCCATTCACTGCTTAGGCCAACAGTGTACAGGAGACCCAGTTGCTATAAATGGAAAAAAAGGTTTAGTTAAGGCCCTCTGACCTCCATGTCACTTCCAAGGGGCATTGCAGTGCATCGAAATTTTTGGTAGGCATTGCACTCACTGTATGCCCTATAACTGTGTAGCCGAACCGCTCCTTTTGGTACAGAAATATATCCTACAAGACATGTGTGGTTGACTGGCCTGATATTGATGTGAATGGTCCCTGTTCCTCCTGCTCTTTCTCCTTTGCCACCACCTCATCCATCAATCATCACCTGAAGCTTTGTTTTAACGGGAGTCATAGAACTGGGATAGTAGCAGGAAAACATCCAGCAATCCTCGGAGGAGGTAGGATATGCGCCAAAACGCTGACCACCTCAGGCCTAGCCGCTACTACATACATGCGCTTGCATTCCAAGGAACAGAAAGCTAAAGAGATGGATGGCCTAATGATTATGAATAATTTACCCGTTGTGTAGGAGGCCGACCAATGCTGCTGTCTAATTTCTGAACTTTGTGTTGAAGCCTGATTGACCCAGGACCCGCAATCCTCTATGTCTGGAGGACGTGTTGCATCCCAGTGTCTAACTGTGTCCCGGCTTCCACAATATCAACCCAGTGTGAAGGCGTCAGTCAGATGGACCATCCCTGGCCACATTCTCTTGTCCACATGTTTGTGGTTAGGCTGTCCTTGAAATAGGGGCGGCTGGGGACCGTTTTATGGACACCCGGCCGCCCCCAGGCAGCTGGGGACCGTGTGTTGGTACCCGGCTGTGGGGCGGCTGGGGACCGAGTAAGGACACCCGGCCGCCCCCTGGTGGCTGGGGACCGAGCGTGGACACCCGGCCGGCGGGCAGCTGGGGACTGAGTATGGATACCAAGCCGCCGACGCAGTCATGACATGGTGGCCGGCGTCTCCCTCCACATGCCTAAAAGGCCCAATTTCAAGTGCAAGCAAGCTAGTAGTTTGGTATTGCAGCCTGGGGGGTGGGTGGGTGGCAGGTTACAAACTTACGCTTGCATTCCAAGAAAACAAAGCTGATGCTAACTTCTATCATCATCATCATGCTCCTCACCTTGGCACTCTCAACTCCCCTGATGGAGAAGCCAGGGCCCACCGGAGGAGTCTGGTTCTCTGGTGGGCTCGTCCAATGCTGCCCTAAAGCAGGCCAGGCTAAGAAAAGTGTGGGGGAAGTTCCCAGGAGAAATAGGGGCGGCTGGGGACCGAGTATGGACACCCGGCCGCCCCCTGGCAGCTGGGTACCGAGCGTGGACATCCGGACACCGGACGGCTGGGAACTGAGTATGGATACCAGGCCACCGACGCAGCCATGACGTGGTGGCCAGATTCTGCCTCCACATGCCTAAAAGGCCCAATTTCAAGTGCAAGCAAGCAGTATGGTATTGCAGCCTGGGGGTGGGTGGGTGGCAGACTGCATACTTGCGCTTGCATTGCAAGGAATGGGGGAGGTACAATTGAACACTGCCCTGGGACAAGGACTTGCACGGGAATAGTTGCAAGTCTGCATCTTCTGATGCGGCAAGGATCACTTCTGATGGGCTCACTTTTAGGCAGTGACCTGGGTGTCAGAGATGTTTCCAGGGGTCTTCCCCATGCTGTTCCCATGTCTTTTCAGCACTGTATGCATGTGTCACACAGCACATGGCCAGATAAGATTGTAAAATGTTAAAATGACATTTCCCGGTGAATGCATTTGTCACAGTTGAAAGCAATACAAAAGTGCAAAAACGCATAAAAAATGCTACTTGTGAACATAGCCCAAGGTGTGGAGGAGTATTTTTGTTTTTGGTTATTTATTTTACCTTATACACAAGTCTTTACCCTGGAAAGGAAGTTCCTTAACATATTTCACAGGAATACCGTTTCAGTTTAGTTTTTGAACGTTTTATTGTGAGCCCGTAAAAGTGGTTTAATACCTCTGACCACGTTGTTGACAGCAGTGACCTGGGGGTCAGAAATGCTTCCTGGGGCGACCCCCATGCTGTCCCCATGTCATTTGAACACTGTCACTTTCGTTTTGGGCACTTTTTAGGCTTTCTAGAGACTGCCGGGGGTGCCGCCGCAAAAATGCTCAGGTCTCACATAGACTAACATTGGGCTCGTTGCTCGGGTCGAGCACTCGAGTATCACGGTGAGCTCGGCCCAAGCTTCGAGCACCCGAGCATTTTAGTGCTCGCTCAACACTAATATTTACCTTTAATGTGGACTCCGGCGCAGAGTCTACATCTTTTCCTGCACTTTTACGGCTGATTTAATCAGCCATCAAATGCATCTAACAGCTGCGGGTGGATCCGAGATCCACCTGCGGCTGTTAACAAGTTAAATGCCGCTGTCAAGCACTGACAGCGGCATTTAACACGCTCTGGCCGGAAACGCGTCATAAGTCTCAACTATCAGCGCTCCTGTCACGTGATCGTGGGGCGCCAATGGGTTGTCATGAAAGCTGGGGGTCTGCAGAAGACCCCCATGCCTGTTATTATGATACTCCTGTGAATGTCGGCTTGTGGATAGCGTTCATAGGAGATTGTTATTTTTGCTATACATAACAGTGAAGAAGCCCTGCTATGCATAGCACAAGCGATTGGATGATCGCAGCTTCAAGTCCCCTAAGGGGAATATTAAATAAAGTAAAAAAAAAAAACACAAACGTTCAAATCACCCCCCTCTTACCCTGTTAAAAATAAAACAATTTAAAAAAAATATGCATATTTGGTATCACTGTGTTCATAGTGAACATAGTGATTTTTTTTAAATTTCATTGCACTTGGAATTTTTTTTCCATTTACCAGGACACTATATATATTAGAATCAATGGTGTCATTAAAAAGTACAACTCTTCCCGCACAAAACAAGCCCCATACGGCTATCTTGAATAAGAAATAAAAAAGTTATGGAAACTTGGAAGAAATGAATGAAAAAAAACGAAAAAAAGTTAAACCGCCTGGGTGTGAAGGGGTTAACGGGAGGACTTCCTGAAGTAACCCCTAATAACAATGACCAGTGACTCATTCCCATCTGATTGTTTTATACCTAAAATTCTGCTCAGACCATGAGAAAATAGCAGATGACAAGAGGATCTGGCAGAAAACTTGCTGACTAATAGTGTTGAGCCACCCCCGTAGTGTTCGAGTTCGGTTCGGTTCGTCGAACACCCGTGTGTTCGCCGAACTGTTCGTCGAACTGTTCGTCGAACACCTTCGAACACCGTTAAAACCAATGGCAGGCAAACAAAAACACATAGAAACACATAGAAAACACCTTCAAAGGTGTCCAAAAGCTGACAAACTGCTCAGAAGACACAACTAACACATGGAAAAGTGACAAGTACATATAGTCATGAGAAAAGAAAAGAGGTGGAGGAGTAAAAGGAGGGGGAGACACAGATATAGGCATGTCATGGCCTTCTAAAATCCAAAAAGTGAGAAGCCGACACGTTCAGTCCGCTCCTGCCCGTGCCACCTCCGTGTCGCCGAGTTTGTGCCAGAGCCGCGGTGAACCCTGACGGCCAGCCCCCCTCTCCCAATACTGGTGCCTGTACGCTGGTGGGTCTAGCGAGCCCCCCTGTGGTGGAGGCAGCTCTAAACTTTTTAATTTAAATTGTCTCTCTAATTTGAATGAATACACTTTAAATCCATTTACAAGGATCTATTGGAGGGCAAGTGTCATGCCAGCAGCCGCGTAATTCCAGCTCCAGTAGCGTCCACTAAAGCTGCTGCAGTTAAAAAGCTTTTATAAGGATCGAGCTCGGCTGTCCACCGCAAGGCATCCTACTGCCAGTCCCAGCCCCTATGCCTTGGGGTGCCTCCTGATGCTCTTCACTGAGTATCCCGTGGTCCCGAAGCATTTCCTTTGAAAAAATTCAGCGTCCAAACTACAGGTGGTGTAGCTTGCTTAACAGCCGGGATAATCCGCTGACTAGCAGACACTGCTACTAGGCACAAAGTATTTCCTGGGCTAGATGCAGTTAAAAATTTGTAATTAGATACTCTCGTTGGATGCTGAGAAAGCATTCCATAGAGTCTCCTGGCACGCCATATATGATTCTCTTAAAAAGCTTGGGGTAGGGGTCTAGGGGACCCTTTTATAGCCAAAATCACAGCCCTGTATCGCAATACGTCACCTAGGCTGAAGATAAATGGAACTGTAGCACCCTAAGGGCTCGGTTGCTACAGAGGTATTGCACCTCACCCAGAGGTGTGATATCTCACTCTCAGGTAAGGATGGAGTGTGGATCAGGACCCGACACCTGCATGCATTACACCACATTGCCTTGGGGCAGGGCGACCAATATGCCCCTGAGATGGGCACGACAGTCCCTGTCCCTGGCTGGAGTGGGGGGAGGGAACACTGAGGAAGGGGAACCCTGTAGTGCAGGAGCAGGGAGGAAGCAGTTCCTGGGTGCATTGAGAAGGGAGTATAAAAGGTGGGCTCCATCTTAGTTCAGTGCAGAGAAGTCTGAGCAGAAGTGGCAGGGAGCAGGGGCTCTGCATGAGCTCTGCTCCGGAGGCGGGCCTAGTAACAGAGGCCCAGGCCTGGAAGAGGGAGAAGGAAGGAAGAGGAGCGGAGAAGGCTCCAGGAACGAGGAACAAAGGGATCCCAGGGGTGCGAACGGGCGAGTCGCCACCGCACGCCCGAATCCACCTGCGTGGAGGGGTCAGGCCAAAGGAGGAGACCGGTCCCCGAAACTAGTGGAGGCAGGAAACGACCCTCAGCTAGAAACCGGAGGCTGTGACATTTTATGTGGCGCAGCCCCTCGCTACACCCGCTAGGAGGGCAGCACATAGGGTCAGGGAAACTGGCGCCAAGTTTACTAAGAGGAGGCCCGAGGCAGCCGGACAGAAGGGTTGGTAAGAAAGGCCAGACAAAGGACACACAAAGGGGGTCCTGTGAATCGCTCCAAAGTTATCTGGGAGTTGTCTGAGCCCCCCACCTGGTGAGCACAGTACGACGTGGGCAGCCGTTACCTGCAGACGTGGTCTGGATAATAAGAACTGTGAGTAAAGGCCCTGGACTGCATCACTGACTCCGTGTCGTTACTGCTGCTGCCCTGCACCATCACCCCCATCCTCCGCATACACTGCCCTGAGGCTATACTCATCCCGTGGGGAGTTATGCTACGCTCTGCTGCACCCACAACACCAGCCTCAGCGGTCTGCCCTGCAGCGGCGGTTCACTCTGACCGCAATACACGGGTGGCGTAGTCGGACATTTAAACATCAAAACCACATAAATAGTTCCGCCACTGGTTTGACCACCATGAGCCACGGAACCGGGTCGCCGCCACGAAGACTACAACCACCAGCATCCACCAAAAAGGGTCCAGCTCCGGGTGTCCCAAGGCCCAGGGGGTGCATCAGAACATTTTCATCACCTTTCACAATCACCAATGGGACAAGGCAGGGATGTCCTCTGTCCCCTCTCTTATACATCCTAGTGACGGAGCACCTGCTCTCATCAATTCGCCATAACCCCAATATTAGGTGGATTGAGGTGGGAGGCACCGAGTACAAGTGCTCTCTATTTGCTGATGATGTACTAGTATATATCACTCAATCACATATATCCATCCATGCTGTTATGGCTGAAATAGATCACTTTGTTACATGGTCAAATTTTAAAATCAATGCAGCGAAGTCTGAGGCCCTCGATGTCTCCCTCCCCAAATCCATATAGGATTCCATCCAGTCCAACTTTCCCTTTGCCTGGCCCTCACAGGGTATCAAATACTTAGGAATTCCTATTCATAGAGACCTCTCCCATCTATGTTATCTTAATTAGGGATGAGCGTTGTTCTACTCGAACTGTTCGCCAATCTCAAATTCGAGCTGTTTTGGGCGGTGTTCGAGCCGGTCGGCGAACACGAACAATTTGAGAAAAATTCGGCTGTTCGAGGTTATGTTCGATAACTGTTCGTGCACCAAAATCATAACTGGATTTTTTCTCAGTAATGATGAAAATTAATGTTAATACGCAGTTTGAGTGTACAGCGGGGCGGGGGGAGGGGCAGGGGATGGATCTCTGCAGGAACAATGAAGATCTCCATTTTTTTTTCTCTTTCCCGCATTTGCAGTGGGGAGGTGCAATCTGTCAGCCTATCAGCAGCGCACACACGGAGCGAAGTGCTTTTTTTCACACAAGCAAGGGCATGTGTGATTGGCAGTGTATGTCACATGTCCTTGCCCTATAAGACCAAGCCATTTTCCCCGTCGCCACCATTTTCTCACTGCTGCAGCTGCGTGTTAGACGGCACCGCTGTTGCTGTGTGCGCTATACCTTGTTAATTTCAAGCCAATTTTCGCACAAATATACAGATAGCTTGGGAGTAGGGAATAGTTGTGATTGCAGTCCTTTTAAGGACTAGGTTACAGCATTTCCTACGACTTTTATCAGGCAGGTCTGTGCTCTTAAATAGATAGATTGTGGGAGTAAAGACTAATTGTAATTGGAGTCCTTTTCAGGACTAGGTTACATCAGTTCCTATCAGTTTTTGCCAGGCAGGTCTGTGCCAGTGCTGTGCAAGTTTTTTTCACAGCATTTGGCTGAATCTAGCAAAGCTAATCCTTTTTGGCCTATTGCAGAGTGTGTTAGTCAGTGGAGTAGCCTATCTGTGTTGCAAGATATACCACCTGTGTATAGAATACCAATTTTTTTACTGCACCTAGTGAAGTAAAATCTTTTGGGCATAGCATCATTCTATTAGTCCATCTATACTGACCTCCATCAGGTTGCAAACTGAATATAATTTTTTTCTGCATCTAGCTCTGAAAAAATATTTGGGCTTCTAGCAGTGTGTGGGACTTGGTCTATTAGTCCATCTATACTGACCTCCATCAGGTTGCAAATTAAAAATAATTTTTTTCTTCATTTATCTCTGAAAAAATATTTGGGCTTCTAGCAGCGTGTGGGACTTGTTCTATTAGTCCATCTATACTGACCTCCATCAGGTTGCAAATTAAAAATAATTTTTTTCTGCATCTAGCTCTGAAAAAATATTTGGGCTTCTAGCAGTGTGTGGGACTTGGTCTATTAGTCCATCTATACTGACCTCCATCAGGTTGCAAATTAAAAATAATTTTTTTCTGCATCTAGCTCTGAAAAAATATTTGGGCTTCTAGCAGTGTGTGGGACTCGGTCTATTAGTCCATCTATACTGACCTCCATCAGGTTGCAAATTAAATAAAAAAATTTTCTGCATCTAGCTCTGAAAAAATATTTGGGCTTCTAGCGGTGTGTGGGACTTGGTCTATTAGTCCATCTATACTGACCTCCATCAAGTTGCAAATTAAAAATAATTTTTTTCTGCATCTAGCTCTGAAAAAATATTTGGGCTTCTAGCAGTGTGTGGGACTTGGTCTATTAGTCCATCTATACTGACCTCCATCAGGTTGCAAATTAAAAATAATTTTTTTCTTCATTTAGCTCTGAAAAAATATTTGGGCTTCTAGCAGTGTGTGGGACTTGTTCTATTAGTCCTTCTATACTGACGTTCAGCAGGTTGCAAATTGAATATAATTTTTTTCTGCATCTAGCTCTGAAAAAATATTTGGGCTTCTAGCGGTGTGTGGGACTTGGTCTATTAGTCCATCTATACTGACCTCCATCAGGTTGCAAATTAAAAATAATTTTTTTCTGCATCTAGCTCTGAAAAAATATTTGGGCTTCTAGCAGTGTGTGGGACTTGGTCTATTAGTCCATCTATACTGACCTCCATCAGGTTGCAAATTAAAAATAATTTTTTTCTGCATCTAACCCAGCCAATAGTTTTGGCCTAATACCACAGTTTGGCCACTCAGCTCTGCTCGGTTACCATCCATTGTTTTTTTGTGCAAACAACTCCAGAGTTGTGAATTAGTTAACCACCAAAATGAGTGGAAAAAGGCCTGCTGCTGGTGGAAAGGGGAATAGGCGTGTTGGGAAGGGGAAAAAAGGTTGTGTCCGTGGGGTAGGTGCAGAAGAAAGACCATCTTCCAGCCAAACTAAAATGTCTACTTCTTTTAGCGGACAATGTGATAAGATCCCTTTCTTACGGCCACGCCAATCGCTACAAATTCCAGATGAGGCACAAAAACAGCAGGTGCTTCAACGGATATCAAGTGCTCCTTTAAGTGGGCTCTCCTCCACATCAACTTCAACATCACAAATACTCCAGTCCTCAAAGGTGTCACCCAAATCGCACTTGCTTCCTCACAGCTCCCAAATCTCCAGCTGCCCGTCTGAGTATGAGGTAGAACAGATGGTTGAGTCTGCAGAGCTGTTTACTCATACTATAGCCTGGGAATCAGAGGTTGACTCCAGCGCTTCTGTGAATCCAGACGAGGAAATGATCTGCACTGATGCCCAGAATCTTTATGAGTCGGATCCAGGACCAGACGCAGAAGGTTCTGACCATAATGTAGACCCTCATTCCCAAACTGTAACTCCTGTTGGTGGAGACAATGAGGAAGACGATGATAAGACTCAAATACCTGATTGGAGCGACAACTTTAGTTTTTTGTCAGGGCAGGAACAGGTTGGCTCTGAGGACGACGGGTGTGATAACGCACAGGGTGATGATGATGAGGTCGGAGATCCCACTTACTATCAACCCACAGTCAGCCAAGAGATGAGGTCAGCAGAGGAGGTGGAGGAAGATGCTAGTGACGACGAGGTCAGGTTGCGCCTTCCTGGACAGAGATGTAGTACTGGAAGCACGTCAACAACTGCATCCTCAAACACAACTCTGCCTCTCACCACAAGTCGTGGTGGCTCTTCAGGTCGCATGGGTGCTAAGCCTTGCATAGCCTGGGCATTTTTTCAAATCGATAAAGATGACCCAACTCGTGTTATCTGTAACATTTGTCAGCAAAAGCTAAGTAGAGGCCAAAAAATACATAGTTTGAGTACTTCATGCATGAACCGGCACATGGACATGAAGCATAAGTTGCAGTGGGAAGCTCAGTGTGCTACAATGCGGTCTAGCCGGCCGGGCCAACCACCGTCTGCCATATCTTGTGCATCCGCGGCCTCTTCATCCTCTGTGACTGGGGGGACAGCAGTCACACCTGTTTTGGGGCGCAGACCTGCCACCTCTTTACCCGCAACAGCCAGCGTGATTGGCAGGTCATCATTTTCTTTGGAGGTGGTAACACCAGCTGGTCTTGAGCGCTGTCCGACATCGATAGCACCACCTTTGGATCAAGGCAACCTAACATGTCCGCCTGCATCTTCCTCACAGACCGGCAGTTTGCCGGGGACACCCTTAACAACCCCGTCTAAGCACAATAGACAGCCCTCGGTCCCTCAGATGTGGACAAGTAAAAGACCATTTCCTCCTAGCCATGAGAAAGCTAAGAGGTTGAATTTCACCATCTGCAAGCTCTTGGCTACAGAAATGCTGCCTTTCCGCCTGGTGGACACAGAGGATTTTCGAGACCTTATGTCCGTCGCAGTGCCCCAGTACCAGATGCCCAGTCGGCACTACTTCTCAAAGAAAGGTGTGCCTGCGATCCACCAGCATGTCGCACACAACATCACCGCTTCTTTGAGAAACTCTGTGTGTGACAGGGTGCATTTCACCACAGACATTTGGACGAGTAGGCATGGACAGGGGCGTTACATGTCGCTGACTGGGCACTGGGTAACTATGGTGACAGCAGGACAAGGGGCTGCTGTCCAAGTCTTGCCGTCCCCACGAGTTGTGCGTCAATCCTCTTTATGTCAAAGTTCCTCCACTGCTTCTGCCTCCTCAACCTCCTCTCGGTCTTCCACCTGCACCCAAAGCCTGTCTGGTCATGCCACAAGCTTTCTAACTGCGCAGAAGGGATCCTGCACACCTCCTTACTATGCTGGCAGTAGGGCTCAACGTCATCAGGCGGTTTTTACATTGAAATGTCTGGGAAATGTGAGTCACACAGCTGAGGAGTTGTGGTCAGCTCTGGAGAACCAATTTCATGAATGGTTGTCTCCACTGGACCTGAAACCAGGGAAGGCCATGTGCGACAATGCTGCAAACCTGGGTGCGGCCCTTCGCCGGGGCAATGTCACACACGTGCCTTTTATGGCTCACGTGTTGAACCTGGTTGTCCAGCAATTTTTAGCCCACTATCCCAGACTAGATGGCCTTCTGCAGAGGGCACGGTCGCTGTGTGCTCACTTCCGCCGTTCGCATCCCGCAGCTCAGCGACTTACATCTCTACAGAAGTCGTTGGGCCTGCCACTTCACCGGCTAAAATGCGATGTGCCTACCCGGTGGAATTCAACTCTGCACATGTTGCAGCGACTGTGGCAGCACCGACAAGCCCTGGTGCAATACGTTCTGACGTATAGCCTGGGCCAACGAGATTCAGAGGTGGGGCAAATCACGCTGGAGGAGTGGTCTCAGATCAGGGACCTATGCACCCTTCTGCACAGTTTTGAAATGGCGACGAAGATGTTTAGTGCTGACGATGCCATTATCAGCATGACTATTCCGGTGATTTACATGCTGGAGCACATGTTAAACAGAATTCGGAGTCAGGTGGTGGCACAAGAGGAGGTGGAGGAAGTAGAGGAGGAGGAGTTGTATGCGGAAGGGCTAACATCTGCAAGGTCCAGACGGTCGGC
The DNA here is from genome assembly GCF_046119375.1 of Phyllobates terribilis. Classification (NCBI taxonomy): domain Eukaryota; kingdom Metazoa; phylum Chordata; class Amphibia; order Anura; family Dendrobatidae; genus Phyllobates; species Phyllobates terribilis. The sequence goes on along the minus strand of NW_027362769.1, from coordinate 206,711,057 downwards.
AGCACCAAGGCGGCAGGCATGTGAGGGTGGGGGAGATGATTTTACCAGGGCGCATGGTAGCAGCCAAACTAGTGAGGAAGGTGCAGGAGCCCAGGAAGAAGTGGAGGACGAACTGATGGAAGACTCATCAGATGAGGGAGACCTTGATCACATTTCTGTTGTGCGAGGTTGGGGGGAGAGGACAGAGGAAGGAAGCATGATTGTTACCTCGCCACCAACACAACAGGGACTTGGTGCTCCTGGATGCGCAACACACATGAGTGCCTTCTTGCTGCACTACCTGCAACATGACCCTCAAATTGTGAGAATTAGAAATAATCCCTACTACTGGGTTGCCACACTGTTAGATCCCCGGTACAAAAGTAAATTTGCAGAAATTATTCCTGCCATAGAAAGGGATGCACGCATGCAGGAGTATCAGCAGAGACTGTTGCAGAATCTTACATGTGCTTTTCCACAAAATACCAGTGGTGCACGTAGTGAATCTCACAGTTCCAACTTGCCAACCGTGGGACCGTCAAGTGTTCAGCACTCAAACCGTAACAGAACCACAGTATCTGCTGGTAACATCAATTTTGCGGAATCATTTCACCACTTTTTTAGCCCATCCTTTGCAAGGCCACAGGAGACAAGAAGTCTGACACATAGTCAACGCCTAGAGACGATGGTACAGGAGTATCTCCAAGTAAACATTGAAGCCACGACTGTGTCACTGGACCCTTGCTCTTTTTGGGCTTCCAATCTGGATAAATGGCCGGAGCTAGCCACTTACGCCTTGGAGATCTTGTCATGCCCCGCAGCCAGCGTTCTGTCTGAACGTGTGTTCAGCGCTGCTGGTGGTGTGCTGACAGATAAGCGCACGCGGCTCTCCACTGATAATGTAGACAGACTCACGTTCATAAAGATGAACAAATCATGGATCCGAAACGACTTTTCTACCCCTGTGTCATCCTGGGGAGAGTAAAAGCTTGATGATTGGTTAAAATCACCCTACCAACCGTTTTAAGCTTTCAAATTACTAATCATGTTTATCTGTATCTTGACTGGAAAATAATTTGGGCTTTGTAGCAGTGTGCAGCACTGATCCTATTAGGCCATCTATAATAAGCTTCACCAGATTTAAAATTAAAAATAATTTTTAGCTGCATCTAGCCCGGAAAATAGTTTTGGGGCTCCGAGATGCGCAAGACACATAAGTGCCTTCTTGCTGCACTACCTGCAGCATGACCCTCATATTGTCAGAATTCGAAGTAATCATGACTACTGGGTTGCCACACTCTTAGATCCCCCAAACTTTTCGATCAACCTTTTCATTTTAATAAAGACCAAAAAAATGGTCATTTTTGAAATTATAAGCATTAGCAGGTTGTTAGAAACTGAAATCAAACAGTTTTCAACTCAAAACTTTATTCTAGGTGATGTTACATTTTCACATAGGACCCCTTGTTCGAAAGAAGCTTCTGAACTCTCTCGTCCATTGAATTTGTCAGGTTTTGGATGGTTTCTGCTTCAATTGTTTTGCATGAGGACAGAATACCCTCCCAGAGCTGTTGCTTAGATGTGAACTGCCTCCCGCCATCATAGACACTCCTTTTAATGATGCTCCAAAGGTTCTGAATGGGGTAGAGGTCAGGGGAGCATGGGGGTCACACCATAAGTTTGTCCCCTTTTATGCCCATATCAGCCAGAGATGCAGATGTTTTATGTGCAGCATGAGATGGTGCATTATCATGCAGAAAAATGATCTTGCTGTGAAATACACGGTTCTTCTTCTTGAACCATGGCAGGAAGTGCTGTTTGAGAAAATCCACATACATTATGGAGTTCATCTTTAGCGCCTTCAGGGATCCTAAAGGGGCCGACAATCTCTCTCCCCATGATTCCAGCCCAAAACATTACTCCACCTCCTCCTTGTTGGCGCTGTAGCCGTGTTTGCGTGGGGTGTCCATCAACCAGCCATCCTCCACTCCATTCATCTGGACCATCGAGCGCTGCACGGCACTCATCCGTGAACAAAACAGTTTTGAAATCAGTCTTCATGTAATGTTTGGCCCACTGGAGCCGTTTCTGCTTGTGTGAAGTGGATAGAGGAGGTCGACAGGATGGCGTATGCACACCTGCAAACCTCTGAAGGACCCTGCATCTTGTTGTTCGGGGGACGTTGGAGGCACAAGCAGCTTCAAAAACTTGTCTGCTGCTATGACAAGGCTTTTTTGCCGCTGCTCTTTCAACCTGACGTAATTGCCTGTAGGAAAGAGTCCTCAATTTGCCCTTATCAGCACGCACACGTGTGTACTGTGAATCAGCTACATACTTCTTGATTGCCAAGACACTTCATCCTGATCATCGCACAATGTTGATTGTAGTCATGCCTTGACCTAAACACTCCACAATTTGTTGCTTCTCAGCAGCCGACACATCCTTTTTCTTTCCCATTTTGGCAGAAAATGTAGGCTGCTTAATAATGTGAGAGAGCCTTCTTAAGTAGTCTTGCCTTTCATTGGACACACCTGCCAAACTAATTAGCACAGGTGTCTGCAATTGCTTACAGTGATATAAAGAGCCCTGACACACATCACCATCAATGAGTTTAACTGACAAACAAACAAATTCTTCCCTTATCACTCCTAAACACTTTTTGCATAATAATTTGGAACGCGGTGTACATGTGCTTTTCCACAAAACACCAGTGGTTCACGTAGTGAATCTTACAGTTCTAACTTGCCAACCGTGGTCTGTATGGAATTGTTCAATAAAGGGCCCAAAATTAAGATAACATAGATGGGAGAGGTCTCTATGAATAGGAATTCCTAAGTATTTGATACCCTGTGAGGGCCAGGCAAAGGGAAAGTTGGACTGGATGGAATCCTATATGGATTTAGGGAGGGAGACATCGAGGGCCTCAGACTTCGCTGCATTGATTTTAAAATTTTACCATGTAACAAAGTGATCTATTTCAGCCATAACAGCAGGGATGGATATATGTGATTGAGTGATATATACTAGGACATCATCAGCAAATAGAGAGCACTTGTACTCGGTGCCTCCCACCTCAATCCACCTAATATTGGGGTTATGGCGAATTGATGAGAGCAGGTGCTCCGTCACTAGGATGTATAAGAGAGGGGACAGAGGACATCCCTGCCTTGTCCCATTGGTGATTGTGAAAGGTGATGAAAATGTTCTGACGCACCCCCTGGGCCTTGGGACACCCGGAGCCGGACCCTTTTTGGTGGATGCTGGTGGTTGTAGTCTTCGTGGCGGCGATCCGGTTCCGTGGCTCAGGGCGGTCAAACCAGTGGCGGAACTATTTATGTGGTTTTGATGTTTAAATGTCCGACTACGCCACCCGTGGATTGCGGTCAGAGTTAACCGCCGCTACAGGGCAGACCGCTAAGGCTGGTGTTGTGGGTGCAGCAGAGCGTAGCATAACTCCCCACGGGAGGAGTATAGCCTCAGGGCAGTGTATGCGGAGGATGGGGGTGATGGTGCAGGGCAGCAGCAGTAACGACACGGAGTCAGTGATGCAGTTCAGGGCCTTTACTCACAGTTCTTATTATCCAGACCACGTCTGCAGGTAACGGCTGCCCACGTCGTACTGTGCTCACCAGGTGAGGGGCTCAGACAACTCCCAGATAACTTTGGAGCGCTTCACAGGACCCCCTTTGTGTGTCCTTTGTCTGGCCTTTCTTACCAACACTTCTGTCCGGCTGCCTCGGGCCTCCTCTTGGTAAACTTGGCGCCAGTTTCCCTGACCCTATGTGGTGCCTTCCTAGCGGGTGGAGCAAGGGGCTGCGCCACATAAAATGTCAGAGCCTCCGGTTTCTAGCTGAGGGTCGTTTCCTGCCTCCACTAGTTCGGGGACCGGTCTCCCCCTTTGGCCTGACCCCTCCACGCAGGTGGATTCGGGCGTGCGGTGGCGACTCGCCCGTCCGCACCCCTGGGATCCCTTCATTCCTCGTTCCTGGAGCCTTCTCCGCTCCTCTTCCTTCCTTCTCCCTCTTGCAGGCCTGGGCCTCTGTTACTAGGCCCGCCTCCGGAGCAGAGCTCATGCAGAGCCCCTGCTCCCTGCCACTTCTGCTCAGACTTCTCTGCACTGAACTAAGATGGTGCCCACCTTTTATACTCCCTTCTCAATGCACCCAGGAACTGCTTCCTCCCTGCTCCTGCACTGCAGGGTTCCCCTTCCTCAGTGTTCCCTCCCCCCACTCCAGCCAGGGACAGGGACTGTCGTGCCCATCTCAGGGGCATATTGGTCGCCCTGCCCCACGGCAATGTGGTGTAATGCATGCAGGTGTCGGGTCCTGATCCACACTCCATCCTTATCTGAGAGTGAGATATCACACCTCTGGGTGAGGTGCAATACGTCTGTAGCAACCGAGCCCTCGGTGCTACAGTTCCATTTATCTTCAGCCTAGGTGACGTATTGTGATACAGGGCCGTGATTTTGGCTATAAAAGGGTCCCCTAGACCCCTACCCCAAGCTTTTTAAGAGAATCATATATGGCGTGCCAGGAGACTCTATGGAATGCTTTCTCAGCATCCAACGAGAGTATCTACTTACAAATTTTTAACTGCATCTAGCCCAGGAAATACTTTGTGCCTAGTAGCAGTGTCTGCTAGTCAGCGGATTATCCCGGCTGTTAAGCAAGCTACACCACCTGTAGTTTGGACACTTAATTTTTTCAAAGGAAATGCTTCGGGACCACGGGATACTTAGTGAAGAGCATCAGGAGGCACCCCAAGGCATAGGGGCTGGGACTGGCACTAGGATGCCTTGCGGTGGACAGCCGAGCTCGATCCTTATAAAAGCTTTTTAACTGCAGCAGCTTTAGTGGACGCTACTGGAGCTGGAATTACGCGGCTGCTGGCATGAGACTTGCCCTCCAATAGATCCTTGTAAATGGATTTAAAGTGTATTCATTCAAATTAGAGGGACAATTTAAATTAAAAAGCTTAGAGCTGCCTCCACCACAGGGGGGCTCTCTCGACCCACCAGCGGACAGGCACCAGTATTGGGAGAGGGGGGCTGGCCGTCAGGGTTCACCGCGGCTCTGGCACAAACCCGGCGACACGGAGGTGGCACGGGCAGGAGCGGACTGGCCGTCTCGGCTTCTCACTTTTTGGATTTTAGAAGGGCATGACATGCCTATATCTGTGTCTCCCCCTCCTTTTACTCCTCCACCTCTTTTCTTTTCGCATGACTATATGTACTTGTCACTTTTCCATGTGTTAGTTGTGTCTTCTGAGCAGTTTGTCAGCTTTTGGACACCTTTGAAGGTGTTTTCTATGTGTTTCTATGTGTTTTTGTTTGCCTGCCATTGGTTTTAACGGTGTTCGAAGGTGTTCGACGAACCGAACCGAACTCGAACACTACGGGGGTGGCTCAACACTAATCTTAATTTTGGGCCCTTTATTGAACAACTCCATACAGACCACGGTTGGCAAGTTAGAACTGTAAGATTCACTACGTGAACCACTGGTGTTTTGTGGAAAAGCACATGTACACTGTGTTCCAAATTATTATGCAGAAAGTGTTTAGGAGTGATAAGGGAAGAATTTGTTTGTTTGTCAGTTAAACTCATTGATGGTGATGTGTGTCAGGGCTCTTTATATCACTGTAAGCAATTGCAGACACCTGTGCTAATTAGTTTGGCAGGTGTGTCCAATGAAAGGCAAGACTACTTAAGAAGGCTGTCTCACATTATTAAGCAGCCTACATTTTCTGCCAAAATGGGAAAGAAAAAGGATGTGTCGGCTGCTGAGAAGCAACAAATTGTGGAGTGTTTAGGTCAAGGCATGACTACAATCAACATTGTGCGATGATCAGGATGAAGTGTCTTGGCAATCAAGAAGTATGTAGCTGATTCACAGTACACACGTGTGCGTGCTGATAAGGGCAAATTGAGGACTCTTTCCTACAGGCAATTATGTCAGGTTAAAAGAGCAGCGGCAAAAAAGCCTTGTCATAGCAGCAGACAAGTTTTTGAAGCTGCTTGTGCCTCCAACGTCCCCCGAACAACAAGATGCAGGGTCCTTCAGAGGTTTGCAGCTGTGCATATGCCATCCTGTCGACCTCCTCTATCCACTTCACACAAGCAGAAACGGCTCCAGTGGGCCAAACATTACATGAAGACTGATTTCAAAACTGTTTTGTTCACGGATGAGTGCCGTGCAGCGCTCGATGGTCCAGATGGATGGAGTGGAGGATGGCTGGTTGATGGACACCCCACGCAAACACGGCTACAGCGCCAACAAGGAGGAGGTGGAGTAATGTTTTGGGCTGGAATCATGGGGAGAGAGATTGTCGGCCCCTTTAGGATCCCTGAAGGCGCTAAAGATGAACTCCATAATGTATGTGGATTTTCTCAAACAGCACTTCCTGCCATGGTTCAAGAAGACGAACCATGTATTTCACAGCAAGATCATTTTTTTGCATGATAATGCACCATCTCATGCTGCACATAAAACATCTGCATCTCTGGCTGATATGGGCATAAAAGGGGACAAACTTATGGTGTGACCCCCATGCTCCCCTGACCTCTACCCCATTCAGAACCTCTGGAGCATCATCAAAAGGAGTGTCTATGATGGCGGGAGGCAGTTCACATCTAAGCAACAGCTCTGGAAGGGTATTCTGTCCTCATGCAAAACAATTGAAGCAGAAACCATCCAAAACCTGACAAATTCAATGGACGAGAGAGTTCAGAAGCTCCTTTCGAACAAGGGGTCCTATGTGAAAATGTAACATCACCTAGAATAAAGTTTTGAGTTGAAAACTGTTTGATTTCAGTTTCTAATAACTTGCTAATGCTTATAATTTCAAAAATGACCATTTTTTTGGTCTTTATTAAAATGAAAAGGTTGATCGAAAAGTTTGGGGGATCTAAGAGTGTGGCAACCCAGTAGTCATGATTACTTCGAATTCTGACAATATGAGGGTCATGTTGCAGGTAGTGCAGCAAGAAGGCACTTATGTGTCTTGCGCATCTCGGAGCCCCAAAATTATTTTCCGGGCTAGATGCAGCTAAAAATTATTATTCATTTTAAATCTGGTGGAGCTTAGTATAGATGGGCTAATAGGATCAGTGCTGCACACTGCTACAAAGCCCAAATTATTTTCCAGTCAAGATACAGATAAACATGATTAGTAATTTGAAAGCTTAAAACGGTTGGTAGGGTGATTTTAACCAATCATCAAGCTTTTACTCTCCCCAGGATGACACAGGGGTAGAAAAGTCGTTTCGGATCCATGATTTGTTCATCTTTATGAACGTGAGTCTGTCTACATTATCAGTGGAGAGCCGCGTGCGCTTATCTGTCAGCACACCACCAGCAGCGCTGAACACACGTTCAGACAGAACGCTGGCTGCGGGGCATGACAAGATCTCCAAGGCGTAAGTGGCAAGCTCCGGCCATTTATCCAGATTGGAAGCCCAAAAAGAGCAAGGGTCCAGTGACACAGTCATGGCTTCAATGTTTACTTGGAGATACTCCTGTACCATCGTCTCTAGGCGTTGACTATGTGTCAGACTTCTTGTCTCCTGTGGCCTTGCAAAGGATGGGCTAAAAAAGTGGTGAAATGATTCCGCAAAATTGATGTTACCAGCAGATACTGTGGTTCTGTTACGGTTTGAGTGCTGAACACTTGACGGTCCCACGGTTGGCAAGTTGAAACTGTGAGATTCACTACGTGCACCACTGGTGTTTTGTGGAAAAGCACATGTAAGATTCTGCAACAGTCTCTGCTGATACTCCTGCATGCGTGCATCCCTTTCTATGGCAGGAATAATTTCTGCAAATTTACTTTTGTACCGGGGATCTAACAGTGTGGCAACCCAGTAGTCAGGATTATTTCTAATTCTCACAATTCGAGGGTCATGTTGCAGGTAGTGCAGCAAGAAGGCACTCATGTGTGTTGCGCATCCAGGAGCACCAAGTCCCTGTTGTGTTGGTGGCGAGGTAACAATCATGCTTCCTTCCTCTGTCCTCTCCCCCAACCTCGCACAACAGAAATGTGATCAAGGTCTCCCTCATCTGATGAGTCTTCCATCAGTTCGTCCTCCACTTCTTCCTGGGCTCCTGCACCTTCCTCACTAGTTTGGCTGCTACCATGCGCCCTGGTAAAACCATCTCCCCCACCCTCACATGCCTGCCGCCTTGGTGCTGCCGACCGTCTGGACCTTGCAGATGTTAGCCCTTCCGCATACAACTCCTCCTCCTCTACTTCCTCCACCTCCTCTTGTGCCACCACCTGACTCCGAATTCTGTTTAACATGTGCTCCAGCATGTAAATCACCGGAATAGTCATGCTGATAATGGCATCGTCAGCACTAAACATCTTCGTCGCCATTTCAAAACTGTGCAGAAGGGTGCATAGGTCCCTGATCTGAGACCACTCCTCCAGCGTGATTTGCCCCACCTCCGGATCTCGTTGGCCCAGGCTATACGTCAGAACGTATTGCACCAGGGCTTGTCGGTGCTGCCACAGTCGCTGCAACATGTGCAGAGTTGAATTCCACCGGGTAGGCACATCGCATTTTATCCGGTGAAGTGGCAGGCCCAACGACTTCTGTAGAGATGTAAGTCGCTGAGCTGCGGGATGCGAACGGCGGAAGTGAGCACACAGCGACCGTGCCCTCTGCAGAAGGCCATCTACTCTGGGATAGTGGGCTAAAAATTGCTGGACAACCAGGTTCAACACGTGAGCCATACAAGGCACGTGTGTGACATTGCCCCGGCGAAGGGCCGCACCCAGGTTTGCAGCATTGTCGCACACGGCCTTCCCTGGTTTCAGGTCCAGTGGAGACAACCATTCATGAAATTGGTTCTCCAGAGCTGATCACAACTCCTCAGCTGTGTGACTCACATTTCCCAGACATTTCAAAGTAAAAACCGCCTGATGACGTTGAGCCCTACTGCCAGCATAGTAAGGAGGTGTGCAGGATCCCTTCTGCGCAGTTAGAAAGCTTGTGGCATGACCAGACAGGCTTTGGGTGCAGGTGAAAGACCGAGAGGAGGTTGAGGAGGCAGAAGCAGTGGAGGAACTTTGACATAAAGAGGATTGACACACAACTCGTGGGGACGGCAAGACTTGGACAGCAGCCCCTTGTCCTGCTGTCACCATAGTTACCCAGTGCCCAGTCAGCGACATGTAACGCCCCTGTCCATGCCTACTCGTCCAAGTGTCTGTGGTGAAATGCACCCTGTCACACACAGAGTTTCTCAAAGAAGCGGTGATGTTGTGTGCGACACGCTGGTGGAGCGCAGGCACACCTTTCTTTGAGAAGTAGTGCCGACTGGGCATCTGGTACTGGGGCACTTCGACGGACATAAGGTATCGAAAATCCTCTGTGTAAACCAGGCGGAAAGGCAGCATTTCTGTAGCCAAGAGCTTGCAGATGGTGAAATTCAACCTCTTAGCTTTCTCATGGCTAGGAGGAAATGGTCTTTTACTTGTCCACATCTGAGGGACCGAGGGCTGGCTATTGTGCTTAGACGGGGTTGTTAAGGGTGTCCCCGGCAAACTGCCGGTCTGTGAGGAAGATGCAGGCGGACATGTTAGGTTGCCTTGATCCAAAGGTGGTGCTATCGATGTCGGACAGCGCTCAACACCAGCTGGTGTTACCACCTCCAAAGAAAATGATGACCTGCCAATCACGCTGGCTGTTGCGGGTAAAGAGGTGGCAGGTCTGCGCCCCAAAACAGGTGTGACTGCTGTCCCCCCAGTCACAGAGGATGAAGAGGCCGCGGATGCACAAGATATGGCAGACGGTGGTTGACCCGGCCGGCTAGGCCGCATTGTAGCACACTGAGCTTCCCACTGCAACTTATGCTTCATGTCCATGTGCCGGTTCATGCATGAAGTACTCAAACTATGTATTTTTTGGCCTCTACTTAGCTTTTGCTGACAAATGTTACAGAAAACACGACTTGGGTCATCTTTATCGATCTGAAAAAATGCCCAGGCTATGCAAGGCTTAGCACCCATGCGACCTGAAGAGCCACCACGACTTGTGGTGAGAGGCAGAGTTGTGTTTGAGGATGCAGTTGTTGACGTGCTTCCAGTACTACGTCTCTGTCCAGGAAGGCGCAACCTGACCTCGTCGTCACTAGCATCTTCCTCCACCTCCTCTGCTGACCTCATCTCTTGGCTGACTGTGGGTTGACAGTAAGTGGGATCTCCAACCTCATCATCATCACCCTGTGCGTTATCACACCCGTCGTCCTCAGAGCCAACCTGTTCCTGCCCTGACAAAAAACTAAAGTTGTCGCTCCAATCAGGTATTTGAGTCTCATCATTGTCTTCCTCATTGTCTCCACCAACAGGAGTTACAGTTTGGGAATGAGGGTCTACATTATGGTCAGAACCTTTTGCGTCTGGTCCTGGATCCGATTCATAAAGATTCTGGGCATCAGTGCAGATCATTTCCTCGTCTGGATTCACAGAAGCGCTGGAGTCGACCTCTGATTCCCAGGCTATAGTATGAGTAAACAGCTCTGCAGACTCAACCATCTGTTCTACCTCATACTCAGACGGGCAGCTGGAGATTTGGGAGCTGTGAGGAAGCAAGTGCGATTGGGGTGACACCTTTGAGGACTGGAATATTTGTGATGTTGAAGTTGATGTGGAGGAGAGCCCACTTAAAGGAGCACTTGATATCCGTTGAAGCACCTGCTGTTTTTGTGCCTCATCTGGAATTTGTAGCGATTGGCGTGGCCGTAAGAAAGGGATCTTATCACATTGTCCGCTAAAAGAAGTAGACATTTTAGTTTGGCTGGAAGATGGTCTTTCTTCTGCAGATGTTACTGTTGCTTTAACACCTACCCCATGGACACAACCTTTTTTCCCCTTCCCAACACGCCTATTTCCCTTTCCACCAGCAGCAGGCCTTTTTCCACTCATTTTGGTGGTTAACTAATTCACAACTCTGGAGTTGTTTGCACAAAAAAACAATGGATGGGAACCGAGCAGAGCTGAGTGGCCAAACTGTGGTATTAGGCCAGAACTATTGGCTGGGTTAGATGCAGAAAAAAATTATATTCAATTTGCAACCTGAGGGAGGTCAGTATAGATGGACTAATAGAGAAAGTCCCACACACAGCTAGAAGCCCAAATATTTTTTCAGAGGTAGATGCAGAAAAAAAATATATTCAGTTTGCAACCTGATGGAGGTCAGTATAGATGGACTAATAGAGAAAGTCCCACACACTGCTAGAAGGCCAAATATTTTTTCAGAGCTAGATGCAGACAAAAAATTATTTTTAATTTGCAACCTGATGGAGGTCTGTATAGATGGACTAATAGAGAAAGTCCCACACACTGCTAGAAGGCCAAATATTTTTTCAGAGCTGGATGCAGATAAAAATTATTTTTAATTTGCAACCTGATGGAGGTCAGTATAGATGGACTAATAGAGAAAGTCCCACACACTGCTAGAAGGCCAAATATTTTTTCAGAGCTAGATGCAGAAAAAAATTATATTCAGTTTGCAACCTGATGGAGGTCAGTATAGATGGACTACTAGAACAAGTCCCACACACAGCTAGAAGCCCAAATATTTTTTCAGAGGTAGATGCAGATAAAAATTATTTTTAATTTGCAACCTGATGGAGGTCAGTATAGATGGACTAATAGAGAAAGTCCCACACACTGCTAGAAGGCCAAATATTTTTTCAGAGCTAGATGCAGACAAAAAATTATTTTCAGTTTGCAACCTGATGGAGGTTAGTATAGATGGACTAATAGAACAAGTCCCACACACAGCTAGAAGCCCAAATATTTTTTCAGAGGTAGATGCAGAAAAAAATTATATTCAGTTTGCAACCTGATGGAGGTCTGTATAGATGGATTAATAGAACAAGTCCCACACACAGCTAGAAGCCCAATATTTTTTCAGAGGTAGATGCAGAAAAAATATATATTCAGTTTGCAACCTGATGGAGGTCAGTATAGATGGACTAATAGAGAAAGGCCCACTCACTGCTAGAAGGCCAAATATTTTTTCAGAGCTAGATGCAGACAAAAAATTATTTTTAATTTGCAGCCTGATGGAGGTCAGTATAGATGGACTAATAGAGAAAGTCCCACACACTGCTAGAAGGCCAAATATTTTTTCAGAGCTGGATACAGATAAAAATTATTTTTAATTTGCAACCTGATGGAGGTCAGTATAGATGGACTAATAGAGAAAGTCCCACACACTGCTAGAAGGCCAAATATTTTTTCAGAGCTGGATGCAGATAAAAATTATTTTTAATTTGCAACCTGATGGAGGTCAGTATAGATGGACTAATAGAGAAAGTCCCACACACTGCTAGAAGGCCAAATATTTTTTCAGAGCTAGATGCAGACAAAAAATTATTTTCAGTTTGCAACCTGATGGAGGTCAGTATAGATGGACTAATAGAACAAGTCCCACACACAGCTAGAAGCCCAAATATTTTTTCAGAGGTAGATGCAGAAAAAAAATAAAATTCAGTTTGCAACCTGATGGAGGTCTGTATAGATGGATTAATAGAACAAGTCCCACACACAGCTAGAAGCCCAATATTTTTTCAGAGGTAGATGCAGAAAAAAAATATATTCAGTTTGCAACCTGATGGAGGTCAGTATAGATGGACTAATAGAGAAAGTCCCACACACTGCTAGAAGGCCAAATATTTTTTCAGAGCTAGATGCAGACAAAAAATTATTTTTAATTTGCAACCTGATGGAGGTCAGTATAGATGGACTAATAGAGAAAGTCCCACACACTGCTAGAAGGCCAAATATTTTTTCAGAGCTGGATGCAGATAAAAATTATTTTTAATTTGCAACCTGATGGAGGTCAATATAGATGGACTAATAGAGAAAGTCCCACACACTGCTAGAAGGCCAAATATTTTTTCAGAGCTGGATGCAGATAAAAATTATTTTTAATTTGCAACCTGATGGAGGTCAGTATAGATGGACTAATAGAGAAAGTCCCACACACTGCTAGAAGGCCAAATATTTTTTCAGAGCTAGATGCAGAAAAAAAATATATTCAGTTTGCAACCTGATGGAGGTCAGTATAGATGGACTAATAGAACAAGTCCCACACACAGCTAGAAGCCCAAATATTTTTTCAGAGGTAGATGCAGATAAAAATTATTTTTAATTTGCAACCTGAGGGAGGTCAGTATAGATGGACTAATAGAACAAGTCCCACACACTGCTAGAAGCCCAAATATTTTTTCAGAGGTAGATGCAGAAAAAAATTATATTCAGTTTGCAACCTGATGGAGGTCTGTATAGATGAATTAATAGAACAGTCCCACACACTGCTAGAAGCCCAATATTTTTTCAGAGGTAGATGCAGAAAAAAATATATTCAGTTTGCAACCTGATGGAGGTCAGTATAGATGGACTAATAGAACAAGTCCCACACACTGCTAAAAGCCCAAATATTTTTTCAGAGGTAGATGCAGAAAAAAATTATATTCAGTTTGCAACCTGATGGAGGTCTGTATAGATGGATTAATAGAACAAGTCCCACACACAGCTAGAAGCCCAATATTTTTTCAGAGGTAGATGCAGAAAAAAAATATATTCAGTTTGCAACCTGATGGAGGTCAGTATAGATGGACTAATAGAGAAAGTCCCACACACTGCTAGAAGGCCAAATATTTTTTCAGAGCTAGATGCAGAAAAAAATTATATTCAGTTTGCAACCTGATGGAGGTCAGTATAGATGGACTAATAGAACAAGTCCCACACACTGCTAGAAGCCCAAATATTTTTTCAGAGCTAGATGCAGAAAAAAATTATATTCAATTTGCAACCTGATGGAGGTCAGTATAGATGGACTAATAGAACAAGTCCCACACACTGCTAGAAGCCCAAATATTTTTTCAGAGCTAGATGCAGAAAAAAATTATATTCAATTTGCAACCTGATGGAGGTCTGTATAGATGGACTAATAGAATGATGCTATGCCCAAAAGATTTTACTTCACTAGGTGCAGTAAAAAATTGGTATTCTATACACAGGTGGTATATCTTGCAACACAGATAGGCTACTCCACTGACTAACACACTCTGCAGTAGGCCAAAAAGGATTAGCTTTGCTAGATTCAGCCAAATGCTGTGAAAAAAACTTGCACAGCACTGGCACAGACCTGCCTGGCAAAAACTGATAGGAACTGATGTAACCTAGTCCTGAAAAGGACTCCAATTACAATTAGTCTTTACTCCCACAATCTATCTATTTAAGAGCACAGACCTGCCTGATAAAAGTCGTAGGAAATGCTGTAACCTAGTCCTTAAAAGGACTGCAATCACAACTATTCCCTACTCCCAAGCTATCTGTAGATTTGTGCGAAAATTGGCTTGAAATTAACAAGGTATAGCGCACACAGCAACAGCGGTGCCGTCTAACACGCAGCTGCAGCAGTGAGAAAATGGTGGCGACGGGGAAAATGGCTTGGTCTTATAGGGCAAGGACATGTGACATACACTGCCAATGACACATGCCCTTGCTTGTGTAAAAAAAGCACTTCGCTCCGTGTGTGCGCTGCTGATAGGCTGACAGATTGCACCTCCCCACTGTAAATGCGGGAAAGAGAAAAAAAAAATGGAGATCTTCATTATTCCTGCAGAGATCCATCCCCTGCCCCTCCCCCCACCCCGCTGTACACTCAAACTGCGTATTAACATTAATTTTCATCATTACTGAGAAAAAATCAAGTTATGATTTTGGTGCACGAACAGTTATCGAACATAACCTCGAACAGCCGAATCTTTCTCAAATCGTTCGTGTTCGCCGAACGGCTCGAACACCGCCCAAAACAGCTCGAATTTGAGATTGGCGAACAGTTCGAGTAGAACAACGCTCATCTCTACTGACTAATAAAAGGTAATATGCAGAATAGATTTTGCAGATTTGAGATTTGCAGTGAATTAGAACGATTTGTGTCTTGTAGGATAAATGGAGATGAAAATATGTAAAGATTTGTTTATGTGTAGTTGCAATATTGCAATGTACCCATTGCTTTGATACATTTTTATTAGGAAGAATTTTTCATTTGTTGCCAGAAGGTGGCATTAAAGTATTATAAATGAATTTGTCATTTTTGTTTTGTTTTTTTCCTTTATGTTTCACAATAGATGATTAATTTAACAGCTGTGTGTAAACATTTGCAAACATGTTTCTCTTTGCTGCAATGTATCTAAAATGAATTGAAACAAAGTGTGAATATTCTTGATTTACTGTATTTATCCTACTATTATGCATACAGTTTTTATTCTGACTTACATGGGACAGATTGATTTAGCTGTTGCTCCACAGTTACAGACAATAAAAATGTGTGTGGTTCGACCCCGCAGTCCTGTTTTCTTTCCACGCCGCTGCTTATTGTTAATCTTGCCTTGAAGTCTGTGTTCATTGATTTCTTAACTTAGTATATCAAAACTGTTTTGGGTATTTAAAAAAATAAATTATGGCAATGGTTTAATAAATTATGTAGTATAGAGGGCTAGATGAGATTCACACAATTGCAATAAATCTTTAAAAAAAAATGTTGTTATGGTTGGTTATAATTATTACAGGGTGGCACATTCCTATAGAACTCAAAAAAACTGAAACTTGCTGGAAATTTAAGCACCATAATTTTGGGACTATAAAAATCATTTTTTAACAAGAAACAATCTAATTTAAGATTACATCTTATGTAATGTGACATCTACTTTATTGTTCACTCACATCTGCGTATAAAATCGGCAAGTGCAATGTGAGAAAAAGTCACATTGCACTCGCAACAATGTTATCCAATAGGGAAGTGTTCATCTGCAAGTTTTTCCTCACCTGGAATCCATGGTCCTTTCCCAGCCTACTAACATCAGCCTATGACTGTCTGCTTAGCCTTTGCTGGTTATTAAAAATATGGGGGACCCCACATGATTTTTTTTTTTGATCCCCCTTTTAATAACCAGTAAAGGCTACGCAGACAGCTGTGAGTTGATATTAATAACCTGGGAAACTTCATGAATATTAGCCTCTTCCCAGAATAATAACACCAGCCCCTAGCTGTCTGCTTTCACTCAGCTGGGTATTAAAAATAAAGGGCACCAAAGCCATTTTTTTCTTTTATTTCTTTATTTATTAGCTAAATACTTGTACAGTAAGCTACACAGGCACTGCACTAATTATATATCTCACTGACATTTCTTACTATTATCTATCATCTATCTATATATACGATAGTCTTATTAGTTTTATTAGTTAGAAAACTAGATTGAAATGACAGAGAATTACTGTATGTAAAAGCTGATGTTAGAAACCCATTGCATATGGATGCTAGGTGAAAATAAAAAAGCATTCCACTCGCTTGCCACTCTCCAACTTTTCTGGCAGAGAATCTCAGCTACCTTACATACACAGATAAAAGCGAACCCTTAAAGGGAATCTATTATCAGAAAATAAACTATTGTTTAAATCGGGTTTTTATGTTATTTTTTTTTTTAAATCTTACAGTTTCACATTTGCCACTGGAGCTTCTTTCCACTCTGTTTTACTGTTGTTTCAGGAAACCACACATGTACATTAGCCACAAGTCAGTAGATCCCATCCATATATTTTGTACTGAAGCATCTAAAGAGCGTGTGCAAAGGTCATTGTGAAGGAGGGGGAGAAGGGAGTTGTGACATCACCTGTTGTGACTGGTGGATTTTTTTTACCAGCTGTGTATAGAGGAGTTGTAATCCTGCTTCTAATGATAAAGGGCCACTTAAAACCCTTCTTAAAAGAACAGGAAGTAAAAATCTAAAAAAGCCCCAGTGGCCTGTGTGAAAATTGCAAGGCTACTCATTTTGTTTGTTTAATAAAGATCATGATATGAAAAAAATAGCATTTTTTTATACAGGTAACACAAAAAAACTAATTTAAACAATAAGTAAAGTTGAGCGGATCAGACAAATTTCAAATTCACCTGTTTGCACAGATTTTCCTGAGGAAATCGATATGCGGAGAAGTTTATCTCCTTCATTTTAATGGCTCTTATTATGCCCTGGTATCTCTCCAGACCCCATAGCATAATAAAAGTTATATGTAAAAAATAGAAAAAAATCATTATACTCATCACTCACCTCTCCGGCCCCTCCGCTGCTCACTGTCACCCGTCTAGTCTTCATTGTATCTACTAATCCCTGTCACTCATGCTGAAATCCCAGGCCTCTAACCACATAATGTAATAGAAAAGGGAGCAAAATTCCAATTATGGTGAAATTGCAAATAAAATGTAATTCTGACTTTGTTTTTTGGGAATTGTTTTTACGGCGTACATTGTGTGGTAAAAATGGCATCATGATTGTCCAGGTCAGTACAATTATGGCGATAGCAAACTTGTCCGGTTTTTTCATATTTCAGTTGTGAAAAAAACCTGAAACTTGGAAAAACTTAATTTTTTATTGTGTTGCCATTTCCTGAGACCGGTAACATTTTCATTCTTCGGAAGCTGGAGTTGTGTGACAGCTTATTTTTTGTCAGGATAGCCAACATTTTCATTGATACCATTTTGGGTTACGTACAATGTTTTGATCGCATCTTGCTGCAAGTTTTTATAGCTTCCAAAAAAAATGCCGCAATTTCAGCATTTTTAATTTTTTTCTACTTATGACGTTTAACAATTGGGGTAATTAATATTATATTTTGATAGATCGGATGTTTATGGATGTGGCGATAACACATCTGTATTTTTTCATTTTTTTTTCACATTTTTATTTTTAATTGGGAAGTGGAGTGTCAAACTTTTATGTTTCTTTATTTTTTATATTTTTTAAAACTTTTTTTTTAACTTTTTGGTGTATTTTTTAGTCCCTTTAGGGGACTAGAACCTGCAACAGTCTGATCACTTCCACTATATACAGCATTACTAGAGTATTGCTATATATTGCAAAAATCACAGTCTTCTTTGAAGCCTGGCCATAGACAGGATATCAATGGTGCAGGCATGGATGTCTACAACAGACACCCTGCTGTCATAGCAAAGCATCAGCCCCTCAACATACCCATTCCCCACACCCCTTTTCCCCCCTTCCTCCTCCTCCCAGGCTGTGCACGCTTATGTGCACAGTGCGTGTCTGGTGCTAAACGACAAACACGAAAGTCCATTGCAATGTTCGGAATTTCAAAATTTCGAGGGAAGTCCGAGAGAGAGAGAAATTTCCAGCCCAAAGTTCTGGTCCCCATTGTTTTCAATGGGGTTCAGGTTTTGCCTCAAGTACAGTTCTGGTACCCAAATCAAACTTTGAAATAAAAGTTCAAGTCTGGTATCAGAACCTGAACTTCCACGCATCTGCTCGTCCCTACTCACAATCAATGTCTTTAGAATGTGGGAGGAAGCTCATGAAAACGTGGCGAACATAGAAACTTTTGGCAGCTGTGGTATGGTGGGATTTCAATCCAGGACCTCCAGCATTGAAAAGCAACTAAGCCACCATGCTGCTCGCAACGGTAACAAATTCTCACTTACTGTAATGCTTCCCCCAAACTACCAAGATCAGAAAAATAGTACATTGGACTCCTAGATGCTTCATTATTATACAGTTTACAGACCCTTTACAGCTTCTTACTACCTTCCCACAGTCGGTTTACTGCAGAAAGAGGGAAAGTGAGCTCAGAGATGATAGTGATATTATTGAAAACTGTAGTAGTTTGGGGGCCCTATGTCATAGTAACAATTACTTTTATTCTAGACTCACAAGACTGTTTACTCTCTATCCAAGAAAATTGGTCCGATTATGCTAATCAGACTCTAATCAGAGTTTGATCACAGTGGGATCCGATTTTCTCAGAGATAGAGAGAAGAAAACATTTTCTCCACCTTCTCCATTCTGTCAGTGCATGAAAATAAGACTGCACTCTAATGTCATGAAAAAGTGTGACAGGGGCTGTCATACGCCTCCCCCATAAAGACAACATCTGAATGTATTTCAATATGTGTAATGACATGGTTTTATTGTATTGTAAGAGTAATGTGATATGTGAATCCATATAGAATAATTTAGCCACGAAGTGATACAGTTATTGTAATGTATTGTGATTAATGTATAATGTTATTCATATATAGTGTGCAGGGAAAGTCCAGGATTAAGTTTAGAGTATAAAGTATAGCATAGGACATAGGGATTAAGTTAGAAAGAGGAAAGATTCAGTTGTGGGCATATTAGTATATGAAGTTCAGTGCATTATGTTAGAAAACAGTGACTGAAGTGAAGTAGGTGAAAAGTGAAGTTTCCCCAGCAACAGACTGCTGGGGCAGATAGGTTATGATACAGTTAAATGCTTGGGGCCCGCCCAGCTTGGGAGGAGGGAGGATCAGTTAAGCAGGGGAGCATTTCCTGGTTTTAGTCAGTTAGAGATCGTTGGAGATTGGATTGGAAGATAAAGAAAGTATTAGCAGCGTTCAAGGACAGACGACTGGAGGGCACGAGAAGTACAGACTGTTTGGGCGACATGAGAATGTTGGCTACTGTTTTCTGAGGACATCATTGCAATGTTGGGGGCCTACGGCCAGAACTAGACTCTGGAAAGTGTGCCTTATTCCCTTCCCACAAGTGGAAGCCAGACGGGAAGACGTGTGAGGGAGATGGGATGAATCTCATGGGAGCTGCGGAGCTCGGTGGAATATCCCAGAGGCCACGGGAACCATTAACTGAAATGATAGCTCAGGCTGTATTGACAGAGAACATCAAAATGTACTGTGCTGTATCATCATTTGAACATAGACTGCTAAGTAAAGTTGAATTGTTGGTTATGAAGCAAGCGTCCCCTGAATTATATGTGATTATTCCTGGATCCGGGATCGTGGAGGTAGCAGAGGCCTCCGGCCAAAACATGAGTTTTATGCACTAAACCCACAGCACATGGGAACTGGGACACTGTTTGTTCGTAAAGTGCCAGGGTGTGGAGAAGCAGCAGCTCTCCCACGTCTACCGCCCTGGGCACTTTACAGTCATTCGAGAGCAGTCAAATTTTTTTCATGGACCCATAGATATGAATGCTCGAGTTTCAACCGATTCTCGGAGCCAAATCATGCAAGCTGCGATTTTTATAATAGGACCACTCGATCCAAGGAAAATATCAGACATATGCACAGCCCCATAGAATAACGTGTATGAGTATGATCCATCAAAACCACCTGTCCAATTAATGCGGTCATGTGCATGAGCCCATGAGACAATCTGTTAGGCCACTATTCCTAGCCTTTACTGCTTCCTACAAAAAACACAGCTGAGTTCCTGAGGTTTGGTGATTTGTGGCTGCTCCATCAATTGGTTCTCTTTGTGTCCATGACATCCTGAGGTTGTCCATGTCACCAAGCAAAATTGGTGAATTTGGTTTACATTCCAAAAAATGAAGCTTTCATCTTAGCACTGTCTTTTTCAGTAAACTCAGTTCTGAGCATTTTCTTATTAGGTTCTTGTAATGTTACTGACTGAATATTTGTCACTGAGCTTCCATCTATTTCTACTATAGTGAACCAGGTCGTGAGTATACAAATAGAAGTTTAAAAATAAACTCAAAATCACAAGATTTGGCATTTTGTTAAGGACAGGATGTTTTACTATTATTTCTCTTGTTTCTGCTGTGTGTCATTTCTCATGATACACAAACAGTGTGATTGTGATGATGGATTAAAATGAAGTGCAGCTAAACATAGTAGCAGCCTAACTGTGCAAACCACAAAGTAGGCTATTACATTTGCTCCAATGAAACAAACTTGACTAACAAAAAAATGATACGTAGGCTTATATTTATTGAAAGTCAAACTTAAAGGGGATCTGTTAGTCAATGTGCATACATAATATTTTTCAGGCAGGGTAATCCATTGAGTTTTTCAAGAGCAAAACCCTTCTGAAAATGCCGGTAATATTTTCCCCAAGTTATCTTTTATGGCGTTTTTTTTTTTTTTGTTCTTGTTTCCTGATCACTTTTAAATGTTTTTGACAGTGAACATTTTTAGCATTTTTCCAACCTCTCTGAAAAGGCAATTCGCATATTTAATTTCCCAGAGGAGCATGCATGGCGTATAAGTCTCCTCACTCTGACATGCCAGGCTTAGCTTGTCACTCTTCACAAGGAGAAATGTTACCCCTTAATTCCCAGTTTTAATCCTCTCACCTAGCCAAATCAAATCTCATACATTGCACTGAGGAGGGGCCTTACCCCGGAATACTGTGTCTGCAAATTCAGATTCTTGTTTGGCTTTTATCTTAAGTCATATGGCAAGGCTTGATAAAGGGTCGATATTGACTTCTAGGATTGTTACTTCCAATTGGTGGCACCAGAGTTTTAGTCCTCTTCCTCTCTGAAAAGACAATTTGCATATCCAGCATTTTTGTGCTGTCTTTTTTACTAATGTTTTCTGGTTGTTATTTTTAACGCTATTCAACAATGAAGAAACCGCTAGAGTTTTTTCAAATAAAAGCGCTAGCAAAATGCTCAAAAAGACACAAGGGCACCCTCTGAGTATCTTTTTATCCTTCCCATTGACTTCTATCAGAAAGTGTAGCACATATACTGAGCGGAAAACGCCTGAAGAATGGTCAGATCACTTCTTTTAATCGCTTGGCGCCTTTAGAAACCTGAAGCAGTTAAAAGACTCTCAAAAGACTGGACAAATAAATAGCAAGTTGTTCTTATATAAAAGTGGATATGCTCATTCTTTTGACCATTTAGTTACTGCTTTTTCAGGTAGTTTTTGGACTGGAATCTGCTTGAAAAAGACGTTGTGTGCACGAACCTTAGTTTTCAAAAAAATCCACATATTTTTAGATACAGTTCTGAGATCTTTCTCTCGAAAGTGAATCTGCCAAAATTCAGGTTTAGTCAAGTTGCATGAGTGAACAGCCTTCTGAAGTTCAGCCACATATTTTGAGCTGGATTGAGGTCTAGCTACTCTAGGATAGCAACATTAATGTTTCTAAGTCCTAAATGACTTTTGTGCTGTACTGTATGTGTGTGTAATTGTGCTGAAGTGTACGGCTCTGCTCACCTGTCTGTTTGGGAGATCCATTTGTCTGTTACATTTAGACAAAACTGACATGCAAAATGAATCTCCAAAATAGATCCGATGCATAACTGATGCAAAAGGAAGCAAAGCAGCCCCATTTATTATGGAGATTCTATTTTTGTTGTCAGTTTTTGAAAGTCAAAGTTCTGAATGCTGCTTGATTTTCTGTGGAGCAAAATGTACAGTCATAGCTGAAAGTGTTGGCACCCTTGAAATTATTCCAGAAAATTAAGTATTTCTCCCAGAAAATTATTGCAATTACACATGTTTTGTTATACACATGTTTATTTCCTTTGTGCGTACTTGAGCAACACAAAAAAAAAAATGAGAGAAAAAAAGGAAAATTGAACATAATTTCACACAAAACCTCAAAAATGGTCTGGACAAAATTGTTGGCACCTTTCCAAAATTGTGGGTAAACAACTTTGCTTCAAGCATATTATACCCGATCAAAGTAACCTGTGGCAAGTAACAGGTGTGGGCAATGTGAAAATCATACCTGAAACCAGATAAAATGGGGAGAAGTTGACTCAGTCTTTGCATTGTGTGTGGGCTACACTAAGCATGGAGATCAAAAAGAAGAGAAAAGATCTGTCTGAGGACTTGAAAACCCAAATTTTTGAGCAATTTCAACAATCTCAAGGTTAGAAGTCCATCTCCAGAGATCTTGAAGTTCCTTTGTCCATGGTGCGTAACATTATCAAAAAGTTTACAACCCATGACATTGTAGCTAATCTCCATGGACATGGATGGCAGAGATGAAATTTGCATCTTGTGGACAGATGAGACCAAGATAGAGATTTTTGGTAAAGCATATCATTACTGTTTGCCAAAAACGCAATGAGAAAAGAACACAGTACCTGCAGTCAAATATGGTGGAGGTTCAAAGATATTTTGGGCTGTTTTGCTGCCTCTGGCACTGTATGCCTTGACTATGTGCAAGGAATTATGAAATTTTAAGATTAGATTACCAAAGGATTTTTGGTCACAATGTAGTGCCCAGTATCAGAAAGCTGGGTTTGCATCCTAGGTCATGGGTCATCCTATAGCCTCCAACATATTTCAAGAAGTACCCAGAAATGGATGGAAACAAAGAGCTGGAGAGTTCTGAAGAAGCAATGAGTCTGGATCTAAATCCCATTGAACACCTGTGGAGATATGTTAAAATTTCTGTTGGGAGAAATGAGAGACCTGGAGCAGTTTGCAAAAGAGGAGTGGTCCAAAATTCCAGTTGAGAGATGTAAGAAGCTTGTTGATGGATACAGGAAGCAATTGATTGCAGTTATTTATTCCAAAGGGTGTGGCAGTGCAACCAAATATTAAGTTGAGGGTGCCAACAATTTTGTCCAGCCCATTTTTTTTTTTTTTTTTTGTGAAATGATATCCAGTTTCCTCTTTTTCTCTGTGTTTTTGTGTTGTTCCAGTACACACAAATTAAATAAATATGTGTATAACAAAACATGTGTAATTGTAGTAATTTTCTGGGAGAAATACTTCATTTTCTGAAACAATTTCAATGTGTCAACACTTTCGGACATGATCGT
Source organism: Phyllobates terribilis (assembly GCF_046119375.1). Taxonomy (NCBI): domain Eukaryota; kingdom Metazoa; phylum Chordata; class Amphibia; order Anura; family Dendrobatidae; genus Phyllobates; species Phyllobates terribilis. The sequence continues at coordinate 206,687,479 of NW_027362769.1, read as the reverse complement.
ATTTGTTATTCGTATCATTTTCGAATTTCATATGACTTTTTGGTAGTTTTTTTGTGGCAGGTAAGGTGATAAAAACACTGCAATTCCAGCATTGTAGATTGTTTTTATTTAGTTTTTTTTTTTCATTCACTGTGCAGGTTAAAAAATGTGAAATTTTATTAGTTTGAAATGTTACATATGCACTGATACTAATCATGTTTATTTTGTATTGTTTCTATATTTTTAAGCAAACAATTAAGGAATGCACAGTTAGGTCCATATATATTTGGACAGAGACAACATTTTTCTAATTTTGGTTCTAGACATTACCACAATGAATTTTAAACAAAACAATTCAGATGCAGTTGAAGTTCAGACTTTCAGCTTTCATTTGAGGGTATCCACATTAAAATTGGATGAAGGGTTTAGGATTTTCAGCTCCTTAACATGTGCCACCTTGTTTTTAAAGGGACCAAAAGTAATTGGACAATTGACTCCAAGGCTATTTCATGGACAGGTGTGGGCAATCCCTTCGTTATGTCATTCTCAATTAAGCAGATAAAAGGCCTGGAGTTGATTTGAGGTGTGGTGCTTGCATTTTGAAGGTTTTGCTGTGAAGTAAACATGCGGTCAAAGGAGCTCTCCATGCAGGTGAAACAAGCCATCCTTAAGCTGCAAAAACAGAAATATCCCATCCGAGAAATTGCTACAAAATTAGGAGTGGCAAAATCTACAGTTTGGTACATCCTGAAAAAGAAAGAAAGCACTGGTGAACTCATCAATGCAAAAAGACCTGGGTGCCCACGGAAGACAACAGTGCTGGATGATCGCAGAATAATCTCCATGGTGAAGAAAAACCCCTTCACAACAGCCAACAAAGTGAAAAACACTCTCCAGGAGCTAGGCGTATCAATATCCAAATCTACCATAAAGAGAAGACTGCATGAAAGTAAATACAGAGGGTTCACTGGACGGTGCAAGCCACTCATAAGCATCAAGAAGAAAAAGGCTAGACTGGACTTTGCTAAAAAACATCTAAAAAAGTCAGCACAGTTCTGGAAGAACATTCTTTGGACAGATGAAACCAAGATCAACCTCTACCAGAATGATGGAAAGAGAAAAGTATGGCGAAGGCGTGGTACAGCTCATGATCCAAAGCATACCACATCATCTGTAAAACACGGCGGAGGCAGTGTGATGGCTTGGGCATGCATGGCTGCCAGTGGCACTGGGTCACTAGTGTTTATTGATGATGTGACGCAGGACAGAAGCAGCCGAATGAATTCTGATGTATTCAGAGCCACACTGTGTGCTCAGATCCAACCAAATGCAGCCAAACTGATTGGTCGTCGTTTCATACTACAGATGGACAATGACCCAAAACATAAAGCCAAAGCAACCCAGGAGTTTATTAAAGCAAAGAAGTGGAATATTCTTGAATGGCCAAGTCAGTCACCTGATCGCAACCCAATTGAGCATGCATTTCACTTGTTAAAGACTAAATTTCAGACAGAAAGGCCCACAAACAAACAGCAACTGAAAACCACCGCAGTGAAGGCCTGGCAGAGCATCAAAAAGGAGGAAACACAGCGTCTGGTGATGTCCATGAGTTCAAGACTTCAGGCAGTCATTGCCAACAAAGGGTTTTCAACCAAGTACTAGAAATGAACATTTTATTTACAATTATTTAATCTTTTCAATTACTTTTGGTCCCTTTAAAAACAGGGTGGCACATGTTAAGGAGCTGAAACTCCTAAACCCTTCATCCAATTTTAATGTGGATACCCTCAAATGAAAGCTGAAAGTCTGAACTTCAACTGCATCTGAATTGTTTTGTTTAAAATTCATTGTGGTAATGTCTAGAACCAAACTTAGAAAAATGTTGTCTCTGTCCAAATATATGTGGACCTAACTGTATTTTACTTATAATAGTATTATCATGATGTTTATATTGCATAATACTATTAAACCTTATGGCTCATTCACACATCAATTTTTCACATACGAGTGCGATCCATGTTTTCATGTTTTTACCATCTGACTATGAAACATTATAAATTAATACTAAATATCATTATCTCCCCATCTCCTCATGTTTTATATTTTCCTTCATGACCATTGCAATATTTTCTGCTTTTAAATTCAGTGTGCCTTCTCCTAACCAGTAGATGGCTCTCATGTTTGATATTTTTCTTCTTCTTGTGCTTGGTGACCTACTGATGCCTTAATGAGTTTTAGTGTTTCCTTGTCATCAATATAACTTGATAAATATTGAGTTGCCTATTGACTGCAGTTGCAATGTTGATAACTTATATAAATACCTAATACTTATCTTTATTTGAAATTTGTCATAATTTATTGACGTCTAATTAAGACATCTCATCTGACCTTGGTAATGCTGATTGCACATTAGTGGCTTTGCACACTTGAAAAAATGAAGTTCATGATATCCTATGACTGATTCCATTGTTGGACAAATGGGGGTAATAATGTTTTACATTTTCAAAGGAAACCTGTCAGCTTGAAAATACTGTGCAATGTTTCGGTAGCATGGTATAGAGAAGAAGGAGACAAACAAATTGATATATAGATTTATGGGAAAAGATTCAGCATAACTTGTATATTATGCATTAAAATCCCTGCTCCTGTTGGGTCCAGATATCCAATTGGTGGTACCAATTAAGGCTGGAGCTTTTTACATGATCCTCTGTGGCCATGTTTAAGGTCTTGAGGTAGTGTTTCTTACAGCTCTCCTCCTCCTGCCTGTTTGCATTGATTGAACATGTTTGAAGGCAAGAAACACAAGCCTTTTATGCTTTTTAAAATGTCCATATGTGAGCGTCAAGTTGGTACACTCATTGCTCTGAAGTCATTCTGTCTAACTCTTCTTTCTTTTTTAAATACATCATTTTTATTAGGATTTTCAGAAAAGAAAAAACATATAAAGACAGATGAACAAAGTCAGCATGAGAAATTAATCAGGAGCCCGTAGGCAGATCAGGCACATTGTACAGGCAATAAATTGTGATTAGCTGGCACAACAAATAAACAAAGATTAAATATTAACAACTTAACCCCTTCGCGACCTTAGGATTTTCCATTTCTGCATTTTCTTTTGTTGCTTCCCTTGTTCCCAGAGCCATAGCGTTTTTAATTTTTCGGGCAATATAGCCATGTGAGGGCTTAATTTTTGCGGGACGAGTTGTACTTTTAAACGCCATTACTAATTTTACCATATCGTGTACTGGAAAATGGGAAAAAAATTCCAAGTGCGGTGAAATTGCAAAAAAAATGCAATTCCACAGTTGTTTTTTTTTTTTTTCTTTCCACGTTCACTGGATGCTAAAACTGACCTGCCATTACTATTCTCCAGGTCATTACAAGTTCGTAGACACCAAACATGTACAGGTTCTTTTTTATTTAAGTGGTGAAAAAAAATCTAAAGTTTGATAAAAAAAATAAAAAAAAATCATGCCATTTTCCAAGACCTGTAGCGTCTCCATTTTTCGGGATCTGTGGCCGAGTGAGGGCTTATTTTTTGTGCGCCGGGCTGACATTTTTATTGATACTATTTTGGGGTAGATATGATGTTTTGATCACCCTTTATTGTATTTTATTGCAATGCTGTGGAGACCAAAAAAACGTAATTCTGGCGATTGGAATTTTTTTCTCGTTACGCCGTTTACCGATTGGATTAAGTATTTTTTTATATTGATAGATCGAGCGATTTTGAACGTGGCGGTACCAAATATGTGTATGTGGGGTTTATTTTTTATTTTATTTTGAATGGGGCAAAAGGGCGGTGATTTAAACTTTTATATTTTTTAAATTTTTTTAATATTTTTAAAAACATTTTTTTTACACTTTTTGCATGCTTCTATAGTTTCCATAGGGGACTAGAAGTAGCAATTGTCTGATCACCTCTACTACATAGAGGTGATGAGCAGATCACCTCTATGTAGGAGAAATGCTCCTGTACTATGAGCGCCGACCACTAGGTGGCGCTCATAGTAATCTTTACATGACAACCACTGCAGTCTGCTGCAGACCCAGGGTTGTCATGCCCACCCATCGGTGACCCACGATCACGTGACGGGGTCACCAATGGGCGGGGTAAGTGACGCGCTTCCGGCACGGCGATGTTAAATGTCAGAGATTGAAAACGGCATTTAACATGTTAAGAGCCGCGGGTGGAACGCGACTCCACCCGCGGCTGTTGCGGGCACATGTCAGCTGTAATAATCAGCTGATATGTGCCTGGTTCAGTGCGGGCTCAGCGCCGGAGCCCTCACTGAACCGAGGTGATGGCCTTGGGCGTACTTATACGCCCTGGGCCATTACGGGGTTAAAGTCATCATTGTCAACAATACAAAAAGAATTAGATGCAGATAATTAATTTTTTCTGATTATCTCCCATATTTTAGTTTACGCCTGATAGTCCTAAGTTGTTGTTTAGATCTTCTAGAACAGGGTTCCCCAACTCCAGTCCTCAAGGCCCACCAACAGGTCATGTTTTCAGGATTTCCTTAGTATTGCACAGGTGATAATTCCATCATCAGCACAGGCAATAGTTACATCACCTGTGCAATACTAAGGAAATCCTGAAAACATGACCTGTTGGTGGGCCTTGAGGACTGGAGTTGGGGAACCCTGTTCTAGAATATAACATTCTGTAGAAGTAAATGGTTCGACAATTTTATTTTTTTCAGTCAGAGAGCAACAAGTTATTATAAACTGTCTCCATTTTGATAGAAATTTGCCAGCCTGTTGTTCCCTATTACTGAGGGCATCAAGTTGTTCTACCCCCATAAAGTGTTTCAATTGGATTATCAGCTCTGCTATGGGGGGAATGTTAGGGTCTAGCCAATGTTTGAGTAGCTGTTTTTTTGCCAGGAAGAGTAGGGTATGAAGCACTTTTGGGGGGCCTTTTGTTTTTTTTGTAGGGATTCTCTAGGTTCCTCCAATAATGCAGTAAGGCTAAGTATGGAGAGAGGGTGTACTCTGGACCCCATATAGTATTCATCAAATCTGAAACCTGATCCCAATATACTGTTGAATTGGTGCAGGACCATAGGCCGTGTATAAGGTCAGAGTATGGGTGATGACATTTAGGGCATGCAATTAGTCTATTTGATAATGGATCTTTTTTTGGTAAATTAAAGGTGTATATGGCCCCATGTATTATTTTATATTGAGTTTCTCTCTGTTTTATTTATAATGTATTTTCTAAATACCTTCCAGCCTAATCTGATCTTATTGGGAATTTCAACATCTTCCAATTGTTTCTTCCAATATTTAAAGAAAATGTCAGGGTGTATCTTTAACAAATTAGATTTCATTACCGAATATAGATTAGATATTGAGGGGGTGCCCGTTGGAGATAGTAGAATGACATCCAATTAATTTTGGGAGGTCTCGAAAGTAACATCCCTTAAGTTTGATATAACGGAAAGTCTGATTTGTTCATATTGGAAGCCATGTTGGAGAGGTAGACCATATTTACCCATACCCTCTGGGTATGTCATCCATCTCTGATCGGTTGGGTGGAGGAGATGAGATATGTTGTCTATACCCGCCTGCTGCCATTTAAAGAATAATTTGTTTTCAATGACCTGAGGAAATTCTGGATTCCGCCATAGCGGCAGGTGCTTAGAAATTCTGAAAGAAAGGCCATATTTCTTCCTAACCACTTTCCAAGTGGAGATGGTGTCTTTAAAAGTTACTGATTTTTTGACTGCTAGGGGTAGGGGTAGGGTATCGAGAGTGTAGAAGTGCAGTCAAATTGAAGGGGTAAGCATAATCTGATTCCAACGAGTAATCAGAGCATGTATGTCTTTTGTGGAGCCAGGTTATTATATCGCGAAAGAGGCAGGCAAGGTTATAGTTCCTGATGCTTGGAAAATTAATGCCACCATCATCTTTGGATGACATAAGTTTGTCTAGATTAATCCTAGGACGTTTTCCCCTCCAGATAAAATGACTGAAGGCCCTATTGAGTGTAGTTACCTCAGAGTGTTTCAGTAGCAATGGTAGAGTTTGAAGTTGATGCATAATTTTGGATATACTGATCATCTTGACCAAATGTGCCCTACCCAAAAAAGACAAAGGCAAATCCTGCCATGACTTCAATTGATTATTGATTTTTTTAATGAGGGGGGGATAATTTAAAGTGTACAAAGAGAATGGCAAGCGACCTATTTTGATGCCCAAATAAATGATATGAGAGGGAGCTATAGTTGTATCATTAAAAGATCTTTTTGGGTAAAGTTTTATGCCTTTTTCAGTTAATGGTAGTAATTCACATTTTTACCATTCATTTTAAACCCAGAGTAAGTAACGAAATTTTTAAGTAAATCCATTACCAGAGGTAAATGCAGAATGGGATCAGACATAAACAGAATGATATCGTCTGCAAAAAATGCCGCCTGAATTGATTTTTTAGTAAATTGAATGCCTGAAAAAGTTTTAGGGTTCGATAGAATACGAACTAAGGGTTCTAGTGCTAGGTTAAAAAGTAGGGGGGTCAAAGGACATCCTTGTCTCGTTCCCTTCTTAAGGGGGAAGGGAGTGGACAGAAAACCTGGGGTATACACCTGAGCTTTTGGAGACATACAGTACAGACCAAAAGTTTGGACACACCTTCTCATTTAAAGATTTTTCTGTATTTTCATGACTATGAAAATTGTACATTCACACTGAAGGCATCAAAACTATGAATTAACACATATGGAATTATATACTTAACAAAAACGTGTGAAACAACTGAAAATATGTCTTATATTCTAGGTTCTTAAAAGTAGCCACCTTTTGCTTTGATGACTGCTTTGCACACTCTTGGCATTCTCTTGATGAGCTTCAAGAGGTAGTCACCGGAAATGGTCTTCCAACAATCTAAAAGGAGTTCCCAGAGATGCTTTGCACTTGTTGGCCCTTTTGCGTGGTGACGCAGCAGAGTGGGTTCAGCTCTCCACAGGTAGAGCTTAGCTCCAGGGCAGGATGTAGTAATACTAAGAGGTAGCTGTGGTTGGTGCAGAGTAATGCAGGTGATGGCGCAGATAATAATTCTAGGACACAGTAGGGGTGCAGTCTTCAGATTTACTCACAGTTGTCAGACTCCAGGTTACCAGCGCCAGGGTAACCTCCCACGCCGTCCTGTGTTCACCAAGGGAGGGGTTCAGCAATCTCCCAGGTATCTCAGGAATACTTAACCGGACCCCATTCTGTGTGCCTATCTCGGTCGTCTTCCTGCGCTGGCTCTCACCCTCCTGTCCTGCGCCTCACAACCAGTGTCCCAAGCCAGTAGTCTCGGATTTTGGCGGGCAACGTGCAGTCCCCTGTATCCTATGCGGCCACCTTTTTGGCGATATAGTTGTGGTAGTGAGCAGCTGCACCCTGAAGCTACAGTAGCCTCCAGTTCCTAGCTGAGCCTGGTTGTTCTCCACTAGTTAGGAGCCGGTCCCCTCTGCGGCCTGATCCCTACACGTCCTTGTAGATTCGGGCACACGGGTGGCTTCCGCACTCGCCGTGCCCCTGGGATCCCCTCTGTTTCTGGAGCCTTCCCTCTGCTCCCGTTCTCTTCCAGTCTGACCTCCTGGGCCTCTCAGTCTAGGCCCACTCATCTCTCCTCTCTTCCTGAGCAGAGCTCCTACAGAGCTCCTGCTCCCACTCTTTCTCCTCTCAGACTGGACTCTTCCCTTAAAGATGGTTCCCCTTTTTATACTCCTACTCAAAGTGCTCCCCTGTGCTCCTTCTTCCACCCACATCCACTACATGGTTCCCCCTCTCTCAGTTCCCCCCACTTCCAACCAGGGACAGGGCTCAGCATAAGCCAGTGCATCTTGCCCCGCCTGCTTGTCTGGAATGGTGCAGTGTTGGATGCAGGTGGGTGGGTCCTGGGAAGTACTCCCTCCTTACCTGAGAGTGGGATACCACACCTCTGGGTGAGATGCAGAACCTCTGTGGTGACTGAACCCGCAGGGGTGCCACATATCCATCTGGTCCAGGGGCTTTGTTTGGTTTCAAATTTCTAATTGTATTAGTAATCTCTTCCAATGAAATAGGTTTTTTAATATCGATTTTTGTTCCTCTGAAAATAAAGGTAATTTGACCCTACAGTCATGGCCAAAAGTTTTAAGAATGACACCAAAATTATATTTTCACATGATCTGCTGGCCTCTGGTTTTTATTAGTGTTTGTCTGAGGTTTACATCACATACAGAAATATAATTGCAATCATATTATGAGTACCAATAGGTTATATTGACAGTTAGAATAAGTTAATGCAGCAAGTCAATATTTGCAGTGTTGCCCCTTCTTCAAGACCTCTGTAATTCTCCCTGGCATGCTCTCAATCAACTTTTGGACCAAATCCTGACTGATAGCAGTCCATTCTTGCATAATCAATGCTTGCATTTTGCCAGAATTTGTTGGTTTTTGTTTGTCCACCTGTCTCTTGATGATTGACCACAAGTTCTCAATGGGATTAAGATCTGGGGAGTTTCCAGGCCATGGACCCAAAATCTCTATGTTTTGTTCCATGAGCCATTTAGTTATCACCTTTGCTTTATGGCAAGGTGCTCCATCATGCTGGAAAAGGCATTTTTGGGCGCCAAACTGCTCTTGGACGGTTGGGAGAAGTTGCTCTTGGAGGACATTCTGGTACCATTCTTTATTCATGGCTGTGTTTTTAGGCAAGACTGTGAGTGAGCCGATTCCCTTGGCTGAGAAGCAACCCCACACATGAATGGTTTCAGGATGCTTTTCAGTTGGCATGAGACAAGACTGGTGGTAGCACTCACCTCTTCTTCTCCGAATAAGCTGTTTTCCAGATGTCCCAAACAATCGAAAAGGGGATTCATCAGAGAAAATGACTTTGCCCCAGTCCTCAGCAGTCCACTCCCTGTACCTTTTGCAGAATATCAGTCGGTCCCTGATGTTTTTTCTGGAGAGAAGTGGCTTCTTTGCTGCCCTCCTTGAAACCAGCCCTTGCTCAAAGCGTCTCCGCCTCACAGTGCGTGCAGAAGCACTCACACCAGCCTGCTGCCATTCCTGAGCAAGCTCGGCACTGCTGGTAGTCCGATCCCGCAGCTGAAACAGTTTTAAGATACGGTCCTGGCGCTTGCTGGTCTTTCTTGGGCGCCCTGGAGCCTTTTTGACAACAATGGAAGCTCTCTCCTTGAAGTTCTTGATGATGCGATAGATTGTTGACTGAGGTGCAATCTTTGTAGCTGCGATACTCTTCCCTGTTAGGCCATTTTTGTGCAGTGCAATGATGGCTGCACGTGTTTCTTTAGAGATAGCCATGATTAACTGAAGAGAAACAATGATACCAAGAACCAGCCTCCTTTTAAAGTGTCCAGTGATGTCATTCTTACTTAATCATGACTGATTGATCGCCTGCCCTGTCCTCATCAACACCCACACCTATGTTAATGGATCAATCAAAAACAATGTTAGCTGCTCCTTTTAAGGCAGGACTGCAACGATGTTGAAATGTGTTTTGGGGGTTAAAGTTAATTTTCTGGGCAAATATTGACTTTGCAAGTACAGTAATTGCTGTTAAGCTGATCACTCTTTGACATTCAGGAGTATATGCAAATTGCCATTACAAAAAATGAAGCAGTGAACTTTGGAAAAATTACTATTTGTCTCATTCTCAATACTTTTGGCCATGACTGTATCTTAGAGTGTATCGGAGCGGGGCAAGGCTTGTTTTGTATTTTTATATAAGTCTTTATAAAATGAGCCTAGGATCTCATTAATTGATTTAAGATTCGTGTGAATTACCCCGTGGCTTTTTCAGACCTCTTGCTAAATTGGCCATCATCCTCCTTGATTTGTTGCCAAACCTATAAAAATATGCTTCTGTTTGTGATAGGTGGAATTTTTTTCTCATATCTGCGTATTGGTTGAATTCAGAATGTTTTTGAGACAATTATATTTTATTTAAGGGGAAGGGTCAAGAAGAAATGTAGTGTAGGTTTGTTTCAGTTCAGGGGATAGTTCACTATATCTTCTCATAACTTTTTTTTTGTGAGAAAACGTATACGCCAAAATTTTCACACTAATTACCGCCTTGGCCGATTCCCATAGTAATGTGGGATCATTTTGGTGTGCCAAGTTGTCAGACAAGAATTCCTGCCACCATAATATGAGAGAGGAAAAAAAAGAATCGTCTTTGCAGAAGTAATTTGGAAATCTCCATAAGAAATCAGAACCTTGAGGGAATTTCTTTGATAGTTCCACATTTACTGGAGCATGGTCTGAAATAACCATATTATTGATGTGTACAGTTATCAATTTAGCTATCAGAGAAGGAGAGATAAAAATATAGTCAATTCGAGACCAAGAGTCGTTGGCGTGTGAGAAATGCGTGAATTCTCTATTACTAGGGTTCAGGAACCTCCACAAGTCGATTAAATGGCAGATAGACATAAGAGGTGCTAGCGCTTTGTCATGCGAGGTTGTTGATTGCAGAGTACCAACAGTGTTTTTCCTATCCTCGTGGACTGAAACCACCGAATTAAAATCTCCACCTACTATTTTATTAGGATTGGAGTCGAGCAAAAGTCCAGTCTCCAATTGTTTGAAAAAAAAATTGTCTCCTATATTAGGGGCATATACCTCTCCATCTTGTTGTTGGCTTATGATCTAGTGTGTAAATTGTTTGTTGATAAGGATTAAGTCCCCAGCTTTTCTATCCACAGATGATGAGCCATAGACACCACCCACCCATAATTTTTTCATCCGGGGGATATCTGCATCCGGTAGATCTGTCTCTTGTAGGAGGGCTATGTCGGACCTTAAACATTTCAAATGTCTAAGGACTTTCATTCGTTTTTGGGGAGATCTCAAACCTTTAACATTCCATGACACGAAAAACATAATCAGGGACTTTAAGAATAAACATGACTGGTGAAATACTTACAAGACAATGAGGACATGTAACTAGATTATATAATAAGGAGCAATGCTCGAACATGTGTAACAAACTTAAGTAACAATAAACCAAATTTTAGAAAACTGTCCTAGCAAGAGCGTAGACACTTTGTATCTGCTCGCTAGGAAAACCTTTCCCCTGAGCTTCACTTCTGCCCGACCATGTGTGTAACACTACAAATTACAATTTAATCCCCTTTTTCTATGTTGTTTTTCATCAAAGTTCTTCTTCCATTTTGATCCCTTATTGATTCCATTTTCCCCTCCCACCACACTCATGAAAAATAATAACTTTAGTCAAAGTTGTAAAAGTCTGTGAGGGGAGACAGTCGGAAGCAACTGACTCCATAATACCCTTACTCCAGAGTCTCCAGGTGTATAAAAGGAAAAGCTCACAGAATCAACGATTGTTATAGCTCTGGCCTCCTTTGTCTCCTCGCCTCGTAGATCCCTTAGGGGACCGTGCGCAAGAGTTTCATCCTGGTGGATCCGTTCAGGGCTAGCCCTCGGGCACAGGAGACTGCTGACAAATGTTTCTGCTTTAACCCCTTTAAAGCCCAATACTTATTAATACGCGTCTGTGCCCTGGGCTTTAAGAGCCAGACCCATATTAATACGTCATGGCGATCACGCCCGCACACAGGTATGGTGCTCCATTCCTGTGCTATGCAGGCGATCAGAATAAAAAAAGTGAAAGTCCCATAGTGGGACAAAGTATAAAAGTAAAAAAAAGTCTCAGAAAGTGAAAAAAAATTTTTTAAAAAAAATTGTAAAATTTAAAAAAAAAATAAAAAAATAATCCATCAAAAATAAAAATATAATGTACCCATCAATAAATATTATTATGAAAAAAAAACAAAATAAAACAATAAAAGTACACATATTTGGTATCGCCGCGTCCGGAACGACCTGACCTATAAAACTGTCCCACTAGTTAACACCTTCTGTGAACACGGTAAAAAAAATAAATAAAAAACGAAGCAAAAAACAATGCTTTATCACCATACCGCCAAACAAAAAATGGAATAACACGCGATCAAAAAGACGAATATAAATAAAAATAGTACCGCTGAAAATGTCATGTTGTCCCGCAAAAAACAAGCTGCCGAAAAATAAAAAAGTTCCAGCTCTCAGAATAAAACGATGCAAAAAAATATTTTTTTCTATAAAATAGGTTTTATTGTGTAAAAGCGCCAAACACAGAAAAATGATATAAATGTGGTACCGCTGTAAACGTACTGACATAAAGAATAAAGCTACCTTATCAATTTTACCACACGCGTAACAGCATAAAAAAATTAAAAACAAAACAATTCCTGAATTGTTGGTTTTTGTTTATTCTGCCTCTCAAAAATCGGAATAGAAAGCGATAAAAAAAAGTCACGTGCCTGAAAATGGCACCAATAAAAATATCAACTCATCCCGCAAAAAACAAGCTATCACATGACTCTGTTGGCCAAAATATGGAAAAATTATGGCTCTCAAAATATGGCGATGCAAAAACTAGATTTTACAAAAAATGCGTCTTTTAGTGTGTGACGTCTAATTACTTATACCGCACGAGGAACGGCGTAAAAAATAAACTCTCGGGTTAGGGTTGTGCTAGGGTTAGGGTTGGGTTAGGGTTAAGGATGGGATATTTTTCAAAAGTAAAAAAAAAAAAAAGATGACGATATGGCGACTAGTGTTGAGCGCAAGTGCTCGCTACTTGAGTTTGCATCGGATACTTGGGTATGCACTGAGTATCGCGGGTGCTCGAGTCTCTCCCCCATATGCTTCGCGGCCAAAAAATCCTCGCGGGGATTGCCTGCCATGCACGAGCGATCCCCGCATGTTTTTTTTTTTGGGTGTCTAATAACTGTGAAACATGTGGGTGGGGACTCGAGCATGTCACTCGAGCACCCGCGATACATGGTGCATACCCGATGCAAACTCAAGTAGCGAGCACTTGCGCTCAAGACTAATGACAACTTATTCAATATGATGACCTAATGTTATCAAATTCTGTGTCGTACCTCTGAGTTCAAAATGTTCACTATACCCCTTGATAAAATCTTTGAGGGGTGTAGTTTCCAAAATGGGGTCACTTTTGGGGGGTTTCCAATATTTAGGCACATCAGGGGCTCTCCAAACGCGACATGGCGTCCACTCTCGATTCCAGCCAATTTTGCGTTCAAAAAGTCACGCAGTGCTCCTTCATTCCTGAACCCTGCCATGCGCCCAAACACTGTATTTTCCCCACGTATGGGGTATTGGCGTACTCAGAAGACATTGCACAAAAGTTTTTGTGGTCCATTTTCTCCTCTTACCCTTGTGAAAATAAAAAAATTGGTGCTAAAACATAATTTTTGTGGAAAAAGTTTGATTTTTTTTCATTTTCACTGCTCCATGTTATAAACTTCTGTAAAGGACTTGGGGGTTCAGGGTGCTCACCACACATCTATATAAGTTCCCTGAGGGGTCTAGTTTCCAAAATGTTGTCACTTGTTGGGCACATCAGGGGCTCTCCAAACGCAACATGGCGTCCTCTAATTATTCAAGCAAATTTTACATTCAAAAAGTCAAATGGTGCTCCTTCCATTCCGAACCCTGCCGTGCGCCCAAACAGTGGTTTTCTCCCACATATGGGGTATCTGAGTGCTCAGGGGAAATTGCACAACAAATTTTGGGGTCCATTTTTTCCTGTTACCCCTGCGCAAATAAAAAAATTGGGTTTAAAATAACATTTTTGTGAAAAAAGTTAATTGCTAATTTTTTTCTTCCACATTCCAAAGATTCCTGTGAAGCACCTGAAGGGTTAATAAAGTTCTTGAATGTGGTTTTTAGCACCTTGAGGGGTGCAGTTTTTAGAATAGTGTCACTTTTGGGTATTTTCTGCCATAAAGACCCCTCAAAGTGACTTCAAATGTGATGTGGTCCCTAAAAAAATGGTTTTGTAAATTTTGTTGGAAAAATGAGAAATCACTTTTAACCCTTATAGCTCCCTAATAAAAAAAAAAATTTAGTTCCAAAATTGTGCTGATGTAAAGTAGACATGTGGGAAATGTTATTTATTAACTCTTTTGTGTGACATACAGTATCTCTCTGATTTAAGGGAATAAAAATTCCAATTTTGAAAATTGCAAAATTTTCAAAATTTTTGCCAAATTTCCGTTTTTTTTCACAAATAAATGCAAGTGATATCGAAGAAATTTTACCAATATCATGAAGTACAATATGTCACAAAAAACAGTCTCAGAATCAGGGGGATCCATTGAAGCGTTCCATAGTAATTACCTCATAAAGTGACAGTGGTCAGAATTGTAAAAATTGGCCTGGTCATTAACGTGCAAACCAGCTTGGGTTGTAAAGGGGTTAACAGGTGAAATAAATTCCCGGAAAGAGCCATCTGTGTCCTTAAAGTATAGAATAGCCGGGTAGCGGAGTCAAAAGCAAATTTTTTCTTTGTGATGTCTGGTGCATATTGAGCTGAAGGACTTCCTTTTTCTGGTTACTTCGATGGAGTAGTCTTCAAAAAGAAAGGATTTTATGGTCTTGAATGATCAATGGGTGGTTTAATTGTTTGTATGCTCGAATAATGTCCGCTTTATCATTTATCATTGAAGTCCAGAAATGTCATGATGACCTGTCTTGGCCTGATTGTACCCTGGGCCCCAGAGATAGCAGGTGGAGGACCGATTCTGTGAACCCTTTCCACCCTTTTACCTTCGGGTAGTTTTAGGGCTCTTGGGACTTCATTTTCACATAGATGTTTCAAAGCGTTCTGAAGATATGATTGTGGTAGACCCACCAAACGCAGATTGCTTCTACGAGAGCGATTCTCCAGGTCATCTATACGGTCTCTCAAAATTATGTTTTCACGGATGATAGTAGATATTTTGGAATGGTCCTCTTTTGAATCATCCTCGATGTTCGATATTCGTGATTCTAATTCGATAAGCTGTTCTGCTTGTTCATCCTGTCTGGCTTGAAGATCCAGCAGAGTGTTTAGTGTGGACTGTATTATGGTTTTGATTTCGGGTAACAGCCTAGCAGTGACCTCAACCGCTTGTTCTGAAGGGTCCATTTGTGTCTCCCCTTTCCTTGAAGTAGAATTGCGGGGCATTTTGGGGGGTTGACGCAAATCCTCTCCACCTTCAGATTGGGCGGGATGTTCTTCTTGGTCAAAAGTAGGAACCATATTAGGAGGATTGGAGATGTCAGAGTGGTTGGAGAAGGTAGATTGTTTTTGCCCGCTACAGAGAAGGTAGTGGTCCATATAGGCCAGTGATATTGTTTAAAGATGGCCTTCAGCTGTGTGAAAGTTTCAAAGATCGCTGAGCTGCAAGAATCAAGAATCTGGAGACCGGAGTAGATGTACAGGGGGGGGGGTGGACATGAACGGTTGATCAGAACTCAAATGGTCAGCGCCTGAACCGGAAGACTCACAGATTCATAGTTCGCAGATTGTAGCTACTGCATGATAAGAAATGAAAAAATCACCAGAGCAGATTATCTACTGACCACTAATAGATTGTATATACGGGGCCAAAGCTGGTTATTAAATGGTCATGGAGAATTGGATGGTATCACAAGAATTGTGAATGAACAATAATTGTAATAAATTGGGGCTGTAATATCCTTGTGGTCCACAAGATGGCGCTTAAAGTGAATAGTGAAAAGTAGCTGTTTTATTTCAAATGTCCACTGGATGGAGTTTAAGTGTAAAATTAGGAACTGCTTTTCAGTTATGGGTAAATCCCTTTTTCTTATAAGTTGCTCCTTTTATTCCTTGTTAATAAGGACAAAAAGTTCACATTGGGGACTTTAAATGTCAAAAGCGATTTTTGTTATTTGCTGTGGATCAGCGGAAAAACAAGTGATTTTCTATGGGGTTAGAGATCAGCGGCTCTCAATAGGTGTTAGATAAAAATGCTGAGGAAGGGAGAAGTGTTTATCTTATTTTGAATAGATTTAGTAGAGATGCAGTCTATTTGAAGCTCCTGCTTAAGTGTCTCTATATGAGAAGTGCAGGTTTAGCAAGATGGCGGCTGTTCTTGTGGCGAGAAAGCCCCTGGTGGCAGGGATAGGGCGGCCGAGGCGGCTCCAGCCGGACTCTCCACGTCATGGGCCCAGCGCCTCTCAGGACCACTGCGGCACCCCTCAGAAGACCGCGGCCCCACCAGCAGCAGCGCAACATACGGCAAGCACGGAGTCCAGGCCAGTAAGCTCTTTGTGTCTGTGTGTGACCGCAACTGGCCCATCACTCTGCCACACCAGTACCTGGATCTCCATTGTTACCAGTCTCGTCGGCATGGAGGTGGCGGTGTCTCACACCGTGTGTCTCTAAGCCGCCGTCTAAGTCCGCAGCCACAGGTGATCCAGATCGGGACCCCCACAGTCCGCCACAAGCGCTCCTCACAGCAGGGCACACCACGGATCCCACTGGGAGGAGAGGCCGCAGCCTCGGACCTCCAGGTAGGCCCGGGTTCACCGAGTAGTGAGGCGGCCTCCTCTATGCATCGGTCTGCAACCGAGGGGTCCAGGGACCTCTACTGTGACCCTGGGCAATTGAGATGGGGAAGAAAATGCCTTTTAATGGGCTTAATTCAGCCTAATTCAGGGAGCTTCTATGAAGTGCGACTCTCCCGCAGCAGCAGGCTACGCCCCCCCTAACTCTTTTTCTAAGGTCCAGTATGGTCGAGGACGACCTTAATTCAGTTGTGGGGGAATCTGTGAGTGGTGAAGATGATGTTCCACTCTCTGACACCCCAAGTGGTTAAATGTATTTTATAGCAATGTATTGTTGGCATAAAATGCTTGTATAATAATGCATTAACTTTCAAAGAGCACGGCACATAATCTCATTCCTAATAAATGGCACCTCAGCCCTCTTTATGTCTACTATTGATATCCTATGCCCCTGTCACTCTCATCGCTCATGCTGTATTTCTCAAGGATGTAACACAATTTGCCTCACATCTTTGCTACTCAGTCGCAGCACCTACATATCATATGGCAGCAATAAACATTAAAGTAAGTCCAAAACAAAAATAAAAGTACTACGGACTAGCAATTCTAGTGATCCTATAGCTGAAATAAACCTTTAAGTACTGACATTTTATTAAAGAAACATTTCTATTTTAAAAATCCCTACCTATTATAAGAATTACTAGACAAAAAGCAGATCACAACCAACTTGTACTCTTGCTGTAATTTATATTTGAAACCTGCAAGTAAGTGCTCAGTACAAACAAGAGTAAGAGATGCTATCCTTGGTGGTCATAGCTTTCAAACTGTTTATGTGTAACTTATTAAATTCTAGATAATTTTTCATTGAATGTTATCTAAGATATGTCAAGATGCTGTGAGAGCGTTTGATGACCAAAAACAGAAGCAATGAGCCATTGTCTTACTAATGAGCTTCTGTAAAAGAGATTCCCATGGGGATCTATGCAAATTGATTTATGTCACAGAGTAAACCTAGCAGAAAAATGCATCCACTAGCATTAGAAATTCAGAATGAAGCTCATCCCTTATAAAATCTAAATACAATATTAGGTCACTTTCCTTTACCAAGTAGCCGAAGAAGAAAAGATCCAAAAGGCTCAAATGTTCATACCGTATTTTTCGGACTATAAGACGCACCGGACCATAAGATGCACACAGGTTTTAGAGATGTAAAATAGGGGGGGGGGGGCTCCAATGGCATGCGGGAGTTATAGTTTCCCACATTTATGTCATGTGCTTGCCCTGAGAACTATAACACCCAGCATGTCCTTCAACTGTTATGCCATGCTGGGAGTTATAGTTCACCACACATTTGTCATGTGGTTGTTCTGAGGAGAACTATAACTCCCAGCACGTCCTTCAGCTCTTATGTCATGCTGGGAGTTATAGTTCACCACAGGAGTGGTAGAGTATTTAATGACATGTGCTTTTTCACGTTATACTTTACTTCTACCTTATAATGCTTGCCTCTCATTCTGGATAGGCAGGGAGTGGAGTCACACTGGCAGGGGGCTGTGACAGCTGAGGGGGCTGTGGCAGTGGAGGGGTCGGTACCTGCAGAGGTGGCTGTGGCTGCAGAGGGGGCTGTGGCTGCGAAGGGGGCTGTGGCAGCTGGGGCGGCGATGGAGCAGTATTACTCAGTGGGCGCCACCATGAATTTACTATGGCCGTGCTAGACATCAGAAAGTGGGCGGTCTCCCGTCCGGATCGCACGCTGCAGTGACATTACTAAGAGGCAGGGCCGGGGCAACACAGAACAGCACAGCGCACAGTCATCCCTGGCCCTACCTCTTAGTAACGTCACTGCAGCGTGCAATCTGGATGGGAGACCGCCCACCTCTTGATGTCTAGCGCGGCCATAGTGAATTCATGGTGGCGCCCACTAGGTAACACCGCTCCATCGCCACCCCAGCTGCCACAGCCCCCTCCACTGACAAAGCCCCCGCCGCCTCTGCTACTGCAGCCCCAGCTGCCCCCCACATCACAAAAACGGTACATTCGGATCATAAGATACACCACCCTTTTCCCTCAAAATTTTTGGGGAAAAAGTGTGTCTTATGGTCAGAAAAATGCGCTATATATATATATATAAAAACATTTGAGCCTTTTGGAATTTTTCTTCTTCAGCTAGTTGGAAATTAAAATGACCGAATATCAGGGGAATTTAGGGGATATGTACACACCATAAAACAACTTTCAGTCCTGTTACATATATTTATACAGTTGAAACCAGAAGTTTACATACACTATATAAAAAGATACATATCTATGTTTTTCTCAATATCTGATATGAAATCAGAATAAACCTTTCCTGTTTTAGGTCAATTAGGATTATCATAATTTTTAATATTTGCCAAATGCCAGAATAATGAGAGAGAAAATGTTTTAAGGCATTTTTATTGCTTACTGCAAAGTCAAAAGTTTACATAAACTAAGATTACTATGCCTTTAAACAATTCTTGACTGCCTTAATGATGATTTCATGTGTTTGGAAGAACACTGCTTCTGCTTGTGAAGCATCATGGGATAGTTTAAAAAAATCTGCCAAGATATCAGGAAGAGAATTGTGGACTTGCACAAGTCTGGCTCATATATGTGTCTTTTTATATAGTGTATGTAAACTTCTGGTTTCAACTGTATATATACTGTAGATTTATATACAGTTGTGCGCAAAAGTTTACATACCTCGGCAAAATTTTTCCTTTCTTGGCTTTGTTTCAGAGAATATGAATGATAACAAAAAAACTTTTTCTCCACTCATGGTTATTGGTTGGGTGAAGCCATTTATTGTCAAACTACTGTGTTTTCTCTTTTTAAATTGTAATGACAACCAAAAACATCCAAATGACCCTGATCAAAAGTTCACATACCCTGGTGATTTTGGCCTGATAACATACACAGAATTTGACACAAATGGGTTTGAATGGCTACTAAAGGTAACATCCTCACCTGTGATCTGTTTGCTTGTAATCAGTGTGTGTGCATGAAAGCTGAGTGAGACAGATTCTTGCATCTTTCATCCAGCCACTGACGTTTCTGGATTGTGAATTGTCAACGGATCTACGAGAAAAGGTAGTTGAACTGTATAACACAGGAAAGGGATACAAAAAGATATCCAAGGAATTGATAATGCCAGTCAGCAGCATTCAAACTGTGATTAACAAATGGAAAATCAGGGGCTCTGTAAAAACCAGGTAGACCATCGAAAATTTCAGTCACAACTGCCAGGAAAATTGTTTGGGATGCAAAGAAAAACTCACAAATAATATCAGCTGAAATTCAGGACTCTCTGAAAACTAGTGGTGTGGCTGTTTCAAGATGCACAATAAGGAGGCACTTGAAGAAAAATGGGCTGCATGGTCGAGTCGCCAGAAGAAAGCCATTACTGCACAAATGCCACAAAGTATCTCGCCTACAATACACCAAACAGCACAGAGACAATTTGGAGAGTTGTGACCAAAATTGAACTTTTTGGCCACAACCATAAACCTTACATTTGGAGAGAGGTCAACAAGGCCTATGATGAAAGGAACACCATTCCTACTGTAAAGCACGGAGGTGGATCGCTGATGTTTTGGGGATGTGTGAGCTACAAAGACTCAGGAAACTTGCTAAAAGTTGAAGGTAAGATGAACGCAAGCACATTATCAGCAAATACTGGAGGCAAATTTGAAATCATCAGCCCGGAAGCTGCGCATGGGACGTACTTTGACATTCCAACATGACAACGATCCAAAACACAAGGCCAAGTCGACCAGTCATTGGCTACAGAAGAACAAAGTCAAGGTTCTGGAGAGGCCATCTCAGTCTCCTGACCTCAATATCATTGAGCCACTCTGGGGAGATCTCAAGAGCGCAGTTCATGCTAGACAGCCCAGGAATTTACAGGCACTGGAGGCTTTTTGCCAAGAAGAATGGGCAGCTTTACAATCTGAGAAATTAAAGAACCTCATCCACAACTACCACAAAAGACTTCAAGCTGTTATTGATGTTAGAGGGGGCAATACACGGTATTAAGAACTGGGGTATGTGAACTTTTGATTAGGGTCATTTGGATGTTTTTGGTTGTCATTAAAATTTAAAAAGAGGAAACACAGTAGTTGTACAATAAATGGCTTCATTCAACCAATAACTATGAGTGGGGAATTTTTTTTTTGTAATCATTCATATTCTCTGAAACAAGGCCAAGAAAGCAAAAATTCTGCTGGGGTATGTAAACTTTTGAGCACAGCTGTATAGACATAAATATGTCTATATATTTATCACACATTTATCTATATATATACACATGTGGTCAAAATTGTTGGTACCCCTCGTTTAATGAAAGAAAAACCCACAATGGTCACAGAAATAACTTGAATCTGACAAAAGTAATAATAAATTAAAAATCTATGAAAATTAACAAATGAAAGTCAGTCATTGCTTTTCAACCCTTCTTCCACAGAATTTTAAAAAAAATTTAACTCATGAAATAGGCCTGGACAGAAATGATGGTACTCTTCTTAGCTTAATATTTCATTTAACAACCTTTTGAGGCAATCACTGCAATCAAATAATTTGTGTAACTGTCAATGAGACTTCTGCACCTCTCGACAGGTATTTTGGCCAACTCCTCATGAGCAAACTGCTCCAGTTGTCTCGTGTTTGAAGGTTGCCTTTTCTAGATGACATGTTTCAGCTCTTTCCAAAGATGCTCAATAGGATATAGGTCACAGCTCATAGAAGGCCATCTCAGAATAGTCCAATGTTTTCCTCTTAGCCATTCTTGGGTGTTTTTAGCTGTGTGCTTTGGGTCATTATCCTGTGGCAAGACTCATGACCTGTGACTGAGACCAAGCTTTCTGACACTGGGCAGCACATTTCTCTCTAAAATCCCTTGATAGACTTGAGATTTCATTATACCCTGCACAGATTCAAGACACCCTCTGCCAGATGCAGCAAGGCAGCCCCAGAACATAACAGAGCCTCTTCCATGTTTCACAGTAGGGACAATGTTCTTTTCTTGAAATGCTTCATTTCTCCATCTGTGAACATAGAGCTGATGTGCCTTGCCAAAAACTTCCATTTTTGTCTCTCTCATCTGTCCATAGGACATTCTCTCAGAAGCTTTGTGACTTGTCAATATGTAGTTTGGCAAATTCTAGTCTAGCTTTTTTATGATTTTTTTTCAACACTGGTGTTCTCCTTGGTCGCCTCCCATGAAGTCCACTTTGGATCAAACAATGACTGATGGTGCGATCTGACACTGATGTTCCTTGAGCTTGAAGTTCACCTTTAATCTCTTTAGAAGTTTTCGAGGGCTCTTTTGTTACCATTCGTATTATCCGTCTCTTTGATTTGTCATCAATTTTCCTTCTGCGGCCACGTCCAGGGAGGTTAGCTACAGTCCTATGGATTTTAAATTTCTGAATAATATGTGCAACTGTAGTCACATGAGCATCAAGCTGTTTGGAGATGGTCTTATCACCTTTACCTTTAACATGAGAGTCTATAATTTTCTTTCTAATCTCCTGAGACAACTCTTTCCTTTTGCTTCCTCTGGTCCATGTTGAGTGTGGTACACACCATGTAACCAAACAGCACAGTGAGTATCTGTAGCCCTATATACAGGCCCACTGACTGATTACAAAATTGTAGACACCTGTGACGCTAATTAATGGACACAACTTGATTTAACATGTCCCTTTTGTCACATTATTTTCAGGGGTACCATCATTTCTGTCCAGGCCTATTTCATGAGTTTAATTTTTTGAAAATTCTGTGGAAGGAGGGTTGAAAAGCAATGACTGAATTTCATTTGCTAATTTTCATAGATTTTTAATTTATTACTTTTGTCAGATTTAAGTTATTTCTGTGACCATTGTGGGTTTTTCTTTCATTAAACGAGGTGTATCAACAATTTTGACCACGTGTGTACATATATATACAAAATCAACTATGTGTTTCACTCTTCTAATACGGTATATTACTCTTGTTTCTAATGCGTTAGAATGTTACATGATTTTTGCAATTTTTCAAAGCTTTTTACATCAAAATTCTGGCGTAAAAGTTTAGATGAATTAGGGCCTTTATTTTCAGAGTTATGTCCAAAATATGACACTATCTGTATTGCCAGATTTTCTCCAATTTTTTTGGGCCACATCCCTGTAGCTGTAAGATCCAACCCTCATTTAGGGCAGCACATTTGACTGACAGATCAGCTTCAAGTGTGAAGTGTAATCCCTTTAAAGCCCATGATGCACTAATACGCGTCTGTGCCCTGGGACTTAAGAGCCTGACCCGTATTAGTACGTCATCGCGCGCGCACACAGGCTGTGCGGGCGCGATCGCCGCCGTGTGTCAGCTGATAGTACCGGGTGTCAGCTGTGACAATGTGCAGGGAGCGGTCCCGCACCGCTCCCGGCACATTAACCCCCGCAATGCTGCGATCGAAGCGATCATAGCATTGCGGTGGCTAAGGGGAGGTGATCGGGATACTCACTTCCTCTTCCGGCCTCCAGCACTGTCTGCCGTGGCTTCCCGCATGTTGCTATGACGACCCGATGTCGTCATGACAACATCCATGTCACCAGACAGCAGTAAGATCGTTTGGTCATGCGCAGTACATGACCAAACAATGTTCTCACCATGCAGCGCTGACTGCCTGCATAGCACAGGGATGGTGCTCCATCCCTATGCTATGCAGGCGATCAGAATAAAAAAAGTGAGAGTCCCATAGTGAGACAAAGTAAACAAATAAAAAAACTGTAAGAAAGTGAAAAAAAAAATTAAAAAAAAATTGTAAAAATATTAAAAAATAAATAAAAAAAAATAATCACCAAAAATAAAAATATAATGTACCCATCAATAAATATTATTATGAAAAAAAAAAACAACAAACAGTAAAAGTACACATATTTGGTATCGCTGCGTCCAGAATGACCTGACCTATAAAACTATCTCACTAGTTAACCCCTTCAGTGAACACGGTAAGAAAAAAAAAAAAAACGAAGCAAAAAACAATGCTTTATAATCATAACGCCAAGCAAAAAATGGAATAACACGCGATCAAAAAGACGGAAGTAAATAAAAATGGTACCTTGAAAACGTCATCTTGTTCCGCAAAAAACAAGCTGCCATACAGCTCCATGAGCCAAAAAATAAAAAAGTTATAGCTCTCAGAATAAAGCGATGCAAAAAATATTTTTTTCTAGAAAATAGCTTTTATTGTGTAAAAGCACCAAAACATAGAAAAACGATATAAATGTGGTGCCGCTGTAAACGTACTGACCCGAAGAATAAAGCTACCTTATCAATTTTACCACACGCGGAACAGAATAAAAAAAAACAATTCCTGATTTGTTGGTTTTTGTTTATTCTGCCTCCCAAAAATCGGAATAGAAAGCGATCAAAAAATGTCGCATGCCCGAAAATGGTACCAATAAAAACGTCAACTTGTCCCGCAAAAAACAAGCCATCACATGACTCTGTCGGCCAAAATATGGAAAAATTATAGCTCTCAAAATATGACGATGCAAAAACTAGATTTTACAAAATATGTGTCTTTTAGTGTGTGACAGCTGTCAATCATAAAAACCCGATATGATTCTAGTATCGCTGTAATCGCACCGACCAGAAGAATAAAGTAGTCTAATCACTTATACCGCACTAGGAACGACGTAAAAAATAAACGCTAGGGCTGGGTTTGGGGTTGGTGTTAGGCTTAGGGTTGGGTTAGGGTTGGGCTAGGGTTGGGGTTGGGCTTAGGGTTGGGCTTAGGGTTGGGGTTAGAGTTGTTGTTTTTTTTTTTCAAAAGTAAAAAAAAAAATAAAAAAATGACGATATGGCGACTAATGTTGAGAGCAAGTGCTCGCTACTTGAGTTTGCATCGGGTGCTCGGGTATGCACTGAGTATCGCGGGTGCTCAAGTGACATGCTCGAGTCTTTGCCCCATATGCCTCGTGGCCAAAAAAATCTCGCGGGTATTGCCTGCCATGCATGAGCTATCCCCGCGTGTTTTTTCTTTGGGTGTCTAATAACTGTGAAACATGCAGGCAGGGACTCAAGCATGTCACTCGAGCACCCGCGATACATGGTGAATACCTGGGTACCCGATGCAAACTCAAGTAGCGAGCACTTGCGCTCAAGACTAATGACAACTTATTCAATATGATGACCTAATGTTATCAAATTCTGTGTCGTGCCTTTGGGTTCAAAATGTTCACTATACCCCTTCATAAAATCCTGGAGGGGTGTAGTTTCCAAAATGGGGTCACTTGTGGGGGGTTTCCACTATTTAGTCACATCAGGGGCTCTCCAAACGCGACATGGCGTCCACTCTCGATTCCAGACGATTTTGCATTCAAAAAGTCACACAGTGCTCCTTCCCTTCTGAACTCTGCCGTGCGCTAAACACTGTATTTTCCCCACATATGGGGTATTGGCGTACTCAGGAGAAATTGCACAAAAGTTTTTGTGGTCCATTTTCTCCTCTTACCCTTGTGAAAATAAAAAAATTGGGGCTAAAACATCATTTTTGTGGAAAAAGTTTGATTTTTTCATTTTCACGGCTCCATGTTATAAACTTCTGTAAAGGACTTGGGGGTTCAAGGTGCTCACCACACATCTAGATAAGTTCCCTGAGGGGTCTAGTTTACAAAATGATGTCACTTGTTGGGGGTTTCCACTGTTTAGGTACATCAGGGACACATTTGCTAATTATTCAAGCAAATTTTACAATCAAAAAGTCAAATGGCGCTCCTTCCCTTCCGAACCCTGCCGTGCGCCCAAACAGTGGTTTTACCCCACATATGGGGTATCTGCTTACTCAGGAGAAATTGGACAACAAACTGCATGGTGCAATTTCTCCTGTTACCCTTATGAAAATGCAAAAGTGGGGGATGAAAAACATTTTTGTGGGAAAAATGTGAAAATTTTATTTTTACGGCTCCATGTTATAAACTTCTGTGAAGCACCTGGGGGTTCAACGTGCTCACCACACATCTAGATAAGTTCCCTGAGGGGTCTAGTTTCCAAAATGGTGTCACTTGTGGGGGGTTTCCACTGTTTAGGCACATCAGGGGCTCCCCAAATGCAACATGGCATCCGCCAATTATTCAAGCAAATTTTACATTCAAAAAGTCAAATGGCGCTCCTTCCCTTCTGAACCCTGCCGTGTGCCCAAACAGTGTTTTTTCCCCACATATGGGGTATCTGCGTGCCCAGGGGAAATTGCACAACAAATTTTGGGGTCTATTTTTTCCTGTTACCCCTGCGAAAATAAAAAAAATTGGGTCTAAAGTAACATTTTTGTGAAAAAAGTTAAATGTTCATTTTTTTCTTCCACATTCCAAAAATTCCTGTGAAGCACCTGAAGGGTTAATAAAGTTCTTGAATGTGGTTTTGAGCACCTTGAGGGGTGCAGTTTATAGAATGGTGTCACTCTTGGGTATTTTCTGTCAGAAACAAAGTGACTTCAAATATGATGTGGTCCCTAAAAAAAAATGGTTTTGTAAATTTTGTTGGAAAAATGAGAAATCGCTGGTCAACTTTTAACCCTTATAGCTCACTAATAAAAAAAAATTTTGGTTCCAAAATTGTGCTGATGTAAAGTAGTTATGTGGGAAAGGTTAGTTATTAACTATTTTTGTGTGACATATCTCTGATTTAAGAGTATAAAAATTAAAATTTTGAAAATTGCAAAATTTTCAACATTTTCGCCAAATTTCCATTTTTTTCACAAATAAACACAAGTGATATCGAATAAATTTTACCACAATCATGAAGTACAATATGTCACGAAAAAACAATCTCAGAATCAGGGGGATCCGTTGAAGCGTTCCAGAGTAATTACCTCATAAAGTGACAGTGGTCAGAATTGAAAAAATTGGCCTGGTCATTAACGTGCAAACCACCTTGGGTTGTAAAGGGGTTAAAGCCTAAGTACAAGGATATTGCAAGACAAATGCAAACAATATTGTCATGTCCAATTCTCCTAGATTTCCATCATATAATGAACTCCTTGAACCCAGCTTCCATCTCATAACACCCAGGTACTGAGCTATATAATTAACCCTCAAAGTTTGTACAGCTTAGACTTTGATTAATACTTTTCATGCTGTTAAATTCTCTTGCAACACTATTAGACAGTTCTGTGATATTGCACAGCGTGTTGATTGATTGAATGAACTCGCTCTCTTCTGTTCTGTAGCAATTTCTTCAAGTATTTGGAAGCTGGCAAAAAAGTATGACTATTGATTTGCCAGGCACTGCTTCAGGGTCTTATCTGCAAACACATTATTCTTTATGACTTTCAATAATTCTGCTGAGCGTACTCAACTTCTTACCATTTTGAGAATTTATGATTCGTTCCCTGTCTCATGGGTTACGTTCAATCTTCTGTATATCAAAACAGAGGATCGGCAGTATTTAACCCTTTTCTTCAACGTTAAATTGGTTGGTTCACAATCAACATTTATCATTTATCCACAATATAGGTGGTTCCCATTGTGTGGACAGCACGAATTACAAGAACGGGGCTTCCATATTCCCTGTATCAATGAAGAGATGATCATGCATTCTAATGCACCTTTTAATGTCTTTTACGCTTCTTTATATCCATCAGTCCCAATCTCCTTCTGTTTCAAGGACATGCAATGAAGCGGTACTGCACATGCTTGGCCACCTCTGTATTCATACAATATGTGCTTGCCTGGCTTTCGTGTCAAGTGCGTCACCATCATTGGGAGGTGTAACACACTGTACACTCATCACAAGTATGGGAGGACAGGTGCAAGTATTTCTTGACATTATATATATTCCTGACCCCTCCTGATGAAGCTATTACAAGAGTGAAACATACTTCAAGTCCTTTTTCAGTCTCATCAAGCAGTATACTTGTTTTACTATGTCATCAGGTAGTGTGATCTGGTTTATTTTAATATGTGAGCCATCCACATTATGAAATATCTGGGTGAGAAAGAAATGGTATATACCTGGGTGAGAGAGTTATATTGTTCCCTTCTTTACACTTTTTGCTTTTCTGCCTCAAACATACAATGGAGACAATTCATCAAAGCTTTCTTACAAGATTTGTGGGCAAAATAGTTTTGAAAAGTCACTGTAACATACCTGGTGGCGGGCTTGCATGCTGCACCATCTCTCACTATGCAAGATCGCAAACTTGATCTTCAGTTCAGTCTGCTAGCCTGGCTTCTATTCATGCTGTCTGTTTGTCTCTGTTCTGACTGCTTAGGGCGGCGGCCCGGTTACTTCCTGTTTTTTGTAGCTGCTGTGGGCACACCCCTAATGCGTCCTCAGCCTATTGCTGTCTGTCACTGGATATTTAAACCAGCTCCACCTTGAAGCTCGTGCCTGAGCAACTCTTATCCTCAGAGAACTTCTTGCCTCTGATGTGCCAGGTCCTGTTCTGTTTTTCCTGCCTGTCCGCCTTCCTGGAGACTGTATTCCCAGGCCTGTCTGAACACACTCCTAGCCTGTTCGTCCTGCCTTCTGGGGGCCGCATACCCAGACCTGTTATCTGTGTCTTCTAGCCTGTTTGTCCCCATTCTGGGGGCTGCAT
Source organism: Phyllobates terribilis (assembly GCF_046119375.1). Taxonomy (NCBI): domain Eukaryota; kingdom Metazoa; phylum Chordata; class Amphibia; order Anura; family Dendrobatidae; genus Phyllobates; species Phyllobates terribilis. The sequence goes on along the minus strand of NW_027362769.1, from coordinate 206,659,512 downwards.
ACCCAGACTCGCTCCTGTATCTCGCCGCAGTATCAGTTCCTGTCTGAACACTCAGTTCCTGTCTGAACACTCTCCTAGCCTGTTACCTGTTTTTCTCTATGTCCGTATCTTCCCTTTTTCTGCAGAGTCTGAACCTGCACCTAACTCCTACTCGTTGTCGCTGTACTTCCTTTTGTGAGTTTAGAGTCCACTCGCTACTTCATTGCAAGTACCTTGTGTGTATCTGGTTCTGCTTTTCCCTTCCAGTCTGTTCAGTGTGAACAGCGCCCTGTCCTCTCTTTCTTGCTCACCGCTCCGGCGGTTCCTGCCCGCTCTGCCTTGCTCACTGCTCCAGAAGTTCCTCTCTGCTCTGCCTTGCTCACCGCTCCGGCGGTTCCTCTCTGCTCTGCCTTGCTCACCGCTCCAGCGGCACCTCTCTGCTCTGCTTGTCTACCGCATCTGCGGTTCTGTTCCTGAATCCCAGTCTGTACTGGACCCTATCCAGCCTTTGCTCCAACCTGCTAGTACCTCCCCGTCTGCACTCCAGCTGTGCCTGCCAACACCCACCTGTCTGCATACCAACCGTGCCTGCCAATACCCACCTGTCTGTGTGCCAGCCTAACCTGCCTGGTCCTGTATTCCCCGGTGTGGGTCAACAGCCGTGTCCGGGGTCTGGCCTGGTGTAGCACCTGGTCCCTCTGCTCGGTTCCTCCCTGGTGCACGGCGTCATTAGCCATCGTGTGACCTTGGTCGGATCAGGTAGATACTTAGTTACGCCCCTCCAGGCACTCTCCAGTTCATGGCACAGTGGAATCACTAAATCACGCACACGCCAGTCAGCCTGGGCGTGTGCATAACAGTTTGCTCAGGCCATGGTTCCCGTTGAGCCCCATGGCCCTTCGCTCTTAGAGACATTTTCTGGCAAAAACGTGCACCAAGAAAAATTTTTTTTGCAAGCTGATGTCCAGGCGATGTACGCACCAGCCCAAATGGAGCTTTCTGTATCCGTTCCTGCGGATCCGCCACGGTACTATGGGGATCCTAAACAAAGCCGTGCGTTTGTGGAGCAATGCATGCTGCATTTCAAGTTCTACCCTCTCTATTTTCCTACCGATTTGGCTAAAGTGGCATTTATGATATCCTACCTAGCGGGTGATGCCTTGAAATGGATCACCCCCCTATGGGAAGCATGGGATCCTATCATCCTTGACCTGCAGGCCTTCCTTGTGGCTTTTCTAATGGTCTTCGAAGACCCCAATCCTGAAACCTCTGCTAAAGCTTCCCTTCCCAATATCCTGGAGCAGCCCCGATGGGTAATGTGTGTGGGTAACTCACCAGTTCTCCAGCCTGAAGATACTGCTGCCCACCCAGAATCCTCACAGGATGACTACGCTCCACAGAATACTTCTCTTCCCAACCTCAAGAGGCAGTCCAGACGTGCTAGGCGTAGAGGCAAGCCATCACGCCAGGTTCTGTCCTCCCAAAGACCTCCTGTTCCCCAGCCTGTAGAAGCAGCTACCCGCACTGAATCCATGAAGGTTGACCATGTTCGGCAGGCAAAGCAGAGGCCGGAATTCAGTCACGAAATCGGATTGCAGTCCCGCTGCAGTTGTTTGGGACCCCCTGACGGTCTTTGTCCAGTGAAGGTTGGAGAATCCCAAGACATAAGGCCTGTAGGAGAGGCTGCCCTGGGCGTTAGTGTTTCCTCTCCACAGATGACCATGACTGTCTCCGTGGCAAGTAAAAGCCTCGGATTAATCGGAAGTTTCGTGCTTAAAGCCTTGAAGAGTCAGTGTCTGATTCCTGTCCGAAAACTCCAGAAGCCGGTTTGGGCATTGTCAGCGGAAGGACGAGCCCTACTCAGAAACAGTCAAAAGATGTCTGTACAAATTAAGCTCCAGATTGGAGCATTACACTTGAAGAAGCTTTCCTTTCAGGTGCTGACTGGTTTACCCACAAGTCGTCCAGAGCCGAGAGATCTAGTGCCCGCTCAGGTTTGGAGACCTTGCATGGTGTATCTTGGGGGACTGTTAAGGAACAAGGGGTGTCCAGTTCCCATATCTTCAGGACATTCAGCAATGTCTTCTTCTTCTTCACCAGATCTGCTGGTCGCTGACTCGCTGTGCACTGAAGTCTCCGAAGGAAGAGAAGCGGAGGCAATGTCCCCACACAGTCTCGACGATTGTACCAATGATCTGGCTTCAGGTACCGTCCCGCCTCACAGACATGTCATCTCTGAAACCAGTTTGAGGATCATCCCAAAGCATGGACCCTCCATCTCTAATAAATCTGGCTTTGGGTCCATCGAGGCGGTGGATACCCCCAAGTCTCTGCACCCCTCCAACCAGGCGGAGGACCTCCAGTTGTCTCCTGAACCCTCCGGGGTGCTACCTGATAACAATTGGAGTGAGACTTTCCTACACCCTGTACCTGATACCTCGCTCACTTCGTCCAGTGAGCTTGACCAAGTGTACCCCAAAGCAGTGGTTACCCCCGAGTCTCTGCACTCCTCCAACCAGGCGGAGGGCCTCCAGTTGTCTCCTGAACCCTCCGGGTGCTACCTGATAACAAATAGACAGTGACTTTCTTACACCCTGTACCTGGTACTTCACCCACTTCATCCATTGCTGAGGATGGCTTGATGGGAGGAAGCATCCTAGTTACCAAGATGATGAGACCAGTTTCATTTCCTCTAGTGGACAGAAGAGGTAATCCTCTTGAAGAGAAGGATTGGCCTCCCAATTCTCTGCTGAACACTCTTGCAGGCTTGAAGAAGAGGGGGCATAAGGGGGGGGTACTGTAACATACCTGGTGGCGGGCTTGCATGGTGCACCATCTCTCACTATGCAAGATCGCAAACTTGATCTTCAGTTCAGTCTGCTAGCCTGGCTTCTATTCATGCTGTCTGTGTGTCTCTGTTCTGACTGCTTAGGGCGGCGGCCCGGTTACTTCCTGTTTTTTGCAGCTGCTGTGGGCACACCTCTAATGCGTCCTCAGCCTATTGCTGTCTGTCACTGGATATTTAAACCAGCTACACCTTGAAGCTGGTGCCTGAGCAACTCTTATCCTCAGAGAGCTTCTTGCCTCTGATGTGCCAGGTCCTGTTCTGTTTTTCCTGCCTGTCCGCCTTCCTGGAGGCTGTATTCCCAGGCCTGTCTGAACACGCTCCTTGCCTTTTCGTCCCACCTTCTGGGGGCCGCATACCCAGACCTGTTATCTGTCTTCTAGCCTGTTAGTCCCCCATTCTGGGGGCTGCATACCCAGACTCGCTCCTGTATCTCACCGCAGTATCAGTTCCTGTCTGAACACTCAGTTCCTGTCTGAACACTCTCCTAGCCTGTTACCTGTTTTTCTCTATGTCCGTATCTTCCCTTTTTCTGCAGAGTCTGAACCTGCACCTAAGTCCTACTTGTTGTCGCTGTACTTCCGTTTGTGAGTTTAGAGTCCACTTGCTACTTCATTGCAAGTACCTTGTATGTATCTGGTTCTGCTTTTCCCTTCCAGTCTGTTCAGTGTGAACAGAGCCCTGTCCTCTCTGCCTTGCTCACCACTCCGGCGGTTCCTGCCCGCTCTGCCTTGCTCACCGCTCCAGCTGTTCCTCTCTGCTCTGCCTTGCTCACCGCTCTGGCGGTTTCTCTCTGCTCTGCCTTGCTCACCGCTCTGGCGGTTCCTGCCTGCTCTGCCTTGCTCACCGCTCCGGCGGTTCCTGCCTGCTCTGCCTTGCTCACGGCTCCGGCGGTTCCTGCCTGCTCTGCCTTGCTCACCGCTCCGGCGGTTCCTGCCTGCTCTGTCTGGCTCACCGCTCCGGCGGTTCCTGCCTTCTCTGCCTTGCTCACCACTCCGGCGGTTCCTGCCTGCTCTGCCTTGCTCACTGCTCCGGCGGTTCCTGCTTGCTCTGCCTTGCTCACCGCTCCGGCGGTTCCTGCTTGCTCTGCCTTGCTCACCGCTCTGGCGGTTCCTGCTTGCTCTGCCTTGCTCACCGCTCCGGCGGTTTCTCCCTGCTCTGCTTGCTCACCGCTCCGGCGGTTCCTCTCTGCTCCGCCTTGCCCACCGCTCCAGCGGTTCCTCTCTGCTCTGCTTGTCTACTGCATCTGCGGTTCTGTTCCTGAATCCCAGTCTGTACTGGACCCTATCCAGCCTTTGCTCCAACCTACTAGTACCTCCCCGTCTGCACGCCAGCCGTACTTGTCAGTACCCCCCTGTCTGCATACCAGCCGTGCCTGCCAGTATCCTCCTGTCTGCACTCCAGCCGTGCCTGCCAACACCCACCTGTCTGCATACCAACCGTGCCTGCCAATACCCACCTGTCTGTGTGCCAGCCTAACCTGCCTGGTCCTGTATTCCCCGGTGTGGGTCAACGGCCGTGTCCGGGGTCTGGCCTGGAGTAGCACCTGGTCCCTCTGCTCGGTTTCTCCCTGGTGCACGGCGTCATTAGCCGTCGTGCGACCTTGGTCGGATCGGGTAGATACTTAGTTACACCCCTCCAGGCACTCTCCAGTTCATGGCACAGTGGAATCACTAAATCACGCACACGCCAGTCAGCCCGGGCGTGTGCATAACAGTCACATTTTTGCGCAAACGCGAGTTTGCACATAAAAATGTGATTTTTGGCATCTTCACCCCATTCTCGCCCTAGCTCTGACTAAGTGGGCAGAGCTGGGTTGGGATAGGGGTGTGATGGGGCATGGCGACTCCCACTCATCAAATTCTTGATGCGGGGCGATGTTCACTACACCACAAATTTTACTCCACCAGGGACTGGAGTAAAATTTGTAGCGAGGCGCCACTATGCGCCTCATCTGATTCATTAGCAAGTGAGCACCTCTTAATGAAGCAGAAGTGTCTTCTCCAGCACAATCCCTCATCAAAACCAAAGAGAGAATCATCGGTCTTGACGAATTGGGGCCTTTGTGTGCACATAGCCTGATGTGTATATGGGCTTTTAGGCTTTGTTCACACACAGGATGCCTCGTGGCTTCCTAATAGGATGGAAGCCATGACACTGTGCTGGATCAGTTACACAATGGATCTCAAAAGAGAGTTCCATGTACATCGCTGCCTGACTGGTGGTGATGGATTAAGTGTACTGTCTGCTCATGCAGGTAACTCTGCATGTCTGCTAGGGCTGTGGGAACTATTGGCAGGGTGGGGAACCAGGTTGGGTGAGAGAAGTGAAGGGAGGATGCATTTAGGTCCTGTAGAAGTGTGAAGAAAAAATCCCTTTGGGCGTGTAGAGACCATAGCAGGAGTCTGGTTACCTTTTTTGGTTTTAGAGCAGAATCCTGGAAAATATTACAATGTATGCAGCAGACAGTGACATGTTGGCTAATTTAGAGTCCTTGTGAGAGGAAGGATTTAGTGAATGGCTTCCTATCAGTAAGAATGTGTGGGTGAAGGAAAGACCTGAATGTTTGGACAACATCTGGCAAAAGTGCCATACATTGTGGTTTTGAACTAAATGTGTGAAACTTGGAGAGGGGGGGGACTAAGAGCTCACCACGCCATGCTGTATGATGCTGAAAGTTGAGATCTGTGTGTCCTGCTGTTGAAGTTAAGCCAAAGGTTCGAAGAAGGAAAGTAAGCGGCATATCGTCCATGTGCCGTTTACTTTCCTAAATGTGTGAAAGGTGGCGCCCCTTAAAGATCAAACCCTTGAGAGTCAGTGAACTGTGTAATATATAGACCAAGCTCTTGAGGACTTAACCCCTTGAGATGCAGGGATACTGTAATTGTTTTTTTTCTCTCAAGGTTACATTCTTACCCCCAAAGTGTATCCATTCTCCAGATGTAAGTTATGCCTTACTAACAAAATGTTTTAAGCATCCCACCCCCAATGTCAGCTGTTTGGTGGGATTACTCTGTCACCATATACATTGGATCGCACATTGTGACATAATGCAAATGGTCATCTTATGAAGAGAAGCTCTGAAGCACAAATTGCTTGTAACATTCTATACAATCTAAGATGATGGGCATTCAAGAGCACATTTATAAATTAAATCTTCTTTTTCGTATGTATGAAATGCTAAACAATAACTTAATTTTGTATGTATTCTGTACTAATATAAAGTTTTACAAGTAAAAATATTATCATCATCTAAGATCCACTTTAACCGTTTGACCAAGAGCATACAATTATAAGCATATAAATATTCTAATATAAATAAAGCTGTGTTTTCTGCTGAGTATTGATGTAAACGTGTTACTTTTCTGAACCTGACCATACAATTAAGATGAAGGACAGGAACTTCAAAAAATCAATCAGTCACAGAGCAGAAATTGAAAAGGTCGAACTTGATCAACTTGGAACCATAATTACATCTGCTGGGGGACCTGTATATTCTCTTGTATACAAGACAGAAACTAAATACTGCAATTCATGTTACTGTTTTGTGAAAAAATATAATTAAACCAAAGAGAACCCTATCACCCCATTGTCATACTGTATGTCAAACAGGACACATGGAGGTCAGAGAGTTATATATTGAAAATCTCATACATTTAACAAGGACTTGCGGATAAAAGAATAAATATACCTGTTGCACATAAGAAATATATAGAGTAGATATGGTTATGGGAAAACAGATGGTACCTGGTGGTAACCATCAACCTGTTTAATAAAGCACTGCACTGACAGACTTTTTAGGATTTTTAAAATGAGGAAATTATCCAAAAATTATACATTTTTGGTGGCAGACACCTGTCATGCTGGTGTTTATAGACAAATGTTGCACAAGGAAGAAAAATGGCATTTTGACAAGCGGTAGGTCAAAAATACAAGTAATTCCCTTTTTGGTGACTAGGAATGAAGAAACTACAACTATTTAACATGCTGTGCAAAAATTATCCCTTTTTTGTGATCAGCAATAGGTTTGCAGTTTTTAAAATGAAGACGCAATGGCTTTTTAACAAGCAGTCCAGCAGTTATCTTTTTTGGAGTAGCAAGAAATTTGCAAATTTACTGCTTGTAAAGTGAAGAAGCAATGACTTTTTAAAAAGCCAAGCAAAATGAACCCTTATTTGAGAGCAGTTTCAGGTTTATTTATCCTCAGCAGAGCAGCTGTACAGTATAGCTATAGAACACAATGAACAGGCTGATGATGTGCGGCTGTCTATTGGCAGCGTCAGCAGCAGTTGCACAGTAAAAAATATTATGGGACATAAAAGGATCTATCTGGGTGTGTAGGTACAGCACTGGCACCTCCGGCAGCAGTACAGTATACCTATAAAACATATTGGACAGGCAAGAGAAGTGTGGCTATCTATTGGCAGTAGAAGTGGCAGCAGCTGCAAATTATAGAATGTTACGCTCGCGCCCGGACTGACTGGCGTGAGCGTGATTAGTGATCCCACTGTACCATGAGCCGAGGAGTGCCTGGAGGGGCGTAGCTAAGTATCAACCCAGTCCAACCAAGGTCGCACGGCGGCTCAGTCAACTCCGTGAACCAGGGAGGAACCGAGCAGAGGAACCAGGTGCTACTCCAGGTCAGACCCCGGTCACAGCTGTTGACCCACACCGGGGAATGCAGGAACAGGCAGGTTAGCTGGTATGCAGAGAGGTAGGTACTGGCAGGCACAGCTGGTATGACGGCAGGTGGGTACTTAGCAGGCACGGCTGGTATGAAGGCAGGTGGGTACTGGTAGGCGCCGCTGGTATGCAGACAGGCGGGTGCTGACAGGCACGGCTGTAATATACAGATACTGGCAGTTATGAACGCAGGCTGGATAGGGACCAGGACAGACTGGGATACAAGAACAGAGCCGCAGGTGCGGTGGACTAGCAGAGCAGAGCAAAACCGCAGGTGCGGTGAACAAGCAGAGTGGAGCAAAACCGCAGGTGCGGTGAACAAGCAGAGTGGAGCAAAACCGCAGGTGCGGTAAACAAGCGGAACAGAGCGGAACCGCCGGAGCTGTAAACAAGCAGAGCAGAACCGAACCGCAGGTGCGTTAAACAAGCGGAGCGGTGAACAAGCAGAGTAGAACAGAACCGCAGGTGCGGTAAACAAGCGGAGCAGAGCGGAACCGCCGGAGCGGTGAACAAGCAGAGCAGAACAGAACCGCAGGTGCGATAGACAAGCGGGAAGAGAAGAACCGCCGGAGCGGTGAACAAGCAGAGCAGAACAGAGCAGAATGTGAAGGCAGACAGGACAGGGCTCTGTTCACATGGAACAGACTGGAAAATACAGGAAGATGGTTAGAACACAGGAGGTAGATACGGAGGCAGGGAAAGGGCACCAGCAGAACCAGATACACACAAGGTACTTGCAATGAAGTAGCGAGTAATGTTGAGCCACGCCCGTAGTGTTCGAGTTCGGTTCGGTTCATCGAACACCAGTATGTTCGCCGAACTGTTCGTCGAACTGTGCGTCGAACACCTTCGAACACCGTTAAAACCAATGGCAGGCAAACAAAAACACATAGAAACACATAGAAAACACATAGAAAACACTTCAAAGGTGTCCAAAAGCTGACAAACTGCTCAGAAGACACAACTAACACATGGAAAAGTGACAAGTACATATACTGTAGTCATCCGAAAAGAAAAGAGGTGGAGAAGTAAAAGGAGGGGGAGACACAGATATAGGTGACCGGGCTTCAGTGCGATGCTGGGAGTAGTAGTGGCAACCCGATCCCGTGGCTCAGGGTGGTCAGACCAAATGCTGTGTCAGTCTATTTGTAGAGCTATGAATGTCCGACTACGCCACCCGTGGATTGCGGTCAAGGATGACCGCCGCTGCAAGGCAGACCGCTGAGGCTGGTGTTAGTGTGCAGTACAGGGATAGGATAACTCCCCACAGCCTCAGGGCAGTGTAAGAGGATGCTGTGGGTGATGGTGCAGGCGAAGCATAGATCGCACAGAGTCCAATGGTACAGTTCAGGCCTTTTACTCACAGTTGAAATCCAAGTCACTTCTGTCAGCAATGACTGCCCAAGCCGTGCTGCGTTCACCAGGTGAGGGGCTCGGTCAACCCCCAGTCAGTTCAGGAGTATGGCACAGGACCCCCTTCTATCCTTTCTCTGGCCTCTCGTGCCCCACCAGTAACCACGCTTCTGTCCAGCTGCCTCGGGCCTTCTCTGGTGAAACTTGGCTCCAGTTTCCCTGACCCTATGTGGTGCCTTCCTAGCGGGTGTAGCAGGGGGTCGCACCAATAGATGATCACGACCTCCGGTTTTTGGCTGAGGGATGATTTACCTCCACCAACTTGGGAATCCGGTACCCTTCTGCGGCCTGACCCTTCACCCGATATAACGCGGGCTTGCAACGGTTGCTGTCCATTCTGCTCTCTTAGGGTCCCTTCTGCCTTCTTGTTTCTGGAGCCTTTCTACTCCTCTGTCTCTCCTCTTTCCTTCCTTCTCCTTTTCCTCTTCTCCTCTCTGGCCCCGGCCTTCTCCCCAGCCCTGCCTCGTGGAGCTGAGCTCAGGCTGAGCCACAGCTCCCTGTCAGCTCTCTCTGGCTGAACTACTTCTCTGAACTGAACTCAGAACTACCTCCTAAGATGGCCCCCACCTTTTATCTACCTCTGTGTCTGAGCTCAGGTGACCTGCACCCAATGATCTCCTTCCTATGCTCCAGAAACCGTCCCCTTCTGCTCCTACATCACTGGGTTCTCTCCCCCCTCTCCACTCCAGCCAGGGACATGGTCAGTTGTGCCTGCAATTATATGGGAGCACCGTCGAGCTGTCCCCCGGAAATGGGGTGAGTGTAAATGTGTGTATGCTGCTAACTGAGCCCTGGTCCACACTCCATCCTTACCTGGGAGTGGAATATCACACCTCTGGTTGAGGTGCAACACCCCTGTAGCAACCGAACCCTCGGGGCGCTACATAGGCATGTCATGCCCTTCTAAAATCAAGAAAGGCTGGAGTAAAAATCTAAAATGAGCCTACCAATACCCAGACGTCATGACAAGAAAATTAAAAAAAGAAATATCTTTAGGTAGAATGGCGGTTCCATACAAGATGTAGTGGTATCTCCATTGTGAGTTGTGCCAAAAACGGTACCCAATACATTCGGACTAATCCACCATTTGTCATATCCAAGGGGCAGGTCAGTAAACGACAACATCGACGCGGAACCAAATACAGTAGTATATGCTGTACATCCTTTGACAAGGCAATCAGGTGGATCAAGAAGTTGGGAAATGTCACCCTAATGGCCAAAACAGACATTGATTTGACGTTCCGGTTAATTACTACCTGTGCTTCCGAATAGAATCCAACCTATTGGGCTGCTTCTGGGAAGGAGCATACTATATAGATCGCTGTTTGCCCATGGGGTGCTCCAGATACTGCTCACTATTTGAGGTGTTTAGTTGCTTCCTCGAATGGGTTGTAATGGACATTTCTAAGAGGGCACATATTATCCATTACCTCGACAACTTCTTATGCTTGCGCCCAAAAGATTCGCCACAGTGTGAATACACGCGGTAGTCCACCTGTGAGAAGGAGAGAGCTGGAGGGAGAGCGGACACCACAGAGCCGAGGGGTTAGATGGAGAACGGAAGAAGGAAAGAGGGCGAAGGAGGTAAGGGAGTACAGTGGAAGGCCGACCTGAGCTCCCCCATGGTCCTGCTGGGCAGGGAACAGCCCTGGGAAGAAAAGCCGCTTGCGCATCCCTTTGAGGTTACGGGCGCGAGAGGGCAGAGGGACTACGCTGGATTGCTAAGCCGACACGGCCAGTCCGTTCCTGCCCATGCTACCTCCGTGTCGCCGGGTTTGTGCCAGAGCCTCGGTGGACCCTGACGGCCAGCCCCCCTCTTCCAATACTGGTGCCTGTCCGCTGGGGGGTCGAGCCCCCCCGCGGTGGGGGGGAGTAACATCTGCAGAAGAAAGACCATCTTCCAGCCAAACTAAGATGTCTACTTCTTTTCGTGGACAATGTGATACGATCCCTTTCTTACGGACACACCCATCGCTACAAATTCCAGATGAGGCACAAAAACAGCAGGTGCTTCAACGGATATCAAGTGCTCCTTCAAGTGGGCTCTCCTCCACCTCAAGTTCAACATCACAAATACTCCAGTCCTCAGAGGTGTCACCCCAATCGCACTTGCTTCCTCACAGCTCCCATGTCTCCAGCTGCCCGTCTGAGTATGGGGTAACACAGATGGTTGAGTCTGCACAGCTGTTTACTCATACTATAGCCTGGGAAACGGAGGTCTGATCCAGAGCTTCTGTGAATCCAGACGAGGAAATGATCTGCACTTATGCCCAGAATCTTTATGAGTCGGATCCAGGACCAGATGAAGAAGGTTCTGAGCATGATGTAGACCCTCGTTCCCAAACTGTAACTCCTGTTGGTGGAGACAATGATGAAGACGATGATGAGACTCAAATACCTGATTGGAGCGACAACTTGACTTTTCGGTCAGGGCAGGAAGAGGTTGGCTCTGAGGACGACGGGTGTGACAACACACAGGGTGATGATGACGAGGTTGGAGATCCCACTTACTGTCAACCCACAGTCAGCCAGTCGATGAGGTCAGCAGAGGAGGTGGAGGAGGATGTGACTAGCCCAGGGGATGGGGATGACTCGGTACCCGGGCCTTTGCCTGGCCTTTGGGATGTCGCGGTGGTCGGCTCCCGGGCCCGTACCCTGGGGTAACTCTTTAAAAGGGTTGATAATTGTTAATTTTATAAGTGTTCGTGACGCCACCTGTGGTATCTGGCGAGAAGCACCAGCGCTGCAGCAGTCCACTGAGGCCGGTGATAAGGCAGCTCGATGGTATAGCTCCCCACAGGTGGAGCTAGGCCTCAGGGCAACGTATGCAGGGTGAATTCAGGACAGGCAAGACCCTGCTTGGTCAGAGCAAGAACGGGAACGGACACGGTAGTCACTTCAGTACCTTTTACTGGTGGAAATTCAGGCACATCCCAGAGCACTGTACGATGAAGGGTGCATATCAGGATCCTCCCCAATGAGCGGGTGTAGGGCCTCCTGTTTCTTGCCTCTGCGTAGTAAGTTTCTGACCTGCCTGGAGCTAGGCCTAACTTTGTCTCTGTCCTGCGCTGGCTGACCTTGTGGTAGGGCCTTGTCTTGGAATTCACGCTCCCAGTATGCGGGGCCTAAGCGTCTCCTGGCTCTGTTACGTATCAGCACCTTAGTGATCCTGGGACTTGTAGTTCTCCAGGGATTCCGGTTATGCCTTACTGGGTCATAGAGATCCCGGTATGCTCGGATCCGGTGTCCGGTAAATGCTTCGGGGTGAGCTGGTTAAGCTCCTCTGCCCCCTATGTACTAACTCTCCACTCGCCTTTGGTCTACTCGGGCCCTCACTAGGCTATACACACTAACGGCAGCTTGCCGTGCTTCACCAATCTTATGGCGCCGGCACACCTTAAGCTCTAACTGGGCTCCCTGAATCTAGTTAGCAGGAGCCTCGTGCTCCACTGCTGAACTATTAACGGAGTTCTCTAGACTAGACTGAGCTCCACTGCAGACTGACCTCTCTTAGGCTTCTCTACTGCAGGAACTCTTCAGAGGAACTGAACTGCCTAGCTCCACCTTCCCTATTTATATCCCTAATGGGCTCCGTTTGCTGGTCTGAGGTGGAAGGTGGAGATGTGTGAATGTTTATGGGGGCCTCTTGTGGAGGATTCCATCAATGCACTCTTCTAGGATCTGTGATACCAAGCGCAGCTGGGCGATACAGATGCTATTGACGACGAGGTTAGGTTGCGCCTTCCTGGACAGAGACGGAGTACTGGAAGCACGTCAACAACTGCATCCTCAACCACAACTCTGCCTCTGACCACAAGTCGTGGTGGCTCTTCATTTCGCATGGTCTCTAAGCCTTGCATAGCCTGGGCATTTTTTCAGATCTATAAGGATGACCCAACTCGTGTTATCTGTAATATTTGTCACCAAAAGCTAAGTAGAGACCAAAAAATCCATAGTTTGAGTACTTCATGCATGAACCGTCACATGGATATGAAGCATAAGTTGCAGTGGGAAGCTCACTGTGCTACAATGCGGCCTAGCGGGCCGGCCAATCACCGTCTGCCACATCTTGAGCATCCGCGGCCTCTTCATCCTGTGACTGGGGGGACAGCAGTCACACATGTTTTTGGACGCAGACCTGCCACCTCTTTACCCGCAACAGCCAGTGTGATTGGCAGGTCATCATTTCATTTGGAAGTGGAAACACCAGCTGGTGTTGAGCGCTCTCCGACATCGAGAGCACCACCTTTGGATCAAGGCAACCTAACTTTTCCGCCTGCATCTTCCTCACAGACCGGCAAGTTTGCCGGGGACACCCTACTCAACCCCGTCTAAGCACAACAGCCAGCCCTCGGTCCCTCAGATGTGGACAAGTGGACCATTTCCTCCTAGCCATGAGAAAGCTAAGAGGTTGAATTTCACCATCTGCAAGCTGTTGGCTACAGAAATGCTGCCTTTCCGCCTGGAGGACACAGTGGATTTTCGAGACCTTATGTCCGCCGCAGTGCCCCAGTACCAGATGCCCAGTCGGCACTACTTCTCAAAGAAAGGTGTGCCTGCGCTCCACCAGCATGTCGCACACAACATCACCGCTTCTTTGAGAAACTCTGTGTGTGACAGGGTGCATTTTACCACAGACATTTGGACGAGTAGGCATGGACAGGGGCGTTACATGTCGCTGACTGGGCACTGGGTAACTATGGTGACAGCAGGACAAGGGGCTGCTGTCCAAGTCTTGCCGTCCCCACGAGTTGTGCGTCAATCCTCTTTATCTCGAAGTTCCTCCACTGCTTCTGCCTCCTCAACCTCCTCTCGGTTCTCCACCTGCACCCAAAGCCTGTCTGGTAATGCCACCCGCTTTCTAACTCCGCAGAAGGAATCCTGCACACCTCCTTACTATGCTGGCAGCAGGGCTCTATGGCATCAGGCAGTGTTTACTTTGAAATGTCTGGGAAATGTGAGTCACACAGCTGAGGAGTTGTGGTCAGCTCTGGAGATCCAGTTTCATGAATGGTTGTCTCCACTGGACCTGAAACCAGGGAATGCCGTGTGTGACAATGTTGCAAACCTGGGTGCGGCCCTTAGCCGGGGCAATGTCACACACGTGCCTTGTATGGCTCACGTGTTGAACCTGGTTGTCCAGCAATTTTTAGCCCACTATCCCGGACTAGATGGCCTTCTGCAGAGGGCACGGTCGCTGTGTGCTCACTTCCGCCGTTCGCATCCCGCAGCTCAACAACTTACATCTCTACAGAAGTCGTTGGGCCTGCCAGTTCACCGGCTGAAATGCGATGCACCGACACGGTGGAATTCAACTCTGCACATGTTGCAGTGACTGTGGCAGCACTGACAAGCCCTGGTGCAATACGTTCTGACGTATAGCCTGGGCCAATGAGATCCAGACGTGGGGCAAATCATGCTGCAGGAGTGGTCTCAGATCAGGGACCTATGAAGCTGACGTGCCCCCTGGGCCGTGGGGTACCCGGAGCCGGGCCGGTAGACGCTGGGGGTTGTAGTCACTGTGGCGGTGATCCTGTCCATGACCCAGGGCGGTCAATCCAAGGGTAATTTGTATATATGGGTTTTATAATGTCCGATTACGCCACCTGTGGAGTGCGGCCAAAGGGGCCGTCGCTGCGGAACAGCCCTCTGAAGCTGGTGGTTTTGCAGCAATGGTATTATTACTCCCCACAGGAAGAGTGTAGCTTCAGGGCAGTGTGGGTGGATGATGGTGGTTGTAGTCAGTAATGAACACAGAGTCCGTGTGATGCAGTCCCAAGATCTTTACTCACAGTTGTTGCTTAGTATAGATGGCCTAATAGAATGAGTACCACACACTACTACTATGCCCAAAATTATTTTCCAGGCAAGATGCAGCTAAAAATTATTAGTAATTTGAAAGCTGGTGGAGCTTAGTATAGATGGCCTAATGGAATGAGTACCACACACTGCTAATATGCCCAAAATTATTTTACAGGCAAGATGCAGCTAAAAATTATTAATAATTTCAAAGCTGGTGGAGCTTGGTATAGATGGCCTAATACAATGAGTACCACACGCTGCTACTAAGCCCAAAATTATTTTCCGGGCTAGATGCAGTTAAAAATTATTATTAATTTCAAAGCTGGTGGAGCTTGGTATAGATGGCCTAATACAATGAGTACCACACACTACTACTATGCCCAAAATTATATTCCAGGCAAGATGCAGCTAAAAATTATTATTAATTTCAAAGCTGGTGGAGCTTGGTATAGATGGCCTAATAGATTGAGTACCACACACTGCTAGAGGCCCAAATGGTTTTACTTGGCTAGGTGCAGTAAAAAATTTGTATTACATACACAGGTGGTGTAGCTTGCAACACAGATAGGCTACTCCACTGACTAACACACACTGCAAGAGGCCCAAAAGGATTTGCTTAGCTAGATTTAGCCAAATGCTGTGAAAAAAACTTGCATAGCACTAAAACAGACCTTCCTGGCAAAAAGTGATAGGAACTGATGTAACCTAGCCCTCAAAAGGGCTGGAATTACAACTAGTCACTACTCCCAACCTATCTGTCGATTTAAAAGCACAGACCTGCCTGCTAAAAGTGCTAGGAACTGCTGTAACCTAGCCCTCAAAAGGGCTGCAATTACAAACTAGTCCCTACTCCCTAAACCTTTCTGTCTATTTAAGAGAAAATTTGCTCGCATTTCAGTTACACAATATAGCGCTAACAGCAGCAGCAGTGCCGTCTAACACTCAGCTGCAGCAGTGACAAAATGGTGGCGACGGGGAAAATGGCTGGGTCTTATAGGGCAAGGACATGTGACATACACAGCCAATGACACATGCCCTTGCTTGTGTGAAAAAAAGCACTTCGCTCCGTGTGTGCGCTGCTGATAGGCTGACAGACTGCACCTCCCCACTGTAAATGCGGGAAAGAGAAAAAAAAATGAAGATCTTCATTATTTCTGCAGAGATCCATCCCATGCCCCTCCCCCCGCCCCGCTGTACACTAAAACTGTGTATTAACATTGATTATCAGCATTACTGTGAAAAAATCCAGTTACGATTTGGGTGCACGAACAGTTATCGAACATAACCTCGAACAGCCGGATTTTTTTCAAATCGTTCGGGTTCGTCGAACGGCTCAAACACCGCCCAAAACAGCTCGAATTTGAGATTGGCGAACAGTTCGATTCGAACACCGCTCATCTCTAGTAGTGAGTGGACACAAAACTCCCAAACAGAAGTACGGAGACAACGAGTTGGAGCTACGTGCAGGTTCAGACACTGCAGGAAAAGGGAAGGTACGGACATAGAGAGAAACAAGTAACGGGCTAGGACACTGTTCAGACAGGAACTGAACCGGGAACAAGATACTCAGCCCCCAGGGTGGTGGAAACACACTAGAAGTCAGAGATACAGGTAGCGGCCCTGGGTACTCAGCCCCCAGGGTGGCAGAACAGACTAGATACAGGACAGAACCTGGCAACTCAGTTGCAAAAGCCAAACTGAGTGAAAGTGTTGCTCAGGCACCTCCTATTGGGTGGAGAGGATTTAAGTATCCAGTGACTCACAGCAATAGGCTGGGGACGCATTAGGACTGTGCACACAGTAGCTATAAGAAGCAAGCAGAAAGCCGTGCCGATGCCCTAAGCAATCAGACAAGAGACATGGACACAGCAGGTACTGGAGCAAAGAGTGCAGCATGGACTGACAGGTAAGATTGTGGTCTTGCATGGTGGGAGGTGGTGCACCATGCAAGCACGCCGCCAGGGATGTTACATAGAATATAATAGGACAGGCAAGGAGATGTTCGCCACAGTATATATACAGCACACACTGTCTGTAGTATTTGTTCATTGTTTTAGGGCTTTCTCTGCCTGCCTCTGTTGCTTAGATGTGAGCGCTGACATCCTCTCACTGTCCACAATCACCTTAAAATGGCAGCTGTATTTTCTGACTTGGCTTTTATACAGGCCACGATAGACCCCTCTGATTGGCTGTGCTACAACATGTGATATGGTAGCTGCAATTATAGGGAAGCCCATGCCTGAGGGCATGTGAGCCTTCTCTGGCTGATATAATCTTCTGCTTTGTGTAAAACGACAGCAGACATTTTTTTGTGCAAATTGATTTGAAGACTGACCTTTCTTTTTAAAACTGAAGCATCTCAGAAATCAGACAATCGCCATAAGTTTTGCTTTATAAACGACTAGCAATTAGCTGTTACTACTGAAGGTTGATGTGGCTGGACTAACAAAACAACCACTGTAAGGAGGCTGAAATAACGTATGCATGTTATTCGGGCAAACGCATCTACTTTTTAGAGGCCTGGGCCCTCTCTATGATGTTTATATGCTCTAGAATGACAAAAGCAAATGCATTGTCTTAATGGACACCTCTCTTTGTTATCTAACATATACAATCACACCCAATTACATACTATTGGACAACTTAAAATCACATTTTTGCATCGTTTTTTTTCTAACAGCAGTTATCTGGTAAATGACTGTAGGGAGTTTAGACATTAAATTATTGGTGTACCCAAAATCATGAAACATGATTCAATGAATATATCATAAAAGGGTCGATTTATCAAGACCGGTGAGAGAGGGAGCGCGCTGGAGCGAACACTCCTTATTTGTTTAGAGGCACAAATCTGGCGAAAATTCTTTGAGAAATCACCTTCAAAGTATTTTGGCATACTATCAAATTTGTAACACATTTCTTATTAAAATTAGGTTTTGGCATAGGCAGATGAACTATCACTTCCAGTTATAAACCAAAAACGACTGCGACACTCACAGATAACTGTTGGATGTGTTCTCCTGTTTACTGTTTTTTTTTTACTATTTTATAAAATCCACTCTTTATAGTTCTATATAAACCCTACTAATTTGTCTGAATTGCTGTTACATGGATCCTTTACAAAAATGCTTAAGCATGACAAATGTTGTCCATGATACAATCAGGACCGTGCAGTTGGCTGCTGATAAATGCTTTTTATTCTCACAACCGTTTCTGAAATTGTTAGGATGACAAATGAACACACTGTGTCGGACTATTCCGTAGTGTGTACAGTAAAATGACAGCACTCCATCTAAATAGTTATGATCTTGCTAATTAATTTACCTTTCTTTGCTCACAAACTTGTCAACATTTAAAAATGTTACATTGTATGGAATATCTTTATATTTATAAGAAGATTGAGAAATGACCTACCAGCCTATTAAAAGAAAATGCCTAATATTGCATGGATCCCAAAGTTATATTCTAGACTTCTACATCATTTGCTGTTTTGCATCCATGGTTGCTGTAAAATCTTTTGCTGTAAAAATACCACCTGGTTACCTAAGTTATTTTATTATTGTGTCATAAATGGTGTTAGTAGGATAGATATGCCTCCGAGTCAAGAAAGGTCTCATACAGATGCTCAAGTACCATCATTTGCATTGTGTCCTTTGAGTTACAGAGGTTCTCCGTCCTCAGGCTACAAGTCTGCAAACACTTTATGTGACTGCAGACTTGTGAATCCTCACACTGTGCACACTGCGTGCTGTCAGGATTCTTCGGTGCCAGAAGCGTGACCGCAATTAAGTGATTTGCATACATACAGTCACATGACAACTAGATGTGCGTGGCCTTGCTCAATGTGTATTGAGCAAGGCCAGAAACAGTCTAGTCCAAATGTGGTTGGGAGTTTGCAAATCACATATTTGCAGTCACATGATCGCCTGCTCCCAGCACTGGCACCAGTGAATTCTTGCAGTGTGTGTAGCACCCTGAGGACTCGGCTGCTACAGGGGTATTGCACCTCACTCCAGAGGTGTGGTATTCCACTCCCGGGTAAGGATGGAGTGTGGGACTGAGCTCAGTAGGCTGCATGCACTACATACATCCCATTTCCGGGGGACAGAACTACGGTACTCCCACCAGTTAAATGTGCAGGTACGACAGCGTCTGTCCCTGGCTGGAGTGGGAGGGGGGGTGGAACATCCCAGTAGTGTAGGGGCAGATAGGGGGAGTACTCTGGGTAAAGCTAGGAGCCCATTGGGTGCTGGTCACCTGGGCTCACACATAGAGGGAGTATATAAGGTGGGCACCATCTAGAGATAGGGTCTTTTGAGTCAAGTTCAGCCTGAGGAGAAGCAGAGCAGAGGAGCTCAGCCAGGAGGGCTGACAGGGAGCTGTGGCTCCAGCTGGGCCCAGCTCCAGGGCCAAGCATGAAGAAAGAGGAGGAAGAAGGACCCAGAGAGGCAGAGCCAGAGGGAACCCTAAGATCCCAGAATCAGACCAAAAAGGGTGAAGGGTTGGCAGAAAAGGGCACCGGATCCCAAGCTGGCGGAGGCAAAAGTAACCCTTAGCCAGGAACCGGAGGTCGTGGGCAAGCTTTGCCACGACCCTCACCACATCCACCAGAAAGGTACACCAAGAGTAGGGTCAGGAAAGCCAGAGAAGGTTTTGCCATCAGAAGGCCCAAGGGAACCGGACAAAGGTGGATCCCTGGTGGGGACGGCCAGCAGAAAGAGAGAGAGAGAGGGGAGCTCAGGACCACGCTCCGGAACTGCCTGGGGGTTAGCCGAGCCCCGCACCTGGTGGACGCAGCACGGCTCGGGTGGTCACTCAAGGCCAGAGTGACTAAAGCAACATCAGTGAGTAAAAACCCTGAAACTGCATCCCACGTCTCTGTGCCTCCTTACCGCACCATCACAACCTTCATCATCTACTCCTGCTGCCCTGAGGCCATACCCCTCCCGTTGGGGGTTATACCATCCCTGCTGCACCCATACCACCGGCCTCAGCGGACTGTTTTGCAGCGGCGGCCTTGTGACCGCAAATCAATGGGTGGCGTAGTCGACACACATTCTAACATCTACTGCTAATAGACTCGCCGCTTAGTTTGACTCCCTGGGCACGGGCCGGGTCACCGCCACGAGACTACTACCCCCATCTGATCCGGCTCCGGGTAAGCCCCCGTGCGCGCGATGCCGCACGACACAGAAGGCCCAGGGGCGCGTCAACTTTGGCGTAGTCGGCAGGATTTCGTGCCCGCAACCACCGGGTACTGCGTGCCTGAAGAAAAGTTTATCTGTACCGTAAAAAGAAGTCTCCCGCCAATTCCGGAGGGTCCCCGCCATCGGACGTCGTCCGGAGTCGTTTCCCGCCGGTTGCCCGCCATCTGCAGTCTTTTCCCGCCATCCACAGAGTTTCCTGCCATTGGGAAGCGGTTCCCGCCATCTGAGACGATTTCCCGCCCTGGCAGAGCGGACGCCATTATGGGCGTGCCAGAGGGTGGCAAGAGGCCACCTCCCATCGTGGGCCAGGACCAAGAATGGCGCCAAAAACGAAGACCGCCCCCAACAGCAGAGACTGCAATGATTGAGATGTCCGTCAGCGTGGGGGGTCTGCCCCTGGAACTGACAATCACCAAGTTGCCCCAGGACCGCCCTCAAAGTAGGCGGATCAAGAACAAAAGAGAGAGGATGGGTGCAGCCTGGAGGAGTCTGGAGAAGCCGTACCCGGAGATGGAGGGAGAGTCAGGCAGCACCGACCCTGTGGTCAGGAGCCTGTTGCAAGCTACCACCCCACAAGACCTGGTGGAGATCCTGGCACAGCTCCCCCGAGACCGGGAGCGTGCACAGACGGCGCTGGAGGGCCTCGCACGGAGGATGGCCCAGGTGCAGCAAGAAACGCTGACTGCGTGGAGCAGGGAGATGGCCCAGCAGGCTGGAACCCGCCCGCGGAGCACGCCACCCGAGACGAGGAGTCTGACCGCCTCTGAGGATGGTGCGGGAGGAATGAAGGCCGGAGACGACGCCGTGGAAGGAGCTGAAGAGACGGAGGCAGGTAAAGGGGACGTCACTACCCCAAGCCTAGAAACCGTGAGCCTGCCCCAGCTCCCCGTCGCAGAGCCCGAAATTCCCCCTACCGTGCCCGTCGCTGCACCGCCACCGCTCCAGACTAGGCCTCAAGCAGGAGCCGCGACCACGCCCCCTGTGACGTCACGCGCCTCAACTCCGAGCGCGACCAAGCAGGAGACGCCACCGGCCTGGTCTCAGGGCCGAGTACCCCCGGGCGCCGCCGTCCCCGCTGTGCCCTTTACCTTCAGGGTGCCCCCAGCCTGGTCGCAAGGCCTGGTGAACCCGGGCGCCGCTGCCACCACCGCGCCCTCAACCCACAAAGTCCTACCCCTGGGTGAAGACTTGTTCGCCCAACATACTTGCCCGGATGGGCAGCCCTTTGAGTGGCCACCGGAGTACTACCATCCCCGACTCCGGAAGGAAAGGCCCCTGGATGAGCCCCTGATTCCGGCTCCGGCGCCTGTCAAGATCGTCCCGCTCCCGCTGGAGGAGGCCCAATTTGAATGGGACCCCACCGGGGAAAACCTCATCGGCTTCACCCAAGAGACCCGGGCGGCCGCAGCCCAGCGAGCAGAGTGCTGCCGGCAACAGCTGGAGGTCTTCGACCGGGAGCGGCGAGAGAGGCGGGTCCGCGAGGAGCGGCTGCAAGTGCAGAGTGCAGAACAGAAGAGCCGGACCCGACGGAACCCCCGTGCAGCCCACGGTCCCCGTGCCACCGGGACTGTAATCAAATTCCAACTGCAGCACGGATGGGGCTTCATCCGGGACCACCGCACCCCCGGCGACGTCTTCGTGACCCGCAGAGATGTCGAGTCCCACCTGCCGGAGGGACACAGAGGACGAGATCTGTACCTGGGTGATGAGGTCACTTTCACCCGGCATCAATGTGCCAAAGGTCCATATGCTCTCCATGTACACCGACTGACCGAGAGAGAGCTACAGTGCGAGGAGGAACAAGAGAACCCGGACGGGTTTGAAGGTCACCCGCGAGAAGGAGCAGGAGGATGCCGTTACTGAAGTACGGTAAAGTGGAACTGTACATAGTTACCCGTAAGGGTACAAGAACTGTTACAAGTACTGCTGCTAAGTAAAGTATAGTCCCCGTTGGGACCAGCAAACTGTTACCCGTGTGTCCCTATCCCTTAACAGGCTGAGGACTGTGAGCAGCCATCCCTTATCCCCACTGGCCGAGGACTGAGAGCGGCCATACCCCTTGTAAATAGTTGCGCTTCCTAAAGCGCCCCCTATTGGTTTTATAGAAGAACTGTTTTTCTTCAAGTGACTGTTGCACTTTTACCTGGTCACAAGTGCACAGTGGCCAGAAGAACAAGAACATTTTATAAGAAGAGTTTTATATCAAAAAGTCTTATAATATAAGAAGTTACCCGTAATGTTATGTTGCTGATAATGTTTATAATGTTTTATATATTCGTGTATGTTTTGAAAAAAAAATTTTGTATGTTTGCATGTTTTGCTCTTTTACAGCCCGAGGACGTGCTGTGATTTACCAGGGGGGAATGTAGCACCCTGAGGACTTGGCTGCTACAGGGGTATTGCACCTCACTCCAGAGGTGTGGTATTCCACTCCCGGGTAAGGATGGAGTGTGGGACTGAGCTCAGTAGGCTGCATGCACTACATACATCCCATTTCCGGGGGACAGAACTACGGTACTCCCACCAGTTAAATGTGCAGGTACGACAGCGTCTGTCCCTGGCTGGAGTGGGAGGGGGGGTGGAACATCCCAGTAGTGTAGGGGCAGATAGGGGGAGTACTCTGGGTAAAGCTAGGAGCCCATTGGGTGCTGGTCACCTGGGCTCACACATAGAGGGAGTATATAAGGTGGGCACCATCTAGAGATAGGGTCTTTTGAGTCAAGTTCAGCCTGAGGAGAAGCAGAGCAGAGGAGCTCAGCCAGGAGGGCTGACAGGGAGCTGTGGCTCCGGCTGGGCCCAGCTCCAGGGCCAAGCATGAAGAAAGAGGAGGAAGAAGGACCCAGAGAGGCAGAGCCAGAGGGAACCCTAAGATCCCAGAATCAGACCAAAAAGGGTGAAGGGTTGGCAGAAAAGGGCACCGGATCCCAAGCTGGCGGAGGCAAAAGTAACCCTTAGCCAGGAACCGGAGGTCGTGGGCAAGCTTTGCCACGACCCTCACCACATCCACCAGAAAGGTACACCAAGAGTAGGGTCAGGAAAGCCAGAGAAGGTTTTGCCATCAGAAGGCCCAAGGGAACCGGACAAAGGTGGATCCCTGGTGGGGACGGCCAGCAGAAAGAGAGAGAGAGAGGGGAGCTCAGGACCACGCTCCGGAACTGCCTGGGGGTTAGCCGAGCCCCGCACCTGGTGGACGCAGCACGGCTCGGGTGGTCACTCAAGGCCAGAGTGACAAAAGCAACATCAGTGAGTAAAAACCCTGAAACTGCATCCCACGTCTCTGTGCCTCCTTACCGCACCATCACAACCTTCATCATCTACTCCTGCTGCCCTGAGGCCATACCCCTCCCGTTGGGGGTTATACCATCCCTGCTGCACCCATACCACCGGCCTCAGCGGACTGTTTTGCAGCGGCGGCCTTGTGACCGCAAATCAACGGGTGGCGTAGTCGACACACATTCTAACATCTACTGCTAATAGACTCGCCGCTTAGTTTGACTCCCTGGGCACGGACCGGGTCACCGCCACGAGACTACTACCCCCATCTGATCCGGCTCCGGGTAAGCCCCCGTGCGCGCGATGCCGCACGACACAGAAGGCCCAGGGGCGCGTCATGTGCAGTGCATGCGATGCGAGGATTCAGAAGTCTACAGTCACATAGAGCAGTGATTTTCAACCAGTGTTCCGTGGCACACTAGTGTGCCGCGACACATGGTCGGGTGTGCCGCGGGGAAAGTTCCCCAAACTATGGTGCCCCCTGTGTTTTGTTTCCCGGCAATGCGCTCGATGCGCAGTCACGCCTTCTTACAATGTAGGAGACGTGTACAATAACACATGCGCAAGCTTTGAACCTCGCGCGACTTAATGACGTCACCGAGGCCGGCGTGTCATCCTGAGAGCGGAGAGGCTCTCGCATTTGCCCGCCGCCAAGGTATTGCCCGCCAATAATGCTGACTATATGAGCTTTTGCCTGAGTATATGAACTGTTGGCAGAATACTCAGCATATGAGCTGGTACTTTTAGTACTCCAGCAGTATACTGCATATAACAATGAGAAATGTAAAATGAGAAATACTATAGTCGGGCCGGTAGACGCTGGGGGTTGTAGTCACTGTGGCGATGATCCTGTCCATGAACCAGGGCGGTCAATCCAAGGGTAATTTGTATATATGGGTTTTATAATGTCCGACTACGCCACCTGTGGAGTGCGGCCAAAGGGGCCGTCGCTGCGGAACAGCCCTCTGAAGCTGGTGGTTTTGCAGCAATGGTATTATTACTCCCCACAGGAAGAGTGTAGCTTCAGGGCAGTGTGGGTGGATGATGGTGGTTGTAGTGCAGGGAGTCAGTAATGAACACAGAGTCCGTGTGATGCAGTCCCAAGATCTTTACTCACAGTTGTTGCTTAGTATAGATGGCCTAATAGAATGAGTACCACACACTACTACTATGCCCAAAATTATTTTCCAGGCAAGATGCAGCTAAAAATTATTATTAATTTCAAAGCTGGTGGAGCTTGGTATAGATGGCCTAATAGATTGAGTACCACACACTGCTAGAGGCCCAAAAGGTTTTACTTGGCTAAGTGCAGTAAAAAATTTGTATTACATACACAGGTGGTGTAGCTTGCAACACAGATAGGCTACTCCACTGACTAACACACACTGCAAGAGGCCCAAAAGGATTTGCTTAGCTAGATTTAGCCAAATGCTGTGAAAAAAACTTGCATAGCACTAAAACAGACCTTCCTGGCAAAAAGTGATAGGAACTGATGTAACCTAGCCCTCAAAAGGGCTGGAATTACAACTAGTCACTACTCCCAACCTATCTGTCGATTTAAGAGCACAGACCTGCCTGCTAAAAGTGCTAGGAACTGCTGTAACCTAGCCCTCAAAAGGGCTGCAATTACAAACTAGTCCCTACTCCCTAAACCTTTCTGTCTATTTAAGAGAAAATTTGCTTGCATTTCAGTTACACAATATAGCGCTAACAGCACTCCATCTAAATAGTTATGATCTTTCTAATTAATTTACCTTTCTTTGCTCACAAACTTGTCAACATTTAAAAATGTTACATTGTATGGAATATCTTTATATTTATAAGAAGATTGAGAAATGACCTACCGGCCTATTAAAAGAAAATGCCTAATATTGCATGGATCCCAAAGTTATATTCTAGACTTCTACATCATTTGCTGTTTTGCATCCATGGTTGCTGTAAAATCTTTTGCGGTAAAAATACCACCTGGTTACCTAAGTTATTTTATTATTGTGTCATAAATGGTGTTAGTAGGATAGATATGCCTCCGAGTCAAGAAATGTCTCATACAGATGCTCAAGTACCATCATTTGCATTGTGTCCTTTGAGTTACAGAGGTTCTCCGTCCTCAGGCTACAAGTCTGCAAACACTTTATGTGACTGCAGACTTGTGAATCCTCACACTGTGCACACTGCGTGCTGTCAGGATTCTTCGGTGCCAGAAGCGTGACCGCAATTAAGTGATTTGCATACATACAGTCACATGACAACTAGACGTGCGTGGCCTTGCTCAATGTGTATTGAGCAAGGCCAGAAACAGTCTAGTCCAAATGTGGTTGGGAGTTTGCAAATCACATATTTGCAGTCACATGACCGCCTGCTCCCAGCACTGGTACCAGTGAATTCTTGCAGTGTGCAGTGCATGCGATGCGAGGATTCAGAAGTCTACAGTCACATAGAGCAGTGATTTTCAACCAGTGTTCCGTGGCACACTAGTGTGCCGCGACACATGGTCGGGTGTGCCGCGGGGAAAGTTCCCCAAACTATGGTGCCCCCTGTGTTTTGTTTCCCGGCAATGCGCTCGATGCGCAGTCACGCCTTCTTACAATGTAGGAGACGTGTACAATAACACATGCGCAAGCTTTGAACCTCGCGCGACTTAATGACGTCACCGAGGCCGGCGCGTCATCCTGAGAGCGGAGAGACTCTCGCATTTGCCCGCCGCCAAGGTAATGCCCGCTAATAATGCTGACTATATGAGCTTTTGCCTGAGTATATGAACTGTTGGCAGAATACTCAGCATATGAGCTGGTACTTTTAGTACTCCAGCAGTATACTGCATATAACAATGAGAAATGTAAAATGAGAAATACTATAGTCATGAGGCTGGAGTACTATAAGTACCAGCTCATATGCTGAGTATATGAGCTGGCACTTGTACTCTGGCCTCTTGGCCATAGTACTTCTCATTGTACCCCTTTATATTGCAGTATATGAGCCACATAATAATCAGCACCATATACTGTGGCGCTGTACAGTGCACATCACCACAGTATATGATGCTGATAATCATGTGCTCATATACGTGGGACTGTATTTATGAGGTTACATGGGATTGAATATATGAGGGGGTTATCCTTTTTTATTTCACTTTTTTAAAATAAATAATTTATTGAAAGGACCTCTGCCAGGCATATTTCACTCTTGAGGGCTAAAAAAGTAGCTCTTGTGGTGGTAAGAAGCTGATTTAAAACCCCCAAGAGTGAACTCCGTGAGAGTTGTATGTATGGAATAATAAATGATATTAGTACCGTTCTTCAGCAGTCATGTCCTGCTTGAATTGACTCTAGTGGCGTAGCACTTGGCAGCCGGCTCTATTCTACTTATAGAGAAAGCTGAGTGCTACGTCACCAGTGTCAATTCAAGCAGGAAATGCAGACCGTAGTAATATAAGTTATTATCACATACATATGTAGCACCCTGAGGATTCGGCTGCTACAGGGGTATTGCACCTCAACCCAGAGGTGTGATATTCCACTCCCGGGTAAGGATGGAGTGTGGGTCTGAGCTCGGTAGGCTGCATGCACTACACACATCCCATTTCCGAGGAGCAGACCGACGGTACTCCCACTTAGAAATGTGCAGGTACGACCGAGTCTGTTCCTGGCTGGAGTGGGAGGGGGGTGGTACATCCCAAGTAGTGTAGGGGCAGATAGGGGGAGCAGCCTGGGTAAAGTTAGGAGCTCATTGGGTGCTGGTCACCTGAGCTCACACATAGAGGGTGTATATAAGGTGGGCACCAACTAAGAACAGGGTCAGTTGCAGAGAGAAAGTCAGGAGCAGAGGAGAAGAGAGACCCAGAGTGAGAGAGGAGAGAGAGAGACCCAGAGGCACAGAAGAAAAGGACTCTAAGATCCCAAATTAAAACCCCGGGTGAAGAGTCGGCATCAGGGTACCGGAACCCAAGCTGGTGGGGGTAAAAACATTCCCCAGCCAGAGACCGGAGACCGTGGGCAGCGTTTGCCACGGTCACCCACCACATCCACCCCGAAGGCACACCACATGAAGGGTCAGGGAACCCAAGGCCAAGGGTGTCCCAACAGAAGGCCCGAGGGAGCTGGACCTAGGTGGATCACTGGTGGGGACGGCCAGAGAACGGGACAGAAGGAGAGCTCAGGGCCACGCTCCGGACTTGTTTGGGGGTTGGCTGGATCCAGGACCTGGTGGACACAGCACGGCTCGGGTGGTCACTCGAAGCTGGAGTGACCAGTACAACATCTGCAGTAAGTAAACACCCTTAACTGCACAACCCGACTCTGTCTTCACTGCCGTCTGCACTGCACCACCACAACCCCCATCCTCTGCACCTGTCCCCCCTGAGGCTATACCCCACCCGTTGGGGGTTATATCATCACAAGCTGCACCTGCACCATCAGCCTCAGCGGACCCTGCTGCAGCGGCGGCCACAGTGACCGCATCACAACGGGTGGCGTAGTCGACACAAAAGAACTCTTAATAACATCTGTAGGACTGCCACATAACACTGAGTTTGACGCCCTGGGCACGGGCCGGGTCACAGCCGCTCGGAGACTACAACCCCCCCCCCATCTGATCCAGTGCCGGGTATTCCCCTCAAAAAGGAATATGTCCCAGGGGGCGCGTCAACTTTGGCGTAGTCGGCAGGATTACGTGCCCGCAACACCCGGGTACTGCGTGCCTGAAGAAAAGTGCAAGTTTACCTCAGAAAGAAGTCTCCCGCCGGTTCCGGAGAGTCCACGCCATCGGACCCCATCACAGGTCGTTTCCCGCCGATTGTCCGCCATTTCCAGCTTGTTCCCGCCATCTGCAGAGTTTCCCGCCACTGGGCGACGCTTCCCGCCAAATCCGAAGATTTCCCGCCTTGGAAGAGCAGCGGACGCCATTATGGGCGTGCCAAAGGAGGGCAAGAGGCCGCCTCCCATCGTGGGCCAGGACAGAAAATGGCGCCAAAAGTGGAAACCGCCCCCACCAACAGAGACTGTGATGCTGGAGGTGTCTGTCAGCGTGAAAGAACTACCCCTGGAGCTGACAGTCACCGAGTTGCCCCGGGACCGCCCTCGAAGTGGGAGGAGACGAAAGAAAAGAACGAAGATGGGTGCCGCCTGGAGCAGTCTGGAGCGAGCGCACCCGGAGGCAAGAAGCCTGGAGAGGAGTAGCGGAGGAGCTTACCCGGAGATGGAGAGAAAGCAGAACAGCACCGGCCCGCTTGCCAGGAGTCTGCTAGAGACCGAGGAAGGAGAGCGGAGCAGCACCGGCCCGCTGGCCAGGAGCCTGCTGGAAGAAGAGCAGAGCAGCACCGACCCGTTGGTCAGGAGCCTGCTAGACACCACGACCCCACTAGGCCTAGTGGAGGTCCTTGCACAGCTCCCCCGAGACCGGGAGTGTGCACAGACTGCGCTGGAGGGCCTCGCACGGAGGATGGCCCGGGTACAGCGCGAGATATTGGCGGAGTGGAGCCGTGAGATGGCCCAGCAAACCAAGACCCGGAGCACGCCAGCCAAGATGAGGAAGCAGACCGCCTCTGAGGATGGCGCGGGAGGACCCAAGGTCGGAGACGGCGCCGAGAAGGGAGCCGGACGCAAGGAGGCAGGTAAAGGGGACGCCTATACCCCAAGCCGGGAAACCGCCCACCTGTCCCAGCTCCCCGTCGCAGAGCCCGAAAGTCCCCCTGCTGTGCCCGAAAACGCCATGTCACCGACGCAGACTAGGCCCCAACCGGAAGCCGCCGCCGCGACCCCTGTGACGTCACACGCCTCGACCCCGAGCGTGACCAAGCAGGAAGTACCACCAGCCTGGTCGCAAGGCCTAGTACCCCCGGGCGCCGCAATACCAACAGCGCCCCCTACCTCCGCGGAGCCTCCGGCCTGGTCGCAAGGCCAGGTAGCCCAGGGCGCCGCCGTCCTAACGGTGCCCTTCACCTTCCAGGTGCCCCAGGCCTGGCCGCAAGGCCTGGGCAACCCGGGCGCCACCACCACCGCGCCCGCACCCGCAAAATCAAGGGTGCCGCGTCTGGGAGAGGACTTGTTTGCCCAGCACACGTGGCCGGACGGGCAGCCTTTCATCTGGCCCCAGAAATATTATGAACTGGAGCACCAGAGGAGGGTTGGGGCCATGTGTGCACCCCTGATTCCGGCTCCGAAGCCCGTAATAAGGATCTCGCCCCCGCTAGCGGAAGCGCAGTTTGAGTGGGACCCCACCGGAGAAGACCTAATGGGGTTCACTCAGGAAACCAGGGCAGCTGCAGCGGAGCGTGCTGAGTGTTGCCGACAGCAGCTCGAAGAGTTTGCGAGGGAGCGGAGAGAGAGGCGGGTCCGGGAGCAACAGGCCCAAGTACGGAGCGCCGAGCAGAAGAGCCGAACCAGGAGGGACCCCCGTGCAGCGCACAGTCCCCGCACCATCGGGACAGTGATCAAGTTCAACCAGCAGCATGGGTGGGGCTTCATCAGAGACAACAACACCCCCGGCGACGTCTTTGTCACGCGCAGAGATGTGGAGTCCCATCTGCCGGAGGGGCACAGAGGTCGTGACCTTTATATCGGAGACGAGGTCACCTTCACCCGGCACAAGTGTGCCAAAGGTCCCTACGCCCTCCATGTGCATCGCCTGACGGAGGAGAAGTTGCGGTGCGAGGAGGAGGAGCAAGAGGATCCGGACGGGTCTGAAGCTGAGATCCCCAAAGAAAGAGCAGGAGGAAGACGTTGTTGAGTACAGCGGAGTAGGTGCTGTAAATAGTTACCCGATCGGGGTATAAAGAAACTGTTACTGCAAATATAGTCCCCGTTGGGACCAGCTGAGTGAACTGTATACCCGTTTACCCTTAATCCCACAGGCTGAGGACTGTGAGCAGCCATTCCCTTCCCTTTACCTGGCCGAGGACTGAGAGCGGCCAACTTCCCCTGTATATAGTTGCGCTTCCTAAAGCGCCCCCTACCGGTTTTATAGGAAAACCAGTTTTCCAGAGAGACTGTCGCACTTTTCCCGGACACACGTTGCACAGTGTCCGGAGGAGGAACCAGGAGCCTGAGACGACGAGAAAGTTTTATCTGCTAAGATATGTTATTTATATAATGTTTTATATGTTATATATGTTTATAAAAAATTTGTATGCTTTGGTGTTTATGTCTTACAGCCCGAGGACGTGCTGTGATTTACCAGGGGGGAATGTAGCACCCTGAGGATTCGGCTGCTACAGGGGTATTGCACCTCAACCCAGAGGTGTGATATTCCACTCCCGGGTAAGGATGGAGTGTGGGTCTGAGCTCGGTAGGCTGCATGCACTACACACATCCCATTTCCGAGGAGCAGACCGACGGTACTCCCACTTAGAAATGTGCAGGTACGACCGAGTCTGTTCCTGGCTGGAGTGGGAGGGGGGTGGTACATCCCAAGTAGTGTAGGGGCAGATAGGGGGAGCAGCCTGGGTAAAGTTAGGAGCTCATTGGGTGCTGGTCACCTGAGCTCACACATAGAGGGTGTATATAAGGTGGGCACCAACTAAGAACAGGGTCAGTTGCAGAGAGAAAGTCAGGAGCAGAGGAGAAGAGAGACCCAGAGTGAGAGAGGAGAGAGAGAGACCCAGAGGCACAGAAGAAAAGGACTCTAAGATCCCAAATTAAAACCCCGGGTGAAGAGTCGGCATCAGGGTACCGGAACCCAAGCTGGTGGGGGTAAAAACATTCCCCAGCCAGAGACCGGAGACCGTGGGCAGCGTTTGCCACGGTCACCCACCACATCCACCCCGAAGGCACACCACATGAAGGGTCAGGGAACCCAAGGCCAAGGGTGTCCCAACAGAAGGCCCGAGGGAGCTGGACCTAGGTGGATCACTGGTGGGGACGGCCAGAGAACGGGACAGAAGGAGAGCTCAGGGCCACGCTCCGGACTTGTTTGGGGGTTGGCTGGATCCAGGACCTGGTGGACGCAGCACGGCTCGGGTGGTCACTCGAAGCTGGAGTGACCAGTACAACATCTGCAGTAAGTAAACACCCTTAACTGCACAACCCGACTCTGTCTTCACTGCCGTCTGCACTGCACCACCACAACCCCCATCCTCTGCACCTGTCCCCCCTGAGGCTATACCCCACCCGTTGGGGGTTATATCATCACAAGCTGCACCTGCACCATCAGCCTCAGCGGACCCTGCTGCAGCGGCAGCCACAGTGACCGCATCACAACGGGTGGCGTAGTCGACACAAAAGAACTCTTAATAACATCTGTAGGACTGCCACATAACACTGAGTTTGACGCCCTGGGCACGGGCCGGGTCACAGCCGCTCGGAGACTACAACCCCCCCCCCCATCTGATCCGGTGCCGGGTATTCCCCTCAAAAAGGAATATGTCCCAGGGGGCGCGTCACATACAGCTCTCGCGAAGTTCACTCGGGGTGTTTAAATCAGCTTCTTGTCACCACGAGAGCTGCTTTTTAAGCTCTCAGGAATGAAATATGCCTAGCAGAGGTCCTTTAAGTGTGGCAGATAATGTAATACTCTTCTATTTTAGTGTGTGGCTGCGCACACTATCTCAGCAGTGATGGAGAAGTATTTGAGAATGGAAAAGGCAAATGCCGAACAGGACCCTGGACACAATTCTAACCCAAATGAAGGCCCTAGTATGAGAGTTCGACAAAAGAAAAAAGACAAGACGGTGAGCTCAAGGCAATACAGTGAAAGCTATCTTTCATTTGGATTTACTTCCACTGGGGATGCGACAGCACCAACACCACTGTGCTTGGTGTGTGGTGAGAAGCTTTCCAATAGCGCTATGGTGCCAAGCAAACTTAAACGCCATCTCCAAACGAAACACCCTTCCGTTCAAAATAAACCGATGGAGTATTTTGTACGCTTACGCACAAACAATGAGAAAGGGGCAACTTTTTTGAGAAAAAGCACAAAGGTAAATGAGAGAGCCCTCAAAGCTAGCTATCTTGTTGCTGAACTCATAGCTAAATCAAAAAAGTCACACACTGTGGCAGAAGCATTAATACTACCAGCTTGTAAAGCTATTGTAAATGAGATGCTTGGCCCTGAAGCAGCTAAAGAGATAGCTAAAGTGCCTCTCTCTGATAACACAATTGCCAGACGGATTGATGACTTGTCTGCGGACATTGAAACAGTTGTTTTGGAAAAGGTGCGCATCAGTAAGAAATTTGCCTTGCAACTTGATGAGTCGACGGATATCAGTGGACATTGTCAGTTGTTGGCCAATGTGCATTTTGTGGATGGTGAAGCCATTAGAGAAAACTTCCTATTTTGCAAGGCACTGACAGAAAAATCAACAGGAGAGGCAATATTCCAAGTCACATCGGAATATCTTGATAAAAGTGGACTTACATGGGAAAACTGCACAGGTGTCTGCACTGATGGAGCCGCAGCCATGGTCGGGCGCATCAAAGGCTTTGTAAGTAGGGTTAAAGAAAGAAACCCAGATGTTCTTGCTACCCACTGTTTCTTGCACCGTGAGGCCCTCGTTGCAAAGACCTTACCTGCAGATCTAGCTCCTGTGTTGGATGATGTTGTGCGCATAGTGAACTTTGTGAAGACGCGACCTTTGAGATGTCGCTTATTTGCGTCTTTGTGTACAGAAATGGGAGCGGAACATAAAATCTTATTGCTCCACACGGAGGTCAGGTGGCTGTCACGCGGCAAAGTGCTGGCCCGTGTGTATGAGTTGCGAGAGGAACTTAAAATATTTCTTACAAATGAGAGGTCCGATTATTCAAAGCTGCTTGCAAGTGATGAGTGGTGTGCAAAGCTGGCATACCTGGCTGATATATTTCAATATCTGAATGAACTAAACACACGGATGCAAGGTCGAAATGAAAACCTGCTTACAAGCACTGATAAAATGAATGGATTCCGTTTAAAGGTGCAGCTCTGGCAACAACATGTGCAGGGTGGCAACCTTCAGATGTTCCCACTCACCGAGAAACTGCATGATGACAATACTGCTGCAATGTGCGAAGCGATTGGGAGACATTTGAAAACTCTTGAGGAGAAGTTATCGTTCTATTTCTCTTCAGCCTTCACAGAATGCCTTGACTGGGTTAGGGACCCATACAGCTCATTATCCGTTGCTGGAAAGGACATGACTTTAAAGGAGCAAGAGGAGCTCGTTGAACTGAAGCAAGATCGTGGTTTAAAGCTAAAGTTTGCTGATCTTCCTTTGGACAGTTTTTGGTTATCTGTTGCCAAGGAGTTCCCCATTCTGGCCAACAAAGCTATTTTGACATTGCTCCCATTTTCAACCACATAGCTATGTGAGCTGGGCTTCTCAAGCTTGACTGCGATAAAAACTAAAAACAGGGAGAAACTGAGTACTGTTGAGGAAGAGCTTCGTGTGTGTCTTTCCACCATTCCTGCCAGGATATCCCTTTTGTGTTTATCGAAACAGGCCCAGGTTTCACACTGAGTGAGTAAAATAAATTTAGAATCTATATTATTAACTATATGTATAATATGACTGTTTTAGTGTCATTTTGTGCTATTTTGGTTGGTGGTGTGCCCCAGGATTTTCTAAGTATAAAAAGTGTGCCGCGGCTCAAGAAAGGTTGAAAATCACTGACATAGAGAGACTGCAGACTTAGTTTAAGGCTGTACAACCCCTTTAAGAAGCAATGAACTGCAGATAAGATGGCTAGGTTAATTTTCAGATCGGAGTCCACACCTCAGGCATTCTCACGCACCTTTACCAGGTGACAGAGCATAAAACAAAGGAGTTTTTCACCATTAGGGGTCAGACTTGCATGTGCTGCAGACAAGCACAGAAGGAGGTTATTCCAGAAAAAAATACAGTACCAGTGGGGGTGAGCTAGCGCTGGCTATTAAGGTGTACCACACTAGGTTAGAGTATTTCTTAGGTATTTTCTTAGGAGGATTTGAGGAAACCACTAGGAAGTATATTTATTTATTTTAGTTTACTCACTTATATAGCCCCATCATATTCCGCAGCGCTTTATATACATTATCATCACTGTCCCCATTGGGGCTCACAATCTACATTCCCTATCAGTATGTCTTTGGAGTGTGGGAGGAAACCGGAGAACCCGGAGCAAACCCGCATAAAAAAGGGGAGAACATACAAACTCCTTGCAGATGTTGTCCTTGGTGGGATTTGAACCCAGGACCCCAGCGCTGCAAAGAAACAGTACTAACCAATGAGCCACTGTGCTGCCCAGTATATGACAGGTTTACTAACAGAAAGAGTTTATTCCAGGGACAGACATATCATTGGTGCATATCACAGGGGCCCAAGAGGTAAGGGGGCTAACATCCACCTTCAAATCAGTTGGAATTGTGCATTATGATTTATTGGACCGCAAAGGGCCCATATATTGTTATTACTCAGAGGCCCTCTTCTGTCTATGTCTGCTCCTTGTTTATTCTGCATAAGGTACGCATAACAAGAGTTAGACTTCAATAAAGCACATCATTGTATGGTGTCTGATGGAAACACAACACTTTCCACGAAGCAGAAAACTAGTAAAGAAATCAGTAAACAAGGAATGCTGGGAGATTTTATACCTAAATGCCTGCAGTGAACGAGGCTCTAAAATATAGTACAAGCTATACATATGCAACTGTACAAGATAAGGAATGCAAGTGATCAAAACTGGTCCCACTGCTCGCGAATCCCACCGTTCATTAAACAGAGAGCGATGTACTCGACTATATCCATCAGTCTCATGGACAATAAATAGATCAACTGCGAACATGCGCCACCGCAAGCATGACCACTTTTCCATTCCAATGGGGAACACAAGATCACTGTTCTCAATTTTAGGTTCTGCCAATGTGTCCATCATTTTTCCAGTAAAAAATAGCAATCCGTGCAGTGCAATTTTTACCATTAAAAAGCCCTATGAGAGTCTAGAACTAAGGCTTCTTACAGAGTTCCCAACACAGATGCGAATAGAGCCTTACATTGGAAGTATCATATGGCCATGTCCTTGTCTAAGCTTCTCATTACTCTATAGATCCTGCCTTGTGAAATGATCAACTGTCTTTCTGATACTAAAATAAAATGTCACCTGTCTGGAGTCTGTAGCACCAGGATAATGACCGATCAGTAGACTTTCAGGAATAATTAATGCAGAGTCTTGACCTTTCTGAAGTTTTACCGGTGAATATTAAAATCATAAAGTCATAACCGACCCAATGTATTGTATTCCCTGCTGAACTGATAAATCATGCTAAATAATTATTATCCTTCACCACCCATTCTCTTATCATTTTTACCTGAATAAGATAAGGCAAAAAGTAGCACTTGCAGCACCAGATTTACATCTTAGGAGCCTCTTGTAGAACACTGACCTGTCCCTGATCCTGCTGTCATATCAGTAGGTGGCATTGATAGTGGGGAAGGTGGTGGGGACTCAAGTGCTTGGTGGTGCATTCGTCTTTCTGCAGGCTCTGTTATCAACTCCACTGAAGGCCATGAATATTAATGTAAAAAATCTTGTCCTGCCCACCGGCCCATTTAGAGGAGCAAGTCCGCGGAGAGTGGTTTTCAGTGGACAGTAGGGGTCCATGGTATTGAATTTAATTCTCCTTGTTCCACCTGCCCTTTGTATTGTACTACATCTCTGGTGCATCTATTTTACATTCTGATCTGTTTTTTTTCAATGTGTATTCTGCTGTTTTACCCCTTGGATGTCTTTCTAGTTTTTATGCCTAAACTATGACCCTCGATTCATCAAGACCGATGATCATCACTCTGGTCTTGAGGATGAGGTGGAGTGGAGTGCAAGACTTCTGATTCATTAAGAGGTTAAACCTCTTATTAAATCGGGAGCATCTGACGAGTTGCATGTGCCTCTGTATGTGCCACACCAGAAATCTTACTCCAGTCCCTGCTGGAGTAAGATTTGTGGAATAGCAAATGCCACCGCTCATCATGAATTTGACGAGCAGCAGTTGCCACAAACCACTGTGCCGACTTTGTTAGAGGTAGGCGAAAATAGTGTGAGAACGCCAAAATTCGCAAAATTTTAACCCAGCCTTGTGTCAAAATTTTGCAACTTTTCAAAGCTTTTAATGCCATAATTCTGGCTTAAAAGTTTTGATAAATCAGATCCTGTCTGTTTACTTTTAAGCCTAACATTTCTGCCTGACTCTTTGGACTTGGACCCAGCTATCCCCTAACAATTCTTTTTGCTATCCAAATTTTTCATTTTCTCATTATTGCAATAATCATACTGACAATGTTGCCAGGTCATTTTTACCACACAATGAACACCATAAAAATTAAAAAAAACAATTACAGAATTACATTTTCATTCACCATTTCACCATACTTGGAATTTTATTTTGTTTTCCAGTACATTCTACAGTTAAATGTATAATGGTCATGTAAAACTGACCCTGCAAAAAACAAGCCCTCATATAGCTATTTCAATTTAAAAAAAATGAAAAAGTTCGGACTTTTGAAAGAAGATAAAAAAAATTGAAGCATAAAGTGAAAATTGTCCATGGCAGCAATAGGTTAAAATAATCATTTTATATTTTTCAAAGTAAATCATTTTATATTTTTCAAAGTGCTATAGCCTCCATTTCTCTTTTAATCTTCCATACCATCTCCTAAAGGCACATTAATTTCCAAAATCCAATTAATCAAATATAATAAAGAACTGGATTGTTATTTGGTTACCAAGTTCTATTATCAATATCTAATTTAAAGAAGAAAATATGGCTAATTTACTGTTAATGGCTGTGCTGAAATCCAAAGAGAACAAAGTATCCAGTTTTAATTAGTTGGATTCCTCATTTATTATTTGTCTCGTTTCATTTATGCCAATGAATTTTCCAATATTCTCTGAGAACTTTGATAAAGAAAACCACATAGTGAAAACCTGTTGCAGCATAATGAATGTTTCACTTCTTACATAACGTACAAAAACCTCTTTTATTTTGCGCTATGTTTAACTTTCACATCAATGATAAAACGAGTCTTGAGCAGACGACTAATTAAATAACAACAGAAGCAGGTATTATCTCAACCACCGGCCAAAATCTTTCTGATGTAAAAGCTTTTATTACAATTACAAGAACGGACGACTTTATTAGTTTGTGTCTATATCTGAGTGTCTGTGTCTAGGTATGTTTGTAGCAGCTAGATCACTTAGAGGTGGCCAAATAGTAGGTGACGATCTACCAGTAGACCTCAGATCAAGGACCGGTAGGCCTTGATGTTAGGGCTCCAGTCTTGTTTCTTGCAGGCTTCAACATAAATGTTGGAAAACCAACTCCTCCTAGGTTCATGTTTGTCAGTATTTCTGCTATAATGCTTACAAACATACAGAAATTGTATAAGTATTAGTGGTCTTAAGGGCACCTGCAGACAAGCGTATGATTTCATTCAGAAAACTTGGATGTTTTTTTAAAGTTTTCATCAGATTTTCATCCAAGTGCCGACCTTGTGTCCATTTTTTACACCCGCGTGAAGTCCATGTAGTTGTTTTCATACAACTACATTAAAACAAGTACATGATCTCCTAGGTTTATATTAGAAATCTATCTGTAGAAATCTAATGTCACTCTGATGGTCCATGTGAGATCTGATTTTTTTTCTCACACTCATAGATTTGAAAGTGTGAGTCTCATCCAAGACTCGGATGAAAGTAGTGCATGCTGCGATTTTTTTTCTCATGGACACCGGGAACGAGAATCAGCTTTACTGAATAACATGGGTCAGTGTGCTGTCCAATTAAAAATCAGATAGTACACGTCCTATTTATACACTCGTCTGCATGAGCCCTAAGGGTATAAATCGGACGAGTGCAATCCGATAAAAAATCGAATTGCACTTGGACCAATGTTATTCAAGGAGGTGGTGCAGATCTACGTATTTTTTCTCAGCTGTTGTGAATTCACTCCGAAGTCGCTATAGTGCGAGAAAAAAATTGCATGTCATACGGACCATCAGTATCGCATCTGATTTTTATGGATACGTTACAATTCTGTAAGATGGGAAACTGTAAATGGTTGCTTTGCACTGCAGTCCTGGGTTCATATCCCACCATTGACCACATCTGCAAAGAGTTTCTATATTGTCCCTGTGTCTGCGCGGGTTTTCTCTGGTTTCCTTCCACACTTCAAAGACATACTGGCAGGGAATTTCGATTGTGAGCCCCAATGGGGACGTGATGACGATTTCTGTAAAGCGCTGTGGAAATAAATGGCAATTTATAAATGCGTCGGAGGCAGAAAACTGGCTTCAGTTAATTGTATGTAGGAAAGATTTTGTAATGTGACTCTGAACTACAAGAGTTAGGTACCATCCCGAATGGGGGGCACCTTGTCGTGGTGGAATGGCTTTTGTGTTTTTTTTATCAAAACCATTTTAACTAAGTACCCTAAGTTATTTAAATGTACTATTACAATTTAGTTACTTAAAACAGGGTATTTAGTCATTTTGTTTTTATCTTGGCTTCTGTCAATGGTTGCCTGGCAGCTCTAAAATGTCTAGTATGGAAAAGCTTAGGGCAAGCCAATCCGCTTACCAGATCCCAGGGTTTGCCCTGTTCTTCACCCTTTAATCCCAGGGATCTGGACTTAAACAAGGGCCCATGGGCTGGGGCTATGGAATAAGCTGTTGTACAATGATGCAGGTGGCAGGAGAGATCAGGTAGTCGGGTCAGAGCCAAGAGTATAGGAAAAGTACAAAATCGGAAGATGCAAGAATAGTCAATAAAACATGCCAAGGTCAAAAACAAGAAACAGACACACTATGCTGGAGCTGATCTAACAGGACTGAACCTGAGGAGCACAATACTATATCTGACAGCTGCCAACAGTAAGCTGGAAGTTTAAGTAAGGTGTGGTGCTCTCCAAATGGCTGGAGCAGGAAGCTGACAACTCCAGCTGGACAGCACACAAACCGATACTATCAGACAGGACGCTAATACAGGTCCCAACTACCCACATCTTAGTAGATCGACAGAGCCTGTGCTGTCCAGAGTTTCTGATTCCAACAGAACCAGCACCGCCTGCAGAATAAATACGATGGTGCCTGCGACAGAAGCAGACGTTGCAGGAGCAGGTCCTGGTGGAGATGTGTCAGATATAGGACCTAATACTCCTGACAATGGAAATCTAAATAAGATCAATTTTATTTTATCAGTATGATATTTTATAACACCATGGCCATTGGCTTAGAATAAAGAAACTAAATAGAGCAAACTTTCTGTCCCTGATTTTGCTGATAAAATGTGCAAGGATGCCTATCAATGAGATGTATTATTTTGCTGCAGGGAAATTGTCGTCCCCTCCTCTGTTCTACCATCAGTTAAGGTTCCAGCTGTTCTTCACGTGATGATAACTAACAATTTTTGCTCCCCATAGAATTTATAGCATTTTGGTAGCTGCTGGATGCCGTAAAGGCAATGATTATGATGTTGTCACCAGATATTAGTTCTTCTGTGAGAGAACACCACATCATTCATCCGTTTCACAATAGGAGCATGGGGCTGATACCATCAAAGACAGAAACGTTCTATAAGAAAATCTATTCATTTCTTGCAGAAGTGTCTCCCTTTTTCAGTTGTTCTACCAGGAATTTAATTCAATGGCAGCAACTGAGAAGAGAAGGGAACATATTGCAGCATTTAATAAATGTTGATTTTTACTCCACTAAACAATTTAATATAAGGTAACACGTAGCAGGGCAGTCCGAGCGTGCGGCACTCTAATCCTTTTTCAGCTTTTGCTTTCAAGCTTTTGTAGAAACAGGAGTCAGATTTAATCAAGCTGATTCAATAAGCGAGTAGAAAGTGCAATGAATAGACTTGTTCTTCTTTGCCACAGAAAGCTTACAAACAATAGATTGATGAAATTACCTTACTACCAAGGCAAGATTGGCAACAATGCACAACCACATTTCCCTAGTATGTTAAAGAGGTTGCTTAAAGGGAATCTGTCAGTAGGATCAACCCTCCTAAGCCGTCTATATGGGCATGTCGGTCATACAAAGTTAAATAAAATGATACCTTAATATCTGCGATCCGATGTCTTATTCCCAAGAAATACATATTTTTCTTAATATGTAAATGAGCTGTTAGATCTATGGGTTGGACATAGATCTCCCTGAGAATCTGCCTACAAAGCTTATTTTACATGAAAGGAGGCGTGAGACATGTAATGACTGACAGTTTGTTCTCCTGATCTACATGTCTCACACTGGTAATTTCCCCTTTCACTTAAAGCAAGTTCTGGAGGCAGATTCTCAGGGAGATCTATGTCTGGCCCATAGATCTTAACAGCTCATTTACATATTAAGAAAAATGTATAAATCTCTGGGATAAAACATTGGATCGCAGATACCAGGGTATCATTTTAGTCAACCTTCTATTGCCTGCATGCCCATATAGTTGGTTTAGGAAAGTTGATCCTACGGATAGATTCCCTTTAGCTAGCTCTTTTAGCTTTTTTTGTTTTCTTTTTTTTTTTAATTATGAAGAATAAAAATTTAATTATAGCATATACAGGTCAGTACCTTCTACTTTCCTATCAAAAGCACCATGGTTGTCCCCAGCCAAGTAGTCTAAGTAGTCTCATTTTACAGGTTACTGAGTAAATATCACTGTGTAATTCGTAATTCTAAAACCTACAGATAATGTCATGTCAGAGGTATATAGACTCATGGAAAAAGGCAAAAAGACAAATAATTCTACTGCGAAAGGTTTTGCAGCCAGGTTTGTCTTTTTGTTGCCATATATATCTGAAATAAACATGCAGCCTTTTCATGCATATTCTTGATCATGTCTCCATGGTTGCAGACTACAAATAAAACCTGCGTAGTCTGATTTGGCAGCCACACTCCTTTTAACCACTTCTTTTTGAAAAGCCACATTTGGTATAGATTCATTATTATTGGGGACCTGCAGGTCCATATTAGTGAATATGCACTGGTGGTCCTGTGCCTGGGATGGCAGGTTGTTGGGAGCGACAACCGGCGAAAAGGAAATGTTTTTTTTTAATCTCCCCTTCACCAGACTTAAAAAAACTGGTGTCTTTGCTGAGGGGAAGAGGGGCTGCATTTATTTTATGAACCTTTGAGGGTATCAGCACATTCGGAGTCAGAGGAAATCCAATCAACTCCTGGCCCTGACGCGCAGCAATCTGCTCAGGATGGAGAAGGGACAACATAGGGGATGACAGTGTGGAGATAAGGAAAGGGTGAAGTGAGCACGGTGTGTAGGCCATAGTCTATAAGGGAGGACAATGTGGTGGGTGTAATTCATAAAGGGACAGTGTGGCAGTTATAGTTCACTAGGGTACAGTGTGGTGGCTATAGTTCATAAGGGGGCAGTGTGACACTCAAAACACAGAAGGGAGGATGATGTAGAACAACAAATATGGCCTTGGGGACCAGAAGAGTGTTTGTTTCTAATAGATTTTATGAAAAAGCTTAGTACATGTGTGAAAAGAAACAGGATAATCACATAATACCAATCCTCAAAATCTTAAGTTTGAAACAAATATTTTAATGCAGGTATGTATTAAGCGTATCAAGACTCTTGTCTGTGAGTTAAAATCATTTATAATAGCTCTTTTATGTATCATCAGGATTTACTTTCGGATAAGAAAATCTTATAAAAACAATTATTCAAAATAAGACTTTGGAAAACGCAAATGAGGAGCAAAAATGTGTTGAAATTCATGAAGGTTTCTCAGACACATTGTATGTATGCCGCTGAATTGCTGAGCTCAAGAAACTCGCTTCATATGCATGAAAATCCGAGCAAATGGAAAATAGCTGCACTTATTAAGATTTCTCGTCACATCACTTCTTCTTTTTGTTCAATAAAAATACTGTGGTTTTCTTACATAGATTCAGCTGTCAAGTTGAAAACCTTCTCATTGTTATGATACTTAAAGGAGTATTCCAGCTAGGAACATTTATCTGTCTATCCGCACTATTTACCTGTTCTATAGAGGGATAATAGAAATTAGACTAGTGAGGACCTCCACTGCTCAGCCATATCTGGCTAGCTCCATAACCCCCATAAAGTCTGTATGGAGCTTCCTTTATGCTGCTGCAAATAATACCCCCAATTGTAGTTATGTAGTTGGGGGTATGTCCAAGGTTACCTATTATATCAATTAGGGGGTGTCCCAACAGAGACAATAAGAAGAATCTAACATAGTTTTCATTTTATACAAGTTTTGTTTAAAGGAAATCTGAAAGCTAATACATGCAGTCAGAACCACGGGCAGCATGTATCAGAATCAGGCACTGTACACATATTTAGGGAGAGACCTGTCACTCAAGGAGAGGGGCCGAAAGAAGTTACCTTTTGGACTAGTCACTCAAGTGGCAATTTCCCCAGCATGGCTTTTAAATGTAGCAGCATTGCAGAGTAAAACATACCTGTCTGAAATAATAGAACCAGTGTCTGATTCATGCAGCCCATGGTTTGGTCATCATTAGGGATGAACAAATCAATTCAAGTGGAATTGAATTCTCCTCGAATTTTACAAAAAACTGCATTTGCTAACATACAGATTTTTTTGTAATTCGCTTCAACACGGACTTATGGCTGCCACCATTTTTCTGAACCATAATGGGCCACCAAAAGGTTAAAAAAAAATAAAAAAAACTCTTAGGCTGAGTTCACACGATGCGTTTTTCATGCGTTTCCACGGCGTTTTTGCAGTTGCGGAAACGCCGCGGAAACGCATGAAAAACGCATGGTAGAAGGGCAGCAATGTTCCCCAATTGAAATCCGCATGTGCTGTGCCCACGATGCGGATTTTTCCGCAGCGTAAACGCTGCGGTCAAAAATCCGCAGCATGTCAATTAATTTTGCGGAAACGCTGCTCTTTTGCCGCCATTGACTTGCATTAGACCGCATGGAATCCGCATCACTGTATATGTTGATGCGCTTTTCATGCGGTCTAATGTGCGGATGGTACCCGGGTGTGGATGAGAGGACTCTCATCCAGACCCAGGTACCATTAAAAAAAAAAGAATAAAATAAAAAATATATATATTCTCACCTTCTGACGGCCCGCGCTGCGTCCTGCTGGCTTCCCGGGCACTTCGCGGTTGAATGAAGGACCTTCGCTGACGTCAGAGTCATGTGACCGGGTCACGTGACGCTGACGTCGGAAGGTCCTAAAGTCTTCACTGCCGGCAGCCGGGACCGATGAAGCAGGACACCGGGGGCCATCAGAGGGTAAAGTATAGATTTATTTTTTATTTTTTGACATTCACACACTATATAAATCCATGCCGGTTGCATGGATTTATATAGTGTAAAGTTGACAAGCACTTTTCCAAGTGATGCTAAAATCGCTTGGGAAGCGCTTGTCAACCCGCATGCGGAAATGAAAGTGAAGACCGCTTCATTTCCGCATGTCCCTGGCAGGAAACCGCATGTACAATCCGCATGCGTTTTTTCCTGCCAGAGAGATGCAGAAACGCTCAGGAAAAAATCCTGAGCATTTCTGCATCGTGTGCACATACCCTTATATTCACCTCACTGTTTAGCTCTCCGGCCCCTTTGTTACTCACCCGTCCGGTCCTCACAGCATCTTTTGATCCCCTTCTGCTCCTGTTGGACTCTCTGAGGCCTCTCACACTCTGGAGGACTTTTGGCTTGGTTTGGCGCCTGGGACAGTTCTGCGCTTTCCAGCAGGAAGGTCAGACTGGGGTTCATTGGACTCAACAGAGAACATTTTTTCTGAAGGTCCACCATTCACCTATGTACAGTGATTGCGGGTGATGTATTTACTGTGATCTTTCATCTTGACTTGACAAATGCCAAGATGTGTGGCCCTCAAGATCACCATCATTTACAATAATCTGTTCAGAGATGTATCTGATGGATGTGTTGCTATCCAATGGCTAGGATCTAAATTGTAGGCTGTTAAGGTCTTGTAAGCATGTCATGAAAATGTATTAAAAGGAGTCTGTCGCCAAGTTTATGCTACCCCATCTGAAAGCATCATGATGTAGGAACAGAGACTATGACACCAGCAATGTATCACTTATTGGGCTGCTTGCTTTAATTTTAATACAATCACTGTTTTATCTGCTACAGATCTAGCAGTTCTCTGAATGCTGAGCTCTGTATAACCCCACCCACACCACTGATTGATTGCTTTTTGTATACACTGTGCATAGGCAGAAAGCTGCCAATCAGTGGTGGGAGCAAGGTTATACAGAGCTCTTGAATAGGGAGCAATACATGGCAGAATGTTTACTTGTAGTGATGATCGAGCATGTATTGTTAACCCTTTCGGCAAGCATGCTCAGGTGCTCGCCGAGTATTTTCAGCGTGCTCGGCTGTTAGACTGCTG
The DNA here is from genome assembly GCF_046119375.1 of Phyllobates terribilis. Classification (NCBI taxonomy): domain Eukaryota; kingdom Metazoa; phylum Chordata; class Amphibia; order Anura; family Dendrobatidae; genus Phyllobates; species Phyllobates terribilis. The sequence continues at coordinate 206,614,995 of NW_027362769.1, read as the reverse complement.
TGACGCATGCAGGGATTGCCTAACAAACAGGCAATCCCTGCATGTATCACAGCTGTCTAACAGCCATGACATATGCAGCCACAGAGACACTAACATAGATGCCGAGCATGCCGAAAATACTCAGAGAGCACCCTCGAAAGAGTTAACAATACATGCTCGATCATCACTATTTACTAGTCTTCTAGTGATAATTTCCTGCAGATAAACAGTAATTTTATCGAAAGCAGCCAAGTAAGTGATGGAGCGCTGGAATTAGGGTTTCAGTCTCTACATTTTACTGATCTCAGATTAGGTGGCAAAAAACCTGATGACAGATTCCCTTTAACCCCTTTCCGACCAAATCAGTAATAGTACGTAGCTGCGCCCTGGGACTTATGGACCAGCTACGTACTATTACGTGCGCTGCGATCGCGCCTGCACACAAGAGGTGCGGGGCGATCGCCGCCGGGTGTCAGCTGATTGTCACAGCTGACACCCGATGCTATGTGCCGTGAGGGGTCCCGCACCGCTCCCGGCACATTAACCCCCGAAATGCTGCAATCAAAGTCGATCACAGGATTGCGAGGGCAAGGGGAGAAGTAAGCGCCGATACTTACCTCCGCAGTGCATGACCAAAGTAACGTCTCCCAGTGTGCAGCACTGACAGGCTGCATGGCATAGGGAGCTGCTGCTCTCTATGCTATACAGCCGATCAGACTGCAAAAAGTGAAAGTCCCATAGTGGGACAATGTGCAAAAGTAAAAAAAAAGTCTAGGAAAGTGAAAAAAAAAAAAAAAATTGTAAAAATATATAAAAAAAGAAAAAAATAATCCCAAAAAATAACAATATATTGTACCCATAATATTTATTTATTATGAAAAAAAATAAACCAATAAAAGTACACATATTTGGTATCGCCGCATCCAGAACGACCTGACCTATAAAACCGTCCCACTAATTAACCCCTTTAGTGAACACGGTAAAAAACAAACAAATGAAAAACGAAGCAAAAAACAATGCTTTATCATCATACCGCCAAACAAAAAATGGAATAACACGCGATCAAAAAGACAAATGTAAATAAAAATGGTGACACTGAAAACATCATCTTGTCCCGCAAAAAACAAGCCGCCATACAGCTACATCATCCGTAAAATTAAAAAAGTTACAGCTCTCAGAATAAAGCAATACAAATTTTTTTTTTTTTCTAGAAAATAGTTTTTATTGTGTAAAAGCGGCAAAACATAAAAAAACAATATAAATGCGGTACCACTGTAAACCTACTGACCCAAAGAATAAAGCTGCCTTATCAATTTTACCACACGCGGAACGGCATAAATAAAATAAAAAAAAAACAATTCCGGAATTGCTGGTTTTTGTTTATTCTGCCTCCCAAAAATAGGAATAGAAAGCGATCAAAAAATATTGCGTGCCTGAAAATGGTACCAATAAAAACGTCAACTTGTCCTGCAAAAAACAAGCCCTTACATGACTCTCAAAATATGGCGATGCAAAAACTAGTCTTTGCAAAAAAAAAAGTCTTTAGTGTGTGACAGCTGTCAATCATAAAAACCCAATATGAATCTGGTATCACTGTAATCGCACCGACCCAAAGAATAAAGTCGTCTAATCACTTATGCCCCACGAGGAATGGTGTAAAAAATAAACTCTAGTGTTAGGGTTAGGGTTATGCTAGGGTTAGGGTTGTGCTAGGGTGTGGGTTAGGGTTCTGCTAGGGTTAGGGTTGGGCTAGGGTTAGGGTTGGGCTAGGGTTAGGGTTAGGGTTAGGGTTGGGCTAAGGTTAGGGCTGGGCTAGGGTTAGGGTTGGGCTAGGGTTAGGGTTGTATTAGGGTTGGGGTTAGGGTTGTGCTAGGGTAAGGGTTGGGCTAGGGTTAGAGTTGGGCTAGGGTTAGGGTTGGGTTAGGGTTAGGGTTGGGCCAGGGTTAGGGTTGGGCCAGGGTTAGGGTTGGGTTAGGGTTAGGGTTGGGCTAGGGTTAGGGTTGGGGTTAGGGATTTTTTCAAAATTAAAGAAAAAAAAATTATGACGATATGGCGACCAGTATTGAGCGCAAGTGCTCGCTACTTGAGTTTGCATCGGGTGTTCGAGTATGCACAAGTATCGCGGGTGTTCGAGTGACATGCTCGAGTCTCTGCCCCATGTGCTTCATGACCAAAAAAAAACATTGCTGGGATCGCCTGCCATGCACGAGCAATCAGCGGATTTTTTCTTTGGGGTGTCTAATAACCATGAAACATGCGGGGCGGGGACTCGAACATGTCGAGCACCCGTGATACATGGTGCATACCTGAGTACCTGATGCAAACTCAAGTAGTGAGCACTTGCACTCAAGACTACTGACAACTTATTCAATATGATGACCTAATGTTATCAAATTCTGTCGTACCTCTGGGTTCAAAATGTACACTATACCCCTTGATAAAATCCTTGAGGGGTCTAGTTTCCAAAATGGAGTCAATTGTGGGGGGTTTACATTATTTACGTGCATCAGGGGCTCCCAAAATGCGACATGGCATCCGCTCTCGATTCCAGCCAATTTTGCATTCAAAAAGTCACACTGTGCTCTTTTGCTTCTGAACCCTGACTTGCATCCAAACAGTGTATTTTCCCCACATATGGGGTATTGGCATACTCAAGAGAAATTGCACAACAGCTTTTAGGTTTCATTTTCTCCTCTTACCCTTGTGAAAATAAAAAAATTTGGGGCTAAACAATAATTTTTGTGGAAAAAGTTTGACTTTTTTATTTTCACGGCTCCATGTTATAAACTTCTGTGAAGCACCTGGGGGTTCAAGGTGCTCACCACACATCTAGATACGTTCCCTGAGGGGCCTAGTTTCCAAAATGGTGTCACTTGTGGGGGTTTTCCACTGCTTAGGCACATCAGGGGCTCTCCAAACGCAACATTGCGTCCGCTAATTATTCAAGCAAATTTTACATTCAAAAAGTCAAATGGCGCTCCTTCCCTTCCGAACACAGATGTGCGCCCAAGCAGTGGTTTTCCCCCACATATGGAGTATCGGCTCACTCAAGAGAAATTGTAAAACAAGTTGCATGGTGCAATTTCTCCTGTTATTCTTATGAAAATGCAAAACTGGGGGCAGAAAAAAATTTTTGTGGGAAAAATGTGAAAATTTTATTTTCATGGCTCCATGTTATAAACTTCTGTGAAGCACCTGGGGGTTCAAGATGTTCAACACACATCTATATAAGTTCCCTGAGGTGTCTAGTTTCCAAAATGGTGTCACTTGTGGGGGGTTTCCACTGTTTAGGCACATCAGGGGCTCCCCAAACGCAACATGGCATCCGCTAATTATTCGAGCAAATTTTACATTCAAAAAGGCAAATGGCGCTCCTTTCCTTTTGAGCCCTCCTGTGCGCCCAAACAATGTTTTTTCCCCACGTATGGGGTATCTGCATGCTCAGGGGAAATTGCACAACAAATTTTGGGGTCCATTTTTTTCTGTTACCCCTGCAAAAATAAAGTTGGGTTCTAAAGTAACATTTTTGCGAAAAAAGTTAAATGTTAATTTTTTTCTTCCCCATTCCAAAAATTCCTGTGAAGCACCTGAAGGGTTAATAAACTTCTTGAATGTGGTTTTGAGCATCTTGAGGGGTGCAGTTTTTAGAATGGCATCACTTTGGGGTATTTTCTGTCATAAAGGCCCCTCAAAGTCACTTCAAATGTGATGTGGTCCCTAAAAAAATGGATTTGTAAATTTTGTTGTAAAAATGAGAAACCGCTGGTCAACTTTTAACCCTTATAACTCCCTAATAAAAAAAAATTTGGTTCCAAAATTGTGCTGATGTAAAGTAGACATGTGGGAAATGTTATTTTATGTGACTAATCTCTCTCTTTTAAGGGCATAAAAATTTAAATTTTGAAACTGGCAAAATTTTCTACATTTTTGCCAAATTTCCAATTTTTTCACAAATATACGCAAGTGATATCGAAGAAATGTTACCACTATCATGAAGTAGAATATGTCACGAAAAAACATTCTCAGAATCAGGGGGATCCATTGAAGCGTTCCAGAAGTATCACCTCATAAAGTGACAGTGGTCAGATTTGTAAAAATTGGCCCGGTCATTAACGTGTAAACCACCCTCGGGGGTAAAGGGATTAAATTTGCATTGTACAAAACTTGAGTTCTAAACAAAAGTAAGGACACATCTGCATTCCTTGCAATAATTAATTCATACTATACACACATAAAGCAGTTCTGTTGCAAACACAATAACCCAATAGATGCAATTATATTATATTTTAGTTGCCTCCCATATTGTGATTTCATTAGCCCCTGCGATTGTTTTCTCAGGATTTACATCTGCTGGACAAGAATATAATGCAATCTCAGGGATCGGTATCAGTAAAGGCTTGATGTGGCATCTCTATGGTATTCCATTTACTAGTGCTCTACACAATCCATTCATTATTGTCACTTTTTCTTGTGAACCTGTAATCTGATTAGAATCTCCCTCCCTAATCTGAGATCAAATCAGATTAAACTGTCTTATTTAGACCACAAATACCCTGCACTGGAAAATAAATCAATTGCTCAATCGTGAAATGATAAGATTCTATTGAATTCATTCTTGGCTTCTTAATCAACTTGTCTGTCCCGCTAATGTTTCTATTCAATACAGCAAATAGGCAAATAAGAACAATTTATTAGATTGGTTGTTGTTCAGCGAGTCCTTACTAGGTCTATGCATATGTGTAAAAGGCTCATGCAGAAGGAAAAGCCACTTCTATGGGGACATGTCATATTGCGCTCACAGATACATCGATCTTCTAGAATATGAAGTCAAGCGTAAAGTGCATGCAATTAAAGAAGTCATGGGGAATGATTAAAAAAAACACTTCCTCTAATAAGATCAATTTTATCTAGTTTTGCATATACTGTATATATGCAAATCCTTCGATCAAAATTTGCCCTCTTTCCTGGAGGTGGGTTTATGCGTGAATGATGGACTCATGTCCTTTTTTTCAGATCACATTCCTCGGTGTCTTTTCCTTGCTCCTCCAAATGTCTTCCAAGCCCCCTCCATGGGAAAATCCTTTGGAAGGATTCAGCGTGTGTTCAACAATATTTGACAACTGTTCTGTGTTTTTTTTTCTTAGGAACTTCCTGGAAATATGTGGAAGCTTGGCAAGTATATGTGTGATATAATTAGTATTTTTTTAATTAACCAATAAATCTTATTTTTTTTAGAGTGTTTTAATATTTCAGGGAAATAGTACAAAAAGGATTCCTCAGCTCCCTCTCTAATCTATTCATAAAACCACTGATTTACATATCTTATTCCAGTGCCAAGTGATAGATGGCTGAAATGTCATTTTGGAAACTTCTGTGCATGTGTCCCAATGACAGCACTGTTTGTCCTTGGGCTCTAGCAGCGGCTCTGTTTTATCACAAGGACTTTGGGTATTCATCAACTATCAACCATGCTTTGCAAAAACCAAACATAAGTATAAGAATTGAAAAAAAATATGAAAGGGTTATTCCCATGTTCTTTTATGGGTAAAATTGCAAAGTAAAGAAACAAGCAACTTTGCAATTTAAGTTGGTTAATAAAGGTGAGTCTTCCGATCCATATTAGTGATGAGCGAGCATGCTCGTTAATCGAGATTTACGAGCTGTTTTCTGAGTATCTTCAGCATGCTCGGGTATTATGTTTCAGCGTTTCAGTCATTCCGTGCTCATGATTTGCGACTGTTTGACAGCTTTAATACATGAGAGGAATGCCTAAGAAACAGACATTTCTCACATGTATTATAGCTGTCAAACAGTCGGACACCAACTGGAGCGGCGTCAAGAACAGATGAAGATAGCGGCTGGTAATTGCAATGCTAGGGTTACTGACACCACAGTACCAGTAAAACAAAACAAAAAATGCTGGAGTGGTGCTTTCATTTTTTTAAAGACAGTCCTGCAAATATATACATAAAAAATGAGGCTCTTAGCAAAAACCATGCCTACAGAAAGCCTCATTCAGTCTTTCTCTTATACTTGCAAAAAGGACAGATTTCTATCAGTGTACTGAATCATATTTTCATAAATTTTTCTCATATACAGTACAAAAATGACAGCAATAGGATTCAACTAGGATGCCATAAGTACACTACCCTAGTTTTTCACTGACCCATAGACTTACATTTTTAGACCAAAAACAGACAAATTTACATTTTTTTGCAGATACTTGGTCTGCAAAAAAGATATTTGAACAGCCTCATGATTAGAATGAATACATGTTCTCTCTCTCCTTGCACTTAGTGGCCTTTCAGTATTTAGAATTTGCAGCAAAACAAATTTCGGGAAAATTGTGGTGAAATTGGCAAAATCAAATTTCAGACTATCCACCCAACTCTACTCAGGACATGTATGTGAGACATGGGGCATAAAGTGTAGCTGATTTTTGTGGCTGAAATGTCCCCGATTTTGCTCTTTGAATGTCCTTCCAGGGGTTGGCCACTACTTTTTTATTAATGGTCTATCCTTAGGATAGATCATCAATATCTAATCTGTGGTGTTGCGACACCCAGCACTCCCACTGATAAGCTGTTATTTGTGCTGGCGGTGACCAGATGTTCTCGGATGCTGCCGGAACAGAGTAGCTCTGTCAATGATATAATGATAGTTGCCTGGTATTGCAGAGCCATCACCTATTCATTTGAATACGGGGAGTATTTGTAGTACCCAGGCATGGCCACTATAGAAATGATGGAGTTATTATTGTGGCGCCCCTGAGGGTTCGATCGCCACAGAGATGCTGCACTTCTTTAATGGAGTGTAGTGTTCCTCCTCTGAGGTAAGAACTGTGTGATAGACGTGACCCAACCTTTTGCATCCAACACCACATTTCTCCACCAGAGGGAGCTATTATGCACTAGGTGCTGCTCCCCTGGTTACAGGGAGACTGGGGAACCAAGAGTTAGGGGAACCAGTTAGTGGGTGAGGGTGGAGGACTTACAAGTTAGTTACACTTTAAATTTAATATTTAATAAAAAGCCATCTTGGGCTCAGTGTTCTTTGACTGCCTTCAATCGCTCTTTGACTGTCTCTATGCTGTCAACTGATGATTGGACTGTGATCTCGCACCCTAACGCGGATCCTGTGTGGGCCCGCATCGGATGGAGACACAGCCCTCGTGCTCCGGCCTTGGGACGAGGGGTAGGTTGTAGACAAGGAATGTCTCGACCCGGTCAAGAACCAGGACCAAGAAGGCCCGGAGCTTAAGAGTGTGGCTCCATAGCAAATGGATCACAGGCAGGATGCAGACGGAGCGGTGTACTCCACCTGTCCTCGCCATGCTGATATATTCAGAGGGAGTCCGGCTTCAAGAGGGGTACCGGCCCCCTACACCCGACCTTGCTACTCCATGTCCTGGTCTGGAAAGCCCGGTAGGCCCTGAGGATCCCACCGGGCATCGGACTGAGCGGAGCTGCCACCCGTGCCCTTGTTCTGAGAGGAGCTCAGAGGGAGACCCGGCCTATTTGCACACACACGGACAGGAAAGGATTCGGTCTGTAGTTCAGGAACACTCTGGTGTAGGGTCCCGACTGAATGCTAGACTTACTCGGAGGTTGTCGGACCCCCGTCCCTGGTGATCGCAGGACTCCGCGGGGAGCAGGGAGTCGCCTTCCTTCTGCCATCTCTAAAGTGAGTAAAGCCTTGGAAGTTCACCCCTATGGCCTCCGGACTGTTTATTCTGCGGTACACCGCACGACGCGGCGTCCGTTCTCCTCTACTACTACCCCCTCCATCCTGGCCCTCTGCCCTGAGGCCTTGCTCCGCCTGTGGGGAGTAGTAATAACTTTGGCCGCCATAACACCATGCCTCAGCGGACTGCAGCGGCGCTGGTGGCCTTCACCAGGTGCCACAGGTGGCGTAGTCGTAAATCAGCCACTCAACCCGGACAAGCCCACACCATCCTTTTTAATGTCACGGCCCTGAGCACGGGTCGGGTCCGGGCCACGGCTGCACCCCATCTCTCCAACACAGGACCCGACTCCGAGTCCCCCATCCCCCAGAGTAAAATAAAGGGCTTCCGAGAAGAGGCGTCACATTATGTTTCGGCAGTATCGAAGAACTTCCCGCAGCTGTTGACACAGGTAACAACTAACAACTAACAACTGATCAACGGTAGTGCCTGGTGTTGCAACCCACTGATCAGATATTGATTGCCTATCCTAAAGATAGGCCATCAATAAACAGTAGTGGCCAACCCCTTTAAGTATTGCAAACTCAAATTTAAAGACATCATATGTCTTTAGCTGATGTTTGATATTCAAATTTAAAGTGGTGTGTAGTATAGCGTCGTAAGACATTGGGCTGCCAGGCAGAATGAAAAGCGTCCTTAGTTCCAGTGAAGGAGGCTCTTACCGCTATGGCATTGGCCATGTAATGTTTATATGATACATTAAAATCCATGCACAGTAAAATCTTGCATTTATTAAGTTATAGAGATGGCGCCATACTGCAAAGCCTCATATAGTGACACATTTACATTAATTTGCATAATTACATAGGTCGTAATTTTTGACTGCGCCATTTACGTTGAGATCCAGTGTGGCCTCCAGCTTGGAAATATATGCAAATTGGACAATTTACTTAATAATAGATAAATCAGTTAAAGAGGCAGTAGGAAAGCTAATGTCTATAATTGTGTTTGAAAAGCAATTCCAGTCCAAGATTTCAGGCTGCCTGCGCACTTGGCTGCTTCATTTACCTTAGTGCATTTATGTCTTGAAATGTTCCTGAATTAGTTGTGGTTAGGATGTGAGTGCACCGTCCTGCGCCGTGCACCGCTCACCTTCATGTCAATCTCTGCACCCTGTGCTGCATGCAAATTATAATAGGCAAGGAAAGTCTCCATTGCTACAGTCCATGAAAAGAAGGTTCAGAGAGGGTAAAATATATTCTTTACTTATGTAAAATTTAGTTTTTAACCCTGTAAAGACTCAGCCCATTGTAGTTTTTCTCTTTCACACACGCCATTGAAGTAGTGCTGCTTAAAAAAAAACTAAATCAGTTCTGCATTTTTGGGGGGATTTGATTTTTGGGTTTTATTTTTACAGAATAAGGCTATAAGGACATACAAGTTTTATTTTATTGCTCAGTGGAATTACATTGATCCCAAATTTATTTTTAGGATTCTGTTTTAATACTATGTTTACTACTTTTGCATAATAAAACACTTAAAAAATTATTGTAATTTGTTTATTTAATATCCTAGTTGGGGAGACATACTTTTTTTACTTTTCTGTCAACATAGCTTAATTTTAATAGGACGAGTTGATGTTTTCATTGGTACCATTTTAGGATACATACTGTTCTCACTTCTTATTCCATTTTTTAGGATGGTGTTGTGAACAAAAAAAACAGCAATTGTTGATGCCATTTACCATGTTGGTTAAATAACTTTATAATTTTATAATAAAGGTCATTTAGGACTAAGTGATATCAATAATACTTTCATTATTATATTTCTATATATATATATATATTTATATATTTTTTTGTCCGAATGGGAAATTTGGCCATGTATGAGCCCAATCGCTTAGGGTTAGAGAAGAGCGAACCCGAAAGTTTGCGGTTCATACCGGACAGTTAGTGTCCATCAATGAACTCCCGGAAGTCCATTGCAAAGTTTGGAGTTCCAGAGGAAGTCCGTTGCAGAGAGAGAGAGAAAAAATTTCTTCCAGATCCAAAATTCAGATCTCCATTGTTTTCAATGGGGTTCGGGTTCTGGTTCTCGTTCAAGCTCGGGTACAGTTCTGGTACCTGATCCAAACTTTGGACTAAAGTTTGGGTCGGGTACCAGAATCCGAACTTCCACAAGTCTGTTCATCCCTACTTAGGGTCCATTTATACTGGCCCATTATCAGGAACACTTACTTCTCGATAATTAGCCTGTCTTCTTGGGCTCACCCAAAGGATGAACAAAATACTCATTTGTTGAGCGAAATTATATTTAAGCAAGATTTCCTTTTTAGTAGCACATGTCATATGTCAACAGGATATGCGCTGCTGAGAAAATCATTATTCTATGTGCACCAAATTATTCACTTAATTATTCCGTGCACATGGAAGTGCGGTCGGCTGTCGAAAAAGGCTGTTAAACTAATACCAATCAGCTTCTATGTACACGAACAGCAGTCATTTAGTGACTTAGGGTTGGCCAATCTAAATGCACTCTTACATATCTTTACTGCAATGCACCAATACTTTTGCTCGCCTCTACTTATATCTTGAAGAACAAAGGATCGTGTTTAGTAAAATACCCTATGCCCGCCCCCACTACTGATTGGCGGCTTTCTGCCTATGCACAGTGTATACAGAAAGTAGCCAATCAGTGGTGTGGGTGGGGTTATACAGAGCTCAGCATTCCGAGCTCTGTTAGATATGCAGCAGAGAAACTGCAGTACCCAATAAGTAAGTAATGCATCACTGGAATCAGGGTCGCTGCCCCTACTTCATGCTGCTAGAAAAACCTGGTGACAGAATCTCTTTAAAGGATGCCACATTTAATCCATAGTAGTCCCTCTTTATTTGGTCTTTTTATACAATATTTGACTGATAGTGTACAAAATTTCGAATCCACACAAAGTTGTAGATGTTATCTTTTTCATACCTAATGATGTCTTAAATGGTGGTTAATCACAGTCTTTTCATGCCTCTCATTATGTATGTTGCCCTCCGCTGCCATACATCAGAAATAGTTCTGTCTTTGACTAAATCGAAGCAAATGACTGCGACAGTCATTTATAGCAGATCATTATCTCTTTCATTGCTTCATCTTATTTCTAGAAGTTCTGCATAACATAAAGTGGTAATTACTACAATATTTCCTCTGAAGTTTCCTTGCTGACTTTTTGCATGTGATGATGGATTTTATAATGATCTTATTTGACTAATTTTCAGGTTAATGTCAATGGAGATTGTGCTCAGTACTGATAATAATTCCACTGTACTCTCCCCTAACCAAATTTGAATATTGTCATAATTTACCACTTACCTCCTAATACAGACAAGCTGGTCATTAACTTGCATGTTAAGTATTATAATAAGATGCAAATATACATATTTTATGCTCATTTTTAATATTTTCTCTTTGATGTACAGAGAATGCACATAGATCATTTCATCTACCCGCAGTGTTCACATTTTCATTCCCATTTTTTTGCTTATCCTCTATGTCCAAGTTCACATAAAGGTAATTAGTTTTAGCATGTTTTGGAGATTTTCATCTCAAAATACTAATCTAAGATGTCGGATTATTGTAACTATAAGAGAAAATGTTCCTAGTTGTATAAGTATATACCGTGTTTACGGGATTTTTGGAGTATGCTTGACATATAAGCCCTTGATAAAGACAAGACACTGTTCCTTGTTCAATAATTTATAGAAAACAAAAAAGTTCTCACGCAAGTCTTATGCAGTCCATGATGTTCCCATGTCAATCCCTGAATCTGATATCCAAAGTTTATGTGGCCTAGTTCAGAGAAAGAAGCTCAGCCAGTATGGTAAGGAGAGGACAGTGTGGAGAGCATGTACCATAACAGTGGTAGAGTGTATGTCATGTTTTGTGCAGGGAGCATTGTAAGAGTTAGGTTTATTCAGGGGCTCAGTGTAGAAATTTTTATTCAGGAGCATTATAATGACACTGTATCTTTAAGGGCATCGTGTCGGGATGTGCTGCAGAATACCGGAGAAGATGGAAGTCTGCAGAGACGAGCTGTGGATGAGAAAACTCATCATGGAGTCTGGACAAGAGGAAGAACAGAAAGAGAACGACTCGACTCTAATCAGAGAAGCCGTCTCAGGTAAGATACCTGGATGTAAATGTTCATTTGTGATCCTGCCTGTGTCTCATCAGTACTGTGGTTCCTGTATGGTCCGCAGTCTGATGATGACTGGTAACAACTCCCAGTATCTCTATTGTTAATTACATACTGGGAGTTGTAGGTTTATGCGGTACAAAGATATATGGGTCTGACCTGATATTACAATTGATGGTGGTTCAGATGATGTATTCATGTACTGATGTGTTTGTGCGCTTCTGCGTGTTTGTGCGCGTCTGCGTGTTTGTGCGCGTCTGCGTGTTTGTGCGCATCTGCGTGTTTGTGCGCGTCTGCGTATCTGGAAAAATATGCATTTTTGTAAGATGCGTGTATGTAACTGTGCATTGTGGTGTGTAATAATATTCATATGCTTGAGGCACCTTTACTAAATCTGTTAGGACTCACTCACATGTGTTAGGGAATTCCATTTGTCTTTCCACATTTAGGAACAGACAAGTGAAATTTGCTAACACTGACATAACTGTCACCATTGGGATGTGCTTGTATGGAGCGGGTTCAGGAGCTGAGCCTGCTCCATACTGGGCAGATGTCGGCTGTGTTACATAGCCGGTGTCTGCGTGTAACAGCAGTGATGAGAGCTCGCCTTGATTGCTGCTGTTTTGAGTATTTAAGTGCCCTTGTCAATCACTGACAGCGGCATTTAGATAGCACAATGGTGCATGCACTCACCTGTTCCCTTCAGTCCCATGTGACGCAGTTGCAGGTTGCTGATGGGTTGCCAGTAGTGCTGAGTGAGCGTGGTCGGATAAGAGACATTACAGTCACCGCAAGCTACAAAGTGCTGCAATAACATCCGGCACCTTAATTGTGACACTTCCATGGAGCCCAACCTCAGGCTGAGCTTCATTGAATGACTAGCATGGCAGCCGTAACTGGCAACTAGTGCTGAGTGAGTGTGGTCGGATAAGGTGTGATCCCAGCATGCTCAGGTGTTATCTGAGTATCTTGTAGTGCTCTGCTAATATGCTCGAGTCCCCGGGGTAGCATGTTTTGTGGCGGTAGACAGACGCATCACATGCAGGGATTACCTAACAAACAAGCAATTCCTGCATGTCTTGCGTCTGTCTACTGCCGCAAAACATGCTACCCCGGGGACTCGAGCATATTAGTAGAGCACTACAAGATACTCAGATAACACCTGAGCATGCTGCGATCACACCTTATCCGACCACACTCACTCAGCACTAGTTGCCATGTGCTGCTGCCATGTTAGTCATTCAAAGAAGCTCAGCCTGAGGTTGGGCTCCATAGAAGATGTCACAATCAAGGTGCCGGACGTTATTGCAGCACCTTCACTTTGTAGTTCACGGTGACTGTAATGTCTCCCTCCTTGCAGCGACCCAATAACAGGAAGCGAGTGGCGGCAGGGAGAATAAAATGTAATTTTCTCCGTGTAGCCAATGCTTTTCCAATAAGCCGTCTAACCAGGCTTTAAACCCTATTTACCTGCAGATTACCCCTATATCTGCAGATAAATAGCGTTTTTCAAGGTGACAAGTTACCATTAAAGGGACTCTGGCAGTACGGAATGACTGTTCGAATAAAGTCCTGCCGCTTGGTGCTCCACAGCGCGGCCAATCATGTAATTATAGTACATTATAGAAAAGCATAACAAGTAATAAAACCGTTTATGGTGAGCTGTAGTGTGGGCCCCTAGAGTCATGACTCGCCCCCTGGGCCGTGGGACACTCGGATCCGGGCAGTCTGGGAATGATGGGAGTAGTAGTGGCAACCCGGTTCCGTGGCTCAGGGTGGTCAGGCCAGTGGTAGTCCGTTATGTGCTATTGATTATGTCCGACTACGCCACCCGTGGATTGCGGTTGTTAGGAACCGCCGCTGCAGGGCAGACCGCTGGGGCTGATGATGTATGCAGCTGGGATGATGTGACTCCCCACGGGAAGAGTGCGGCCCCAGGGCAGTGTAGTGGATGGTGGGAGTGATGGTGGTGAGAGTCCCAGTACCGGTAGTGCCGGAGGAGCGAAAAAGCACACAGACAACGTACTGCAGTCCAGGGTCTTTACTCACGGTTAATATCCAAGTCACTTCTGCAGGGAATGACTGCCCGAGCCGTGCTGCGTCCACCAGGTGAGGGGCTCGATCAACTCCCAGGCAGTTCAGGAGCATGGCACAGGACCCCCTTTAATCCTTTCTCTGGCCTGCCTCACCAGTGACCCACTTTTGTCCAGCTGCCGCGGACTTGTGCGGTTAAACGTGGGCCCCGTCCTCCGCTGTCCTATATGGTGCCTTCCTAGCAGGTTTGATGAGGTGTCGCACCAATAAATGATCATGACGACCGGTCTTTGGCTGAGGGTAGTTTCTCCTCCACCAACTTGGGATCCGGTACCCTTAATCTGCCTGACCCTTCACCCTGGATTCTCGTGGGTTCTTAGGGTCCCTTCCACCTTCTTGGTCCTGAGCCCTTCTGTTTCTCTCTCTCTTCTCCTTCTTTCCTGTTCTGTCTTCTCCTCCTTCCCTTGGCCTCTTCTCCAGGCCCACTTCTCCTTCTCCTTCTCCTCTCAGGCTCCGGCCTCTTCTCTAGGCCTGCCTCTGGAGCAGCACTCAGCCTGAGCTGCTGCTCCCTGTCAGCTCTCCTCTCCTCACAGACTGAACACTGTTCTAAGATGGTGCCCACCTTTTATATCTCCCTCTGACCATGAGCCCAGGTGACCAGCAACCAATGAGCTCCTATCTACGCTCAGGAACCAACCCCTATCTGCCCCTACAGCACTGGGTGTTCCACCCCCCTCCCCACTCCAGGCAGGGACATAGTCGGTCGTGCCTGCACTTCTGTCTAGTGGGAGCACCGTTGAACTGTCCCTCGGAAATGGGGTGTGTGTGCTGTATGCAGCTAACTGAGCCCTGGTCCATACTCCATCCTTACCCGGGAGTGGAATATCACACCTCTGGACTGAGGTGCAATACCCCTGTAGCGGCCGAGCCCTCGGGGCGCTGCATTCAGTTCCCCTGGTGGGCCCTAGCCACCCCAGTCCGACCCTGCTACTATCTATCTATTGTATCTATCTATTATCTATCTACCTATCCATATATCTATTGTCACGCAAGGTGAAGGAAGGAACAAGTGTACAATGACGGGAAGAGGGGGCAGGGAGCTCAACAAGTAGGGAAAGGGAGAGTGGAGAACCCTAGGCAGATCTAATATCACCCTGACTACCCTATTGTCCCTATATAGGTTCCGCACCTATCGCTGAGAAGGAAACCTAATCCCTGAATGTCCCTAGAGCTAGGCCCTAGGTAGGGAGGGGACAGGGTGAACACTAGTCAGGCTCCACTGTAACTAAAGACAACAAGGTAAGCAAACAAAGGGGATACACTTAGCTTGACAAGATACCAGCGAGATAATGCCAACTGTCCTCCAAGGGAAGTCCAAGAAGAAACTAGCTGACTACTAGTACTCCAGGCATGGACAAAGGAACATAGAACTATCACCGTCGACTCTCTGGAGACACTGAGAGTTTTTAACTACCAAGCAAGGGTGTGTCAATTAGCAGCAGAAGGTGGAGGTCGCTGCTGGATCCTAAAGGAAGAAGGATATCACTACACTACAGAGATGAGAGGATCAAGAAGGCGTCTGCAATGCCAAGCGCAGTGACCTTCCGCAGCCGGATCCAGAGTGACTGTCTGTCCCACTTGATACACTTGTGATATCTATCTATCTATTATCTGTCTATCTAATATCTTTCTATAATCTATCTATTATCTATCTATTATATATTGAATATCTTTCTATCATTATCTATTTATGTCTTAATATAAGATTGCTTTATTAGGTTTGCAAACTAGCTTTAAGTTACTTAGAGAATTACAGTATGTAAAAGATTATGTTAAAAACACTTGTATACTATTTTTCCCTCTGCCTGCCTAATAATATTTGTTCTACTTCCTAACATTTATATTTTCTCTGGGTGAAACCAACTTAGCCTATGACCTGGTCTAAATTGATCTACACTCTATGAAGTGTGCTTCTTTTTTACAATACATAATTAATCAAAATATTTTTAGTGGAGTTCTTTGCTTTTTTCTTCTTGGCTATATGCCAAAAGCAGCTTATGAGTACACGATTTCATGAGCAATTCCAACATTTGACTTTCAATAAACACAATGGCACCATCAAGCCAATTAATTCCTGGGTCCCTCAGCAGTAACTGCACATTCACAATGCCTGCCATTGGCACCATAACTTTATACTACAGGATATGTTCACATGTTCAGTATTTGGTCAATATATCACATCAGTATTTTTTTGCCAAAACCAGGAGTGGGTGATAAATACAGAAGTGGTGACAAGTTTCTATTATACTTTTCCTCTGATTGTTCCACTTCTGGTTTTCGCTTAGAAATGCTGATGTAAAATACTGACCAAATATTGAACGTCTGAACATGGCCTAAAAGTGTCTGTGTAGTTGCAGTACAATAAACAGTTATTAATATTTAGTGAAGCAAAATGTACTTTATGTAAAAGAAGGTACATGATAATTGTGGCCATCCAAAAGTACATGTAGAATAAGAAACACTAATGTGAATGGGATTTCAGAGCACTCTCTATTTTGTTAAAGGGAACCTGTCAGCTGATTTATGCTGCCCGAACCATGAAAACACACTTTTAATAGCCAGTAAGGGACACCCCTCAGGCAGAGAACTCTCAGTCATGGGGAGCGCGGTGGAGAAGGGCTGCTGGGAACCTGAAAGACTAGTAGAGATAAGCGAGCACTAAAATGCTTGGATGCTCGTTACTCGAATCAAGCACTTTCTAATGCTCGTTTCAAGTAGCGAGTATAATTGGAGTCTATTGGAAATAGAGCATTTTTCCGGCAGACCATACAAGGAGCTCTGAAAATGTTGAAATGGATGGAAAAGTGCTGACTGGAAGGAGAACAGCATTGGGAAGGCCCGCTGGAAGCATCTCTGACTCCCAGATCGCTACTGAGAACAATGGTGTCACACTTTTACTCCACTTTAAGGACTGACAATAAAACATTCAAAATAGATGAGAAATTGGAATTTACAGGATAAAAAATGTTAAGAAACATTTTTTCCTGTATAATGACTTGTATATAAGGCTACATGTAAACACTATTTAATATAATATAATTTAAGTAAACCAAAATTCATTTTTTTATTAAAAATTGGAAATTTCAGTGTAATTTATGAGGTAAGCAAGAAGTGGTAAAAATTAGTGACTCACATACACCCTGTATTAGACATAAAGGAGGGCCTCATACACATTTTGTTTAAATTGTCATGTAGTGGCATTCCTGGACTAATAAAGGCTATGCACTAAGTGCAAATCCTGCCCAAAATTACACTCAGGGTCATCCATACACCCTTGAAGACACCAACTGTAGTGCCTCAATCAAATGTTGT
Source organism: Phyllobates terribilis (assembly GCF_046119375.1). NCBI lineage: Eukaryota > Metazoa > Chordata > Amphibia > Anura > Dendrobatidae > Phyllobates > Phyllobates terribilis. Next base: position 206,597,746 of record NW_027362769.1, on the reverse strand, counting down.
GAACAAAGTGTAGTTGTAGTACTCCTATACTCATGAAAGCTCTGCACACTCTTTGCTCTGTGCAAAGCCTTCCAATAATTACAAGCAGGGTCATCCATATGTAATGCAGGTGCCGGAATGCAACGCACAGAGACACAAGGCGAGAACAGTCAGAGATGTTTGTAAACAGTTTTATACAACAGGTATACTGAAACAAGGGATTAGCAACAAGGGTAATGAACAGTGGTTTGAAATATCAGAAAAATACGAAATTTCTCAAAGTAAGGCGCAGTCTCTTAAAATAAGGCGCAGTCTCTTAAAGTAAGGTGATGCCCTCAAGCATGAGAAGCACCACACAAGTTCTTTAACCGTGAATTTGGCCCTAGCGGGGGTCACCGGTTATTCCCGCTAGGCCGTGAGTCTCTTTCCGGATGAATTCAATTAAATCACGTTGTGCTACTTTAGCCCCAACCGTCCCCCTCCCAACCTGAGTACTTAAACCCAATTGTCCCCGGTACCGTGGGTGAGCAGTGGAAGTGACGGCCCTGCTCACGTATGCAGCTCCTCTCTGCTTGGCTGTTGGGGGCAGTCTCTCGAGCCTTGGATAGGGGGGTCCAGGCCTCCGCCGACGTCGGGTTCCGCGAACTCACTCAGCACCGCGATCAGGTTCCTAGTATCCTCAGCAGGCACAGCACTCGAGTCACAACTGTGAGGGATCCGGAGCTCTTTTACCGGTGCCCGGCTGGAGCACCTCTCAGGCCTCTGGATTTGGCCTGTCACGTGGGGTTTCTCAGGACGCAGGGAGCACGTCTGCTCCTCTCTGCGGCTTGGCGCCAAAGACCCCTCAGGTTTGGCGCGCTGGCCTCTTATCTCTCTGAACTCCTTCCTGGAAGTTACCTGATCGGGTCCAGCCTCTGAATCTGCCCTCCCTGCAACTTCCTTTGTATATTTTGGTTCCACTTTACTGTCTCTGGCCAGTAGATGGCAGTCTCGCTCCATCCTTGAAATGTCATGTTGAAGTTCTTTTACAAGCTTTTTTGCTCGTTCTACATTCCTCCCTCCTTTTTGCTCGCCAGTCCTCGGGCGAGTGGACTCCTCGCAGAATTGATGTCTCCTTCCAGGCAGTGCAAGCTCAGACAGGAGTTGGGCACACTCCTGCGTTTTCTGTTGGATTTGAGACCAGATGAACTCTTCCTGAGCATACCGGTTAGGAGGAATTCCGGTATTAGCCCGCTCAGTTCTGCGGGGCTCTTCTTGCGGAGGAGACTCCGGGAGATCCGAGGAATCAACTACTGGGGATTGCAAATCATTTCCTGACTCATTCTGACTTCCACTCGGGAGTGGCACCAACGGTTCTGACAGGCCCAACTGCATTGTGGCCCATCCTTCTTCATCCCCCAAGGTTCCTGTATGTGGCACTTCAGCCAACACGTCTGAGGGCCCAGCCCTGTTACAGACTTCTGCTTCAGAGGAGCAAGGTCGCAACATATTACGGTGCAACACCCTGGATGTCGCGGCGTCATCCCCTTCGGGCCTAACCTCGTAGACGGGGTTGTCTGGGTGAATCTTCTTCACCACCCGATATGGTATTGCCTCCCAACGATGGTCCAGCTTACTCCCAAATCGTTTAGCCCTCACCAGCACTCGGTCTCCTGGCTGAAGCGATCCACCTGTGGTCGGGGGCCGAACTGCATGCTCTACTTCCTGAAACTTCTGAGCAACCAGTCTTCTCACGGTATGGAGCGACGCTGGTGTTCTCAAATCCAGGTACTTGGGCTACTGCCCGGACCGGGGTCTTCTGAGTCTAGCTCCAGTTTGGTGATTTCTAGGCCACTTCTTCCAAACAGCAACAAGTAAGGGGTGTAGCCGGTGGTTGCATGAACTCGATTATTATACACCCACACCAGCTCGGACACGAATTCGGGCCACTTCATCTTTTTGTCCGCTTCCAGTGTTCGCAACATTTGCAACAGGGTTCGGTTAAAGCGCTCGCATGCACCGTTCCCTTGCGGGTGGTAGGGCGTTGTCCGGGAACGGTCGATCCCATAGATGCGGTATAGCTCATCCATCACTCGTCCTTGGAAGCAGGCCCCCTGGTCAGAATGTATTCGCTTCAGGCACCCATAAATCCGGATGAAATCTTGATAGATGGCCTTGGCTGCGGCTTCTGCCGTCTGATCTTTAGTGGGTGTCACTACTGCAAACTTGGTGAAGTGATCAGTCATGACTAAACAGTGTCCATAACCGTTGTATGAAGTTCCTACCATCAAGTAGTCAATCATCAAGACTTCCAAGGGGGCAGAAGTTCGGATGGTCTGAATGGGAGCTCTTTGCTCCGGGGGCTTGTTCAACTCACACTGGCGACATGTTCAGCAGACCCCCTCGACTTCTTGTCGCAGTTGAGGCCAATACACCAGCCGTTGCAACCATCGGAAGGTCTTTTCTACTCCGAAGTGAGCACCTCTTCTATGAGCTTCTTGGGCTAGCTGTGTTACTAGCGCTCCTGGAACTACCACTTGCCAGGTAACATCAAACTCTCGAGGCAGCTGGATTCTTCGGCATAGCAAGCCGTCCTTCAGGAGGAGCCTCTCCCACTGGCCTAGGATTTGTAGGGTAGTTGGAAGTGAAGCGGCTCTGGGTCGGATTGCTGCAGATGTATCCATTCGTCTCTTGAACGGCCCAGAATCTGAGTGGGCCTCGGCTCCCCTCTGGTCTCTTGGGCGTCGACCACAGCAGCGGCGAACTGGCTGAAATCCGGGATCTCGTCACCTTCGAGCTCCTCATCTCTGTCCTTCTTCGGCCCCGCCTGAGTGACCCGGGGCAGGGCATCTGCATGTGTGTTCAGGGCCTTGGACCGATAGGCGATTTTATACTGGAATTTGGACATCCTTGCGACCCACCGCTGTTCTAACGCGCCTAGTTTGGCATTCTCCAAGTGGGCCAAAGGGTTGTTATCTGTCCGCACTTGCACTTCTGACCCTGACAGGTACTCAGCAAACTTCTCGGTCATGGCCCACACAAGTGCAAATAGCTCCAGCTTAAACGAACTGTAGTTGTCCGGATTCTTCTCCGTATCTCGGAGTGACCTGCTGGCATACGCGATCACTCGCTCTTTCCCTCCTTGTACTTGAGCCAGCACTGCTCCCAGCCCATGCAAGCTTCCATCAGTGTACAACATGAACAGCTGCGAAAAGTCAGCGTAGGCCAGAATCGGGGCATCTGTTAGCGCCATTTTCAATGCTCGGAATGCCTCTTCTTGTCGTGGGCCCCACTGAATGGGCTGCTGCTTGGCTCCCCCGGCTGTTCCTCTCAGCAATTCATTGAGCGGGTTCGCAATCTTAGCGAAGTCTTTAATGAATCTGCGGTAGTATCCAGCGAGCCCCAGGAATGCCCTTAGTTCCCTTAGATTGGCGGGCGTGGGCCACTTCTGCACGGCAGCTACTTTCTCCGCAGTGGGGTGCACCCCTGCACTGGACACAGTGTGCCCCAGATATTCAATTTCTCGTTTGAAGAGACGACACTTACGAGGCTTAATTTTCAGACCATGCCTTTGTAGCCATTCTAACACTTGTTCCAATCGGCGGAGATGATCCTCAAACGTTGCGGAATAGATAATTATATCGTCCAGATATATTAAAGTGGCTTCAAAGTTGAGGTCCCCCAAGCATCTCTCCATCAGCCGTTGGAAGGTTCCTGGCGCATTTGTTAGTCCGAACGGCATTCGATTGAACTCAAACAGGCCCATAGGGAGAACAAAAGCTGTCTTCGGACGATCCTTCTCAGCTACTGGGACCTGCCAATAGCCACTGGCCAGGTCGAGGGAGGAGAAGAATTTGGCGCTCCCTAGTGCAGACAGAGACTCTTCGATTCGGGGGAGTGGATAGGAGTCCCGCACTGTGCAGGCATTCAGCTTCCGATAGTCTACGCAGAATGTCAGGGTACCGTCCTTCTTTCGGACCAGCACGATCGGAGCCGCCCAGGGGCTCTGTCTTTCATGGATCACACCGTTCCGCAACATGTGGGCCAACAGCTCTTTCACCTCCTGGTACATTTGAGGTGGGATCTGCCGATATCTCTCTCGGATGGAAGCAGTATTTCCGGTGGGTATTTCGTGCTGAATGTCCCGAGTGCACCCGAAATCATCTTCATGCTGTGCAAACACTCCCTGATATCGCTGTAGAAGTTGTTCGATCTGCCTTACTTGTCCAGCAGAAAACTCAGTCAGGTTAGCTTCCATTTCTTCCAGGAGGTGGCGTCCAGCCAACGGTTCTCTTCCATGTTCCTGGCTATTGAGGGACACCTCTAGGGTCCATGGTTTTCCTTCCACAGGTGCCAGCCCTATAGCGCCAGCTCTAGTAAGGGCCTCCGGCATTACGCACACTCGCGCCACCTCTTGTCGGGGCAACAACTGTAAACTGGTGCCACTTAAATTGATGCAGCGCACGGGTACTCGACCGTGCCGCACGGTGGCCAGAGTTCGAGCAATCAGGAGTCCAGAGGGCGCTTCTTCTCCCTCCATTGGTTCAATTTGAATGTCCACGCCCTCTAAGGACACATGTGCCAGCACCGGCAAAGTGAGTACAGTCTGTCCCACCGGCAGTGTCATTGTGGCTTCGGGTGGTATCGATACCTTACCAAGGTACTGGGAGGTAGTGGGCAACTTTTGAATCTGACTGACCCGCACGAGGTGCTGGAACACTCTCTTGTTAGCTGGGTCTCGAGTGGCGCGGGTCCAGTTGTTTTTGCTACAGCCCTCAGCCAGGAACTGTCCGACTTCTTTCAGCACATTCATGCCCAGGGTTACAATGGGCCCATCGCCTCCGGGCACGGTGGTCAGTACAATCCCTTTTCGACCGAGGTCCTTTCCACATGCCCGCACGGACATCCATACTACTCCCGCTACTGGGATAGGTAGTTGATTAGCCGCCACCAGTTTGACAGTGGGTTCCCGGCAAGAATGAGGGACTTCAGGAAAGTGACTTTGGAAGTACGTCTCAGGCATAGTGGTCACTTGAGACCCGGTGTCCATCAAACAGCGGATCCGCTGCCCATTGAATTCAGCCCAGATAATGGGCCTCTCGGAGACAATGTCTTCAGAGCTCCCTCTTCTACTCTCTGAAGCTCGAGACCCCACGGTATGCTCCACAACCGTGGGGCATTTTAGTTTAATGGCTGTCCCCTCCTCCTCCTTTCTCGATTGGGACAGTCTTTGGAGATATGCCCCCTACCTCCGCAGGTCAAGCACTCCGGTCCTCGTTCTGCCGATAGGTCGGGAACATGTCGTGCTGGGGCCGGATAGGAACGTCTTTCTCGTTCTGGTCTCCGTCCTCGTTGAGCAGTACGGTCCGTCGGCAAGGGGGCAGTAGGAGTCTTCCTAATAGAATTCAGCTCACCCCGAATGTCTCGAATTTCCTGACGTATTTCCCATACCCAATCAGGCTCTTGGTTGGTGAATCCAGGAGCAAATGCCTCATGACTTCTAACTGTGGCTTTGAGAACAGGAACTTCTCTCTCCAGGACTCTAGCTTCAGCCCCTACCTCCAGGAAGCCCATATCAGGGCTCAATCGCAGCCACTCCTTCAGGATCTGCCTCAGGGAAGGGTCTTTCAAGCCAGCAATCAGTTGGTCACGCAACACCTCATCCAATGGTCCCAATCCTCGGTTCCCATCTCGAGTTTTCTTAGTGATATGGGCCGTCACTTCCTGTAATGCATTAACATGCTGATTTACTGTCACATTTTCCCCTTGGACCCGCTGAAACAACCGTAAGCGCAAGTGTCCCAAATCTGTAGTGTCACCGTGCATGTCCTCTAGAATTTTTATCACTTTATCCACGGTGTCACGGTCCCCAGGTGGGCGGTACATCACAGTCTGTCGGGCCTCTCCATCAAGGGTTAGGAGGGCCAGCTCCGCCTGGGCTAGAGGGTCAAGGGGATACATACGTAGCATACTTCTCAGTCTTTCTGCCCAGTCCCAAAGTGACATGCCATCCCCTGTAAACTTGGGAAGATGGCTGAGCATAGCCCCCAGGGGTATATGGCTCCGGCCGGACCCAGCCACAGACTGATCCGCCATCTCTGCGTCTGAATGTTGCATCCTGCCGACTACACCAAATGTAATGCAGGTGCCGGAATGCAACGCACAGAGACACAAGGCGAGAACAGTCTGAGATGTTTGTAAACAGTTTTATACAACAGGTATACTGAAACAAGGGATTAGCAACAAGGGTAATGAACAGTGGTTTGAAATATCAGAAAAATACGAAATTTCTCAAAGTAAGGCGCAGTCTCTTAAAAGAAGGCGCAGTCTCTTAAAGTAAGGTGATGCCCTCAAGCATGAGAAGCACCACACAAGTTCTTTAACCGTGAATTTGGCCCTAGCGGGGGTCACCGGTTATTCCCGCTAGGCCGTGAGTCTCTTTCCGGATGAATTCAATTAAATCACGTTGTGCTACTTTAGCCCCAACCGTCCCCCTCCCAACCTGAGTACTTAAACTCAATTGTCCCTGGTACCGTGGGTGAGCAGTGGAAGTGACGGCCCTGCTCACGTATGCAGCTCCTCTCTGCTTGGCTGTTGGGGGCAGTCTCTCGAGCCTTGGATAGGGGGGTCCAGGCCTCGTCTGTCGGCGGCCGACGTCGGGTTCCGCGAACTCACTCAGCACCGCGATCAGGTTCCTAGTATCCTCAGCAGGCACAGCACTCGAGTCACAACTGTGAGGGATCCGGAGCTCTTTTACCGGTGCCCGGCTGGAGCACCTCTCAGGCCTCTGGATTTGGCCTGTCACGCGGGGCTTCTCAGGACGCAGGGAGCACGTCTGCTCCTCTCTGCTGCTTGGCGCCAAAGACCCCTCAGGTTTGGCGCGCTGGCCTCTTATCTCTCTGAACTCCTTCCTGGAAGTCACCTGATCGGGTCCAGTCTCTGAATCTGCCCTCCCTGCAACTTCCTTTGTATATTTTGGTTCCACTTTACTGTCTCTGGCCAGTAGATGGCAGTCTCGCTCCATCCTTGAAACGTCATGTTAAAGTTCTTTTACAAGCTTTTTTGCTCGTTCTACACATACACCCTTGAAGGTACCAACTGGAGTGCCTCATAACCCCCCCCCGGTGGCACTAAAAACCTGCTCAGACAAGATGCTATCAGCAGGCAGCACAACACTTCCAAGGCATAGAGGGACAGCTCATCCAGGTGTCCAGCTTTGAGACTCAATAGTTGAAGGTCGCAGAGAAATTTGGGAGTACGTTGGTTTTGTCGGCCAGGTATTGCTTGACCATCTTTAAAAACGTTTCCCTCTTTGTTAAAAATACCTAGTCAGCAGAGCATGGACGCTGGGAGGCAATAATGAAATGTGTGTCTCCCCCGCCTCTCCTCTTTGGTTGGGCAAAGAAGCTTGGCCCCTGCCAATAGTGTTGTCTGATGGTAATTTTTTCAACATATTTTCCACAATGGACTTCTGGTATAGCATCAATTTAGAAGACCTCTCCCCATCAGGAAGAAGAGATGCAAAGTTCTCCTTGTAACATGGGTCTAGCTGGGTGAACATCCAGTACTCTTTTTTTTTGTGCAAGATGAATGTAACACAAGAGTCACGGGAAAGGCAGCGGTACATAAAGTCTGCCATATGTGTCAATGTCCCTACAGGTAACACTTCCCTGTCTCCATCATGATGACTACTATCAATCTCCTCCTACTCATCCTCCATCTCTTTCTCCTCATTTCCCTTCCCAGCACATCAACGTTGGAGAGAAGGGACAAAGTTTGTGTGGGTACTAGCCTCTTTTGTGCTATTAGTCAGCTCATGTTCCTCTGCCTCTTCCTCAGTCTTCATCTCCTCATTGTTACCCAATCCAAGTTGAGCAGATGAGATCAGGCTGGGTAGTATATCCCTGTCTCATGCCTTTTTCTGTCTCCACCTTGTCCATATGCAAAACTTCATGTTTAATTGTCAGCAGCGACTATTTAAGTAGGCACAGAATCGGGACACTGACTGATGGCGTCATCGCTGCTCACCATCTTTGTGGAGTCCTCAAAGTTTTGGAGAAGCACACAAATGCCCAATCTTCAGTTGTTATGTGTGGAGGCTGACCAGAATACCGACGAGCGTGGTGGAGCTGGTATTCCACAACTGGCCTATACTGCTCAAAAAGCCTTGCCAGCATGTGCAGTGTAGAGTTCCAGTGCGTGGCCACGTCGCACACCAGATGGTGAGCTGGCACTTGCATACGCTGCTGCAGCACTACAAGAATGGCGGCAGCTGTAGCTGACTTGCAGAAACTGATGCTGGCACGGCGTACGTTGACCAGAAGCTCTGGAAAATCTGGGTAGGTTTTCAGAAACCACTGAACGACAAAGCATGTGGGCCAAGCATTGTACGTGTGTGAGCTTGCCAAGCTTCACAGCTGCCACCAGGTTATGGCCATTATCACTCATGATCATGCCTGGTTTGAGTTCAGCAGCGAGAGCCACAGATCTGTCTGATCTGTTATTCCTTTCAATAACTCTTCCGCGGTGTGCGATTTGTCTCCTAGACAAATTAACTTCATCAGAGCTTGTTGCTTCTTCACTGAGGAATTGCTGCAAAGTCTCCAGCTTTTGGATGACATGCTCTGAGATAGCACATTGGATATGGAGGATGAGGAGGAGCAGGAGGAGGTGCAGGAACTGGTGTAGGAGGTGGAGGAAACCCTGATACAAATAGGGCCAGCAATCCTTGGCATCGATAGCACATGTGCCGTGCCAGGGTGGGACTCAGCCCCGTCTTCCACAATGTTCACCCAGTGTGACGTCAGGGAAAGGTATTGTCCCTGGCCACAAGCTCTTGTCTGCATGTCGGTTGTTAAATGGACAGTCATAGTAACCATGTTAGTAAGGGCTCAGGTGATGTTCCTGGACACGTGCTGGTAGAGGGCGGGGACGCCACAACGGGAGAAATAGTGGCAGCTGGAGACCAAGTACTGAGGGACCAAATTTGTACACCTGTAGGAGTACAATTTTTGTCCTTTATTGCAAACCATTGAAATTTCACACAAATCAAGTTCTACAGTATATGTGACAATAGTCAATGTCTGAATAACCACATTTCTACACCTGTAACAGCCCAATTTTTTTATTTTTTTATTTTTTAAAAACCAACAAAATTTCACAAAAAAGTTTTAGAGTATACGTGACAATTTTTGAACAACCAAATTTCTTCACCTGTACCAGGCCAATTTTGTTTTTCATTTCAAACCAACAAAATTTCACACAAAACACATTTGACAGTATATATGACAAGTAACCCACCTTTTTATAGATTATTTACAGGGAATCTGTCACCCCCCTGGGCAATATCAGGCCTCTACTATGGCCATACAGGTGATAGAAAAGTAAATATATACTTACCTTTATGACCCATGGCAGAGGTCTGATTGCAGAGAAATCTGGTTTTATAAAGTCCGTTTTCCAGAAGCTTGGCGTCCAGGGGACGCCAAGCAAACCCCTCCTATCTGCTTACTATTCCCCTAAATCGCCGCCTATGTGCTAAATTACCATATTCCCCCCTCCACTGCTCGTCACAGCCAAACAGGGCCGGAGGGAAACAAAGTGCGCGGGAGGGGAGGCAGAGCAGGGCACATCACAGGGCCCTGTAACGTGCATTGGAGGGGGGAATATGGTAATTTAGCACAGAGGCGGCAATTTAGGGGAATAGCAAGCAGATAGGAGGGTGTTGCTTGGCGTCCCCCGGACTCCAAGCCTTTGGAAAACAGACTTTATAAAACCTGATTTCTCTGCAATCAGACCTCTGCTATGGGGCATATGACGCGCCCCTGGGCCTGCTGTGTCGCGCAGCGTCTCGCGCTCGGGGCTTACCCGGAACCGGATCAGATGAGGGTTGTAGTCTCCGAGTGGCGGGGACCCGGTCCGTGCCCAGGGAGTCAAACTCAGTGTGTGGCAGTCTTGATAGGTGTTATTTGAGTGTCGACTACGCCACCCGTTGATTTGCAGCTATGGAGCTGCCGCTGCAGGGCAGACCGCTGAGGCCGGTGTAGAAGTGTGCAGCGTGATAGTATAACCCCCAACGGGAGGGGTATGGCCTCAGGGCAGCCGACGTGGAAGATGGGGGTAGCAGGAACCACTCATAGACGGTGCGGTGTAATTCAGGGTCTTTACTGGTAACAACGATAGACCCTCCCGGAGTACTTGCTAGCGAACGGGGCCTGGTCAGTCCTTGAGCAGATGGGATCTCCCCTGGCCAGGCGGAGTTGTAGGCCTCCCAAACTGACTGTACTCTTCTGGCTACCTTGCTAGAAGCGGATATAAGTAGCCCACGTCCCTGAGTGTGCCGTGTGGTGCTCACCCGTATGGCCGGTGACTCGGGGCCTTCTAATGGCTTCCGCTCCACGATGGCGGTGCTGGTCCCACGCGTGTGACCTTGCCTTCGGGTTTCTGGGCCTGAGGACCTGAAATCCCCTGCCGGTCGGCTTCTGCTGCTGGGTAAGAGTTAGTCCCCACAGCCTCGGACGCCGGGTCCGGTAAGAAAGCTTCTCAGTCAGGGCGAGCTCTGCAGCTGCCAGCCCCTGACTCGTAGTAGTATTGCTCCCACTGAGCTTCTGCTGTTTCTTCCTATGACTGTTTCTTGTCTCTGCTTCTTCTCTACTCCTAACCCTGCCTCAGCCCCGGGTTTATATAGGGGAAGTTCTTCCCCTCCCAAGACTGGGCAGGAGGTGTGGCATGCACAGGATCCCTGACCAAAGGACCTCCCACCTGCTCTCAGACATAACATTACATTACTGTGGAAACCAGACCCCTGGGGTGCCACATTCCCCCCTAGTGAAATTTAGTACTCCGGGACTAAACATATTTTAGAAAAACATAACAAGATATAACAACAATAATAGTACAATAAGAAGAAACACATAAAGGTGGTCACGGATATCCGTAACCGGGTGCAGTCTTTGAAGAAAGCAAGGTGTCCATTTCACCAAAACAGGGAGACGTAACCAGGTAGGGGTCTGTTCTGCCCCGAGTCCTTAACAGTCTTTAGTCCGTCCTGGGTTACGCTCCAACTATGTACACAGGATTCCCGGTAAATCCACCAAAGACTCCTATAAACAACTAGAAACACATAATTATACACAAGCAATAAGAAAAACAGGTAACCACAAATAAAACAACTTATACATTTCAAATCCTCCAACGTGCGGGTAACTGGCCTCTAGTGGCCCTAGTGGACCTACGGAGCTGACTGTCTAGCCCTGAACTACAGGGTGTAGGAGCTGTCAAGGGTAAACTGGGCAGCTGTCTACCGGCTCTTTGGCTCACTAGGGGTACGGCAGGCTCACTATAAGCAGAGGGTTGATCCTCCTGTTCTGCTTGTGTGGAGTCTTCTGCCTCCTGGACCGGCTGCTCTTCCAGCTCTACCTGTCGCTCCGTAGGTGCTTGGGATGCGGGTTGGAGGAAGGTGAGTACGGGTACCACAACTGCGCCATTGACTTGAGTCCAAGACCGAGGGAAGTCTCCGAGCACAGTACTAACCATGTCTTCCCTTTCCTCTATGGGTCGAGGGTCTTCTTGTTCCTCTTCAGGGTTCCGTAGCTGTTCACGACACTTCTTCAGGTGATCCCGGGATACAATGGTTGTGGTTTCCCCTCTGTCTTTACTGATGGTACAGACCTTTGGGTTGTCGTGGCTTGAGGGCAGTACGGTGTACGGGTCCTTCTCCCACTGGTCGTCCAACTTGTGGAGCCGTCTTTTTCTCTTCAAGACCTGCTCTCCGGGTACCAGGGGAACAGCGGGAGCATACTGGTTGTAAGTTTTCTCTTGTCTTTCCCTAGCCTGACAGAGACTTCGCTCCACGCTCTCCTGTACTCTCCGGTACTGCTGCTGCCTCTCTGTGTCCCAGTCTGCTTCTGGTGAAGTGTCCTCGGGTGTCAGGACTCCCATTTCCAGGTCAACAGGTAACTTACCAGGTCTCGCCCTCATTAGGTAAGCCGGGGTACAGTTGGTGGAACCTACCGGGATGTGGTTGTATAGGTCCACCAGATCGGGCAGCTTCTCAGGCCACAGACCGCGTTCTTCCAGGGGCAACGTTTTCAGAAGATCCATTACCACCTGGTTCATTTTCTCACAAAGTCCATTAGTTTGCGGATGATAGGGTGTCGTCCTTATCTTCCGGCAGCCATACAGAGTGCAGAATTCTTGGAAGACCTCCGCTTCAAAGGCAGGTCCCTGGTCTGTCAACACTTGGTCCGGGTACCCGTGTGGATGGCAGAAATGCTGCTGGAAGGCTCTAGCTGCTGTTCGAGCTGTTAAGTCCTTGACGGGGACGACAACCAAGAACCGGGAGTAGTGATCCACGATGGTTAGTGCGTAGACGTAGCCACTTCTGCTTGGGGTCAGTTTTACATGATCCAAGGCTACCAGTTCCAACGGCTGCCGGGTGACGATGGACTGCAGGGGAGTCTTCTGGCTGGCACGGTCCTTCCTTCTTAGGTTGCACGGGCCACAGTCTCTGCACCACCTCTCGATGGTTCCCCTCATGCCTACCCAGTGGAACCGCTCGCACAGCAGGAACTCCAGCTTCTTCCATCCGAAGTGTCCAGCCCCGTCGTGGTATGCCTCCATCACCATGGCTGCGTCTCTTCGTGGCACCACTACTTGCCAGATTAGTTCATGCGTCCGGGAGTTAACCATTCTGCGGCACAACTTCCCCTTGTAAAGGAACAGTCTACTCTTTTCTGCCCACAGTTGCTTGGCTTCCTCCGGAGCGTCTGGGTCAAGGCGAGCCTCTGGCCGAGTCAGCATCTCCTTTACCAGCCGGACGGCAGGGTCGCTGTCTTGCGTTTCCGCCCAGTTGTAGTGAGGCAAGGGGTTAAACGTAGCGGCTTGCTTACTCCCTACCCGGTGGGAACACTGGATAGTCCCATGACGGTGGAACGCAGGGAGTTCGACTTCTTCCAGTTCCTCTGGATCTTCTCCTACGTCCGGTAGATTTGGCATCCTGGACAGGGCGTCCGCGTTGGTATTGGAGCGTCCTGCCCGGTATTTGATTGTGAACTCGTAGTTGGACAGACGAGCCATCCATCTCTGCTCTAGGGCACCGAGTCTTGCTGTGTCCAGGTGTGTCAACGGGTTGTTATCCGTGTACACGATGAACCGGGAAGAAGCGAGGTAGTGCTTAAAGCGTTCGGTGACTGCCCACACCACTGCCAGGAACTCTAGCTTAAAGGAGCTGTAATTCTCCGGGTTTCTCTCGGTGGGTCGCAGTTTTCGGCTGGCGTAAGCGATTACTCGTTCTTTCCCCTGCTGGATCTGGGACAGCACAGCTCCTAGCCCGATGTTACTTGCGTCAGTGTAGAGGATAAAGGGCTAGCTGTAATCGGGGTACGCCAGGATTTCATCCCCCGTGAGGGCCATCTTCAGCTGGCGGAAGGACTCTTCTTCTAACTTCTCCCATCTGAAGGGCGGCTTCTGGTTCTTGGCCTTCCGGGACTGGCCTATCAAGAGGTCCTGCATGGGAGCTGCCTTTTTGGTGAAACCGGGGATGAATCTGCGGTAATAGCCTACCAACCCAAGGAACTGCCGCACTTCCTTTATACTGGAGGGACTTGGCCATTCCTTAATTGCGGTGATCTTATCAGGGTCGGGAGCCACTCCGTGAGCGCTCACCACGTGTCCCAGGTACTGCACCTTTGGCTTCAGGAGGTGACACTTAGAGGGTTTCACCTTCAGGCCGTAACTTGCCAGGGCTTCGAACACTTCCGCCAGATGTTTCAGGTGGTCCTCATAAGTCTTGGAATATACGATGACATCGTCCAGGTACAACAGGACCGTCTCGAAGTTTTTGTGTCCCAGACAGCACTCCATTAATCGTTGGAAGGTTCCGGGTGCGTTACAAAGTCCAAACGGCATACAGGTAAACTCGCTAAGTTCCATCGGGGTGGTGAATGCGGTCTTCTCCCGGTCCGCCTCTGCTACAGGAACCTGCCAGTACCCGCTAGTGAGATCCAAGGTAGAGAAGAAGTTAGCAGATCTTAAAGCAGCCAAAGACTCCTCTATCCTTGGTAAAGGGTACGCATCCTTGTGTGTGATACGATTGATTTTCCGGTAATCTACACACATCCTCATAGTGTTGTCTTTCTTTTTGACTAAAACTAGTGGGGCTGCCCAGGGGTTACAGCTATCCCGGATTACCCCAGCCTCCTTCATGTCTCTAAGCATCCCCTTGGCGTGTTGGTAATGTGCAGGGGGTACGGGTCGATACCTTTCTTTTATGGGAGGATGATCTCCCGTGGGGATGCGGTGTTCTACCCCCTTAACTCGCCCGAAGTCTAACGGGTGTTTACTAAACACTCTCTCATACTCTTGAACCACCCTGTAGACTCCCTGTTTCTGGTGGGAGGGAGTGGAGTCAGTTCCCAAGTGTAGTTGCTGACACCAATCCTCCATTACTTTCTTAGAGCCGTTACCTTCCTCCGGGTGAGATGGAGGCAAGGGTTCCACAGACTGTATAGAGTTTTGGTTGATGGTATATAATTTGGCTAGCGTGGCATACCGGGGTAGGTATACTTCCCTCTTCCCGATATTTATTAGGCGAACGGGCACCCTCCCATGGCGTACATTAACCACCCCCCGTGCTGTCAAAATGGTGGGCCTACTGTCTGAGTAAACTGGTTCTACCATTGCCTGGTAATCCCTACCTCTCGGACCAATAGCTGCCCGGCACCAAATCATCATTTCACTTTTTGGGGGCATGGCAATAGGGAAAGGGTCACACATTCTTACGCTACCAATCTCACCGCCGGAGAGTTCCACCTGTTGCCGTCGCATCAGTGCCCGGATCTCTTTCTGGAGCACTCGCTGCTCGCCGGAGCTGGCGTTCTTGGCAACCTGTTGTAAAAGGAAAATCACCTCTGCAAGACAATTTTCAATTACATTAGTTCCTAGCGTTATCTTTGGGTGACTCTCGTGTTTGTCAATGTCTACAATAATCAGTCCCTGTGCTGCCAGTTCGACTCTACCAATTTTAATGGTCGCCTCTTTAAATCCGATCTGTGGCACGGACTGACCATTGCTGGCGATGATACTCAAGTCGTCGTCAGGGTAGCGGGTTATATCCGAGTCATTCCAGTACTGGTTGAAGAGCACGTACGGGATGGTGGTGACCTGTGACCCGGTGTCCAGTAGGGCACTCATAGGGATGCCATCCAGTACCACAGGCAAGACTGGACGCCCTCCGACATATTTGTCGCGCCAGTTCGATGTGCCTGGTGGTCTTTTTCCTGGGGGTTGGCCCTCTACCCCCAGGTTGTGCCAGTTTAAAGGACAGTACCTTGCCATATGTCCGGGTTGATTGCAGCGGCGGCAGATGGGTCGTCCGTCCTCGTTGTACCGGTCACTGGGTCTTCCTCTGGCCGGTGGGGTCCTCCTTGGTCGACGCCACGGGATGTTCTCCGGTCCGGATGCCAGCTGGATCTTCCCTGGAGTGGAAGCCTGTAAAGACTGCACAGTTCGGGTTAACGCAGCAACGCTTTTAGCTAGCTCTTGGACCTGATGGTGCAGGTCTGGAGCCGGGTCATTGTTCAAAGCCTGCGCATCAGCCCCTACAGGCCCTGCCGACAAGGGCGCCGCCTCCTGGTGGTGAGTGATAGCTGGGCGCCTGTGGGTCACAACGCCATCCGGTGCCGGTTCTCGGAGCACCCGGATGGCTCTGTCCTTGAACTGTGCAAATCCCAGATGAGGGTCCTGTAGGGCCATTGCCCGCAACTGGGTTCGGTGGGCATTGCAATATAAACCCTCTATAAATTGTTCAGTCAACAGCCTGTCCTCGTCTCCCACGCCGTCAGGGTCGGTCTGCTTAACGGCTCTCAGGGCCTCTTGTAGGTTCAGGGCATAGTCCCTTATACTCTCATGGGCCCGCTGTTTGCACCCGTAGAATCTAAGCTTGATCTCGGCTGAGGTGCGGGTATCAAAGGTGTCCCTCAGCCGGGTTAGTATCCCTGCGACAGTCCTCCCCCCAGGTGGCCAGGACTTTGCCTCCCTTCGGGCTGCTCCGGTTAATTGGGCCACCAGGATGCTCACTTTTTGCTCTTCTGTGAGGGGGTACACCTGGAAGAGGCTATCCAGCCTTTCTCTAAAGTCCTGCAGGGTATGTGGCTCCCCTGAGTACTGGGGTAGCCAGGCTGCCCCCGGGATATAGGGCATGGTGAAAGGCATGACCGCGACAGCGGTGGCGCTGGCGGGGGTTGAAGCGGTGAAGCTCTCCTCCGTATCCGACATCCTTCTCCCCCCTAGTGGACCGTGGCCTACCTTGCGATGATCCTCTTCCGTAGGCCGCGCCTCCGCAGTGGATCGTCAGGGTTGAGGATCTTCCGTCGCGCTCCGGTGACGTCGGCGTCTGCTGGGCTCCTTCCAGGACCTTACGCAACGTCCGGACGTGAGGCGGGGCTTCAGTTCTCGCGGGCTTTTCGGAGTCCACGCCCCTCTTCTTCCCGCGCGGCGTCCTCAAGATGGCGTCCAACGGCGGGAAAACTCCACGGATGGCGGGAAGAAGGCTGAAGATGGCGCCGGATGGCGGGAATCTTCACAGATGGCGGGAAGAAGGCTGAAAATGGCGCCGGATGGCGGGAATCTTCACCACAGGTGAGTTTGAAAGTCTCTTTTTCAGGCACGCAGTACCCGGTGGTTGCGGGCACGAAATCCTGCCGACTACGCCAAAAATTGACGCGCCCCTGGGCCTGCTGTGTCGCGCAGCGTCTCGCGCTCGGGGCTTACCCGGAACCGGATCAGATGAGGGTTGTAGTCTCCGAGTGGCGGGGACCCGGTCCGTGCCCAGGGAGTCAAACTCAGTGTGTGGCAGTCTTGATAGGTGTTATTTGAGTGTCGACTACGCCACCCGTTGATTTGCAGCTATGGAGCTGCCGCTGCAGGGCAGACCGCTGAGGCCGGTGTAGAAGTGTGCAGCGTGTTAGTATAACCCCCAACGGGAGGGGTATGGCCTCAGGGCAGCCGACGTGGAAGATGGGGGTAGCAGGAACCACTCAGAGACGGTGCGGTGTAATTCAGGGTCTTTACTGGTAACAACGATAGACCCTCCCAGAGTACTTGCTAGCGAACGGGGCCTGGTCAGTCCTTGAGCAGATGGGATCTCCCCTGGCCAGGCGGAGTTGTAGGCCTCCCAAACTGACTGTACTCTTCTGGCTACCTTGCTAGAAGCGGATATAAGTAGCCCACGTCCCTGAGTGTGCCGTGTGGTGCTCACCCGTATGGCCGGTGACTCGGGGCCTTCTAATGGCTTCCGCTCCACGATGGCGGTGCTGGTCCCACGCGTGTGACCTTGCCTTCGGGTTTCTGGGCCTGAGGACCTGAAATCCCCTGCCGGTCGGCTTCTGCTGCTGGGTAAGAGTTAGTCCCCACAGCCTCGGACGCCGGGTCCGGTAAGAAAGCTTCTCAGTCAGGGCGAGCTCTGCAGCTGCCAGCCCCTGACTCGTAGTAGTATTGCTCCCACTGAGCTTCTGCTGTTTCTTCCTATGACTGTTTCTTGTCTCTGCTTCTTCTCTACTCCTAACCCTGCCTCAGCCCCGGGTTTATATAGGGGAAGTTCTTCCCCTCCCAAGACTGGGCAGGAGGTGTGGCATGCACAGGATCCCTGACCAAAGGACCTCCCACCTGCTCTCAGACATAACATTACATTACTGTGGAAACCAGACCCCTGGGGTGCCACACATACAGGTAAGTATAGATTTACTTTTCACCTGTATGGCCATAGTAGAGGTCTGATATCGCCCAAGGGGGTGACAGATTCCCTTTAATTTTTTTTTCACTATACAGTTTGTAAGAAATTAAACATCTTTTACTGAAAAGATTGTTAACTAAAAACAAACTGTAAAAAAAATCTTGACGGTAATAGTCATTTATTAAGCAACCAAATTTCTACACCTGTAGCAGGCCAATTTTGTTTTTTATTTCAAACCAAAGAAATTTCACACAAACTAAGTTCTAGAGTATATGTGACTATAGTCAATTTTTGGAATAAAAACATTTTGTTAACTGTACCCAGACAAGAGTTTTTTAAAAATTTTAACCCACTGTAATTTTACACAAAGAACGTTAAACTGTATGGATGATTAATTGAATCCATAAAAAAATTTGTAAGGTTTTTTTTAGTTTTACATATCACCGTAATGTAACAATAACTATGTTAAACTGTATGGGTGACTAATTGAATCCAAAAACATTTTTTGAACAAAAATATGTTGAAAGTGTACTTCATGTACTCTTACACTCCTAAACACTTTGCAGAAAGTGCAAAGCCAGGAAAAAATTAAAGGAGGGTAATACAGTAATCCTCTTCAGGTGTACGCTTCTCCTTCTCCTTCTTCAGGAGTATGATGGGACTGCCTACACCTGCTTCCTGGAGCCCGATTCCCAGGTGAATGGGCTGTAAGTGACCCGGCTTCAGATAGTGCAGGAACCCCTGACATGTGGAAATGGGTGACTGCTCCCTGTGTCACCTGCACCATTGCCTGCTCCCACATAGGAGGTGGGGAACACCATGGACAGTACGAGCTCTCAGTGGTGGTAGTCCCTTCTCAAGCAGTCTTGAGGAGATTCTCCCAGACCTGTTCATCCTGCTCCCTTCCTTCTAGGATCACACCCACTGCATACCAGCAATGTGGCCCCTCTATTTTGAGGAAAATGACCCTGGTTCCAGCCGTCAGCTAATGCAGCCTTCGAGGAAAGTCTTCCACCACTACTGCCCAATGGTTGAACGAGATGAGATGACTGGGCCCAAACTCTTCAATGGACCCCCTTCTATGCTGACGGTCATAAGTAATGACCACCCCCTGGGATGCCAACTCTCGGTACCTTGTGGTTAGCATGCCCAATTGCATTTCTCCATATCTGGTTCTGGCTCACCTCCTTGTCTCTTCCGACCAGCCTAGGCCCCACAGTCTGCTCACCAGTTCCTGGATCCTGGCTCTCCCGTTCGCAGTCTACAAGAACCCGAGAGGTAAAGGATGTGACCTCGGTTTGGGACTTGGTGGTTCCAGGAAATCAGCCAGAAACGCGTGATTCTGCCATCTTTGTCACCCACTAAGCACGTTACACTGTATGGATGATTGATTAATAAAAATGTTTTAACACTTTTTTGCAGTGTTGTATATCATAAAATTGTACCCCATAGCATGGAAGACACTATGGGTGAGTAATTTAGTCCAGCAAAATTTCCTAATGCTTTTTTGGAGTGTTATATATGACAGAAATGTACCCTAGACCCCTGAATACTGTATAGATGAGTAATTTCGCCCAGCAATTTTTTTAATGCTTTTATGGAGTGTTATACACCACAGAAATGTACCCCAGACCACGGACTACTGTATCGGGCAGAAATTTCGCCCAGAAAAATTTTCAATGCTCTTTTGGAGTGTTATATATCACAGAACTGTACCCCAGACCACATACTACTGTATGGGTGAGTAATTTTATCCAGCAAAATTTTTCATCGCTTTTTTGGAGTATTATATATCACAGAAATGTAACCCAGGCCATGGAATACTGTAAGGGTGAGTAATTTAATCTAGAAAAAAATTTAAACGCTTTTTTCGAGTGTTATATGGCACAGAAATGTACCTCAGAGCATGGACTACTGTATGGATGAGTAATTTCACCCAGCAAATTTTTTTACAATTTTTTGTACTGTTATATGGCACTTCTGTGTCTACATGAGGAATAACACTATTTCTGGCCATTATATGACATATCCTGCATTTTCACCAGTTTTCCCCTCTGCATGCTCCATGCCAAGTCTACTGTAATTTGCAATCCTTTGTGAGCTGGGGGAGGAGACTGGCTGCTAAGATTTCTGGCATACACAGCACAGAACACAGTGATATTTTCTTTCTCTTAATTCATTTTTTTGCACACAGAGACAAGCTGCAACAACATAGTTGAAATTTTACAGCAGAGCTGAATTGTCTTGATCTGAACCAAGTTCTGTCGTGAGGAAAAGCACTTGTTATAGAGCTCTGCATAATGATTGTATTTCTCCCTGTCCCTGTTTCCTCTCCCTGCTCCTTAATTCTCCTCCCCCCTTTTCTCTCCTTGGAGCTGTGACTCCTACAGACAATCTTGTCTGAGCAGGTGGATGACCATAGTGGATGACAAGTTCAGGAGGCAGCGGGGATAGGAAGAAGCGCCGATTAATTGGGGAAGGAAACTGATTTCTCTGATTAAATATATTACAAAGTGTCTTCTATTCGCCTGTACTTTTGATTTGTGCAAAGTTCGTTGAAATTACAGTTCCATTTTTAATTATTTTCTCTTCGATAAAATTAAAGTAGCAGGATTAATTAGACTGAACCATTGCCATTTATACATTACCATGATGCCATTTACTGCCTGTGTGAGATCAGTATAATATTCCTGGAATTATTTCTTAGCCCATAAATCAAATCACATATTAATCTTCACAAGTTAATCTGAATCTCTCTGCTGATTACAAGATTTATATAAGGGGAAATCTTATGTTCCTGTTATATGCAGACACTATTATGGAATTGTGTCTTCTTACGATTATGATTAAAAAAAATCATTCCTTTGTTTGCTCTTATTCTTGTTTTATATTATATTTTTTGGTTTTCTACCTAAATTATCAGTAAGGATCCCCATTATAACTAGAGATGAGCGTTGTTCTACTCGAACTGTTCGCCAATCTCAAATTCGAGCTGTTTTGGGCGGTGTTCGAGCCGTTCGGCGAACACGAACAATTTGAGAAAAATTCGGCTGTTCGAGGTTATGTTCGATAACTGTTCGTGCACCAAAATCATAACTGGATTTTTTCTCAGTAATGATGAAAAT
Organism: Phyllobates terribilis; assembly: GCF_046119375.1. Classification (NCBI taxonomy): domain Eukaryota; kingdom Metazoa; phylum Chordata; class Amphibia; order Anura; family Dendrobatidae; genus Phyllobates; species Phyllobates terribilis. Next base: position 206,576,932 of record NW_027362769.1, on the reverse strand, counting down.
TAATGTTAATACGCAGATGAGTGTACAGCGGGGTGGGGGGAGGGGCAGGGGATGGATCTCTGCAGGAACAATGAAGATCTCCATTTTTTTTTCTCTTTCCCGCATTTGCAGTGGGGAGGTGCAATCTGTCAGCCTATCAGCAGCGCACACACGGAGCGAAGTGCTTTTTTTCACACAAGCAAGGGCATGTGTCATTGGCAGTGTATGTCACATGTCCTTGCCCTATAAGACCAAGCCATTTTCCCCGTCGCCACCATTTTCTCACTGCTGCAGCTGCGTGTTAGACGGCACCGCTGTTGCTGTGTGCGCTATACCTTGTTAATTTCAAGCCAATTTTCGCACAAATATACAGATAGCTTGGGAGTAGGGAATAGTTGTGATTGCAGTCCTTTTAAGGACTAGGTTACAGCATTTCCTACGACTTTTATCAGGGAGGTCTGTGCTCTTAAATAGATAGGTTGTGGGAGAAAAGACTAATTGTAATTGGAGTCCTTTTCAGGACTAGGTTACATCAGTTCCTATCAGTTTTTGCCAGGCAGGTCTGTGCCAGTGCTGTGCAAGTTTTTTTCACAGCATTTGGCTGAATCTAGCAAAGCTAATCCTTTTTGGCCTATTGCAGAGTGTGTTAGTCAGTGGAGTAGCCTATCTGTGTTGCAAGATATAACACCTGTGTATAGAATACCAATTTTTTTACTGCACCTAGTGAAGTAAAATCTTTTGGGCATAGCATCATTCTATTAGTCCATCTATACTGACCTCCATCAGGTTGCAAACTGAATATAATTTTTTTCTGCATCTAGCTCTGAAAAAATATTTGGGCTTCTAGCAGTGTGTGGGACTTGGTCTATTAGTCCATCTATACTGACCTCCATCAGGTTGCAAATTAAAAATAATTTTTTTCTTCATTTAGCTCTGAAAAAATATTTGGGCTTTTAGCAGTGTGTGGGACTTGTTCTATTAGTCCTTCTATACTGACCTCCAGCAGGTTGCAAATTGAATATAATTTTTTTCTGCATCTAGCTCTGAAAAAATAGTTGGGCTTCTAGCGGTGTGTGGGACTTGGTCTATTAGTCCATCTATACTGACCTCCATCAGGTTGCAAATTAAAAATAATTTTTTTCTGCATCTAGCTCTGAAAAAATATTTGGGCTTCTAGCAGTGTGTGGGACTTGGTCTATTAGTCCATCTATACTGACCTCCATCAGGTTGCAAATTAAAAATAATTTTTTTCTGCATCTAGCTCTGAAAAAATATTTGGGCTTCTAGCAGTGTGTGGGACTTGGTCTATTAGTCCATCTATACTGACCTCCATCAGGTTGCAAATTAAAAATAATTTTTTTCTTCATTTAGCTCTGAAAAAATATTTGGGCTTCTAGCAGTGTGTGGGACTTGTTCTATTAGTCCTTCTATACTGACCTCCAGCAGGTTGCAAATTGAATATAATTTTTTTCTGCATCTAGCTCTGAAAAAATAGTTGGGCTTCTAGCGGTGTGTGGGACTTGGTCTATTAGTCCATCTATACTGACCTCCATCAGGTTGCAAATTAAAAATAATTTTTTTCTGCATCTAGCTCTGAAAAAATATTTGGGCTTCTAGCAGTGTGTGGGACTTGGTCTATTAGTCCATCTATACTGACCTCCATCAGGTTGCAAATTAAAAATAATTTTTTTCTGCATCTAGCTCTGAAAAAATATTTGGGCTTCTAGCGGTGTGTGGGACTTGGTCTATTAGTCCATCTATACTGACCTCCATCAGGTTGCAAATTAAAAATAATTTTTTTCTGCATCTAGCTCTGAAAAAATATTTGGGCTTCTAGCAGTGTGTGGGACTTGGTCTATTAGTCCATCTATACTGACCTCCATCAGGTTGCAAATTAAAAATAATTTTTTTCTGCATCTAGCTCTGAAAAAATATTTGGGCTTCTAGCGGTGTGTGGGACTTGGTCTATTAGTCCATCTATACTGACCTCCATCAGGTTGCAAATTAAAAATAATTTTTTTCTGCATCTAGCTCTGAAAAAATATTTGGGCTTCTAGCAGTGTGTGGGACTTGGTCTATTAGTCCATCTATACTGACCTCCATCAGGTTGCAAATTAAAAATAATTTTTTTCTGCATCTAGCTCTGAAAAAATATTTGGGCTTCTAGCGGTGTGTGGGACTTGGTCTATTAGTCCATCTATACTGACCTCCATCAGGTTGCAAATTAAAAATAATTTTTTTCTGCATCTAGCTCTGAAAAAATATTTGGGCTTCTAGCAGTGTGTGGGACTTGGTCTATTAGTCCATCTATACTGACCTCCATCAGGTTGCAAATTAAAAATAATTTTTTTCTTCATTTAGCTCTGAAAAAATATTTGGGCTTCTAGCAGTGTGTGGGACTTGTTCTATTAGTCCTTCTATACTGACCTCCAGCAGGTTGCAAATTGAATATAATTTTTTTCTGCATCTAGCTCTGAAAAAATAGTTGGGCTTCTAGCGGTGTGTGGGACTTGGTCTATTAGTCCATCTATACTGACCTCCATCAGGTTGCAAATTAAAAATAATTTTTTTCTGCATCTAGCTCTGAAAAAATATTTGGGCTTCTAGCAGTGTGTGGGACTTGGTCTATTAGTCCATCTATACTGACCTCCATCAGGCTGCAAATTAAAAAGAATTTTTTTCTGCATCTAGCTCTGAAAAAATATTTGGGCTTCTAGCGGTGTGTGGGACTTGGTCTATTAGTCCATCTATACTGACCTCCATCAGGTTGCAAATTAAAAATAATTTTTTTCTGCATCTAGCTCTGAAAAAATATTTGGGCTTCTAGCAGTGTGTGGGACTTGGTCTATTAGTCCATCTATACTGACCTCCATCAGGTTGCAAATTAAAAATAATTTTTTTCTGCATCTAGCTCTGAAAAAATATTTGGGCTTCTAGCGGTGTGTGGGACTTGGTCTATTAGTCCATCTATACTGACCTCCATCAGGTTGCAAATTAAAAATAATTTTTTTCTGCATCTAGCTCTGAAAAAATATTTGGGCTTCTAGCAGTGTGTGGGACTTGGTCTATTAGTCCATCTATACTGACCTCCATCAGGTTGCAAATTAAAAATAATTTTTTTCTGCATCTAGCTCTGAAAAAATATTTGGGCTTCTAGCGGTGTGTGGGACTTGGTCTATTAGTCCATCTATACTGACCTCCATCAGGTTGCAAATTAAAAATAATTTTTTTCTGCATCTAGCTCTGAAAAAATATTTGGGCTTCTAGCAGTGTGTGGGACTTGGTCTATTAGTCCATCTATACTGACCTCCATCAGGTTGCAAATTAAAAATAATTTTTTTCTTCATTTAGCTCTGAAAAAATATTTGGGCTTCTAGCAGTGTGTGGGACTTGTTCTATTAGTCCTTCTATACTGACCTCCAGCAGGTTGCAAATTGAATATAATTTTTTTCTGCATCTAGCTCTGAAAAAATAGTTGGGCTTCTAGCGGTGTGTGGGACTTGGTCTATTAGTCCATCTATACTGACCTCCATCAGGTTGCAAATTAAAAATAATTTTTATCTGCATCTACAGTACCTCTGAAAAAATATTTGGGCTTCTAGCTGTGTGTGGGACTTGTTGTATTAGTCCATCTATACTGACCTCCATCAGGTTGCAAACTGAATATATTTTTTTCTGCATCTACCTCTGAAAAAATATTGGGCTTCTAGCTGTGTGTGGGACTTGTTGTATTAGTCCATCTATACTGACCTTCATCAGGTTGCAAATTGAATATAATTTTTTTCTGCATCTAACCCAGCCAATAGTTTTGGCCTAATACCACAGTTTGGCCACTCAGCTCTGCTCGGTTACCATCCATTGTTTTTTTGTGCAAACAACTCCAGAGTTGTGAATTAGTTAACCACCAAAATGAGTGGAAAAAGGCCTGCTGCTGGTGGAAAGGGGAATAGGCGTGTTGGGAAGGGGAAAAAAGGTTGTGTCCGTGGGGTAGGTGTTAAAGCAACAGTAACATCTGCAGAAGAAAGACCATCTTCCAGCCAAACTAAAATGTCTACTTCTTTTAGCGGACAATGTGATAAGATCCCTTTCTTACGGCCACGCCAATCGCTACAAATTCCAGATGAGGCACAAAAACAGCAGGTGCTTCAACGGATATCAAGTGCTCCTTTAAGTGGGCTCTCCTCCACATCAACTTCAACATCACAAATACTCCAGTCCTCAAAGGTGTCACCCAAATCGCACTTGCTTCCTCACAGCTCCCAAATCTCCAGCTGCCCGTCTGAGTATGAGGTAGAACAGATGGTTGAGTCTGCAGAGCTGTTTACTCATACTATAGCCTGGGAATCAGAGGTCGACTCCAGCGCTTCTGTGAATCCAGACGAGGAAATGATCTGCACTGATGCCCAGAATCTTTATGAGTCGGATCCAGGACCAGACGCAGAAGGTTCTGACCATAATGTAGACCCTCATTCCCAAACTGTAACTCCTGTTGGTGGAGACAATGAGGAAGACGATGATAAGACTCAAATACCTGATTGGAGCGACAACTTTAGTTTTTTGTCAGGGCAGGAACAGGTTGGCTCTGAGGACGACGGGTGTGATAACGCACAGGGTGATGATGATGAGGTCCGAGATCCCACTTACTGTCAACCCACAGTCAGCCAAGAGATGAGGTCAGCAGAGGAGGTGGAGGAAGATGCTAGTGACGACGAGGTCAGGTTGCGCCTTCCTGGACAGAGACGTAGTACTGGAAGCACGTCAACAACTGCATCCTCAAACACAACTCTGCCTCTCACCACAAGTCGTGGTGGCTCTTCAGGTCGCATGGGTGCTAAGCCTTGCATAGCCTGGGCATTTTTTCAGATCGATAAAGATGACCCAACTCGTGTTATCTGTAACATTTGTCAGCAAAAGCTAAGTAGAGGCCAAAAAATACATAGTTTGAGTACTTCATGCATGAACCGGCACATGGACATGAAGCATAAGTTGCAGTGGGAAGCTCAGTGTGCTACAATGCGGCCTAGCCGGCCGGGCCAATCACCGTCTGCCATATCTTGTGCATCCGCGGCCTCTTCATCCTCTGTGACTGGGGGGACAGCAGTCACACCTGTTTTGGGGCGCAGACCTGCCACCTCTTTACCCGCAACAGCCAGCGTGATTGGCAGGTCATCATTTTCTTTGGAGGTGGTAACACCAGCTGGTGTTGAGCGCTGTCCGACATCGATAGCACCACCTTTGGATCAAGGCAACCTAACATGTCCGCCTGCATCTTCCTCACAGACCGGCAGTTTGCCGGGGACACCCTTATCAACCCCGTCTAAGCACAATAGCCAGCCCTCGGTCCCTCAGATGTGGACAAGTAAAAGACCATTTCTTCCTAGCCATGAGAAAGCTAAGAGGTTGAATTTCACCATCTGCAAGCTCTTGGCTACAGAAATGCTGCCTTTCCGCCTGGTGGACACAGAGGATTTTCGAGACTTTATGTCCGTCGCAGTGCCCCAGTACCAGATGCCCAGTCGGCACTACTTCTCAAAGAAAGGTGTGCCTGCGCTCCACCAGCATGTCGCACACAACATCACCGCTTCTTTGAGAAACTCTGTGTGTGACAGGGTGCATTTCACCACAGACACTTGGACGAGTAGGCATGGACAGGGGCGTTACATGTCGCTGACTGGGCACTGGGTAACTATGGTGACAGCAGGACAAGGGGCTGCTGTCCAAGTCTTGCCGTCCCCACGAGTTGTGCGTCAATCCTCTTTATGTCAAAGTTCCTCCACTGCTTCTGCCTCCTCAACCTCCTCTCGGTCTTCCACCTGCACCCAAAGCCTGTCTGGTCATGCCACAAGCTTTCTAACTGCGCAGAAGGGATCCTGCACACCTCCTTACTATGCTGGCAGTAGGGCTCAACGTCATCAGGCGGTTTTTACATTGAAATGTCTGGGAAATGTGAGTCACACAGCTGAGGAGTTGTGGTCAGCTCTGGAGAACCAATTTCATGAATGGTTGTCTCCACTGGACCTGAAACCAGGGAAGGCCGTGTGCGACAATGCTGCAAACCTGGGTGCGGCCCTTCGCCGGGGCAATGTCACACACGTGCCTTGTATGGCTCACGTGTTGAACCTGGTTGTCCAGCAATTTTTAGCCCACTATCCCAGACTAGATGGCCTTCTGCAGAGGGCACGGTCGCTGTGTGCTCACTTCCGCCGTTCGCATCCCGCAGCTCAGCGACTTACATCTCTACAGAAGTCGTTGGGCCTGCCACTTCACCGGCTAAAATGCGATGTGCCTACCCGGTGGAATTCAACTCTGCACATGTTGCAGCGACTGTGGCAGCACCGACAAGCCCTGGTGCAATACGTTCTGACGTATAGCCTGGGCCAACGAGATTCAGAGGTGGGGCAAATCACGCTGGAGGAGTGGTCTCAGATCAGGGACCTATGCACCCTTCTGCACAGTTTTGAAATGGCGACGAAGATGTTTAGTGCTGACGATGCCATTATCAGCATGACTATTCCGGTGATTTACATGCTGGAGCACATGTTAAACAGAATTCGGAGTCAGGTGGTGGCACAAGAGGAGGTGGAGGAAGTAGAGGAGGAGGAGTTGTATGCGGAAGGGCTAACATCTGCAAGGTCCAGACGGTCGGCAGCACCAAGGCGGCAGGCATGTGAGGGTGGGGGAGATGGTTTTACCAGGGCGCATGGTAGCAGCCAAACTAGTGAGGAAGGTGCAGGAGCCCAGGAAGAAGTGGAGGACGAACTGATGGAAGACTCATCAGATGAGGGAGACCTTGATCACATTTCTGTTGTGCGAGGTTGGGGGGAGAGGACAGAGGAAGGAAGCATGATTGTTACCTCGCCACCAACACAACAGGGACTTGGTGCTCCTGGATGCGCAACACACATGAGTGCCTTCTTGCTGCACTACCTGCAACATGACCCTCGAATTGTGAGAATTAGAAATAATCCTGACTACTGGGTTGCCACACTGTTAGATCCCCGGTACAAAAGTAAATTTGCAGAAATTATTCCTGCCATAGAAAGGGATGCACGCATGCAGGAGTATCAGCAGAGACTGTTGCAGAATCTTACATGTGCTTTTCCACAAAATACCAGTGGTGCACGTAGTGAATCTCACAGTTCCAACTTGCCAACCGTGGGACCGTCAAGTGTTCAGCACTCAAACCGTAACAGAACCACAGTATCTGCTGGTAACATCAATTTTGCGGAATCATTTCACCACTTTTTTAGCCCATCCTTTGCAAGGCCACAGGAGACAAGAAGTCTGACACATAGTCAACGCCTAGAGACGATGGTACAGGAGTATCTCCAAGTAAACATTGAAGCCACGACTGTGTCACTGGACCCTTGCTCTTTTTGGGCTTCCAATCTGGATAAATGGCCGGAGCTAGCCACTTACGCCTTGGAGATCTTGTCATGCCCCGCAGACAGCGTTCTGTCTGAACGTGTGTTCAGCGCTGCTGGTGGTGTGCTGACAGATAAGCGCACGCGGCTCTCCACTGATAATGTAGACAGACTCACGTTCATAAAGATGAACAAATCATGGATCCGAAACGACTTTTCTACCCCTGTGTCATCCTGGGGAGAGTAAAAGCTTGATGATTGGTTAAAATCACCCTACCAACCGTTTTAAGCTTTCAAATTACTAATCATGTTTATCTGTATCTTGACTGGAAAATAATTTGGGCTTTGTAGCAGTGTGCAGCACTGATCCTATTAGGCCATCTATACTAAAGCTTCACCAGATTTAAAATTAAAAATAATTTTTAGCTGCATCTAGCCCGGAAAATAATTTTGGGGCTCCGAGATGCGCAAGGCACATAAGTGCCTTCTTGCTGCACTACCTGCAGCATGACCCTCATATTGTCAGAATTCGAAGTAATCATGACTACTGGGTTGCCACACTCTTAGATCCCCCAAACTTTTCGATCAACCTTTTCATTTTAATAAAGACCAAAAAAATGGTCATTTTTGAAATTATAAGCATTAGCAGGTTGTTAGAAACTGAAATCAAACAGTTTTCAACTCAAAACTTTATTCTAGGTGATGTTACATTTTCACATAGGACCCCTTGTTCGAAAGGAGCTTCTGAACTCTCTCGTCCATTGAATTTGTCAGGTTTTGGATGGTTTCTGCTTCAATTGTTTTGCATGAGGACAGAATACCCTCCCAGAGCTGTTGCTTAGATGTGAACTGCCTCCCGCCATCATAGACACTCCTTTTAATGATGCTCCAAAGGTTCTGAATGGGGTAGAGGTCAGGGGAGCATGGGGGTCACACCATAAGTTTGTCCCCTTTTATGCCCATATCAGCCAGAGATGCAGATGTTTTATGTGCAGCATGAGATGGTGCATTATCATGCAGAAAAATGATCTTGCTGTGAAATACACGGTTCTTCTTCTTGAACCATGGCAGGAAGTGCTGTTTGAGAAAATCCACATACATTATGGAGTTCATCTTTAGCGCCTTCAGGGATCCTAAAGGGGCCGACAATCTCTCTCCCCATGATTCCAGCCCAAAACATTACTCCACCTCCTCCTTGTTGGCGCTGTAGCCGTGTTTGCGTGGGGTGTCCATCAACCAGCCATCCTCCACTCCATCCATCTGGACCATCGAGCGCTGCACGGCACTCATCCGTGAACAAAACAGTTTTGAAATCAGTCTTCATGTAATGTTTGGCCCACTGGAGCCGTTTCTGCTTGTGTGAAGTGGATAGAGGAGGTCGACAGGATGGCGCATGCACAGCTGCAAACCTCTGAAGGACCCTGCATCTTGTTGTTCGGGGGACGTTGGAGGCACAAGCAGCTTCAAAAACTTGTCTGCTGCTATGACAAGGCTTTTTTGCCGCTGCTCTTTCAACCTGACGTAATTGCCTGTAGGAAAGAGTCCTCAATTTGCCCTTATCAGCACGCACACGTGTGTACTGTGAATCAGCTACATACTTCTTGATTGCCAAGACACTTCATCCTGATCATCGCACAATGTTGATTGTAGTCATGCCTTGACCTAAACACTCCACAATTTGTTGCTTCTCAGCAGCCGACACATCCTTTTTCTTTCCCATTTTGGCAGAAAATGTAGGCTGCTTAATAATGTGAGAGAGCCTTCTTAAGTAGTCTTGCCTTTCATTGGACACACCTGCCAAACTAATTAGCACAGGTGTCTGCAATTGCTTACAGTGATATAAAGAGCCCTGACACACATCACCATCAATGAGTTTAACTGACAAACAAACAAATTCTTCCCTTATCACTCCTAAACACTTTTTGTATAATAATTTGGAACGCAGTGTACATGTGCTTTTCCACAAAACACCAGTGGTTCACGTAGTGAATCTTACAGTTCTAACTTGCCAACCGTGGTCTGTATGGAGTTGTTCAATAAAGGGCCCAAAATTAAGATAACATAGATGGGAGAGGTCTCTATGAATAGGAATTCCTAAGTATTTGATACCCTGTGAGGGCCAGGCAAAGGGAAAGTTGGACTGGATGGAATCCTATATGGATTTGGGAAGGGAGACATCGAGGGCCTCAGACTTCGCTGCATTGATTTTAAAATTTTACCATGTAACAAAGTGATCTATTTCAGCCATAACAGCATGGATGGATATATGTGATTGAGTGATATATACTAGGACATCATCAGCAAATAGAGAGCACTTGTACTCGGTGCCTCCCACCTCAATCCACCTAATATTGGGGTTATGGCGAATTGATGAGAGCAGGTGCTCCGTCACTAGGATGTATAAGAGAGGGGACAGAGGACATCACTGCCTTGTCCCATTGGTGATTGTGAAAGGTGATGAAAATGTTCTGACGCACCCCCTGGGCCTTGGGACACCCGGAGCCGGACCCTTTTTGGTGGATGCTGGTGGTTGTAGTCTTCGTGGCGGCGACCCAGTTCCGTGGCTCAGGGCGGTCAAACCAGTGGCGGAACTATTTATGTGGTTTTCATGTTTAAATGTCCGACTACGCCACCCGTGGATTGCGGTCAGAGTGAACCGCCGCTACAGGGCAGACCACTGAGGCTGGTGTTGTGGGTGCAGCAGAGCGTAGCATAACTCCCCACGGGAGGAGTATAGCCTCAGGGCAGTGTATGCGGAGGATGGGGGTGATGGTGCAGGGCAGCAGCAGTAACGACACGGAGTCAGTGATGCAGTTCAGGGCCTTTACTCACAGTTCTTATTATCCAGACCACGTCTGCAGGTAACGGCTGCCCACGTCGTACTGTACTCACCAGGTGAGGGTCTCAGACAACTCCCAGATAACTTTGGAGCACTTCACAGGACCCCCTTTGTGTGTCCTTTGTCTGGCCTTTCTTACCAACACTTCTGTCCGGCTGCCTCTGGCCTCCTCTTGGTAAACTTGGCGCCAGTTTCCCTGACCCTATGTGGTGCCTTCCTAGCGGGTGTAGCGAGGGGCTGCGCCACATAAAATGTCAGAGCCTCCGGTTTCTAGCTGAGGGTCGTTTCCTGCCTCCACTAGTTCGGGGACCGGTCTCCCCCTTTGGCCTGACCCCTCCACGCAGGTGGATTCGGGCGTGCGGTGGCGACTCGCCCGTCCGCACCCCTGGGATCCCTTCATTCCTCGTTCCTGGAGCCTTCTCCGCTCCTCTTCCTTCCTTCTCCCTCTTCCAGGCCTGGGCCTCTGTTACTAGGCCCGCCTCCGGAGCAGAGCTCATGCAGAGCCCCTGTTCCCTGCCACTTCTGCTCAGACTTCTCTGCACTGAACTAAGATGGTGCCCACCTTTTATACTCCCTTCTCAATGCACCCAGGAACTGCTTCCTCCCTGCTCCTGCACTACAGGGTTCCCCTTCCTCAGTGTTCCCTCCCCCCACTCCAGCCAGGGACAAGGACTGTCGTGCCCATCTCAGGGGCATATTGGTCGCCCTGCCCCACGGCAATGTGGTGTAATGCATGCAGGTGTCGGGTCCTGATCCACACTCCATCCTTACCTGAGAGTGAGATATCACACCTCTGGGTGAGGTGCAATACGTCTGTAGCAACCGAGCCCTCAGGGTGCTACAGTTCCATTTATCTTCAGCCTAGGTGACGTATTGCGATACAGGGCCGTGATTTTGGCTATAAAAGGGTCCCCTAGACCCCTACCCCAAGCTTTTTAAGAGAATCATATATGGCGTGCCAGGAGACTCTATGGAATGCTTTCTCAGCATCCAACGAGAGTATCTAATTACAAATTTTTAACTGCATCTAGCCCAGGAAATACTTTGTGCCTAGTAGCAGTGTCTGCTAGTGAGCGGATTATCCCGGCTGTTAAGCAAGCTGCACCACCTGTAGTTTAGACACTTAATTTTTTCAAAGGAAATGCTTCGGGACCATGGGATACTTAGTGAAGAGCATCAGGAGGCACCCCAAGGCATAGGGGCTGGGACTGGCAGTAGGATGCATTGCGGTGGACAGCCGAGCTCGATCCTTATAAAAGCTTTTTAACTGCAGCAGCTTTAGTGGACGCTACTGGAGCTGGAATTACCGCGGCTGCTGGCATGAGACTTGCCCTCCAATAGATCCTTGTAAATGGATTTAAAGTGTATTCATTCAAATTAGAGAGACAATTTAAATTAAAAAGCTTAGAGCTGCCTCCACCACAGGGGGGCTCGCTCGACCCACCAGCGGACAGGCACCAGTATTGGGAGAGGGGGGCTGGCCGTCAGGGTTCACCGCGGCTCTGGCACAAACCCGGCGACACGGAGGTGGCACGGGCAGGAGCGGACTGGCCGTGTCGGCTTCTCACTTTTTGGATTTTAGAAGGGCATGACATGCCTATATCTGTGTCTCCCCCTCCTTTTACTCCTCCACCTCTTTTATTTTCGCATGACTATATGTACTTGTCACTTTTCCATGTGTTAGTTATGTCTTCTGAGCAGTTTGTCAGCTTTTGGACACCTTTGAAGGTGTTTTCTATGTGTTTCTATGTGTTTTTGTTTGCCTGCCATTGGTTTTAACGGTGTTCGAAGGTGTTCGACGAACAGTTCGACGAACAGTTCGGCGAACACACGGGTGTTCGACGAACCGAACCGAACTCGAACACTACGGGGGTGGCTCAACACTAATTATAACCTAGGCAAGCCATCTCTCATGCTATAAAACAAACATTGTACAGGTCTATAAACTTACATTTGCACAAATTAAGTCAAGTTCCACAATATGATTGTGTCTTTTTGAATCTCCATGATCCATTCTCATAAGGACCCTACTGTGATGCGCGAGCATGTTCGCTACTGCTCGGTACTCGCTTGAGCATCTCACTGCTCGAAATGCTCGGCGCTCGCAGAGTATTTTCAGGGTTGCTCGGCGGGAGCTCGGGTATCTTCCCTGCATGTTTGGCTCTCTTTACAGAGCCAATGAACAATCAGGGGTTGCCTGCCACTCACTGTAATGCCATAGTCATGTTGGTTGTGGCATTACAGTGATTGGCTGGCCGCACAGCTTCATGAGGTCTATATCAGACCTGGCGCCGCCATGCTCGTCACAGTCACTCCGGAATCAGACAGTGTAGGGAGAGGTGCTGCTGCGCTAAGGAGAGATTTGCTTGTTTCTAGTTAGTGTAGGTGTACCAAACTATATTAGAGACACATATCCATCTCAGCAAACAGTCCTTCTGAGGACTAATCCATCTGCAGAGATATCAGGCAGGCAGTGTATATAGGCAGGCAGGCAGGGTATATAGCAGACAGCAGTGTACATTGCACAAGAGGCTTCATTCCAGTTTTGTCTGCTGCTGCTGTTAGATATTTCTAGAAATAGGACCAGGTCTCAGGGGCCAGGAAACATTTTTTTCTGGATCTTAATACTCATTATTTGCTTAAAAAGCAATCCAGAGAACACCATTGTTCTGCGCCATTTGCTTGTTGGCATTGCAGAATACAGCCAGGTCCTTTCCATATTACAGCTCTAAAAATCCAGCTATTTAAAACTGTGGTTTGCCCGTCACACGGATCACATTTAATTGCGCTGAAAATACTGCCTTTTCTGGCATCCATTAAAAATTTGTTTCAGTGTGTCAGTGAAGCAATTGACACCAGTTTGCTGTTCAAAATAGTTACCTACAGGCCAGGTATTTAAAACTGTGGTTTGTTCGTCACACGGATCACATATAAGTTCGCTCCAAATTCAGTCATTTGTAGTGAGCGTGGAAGATATCGTCCTCCACTTAAAATGGACAAAGCACATGGCAAGGGACGGGGGACTAGACGTGATGGTGATGGTGCATGCAGAGGCCGAGGCCGTGGGCAAGGTGAAATTGTGCCACAACAAACACCCACATCTTCTCGCTCGACCTTCCTGTCCCAATTTATAGAGGACCCCAGAACACCACTATTGAACACAGAGCAGTGTGAAAGGGTTATTGGTTGGATAGCAGATAATGCTTCCAGTCATTTAGCCACCACCACCACCACCTTGTCTTCCACACGGTCAAATCTCAGTAGCTGTGAGTCTGGACCCCATATTCCTCACCCTGAACCTCTTTCCTCCCACCATGCCGAGTGCCCAGAGACAACTGATCCCACACTTGGACACTCCGAAGAGCTGTTCACTTTTCCATTTATAGATTCGGGGCTCTCGCCCGGTCCACTTGAAGTGGGGCAAGAGGAGATTGCATGAAGCGATGCCCAAATATTTGAGCAGTCACGGTCACGCGAAGTCGACAGTGGGAAAGTGTCGCAAGAGGTGGACGATGATGAAACACAATTGCCAGAAAGTCAGGAGGAGGATGTGGCGCCCTGCTGTGCATTGGTGCCACAGAACCCAGAAGGGTGCACGGATGGACTTCTCCACAAGAGGCCCTCACACATTCACACACCTCCACCCTACCACCTCAGACCAGCAGAGGGAGCACGCTAGGGATATATAAAGGGAGGGTGGAGCCAGGGAGCTCAGTCTTAGTTTCAGTTCAGTGTTCAGAGAGTGAGGAACACAGCTCAGAGTTGAGCAGAGAGCGTGCTGACGCTCAGAAAGCAGCGAAGAAAGCAGCACGCTGGCTGCTGTGCAAAGGCGAGCCAAGGCCTACAGCACGTGTGAAGGCCTAGTGAGGGCCTTGAGTGGGCCAAAGGCGAGAGGAGAAGGAAGAAGTAGTGAGGGGGCAGAGGAGCATACCAGGCTCACCCCGATATATATACCAGACACCGGGTCCGTGCCTACAGGGACATTTATACTCAGTAGGAACCAGCGGAACCCCTGGAGGACTACAGGTCCCAGGTTCACCTATTGCTGATTACAGTACCAGGGCTAGGCGTCATGGAGGTCCCAGCATCCAGGGAGAGTGATCTCCAAAGAGACGGCCCTACCACCAGGTCAGCAGGTGCAGAGAGAGACAGTAACCAAGCTAGGCCTAGCTGCAGGCAGGTCAAAAGCTTAGAGAAGAAAGCAACGGATCAGGAGTCCCTATACCCGCTCATTGGGAAGAGTCCAAAAGTGCGCCCTTCACTGGAGTACCCTGGACCGTGCCTGCAGCATCACCAGTAAAGGTACTGAAGCTTACCCCCGTGTGAATGTCCATCTTTCCTCCGGGACCGTCCTGCCGTCTCTCCCCTGCACCACCATCCATTACACCCCATGCTGCCCTGAGGCCCGCTCCACCTGTGGGGAACCATTCCATCACAAGCTGCCCTACCATCTGCCTCAGAGGACTGCTCCGCAGCGGCGGCACCCCTTAGCCGCATTCCACAGGTGGCGTCACGAACTGTCCAAATCCCCCATATCTATCCCCCCTTTTACTGACTGCCCTGTGTCACGAACCGGGCCAGCCACCATGATAACCCCCATACCAGCAACCAGAGGCCCGGCTGCCGAGTACCCCACGGCCCAGGGGGCGCGTCAAGGACAAGAGTGCGGAAGTGGAAGACGAGGTGGTGGATGATACAGTAACTGACCCAACCTGGCAGGAGGACATGCAGAGTGAGGAGAGCAGCACACAGGGGGAGAGAGGCAGAGCACCCCAACAGGCAGGAAGAAGCAGTGTGGTGGCCGCAGAAAGAAGGCAGGCAACCGTTCCCCGTAACACCAACACGAAGGAAGTTGTCAGTACAACTGATAGGTCTTCCCGAGTCTGGTTATTTTTTAAAGACTCTGCCGATACCCCCAAAAAGGCCATTTGCACCACCTGCCAGGCCAGCATCAGCAGGGGTGGCAAAACGACCAGCCTGACCACCACCAGCATGATCAGTCACATGGCAGCAAAGCACCCGACTTTGTGGGCCGAACCCCAGGGTCCAGGAACAGTGTCTGCGGGTGGCACCACTGCTTCTTCCGCTGTTGTGCATGCAAGCCAATCCCCTGTCCATGCGTAGATGCCTTCATCCCTGTACCTGTCATTGCACACTCTCAAGTAGCAGCATCAGGAAGGACGTCCACGTCCTTGTCCCAGCGCAGCATTCAGTTGTCCATACCCCAGTCCTTCAAACGCAAGCGCAAATATGCAGCCAACGTCCCACAGGCCACACTACTAAGATCCCGCATTTCGCGACTGCTTGCGCTAGAAATGTTGCCCTTTGAGGCTCGTGGAGATGGAAGGATTCCGCAACCTCATGGCAGCGGCCGTTTCTTGGTACTCGGTCCCCAGCCACCACTGTTTCTCCCGGTGTGCCGTCCCGCATTACACAAGCACGTGTCCCAAAACATTAGCCGTGCCCTCAACAACGCAGTTACCGGGAAAGTCCACCTAACCACGGACACATAGACAAGTGCTTCTGGGCAGGGATGGTACATCTCACTGATGGCACACTGGGTTAACATAGTGGAAACCGGGACCCAGTCGAACCTTGGGACAGGACTCCTCCTCCCGACGCCAAGGATCGCAGGCACTAGGTCAATCAGAGTTGCCCCCACAGTCTACAGCTCCTGCACCTCATTCTCCTCAGCCTCCTCCTGTTCTGAAGCCGCCATCTCCAAAATGACCACATCTGTCACAAGCTGGAAGCACTGCAGCACTGCCTGGGCCAAGCGGCAACAGACTATGTTGAAGCTAATATGCTTAGGTGACAAACCACATAATGCTGAAGAGTTGTGGAAAGCTTTGAAAGAACAGGCAGATCTGTGGCTCACATCGCTGAACATACAGCCAGGCATAGTCGTGTGTGACAATGGGCAGAACCTGGTGGCGGCTCTGAGGCAAGGCGAGCTCACACAGGTACCATACCTGGCCCATGTGCTTAACCTCGTGGTTCAGCGATTTCTCAAATCCTACCCGGAGCTGCCGGATCTGCTTGTCAAAGTACGCCGCCTGTGTGCCCATTTTAGAAAGTCAGCTACAGCTTCCGCCACAGTTGCCATGCTTCAGCAGCGTTTGCAGCTTCCAGCTCACAGATTGGTGTGTGATGTCCCCACATGTCGGAACTCTACACTGCAAATGTTGGGAAGGATTTGTGAGCAGAAGAGGGCAGTTGTTGAGTACCAGCATCAACAAGACCGTCAGTATTCAGTTCAGACTCCACACATAAGACCTCAGGAGTGGACATGGATGTCAGACATATGTACCATCCTCCAAAACTTTGAGGACTCCACCAAGATGGTGAGCGGCGATGACACCATAATTAGCATGACCATCCCGCTTCTCTGTCTTCTGAAACACTCTCTGCTCACAATCAAAGAGGATGCATTGCAGGCGGAGCACGATGAGATGGAGCAAGGAACCATACAGGGTGATTACACACAGCCCAGCCTCATCTCATCCCAACGTGGATTGGGTGACAATTAGGAAGAGAAGGAGGAGGAGGAGGAAGAACAAGAGCTAGCTTCATGCACTATAGATGGTACTACCTGCACAACTGTCTTACCGTCTGTTCAGTGTGGATGGCCTGAGGACAGAAAGGAGGAGAGCATGGTCAGTCGTCCTCTTGGTGAGGACACGGAAGTCTTGCCTGTTAGCAGTCTGGCATGCATGGCTGAGTTTATGTTACGCTGCCTTTCCTATGACCCTCGCATTCTCAAAATTTTGGGTGACAGTCATTACTGGTTGGTGACACTTCTAGACCCATGCTACAAGGAGAACTTTATATCTCTTATTCCTGAGGCAGACAGGTCTACAAAAATGGGGCAGTACCAGAAGGCCCTTGTTGCGGAACTATTAAAAAAATTTCCATCTGAAAACGCTGGCGGCATAGGTCATAGTTCGTTGGACAACCAAGGAGTACAGGCGAGAGAGACACAACTCCAATCCAGTAGAGGCAGTCGAATACTGTCAAAGTTCTGGGAGAATTTTCTCAGCCCCTCCCATCGCACAAGCCCTGAGGCACGGGGTACTCTCACAAGGAGTGCAAAGTTTGGGAAGATGCTGAGGGAGTACCTTGTCAACCGTACCAACATCCTCCGTTATTCCTCTGTGCCTTACAATTGTACAATTGGGTATCCAAGGTGGATACATGGAATGAACTGGCTCTCTACGCCTTGGAGGTCCTGGCCTGCCCTGCAGTTTAGCATTTTATCAGAGCGAGATTTTAGTGCCGCTGGCGGAATTATAACTGATAAACGCATCCGCCTGTCAACTGAAAATGCTGACAGGCTGACTCTTAGAAAATAAACAAGGGCTGGATTGGGCCAGACTTCTCAACACCACTGAGTGATAGCAGCGTAACATAAACTCCAATCCAGTGTCTTTTTTTGGGAGGTGTATTCTCATGCACCTTTTCACACCCACACATGGGTATACGCTTCCTGATTTTGGCTATTTGCTCTTGTCCTCCTCCTTCTCTTCATCCCCATCCTCCACCACCATATCACCAGGGTGACTGTGGTCTGTGATGCAACACTCACATAATTTTTTTAAAGGGTGTTTATGATGCCCGTAAAAAAAAAATTTTATACAGTATGTTCATGTATACCCCCCAGGGGTAAATGTTTGTCAGCCCATACACTTAGTGCATGGGCATTACAAGTATAGGAGACCCGCTGCTTTCTAATGGGAACATTTTTTCATGAGGCCCTGTATGTCTCTTCCAAGGGGCATTGGAGTGCCTCCCAATTTTTGGCAGCCCTTGCATTCACTGCATAGGCCAACAATATGGGAGACCCTCTTCTTTCTAATGGGAATTTGTCATTTTTGTGGCCCTGCTCTATGTGTCTTTAAATTCTTAGTGGGGTTTTTCCTAAATTTGGTCAGCCGTTGGACTCACTGCATACCCTATAACTGTATAGCAGACCCTCTCCTTTCTAATGGGAACATGTCGTACTCGTTACTGTGGCCCTGCTCTATGTGTCTTTAAATTCTTAGTATGGTTTTTCCTAAATTTGGTCAGCCGTTGAACTCACTGCATACCCTATAACTATATAGCAGACTCTCTCCTTTTTAATGGGAACATGTTGTACTCATTACTGTGGCCCTGCTCTATCTATCTTTAAATTCTTAGTGGGGTTTTTCCTAAATTTGGTCAGCCGTTGGACTCACTGCATACCCTATTACTGTATAGCAGACTCTCTCCTTTCTAACGGGAACATGTCGTACTTGTTACTGTGGCCCTGCTCTGTGTCTTTAAATTCTTAGTGGGGTTTTTCCCAAAATTTGGCAGCCACTATAGGAGACCAGCTCCTTTATAATGGGAACATTTTTTTTTAGTGAGACCCTCCTCTATGTCTCTTCAAAGGGATATTGGGTTGCGTCCAAATTTTTGGCAGCCCTTGCAGTCTCTGCATACGAAATAACAGTATAGGGACCCACTCGTTAAAAATGGGAGCAACAAAGCATAGCCGGCTGATGGCTCTCTAACAATAGCGAGTGCCGACTGCTGGCCTTTTAAGAATTGTTAGGGCCGCCTGATGGCCCTATAAAAATAGGCTTTGTGACTTTCAGAGTCCCTCCCTCATAAATGAAACAGGATGTGTCTGATGACGTGTCACACACTACATTGCCAGCTAAGGTTGTAAAATGTTAAAATGACATTTCCCGGTGAATGAATTTGTCTTAAAAAATAATGTAAAAAAAAAACAGAAGGATCTTTCTTTAGTATAAAAAACAAAGTCGCCAATGTAACCTCAATGTAATCACATTGTTCAGCTCCTGTACCTCCTCCTCCATCTCCGAAATGATCACATCAGTCACAAGCTGAAAGCACTTCAGCTCTGCCTTGGCCAAGCGGCAACAGGCTTTGCTGAAGATAACATGCTTAATGCTTAGGTGACAAACTGCCCTGCGCTGCAGAGTTGTTGAAACCTGTAAGAGAGCAGCCTGATCTGTGGCTCTCACTGCTGAACATACAGCCAGGCATGGTCGCATGTGACAATGGGCGGAACCTGGTGAGGGGGAAATGACAGCCGGAGTAGATACGATTTTCCTCTATGCCAGTCCTTTCACTGAGCTAAAGAATATGGCTGTGGTGAAATACAACTCCCACTGAGAAGCTGTTTCAGATTGAAAAACATTAGGCCCACCAGAGGATTTGATTATGAGGGCTCACCTTTCTACCACGCTCAAGAGCCCTATAGCAGCTGCAAAGTTAGCGCTATCATGAACTCTCCTGATGTAGATGCCAGGGCACACCAGAGGATTCTCTGGTGGGACCGTCCAACCCTGCCGAAAAGCAGCCCTGGCTAAGAAAAGTCTGTGGGAAGGTTCCCGGACACTCTATGGCTGCTTTTTTACTTAGGTGGAAACCCACGCAAACACGGGGAGAATATACAAAATCCTTACAGATGTTGTCCTTGCTGGGATTTGAACCCAGGATCCCAGCGCTGCAAGGTTTCAGTGCTAATCACTGATCCAATGTGCTGCCGTTCATCCTCTGATATCTAACAGGCTGGAGAAACTTGCATCTACTGCCACTCTATCTTCAGCTCCTTTGTGAGAAACTAATGTATTTGGGCAGCCACTCAGTCTACCAAATAAAATTCCTGAGAAGGAAATTGGGGATGGCTTCACTACTGGTACTGGGGGCAGTGCTAATACCATGGCGTCGTACCATAGTCTACTAGAAATATTCCAGGCTGGTTGGAGGCAAGCAGATTCTCACAGAAAGGTACCAGCAGTAATGTTCAAGGACCCGCGCTTGTAGAAGGTGGAGACAACATCGGGAGAAATAGCGGCAGCTGGAGGCAGAGTATGGACACGAGGCATGAGGCATGAGGTTGTAAAAAGCTTCCGCCTCCACGAGCCTAAAAGGCCACATTTCAAGTGAAAGCAGCTTTAGTGGACTTCCTGGAAGAAAGGACAGCTGGAGTGGATATGGTTTCCCAAGTCCTTTCACCAAGCTAAAGAATATGGCTGTGGTGAAATACAACTCAGCAAAAAAAGCTGTGGACTGGCTCCGTACCGTCCCTGGCCACATTCACTTGACCTCGTGTTTGTGGGTAGGCGGTCCTTCCCAGTAAGTTCACTGGGGAGGGCACAGTTAATATTGTGGGACCTGTGCTTGTGGAAGGTGGAGACGACACCGGGAGAAATAGTGGCGGCTGAGGACCGAGTATGGACACTCTGCCGCCGGCATGAAGTTGTGAAAAGCTTCCGCCTCCATGAGCCTAAAAGGCCACATTTCAAGTGCAAGCAGCTGTCCAGAGATCTGGCAGTTTAGTATTGCGGCCTGTGGGTGGGTGGCTGGCTACATACTTGCGCTTGCATTCCAAGTAACAGAAAACTAAGCAGATAGTGGCCTCTATCATCATGGTGGCCTCTATCATCATCATGGCCTCACCTTGGCACTATGAACTCTCCTGAAGGAGAAGCCAGGGCCCACCAGAGAAGTCTCCGGTTCTCTGGTGGGCCCGTCCAACCCTGCCGAGAATCAGACCTGGCTAAGAAAAGTGTGGGGGAACATTTCCGGACACTCTATGGCTGCTTTTTTAATGTGGATCGGACGTGCTTATGCATGTTATTTCTCAAACCGCATTGCATATCAGGCCATTTCCCAACTCTGTAGTCATGAAATTAAATGCGCAAAGAAAGATGTTTGTGTGTCAAAGCATCACCGACACGTGCAAGCTGATGTTGGACAGGTTGCCATTGCTTCTGCAACAAGCTGCATTAGAGGACTTCCTAGGAGAAATGACACCCAGAAGAGATACGGTTTCCCTCTATGCCAGTCCTTTCACTGAGCTAAAAAATATGGCTGTGGTGAAATACAACTCTCAGCAAAAAAAGCTGTGGACTGGCTCCATGCCGTCCCTGACCACATTCACCTGTCCACGTGTTTGTGGTTAGGCGGTCCTTCCCAGTAAGTTCACTGGGGTGGGCACGGGTAATGTTGTGGGACCCGTGCTTGTGGAAGGTGGAGACGACACCGGAACAAATAGTGGCGACTGGGGACCAAGTATGAATACCCGGTCGCCGCCGCCATAAGATTGTGGACAGCTTCCGCCTTCTCAAGCCTAAAAGGCCACATTTCACGTGCAAGCAGCTGTCAAAAATTTGGCAGTATAGTATAGTATTGCAGCCTGTGGGTGGGGGGGTGGCTGGCTGCACACTTGCATTCCAAGGAATGGGGTAGGGACAACTGAATGCTGCACTGGGACAAGGACGTGGATGGTGATTGTTGCAAGTCTGCAATGACAGGTGCATGACGGGAGGCATCTTCGCATGCGCCAAGGATCACTTATGATGGGCACACTTTTAGGCAGTGACCTGGGAGTCAGAGATGCTTCCAGGGGTCTTCCCCATGCTGTTCCCATGTCTTTTCAGCACTGTATGCATGTGTCACACAGCACATGGCCACATAAGGTTGTAAAATGTTAAAATGACATTTCCCAGTGAATGCATTTGTCTTGGTTGAAAGCAATGTAAAAGTGCAAAAACGCATCAAAAACGCTATGTGTGAACATAGCCCAAGGTGTGGAGGAGTATTTTTGGTTTTGGTTATTTATTTTGCCTTATATACTAGTCATTACCCTGGAAAGGATGTTCCTTAACATATTTCCCAGGAAAATCCATTTTGGATTAGTTTTTGTATGTTTTATTGTGAGTCCGTAAAAGTGGCTTAATACCTCTAACAACGTTGTTGACAGAAGTGACCTGGGTGTCAGAAATGCTTCCAGGGGTCTTCCCTATGCTGTTCCCATGTCATTTGAGCACTGTTCCCATCGATTTGGGCAATTTTTAGGCCCTCTGCAGACTGCTGGGGGGACCAGCCTGAAAAATGCTCGAGTTTCCCATAGACTTACATTGGGCTCGTTGCTCTGGTCGAGCACCCGAGTATTCCAATTTGCTCGACTTGAGCAACGAGTACCCGAGCATTTTAGTGCTCGCTCATCACTAGACTCTACCATTTACTGTCGGATTTTTTTTAAATCCACTGTGATCCTGTGCCCAAACCTCCATTGTTATACCATGCCGCAAGAACTAACCATAATATATACTGTATAGATAACATTTAGTAGTGCCTCCTATATTACAGAGTGTAAAATAGTGCCACTAGGATAAGCTCAGGGGATGTAGAGGTTGCTGCCATATTTTGGCCCTAAACACTTCTCCACATGTCTAGATTCTCAGTGCAGTGACCCTTTCGAACAAACCTGCTCATTTGAACATATTTCAGTCACCACTTATAGTCAACTTATGGACATTTTATGAGCATATATGAAGATGAGAGAGGAGGTGGTTTCCACACCTTATAACATCACTATGTTTAATACCTGGATCATATAAGAAAAAATGCAATCAGGACCATATAGTAAGTGGTAATAAAAAATATACTGTACAGTATATAAATCTTTATTAAATAAATTAAAATACAGTTGAACCAAAGGATAAAAGGCACAAGTCCCAGCAATAGGTATAGTAGAAGGATATATGGCTTGACACAATGTGCAAAAATAGACAAATAATCAATAATTTAGATATTTATGTGCAAGGAAAAGTTAATAGGAGTAATACCTAACAGTGGTATAGCAAAAACTTAACATAATGTGCAAAGTTAGCAAATAAATAAATAATTAATTACATATGCATGTGCACAAGGGGATCAGGAATAGTAGTACCAAACGGTGGTGTTTGCAAAAAGGTCAATAAACACCCTTGATAATATGACAGTTAGTCAGTATGCCCAAAGCCTCCAGTAATATAAGAGTAACAATAGAGGTAAAGGAGAAGCAATAATGAAAAGTACAATTACTAAAGCTAGGTAAGAGTGTGCGAGGTCCCCTAGGCGCGTTTTGGCGCTTGCCTTCTTCAGGGGGAGTGGCTATATGTTATAGGAATTAGCTTTAAATATAGAGCAGTGACCAATCAGAGGCAGTCTCTGATAACATTAAAGTACGCCAACCTATATTGGCGCATGCAGACGTCGGCCCCGCCCCCCATTGGTAATAATTAATAATAGTATTTTCCTTGCATTGAATAAAATTAAAATTACATGTTGTGATAACAATCCTACTCATGTAGTGAAAGTGTGTCTCATGATGTTTAATAAATTTGGAGTAAAACTTCTTACCACTTTTTACTTCTGCCCTCTCCTGGAATGATTTTGAGACATTTTGTGCAACATTTTAAAAAATTTTTAAAAATGCTTTGCACAAAAATATATATATATAAAAAAAATTCCCTGTTTAAAAATACTTTAAAATCATCTTATAAATGTGACTAAAAAATGTAAATTGTGCTAAAAAATGTTGAAAAATTCTCCCTCTACCCCCAATAGTGTTTAAGATCTTTAAACAGGGACCTAATATACATAATGAAATAACCAGCTCTCAGTTAATGTTCTTTTTTTACTTGCACTGACACATCATTGTGAGATGAGGTATAAGCTTGCATTCAATGTATTATGAGGATGTTTATTGTCATAAATCTGCCCCAGATGATCCATTTATGTGGTAAAAATAAACACGAAGGCACAGTTTGCTGCTTATTCAGCGTCAGGGCTATAATACAAGCAAGAGAGACACTTCCAAAGTGTTGAGAAGTTATGATCGTTAAAACAGCCATAGCATAAAATCAAGTAATATTTGTTTCTCTGTCAATGTTTTATTCGAAATACATATTTTGGGAGATTCAGAGCTGCTCTATGTGTGAACTAAATGATGTAGTAGACAAAGTACCACTTTCAAGAAAATATCAAGATGTAAAAGACAAGTTTTTACAGCTTCCAATCATTCACGTTTACAAGATACATCTAGCCAAGAAAAGGTTTTATATTTCTAAAAAGTGAGTGTAAGTAGTGAGCTGTAATGGATGAGGGTTTTGGTTCTGTGTTTGTGGTCAGTGACTGATTTTCATTGAGTCTCAGTGGGATCAGTGCTAATAGTTTATTTTCTTAATTTATAAAATGCAAAGTGAATGAACAAAAGAGAAAATCTAAACCAAATCAATATTTACTGTGACCACCCTTTGCCTCCAAAACAGTATCCATTCTTCCAGGTACACTAGTACAGTTTTTGAAGGAACTCAGCAGGAGGTTGCTCCAAACATTTTGGAGAGCTAACCACAGATCTTCTGTGGATATAGACTTGTGCAAATTTTTTTGTGTCTTCCAGAGGCGTAGTTAGGAGTTCAGTCCAGGGGGGGTTAAAATACCTGAGTGCTCCCCTAATCCCTGATTACAACCAAGGTGACACACTTTATTTGTGGGTATTGGGGAACCTCAGCAGATGACCCCGCTGTAACTGAAATAAAAATCTCCATAAAGACCAACACTGATATTACCGCCATATGGTGACATATAGTGGTAGATGCCAGTCCTGCGGAACATATTAAAGATTACAGTATAATTACAGATAATGACTTACAGGTGACGTTCTATCTGATAGTCAGTTACTTTACCATCTGGTTCAGAACGATATGACAACTTCTCCAGTCAGGACACAGCTGCAGAGATTACAACAAAAACACATTTGACTGCTCTCATTTTAGGCATCGTCCCCATCTATTCCCAGCCTGCACAAACTCCTCATCCTGCTGATACCCCAATACTGAGCTGCCGCTGCTATATGTGTCCCTATTACTGCGCCAGCTGTGGGGTACAAAGGCAGGGATCCTCTTACTGCCCCACATACTATTGCCACCACTGTGCCCCTTAGTAAGTATAGTAAAATGTCTCTTTTGGGCCCTCACAGTAGCCCCCACAATCTTTAATGGTTGGAGTAGCTCCCCAACTGTATAAAGACCATCACAGTAGTCCCCACACTGTATGATGCCCCCCACAGTAGCCTTCAAACTGTATAATGGCCCTCGCATTAGCTTCAACACTGTATAATGGCCCCCTCAATATCTATCAAGCTGTATAATGGCCCCCGCAATAGCCATCATGCTGTATAATGGCCCCCGCAATAGCTATCATGCTGTATAATGGCCTCCGCAATAGATATCACGCTTTATAATGGCCCTCCATTAGCTCCAATGCTGTATAATGATCCCCACATTAGCTCCCACACTGTATAATGACCCCCGCATTAGCTTGCATGTCTGATGCTGTATTATGGCCCTCGCACTAGGTCCCACGCTGTATAATGGGCCCCGCATTAGGTCCTATGCTGTATAATGGCCCCCGCATTAGGTCTCTTGCTGTATAATAACCCCCTGCATTAGCTCCCATGCTGTATAATGGCCTCCACATTGGTCCAATACTGTATAATAGCAGCTGCATTAGGTCCCTTGCTGTATAATAGTCCCCTCATTAGTTCCCATGCTGTAAAATTGCCTCCGCATTAGGTCTCACACTGTATAATGGCCCCCATTAGGTCCCACACTGTATTATGGCCCCAACATTAGGTACCACGCAGTATAATGGCCCCCTGCATTAGCTCCCATGTTGTATAATGGCCCCCTGCGTTAACTCCCATGCCTTTGATTTTTGTCTCTGTTCCTGTCTGTGGGCTGCAACTTGCACAGCCCTGATATATATGACAAAGAGCTAAATAGAATAAAATAGAAACAGTTGATACTGTAGATGCATATAGAGACCAGCATATGGGTATAGCTCACTGAATGTATCCAGGTGACCCTCAAAGGAATACCCTTGTCTGGACAAGACCCCAAACAGGGGAATGGAAAGGAAGAGGGATCAGAAGAGGGGGATTTAGAATATTATTGATATAAAGAAGAAAGCGCTCCCCCTGATACATTTTCTCCTCTATTTTTCTCTTCTCTCTCCTTTGGGGGTCTTGTTATCCAGATTGAGTATACGTTCAGGGGCTTGCACCTATATGTGATTCTCTATACGCACCTGTAGCACCCCGAGGGTTCGGCCGCTACAGGGGTATTGCACCTCAGTCCAGAGGTGTGATATTCCACTCCCGGGTAAGGATGGAGTATGGACCAGGGCTCAGTTAGCTGCATACAGCACACACACCCCATTTCCGAGGGACAGCTCAACGGTGCTCCCACTAGACATAAGTGCAGGCACGACCGACCATGTCCCTGCTGGAGTGGGGAGGGAGGGGTGGAACACCCAGTGCTGTAGGGGCAGATAGGGGGCGGTTCCTGAGCGTAGGTAGGAGCTAATTGGTTGCTGGACACCTGGGCTCATGGTCAGAGGGAGGTATAAAAGGTGGGCACCATCTTAGATCTAGGTTCGTTCAGCCAGAGGAGAAGACAGGGAGTAGAGGCTCTGTAGGAGCTCTACTCCAGGAGGGCCTAGTGAGAGGCCGAGGAGGAGGTGAAGGGGAGCTGAGATTCTGGCTCATCTCAGCCCCAAGAGAAAGGAACAGAAAGGAACAGAACAGGAAAGAAAGAGAAGAAGAGACAGAGAAACAGAAGGGCTCAGGAACAAGAAGGTGGAAGGGACCCTAAGAACCCACGAGAATCCAGGGTGCAGGGTCAGGCAGATTAAGGGTACCGGATCCCAAGTTGGTGGAGGAGAAACAACCCTCAGCCAAAGACCGGTCGTCGTGATCATCTATTGGTGCGACACCTCATCAAACCTGCTAGGAAGGCACCATATAGGACAGCGGAGGACGGGGCCCACGTTTAACCGCACGAGTCCGCGGCAGCTGGACAAAAGTGGGTCACTGGTGAGGCAGGCCAGAGAAAGGATTAAAGGGGGTCCTGTGCCATGCTCCTGAACTGCCTGGGGGTTGACCGAGCCCCTCACCTGGTGGACGCAGCACGGCTCGGGCGGTCACTGCCGACGGAAGTGACCCGGTGCAAACGAACTGTGAGTAAAGACCCTGGACTGTAACTTGTTGTCCGTGTGCTCCTTCGCTCCTCCGGCACTACCGGTACTGGGACTCTCACCACCATCACTTCCACCAGCCACTACACTGCCCTGGGGCCGCACTCTTCCCGTGGGGAGTCACACTACCCTAGCTGCACACTTCATCAGCCCCAGCGGTCTGCATGCAGCGGTGGTTCCTAATAACCGCAATCCACGGGTGGCGTAGTCGGACATTATCTCAAGTACGTAGCAGACTACCATTGGCCTGACCACCCTGAGTCGCAGGACTGGGCCGCCACTACTACTACCCCCATCGTTCCCCTATCGCCCGGATCCGCGTGCCCCACGGCCCAGGGGACAAGTCAGCTTTGGCGTAGTCGGCAGGATCATTACCAACCCGCCACAAGCGGGTATTGCGTGCCTGAAGAAAATTGCACATGTACCTTAAAAAGAAGTTTCCCGCCGTCCGGAGTCGTTTCCCGCCATCCGGAGCCGATTCCCGCCATCAGACGCCATCTTGGACCGTTTCCCGCCGTCTTCATCCGTTTTTCCCACCCTGGCAGAGCGGACGCCATTATGTGTGCACCAAAAGACAGCAGGAAGCCACCTCCCATCGTGGGCCAGATCCCAGAATGGCGCCAAAGAAGGAGCCCGCCCCCACCAGCCATGAATGCAGCAGTGAAGATGTCTATCAACATGGGGGGGCTGCCCCTGAAAGTGATTGTCACCAGGTTGCCCCGCTGCCGCCCCCAATGGGGGTGGGAAGAGAAGAAAACTGCGGGGCAGGGGGTGGTCTGGATCAGTCCAGACAGACCGCACCCGGGAATGGACGCCCTGAGCCGCACCAGTCTCCTGGCCCGAAGCCTGCTGCAGGCCGAACCACTCTGCAGCCTAGCAGAAGTCCTGGCGCAGCTCCCCAGAGATCCGGAGCGTGCGCAAGCTGCACTGGAGGACCTGGAGCGGAGGATGGTCCGGGCGCAGCAAGATGCACTCACAGAGTGGAGAAAGGAACTGGCCCGGCAGGCCGAGACCCATCAGCGACAGACTTCAGCCGCACCCCGCGGTTTGCCTGCCTCGGAGGACGGCGCAAGAGGAGAGAGGACCGGAGGCGACGCCGCGGAGGGAGCCGCGAGGACTGAGGCAAGTGAAGGGGACGTCACCACCCCAAGCCCAGCAACCGCAAGCCTGCCCCAGCCCCCAGCCGCGGCACCTGAAGCCCCACTCACCGCGCCTGTTGCCGCGCCGCCACTACTTCCAGCTAGGCCTCAAGCGGTGAGCGCCGCGGCCACGCCCCGCCCGTCGCCACGCCCCCTGACCCTGGGCGCCGTAAAACGAGAAGCGTCATCGGCCTGGTCGCAAGGCCTGGATGACCCGGGCGCCATTGTTGAGCCTGCGCCCCTGTCCCGGACGGGACCACCACCTAGCGCGACCGAGAGACCCCTGGCCTGGTCGCAAGGCCGAGTGCCCCCGGGCGCTGCCCCCAGATCAAGTCCCTCTACCATACCACGACTGGGTGTGGACTTGATTGCCCATCATACCGGTCCGGATGGACTGCCCCTGGAGTGGCCGGCCGAAGTCATCAGCAATCAGCCATGGAAGACCCAGCCCCTGCGCGAGCCTCTGTTACCGGCTCCAGAACCCGTGGAGGTCACCCTACCCCCACTGGAGGACATCCAATTTGCGTGGGACCCCACCGGTGAGAACTTGATGGGGTTCTCCCAAGAGACTCGGGCAGACGCGGTTCGTCGTCTGGAGGCCTGTCATCAGCAACTGGCGACCTTTGAGCGGGAGTGACGAGAGAGGCGCGTCAGGGAGGAACGGCTCCAAGCCCAGAGTGCTGAACAAAAACGTAAGGCCCGCCAAGACCCCAAAGCAGCCCGTGGTCCCCGAATCACCGGGACCATAGTCAAGTTCCACATGGAGAACGGCTGGGGCTTCATCAGGGGCCCAGAAACCGCAGGCGACGTCTTTGTGACCCGCAGGGACGTCGAAAGTCATCTACCTGAGGGGCATCGTGGCCGTGACTTGTACCCTGGTGATGTGGTCACCTTCACCCGCCACGTAGGTGCGAAAGGACCATACGCCCTACATGTCCATCGGCTCACCGAGGAGGAGCTACAATACTGCGGCTATGAGGAGAGCCAAGAGGATCCGGACGGGTCTGAAGAGCCATATGAGGAGGAAGAAGGAGCCTATGGAGGACACCGCTACTAGTAAGTAGCAAAGTACCTGTGTACATAGTTACCCGTCAGGACATCCGAATCGTTTTTGGGACTGTTCCCGTCTTGAAAGTGTGGTCCCCGTTGGGACAAGTATCGAACTGTTACCTCTGTGCCCTTATCCCCTAAGTAATCTGGCTGAGGACTGAGAGCAGCCATCCCTCTTCCCCTAACAGGCTGAGGACTGTGAGCAGCCATTCCCCTATCCCCACCGGCCGAGGACTGGGAACGGCCAACCCCTTGTAAATAGTTGCGCTTCTTAAAGCGCCCCTTACTGGTTTTATACAAGAACCGCAACGTCTACTTCAAAGTTAAAATGGACTGTTGCACCTTTAAAAAGAAAGAACACCTGGTCGCAAGTTGCACCGCCGCCAGGATCCAAGAATGTGCTTTACTTAAAAAAAATGTTTTATGTGAAAAGGTTTTATATGCTGCTAAATAGTCATGTGAAAGTTTTCTATAATGTTTTATACAAAAGAGTTCCGGAAGTATTGGAAAAGTTTTCTATAATGTCTAGTGAAAAGAAAAGTGTGTCCCATAAAGGGAGTTGAACCGTAATGTCTGTTTCTAAATGTAAAAAAGTTATTGAAAAAGTTTTGCATGTCCTGTAATCAACTGTTTTTGCTCTTTTCCAGCCCGAGGACGTGCTGTGCTTTACCAGGGGGGAATGTAGCGCCCCGAGGGTTCGGCCGCTACAGGGGTATTGCACCTCAGTCCAGAGGTGTGATATTCCACTCCCGGGTAAGGATGGAGTATGGACCAGGGCTCAGTTAGCTGCATACAGCACACACACCCCATTTCCGAGGGACAGCTCAACGGTGCTCCCACTAGACATAAGTGCAGGCACGACCGACCATGTCCCTGCTGGAGTGGGGAGGGAGGGGTGGAACACCCAGTGCTGTAGGGGCAGATAGGGGGCGGTTCCTGAGCGTAGGTAGGAGCTCATTGGTTGCTGGTCACCTGGGCTCATGGTCAGAGGGAGGTATAAAAGGTGGGCACCATCTTAGATCTAGGTTCGTTCAGCCAGAGGAGAAGACAGGGAGTAGAGGCTCTGTAGGAGCTCTACTCCAGGAGGGCCTAGTGAGAGGCCGAGGAGGAGGTGAAGGGGAGCTGAGATTCTGGCTCATCTCAGCCCCAAGAGAAAGGAACAGAAAGGAACAGAACAGGAAAGAAAGAGAAGAAGAGACAGAGAAACAGAAGGGCTCAGGAACAAGAAGGTGGAAGGGACCCTAAGAACCTACGAGAATCCAGGGTGCAGGGTCAGGCAGATTAAGGGTACCGGATCCCAAGTTGGTGGAGGAGAAACAACCCTCAGCCAAAGACCGGTCGTCGTGATCATCTATTGGTGCGACACCTCATCAAACCTGCTAGGAAGGCACCATATAGGACAGCGGAGGACGGGGCCCACGTTTAACCGCACGAGTCCGCGGCAGCTGGACAAAAGTGGGTCACTGGTGAGGCAGGCCAGAGAAAGGATTAAAAGGGGTCCTGTGCCATGCTCCTGAACTGCCTGGGGGTTGACCGAACCCCTCACCTGGTGGACGCAGCACGGCTCGGGCGGTCACTGCCGACGGAAGTGACCCGGTGCAAACGAACTGTGAGTAAAGACCCTGGACTGTAACTTGTTGTCCGTGTGCTCCTTCGCTCCTCCGGCACTACCGGTACTGGAACTCTCACCACCAACACTTCCACCAGCCACTACACTGCCCTGGGGCCGCACTCTTCCCGTGGGGAGTCACACTACCCTAGCTGCACACTTCATCAGCCCCAGCGGTCTGCATGCAGCGGCGGTTCCTAATAACCGCAATCCACGTGTGGCGTAGTCGGACATTATCTCAAGTACGTAGCAGACTACCATTGGCCTGACCACCCTGAGCCGCGGGACCGGGCCGCCACTACTACTACCCCCATCGTTCCCCTATCGCCCGGATCCGCGTGCCCCACGGCCCAGGGGGCGAGTCACACCTTCTGGTGGTTTCTATCTTTTCTATTTGCCTCTTATCATATATATTCATACTCAACTTTGTGGGGATTTATTTTTTTAATAAAAGATTTTATAATGGGGTTTTTATGTTTGTCACCCTAGATTTACAATATGAGATGATACAGACACTGTACTGATAGGTCCCCGACCCCGGCGATGGGACTACATCACATGGTATATATGTACCGAAGAGGGAAAGAGACATACATCCTCATCTGTGGTGTCCTGCAGCCGTGGTCACGTCTATCAGTGCAGGGTACTGACCAGTCATGTCTGCCCCTCTATCTGAAGCACCATGAGATTTATGGCAGCTGCTTTGAAGTCTTTTACAGATTAGATAATGCTCGAGCGATTTGCATTGACAGAGAAGCCAATCTGTTTAAAAGTTCAAGCAGCTGCCATAAATCTAATGTGCCTCAGATAGCAAGACAGCAGATTCAAGGTAGGAATCCAGCGGCCAGTGTAACATACCTGGCGGCGTCCTTGCATAGTGGTCCATCTCCCACTGTGCAAGAGCGCGCACTTGATTTCCAGTCCAGACTATCACTCTGGCTTTCCTCCATGCTGTCTGCTTGCCTCTGTTTCTTCTGCTTAAGGGCGGCGCCCGATCACTTCCTGCTTCTTGTAGCTGCTGCGGGCACACCCCTTGTGCGTCCTCAGCCTATTGCTGTCTGTCACCTGGTATTTAACCCAGCTCTTTCCTGGAATCCTTGCCTGAGCATTGTGTTCTGTCAGTTGGTTTCTAGTCACTGATGTGCCAGGTCCTGTCTATGTTTCCTGCCTTGCGGTATCAGTTCCAGTGCCTGAACTGTGTCCTGTCTGAACTATCTTCTAGCCTGTTGTCTTCTGCCTATCCTGGAGGCTGTATTTCCAGGCCAGTGTGAACACTCTCCTAGCCTCTTCTTTCCGCCTTTTAGGGGAAGAAAACCTAGACCCGTTCCTGTATCTTGCCTGTTCCTGTCTGAACACGCTCCTAGCCTGTTCGTTCCACCTTCTAGGGGCTGCATACCTAGAACCGCTCCTGTATCTTGCTGCTGTGTCTGTTCTTGTCTGAATACTCTCCTAGCCTGTTACCTGTTTTTCTCTATGTCCATACCTTCCCTTTTCCTGCAGAATCTGATCCCGTACCTAACTCCTACTCGTTGTCCCTGTACTCCCGTTTGTGAGTTTAGAGTTCACTGGCTACTTCATTGCAAGTATCTTGTGTGTACCTGGTTCTGCCTCTCCCTTCCAGTCTGTTCCGTGTAAACAGAGCCCTGTCCCCTCTGCTCTGCCTTGCTCACCGCTCCTGCGGTTTCCGCTCTGCTCTGCCTTGCTCACCGCTCCTGCGGTTTCCGCTCTGCTCTGCCTTGCTCACCGCTCCTGCGGTTTCCGCTCTGCTCTGCCTTGCTCACCGCTCCTGCGGTTTTCGCTCTGCTCTGACCCTTTGCTCACCGCTCCGGCAGTCTCGTTCTGCTCTGACCCTTTGCTCGCCGCTTCGGCAGTCTCGCTCTGCTCTGACCCTTTGCTCGCTGCTCCGGCAGTCTCGCTCTGCTCTGACCCTTTGCTCGCTGCTCCATCAGTCTCGCTCTGCTCTGACCCTTTGCTCGCTGCTCCGGCAGTCTCGCTCTGCTCTGACCCTTTGCTCGCTGCTCCGGCAGTCTCGCTCTGCTCTGACCCTTTGCTCGCTGCTCCGGCAGTCTCGCTCTGCTCTGACCCTTTGCTCGCTGCTCCGGCAGTCTCGCTCTGCTCTGACCCTTTGCTCGCTGCTCCGGCAGTCTCGCTCTGCTCTGACCCTTTGCTCGCTGCTTCGGCAGTCTCGTCCTGCTCCTCTCGCTCACCGCTCCAAGCGGCCTTGTCCTGCTCTTCTCTCGCTCACCGCTCCAGGCGGTCTCGTCTTGTTCTGCTCTTGCTCGCCGCTCTGGGCGGCCTCACTCTGCTGTGTTTGTCCACCGCATCTGCGATTCTGTTCCTGAGTCCCAGTCTGTACTGGGTCCTATCCACTTGGTGCTCCAACCTGTCGTACCTGCCAGTACCTCCCTGCCTGCATACCAGTCGTGCTTACCAGCATCCGCCAGTCTGCATACCAGCCGTGTCTGCCTATACCCAGCAGTCTGTGTGCCAGCCTAACCTGCCTGTTCCTGTATTCCCCTGTGTGGGTCAACAGCCGTGTCCGGGGTCTGTCCTGGAGTAGCACCTGGTCCCTCTGCTCGGTTCCTCCTTGGTGCACTGGCGTCGTATGCCATCGTGCGACCCTGGTCGGATCGGGTGGATACTTAGTTATTCCCCTCCAGGCATTCACTCTCCGGCATGGTCCAGTGGAATCACTACATCTACACGCACACGCCACTCAGCCCGGGCGTGTGCATTACAGCATGCTCAGGCCATGGTTCCCGTTGTGCCCCACGGCCTTCGCTCTCTGAGACATTTTCCAGTGAATACGTGCATTAAAAATAAATAAATAAAAAAATTAAAAAAAAAAATAAAAATTTTTTTTCTTTAGCTGAGTTCCAGGCGAATTACGCACCCGTCCAGATGGAACTTTCTGCACTCGTTCCTGCGGATCCGCCACGGTACTATGGGGATCCAAGACAGAGTCGTGCATTTGTGGAGCGATGCTTGCTACACTTCAAGTTCTACCCTCTTTGTTTTCCCACCGATCGGGTTAAGGTGGGATTCATGATGTCTTACCTAGCGGGTGATGCCTTGAAATGGATCACCTCCCTATGGGACGCACAGGATCCTATCGTCCTGGACTTGCAGGCCTTCCTGGTGGCCTTTCTAATGGTCTTCGATGACCCTAACCCGGAGGCTCCTGCTGAAGCTTCACTTCCCAATATCCCGGAGCAGCCCCGATGGGTAATGTTTGTGGGTAGCGCACTAGTCCTCCTGCCCGAAGAGACTACTGCCCATCCAGAATCCACACAGGATGACTACGCTCTCCGGAATACTTCTCCTAACCTCAAGAGGCAGTCCAGACATACTAGGCGTAGAGGCAAGCCGTCACGCCACGGTCTGTCCTCCCAAAGACCTCCTGATCCCAACCTTGAAGTCCCTGCTGAAGCTTCATTTCCCTGTATCCCGGAGCAGCCCCGGCGGGTAATGTGCATGGGTAGCGCACCAGTTCTCCTGCCTGAAGAGACTTCTGCCCACCTAGAATCCACACAGGAGGACTTCCTGCACCCGGTATCTGATGCTTCACCCACTGTAACCGGTGAGCCTGTCCAAGGGTACTCCGAAGCAGTGATTACCTCCGAGTCTGTGCATCTCTACTACCTGGCGGAGGACCCCCTGTTGCCTCTTGAATCCTCCGGGATACCACCTGATGACAAATGGAGAGAGACTTTCCTACACCCGGTACCCGATACTTCGTCCGCTCCGTCCTGTGAGCCTGACAATGGGTCCCTCAAAGCGGTAGTTAACCCCGAGTCTCTACACCCCTCTGACCAGGCGGAGGACCTCCAGTTGTCTCCAGAACCCTTCGGGGTGCTACCTGGTAGCGAATGGACAGTGTCTTCCCTATACTCTGTACCTGATACCTCGCCCGCTTCGTCCAGTGAGTCCGACCTAGTGTACTCCGAAGCAGAGGTTATCCCCGAGTCTCTACACCCCTTCGACCAGGCGGAGTACCTCCAGCTGTCTCCTGAACCCTTCGGGGTGCTACCTGATAGCGAATGGACAGAGACTCTCCTATACTCGGTACCTGATACCTCGCCCGCTTCTTCCAGTGAGTCCGACCTAGTGTACTCCGAAGCAGAGGTTACCCCCGAGTCTCGACACCCCTCCAACCCGGCGGAGGACCCCCAGTTGTTTCCTGAATCCTCCGGGGTACCACCAGATAACAAAGAGACAGTGACTTTTCTACACCTTGTACCTGATACCTCGCCCATTTCATCCTGTGAGCTTGACAAGATGTACCCCGAAGCAGAGGTTACCCCCGAGTCTCTGCACCCCTCCAACCCGACGGAGGACTTCCAGTTGTCTCCTGAACCCTCTGGGGTGCTACCTGATAATAAGTGGAGAGAGACTTCCTTGTGTGCTCTTCCTGGTACTCCACCCGTTTCGTCTGTTGCTGAGGATGGCTGGATAGGAGGTAGCATCCTAGCTACCCAGATGAGACCAGTTTTGTCTCTTCCTGTGGACAGTAGAAGCAATCTCCTTGAAGAGAAGGATTGGCCCTCAAATTCCCTGCGGAAGATTCTGGCAGGCCTGAAGAAGAGGGGGCGTAAGGGGGGGGTACTGTAACATACCTGGCGGCGTCCTTGCATAGTGCTCCATCTTCCACTGTGCAAGAGCGGGCACTTGATTTCCAGTCCAGACTATCACTCTGGCTTTCCTCCATTCTGTCTGCTTGCCTCTGATTCTTCTGCTTAAGGGCGGCGCCCGATCACTTCCTGCTTCTTGTAGCTGCTGCAGGCACACCCCTTGTGCGTCCTCAGCCTATTGTTGTCTGTCACCTGGTATTTAACCCAGCTCTTTCCTGGAATCCTTGCCTGAGCATTGTGTTCTGTCAGTTGGCTTCTAGTCACTGATGTGCCAGGTCCTGTCTATGTTTCCTGCCTTGCGGTATCAGTTCCCGTGTCTGAACTGTGTCCTGTCTGAACTATCTTCTAGCCTGTTGTCTTCTGCCTATCCTGGAGGCTGTATTTCCAGGCCAGTGTGAACACGCTCCTAGCCTCTTCTTTCCACCTTCTAGGGGCCGCATACCTAGACCCGTTCCTGTATCTTGCCTGTTCCTGTCTGAACACGCTCCTAGCCTGTTCGTTCCGCCTTCTAGGGGCTGCATACCTAGAACCGCTCCTGTATCTTGCTGCTGTGTCTGTTCTTGTCTGAATACTCTCCCAGCCTGTTACCTGTTTTTCTCTATGTCCGTACCTTCCCTTTTCCTGCAGAATCTGATCCCGTACCTACTCCTACTCGTTGTCCCTGTACTCCTGTTTGTGAGTTTAGAGTCCACTGGCTACTTCATTGCAAGTATCTTGTGTGTACCTGGTTCTGCCTCTCCCTTCCAGTCTGTTCCATGTGAACAGAGCCCTGTCCCCTCTGCTCTGCCTTGCTCACCGCTCCTGCGGTTTCCGCTCTGCTCTGCCTTGCTCACCGCTCCTGCGGTTTCCGCTCTGCTCTGCCTTGCTCACGGCTTCTGCTGTTTCCCCTCGGCTCTGTCTTGCTCACCGCTCCTGCGGTTTCCGCTCTGCTCTGCCTTGCTCACCGCTCCTGCGGTTTCCGCTCTGCTCTGACCCTTTTCTCGCTGCTCCGGCAGTCTCGCTCTGCTCTGACCCTTTGCTCGCTGCTTCGGCAGTCTCGTCCTGCTCCTCTCGCTCACCGCTACAGGCGGCCTTGTCCTGCTCTTCTCTCGCTCACCGCTCCAGGCGGTCTCATCTTGTTCTGCTCTTGCTCGCCGCTCTAGGCAGCCTCACTCTGCTGTGTTTGTCCACCGCATCTGCGGTTCTGTTCCTGAGTCCCAGTCTGTACTGGGTCCTAT
The DNA here is from genome assembly GCF_046119375.1 of Phyllobates terribilis. NCBI lineage: Eukaryota > Metazoa > Chordata > Amphibia > Anura > Dendrobatidae > Phyllobates > Phyllobates terribilis. The sequence goes on along the minus strand of NW_027362769.1, from coordinate 206,540,244 downwards.
CCACTCGGTGCTCCAACCTGTCGTACCTGCCAGTACCTCCCTGCCTACATACCAGTCGTGCTTACCAGCATCCGCCAGTCTGCATACCAGCCGTGTCTGCCTATACCCAGCAGTCTGTGTGCCAGCCTAACCTGCCTGTTCCTGTATTCCCCTGTGTGGGTCAACAGCTGTGTCCGAGGTCTGTCCTGGAGTAGCACCTGGTCCCTCTGCTCGGTTCCTCCTTGGTGCACTGGCGTCGTATGCCATCGTGCTACCCTGGTCGGATCGGGTGGATACTTAGTTACGCCCCTCCAGGCATTCACTCTCCGGCACGGTCCAGTGGAATCACTGCATCTACACGCACACGCCACTCAGCCCGGGCGTGTGCATTACAGCCAGCACTTGTCAGGTGAGCAGCGTCCCGGGGGTGCCCCAGCTAAAAGCGTCCAGGGGGCCCCCTCTGATCTCCAGAAAGCAGTAGTGCAGGGAGATCATGTCTCCCTGCACTACCGCGGAGCATAACTATATCAGCGTGCTGCACTGACATAGTTAACAGTGGCAGTAGCTCAGGGTGGGCCCCTCAAAGCGTGGGGCCCGGGGTGACCATACCCCAGGGCCGGCTCCAGGTTTTTCTGGGCCCCGGGCGAAAGAGTCTCAGTGGGCCGCTTTAATACATACCACGATTCATGATGCACAGATACCACAGGGAAATATATATATATATATATATATATATATATATATTTATAGTACAATGCAAAGATTTCACTTCTTACATTACATGAGCGATATCTATTGTAAATTCCACAATAGCTCAGAAACCAGCGAATCGCTCCACACAGAATACTGGCCCCCATATAAGGCCCCATACGGAATACTGGCCCCCATATAAGACCCCATACGGAATACTGGCCCCCATATAAGGCCCCATACGGAATACTGGCCCCCATATAAGGCCCCATACGGAATACTGGCCCCCATATAAGGCTCCATACGGAATACTGGCCCCCATATAAGGCTCCATACGGAATACTGGCCCCCATATAAGGCTCCATACGGAATACTTGCCCCCATATAAGGCTCCATACGGAATACTGGCCCTCATATAAGGCTCCATACGGAATACTGGCCCCCATATAATGCTCCATACAGGATACTGGTCCCCTTATAAAGCTCCATACAGGATACTGGCCCCCATATAACGCTCCATACAGGATACTGGTCCCCTTATAACGTTCCATACAGGATACTGCCCCCCATATAATGCTGCATGCAGGCTGTTACCCCCCACATAATGCCCCATACAGGCTGTCCCCCCTCTTATAATGCTCCATGCAGGCTGTTAGCCCCCACATAATGCCCCATACAGGTTGTCCCCCCCCCTTATAATGCTCCATGCAGGCTGTTCATCCCATATAATGCACTATGCAGGCTGTCCCCCCCCCTTATAATGCCCCATGCAGGCTGTCGTCCCCCCCCTTATAATACCCCATGCAGGCTGTTCCCCCCCTTATAATGCCCCATGCAGGCTGTCACCCCCTGTCTCTATAATGCCCCATGCAGGATGTCACCCCCTCTCTCTATAATGTCCCATGCAGGCTGTCACCCCCTCTCTCTATAATGCCCCATGCAGAATGTCACCCCCATATAATGCCCCATGCAGGCTGTCACCCCCTCTCTCTATAATGCCCCATGCAGGATGTCACCCCCCATATAATGCCCCATGCAGGCTGTCCCCCCCCTTATAATGCCCCATGCAGGCTGTCACCCCCTCTCTCTATAATGCCCCATGCAAGCTGTCACCCCCTCTCTCTATAATGCCCCATGCAGGATGTCACCCCCCATATAATGCCCCATGCAGGCTATCACCCCCTCTCTCTATAATGCCCCATGCAGGATGTCACCCCCCATATAATGCCCCATGCAGGCTGTTCCCCCCCTTATAATGCCCCATGCAGGCTGTCACCCCCTCTCTCTATATTGCCCCATGCAGGATGTCACCCCCCCATATTATGACCCATGCCTCCATACATTAAAAAAAAAAAATCAAATACTCACCTCACTGCTCCTCACCTGCTGCAGCTGCTCAGGTCCGGACTCCAGCGTTGTCGGCATCTTCCTGCTCTGCGCTCCCTGTGACGGCTCAGGGGAGCATGCGGTGGAAAGACTTCACCGCGCCCTCTGACCTGAGACATCACAGGGAGTGCAGAGCAGGAAGACAGCGGATCTGCGGAGGCACGGGGAGAGGTAAGTATCTGGCTGCCGGGCCCTGAGCAAGCAGGAGGGAGCGGGCGCTGACACCGCTCTCCTCCGCCCATAGCCCAGCAGGGTGCGCGACCGCCAGTGGGCCCCCCTGCCTGCTCAGGGCCCCGGCACTTGCCCGGGTGCGCCGGGTGCTGACGCCGGCCCTGCCACACCCTCTGCCCCCCTGGTAGCTACACTATGGGTGTCTTCATGTAATTCCAGATAGACTCAATGATGATAAGATTAGGGCTCTTTGAGGCCACATCATCACTACAATGGCACCGGTCAAGAGCTAGTTTGTCATGACTAGGTGATTGGGTTAGAGCATCTGCAAAATAGATGTTGCATGCAGTGGATAGTTCATGCCAAAAAATGTTCAAGAAAAGTCAGTCGATGACAGAGTGATGGACACCCAAGGATCATAAAAAGCTAAACTTGGATGGTTCAGTAGCATTTTAGAACTTTTGCAGCATATATTGCAGGCTATAAGTTCAAGAACATCACAGCTTGTTGTAGATGCGCAGCTGATGAGTGGTCAGAGTGCCCATGTTGACCTCAACCACCTGCAAAACACCTGTTATCAAGACTGTAGTTCCCTCCAGGCACCTGACGGCATATACCACCATAGGCTGCCAATAAATAAAGCTTCTGCCTCAAAACTAAAGAATTTGGAACACTGTACAGTATAGGCGAAAGTCGCTTTATGGCATACATATCTGTATTATCACACCATTGAACAACTATTTCGTGTTTTTTATATCATCAGTAGACCTCTATAACGCAAGCTAAATATTAAACTATCCCTTATCTTATTACTTCATCTCTTGCAATATGAAAAAAACAAAATAGCTAGTGTATTGAAGCAGTACTACCATAATTTATGATAACATAAAATAAATAAAAAATTATTCAAATATCTGAAATGTTTTCTTTTATATCTGATAGCTATTAATATCACGTGAGACTTACAATGCCAAACTTCTAGAACAAGTTCTTCATTTGATTTGCTCTACATTCATACAGCTATTGTGTTAGATAGGAAGTATTATGGTCATTTGAGTTGTTCATCGTGGATTGGTTGGAAAAGAATATACAGACCATCACCAGATGGAGATCTGGGCACGCTGCTGAGGTACAAATATGTTCATCAGAATGGAGAGGTGGGTTTTGTCTTTGGTGCAAGATGAACGTGCCAATGTTAAAAAAAAAGAAGCTTAATTAAGGCTTTGTGATTCGAGCAGGTTCACATATGGATCAGGAATTGTAAATTCTAATATCCTTTATAGATGAAGAAAGAAAAGAAAGAGAAATCAGAGAAATATTGTTCAGTCTTCTCGTTGTATCCTACAATTAACATTTTAGAAATTTGTTCACAACAGAAAAGTACTTGAAAACATGCCAGGAGATTGTCAAAATTTATTTTGACTGGTGATTCAATATCGCCGAACAGCTATTATAATTTTTCTTTATACAAAATTTGTTTTTCTTAAAAAGGACAGTAAGTTGTAATACCAGATACACGTCAATGACATTAGTCACCCTACTTCTTGATGAAAGTATTTTTTTTTTTATTTATTTGATAAGACCTATTTTACTGTCCTTTTACCCAAAATTAGGGAATAACTGATTTTTCCTCAGGAGTTTAGAAGGCAAAAATTGAAAAACAGTATGGTGATGGTAATATTGTCATTTGTTTTTTCCTAAGAGCTTCTAACTCAGCCATTCCAGGGTGCAATAATATATATGAAGAGAAACCAAATTAAATTCACAGTTTTGCTTTGAAGAAATGCAGTTTTAAAAAGCTGGCCATGGACCAATGGCAACATTCATTAAGAATGGAGTAGTACACACTAGTCTTAATGAAGGGGCAAGGTGGAGTAAGAGAAGCCTGATTTATTAAGACACTCACACCACATACTGAATCAGGTCCATCTTACAAGTGCCATGCTCCTTGCTAGAAATCTTACTAGAAAACTTTCTCCAGTCAAGGACTTGAGTAACATTTTTGACATAAGGTATGCCACGTCTGGTAATGAATTAGACAAATGGGCATTGTCACGGTCCCATCCCACCCCGGACTGGTATGAAAATGCCAAAAATTGCTTTGCGCCAAAAGATCCACTTTTTAAAATGTTCAACACCAGATTAAACACTTTCAGCCTCTATATGTCTAGGCTTACTAGTCCAATGGGGTCCCTGGCCGGCTTCTCTGCACCCTGCTTCAGATGAAGGATAGATCTTGTTAGGCATCAGGCTGTTGTTGGATTTGAAATGGGTCCAGAGCCTTCTGTGGTCTCCCATTCCAGTCCAGCAGGGGCTAGTGCTACTCAGCATCTTTGTCAGCCCCAACGCCTAGGAGGGAGACAGGGCTCTTGGAGTCTAAGTTCAGGATTCGCCGCACTGAGCATGCCCGTGAGCTGGCGGACCGTGATTGGTGGTTTGGCAACCATCTGACCCAGTGACCTGGCACCACCTGATTGGTCCAACGGTGGCGTCACCAATGGTGCGACGGTGGGCAGGGCTTAGTCTTTAAAAGGCCCGCCCACAAACATTGCAGCGCGCTCTGATCATTGAGCAAGTGATGCTGTTGTGTGGACGACTCTGTTCCACGTAGTTTCCATAGGTAGGTGTAGTGGAAATAGGCAGGCTAGTGGAAATAGGCAGGTAGCTTCGTCTAGCAGTCTGGCTCTGCCAAAGGGGTCGCCTAACACCCATCGAGCAGCCTGCAGACGTCCTATCCACGGCTATCGCCTGTCAGCCACGTAGAGTAGTACCCTTCTGTCCGGTAGCACGCCGGCTGGAGGCACGTGTACCCGTCGGCGTAGTCACACACGCATCCTAGCGCCACCAGTATAATCCCTGTGCTGTAACAGGACTACAGATAGTTTTTCCCCGGTCGCGCATCTCCCGTGCAGTTAACAGAGATAGAGCGAACCGCTATACCCGTTCCTGTGTGCAATAACACAGAAGGGTTTATCATTTAAGTTGGTTGCTTTCCTTTTCACCCGGAAAGTGTTCGGCAGCAGTCCACCAGGCTGCATCGCGGACCCCGGGGTCGGTTGAGTTCCATTATAATAAAGTTGTCTGCAACCGCCCTCCTAACAGTATCAGAGCGCCAGGGTCTTGCCGAATATGGCTGACAACCAGCAACTGCAGCGCTATATCCAGCAGCTTGAGACCAGACTTAGGACTCTGGAACAAGCTGACCCGGTAGCTCATATCACTGCAGTAGCTACCCAGGCGGCTTCTCAAGTAGCCCATCTGATAAACTCGGCTGAAGTGAATGCTGCGACAGCTGCAACTGCCCCATTACCCCATTTTGCTCTCCCGGAAAATTTTTCTGGAGACAGTAAATCCTGCCTGGGGTTTTATTAATTTATGCTCCATTCAGTTGGAGATGATGGAGGCACAGTTCCCCTCCAAAAGAGCCAAAGTGGGTTATGTCATCTCATTACTCTCCCACAGGGCTCTGGAGTGGGCTACTCCTCTATGGGAGCGGAATGATCCAGTTGTAGCAAATGCGGGTCTTTTCCTTAAGACCCTAAAAAGTATATTCCTAGGTCCTCAGGTCACGCATGATCCGGCTCTTAAGCTTCTTGCGTTGATCCAGGGTTCGACCACCGCCAGCCACTATGCCATCCAGTTTAGAACCCTAGTGGCTGAACTGGATTGGTCTGAGCAGTCGCTTATCCCGGTGTTCTGGAAGGGTCTGGCTGGGCATATTAAAAATGCTCTATCTACCAGAGAGATGCCAACCTCCCTGGAGGATTTAATATCTCTCGCTAACCAAATATATTTGCGTTATACAGAACACAAGTTAGAGCAAGAGGTCGCCAGACCGCAGTATCGGTGGGCACCCTCCTTCTCTAGACCAATTTCCAAACCCGAGACTCCCAACCCGGAGCCTGAGGCTATGGATATATCCCGAACTGAGTCTAGCTCTTCTCGTTCCCGACCTGCACATCTCTTGGAGTCCCCCGTTAATAAGGGTTCCAAGCAGTCGGGTAAACGAGTGTGTCTAACCAACGTTGGAGGAGGTGTGTTAGATTCTGGGGCTTCTTCCTCCAAATTACTGTATAAGGTGTCCTTGTCCTTCGGAGCAACCGCGGTTACTGCCAAGGTGTGGGTGGATTCTGGCGCCGACGGCAATTTTTTGTCATCTACGTTTTCCCAGAGACATGCTATCCCTATAGAGTTACTGCCAAGACCAATGAACATTAGGGTAGTCAATGGTTCACTCCTGGACACGCAAATCACCCACCAGTCGATTCCCCTCACCATGTCATTTCCTCAGGGTCACCGGGATGTTATCTCCTTTCTTATTATTCCCGGGGGATTAGATGAGGTGTTATTGGGTCTTCCATGGTTACGTTGTCACACTCCACACATTGACTGGAATACTGGGAGAATTTCTTCCTGGAGTGAGAATTGTGTGTCTCAGTGTATGGTTACAGTCACCCGGAGGGTAGTCTCTGACCCTTCTACCAATGTGGCCCCCGGCACAGATCCTCTGTCTGTCCCCGAGACTCAGGTCTTGTCAGATTATGTCAAAAAGAACCAGGTTCCTTCGGGGAGGACCTTCGTTCCCCCTAATCTACAAAATGAGGTGCTCTCCTGGGCACATGCCCCTAAGATCGGAGCTCATTTTGGGGTCAAACGTACCACAAAGTCCCTTCAATGGTCCTATTGGTGGCCCCGGTGGCGCCAGGACGTTAAGGAATATGTTCTTGCATGTGCCTTCTGTGCGAGAGATAAATCTTTCCGTCAAAGTCCGACTGGCTTTGTCCACCCGTCACCCGTGACGGACTCCACAGATAGAGTCGGTTGACACTTCTCGTCGTCCTGCTCCCGTATTCTACTCGGGCGACAGATTGTGGCTCTTGGCCCGCAATACTAGATTATGCGGGAGATCTGCTAAATTTGCTCCTCGTTCTATCGGCCCATTCAAAATATTGGCCCACGTAAACCCTGTAATGTACCGGTTACAGTTACCACGACACCTGAGGAGTCACGACGCTTTCCATGTGTCGCTTCTTAGACCTGTTCACCTGTCAAAACTCGCTGAACCCCAACCTGCTACAGACACCAGGGGTGATAATCTCGAGCTGCAGGCTATTATGGGGTCTAAAATGGTTCGTGGGGAAAAAAGGGTATCCTGTACACCGGAGGGGTCACGGATCTGAGGATCTTCCCTGTGAATCGGTGGACCACATTCATGCTCCTCTGCTCATTGAGGAAAATGAGCGCCAAGTGGAGGGGGATAATGTTAGGCGTCGGGCTGTTGCTTGATTCAAAATGGGTCCAGAGCCTTCTGTGGTCTCCCATTCCAGTCCAGCCAAAGCTGGTGCTGCTCAGCTTCATCATCAGCCCCAACACCTAGCTGGTCCACGAGATGTACAGATTGTCTCTTGGGGATTTGTGCCTAGCAATGTTAAGCATAGGTTGCGGAGGGAGACAGGGCTCTTAGAGTCTAAGTCCAGGATTCGCCGCACTGAGCATGCCCGTGACCTAGCGGACCGTGATTGGTGGTTTGGCAACCACCTGACCCGGTGACCTGGCATAGCCTGATTGGTCCACGGGTGGCGTCACCAATGGTGCGACGGTGGGCAGGGCTTAGTCTTTAAAAGACCCGCCCACAAACATGGCAGCGCGCTCTGATCATTGAGCAAGTGATGCTATTGTGTGGACGACTGTGTTCCACGTAGTTTCCATAGGCAGGTGTAGTGGAAATAGGCAGGCTAGTGGAAATAGGCAGGTAGCTTCGTCTAGCAGTCTGGCTCTGCCAAAGGGGTCGCCTCACACCCTGAGCAGCCTGCAGACGTCCTATCCACAGCTATAGCCTGTCAGCCACGTGGAGTTGTACCCTTCTGTCTGGTAGCACGCCGGCTGGAGGCACGTGTACCCGTCGGCGTAGTCACACACGCATCCTAGCGCTGCCAGTGTAGTCCCTGTGCTGTAACAGGATTACAGATAGTTTTTCCCCGGTCACGCATCTCCCATGTAGTTAACGGAGATAGAGCGAAACCGCTATACCCGTTCCTGTGTGCAGTAACACGGAAGGGTTTATCATTTAAGTTGGCTGCTTTCCTTTTCACCCGGAAAGTGTTAGGCAGTAGTCCACCAGGCTGCATCGCGGACCCCGGGGTCGGTTGAGTTCCATTATAATAAAGTTGTCTGCAACCGCCCTCCTAACAGATCTCTCTCCATGTGTCTACATTGTTAGAACCCTCCTGTTAGTTTTTTCTCTCTTGTGTTTTGCGGTCATGTGACCATCTGCCTATATATTCCAGCTCAGCCCTTCTGGCTTGGCTGGACTTCAGTGTTGTTTGACTGTCTCTCTAGCCAGGTGCTTCGGTGCCTATCTCTGTCTAGTTCGCTTGGTCCTCTGGGACCCCTAGTACTTTTTGTCAGTTTGTCTTTTGTGCTCTGTAACAACTTCTGTTTAGGAGGTGTCCCATTTTTGTCTCAGTCCTTAGTTCATTTAGGGACCCCTCCCTTAATTCTATAGGTCCTCGTTCAGACTAGCCGAGGACTAAGGTGGGTCTGTTCACAAGGAACAGGCAGCCCGCTACATCGTAGGGATTCAGCTTAGTCTTACTGTAGGGACAGCTTTCCCCTATCTTTCCTTAGTTTATGTTGCAGATCATAACATACATAGGGAGAGACCTGTCAGTCTTACAGCACCATTCACAAGATATCTTCTGGACCTAGTGGTTACTGGAAGTCTACTGCCTTGACCCAGAGATTCCCAACTCTTCCAGTAGTCCTGAATGCCTCCCTTTTTTCTAGGAGCCTCCCAAGAGTTCCGCGAGAGTTGACAAATAAGCCCTTATGGAAGAAAATGCTTTATTTTGGATTTAATAAAAACTACAGACTCTATATTTGAGCATTTTTTTTTTCAAAACTGGATCTATGCCTATACTATTGTGCGCATAGGATAGAAATAAGAATAAGTAAAAAGTGGACTGAGAAAAGGACAGAAATGTTAACTGCCCTTTCAAGAACCTGGCAACACAGGATTGTACTATTTCATTTCTTCCACTAAATTAATCTCATCAACACCACTTTCAGGAAACATTTTCCTCTAATGAGATGAGAAGTGCCAACGAATTTGTATTCCTTCCACCATCCACTGGCATTCTCTTATAATTGGAATAGAAACCTCTACATTAAACGATTGCCTGTGACAATATTGTAATGGGTTTGAAAAATAAAGTTGTAGAGATAATAGAGCTCCATAGATCATCTAAGCTTCAGTCATGAAAATGCTTAGTTCACATTATTTTCAAAGGGATTTAATGATGTATGATTTTTTAAGTATAAGGAAAATCTTAGATAAAACCGGCCAGTCAAAAATGGACTTTTGTCAGAGACCATTCTTATAATGCATGGTGGTGGTGTTTATACAAGTCATTTGTCACTAGATCAGATCTTAAAGAGGTTGTCAAGGACTTTTTTTTTCTATGGGCTGTGGTAAGACGACTCACTCGGCCCCTTCCGGAAGTAGACTCAGGAACCTGGGTTTTCTCTGCAGGCTTTATTGTATGGCATAAAGCCCTGCAGCTCCAGCAAAATAAACACGGCCTTACTGGCCAAACAACAAAACAAAAGATAAATAATAGCACAGTTCATATGTGTGTGTGTGCGGTTCGCCCACACAGGTTGTAGCCTAGTCTTCAGCTCCTTCCTGAGCTATGGCTGTCCAGTCTGGAGACCTTGCCTCTCCAAACACAACACAGAAAAAAAATAGTCCTTGAGCATTTAAGCTTGCTCAGCCACACTCTGAGAGGAGGTAGGGGAATGGCCTCACACCCTCTGCCATTTCCATAAAACCAAACCCTTTAAGTGAGGAGTAGAGATGAGCGGTGTTCGACTCGAACTGTTCGCCAATCTCAAATTCGAGCTGTTTTGGGCGGTGTTCGAGCCGTTCGGCGAACACGAGCAATTTAAAAAAAATTTGGCTGTTCGAGGTTATGTTCGATAACTGTTCGTGCACCAAAATCATAACTGGATTTTTTCTCAGTAATGCTGAAAATTAATGTTAATACGCAGTTTGAGTGTACAGCGGGGCGGGGGGAGGGGCAGGGGATGGATCTCTGCATAAATAATGAAGATCTCCATTTTTTTTTCTCTTTCCCGCATTTACAGTGGGGAGGTGTAATCTGTCAGCCTATCAGCAGGGCACACACGGAGCGAACTGCTTTTTTTCACACAAGCAAGGGCATGTGTCATTGGCAGTGTATGTCACATGTCCTTGCCCTATAAGACCCAGCCATTTTCCATGTAGCCACCATTTTCTCACTGCTGCAGCTGCGTGTTAGACGGCACCGCTGTTGCTGTGTGCGCTATACTTTGTTAATTTCAAGCCAATTTTCGCACAAATCTACAGATAGCTTGGGAGTAGGGAATAGTTGTGATTTCAGTCCTTTTAAGGACTAGGTTACATCATTTCCTACGACTTTTATCAGGCAGGTCTGTGCTCTTAAAGAGATAGGTTGGGAGTAAAGACTAATTGTAATTGCAGTCCTTTTCAGGGCTAGGTTACATCAGTTCCTATCACTTTTATCAGGCAGGTCTGTGCTCTTAAATAGATAGGTTGGCAGTAAAGACTGATTGTAATTGCAGTCCTTTTCAGGGCTAGGTTACATCAGTTCCTATCACCTTCTGCCAGGCAGGTCTGTGCCAGTGCTGTGCAAGTTTTTTTCACATCATTTGGCTAAATCTAGCAAAGCAAATCCTTTTTGGCCTCTTGCAGTGTGTGTTAGTCAGTGGAGTAGCCTATCTGTGTTGCAAGCTACACCACCTGTGTATAGAATACCAATTTTTTTACTGCACCTAGTGAAGTAAAACCTTTTGAGCATAGCATCATTCTATTAGTCCATCTATACTAACCTCCACCAGGTTGCAAATTCAAAATAATTTTTATCTGCATCAAGCTCTGAAAAAATATTTCGGCTTGTAGCAGTGTGTGGGACTTGTTCTATTAGTCCATCTATACTAACCTCCACCAGGTTGCAAATTCAAAATAATTTTTATTTGCATCTAGCTCTGAAAAAATATTTGGGCTTCGGCTTCAAGCAGTGTGTGGGACTTGTTCTATTAGTCCATCTATACTAACCTCCACCAGGTTGCAAATTCAAAATAATTTTTATCTGCATCTAGCTCTGAAAAAATATTTGGGCTTGGGCTTGTAGCAGTGTGTAGGACTTGTTCTATTAGTCCATCTATACTAACCTCCACCAGGTTGCAAATTCAAAATAATTTTTATCTGCATCTAGCTCTGAAAAAATATTTGGGCTTCGGCTTGTAGCAGTGTGTGGGACTTGTTCTACTAGTCCATCTATACTTACCTCCACCAGGTTGCAAATTCAAAATGATTTTTATCTGCATCTAGCTCTGAAAAAATATTTGGGCTTCAGCTTGTAGCAGTGTGTGGGACTTGTTCTAGTAGTCCATCTATACTAACCTCCACCAGGTTGCAAATTCAAAATAATTTTTATCTACATCTAGCTCTGAAAAAATATTTGGGCTTTGGCTTGTAGCAGTGTGTGCGACTTGTTCTATTAGTCCATCTATACTAACCTCCACCAGGTTGCAAATTCAAAATAATTTTTATCTGCATCAAGCTCTGAAAAAATATTTTGGCTTGTAGCAGTGTGTGGGACTTGTTCTATTAGTCCATCTATACTAACCTCCACCAGGTTGCAAATTCAAAATAATTTTTATCTGCATCTAGCTCTGAAAAAATATTTGGGCTTGGGCTTGTAGCAGTGTGTGGGACTTGTTCTATTAGTCCATCTATACTAACCTCCACCAGGTTGCAAATTCAAAATAATTTTTATCTGCATCTAGCTCTGAAAAAATATTTGGGCTTGGGCTTGTAGCAGTGTGTGGGACTTGTTCTATTAGTCCATCTATACTAACCTCCACCAGGTTGCAAATTCAAAATAATGTTTATCTGCATCTAGCTCTGAAAAAATATTTGGGCTTGGGCTTGTAGCAGTGTGTGGGACTTGTTCTATTAGTCCATCTATACTAACCTCCACCAGGTTGCAAATTCAAAATAATGTTTATCTGCATCTAGCTCTGAAAAAATATTTGGGCTTGGGCTTGTAGCAGTGTGTAGGACTTTTTCTATTAGTCCATCTATACTAACCACCACCAGGTTGCAAATTCAAAATGATTTTTATCTGCATCTAGCTCTGAAAAAATATTTGGGCTTCAGCTTGTAGCAGTGTGTGGGACTTGTTCTATTAGTCCATCTACACTAACCTCCACCAGGTTGCAAATTCAAAATAATTTTTATCTGCATCTAGCTCTGAAAAAATATTTGGGCTTTGGCTTGTAGCAGTGTGTGGGACTTGTTCTATAAGTCCATCTATACTAACCTCCACCAGGTTGCAAATTCAAAATAATTTTTATCTGCATCTAGCTCTGAAAAAATATTTGGGCTTCGGCTTGTAGCAGTGTGTGGGTCTTGTTCTATTAGTCCATCTATACTAACCTCCACCAGGTTGCAAATTCAAAATAATTTTTATCTGCATCTAGCTCTGAAAAAATATTTGGGCTTCAGCTTGTAGCAGTGTGTGGGACTTGTTCTATTAGTCCATCTACACTAACCTCCACCAGGTTGCAAATTCAAAATAATTTTTATCTGCATCTAGCTCTGAAAAAATATTTGGGCTTTGGCTTGTAGCAGTGTGTGGGACTTGTTCTATAAGTCCCTCTACAATAACCTCCACCAGGTTGCAAATTCAAAATAATTTTTATCTGCATCTAGCTCTGAAAAAATATTTGGGCTTCGGCTTGTAGCAGTGTCTGGGTCTTGTTCTATTAGTCCATCTATACTAACCTCCACCAGGTTGCAAATTCAAAATAATTTTAATCTGCATCTAGCTATGAATAAATATTTGGGCTTCGGCTTGTAGCAGTGTGTGGGACTTGTTCTATTAGTCCATCTATACTAACCTCCACCAGGTTGCAAATTCAAAATAATTTTTATCTGCATCTAGCTCTGAAAAAATATTTGGGCTTCGGCTTGTAGCAGTGTGTGGGACTTGTTCTATTAGTCCATCTATACTAACCTCCACCAGGTTGCAAATTCAAAATAATTTTTATCTGCATCTAGCTCTGAAAAAATATTTGGGCTTCGGCTTGTAGCAGTGTGTGGGACTTGTTCTATTTGTCCATCTATACTAACCTCCACCAGGTTGCAAATTCAAAATAATTTTTAGCTGCATCTTGCCTGTAAACTAATTTTGGGCATATTAGCTGTGTGTGGTACTCATTCTATTAGGCCATCTATACTAAGCTCCACCAGCTTTCAAATTACTAATAATTTTTAGCTGCATCTTGCCTGGAAAATAATTTTGGGCATAGTAGCAGTGTGTGGTACTCATTGTATTAGGCCATCTATACCAAGCTCCACCAGCTTTGAAATTAATAATAATTTTTAGCTGCATCTAGCCCGGAAAAAAAATTTTCTTCCCAATAGTGGTAGCAATAGAAATATGGGACACGCTCCTGGCTAACAAAAATATATGCTTCATAACAAAAAACACCAGCCTAGCGCACTGCATTAATAAGATGGCATCATCGTCTCTCCCAGTGCTAGGCCTACTACGCCGGCTAGCATTCCTGTGCCTAAAACACAATGTATGGGTCCGCGCTAGCCACGATGCTGAGGGGTCTAAAGCTGCTGCTAATGCTTTATCACAATTCAATTGGCAGATTTTCACAGAGCTCTTCCCCAACGCCCACCCATCGGGCAACAGTTGCCCACCCTCCCTATGGGATCTAGTGGCGAATAGTTGATGCCATTAATCAGAGCATCAGATGCCCCGTCGACGTGGCAAGCATACGGTAAGGCATGGGAAGAGTGGACACGTCTAGTAGCAGGCAGACGGGTTGACCAATGTGAACAAGCCAGATTACAAGTCACCATAGAATTTCTCCACCAACTAATGATGAGGGGCATATCAGGGGCGTCAGCGCAGCGGTGTCTGACCGGCGTAGCATTTCACTTCCAACTACTGAATTGGGGAGATGTGACAAAGAGATTCATCATCAGACAATCCATAAAAGGGTGGAAAAGGGGTCAGCCAAGTCAGGAGTGTAGACGTCCCGTCCCGTGTCACTAAAACTGATTTCTCACATCATTTCCCTAACACCATTAACATGACACTCACAATTTGAAGCAACACTACTGTCTACTGCATTTGCGATCGCCTTCTTCGGGGCGCTATGCATAAGCGAATTAGTCCCTCAATCCAAAATTACCACCAGTGGAGGCTTATTACACCAGGACGTACTCATAGCCAATAATGCAATACGTCTATGCATACGCCAATTGAAAATGGTTCCAGCGGGCAGGGGCACTTGGGTACTTCTACAACCCACAAACGGTACACTGAGTCGGGTAGCAATAGTAAAAACATATATAACCATCAGATCACAAAGTAATTTCTTCCTATCACACATTGATGGAACGCCATTATCAAGATACCAGTTCAAAGTTATATTTAATAAATGCATAACATCGGCAGGGAACCACCCCAAAGATTACGGGACACACTCATTCCGCATAGGCGCGGCCACGGAAGCAGCAAGAGCAGGTCTGTCAGAAACGGAAGTTCAGAGGATAGGGAGATGGCGATCCACGTGTTTGGCGAGATACATAAGACTGGACTTGTTATCCTAACATGGTTTGTTTCTTTTACAGGTGACGCTAAGCCAACAGTGTGGGTGATAGGCCACTTGCATATATATTGGGCAGAAAAAAGGGCGAAAGTCCACCCAGGCAGGAGGAAATTAGAGTTTCATAACACATATTTCAACTGGAGAGGTATTAGAGGCCTGCTATAGCCACAGGTACTAATGGAGGTAATCAAGGTGTAACGGGTCTGGGAGGCGGAACCTCTGAGCTACTATACAAGGGGGCGGTCCTTGTAAGGGAGCGGGTGGCGACCAGGGTAGACGGGCAGGCAGTCACAGCAGGTGACTGGGACAGTCTCTGAATGAACGGACAGAAGGTCACGGCAAGTGACCGGGGCAGTCCCTGGATGAACGGGCAGGAGGTCACGGCAAGTGACCGGGGCAGTCTCTGGATGAACGGGCAGGAGGTCACGGCAAGTGACCGGGGCAGTCTCTGGATGAACGGGCAGGAGGTCACGGCAAGTGACCGGGGCAGTCTCTGGATGAACGGGCAGGTGGTCACGGCAAGTGACCGGGGCAGTCTCTGGATGAACGGGCAGGAGGTCACGGCAAGTGACCGGGGCAGTCTCTGGGTAAAGGATTGGTACAACCTGTGGCGGCAGATGATAGACGTGAGCTCCCAGGTGAGCAGGCGAGAGTCTCTGGATAATCGGGTGGTCACAGCATGTGACGGCGGAGCCTCCAGGAAGACCAACAGATAGGTAGCAGATGAGCGCTCCCAGGTGAGCGGGCAGGAGTCTCTGGACAGGCGGGTGGTCACAGCACGTGACGGCAGAGCCTCCTGGTAGGCTAGCAGACAGGCAGCAGATGAGCGCTCCCAGGTGAGCGGGCAAGCTGGTCCTTAGACAGACTGACAGGAGTTGGAAGGCAGACCGTCGGACCTCAGGCAAGCAGGCAGGTAGAAGATGTGCGCTCCCAGGTGAGCGGGCAAGCTGGTCCTTAGACAGACTGACAGAAGTTGGAAGGCAGACCGTCGGACCTCAGGCTAGCAGGCAGGTAGCAGGATATCAGGCAGGAATTAGACAGCAGACTGGCAGGAAACTGGCAGGTATCTGGCAGGTAACTGGCAACGGGACCTGAGGGCTGAAGCAGAGTAGTGAACAGTGCTACAACATTGCTCGGGCACCTCCATTTTGGAGGAGGTGCCTTTTATATGGGAGGTCCTCCGGCAATTGGCCGGGGACTCCTTAGGACGGCGCGCGCGGTCCCCTTAAGAGAGGGGGAGCGCGCGCGCGCCCTAAGCACACTGCCGGGGAAGGAGCGCGTGCCGGAAGCAGCGGGGAGAGCAGCGCTGGAGGACGCCGCGCCAGGAGCGGGGAGGTGAGAGGGACGGCGTCTCTGCCTAGAACGGGGCAGAGACGCCGATGCTACACAAGGTAGGTAGAGAGGCAAGAGGTCCGGTCATCTTAGTTATACAGGCCCGGGGAAATGACCTAGGTCATCATAAGAGCGCATAACTAATGGCAATAATGAAACTAGACACTAAGCGCTTCAGAGAATTTTTCACAAAACTTACTATAGTATGGTCAGAGATTGTGCCGATAGCGGTATGGCAAGGTGCGCGAGACATCACGGCCATCGAACGGACAAGGTGGGTAATAAATATTCGGATGGCAAAATTTAGAACAGACAGAGGCGGTGTAGTGATACGACACCGACAACTGGAAGGAGATAAAGCAGGACTCATACGGCCTGACGGTGTTCACTTAATGGATATTGGACTGGACATATTCCTGTCAGGACAAGCGTTAAGAGTGATGGATGGAGGTGAGAGTCCTGCATACGAGTACGCAGGATCCTCCGTGGCCTGGAAATAGAAAGGACATGTTGGAGAGTTACACTTGTTGGCCAACTTGCCGGTGTGGAGACCCAGAGCATGCTGCAACAAGCTGAATTATTTTAGAAATAAAATTCCTTTCTAATGGAATGAGTATAAAGAGTTAATAAAGCTGTGACCGATCCTCACCCATGAAGTTGTAAGAGTTACATTATTGTATTGTCAAGGAAAGGGGGGCGGTAGGGGGGCTGAGCGTCTGGGTTTGGTTGGGGGTCCCCACAGTCTGCCTAGGCTAGATGCATTTAAAAATTCTTATTAGATACACAGGCGGTGAAGCTTGCTTCGCAGCTACGCTACTACGCCCAAAGTATTGCCTAGGCTAGATGCAGTTAAAAATTCTATGCTGACTAGCAGACACTGAAGTTTTGGAGCAGACCTCTGAGTAAGCAGCTCTTCAGACTCAACCATCTGTGTTACCGCAAGCTATAGTGTATGTAGTTTCTTACAGTTAAAAGGGGGGGAGCGACCCAACCCACCTGAAATTGACGATGCCAACGTCACGTAAAACACAGCAAGGGGACCCCAGAGTTGCTTAAAACGGTTGGTGAGGTGATTTTACCAAATCCTCAAGCTTTTAGTCTCCCCAGGATGACACAGGGGTAGAAAAGTCCTTGCGGATCCATGATTTGTTCATCTTTATGAACGTGAGTCTGTCTACATTCTCAGTGGACAGCCGCGTGCGCTTATCTGTCAGCACACCACCAGCAGCGCTGAACACATGTTCAGAGAGAACGCTGGCTGCAGGGCATGACAAGATCTCCAAGGCGTGAGTGGCGAGCTCCGGCCATTTTTCCAGATTGGAAGCCCAAAATGAGCAAGGGTCCAGTGACACAGTCATAGCTTCGATGTTCACTTGGAGATACTCCTGTACCATCCTCTCTAGGCGTTGACTATGTGTCAGACTTCTTGTCTCCTGTGGCCTTGCTAAGGTCTAAAAAAGTGGTGAAACGATTCCACAAAATTGCTGTTACCAGCAGATACTGTGTTACTGTTACGGTTTGAGTGATGAAGACTCGACAGTCCCACGGTTGGCAAGTTAGAACTGTGAGATTCACTACGTGCACCACTGGTGTTTTGTGGAAAAGCACATGTACGATTCTGCAACAGCCTCTGCAGATACTCCTGCATGCGTGAATCCCTTTCTATGGCAGGAATTATTTCGGCAAATTTACTTTTGTACCGGGGATCTAAGAGTGTGGCAACCCAGTAGTCGGGATTACTTCGAATTCTGACAATCCGAGGGTCATGTTGTAGGTAGTGCAGCAAGAAGGCACTCATGTGTCTTGCGCATCCAGGAGGACCAAGTCCTTGTTGTGTTGGTAGCGAGGTAAGAATCATGCTTCCTTCCTCTGCCCTCTCCCCCCAACCTCACACAACAGAAATGTGATCAAGGTCTCCCTCATCTGATGAGTCTTACATGCCCATCGCCAGTTCGTCCTCCACTTCTTCCTCGGCTCCTGCACCTTCCTCAACAGTTTGGCTGCTACCATACGCCCTGGTTAATCCCTCTCCCCCACCCTCCCATGCCTGCCGCCTTGGTGCTGCCGACAGTCTGGACCTTGGAGATGTTATCCCTTCCGCATACGACTCCTCCTCTACTTCCTCCACCTCCTCTTGTCCCACCACCTGACTCTGAATTCTCTTTAACGTGTGCTCCAGCATGTAAATCACAAGAATAGTCATGCTGATAATGGCATCGTCGTGAGCACTAAACATCTTCGTCGCCATTTCAAAACTGTGCAGAAGGGTGTGTGGCGCCCTTGAGGGTTCAGTTGCCACAGAGGTACTGCATCTCACCCAGAGGTGTGGTATCTCACCCTCAGGTAAGGAAGGAGTATGGATCGGGACCCTAACACCTGCATCCAACACATACCCGCAGTGGGGGTAAGGCGAGATTGCTCCTAAGGGAGAGCACAGTCCCAGGTCCCTAGCTGGTGGGAGGGTCCTATGTAGTGGGTGCTTAGGGGAGCAGCTTAGGGGAGCACATGACAGGGAGAGTATAAAGAGGAAGCCATCTTAGAAAGAGCAAGCCAGTCAGAGGAGGAGAAGTGACAGGAGCAGAGGCTCTGCATGAGCTCTGCTCCGGAGGCGGGCCTAGCCTGGGAGGCCCAGGACTGAAGGAGAGAAGAGAGGAGTGGGAGCAGGAAGGCTCCAGGAACCAAAGGGACCCTAGGGGTACGGGCCGTGCAGAAGGCAACCCGTACGCCCGCTGCTACCAGGAGGTAGAGGGGTCAGGCCAGATAAGGGGAACCGGTCCCTCAACTAGCGGAGAAACAGCAAGGCTCAACTAGAAACCATGTACTGCAGGCCAAAGTCCACACCAGTCTCACTAAGAAGGTAGCCACATAGGACCCAGGGGACGGAACACACGTCGCCCGCCAAGGCCCGAGGATACCGGATAGAAGTGTCACTGGGTGTGAGGTGCAGGAAGAAGGCCAGAGAAAGGATACACAGAAGGGGGTCCTGCTAAGTACTCCGGAGCTATCTGGGGGTGGACTGAGCCCCTCACTGAGTACGCACAGCACGACGGGGGAGATTGCTCTGGTACCTGTAATCTGGACTGCAACAACTGTGAGTAAAGATCTTGGGACTGCATCACACGGACTCTGTGTTCATTACTGACTCCCTGCACTACAACCACCATCATCCACCCACACTGCTCTGAAGCTACACTCTTCCTGTGGGGAGTAATAATACCATTGCTGCAAAACCACCAGCTTCAGAGGACTGTTCCGCAGCGGCGGCCCCGTTGGCCGCACTCCACAGGTGGCGTAGTCAGACATTATAAAACCCATATATACAAATTACCCTTGAATTGACCGCCCTTGGTCACGGACCGGGTCGCCGCCACAGTGACTACAACCCCCAGCGTTTACCGGCCTGGCTTCGGGTACCCCACGGCCCAGGGGACGCGTCAAGTTCATAGGTCCCTGATCAGAGACCATTCCTGCAGCGTGATTTGCCCCACCTCTGGATCTCGTTGGCCCAGGCTATACGTCAGAACGTATTGCACCAGGGCTTGTCGGTGCTGCCACAGTCGCTGCAACATGTGCAGAGTTGAATTCCACCGTGTCGGCACATCGCATTTCAGCCGGTGAACTGGCAGGCCCAACGACTTCTGTAGAGATGTAAGTCGTTGATCTGCGGGATGCGAACGGCGGAAGTGAGCACACAGCGACCGTGCCCTCTGCAGAAGGCCATCTAGTCCGGGATAGTGGGCTAAAAATTGCTGGACAACCAGGTTCAACACGTGAGCCATACAAGGCACGTGTGTGACATTGCCCCGGCGAAGGGCCGCACCCAGGTTTGCAGCATTGTCGCTCATGGCCTTCCCTGGTTGCAGGTCCAGTGGAGACAACCATTCATGAAACTGGGTCTCCAGAGCTGACCACAACTTCTCAGCTGTGTGACTCACATTTCCCAGACATTTCAAAGTAAACACCGCCTGATGCCGTTGAGCCCTGCTGCCAGCATAGTAAGGAGGTGTGCAGGATTCCTTCTGCGCAGTTAGAAAGTGGGTGGCATTACCAGACAGGCTTTGGGTGCAGGTGGAGGACCGAGAGGAGGTTGAGGAGGCAGAAGCAGTGGAGGAACTTCTAGATAAAGAGTGTTGACGTACAACTCGTGGGGACGGCAAGACTTGGACAGCAGCCCCTTGTCCTGCTGTCACCATAGTTACCCAGTGCCCAGTCAGCGACATGTAACGCCCCTGTCCATGCTTACTCGCCCAAGTGTCTGTGGTGAAATGCACCCTGTCACACACAGAGTTTCTCAAAGAAGCGGTGATGTTGTGTGCGACATGCTGGTGTAGCGCAGGCACACCTTTCTTTGAGAAGTAGTGCCGACTGGGCATCTGGTACTGGGGCACTGCGACGGACATAAGGTCTCGAAAATCCTCTGTGTCCACCAGGCGGAAAGGCAGCATTTCTGTAGCCAAGAGCTTCCAGATGGTGAAATTCAACCTCTTAGCTTTGTCATGGCTAGGAGGAAATGGTCTTTTACTTGTCCACATCTGAGGGACCGAGGGCTGGCTGTTGTGCTTAGACGGGGTTGAGTAGGGTGTCCCCGGCAAACTTGCCGGTCTGTGAGGAAGATGCAGGCGGAAAAGTTAGGTTGCCTTGATCCAAAGGTGGAGCTCTCGATGTCGAAGAGCGCTCAACACCAGCTGGTGTTTCCACTTCCAAATGAAATGATGACCTGCCAATCACACTGGCTGTTGCGGGTAAAGAGGTGGCAGGTCTGTGTCCAAAAACATGTGTGACTGCTGTCCCCCCAGTCAAAGAGGATGAAGAGGCCGCGGATGCACAAGATGGGGCAGACGGTGGTTGGCGCGGCCCGCTAGGCCGCATTGTAGCACAGTGAGCTTCCCACTGCAACTTATGCTTCATATCCATGTGACGGTTCATGCATGAAGTACTCAAACTATGGATTTTTTGGCCTCTACTTAGCTTTTGGTGACAAATATTACAGATAACACGAGCTGGGTCATCCTTATCGATCTGAAAAAATACCCAGGCTATGCAAGGCTTAGAGCCCATGCGACCTGAACAGCCACTACGACTTGTGGTCAGAGGCAGAGTTGTGGTTGAGGATGCAGTTGTTGACGTGCTTCCAGTACTCCGTCTCTGTCCAGGAAGGCGCAACCTGACCTTGTCGTCAATAGCATCTGTATCGCCCAGCTGCGCTTGGTATCACAGATCCTAGAAGAGTGCATTGATGGAATCCTCCACAAGAGGCCCCCATAAACATTCACACATCTCCACCTTCCACCTCAGACCAGCAGAGGGAGCCCGTTAGGGATATAAATAGGGAAGGTGGAGCTAGGCAGTTCAGTTCCTCTGAAGAGTTCCTGCAGTAGAGAAGCCTAAGAGAGGTCAGTCTGCAGTGGAGCTCAGTCTAGTCTAGAGAACTCAGTTAATAGTTCATCAGTGGAGCACGAGGCTCCTGTTAGCTAGATTCAGGGAGCCCAGTTATAGCTTAAGGTGTGCCGGCGCCATAAGATCGGTGAAGCGCGGCAAGTTGCCGTTAGTGTGTATAGCCTAGTGAGGGCCCGAGTAGGCCGAAGGCGAGTGGAGAGTTAGTACATAGGGGGCAGAGGAGCTTAACCAGCTCACCCCGAAGCATTTACCGGACACCGGATCCGAGCTTACCGGGATCTCTATGACCCAGTAAGGCATAACCGGAATCCCTGGAGAACTACAAGTCCCAGGATCGCTAAGGTGCTGATACATAACAGAGCCAGGAGACGCTTAGGCCCCGCATACTGGGAGTGTGAACTCCAAGACAAGGCCCTACCACAAGGTCAGCCAGCGCAGGACAGAGACAAAGTTAGGCCTAGCTCCAGGCAAGTCAGAAACTTACTACGCAGAGGCAAGAAACAGGAGGCCCTACACTCGCTCATTGGGGAGGATCCTGATATGCACCCTTCATCCTACAGTGCTCCGGGATGTGCCTGAATTTCCACCAGTAAAAGGTACTGAAGTGACTACCGTGTCCATTCCCGTTCTTGCTCTGACCCAGCTGGGTCTCGCCTGTCCGGCATTCCCCCTGCATACGCTTTTCTGAGGCCTAGCTCCACCTGTGGGGAGCTATACCATCGAGCTGCCTTATTACCGGCCTCAGTGGACTACTGCAGCGCTGGTGCTTCTCACCAGATGCCACAGGTGGCGTCACGAACTCTTATAAAATTAACAATTATCCACCCTTTTAAAGACTGACCCCAGGGTACTGGCCCGGGAGCCGACCACCGCGACATCTCAAAGGCCAGGCAAAGGCCCGGGTACCGAGTCATCCCCATCCCCTGGGCTAGTCACATCCTCCTCCACCTCCTCTGCTGACCTCATCGACTGGCTGACTGTGGATTGACAGTAAGTGGTATCTCCAACCTCGTCATCATCACCCTGTGTGTTCTCACACCCGTCGACCTCAGAGCCAACCTCTTCCTGCCCTGACCGAAAAGTCAAGTTGTCGCTCCAATCAGTTATTTGAGTCTCATCATCGTCTTCATCATTGTCTCCACCAACAGGAGTTAGAGTTTGGGAACGAGGGTCTACATTATGCTCAGAACCTTCTTCATCTGGTCCTGGATCCGACGCATAAAGATTCTGGGCATCAGTGCAGATCATTTCCTCATCTGGATTCACAGAAGCTCTGGAGCCGACCTCCGTTTCCCAGGCTATAGTATGAGTAAACAGCTGTGCAGACTCAACCATCTGTGTTACCCCATTCTCAGATGGGCAGCTGGAGACTTGGGAGCTGTGAGGAAGCAAGTGCTATTGGGGTGACACCTCTGAGGACTGGAGTATTTGTGATGTTGAAGTTGAGGTGGAGGAGAGCCCACTTGAAGGAGCACTTGATATACGTTGAAGCACCTGCTGTTTTAGTGCCTCATCTGGAATTTGTAGCGATGGGCGTGTCGGTAAGAAAGGGATCGTATCACATTGTCCACGAAAAGAAGTAGACATCTTAGTTTGGCTGGAAGATGGTCTTTCTTCTGCAGATGTTACTCCCCCCCACCGCGGGGGGGCATGACCCACCAGCGGACAGGCACCAGTATTGAGAGATTGGGGCTGGCCGTCATGGTCCACCGCAGCTCTGGCACAAACCCGGCGACACGGAGGTCGCACGGGCAGGAACGGACAGGCCGTGTCGGCTTCGCACTTTTTTGGCTTTAGAAGGGCATGACATGCCTATATCTGTGTCTCCCCCTCCTTTTACTCCTCCACTTCTTTTCTTTTCGCATGACTATATGTGCTTGTCACTTTTCCATGTGTTAGTTGTGTCTTCTGAGCAGATTGTCAGCTTTTGGACACCTTTGAAGGTGTTTTCTATGTGTTTCTATGTGTTTTTGTTTGCCTGCCATTGGTTTTAACGGTCTTCGACGGTGTTCGACGAACAGTGCGACGAACAGTTCGGCGAACATACGGGTGTTCGACGAACTGAACCGAACTCAACACTAGTGAGGAGTTAACCCCCAGCATATAACATGCTGGCAGAAAGTTTATTGGTTTAAGTTCACACAGGCTAGCAACATGTGCAACACATACCTCCCCTCATATATCATACCAGTGACTCTGTCACAGGGCCTAAAATCTAACATGCGCCGGCACCTGTTGTACCCGGTGCCGGCACAAAGCATTCACTGACCATTCCTGCCGGCATTTCAGCTGCTCCACATCAACAGAGCAGTTCTTGTTTTTCTTCCCGGCTGCTCTGTCAGCTTGTGACTGCCGACATTATGCTTATTGGCAGCCAGCTTCCCGCAATTAAGCCGCGGGGAGCCAACTGTCAATCAGCATGATGTCGGCAGTCATGCCCCGTAAATAGAGCAGTGCAGATGAGAAGCCATTGCTCCATTGACTTGACATCAGAGGAAGCCACTGAATCACTGGCAGGAGCAGTCACTGACCGCCCTATGCCCGCGGCGATCGGCGTTAGACACAACAAGCAGGTAGTTTGCCTATTATTTCTTAGGCACATTGTAGAAAAAAAAAACAGTCTCGGATAACCCCTTTCATTTAAGGCTTAAGGGTATGTTCACAAGTCATTTAGGAAGATAGAAAAATAACTTCATGTGACATCTCTAGGTGCTCCTGACTGGGCCAAATAATTTTGGCAAGAGCTTTTAGGGGCCGTTTAATACAAGAAAATACAACCCCTCATTCATTTCTATTACAATATCGTTCAATTGCATGAGTATGAGTAGAAGAGGTATGGTCTTCTTTTTGTAGAAAGAGTGCCACTCCTGTCTGGTATTGTAGCTACATTCGGTGACTTAGTGGTCTTCTTTCTTGTGTTGGAGTGTTGAATGGGTGGACACACCTGCTTCTGCCTACATGCCAGGGTTGCCAACATGACTTTTTATTTTTTCTAGATAGGTTATCAAAAAAATCACGAATATACATTATTTTGTTAATGGACACATTGGAAAACCATAATAAATCATTATGGTACATGTCTACAGCCCATAAGAAGACATTAACTGCATTCGCTGTACACTATAAAATGATGATAAACACAGTCAAAATAATCTGTAAAAGTTTCTTCAGCTTCAAAAAAATCACAGACGCCTTACATTTTTTATGGACGGGAAAAAAGTGACCTATTTTAAAGTACTGTTCTAGAATTTCTGGACGGTTGGCAACCCTGGAAGGAAAGAAAAGAGGGATACAAAAGGTCTTTCTACCCAAAATGAGAAGATCTGTGCCTCATTGAGTAATAGTTGAGAGGCTCTCTTAAGGTACCATCACACTTAGGGATGCTACAGATATCCCAATAACGATACGACCTGACAGGGATCGTTGCTGCGTCGATATGTGGTCGCTGGTGAGATGTCAAACAGTCAGATCTTCCCAACGACACAGCAACGATACGGCGACCGGTAGCGACCTGTATAACGATGTCGTTGGGACCCTGCCACATAGCAGCTACTCTGACGATTCAGACCTCGATGAGGGACGACTTCTCAGTTCTGAGTCGCCAAAGAGGTCGTTGGTAAGGTGTCAAACACACTGATGCATGCTACCCAGCAGGACTTCAACGATCAAAAAATGGTCCAGGCCATTTCGACACGACCAGCGATCTCACAGCAGGGGCCTGGTCACTGCTAAGTGTCAAACGTAGCGAGATCGCTGCTGAGGTCGCTGTTGCGTCACAAAACTTGTGACTCAGCAGAGATCTCGCTAGCGTGATGGGGACTTTACAGATACTGCTAAAGAAAATAAAAGATTGTTGCCAAATTCCATGATTTTGGATATATATCTAAAGATTGACTAGATGATAGGGGAGTTATCCACTTCAGTTGCTGGAAAAAAAGAAAAACATAAATTGGACTAAATTTTTAAGCAGCACAGCAAATGTATGGCAATAAACCTTGAATTATGGTACTTATATTGTGAGAAAGATTAAAGGGAACCTATCAGCTGATTCATGTTGTCCAAACCATGGGTATATGGGTATATTTTTCTCTGAATTGCTTTTGCGCCTCAGAGGTTTCAGAGAAAAAATACGGTACTTTAAAGATCAGTCCAGCAATCGTAGCCGGAGTTGAGACGAGTCCGCAGCTGCCCTGGCCGGCTCTTCCCAGTGCTGCTAGGGATGATTGACAGGTCTCTCACTATGGGAGAGACCTGTCCATCACCTATAGTGGTGCTGGACTAGTCTTATCTCTCCCTATGGTCTATGTGTGATCACTGTAGAGATCTTTAAAATATATTTTCTCTGAAAAGCTGCACCATTTCAGAATAAAGCAAACACAGCAGCAATATAAGAGCCGGTGTCTGATTCATGCTGCTCTTGGTTCAGGCAGCATGATTCAGCTGGCAGGTTCTATTCTATGCACCCAGCATATAAATTATATATCTCAATGCAAATTGTACAATTCATTGCATGAGGTTAATATGTTTTATTTATCTCCAAGCATTTTCTGATTTTTTTTTTTTAAATAATGGTCCATTATAATCAAAAGAGATACATTTATCCCAGCAGAGATTAGATTCAATCCCATTGTGGGCATTTTGCGGCAATATGCTTTAAATTACTACTGGAAGTAAATTGTATTAGCCAAGAATAATGAATGCCTTGTTTTATGGACATTCTACGAATAATTACATTTTTAGCCAAACGACTATAAAGCTGCAACCCATTACATTTCCATTCGGGACTTGCACTTTTGCGGTGGCCATAAAAGATTCTAAAATAATCATGACTACATAAGAATATAAATAGTTCGATGCAAGTGAAGCAGGGTTTGCATTATTAGAAAAGCTTGTTATAATGGCTTAGTGTAATTTCATCTAAATATAAACCAATATATGACATGATCTACTTCAAGAATACGCAACGCAATGAATTTTAGGATGAACTGGATTGTCAGCAGACTTCCATATCTAAAGCTTTCATAAGATCTTCAATATTAAGAAAGTGTACTCTACCAAAGAGAAGCATCTCCGTAAATATGGATTATCATTATCTTAACTCTTCTGACAATCTAATGTACTTACAAATATACTGGGACGTGTTGCATATAGGTTGGTAAGTATTGACCCCAGTATTTATAGATTCATAATTTCATAGTTTAAATAGACATAAGTGTCCATCAAGTTCAATCTATAGCCTAACCATGTTGATCCAGAGGAAGCAAAAACCATATGAGGCAGATGCTAATTGCCCAATATTAGGGGAAAAATTTCTTCCCGACTCCACATACGGCAATCAGACTAGTTCCCTGGATCAATATCCCATTACATAATCCAGTACCCATAACGAGTAATATTATATTTTTCAAGAAAGGTGTCCAAGTCCTACTTGAACTTTTGTAGTGACTCAACGATTTCAACAGCCTCTCCCTAAGCAGTCAAGTTATACATTCTTACGGTATGTTCACATTGAGTTTTTCAATGAGTTTTTGGAACTGAGCGGAAAATCATCATATCTCATCAAAAGCTCAAAATTCCTTTAAAACTTGGAGTTTCCGCTCCAACAAAAAGTCTCAGTGTGAACATACTGTATAACCTATAGAAAACAATTAAGTTGTACCCTGAATTGCTAAGAATGATTGCTCTAGAACATTGAAACTGCATTACTGCCATGGAAAATAGGGAAGTGCTACATAATGTATATATGAAATATTGGAAAAATTAATGTGTAATATTACCATGAAAAATTACAGTAAAAAAGAAGGTAGCATATAGATTGGCCAATGTATGTGAGCCCAACAACCAACATCAAGGTGCCTTTCATTTTTGGGTCCCTGTCCTGCTATGTCACCTCTCCTAGGCAAGAAGCCTACAATTTATGGGGCAGTAATGAACCAGCTAACTACTGAGGCTGATGGGAGTGGGAGTGCACATGTCTAAAATTACTGTATAACCACTACTGTTCCCAATAAATATTATTTATAACACGTGTTCTTATGTGTTAGGGTACATGCACACAATTTCTATTTTGGGCGGCTTCCACCTGAAAATTTATATAATGTATATATGAAATATTGGAAAAATTAATTTGCAATATGACTATGAAAAATTACAGGAAAAAAAGAAGATACTTATCTCATAGATAGGCCAATTTATGCAAGCCCAACAGCCAAGGTCAATGCGCCCTTCATTGTTGGGTCCCTGTCCTGATATGACCCCTCTCCTGGGCAAGAAGCCTATAATTTATGGGGCAGGAATAAACCAGCTAACTACTGAGGCTGATGGGAGTGCATATGTCAAAAATTACTGTATAACCTAACACTGTTCCCAATAAATATTATGTATAGCATGTGTTCTTATGTTTTAAGGTCCATACAAAAAATTTCTTCTTCGGACGACTTCCACCATGAAAACCACCTGAAAAAAAACAGAAAATGATCAAAAGAATGAATATATGAATTTCTATGTAAAAATGACTTGCGTTACATATGTTCATCCTTTAACAGCTTCAAGTTCCTAAAAATCCAAGCAGTTAAAAAAAGTGATATGTCCATTATTCTGGCATTTTCTGCTTGGGAGACACTCTGTACTTCACAATACAAGTCAATGGGAAAGCTCAAAAAAGACACCAGAATGTCTTTTGGAGTGTTTTGCCATTGTTTTTGCTTGTAAAAACTGCTAGCAGTTTCTTCATTATTCAATGGTGTGAAGAAAAATGACCTGAAAATTACAGTAAAAAAGATGTATCAAAAACCATGGAAAAACACTCCAAAAAACACAAGTGGTCAAAAGCATCTAAAAACAGCCAGGAAACAAAAGAAAAACTACATAAAAGATGCTTAAAAAAAAAAGTTTCCTGAAGCATCTTCTACTTGAAAAACTCAGTGAGTTCGCCTGAGTTTAAGGGTCGCTCGCACTGCCATATATTTTCACATGCAAGAGAATAGGGACGATTATGCTTATGACACTTGAATAAAACTCTATCAGAGTTTGGTCCGAATGTCATCTGAGTGTAATCCGATTCTCTTGCATGGAAGAATTGCAGCACCGGTGCGGAGAAACAGAGAACTTAATTTCTCCATCTTCTCCATTGTCCCTGTGAGCGTACATTGGACTGCACTCTGATGACATCCGAGTGCAGTCCGATGTTTCACATGCACCCATAGACTTGTATGGGTGCACATGATCCGAATCAGAACCATTTACAGCATGCTGCGATTGTTTTCTCATCCTGAATCGGCATGAGATAGTAAATGCAAATCTGCTCTATAGTATAACACTGGGCCGAGTGCTATCCAATAAATGATCGCATAGCATATGGCCGTGTTATACGGAAGTTGAGCAAGCCCTAAAAAACATTGTGTGTACATACCTTCTTAGTAACTTTTTTTGTCATTGGTTTAAAAAGAAAAAAAGAAGAAAATATAGAGAAATGGATTAAGAAATGTATTAATGAACCAGACAACCAGGCCCGACGTCAGCACCCGGGCAAGTGCCAGGGCCCTGAGGAAGCAGGGGGGCCCACTCGCTGTTGGGCACCTCTGCACGCTATGGGACCCGTGAGCAGTGCGGTGCCAGCGCCCGCCCCCCCATTTCCTCAGAGCCCCGACATCCAGCACAATACTTACCTCTCCCCGTGCCTCCGCAGCAGGTCCGATGTCTTCCGCGTCCTCTGACTGTGACATCTCAGGTCAGAGGGTGCAGTGACGTCTTTACACCGCACTCTCTCCTGAGCCGTCACAGCCCGGAGCAGCGGCAACAGGTGAGAAGTGAGGTGAGTATTAGATTTTTTTTCTTTATGTATGAATGCATGGGGCATTATATGATTGGGGAAGGTGATGACATCCTGCATGGGACATTATATGGGAGGTGTGATATCCTGCATGGAATATTATATGGGGGAAGTGACATCATGCATGGGCCATTATATGGGGGGAAATTACATCCTGCATGGGGCATTATATGGGGGGGTGACATCCTGCATGGGGCATTATTTGGGGGGGGAGTGACATCTTGCATGGGACATTATATGGGGGGAGTGACATCCTGCATGGGGCATTATATGGGGGGAGTGACATCCTGCATGGGGCATTATATGGGGGGGAGTGACATCCTGTATGGGGCATTATATGGGGGGGTGACATCCTGCATGGGGCATTATATGGGGGGGCCTGGCATCCTGCATGGGGCATTATGTGTGTGAAGGGGGAACAGCCTGCATGGGGCATTATGTGGGGGGACACAGCCTGCATGGGGCACTATATGGGGGCCAGTATCCTATATGGAGCATTAAATGGGGGCCAGTATTCTATATGGAGCATTATATGGGGCCCATAATACTGATAGGAGGACTGTATTGTCCGGTCTGCACTGTGTGCTGCAAGGATTCGCCGGTTTCTGAGCTATTGTAGAATTTACTATAGATATCGCTCATGTAATATAAGAAATGAAATCTTTGGCATTGTACTATATATATATATATATATATATATATACAGTGCCTACAAGTAGTATTCAACCCCCTGCAGATTTAGCTGGTTTGATAAGATGCAAATAAGTTAGAGCCTTCAAACTGCAAATGAGAGTAGGATTTATGAACAGAAGCATAAATCTTACAAACCAAAAAGTTATGTTGCTCAGTTGAATTTTATTAAATTTTAAACATAAAAGTGTGGGTCAATTATTATACAACCCCTATGTTTAATATTTTGTGGAATAACCCTTGTTTGCAATTACAGCTAATAATCGTCTTTTATCAGACCTGATGAGGCCGGCACAGGTCTGTGGAGTTATCTTGGCCCACTCCTCCATGCAGATCTTCTCCAAGTTATCTAGGGTGTCTCATGTGGACTTTATTCTTGAGCTCCTTCCACAAGTTTTCAATTGGGTTAAGGTCAGGAGACTGACTAGGCCACTCCAACACCTTGACTTTTTCCCTCTTGAACCAGGCCTTGGTTTTCTTGGCTGTGTGCTTTGGGTCGTTGTCTTGTTAGAAGATGAAATTACGACCCATCTTAAGATCCTTGATGGAGGAGCGGAGGTTCTTGGCCAAAATCTCCAGGTAGGCCATGCTATCCATCTTCCCATGGATGCGGACCAGATGGCCAGGCCCCTTGGCTGAGAAACAGCCCCACAGCATGATGCTGCCACCACCATGCTTGACTGTAGGGATGGTATTCTTGGGGTCGTATGCAGTGCCATCCAGTCTCCAAACGTCACTTGTGTGGTTGGCACCAAAGATCTCGATCTTGGTCTCATCAGACCATAGAACCTTGAACCAGTCTGTCTCAGAGTCCTCCAAGTGATCATGAGCAAACTGTAGACGAGCCTTGACATGACGCTTTGAAAGTAAAGGTACCTTACGGGCTCGTCTGGAACGGAGACCATTGTGGTGGAGTACGTTACTTATGGTATTGACTGAAACCAATGTCTCCACTGCCATGAGATCTTCCCGGAGCTCCTTCCTTGTTGTCCTTGGGTTAGCCTTGACTCTTCGGACAAGCCTGGCCTCGGCACCGGAGGACACTTTCAAAGGCTGTCCAGGCCGTGGAAGGCTAACAGTAGTTCCATAAGCCTTCCACTTACGGATGATGCTCCCAACAGTGGAAACAGGTAGGCCCAACTCCTTGGAAAGGGTTTTGTACCCCTTGCCAGCCTTGTGACCCTCCACGATCTTGTCTCTGATGGCCTTGGAATGCTCCTTTGTCTTTCCCATGTTGACCATGTCTGAGTGCTGTTCACAAGTTTGGGGAGGGTCTTAAATAGTCAGAAAAGGCTGGCAAAAGAGATCTTTAATCCACACATGTGAAGCTCATTATTCTTGGTGCCTGAACTACTTCTTAATACTTTAGGGGGACCAAACAGAATTCTTGTGGTTTGAGGGGTTGAATAATAAATGACACTCTGAATTAACTTTTAACGTTTTAAAAAAAACAAACAAACAAAAAAAAAATTTGCTGCAGTGCATTTCCCACTTCCAGGCTGATCTACAGTACAAATGTCACAATGCCAAGTTAATTCCGCATGTGTCAACCAGCTAAATCTGCAGGGGGTTGAATACTACTTGTAGGCACTGTATATATATATATATATATATATATATATATATATATATATATATATATATATATATATATATTTCTCTGCCGTATCCGTGCATCATGAATCGTCGTGATATATTATATAAAGTCTGTATATAGATATGCTCAGACGTTAATGTGTCTATACCTGAAAAAACCTACATATGTGACACACAAACTAATTTATTTATAAAATATAACATTTATTAAATCCAGCGCGCGTTTCGCCAGGGGCTTTGACGAGGATAAAGCCCCTGGCGAAACGCGCGTTGGATTTGGTCACCTGGGTCAGTATAAGCTTTATTAACATTATATTCTCTGTTGTTACATGCCATACTTATTAATTTATGCTGCAGCACTTTACATCCATACTAATGGAGTCTATAATTAGCACTATGCACTTTATTGCAGACTTTATTTAAATACATGCAGCACATCTATATCTTGTTTGGTGTATAATGAATTGATTATTTATTTATATGTAAACTATACTAACCCGGTGACCTTTCTGTTGTGTTGCCTCTTCCTATTTTCTCTCTTTATGTATGTTTTTACCTTCATTGATTAATAAATGTTATATTTTATAAATAAATTAGTTTGTGTGTCACATATGAATCGTCGTGGTATGTTTTAAAGCGGCCCACTGAGTCTTTTATGCCCAGGGCCCACAAAAACCTGGAGCATGCCCTGCAGACAACTAACGCTCTTCGTAAGCCAGTAGCCAAAAAATGCATCATATTTCAATCAGATTGCCCAAAAGTTTGACCAAAAAATGACCTAAAAATCTACTGTTAATGCATCTGGTAATGCCACTAATCATCAAATACCGGATTAAGATAACAAGCGTTATAGATAGAGATGAAATGAAACACATGGCTCTGCACATTTTGGTATGGTCATTATTCTGACTCCATAGCTGTGCTGCAAGTTTAGGGCACTGTTTTCTAGGCTGTCTCTTTTAATCCTAAGGAAAGCAAACTTTACTGCATAGCAACAAAACAGCAATACATGACAAGTGAAAGAAGTGTAATGCAGTCTGTACATTCCCAAAACATGGGACATGACACTCCCTATCTGAAATCTATAGATTTCACGATGATTAATTTGACGTGATTTCCTTTGATGATGTCATAGTCGAAACAGAAAAGCATAAGACAATAACAATAACGGTTTTAAGTCCAGTTTTCAGTTGGAGGCCTGAAGTCCTCAAGAACAGGATAATCCAAGTTCAATTGGAAACCCATCTTCAGATTGGGGAAGCCACAACATGCAAACACTTCCACCAACCCAACAATCCACTGGAGAAAGTTCCAATGTCCTAACACAGCTGGAGGAATATGGCGGTAAGCTCCCCAGCGTAAGCTGTGTCCAGAAGCAATGTCCTTCATGTGATGCCTCCTCTCATGAAGCACTTAACGGTATAAGTCAGGTGAATACCAGCCTATACAACCGATGACCAGCTCGGGAAGCATCCAGAATGATGAGGTCTCAGCTTCAACTTTGGTGTCACGGATATGTAGCGTGTAGAGACAATTGGTCTGATCTCTCCATCAGCGACTGGCTCCTCAAGTTGAAATGTGCTGCTAGCATCAACAGAACAAGGGTCCTCATGAACAAAACTTGGAGATGACTGCCAGGTATTGTCACAAAGGCTGGGTGCAGCCATGAGTCCTGATCCTTGGTAAGCTGGATGCAGGTCAGTGGAGATTTGGTGCCACTGTTCAGGGGCAACTTCGGCAACCTCTACCGCCAGTACAGCAGATCAAAGACCAAGTCTTGGTGCAATGTGAGCAGGCCTTGAGGCTAGTTTGACCCTGTCCAGGATGAATTCACAATGTACTTTGTTGACGTCTTCTGAGGTCTTCAGGTAGGTCACTGCAGTTATGGCCTTTGTAGATGTGACGCGCCCCCTGGGCCTGTACTGTGCAGGGGGATACCCGGAGCCGGATCGCTGGGGGTTGTAGTCCTCCGTGGCAGTGACCTGGTCCGTGCCCAGGGCGGTCAAACCAGTGGCAGTCTATTGGTATTGTAATTGTCTGACTACGCCACCCGTGGATTGCGGTCAGTGGGGACCGCCGCTGCGCTGCAGACCGCTGAGGCTGATGTTATATGCGCAGCCAAGAATGGGATGACTCCCCACGGGAGAAGTATTGCCTCAGGGCAGCTAATGTGGATGATGGGAGTGATGGTGTGAGCGTCCCAGTAGTAATGGTGCTGGTGCGGCGATGAAACACAGAGACGTGTGGTGCAGTTCAGGGTCTTTACTGATGGTATAAAGCTGACCCTCCCGGGAGTACTGGTTAGCAGTAGGGGTCTGGTCAGTCTGTGAGCAAGCAGGTTCTCCCCTGGCCAGGTGGAGTTGTAGGCCTCCCCGACTATCTGCACTCTTTCCTGGCTACCTTGCTCTATGCGGGTAGAAGTAGCCCACGTCCCTGAGTATACCGTGTGGTGCTCACCCGTATGGCCGGTGACTTGGGGCCTTCCGTTAGCCTCCGCTTCACGATGGCGGTGCTGGTCCCTTGCTTGTGACCGTGCCTCCGGGCTTCTAAGGCCAGAGGACATGGAATCCCCTGCCGGTTGGATTCTGCTGCTGGACCTGGATGTCCCCACAGCCTCGGACTCCGTGTCCGGGTTTAGTGTCTTCAGCCAAGGCGAGCATTCTAGCTTCCAGCCTCTGGCACTCGCTCCTGCTCCTACAGAGCTCCTGTTGTAACTCTCCCTGTGTCTGGAACTTCACTCCAGGCTCTGACTAACCTAATCCCGCCCCAGACCCAGTTTATAAGGGCAGATTCATCCCCTCCCAGGTCTGGGTGGGCCATGTTGCATGCTTAGGGCTCCTGACCAGAGAAACCTCCCACTTGCTCTCAGACATAATATTTCTATTACTGTGGCAACCAGACCCCTGGGGTGCCACAGGTGCGTCAGAGAAAATGTGGACTTCTCTTCTACTGGCGGCAGAAAGGGACTTTAAGGCAGAACAAGATAGGGACGAGATGGGATGTTCTAAGAACTTTGGAGACGTCTTCCATGTCTCCCACTTTTGTGGTTTCTGGAACGGTAGTGGAGTGTTCCAATCCATGTTCTCAGCGGTCAACTGTGTCAACAGTATCTTGTCTTCAATGGTGATGGGTGCTATAAACCTGAGAAGATTGTAGATGCTGTTCACAACAGATAAGGCTCCTCGTTTGGTGAAGGGTTTATTGCAGACTGACTCCTGGAATGTGAATGTGTCCTGTTTAGTGTCCCAAAACAGACCAAGGCTGCATTGCATAGAAGGAACGTCAGCACCCAGATCGAGATCCTTTAAGCTCGTTGTACAGTCCTCAGATGGAAATGCCTTCATTACCTCCTGGCTGATGGAGATGATTTTGTGAGGTCTGACATTTCCTGTGTTCCAGAGAGCGGATCAATTGCCTCTTCACATGTGGTCAGAGATTTAAGCACATCATCTACATAGAAGTTCTTCTCCACAGATAGACGAGCATCAGATCCATACTCACTCTCACCGTCCTGGGCTGTCCGTCTTGATCCATAGATTGCCACAGTAGGTGAGGGGCTGTTCCCGAAGACATGTACCTTCGTACGGTAGTCTATGACCTCGTTGTGGACGTCATTGTTCTTGTGCCATAAGAACCTGAGGCAGTTTCCACCATCTTCTCTTTCAGGTACAAGCCTGTTGACCTCACTTGTAAAATTGAACACTGTTGACCAGAGGTTGTCATCACAGGACGGGAATATGTTCATATTGTCAGGGGTTTCTTGCTGCCACTTACTGTTACTCAGCTTCTCTTTCACCCAGTAATGATGTGAGCATGGCTGAAAGCAAGCACCGTGACAATTTGGCAAGACATGAGTCTTAAATGAGGAAATCCTTGTAGGTCTCTCCGTCCTTTCCATGCAGACATCACCTATGAAAACCCAGCCTAGATCAAAGTGACGCACCCCCTGGGCCTGTGCTGGGGAACCCGGAGCGGGGCCTTCTGTAAGATACTGGGGGTTGTAGTCTCCGTGTGGCGGTGAACCGGTCCGTGCCCAGGGTGGTCAAAGCAGTGGCAGTCTATTGGTGTTATAATAAGTGTCCGACTACGCCACCCGTGGATTGCGGTCAGTGGGGACCGCCGCTGCGCTGCAGACCGCTGAGGCTGGTGTTGTATGCGCAGCCAAGTATGGGATAACTCCCCACGGGAGAAGTATTGCCTCAGGGCAGCTAATGTGGATGATGGTGGTAATGGTGTGAGCGTCCCAGTACTAATGGTGCTGGTGCGGCGATGAAACACAGAGACGTGTGGTTGCAGTTTCCAATGCTTTATTCACAGTTCTTTACTGGTCCTTGTCACCTCGGTACCGGCGGTCACTGCCCAAGCCGTGCTGCGTCCACCAGGCAAGGGGCTCGACCAACTCTCAGGCAATTCCAGAGAGTGGCACAGGACTCCCTTCTTTTCCTTTCTCTGGCCGTCCCCACCAGTGACCCACCTTTGTCCAGCTTCCTCAGGCTTTCTGTTGGCGAAACCTCTCTCCAGTTTCCCTGACCCTATGTGGTATACTTTCCTGGTGGATGTAGTGAGGGGTCGCACCAAGATGTGGTCACAACCTCCGGTTTTGGCTGAGGATTAGTCGCCTCCACCAATTTGGGTTCCGGTACCCTGCTCTGCCAACCCTTCACCCTGTATCTCCTGGGCATATGGGGTTCCTTCTGTCCTCGTGTCTCTGGGCCTTTCTCTGTGTTCCTGTTCCTTGCTTCCTTTCTTACTGTCCTTTCTGTTCCTTCTCCTTTCTCTCTTTCTCAGGCTCCAGCCTCCTGACAAGGCCTGCCTGCGGAGCAGAGCCCATGCAGGGGCTCTGCTTCCTGTCTTCTCCTCTCACTCTTAGCTTCTTCTCTGCACTGCACTGACTACTGTCCTAAGATGGTGCCCACCTTTTATACCTCCTTCTAACACCCGAGCCCAGGTGACTAGCAACCAATGGGCTCCTGCCTATGCCCAGAGACCCACCACTATCTGCTCCTACACCACTGGGTGTACTTTCCCCTCCCCACTCCAGTCAGGGACAGATGCTGTTGTGCCTGCACTCCTATCTTGTGGGAGCACCGTTGAGCTGTCCCTCGGAAATGGGGTGTGTGTGGTGCATGCAGCTACTGAGTCCTGGTCCATACTCCATCCTTACCCGGGAGTGGAATATCACACCTCTGGTCTGAGGTGCAATACCCCTGTAGCAGCCGAGCCCTCGGGGTGCTACAAAAGCATTGAGCAAATGGTGCATCATGTGGTCCGTTGATTTGCTGACGTACCTTGTGTAGACAGAGAATGTTTCTGCCGAGAAGAATCAGGATATTCTCGCTGTTGTCAAGAGCTGGTATCTTGTTGGCTATAGGCTTTAGATGAGGGTGACGAAGAGCAGCCTTGTGAGTTGGGATCTCTTCTCTGTTGGATGGTATCTGGTTGCACTCGATGAGAGTGGATAGGTGTATCTTCACATTGTTCTCAAGATAAGATACTATGAGTCCATTGGCTCTTCTCCCAGAGACCTCCATAACACCATTAGAGGTGCCCAGGATGAAGGGGTGAGCGTTTCCCTTTAAGTTAAACAGATCAAAGAGTTCTGACCTTGCAAGCAATCGGTTGCTCTGATCGTCCAGAACTGCGTACATCTTTATGATTTTCTCTGGTTGACCCTTAGGATGCACTTTCACCAGACATATCTTCGCAGAGGACTTGTCACACAGGTCTTCTGCGCAGACTTCTGTGCATGAACAAGATATTATGGTAGGACTTGCCGCTTGCTCTGCATCCTCCCCACCATGCCTTGTGGTGGAAGAAGGCGTAAGCGGTGCAGAGTCAGGTTGGGATGGAAGGAGTGCTTGTATGTGGTCCTCACTGTAACACTCAAAACACTTAATAGAGATTTTACAGTCTTTAGCAAAGTGTTCAGTAGATGCACAGCATCTGTAACATACCCCAAACTTCTTTAGAAGCTCCTTGCATTCCTGGAGCGGTTTCTTCCTGGAGTCGATGCACTTCTTTAGGGGATGTGGCATCTTATGAATGGGACACATACGATTAGGATTTTCAACCTTTTCAGACACGTCGCTCTTGTCTGGAGCTGGTGAAGATGTGGGAAGAACATCAATCTTCTTCACTGACACTGGACTGCTGCGGTTTCTGTTGCTTGAACGTGGACTTTCATACTTGGGAGGGAATGGACCAGGGTCGCTGGGTTCTCCATAGAAAAAGCTTGGGTCAGTCTTACACTCTGCAATATTTTCGATACACTCACAGAAGTAGGAAAATGGAGGAAAGAAGACTTTGTTTTCCCTTTTGTACTTTGACTCAAGTGTGGTCCACCTATCTTGGATATTGAATGGTAGCTTAGAAATTATTGGGTTTACCCCACAAGCAGTGTCGAGGTAGCTGAGGCCAGGTAGGTGCGTGTCTGCTTTGGCCAGCTGAAGGTCTAACACGAGGTCACTGAGCTCTTGGAATTTTAAACTGTCCTTATTGTATATTTTTGGAAAATCCTTTAGTCGCTTGAACAGGGCGTTTTCTATGGCTTCAGAACTACCATAGCTTTGTTCTAGTCTCTCCCATGCAGCGGCGAGACCAGCGATTGAATTACTGATGTGGACAGATCTAAGTCTCTTGACCCGTTCTGTAGAATGAAATACCTGATAAGACTAGCGCTCCCAGACTTGCAAGGATTGGAAAATTAACTCTTTATCTTCAAAAGATTTATTTCACTCTTTTTTCTTGATATAGTATACTAGATGGTGGCCCGATTCTAACGCATCGGGTATTCTAGAATAGGTATGCGGCCGACCGGGCGCAAGCAGCAGAGCGATGTTTACATTTGGCGCCAAAATCGCTGATTGGTCGAGGCCGGCAACCGCGACCAATCAGCAAAGCGGTGTTAAAATTTGGCGCCTATATCGCAGATTGGTCACGGCCGGCGGTCTCAACTAATCAGCAGAGCGGGGTTTAAATTTGGCGCCAATAATGCTGATTGGTCGCGGCCAGCGAACGCGACCCATCAGCAGAGCGGGGTTTAAATTTGGCGTCAATAACTCTGATTGTTTGCGGCCGGCGGTCGCGACCAATCAGCAGAGCGGTATTTAAATTTGGCGCCAATAATGGTGATTGGTCACGGCCACGACCAATCAGCAGAGCGGTGTTTAAATTTGTCACCAATAATGCTGGTTATTCATGACCGGTAACCGCGACCAATGAGCAGAGCGGTGTTTAAATTTGGCGCCAATAATGGTAATTGGTCACGGCCGCGACCAATCAGCAGAGCGGTGTTTAAATTTGGCGCCAATATCGCTGATTGGTCGCGGCCGGCCACCGCGACCAATCAGCGAAGCGGTGTTTAAATATGGCGCCAATATCGCTGATTGGTCACGGCCGGTGGTTGCGACTAATTAGCAGAGCGGTGTTTAAATTTGGCGCCAATACTGCTGATTGGTCGCGGCCGACGACCGCGACCAATCAGCAGAGCGGGGTTTACATTTGGCGCCAAAATCGCTGATTGGTCATGCCCGGCGGTCGCGACCAATCAGCAGAGCGGGGTTTAAATTTTGCGCCAATCTCGCTGATTGGTCGCGGCTGGCATCCGCGACCAATCAGCAGAGTGTTGTTTAAATTTTGCGCCAAAATCGCTGATTGGTCGGGGCCGGCCACCGCGACCAATCAGCAGAGCGGGGTTTAAATTTGCCGCCCATATCGATGATTGGTCGGGGCCGGTGGCCGCAACCAATCAGCATCGTATTAGTGAAGACCGGGGAGCGGCGCTGCCTGTGCGGGTACTTCCGCTGCGAGCAGCTGGGAGATGAGCGGCTGCTCGCAGCAGAAGCATCCCGACCGGCGGCGCCGCTCCTCGGTCCTCCGTTCACACTTGCCGTCGGGAGATCATAGCACTGTTTAAATTAGGCACCAATCTCGCTGATTGGTCGCGGTCGGCTGGCGGCCGCAACCAATCAGCAGAGCGTTGTTTAAATTTGGCGCCAATCTCGCTGATTGGTCGCGGCTGCCGTCCGCGACCAATCATCAGAGCGTTGTTTAAATTTGGCGCCAATCTCGCTGATTGGTCGCAGACGCCAGACGCGACCAATCAGCAGAGCGTTGTTTAAATTTGGCGCCAAGCTCGCTAATTGGTCGCGGCTGGCATCCGCGATCAATCAGCACAGCAGTGTTTAAATGTGTCGACAAGATCGGTGATTGGTCGCGGCCGCTATTTAAATGTGGCGCCCAAATCGGTGATTGGGCGCGGGCAGCGGCCGCAACCAATCAGCAGAGCGGTGTTTAACTTTAGCGCCAAGATCACTGATTGGTCGCGGGCGGAGAGCGCGACCAATCAGCGAATCGTATTGGTGAGGACCGTGGAGCGGAATCGTATTGGTGAGGACCGGGGAGCGCCGCTGCCTGTGCGGATACTTCCGCTGCGAGAAGCCGGGACATGAGCGACTGCTCGCAGCAGAAGTATCCCGACCCGCAGCGCCGGTCCCCGGTCCTCCCTTGACACGCTAGCCGCTGATGTCCCCACAGTATCCGCATGGTGTTGCAAAGGTCCGGACATTTGTGTTAAAAATCGCTGATTGGTCGCTGGCGCTGCCCACGATTTAAATAGCGTCCGCGACCAATCAGTACAGCGGTGTTTAAATGTGGAGCCAAGATCGGTGATTGGTCGCGGCCGATATTTAAATTTGGCGCCCAAATCGGTGATTGGTCGCGGGCAGCATCCGCGACCAATCAGCGCAGTAGTGTTTAACTTTTGCGGCAAGATCAGTGATTGGTCGCGGGCCAAGACCGCGACCAATCACCGATTTGGGCGCAACATTTAAATAGCGTCCGCGACCAATCAGCACAGCGGTCTTTAAATGTGGCGCCAAGATCGGTGATTGGTCGCGGCCGATATTTAAATTTGGCGCCCAAATCGGTGATTGGCCGCGGGCAGCGCCAGCCACCAATCAGCGATTTTTAACACAAATGTCCGGACCTTTGTAACACCATGCGGATACTGTGGGGACATCAGCGGCTAGGGTGTGAAGGGAGGACCGGGGAGCGGCGCTGCGGGTCGGGATACTTCTGCTGCGAGCGCCCGCTCATGTCCCATGTCTCATTCTCCCAGCGGAAGTATCCGCACAGGCAGCGGCGCTGACATCCATGCGCCTAGGGTGTGAAGGGAGGACCGGGGAGCGGCGCTGACATCCAATTGGTCGCGGCCGCTATTTAAATGTGCCCCACAAATCGGTGATTGGTCGCGGTCGCTGCCCGCGACCAATCACCGATTTGGGTGCCAAATTTAAATATCGGCTGCGACCAATCACCGATCTTGGCTCCACATTTAAACACCGCTGTGCTGATTGGTCGCGGACGCTATTTAAATGTGGCGCCAAAATCGGTGATTGGTCGCGCCCGGCGTCGGCGACCAATCAGCACAGTGGTGTTTAAATGTGGAGCCAAGATCGGTGATTGGTCGCGGCCGATATTTAAATGTGGCGCCCAAATCGGTGATTGGTCGCGGGCAGCGTCCGTAACCAATCAGCACAGCAGTGTTTAACTTTTGCGGTAAGATCAGTGATTGGTCGGGTCCGAAGACCGCGACCAATCATCGAATCGTCTTGGTGAGGACCGGGGAGCGGCGCTGCCTGTGCGGGTACTTCCGCTGCGAGAACCCGGGACATGAGCAGGCGCTCACAGCAGAAGTATCCCGACCCGCAGCGCCGCTCCCCGGTCCTCCCTTCCGCATGGAGGTCAGCGGCGCTGGCGGTCGGGGTCCTTCCGCTGCTACCGGCCGGGAGATGAGCGCCTCGCGCCGCTCATCTCCCGGCTGCATCTCCGTCCCGCAGATGGGTCCGGCGGTCGAGGTCCTTCTGCTGGTACCGGCCAGGAGATGAGCGCCTTGCGCCGGTCATCTCCCGGCTGCATCGCCGCTGAGCTCCGTCCCGCAGATGAGCCGCTAACGGCCGCCATCTTTTTTCAGAAATCCCGCGGCGCTGATTGGCTACTGCCGGACCAATGAGCGACGAGGGATTTCCAGGACAGACAGACAGACAGACAGATAGACAGACAGACAGACAGACGGGATAAAACGATTATATATAGATATTAAAACAATAAAACAACGCGTTTCGGCTATAGAATAAAACATAGCCTTCTTTAGGTATGAACATATCTTAGAATATATATGAGAGTTATATAGTCTTCACAATTGCACCTGGTTATGTTAACTGGATTAGATTAACCATATAGATACAGAGTATTGTTTCAGTTTAATCATGTCAGCTGTTTTTCTATACATATATATGTGCAGGTTCAAAAAATATATATATATTTTTTTTCAAGTTATCATACATTATCTATAAAATTTCTTTTCTTTTTATTATTCCATTATTCCCCGTCCCTACTTTTCTTTCTTTTATTTAGGAAGCTTATATAGGTATCTCTAATATTTCAATATCCAATTGGTTCTCAGTATGTAGCATTAGAATCACCATCGAATGCATAGTATCACCAAAAACAAACTAACTTGAAAAAAAATAAAAATAAAAAATTATTTTTGTAACTTGAAAAAAAAAAAAATATATATTTTTTGAACCTGCACATATATATGTATAGAAAAACAGCTGACATGATTAAACTGAAACAATACTCGGTATCTATATGGTTAATCTAATCCAATTAACATAACCAGGTGCAATTGTGAAGACTATATAACTCTCATATATTCTAAGATATGTTCATACCTGAAGAAGGCTATTTTTATTCTATAGCCGAAACGCAATGTTTTATTGTTTTAATATATACTATGTCGAGAAAACAGAGTGAAATAAATCTTTTGAAGATAAAGAGTTAATTTTCCAATCCTTGCAAGTCTGGGAGAGCTAGTCCTATCAGGTATTTCATTCTGAATCCTATCCTACGGATCCCTGGCTGAGAGATCCTGTCACATCCGTGATGAAGCTGCATACCTGAGGAGTTGGACACTGAAACAAGACCGTGAGGTCGACATGCAGTATTACAAGATAATTTAAAGGTGAGCTTAAAAACTTTTCTCTTTTACTAATAAATATAGAAAATCTGCACTTAGATCTGCGCTTGTTCTTCGACCTCCCCCTATCTTTTAGACCCCACAGCCTTGAGGTTGAAACTGTTGTTTTGACCCGTTCTGTGGATTGTGGCCCAAGCCACCTGATCAGCAGATCTAGCTCTTCAGCAGCAGTGATGCCGAGGTCACTAATTGCAGTTCTAAAGGCACATTTCCAACCTCTATAGTTTTCAGGTTGATCATGGAACCTTGTAAGATCAGTCTTAGTTAATTCACGACGAACCACTTACCTCGCAAAGGCAGACATGTCAGTATTCTCTGATTTTGGAAAGACAGTTGCTAGCTGAGTAACATTGTTCATATAGTCTGTGGTGTTTTGACCTAGGAACCCGTAAAAGTATGGTGCAGCGTAGGCATTCAGTCCAGTAACTGGCTTAATTTGTATAGTTTCTGCCACACATGGAGCTGGAACTCTGTGGCTGACCAGAATGTGATGACTTGCCTGGATATCGGCTTGCACATGTGCTCCTGGGTATAGGGTTTGGTGAGGTGCAGGGGCCTGGTAGATTCTGATGCACAAAGGAGGATCAAGATGAAAGGTTGGCAGCATGTTGAACTGACCTTGAATGGAGGATGCTGATATATGCTCTGTGTCTTGTTGCCTTAGATGAATGTCTGTGGCATCAGGAATGATTGCTGGAATCAGAGGTGCACTATTTTGGCTTAGTACATAGTCTATTGTACGCTTAAGAGGATCTTCAGTATCAAAATCACTTAAACTGATGCTGTCTCTTTTGCTCCCACTGATAGCTCGTTCCAGGACCTTTAACCTTGCCAT
This sequence comes from Phyllobates terribilis, assembly GCF_046119375.1. Lineage (NCBI taxonomy): Eukaryota > Metazoa > Chordata > Amphibia > Anura > Dendrobatidae > Phyllobates > Phyllobates terribilis. The sequence continues at coordinate 206,496,600 of NW_027362769.1, read as the reverse complement.
GGCTGTGGCGTGTACACATTTCTTTTCTAACGTCTCTATTTCTGCCTTCTTGCGTGCTGTGCTGGCTTCAATTTCTGCCTTCTTGCGTGCTGCTTGGGCTACCATTTCTGCCTTCATTTCTGCCTTCTTGCGTGCTGCTTTGGCTTCCATTTCTGTCTTCTTGCATGCTGCTTCGGCTGCTGCGCTCGCTTCCATTTCTGCCTTCTTGCATGCAGCTTCTGCTTCCATCTCAGTTTTCTTTCACGCAAAAGCGGCTTCTACCTTAGTAGCCTCAGCTTCTGCATGTGATCTTATAAGCTGTTCGCTGAGAGTTGAAGATTATGAAGAGCGTGACTTAGATGATCGGTTTGACTGCCTGGCTGATCCAGAAATGCCAGATGACATCTCGGCCATTAGTGCAATTCTTGCCTTTGTCATGGCTTTAATATCACGCACCATGCAATCTCTCTCAGAGTTAAGTTGTTGGAAAACATGCAGCTCTTCACGGGAAACAGATGTATTAAGTTTTTGTAGAACTGTAACATATTCATCTGTCCTTTTGACATTCAGTTGATAATCTGAACACAGTTGTGCAAGGGCTCCATCTGGTGGTAGTTTGAGAGAAGCAGGCTGAGAGAGGCTGTTAATGTGACTCAGCAGTTGTTGCCATAAGTTTGCTATAACACACAAAAGTTCATGTTTAATGATTTCAAAGTTCTCTCTGACTTTCCATGTAGGTTTTGTAGGACGTTTAGACTTCTCACTGGACAGTGGATCAAGCTCTACACATTCTTCATCTAACAATGGATTTGGTACAGACTTCCCCTCCGCCATAGTACTTCATAGGGAGAAGGAACACTGGATGATCTCTTATATGCTGAGAGCAGATGCTCTAATGACTGTGCTGTAGCTTTATAGAAGCTGTAGACAGAAGGGGGCTGGAAGCAAGTGTAACTAGAAGGAAGCCCCACATGACCGGGATGGGCCAGGAGGGTGTAATTTTAAATCCCAGTATCGGGATTGGTTATAAGCCTGGAGGGGCGGGGCATTGGGAAAGGGGGGGAGAGATATAATAGGAAAAGTGCGGGAAAACGGTCAGTCCAGGAAGGAAGTCAGCGGGGACTATGGAGACCGTTGATTCCCTGATCACCAAGCTGAGGGAGACTGCCAGATCCAGGCGTGGAGGGTGGCTCGAGTCCCAGCTGTCGGGATTGTTGGGGAACGCCGGGGCAGAAGAACCTCCGTCGGGATCTGGAAGAAGCGGCAGAAGGACGCGGCCCCCTGAGAGGCTCTCCCCGGAGATGGTTAGCACGGGCAGCAGGCGCAGGCTGCGGAGCCCCTCAGGGGACCCTGCATCCGGTCAGCAGGCCGGCAGAACCCCCCGCCAGTGCGCCCGCTGCGGCAGGAATCCGCCCAGCCGGCCTGCGGGCTCCTCCAGCATCGGGTCGCGGTCCATGACCAAAGTGCCCCGCGCGGCTGTAGTGCGGCCTGCTCCGGCAGCGCGCCGCAATACTAGAGCCCGGGCTGCGCCGGAAGCAAGGCCCGCACTGCAGCCGCGTCACCTTCCGGTGGGCAGAACCTTACCGGAAGTGCGTCAAATGTCACTTCCGGAACCGGCGTCATGTGACAGGGGCACTCAGGAAGTGAGCGGAGGGCGCCAGGACACGCCCCCCCGCTGCAGTAGTCGGCGCCGATGCACGGCGCCGCTTGCCCATCAGAAGTCGGAGCCCCAGAGCGGATGAGCGGACCAGAGGGACCACCAGCACGGCAGCCACACCTGGCGATGTACCAGTCAGGGTGCCTGCCAGGAACATCAGCAGAAGGAGACAGCAGCCCAGGTGCATGGGCAGGCAGCAGCAATTCGGGGACCTGCTGCCTGGCTCGGGTCAGCAAACTCATGCCAGTGGAGCGGCGGGCAGCAGCACAGGGCTGCCTGGCAGTCAACCACGGACCACTACGGATCAGGCTAGGGAATCCGGGTCTGGAATTCGAGAATTGCCGCGGATGGCGGGGAGGACCGGAGCCGGGACTGGCGGGAGTTGATTGGCGGGGACATCGGCACGTGCTCACGTCCCCCCCGGTGACGAGGAGGCCAGGGGCGCGGGCCTTGAGCAGCAGCAGGAGTCTGGCGAATCGGAGTGTGGCGAGGATCAAGGCGAATCTAGGATTCATCAGGACTCGGGACGTTCGGCTGGCGGGGACACAGCACCTGTGCAGCTTGGTGAGTATGCGTCCATGTACTGTTTGTCGCCCTCTGGGTCATTAGTGGATGGGGGAGGTGATAGGCAGTTGGCTGGGCCCAACGGGGAAAATACTAGGGGAGGTCGTGGGTCAGACGTAGTGGGTCTTAGGGACATTTTATTTAGCATGTCGCAAATTTTGGCTAGAATAGACGGTGGTGGAGTTAATCAAGGAGGTTTGTTACCTGCGGCGGTGTGGGTACCTAGTCAATCGGTGTTGTCGCAGGTGGGGAGCGAGTCGGCCAGGTTGGCGGTGAATGCAGCCGGGACACCTTCTGGGGTATCGGTTTGTGTACAGACAGAGAAGGACAAAGCGTATACCGTAAAACTGGATGATAGGGCAAAAGGGGAGGTATATGTGTGCTTTGAGGGGCCGTTGGGGGCACACTTAAAAAAAGAGGTAAAGGAAAAAATTTGGCGCGATGACTATGTTGAAATTTTTTCCCTTCTTCCGCTGGAAAAGTTTAATCTGGATAAGGGTAAAAAGGACGATAGTAAAAACGAGGAAGAAGAGAAGCATAGGTGGAGGTTGATTCCTCAGACATTTGTTAATTGGCTACAGGCTTTTGCAATATTGGCTAGAGTTATTGGGGAAAAAGCTCCGGATAATTGCTCAGGTTTATTTTGCTACCTTGATTCTATTGGGGAGGCTCATCGTACTTACGGGGGTCAGGCGTGGTTACGATATGATGATCAATTTCGGCAGAGAAAAGCTGTCCGCCCGGAGATCAGATGGGATCAAAAGGACATTGGTTTGTGGTTGAAGGTTATGGCCCCAGTGAGGTATGGGCAGTCCTTTCACGGGAGCAACAGTAGCGGGAATCAGTCAGCGGGACACGGGGGAAGTAGTCAAGGGGCACACAGCACTAAAAAGGAAGCGGGAACTTGCTGGCAATTTAATGATGGCCAGTGCAAGTACGGGACCTCCTGTAAATTTAAACATGTGTGCTCCCATTGTAACGGAAGTTCGCATGGAGCATCAAAATGCTTTAAGAATGGTAAGGGAAAGCCGACAGTGGGTACCGGTCAAGGGGGTGACTCCGGTGAGGGTTCACGCGATGGCCCCCTTTCTAAGTAGGTATCCGTATCAGTTGCAGGCTAAGGTCATTGCGGATGTTTTTTTGGAAGGGTTTAGAATCCCTCCTCCTGATCATGAGGTCCCCTTTTCAGTTAAAAATTTGACATCGGATTCCCTTCATCCGGAAGTGGTTAGTGTGAAGTTGGCTAAGGAGGTGGAATTGGGCAGGATGGCTGGACCGTTTCAGGAATTGCCTAGTAGCAAGGTGATTATCTCGCCATTGGGGGTTGTGCCCAAGAAAGAGCTGAATAAGTTTTGTTTAATTCAGCATTTGTCGTACCCGAAGGGGCTTTCGGTTAATGATGGCATTGCGCAGGAGTTGTGTTCGGTTGAATATACATCATTCGACGCGGCGGTGCATTGGGTATGGAGATACGGGCCAGGCTCGTTGCTAGCTAAGACTGATATCGAGTCAGCCTTTAGGTTGTTGCCAGTTCACCCCGATAGCATCCCGTTGTTAGGTTGTTTTTGGGAAGGGGAGTACTATGTGGATAGGTGTTTGCCAATGGGTTGTGCGATTTTGTGTTCTTTGTTTGAAACGTTTAGCTCCTTTTTGGAATGGGTAGTGAAGGACCTGGCTTCTGTTAAGTCGGTCATTCATTATTTGGATGACTTCTTGTTTATAGGCCCCCCGCAGTCGTTGTTGTGTAGGAATTTGTTAGGTACTATGGTGTGGGTAGCGGAGCATTTTGGCGTACCGTTAGCAAAAGAAAAAACGGAAGGACCTTGCACCATTTTAAGTTTTTTGGGCATTGTAATTGATACCGAAAGAATGGAGTGTCGGTTACCTGATGATAAATTGAGTTTGCTTAAGCAGGAGGTCGATAGGATCGGGAAGTTGCGCAAGGTGACCCTGAGGGAGCTACAGTCGCTGTTAGGGCGTTTGAATTTTGCTTGCAGAATTATGCCAATGGGCAGAATATTTGGTCGCAGGTTGTCAGGAGCGACAGCAGGAGTGCGTGCGCCGCATCATTTCATTCGCCTTAATAAGGACGACAAGGAGGATCTGAAAGTTTGGAAATTGTTTTTGGAAAGTTATAACGGCAGGTCGTTAATCCAGCAGGAGTTTTTGAACAGTTTTGATTGTGAGATATTTACGGATGCGGCAGGAGGTGTCGGTTACGGGGCCTACTGGAAGGGGCGGTGGAGCGTTGGCGAGTGGCCGAAGATGTGGAAAGAGAAGGGTCTTACGAGGAACTTGGCATTTTTGGAATTGTTTCCTATTGTTGTTGCGGTTACTATTTGGGGAGAGTGTTTTGCCAACAGGAGAATTCGGTTTCACTGCGATAACATGGGAGTGGTGTCTGTCATCAACAGTTTGTCGGCCTCGTCTCCGCCTGTGATTAGGCTGCTGAGGGAACTAGTACTTTGTTGTCTTAAACTGAACGCTTGGATTACAGCAGTCCATGTTCCAGGTGTACAAAATTCCATAGCAGATGCCTTGTCTTGTTTTCAGTGGGATCGTTTTCGGACGCTAGCTCCAGAGGCAGAGGACGTGGGACAGGAATGCCCTTCGCGTTTGCGGCAGCTGGTTATGGAGGAGTGGGACAGTTAATACGGGAGTCCATCACAAGGCAGACCTGGGCATCATACGAGGCATCGTGGCGAGTATGGCAAAGTTGGATTATGCAGTGGGGTGTGATGGAGATAGAGAGATGGCGGTGTTGTTTCTCGTGGGAAGAGCAGCTGAGAACGGATGGTCGGTTTCAAAAGTTGGCAAGTTTGTTGCAGGTTTAGCGTTTGGTTTTAAATTGCAGGGGATAAAGGATGTTACGAAGTCCTTTTTAATGAAGCAAGCTCTCAAGGGCTTTAGGAGAGGAGGTAAAGAGTTGGATAAATGGAGGCCGGTTACCTTTAGTATTTTGGAACGTTTGGGTTTTGTATTGGATAAGATTTGTTGTTCAGTTTTTGAAGCCACACTGTTTAGGTTGGCTTTTTCATTGGCGTTTTTTGGTGCGCTAAGATTAGGTGAATTGGTAGCACCAAGCCGGAATAAGGTTGGGGGTTTGTTTGCTGAGGATATGAGCGGTCGAGATGGGGGCATTGAATTTTGGATTAGGCGGGGAAAGACGGATCAATTGGGCAAAGGTAAACGAGTAATATTGGGTGAGGTTATTGGATCTTTTCTTTGTCCTAAGAGATGTTTATTGGCTTATTGGCAGGTTTGGCCAGGGCAGAAGGGCCCATTATTGTGTCATGAAAATGGAGACTTTTTGTCACGTTTTCAATTCATAGCGATGTTTAAAAAAGGGATTGCTGAGGTGGGCCTTAGCCCTGAGGTATATGGGTCACATTCATTCAGAATTGGTGCGGCATCAGAAGCGGATGGCTTGGGGTTCGACAAGGATGTGATAAAACGCATTGGGAGGTGGAGTTCTGATCATTACCTGTCTTATGTAAGGCATTAGGTATGCGGTCTTATGTAATTTGTCTTTTGAGATTCAAATACCTTTTGGTTGTCTTGTTGCAGGTGGCGTCCCGTTGTTAGTTTGGATTCTAGGACACTCTTTCGTCCATTGGGGGGCGCTGAGGGCAGACGTGAGGCCGGACGGTAGGCAATTGGGTTTTAGCAGGGAGCAAGCGGTGGTTCGGTAGCTTGGTTTTCGAGGGATGGTTTGGGGAAGGGTGCTGCCAGAATTCCATAAAGCAGCTCGTTTGGATCGGGCGCCGGATATTTTGGTGGTGCATATGGGGGGGAATGATTTGGGGGCTCGGCCGGTTAGGGAATTGATGAGGGACATTCGAATCGATCTGTTAAGGTTATGGACATCCTTTCCTGAGGTGTTGACAGTGTGGTCTGACATTGTGCCCAGAAAAAAATGGAGGGAGGCCAGATCATTGAAGGGAATTAATAGGGCACGTATAAAGTTGAACAGAGCTATATCAGCTTTTGTTACCAGGAACGGGGGAGTAAGCGTGCGACATCTTGATCTGGAAGCGGGAGTTGGAGATTTTTTGGCAAAGGACGGCGTACATTTGAATGATATTGGCATTGATTTATGGGCATTGGCCATACAGGAGGGGATCGAAAGGACTTTTGCGGTGTTGGGGCGCTCACGAGCCTGAGGTGGTCAGGGCTGTTCGTTGGTGGCAGGGGGTGGGGTTCTTGGAGTTGGCACAGAAGTGTCGGTGGAAAGAATATTGGATAATCACAGGCAGTGCCTTGATTAAGCAGGGTGATCTGGCATTTGGTTTTGGGCTCTGGACGGGGTTTTACCCTGGGAGCTTTTGGTGCCCTTGAGCTGGTGATGGACGGCTGAGGGTAATATGATGGTTCGAGTTCGGTTTAATTTATGTCAGATCTAATTTTAACTCCAAGAACCCTCCCTTCTTATTTATTTTATAACACTGTTAATATGTTAATGTTATTTGTTAATAAAATGGCCGCTGTGGCCAAATTTATCCAAAGAAATACAGGTGCAGTGTTTTTATTTGGTGGGGGAAAGGTGAGTGCTGGAAGATGGGGGGCATGTTGATCCATGGAACCCGGGTTGGCAGTACACGGTCATGGCTTTCCAGATGAATCTGGCAGGGGTCTTTTTACTATTCTGACTCCATAGCTGTGCTGCAAGTATAGGGCTCTGTGAGACACCATTTCTAGGCTGTCTCTTTTAACCCTACTCACATGGAAGCGATGTCCTCAGATAGTTTAACTCGACTGCAGGATGGCACGTTGATGAAGATACAGAAGAAGCTTTATTTTTCTTGCAGAATACTTCTTGACGTGCATACAGCAGGAGGTAAAAAAACTTTTCTCAGACAAAGGCTGAGAGCACCTGAGCTTCTATCATGGTTAAGATGGAGAATGAGGAAAAGACATGGGGAAGAAAGGAGGGGTTACATACATCACAGCCACATCAGAGGGAGACAGGGAGAGAGAAAGGACAAATTACTAAAGAAAGCAAACTTTACTGCATAGCAACAAAGCAGCAATACATGACAAGTGAAAGAAGTATAATGCAGTCTGTAAATTCCCAAAACATGGGACATGACAGTCATATGGATCAGTGACTGTCTTACTCTGGCATGTCATACATGTCACTCTCTACAAGGTGATACATTACCCCTTAGACCCCAGCCAGAAGCCTCTCATACAGCCAAATCAGATCTCATGCATTGCACTGAGAAGGGGGCAAAACCCCGAAACATTTCTCTGCATACTGAGATTCTTTTATCCTAAGTCATGTGGCAAGGCTCGTTAAAGGGTCAAAAGTCAAAAGATTGACTTTTAAGGATTGCTTCTTCCAATAGGTGGTGCTAGAGCTCAAGTCCTCTTTGTCTCTGAAGAGGCAAATTACATGCTTTAGGCAGTAACTGGCTGCTGTTGTGACATTTTGGTAATTGATTCCCGCATGTACTTTTCTTTTAAAGGAGGAAGCACACAGAGTATGGAAGTGGGACAGCAGTAAGCGCCAGGAGAAGTGGTATGAGATCGGTAGGTGAGTATATATATTTTTGGTTATCTGTTAATTTTTACACCATAATCAACAGTTAATATGGTAAAATGTTATAGTTAAAAAAATCCAATTTTTAGCAAATTAAAATATGACAGATGTATGTGCTAAGGTACAAAGTAAGACACTATCAGAATATCACCTTATCTGTGCTACTACAGTAAGGATGTTTCTGAAAGTTTAATTAACTTAACATAAAAATGTAATTTAATTAAATTGCAAGATAAAACCTTGGCTCCAAATCTTCCACTCTAGCACTTAGGCAATTGAATTACCTGAGAAAACATAAAAGGCAAATAATTAAGTAATTATAATCATCAAATAAGGAACAAGTACTTCTTTAGTGAAAAGGCAAAGCCAAAATCTAGCTTCAACTCCTGTAGTAAAGCTACATCTATTAAGTGACGTCTAATGTTTTCATACTGTTTAAAACCTTTGGCGCGTGGCCTGATGCTATAATTGTTGTTGAATTTTTGTCCAAATGGATGTTCATTACATTGTGTAGTCTGACATAAACCATGAGAGGATCACTGAGTGTAAACTTTGAATTGAGAAAGTTCTTTACCTTTCTCTTAATAGACATTACCAGTAATATCCTAAGGTGTGAACCTGTCAGCAGGTATTTGCTATGTAATCTATGAGTAGGATGATGTAGGGGCAGAGATCCTGATTCCAGAGATGTGTCACTTCCTAGGCTGCTATTTGTAGTTTCGATAAAATCAGTGTTTTATCAGCAGGAGATTATCACTGAAGGGCTAGTTGTCTCGTGCCATATTGTCCTTCTGCTCTGTGTAACCCCACCCCCAGTACTGATCAGCCTTTCTGAATAAAAAAAAAAAAAGAAGACTTGTCTATTTTGGGAATTCTCAACACTTCTGCATTTTGTGCTTTGACTCTATTAAGTGTGTGTTTCTGTGAGAGATCCCTTATATATATTAGAGCCTAGAGTGTTATAGGGAATCTGTCAGCAGGTTTTTGAGAGAAGCATGATGTAGGGGCAGAGAAACTGATTACTTACTGATCTAGGTGTTGTAGTTTCAATACAATCAGTATTTTATCAGCAGATTATCACTGCAGGACTAGGTGTCACATGCCAGGCAGTCCAGCTAATCTAGTAAACTCCACTCTCACCACTGATTGGCAGCTTGCTGACAATGTACAGTGTATACAGAAAGCTGCCAATCAGTAGTGTGGGCGGAGTTATATAAGCTCAGCATCTGATCACTGCTACATCTACAGCAGGGAAAACAGTGATTCTATCAACACTGCACCAAGAAGTCTTGTAAGTGACACATTGCAGTAATCATGGTATCTGCCCCTACATCATGCTGCTCTCAGATTCCATAGCAAAAACCTGATAACAGATTTCCTTTAAGCATATAGTCTGGTCAGGGGTCTATTATATAAGAAACAACCCTCATATTTTAATATTTCTTTTTGCAAGTAGCTCACCCTGGTTGACATGCAGTATTTCCATCTTAAAATGGTTCATAATATTGTAGCACAGCCAGGAAGACTAGAGTTAAATCCTAGCTCTATAGGCTCTGATTATGTACACCTGGCTGGCTCTGCATATAACCAGGCTAGGAGTTCTCCTTAGTCCGTCAGCTAGGGGAAGCTGACCAGAGTGGATTGTGTTGGAGCCGAAGAGAGAGACAAGCTGGAATCTTTATTTAAGAAGAGTCTGTCTGCACAGGCCATGTGCACCAAACTGCAGGTATTAGTGATTGCTATGGACAATAGCTGTTTTATTTGACCGGATTGGGACTAGTTCAGCGGTGTGTGAGTAGCCAGGGTCTGTGTTGTTTAGTTAGCGCCTGGACAAGGCTAGGGATGTATGTTTATGGTTTTGTTTAGTACTGTGCAACCAGTGAAGAATAAAAATCACATTGTTTTGATACAAAAATCGAGTGCCTGTGTGAACATTACCTACTGCCTACTTTAGAGCGTGACTCCCTACAGTATGTAGAAATAGTATATACTGTATGACATTTATAGAGCAGCTATCATTGCAACAATAAAAGATTTAATATCATTCTTTAAGGCATATTAGTTCCAGTATGATCAATATGGCCATGAGCGCCCTTGTCTGTCTGTGAATAATGATCTGTGTGATGTGGTTAGACAATGTGCTAAAGGGACAAGCATCAATAATCACATTTACCGAGCCTCTGATTTCCTGAGCAGCGCTGAGTCACAGTACAGCATGGAATAAACAATTTCAGTAACGCGCTGGTAAGGGTACGAACAAGAACCTTGAAGAAGAATCTTATATTTCTATAACGAGTACTAGTCACTTTTTATTAATCACTTTTTAGCATGAATTTCAGTTAATGAAAATTAATCATTTACATGCACGAAAGCATTAAAATCTATGGAACAATTTAAAACTAATTGGAATGTCTCATATAATATTTTGAAGGGCAAAATTCCTACACGTGGCTGATGGGCTGATTCTCATATTATGTAAAATAATTGTTTATTTTCTCACTCATCAACTCATGGTGATTGGGCAAGTCACATTCTGCACAAGAGATTCAGAATATAGGTAGAATTTCTGAAGATATTTTTATCAATTTTCTAGCATCAGTGTCACACATTTTGTAGCACATCTTTTTTTGCACAAGAAAATTGCAACTTTTTGCGATTTTTATGCCGTTCTTTCCACTTTTGAAAAAAAGAAGCAGGGAAAGAGGGCATGGATTACCAAAAGAATAGCTGAAGTCGAATTTTTAGATTGCCACTTTTTAGAATTCTAAGTCTCTGATAGAGGTGCGGCTTAAAAATTAGAGAAAAAAAATGGAGGCAGAAAAGTTTTCTTAAAAGATGCTGCAATTTACCTTTGAAAATATTTTATCGTTTCATTTTCTTTTTAAATGAGGTGCACCAGATTTATCAAACACAGAGTGGCACTTTGATAAAATTGGCCCAAATAATGGCAATGCAACCTCCAGCGAAACTGACTTCAAAAATTCCTCTGATGATTCAATTTTTCCCCATTTGGTATTCTCAATTTTGCCATGTATTTAGGTATGGCTATTGTTACGCAACGCCCAGACTGACTGGCGTGAGTGTGGTTAGTGATCCCACTGGACCATGAACCGAGGAGTGCCTAGAGGGGCGTGACTAAGTATCAACCCGGTCCGACCAAGGACGCACGGCGGCTCAGTCGACTCCGTGAACCAGGAAGGAACCGAGCAGAGGGACCAGGTGCTACTCCAGATCAGACCCCGGTCACAGCTGTTGACCCACGCCGGGGAATGCAGGAACAGGCAGGATAGGTTGGTATGCAGACAGGTGGGTACTGGCAGGCACGGCTGGTATGCAGACAGGTGGGTACTGGCAGGCACGGCTGGTATGCAGACAGGTGGGTACTGGCAGGCACGGCTGGTGTGCAGACAGGTGGGTACTAGCAGGTAGGAACGCAGGCAGGATAGGGACCAGTACAGACTGGGATACAGGAACAGAGTCGCAGGTGCGGTAGACAAGCAGAGCAGAGCAAAACCCGCAAGTGCAGTAGACAAGCAGAGCAGAGCAAAACCCGCAGGTGCGGTAGACAAGCAGAGCAGAGCAAAACCTGCAGGTGCGGTAGACAAGCAGAGCAAAGCAAAACCCACAGGTGCGGTAGACAAGCAGAGCAGAGCAAAACCCACAGGTGGGTAGACAAGCAGAGCAAAGCAAAACCCGCAGGTGCAGTAGACAGGCAGAGCAGAGCAAAACCCGCAGGTGCGGTAGACAAGCACAGCAGAGCAAAACCCGCAGGTGCGGTAGACAAGCAGAGCAGAGCAAAACCCGCAGGTGCGGTAGACAAGCAGAGGAGAGCAAAACCCGCAGGTGCGGTAGACAAGCAGAGCAGAGCAAAACCCGCAGGTGCGGTAGACAAGCAGAGCAGAGCAAAACCCGCAGGTGCGGTAAACAAGCAGAGCAGAGCAAAACCTGCAGGTGCGGTAGACAAGCAGAGCAGAGCAAAACCCGCAGGTGCGGTAGACAAGCAGAACAGAGCAAAACCCGCAGATGCAGTAGACAAGAAGAGAAGAGCAAAACCCGCAGGTGCGGTAGACAAGCAGAGCAGAGCAAAACCCGCAAGTGCGGTAGACAAGCAGAGCAGAGCAAATACACACAAGGTACTTACAATGAAGTAGCGAGTGGACACTAAATTCACAAACAGAAGTACAGAGATAACGAGTTGGAGCTAGGTGCAAGTTCAGACACTGCAGGAAAAGAGAAGATACAGACATAGAGACAAACAAGTAACGGGCTAGGACACTGTTCAGACAGGAACTGAACCAGGAACAAGATACAGGAACGAGCCTGGGAACTCAGCCCCCAGGGTGGCGGAAACAGACTAGAAGTCACAGATACAGGTAACAGGCCTGGGTATACAGCCCCCAGGGTGGCGGAAACAGACAAGATACAGGACAGGACCTGGCAACTCAGTTGCACAGAACACACTGAAAGAAAGTGTTGATCAGGCCCCTTCTACTGGGTGGAGGAGGTTTAAGTATCCAGTGACTCACAGCAATAGGCTGGGGATGCATTAGGACTGTGCACACAGTAACTATAAGAAACAGGCAGTAACCGCGTTGCCGCCCTAAGCAATCAGACAAGAGACATGCACACAGCAGGTACTGGAGCAAAATGTGCAGCCTGGACTGATAGGTAAGATGGCGGTCTTGCATGGTGGGAGGTGGTAAGCCATGCCAGCACGCCGCCAGGGATGTTGCTGCTATTAATGGTGCTATTGTGATAGAACTGGCTAAGAACATGATCCATTTAAAGGATATAACATTTAAGTTAAATATAATCATTTTGGAATAAAATTAAAATGCTTACCTCTTCAAATGTTTAAAAATTGGAAGGAAGAATTGGTCAAATCGGTTAGTCCCAGTCAACGCCAATCCATCCTTGGAAAAAATTTGAGCATATGCTTTGGTCTACAGTAAGGGTCTCTAAATTCTATACACATAGATTGCACTTTTTCTCCATGAAGTCAAATAGTTTCTTCCTAGATAGAAAACTTTCTTTTCTTGAGTGCAGAATTCACAGGGCCAACGATTTCCATATTTTTTGAGATTGACTGCATCTGAAGTCACTATGGAGTGATCTCAAATATAAATTGATTGTATGAGCAGAATCTCCATCTACAATGTATTATGTGCGATATCCTGGGAGATACTTTGTCGTTAGGTAGAGACATAAGGATAGTGGTCTCCCTGCAAAAAGCACAGCACTTACAAGTTCTTATCTACAGAACTTGCAAAGGCTGATCTTGTGTCACGAAAGGTGAGGGAAAGACTAAGTGCACAACGACGGGAAGAGGGGAAGGGAGCCCAGAAACTTGGGAAAGGGGGAGTGGAGACCCCGAGGCAGATTTAATATCACCCTGCCTGCCCTATCGTCCCTATATAGGTTCCACACCTATCGCCGAGCAGGAACCTAATAACTGAATGTCCCTAGAGCTAGGCCTTAGATAGGGAAGAGATGGGATGAGCACTGGTCAGGCCCCACTACAAACTAAAGACAACAAAGTAAACAAAACAAAGGGGATAAACTTAGCTTGAGCAAACACCAGAGAGATAACACCAACTGTCCTCCAAGGGCACCAAAGAAGAAACTAGCCGACTGCTAGTGCTCCAAGCCTGCACAGAGGTACATATAACTATCACCAGCGACTCTTTGGAGAAACTGAGAGTTTTTAACTACCAAGCAAAGGTGTGTCAATCAGCAACAGAAGGTGGAGGTCGCTGCTGGGTCCTAAAGGAAGAAGGATATAACTACACCACAGAGATGAGAGGATCAAGAAGACGCCTGCAATGCCAGACACAGTGACCTTCTACAGCCGGATCCAGAGCGACTGTCTGTCACACTTGACACACCCGTGACATCTTGTCACTAAAGCTGATGAAGACCTGTTTGCGTCCTATGTTCCAAAACTGATGTATTTTGAGCACACACAGAAAGTGTATACACTACAAATAGAAAAGATTATATGGAAGGAATTATTTAAAAAAGAACCAAACAATTGACCCTTGGTCGCAAAACGATTAATATCTGATAATGTGACCTATTTTGGTGGTACAACCATTTGGGAAAAGCCTTGAGAGGTTAACAGTAAGTTGCTATAGTTATGAAAAGATGCTTAAAGACCTGAATTGCAGTCGGGAATTTCAGCCTTCAGGCTCCATTTAATGTCTTTAATAATGCTGAGCAATCTTCTTCCAGCACTTTACAACTGATGACAGGTACAGAACGTACACAGACATCACATAACATGATGAGGTAAATTGGTGTTTAACCAAAAATAATAAAGGTTTAACCGTAAAAATTGTTGAGTCAATATGAGAAAACATGGTTAACTCTTTCAGTGACAATGGATGTTAATGCAAATGTGCATTGCATGACCTTAGGTTGAAATGTCCACCCAAATATACATCTTCGGTTAAAATAAACGTCATCAATATTGCTAGAAATCCTGGCAATGTAAGCTGCGGAGCATTATTCTTCTTTTTTATACTTCTTAAATAAGTTGTTGAGGCCTTGATTCTTTCTTGTGGAAATTAGAGCAACATGGGCATGGTTGGACTAGGTCAGACAGAGCAGAAGATGGCCTAGTCAGAACATGCCTGAAGAATATTCTGCCACATTGAATGCAGATAGGCACACAAATCATCAAAATCCGCTACTGGCAGCTTCCTTTTGCAATTGTTGACCAATGACATCCTAGATATGCACGTTGAACAGTGATAAATTTCCTAAAGGAGAAAAAATGTGGCACTATCTAAGCATAGTAAGATTGAAGCAATTGAAAAGGTGAGAATCTATAGGGAACTGCTCATCTGATGCGGTTGTTCAAACAGAGGCACAACTCCCGAATGAAGTATGGATGAATTTGTGAAACACTGCCACCGATCTGGTGAGGTGAGATTGGACCCTGAGACAGGAGTATTCCACAGTATGGATGCCAGAATGGAGAACCAGGGAATTGCCACCGAGTGAGATCAAGGTGCAGGAACTTCAGGATGCTTGTAGATAAAAAAATGTATTTACACTGATATAAAAAAAATAAAACTATATACGCAACGTGTTTCGGCTGTTTGCAGCCTTCTTCAGGTGTATGGATAGAATTAATTTGACCCATCTTATATACTGTAGCCATTTCCCAGAGTAAGAGAGGGAGGGGATGTAAAAGAAGAAGAGGAGGAATGATTCATTCCACATTTTCTCAGTTTTTTTTACATAAAAACATAAAACATTTTGCTTATAAAATAACAAACCTTTTTGTAAGACACATGTCAATCTAATTAACTTCCCATTATCTTGAAAGCTAAAATGGATCACATCAACATAAAAATATACTTCTGTTCTTTCTAAATATATAAATGGTAAAAGACACATTAACAGGGGGATATATATATACAGTATATATATATATATATATATATATATATATATATATATACACAGTGCTGCTCACCATTATTGACACCCCTTCATTATTTACATAGACTGCACAACATCTTCAGAAATAAATGGAAATGTATCAAAGTTATATCCTCAGGATTTTTTAATTAGTGGTCCAAAGTAACACGACAATAAACATTGTTTTTCAACTTTCATGTTGCAATTTCAAAGAAGAAACAGAATAAACAGCATGCGCAGCAATAAAGGCACCCCCAATTAATACTTGGTTGCACAAGCTTTGGCATTGCTGAGAGCCTCCAAATGTTTCTTGTAGCCATCTATAAGCTTCTGGCACTTCTCAGCTGGAATTTTCTCCCACTCTTTGCAGTTTGTTCAAGCTCTTGAATATCCACAGGGTTCTTTTTCCCAATGGCAGATTTCAGCTCACCCCAAAGATTTTCAGTGGGATTGAGGTCAGGACTCATTGCTGGCCATTTTAAAACAGTCCATTTTTCTTTTTCAACCATTCCTGTCTACTTTTGGATGTGTGCTTTGGGTCATTGTCTTGCTGGAGGACCCATGATCTTCGACTCAAGCCAAGTTTTCTTACACTGGGTAGGACATTTCACTCTAAAATCTCTTGATAATTCTCTGATTTCATCATTCCTGTGATATGGTCAAGGCCTTCAGTACCAGATGCAGCAAAGCAACCCCACAGCATTATGGATCCTCCACCATGCCTTACTTTTCATAAGGTATTCTTTTGCTTATAAGCTGTATTGCGCCGTCTGTAAACAAACTGTTGCTTTGCATTGTTAAAAAGGTCTATTTTTGTTTAATCTGTCCACAGAACATTTTCCCAGAAGGATTGTGGTTTGACAAGGTACTCTTTGGCAAAGATCAGTCATTCCTTTTTTATGTCTTTTCTTCAGATTTGGTTTCTTCCTTTGCCTTCGTCTATAAAGCTGTGCTTGGTTTAGTGTGCGGCATATAGTACTTATTGAAACCATGACCCTAGACTGTTCCAGGTTGGCCTTCAGGTCTTTGGATGTTTGACGTGGTCTTTTTTCCACCATTTGCACCAACCTTCGAAGACATCTCTTGGCAATTTTCCTCTTTCCCCCACGTCCAGGGAGGTTCTTGACAGTTCCATGCTTGGCAAACTTCTTAATAACATTGCGCACTTTTGAAACTGGGATACCAAGGTCTTTGGAGTTGGCCTTATACTCTTTGGAAGTCTTGTGTTTGCTAATAATAGCAGTTTGGATGTCCTCAGACAGCTCATTTGTCTTCACCACTGTGACAAAGGAACAGGACCTACCATGTGGCTTTTTAAAAAGTCATCATTCATTGGCTAATTCATGTCACATGGGCACCGATAATTATTTACAGGAGATTTTCTTTTGTGATTTACCATAGGCGAGTCAAAATGTGTTTCCATACTAAATCAATGTAAAGGGTGCCAATATCGGTGACACAGCAAGCTTTAGGCTTTTCTATTTTTCCCTCCCATTGTTTTTGGTTTTAAATTATTGTTTATCATTTGCTCTTTTGTATTTAACTCGAGTGCTCCATGCTAAAAATCTGTTTCACTTTATTCATTTTTTCCAGAGATATTCCACATTATGTACTTAAACTTCATGGGTGCCAAATATATGAATTGTGAAGTGCTGCGGAATATGTTGGTGCTATATAAAAAAAGATTATTATATGTATATATAAATATATACAGTGCCTTGTGAAAGTATTTGGCCCCGTTGAACTTTTCTACCTTTTGCCACATTTCTGGCTTCAAACATAAAGATATAAAATTCTAATTTTTTGGGGAAGAATCAACAACAAGTGGAACACAATCGTGAAGTGGAACAAAATTTATTGGATATTTTAAACTTTTTAAAAAATTAAAAACTGAAAAGTGTGGGGGGGCAATATTATTCGGCCCCCTTGAGTTAATACTTTGTAGCGCCACCTTTTGCTGCGATTACAGCTGCAAGTCGCTTGGGGTATGTCTCTATCAGTTTTGCACATCGAGAGGCTGAAATTCTTGCCCATTCTTCCTTGCAAAACAGCTCGAGCTCAGTGAGGTTGGATGGAGAACGTTTGTGAACAGCAGTTTTCAGCTTTTTCCACAGATTCTCTGTCACGGTCTCCACACTTTCCTTGTCTCTAGGTTACTATTGTGTGGAGGCTGTCAGTCTGATTTGGGTGTGCTGGATTGTTTCTGCAATCATCTGTGTTCACTTCCCTTGATTAGTCTTCTACTTAAGCTTGCTAGCTCCTTCACCCAGTGTCAATTGTACACTTGGTATTGCCTGTGTAGGACTGATCTCTCTGTGCTCTGTGCCTGACCCAGTCTGACTATTTTCCCTTACCTGGATTTTGACCATTTGCTTGTTATCTGACTACTCTTTTGTCTGCTCCCTTTGTACTGCGCCATCTTCCTGGACTTGACTTTGGATTGTTTGACCTCCCTATATTTATCTAGTAAGTAGCTCTTACATTATATTTCTTTCAGTAATATTAGACTCTTCTCCCCTCTTCTGAGACTGTTATTTCTGTAGTGACTCGCGTCACATTACAATTGACCGTTCATTTTTTTTTTTTTCTTTTTCCCACCTATGGAGCCGTTACGTACGTTGTGTGATCAGGTGGCGAATCTGACTCAGTTAGTTCAGGATCTGGCCTTGGAACAACACAAACTGGCGTCCTCACAGGCTCAGTTACAAGACCAGATTTCTGGTACATTTACAGTCCCTCAGAATCTTTCCTCTCCGACCACTGTCATGACTTCTGAACCCTCTGACGTATCTTTGAGCCCCCCTGAACCGGCTATCGCACTCCCTGACAAATTTTCGGGGGAGAAAGATCAGTTCAGAACTTTCAAAGAAAGTTGTAAATTATTGTTTACCTTACGTCCTCGGTCATCAGGGAGTGAGTCACAGCGGGTGGGAATTATAATGTCACTTCTGCGGGGGGGTCCCCAGACTTGGGCATTTTCTCTACCCCTTTTGCTTCTGAACGTCTTTCTGTGGACGCTTTCTTTGACGCTTTAGGACAGATCTATGACGAACCGGACAGGGTCAAGGTGGCAGAGACAAGGATTATGAACCTGACACAGGGGAACCACACAGCGGAAGACTACTGTTCTGAGTTTCGTCAGTGGTCTACTGAGGTTCTCTGGAATGACGCGGCTCTCAGGTGCCAATTCCTCAGGGGTCTTTCGGAGCCTTTAAAGGACGCTCTGGCTCTGCATGCTCCACCTGGTTGTTTGGTGGAGGCCATGACTCAGGCTATCCGCATGGATCGGAGGATGCGGGAGAGACGCAAGGTTCAACACGAGGTTCCATTTTGTCCACCGGGCCCGGGTCGTTTACCAGAGGTAGAACCTATGGAGGTTGGAGCTGCCAGCTCAAGGGTTAAGGAGAAGAGACGCCGCCTGGAACTTGGACTTTGTCTGTATTGTGGCCAATCTGGACATCTCCTAAAGGATTGCCCAGCACGACCTGCTACGAATAAGCCGTCGGGAAACGCCTAGGTCTGGGTGATTGTCGAGGAGGTCACCCAGACTTACAGGTACCCTTTTACTCCTCTGATAAAGTATTGTTGAATGCTGAACTTCTGTTTCAAAACCAGTGTCTATCAACATTTGCCTTTATTGACTGTGGAGCCGCTGCTAATTTCATTGATTCGGGACTTGTTCAGAAATTAGGATTAGGGACCGTTAAGTTAGAAGACCCTATTCAAATTGTGGCTATTGATAGAACACCGTTGCTAAAAAATCTGGTTCAGTTAGTTACGGTGGAGTTCACACTCAAGGTGGGGTCACTTCATACAGAATTAATCTCCTGTTATGTCCTGGACAATTTACCTGCTGGGATTGTGTTGGTTCTTCCTTGGTTGCGCATGCATAATCCGATCATTGATTGGTATCAGAAAGATATTGTCAAATGGGACCCTCATTGTATTGAAAAATGTCTTAAATCTGTGCATGCTTGCTCTGTTAGTCTGGAGGGTCTTCCGGAATACCTGAAGGACTTCGGAGATGTTTTTTCGGAAGTAGAGTCTGAGATCTTACCTCCTCACCGTCCCTATGACTGTGCTATTAATCTCATTCCTAACTCCAAATTACCCAAAGCTCGCTTGTATAACTTGTCTGGCCCTGAGCGGGCATCCATGAAGGCTTATATTAACGAAAGTTTACGGAAAGGTCATATTCGTCCTTCCTCATCACCGGTTGCCGTCGGATTATTTTTTGTTAAAAAAAAAAATGGAGGTCTCCGTCCCTGCCTCGATTTCCGAGAGTTAAACAAGATAACTGTTAAAAATACTTATCCGCTTCCACTTATCCCCGATCTATATAATCAACTTTCGGGGGCCAAATGGTTTTCCAAACTGGATCTTAGAGGGGCATATAACCTGATACGTATTCGAGAGGGTGATGAGTGGAAGACAGCGTTTTTAACTTCTGAAGGTCTTTTTGAAAATCTCGTCATGCCTTTTGGGCTTACAAATGCACCCGCGGTCTTTCAGAATTTTATGAATGATATTCTCTCTGATTATATTGGGAGATTTATTGTGGTTTATTTAGATGATATTCTAATTTTTTCACCTGATCTAGATATTCATTATAAACATGTCCGTTTGGTTCTGCAAAGGTTAAGAGATAATTGTTTGTTTGCCAAGATTGAAAAATGTACCTTTTCTGTTCAAGAAGTATCATTCTTGGGCTTCATTGTGTCAGCCTCCGGGTTTAAGATGGATCCTGGGAAGGTTCAGGCCATCATTGACTGGGTTCAACCCAGCGATCTTAAGGCTCTGCAGTGCTTTTTAGGGTTCGCAAATTATTACAGAAAATTTATTAAAGGTTTTTCTCAGATTGTCAAGCCTCTTACGGACCTCACTCGCAAAGGGGCAGAGCTAAAGGTTTGGTCGTCAGAAGCAGTCGGGGCTTTTGAAAACTTGAAGAAATGTTTTATGTCTGCTCCTGTACTTGTTCAACCAGACCTCCAGAGGCCGTTCATTGTGGAGGTTGATGCTTCCGAGGTTGGGGTGGGGGCTGTATTGTCTCAAGGTCCTAAGACTTTAACTAATCTGCGACCATGTGCCTTTTTCTCTAAGAAATTTTCTCCTGCTGAAAGAAACTATGATGTGGGTAATCGAGAGTTACTTGCTGTCAAATTGGCTTTTGAAGAATGGAGGCATTTTTTGGAAGGAGCCATTCATCTGGTCACCGTGGTGACAGATCACAAGAATCTAGCGTATATCGAATCTGCTAAGCGGTTGATACCCAGACAGGCCAGATGGTCTTTATTTTTTTCAAGATTTAATTTTTCTATTACGTTCAGGCCTGGGTCTAAGAACGTGAGGGCGGATGCCCTGTCTCGTAGCCTTGATTCTGTGTCTCCTCCGGAGCCTCCTTCCTCCATTCTTCCTCAGAGTATAGTTGTGGCCATGGTTTCCTCTGAGCTGGAAGCTGAAATTCGTACTGCTCAGTCCTTGGCCCCTTCCAATATTCCTGAATGCAAGTTGTTTGTCCCTGTGTACCTCAGATTACGCCTTTTGCAAGAATTCCATGATTCTGTGTTGAGTGGTCATCCTGGAGTTACTGCCACCCAGAAGGCAGTTGCTAGACTCTTTTGGTGGTCTGCTATGCGTAGGGACATTAAAGACTTTGTGTCTGCTTGTGAAACTTGTGCACGCGCTAAAGTGCAACATTGCTGGCCGGCTGGGGAATTGGCTCCTTTGCCCATTCCAGAAAGACCATGGACTCATTTGTCCATGGATTTAATTTCCGATTTACCTCTGTCTGGGGGGATGACGGCTATTTGGGTGGTAGTCGATCGATTCAGCAAACAGGCTCACTTCGTTCCATTATCTGGGTTACCCAATTCAGAAACTCTCTCCAAACTGTTTATTACTCATGTGGTACGATTGCATGGGATTCCTCTTAATATTGTACCTGATAGGGGAGTACAATTCGTCTCTAGATTTTGGAGGGCTTTCTGCAGAAGGTTGGGGATTGATTTGTCCTTTTCCTCTGCTTATCATCCTGAAACTAATGGTCAGACCGAAAGGACAAATCAGTCTTTGGAACAAATTTTAAGATGTTTTGTCGCCGATCAGCAGGAGAATTGGTCATCCTTTCTTCCTCTGGCTGAGTTTGCCTTTAACAGTCGGGTTAATCAGTCCACAGGAACCTCGCCGTTTTTCTGTAATTATGGGTTTCATCCTCATTTTGGTGAGTTCTCCAGGATAAGTTCTGGGTGTCCTGGGGTAGATGTAACCATTCAAAAGTTGGGGGATGTCTGGAGGGAGGTTAAGAAGAATATTGGGGTGGCTCAGCATCGGCAGAAACAAAAGGCCGATAGGAAAAGCTCGTCGGGTGCCGCCTTCAAGGTGGGGGATAAGGTTTGGCTATCCTCTAAGAATATTAGATTGAAGATACCCTCACTGAAGTTGGGTCCTAGATTCATTGGTCCATATGAGATTCTGGAGGTGGTCAATCCGATTTCCTTCCAATTAAGACTCCCTCAGTCTTTCCGTATTCCTAATGTGTTCCACAAGTCTTTGTTGAAGGAATTTATTCCCCCTGTTCTGTCTCCCTCGTCCCCGCCTCCTCCGGTGTCTATTGAGGGAAGCTTAGAATATGAGGTACAAAAGATCATTGATTCCCGTATGGTCCGGAATTCCCTTAAATATCTTGTACATTGGAAGGGGTATGGACCTGAGGAACGGTCCTGGGTTCCGGCTCATTCTGTAAGGGCTGATCGATTGGTCCGGGCCTTTCATCAGCGGTTTCCTGGGAGACCTGGGGGTCCGGTGGCCCCCCCTTGAAGAGGGGGTACTGTCACGGTCTCCACACTTTCCTTGTCTCTAGGTTGCTATTGTGTGGAGGCTGTCAGTCTGATTTGGGTGTGCTGGATTGTTTCTGCAATCATCTGTGTTCACTTCCCTTGATTAGTCTTCTACTTAAGCTTGCTAGCTCCTTCACCCAGTGTCAATTGTACACTTGGTATTGCCTGTGTAGGACTGATCTCTCTGTGCTCTGTGCCTGACCCAGTCTGACTATTTTCCCTTACCTGGATTTTGACCATTTGCTTGTTATCTGACTACTCTTTTGTCTGCTCCCTTTGTACTGCGCCATCTTCCTGGACTTGACTTTGGATTGTTTGACCTCCCTATATTTATCTAGTAAGTAGCTCTTACATTATATTTCTTTCAGTAATATTAGACTCTTCTCCCCTCTTCTGAGACTGTTATTTCTGTAGTGACTCGCGTCACATTCTCGATTGGATTCAGGTCTGGACTTTGACTTGGTCATTCTAACACCTGGATACGTTTATTTTTGAACCATTCCAATGTAGATTTTGCTTTATGTTTGGGATCATTGTCTTGTTGGAAGATAAATCTCCGTCCCAGTTTCAGGTCTTTTGCAGACTCCAACAGGTTTTCTTCCAGAATGGTCCTGTATTTGGCTCCGTCCATCTTCCCATAAATTTTAACCATCTTCCCTGTCCCTGATGAAGAAAAGCAGGCCCAACCCCCTGATGCTGCCACCATCATGTTTGCAGTGGGGATGGTGTTTTGAGGGTGATGAGCTGTGTAGCTTTTACGCCAAACATATCGTTTTGCATTGTGGCCAAAAATTTCGATCTTGGTTTCATCTGACCAGAGCACCTTATTCCACATGTTTGGTGTGTCTCCCAGGTGGCTTGTGGCAAACTTCAAACGAGACTTTTTATGGATATCTTTGAGAAATGGATTTCTTCTTGCCACTCTTCCATAAAGGCCAGATTTGTGCAGTGTACGACTGATTGTTGTCCTATGGACAGACTCTCCCACCTCAGCTGTAGATCTCTGCAGTTCATCCAGAGTGATCATGGGCCTTTTGGCTGCATCTCTGATCAGTCTTCTCCTTGTCCGAGATGAAAGTTTAGAGGGACGGCCAGGTCTTGGTAGATTTGCAGTGGTCCGATACTCCTTCCATTTCAATATGATCGCTTGCACAGTGCTCCTTGAGATGTTTAAAACTTGGGAAATCTTTTTAAAACAAATTCGACTTTAAACTTCGCCACAACAGTATCTCGGACCTGCCTGATGTGTTCCTTGGTCTTCATGATGCTCTCTGCACTTGAAACAGAACCCTGAGACTATCACAGAGCATGTACATTTATACGGAGACGTGATTACTAGTGTTGAGCCACCCCCGTAGTGTTCAAGTTCGGTTCGTCGAACACCCGTGTGTTCGCCGAACTGTTCGCCGAACTGTTCGCCGAACTGTTCGTCGAACACCTTCGAACACCGTTAAAACCAATGGCAGGCAAACAAAAACACATAGAAAAACGCATAGAAAACACCTTCAAAGGTGTCCAAAAGCTGACAAACTGCTCAGAAGACACAACTAACACATGGAAAAGTGACAAGTACATATAGTCATGAGAAAAGAAAAGAGGTGGAGGAGTAAAAGGAGGGGGAGACACAGATATAGGCATGTCATGCCCTTCTAAAATCCAAAAAGTGAGAAGCCGACACGTTCAGTCCGCTCCTGCCCGTGCCACCTCCGTGTCGCCGGGTTTGTGCCAGAGCCGCGGTGAACCCTGACGGCCAGCCCCCCTCTCCCAATACTGGTGCCTGTCCGCTGGTGGGTCGAGCAAGCCCCCCTGTGGTGGAGGCAGCTCTAAGCTTTTTAATTTAAATTGTCTCTCTAATTTGAATGAATACACTTTAAATAAATTTACAAGGATCTATTGGAGGGCAAGTCTCATGCCAGCAGCCGCGTAATTCCAGCTCCAGTAGCGTCCACTAAAGCTGCTGCAGTTAAAAAGCTTTTATAAGGATCGAGCTCGGCTGTCCACCGCAAGGCATCCTACTGCCAGTCCCAGCCCCTATGCCTTGGGGTGCCTCCTGATGCTCTTCACTGAGTATCCCGTGGTCCCGAAGCATTTCCTTTGAAAAAATTAAGTGTCCAAACTACAGGTGGTGTAGCTTGCTTAACAGCCGGGATAATCCGCTGACTAGCAGACACTGCTACTAGGCACAAAGTATTTCCTGGGCTAGATGCAGTTAAAAATTTGTAATTAGGTACTCTCGTTGGATGCTGAGAAAGCATTCCATAGAGTCTCCTGGCACGCCATATATGATTCACTTAAAAAGCTTGGGGTAGGGGTCTAGGGGACCCTTTTATAGCCAAAATCACGGCCCTGTATCGCAATACGTCACCTAGGCTGAAGATAAATGGAACTGTAGCACCCTGAGGGCTCGGTTGCTACAGAGGTATTGCACCTCACCCAGAGGTGTGATATCTCACTCTCAGGTAAGGATGGAGTGTGGATCAGGACCCAACACCTGCATGCATTACACCACATTGCCGTGGGGCAGGGCGACCAATATGCCCCTGAGATGGGCACGACAGTCCCTGTCCCTGGCTGGAGTGGGGGGAGGGAACACTGAGGAAGGGCAACCCTGTAGTGCAGGAGCAGGGAGGAAGCAGTTCCTGGGTGCATTGAGAAGGGAGTATAAAAGGTGGGCACCATCTTAGTTCAGTGCAGAGAAGTCTGAGCAGAAGTGGCAGGGAGCAGGGGCTCTGCATGAGCTCTGCTCCGGAGGCGGGCCTAGTAACAGAGGCCCAGGCCTGGAAGAGGGAGAAGGAAGGAAGAGGAGTGGAGAAGGCTCCAGGAACGAGGAACGAAGGGATCCCAGGGGTGCGGACGGGCGAGTCGCCACCGCACGCCCGAATCCACCTGCATGGAGGGGTCAGGCCAAAGGGGGAGACCGGTCCCCGAAACTAGTGGAGGCAGGAAACGACCCTCAGCTAGAAACCGGAGGCTGTGACATTTTATGTGGCGCAGCCCCTCGCTACACCCGCTAGGAGGGCAGCACATAGGTTCAGGGAAACTGGCGCCAAGTTTACCAAGAGGAGGCCCGAGGCAGACGGACAGAAGGGTTGGTAAGAAAGACCAGACAAAGGACACACAAAGGGGGTCCTGTGAAGCGCTCCAAAGTTATCTGGGAGTTGTCTGAGCCCCTCACCTGGTGAGCACAGTACGACGTGGGCAGCCGTTACCTGCAGACGTGGTCTGGATAATAAGAACTGTGAGTAAAGGCCCTGAACTGCATCACTGACTCCGTGTCGTTACTGCTGCTGCCCTGCACCATCACCCCCATCCTCCGCATACACTGCCCTGAGGCTATACTCCTCCCGTGGGGAGTTATGCTACGCTCTGCTGCACCCACAACACCAGCCTCAGCGGTCTGCCCTGCAGCGGCGGTTCACTCTGACCGCAATCCACGGGTGGCGTAGTCGGACATTTAAACATCAAAACCACATAAATAGTTCCGCCACTGGTTTGACCACCCTGAGCCACGGAACCGGGTCGCCACCACGAAGACTACAACCACCAGCATCCACCAAAAAGGGTCCGGCTCCGGGTGTCCCAAGGCCCAGGGGGTGCATCAGAACATTTTCATCACCTTTCACAATCACCAATGGGACAAGGCAGGAATGTCCTCTGTCCCCTCTCTTATACATCCTAGTGACGGAGCACCTGCTCTCATCAATTCGCCATAACCCCAATATTAGGTGGATTGAGGTGGGAGGCACCGAGTACAAGTGCTCTTTATTTGCTGATGATGTACTAGTATATATCACTCAATCACATATATCCATCCATGCTGTTATGGCTGAAATAGATCACTTTGTTACATGGTCAAATTTTAAAATCAATGCAGCGAAGTCTGAGGCCCTCGATGTCTCCCTCCCCAAATCCATATAGGATTCCATCCAGTCCAACTTTCCCTTTGCCTGGCCCTCACAGGGTATCAAATACTTAGGAATTCCTATTCATAGAGACCTCTCCCATCTATGTTATCTTAATTTTGGGCCCTTTATTGAACAACTCCATACAGACCACGGTTGGCAAGTTAGAACTGTAAGATTCACTACGTGAACCACTGGTGTTTTGTGGAAAAGCACATGTACACTGTGTTCCAAATTATTATGCAAAAAGTGTTTAGGAGTGATAAGGGAAGAATTTGTTTGTTTGTCAGTTAAACTCATTGATGGTGATGTGTGTCAGGGCTCTTTATATCACTGTAAGCAATTGCAGACACCTGTGCTAATTAGTTTGGCAGGTGTGTCCAATGAAAGGCAAGACTACTTAAGAAGGCTGTCTCACATTATTAAGCAGCCTACATTTTCTGCCAAAATGGGAAAGAAAAAGGATGTGTCAGCTGCTGAGAAGCAACAAATTGTGGAGTGTTTAGGTCAAGGCATGACTACAATCAACATTGTGCGATGATCAGGATGAAGAGTCTTGGCAATCAAGAAGTATGTAGCTGATTCACAGTACACACGTGTGCGTGCTAATAAGGGCAAATTGAGGACTCTTTCCTACAGGCAATTACGTCAGGTTAAAAGAGCAGCGGCAAAAAAGCCTTGTCATAGCAGCAGACAAGTTTTTGAAGCTGCTGGTGTCTCCAACGTCCCCCGAACAACAAGATGCAGGGTCCTTCAGAGGTTTGCAGCTGTGCATATGCCATCCTGTCGACCTCCTCTATCCACTTCACACAAGCAGAAACGGCTCCAGTGGGCCAAACATTACATGAAGACTGATTTCAAAACTGTTTTGTTCACGGATGAGTGCCGTGCAGCGCTCGATGGTCCAGATGGATGGAGTGGAGGATGGCTGGTTGATGGACACCCCACGCAAACACGGCTACAGCGCCAACAAGGAGGAGGTGGAGTAATGTTTTGGGCTGGAATCATGGGGAGAGAGATTGTCGGCCCCTTTAGGATCCCTGAAGGCGCTAAAGATGAACTCCATAATGTATGTGGATTTTCTCAAACAGCACTTCCTGCCATGGTTCAAGAAGAAGAACCATGTATTTCACAGCAAGATCATTTTTTTGCATGATAATGCACCATCTCATGCTGCACATAAAACATCTGCATCTCTGGCTGATATGGGCATAAAAGGGGACAAACTTATGGTGTGACCCCCATGCTCCCCTGACCTCTACCCCATTCAGAACCTCTGGAGCATCATCAAAAGGAGTGTCTATGATGGCGGGAGGCAGTTCACATCTAAGCAACAGCTCTGGGAGGGTATTCTGTCCTCATGCAAAACAATTGAAGCAGAAACCATCCAAAACCTGACAAATTCAATGGACGAGAGAGTTCAGAAGCTCCTTTCGAACAAGGGGTCCTATGTAAAAATGTAACATCACCTAGAATAAAGTTTTGAGTTGAAAACTGTTTGATTTCAGTTTCTAATAACCTGCTAATGCTTATAATTTCAAAAATTACCTTTTTTTTGGTCTTTATTAAAATGAAAAGGTTGATCGAAAAGTTTGGGGGATCTAAGAGTGTGGCAACCCAGTAGTCATGATTACTTCGAATTCTGACAATATGAGGGTCATGTTGCAGGTAGTGCACCAAGAAGGCACTTATGTGTCTTGCGCATCTCGGAGCCCCAAAATTATTTTCCGGGCTAGATGCAGCTAAAAATTATTATTAATTTTAAATCTGGTGGAGCTTAGTATAGATGGGCTAATAGGATCAGTGCTGCACACTGCCACAAAGCCCAAATTATTTTCCAGTCAAGATACAGATAAACATGATTAGTAATTTGAAAGCTTAAAACGGTTGGTAGGGTGATTTTAACCAATCATCAAGCTTTTACTCTCCCCAGGATGACACAGGGGTAGAAAAGTCGTTTCGGATCCATGATTTGTTCATCTTTATGAACGTGAGTCTGTCTACATTATCAGTGGAGGGCCGCGTGCGCTTATCTGTTAGCACACCACCAGCAGCGCTGAACACACGTTCAGACAGAACGCTGGGTGCGGGGCATGACAAGATCTCCAAGGCGTAAGTGGCTAGCTCCGGCCATTTATCCAGATTGGAAGCCCAAAAAGAGCAAGGGTCCAGTGACAGTCATGGCTTCAATGT
This sequence comes from Phyllobates terribilis, assembly GCF_046119375.1. Classification (NCBI taxonomy): domain Eukaryota; kingdom Metazoa; phylum Chordata; class Amphibia; order Anura; family Dendrobatidae; genus Phyllobates; species Phyllobates terribilis. The sequence continues at coordinate 206,468,499 of NW_027362769.1, read as the reverse complement.
TTACTTGGAGATACTCGAGTACCATCGTCTCTAGGCGTTGACTATGTGTCAGACTTCTTGTCTCCTGTGGCCTTGCAAAGGATGGGCTAAAAAAGTGGTGAAATGATTCCGCAAAATTGATGTTACCAGCAGATACTGTGGTTCTGTTACGGTTTGAGTGCTGAACACTTGACGGTCCCACGATTGGTAAGTTGGAACTGTGAGATTCACTACGTGCACCACTGGTGTTTTGTGGAAAAGCACATGTAAGATTCTGCAACAGTCTCTGCTGATACTCCTGCATGCGTGCATCCCTTTCTATGGCAGAAATAATTTCTGCAAATTTACTTTTGTACCGGGGATCTAACAGTGTGGCAACCCAGTAGTCAGGATTATTTCTAATTCTCACAATTCGAGGGTCATGTTGCAGGTAGTGCAGCAAGAAGGCACTCATGTGTGTTGCGCATCCAGGAGCACCAAGTCCCTGTTGTGTTGGTGGCGAGGTAACAATCATGCTTCCTTCCTCTGTCCTCTCCCCCCAACCTCGCACAACAGAAATGTGATCAAGGTCTCCCTCATCTGATGAGTCTTCCATCAGTTCGTCCTCCACTTCTTCCTGGGCTCCTGCACCTTCCTCACTAGTTTGGCAGCTACCATGCACCCTGGTAAAACCATCTCCCCCACCCTCACATGCCTGCCGCCTTGGTGCTGCCGACCGTCTGGACCTTGCAGATGTTAGCCCTTCCGCATACAACTCCTCCTCCTCTACTTCCTCCACCTCCTCTTGTGCCACCACCTGACTCCGAATTCTGTTTAACATGTGCTCCAGCATGTAAATCACCGGAATAGTCATGCTGATAATGGCATCGTCAGCACTAAACATCTTCGTCGCCATTTCAAAACTGTGCAGAAAGGTGCATAGGTCCCTGATCTGAGACCACTCCTCCAGCGTGATTTGCCCCACCTCCTGATCTCGTTGGCCCAGGCTATACGTCAGAACGTATTGCACCAGGGCTTGTCGGTGCTGCCACAGTCACTGCAACATGTGCAGAGTTGAATTCCACCGGGTAGGCACATCGCATTTTAGCCGGTGAAGTGGCAGGCCCAACGACTTCTGTAGAGATGTAAGTCGCTGAGTTGCGGGATGCGAACGGCGGATGTGAGCACACAGCGACCGTGCCCTCTGCAGAAGGCCATCTAGTCTGGGATAGTGGGCTAAAAATTGCTGGACAACCAGGTTCAACACGTGAGCCATGCAAGGCACTTGTGTGACATTGCCCCGGCGAAGGGCCGCACCCAGGTTTGCAGCATTGTCGCACACGGCCTTCCCTGGTTTCAGGTCCAGTGGAGACAACCATTCATGAAATTGGTTCTCCAGAGCTGACCACAACTCCTCAGCTGTGTGACTCACATTTCCCAGACATTTCAAAGTAAAAACCGCCTGATGACGTTGAGCCCTACTGCCAGCATAGTAAGGAGGTGTGCAGGATCCCTTCTGCGCAGTTAGAAAGCTTGTGGCATGACCAGACAGGCTTTGGGTGCAGGTGGAAGACCGAGAGGAGGTTGAGGAGGCAGAAGCAGTGGAGGAACTTTGACATAAAGAGGATTGACGCACAACTCGTGGGGACGGCAAGACTTGGACAGCAGCCCCTTGTCCTGCTGTCACCATAGTTACCCAGTGCCCAGTCAGCGACATGTAACGCCCCTGTCCATGCCTACTCGTCCAAGTGTCTGTGGTGAAATGCACCCTGTCACACACAGAGTTTCTCAAAGAAGCGGTGATGTTGTGTGCGACATGCTGGTGGAGCGCAGGCACACCTTTCTTTGAGAAGTAGTGCCGACTGGGCATCTGGTACTGGGGCACTGCGATGGACATAAGGTCTCGAAAATCCTCTGTGTCCACCAGGCGGAAAGGCAGCATTTCTGTAGCCAAGAGCTTGCAGATGGTGAAATTCAACCTCTTAGCTTTCTCATGGCTAGGAGGAAATGGTCTTTTACTTGTCCACATCTGAGGGACCGAGGGCTGGCTATTGTGCTTAGACGGGGTTGATAAGGGTGTCCCCGGCAAACTGCCGGTCTGTGAGGAAGATGCAGGTGGACATGTTAGGTTGCCTTGATCCAAAGGTGGTGCTATCGATGTCGGACAGCGCTCAACACCAGCTGGTGTTACCACCTCCAAAGAAAATGATGACCTGCCAATCACGCTGGCTGTTGCGGGTAAAGAGGTGGCAGGTCTGCGCCCCAAAACAGGTGTGACTGCTGTCCCCCCAGTCACAGAGGATGAAGAGGCCGCGGATGCACAAGATATGGCAGACGGTGGTTGGCCCTGCCGGCTAGGCAGCATTGTAGCACACTGAGCTTCCCACTGCAACTTATGCTTCATGTCCATGTGCCGGTTCATGCATGAAGTACTCAAACTATGTATTTTTTGGCCTCTACTTAGCTTTTGCTGACAAATGTTACAGATAACACGAGTTGGGTCATCTTTATCGATCTGAAAAAATGCCCAGGCTATGCAAGGCTTAGCACCCATGTGACCTGAAGAGCCACCACGACTTGTGGTGAGAGGCAGAGTTGTGTTTGAGGATGCGGTTGTTGACGTGCTTCCAGTACTACGTCTCTGTCCAGGAAGGCGCAACCTGACCTCGTCGTCACTAGCATCTTCCTCCACCTCCTCTGCTGACCTCATCTCTTGGCTGACTGTGGGTTGACAGTAAGTGGGATCTCAAACCTCATCATCATCACCCTGTGCGTTATCACACCCGTCGTCCTCAGAGCCAACCTGTTCCTGCCCTGACAAAAAACTAAAGTTGTCGCTCCAATCAGGTATTTGAGTCTCATCATCGTCTTCCTCATTGTCTCCACCAACAGGAGTTACAGTTTGGGAATGAGGGTCTACATTATGGTCAGAACCTTCTGCGTCTGGTCCTGGATCCGATTCATAAAGATTCTGGGCATCAGTGCAGATCATTTCCTCGTCTGGATTCACAGAAGCGCTGGAGTCGACCTCTGATTCCCAGGCTATAGTATGAGTAAACAGCTCTGCAGACTCAACCATCTGTTCTACCTCATACTCAGACGGGCAGCTGGAGATTTGGGAGCTGTGAGGAAGCAAGTGCGATTGGGGTGACACCTTTGAGGACTGGAGTATTTGTGATGTTGAAGTTGATGTGGAGGAGAGCCCACTTAAAGGAGCACTTGATATCCGTTGAAGCACCTGCTGTTTTTGTGCCTCATCTGGAATTTGTAGCGATTGGCGTGGCCGTAAGAAAGGGATCTTATCACATTGTCCGCTAAAAGAAGTAGACATTTTAGTTTGGCTGGAAGATGGTCTTTCTTCTGCAGATGTTACTGTTGCTTTAACACCTACCCCACGGACACAACCTTTTTTCCCCTTCCCAACACGCCTATTCCCCTTTCCACCAGCAGCAGGCCTTTTTCCACTCATTTTGGTGGTTAACTAATTCACAACTCTGGAGTTGTTTGCACAAAAAAACAATGGATGGGAACCGAGCAGAGCTGAGTGGCCAAACTGTGGTATTAGGCCAAAACTATTGGCTGGGTTAGATGCAGAAAAAAATTATATTCAATTTGCAACCTGATGGAGGTCAGTATAGATGGACTAATAGAGAAAGTCCCACACACTGCTAGAAGGCCAAATATTTTTTCAGAGCTAGATGCAGGCAAAAAATTATTTTCAGTTTGCAACCTGATGGAGGTCAGTATAGATGGACTAACAGAACAAGTCCCACACACAGCTAGAAGCCCAAATATTTTTTCAGAGGTAGATGCAGAAAAAAATTATATTCAGTTTGCAACCTGATGGAGGTCTGTATAGATGGATTAATAGAACAAGTCCCACACACAGCTAGAAGCCCAATATTTTTTCAGAGGTAGATGCAGAAAAAAAATATATTCAGTTTGCAACCTGATGGAGGTCAGTATAAATGGACAAATAGAACAAGTCCCACACACTGCTAGAAGCCCAAATATTTTTTCAGAGGTAGATGCAGAAAAAAATTATTTTCAGTTTGCAACCTGATGGAGGTCTGTATAGATGGATTAATAGAACAAGTCCCACACACAGCTAGAAGCCCAATATTTTTTCAGAGGTAGATGCAGAAAAAAAATATATTCAGTTTGCAACCTGATGGAGGTCAGTATAGATGGACTAATAGAGAAAGTCCCACACACTGCTAGAAGGCCAAATATTTTTTCAGAGCTAGATGCAGACAAAAAATTATTTTCAGTTTGCAACCTGATGGAGGTCAGTATAGATGGACTAATAGAACAAGTCCCACACACAGCTAGAAGCCCAATATTTTCTCAAAGGTACATGCAGATAAAAATTATTTTTAATTTGCAACCTGATGGAGGTCAGTATAGATGGACTAATCGAGAAAGTCCCACACACTGCTAGAAGGCCAAATATTTTTTCAGAGCTAGATGCAGACAAAAAATTATTTTCAGTTTGCAACCTGATGGAGGTCAGTATAGATGGACTAATAGAACAAGTCCCACACACAGCTAGAAGCCCAATATTTTTTCAGAGGTAGATGCAGAAAAAAAATATATTCAGTTTGCAACCTGATGGAGGTCAGTATAGATGGACTAATAGAACAAGTCCCACACACTGCTAGAAGCCCAAATATTTTTTCAGAGGTAGATGCAGAAAAAAATTATTTTCAGTTTGCAACCTGATGGAGGTCTGTATAGATGGATTAATAGAACAAGTCCCACACACAGCTAGAAGCCCAATATTTTTTCAGAGGTAGATGCAGAAAAAAATATATATTCAGTTTGCAACCTGATGGAGGTCAGTATAGATGGACTAATAGAGAAAGTCCCACACACTGCTAGAAGGCCAAATATTTTTTCAGAGCTAGATGCAGAAAAAAATTATTTTCAGTTTGCAACCTAATGGAGGTCAGTATAGATGGACTAATAGAACATGTCCCACACACTGCTAGAAGCCCAAATATTTTTTCTGAGCTAGATGCAGAAAAAAATTATATTCAATTTGCAACCTGATGGAGGTCAGTATAGATGGACTAATAGAATGATGCTATGCCCAAAAGATTCTACTTCACTAGGTGCAGTAAAAAAATTGGTATTCTATACACAGGTGGTATATCTTGCAACACAGATAGGCTACTCCACTGACTAACACACTCTGCAATAGGCCAAAAAGGATTAGCTTTGCTAGATTCAGCCAAATGCTGTGAAAAAAACTTGCACAACACTGGCACAGACCTGCCTGGCAAAAACTGATAGGAACTGATGTAACCTAGTCCTGAAAAGGACTGCAATTACAATTAGTCTTTACTCCCACAATCTATCTATTTAAGAGCACAGACCTGCCTGATAAAAGTCGTAGGAACTGATGTAACCTAGTCCTTAAAAGGACTGCAATCACAACTATTCTCTACTCCCAAGCTATCTGTAGATTTGTGCGAAAATTGGCTTGAAATTAACAAGGTATAGCGCACACAGCAACAGCGGTGCCGTCTAACACGCAGCTGCAGCAGTGAGAAAATGGTGGCGACGGGGAAAATGGCTTGGTCTTATAGGGCAAGGACATGTGACATACACTGCCAATGACACATGCCCTTGCTTGTGTGAAAAAAAGCACTTCGCTCCGTGTGTGCGCTGCTGATAGGCTGACAGATTGCACCTCCCCACTGTAAATGCGGGAAAGAGAAAAAAAAATGGAGATCTTCATTATTCCTGCAGAGATCCATCCCCTGCCCCTCCCCCCACCCCGCTGTACACTCAAACTGCGTATTAACATTAATTTTCATTATTACTGAGAAAAAATCCAGTTATGATTTTGGTGCACAAACAGTTATCGAACATAACCTCGAACAGCCGAATTTTTCTCAAATCGTTCGTGTTCGCCGAACGGCTCGAACACCGCCCAAAACAGCTCGAATTTGAGATTGGCGAACAGTTCGAGTAGAACAACGCTCATCTCTAGTGATTACACACAGGTGGATTCTATTTATCATTACCAGTCATTTAGGACAACATTGGATCATTCAGAGATCCTCACTGATCTTCTGGAGTGAGTTTGCTGCACTGAAAGTAAAGGGGCCGAATAATATTGCACGCCCCACTTTTCAGTTTTTAATTTTTTTAAAAAGTTTAAAATATTCAATACATTTGGTGCCACTTCACGATTGTGTCCCACTTGTTGTTGATCCTTCCCAAAAAAATTTGAATTTTATATCTTTATGTTTGAAGCCAGAAATGTGGCAAAAGGTAGAAAAGTTCAACGGGGCCAAATACTTTCACAAGGCACTGTAGTTTCTACAGTACAGACCAAAAGTACAATTTTCATAGTCATGAAAATACAGAAAAATCTTTAAATGAGAAGGTGTGTCCAAACTTTTGGTCTGTACTGTGTGTATATATATATATATATATATATATATATATATATATATATATATATATATATATATATATATATATATACAGTGCCTACAAGTAGTATTCAACCCCCTGCAGATTTAGCTGGTTGACACATGCGTTATTAACTTGGCATTGTGACATTTGTACTGTAGATCAGCCTGGAAGTGGGAAATGCACTGCAGCAAATATTGTTTTTTTTTTTTTTTTTTAAAACGTTAAAAGTTAATTCGGATTGTCATTTATTATTCAACCCCTCAAACCACAAGAATTCTGTTTGGTCCCCCTAAAGTATTAAGAAGTAGTTCAGGCACCAAGAATAATGAGCTTTACATGTGTGGATTAAAGATCTCTTTTGCCAGCCTTTTCTGACTATTTAAGACCCTCCCCAAACTTGTGAACAGCACTCAGACATGGTCAACATGGGAAAGACAAAGGAGCATTCCAAGGCCATCAGAGACAAGATCATGGAGGGTCACAAGGCTGGCAAGGGGTACAAAACCCTTTCCAAGGAGTTGGGCCTACCTGTCTCCACTGTTGGGAGCATCATCCGTAAGTGGAAGGCTTATGGAACTACTGTTAGCCTTCCACGGCCTGGACAGCCTTTGAAAGTGTCCTCCCGTGCCGAGGCCAGGCTTGTCCGAAGAGTCAAGGCTAACCCAAGGACAACAAGGAAGGAGCTCCGGGAAGATCTCATGGCAGTGGGGACATTGGTTTCAGTCAATACCATAAGTAACGTACTCCACCGCAATGGTCTCCGTTCCAGACGAGCCCGTAAGGTACCTTTACTTTCAAAGCGTCATGTCAAGGCTCGTCTACAGTTTGCTCATGATCACTTGGAGGACTCTGAGACAGACTGGTTCAAGGTTCTATGGTCTGATGAGACCAAGATCGAGATCTTTGGTGCCAACCACACAAGTGACGTTTGGAGACTGGATGGCACTGCATACGACCCCAAGAATACCATCCCTACAGTCAAGCATGGTGGTGGCAGCATCATGCTGTGGGGCTGTTTCTCAGCCAAGGGGCCTGGCCATCTGGTCCGCATCCATGGGAAGATGGATAGCACGGCCTACCTGGAGATTTTGGCCAAGAACCTCCGCTCCTCCATCAAGGATCTTAAGATGTATCGTAATTTCATCTTCCAACAAGACAACGACCCAAAGCACACAGCCAAGAAAACCAAGGCCTGGTTCAAGAGGGAAAAAGTCAAGGTGTTGGAGTGGCCTAGTCAGTCTCCTGACCTTAACCCAATTGAAAACTTGTGGAAGGAGCTCAAGAATAAAGTCCACATGAGACACCCAAAGAACCTAGATAACTTGGAGAAGATCTGCATGGAGGAGTGGGCCAAGATAACTCCACAGACCTGTGCCGGCCTGATCAGGTCTTATAAAAGACGATTATTAGCTGTAATTGCAAACAAGGGTTATTCCACAAAATATTAAACATAGGGGTTGTATAATAATTGACCCACACTTTTAGGTTTAAAATTTAATAAAATTCAACTGAGCAACATAACTTTTTGGTTTGTAAGATTTATGCTTCTGTTCATAAATCCTACTCTCGTTTGCAGTTTGAAGGCTCTAACTTATTTGCATCTTATCAAACCAGCTAAATCTGCAGGGGGTTGAATACTACTTGTAGGCACTGTATATGTGGCACCCCAGGGGTCTGGTTTCCACAGTAACAGCAATGTTATGTCTGAGAGCAGGTGGGAGGTCTCTTGGTCAGGAATCCTATGCATGCCACACCTCCTGCCCAGTCCTGGGAGGGGAAGAACTTCCCCTATATAAACCTGGGGCTGAGGCAGGGTTAGGGAGTTCAGAGGGAGAGTTCAGCCAGGAGGGCTGACAGGGAGCTGTGGCTCCGGCTGGGCCCAGCTCCTGGGCCATGCCAGAAGTAGAGACAGTGAAGAGAAGCAGCTATGGGAAGAAACAACAGGAGCTCTGTGGGAGCAGTGTTACAAGGAGTCAGGGGCTGGCAGCTGCAGAGCTCGCCCTGACTGAGAAGATTTCTTACCGGACCCGGAGTCCGAGGCTGTGGGGACTAACTCCTACCCAGCAGCAGAATCCGTCAGGCAGGGGATTCCAGGTCCTCTGGCCAAGAAACCCGAAGGCACGGTCACACGCATGGCACCAGCACCGCCGTCGTGGAGCGGAAGCTACTAGAAGGCCCCGAGTCACCGGCCATACGGGTGAGCACCACACGGTACACTCAGGGACGTGGGCTACTTATACCCGCCTCTAGCAAGGTAGCCAGAAGAGTATAGTTAGTTTGGGAGGCCTACAACTCCGCCTGGCCAGGGGAGATCCCATCTGCTCAAGGACTGACCAGGCCCCAATCGCTAGCCAGTACTCCGGGAGGGTCTATCTTTATCACCAGTAAAGACCCTGAATTACACCGCATCGTCTCTGAGTGATTCCTGCTACCCCCATCATCCACGTCGGCTGCCCTGAGGCCATACCCCTCCCGTTGGGGGTGATACTATCACGCTGCACAATCCTACCACCGGCCTCAGCGGTCTGCCCTGCAGCGGCAGCTCCTTCGCTGCATTCAACGGGTGGCGTAGTCGTCCAACATCTACCGCTAATACAGCGCCACTTAGTCTGACTCCCTGGGCACGGACCGGGTCACCGCCACGAGACTACAACCCTCAACAGATCCGGCTCCGGGTAAGCTCCCGCGTGCGCAACGCTGCGCGACACAGGCCCAGGGGTGCGTCATATATGTATATATATATAATCGAAAATACAAAGACCCATAGTAAAACTTATTGATAACGTGGATCATCAATCTTGTTCTGGTTTGTTGTTCAAGCCATCCGGAGATAAACTTTGCAATTTAAATATCCAAAATTATTCCTTAGCATTCAGGGTCTGTTTTCTATTTAGTGGGTCTATATTGATTTATTCCAGTGGTGTAACTTTGACCAAATCAAAGGATAATCTATATCTGCATCAGATTGGGCCAGCAATGGGAACTCAGGTCGCCCCAAGTTTTGTGAACTAATATATTGGAAAATAGATAATAAAAACAAGATAAATCATCTATCTAGCAAAGTACCAATATATATATATATATATATATATATATACACATATGTCGTTACTTTGCTAGTACTTTGCTTTTATATAATTTCCTCTATTTATGTCTCTTTTCCCCTTTTTATTGTATCTTTTTTTATATATATTTAAAAAAACAGAAGTGTATTTGTATGTTGATGTGATAAGTTTTCGCTTTCAACATAATGGGAAGCTAATTAGATTGACAAGTTTCTTACAAAAGGGTTTGTTATTTTATATACAACATTTTTTATGTTTTTATATAAAAAAAACAGAGAACAATGCGAGATGAATCATTCCTACTCTTCCTCTTTTGTATCCCCTCCCTCTCTCCATCTGGGAAAGGGCTATATAAGAAGAGTCAAATTAATTTTCTCCATACTCCTGAAGAAGGCTACAAACAGCCGAAACGCATTGTGTATATAGTTTTTATTTGTTTTATATCAGTGTATATAAAAAATTTACTTACAAGCAACCTGAAGTTCCCGCACCTTGATCCCACTCGGTGGCAAAGACAGCATCATTCCCTGGTTCTCCATTCTGGCATAGATGTGCACATTGGGAAACAAGTTCAGAGATGCTGTAGGCTATGGTAGCATGTTTAGGCCATGCAGGCTACTTACAGTAGCATGAGCAACATGCAGCAACGACTCCTGGGACACTTTGGAGAAACTGATAGCATGCCCTTGCATGGTTCCCCTTTCCCCTCCATGCCGGCATACTCACCGCCCCAGCGGTGCGACATGGTCCCTGACGTGTTCTCAGTCTGTGTCTCCTGGTGTTGTGTGCACCACAGTTCCCGGCGGCACACCTAGTGCGAGCGCTCTTTCCTGTTCTTAAAGGAGCAGTGCGCACATAGTAAAATGGCTCCAAGCCAATAGCTGGGAGGCATCTTGTTTAAAAAGCACCCTCCCCAATAGGGATGGGCCAAGCAACCAAAATATCATTAGATAGTGTAGTAGTCTACTAATGAGTTCTGAGGTCCCCTGGTCCTGGTGTGGTTAGTATCCTAAACCGAAAGTCCCTGGTCCTTGTGCAGCCAGTCCTGAACCTGTACTCCCTGGTCCTTGTCCGGCCAGTCCTGAACCCGTAGTCCCTAGTCCTTGTGCGGCCAGTGCCTGAACCTCGTCGCCCGGTCTGTGTGCGGCCAATCCCTTAATCTATATCCGAGACTCGTGTGTCTGGACATGCACCTATTCAAGTGTTCCGTGTATCACGACTGTCATAACAGTCTCCGAATCAGCCCTGTCTGAGACTCTGTTTCAGTAACCATTCTACACGTGGATCCTGAACCTTGTAGTCTGAACAGAGCCCGAGTCCATGCCTGTGTCTGTCACCATTCTGCAGAAGATCCAGAACCTATTAGTCTGATAGGAGCCCCAAACTTATCCGTGTCTGTGTGCCTGACCGCTGCCTAGTACCGAGGACTGCCTAGGAGTGGTACCTGGCGGCTACCTGCAGCTCAAGCCTGACTGCACCACCAGGAGCTCCAGTGAACACTAGGTAGCCGCTTAGCTACACCTCACCTACGTACGCCCGGCCCCATGGCACAGCAGGTCCACGAACCACATGCACCTGCGTGCGTAAAACCAAGTCGTGTAAGTGCATGCATTTATGCATGTGGCACTCATTCTTGATGATATTATGGCTTCATACCACTTAGAGGTTACAAAGTTGTAAAAACTTCACATGCATATGTTTTATAAATATGCAAATAGCCTCTTCAGAGAGGAAGAGGACTTGAACTTTTGTGCCATCTATTGGATGTAACAATCCCAAAAGTCAAAATTGACTATCGTTATACTGGAAGAACAGAAGACTAAAAAATGTAGGTTCCAAGCTACAGGGACTTTGGACCCCCTCAAAATGCCAAAGTTCCATAGTTTCTTTGCTTGTGTTACATCATTGGGAATGGTGGTGGTACATCTAAACTGAAAATTTAGCTATACTGTAAATGTCAAATGTATAGTCAAGAAACCTAATGCCCTCCTTAAGAATGATATTGGGTTTATAGAAGAGTTTTTGTCCCCACATTTGCTTTCTTCTCTTTCACATGGACAGTGTTCCAGACATGCTCCCTTCCCCTCCACTGTTTTCTAAAAGGATCAGAACTGACGATATCAGCACTAGTTTTATTAAAGAGAAAAGGCGAAAGAGGGGCATGTCTCAGCCTGTTGGAAAACATAACTGTCAAGAATATTCAAGATAATCCCATGTCAATCATTGTTCCCTGTTTGGTGGGGATTATATAGACCTTCAATGTACAGTGTAAGTCGACAATCCTGCAAGGGAGGGGGCCGAGAGGCAGGGAGTGACATACCTCACAGCAGCTGTGAGCTGCACAGGACAACCCCCTGTGGACCCCAAGCCATGCGGTCCTTTGTGTCAGATATTATAATTCAACACCGAGTTATGGGAATACGATACATCCCAATGATACACGAAGTAGATTTTTGGAAACCCAAGAGAATGGGGAATGTCACCATGGCTTTCAGCACAGTCCAGCGCAGGAAAAGGGAGATACATGGCACAGCCTTGCTGTAGCCTCTAGGGCCCTGGTGCTTGGTCTCCACATGTAGCAGGGGCACGGCTGGATCCGATGACACTAGAACCAGCTCCCTAGGACCGTCCATTAAGCAGGTATAGCCCATTTTAGTTTTTGGGAGTTTTTAGTTGAGAGTGACCAGGGGTGGAGATTTTGGTTCAGGCAGGAGTGGGAGTGACCCAGAGGGGTTAAGAGCCCAGCTGCCCTGGCTCCATTGTCTTTGTCCCTGGGAGGTCGCAAGGATACATCGTGTGGGCGAAGTCCTGCAACAAAGAGAGAGGGCCCCACAAGCCTCCCATGAGGTAGCCCCTCCCCCACAAGCCAGGCCTTCTATCTGACTGTTCTCTGACTTTTAAGTTCTACTTATATTTTTTGTACCACTGCTATTGGTGTTTGCATCTCTGACCATTATGTATGTATAACCCTTATGTATAAAGTGTAATGTCTAGTGTGCCCTTACAGTGATTAAATATATAATTTAACCTTGGGATGCTCTTTTATCTCGATCCATGAATTCTCACGTCCGTTGTTCAGTCCAACGAACACGCTACCGGGCTGGTTTCTAGCCCAATATAAATCCCGTTATATCTAATAGAAACTGGTGGCAGCTCTCCCAGGCCGACAAGGTTCTGATTCACTGGAATCACTAGTGAAGGAGCCTCTCAGCCTGTCAGGGGTGTGAGCGAGTGTGCTACCACGTCAATGACTGAGTGGGCCACCTCTTCTCACTCCCTGGTGCATTCCTGTAGCCGTATGGACAGGGAGTATCTGTGTAGAACTGTACCAATTTGACTTTATGCATCCCGAAGGGGTGTGGAACGTCACGTTGGTGCAAGGGGCAGATCCATATCACGTGTTCCGTCTGATTTAACTGTGACGTCAGGCAGGTGGCGAGGTGTGGGTCCGTCACAAGTGGTGGCAGTGGTGGAATTCTGCGGGGTCCCGCTGGTGCATTTCTTCACATTGGTGGCAGCTGTGGGATTCTGTGGGGTCTCTCTGCTGCCATTTCTTCACACTAACCATTAAACTTTGGTGGTAATTTCGGAAAGAAGTAAACGTGGGACTAAAACTCTGCAACAGCAACCCGATTGTTCTTTAAGAGGCTACTAACACTATACATTTGCCTATATATGTGAAGGGTCACTGTAAGCATCACCCTTAGAGATGGGTGGATGAGACAAAATTCGATTTCTCCTGTTCGTGGGATTTTTCCCAGGAAATTCGATACATGGAGTTATACATGGAGTTATTCTCCACAAATTTAATGTCCCATATTATGCACTGAGTTCTCAATAGACCCTAGAGCATAATAAACATAATATATAAATAATAGGAAGAAGCCTTATATTCACTTTACTGCTAACCTCTCCAGCCCCTCTGCTCCTCACCATTACAAAATTGGTCCTCGCCGTATCTTCTATTCTCCATAGCTCACACCTCTGACAGTGATCCTGAACTTCTAACTTTGATGAAGACTTGGAAAAATCTGCACAATCATGTGAAGGATCATGACGTCATGATATCACAACATGTGCAATGACCTTGAACGTGCATACGTAGAATTATCTTGTAAGTCCCAACTCAGTGTGAGAGGCCCTGGGATTTCAGCACAAGCATCAGGATCAGAAGATGTGATGAGAACAAATGGAAAGGAACTGTTTAGAAGTGACAGACCCTTTATAGGTACAGTATAGAGTTATTCCCAAAACTGAAAATTATTACCTATAAGTAGTGTTGAGCGATACCTTCCGATATCAGGAAATATCGGATCGGATTGGATCGGGCCGATACCCAAAAAGTATTGGATATCGCCGATTCCGATACCGGAAACCAATGCAAGTCAATGGGACACAAATATCGGAATGAAAATAAACCCTTTCTTTCCTTGTAGGTTAATTCTCCATGAAGGAAAACAACTAACAATAATGTAGAATGTATTGGGGGAGGTGGTCGCCCAAATCGATGGGAACAGTGCTCACAGTGAAACATGAAAAGACGGCAATTCAGCAGCGGCATACACCGGTACACGACAATTTATAACAGAAAGAATAGAGCTTCACACATAGATTAGATAGATAGAAACATGTCAGTCACATATATATGAAGTACAGTGACAGTGTTGCTTGCTGTACTTGTCATTTAGTGTAAAGGATTTATTAAAAAAAATATTAGTGTTTTCATGCACCGTCTCTTTAAAAAAGCCGGCCGGCAATTCAGCATCTGTACCCGACAATTTAGAATAGAAAGAATAGAGAATCACACATAGATTAGATAGATAGAAACATGTCAGTCACATATATAAGAAGTACAGTGATAGTGTTGATTACTGTACTTGTCACTTAGTGTTAAAATAAAGGATTTATTAAAAAAAAATTGGCGTGGGGTTCCCCCTAATTTTAGTCTCTAGTGGAGGTTAAGCAGACAGCTGGGGCAGATGTTTGAAGCCTGGGAAGGGGGTAATACCCACGGAGCTTCCCAGGCTAACTAATATCAGCCCCCAGCTGAATACCTAGCATTTACTAGCTATTAAAATGTGGGACCCCCAAAAAAATGACGTAGGGTCCCCCCTATTTTAATAGCTAGCAAAGGCTAGGCAGACAGCTGCGGACTGATATTAGTAGCCCAGGAAGGGTGCCATGAATATTGGCCCCCTCCCAGGCTAGAAACACCAGCCGTCAGCTGCCCCAGAAATGGCGCATCCATAGGATGCGCCAATTCTGGCACTTAGCCTCGCTCTTCCCACTGCCCTGTAGCGGTGGCAGTGGGGTAATAGGGTTGGGGTTGATGTCAGCTTATAATGCCAGCTGACATCAAGCCCAGGTTAGTAATGGAGAGGCGTCTATAAGACACCCCCATTACTAACCCCATAGTCAAAGTTAAAAAAAACACAACACCCAGAATAAAATCCTTTAATTGAAATAAACACACAATTCTTTATTGTTCTAAATTAAACCATACTTACCATCACGCCCATTCCAGCTGAAGCCAACGATCTCCTGCAATAAAAATAAAATAATAAAGCAACATCATCCTTACCTTTCCATGGTTCCCAGGACAGCTTCAGCTCTGCTACATCGAGATGACAGGCTGGACCGCAGCAGAAAGCTGCCATCCAGCCTGTCATCCCGCAGACACTGAGAAGCGCAGGCATGCTTGCGCTCCTCAGTGTCTGGCTGTGACGGCATCCAGATGAGCCGACAATGAACTCAGCTCACCTCATGCACGTCACTGACAGCGTGGGAAAATTCTCCTGCTCATGCGGTGAGCGTGAGAGACTCGACTCATCTGGATGCCGTCACAGCCTGACACTGAGGAGCGCAAGCATGCCTGCGCTTCTCAGTGTCCGCGGGATGACAGGCTGGATGGCAGCTTTCTGCTGCGGTCCAGCCTGTCATCTCGATGTAGCAGAACTGAAGCTGTCCTGGGAACCATGGAAAGGTAAGGATGATGTTGCTTTATTATTTTACTTTTATTGCAGGAGATCTTTGGCTTCAGCTGGAATGGGCGTGACGGTAAGTATGGTTTAATTTAGAACAATAAAGAATTGTGTGTTTATTTCAATTAAAGGACTTTATTCTGGGTGTTGTGTTTTTTTTTAAATACTTTACTAGAAATTCATGGCGGTCATGTCTAATATTGGCGTGACCCCATGAATTTCGGGCTTAGGGCCAGCTGATAATGCCAAGCTGGCCCTAATCCCTTTATTACCCAGTGAGCCACCGCACCAGGGCCCTGGATGAGTTGGGTACAGCGCCAGAAGATGGCGCTTCTATGAACATGCCATTTTCCGGGGTGGCTGCGGACTGCAATTTGCAGCGGGGGGGGGGGGGGCCAGAAAGCTTGGGCCTCCCTGCGCTGCGGATTCCAGCCCCCAGCTGCCTAGTTGTACCTGGCTGGACACAAAAATAGGGCGAAGCTCCACGTATTTTTTTTTTTTAATTATTTCATGAACTTCATGAAATAATTAAGAAAAAAAGGGCTTCCCTATATTGTTGTGTCCGGCCAGGTACAAATAGGCAGCTGGTGGTTGGGGTAGCCCGTTCCTGCCTGCTGTACCTGGCTGGACACAAATATAGGGCGAAGCCCCACATCAATTTTTTTTTTAATTATTTCATGAATTTCCTGAAATAATAAGGCCCAAGCTTTCTGCCCCCCCCCCCCCCCGCTGCAAATTGCAGTCCGCAGCCACCCCGGAAAATGGCGCGTTCATAGAATCTGGATGATGTACCTGGCTGGCATACAAAAATATGGCAAAGCCCACGTCAAAATTTTTGGGAAAAATTAATTAAAAAATAAATAATAATTTAGGGACTGCATCTTTATTAACTCCTCAAATGTCATTTAGTGTTAAAATAAAGGATTTATTAAAAAAAAAATTCGCGTGGGATCCCCCATAATGTTAGTCTCTAGCGGAGGTTAAGCAGACGGCTGGGGCAGATGTTTGAAGCCTGGGAAGGGGGTAATACCCACGGAGCTTCCCAGACTACTAATATCAGCCCCCAGCTGAATACCTAGCCTTTACTAGCTATTAAAATGGGGGACCCCCCCCCAAAAAAATGATGTGGGTTCCCCCCTATTTTAATAGCTAGCAAAGGCTAGGCAGACAGCTGGGGGCTGATATTAATAGCCCAGGAAGGGTGCCATGAATATTGGCCCCCTCCCAGGCTAGAAACACCAGCCGTCAGCCGCCCCAGAAATGTCGCATCCATAGGATGCGCCAATTCTGGCACTTAGCCTCGCTCTTCCACGCTGCCCTGGTGCGGTGGCAGGGGGTAATAGTGGTGGGGTTCATGTCAGCGCCAGCTGCCATGAAGCCCAGGTTAGTAATGATGGGCGTCTATAAGACACCCCCATTACTAACCTACAAAGTGTTAAAAAAAAAAAAACACACTACACCCAGAAAAAAATAATTTATTTGAAATAAAACACACCATTTTATTTAATTCTTAGTTTACTAAAAAAAAATAGTTACCTGTCCACGTTCCTGCGCTGATTTCCCATGCACAGCTGTCACATCTGGAGATGGTGACAGCTGTGCATGGCTGCTGTAAGCTCACACTGCCGGGAACACGTCCGCTCCCGGCAGCGGGAGCCACTGACTGTGGTCACCGGAGTGCATTCAGTCAGCGCAGCTCCGGAGACCTCCTTTACGGCACTGCTGTACCATGGGAATTTCTCACGATACAGCGGGGCCGTAAAGCAGCTAACCGGAGCAGCGCTGCCTGAACTCCGGCGAACCCGCTTATGCAATGACGGGGCTGCTTTACGGCCCCATCATTCTAGCGGCGGCGGCGGTTCAGAGCGGTCACATTCTATGTGGCTGCTCTAAACTGGAGATCATCGTGGGACACTCGTGGACTACTACGGAGGGGTAAGGATAAGGTTGTGGTTTATTATTTTACATTTTATTACAGGAGATCGATGGCTTCGGGGAATTAGGTGTCTAGGTGAGTATAGGTGTAGTCTTTTATTTTTTACTTTATTTTAGGTGGCGATCGGCGGGGACAGGTAATGTATGAACTAATTTATTGTAGGTAACCACTGGCCACCAATGACATGTATTTAAAATTTATTGGGGACACAGTAGGGCAATTTAAATAGCAGGATCAGGCTGATGGGAACTACTGCTCCCATCGAGCTGATCCTGCTGGCACGAGTGGACGGGGGACAGACATAGGCCGATGGGAGTAGTAGTGTCACATCGGCCTATGTCTGCCTGCACACACACACACCCGCAGACATCGCACAGACACCGCACACACTCGCAGACATCGCACAGACACCGCGCACACCCGCAGACATCGCACAGACACCGCGCGCACACTAATCATGACCGGTCTGATGGTCTGGGAGGTGAGGCTGACCTGTGCGACCGTGGGAAAGTTCATGTGAGTTCATGCAATGCAGTCAAGCATGAACTCACATGAACCCTCCGAGGGCACCGCGGCTACTTCAAATGAACAGCTGATCAGCATTACCTGATACCTCAGCTGTTCATTTGAAATAACCGGCGGGAAAGCGCAGCACAGAACGGGAAAGCCGGCGGTGAAGTCTTTTCACTGCCGGCTTCCCCGCCCGGGTCCTTCGCTCCCTGCTCCTTGGTGCTGCTCTCCCCGCCCGGTCCTAACTTTTGATCGGGATGGGAGGTGGCGAGGGGAGCGGAGGATTGGGGTGGGAGGCTGCGGGGAAGCAGTATGGGGCTGTGTGATTGTTTAAAAGCCAGCGGCTTTTTACCGCCCGCCGGCATTTAAACAATCAGGAGAATTCTCTCACGCTGGGATGGCATTCTGATGACAGGCTGGATGGCAGCTGAGCGCTGCCATCCAGCTTGTCATCCTTCAGAGACACTGCAGAGCGCAGGCATTATGGGAACTTCCGATTCCGGTATTCAATATTGTAAAAGTATCGGAATTAAGTATCGGAATTCCGATACCGCGAATATCGGCCGATACCCGATATTTCAGTATCGGAATGCTCAACACTACCTATAAGCAATAACTTTCTAATCATTGGTGTTCTGACAGCTGAGACCCACATGGATCCTGAGAAGTGATATGAAATGCTATGTGTGAATGGAGCAGCTCATTGTCTATGAGACTGCCAGAGATAGCCTAGTACTGTGCTTGGCTTTCTCCGGTAGTCCCATAGGCAAAGAATGGAGCAGTAGCACACATGAGCAGCCACCATTCCTTTGCATTTCAAAATACCCATTCTTGGGATTGCTGGGGATCTCAGAGGTCGAACCCCTTGAATCAAAACGTTATCATCCATTAAATTATCTGACACTTGTTTGGTTTTAGGTCTTCTTATTGTATTTTGTGATGGTTCTCAGTGGCAATATAAAAAATAGAACCTGTTTAAAATAGATAAATTATTCTATTAAAACATAATTGTTATTCATCACTACATATCCAGGCATATGAGATGCTTGAAATCTTGAATATTTTTGTATAATTTAGACATACAATAAACTAGTCATATCTTCAAACGCACAACATGCTTGGATGCTGCATTCAACCAAATGATGGACTCAGCCAAGGTTTGTAGTCATCAAAATCCAAGAAGCTCTGTACCCACCCACGTGAGCTGATTCATCATCGTTGACACCATGATATCATTTTCCTGATCTATATAAAATGCTGGAGATATTTCAGAAAGTAACAAAAATGTATACCTGGAATAAAAGGTTTAATTAGAATTTAAACTCTAAAGTGAAAATAGTTTAGAATTAGAACTATTCTAATGTCAGATAAAATGTTCTTCTAGTAACTAAGGTGGAAAAGTAGTGTAAAATGCATAATTCTGGTTAAAACTAGCTGATTGTGTCTAGCAGGCAGAAAACGTCTGTGGCATTTCAGTGTTATGATCTGCTACAGAGACTAAGGAAAGACAGGAGATCTGTCCCTACAATAGAACTAAACTAGATCCCTACGATGTAACGGGGAACCTGATCCTGCGATCAGACCCGCTAAAGTCCTCGGCTAGTCTGTACGAAGACCTATAGATGTGAGGGAGGTATTCCTACAAGAACTAGGAACTGGGATAAGTTGGACACCTCCTAGCAGAAATAGTAGCAGTCAAAGACAAACACACAACAAAAAGCATAGAGGTCAGAAGACCTAGCAAAACTAACAGAGAACGGCAACAGAGCACCAAGCTAGCTCAAGAGTAGTAAATACAATGAAGTCCAGCAAGACAAGGAGGGCGGAGCCGGATTAAATAGGCAAAAATGGTCATGTGACCAGCAAACTCAAAAAAAACTAACAGGAGAGTTCTAACAGTACCCCCTCTTCTAAGAGGATCCTCTGGATCCCCTAGGCCCAGTCTTACCAGGAAACCTCCTGTGAAACGCTCTGACAAGTCTGGAAGCAGAAACATCATCCGCCCTCACCCATGAGTTATCCTCAGGTCCGAAACCCTTCCAAGCGACGAGATACTGCAAACTCCCTCTATACCGTCTAGAATTTAGGATGCGGGAAATTTCATATTCCCCGTCCTCCACCACCGGAGGAACAGTGGCAGAGGCGTCACCATCCGACACATCAGCTTTTTTCAATAGAGAAACATGAAACACCGGGTTAATCTTCCAGGACGTAGGAACCTCCAACCTAACAGCAGATTGGTTAACTATCTGAAGCACCTTAAAGGGCCCTACGAACTTGGGACCCAATTTTTTAGAAGGAATCCTCAAACGCAGATTCTTAGAGGACAACCAAACCATGTCACCAACAGCAAACAAAACCTCTTGCCGTTTCCTATCAAAGTACCTCTTAGATTTCTTGTTAGCCTCCTGAAGATTACCACGCACATCCGTCCAAACTCTCTCCAAATCACCGGAAAAACTCTCCTCCTCAGGCACAGCCGAAACCAATTTGGAGAATGACCCAAAAGACGGATGTCTCCCAGAACAACAAAAAAAAGGCGAACACCCAGCAGAAGAGGATGTATGGTTGTTAAGAGCAAATTCAGCAAGTGGCAGAAACTCAGACCACCCCTCTTGTTGTCTGCCACAAAACAATGCAAGAACTGCTCAACATCCTGGTTCTTCCTTTCTGTCTGGCCATTAGACTCAGGATGATATCCGGATGAAAACGACAAATGAACTCCCAACCTGTCACAAAAGGCACGCCAAAAACGAGCCACGAACTGAGGTCCCCTATCAGAAACAATGTCAGTAGGAACACCATGTAGTCTGACAATTTCCTTGACAAAGGCCTTAGCGAGTGTCTTAGCGCAGGGCAGTTTGATGAAGGGAACCAAGTGACACATCTTGCTAAAACGGTCCACGACCACCCAGATGACCGTGAAACCTTCAGAGGGGGGAAGGTCAGTAATAAAGTCCATAGCCAGAGGTGTCCAAGGTGCACTAGGAACCTCCAGAGGGCAAAGCAACCCCGCAGCAGGAGCATGCGAAGACTTGGATCTAGCACACACAGTACATTGGCGCACCCACTTAATGACTTCCTTCTGCCATCCAGGCCACCAAAAACTGCAACCCACAAGTCTCTTGGTCTCAGAAATTCCTGGATGACCTGCCAACCGAGACTCATGACACTCAACAAACAAATCTCTCCTAAAGGTCCTAGGCACAAACAACCTCCCATGGGGAGTGTTAGATGGGGCATTCTCCTGAGCTTTAAGAATCTCATCCTCCAAAACGGAGTCCAAAGCAGCAATCACAACACCTTCTTGTAAAATGGTCTCCTCTTCCTCCTCAACACCGACCATGGGAGAAAAGCTGCGAGACAAAGCATCCGCTTTAACATTCTTGGTACCCGGGATGTAAGTAACGGAAAAATTAAACCGTGAGAAAAAAAGTGCCCACCTACCCTGATGGGCATTCAAGCGCTTGGCAGCATCAAGATAGATCAGATTTTTATGATCAGTGAAAACCTGAATGGGAAATTCAGCACCTTCCAAGAGGTGACGCCAGTGTTCAAATGCGAGTTTAATCGCCAGCAATTCCCAATTACCAATATCGTAATTAAGTTCAGTCTCAGAAAATTTCTTTGAAAAAAAGGCACAGGGATGTACTCCATCCTTGTTTTCCTGAGACAACACCGCACCGACCCCCACCGAAGAAGCATCAACCTCAACCAAAAACGGCTTAGTCACATCAGGCTGCATAAGGATGGGAGCAGAGGTGAACCTCTCCTTTAGAAACACAAAAGCTTCAATGGCCTCAGAAGTCCACTGAACCGCATTAGCACTTTTCCTGGTGAGATCGGTCAGCGGTTTGACAATAATAGAAAAATTTTTTATGAATTTTCTGTAATAATTGGCGAAACCCAAAAACCTCTGTATCGATTTCAAACCAATAGGCCTAGGCCATTCCTGCACAGCTTGAACTTTAACCGGGTCCATCTCAAAACCTTCACTGGAGATAATGTAGCCCAAAAAACTAATTCTCTGTACAGCTAACTCACATTTCTCCAGCTTAGCAAAAAGCGAATTGTCCATTAATAACTGTAATACCTCACGTACAATCCGCCAATGAGACTCCAGATCAGGCGAATAAATCAGACAGACGTACCTTTGGTTCAACAAAATGTGCTCCAGGACAGCTACTCACGTGTTGTTGGAGCTTGACCACCTCCAGAGAGAGTCCCTGCAAGCGTTGAGACAAATCTTGAACCGAGACCATGATGGAAAACTAGAGGTCTTTCCTTAGAGAAAATTTTTTTTTTTTTTTTTTTTTTAGGGCTGGACTTACTGTTATGATCTGCTACAGAGACTAAGGAAAGACAGGAGATCTGTCCCTACAATAGAACTAAACTAGATCCCTACGATGTAACGGGGAACCTGATCCTGCGATCAGACCCGCTAAAGTCCTCGGCTAGTCTGTACGAAGACCTATAGATGTGAGGGAGGTATCCCTACAAGAACTAGGGACTGGGATAAGTTGGACACCTCCTAGCAGAAATAGTAGCAGTCAAAGACAAACACACAACAAAAAGCATAGAGGTCAGAAGACCTAGCAAAACTAACAGAGAACGGCAACAGAGCACCAAGCTAACTCAAGAGTAGTAAATACAATGAAGTCCAGCAAGGCAAGGAGGGCGGAGTCGGATTAAATAGGCAAAAATGGTCATGTGACCAGCAAACTCAAAAAAACCTAACAGGAGAGTTCTAACAATCAGAGCCCCAATCCAAGAATGCAATGGGTGATCATTGAAGATGTACATAATCTGTATTCCACTTTACTCCTTTATGCAAATTGCCTCTTCAGAGAGAGAGGACTTGAACTCTATAGCGCCACCTATTGGAAGCAGCGATTCTACAAGTCACAATCGACCCTTTAATAATTTGCAGACAGTGTTTTGGGCTGTTGCCCCTCATCAGTGCAAAGTATGAGAACAGATTTGGCTAGGTGAGAGGCTCTGGACTTAGGCCTAAGGGGTAACATTTCTGCTTGTGGAGAATGACTTTTCTCCTCTGTCACTGAATTCTTTTCATCGGCAGCCTGTAAGTAAAATCTCAGTTATCTCCCAGCATTTTCACATGCATGCTTCTTTATGGGGAACATCTGCATCCCTTCCTGGGTTCTCTATTGGGCTATAAACTTCCACCTGTAGCTTCCTAATATACCATTTAGGATGTGAAATGATCTATATTTCTGTATAATTTCTTATCCTTGTGATTGGCCTGACCTCAGTATGTGATGCCTGAATAAGGGATTACAGATATTGATGTCTGCAATCAAGATGGAGGACAGGAGCTGAATTATTCTCTTTTAAATAATAAGTTAGAAAGTTGTATTGGGAAAAATAGCAGAGCATTGTTGTATGGTTACTGCCTACACATGAATACCAGGGAATATTCATAAACCACCCACAATAATTTATAAAACAGATAGAATTGTATTAGTCACATCTACATATATAATACAAAAACTGTATATTAAAGAGGATCAAGTAACTGAGGAATAGAGCAGATAATCGCACATTTATCTGCAAATATGTATATACAAAGAATGTAACCCACTCCAAACATTTAACCTCTTCACGACCTTTGTTGTACATGTACTTCAAAGGTTGTGACGCTGACTTTGATGCCGGCTGGCACACCAAGCCCACATATTTCCTGGCAGATGATGGCTGATTTAACAGAAGCAGGTGTAATGGAGCACCTCCGGAGGCTGTTAACCTGTCAATCTCTGACAGCGGCATTTAACACACGCCAGCAGGGGGTGCTTCATTCCACCCACCCATCGGCATGCCAGTGACGTGATTGCGGGGAGCTGATGAATTGCCATGGCAGCCAGGGTCTGCAGATGACCCTCGTACCTGTCATTACGATACTCTTGTGAAAGCCAGCCCACAAGGCGGTGTTCATACTGTAAGAGATCGAAGGGGTGCTGATGTACTATTATGTACTATGATGTATAGCACAAGCAATCAGACGATCGCAAACCTCAGGTCCCCTGAGGGGACTATTAAATACAATAAAAAGTTTAAAAAAGTTTTAAAAATATGCAAAAAATAAAAACACAAAAGTTCAAATCACTCCCATTGCCCCAATTAAAATAATACAACGAAAAAAAATTAAAAATGCGCATATTTGGTACCGCTGAGTTTGTAAAAGTCCGATCTATCAACATATAAAATAAATTAATCCGATTGGTAAATGGTGAAACGAGAAAGTGAGTTAAAACGCAAGAATTAGGGCTTTTTGGCCCTCGCAACATTGCAATAAAATGCAATAAGAGGTGATCAAAGCATTGTATGTACCCAAAAATTGTATCTGTATAAAGATCTGCTCAGGGAACAAAAATAAGCCCTCACACAGCACTATATCCTGAAAACTGAAAGTATTATAGGTCATTTATGTTAATATAGAGAGGATTGAAGCTAGAAGTATCATTCATCACAATTCAATGCAAGAAAACAGATCCTTGAACTCAATTGCTACGTTAGACTGGTGACGTATCTGGCTAACTTAGTGTTATTTATCTGTTTTTAAAATACAAAAGAAAGTTTCCTAAAATCCAAACATTTCCCTGTGACTGACTTCCACACAAAGTGTATTACAAACATTTTTTTTTTTTATTTCTGCTTAACTAGTTAAATTTGACATCTCTACACCCCATACCCCATACAGTGCCTGTTTACAGGTGCTGGCTTATTGGTTGTATGTCTAATTTACATTTCTTAATTTGTCATACTTGGGAAGGGAGTTTAATTTTATTGAAAAAAATAATAATAATAAAAAAAATATATATATATATATATATATATATACAGTACAGACCAAAAGTTTGGACACACCTTCTCATTTAAAGATTTTTCTGTATTTTCATGACTATGAAAATTGTACATTCACACTGAAGGCAACAAAACTATGAATTAACACATGTGGAATTATATACTTAACAAAAAAGTGTGAAACAACTGAAAATATGTCTTATATTCTAGGTTCTTCAAAGTAGCCACCTTTTGCTTTGATGACTGCTTTGCACACTCTTGGCATTCTCTTGATGAGCTTCAAGAGGTAGTCACCGGAAATGGTCTTCCAACAATCTTGAAGGAGTTCCCAGAGATGCTTAGCACTTGTTGGCCCTTTTGCCTTCATTCTGCGGTCCAGCTCACCCCAAACCATCTCGATTGGGTTCAGGTCTGGTAACTGTGGAGGCCATGCCATTTGACGTAGCACCCCATCACTCTCCTTCTTGGTCAAATAGCCCTTACACAGCCTGGAGGTGTGTTTGGGGTCATTGTCCCGTTGAAAAATAAATGATGGTCCAACTAAACGCAAAACGGATGGAATAGCATGCCGCTGCAAGATGCTGTGGTAGCCATGCTGGTTTAGTATGCCTTCAATTTTGAATAAATCCCCAACAGTGTCACCAGCAAAGTACCCCCACACCATAACACCTCTTCCTCCATGCTTCACGGTGGGAAGTAGGCATGTAGAGTCCATCCGTTCACTTTTTCTGCGTCGCACAAAGACACGGTGGCTGGAACCAAAGATCTCAAATTTGGACTCATCAGACCAAAGCACAGATTTCCACTGGTCTAATGTCTATTCCTTGTGTTCTTTAGCCCAAACAAGTCTCTTCTGCTTGTAGCCTGTCCTTAGCAGTGGTTTACTAGCAGCTATTTTACCATGAAGGCCTGCTGCACAAAGTCTCCTCTTAACAGTTGTTGAAGAGATGTGTCTGCTGCTAGAACTCTGTGTGGCATTGATCTGGTCTCTAATCTGAGCTGCTGTTAACCTGCGATTTCTGAGGCTGGTGACTCGGATAAACTTATCCTCAGAAGCAGAGGTGACTCTTGGTCTTCCTTTCCTGGGTCGGTCCTCATGTGAGCCAGTTTCTTTGTAGCACTTGATGGTTTTAGCAACTGCACTTGGGGACACTTTCAAAGTTTTCCCAATTTTTCGCACTGACTGACCTTCATCTCTTAAAGTAATGATGGCCACTCGTTTTTCTTTACTTAGCTGCTTTTTTCTTGCCATAATACAAATTCTAACAGTCTATTTAGTAGGACTATCAGCTGTGTATCCACCTGACTTCTGCACAACACAACTGATGGTCCCAACCCCATTTATAAGGCAAGAAATCCCACTTATTAAACATGACAGGGCACACCTGTGAAGTGAAAACCATTTCCGGTGACTACCTCTTGAAGTTCATCAAGAGAATGCCAAGAGTGTGCAAAGCAGTCATCAAAGCAAAAGGTGGCTAATTTGAAGAACCTAGAATATAAGACATATTTTCAGTTGTTTAACACTTTTTTGTTAAGTATATAATTCCACATGTGTTAATTCATAGTTTTGATGCCTTCAGTGTGAATGTACAATTTTCATAGTCATGAAAATGCAGAAAAATCTTTAAATGAGAAGGTGTGTCCAAACTTTTGGTCTGTACTGTATACATATATACATATATATATATACATATATATATATATATACATATATATATATACAATGTAGAAATGTAACTGTGCATGTTTATTTTTGCACCCATGTTTTACTAGTCCGATTTGACAGCTATACTGTGGCCTGCTGTCACATTTTGCTTTCTGTATATTTAACTACCTACATAGCATTTCTTGTTACATCTTTTTTGGCAAAGGTTGAATAATTGTGGTTGAAAGATTGTTAAAAATTAATAATAGTGTTGTATAAATTGTACTGTAAAAGAAAAAGTGGCAATGTTTTGGGTAGTATACAAAAAAAAACACGACTAAGAATGTGGAAACCGCGAGCATTAGCAGAAGCACAACCACCACCACTGGCATCAGTCATCCAAACATAAGCCATAACTCACTTTTTTGCCTTTTAGCATATTAGTAGGGAGGAAAAGGAGGGCATTATGGAATATCTGGCACATCACGTGTCTCAGTCACTAAAAATTATGTTACCACTGAAAGTGACACTGTCAGATTGATTCAGTGTGCTGCCCAGTTGTCTGATAATAAATGAGTAAGAGGGATAATTTTTCCAACATTTTTACTTTAAAAAAAACATGAAAAGTCAATCAGTTTGCCGAGTTATTAAATGGGCTATTGGTTGCAACTGATTTACCATTCATTTCTATGGTGAGTCAATTTGACATTACTAAAACTGCATTTGTGTTGAAAAAATTGGATGGGGTTGAATACAGTCATAGGATATCTCATAATGTTATACACATCTTTTCAGGGCAATTTGAGTATCTGCAATTCATAGAAAATGTTGCCAAGCCTGTCAAATATGAATTATGAAAAGTTCAATCAGCTCTAATGCTTACCTTGCTTGTAACCAGATTATCAAAGTCCCTCTTTTGTTCTGTACTCCCTAACATATTTCTGATCCGGTCCGTGCCCAGGGAGTCAGACTAAGTGGCGCTGTATTAGCGGTAGATGTTGGACGACTACGCCACCCGTTGAGTACAGCTAAGGAGCTGCTGCTGCAGGGCAGACCGCTGAGGCCGGTGGTAGGATTGTGCAGCGTGATAGTATAACCCCCAACGGGAGGGGTATGGCCTCAGGGCAGCCGACGTGGATGATGGGGGTAGCAGGAACCACTCGGAGACGGTACGGTGTAGTTCAGGGTCTTTACTGGTGACAAAGATAGACCCTCCCGGAGTACTGGCTAGCGATTGGGGCCTGGTCAGTCCTTGAGCAGATGGGATCTCCCCTGGCCAGGCGGAGTTGTAGGCCTCCCAAACTGACTGTACTCTTCTGGCTACCTTGCTAGAGGCGGGTATAAGTAGCCCACGTCCCTGAGTGTACCGTGTGGTGCTCACCCGTATGGCCGGTGACTCGGGGCCTTCTAGTAGCTTCCGCTCCACGACGGCAGTGCTGGTCCCATGCGTGTGACCGTGCCTTCGGGTTTCTTGGCCAGAGGACCTGAAATCCCCTGCCTGACGGATTCTGCTGCTGGGTAGGAGTTAGTCCCCACAGCCTCGGACTCCGGGTCCGGTAAGAAATCTTCTCAGTCAGGGCGAGCTCTGCAGCTGCCAGCCCCTGACTCCTTGTAACACTGCTCCCACAGAGCTCCTGTTGTTTCTTCCCATAGCTGCTTCTCTTCTCTGTCTCTACTTCTGGCATGGCCCAGGAGCTGGGCCCAGCCGGAGCCACAGCTCCCTGTCAGCCCTCCTGGCTGAACTCTCCCTCTGAACTCTCTAACCCTGCCTCAGCCCCAGGTTTATCTAGGGGAAGTTCTTCCCCTCCCAGGACTGGGCAGGAGGTGTGGCATGCATAGGATTCCTGACCAAGAGACCTCCCACCTGCTCTCAGACATAACATTGCCGTTACTGTGGAAACCAGACCCCTGGGGTGCCACATTTCCATCTAACGTATATTACTTCGGCCTGGGTGAATTACTTTACAATTATTAAAATTAAACCTCATCTGCCATGTGTTTGCTCATGCAGACATCTACAGTAATCTAGATCGTTTTGTAATATTATAATGTCGAGCTCAGTTTTTATTATCCTACATAGTTTTGTTTCATCAGCAAAAACTGACACTTTACTTTCAATTCCAAATACAAGATCATTAATGAGCTAATTTAAAGATTTGGGCCAAAGACTGATCCCTGTGTTACCCCACTGCTGACTTTAGGCCATTTAGAGAATGAACCATTTACAAGGACTTTTTGCTTCTTGCCCTTTAAAGGGGACCTTTATTTTGTGGGCGTGTTCTAATTCTGCTGTGTTGCTGCATGCTAATGATTGGGCAACTTATACAGGAAGAAGTACACGTTCCCAGTGAAAACTATCTAATAACAGCCACCTGAACTTAAGAAAAGTTAAGTCTTTAGGTATCAAAAACTTTGATTGAATACATCATCTCCGCAACGAAAAGGCAAAGTAAAAAAAAAAACGTATTCCACTCTCCTGCCACTATTACATTGTGTGCACAATTTAACATAAAACATTTTGTAAAAGGTCCTCGTCTATCAGCTTTCACATATGTACATACACTGCTCAAAAAAATAAAGGGAACACTTAAACAACAGAATATAACTCCAAGTAAATCAAACTTCTGTGAAATCATACTGTCCGCTTAGGAAACACCACTGATTGACAATCAATTTCACATGCTGTTGTGCAAATGGAATAGACAATAGATGGAAATTATTGGCAATTATCAAGACACCCTCAATAAAGGAGTGTTTCTGCAGGTGGCGACCACAGACCACATCTCAGTACCAATGCTTTCTGGCTGATGTTTTGGTCACTTTTGAATGTTGGTTGTGCTTTCACACTTGTGGTAGCATGAGACGGACTCTACAGCCCACAGAAGTTGCTCAGGTAGTGCAGCTCATCCAGGATGGCACATCAATGCAAGATGCGGCAAGAAGGTTTGCTGCATCTGCTGTGTCTGTCAGCGTAGTATCCAGAGGCTGGAGGCAATACCAGGAGACAGGCCAGTACACCAGGAGACGTTGGGGGGGCCGTAGGAGGGCAACAACCCAGCAGAAGGACTGCTACCTCCTCCTTTATGCAAGGAGGAACAGGAGGAGCACTGCCTGACCCCTGCAAAATGACCTCCAGCAGACCACAAATGTGCATGTGTCTGCACAAACGGTTAGAAACCGACTCCATGAGGGTGGTATGAGGGCCCGATGTCCACAGATGGGGGTTGTGCTCACAGCCCAACACCGTGCAGGACACTTGGCATTTGCCACAGAACACCAGGATTGGCAAAGTCGTCACTGGCGCCCTGTGCTCTTCGCAGATGAAAGCAGGTTCACACTGAGCACATGTGACAGACAGAGTCTGGAGACGCCGTGGAGAGCGATCTGCTGCCTGCAACATCCTTCAGCATGATCGGTTTGGCAGTGGGTCAGTAATGGTGTGGGGTGGCATTCCTTTGGAGGGCTGCACAGCCCTCCATGTGCTCGCCAAAGGTAGCCTGACTGCCATTAGGTACCAAGATGAGATCCTCAGACCCCTTGTGAGATCATATGCTGGTGCAGTTGGCCCTGGGTTCCTCCTAATGCAGGACAATGCCAGACCTCATGTCTGGAGTGTGTCAGCAGTTCCTGCTAGATGAAGGCATTGAAGCGATGGACTGGCCCGCCCGTTCCCCAGACCTGAATCCGATTGAGCACATCTGGGACATCATGTCTCGCTCCATCAACCAACGTCATGTTGCACCCCAGACTGTCCAGGAGTTGGCGGGTGCTTAGTCCAGGTCTGGGAGGAGATCCCACAGGAGACCATCCGCAACCTCATCAGGAGCATGCCCAGGCATTGTAGGGAGGTCATATAGGCACGTGGAGGCCACACACAATACTGAGCCTCATTTTGACTTGTTTTAAGGACATTACATCAAAGTTGGATCAGCCTGTAGTGTGTTTTTCCACTTTGATTTTGGGGGTGACTCCAAATCCAGGCCTCCATTGGTTAATAAATTTGATTTCCATTGATGATTTTTGTGTGATTTTGTTGTCAGCACATTCAACTTTGTACAGAACAAAATATTCAATGAGAATATTTCATTCATTCAGATCTAGGATGTGTTATTTGATTGTTCCCTTTATTTTTTTGAGCAGTGTATATTGTCCCCTAATCTCTGCTTCTGGAAACTCAGTATAAGGCTGTTGCATGTTATAGTATCAAATGCCTTTGCAAAGTCAAAACGTATCACACCAGCAGCACCACCAACATTCAGATTTATAGTTGCCTCCTCAATGGAGATGAGAAATAAAGCAAATTAAAAATGTTTTAATCAGCTCTGCAGCCTCTATTCCATGATATGACCAGTTTGACATGCCAACACTGGTGAAACATCCCTTTCTTTTAAAAAAACATTGCATAACACTGGATCCACCTTCTCACCCTTCTTGAATATTGATAGTTTGTCAGCCGTGCTCCAATCTTGTGGCACCGGCCCTGTTACAAGACATTCTAAAAAGATCAAATACACTGGTCTGTCAAATACTGAGTTCAATTCCCTCAATATATGTGGACGAATATCATATAGCCTGGGAGCTTTGTCATTTGATGCTATCAGCACATTTATTATTTCCAGTCACCTCTCTACATTCTCTGCTAGTCTCATCTCCCTCTAAATCCTCATTGGCCCCTGCTGTATCCCACTTTCTGTCTGCTCTATACCCCTTTTTATCCATCCAACCTTTCTCCCACTAGTTTCTAGTTTAAAACCTCCTTCAGCCATCAACAATTCTTCCCCCCAGCTCAGCTGCACTCTCTCCATTGTGATTCAGCTTGTCCCTTTTCTAGAGTCTTGAAGCCAATAGAGAAGTTAGTTTAGGCTCTCCATGAACCTAAACCCTTCCTTCCTGCACCACTTTCTAAGCAACTTATTTATCTCCCCAAGCTACTGCTGCCTTTCTAGTGATGCTCGTGGCACTGGCAGTAATTCTGAAAACACCACCTTGGAGGTCCTGGACTTCAGCTTCTCTCCTAGTTCCCTGAAATAGTTTTTAAGGCTCTTCCATCTCCCCCTGACTTTGCCATTGGTACAAATGAGTACCAGGACCACTGGATTTTCCCAGGCTCACCCAGCAATCTGTCTATCTGATCCATAATATGCCGACCTTGAGCACAAGGCAGACAACCATTCAGCATCAACAGTCTCCGCCGGCGATGACCCTGTTTGTCCTCCTAATTATAGAGTCCCCTACCACCAGCATCTGTCTGGCCTTTGCTGCACTCCGATTTCCCTCCTTTCCTACAGCAGTCATTTTCTTAATTTCTAGAAGCAATGTCCTGTTATAGTGATCCTAGTCCTGGACTTGCATCCCTAATATCATTGAAACAGAAATATTTACAAGTTTGTGCCAGATCAAGACACTTTTACCTCTACCTCTTCGTGTAACTGTTATATAGCTATCTACCTCTGGGTCCTAATCTTCCACACCTCTACCCACTTCCATATCACTGGCTCCAGCCAGAGCATGCTCAGTGAGCTCTACATGCCTCTCCAGGTGTGTTATGCTCCTGATTGTTGTAAGATGCATATTTACTGTATATCTATGACCTGGTGTGACGCCAGGTGTGGGAAAGACTTAGTGCAACACAGAGGGAAGAGGGAAAGGGAGCCCAGAACCTAGGGAAAGGGGGGAGTGGAGATCTCCTAGGCTGGTCTAGTGTCACCCTGTCTCAACTAGCGTCCCTATATTGCCTCTTCAGCAATCGCCGCACGCGTGCCTCGCCCTGTCTTTCCCTGGCGTATGGCTAAGGCTAGGGATGGTAGGAGATGAGCACTAGTCGATCTCCACTAAACTCTATAAACAACAAGGGTAGACAAACAGGGGGAGAATGCTTAGCTTTAGATGACTCCAGACAAATGCGAACTCGGCCTCAAGCTCCAGAGAGGACGAAGTACTGCTCTTGCTAAGCCTTCACAGATAGAAATGAATATAGCTGGCACCTCCCTCTCAGACACACCAGGTATATACAGTACAGACCAAAATTTTGGACACACCTTCTCATTTAAAGATTTTTCTGTATTTTCATGACTATGAAAATTGTACATTCACACTGAAGGCACTGAAGGCATCAAAACTATGAATTAACACATGTGGAATTATATACTTAACAAAAAAGTGTGAAACAACTGAAAATATGTCTTATATTCTTGGTTCTTCAAAGTAGCCACCTTTTGCTTTGATGACTGCTTTGCACACTCTTGGCATTCTCTTGATGAGCTTCAAGAGGTAGGCACCGGAAATGGTTTTCCAACAATCTTGAAGGAGTTCCCAGAGATGCTTAGCACTTGTTGGCCCTTTTGCCTTCACTCTGTGGTCCAGCTCACCCCAAACCATCTCGATTGGGTTCAGGTCTGGTGACTGTGGAGGCCAGGTCATCTGGCGTAGCACCCCATCACTCTCCCTCTTGGTCAAATAGCCCTTACACAGCCTGGAGGTGTGTTTGGGGTCATTGTCCTGTTGAAAAATAAATGATGGTCCAACTAAACGCAAACCGGATGGAATAGCATGCCGCTGCAAGATGCTGTGGTAGCCATGCTGGTTCAGTATGCCTTCAATTTTGAATAAATCCCCAACAGTGTCACCAGCAAAGCACCCCCACACCATTACACCTCCTCCTCCATGCTTCACGGTGGGAACCAGGTATGTAGAGTCCATCCGTTCACCTTTTCTGCGTCACACAAAGACACAGTGGTTGGAACCAAAGATCTCAAATTTGGGCTCATCAGACAAAAGCACAGATTTCCACTGGTCTAATGTCCATTCCTTGTGTTCTTTAGCCCAAACAAGTCTCTTCTGCTTGTTGCCTGTCCTTAGCAGTGGTTTCCTAACAGCTATTTTACCATGAAGGCCTGCTGCACAAAGTCTCCTCTTTACAGTTGTTGAAGAGATGTGTCTGCTGCTAGAACTCTGTGTGGCATTGACCTGGTCTCCAATCTGAGCTGCTGTTAACCTGCGATTTCTGAGGCTGGTGACTCGGATAAACTTATCCTCAGAAGCAGAGGTGACTCTTGGTCTTCCTTTCCTGGGGCGGTCCTCATGTGAGCCAGAATCTTTGTAGCGCTTGATGGTTTTTGCAACTGCACTTGGGGACACTTTCAAAGTTTGCCCAATTTTTCGCACTGACTGACCTTCATTTCTTAAAGTAATGATGGCCACTCGTTTTTCTTTACTTAGCTGCTTTTTTCTTGCCATAATACAAATTCTAACAGTCTATTCAGTTGGACTATCAGCTGTTTATCCATCTGACTTCTGCACAACACAACTGATAAGGCAAGAAATCCCACTTATTAAACCTGACAGGGCACACCTGTGAAGTGAAAACCATTTCCGGTGACTACCTTTTGAAGCTCATCAAGAGAATGCCAAGAGTGTGCAAAGCAGTCATCAAAGCAAAAGGTGGCTACTTTGAAGAACCTAGAATATAAGACATATTTTCAGTTTTTCACACTTTTTTGCTAAGTATATAATTCCACATGTGTTATTTCATAGTTTTGATGCCTTCAGTGAGAATGTACAATTTTCATAGTTATGAAAATATAGAAAAATCTTTAAATGAGAAGGTGTGTCCAAACTTTTTGTCTGTACTGTGTGTGTGTGTATATATATATATATATATATATATATATATATATATATATATATATACTGCTCAAAAAAATAAAGGGAACACTCAAATAACACATCCTAGAATGAATTAAATATTCTCATTGAATACTTTGTTCTGTACAAAGTTGAATGTGCTGACAACAAAATCACACAAAAATCATCAATGGAAATCAAATTTATTAACCAAAGGAGGCCTGGCTTTGGAGTCACCCCCAAAATTAAAGTGGAAAAACACACTACAGGCTGATCCAACTTTGATGTAATGTCATTAAAACAAGTCAAAATGAGGCTCAGTATTGTGTGTTGCCTCCACGTGCCTGTATGACCTCCCTACAATGCCTGGGCATGCTCCTTATGAGCTTGCGGATGGTCTCCTGTGGGATCTCCTCCCAGACCTGGACTAAAGGATCTGCCAACTCCTGGACAGTCTGTGGTGCAACATGACGTTGGTGGATGGCGCAAGACATGATGTCCCAGATGTGCTCAATCGGATTCAGGTCTCGGGAACGGGCGGCCAAGTTCATAGCTTCAATGCCTTCATCTTGCAGGAACTGCTGACAAACTCCAGCCACATGAGGTCTGGCATTGTCCTGCATTAGGAGGAACCCAGGGCCAACCGCACCAACATATGGTCTCACAAGGGGTCTGAGGATCTCATCTTGGTACCTAATGGCAGTCAGGCTATCTCTGGCGAGCACATGGAGGGCTGTGCAGCCCTCCAAAGAAATGCCACCCCACACCATTACTGACCCACTGCCAAACCGGTCATGCTGAAGGATGTTGCAGGCAGCAGATCGCTCTCCATGGGGTCTCCAGACTCTGGCACGTCTGTCACACGTGCTCAGTGTTAACCTGCTTTCATCTGTGAAGAGCACAGACAGGGCACCAGTGGCAACTTTGCCAATCCTGGTGTTCTGTGGCAAATGGAAAGCGTCCTGCAAGGTATTGGGCTGTGAGCACAACCCCCATCTGTAGACGTCGGGTCCTCATACCACCCTCATGGAGTCAGTTTCTAACCATTTGTGCAGACACATGCACTTTTGTGGCCTGCTTGAGGTCATTTTGCAGGGCTCTGGCAGTGCTCCTCTTGTTCCTCCTTGCACAAAGGTGGAGGTAGCGGTCCTGCTGCTGGGTTGTTGCCCTCCTACGGCCCCCTCCACATCTCCTGGTGTACTGGCCTGTCTCCTGGTAGCGCCTCTAGCCTCTGGACACTACGCTGACAGACACAGCAAACCTTCTTGCCACAGTTCGCATTGATGTGCCATCCTGGATGAGCTGCACTACCTGAGCAACTTCTCTGGGTTCTAGAGCCCGTCTCATGCTACCACGAGTGTGAAAGCACAACCAATATTCAAAAGTGACCAAAACATCAGCCATAAAGCATTGGTACTGAGATGTGGTCTGTGGTCCCCACCTGCAGAACCACTCCTTTATTGAGGGTGTCTTGATAATTGCCAATAATTTCCATTTATTGTCTATTCAATTTGCACAACAGCATCTGAAATTCATTGTCAATCAGTGTTGATTCCTAAGTGGACAGTTTGATTTCACAGAAGTTTGAGTTACTTGGAGTTATATTCTGTTGTTTAAGTGTTCCCTTTATTTTTTTGAGCAGTGTATATATATGTTGTGGAATACCTATACTAACAGGATGTTCAATGGACCCTCTTGTGCTGTATCATGCACTGCAGTCTGCCACATACATTGTCTGCCTGCCTAACTCCTGCTATCACCACTGAATATATGCAGCTGGTTTTGTCCTCAAAAGGACTGTTAGTTCAGTTGGATGTATATATGTTGTAGAATACCTATACTAACTATGAAGAAGCAAATCTCTCCCTGATGAAGCAGTAGCTCTCTTTACTCTGCCAGGTTCCATAGTAGACTGTGACGAGCATCGCGACTGATGCTGTGCGGCCAGCCAATCACTGTAATGCCCACAACCAACATGGCTACGGCATTACAGTGCATGGCAGGCAATCCCTGCATGTTCATTGGCTCTCTAATGAGTGCCAAACTTGCAGGTAGGGGACCCGAGTTCCTGCCCGAGCAACCCGGAAATACTCGCCGAGCTCGTCAAGCACAGTGATGCTTGGACGGGTACCGAGCTGTGGGGAGCATGTTCGCTCACCACTAGTTTTGTGGTCAACTGTGCACTTAAAGAGGTTGTCCACTACTTTTACATTGATGCCCTAGCCATAGAATAGGGCATCAATGTCTGATTGACTGGGGACCGAAACCCAGCAACCCCACCGATCATCTGTTATCGGTGGCGGCAGCAGCCACCGGCCGGAAGTGTTCACTTGTGGAACTTGGCCGTCTACTTCTAGTGGCTGGGGCTTGTTACAGCACAGCCGCCTACTATTGCTTTGAATAAGAGGCAGATGTGCAGTATCCAGCCCCGGCCACTAAAGTAATTGGCCAATATCCGCAAGCAAGTAATTCCGGCCGCTGGCTGCCGCAATCGGCAGGGGTGCTGGGTGTTGGACCCCGACCGATCAGATATAGGGCATAGGGCATCAATGTAAAAATAGTGGACAACCTCTTTAAGTGATTCCTCACACTTAATTGGAGTTGTCGCTCCCCACAGCAAGCCTTTAATTGGAACTTGTAGTTCAATTGATTGCTACAGAAAAGATTATTTATCGTAGCAGGTTATTGTATTGTAGATTTGTAAGGTGCCTCAGAGAGGTAGTCGTGGGCGAGCTGTAGCCCCTGCTCGCTCTGGCACCCTACAGACAATACGTGTCCTCCCTCTGATGTGTGGCTGTGTATGTGGTGCACTCCACTTACTTCAGACCATCCGATCGCAGCTGTCTCTAGGCATTTCTCTTCTGGGACCAGGGCAGCAATAAATTCAGAGGACACAAGGTTCTTAACTATAACTTGGACTTTACTTGGGGAAGAGGAATATACAGTTATATGAAAAAGTTTGGGCACCCCTATTAATCTTAAGCTTAATGTTTTATAAAAATTGGTGTTTTTGCACCATCTATTTCAGTTTGATATATGTAATAACTGTTGGACACAGTAATGTTTCTGCCTTGAAATGAGGTTTATTGTACTAACAGAAAATGTGCAATCTGCATTCAAACAAAATTTGACAGGTGCATAAGTATGGGCACCCTTATCATTTTCTTGTTTTAAATACTCCTACCTACTTTTTACTGACTTACTAAAGCACTTTTTTTGGTTTTGTAACCTCATTGAGCTTTGAACTTCATAGCCAGGTGTATGCAATCATGAGAAAAGCTACTTAAAGTGGCCACTTGCAAGTTGTTCTCCTGTTTGAATCTCCTCTGAAGAGTGGCATCATGGGCTCCTCAAAACAACTGTCAAATGATCTGAAAACAAAGATTATTCAACATAGTTGTTCAGGGGAAGGATACAAAAAGCTGTCTCAGAGATTTAACCTGTCAGTTTCCACTGTGAGGAACATAGTAAGGAAATGGAAGAACACAGGGACAGTTCTTGTTAAGGCCAGAAGTGGCAGGCCAAGAAAAATATCAGAAAGGCAGAGAAGAAGAATGGTGAGATTAGTCAAGGACAATCCTCAGACCACCTCCAGAGAGCTGCAGCATCAACTTGCTGCAGATGGTGTCACTGTGCATCGGTCAACTATACAACGCACTTTGCATAAGGAGAAGCTGTATGGGAGAGTGATGCGAAAGAAGCCATTTCTGCAAGCACGCCACAAACAGACTCGGCTGAGGTATGCAAAAGCACATATGGAGAAGCTAATTTCTTTTTGGAAGAAGGTCCTGTAGACTGATGAAACCAAGATTGAGTTGTTTGGTCATACAAAAAGGCGTTATGCATGGTGGCAAAAAACACAGCATTCCAAGAAAAACACTTGCTACCCACAGTAAAATTTGGTGGAGGTTCCATCATGCTTTGGGGCTGTGTGGCCAATGCCGGCACCGGGAATCTTGTTAAAGTTGAGGGACGCATGGATTCCACTTAGTATCAGCAGATTCTTGACAATAATGTTCAAGAATCAGTGATGAAGTTGAAGTTACGCAGGGGATGAATCTTTCAGCAAGACAATGATCCAAAACACCGCTCCAAATCTACTCAGGCATTCATGCAGAGGAACAATTACAATGTTCTGGAATGGCTATCCCAGTCGCCAGACCTGAATATCATTGAACATCTGTGGGATCATTTGAAGAGGGCTGTCCATGCTCGGCGACCATCAAACTTAACTGAACTGGAATTGTTTTGTAAAGAGGAATGGTCAAAAATACCCTCATCCAGGATTCAGGAAATCATTAAAAGCTACAGGAAGCGACTAGAGGCTGTTATTTTTGCAAAAGGAGGATCTACTAAATATTAATGTCACTTTTCTGGTGAGGTGCCCATACTTATGCACCTGTCAAATTTTGTTTGAATGCAGATTGCACATTTTCTGTTAGTAGAATAAACCTCATTTCAAGGCAGAAACATTACTGTGTCCAACAGTTATTACATATATCAAACTGAAATAGCTGTTGCAAAAACACCAATTTTTTATAAAACATTAAGCTTAAGATTAATAGGGGTGCCCAAACTTTTTCATATAACTGTATACAGTATTTACAGGCAGATATAATGGATAAGGCCCGACAGGTTATCATCTCCCTCACAGGCGCTGGCAACATCTTCAGCCCTGGTATACCTCTTTAAGTGAAGCATCTCTGTGACTCTAATTTCTAGCCCAAGAGAATCTTCCTCAATATCAACAGTGTATCCGGATCCTATATCTCCCCCACGTCTAAGCCTGGAGTCCTATCTTCCTCTGCTGTCTGCAGACTGAAAGTGCCCCGGGTCCTCAATACCTCCATTGAGTTTCTCTGGCCGGCTAACAGGACTCTTGCGTAGGGAGATCTTCACACTTGTGATCTCACTGTCTGAAGGTACGGAGTTCCCGTCTACCCTAGCAGCCACCATATAATCAGGCTGCCCGTACGGTTCACTGTACCAACTCTTTTTCTGAGTTCTTTCTGGAAACACCACAGGTTTTCCTAGAGTGCCCACCCTCTATGGGCTGTCCTTTTACTCAATTAACTCCTCACTATCACCCTGCTAGCAGACTCTAACTAACAGCTGTACCCGACAGTGGCATCTTGTGTCTGGTTACAAGTACTGCAGCCCACAAGGAATTATGTTAAGCTAAGTTCTAGACATACTCAATGTCTGACCATGGCACCAAGTTACCCCTCTACTCTACGGACTGGATCATTGCAGCTAACCCCTTAGCTTGGCCTAACAACAGTTCAGAGAGGTCTAACTATGGGAACATTTTCTTTAACTACTTCAGTGCCAAAGGAAAGTTACATCCTTCCTCACTATTACAGATTAATAAAACTGGCAATCCCAGTGCCAGTCTATAGCATTGAGACTGCCACATCCCCTTTTTTAAAACCAGACCCAGTGTAGTCTAAAATAAAAAAAACATACTCATCTACCGATACCCTGCCCATCCTCCTTACAAACATATTAGTCTCCAACCAGTCTCATTGCTTTTTCTTTTGGTAGGAAAGCGGTGTGCCCACTGCAGCTAATCAGTGTCCGTAGTGGTAACCAACCCATCACTGCTGTGGCCATCTATTGGTCACGGTGATCACATGCTGTCTCTGCTGGAGAGGGAATCTAAGAGATTGATGAAAAACACAGCCAGCCATATAGCCCCAGTTCTGTTGTCATATGATCTCATATGAGAGACTGCAACCATTACCCTTGCCTGCTTCACTTTTCAAGATGGGAAGTTATCCAATATCCATCGGATAGGAAATAACTTCCAGATCTTTGAGAATCTGACTGCTCAGACCTCCACCAATCCCCAGAACAGGGGCTCTACGGGACCCCATGTGAATGAAGTGATGTTCGATCATGCGTTCATTCTTGTGGGAGTGTCACAGACCAGCCAAGTGCTGCACTTAGCTCTCTCTGGCTGTCCGATTAAGAATGAATGGAGTGGCAGTGCGCATTATCGACCACTGCTCCAGTTACACAGAGCTCTTCAGAGTCATGATTCTTAGGGTTGGTGGAAGTCTGAATGGCCCTATCCAATGAATAGGGGATAACTTACAAACTTGAGAATACCCCTTTAAAGCTGTTTGAGTTCAACTCTGCCATATCTATCTGTGTCTGTCACTATGCCATCCTTGAAGCAAGTATCTTATTTGTAGTTAAAGGACTGTACAGTAGCATGTAAAAGTGTGGACACCCTTGGTCCAAATTACTGTTACTGTGAACAGTTAAGCAAGCTGAAGATGAAATGATCTCTAAAAGGCCTGAAGTTAGAGATGACAAATTTCATTTGCATTTCAGGCAAATAAAATATATGTTTTCATCTTTTACATTTTAAGAATTGCAAAAAGGAAAATGGGTCGATACAAAAAAGGGATTTTCATCCATTTTTCCTTGGAAAATTCTTCCAGTTCTGTGAGGTTCCTGGGTCGTCATGCATGCACTGCTATTATGAGGTCTAGCCACAGATTTTCAATGATTTTCAGATCAAGAGATTGTGAGGGCCTTTGTAAAACCTTCAGCTTGCGCCTTTTGAGGTATTCTAGTGTGAATTTTGACGTGTGTTTAGAATCATTCATTATCCATTTGTAGAAGCCATCCTCTATTCATCTTCAGATTTTTTTTACACATAGTGTTATGTTTGTATCAAGAATTTGTTGAAATTTCATTGAATCCATTCTTCCCTCTACCCATGAATTGTCCCCCATACCATTGGCTGCAGCACAACTCCAAAGTATAATTGTTCCACCCCCAGGCTTCGGGTAATGTTCTTTTCTTGAAATTCTGTGCCCTTTTTTCTCCACACGTACATTTGATCATTGTGGCCAAATAGTTCTATTTTAACATCATTGTTTCCAAAATGCGTCAGGCTTGTTTAGATGTTCTTTTGCATACTTCTAATGCTGAATTTTATGGTGAGGACGCAGGTGAGGTTTTCTTCTGATGACTCTTCCATGAAGGCCATATTTGTGCAGGTGTCTCTGAACAGTAGGACAATGTACCACAACTCCAGAGTCTGCTAAATCTTTTTGAAGGTCTTTTGCAGTCAAGTGGGAATTCTGATTTTCCTCTCTAGCAATCCTACGAGCATGCTCTCACTGAAATTTTGTTTGGTCTTCCAGACCTTATCTTGACCTCCACTGTTCCTGTTAACTGCCATTAATTACATTTTGAACTGAGGAAAGGGCAACTTAAAAAAACACTTTGCTATCTTCTTATAACCTTCTCCTTCTTTGTGGGCCTCCACCATTTTTACTTTCAGAATGCTAGGCAGCTGCTTAGAAGAACCCATGGCTGCTGTTTTTTGGCACAAGGTTAGAGGCTGGGTTTTTGTAAAGCTGGAAAATTTGCATCACCTGGCATTTCCTAACGATGATAGCGTACAAACCATAACCCTAACAGGCTAATTAAGGTCTGAAACCTTGGTCAAAGTTATCTGAGCACACAAGTCTCCGAGGGTGCCCAAACTTTGGCATCGGCCCATTTTCCTTTTTGTAATTTTTAAAATGTAAAAAAATTATATATATACAGTACAGACCAAAAGTTTGGATACACCTTCTCATTTAAAGATTTTTCTGTATTTTCATGACTGTAAAAATTGTACATTCACACTGAAGGCATCAAAACTATGAATTAACACATGTGGAATTATATACTTAACAAAAAAGTGTGAAACAACTGAAAATATGTC
Organism: Phyllobates terribilis; assembly: GCF_046119375.1. Taxonomy (NCBI): domain Eukaryota; kingdom Metazoa; phylum Chordata; class Amphibia; order Anura; family Dendrobatidae; genus Phyllobates; species Phyllobates terribilis. The sequence goes on along the minus strand of NW_027362769.1, from coordinate 206,426,798 downwards.
TTATATTCTAGGTTCTTCAAAGTAGCCGCTTTTTGCTTTGATGACTGCTTTGCACACTCTTGGCATTCTCTTGATGAGCTTCAAGAGGTTTTCACCGGAAACATGAACATTAGACCAGTGAACATTAGACCAGTGGAAATCTGTGCTTTGGTCTGATGAGTCCAAATTTGAGATCTTTGGTTCCAACCACCGTGTCTTTGTGCGACACAGAAAAGGTGAACGGATGGACTCCACATGCCTGGTTCCCACCGTGTAGCATGGAGGAGGAGGTGTGATGGCGTGGGGGTGCCTTGCTGGTGACACTGTTGGGGATTTATTCAAAATTTAAGGCATACTGAACCAGCATGGCTACCACAGCATCTTGCAGCGGCATGCTATTCCATCCGGTTTGCGTTTAGTTGGACCATCATTTATTTTTCAACAGGACAATGACCCCAAACACACCTCCAGGCTGTGTAAGGGCTATTTTACCAAGAAGGAGAGTGATGGGGTGCTACGCCAGTTGACCTGGCCTCCACAGTCACCAGACCTGAACCCAATCGAGATGGTTTGGGGTGAGCTGGACCGCAGAGTGAAGGCAAAAGGGCCAACAAGTACTAAGCATCTCTGGGAACTCCTTCAAGATTGTTGGAAGACCATTTCCGGTGGCTACCTCTTGAAGCTCATCAAGAGAATGCCAAGAGTGTGCAAAGCAGTCATCAAAGCAAAAAGTGGCTACTTTGAAGAACCTAGAATATAAACATATTTTCAGTTGTTTCACACTTTTTTGTTAAGTGTATAATTCCACATGTGTTAATTCATAGTTTTGATGTCTTCAGCGTGAATGTACAATTTTCATAGTTATGAAAATACAGAAAAATCTTTAAATGAGAAGGTGTGTCCAAACTTTTGGTCTGTACTGTGTGTGTATGTATATATATATATATATATACACTGCTCAAAAAAATAAAGGGAACACTCAAATAACACATCCTAGAATGAATGAAATATTCTCATTGAATACATTGTTCTGTACAAAGTTGAATGTGCTGACAACAAAATCACACAAAAATCATCAATGGAAATCAAATTTATTAACCAATGGAGGCCTGGCTTTGGAGTCACCCCCAAAATTAAAGTGGAAAAACACACTACAGGCTGATCCAACTTTGATGTAATGTCATTAAAACAAGTCAAAATGAGGCTCAGTATTGTGTGTTGCCTCCACGTGCCTGTATGACCTCCATACAACACCTGGGCATGCTCCTGATGAGGTTGCTGATGGTCTCCTGTGGGATCTCCTCCCAGACCTGGACTAAAGGATCTGCCAACAAGTTGTGTCCAAATTTTTGGTCTGTACTGTATATATACATATATGTGTGTGTGTGTCTATATATATATATATATGTTATTTGTCTAAAATACAAAGGAAATGTGTCATTTTTAACTTTAGGCCTTTTAGACATCATTTCATCTTCAGCTTGCTTAACTGTTCACAATAACAGTCATTTTGACCAGGGATACCAAACTTTTACATGCCACTGTATAAGTTCTGTGTCTCTTGAAAAAAAACATAGTATTTCTAAAGTATTACACCTGAAGAAAATCTTTTAGCTTTGATGTTTCCTAGTGTGGCATAGCCCCTCTAAGCTATGTATAATGGTACAGATCAATAATCATTTCACTAGAAGAAGCTGCGATTATCGCTGCAGCCTCACATGTGTAACATACCTGGCGGCGTCCTTGCATGGTGGTCCATCTCCCACTGTGCAAGAGGGCGCACTTGATCTCCTGTCCAGAATGTCTCTCTGGCTTCCCTCCATGCTGTCTGTTTGTGTCTGTTTCTGCTGCTTAAGGGTGGCGCCCGATCACTTCCTGCCTTTTGTACCTGCTGTGGGTCACACCCCTTGTGCGTCCTCAGCCTATTGCTGTCTGTCACTTGGTATATAGCTCAGCAGCTCCCTTCTATCCCTGCCTGAGCATAAGTGTTTCCTTCAGTGTGTGCTTGCACTCTGAAGGTGCCAGGTCCCGTCCTTTGTTTCCTTGTCTGCCTTTCCTGGAGGCTGTATTTCCAGGCCTGTCTGAACTGTGTCCTGTATGTCTCCTGCTTTGCGGTATTAGTTCCCGTGTCTGAACTGAGTCCTGTATGTCTCCTGCTTTGCGGTATTAGTTCCCGTGTCTGAACTGAGTCCTTTCTGTGTATCTTGTCTGTCCTGTCTGAACACGCTCCTAGCCTGTTCCCCCCGCCTTCTAGGGGCCGATTACCTAGACCCGCTCCTGTCTCTTGTCAGTCCTGTCTGAACACGCTCCTAGCCTGTTCCTCCTGCCTTCTAGGGGCCGATTACCTAGACCCGTTCCTGTATCTTGTCTGACCTGTCTGAACTCGCTCCTAGCCTGTTCCTCTCGCCTTCTAGTGGCCGTTTTCCTAGACCCGCTCCTGTGTCTGGTCTGTCCTGTCTGAACACGCTCCTTGCCTGTTCGTTCCGCCTCTCTGGGGGCCGTATTCCCAGACCCGCTCCTGTATCCCTCTGCAGTGTCGGTCTCCTCCGTACACTCAGTTCCAGTCTGAACTCTCTCCTGTCCTTTACCTGTTTTGCCTCTATGTCCGTTCCCTTCCTTTTTCTGCAGAGTCTGAACTCGTACCTAACTCCTGCTTATTGTCTCTGCAAGTACTGTGTGAGTATCTGGCTCTGTCTTTCCCTTCCTGTCTGTTCCGTGTGAACAGAGCCCTGTCCTCCCTGCTCAGCCTTGTCGGCACTCTAGCTGTGCTTGCCTGTAACCCTCTGCCTGTATTGTTCCTGAGTCCCGGTGTGTACTGGGTCCTATCCCGCCTGTGTTCCTACCTGCTAGTGCCTCCCTGTCTGCACTCTAGCTGTGCTTGCCTGTAACCCTCTGCCTGTATTGTTCCTGAGTCCCGGTGTGTACTGGGTCCTATCCCGCCTGTGTTCCTACCTGCTAGTGCCTCCCTGTCTGCACTCTAGCTGTGCTTGCCTTTACCCCCCTGCCTGCATACCCGCCTGCCTGCATACCAGTCGTGCCTGCCTATACCCTCCAGTCTGTGTGCCAGCCTACCAGCCTGTTCCTGTATTTCCCTGTGTGGGTCAACAGCCGTGTCCGGGGTCTGTCCTGGAGTAGCACCTGGTCCCTCTGCTCGGTTCCTCCTTGGTGCACTGGCGTCGTATGCCGTCGTGCGACCCTGGTCGGATCGGGTGAATACTTAGTCACGCCCCTCCAGGCATTCACTCTCCGGCACGGTCCAGTGGAATCACTACCAATCACACGCACACGCCGCTTAGCCCGGGCGTGTGCATAACAGCATGCTCAGGCTATGGTTCCTGTTGAGCCCCACGGCTTTCGCTCTTTGAGAAGTTTTTCCAGCGAATACATGCATTAAAATAAATAAATAAATTTTTTTTCCCCCTTTAGCTGAGTTCCAGGCGAATTACGCACCCGTCCAGATGGATCTATCAGCTCTCGTTCCTGCGGATCCGCCACGTTACTATGGGGATCCAAGACAGTGTCGTGCATTTGTGGAGCAATGCATGCTACACTTTAAGGCCTACCCTCTCTATTTTCCTTCCGATTGGGCTAAAGTGGCCTTTATGATTGACTACCTAGCGGGTGATGCCTTGAAATGGGTCACCCCCCTATGGGAAGCATGGGATCCTGTCATCCTTGACCTGCAGGCCTTCCTGGTGGCCTTTCGTATGGTCTTCGAGGACCCTAACTCTGAAGCCCCTGCTGAAGCTTCACTTCCCAATATCCCGGAGCAGCCCCGACGGGTAATGTGTGTGGGTAGCGCAATAGTCCTCCAGCCCAATGAGACTACTGCCCACCCAGAATCCTCACAGGGTGACTACGCTTTCCGGAATACTTCTCTCAACCTCAAGAGGCAGTCCAGACGTGCTAGACTTAGAGGCAAGCCGTCACGCCAGGGTCTGTCCTCCCTGAGACCTCCTGACCCCAACCTTGAAGTCCCTACTGAAGCTTCATCTCCCTGTATCCCGGAGAAACCCCAATGGGTAATGTGCGTGGGTAGTGCACCAGTTCTCCTGGCCGAAGAGACTTCTGCCCATCCAGACTCCACACAGGAGAACTTCCTGCACCCGGCATCAGATGCTTCTTTCTCTTTAACCGGTGTGCATGTCCAAGGATGCTCCAAAGCTGTGGTTACCTCAGAGTCTGTGCACCTCTACTACCTGGCGGAGGATCCCCTGTTGCCTCCTGAACCCTCCGGGATACCACTCGATGACAAATGGAGAGAGACTTCTCTACACCCGGTACTCAATACTTTGTCCGCTTCGTCCTGTGAGCCTGACAATGGGTACCCCAAAGTGGTAGTTACCTCCGAGTCTCTACACCCCTCCGACCAGGCGGAGGATCTCCAGTTGTCTCCTGAACCCTTCGGGGTGCTACCTGGTAGCGAAAGGACAGAGACTCTCCTATACTCTGTACCTGATACCTCGCTCGCTTCGTCCAGTGAGTCCAACTTAGTGTACTCCGAAGCAGAGGTTACTCCTGAGTCTCTACACCCCTCCGACCAGGCGGAGGACCTCCAGTTGTGTTCAGAATCCTTCGGGGTGCCACCTGGTGGTGAATGGACAGAGACTTTCCTATATCCTGGATCTGATACCTCGCTTGCTTCGTCCAGTGAGTCCGACCTAGTGTACTCTGAAGCAGAGGTTACCCGTGAGTCTCTACACCCCTCTGACCAGGCGGAGGACCGCCAGCTGTCTCCAGAACCCTTCGGGGTGCCACCTGGTGGTGAATGGACAGAGACTTTCCTATACTCGGTACCCGATACCTCGCCTGCTTCCTCCAGTGAGTCCGACCTAGTGTACTCTGAAGCAGAGGTTACCCGTGAGTCTCTACACCCCTCTGACCAGGCGGAGGACCGCCAGCTGTCTCCAGAACCCTTCGGGGTGCCACCTGGTGGTGAATGGACAGAGACTTTCCTATACTCGGTACCCGATACCTCGCCTGCTTCCTCCAGTGAGTCCGACCTAGTGTACTCTGAAGCAGTTGTTTTCTCTGAGCCTCTGCACTCTTCTGACCCGGCGGAGGACCTCCAGTTGTTTCCTGAATCCTCCGGGATACCACCAGATAACAAAGAGACAGTGACTTTTCCTCATTATGTACGTGATAACCCGTCTATTTCTTCCTGTGAGCTTGACAAGATGTACCTCGAAGCAGAGATTACCCTTAAGTCTCTGTCCCCCTCCAACCCAGTGAACGACTGGCCCTCGAATTCCCTGCGGAAGATTCTGGCAGGCCTGAAGAAGAGGGGGCGTAAGGGGGGAGGTACTGTAACATACCTGGCGGTGTCCTTGCATGGTGGTCCATCTCCCACTGTGCAAGAGGGCGCACTTGATCTCCTGTCCAGAATGTCTCTCTGGCTTCCCTCCATGCTGTCTGTTTGTGTCTGTTTCTGCTGCTTAAGGGCGGCGCCCGATCACTTCCTGCCTTTTGTACCTGCTGTGGGTCACACCCCTTGTGCGTCCTCAGCCTATTGCTGTCTGTCACTTGGTATATAGCTCAGCAGCTCCCTTCTATCCCTGCCTGAGCATAAGTGTTTCCTTCAGTGTGTGCTTGCACTCTGAAGGTGCCAGGTCCCGTCCTTTGTTTCCTTGTCTGCCTTTCCTGGAGGCTGTATTTCCAGGCCTGTCTGAACTGTGTCCTGTATGTCTCCTGCTTTGCGGTATTAGTTCCCGTGTCTGAACTGAGTCCTGTATGTCTCCTGCTTTGCGGTATTAGTTCCCGTGTCTGAACTGAGTCCTTTCTGTGTATCTTGTCTGTCCTGTCTGAACACGCTCCTAGCCTGTTCCCCCCGCCTTCTAGGGGCCGATTACCTAGACCCGCTCCTGTCTCTTGTCAGTCCTGTCTGAACACGCTCCTAGCCTGTTCCTCCTGCCTTCTAGGGGCCGATTACCTAGACCCGTTCCTGTATCTTGTCTGACCTGTCTGAACTCGCTCCTAGCCTGTTCCTCTCGCCTTCTAGTGGCCGTTTTCCTAGACCCGCTCCTGTGTCTGGTCTGTCCTGTCTGAACACGCTCCTTGCCTGTTCGTTCCGCCTCTCTGGGGGCCGTATTCCCAGACCCGCTCCTGTATCCCTCTGCAGTGTCGGTCTCCTCCGTACACTCAGTTCCAGTCTGAACTCTCTCCTGTCCTTTACCTGTTTTGCCTCTATGTCCGTTCCCTTCCTTTTTCTGCAGAGTCTGAACTCGTACCTAACTCCTGCTTATTGTCTCTGCAAGTACTGTGTGAGTATCTGGCTCTGTCTTTCCCTTCCTGTCTGTTCCGTGTGAACAGAGCCCTGTCCTCCCTGCTCAGCCTTGTCGGCACTCTAGCTGTGCTTGCCTGTAACCCTCTGCCTGTATTGTTCCTGAGTCCCGGTGTGTACTGGGTCCTATCCCGCCTGTGTTCCTACCTGCTAGTGCCTCCCTGTCTGCACTCTAGCTGTGCTTGCCTGTAACCCTCTGCCTGTATTGTTCCTGAGTCCCGGTGTGTACTGGGTCCTATCCCGCCTGTGTTCCTACCTGCTAGTGCCTCCCTGTCTGCACTCTAGCTGTGCTTGCCTTTACCCCCCTGCCTGCATACCCGCCTGCCTGCATACCAGTCGTGCCTGCCTATACCCTCCAGTCTGTGTGCCAGCCTACCAGCCTGTTCCTGTATTTCCCTGTGTGGGTCAACAGCCGTGTCCGGGGTCTGTCCTGGAGTAGCACCTGGTCCCTCTGCTCGGTTCCTCCTTGGTGCACTGGCGTCGTATGCCGTCGTGCGACCCTGGTCGGATCGGGTGAATACTTAGTCACGCCCCTCCAGGCATTCACTCTCCGGCACGGTCCAGTGGAATCACTACCAATCACACGCACACGCCGCTTAGCCCGGGCGTGTGCATAACAACATGCTTAATATCTCCGTTTTCTAAGAGCTTTTTGTTGTTGTTTGCATTATCATTTCTACAAATCTATGTTTTTGGTATTTTGTAAAGAAAGATTGATATTCAACCATGGGGCTTGTGGGCTCCCATGGAGATATCACAATAGATGATTCATGCAGCAAATTGACAATAAGTATTCACGTGCTACATATGTGTGAATTTTAAAAAAAATGATGCGTTGTCCATTGTCTTCAGATTTCTACTGTCCTACTGAGAAACATCCTGGAAAAAATCTCAGAACAAAGGAAACCTAAGGTTGTGTTCAGAATGCAAACACATGGTGGATAACGGTTATTGCACTCTCAGTCCTAGAAGTAATGCTGTAATTATTGCAGCAAGCAGCATCAATCAATGATGTGGGTTTCCTGATGATCCCATTGATTATTGTGGAACTTACAATGTGACATCATTTTTATTAAAGGGGTATTCCCATCTCCAAGATCCTATCCAAATATGTAGTAGGTTTATTAATAATAATAATAATAATAATAATAATAACAATAATAATATTAGCAAATACCTCCAATTACAAATGTAGTATAGTTTTTCTGATTCGCTATTTCTCTTTCCTCATGTGCAGTCATTGCAGGACCTTAGGTATCCATGGTCACGACCACTGATATAATGACAGTTAGTTGCTTGTGGTCGTAACCATGGATACCTAGGGTTCTGCAAGGCCTGCACATGAGGAAAAAGACATAGCGAATCAGAATAAATATACTACATTTCTAATTGGAGGTATTTGCAAATATTATTATTATTACACCTACTACATATTGGGATACGGTCTTGGAGATGGGAATACCCCTTTAAGCTCTGAATAAAATTACAATACTGTTAGCAATTATAGGGGTTGTCCGGGCAAAATCTAAATTTTTCCGGTGGCTTGGTGTTTTAAAAACTAACATAGTGGTTCTCAACTCCCAAAACCGGGATCCAGCTGAGGCCGCTCCGTGGTCTGTGTTTATACGGGAAGGAAGTTCTCATCATTCAAAGCAGCAGCAGAACCACTGGAATCTGTGATTGGCCACTATGGTTAGGTGATTTTTGCAGCACGTGATCGGTGACGGTCCTGCTACTGCTTGAACTGTGACATCTCAATTCGCTTGTAAACACAGACCATGTAGTGGCCAGTGCTGGATGCAGGTAAGTTCCAGGAGGTGAGTATCATTCTGTTTGTTATTTTTTAGAATACCAGGCCCTGGACAATCCCTTTAATTTAATATTGGCATTTTTCCTTTCTTGGACTGACCCTCACACCGTATAACTGGTTTTAAAACCATGCAGTTGATTTGATAGTTAGATTTTTGCCAAGTGTGTAGGCAGTAACGGTATAATGTTTAGTTTATTCATTAATATAAAAATTAAAGATATGGGGTTAATCTGCAGGTTAACAGCGTTATTATGCTGCCCGGCGCCTGCACGCAGCCGAATACAGCGGAGAGAAAATGCTGGCGCCGGTTGCAGGTTAACAGAGTTATTTCTGGTGACAAGTTCACTTTAAGTAAATACACTGTAAAACTTAATACCTTTCAGGATATCAACCATGTCACAATGAAACCAGAAAATGTAGAAAATGAAACATTTAATGGGAAGTTGTCAGTAGTGTTGAGCGATACCTTCCGATATCGGGAAATATCGGATCGGATTGGATCGGACCGATACCGAAAAAGTATCGGATATCGCCGATTCCAATACCGGAAACCAATGCAAGTCAATGGGACAGAAATATCGGAATGAAAATAAACCCTTTCTTTCCTTGTAGGTTAATTCTACATGAAGGAAAACAACTAAGAATAATGTAGAATGTATTGGGGGAGGTGGGGGAGACAATAAAGGTATAGAGGTTTAGCCCAATCAAATGGAATAGCAGGAATTAATATTTTTTTTAAGACGTTATGAGTTAGGGAAATATTGACTATGTTAAGTATTTTTATATTTTGTCAGATATTTATGTTTCACTACTTCCATGCTCTTCACCTTCTTTTTCACTTCTCCCACACCTTCTCCTTCATCATCCTCAGCATCTTTTTCATCCACTTCTTCTTCACCTTCCTCATCTTCTTCTTCTTCACCTTCTTCGTATTATTCTTTTTTTTTCATTCTTCATATTCTACTTCTTCATCTGCTTCATATTCTTCTTCTTCATCATATTTTTATTTGTGACAGGCATTCCTGTAGTTGTTATCTATAAAAGGTTGGACATTACACCTTTCGTTCTGCCCGTCACAAAAGATTTACAACAGGATTTGTCCGCGTTCAGTTTGGCCTGCAGCAGCAGGTCTTTTCCAGGGGCACCACGAGGAGGAACGGACTCACCCCCATACACTGCTTAGTCATCTTCTGCTTATAATTTAGATATTATCTTTTGCTCTGATTTTTAGTCTTATGCTTAATGTTCTTCCGCTTTTTGTTCTGCAGCTTCTTGTATTTCTGCTTCTTGGTTTTCTGTCTCTTGTTCTTCTGTATCTTGGTGCTTGTCTTCTCTTCTTTGTCCTCTTGGTCAACTTCTTCAGGGTCATCTTCTTGCTCTTCTTCGGGGTGGTCTTCAGGGTCGTCGTCTTCGGGGGTCCTCGTCTTCGGGGTCCTCGTCTTCTTCGGGTTGGTCTTCTGGGTCCTCGTCTTCGGGGTCCTCATCTTCTTTGGGGTGGTCTTCAGGGTCCTCGTCTTCTTTGGGGTGGTCTTCAGGGTCCTCGTCTTCTTCGGGGTGGTCTTCAGGGTCCTCGTCTTCTTCGGGGTGGTCTTCAGGGTCCTCGTCTTCAGGGTCGTCGTCTTCGGGGTCCTCGTCTTCTTAGGGTTGGTCTTCAGGGTCCTCGTCTTCAGGGTCCTCGTCAGGGAGATCCAGAGTGATTACCAAGAGCCATTTCAAAAAGCTTGAACTTGGAAATGTAGCAGAAGGTACAAGAAAGCTGAGGAACTACCGTGGACCAGCTGACGGTACTGGAACCCGGATGGGTAGCAGAAGGTACAAGAGCCAATGGAACTGCCGAGGACCAGCTGATGGTACTGGAACTCGGTTACTAAGCAGGAGGTACCTGTGGCAGAAAGCACTACCAATGACCAGCAGACGTTGGTGGAACTTGGATACCGAGAAGGAGGCACCTAATCAAAGGCACTGCCGAGAACCAGCTGACGGTACTGGAACCCGGATGGGTAGCAGAAGGTACCCATGTAAAAAAAAGTTCAAGGCCGCGAGCCGGCCGCAGTTACCAAAACCCACAGTCCTACAGGGGGTGCTTGTCCTATTGGCACTATGGAACCAGCCTTCATTGCCAGATCCCGCAGCCCACATAGGAGTCACCTAAACTGCAGGAACCATAGAGTCGGCTAACCCGACCGCAACACGACAGGACAACGCATTGGAGGCAAAATGACGTTGACACTACCCGGAAACAGCTGGCGTGCTGGAACCAGGCTGGGCAGGAGGGAGTACCCGTGCCAAAGTCACTGCCGAGAACCAGCTGACGATACTGGAACCCGGATGGGTAGTAGAAGGTACAAGAGCAAATGGAACTACCGAGGACCAGCTGACGGTACTGGAACCCGGATGGGTAGCAGAAGGTACAAGAGCCAATGGAACTGCCGAAGACCAGCTGACGGTACTGGAACTCGGTTACTAAGCAGGAGGTACCTGTGCCAGAAAGCACTACCAAGAACCAGCAGACGTTGGTGGAACTTGGATACCGAGAAGGAGGCACCTAATCCAAAGGCACTGCCGAGAACCAGCTGACGGTACTGGAACCCGGATGGGTAGTAGAAGGTACAAGAGCAAATGGAACTACCGAGAACCAGCTGGCGGTGCTGGAACCCAGGGTAAATACTAAAAACAGAGTGGAGCCAGAGGTGTAATTGGAGCAAGTTTTAAATCAGTAGTACAGTGGATGTGGACAGAGCAGGAGAATTTGCCGGACACACAGCAGGGGAACAGCTGACGTTACTGAACCCCAATAACACTGGAGCAAGCGTTGACTGTGCAGACGGCACTTCTGAGCAGCAACTAGCGGTATTGGAGCCCAGGGTAAATACTAAAAACAGAGGAGCCAGAGGTGTATTTGGAGGAGGTTTTAAATCAGTAGTACAGTGGATGTGGACAAAGCAGGAGAAATTGCCGTCCGCACAGCAGGGGAACAGCTGACGTTACCGAACCCCAATAACACGGCAGCAAGTGTTGACTGTGCAGACAGCACTTCCCAGCGCCAACTGGCGGTGTTGGAGCTCAGGGATAATACTGAAAACAGAGGAGCCAGAGGTGTATTTGGAGGAGGTTTTAAATCAGTAGTACAGTGGATGTGGACAGAGCAGGAGAAATTGCCGTCCGCACAGCAGGGGAACAGCTGACGTTACTGAACCCCAATAACACGGCAGCAAGTGTTGACTGTGCAGACGGCACTTCCGAGCACCAACTGGCGGTGTTGGAGCTCAGGGATTATACTGAAAACAGAGGAGCCAGAGGTGTAATTGGAGCAACTTTAAAATCTGTAGTAGTGAGAATGTGGACAGAGCAGGAGAAATTGCCGTCCGCACAGCAGAGGAACAGCTGACGTTACTGAACCCCAATAACATGGCAGCAAGTGTTGACTGTGCAGACGGCACTTCCGAGCGCCAACTGGCGGTGTTGGAGCTCAGGGATAATACTGAAAACAGAGGAGCCAGAGGTGTATTTGGAGGAGGTTTTAAATCAGTAGTACAGTGGATGTGGACAGAGCAGGAGAAATTGCCATCCGCACAGCAGGGGAACAGCTGACGTTACTGAACCCCAATAACACGGCAGCAAGTGTTGACTGTGCAGACGGCACTTCTGAGCGCCAACTGGCGGTGTTGGAGCTCAGGGATAATACTGAAAACAGAGGAGCCAGAGGTGTAATTGGAGCAACTTTAAAATCTGTAGTAGTGAGAATGTGGACAGAGCAGGAGAAATTGCCGTCCGCACAGCAGGGGAACAGCTGACGTTACTGAACCCCAATAACACGGTAGCAAGTGTTGACTGCAGCAGACGGCACTTTCGAGCGCCAACTGGCGGTGTTGGAGCTCAGGGATAATACTGAAAACAGAGGAGCCAGAGGTGTAATTGGAGCAACTTTAAAATCTGTAGTAGTGAGAATGTGGACAGAGCAGGAGAAATTGCCGTCCGCACAGCAGGGGAAGAGCTGACGTTACTTAACCCCAATAACACGGCAGCAAGTGTTGACTGTGCAGACGGCACTTCCGAGCGCCAACTGGCGGTGTTGGAGCTCAGGGATTACAGTTCAGGTGGTAGAAACATGAACAGAACAGGAGACCTGGATACTGTTGGCAACCAATTATTTATTCTGGAAGAGGACTTGCAAATTCATGAGAGATCCAGGCCTTGTTCATTTTGAGAAAAGTAAGCCGGTCAACGTTATCTGAGGATAGTCGCATGCGACGGTCTGTTAGTACACCACCTGCGGCACTAAAGACGCGTTCCGATAATACACTAGCAGCAGGGCAAGCTAGCACCTCCAATGCATACTGACTAAGCTCTGGCCATGTATCCAGCTTACAGACCCAAAACTTGAAGGGAGAAGAGCCGTCTGGGAGTACACTAAGAGAGCAAGACATGTAGTCTGTCACCATCTGACGGAAACGTTGCCTCCTGCTGACTGGAGCCGTCTGTGATGGTGTAGACATTTGTGGCGGCGGGGACACAAAACTTTGCCACATTTCGGCCATACTGGTCTTGCCTTGTGCTGAGGCGCTGCTTCTGCTCCCTCTTTGTGCAGAGCTTCCTCCACTGCCTCGACGCACTGAGCTGCTTTGTAAAGCACTAGCAGCACTGCTCTCGGTTGGAATGGAGAACATGATGAAATGCACCAGTGCGTCTTGGTACTCCCGCATTTTACGCTCCCGGTTCAACGGTGTTATGAGGCTTTGTAAGTTGTCCCGGTAGCGAGGATCTAGGAGGGTGGACACCCAATAATCAGCCGTGTTCATAATGTGGGCGATGCGGTGGTCGTTTCTCAGGCACTGCAGCATGAAATCAACCATGTGCTGCAGACTGCCAACTGGCCAAGAAACGCTGTCCCCTGCTTGAGGCGTGATCTCTGCCTGCTCTGCATCACCCCACCCTCGCTCTAGATACTGACTACTAGAGCATTGTGTACCTCCCTCCTCTGGACAGATGTCTTCCTCATCCATTGACTCCCCCTCATCCTCCTCACAAAGTGTCCCCTGCCTAGGCCTTTGTGAGGAACCACGTTGCGCAGACTGTAGAGAAGCAGATGGCATTTGTGACTCCTCATCCTCCACCTCTTCCAAAACCTCGTCCCTTAGTGCTTGCAGTGTTTTTTCAAGCAGGCAGATAAGGGGGATAGTCATGCTGACTAGTGCATCATCTGCACTCGCCATCCGCGTGGAATAATCGAAGGCACGCAAAACGTGGCAAATGTCCTTCATAGAGGCCCACTCAGTGGTGGTGAAGTGTGAATGGCGCGCACTGCGACTTGTTTGCGCCTGCTGCAGCTGGTACTCCATTACTGCTGCCTGCTGCTCACACAACCTCTCCAACATATGTAACGTTGAATTCCACCTGGTGGGTAGGTCACATATGATGCGATGTTCCGGAAGACGTAATCGGCGCTGCAGAGCTGCAATGCATGATCTTGCATTGCTGGAACGCCGCAAGTGAGCGCACTCTATGCGGACCTTGTGAAGCAGTGCATCAAGATCCGGATAGTCCCTCAAAAAACTCTGCACGACCAAGTTGAGCACATGTGCCAGACATGGGATGTGAGTGAGGTTGCCTAGGCCCAGAGCTGCCACCAGATTTCGGCCATTGTCACACACTACCATGCCTGGCTGGAGATTCGCTGGCACAAACCACACGTCGCTCTGCTGCTTGATGGCATTCCAGAGCTCCTGCACTGTGTGGCTTCGATTCCCCAAAGAAATTAATTTTAATACGGCCTGTTGACGTTTGGCCACGGCTGTGCTCATATTGGTCACCATAACAGGTAACCGTTCACGGGTCGATGTGGAGGTAGACCGTGACGGCTCCTGCAGTGCTGATTCAGAGGAACTGGAGTATGAGGAGGAGTCAATGTGTACAGACTGGATTCCTGCAATCCTTGGAGTTGGCAGAACACGTACAGCGCCACTCTCAATATCTGTACCCGGCTCCACAACATTTACCCAATGGGCAGTGAGGGAAAGGTATCGTCCCTGTCCATGCTTACTGGTCCACGCATCGGTGGTCAGGTGGACCTTGCTACTGACGGCGTTTTGTAGCGCATGTTTAATTTTTCCCTCCACATGATGTTGCAGGGCAGGGACGGCTTGCCTGCTGAAATAAAAGCGGCTGGGCATGTTGTATTGTGGGACTGCCAATGCCATAAAGTTACGGAATGTGTCAGTCTCCACCAGCCTGAATGATAGCATTTCAAGGGCCAGTAGTTTAGCAATGCCAGCATTCAGAGCCTGTGCTCGGGGGTGGTTTGCCGAGTATGGGCGCCTTTTCTCCCATGCCTGTGCTAACGATGGCTGTAGACTGGCCTGGGAGTGTGAGGATGACTGGGAAAGTGGTGCTGTGGGTGGAATTACACTGTGTCTCTGTACAACAGTGCCAGAGATTCTTCCATGGCGATCCTGTGAGGAAGCCGAACCAGCTGTGTGTGAGCTGGAGGAAGAGGCTACAACACGAGCTGAAGAGGTGGTAGGTGGCGCTGTAGGTTGGCCTAGGTCTTCAGTGTGTTTTTGTAACTCCACCACGTGCTTGGTCCGCACATTTTTCCACATATTTGTGGTATTGAGGTTGCTGACACTTTTCCCTCTTTTCACCTTCTGATGACATTTGCTTTGTCAAATGCAAGCTGTGTAATCTGCAACTGTGTCAAAAAAGGACCAGGCACTGCAAGTCTTGCGAGCGCCCGCTTTGGATTTTGGAAGAGCCATGCTCCTAATGGGTGCCGAAGTGGAGGCTACAGGCAACCAAGTCTGCCCCCTCCCTCTCCCTCCTTTTTGGGCTGTTCGGGGAATCTCTTCCTCAGAGCTGTTCCCACCACCTTCCTGTCCCTACGCCATGATGGGTCAAGGACCTCATCATCTACACCACCCTCTTCAAACAACTGCTTCTCCTGGGTAGTCTCGACAGCACAGTACACACCAGAAAATGGCACCTGAGTCTCATCATCAGATGCGTACTGAGGTGTGCTGCTGACCATAGGCACTGGCCCACCCGCCTCTTCAGATTCAGAGAGACAAAACGGTTGCGCATCACTGCATACTACCTCTTCTTCAAATTCTCGAATTCTGCTTGGCTGGCCCCCTCTTTCCAAGCCAAGAGATTCAGAGAACAGAAGTAGAGATGGCTCCTGTCCAGGGCTCTCTGACTGCCTGGGCAATTTGGCAGGTGGTGAAGAGACAGATGGGTGCTCTACAGTGCTCAGGACCTGAGAGGATCTGGAACTAATTGAAGTCGATGCGTTAGCTGCCATCCATCCGACAACGGCTTCAATTTGGTCCTCCCGCAGCAGTGGGGTACGGCTAGCTCCTACAAAGCTGCGCATAAAGGACTGTTCCCTGGTAAAACTGGGGGATGCTGAGTCACTGGTGCCGCAGCAGGCACAGAATCCCCACGTCCTCTCCCTGCAGGCACAGAATCCTCACGTCCTCTCCCTGCAGAAACTCCACGCCCACGCCCACGACCACATGCCTTACTCCCTGCCTTCTTCATCTTGGTAGACTGATAAAGATAGGCAGAAAAGTACTAAGGGCTTAGTGTGCTTATTCCTGAACAGCTGCTAACAGGTATAAGAAACACTAATTTTATAAAGTGTGGACTAGACTTTAATATGAGCTAATGTGGCCTACACAACTGTAAAGTGAAGTGTTTGGTGAACTTTATTTAGGTTTTTTTTGTCACAAAAAGACACTGGATGTGCCTAAAGATGTAATAACGATAGTATCACAAACTTTTTGTAGCTATTACAATGTAGGAAGGTAACCTACAATGCAATAGATGAGGCTACAAAAAATAGGCTAATACTAATCTGGCTGGGGCTGCAGGGCCCAATGCTGCAGAAAGGCTCCTCTAACTACTCCTTTATAGTGTGTTTGGAACCAATTTAGCTGAATACGGATGGAACCACCACACTAATAGAAGAAATCAGGAAAAATTATGAATTGGCAAAAAAGGACAATGTATGAGGCAGTGACACACACTGAGTGCACTACAACCAGACGTGGTTGAAGCACACACTACAGGGTGAGCTGCACTCACACACCAGACCTTGCAGACAGCGGTGAACAGTACAGATGCAGAGCACTGTGCACTAGCTCTGCAAGACCAAAAAAATTTCTCTATCTATTCCTATATAGTGTGTTTGGAACCAATTTAGCTGAATACGGATGGAACCACCACACTAATAGGAGATATCAGGAAAAATTATGAATTGGCATAAAAGGACAATGTAAGAGGCAGTGACACACACTGAGTGCACTACAACCAGACGTGGCTGAAGCACACACTACAGGGTGAGCTGCACTCACACACCAGACCTTGCAGACAGCGGTGAACAGCACAGAGAACTGTGCACTAGCACTGCAAGGCACAGCGATTTATAAAGTAGCTTGGGTAAAGCAGAATAGACCAAATAGGTAGCTAAAACTGTCCCTCAGAACAACAGCGTCCTATCCCTAACTGAATTCTCAGCAGAGTGAGCTCAAAATGGCGGCGGCTTTTATAGTGCATCATGACATCATTTCAGCAGCCAATCACAGCCATGCCATTAGTTAAGATGCCTACATGCCTAACAGGATGTGCCCACACTTCTTAGGATCCTCATTGGCTGAATAAAATGAAAATGGCTCATTGCATTATGGGAACTTCTGATTCCGGTATACGATATTGCAAAAGTATCGGAATTAAGTATCGGAATTCCGATACCGCGAATATCGGCCGATACCCGATATTTCAGTATCGGAATGCTCAACACTAGTTGTCAGTGAAGTTTTCATTATTCAACCACTGCCTGGAGGTTTAGGGCTTTTAATTCCCTTTGATGATATCCTGCTATTTAAACCTTTGGTTTTAATAAGATGTAGGAAGTGTTATAACATCAGTGTGCCACTTCAAATTGTCCACTAGGTGGGATTAGTCATTAGGCCTCCATACACATTAGACTAATGTCAGTCAAACCTGTACGATTTCAGACCGCTTCAGTCATAAAAGCTATTGTTTACTCACCTGTCTTGGCTGAAGTCCTAGTCTTTGCCTTGGGAGGAGTCAAGGACAACTGGTCACCAAGTAGAGTATGTAGTGGGAGATTGGTTGTCCTGAGACCTGTAACATGGCCTGGATGGTTTAATTCTGAAAAACTAGTGTACTGAACAGGATGGTTTGTTGGGTTGACTCTAGGGTCTCTAAGGAATAGAACCAGGTGTTTAAAGGTATCATTCCTCCTGAGTAATATGTTACTATGGTATGACCTTGAAAAGGCGGTCCATGCTTGGAAACCCTCCAATGTGTCTGAATTACAACAATTTTGTAAAAATGAGTATGCCAAAGTTCCTCTACAGCTTTGTAAAAGACTCATTGCCAGTTATTGAAAATGCTTGATTGTAGTTGTTGCTGTTAAGGGTGGCCCAACCAGTTATTAGGTTTAGGGGGCAACCACTTTTTCACACAGGGCCCTGTAGGTTTGGATTTCTTTTTCCTTTAATAATAAAGACCTTAATTTAAAAACTGCATTTTGTGTTTACTTGTGTTATCTTTGTCTAATAGTTAAATTAATTTTGTGATCTGAAACATTTAAGTGTGACAAACACCTTTTCACACCACTGTAGATATACTTGCATGGAAATACTTTATTTTGCGATGTTCTTGTGTGTCCACAGAGAAAATAGATTGACCAACAGAAGAAAGCTTACCTTTACAGCCTTGTCTGGACCTGTTCCAACAGAGTTTTCCTCTGCTGTTGGCGCAGACAATGAAGCGGGTGGAAATGCTAGCATAACTGGGTAATGCAGGCATGGTTGAGCAAAGTGTACAGTATTGATGTTGGTGGAACAAGAGATTCTGACCTGCCAGGGAATGTGTGCGTATTTGTAGTGTATCTAGTTAGCAGTATAATTAGCTCCCTGATGTGAACTTTGGCCGGGGACACAACCTTTTAACTTTGAACAGTCTAATGGGAGTTTCCAGTTATATGTTTTTTATTGACCCTGGTTGATTCCCCTGTTACTCAGTTCCATTTCTGAATACTAGACTCCCATTACTAACCCTGGACTGAGTTAAGTCCCCATTTGCTTGACAATTATGTTTCTGACTCTGTCCTTCTGGTTCTAATCTATCTCCTGACTTTATCTCTGACTACAGATTATATCCTGTATGTATCCTCTCTGGTTTTGACTGGGTTACTCAACCCTCATCTGCCAGCTTGCTAAACTGTCCATCAGCTACTTCGTTCGTAGATGCAACCTAGGGGACCCTTTTGTAAATCCAGATCCCAGTATAGGGTTTAAACAATGAAGGCCAGACTCTCTCTGGGAACTGCTAAACAAAGTGGTTTGCACAAAATCTGTATGTGGAAGTCTTATTAAGAGCTGCTAGGTTTCCATGTACAGTTCAATCTTACATGTAAACAATGTCTACATCTCCTGTTTGTGGAATCTCATTGGGTATATGTCTTTAATCTGAAGAAATAAATGCAGTTTTAACCAATTTTGGAAGCAGGCTTTGCTTTCCCTTTTTGCGTATCCATTACCTAACAAGCGGCAGTGTGAGCAACCAAGAACATGTGAGCTGAATATTTTCTATTCCACCAAGAGTGAATTGCAACCTTCAAGCATACTGGACCACTTGTTGAGAATTGTAACCATCACACATATCATACCTTTCCAATGTGAATGTGTCACTTATAAAGACACATTACGCCTCCTATGGTTCAGACGGATCATAAGGGATGAAGCCAATTAGGACCACAGATTAACTTTAGTGGCCACGTGACGTTCTCCACCATAAGAGAAGGCAAGGAGACCAGCTGATCATTTTTTTATAATATCCATGGATCCATTAATAATATAAACATATATTATTAATATAAAAAATAGTAGGCAACTCCTTTAATTAGTTCCTAACTCTATTTTTCTTGTCTGATCTTTTTTGCACTTTCATCCCCTGAATTATAAAGTCTGAATTGTATTGTCTAGTAGTTTCCAGCAAACATTTATTATTGCAACTTAACAGTGATCACATACAGTCATGGCCAAAAGTATTGAGAATAAGACAAATAGTAATTTTTCCAAAGTTTACTGCTTCATTTTTTGTAATGGCAATTTGCATATACTCCTGAATGTCAAAGAGTGATCAGCTTAACAGCAATTACTGTACTTGCAAAGTCAATATTTGCCCAGAAAATGAACTTTAACCCCCAAAACACATTTCAACATCATTGCAGTCCTGCCTTAAAAGGAGCAGCTAACATCGTTTTAGTGATTGATCCATTAACACAGGTGTGGGTGTTGATGAGGACAGGGCTGGCGATCAATCAGTCATGATTAAGTAAGAATGACATCACTGGACACTTTAAAAGGAGGCTGGTTCTTGGTATCATTGTTTCTCTTCAGTTAACCATGGTTATCTCTAAAGAAACACGTGCAGCCATCATTGCACTGCACAAAAATGGCCTAATAGGGAAGAGTATCGCAGCTACAAAGATTGCACCTCAGTCAACAATCTATCGCATCATCAAGAACTTCAAGGAGAGAGCTTCCATTGTTGTCAAAAAGGCTCCAGGGCGCCCAAGAACGACCAGCAAGCGCCAGGACCATATCTTAAAACTGTTTCAGCTGCGGGATCGGACTACCAGCAGTGCCGAGCTTGCTCAGGAATGGCAGCAGGCTGGTGTGAGTGCTTCTGCACGCACTGTGAGGCGGAGACTCTTTGAGCAAGGGCTGGTTTCAAGGAGGGCAGCAAAGAAGCCACTTCTCTCCAGAAAAAACATCAGGGACCGACTGATATTCTGCAAAAGGTACAGGGAGTGGACTGCTGAGGACTGGGGCAAAGTCATTTTCTCTGATGAATCCCCTTTTCGATTGTTTGGGACATCTGGAAAACAGCTTATTCGGAGAAGAAGAGGTGAGCGCTACCACCAGTCTTGTCTCATGCCAACTGTAAAGCATCCTGAAACCATTCATGTGTGGGGTTGCTTCTCAGCCAAGGGAATCGGCTCACTCACAGTCTTGCCTAAAAACACAGCCATGAATAAAGAATGGTACCAGAATGTCCTCCAAGAGCAACTTCTCCCAACCGTCCAAGAGCAGTTTGGCGCCCAACAATGCCTTTTCCAGCATGATGGAGCACCTTGCCATAAAGCAAAGGTGATAACTAAATGGCTCATGGAACAAAACATAGAGATTTTGAGTCCATGGCCTGGAAACTCCCCAGATCTTAATCCCATTGAGAACTTGTGGTCAATCATCAAGAGACGGGTGGACAAACAAAAACCAACAAATTCTGGCAAAATGCAAGCATTGATTATGTAAGAATGGACTGCTATCAGTCAGGATTTGGTCCAAAAGTTGATTGAGAGCATGCCAGGGAGAATTACAGAGGTCTTGAAGAAGAAGGGGCAACACTGCAAATATTGACTTGCTGCATTAACTCATTCTAACTGTCAATATAACCTATTGGTACTCATAATATGATTGCAATTATATTTCTGTATGTGATATAAACATCAGACAAACACTAATAAAAACCAGAGGCCAGCAGATCATGTGAAAATATAATTTTGGTGTCATTCTCAAACCTTTTGGTCATGACTGTAGACATATGTAGATAAAAGAATATTGTTGTTTGTCATCATTCTAATTTTTTTATTTTTCTTTCACCTCTGATCCATCACTTTGACTTATTTTGTAGTTTATTATTATTATTTATTATTATTATTTATTATTATAGCGCCATTTATTCCATGGCGCTTTACATGTGAAAAGGGGTATACATAGCAAAAACAAGTACAATAATCTTGAACACAATGTGACAGCGACTGGTACAGGAGGAGCGAGGACCCTGCCCACGAAGGCTCACAATCTACAAGGGATGGGTGAGGATACATTAGGTGAGGGTAGAGCTTGTCATGCAGCGGTGGTTACTGCAGGTTGTAGGCTTGTCGGAAGAGGTGGGTCTTCAGGCTCCTTTTGAAGGTTTCCACGGTCGACGAGAGTCTGATGAGTTAGGGTAGAGAGTTCCAGAGTAGGGGGGAAGCACGGGAGAAATCTTGTATGCGATTGTGGGAGGAGGAGATAAGAGGGGAGTAGAGAAGGAGATCTTGTGAGGATCGGAGGTTGCGTGTGGATATGTAACGGGAGACTAGGTCAGAGATATATGGAGGAGACAGGTTGTAAATGGCTTTGTATGCCATGGTTAGGTTTTTGAACTGGATTCTCTGAGCAATGGGGAGCCAGTGAAGAGATTGACAGAGAGGAGAGGCCGGGGAATAGCGGGGGGACAGGTGGATTAGTCGGGCAGCAGAGTTTAGGATAGATTGGAGGGGTGCAAGAGTGGTAGAAGGGAGGCCACAGAGCAGGGGGTTGCAGTAGTCGAGGCGGGCGATGATGAGTGCGTGCACTAGTGTTTTTGCAGATTCATGGTTAAGGAATGTGCGGATCCGGGAGATATTTTTGAGTTGGAGTCGGCAGGAAGTGGAAAGGGCTTGGAGAGATCAGAGTCCAGGGTTACTCCAAGGCAGCGAGCTTGAGGGACTGGGGAGAGTGGACAGCCATTGACATTGATAGATAGGTCAGTTGGGGGGGGGTGAATGGGATGGCGAAAAGATGATGAATTCTGTTTTGTCCATGTTAAGTTTTAGAAATCTAGCAGAGAAGAAGGATGAAATAGCGGACAGACAGTGTGGGATTTTGGTTAGTAGGGAGGAGATATCGGGTCCAGAGAGGTAGATCTGTGTGTCATCAGCATAGAGGAGATAATGAAAGCCATGGGACTCTATGAGCTGTCCCAGGCCTAAGGTGTAGATGGAGAAGAGCAGAGGTCCTAGGACTGAACCTTGGGGGACACTGATAGATAGGGGGCAAGATGAGGAGGTGGTGCATGAGTGGGAGACACTGAATGTCCTGTCTGTTAGGTATGAGGAGATCCAGGATAGGGCCAAGTCTGTGATGCCGAGAGATGAGAGAGTTTGTAGTAAGAGGGAATGGTCCACTGTGTCGAAGGCAGATGACAGGTCTAGGAGGAGGAGGACGGAGTAGTGTCGCTTAGATTTGGCGGTTAGTAGGTCATTGGTGACTTTAGTCAGTGCAGTTTCAGTAGAATAGTGCGGTCGGAAACCAGATTGTAGGCGGTCAAAGAGGGAGCAGGAGGAGAGGTGGGAGGACAGTTCAGAATGGATGTGTTGTTCCAGTAGTTTTGAGGCATAGGGGAGAAGTGATATGGGGCGATAGCTAGTCAGAGAGGATGGGTCAAGGGATTGCTTTTTGAGGATGGGTGTGATTGAGGCATGTTTGAAGCATGAGGGGAAGACACCAGTTGTTAGTGACAGGTTAAAGAGGTGGGCTAGGATTGGGATGAAGATAGTGGTGAGGTTTGGGATGAGGTGGGACGGGATTGGGTCAAGTTCACAGGTGGTGAGGTGTGATTTGGAGAGTAAAGAGGAAAGTTGATCTTCCGTAATGGTGGAGAAGGTGGTTTTGGAGGAGGAGGGTTGAGTAGGTGTGGGGAGGGGCTGTGGAGGCTTTAGGCGAAAGCTTTGTCTGATGATGTCAATCTTCTGCTTGAACAATGAGGCAAAGTCTTCGGCTGAAATAAGAGGAGAGGGAGGAGGCACTGGGGGACGGAGGAGAGAATTGAAGGTGTTGAATAGTTGTTTGGGGTTGTGAGACAGGGAGGATATGAGGGATGCAAGTTATGTTTGTTTTGCTGCAGTGAGTGTGGACTTGAAGGTAATGAGGGACTGTTTGAATGCAATGAAGTGCTCATTGGAGTGGGACTTTTTCCATCTACGCTCGGCAACCCTGGAGGCCCGTCGCAGTTCTTTAGTTAGGCTGGTGTGCCAGGGTTGTCTGTTGATTGTGCGAGATTTGGTATGTGTGAGGGGGGCGACCGAATCGAGAGCTGCAGGTGTTGTGGTGTTGTATAAAGTGTCAGCAACATCTGCATCATGTAAGGAACTAATGTCTGTAAGAGGGAGAAGGGATTCAGAGAGTGAGTGTAGGTCAAGGTGTCTGAGATTTCTGCGAGAGTGTGCAAGTTTGTGGAGTGGGGATTGTTGACCTGGAGAGGAGAGGGAATAGAATGTAAGTAGGTTGTGGTCAGAGAGAGGGAGAGGTGAGTTAGAGAGGTTAGATAGGGAACAGAAGCTGGTGAAGATGAGGTCCAGTGTGTGGCCGTCTTTGTGGGTGGGTGTGGAAGACCACTGAGTAAGACCGAAGGAGGAAGTGAGGGATAGGAGCTTAGAGGCAGCTGAGAGGGAAGTGTCAATGGGGATGTTGAAGTCACCCATGAGGATAGTGGGGATGTCAACGGAGAGGAAATGAAGTAGCCAAGTGGTGAAGTGGTCAAAGAAAGTGGTGATTGATCCTGGGGGGCGGTAAATGACAGCCAGTTGGAGGTTGGAGGGGGAGTAGATGTGCACTTCAAAAGAGGAGAGAGTAATTGAGGGCGGCAGTGGGATATGGGTGAAGGAGCAGATATCTGAGAGGAGGAAACCTATTCCTCCACCGTGCTTGCCGGTGGGGCGGGGGGTATGGGAGAGGTGGAATCTGCCGTGTGAAAGTGCAGCAGGAGAGGCCGTGTCTGAGGGGTTGAGCCAGGTTTCAGTGATGCCGAGGAAGGAAAGTTTGTTAGTGATGAAGAGGTCGTGAATGTAGGAAAGTTTGTTACAGACAGAGCGAGCGTTCCATAGAGCTCCTGTTAGTGGGACTGGGGAAGCAGGTGCAGGGCGTATAGGTATAAGGTTAGAAGGGTTACGAGAGTTTGGGGTAGATCGTGGGTAGGAGGTGGAAGTGATTGTAGGGATGTGGTGAGGAGGGCCAGGATTTGGAGAGATATCGCCGGCAGTAAGGAGGAGCAGAGAAAGCGTTAGTAGGTGGGAGCAGGAGAGGGCATGAGGTGGCTGTCTGTGTTTGGAGACAAAGGATTGTATATTGAGGAATAGCTCTGAGGAGGAGGTGAGGTGGGTGGGGAGAATGGAGGGAGAGATGAAGAGTTCCTTACTAGGTGTAGGGATTAGGGGTGGTTGTAAGAAGTGAAGGATTAAGGGGGTGAGAGTAAAAACAAAGACAAACATTGTTTACTGTGACTTAGTATCCAGTTACAGTACCTTTGGTTCCCTTCAGGTTCAATTCAGGATTAATTCTTATTTCTCATACTTCAGCTAATGGCCATACTTAAGGTAATGGCCACAGACTAAAGTCTGATACAGACTCCTGGCCCACAATATATTTGTAACAGAATGCATTCAGCTGTGAACCAGAGGGGAGTGGTCTGTGCTCATCTTGATCAGCTGATTAGGCTGAGCCAGATGCTGGATAGTCAAAGACTAAGTAAACAAGGTCATAAATGAAAGTGGGGGGTAGCTGGTGTAGCTTGGAGAACATACCTTTAGTAAATAGGAATAGAGAAGTATAGAGAAATCTGCATGGGAGTCAAGACGGGAAAGCTGGGTCACATACCATTAGTAAATAGGAGTAGACAAGTATAGAGAAATCTGCATGGGCGTCAAGACGGAAAAGCTGGGTCACATACCATTAGTAAATAGGAGTAGAGTCTCATAAAATACACAAAAAGTGATTGGATCCTTATTTTTGTAATCATTCTATTTCTTTATACACTGCTCAAAAAATAAAGGGAACACTCAAATAACACATCCTAGATCTGAATGACTGAAATATTCTCATTGAATACTTTGTTCTGTACAAAGTTGAATGTGCTGACAACAAAATCATACAAAAATCATCAATGGAAATCAAATTTATTAACCAAAAATCAAAGTCTAAAAACACACTACAGGCTGATCCAACTTTGATGTAATGTCCTTAAAACAAGTCAAAATGAGGCTCAGTATTGTGTGTGGCCTCCACGTGCCTGTATGACGTCCCTACAATGCCTGGGCATGCTCCTGATGAGGTTGCGGATGGTCTCCTGTGGGATCTCCTCCCAGACCTGGACTAAAACATCCGCCAACTCCTGGACAGTCTGTGGTGCAACGAGACGTTGGTTGATGGAACGAGACATGATGTCCCAGATGTGCTCAATCGGATTCAGGTCTGGGGAACGGGCGGGCCAGTCCATAGCTTTAATGCCTTCATCTTGCAAGAACTGCTGACACACTCCAGTCACATGAGGTCTGGCATTGTCCTGCATTAGGAGGAACCCAGGGCCAACCGCACCAGCATATGGTCTCACAAGAGGTCTGAGGATCTCATCTCGGTACCTAATGGCAGTCAGGCTATCTCTGGCGAGCACATGGAGGGCTGTGCAGCCCTCCGAAAAAATGGCACCCCAAACGATTACTGACCCACTGTCAAACTGGTCATTCTGAAGGATGTTGCAGGCAGCAGATTGCTCTCCACTGCGTCTCCAGAACCTGTCACGTCTGTCACATGTGCTCAGTGTGAACCTGCTTTCATCTGTGAAGAGCACAGGGCGCCAGTGGCGACTTTGCCAATCCTGGTGTTCTGAGGCAAATGCCAAGCGTCCTGCACAGTGTTGGGCTGTGAGCACAACCCCCATCTGTGGACGTCGGGCCCTCATACCACCCTCATGGAGTCGGTTTCTAACCGTTTGTGCAGACACATGTGTGGCCTGCTTGAGATCATTTTGCAGGTCTCTGGCAGTGCTCCTCCTGTTCCTCCTTGCACAAAGGTGGAGGTAGCGGTCCTGCTGCTGGGTTGTTGCCCTCCTACGGCCCCCTCCACATCTCCTGGTGTACTGGCCTGTCTCCTGGTAGCGCCTCCAGCCTCTGGACACTACGCTGACAGACACAGCAAACCTTCTTGCCACAGCTCGCATTGATGTGCCATCCTGGATGAGCTGCACTACCTGAGCAACTTCTGTGGGTTGTAGAGTCCGTCTCATGCTACCCCGAGTGTGAAAGCACAACCAACATTCAAAAGTGACCAAAACATCAGCCAAAAAGCATTGGTACTGAGATGTGGTCTGTGGTCGCCACCTGCAGAAACACTCCTTTATTGAGGGTGTCTTGATAATTGGCAATAATTTCCATCTATTGTCTATTCCATTTGCATAACAGCATGTGAAATTGATTGTCAATCAGTGTTGTTTCTTAAGTGGACAGTTTGATTTCACAGAAGTTTGATTTACTTGGAGTTATATTCTGTTGTTTTTGTTCCCTTTTTTTTTCAGCAGTGTATATCTGACTCTGAGGCTAAGTGTCCACGATGCAGAAATGCTGCATATTTTTTCCGCTTCTCCCTGGCATGAAAAACGCTTGCGGATTTTACATGCATTTTTCCCGCCAGGTAGAAGCGTTTGTCAAGCGTTCTACACTTGCATTTCTGCATGCGGGTTATCAAGGGCTTTTCCAAGAGATTTTAGCATCACTTGGAAAAGTGCTTGACAACTTTGTCACACTATATAAATCCATGCAACCGGCATGGATTTATATAATGTGATCAAGTAATAGTTAACAAAAAAGAATAAGAATGGTAAAAAATAAAAAATAAAGATTATACTTACCTTCTGATGGCCCCCGGTCTCCTTCTCCGATGCGTCGGGTCTCCCCGGTGTTTCGCGGTTGTGTAAAAGGACTTGCCATGACGTCATTTAGTCATGTGACAGGTCACGTGACCGCCGACATCAGCGGTCGCGTGACCTGTCACATGACTAAATAGTGATGTCATGGAAGGTCTTTTCACACCACCGTGAGCCGCCCAAGACACCGGACGCATCGCTGAGGAGGCTGGGGGCCATCGGAAGGTAAGTATAATCTTTATTTTTTATTTTAAATTCTGTTTTTTACAGGCACTATGGTACCCAGGTCTGGATGAGAGTCTCCTCTTCTCTAAACCCGGGTACCACCCGCGCATAGAATCGCTCAATATCCGTGTGTGCAAATGTGCTGACACGGATATTATGCGTTTCAATGTAAGTCAATGGCAGCAATTACTCTGCGTGTCCGCAAAATTAATGGACATGCTGCGTATTTTTCCGCAATGATAATCCGCAGCGGAAATTTCCGCAGCGTTTTCGCTGTGGAAATTACGAGGCAAAAACGCTTGAAAAACGCATAGTGGGCACGCAGCCTTATAGGATATTTATCTGGAAAAGGTCCCCACTTAAATTTAAGGTTTATAATAACTGTTTTATTGAATGTCAAACTTTCATCTACCTAAACAAATGTGTCCATTTGCTTTATTACAATTGCTGTGATCAGACGTAAACCACGATTATTCTTAATATAAGAGAGTTAATTGTGGAGATTTTAGAACTTGTCTTTTTTGTTTAATAATGTACGGAGTTCATCGTGGTGCTAATGAAATTCATAATGGAATTTTTTTTAATGCATAAATGTATTCCCTGTTGGTGCAGGTGGGGGGCGGCTGATTTTCCTATCTATTAACTAGAAGGGGTGTCCAGAGCGGAGAAAGCCTTTGGATCCAGTCCGCACAAATGCGTCTGTACACAATCCTCCAGCAACCCATCAATCTCACATGCAAAAAAATGAGAGGTAAATGATTTGTGATAAATGCATTTTCATTAAAGCGAAATGAACATTTGACAGTATGAAGAAATCATTTAACTTGGCTTATTTAAAGATTAAACATCTGATTGAGGGAGAGTCTCCAACTTTCTTCTGTAAGAGCTCTAACCGTGAAACATCTGAAAGTTAAAGAGAACATTACCACTGGTTTTTACTATAAATATAGAAGATGGCTTCAAAAAAACGATATAAAGAATGAAATAACGTAAATAAGATATTAATTACTAATATGTTCAGTCTTGTGTTTTAAATCCTGTTTATTTTATCCTCATATTATAATATTAATATCTTTGACAACCACTGTAACTTAGAAAAATTTTAATGGGTGCTAAAACTCTATAGAAAACATGAGAGGAATGAGAAAAATTATAAAGGCAGATATCAAATACAATTAAAACAGGTCCTTATATATAAATTATTCCGGGGTCTTGTACAGTAAACAATTTACAATAACAGTAGAATGAAGAATAACACTTTATACATGTTTACCAGGGTTTAGAAACCATATATTATTATTTTCGTACATATTTACCGTATTTTTCAGATTATAGGACACACTTTTTTCCCCCCAAATTTGGAGGAAAAAGGGTGTGCGTCTTATAATGCGAACTTACGGTTTTACCTGGGGGGTGCGGCGTCGGATCGGGGTCCCAGAGGTCATGCTCCAGCAGCCATTTTGCCGAAGCACAGCGCTATGTATAGGATAGGGAACCTTTCCTCCGCTCACCGCCTGCTTCTGAGGACTGGGCCGCAACATTGCCCCGTCACCACCTGGTCCCGCAGCATCGCTCCACCACCACCGGGGCCCACAGCATCGCCCTTCCACCACCGCAGACGCCACCAACCTCCGCTCACCGCCGACTTCTGAGGACGGGGCCCACAGCATGCCCGACTCCTGCTTCCGCCGCCAATCTCCGGTATTTGTGACCCTCGCTCCACCACCACTGCCCCCCAGGTGAAAAGGATTATAAGACACACAATTTTATTTAAAAAAACAAACATTTTTTCCTATTTTGCACCCCAAAATTTGGGGTGCGTCTTATAATCCGGTGCCTTTTATTATCCGCAAAATACTGTACTTTTCTTTATTATTGTGTTTCATATATTTTTTGTGTCACATTAGTATTTATTTATATCTCTCATTATACATAATCTTCAGACTTCAGATTATTTATGGCTCATAGTTAAAGATGAGCGAACCCGATTTTAAAAGTTCGGGGTTGGTACCAGACACTAAGCGTCTGGCGCTAAACTCCGAACACAGACTTCTCCCGCAAGTTCGTTTTAATATTTAGAGTATTGGGGGAAGTCCGGCAGGAGAGAGACAGATTTCCTTTTCCAGCTCCCAAGTTCGGGTTACCATTGTTTTCAATGGGGTTCAGGTTCTGGTTGAAGTTTGGGTAGAGTTCTGTTGCCCGAACCAAACTTTGGACTAAAGTTTGGTTCAGTACGCGAATCCTATCTTCCACGGGTCCTCTCATCCCTATTCATGGTGTCCATGTTCCTCCACCTCTATATTTTATTCCTGTTTTTACCCTTGTCTTATATGTTTTTTTATTTTGTCATAGTATATTAATTGGTGTTCCATTAATAAAGTATTTAGTTTGCATTTTTGTTTGTTATTTGTTTGTTCAGTGCATTTTTTAGATATTACATATAGCTGCATGTTTACATGTAGTCCATGGGGAAGTAGTGCATATGCTAAAATAGAATTATGTGCATCTACAGATTAAGGACAAACAAAATGCAAAAATACAAGGAGGTAAAAATATATATACTTCATTACATTTATTAGATAAAGATTTAATAACTTCTCGACAAATGACATATGGGTACATCATATCCCTGTCTTTGAAGCAGGCTCAGGAGCTGATAATACCGCAAGTGTTGTTAGTAAAGCAGACTCAACTGCGCTTTAAAGTTCTGGTCATGGTTGTGGTGGTGCAGAGTCCTCGGGTGTGGGAATTTTTTTCGATGTTGACCAATCTATTGCAGTGTTCTGCCTCTATAGTAGGAAAATAAGCTGTGGACTTCCCAGCTCAAATACACTAGGAACTACATCTCTCCATCAGTGTATGAAGTGGCATCACCTGTTCATGAGGAAAAAGGCAAGCTGACCAGATCATGCTGTCCTCCTCCTGGTCCTCGTGATCATCCTCAAGTAGTGTCTGGTCTTTGTCATTATCTCTATCATCATCCTCATCTATTGCTTTACATCCTCTTCTTCTTCCATTCCATCCTCAGTTAGCCATATGTGTGCCCAGGAAACATGTGTCTATTCATCTGTTTTTGTGGAAACTCAACTCCCACACGTCCAAGTTCAACACAATTGCTACCACACCTCAAGGATTATATTGACCTCTCCAAAATGGTGGTATATGCTCAGCCTCGATAGAAAAATTTAGCCTCCATTACCAAAGAATGCTTTTCCCTGCTCCTTGGAATTGATGTTGTGCTGCAAAGTGCACTCCACCATCATCAACAGCAATTATTGCCAGGGACTTTACATGTATTTCATGGCCTATTGAGTCAAAGTTTTAAATGCCGGCAATGATCTACAGCAAGCTTGCCAGGTTTTTACTGATGACACCTCCACACTGGACGACCCTTATGCAACTCCTCCACATTCCCCACAATGAACATCTCCCCATCACTATTAGCAACAGGGCAGGGCATTGTATAAACTGTCACACTGGATGATTCCTCATTAACTACAACTGGGCAACTTAGTAAGTGACAATGCCAAAAACAGCATGGCAGCTATGCATTTGGGAAATGTAATATGTTCGCAAGATGGTGCTTGCCCTCAATTTCATCGTGCACGAAAGGCGAACGTTTTTTTTTAAATAAAAATAGTGGGCAGTCATGACTACAATTTTCTTTACCATCATTCTCAATAATTGTAAAAATGAGCATCTTGTGGGAATCAATTGGGATAAAGTCCAATGTAGGATCCTGTACAGGATTGGGCCCTTGCATAAGGCCAGGCAAATAAGGTAGAAAATGGTTTCAAGCAAAGTTAAGTTAATGGGCTTCTATAAATATAATTATCTTTACCATTGTCATAATGTTTTATAAAAATTACAATTTTCTGTGTTTTGACTGGTGTGAATTACCCCAGTAGAATCCTGGAAAAAAAATTCACTGTTTATGCCAAGCAAGCAGGGAATTTGATCTGGGCGCAGCTGGCGGGGGGTATGGCATTGGGCCTCCAGATGCGGCGGTTTGAGGTGTCCCCCATGCAGCTACATTCTGCCGCTTTCCCCTGAGATGGAATTTGGATGTTTTCTGAGCTGGCTGTCAAGCTGATAGCTGGTTCAGAGGAGGTGAAACATGCCATCTTTGAGTTTTCAATTGTACTCACATCTTTCAAGCGAGTGTGGTGGGGAGGGCAATGTAGAGAGGGGACAGCATGAGGAGACAGTGTGAGGGCACAGTATGGAGGGGACAGTATGCAGACGGGTGGAGTATGAGGAAGGGGTATAGTATAGAGACTGGGCAGTACAGGGGGACTACAGTGTAAGAGGACAGTGTGAAAAGGGGGAACAGTATCGAGGTACTATAAGAGTGTCAGTGTGGGAGTCATATTTTGTGCAGCGAACACAGAGCATTATGACACTGTTATTTTTAAGGGCGCCATGTCGGGATGTGCTGCAAAAGACAAAAGAAGATGGATGGATGTAGAGATGAGCAATGGATGTGAAAAGTCATCATGGCGTCTGGTTATGATGTAGAAAAAATAAAGAGAACTACTCCAATCATAAAATGTCTCCTATAAGGTATCTGGTGTGAGGAGATAAACACGTACTAAAGACTATTGGACCAATGCACGTAGAGCAGAGTCCATGGCTTTAAGTGATGCTGACTTTTTCCAGCATGAAACCCCGGCTACTTCAATTAGATTGTTGTGTTTATTAGAGATTTGCTTGCTCGTCAGTTTAAGTGCACTAATTTCACCTGGAAAGTGTTCAGCTTCAGGAAGCAATGTTTCCATTCAGTGACAGTAAGCAGAGGAAGATGTGCTGGTTGGAGCTTATGTATACATAAGGCCAGACAGGAGATAGCTAAAAGTAAATGTAAAGCAAACATTCCATTAATCTCATCTGTGTCTCAGGGGCCATAGGCCATTGTTATCCCAGCCGCTATGCCCATTGTATGGATAGAGATAGTAAACCCAATGGAGCCGTCACCACAGGGTGTGTCACATGTAGTCCCAGGTGATGGGTTCGACCTGAAAAAAAAATACCTCCACCAACACACAAGTAGCTTTGGGGGGAGGGTGTGAGCACTTTTGCCCATTCGGGGGGCTGATCCCAAGGAAGGAGGACAATTAAGCACATGTTTAGTGGGGGAGTTGGTGGAGTGACATAGAGAGGAGAAGATCTATGGCTGAGGTCCTGGAGCCGATGTATGGATGGCCTATGGAATTTAGAGAGCAGTTGCTGGCTGGTCTGGATCCACATGCTACTCTTGAGGAGCCTATTGTCTGGATTTGAGGAACTTTATTGAGGACTGTTGCTGCTAAATACATGGCCTTCCGTTGTGTTATCTGTGGTCAGGAGGAGCTGTGAATACAGGCTATACTGGCGGGAGATACGAAACCTGTGGGCCAACCAAAAGTTGGGAGACAGTGAGTATCACCTGGTATGGAGGCAATGGAACTACCGGCCCTGGGGGCGGGATCTTGTGGACTAGGGTCAATGTATTTAGGCCATCTACCCGGAATTGTTGTTAAACCATGGATCTAAGGAATAAAAAATAATTGTATCATTCACCTGCCTAGGTGATTATTACAACCCACAACCTCAGACACCTGGGAAAGCTCCTTTAATTTTAAAATTAAACACTGTAGTATGCTGATCCCTGACAGTGTGTAATATGCTCACTGTCAGGATTTGGGTATGCTTCCAAGTTCCAGCCTTCATCACTAGTGTTGAGCCACCCCCGTAGTGTTCGAGTTCGGTTCGGTTCGTCGAACACCCGTGTGTTCGCCGAACTGTTCGTCGAACTGTTCGTCGAACACCTTCGAACACCGTTAAAACCAATGGCAGGCAAACAAAAACACATAGAAACACATAGAAAACACCTTCAAAGGTGTCCAAAAGCTGACAAACTGCTCAGAAGACACAACTAACACATGGAAAAGTGACAAGTACATATAGTCATGCGAAAAGAAAAGAGGTGGATGAGTAAAAGGAGGGGGAGACACAGATATAGGCATGTCATGCCCTTCTAAAATCCAAAAAGTGAGAAGCCGACACGTTCAGTCCGCTCCTGCCCGTGCCACCTCCGTGTCGCCGGGTTTGTGCCAGAGCCGCGGTGAACCCTGACGGCCAGCCCCCCTCTCCCAATACTGGTGCCTGTCCGCTGATGGGTCGAGAGAGCCCCCCTGTGGTGGAGGCAGCTCTAAGCTTTTTAATTTAAATTGTCCCTCTAATTTGAATGAATACACTTTAAATCCATTTACAAGGATCTATTGGAGGGCAAGTCTCATGCCAGCAGCCGCGTAATTCCAGCTCCAGTAGCGTCCACTAAAGCTGCTGCAGTTAAAAAGCTTTTATAAGGATCGAGCTCGGCTGTCCACCGCAAGGCATCCTAGTGCCAGTCCCAGCCCCTATGCCTTGGGGTGCCTCCTGATGCTCTTCACTGAGCATCCCGTGGTCCCGAAGCATTTCCTTTGAAAAAATTAAGTGTCCAAACTACAGGTGGTGTAGCTTGCTTAACAGCCGGGATAATCCGCTGACTAGCAGACACTGCTACTAGGCACAAAGTATTTCCTGGGCTAGATGCAGTTAAAAATTTGTAAGTAGATACTCTCGTTGGATGCTGAGAAAGCATTCCATAGAGTCTCCTGGCACGCCATATATGATTCTCTTAAAAAGCTTGGGGTAGGGGTCTAGGGGACCCTTTTATAGCCAAAATCACGGCCCTGTATCACAATACGTCACCTAGGCTGAAGATAAATGGAACTGTAGCACCGAGGGCTCGGTTGCTACAGACGTATTGCACCTCACCTAGAGGTGTGATATCTCACTCTCAGATAAGGATGGAGTGTGGATCAGGACCCGACACCTGCATGCATTACACCACATTGCCGTGGGGCAGGGCGACCAATATGCCCCTGAGATGGGCACGACAGTCCCTGTCCCTGGCTGGAGTGGGGGGAGGGAACACTGAGGAAGGGGAACCCTGCAGTGCAGGAGCAGGGAGGAAGCAGTTCCTGGGTGCATTGAGAAGGGAGTATAAAAGGTGGGCACCATCTTAGTTCAGTGCAGAGAAGTCTGAGCAGAAGTGGCAGGGAGCAGGGGCTCTGCATGAGCTCTGCTCCGGAGGCGGGCCTAGTAACAGAGGCCCAGGCCTGCAAGAGGGAGAAGGAAGGAAGAGGAGCGGAGAAGGCTCCAGGAACGAGGAATGAAGGGATCCCAGGGGTGCGGACGGGCGAGTCGCCACCGCACGCCCGAATCCACCTGCGTGGAGGGGTCAGGCCAAAGGGGGAGACCGGTCCCCGAACTAGTGGAGGCAGGAAACGACCCTCAGCTAGAAACCGGAGGCTCTGACATTTTATTTGGCGCAGCCCCTTGCTCCACCCGCTAGGAAGGCACCACATAGGGTCAGGGAAACTGGCGCCAAGTTTACCAAGAGGAGGCCCGAGGCAGCCGGACAGAAGTGTTGGTAAGAAAGGCCAAACAAAGGACACACAAAGGGGGTCCTGTGAAGCGCTCCAAAGTTATCTGGGAGTTGTCTGAGCCCCTCACCTGGTGAGCACAGTACGACGTGGGCAGCGGTTACCTGCAGACGTGGTCTGGATAATAAGAACTGTGAGTAAAGGCCCTGAACTGCATCACTGACTCCGTGTCGTTACTGCTGCTGCCCTGCACCATCACCCCCATCCTCCGCATACACTGCCCTGAGGCTATACTCCTCCCGTGGGGAGTTATGCTACGCTCTGCTGCACCCACAACACCAGCCTTAGCGGTCTGCCCTGTAGCGGCGGTTCACTCTGACCGCAATCCACGGGTGGCGTAGTCGGACATTTAAACATCAAAACCACATAAATAGTTCCGCCACTGGTTTGACCGCCCTGAGCCACGGAACCGGATCGCCGCCACGAAGACTACAACCACCAGCATCCACCAAAAAGGGTCCGGCTCCGGGTGTCCCAAGGCCCAGGGGGTGCGTCAGAACATTTTCATCACCTTTCACAATCACCAATGGGACAAGGCAGGGATGTCCTCTGTCCCCTCTCTTATACATCCTAGTGACGGAGCACCTGCTCTCATCAATTCGCCATAACCCCAATATTACGTGGATTGAGGTGGGAGGCACCGAGTACAAGTGCTCTCTATTTGCTGATGATGTCCTAGTATATATCACTCAATCACATATATCCATCCCTGCTGTTATGGCTGAAATAGATCACTTTGTTACATGGTAAAATTTTAAAATCAATGCAGCGAAGTCTGAGGCCCTCGATGTCTCCCTCCCTAAATCCATATAGGATTCCATCCAGTCCAACTTTCCCTTTGCCTGGCCCTCACAGGGTATCAAATACTTAGGAATTCCTATTCATAGAGACCTCTCCCATCTATGTTATCTTAATTTTGGGCCCTTTATTGAACAATTCCATACAGACCACGGTTGGCAAGTTAGAACTGTAAGATTCACTACGTGAACCACTGGTGTTTTGTGGAAAAGCACATGTACACCGCGTTCCAAATTATTATGCAAAAAGTGTTTAGGAGTGATAAGGGAAGAATTTGTTTGTTTGTCAGTTAAACTCATTGATGGTGATGTGTGTCAGGGCTCTTTATATCACTGTAAGCAATTGCAGACACCTGTGCTAATTAGTTTGGCAGGTGTGTCCAATGAAAGGCAAGACTACTTAAGAAGGCTCTCTCACATTATTAAGCAGCCTACATTTTCTGCCAAAATGGGAAAGAAAAAGGATGTGTCGGCTGCTGAGAAGCAACAAATTGTGGAGTGTTTAGGTCAAGGCATGACTACAATCAACATTGTGCGATGATCAGGATGAAGTGTCTTGGCAATCAAGAAGTATGTAGCTGATTCACAGTACACACGTGTGCGTGCTGATAAGGGCAAATTGAGGACTCTTTCCTACAGGCAATTACGTCAGGTTGAAACAGCAGCGGCAAAAAAGCCTTGTCATAGCAGCAGACAAGTTTTTGAAGCTGCTTGTGCCTCCAACGTCCCCCGAACAACAAGATGCAGGGTCCTTCAGAGGTTTGCAGCTGTGCATATGCCATCCTGTCGACCTCCTCTATCCACTTCACACAAGCAGAAACGGCTCCAGTGGGCCAAACATTACATGAAGACTGATTTCAAAACTGTTTTGTTCACGGATGAGTGCCGTGCAGCGCTCGAAGGTCCAGATGAATGGAGTGGAGGATGGCTGGTTGATGGACACCCCACGCAAACACGGCTACAGCGCCAACAAGGAGGAGGTGGAGTAATGTTTTGGGCTGGAATCATGGGGAGAGAGATTGTCGGCCCCTTTAGGATCCCTGAAGGCGCTAAAGATGAACTCCATAATGTATGTGGATTTTCTCAAACAGCACTTCCTGCCATGGTTCAAGAAGAAGAACCGTGTATTTCACAGCAAGATCATTTTTCTGCATGATAATGCACCATCTCATGCTGCACATAAAACATCTGCATCTCTGGCTGATATGGGCATAAAAGGGGACAAACTTATGGTGTGACCCCCATGCTCCCCTGACCTGTACCCCATTCAGAACCTTTGGAGCATCATTAAAAGAAGTGTCTATGATGGCGGGAGGCAGTTCACATCTAAGCAACAGCTCTGGGAGGGTATTCTGTCCTCATGCAAAACAATTGAAGCAGAAACCATCCAAAACCTGACAAATTCAATGGACGAGAGAGTTCAGAAGCTCCTTTCGAACAAGGGGTCCTATGTGAAAATGTAACATCACCTAGAATAAAGTTTGGAGTTGAAAACTGTTTGATTTCAGTTTCTAACAACCTGCTAATGCTTATAATTTCAAAAATGACCATTTTTTTGGTCTTTATTAAAATGAAAAGGTTGATCGAAAAGTTTGGGGGATCTAAGAGTGTGGCAACCCAGTAGTCATGATTACTTCGAATTCTGACAATATGAGGGTCATGCTGCAGGTAGTGCAGCAAGAAGGCACTTATGTGTCTTGCGCATCTCGGAGCCCCAAAATTATTTTCCGGGCTAGATGCAGCTAAAAATTATTTTTAATTTTAAATCTGGTGAAGCTTATTATAGATGGCCTAATAGGATCAGTGCTGCACACTGCTACAAAGCCCAAATTATTTTCCAGTCAAGATACAGATAAACATGATTAGTAATTTGAAAGCTTAAAACGGTTGGTAGGGTGATTTTAACCAATCATCAAGCTTTTACTCTCCCCAGGATGACACAGGGGTAGAAAAGTCGTTTCGGATCCATGATTTGTTCATCTTTATGAACGTGAGTCTGTCTACATTATCAGTGGAGAGCCGCGTGCGCTTATCTGTCAGCACACCACCAGCAGCGCTGAACACATGTTCAGACAGAACGCTGGCTGCGGGGCATGACAAGATCTCCAAGGCGTAAGTGGCTAGCTCCGGCCATTTATCCAGATTGGAAGCCCAAAAAGAGCAAGGGTCCAGTGACACAGTCGTGGCTTCAATGTTTACTTGGAGATACTCCTGTACCATCGTCTCTAGGCGTTGACTATGTGTCAGACTTCTTGTCTCCTGTGGCCTTGCAAAGGATGGGCTAAAAAAGTGGTGAATAGTGTTGAGCCACCCCCGTAGTGTTCGAGTTCGGTTCGGTTCGTCGAACACCCGTGTGTTCGCCGAACTGTTCGTCGAACTGTTCGTCGAACACCTTCGAACACCGTTAAAACCAATGGCAGGCAAACAAAAACACATAGAAACACATAGAAAACACCTTCAAAGGTGTCCAAAAGCTGACAAACTGCTCAGAAGACACAACTAACACATGGAAAAGTGACAAGTACATATAGTCATGCGAAAATAAAAGAGGTGGAGGAGTAAAAGGAGGGGGAGACACAGATATAGGCATGTCATGCCCTTCTAAAATCCAAAAAGTGAGAAGCCGACACGTTCAGTCCGCTCCTGCCCGTGCCACCTCCGTGTCGCCGGGTTTGTGCCAGAGCCGCGGTGAACCCTGACGGCCAGCCCCCCTCTCCCAATACTGGTGCCTGTCCGCTGGTGGGTCGAGCGAGCCCCACTGTGGTGGAGGCAGCTCTAAGCTTTTTAATTTAAAATGTCCCTCTAATTTGAATGAATACACTTTAAATCCATTTACAAGGATCTATTGGAGGGCAAGTCTCATGCCAGCAGCCGCGTAATTCCAGCTCCAGTAGCGTCCACTAAAGCTGCTGCAGTTAAAAAGCTTTTATAAGGATCGAGCTCGGCTGTCCACCGCAAGGCATCCTAGTGCCAGTCCCAGCCCCTATGCCTTGGGGTGCCTCCTGATGCTCTTCACTAAGTATCCCGTGGTCCCGAAACATTTCCTTTGAAAAAATTAAGTGTCCAAACTACAGGTGGTGTAGCTTGCTTAACAGCCGGGATAATCCGCTGACTAGCAGACACTGCTACTAGGCACAAAGTATTTCCTGGGCTAGATGCAGTTAAAAATTTGTAAGTAGATACTCTCGTTGGATGCTGAGAAAGCATTCCATAGAGTCTCCTGGCACGCCATATATGATTCTCTTAAAAAGCTTGGGGTAGGGGTCTAGGGGACCCTTTTATAGCCAAAATCACGGCCCTGTATCACAATACGTCACCTAGGCTGAAGATAAATGGAACTGTAGCACCGAGGGCTCGGTTGCTACAGACGTATTGCACCTCACCCAGAGGTGTGATATCTCACTCTCAGATAAGGATGGAGTGTGGATCAGGACCCGACACCTGCATGCATTACACCACATTGCCGTGGGGCAGGGCGACCAATATGCCCCTGAGATGGGCACGACAGTCCCTGTCCCTGGCTGGAGTGGGGGGAGGGAACACTGAGGAAGGGGAACCCTGCAGTGCAGGAGCAGGGAGGAAGCAGTTCCTGGGTGCATTGAGAAGGGAGTATAAAAGGTGGGCACCATCTTAGTTCAGTGCAGAGAAGTCTGAGCAGAAGTGGCAGGGAGCAGGGGCTCTGCATGAGCTCTGCTCCGGAGGCGGGCCTAGTAACAGAGGCCCAGGCCTGCAAGAGGGAGAAGGAAGGAAGAGGAGCGGAGAAGGCTCCAGGAACGAGGAATGAAGGGATCCCAGGGGTGCGGACGGGCGAGTCGCCACCGCACGCCCGAATCCACCTGCGTGGAGGGGTCAGGCCAAAGGGGGAGACCGGTCCCCGAACTAGTGGAGGCAGGAAACGACCCTCAGCTAGAAACCGGAGGCTCTGACAATTTATGTGGCGCAGCCCCTTGCTCCACCCGCTAGGAAGGCACCACATAGGGTCAGGGAAACTGGCGCCAAGTTTACCAAGAGGAGGCCCGAGGCAGCCGGACAGGAGTGTTGGTAAGAAAGGCCAGACAA
Organism: Phyllobates terribilis; assembly: GCF_046119375.1. Lineage (NCBI taxonomy): Eukaryota > Metazoa > Chordata > Amphibia > Anura > Dendrobatidae > Phyllobates > Phyllobates terribilis. The sequence continues at coordinate 206,387,645 of NW_027362769.1, read as the reverse complement.
AGGACACACAAAGGGGGTCCTGTGAAGCGCTCCAAAGTTATCTGGGAGTTGTCTGAGCCCCTCACCTGGTGAGCACAGTACGACGTGGGCAGCCGTTACCTGCAGACGTGGTCTGGATAATAAGAACTGTGAGTAAAGGCCCTGAACTGCATCACTGACTCCATGTTGTTACTGCTGCTGCCCTGCACCATCACCCCCATCCTCCGCATACACTGCCCTGAGGCTATACTCCTCCCGTGGGGAGTTATGCTACGCTCTGCTGCACCCACAACACCAGCCTTAGCGGTCTGCCCTGTAGCGGCGGTTCACTCTGACCGCAATCCACGGGTGGCGTAGTCGGACATTTAAACATCAAAACCACATAAATAGTTCCGCCACTGGTTTGACCGCCCTGAGCCACGGAACCGGATCGCCGCCACGAAGACTACAACCACCAGCATCCACCAAAAAGGGTCCGGCTCCGGGTGTCCCAAGGCCCAGGGGGTGCGTCAGAACATTTTCATCACCTTTCACAATCACCAATGGGACAAGGCAGGGATGTCCTCTGTCCCCTCTCTTATACATCCTAGTGACGGAGCACCTGCTCTCATCAATTCGCCATAACCCCAATATTAGGTGGATTGAGGTGGGAGGCACCGAGTACAAGTGCTCTCTATTTGCTGATGATGTCCTAGTATATATCACTCAATCACATATATCCATCCCTGCTGTTATGGCTGAAATAGATCACTTTGTTACATGGTAAAATTTTAAAATCAATGCAGCGAAGTCTGAGGCCCTCGATGTCTCCCTCCCTAAATCCATATAGGATTCCATCCAGTCCAACTTTCCCTTTGCCTGGCCCTCACAGGGTATCAAATACTTAGGAATTCCTATTCATAGAGACCTCTCCCATCTATGTTATCTTAATTTTGGGCCCTTTATTGAACAATTCCATACAGACCACGGTTGGCAAGTTAGAACTGTAAGATTCACTACGTGAACCACTGGTGTTTTGTGGAAAAGCACATGTACACCGCGTTCCAAATTATTATGCAAAAAGTGTTTAGGAGTGATAAGGGAAGAATTTGTTTGTTTGTCAGTTAAACTCATTGATGGTGATGTGTGTCAGGGCTCTTTATATCACTGTAAGCAATTGCAGACACCTGTGCTAATTAGTTTGGCAGGTGTGTCCAATGAAAGGCAAGACTACTTAAGAAGGCTCTATCACATTATTAAGCAGCCTACATTTTCTGCCAAAATGGGAAAGAAAAAGGATGTGTCGGCTGCTGAGAAGCAACAAATTGTGGAGTGTTTAGGTCAAGGCATGACTACAATCAACATTGTGCGATGATCAGGATGAAGTGTCTTGGCAATCAAGAAGTATGTAGCTGATTCACAGTACACACGTGTGCGTGCTGATAAGGGCAAATTGAGGACTCTTTCCTACAGGCAATTACGTCAGGTTGAAACAGCAGCGGCAAAAAAGCCTTGTCATAGCAGCAGACAAGTTTTTGAAGCTGCTTGTGCCTCCAACGTCCCCCGAACAACAAGATGCAGGGTCCTTCAGAGGTTTGCAGCTGTGCATATGCCATCCTGTCGACCTCCTCTATCCACTTCACACAAGCAGAAACGGCTCCAGTGGGCCAAACATTACATGAAGACTGATTTCAAAACTGTTTTGTTCACGGATGAGTGCCGTGCAGCGCTCGATGGTCCAGATGAATGGAGTGGAGGATGGCTGGTTGATGGACACCCCACGCAAACACGGCTACAGCGCCAACAAGGAGGAGGTGGAGTAATGTTTTGGGCTGGAATCATGGGGAGAGAGATTGTCGGCCCCTTTAGGATCCCTGAAGGCGCTAAAGATGAACTCCATAATGTATGTGGATTTTCTCAAACAGCACTTCCTGCCATGGTTCAAGAAGAAGAACCGTGTATTTCACAGCAAGATCATTTTTCTGCATGATAATGCACCATCTCATGCTGCACATAAAACATCTGCATCTCTGGCTGATATGGGCATAAAAGGGGACAAACTTATGGTGTGACCCCCATGCTCCTCTGACCTGTACCCCATTCAGAACCTTTGGAGCATCATTAAAAGAAGTGTCTATGATGGCGGGAGGCAGTTCACATCTAAGCAACAGCTCTGGGAGGGTATTCTGTCCTCATGCAAAACAATTGAAGCAGAAACCATCCAAAACCTGACAAATTCAATGGACGAGAGAGTTCAGAAGCTCCTTTCGAACAAGGGGTCCTATGTGAAAATGTAACATCACCTAGAATAAAGTTTTGAGTTGAAAACTGTTTGATTTCAGTTTCTAACAACCTGCTAATGCTTATAATTTCAAAAATGACCATTTTTTTGGTCTTTATTAAAATGAAAAGGTTGATCGAAAAGTTTGGGGGATCTAAGAGTGTGGCAACCCAGTAGTCATGATTACTTCGAATTCTGACAATATGAGGGTCATGCTGCAGGTAGTGCAGCAAGAAGGCACTTATGTGTCTTGCGCATCTCGGAGCCCCAAAATTATTTTCCGGGCTAGATGCAGCTAAAAATTATTTTTAATTTTAAATCTGGTGAAGCTTATTATAGATGGCCTAATAGGATCAGTGCTGCACACTGCTACAAAGCCCAAATTATTTTCCAGTCAAGATACAGATAAACATGATTAGTAATTTGAAAGCTTAAAACGGTTGGTAGGGTGATTTTAACCAATCATCAAGCTTTTACTCTCCCCAGGATGACACAGGGGTAGAAAAGTCGTTTCGGATCCATGATTTGTTCATCTTTATGAACGTGAGTCTGTCTACATTATCAGTGGAGAGCCGCGTGCGCTTATCTGTCAGCACACCACCAGCAGCGCTGAACACACGTTCAGACAGAACGCTGGCTGCGGGGCATGACAAGATCTCCAAGGCGTAAGTGGCTAGCTCCGGCCATTTATCCAGATTGGAAGCCCAAAAAGAGCAAGGGTCCAGTGACACAGTCGTGGCTTCAATGTTTACTTGGAGATACTCCTGTACCATCGTCTCTAGGCGTTGACTATGTGTCAGACTTCTTGTCTCCTGTGGCCTTGCAAAGGATGGGCTAAAAAAGTGGTGAAATGATTCCGCAAAATTGATGTTACCAGCAGATACTGTGGTTCTGTTACGGTTTGAGTGCTGAACACTTGACGGTCCCACGGTTGGCAAGTTGGAACTGTGAGATTCACTACGTGCACCACTGGTATTTTGTGGAAAAGCACATGTAAGATTCTGCAACAGTCTCTGCTGATACTCCTGCATGCGTGCATCCCTTTCTATGGCAGGAATAATTTCTGCAAATTTACTTTTGTACCGGGGATCTAACAGTGTGGCAACCCAGTAGTCAGGATTATTTCTAATTCTCACAATTCGAGGGTTATGTTGCAGGTAGTGCAGCAAGAAGGCACTCATGTGTGTTGCGCATCCAGGAGCACCAAGTCCCTGTTGTGTTGGTGGCGAGGTAACAATCATGCTTCCTTCCTCTGTCCTCTCCCCCCAACCTCGCACAACAGAAATGTGATCAAGGTCTCCCTCATCTGATGAGTCTTCAATCAGTTCGTCCTCCACTTCTTCCTGGGCTCCTGCACCTTCCTCACTAGTTTGGCTGCTACCATGCGCCCTGGTAAAACCATCTCCCCCACCCTCACATGCCTGCCGCCTTGGTGCTGCCGACCGTCTGGACCTTGCAGATGTTAGCCCTTCCGCATACAACTCCTCCTCCTCTACTTCCTCCACCTCCTCTTGTGCCACCACCTGACTCCGAATTCTGTTTAACATGTGCTCCAGCATGTAAATCACCGGAATAGTCATGCTGATAATGGCATCGTCAGCACTAAACATCTTCGTCGCCATTTCAAAACTGTGCAGAAGGGTGCATAGGTTCCTGATCTGAGACCACTCCTCCAGCGTGATTTGCCCCACCTCTGAATCTCGTTGGCCCAGGCTATACGTCAGAACGTATTGCACCAGGGCTTGTCGGTGCTGCCACAGTCGCTACAACATGTGCAGAGTTGAATTCCACCGGGTAGGCACATCGCATTTTAGCCGGTGAAGTGGCAGGCCCAACGACTTCTGTAGAGATGTAAGTCGCTGAGCTGCGGGATGCGAACGGCGGAAGTGAGCACACAGCGACCGTGCCCTCTGCAGAAGGCCATCTAGTCTGGGATAGTGGGCTAAAAATTGCTGGACAACCAGGTTCAACACGTGAGCCATACAAGGCACGTGTGTGACATTGCCCCGGCGAAGGGCCGCACCCAGGTTTGCAGCATTGTCGCACACGGCCTTCCCTGGTTTCAGGTCCAGTGGAGACAACCATTCATGAAATTGGTTCTCCAGAGCTGACCACAACTCCTCAGCTGTGTGACTCACATTTCCCAGACATTTCAATGTAAAAACCGCCTGATGACGTTGAGCCCTACTGCCAGCATAGTAAGGAGGTGTGCAGGATCCCTTCTGCGCAGTTAGAAAGCTTGTGGCATGACCAGACAGGCTTTGGGTGCAGGTGGAAGACCGAGAGGAGGTTGAGGAGGCAGAAGCAGTGGAGGAAAAATGACATAAAGAGGATTGACGCACAACTCGTGGGGACGGCAAGACTTGGACAGCAGCCCCTTGTCCTGCTGTCACCATAGTTACCCAGTGCCCAGTCAGCGACATGTAACGCCCCTGTCCATGCCTACTCGTCCAAGTGTCTGTGGTGAAATGCACCCTGTCACACACAGAGTTTCTCAAAGAAGCGGTGATGTTGTGTGCGACATGCTGGTGGAGCGCAGGCACACCTTTCTTTGAGAAGTAGTGCCGACTGGGCATCTGGTACTGGGGCACTGCGACGGACATAAGGTCTCGAAAATCCTCTGTGTCCACCAGGCGGAAAGGCAGCATTTCTGTAGCCAAGAGCTTGCAGATGGTGAAATTCAACCTCTTAGCTTTCTCATGGCTAGGAGGAAATGGTCTTTTACTTGTCCACATCTGAGGGACCGAGGGCTGGCTATTGTGCTTAGACGGGGTTGATAAGGGTGTCCCCGGCAAACTGCCGGTCTGTGAGGAAGATGCAGGCGGACATGTTAGGTTGCCTTGATCCAAAGGTGGTGCTATCGATGTCGGACAGCGCTCAACACCAGCTGGTGTTACCACCTCCAAAGAAAATGATGACCTGCCAATCACGCTGGCTGTTGCGGGTAAAGAGGTGGCAGGTCTGCGCCCCAAAACAGGTGTGACTGCTGTCCCCCCAGTCACAGAGGATGAAGAGGCCGCGGATGCACAAGATATGGCAGACGGTGGTTGGCCCGGCCGGCTAGACCGCATTGTAGCACACTGAGCTTCCCACTGCAACTTATGCTTCATGTCCATGTGCCGGTTCATGCATGAAGTACTCAAACTATGTATTTTTTGGCCTCTACTTAGCTTTTGCTGACAAATGTTACAGATAACACGAGTTGGGTCATCTTTATCGATCTGAAAAAATGCCCAGGCTATGCAAGGCTTAGCACCCATGCGACCTGAAGAGCCACCACGTCTTGTGGTGAGAGGCAGAGTTGTGTTTGAGGATGCAGTTGTTGACGTGCTTCCAGTACTACGTCTCTGTCCAGGAAGGCGCAACCTGACCTCGTCGTCACTAGCATCTTCCTCCACCTCCTCTGCTGACCTCATCTCTTGGCTGACTGTGGGTTGACAGTAAGTGGGATCTCCGACCTCATCATCATCACCCTGTGCGTTATCACACCCGTCGTCCTCAGAGCCAACCTGTTCCTGCCCTGACAAAAAACTAAAGTTGTCGCTCCAATCAGGTATTTGAGTCTTATCATCGTCTTCCTCATTGTCTCCACCAACAGGAGTTACAGTTTGGGAATGAGGGTCTACATTATGGTCAGAACCTTCTGCGTCTGGTCCTGGATCCGACTCATAAAGATTCTGGGCATCAGTGCAGATCATTTCCTCGTCTGGATTCACAGAAGCGCTGGAGTCGACCTCTGATTCCCAGGCTATAGTATGAGTAAACAGCTCTGCAGACTCAACCATCTGTTCTACCTCATACTCAGACGGGCAGCTGGAGATTTGGGAGCTGTGAGGAAGCAAGTGCGATTTGGGTGACACCTTTGAGGACTGGAGTATTTGTGATGTTGAAGTTGATGTGGAGGAGAGCCCACTTAAAGGAGCACTTGATATCCGTTGAAGCACCTGCTGTTTTTGTGCCTCATCTGGAATTTGTAGCGATTGGCGTGGCCGTAAGAAAGGGATCTTATCACATTGTCCGCTAAAAGAAGTAGACATTTTAGTTTGGCTGGAAGATGGTCTTTCTTCTGCAGATGTTACTGTTGCTTTAACACCTACCCCACGGACACAACCTTTTTTCCCCTTCCCAACACGCCTATTCCCCTTTCCACCAGCAGCAGGCCTTTTTCCACTCATTTTGGTGGTTAACTAATTTACAACTCTGGAGTTGTTTGCACAAAAAAACAATGGATGGTAACCGAGCAGAGCTGAGTGGCCAAACTGTGGTATTAGGCCAAAACTATTGGCTGGGTTAGATGCAGAAAAAAATTATTTTTAATTTGCAACCTGATGGAGGTCAGTATAGATGGACTAATAGACCAAGTCCCACACACCGCTAGAAGCCCAAATATTTTTTCAGAGCTAGATGCAGAAAATTTTTTTATTCAATTTGCAACCTGATGGAGGTCAGTATAGATGGACTAATAGACCAAGTCCCACACACTGCAAGAAGCCCAAATATTTTTTCAGAGCTAGATGCAGAAAAAAAATATTTTTAATTTGCAACCTGATGGAGGTCAGTATAGATGGACTAATAGACCAAGTCCCACACACCACTAGAAGCCCAAATATTTTTTCAGAGCTAGATGCAGAAAAAAATTATTTTTAATTTGCAACCTGATGGAGGTCAGTATAGATGGACTAATAGACCAAGTCCCACACACCGCTAGAAGCCCAAATATTTTTTCAGAGCTAGATGCAGAAAAAAATTATTTTTAATTTGCAACCTGATGGAGGTCAGTATAGATGGACTAATAGACCAAGTCCCACACACTGCTAGAAGCCCAAATATTTTTTCAGAGCTAGATGCAGAAAAAAATTATTTTTAATTTGCAACCTGATGGAGGTCAGTATAGATGGACTAATAGACCAAGTCCCACACACCGCTAGAAGCCCAAATATTTTTTCAGAGCTAGATGCAGAAAAAAATTATATTCAATTTGCAACCTGCTGGAGGTCAGTATAGATGGACTAATAGAACAAGTCCCACACACTGCTAGAAGCCCAAATATTTTTTCAGAGCTAAATGAAGAAAAAAATTATTTTTAATTTGCAACCTGATGGAGGTCAGTATAGATGGACTAATAGACCAAGTCCCACACACTGCTAGAAGCCCAAATATTTTTTCAGAGCTAGATGCAGAAAAAAATTATTTTTAATTTGCAACCTGATGGAGGTCAGTATAGATGGACTAATAGACCAAGTCCCACACACTGCTAGAAGCCCAAATATTTTTTCAGAGCTAGATGCAGAAAAAAATTATTTTTAATTTGCAACCTGATGGAGGTCAGTATAGATGGACTAATAGACCAAGTCCCACACACCGCTAGAAGCCCAAATATTTTTTCAGAGCTAGATGCAGAAAAAAATTATATTCAATTTGCAACCTGCTGGACGTCAGTATAGAAGGACTAATAGAACAAGTCCCACACACTGCTAGAAGCCCAAATATTTTTTCAGAGCTAAATGAAGAAAAAAATTATTTTTAATTTGCAACCTGATGGAGGTCAGTATAGATGGACTAATAGACCAAGTCCCACACACTGCTAGAAGCCCAAATATTTTTTCAGAGGTAGATGCAGAAAAAAATTATTTTTAATTTGCAACCTGATGGAGGTCAGTATAGATGGACTAATAGACCCATTCCCACACACCGCTAGAAGCCCAAATATTTTTTCAGAGCTAGATGCAGAAAATTTTTTTATTCAATTTGCAACCTGATGGAGGTCAGTATAGATGGACTAATAGACCAAGTCCCACACACTGCTAGAAGCCCAAATATTTTTTCAGAGCTAGATGCAGAAAAAAATTATTTTTAATTTGCAACCTGATGGAGGTCAGTATAGATGGACTAATAGAACAAGTCCCACATGCTGCTAGAAGCCCAAATATTTTTTCAGAGATAAATGAAGAAAAAAATTATTTTTAATTTGCAACCTGATGGAGGTCAGTATAGATGGACTAATAGACCAAGTCCCACACACTGCTAGAAGCCCAAATATTTTTTCAGAGCTAGATGCAGAAAAAAATTATTTTTAATTTGCAACCTGATGGAGGTCAGTATAGATGGACTAATAGACCAAGTCCCACACACTGCTAGAAGCCCAAATATTTTTTCAGAGCTAGATGCAGAAAAAAATTATATTCAGTTTGCAACCTGATGGAGGTCAGTATAGATGGACTAATAGAATGATGCTATGCCCAAAAGATTTTACTTCACTAGGTGCAGTAAAAAAATTGGTATTCTATACACAGGTGGTATATCTTGCAACACAGATAGGCTACTCCACTGACTAACACACTCTGCAATAGGCCAAAAAGGATTAGCTTTGCTAGATTCAGCCAAATGCTGTGAAAAAAACTTGCACAGCACTGGCACAGACCTGCCTGGCAAAAACTGATAGGAACTGATGTAACCTAGTCCTGAAAAGGACTCCAATTACAATTAGTCTTTACTCCCACAATCTATCTATTTAAGAGCACAGACCTGCCTGATAAAAGTCGTAGGAAATGCTGTAACCTAGTCCTTAAAAGGACTGCAATCACAACTATTCCCTACTCCCAAGCTATCTGTATATTTGTGCGAAAATTGGCTTGAAATTAACAAGGTATAGCGCACACAGCAACAGCGGTGCTGTCTAACACGCAGCTGCAGCAGTGAGAAAATGCTGGCGACGGGGAAAATGGCTTGGTCTTATAGGGCAAGGACATGTGATATACACTGCCAATGACACATGCCCTTGCTTGTGTGAAAAAAAGCACTTCGCTCCGTGTGTGCGCTGCTGATAGGCTGACAGATTGCACCTCCCCACTGCAAATGCGGGAAAGAGAAAAAAAATGGAGATCTTCATTGTTCCTGCAGAGATCCATCCCCTGCCCCTCCCCCCGCCCCGCTGTACACTCAAACTGCGTATTAACATTAATTTTCATCATTACTGAGAAAAAATCCAGTTATGATTTTGGTGCACGAACAGTTATCGAACATAACCTCGAACAGCCGAATTTTTCTCAAATTGTTCGTGTTCGCCGACCGGCTCGAACACCGCCCAAAACAGCTCGAATTTGAGATTGGCGAACAGTTCGAGTAGAACAACGCTCATCTCTATTCATCACATGCCCACTCTAATGCGATTTTCATACTTACAGGTGCTTCTCACAAAATAAGAATATCATCAAAAAGTTAATTTATTTCAGTTCTTCAATACAAAAAGTGAAACTGATATATTATATAGAGTCATTACAGACAGAGTGATCTATTTCAAGTGTTTATTTCTGTTAATGTTGAAGTTTATGGCTTACAGCCAATGAAAACACAAAATTCATTATGTCAGTAAATTAGAATACTTTATAACAACAGCTTGAAAAATGTTTTTAAAATCCGAAATGTTGGCCTACTGAAATGTATGTTCAGTAAATGCACTCGATACTTGGTCGGGGCTCCTTTTGCATCAATTACTGCATCAATGCGGCGTGGCATGGAGGCGATCAGCCTGTGGCAATGCTGAGGTGTTATGGAAGCCCAGGTTGCTTTGATAGCAGCCTTCAGCTCGACTACATTGTTGGGTCTGGTGTCTCTCATCTTCCTCTTGACAATACTCCATAGATTCTCTATGGGGTTAAGATCAGGCGAGTTTGCTGGCCAATCAAGCACAGTGATACTGTTGTTTGTAAACCAGGTATTGGTACTTTTGGCAGTGTGGACAGGTGCCAAGTCCTGCTGGAGAATGAAATTTCCATCTCCACAAAGCTTGTCGGCAGAGGGAAGCATGAAGTGCTCTAAAATTTCCTAGTAGACGGTTGCGCTGACTTTGGTCTTGATAAAATACAGTGGACTTACACCTGCAGATGACATGGCTCCCCAAACCATCACGGATTGTGGAAACTTCACAGTAGACCTCAAGCAGCTTGGATTGTGGCCTTTCCACTCTTCCTCCAGACTCTGGGACCTTGATTTCCAAATGAAATGCAAAATTTACTTTCATCTAAAAACAACACCTTGGACCACTGAGGGACAGTCCAGGTCTTTTTCTTCTTTGCCCAGGTAAGACACTTCTGGTGTTGTTTATTGGTCATGAGTGGTTGACACAAGGAATGCGACACTTGTAGCTCATGTCCTGGATACGTCAGTGTGTGGTGGCTCTTGAAGCAATGACTCCATTAGCAGTCCACTCCTTGTGAATCTGCCGCAAATTTTTGAATGACCTTTTCTTAACAATCCTTTCAAGTCTGTGATTATTCCAATTGCTTGTGCACCTTTTTCTTCCACACTTTTTCCTACCACCCAACTTTCTATTAATATGCTTGGATACAGCACTCTGTGAACAGCCAGCTTCTTTAGCAATGACCTTTTGTGTGGCTTACCCTCCTTGTGGAGTGTGTCAATGACTGCCTTCTGGACATCTGGCAAGTCAGCCGTCTTCCCCATGATTGTGGAGCCTACTGAAACAGACTAAGGGACCTTTTTAAATGCTTCAGAAGCATTTGCAGGTGTTTTTTGTTAATTATTCAAATCTACTGAGATAATAACTTTTGTGTTTTCATTGGCTAAAAGCCATAATCATCAACATTAACAGAAATAAACACTTGAAATAGATCACTCTGTTTGTAATGACTCTATATAATATATGAGTTTCACTTTTTGTATTGAACTGAAAAAAATTAACTTTTTGATGATATTCTAATTTTGTGAGAAGCACCTGTATGAACACTTGCCAACTAGCTTCTTTTCCTGCTTCTCTCAGTGAAGCAGAGGCTGTACTATTTCACAAAACATTGAGAGAATTAGGAAAAGCAGGTACTCGTAATTAGAGATGAGCGTTGTTCTACTCGAACTGTTCGCCAATCTCAAATTCGAGCTGTTTTGGGCGGTGTTCGAGCCGTTCGGCGAACACGAACAATTTGAGAAAAATTCGGCTGTTCGAGGTTATGTTCGATAACTGTTCGTGCACCTAAATCATAACTGGATTTTTTCTCAGTAATGATGAAAATTAATGTTAATACGCAGTTTGAGTGTACAGTGGGGTGGGGGGAGGGGCAGGGGATGGATCTCTGCAGGAACAATGAAGATCTCCATTTTTTTTTCTCTTTCCCGCATTTGCAGTGGGGAGGTGCAATCTGTCAGCCTATCAGCAGCACACACACGGAGCGAAGTGCTTTTTTTCACACAAGCAAGGGCATGTGTCATTGGCAGTGTATGTCACATGTCCTTGCCCTATAAGACCCAGCCATTTTCCCCGTCGCCACCATTTTCTCACTGCTGCAGCTGCGTGTTAGACAGCACCGCTGTTGCTGTGTGCGCTATACCTTGTTAATTTCAAGCCAATTTTCGCACAAATCTACAGATAGCTTGGGAGTAGGGAATAGTTGTGATTGCAGTCCTTTTAAGGACTAGGTTACAGCATTTCCTACGACTTTTATCAGGCAGGTCTGTGCTCTTAAATAGATAGATTGTGGGAGTAAAGACTAATTGTAATTGGAGTCCTTTTCAGGACTAGGTTACATCAGTTCCTATCAGTTTTTGCCAGGCAGGTCTGTGCCAGTGCTGTGCAAGTTTTTTTCACAGCATTTGGCTGAATCTAGCAAAGCTAATCCTTTTTGGCCTATTGCAGAGTGTGTTAGTCAGTGGAGTAGCCTATCTGTGTTGCAAGATACACCACCTGTGTATAGAATACCAATTTTTTTACTGCACCTAGTGAAGTAAAATCTTTTGGGCATAGCATCATTCTATTAGTCCATCTATACTGACCTCCATCAGGTTGCAAATTGAATATAATTTTTTTCTGCATCTAGCTCTGAAAAAATATTGGGCTTCTAGCTGTGTGTGGGACTTGTTCTATTAATCCATCTATACAGACCTCCATCAGGTTGCAAACTGAATATATTTTTTTCTGCATCTACCTCTGAAAAAATATTGGGCTTCTAGCTGTGTGTGGGACTTGTTCTATTAATCCATCTATACAGACCTCCATCAGGTTGCAAACTGAATATATTTTTTTCTGCATCTACCTCTGAAAAAATATTGGGCTTCTAGCTGTGTGTGGGACTTGTTCTATTAATCCATCTATACAGACCTCCATCAGGTTGCAAACTGAATATATTTTTTTCTGCATCTACCTCTGAAAAAATATTGGGCTTCTAGCTGTGTGTGGGACTTGTTGTATTAGTCCATCTATACTGACCTCCATCAGGTTGCAAATTGAATATATTTTTTTCTGCATCTACCTCTGAAAAAATATTGGGCTTCTAGCTGTGTGTGGGACTTGTTCTATTAGTCCATCTATACTGACCTCCATCAGGTTGCAAACTGAATATATTTTTTTATGCATCTACCTCTGAAAAAATATTGGGCTTCTAGCTGTGTGTGGGATTTGTTCTATTAATCCATCTATACAGACCTCCATCAGGTTGCAAACTGAATATATTTTTTTCTGCATCTAGCTCTGAAAAAATATTGGGCTTCTAGCTGTGTGTGGGACTTGTTCTATTAATCCATCTATGCAGACCTCCATCAGGTTGCAAACTGAATATATTTTTTTCTGCATCTACCTCTGAAAAAATATTGGGCTTCTAGCTGTGTGTGGGACTTGTTCTATTAATCCATCTATACAGACCTCCATCAGGTTGCAAACCTGAATATATTTTTTTCTGCATCTAGCTCTGAAAAAATATTGGGCTTCTAGCTGTGTGTGGGACTTGTTCTATTAATCCATCTATACAGACCTCCATCAGGTTGCAAACTGAATATATTTTTTTTCTGCATCTACCTCTGAAAAAATATTGGGCTTCTAGCTGTGTGTGGGACTTGTTGTATTAGTCCATCTATACTGACCTCCATCAGGTTGCAAACTGAATATATTTTTTTCTGCATCTACCTCTGAAAAAATATTGGGCTTCTAGCTGTGTGTGGGACTTGTTCTATTAATCCATCTATACAGACCTCCATCAGGTTGCAAACTGAATATATTTTTTTCTGCATCTACCTCTGAAAAAATATTGGGCTTCTAGCTGTGTGTGGGACTTGTTCTATTAATCCATCTATACAGACCTCCATCAGGTTGCAAACGGAATATATTTTTTTCTGCATCTACCTCTGAAAAAATATTGGGCTTCTAGCTGTGTGTGGGACTTGTTCTATTAATCCATCTATACAGACCTCCATCAGGTTGCAAACTGAATATATTTTTTTCTGCATCTACCTCTGAAAAAATATTGGGCTTCCAGCTGTGTGTGGGACTTGTTCTATTAATCCATCTATACAGACCTCCATCAGGTTGCAAACTGAATATAATTTTTTTCTGCATCTAACCCAGCCAATAGTTTTGGCCTAATACCACAGTTTGGCCACTCAGCTCTGCTCGGTTCCCATCCATTGTTTTTTTGTGCAAACAACTCCAGAGTTGTGAATTAGTTAACCACCAAAATGAGTGGAAAAAGGCCTGCTGCTGGTGGAAAGGGGAATAGGCGTGTTGGGAAGGGGAAAATGGTTGTGTCCGTGGGGTAGGTGTTAAAGCAACAGTAACATCTGCAGAAGAAAGACCATCTTCCAGCCAAACTAAAATGTCTACTTCTTTTAGCGGACAATGTGATAAGATCCCTTTCTTACGGCCACGCCAATCGCTACAAAATCCAGATGAGGCACAAAAACAGCAGGTGCTTCAACGGATATCAAGTGCTCCTTTAAGTGGGCTCTCCTCCACATCAACTTCAACATCACAAATACTCCAGTCCTCAAAGGTGTCACCCCAATCGCACTTGCTTCCTCACAGCTCCCAAATCTCCAGCTGCCCGTCTGAGTATGAGGTAGAACAGATGGTTGAGTCTGCAGAGCTGTTTACTCATACTATAGCCTGGGAATCAGAGGTCGACTCCAGCGTTTCTGTGAATCCAGACGAGGAAATGATCTGCACTGATGCCCAGAATCTTTATGAGTCGGATCCAGGACCAGAAGCAGAAGGTTCTGACCATAATGTAGACCCTCATTCCCAAACTGTAACTCCTGTTGGTGGAGACAATGAGGAAGACGATGATAAGACTCAAATACCTGATTGGAGCGACAACTTTAGTTTTTTGTCAGGGCAGGAACAGGTTGGCTCTGAGGACGACGGGTGTGATAACGCACAGGGTGATGATGATGAGGTTGGAAATCCCACTTACTGTCAACCCACAGTCAGCCAAGAGATGAGGTCAGCAGAGGAGGTGGAGGAAGATGCTAGTGACGACGTGGTCAGGTTGCGCCTTCCTGGACAGAGACGTAGTACTGGAAGCACGTCAACAACTGCATCCTCAAACACAACTCTGCCTCTCACCACAAGTCGTGGTGGCTCTTCAGGTCGCATGGGTGCTAAGCCTTGCATAGCCTGGGCATTTTTTCAGATCGATAAAGATGACCCAACTCGTGTTATCTGTAACATTTGTCAGCAAAAGCTAAGTAGAGGCCAAAAAATACATAGTTTGAGTACTTCATGCATGAACCGGCACATGGACATGAAGCATAAGTTGCAGTGGGAAGCTCAGTGTGCTACAATGCGGCCTAGCCGGCCGGGCCAACCACCGTCTGCCATATCTTGTGCATCCGCGGCCTCTTCATCCTCTGTGACTGGGGGGACAGCAGTCACACCTGTTTTGGGCCGCAGACCTGCCACCTCTTTACCCGCAACAGCCAGCGTGATTGGCAGGTCATCATTTTCTTTGGAGGTGGTAACACCAGCTGGTGTTGAGCGCTGTCCGACATCGATAGCACCACCTTTGGATCAAGGCAACCTAACATGTCCGCCTGCATCTTCCTCACAGACCGGCAGTTTGCCGGGGACACCCTTATCAACCCCGTCTAAGCACAATAGCCAGCCCTCGGTCCCTCAGATGTGGACAAGTAAAAGACCATTTCCTCCTAGCCATGAGAAAGCTAAGAGGTTGAATTTCACCATCTGCAAGCTCTTGGCTACAGAAATGCTGCCTTTCCGCCTGGTGGACACAGAGGATTTTCGAGACCTTATGTCCGTCGCAGTGCCCCAGTACCAGATGCCCAGTCGGCACTACTTCTCAAATAAAGGTGTGCCTGCGCTCCACCAGCATGTCGCACACAACATCACCGCTTCTTTGAGAAACTCTGTGTGTGACAGAGTGCATTTCACCACAGACACTTGGACGAGTAGGCATGGACAGGGGCGTTACATGTCGCTGACTGGGCACTGGGTAACTATGGTGACAGCAGGACAAGGGGCTGCTGTCCAAGTCTTGCCGTCCCCACGAGTTGTGCGTCAATCCTCTTTATGTCAAAGTTCCTCCACTGCTTCTGCCTCCTCAACCTCCTCTCGGTCTTCCACCTGCACCCAAAGCCTGTCTGGTCATGCCACAAGCTTTCTAACTGCGCAGAAGGGATCCTGCACACCTCCTTACTATGCTGGCAGTAGGGCTCAACGTCATCAGGCGGTTTTTACATTGAAATGTCTGGGAAATGTGAGTCACACAGCTGAGGAGTTGTGGTCAGCTCTGGAGAACCAATTTCATGAATGGTTGTCTCCACTGGACCTGAAACCAGGGAAGGCCGTGTGCGACAATGCTGCAAACCTGGGTGCGGCCCTTCGCCGGGGCAATGTCACACACGTGCCTTGTATGGCTCACGTGTTGAACCTGGTTGTCTAGCAATTTTTAGCCCACTATCCCAGACTAGATGGCCTTCTGCAGAGGGCACGGTCGCTGTGTGCTCACTTCCGCCGTTCGCATCCCGCAGCTCAGCGACTTACATCTCTACAGAAGTCGTTGGGCCTGCCACTTCACCGGCTAGAATGCGATGTGCCTACCCGGTGGAATTCAACTCTGCACATGTTACAGCGACTGTGGCAGCACCGACAAGCCCTGGTGCAATACGTTCTGACGTATAGCCTGGGCCAACGAGATTCAGAGGTGGGGCAAATCACGCTGGAGGAGTGGTCTCAGATCAGGGACCTATGCACCCTTCTGCACAGTTTTGAAATGGCGACGAAGATGTTTAGTGCTGACGATGCCATTATCAGCATGACTATTCCGGTGATTTACATGCTGGAGCACATGTTAAACAGAATTCGGAGTCAGGTGGTGGCACAAGAGGAGGTGGAGGAAGTAGAGGAGGAGGAGTTGTATGCGGAAGGGCTAACATCTGCAAGGTCCAGACGGTCGGCAGCACCAAGGCGGCAGGCATGTGAGGGTGGGGGAGATGGTTTTACCAGGGCGCATGGTAGCAGCCAAACTAGTGAGGAAGGTGCAGGAGCCCAGGAAGAAGTGGAGGACGAACTGATGGAAGACTCATCAGATGAGGGAGACCTTGATCACATTTCTGTTGTGCGAGGTTGGGGGGAGAGGACAGAGGAAGGAAGCATGATTGTTACCTCGCCACCAACACAACAGGGACTTGGTGCTCCTGGATGCGCAACACACATGAGTGCCTTCTTGCTGCACTACCTGCAACATGACCCTCGAATTGTGAGAATTAGAAATAATCCTGACTACTGGGTTGTCACACTGTTAGATCCCCGGTACAAAAGTAAATTTGCAGAAATTATTCCTGCCATAGAAAGGGATGCACGCATGCAGGAGTATCAGCAGAGACTGTTGCAGAATCTTACATGTGCTTTTCCACAAAATACCAGTGGTGCACGTAGTGAATCTCACAGTTCCAATTTGCCAACCGTGGGACCGTCAAGTGTTCAGCACTCAAACCGTAACAGAACCACAGTATCTGCTGGTAACATCAATTTTGCGGAATCATTTCACCACTTTTTTAGCCCATCCTTTGCAAGGCCACAGGAGACAAGAAGTCTGACACATAGTCAACGCCTAGAGACGATGGTACAGGAGTATCTCCAAGTAAACATTGAAGCCACGACTGTGTCACTGGACCCTTGCTCTTTTTGGGCTTCCAATCTGGATAAATGGCCGGAGCTAGCCACTTACGCCTTGGAGATCTTGTCATGCCCCGCAGCCAGCGTTCTGTCTAAACGTGTGTTCAGCGCTGCTGGTGGTGTGCTGACAGATAAGCGCACGCGGCTCTCCACTGATAATGTAGACAGACTCACGTTCATAAAGATGAACAAATCATGGATCCGAAACGACTTTTCTACCCCTGTGTCATCCTGGGGAGAGTAAAAGCTTGATGATTGGTTAAAATCACCCTACCAACCGTTTTAAGCTTTCAAATTACTAATCATGTTTATCTGTATCTTGGCTGGAAAATAATTTGGGCTTTGTAGCAGTGTGCAGCACTGATTCTATTAGGCCATCTATAATAAGCTCCACCAGATTTAAAATTACTAATCATGTTTATCTGTATCTTGACTGGAAAATAATTTGGGCTTTGTAGCAGTGTGCAGCACTGATCCTATTAGGCCATCTATACTAAAGCTTCACCAGATTTCAAATTAATAATAATTTTTAGCTGCATCCAGCCCGGAAAATAATTTTGGGGCTCCGAGATGCGCAAGACACATAAGTGCCTTCTTGCTGCACTACCTGCAGCATGACCCTCATATTGTCAGAATTCGAAGTAATCATGACTACTGGGTTGCCACACTCTTAGATCCCCCAAACTTTTCGATCAACCTTTTCATTTTAACAAAGACCAAAAAAATGGTCATTTTTGAAATTATAAGCATTAGCAGGTTGTTAGAAACTGAAATCAAACAGTTTTCAACTCAAAACTTTATTCTAGGTGATGTTACATTTTCACATAGGACCCCTTGCTCGAAAGGAGCTTCTGAATAGTGTTGAGCCACCCCCGCAGTGTTCGAGTTTGGTTCGGTTCGTCGAACACCCGTGTGTTCGCCGAACTGTTCGTCGAACTGTTCGTCGAACACCTTCGAAAACCGTTAAAACCAATGTCAGGCAAACAAAAACACATAGAAACACATAGAAAACACCTTCAAATGTGTCCAAAAGCTGACAAACTGCTCAGAAGACATAACTAACACATGGAAAAGTGACAAGTACATATAGTCATGCGAAAATAAAAGAGGTGGAGGAGTAAAAGGAGGGGGAGACACAGATATAGGCATGTCATGCCCTTCTAAAATCCAAAAAGTGAGAAGCCGACACGGCCAGTCCGCTCCTGCCCGTGCCACCTCCGTGTCGCCGGGTTTGTGCCAGAGCCGCGGTGAACCCTGACGGCCAGCCCCCCTCTCCCAATACTGGTGCCTGTCCGCTGGTGGGTCGAGCGAGCCCCCCTGTGGTGGAGGCAGCTCTAAGCTTTTTAATTTAAATTGTCTCTCTAACTTGAATGAATACACTTTAAATCCATTTACAAGGATCTATTGGAGGGCAAGTCTCATGCCAGCAGCCGCGGTAATTCCAGCTCCAGTAGCGTCCACTAAAGCTGCTGCAGTTAAAAAGCTTTTATAAGGATCGAGCTCGGCTGTCCACCGCAAGGCATCCTACTGCCAGTCCCAGCCCCTATGCCTTGGGGTGCCTCCTGATGCTCTTCACTAAGTATCCCATGGTCCCGAAGCATTTCCTTTGAAAAAATTAAATGTCTAAACTACAGGTGGTGCAGCTTGCTTAACAGCCGGGATAATCCGCTCACTAGCAGACACTGCTACTAGGCACAAAGTATTTCCTGGGCTAGATGCAGTTAAAAATTTGTAATTAGATACTCTCGTTGGATGCTGAGAAAGCATTCCATAGAGTCTCCTGGCACACCATATATGATTCTCTTAAAAAGCTTGGGGTAGGGGTCTAGGGGACCCTTTTATAGCCAAAATCACGGCCCTGTATCGCAATACGTCACCTAGGCTGAAGATAAATGGAACTGTAGCACCGAGGGCTCGGTTGCTACAGACGTATTGCACTTCACCCAGAGGTGTGATATCTCACTCTCAGGTAAGGATGGAGTGTGGATCAGGACCCGACACCTGCATGCATTACACCACATTGCCGTGGGGCAGGGCGACCAATATGCCCCTGAGATGGGCACGACAGTCCCTGTCCCTGGCTGGAGTGGGGGGAGGGAACACTGAGGAAGGGGAACCCTGTAGTGCAGGAGCAGGGAGGAAGCAGTTCCTGGGCGCATTGAGAAGGGAGTATAAAAGGTGGGCACCATCTTAGTTCAGTGCAGAGAAGTCTGAGCAGAAGTGGCAGGGAGCAGGGGCTCTGCATGAGCTCTGCTCCGGAGGCGGGCCTAGTAACAGAGGCCCAGGCCTGGAAGAGGGAGAAGGAAGGAAGAGGAGCGGAGAAGGCTCCAGGAACGAGGAATGAAGGGATCCCAGGGGTGCGGACGGGCGAGTCGCCACCGCACGCCCGAATCCACCTGCGTGGAGGGGTCAGGCCAAAGGGGGAGACCGGTCCCCGAACTAGTGGAGGCAGGAAACGACCCTCAGCTAGAAACCGGAGGCTCTGACATTTTTTGTGGCGCAGCCTCTCGCTACACCCGCTAGGAAGGCACCACATAGGGTCAGGGAAACTGGCGCCAAGTTTACCAAGAGGAGGCCCGAGGCAGCCGGACAGAAGTGTTGGTAAGAAAGGCCAGACAAAGGACACACAAAGAGGGTCCTGTGAAGTGCTCCAAAGTTATCTGGGAGTTGTCTGAGCCCCTCACCTGGTGAGCACAGTACGACGTGGGCAGCCGTTACCTGCAGACGTGGTCTGGATAATAAGAACTGTGAGTAAAGGCCCTGGACTGCATCACTGACTCCGTGTCGTTACTGCTGCTGCCCTGGACCATCACCCCCATCCTCCGCATACACTGCCCTGAGGCTATACTCCTCCCGTGGGGAGTTATGCTACGCTCTGCTGCACCCACAACACCAGCCTCAGTGGTCTGCCCTGTAGCGGCGGTTCACTCTGACCGCAATCCACGGGTGGCGTAGTCGGACATTTAAACATGAAAACCACATAAATAGTTCCGCCACTGGTTTGACCGCCCTGAGCCACGGAACTGGGTCGCCGCCACGAAGACTACAACCACCAGCATCCACCAAAAAGGGTCCGGCTCCGGGTGTCCCAAGGCCCAGGGGGTGCGTCAGAACATTTTCATCACCTTTCACAATCACCAATGGGACAAGGCAGTGATGTCCTCTGTCCCCTCTCTTATACATCCTAGTGACGGAGCACCTGCTCTCATCAATTCGCCATAACCCCAATATTAGGTGGATTGAGGTGGGAGGCACCGAGTACAAGTGCTCTCTATTTGCTGATGATGTCCTAGTATATATCACTCAATCACATATATCCATCCATGCTGTTATGGCTGAAATAGATCACTTTGTTACATGGTAAAATTTTAAAATCAATGCAGCGAAGTCTGAGGCCCTCGATGTCTCCCTCCCCAAATCCATATAGGATTCCATCCAGTCCAATTTTCCCTTTGCCTGGCCCTCACAGGGTATCAAATACTTAGGAATTCCTATTCATAGAGACCTCTCCCATCTATGTTATCTTAATTTTGGGCCCTTTATTGAACAACTCCATACAGACCACGGTTGGCAAGTTAGAACTGTAAGATTCACTACGTGAACCACTGGTGTTTTGTGGAAAAGCACATGTACACTGCGTTCCAAATTATTATACAAAAAGTGTTTAGGAGTGATAAGGGAAGAATTTGTTTGTTTGTCAGTTAAACTCATTGATGGTGATGTGTGTCAGGGCTCTTTATATCACTGTAAGCAATTGCAGACACCTGTGCTAATTAGTTTGGCAGGTGTGTCCAATGAAAGGCAAGACTACTTAAGAAGGTTCTCTCACATTATTAAGCAGCCTACATTTTCTGCCAAAATGGGAAAGAAAAAGGATGTGTCGGCTGCTGAGAAGCAACAAATTGTGGAGTGTTTAGGTCAAGGCATGACTACAATCAACATTGTGCGATGATCAGGATGAAGTGTCTTGGAAATCAAGAAGTATGTAGCTGATTCACAGTACACACGTGTGCGTGCTGATAAGGGCAAATTGAGGACTCTTTCCTACAGGCAATTACGTCAGGTTGAAAGAGCAGCGGCCAAAAAGCCTTGTCATAGCAGCAGACAAGTTTTTGAAGCTGCTTGTGCCTCCAACGTCCCCCGAACAACAAGATGCAGGGTCCTTCAGAGGTTTGCAGCTGTGCATGCGCCATCCTGTCGACCTCCTCTATCCACTTCACACAAGCAGAAACGGCTCCAGTGGGCCAAACATTACATGAAGACTGATTTCAAAACTGTTTTGTTCACGGATGAGTGCCGTGCAGCGCTCGATGGTCCAGATGGATGGAGTGGAGGATGGCTGGTTGATGGACACCCCACGCAAACACGGCTACAGCGCCAACAAGGAGGAGGTGGAGTAATGTTTTGGGCTGGAATCATGGGGAGAGAGATTGTCGGCCCCTTTAGGATCCCTGAAGGCGCTAAAGATGAACTCCATAATGTATGTGGATTTTCTCAAACAGCACTTCCTGCCATGGTTCAAGAAGAAGAACCGTGTATTTCACAGCAAGATCATTTTTCTGCATGATAATGCACCATCTCATGCTGCACATAAAACATCTGCATCTCTGGCTGATATGGGCATAAAAGGGGACAAACTTATGGTGTGACCCCCATGCTCCCCTGACCTCTACCCCATTCAGAACCTTTGGAGCATCATTAAAAGTAGTGTCTATGATGGCGGGAGGCAGTTCACATCTAAGCAACAGCTCTGGGAGGGTATTCTGTCCTCATGCAAAACAATTGAAGCAGAAACCATCCAAAACCTGACAAATTCAATGGACGAGAGAGTTCAGAAGCTCCTTTCGAACAAGGGGTCCTATGTGAAAATGTAACATCACCTAGAATAAAGTTTTGAGTTGAAAACTGTTTGATTTCAGTTTCTAACCACCTGCTAATGCTTATAATTTCAAAAATGACAATTTTTTTGGTCTTTATTAAAATGAAAAGGTTGATCGAAAAGTTTGGGGGATCTAAGAGTGTGGCAACCCAGTAGTCATGATTACTTCGAATTCTGACAATATGAGAGTCATGCTGCAGGTAGTGCAGCAAGAAGGCACTTATGTGCCTTGCGCATCTCGGAGCCCCAAAATTATTTTCCGGGCTAGATGCAGCTAAAAATTATTTTTAATTTTAAATCTGGTGAAGCTTTAGTATAGATGGCCTAATAGGATCAGTGCTTCACACTGCTACAAAGCCCAAATTATTTTCCAGTCAAGATACAGATAAACATGATTAGTAATTTGAAAGCTTAAAACGGTTGGTAGGGTGATTTTAACCAATCATCAAGCTTTTACTCTCCCCAGGATGACACAGGGGTAGAAAAGTCATTTCGGATCCATGATTTGTTCATCTTTATGAACGTGAGTCTGTCTACATTATCAGTGGAGAGCCGCGTGCGCTTATCTGTCAGCACACCACCAGCAGCGCTGAACACACGTTCAGACAGAACGCTGGCTGCGGGGCATGACAAGATCTCCAAGGCGTAAGTGGCTAGCTCCGGCCATTTATCCAGATTGGAAGCCCAAAAAGAGCAAGGGTCCAGTGACACAGTCGTGGCTTCAATGTTTACTTGGAGATACTCCTGTATCATCGTCTCTAGGCGTTGACTATGTGTCAGACTTCTTGTCTCCTGTGGCCTTGCAAAGGATGGGCTAAAAAAGTGGTGAAATGATTCCGCAAAATTGATGTTACCAGCAGATACTGTGGTTCTGTTACGGTTTGAGTGCTGAACACTTGACGGTCCCACGGTTGGCAAGTTGGAACTGTGAGATTCACTACGTGCACCACTGGTATTTTGTGGAAAAGCACATGTAAGATTCTGCAACAGTCTCTGCTGATACTCCTGCATGCGTGCATCCCTTTCTATGGCAGGAATAATTTCTGCAAATTTACTTTTGTACCGGGGATCTAACAGTGTGGCAACCCAGTAGTCAGGATTATTTCTAATTCTCACAATTCGAGGGTCATGTTGCAGGTAGTGCAGCAAGAAGGCACTCATGTGTGTTGCGCATCCAGGAGCACCAAGTCCCTGTTGTGTTGGTGGCGAGGTAACAATCATGCTTCCTTCCTCTGTCCTCTCCCCCCAACCTCGCACAACAGAAATGTGATCAAGGTCTCCCTCATCTGATGAGTCTTCCATCAGTTCGTCCCCCACTTCTTCCTGGGCTCCTGCACCTTCCTCACTAGTTTGGCTGCTACCATGCGCCCTGGTAAAACCATCTCCCCCACCCTCACATGCCTGCCGCCTTGGTGCTGCCGACCGTCTGGACCTTGCAGATGTTAGCCCTTCCGCATACAACTCCTCCTCCTCTACTTCCTCCACCTCCTCTTGTGCCACCACCTGACTCCGAATTCTGTTTAACATGTGCTCCAGCATGTAAATCACCGGAATAGTCATGCTGATAATGGCATCGTCAGCACTAAACATCTTCGTCGCCATTTCAAAACTGTGCAGAAGGGTGCATAGGTCCCTGATCTGAGACCACTCCTCCAGCGTGATTTGCCCCACCTCTGAATCTCGTTGGCCCAGGCTATACGTCAGAACGTATTGCACCAGGGCTTGTCAGTGCTGCCACAGTCGCTGCAACATGTGCAGAGTTGAATTCCACCGGGTAGGCACATTGCATTTTAGCCGGTGAAGTGGCAGGCCCAACGACTTCTGTAGAGATGTAAGTCGCTGAGCTGCGGGATGCGAACGGCGGAAGTGAGCACACAGCGACCGTGCCCTCTGCAGAAGGCCATCTAGTCTGGGATAGTGGGCTAAAAATTGCTGGACAACCAGGTTCAACACGTGAGCCATACAAGGCACGTGTGTGACATTGCCCCGGCGAAGGGCCGCACCCAGGTTTGCAGCATTGTCGCACACGGCCTTCCCTGGTTTCAGGTCCAGTGGAGACAACCATTCATGAAATTGGTTCTCCAGAGCTGACCACAACTCCTCAGCTGTGTGACTCACATTTCCCAGACATTTCAATGTAAAAACCGCCTGATGACGTTGAGCCCTACTGCCAGCATAGTAAGGAGGTGTGCAGGATCCCTTCTGCGCAGTTAGAAAGCTTGTGGCATGACCAGACAGGCTTTGGGTGCAGGTGGAAGACCGAGAGGAGGTTGAGGAGGCAGAAGCAGTGGAGGAACTTTGACATAAAGAGGATTGACGCACAACTCGTGGGGACGGCAAGACTTGGACAGCAGCCCCTTGTCCTGCTGTCACCATAGTTACCCAGTGCCCAGTCAGCGACATGTAACGCCCCTGTCCATGCCTACTCGTCCAAGTGTCTGTGGTGAAATGCACCCTGTCACACACAGAGTTTCTCAAAGAAGCGGTGATGTTGTGTGCGACATGCTGGTGGAGCGCAGGCACACCTTTCTTTGAGAAGTAGTGCCGACTGGGCATCTGGTACTGGGGCACTGCGACGGACATAAGGTCTCGAAAATCCTCTGTGTCCACCAGGCGGAAAGGCAGCATTTCTGTAGCCAAGAGCTTGCAGATGGTGAAATTCAACCTCTTAGCTTTCTCATGGCTAGGAGGAAATGGTCTTTTACTTGTCCACATCTGAGGGACCGAGGGCTGGCTATTGTGCTTAGACGGGGTTGATAAGGGTGTCCCCGGCAAACTGCCGGTCTGTGAGGAAGATGCAGGCGGACATGTTAGGTTGCCTTGATCCAAAGGTGGTGCTATCGATGTCGGACAGCGCTCAACACCAGCTGGTGTTACCACCTCCAAAGAAAATGATGACCTGCCAATCACGCTGGCTGTTGCGGGTAAAGAGGTGGCAGGTCTGCGCCCCAAAACAGGTGTGACTGCTGTCCCCCCAGTCACAGAGGATGAAGAGGACGCGGATGCACAAGATATGGCAGACGGTGATTGGCCCGGCCGGCTAGGCCGCATTGTAGCACACTGAGCTTCCCACTGCAACTTATGCTTCATGTCCATGTGCCGGTTCATGCATGAAGTACTCAAACTATGTATTTTTTGGCCTCTACTTAGCTTTTGCTGACAAATGTTACAGATAACACGAGTAGTGTTGAGCCACCCCCGTAGTGTTCGAGTTCGGTTCGGTTCGTCGAACACCCGTGTGTTCGCCGAACTGTTCGTCGAACTGTTCGTCGATCACCTTCGAACACCGTTAAAACCAATGGCAGGCAAACAAAAACACATAGAAACACATAGAAAACACCTTCAAAGGTGTCCAAAAGCTGACAAACTGCTCAGAAGACACAACTAACACATGGAAAAGTGACAAGTACATATAGTCATGCGAAAAGAAAAGAGGTGGAGGAGTAAAAGGAGGGGGAGACACAGATATAGGCATGTCATGCCCTTCTAAAATCCAAAAAGTGAGAAGCCGAGACGGCCAGTCCGCTCCTGCCCGTGCCACCTCCGTGTCGCCGGGTTTGTGCCAGAGCCGCGGTGAACCCTGACGGCCAGCCCCCCTCTCCCAATACTGGTGCCTGTCCGCTGGTGGGTCGAGAGAGCCCCCCTGTGGTGGAGGCAGCTCTAAGCTTTTTAATTTAAATTGTCCCTCTAATTTGAATGAATACACTTTAAATCCATTTACAAGGATCTATTGGAGGGCAAGTCTCATGCCAGCAGCCGCGTAATTCCAGCTCCAGTAGCGTCCACTAAAGCTGCTGCAGTTAAAAAGCTTTTATAAGGATCGAGCTCGGCTGTCCACCGCAAGGCATCCTAGTGCCAGTCCCAGCCCCTATGCCTTGGGGTGCCTCCTGATGCTCTTCACTGAGTATCCCGTGGTCCCGAAGCATTTCCTTTGAAAAAATTAAGTGTCCAAACTACAGGTGGTGTAGCTTGCTTAACAGCCGGGATAATCCGCTGACTAGCAGACACTGCTACTAGGCACAAAGTATTTCCTGGGCTAGATGCAGTTAAAAATTTGTAAGTAGATACTCTCGTTGGATGCTGAGAAAGCATTCCATAGAGTCTCCTGGCACGCCATATATGATTCTCTTAAAAAGCTTGGGGTAGGGGTCTAGGGGACCCTTTTATAGCCAAAATCACGGCCCTGTATCACAATACGTCCCCTAGGCTGAAGATAAATGGAACTGTAGCACCGAGGGCTCGGTTGCTACAGACGTATTGCACCTCACCCAGAGGTGTGATATCTCACTCTCAGATAAGGATGGAGTGTGGATCAGGACCCGACACCTGCATGCATTACACCACATTGCCGTGGGGCAGGGCGACCAATATGCCCCTGAGATGGGCACGACAGTCCCTGTACCTGGCTGGAGTGGGGGGAGGGAACACTGAGGAAGGGGAACCCTGCAGTGCAGGAGCAGGGAGGAAGCAGTTCCTGGGTGCATTGAGAAGGGAGTATAAAAGGTGGGCACCATCTTAGTTCAGTGCAGAGAAGTCTGAGCAGAAGAGGCAGGGAGCAGGGGCTCAGCATGAGCTCTGCTCCGGAGGCGGGCCTAGTAACAGAGGCCCAGGCCTGCAAGAGGGAGAAGGAAGGAAGAGGAGCGGAGAAGGCTCCAGGAACGAGGAATGAAGGGATCCCAGGGGTGCGGACGGGCGAGTCGCCACCGCACGCCCGAATCCACCTGCGTGGAGGGGTCAGGCCAAAGGGGGAGACCGGTCCCCGAACTAGTGGAGGCAGGAAACGACCCTCAGCTAGAAACCGGAGGCTCTGACATTTTATGTGGCGCAGCCCCTTGCTCCACCCGCTAGGAAGGCACCACATAGGGTCAGGGAAACTGGCGCCAAGTTTACCAAGAGGAGGCCCGAGGCAGCCGGACAGAAGTGTTGGTAAGAAAGGCCAGACAAAGGACACTCAAAGGGGGTCCTGTGAAGCGCTCCAAAGTTATCTGGGAGTTGTCTGAGCCCCTCACCTGGTGAGCACAGTACGACGTGGGCAGCCGTTACCTGCAGACGTGGTCTGGATAATAAGAACTGTGAGTAAAGGCCCTGAACTGCATCACTGACTCCGTGTCGTTACTGCTGCTGCCCTGCACCATCACCCCCATCCTCCGCATACACTGCCCTGAGGCTATACTCCTCCCGTGGGGAGTTATGCTACGCTCTGCTGCACCCACAACACCAGCCTTAGCGGTCTGCCCTGTAGCGGCGGTTCACTCTGACCGCAATCCACGGGTGGCGTAGTCGGACATTTAAACATCAAAACCACATAAACAGTTCTGCCACTGGTTTGACCGCACTGAGCCACGGAACCGGATCGCCGCCACGAAGACTACAACCACCAGCATCCACCAAAAAGGGTCCGGCTCCGGGTGTCCCAAGGCCCAGGGGGTGCGTCAGAACATTTTCATCACCTTTCACAATCACCAATGGGACAAGGCAGGGATGTCCTCTGTCCCCTCTCTTATACATCCTAGTGACGGAGCACCTGCTCTCATCAATTCGCCATAACCCCAATATTAGGTGGATTGAGGTGGGAGGCACCGAGTACAAGTGCTCTCTATTTGCTGATGATGTCCTAGTATATATCACTCAATCACATATATCCATCCCTGCTGTTATGGCTGAAATAGATCACTTTGTTACATGGTAAAATTTTAAAATCAATGCAGCGAAGTCTGAGGCCCTCGATGTCTCCCTCCCTAAATCCATATAGGATTCCATCCAGTCCAACTTTCCCTTTGCCTGGCCCTCACAGGGTATCAAATACTTAGGAATTCCTATTCATAGAGACCTCTCCCATCTATGTTATCTTAATTTTGGGCCCTTTATTGAACAATTCCATACAGACCACGGTTGGCAAGTTAGAACTGTAAGATTCACTACGTGAACCACTGGTGTTTTGTGGAAAAGCACATGTACACCGCGTTCCAAATTATTATGCAAAAAGTGTTTAGGAGTGATAAGGGAAGAATTTGTTTGTTTGTCAGTTAAACTCATTGATGGTGATGTGTGTCAGGGCTCTTTATATCACTGTAAGCAATTGCAGACACCTGTGCTAATTAGTTTGGCAGGTGTGTCCAATGAAAGGCAAGACTACTTAAGAAGGCTCTCACATTATTAAGCAGCCTACATTTTCTGCCAAAATGGGAAAGAAAAAGGATGTGTCGGCTGCTGAGAAGCAACAAATTGTGGAGTGTTTAGGTCAAGGCATGACTACAATCAACATTGTGCGATGGTCAGGATGAAGTGTCTTGGCAATCAAGAAATATGTAGCTGATTCACAGTACACACGTGTGCGTGCTGATAAGGGCAAATTGAGGACTCTTTCCTACAGGCAATTACGTCAGGTTGAAAGAGCAGCGGCAAAAAAGCCTTGTCATAGCAGCAGACAAGTTTTTGAAGCTGCTTGTGCCTCCAACGTCCCCCGAACAACAAGATGCAGGGTCCTTCAGAGGTTTGCAGCTGTGCATACGCCATCCTGTCGACCTCCTCTATCCACTTCACACAAATAGAAACGGCTCCAGTGGGCCAAACATTACATGAAGACTGATTTCAAAACTGTTTTGTTCACGGATGAGTGCCGTGCAGCGCTCGATGGTCCAGATGGATGGAGTGGAGGATGGCTGGTTGATGGACACCCCATGCAAACACGGCTACAGCGCCAACAAGGAGGAGGTGGAGTAATGTTTTGGGCTGGAATCATGGGGAGAGAGATTGTCGGCCCCTTTAGGATCCCTGAAGGCGCTAAAGATGAACTCCATAATGTATGTGGATTTTCTCAAACAGCACTTCCTGCCATGGTTCAAGAAGAAGAACCGTGTATTTCACAGCAAGATCATTTTTCTGCATGATAATGCACCATCTCATGCTGCACATAAAACATCTGCATCTCTGGCTGATATGGGCATAAAAGGGGACAAACTTATGGTGTGACCCCCATGCTCCCCTATCCTCTACCCCATTCAGAACCTTTGGAGCATCATTAAAAGGAGTGTCTATGATGGCGGGAGGCAGTTCACATCTAAGCAACAGCTCTGGGAGGGTATTCTGTCCTCATGCAAAACAATTGAAGCAGAAACCATCCAAAACCTGACAAATTCAATGGACGAGAGAGTTCAGAAGCTCCTTTCGAACAAGGGGTCCTATGTGAAAATGTAACATCACCTAGAATAAAGTTTTGAGTTGAAAACTGTTTGATTTCAGTTTCTAACAACCTGCTAATGCTTATAATTTCCAAAATGACCATTTTTTTGGTCTTTATTAAAATGAAAAGGTTGATCGAAAAGTTTGGGGGATCTAAGAGTGTGGCAACCCAGTAGTCATGATTACTTCGAATTCTGACAATATGAGGGTCATGCTGCAGGTAGTGCAGCAAGAAGGCACTTATGTGTCTTGCGCATCTCGGAGCCCCAAAATTATTTTCCGGGCTAGATGCAGCTAAAAATTATTTTTAATTTTAAATCTGGTGAAGCTTATTATAGAAGGCCTAATAGGATCAGTGCTGCACACTGCTACAAAGCCCAAATTATTTTCCAGTCAAGATACAGATAAACATGATTAGTAATTTGAAAGCTTAAAACGGTTGGTAGGGTGATTTTAACCAATCATCAAGCTTTTACTCTCCCCAGGATGACACAGGGGTAGAAAAGTCGTTTCGGATCCATGATTTGTTCATCTTTATGAACGTGAGTCTGTCTACATTATCAGTGGAGAGCCGCGTGCGCTTATCTGTCAGCACACCACCAGCAGCGCTGAACACACGTTCAGACAGAACGCTGGCTGCGGGGCATGACAAGATCTCCAAGGCGTAAGTGGCTAGCTCCGGCCATTTATCCAGATTGGAAGCCCAAAAAGAGCAAGGGTCCAGTGACACAGTCGTGGCTTCAATGTTTACTTGGAGATACTCCTGTACCATCGTCTCTAGGCGTTGACTATGTGTCAGACTTCTTGTCTCCTGTGGCCTTGCAAAGGATGGGCTAAAAAAGTGGTGAAATGATTCCGCAAAATTGATGTTACCAGCAGATACTGTGGTTCTGTTACGGTTTGAGTGCTGAACACTTGACGGTCCCACGGTTGGCAAGTTGGAACTGTGAGATTCACTACGTGCACCACTGGTATTTTGTGGAAAAGCACATGTAAGATTCTGCAACAGTCTCTGCTGATACTCCTGCATGCGTGCATCCCTTTCTATGGCAGGAATAATTTCTGCAAATTTACTTTTGTACCGGGGATCTAACAGTGTGGCAACCCAGTAGTCAGGATTATTTCTAATTCTCACAATTCGAGGGTCATGTTGCAGGTAGTGCAGCAAGAAGGCACTCATGTGTGTTGCGCATCCAGGAGCACCAAGTCCCTGTTGTGTTGGTGGCGAGGTAACAATCATGCTTCCTTCCTCTGTCCTCTCCCCCCAACCTCGCACAACAGAAATGTGATCAAGGTCTCCCTCATCTGATGAGTCTTCCATCAGTTCGTCCTCCACTTCTTCCTGGGCTCCTGCACCTTCCTCACTAGTTTGGCTGCTACCATGCGCCCTGGTAAAATCATCTCCCCCACCCTCACATGCCTGCCGCCTTGGTGCTGCCGACCGTCTGGACCTTGCAGATGTTAGCCCTTCCGCATACAACTCCTCCTCCTCTACTTCCTCCACCTCCTCTTGTGCCACCACCTGACTCCGAATTCTGTTTAACATGTGCTCCAGCATGTAAATCACCGGAATAGTCATGCTGATAATGGCATCGTCAGCACTAAACATCTTCGTCGCCATTTCAAAACTGTGCAGAAGGGTGCATAGGTCCCTGATCTGAGACCACTCCTCCAGCGTGATTTGCCCCACCTCTGAATCTCGTTGGCCCAGGCTATACGTCAGAACGTATTGCACCAGGGCTTGTCGGTGCTGCCACAGTCGCTGCAACATGTGCAGAGTTGAATTCCACAGGGTAGGCACATCGCATTTTAGCCGGTGAAGTGGCAGGCCCAACGACTTCTGTAGAGATGTAAGTCGCTGAGCTGCGGGATGCGAACGGCGGAAGTGAGCACACAGCGACCGTGCCCTCTGCAGAAGGCCATCTAGTCTGGGATAGTGGGCTAAAAATTGCTGGACAACCAGGTTCAACACGTGAGCCATACAAGGCACGTGTGTGACATTGCCCCGGCGAAGGGCCGCACCCAGGTTTGCAGCATTGTCGCACACGGCCTTCCCTGGTTTCAGGTCCAGTGGAGACAACCATTCATGAAATTGGTTCTCCAGAGCTGACCACAACTCCTCAGCTGTGTGACTCACATTTCCCAGACATTTCAATGTAAAAACCGCCTGGTGACGTTGAGCCCTACTGCCAGCATAGTAAGGAGGTGTGCAGGATCCCTTCTGCGCAGTTAGAAAGCTTGTGGCATGACCAGACAGGCTTTGGGTGCAGGTGGAAGACCGAGAGGAGGTTGAGGAGGCAGAAGCAGTGGAGGAACTTTGACATAAAGAGGATTGACGCACAACTCGTGGGGACGGCAAGACTTGGACAGCAGCCCCTTGTCCTGCTGTCACCATAGTTACCCAGTGCCCAGTCAGCGACATGTAACGCCCCTGTCCATGCCTACTCGTCCAAGTGTCTGTGGTGAAATGCACCCTGTCACACACAGAGTTTCTCAAAGAAGCGGTGATGTTGTGTGCGACATGCTGGTGGAGCGCAGGCACACCTTTCTTTGAGAAGTAGTGCCGACTGGGCATCTGGTACTGGGGCACTGCGACGGACATAAGGTCTCGAAAATCCTCTGTGTCCACCAGGCGGAAAGGCAGCATTTCTGTAGCCAAGAGCTTGCAGATGGTGAAATTCAACCTCTTAGCTTTCTCATGGCTAGGAGGAAATGGTCTTTTACTTGTCCACATCTGAGGGACCGAGGGCTGGCTATTGTGCTTAGACGGGGTTGATAAGGGTGTCCCCGGCAAACTGCCGGTCTGTGAGGAAGATGCAGGCGGACATGTTAGGTTGCCTTGATCCAAAGGTGGTGCTATCGATGTCGGACAGCGCTCAAGACCAGCTGGTGTTACCACCTCCAAAGAAAATGATGACCTGCCAATCACGCTGGCTGTTGCGGGTAAAGAGGTGGCAGGTCTGCGCCCCAAAACAGGTGTGACTGCTGTCCCCCCAGTCACAGAGGATGAAGAGGCCGCGGATGCACAAGATATGGCAGACGGTGGTTGGCCCGGCCGGCTAGGCCGCATTGTAGCACACTGAGCTTCCCACTGCAACTTATGCTTCATGTCCATGTGCCGGTTCATGCATGAAGTACTCAAACTATGTATTTTTTGGCCTCTACTTAGCTTTTGCTGACAAATGTTACAGATAACACGAGTTGGGTCATCTTTATCGATCTGAAAAAATGCCCAGGCTATGCAAGGCTTAGCACCCATGCGACCTGAAGAGCCACCACGACTTGTGGTGAGAGGCAGAGTTGTGTTTGAGGATGCAGTTGTTGACGTGCTTCCAGTACTACGTCTCTGTCCAGGAAGGCGCAACCTGACCTCGTCGTCACTAGCATCTTCCTCCACCTCCTCTGCTGACCTCATCTCTTGGCTGACTGTGGGTTGACAGTAAGTGGGATCTCCGACCTCATCATCATCACCCTGTGCGTTATCACACCCGTCGTCCTCAGAGCCAACCTGTTCCTGCCCTGACAAAAAACTAAAGTTGTCGCTCCAATCAGGTATTTGAGTCTTATCATCGTCTTCCTCATTGTCTCCACCAACAGGAGTTACAGTTTTGGAATGAGGGTCTACATTATGGTCAGAACCTTCTGCGTCTGGTCCTGGATCCGACTCATAAAGATTCTGGGCATCAGTGCAGATCATTTCCTCGCCTGGATTCACAGAAGCGCTGGAGTCGACCTCTGATTCCCAGGCTATAGTATGAGTAAACAGCTCTGCAGACTCAACCATCTGTTCTACCTCATACTCAGACGGGCAGCTGGAGATTTGGGAGCTGTGAGGAAGCAAGTGCGATTTGGGTGACACCTTTGAGGACTGGAGTATTTGTGATGTTGAAGTTGATGTGGAGGAGAGCCCACTTAAAGGAGCACTTGATATCCGTTGAAGCACCTGCTGTTTTTGTGCCTCATCTGGAATTTGTAGCGAATGGCGTGGCCGTAAGAAAGGGATCACATTGTCCGCTAAAAGAAGTAGACATTTTAGTTTGGCTGGAAGATGGTCTTTCTTCTGCACCTACCCCACGGACACAACCTTTTTTCCCCTTCCCAACACGCCTATTCCCCTTTCCACCAGCAGCAGGCCTTTTTCCACTCATTTTGGTGGTTAACTAATTCACAACTCTGGAGTTGTTTGCACAAAAAAACAATGGATGGTAACCGAGAAGAGCTGAGTGGCCAAACTGTGGTATTAGGCCAAAACTATTGGCTGGGTTAGATGCAGAAAAAAATTATTTTTAATTTGCAACCTGATGGAGGTCAGTATAGATGGACTAATAGACCAAGTCCCACACACCGCTAGAAGCCCAAATATTTTTTCAGAGCTAGATGCAGAAAAAAATTATTTTTAATTTGCAACCTGATGGAGGTCAGTATAGATGGACTAATAGACCAAGTCCCACACACCGCTAGAAGCCCAACTATTTTTTCAGAGCTAGATGCAGAAAAAAATTATATTCAATTTGCAACCTGCTGGAGGTCAGTATAGAAGTACTAATAGAACAAGTCCCACACACTGCTAGAAGCCCAAATATTTTTTCAGAGCTAAATGAAGAAAAAAATTATTTTTAATTTGCAACCTGATGGAGGTCAGTATAGATGGACTAATAGACCAAGTCCCACACACCGCTAGAAGCCCAAATATTTTTTCAGAGCTAGATGCAGAAAAAAATTATTTTTAATTTGCAACCTGATGGAGGTCAGTATAGATGGACTAATAGACCAAGTCCCACACACTGCTAGAAGCCCAAATATTTTTTCAGAGCTAGATGCAGAAAAAAATTATTTTTAATTTGCAACCTGATGGAGGTCAGTATTGATGGACTAATAGACCAAGTCCCACACACTGCTAGAAGCCCAAATATTTTTTCAGAGCTAGATGCAGAAAAAAATTATTTTTAATTTGCAACCTGATGGAGGTCAGTATAGATGGACTAATAGACCAAGTCCCACACACCGCTAGAAGCCCAACTATTTTTTCAGAGCTAGATGCAGAAAAAAATTATATTCAATTTGCAACCTGCTGGAGGTCAGTATAGAAGGACTAATAGAACAAGTCCCACACACTGCTAGAAGCCCAAATATTTTTTCAGAGCTAGATGCAGAAAAAAATTATATTCAGTTTGCAACCTGATGGAGGTCAGTATAGATGGACTAATAGAATGATGCTATGCCCA
The DNA here is from genome assembly GCF_046119375.1 of Phyllobates terribilis. Lineage (NCBI taxonomy): Eukaryota > Metazoa > Chordata > Amphibia > Anura > Dendrobatidae > Phyllobates > Phyllobates terribilis. The sequence continues at coordinate 206,353,206 of NW_027362769.1, read as the reverse complement.
AAAGATTTTACTTCACTAGGTGCAGTAAAAAAATTGGTATTCTATACACAGGTGTTATATCTTGCAACACAGATAGGCTACTCCACTGACTAACACACTCTGCAATAGGCCAAAAAGGATTAGCTTTGCTAGATTCAGCCAAATGCTGTGAAAAAAACTTGCACAGCACTGGCACAGACCTGCCTGGCAAAAACTGATAGGAACTCATGTAACCTAGTCCTGAAAAGGACTCCAATTACAATTAGTCTTTACTCCCACAACCTATCTATTTAAGAGCACAGACCTCCCTGATAAAAGTCGTAGGAAATGCAACTATTCCCTACTCCCAAGCTATCTGTATATTTGTGCGAAAATTGGCTTGAAATTAACAAGGTATAGCGCGCACAGCAACAGCGGTGCCGTCTAACACGCAGCTGCAGCAGTGAGAAAATGGTGGCGACGGGGAAAATGGCTTGGTCTTATAGGGCAAGGACATGTGACATACACTGCCAATGACACATGCCCTTGCTTGTGTGAAAAAAAGCACTTCGCTCCGTGTGTGCGCTGCTGATAGGCTGACAGATTGCACCTCCCCACTGCAAATGCGGGAAAGAGAAAAAAAAATGGAGATCTTCATTGGTCCTGCAGAGATCCATCCCCTGCCCCTCCCCCCACCCCGCTGTACACTCAAACTGCGTATTAACATTAATTTTCATCATTACTGAGAAAAAATCCAGTTATGATTTTGGTGCACGAACAGTTATCGAACATAACCTCGAACAGCCGAATTTTTCTCAAATTGTTCGTGTTCGCCGAACGGCTCGAACACCGCCCAAAACAGCTCGAATTTGAGATTGGCGAACAGTTCGAGTAGAACAACGCTCATCTCTACTTCTGAACTCTCTCGTCCATTGAATTTGTCAGGTTTTGGATGGTTTCTGCTTCAATTGTTTTGCATGAGGACAGAATACCCTCCCAGAGCTGTTGCTTAGATGTGAACTGCCTCCCGCCATCATAGACACTCCTTTTAATGATGCTCCAAAGGTTCTGAATGGGGTAGAGGTCAGGGGAGCATGGGGGTCACACCATAAGTTTGTCCCCTTTTATGCCCATATCAGCCAGAGATGCAGATGTTTTATGTGCAGCATGAGATGGTGCATTATCATGCAGAAAAATGATCTTGCTGTGAAATACACGGTTCTTCTTCTTGAACCATGGCAGGAAGTGCTGTTTGAGAAAATCCACATACATTATGGAGTTCATCTTTAGCACCTTCAGGGTTCCTAAAGGGGCCGACAATCTCTCTCCCCATGATTCCAGCCTAAAACATTACTCCACCTCCTCCTTGTTGGCGCTGTAGCCGTGTTTGCGTGGGGTGTCCATCAACCAGCCATCCTCCACTCCATCCATCTGGACCATCGAGCGCTGCACGGCACTCATCCGTGAACAAAACAGTTTTGAAATCAGTCTTCATGTAATGTTTGGCCCACTGGAGCCGTTTCTGCTTGTGTGAAGTGGATAGAGGAGGTCGACAGGATGGCGTATGCACAGCTGCAAACCTCTGAAGGACCCTGCATCTTGTTGTTCGGGGGACGTTGGAGGCACAAGCAGCTTCAAAAACTTGTCTGCTGCTATGACAAGGCTTTTTTGCCGCTGCTCTTTCAACCTGACGTAATTGCCTGTAGGAAAGAGTCCTCAATTTGCCCTTATCAGCACGCACACGTGTGTACTGTGAATCAGCTACATACTTCTTGATTGCCAAGACACTTCATCCTGATCATCGCACAATGTTGATTGTAGTCATGCCTTGACCTAAACACTCCACAATTTGTTGCTTCTCAGCAGCCGACACATCCTTTTTCTTTCCCATTTTGGCAGAAAATGTAGGCTGCTTAATAATGTGAGACAACCTTCTTAAGTAGTCTTGCCTTTCACACACCTGCCAAACTAATTAGCACAGGTGTCTGCAATTGCTTACAGTGATATAAAGAGCCCTGACACACATCACCATCAATGAGTTTAACTGACAAACAAACAAATTCTTCCCTTATCACTCCTAAACACTTTTTGCATAATAATTTGGAACGCAGTGTACATTTGCTTTTCCACAAAACACCAGTGGTTTACGTAGTGAATCTTACAGTTCTAACTTGCCAACGGTGGTCTGTATGGAGTTGTTCAATAAAGGGCCCAAAATTAAGATAACATAGATGGGAGAGGTATCTATGAATAGGAATTCCTAAGTATTTGATACCCTGTGAGGGCCAGGCAAAGGGAAAGTTGGACTGGATGGAATCCTATATGGATATGGGAAGGGAGACATCAAGGGCCTCAGACTTCGCTGCATTGATTTTAAAATTTGACCATGTAACAAAGTGATCTATTTCAGCCATAACAGCATGGATGGATATATGTGATTGAGTGATATATACTAGGACATCATCAGCAAATAGAGAGCACTTGTACTCGGTGCCTCCCACCTCAATCCACCTAATATTGGGGTTATGGCGAATTGATGACAGCAGGTGCTCCGTCACTAGGATGTATAAGAGAGGGGACAGAGGACATCCCTGCCTTGTCCCATTGGTGATTGTGAAAGGTGATGAAAATGTTCTGATGCACCCCCTGGGCCTTGGGACACCCGGAGCCGGACCCTTTTTGGTGGATGCTGGTGGTTGTAGTCTTCGTGGCGGCGACCCGGTTCCGTGGCTCAGGGTGGTCAAACCAGTGGCGGAACTATTTATGTGGTTTTGATGTTTAAATGTCCGACTACGCCACCCGTGGATTGCAGTCAGAGTGAACCGCCGCTGCAGGGCAGACCGCTGAGGCTGGTGTCGTGGGTGCAGCAGAGCGTAGCATAACTCCCCACGGGAGGAGTATAGCCTCAGGGCAGTGTATGCGGAGGATGGGGGTGATGGTGCAGGGCAGCAGCAGTAACGACACGGAGTCAGTGATGCAGTCCAGGGCCTTTACTCACAGTTCTTATTATCCAGACCACGTCTGCAGGTAACGGCTGCCCGCGTCGTACTGTGCTCACCAGGTGAGGGGCTCAGACAACTCCCAGATAACTTTGGAGCGCTTCACAGGACCCCCTTTGTGTGTCCTTTGTCTGACCTTTCTTACCAACCCTTCTGTCCGGCTGCCTCGGGCCTCCTCTTGGTAAACTTGGCGCCAGTTTCCCTGACCCTATGTGGTGCCTTCCTAGCGGGTGTAGCGAGGGGCTGCGCCACATAAAATGTCACAGCCTCCGGTTTCTAGCTGAGGGTCGTTTCCTGCCTCCACTAGTTTCGGGGACCGGTCTCCCCCTTTGGTCTGACCCCTCCACGCAGGTGGATTCGGGCGTGCGGTGGCGACTCGCCCCTCCGCACCCCTGGGATCCCTTCATTCCTCGTTCCTGGAGCCTTCTCCGCTCCTCTTCCTTCCTTCTCCCTCTTCCAGGCCTGGGCCTCTGTTACTAGGCGCGCCTCCGGAGCAGAGCTCATGCAGAGCCCCTGCTCCCTGCCACTTCTGCTCAGACTTCTCTGCACTGAACTGAGATGGTGCCCAGCTTTTATACTCCCTTCTCAATGCACCCAGGAACTGCTTCCTCCCTGCTCCTGCACTACAGGGTTCCCCTTCCTCAGTGTTCCCTCCCCCTACTCCAGCCAGGGACAGGGACTGTCGTGCCCATCTCAGGGGCATATTGGTCGCCCTGCCCCACGGCAATGTGGTGTAATGCATGCAGGTGTCGGGTCCTGATCCACACTCCATCCTTACCTGAGAGTGAGATATCACACCTCTGGGTGAGGTGCAATACCTCTGTAGCAACCGAGCCCTCAGGGTGCTACAGTTCCATTTATCTTCAGCCTAGGTGACGTATTGTGATACAGGGCCGTGATTTTGGCTATAAAAGGGTCCCCTAGACCCCTACCCCAAGCTTTTTAAGAGAATCATATATGGCGTGCCAGGAGGCTCTATGGAATGCTTTATCAGCATCCAACGAGAGTATCTAATTACAAATTTTTAACTGCATCTAGCCCAGGAAATACTTTGTGCCTAGTAGCAGTGTCTGCTAGTCAGCGGATTATCCCGGCTGTTAAGCAAGCTACACCACCTGTAGTTTAGACACTTAATTTTTTCAAAGGAAATGCTTCGGGACCATGGGATACTCAGTGAAGAGCATCAGGAGGCACCCCAAGGCATAGGGGCTGGGACTGGCAGTAGGATGCCTTGCGGTGGACAGCCGATCTCGAGCCTTATAAAAGCTTTTTAACTGCAGCAGCTTTAGTGGACTCTACTGGAGCTGGAATTACGCGGCTGCTGGCATGAGACTTGCCCTCCAATAGATCCTTGTAAATGGATTTAAAGTGTATTCATTCAAATTAGAGAGACAATTTAAATTAAAAAGCTTAGAGCTGCCTCCACCACAGGGGGGCTCGCTCGACCCACCAGCGGACAGGCACCAGTATTGGGAGAGGGGGGCTGGCCATCAGGGTTCACCGCGGCTCTGGCACAAAGCCGGCGACACGGAGGTGGCACGGGCAGGAGTGGACTGGCCGTGTCGGCTTCTCACTTTTTGGATTTTAGAAGGGCATGACATGCCTATATCTGTGTCTCCCCCTCCTTTTACTCCTCCACCTCTTTTATTTTCGCATGACTATATGTACTTGTCACTTTTCCATGTGTTAGTTATGTCTTCTGAGCAGTTTGTCAGCTTTTGGACACCTTTGAAGGTGGTTTCTATGTGTTTCTATGTGTTTTTGTTTGCCTGCCATTGGTTTTAACGGTGTTCGAAGGTGTTCGACGAACAGTTCGACGAACAGTTCGGCGAACACACGGGTGTTCGACGAACCGAACCGAACTCGAACACTACGGCAGTGGCTCAACACTACTCGTAATGTGACTCTAAATATGCAAATGAAATATAAGGGATCTATTCAAACCACTTAAACTGTGTATAGGAGGGGGTGCCAAACTGAATTTTTGCTCCAGGGGATGAAAAACCTAGATCCGCCTCTGTGAAAGAGGTTGGGTACAGTCCTAGGAAACCTCACATGTTTTTTCAAGTCAATTTGAGGTTTTGCAGTATTTGTGATTCATGGCAAACCAATTTGTTGTGTATTGCATTTTGGGGCAAAATTCATCGAAGCCGGTGATTTCAAGGTTCACATCTCATCAGCAAATGCACTTCAATAATACAGCACCTTCTTATTGACTCAATCAACCCCAATGTGATAAGATGATTAGCTGTTGCTTTGAGGCTGCTGGATTTTTCCAAATCCTTCCACATTCACCTATTTTTGCATATTTGAAAGCAGGACTAACAAAACATTTATTTCCATTATTGGTATGGCATCCCCACATCTCTGGCTACACCTTATAATATGAAACCTTAGATGGAATAAAGCTTCCGTGATAATATATGTTTTAGATCTAGAATTTCCCCATTCAAATAGATGCACATCTTACAGAGAGGATAGCCGCAGTCATACGTCAGCAGTAGTGTTGAGCGATACCTTCCGATATCAGGAAATATCGTATCGGATTGGATCGGACCGATACCCAAAAAGTATCGGATATCGCCGATTCCGATACCGGAAACCAATGCAAGTCAATGGGACACAAATATCGGAATGAAAATAAACCATTTCTTTCCTTGTAGGTTAATTCTACATGAAGGAAAACAACTAACAATAATGTAGAATGTATTACGCGAAAAGCCGGCAATTCATCAGCGGCATACACCGGTACCCGACAATTTACAACAGAAAGAATAGAGCTTCACACATAGATTAGATAAATAGAAACATGTCAGTCACATATATATAAAGTGCAGTGACAGTGTTGCTTACTGTACTTGTCATTTAGTGTAAAGGATTTATTTAAAAAAATAATTGTGTTTTCATGCACTGTCTCTTTAAAAAAGCCGGCCGGCAATTCAGCAGCAGTACCCGACAATTTATAACAGACAGAATAGAGCTTCACACATAGATTAGATAGATAGAAACATGTCAGTCACATATATATGAAGCACAGTGACAGTGTTGCTTACTGTACTTGTCATTTAGTATAAAGGATTTATTTAAAAAAAAATTGGCGTGGGGTTCCCCTTAATTTTAGTCTCTAGCGGAGGTTAAGCAGATGGCTGGGACAGATGTTTGAAGCCTGGGAAGGGGTAATACCCACGGAGCTTCCCAGGCTACTAATATGAGCCCCCAGCTGAATACCTAGCCTTTACTAGCTATTAAAATGGGGGACCCCCTCAAAAAAATGACGTGGGGTACCCTCTATTTAATAGCTAGCAAAGGCTAGGCAGACAGCTGGGGGTTGATATTAATAGCCCAGGAAGGGTGCCATGAATATTGGCCCCCTCCCAGGCTAGAAACACCAGCCGTCAGCCGCCCCAGAAATGGCGCATCCATAGGATGCTCCAATTCTGGCACTTAGCCTCGCTCTTCCCACTGCCCTGGTGCGGTGGCAGTGGGGTAATAGGGCTGGGGTTGATGTCAGCTTATAATGCCAGCTGACATCAAGCCCAGGTTAGTAATGGAGAGGAGTCTATAAGACACCCCCATTACTAACCCCATAGTGAAAGTTACAAAAAAAAACACAAACACCCAGAATAAAGTCCTTTAATTGAAATAAACACACAATTCTTTATTGTTCTAAATTAAACTCTACTTACCATCACGCCCATTCCAGCTGAAGCCAACGATCTCCTGCAATAAAAGAAAAATAATAAAGCAACCTCATCCTTACCTTTCCATGGTTCACAGGACAGCTTCAGCTCTGCTACATCGAGATGACAGGCTGGACCGCAGCAGAACGCTGCCATCCAGCCTGTCATCCTGCAGACACTGAGAAGCGCAGGCATGCTTGCGCTCCTCAGTGTCTCTCTGTGACGGCATCCAGATGAGCCGAGGTCATGTCCCATGAACTCAGCTCACCTCATGCACGTCACTGACAGCGTGGGAGAATTCTCCTGCACTCAGCGCTTCAGCGTGAGAATTCTCCCACGCTGTCAGTGACGTGAATGAGGTGAGGTCATGTCCAATGAACTCAGCTCACCTCATGCACGTCACTGACTGCGTGGGAAAATTCTCACGCTGACGTGCTGAGTGCAGGAGAATTTTCCCACGCTGTCAGTGACGTGCATGAGGTGAGCTGAGTTCATTGGACATGAACTCGGCTCATCTGGATGCCGTCACAGAGAGACACTGAGGAGCGCAAGCATGCCTGCGCTTCTCAGTGTCTGCAGGATGACAGGCTGGATGGCAGCGTTCTGCTGCGGTCCAGCCTGTCATCTCGATGTAGCAGAGCTGAAGCTGTCCTGGGAACCATGGAAAGGTAAGGATGAGGTTGCTTTATTATTTTTCTTTTATTGCAGGAGATCGTTGGCTTCAGCTGGAATGGGGGCGTGATGGTAAGTATAGTTTAATTTAGAACAATAAAGAATTGTGTGTTTATTTCAATTAAAGGACTTTTTTCTGGGTGTTGTGTTTTTTTTAAATACTTTACTAGAAATTCATAGTGGTCATGTCTAATATTGGCGTGACCCCATGAATTTCGGGCTTAGGGCCAGCTGATAATGCCAAGCTGGCCTTAACCCCTTTATTACCCAGTGAGCCACCGCACCAGGGCCCTGGATGAGTTGGGTACAGCGCCAGAAGATGGCGCTTCTATGAACGCGCCATTTTCCGGGGTGGCTGCGGACTGCAATTTGCAGCGGGTGGGGCCCAGAAAGCTTGGGTTCTCCCTGCGCTGCGGATTCCAGCCCCCAGCTGCCTAGTTGTACCTGGCTGGACACAAAAATAGGGCGAAGCCCCACGTATTTTTTTTTTTAATTATTTCATGAAATTCATGAAATAATTAAGAAAAAAAGGGCTTCCCTATATTGTTGTGTCCAACCAGGTACAAATAGGCAGCTGGTGGTTGGGGGCAGCCTGTTCCTGCCTGCTGTACCTGGCTGGACACAAATATAGTGCGAAGCCCCACGTCAATTTTTTTTAAATGATTTCATGAATTTCCTGAAATAATTAAAAAAAAATTGACGTGGGGCTTCGCACTATATTTGTGTCCAGCCAGGTACAGCAGGCAGGAACGGGCTGCGCCCAACCACCAGCTGCCTATTTGTACCTGGCCGGACACAACAATATAGGGAAGCCCTTTTTTTCTTTATTATTTCATGAATTTCATGAAATAATTAAAAAAAAAAATACGTGGGGCTTCTCCCTATTTGTGTGTCCAGCCAGGTACAACCAGGCAGCTGGGGGATGGAATCTGCAGCGCAGGGAGGCCCAAGCTTTCTGCCCCCCCCGGTGCAAATTGCAGTCCGCAGCCACCCCGGAAAATGGCGCGTTCATAGAAGCTGGATGCTGTACCTGGCTGGCATACAAAAATATGGCAAAGCCCACGTCAACATTTTTGGGAAAAATTAATTAAAAAATAAATAATAATTTAGGGACTGCATCTTTATTAACTCCTCAAATGTCATTTAGTGTTAAAATAAAGGATTTATTTAAAAAAAAATTGGCGTGGGATCCCCCATAATTTTAGGCTCTAGCGGAGGTTAAGCAGACGGCTGGGGCAGATGTTTGAAGCCTGGGAAGGGGGTAATACCCACGGAGCTTCCCAGACTACTAATATCAGCCCCCAGCTGAATACCTAGCCTTTACTAGCTATTAAAATGGGGGACCCCCCCAAAAAAATGACGTGGGGTACCCCCTATTTAATAGCTAGCAAAGGCTAGGCAGACAGCTGGGGGATGATATTAATAGCCCAGGAAGGGTGCCATGAATATTGGCCCCCTCCCAGGCTAGAAACACCAGCCGTCAGCCGCCCCAGAAATGGCGCATCCATAGGATGCGCCAACTCTGGCACTTAGCCTCGCTCTTCCAAGCTGCCCTGGTGCGGTGGCAGGGGGTAATAGGGTTGGGGTTCATGTCAGCGCCAGCTGCCATGAAGCCCAGGTTAGTAATGATGGGCGTATATAAGACACCCCCATTACTAACCTACAAAGTATTAAAAAGAAAAAACACACTACACCCAGAAAAAAATAATTTATTTGAAATAAAACACACAATTTTATTTAATTCTTAGTTTACTAAAAAAAAATAGTTACCTGTCCACGTTCCTGCGCTGATCTCCCATGCACAGCTGTCACATCTGGAGATGGTGACAGCTGTGCATGGCTGCTGTAAGCTCACACTGCCGGGAACACGTCCGCTCCCGGCAGCGGGAGCCACTGACTGAGGTCACCGGAGTGCATTCAGGCAGCGCAGCTCCGGAGACCTCCTTTACGGCACTGCTGTACCGTGGGAATTTCTCACGATACAGCAGGGCCGTAAAGGAGCGAACCGGAGCAGCGCTGCCTGAACTCCGGCGAACCCGCTTATGCAATGACGGGGCTGCTTTACGGCCCCATCATTCTAGCGGCGGCAGCGGTTCAGAGCGGTCACATTCTATGTGGCTGCTCTAAACTGGAGATCATCGTGGGACACTCGTGGACTACTACGGAGGGTAAGGATAAGGTTGTGGTTTATTATTTTATATTTTATTACAGGAGATTGATGGCTACGGGGAATTAGGTGTCTAGGTGAGTATAGGTGTAGTTTTTTATTTTTTACTTTATTTCAGGTGGCGATCGGCGGGGACAGGTAATGTATGAACTAATTTATTGTAGGTAACCACTGGCCACCAATGACATGTATTTAAAATTTATTGGGGAAACAGTAGGGCAATTTAAATAGCAGGATCAGGCTGATGGGAACTACTGCTCCCATCGAGCTGATCCTGCTGGCACGAGTGGACGGGGGACAGACATAGGCCGATGGGAGTAGTAGTGTCACATCGGCCTATGTCTGCCTGCACGCACACACCCGCAGACATTGCACAGACACCGCGCACACCCGCAGACATCGCACAGACACCGCACACACTCGCAGACATCGCACAGACACCGCACACACTCGCAGACATCGCACAGACACCGCACACACCCGCACACATCGCACAGACACCGCACACACCCGCAGACATCGCACACACCCGCAGACATCGCACTGACACCCCGCACAAACTCGCAGACACACGCACAGACACCCACACACACCAATCATGATGGGTCTGATCGTCTGGGAGGTGAGGCTGACCTGTGCGGCCATGGGAAAGTTCATGTGAGTTCATGCAATGCAGTCAAGCATGAACTCACGTGAACCCTCTGAGGGCACCGCGGCTACTTCAAATGAACAGCTGATCGGCTTCACCTGATACCTCAGCTGTTCATTTGAAATAACCGGCAGGAAAGCGCAGCACAGAACGGGAAAGCCGGCGCTGAAGTCTTTTCATTGCCGGCTTCCCCGCCCGGGTCCTTCGCTCCCCGCTCCTTGGTGCTGTGCTCCCCGCCCGGTCCTAACTTACGATCGGGATGGGAGGTGGCGAGGGGAGCGGAGGATCGGGGTGGGAGACTGCGGGGAAGCAGTATGGGGCTGTGTGATTGTTTAAAAGCCGGCGGCTTTTTACCGCCCGCCGGCTTTTAAACGATCAGGAGAATTCTCCCACGCTGGGATGGCATTCTGATGACAGGCTGGATCTCAGCTGAGCGCTGCCATCCAGCTTGTCATACTTCAGAGACACTGCAGAGCGCAGGCATTATGGGAACTTCCGATTCCGGTATTCGATATTGTAAAAGTATCGGAATTAAGTATCGGAATTCCGATACCGCGAATATCGGCCGATACCCGATATTTCAGTATCGGAATGCTCAACAATAGTCAGCAGTCGTCGGCACCAGTTTGGTATTTTGACAAATGATGAGTGACAGGATATCAAAGTCCTGTGCCAAGGTCAATGATTAGAGTTACAATTAAAACTACTGAGATTCTGAAATCCGAAGCCGTTCAATATAGACTTTATTACATATACAGTTGTGCTCAAAAGTTTACATACCCCGGCAGAATGTTTCCTTTCTTGGCCTTGTTTCAGAGAATATGAATGATGACAAAAAAAACTTTTTCTCCACTCATGGTTAACGGTTGGGTGAAGCCATTTATTGTCAAACTACTGTGATTTCTCTTTTTAAATCTTAATGACAACCAAAAACATCCAAATGTCCCTGATCAAAAGTTCACATACCCCAGTTCTTAATACCGTGTATTGCCCCCTTTAACATGAATGACAGCTTGAAATCTTTTGTGGTAGTTGTGGATGAGGTTCTTTAATTTCTCAGATAGTAAAGCTGCCCATTCTTCTTGGCAAAAAGCCTCCAGTTCCTGCAAATTCCTGGGCTGTCTAGCATGAACTGCGCGCTTGAGATCTCCCCAGAGTGGCTCAATGATATTGAGGTCAGGAGACTGAGATGGCCACTCCAGAACCTTCACTTTGTTCTGCTGTAGCCAATGACAGGTCGACTTGGCCTTGTGTTTTGGATCATTGTCATGTTGGAACGTCCTAGTACGTTCCATGCGCAGCTTCCGGGTTGATGAGTGCAAATTTGCTTCCAGTATTTTCTGATAACGTGCTGCATTCAACTTTCCTTCAACTTTTACCAAGTTTCCTGTGCCTTTGTAGCTCACACATCTCCAAAACATCAGTGATCCACCTCCATGCTTTACTATAGGAATGGTGTTCCTTTCATCAAATGCCTTGTTGTCCTCTCTCCAAATTTAACGTTTATGGTTGTGGCCAAAAGTTCAATTTTGGTCTCATTACTCCAAATTACCTTGTTCCAGAAGTTTTGAGGCTTGTCTCTGTGCTGTTTGGCGTATTGTAGGAGAGATGCTTTGTGGCATTTGTGCAGTAATGGCTTTCTTCTGACGACTTGACCATGCAGCCCATTTTTCTTCAAGTACCTCCTTATTGAGCATCTTGAAACAGCCACACCGCTAGTTTTCAGAGAGTCCTGAATTTCAGCTGATGCTATTTGTGGGTTTTTCTTTGCATTCTGAACAATTTTCCTGGCAGGTCACAGGTGAGAATGTTACCTTTAGTAGCCATTCAAACCCATATGTGTCAAATTCTGTGCATGCTATCAGGCCAAAATCACCAGGGTATGTGAACTTTTGATCAGGGTGATTTGGATGTTTTTTGTTGTCATTAAGATTTAAAAAGAGAAAACACAGTATTTTGACAATAAATGGCTTCACCGAATCAATAACCATGAATGGAGAAAAAGTTTTTTTGTTATCATTCATATTCTCTGAAACAAGGCCAAAAAAGGAAAAATTCTGCCGGGGTATATAAACTTTTGAGTACAACTGTATGTAATCCATACAATACAGTAAGATTACAGTCTGAGCTGTAGACACTACAAGCCCTAAGTATACATCATAAATGGAACCTAAACAGAATCAGGGATCTTCCTAGTTAAAAAAAATAATTATAATTAAATTCTCTTTTACAATGATTGCGTAAAACACAGATAGGCTATGTTCACACGTTGCATTTAGTTTTTGCAGTATTTATTTATGCAGACTAAAAGCTGCTTTTTACAGTATCAGCAAATGCTATAAGATTTCAGATTTTTCCTGACTGAATTGAAAAACTGCTGCTTTTTTTTAAAGCTGCAGAATGTTAATTCCTTCAGCATTTTTGAAGCATTTTTTCCACCATAGAAAGCAATGAGAAAGTGCAAAAATGCTGGAAAAAAACACAACCATACGTTTTTGCTGCATTTTTGCTGTGGTTTTGCTACTTTTTGGTGAATTAAGCTAACTTTTTGGAACATATGCTGTAGACAAATGACACATATAATCTGCACCAAAAATGCACAAAAACCTGCATTTTGTAAGCAGCTTTTTTTACTGCCAAGGGAGAAGGTTTTGATTGCAGAAAAAGCAACGTGTGAACATAGCCTAAGCGTGGATGAATTTGTTTATTGATTTTACCATCTACTTGTATATGAGGACTTTTTAAAATAATGAAAGACCAGTTCCACACATCCAAAGTTCTCAGACCGAAAACAGATTGGAAGGCCCCTGACTAGTGTTGAGCGATACCTTCCGATATCGGGAAATATCGGATCGGATTGGATCGGACCGATACCCAAAAAGTTTCGGATATCGCCGATTCCGATACCGGAAACCAATGCAAGTCAATGGGACACAAATATCGGAATAAAAATAAACCCTTTCTTTCCCTTTCTACATGAAGGAAAACAACGAAGAATAATGTAGAATGTATTACGCGAAAAGCCGGCAGTTCAGCAGCGGCATACACCGGTACCCGACAATTTAGAATAGAAAGAATAGAGAATCACACATAGACTAGATAGATAGAAACATTTCAGTCACATATATATGAAGTACAGTGATAGTGTTGATTACTGTACTTGTCATTTAGTGTTAAAATAAAGGATTTATTAAAAAAAAATTGGCGTGGGGTTCCCCATAATTTTAGGCTCTAGCGGAGGTTAAGCAGACAGCTGGGGCAGATGTTTGAAGCCTGGGAAGGGGGTAATACCCACGGAGCTTCCAAGGCTACTAATATCAGCCCCCAGCTGAATACCTAGCCTTTACTAGCTATTAAAATGGGGGACCCCCCCAAAAAAATGACGTGAGGCCCCCCCTATTTTAATAGCTAGCAAAGGCTAGGCAGACAGTTGGGGGCTGATATTAATAGCCCAGGAAGGGTGCCATGAATATTGGCCCCCTCCCAGGCTAGAAACAGCAGCCGTCAGCCGCCCCAGAAATGGCGCATCCATAGGATGTGCCAATTCTGGCACTTCGCCTCGCTCTTCCCACTGCCCTGTAGCGGTGGCAGTGGGGTAATAGGGCTGGGGTTGATGTCAGCTTATAATGCCAGCTGACATCAAGCCCAGGTTAGTAATGGAGAGGAGTCTATAAGACACCCCCATTACTAACCCCATAGTCAAAGTTAAAAAAAAACCACAAACACCGAGAATAAAGTTCTTTAATTGAAATAAAGACACAATTCTTTATTGTTCTAAATTAAACCATACTTACCATCACGCCCATTCCAGCTGAAGCCAACGATCTCCTGCAATAAAAGTAAAATAATAAAGCAACCTCATCCTTGCCTTTCCATGGTTCCCACGACGGTTCCAGCTCTGCTACATTCACATGACAGGCTGGATCGCAGCAGAACGCTGCCATCCAGCTTGCCATGCCGCACACACTGAGAAGCGCAGGCATGCTTGCGCTCCTCAGTGTCTCGCTGTGACGGCATAAAGATGAGCCGAGGTCATGTCCAATGAACTCAGCTCACCTCATGCACGTCACTGACAGCGTGGGAGGATTCTCCTGCACTCAGCGCTTCAGCGTGAGAATTCTCCCACGCTGTCAGTGACGTGCATGAGGTGAGCTGAGTTCATTGGACATGAGCTCACCTCATGCACGTCACTGACAGCGTGGGAAAATTCTCCTGCACTCAGCGTTTCAGCGTGAGAATTCTCCCACACTGTCAGTGACGTGCATGAGGTGAGCTGAGTTCATTGGACATGAGCTCACCTCATGCACGTCACTGACAGCGTGGGAAAATTCTCCTGCACTCAGCGCTTCAGAGTGAGAATTCTCCCACGCTGTCAATGACGTGCATGAGGTGAGCTGAGTTCATTGGACATGAGCTCACCTCATGCACGTCGCTGACTGCGTGGGAAAATTCTCCTGCACTCAGCGCTTCAGCGTGAGAATTTTCCCACGGTGTCAGTGACGTGCATGAAGTGAGTTCATGTCCAATGAACTCAGCTCACCTCATGCACGTCACTGACAGCGTGGGAAAATTCTCACGCTGAAGCGCTGAGTGCAGGAGAATTTTCCCACGCTGTCAGTGACGTGCATGAGGTGAGCCGAGTTCATTGGACATGACCTCGGCTCATCTGGATGCCATCACAGCCAGACACTGAGGAGCGCAAGCAAGCCTGCGCTTCTCAGTCTCTGCGGCATGGCAAGCTGGATGGCAGCTTTCGGCTGCGATCCAGCCTGTCATGAGAATGTAGCAGAGCTGAAGCTGTCGTGGGAACCATGGAAAGGTAAGGATGATGTTGCTTTATTATTTTACTTTTATTGCAGGAGATCGTTGGCTTCAGCTGGAATAGGCGTGATGGTAAGTATGGTTTAATTTAGAACAATAAAGAATTGTGTGTATATTTCAATTAAAGGACTTTATTCTGGGTGTTTGTGGGTTTTTTTAACTTTGACTATGGGGTTAGTAATGGGGGTGTCTTATAGAAGCCTCTCCATTACTAACCTGGGCTTGATGTCAGCTGGCATTATAAGCTGACATCAACCCCAGCCCTATTACCCCACTGCCACTGCTACAGGGCAGTGGGAAGAGCGAGGCATCCTATTGATGCGCCATTTCTGGGGCGGCTGACGGCTGGTGTTTCTAGCCTTGCAGGGGGCCAATATTCATGGCACCCTTCCTGGGCTATTAATATCAGCCCCCAGCTGTCTGCCTAGCCTTTGCTAGCTATTAAAATAGGGGGGACCCCACGTCATTTTTTTGGGGGGGTCCCCCATTTTAATAGCTATTAAAGGCTAGGTATTCAGCTGGGGGCTGATATTAGTAGCCTGGGAAGCTTCGTGGGTATTACCCCCTTCCCAGGCTTCAAACATCTGCCCCAGCTGTCTGCTTAACCTCCGCTAGAGCCTAAAATTACGGGGAACCCCACGCTAATTTTTTTTTAAATAAATCCTTTATTTTAACACTAAATGACAAGTACAGTAAGCAACACTGTCACTGTACTTCTTATATATGTGACTGACATGTTTCTATCTATCTAATCCATGTGTGAAGCTCTATTCTTTCTGTTGTAAATTGTCAGGTACCGGTGTATGCCACTGCTGAATTGCCGGCCGGCTTTTTTAAAGAGATGGTGCATGAAAACAGTATTATTTTTTTAAATAAATCCTTTAACACTATATGACAAGTACAGTAAGCTGAGCGCTGCCATCCAGCTTGTCATTGTCATCCTTCAGAGACACTGCAGAGCGCAGGCATTATGGGAACTTCCGATTCCGGTATTCGATATTCTAAAAGTATCGGAACTCAGTATCGGAACTCCGATACTGCGAATATCGGTCGATACCCGATATTTCAGTATCGGAATGCTCAACACTACCCCTGACCCAAACTCAAATTGTGACTTTTCAAAGCATTTTTCTCCAGAAATTTGGTCCAGACATTGAGGTTTATACTCCGACCATGTATGTTGTATGTGTAAAATTGACCTAAGTAATTGACATTCTCCACATTCATAAAGTCATTTTCTTGAAAAGATCCACAGTGTGAGAATTATCTATTACTAAATAACCATCAGACATAAAATATAGTAACTTTCATTCTGTGGCCAATTTTTTTTTTTACCTTGAATGAATTCAATTATCAGAATTGCTTATTTTCACCTTAAAGTGTCCTCATCAGTATACATGGATTATGCCAGAGCAGACTAACAGGGGAATTTAGTTGGTTCATTAGACTGAATCAAGTTTTATACTGTTCTGTTTGGCAAGTATTTCTCACTAAAACCTCTCTGCTCTTTTCAGGGAAGGAACAATTGAGATTAAATATAGAATCCTTTACCTTTCTATCATTTTTCTAGATCAGAGCCATTGTTAGATAACTATCGTATTTTTCGTGTTATAAGACACACTTTTTTCCTCCAAATTTGGGAGGAAAATGAGGGTGCGTCTTATAATCAGTCTGTAGCTTAACGGGGGGTCGGCGGCGGTGGAGCGGGCTCACAGGAGGCCTGGTCGCTGCTTCAGGAGGCCGGCGGCAGGAGTGGGGCGATGCTATGGTGCCTAGGCGCTCTTTAGATGACAGCGCCGGTGAGCGGAGTCCCCTTTCCCAACATTTCCCTGCAATGGGCTTTGGAAAACTGGCCACCAGAGGTGACGCATGCGCAGACTGAGATTTCGGGTGACGAGATCTCGGGAGACGAGATCTTGTCTACCGCGATCTCAATCTGTGCGTGTGCCACCTCTGAGGGCCATTTTCCCGAAGCCCACCAAAGGGAAATTATGAGAAAAGGCACTGCAGCATCGCCCCACTCCTGCCACTGGCCTCCTGAAGCAGTGACCATGCCTCCTAAAGCAGCGACCCTGCCTCCTGTGACCCGGCTCCACCGCCGCTGACCCCCTCACCCCTGGTAAGATATTATTAAAACGGCCTATAAGACTCACCCCCATTTTATTAAAAAAATGTTTTCCTATTTTCCCACCCCATAATTTGAGGTGCATCTAATATTTAGGTACGTCTTGTAGTCTGCGAAATGGATTGTAATGTCATGATTTTAGGCAAGTATCAAGTCTGCGAAAGCCATTGGGCTTTTAAAAAGTATATAATATGAGCAGTGAACTAACTCTTTTACTCAAGTAATCTTATATCTTTCACTCAATTAAACCCTGCTTATGACGATTCATTTTGTAGGCGGAAGTTACCAATAATATCCCGATTACATGTTGCCCCAGGTTGACCACGTTGCAAGTACTCATTTACCACGCAGTGTCACCACAAAATAAATGAAGCTTTACACTATTGTCTTTAAAATCAATTGGATAGTCTTACTAATGAAATATTGTCTAAATGTGTGACCCCAACCTGTATTAGCCCCTTACCGACATATGAGGTATAGGTACGTTGAACAAACAAATCAATTTTGGAAAAAAATCAAGCCAGGCATGTCTCTCGAAGCGAGGATAAAGAAGCTACAACTTGCCTACTTTGGATACATCATACGAAGAAACAATCAATGGAGAAGGACATCATGGTCGGAATAGAAAAAACAAGGCGAAGAAGAAGACCAGCAGCAACCCAATGCGTTGCTACAATCAAGATAACGTCAAAGAAGACCCTGGTGGACCTATCTAGGCTTGTATAAGATTGATCTTCCTACTGAGCGTTCATCCATCAAGTCACCATGAAGTTACCAGTAATTAAATAGTAATAGAACATCTAAAAATCTAAAAAACATAGGGTACTTGTTCTTTGCATGTATTATTACTATTTACTTGTTTACTTGCTGTAGAGTATATGCTCATTTTGGTTTTTTTCTTGGGTTTTGTCTGTGAAGTGGCCTCAGTGTGAACGTGTTTTTACACTTTGTTGGTATACCAGCTTATAGTCCGGCTCATTTCTTTGGTTTTGCTGTAATTTTTTGTACTTTTTTACAAATAGGGTGTGGCTTCCCTTTCTGAGCTAAGTATTTCATCTATATGGCGTCCGATGGATGGATGTCTCAGTCTGGACCCAGTCCTGCTCAGCCCTTATTCACATTGAGGTCATTTAACACAATATAAGGTTTTAATACTAGAGACAGGTTAGGACCGTCCCGATGGGTCCACCTTTTCGCGGTGGGATCGCTTTTATGCTTTTTTAATCAAAATAGGGTTAATCTAAGTCCCCTATGTTATTTACATGTTCTATTACTATTTACTTATTTACTTGCTGTAAGGTATATGCTCATTTTGGGTTTTTTTTGTTTTTTTTTCTTTGGTTTTGACTAAAAGAAAACGCAGAAAACATGCTAAACATATTGACCTGCACTTCTGAAAAAAACACAAAGAAAAAAATGCACTGTGTGAATGTGACTTTAGAAATCTTATTTATTCTGTTGCCACTGTAGAATGCTGCATTTTTTTCTGCATGAAAAATGCATGGAAAAAAATGCTATGTATGAACAAGCTTTAACAGGGAATTTATTAGAATTGTTTTTATACATAGTTTTTCACTTTAGATAAAGATATATATTTAAAAAGTCAAAGATCCACCAATTATTCTATATTCACTGTAATAATAAGTCTGCTCTCAATGATTTAACTTCCTCCTAGAAGCATTGGAAGCTTATTAGTAAACTTTTAAACATGAGTATGAGACATTTAGGAGTGATAGGAACAAAGCCGTGGGTGATATGAGCCCATAAAAAATGTACTATCCAGTTCAGACATAGCTTCTTTCTCCTAGATCTGTTAAGAAACTTATTGAAGGCAGAAAAAAAAGCTGTGAAAAAATACATATGTGGCTGGAACAAGTGATGAAGACAATGTAGCAGTAAAACAACAATCCTTAAAGAGACAGAAGGACTGTTCAAACTAAGTCCCTCGGTTCGATGCATCATGGCGGGACCAATCATTTAAATACACCTTCCCACCTGCTTGTTTTCACTCAATCTCCATCCAAAAGCCATCTCCTTTGAATGAAAGCTCTGGTTTTATAGAGAAAGAGAAGGGTGGAGAAGCTGTGTAAAAATGATTGGTTTCGCCATGATGCATCATGCGCCTATACTTGGCTTGAACAGTCATTCTGTGCAGACAGAGTCCCTTTAATTGAGATAGAACCACAAGAAAAAAGAGAGATAATGGATTTTATAGCTCAAAATCATTTACCAAAGTTGGTGAAAAGCATAATGGGTGACGTACTGTATCAAATAATGGTCATGTTAGGCAACATAGGTCACTATCTGGAATGAAGACAACCGTGTTTGAACTTTTTCTCTAATAGTCGGATGAAAGATCTTTTGTCATATGAAAGTTCTTTCTCTCATGAATGATATTCCTTTGAAAGAATGTTCCCAGAAATATTATTAAACCTTCACCCGATGCCAACGAACATGTATTGCCTGTTTAAAGGGAATCAGTCAGTCAAACTGACAGTATAAACTAAGCACATAACCTTGTAAGGGAGCTAATAAAAATCGCACCTTAAGGCTACGCTCAGACGACCGTATATTCTTTCATCCGAGAGAATCAGGCTGATTATGCAAGTTACATTCTGATTGGACTCTGATTTGAGTGCGATCATAGTGTGATCCGATTCTGTCGGATGAGGAGAAGATGGAGGAGAATAACATTTCTCCATCTTCTTCATTTTGTGAGTGCGTGGAAATCGGACTGCACTCAGATGTCATCTGAGTGCAGTCCGATGTTTTCCATGCACGCATTGAGTGAATAGTTCCTGATTTCAAAGTGAAATCACAGCATGCTGCAATTTTTTTAATGACAGATTCTGTCAGTGCAAAAAATCATGCATCTGCACTGCCCATTAAATAACATTGGTCCGAGTGCTATCCCATAAAAAATCAGATAGCACTCGTCCGATGAATATACTGGTGTGAGCGAGCCCTTACTGTTCTAATCGCTGCTACTGTTCTGCAAAAATTGAAGTTTAACCAAACATGTTAATTAGTGTGCTTGGTGCACCCTTGGTGTGGCCGAGAGGCTCAGTTCATCGTTCAGCTCACATTTGTAAGCCCCATCTACCTCACTGGCGTTTCACAGCACTGGCTTCCTGGAGTGATCAGTATCTGAATCAAAAGTTCATTCAAGCCAGCGCTGTCAATCACCATTGAAGGAAGCAAGGAGCAAACAAAACCAGGGAGCGGACTGATGCACGGAGCCTCTTGGCCACACCAAAGGTGCACTGAGCTCCCTTATTAGCATATGTGATTCAGGTCCAATTTCTGCAATACAGAGGCAGCGATTAGAAGACTAAGGATGCAATTTTTATAGGGGCCACATCCCCTACAAGGTTATGAGCTTAGTTTATACTCTCAGTTTGCGCCGACAGACTCCCTTTAAATGATTGTTATAACCAATATGGAAATGTACATGGCTGCATCAGCAAAACGATTGTTCACCAGACAATTGTTCTGTCATTAGTTGTTTAACCATCAACTCACTGCCATATAATGTGTATGGTTGCCTTTAGATATAAGACTAGTGTTCTGCTATATGATGAGAAATTGAAGAATAAAGCTACATTCACATGTTCAGTATTGGGTCAGTATTTTACCTCAGTATTTATAAGCCAAAACGAGGCATTTTCACCTCATTTTTGATGCTGCGGTTTTTGTCTCTTTTTGGTACATCGTGTTTTAAATAAAGCTGCTTTACTTTTGATACTTCCTGGTATTTGGCTTTGACAAAACTTTATTGATACAATCATGTGCAAATTACATGCATTTTTAGTGCCTTTCTGAAGCGGAAATTCACTTAAAATGCATTTTTTTTACCTGCGGATTTTCTGCATCTAACGTAAGTGTATGGGGAAAAATGTGCTCAGAAAACTCAGCGTACCCACAAGAGAAATTGGCATGTTGCTTATTTAAAGCACGCACCGCATGTCATATACGCATCATAATAATAAAAAGCACAGTGAGCAGGAGATTTCTATAAATCTCATCCACTTTACTGGAACTGTAAGAAGCTGCATTTCGTGTGCAGCAAAATTACTAAAATCTCATTGTGGGAACTTAACCTAAGACCTACTACCATTGTATGGGGGTGTCAAGCTGCTTGTGTCTATCCCTAGCACAAGTGACCATGCTGGTGTCTTCTTCCATCTGAAGAAATCTAAAGGAGGGACCGGTATGATATTAAAATGAGCGTCACTTATTTGTCTTAAAATTTTCACTTTGTAAACACCTCCGCTTCATCATGTTGGTATATGCAACAGTTGTGGACTTCTTTGCTTGTGTGAAGGAGGACTTTATGCTGACCTGACAGTAGATGGCGATGTTGTGTAAAGTTTCCTTGTTTACTGTATTGTAAAAGAAAAAAAGGTCTCTTGTATTTTCTGTTTTGTTCTTACTTCCTGGTGCAGTACTGTGTAACTGTGCGTTTTTTCCTTTACCTCACGTTCTGAGAAGTAAAAGCTTGTTATCCCATGTAATCTGCTCTGTGAAGTTTCTACCGCAACTGTGGGTATCCAGAAGCTGTGCAACACATCATTCATCCATGTGGGTAACATGCAAGGTGATCATGGTGGCAAGTCAAGTCCTGCATAATTGCCATATCTATACCAGTCAGGAAATAGGAGGAGTAGTGGGTAAATGCAGCAAATTTGTGAAAGTAAATATTTGGGGAAGGTTTTTTTTTTATAAATTATAGGTTACAATTAGTGTTGAGCGAACATGCTCGACACTGCTCGGTACTCGCCCGAGCATCACGCTACTCGGGATGTTCGGCGAGCACCGAGCATTTCCAGGTTACTCGGGCGGGAGCTCGGGTCTATGCCCTGCATGTTTGGCGCTCTTTACAGAGCCAATGAACATACAGGGATTGCCAGCCAGTCACTGTAATGCCGCAGCCATGTTGTTTGTGGGCATTATAGTGATTGGCTGGCCGCACAGTGTCACCTCGAGTATTTAAAACTGGGCGCCGCCATCTTGGACACAGTCGCTCCGGATCAGACAGTGTAGGGACAGCGCTGCTGATTTAGGGAGAGATATATCCTGCAAAATAGTTAGTGTAGGGTCTGTAAAGGCTGCCAGATCAAACAAACAGTCCTTCTCAGGACTAATATCCATCCCAGGTATATCAGGCAGGCAGGCAGGCTGTATAAGAGACGCAGTGGTTATACCAGCAAACGCTGCATTACAGTCCTGTGTGCTGCTCCTGTTGCTGAAATTGCTGGACTTAGCTCCAGGTCCCGGGGGCCAGGAAAAATCCTTTTTTTTAATCTAAATCCTCTTTTTTTCACAATGTACAAATACCCATCTTATTAACCTTTTGGTGCCCCCCCCCCAAAAAAAAAGTGTGCCTCTGATTTTTCAGGCACAAATATATCTGTTGAAAATAGTCTGGTGTAGGCCAGAGAAATAGAAGTGTGGTTTTGCAGTTCTATGGGCCATTTGTATCTAAAAAAAACAGTTTGAGTGTGTCGCTCACTGTTCAGCCGCAAATATATATATATTTTAAAAAAGCCTGGTATACACCAGTAAATTATTACTGTGGTTTTGATGTTCCACGGTAAAACATCTCTATTATCCTGTTTTTGGCATTTTTTGCTGTATAAAAATAATAAGTGTCTCCCTGATTTTTCAGACACAAATATATCTGTTGAAAATAGTCTGGTGTAGGCCAGAGAGACAGAAGTGTGCTTTTGCTGTTCCACGGTAAAAAATCTCTATTATTCAGGTTTTGGTAGTTTTTTCCGTAAAGAAAAACAGTAGTGTCTCCTGACTGTTGTGACACAGAAATATATCTGTTGAAAATAGTCTTGTGTAGGCCCGACATCCCAGTATAGTTTCGCAGTTCCACGGGTCAAATCGCTGTACTATCCAGTTTTGGGCCTTTGGTATCTAAAAAAAAAGCAGTTTGAGTGTGTCGCTCACTGTTCAGCCGCAAATATCTCTATTTAAAAAAGTGTGGTATACCCCAGTAAACAATAACTGTGGTTTTCCTCTTCCACGGTTCTAATCTACTCTTTATTACTCTTTTTCCATTGATAGTGCAAGTGTAAGCTATTTTACTTCATTTACAATGGGCAAGGCGCGTGGCAAGGGACGTGGAAGTGGACGTTCTGGTGATGGTTCGTGCAGAGGATGGGGCCGTGGCCAAGGTGAAAATGTGCCACAACCAACAGCCACATCTTCTCGCTCCCACTTCTTGACCGAATTACTAGGGAAGCACAGAACAACACCAGTATTGAGAACTGATCAGTGTGAACAGGTTATTAATTGGATAGCAGACAATACTTCCAGTTACCTGGGCACCACCACCTCCGGTCTGTCTTCCACACGGTCAACTCTTAGTAGCCGTGAGTCTCGACCACATACTCCTCCTCACCCTGATGCTCCTTCCTCCCACCATGCCGAGTGTCGTCAGACAGCAAGTGATCCCACACTTGGACACTCTGAAGAGCTGTTCACTGGCCCATTTCCATATTTGGGCCCCTCGCCTGATACGCTTGAAGTGGTGGAAGAGGAGATCCCATGTTGCGATGCCCAAATATTTGAACAGCCACGGCCACAGGAAGTCGACGTTGGCAATCTGTCACAAGAGGTGGACGATGACGAGACACAATTGCCAGGAAGTGAGGAGGAGGATCGTGGTGCGCAAGTGGAAGAGGAGGAGGTGGTGGATGATCTAGTAACTGACCCAACGTGGAAGGAGGACATGCAGAGTGAGGCCAGCAGCACACAGGGGGAGGGAGGCAGAGTACCCCAACAGGCAGGAAGAAGCAATGTGGTGGCCGCAGACAGAAGGCAGGCAACCATTCCCCGTAACACCAACACGAGGGACGTTGCCAGTACAAGTGGTAGGTCTTCCAGAGTCTGGAATTTTTTTAAAGACTCTGCTGATAACCCCAAAAAGGCCATATGTTCCACCTGCCATGCCAGCATCAGCAGGGGTGACAAAGCTACCAGCCTGACCACCACCAGCATGATCAGGCACATGGCAGCAAAGCACCCGACTTTGTGGGGCGAAACCCAGGGTCCACGACCAGTGTCAGCGGGTGTCACCACTGCTTCTTCCACTGTTGTGCGTGCAATAGAACCCCCTGTTGTGTGTGCAAGGCAATCCCCTGTCCATACTGCATGTAAAGATGCCCTCTCCTCTCAGTCTTCACTTGTTATGGCAGTTTCTCAAGAAACAGCATCAACGTCCACGTCCACGTCCCACCGCAGCGTTCAATTGTCCATATCCCAGACCTTTGAACGAAAGCGGAAATTCGCAGCTAACGCCCCACAGGCCACAGTCCTAAATTCGCACATTTCACGACTGCTTGCATTGGAAATGCTGCCTTTTAGGCTGGTGGAGACGGAATCCTTCCGCAATCTTATGGCGTGGCCATCCCTCGGTACTCGGTCCCCAGCCGACACTATTTTGCCCGGTGTGCCATCCCCGCACTACACAAGCACGTGTCCCAATGCATCTGCCGTGCCCTCACCAACGCAGTTACTGGAAGAGTCCACCTGACAACGGACACGTGGACAAGTGCTTGTGGCTAGGGACGGTACATCTTTCTGACGGCACACTGGGTAAACATAGTGGAAGCCAGGACCCAGTCGGACCTTGGGACGGAACACATCCTCCCCACACCGAGGATTGCGGGCCCTATGTCAGTCAGAGTTGCCCCCACAGTGTACAGCTCCTGCGCATCCTCCTCCTCCTCATGTTCAGCCTCCATCTCAGATATCACCACATCAGTTACAAGCTGGAAGCATTGCAGTACTGCCTCCGCCAAGCGGCAACAGGCTGTGCTGAAGCTCATAAGCTTAGGTGATAAACCTCACACTGCTTGTGAGTTGTGGACAGCTGTGAAAGAGCAGGCAGATCTGTGGCTGAGACCGCTGAACCTACATCCCGGCATGGTCGTGTGTGACAATGGCCGTAACCTGGTGGCGGCTCTGAGGCGAGGTGAGATCACACACGTACCATGCCTGGCTCATGTGCTTAACCTCGTGGTTCAGCGGTTTCTTAAATCGTACCCCGAGTTGCCAGATCTGCTCGTGAAAGTAAGCCGCCTGTCAGCCCATTTTCGCAAGTCGGCTACAGCTTCCGCCGCCCTTGCTGTGTTGCAGCAGCGTTTGCAGCTTCCGGCACACCGACAGGTGTGTGATGTCCCCACACGTTGGAACTCTACCCTCCCCATGTTGCAAAGGATTTGTGAGCAGAAGAGAGCAGTTGTGGAGTACGAGCTGCAACAAGGCCGTCGATATTCAGGTCAGACTCCACACATAAGACCTCAGGAGTGGACCTGGATGTCTGACATATGTACCATCCTGACAAACTTTGAGGAGGCCACCAAGATGGTGAGTGGCGATGACGCCATCATTAGTGTCAGCATCCCACCACTTGTCTGTCTTTTGCAACGCTCTCTGCAGAGAATTAAAGAGGAGGCATTGAAGCCAGAGTATGATGAGATGGATCAAGAAGCCGTAGAGGGCGATTACACACAGCCCAGCCTCATCTCATCCCAACGTGCATTGGGGGACAATGAGGGAGAGGAGGAGGAGGAAGAACAGGAGCTGCTATCATGCGTTGTAGACGGTAGTACCTGGACAAGTGTCGTACCGTCGGTTCAGCGTGGGTGGCCTGAGGACAGGGGGAGGAGGAAGAGGAGGAGGAGGAGGAGGAGAGCATGGTCAGTCGTCATCTTGGTGAGGACACGGAAATCTTGCCCGTTACCAGTATGGCACGCATGGCTGACTTTATGTTACGCTGTCTTAACCGTGACCCTCGCGTTGTCAAAATGTTGGGTGACAGTCATTACTGGTTGGTGAAACTTGTAGACCCCCGCTACAAGGAGAACTTTCACTCTCTTATTCCTGAGGTGGAGAGTAGAGATGAGCGTTGTTCTACTCGAACTGTTCGCCAATCTGAAATTCGAACTGTTTTGGGCGGTGTTCGAGCCGTTCGGCGAACACGAACAATTTGAGAAAAATTCGGCTGTTCGAGGTTATGTTCGATAACTGTTCGTGCACCAAAATCATAACTGGATTTTTTCTCAGTAATGATGAAAATTAATGTTAATACGCAGTTTGAGTGTACAGCGGGGTGGGGGGAGGGGCAGGGGATGGATCTCTGCAGGAACAATGAAGATCTCCATTTTTTTTTTCTCTTTCCCCCATTTACAGTGGGGAGGTGCAATCTGTCAGCCTATCAGCAGCGCACACACGGAGCGAAGTGCTTTTTTTCACACAAGCAAGGGCATGTGTCATTGGCAGTGTATATCACATGTCCTTGCCCTATAAGACCAAGCCATTTTCCCCGTCGCCACCATTTTCTCACTGCTGCAGCTGCGTGTTAGACGGCACCGCTGTTGCTGTGTGCGCTATACCTTGTTAATTTCAAGCCAATTTTCGCACAAATCTACAGATAGCTTGGGAGTAGGGAATAGTTGTGATTGCAGTCCTTTTAAGGACTAGGTTACAGCATTTCCTACGACTTTTATCAGGCAGGTCTGTGCTCTTAAATAGATAGATTGTGGGAGTAAAGACTAATTGTAATTGGAGTCCTTTTCAGGACTAGGTTACATCAGTTCCTATCAGTTTTTGCCAGGCAGGTCTGTGCCAGTGCTGTGCAAGTTTTTTTCACAGCATTTGGCTGAATCTAGCAAAGCTAATCCTTTTTGGCCTATTGCAGAGTGTGTTAGTCAGTGGAGTAGCCTATCTGTGTTGTAAGATATACCACCTGTGTATAGAATACCAATTTTTTTACTGCACCTAGTGAAGTAAATCTTTTGGGCATAGCATCATTCTATTAGTCCATCTATACTGACCTCCATCAGGTTGCAAACTGCATATATTTTTTTCTTCATCTACCTCTGAAAAAATATTGGGCTTCTAGCTGTGTGTGGGACTTGTTCTATTAATCCATCTATACAGACCTCCATCAGGTTGCAAACTGAATATATTTTTTTCTGCATCTACCTCTGAAAAAATATTGGGCTTCTAGCTGTGTGTGGGACTTGTTCTATTAATCCATCTATACAGACCTCCATCAGGTTGCAAACTGAATATATTTTTTTCTGCATCTACCTCTGAAAAAATATTGGGCTTCTAGCTGTGTGTGGGACTTGTTCTATTAATCCATCTATACAGACCTCCATCAGGTTGCAAACTGAATATATTTTTTTCTGCATCTACCTCTGAAAAAATATTGGGCTTCTAGCTGTGTGTGGGACTTGTTGTATTAGTCCATCTATACTGACCTCCATCAGGTTGCAAACTGAATATATTTTTTTCTGCATCTACCTCTGAAAAAATATTGGGCTTCTAGCTGTGTGTGGGACTTGTTCTATTAATCCATCTATACAGACCTCCATCAGGTTGCAAACTGAATATATTTTTTTCTGCATCTAGCTCTGAAAAAATATTTGGCCTTCTAGCAGTGTGTGGGACTTTCTCTATTAGTCCATCTATACTGACCTCCATCAGGTTGCAAATTGAATACAATTTTTTTCTGCATCTAACCCAGCCAATAGTTTTGGCCTAATACCACAGTTTGGCCACTCAGCTCTGCTCGGTTCCCATCCATTGTTTTTTTGTGCAAACAACTCCAGAGTTGTTAATTAGTTAACCACCAAAATGAGTGGAAAAAGGCCTGCTGCTGGTGGAAAGGGGAATAGGCGTGTTGGGAAGGGGAAAAAAGGTTGTGTCCGTGGGGTAGGTGTTAAAGCAACAGTAACATCTGCAGAAGAAAGACCATCTTCCAGCCAAACTAAAATGTCTACTTCTTTTAGCGGACAATGTGATAAGATCCCTTTCTTACGGCCACGCCAATCGCTACAAATTCCAGATGAGGCACAAAAACAGCAGGTGCTTCAACGGATATCAAGTGCTCCTTTAAGTGGGCTCTCCTCCACATCAACTTCAACATCACAAATACTCCAGTCCTCAAAGGTGTCACCCCAATCGCACTTGCTTCCTCACAGCTCCCAAATCTCCAGCTGCCCGTCTGAGTATGAGGTAGAACAGATGGTTGAGTCTGCAGAGCTGTTTACTCATACTATAGCCTGGGAATCAGAGGTCGACTCCAGCGCTTCTGTGAATCCAGACGAGGAAATGATCTGCACTGATGCCCAGAATCTTTATGAGTCGGATCCAGGACCAGACGCAGAAGGTTCTGACCATAATGTAGACCCTCATTCCCAAACTGTAACTCCTGTTGGTGGAGACAATGAGGAAGACGATGATAAGACTCAAATACCTGATTGGAGCGACAACTTTAGTTTTTTGTCAGGGCAGGAACAGGTTGGCTCTGAGGACGACGGGTGTGATAACGCACAGGGTGATGATGATGAGGTTGGAGATCCCACTTACTGTCAACCCACAGTCAGCCAAGAGATGAGGTCAGCAGAGGAGGTGGAGGAAGATGCTAGTGACGACGAGGTCAGGTTGCGCCTTCCTGGACAGAGACGTAGTACTGGAAGCACGTCAACAACTGCATCCTCAAACACAACTCTGCCTCTCACCACAAGTCGTGGTGGCTCTTCAGGTCGCATGGGTGCTAAGCCTTGCATAGCCTGGGCATTTTTTCAGATCGATAAAGATGACCCAACTCGTGTTATCTGTAACATTTGTCAGCAAAAGCTAAGTAGAGGCCAAAAAATACATAGTTTGAGTACTTCATGCATGAACCGGCACATGGACATGAAGCATAAGTTGCAGTGGGAAGATCAATGTGCTACAATGCGGCCTAGCCGGCCGGGCCAACCACCGTCTGCCATATCTTGTGCATCCGCGGCCTCTTCATCCTCTGTGACTGGGGGGACAGCAGTCACACCTGTTTTGGGGCGCAGACCTGCCACCTCTTTACCCGCAACAGCCAGCGTGATTGGCAGGTCATCATTTTCTTTGGAGGTGGTAACACCAGCTGGTGTTGAGCGCTGTCCGACATCGATAGCACCACCTTTGGATCAAGGCAACCTAACATGTCCGCCTGCATCTTCCTCACAGACCGGCAGTTTGCCGGGGACACCCTTATCAACCCCGTCTAAGCACAATAGCCAGCCCTCGGTCCCTCAGATGTGGACAAGTAAAAGACCATTTCCTCCTAGCCATGAGAAAGCTAAGAGGTTGAATTTCACCATCTGCAAGTTCTTGGCTACAGAAATGCTGCCTTTTCGCCTGGTGGACACAGAGGATTTTCGAGACCTTATGTCCGTCGCAGTGCCCCAGTACCAGATGCCCAGTCGGCACTACTTCTCAAAGAAAGGTGTGCCTGCGCTCCACCAGCATGTCGCACACAACATCACCGCTTCTTTGAGAAACTCTGTGTGTGACAGGGTGCATTTCACCACAGACACTTGGACGAGTAGGCATGGACAGGGGCGTTACATGTCGCTGACTGGGCACTGGGTAACTATGGTGACAGCAGGACAAGGGGCTGCTGTCCAAGTCTTGCCGTCCCCACGAGTTGTGCGTCAATCCTCTTTATGTCAAAGTTCCTCCACTGCTTCTGCCTCCTCAACCTCCTCTCGGTCTTCCACCTGCACCCAAAGCCTGTCTGGTCATGCCACAAGCTTTCTAACTGCGCAGAAGGGATCCTGCACACCTCCTTACTATGCTGGCAGTAGGGCTCAACGTCATCAGGCGGTTTTTACATTGAAATGTCTGGGAAATGTGAGTCACACAGCTGAGGAGTTGTGGTCAGCTCTGGAGAACCAATTTCATGAATGGTTGTCTCCACTGGACCTGAAACCAGGGAAGGCCGTGTGCGACAATGCTGCAAACCTGGGTGCGGCCCTTCGCCGGGGCAATGTCACACACGTGCCTTGTATGGCTCACGTGTTGAACCTGGTTGTCCAGCAATTAGCCCACTATCCCAGACTAGATGGCCTTCTGCAGAGGGCACGGTCGCTGTGTGCTCACTTTCGCCGTTCGCATCCCGCAGCTCAGCGACTTACATCTCTACAAAAGTCGTTGGGCCTGCCACTTCACCGGCTAAAATGCGATGTGCCTACCCGGTGGAATTCAACTCTGCACATGTTGCAGCGACTGTGGCAGCACCGACAAGCCCTGGTGCAATACGTTCTGACTTATAGCCTGGGCCAACGAGATCCAGAGGTGGGGCAAATCACGCTGGAGGAGTGGTCTCAGATCAGGGACCTATGCACCCTTCTGCACAGTTTTGAAATGGCGACGAAGATGTTTAGTGCTGACGATGCCATTATCAGCATGACTATTCCGGTGATTTACATGCTGGAGCACATGTTAAACAGAATTCGGAGTCAGGTGGTGGCACAAGAGGAGGTGGAGGAAGTAGAGGAGGAGGAGTTGTATGCGGAAGGGCTAACATCTGCAAGGTCCAGACGGTCGGCAGCACCAAGGCGGCAGGCATGTGAGGGTGGGGGAGATGGTTTTACCAGGGCGCATGGTAGCAGCCAAACTAGTGAGGAAGGTGCAGGAGCCCAATAAGAAGTGGAGGACGAACTGATGGAAGACTCATCAGATGAGGGAGACCTTGATCACATTTCTGTTGTGCGAGGTTGGGGGGAGAGGACAGAGGAAGGAAGCATGATTGTTACCTCGCCACCAACACAACAGGGACTTGGTGCTCCTGGATGCGCAACACACATGAGTGCCTTCTTGCTGCACTACCTGCAACATGACCCTCGAATTGTGAGAATTAGAAATAATCCTGACTACTGGGTTGCCACACTGTTAGATCCCCGGTACAAAAGTAAATTTGCAGAAATTATTCCTGCCATAGAAAGGGATGCACGCATGCAGGAGTATCAGCAGAGACTGTTGCAGAATCTTACATGTGCTTTTCCACAAAATACCAGTGGTGCACGTAGTGAATCTCACAGTTCCAACTTGCCAACCGTGGGACCGTCAAGTGTTCAGCACTCAAACCGTAACAGAACCACAGTATCTGCTGGTAACATCAATTTTGCGGAATCATTTCACCACTTTTTTAGCCCATCCTTTGCAAGGCCACAGGAGACAAGAAGTCTGACACATAGTCAACGCCTAGAGACGATGGTACAGGAGTATCTCCAAGTAAACATTGAAGCCACGACTGTGTCACTGGACCCTTGCTCTTTTTGGGCTTCCAATCTGGATAAATGGCCGGAGCTAGCCACTTACGCCTTGGAGATCTTGTCATGCCCCGCAGCCAGCGTTCTGTCTGAACGTGTGTTCAGCGCTGCTGGTGGTGTGCTGACAGATAAGCGCACGCGGCTCTCCACTGATAATGTAGACAGACTCACGTTCATAAAGATGAACAAATCATGGATCCGAAACGACTTTTCTACCCCTGTGTCATCCTGGGGAGAGTAAAAGCTTGATGATTGGTTAAAATCACCCTACCAACCGTTTTAAGCTTTCAAATTATTAATCATGTTTATCTGTATCTTGGCTGGAAAATAATTTGGGCTTTGTAGCAGTGTGCAGCACTGATTCTATTAGGCCATCTATAATAAGCTCCACCAGATTTAAAATTACTAATCATGTTTATCTGTATCTTGACTGGAAAATAATTTGGGCTTTGTAGCAGTGTGCAGCACTGATCCTATTAGGCCATCTATACTAAAGCTTCACCAGATTTAAAATTAATAATAATTTTTAGCTGCATCTAGCCCGGAAAATAATTTTGGGGCTCCGAGATGCGCAAGACACATAAGTGCCTTC
This sequence comes from Phyllobates terribilis, assembly GCF_046119375.1. Taxonomy (NCBI): domain Eukaryota; kingdom Metazoa; phylum Chordata; class Amphibia; order Anura; family Dendrobatidae; genus Phyllobates; species Phyllobates terribilis. The sequence continues at coordinate 206,321,426 of NW_027362769.1, read as the reverse complement.
TTGCTGCACTACCTGCAGCATGACCCTCATATTGTCAGAATTCGAAGTAATCATGACTACTGGGTTGCCACACGCTTAGATCCCCCAAACTTATCGATCAACCTTTTCATTTTAATAAAGACCAAAAAAATGGTCATTTTTGAAATTATAAGCATTAGCAGGTTGTTAGAAACTGAAATCAAACAGTTTTCAACTCAAAACTTTATTCTAGGTGATGTTACATTTTCACATAGGACCCCTTGTTCGAAAGGAGCTTCTGAACTCTCTCGTCCATTGAATTTGTCAGGTTTTGGATGGTTTCTGCTTCAATTGTTTTGCATGAGGACAGAATACCCTCCCAGAGCTGTTGCTTAGATGTAAACTGCCTCCCGCCATCATAGACACTCCTTTTAATGATGCTCCAAAGGTTCTGAATGGGGTAGAGGTCAGGGGAGCATGGGGGTCACACCATAAGTTTGTCCCCTTTTATGCTCATATCAGCCAGAGATGCAGATGTTTTATGTGCAGCATGAGATGGTGCATTATCATGCAGAAAAATGATCTTGCTGTGAAATACACGGTTCTTCTTCTTGAACCATGGCAGGAAGTGCTGTTTGAGAAAATCCACATACATTATGGAGTTCATCTTTAGCGCCTTCAGGGATCCTAAAGGGGCCGACAATCTCTCTCCCCATGATTCCAGCCCAAAACATTACTCCACCTCCTCCTTGTTGGCGCTGTAGCCATGTTTGCGTGGGGTGTCCATCAACCAGCCATCCTCCACTCCATCCATCTGGACCATCGAGCGCTGCACGGCACTCATCCGTGAAAAAAACAGTTTTGAAATCAGTCTTCATGTAATGTTTGGCCCACTGGAGCCGTTTCTGCTTGTGTGAAGTGGATAGAGGAGGTCGACAGGATGGCGTATGCACAGCTGCAAACCTCTGAAGGACCCTGCATCTTGTTGTTCGGGGGACGTTGGAGGCACAAGCAGCTTCAAAAACTTGTCTGTTGCTATGACAAGGCTTTTTTGCCGCTGCTCTTTCAACCTGACGTAATTGCCTGTAGGAAAGAGTCCTCAATTTGCCCTTATCAGCACGCACACGTGTGTACTGTGAATCAGCTACATACTTCTTGATTGCCAAGACACTTCATCCTGATCATCGCACAATGTTGATTGTAGTCATGCCTTGACCTAAACACTCCACAATTTGTTGCTTCTCAGCAGCCGACACATCCTTTTTCTTTTTCCCATTTTGGCAGAAAATGTAGGCTGCTTAATAATGTGAGACAGCCTTCTTAAGTAGTCTTGCCTTTCATTGGACACACCTGCCAAACTAATTAGCACAGGTGTCTGCAATTGCTTACAGTGATATAAAGAGCCCTGACACACATCACCATCAATGAGTTTAACTGACAAACAAACAAATTCTTCCCTTATCACTCCTAAACACTTTTTGCATAATAATTTGGAACACAGTGTACATGTGCTTTTCCACAAAACACCAGTGGTTCACGTAGTGAATCTTACAGTTCTAACTTGCCAACCGTGGTCTGTATGGAGTTGTTCAATAAAGGGCCCAAAATTAAGATAACATAGATGGGAGAGGTCTCTATCAATAGGAATTCCTAAGTATTTGATACCCTGTGAGGGCCAGGCAAAGGGAAAGTTGGACTGGATGGAATCCTATATGGATTTGGGGAGGGAGACATCGAGGGCCTCAGACTTCGCTGCATTGATTTTAAAATTTGACCATGTAACAAAGTGATCTATTTCAGCCATAACAGCATGGATGGATATATGTGATTGAGTGATATATACTAGGACATCATCAGCAAATAGAGAGCACTTGTACTCGGTGCCTCCCACCTCAATCCACCTAATATTGGGGTTATGGCGAATTGATGAGAGCAGGTGCTCCGTCACTAGGATGTATAAGAGAGGGGACAGAGAACATCCCTGCCTTGTCCCATTGGTGATTGTGAAAGGTGATGAAAATGTTCTGACGCGCCCCCTGGGCCTTGGGACACCCGGAGCCGGACCCTTTTTGGTGGATGCTGGTGGTTGTAGTCTCCGTGGCGGCAACCCGGTTCCGTGGCTCAGGGCGGTCAAACCAGTGGCGGAACTATTTATGTGGTTTTGATGTTTAAATGTCCGACTACGCCACCCGTGGATTGCGGTCAGAGTGAACCGCCGCTCCAGGGCAGACCGCTGAGGCTGGTGTTGTGGGTGCAGCAGAGAGTAGCATAACTCCCCACGGGAGGAGTATAGCCTCAGGGCAGTGTATGCGGAGGATGGGGGTGATGGTGCAGGGCAGCAGCAGTAACGACACGGAGTCAGTGATGCAGTCCAGGGCCTTTACTCACAGTTCTTATTATCCAGACTACGTCTGCAGGTAACGGCTGCCCACGTCGTACTGTGCTCACCAGGTGAGGGGCTCAGACAACTCCCAGATAACTTTGGAGCGCTTCACATGACCCCCTTTGTGTGTCCTTTGTCTGGCCTTTCTTACCAACCCTGCGGTCCGGCTGCCTCGGGCCTCCTCTTGGTAAACTTGTCGCCAGTTTCCCTGACCCTATGTGGTGCCTTCCTAGCGGGTGTAGCGAGGGGCTGCGCCACATAAAATGTCACAGCCTCCTGTTTCTAGCTGAGGGTCGTTTCCTGCCTCCACTAGTTTCGGGGACCGGTCTCCCCCTTTGGCCTGACCCCTCCACGCAGGTGGATTCGGGCGTGCGGTGGCGACTCGCCCGTCCGCACCCCTGAGATCCCTTCGTTCCTCGTTCCTGGAGCCTTCTCCGCTCCTCTTCCTTCCTTCTCCCTCTTCCAGGCCTGGGCCTCTGTTACTAGGCCCGCCTCCGGAGCAGAGCTCATGCAGAGCCCCTGCTCCCTGCCACTTCTGCTCAGACTTCTCTGCACTGAACTAAGATGGTGCCCACCTTTTATACTCCCTTCTCAATGCACCCAGGAACTGCTTCCTCCCTGCTCCTGCACTACAGGGTTCCCCTTCCTCAGTGTTCCCTCCCCCCACTCCAGCCAGGGACAGGGACTGTCGTGCCCATCTCAGGGGCATATTGGTCGCCCTGCCCCACGGCAATGTGGTGTAATGCATGCAGGTGTCGGGTCCTGATCCACACTCCATCCTTACCTGAGAGTGAGATATCACACCTCTGGGTGAGGTGCAATACCTCTGTAGCAACCGAGCCCTCAGGGTGCTACAGTTCCATTTATCTTCAGCCTAGGTGACGTATTGCGATACAGGGCCGTGATTTTGGCTATAAAAGGGTCCCCTAGACCCCTACCCCAAGCTTTTTAAGAGAATCATATATGGCGTGCCAGGAGACTCTATGGAATGCTTTCTCAGCATCCAACGAGAGTATCTAATTACAAATTTTTAACTGCATCTAGCCCAGGAAATACTTTGTGCCTAGTAGCAGTGTCTGCTAGTCAGCGGATTATCCCGGCTGTTAAGCAAGCTACACCACCTGTAGTTTGGACACTTCATTTTTTCAAAGGAAATGCTTCGGGACCACGGGATACTCAGTGAAGAGCATCAGGAGGCACCCCAAGGCATAGGGGCTCGGACTGGCAGTAGGATGCCTTGCGGTGGACAGCCGAGCTCGATCCTTATAAAAACTTTTTAACTGCAGCAGCTTTAGTGGACGCTACTGGAGCTGGAATTACGCGGCTGCTGGCATGAGACTTGCCCTCCAATAGATCCTTGTAAATGGATTTAAAGTGTATTTATTCAAATTAGAGAGACAATTTAAATTAAAAAGCTTAGAGCTGCCTCCACCACAGGGGGGCTCGCTCGACCCACCAGCGGACAGGCACCAGTATTGGGAGAGGGGGGCTGGCCGTCAGGGTTCACCGCGGCTCTGGCACAAACCCGGCGACACGGAGGTGGCACGGGCACGAGCGGACTGAACGTGTCGGCTTCTCACTTTTTGGATTTTAGAAGGGCATGACATGCCTATATCTGTGTCTCCCCCTCCTTTTACTCCTCCACCTCTTTTCTTTTCGCATGACTATATGTACTTGTCACTTTTCCATGTGTTAGTTGTGTCTTCTGAGCAGTTTGTCAGCTTTTGGACACCTTTGAAGGTGTTTTCTATGTGTTTCTATGTGTTTTTGTTTGCCTGCCATTGGTTTTAACGGTGTTCGAAGGTGTTCGACGAACAGTTCGACGAACAGTTCGGCGAACACACGGGTGTTCGACGAACCGAACCGAACTCGAACACTACGGGGGTGGCTCAACACTAGTGGAGAGGTCTGCAAAAATGGGGCAATACCAGAAGGCCCTTGCTGCAGAACTCTTAAAAAAATTCCCATCTGAACACGCTAGCGGCAGAGGTCACAGTTCGCTGCCCAACCAAGGCGTACAGGTGAGAGAGATGCAACTCCAATCTAGCAGAGGCAGGGGAACACTGTCAACGTTCTGGGACAGTTTTCTGACACCCGCCCAGCTTACAGGCCCTGAGGCGCGGGGTACTCTCACAAGGAGTGGAAAGTTTCAAAAGATGGTGAGGGAGTACCTTGCCGATCGTACCAGCGTCCTCCTTGATTCCTCTGTGCCTTTTAATTATTGGGTATCCAAGCTGGACACTTGGAATGAACTCGCTCTGTACGCCTTGGAGGTCCTGGCCTGCCCTGCCGCTAGTGTGTTATCGGAGCGTGTTTTTAGTGCCGCTGGGGGAATGATAACTGATAAGCGCACTCGCCTGTCAACTGACAATGCTGACAAGCTGACCCTTATCAAAATGAACAAGGGCTGGATTGGGCCAGACTTCTCATCACCACCAAATGACAGCAGAGTAACATAAAGTCAAATCCACTGTGTTATTTCGGGAGGTGTATTGACATGCACCGCTTCACACCCACACATGGGTATACGCTTCCTCGTTTCGGTTGTTTAATCTTCTTCTCCTTATCCTCAGCCTCCACCACCACTATACCACCAGGGTGCCAGCATTGCAAGTTCCTCCGTCCAAATTTTTGGCAGCTTTTGCTGGGAAAGCATAAGCAAATACCATGGGACACCCACTCCCCAATAATGGGACTTATGTTTGTAATATGCTGTACTGCATGGCTCTTGTAAGGGGCATTGCAAGTTGCTCCGTCCTAATTTTTGGCAGCTTTTGCTTGCAAGGCATAAGCAAATACTATGGGACACCCACTCCCCAATAATGGGACTTATGTTTGTAATATTCTGTACTGCATGTGACGCGCCCCCTGGGCCGTGTGTACACGTGTGTGGGATACCCGGTGCCGGGTCTCTGGGGTCTGTAGTCTCCGTGGCGGTGACCCAGTCCCGTGGCTCAGGCTAGTCAAACCAGTGGCAGTCTTTCTTAGGTTTTGAGGTTAATTGTCCGACTGCGCCACCCGTGGATTGCGGTCAGGGAGTACCACCGCTGCGAGGCAGACCGCTGAGGCTGGTGTTGTGTGCGCAGCATAGAATGGGATATCTCCCCTCGGGAGGAGTATAGCCTCAAGGCAGTGAGTGTGGATGATGGGGGTGATGATGCACGAGCGCAGCAGGAATGACTCAGAGTCTTTGCAGTGCAGTTCAGGGTCTTTACTGATGATTATAAGGTAGACCCTCCTGGGAGTACTGGCTAGCATAAGAGGCCTGGTCAGTCTGTGAGCAAGCAGGAGGTCCCCTGGCCAGGTGGAGTTGTAGGCCTCCCCGTCTGTCTGCACTCTTCCTGGCTACCTTGCTGTAAGCGGGTAGAAGTAGCCCACGTCCCTGAGTGTACCGTGTAGTGCTCACCCGTATGGCTGGTGACTTGGGGCCTTCTGTTAGCCTCCGCTCCATGACGGCGGTGCTGGTCCCTTGCTTGTGACTGAGCCTCCGGGCTTCTATTGCCAGAGGACCTGAAATCCCCTGCCGGCTGGTTTCTGCTGCTGGATATATAAGTCCTCACAGCTTCGGACTCCTGTGTCCGGTTCCTATTGTCTTCTGCCAGGGCGAGCTCTGCTCAGCTTCCAGTCCCTGGTCTTTAGCTCCTAGCTCCTACAGAGCTCCTTGCTGTTACTTTCCCTTGCTCTCACTCTGACTCTGACTGTTCTCTGACTCACTCAACCCCGCCCCAGATCCAGTTCATAAGGGCAGAATTCTCCCCTCCCAGGACTGGGGCAGGAGGATGTTGCATGTTTAAGGGATCCTGACCAGGAATCCTACCACTTGCTCTCCGACGTAATATCTCTATTACTGTGGTGACCAGACCCCTGGGGTGCCACACATGGCTCTTGTAAGGGGCATTGCAGTTCCTCATAATTTTTGGAAAGCCTTCCATTCACTGCTTAGGCCAACAGTGCACGGGAGACCCAGTTGCTATAAATCGAAAAAAAGGTTTAGTTAACTCCCTCTGACCTCCATGTCATTTCCAAGGGGCATTGGAGTGGCTCGAAATTTTTGGTAGGCATTGCACTCACTGTATGCCCTATAACTGTATAGCCGAACCGCTCTTTTTGGTACAGAAACATATCCTACAAGACATATCTGGTTGACTGGCCTGATATTGATGTGAATGGTCCCTGTTCCTCCTGCTCTTTCTCCTTTGCCACCACCTCATCCATCATTTATCACCTGAAGCTTTGTTTTAACGGGAGTCATAGAACTGGGATAGTAGCAGGAAAACATCCAGCAATCCTCAGAGGAGGTAGGATATGCGCCAAAACGCGGACCACCTCAGGCCTAGCCGCTACTACATACATGCGCTTGCATTCCAAGAAAACAAAGCAGATGCTAACTTCTATCATCATCATCATGCTCCTCACCTAGGCACTCTCAACTTCCCTGATGGAGAAGCCAGGGCCCACCGGAGGAGTCTGGTTCTCTGGTGGGCTCGTCCAATGCTGCCCTAAAGCAGTCTAGGCTAAGAAAAGTGTGGGGGAAGGTGACAGGAGAAATCAGGGCAGCTGGGGACCGAGTATGGACACCTGGCCGCCACCTGGCGGCTGGGGACCGAGCGTGGACACCCGGCCGCCGGGCGGCTGGGGACAGAGTATGGATACCTCGCTGCCGAAGCGGCCATGAGGTAGTGGCCAGCTTCGGCCTCCTCCAAACTAAAAGGCCCCATTTCAAGTGAAAGCTAGCAGTATGGTATTGCAGCCTGCGGGTGGGTGGGTGGTTGGCTGCATATTTTCGCTTGCATTGCAAGGAATGGGGGAGGTACAATTGAACACTGCCCTGGGACAAGGACTTGCACGGGGATAGTTGCAAGTCTGCATCTTCTGATGCGGCAAGGATCACTTCTGATGGGCACACTTTTAGACAGTGACCTGGGGGTCAGAGATGTTTCCAGGGGTCTTCCCCATGCTGATCCCTTGTCTTTTCAGCACTGTATGCATGTGTCACACAGCACATGGCCAGATAAGGTTGTAAAATGTTAAAATGACATTTCCCGGTGAACGCATTTGTCACGGTTGAAAGCAATACAAAAGTGCAAAAACGCATGAAAAATGCTACTTGTGAACATAGCCCAAGGTGTGGAGGAGTATTTTTGTTTTTGGTTATTTATTTTACCTTATACACAAGTTTTTACCCTGGAAAGGAAATTCCTTAACATATTTCACAGGAAAACCGTTTCAGTTTCGTTTTTGAACGTTTTATTGTGAGCCCGCAAAAGTGGCTTAATACCTCTGACCACGTTGTTGACAGCAGTGACCTGGGGGTCAGAAATGCTTCCAGGGGCGATCCCCATGCTGCCCCCATGTCTTTTGAGCACTGTCACTATCGTTTTGGGCACTTTTTAGGCTTTCTACAGACTGCCGGGGGTGCTGCTGCAAAAATGCTCGGGTCTCTCATAGACTAACATTGGGCTCGTTGCTCGGGTCGAGCACCCGAGTATCACAGTAAGCTCAGCCCGAGTTTCGAGCACCCGAGCATTTTAGTGATCGCTCAACACTATCAGTCGTCATCTTGGTGAGGACACGGAAGTCTTGCCCGTTACCAGTCTGGCACCCATGGCTGACTTTATGTTACGCTGCCTTAACCGTGACCCTCGCATTGTCAAAATGTTGGGTGACAGTCATTACTGGTTGATGACACTTTTAGACCCCCTCTACAAGGAGAACTTTCACTCTCTTATTCCTGAGTTGGAGAGGTCTACAAAAATGGGGCAGTACCAGAAGGCCCTTGCTGCAGAACTATTAAAAAAATTCCCATCTGAACACGGTAGCGGCAGAGGTCACAGTTCGCTGCCCAACTAAGGCATACAGGCGAGAGAGACGCAACTCCAATCCAGCAGAGGCAGGGGAACACTGTCAATGTTCTAGGACAGTTTTCTGAGACCTGCCCAGCTTACAGGCCCTGAGGCGCAGGGTACTCTCACAAGAAGTGGAAAGTTTCAAAAGATGGTGAGGGAGTACCAGCGTCCTCCATGATTCCTCTGTGCCTTTTAATTATTGGGTATCCAAGCTGGACACTTGGAATGAACTCACTCTGTATGTCTTGGAGTTCCTGGCCTGCCCTGCCGCTAGCGTGTTATCGGAGCGTGTTTTTAGTGCCGCTGGGGGAATTATAACTGATAAGCGCACTCGCCTATCAACTGACAATGCTGACAAGCTGACCCTTATCAAAATGAACAAGGGCTGGATTGGGCCAGACTTCTCATCACCACCAAATGACAGCAGAGTAACATAAAGTCAAATCCACTGTGTTATTTCGGGAGGTGTATTCCCATGCATCGCTTCACACCCACACATGGGTATACGCTTCCTCATTTCGGCTGTTTATTGCTCTTCTCCTTATCCTCAGCCTCCACGACCACTATACCACCAGGGTGACCGTGGTCCATGTTGCCAGCATTGCAAGTTCCTCTGTCCTAATTTTTGGCAACTTTTGCTTGGAAGGCATAGGCAAAGACTATGGGAGACCCACTCCCCAATAATGGGAATAATGTTTTTAATATGCTGTACTGCATGGCTCTTGTAAGGGACATTGCAAGTTCCCCCTTCCTAATTTTTGGCAGCTTTTGCTTGGAAGGCATAGGCAAAGACTATGGGAGACCCACTCCCCAATAATGGGAATAATGTTTTTAATATGCTGTACTGCATGGCTCTTGTAAGGGGCATTAAAATCGTCTTGTTAAGCTACTGTGACCTCCACGTCTCTTCCAAGGGTCGTTAATATTGTCTTTTTATTCCACTGCGACCTCCACCACTCTTCCAAGGGGCATTAAAAGCGTCTTGTTAAGCTACTGTGACCTCCACGTCTCTTCCACAGGGCGTTGATATTGTCTTTTTATTCCACTGTAACCTCCACCACTCTTCCAAGGGGCATTGATATTGTCTTTTTATTCCACTGCGACCTCCACCACTCTTCCAAGGTGCATTAAAACCGTCTTGTTAAGCTACTGTGACCTCCACGTCTCTTCCACGGGGCATTGATATTGTCTTTTTATTCCACTGTAACCTCCACCACTCTTCCAAGGGGCATTAAAACTGTCTTGTTAAACCACTCTGAACTCCACGTCTCTTCCAAGGGGCATTAAAACCATCTTCTAAAGCTACTGTGACCTCCACATCTCTTCCAAGGGGCATTAAAACTGTCTTGTTAAACCACTCTGAACTCCACGTCTCTTCTAAGGGGCATTAAAACCGTCTTGTTAAACCACTCTGAACTCCACAGCTCTTCCAATGGGTATTGACATGTTGTTTTTAATTACCTCTAACCTCCACGACTCTTGCAACGGGCATAGCATTTCCTCCTAATTTTTGTCAGCTTTTGCTTTTCAATGCATAGGCGAACACTAAGGGAGACCCACTCCCCAATAATGGGTAGAAGGTTTTTAATACGCTGTAATCCACGTCTGTTTCAAGGGGCATTGCAGTGCCTAATAATTTTTGGAAAGCCTTCCATTCCCTGCTTAGGCCAACAGTGTACAGGAGACCCAGTTGCTATAAATGGAAAAAACGGTTTAGTTAAGGCCCTCTGACCTCCATGTCACTTCCAAGGGGCATTGGAGTGCCTCGAAATTTTTGGTAGGCATTGCATTCACTGTATGCCTTATAACTGTGTAGCTGAACCGCTCCTTTTGGTACAGAAACATATCCTACAAGACATGTGTGGTTGGCTGGCCTGATATTGATGTGAATGGTCCCTGTTCCTCCTGCTCTTTCTCCTTTGCCACCACCTCATCCATCATTCATCACCTGAAGCTTTGTTTTAACGGGAGTCATAGAACTGGGATAGTAACAGGAAAACATCCAGCAATCCTCGAAGGAGGTAGAATATGCGCCAAAACGCTGACCACCTGAGGCCTAGCTGCTACTACATACATGTGCTTGCATTCCAAGGAACAGAAAGCTAAGGAGGTGGATGGCCTCATGATCATGAATAATTTACTCGTTGTGTAGGAGGCCGACCACTGCTGCTGTCTACCTTCTGAACTTTGTGTTGAAGCCTGATTGATCCAGGACCCGCAATCCTCTATATCTGGAGGATGTGTTGCATCCCAGTGTCCAACTGTGTCCCGGCTTCCACAATATTAACCCAGTGTGAAGGCGTCAGTGAGATGGACCATTCCTGGCCACATTCACTTGTCCACGTGTTTGTGGTTAGGCTGTCCTTCCCACTAAATGCACTGGGGAGGGCACAGGTTATGTTTTGGTATGCGCGCTTGTGTATAAGGCGCACCGGGACAAATAGGGGCGGCTGAGGACCGTTTATGGACACCCGGCCACCCCCACGCGGCTGGGGACTGTGTGTGGGCACCCGGCCGCGGGGTGGCTGGGGACTGAGTATGAATACCAGGCTACCGACACAGCCATGACGTGGTGGCCAGATTCCACCTCCACATGCCTAAAAGGCCCAATTTCAAGTGCAAGCAAGCTAGCTGTATGGTATTGCAGCCTGGGGGTGGGTGGGTGGCAGGCTGCATACTTGCGCTTCTATTGCAAGTTATGGGGGAGGTACAATTGAACACTGCCCTGGGACAAGGACTTGCACGGGGATAGTTGCAAGTCTGCATCTTCTGATGCGGCAAGGATCACTTCTGATGGGCACACTTTTAGGCAGTGACCTGGGTGTCAGAGATGCTTCCAGGGGTCTTCCCCATACTGTTCCCATGTCTTTTTAGCACTGTATGCATGTGTCAGACAGCACATGGCCAGATAAGGTTGTAAAATGTTAAAATGACATTTCCCGGTGAATGCATTTGTCACGGTTCAAAGCAATACAAACGTGCAAAAACGCATAAAAAATGCTACTTGTGAACATAGCCCAAGGTGTGGAGGAGTATTTTTGTTTTTGGTTATTTATTTTACCTTATACACAAGTCTTTACCCTGAAAAGGATGTTCCTTAACCCCTTTCCGACCTGGTCAGTAATAGTACGCACCAGGTCGGGAAGGCCGGTTCAGCGGGGGCTCCGGCGGTGAGGCCGCACTGAAGCGAGCACATGTCAGCTGATTATTGGAATCGCAATCCACCCGCGGCTGTTAACATGTTAAATCTCAGACAGTGGCATTTAACTCGCGCTTCCGGGAGTCCTAAACCCCGCCCATCAGTGACCCCGTCACGTGATCACGGGTCACCAATGGGTGGGCATGACAACTCAGGGTCTGCAGCAGACGCCTGTGGTTGTCATGTCTCAATTGCTATGAACGCCACCTAGTGGTCAGCGCTCATAGCAAGTGAGCATTTCTCCTGCATACAAGCGATCTGCTCATCGCTTGTATGCAGTAGAAGCAATCAGACAACTGCTGCTTCTAGTCTCCTCTGGAGACTATAGAAGCAAGCAGAAAGTGTAAAAAAAAAAAGTTTTTAAAAAAATAAAAAAAATAAAAAATATATAAAGGTTTAAGTCACCCCCCTTTCGCCCCATTCAAAATAAAATATATATATATAAAAAAAAAAACACATACACATATTTGGTATCGCCGCGTTCAGAATCGCCCGATCTATCAATATAAAAGAAGAATTAATACAATCAGTAAACGGCGTAACGAGAAATAAATTTTAAACGCCAGAATTAAGTTTTTTTGGTCGCTACAACTTTGCAATAAAATGCAATAACGGGCGATCAAAACATCGGATCTACCCCAAAATGGTATCAATAAAAACGTCAGCCCGGCACGCAAAAAATAAGCCCTCACCTGGCCCCAGATCCCGAAAAATGGAGAAGCTAAGGGTCTCGGAAAATGGCGTCATTTTTTTTTGTTTTTTTAGCAAGCTTTGGATTTTTTTTTCACCACTTAAATAAAAAAGAACCTATACATGTTTGGTGTCTATGAACTCGTAGCGACCAGGAAAATAATGATGGCAGGTCAGTTTTAGCAATCTGTGAACGTGGTAAAAAAAGGACCCAAAAAACAACTGTGGAATTGCATTTTTTTTGCAGTTTCACTGCACTTGGAATTTTTTTCCCATTTTCCAGCACACGATATGGTAAAACCAGTGATGGTGTTTAAAAGTACAACTCATCCCGCAAAAAATAAGCCCTCACATGGCCATATTGAACAAAAATTGAAAAAGTTCTGGCTCTGGGAAGAAGGGGAGCAAAAAAGGAAAACACAAAAACAGAAAGACCCATGGTCGTTAAGGGGTTAACATATTTCACAGGAAAGCACTTTCACTTTCGTTTTTGAACGTTTTATTGTGAGCCTGTAAAAGTGGCTTAATACCTCTGACCACGTTGTTGACAGCAGTGACCTGGGGGTCAGAAATGCTTCCAGGGGCGATCCCCATGCTGTCCCCATGTCATTTGAGCACTGTCACTATCGTTTTGGGCACTTTTTAGGCTTTCTACAGACTGCCGGTGGAGCCACCGCAAAAATGTTCGGGTCTCCCATAGACTAACATTGGGCTCGTTGCTCGGGTCGAGCACCCGAGTATCACAGTGAGCTCGGCCCGAGCTTCGAGCACCCGAGCATTTTAGTGCTCGCTCAACACTAGTTACAATATCTGGCAACTAGTCCATGTGCACTTTTAAGACCTTAACTGAATTTCCATTCCACTAAATTGACAATTCCGACCAGAAAATCTAAATTCTTTGGACCATTATGAATTGGGTCAGTTGACACATAATGTTCATTACGGGTTCCATTTATGACGAATGTGGCAAACTGTGACTGACGGACTCCATTGACTAATACTAGAATCCTTGAAGGATATGTTGTGGTTTTGGTCAGTTTGATTGGAAAAAAAAAAATAGTAAACTACTGTAAACTGCAATAGTGTAAAGTGATTGAAACCTCCATCCAAGAGGTAACGTTTCTCCTTGCGAAGAGTGACATGTCAAGCCTGACATGCCAAGGTGAGGAGACTTATAAGCAATGTAATGCTCCTCTAGTAAAATAAATATGCAATTTATCTCTTCAGAGAGGAAGAGGACTCGAACTCTAGCGCCACCTATTGGCAGTAGCAATCCTAAAAGTCAATGTCGACCCTTTAACGAGCCTTGTCACATGACTTAGGATAAAAGCCAAACCTGAATCTCAATTAGCAGACACTTTGTTTTGTGGTAATGCCCCTCATCAGTGCAAACCTCAATGCAAACCCTAAACGGACAGTCTAAACACAACTGTGACCCTGGAAAAAAGTTTATAAAGAAAATATTCTGCAAATTAAGAAAATTCAATTAGGCATTTTTTTTTCTAAGAGAAATTGCTTTCAAGTTGTGCATCCCATATCTCATATTATTCAATTTACTCGTTAGGTTTTAAATCATTGTGCAAATGTAACAATGTGTACTCTACACATGAGATTGTGCTTAGCATTGATCCACATTAGCTCTTGCTGCCGTCTGCTTATGTCTCTGATGGTTACAGGTGCTCTAATCTTCTACCGGCAGCACAGAAGAACATTATAATAGTTGAAATTTCATCTTAAATACACAGCACTTTGTTCTTTATGTCATTTAAAGAGCACAACAAAAAATTATTGCGGGAAACAATTACGGCTCAATGTGTTCTTTCACAAATCCAGTGCTAATTAGGGAGCCGTAGCGCGAGGTGTGACCAAGGCTTTTGTCTGGGAAAACATAGTAGGGCCAGTAAAACTCTGAGGTGCCATGGCAACACTTACAGTATATTATGTCTGCAATCTAATTTAGTAAATATAATAGCCCTGGGCGAGTTCTACTCCCAATTCTTCTTATCCATCACAAAGGTCTGCACTGCACACAGAGAGGACAGGAAAAGAACATTTAGTGGTGTCTAAAATGATGTCCATGCTTATAGTATAGCCAGCACACCAAATTATGTGAAGAAGATGCCTCCGTGCACAAGCTTTTTCCATTTTTTGCAGGATGCGGCCAGGCCCTTTATTGTTGAGTGGGTGAATTGGGGAGTCTGTCTTGTGTGGTGCTCGTATATAGTGCCGGGCAGCCTGCTCGATTTAAAATTATGGGCGTTATTAATAGGCTGTAAGCCAAGCACTGTGCACCACACCTATCTGTGTGACTGGCGTCCTATACAAGCTGCAGTTGTGTGCATTTTTAATACTACACAGCCACTCACATATCTGCCAATTCATGGAGGGGGTGGCTGTTGCATTAGTATTTTGCACCTGTGCTGCCCCCGCTTTTATCATGGAGGTCTGCTGCATCCTGCTTGTGCTTTGGTAATCTGACCTGGCATTGGTAAAGCTGTTTTTTTTGTGATGTTTTAGTATAATGCACCCCGTAGTCATATATACTGTAGTAGTACAATACACCCTCATAGCCATATATAGCAGTATAATGTACCCTATAGTCATATATAGCAGTATAATGCACCTCCATAGTCATATATAGCAGTATAATGCACCCCCCATAGTCATAAATAGCAGTATAATGCACCCCATAGTCATATATAGCAGTATAATGCACCCCCATAGTCATATCATATATAGCAGTATAATGCACCCTCATAATCATATATAGCAGTATAATGCACCCCCCGTAGTCATATATAGCAGTATAATGCACCCCATAGTCATATATAGCAGTATAATGCACCCCTTAGTCATATATAGTAGTATAATGCACCCCATAGTCATATATAGCAGTATGGCCACCAATTTTAGTCAGGCAGCTGACTTTGGCCTGCGATGGGAATGCGTGATATCACTGCCATCACGTGTACGCCGACATCAGCTGCTGGCCTCTGATTGGCCGGCAGAGTGTATTGACGCAGACGGACCCAATGAGTCTGTCCGCAGCAATACACTTCAACTAAATGTGTGTCCAAGAACTCACATCGAGTTGAAATTTCTGCTGGTGTTGGCAGGTCCCTGATCCAACGGGACCAGTCGTAGTGGCGACCTCTGCGACCGCGATCGTTACGTGCCTGTCTGTAGCTTAATAATGGTCTATGCCTGATGAAGAAACCTGAGTAGTCTCCAAAGCTTGCTATTTGTTACCATCTTTTCAGTTAGCTATTATAAAGGTATCTACACCTGAGGACTCTCAAATTTTAATATTTTTCTACCTACTGGCTAATAAGGTACAAAGATAAATATTTTTCCTGTATCAAAATGGAGGATTTTGCTTATAAACAAATGTTGCAAATCTTTAGCTAAGAGAATATCCACACACTAAACATCTATCAAGGGGACATCTCTATATGCCCAACAGCTGCCCAATAATTGTGGGCTTACAGTTTCTAGAGCATGTCATTTGCTCTTCGTTTACACATGGGGTGGAAGATTATGGACTACCAATGACTTCACACGTTAGCTGCAAGTTGACTTTATCCCGGTCAGAGCAATCGATTTGCTCCCATGATCCTTCTTTCATGTTAGACAATCTAGTTTTCTTTCATGTTAGCCAATATTACAAATCCGTTGGCACAGAAATATAAGTTGTAAGAAGTCAATCATCATGCACCTCATTACTGCACAACAGATGGGTCTGATCTATGCACAATATGTTGGAGACAAGAGAGATTTTTAAACAGAAATTCAACATTTCATATAACATTTTCCAATTTAAATATCTGACATCCAGCGCTCGCAAAAGAGCAGACATAATGTTCTCCAGAACGACATAGGAGAAAATAATGCTAAGTCATTTGATATTTTCAAATATCAATCTCTAGAACTAACAAAGTGCTCATCCCCGGCCCCGACTGACAGCCGGTCCCAATGCAGTGTCAGTCAGTGTCGGGGCGCAGTTATTAGTGTTGAGCCACCCCCGTAGTGTTCGAGTTCGGTTCGGTTCGTCGAATACCCGTGTGTTCGCCGAACTGTTCGTCGAACACCTTCGAACACCGTTAAAACCAATGGCAGGCAAACAAAAACACATAGAAACACATAGAAAACACCTTCAAAGGTGTCCAAAAGCTGACAAACTGCTCAGAAGACACAACTAACACATGGAAAAGTGACAAGTACATATAGTCATGCGAAAAGAAAAGAGGTGGAGGAGTAAAAGGAGGGGGAGACACAGATATAGGCATGTCATGCCCTTCTAAAATCCAAAAAGTGAGAAGCCGACACGGCCAGTCCGCTCGTGCCCGTGCCACCTCTGTGTCGCCGGGTTTGTGCCAGAGACGCGGTGAACCCTGACGGCCAGCCCCCCTCTCCCAATACTGGTGCCTGCCCGCTGGTGGGTCGAGCGAGCCCCCCTGTTGTGGAGGCAGCTCTAAGCTTTTTAATTTAAATTGTCTCTCTAATTTGAATGAATATGTGGCACCCCAGGGGTCTGGTTTCCACAGTAATAGCAATATTATGTCTGAGAGCAGGTGGGAGGTCTCTTGGTCAGGAATCCTATGCATGCCACACCTCCTGCCCAGTCCTGGGAGGGGAAGAACTTCCCCTATATAAAACTGGGGCTGAGGCAGGGTTAGTTAGTTAAGAAGAGGAGAAGCAGCTATAGGAAAGAGAGATCAGGAGCCCTGGGGAAGTCGTGCTAAAAGGAATCAGGTGCTAGCAGCTGTAGAGCTCGCCCTGATTGAAGAGTTACCACCGGACCCGGATTCCGAGGCTGTGGGGACTAATCCTTACCCAGCAGCAGAAACCGACCGGCAGGGGATTTCAGGTCCTCTGGCCAAGAAACCCGAAGGCACGGTCACACGCGTGGAACCAGCACCGCCGTCGTGGAGCGGAAGCCACTAGAAGGCCCCCGAGTCACCGGCCATACGGGTGAGCACCACACGGTACACTCAGGGACGTGGGCTACTTTTACCCGCCTCTAGCAAGGTAGCCAGTAGAGTACAATTAGTTGGGGAGGCCTACAACTCCGCCTGGCCAGGGGAGATCCCATCTGTTCAAGGACTGACCAGGCCCCGACCGCTAGCCAGTACTCCGGGAGGGTCTATTTTTGTCACCAGTAAAGACCCTGAACTACACCGCATCGTCTCTGAGTGGTTCCTGCTACCCCCATCATCCACGTCGGCTGCCCTGAGGCCATACCCCTCCCGTTGGGGGTTATACCATCCACGCTGCACAATCCTTCCACCGGCCTCAGCGGTCTGCCCTGCAGCGGCAGCTCCATAGCTGCATTCAACGGGTGGCGTAGTCGTCCAACATCTACTGCTAATACTCAGCCACACAGTTTGACTCCCTGGGCACGGACCGGGTCACCGCCACGAGACTACTACCCCCAACAGGCCCGGCTCTGGGTAGTCCCCGCGTGCGCAACGCTACACCAAGTAGGCCCAGGGGCGCGTCAACTTTTGGCGTAGTCGGCAGGATTTCGTGCCCGCAACCACCGGGTACTGCGTACCTGAAAAAGACTGTTCAAACTTACCAGTGGTGAAGATTCCCGCCATCCGGCGCCATCTTCTACCTTCTTCCCGCCATCCGCGAAGTTTTCCCGCCATCCGGCGCCATCTTCTGCCTTCTTCCCGCCATCCGTGGAGTTTTCCCGCTGTTGGACGCCATCTTGAAGACGCCGCGCGGGAAGAAGAGGGGCGTGGACTCCGAAAGCGCGCGAGAACTGAAGCCCCGCCTCACGTCCGGACGTTGCGTAAGGTCCTGGAAGGAGCCCAGCAGACGCCGACGTCACAGGAGCGCGACGGAAGGTCCTCAACCCTGACGATCCACTGCGGAGCCGCGGCCTATGGAAGAGGATCATCGCAAGGTAGGCCACGGTCCACTAGGGGGGGAGAAAGATGTCGGATACGGAGGAGAGCTTCACTGCCTCAACCCCCGCCAGCGCCACCGCTGCTGCAGTCATGCCTTTCACCATGCCCTATATCCCGGGAGCAGCCTGGCTACCCCAGTACTCAGGGGAGTCACATACCCTGAATGACTTTAAAGAAAAGCTGGATAGCCTCTTCCAGGTGTACCCCCTCACAGAAGAGCAAAAAGTGAGCATCCTGGTGGCCCAACTAACCGGGGCAGCCCAAAGGGAGGTAAAGTCCTGGCCACCTGGGAGGAGGACTGTCGCAGGGATACTAACCCGGCTGAGGGACACCTTTGATACCCGCACCTCAGCCGAGATTAAGCTTAGATTCTATGGGTGCAAGCAGCGAGCACATGAGAGTATAAGGGACTATGCACTAAACCTACAAGAGGCCCTGAGAGCCATTAAGCAGACCGACCCTGACGGCGTGGGAAACGAGGACAGGCTGTTGACTGAACAATTTATAGAGGGACTATATTGCAATGCCCACCGAACCCAGTTGCGGGCAATGGCCTTACAGGATCCTCATCTGGACTTTGCACAGTTCAAGGACAGAGCCATCCGGGTGCTCCGAGAACCGGCACCGGGTGGCGTTGTGACCCACAGGCGCCCAGCTATTACTTACCACCAGGAGGCGGCGCCCTTGTCGGCAGGGCCTGTGGGGGCTGATGCGCAGGCTTTGAACAATGACCCGGCTCCGGACCTGCACCATCAGGTCCAAGAGCTAGCTAAAAGCGTTGCTGCACTAACCCGAACTGTGCAGTCTTTACAGGTTTCTGCTCCAGGGAAGATCCAGCTGGCATCCGGACCGGAGGACATCCCGTGGCGTCGACCAAGGAGGACCCCACCGGCCAGAGGAAGACCCAGCGACCGGTACAACGAGGACGGACAACCTATCTGCCGCCGCTGCAATCAACCCGGACATATGGCAAGGTACTGTCCTTTAAACTGGCACAACCTGGGGTAGAGGGCCAACCCCCAGGAAAAAGATCACCAGGCCCATCGAACTGGCGCGACAAATATGTGGGAGGACGTCCAGTCTTGCCTGTGGTACTGGATGGCATCCCTATGAGTGCCCTACTGGACACCGGGTCACAGGTCACCACCATCCCGTACGTGCTCTTCAAGCAGTACTGGAATGACTCGGATATAACCCGCTATCCAGACGACGACTTGAGTATCATCGCCAGTAATGGTCAGCCCGTGCCACAGATCGGATTTAAAGAAATGACCATTAAAATCGGTAGAGTCGAACTGGCAGCACAGGGACTGATCATTGTAGACATTGACAAGCGCGAGAGTCACCCAAAGATAACTCTAGGAACTAATGTGATTGAAAATTGTCTTGCAGAGGTGATTTTCATTTTACAGCAGGTTGCCAAGAACGCCAGCTCCGGCCAGCAGCGAGTGCTCCAGAAAAAGATCCGGGCACTGATGCGACGGCAACAGGTGGAACTCTCCGGTGGTGAGATTGGTAGCGTAAGAATGTGTGACCCTTTCCCTATTGCCATGCCCCCGAAAAGTGAAATGATGATTTGGTGCCGGGCAGCTATTGGTCTGAGAGGTAGAGATTACCAGGCCATGGTAGAACCAGTCTACTCAGACAGTAGGCCCACCATTTTGACAGCACGGGGGGTAGTTGATGTACGCCATGGGAGGGTGCCCGTTCGTATAATAAATATCGGGAAAAGGGAAGTATACCTGCCCCGGTATGCTACGCTAGCCAAATTATATACTATCAACCAAAATTCTATACAGTCTGTGGAATCCTTGCCTCCATCTCACCCGGAGGAAGGTAACGGCCCTACGAAAATAATGGAGGATTGGTGTCAGCAACTACATTTGGGTACTGACTCCACTCCCTCCCACCAGAAACAGGGAGTCTACCGGGTGGTTCGAGAGTACGAGAGAGTGTTTAGTAAACACCCGTTAGACTTCGGGCGAGTCAAGGGGGTAGAACACCACATCCCCACGGGAGACCATCCTCCCATAAAAGAGAGGTATCGACCCGTACCCCCTGCACACTACCAACACGCCAAGGGGATGCTTAGAGACATGAAGGAGGCTGGGGTAATCAGGGATAGCTGTAGCCCCTGGGCAGCTCCACTAGTCTTGGTCAAAAAGAAAGACAACACCATGAGAATGTGTGTAGATTACCGGAAAATTAACCGTATCACACACAAAGATGCGTACCCCTTACCAAGAATAGAGGAGTCTTTGGCTGCTTTAAAATCTGCTAACTTCTTCTCCACCTTGGATCTTACTAGCGGGTACTGGCAGGTTCCTGTAGCAGAGGCGGACCGGGAGAAGACAGCATTCACCACTCCGATGGGACTTAGCGAGTTTACCTGCATGCCGTTCGGACTCTGCAACGCACCAGGAACCTTCCAGCGATTGATGGAATGCTGTCTGGGACACCGAAACTTTGAGATGGTCCTGTTATACCTGGACGATGTCATCGTCTATTCCAAGACCTACGAGGACCACCTGAAACACCTGGCGGAAGTGTTCGAAGCTCTGGCAAGTTACGGCCTAAAGGTGAAACCCTCAAAGTGTCACCTCCTGAAGCCAAAGGTGCAGTACCTGGGACACGTGGTGAGTGCTGACGGAGTGGCTCCCGACCCTGATAAGATCACCGCAATTAAGGAATGGCCAAGCCCCTCCAGCGTAAAGGAAGTGAGGCAGTTCCTCGGGTTGGTAGGCTACTACCGAAGGTTCATTCCCGGTTTCACCAAAAAGGCAGCTCCTATGCAGGACCTCCTGATAGGCCAGTCCAGGAAGGCCAAGAACCAGAAGCCACCCTTCAGATGGGAGAAGCTGGAAGAAGAGTCCTTCCGCCAGCTGAAGATGGCCCTCACGGGGGATGAAATCCTGGCGTACCCTGATTATAGCCAGCCCTTTATCCTCTACACCGACCCCAGTAACATCGGGCTAGGAGCCGTACTGTCCCAGATCCAGCAGGGGAAGGAACGGGTAATTGCTTACGCCAGCCAAAAACTGCGACCCACCGAAAGAAACCCTGAGAATTACAGCTCATTTAAGCTAGAGTTCCTGGCAGTGGTGTGGGCAGTCACCGAACGCTTTAAGCACTACCTCGCTGCTTCCCGGTTCACCGTGTACACGGATAACAACCCGTTGACACACCTGGACACTGCAAGACTCGGTGCCCTAGAGCAGAGATGGATGGCCCGCTTGTCCAACTATGAGTTTACAATCAAATACCGGGCAGGACGCTCCAATACCAACGCGGACGCCCTGTCCAGGATGCCGAACCTACCGGACGTAGGGGAAGATTCAGAGGAACTGGAAGAAGTTGAACTCCCCGCGTTCCACCGTCATGGGACTATCCAGTATTCCCACCGTGTAAGGAGTAAGCAATCCGCTACGTTCAACCCATTACCTCATTACAACTGGGCGGAGACGCAAGACAGTGACCCTGCCGTCCGACTGGTAAAGGAGATGCTGACTCGGCCAGATGCACGCCTTGACCCAGACGCTCCGGAGGAAGCCAAGCAACTGTGGGCTGAGAAGAGTCGACTGTTCCTTTACAAGGGGAAGTTGTGCCGCAGAATGGTTAACTCCCGGACGCATGAACTAATCTGGCAAGTAGTGGTGCCAAGAAGAGACGCAGCTATGGTGATGGAGGCATACCACGACGGAGCTGGGCACTTCGGATGGAAGAAGCTGGAGTTCCTGCTGCGCGGGCGGTTCCATTGGGTAGGCATGAGAGGAACCATCGAGAGGTGGTGCAGAGACTGTGGCCCATGCAACCTAAGAAGGAGGGACCGTGCCAGCCAGAAGACTCCCCTGCAGTCCATCATCACCAGACAGCCGTTGGAACTGGTAGCCTTGGATGATGTAAAACTGACCCCAAGCAGAAGTGACTACGTCTACGCGTTAACCATCGTGGATCACTACTCCCGGTTCTTGGTTGTCGTCCCCGTCAAGGACTTAACGGCTCAAACAGCAGCTAGAGCCTTCCAGCAGCACTTCTGCCGTCCGCACGGATACCCGGAGCAAGTGCTGACGGACCAGGGGCCTGCCTTTGAAGCGGAAGTCTTCCAGGAGTTCTGCACCCTGTATGGCTGCCGGAAGATAAGAACAACACCCTATCACCCGCAAACTAATGGACTTTGTGAAAAAATGAACCAGGTGGTGATAGATCTTCTGAAAACATTGCCCCTGGAAGAACGTAGTCTGTGGCCTGAAAAGCTGCCCGACCTGGTGGACCTATACAACCACATCCCTGTAGGTTCCACCAACTGTACCCCGGCTTACCTAATGAGGGCAAGACCTGGTAAGCTTCCTGTTGATCTGGAGATGGGAGTCCTGACACCCGAGGACACTTCACCAGAAGCAGACTGGGACACAGAGAGGCAGCAGCAGTACCGGAAAGTACAGGAGAGCGTGGAGCGAAGTCTCTGTCAAGCTAGGGAAAGACAAGAGAAAACTTACAACCAGTATGCTCCCGCTGTTCCCCTGGTGCCCGGAGAGCAGGTCTTGAAGAGGAAAAGACGGCTCCACAAGTTGGACGACCAGTGGGAGAAGGACCCGTACACCGTACTGCCCTCAAGCCACGACAACCCAAAGATCTGTACAATCAGTAAAGACGGAGGGGAAACCACAGCCATTGTATCCCGGGATCACCTGAAGAAGTGTCCCGAACAGCTACGGAACCCTGAAGAGGAACAAGAAGACCCTCGACCCGTAGAGGAAAGGGAAGATATGATTAGTACTGTGCTCGGAGACTTCCCTCGGTCTTGGACTCAAGTCAATGGTGCTGTTGTGGTACCCGTCCTCACGTTCCTCCAACCAGCATCCCAAGTGCCTACGGAGACACAGGTAGAGCTGGAAGAACAGCCGGTCCAGGAGGCAGAAGACCCCACACAAGCAGACCAGGAGAATCAACCCTCTGCTTATAGTGAGCCTGCCATACCCCTAGTGAGCCAAAGAGTCCGTAGACGGCTGCCCAGTTTACCCTTGACAGCTCCTATACCCTGTAGCTCAGGACCAGTCAGCCAGCTCCGTAGGTCCACTAGGGTCACTAAAGGCCAGTTGCCCATACGGTGGAGGATCTAAATGTTCAAGCTATTTTATTAATGTTTACCTGTTTATTGTTGCTTGTGTATAATTATGTGTTTCTAGTTATTTGTAGGAGTCTTTGGTGGATTTACCGGGAATCCTTTGTGCACATAGTTGGAGCGTAACCCAGGACGGACTAAAAGACTGATAAGGACTCGGGGCAGGACAGACCCCTACCTGGTTACGTCTCCCTGTTTTGGTGAAATGGACACCTTTGTTTTCTTCAAAGACTGCACCCGGTTGCGGACATGCCGTGACCATCCTAATGTGTTTTTCTTTATTGTACTGTTTCTGTTTTTACTTGTTATGTTTACAAAAGTATGTTTAGTCCCGGAGTACTAAATTTCACTAGGGGGGAATGTGGCACCCCAGGGGTCTGGTTTCCACAGTAATAGCAATATTATGTCTGAGAGCAGGTGGGAGGTCTCTTGGTCAGGAATCCTATGCATGCCACACCTCCTGCCCAGTCCTGGGAGGGGAAGAACTTCCCCTATATAAAACTGGGGCTGAGGCAGGGTTAGTTAAGAAGAAGAGAAGCAGCTATAGGAAAGAGAGATCAGGAGCTCTGGGGAAGTCGTGCTAAAAGGAATCAGGGGCTGGCAGCTGTAGAGCTCGCCCTGATTGAAGAGTTACCACCGGACCCGGAGTCCGAGGCTGTGGGGACTAATCCTTACCCAGCAGCAGAAACCGACCCGCAGGGGATTTCAGGTCCTCTGGCCAAGAAACCCGAAGGCACGGTCACACGCGTGGGACCAGCACCGCCGTCGTGGAGCAGAAGCCACTAGAAGGCCCCGAGTCACCGGCCATACGGGTGAGCACCACACGGTACACTCAGGGACGTGGGCTACTTTTACCCGCCTCTAGCAAGGTAGCCAGTAGAGTACAATTAGTTGGGGAGGCCTACAACTCCGCCTGGCCAGGGGAGATCCCATCTGTTCAAGGACTGACCAGGCCCCGACCGCTAGCCAGTACTCCGGGAGGGTCTATTTTTGTCACCAGTAAAGACCCTGAACTACACCGCATCGTCTCTGAGTGGTTCCTGCTACCCCCATCATCCACGTCGGCTGCCCTGAGGCCATACCCCTCCCGTTGGGGGTTATACCATCCACACTGCACAATCCTTCCACCGGCCTCAGCGGTCTGCCCTGCAGCGGCAGCTCCATAGCTGCATTCAACGGGTGGCGTAGTCGTCCAACATCTACTGCTAATACTCAGCCACACAGTTTGACTCCCTGGGCACGGACCGGGTCACCGCCACGAGACTACTACCCCCAACAGGCCCGACTCCGGGTAGTCCCCGCGTGCGCAACGCTACACCAAGTAGGCCCAGGGGCGCGTCAACTTCACTTTAAATCCATTTACAAGGATCTATTGGAGGGCAAGTCTCATGCCAGCAGCCGCGTAATTCCAGCTCCAGTAGCGTCCACTAAAGCTGCTGCAGTTAAAAAGCTTTTATAAGGATCGAGCTCAGCTGTCCACCGCAAGGCATCCTACTGCCAGTCCCAGCCCCTATGCCTTGGGGTGCCTCCTGATGCTCTTCACTGAGTATCCCGTGGTCCCGAAGCATTTCCTTTGAAAAAATTAAGTGTCCAAACTACAGGTGGTGTAGCTTGCTTAACAGCCGGGATAATCCGCTGACTAGCAGACACTGCTACTAGGCACAAAGTATTTCCTGGGCTAGATGCAGTTAAAAATTTGTAATTACATACTCTCATTGGATGCTGAGAAAGCATTCCATAGAGTCTCCTGGCACGCCATATATTATTCTCTTAAAAAGTTTGGGGTAGGGGTCTAGGGGACCCTTTAATAGCCAAAATCACGGCCCTGTATCGCAATACGTCACCTAGGCTGAAGATAAATGCAACTGTAGCACCCTGAGGGCTCGGTTGCTACAGAGGTATTGCACCTCACCCAGAGGTGTCATATCTCACTCTCAGGTAAGGATGGAGAGTGGATCAGGACCCGACACCTGCATGCATTACACCACATTGCCGTGGGGCAGGGCGACCAATATGCCCCTGAGATGGGCACGACAGTCCCTGTCCCTAGCTGGAGTGGGGGGAGGGAACACTGAGGAAGGGGAACCCTGTAGTGCAGGAGCAGGGAGGAAGCAGTTCCTGGGTGCATTGAGAAGGGAGTATAAAAGGTGGGCACCATCTTAGTTCAGTGCAGAGAAGTCTGAGCAGAAGTGACAGGGAGCAGGGGCTCTGCATGAGCTCTGCTCCGGAGGCGGGCCTAGTAACAGAGGCCCAGGCCTGGAAGAGGGAGACGGAAGGAAGAGGAGCGGAGAAGGCTCCAGGAATGAGGAACGAAGGGATCCCAGGGGTGCGGACGGGCGAGTCGCCACCGCACGCCCAAATCCACCTGCGTGGAGGGGTCAGGTCAAAGGGGGAGACCGGTCCCCGAAACTAGTGGAGGCGGGAAACGACCCTCAGCTAGAAAACGGAGGCTGTGACATTTTATGTGGTGCAGCCCCTCGCTACACCCGCTAGGAAGGCACCACATAGAGTCAGGGAAACTGGCGCCAAGTTTACCAAGAGGAGGCCCGAGGCAGCCGGACAGAAGGGTTGGTAAGAAAGGCCAGACAAAGGACACACAAAGGGGGTCCTGTGAAGCGCTCCAAAGTTATCTGGGAGTTGTCTGAGCCCCTCACCTGGTGAGCACAGTACGACGTGGGCAGCCGTTACCTGCAGACGTGGTCTGGATAATAAGAACTGTGAGTAAAGGCCCTGGACTGCATCACTGACTCCGTGTCGTTACTGCTGCTGCCCTGCACCATCACCCCCATCCTCCGCATACACTGCCCTGAGGCTATACTCCTCCCGTGGGGAGTTATGCTACGCTCTGCTGCACCCACAACACCAGCCTCAGCGGTCTGCCCTGCAGCGGCGGTTCACTCTGACCGCAATCCACGGGTGGCGTAGTCGGACATTTAAACATCAAAACCACATAAATAGTTACGCCACTGGTTTGACCGCCCTGAGCCACGGAACCGGGTCGCCGCCACGGAGACTACAACCACCAGCATCCACCAAAAAGGGTCCGGCTCCGGGTGTCCCAAGGACCAGGGGGCGCGTCAGAACATTTTCATCACCTTTCATAATCACCAATGGGACAAGGCAGGGATGTCCTCTGTCCCCTCTCTTATACATCCTAGTGACGGAGTACCTGCTCTCATCAATTCGCCATAACCCCAATATTAGGTGGATTGAGGTGGGAGGCACCGAGTACAAGTGCTCTCTATTTGCTGATGATGTCCTAGTATTTAACACTCAATCACATATATCCATCCCTGCTGTTATGGCTGAAATAGATCACTTTGTTACATGGTCAAATTTTAAAATCAATGCAGCGAAGTCTGAGGCCCTCGATGTCTCCCTCCCCAAATCCATACAGGATTCCATCCAGTCCAACTTTCCCTTTGCCTGGCCCTCACAGGGTATCAAATACTTAGGAATTCCTATTCATAGAGACCTCTCCCATCTATGTTATCTTAATTTTGGGCCCTTTATTGAACAACTCCATACAGACCACGGTTGGCAAGTTAGAACTGTAAGATTCACTACGTGAACCACTGATGTTTTGTGGAAAAGCACATGTACACTATGTTCCAAATTATTATGCAAAAAGTGTTTAGGGAAGAATTTGTTTGTTTGTCAGTTAAACTCATTGATGGTGATGTGTGTCAGGGCTCTTTATATCACTGTAAGCAATTGCAGACACCTGTGCTAATTAGTTTGGCAGGTGTGTCCAATGAAAGGCAAGACTACTTAAGAAGGCTGTCCCACATTATTAAGCAGCCTACATTTTCTGCCAAAATGGGAAAGAAAAAGGATGTGTCGGCTGCTAAGAAGCAACAAATTGTGGAGTGTTTAGGTCAAGGCATGACTACAATCAACATTGTGCCATGATCAGGATGACGTGTCTTGGCAATCAAGAAGTATGTAGCTGATTCACAGTACACACGTGTGCGTGCTGATAAGGGCAAATTGAGGACTCTTTCCTACAGGCAATTACGTCAGGTTAAAAGAGCAGCGGCAAAAAAGCCTTGTCATAGCAGCAGACAAGTTTTTGAAGCTGCTGTTGCCTCCAACGTCCCCCGAACAACAAGATGCAGGGTCCTTCAGAGGTTTGCAGCTGTGCATACGCCATCCTGTCGACCTCCTCTATCCACTTCACACAAGCAGAAACGGCTCCGGTGGGCCAAACATTACATGAAGACTGATTTCAAAACTGTTTTGTTCACGGATGAGTGCCGTTCAACGCTCGATGGTCCAGATGGATGGAGTGGAGGATGACTGGTTGATGGACACCCCATGCAAACACGGCTACAGCGCCAACAAGGAGGAGGTGGAGTAATGTTTTGGACTGGAATCATGGGGAGAGAGATTGTCGGCCCCTTTAGGATCCCTGAAGGGGTAAAGATGAACTCCATAATGTATGTGGAGTTTCTCAAACAGCACTTTCTGCCATGGTTCAAGAAGAAGAACCGTGTATTCCACAGCAAGATCATGTTTATGCATGATAATGCACCGTCTCATGCTGCACATAACACATCTGCATCTCTGGCTGATATGGGCATAAAAGGGGACAAACTTATGGTGTGACCCCCATGCTCCCCTGACCTCTACCCCATTCAGAACCTCTGGAGCATCATCAAAAGGAGTGTCTATGATGGCGGGAGGCAGTTCACATCTAAGCAACAGTTCTGGGAGGGTATTCTGTCGTCATGCAAAACAATTGAAGCAGAAACCATCCAAAACCTGACAAATTCAATGGACGAGACAGTTCAGAAGCTCCTTTCGAACAAGGGGTCCTATGTGCAAATGCAACATCACCTAGAATAAAGTTTTAAGTTGAAAACTGTTTGATTTCAGTTTCTAATAACCTGCTAATGCTTATAATTTCAAAAATGACCATTTTTTTGGTCTTTATTAAAATGAAAAGGTTGATCGAAGAGTGTGGGGGATCTAAGAGTGTGGCAACCCAGTAGTCAGGATTACTTCGAATTCTCACAATTCGAGGGTCATGTTGCAGGTAGTGCAGCGAGAAGGCACTCATGTGTGTTGCGCATCCAGGAGCACCAAGTCCCTGTTGTGTTGGTGGCGAGGTAACAATCATGCTTCCTTCCTCTGTCCTCTCCCCTCAACCTCGCACAACAGAAATGTGATCAAGGTCTCCCTCATCTGATGAGTTTTCCATCAGTTCGTCCTCCACTTCTTCCTGGGCTCCTGCACCTTCCTCACTAGTTTGGCTGCTACCATGCGCCCTGGTAAAACCATCTCCCCCACCTTCACATGCCTGCCGCCTTGGTGCTGCCGACCGTCTGGACCTTGCAGATGTTAGCCCTTCCGCATACAACTCCTCCTCCTCTACTTCCTCCACCTCCTCTTGTGCCACCACCTGACTCCGAATTCTGTTTAACATGTGCTCCAGCATGTAAATCACCGGAATAGTCATGCTGATAATGGCATCGTCAGCACTAAACATCTTCGTCGCCATTTCAAAACTGTGCAGAAGGGTGCATATGTCCCTGATCTGAGACCACTCCTCCAGCGTGATTTGCCCCACCTCTGGATCTCGTTGGCCCAGGCTATAAGTCAGAACGTATTGCACCAGGGCTTGTCGGTGCTGCCACAGTCGCTGCAACATGTGCAGAGTAGTGTTGAGCCACCCCCGTAGTGTTCGAGTTCGGTTCGGTTCGTCGAACACCCGTGTGTTCGCCGAACTGTTCGTCGAACTGTTCGTCGAACACCTTCGAACACCGTTAAAAACAATGGCAGGCAAACAGAAACACATAGATACACATAGAAAACACCTTCAAAGGTGTCCAAAAGCTGACAAACTGCTCAGAAGACATAACTAACACATGGAAAAGTGACAAGTACATATAGTCATGCGAAAATAAAAGAGGTGGAGGATTAAAAGGAGGGGGAGACACAGATATAGGCATGTCATGCCCTTCTAAAATCCAAAAAGTGAGAAGCCGACACGGCCAGTCCGCTCCTGCCCGTGCCACCTCCGTGTCGCCGGGATTGTGCCAGAGCCGCGGTGAACCCTGACGGCCAGCCCCCCTCTCCCAATACTGGTGCCTGTCCGCTGGTGGGTCGAGCGAGCCCCCCTGTGGTGGAGGCAGCTCTAAGCTTTTTAATTTAAATTGTCTCTCTAATTTGAATGAATACACTTTAAATCCATTTACAAGGATCTATTGGAGGGCAAGTCTCATGCCAGCAGCCGCGTAATTCCAGCTCCAGTAGCGTCCACTAAAGCTGCTGCAGTTAAAAAGCTTTTATAAGGATCGAGCTCGGCTGTCCACCTCAAGGCATCCTAATGCCAGTCCCAGCCCCTATGCCTTGGGGTGCCTCCTGTGCTCTTCACTAAGTATCCCATGGTCCCGAATCATTTCCTTTGAAAAAATTAAGTGTCCAAACTACAGGTGGTGTAGCTTGCTTAACAGCCGGGATAATCCGCTGACTAGCAGACACTGCTACTAGGCACAAAGTATTTCCTGGGCTAGATGCAGTTAAAAATTTGTAATTAGATACTCTCGTTGGATGCTGAGAAAGCATTCCATAGAGTCTCCTGGCACGCCATATATTATTCTCTTAAAAAGCTTGGGGTAGGGGTCTAGGGGACCCTTTTATAGCCAAAATCACGGCCCTGTATCGCAATACGTCACCTAGGCTGAAGATAAATGGAACTGTAGCACCCTGAGGGCTCGGTTGCTACAGACGTATTGCACCTCACCCAGAGGTGTGATATCTCACTCTCAGGTAAGGATGGAGTGTGGATCAGGACCCGACACCTGCATGCATTACACCACATTGCCGTGGGGCAGGGCGACCAATATGCCCCTGAGATGGGCACGACAGTCCCAGTCCCTGGCTGGAGTGGGGGGAGGGAACACTGAGGAAGGGGAACCCTGTAGTGCAGGAGCAGGGAGGAAGCAGTTCCTGGGTGCATTGAGAAGGGAGTATAAAAGGTGGGCACCATCTTAGTTCAGTGCAGAGAAGTCTGAGCAGAAGTGGCAGGGAGCAGGGGCTCTGCATGAGCTCTGCTCCGGAGGCGGGCCTAGTAACAGAGGTCCAGGCCTGGAAGAGGGAGAAGGAAGGAAGAGGAGCGGAGAAGGCTCCAGGAACGAGGAATGAAGGGATCCCAGGGGTTCGGACGGGCGAGTCGCCACCGCACGCCCGAATCCACCTGCGTGGAGGGGTCAGGCCAAAGGGGGAGACCGGTCCCCGAACTAGTGGAGGCAGGAAACGACCCTCAGCTAGAAACCGGAGGCTCTGACATTTTATGTGGCGCAGCCCCTCGCTACACCCGCTAGGAAGGCACCACATATGGTCAGGGAAACTGGCGCCAAGTTTACCAAGAGGAGGCCCGAGGCAGCCGGACAGAAGTGTTGGTAAGAAAGGCCAGATAAAGGACACACAAAGGGGGTCCTGTGAAGTGCTCCAAAGTTATCTGGGAGTTGTCTGAGCCCCTCACCTGGTGAGCACAGTACGACGTGGGCAGCCGTTACCTGCAGACGTGGTCTGGATAATAAGAACTGTGAGTAAAGGCCCTGGACTGCATCACTGACTCCGTGTCGTTACTGCTGCTGCCCTGCACCATCACCCCCATCCTCCGCATACACTGCCCTGAGGCTATACTCCTCCCATGGGGAGTTATGCTACGCTCTGCTGCACCCACAACACCAGCCTCAGCGGTCTGCCCTGGAGCGGCGGTTCACTCTGACCGCAATCCACGGGTGGCGTAGTCGGACATTTAAACATCAAAACCACATAAATAGTTCCGCCACTGGTTTGACCACCCTGAGCCACGGAACCGGGTTGCCGCCACGGAGACTACAACCACCAGCATCCACCAAAAAGGGTCCGGCTCCGGGTGTCCCAAGGCCCAGGGGGCGCGTCAGAACATTTTCATCACCTTTCACAATCACCAATGGGACAAGGCAGGGATGTTCTCTGTCCCCTCTCTTATACATCCTAGTGACGGAGCACCTGCTCTCATCAATTCGCCATAACCCCAATATTAGGTGGATTGAGGTGGGAGGCACCGAGTACAAGTGCTCTCTATTTGCTGATGATGTCCTAGTATATATCACTCAATCACATATATCCATCCCTGCTGTT
The DNA here is from genome assembly GCF_046119375.1 of Phyllobates terribilis. Taxonomy (NCBI): domain Eukaryota; kingdom Metazoa; phylum Chordata; class Amphibia; order Anura; family Dendrobatidae; genus Phyllobates; species Phyllobates terribilis. Next base: position 206,290,177 of record NW_027362769.1, on the reverse strand, counting down.
ATGGCTGAAATAGATCACTTTGTTACATGGTCAAATTTTAAAATCAATGCAGCGAAGTCTGAGGCCCTCGATGTCTCCCTCCCCAAATCCATATAGGATTCCATCCAGTCCAACTTTCCCTTTGCCTGTCCCTCACAGGGTATCAAATACTTAGGAATTCCTATTCATAGAGACCTCTCCCATCTATGTTACCTTAATTTTGGGCCCTTTATTGAACAACTCCATACAGACCACGGTTGGCAAGTTAGAACTGTAAGATTCACTACGTGAACCGCTGGTGTTTTGTGGAAAAGCACATGTACACTGCGTTCCAAATTATTATGCAAAAAGTGTTTAGGAGTGATAAGGGAAGAATTTGTTTGTTTGTCAGTTAAACTCATTGATGGTGATGTGTGTCAGGGCTCTTTATATCACTGTAAGCAATTGCAGACACGTGTGCTAATTAGTTTGGCAGGTGTGTCCAATGAAAGGCAAGACTACTTAAGAAGGCTCTCTCACATTATTAAGCAGCCTACATTTTCTGCCAAAATGGGAAAGAAAAAGGATGTGTCGGCTGCTGAGAAGCAACAAATTGTGGAGTGTTTAGGTCAAGGCATGACTACAATCAACATTGTGCGATGATCAGGATGAAGTGTCTTGGCAATCAAGAAGTATGTAGCTGATTCACAGTACACACGTGTGCGTGCTGATAAGGGCAAATTGAGGACTCTTTCCTACAGGCAATTACGTCAGGTTGAAAGAGCAGCGGCCAAAAAGCCTTGTCATAGCAGCAGACAAGTTTTTGAAGCTGCTTGTGCCTCCAACGTCCCCCGAACAACAAGATGCAGGGTCCTTCAGAGGTTTGCAGCTGTGCATACGCCATCCTGTCGACCTCCTCTATCCACTTCACACAAGCAGAAACGGCTCCAGTGGGCCAAACATTACATGAAGACTGATTTCATAACTGTTTTGTTCACGGATGAGTGCCGTGCAGCTCTCGATGGTCCAGATGGATGGAGTGGAGGATGGCTGGTTGATGGACACCCCACGCAAACACGGCTACAGCGCCAACAAGGAGGAGGTGGAGTAATGTTTTGGGCTGGAATCATGGGGAGAGAGATTGTCGGCCCCTTTAGGATCCCTGAAGGCGCTAAAGATGAACTCCATAATGTATGTGGATTTTCTCAAACAGCACTTCCTGCCATGGTTCAAGAAGAAGAACCGTGTATTTCACAGCAAGATCATTTTTCTGCATGATAATGCACCATCTCATGCTGCACATAAAACATCTGCATCTCTGGCTGATATGGGCATAAAAGGGGACAAACTTATGGTGTGACCCCCATGCTCCCCTGACCTCTACCCCATTCAGAACCTTTGGAGCATCATTAAAAGGAGTGTCTATGATGGCGGGAGGCAGTTCACATCTAAGCAACAGCTCTGGGAGGGTATTCTGTCCTCATGCAAAACAATTGAAGCAGAAACCATCCAAAACCTGACAAATTCAATGGACGAGAGAGTTCAGAAGCTCCTTTCGAACAAGGGGTCCTATGTGAAAATGTAACATCACCTAGAATAAAGTTTTGAGTTGAAAACTGTTTGATTTCAGTTTCTAACAACCTGCTAATGCTTATAATTTCAAAAATGACCATTTTTTTGGTCTTTATTAAAATGAAAATGTTGATCGAAAAGTTTGGGGGATCTAAGAGTGTGGCAACCCAGTAGTCATGATTACTTCGAATTCTGACAATATGAGGGTCATGCTGCAGGTAGTGCAGCAAGAAGGCACTTATGTGTCTTGCGCATCTCGGAGCCCCAAAATTATTTTCCGGGCTAGATGCAGCTAAAAATTATTTTAAATTTTAAATCTGGTGAAGCTTTAGTATAGATGGCCTAATAGGATCAGTGCTGCACACTGCTACAAAGCCCAAATTATTTTCCAGTCAAGATACAGATAAACATGATTAGTAATTTGAAAGCTTAAAACGGTTGGTAGGGTGATTTTAACCAATCATCAAGCTTTTACTCTCCCCAGGATGACACAGGGGTAGAAAAGTCGTTTCGGATCCATGATTTGTTCATCTTTATGAACGTGAGTCTGTCTACATTATCAGTGGAGAGCCGAGTGCGCTTATCTGTCAGCACACCACCAGCAGCGCTGAACACACGTTCAGACAGAACGCTGGCTGCGGGGCATGACAAGATCTCCAAGGCGTAAGTGGCTAGCTCCGGCCATTTATCCAGATTGGAAGCCCAAAAAGAGCAAGGGTCCAGTGACACAGTCGTGGCTTCAATGTTTACTTGGAGATACTCCTGTACCATCGTCTCTAGGCGTTGACTATGTGTCAGACTTCTTGTCTCCTGTGGCCTTGCAAAGGATGGGCTAAAAAAGTGGTGAAATGATTCCGCAAAATTGATGTTACCAGCAGATACTGTGGTTCTGTTACGGTTTGTGTGCTGAACACTTGACGGTCCCACGGTTGGCAAGTTGGAACTGTGAGATTCACTACGTGCACCACTGGTATTTTGTGGAAAAGCACATGTAAGATTCTGCAACAGTCTCTGCTGATACTCCTGCATGCGTGCATCCCTTTCTATGGCAGGAATAATTTCTGCAAATTTACTTTTGTACCGGGGATCTAACAGTGTGGCAACCCAGTAGTCAGGATTATTTCTAATTCTCACAATTCGACGGTCATGTTGCAGGTAGTGCAGCAAGAAGGCACTCATGTGTGTTGCGCATCCAGGAGCACCAAGTCCCTGTTGTGTTGGTGGCGAGGTAACAATCATGCTTCCTTCCTCTGTCCTCTCCCCCCAACCTCGCACAACAGAAATGTGATCAAGGTCTCCCTCATCTGATGAGTCTTCCATCAGTTCGTCCTCCACTTCTTCCTGGGCTCCTGCACCTTCCTCACTAGTTTGGCTGCTACCATGCGCCTTGGTAAAACCATCTCCCCCACCCTCACATGCCTGCCGCCTTGGTGCTGCCGACCGTCTGGACCTTGCAGATGTTAGCCCTTCCGCATACAACTCCTCCTCCTCTACTTCCTCCACCTCCTCTTGTGCCACCACCTGACTCCGAATTCTGTTTAACATGTGCTCCAGCATGTAAATCACCGGAATAGTCATGCTGATAATGGCATCGTCAGCACTAAACATCTTCGTCACCATTTCAAAACTGTGCAGAAGGGTGCATAGGTCCCTGATCTGAGACCACTCCTCCAGCGTGATTTGCCCCACCTCTGAATCTCGTTGGCCCAGGCTATACGTCAGAACGTATTGCACCAGGGCTTGTCGGTGCTGCCACAGTCGCTGCAACATGTGCAGAGTTGAATTCCACCGGGTAGGCACATCGCATTTTAGCCGGAGAAGTGGCAGGCCCAACGACTTCTGTAGAGATGTAAGTCGCTGAGCTGCGGGATGCGAACGGCGGAAGTGAGCACACAGCGACCGTGCCCTCTGCAGAAGGCCATCTAGTCTGGGATAGTGGGCTAAAAATTGCTGGACAACCAGGTTCAACACGTGAGCCATACAAGGCACGTGTGTGACATTGCCCCGGCGAAGGGCCGCACCCAGGTTTGCAGCATTGTCGCACACGGCCTTCCCTGGTTTCAGGTCCAGTGGAGACAACCATTCATGAAATTGGTTCTCCAGAGCTGACCACAACTCCTCAGCTGTGTGACTCACATTTCCCAGACATTGCAATGTAAAAACCGCCTGATGACGTTGAGCCCTACTGCCAGCATAGTAAGGAGGTGTGCAGGATCCCTTCTGCGCAGTTAGAAAGCTTGTGGCATGACCAGACAGGCTTTGGGTGCAGGTGGAAGACCGAGAGGAGGTTGAGGAGGCAGAAGCAGTGGAGGAACTTTGACATAAAGAGGATTGACGCACAACTCGTGGGGACGGCAAGACTTGGACAGCAGCCCCTTGTCCTGCTGTCACCATAGTTACCCAGTGCCCAGTCAGCGACATGTAACGCCCCTGTCCATGCCTACTCGTCCAAGTGTCTGTGGTGAAATGCACCCTGTCACACACAGAGTTTCTCAAAGAAGCGGTGATGTTGTGTGCGACATGCTGGTGGAGCGCAGGCACACCTTTCTTTGAGAAGTAGTGCCGACTGGGCATCTGGTACTGGGGCACTGCGACGGACATAAGGTCTCGAAAATCCTCTGTGTCCACCAGGCGGAAAGGCAGCATTTCTGTAGCCAAGAGCTTGCAGATGGTGAAATTCAACCTCTTAGCTTTCTCATGGCTAGGAGGAAATGGTCTTTTACTTGTCCACATCTGAGGGACCGAGGGCTGGCTATTGTGCTTAGACGGGGTTGATAAGGGTGTCCCCGGCAAACTGCCGGTCTGTGAGGAAGATGCAGGCGGACATGTTAGGTTGCCTTGATCCAAAGGTGGTGCTATCGATGTCGGACAGCGCTCAACACCAGCTGGTGTTCCCACCTCCAAAGAAAATGATGACCTGCCAATCACGCTGGCTGTTGCGGGTAAAGAGGTGGCAGGTCTGCGCCCCAAAACAGGTGTGACTGCTGTCCCCCCAGTCACAGAGGATGAAGAGGCCGCGGATGCACAAGATATGGCAGACGGTGGTTGGCCCGGCCGGCTAGGCCGCATTGTAGCACACTGAGCTTCCCACTGCAACTTATGCTTCATGTCCATGTGCCGGTTCATGCATGAAGTACTCAAACTATGTATTTTTTGGCCTCTACTTAGCTTTTGCTGACAAATGTTACAGATAACACGAGTTGGGTCATCTTTATCGATCTGAAAAAATGCCCAGGCTATGCAAGGCTTAGCACCCATGCGACCTGAAGAGCCACCACGACTTGTGGTGAGAGGCAGAGTTGTGTTTGAGGATGCAGTTGTTGACGTGCTTCCAGTACTACGTCTCTGTCCAGGAAGGCGCAACCTGACCTCGTCGTCACTAGCATCTTCCTCCACCTCCTCTGCTGACCTCATCTCTTGGCTGACTGTGGGTTGACAGTAAGTGGGATCTCCAACCTCATCATCATCACCCTGTGTGTTATCACACCCGTCGTCCTCAGAGCCAACCTGTTCCTGCCCTGACAAAAAACTAAAGTTGTCGCTCCAATCAGGTATTTGAGTCTTATCATCGTCTTCCTCATTGTCTCCACCAACAGGAGTTACAGTTTGGGAATGAGGGTCTACATTATGGTCAGAACCTTCTGCGTCTGGTCCTGGATCCGACTCATAAAGATTCTGGGCATCAGTGCAGATCATTTCCTCGTCTGGATTCACAGAAGCGCTGGAGTCGACCTCTGATTCCCAGGCTATAGTATGAGTAAACAGCTCTGCAGACTCAACCATCTGTTCTACCTCATACTCAGACGGGCAGCTGGAGATTTGGGAGCTGTGAGGAAGCAAGTGCGATTTGGGTGACACCTTTGAGGACTGGAGTATTTGTGATGTTGAAGTTGATGTGGAGGAGAGCCCACTTAAAGGAGCACTTGATATCCGTTCAAGCACCTGCTGTTTTTGTGCCTCATCTGGAATTTGTAGCGATTGGCGTGGCCGTAAGAAAGGGATCTTATCACATTGTCCGCTAAAAGAAGTAGACATTTTAGTTTGGCTGGAAGATGGTCTTTCTTCTGCAGATGTTACTGTTGCTTTAACACCTACCCCACGGACACAACCTTTTTTCCCCTTCCCAACACGCCTATTCCCCTTTCCACCAGCAGCAGGCCTTTTTCCACTCATTTTGGTGGTTAACTAATTCACAACTCTGGAGTTGTTTGCACAAAAAAACAATGGATGGTAACCGAGCAGAGCTGAGTGGCCAAACTGTGGTATTAGGCCAAAACTATTGGCTGGGTTAGATGCAGAAAAAAATTATATTCAATTTGCAACCTGATGGAGGTCAGTATAGATGGACTAATACAACAAGTCCCACACACAGCTAGAAGCCCAATATTTTTTCAGAGGTAGATGCAGAAAAAAATATATTCAGTTTGCAACCTGATGGAGGTCAGTATAGATGGACTAATACAACAAGTCCCACACACAGCTAGAAGCCCAATATTTTTTCAGAGGTAGATGCAGAAAAAAATATATTCAGTTTGCAACCTGATGGAGGTCAGTATAGGTGGACTAATAGAACAAGTCCCACACACTGCTAGAAGGCCAAATATTTTTTCAGAGCTAGATGCAGAAAAAAATTATATTCAGTTTGCAACCTGATAGAGGTCAGTATAGATGGATTAATAGAACAAGACCCACACACAGCTAGAAGCCCAATATTTTTTCAGAGCTAGATGCAGAAAAAAATATATTCAGTTTGCAACCTGATGGAGGTCAGTATAGATGGACTAATACAACAAGTCCCACACACAGCTAGAAGCCCAATATTTTTTCAGAGGTAGATGCAGAAAAAAAATATATTCAGTTTGCAACCTGATGGAGGTCAGTATAGGTGGACTAATAGAACAAGACCCACACACAGCTAGAAGCCCAATATTTTTTCAGAGCTAGATGCAGAAAAAAATTATATTCAGTTTGCAACCTGATGGAGGTCAGTATAGATGGATTAATAGAACAAGACCCACACACAGCTAGAAGCCCAATATTTTTTCAGAGCTAGATGCAGAAAAAAATTATATTCAGTTTGCAACCTGATGGAGGTCAGTATAGATGGATTAATAGAACAAGACCCACACACAGCTAGAAGCCCAATATTTTTTCAGAGCTAGATGCAGAAAAAAATTAGATTCAGTTTGCAACCTGATGGAGGTCAGTATAGATGGATTAATAGAACAAGACCCACACACAGCTAGAAGCCCAATATTTTTTCAGAGGTAGATGCAGAAAAAAATATATTCAGTTTGCAACCTGATGGAGGTCAGTATAGATGGACTAATACAACAAGTCCCACACACAGCTAGAAGCCCAATATTTTTTCAGAGGTAGATGCAGAAAAAAATATATTCAGTTTGCAACCTGATGGAGGTCAGTATGGGTGGACTAATAGAACAAGTCCCACACACTGCTAGAAGGCCAAATATTTTTTCAGAGCTAGATGCAGAAAAAAATTATATTCAGTTTGCAACCTGATGGAGGTCAGTATAGATGGATTAATAGAACAAGACCCACACACAGCTAGAAGCCCAATATTTTTTCAGAGCTAGATGCAGAAAAAAATTAGATTCAGTTTGCAACCTGATGGAGGTCAGTATAGATGGATTAATAGAACAAGACCCACACATAGCTAGAAGCCCAATATTTTTTCAGAGCTAGATGCAGAAAAAAATTATATTCAGTTTGCAACCTGATGGAGGTCAGTATAGATGGATTAATAGAACAAGACCCACACACAGGTAGAAGCCCAATATTTTTTCAGAGCTAGATGCAGAAAAAAATTATATTCACTTTGCAACCTGATGGAGGTCAGTATAGATGGATTAATAGAACAAGACCCACACACAGCTAGAAGCCCAATATTTTTTCAGAGGTAGATGCAGAAAAAAATATATTCAGTTTGCAACCTGATGGAGGTCAGTATAGATGGACTAATACAACAAGTCCCACACACAGCTAGAAGCCCAATATTTTTTCAGAGGTAGATGCAGAAAAAAATATATTCAGTTTGCAACCTGATGGAGGTCAGTATAGGTGGACTAATAGAACAAGTCCCAGACACTGCTAGAAGGCCAAATATTTTTTCAGAGCTAGATGCAGAAAAAAATTATATTCAGTTTACAACCTGATGGAGGTCAGTATAGATGGATTAATAGAACAAGACCCACACACAGCTAGAAGCCCAATATTTTTTCAGAGCTAGATGCAGAAAAAAATTATATTCAGTTTGCAACCTGATGGAGGTCAGTATAGATGGATTAATAGAACAAGACCCACACACAGCTAGAAGCCCAATATTTTTTCAGAGCTAGATGCAGAAAAAAATTATATTCAGTTTGCAACCTGATGGAGGTCAGTATAGATGGATTAATAGAACAAGACCCACACACAGCTAGAAGCCCAATATTTTTTCAGAGCTAGATGCAGAAAAAAATATATTCAGTTTGCAACCTGATGGAGGTCAGTATAGATGGACTAATATAACAAGTCCCACACACAGCTAGAAGCCCAATATTTTTTCAGAGGTAGATGCAGAAAAAAATATATTCAGTTTGCAACCTGATGGAGGTCAGTATAGATGGACTAATACAACAAGTCCCACACACAGCTAGAAGCCCAATATTTTTTCAGGGGTAGATGCAGAAAAAAATATATTCAGTTTGCAACCTGATGGAGGTCAGTATTCTTGGACTAATAGAACAAGTCCCACACACTGCTAGAAGGCCAAATATTTTTTCAGAGCTAGATGCAGAAAAAAATTATATTCAGTTTGCAACCTGATGGAGGTCAGTATAGATGGATTAATAGAACAAGACCAACACACAGCTAGAAGCCCAATATTTTTTCAGAGCTAGATGCAGAAAAAAATTATATTCAGTTTGCAACCTGATGGAGGTCAGTATAGATGGATTAATAGAACAAGACCCACACACAGCTAGAAGCCCAATATTTTTTCAGAGCTAGATGCAGAAAAAAATTATATTCAGTTTGCAACCTGATGGAGGTCAGTATAGATGGATTAATAGAACAAGACCCACACACAGCTAGAAGCCCAATATTTTTTCAGAGCTAGATGCAGAAAAAAATATATTCAGTTTGCAACCTGATGGAGGTCAGTATAGATGGACTAATACAACAAGTCCCACACACAGCTAGAAGCCCAATATTTTTTCAGAGGTAGATGCAGAAAAAAATATATTCAGTTTGCAACCTGATGGAGGTCAGTATAGATGGACTAATACAACAAGTCCCACACACAGCTAGAAGCCCAATATTTTTTCAGAGGTAGATGCAGAAAAAAATATATTCAGTTTGCAGCCTGATGGAGGTCAGTATAGGTGGACTAATAGAACATGTCCCACACACTGCTAGAAGGCCAAATATTTTTTCAGAGCTAGATGCAGAAAAAAATTATATTCAGTTTGCAACCTGATGGAGGTCAGTATAGATGGATTAATAGAACAAGACCCACACACAGCTAGAAGCCCAATATTTTTTCAGAGGTAGATGCAGAAAAAAATATATTCAGTTTGCAACCTGATGGAGGTCAGTATAGATGGACTAATACAACAAGTCCCACACACAGCTAGAAGCCCAATATTTTTTCAGAGGTAGATGCAGAAAAAAATATATTCAGTTTGCAGCCTGATGGAGGTCAGTATAGGTGGACTAATAGAACAAGTCCCATACACTGCTAGAAGGCCAAATATTTTTTCAGAGCTAGATGCAGAAAAAAATTATATTCAGTTTGCAACCTGATGGAGGTCAGTATAGATGGATTAATAGAACAAGACCCACACACAGCTAGAAGCCCAATATTTTTTCAGAGCTACATGCAGAAAAAAATTATATTCAGTTTGCAACCTGATGGAGGTCAGTATAGATGGATTAATAGAACAAGACCCACACACAGCTAGAAGCCCAATATTTTTTCAGAGCTAGATGCAGAAAAAAATTATATTCAGTTTGCAACCTGATGGAGGTCAGTATAGATGGATTAATAGAACAAGACCCACACACAGCTAGAAGCCCAATATTTTTTCAGAGCTAGATGCAGAAAAAAATTATATTCAGTTTGCAACCTGATGGAGGTCAGTATAGATGGACTAATAGAATGATGCTATGCCCAAAAGATTTTACTTCACTAGGTGCAGTAAAAAAATTGGTATTCTATACACAGGTGGTATATCTTGCAACACAGATAGGCTACTCCACTGACTAACACACTCTGCAATAGGCCAAAAAGGATTAGCTTTGCTAGATTCAGCCAAATGCTGTGAAAAAAACTTGCACAGCACTGGCACAGACCTGCCTGGCAAAAACTGATAGGAACTGATGTAACCTAGTCCTGAAAAGGACTCCAATTACAATTAGTCTTTACTCCCACAACCTATCTATTTAAGAGCACAGACCTGCCTGATAAAAGTCGTAGGAAATGCTGTAAACTAGTCCTTAAAAGGACTGCAATCACAACTATTCCCTACTCCCAAGCTATCTGTATATTTGTGCGAAAATTGGCTTGAAATTAACAAGGATTAGCGCACACAGCAACAGCGGTGCCGTCTAACACGCAGCTGCAGCAGTGAGAAAATGGTGGCGACGGGGAAAATGGCTTGGTCTTATAGGGCAAGGACATGTGACATACACTGCCAATGACACATGCCCTTGCTTGTGTGAAAAAAAGCACTTCGCTCCGTGTGTGCGCTGCTGATAGGCTGACAGATTGCACCTCCCCACTGTAAATGCGGGAAAGAGAAAAAAAAATGGAGATCTTCATTGTTCCTGCAGAGATCCATCCCCTGCCCCTCCCCCCACCCCGCTGTACACTCAAACTGCGTATTAACATTAATTTTCATCATTACTGAGAAAAAATCCAGTTATGATTTTGGTGCACGAACAGTTATCGAACATAACCTCGAACAGCCGAATTTTTCTCAAATTGTTCGTGTTCGCCGAACGGCTCGAACACCGCCCAAAACAGCTCGAATTTGAGATTGGCGAAGAGTTCGAGTAGAACAACGCTCATCTCTAGTGCAGAGTTGAATTCCACCGGGTAGGCACATTGCATTTTAGCTGGTGAAGTGGCAGGCCCAACGACTTCTGTAGAGATGTAAGTCGCTGAGCTGCGGGATGCGAACTGCGGAAGTGAGCACACAGCGACCGTGCCCTCTGCAGAAGGCCATCTAGTCCGGGATAGTGGGCTAAAAATTGCTGGACAACCAGGTTCAACACGTGAGCCATACAAGGCACGTGTGTGACATTGCCCCGGTGAAGGGCCGCACCCAGGTTTGCTGCGTTGAAGCACACGGCCTTCCCTGGTTTCAGGTCCAGTGGAGACAATCATTCATGAAATTGGTTCTCCAGAGCTGACCACAACTCCTCAGCTGTGTGACTCACATTTCCCAGACATTTCAAAGTAAAAACCGCCTGATGACATTGAGCCCTACTGCCAGCATAGTAAGGAGGTGTGTAGGATCCCTTCTGCGCAGTTAGAAAGCTTGTGGCATGACCAGACATGCTTTGGGTGCAGGTGGAGGACCGAGAGGAGGTTGAGGAGGCAGAAGCAGTGGAGGAACTTCGAGATAAAGAGGATTGACGCACAACTCGTGGGGACGGCAAGACTTGGACAGCAGCCCCTTGTTCTGCTGTCACCTTAGTTACCCAGTGCCCAGTCAGTGACATGTAACGCCCCTGTCCATGCCTACATACAGAGTTTCTCAAAGAAGCGGTGATGTTGTGTGCAACATGCTGGTGGAGCGCAGGCACACCTTTCTTTGAGAAGTAGTGCCGACTGGGCATCTGGTACTGGGGCACTGCGACGGACATAAGGTCTCGAAAATCCTCTGTGTCCACCAGGCGGAAAGGCAGCATTTCTGTAGCCAAGAGCTTGCAGATGGTGAAATTCAACCTCTTAGCTTTCTCATGGCTAGGGGGAAATGGTCTTTTACTTGTCCACATCTGAGGGACCGAGGGCTGGCTATTGTGCTTAGACGGGGTTGATAAGGGTGTCCCCGGCAAACTGCCGGTCTGTGAGGAAGATGCAGGCGGACATGTTAGGTTGCCTTGATCCCAAGGTGGTGCTATCGATGTCGGACATCGCTCAACACCAGCTGGTGTTACCACCTCCAAAGAAAATGATGACCTGCCAATCACGCTGGCTGTTGCGGGTAAAGAGGTGGCAGGTCTGCGCCCCAAAACAGGTGTGGCTGCTGTCCCCCCAGTCACAGAGGATGAAGAGGCCGCGGATGCACAAGATATGGGAGACGGTGGTTGGCCCGGCCGGCTAGGCCGCATTGTAGCACAGTGAGCTTCCCACTGTAACTTATGCTTCATGTCCATGTGCCGGTTCATGCATGAAGTACTCAAACTATGTATTTTTTGGCCTCTACTTAGCTTTTGCTGACAAATGTTACAGATAACACGAGTTGGGTCATCTTTATCGATCTGAAAAAATGCCCAGGCTATGCAAGGCTTAGCACCCATGCGACCTGAAGAGCCACCACGACTTGTGGTGAGAGGCAGAGTTGTGTTTGAGGATGCAGTTGTTGACGTGCTTCCAGTACTACGTCTCTGTCCAGGAAGGCGCAACCTGACCTCGTCGTCACTAGCATTCTCCTCCACCTCCTCTGCTGACCTCATCTCTTGGCTGACTGTGGGTTGACAGCAAGTGGGATCTCCAACCTCATCATCATCAACCTGTGCGTTATCACACCCGTCGTCCTCAGAGCCAACCTGTTCCTGCCCTGACAAAAAACTAAAGTTGTCGCTCCAATCAGGTATTTGAGTCTCATCATCGTCTTCCTCATTGTCTCCACCAACAGGAGTTACAGTTTGGGAATGAGGGTCTACATTATGGTCAGAACCTTCAGCGTCTGGTCCTGGATCCGACTCATAAAGATTCTGGGCACCAGTGCAGATCATTTCCTCGTTTGGATTCACAGAAGCGCTGGAGCTGACCTCTGATTCCCAGGCTATAGTATGAGTAAACAGCTCTGCAGACTCAACCATCTGTTCTACCTCATACTCAGACGGGCAGCTGGAGATTTGGGAGCTGTGAGGAAGCAAGTGCGATTGGGGTGACACCTTTGAGGACTGGAGAATTTGTAATGTTGAAGTTGATGTGGAGGAGAGCCCACTTAAAGGAACACTTGATATCCATTGAAGCACCTGCTGTTTTTGTGCTTCATCTGAAATTTGTAGCGATTGGCATGGCCGTAAGAAAGGGATCTTATCACATTGTCCGCTAAAAGAAGTAGACATTTTAGTTTGGCTGGAAGATGGTCTTTCTTCTGCAGATGTTACTGTTCCTTTAACACCTACCCCACGGACACAACCTTTTTTCCCCTTCCCAACACGCCTATTCCCCTTTCCACCAGCAGCAGGCCTTTTTCCACTCATTTTGGTGGTTAACTAATTCACAACTCTGGAGTTGTTTGCACAAAAAAACAATGGATGGGAACCGAGCAGAGCTGAGGGGCCAAACTGTGGTATTAGGCCAAAACTATTGGCTGGGTTAGATGCAGAAAAAAATTATATTCAGTTTGCAACCTGATGGAGGTCAGTATAGATGGACAAATAGAACAAGTTCCACACACAGCTAGAAGCCCAAATATTTTTTTCAAAGCTAGATGCAGAAAAAAATTATATTCAATTTGCAACCTCATGGAGGTCAGTATAGATGGACTAATAGAAAAAGTCCCACACACTGCTAGAAGGCCAAATATTTTTTCAGAGCTAGATGCAGAAAAATATTATATTCAATTTGCAACCTGATGGAGGTCAGTATAGATGGACTAATAGACCAAGTCCCACACACTGCTAGAAGCCCAAATATTTTTTTCAAAGCTAGATGCAGAAAAAAATTATATTCAATTTGCAACCTCATGGAGGTCAGTATAGATGGACTATTAGACCAAGTCCCACACACTGCTAGAAGCCCAAATATTTTTTCAGAGGTAGATGCAGAAAAAAATTATATTCAGTTTGGAACCTGATGGAGGTCAGTATAGATGGACTAATAGAACAAGTCCCACACACAGCTAGAAGCCCAAATATTTTTTCAGAGGTAGATGCAGAAAAAAATTATATTCAGTTTGCAACCTGATGGAGGTCAGTATAGATGGACTGATAGACCAAGTCCCACACACTGCTAGAAGCCCAAATATTTTTTCAGAGGTAGATGCAGAAAAAAATTATATTCAGTTTGCAACCTGATGGAGGTCAGTATAGATGGACTAGTAGAACAAGTCCCACACACTGCTAGAAGGACAAATATTTTTTCAGAGCTAGATGCAGATAAAAATTATTTTTAATTTGCAACCTGATGGAGGTCAGTATACATGGACTAGTAGAACAAGTCCCACACACTGCTAGAAGGACAAATATTTTTTCAGAGCTAGATGCAGAAAAAAATTATATTCAATTTGCAACCTGATGGAGGTCAGTATAGATGGACTAGTAGAACAAGTCCCACACACTGCTAGAAGGCCAAATAATTTTTCAGAGCTAGATGCAGACAAAAAATTATTTTTAATTTGCAACCTGATGGAGGTCAGTATAGATGGACTAATAGAACAAGTCCCACACACAGCTAGAAGGCCAAATATTTTTTCAGAGCTAGATGCAGATTAAAATTATTTTTAATTTGCAACCTGATGGAGGTCAGTATAGATGGACTAATAAAACAAGTCCCACACACTGCTAGAAGCCCAAATATTTTTTCAGAGGTAGATGCAGAAAAAAATTATATTCAGTTTGCAACCTGATGGAGGTCAGTATAGATGGACTAATAGAACAAGTCCCACACACTGCTAGAAGGACAATTATTTTTTCACAGCTGGATGCAGACAAAAAAATATTTTGAATTTGCAACCTGATGGAGGTCAGTATAGATGGACTAGTAGAACAATCCCACACACTGCTAGAAGGACAATTATTTTTTCAGAGCTAGATGCAGAAAAAAATTATATTCAATTTGCAACCTGATGGAGGTCAGTATAGATGGACTAATAGAACAAGTCACACACACTGCTAGAAGGCCAAATATTTTTTCAGAGCTAGATGTAGATAAAAATTATTTTTAATTTGCAACCTGATGGAGGTCAGTATAGATGGACTAATAGAACAAGTCCCACACACTGCTAGAAGGCCAAATATTTTTTCAGAGCTAGATGCAGACAAAAAAATATTTTTAATTTGCAACCTGATAGAGGTCAGCATAGATGGACTAATAGAACAAGCCCCACACACTGCTAGAAGCCCAAATATTTTTTTAGAGCTAGATGCAGACAAAAAATAATTTTGAATTTGCAACCTGATGGAGGTCAGTATAGATCGACTAGTAGAACAAGTCCCACACACTGCTAGAAGGACAAATATTTTTTCAGAGCTAGATGCAGATAAAAATTATTTTTAATTTGCAACCTGATGGAGGTCAGTATACATGGACTAGTAGAACAAGTCCCACACACTGCTAGAAGGACAAATATTTTTTCAGAGCTAGATGCAGAAAAAAATTATATTCAATTTGCAACCTGATGGAGGTCAGTATAGATGGACTAGTAGAACAAGTCCCACACACTGCTAGAAGGCCAAATAATTTTTCAGAGCTAGATGCAGACAAAAAATTATTTTTAATTTGCAACCTGATGGAGGTCAGTATAGATGGACTAATAGAACAAGTCCCACACACAGCTAGAAGGCCAAATATTTTTTCAGAGCTAGATGCAGATTAAAATTATTTTTAATTTGCAACCTGATGGAGGTCAGTATAGATGGACTAATAAAACAAGTCCCACACACTGCTAGAAGCCCAAATATTTTTTCAGAGCTAGATGCAGAAAAAAATTATATTGAATTTGCAACCTGATGGAGGTCAGTATAGATGGACTAGTAGAACAAGTCCCACACACTGCTAAAAGGACAAATATTTTTTCAGAGCTAGATGCAGAAAAAAATTATATTCAATTTGAAACCTTATGGAGGTCAGTATAGATGGAGTAATAGAATGATGCTATGCCCAAAAGGTTTTACTTCACTAGGTGCAGTAAAAAAATTGGTATTCTATACACAGGTGGTGTATCTTGCAACACAGATATGCTACTCCACTGACTAACACACTCTGCAATAGGCCAAAAAGGATTAGCTTTGCTAGATTCAGCCAAATGCTGTGAAAAAAACTTGCACAGCACTGGCACAGACCTGCCTGGTAAAAAATGATAGGAACTGATGTAACTTAGTCCTGAAAAGGACTGCAATTACAATTAGTCTTTACTTCCACAACCTATCTATTTAAGAGCACAGACCTGCCTGATAAAAGTCGTAGGAAATGCTGTAACCTAGTCCTTAAAAGGACTGCAATCACAACTATTCCCTACTCCCAAGCTATCTGTAGATTTGTGCGAAAATTGGCTTGAAATTAACAAGGTATAGTGCACACAGCAACAGCGGTGCCGTCTAACACGCAGCTGCAGCAGTGAGAAAATGGTGGCGACGGGGAAAATGGCTGGGTCTTATAGGGCAAGGACATGTGACATACACTGCCAATGACACATGCCCTTGCTTGTGTGAAAAAAAGCACTTCGCTCCGTGTGTGCTGCTGATAGGCTGACAGATTGCACCTCCCCACTGTAAATACGGGAAAGAGAAAAATAATGGAGATCTTGATTATTCCTGCAGAGATCCATCCCCTGCCCCTCCCCCCGCCCCGCTGTACACTCAAACTGCGTATTAACATTAATTTTCATCATTACTGAGAAAAAATCCAGTTATGATTTTGGTGCATGAACAGTTATCGAACATAACCTTGAACAGCCGAATTTTTTTCAAATCGTTCGTGTTCGCCGAACGGCTCAAACACCGCCCAAAACAGCTCGAATTTGAGATTGGCGAACAGTTCGAGTCGAACAACGCTCATCTCTAGCAGTTATAGCTGCCGCTGCTCTGTAGTCTCAGACCGGTGACTGAACGGTGACGGCGCCGTCCCTGCGACTGAAACCGAATGCTTCCAAAGAGAATAAAGTTCATTTTCTCCCTACAGCATTTGGCTAAATGCAGATTAATAGCTCTATTAACCTGCAGATTAACCCTATATCTGCAAATTAATAGCGGGTTTTTTGGTTACAGGTTCCCTATAAGGTCTTACATACACTGCTAATCAAAGTTTCCAGCTCCCGCAAGACCGGCGGCTCTGAAAAGTGGTGACGGCAGTAGCCATACCGCTAATCAGAGTCACTGAGTCACGGTGCCCTCTATGAGACTCAGCGACTCTGATGAGCAGTGTAGTTACTGACGTCACCGCTGTTCAGAGCCGTCGGCCCTCACGGGAATCGGCAATTTTGATTAGTGGTGACATCAGTACCCGGCGCCTGTGAATAACCTGTGAATAGCAGTATCGTTTCTGCTTTTTACAGTCCCCGGCATCGGATTCGAGGAACCCTGGACTACTTCGGATCTGCGTGGCAACGTTTTTGGGAATAAATTGGAGAATGAGGCAGAGTGTCTTGTTTATTTTTCTATTTTTTTATGTCTTTCAAGTATCCCAGTTGTGGACTACGGTGGATTCAGTGGACTGCGATTGAACTACGATGGACCTGCATGGCTTTTTTTTTTTTTTTTTTTTTTTACTAAATTGGTGAACCAGGGAATGTGTAGGGGAGTGTTTATACAAAAATACTTTCATTTTATGTGTATGTGTCTTTTTATTTTTAAATACTGGGTTAGTAATGGGGGTATCTGAAAGACACCTCTCCATTACTAACCCAAGGGCTTGATGACATTGGTGAATTTTGGCAAATCACAGCTGACATCAATGCCAATTACCATTACCCCGATTGCCACCTTGCCAGGGTAATCGGGAAGAGCCGGGAAAAGTGCCCGAATTGGCATATCTAATGTGATGCTCCACTTCTGGGGCGGCTGCGGACTGGTATTTTTAGGCTATGAAGGGCACAATATCCGTGGAACTTCCCAGCCTGATAACATCAGTCCTCAGCTCTCTGCTTTAACTTTGCTGGTTATCAAAAATAGGTGGGACCGCACGTCGTTTTTTTTCTTTCTTTATTTATTAGGTTAAGCAAAGCTAAACACCCTTAAGTGACACATTAAAGGCACTAATGTGTGCAAGCTTATTATATGGCTTGTGAAATTATATATTTACAAGATATTTATCTATTCTATCCATTTATTCTGAAAGTTGTGAATTTATTGTACTTGGCTGATTAAATTTAGTGTTTCCTTTGTGATGTGTTCATAATAATCGGACAGCATACACATGGTCCGTGTGCCGTCCGATTTTTTTCTCTCACCCATTAACTTGCATTGGAGAGTGCGATCTGATTCTCGCATCTACTCACAGCATGGTGTAATTTTTTTCCTCAGTCCGATTAGAGCTGAGGAAAAACTCGCAGATGAGCAGTGATTCATTAAATAACATTGGTCAGAGTGCAATGCAATGTTTTCTCGCATTGCACTCATCTGATTTATACGCTCGTGTGAGCGAGCCATGACAGCGACCCTCTACTCCCTGGGGAAGCAGTGTGTGATCTGACATTACCCTTGCAGAATGAGAGCTATGCTTATTAGTGGTGAGCGAGCGTGCTGGTTTAACCCCTTCGCCGAGCACACTCGAGTGCTTTCCTAGTATCTTCGGCGTGCTCGTATGTTAAGTTTGAGTCCCTGCGTCTGCATGATTTATGGCTGTTAGTCAACCTCAACACATGCAGAGATTGCCTGTTTGTTAGGGAATCCTCACATGTGTTGAGACTGACCAACAGTCATAAATCATGCAGACACAGGGACTTGAAATTAATATACGAGCACGCCGAAGATACTCGGAAAGCACCCGAGCGTGCTCGGCGAAAGGGCTAAACGAGCACGTTCGCTCATCACTAATGCTTATGGTTTCTCTGTTTTATATTGTAGAGGTGGCACCAATTGAAGTACCCCAGTTATGAAATCTATAGACCTAATAATTAGTGTTGAGCGAGTATGTTCTATTAACCCTTTCGCCGAGCATGCTCGGGCCGAGCTCCGAGTATTTATAGCTGCTCGGTGATATGGTTGAATCACTCCCGTGTGCATGATTTGCAACTGTTTGACAACTTTATTACTTGTGAGGAATGTCTATTTCTTACACATTCCTCACATGTAGTAAAGCTGTCAAACAGTTGCAAATCATGCACACGGGAGCGATTCAACCATATCACCGAGCAGCTGTAACTACTCGGAGCTCGGCCCGAGCATACTCGGACAGAACATACTCGCTCAACCCTACTAATAATACATAATAAGGCATATTGACAGAGTTGTCTTTATGACATATGTGATAACGTCCATATTGCTACCAATGTACAAAAGAATCTTGAGTTCCCTTATAGCACTGAGTAGGAAAACATTCACATGGAGGATATCTGTTTTTTTGTCTGCTTTTTCCAACATCAGCCTCCTCCCCTCCAAATCATGCAGGTTTGTGATTTTTTATGTACTGGCACTGCTTTATTTTTATGTGTACCTGGTCCCATATACAGAGTGTACAGAGCTATGAAATAACTTGGCATTGGATATTATGATAAATAAATAATTTACATCAGTGACATCAATGGCTAATCGTTTTACAGAATTTCATCTTGTTTGTTGTGTGTGACATTAGCAATTAAGACACATGAGCTAATGTAATGATCCACTCTGATTGAATCAATGAGAACCGTGACTTAAGGATATGGAGGATGATTTTTTTTATATGTACGGTATATATACTGTAAAAACTTGACCATTAGTCGTGATCGAGATCATAATTGTTGCTGATCAAATTCTCTGTAATGTAGAGCAGCTTATTTGGATGCTTGCCAAACAGGATGAACCTTGGATGATCCTGATCCACATCAATTTCTGGTAGAGTGTAAGACAAAACAGCACTATTTTTGTTGCTGATGGATTACTATAAAAGAAGCACTCCTCCTTCTGCCATCAAGTTTTTATCCTCTTAATATATTGCAATCATCATATTATATAGCACTGTGTACTTACAATTGCTCATTTTGCCTTCCTACCCAGTTAATTCTTCTCTTTTCCGTTAGGTCTATGATATTGACGCGCCCCCTGGGCCGCATGTGTGTGGGGATACCCGGAACCGGACCCGTTGTGGATGCTGGGGGTTGTAGTCCTTGCGTGGTGGGGACCCGGTCCCGTGGCTCAGGGTGGTCAACCCAAATGGCGTTCTATTTATAGAGTTTTGTGATTAAATGTCCGACTACGCCACCCGTGGATTGCGGTCAGAGTGAACCGCCGCTGCAGGGCACACCACTGAGGCTGGTGTTGCGAGTGCAGCAGAGGATAGTATAACTCCCCACGGGAGGAGTATAGCCTCAGGGCAGCAAGTGTGGATGTTGCGGGTGCTGGTGCGTGGGAGCAGCAGTAACAACACAGAGTCCTGTAATGCAGTCCAGGGTATTTACTCACAGTTCTTTATCCACGCTACTACAGCTGGTCATAACGTCCCACGGCGCACTGTGTTCACCAGGTGAGGGGCTCGGCCTACTCCCAGATAACGTTGGAGCGTTTCACAGGACCCCCTTTGTGTGTCCTTTCTCTGGCCTGTCATACCCCGCCAGTGACCTCGCTTCTGTCCGGCTGCCTCGGGCTTTCTCTGGTAAACCTTGGCGCCGTTTCCCTGACCCTATGTGGTGCCTTCCTAGCGGGTGTAGCGAAGGGCTGCGCCACCTGAAATATCACAGCCTCCAGTTTCTAGCTGAGGGTAGTTCCCCGCCTCCATTAGTTTAGGGGACCGGTCTTCCCCTTTGATCTGACCCCCCTACGCAGGTAGATTCGGGCGTGCGGTGGCGACTCGCCGGTCCGCACCCCTGGTGTCCCTTCGTTCCTTGTTCCTGGAGCCTCCTCCACTCCTCTTCCTTCCTTCTCCTTCCTCCAGGCCCCGGCCGCTCTCTCCAGCCCGCCTGCGTAGCAGAACCCATGCAGAGCCTCTGCTTCCAGCCTCCTCCTCTCCCAACTACTGAGCTGACTGACTTCTCTCTGAACTAAGATGGTGCCCACCTTTTTTACCTCCCTCTAAGTGCACCCAGGAACTGCCCTCTCCCTCCTATGCACTACAGCGTCCCCCCCTTCCTCGGTGTTCGCTCCCCCCACTCCAGCCAGGGACAGGGACTGTCGTGCTCTACTTGGAGCATATCGGTCGGCCTTCCCCCACGGAAATGTGGTGTAATGCATGCAGGTGTCGTGGTCCTGATCCACACTCCATCCTTACCTGGAAGTGAGATATCGCACATCTGGATGAGATGCAATACCTCTGTAGCGGCTGAACCCTCGGGGCGCTACATTCCCCACTGGTAAATCACAGCACGTCCGCAGGCTGGAACAGAGCAAAAGACAATGCAAATTAGGACATGCAAAATTTTTATTTTTTTTTAAACTGCCAACTGCATATCACTTCCCTTTATGGGAAACACTTTCTCTTTTCACCAGTGTATAAAACATTCCTTTTAGTAGAAAACATATAAAACATCATCAGCAGCATATCAACGGCAAAGTCTCTTTTCAACAGGTCACAGTTCTTTCCGCGACCAGGCGTCCATTCTTCTTAAGGTGCAAACTTGGCAAAACTTTTGAACATGAGGGACCCGTTCGCAAACCCTCAACGTAGGCCCTGGGCGTGGCTGCAGGGCATAGGTGATCCGGCTGTTGGACCACGCCTTCTGCCACGCCAAACGGGTTTTTGTTCTGAGGTCTGTTGTTGCAATATTTATAAAGCCAATAGAGGGCACTTTAGGAAGTGCAACTATTTACATGGATTGGCTGCTCCCAGTCCTCAGCCGGATAGTTCACAGAAAGTTGGCTGCTCCCAGTACTCAGCCGGATATTACTGACCCGTCATCGGGTAACTTTAACCAAACAAATGAACAACAACCCTTAGCCGGGCAAACTTCTCATAATCCGGAAAACGGCGTGTCCTGTAACTCTTCACCCTGGCGGGTAACTATTTACAATTAGGCTGTCGCTCATCAGTAGCGATGTCCTACTTGTTGACTCTCCTCCTACTCATCGTACTCTTCAGACCCATCCGGGTCCTCTGGGTAGTAGGGTTCAAGGTAATGCTCTTCTTCTACCCGCTGGACATTGAGGGCGCACCACCCTTGCAGGCCTCGATGTCGGGTGTATGTTACCCGATCTCCCGGGAACAGCTCCCATTTCGGGTGTCCCACTGGCAAATGACCTTCCACATCCCTCCTGTCAACGTGGAGGTCTGGGTCTGTGGTGGGATCCCGGATGAACCCCCACCCCTTCTCTTGATGGAACTTTACCACGGTCCCAGTAATTTTAGAACCGCGTGCAGATTGGGGGTTTCAGCGGGTCCGTGTCTTCTAGTGTTGAGCCACCCCCATAGTGTTCGAGTTCGGTTCGGTTCGTCGAACACCCGTGTGTTCGCCGAACTGTTCGTCGAACTGTTCGTCGAACACCTTCGAACACCGTTAAAACCAATGGCAGGCAAACAAAAACACATAGAAACACATAGAAAACACCTTCAAAGGTGTCCAAAAGCAGACAAACTGCTCAGAAGACACAACTAACACATGGAAAAGTGACAAGTACATATAGTCATGCGAAAATAAAAGAGGTGGAGGAGTAAAAGGAGGGGGAGACACAGATATAGGCATGTCATGCCCTTCTAAAATCCAAAAAGTGAGAAGCCGACACGGCCAGTCCGCTCCTGCCCGTGCCACCTCCGTGTCGCCGGGTTTGTGCCAGAGCCGCGGTGAACCCTGATGGCCAGCCCCCCTCTCCCAATACTGGTGCCTGTCCGCTGGTGGGTCGAGCGAGCCCCCCTGTGGTGGAGGCAGCTCTAAGCTTTTTAATTTAAATTGTCTCTCTAATTTGAATGAATACACTTTAAATCCATTTACAAGGATCTATTGGAGGGCAAGTCTCATGCCAGCAGCCGCGTAATTCCAGCTTCAGTAGCGTCCACTAAAGCTGCTGCAGTTAAAAAGCTTTTATAAGGATCGAGCTCGGCTGTCCACCGCAAGGCATCCTACTGCCAGTCCCAGCCCCTATGCCTTGGGGTGCCTCCTGATGCTCTTCACTGAGTATCCCATGGTCCCGAAGCATTTCCTTTGAAAAAATTAAGTGTCTAAACTACAGGTGGTGTAGCTTGCTTAACAGCCGGGATAATCCGCTGACTAGCAGACACTGCTACTAGGCACAAAGTATTTCCTGGGCTAGATGCAGTTAAAAATTTGTAATTAGATACTCTCGTTGGATGCTGAGAAAGCATTCCATAGAGTCTCCTGGCACGCCATATATGATTCTCTTAAAAAGCTTGGGGTAGGGGTCTAGGGGACCCTTTTATAGCCAAAATCACGGCCCTGTATCGCAATACGTCACCTAGGCTGAAGATAAATGGAACTGTAGCACCCTGAGGGCTCGGTTGCTACAGACGTATTGCACCTCACCCAGAGGTGTGATATCTCACTCTCAGGTAAGGATGGAGTGTGGATCAGGACCCGACACCTGCATGTGACGCGCCCCTGGGCCTGCTGTGTCGCGCAGCGTCTCGCGCTCGGGGGCTTACCCGGAACCGGATCAGATGAGGGTTGTAGTCTCCGAGTGGCGGGGACCCGGTCCGTGCCCAGGGAGTCAAACTCAGTATGTGGCAGTCTTGATAGGTGTTATTTGAGTGTCGACTACGCCACCCGTTGATTTGCAGCTATGGAGCTGCCGCTGCAGGGCAGACCGCTGAGGCCGGTGTAGAATTGTGCAGCGTGATAGTATAACCCCCAACGGGAGGGGTATGGCCTCAGGGCAGCCGACATGGAAGATGGGGGTAGCAGGAATCACGCAGAGACGGTGCGGTGTAATTCAGGGTCTTTACTGGTAACAACGATAGACCCTCCCGGAGTACTTGCTAGCGAACGGGGCCTGGTCAGTCCTTGAGCAGATGGGATCTCCCCTGGCCAGGCGGAGTTGTAGGCCTCCCAAACTGACTGTACTCTTCTGGCTACCTTGCTAGAAGCGGATATAAGTAGCCCACGTCCCTGAGTGTGCCGTGTGGTGCTCACCCGTATGGCCGGTGACTCGGGGCCTTCTAATGGCTTCCGCTCCACGATGGCGGTGCTGGTCCCACGCATGTGACCTTGCCTTCGGGTTTCTGGGCCTGAGGACCTGAAATCCCCTGCCGGTCGGCTTCTGCTGCTGGGTAAGAGTTAGTCCCCACAGCCTCGGACGCCGGGTCCGGTAAGAAAGCTTCTCAGTCAGGGCGAGCTCTGCAGCTGCCAGCCCCTGACTCGTAGTAGTATTGCTCCCACTGAGCTTCTGCTGTTTCTTCCTATGACTGTTTCTCGTCTCTACTCTCCTTGACTCCTAACCCTGCCTCAGCCCCGGGTTTATATAGGGGAAGTTCTTCCCCTCCCAAGACTGGGCAGGAGGTGTGGCATGCACAGGATCCCTGACCAAAGGACCTCCCACCTGCTCTCAGACATAACATTACATTACTGTGGAAACCAGACCCCTGGGGTGCCACATTCCCCCCTAGTGAAATTTAGTACTCCGGGACTAAACATATTTTAGAAAAACATAACAAGATATAACAACAATAATAGTACAATAAGAAGAAACACATAAAGGTGGTCACGGATATCCGTAACCGGGTGCAGTCTTTGAAGAAAGCAAGGTGTCCATTTCACCAAAACAGGGAGACGTAACCAGGTAGGGGTCTGTTCTGCCCCGAGTCCTTAACAGTCTTTAGTCCGTCCTGGGTTACGCTCCAACTATGTACACAGGATTCCCGGTAAATCCACCAAAGACTCCTATAAACAACTAGAAACACATAATTATACACAAGCAATAAGAAAAACAGGTAACCACAAATAAAACAACTTATACATTTCAAATCCTCCAACGTGCGGGTAACTGGCCTCTAGTGGCCCTAGTGGACCTACGGAGCTGACTGTCTAGCCCTGAACTACAGGGTGTAGGAGCTGTCAAGGGTAAACTGGGCAGCTGTCTACCGGCTCTTTGGCTCACTAGGGGTACGGCAGGCTCACTATAAGCAGAGGGTTGATCCTCCTGTTCTGCTTGTGTGGAGTCTTCTGCCTCCTGGACCGGCTGCTCTTCCAGCTCTACCTGTCGCTCCGTAGGTGCTTGGGATGCGGGTTGGAGGAAGGTGAGTACGGGTACCACAACTGCGCCATTGACTTGAGTCCAAGACCGAGGGAAGTCTCCGAGCACAGTACTAACCATGTCTTCCCTTTCCTCTACGGGTCGAGGGTCTTCTTGTTCCTCTTCAGGGTTCCGTAGCTGTTCGGGACACTTCTTCAGGTGATCCCGAGATAGAATGGTTGTGGTTTCACCTCCGTCTTTACTGATGGTACAGACCTTTGGGTTGTCGTGGCTTGAGGGCAGTACGGTGTACGGGTCCTTCTCCCACTGGTCGTCCAACTTGTGGAGCCGTCTTTTTCTCTTCAAGACCTGCTCGCCGGGTACCAGGGGAACAGCGGGAGCATACTGGTTGTAAGTTTTCTCTTGTCTTTCCCTAGCCTGACAGAGACTTCGCTCCACGCTCTCCTGTACTCTCCGGTACTGCTGCTGCCTCTCTGTGTCCCAGTCTGCTTCTGGTGAAGTGTCCTCGGGTGTCAGGACTCCCATTTCCAGGTCAACAGGTAACTTACCAGGTCTCGCCCTCATTAGGTAAGCCGGGGTACAGTTGGTGGAACCTACCGGGATGTGGTTGTATAGGTCCACCAGATCGGGCAGCTTCTCAGGCCACAGACCGCGTTCTTCCAGGGGCAACGTTTTCAGAAGATCCATTACCACCTGGTTCATTTTCTCACAAAGTCCATTAGTTTGCGGATGATAGGGTGTCGTTCTTATCTTCCGGCAGCCATACAGAGTGCAGAATTCTTGGAAGACCTCCGCTTCAAAGGCAGGTCCCTGGTCTGTCAACACTTGGTCCGGGTACCCAAGTGGATGGCAGAAATGCTGCTGGAAGGCTCTAGCTGCTGTTCGAGCTGTTAAGTCCTTGACGGGGACGACAACCAAGAACCGGGAGTAGTGATCCACGATGGTTAGTGCGTAGACGTAGCCACTTCTGCTTGGGGTCAGTTTTACATGATCCAAGGCTACCAGTTCCAACGGCTGCCGGGTGACGATGGACTGCAGGGGAGTCTTCTGGCTGGCACGGTCCTTCCTTCTTAGGTTGCACGGGCCACAGTCTCTGCACCACCTCTCGATGGTTCCCCTCATGCCTACCCAGTGGAACCGCTCGCGCAGCAGGAACTCCAGCTTCTTCCATCCGAAGTGTCCAGCCCCGTCGTGGTATGCCTCCATCACCATGGCTGCGTCTCTTCGTGGCACCACTACTTGCCAGATTAGTTCATGCGTCCGGGAGTTAACCATTCTGCGGCACAACTTCCCCTTGTAAAGGAACAGTCTACTCTTTTCTGCCCACAGTTGCTTGGCTTCCTCCGGAGCGTCTGGGTCAAGGCGAGCCTCTGGCCGAGTCAGCATCTCCTTTACCAGCCGGACGGCAGGGTCGCTGTCTTGCGTTTCCGCCCAGTTGTAGTGAGGCAAGGGGTTAAACGTAGCGGCTTGCTTACTCCCTACCCGGTGGGAACACTGGATAGTCCCATGACGGTGGAACGCAGGGAGTTCGACTTCTTCCAGTTCCTCTGGATCTTCTCCTACGTCCGGTAGATTTGGCATCCTGGACAGGGCGTCCGCGTTGGTATTGGAGCGTCCTGCCCGGTATTTGATTGTGAACTCGTAGTTGGACAGACGAGCCATCCATCTCTGCTCTAGGGCACCGAGTCTTGCTGTGTCCAGGTGTGTCAACTGGTTGTTATCCGTGTACACGATGAACCGGGAAGAAGCGAGGTAGTGCTTAAAGCGTTCGGTGACTGCCCACACCACTGCCAGGAACTCTAGCTTAAAGGAGCTGTAATTCTCCGGGTTTCTCTCGGTGGGTCGCAGTTTTCGGCTGGCGTAAGCGATTACTCGTTCTTTCCCCTGCTGGATCTGGGACAGCACAGCTCCTAGCCCGATGTTACTTGCGTCAGTGTAGAGGATAAAGGGCTGGCTGTAATCGGGGTACGCCAGGATTTCATCCCCTGTGAGGGCCATCTTCAGCTGGCGGAAGGACTCTTCTTCTAACTTCTCCCATCTGAAGGGCGGCTTCTGGTTCTTGGCCTTCCGGGACTGGCCTATCAGGAGGTCCTGCATAGGAGCTGCCTTTTTGGTGAAACCGGGGATGAATCTGCGGTAATAGCCTACCAACCCAAGGAACTGCCGCACTTCCTTTATACTGGAGGGACTTGGCCATTCCTTAAATGCGGTGATCTTATCAGGGTCGGGAGCCACTCCGTCAGCGCTCACCACGTGTCCCAGGTACTGCACCTTTGGCTTCAGGAGGTGACACTTAGAGGGTTTCACCTTCAGGCCGTAACTTGCCAGGGCTTCGAACACTTCCGCCAGATGTTTCAGGTGGTCCTCATAAGTCTTGGAATATACGATGACATCGTCCAGGTACAACAGGACCGTCTCGAAGTTTTTGTGTCCCAGACAGCACTCCATTAATCGTTGGAAGGTTCCGGGTGCGTTACAAAGTCCAAACGGCATACAGGTAAACTCGCTAAGTCCCATCGGGGTGGTGAATGCGGTCTTCTCCCGGTCCGCCTCTGCTACAGGAACCTGCCAGTACCCGCTAGTGAGATCCAAGGTAGAGAAGAAGTTAGCAGATCTTAAAGCAGCCAAAGACTCCTCTATCCTTGGTAAAGGGTACGCATCCTTGTGTGTGATACGATTGATTTTCCGGTAATCTACACACATCCTCATAGTGTTGTCTTTCTTTTTGACTAAAACTAGTGGGGCTGCCCAGGGGCTACAGCTATCCCGGATTACCCCAGCCTCCTTCATGTCTCTAAGCAGCCCCTTGGCGTGTTGGTAATGTGCAGGGGGTACGGGTCGATAACTCTCTTTTATGGGAGGATGATCTCCCGTGGGGATGCGGTGTTCTACCCCCTTAACTCGCCCGAAGTCTAACGGGTGTTTACTAAACACTCTCTCATACTCTTGAACCACCCGGTAGACTCCCTGTTTCTGGTGGGAGGGAGTGGAGTCAGTTCCCAAGTGTAGTTGCTGACACCAATCCTCCATTACTTTCTTAGAGCCGTTACCTTCCTCCGGGTGAGATGGAGGCAAGGGTTCCACAGACTGTATAGAGTTTTGGTTGATGGTATATAATTTGACTAGCGTGGCATACCGGGGTAGGTATACTTCCCTCTTCCCGATATTTATTAGGCGAACGGGCACCCTCCCATGGCGTACATTAACCACCCCCCGTGCTGTCAAAATGGTGGGCCTACTGTCTGAGTAAACTGGTTCTACCATTGCCTGGTAATCCCTACCTCTCGGACCAATAGCTGCCTGGCACCAAATCATCATTTCACTTTTTGGGGGCATGGCAATAGGGAAAGGGTCACACATTCTTACGCTACCAATCTCACCGCCGGAGAGTTCCACCTGTTGCCGTCGCATCAGTGCCCGGATCTCTTTCTGGAACACTCGCTGCTCACCGGAGCTGGCGTTCTTGGCAACCTGTTGTAAAAGGAAAATCACCTCTGCAAGACAATTTTCAATTACATTAGTTCCTAGCGTTATCTTTGGGTGACTCTCGTGTTTGTCAATGTCTACAATAATCAGTCCCTGTGCTGCCAGTTCGACTCTACCAATTTTAATGGTCGCCTCTTTAAATCCGATCTGTGGCACGGGCTGACCATTGCTGGCGATGATACTCAAGTCGTCGTCAGGGTAGCGGGTTATATCCGAGTCATTCCAGTACTGCTTGAAGAGCACGTACGGGATGGTGGTGACCTGTGACCCGGTGTCCAGTAGGGCACTCATAGGGATGCCATCCAGTACCACAGGCAAGACTGGACGCCCTCCGACATATTTGTCGCGCCAGTTCGATGGGCCTGGTGGTCTTTTTCCTGGGGGTTGGCCCTCTACCCCCAGGTTGTGCCAGTTTAAAGGACAGTACCTTGCCATATGTCCGGGTTGATTGCAGCGGCGGCAGATGGGTCGTCCGTCCTCGTTGTACCGGTCACTGGGTCTTCCTCTGGCCGGTGGGGTCCTCCTTGGTCGACGCCACGGGATGTTCTCCGGTCCGGATGCCAGCTGGATCTTCCCTGGAGTGGAAGCCTCTAAAGACTGCACAGTTCGGGTTAACGCAGCAACGCTTTTAGCTAGCTCTTGGACCTGATGGTGCAGGTCTGGAGCCGGGTCATTGTTCAAAGCCTGCGCATCAACCCCTACAGGCCCTGCCGACAAGGGCGCCGCCTCCTGGTGGTAAGTGATAGCTGGGCGCCTGTGGGTCACAACGCCATCCGGTGCCGGTTCTCGGAGCACCCGGATGGCTCTGTCCTTGAACTGTGCAAATCCCAGATGAGGGTCCTGTAGGGCCATTGCCCGCAACTGGGTTCGGTGGGCATTGCAATATAAACCCTCTATAAATTGTTCAGTCAACAGCCTGTCCTCGTCTCCCACGCCGTCAGGGTCGGTCTGCTTAACGGCTCTCAGGGCCTCTTGTAGGTTCAGGGCATAGTCCCTTATACTCTCATGGGCCCGCTGTTTGCACCCGTAGAATCTAAGCTTGATCTCGGCTGAGGTGCGGGTATCAAAGGTGTCCCTCAGCCGGGTTAGTATCCCTGCGACAGTCCTCCCCCCAGGTGGCCAGGACTTTACCTCCCTTCGGGCTGCTCCGGTTAATTGGGCCACCAGGATGCTCACTTTTTGCTCTTCTGTGAGGGGGTACACCTGGAAGAGGCTATCCAGCCTTTCTCTAAAGTCCTGCAGGGTATGTGACTCCCCTGAGTACTGGGGTAGCCAGGCTGCCCCCGGGATATAGGGCATGGTGAAAGGCATGACCGCGACAGCGCTGGCGCTGGCGTGGGGGTGAAGCTCTCCTCCGTATCCGACATCCTTCTCCCCCCTAGTGGACCGTGGCCTACCTTGCGATGATCCTCTTCCGTAGGCCGTGGCTCCGCAGTGGATCGTCAGGGTTGAGGACCTTCCGTCGCGCTCCGGTGACGTCGGCGTCTGCTGGGCTCCTTCCAGGACCTTACGCAACGTCCGGACGTGAGGCGGGGCTTCAGTTCTCGCGGGCTTTTCGGAGTCCACGCCCCTCTTCTTCCCGCGCGGCGTCCTCAAGATGGCGTCCAACGGCGGGAAAACTCCACGGATGGCGGGAAGAAGGCTGAAGATGGCGCTGGATGGCGGAAATCTTCACAGATGGCGGGAAGAAGGCTGAAAATGGCGCCGGATGGCGGGAATCTTCACCACAGGTGAGTTTGAAAGTCTCTTTTTCAGGCACGCAGTACCCGGTGGTTGCGGGCACGAAATCCTGCCGACTACGCCAAAGTTGACGCGCCCCTGGGCCTGCTGTGTCGCGCAGCGTCTCGCGCTCGGGGGCTTACCCGGAACCGGATCAGATGAGGGTTGTAGTCTCCGAGTGGCGGGGACCCGGTCCATGCCCAGGGAGTCAAACTCAGTATGTGGCAGTCTTGATAGGTGTTATTTGAGTGTCGACTACGCCACCCGTTGATTTGCAGCTATGGAGCTGCCGCTGCAGGGCAGACCGCTGAGGCCGGTGTAGAATTGTGCAGCGTGATAGTATAACCCCCAACGGGAGGGGTATGGCCTCAGGGCAGCCGACGTGGAAGATGGGGGTAGCAGGAACCACGCAGAGACGGTGCGGTGTAATTCAGGGTCTTTACTGGTAACAACGATAGACCCTCCCGGAGTACTTGCTAGCGAACGGGGCCTGGTCAGTCCTTGAGCAGATGGGATCTCCCCTGGCCAGGCGGAGTTGTAGGCCTCCCAAACTGACTGTACTCTTCTGGCTACCTTGCTAGAAGCGGATATAAGTAGCCCACGTCCCTGAGTGTGCCGTGTGGTGCTCACCCGTATGGCCGGTGACTCGGGGCCTTCTAATGGCTTCCGCTCCACGATGGCGGTGCTGGTCCCACGCGTGTGACCTTGCCTTCGGGTTTCTGGGCCTGAGGACCTGAAATCCCCTGCCGGTCGGCTTCTGCTGCTGGGTAAGAGTTAGTCCCCACAGCGTCGGACGCCGGGTCCGGTAAGAAAGCTTCTCAGTCAGGGCGAGCTCTGCAGCTGCCAGCCCCTGACTCGTAGTAGTATTGCTCCCACTGAGCTTCTGCTGTTTCTTCCTATGACTGTTTCTCGTCTCTACTCTCCTTGACTCCTAACCCTGCCTCAGCCCCGGGTTTATATAGGGGAAGTTCTTCCCCTCCCAAGACTGGGCAGGAGGTGTGGCATGCACAGGATCCCTGACCAAAGGACCTCCCACCTGCTCTCAGACATAACATTACATTACTGTGGAAACCAGACCCCTGGGGTGCCACACATGCATTACACCACATTGCCGTGGGGCAGGGCGACCAATATGCCCCTGAGATGGGCACGACAGTCCCAGTCCCTGGCTGGAGTGGGGGGAGGGAACACTGAGGAAGGGGAACCCTGTAGTGCAGGAGCAGGGAGGAAGCAGTTCCTGGGTGCATTGAGAAGGGAGTATAAAAGGTGGGCACCATCTTAGTTCAGTGCAGAGAAGTCTGAGCAGAAGTGGCAGGGAGCAGGGGCTCTGCATGAGCTCTGCTCCGGAGGCGGGCCTAGTAACAGAGGCCCAGGCCTGGAAGAGGGAGAAGGAAGGAAGAGGAGCGGAGAAGGCTCCAGGAACGAGGAATGAAGGGATCCCAGGGGTGCGGACGGGCGAGTCGCCACCGCACGCCCGAATCCACCTGCGTGGAGGGGTCAGGCCAAAGGGGGAGACCGGTCCCCGAACTAGTGGAGGCAGGAAACGACCCTCAGCTAGAAACCGGAGGCTCTGACATTTTATGTGGCGCAGCCCCTCGCTACACCCGCTAGGAAGGCACCACATAGGGTCAGGGAAACTGGCGCCAAGTTTACCAAGAGGAGGCCCGAGGCAGCCGGACAGAAGTGTTGGTAAGAAAGGCCAGACAAAGGACACACAAAGGGGGTCCTGTGAAGTGCTCCAAAGTTATCTGGGAGTTGTCTGAGCCCTTCACCTGGTGAGCACAGTACGACGTGGGCAGCCGTTACCTGCAGACGTGGTCTGGATAATAAGAACTGTGAGTAAAGGCCCTGGACTGCATCACTGACTCCGTGTCGTTACTGCTGCTGCCCTGCACCATCACCCCCATCCTCCGCATACACTGCCCTGAGGCTATACTCCTCCCGTGGGGAGTTATGCTACGCTCTGCTGCACCCACAACACCAGCCTCAGCGGTCTGCCCTGTAGCGGCGGTTCACTCTGACCGCAATCCACGGGTGGCGTAGTCGGACATTTAAACATCAAAACCACATAAATAGTTCCGCCACTGGTTTGACCGCCCTGAGCCACGGAACCGGGTCGCCGCCACGAAGACTACAACCACCAGCATCCACCAAAAAGGGTCCGGCTCCGGGTGTCCCAAGGCCCAGGGGGTGCGTCAGAACATTTTCATCACCTTTCACAATCACCAATGGGACAAGGCAGGGATGTCCTCTGTCCCCTCTCTTATACATCCTAGTGACGGAGCACCTGCTCTCATCAATTCGCCATAACCCCAATATTAGGTGGATTGAGGTGGGAGGCACCGAGTACAAGTGCTCTCTATTTGCTGATGATGTCCTAGTATATATCACTCAATCACATATATCCATCCATGCTGTTATGGCTGAAATAGATCACTTTGTTACATGGTAAAATTTTAAAATCAATGCAGCGAAGTCTGAGGCCCTCGATGTCTCCCTCCCCAAATCCATATAGGATTCCATCCAGTCCAACTTTCCCTTTGCCTGGCCCTCACAGGGTATCAAATACTTAGGAATTCCTATTCATAGAGACCTCTCCCATCTATGTTATCTTAATTTTGGGCCCTTTATTGAACAATTCCATACAGACCACGGTTGGCAAGTTAGAACTGTAAGATTCACTACGTGAACCGCTGGTGTTTTGTGGAAAAGCACATGTACACCGCGTTCCAAATTATTATGCAAAAAGTGTTTAGGAGTGATAAGGGAAGAATTTGTTTGTTTGTCAGTTAAACTCATTGATGGTGATGTGTGTCAGGGCTCTTTATATCACTGTAAGCAATTGCAGACACCTGTGCTAATTAGTTTGGCAGGTGTGTCCAATGAAAGGCAAGACTACTTAAGAAGGCTCTCTCACATTATTAAGCAGCCTACATTTTCTGCCAAAATGGGAAAGAAAAAGGATGTGTCGGCTGCTGAGAAGCAACAAATTGTGGAGTGTTTAGGTCAAGGCATGACTACAATCAACATTGTGCGATGATCAGGATGAAGTGTCTTGGCAATCAAGAAGTATGTAGCTGATTCACAGTACACACGTGTGCGTGCTGATAAGGGCAAATTGAGGACTCTTTCCTACAGGCAATTACGTCAGGTTGAAAGAGCAGCGGCAAAAAAGCCTTGTCATAGCAGCAGGCAAGTTTTTGAAGCTGCTTGTGCCTCCAACGTCCCCCGAACAACAAGATGCAGGGTCCTTCAGAGGTTTGCAGCTGTGCATACGCCATCCTGTCGACCTCCTCTATCCACTTCACACAAGCAGAAACGGCTCCAGTGGGCCAAACATTACATGAAGACTGATTTCAAAACTGTTTTGTTCACGGATGAGTGCCGTGCAGCGCTCGATGGTATAGATGGATGGAGTGGAGGATGGCTGGTTGATGGACACCCCACGCAAACACGGCTACAGCGCCAACAAGGAGGAGGTGGAGTAATGTTTTGGGCTGGAATCATGGGGAGAGAGATTGTCGGCCCCTTTAGGATCCCTGAAGGCGCTAAAGATGAACTCCATAATGTATGTGGATTTTCTCAAACAGCACTTCCTGCCATGGTTCAAGAAGAAGAACCGTGTATTTCACAGCAAGATCATTTTTCTGCATGATAATGCACCATCTCATGCTGCACATAAAACATCTGCATCTCTGGCTGATATGGGCATAAAAGGGGACAAACTTATGGTGTGACCCCCATGCTCCCCTGACCTCTACCCCATTCAGAACCTTTGGAGCATCATTAAAAGGAGTGTCTATGATGGCGGGAGGCAGTTCACATCTAAGCAACAGCTCTGGGAGGGTATTCTGTCCTCATGCAAAATAAATGAAGCAGAAACCATCCAAAACCTGACAAATTCAATGGACGAGAGAGTTCAGAAGCTCCTTTCGAACAAGGGGTCCTATGTGAAAATGTAACATCACCTAGAATAAAGTTTTGAGTTGAAAACTGTTTGATTTCAGTTTCTAACAACCTGCTAATGCTTATAATTTCAAAAATGACCATTTTTTTGGTCTTTATTAAAATGAAAAGGTTGATCGAAAAGTTTGGGGGATCTAAGAGTGTGGCAACCCAGTAGTCATGATTACTTCGAATTCTGACAATATGAGGGTCATGCTGCAGGTAGTGCAGCAAGAAGGCACTTATGTGTCTTGCGCATCTCGGAGCCCCAAAATTATTTTCCGGGCTAGATGCAGCTAAAAATTATTTTTAATTTTAAATTTGGTGGAGCTTATTATAGATGGCCTAATAGGATCAGTGCTGCACACTGCTACAAAGCCCAAATTATTTTCCAGTCAAGATACAGATAAACATGATTAGTAATTTGAAAGCTTAAAACGTTTGGTAGGGTGATTTTAACCAATCATCAAGCTTTTACTCTACCCAGGATGACACAGGGGTAGAAAAGTCGTTTCGGATCCATGATTTGTTCATCTTTATGAACGTGAGTCTGTCTACATTATCAGTGGAGAGCCGCGTGCGCTTATCTGTGAACACACGTTCAGACAGAACGCTGGCTGCGGGGCATGACAAGATCTCCAAGGCGTAAGTGGCTAGCTCCGGCCATTTATCCAGATTGGAAGCCCAAAAAGAGCAAGGGTCCAGTGACACAGTCGTGGCTTCAATGTTTACTTGGAGATACTCCTGTACCATCGTCTCTAGGCGTTGACTATGTGTCAGACTTCTTGTCTCCTGTGGCCTTGCAAAGGATGGGCTAAAAAAGTGGTGAAATGATTCCGCAAAATTGATGTTACCAGCAGATACTGTGGTTCTGTTACGGTTTGAGTGCTGAACACTTGACGGTCCCACGGTTGGCAAGTTGGAACTGTGAGATTCACTACGTGCACCACTGGTATTTTGTGGAAAAGCACATGTAAGATTCTGCAACAGTCTCTGCTGATACTCCTACATGCGTGCATCCCTTTCTATGGCAGGAATAATTTCTGCAAATTTACTTTTGTACCGGGGATCTAACAGTGTGGCAACCCAGTAGTCAGGATTATTTCTAATTCTCACAATTCGAGGGTCATGTTGCAGGTAGTGCAGCAAGAAGGCACTCATGTGTGTTGCGCATCCAGGAGCACCAAGTCCCTGTTGTGTTGGTGGCGAGGTAACAATCATGCTTCCTTCCTCTGTCCTCTCCCCCCAACCTCGCACAACAGAAATGTGATCAAGGTCTCCCTCATCTGATGAGTCTTCCATCAGTTCGTCCTCCACTTCTTCCTGGGCTCCTGCACCTTCCTCACTAGTTTGGCTGCTACCATGCGCCCTGGTAAAACCATCTCCCCCACCCTCACATGCCTGCCGCCTTGGTGCTGCCGACCTTCTGGACCTTGCAGATGTTAGCCCTTCCGCATACAACTCCTCCTCCTCTACTTCCTCCACCTCCTCTTGTGCCACCACCTGACTCCGAATTCTGTTTAACATGTGCTCCAGCATGTAAATCACCGGAATAGTCATGCTGATAATGGCATCGTCAGCACTAAACATCTTCGTCGCCATTTCAAAACTGTGCAGAAGGGTGCATAGGTCCCTGATCTGAGACCACTCCTCCAGCGTGATTTGCCCCACCTCTGAATCTCGTTGGCCCAGGCTAAACGTCAGAACGTATTGCACCAGGGCTTGTCGGTGCTGCCACAGTCGCTGCAACATGTGCAGAGTTGAATTCCACCGGGTAGGCACATCGCATTTTAGCCGGTGAAGTGGCAGGCCCAACGACTTCTGTAGAGATGTAAGTCGCTGAGCTGCGGGATGCGAACGGCGGAAGTGAGCACACAGCGACCGTGCCCTCTGCAGAAGGCCATCTAGTCTGGGATAGTGGGCTAAAAATTGCTGGACAACCAGGTTCAACACGTGAGCCATACAAGCCACGTGTGTGACATTGCCCCGGCGAAGGGCCGCACCCAGGTTTGCAGCATTGTCGCACACGGCCTTCCCTGGTTTCAGGTCCAGTGGAGACAACCATTCATGAAATTGGTTCTCCAGAGCTGACCACAACTCCTCAGCTGTGTGACTCACATTTCCCAGACATTTCAATGTAAAAACCGCCTGATGACGTTGAGCCCTACTGCCAGCATAGTAAGGAGGTGTGCAGGATCCCTTCTGCGCAGTTAGAAAGCTTGTGGCATGACCAGACAGGCTTTGGGTGCAGGTGGAAGACCGAGAGGAGGTTGAGGAGGCAGAAGCAGTGGAGGAACTTTGACATAAAGAGGATTGACGCACAACTCGTGGGGACGGCAAGACTTGGACAGCAGCCCCTTGTCCTGCTGTCACCATAGTTACCCAGTGCCCAGTCAGCGACATGTAACGCCCCTGTCCATGCCTACTCGTCCAAGTGTCTGTGGTTAAATGCACCCTGTCACACACAGAGTTTCTCAAAGAAGCGGTGATGTTGTGTGCGACATGCTGGTGGAGCGCAGGCACACCTTTCTTTGAGAAGTAGTGCCGACTGGGCATCTGGTACTGGGACACTGCGACGGACATAAGGTCTCGAAAATCCTCTGTGTCCACCAGGCGGAAAGGCAGCATTTCTGTAGCCAAGAGCTTGCAGATGGTGAAATTCAACCTCTTAGCTTTCTCATGGCTAGGAGGAAATGGTCTTTTACTTGTCCACATCTGAGGGACCGAGGGCTGGCTATTGTGCTTAGACGGGGTTGATAAGGGTGTCCCCGGCAAACTGCCGGTCTGTGAGGAAG
The DNA here is from genome assembly GCF_046119375.1 of Phyllobates terribilis. NCBI lineage: Eukaryota > Metazoa > Chordata > Amphibia > Anura > Dendrobatidae > Phyllobates > Phyllobates terribilis. The sequence goes on along the minus strand of NW_027362769.1, from coordinate 206,253,527 downwards.
ATGCAGGCGGACATGTTAGGTTGCCTTGATCCAAAGGTGGTGCTATCGATGTCGGACAGCGCTCAACACCAGCTGGTGTTACCACCTCCAAAGAAAATGATGACCTGCCAATCACGCTGGCTGTTGCGGGTAAAGAGGTGGCAGGTCTGCGCCCCAAAACAGGTGTGACTGCTGTCCCCCCAGTCACAGAGGATGAAGAGGCCGCGGATGCACAAGATATGGCAGACGGTGGTTGGCCCGGCCGGCTAGGCCGCATTGTAGCACACTGAGCTTCCCACTGCAACTTATGCTTCATGTCCATGTGCCGGTTCATGCATGAAGTACTCAAACTATGTATTTTTTGGCCTCTACTTAGCTTTTGCTGACAAATGTTACAGATAACACGAGTTGGGTCATCTTTATCGATCTGAAAAAATGCCCAGGCTATGCAAGGCTTAGCACCCATGCGACCTGAAGAGCCACCACGACTTGTGGTGAGAGGCAGAGTTGTGTTTGAGGATGCAGCTGTTGACGTGCTTCCAGTACTACGTCTCTGTCCAGGAAGGCGCAACCTGACCTCGTCGTCACTAGCATCTTCCTCCACCTCCTCTGCTGACCTCATCTCTTGGCTGACTGTGGGTTGACAGTAAGTGGGATCTCCGACCTCATCATCATCACCCTGTGCGTTATCACACCCGTCGTCCTCAGAGCCAACCTGTTCCTGCCCTGACAAAAAACTAAAGTTGTCGCTCCAATCAGGTATTTGAGTCTTATCATCGTCTTCCTCATTGTCTCCACCAACAGGAGTTACAGTTTGGGAATGAGGGTCTACATTATGGTCAGAACCTTCTGCGTTTGGTCCTGGATCCGACTCATAAAGATTCTGGGCATCAGTGCAGATCATTTCCTCGTCTGGATTCACAGAAGCGCTGGAGTCGACCTCTGATTCCCAGGCTATAGTATGAGTAAACAGCTCTGCAGACTCAACCATCTGTTCTACCTCATACTCAGACGGGCAGCTGGAGATTTGGAGCTGTGAGGAAGCAAGTGCGATTTGGGTGACACCTTTGAGGACTGGAGTATTTGTGATGTTGAAGTTGATGTGGAGGAGAGCCCACTTAAAGGAGCACTTGATATCCGTTGAAGCACCTGCTGTTTTAGTGCCTCATCTGGAATTTGTAGCGATTGACGTGGCCGTAAGAAAGGGATCTTATCACATTGTCCGCTAAAAGAAGTAGACATTTTAGTTTGGCTGGAAGATGGTCTTTCTTCTGCAGATGTTACTGTTGCTTTAACACCTACCCCACGGACACAACCTTTTTTCCCCTTCCCAACACGCCTATTCCCCTTTCCACCAGCAGCAGGCCTTTTTCCACTCATTTTGGTGGTTAACTAATTCACAACTCTGGAGTTGTTTGCACAAAAAAACAATGGATGGTAACCGAGCAGAGCTGAGTGGCCAAACTGTGGTATTAGGCCAAAACTATTGGCTGGGTTAGATGCAGAAAAAAATTATTTTGAATTTGCAACCTGATGGAGGTCAGTATAGATGGACTAATACAACAAGTCCCACACACAGCTAGAAGCCCAAATATTTTTTCAGAGGTACTGTAGATGCAGATAAAAATTAGTTTTAATTTGCAACCTGATGGAGGTCAGTATAGATGGACTAATAGAGAAAGTCCGACACACTACTAGAAGGCCAAATATTTTTTCAGAGCTAGATGCAGAAAAAAATTATATTCAGTTTGCAACCTGATGGAGGTCAGTATAGATGGATTAATAGAACAAGTCCCACACACAGCTAGAAGCCCAAATATTTTTTCAGAGGTACTGTAGATGCAGAGAAAAATTAGTTTTAATTTGCAACCTGATGGAGGTCAGTATAGATGGACTAATAGAGAAAGTCCGACACACTACTAGAAGGCCAAATATTTTTTCAGAGGTAGATGCAGAAAAAAATATATTCAGTTTGCAACCTGATGGAGGTCAGTATAGATGGACTAATAGAACAAGTCCCACACACTGCTAGAAGCCCAAATATTTTTTCAGAGGTACTGTAGATGCAGATAAAAATTAGTTTTAATTTGCAACCTGATGGAGGTCAGTATAGATGGACTAATAGAGAAAGTCCGACACACTACTAGAAGGCCAAATATTTTTTCAGAGCTAGATGCAGAAAAAAATTATATTCAGTTTGCAACCTGATGGAGGTCAGTATAGATGGACTAATAGAGAAAGTCCGACACACTACTAGAAGGCCAAATATTTTTTCAGAGGTAGATGCAGAAAAAAATATATTCAGTTTGCAACCTGATGGAGGTCAGTATAGATGGATTAATAGAACAAGACCCACACACAGCTAGAAGCCCAATATTTTTTCAGAGGTAGATGCAGAAAAAAATATATTCAGTTTGCAACCTGATGGAGGTCAGTATAGATGGACTAATAGAACAAGTCCCACACACTGCTAGAAGCCCAAATATTTTTTCAGAGGTACTGTAGATGCAGATAAAAATTAGTTTTAATTTGCAACCTGATGGAGGTCAGTATAGATGGACTAATAGAGAAAGTCCGACACACTACTAGAAGGCCAAATATTTTTTCAGAGGTAGATGCAGAAAAAAATATATTCAGTTTGCAACCTGATGGAGGTCAGTATAGATGGACTAATACAACAAGTCCCACACACAGCTAGAAGCCCAAATATTTTTTCAGAGGTACTGTAGATGCAGATAAAAATTATTTTTAATTTGCAACCTGATGGAGGTCAGTATAGATGGACTAATAGAGAAAGTCCGACACACTACTAGAAGGCCAAATATTTTTTCAGAGCTAGATGCAGAAAAAAATTATATTCAGTTTGCAACCTGATGGAGGTCAGTATAGATGGATTAATAGAACAAGACCAACACACAGCTAGAAGCCCAATATTTTTTCAGAGGTAGATGCAGAAAAAAATATATTCAGTTTGCAACCTGATGGAGGTCAGTATAGATGGTCTAATAGAACAAGTCCCACACACTGCTAGAAGCCCAAATATTTTTTCAGAGGTACTGTAGATGCAGATAAAAATTAGTTTTAATTTGCAACCTGATGGAGGTCAGTATAGATGGACTAATAGAGAAAGTCCGACACACTACTAGAAGGCCAAATATTTTTTCAGAGCTAGATGCAGAAAAAAATTATATTCAGTTTGCAACCTGATGGAGGTCAGTATAGATGGACTAATACAACAAGTCACACACACAGCTATAAGCCCAAATATTTTTTCAGAGGTACTGTAGATGCAGATAAAAATTATTTTTAATTTGCAACCTGATGGAGGTCAGTTTAGATGGACTAATAGAGAAAGTCCGACACACTACTAGAAGGCCAAATATTTTTTCAGAGCTAGATGCAGAAAAAAATTATGTTCAGTTTGCAACCTGATGGAGGTCAGTATAGATGGACTAATAGAGAAAGTCCGACACACTACTAGAAGGCCAAATATTTTTTCAGAGCTAGATGCAGAAAAAAATTATATTCAGTTTGCAACCTGATGGAGGTCAGTATAGATGGACTAATAGAGAAAGTCCGACACACTACTAGAAGGCCAAATATTTTTTCAGAGGTAGATGCAGAAAAAAATATATTCAGTTTGCAACCTGATGGAGGTCAGTATAGATGGATTAATAGAACAAGACCCACACACAGCTAGAAGCCCAATATTTTTTCAGAGGTAGATGCAGAAAAAAATATATTCAGTTTGCAACCTGATGGAGGTCAGTATAGATGGACTAATAGAACAAGTCCCACACACTGCTAGAAGCCCAAATATTTTTTCAGAGGTACTGTAGATGCAGATAAAAATTAGTTTTAATTTGCAACCTGATGGAGGTCAGTATAGATGGACTAATAGAGAAAGTCCGACACACTACTAGAAGGCCAAATATTTTTTCAGAGCTAGATGCAGAAAAAAATTATATTCAGTTTGCAACCTGATGGAGGTCAGTATAGATGGACTAATAGAGAAAGTCCGACACACTACTAGAAGGCCAAATATTTTTTCAGAGCTAGATGTAGAAAAAAATTATATTCAGTTTGCAACCTGATGGAGGTCAGTATAGATGGACTAATAGAGAAAGTCCGACACACTACTAGAAGGCCAAATATTTTTTCAGAGGTAGATGCAGAAAAAAATATATTCAGTTTGCAACCTGATGGAGGTCAGTATAGATGGATTAATAGAACAAGACCCACACACAGCTAGAAGCCCAATATTTTTTCAGAGGTAGATGCAGAAAAAAATATATTCAGTTTGCAACCTGATGGAGGTCAGTATAGATGGACTAATAGAACAAGTCCCACACACTGCTAGAAGCCCAAATATTTTTTCAGAGGTACTGTAGATGCAGATAAAAATTAGTTTTAATTTGCAACCTGATGGAGGTCAGTATAGATGGACTAATAGAGAAAGTCCGACACACTACTAGAAGGCCAAATATTTTTTCAGAGGTAGATGCAGAAAAAAATATATTCAGTTTGCAACCTGATGGAGGTCAGTATAGATGGACTAATACAACAAGTCCCACACAAAGCTAGAAGCCCAAATATTTTTTCAGAGGTACTGTAGATGCAGATAAAAATTATTTTTAATTTGCAACCTGATGGAGGTCAGTATAGATGGACTAATAGAGAAAGTCCGACACACTACTAGAAGGCCAAATATTTTTTCAGAGCTAGATGCAGAAAAAAATTATATTCAGTTTGCAACCTGATGGAGGTCAGTATAGATGAATTAATAGAACAAGACCCACACACAGCTAGAAGCCCAATATTTTTTCAGAGGTAGATGCAGAAAAAAATATATTCAGTTTGCAACCTGATGGAGGTCAGTATAGATGGTCTAATAGAACAAGTCCCACACACTGCTAGAAGCCCAAATATTTTTTCAGAGGTACTGTAGATGCAGATAAAAATTAGTTTTAATTTGCAACCTGATGGAGGTCAGTATAGATGGACTAATAGAGAAAGTCCGACACACTACTAGAAGGCCAAATATTTTTTCAGAGCTAGATGCAGAAAAAAATTATATTCAGTTTGCAACCTGATGGAGGTCAGTATAGATGGATTAATAGAACAAGACCCACACACAGCTAGAAGCCCAATATTTTTTCAGAGGTAGATGCAGAAAAAAATATATTCAGTTTGCAACCTGATGGAGGTCAGTATAGATGGACTAATAGAACAAGTCCCACACACTGCTAGAAGCCCAAATATTTTTTCAGAGGTACTGTAGATGCAGATAAAAATTAGTTTTAATTTGCAACCTGATGGAGGTCAGTATAGATGGACTAATAGAGAAAGTCCGACACACTACTAGAAGGCCCAATATTTTTTCAGAGGTAGATGCAGAAAAAAATATATTCAGTTTGCAACCTGATGGAGGTCTGTATAGATGGACTAATAGAACAAGTCCCACACACTGCTAGAAGCCCAAATATTTTTTCAGAGGTACTGTAGATGCAGATAAAAATTAGTTTTAATTTGCAACCTGATGGAGGTCAGTATAGATGGACTAATAGAATGATGCTATGCCCAAAAGATTTTACTTCACTAGGTGCAGTAAAAAAATTGGTATTCTATACACAGGTGGTATATCTTGCAACACAGATATGCTACTCCACTGACTAACACACTCTGCAATAGGCCAAAAAGGATTAGCTTTGCTAGATTCAGCCAAATGCTGTGAAAAAAACTTGCACAGCACTGGCACAGACCTGCCTGGCAAAAACTGATAGGAATTCATGTAACCTAGTCCTGAAAAGTACTGCAATTACAATTAGTCTTTACTCCCACAACCGATCTATTTAAGAGCACAGACCTCCCTGATAAAAGTCGTAGGAAATGCTGTAACCTAGTCCTTAAAAGGACTGCAATCACAACTATTCCCTACTCCCAAGCTATCTGTATATTTGTGCGAAAATTGGCTTGAAATTAACAAAGTATAGCGCACACAGCAACAGCGGTGCCGTCTAACACGCAGCTGCAGCAGTGAGAAAATGGTGGCGACGGGGAAAATGGCTTGGTCTTATAGGGCAAGGACATGTGACATACACTGCCAATGACACATGCCCTTGCTTGTGTGAAAAAAAGCACTTCGCTCCGTGTGTGCGCTGCTGATAGGCTGACAGATTGCACCTCCCCACTGTAAATGCGGGAAAGAGAAAAAAAAATGGAGATCTTCATTGTTCCTGCAGAGATCCATCCCCTGCCCCTCCCCCCACCCCGCTGTACACTCAAACTGCGTATTAACATTAATTTTCATCATTACTGAGAAAAAATCCAGTTATGATTTTGGTGCACGAACAGTTATCGAACATAACCTCGAACAGCCGAATTTTTCTCAAATTGTTCGTGTTCGCCGAACGGCTCGAACACCACCCAAAACAGCTCGAATTTGAGATTGGCGAACAGTTCGAGTAGAACAACGCTCATCTCTAGTGTCTTCTCCTCCACGCTGCGGGCCAGCAGCTGCTCCCTCTTCTGGCGCCGCGCCCGCTCCTCCTTCTCTAGCTGCCTTATTTCCCGCTGGCAGAACTCCCGCCTGCGAGCTGCGGCCGCCTGCAAGCTGCGGCCGCCCGCGTCTCCTGCAAAACCCCATTAGGTCCTCCCCGGTCTGGTCCCACTCGATCTGGACCTCTTCCTCCTTGAGCTGGGGGATGGTGACTGGCTGTGGAGCGGGCAGGAGCGGAGCAAGCGGGGCCTTGGCCTCTGCAGACAGGTTCTTCTGGTGACAAGGGTGAACCCATCCGCTTGGCAAGGGGACCGGCTCTCCATCGGGTTCGGCGAGCTGGCTGTATAGGTCGGTCCCTAGAGGTGGCAGTGTTGGGACCGGGGGCGCACGCTGCTGATGACGCCTGGAGAGGTCAGGCCTTGCGACCGGGCCAGCAGCGGGCCAGTTCCAACTGCACCCGGGGTCAGGGGGCACGGCTGGGGCTTGATCCGGCGACTGTGCTCACGGCTTGGGGCCTGTGTGCTGGTGGCGGGAGCGGGGGAGGCGCAGCGACACCCGGGACGTCTGGCTCCGCGACGGGGTCCAGCGCGGCAGGTCTGTAGCATCAGGGCTGGTGGCAGGGGTGTCCCCCTTACCTGCTTCCAGGACTGCGCTGCTCTCGGCTTCCGGCCTCCGCTCCTCGTTCTCAGGGGCTGGCCGGTGCTGGCGGCGTCCCGTGCTGTTGGGCCGCGACCCGCCGGGCCATCTCCTCCCTCCATTCCGCTACAGCTTCCCGCTTCGCCTGGACCATCCTCCGGTCCAGGTCCTCCAGCGCAGTTCGAAGGAACTCCGGGTCTTCTCCAGGGAGCTGAGCCATCAGCTCCTTGAGGCTGTACGGGGCCACGATGGCCTGCAGCAAGCCACCCGTCAGGGTGCTGGAGTCGGTGCTGCTCGCCATCTCCGGGTGTGGTCTGCCGAGACTGATCCAAACCACACCCTGCCCCCCGGTTTTCTTCTCCTTCCGCCCCTGTTGGGGGTGGTCCCGGGGCAACCTGCTGACAATCACTCTCAGGGGCAGCCCCCCCACGTTGATGGACATCTCTACAGCCGCACTCAAGGCTGTTGGGGGTGGGCTCCTTCTTTGGCGCCATTCTGGGACCTGGCCCACGATGGGAGGTGGCTTCTTGTTGTCTTTTGGAGCGCACATTATGGTAAAACAGTCTTTTTTCAGGCACGCAGTACCCGGTGGTTGCGGGCACGAAATCCTGCCGACTACGCCAGAAGTTGACACGCCCCCTGGGCCGCATGTGTGTGGGTATACCCAGAACCGGACCCGTTGTGGATGCTGGGGGTTGTAGTCCTTGCGAGGCGGGGACCCGGTCCCGTGGCTAAGGGTGGTTAACCCAAATGGCGTTCTATTTATAGGGTTTTGTGATTAAATGTCCGACTACGCCACCCGTGGATTGCGGTCAGAGTGAACCGCCGCTGCAGGGCAGACCACAAAGGCTGGTGTTGCGAGTGCAGCAGAGGATAGTATAACTCCCCACGGGAGGAGTATAGCCTCAGGGCAGCAAGTGTGGATGTTGCGGGTGCTGGTGCGCGGGAGCAGTAGTAACAACACAGAGTCCTGTAATGCAGTCCAGGGTATTTACTCACAGTTCTTTATCCACGTTACTACAGCTGGTCATAACGTCCCACGGCGCACTGTGTTCACCAGGTGAGGGGCTCGGCCTACTCCCAGATAACTTTGGAGCGTTTCTCTCTGAACTAAGATGGTGCCCACCTTTTATACCTCCCTCTAAGTGCACCCAGGAACTGCCCTCTCCCTCCTATGCACTACAGGGTCCCCCCCTTCCTCGGTGTTCCCTCCCCCCACTCCAGCCAGGGACAGGGACTGTCGTGCTATGCTTGGAGCATATCGGTCGCCCTGCCCCCCGGAAATGTGGTGTAATGCATGCAGGTGTCGGGGTCCTCATCCACACTCCATCCTTACCTGGAAGTGAGATATCGCACATCTGGATGAGATGCAATACCTCTGTAGCGGCCGAACCCTCGGGGCGCTACAATATCACATAACTAAAACAGACTAGCTGAATCCTTCTAAGCTCTATGTAGAATCAGGAGGTCAATTTGCCCTCCATGACTCATAAGTCACTGCAAAGGTCGCTGGCAGGGGGATGAGAAATCAGCTGGGTCAGGAGTTGAAGAGGGTATGATTCATGAAGGGAAAAGAGACTTCCTGTTTCTACAGAGAAAAGAGAAGAAGTATCGAGGTAGAAAGGAAAAATGAGCAATTGTAAGTCCACAGCGCTATATAATATGATGACTGCAATATATTAAGAGGATAAAAACTTTGATGGGAGGAAGAGGAGGAGTGCTTCTTTAATTATTTAAATATAATATATTTAATATATAGTCTAAAATATATAAGACTTAAACCACGTTCAGTATTTGGTCAGTATTTCACATCAGTATGTGTAAGCCAAAACCAGGAGTGGGTGATAAATACAGAAGTGGTGACGAGTTTCTATTATACTTTTCCCCTGATTGCTCCACTCCAGATTTTGACTTACAAATACTGATGTAAAAAACTCATCAAATACTCAATGTGCGAATGTGGCCTTATAGTGACTGAAAGTGCTTATTAATAAGCTGTTGAATGGTAAGAATGAAGTTTCCAATTCATAATGGCATTGAGACTGCTTATTTGTGGGGTTTTTAGTGTTTTTTCTTGTTTGCCCCTCATTTATCTTTCCATGTGTGCCTTTATTTAAGTCTATTTTGCCTATTTAATTTTTTCAAGTTACCACTATGGTCAGAGTTTAGAGTTTCCAGATGTTTTCGTCCGATTCATCATTAGCGACTTTTTGAAAAGTCACAAAATGTGTTGCAAATTTACACCTTTTGTATGCCAAATTTTTTTTGTGCAATTTTTGCGCTTTTTTGTGACTTTTTTTGTGTGCTGAAAAAATGTACAAAGAAAAGTTAAAGACAAAAATGAAAACCATTTTTTGACTTTGAACACAATTCGTGAACCACAGGTGCAATTTTTGAAGATTTTGGCACAGAACACGTTAATGAGTACAAGACACAAAAAAATTGAATAAAAATATAAATGATGAGTAGGGGCCAAAGTGTTCTTGCACAGGGGTCCTCTGCTGTCTTCACAACTAGAACATATTACTGATTTGAAAACTGTCAGCATGGTGATGGGTTCTTTTTAATTTTTGCTCAGTAGTCATTGTACAAAGCCTGACTTCTGGTAGAGATCACGAGGTGACTTTTCCAGCATGCTACAATCAGACACCCCATCAGAAGAATGGAGTAATTGAAAGCATAAAGCAGATGCATGATTCTCAACCTCCCAGCGATAATGTAAGTATTTTTCTACAGTATGTCACTCAGCAATCATGTATCTACAATTCCCAGACAACATCTGAATTCAAAACAGAAGTAATTAACACGGAAGACGGAAACAGCAAAAAAAAAATCCAAAACAAAACATCAACACGAATAATCAAGAAAGCTTAAATTAATTAAAATAATTAGAGATTACCATGACAAGGTAAACTAGAATGCACATATCAATTTCTCATGAATATTCACATCCAGGTCTGTGTTAAAGGAACCTACTGCTGTGTCTTATTATATTCCTATAGTTTAAATTTATTTTTGAATGCTAAATTAATTAAAAAATGTTGGTTCAATACCCAGAAATCTTTTTGAAAACTTAAAAAAAAAGTCATTATTTCAGGAGACCCTTTAAAGCAGGGATGTCAAACTCAAACACACAGAGGGCCAAAATGAAAATCTTGGATTAAGTCTTGAGACAATGAGTAAACAGTATAATGTGCCCCACATGGTCCTCCATACAGAATAATGGGGACCACATAGTCCTCCATACAGAATAATGGACCCCACATAGTCCCCCATACAGAATAATGGGACCCACATAAACCTCCATACAGAATAATGGCCCCCACATAGTCCTCCATACAGAATAATGGACCCCACATAGTCCCCCATACAAAATAATGGGTCCCACATAAACCTCCATACAGAATAATGGGCCCCACATAGTCCTCCATACAGAATAATGGGCCCAACATAGTCCTCCATACAGAATAATAGTCCCCATAGTCCTCCATACAGAATAATGGGCACCACATAGTCCTCCATACAGAAAAAAAGCCCCCACATAGTCCCCCATACAGAATAATGAGCCCCACATAGTCCTCTATACAGAATAATGGGCCCCACATAGTAGTCTATACAGAAAAATGGGCCCCACATAGTCCTCCATACAGAATAATGGGCCCCACATAGTCCTCCATACAGAATAATGGGCCCCACATAGTCCTCCATACAGAATAATGGCCCCCACATAGTCCTCCATACAGAATAATGGCCCCCTCATAGTCCCCATACAGAATAATGAGCCCCACATAGTCCTCTATAAAGAATAATGGGCCCCAAATAGTTCTTCATAAAGAATAATGGGTCCCACATAGACCTCCATACAGAATAATGGCCCCCACATAGTCCCCATACAAAATAATAAGCCCTACATAGTCCTCCATACAGAATAATGGCCCCACAAAGTCCTCCATACAGAATAATGGGCCCCACATAGTCCTCCATACAGAATAATGGCCCCCACATAGTCACCATACAGAATAATGAGCCTCACATAGTCCTTTATACAGAATAATGGGCCCCACATAGTCCTCTATAAAGAATAATGGGCCCCAAATAGTTCTTCATAAAGAATAATGGGTCCCACATAGACCTCCATACAGAATAATGGCCCCCACATAGTCCCCCATACAAAATAATAAGCCCCACATAGTCCTCCATACAGAATAATGGCCCCACAAAGTCCTCCATACAGAATAATGGGTCCCACATAGTCCTCCATATAGAATAATGGGCAACACATACTCCACCATACAGAATAATGGCCCCACATAGTCCTCCATAGAAAATAATGGGCCCCAAATAGTTCTCCATACAGAATAATGGGCCCCACATAGCCCTCCATACAGAATAATGGGCCCCACATAGTCCTATACACAGAATAATGGGCCCCACATAGTCTTCCATACAGAATAATGGACCCCACATAGTCCTCCATACAGAATAATGGGCCCCACATAGTCCTCCATACAGAATAATGGGCCCCACATAGTCCACCATACAAAATAATGGCCCCACATAGTCCTACATATAGAATAATGGGCCCCACATAGTCTTCCATACAGAATAATGGGCCTCACATAGTCCTCTATACAGAATAATGGGCCCCACATAGTCCACCATACAGAATAATGGTCCCACATAGTGCTCCATACAGAATAATAAGTCCCACATAGTCCTCCATACAGTATGATGGGCCCCACATAATCCCTCATACAGAATAATGAGCCCAACATAGTCCTCCATACAGACTAACGGGCCCCACATAGTCCTCCATACAGAATAATGGGCCCCACATAGTCCTCCATACAGAATAATGGGCCCCACATAGTCCTCCATACAGAATAATGGTCCCCACATAGTCCCCATACAGAATAATGAGCCCCACATAGTCCTCTATACAGAATAATGGGCCCCACATAGTCCTCTATAAAGAATAATGGGCCCCAAATAGTTCTTCATGAAGAAAAATGGGTCCCACATAGACCTCCATACAGAATAATGGCCCCCACATAGTCCCCCATACAAAATAATAAGCCCAACATAGTCCTCCATACAGAATAATGGCCCCACAAAGTCCTCCATAGAGAATAATGGGTCCCACATAGTCCTCCATATAGAAGAATGGCCCCCACATAGTCCCAAATACAGAATAATGAGCCTCACAAAGTCATCCACACAGAATAATGGGCCCCACATAGTCCTCCATACAGAATAATGGGCCCCACATAGTCTTCCATACAGAATAATGGTCCCAACATAGTCCTCCATACAGAATAATGGTCCCCATAGTCCTCCATACAGAATAATGGGCCCCACATAGTCCTCCATACAGAATAATGGCCCCACAAAGTCCTCCATACAGAATAATGGGTCCCACATAGTCCTCCATATAGAATAATGGCCCCCACATAGTCCCTCATACAGAATAATGAGCCCCACATAGTCCTCCACACAGAATAATGGGCCCCACATAGTCCTCCATATAGAATAATGGGCCCCACATAGTCCTCCATACAGAATAATGGTCCCCATACTCCTACATACAGAATAATGGGCCCCACTTAGTCCTCCTTGCAAAATAAAAGGCCCCACATATTCCTCCATACAGAATAATGGGCAACACATACTCCACCATACAGAATAATGGCCCCACATAGTCCTCCATACAAAATAATGGGCCCCAAATAGTCCTCCATACAGAATAATGGGCCCCACATAGTCCTCCATACAGAATAATGGGCCCCACATAGACCTATACACAGAATATTGGGCCCCACATAGTCTTCCATACAGAATAATGGACCCCACATAGTCCTCCATACAGAATAATGGGCCCCACATAGTCCTCCATACAGAATAATGGGCCCCACATAGTCCACCATACAAAATAATGGCCCCACATAGTCCTACATATAGAATAATGGGCCCCACATAGTCTTCCATACAAAATAATGGGCCCCACATAGTCCTCTATACAGAATAATGGGCCCCACATAGTCCACCATAGAGAATAATGGTCCCACATAGTCCTCCATACAGAATAATAAGTCCCACATAGTCCTCCATACAGTATGATGGGCCCCACATAATCCCTCATACAGAATAATGAGCCCAACATAGTCCTCCATACAGACTAACGGGCCCCACATAGTCCTCCATACAGAATAATGGGCCCCACATAGTCCTCCATACAGAATAATGGTCCCCATAGTCTTCCATACAGAAAAATGGGCCCCACATAGTCCTTCATACAGAATAATGGGCCCCACATAGTCCTCCATACAGAATAATGGTCCCCACATAGTCCCCATACAGAATAATGAGCCCCACATAGTCCTCTATACAGAATAATGGGCCCCACATAGTCCTCTATAAAGAATAATGGGCCCCAAATAGTTCTTAATGAAGAATAAAGGGTCCCACATAGACCTCCATACAGAATAATGGCCCCCACATAGTCCCCCATACAAAATAATAAGCCCCACATAGTCCTCCATACAGAATAATGGCCCCACAAAGTCCTCCATACAGAATAATGGGTCCCACATAGTCCTCCATATAGAATAATGGCCCCCACATAGTCCCTCATACAGAATAATGAGCCCCACATAGTCCTCCACACAGAATAATGGGCCCCACATAGTCCTCCATACAGAATAATGGGCCCCACATAGTCCTCCATACAGAATAATGGTCCCCATACTCCTACATACAGAATAATGGGCCCCACTTAGTCCTCCTTGCAAAATAAAAGGCCCCACATAGTCCTCCATACAGAATAATGGGCAACACCTACTCCACCATACAGAATAATGGCCCCACATAGTCCTCCATACAAAATAATGGGCCCCAAATAGTCCTCCATACAGAATAATGGGCCCCACATAGTCCTCCATACAGAATAATGGGCCCCACATAGTCCTATACACAGAATATTGGGCCCCACATAGTCTTCCATACAGAATAATGGACCCCACATAGTCCTCCATACAGAATAATGGGCCCCACATAGTCCTCCATACAGAATAATGGGCCCCACATAGTCCACCATACAGTATGATGGGCCCCACATTATCCCTCATACAGAATAATGAGCCCAACATAGTCCTCCATACAGACTAACGGGCCCCACATAGTCCTCCATACAGAATAATGGGCCCCACATATTCCTCCATACAGAATAATGGTCCCTATAGTCTTCCATACAGAAAAATGGGCCCCACATAGTCCTTCATACAGAATAATGGACCCCACATAGTCCTCCATACAGAATAATGGTCCCCATAGTCCTCCATACAGAATAATGGGCCCCACATAGTCCACCATACAGCATAATAGGCCCCACATAGTCCTCCATACAGAATAAAGGGCCCCACATACTCCACCATACGTAATAATGGCCCCACATAGTCCTCCATACAGAATAATGGGCCCCACATAGTCCTCCATACAGAATAATGGGCCTTACATAGTCCTCCATACAGAATAATGGGCCCTACATAGTCCTATACACAGAATAATGGGCTGCACATAGTCTTCCATGCAGAATAATGGACCCCACATAGTCATCCATACAGAATAATAGACCCCACATAGTCCTCCATACAGAATAATGGGACCCACATAGTCCACCATACAAAATAATGGCTCCACATAGTCCTACATATAGAATAATGGGCCCCACAAAGTCTTCCATACAGAATAATGGGCCCCACATAGTCCTCTATACAGAATAATGGGCCCCACATAGTCCACCATACAGAATAATGGTCCCCATAGTCCTCCATACAGAATAATGGGCCCCAATAGTCCACCATACAGCATAAAAGGCCCCACATAGTCCTCCATACAGAATAATGGGCCCCACGTAGTCCTACATACTGAATAATGGGCCCCACATAGTCCTCCATACAGAATAATGGGCCCACATAGGTCTCCACACAGAATAATGGGCCGCACATAGTCCTCCATTCAGTATAATGACCCCCAAAGTCCTCCATACAGAATAATAGCCCCACATAGCCCTCCATACAGAAAAATGGCCCCACATAGTCCTCCTTACAGAATAATGGGCCAAACATAGTCCTATACACAGAATAATGGGCCCCACACAGTCTTCCATACAGAATAATGGACCCCACATAGTCCACCATAGAGAATAATGGTTCCACATAGTCCTCCATACAGAATAATAAGTCCCACATAGTCCTCCATACAGTATGATGGGCCCCACATAATACCTCATACAGAATAATGAGCCCAACATAGTCCTCCATACAAACTAACGGGCCCCACATAGTTATCCATACAGAATAATGGGCCCCACATAGTCCTAAATACAGAATAATGGTCCCCATAGTCTTCCATACAGAAAAATGGGCCCCACATAGTCCTTCATACAGAATAATGGACCCCACATAGTCCTCCATGCAGAATAATGGTCCCCATAGTCCTCCATACAGAATAATGGGCCCCACATAGTCCACCATACAGCATAATAGGCCCCACATAGTCCTCCATACAGAATAAAGGGCCCCACATACTCCACCATACGGAATAATGGCCCCACATAGTCCTCCATACAGAATAATGGGCCCCACATAGTCCTCCATACAGAATAATGGGCCCCACATAGTCCTCCATACAGAATAATGGGCCCCACATAGTCCTATACACAGAATAATGGGCTGCACATAGTCTTCCATGCAGAATAATGGACCCCACATAGTCATCCATACAGAATAATAGGCCCCACATAGTCCTCCATACAGAATAATGGGACCCACATAGTCCACCATACAAAATAATGGCCCCACATAGTCCTACATATAGAATAATGGGCCCCACATAGTCTTCCACACAGAATAATGGGCCCCACATAGTCCTCCATACAGAATAATGGGCCCCACATAGTCCTCCATACAGAATAATGGTCCCCACATAGTCCCCATACAGAATAATGAGCCCCACATAGTCCTCTATACAGAATAATGGGCCCCACATAGTCCTCTATAAAGAATAATGGGCCCAAATAGTTCTTAATGAAGAATAAAGGGTCCCACATAGACCTCCATACAGAATAATGGCCCCCACATAGTCCCCCATACAAAATAATAAGCCCCACATAGTCCTCCATACAGAATAATGACCCCACAAAGTCCTCCATACAGAATAATGGGTCCCACATAGTCCTCCATATAGAATAATGGCCCCCACATAGTCCCTCATACAGAATAATGAGCCCCACATAGTCCTCCACACAGAATAATGGGCCCCACATAGTCCTCCATACAGAATAATGGGCCCCACATAGTCCTCCATACAGAATAATGGTCCCCATACTCCTACATACAGAATAATGGGCCCCATTTAGTCCTCCTTGCAAAATAAAAGGCCCCACATAGTCCTCCATACAGAATAATGGGCAACACATACTCCACCATACAGAATAATGGCCCCACATAGTCCTCCATACAAAATAATGGGCCCCAAATAATCCTCCATACAGAATAATGGGCCCCACATAGTCCTCCATACAGAATAATGGGCCCCACATAGTCCTCCATACAGAATAATGGGCCCCACATAGTCCACCATACAGTATGATGGGCCCCACATTATCCCTCATACAGAATAATGAGCCCAACATAGTCCTCCATACAGACTAACGGGCCCCACATAGTCCTCCATACAGAATAATGGGCCCCACATAGTCCTCCATACAGAATAATGGTCCCTATAGTCTTCCATACAGAAAAATGGGCCCCACATAGTCCTTCATACAGAATAATGGACCCCACATAGTCCTCCATACAGAATAATGGTCCCCATAGTACTCCATACAGAATAATGGGCCCCACATACTCCACCATACAGCATAATAGGCCCCACATAGTCCTCCATACAGAATAAAGGGCCCCACATACTCCACCATACGTAATAATGGCCCAACATAGTCCTCCATACAGAATAATGGGCCCCACATAGTCCTCCATACAGAATAATGGGCCTTACA
Source organism: Phyllobates terribilis (assembly GCF_046119375.1). Lineage (NCBI taxonomy): Eukaryota > Metazoa > Chordata > Amphibia > Anura > Dendrobatidae > Phyllobates > Phyllobates terribilis. The sequence goes on along the minus strand of NW_027362769.1, from coordinate 206,236,356 downwards.
TAGTCCTCCATACAGAATAATGGGCCCTACATAGTCCTATACACAGAATAATGGGCTGCACATAGTCTTCCATGCAGAATAATGGACCCCACATAGTCATCCATACAGAATAATAGACCCCACATAGTCCTCCATACAGAATAATGGGACCCACATAGTCCACCATACAAAATAATGGCTCCACATAGTCCTACATATAGAATAATGGGCCCCACAAAGTCTTCCATACAGAATAATGGGCCCCACATAGTCCTCTATACAGAATAATGGGCCCCACATAGTCCACCATACAGAATAATGGTCCCACATAGTCCTCCATACAGAATAATAAGTCCCACATAGTCCTCCATACAGTATGATGGACCCCACATAGTCCCTCATTCAGAATAATGAGCCAAACATAGTCCTCCATACAGACTAACGGGCCCCACATAGTCCTCCATACAGAATAATGGGCCCCACATAGTCCTCCATACAGAATAATGGTCCCCATAGTCTTGCATACAGAATAATGGGCCCCTCATAGTCATCCATACAGAATAATAGGCCCCACATAGTCCGACATGCAGAATAATGGGCCACACATAGTCCTACATACTGAATAATGGGCCCCACATAGTCCTCCATACAGAATAATGGGCCCACATAGGTCTCCACACAGAATAATGGGCCCCACATAGTCCTCCATTCAGTATAATGCCCCCCCCAAAGTCCTCCATACAGAATAATAGCCCCACATAGCCCTCCATACAGAAAAATGGCCCCACATAGTCCTCCATACAGAATAATGGGCCAAACATAGTCCTAAACACAGAATAATGGGCCCCACACAGTCTTCCATATAGAATAATGGACCCCACATAGTCATCCATACAGAATAATGGGCCCCACATAGTCCTTCATACAGAATAATAGGCCCTACAAAGTGCTCCATATAGAATAATGGCCCCACATAGACCTCCATACAGAATAATGGGCCTCACATAGTCCTCCATACAAAATAATGGGCCCACATAGTCCTCCATACAGAATAATGGGCCCCACATAGTCCTCCATTCAGTATAATGCCCCCCCCCCCATAGTACTGCTTACAGAATAATGGGCCCCACATAGTCCTACATACAGAATAATGGCCCACATACCCCTCCATTCAGAATAATGGGCCCCACATAGTCATCCATACAGAATAATGGGCCCCACATAGTCATCCATACAGAATAATGGGCCCCACATAGTCATCCATACAGAATAATGGGCCCCACATAGTCCTCCATACAGAATAATGGGCCCACATAGTCCTCCATACAGTGTAATGGGCCCCACATAGTCCACCATACAGAATAATGGCCCCACATAGTCCTCCATACAGAATAATGGGCCCAACATAGTCTTCCATACAGAATAATGGGCCCCACATAGTCCACAATACAGAATAATGGGCCCCATATAGTCCTCCATACAGAATAATGGCCCCACAAAGTCCTCCATACAGAATAATGGGTCCCACATAGTCCTCCATATAGAATAATGGCCCCCACATAGTCCCTCATACAGAATAATGAGCCCCACATAGTCCTCCACACAGAATAATGGGCCCCACATAGTCCTCCATACAGAATAATGGGCCCCACATAGTCCTCCATACAGAATAATGGTCCCCATACTCCTACATACAGAATAATGGGCCCCATTTAGTCCTCCTTGCAAAATAAAAGGCCCCACATAGTCCTCCATACAGAATAATGGGCAACACATACTCCACCATACAGAATAATGGCCCCACATAGTCCTCCATACAAAATAATGGGCCCCAAATAGTCCTCCATACAGAATAATGGGCCCCAGAGAGTCCTCCATACAGAATAATGGGCCCCACATAGTCCTCCATACAGAATAATGGGCCCCACATAGTCCACCATACAGTATGATGGGCCCCACATTATCCCTCATACAGAATAATGAGCCCAACATAGTCCTCCATACAGACTAACGGGCCCCACATAGTCCTCCATACAGAATAATGGCCCCCACATAGTCCTCCATACAGAATAATGGTCCCTATAGTCTTCCATACAGAAAAATGGGCCCCACATAGTCCTTCATACAGAATAATGGACCCCACATAGTCCTCCATACAGAATAATGGTCCCCATAGTCCTCCATACAGAATAATGGGCCCCACATAGTCCACCATACAGCATAATAGGCCCCACATAGTCCTCCATACAGAATAAAGGGCCCCACATACTCCACCATACGTAATAATGGCCCCACATAGTCCTCCATACAGAATAATGGGCCCCACATAGTCCTCCATACAGAATAATGGGCCTTACATAGTCCTCCATACAGAATAATGTTCCCTACATAGTCCTATACACAGAATAATGGGCTGCACATAGTCTTCCATGCAGAATAATGGACCCCACATAGTCATCCATACAGAATAATAGACCCCACATAGTCCTCCATACAGAATAATGGGACCCACATAGTCCACCATACAAAATAATGGCTCCACATAGTCCTACATATAGAATAATGGGCCCCACAAAGTCTTCCATACAGAATAATGGGCCCCACATAGTCCTCTATACAGAATAATGGGCCCCACATAGTCCACCATACAGAATAATGGTCCCACATAGTCCTCCATACAGAATAATAAGTCCCACATAGTCCTCCATACAGTATGATGGACCCCACATAGTCCCTCATTCAGAATAATGAGCCAAACATAGTCCTCCATACAGACTAACGGGCCCCACATAGTCCTCCATACAGAATAATGGGCCCCACATAGTCCTCCATACAGAATAATGGTCCCCATAGTCTTGCATACAGAATAATGGGCCCCTCATAGTCATCCATACAGAATAATAGGCCCCACATAGTCCGACATGCAGAATAATGGGCCACACATAGTCCTACATACTGAATAATGGGCCCCACATAGTCCTCCATACAGAATAATGGGCCCACATAGGTCTCCACACAGAATAATGGGCCCCACATAGTCCTCCATTCAGTATAATGCCCCCCCAAAGTCCTCCATACAGAATAATAGCCCCACATAGCCCTCCATACAGAAAAATGGCCCCACATAGTCCTCCATACAGAATAATGGGCCAAACATAGTCCTAAACACAGAATAATGGGCCCCACACAGTCTTCCATATAGAATAATGGACCCCACATAGTCATCCATACAGAATAATGGACCCCACATAGTCCTTCATACAGAATAATAGGCCCTACAAAGTGCTCCATAGAGAATAATGGCCCCACATAGACCTTCATACAGAATAATGGGCCTCACATAGTCCTCCATACAAAATAATGGGCCCACATAGTCCTCCATACAGAATAATGGGCCCCACATAGTCCTCCATTCAGTATAATGCCCCCCCCCCCATAGTACTGCTTACAGAATAATGGGCCCCACATAGTCCTACATACAGAATAATGGCCCACATACCCCTCCATTCAGAATAATGGGCCCCACATAGTCATCCATACAGAATAATGGGCCCCACATAGTCATCCATACAGAATAATGGGCCCCACATAGTCATCCATACAGAATAATGGGCCCCACATAGTCCTCCATACAGAATAATGGGCCCACATAGTCCTCCATACAGTGTAATGGGCCCCACATAGTCCACCATACAGAATAATGGCCCCACATAGTCCTGCATACAGAATAATGGGCCCAACATAGTCTTCCATACAGAATAATGGGCCCCACATAGTCCACAATACAGAATAATGGGCCCCATATAGTCCTCCATACAGCATAATGGGTCCCACATAGTCCTCCATACAGAATAATGGGTCCCACATAGTCCTCCGTACAGTATAATGGGACCCACATAGTCCCTCATACAAAATAATGAGCCCCACATAGTACTCCATACAGAATAATGGTCCACATAGTCCTCCATACAGAATAATGGGCCCTACATAGTGCTCCATACAGAATAATGGGCCCCACATAGTCCTCCATACAGAATAATGGGCCCCACATTCTCGACCATACAGAATAATTGCCCCACATAGTCCTCCATACAAAATAATAGGCCCCACATAGTCCTCCATACAGGATAATGGGCCCACATAGTCCTCCATGCAGAATAATGGGCCCCACATAGTCCTCCATACAGAATAATCGGCCCCACATAGTCCACTATACAGAATAATGGCCCCACATAGTCCTCCATACAGAATAATGGGCCCCACATAGTCTTCCATACAGAATAATGGGCCCCATATAGTCCTCTATACAGAATAATGGGCCCCACATAGTCCACAATACAGAATAATGGCCCCACATAGTCTTCCATACAGAATAATGAGTCCCACATAGTCCTACATACAGTATGATGGGTCCCACATAGTCCCTCATACAGAATTATGAGCCCAACATAGTCCTCCATACAGACTAATGAGCCCCACATAGTCTTCCATACAGAATAATGGGCCCCACATAGTCCTCCATACAGAATAATAGGCCCCATATAGTCCTACATACAGAATAATGGGCCCCATATAGTCCTCTTTACAGAATAATGGGCCCCACATAGTTCACCATACAGTATAATGGTCGCATATAGTCCTCCATACAGAATAATGGGTCCCACATAGTCCTTCATAAAGTATGATGGGCCCCACATAGTCCCTCATGCAGAATAATGAGCCCAACATAGTCCTCCATACAGACTAATGGGCCCCACATAGTCCTGCTTACAGAATTATGGGCCCCACATTGTCCTCCATACAGAATAATGGTCCCCATAGTCTTCCATACAGAATAATGGGCCCCACATAGTCCTCCATACAGAATAATAGGCCACACATAGTCCTACATACAGAATAATGGGCCCCACATAGTCCTCCATACAGAATAATGGGCCCCACATAGTCCTCCATACAGAATAATGGGCCCACAAAGTCCTCCATACAGAATAATGGCCCCACATAGCCCTCCATTCAGAATAATGGGCCCCGCATAGTCATCCATACAGAATAATGGGCCCCACATAGTCCTCCATACAGAATAATGGGCCCACAAAGTCCTCCATACAGAATAATGGCCCCACATAGCCCTCCATTCAGAATAATGGGCCCCGCATAGTCATCCATACAGAATAATGGGCCCCACATAGTTCTCCATACAGAATAATGGGCCCCACATAGTCCTCCATACAGAATAATGGGCCCCACATAGTCCTCCATACAGAATAATGGGCCCACAAAGTCCTCCATACAGAATAATGGCCCCACATAGCCCTCCATTCAGAATAATGGGCCCCACATAGTCTTCCATACAGAATAATGGACCCCACACAGTCCTCCATACAGAATTATGGGCCCAACATATTCCTCCATACAGAATGATGGGCCCCACATAATCCACCATACAGAATAATGGCCACACAAAGTCTTTCATACAGAATAATGGGCCCAACATAGTCTTCCATACAGAATAATGGGCCCCACATAGTCTTCTATACAGAATAATGGGCCCCACATAGTCCACCATACAGAACAATGGCCCCACATAGTCCTCCATACAGAATAATGGGTCCCACATAGTCCTCCATACTGTATAATGGGCCCCTCATAGTCCCTCATACAGAATAATGAGCCCAACATAGTCCTCCATACAGACTAATGGGCCCCACATAGTCCTCTATACAGAATAATGGGCCCCAAATATTCCTCCATACAGAATAATGGTCCCCATAGTCTTCCATACAGAACAAAGGGCCCCACATAGTCCTCCATACAGAATAATAAGCCTCACATAGTCCTACATACAGAATAATGGAGCCAACATAGTCCTCCATACAGAATAATGGACCCACATAGTCCTCCATACAAAATAATGGGTCCCACATAGTCCTCCATACAGAATAATGGGCCCCACATAGTCCTCCATACTGAATAATGAGCCCCACATAGTCCTCCATAGAGAATAATGGCCCCACATAGACATCCATACAGAATAATAGGCCAAACATAGTCCTATACACAGAATAATGGGCCCCACATAGTCTTCCATACAGAATAATGGACCCCACATAGTCATCCATACAGAATAATGGGCCCCATATAATCCTTCAAACAGAATAATGGCCCCACATAGTCCTCCATACAGAATAATAGGCCCCACATAGTCCTACATACAGAATAATGGGTCTCACATTGTCTGCCATACAGAATAATGGGCCCCACATAGTCCTCCATACAGAATAATGGACCCCATAGTCCTCCATACATAATAATGGGCCCCAAATAGTCCTCCATACAGAATTATAGTCCCCACATAGTAATACATACAGAATAAAGGGCCCCACATACTCCACCATACAGAATAATGGCCCCACATAGTCCTCCATACAGAATAATGGGCCCCACATAGTCCTCCATACAGAATAATGGGCCCCACATAGTCCTCCTTAAAGAATAATGGTCCCTACATAGTCCCATACACAGAATAATGGGCTCCACATAGTCTTCCATACAGAATAATGGACCCCACATAGTCCTCCATACAGAATAATAGGCCCCACATAGTCCTCCATACAGAATAATGGGCCCCACATAGTCCACCATACAAAATAATGGCCCCACATAGTCCTCCATACAGTATGATGGGCCCCACATAGTCCCTCATGCAGAAAAATGAGCTCAACATAGTCCTCCATACAGACTAATGGGCCCCACATAGTCCTCCATACAGAATAATGGGCCCCACATAGTCCTCCATACAGAATAATGGTCCCCATAGTCTTCCATACAGAATAATGGGCCCCACATAGTCCTCCATACAGAATAATAGGCCCCACATAGTCCACCATACAAAATAATGGCCCCACATAGTCCTACATATAGAATAATGGGCCCCACATAGTCTTCCATACAGAATAATGGGCCCCACATAGTCCTCTATACAGAATAATGGGCCCCACATATTCCACCATACAGAATAATGGTTCCACATAGTCCTCCATACAGAATAATAAGTCCCACATAGTCCTCCATACAGTATGATGGACCCCACATAGTCCCTCATACAGAATAATGAGCCAAACATAGTCCTCCATACAGACTAACGGGCCCCACATAGTCCTCCATACAGAAAAATGGGCCCCACATAGTCCTCCATACAGAATAATGGTCCCCATAGTCTTGCATACAGAATAATGGGCCCCTCATAGTCATCCATACAGAATAATAGGCCCCACATAGTCCTACATGCAGAATAATGGGCCACACATAGTCCTACATACTGAATAATGGGCCCCACATAGTCCTCCATACAGAATAATGGGCCCACATAGGTCTCCACACAGAACAATGGGCCCCACATAGTCCTCCATTCAGTATAATGCCCCCCCAAAGTCCTCCATACAGAATAATAGCCCCACATAGCCCTCCATACAGAAAAATGGCCCCACATAGTCCTCCATACAGAATAATGGGCCAAACATAGTCCTATGCACAGAATAATGGGCCCCACACAGTCTTCCATACAGAATAATGGACCCCACATAGTCATCCATACAGAATAGTGGGCCCCACATAGTCCTTCATACAGAATAATAGGCCCTACAAAGTGCTCCATATAGAATAATGGCCCCACATAGACGTCCATACAGAACAATGGGCCTCACATAGTCCTCCATACAAAATAATGGGCCCACATAGTCCTCCATACAGAATAATGGGCCCCACATAGTCCTCCATTCAGTATAATGCCCCCCCCCCATAGTACTGCTTACAGAATAATGGGCCCCACATAGTCCTACATACAGAATAATGGCCCACATAGCCCTCCATTCAGAATAATGGGCCCCACATAGTCATCCATACAGAATAATGGGCCCCACATAGTCTTCCATACAGAATAATGGGCCCCACATAGTCATCCATACAGAATAATGGGCCCCACATAGTCCTCCATACAGAATAATGGGCCCACATAGTCCTCCATACAGTGTAATGGGCCCCACATAGTCCACCATACAGAATAATGGCCCCACATAGTCCTCCATACAGAATAATGGGCCCAACATAGTCTTCCATACAGAATAATGGGCCCCACATAGTCCACAATACAGAATAATGGGCCCCATATAGTCCTCCATACAGCATAATGGGTCCCACATAGTCCTCCATACAGAATAATGGGTCCCACATAGTCCTCCGTACAGTATATTGGGCCCCACATAGTCCCTCATACAAAATAATGAGCCCCACATAGTACTCCATACAGAATAATGGTCCACATAGTCCTCCATACAGAATAATGGGCACTACATAGTGCTCCATACAGAATAATAGGCCCCACATAGTCCTCCATACAGAATAATGGGCCCCACATTCTCGACCATACAGAATAATTGCCCCACATAGTCCTCCATACAAAATAATGGGCCCCACATAGTCCTCCATACAGAATAATGGGCCCCACATAGTCCTCCATACAGAATAATAGGCCCCACATAGTCCTATACACAGAATAATGGGCCCCACATAGTCTTCCATACAGAATAATGTACCCAACATAGTCCTCCATGCAGAATAATGGGCCCCACATAGTCCTCCATACAGAATAATGGGCCCCACATAGTCCACCATACAGAATAATGGCCCCACATAGTCCTCCATACAGAATAATGGGCCCCACATAGTCTTCCATACAGAATAATGGGCCCCATATAGTACTCTATACAGAATAATGGGCCCCACATAGTCCACCATACAGAATAATGGCCCCACATAGTCTTCCATACAGAATAATGAGTCCCACATAGTCCTACATACAGTATGATGGGTCCCACATAGTCCATCATACAGAATTATGAGCCCAACATAGTCCTCCATACAGACTAATGAGCCCCACATAGTCTTCCATACAGAATAATGGGCCCCACATAGTCCTCCATACAGAATAATGGGCCCCAAATAGTCCTCCATAAAGAATAATGGGCCCACATAGTCCTCCATACAGAATAATGGGCCCCACATTCTCGACCATACAGAATAATTGCCCCACATAGTCCTCCATACAAAATAATGGGCCCCACATAGTCCTCCATACAGAATAATGGGCCCCACATAGTCCTCCATACAGAATAATAGGCCCCACATAGTCCAATACACAGAATAATGGGCCCCACATAGTCTTCCATACAGAATAATGTACCCAACATAGTCCTCCATGCAGAATAATGGGCCCCACATAGTCCTCCATACAGAATAATGGGCCCCACATAGTCCACCATACAGAATAATGGCCCCACATAGTCCTCCATACAGAATAATGGGCCCCACATAGTCTTCCATACAGAATAATGGGCCCCATATAGTACTCTATACAGAATAATGGGCCCCACATAGTCCACCATACAGAATAATGGCCCCACATAGTCTTCCATACAGAATAATGAGTCCCACATAGTCCTACATACAGTATGATGGGTCCCACATAGTCCATCATACAGAATTATGAGCCCAACATAGTCCTCCATACAGACTAATGAGCCCCACATAGTCTTCCATACAGAATAATGGGCCCCACATAGTCCTCCATACAGAATAATGGGCCCCAAATAGTCCTCCATAAAGAATAATGGGCCCACATAGTCCTCCATACAGAATAATGGGCCCCACATAGTCCTCCATTCAGTATAATGGCCCCCCATAGTCCTCCTTACAGAATAATGGGCCCCACATAGTCCTCCATACAGAATAATGGCCCCACATAGCCCTCCATTTAGAATAATGGGCCCCACGTAGTCCTATTCACAGAATAATGGGCCCACATAGTCTTCCATACAGAATAATGGGCCCCACATAGTCCACCATACAGAAAAATGGCCCCACATAGTCCTCCATACAGAATAATGGGCCCCACATAGTCCACCAAACAGAATAATGGTCCCACATAGTCCTCCATATAGAATAATGGGTCCCACATAGTCCTCCATACAGTATGATGGGCCCCACATAGTCCCTCATACAGAATAATGAGCCCAACATAGTCCTCCATACAGACTAATTGTCCCCACATAGACCTCCATGCAAAATAATGGGCCCCACATAGTCCTCCATACAGAATAATGGTCCCCATAGTCTTCCATACAGAATAATGGGCCACACATAGTCCTCCATACAGAATAATGGGCCCCACATAGTCCTCCATGCAGAATAATGGGCCCCACATAGTCCTCCATACAGAATAATGGGCCCCACATAGTCCTCCATACAGAATAATGGGCCCCACATAGTCCTTCATACAGAATAATGGTACCCATAGTCCTCCATACAGAATAATGGGCCCCACATAGTCTTCCATACAGAATAATGGTCCCCACATAGTACTCCATACGGAATAATGGGCCCCACATAGTCCTATACACAGAATAATGGGCTCCACATAGTCTTCCATACAGAATAATGGACCCCACATAGTCCTCCATACAGAATAATAGGCCCCACATAGTCCTCCATGCAGAATAATGGGCCCCACATAGTCCACCATACAAAATAATGGCCCCACTTAGTCCTACATGTAGAATAACGGGCCCCACATAGTCTTCCATACAGAATAATGGGCCCCACATAGTCCTCTTTACAGAATAATGGGCCCCACATAGTTCACCATACAGTATAATGCTCCCACATAGTCCTCCATACAGAATAATGGGTCCCACATAGTCCTTCATAAAGTATGATGGGCCCCACATAGTCCCTCATGCAGAATAATGAGCCCAACATAGTTCTCCATACAGACTAATGGGCCCCACATAGTCCTGCTTACAGAATTATGGGCCCCACATTGTCCTCCATACAGAATAATGGTCCCCATAGTCTGCCATACAGAATAATGGGCCCCACATAGTCCTCCATACAGAATAATAGGCCCCACATAGTCCTCCATACAGAATAATGGGCCCCACATAGTCCTCCATAAAGAATAATGGGCTCCACATAGTCCTCCATACAGAATAATGGGCCCACAAAGTCCTACATACAGAATAATGGCCCCACATAGCCCTCCATTCAGAATAATGGGCCCCGCATAGTCATCCATACAGAATAATGGGCCCCACATAGTTCTCCATACAGAATAATGGGCCCCACATAGTCCTTCATACAGAATAATGGACCCCACATAGTCCTATACACAGAATAATGGGCCCCACATAGTCTTCCATACAGACTAATGGACCCCACACAGTCCTCCATACAGAATTATGGGCCCAGCATATTCCTCCATACAGAATGATGGGCCCCACATAGTCCACCATACAGAATAATGGCCACACAAAGTCTTTCATACAGAATAATGGGCCCAACATAGTCTTCCATACAGAATAATGGGCCCCACATAGTCTTCTATACAGAATAATGGGCCCCACATAATCCACCATACAGAACAATGGCCTCACATAGTCCTCCATACAGAATAATGGGTCCCACATAGTCCTCCATACTGTATAATGGGCCCCTCATAGTCCCTCATACAGAATAATGAGCCCAACATAGTCCTCCATACAGACTAATGGGCCCCACATAGTCCTCCATACAGAATAATGGGCCCCAAATATTCCTCCAGAAAGAATAATGGTCCCCATAGTCTTCCATACAGAACAACGGGCCCCACATAGTCCTCCATACAGAATAATAAGCCCCACATAGTCCTACATACAGAATAATGGAGCCAACATAGTCCTCCATACAGAATAATGGACCCACATAGTCCTCCATACAAAATAATGGGTCCCACATAGTCCTCCATACAGAATAATGGGCCCCACATAGTCCTCCATACTGAATAATGAGCTCCACATAGTCTTCCATACAGAATAATGGACCCCACACAGTCCTCCATACAGAATTATGGGCCCAACATATTCCTCCATACAGAATGATGGGCCCCACATAGTCCACCATACAGAATAATGGCCACACAAAGTCTTTCATACAGAATAATGGGCCCAACATAGTCTTCCATACAGAATAATGGGCCCCACATAGTCTTCTATACAGAATAATGGGCCCCACATAGTCCACCATACAGAACAATGGCCCCACATAGTCCTCCATACAGAATAATGGGTCCCAGATAGTCCTCCATACTGTATAATGGGCCCCTCATAGTCCCTCATACAGAATAATGAGCCCAACATAGTCCTCCATACAGACTAATGGGCCCCACATAGTCCTCCATACAGAATAATGGGCCCCAAATATTCCTCCATACAGAATAATGGTCCCCATAGTCTTCCATACAGAACAACGGGCCCCACATAGTCCTCCATACAGAATAATAAGCCCCACATAGTCCTACATACAGAATAATGGAGCCAACATAGTCCTCCATACAGAATAATGGACCCAAATAGTCCTCCATACAAAATAATGGGTCCCACATAGTCCTCCATACAGAATAATGGGCCCCACATAGTCCTCTATACTGAATAATGAGCCCCACATAGTCCTCCATAGAGAATAATGGCCCCACATAGACCTCCATACAGAATAATAGGCCAAACATAGTCCTATACACAGAATAATGGGCCCCACATAGTCTTCCATACAGAATAATGGACCCCACATAGTCATCCATACAGAATAATGGGCCCCATATAATCCTTCAAACAGAATAATGGGCCCTACATAGTCCTCCATACGGAATAATTGCCCCACATAGTCCTCCATACAGAATAATGGGCCCCACATAGTCCTCCATATAGAAAAATGGGCTCACATAGTCCTCCATACAGAATAATGGGCCCCACATTGTCCTCCATTCAGTATAATGGCCCCCCCACAGTCCTCCTTACAGAATAATGGGCCCCACATAGTCCTACAAACACATTGATGGCCCCACATAGCCCTCCATTCAGAATAATGGGCCCCACAAAGTCATCCATACAGAATAATGGGCCCCACATAGTCCTCCTTACAGAATAATGGGCCCAACATAGTCCCCCATACAGAATAATGGGCCCCACATAGTCGTATACACAGAATAATGCGCCCCACATAGTCTTCCATACAGAATAATGGACCACACATAGTCCTCCATACAGAATAATGGCCACACATAGTCCACCATACAGACTAATAGCCCCACATAGTCCTCCATACAGAATAATGGGCCCCAAATAGTCTTCCATACAGAATAATGGGCCCCACAAAGTCATCCAAAAAGAATAATGGACCCCACATAGTCCTCCATACAGAATAATGGGCCCACATAGTCCTCCATACAGTATAATAGGCCCCACATGGTCCACCATACAGAATAATGACCCCACATAGTCCGCCATACAGAATAATGGGCCCTTCATAGTCTTCCATACAGAATAATGAGCCCCACATAGTCCACTATACAGTATAATGGGCCCCACATAGTCCACCATATAGAATAATGGCCCCACATAGTCCTCAATACAGTATAATGGGCCCGACATAGTCCTCCATACAAAATAATGGGTCCCACATAGTCCTCCATACAGTATAAAGGGCCCCACATAGTCCCTCAAACAGAATAATGAGCCCTACATAGTCCTCCATACAGAATAATGGGCCCCACATAGTCCTCCATACAGAATAATGGGCCTCAAATAGTCCTCCATACAGAATAAAGGTCCCCATAGTCCTCCACACAGAATAATGGGACCCACATACTCCTCCATACAGAATAATGGTCCACATAGTCCTCCATACAGAATAATGGGCCCCAAATAGTCCTCCATACAGAATAATGGTCCCCATAGTCCTCCACACAGAATAATGGGCCCCACATAGTCCTCCATACAGAATAATGGTCCACATAGTCCTCCATACAGAATAATGTGCCCCACATAGCCCTCCATACAGAATTATGGTCCACATAGTCCTCCATACAGAATAATGGGCCCCACATAGTCCTCCATACAGAAAAATAGGCCTCACATAATCCTCCATACAGAATAATGGGCCCCACATAGTCCGCCATACAGAATAATGGTCCCCATAGTCTTCCATACAGAATAATGGTCCCCATAGTCTTCCATACAGAATAATGGGCCCCATATAGTCCTGTACACAGAATAATTCGCCCCACATAGTCTTCCATACAGAAAAATGGACCCCTCATAGTCCTCCATACAGAATAATGGGCCCCACATAGTCCTAGATACAGAATAATGAGCCCCACATAGTCCACCATACAGAATAATGGCACCACATAGTCCTCCATAAAGTATGATGGGCCCCACATAGTCCTCCATATGAAATAATAGGCCCTACGTAGTCCTCCATACAGAATAATGGTCCCCATAGTCTTCCATAAAGAATAATTGGCCCCACATAGTCCTCCATACAGAATAATAGGCCCCACATAGTCCTACATACAGAATAATGGGTCTCACATAGTCCTCCATACAGAATAATGGTCCCCATAGTCCTCCATACATAATAATGGGCCCCAAATAGTCCTCCATACAGAATTATAGGCGCCACATAGTAATACATACAGAATAAAGGGCCCCACATACTCCACCATACAGAATAATGGCCCCACATAGTCCTCCATACAGAATAATGGGCCCCACATAGTCCTCCATACAGAATAATGGGCCCCACATAGTCCTCCTTAAAGAATAATGGTCCCTACATAGTCCCATACACAGAATAATGGGCTCCATATAGTCTTCCATACAGAATAATGGACCCCACATAGTCCTCCATACAGAATAATAGGCCCCACATAGTCCTCCATACAGAATAATGGGCCCCACATAGTCCTCCATACAGAATAATGGGCCCCACATAGTCCTCCTTAAAGAATAATGCTCCCTACATAGTCCCATACACAGAATAATGGGCTCCACATAGTCTTCCATACAGAATAATGGACCCCACATAGTCCTCCATACAGAATAATAGGCCCCACATAGTCCTCCATACAGAATAATGGGCCCCACATAGTCCACCATACAAAATAATGGCCCCACATAGTCCTACATATAGAATAATGGGCCCCACATAGTCTTCCATACAGAATAATGGGCCCCACATAGTCCTCTATACAAAATAATGGGCCCCACATAGTCCACCATACAGAATAATGGTCCCACATAATCCTCCATACAGAATAATGGGTCCCACATAGTCCTCCATACAGTATGATGGGCCCCACATAGTCCCTCATGCAGAAAAATGAGCTCAACATAGTCCTCCATACAGACTAATGGGCCCCACATAGTACTCCATACAGAATAATGGGCCCCACATAGTCCTACATACAGAATAATGGTCCCCATAGTCTTCCATACAGAATAATGGGCCCCACATAGTCCTCCATACAGAATAATAGGCCCAACATAGTCCAACATACAGAATAATGGGCCCCACATAGTCGTCCATACAGAATATTGGGCCCCACATACCCCTCCATACAGAATAATGGGCCCACATAGTCCTCCTTACAGAATAATGGGCCCCACATAGTCCTCCATTCAGTATAATGCCCCCCTCCATAGTACTCCATACAGAATAATGGCCCCAAATAGCCCTCCATTCAGAATACTGGGCCCCACATAGTCATCCATACAGAATAATGGGCCCCACATAGTCCTACATACATAATAATGGGCCCCACATAGTCCTCAATACAGAATAATGGGCCCCACATAGCCCTATACACAGAATAATGGGCCCCACATAGTCTTCCATACAGAATAATGGACCCCACATATTCCTCCATACAGAATAATGGGCCCCACATATTCCTTCATACAGAATAATGGGCCCCACATATTCTTCCATACAGAATAATGGGCCCCACATAGTCCACCATACAGAATAATGGCACCACATAGTCCTCCATAAAGTATGATGGGCCCCACATAGTCCTCCATACGAAATAATAGGCCCTACATAGTCCTCCATACAGAATAATGGTCCCCATAGTCTTCCATACAGAATAATTGGCCCCACATAGTCCTCCATACAGAATAATAGGCCACACATAGTCCTACATACAGAATAATGGATTTCACATAGTCCGCCATACAGAGTAATGGGCCCCAGATAGTCCTCCATACAGAATAATGGTCCCCATAGTCCTCCATACAGAATAATGGGCCCCAAATAGTCCTCAATACAGAATTATAGGCCCCACATAGTAATACATACAGAATAAAGGGCCCCACATACTCCACCATACAGAATAATGGCCCCACATAGTCCTCCAAACAGAATAATGGGCCCCACATAGTCCTCCATACAGAATAATGTGCCCCACATAGTCCTCCTTAAAGAATAATGGTCCCTACATAGTCCTATGCACAGAATAATGGGCTCCACATAGTCTTACATACAGAATAATGGACCCCACATAGTCCTCCATACAGAATAATAGGCCCCACATAGTCCTCCATACAGAATAATGGGCCCCACATAGTCCACCATACAAAATAATGGCCCCACATAGTCCTACATATAGAATAATGGGCCCCACATAGTCTTCCATACAGAATAATGGGCCCCACATAGTCCTCTATACAAAATAATGGGCCCCACATAGTCCACCATACAGAATAATGGTCCCACATAATCCTCCATACAGAATAATGGGTCCCACATAGTCCTCAATACAGTATGATGGGCCCCACATAGTCCCTCATGCAGAAAAATGAGCTCAATATAGTCCTCCATACAGACTAATGGGCCCCACATAGACCTCCATACAGAATAATGGGCCCCACATAGTCCTCCATACAGAATAATGGTCCCCATAGTCTTCCATACAGAATAATGGGCCCCACATAGTCCTCCATACAGAATAATAGGCCCCACATAGTCCAACATACAGAATAATGGGCCCCACATAGTCATCCATACAGAATATTGGGCCCCACATAGCCCTCCATACAGAATAATGGGCCCACATAGTCCTCCTTACAGAATAATGGGCCCCACATAGTCCTCCATTCAGTATAATGCCCCCCTCCATAGTACTCCATACAGGATAATGGCCCCAAATAGCCCTCCATTCAGAATACTGGGCCCCACATAGTCATCCATACAGAATAATGGGCCCCACATAGTCCTCCATACAGAATAATGGGCCCCACATAGTCCTCCATACAGAATAATGGGCCCCACATAGCCCTATACACAGAATAATGGGCCCCACATAGTCTTCCATACAGAATAATGGACCCCACATATTCCTCCATACAGAATAATGGGCCCCACATATTCCTCCATACAGAATAATGGGCCCCACATATTCCTTCATACAGAATAATGGGCCCCACATAGTCCACCATACAGAATAATGGCTCCATATAGTCCTCCATACAGAATAATGGGCCCCACATAGTCTTCCATACAGAATAATGGGCCCCACAAAGTCCTCTATGCAGAATAATGGGTCCCACATAGTCCTCCATACTGTATAATGGGCCCCCCATAGTCCCTGATAAAGAACAATGAGCCCAACATAGTCCTCCATACAGACTAATGGGCCCCACATAGTCCTCCATACAGAATAATGGGCTCCACATAGTCCACCATACAGAATAATGGGCCCCACATAGTCCTTTATACAGAATAAAGGGCCCCACATAGTCCACCATACAGAATAATGCCCCCACATAGTCCTCCATACAAAATAATGGGTCCCACATAGTCCTCCATACTGTATAATGGGCCCCACATAGTCCCTCATACAGAATAATGAGCCCAACATAGTCCTCCATACAGACTAATGGGCCCCACATAGTCCTCCATACAGAATAATGGGCCCCATAGTCTTCCATACCGAGCAATGGGCCCCACATAGTCCTCCATACAGAATTATAGGCCCCACATAGTCCTACATACAGAATAATGGGCCCCACATAGTCCTCCATACAGAATAATGGCCCCACATAGCCCTCCATACACAATAATGAGCCTAACATAGTCCTCCATACAGAATAATGGACCCCACATAGTCCTCCATACAGAATAATGAGCCCCACATAGTCCTACATACAGAATAATGGCCCCACATAGTCGTCCATACAGAATAATGGGCCAAACATAGTCCTATACACAGGATAATGGGCCCCACATAGTCTTCAATACAGAATAATGGACCCCACAGAGTCATCCATACGGAATAATGGGCCCCACATAGTCCTTCATACAGAATAATTTGCCCTACATAGCCCTCCATACAGAATAAAGGCCCCACATAGTCCTCCATACAGAATAATGGGCCCCACATAGTCCTCCATACAGAATAATGGGCCCACATAGTCCTCCATACAGAATAATGGGCCCCACATAGTCCTCCATTCAGTATAAATTCCCCCCCTTAGTCCTCCTTACAGATTAATGGGCCCCACATAGTCCTACATACAGAATAATGGCCCCACATAGACCTCCATTCAGAATAATCGGCCCCACATAGTCATCCATACAGAATAATGGGCCCCACATAGTCCTCCATACAGAATAATGGGCCCCACATAGTCCCCCATACAGAATAATGGGACCCACATATTCCTATACACAGAATAATATGCCCCACATAGTTTTCCATACAGAATAATGGACCCCACATAGTCCTCCATACAGATTAATGGGCCCCACATAGCCCTCCATACAGAATAATGGCCACACATAGCCCACCATACAGACCAATAGCCCCACAGAGTCCTCCATACAGAATAATGGGCCCCACATAGTCTTCCATACAGAATAATGGGCCCCACATAGTCATCCATACAGAAAAATGGGCACCACATAGTCCTCCATACAGAAAAATGGGCCCACATAGTCCTCCATACAGTATAATGGGCCCGACATAGTCCACCATACAGAATAATGGCCCCCACATAGTCCTCCATACAGGATAATGGGCCCCACATAGTGCTCTATACAGAATAATGGGCCCCGCGTAGTCCACCATACAGATTAAGGGGCCCTACATAGTCCTCCATACAGTATAATGAGCCCCACATAGTCCTCCATACAGAATAATGGGTCCCACATAGTCCTCCATACAGTATAACGGGCCCCACATAGTCCCTCATACAGAATAATGAGCCCCACATAGTCCTCCATACAGAGTAATGGGCCCCACATAGTCCTCCATACAGAATAATGGGCCCCAAATAGTCCTCCATACAGAATAATGGTCCCCATAGTCCTCCACACAGAAAAATGGGCCACACATAGTCCTCCATACAGAATAATGGGCCCCACATAGTCCTCCATACAGAATAATGGTCCACATAGTCCTCCATACAGAATAATGGGCCCCTCATAGTCCTCCATACAGAATAATAGGCCCCACATAGTCCTCCATACAGAATAATGGGCCCCACAGACTCCACCATACAGAATAATGGCCCCACATAGTCCTCCATACAGAATAATGGGCCCAACATAGTCCTCCGTACAGAATAATGGACCCCACATAGTTCTCCATACAGAATAATGGGCCCCACATAGTCCTCCATACAGAATAATGGGCCCCACATAGTCTTCCAAACAGAATAATCGGCCCCATATAGTACTCTATACAGAATAATGGGCCCCACATTTTCCACCAGACAGAATAATGGCCCCACATAGTCATCCATACAGAATAATGGGCCCCACATAGTCCTCCATACAGTATGATGAGCCCCACATAGTCCTCCATACAAAATAATGGGCCCCATAGTCTTCCATACAGAATAATGGGCCCCACATAGTCCTCCATACAGAATAATAGGCCACACATAGTCCTACATACAGAATAATGGGCCACACATAGTCATCCATACAGAATAATGGGTCCCACATAGTCTGTATGGAGGACTATGTGGACCATTATTCTGTATGGAGGAATATTTGGGGCCCATTATTCTGTATGGAGGACTATGTGGGGCCCATTATTCTGTATGGAGGACTATGTGGGGCCCATTATTCTGTAAGGAGGAATATTTGGGGCCCATTATTCTGTATGGAGGACTATGTGGGCCAATTACTCTGTATGGAGGACTATGTGGGGCCATTATTCTGTATGGTGGAGTCTGTGGGGCCCATTATTCTGTATGGAGGACTATGTGGGGCCTATTATTATGTATGGAGGACTATGTGGGGCCCATTTTTCTGTATGGAGGACTATATGGACCATTATTCTGTATGGAGGACTATGTGGGGCCCATTATTCGGTATGGAGGACTATGTGGGGCCCATTATTCTGTGTGGAGGACTATGGGGACCATTATTCTGTATGGAGGACTATTTGGGGCCCATTATTCTGTATGGAGGACTATGTGGGGCCATTATTCTGTATGGTGGAGTCTGTGGAGCCCATTATTCTATATGGAGGACTATGTGGGGCCCATTATTCTGTATAGAGGACTATGTGAGGCCCATTATCCTGTATGGAGGACTATGTGGGTCCCATTATTCTGTATGGAGGACTATGTGGGGCCCATTATTCTGTATGGAGGACTATGTGGGGCCATTATTCTGTATGGTGGAGTCTGTGGGGCCCATTATTCTGTATGGAGGACTATGTGGGGCCTATTATTATGTATGGAGGACTATGTGGGGCCCATTATTCTGTATGGAGGACTATGTGGACCATTATTCTGTATGGAGGACTATGTGGGGCCCATTATTCTGTATGGAGGACTATGTGGGGCCCATTATTCTGTGTGGAGGACTATGGGGACCATTATTCTGTATGGAGGACTATTTGGGGCACATTGTTCTGTATGGAGGACTATGTGGGGCCCATGCCTCTGTATGGAGGACTATGTGGACCATTATTCTGTATGGAGGACTATGTGGGGCCTATTATTCTGTATGGAGGACTATGTGGGGCCCATTATTCTGTATGGAAGACTATGTGGACCATTATTCTGTATGGAGGACTATGTGGGGCCCATTATTCTGTATGGAGGACTATGTGGGGCCCATTATTCTGTATGGAGGACTATGTGGGGCCCATTATTCTGTATGGAGGACTATGTGGGGCCCATTATTCTGTATGGAGGACTATGTGGGGCTCATTATTCTGTGTGGAGGACTATGTGGGGCCCATTATTCTGTGTGAGGGAATATGTGGGGCCCGTTATATTGTATGGAAGACTATGTGGGACCCATTATTCTGTATGGAGGACTATGTGGGGCCCATTATACTGTATGGAGGACTATGTGGGGCCATTATTCTGTATGGTGGACTATGTGGGGCCCATTATTCTGTATAGAGGACTATAATGGGCCCCACATAGTCCTTCATACAGAATAATGGGCTCCACATAGTCCTTCATACAGAATAATGGGCCCCACATAGTCCTCCATACAGAATAATAGGCCACACATAGTCCTACATACAGAATAATGGGCCACACATAGTCATCCATACAGAATAATGGGTCCCACATAGTCTGTATGGAGGACTATGTGGACCATTATTCTGTATGGAGGAATATGTGGGGCCCATTATTCTGTATGGAGGACTATGTGGGGCCCATTATTCTGTATGGAGGACTATGTGGGGCCCATTATTCTGTATGGAGGACTATGTGGGGCCCATTATTCTGTAAGGAGGAATATTTGGGGCCCATTATTCTGTATGGAGGACTATGTGGGCCAATTACTCTGTATGGAGGACTATGTGGGGCCATTATTCTGTATGGTGGAGTCTGTGGGGCCCATTATTCTGTATGGAGGACTATGTGGGGCCTATTATTATGTATGGAGGACTATGTGGGGCCCATTATTCTGTATGGAGGACTATGTGGACCATTATTCTGTATGGAGGACTATGTGGGGCCCATTATTCTGTATGGAGGACTATGTGGGGCCCATTATTCTGTGTGAAGGACTATGGGGACCATTATTCTGTATGGAGGACTATTTGGGGCCCATTATTCTGTATGGAGGACTATGTGGGGCCATTATTCTGTATGGTGGAGTCTGTGGAGCCCATTATTCTATATGGAGGACTATGTGGGGCCCATTATTCTGTATAGAGGACTATGTGGGGCCCATTATCCTGTATGGAGGACTATGTGGGGCCCATTATTCTGTATGGAGGACTATGTGGGGCCCATTATTCTGTATGGAGGACTATGTGGGGCCATTATTCTGTATGGTGGAGTCTGTGGGGCCCATTATTCTGTATGGAGGACTATGTGGGGCCTATTATTATGTATGGAGGACTATGTGGGGCCCATTATTCTGTATGGAGGACTATGTGGACCATTATTCTGTATGGAGGACTATGTGGGGCCCATTATTCTGTATGGAGGACTATGTGGGGCCCATTATTCTGTGTGGAGGACTATGGGGACCATTATTCTGTATGGAGGACTATTTGGGGCACATTGTTCTGTATGGAGGACTATGTGGGGCCCATGCCTCTGTATGGAGGACTATGTGGACCATTATTCTGTATGGAGGACTATGTGGGGCCTATTATTCTGTATGGAGGACTATGTGGGGCCCATTATTCTGTATGGAAGACTATGTGGACCATTATTCTGTATGGAGGACTATGTGGGGCCCATTATTCTGTATGGAGGACTATGTGGGGCCCATTATTCTGTATGGAGGACTATGTGGGGCCCATTATTCTGTATGGAGGACTATGTGGGGCCCATTATTCTGTATGGAGTACTATGTGGGGCTCATTATTCTGTATGAGGGAATATGTGGGGCCCGTTATATTGTATGGAAGACTATGTGGGACCCATTATTCTGTATGGAGGACTATGTGGGGCCCATTATACTATATGGAGGACTATGTGGGGCCCATTATTCTGTATGGTGGACTATGTGGGGCCCATTATTCTGTATAGAGGACTATAATGGGCCCCACATAGTCCTTCATACAGAATAATGGGCTCCACATAGTCCTTCATACAGAATAATGGGCCCCACATAGTCCTCCATACAGAATAATGGGTCCCACATAGTCCTCCATACTGTATAATGGGCCCCTCATAGTCCCTCATACAGAATAATGAGCCCAACATAGTCCTCCATACAGACTAATGGGCCCCACATAGTCCTCCATACAGAATATTGGCCCCACATAGTCCTCTATACAGAATATTGAGCCCCACATAGTCCTCCATACAGAATAATTGGCCCCACATAGTCCTACATACAGAATAATGGGCCGCACATAGTCCTACATACAGAATAAAGGCCCCACATAGTCCTCCATAGAGAATAATGGGCCCCACATAGTCCTCCATAGAGAATAATGGCCCCACATAGTCCTCCATACAGAATAATGGACCAAACATAGTCCTATACACAGAATAATGGGCCCCACATAGTCCTCCATACAGAATAATGGGCCCAACATAGTCCTCCATACAGAATAATGGGCCCTACATAGTCCTCCATACAGAATAATGGGCCCCACATAGTCCTATACACAGAATAATGAGCCCCAGATAGTCTTCCATACAGAATAATGGACCCCACATAGTCCTCCATACAGAATAATGGGCCCCACATAGTCCACCATACAGAATAATGGCCCCACATAGTCCTCCATACAGAATAATGGGCCCCACATAGTTTTCCATACAGAATAATCGGCCCCATATAGTACTCTATACAGAATAATGGGCCCCACATTTTCCACCAGACAGAATAATGGCCCCACATAGTCATCCATACAGAATAATGGGCCCCACATAGTCCTCCATACAGTATGATGAGCCCCACATAGTCCTCCATACAGAATAATGGGCCCCATAGTCTTCCATACAGAATAATGGGCCCCACATAGTCCTCCATACAGAATAATAGGCCCGACATAGTCCACCATACAGAATAATGGCCCCACATAGTCCTCCATACAGAATAATGGGCCCCACATAGTCTTCCATACAGAATAATCGGCCCCATATAGTACTCTATACAGAATAATGGGCCCCACATTTTCCACCAGACAGAATAATGGCCCCACATAGTCATCCATACAGAATAATGGGCCCCACATAGTCCTCCATACAGTATGATGAGCCCCACATAGTCCTACATACAGAATAATGGGCCACACATAGTCATCCATACAGAATAATGGGTCCCACATAGTCTGTATGGAGGACTATGTGGACCATTATTCTGTATGGAGGAATATGTGGGGCCCATTATTCTGTATGGAGGACTATGTGGGGCCCATTATTCTGTAAGGAGGAATATTTGGGGCCCATTATTCTGTATGGAGGACTATGTGGGCCAATTACTCTGTATGGAGGACTATGTGGGGCCATTATTCTGTATGGTGGAGTCTGTGGGGCCCATTATTCTGTATGGAGGACTATGTGGGGCCTATTATTATGTATGGAGGACTATGTGGGGCCCATTATTCTGTATAGAGGACTATGTGGACCATTATTCTGTATGGAGGACTATGTGGGGAACATTATTCTGTATGGAGGACTATGTGGGGCCCATTATTCTGTGTGGAGGACTATGGGGACCATTATTCTGTATGGAGGACTATTTGGGGCCCATTATTCTGTATGGAGGACTATGTGGGGCCATTATTCTGTATGGTGGAGTCTGTGGGGCCCATTATTCTATATGGAGGACTATGTGGGGCCCATTATCCTGTATGGAGGACTATGTGGGGCCCATTATTCTGTATGGAGGACTATGTGGGGCCCATTATTCTGTTTTGAGGACTATGTGGGGCCATTATTCTGTATGGTGGAGTCTGTGTGGCCCATTATTCTGTATGGAGGACTATGTGGGGCCCATTATTCTGTATGGAGGACTATGTGGACCATTATTCTGTATGGAAGACTATGTGGGGCCCATTATTCTGTATGGAGGACTATGTGGGGCCCATTATTCTGTGTGGAGGACTATGGGGACCATTATTCTGTATGGAGGACTATTTGGGGCACATTATTCTGTATGGAGGACTATGTGGGGCCCATGCCTCTGTATGGAGGACTATGTGGGGCCATTATTCTGTATGGTGGAGTCTTTAGGGCCCATTATTCTATATGGAGGACTATATGGGGCCCATTATTCTGTATGGAGGACTATGTGGGGCCCATTATTCTGTATGGAGGACTATGTGGGGCTCATTATTCTGTATGAGGGACTAAGTGGGGCCCGTTATATTGTATGGAAGACTATGTGGGACCCATTATTCTGTATGGAGGACTATGTGGGGCCCATTATACTGTATGGAGGACTATGTGGGGCCCATTATTCTGTATGGTGGACTATGTGGGGCCCATTATTCTGTATAGAGGACTATAATGGGCCCCACATAGTCCTTCATACAGAATAATGGGCTCCACATAGTCCTTCATACAGAATATTGGGCCCCACATAGACCTCCATACAGAATAATGGGACCCACATAGTCCCTCATACAGAATAATGAGCCCAACATAGTCCTCCATACAGACTAAGGGGCCCCACATAGTCCTCCATACAGAATAATGGGCCCCACATAGTCCTCCATACAGAATAATGGCCCCACATAGTCATCTATACAGAATAATGAGCCCCACATAGTCCTCCATACAGAATAATTGGCCCCACATAGTCCTACAAACAGAATAATGGGCCCCACATAGTCCTCCTTACAGAATAATGGCCCCACATAGTCCTCCATACAGAATAATGGGCCACACATAGTCCTCCAAAGAGAATAATGGCCCCACATAGTCCTCCATACAGAATAATGGGCCCCACATAGTCTTCTGTACAGAATAATGGGCCGCATATAGTACACCATACAGAATAATGGCCCCACATAGTCATCCATACAGAATAATGGGTCCCACATAGTCCTCCATACAGTATGATGTGCCCCACATAGACCTCCATACAGAATAATGGGCCCCACATAGTCCTCCATACAGAATAATGGTCCCCATAGTCTTCCATACAGAATAATGGGCCCCACATAGTCCTCCATACAGAATAATAGGCCCCACATAGTCCTACATACAGAATAATGGTCCCCATAGTCATCCACACAGAATAATGGGCCCCACATAGTCCTTCTTACAGAATAATGGGCCCCACATAGTCCTCCATACAGAGTAATGGGCCCCACATAGTCCCTCATACAGAATAATGAGCCCAACATAGTCCTCCATACAGAATAATGGCCCCACATAGTCATCCATACAGAATAATGGGTCCCACATAGTCCTCCATACAGTATGATGTGCCCCACATAGTCCTACAAACAGAATAATGGGCCCCACATAGTCCTCCTTACAGAATAATGGCCCCACATAGTCCTCCATACAGAATAATGGGCCACACATAGTCCTCCAAAGAGAATAATGGCCCCACATAGTCCTCCATACAGAATAATGGGCCCCACATAGTCTTCTGTACAGAATAATGGGCCGCATATAGTACACCATACAGAATAATGGCCCCACATAGTCATCCATACAGAATAATGGGTCCCACATAGTCCTCCATACAGTATGATGTGCCCCACATAGACCTCCATACAGAATAATGGGCCCCACATAGTCCTCCATACAGAATAATGGTCCCCATAGTCTTCCATACAGAATAATGGGCCCCACATAGTCCTCCATACAGAATAATAGGCCCCACATAGTCCTACATACAGAATAATGGTCCCCATAGTCATCCACACAGAATAATGGGCCCCACATAGTCCTTCTTACAGAATAATGGGCCCCACATAGTCCTCCGTACAGAATAATGGGCCCCACATAGTCCCTCATACAGAATAATGAGCCCAACATAGTCCTCCATACAGACTAATGGGCCCCACATAGTCCTCCATACAGAATAATGGCCCCACATAGTCCTCTATACAGAATAATGAGCCCCACATAGTCCTCCATACAGAATAATTGGCCCCACATAGTCCTACATACAGAATAATGGGTCGCACATAGTCCTACATACAGAATAAAGGCCCCACATAGTCCTCCATAGAGAATAATGGGCCCCACATAGTCCTCCATAGAGAATAATGGACCAAACATAGTCCTATACACAGAATAATGGGCCCCACATAGTTTTCCATACAGAATAATGGGCCCTACATAGTCCTCCATACAGAATAATGGGCCCACATAGTCCTCCATACAGAATAATGGGCCCCACATAGTCCTCCATTCAGTATAATGCCCCCCCATAGTCCTCCTTACAGAATAATGGGCCCCACCTAGTCCTCCATACAGAATAATGGCCCACTTAGTCATCCATACAGAATAATGGACCCCACACAGTCCACCATACAGACTAATAGCCCCACATAGTCCTCCATACAGAATAATGGGCCCCACATAGTCATCCATACAGAATAATTGGCCCCACATAGTCCACCATGCAGAATAATGGCCCCACATAGTCCTCCATACAGAATAATGGGCCCCACATATTCTTCCATACCGAGTAATTTGCCGCACATAGTCCTCTATTCAGAATAATGGACCCCACATAGTCCACCATACAGAATAATGGGCCCCACATAGTCTTCCATACAGAATAATGGGCCCCACATAGTCCCCTACACAGAATAATGGGCCCCACATAGTCTACCATACAGAATAATGGCCCCACATAGTCCTCCATACAGAATAATGGGTCCCAAATAGTCCTCCATACTGTATAATGGGCCCCACATAGTCCCTCATACAGAATAATGAGCCCAACATAGTCCTCCATACAGACTAATGGGCCCCACATAGTCCTCCATACAGAATGATGGGCCCTACATAGTCCTCCATACAGAATAAAGGCCCCACATAGTCATCCATACAGAATAATGGGCCCCACATAGTCCTCCATACAGAATAATGGGCCCCATATAGTCCTCCATTCAGTATAAATGCCCTCCATAGTCCTCCATACAGAATAATGGGCCCCACATAGTCCTACATACAAAATAATGGCCCCACATAGCCTTCCATTCAGAATAATCGGCCCCATATAGTCATCCATACAGAATAATGGGCCCCACATAGTCCTCCATACAGAATAATGGGCCCCACATAGTCCCCCATACAGAATAATGGGACCCACATATTCCTATACACAGAATAATGTGCCCCACATAGTCTTCCATACAGAATAATGGACCCCACATAGTCCGCCATACAGATTAATGGGCCCCACATAGCCCTCCATACAGAATAATGGCCACAC
Source organism: Phyllobates terribilis (assembly GCF_046119375.1). NCBI lineage: Eukaryota > Metazoa > Chordata > Amphibia > Anura > Dendrobatidae > Phyllobates > Phyllobates terribilis. The sequence goes on along the minus strand of NW_027362769.1, from coordinate 206,208,153 downwards.
ATAGTCCACCATACAGACTAATAGCCCCACATAGTCCTCCATACAGAATAATGGGCCCCACATAGTCTTCCATACAGAATAATGGGCCCCACATAGTCTTTCATACAGAATAATGGAACCCACATAGTCCTTCATACAGAAAAATGGGCCCAACATAGTCCTCCATACAGAAAAATGGGCCTACATAGTCCTCCATACAGTATAATGGGCCCCAGATAGTCCACCATACAGAATAATGGCCCCCACATAGTCCTCCATACAGGATAATGGGCCCCACATAGTCCTCTATACAGAATAATGGGCCCCACATAGTCCACCATACAGAATAATGGGCCCCACATAGTCCTCTATACAGAATAATGAGCCCCACATAGTCCTCCATACAGAATAATTGGCCCCACATAGTCCTACATACAGAATAATGGGCCGCACATAGTCCTACATACAGAATAAAGGCCCCACATAGTCCTCCATAGAGAATAATGGGCCCCACATAGTCCTCCATAGAGAATAATGGACCAAACATAGTCCTATACACAGAATAATGGGCCCCACATAGTTTTCCATACAGAATAATGGGCCCTACATAGTCCTCCATACAGAATAATGGGCCCACAAAGTCCTCCATACAGAATAATGGGCCCCACATAGTCCTCCATTCAGTATAATGCCCCCCCATAGTCCTCCTTACAGAATAATGGGCCCCACATAGTCCTCCATACAGAATAATGGCCCCACTTAGTCATCCATACAGAATAATGGACCCCACACAGTCCACCATACAGACGAATAGCCTCACATAGTCCTCCATACAGAATAATGGGCCCCACATAGTCATCCATACAGAATAATTGGCCCCAAATAGTCCACCATGCAGAATAATGGCCCCACATAGTCCTCCATACAGAATAATGGGCCCCACATATTCTTCCATACCGAATAATTTGCCCCACATAGTCCTCTATTCAGAATAATGGACCCCACATAGTCCACCATACAGAATAATGGGCCCCACATAGTCTTCCATACAGAATAATGGGCCCCACATAGTCCTCTATACAGAATAATGGGCCCCACATAGTCTACCATACAGAATAATGTCCCCACATAGTCCTCCATACAGAATAATGGGTCCCACATAGTCCTCCATACTGTATAATGGGCCCCACATAGTCCCTCATACAGAATAATGAGCCCAACATAGTCCTCCATACAGACTAATGGGCCCCACATAGTCCTCCATACAGAATGATGGGCCCTACATAGTCCTCCATACAGAATAAAGGCCCCACATAGTCATCCATACAGAATAATGGGCCCCACATAGTCCTCCATACAGAATAATGGGCCCCACATAGTCCTCCATTCAGTATAAATGCCCTCCATAGTCCTCCATACAGAATAATGGGCCCCACATAGTCCTACATACAGAATAATGGCCCCACATAGCCCTCCATTCAGAATAATCGGCCCCATATAGTCATCCATACAGAATAATGGGCCCCACATAGTCCTCCATACAGAATAATGGGCCCCACATAGTCCCCCATACAGAATAATGGGACCCACATATTCCTATACACAGAATAATGTGCCCCACATAGTCTTCCATACAGAATAATGGACCCCACATAGTCCTCCATACAGATTAATGGGCCCCACATAGCCGTCCATACAGAATAATGGCCACACATAGTTCACCATACAGACTAATAGCCCCACATAGTCCTCCATACAGAATAATGGGCCCCACATCGTTTTCCATACAGAATAATGGGCCCCACATAGTCTTTCATACAGAATAATGGACCCCACATAGTCCTTCATACAGAAAAATGGGCCCCACATAGTCCTCCATACAGAAAAATGGGCCTACATAGTCCTCCATACAGTATAATGGGCCCCACATAGTCCACCATACAGAATAATGGCCCCCACATAGTCCTCCATACAGGATAATGGGCCCCACATAGTCCTCTATACAGAATAATGGGCCCCACATAGTCCACCATACAGAATAATGGGCCCCACATAGTCCTCCATACAGTATAATGGGCCCCACATAGTCCTCCATACAGAATAATGGGTCCCACATAGTCTTCCATACAATATAACGGGCCCCACATAGTCCCTCATACAGAATAATGAGCCCCACATAGTCCTCCATACAGAATAATGGGCCCCACATAGTCCTCCATACAGAATAATGGGCCCCACATAGTCCTCCATATAGAATAATGGGCCCTACAGACTCCACCATACAGAATAATGGCCCCACATAGTCCTCCATACCGAGGCATGGGCCCCACATAGTCATCCATACAGAATAATGTGCCCCAAATAGTCCTCCATACAGAATAATGGTCCCCATAGTCCTCCACGCAGAATAATGGGCCCCACATAGTCCTCCATACAGAATAATGGGCCCCACATAGTCCTCCATACAGAATAATGGTCCACATAGTCCTCCATACAGAATAATGGGCCCCACATAGTCCTCCATACATATTAATAGGCCCCACATAGTCCTCCATACAGAATAATGGGCCCCACAGACTCCACCAAACAGAATAATGGCCCCACATAGTCCTCCATACAGAATAATGGGCCCCACATAGTCTTCCATCCAGAATAATGGGCCCCATACAGTACTCTATACAGAATGATGGGCCCCACATAGTCCACCATACAGAATAATGGCCCCACATAGTCATCCATACAGAATAATGGGTCCCACATAGTCCTCCATATAGTATGATGTGCCCCACATAGTCCTCCATACAGAATAATTGGCCCCACCTAGTCCTCCATACAGAATAATGGTCCCCATAGTCTTCCATACAGAATAATGGGCCCCACATAGTCCTGCGTACAGAATAATAGGCCCCACATAGTCCTACATACAGAATAATGGGCCACACATAGTCCTCCATACAGAATAATGGTCCCAATAGTCCTCCACATAGAATAATGGGCCCCACATTGTCCTTCATACAGAATAATGGGCCCCACATAGTCATCCATACAGAATAATGGGCCCCACATAGTCCCTCATACATAATAATGAGCCCAACATAGTCCTCCATACAGACTAAGGGGCCCCACATAGTCCTCCATACAGAATAATGGGCCCCACATAGTCCTCCATACAGAATAATGGCCCCACATAGTCCTCTATACAGAATAATGAGCCCCACATAGTCCTCCATACAGAATAATTGGCCCCACATAGTCCTACAAACAGAATAATGGGCCCCACATAGTCCTGCTTACAGAATAATGGCCCCACATAGTCCTCCATACAGAATAATGGGCCCCACATAGTCCTCCAAAGAGAATAATGGCCCCACATAGTCCTCCAAACAGAATAATGGGCCCCACATAGTCTTCTGTACAGAATAATGGGCCGCATATAGTACACCATACAGAATAATGGCCCCACATAGTCATCCATACAGAATAATGGGTCCCACATAGTCCTCCATACAGTATGATGTGCCCCACATAGACCTCCATACAGAATAATGGGCCCCTCATAGTCCTCCATACAGAATAATGGTCCCCATAGTCTTCCATACAGAATAATGGGCCCCACATAGTCCTACATACAGAATAATGGTCCCCATAGTCCTCCACACAGAATAATGGGCCCCAAACAGTCCTTCTTACAGAATAATGGGCCCCACATAGTCCTCCGTACAGAATAATGGGCCCCACATAGTCCCTCATACAGAATAATGAGCCTAACATAGTCCTCCATACAGACTAATGGGCCCCACATAGTCCTCCATACAGAATAATGGGCCCCACATAGTCCTCCATACAGAATAATGGCCCCACATAGTCCTCTATACAGAATAATGGCCCCACATAGTCCTCCATACAGAATAATTGGCCCCACATAGTCATACATACAGAATAATGGGCCCCACATAGTCCTCCTTACAGAATAAAGGCTCCACATAGTCCTCCATAGAGAATAATGGCCCCACATAGTCCTCCATACAGAATAATGGGCCAAACATAGTCCTATAAACAGAATAATGGGCCCCACATAGTTTTCCATACAGAATAATGGGCCCTACATAGTCCTCCATACAGAATAATGGGCCCACATAGTCCTCCATACAGAATAATGGGCCCCACATAGTCCTCCATTCAGTATAATGCCCCCCCATAGTCCTCCTTACAGAATAATGGGCCCCACATAGTCCTCCATACAGAATAATGGCCCCACTTAGTCATCCATACAGAATAATGGACCCCACACAGTCCACCATACAGACTAATAGCCCCACATAGTCCTCCATACAGAATAATGGGCCCCACATAGTCATCCATACCGAATATTTTGCCTCACATAGTCCTCTATTCAGAATAATGGACCCCACATAGTCCACCATACAGAATAATGGGCCCCACATAGTCCTCTATACAGAATAATGGGCCCCACATAGTCCACCATACAGAATAATGGTCCCACATAGTCCTCCATACAGAATAATGGGCCCCACATAGTCCCTCATACAGAATAATGAGCCCAACATAGTCCTCCATACAGACTAATGGGCCCCACATAGTCCTCCATACAGAATGATGGGCCCTACATAGTCCTCCATACAGAATAAAGGCCCCACATAGTCATCCATACAGAATAATGGGCCCCACATAGTCCTACATACAGAATAATGGGCCCCACATAGTCCTCCATTCAGTATAAATGCCCTCCATAGTCCTCCATACAGAATAATGGGCCCCACATAGTCCTACATACAGAATAATGGCCCCACATAGCCCTCCATTCAGAATAATCGGCCCCATATAGTCATCCATACAGAATAATGGGCCCCACATAGTCCTCCATACAGAATAATGGGCCCCACATAGTCCCCCATACAGAATAATGGGACCCACATATTCCTATACACAGAATAATGTGCCCCACATAGTCTTCCATACAGAATAATGGACCCCACATAGTCCTCAATACAGATTAATGGGCCCCACGTAGCCCTCCATACAGAATAATGGCCACACATAGTCCACCATACAGACAAATAGCCCCACATAGTCCTCCATACAGAATAATGGGCCCCACATAGTCTTCCATACAGAATAATGGGCCCCACGTAGTCTTCCATACAGAATAATGGACCCCACATAGTCCTCCATACAGAAAAATGGGCCCCACATAGTCCTCCATACAGAAAAATGGGCCCCTCATAGTCCTCCATACAGTATAATGGGCCCCACATAGTCCACCATACAGGATAATGGGCCCCACATAGTCCTCCATACAGGATAATGGGCCCCACATAGTCCTCTATACAGAATAATGGGCCCCACATAGTCCACCATACAGAATAATGGGCCCCACATAGTCCTCCATACAGTATAATGGGCCCCACATAGTCCTCCATACAGAATAATGGGTCCCACATAGTCCTCCGTACAGTATAATGGGCCCCACATAGTCCCTCATACAAAATAATGAGCCCCACATAGTACTCCATACAGAATAATGGTCCACATAGTCCTCCATACAGAATAATGGGCCCTACATAGTGCTCCATACAGAATAATAGGCCCCACATAGTACTCCATACAGAATAATGGGCCCCACATTCTCGACCATACAGAATAATTGCCCCACATAGTCCTCCATACAAAATAATGGGCCCCACATAGTCCTCCATACAGGATAATGGGCCCCACATAGTCCTCCATACAGAATAATAGGCCCCACATAGTCCTATACACAGAATAATGGGCCCCACATAGTCTTCCATACAGAATAATGTACCCAACATAGTCCTCCATGCAGAATAATGGGCCCCACATAGTCCTCCATACAGAATAATGGGCCCCACATAGTCCACCATACAGAATAATGGCCCCACATAGTCCTCCATACAGATTAATGGGCCCCACATAGTCTTCCATACAGAATAATGGGCCCCATATAGTACTCTATACAGAATAATGGGCCCCACATAGTCCACCATACAGAATAATGGCCCCACATCGTCTTCCATACAGAATAATGAGTCCCACATAGTCCTACATACAGTATGATGGGTCCCACATAGTCCATCATACAGAATTATGAGCCCAACATAGTCCTCCATACAGACTAATGAGCCCCACATAGTCTTCCATACAGAATAATGGGCCCCACATAGTCCTCCATACAGAATAATGGGCCCCACATAGTCCTCCATAAAGAATAATGGGCCCACATAGTCCTCCATACAGAATAATGGGCCCCACATAGTCCTCCATTCAGTATAATGGCCCCCCATAGTCCTCCTTACAGAATAATGGGCCCCACATAGTCCTCCATTTAGAATAATGGGCCCCACGTAGTCCTATTCACAGAATAATGGGCCCACATAGTCTTCCATACAGAATAATGGGCCCCACATAGTCCACCATACAGAAAAATGGCCCCACATAGTCCTCCATACAGAATAATGGGCCCCACATAGTCCACCAAACAGAATAATGGTCCCACATAGTCCTCCATATAGAATAATGGGTCCCACATAGTCCTCCATACAGTATGATGGGCCCCACATAGTCCCTCATACAGAATAATGAGCCCAACATAGTCCTCCATACAGACTAATTGTCCCCACATAGACCTCCATGCAAAATAATGGGCCCCACATAGTCCTCCATACAGAATAATGGTCCCCATAGTCTTCCATACAGAATAATGGGCCACACATAGTCCTCCATACAGAATAATGGGCCCCACATAGTCCTCCGTACAGAATAATGGGCCCCACATAGTCCTCCATACAGAATAATGGGCCCCACATAGTCCTCCATACAGAATAATGGGCCCCACATAGTCCTCCATACAGAATAATGGTACCCATAGTCCTCCATACAGAATAATGGGCCCCACATAGTCTTCCATACAGAATAATGGTCCCCACATAGTACTCCATACGGAATAATGGGCCCCACATAGTCCTATACACAGAATAATGGGCTCCACATAGTCTTCCATACAGAATAATGGACCCCACATAGTCCTCCATACAGAATAATAGGCCCCACATAGTCCTCCATGCAGAATAATGGGCCCCACATAGTCCACCATACAAAACAATGGCCCCACTTAGTCCTACATGTAGAATAACGGGCCCCACATAGTCTTCCATACAGAATAATGGGCCCCACATAGTCCTCTTTACAAAATAATGGGCCCCACATAGTTCACCATACAGTATAATGGTCCCACATAGTCCTCCATACAGAATAATGGGTCCCACATAGTCCTTCATAAAGTATGATGGGCCCCACATAGTCCCTCATGCAGAATAATGAGCCCAACATAGTTCTCCATACAGACTAATGGGCCCCACATAGTCCTGCTTACAGAATTATGGGCCCCACATTGTCCTCCATACAGAATAATGGTCCCCATAGTCTGCCATACAGAATAATGGGCCCCACATAGTCCTCCATACAGAATAATAAGCCCCACAAAGTCCTGCATACAGAATAATGGGCCCCACATAGTCCTCCATACAGAATAATGGGCTCCACATAGTCCTCCATACAGAATAATGGGCCCACAAAGTCCTACATACAGAATAATGGCCCCACATAGCCCTCCATTCAGAATAATGGGCCCCGCATAGTCATCCATACAGAATAATGGGCCCCACATAGTTCTCCATACAGAATAATGGGCCCCACATAGTCCTTCATACAGAATAATGGACCCCACATAGTCCTATACACAGAATAATGGGCCCCACATAGTCTTCCATACAGAATAATGGACCCCACACAGTCCTCCATACAGAATTATGGGCCCAGCATATTCCTCCATACAGAATAATGGGTCCCACATAGTCCTCCATACTGTATAATGGGCCCCTCATAGTCCCTCATACAGAATAATGAGCCCAACATAGTCCTCCATACAGACTAATGGGCCCCACATAGTCCTCCATACAGAATAATGGGCCCCAAATATTCCTCCATACAGAATAATGGTCCCCATAGTCTTCCATACAGAACAACGGGCCCCACATAGTCCTCCATACAGAATAATAAGCCCCACATAGTCCTACATACAGAATAATGGAGCCAACATAGTCCTCCATACAGAATAATGGACCCACATAGTCCTCCATACAAAATAATGGGTCCCACATAGTCCTCCATACAGAATAATGGGCCCCACATAGTCCTCCATACTGAATAATGAGCTCCACATAGTCTTCCATACAGAATAATGGACCCCACACAGTCCTCCATACAGAATTATGGGCCCAACATATTCCTCCATACAGAATGATGGGCCCCACATAGTCCACCATACAGAATAATGGCCACACAAAGTCTTTCATACAGAATAATGGGCCCAACATAGTCTTCCATACAGAATAATGGGCCCCACATAGTCTTCTATACAGAATAATGGGCCCCACATAGTCCACCATACAGAACAATGGCCCCACATAGTCCTCCATACAGAATAATGGGTCCCAGATAGTCCTCCATACTGTATAATGGGCCCCTCATAGTCCCTCATACAGAATAATGAGCCCAACATAGTCCTCCATACAGACTAATGGGCCCCACATAGTCCTCCATACAGAATAATGGGCCCCAAATATTCCTCCATACAGAATAATGGTCCCCATAGTCTTCCATACAGAACAACGGGCCCCACATAGTCCTCCATACAGAATAATAAGCCCCACATAGTCCTACATACAGAATAATGGAGCCAACATAGTCCTCCATACAGAATAATGGACCCACATAGTCCTCCATACAAAATAATGGGTCCCACATAGTCCTCCATACAGAATAATGGGCCCCACATAGTCCTCTATACTGAATAATGAGCCCCACATAGTCCTCCATAGAGAATAATGGCCCCACATAGACCTCCATACAGAATAATAGGCCAAACATAGTCCTATACACAGAATAATGGGCCCCACATAGTCTTCCATACAGAATAATGGACCCCACATAGTCATCCATACAGAATAATGGGCCCCATATAATCCTTCAAACAGAATAATGGGCCCTACATAGTCCTCCATACGGAATAATTGCCCCACATAGTCCTCCATACAGAATAATGGGCCCCACATAGTCCTCCATATAGAATAATGGGCTCACATAGTCCTCCATACAGAATAATGGGCCCCACATTGTCCTTCATTCAGTATAATGGCCCCCCATAGTCCTCCTTACAGAATAATGGGCCCCACATAGTCCTACAAACAGATTGATGGCCCCACATAGCCCTCCATTCAGAATAATGGGCCCCACAAAGTCACCCATACAGAATAATGGGCCCCACATAGTCCTCCTTACAGAATAATGGGCCCAACATAGTCCCCCATACAGAATAATGGGCCCCACATAGTCGTATACACAGAATAATGCGCCCCACATAGTCTTCCATACAGAATAATGGACCACACATAGTCCTCCATACAGAATAATGGCCACACATAGTCCACCATACAGACTAATAGCCCCACATAGTCCTCCATACAGAATAATGGGCCCCAAATAGTCTTCCATACAGAATAATGGGCCCCACAAAGTCATCCAAAAAGAATAATGGACCCCACATAGTCCTCCATACAGAATAATGGGCCCACATAGTCCTCCATACAGTATAATAGGCCCCACATGGTCCACCATACAGAATAATGACCCCACATAGTCCGCCATACAGAATAATGGGCCCTTCATAGTCTTCCATACAGAATAATGAGCCCCACATAGTCCACTATACAGTATAATGGGCCCCACATAGTCCACCATATAGAATAATGGCCCCACATAGTCCTCAACACAGTATAATGGGCCCGACATAGTCCTCCATACAAAATAATGGGTCCCACATAGTCCTCCATACAGTATAAAGGGCCCCACATAGTCCCTCAAACAGAATAATGAGCCCTACATAGTCCTCCATACAGAATAATGGGCCCCACATAGTCCTCCATACAGAATAATGGGCCTCAAATAGTCCTCCATACAGAATAAAGGTCCCCATAGTCCTCCACACAGAATAATGGGACCCACATACTCCTCCATACAGAATAATGGTCCACATAGTCCTCCATACAGAATAATGGGCCCCAAATAGTCCTCCATACAGAATAATGGTCCCCATAGTCCTCCACACAGAATAATGGGCCCCACATAGTCCTCCATACAGAATAATGGTCGACATAGTCCTCCATACAGAATAATGTGCCCCACATAGCCCTCCATACAGAATTATGGTCCACATAGTCCTCCATACAGAATAATGGGCCCCACATAGTCCTCCATACAGAATAATAGGCCTCACATAATCCTCCATACAAAATAATGGGCCCCACATAGTCCGCCATACAGAATAATGGGTCCCACATAGACCTCCATACAGAATAATGGGCCCCACATAGTCCTTCATACAGAATAATTGGCCCCATATAGTCCTATACACAGAATAATTGGCCCCACATAGTCTTCCATACAGAAAAATGGACCCCTCATAGTCCTCCGTACAGAATAATTGGCCCCACATAGTCCTAGATACAGAATAATGAGCCCCACATAGTCCACCATACAGAATAATGGCACCACATAGTCCTCCATAAAGTATGATGGGCCCCACATAGTCCTCCATACGAAATAATAGGCCCTACGTAGTCCTCCATACAGAATAATGGTCCCCATAGTCTTCCATAAAGAATAATTGGCCCCACATAGTCCTCCATACAGAATAATAGGCCCCACATAGTCCTACATACAGAATAATGGGTCTCACATAGTCCGCCATACAGAATAATGGGCCCCACATAGTCCTCCATACAGAATAATGGTCACCATAGTCCTCCATACATAATAATGGGCCCCAAATAGTCCTCCATACAGAATTATAGGCGCCACATAGTAATACATACAGAATAAAGGGCCCCACATACTCCTCCATACAGAATAATGGGCCCCACATAGTCCTCCTTAAAGAATAATGGTCCCTACATAGTCCCATACACAGAATAATGGTCTCCATATAGTCTTCCATATAGAATAATGGACCCCACATAGTCCTCCATACAGAATAATAGGCCCCACATAGTCCTCCATACAGAATAATGGGCCCCACATAGTCCTCCATACAGAATAATGGGCCCCACATAGTCCTCCTTAAAGATTAATGGTCCCTACATAGTCCCATACACAGAATAATGGGCTCCACAAAGTCTTCCATACAGAATAATGGACCCCACATAGTCCTCCATACAGAATAATAGGCCCCACATAGTCCTCCATACAGAATAATGGGCCCCACATAGTCCACCATACAAAATAATGGCCCCACATAGTCCTACATATAGAATAATGGGCCCCACATAGTCTTCCATACAGAATAATGGGCCCCACATAGTTCTCTATACAAAATAATGGGCCCCACATAGTCCACCATACAGAATAATGGTCCCACATAATCCTCCATACAGAATAATGGGTCCCACATAGTCCTCCATACAGTATGATGGGCCCCACATAGTCCCTCATGCAGAAAAATGAGCTCAACATAGTCCTCCTTACAGACTAATGGGCCCCACATAGTCCTCCATACAGAATAATGGGCCCCACATAGTCCTACATACAGAATAATGGTCCCCATAGTCTTCCATACAGAATAATGGGCCCCATATAGTCCTGTACACAGAATAATTCGCCCCACATAGTCTTCCATACAGAAAAATGGACCCCTCATAGTCCTCCATACAGAATAATGGGCCCCACATAGTCCTAGATACAGAATAATGAGCCCCACATAGTCCACCATACAGAATAATGGCACCACATAGTCCTCCATAAAGTATGATGGGCCCCACATAGTCCTCCATATGAAATAATAGGCCCTACGTAGTCCTCCATACAGAATAATGGTCCCCATAGTCTTCCATAAAGAATAATTGGCCCCACATAGTCCTCCATACAGAATAATAGGCCCCACATAGTCCTACATACAGAATAATGGGTCTCACATAGTCCTCCATACAGAATAATGGTCCCCATAGTCCTCCATACATAATAATGGGCCCCAAATAGTCCTCCATACAGAATTATAGGCGCCACATAGTAATACATATAGAATAAAGGGCCCCACATACTCCACCATACAGAATAATGGCCCCACATAGTCCTCCATACAGAATAATGGGCCCCACATAGTCCTCCATACAGAATAATATGCCCCACATAGTCCTCCTTAAAGAATAATGGTCCCTACATAGTCCCATACACAGAATAATGGGCTCCATATAGTCTTCCATACAGAATAATGGACCCCACATAGTCCTCCATACAGAATAATAGGCCCCACATAGTCCTCCATACAGAATAATGGGCCCCACATAGTCCTCCATACAGAATAATGGGCCCCACATAGTCCTCCTTAAAGAATAATGCTCCCTACATAGTCCCATACACAGAATAATGGGCTCCACATAGTCTTCCATACAGAATAATGGACCCCACATAGTCCTCCATACAGAATAATAGGCCCCACATAGTCCTCCATACAGAATAATGGGCCCCACATAGTCCACCATACAAAATAATGGCCCCACATAGTCCTACATATAGAATAATGGGCCCCACATAGTCTTCCATACAGAATAATGGGCCCCACATAGTCCTCTATACAAAATAATGGGCCCCACATAGTCCACCATACAGAATAATGGTCCCACATAATCCTCCATACAGAATAATGGGTCCCACATAGCCCTCCATACAGTATGATGGGCCCCACATAGTCCCTCATGCAGAAAAATGAGCTCAACATAGTCCTCCATACAGACTAATGGGCCCCACATAGTACTCCATACAGAATAATGGGCCCCACATAGTCCTACATACAGAATAATGGTCCCCATAGTCTTCCATACAGAATAATGGGCCCCACATAGTCCTCCATACAGAATAATAGGCCCAACATAGTCCAACATACAGAATAATGGGCCCCACATAGTCGTCCATACAGAATATTGGGCCCCACATAGCCCTCCATACAGAATAATGGGCCCACATAGTCCTCCTTACAGAATAATGGGCCCCACATAGTCCTCCATTCAGTATAATGCCCCCCTCCATAGTACTCCATACAGAATAATGGCCCCAAATAGCCCTCCATTCAGAATACTGGGCCCCACATAGTCATCCATACAGAATAATGGGCCCCACATAGTCCTACATACATAATAATGGGCCCCACATAGTCCTCAATACAGAATAATGGGCCCCACATAGCCCTATACACAGAATAATGGGCCCCACATAGTCTTCCATACAGAATAATGGACCCCACATATTCCTCCATACAGAATAATGGGCCCCACATATTCCTCCATACAGAATAATGGGCCCCACATATTCTTCCATACAGAATAATGGGCCCCACATAGTCCACCATACAGAATAATGGCACCACATAGTCCTCCATAAAGTATGATGGGCCCCACATAGTCCTCCATACGAAATAATAGGCCCTACATAGTCCTCCATACAGAATAATGGTCCCCATAGTCTTCCATACAGAATAATTGGCCCCACATAGTCCTCCATACAGAATAATAGGCCACACATAGTCCTACATACAGAATAATGGATTTCACATAGTCCGCCATACAGAGTAATGGGCCCCAGATAGTCCTCCATACAGAATAATGGTCCCCATAGTCCTCCATACAGAATAATGGGCCCCAAATAGTCCTCAATATAGAATTATAGGCCCCACATAGTAATACATACAGAATAAAGGGCCCCACATACTCCACCATACAGAATAATGGCCCCACATAGTCCTCCAAACAGAATAATGGGCCCCACATAGTCCTCCATACAGAATAATGTGCCCCACATAGTCCTCCTTAAAGAATAATGGTCCCTACATAGTCATATGCACAGAATAATGGGCTCCACATAGTCTTACATACAGAATAATGGACCCCACATAGTCCTCCATACAGAATAATAGGCCCCACATAGTCCTCCATACAGAATAATGGGCCCCACATAGTCCACCATACAAAATAATGGCCCCACATAGTCCTACATATAGAATAATGGGCCCCACATAGTCTTCCATACAGAATAATGGGCCCCACATAGTCCTCTATACAAAATAATGGGCCCCACATAGTCCACCATACAGAATAATGGTCCCACATAATCCTCCATACAGAATAATGGGTCCCACATAGTCCTCAATACAGTATGATGGGCCCCACATAGTCCCTCATGCAGAAAAATGAGCTCAATATAGTCCTCCATACAGACTAATGGGCCCCACATAGTCCTCCATACAGAATAATGGGCCCCACATAGTCCTCCATACAGAATAATGGTCCCCATAGTCTTCCATACAGAATAATGGGCCCCACATAGTCCTCCATACAGAATAATAGGCCCCACATAGTCCAACATACAGAATAATGGGCCCCACATAGTCATCCATACAGAATATTGGGCCCCACATAGCCCTCCATACAGAATAATGGGCCCACATAGTCCTCCTTACAGAATAATGGGCCCCACATAGTCCTCCATTCAGTATAATGCCCCCCTCCATAGTACTCCATACAGGATAATGGCCCCAAATAGCCCTCCATTCAGAATACTGGGCCCCACATAGTCATCCATACAGAATAATGGGCCCCACATAGTCCTCCATACAGAATAATGGGCCCCACATAGTCCTCCATACAGAATAATGGGCCCCACATAGCCCTATACACAGAATAATGGGCCCCACATAGTCTTCCATACAGAATAATGGACCCCACATATTCCTCCATACAGAATAATGGGCCCCACATATTCCTCCATACAGAATAATGGGCCCCACATATTCCTTCATACAGAATAATGGGCCCCACATAGTCCACCATACAGAATAATGGCTCCATATAGTCCTCCATACAGAATAATGGGCCCCACATAGTCTTCCATACAGAATAATGGGCCCCACAAAGTCCTCTATGCAGAATAATGGGTCCCACATAGTCCTCCATACTGTATAATGGGCCCCCCATAGTCCCTGATAAAGAACAATGAGCCCAACATAGTCCTCCATACAGACTAATGGGCCCCACATAGTGATCCATACAGAATAATGGGCTCCACATAATCCACCATACAGAATAATGGGCCCCACATAGTCCTTTATACAGAATAAAGGGCCCCACATAGTCCACCATACAGAATAATGCCCCCACATAGTCCTCCATACAAAATAATGGGTCCCACATAGTCCTCCATACTGTATAATGGGCCCCACATAGTCCCTCATACAGAATAATGAGCCCAACATAGTCCTCCATAGAGACTAATGGGCCCCACATAGTCCTCCATACAGAATAATGGGCCCCATAGTCTTCCATACCGAGCAATGGGCCCCACATAGTCCTCCATACAGAATTATAGGCCCCACATAGTCCTACATACAGAATAATGGGCCCCACATAGTCCTCCATACAGAATAATGGCCCCACATAGCCCTCCATACACAATAATGAGCCTAACATAGTCCTCCATACAGAATAATGGACCCCACATAGTCCTCCATACAGAATAATGAGCCCCACATAGTCCTACATACAGAATAATGGACCCACATAGTCGTCCATACAGAATAATGGGCCAAACATAGTCCTATACACAGGATAATGGGCCCCACATAGTCTTCAATACAGAATAATGGACCCCACAGAGTCATCCATACGGAATAATGGGCCCCACATAGTCCTTCATACAGAATAATGGGCCCTACATAGCCCTCCATACAGAATAAAGGCCCCACATAGTCCTCCATACAGAATAATGGGCCCCACATAGTCCTCCATACAGAATAATGGGCCCACATAGTCCTCCATACAGAATAATGGGCCCCACATAGTCCTCCATTCAGTATAAATTCCCCCCCATAGTCCTCCTTACAGAATAATGGGCCCCACATAGTCCTACATACAGAATAATGGCCCCACATAGACCTCCATTCAGAATAATCGGCCCCACATAGTCATCCATACAAAATAATGGGCCCCACATAGTCCTCCATACAGAATAATGGGCCCCACATAGTCCCCCATACAGAATAATGGGACCCACATATTCCTATACACAGAATAATATGCCCCACATAGTTTTCCATACAGAATAATGGACCCCACATAGTCCTCCATACAGATTAATGGGCCCCACATAGCCCTCCATACAGAATAATGGCCACACATAGCCCACCATACAGACCAATAGCCCCACAGAGTCCTCCATACAGAATAATGGGCCCCACATAGTCTTCCATACAGAATAATGGGCCCCACATAGTCATCCATACAGAAAAATGGGCACCACATAGTCCTCCATACAGAAAAATGGGCCCACATAGTCCTCCATACAGTATAATGGGCCCGACATAGTCCACCATACAGAATAATGGCCCCCACATAGTCCTCCATACAGGATAATGGGCCCCACATAGTGCTCTATACAGAATAATGGGCCCCGCGTAGTCCACCATACAGATTAAGGGGCCCTACATAGTCCTCCATACAGTATAATGAGCCCCACATAGTCCTCCATACAGAATAATGGGTCCCACATAGTCCTCCATACAGTATAACGGGCCCCACATAGTCCCTCATACAGAATAATGAGCCCCACATAGTCCTCCATACAGAGTAATGGGCCCCACATAGTCCTCCATACAGAATAATGGGCCCCAAATAGTCCTCCATACAGAATAATGGTCCCCATAGTCCTCCACACAGAAAAATGGGCCACACATAGTCCTCCATACAGAATAATGGGCCCCACATAGTCCTCCATACAGAATAATGGTCCACATAGTCCTCCATACAGAATAATGGGCCCCTCATAGTCCTCCATACAGAATAATAGGCCCCACATAGTCCTCCATACAGAATAATGGGCCCCACAGACTCCACCATACAGAATAATGGCCCCACATAGTCCTCCATACAGAATAATGGGCCCAACATAGTCCTCCATACAGAATAATGGGCCCCACATAGTCCTCCATACAGAATAATGGGCCCCACATAGTCCTATACACAGAATAATTAGCCCCAGATAGTCTTCCATACAGAATAATGGACCCCACATAGTCCTCCATACAGAATAATGGGCCCCACATAGTCCACCATACAGAATAATGGCCCCACATAGTCCTCCATACAGAATAATGGGCCCCACATAGTCTTCCAAACAGAATAATCGGCCCCATATAGTACTCTATACAGAATAATGGGCCCCACATTTTCCACCAGACAGAATAATGGCCCCACATAGTCATCCATACAGAATAATGGGCCCCACATAGTCCTCCATACAGTATGATGAGCCCCACATAGTCCTCCATACAAAATAATGGGCCCCATAGTCTTCCATACAGAATAATGGGCCCCACATAGTCCTCCATACAGAATAATGGGCCCCACATAGTCCTCCATACAGAATAATGGGCCCCACATATTCCTCCATACAGAATAATGGTCCACATAGTCCTCCATACAGACTATGTGGGACCCATTATTCTGTATGGATGACTATGTGTGGCCCATTATTCTGTATGTAGGACTCTACATACAGAATAATGGGCCACACATAGTCATCCATACAGAATAATGGGTCCCACATAGTCTGTATGGAGGACTATGTGGACCATTATTCTGTATGGAGGAATATGTGGGGCCCATTATTCTGTATGGAGGACTATGTGGGGCCCATTATTCTGTATGGAGGACTATGTGGGGCCCATTATTCTGTAAGGAGGAATATTTGGGGCCCATTATTCTGTATGGAGGACTATGTGGGCCAATTACTCTGTATGGAGGACTATGTGGGGCCATTATTCTGTATGGTGGAGTCTGTGGGGCCCATTATTCTGTATGGAGGACTATGTGGGGCCTATTATTATGTATGGAGGACTATGTGGGGCCCATTTTTCTGTATGGAGGACTATGTGGACCATTATTCTGTATGGAGGACTATGTGGGGCCCATTATTCAGTATGGAGGACTATGTGGGGCCCATTATTCTGTGTGGAGGACTATGGGGACCATTATTCTGTATGGAGGACTATTTGGGGCCCATTATTCTGTATGGAGGACTATGTGGGGCCATTATTCTGTATGGTGGAGTCTGTGGAGCCCATTATTCTATATGGAGGACTATGTGGGGCCCATTATTCTGTATAGAGGACTATGTGAGGCCCATTATCCTGTATGGAGGACTATGTGGGTCCCATTATTCTGTATGGAGGACTATGTGGGGCCCATTATTCTGTATGGAGGACTATGTGGGGCCATTATTCTGTATGGTGGAGTCTGTGGGGCCCATTATTCTGTATGGAGGACTATGTGGGGCCTATTATTATGTATGGAGGACTATGTGGGGCCCATTATTCTGTATGTAGGACTATGTGGACCATTATTCTGTATGGAGGACTATGTGGGGCCCATTATTCTGTATGGAGGACTATGTGGGGCCCATTATTCTGTGTGGAGGACTATGGGGAACATTATTCTGTATGGAGGACTATTTGGGGCACATTGTTCTGTATGGAGGACTATGTGGGGCCCATGCCTCTGTATGGAGGACTATGTGGACCATTATTCTGTATGGAGGACTATGTGGGGCCTATTATTCTGTATGGAGGACTATGTGGGGCCCATTATTCTGTATGGAAGACTATGTGGACCATTATTCTGTATGGAGGACTATGTGGGGCCCATTATTCTGTATGGAGGACTATGTGGGGCCCATTATTCTGTATGGAGGACTATGTGGGGCCCATTATTCTGTATGGAGGACTATGTGGGGCCCATTATTCTGTATGGAGTACTATGTGGGGCTCATTATTCTGTATGAGGGAATATGTGGGGCCCGTTATATTGTATGGAAGACTATGTGGGACCCATTATTCTGTATGGAGGACTATGTGGGGCCCATTATACTGTATGGAGGACTATGTGGGGCCCATTATTCTGTATGGTGGACTATGTGGGGCCCATTATTCTGTATAGAGGACTATAATGGGCCCCACATAGTCCTTCATACAGAATAATGGGCTCCACATAGTCCTTCATACAGAATAATGGGCCCCACATAGTCCTCCATACAGAATAATGGGTCCCACATAGTCCTCCATACTGTATAATGGGCCCCTCATAGTCCCTCATACAGAATAATGAGCCCAACATAGTCCTCCATACAGACTAATGGGCCCCACATAGTCCTCCATACAGAATATTGGCCCCACATCGTCCTCTATACAGAATAATGAGCCCCACATAGTCCTCCATACAGAATAATTGGCCCCACATAGGCCTACATACAGAATAATGGGCCGCACATAGTCCTACATACAGAATAAAGGCCCCACATAGTCCTCCATAGAGAATAATGGGCCCCACATAGTCCTCCATAGAGAATAATGGCCCCACATAGTCCTCCATACAGAATAATGGACCAAACATAGTCCTATACACAGAATAATGGGCCCCACATAGTCCTCCATACAGAATAATGGGCCCAACATAGTCCTCCATACAGAATAATGGGCCCTACATAGTCCTCCATACAGAATAATGGGCCCCACATAGTCCTATACACAGAATAATGAGCCCCAGATAGTCTTCCATACAGAATAATGGACCCCACATAGTCCTCCATACAGAATAATGGGCCCCACATAGTCCACCATACAGAATAATGGCCCCACATAGTCCTCCATACAGAATAATGGGCCCCACATAGTCTTCCATACAGAATAATCGGCCCCATATAGTACTCTATACAGAATAATGGGCCCCACATTTTCCACCAGACAGAATAATGGCCCCACATAGTCATCCATACAGAATAATGGGCCCCACATAGTCCTCCATACAGTATGATGAGCCCCACATAGTCCTCCATACAGAATAATGGGTCCCATAGTCTTCCATACAGAATAATGGGCCCCACATAGTCCTCCATACAGAATAATAGGCCCCACATAGTCCACCATACAGAATAATGAGCCCCACATAGTACTCCATACAGAATAATGGGCCCCACATAGTCCTCCATACAGAATAATGGGCCCCACATAGTCCTCCATACAGAATAATGGGTCCCATAGTCTTCCATACAGAATAATGGGCCCCACATAGTCCTCCATACAGAATAATAGGCCCCACATAGTCCACCATACAGAATAATGAGCCCCACATAGTACTCCATACAGAATAATGGGCCCCACATAGTCCTCCATACAGAATAATGGGCCCCACATAGTCTTCCATACAGAATAATCGGCCCCATATAGTACTCTATACAGAATAATGGGCCCCACATTTTCCACCAGACAGAATAATGGCCCCACATAGTCATCCATACAGAATAATGGGCCCCACATAGTCCTCCATACAGTATGATGAGCCCCACATAGTCCTACATACAGAATAATGGGCCACACATAGTCATCCATACAGAATAATGGGTCCCACATAGTCTGTATGGAGGACTATGTGGACCATTATTCTGTATGGAGGAATATGTGGGGCCCATTATTCTGTATGGAGGACTATGTGGGGCCCATTATTCTGTAAGGAGGAATATTTGGGGCCCATTATTCTGTATGGAGGACTATGTGGGCCAATTACTCTGTATGGAGGACTATGTGGGGCCATTATTCTGTATGGTGGAGTCTGTGGGGCCCATTATTCTGTATGGAGGACTATGTGGGGCCTATTATTATGTATGGAGGACTATGTGGGGCCCATTATTCTGTATAGAGGACTATGTGGACCATTATTCTGTATGGAGGACTATGTGGGGAACATTATTCTGTATGGAGGACTATGTGGGGCCCATTATTCTGTGTGGAGGACTATGGGGACCATTATTCTGTATGGAGGACTATTTGGGGCCCATTATTCTGTATGGAGGACTATGTGGGGCCATTATTCTGTATGGTGGAGTCTGTGGGGCCCATTATTCTGTATGGAGGACTATGTGGGGCCCATTATTCTGTATGGAGGACTATGTGGACCATTATTCTGTATTGAAGACTATGTGGGGCCCATTATTCTGTATGGAGGACTATGTGGGGCCCATTATTCTGTGTGGAGGACTATGGGGACCATTATTCTGTATGGAGGACTATTTGGGGCACATTATTCTGTATGGAGGACTATGTGGGGCCCATGCCTCTGTATGGAGGACTATGTGGGGCCATTATTCTGTATGATGGAGTCTTTAGGGCCCATTATTCTATATGGAGGACTATATGGGGCCCATTATTCTGTATGGAGGACTATGTGGGGCCCATTATTCTGTATGGAGGACTATGTGGGGCTCATTATTCTGTATGAGGGACTAAGTGGGGCCCGTTATATTGTATGGAAGACTATGTGGGACCCATTATTCTGTATGGAGGACTATGTGGGGCCCATTATACTGTATGGAGGACTATGTGGGGCCCATTATTCTGTATGGTGGACTATGTGGGGCCCATTATTCTGTATAGAGGACTATAATGGGCCCCACATAGTCCTTCATACAGAATAATGGGCTCCACATAGTCCTTCATACAGAATATTGGGCCCCACGTAGTCCTCCATACAGAATAATGGGACCCACATAGTCCCTCATACAGAATAATGAGCCCAACATAGTCCTCCATACAGACTAAGGGGCCCCACATAGTCCTCCATACAGAATAATGGGCCCCACATAGTCCTCCATACAGAATAATGGCCCCACATAGTCATCTATACAGAATAATGAGCCCCACATAGTCCTCCATACAGAATAATTGGCCCCACATAGTCCTACAAACAGAATAATGGGCCCCACATAGTCCTCCTTACAGAATAATGGCCCCACATAGTCCTCCATACAGAATAATGGGCCACACATAGTCCTCCAAAGAGAATAATGGCCCCACATAGTCCTCCATACAGAATAATGGGCCCCACATAGTCTTCTGTACAGAATAATGGGCCGCATATAGTACACCATACAGAATAATGGCCCCACATAGTCATCCATACAGAATAATGGGTCCCACATAGTCCTCCATACAGTATGATGTGCCCCACATAGACCTCCATACAGAATAATGGGCCCCACATAGTCCTCCATACAGAATAATGGTCCCCATAGTCTTCCATACAGAATAATGGGCCCCACATAGTCCTCCATACAGAATAATAGGCCCCACATAGTCCTACATACAGAATAATGGTCCCCATAGTCATCCACACAGAATAATGGGCCCCACATAGTCCTTCTTACAGAATAATGGGCCCCACATAGTCCTCCGTACAGAATAATGGGCCCCACATAGTCCCTCATACAGAATAATGAGCCCAACATAGTCCTCCATACAGACTAATGGGCCCCACATAGTCCTCCATACAGAATAATGGCCCCACATAGTCCTCTATACAGAATAATGAGCTCCACATAGTCCTCCATACAGAATAATTGGCCCCACATAGTCCTACATACAGAATAATGGGTCGCACATAGTCCTACATACAGAATAAAGGCCCCACATAGTCCTCCATAGAGAATAATGGGCCCCACATAGTCCTCCATAGAGAATAATGGACCAAACATAGTCCTATACACAGAATAATGGGCCCCACATAGTTTTCCATACAGAATAATGGGCCCTACATAGTCCTCCATACAGAATAATGGGCCCACATAGTCCTCCATACAGAATAATGGGCCCCACATAGTCCTCCATTCAGTATAATGCCCCCCCATAGTCCTCCTTACAGAATAATGGGCCCCACCTAGTCCTCCATACAGAATAATGGCCCACTTAGTCATCCATACAGAATAATGGACCCCACACAGTCCACCATACAGACTAATAGCCCCACATAGTCCTCCATACAGAATAATGGGCCCCACATAGTCATCCATACAGAATAATTGGCCCCACATAGTCCACCATGCAGAATAATGGCCCCACATAGTCCTCCATACAGAATAATGGGCCGCACATATTCTTCCATACCGAATAATTTGCCCCACATAGTCCTCTATTCAGAATAATGGACCCCACATAGTCCACCATACAGAATAATGGGCCCCACATAGTCTTCCATACAGAATAATGGGCCCCACATAGTCCTCTACACAGAATAATGGGCTCCACATAGTCTACCATACAGAATAATGGCCCCACATACTCCTCCATACAGAATAATGGGTCCCAAATAGTCCTCCATACTGTATAATGGGCCCCACATAGTCCCTCATACAGAATAATGAGCCCAACATAGTCCTCCATACAGACTAATGGGCCCCACATAGTCCTCCATACAGAATGATGGGCCCTACATAGTCCTCCATACAGAATAAAGGCCCCACATAGTCATCCATACAGAATAATGGGCCCCACATAGTCCTCCATACAGAATAATGGGCCCCATATAGTCCTCCATTCAGTATAAATGCCCTCCATAGTCCTCCATACAGAATAATGGGCCCCACATAGTCCTACATACAGAATAATGGCCCCACATAGCCTTCCATTCAGAATAATCGGCCTCATATAGTCATCCATACAGAATAATGGGCCCCACATAGTCCTCCATACAGAATAATGGGCCCCACATAGTCCCCCATACAGAATAATGGGACCCACATATTCCTATACACAGAATAATGTGCCCCACATAGTCTTCCATACAGAATAATGGACCCCACATAGTCCGCCATACAGATTAATGGGCCCCACATAGCCCTCCATACAGAATAATGGCCACACATAGTCCACCATACAGACTAATAGCCCCACATAGTCCTCCTTACAGAATAATGGGCCCCACATAGTCTTCCATACAGAATAATAGGCCCCACATAGTCTTTCATACAGAATAATGGAACCCACATAGTCCTTCATACAGAAAAATGGGCCCAACATAGTCCTCCATACAGAAAAATGGGCCTACATAGTCCTCCATACAGTATAATGGGCCCCACATAGTCCACCATACAGAATAATGGCCCCCACATAGTCCTCCATACAGGATAATGGGCCCCACATAGTCCTCTATACAGAATAATGGGCCCCACATAGTCCACCATACAGAATAATGGGCCCCACATAGTCCTCTATACAGAATAATGAGCCCCACATAGTCCTCCATACAGAATAATTGGCCCCACATAGTCCTACATACAGAATAATGGGCCGCACATAGTCCTACATACAGAATAAAGGCCCCACATAGTCCTCCATAGAGAATAATGGGCCCCACATAGTCCTCCATAGAGAATAATGGGCCCCACATAGTCCTCCATAGAGAATAATGGACCAAACATAGTCCTATACACAGAATAATGGGCCCCACATAGTTTTCCATACAGAATAATGGGCCCTACATAGTCCTCCATACAGAATAATGGGCCCACATAGTCCTCCATACAGAATAATGGGCCCCACATAGTCCTCCATTCAGTATAATGCCCCCCCATAGTCCTCCTTACAGAATAATGGGCCCCACATAGTCCTCCATACAGAATAATGGCCCCACTTAGTCATCCATACAGAATAATGGACCCCACACAGTCCACCATACAGACGAATAGCCTCACATAGTCCTCCATACAGAATAATGGGCCCCACATAGTCATCCATATAGAATAATTGGCCCCACATAGTCCACCATGCAGAATAATGGCCCCACATAGTCCTCCATACAGAATAATGGGCCCCACATATTCTTCCATACCGAATAATTTGCCCCACATAGTCCTCTATTCAGAATAATGGACCCCACATAGTCCACCATACAGAATAATGGGCCCCACATAGTCTTCCATACAGAATAATGGGCCCCACATAGTCCTCTATACAGAATAATGGGCCCCACATAGTCTACCATACAGAATAATGGCCCCACATAGTCCTCCATACAGAATAATGGGTCCCACATAGTCCTCCATACTGTATAATGGGCCCCACATAGTCCCTCATACAGAATAATGAGCCCAACATAGTCCTCCATACAGACTAATGGGCCCCACATAGTCCTCCATACAGAATGATGGGCCCTACATAGTCCTCCATACAGAATAAAGGCCCCACATAGTCATCCATACAGAATAATGGGCCCCACATAGTCCTCCATACAGAATAATGGGCCCCACATAGTCCTCCATTCAGTATAAATGCCCTCCATAGTCCTCCATACAGAATAATGGGCCCCACATAGTCCTACATACAGAATAATGGCCCCACATAGCCCTCCATTCAGAATAATCGGCCCCATATAGTCATCCATACAGAATAATGGGCCCCACATAGTCCTCCATACAGAATAATGGGCCCCACATAGTCCCCCATACAGAATAATGGGACCCACATATTCCTATACACAGAATAATGTGCCCCACATAGTCTTCCATACAGAATAATGGACCCCACATAGTCCTCCATACAGATTAATGGGCCCCACATAGCCCTCCATACAGAATAATGGCCACACATAGTCCACCATACAGACTAATAGCCCCACATAGTCCTCCATACAGAATAATGGGCCCCACATCGTTTTCCATACAGAATAATGGGCCCCACATAGTCTTTCATACAGAATAATGGACCCCACATAGTCCTTCATACAGAAAAATGGGCCCCACATAGTCCTCCATACAGAAAAATGGGCCTACATAGTCCTCCATACAGTATAATGGGCCCCACATAGTCCACCATACAGAATAATGGCCCCCACATAGTCCTCCATACAGGATAATGGGCCCCACATAGTCCTCTATACAGAATAATGGGCCCCACATAGTCCACCATACAGAATAATGGGCCCCACATAGTCCTCCATACAGTATAATGGGCCCCACATAGTCCTCCATACAGAATAATGGGTCCCACATAGTCTTCCATACAATATAACGGGCCCCATATAGTCCCTCATACAGAATAATGAGCCCCACATAGTCCTCCATACAGAATAATGGGCCCCACAAAGTCCTCCATAGAGAATAATGGGCCCCACATAGTCCTCCATATAGAATAATGGGCCCTACAGACTCCACCATACAGAATAATGGCCCCACATAGTCCTCCATACAGAGGCATGGGCCCCACATAGTCATCCATACAGAATAATGTGCCCCAAATAGTCCTCCATACAGAATAATGGTCCCCATAGTCCTCCACGCAGAATAATGGGCCCCACATAGTCCTCCATACAGAATAATGGGCCCCACATAGTCCTCCATACAGAATAATGGTCCACATAGTCCTCCATACAGAATAATGGGCCCCACATAGTCCTCCATACATAATAATAGGCCCCACATAGTCCTCCATACAGAATAACGGGCACCACAGACTCCACCATACAGAATAATGGCCCCACATAGTCCTCCATACAGAATAATGGGCCCCACATAGTCCTCCATACAGAATAATGGGCCCCACATAGTCCTCCATACAGGATAATGGGCCCCACATAGTCCTCTATACAGAATAATGGGCCCCACATAGTCCTCCATATAGAATAATGGGCCCCACAGACTCCACCATACAGAATAATGGCCCCACATAGTCCTCCATACAGAATAATGGGCCCCAAATAGTCCTCCATACAGAATAATGGTCCCCATAGTCCTCCACACAGAATAATGGGCCCCACATCATCCTCCATACAGAATAATGGGCCCCACATAGTCCTCCATACAGAATAATGGTCCACATAGTCCTCCATACAGAATAATGGGCCCCACATAGTCCTCCATACATAATAATAGGCCCCACATAGTCCTCCATACAGAATAATGGGCCCCACAGACTCCACCATACAGAATAATGGCCCCACATAGTCCTCCATACAGAGTAATTGGAGTAATTGGCCCACATAGTGCTCCATACAGAATAATGGGCCCCAAATATTCCTCCTTACAGAATAATGGGCCCCACATACTCCTCCATACAGAATAATGGGCCCCACATAGTCCTCCATACAGAATAATGGGCCCCACATAGTCCTCCATACAGAATAATGGTTCACATAGTCCTCCATACAGAATAATGGGCCCCACATAGTCCTCCATACATATTAATAGGCCCCACATAGTCCTCCATACAGAATAATGGGCCCCACAGACTCCACCAAACAGAATAATGGCCCCACATAGTCCTCCATACAGAATAATGGGCCCCACATAGTCTTCCATCCAGAATAATGGGCCCCATACAGTACTCTATACAGAATAATGGGCCCCACCTAGTCCACCATACAGAATAATGGCCCCACATAGTCATCCATACAGAATAATGGGTCCCACATAGTCCTCCATATAGTATGATGTGCCCCACATAGTCCTCCATACAGAATAATGGGCCCCACCTAGTCCTCCATACAGAATAATGGTCCCCATAGTCTTCCATACAGAATAATGGGCCCCACATAGTCCTGCGTACAGAATAATAGGCCCCACATAGTCCTACATACAGAATAATGGGCCACACATAGTCCTCCATACAGAATAATGGTCCCAATAGTCCTCCACATAGAATAATGGGCCCCACATTGTCCTTCATACAGAATAATGGGCCCCACATAGTCATCCATACAGAATAATGGGCCACACATAGTCCCTCATACATAATAATGAGCCCAACATAGTCCTCCATACAGACTAAGGGGCCCCACATAGTCCTCCATACAGAATAATGGGCCCCACATAGTCCTCCATACAGAATAATGGCCCCACATAGTCCTCTATACAGAATAATGAGCCCCACATAGTCCTCCATACAGAATAATTGGCCCCACATAGTCCTATAAACAGAATAATGGGCCCCACATAGTCCTGCTTACAGAATAATGGCCCCACATAGTCCTCCATACAGAATAATGGGCCCCACATAGTCCTCCAAAGAGAATAATGGCCCCACATAGTCCTCCAAACAGAATAATGGGCCCCACATAGTCTTCTGTACAGAATAATGGGCCGCATATAGTACACCATACAGAATAATGGCCCCACATAGTCATCCATACAGATTAATGGGTCCCACATAGTCCTCCATACAGTATGATGTGCCCCACATAGACCTCCATACAGAATAATGGGCCCCTCATAGTCCTCCATACAGAATAATGGTCCCCATAGTCTTCCATACAGAATAATGGGCCCCACATAGTCCTCCATACAGAATAATAGGTCCCACATAGTCCTACATACAGAATAATGGTCCCCATAGTCCTCCACACAGAATAATGGGTCCCACACAGTCCTTCTTACAGAATAATGGGCCCCACATAGTCCTCCGTACAGAATAATGGGCCCCACATAGTCCCTCATACAGAATAATGAGCCTAACATAGTCCTCCATACAGACTAATGGGCCCCACATAGTCCTCCATACAGAATAATGGGCCCCACATAGTCCTCCATACAGAATAATGGCCCCACATAGTCCTCTATACAGAATAATGGCCCCACATAGTCCTCCATACAGAATAATTGGCCCCACATAGTCATACATACAGAATAATGGGCACCACATAGTCCTCCTTACAGAATAAAGGCCCCACATAGTCCTCCATAGAGAATAATGGCCCCACATAGTCCTCCATACAGAATAATGGGCCAAACATAGTCCTATAAACAGAATAATGGGCCCCACATAGTTTTCCATACAGAATAATGGGCCCACATAGTCCTCCAAACAGAATAATGGGCCCCACATAGTCCTCCATTCAGTATAATGCCCCCCCATAGTCCTCCTTACAGAATAATGGGCCCCACATAGTCCTCCATACAGAATAATGGCCCCACTTAGTCATCCATACAGAATAATGGACCCCACACAGTCCACCATACAGACTAATAGCCCCACATAGTCCTCCATACAGAATAATGGGCCCCACATAGTCATCCATACCGAATATTTTGCCTCACATAGTCCTCTATTCAGAATAATGGACCCCACATAGTCCACCATACAGAATAATGGGCCCCACATAGTCCTCCATACAGAATAATGGGCCCCACATAGTCCACCATACAGAATAATGGTCCCACATAGTCCTCCATACAGAATAATGGGCCCCACATAGTCCCTCATACAGAATAATGAGCCCAACATAGTCCTCCATACAGACTAATGGGCCCCACATAGTCCTCCATACAGAATGATGGGCCCTACATAGTCCTCCATACAGAATAAAGGCCCCACATAGTCATCCATACAGAATAATGGGCCCCACATAGTCCTACATACAGAATAATGGGCCCCACATAGTCCTCCATTCAGTATAAATGCCCTCCATAGTCCTCCATACAGAATAATGGGCCCCACATAGTCCTACATACAGAATAATGGCCCCACATAGCCCTCCATTCAGAATAATCGGCCCCATATAGTCATCCATACAGAATAATGGGCCCCACATAGTCCTCCATACAGAATAATGGGCCCCTCATAGTCCTCCATACAGAATAATGGTCCCCATAGTCTTCCATACAGAATAATGGGCCCCACATAGTCCTCCATACAGAATAATAGGTCCCACATAGTCCTACATACAGAATAATGGTCCCCATAGTCCTCCACACAGAATAATGGGTCCCACACAGTCCTTCTTACAGAATAATGGGCCCCACATAGTCCTCCGTACAGAATAATGGGCCCCACATAGTCCCTCATACAGAATAATGAGCCTAACATAGTCCTCCATACAGACTAATGGGCCCCACATAGTCCTCCATACAGAATAATGGGCCCCACATAGTCCTCCATACAGAATAATGGCCCCACATAGTCCTCTATACAGAATAATGGCCCCACATAGTCCTCCATACAGAATAATTGGCCCCACATAGTCATACATACAGAATAATGGGCACCACATAGTCCTCCTTACAGAATAAAGGCCCCACATAGTCCTCCATAGAGAATAATGGCCCCACATAGTCCTCCATACAGAATAATGGGCCAAACATAGTCCTATAAACAGAATAATGGGCCCCACATAGTTTTCCATACAGAATAATGGGCCCACATAGTCCTCCATACAGAATAATGGGCCCCACATAGTCCTCCATTCAGTATAAATGCCCTCCATAGTCCTCCATACAGAATAATGGGCCCCACATAGTCCTACATACAGAATAATGGCCCCACATAGCCCTCCATTCAGAATAATCGGCCCCATATAGTCATCCATACAGAATAATGGGCCCCACATAGTCCTCCATACAGAATAATGGGCCCCACATAGTCCCCCATACAGAATAATGGGACCCACATATTCCTATACACAGAATAATGTGCCCCACATAGTCTTCCATACAGAATAATGGACCCCACATAGTCCTCAATACAGATTAATGGGCCCCACGTAGCCCTCCATACAGAATAATGGCCACACATAGTCCACCATACAGACAAATAGCCCCACATAGTCCTCCATACAGAATAATGGGCCCCACATAGTCTTCCATACCGAATAATGGGCCCCACATAGTCTTCCATACAGAATAATGGACCCCACATAGTCCTCCATACAGAAAAATGGGCCCCACATAGTCCTCCATACAGAAAAATGGGCCCCTCATAGTCCTCCATACAGTATAATGGGCCCCACATAGTCCACCATACAGGATAATGGGCCCCACATAGTCCTCCATACAGGATAATGGGCCCCACATAGTCCTCTATACAGAATAATGGGCCCCACATAGTCCACCATACAGAATAATGGGCCCCACATAGTCCTCCATACAGTATAATGGGCCCCACATAGTCCTCCATACAGAATAATGGGTCCCACATAGTCTTCCATACAGTATAATGGGCCCCACATAGTCCCTCATACAGAATAATGGGCCCCACATAGTCCTCCATACAGAATAATGGGCCCCACATAGTCCTCCATACAGAATAATGGGCCCCACATAGTCCTCCATATAGAATAATGGGCCCTACAGACTCCACCATACAGAATAGTGGCCCCACATAGTCCTCCATACAGAGTAATGGGCCCCACATAATCCTCCATACAGAATAATGTGCCCCAAATAGTCCTCCATACAGAATAATGGTCCCCATAGTCCTCCACACAGAATAATGGGCCCCACATAGTCCTCCATACAGAATAATGGGCCCCACATAGTCCTCCATACAGAATAATGGTCCACATAGTCCTCCATACAGAATAATGGGCCCCACATAGTCCTCCATACATAATAATAGGCCCCACATAGTCCTGCATACAGAATAATGGGCCCCACAGACTCCACCATACAGAATAATGGCCCCACATAGTTCTATACACAGAATAATGAGCCCCACATAGTCTTCCATACAGAATAATGGGCCACACATAGTCCTCCATACAGAATAATGGTCCCCATAGTCCTCCACACAGAATAATGGGCCCCACAAAATCCTTCATACAGAATAATGGGCCCCTCATAGTCCTCCGTACAGAATAATGGGCCCCACATAGTCCCTCATACAGAATAATGAGCCCAACATAGTCCTCCATACAGACTAATGGGCCCCACATAATCCTCCATAGAGAATAATGGGCCCCACATAGTCCTCCATACAGAATAATGGCCCCACATAGTCCTCTATACAGAATAATGAGCCCCACATAGTCCTCCATACAGAATAATTGGCCCCACATAGTCCTACATACAGAATAATGGGCCCCACATAGTCCTCCTTACAGAATAATGGCCCCACATAGTCCTCCATACAGAATAATGGGCCCAACATAGTCCTCCAAAGAGAATAATTGCCCCACATAGTCCTCCATACAGAATAATGGGCCCCACATAGTCTTCCATACAGAATAATGGGCCCCATATAGTACTCTATATAGAATAATGGGCCCCACATAGTACACCATACAGAATAATGGCCCCACATAGTCATCCATACAGAATAATGGGTCCCACATAGTCCTCCATACAGTATAATGTGCCCCACATAGTCCTCCATACAGAATAATGGGCCCCACATAGTACTCCATACAGAATAATGGTCCCCATAGTCTTCCATACAGAATATTGGGCCCCACATAGTCCTCCATACAGAATAATAGGCCCCACATAGTCCTACATACAGAATAATGGGCCACACATAGTCCTCCATACAGAATAATGGTCCCCATAGTCCTCCACACAGAATTATGGGCCCCACATAGTCCTTCATACAGAATAATGAGCCCAACATAGTCCTCCATACAGACTAATGGGCCCCACATAGTCCTCCATACAGGATAATGGGCCCCACATACTCCTCCATACAGAATAATGGCCCCACATAGTCCTCTATACAGAATAATGAGCCCCACATAGTCCTCCACACAGAATAATTGGCCCCACATTGTCCTACATACAGAATAATGGGCCCCACATAGTCCTTCTTACAGAATAATGGCCCCACATAGTCCTCCATACAGAATAATGGGCCCCACATAGTCCTCCATAGAGAATAATGGCCCCACATAGTCCTCCATACAGAATAATGGGCCAAACATAGTCCTATACACAGAATAATGGGCCCCACATAGTCTTCCATACAGAATAATGGACCCCACTTAGTCCTCCATACAGAATAATGTCCCCCACAAAGTCCTCCATACAGAATAATGGGCCCTACATAGTCCTCCATACAGAATAATGGGCCCCACATAGTCCTCCATACAGAATAATGGGCCCACATAGTCCTCCATACAGAATAATGGGCCCCACATAGTCCTCCATTCAGTATAATGCCCCCCCATAGTCCCCCTTACAGAATAATGGGCCCCACATAGTCCTCCATACTGAATAAGGGCCCCACATAGTCATCCATATAGAATAATGGACCCCACACAGTCCACCATACAGACTAATAGCCCCACATAGTCCTCCATACTGAATAATGGGCCCCACATAGTCATCCATACAGAATAATTGGCCCCACATAGTCCACCATGCAGAATAATGGCCCCACATAGTCCTCCATACAGAATAATGGGCCCCACATAGTCTTCCATACCGAATAATTTGCCCCACATAGTCCTCTATTCAGAATAATGGGCCCCACATAGTTCACCATACAGAATAATGGGCCCCACATATTCTTCCTTACAGAATAATGGGCCCCCCATAGTCCTCTATACAGAATAATGGGCCCCACATAGTCCACCATACAGAATAATGGGCCCCACATAGTCCTCCATACAGAATAATGGGTCCCACATAGTCCTCCATACTGTATAATCGGCCCCACATAGTCCCTCATACAGAATAATGAGCCCAACATAGTCCTCCATACAGACTAATGGGCCCCACATAGTCCTCCATACAGAATAATGGGCCCCATAGTCTTCCATACCGAGCAATGGGCCCCACATAGTCCTCCATACAGAATTATAGGCCCCACATAGTACTACATACTGAATAATGGGCCCCACATAGTCCTCCATACAGAATAATGGCCCCACATAGTCCTCCATACAAAATAATGGGCCCAACATAGTCCTCCATACAGAATAATGGACCCCACATAGTCCTCCATACAGAATAATGAGCCCCACATAGTCCTCCATACAGAATAATGGCCCCACAAAGTCCTCCATACAGAATAATGGGCCAAACATTGTCCTATACACAGGATATTGGGCCCCACATAGTCTTCAATACAGAATAATGGACCCCACAGAGTCATCCATACATAATAATGGGCCCCACATAGTCCTTCATACAGAATAAAGGCCCCACATAGTCCTCCATACAGAATAATGGGCCCCACATAGTCCTCCATACTGAATAATGGGCCCACATAGTCCTCCATACAGAATAATGGGCCCCACATAGTCCTCCATTCAGTATAAATGCCCCCCCATAGTCCTCCTTACAGAATAATGGGCCCCACATAGTCCTACATACAGAATAATGGCCCCACATAGCCCTCCATTCAGAATAATCGGCCCCACATAGTCATCCATACAGAATAATGGGCCCCACATAGTCCTCCATACAGAATAATGGGCCCCACATAGTCCCCCATCTATATATGTAATTGTCTTATCCCGTCTGTCTATCTGTCTGTCTGTCTGTCTGTCCAGGAAATCCCGCGTCGCTCATTGGTCCGGCAGCGGCCAATCAGCGCCGCGGGATTTCTGAAAAAAGATGGCGGCAGTTAGCGGCTCATCTGCGGGACGGAGCTCAGGGGCGATGCAGCCGGGAGATGAGGGCCGCGAAGCGCTCATCTCCCGGCCTGTAACAGCAGAAGGACCTCGACCGCCGGACCCATCTGCGGGACGGAGATGCAGCCGGGAGATGAGCGGCGAGAATCGCTCATCTCCCGGCTGGTACCAGCGGAAGGACTGCCAGCGTCGCTGACCTCCATGCAGAAGGGAGGACTGGGGAGCGGCGCTGCGGGTCGGGATACTTCTGCTGCGAGCACCCGCTCATGTACCGGGTTCTCGCTGCGGAAGTACCCGCACAGGCAGCTCCGCTCTCCGGTCCTCGCCAAGACGATTCGATGATTGGTCGCGGTCTTCGGACCCGAGCAATCACTGATCTTGCCGCAAAAGTTAAACACTACTGTGCTTATTGGTCGCGGACGCTGGGCGCGACCAATCACCGATTTTGGCGCCACATTTAAATAGCGTCCGTGACCAATCAGCACAGCGGTGTTTAAATGTGGAGCCAAGATCGGTGATTGGTCGCGGCTGGTATTTCAATTTGGCGCCCAAATCGGTGATTGGTCGCGGGCAGCGTCCGCGACCAATCAGCACAGTAGTGTTAAACTTTTGCGGCAAGATCAATGATCAATCACCGATTTGTGCGGTACATTTAAATAGCGGCCGCGACCAATTGGATGTCAGCGCCGCTCCCCGGTCCTCCCTTCACACCCTAGCCGCATGGATGTCAGCGGCGCTGCCTGTGCGGATACTTCCGCAGCGAGAACCCGGGACATGAGCGGGCGCTCGCAGCAGAAGTATCCCGACCCGCAGCGCCACTCCCCGGTTCTCCCTTGACACCCTAGCCGCTGATGTCCCCACAGTATCCGCATGATGTTACAAAGGTCCCGACATTTGTGTTAAAAATCGCTGATTGGTCGCCGACGCTATTTAAATGTGGCGCCAAAATCGGTGATTGGTCGCGCCCAGCGTCGGCCACCAATCAGCGATTTTTAACACAAATGTCCGGACCTTTGTAACACCATGCGAATACTGTGGGGACATCAGTGGCTAGGGTATGAAGGGAGGACCGGGGAGCGGCGCTGTGGGTCGGGATACTTCTGCTGCGAGCGCCCGCTCATCTCCCGGGTTCTCGCAGCGGAAGTATCCGCACAGGCAGCGCCGCTCCCCGGTCGTCACCAAGACGATTCGATGATTGGGCGCGGTCTTCGGACCCGACCAATCACTGATCTTACCGCAAAAGTTAAACACTACTGTGCTGATTGGTCACGGACGCTGCCCGCGACCAATCACCGATTTGGGCGCCAAATTTAAATATCGGCCGCGACCAATCACCGATCTTGGCTCCACATTTAAACACCGCTGTACTGATTGGTCGCGGACGCTATTTAAATGTGGCACCAAAATCGATGATTGGTCGTGCCCAGCGTCGGCGACCAATCAACACAGCGGTGTTTAAATGTGGAGCCAAGATCGGTGATTGGTCGCGGCCGATATTTCAATTTGGCGCCCAAATCGGTGATTGGTCGCGGGCAGCGCCCGCGACCAATCAGCGATTTTTAACACAAATGTCCGGACCTTAGTAACACCATGCGGATACTGTGGGGACATCAGCGGCTAGGGTGTCAAGGGAGGACCGGGGAGAGGCGCTGCAGTTCGGGATACTTCTGCTGCGAGCAGTCGTTGATCTCCCGGCTTCTCGCAGCTTTAGTAGCCGCACAGGCAGCGGCTCTCCCCGGTCCTCACTAATACAATTCCGCTCCCCGATCCTCACCAATACGATTCGCTGATTGGTCGCGCTCTCTGCACGCGACCAATCAGTGATCTTGGCGCTAAAGTTAAACACCGCTCTGCTGATTGGTCGCGGCCGCTGCCCGCGACCAATCACCGATTTGGGCGCCACATTTAAATAGCGGCCGCGACCAATCATCGATCTTGCCGCCACATTTAAACACTA
Source organism: Phyllobates terribilis (assembly GCF_046119375.1). Classification (NCBI taxonomy): domain Eukaryota; kingdom Metazoa; phylum Chordata; class Amphibia; order Anura; family Dendrobatidae; genus Phyllobates; species Phyllobates terribilis. The sequence goes on along the minus strand of NW_027362769.1, from coordinate 206,171,922 downwards.
CTGTGATGATTGGTCGCGGACGCCAGCCGCGACAAATCAGCGAGCTTGGCGCCAAATTTAAACAATGCTCTGCTGATTGGTCACGGACGCTAGACCCGTCCAATCAGCGAGATTGGCGCCAAATTTAAACAACGCTCTGCTAATTGGTCGCGGATGCCGGCCGCGACTAATCAGCATTATTGGCGCCAAATTTAAACCCCGCTCTGCTGATTGGTCACGGCCGGCAACCGCAACTAATCAACATTATTGGCGCCAAATTTAATCCCCGCTCTGCTGATTGGTCGCGGTTGCCGGCCTCGACCAATCAGCGATTTTGGCGCCAAATTTAAACCCCGCTCTGCTGATTGGTCGCGGTTGCCGGCCGACATCAATCAGAAGTATTGGCGCCAAATTTAAACACCTCTCTGCTGATTAGTCGCGGTCGCCGTCCGCGACCAATCTGCAGTATTGGCGCCAAATTTAAACCCCGCTCTGCTGATTGGTCGCGACCGCCGGCCATGACCAATCAGCAGTAATGGCGCCAAATTTAAACCCCGCTCTGCTGATTGGTCGTGGTTGCCAGCCACGACCAATCAGCGATTTTGGCGCCAAATTTAAACACCGCTCTGCTGATTGATCGCGGCTGGCGATTGCGACCAATCAGCATTATTGGCTCCAAATTTAAACCCCGCTCTGCTGATTGGTCGCGACCGCCGGCCGCCACCAATCAGCGATTTTGGCGCCAAATTTAAATCCCGCTCAGCTGATTGGTCGCGGTTGCCGGCCGCGACTAATCAGCATTGTGTGCGCCAAATTGCCGGCCGCGACTAATCAGCATTATTGCCGCCAAATTTAAACACCGCTCTGCTGAATGGTCGCGGCCGTGACCTATCACCATTATTGCCGCAAAATTTATACCCCGCTCCGCTGATTGGTCACGTTCGCTGGCCGCGACCAATCAGCATTATTGGCGCAAAATTTAAACCCCGCTCGGCTGATTAGTCGCGACCGCCGGCCGTGACCAATCAGCAATATAGTCGCCAAATTTCAACACCGATTTGCTGATTGGTCGCAGTTGCAGGCCGCGATCAATCAGCGATTTTGGCGCCAAATTTAAACACCGCTCTGCTGATTGCGCCCGGTCTGCCGCATACATATTCTAGAATACCCGATGCGTTAGAATCGGGCCACCATCTAGTATAGAGTAATGGGCCCCACATAGTCCTCCATACAGAATAATGGTCCCCATAGTCCTCCATACAGAATAATGGGCCCCACAAAGTCCTCCATATAGAATAATAGGCCCACATAGTCCTCCATAAAGAATAATGGGCCCCACATAGTCCTCCATACAGAATAATGGCCCCACATAGTCCTCAATACAGAATAATGGGCCCCACATAGTCCTCCATACAGAAAATGGGCCCCACATAGTCCTCCATACAGAATAATGGCCCCACATAGTCCTCCATACAGAATAATGGGCCACACATAGTCCTATACACAGAATAATTGGCCCCACATAGTCTTCCATACAGAATAATGGACCCCACATAGTCCTCCATACAGAATAATGGGCCCCACATAGTCCTCCATACAGAATAATGGGCCCTACATAGTCCTACATACAGAATAATGGGCCCCACATAGTCCTCCATACAGTATAATGGCCCCCCCGTAGTCCTCCTTACAGAATAATGGGCCCCACATAGTCCTCCATACAGGATAATGGGCCCCACATAGTCCTCCATACAGAATAATGGCCCCATATAGTCCTCCATTCAGAATAATGGGCCCCACATAGTCATCCATACAGAATAATGGGCCCCACATAGTCCTCCATACAGAAAAATGGGCCCCACATATTCCTCCATACAGAATAATGGGCCCCACATAGTCTTCCATACAGAATAATGGACCCCACATAGTCCTCCATACAAAATAATGGCCCCACATAGTCCTTCATACAGAATAATGGGCCCCACATAGTCCTCCATACAGAATAATGGGCCACACATAGTCCTCCATGCAGTATAACGGGTCCCACATAGTCCTCCATACAGAATAATGGGCCCCACATAGTCCTCCATACAGTATAATGGGCCCCACATAGTCCTCCATACAGTATAATGGGCCCACATAGTCCACCATACAGAATAATGGCCCCACATAGTCCTCCATTCAGAATAATGGCCCCACATAGTCCTCCATACAGAATAATGGCCCCACATAGTCCTCCATACAGAATAATGGCCCCGCATAGGGGTGATGGTTATGGTATCGCTGGCCAAATAAAACCACCCTGCGGGCCAGATTTGGCCCACAGGCCAGAGTTTGACATGTGTACTTTAAAAGGAATCTGTCACTAGGTTTATTCTTCCCAATCTGAGGGCAAGATAAAATAGAGACAGATACACTGATTCTAGTACTAGGTCAATTACTTGACTTCTTGCTGCTGTATTGATAAAACCGCTTTATCTGTTGCAACCCTGAGCTCTGTTTAGGTTTTTTACTTACCATGTTCACTATATTGTAAAACTGATCTGGCAGTATGATTCTCCAGGTCAGTGCGAGTACGCAGATACCAGACATATATTGTTTTTAGGGGTTTTTATTTACATGGTGAACAACAGTTGGAAATTTATAAAAAAAAAATTCACTTTTGTCACCATTTATTGAGACCCATAATGTTTTAAATTTTTGGTCCATGTGGCTTGTGAGGGCTTGTTGTTTAAGCCCTGAGATGAAGTTTTTATTAATACCATTTTTGGGTAGATACGATATTTTGATCACCTCTTATTGCATTTGTTAGCTGTGTTGCGGCAGCCGGAAAAAAATGAATTCTAGAGTTTTGATTTCCTTTCTCGTTAAGCTGTTTACCGATCGATCAGGGTATTTAATTTTATGACTGAAAAAAGATAATTAGCTCATATCACCTGATACTCACAGGAATTCCAGGCTCACGGATTAGTGTCCAGCTTACACTTGCAAGGATATATAAAGAAGGTAAATTCCGGTGCCACATGCGATAAATCCCTTTATTCCAAAATTAAAAGTCACATGTCCCTAGGAGGGGAACAACTGGACGCGTTTCGAGGACACAGCCCCTTAATCGTCTGTATACAAATGAATTAAAAAACAACACATTTATAATATAAACTGTGACCACCCCTAAACATGTGTGATAGATTAGTATACAAATTAGGATATTAACTCCTACTTAGACAAGGTTTGCGTGCAACAAATTCTCATAGAATATTCAGATATAAACTTAGGAGAAAGAAAAACAAACCAAAAAAAAACACCAAAACAGAAAAAAAAAAAAATTTTCTTTTTTCTATGTAATAAAATTTGCCATATAAATGCACAGAACAGAACATGCATATAATATTGTAAATGCAAGCATACATGTATAATTTAATAAAAAAACATTAGATCTGATCTATAATTCATACCTTGCGGTATCCATGCATTTAATTTCAATATCCATAATTTTTCTTTGTTATGGAGCATTTTTTCCCAATTACCGCCATAGCAAAAATTAAAGGGGTATTCATATCTCCAAGATCCTTTCCCAATATGTAGTAGGTATAATAATAATAATAATAATATTAGTAAATACCTCCACTTAGAAATGTAGTATAGTTCTTCTGATTCACTATGTCTCTTTCCTCATGTGCAGGCATTGCAGAAAAGTTGTTTATTATCTTCTATGCAAATGCATTCTAAAAATTTGCAAGTCTGTAATATAACTTGTTTTACTCTGTTCAAGCCTGCGGACGTGCTGAGTTTTGCCGGGGGGGAATGTGGCGCCCCTGAGGGTTCAGTTGCCACAGAGGTACTGTGTGGCACCCTGCTACCATAGGTACCACAGGACCCAAAAGGGTGCATGGACGGACTTCTCCACAAGAGGCCCTTACTACACACAGACACCTCCACCCCTTCCACCTCATACCACCAGAGGGAGCCCAGTTAGGGATATATATACTGGAGGGTGGAGTTAGGTAGAGAGAGTGTGCTGACACTTTAGATCAGTGAAGGAGCAGCACGTCTGCTGCTGTGTTGAGGGCCCCGAGTGTGGCCGTAGCAAGGAGAGAGGAGAGAGGAGTTAAGGGGGCAGAGGAGCATTTGAAGCTCACCCCAGGACACAAGCTGGACACCGGGTCGGTGCCTGCAGGGTCCTCTACACCCAGTAAGGACAACCGGCATACCAGGAGGATTCCAGATCCCTGGTCAACATGAAGCAACCATCATTTTACAGAACTAGGAACCACGAAGGCCCCAGCATCCAGGGATAGTGGTAGCCAAAGAAAAAGTTCTATTACCAAGCAGACAGGTGAGAGAGTGAAACAGCATAGAAGCTAGGCCTAGTTTCATGCTGGTCAGAAGCTTCAGAGTGAGAGGAAGAAACGGATCAGGAGGCCTGCACCCTTCCTATCAAGTACCCTGGACCGTACCTGCTGTCTACACCAGTAAAGGTACTGAAGCGAACCCCCTGTGTGTGTGTCCGTCATTCCCCCTGACCCGACCGGGCCATCTCTCACCTGCATCCCTTTCATCAACACTGCCCCTGGGGCCCGCCCCCCCTGTGGGGATCAAAAACAACCCAGCTGCCATCCCATCACCCCCGGAGGTCTGCAGCAGCGCCGGTACTCATTACCGGGAACCACAGGTAGCGTCATGAGACAAAGCTGTTAACCACCCCCCTTTTTAAAGAGTGACCCCAGGGTATGGGCCCGGGAGCCGACTGCCGTGACATCCCACAGGAGGTCAAGGCCCGGGTACCGAGTCTCCCCCATATCCCCCTGGGTGAGTCATACTGCACCTCACCCAGAGGTGTGGTATCTCCTTCTTTCAGGTAAGGATGGAGTACTGCCCCGGGACCCCAACACCTGCACTCAACACTACACTACTCCAGGCCGGCTAGAAGGGCATTATGCACTTCTTCTGCTGCCCTGTCCCTGGCTGGAGTGGGGGGAACCAAAGAGAGGGGGAACCAGTAGTGGGTGTGGGTGGAGGACGTAGAACAGGGGAGCACTTAGAGAATAGATGTAAAAAGGGAAGCCATCTTAGTTAAGGAGGGCAGTGTAGTTCAGCCAGTGAGTAGTAAGGAGAGGAGGGGAGCAGAGTCTCTTCAGGAGCTCTGCTCCATTGTGGGCCTAGTGAGAGAGGCCCAAGAGAGGAGTGGGAGCAAGGGAGGAATGCTCCGTGAACGGAAGGGATCCCAGGGGTTACGGTGAGTGCAGGACGGCACCCGTACGCCCGAATCTGCCAAGAGTCAGAGGGATCAGGCCGCAGGAAGGGAACCGGTCCCTGGACCAGCCGTGTTACTCCAGGTCTCAGCTGGAAAAACCGGAGGCTTCTGCACTTCCATGGTGCAGTTGCCACACACTCACCCTGGTCGCCGTGAAGAGCATCAAGTAGGTCCGGGAACTCCAGGTTGCCCAGAAGGGACTTCAGAGCACCCGATCGGGACTGTGTGTGGGGAGCGCAGGGCAGGAGGGAGAATACCCAGCGCGGGAAGTCGGCCAAGGAAGGAACATAAAGAAAGGGGGTCCCGTTAAGTGCTTCTGATACACCTGAAGGAGTGCTGAACCCCTACCTGGCAAACGCAGTGCAACGCGGGAGTCTGACACCTGGACAGTGTACCCGAGGAACCTAAAAAGAACTGTGAGTAAACTCGGATGACTGCACTCCACTGTCTGTCAGTTATTTCCATCACGCTACCGCGCCTGCACTACAGTGCCCAGCATTACCATCAATCCTGCCCCGGGGGCCCGCTCTGCCTGTGGGGAGCAGAAACATCCCAGCTGCCATCCCAACACCCCCCGGAGGTCTGCAGCAGCGCCAGTACTCATTACCGGGAACCACAGGTGGCGTCACGAGACAAAACTTAACAAAAATCCCCTTTTTAAAGAGTGACCCAGAGGACGGGCCCGGGAGCTGACTGCCGTGACATCCCAAGGAGGTAAAGGCCCCGGTACTGAGTCCCCCCCATATCCCCCTGGGCGAGTCACCTCTTCATACAGTCTCTTGGAAAACCTATGACGAAAAATTTGCAAAGTTAAAGTTGTTAAGGGATTAAAAACTTTTATTTTTCTCTTGGCTCAGTATACCATGAGATGTGTGGTGCACATTAAAAAAACAAACAAACATGATTTTATGATACTCTGTCTTAATATGTCTATGCTGTATGATGTATCAAAAACCTAGTCACAGATTCCCTTTAATGCCTTCTCAGTTCCTTTCAGTTGAACAGTTTAGCATGGATTAAAGCAAACTGGAAGAAAATCTCACCTATGGGGAGAGTTACAGTATTATGCAAAAAACAAGATTTTGTGATACTCTGTCATAATATGTCTATGCTGTATGGTTCTATATGTGACCACTAGTGATGAGAGAGTATGTTTTGTTAACCCTTTCGCCGAGTATACTCGGGCGAGCTCCGAGTATTTATAGCTGCTCGGTGATATGGTTTAATCGCTTCCATGTGCATGATTTGTGACTGTTTGACAGCTTTAATACATGTGAGGAATGTCTGCTTCTTCCACATTCCTCACATGTAATAAAGCTGTCAAACAGTTGCAAATCATGCACACGGGAGTGATTCAAACATTACACCGAGCAGCTATAAATACTCGGAGCTCGCAAGAAGCATACTCGGCGAAAGGGTTAACAAAACATACTCGCTCATCACTAGTGACCACCCTATGATTGTGACGTGATTTGCAGTCTATTAATGAATTTGATAGTATACAAAGAGAATCTGTCAGCATGATTTTACATATGAAATAGTAGTGTGGCTATGTAGGCCCATGTCTTGCTGTGAAAGCCAAATCTTTTTTGTAAAGATCTAACGCAACAGTCATAAAAAAATGTAATGCGGGAAGGAGAGCGTCAATGCACTTGGAAGTGCTTTAATACAGTCTTAGGGCACTTCCAGCCTGATTTGCACATGGCTTATACATTAGATTCTCATAACAGATCCCTACAGAATATGTAAATTGCCTCTTCAGAGAGAAAGATGACTTGATCTCTAGCGCCACCTATTGGAGGTAGCAATCCTAAAAGTAAATATCAACCCTTTAAAGAGCCTTGCAATATGACTTTAGGATAAGAAATCAAACCAGAAACTCCATTTGCACAAACGTGTTTCAGGGTGTTTGCCCCTCCTCAGTGCACATAAGTCGTATGGCAGGGTCGATATTGACTTTTAGGATTGCTACATCCAGGAAGTCCTGTTCCTCTCTGAAAACCCTATTGTCATAAAAAATAGATATAATTTTTATTGGAGGACTTGCACCTATATAGCGATAACACTACTTCCATATGTAAAAATGTGTTGATATGTACCTTTTAACTATTCCCCAATAGAGCATATGTATAATAGTTCTCCTGATGGAGCAACCTACTTAAATCATATGTTCACCAGTGTACAGTCTTCATCTAATTATTACATTACTATAAAGTTGAGTTGAACAACTTTGCAATTCTATGATTTACCTTGCGCTGGTTTGTGTTACAGTTCATCCTCAAGTTCAGTCACTAAACAAAATTAGAAAGCGTTATCTCTCCCAGACCCCAAAGCACCATCATAAGATCGGATCTGAGATGTTAGAGGTGTATCTGTAGACACACTGACGCGCCCCCTGGGCCTGTGCTGTGGTGCAGCGTTGCGCACGCGGGGAATACCCGGAGCCGGATCTGTTAGGGGTAGTAGTCCTCGTGGCGGTGACCCGGTCCGTGCCCAGGGTGTCAAACTAAATGGCAGTCTTTAGCAGTAGATGTTAGAGTGTTCGACTACGCCACCCGTTGAATGCGGTTATGAAACCGCCGCTGCAGGGCAGACCGCTGAGGACGGTGGTACGGTTGTGCAGCGTGGATGGTATAACCCCCAACGGGAGGGGTATGGCCTCAGGGCAGCCGACGTGAATGATGGGGTTAGCAGAGTTGCACGCAGGCACCAGGAACCACTCAGAGACGGTGCGGTGTAGTTCAGGGTCTTTACTGGTGGCAAAGGTAGACCCTCCCGGAGTACTGGCTAGCAATCGGGGCCTGGTCAGTCTGTGAGCAGATTGGATCTCCCCTGGCCAGGCGGAGTTGTAGGCCTCCCCAACTAATTGTACTCTTCTGGCTACCTTGCTAGAGGCGGGTAAAAGTAGCCCACGTCCCTGAGTGTACCGTGTGGTGCTCACCCGTATGGCCGGTGACTCGGGGCCTTCTGGTAGCTTCCGCTCCACGACGGCGGTGCTGGTCCCTTGCGTGTGACCGTGCCTTCGGGTTTCTGGGCCAGAGGACCTGAAATCCCCTGCCGGTCGGTTTCTGCTGCTGGGTAAGGATTAGTCCCCACAGCCTCCGACTCCGGGTCCGGTGAGAACTCTTCAATCAGGGCGAGCTCTACAGCTTCCAGACCCTGATCTCTTTTAGCACAGCTCCCACAGAGCTCCTGATCTTTCTTTCCTATAGCTGCTCCTCTCCAGACCAGACTGTGTCTCTGTCTGGGACTCCTCTTCTTCTTCTTTTTCACTAACCCTGCCTCAGCCCTAGTTTTATATAGGGGAAGTTCTTCCCCTCCCAGGACTGGGCAGGAGGTGTGGCATGCATAGGATTCCTGACCAGGAGACCTCCCACCTGCTCTCAGACGTAATATTGCTATTACTGTGGAAACCAGACCCCTGGGGTGCCACATTCCCCCCTAGTGAAATTTAGTACTCCGGGACTAAACATATATTTTTTTGTAAACAAAACAAGTTATAAACAGAAACATCATAACAAAGAAAAACACATTATGATGGTCACGTCGTGTCCGCAACCGGGTGCAGTTTTTGAAGAAAACAAGGGTGTCCATTTCACCAAGGAACAGGAAGCCGTAACCAGGTAGGGGTCTGTCCTGCCCCGAGTCCTTAACAGTCTTTAGTCCATTCCTGGGTTACGCTCCAAACTTATGTACAAAGGATTCCGGATAATCCATAACTGACACCTATAAAATAACTAGAGATACATAATTATTTACAAGCAACAATAAACAGGTAAATACAAATAAAGCAGTCTAAACACTTAGATCCTCCAACGTACGGGCAACTGGCCTCTAGTGGCCCTAGTAGACCTACGGAGCTTACTGACTGGTCCTGAGCTACAGGGTGTAGGAGCTGTCAAAGGTAAACTGGGCAGCTGTCTACGGGCTCTTTGGCTCACTAGGGGTATGGCAGGCTCACTATAAGCAGAGGGTTGATCCTCCTGGTCTGCTTGTGTGGGGTCTTCTGCCTCCTGGACCGGCTGCTCTTCCAGCTCTACCTGTTTCTCCGTAGGCACTTGGGATGCTGGTTGGAGGAAGGTGAGGACGGGTACCACAACAGCGCCATTGACTTGAGTCCAAGACCGAGGGAAGTCTCCGAGTACAGTACTAACCATCTCCTCCCTTTCCTCTACAGGTTGAGGATTTTCTTGATCTTCTTCAGGGTTTCGTAACTGCTCGGGACACTTCTTCAGATGATCTCGGGATACAATGGCTGTGGTTTCTCCTCCGTCCTTACTGATTATGCAGACTTTCGGGTTCTCATGGCTTGAGGGCAGTACGGTGTACGGGTCCTTCTCCCACTGGTCGTCCAACTTGTGGAGGCGTCTCTTCCTCTTCAAGACCTGCTCTCCAGGTACCAGGGGAACAGCGGGAGCATACTGGTTGTAAGTCTTCTCCTGTCTTTCTCTAGCTTGACAGAGACTTCGCTCCACGCTCTCCTGTACTTTCCGGTACTGCTGCTGCCTTTCTGTGTCCCAGTCTGCTTCTGGTGAAGTGTCCTCGGGTGTCAGGACTCCCATCTCCAGATCAACAGGGAGCTTACCAGGTCTTGCTCTCATTAGGTAAGCCGGGGTACAGTTGGTAGAACCTACCGGGATGTGGTTGTATAGGTCCACCAGATCAGGCAGTTTCTCAGGCCACAGATTGCGTTCTTCCAGGGGCAATGTTTTCAGAAGGTCTATCACCACCTGGTTCATTTTCTCACAGAGTCCATTGGTTTGCGGATGATAGGGTGTTGTTCTTATCTTCCGGCAGCCATACAGAGTGCAGAACTCCTGGAAGACTTCCGCTTCAAAGGCAGGTCCTTGGTCCGTCAGCACCTGCTCTGGGTATCCGTGTGGATGGCAGAAGTGCTGCTGGAAGGCTCTAGCTGCTGTTTGAGCCGTTAAGTCCTTGACCGGGACCACCACCAGGAACTGGGAGTAATGATCTACGATTGTGAGGGCGTAGACATACCCAGATCTGCTTGGAGCCAGTTTCACATGGTCCAGGGCTACCAGTTCCAGTGGCTGTCGGGTGATGATGGGCTGCAAGGGAGTCTTCTGGCTGGCACGGTCCTTCCTTCTTAGGTGGCACGGTCCACAGTCTCTGCACCACCTCTCGATGGTTCCCCTCATGCCTACCCAGTGGAACCGCCCGCGCAGCAGGAACTCCAGCTTCTTCCACCCGAAGTGCCCAGCTCCGTCGTGGTATGCCTCCAGTACCATAGCCGCGTCTCTTCTTGGCACCACTACTTGCCAGATCAGTTCATGCGTCCGGGAGTTAACCATTCTGCGGCACAACTTCCCCTTGTAAAGGAACAGTCGACTCTTCTCAATCCACAGTTGCTTGGCCTCCTCCGGAGCGTCTGGGTCAAGGCGGGCATCTGGCTGAGTCAGCATCTCCTTCACCAGTCGGACGGCGGGGTCACTGTCTTGCGTTTCCGCCCAGTTGTAATGAGGTAAGGGATTGAACGTAGCGGATTGCTTACTCCTTACACGGTGGGAATACTGGATAGTCCCATGACGGTGGAACGCGGGGAGTTCAACTTCTTCCAGTTCCTCTGGATCTTCCCCTACGTCCGGTAGGTTTGGCATTCTGGACAAGGCATCCGCGTTGGTATTGGAGCGTCCTGCCCGGTATTTGATCGTGAACTCATAGTTGGACAGGCGGGCCATCCATCTCTGCTCCAGGGCACCGAGTCTTGCCGTATCCAGGTGTGTCAACGGGTTGTTATCCGTGTACACGGTGAACCGGGAAGAGGCGAGGTAGTGCCTAAAGCGTTCGGTGACTGCCCACACCACTGCCAGGAACTCTAGCTTGAATGAGCTGTAATTCTCAGGGTTTCTTTCGGTGGGTCGCAGTTTTCGGCTGGCGTAAGCAATTACCCGTTCTTTCCCCTGCTGGATCTGGGACAGTACGGCTCCTAGCCCGATGTTACTTGCGTCGGTGTAGAGGATAAAGGGCTGGCTGTAATCAGGGTACGCCAGGATTTCATCCCCCGTGAGGGCCATCTTCAGCTGGCGGAAGGACTCTTCTTCCAGCTTCTCCCATCTGAAGGGTGGCTTCTGGTTCTTGGCCTTCCTGGACTGGCCTATCAGGAGGTCCTGCATAGGAGCTGCCTTTTTGGTGAAACCGGGAATGAATCTTCGGTAGTAGCCTACCAACCCGAGGAACTGCCGCACTTCCTTTACGCTGGAGGGGCTTGGCCATTCCTTAATTGCGGTGATCTTATCAGGGTCGGGAGCCACTCCGTCAGCACTCACCACGTGTCCCAGGTACTGCACCTTTGGTTTCAGGAGGTGACACTTGGAGGGTTTCACCTTTAGGCCGTAGTTTGCCAGGGCTTCGAACACTTCTGCCAGGTGTTTCAGGTGGTCCTCGTAGGTCTTGGAGTAGACGATGACATCGTCCAGGTATAACAGGACCGTCTAGAAGTTTCGGTGTCCCAGACAGCATTCCATCAACCGTTGGAAGGTTCCTGGTGCGTTGCAGAGTCCGAACGGCATGCAGGTAAACTCGCTAAGCCCATCGGGGTGGTGAATGCGGTCTTCTCCCGGTCTGCCTCTGCTACATGAACCTGCCAGTACCCGCTAGTGAGATCCAAAGTGGAGAAGAAGTTAGCAGATTTTAAAGCAGCCAAAGACTCCTCTATCCTTGGTAAGGGGTACGCATCTTTGTGTGTGATACGGTTGATTTTCCGGTAATCTACACACATTCTCATGGTGTTGTCCTTCTTTTTAACCAAGACTAGTGGAGCTGCCCAGGGGCTACAGCTATCCCTGATTACCCCAGCCTCCTTCATGTCTCTAAGCATCCCCTTGGCGTGTTGGTAGTGTGCAGGGGGTACGGGTCGGTATCTCTCCTTTATGGGAGGATGGTCTCCCGTGGGGATGTGGTGTTCTACCCCCTTTACTCGCCCGAAGTCTAACGGGTGTTTACTAAACACTCTCTCGTACTCTTGAACAACCCGATAGACTCCCTGTTTCTGGTGTGAGGGAGTGGAGTCAGTACCCAAATGTAGTTGCTGACACCAGTCCTCTATTGTTTTCTTAGAGCCGTTACCTTCCTCTGGATGAGATGGAGGCAAGGGTTCCACGGACTGTACAGAATTTTGATTGATGGTATACAATTTGGCTAGCGTAGCATACCGGGGCAGGTACACTTCCCTTTTCCCGATGTTTATTATGCGAACGGGCACCCTCCCATGGCGTACATCAACCACCCCCCGTGCTGTCAAAATGGTGGGCCTACTGTCTGAGTAGACGGGTTCTACCATTGCTTGGTAGTCTCTACCTCTTAGACCAATAGCTGCCCGGCACCAAATCATCATTTCACTTTTTGGGGGCATGGCAATAGGGAAAGGGTCACACATTCTCACGCTTCCAATCTCACCACCGGAGAGTTCCACCTGTTGCCGCCGCATCAGTGCCCGGATCTCTTTTTGGAGCACTCGCTGCTGGCCGGAGCTGGCGTTCTTGGCAACCTGCTGTAAAATGAAAATCACCTCTGCAAGACAATTTTCAATCACATTAGTTCCTAGCGTTATCTTTGGGTGACTCTCGCGCTTGTCAATGTCTACAATGATCAGTCCCTGTGCTGCCAGTTCGACTCTACCGACTTTAATGGTCATCTCTTTGAATCTGATCTGTGGCATGGGTTGACCATTGCTGGCGATGATACTCAAGTCGTCGTCAGGGTAGCGGGTTATATCCGAGTCATTCCAGTACTGCTTAAAGAGCACGTAAGGGATGGTGGTGACCTGTGACCCGGTGTCAAGTAGGGCACTCATAGGAATGCCATCCAGTACCACAGGCAAGACTGGACGTCCTCCCACGTATTTGTCACGCCAGTTCGATGGGCCTGATGACCTTATTCCTGGGGGTTGGCCCTCTACCCCAGGTTGTGCCAGTTTAAAGGACAGTACCTTGCCATATGTCCGGGTTGATTGCAGCGGCGGCAGATGGGTTGTCCGTCCTCGTTGTATCGGTCGCTGGGTCTTCCTCTGGCCGGTGGGGTCCTCCTTGGTCGACGCCACGGGATGTCCTCCGGTCCGGATGCCAGCTGGATCTTCCCTGGAGCAGCAACCTGTAAAGACTGCACAGTTCGGGTTAGCGCAGCTACGCTTTTAGCTAGCTCTTGGACCTGATGGTGCAGGTCTGGAGCCGGGTCATTGTTCAAAGCCTGCGCATCAGCTCCCACAGGCCCTGCCGACAAGGGCGCCGCCTCCTGGTGGTAAGCGGTAGTAGGGCGCCTGTGGGCCACAACGCCACCCGGTGCCGGTTCTCGGAGCACCCGAATGGCTCTGTCCTTGAACTGTGCAAAGTCCAGATGAGGATCCTGTAAGGCCATTGCCCGCAACTGGGTTCGTTGGGCATTGCAATATAGTCCCTCTATAAATTGTTCGGTCAACAGCCTGTCCTCGTTTCCCACGCCGTCAGGGTCGGTCTGCTTAATGGCTCTCAGGGCCTCTTGTAGGTTTAGTGCATAGTCCCTTATATTCTCATGTGCTCGCTGTTTGCACCCGTAGAAACTAAGCTTTATCTCAGCTGAGGTGCGGGTATCAAAGGTGTCCTTCAGCAGGGTTAATATCCCTGCTACAGTCCTCCTCCCAGGTGGCCAGGACTTTACCTCCCTTTGGGCTGCCCCGGTTAGTTGGGCCACCAGGATGCTCACTTTTTGCTCTTCTGTGAGGGGGTACACCTGGAAGAGGCCATCCAGCTTTTCTCTAAAGTCATTCAGGGTATGTGACTCCCCTGAGTACTGGGGTAGCCAGGCTGCCCCCGGGATATAGGGCATCGTGAAAGGCATGACCGCTGCAGCGGTGGCGCTGGCGGTGGCTGTGGCAGTGAAGCTCTCCTCCGTATCCGACATCCTCCTCCCCCCTAGTGGACCGTGGCCTACCTTGCGATGATCCTCTTCCGTAGGCCGCGGCTCCGCAGTGGATCGTCAGGGTCGAGGACCTTTCGTCGCGCTCCTGTGACGTCGGCGTCTGCTGGGCTCCTTCCAGGACCTTACGCAACGTCCGGACGTGAGGCGGGGCTTCAGTTCTTATGGGCTTTTCGGAGTCCACGCCCCTCTTCTTCCCGCGCGGCGTCTTCAAGATGGCGTCCAACGGCGGGAAAACTCCACGGATGGCGGGAAGAAGGCAGAAGATGGCGTCCAACGGCGGGAAAACTCCACGGATGGCGGGAAGAAGGTAGAAGATGGCGTCGGATGGCGGGAATCTTCACCACAGGTAAGTTGAAAAGTCTCTTTTTCAGGCACGCAGTACCCGGTGGTTGCGGGCACGAAATCCTGCCGACTACGCCAAAAGTTGACGCGCCCCCTGGGCCTGTGCTGTGGTGCAGCGTTGCGCACACGGGGAATACCCGGAGCCGGATCTGTTGGGGGTAGTAGTCCTCGTGGCGGTGACCCGGTCCGTGCCCAGGGTGTCAAACTAAATGGCAGTCTTTAGCAGTAGATGTTAGAGTGTTCGACTACGCCACCCGTTGAATGCGGTTATGAAACCGCCGCTGCAGGGCAGACTGCTGAGGCCGGTGGTACGGTTGTGCAGCGTGGATGGTATAACCCCCAACGGGAGGGGTATGGCCTCAGGGCAGCCGACGTGAATGATGGGGTTAGCAGAGTTGCACGCAGGCACCAGGAACCACTCAAAGACGGTGCGGTGTAGTTCAGGGTCTTTACTGGTGGCAAAGGTAGACCCTCCCGGAGTACTGGCTAGCGATCGGGGCCTGGTCAGTCTGTGAGCAGATAGGATCTCCCCTGGCCAGGCGGAGTTGTAGGCCTCCCCAACTAATTGTACTCTTCTGGCTACCTTGCTAGAGGCGGGTAAAAGTAGCCCACGTCCCTGAGTGTACCGTGTGGTGCTCACCCGTATGGCCGGTGACTCGGGGCCTTCTGGTAGCTTCCGCTCCACGACGGCGGTGCTGGTCCCTTGCGTGTGACCGTGCCTTCGGGTTTCTGGGCCAGAGGACCTGAAATCCCCTGCCGGTCTGTTTCTGCTGCTGGGTAAGGATTAGTCCCCACAGCCTCGGACTCCGGGTCCGGTGAGAACTCTTCAATCAGGGCGAGCTCTACAGCTTCCAGCCCCTGATCTCTTTTAGCACAGCTCCCACAGAGCTCCTGATCTTTCTTTCCTATAGCTGCTACTCTCCAGACCAGACTGTGTCTCTGTCTGGGACTCCTCTTCTTCTTCTTTTTCACTAACCCTGCCTCAGCCCTAGTTTTATATAGGGGAAGTTCTTCCCCTCCCAGGACTGGGCAGGAGGTGTGGCATGCATAGGATTCCTGACCAGGAGACCTCCCACCTGCTCTCAGACGTAATATTGCTATTACTGTGGAAACCAGACCCCTGGTGTGCCACAACACTATAGGCCGATTCCGGCAGCAAATAGCAGAAATGAGTCTACAGATCGGTGAAAGTAAGGAAATTTATGTTTTTGAAATCTTATCTGCTGGTTTAAAGGGAATCTGTCAGTAGGTTTTTGCTGTGTAATCTGTGGGCAGAGACACTGATTTCAGTGATCTGTCACTTATTAGGGTGTGTGTGTGTCACCCTGGCCTGGATGCCACAAGTGTAATAAAGCTGTGTCTGAGAGCAGGGGGGAGGTTCTCTAGTCAGGGGAACATTAGCATGCAGTACCTCCTGTCTCAGGCCAGTAGGGGGAGCAGGCTGCCCCTATAAAAGCTGGTGCTGGGGGCAGGGTTAGGGAGAGCTGGACGACCTGTCTCAGGACTGAGACTTGTCCCAGAGCAGAGCAGGGACAGAAAGTTGTATTGCACCTAAGAGGAAGTGTGGCAGGAGGAGAGCCACAAGCCAGAGACAAGAGGCAAAGTGAGCCTGTCTTGGCAGATAAAGGACTTAATTTACCAGACTTTGGTGTCTGAGGCTGGGAGGATTCCACATCCTACAGCAGATAACCAGTCCGCAGGGGACTGTATATTCCTTGGCCTAAGAAGCCTGGAGGCTCTGCCACAACAGAAGGGACCAGCACAGCCGTACCAGGCCGGGAGCAGAAAGGAACCCACGTCGCAGGCCATACAGGCGAGAGTACACGGAAAGCTCAGAAACGTGGGCTGTTACCCTATGAGGAGGAGATAGCCAAAAGGAGCGCAGAAAGCATGGTAGGCTTACACCCTCACCCTGACCAGGGCCAATTTCCTCATTGCTCTCAGACATCCAGGTCCCCTCCTAGCCAGGACTGTTTGTGGGTCAGTTTACCTGTTCTAGTAAAGACCCTGGACTGCAACCTGTCGTCTGTGTGCTCCTTGCTCCTCCAGCACTATCAGCACTGGGACTCTCACCACCATCACTCCCATCATCCACTACACTGCCCTGGGGCCGCACTCTTCCCGTGGGGAGTCACACCATCCCAGCTGCATACATCATCAGCCCCAGCGGTCTGCCTTGCAGCGGCGGTTCCTAATGACCGCAAATCCACGGGTGGCGTAGTCGAACATAATCAACAGCACATAACGGACTACCACTGGCCTGACCACCCTGAGCCACGGAACCGGGTTGCCACTACTACTCCCATCGTTCCCCTACTGCCCGGATCTGAGTGCCCCACGGCCCAGGGGGCGAGTCAGCTTTGGCGTAGTCTGCAGGATTGTAACCAACCCGCCACAAACGGGTATTGCGTGCCTGAAAGAGACTGTACACGTACCAGAAAAGAGGTTTCCCGCCATCCGGAGCCGTTTCCCGCCATTTCCAGCCGTCTCCCGCCATCTTCCGTCGGTTCCCGCCATCTTCAGCCGTTTTCCCGCCATCGGACGCCATCTTCAGGACGCCGCGTGGGAAGAAGAGGGGCGTGGACGTCCAAACCGCGCGAGACCCGAAGCTCCGCCCCAAGCACCGACGCTGCGCAAGGTCCTGGAAGGGAGAGAGAGCGACGCTGACGTCACCAGGACGCGACGCAAGGTCCTCGTCCGGAGCAGCACCAGCGGAGCCGCGGCCTACAGAAGAGGATCGTCGGAAGGTAGGCCACGCTTAACTAGGGGAGAGGAAGATGTCGGACACAGAGGCGCCCACTACCACCAGCGCAGCTGCAGCAGCGGTGATGCCATTTTCCCTGCCCTACATCCCTGGAGCGGCCTGGCTGCCTAAGTACTGAGGGGAGCCCCATGCCCTGACTGATTTTAAGGAAAGGCTGTACAGTTTGTTCCAAGTTTACCCCCTGACAGAGGAACAGAAGGTCAGCATACTAACAGGGCAGTTAACTGGCGCAGCCCAAAGGGAGGTAAAGTCATGGCCCGCTGAGGAGAAAAGGACTGTGAAGGACATTCTGGCCCGGCTGCGAGGTACCTTTGACACACGTACCTCCGCTGAAATTAAAATGAGGTTCTATGGATGTAAGCAGCGGGCACAGGACAGCATCAGAGACTATGCCCTAAATTTGAAGGAAGCCTTGTGAGCCATCAAACAAGCTGACCCTGGCAGCGTGCAGGATACGGATAAGCTACTAACAGAACAGTTCATAGAAGGTCTGCTGTCTAGCGCCCACAGGACCGAGCTGCGCCTCATGTTCTTTCAGAACCCTGACCTGACCTTTGCCCAATTCAAGGACAGGGCCATAAGGGTTCTCCGTGAACCCGCAACAAGTGGCGCTATAAACCCCCGGCGCCCTGCTCTCACCTACCACCAGGAGGCGGCGCCCTCCTCTATGGACTCCGTGGGGGCTGATGCACAGGTTCTGAACCAAGCCCCGTCGAAAGATCTGCACCACCAAGTCCAGGAGCTGACCAGGAGCGTCGCGGCATTGACCAGGACCGTCCAGGCGTTACAAGTGGACCCGTCAAGACCCATCGAGCTGGCTTCAAGTCCGGAGGATGTCCCGTGGCGTCGACAGAGGAGGATCCCGTCGTTCCGAGGGAGGCCCACAGACCGCTACGCAGAGGATGGACAGCCCATTTGCCATCGATGCAATCAGCCCGGACACATTTCCAGGTACTGTAATTTAAACGGGTCCAACCTGGGGCAGAGGGCCAACCCCCAGGCATAAGATCACCAGGCCCTTATAATTGGCGTGATAAGTACGTTGGGGGGCGCCCGGTTTTACCCATGGTGCTGGACGGTATCCCCATGAGCGCCTTGCTGGATACTGGGTCGCAAGTAACCACTATCCCTTATGTACTTTTTAAGCAGTATTGGACTGATGCTGATATCACACGGTATCCAGACAGTAACTTGAGCATCATCGCCAGTAATGGCTTACCCGTGCCGCAGATGGGGTTCAAGGAGATGACCATTAAGATTGGTAAAGTTGAACTGCCGGCACAGGGAGTAATTATTGTGGACATTGACCGTCGTGAAAGTCACCCTAAAATAACTGTGGGTACTAACGTGATTGAAAATTGTCTTTCAGAGGTAATTGTAATTCTACAACAGGTGGCGGTGAATGCTAGTTCCAGCCAACAGAGAGTCCTCAACAAGGAGATAAATGCCCTGATGAGACGACAGCAGGTAGAACTGTCTGGTGGTGAGATCGGTAGCGTAAGACTGATTGATCCGTTCCCCATTTCCATGCCTCCCAAAAGCGAAATGATGATCTGGTGTCGGACTGCAATCGGGTTGAGAGGTAGAGACTACCAAGCCATGGTAGAACCCGTGTACTTGGACAGCAGGCCCACCATTTTTACAGCCAGGGGGGTGGTTGATGTCCGCCATGTGAGGGTGCCCGTTCACATTCTCAACATTGGGGAGAGAGAGGTACACTTACCCAGGTGCGCTACACTTGCCAAACTGTTTGTTGTCGAACACAAAGCTATCAGGACCGTGGAACCCTTGCCTCCATCTCCACAGGCGGAGGGTAATGGCTCCCAGAAACAAAAGGAGGACTGGTGCCAGAAACTCCATGTGGGTGCTGACTCCACTCCCCTGCACCAAAAACAAGGAGTCTACCGGGTGGTACAGGAGTACGAGAGAGTCTTTAGTAAGCACCCGCTAGACTTCGGCAGAGTAAAAGGGATAGAACACCATATCCCCACAGGGAGCCACCCACCAATAAAAGAGAGACACAGGCCTGTACCTCCTGCACATTATCAGAACGCCAAGGGTATGCTGCGGGAAATGAAAGAAGCTGGGGTCATTAGAGATAGCTGTAGGCCCTGGGCAGCCCCCTTGGTTCTGTTAAAAAAGAAAGACAGCACCATGAGAATGTGTGTGGACTATAGACAAATCAACCGTATCACCCACAAAGACGCATATCCGCTGCCTAGAATAGAAGAGTCTTTAGCCGCACTAAAATCAGCTAACTTCTTTTCTACTTTGGACCTTACTAGCGGGTACTGGCAGGTTCCTGTGGCAGAGGCTGACAAGGAGAAGACCGCCTTCACCACCCCAATGGGACTGAGTGAGTTCAACTGTATGCCCTTCGGGCTCTGCAACGCACCAGGGACCTTCCAGAGGCTGATGGAATGCTGTCTAGGGCACCGAAACTTTGAGACGGTCCTCGTTTACCTGGACGACGTGATCGTCTATTCGAAGACTTACGAGGACCATCTAAAGCACCTGGCCGAGGTGTTCGAAGCCCTGGCAGGCTACGGCCTGAAGGTGAAACCATCGAAGTGTCACCTGCTGAAACCAAAGGTCCAGTACCTAGGGCACGTGGTAAGTGCGGAAGGAGTAGCCCCCGACCCTGACAAGGTCACGGCAATCAAGAGCTGGCCAAGCCCCTCGAAAATCAAAGAAGTGAGGCAGCTCCTCGGGTTGGTAGGCTACTACCGAAGGTTCATCCCCGGGTTCACTAAGATGGCTGCTCCTATGCAGGACCTCCTGATAGGACAGTCTAAGTCCAGAAGTCAAAAGCCACCCTTCAAGTGGGATCAACCGGAAGAGGAGTCCTTCCGCCAGTTGAAGATGGCCCTCACAGGAGATGAGATCCTGGCCTACCCTGACTATGGCCAGCCTTTTATCCTCCACACAGATGCCAGTAATGTGGGACTGGGAGCCGTACTGTCCCAAAACCAACAGGGCAGAGAAAGGGTGATCGCGTACGCCAGCCGGAAGCTGAGGCCCACCGAGAGGAACCCGGAGAATTACAGCTCCTTCAAGCTAGAATTCTTGGCGGTAGTGTGGGCCGTAACGGAACGCTTCAAGCATTACCTGGCCTCCGCAAAGTTCACGGTGTACACGGACAACAACCCGTTAACACACCTAGACAATGCAAGACTCGGTGCCCTGGAACAGTGGTGGATGGCCCGTCTCTCCAATTATGACTTCGTGATCAAGTACCGGGCAGGCAAAACCAATGCCAACGCTGACGCCCTATCGAGAATGCCTCACTTACCTGAAGGTGACGAAGACCCAGAAGAGCTGGAGGAGGTAGAACTCCCCGCGTTTCCCCGGTATGGAGCCGCTCAATACTCCCACCGCGTGAAGGAGGAGGATCTAACAACCGTGATGATCAATCCCCTACCTCACCACAGCTGGGCCGAGACCCAAGATAGTGACCCTGCCATCCGCCTGGTGAAAGATCTGCTGACCCAGGAAGATGCCCGCATAGATCCGGATGCTCCAGAGGAAGCCAAGCAGCTATGGAAAGAGAAGAGCTAGCTGTTCCTCTACGAAGGCAAGCTGTGCAGAAGGTTTGTCAACCACCGGACGCACGAGCTGACCTGGCAAGTCGTGGTCCCAAGGCGGGATGCAGCTATGGTCCTGGGGGCTTACCATGACAGAGCGGGGCACTTCGGTTGGAAGAAACTGGAGTTCCTGCTGAGAGGACGGTTCTTTTGGGTCGGCATGAGAGGGGCTGTAGAGAAGTGGTGCAGAGACACTGGCCCTTTTCACCTTAAGAGGAAGGACCGTGCCAGCCAGAAGACACCCTTGAGGCCCATTGTCACCACGCAGCCTCTTAAGTTGGTAGCTCTGGACCACGTCAAGTTGGCTCCAAGCCGGTCAGGGTACATCTACGCCCTGACAATCATGGACCACTACTCCCGTTTTCTAGTGGTGGTCCCGGTGAAAGACTTGACAGCCCAAACGGCGGCCAGAGCCTTCCAGCAATACTTCTGTCTTCCACACGGGTATCCGGAACAGGTCCTGACAGACCAGGGTCCAGCGTTCGAGGCTGAAATCTTCCAAGAGTTCTGCAACCTCTATGGCTGTAAGAAGATTCGGACAACGCCTTACCACCCACAAACCAACGGGATGTGTGAGAAAATGAACAATATAATCATTGATCTCCTGAAGACGTTGCCCCTGGAAGAACGCAGCCTGTGGCCAGAAAAACTGCCGGACCTGATAGACCTATACAACAATATCCCGGTGAATGCTACAAACTGCACCCCGGCTTACCTGATGCGAGCCAGACCAGGTAAGCTGCCCGTAGACCTGGAGATGGGAGTCCTAACGCCTGAGGACACCTCTCCGGATGCGGACTGGGATACGGAAAGGCAACTGCAGTACAAGAAGGTACAGGAGAGTGTGGAGAAGAGCCTGGCCCAGGTGAGAGAGAAGCAAGAAAGACTCTTCAACCAACACGCCCCTGCTGGTCCCCTAGAACCTGGTGAGCAGATCCTGAAGCGAAAGAGAAGGCTACATAAGTTGGACGACCAGTGGTAAAGGGAACCCTACACCGTACTGCAGTCTGATCACGACAACCCGAAGGTGTGCGTGATCACCAAGGATGGAGGAGAAACCACTAGTACCGTCTCCAGAGACCACCTAAAAAGGTGCCCCGAGCAACTCCGTAGTGCAGAAGAGGATCAAAGTGACCTTGAACCCGCAGAGGACAAGGAAGAAATGATCAGCACCGTTCTCGGAGAGTTTCCTCAGTCCTGGACCTGAATAAACGATGCCATAGTGGTACCCGTCCTGCATTTCCTGCAACCGGCTCAACAACAACCTGCACCAGAGCCGGAAGGTGAAGAAGAGCAAGCAGTTCCAGAGGCAGAAGAGCCTGAACCAGCAGCCCAGGAGAGTCAACCCTCTGCTGACTGTGAGCCTGCCATGCCTGCGGTAAGCCAAAGGACCCGCAGACAGCTGCCTGCCTTACCTGTACACCCAGCTGGTAGCTGTACCCCTAACGCTAGTGGGGAAAGCCAGGTCGGTCCACCACCAGACAGTGGGTTAAGGAGGTCAACCAGGAGCACAAAGGGGCAGATACCCACTCGCTGGAGAATATAGAGTGCACCAAAATTGTAAATAACCCTGTTGCCAAATGTTGAAATGTTTGCAAAGTTGCATGCATGTTTGGGAATTCTGTGTTTCAGTTTCTTGCAGTTACCGTAAGGACTCATAGGTTATGGACTTTTACTAACTGGGATCTTGTATGGACAGCGTTTGGAGCCTAACCAAGGAATGAACTAAGACTGTAAAGGACTTTGGGTAGGACAGACCCCCACCTGGTTAAGGCTCCCGTTGTATTGGTGATATGGACACCGGGTCACAGACCACACTGTGACCTTAAGAACTCAATCTGTGCGTCGTCTGTCTGTTAATGTTTTATGGTTATGCATATTGTCTTTGTTTATTGTTTAGTCTCGGAGTACTAAATTTTACTAGGGGGGAATGTGTCACCCTGGCCTGGATGCCACAAGTGTAATAAAGCTGTGTCTGAGAGCAAGGGGGAGGTTCTCTAGTCAGGGGAACATTAGCATGCAGCACCTCCTGTCTCAGGCCAGTAGGGGGAGCAGGCTGCCCCTATAAAAGCTGGTGCTGGGGGCAGGGTTAGGGAGAGCTGGACGACCTGTCTCAGGACTGAGACTTGTCCTAGAGCAGAGCAGGGACAGAAAGTTGTATTGCACCTAAGAGGAAGTGTGGCAGGAGGAGAGCCACAAGCCAGAGTCAAGAGGCAAAGTGAGCCTGTCTTGGCAGATAAAGGACTTAATTTACCAGACTTTGGTGTCTGACGCTGGGAGGATTCCACATCCTACAGCAGATAACCAGTCCGCAGGGGACTGTATATTCCTTGACCTAAGAAGCCTGGAGGCTCTGCCACAACAGAAGGGACCAGCACAGCCGTACCAGGCCGGGATCAGAAAGGAACCCACGTCGCATGCCATACAGGCGAGAGTACACGGAAAGCTCGGAAACGTGGGCTGTTACCCTATAAGGAGGAGATAGCCAGAAGGAGCGCATAAAGCACGGTAGGCGTACACCCTCACCCTGACCAGGGCCAATTTCCCCATTGCTCTCAGACATCCAGGTCCCCTCCTTGCCGGGACTGTTTGTGGGTCAGTTAACCTGTTCTAGTAAAGACCCTGGACTGCAACCTTTTGTCTACGTGCTCCTTGCTCCTCCAGCACTATCAGCACTGGGACTCTCACCACCATCACTCCCACCATCCACTACACTGCTCTGGGGCCGCACTCTTCCCATGGGGAGTCACACCATCCCAGCTGCATACATCATCAGCCCCAGCGGTCTGCCTTGCAGCGGCGGTTCCTAATGACCGCAAATCCACGGGTGGCGTAGTCGGACATAATCAACAGCACATAACGGACTACCACTGGCCTGACCACCCTGAGCCACGGAACCGGGTTGCCACTACTACTCTCATCGTTCCCCTACTGCCCGGATCTGAGTGCCCCACGGCCCAGGGGGCGAGTCATGTGCTGTTGTTTCAATACAATGAGTGTTTTATCACCAGGAGATTATCATTGCCTGGACCACATAAAATGTGAGCCCTGGTCAGACCACGCCCCCTTCTGTGATAAGCAGCACACTGTCAATAGACAATGTAATAAGATGGAGAGTGGGTGCCAATAGCGCTGTTACCCAGACAAGTAGTGGTATAAAGGGAAAAGGATGCTCACCTTGGTGAGTTGTGAAATGCACAACTCATATGATGGTATAGTGGAGTGCTGCAGGAGACACCAAACCTCAAGGGTCCGAGTACCATAAATTGTGGATGCAAGAAAGTGCCAATGATTCCACACTCCTCCGGGTCAAAGAAGGGATTGCATCCCTTCTTTGACCCGGAGGAGCGCAGAATCATTGGCACTTTCTTGCATCCACAATTAATAGACAATGTACACAGAAAGCTGTGAAATGGGCTGGGTTAGCTTTCTAAGCTCTGCTTCATAGTACATCTAAAAACTCTGATAGTGTCACAACTTCTGCACCCAGTAGACTAAGTGATACATCGTTGGAATCAGGGTCTCTTTTCCTACATTATTCTGCTCTCATATGAGGTAGCAAAAACCTGGTGACAAATTCCCTTTTTTCGCCTTTTCAGTTCCTTTCTGTTGAACATTTTAGCATTGGACTAAAGTAAACTCGTAAAGAATCTCGCTTATGGTGAGTTACATTATGATGGAACCCAGATAAGGAGCTGTCCACTATTTCAGGTGCTGACTTAGATCTATGGGGCAAGGTTTCTCCTTGTGGAGAGTGACATGACAGGTCTGGCGTCACTCTCCGCAAAGAGAAATCTCACCCCGTAGATCCCAGTCTTAGCCTCTCATCCAGCCAAATCAGATCTCATACTTTGCACTGATGAGGGGCAATACCCCGAAACACTGTGTCTACAAATTGAGATTCTGATTTGGCTTTTATCCTAAGTCATATTTCAAGGCTCGTTAAAGGGTCGATAGTGACTTGTAGGATTGCTTCTTCCAATAGGTGGCGCTAGAGTTCAAGTCCTCTTCCTCTCTGAAGAGACAATTTGCACAGGTGCTGACTTAAAAAGAGAGCTGAAAAACTTGGATGTTATTCTCATAGTTTTCTAACCCTGTTCACGTCTGGCCATTGAGAAGCACATTGAGATGGATACATTTTCCAAAATATAAATGTATAATAAAGATCTATAATTAAGAAACATCGGTACATATTGTACATAAGAACAAATTTGATATCACAGGTCCATTTTAATAATACATTGACATAATAGAAAAAGAGGAAAAACATTTTTTTTTATGTAAAATGATAGATTCTAAACCTACAATTCCTCATTTACTTGCAGGAAAAAAAAGTAAAAAAAAAAAAGGATCCTTCCAGCTGAAGATTGATCTTACTTATACCTCTAAGATTTCTCTTGCCAACAGTCTCCATGGTAAAGTACACAGGAGCACCATGGAGATAGTAGTCAAGAGACAGGTTAATTTGGAGCTTAGTTCCCCTTGAATGGCAGTTTTCTTAGTGTTAAAACCTCTGTTCATTTTATGATTTTGAACACTCTGATTTGTGCTTAAAGATAATCTGTCAGCAGGTTTTTGGCACCAAATCTGATAGCAACATGATGTAGAGACAGAGATCCTGATTCCAGCGATGTGTCACTTACTAGGCTGTTTAGCTCTTTTACCTTATATAAAATCATTATCAACATGAGATTATCACTAGAGGACAACTTTGGTTGGTAGGCAGTCCCACCCTGCCCCTAACACTGATTGGCAGCTCTCTGTGTACACTGTGCATAGGCAGGAAGCTGCCAATCAGTGTTAGGGGCAGGGTGGGACTACCTACCAACCAAAGTTGTCCTCTAGTGATAATCTCATGTTGATAATGATTTTATATAAGGTAAAAGAGCTAAACAGCCTAGTAAGTGATGCATCGCTGGAATCAGGATCTCTGTCTCTACATCATGCTGCCAAAAACCTGCTGACAGGTGGGCGGAGTTCTACAGAGCTCAATATTCAGAGAGCTGGTAGATCATAGTATTCAATTAAAACTTCTGCATGCAGCAGAGAAAGTGATGCATTCCTGGAATCAGGGTCTCTGCCCCTACATCATGATGCTCTCAGATGGAATTACAAATACCTGGTGACAGCTTCCTTACAGTGTTATTTATTTACATAAGACAATAAAGAAGGAATTCCCTTGCACCTTTTGGAGTTTGTCATTTCTGTAATGACATAGTGTAACTTTTTCATCTTTCTTTGACAATCACATTGGCATTAGTGATGGTGCAGATAAGTTTGGCAGATGAATGAATTATTGAAACTATCCCAATGCTATTCTGTGCTCAGTAATACCAAGCCTTCCAATCTGAAGTCTTCATCCCTCTTCATGTTTTAAAAGATATGTGTCCAATTATAACCATTACCCCAACCCTTCCACACTTTCGATGAGTTGGGAGTCCATTGTTTGCTTTTGGCATTATTGAAGCTTCTCCACAAACCCATGAGAGATGGTCTAAAATGTCGTCAGTTCCATGACTTTCAAGGGTTACCTAACAATTCTGTTAATCTAGTACTTCTAGCTCAGCAGCAAAATGAACACTTAAGAAGGTCAAGAGGAAAAAAGAGCACGCACGCTGCTTCAATTTGGTTTTGTTTGATTTTTTTTTTAAGTAGATGGTTTGTTCATTCTTTTCATGTCTGCATTAATGTACAGTGGTGGCCAAAAGTATTGGCACCCCTGCAATTCTAAATACTTGAAGAGAGAAAATACGACCATATCAACCCAAAACAATTATAAAAATTAACTTTTATTCATAAATAGTATAAAAAGTTTACTTCATAGTCAATATAAGGCACAATACAGAAATACAGAAAGACACATATCATGTAGAAAAAACCGTCTCACTGAAGGGACGATGTGGTCCACATATGAAAGGGGGCCTCGGCGCCACAGCAAAAGCATATATATCTAGTCCTTCATCTGTCATACCAATAAAGAGGACTATCAGATGGCCACAGTGTAATATCCATAATAATATCCATATAGTAGTGCATATCACAAGTAGTATCAAAGTACTTAAAAATACCTCATAGAGGACTCATAATCAATACTGTCAGAATGCCATATGCCAGCAGCTAAACTGTGCTTTTCATCATATCAAATGCTACATAAGAGACACTAATAATAGCCACAATGATACAATTATGGTCAAAATATGACGGCTAAAAAGATTCAATTAATTGATTTATACTGGCAGAGTCTATATCGGACAAGTATAAAGATAAATAGGTACAAAATAGGGTAAGAAACAAGTACTGCATTGTATCAAGAGGATTACCTGGGCCACAAGCTGTGATGTCAAGGCACCCCCACGTGGACCGCTCGCCCACCCCAACGCACGTTTCGGCGTTTGCCTTCTTCAGGGGGCGTCAACTTCCTCAAGGGGAGTGTGAATTTAAATATTGTGTTGGCCAATCAGATGGAGGGGGTGGACCCGTAGTGACGCGCGTAGCGTCCCCGCTACCAAGCAACCGGTGACGCGGGCGTCATGCAAGGAATCACATGATGGTCACATGGACCCACGTGATGCAGGTCCTTGCATAGAGACGCCAGGCGGCACGGGGCACTCAGAAAGCGGCGACGCTCGCGCGTAGGGTCCTTTAGACTCACATAGTTGGGGAACATAACGGAAGGTATATACTCCTATTGCGTGATGTATATATTCACCACCACCACTTAAGTATATGGATGTATCATATTATATCGCAATATCCCAATCGAGCAAATTAACATTATGGCAACCAACATATAATACATCATTACATCAACTGTATAATTCCCAGCATAAGAAAACTAATACATGTCATTTTCAATCCCATATATACATAGGTAAATGTGTAAAGGCCATATTGTCACACCAGTAATATATACTAAGTGGAATCTCAAACGATAACATCCTATATATCATCATAAGTTCACAAAGAACCATATCTAATGTGGGGGTAGCGAACTTCCCTGATCTAGATTCCATTGAAACAATAAGGTCTATAAGGATCTTAGAGCACAGGACAAAGATCCACAATATATATATATACACCGCAGTAGTTGTTCCCAGATGAAATGGATTATTCAATATATTCTTATTCGCATATTAATCCATATGATATCAGCCATAGTGTAGACACGACTCGTCAGAAGAAGTAAGGTGCAAACGGATGGTGTAGAAAACTAGAAATTAAAAAAGAGTATTAAAATCATAAAAACCACAACAAGAATATGTGACAGGGGAGAGATTAAAGGAAGGGAGCGAAGCTGAGATTCTCATTGAGTCCATTGGGATGTACGGTATTTAGTCGCCAAATCCATCTAGATTCGAGCTGAGCCAAACGTTGGCTCTGTTTACCTCCACGAATACCAACTCTTAACGCGTCTATCCCCCGAACCCTTAGGAGGGAACTATTACAGTCATGATGGAGTTTAAAATGTTTTGGTATAGTCCTGAGTGTGGAGGGATCCGTGCAGTCGGTCGCCGCCAATATCCCCAATATATGTTCTCTTATTCTCACTTTAAGTTGGCGCGTTGTTAGGCCAACATAAATAAGCCCACAAGGGCAGGTGGCATAATAAATAACAAATCGTGAGATACATGTAATGCGGCATCTTATTTCATAAGTTTTAGTACCAGCTGCATTGGAAAAAATACTGGTTCTATTTGTGCAACTCCTCAACACTAATGATATGAATATTCACATTACTTTCAATTGGGATATTGATACAGTTAATTTTCTTGATGTTACCCTTACAAGGGACCATAATAATTTGATACAAACAAACATCTATAGAAAGGATACCTCCACGAATATGCTGCTCCACGCGTCGTCCTCCCATCCCCCGTGGATGGTTCGATCAGTACCCACTGGACAATTTTTGCGTCTCCGCAGACTTTGTTCCAGTGACGAAGATTTTGTTAGACAGTCCATGGACATGAATACTCGAATAGGCACGATTTGCTCTATTTGCAAAGAAGTCCTAAGATCAATGACAAACCAAGATTTATAACAAACTACCATGGACAATTCGGACGGATGAGGAAATGTTTGACTCAAGCTTGGCCCATCCCCCTGATAGATCCGGTATTGTCAAAATTTCTTCCTGATCGCCCACCCATTACTGTACGCCGCTCCAAGAATCTCCGTGACTACTTTGTACATAGTCACTATCAAACTGCATCAGGCACGTCTACAATTTTTGGTGCGTCGGGTCCTGACTGTGGGAGCTTTCCGTGCGGTCGATGTGTCGCCTGCCCCAATATGGATAGAACCAGTATTTTTTCCAATGCAGCTGGTACTAAAACTTATGAAATAAGATGCCGCATTACATGTATCTCACGATTTGTTATTTATTATGCCACCTGCCCTTGTGGGCTTATTTATGTTGGCCTAACAACGCGCCAACTTAAAGTGAGAATAAGAGAACATATATTGGGGATATTGGCGGCGACCGACTGCACGGATCCCTCCACACTCAGGACTATACCAAAACATTTTAAACTCCATCATGACTGTGATAGTTCCCTCCTAAGGGTTCGGGGGATAGACGCGTTAAGAGTTGGTATTCGTGGAGGTAAACAGAGCCAACGTTTGGCTCAGCTCGAATCTAGATGGATTTGGCGACTAAATACTGTACATCCCAATGGACTCAATGAGAATCTCAGCTTCGCTCCCTTCCTTTAATCTCTCCCCTGTCACATATTCTTGTTGTGGTTTTTATGATTTTAATACTCTTTTTTAATTTCTAGTTTTCTACACCATCCGTTTGCACCTTACTTCTTCTGACGAGTCGTGTCTACACTATGGCTGATATCATATGGATTAATATGCGAATAAGAATATATTGAATAATCCATTTCATCTGGGAACAACTACTGCGGTGTATATATATATATTGTGGATCTTTGTCCTGTGCTCTAAGATCCTTATAGACCTTATTGTTTCAATGGAATCTAGATCAGGGAAGTTCGCTACCCCCACATTAGATATGGTTCTTTGTGAACTTATGATGATATATAGGATGTTATCGTTTGAGATTCCACTTAGTATATATTACTGGTGTGACAATATGGCCTTTACACATTTACCTATGTATATATGGGATTGAAAATGACATGTATTAGTTTTCTTATGCTGGGAATTATACAGTTGATGTAATGATGTATTATATGTTGGTTGCCATAATGTTAATTTGCTCGATTGGGATATTGCGATATAATATGATACATCCATATACTTAAGTGGTGGTGGTGAATATATACATCACGCAATAGGAGTATATACCTTCCGTTATGTTCCCCAACTATGTGAGTCTAAAGGACCTTACGCGCGAGCGTCGCCGCTTTCTGAGTGCCCCGTGCCGCCTGGCGTCTCTATGCAAGGACCTGCATCACGTGCGTCCATGTGACCATCATGTGATTCCTTGCATGACGCCCGCGTCACCGGTTGCTTGGTAGCGGGGACGCTACGCGCGTCACTACGGGTCCACCCCCTCCATCTGATTGGCCAACACAATATTTAAATTCACACTCCCCTTGAGGAAGTTGACGCCCCCTGAAGAAGGCAAACGCCGAAACGTGCGTTGGGGTGGGCGAGCGGTCCACGTGGGGGTGCCTTGACATCACAGCTTGTGGCCCAGGTAATCCTCTTGATACAATGCAGTACTTGTTTCTTACCCTATTTTGTACCTATTTATCTTTATACTTGTCCGATATAGACTCTGCCAGTATAAATTCAATTAATTGAATCTTTTTAGCCGTCATATTTTGACCATAATTGTATCATTGTGGCTATTATTAGTGTCTCTTATGTAGCATTTGATATGATGAAAAGCACAGTTTAGCTGCTGGCATATGGCATTCTGACAGTATTGATTATGAGTCCTCTATGAGGTATTTTTAAGTACTTTGATACTACTTGTGATATGCACTACTATATGGATATTATTATGGATATTACACTGTGGCCATCTGATAGTCCTCTTTATTGGTATGACAGATGAAGGACTAGATATATATGCTTTTGCTGTGGCGCCGAGGCCCCCTTTCATATGTGGACCACATCGTCCCTTCAGTGAGACGTTTTTTTCTACATGATATGTGTCTTTCTGTATTTCTGTATTGTGCCTTATATTGACTATGAAGTAAACTTTTTATACTATTTATGAATAAAAGTTAATTTTTATAATTGTTTTGGGTTGATATGGTCGTATTTTCTCTCTTCAAGTATTTATCTATGTTTAAACGACCTAACCTAGATTTCCACCAGTAGGTGCTAGCTATTTAGCAAAATATATACTATCTTTAATATGCACCAATTGAGAAACTTATATTGGACCCCTGCAATTCTGTCAGATAATACTCAGTTTCTTCCTGAAAATGATTGCAATCACAAATTCTTTGGTATTATTATCTTCATTTAATTTGTCTTCAATGAAAAAACACAAAAAGAATTGTCCTAAAGCCAAATTGGATATAATTCCACACCAAACCTAAAAGGGGGGTGGACAAAAGTATTGGCACTATTTGAAAAATCATGTGATGCTTCTCTAATTCGTGTAATTAACAGCACCTGTAACTTACCTGTGGCACCTAACAGGTGTTGGCAATAACTAAATCACACTTGCAGCCAGTTAACATGGATTAAAGTTGACTCAACCTCTGTCCTGTGTCCTTGTGTGTACCACATTGAGCATGGAGAAAAGAAAGAAGACCAAAGAACTGTCTGAGGACTTGAGAAACCAAATTGTGAGGAAGCATGAGCAATCTCAAGGCTACAAGTCCATCTCCAAAGACCTGAATGTTCCTGAGTCTTCCGTGCGCAGTGTCATCAAGAAGTTTAAAGCCCATGGCACTGTGGCTAACCTCCCTAGATGTGGACGGAAAAGAAAAATTGACGAGAGATTTCAACGCAAGATTGTGCGGATGGTGGATAAAGAACCTCGACTAACATCCAAACAAGTTCAAGCAGCCCTGCAGTCCGAGGGTACAACAGTGTCAACCCGTACTATCCGTCAGCGTCTGAATGAAAAGGGACTGTATGGTAGGATACCCAGGAAGACCCCACTTCTTACCCCGAGACATAAAAAAGCCAGGCTGGAATTTCCCAAAACTTACCTGAGATAGCGTAAAACGTTTTGGAAGAATATTCTCTGGTCAGATGAGACAACAGTAGAGCTTTTTGGGAAAAAGCATCAACATAGAGTGTACAGGAAAAAAAAGAGGCATTCAAAGAAAAGAACACAGTCCCTACAGTCAAACATGGCGGAGGTTCCCTGATGTTTTGGGGTTGCTTTGCTGCCTCTGGCACTGGACTGCTTGACCGTGTGCATGGCATTATGAAGTCTGAAGACTACCAACAAATTTTGCAGCATAATGTAGGGCCCAGTGTGAGAAAGCTGGGTCTCCCTCAGAGGTCATGGGTCTTCCAGCAGGACAATGACCCAAAACACACTTCCAAAAGCACTATAAAATGGTTTGAGAGAAAGCACTGGAGACTTCTAAGGTGGCCAGCAATCAGTCCAGACCTGAATCCCATAGAACACCTGTGGAGAGATCTCAAAATGGAAGTTTGGAGAAGGCACCCTTGAAATATCAGGGACCTGGAGCAGTTTGCCAAAGAAGAATGGTCTACAATTCCAGCAGAGCATTGTAAGAAACTCATTGATGGTTACCGGAAGCGGTTGTTCGCAGTTATTTTGGCTAAAGGTTGTGCAACCAAGTATTAGGCTGAGGGTGCCAATACTTTTGTCTGGCCCATTTTTGGAGTTTTGTGTGAAATGATCAATGATTTGATTTTTGCTTCATTCTCTTTTGTGTTTTTTCCTTGCAAGCAAATTAAATGAAGATAATAAGACCAAAGAATTTGTGATTGCAATCATTTTCAGGAAGAAACTGAGTATTATCTGACAGAATTGCAGGGGTGCCAATACTTTTGGCCACCACTGTATATCTGTGCATCTGCATACATACAAGAATGTCTACATAGGACAAAAGTAAAAACAAATCAAGTTACAAAGTAATGAATCCTAAAACCGAATATTTGTTGTTTCTGTCAAAGATGTGATAAAAGACCACCATAAATGTGTACCCACAGATAATGCCATAACAGCCTGATAGATGTGGGTGCCTCCTTTAGGAACCCTCACCTATAGAGAGTGTATGAATTCATTTTCAGCTGTCCCATTCCTCATGTACTCAAATTACCATTTCAGAGATGAAGAGGACTTGTACCCTAGCGCCACCTATTGGAAGTATTGACCCTTTAACGAGCCTTGGCATATGAGCTAGGATAAAAGCTAAACCAGAATGACAATTTGCAGACAAGTGTTTCAGGGGGGTTGCCCCTTCTCAGTGCAATGCATGAAATCTGATTTGGCTTTATAAGAAGCCTTTGACTGGGGTCTAAAGAGTAACGTGTCTCCTTGTGGAGAGTGACATGCCAGTGTAAGGAGGCTTATAAGCCATTCAATGCTCCACTGGGAACTTGAAAGGAATCTGTCAGCAGGTTTTTGATATGTAATCTGAAGACAGCATGCTGTAGGGGTTAAAACACAGATTTCAGGGATACCTCTCTTATCAAGCTCAGTGGTTTTGTTTGCTTACAATGATTGTTTTAACACCAGGAGCTTATCATTGCTGAGACTAGCTGATCATGTGAGCCCTGATCTGACACACCCTCTCCTGTGATAAGCAGCTCACTGTCTATAGAAATTGTATTTAGAGAGTCTGGTGTGGGCGGGGTTAGCTTTCTCAGCTCTGCTTCATGCTAAATCTAAAACCTCTGATCATGTCAGAACGGCTGCACCCAGTAATCTAAGTGATACATCGTTGGATTCAGCTTCTCTTTGCCTACATTATGCTGCTCTCAGATGAGGTAGCAAAAACCTGCTGACAGATTCCCTTTAAATATACAAGTCAAGGAGAAATGTTATACCCTATTCCTCATAAACTGTAATAGAGAGATCGCGGTGATGGTGGCCACCCTCTCCTTTGATGTTTGTAGCTTTGCTAATTTGGTAGCTCCAATAGACTTTAATGGAAAGGACCATGCAGAAGCACAAAGCCAGATCTGTGGGGAACATTCCCTTTTCTACCTGTACTCCCTGCTTCTGAGTATCACTTGCATGTAGGGTGTATCCATATACATAACCGATAAATATGTAAACTGGAAATACCTCTTTAATTAACACCAAGAATGATCAAAAACTCCGCTCAGTTACTTGTCTGTTGGTTACTGACTATTTGTATTCTGCAGAAGACTTTACACTAATCTTTAATCATCAGGATTCAGAGAAGCATTGATTCTAAGCACCAGTATAACACCAGATGACTATATAAATTCCGAAGATATACGGCACATCCAGGAATTCAGCAAGAGTCTGTTATACAGAAACTATGGTGACTGGCGGCTTCCAGGAAATATTAGTGACGCGCCCCCTGGGACATATTCCTTTTTGAGGGGAATACCCGGCACCGGATCAGATGGGGGGGGTTTGTAGTCTCCGAGCGGCTGTGACCCGGTCCCGTGCCCAGGGCGTCAAGCTCAGTGTGATGTGGCAGCTTTACAGATGTTACTAAAGTTCTTTTGTGTCGACTACGCCACCCGTTGGGATGCGGTCACTGTGGCCGCCGCTGCAGCAGGGTCCGCTGAGGCTGATGGTGGGTGCGCAGCTTGGTGGGATAACCCCCAACGGGAGGGGTATAGCCTCAGGGGGTCAGGTGCAGAGGATGGGGGTTGTGGTGGTGCGGTGCAGCCGGCAATGAAGACAGACTCGGGTTGTGCAGTTAAGGGAGTTTACTTACTGCTGATGTTTCGGTCACTCCAGCTGCTAGTGACCACCCGAGCCGTGCTGCGTCCACCAGGTCCTGGATCCAGCCAACCCCCAAACAAGTCCGGAGCGTGGCCCTGAGCTCTCCCTCTGTCCTTTCTTCAGCCGTCCCCACCAGGGATTCACCTAGGTCCAGCTCCCTCGGGCCTTCTTTTGGGACACCCTTGGCCCTGGGTTCCCTGACCCTGCATGTGGTGTGCCTTCGGGGTGAATGTAGTGGGTGACCGTGACAGACACTGCCCACGGTCTCCGGTCTCTGGCTGGGGAATGTCTTTACCCCCACCAGCTTGGGTTCCGGTACCCTGATGCTGACTCCTCACCCGGTGTTCTAATTTGGGTTCTTGGGTCCCTTCAGTCTTCCCCCTCTGGGTCTTTCTCTGCTCCACTCTCTCTCTCCAGGGCTCTGCTCTGCTCCTCTTCCTGATTCTGACAGACTGACCCTGTTCTCAGTTGGTGCCCACCTTATATACACCCTCTATGTGTGAGCTCAGGTGACCAGCACCCAATGAGCTCCTAACACTACCCAGACTGCTCCCCCTATCTGCCCCTACACTACATGGGATGTACCACCCCCCTCCCACTCCAGCCAGGAACAGGCTCGGTTGTACCTGCACATTTCTAAGTGGGAGTACCGTCGGCCTGCTCCTCTGGAATGGGATGTATGTAGTGCACGCAGTCTATCTGAGCTCAGTTCCACACTCCATCCTTACCCGGGAGTGGAATATCACACCTCTGGGTTGAGGTGCAATACCCCTGTAGCAGCCGAATCCTCAGGGTGCTACATTAGTACAAGAACTGAAAAGCTGAAACAAGGAAAAAGGTTCTTGAAAATTGTGTTTCTGCAGTCTAGAGTAAAGTAATGTGTTACGCCGCTGTTATATTTCTTACTTTGCTCATATGGAAAAAGCATCATAAATCTGATAAATGTGTCATAGATTATCATTGCCTGTTGCTGTCTCTTACATTTTTTTAAACAATGCACACGCTGAAATCTTTCATATCAGAGTATAAAATAATCGTCTTCATTTCTTACCAATATTATCCCAAATTTGTTCTTTGTTTTGCACTAGAATTGGGGTGTACCATTCCCTTTACAAAGATAATTGGCGATTTTGTGTTTAAAAGAACTCTCATTCCCAGTCATTGATCTGTGTAAACCTGTCTCTGATCAGACAATTGTAGCACCCCGAGGACTCGGCTGCTACAGGGGTATTGCACCTCAAACCAGAGGTGTGGTATTCCACTCCCGGGTAAGGATGGAGTGTGGGACCAAGCTCAGTTAGCTGCATGCACTACACTCATCCCATTTCCGGGGGACAGAACAACGGCACTCCCACTAGGTAGATGTGCAGGTACGACAGCGTCTGTCCCTGGCTGGAGTGGGAGGGGGGGAGGAACATCCCAGTAGTGTAGGAGCAGTCAGGGGAGGGACTCTGGGCATAGGAAGGAGCCCATTGGGTGCTAGTCACCTGGGCTCGGGTGTCAGAGGGAGTATAAGAGGTGGGCACCATCTTTAGACAGGGTCCTGTTCAGAGGAGAGCCTGTTCAGAGAGGAGTTCAGCCAGAGAGGGCTGACAGGGAGCTGTGGCTCCGGCTGGGCCCAGCTCCAGGGCCAGGCCTGAAGTGCAGAGAAAGAGGAAGAAGAGGAAAAACCCAGTGAAAGGCCCAGAGACACAAGCAGAGGGAACCCTGAGATCCCACAAGTGAACTAAGACGGGTGAAAGGTTGGCAGAAGAGGGTACCGGATCCCAAACTGGTAGAGGCTAAACATCCTTAGCCAGGAACCGGAGGTCGTGGACAAGTTTTGGTGCGACCCCTCACCATATCCACCAGGAAGGCAAACCACGCATAGGGTCAGGGAAGCCGGGAAAGGTTTCGCCACCAAAAGACCCGAGGGAGCCGGACAAAGGTGGGTCCCTGGTGAGGACGGCCCGTAGGAAGGAATAGAGGGGAGCTTGGGACCACGCTCTGGAACTGCCTGGGAGTTGGCCGAGTCCCACACCTGGTGGACGCAGCACGGCTCGGGTGGTCACTGCTGGCCAAAGTGACCGGAGCAACACCTGTGAGTAAAAGCCTTGAAACTGCACCACACGTCTCTGAGCTTCCTTGCTGCACCATCACTACCACTATCATCCACATCTGCTGCCCTGAGGCCATACCCCTCCCGTTGGGGGTTATACCATCCACGCTGCACATCCGTACCACCGGCCTCAGCGGTCTGCCCTGCAGCGGCGGCTTCATAGCCGCATTCAACGGGTGGCGTAGTCGAACATTCTAACATCTACTGCTAAAGACTCCGCTCAGTTTGACTCCCTGGGCACGGACCGGGTCACCGCCACGAGACTACTACCCTCATCTGATCCGGCTCCGGGTAAGCCCCCGTGCGCGCGATGCCGCACGACACAGCAGGCCCAGGGGCGCGTCACAATGAATGAGCAAAACGCTTTTCCATTGATTGACAATTAAATCATTTTCATCAGTAGCACATCCCTTTAAAATGGAGATGTGCTGCTGACAATATTCAGACTGGATGGGGACAAAAAAAAAATGTTTTTTTCATCATATAATGGGTATCAGCATGTGTCAATTACATTTAAAGGGAATCTGTCACAAGGTTTTTGCTACCCTACCTGAGAGCAGCATAATGTAGGGTCATAGACCCTGATTCGTGTGATGTATCACTTCATTACTGGGTGCTGTATTTTTTATTAAAAGCTATTTTATCACTGCAGATCTACCAATTTTCTGAATGCTGAGCTCTGTATAATCCTGCCCACATCACTGATTGGCAGCTTTCTGTGTACACTGTGCATAGGCAGAAAGCTGCCAATCTGTGGTGAGGGTGTGGCTATAATATACAGTACAGACCAAAAGTTTGGACACACCTTCTCATTTAAAGATTTTTCTGTATTTTCATTACTATGAAAATTGTACATTCCCACTGAAGGCATCAAAACTATGAATTAACACATGTGGAATTATATACTTAACAAAAAAGTGTGAAACAACTGAAAATATGTCTTATATTCTAGGTTCTTCCAAGTAGCCACCTTTTGCTTTGATGACTGCTTTGCACACTCTTGGCATTCTCTTGATGAGCTTCAAGAGGTAGTCACCGGAAATGGTCTTCCAACAATCTTGAAGGAGTTCCCAGAAATGCTTAGCACTTGTTGGCCCTTTTGCCTTCACTCTGCGGTCCAGCTCACCCCAAACCATCTCGTTTGGGTTCAGGTCTGGTGACTGTGGAAGCCAGGTCATCTGGCGTAGCACCCCATCACTCTCCTTCTTGGTCAAATAGCCCTTACACAGCCTGGAGGTGTGTTTGGGCTCATTGTCCTGTTGAAAAATAAATGATAGTCTAACTAAACGCAAACCGGATGGAATAGCATGCCGCTACAAGATGCTGTGGTAGCCATGCTGGTTCAGTATGCCTTCAATTTTGAATAAATCCCCAACAGTGTCACCAGCAAAGCACCCCCACACCATCACACCTCCTCCTCCATGCTTCACGGTGGGAACCAGGCATGTAGAGTCCATCCGTTCACCTTTTCTGCATCGCACAAAGACACGGTGGTTGGAACCAAATATCTCAAATTTGGACTCATCAGACCAAAGCACAGATTTCCACTGGTCTAATGTCCATTCCTTGTGTTCTTTAGCCCAAACAAGTCTCTTCTGCTTGCTGCCTGTCCTTAGCAGTGGTTTCCTAGCAGTTATTTTACCATGAAAGCCTGCTGCGCAAAGTCTCCTCTTAACAGTTGTTGTAGAGATGTGTCTGCTGCTAGAACTCTGTGTGGCATTGACCTGCTCTCTAATCTGAGCTGCTGTTAACCTGCGATTTCTGAGGCTGGTGACTTGAATAAACTTATCCTCAGAAGCAGAGGTGACTCTTGGTCTTCCTTTCTTGGGGCGGTCCTCATGTGAGCCAGTTTCTTTGTAGCGCTTGATGGTTTTTGCAACTGCACTTGGGGACACATTCAAAGTTTTCCCAATTTTTCGCACTGATTGACCTTCATTTCTTAAAGTAATGATGGCCACTCATTTTTCTTTACTTAGCTGCTTTTTTCTTGCCATAATACAAATTCTAACAGTCTATTCAGTAGGACTATCAGCTGTGTATCCACCTGACTTCTGCACAACACAACTGATGGTCCCAACCCCATTTATAAGGCAAGTAATCCCTCTTATTAAACCTGACAGGGCACACCTGTGAAGTGAAAACCATTTCCGGTGACTACCTCTTGAAGTTCATCAAGAGAATGTCAAGAGTGTGTGACGCGCCCCCTGGGCCTGTGCGCTGTTGCTGTGCAGGGGGAATACCTGGAGCCGGATCGCTGGGGGTTGTAGTTCTCCGTGGCGGTGACCCGGTCCGTGCCCAGGGTGGTCAAACCAGTGGCAGTCTATTTGTATGGTAATAAGTGTCCGACTACGCCACCCGTGGATTGCGGTCAGTGGGGACCGCCGCTGCGCTGCAGACCACTGAGGCTGATGTTGTTTGCGCAGCTGAGTATGGGAGAAGTATTGCCTCAGGGCAGCTAATGTGGATGATGGTGGTAGTGATGGTGTGAGGGTCCCAGTACTGATGGTGCTGGTGCGGCGATGAAACACAGAGACTTGTGGTGCAGTTTCCAAAGCTTTACTCACTGTTGTTGTTCAGATCACTTCGGCCAGCAGTGACCGCCCGAGCCGTGCTGCGTCCACCAGGTGAGGGACTCGGTCAACTCCCAGGCAATTCCAGAGTGCGGTTCAGAGCTCCCCTCTCTTCCTTTCTACTGGCCGTCCCCACCAGTGACCCACCTTTGTCCAGCTTCCTCGGGCCTTCTGTTGGTGAAACCTCTCTCCGGTTTCCCTGACCCTATGCGGTATGCCTTTCTGGTGGATGTAGTGAGGGGTCGCACCAAGATGTGGTGACAACCTCCGGTTTTGGCTGAGGATTAGTCGCCTCCACCAATTCGGGTTCCGGTACCCTGCTCTGCCAACCCTTCACCCAGTATCTCCTCTGGGAATCTGGGGTTCCTTCTGCCTTCGTGTCTCTGGGCCTTTCTCTGTGTTCCTCGCCTCCTTTCTCCTCTGTTTCAGTTCCTTTCTTACTCTCCTTGCTGTTCCTTCTCTTCTCTCCCTCTCTGCTGTCTCAGGCCTCTACTCCAGGCCTGGCTCTGGAGCTGGGCCCAGACTGAGCCACAGCTCCCTGTCAGCCCTCTCTGGCTGAGCTCCTCTCTGAACTGACCCTGATCTAAGATGGTGCCCACCTTATATACAGTACAGACCAAAAGTTTGGACACGCCTTCTAATTTAAAGACTTTTCTGTATTTTCATGACTATGAAAATTGTACATTCACACTGAAGGCACCAAAACTATGAATTAACACATGTGGAATTATATACTTAACAAAAAAGTGTGAAACAACTGAAAATATGTCTTATATTCTAGGTTCTTCAAAGTAGCCACCTTTTGCTTTGATGACTGCTTTGCACACTCTTGGCATTCTCTTGATGAGCTTCAAGAAGTAGTCACTGGAAATGGTCTTCCAACAATCTTGAAGGAGTTCCCAGAGATGCTTAGCACTTGTTGGCCCTTTTGCCTTCACTCTGCGGTCCAGCTCACCCCAAACCATCTCGATTGGGTTCAGGTCTGGTGACTGTGGAGGCCAGGTCATCTGGCGTAGCACCCCATCACTCTCCTTCTTGGTCAAATAGCCCTTACACAGCCTGGAGGTGTGTTTGGGGTCATTGTCCTGTTGAAAAATAAATGATGGTCCAACTAAACACAAACCGGATGGAATGGCATGCCGCTGCAAGATGCTGTGGTAGCCATGCTGGTTCAGTATGTCTTCA
This sequence comes from Phyllobates terribilis, assembly GCF_046119375.1. Lineage (NCBI taxonomy): Eukaryota > Metazoa > Chordata > Amphibia > Anura > Dendrobatidae > Phyllobates > Phyllobates terribilis. Next base: position 206,131,390 of record NW_027362769.1, on the reverse strand, counting down.
ATTTTGAATAAATCCCCAACAGTGTCACCAGCAAAGCACCCCCACACCATCACACCTCCTCCATGCTTCACGGTGGGAACCAGGCATGTAGAGTCCATCCGTTCACCTTTTCTGCGTTGCACAAAGACATGGTGGTTGGAACCAAATATTTCAAATTTGGACTCATCAGACCAAAGCACAGATTTCCACTGGTCTAATGTCCATTCCTTGTGCTCTTTAGCCCAAACAAGTCTCTTCTGCTTGTTGCCTGTCCTTAGCAGTGGTTTCCTAACAGCTATTTTACCATGAAGGCCTGCTGCACAAAGTCTCCTCTTAACAGTTGTTGTAGAGATGTGTCTGCTGCTAGAACTCTGTGTGGCATTGACCTGGTCTCTAATCTGAGCTGCTGTTAACCTGCGATTTCTGAGGCTGGTGACTCAGATAAACTTATCCTCAGAAGCAGAGGTGACTCTTGGTCTTCCTTTCCTGGTGCGGTCCTCATGTGACCCAGTTTCTTTGTAGCGCTTGATGGTTTTTGCAACTGCACTTGGGGACACTTTCAAAGTTTTCCCATTTTTTCGCACTGACTGACCTTCATTTCTTAAAGTAATGATGGCCACTCGTTTTTCTTTACTTAGCTGCTTTTTTCTTGCCATAATACAAATTCTATCAGTCTATTCAGTAGGACTATCAGCTGTGTATCCACCAGACTTCTGCACAAACACAACTGATGGTCCCAACCCCATTTATAAGGCAAGAAATTCCACTTATTAAACCTGACAGGGCACACCTGTGAAGTGAAAACCATTTCCAGTGACTACCTCTTGAAGCTCATCAAGAGAATGCCAAGAGTGTGCAAAGCAGTCATCAAAGCAAAAGGTGGCTACTTTGAAGAACCTAGAATATAAGACATATTTTCAGTTGTTTCACACTTTCTTGTTAAGTATATAATTCCACATGTGTTAATTCATAGTTTTGGTGCCTTCAGTGTGAATGTACAATTTTCAAAGTCATGAAAATACAGAAAAATCTTTAAATGAGAAGGTGTGTCCAAACTTTTGGTCTGTACTGTACCTCCTTCTGACACCCGAGCCCAGGTGACTAGCAACCAATGGGCTCCTACCTATGCCCAGAAACCCACCCCTATCTGCTCCTACACCACTGGATTTTCCTCCCCCTCCCCACTCCAGCCAGGAACAGAAGCTGTCGTGCCTGCACTCTGTCTAGTGGGAGCACCGTTGGTCTGTTCCTCGGAAATGGGGTGTGTGTGGTGCATGCAGCCTACTGAGCCCTGGTCCACACTCCATCCTTACCCGGGAGTGGAATATCACACCTCTGGTCTGAGGTGCAATACCCCTGTAGCAGCCGAGCCCTCGGGGTGCTACATTCCCCCCTGGTAAATCACAGCACGTCCTCGGGCTGGAAAAGAGCAAAGACAATTCAAAAACATGCAATACTTTTTCAAAACTTTTCACATTAGAAACCGGCCGGCATTATTCAACTTCCCTTTATGGGAAACACTTTCTCTTTACTAGACATTATACTGCACTTTTAATATTACTGGAACTCTTTTGTCATATAACATTTTCTAGCAGCATATAAAACCATTCAGCATATCAAACTTTTTCTGGTAAAACATTTTAGTAAATTCTCTTCTTCACTGGCCACTGTGCAACTTGCGACCAGGTGTCCATTTTTCTATTAGGGAGATGGCTGCTCTCAGTCCTCAGCCAGGTAGGGAAGAGGGATGGCTGCTCTCAGTCCTCAGCCAGATAACTTAGGGAATAGGGCAACTTTTCAAACCGGTAGCAGTCCCAACGGGGACCACACTCCACTCAGCAACAGTCTCTATACCCTTACGGGTAACTATATACAGTTACACTTTACCGTTCATTAGTAACGGTGTCCTCCTTGCGCCCCCTCCTCATAATCTTCAGACCCGTCCGGGTCCTCTTGGCTTTCCTCGTACTGGTGGTACTGTAGCTCTTCCTCGGTTAGCCGGTTGACGTGGAGGGTGTACAGTCCTTTTGCGCCTGGGGAGTTCAGGCCTTGCGACCGGGCCTGGAGAGGGCCGCCGTTTATGATGCCCGGGGTCAGAGGGTGCGACTTTGGGCCTGGGCGCGGGCTGGTGGTGTCTGTGCCCAGGGCTGGAGGGCTCGGCTGCAGGGCTTGTTGCGGGGTCTGGAGCAGGTCGGTGTCTGCAGCGCCCGGGAGTGGCGGCTCCACCAGGGGGCCCGGGAGCAGGCTGATGCTGGCAGCGTCCGGGACAGGGAGACTCCTCTTACCTGCTCCCGCGACCGCTCCTGCATCACGCGTCTTCTCCTGGCGCTGGTCGGGGCCCGCGACGGCTGGGGCACTGCCGATGCTGGGCAGCTTAGTCTGCTGCCGGTCCGCCATCTTACTCTCCGTTCCTGGTGTCCTCCTCCCCCCTGGTTAACCGTGGCCTACCTTCCGGCGATCCTCTTCTGTAGGCCGCGGCTCCGCAGTCGATCGTCGGGGTTGAGGACCTTGCGTCGCGCTCCTGTGACGTCAGCGTCGCTCCCTCTCCCTTCCAGGACCTTACGTAGCGTCAGTGCGTGGGGCGGAGCTACAGATCTCGCGCGCTTTCGGCATCCAAGCCCCTCTTCTTCCTGTGTGGCGTCCCAAAGATGGCGTCCGAAGGCGGGAAGAAGGCAGAAGACGGCGGGAAATGGTCCAAGATGGTGTCCGATGGCAGGAAGAAGGCAGAAGACGGCGGGAAACGGTCCAAGATGGCGTCTGATGGCGGGAATCGGCTCCGGATGGCGGGAAACGACTCCGGACGGCGGGAAACTTCTGGAAATGGCGGGAGACTTCTTTTTTAAGGTACATGTGCAGTTTTCTTCAGGCACGCAATACCCGTTTGTGGCGGGTTGGTAACGATCCTGCCGACTACGCCAAAGTTGACGCGCCCCCTGGGCCTGTGCGCTGCTGCTGTGCAGGGGGAATACCCGGAGCCGGATCGCTGGGGGTTGTAGTTCTCCATGGCGGTGACCCGGTCCGTGCCCAGGGTGGTCAAATCAGTGGCAGTCTATTTGTATGGTAATAAGTGTCCGACTACGCCACCCGTGGATTGCGGTCAGTGGGGACCGCCGCTGCGCTGCAGACCACTGAGGCTGATGTTGTTTGCGCAGCTGAGTATGGGATGACTCCCCACGGGAGAAGTATTGCCTCAGGGCAGCTAATGTGGATGATGGTGGTAGTGATGGTGTGAGGGTCCCAGTGCTAGTGGTGCTGGAGCGGCAAGGAATCACAGAGACTTGTGGTGCAGTTTCCAAAGCTTTACTCACTGTTGTTGTTCAGATCACTTCGGCCAGCAGTGACCGCCCGAGCCGTGCTGCGTCCACCAGGTGAGGGACTCGGTCAACTCCCAGGCAATTCCAGAGTGCGGTTCAGAGCTCCCCTCTCTTCCTTTCTACTGGCCGTCCCCACCAGTGACCCACCTTTGTCCAGCTTCCTCGGGCCTTCTGTTGGTGAAACCTCTCTCCGGTTTCCCTGACCCTATGCGGTATGCCTTTCTGGTGGATGTAGTGAGGGGTCGCACCAAGATGTGGTGACAACCTCCGGTTTTGGCTGAGGATTAGTCGCCTCCACCAATTCGGGTTCCGGTACCCTGCTCTGCCAACCCTTCACCCAGTATCTCCTCTGGGAATCTGGGGTTCCTTCTGCCTTCGTGTCTCTGGGCCTTTCTCTGTGTTCCTCGCCTCCTTTCTCCTCTGTTTCAGTTCCTTTCTTACTCTCCTTGCTGTTCCTTCTCTTCTCTCCCTCTCTGCTGTCTCAGGCCTCTACTCCAGGCCTGGCTCTGGAGCTGGGCCCAGACTGAGCCACAGCTCCCTGTCAGCCCTCTCTGGCTGAGCTCCTCTCTGAACTGACCCTGATCTAATATGGTGCCCACCTTATATACCTCCTTCTGACACCCGAGCCCAGGTGACTAGCAACCAATGGGCTCCTACCTATGCCCAGAAACCCACCCCTATCTGCTCCTACACCACTGGGTTTTCCTCCCCCTCCCCACTCCAGCCAGGAACAGAAGCTGTCGTGCCTGCACTCTGTCTAGTGGGAGCACCGTTGGTCTGTTCCTCGGAAATGGGGTGTGTGTGGTGCATGCAGCCTACTGAGCCCTGGTCCACACTCCATCCTTACCCGGGAGTGGAATATCACACCTCTGGTCTGAGGTGCAATACCCCTGTAGCAGCCGAGCCCTCGGGGTGCTACATGTGCAAGGCAGTCATCACAGCAAAAGGTGGCTACTTTGAAGAACCTAGAATATAAGACATATTTTCAGTTGTTTCACACTTTTTTGTTAAGTATATAATTCCACATGTGTTAATTCATAGTTTTGATGCCATCAGTGTGAATGTACAATTTTCAAAGTCATGAAAATACAGAAAAATCTTTAAATGAGAAGGTGTGTCCAAACTTTTGGTCTGTACTGTATGTGTCACGCAAGGTGAGGGAAAGACTAAGTGCACAACGACGAGAAGAGGGGGAGGAAGCCCAAACACTAGGGAAAGGGGGAGTGGAGACTCCTAGGCAGATCGGACAATCACCCTGACTCCCCTAACGTCCTTAAATAGGTTCCGCACCTATCGATGAGAAGGAAACCTAATCCCTGACTGCCTCTAGTGATAGGCCCTAGGTAGGGAGTGGACAAGGTGAGCACTAATCAGCCCCCACTGCAATTAAAGACATAGATAAACAGACAAGGGAAACACTTAGCTTGAGATGACACCAGAGAGATCATGCCAACTATCCTCTAAAGCAGTGGTCCCCAACCTTTTTTGCACTAGGGACCGGCTTGAAGCAAGATCATTTTTCCATGGCCCAGCAAGGAGGGGGTGGGGTGGGCGGGGCTTTGGTCATATGGGGGCGGGGTAATGGAGGGATTTGGAGTTTAGTGCATACTTATCATATAGTGTAGACCAGGTCCCCGCCACGAGCTATGCCAGGAGCCCCACATAATGTGCTGTGCCAGGAGCCGCATCACTGAGGCCCCATCACGCCCTGCAGCAGGACAGGGCAGCTGTCCTGACAGCTGCTGTTCAGCTGCATTTACTTCATCCCAGGGGCGGACACAGACTGTAGTGGGCCCCTGTGCAAGAAATTTTTGGGGGCCCCCCCGCCCTTCATAAGGCAACAAAGTTATGTAAACATAACCCCCCCATGTGCATCTCTCACCCCCCCATGTGCAGCTCACCCCCGTGCATCTCTCATCCCCCTCCGTGCATCTCTCATCCCCCTCCGTGCATCTCCCACCCCCCTCCGTGCATCTCTCATCCACCCCCCGTGCATCTCTCATCCCCTCCGTGCATCTCTCATCCCCTCCGTGCATCTCTCATCCCCCCCGTGCATCTCTCACCCCCCCGTGCATCTCTCATCCACCCCCCGTGCATCTCTCACCCCCCCCGTGCATCTCTCATCCCCCCCGTGCATCTCTCATCGCCCCCGTGCATCTCTCACCCCCCGTGCATCTCTCACCCCCCCGTGCATCTCTCATCTCTCCCCTCCCTCCCATGTGCATCTCTCATCTCTCCCCTCCCCCCATGTGCATCTCTCATCTCTCCCCTCCCTCCCATGTGCATCTCTCATCTCTCCCCTCCCCCCCATGTGGATCTCTCATCTCTCCCCTCCCCCATGTGCATCTCTCATCTCTCCCCTCCCCCCCATGTGGATCTCTCATCTCTCCCCTCCCCCATGTGCATCTCTCATCTCTCCCCTCCCCCCCATGTGGATCTCTCATCTCTCCCCTCCCCCATGTGCATCTCTCATCTCTCCCCTCCCCCCATGTGCATCTCCCATTCCCCCCACTCCTAGTTAATTGTATTTAAAAAAAAATAAAACTTGTTATACTTACCCCCATGCGATCCCTGCAGAATCCTGGCGCTCGTCCAAATCGCTGACACCAGGTTCTCCTGACTTCCGGCCATGTGACGGCGCCGTCACATGACCGGAAGTCAGGGGAATCATGAAGGTGCTGCCGCAGCAGCGCAGCGCTAAGATGTCCCGGACCCGGCGCTTAGCATGCGGCCGGGGGCCCCATGAGGAGAGAGATGCACAAGAGGGGGGCTCCGAGGGGGCTCCTACCGGCCGGGCCCCATACTGGAGTCAGGGCAGTCATGCCCTGATGGCGGCCCTGCTGGAGGCTGGAGGGGCCCCCTCTCCCCGCGGACCGGCTGGAAAACCCCAACGGCCCGGTCCTGGTCCGCGGACCGGCGGTTGGGGACCTCTGCTCTAAAGGAACTCTAAGAAGACGCTAGCTGACTACTAGTACTTCAGGCCTGGACAGAGGAAAATAGAGCTATCACCGGCGACTCTCTGGAGAGACTGAAGGTATTTAAACATCCAGCAAGGGTGTGTCAATTAGCAGCAGAAGGTGGAGGCCACTGCTAGGTCCTAGAGGGAGAAGGATATCACTACACTACAGAGAAGAGAAGATCAAGAAGGTGCCTGCAGAGCTAAGTGTAATGACCTTCTACAGCTGGATCCAGGACTACTGTCTGTCACACCTGACACACCCGTGACAATATGGCAGCAGACTAAGTAGTTCTCTCCTCTAGTGATAATCTCCTGCTGATAAAATAGTGGTTTTATAAAACTACACTAAGCAGACCAGTAAGTGACACATTGCTAGAATCAGGATATCTGCCCCTATATTTTTTTCTAGAAAGGATAAACATCTGGGCTGTCCGTGTTCTGCTCTATAGTGGCGTTCTAAAATGTCAATTCATTGTAAAGCAGCTACATGCGATTGTGCATCTGTCGGAGGGGTGAGCCGGCTGTATAGACAAGGTACAAACAATTTATTCCTGTCTTTGTCTTCCCAATCACTGTCTACATGGCGCTAAACAAGCAATGTGTACATAGCATATAGGAATCACTGACAGCACTTTATCCTATCGGTCTTGTGTTCGCTGTGTGTAGAGAGGGAGCAGAAGCTGATGATGGGTCGTAGGGGATACAGTCAGCTTTGCTATGCAGCCCAGAAGCTGAACTTCCCCTGTAACTGGGGCTAATATACCAGTCCCAGGGGGAAAAAAAATAATTTTAATGTTGAAATGCACCCAAACGTCTTTTATGACCTTTTGGGGGGGGGCACAATGTGTGAAATAAATGAAAAATAAATAAATATCTAAATAAATAAAAAGAAGGAAAAAGAAAGAAATTAAAAGCTGCTGCCACTCCAAATTTCTGTTACTATCCCCTCCCCTGTTGAAAAAAACATGTACGATAAATGCAAATAATTGTTATGGAAAGGGGAACGTATTTCCTTTATTTTTCCATTGATAAACACCTGATTATGGCAGAAAAAAAAGAGAGCATGAGAATAACATAAAAATTAAGCTCAATGTATCCCAAAAAAGATGTAAAAATTACTTGAATATCCGAATGAGAAAAAAAATGTACAGCTCTTTAAACCGCATGAGTGAAAAATGTTGAAAATATGCCTATAAGTCAGAAATGGGTAAATGGCCTGATCTTGAAATGGTTAATATACATATGCTTATGGTAATTTTTTACTTATTTTTTTTATTCCTATTATGGGACTTGAACCTGTGTTCATCTGATCATTTACACTATATACTACAATACCACAATATTGTAGTGTGTAGTGAAAATAGGTGTCTCTTATGAAGCTCAGACTATGACGAAGCTTCATTGGAGGAATAAAATGATGGCAACGGGACCTTAGGTGGGCACCTAGCTGCCATTATAACCCATTGTTGCCCCACGATTGAATCATGGGTGACAAATAGGGGTCGATGCTTGGGCACATCGGCAACTGCTCCTTTAACTCAGCTCCGGTCGCATCTAAAGCAAGTGGAGGGAGTTCAGTTCTTGTGTTGATTCCAAGCACAGTTACCTCAATGCTCACATACAGATATGTAATTTTGTGCTGGGACTTAGAGGGGTATTTCCATCTCCAAGGTCCTATCCCAATATATAGTAGGTGCAATAATAATAATAATATTAGCAAATACCTCCAATTAGAAATGTAGTATAGTTCTTCTGATTAGCTATGTCACTTACCCCATGTGCAGGTCACTTCAGTAGCTTAGATATCCATGGTTACAACCACTAATATAGTGAAAAGCGGTTGTTAGTGGCAGTGATAACCATGGTTATCTAAGCTACTGCAATGCCCTGCACATGAGGCAAGCAACATTGCTAATCAGAAGAACTATACTACATTTCTAATTAGAAGTATTTGCTAATATTATTATTATTACACCTACTACATATTGGGATAGGATCTTGGAGATGGGAATATCCTTATAATGGTTAAATTTAGCATGTCTAGCTTTTAGTCAACATTGTGGGCCATTGTATTTCTCCCAAACATCAAAAATGAATAACTAAGATACTTTTCACATAATTTTGCCTAAAAACCTACCGTTTTGTGTATAAAACTCCTGAGCGCCCCCTACTTACTTACTTTCATACAGTAGAAGAGGAAGTAGACAGAAGGGACCTACGACTGTAGGATCAGATTACACAGGGTATAATTGTGTACGGTAACCACGGATACACATATGTCTGCATGGCAGCTGTATTCATCATTGTTATTTGAAAAGCTTCTATATTTTTGAATTAAAAAAAAGTTGCAAATGTGTATGCATTCTTAGAATATAAAATGTAAATATTCTCCTGATATGTAGAAATGCAGAATGCTTCATTTCTGAGCTGGTACTTATTACGCTATGACATGAATGAAGCTTTCTGTTTGTGCACTGTTCGGGGAGTTAAGACAATAAATTAAGGCTGGGGAGCACATTTATTTTGTCAACTTTTATTAGACGAGATATTGTTTCATGTGGAAGAAGCAATGTGACAGGCGGTTTATTTTAGGCTAAGAAAATAGAAAATGCCAGAATTCAGAAGGCATTTTACCGGGGTATAAACTGCAATGGCCAGAAACTATGAGAAGTGGCAATAGTACGGACATCTCTCTGCTGTGATCAATACTTTCTAATGTATTTGTACCCAAGAAGGTTTACACTGGAAGGCAAGAAAGTTTTTGTTTTCTTTACAACCTGTAAATTCAGATAAAATCCTGATCCAGCACAACCTTCACACACAGTGCAGATACAATGAATGTTAATTAGCCCCTTATTCTAATCATATTTTCATAAAGTAGTTCTTCAAGAATGGGATAACATGGCCCCTGTCATGTAATTCAAATAGCAGCATGTCCTAGTCATGTGTTAGGATGGGTTGGAGCAGTCTGAAGAAATGCTGCTCCAGAGATGTGTGTCTCAACTGACAGAGCTGTATCATAAGCACACATACCAGTGGGCTGACGGAGAAGGGCTGTGACATGAGAAGAAATCGGTTGACCTGAGTCCTCAGCTGACTAAGCACAAAGCACAAAGGATTTTTTTCTCCAGCCTCAGTCTTCCATGTGCAGTCAACAGAGTAGAAGATTTATTTCTTCTCTTGTCACAACCTTTCTCATCGCTTCACTGAGATACGTGTGTTTATGAACAGCTCATATGTCAGTTGAGACACAGGTCTTGGGATTAGTGTTTCTTCAAGCTGATGCAACTGGTCCTGACACGTGACTAGGACAAGCTGCCATTTGAATTACTTGACGTATGATTCTTGGAGAATCTCTTTAAAGAAGCTTTTTTGAGGTTGACCTGAAGGACCTTTCAAAAAAGATTAAAAAATAATTAAACTGACCATTGAGTGAACTACAAGGAATAGTTCCCCTGTAGCACCAACACAGGGAAAATGGAGTATTACATAACGCCCTCTGAAATTAATGGGCTGTCCGTATAATACGTGAAAGTATTGAGTCCTCCAGAGCAAGAGAAGCTCCTTGTAGTTATTCTCGCCTATTAATTGAGGTTAATACTTGAGAACATGCAAGAGAAATGCGTTTGGATATACCATTAGTTGGACAAGATGTATTGAGGAGCTTCTGCTATACATTGTTGTTTTAGTCTATAAATTACTGATAACATGTCTCCGAAATTCAAAGCTAAAAATGTTGTATTTATTTGCAGCAAATGATAAGGTGTCAAAATACTAAAAAAGAAACAGTGCTTTCAGACCTCAAATTACTGATGTTTTAACTCAGGAACAGTTCAGAAATCAATATTTGGTGTACTAACTATGATTTTTGATCACATCTTTCATGCGTCTTGGATGCTTTCCTCCAGTCTTTCCATGCTTTCCAATAGAAAACTGTTCAGTGGTCTCTTAATTTTTGGCACAGCTGTATATCTCACTGACTATGTGTAAAAAGACCAGGGATGTAGCATGAAATAAAGTGGCAAAAATACATTGAGGCATGTTTTGAAGTTCTGTATATACAGTACAGACCAAAAGTTTGGACACACCTTCTCATTTAAAGATTTTTCTGTATTTTCATGACTTTGAAAACTGTACATTCACACTGGAGGCATCAAAACTATGAATTAACACATGTGGAATTATATACGTAACAAAAAAAGTGTGAAACAACTGAAAATATGTCTTATATTCTAGGTTCTTCAAAGTAGCCACCTTTTGCTTTGATGACTGCTTTGCACACTCTTGGCATTCTCTTGATGAGCTTCAAGAGGTAGTCACCGAAAATGGTCTTCCAACAATCTTGAAGGAGTTCCCACAGATGCTGAGCACTTGTTGGCCCTTTCGCCTTCACTCTGCGGTCCAGCTCACGCCAAACCATCTCGATTGGGTTCAGGTCTGGTGACTGTGGAGGCTAGGTCATCTGGCGTAGCACCCCATCACTCTCCTTCTTGGTCAAATAGCCCTTACACAGCCTGGAGGTGTGTTTGGGGTCATTGTCCTGTTGAAAAATAAATGATGGTCCAACTAAACACAAACCGGATGGAATAGCATGCCGCTGCAAGATGCTGTGGTAGCCATGCAGGTTCAGTATGCCTTCAATTTTGAATAAATCCCCAACAGTGTCACCAGCAAAGCACCCCCACACCATCACACCTCCTCCTCCATGCTTCACGGTGGGAACCAGGCATGTAGAGTCCATCCGTTCACCTTTTCTGTGTCGCACAAAGACATGGTGGTTGGAACCAAAGATCTCAAATTTGGACTCATCAGACCAAAGCACAGATTTCCACTGGTCTAATGTCCATTCCTTGTGTTCTTTGGCCCAAACAAGTCTCTTCTGCTTGTCGCCTGTCCTTAGCAGTGGTTTCCTAGCAGCTATTTTACCATGAAGGCCTGCTGCACAAGTCTCCTCTTAACAGTTGTTGTAGAGATGTGTCTGCTGCTAGAACTCCGTGTGGCATTGACCTGGTCTCTAATCTGAGCTGCTGTTAACCTGCAATTTCTGAGGCTGGTGACTCGGATAAACTTATCCTCAGAAGCAGAGGAGACTCTTGGTCTTTCTTTCCTGGGGCGGTCCTCATGTGAGCCAGTTTCTTTGTAGCGCTTGACGGTTTTTGCAACTGCACTTGGGGACACATTCAAAGTTTTCCCAATCTTTCCCACTGACTGACCTTCATTTCTTAAAGTAATTATGCCCACTTGTTTTTCTTTACTTAGCTGCTCTTTTCTTGCCATAATACAAATTCTAACAGTCTAATCAGCTGTGTATCCACCAGACTTCTGCACAACACAACTGATGGTCCCAACCCCATTTATAAGGCAAGAAATCCCACTTATTAAACCTGACAGGGCACACCTGTGAAGTGAAAACCATTTCCAGTGACTACCTCTTGAAGCTCATCAAGAGAATGCCAAGAGTGTGCAAAGCAGTCATCAAAGCAAAAGGTGGCTACTTTGAAGAACCTAGAATATAAGACATATTTTCAGTTGTTTCACACTTTTTTGTTAAGTAAATAATTCCACATGTGTTAATTCATAGTTTTGATGCCTTCAGTGTGAATGTACAATTTTCAAAGTCATGAAAATACAGAAAAATCTTTAAATGAGAAGGTGTGTCCAAACTTTTGGTCTGTACTGTATGTGTCACGCAGGGTGTGGGAAAGACTTAGTGCAACACAGAGGGAAGAGGGGAAGGGAGCCCAAGCACTAGGGAAAGGAGGGAGTTTAGACCTTCTAGACTGTTCTAGTTTCACCCTGTCTCAACTACGGTCCCTATTTTTGGCTCTTCACCAATCGCCGCACACATGCCTCACCCTGACTTTCTCTGGCATATGGTTAAGGCTAGGGAAGGGAGGAGATGAGCTCTAGTCGATCTCCACTAAACTCTATAGACAGCAACGGTAGACAAACAGGGGGGGATTGCTTAGCTTTAGACGACTCCAGGCAAATGCACACACGGCCTCAAGCTCCACAGAGGATGAAGTACTGCTCTTTCTAAAGCCTCACAAGTAGTATTGAATATCGCCTCCCTCTCAGACACACCAGGTATTTATACACTCAGGCCAAGGCTCTAATTAGCCAGAGGGAGGTAGCCGCTGGGTCTTAGAAACAGCCAGCCTCTAAGAAGATGTCTTTAATGCCAAACGTAGAGATCTCCTGCAACCAACTGCAGGACAACTGTCTGTCACCTCTGACACACCCATGACAATACCCCCCCCATCTATGAGTGGCCTCCGGACACGCAGGACCGGGTTTCTCAAGAAAAGAGGTGTGAAATGAGCGAACCAATCTAGGAGCGTTCACCTCTGATGCTGAAACCCACATCCTCTCCTCTGGACCATTGCCTTTCCAGTGCACCAAGTATTGTAGAGAACGACCTTGGAGACGAGAAACTACAATCCTCGAAATCTGGAACTCCAGATTACCATTGACTATTACTGGGGGCAGTGGTAGAGGCGAGTGCTCAAGAGGTTCCACATATTTTTTAAGTAAGGTCCTGTGGAACACATTGTGGACTTTAAGGGCCTGAGCAGGTTCAAGACGAAACGCTGCTGAGTTAATGACGGTGGTTATTTTATAGGGACTAGTGTTGAGCCACCCCCGTAGTGTTCGAGTTCGGTTCGGTTCGTCGAACACCCGTGTGTTCGCCGAACTGTTCGTCGAACTGTTCGTCGAACACCGTTAAAACCAATGGCAGGCAAACAAAAACACATAGAAACACATAGAAAACACCTTCAAAGGTGTCCAAAAGCTGACAAACTGCTCAGAAGACACAACTAACACATGGAAAAGTGACAAGTACATATAGTCATGCGAAAAGAAAAGAGGTAGAGGAGTAAAAGGAGGGGGAGACACAGATATAGGCATGTCATGCCCTTCTAAAATCCAAAAAGTGAGAAGCCGACACGTTCAGTCCGCTCCTGCCCGTGCCACCTCCGTGTCGCCGGGTTTGTGCCAGAGCCGCGGTGAACCCTGACGGACAGCCCCCCTCTCCCAATACTGGTGCCTGTCCGCTGGTGGGTCGAGCGAGCCCCCCTGTGGTGGAGGCAGCTCTAAGCTTTTTAATTTAAATTGTCTCTCTAATTTGAATGAATACACTTTAAATCCATTTACAAGGATCTATTGGAGGGCAAGTCTCATGCCAGCAGCCGCGTAATTCCAGCTCCAGTAGCGTCCACTAAAGCTGCTGCAGTTAAAAAGCTTTTATAAGGATCGAGCTCGGCTGTCCACCGCAAGGCATCCTACTGCCAGTCCCAGCCCCTATGCCTTGGGGTGCCTCCTGATGCTCTTCACTGAGTATCCCGTGGTCCCGAAGCATTTCCTTTGAAAAAATTAAGTGTCCAAACTACAGGTGGTGTAGCTTGCTTAACAGCCGGGATAATCCGCTGACTAGCAGACACTGCTACTAGGCACAAAGTATTTCCTGGGCTAGATGCAGTTAAAAATTTGTAATTAGATACTCTCGTTGGATGCTGAGAAAGCATTCCATAGAGTCTCCTGGCACGCCACATATGATTCTCTTAAAAAGCTTGGGGTAGGGGTCTAGGGGACCCTTTTATAGCCAAAATCACGGCCCTGTATCACAATACGTCACCTAGGCTGAAGATAAATGGAACTGTAGCACCCTGAGGGCTCGGTTGCTACAGAGGTATTGCACCTCACCCAGAGGTGTGATATCTCACTCTCAGGTAAGGATGGAGTGTGGATCAGGACCCGACACCTGCATGCATTACACCACATTGCCATGGGGCAGGGCGACCAATATGCCTCTGAGATGGGCACGACAGTCCCTGTCCCTGGCTGGAGTGGGGGGAGGGAACACTGAGGAAGAGGAACCCTGTAGTGCAGGAGCAGGGAGGAAGCAGTTCCTGGGTGCATTGAGAAGGGAGTATAAAAGGTGGGCACCATCTTAGTTCAGTGCAGAGAAGTCTGAGCAGAAGTGGCAGGGAACAGGGGCTCTGCATGAGCTCTGCTCCGGAGGCGGGCCTAGTAACAGAGGCCCAGGCCTGGAAGAGGGAGAAGGAAGGAAGAGGAGCGGAGAAGGCTCCAGGAACGAGGAATGAAGGGATCCCAGGGGTGCGGACGGGCGAGTCGCCACCGCACGCCCGAATCCACCTGCGTGGAGGGGTCAGGCCAAAGGGGGAGACCGGTCCCCGAAACTAGTGGAGGCAGGAAACGACCCTCAGCTAGAAACCGGAGGCTGTGACATTTTATGTGGCGCAGCCCCTCGCTACACCCGCTAGGAAGGCACCACATAGGGTCAGGGAAACTGGTGCCAAGTTTACCAAGAGGAGGCCCGAGGCAGCCGGACAGAAGGGTTGGTAAGAAAGGCCAGACAAAGGACACACAAAGGGGGTCCTGTGAAGCGCTCCAAAGTTATCTGGGAGTTGTCTGAGCCCCTCACCTGGTGAGCACAGTACGACGTGGGCAGCCGTTACCTGCAGACGTGGTCTGGATAATAAGAACTGTGAGTAAAGGCCCTGGACTGCATCACTGACTCCGTGTCGTTACTGCTGCTGCCCTGCACCATCACCCCCATCCTCCGCATACACTGCCCTGAGGCTATACTCCTCCCGTGGGGAGTTATGCTACGCTCTGCTGCACCCACAACACCAGCCTCAGCGGTCTGCCCTGCAGCGGCGGTTCACTCTGACCGCATTCCACGGGTGGCGTAGTCGGACATTTAAACATCAAAACCACATAAATAGTTCCGCCACTGGTTTGACCACCCTGAGCCACGGAACCGGGTCGCCGCCACGAAGACTACAACCACCAGCATCCACCAAAAAGGGTCCGGCTCCGGGTGTCCCAAGGCCCAGGGGGTGCATCAGAACATTTTCATCACCTTTCACAATCACCAATGGGACAAGGCAGGGATGTCCTCTGTCCCCTCTCTTATACATCCTAGTGACGGAGCACCTGCTCTCATCAATTCGCCATAACCCCAATATTAGGTGGATTGAGGTGGGAGGCACCGAGTACAAGTGGTCTCTATTTGCTGATGATGTCCTAGTATATATCACTCAATCACATATATCCATCCATGCTGTTATGGCTGAAATAGATCACTTTGTTACATGGTCAAATTTTAAAATCAATGCAGCGAAGTCTGAGGCCCTCGATGTCTCCCTCCCCAAATCCATATAGGATTCCATCCAGTCCAACTTTCCCTTTGCCTGGCCCTCACAGGGTATCAAATACTTAGGAATTCCTATTCATAGAGACCTCTCCCATCTATGTTATCTTAATTTTGGGCCCTTTATTGAACAACTCCATACAGACCACGGTTGGCAAGTTAGAACTGTAAGATTCACTACGTGAACCACTGGTGTTTTGTGGAAAAGCACATGTACACTGTGTTCCAAATTATTATGCAAAAAGTGTTTAGGAGTGATAAGGGAAGAATTTGTTTGTTTGTCAGTTAAACTCATTGATGGTGATGTGTGTCAGGGCTCTTTATATCACTGTAAGCAATTGCAGACACCTGTGCTAATTAGTTTGGCAGGTGTGTCCAATGAAAGGCAAGACTACTTAAGAAGGCTGTCTCACATTATTAAGCAGCCTACATTTTCTGCCAAAATGGGAAAGAAAAGGGATGTGTCGGCTGCTGAGAAGCAACAAATTGTGGAGTGTTTAGGTCAAGGCATGACTACAATCAACATTGTGCGATGATCAGGATGAAGTGTCATGGCAATCAAGAAGTATGTAGCTGATTCACAGTACACACGTGTGCGTGCTGATAAGGGCAAATTGAGGACTCTTTCCTACAGGCAATTACGTCAGGTTAAAAGAGCAGCGGCAAAAAAGCCTTGTCATAGCAGCAGACAAGTTTTTGAAGCTGCTGGTGCCTCCAACGTCCCCCGAACAGCAAGATGCAGGGTCCTTCAGAGGTTTGCAGCTGTGCATACGCCATCCTGTCGACCTCCTCTATCCACTTCACACAAGCAGAAACGGCTCCAGTGGGCTAAACATTACATGAAGACTGATTTCAAAACTGTTTTGTTCACGGATGAGTGCCGTGCAGCGCTCAATGGTCCAGATGGATGGAGTGGAGGATGGCTGGTTGATGGACACCCCACGCAAACACGGCTACAGCGCCAACAAGGAGGAGGTGGAGTAATGTTTTGGGCTGGAATCATGGGGAGAGAGATTGTCGGCCCCTTTAGGATCCCTGAAGGCGCTAAAGATGAACTCCATAATGTATGTGGATTTTCTCAAACAGCACTTCCTGCCATGGTTCAAGAAGAAGAACCGTGTATTTCACAGCAAGATCATTTTTTTGCATGATAATGCACCATCTCATGCTGCACATAAAACATCTGCATCTCTGGCTGATATGGGCATAAAAGGGGACAAACTTATGGTGTGACCCCCATGCTCCCCTGACCTCTACCCCATTCAGAACCTCTGGAGCATCATCAAAAGGAGTGTCTATGATGGCGGGAGGCAGTTCACATCTAAGCAACAGCTCTGGGGGGGTATTCTGTCCTCATGCAAAACAATTCAAGCAGAAACCATCCAAAACCTGACAAATTCAATGGACGAGAGAGTTCAGAAGCTCCTTTCGAACAAGGGATCCTATGTGAAAATGTAACATCACCTAGAATAAAGTTTTGAGTTGAAAACTGTTTGATTTCAGTTTCTAATAACCTGCTAATGCTTATAATTTCAAAAATGACAATTTTTTTGGTCTTTATTAAAATGAAAAGGTTGATCGAAAAGTTTGGGGGATCTAAGAGTGTGGCAACCCAGTAGTCATGATTACTTCGAATTCTGACAATATGAGGGTCATGTTGCAGGTAGTGCAGCAAGAAGGCACTTATGTGTCTTGCGCATCTCGGAGCCCCAAAATTATTTTCCGGGCTAGATGCAGCTAAAAATTATTATTAATTTTAAATCTGGTGGAGCTTAGTATAGATGGCCTAATAGGATCAGTGCTGCACACTGCTACAAAGCCCAAATTATTTTCCAGCCAAGATACAGATAAACATGATTAGTAATTTTAAATCTGGTGGAGCTTATTATAGATGGCCTAATAGAATCAGTGCTGCACACTGCTACAAAGCCCAAATTATTTTCCAGCCAAGATACAGATAAACATGATTAGTAATTTGAAAGCTTAAAACGGTTGGTAGGGTGATTTTAACCAATCATCAAGCTTTTACTCTCCCCAGGATGACACAGGGGTAGAAAAGTCGTTTCGGATCCATGATTTGTTCATCTTTATGAACGTGAGTCTGTCTACATTATCAGTGGAGAGCCGCGTGCGCTTATCTGTCAGCACACCACCAGCAGCGCTGAAGACACGTTCAGACAGAACGCTGGCTGCGGGGCATGACAAGATCTCCAAGGCGTAAGTGGCTAGCTCCGGCCATTTATCCAGATTGGAAGCTCAAAAAGAGCAAGGGTCCAGTGACACAGTCATGGCTTCAATGTTTACTTGGAGATACTCCTGTACCATCGTCTCTAGGCGTTGACTATGTGTCAGACTTTCTTGTCTCCTGTGGCCTTGCAAAGGATGGGCTAAAAAAGTGGTGAAATGATTCCGCAAAATTGATGTTACCAGCAGATACTGTGGTTCTGTTACGGTTTGAGTGCTGAACACTTGACGGTCCCACGGTTGGCAAGTTGGAACTGTGAGATTCACTACGTGCACCACTGGTGTTTTGTGGAAAAGCACATGTAAGATTCTGCAACAGTCTCTGCTGATACTCCTGCATGCGTGCATCCCTTTCTATGGCAGGAATAATTTCGGCAAATTTACTTTTGTACCGTGGATCTAACAGTGTGGCAACCCAGTAGTCAGGATTATTTCTAATTCTCACAATTCGAGGGTCATGTTGCAGGTAGTGCAGCAAGAAGGCACTCATGTGTGTTGCGCATCCAGGAGCACCAAGTCCCTGTTGTGTTGGTGGCGAGGTAACAATCATGCTTCCTTCCTCTGTCCTCTCCCCCCAACCTCGCACAACAGAAATGTGATCAAGGTCTCCCTCATCTGATGAGTCTTCCATCAGTTCGTCCTCCACTTCTTCCTGGGCTCCTGCACCTTCCTCACTAGTTTGGCTGCTACCATGCGCCCTGGTAAAACCATCTCCCCCACCCTCACGTGCCTGCCGCCTTGGTGCTGCCGACCGTCTGGACCTTGCAGATGTTAGCCCTTCTGCATACAACTCCTCCTCCTCTACTTCCTCCACCTCCTCTTGTGCCACCACCTGACTCCGAATTCTGTTTAACATGTGCTCCAGCATGTAAATCACCGGAATAGTCATGCTGATAATGGCATCGTCAGCACTAAACATCTTCGTCGCCATTTCAAAACTGTGCAGAAGGGTGCATAGGTCCCTGATCTGAGACCACTCCTCCAGCGTGATTTGCCCCACCTCTGGATCTCGTTGGCCCAGGCTATACGTCAGAACATATTGCACCAGGGCTTGTCGGTGCTGCCACAGTCGCTGCAACATGTGCAGAGTTGAATTCCACCGGGTAGGCACATCGCATTTTAGCCGGTGAAGTGGCAGGCCCAACGACTTCTGTAGAGATGTAAGTCGCTGAGCTGCGGGATGCGAACGGCGGAAGTGAGCACACAGCGACCGTGCCCTCTGCAGAAGGCCATCTAGTCTGGAATAGTGGGCTAAAAATTGCTGGACAACCAAGTTCAACACATGAGCCATACAAGGCACGTGTGTGACATTGCCCCGGCGGAGGGCCGCACCCAGGTTGCAGCATTGTCGCACATGGCCTTCCCTGGTTTCAGGTCCAGCGGAGACAACCATTCATGAAATTGGTTCTCCAGAGCTGACCACAACTCCTCAGCTGTGTGACTCACATTTCCCAGACATTTCAAAGTAAAAACCGCCTGATGACGTTGAGCCCTACTGCCAGCATAGTAAGGAGGTGTGCAGGATCCCTTCTGCGCAGTTAGAAAGCTTGTGGCATGACCAGACAGGCTTTGGGTGCAGGTGGAAGACCGAGAGGAGGTTGAGGAGGCAGAAGCAGTGGAGGAACTTTGACATAAAGAGGATTGACGCACAACTCGTGGGGACGGCAAGACTTGGACAGCAGTCCCTTGTCCTGCTGTCACCATAGTTACCCAGTGCCCAGTCAGCGACATGTGTGGCACCCCAGGGGTCTGGTTTCCACAGTAATAGCAATATTACATCTGAAAGCAGGTGGGAGGTCTCCTGGCCAGGAATCCTATGCATGCCACACCTCCTGCCCAGTCCTGGGAGGGGAAGAACTTCCCCTATATAAGACTGGGGCTGAGGCAGGGTTAGGGAGAAAGAGGAGAAGAAGAGTCCCAGACAGAGACATAGTCTGGTCTGGAGAGGAGCAGCTATAGGAAAGAAAGATCAGGAGCTCAGTGGGAGCTGTGCTAAAAGGAGTCAGGGGCTGGAAGCTGTAGAGCTCGCCCTGATTGAAGAGTTCTCACCGGACCCGGAGTCCGAGGCTGTGGGGACTAATCCTTACCCAGCAGCAGAAACCGACCGGCAGGGGATTTCAGGTCCTCTGGCCAAGAAACCCGAAGGCACGGTCACACGCAAGGGACCAGCACCGCCGTCGTGGAGCGGAAGCTACCAGAAGGCCCCGAGTCACCGGCCATACGGGTGAGCACCACACGGTACACTCAGGGACGTGGGCTACTTTTACCCGCCTCTAGCAAGGTAGCCAGAAGAGTACAATTAGTTGGGGAGGCCTACAACTCCGCCTGGCCAGGGGAGATTCCATCTGCTCACGGACTGACCAGGCCCCGATCGCTAGCCAGTACTCCGGGAGGGTCTACCTTTGTCATCAGTAAAGACCCTGAACTACACCGCACCGTCTCTGAGTGGTTCCTGCTACCTGCATGCTATTCTGCTACCCCCTTCAAACACGTCGGCTGCCCTGAGGCCATACCCCTCCCGTTGGGGGTTATACCATCTACGCTGCACAATCGTACCACCGGCCTCAGCGGTCTGCCCTGCAGCGGCGGCCTCATAGCCGCATTCAACGGGTGGCGTAGTCGAACACCGTACCATCTTCTGCTAAACTCTGCCACTTAGCTTGACTCCCTGGGCACGGACCGGGTCACCGCCACGAGACTACTACCCCTATCAGATCCGGCTCCGGGTAGGCTCCCGCGTGCGCAACGCTGCGCGACTCAGGCCCAGGGGCGCGTCAACTTTGGCATAGTCGGCAGGATTCCGTGCCCGCAACCACCGGGTACTGCGTGCCTGAAAGAAGACTGTTAAACTTACCTGTGGTGAAGATTCCCGCCATCCGGCGCCATCTTCTGCCTTCTTCCCGCCATCCGTGAAGTTTTCCCGCCATCCGGCGCCATCTTCTGCCTTCTTCCCGCCATCCGTGGAGTTTTCCCGCCGTTGGACGCCATCTTGAAGACGCCGCGCAGGAAGAAGAGGGGCGTGGACTCTGAAAGCGCGCGAGAACTGAAGCCCCGCCTCACGTCAGGACGTTGCGTAAGGTCCTGGAAGGAGCCCAGCAGACGCCGACGTCACAAGAGCGCGACGGAAGGTCCTCAACCCTGACGATCCACTGCGGAACCGCGGCCTACAGAAGAGGATCATCGCAAGGTAGGCCACGGTCCACTAGGGGGGAGGAGGATGTCGGATACGGAGGAGAGCTTCACTGCCACAGCCCCCGCCAGCGCCGCCGCTGCTGCGGTCATGCCTTTCACCATGCCCTATATCCTGGGGGCAGCCTGGCTACCCCAGTACTCAGGGGAGTCACATACCCTGAATGACTTTAGAGAAAAGCTGGATAGCCTCTTCCAGGTGTACCCCCTCACAGAAGAGCAAAAAGTGAGCATCCTGGTGGCCCAACTAACCGGGGCAGCCCAAAGGGAGGTAAAGTCCTGGCCACCTGGGAGGAGGACTGTCGCAGGGATATTAACCCGGCTGAAGGACACCTTTGATACCCGCACCTCAGCCGAGATTAAGCTTAGATTCTACAGGTGCAAACAGCGAGCACATGAGAATATAAGGGACTATGCACTAAACCTACAAGAGGCCCTGAGAGCCATTAAGCAGACCGACCCTGACGGCGTGGGAAACGAGGACAGGCTGTTGACCGAACAATTTATAGAGGGACTATATTGCAATGCCCACCGAACCCAGTTGCGGGCAATGGCCTTACAGGATTCTCATCTGGACTTTGCACAGTTCAAGGACAGAGCCATCCGGGTGCTACGAGAACCGGCACCGGGTGGCGTGGTGACCCACAGGCGCCCTACTACCGCTTACCACCAGGAGGCGGCGCCCTTGTCGGCAGGGCCTGTGGGAGCTGACGCGCAGGCTTTGAACAATGACCCGGCTCCAGACCTGCACCATCAGGTCCAAGAGCTAGCTAAAAGCGTTGCTGCGCTAACCCGAACTGTGCAGTCTTTACAGGTTTCTGCTCCAGGGAAGATCCAGCTGGCATCCGGACCGGAGGACATCCCGTGGCGTCGACCAAGGAGGACCCCACCGGCCAGAGGAAGACCCAGCGACCGATACAACGAGGACGGACAACCCATCTGCCGCCGCTGCAATCAACCCGGACATATGGCAAGGTACTGTCCTTTAAACTGGCACAACCTGGGGTAGAGGGCCAACCCCTAGGAATAAGATCACCAGGCCCATCGAACTGGCGTGACAAATACGTGGGAGGACGTCCAGTCTTGCCTGTGGTACTGGATGGCATTCCTATGAGTGCCCTACTTGACACCGGGTCACAGGTCACCACCATCCCGTACGTGCTCTTCAAGCAGTACTGGAATGACTCGGATATAACCCGCTACCCTGACGACGACTTGAGTATCATCGCCAGCAATGGTCAGCCCGTGCCACAGATCGGATTTAAAGAGATGACCATTAAGATCGGTAAAGTCGAACTGGCAGCACTGGGACTGATCATTGTGGACATTGACAAGCGCGAGAGTCACCCAAAGATAACTCTAGGAACTAATGTGATTGAAAATTGTCTTGCAGAGGTGATTCTCATTTTACAGCAGGTTGCCAAGAACGCCAGCTCCGGTCAGCAGCGAGTGCTCCAAAAAGAGATCCGGGCACTGATGCGACGGCAACAGGTGGAACTCTCCGGTGGTGAGATAGGAAGCGTGAGAATGTGTGACCCTTTTCCTATTGCCATGCCCCCGAAAAGTGAAATGATGATTTGGTGCCGGGCAGCTATTGGTCTGAGAGGTAGAGATTACCAGGCAATGGTAGAACCAGTCTACTCAGACAGTAGGCCCACCATTTTGACGGCACGGGGGGTGGTTGATGTACGCCATGGGAGGGTGCCCGTTCGCATAATAAATATCGGGAAGAGGGAAGTATACCTGCCCCGGTATGCCACGCTAGCCAAATTGTATACCATCGACCAAAATTCTGTACAGTCAGTGGAACCCTTGCCTCCATCTCACCCAGAGGAAGGTAACGGCTCTAAGAAACCAATGGAGGACTGGTGTCAGCAACTACATTTGGGAACTGACTCCACTCCCTCACACCAGAAACAGGGAGTCTATCGGGTGGTTCAAGAGTACGAGAGAGTGTTTAGTAAACACCCGTTAGACTTCGGGCGAGTAAAGGGGGTAGAACACCACATCCCCACGGGAGACCATCCTCCCATAAAGGAGAGATACCGACCCGTACCCCCTGCACACTACCAACACGCCAAGGGGATGCTTAGAGACATGAAGGAGGCTGGAGTAATCAGGGATAGCTGTAGCCCCTGGGCAGCTCCACTAGTCTTGGTTAAAAAGAAGGACAACACCATGAGAATGTGTGTAGATTACCGGAAAATCAACCGTATCACACACAAAGATGCGTACCCCTTACCAAGCATAGAGGAGTCTTTGGCTGCTTTAAAATCTGCTAACTTCTTCTCCACTTTGGATCTCACTAGCAGGTACTGGCAGGTTCCTGTAGCAGAGGCGGACCGGGAGAAGACCGCATTCACCACCCCGATGGGACTTAGCGAGTTTACCTGCATGCCGTTCGGACTCTGCAACGCACCAGAAACCTTCCAACGATTGATGGAATGCTGTCTGGGACACCGAAACTTCGAGACGGTCCTGTTATACCTGGACGAAATTATCGTCTACTCCAAGACCTACGAGGACCACCTGAAACACCTGGCAGAAGTATTCGAAGCCCTGGCAAACTACGGCCTAAAGGTGAAACCCTCCAAGTGTCACCTCCTGAAACCAAAAGTGCAGTACCTGGGACACGTGGTGAGTGCTGACGGAGTGGCTCCCGACCCTGATAAGATCACCGCGATTAAGGAATGGCCAAGCCCCTCCAGCGTAAAGGAAGTGCGGCAGTTCCTCGGGTTGGTAGGCTACTACCGAAGATTCATTCCCGGTTTCACCAAAAAGGCAGCTCCTATGCAGGACCTCCTGATAGGCCAGTCCAGGAAGGCCAAGAACCAGAAGCCACCCTTCAAATGGGAGAAGCTGGAAGAAGAGTCCTTCCGCCAGCTGAAGATGGACCTCACGGGGGATGAAATCCTGGCGTACCCTGATTACAGCCAGCCCTTTATCCTCTACACCGACGCAAGTAACATCGGGCTAGGAGCCGTACTGTCCCAGATCCAGCAGGGGAAAGAACGGGTAATTGCTTACGCCAGCCGAAAACTACGACCCACCGAAAGAAACCCTGAGAATTACAGCTCATTCAAGCTAGAGTTCCTGGCAGTGGTGTGGGCAGTCACCGAACGCTTTAGGCACTACTTTGCCTCTTCCCGGTTCACCGTGTACACGGATAACAACCCGTTAACACATCTGGACGCTGCAAGACTCGGTGCCCTGGAGCAGAGATGGATGGCCCGCCTGTCCAACTATGAGTTCACGATCAAATACCGGGCAGGACGCTCCAATACCAACGCGGATGCCTTGTCCAGAATGCCAAACCTACCGGACGTAGGGGAAGATCCAGAGGAACTGGAAGAAGTTAAACTCCCCGCGTTCCACCGTCATGGGACTATCCAGTATTCCCACCGTGTAAGGGGTAAGCAATCTGCTACGTTCAACCCCTTACCTCATTACAACTGGGCGGAAACGCAAGACAGTGACCCCGCCGTCCGACTGGTGAAGGAGATGCTGACTCAGCCAGATGCCCGCCTTGACCCAGACGCTCCGGAGGAGGCCAAGCAACTGTGGGTTGAGAAGAGTCGACTGTTCCTTTACAAGGGGAAGTTGTGCTGCAGAATGGTTAACTCCCGGACGCATGAACTGATCTGGCAAGTAGTGGTGCCAAGAAGAGACGCGGCTATGGTACTGGAGGCATACCACAACGGAGCTGGGCACTTCGGATGGAAGAAGCTGGAGTTCCTGCTGCGCGGGCGGTTCCATTGGGTAGGCATGAGAGGAACCATCGAGAGGTGGTGCAGAGACTGTGGCCCATGCAACCTAAGAAGGAAGGACCGTGCTAGCCAGAAGGCTCCCCTGCAGTCCATCGTCACCAAGCAGCCGTTGGAACTGGTAGCCTTGGATCATGTAAAACTGACCCCCAGCAGAAGTGGCTACGTCTATGCGTTAACCATCGTGGATCACTACTCCCGGTTCTTGGTTGTCGTCCCCGTCAAGGACTTAACGGCTCAAACAGCAGCTAGAGCCTTCCAGCAACATTTCTGCCGTCCACACGGATACCCAGAGCAGGTGCTGACGGACCAGGGACCTGCCTTTGAAGCAGAGGTCTTCCAGGAGTTCTGCACTCTGTATGGCTGCCGGAAGATAAGAACAACACCCTATCATCCACAAACCAATGGACTCTGCGAGAAAATGAACCAGGTGGTGATAGACCTTTTGAAAACATTGCCCCTGGAAGAACGCAGTCTGTGGCCTGAGAAACTGCCTGATCTGGTGGACCTATACAACCACATCCCTGTAGGTTCTACCAACTGTACCCCGGCTTACCTAATGAGAGCAAGACCTGGTAAGCTGCCTGTTGACCTGGATATGGGAGTCCGGACACCCGAGGACACTTCACCAGAAGCAGACTGGGACACAGAGAGGCAGCAGCAGTACCGGAAAGTACAGGAGAGCGTGGAGCGAAGTCTCTGTCAAGCTAGAGAAAGACAGGAGAAGACTTACAACCAGTATGCTCCCGCTGTTCCCCTGGTACCTGGAGAGCAGGTCTTGAAGAGGAAGAGACGGCTCCACAAGTTGGACGACCAGTGGGAAAAGGACCCGTACACCGTACTGCCCTCAAGCCATGAGAACCCGAAAGTCTGCACAATCAGTAAGGATGGAGGAGAAACCACAGCCATTGTATCCCGAGATCACCTGAAGAAGTGTCCCGAACAGCTACGGAACCCTGAAGAAGAACAGGAAGACCCTCGACCCGCAGAGGAAAGGGAAGATATGGTCAGTACTGTGCTCGGAGACTTCCCTCGGTCTTGGACTCAAGTCAATGGCGCTGTTGTGGTACCCGTCCTCACCTTCCTCCAACCAGCATCTCAAGTACTTACGGAGAAACAGGTAGAGCTGGAAGAGCAGCCGGTCCAGGAGGCAGAAGACCCCACACAAGCAGACCAGGAGGATCAACCCTCTGCTTATAGTGAGCCTGCCGTGCCCCTAGTGAGCCAAAGAGCTCGTAGACAGCTGCCCAGTTTACCTTTGACAGCCCCTACACCCTGTAACTCAGGACCAGTCAGTCAGCTCCGTAGGTCTACTAGGGTCACTAGAGGCCAGTTGCCCGTACGATGGAGGATTTAAAGTGCTCAAACTGTTTTATTTGTATTTACTTGTTTATTGTTGCTTGTGAATAATTGTGTATTTCTAGTTATTTTATAGGTGTCGTTTATGGATTATCCGGAATCCTTTGTACATATGTTTGGAGCGTAACCCAGGAACGGACTAAAGACTGTTAAAGACTCGGGGCAGGACAGACCCCTACCTGGTTACGGCTCCCTGTTCTTTGGTGGAATGGACACCCTTGTTTTCTTCAAAAACTGCACCCGGTTGCGGACACGCCGTGACCATCCTAATGTGTTTTTCTTTATTGTACTGTTTCTGTTTATAACTTGTTATGTTTACAAAAGTATGTTTAGTCCCGGAGTACTAAATTTCACTAGGCGGGAATGTGGCACCCCAGGGGTCTGGTTTCCACAGTAATAGCAATATTACGTCTGAAAGCAGGTGGGAGGTCTCCTGGCCAGGAATCCTATGCATGCCACACCTCCTGCCCAGTCCTGGGAGGGGAAGAACTTCCCCTATATAAGACTGGGGCTGAGGCAGGGTTAGGGAGAAAGAGGAGAAGAAGAGTCCCAGACAGAGACATAGTCTGGTCTGGAGAGGAGCAGCTATAGGAAAGAAAGATCAGGAGCTCAGTGGGAGCAGTGCTAAAAGGAGTCAGGGGCTGGAAGCTGTAGAGCTCGCCCTGATTGAAGAGTTCTCACCGGACCCGGAGTCCGAGGCTGTGGGGACTAATCCTTACCCAGCAGCAGAAACCGACCGGCAGGGGATTTCAGGTCCTCTGGCCAAGAAACCCGAAGGCACGGTCACACGCAAGGGACCAGCACCGCCGTCGTGGAGCGGAAGCTACCAGAAGGCCCCGAGTCACCGGCCATACGGGTGAGCACCACACGGTACACTCAGGGACGTGGGCTACTTTTACCCGCCTCTAGCAAGGTAGCCAGAAGAGTACAATTAGTTGGGGAGGCCTACAACTCCGCCTGGCCAGGGGAGATTCCATCTGCTCACGGACTGACCAGGCCCCGATCGCTAGCCAGTACTCCGAGAGAGTCTACCTTTGTCATCAGTAAAGACCCTGAACTACACCGCACCGTCTCTGAGTGGTTCCTGCTACCTGCATGCTATTCTGCTACCCCCTTCAAACACGTCGGCTGCCCTGAGGCCATACCCCTCCCGTTGGGGGTTATACCATCTACGCTGCACAATCGTACCACCGGCCTCAGCGGTCTGCCCTGCAGCGGCGGCCTCATAGCCGCATTCAACGGGTGGCGTAGTCGAACACCGTACTATCTTCTGCTAAACTCTGCCACTCAGCTTGACTCCCTGGGCACGGACCGGGTCACCGCCACGAGACTACTACCCCTATCAGATCCGGCTCCGGGTAGGCTCCCGCGTGCGCAACGCTGCGCGACTCAGGCCCAGGGGCGCGTCACATGTAACGCCCCTGTCCATGCCTACTCGTCCAAGTGTCTGTGGTGAAATGCACCCTGTCACACACAGAGTTTCTCAAAGAAGCGGTGATGTTGTGTGCGACATGCTGGTGGAGCGCAGGCACACCTTTCTTTGAGAAGTAGTGCCGACTGGGCATCTGGTACTGGGGCACTGCGACGGACATAAGGTCTCGAAAATCCTCTGTGTCCACCAGGCGTAAAGGCAGCATTTCTGTAGCCAAGAGCTTGCAGATGGTGAAATTCAACCTCTTAGCTTTTTCATGGCTAGGAGGAAATGGTCTTTTACTTGTCCACATCTGAGGGACCGAGGGCTGGCTATTGTGCTTAGACGGGGTTGATAAGGGTGTCCCCGGCAAACTGCCGGTCTGTGAGGAAGATGCAGGCGGACATGTTAGGTTGCCTTGATCCTAAGGTGGTGCTATCGATGTCGGACAGCGCTCAACACCAGCTGGTGTTACCACCTCCAAAGAAAATGATGACCTGCCAATCACGCTGGCTGTTGCGGGTAAAGAGGTGGCAGGTCTGCGCCCCAAAACAGGTGTGACTGCTGTCCCCCCAGTCACAGAGGATAAAGAGGCCGCGGATGCACAAGATATGGCAGACGGTGGTTGGCCCGGCCGGCTAGGCCGCATTGTAGCACACTGAGCTTCCCTCTGCAACTTATGCTTCATGTCCATGTGCCGGTTCATGCATGAAGTACTCAAACTATGTATTTTTTGGCCTCTACTTAGCTTTTGCTGACAAATGTTACAGATAACATGAGTTGGGTCATCTTTATCGATCTGAAAAAATGCCCAGGCTATGCAAGGCTTAGCACCCATGCGACCTGAAGAGCCACCACGACTTGTGGTGAGAGGCAGAGTTGTGTTTGAGGATCCCGTTGTTGACGTGCTTCCAGTACTACGTCTCTGTCCAGGAAGGCGCAACCTGACCTCGTCGTCACTAGCATCTTCCTCCACCTCCTCTGCTGACCTCATCTCTTGGCTGACTGTGGGTTGACAGTAAGTGGGATCTCCAACCTCATCATCATCACCCTGTGGGTTATCACACCCGTCGTCCTCAGAGCCAACCTGTTCCTGCCCTGACAAAAAACTAAAGTTGTCGCTCCAATCAGGTATTTGAGTCTCATCATCGTCTTCCTCATTGTCT
Source organism: Phyllobates terribilis (assembly GCF_046119375.1). Taxonomy (NCBI): domain Eukaryota; kingdom Metazoa; phylum Chordata; class Amphibia; order Anura; family Dendrobatidae; genus Phyllobates; species Phyllobates terribilis. The sequence goes on along the minus strand of NW_027362769.1, from coordinate 206,102,827 downwards.
CCACCAACAGGAGTTACAGTTTGGGAATGAGGGTCTACATTATGGTCAGAACCTTCTGCGTCTGGTCCTGGATCCGACTCTTAAAGATTCTGGGCATCAGTGCAGATCATTTCCTCGTCTGGATTCACAGAAGCGCTGGAGTCGACCTCTTATTCCCAGGCTATAGTATGCGTAAACAGCTCTGCAGACTCAACCATCTGTTCTACCTCATACTCAGACGGGCAGCTGGAGATTTGGGAGCTGTGAGGAAGCAAGTGCGATTGGGGTGACAACTTTGAGGACTGGAGTATTTGTGATGTTGAAGTTGATGTGGAGGAGAGCCCACTTAAAGGAGCACTTGATATCCGTTGAAGCACCTGCTGTTTTTGTGCCTCATCTGGAATTTGTAGTGATTGGCGTGGCCGTAAGAAAGGGATCTTATCACATTGTCCGCTAAAAGAAGTAGACATTTTAGTTTGGCTGGAAGATGGTCTTTCTTCTGCAGATGTTACTGTTGCTTTAACACCTACCCCACGGACACAACCTTTTTTCCCCTTCCCAACACACCTATTCCCCTTTCCACCAGCAGCAGGCCTTTTTCCACTCATTTTGGTGGTTAACTAATTCACAACTCTGGAGTTGTTTGCACAAAAAAACAATGGATGGGAACCGAGCAGAGCTGAGTGGCCAAACTGTGGTATTAGGCCAAAACTATTGGCTGGGTTAGATGCAGAAAAAAATTATATTCGATTTGCAACCTGATGGAGGTCAGTATAGATGGACTAATAGAGAAAGTCCCACACAATGCTAGAAGGCCAAATATTTTTTCAGAGCTAGATGCAGATAAAAATTATTTTTAATTTGCAACCTGATGGAGGTCAGTATAGATGGACTAATAGAGAAAGTCCCACACACTACTAGAAGGCCAAATATTTTTTCAGAGCTAGATGCAGAAAAAAATTATATTCAGTTTGCAACCTGATGGAGGTCAGTATAGATGGACTAATAGAACAAGTCCCACACACAGCTAGAAGCCCAAATATTTTTTCAGAGGTAGATGCAGAAAAAAATTATATTCAGTTTGCAACCTGATGGAGGTCTGTATAGATGGATTAATAGAACAAGTCCCACACACAGCTAGAAGCCCAATATTTTTTCAGAGGTAGATGCAGAAAAAAATTATTTTTAATTTGCAACCTGATGGAGGTCAGTATAGATGGACTAATAGAGAAAGTCCCACACACTGCTAGAAGGCCAAATATTTTTTCAGAGCTAGATGCAGAAAAAAATTATATTCAGTTTGCAACCTGATGGAGGTCAGTATAGATGGACTAATAGAACAAGTCCCACACACAGTTAGAAGCCCAAATATTTTTTCAGAGGTAGATGCAGATAAAAATTATTTTTAATTTGCAACATGATGGAGGTCAGTATAGATGGACTAATAGAGAAAGTCCCACACACTGCTAGAAGGCCAAATATTTTTTCAGAGCTAGATGCCGATAAAAATTATTTTTAATTTGCAACCTGATGGAGGCCAGTATAGATGGACTAATAGAGAAAGTCCCACACACTGCTAGAAGGCCAAATATTTTTTCAGAGCTAGATGCAGAAAAAAATTATATTCAGTTTGCAACCTGATGGAGGTCAGTATAGATGGACTAATAGAACAAGTCCCACACACAGCTAGAAGCCCAAATATTTTTTCAGAGGTAGATGCAGAAAAAAATTATTTTTAATTTGCAACCTGATGGAGGTCAGTATAGATGGACTAATAGAGAAAGTCCCACACACTGCTAGAAGGCCAAATATTTTTTCAGAGCTAGATGCAGATAAAAATTATTTTTAATTTGCAACCTGATGGAGGCCAGTATAGATGGACTAATAGAGAAAGTCCCACACACTGCTAGAAGGCCAAATATTTTTTCAGAGCTAGATGCAGGCAAAAAATTATTCTGAATTTGCAACCTGATGGAGGTCAGTATAGGTGGACTAATAGAACAAGTCCCACACACTGCTAGAAGGCCAAATATTTTTTCAGAGCTAGATGCAGAAAAAAATTATATTCAGTTTGCAACCTGATGGAGGTCAGTATAGATGGACTAATAGAACAAGTCCCACACACAGCTAGAAGCCCAAATATTTTTTCAGAGGTAGATGCAGAAAAAAATGATATTCAGTTTGCAACCTGATGGAGGTCTGTATAGATGGATTAATAGAACAAGTCCCACACACAGCTAGAAGCCCAATATTTTTTCAGAGGTAGATGCAGAAAAAAAATTATTTTTAATTTGCAACCTGATGGAGGTCAGTATAGATGGACTAATAGAGAAAGTCCCACACACTGCTAGAAGACCAAAATTTTTTCAGAGCTAGATGCAGAAAAAAATTATATTCAGTTTGCAACCTGATGGAGGTCAGTATAGATGGACTAATAGAGAAAGTCCCACACACTGCTAGAAGGCCAAATATTTTTTCAGAGCTAGATGCAGATAAAAATTATTTTTAATTTGCAACCTGATGGAGGTCAGTATAGATGGACTAATAGAGAAAGTCCCACACACTGCTAGAAGGCCAAATATTTTTTCAGAGCTAGATGCAGATAAAAATTATTTTTAATTTGCAACCTGATGGAGGTCAGTATAGATGGACTAATAGAGAAAGTCCCACACACTGCTAGAAGGCCAAATATTTTTTCAGAGCTAGATGCAGAAAAAAATTATATTCAGTTTGCAACCTGATGGAGGTCAGTATAGATGGACTAATAGAACAAGTCCCACACACAGCTAGAAGCCCAAATATTTTTTCAGAGGTAGATGCAGATAAAAATTATTTTTAATTTGCAACCTGATGGAGGTCAGTATAGATGGACTAATAGAGAAAGTCCCACACATTGCTAGAAGGCCAAATATTTTTTCAGAGCTAGATGCAGATAAAAATTATTTTTAATTTGCAACCTGATGGAGGTCAGTATAGATGGACTAATAGAGAAAGTCCCACACACTACTAGAAGGCCAAATATTTTTTCAGAGCTAGATACAGAAAAAAAATATATTCAGTTTGCAACCTGATGGAGGTCAGTATAGATGGACTAATAGAACAAGTCCCACACACAGCTAGAAGCCCAAATATTTTTTCAGAGGTAGATGCAGAAAAAAATTATATTCAGTTTGCAACCTGATGGAGGTCTGTATAGATGGATTAATAGAACAAGTCCCACACACAGCTAGAAGCCCAATATTATTTCAGACGTAGATGCAGAAAAAAAATTATTTTTAATTTGCAACCTGATGGAGGTCAGTATAGATGGACTAATAGAGAAAGTCCCACACACTGCTAGAAGGCCAAATATTTTTTCAGAGCTAGATGCAGAAAAAAATTATATTCAGTTTGCAACCTGATGGAGGTCAGTATAGATGGACTAATAGAACAAGTCCCACACACAGCTAGAAGCCCAAATATTTTTTTAGAAGTAGATGCAGATAAAAATTATTTTTAATTTGCAACCTGATGGAGGTCAGTATACATGGACTAATAGAGAAAGTCCCACACACTGCTAGAAGGCCAAATATTTTTTCAGAGCTAGATGCAGATAAAAATTATTTTTAATTTGCAACCTGATGGAGGTCAGTATAGATGGACTAATAGAGAAAGTCCCACACACTACTAGAAGGCGAAATATTTTTTCAGAGCTAGATGCAGAAAAAAATTATATTCAGTTTGCAACCTGATGGAGGTCAGTATAGATGGACTAATAGAACAAGTCCCACACACAGCTAGAAGCCCAAATATTTTTTCAGAGGTAGATGCAGAAAAAAATTATATTCAGTTTGTAACCTGATGGATGTCTGTATAGATGGATTAATAGAACAAGTCCCACACACAGCTAGAAGCCCAATATTTTTTCGGAGGTAGATGCAGAAAAAAAATTATTTTTAATTTGCAACCTGATGGAGGTCAGTATAGATGGACTAATAGAGAAAGTCCCACACACTGCTAGAAGGCCAAATATTTTTTCAGAGCTAGATGCAGAAAAAAATTATATTCAGTTTGCAACCTGATAGAGGTCAGTATAGATGGACTAATAGAACAAGTCCCACACACAGCTAGAAGCCCAAATATTTTTTCAGAGGTAGATGCAGATAAAAATTATTTTTAATTTGCAACCTGATGGAGGTCAGTATAGATGGACTAATAGAGAAAGTCCCACACACTGCTAGAAGGCCAAATATTTTTTCAGAGCTAGATGCAGATAAAAATTATTTTTAATTTGCAACCTGATGGAGGTCAGTATAGATGGACTAATAGAGAAAGTCCCACACACTGCTAGAAGGCCAAATATTTTTTCAGAGCTAGATGCAGATAAAAATTATTTTTAATTTGCAACCTGATGGAGGTCAGTATAGATGGACTAATGGAGAAAGTCCCACACACTGCTAGAAGGCCAAATATTTTTTCAGAGCTAGATGCAGAAAGAAATTATATTCAGTTTTCAACCTGATGGAGGTCAGTATAGATGGACTAATAGAACAAGTCCCACACACAGCTAGAAGCCCAAATAATTTTTCAAAGGTAGATGCAGATAAAAATTATTTTTAATTTGCAACCTGATGGAGGTCAGTATAGATGGACTAATAGAGAAAGTCCCACACACTGCTAGAAGGCCAAATATTTTTTCAGAGCTAGATGCAGATAAAAATTATTTTTAATTTGCAACCTGATGGAGGTCAGTATAGATGGACTAATAGAGAAAGTCCCACACACTACTAGAAGGCCAAATATTTTTTCAGAGCTAGATGCAGAAAAAAATTATATTCAGTTTGCAACCTGATGGAGGTCAGTATAGATGGACTAATAGAACAAGTCTCACACACAGCTAGAAGCCCAAATATTTTTTCAGAGGTAGATGCAGATAAAAATTATTTTTAATTTGCAACCTGATGGAGGTCAGTATAGATGGACTAATAGAGAAAGTCCCACACACTGCTAGAAGGCCAAATATTTTTTCAGAGCTAGATGCAGATAAAAATTATTTTTAATTTGCAACCTGATGGAGGTCAGTATAGATGGACTAATAGAGAAAGTCCCACACACTGCTAGAAGGCCAAATATTTTTTCAGAGCTAGATGCAGAAAAAAATTATATTCAGTTTGCAACCTAATGGAGGTCTGTATAGATGGATTAATAGAACAAGTCCCACACACAGCTAGAAGCCCAATATTTTTTCAGAGGTAGATGCAGAAAAAAAATATATTCAGTTTGCAACCTGATGGAGGTCAGTATAGATGGACTAATAGAGAAAGTCCCACACACTGCTAGAAGGCCAAATATTTTTTCAGAGCTAGATGCAGAAAAAAATTATATTCAGTTTGCAACCTGATGGAGGTCAGTATAGATGGACTAATAGAACAAGTCCCACACACAGCTAGAAGCCCAAATATTTTTTCAGAGGTAGATGCAGATAAAAATTATTTTTAATTTGCAACCTGATGGAGGTCAGTATAGATGGACTAATAGAGAAAGTCCCACACACTGCTAGAAGGCCAAATATTTTTTCAGAGCTAGATGCAGATAAAAATTATTTTTAATTTGCAACCTGATAGAGGTCAGTATAGATGGACTAATAGAGAAAGTCCCACACACTGCCAGAAGGCCAAATATTTTTTCAGAGCTAGATGCAGAAAAAAATTATATTCAGTTTGCAACCTGATGGAGGTCAGTATAGATGGACTAATAGAACAAGTCCCACACACTGCTAGAAGCCCAAATATTTTTTCAGAGCTAGATGCAGAAAAAAATTATATTCAATTTGCAACCTGATGGAGGTCAGTATAGATGGACTAATAGAATGATGCTATGCCCAAAAGATTTTACTTCACTAGGTGCAGTAAAAAAATTGGTATTCTATACACAGGTGGTATATCTTGCAACACAGATAGGCTACTCCACTGACTAACACACTCTGCAATAGGCCAAAAAGGATTAGCTTTGCTAGATTCAGCCAAATGCTGTGAAAAAAAACTTGCACAGCACTGGCACAGACCTGCCTGGCAAAAACTGATAGGAACTGATGTAACCTAGTCCTGAAAAGGACTCCAATTACAATTAGTCTTTACTCCCACAATCTATTTATTTAAGAGCACAGACCTGCCTGATAAAAGTCGTAGGAAATGCTGTAACCTAGTCCTTAAAAGGACTGCAATCACAACTATTCCCTACTCCCAAGCTATCTGTAGATTTTTGCGAAATTTGGCTTGAAATTAACAAGGTATAGCGCACACAGCAACAGCGGTGCCGTCTAACACGCAGCTGCAGCAGTGAGAAAATGGTGGCGACTGGGAAAATGGCTTGGTCTTATAGGGCAAGGACATGTGACATACACTGCCAATGACACATGCCCTTGCTTGTGTGAAAAACAGCAGTTCGCTCCGTGTGTGCGCTGCTGATAGGCTGACAGATTGCACCTCCCCACTGCAAATGCGGGAAAGAGAATAAAAAATGGAGATCTTCATTATTCCTGCAGAGATCCATCCCCTGCCCCTCCCCCCACCCCGCTGTACACTCAAACTGCGTATTAACATTAATTTTCATCATTACTGAGAAAAAATCCAGTTATGATTTTGGTGCACGAACAGTTATCGAACATAACCTCGAACAGTCGAATTTTTCTCAAATTGTTCGTGTTCGCCGAACGGCTCGAACACCGCCCAAAACAGCTCGAATTTGAGATTGGCGAACAGTTCGAGTAGAACAACGCTCATCTCTAATAGGGACCAATAAACCTAGGTCCCAGCTTCCAGGAAGGAACTTTCAATCTTATATTCCTGGTAGACAATCACACAAAGTCATTCACATTCAGGTCCGGACCTGGTGTAGTGAGCTGGCAGGCTCTGGCTGTTCGGTGATTATTGATATAGAGCCTGTTACAGAAGTGATTACACAGGATGATGTTGCCACCTTGTGGCCAGAGGTTGCACCTGCGCAGGGTGTGATGACAGAGCAAAAGACTGAGCCTCCTGTGTCCGGCCCTAGAGAGTCACGTGACCAAAGTGGGAAGCAGAAAAAAGCGCGCGAGGAGTTTGCTGTGGGCTGTGAAAAGAGCCAGGACTGTGTGCAGGCCCTCGTGCGTGACGCAGGAGAGACTCTCAATGGGATTTCTTTTACCTGACACCATTTCCTCGGGGCCTTCCCCAGCTTCTTCACTGCTGAGGGATACTGCTATTACACTCCCTGCTACTGGAGTGTGGACTACATAAGGGGACCCACCAGAGCTTCTATCCGGATCAGAGAGACTGTAAGCGGGTCCTCTGGCGAGAGGCCGAAGTATTCCCTCCTTTCAGCGTAATTTGTTGTTCCTGTTTTTTTCTCCGGCTGGGACGCCCTCCTGCAAAGACAGACAGGCCTGCGACGGGGGACACATCCTTCTGGAGTAAAGGACTGGTAACGTGTGAGTAGGGACAGTGAGGGTCAGCTTATCACTACACGTTATTACTGTGCATATTTACGGTTGTCATTTATCGTTTTTCTTTGCTGTTAAAAATGTATACGAGTAAAGATACGGTTATCAAGATGGAGTCTGTGTGTGGGGATCTTGCTGGGCCAGATTATAGATACCAATGCGCGGCCTTGCCCGCGGTCACTTCATCTGGCGTAGTCGGCAGGATCTGTGACCAACAAGATTCCCACCCAGGCCATGTGTACAGTCAGAAACCCCCGCCGGTCTCTATTGTGAATCAGGTCAGGAAATTTGGCGGACGAAACTACCCTGTACCAGAGTGGGCGGAACAAGTCCGGATACTGGGGGAAATGTATAATATTGACCCTAAGACCTTGGCAGAAATGGCGGTACTGACGCTAGAGGGGGAGGCATGGACGACAGTCAGACTGGAGACGGTCAGGGGCCAGCGTACAGTAGATGATTTGGTGCGGGTGCTGGAGAACACCTATGGGCCGACCACATACCAGGGAACACTGCGACACATGTTCTTTAGACGGATGCAGCTTGAATGGGAGGATATTCCCCAATATGCGAACGCCCTTCAGGTACTCCTTGAACAAACCTGTGGAAAAGGGGAGCAACTAGCTGGTATGGCTCCTCGTGACCTGGTACTGAGAGACCAATTTGTAATAGGACTGAGAGACCAGTATCTTAACCGCACGTTACAGGACTTGATCCGGATGATGCCGGCTCTTACTTTTGCTGAAGTCAAACAGGAAGCCATAGAACGTTCAAGGGGACCCGTCATGGATGTGGGGATTCAAGGTGCTGCGTGCAGATCCATATCTGACATTAAAAATCCGAACAGTGACACGGAAGACCTGAAACAGATGGTAGCAGACTTACAGCAACAGGTATTACAGTTAACATTAGACCGACAGGGAGACCAGCGAAGACAGCCTAGTCGTCCCGTGGGACAGTGTTGGTCATGCGGTGATCCTCGCCATAGGGCAAATCGTTGTCCTCAACACTTCCCTCCGCAACAACCTCCGTCGCACCAACGAACAAACCCTCAGTCACCCCAGCGAAGGGAATTTCGATCAGACCAGCGAATTGAACCCCAGCCATATCCACAAGCAGAGCTACCACGCCGGGCCTCACCACAATGGCCGCCATTAAACTAGACACCCCTGCAGCTGAGGCTCGCGCAGCAGGGGAGGCCAAGGAGAGGGGTGTGGAAAAACAGAGCCGATGGCGGGGTGCTCTTGCCTCGAATAGCCCGACACTTGACGTTGTCCTGGAGGGAATTGCCGTACAGGGACTGATGGACACTGGGTCACAAGTGACCACGATCTCTGAACAGTTTTACGAAAATTACCTCAAACCAAGAACTGCTCGTGACCCAGACACCGCCATTAAGATTATTGCGGCTAATAATCTACCCATTCCAGTGACCGGAGTTGCTTGGATGGACACAAAGGCCTGCGGACAGGACTTAGGGAAACGAGGGATCGTCATCGTCAAGGAAGGTTTCGGCTCCGAAACCCCAGTGATAGTTGGAATGAACATCTTGAAAGACCTGGATCTTATGCTGTTGACAAGAAAAGGACCCAAATACTGGCAGAAAGTCACCAAACATAAGCCTACTCGTCTGGCGTTCCAGCGCGTAATCCGGACCGTTGGACTTCAACAGATGGCAGAGGAACAACTACCCCTAGCCGCCATTACGGTGCCACGCCGTACTCGGATTACTTTGCCCGCTGAAAAAGAGACAGTCATTTCCTTACCCCTTAACACCCACCGACAACTTGAGGGGGTTGAAGTGTTGATCGAGCCGAGGACCCCAAGTGGGGGTAAGCTAAACCCACTAGTTGCTCGCACTCTAGCTGTCGTGAGGAACGGGAGAGTCCCTGTCAGGCTAAACAACACCGCAGACGTAGGCCTAGCCCTTGAAGCCGGCACTCAACTTGCCCGGGTATATGCTCTACCCACGGAAGTGAATCCCATTGGGCCCCTAGAATTCACCCCGTCTACAGAAGGCGACTGGACGGTAACCGTCTCAGCCATAAACGCTCAAGTAGACGATGAAGACATTGGGCGAAAACTATGGGAAAAAATGCAGCTAGACACGTCTCAGTACACCAAACAAGAAGTGTCTCAAGTGGAGGAACTCCTGCGGGAACACCAAGACTCCTTTGCAAAGCATGACACAGACTTTGGGTGTACCACCAGTATCCAGCACGAGATACCCACGGGCGATACCCCCCCTATCCGCGAGAGGTACCGGCAGATACCACCTCAGCAATACCAGGAGGTGAAAAGCCTGTTAGAATCCATGCTACGCGCCGGAGTGGTACGTGAAAGCCAGAGCCCGTGGGCTGCACCCGTGGTGATAGTCAAGAAGAAAGATGGTTCCCTAAGGTTTTGCGTGGACTACCGTAGGCTGAACGCTTGCACTATCCGGGACTCATATCCACTTCCTCGGATCGAAGAGTCACTGACCGCCCTGAAGAATGCCAAATGTTTTTCGTCCCTAGACCTGGCCAGTGTATATTGGCAGGTTCCAATGAGTGAGAAGGACAGGGAAAAGACCGCCTTCATCCTTCCCATGGGCCTGTATGAGTTCGACCGGATGCCGTTCGGCTTGAATAACGCACCGGGGAACTTTCAGAGACTAATGGAACGCTGTCTGGGGGACTTCAACTTTGAGTTTACGCTGATATACCTTGACGACATCGTGGTATACTCCGCCACCTTTGAGGATCATCTTCACAAGCTTGGCCAAGTGTTCCAGCGCTTGAGGAGACACGGCTTGAAGTTGAAGCCCAGCAAGTGCCGTCTGTTCCAGCAGGAAATCGACTACTTGGGCCACCGGATCTCGGCCGAAGGCGTCCAGCCCTCTCCGGAGAAGATAGCAGCCGTTCAAGAGTGGCCGCAGCCAACTACCGTCAAAGAAGTCCGGGCTTTTCTGGGGCTAGCAGGCTACTACCATCGGTTTGTCAAGGACTTTGCTCGGCTTGCTGAACCACTGCATGAGGTTCTCCGAGGGACCGCGAACAGCCCCAGAGGACGACGCATCAGTTGGGGGCCTGACCGAGAAAAATCCTTTCAGGCACTTAAGGCTGCTCTAACATCACCCCCTGTTCTGGCATATGCAGACTACACATTACCGTTTCAGTTGCACACCGACGCCAGCCTTCAAGGTCTAGGGGCGGTCCTCTCTCAAGTTCAAGATAATAAAGAACGCGTGATAGCCTATGTCAGTAGGTCTCTCCATGACACCGAAAAGAATCCCGTCAACTACAGCTCCTTCCGCTTGGAACTCCTGGCTCTGACTTGGGCTATGACGGAGAAATTTGCTGGCTATCTGACAGGAGCGGAAGTGCTGGTCATGACGGACAACAATCCTCTTGCCCACCTAGAGAATGCCAAACTAGGGGCAATGGAACAGCGCTGGATGGCCAGGCTCTCTAGATTCCAGTACAAAATTAAATACAGAGCGGGGAATGAGAATCAGAATGCTGACAGCCTGTCTAGAGTGACATCATCCCCGCCAGTGGGGGACCGGGATGAAGAGTTGGAGGAAGATGAGATGCCTGACTTTGCCCGGCTCGCAAAGCAAATAGAAGATAGCTGCCAGTATGCGGTAGGAGGGATTGAAGCCGTAGTGGGATCTCCCCTGTCCCAGCAAGAATGGGCCAAGCTTCAAGATCGAGATCCCGAGCACGTCTTACTGAAACAGTATGTGAATAAACAAGAGAAACCGCCCTCCGAAGTGAGAGCCCGACTATCGACCGGAGCCTTGGCTCTGCTTGCCCAGTGGGATCGGCTGATCGTGAAAGATGGAGTCCTGTGTCGCAGGGCCCTTTTATCCCATATGCTGGAGGAGTGTTTGCAGATTGTCGTCCCGGTGCAGTTGGCCCATGAGATGGTGGGCGAAGCTCACAGAAGGAACGGCCACTTCGGCATAGACAAGACCCTCCGGTGGACCCAGCAGTTCATTTTTTGTCCGGGGCTCCGTAAGTTGGTTGAAAACGTCTGTCAAGCATGCCGTACCTGTGAATTCCACAAGTCTGCAGAGCAGCGTGCCCCCGTCCAGACTATTAAGACGTTGAGGCCCCTCGAGCTGTTGATGGTGGACTATCTGTTGATCGGAACGGCGAATAGTGGCTACCAGTACTGTCTGGTGATGGTGGACCACTTCACGAAATTCGCTGTCGCTGTTGCTACGAAGGATCAGACTGCTGAATCAGCTGCACAGGCTATCTGTCAGCAATTCATTCGGGTCTACGGGTGTCCGGAGCGGCTACACTCTGATCAGGGGGCTTGTTTCGAAGGGCGAGTCATTGAAGAACTCCAACGGATGTATGGAATCAAGAAGTCCAGGACCACCCCTTACCATCCACAAGGGAATGGCGCGTGTGAACGCTTTAACCGGACCCTCTTACAACTGATCCGGACTTTGGCTGAAGACAAAAAGCCCGACTGGCCTCGATTCCTCCCGGAACTGCTGTGGGCCTATAATAATCAGGTCCATTCCGTCACCGGATACACCCCATACACCCTTCTCTTTGGCCGTCCAGGCAAAGACATCCATGAGTTGCAACTGTCTAGCTCCGAAGAAGATACCTGTGGTACCTATCCTTCCTGGCTACAAACACACCGCCAGAGAATGGAGACTGTCTACCGGCTAGTAAATTCAGGATCAAGTACACGCTGACCCACTTCCGGTACAAGAAGACCCACTGAATGTAGGTCAACTGGTCCTAGTCCGAATAAAGAAGCCGCAAGGGAAACTCCGGCCCAAGTGGGAGACCGAAGTCTATCGAGTAATTGGACAGCCGTACCCCGGTGGCCCCGTCTATCGAGTGCAGGGCGAAGACAGCGGCAGCATCCGAACTTTGCACCGTAATATGTTGCGCCCCTGCCGTTCCCAGCCTGACTCCCCTACTGTGATACCTAGAGAGATGGATATCACTAATACTGTCGGAGACACTGACCCCGGGGATGTAGAGACTGAATGCATGCCTACCCCTGTCCGTCCGACTGACGCACTTGAACCGATTACCTCCTCTACTGACATGTCGACTGGGAAAGAGAGTGGGGTGACTGATAGGAGAGAGGGGATCCAACCCGTTAGGCGGACAACGAGGACCACTGCAGGGGTACCTCCAGGACAGTCCTACAGAGACCAATATGTGTGGCCCTCTTCCCAGCCGTCCCCTGTCACATCCACAGCCATCGCCGCCCTGGAGCCGGTCGTTGACAGGGACTGCCAACCTTTGAGTGGGGGGGCGTGTAGTGAGCTGGCAGGCTCTGGCTGTTCGGTGATTATTGATATAGAGCCTGTTACAGAAGTGATTACACAGGATGATGTTGCCACCTTGTGGCCAGAGGTTGCACCTGCGCAGGGTGTGATGACAGAGCAAAAGACTGAGCCTCATGTGTCCGGCCCTAGAGAGTCACGTGACCAAAGTGGGAAGCAGAAAAAAGCGCGCGAGGAGTTTGCTGTGGGCTGTGAAAAGAGCCAGGACTGTGTGCAGGCCCTCGTGCGTGGCGCAGGAGAGACTCTCAACGGGATTTCTTTTACCTGACACCATTTCCTCGGGGCCTTCCCCAGCTTCTTCACTGCTGAGGGATACAGCTATTACACTCCCTGCTACTGGAGTGTGGACTACATAAGGGGACCCACCAGAGCTTCTATCCGGATCAGAGAGACTGTAAGCGGGTCCTCTGGCGAGAGGCCGAAGTATTCCCTCCTTTCAGCGTAATTTGTTGTTCCTGTTTTTTTCTCCGGCTGGGACGCCCTCCTGCAAAGACAGACAGGCCTGCGACGGGGGACACATCCTTCTGGAGTAAAGGACTGGTAACGTGTGAGTAGGGACAGTGAGGGTCAGCTTATCACTACACGTTATTACTGTGCATATTTACGGTTGTCATTTATTGTTTTTCTTTGCTGTTAAAAATGTATACGAGTAAAGATACGGTTATCAAGATGGAGTCTGTGTGTGGGGATCTTGCTGGGCCAGATTATAGATACCAATGCGCGGCCTTGCCCGCGGTCACTTCACCTGGCAACCATTTTCTGTCAGCCATATGTTTATACCTGTCTCCCATGATCTTTAAATTACTCAGCACACCCTGCCATACCGAAGAGAGCGATGAAGCAAACTGTTCCTCCTCAGGAACTCCTGAAGCTCCTCCCCCACTAAAGGTACCAAACTGTGGGTGATAACCGTATGCACCGAAGAACGATGACCTGCCAGTGGATTCTAGATGATGATTATTAATGGCAAATTCTGCCAGCAGTAGGTAGGATGCCCAATCCTTCCGATTTTCGGAAACAAAACACCTGAGGTAAGTCTCCAAATTCTGATTGACACGCTCGGTCTGTCCATTCGACTGAGTGTGGAAGGCAGAGGAAAAGGACAGCTGTATCCCCAGTCGAGAACAGAATGCCTTCCAGAACTTGGAAACAAACTGGGTCCACCGATCTGACACCACATCGGAGGGAACCCCGTGAAGCTTCACGATCTCATTTATGAACACTTGAGCAAGTGTCTTGGCATTTGGAAGTGCAGACAATGCGACAAAATGAACCATCTTACTGAACCTATCTACTACCACCAAAACCACTGTTTTGCCTGCAGAAACGGGTAGGTCAGTAATAAAATCCATGGACAAGTGTGTCCATGGCCTGCTAGGGATAGGTAGTGGAAGAAGAGTACTAGACAGACAAGTGTGTGAAACCTTAGAACAAGCACAAATACTACAAGCAGCTATGTGTTCAATTACATCCCGATGCAACCCCGGCCACCAAAAACGACGAGAGAGGAGGTTGCCTTACCATCTGGATGCCCAGCAAGCACAGAGTTATGATGTTCCTTAATAACTTTGCGGCTCAGTTAGAGGGTACAAATAACTTTCCTGAAGGGCAGGAGGCAGGGCCACCCCCCTGTGCCTCCAACACCTAACCCTCCAGTTCAGGATAAAGTGCCAAAATGACTACCCCTTTCTGTAATATCGGGGCAGGGTTCTCATGATCACCACCACCAGGGAGGCTCCGGGACAAAGCAAAAGCCTTGACATTTTTGACCCCTGGACAAAAGGTGACAACAAAATTGAACCTAGTAAAAAACAGGAACCATCTGACTTGCATAGGGTTGAGTCGTTTAGCTGACTGGAGATATGACAGGTTCTTATGGTCAGTAATAACAGTAATAGGATGGACCGCCCCCTCCAACCAATGTCGCCATTCCTCGAATGCCAATTTGATCGCCAAAAGTTCCCTATTACCCACATCATAATTTCTCTCAGTCAAAGACAATTTTTTAGAAAAGAAGGCGTATGGACGCAATTTACCAGGGGATGAACCCTGAGACAACACAGGCACAACCCCGACATACGATGCATCAACCTCCACAATAAAGGGTTGAGAAACATCAGGTTGACTGAGTATATAGGTGCAGTGGCAAAATGATTCTTTAAGGAAGAAAAAGCCTGGAGGGAAGCATTCGACCATTTGGAAAAATCAGACCCCTTCTTAGTCATGTCAGGAAGGGGTTTCACTATAACAGAGTAATTTTGGATGAATTTCCGGTAAAAATTAGTAAAGCCCAGAAAACGTTGTAGAGCATTCAGGTTCTCGGGACATTCCCAGTCAAGGACTGCACGGATCTTCTCCAGATCCATCCGAAAACCCGAAGATGACAACAAGTACCCCAAAAACTGCACCTCCTGAACAGTGAAAATTTCTAGTTTGGCATAAAGTTTGTTATCCCTTAATATCTGGAGCACCTGCTTAGCATGCCCCCGATGAGTCCCAAAATCAGGTGAGAAAACCAAAATATCGTCCAGAAAGACCACCACAAACCTCCCCACCAAATGATAGAAAATATCATTTATCAAATGCTGGAGTACTGCAGGTGGATTGGTCAAACCAAAAGGCATAACCAGACTCAAAATGTCCTTTCGGGGTATTGAACGCTGTTTTCCATTCATCCCCTTCTCTGATTCTAACCAGGTTGTAGGCTCCCCTTAAATTCAACTTGGAGAATACCTTAGCTCCCACAACCTGGCTGAACAAATCAGGAATCAGAGGAAGATGGTATGGATGGTAATTTGATTTAATTCCCGGAAATCTAAACAGGGAGTGCATTGAGCTGTAGGGTGCATTGCTGCAAAAGGGGAAAAAAAAACCTCTTTAAATCTTTTTCCTTAGCGAGTGTGAACGAGCTGAGTGTGACCGAAGCGTAAGTGCAAATGGAACGAGTGTGAACGAGCTGAGTGTGACCGGAGCATAAGTGCAAATGAAAGTAAGTATGTGACTTGTTGTTCAGTGACTTTGGATTCAGGTAGTTTGGAAGGAAGGAATTTGGACTGAATTGCAGTCTGTATTTTAGTAAGTCTTTACATTTCTTTTTACCTAACATTTCTGTCTGGTGCAATCCCCATTAGGAAATGAGCTCCATTATTGGCAATGCTATCCAGTGTACATCTAGCCACATGTATGCAATCCTTGAACAGCCGGTCGGGGTTGCATACTGCTGCGCGAGATGTGCGCACGTTGTGCGTTTGGAAGCCCAGGTACTGGATCTAAATGAGCAGTTGGCAACACTGAGATCCATTGACAATATGGAAAGGAGTCTGCTGCTTACTGAGCAGCTGCTCACTGGGGTAGATGTGGGGGAGGGTGGTAGTAGGGAGCTGCAGGACAGTGAGGCAGCTAGCTGGGAGACAGTTAGAAGGCAGGCTAGAGGGAAGAGTGCCATGGAGGCTAGTCGTGATCTGGCACACCCCAATAAGTTTGCAAAGTTGGCAGATGAGGGGGGTGTCGGTACAGGGGTAGCACTGCTGCAGCAAGGCATGTCCCCTAAAAGCCGGAGGAGTGTCAGCTCCAGTGATGGGGGAAATAGGCGAGCAGGGCAGGCCAGGCAGGTGCTGGTAGTGGGGGACTCAATTATTTTGGGAACAGATAGAGCAATCTGTCACAAAGACAGGGATCGTCAAACAGTGCGCGGCCTACCTGGCGCTCGAGTCTGGCACATCGCTGATTGGGTTGACAGATTACTGGGAGGGGCTGGTGAGAACCCAGCGGTCATGGTGCACATTGGCACAAATGACAAAGTTAGAGGTAGGTGGAAGGTCCTTAAAGATGATTTCAGGGAATTAGGCTGCAAGCTTAAAGCAAGGACCTCCCAGGTGGTATTCTCGGAAATACTACCTGTACCACGTGCCACGCCAGAGAGGCAACTGGAGATTAGGAAGATAAATAAGTGGCTCAAGAACTGGTGTAGGAAGGAGGGATTTGGGTTCCTGGATAACTGGGCCGACTTCTCAGTTGGCTACAGACTCTACGATAGGGACCGGCTGCACCTCAATGGGGAGGGTGCAGCTGTGCTGGGGGAGAAAATGGCTAGAAGGTTGGAGGAGTGTTTAAACTAGGGATTGGGAGGGAGGGTATTCATTTTATAGGTGGGAAAGATTGCGCAGATAGTGGCCTGGGTAGAAAAAAAGAAATCGTGGGTGGGGTTAGAACAGTCTATAAAATAAGAAGGAATAGAGGTACAGAGAGATACATAAAATGCATGTACACTAATGCCAGAAGCCTCACCAACAAAATGGAGGAATTAGAATTAATTTTGTTGGAAAATAATTATGACATGGTGGGGATATCTGAGACATGGCTGGACGAGAGCCACGACTGGGCAGTTAATTTACGGGGTTATAGTCTGTTCAGAAATGACCGTATAAACAAGCAACGGGGGGGGGGGGTGTTTATATATAAAATCATCCTTAAAACCCATCTTGCAGGAGAATATATGTGAATCTAATGAAAATGTAGAGTCCCTGTGGGTGGAGATAAGGGGAGGGGGAAAAAATAATAAATTACTGATAGGGGTTTGTTATAAGTCTCCAAAAATAATGGAAGCTACGGAGAATATCCTCGTAAAGCAAATAGATGAAGCAGCGACTCAAGGAGAAGTTGTAACATCCCTGGCGGCATGCTTGCATGGCTTACTGTAGCGTCGGCGTTCCTGCCCTCTGCTAGGCAGGGACGCTGTTCCCCTCACCTCTCTGCTCCGAGCCCTGCGTCCTCCTCCCGCTCTGCTGGCAGCGCGCGCTCCTTCCCGGCCACTGTGCTTAGGGCGCGCGCGCGCTCCCTCCCTCTTAAAGGGGCCGCGCGCGCCGTCCTAAGGAGTCCCCGGCCAATGGCCGGAGGACTTCACCATATATAAGGCACCTCCTCCAAAATGGAGGTGCCCGAGCAATGTTGTTGCACTGTTCTACTCTGCTTCCGCCCTCAGGTCCCGTTGCCAGTTACCTGCCTGATTCCTGCCAGAGTCCTGCCAGTTTGCTGTCTGTTTCCTGCCCGATATTCTGCTACCTGCCTGCTAGCCTGAGGTCCGACGGTCTGCCTTACTACTCCTGTAAGTCTGTCTAAGGACCAGCTTGCCCGCTCACCTGGTAGCGCACATCAACTACCTGCCTGCTTGCCTGAGGTCCGACGGTCTGCCTTCCAACTCTTGTCAGTCTGTCTATGGACCAGTTTGCCCGCTCACCTGGGAGCGCACATCTGCTACCTGCCTGCTAGCCTACCTGGAGGCTCTGCCGTCACGTGCTGTGACCACCTGCCTGCCCAGTGACTCCTGCCCGCTCACCTGGGAGCGCTCATCTGCTGCCTGTCTGCTAGCCTACCTGGAGGCTCTGCCGTCACGTGCTGTGACCACCTGCCTGTCCAGTGACTCCTGCCCGCTCACCTGGGAGCGCTCATCTGTCGCCTGTCTGTTGGTCTTCCTGGAGGCTCCGCCGTCACATGCTGTGACCACCCGTTTATCCAGAGACTCTCGCCTGCTCACCTGGGAGCTCACGTCTACCATCAGCCGCCACAGGTCGTACCAACCCTTTTCCCAGAGACTGCCCCGGTCACTTGCTGTGACCATCTGCCCGTTCACCCAGAGACTGCCCCGGTCACTTGCCGTGACCATCTGCCCGTTCACCCAGAGACTGCCCCGGTCACTTGCCGTGACCATCTGCCCGTTCTTCTAGAGACTGTCCCGGTCACCTACTGTGACTGCCTGCCTGGTCGCCACCCGCTCCCTTACAAGGACCGCCCCCTTGTATAGTAGCTCAGAGGTTCAGCCTCCCAGACCCGTTACAGTTTGCTCGGGCCATGGAACCCGGTGGCACCCAAGCTCCCTCGCTCTCGGACCTCTGTCATGAACTGTCCCGTCAGAGGTCCCAACAGGAGTCCATCCTGGGTCACCTGCGGAATGTCAATTCTCGCCTGGACACTCTGACTGCTCCACCAGCAACCACCGCCAGTGCCATGACTCGCAACCCGGCAGCTCCGCTGCCCACCAATACCATGGTATCCTAACCCGGACCCCGGCTTTCTGCACCTCCTCGCTTCGGAGGCGACTCCGCCCAGGCTCGGGGCTTCATAAATCAGTGCACCCTGCACTTTGAACTATTGTCCCACCAGTGTAACTCCGACCGGGCCAAAATTGCCTTCATCATGTCCCATCTCACCGGGGAGGCCCTGGCCTGGCTAAATCCTCTATGGGAGAGAGGAGACCCCCTGGTGTCCGACTTGCCTGCCTTTCTCACGGCTTTCCGGAAAGTCTTCGACGAACCCGGACGGAAGACCTCATCCGCATCATCTCTGCTACGCCTCCGTCAGGGAAGTCTCACCGTGGGCCAATATGCCATACGGTTCCGTACCCTTGCCTCGGAGCTGGCCTGGGATAACGACGCTCTGGTATCCGTCTTCTGGGAGGGTCTGTCCGGCCGTATTAAAGATGAACTTGCCGGTCGGGACATTCCTACCATTCTCGATGACCTAATAACTCTTGCTACCCGGATTGACCTACGGTTCCAGGAGCGTGCCAAAGAGGTCACCCGTGAGAGGAGGTTTCCACGTCTAGCTCCTACTTTTCAGAAACCCGTCACTCCATCCATCTCTCCCCAGGTACACTCTCCTGAGCCTATGCAGGTCGACCAGACCAAGATGGTCAAAACCCGTCAGGACTTATGCCGTGCCGAAGGGAGCTGCTTCTACTGTGGCAGTAAGGAGCACCGGATCCGTACCTGCCCGGAGAGGTCGGGAAACGCCTGTGTCTAGGTTCGCTCAGAGAGGTCAACCTAGACAAGAATAAATCCTCTCCATCTCTGCTACTGTCAGTCTCTATTATCTGCGGGGAGAATCGTTATTTCGAACTAGCTCAACTTGACTCTGGAGCGGCCGGGAATCTTATCTCACAGTCCCTGGTAGAAAAATACCGCATTCCCACCAAACCTCTGGCTGTACCATTATCTGTCGCTGCTGTGGATGGAGGCCTCTTACCACGTCCCATCCAACTCATCACCGAATCCGTAACTCTGCAGGTGGGATTGCTGCACTCTGAGAGCATTTCTTTTCATGTTCTGCCTGGACTCTCTCACGCCCTCTTACTAGGTCTACCTTGGCTCCAGAGACATGCACCCGTGCTTGACTGGCAGACCGGAGAAGTCCTTCGCTGGGGACAGGACTGTCATAAGACTTGTTTGGTTCCTGTTCATCCCGTCCGTCCTTCTCCTACCCCAACTAATCTACCTGGACTTCCGATTCCCTATTGGTCATTTGCTGATGTCTTTAATAAAAAGGAGGCAGAGACATTACCCCCTCATAGACCATACGACTGTCCTATCGACCTGTTACCCGGTACTACTCCTCCCCGTGGGCGTATTTACCCATTATCCGCAGCTGAGACCCGGTCGATGTCCGAATATATTGAGGAGAATTTGGCCAGGGGATTCATCCGGAAATCTACCTCCCCGGCGGGAGCAGGCTTCTTCTTCGTAAAAAAGAAGGACGGCTCTCTCCATCCCTGTATAGACTATAGAGGCCTTAACCAGATCACGGTGAAGAATAAGTACCCCCTTCCGCTCATTCCAGAATTATTTGATCGCCTGAGGGGGGCTAGAGTCTTCACCAAACTGGACCTCCGTGGGGCGTACAACCTGGTCCGTATCCGTCAAGGGGATGAATGGAAGACTGCATTCAACACCCGGGACGGTCACTATGAATATCTGGTAATGCCCTTTGGTCTCTGTAACGCTCCTGCCATCTTTCAAGAGTTGGTCAATGACATCTTCCGGGACCTTCTCTACTCCTGCGTTGTGGTGTACCTGGACGACATCTTGGTCTTCTCTCCGGATCTCCAGACTCACCGGAGGGACGTTCGTCAGGTCCTGCTCAGGCTCAGGCAGAACCACCTCTTCGCTAAATATGAGAAGTGCCTCTTTGAGCAGACCTCGCTTCCGTTTTTGGGCTACATTATTTCTCAGACCGGCCTACGAATGGATCCAGAGAAACTGTCTGCCATCGAGAAATGGCCCCGCCGGAGGGGTTGAAGGCCATTCAGCGGTTCCTGGGCTTCGCCAACTACTACCGCCTCTTCATACCGCACTTCTCTTCCTGGACTGCCCCAATTTCCGCGCTCACCCGTAAGGGTACTAATCCCAAAGAGTGGCCGCCCGAAGCAGAGGAGGCCTTTCTTTCCTTAAAACAGGCCTTCTCTTCCGCCCCGGTGCTGCATCGTCCGGACGGCAACAAGCAGTTCTTTCTGGAGGTTGACGCCTCCTCCTCTGGAGCCGGAGCTGTACTTACTCAAAAATCTTCTTCCGGGAGGATGGTAACTTGCGGCTTCTTCTCCAAACTCTTCTCCTCTTCTGAGCGCAATTATTCCATAGGAGACCGAGAGTTATTGGCCATCAAGCTGGCATTGGAGGAGTGGCGTTACCTACTCGAGGGGGCTCTTCATCCGGTAATAATTTACACTGACCACAAGAACTTGGCTTATCTCCAGCATGCCCAGAGACTTAATCCGCGCCAAGCCCGGTGGTCCTTGTTTTTTGCTCGCTTTGGTTTTATTCTACATTTTCGTCCAGCTGACAAAAACATCAAAGCAGACGCCTTGTCCCGATCCTTTCTGGTATCTGATCTCGAGGAAGAACCTAAACATATCATCGATCCCGCCAGAGTAATGCAGGTGGCTCCCGTGAGTCTAAATCGTCTCCCTCCCGGTAAGACGTTCGTATCAGTACCTGATCGGGAGAAGATCCTACACTGGGGTCATTCGTCTAAACTAGCTGGCCACGCCGGTCAGAAAAAGACCCTCCAGCTTATTTCCCGGCACTACTGGTGGCCTAACCTGCGCAAGGATGTAATAGACTTTGTTTCTGCCTGTGTGTCCTGTGCCCGCAACAAAGTTCCGAGACACCTGCCAGCCGGTCGCCTTCTTCCTCTGCCAGTACCTGCTGCCCCCTGGCAGCATATAGCGATGGACTTCATTACTGATCTTCCCGTCTCTGCCGTTGTACGGTCATTTGGGTGGTCGCTGACCGCTTTTCCAAGATGGCTCACTTCATTCCCCTGCCAGGCCTCCCGTCTGCACCCGAGCTGGCTAAAGACTTTATCCACCACATCTTCCGTCTTCATGGCCTGCCCCGTCACATCGTGTCGGATCGTGGGGTACAGTTCACTTCTCGTTTCTGGAGAGCCACTTGCAAATTGCTAGACGTCACCCTGGACTTCTCCTCCGCTTACCACCCACAGTCTAATGGTCAAGTGGAGCGGATCAATCAGATCCTGACCAGTTACCTCCGGCACTTCGTTAATGCCCACCATTCTGACTGGGTGGATCTCCTGCCATGGGCCGAATTCTCGTACAACAATCACGAGAGCGAATCTTCCTCCAAATCCCCGTTTTTTGTAGTCTTCGGTCAGCATCCTCGGATCCCGTTTCCCGTCTCCACCTCGGTGGACAATCCGGCTGCGGAATCTCTTGTTAACAAATTTTCCTCCACATGGGAGAGTACCCGGTCCGCACTCCTTCTGTCATCCGAGCGTATGAAAAGACATGCTAACAAAAAACGTCTGGATCCTCCTCAATTCCGTCCAGGGGATAAGGTCTGGCTCTCGTCCAAGTATGTCCGGCTCAAGATTCCTTCCTATAAGTTAGGGCCTCGGTTCATCGGTCCTCTGGAAGTCATCAGTCAGATCAACCCGGTGGCCTATAAATTGAAACTCCCGGCCAACTTGCGGATCCCTAACTCCTTCCATGTATCTCTCCTCAAACCTGTGGTACTTAACTCTTTTTCCAAGTCTACAGGTACGCCTCCTGCTCCGGTTTCCGCTGAAAACGAATTTGAGGTAGAGAACATTCTGGCCACCAAAAGGGTAAGAGGGAAGACCTTTTTTCTAGTAGATTGGAAGGGGTTTGGTCCTGAAGAGAGAACGTGGGAGCCCCGGGAGAACATCCATGCCCCTCTCATCCTTGCTAAATTTCTGTCTGGCCTAAAAAAGGGGGGGCCTAAAGGGGGGGGGTACTGTAGCGTCGGCGTTCCTGCCCTCTGCTAGGCAGGGACGCTGTTCCCCTCACCTCTCTGCTCCGAGCCCGGCGTCCTCCTCCCGCTCTGCTGGCAGCGCGCGCTCCTTCCCGGCCACTGTGCTTAGGGCGCGCGCGCGCTCCCTCCCTCTTAAAGGGGCCGCGCGCGCCGTCCTAAGGAGTCCCCGGCCAATGGCCGGAGGACTTCACCATATATAAGGCACCTCCTCCAAAATGGAGGTGCCAGAGCAATGTTGTTGCACTGTTCTACTCTGCTTCAGCCCTCAGGTCCCGTTGCCAGTTACCTGCCTGATTCCTGCCAGAGTCCTGCCAGTTTGCTGTCTGTTTCCTGCCCGATATTCTGCTACCTGCCTGCTAGCCTGAGGTCCGACGGTCTGCCTTACTACTCCTGTCAGTCTGTCTAAGGACCAGCTTGCCCGCTCACCTGGGAGCGCACATCAACTACCTGCCTGCTTGTCTGAGTTCCGACGGTCTGCCTTCCAACTCTTGTCAGTCTGTCTATGGACCAGCTTGCCCGCTCACCTGGGAGCGCACATCTGCTACCTGCCTGCTAGCCTACCTGGAGGCTCTGCCATCACGTGCTGTGACCACCTGCCTGCCCAGTGACTCCTGCCCGCTCACCTGGGAGCGCTCATCTGCTGCCTGTCTGCTAGCCTACCTGGAGGCTCTGCCGTCACGTGCTGTGACCACCTGCCTGTCCAGTGACTCCTGCCCGCTCACCTGGGAGCGCTCATCTGTCGCCTGTCTGTTGGTCTTCCTGGAGGCTCCGCCGTCACATGCTGTGACCACCCGTTTATCCAAAGACTCTCGCCTGCTCACCTGGGAGCTCACGTCTACCATCAGCCGCCACAGGTCGTACCAACCCTTTTCCCAGAGACTGCCCCTGTCACTTGCTGTGACCATCTGCCCGTTCACCCAGAGACTTCCCCGGTCACTTGCCGTGACCATCTGCCCGTTCACCCAGAAACTGCCCCGGTCACTTGCCGTGACCTCCTGCCCGTTCTTCTAGAGACTGTCCCGGTCACCTACTGTTACTGCCTGCCTGGTCGCCACCCGCTCCCTTACAAGGACCGCCCCCTTGTATAGTAGCTCAGAGGTTCCGCCTCCCAGACCCGTTACACTTACCATCTCCCACCATGCAAGACTGCAATCTTACCTATCAGGCCAGGCTGCACACTTTGCTCCAGTACCGGCTGTTTGTATGTCTCTTGTCTGCTGGCTTAGGGCGGCGGTGCTGTTGCTTCCTGATTCTTAAAGCTACAGTGTGCGCAGTCCTAATGCATCCCCAGCCTATTGCTGTGAGTCACTGGATACTTAAACCCCCTCCACCCAGTAGGAGGTGCCTGAGCAACACTTTTTTACAGTGTGTTCTGTGCAACTGTTAGTTGCCAGGTCCTGTCCTGAATCTAGTCTGTTTCCGCCACCCTGGAGGCTGAGTTCCCAGGGCCGTTACCTGTATCTCTGACTTCTAGTCTGTTTCCACCACCCTAGGGGCTGAGTTCCCAGGCTCGTTCCTGTATCTTGTTCCCGGTTCAGTTCCTGTCTGAATAGTGTCCTAGCCTGTTACCTGTTTGTCTCTATGTCCGAACCTTCCCTTTTCCTGCAGTGTCTGAGCCTGCACCTAACTCCAACTCGTTGTCTCTGTACTTCTGTTTGTGAGTTTTGTGTCCACTTGCTACTTCATTGTAAGTACCTTGTGTGTATCTGGTTCTGCTTGTCCCCTTTCCCTTCCTCCGTATCTACCGCCTGTGTTCTTACCATCTTCCTGTATTTTCCAGTCTGTTCCATGTGAACAGAGCCCTATTCTGTCTGCCTGCACCTTCTGCTCCTCTCTGCTCTGCTTGTTCACCGCACCTGCGGTACAGCTCTGCTCTGCTTGTTCACCGCACCTGCGGTTCAGCTCTGCTCTGCTTGTTCACCGCACCTGCTGTTCTGCTCTGCTCTGCTTGTTCACCGCGCCTGCGGTTCCGCTCGGCTTGTTCACTGTGCCTGCGGTTCCGCTCTGCTTGTTCACCGCACCTGCAGTTCTGCTCTGCTTTGCTTGTTCACCGCACCTGCGGTTCCGCTCTGCTCTGCTTGTTCAACGCACCTGCGGCACCGTGCCTGTGTCCCAGTCTGTACTGTTCCCTATCCTGCATGCGTTCCTACCTGCCAGTAACCGCCTGTCTGCATACCAGCCGTGCCTGCCAGTGCCCACCTGTCTGCATACCAGCCGTGCCTGCCAATACCCACCTGTCTTCATACCAGCCATGCCAGCCAGTACCCACCTGTCTGTATGCCAGCCTAACCTGCCTGTTCCTACATTCCTCGGTGTGGGTCAACAACTGTGACCGGTGTCTGACCTGGAGTAGCACCTGGTCCCTCTGTTCAGTTCCTCCCTGGTTCACGGAGTCGACTGAGCCGCCGTGTGACCTTGGTCGGACCGAGTTGATACTTAGTTACGCCCCTCCAGGCACTCCTCGGTTCATGGTCCAGTGGGATCACTAACCACGCTCACACCAGTCAGTCCGGGCGTGAGCGTAACAGTTTGCTCAGGCCATGGTTCCCGTTGAGCCCCACGGCCCTTCGCTCTCAGAGACATTTGAATCCTTGTCTGGCGAATACGTGCACCAAGGAAAAAAAATTTCGCAAGCTGAGGTCCAGGCGATTTATGCACCAGCCCAAATGGAGCCATCAGCACTCGTTCCTGCGAATCCACCACGGTACTATGGGAATCCAAAACGAAGCCGTGCATTTGTGGAGCAATGCATGCTGCATTTCAAATTCTATGCTCACTATTTTCCTACCGATCGGGTTAAAGTAGCATTTCTGATGTCCTACCTAGCGGGTGATGCCTTGAAATGGATCACACCCCTATGGGAAGCATGGGATCCTATGGTCTCTGACCTGCAGGCATTCCTGGTGGCCTTTCTAATGGTCTTCGATGACCCTAATCCTGAAGCTTCTGCCAAAGCTTCCCTTCCCAATATCCTGGAGCAGCCCCAATGGGTGACGTGTGTAGGTAGCCTACCAGTTCTCCAGCCTGAAGAGACTGCTGCCCACACAGAATCCACACAGGATGACAATGCTCCACAGAATACTTCTCTTCCCAACCTCAAGAGGCAGTCCAGACGTGCAAGGCATAGAGGTAAACCATCACGCCAGGTTCTGTCCTCCCAAAGACCTCGTTTTCCCCAGCCTGTAGAGGCAGCTCTCCGCACAGAATCCATGAAGGATGACTATGTTCGTCAGGCAAAGCAGAGGCCAGAACTTAGTCACAAAATCGGAATGCGGTCCCGCTGCGGTTGTTTGGGACCCCCTGACGGTCTTTGTCCAGCGAAGGTTGGAGAATCCCAAGACATTAGGCCTGTAGGAGAGGCTGCCCTTGGCGTTAGTGTTTCCTCTCCACAGATGACCATGACTGTCTCCGTAGCAAGTGAAGGCCTCGGATTAACCGGAAGTTTCGGGCTTAAAGCCTTGAAGAGTCGGTGTCTGATTCCCGTCCGACAACTCCAGAAGCCGGTTTGGGCATTGTCAGCGAAAGGACGAGCCCTACTCAGAAACAGTCAAAATATGTCTGTACAAATTAAGCTTCAGATTGGAGCATTACACATGAAGAAGTTCACATTCCAGGTGCTGTCTGGTTTACCCACAGGTCGTCCAGAGCCGACAGATCTAGTGCCCACTCAGGTCTGGAGATCCAGCATGGTGTTTCCTGGGGGACTGCTGAGGTGAAAGGGGTGTCCAGTCCCCATATCTTCAGGACAGTCAGCAGTTTCTTCTTCTTCTTCACCAGATCTGCTAGTCGCTGACTCGCTGTGCGCTGAAGTCTCCGAAGGAAGGGAAGAGGAGTCATTGTCCCCACACAGTCTCGACAATTGTATCAATGATCTGGCTTCAGGCACCGCCCCGCCTCGCAGACGTGTCATCTCAGAAACCAGACTGAAATTGGTCCCTAAGCAAGGATCCTCCATCTCTAACAAATCTGGCAATAAGTCCAGCAAGGCGGTGGTTACCCCAGAGTCTCTGCACCCCTCCAACCAGGCGGAGGACTTCCAGTTGTCTCCTGAATCCCCCGGGGTGCTACCTGATAACAAATGGAGAGAGACTTTTCTGCACCCTGTACCTGGTACTTCGCCCACTTCATCCAGTGAGCTTGACAAAGTGTACATCAAGGCAGTGGTTACCCCCGAGTCTCTGCACCTCTCCAACCAGGCGGAGGACTTCCAGTTGTCTCCTGAATCCCCCGGGGTGCTACCTGATAACAAATGGAGAGAGACTTTTCTGCACCCTGTACCTGGTACTTCGCCCACTTCATCCAGTAAGCTTGGCAAAGTGTACGCCAAGGCGGTGGTTACCCCCGAGTCTCTGCACCCCTCCAACCAGGCGGAGGACTTCCAGTTGTCCCGTGAATCCTTTGGGGTACTACCCGATATTAACAAGTGGAGAGAGACTTTCTTGTGTCCTGTTCGTGGTACTTCACCCACTTCCCCTGTTGCTTTGGATGGCTCGAGGGGAGGAAGCATCCTAGTCACCAAGATGGTGAGACCAGTTTCGTTCCCTCTAGTGGACAGAAGAGGTAATCTTCTTGAAGAGAAGGATCGGCCTCCAAATTTTCTGCAGGAAATCCTTGCTGGCTTGAAGAAGAGAGGGGGGGTGAAGGGGGGGGGGGTACTGTAACATTCCTGGCGGCGTGCTTGCATGGCTTACCATCTCCCACCATGCAAGACCGCAATCTTACCTATCAGGCCAGGCTGCACATTTTACTCCAGTACCTGCTGTTTGTATGTCTCTTGTCTGCTGGCTTAGGGTGGCGGTGCTGTTGCTTCCTGATTCTTAAAGCTACAGTGTGCGCAGTCCTAATGCGTCCCCAGCCTATTGCTGTGAGTCACTGGATACTTAAACCCCCTCCACCCAGTAGGAGGTGCCTGAGCAACACTTTCTTACAGTGTGTTCTGTGCAACTGTTAGTTGCCAGGTCCTGTCCTGAATCTAGTTTGTTTCCGCCACCCTGGAGGCTGAGTACCCTGGGCCGTTACCTGTATCTCTGACTTCTAGTCTGCTTCCGCCACCCTGGGGGCTGAGTTCCCAGGCTCGTTCCTGTATCTTGTTCCCGGTCCAGTTCCTGTCTGAACAGTGTCCTAGCCCGTTACCTGTTTGTCTCTATGTCCGGACCTTCCCTTTTCCTGCAGTGTCTGAACCTGCACCTAACTCCAACTCGTTGTCTCTGTACTTCTGTTTGTGAGTTTTGTATCCACTCACTACTTCATTGTATGTACCTTGTGTGTATCTGGTTCTGCTTGTCCCCTTTCCCTGCCTCCGTATCTACCTCCTGTGTTCTTACCATCTTCCTGTATTTTCCAGTCTGTTCCATGTGAACAGAGCTCTGTCCTGTCTGCCTGCACCTTCTGCTCCTTTCTGCTCTGCTTGTTCACCGCACCTGCGGTTCAGCTCTGCTCTGCTTGTTCACTGCACCTGCGGTTCAGCTCTGCTCTGCTTGTTCACCGCACCTGCTGTTCAGCTCTGCTCTGCTTGTTCACCGCACCTGCGGTTCCGCTCTGCTTGCTCACCGCGCCTGCGGTTCCGCTCTGCTTGTTCACCGCGCCTGCGGTTCCGCTCTGCTTGTTCACCACGCCTGTGGTTCCGCTCTGCTTGTTCACAGCGCCTGCGGTTCCGCTCTGCTTGTTCACCGCATCTGAGTTTCCGCTCTGCTCTGCTTGTTCACCGCACCTGTGGTTCCGCTCCGCTCTGCTTGTTCACCGCACCTGCGGTTTTGCTCCGCTCTGCTTGTTCACCGCACCTGCGGTTTCGCCCTGCTCTGTTTGTTCACCGCTCTGGCGGTTCTGTTCTGTTTGTTCACCGCACCGGCGGTTTCGCTCTGCTCTGCTGTCCACCGCACCTGCGGCTCCGTGCCTGTGTCCCAGTCTGTACTGGTCCCTATCCTGCATGCGTTCCTACCTGCCAGTACCCGCCTGTCTGCATACCAGCCGTGTCTGCCAGTGCCCACCTGTCTGCATACCAGCCGTGCCTGCCAATACCCACCTGTCTTCATACCAGCCATGCCAGCCAGTACCCACCTGTCTGTATGCCAGCCTAACCTGCCTGTTCCTGCATTCCCCGGTGTGGGTCAACAACTGTGACTGGGGTCTGACCTGGAGTAGCACCTGGTCCCTCTGCTCGGTTCTTCCCTGGTTCACGGAGTCGACTGAGCCGCCATGTGACCTTGGTCTGACCGAGCTGATACTTAGTTACGCCCCTCCAGGCACTCCTCGGTTCATGGTCCAGTGGGATCCCTAACCACGCTCACGCCAGTCAGTCCGGGCATGAGCGTAACAGAAGTCATTATTATGGGGGACTTCAACTACCCTGAAATACATTGGGGGACAGAAACCTGTAGTTCAAGCAAGGGTAATAGGTTTTTGTCAACTATGAGAGACAATTAACTTTCACAACTGGTTCAGGACCGAACAAGAAGGGGGGCACTGCTAGACCTAATATTAACCAACAGGCCAGACCGCATATCAAATATACGAGTTGGGGGTCACTTGGGTAATAGTGATCACAAAATAATATGTTTTCATGTAACCTTTAATAAGATGTGTAGTAGAGGGGTTACAAGGACACTAAACTTCAGAAAGGCAAATTTCCAACGGTTGAGAGATGATCTTAGTGCAATAAACTGAGACGATATCCTGAGGCATAAAGCTACACAAAGCAAATGGGAGACACTTATTAGCATCCTGAATAGGACCTGTGCACAATATATACCCTATGGGAATAAACATGCTAGAAATAGGAGGAAACCACTATGGCTAAATAGAGCTGTAAGGGGTGCAATAAGTGACAAAAAGAAAGCATTTAGAGAACTAAAGCAAGTAGGTAGTGATGAGGCATTAAATAAATATAGAAAATTAAATAAATTCTGTAAAAATCAAATCAAGGCAGCAAAGATTGAGACAGAGAGAATCATTGCCAGAGAAAGTAAAAATAATCCCAAAATATTCTTTAACTACATAAACAGTAAAAAACTAAAAAATGATAGTGTTGGCCCCCTTAAAAATAATCTGGGTGAAATGGTGGATGAGGATGAGGAAAAAGCCAATATGCTAAATGATTTTTTTCAAGCGTATTTACACAAGAAAATCGCATGACAGAAAACATGATTAGTGATAACAAAAATTCTCCAGTAAATGCCACTTGTGTCTAAAAATCACTAAAGTTAACAAATCCCCGCGCCCGGATGGGATACACCCGCGAGTACTGCA
Source organism: Phyllobates terribilis (assembly GCF_046119375.1). NCBI lineage: Eukaryota > Metazoa > Chordata > Amphibia > Anura > Dendrobatidae > Phyllobates > Phyllobates terribilis. Next base: position 206,072,775 of record NW_027362769.1, on the reverse strand, counting down.
GGAATTAAGTAACGTCATAGATAGACCATTATTTTTAATCTTTAAAGATTCCATAATAACAGGGTCTGTACCACATGTCTGGCGTATAGCAAATGTGGTGCCAATATTCAAAAAGGGGACAAAGACTGAACTTGGAAATTATAGGCCAGTAAGCTTAACCTCTGCTGTGGGTAAAATCCTGGAGGGTTTCCTAAGAAATGCTATAATAGAGTATCTGAAGAAGAATAACCTCATGACCCAATATCAACACGGGTTTACGAGGGACCGTTCCTGTCAAACTAATTTGATCAGTTTTTATGAGGAGGCAAGTTCCGGACTGGACCAAGGAAATGCAGTGGATGTTGTGTATATGGACTTTTCAAAAGCTTTTGATACGGTTCCACACAAAAGGTTGATACATAAAATGAGAACAATGGGGATAGGTGAAAATATATGTATGTGGGTTAAGAATTGGCTCAGTGATAGGACACAAAGGGTGGTTATTAATGGAAAACACTCAAACTGGGTCTCAGTTAACAGTGGGGTACCACAGGGGTCAGTATTGGGCCCGCTTCTTTTTAACATATTTATTAATGACCTTGTAGGGGGCATACAGAGTAATATTTCAATATTTGCAGATGACACTAAACTCTGCAGGGTAATAAATACAGAGGAGGACAATTTTATATTACAGGAGGATCTATGTAAACTAGAAGCTTGGGCTGATAAATGGCAAATGAGCTTTAATGGGGATAAATGTAAGGTAATGCACTTGGGCAGAGGAAATAAAATGTATAATTATATGCTTAATTGTAAAACACTGGGAAAAACTGTAACTGAAAAAGACCTGGGTGTATTGGTGGACGACAAGCTCACGTTTAGTGGCCAGTGTCAGGCAGCTGCTGCAAAGGCAAATAAAATAATGGGATGCATTAAAAGAGGCATAGATGCTCATGAGGAGAACATAATTTTACCTCTATACAAGTCACTAGTGCGACCACACTTAGAATACTGTGTACAGTTCTGGTCTCCGGTGTATAAGAAAGACATAGCTGAACTAGAGAGGGTGCAGAGAAGAGCGACCAAGGTTATTAGAGGACTGGGGGGTCTGCAATACCAAAACAGGTTATTACACTTGGGGTTATTTACTGTGGAAAAACGAAGGCTTAGGGGTGATCATATTACTATGTACAAGTATATGAGGGGACAGTACAAAGACCTTTCTACTGATCTTTTTACTCTGAGGCCAGAGACGGGGACAAGGGGGCATCTTCTACGTCTGGAGGAAAGAAGGTTTAATCATAATCACAGACGGGGATTCTTTACTGTAAGAGCAGTGAGACTATGGAACTCTCTGCCGCATGATGTTGTAATGAGTGATTCACTATTAAAATTTAAGAAGGGCACGGATGCCTTTCTTGAAAAGTATAATATTACAGGTTATATATACTAGATTCCTTGATAGGGCGTTGATCCAGGGAACTAGTCTGATTGTCGTATGGAGTCGGGAAGGAATTTTTTTCCCCAATGTGGAGCTTAGTGTTTGCCACATGGGTTTTATTGCCTTCTTCTGGATCAACATGTTAGGCTATGGGTTGAACTAGATGGACTTAGTCTTCCTTCAACTTTAAAAACTATGTTACCGCCATCTTTTTTCTTCACAAAGAAAAACCGGGTCTGATATGTCCCTTCTCCAGACTTTCCGCAATGAAATCCTTCATGGCTTGTCTCTCAAGGCCAGAAAGATTATACAGTCTGGTCTTCGGTAGTTTAGCTCCAGGGGTCAAGTTAATAGAGCAGTCATAAGCACGATGAGGAGGCAAATCCTGACACCCCCTCTCAGAAAAAACGTCCTCAAAACCAGACAGAAAAACAGGTAATATTTCCATAGAGACAGTAGCAAGGGAAATATCTAAACAGTTCTCATGGCAGTAATCTTCCCATTCAATAATCTCCCGGCTTGCCAATACACCAACGGATTATGTTTAACAAGTCAAGGGATTCCCAAGACAATCGGTGTGGGAAGATTGTCCAGAACATTGCAAGGGATTATTTCACAATGAACTGAGCCCACCCAGAGTTTGACATTATGTACAATCTGAGTAAATGCTTTCTGTGCAAGTGGCGCTGAGTCAATAGCAATGATGCAAATAGGTTCAGCTAAAGCACAGCAAGCAAGACCATGGGTTTTCACAAACTCAGCATCAACAATGCTGACTCCGGCTCCACTGTCAACAAACACAGAAATTTTCGCAGTTTTGCTCTCTAGCACTACCTCTGCTATCAGGACAAAGCGGGAACTGCAGTTTGGCCATAAATGCATCCCTTGTTTATGACTCGCCCCCTGGGCCGCGTGGGGAACCCGGAACCGGGCCTCTGGTGGGATGCTGGGGGTGGTAGTCTCAGTGTGGCGGCGACCCGGTCCGTGGCTCAGGGTGGTCAAACCAGTGGCAGTCTTAGTGAATATCAAATGTCCGACTAAGCCACCCGTGGATTGCGGTCAGTGGGGACCGCCGCTGCGCCGCAGACCGCTGAGGCTGATGTTGTTTGCGCAGCCAAGTATGGGATAACTCCCCACGGGAGAAGTATTGCCTCAGGGCAGCTAGTGTGGATGATGGGAGTGATGGTGTGAGCGTCCCAGTACTAATGGTGCCGGTGCGGCGATGAAACACAGAGACGTGTGGTGCAGTTCAGGGTCTTTACTGATGGTATAAAGCACACCCTCCCGGGAGTACTGGTTAGCAGTAGAGGCCTGGTCAGTCTGTGAGCAAGCAGGATCTCCCCCTGGCCAGGTGGAGTTGTAGGCCTCCCCGTCTACCTGCACTCTTTCCTGGCTACCTTGCTCTATGCGGGTAGAAGTAGCCCACGTCCCTGAGTATACCGTGTGGTGCTCACCCGTATGGCCGGTGACTTGGGGCCTTCTGTTAGCCTCCGCTCCACGATGGCGGTGCTGGTCCCTTGCTTGTGACCGTGCCTCTGGGCTTCTAAGGCCAGAGGACCTGGAATCCCCTGCCGGTTGGATTCTGCTGCTGGACCTGGATGTCCCCACAGCCTTGGACTCCGTGTCCGGGTTTAGTGTCTTTAGCCAAGGCGAGCTATCTAGCTTCCAGCCTCTGGCTCTCACTCCTGCTCCTACAGAGCTCCTGCTGTATCTTTCCCTCTCCAAGCTCTGACTGACTTAATCCCGCCCCAGACCCAGTTTATAAGTGCAGATTCCTCCCATCCCAGGCCTGGGCGGGCAGTGTTGCATGCTTAGGGCTCCTGACCAGAGAAACCTCCCACTTGCTCTCAGACATAATATTTCTATTACTGTGGCAACCAGACCCCTGGGGTGCCACATTTATCCAACTCCAGACTACAAAGAGTTAATCGAGTCTCCTTTTGTTTAGAAATTGAAGGACAGGTCCCAACAAAATGTCCCTCTTTCCCACTAAAAAAAATATGCCTTTTTTCTTGTGAATCTCTGGGGAGATGCATGATGTAGAGACACCCCCTAACTGCATGGCTTCTTCCACCTCCCCCAGTACTGGCTCAACCCCAGACCGCTCCCCCAGCAGAGGTACACAACCCCGACAAGAAGGCCCCAGAGAAGGTGGCCTCACCCATCTATCCCAAAGACGTCTATCAAGACTTATGGCCAACAACATGGCAGCCTCCAAGGACTGAGGGGTTTCATATACTGCCAAGGCATCTTTCAACTTTTCAGTAAGCCCCTCACAAAATTGACTTCTAAGGACTGAGTCATTCCATTTGGAATCCGTTGCCCATCTACGGAATTCTGAACTGTATGTTTCCACTGACCGATTCCCCTGCTGAAGGGAATGTAGTCTAAACTCAGCCAAGGTGACTCGGTCAGGGTCATCATAGATGAGGGCCAGAGCCCCGAAAAAACCCTCCACAGACTGGAGACAAACAGAGTCCTGCGGTAATGAAAATGCCCATGACTGAGGATCTCCCTGCAATAGAGAGATCACAATACCAACCCTTTGCTCCTCATTACCGGAGGAGTAAGGACAAAGTTTGAAATACAATTTGCATGTCTCCTTAAATACAAAAAACTTGTCCCTACCTCCTGAAAACCTATCCGGAAGGGCAACCTTGGGTTCAGGCTGGACAGGCCTACCTGCAGAGACCCCACATTGGCGACCTGTAACCGCTGATGCTGCTGTTACACTTCCAGAGACAGACGGCGGAACTGCTCTGCGAGCTCTGCAACTGAACCTATACCAAGGGAGAAAGGAAAAAAAAAGGTCCATGTCCAAAAACACACATAGTTTTTTTTTACCTTTTCAAAACGTGCTCAGCCGGCGATAATGTCACGCAGGATGTGGGAAAGACTTAGTGCAACATAGAGGGAAGAGGGGAAGGGAGCCCAGACAGAGGGAAATGGGGGAGTGGAGACCTCCTAGTCTGGTCTAGTGTCACCCTGTCTCAACAACCGTCCCTATATTGGCTCTTCACCAATCGCTGCACGCATGCCTCGCCCTGACTTTCCCTGGCATATGGCTAAGGCTAGGGAAGGGAGGAGATGAGCACTAGTCGATCTCCACTAAACTCTATAGACAACAAGGGTAGACAAACAGGGGGATCGCTTAACTTTAGATGACTCCAGACAGATGCGCACACGGCCTCAAGCTCCAGAGAGGACGAAGTACTGCTCTTGCTAAAGCCTCATAAGTGGTAATGAATATCGCCGGCAACTCCCTCTCGGACACACCAGGTATACTCAGGCCAGGGAGCTAATTAGCCAAAGGGAGGTAGCCACTGGGTTCTAGAGGCAGCCAGCCTCTAAGAAGATGTCTGTAATGCCAAACGTAGAGATCTCCTGCAACCAACTGCAGGGCGACTGTCTGTCACCTCTGACACACGTGTGACAATATGTGTCTGAAAGTGCATTGGGGCAAGACGATGCACTTACAGCTCGCCAGCCTCACACCATATTTCCTGTTTCCAGCTGTGTATTGGAGTAAATGACCTGTCAATCAACCAAAGAAGAGTGGTGCTAGACAGGGAATACAGAGTGAGACTGAGAGGCTGGAAGTGATTTGCCCCAATGCATTGCCAGATACATATATACACATTACACTAATGCTGACCGAATTTTGGACAACTGCAGATCCTTTTGTCCTCCCTGAGGTGAGCCACCACCAGAGATGCTAATGCGTAGAGGAGACCCAGCCGAGATAGCCACCGGTTGAACAATCAGCCGAACCTTCATTCAGCCAACAGCCTTCTAATGTGTATAGTCCTTAATCCTTGACAAGAGGTTTATCTGTAGCACCCTGAGGATTCGGCTGCTACAGGGGTATTGCACCTCAACCCAGAGGTGTGATATTCCACTCCCGGGTAAGGATGGAGTGTGGAACTGAGCTCGGTAGGCTGCATGCACTACACACATCCCATTTCCGGGGAACAGGCCGACGGTACTCCCACTTAGAAATGTGCAGGTACGACCGAGTCTGTTCCTGGCTGGAGTGGGAGGGGGGTGGTACATCCCAAGTAGTGTAGGGGCAGATAGGGGGAGCAGCCTGGGTAAAGATAGGAGCTCATTGGGTGCTGGTCACCTGAGCTCACACATAGAGGGTGTATATAAGGTGGGCACCATCAAAGAACAGGGTCAGTCAGTCAGCCACAGTCAGTCAGGCTGTGAGTCTTTGCAGAGAGAAGTCAGAGGAGCAGAGAAGCCCCAGAGAGAGAGAGAGGAGAAAGCAGGAGAGACCCAGAGGGGGAAGCAGAAGAGAGGACTCTGAGACCCCAAATCCAATCCACGGGTGAAGAGTTGGCATCAGGGTACCGGAACCCAAGCTGGTGGGGGCAAAAACACACCCCAGCCAGAGACCGGAGGCCGTGGGCAGCGTCTGCCACGGCCACCCACCACATCCACCACGAAGGCATACCACGTGGAGGGTCAGGGAACCCAAGGCCAAGGGTCTCCCAACAGAAGGCCCGAGGGAGCTGGACCTGGGTGGATCACTAGTGGGGACGGCCAGAGAAAGGACAGAAGGAGAGCTCAGGGTCACGCTCCGGACTTGCTTGGGGGTTGGCTGGATCCAGGACCTGGTGGATGCAGCACGGCTCGGGAGGTCACTTGAAGCTGGAGTGACCGGAACATCAGCAGTGAGTAAATACCCTAAACTGCATAACCCGACTCTGTCTTCATTTAACACCTATGCTGCACCACCACAACCCCCATCCTCTGCACCTGACCCCCTGAGGCTATACCCCACCCGTTGGGGGTTATACCATCAATAGCTGCACCAACACCATCAGCCTCAGCGGACCCTGCTGCAGCGGCGGCCATAGTGACCGCAATACAATGGGTGGCGTAGTCGACATTAAGAACTTATTAACATCTGTAGGACTGCCACATACAACTGAGTTTGACACCCTGGGCACGGACCGGGTCACAGCCACTCGGAAGACTACAACTCCCATCTGATCCGGCTCCGGATATTCCCCCTAAAGAATATGGCCCAGGGGGCGCGTCAACTTTGGCGTAGTCGGCAGGATTACGTGCCCGCAACAACCGGGTACTGCGTGCCTGAAGAAAAGAATGAGTTTACCTCAAAAAGAAGTCTCCTGCCGGTTCCGGAGGGTCCCCGCCATCGGACCCCATCACCAGTCGATTCCAGCCGGTTGTCCGCCATTAACCGCGTTTTCCCGCCATCTGCAGAGTTTCCCGCCACTGGGAAGCGATTCCCGCCATTTCCAAAGGTTTCCCGCCTTGGAAGAGCGGACGCCATTATGGGCGTGCCAGAGGGTGGCAAGAGGCCACCTCCCATCGTGGGCCAGGACCGAAAATGGCGCCAAAAGTGGAAACCGCCCCCACCAACAGAGACTGTGATGCTAGAGGTGTCTGTCAGCGTGAAAGAACCGCCTCTGGAGCTGACAGTCACCAAGTGGCCCCGGGACCGCCCTCGAGGTGGGAGGAGACGAAAGGAGAGAACAAAGATGGGTGCCGCCTGGAGCAGTCTAGAGCGAGCGCACCCGGAGGCAAGAAGCCTGGAGAAGAGTATCGGAGGAGCTTACCCGGAGATGGCGAGAAAGCAGAGCAGCACCGGCCCGCTGGCCAGGAGCCTGCTAGAAACCGAGGAGGGAGAGCAGAGCAGCACCGGCTCGCTGGCCAGGAGCCTGCTGGAGACAACGGAAGGAGAGCAGAGCAGCACCGGCCCGCTGGCCAGGAGCCTGCTGGAGACGACTGTAGGAGAGCAGAGCAGCACCGACCCGTTGGTCAGGAGCCTGCTGGAAACAACGACCCCACTAGGCCTAGTGGAGGTCCTAGCACAGCTCCCCCGAGACCGGGAGTGTGCACAGACCGCTCTGGAGGGCCTCGCAAGGAGGATGGCCCAGGTGCAGCGAGAGACGTTGGCGGAGTGGAGCCGTGAGATGGCCCAGCAGACCGAGACCTGTCAGCGGAGCACGCCACCCGAGACGAGGAGACAGACCGCCTCTGAGGATGGCGCGGGAGGACTGAAGGCCGGAGACGGCGCCGAGAAGGGAGCCGAACGAGTGGAGGCAGGTAAAGGGGAAGTCTCTACCCCAAACCGGGAAACCGCGTACCTGCCCCAGCTCCCCGTCGCAGAGCCCGAAGTCTATCCTGCCGTGCCCGTCGCTGCAACGTCACCGCCGCAGACTAGGCCTCAAACGGGAGCCGCGACCCCTGTGACGTCACACGCCTCGACCCCGAGCGTGACCAAGCAGGAAGTACCACCAGCCTGGTCGCAAGGCCTAGTACCCCCGGGCGCCGCAATACCAACAGCGCCCCCTACCTCCGCGGAGCCCCCGGCCTGGTCGCAGGGCCAAGTAGCCCAGGGCGCCGCCGTCCTTACGGTGCCCTTTACCTTCCAGATACCCCAGGCCTGGCCGCAAGGCCCGGACAACCCGGGCGCTAACACCACCGCGCCCATAAGACCAAGAGTGCCGCATCTGGGAGAGGACCTGTACGCCCAGCATACGTGCCCGGATGGGCAGCCATTTATATGGCCACCGGAGTTCCACCATCCCCGACTCCGGAGAGAGAGACCCCTGGATGAACCCCTGATCCCGGCTCCAAAGCCTGTAAAGAGGATCTCGCCCCCGCTAGCGGAAGCGCAGTTTGAGTGGGACCCCACCGGAGAAGATCTTATGGGGTTCACTCAAGAGACTCGGGCAGCTGCAGCGGAGCGTGCTGAGTGCTGCCGCCAACAGCTCGAGGACTTCGAGAGGGAGCGGAGAGAGAGGCGGGTCCGGGAACAGCTAGCTCAAGTAAAGAGCGCGGAGCAGAAGAGCCGGGCCAGGAGAGACCCCCGTGCAGCGCATAGTCCCCGCACCACCGGGACTGTGATAGAGTTTAACCTGCAGCATGGGTGGGGCTTCATCCGAGACCACCACACCCTAGGCGACGTCTTCGTAACCAGGAGAGACGTTGAGTCCCACCTACCGGAGGGACACAGAGGTCGTGACCTTTACATCGGGGACGAGGTCACCTTCACCCGGCACAAGTGTGCCAAAGGTCCCTACGCCCTCCATGTGCATCGCCTGACGGAGGAAGAGCTGCGGTGTGAGGAGGAAGAACAAGAGGACCCGGACGGGTCTGAAACTAGAGCCAAAGGTAACCAAAAAGCAAGAGCAGGAGGACGCCGTCGCTAAGGACAGCGAAGCAGAAGCTGTATATAGTTGCCCGTCGGGGCACAGTAAACTGAAACCGTGAAACTGAAACTGAAACTGAAACTGTTGTTGCTAATATAGTCCCCGTTGGGACCAGCATGTGTGAACTGTTACCCGTTTTTCCCTTAATCCCACTGACCGAGGACTGAGAGCGGTCATTCCTCCCTAATACCTGGCCGAGGACTGAGAGCGGCCATAATCCTTGTATATAGTTGCGCATCCTAAAGCGCCCCCTACCGGTTTTCCAGGAAAACCAGTCTTCCAGAAAGACTGTCGCACTTTACCCGGTCACACGTTGCACAGTGACCGGAGGAGGAGCCAGAGGCGACGAGAATGTTTTATATTGAAATATATATATATAATGTTTTATATGTTTTATATGTTTTATATGTTTATGCAAAAATTTGTATGTTTTTGGTGTTATGTCTTACAGCCCGAGGACGTGCTGTGATTTACCAGGGGGGAATGTAGCACCCTGAGGATTCGGCTGCTACAGGGGTATTGCACCTCAACCCAGAGGTGTGATATTCCACTCCCGGGTAAGGATGGAGTGTGGAACTGAGCTCGGTAGGCTGCATGCACTACACACATCCCATTTCCGGGGAACAGGCCGACGGTACTCCCACTTAGAAATGTGCAGGTACGACCGAGTCTGTTCCTGGCTGGAGTGGGAGGAGGGTGGTACATCCCAAGTAGTGTAGGGGCAGATAGGGGGAGCAGCCTGGGTAAAGATAGGAGCTCATTGGGTGCTGGTCACCTGAGCTCACACATAGAGGGTGTATATAAGGTGGGCACCATCAAAGAACAGGGTCAGTCAGTCAGCCACAGTCAGTCAGGCTGTGAGTCTTTGCAGAGAGAAGTCAGAGGAGCAGAGAAGCCCCAGAGAGAGAGAGAGGAGAAAGCAGGAGAGACCCAGAGGGGGAAGCAGAAGAGAGGACTCTGAGACCCCAAATCCAATCCACGGGTGAAGAGTTGGTATCAGGGTACCGGAACCCAAGCTGGTGGGGGCAAAAACACACCCCAGCCAGAGACCGGAGGCCGTGGGCAGCGTCTGCCACGGCCACCCACCACATCCACCACGAAGGCATACCACGTGGAGGGTCAGGGAACCCAAGGCCAAGGGTCTCCCAACAGAAGGCCCGAGGGAGCTGGACCTGGGTGGATCACTAGTGGGGACGGCCAGAGAAAGGACAGAAGGAGAGCTCAGGGTCACGCTCCGGACTTGCTTGGGGGTTGGCTGGATCCAGGACCTGGTGGATGCAGCACGGCTCGGGAGGTCACTTGAAGCTGGAGTGACCGGAACATCAGCAGTGAGTAAATACCCTAAACTGCATAACCCGACTCTGTCTTCATTTAACACCTATGCTGCACCACCACAACCCCCATCCTCTGCACCTGACCCCCTGAGGCTATACCCCACCCGTTGGGGGTTATACCATCAATAGCTGCACCAACACCATCAGCCTCAGCGGACCCTGCTGCAGCGGCGGCCATAGTGACCGCAATACAACGGGTGGCGTAGTCGACATTAAGAACTTATTAACATCTGTAGGACTGCCACATACAACTGAGTTTGACACCCTGGGCACGGACCGGGTCACAGCCACTCGGAAGACTACAACTCCCATCTGATCCGGCTCCGGATATTCCCCCTAAAGAATATGGCCCAGGGGGCGCGTCATATCTATCCTACCTTCAGTCATAATTTTTTACTCTTGGGTGGAGTTACTTTATACAATTCTCTCTTTGATCTTCCATTCTCCAGCATTTTTATACAAAGTCCATGGGTACTTTTCTCCTACAAAACATTATCCTCAATATCACTGATGTGATCTATATTTTAAATTCTCTTTTTTCCGCCAGCTTCACGAAAGACCATTTAGTGACTGCATTATACTGTGCTAGGAGCAATGATATATTACTATAATTACTGGATACATTGAAACTCAATACTCTGCTTAATTCTTTGGTGTTGCACACAGCAATGTTTCAATCAACAAATTGTAACATTGATGGAAATCAGATAAAAAGTTATTAGATTTTAGATATATCATTATTTTGTTTGCTATGGCCTCACTGTGGCCCTTGAGCTAAAATATTGAAATTTAAAGTAAAATTCTATTAAAAATTCATGTTAAAACATTCAAGAATAAAATATTACTTTGCTGAACTCTTAAATAGGAAGTGAAGTTCAACAGTATTATAATATTTCATTCCTACATCCCAAGGGTGTATTGTAGATAACATGTAATACAAGGTATCAAATCCATCCATATTTTACAACTGAGAACCAGGTATCAAATCCATGCATATTTTACAACTGAGAACCACGTATCAAATCCATATATATTTTACAACTGAGAACCAGGTATCAAATCCATATATATTTTACAACTGAGAACCAGGTATCAAATCCATATATACTGTATTTTACAACTGAGAACCAGGTATCAAATCCATATATATTTTACAACTGTGAACCAAGTATCAAATCCATATATATTTTACAACTGAGAACCAGGTATCAAATCTATATATATTTTTAAACTGAGAACCAAGTTACCAAATCCATATATATTTTACAACTGAGAAATAGAATGGAGCGAATGCGAACTATCAAGTTCGGGATTCGTATCGGACTGCTAAACTCCAAACATGAATGACGAGCCCAGGGGAATATGGGGGGAAACTCAGTACCCGGGCCATGCCCTTCTGTGGGATGTCACGGCAGTCGGCTCCCGGGCCCGTACCCTGGGGTCACTCTTTAAAAGGGGGTTTGTTAACAGTTTTTGTCTCGTGACGCCACCTGTGGTTCCAGGTAATGAGTACCGGTGCTGCTGCAGACCTCCGGGGGTGATGGGATGGCAGCTGGGATGTTTCTGCTCCCCACAGGCGGAGCGGGCCCCCGGGGCAGGGTTGATGCAGATGGTGATGCTGGGCGTTGTAGCGCAGGAGCGGTAGCGTGGTGGAAATAACTGACAGAGACAGTGGAGTGCAGTCATCTGAGTTTACGCACAGTTCTTTAAGGTTCCTTAGGTACACTGTCCAGGTGTCAGACTCTCGCTTCGTACTGCGTTTGCCAGGCAGGGGTTCAGCACTCCTTCAGGTATGTTAGAAGCACTTAACGGGACCCCCTTTCTTTATGTTCCTTCCTTGACCGACTTCTCGCGCTGGGTCTTCTCCCTCCTGCCCTGCGCTTCCCCACACACAGCCCCGATCGGGTACTCTGAGATCCCTCTGGGCAACGTGGAGTTCCTGGACCTACTTGGTGCCCTTCATGGCGGCTAGGGTGAGGTTGTGGCAACTGCATCATGGAAGTGCAGAAGCCTCCGGTTTTTCCAGCCGAGACCTGGAGTAACACGGCTGGTCCAGGGACCGGTTCCCTCCTTGCGGCCTGACCCCTCTGACTCTTGACAGATTCGGGCATACGGGTGCCGTCCTGCACTCACCGTACCCCCTGGGATCCCTTCTGTTACCGGAGCCTTCCTCCCTGACTCCCCTCTCACTCCTGGGCCTCTCTTACTAGGCCCCAATATGCAGCAGAGCTCCTGAAGAGACTCTGCTCCCCTCCTCTCCTTACTACTCACTGACTGAACCCTCTAACTAAGATGGCTTCCCTTTTTATATCTTTTCTCTAAGTGCTCCCCTGTTCTACGTCCTCCACCCACACCCACTACTGGTTCCCCCTCTCTTTGGTTCCCCCCACTCCAGCCAGGGACAGGGTAGCAGAAGAAGTGCATAATGCCCTTCCAGCCGGCCTGGAGTAGTGTAGTGTTGAGTGCAGGTGTTGGGGTCCCGGGGCAGTACTCCATCCTTACCTGAAAGAAGGAGATGCCACACCTCTGGGTGAGCTGCAGTACCTCTGTGGCGACTGAACTCTCAGGGGCACCACATGAACTTCTGAAAATCTGTTTTACAGTTAGGGAGTTCGAGGAGGAGAGAGAGAGAGAGGGAGACGGAGAGGGAGAGTGAGAGAGAGATTTTCCAGCTCCAAAATTCGGTCCCTATTGATTTCTATGGGGTTTGGGTTCAGGTTCAAGTTCGGGTACCGTTCTGGTACCTGATGAACCTGAACTTCTACAGGTCTGCTCATCATTTCTGAGAAACGTAACTATGTGAAAGCTCATTGCAGAAGCTCTTAATGATGGTCACATCTCTTTAGGGGTTGCCCGCTTTGGACAATTGCTGCTTGTTACAAGGGACCATTGACCATAAATTGTTTATAGTATTAAATAAAATTGATTATACTATTGCCCTAATGGGAATCCTTATCCAAAAAAATTATATAGTGTATCATTCTCGTTTGTCATAGGCTGATTTAGAATAATAACTTTTTTGAAATAGTTTTTATTCATTTCAGAAGTGTCTTGGGTGGGACTCAGAAGAAGAGACCAGTGGAGACCAAGTAAGTGCCAAAACTAAGCTTACCCAGTCTAAGTCTTGCTTAAAATAAAAAAAAAGAAATGATACCTTTTTCGATTCTCCATAGGTCTCGTTCTGGTGTTCACTTGGCTCCCAAGCACCAAAACGGGACCTGCGGGATATTGAGATGGGTAAGTATCAGTTCATTTATTATTTTAAAGCATTCTGAGACATTTTAAAAAATATGTTATTTAAGGGGTTTTCTTTGTATTGCACATGACAGGTCCTCCACAGTGAAAGACGCTGTTTGTAACTGCTCTCCACCAAGGCCTCAAGATAAAGACCCTACACGGGGACTTCCACTAACTCATAAATCTCTAACGAGGTTTATGAAAATCAATTTTCAAAACTAGGTAGCCCCTTTAAATTTCAAATTGTAATCATTGGTAAATTAATTAATTAATTGATGGTTAATGGAAGATACCTGATTCAATACTGATAGTTCACATAAATAATCTAAAGGAAAAAGACAAAAAAGCGACTCTCCGTGGTGTAGAGGTTTGGGGTTAATAAAGTGACCTCGAGACTACGAGGAACTTCTCACCTTATTGAGACATGCTTATAACAGGAATAAATCTGTACAAAATCCTCTAATGAGTGGACCAGCTGCTGCTCCTCCTTTTTTCTAAGCTTTTTTCTTCAGGAGCACACCGCTCTTCTGCCTCCCGGGTTTCTGCTTGCCAGGGGTAAGTGTGCTCCTGAAGATTTATAGTTCAGACCAGTAGCATGGTCTGAACTGTGCACTCTCCTTTACCGTTGCAGCATCACAAATGCACTGAAGCTGACAGGCCAACGAGAAATGAACTATAAAATAAGAATTAAAAATGCAGAGGCTTTTTAATAAGAGGTAAATTGCAAAGTTGCCTTGTCTTCAAATTTTTAAAGGGTCATCATGCGGCCCTTGCTCCAAATTTTTACAGGGTCATCATGCAGCCCTTGCTCCAAATTTTAGAAGGTCATCATGCAGCCCTTGCTCCAAATTTTTACAGGGTCATCATGCGGCCCTGGCTCATAATTTTTATAAGGTCATCATGCGACCCTCACTCATAATTTTTAGAGGGCAAATAGGCGGCTCTCGCTCATAATTTTTAGAGGGTCATCAGGCAGCCCTCGCTCATAATTTTTAGAGGGTAAACAGGCGGCTCTCGCTCATAATTTTTAGAGGGTCATCAGGCAGCCCTCGCTCATAATTTTTAGAGGGTAAACAGTCAGCTCTCGCTCATAATTTTTAGAGGGTCATCAGGCGGCCCTTGCTCATAATTTTTAGAGGGTAAACAGGCAGCTCTCGCTCATAATTTTTAGAGGGTCATCAGGCGGCCATTGCTCATAATTTTTAGAGGGTAAGCAAGCAGCTCTCGCTCATAATTTTTAGAGGGTCATCAGGCAGCCCTCGCTCATCATTTTTAGAGGGTAAACAGGCAGCTCTCGCTCACAATTTTTAGAGGGTCATCAGGCGGCCCTTGCTCATCATTTTTAGAGGATAAACAGGCGGCTCTTGCTCATAATTTTTAGAGGGTCTTCAGGTGTCCCTCGCTCATAATTTTTAGAGGGTCATCATGCGACCCTCACTCTTAATTTTTCAAGGGTGTGTATGATGCCCTCCTTCATAATTTACACAGGATGTGTATGAGGCCTACCTCTACAATTCTCATATATATATATATATATATATATATATATATATATATATATATATATACACATATATTTATACCCCTCAGGGGTAAATGTTTTTCAGCCCTTGAACTTAGTGCATTGGCTTTACCAGTTTAGGAGTCACACACCTTAAAAATGGGGGAAAAAATGTTTTCAGAGGCCCTCCTCTATGTGTCTTCCAGGGTGTATTGCAGTCCCTCTTTCTAATTTTTGGCAGCCCTTGCACTTAGTGCATAGGCTTTATACTGTAAGTCTAGGAGTCCCACAACCTAGAAATTTTAACAGAATGTGTATGAGGCCCTCCTTTATGTCTAATACAGGGTGTTTTGGAGTCCCTCTTCCTTCCAATTTTTGGCAGTTTTTGCAATGTCCGCATAGGTTTTGCAAGTTTCAGAATCCCTCCTTCATAAATTAACCAGGACGCGTCTGACCATGTTACACACACCACATGCCCAGATAAGATAGTAAAAGTTAAAATTACAGTTATCGGTGACTACCGATAGGTGTAGCTTTATTTTTCCCTCTATTATGTCATCTACTCTAGTCATAGGTGACGAGGAAATACAGTACAGTGAGAGATGGCCCGGGTATTAAGGGGTGGAGCGTTTTTTTTTACCCTTTTTAATTTTGCCTTATATACAAGTCATTATACAGGAAAGAATGTTTCCTAACATTCTTTCCAGTAAAATCCATTTTATCTTCAGTTTTGTATGTTTTATTGTCAGTCCGTAAAATTGGAGTAATACTCTGACAACATTGTTTCCAGCAGCAACCGGTGAGTCAGAGAAGTCAGAGATGCGTCCAGTCGTCTTCCCCATGCTGTTCCTATTCCATTTGAGCGCTATTTCCATCCATTTCAGCAATTTTCCTGCCCCCCCCAGCCCTCCTGTTAGGGTCTTCCAGAAAAATGCTCCAGTTTCCCATTGACTTCCCTTATACTCATTACTCGAGTAGAGCTCATCCGAGCATGTGACCAGCTTGATTTGAGTACTGAGCACTCGAGCATTTTAGTGCTCGCTCATCACTAGCGTCTATGCCTGATATAACAGTTTACAACTTTGTGCCAGTCAACTGAATGCAACATTCGAAAAAGTGAAATTTGGCTTTGGGCATGCTGGTCCAAACACCCCAGTTATTAGATGGTATAATAATAATAAGAATAATAATTTTTATTTCTATAGAGCCAACATATTCTGCAGCACTTTATATTTTAGAATGGAAATGTACAGATGTGGCGCCCCTGAGGGTTCGACCTCCACAGGGATGCTGCACTTCTTCAATGGAGTGTGGTGTTCCTCCTCTGAGGTAAGGCCAGTGTGATGGTAGTGATCTAGCCTTTTGCATCCAACACCACATTTCCACCAGAGGTAGCGAGTATGCACTAGGTGCTGCTCCCCTGGTTACAGGGAGACTGGGGAACAAAAAATGTGATAGAAACCAGTTAGTGGGTGTGGGTGGAGGAACAACTAGATAGTGACACTTTAAATCTAGTATTTAATAGAATGCCATCTTTGATCTTGGTCTTTCCGGTCCTAGTTGGTCTTTTTCGGTCTTCTGCTGGTTCTTTTTGGTCTAGCCTTTGCTAGTCTGTCGGCTGTCACTGTGCTGTCAAAATACTGTGTGTAATGTGACTTCCCTCCGGGAGTGCAGATCCTCGTACCCCGATCTTTGGGACGAGAGGTAGGTTGCAGACAAGGAATGTCTCAACCCGGCCGAGGACCAGGATCAAGAAGGCCCGGGAGCTTTAGAGTGTGGCTCCCTAGCAAATGGGTCCCGGGGAGGATGCAGACGGAGCGGAGCACGCCACCTGTCCTCGCCTACCTGATCTATTCAGAGGGATTCCGGCTGCAAGAGGGGTACCGGCCTCCGACACCCGACCTCGAACTCTATGTCCAGGACGGGAAAGCCCGGTTAGGCCCTGAGGATCCCACCGGGCGTCGGATGGAGAGGAATTGAAACCCGACCCCTACACCTGAGAGGAGCTCAGAGGGATACCCGGCCTATCTACACACGCACAGACGGGAAAGGGTGAAGTCTGTAGTGCAGGAACACTCTGGTGCAGGGTCGCTACCAAACACTGGACTTCCTCGGAGGTAGTCGGACCCCCGTCCCTGGTGGCTGCAGGACTCCGCGGGGAGCAGGGAGTCACCTTTCAGCTAACATCTCTGAGTGAGCTTTGGAAGTTCACCCCTAAGGCTTCTGGACTGTTCATTATGCGCCATACCACGCGACGCGGTGCCCGTACTCTCTTCCGCGCTACTGCTACCCCCCTTCATCCTGTCTTGCCTGCCCTGAGGCCTTGCTCCGCCTGTGGGGAGCAGTAAGAACTTTAGCCGCCATGACACCAGGTTTTAGCGGACTGTAGCGGCGCTGGTGACCCTTCACCAGACACCACAGGTGGCGTAGTCGTTAATCAGCCACTCAACCCAGAATAGCCCACACCATCTCTTTCTAATGTGACGGCCCTGAGCACGGGTCGGGCCCGGGCCATGGCTGCATCCCATCTCTCCAACAGGGCCCGACACCGAGTCCCACAACACCCAGGGTAAAACACGGGCTTTCTGAGTAGAGGCGTCACACAGAGAATAAGGACATAACAGAATAACACATAACTCGTGGTGTGGGGTGCATGCATGTGTCCTCTTCAGCAAAGTGTCCTATTCGACAAGTGTCTGACAGTTATTTCAATGGCAGTCATTCCGGGCAGGAGTCAGGTAACTCACACTTTGTACTCTCTGCTAACTATGTATTTTATTCCTGTGTTCATATTCCTGTGTACTTTTTTCATCCACATCCACCGCCCTATCCCCCCTCCATCACCACTCATCCATATCTGCCCCTCACTCCTTCCCTCTCCTATGTACAGCTCCTATGCTCTTTTGAACTTCCTGACAAATCTCACTCTGTCTCATCCAAAGGTATTACACAAGAAACCATGTCACAAATCCAAAAACTATCTGCTCTTTCTCTTTTTACTGCTAATACTCATTTCAGGGGATAGCTCTCCTAACCCTGGACCACCCTCTACCAACCTGAATCCTTCCCCCACCTCACATCGAAACCCTGCTAACCTTATTAACATCAGCTGTACTCCTTCATCTCCCTCCTTCAATTGCGCACTGTGGAATCCACGGTCTGTATGCAACAAGCTTCCTTTCCTGCACAATTACTTTCTGACCAACGCTCTCAATCTGCTGGCCCTCACTGAAACCTGGATCCAGGATTCTGACACGGTCTCCCCTGTCGCTATTTATCATGGCGGCTTGCATTTTTCCCATTCAGACCTGCAAACAGACTTGGTGGTGGGGTCGGCATACTCCGGTCCCCACATTGCACCTTCCAGGTCATACCCCCAGTACCATCACTCTCATTCCCTTCTTTTGAGGTCCACACTATCAGGCTCTTCCACCCCCCCTCCCTCAGAGTAGCGGTCATATACCGTCCCCCAGGCTCAGCCACCCAGTTCCTTGACCATTTTTCTGCCTGGCTGCCGCACTTCATGTCCTCAGATTTACCAACCCTTATCCTGGGAGACTTCAACATCCCCATAAACAGCCCCACCTTCTCATCTGCATCCCAGCTTCTATCTTTAACAACTTCTCTTGGCCTCTCACAGCTTTCAACCTCTGAGACACACAAAGATGGAAACACCCTTGATCTGGTCTTTGTACGGCTTAGTTCAATCCCCCACCTAAATAACTCCCCTCTTCCCTTCTCTGATCATAACATTCTCTCCTTCACGCTCACAAATCCTCGCCCGCCCCAGCACACTCCTACCTATCACACATTCAGAAATCTACAAGCCATTAACCCTTATACACTTACAGACTCCCTTCACTCATCGCTGTCCCCAATCTCCTCTTTTTCCTGTCCTGATCTCGCTGTAAACCACTACAATAACACTCTCAGAAGCACGCTGGACCAAGTAGCACCTCTCACCCTCAGAACCTCCAAACACAGAGTAAAACAGCCCTGGCTTACACCGCAAACCCGATTTCTCCAGCGTTGCTCTAGGAGTGCCGAACGCCTATGGAGGAAAACTCGGACACCAGAAAACTTTATCCACTACAAATTTATGTTAAAAACATATAACTCTGCCCTTCACCTCGCCAAACAGACCTACTTCACCACCCTGATATCCTCACTATCCAACAACCCCAAAAAACTCTTCGATACCTTTCACTCCCTCCTCAGTCCTAAAGCGCAGGCCCCCATTGCAGACATTTGTGCCGAGGACTTGGCCTCCTACTTCACAGAGAAAGTAGACACCATCCGTCAGGAAATCAGCTCCCAGCCACCAAGTGCCGTGACTCCCACCCCCCCCCCCCCACATCCCCTCTGGATCACTCTCCACATTTGACCCAGTCACAGAAGATGAAGTCTCCAGGCTCCTCTCTTCTTTTCATCCCACTACATGCACCACTGACCCCATCCCCTCACATCTATTCCAGTCTCTTTCTACAGTCGTCACTACTCACCTAACTAAAATCTTCAACCTCTCCCTCTCTTCTGGTATTTTCCCCTCCTCCTTCAAACACTCCATCATTACTACATTATTAAAAAAGCCCTCTCTTGACCCTTCCTGCACAAACAACTACAGACCAGTCTCCAATCTTCCCTTCATCTCTAAACTCTTGGAGCGCCTGGTCCACTCCCGCCTTACCAGTTACCTCTCCACTCACTCTCTTCTAGACCCATCACAGTCTGGCTTCCGCCCCCTACATTCTACAGAAACTGCACTCATTAAAGTAACCAACGACCTTCTGACAGCAAAACATAATGGCGATCACTCTCTGCTCATTCTTCTTAACCTCTCTGCAGCCTTCGACATCGTTGACCACCACCTCCTACTCTCTATGCTCCACTCAATCGGCATAAAAGACACTGCTCTCTCCTGGTTCTCCTCCTACCTATCTGACCGCTCTTTCAGTGTATCATTCGCTGGCTCCACTTCTTCCCCTCTTCCTCTCACTAATGGGGTTCCTCAGGGTTCAGTCCTTGGCCCTCTTCTCTTCTCTCTCTACACAGCCCCAATTGGACAGACCATCAGCAAATTTGGCTTTCAGTACCATCTTTATGCTGATGACACACAACTATACACCTCATCCCCTGACCTTACCCCCGCTGTACTACAGAACACCAGTGACTGTCTGGCCGCAGTTTCTAACATCATGTCCGCTCTCTACCTGAAACTCAACCTTTCCAAAACTGAACTTCTTCTACTCCCGCCGTCTACTCACCTCTCGAAATCTGACATCTCTCTCTCCGTGTGTGGCACCACAATAATGCCGAGCCAGCAGGCGCGTTGTTTGGGCGTTGTGTTTGACACCAATCTCTCCTTCACCTTCCACATACAATCTCTTGCCCGCTCTTGTCGCCCGCTCTGAAGAACATCTCTAGAATCCGCCCCTTTCTCACCTTGGAAACAACAAAAACCCTCACTGTTGCCCTGATCCACTCCCGTCTTGACTACTGTAACTCTCTATTAATTGGCCTCCCCCTCACTCGACTTTCCGCCCTCCAGTCCATCCTTAATGCTGCAGCCAGGGTCATCTATTTGGCTAAACGTTACTCAGACTCCACCGCTCTGTGCCAGTCATTGCACTGGCTGCCCATGAATTATAGGATACAATTTAAATTCCTTGTTCTCACCCACAAAGCCCTCCACAGTGTGGCACCCCCCTACATCTCTTCCCTCATTTCTGTTTATCGGCCTACCCGTTCTCTATGCTCCACAAGCGACTTTCGACTAACATCCGCACTAATCCGTACCTCCCACTCCCGGCATCAAGACTTCTTCCGAGCTGCACCTATTCTCTGGAATGCTCTACGCCAAGAAATTAGGATGAACCACAACTTACACAGTTTTAGGCGCTCCCTAAAAACACACCTGTTTAAAGCAGCCTATCACCTTCCCTAATCAAAATACTTTTATATTCTTATAGCCCGTCCCTTATTTCTCCAAACATAAGTCTCCACCGAACCCAAAAGCACTACAGATACTGGCTGGTGATGAGCTCATGCAGCCTTTATCTATCCCTCATCCCCTCAAGATGGCTGGACCATCCTTGTAAATAAGCCATTGTACTTTGTGTCACCCCCACCTCATTGTAGATTGTAAGCTCTTACGAGCAGGGTTGTCATTTTTGCTGTAATTGTATTATCTTCAGCTATGTTACTTATGACTGTTGTATATGAACCTGTGAATTGTTAAGCACTGCGGAATATGTTGGCGCTATATAAATAAAGACTATTATTATTATATTATTATAACTCAACAGATACCAAGAGGAGTGAGGACCCTGCTGCTCGCAAGCTTACAATCTATGAGGAAATAGGGGGGACACGAAAGGTAAATGATAAAATGTGCTTATATTGTATGATACAAGCATAATATATTAAATAGGGTACGCACATAACACTGCATGAACCGGTCACCAGCCAGTATCAGTACAAGTACAGACATAGAGGGCTATTAAGTACATGGAGGGTATATGAACAGATGCTACGAGGGTCCTGATTTTGAAGAAAATTTTGTATGGGCAAAATGGGGATATTTAAATAAGTGAGGTGAGGCAAAAATACATTTTTAGGCCACGCTTAAAACTGTGGGTATTGCTAATTAATTGAATTGTCCTGGGTAGCGCATTGCAGAGAAGTGGTGCAGCACCCAAGAAGTCTTGGAGATGAGATTGGGAGGTTCAGATTATTCAGATTATTGAGAATGTTTGTCTTAGATCATTAGCGTAACGGAGGGTATGGGTAGGGTGATAGACTGAGACGATGGAGGAGATGTAGGGTGGTGCTGAACTGTGGAGCGCTTTGTGGGTAAGAGTGATCTTACTAAATAAAGAGCTTAATGTTGAGGTGAGTCCGAGAAAAACATCAGCTGCAATTACTTCAGTAGGCCAGAGGGCCAGTATACAGAGAGATTCTTATTCTTATCTTACTACATAAAAAGCTTAATGTTGAGGTGAGTCCAAGAAAAACATCAAATGTAATTACTTCAGTAGGCCAGAGGGGCAGTATACAGAGAGATTCTTATTCTTATCTTACTACATAAAGAGCTTAATGTTGAGGTGAGTCCGAGAAAAACATCAGCTGCAATTACTTCAGTAGACCAGATGGGCAGTATACAGAGAGATTCTTATTCTTATCTTACTACATAAAAAGCTTATTGTTGAGGTGAGTCCAAGAAAAACATCAAATTTAATTATTTCAGTAGGCCAGAGGGGCAGTATACAGAGAGATTCTTATTCTTATCTTACTACATAAAGAGCTTAATGTTGAGGTGAGTCTGAGAAAAACATCAGCTGCAATTACTTCAGTAGGCCAGAGGGGCAGTATACAGAGAGATTCTTATTCTTATCTTACTACATAAAGAGCTTAATGTTGAAGTGAGTCCGAGAAAAACATCAGCTGCAATTACTTCAGTAGGCCAGAGGGGCAGTATACAGAGAGATTCTTATTCTTATCTTACTACATAAAAAGCTTAATGTTGAGGTGAGTCCAAGAAAAACATCAAATGTAATTATTTCAGTAGGCCAGAGGGGCAGTATACAGAGAGATTCTTATTCTTATCTTACTACATAAAGAGCTTAATGTTGAGGTGCGTCTGAGAAAAACATCAGCTGCAATTACTTCAGTAGGCCAGAGGGGCAGTATACAGAGAGATTCTTATTCTTATCTTACTACATAAAGAGCTTAATGTTGAAGTGAGTCCGAGAAAAACATCAGCTGCAATTACTTCAGTAGGCCAGAGGGGCAGTATACAGAGAGATTCTTATTCTTATCTTACTACATAAAAAGCTTAATGTTGAGGTGAGTCCAAGAAAAACATCAAATGTAATTATTTCAGTAGGCCAGAGGGGCAGTATACAGAAAGATTCTTATTCTTATCTTACTACATAAAGAGCTTAATGTTGAGGTGAGTCTGAGAAAAACATCAGCTGCCATTACTTCAGTAGGCCAGAGGGGCAGTATACAGAGAGATTCTTATTCTTATCTTACTACATAACGAGCATAATGTTGAGGTGAGTCCAAGAAAAACATCAGCAGCAATTACTTCAGTAGGCCAGAGGGGCAGTATACAGAGAGATTCTTATTCTTATCTTACTACATAACGAGCATAATGTTGAGGTGAGTACGAGAAAAACATCAGCAGCAATTACTTCAGTAGGCCATAGAGGCAGTATACAGAGAGATTCTTATTCTTATCTTACTACATAACGAGCATAATGTTGAGGTGAGTACGAGAAAAACATCAGCAGCAATTACTTCAGTAGGCCAGAGGGGCAGTATACAGAGAGATTCTTATTCTTATCTTACTACATAAAAAGCTTAATGTTGAGGTGAGTCCAAGAAAAACATCAGCTGCAATTACTTCAGGCTAGAGGAGCAGCATACAGAGAGATTTCCACGCGATCTGCCCTGGGCAATACACGTTTTGAATTGGCGAATGTCTCTGTAATCTTCTAAATTTTATTTTTGTTTTCCATAATGCCATTTACTAATTTATTAATTATGACAACTTTGTTGTTTATTGTGTAAAAAGGCTGAAAGTAAATAGACATGGGTAATTTGAGTTAGGTTTTTATTATACAGAGCACACTTTTCTAGCTTCCGAAACTTATTTGTTTCGGAACTTGGGCTGCTAGTAAGTTTATAATTTAATAATACTAATTATAACAAAATAAATAATAAACTGATACTAAAAATTAATACTTAATAATCATTTAAAAATATAATACGATTATAATATAACTATTTCTTTTAGTTATTTTCTACGATGTAATATCTTTGGAACATGTGCTATTTCTTGTTATTTATCCAAAAGCGGAATTACATTGCCACAAAAGAGCAGCCACTTTAATAATAAGATTTTCAGTGAAAAGCTTAACACAGCAGCTGAAGAACTGGAGCCATTTAACACTGCATGCATGCAGAAAAGCATCTATTGGGAAATGTTGGTGCTTCACATGGTACATTATCATCTCTCCATTGTCATAAATTGTTTCCCGGTAAGTCTTGTAGAGTCAATGATTTAGGGAAATGTGATGCTGCTCAATGTACAAGTTCCGTTCCCTATTAAAAAGTACACGAGGGACTAATGATCACAGTAATGTACAAAAATAGAAATCCATCGCCCTTACTTCTTCATCGTAATTCTAATTTTCTAGCATCCTCATCCCCATGAGTTACTGATTCTCTATAGCTCAAGTTTTGTATGACAACCCTTGGCAAAGGAAATTAGAGGAGTTGCCCAATGAATTTATATTTCGATCTGAAAACAGCAGGAAAAAGAAAGAAAATGCTCTTTATACTATATTATTACATTATTTTACATTATGATCCAGTGTTGGAGAGGCTCATTTCACCACTTATACAGCACATGTGCATGTTAATATAGAAATGCATAAAGTGTTTATATATATTTTTTTTTGATACAGGAAAAACATATATCTTTGTACCGTGTTAGCTAGAAGATAGAAAAATATTACGATTTGAGAGTCCTCAGTGGTTGATACCTTTTAATGGCTAACTGAAAAAATGTTAACAAATTGCAAGCTTTCCAGACTACTCAGGTCTTAGATGTTCCAATATTTACAGCCACAACTGTTTAATCCTCTCCTATAATGATTAGTGTTGAGCGAGCATGCGAGACACTGCTCGGTACTAGCCCGAGCATCTCACTACTCGGGATGTTCAGCGAGCACCGAGCATTTCCGGGTTACTCGGGAGGGAGCTCGGGTCTCCGCCCTGCATGTTTGGCGCTCTTTACAGAGCCAATGAACATGCAGGGATTGCCAGCCAGTCACTGTAATGCCGCAGCCATGTTGGTTGTGGGCATTACAGTGATTGGCTGGCCGCACAGCGTCACCTAGAGTATTTAAAACTGGGCGCCGCCATCTTGGACACAGTCGCTCCGGATCAGATGGTGTAGGGAGAGTGCTGCTGAGCTAGGGAGAGATTTAAACTGCGAAATAGGTAGTGTAGGGTCTCTAAAGCCTGCAAAATCAAACAAACAGTCCTTCTCAGGACTAATATCCATCCCAGATATCAGGCAGGCAGGCAGACTGTATAGGAGACGCAGAGGTTATACCAACAAACACTGCATTACAGTCCTGTGTGCTGCTTTTCAAATTGCTGGACTTAGCCCCAGGTCTCAGGGGCCAGAAAAAATCCTTTTTTTTTCATCTAAATCCTCTTTTTTTTTTTTCCCCTCAGTCAGACAGTACAAATACCCGTCTTATTAACCTTTTGGTATTTTTCCCCTCCCCCGCAAAAAAATTGAGTGTGTCTGTGAGTGTTCAGACACAAATATATCTGTTTAAAAGAGTCTGGTGTAGGCCAGATAACTAGAAATGTGGTTTTGCAGTTCCATGGTTCAAATCTCTGTATTATCCACTTTTTTGACTTTTTTCCATAAAAAAACAGTTTGAGTGTCCCGCTGACTGTTCAGACACAAATATATCTGTTTAAAAGATTCTGGTGTAGGCCAGAGAACTATAACGGTAGTTTCCTTCTTTCACGGTTCAAATCAGGGTGTAATCCACCTTTTTGCATTAAAAAAAACAGTTTCAGTGTCTCGCTGACTGTTCAGACACAAATATATCTGTTTAAAAGATTCTGGTGTAGGCCAGAGAAATAGAACTGTGGTTTTCCTCTTCCACGGATCAAATCAGGGTGTAATCCACTTTTTTACATAAAAAAATCCCGTTTCAGTGTCTCGCTGACTGTTCAGACACAAATATATCAGTTTAAAAGATTCTGGTGTAGGCCAGAGAAATAGAACTGTGGTTTTCCTCTTCCACGGTTCAAATCTGGGTGTAATCCACCTTTTTGCATAAAAAAAAGCATTTCAGTGTCTCGCTGACTGTTCAGACACAAATATATCTGTTTAAAAGATTCTGGTGTAGGCCAGAGAAATAGAACTGTGGTTTTTCTCTTTCACGGTTCAAATTTGGGTGTAATTCACCTTTTTGCATAAAAAAAAAAAAACGTTTCAGTGTCTCGCTGACTGTTCAGACACAAATATATCTGTTTAAAAGATTCTGTTGTAGGCCAGAAAAATAGAACTGTGGTTTTCCTCTTCCACGGTTCAAATCTGGGTGTAATCCACCTTTTTGCATAAAATAAAACGTTTCAGTGTCTCGCTGACTGTTCAGACACAAATATATCTGTTTAAAAGATTCTGGTGTAGGCCAGAGAAATAGAACTGTGGTTTCCTCTTCCACGATTCAAATCAGGGTGTAATCCACCTTTTTGCCTTTTTTCCATAAAAATAAAAACATTTCAGTGTCTTGCTGACTGTTCAGACACAGATGTATCTGTTTAAAAGATTCTGGTGTAGGCCAGAGAAATAGAACTGTGGTTTTCCTCTTCCACGATTCAAATCAGGGTGTAATCAACATTTTTGCCTTTTTTACATAAATAAAAAGTTTCAGTGTCTCGCTGACTGTTCAGACACAAATATATCTGTTTAAAAGATTCTGTTGTAGGCCAGAAAAATAGAACTGTGGTTTTCCTCTTCCACGGTTCAAATCTGGGTGCAATCCACTTTTTTGCATAAAAAAAAAATGTTTCAGTGTCTCGCTGACTGTTCAGACACAAATATATCTGTTTAAAAGATTATGGTGTAGGCCAGAGAAATAGAACTGTGGTTTTCCTCTTCCACGGTTCAAATCTTCTTTTTATTACCCTTTTGCCATTGATAGTGCGAGTGTAAGCTATTTTACTTCATTTACAATGGGCAAGGCGCGTGGCAAGGGACATGTAACTGGACGTTCTGGTGATGGTGCGTGCAGAGGACGGGGCCGTGGCCAAAGTGAAAATGTGCCACAACCAACAGCCACATCTTCTCGCTCCCAGTTCTTGACCGAATTACTAGGGAAGCACACAACAGCACCACTATTGCAAACTGATCAGTGTGAACAGGTTATTAATTGGATAGCAGATAATACTTCCACTCACCTGGCCACCACCACCACCGGTCTGTCTTCTACACGGTCAAGTGTTAGTAGCCGTGAGTCTCGACTGCATACTCCTCCTCACCCTGATGCTCCTTCCTCCCACCATGCCGAGTGTGGTCAGACAGAAACTGATCCCACAGTTGGACACTCTGAAGAGCTGTTCACTGGTCCATTTCCAGCGAGGCCAGCAGCACACAGGGGGAGGGAGGCAGAGTACCCCAACAGGCAGGAAGAAGCAGTGTGGTGGCCGCAGACAGAAGGCGGACAACCGCTCCCCCTAACCCCAACACGAGGGACGTTGCCAGTACAACTGGTAGGTCTTCCAGAGTCTGGAATTTTTTTAAAGACTCTGCGTATAAACCCAAAAAGGCCATTTGTACCACCTTCCAGGCCAGCATTAGCAGGGGTGACAAAACTACCAGCCTGACCACCACCAGCATGATCAGGCACATGGCAGCAAAACACCCGACTTTGTGGGGCGAACCCCAGGGTCCACGACCAGTGTCAGCGGGTGTCACCACAGCTTCTTCCGCTGTTGTGCGTGTAAGAGAACCCCCTGTTGTGCGTGCAAGGCAATCCCCTGTCCATACTGCATGCAAAGATGCCCCCACCTCTCAGTCTTCACTTGTTATGGCAGTTTCTCAAGAAACAGAATCAACGTCCACGTTCACGTCCCACCGCAGCGTTCAATTGTCCATATCCCAGACCTTTGAACGAAAGCGCAAATTCGCAGCCAACGCCCCACAGGCCACAGTCCTAAATTCGCACATTTCACGACTGCATGCGCTGGAAATGCTGCATTTTAGGCTGGTGGAGACGGAATCCTTCCACAACCTTAAGGCGGTGGCTGTCCCTTGGTACTCGGTCCCCTGTCAACAATATTTTGCCCAGTGTGCCATCCCCGCACTACACAAGCACGTGTCCCAAAACATCTGCCGTGCCCTCAACAACGCAGTTACTGGGAGAGTACACCTGACAACGGACACGTTGACAAGTGCTTGTGGCCAGGGACAGTACATCTCCCTGACGGCACACTGGGTAAACATAGTGGAAGCCGGGACCCAGTCGGACCTTGGGACGGAACACATCCTCCCCACACCGAGGATTGCGGGCCCTATGTCAGTCAGAGTTTCCCCCACAGTGCACAGCTCCTGTGCATCATCCTCCTCCTCCTCATGTTCAGCCTCCATCTCAGATATCACCACATCAGTTACAAGCTGGAAGCACTGCAGTACTGCCTCAGCCAAGCAGCAACAGGCTGTGCTGAAGCTCATAAGCTTAGGTGATAAACCTCACACTCCTTGTGAGTTGTGGACAGCTGTAAAAGAGCAGGCAGATCTGTGGCTGAGACCGCTAAACCTACATCCAGGCATGGTCGTTTGTGACAATGGCCGTAACCTGGTGGCGGCTCTGAGGCGAGGCGAGATTACACAAGTACCATGCCTGGCTCATGTGCTTAACCTCGTGGTTCAGCAGTTTCTTAAATCATACCCTGAGTTGCCAGATCTGCTCGTCAAAGTACGCCACCTGTCAGCTCATTTTCGGATGTCGGCTACAGCTTCCGCCGCCCTTGCTGTGTTGCAGCAGCGTTTGCAGCTTCTGGCACACCGACTGGTGTGTGATGTCCCCACACGTTTGAACTCTACCCTCCACATGTTGCAAAGGATTTGTGAGCAGAAGAGAGCAGTTGTGGAGTACCAGCTGCAACAAGGCTGTCGATATTCAGGTCAGACTCCACACATAAGACTTCAGGAGTGGACCTGGATGTCTGACATATGTACCATCCTGACAAACTTTGAGGAGTCTACCAAGATGGTGAGTGGCGATGACGCCATCATTAGCGTCAGCATCCCACTTGTCTGTCTTTTGCAACGCTTTCTGCAGAGAATTAAAGAGGAGGCATTGCAGCCAGAGTATGATGAGATGGATCAAGAAGCCGTAGCGGGTGATTACACACAGCCCAGCCTCATCTCATCCCAAAGTGCATTGGGGGACAATGAGGGAGAGGAGGAGGAGGAGGAGGAAGAACATGAGCTGGTATCATGCGCTGTAGACGGTAGTACCTGTACAACTGTCATACCGTCGGTTCAGCGTGGGTGGCCTGAGGACAGGGGGGAGGAGGAGGAGGAGAGCATGGTCAGTCGTCTTCTTGGTGAGGACACGGAAGTCTTGCCCGTTACCAGTCTGGCACGCATGGCCGACTTTATGTTACACTGCCTTAACCGTGACCCTCGCGTTGTCAAAATGTTGGGTGACAGTCATTACTGGTTGGTGACACTTTTAGACCCTTGCTACAAGGAGAACTTTCACTCTCTTATTCCTGAGGTGGAGAGGTCTACAAAAATGGGGCAGTACCAGAAGGCCCTTGCTGCAGAACTGTTAAAAAAATTCCCATCTGAACACGCTAGAGGCAGAGGTCATAGTTCATTGCCCAACCAAGGCGTACAGGTGAGAGAGACGCAACTCCAATCCAGCAGAGGCAGGGGAACACTGTCAAAGTTCTAGGACAGTTAGCAGAGACCCGCCCAGCTTACAGGCCCTGAGGCGCAGGGTACTCTCACAAGGAGTGGAAAGTTTCAAAAGATGGTGAGGGAGTACCTTGCCGACCATACCAGCGTCCTCCGCGATTCCTCTGTGCCTTTTAATTATTGGGTATCCAAGCTGGATACTTGGAATGAACTCACTCTGTACGCCCTGGAGGTCCTGACCTGCCCTGCCACTAGCGTGTTATCGGAGCGTGTTTTTAGTGCCGCTGGGGGAATTATAACTGATAAGCACACTCGCCTGTCAACTGACAATGCTGACAAGCTGACCCTTATCAAAATGAACAAGGGCTGGATTGGGCCAGACTTCTCATCACCACCAAATGACAGCAGAGTAACATAAAGTCAAATCCACTGTGTCATTTCGGGAGGTGTATTCCCATGCACCCCTTCACACCCACACATGGGTATACGCTTCCTCATTTAGGCTGTTGTTTGCTCTTCTCCTTATCCTCAGCCTCCACCACCACTATACCACCAGGGTGATTTCGGTCCGTGTTGCCAGCATTGCAAGTTCCTCCGTCCTAATTTTTGTCTGCTTTTGCTTGGAACGCATAGGCAAAGACTATGGGAGACCCACTCCCCAATAATGGGAATAATGTTTTTAATATGCTGTACTGCATGACTCTTGTAAGGGGCATTGGAAGTTCCGCCGTCCTAATTTTTGGCAGCTTTTGCTTGGAAGGTATAGGCAAAGACTATGGGATACCCACTCCCCATTAACTGGAATAATTTTTTTAATATGCTGTACTGCATGGCTCTTGTAAGGGGCATTGCAAGTTCCTCTGTCCTAATTTTTGGCAGCTTTTGCTTGGAAGGCATAGGCAATGACTATGGGAGACCCACTCCCCAATGATGGGAATAATGTTTTTAATATACTGTACTGCATGGCTCTTGTAAGGGGCATTAAAATCATCTTGTTAAGCTACTGTGACCTCCACGTCTCTTCCAAGGGGCATTAAAACCATCTTTTTAAACCACTCTGAACTCCACGTCTCTACCAAGGGGCATTAAAATCGTCTTGTTAAGCTACTGTGACCTCCACGTCTCTTCCAAGGGGCATTAAAACCGTCTTGTTAAACCACTTGAACTCCACGTCTCTTCCAAGGGGCAATAAAACCATCTTGTTAAGCTACTGTGAACTCCACGTCTCTTCCAAGGGGCATTAAAACCGTCTTGTTAAACCACTCTGAACTCCACGTCTCTTCCAAGTGGCATTAAAATCATCTTGTTAAGCTACTGTGACCTCCACGTTTCTTCCAAGGGGCATTAAAATAGTCTTGTTAAACCACTCTGAACTCCACGTCTTTTCCAAGGGGCATTAAAACCGTATTGTTAAATCACTCTGAACTCCACGTCTCTTCCAAGGGGCATTAAACCATCTAATTAAGCTACTGTGACCTCCACGTCTCTTCCAAGGGGCATTAAAACCGTCTTATTAAACCACTCTGAACTCCACATCTCTTCCAAGGGGCATTAAAATCGTCTTGCTAAGCTACTGAGACCTCCACATCTCTTCCAAGGGGCATTAAAACCATCTTGTTAAACCACTCTGAACTCCACGTCTTTTCCAAGGGGCATTAAAACCGTCTTGTTAAATCACTCTGAACTCCACGTCTCTTCCAAGGGGCATTAAAACCGTCTTGTTATGCTACTGTGAACTCCACGTCTCTTCCAAGGGGCATTAAAACCGTCTTGTTAAGCTACTGTGACCTCCACGTCTCTTCCAAGGGGCATTAAAACCGTCTTGTTAAACCACTCTGAACTCCACGTCTCTTCCAAGGGGCATTAAAATAATCTTGTTAAGCTACTGTGACCTCCACGTCTCTTCCAAGGGGCATTAAAATAGTCTTGTTAAACCACTCTGAACTCCACGTCTTTTCCAAGGGGCATTAAAACCGTCATGTTAAATCACTCTGAACTCCACGTCTCTTCCAAGGGGCATTAAACCGTCTTGTTAAGCTACTGTGACCTCCACGTCTCTTCCAAGGGGCATTTAAACCGTCTTATTAAACCACTCTGAACTCCACGTCTCTTCCAAGTGGCATTAAAATAGTCTTGCTAAGCTACTGTGACCTCCACATCTCTTCCAAGGGGCATTAAAACCATCTTGTTAAACCACTCTGTACTCCACGTCTTTTCCAAGGGGCATTAAAACCGTCTTGTTAAATCACTCTGAACTCCACGTCTCTTCCAAGGGGCATTAAACCATCTTGTTAAGCTACTGTGACCTCCACGTGTCTTCCAAGGGGCATTTAAACCGTCTTATTAAACCACTCTGAGCTCCACGTCTCCTCCAAGGGGTATTAAAACCATCTTGTTAAATCACTCTGAACTCCACGTCTCTTCCAAGGGGCATTCAAACCGTCTTGTTAAGCCACTCTGAACTCCACGTCTCTTCCAACGGGCGTTAAAACCGTCTTGTTAAATCACTCTGAACTCCACGTCTCTTCAAAGGGGCATTAAAACCGTCTTGTTAAGCTACTGTGACCTCCACATCTCATCCAAGGGGCATTAAAACCGTCTTGTTAAACCACTCTGAACTCCACGTCTCTTCCAAGGAGCATTAAAACCGCCTTGTTAAGCTACTGTGACCTCCACGTCTCTTCCAAGGGGCATGAAAACCGTCTTGTTAAACCACTTGAACTCCACGTCTCTTCCAAGGGGCAATAAAACCATATTGCTAAGCTACTGTGAACTCCACGTCTCTTCCAAAGGGCATTAAAACCGTCTTGTTAAACCACTCTGAACTCCACGTTTCTTGCAAGTGGCATTAAAATCATCCTGTTAAGCTACTGTGACCTCCACGTCTCTTCCAAGGGGCATTAAAACCGTCTTGTTAAATCACTCTGAACTCCACGTCTCTTCCAAGGGGCATTAAACCGTCTTGTTAAGCTGCTGTGACCTCCACGTCTCTTCCAAGGGGCATTTAAACCGTCTTATTAAACCACTCTGAACTCCATTTCTCTTCCAAGTGGCATTAAAATCGTCTTGCTAAGCTACTGTGACCTCCACATCTCTTCCAAGGGGCATTAAAACCATCTTGTTAAACCACTCTGAACTCCACGTCTTTTCCAATGGGCATTAAAACCGTCTTGTTAAATCACTCTGAACTCCACGTCTCTTCCAAGGGGCATTAAAACTGTCTTGTTATGCTACTGTGAACTCCACGTCTCTTCCAAGGGGCATTAAAACCGTCTTGTTAAGCTACTGTGACCTCCACGTCTCTTCCAAGGGGCATTAAAACCGTCTTGTTAAACCACTCTGAACTCCACGTCTCTTCCAAGTGGCATTAAAATAATCTTGTTAAGCTACTGTGACCTCCACGTCTCTTCCAAGGGGCATTAAAATAGTCTTGTTAAACCACTCTGAACTCCACGTCTCTTCCAAGTGGCATTAAAATCGTCTTGCTAAGCTACTGTGACCTCCACATCTCTTCCAAGGGGCATTAAAACCATCTTGTTAAGCTACTGTGACCTCCACGTCTCTTCCAAGGGGCATTTAAACCGTCTTATTAAACCACTCTGAACTCCACGTCTCTTCCAAGGGGTATTAAAACCGTCTTGTTAAATCACTCTGAACTCCACGTCTCTTCCAAGGGGCATTCAAACCGTCTTGTTAAGCCACTCTGAACTCCACGTCTCTTCCTAGGGGCGTTAAAACCGTCTTGTTAAATCACTCTGAACTCCACGTCTCTTCAAAGGGGCATTAAAACCGTCTTGTTAAGCTACTGTGACCTCCACATCTCTTCCAAGGGGCATTAAAACCGTCTTGTTAAACCACTCTGAACTCCACGTCTCTTCCAAGGAGCATTAAAACCGCCTTGTTAAGCTACTGTGACCTCCACGTCTCTTCCAAGGGGCATGAAAACCGTCTTGTTAAACCACTTGAACTCCACGTCTCTTCCAAGGGGCAATAAAACCATATTGCTAAGCTACTGTGAACTCCACGTCTCTTCCAAAGGGCATTAAAACCATCTTGTTAAACCACTCTGAACTCCACGTTTCTTGCAAGTGGCATTAAAATCATCTTGTTAAGCTACTGTGACCTCCACGTCTCTTCCAAGGGGCATTAAAACCGTCTTGTTAAATCACTCTGAACTCCACGTCTCTTCCAAGGGGCATTAAACCGTCTTGTTAAGCTGCTGTGACCTCCACGTCTCTTCCAAGGGGCATTTAAACCGTCTTATTAAACCACTCTGAACTCCATGTCTCTTCCAAGTGGCATTAAAATCGTCTTGCTAAGCTACTGTGACCTCCACATCTCTTCCAAGGGGCATTAAAACCATCTTGTTAAACCACTCTGAACTCCACGTCTTTTCCAATGGGCATTAAAACCGTCTTGTTAAATCACTCTGAACTCCACGTCTCTTCCAAGGGGCATTAAAACTGTCTTGTTATGCTACTGTGAACTCCACGTCTCTTCCAAGGGGCATTAAAACCGTCTTGTTAAGCTACTGTGACCTCCACGTCTCTTCCAAGGGGCATTAAAACCGTCTTGTTAAGCTACTGTGACCTCCACGTCTCTTCCAAGGGGCATTAAAACCGTCTTGTTAAACCACTCTGAACTCCACGTCTCTTCCAAGTGGCATTAAAATAATCTTGTTAAGCTACTGTGACCTCCACGTCTCTTCCAAGGGGCATTAAAATAGTCTTGTTAAACCACTCTGAACTCCACGTCTCTTCCAAGTGGCATTAAAATCGTCTTGCTAAGCTACTGTGACCTCCACATCTCTTCCAAGGGGCATTAAAACCATCTTGTTAAGCTACTGTGACCTCCACGTCCCTTCCAAGGGGCATTTAAACCGTCTTATTAAACCACTCTGAACTCCACGTCTCTTCCAAGAGGCATTAAAACCGTCTTGTTAAATCACTCTGAACTCACGTCTCTTCCAAGAGGCATTAAAACATCTTGTTAAGATATTGTGACCTCCACGTCTCTTCCAAGGGGCATTAAAACCGTCTTGTTAAACCACTCTGAACTCCACGTCTCTTCCAAGGGGCATTAAAATCATCTTGTTAAGCTACTGTGACCTCCAAGTCTCTTCCAGGGGGCATTAAAATAGTCTTGTTAAACCACTCTGAATTCCACTTCTCTTCCAAGGGGCATTAAAACCGTCTTGTTAAATCACTCTGACCTCCACGTCTCTTCCAAGGGGCATTAAACCATCTTGTTAAGCTACTGTGACCTCCACGTCTCTTCCAAGGGGCATTAAAACCGTCTTGTTAAACCACTCTGAACTCCACGTCTCTTCCAAGTGGCATTAAAATAATCTTGTTAAGCTACTGTGACCTCCACGTCTCTTCCAAGGGGCATTAAAATAGTCTTGTTAAACCACTCTGAACTCCACGTCTCTTCCAAGTGGCATTAAAATCGTCTTGCTAAGCTACTGTGACCTCCACATCTCTTCCAAGGGGCATTAAAACCATCTTGTTAAGCTACTGTGACCTCCACGTCCCTTCCAAGGGGCATTTAAACCGTCTTATTAAACCACTCTGAACTCCACGTCTCTTCCAAGAGGCATTAAAACCGTCTTGTTAAATCACTCTGAACTCCACGTCTCTTCCAAGGGGCATTTAAACCGTCTTGTTAAACCACTCTGAACTCCACGTCTCTTCCAAGGGGCGTTAAAACCGTCTTGTTAAATCACTCTGAACTCCACGTCTCTTCCAAGGGTAATTAAAACCGTCTTGTCAAGCTACTGTGACCTCCACGTCTCTTCCAAGGGGCATTAAAACCGTATTGTTAAACCACTCTGAACTCCACATCTTTTCCAAGGGGCATTAAAACCGCCTTGTTAAGCTACTGTGACCTCCACATTTCTTCCAAGGGGCATTAAAACCGTCTTGTTAAACCACTCTGAACTCCACGTCTCTTCCAAGGGGCATTAAAAGTGTCTTGTTAACCTACTGTGACCTCCACGTCTCTTCCAAGGGGCATTAAAAACGTCTAATTATACCACTCTGAACGCCACGTCTCTTCCAAGGGGCATTAAAACCATCATGTTAAGCTACTGTGACCTCCACGTCTTTTCCAAGGGGCATTAAAATAGTCTTGTTAAACCACTCTGAACTCCACGTCTTTTCCAAGGGGCATTAAAACCGTCTTGTTAAATCACTCTGAACTCCACGTCTCTTCCAAGGGGCATTAAACCGTCTTGTTAAGCTACTGTGACCTCCACGTCTCTTCCAAGGGGCATTAAAACTGTCTTATTAAACCACTCTGAACTCCACGTCTCTTCCAAGGGGCATTAAAATCGTCTTGCTAAGCTACTGTGACCTCCACATCTCTTCCAAGGGGCATTAAAACCATCTTGTTAAACCACTCTGAACTCCACGTCTTTTCCAAGGGGCATTAAAACCGTCTTGTTAAATCACTCTGAACTCCACGTCTCTTCCAAGGGGCATTAAAACCATCTTGTTATGCTACTGTGAACTCCACGTCTCTTCCAAGGGGCATTAAAACCGTCTTGTTAAGCTACTGTGACCTCCACTTCTCTTCCAAGGGGCATTAAAACCGTCTTGTTAAACCACTCTGAACTCCACGTCTCTTCCAAGTGGCATTAAAATAATCTTGTTAAGCTACTGTGACCTCCACGTCTCTTCCAAGGGGCATTAAAATAGTCTTGTTAAACCACTCTGAACTCCACGTCTTTTCCAAGGAGCATTAAAACCGTCTTGTTAAATCACTCTGAACTCCACGTCTCTTCCAAGGGGCATTAAACCGTCTTGTTAAGCTACTGTGACCTCCACGTCTCTTCCAAGTGGCATTAAAACTGTCTTATTAAACCACTCTGAACTCCACGTCTCTTCCAAGGGGCATTAAAATCGTCTTGCTAAGCTACTGTGACCTCCACATCTCTTCCAAGGGGCATTAAAACCATCTTGTTAAACCACTCTGAACTCCACGTCTTTTCCAAGGGGCATTAAAACCGTCTTGTTAAATCACTCTGAACTCCACGTCTCTTCCAAGGGGCATTAAAACCATCTTGTTATGCTACTGTGAACTCCACGTCTCTTCCAAGGGGCATTAAAACCGTCTTGTTAAGCTACTGTGACCTCCACTTCTCTTCCAAGGGGCATTAAAACCGTCTTGTTAAACCACTCTGAACTCCACGTCTCTTCCAAGTGGCATTAAAATAATCTTGTTAAGCTACTGTGACCTCCACGTCTCTTCCAAGGGGCATTAAAATAGTCTTGTTAAACCACTCTGAACTTCACGTCTTTTCCAAGGAGCATTAAAACCGTCTTGTTAAATCACTCTGAACTCCACGTCTCTTCCAAGGGACATTAAACCGTCTTGTTAAGCTACTGTGACATCCACGTCTCTTCCAAGGGGCATTTAAACCGTCTTATTAAACCACTCTGAACTCCACGTCTCTTCCAAGGGGCATTAAAACCGTCTTGTTAAATCACTCTGAACTCCACGTCTCTTCCAAGGGGCATTAAAACCGTCTTGTTAAGCTACTGTGACCTCCACGTCTCTTCCAAGGGGCATTAAAACCGTCTTGTTAAACCACTCTGAACTCCACGTCTCTTCCAAGGGGCATTAAAACTGTCTTGTTAAACCACTTGAACTCCACGTCTCTTCCAAGGGGCAATAAAACCATCTTGATAAGCTACTGTGAACTCCACGTCTCTTCCAAGGGGCATTAAAAAAGTCTTGTTAAGCCACTCTGAACTCCACGTCTCTTCCAAGTGGCATTAAAATCATCTTGTTAAGCCACTGTGACCTCCACGTCTCTTCCAAGGGGCATTAAAATAGTCTTGTTAAACCACTCTGAACTCCACCTCTTTTCCAAGGGGCATTAAAACCGTCTTGTTAAATCACTCTGAACTCCACGTCTCTTCCAAGGGGCATTAAACCATCTTGTTAAGCTACTGTGACCTCCACGTCTCTTCCAACGGGCATTAAAACCGTCTTATTAAACCACTCTGAACTCCACGTCTCTTCCAAGGGGCATTAAAATCGTCTTGTTAAGCTACTGTGACCTCCACATCTCTTCCAAGAGGCATTAAAACCATCTTGTTAAACCACTCTGAACTCCACGTCTTTTCCAAGGGGCATTAAAACCGTCTTGTTAAATCACTCTGAACTCCACGTCTCTTCCAAGGGGCATTAAAACCGTCTTGTTATGCTACTGTGAACTCCACGTCTCTTCCAAGGGGCATTAAAACCGTCTTGTTAAGCTACTGTGACCTCCACGTCTCTTCCAAGGGGCATTAAAACCGTCTTGTTAAACCACTCTGAACTCCACGTCTCTTCCAAGTGGCATTAAAATCATCTTGTTAAGCTACTGTGACCTCCACGTCTCTTCCAAGGGGCATTAAAATAGTCTTGTTAAACCACTCTGAACTCCACGTCTTTTCCAAGGGGCATTAAAACCGTCTTGTTAAATCACTCTGAACTCCACGTCTCTTCCAAGGGGCATTAAACCGTCTTGTTAAGCTACTCTGACCTCCACGTCTCTTCCAAGGGGCATTTAAACCGTCTTATTAAACCACTCTGAACTCCACGTCTCTTCCAAGGGGCATTAAAACCGTATTGATAAATCACTCTGAACTCCACGTCTCTTCCAAGGGTAATTAAAACCGTCTTGTTAAGCTACTGTGACCTCCACGTCTCTTCCAAGGGGCATTAAAACCGTCTTGTTAAACCACTCTGAACTCCACGTCTCTTCAAAGGGGCATTAAATCTGCCTTGTTAAGCTACTGTGACCTCCACATCTCTTCCAAGGGGCATTAAAACCGTCTTGTTAAACCACTCTGAACTCCACCTCTCTTCCAAGGGGCATTAAAAGTGTCTTGTTAACCTACTGTGACCTCCACGTCTCTTCCAAGAGGCATTAAAACGTCTTATTAAACCACACTGAACGCCACGTCCATTCCAAGGGGCATTAAAACCGTCTTGTTAAGCTACTGTGACCTCCACGTCTCTTCCAAGGGGCATTAAAACCGTCTTGTTAAACCACTCTGAACTCCACGTCTCTTTCAAGTGGCATTAAAATCATCTTGTTAAGCAACTGTGACCTCCACGTCTCTTCCAAGGGGCATTTAAACCGTCTTATTAAACCACTCTGAACTCCACGTCTCTTCCAAGGGGCATTAAAACCGTATTGATAAATCACTCTGAACTCCACGTCTCTTCCAAGGGGCATTTAAACCGTCTTGTTAAAACACTCTGAACTCCACGTCTCTTCCAAGGGGCGTTAAAACCGTCTTGTTAAATCACTCTGAACTCCACGTCTCTTCCAAGGGTAATTAAAACCGTCTTGTTAAGCTACTGTGACCTCCACGTCTCTTCCAAGGGGCATTAAAACCGTCTTGTTAAACCACTCTGAACTCCACGTCTCTTCCAAGGGGCATTAAATCTGCCTTGTTAAGCTACTGTGACCTCCACATCTCTTCCAAGGGGCATTAAAACCGTCTTGTTAAACCACTCTGAACTCCACCTCTCTTCCAAGGGGCATTAAAAGTGTCTTGTTAACCTACTGTGACCTCCACGTTTCTTCCAAGAGGCATTAAAACGTCTTATTAAACCACTCTGAACGCCACGTCCATTCCAAGGGGCATTAAAACCGTCTTGTTAAGCTACTGTGACCTCCACGTCTCTTCCAAGGGGCATTAAAACCGTCTTGTTAAACCACTCTGAACTCCACGTCTCTTCCAAGTGGCATTAAAATCATCTTGTTAAGCAACTGTGACCTCCACGTCTCTTCCAAGGGGCATTAAAATAGTCTTGTTAAACCACTCTGAACTCCACGTCTTTTCCAAGGGGCATTAAAACCGTCTTGTTAAATCACTCTGAACTCCACGTCTCTTCCAAGGGGCATTAAACCGTCTTGTTAAGCTACTGTGACCTCCACGTCTCTTCCAAGGGGCATTTAAACCATCTTATTAAACCACTCTGAACTCCATGTCTCTTCCAAGGGGCATTAAAATCGTCTTGCTAAGCTACTGTGACCTCCACATCTCTTCCAAGGGGCATTAAAACCGTCTTGTTAAATCACTCTGAACTCCACGTCTCTTGCAAGGGGCATTTAAACCGTCTTGTTAAACCACTCTGAACTCCACGTCTCTTCCAAGGAGCGTTAAAACCGTCTTGTTAAATCACTCTGAACTCCACGTCTCTTCCAAGGGGCAATAAAACCGTCTTCTTAAGCTACTGTGAACTCCACGTCTCTTCCAAGGGGCATTAAAGCCGTCTTGTTAAACCACTCTGAACTCCACGTCTCTTCCAAGGGGCATTAAAACCATCTTGTTAAACCACTTGAACTCCACGTCTCTTCCAAGGGGCAATAAAACCATCTTGTTAAGCTACTGTGAACTCCACGTCTCTTCCAAGGGGCATTAAAAAAGTCTTGTTGAACCAATCAGAACTCCACGTCTCTTCCAAGTGGCATTAAAATCATCTTGTTAAGCTACTGTGACCTCCACGTCTCTTCCAAGGGGCATTAAAATAGTCTTGTTAAACCACTCTGAACTCCACCTCTTTTCCAAGGGGCATTAAAACCATCTTGTTAAATCACTCTGAACTCCACGTCTCTTCCAAGGGGCATTAAACCATCTTGTTAAGCTACTGTGGCCTCCACGTCTCTTCCAAGGGGCATTAAAACCGTCTTATTAAACCACTCTGAACTCCACGTCTCTTCCAAGGGGCATTAAAACCATCTTGTTAAATCACTCTGAACTCCACGTCTCTTCCAAGGGGCATTAAAACCGTCTTGTTATGCTACTGTGAACTCCACATCTCTTCCAAGGGGCATTAAAACCGTCTTGTTAAGCTACTGTGACCTCCACGTCTCTTCCAAGGGGCATTAAAACTGTCTTGTTAAACCACTCTGAACTCCACGTCTCTTCCAAGTGGCATTAAAATCATCTTGTTAAGCTACTGTGACCTCCACGTCTCTTCCAAGGGGCATTAAAATAGTTTTGTTAAACCACTCTGAACTCCACGTCTCTTCCAAGGGGCATTAAAACCGTCTTGTTAAATCACTCTGAACTCCACGTCTCTTCCAAGGGGCATTTAATCCGTCTTGTTAAACCACTCTGAACTCCACGTCTCTTCCAAGGGGCGTTAAAAACGTCTTGTTAAATCACTCTGAACGCCACGTCTCCTCCAAGGGTAATTAAAACCGTCTTGTCAAGCTACTGTGACCTCCACGTCTCTTCCAAGGGGCATTAAAACCGTATTGTTAAACCACTCTGAACTCCACGTCTTTTCCAAGGGGCATTAAAACCGTCTTGTTAAATAACTCTGAACTCCACGTCTCTTTCAAGGGGCATTAAAACTGTCTTGTTATGCTACTGTGAACTCCACGTCTCTTCCAAGGGGCATTAAAACCGTCTTGTTAAGCTACTGTGACCTCCACGTCTCTTCCAAGGGGCATTAAAACCGTCTTGTTAAACCACTCTGAACTCCACGTCTCTTCCAAGTGGCATTAAAATAATCTTGTTAAGCTACTGTGACCTCCACGTGTCTTCCAAGGGGCATTAAAATAGTCTTATTAAACCACTCTGAACTCCACGTCTTTTCCAAGGGGCATTAAAACCGTCTTGTTAAATCACTCTGAACTCCACGTCTCTTCCAAGGGGCATTAAACCGGCTTGTTAAGCTACTCTGACCTCCACGTGTCTTCCAAGAGGCATTTAAACCGTGTTATTAAACCACTCTGAACTCCACGTCTCTTCCAAGGGGCATTAAAACCGTCTTGTTAAATCACTCTGAACTCCACGTCTTTTCCAAGGGGCATTCAAACCGTCTTGTTAAACCAATCTGAACTCCACGTCTCTTCCAAGGGGCGTTATAACTGTCTTGTTAAATCACTCTGAACTCCACGTCTCTTCCAAGGGGCATTTAAACCGTCTTGTTAAGCTACTGTGACCTCCACGTCTCTTCCAAGGGGCATTAAAACCGTCTTGTTAAACAACTCTGAACTCCACGTCTCTTCCAAGGGGCATTAAAACCGCCATGTTAAACTACTGTGACCTCCACGTCTCTTCCAAGGGGCATAAAAACCGTCTTGTTAAACCAATTGAACTCCACGTCTCTTCCAAGGGGCAATAAAACCATCTTGTTAAGCTACTGTGAACTCCACGTCTCTTCCAAGGGGCATTAAAACCGTCTTGTTAAACCACTCTGAACTCCACGTTTCTTCCAAGTGGCATTAAAATCATCTTGTTAAGCTACTGTGACCTCCACGTCTCTTCCAAGGGGCATTAAAATAGTCTTGTTAAACCACTCTGAACTCCACCTCTTTTCCAAGGGGCATTAAAACCGTCTTGTTAATTCACTCTGAACTCCACGTCTCTTCCAAAAGGCATTAAAACATCTTGTTAAGATATTGTGACCTCCACGTCTCTTCCAAAGGGCATTAAAACCATCTTGTTAAACCACTCTGAACTCCACGTCTCTTCCAAGGGGCATTAAAATCATCTTGTTAAGCTACTGTGACCTCCACGTCTCTTCCAAGGGGCATTAAAATAGTCTTGTTAAACCGCTCTGAACTCCACTTCTCTTCCAAGGGGCAATAAAACCGTCTTGTTAAATCACTCTGAACTCCACGTCTCTTCCAAGGGGCATTAAACCGTCTTGTTAAGCTACTGTGACCTCCACGTATCTTCCAAGGGGCATTTAAATCGTCTTATTAAACCACTCTGAACTCCACGTCTCTTCCAAGGGGCATTAAAACCGTCTTGTTAAATCACTCTGAACTCCACGTCTCTTCCAAGGGTAATTAAAACCGTCTTGTCAAGCTACTGTGACCTCCACGTCTCTTCCAAGGGGCATTAAAACCGTATTGTTAAACCACTCTGAACTCCACGTCTCTTCCAAGAGGCATTAAAAATGCCTTGTTAAGCTCCTGTGACCTCCACATCTCTTCCAAGGGGCATTAAAACCGTCTTGTTAAACCACTCTGAACTTCACGTCTCCTCCAAGAGGCATTGAAACCGCCTTGTTAAGCTACTGTGACCTTCACATCTCTTCCAAGGGGCATTAAAACCGTCTTGTTAAACCACTCTGAACTCCACGTCTCTTCCAAGGGGCATTAAAAGTGTCTTGTCAACCTACTGTGACCTCCACGTCTCTTCCAAGGGGCATTAAAAACGTCTTATTAAACCACTCTGAACGCCACGTCTCTTCCAAGGGGCATTAAAACCATCCTGTTAAGCTACTGTTACCTCCATGTCTCTTCCAAGGGGCATTAAAATAGTCTTGTTAAACCACTCTGAACTCCACGTCTTTTCCAAGGGGCATTAAAACCGTCTTGTTAAATCACTCTGAACTCCATGTCTCTTCCAAGGGGCATTAAACCGTCTTATTAAGCTACTGTGACCTCCACGTCTCTTCCAAGGGGCATTAAAACCGTCTTATTAAACCACTCTGAACTCCACGTCTCTTCCAAGGGGCATTAAAATTGTCTTGCTAAGCTACTGTGACCTCCATATCTCTTCCAAGGGGCATTAAAACCATCTTGTTAAACCACTCTGAACTCCACGTCTTTTCCAAGGGGCATTAAAGCCGTCTTGTTAAATCACTCTGAACTCCACGTCTCTTCCAAGGGGCAATAAAACCGTCTTGTTATGCTACTGTGAACTCCACGTCTCTTCCAAGGGGCATTAAAACCGTCTTGTTAAGCTACTGTGACCTCCACATCTCTTCCAAGGGGCATTAAAACTGTCTTGTTAAACCACTCTGAACTCCACGTCTCTTCCAAGTGGCATTAAAATAATCTTGTTAAGCTACTGTGACCTCCACGTCTCTTCCAAGGGGCATTAAAATAGTCTTGTTAAACCACTCTGAACTCCACGTCTTTTCCAAGGGGCATTAAAACCGTCTTGTTAAATCACTCTGAACTCCACGTCACTTCCAAGGGGCATTAAACCGTCTTGTTAAGCTACTGTGACCTCCAAGTCTCTTCCAAGGGGCATTTAAACCGTCTTATTAAACCTCTCTGAACTCCACGTCTCTTCCAAGGGGCATTAAAACCGTCTTGTTAAATCACTCTGAACTCCACGTCTCTTCCAAGGGGCATTTAAACCGTCTTGTTAAACCACTCTGAACTCCACGTCTCTTCCAAGGAGCGTTAAAACCGTCTTGTTAAATCACTCTGAACTCCACGTCTCTTCCAACGGGCAATAAAACCGTCTTCTTAAGCTACTGTGAACTCCACGTCTCTTCCAAGGGGCATTAAAGCCGTCTTGTTAAACCACTTTGAACTCCACGTCTCTTCCAAGGGGCATTAAAACCGTCTTGTTAAACCACTTGAACTCCACGTCTCTTCCAAGGGGCAATAAAACCAACTTGTTAAGCTACTGTGAACTCCACGTCTCTTCCAAGGGGCATTAAAAAAGTCTTGTTGAACCACTCTGAACTCCACGTCTCTTCCAAGTGGCATTAAAATCATCTTGTTAAGCTACTGTGACCTCCACGTCTCTTCCAAGGGGCATTAAAATAGTCTTGTTAAACCACTCTGAACTCCACCTCTTTTCCAAGGGGCATTAAAACCATCTTGTTAAATCACTCTGAACTCCACGTCTCTTCCAAGGGGCATTAAACCATCTTGTTAAGCTACTGTGACCTCCACGTCTCTTCCAAGGGGCATTAAAACCGTCTTATTAAACCACTCTGAACTCCACGTCTCTTCCAAGGGGCATTAAAACCATCTTGTTAAATCACTCTGAACTCCACGTCTCTTCCAAGGGGCATTAAAACCGTCTTGTTATGCTACTGTGAACTCCACATCTCTTCCAAGGGGCATTAAAACCGTCTTGTTAAGCTACTGTGACCTCCACGTCTCTTCCAAGGGGCATTAAAACTATCTTGTTAAACCACTCTGAACTCCACGTCTCTTCCAAGTGGCATTAAAATCATCTTGTTAAGCTACTGTGACCTCCACGTCTCTTCCAAGGGGCATTAAAATAGTTTTGTTAAACCACTCTGAACTCCACGTCTCTTCCAAGGGGCATTAAAACCGTCTTGTTAAATCACTCTGAACTCCACGTCTCTTCCAAGGGGCATTTAATCCGTCTTGTTAAACCACTCTGAACTCCACGTCTCTTCCAAGGGGCGTTAAAAACGTCTTGTTAAATCACTCTGATCTCCACGTCTTTTCCAAGGGTAATTAAAACCGTCTTGTCAAGCTACTGTGACCTCCACGTCTCTTCCAAGGGGCATTAAAACCGTATTGTTAAACCACTCTGAACTCCACGTCTCTTCCAAGAGGCATTAAAAACGCCTTGTTAAGCTACTGTGACCTCCACATCTCTTCCAAGGGGCATTAAAACCGTCTTGTTAAACCACTCTGAACTCCACGTCTCTTCCAAGAGGCATTAAAACCGCCTTGTTAAGCTACTGTGACCTCCACG
Organism: Phyllobates terribilis; assembly: GCF_046119375.1. Lineage (NCBI taxonomy): Eukaryota > Metazoa > Chordata > Amphibia > Anura > Dendrobatidae > Phyllobates > Phyllobates terribilis. Next base: position 206,028,189 of record NW_027362769.1, on the reverse strand, counting down.
TCTCTTCCAAGGGGCATTAAAAACGTCTTATTAAACCACTCTGAATGCCACGTCTCTTCCAAGGGGCATTAAAACCATCTTGTTAAACCACTCTGAACTCCACGTCTTTTCCAAGGGGCATTAAAGCCGTCTTGTTAAATCACTCTGAACTCCACGTCTCTTCCAAGGGGCAATAAAACCATATTGTTATGCTACTGTGACCTCCACATCTCTTCCAAGGGGCATTAAAACCATCTTGTTAAACCACTCTGAACTCCACGTCTTTTCCAAGGGGCATTAAAGCCGTCTTGTTAAATCACTCTGAACTCCACGTCTCTTCCAAGGGGCATTAAACCGTCTTGTTAAGCTACTGTGAACTCCACGTCTCGTCCAAGGGGCATTTAAACCGTCTTATTAAACCACTCTGAACTCCAGGTCTCTTCCAAGGGGCATTAAAACCGTCTTGTTAAATCACTCTGAACTCCACGTCTCTTCCAAGGGGCATTTAAACCGTCTTGTTAAATCACTCTGAACTCCACGTCTCTTCCAAGGGGCATTTAAACCGTCTTGTTAAACCACTCTGAACTCCACGTCTCTTCCAAGGGGCGTTAAAACCGTCTTGTTAAATCACTCTGAACTCCACGTCTCTTCCAAGGGTAATTAAAACCGTCTTGTTAAGCTACTGTGACCTCCACGTCTCTTCCAAGGGGCATTAAAACCATCTTGTTAAACCACTCTGAACTCCACGTCTCTTCCAAGGGGCATTAAAACCGCCTTGTTAAGCTACTGTGACATCCACATCTCTTCCAAGGGGCATTAAAACCGTCTTGTTAAACCACTCTGAACGCCACGTCTCTTCCAAGGGGCATTAAAAGTGTCTTGTTAACCTACTGTGACCTCCACGTCTCTTCCGAGGGGCATTAAAAACGTCTTATTAAACCACTCTGAACTCCACGTCTCTTCGAAGGGGCATTAAAATCGTCTTGTTAAGCTACTGTGATCTCCACATCTCTTCCAAGGGGCATTAAAACCGTCTTGTTAAACCACTCTGAACTCCACGTCTCTTCCAAGGGGCGTCAAAACCGTCTTGTTAAATCACTCTGAACTCCACGTCTCTTTCAAGGGGCATTAAAACTGTCTTGTTATGCTACTGTGAACTCCACGTCTCTTCCAAGGGGCATTAAAACCGTCTTGTTAAGCTACTGTGACCTCCACGTCTCTTCCAAGGGGCATTAAAACCGTCTTGTTAAACCACTCTGAACTCCACGTCTCTTCCAAGTGGCATTAAAATAATCTTATTAAGCTACTGTGACCTCCACGTGTCTTCCAAGGGGCATTTAAACCGTCTTATTAAACCTCTCTGAACTCCACGTCTCTTCCAAGGGGCATTAAAACCGTCTTGTTAAATCACTCTGAACTCCACGTCTCTTCCAAGGGGCATTAAACCGTCTTGTTAAGCTACTCTGACCTCCACGTGTCTTCCAAGGGGCATTTAAACCGTCTTATTAAACCACTCTGAACTCCACGTCTCTTCCAAGAGGCATTAAAACCGTCTTGTTAAATGACTCTGAACTCCACGTCTTTTCCAAGGGGCATTCAAACCGTCTTGTTAAACCACCCTGAACTCCACGTCTCTTCCAAGGGGCGTTAAAACTGTCTTGTTAAATCACTCTGAACTCCACGTCTCTTCCAAGGGGCATTAAAACCGTCTTGTTAAGCTATTGTGACCTCCACGTCTCTTCCAAGGGGCATTAAAACCGTCTTGTTAAACAACTCTGAACTTCACGTCTCTTCCAAGGGGCATTAAAACCGCCTTGTTAAGCTACTGTGACCTCCACGTCTCTTCCAAGGGGCATGAAAACTGTCTTGTTAAACCACTTGAACTCCACGTCTCTTCCAAGGGGCAATAAAACCATCTTGTTAAGCTACTGTGAACTCCACGTCTCTTCCAAGCGGCATTACAACCGTCTTGTTAAACCACTCTGAACTCCACGTTTCTTCCAAGTGGCATTAAAATCATCTTGTTAAGCTACTGTGACCTCCACGTCTCTTCCAAGGGGCATTAAAATAGTCTTGTTAAACCACTCTGAACTCCACCTCTTTTCCAAGGGGCATTAAAACCGTCTTGTTAATTCACTCTGAACTCCACGTCTCTTACAAGAGGCATTAAAACATCTTGTTAAGATATTGTGACCTCCACGTCTCTTCCAAGGGGCATTAAAACCGTCTTGTTAAACCACTCTGAACTCCACGTCTCTTCCAATTGGCATTAAAATCATCTTGTTAAGCTACTGTGACCTCCACGTCTCTTCCAAGGGGCATTAAAATAGTCTTGTTAAACCGTTCTGAACTCCACTTCTCTTCCAAGTGGCATTAAAACCGTCTTGTTAAATCACTCTGAACTCCACGTCTCTTCCAAGGGGCATTAAACCGTCTTGTTAAGCTACTGTGACCTCCACGTCTCTTCCAATGGGCATTTAAATCATCTTATTAAACCACTCTGAACTCCACGTCTCTTCCAAGGGGCATTAAAACCGTCTTGTTAAATCACTCTGAACTCCACGTCTCTTCCAAGGGGCGTTAAAACCGTCTTGTTAAATCACTCTGAACTCCACGTCTCTTCCAAGGGTAATTAAAACCGTCTTGTCAAGCTACTGTGACCTCCACGTCTCTTCCAAGGGGCATTAAAACCGTATTGTTAAACCACTCTGAACTCCACGTCTCTTCCAAGAGGCATTAAAAAATCCTTGTTAAGCTACTGTTACCTCCACATATCTTCCAAGGGGCATTAAAACCGTCTTGTTAAACCACTCTGAACTCCACGTCTCTTCCAAGAGGCATTAAAACCGCCTTGTTAAGCTACTGTGACCTCCACATCTCTTCCAAGGGGCATTAAAACCGTCTTGTTAAACCACTCTGAATTCCACGTCTCTTCCAAGAGGCATTAAAAGTGTCTTGTTAACCTACTGTGACCTCCACGTCTCTTCCAAGGGGCATTAAAAAAGTCTTATTAAACCACTCTGAACTCCACGTCTTTTCCAAGGGGCATTAAAACCGTCTTGTTAAATCACTCTGAACTCCATGTCTCTTCCAAGGGGCATTAAACCGTCTTGTTAAGCTACTGTGACCTCCACGTCTCTTCCAAGGGGCATTAAAACCGTCTTATTAAACCACTCTGAACTCCACGTCTCTTCCATGGGGCATTAAAATTGTCTTGCTAAGCTACTGTGACCTCCACATCTCTTCCAAGGGGCATTAAAACCATCTTGTTAAACCACTCTGAACTCCACGTCTTTTCCAAGGGGCATTAAAGCCGTCTTGTTAAATCACTCTGAACTCCACGTCTCTTCCAAGGGGCAATAAAACCGTCTTGTTATACTACTGTGAACTCCACGTCTCTTCCAAGGGGCATTAAAACCTTCTTGTTAAGCTACTGTGACCTCCACGTCTCTTCCAAGGGGCATTAAAACTGTCTTGTTAAACCACTCTGAACTCCACGTCTCTTCCAAGTGGCATTAAAATAATCTTGTTAAGCTACTGTGACCTCCACGTCTCTTCCAAGGGGCAATAAAATAGTCTTGTTAAACCACTCTGAACTCCACGTCTTTTCCAAGGGGCATTAAAACCGTCTTGTTAAATCACTCTGAACTCCACGTCTCTTCCAAGGGGCATTAAACCGTCTTGTTAAGCTACTGTGACCTCCACGTCTCTTCCAAGGGGCATTTAAACCGTCTTATTAAACCACTCTGAACTCCACGTCTCTTCCAAGGGGCATTAAAACCGTCTTGTTAAATCACTCTGAACTCCACGTCTCTTCCAAGGGGCATTTAAACCGTCTTGTTAAACCACTCTGAACTCCACGTCTCTTCCAAGGAGCGTTAAAACCGTCTTGTTAAATCGCTCTGAACTCCACGTCTCTTCCAAGGGGCATTAAAACCGTCTTGTTAAGCTACTGTGACCTCCACGTCTCTTCCAAGGTGCATTAAAGCCGTCTTGTTAAACCACTCTGAACTCCACGTCTCTTCCAAGGGGCATGAAAACCGTCTTGTTAAACCACTTGAACTCCACGTCTCTTCCAAGGGGCAATAAAACCATCTTGTTAAGCTACTGTGAACTCCACGTCTCTTCCAAGGGGCATTAAAAAAGTCTTGTTGAACCACTCTGAACTCCACGTCTCTTCCAAGTGGCATTAAAATCATCTTGTTAAGCTACTGTGACCTCCACGTCTCTTCCAAGGGGCATTAAAATAGTCTTGTTAAACCACTCTGAACTCCACCTCTTTTCCAAGGGGCATTAAAACTGTCTTGTTAAAACACTCTGAACTCCACGTCTCTTCCAAGGGGCATTAAACCATCTTGTTAAGCTACTGTGACCTCCACGTCTCTTCCAAGGGGCATTAAAACTGTCTTATTAAACCACTCTGAACTCCATGTCTCTTCCAACGGGCATTAAAACCGTCTTGTTAAATCACTCTGAACTCCACGTCTCTTCCAAGGGGCATTAAAACCGTCTTGTTATGCTGCTGTGAATTCCACGTCTCTTCCAAGGGGCATTAAAACCGTCTTGTTAAGCTACTGTGACCTCCACGTCTCTTCCAAGGGGCATTAAAACCGTCTTGTTAAACCACTCTGAACTCCACGTCTCTTCCAAGTGGCATTAAAATCATCTTGTTAAGCTACTGTGACCTCCACGTCTCTTCCAAGGGGCATTAAAATAGTCTTGTTAAACCACTCTGAACTCCACGTCTTTTCCAAGGGGCATTAAAACCGTCTTGTTAAATCACTCTGAACTCCACGTCTCTTCCAAGGGGCATTAAACCGTCTTGTTAAGCTACTGTGAACTCCACGTCTAGTCCAATGGGCATTAAAACCGTCTTGTTTAATCACTCTGAAATCCACGTCTCTTCCAAGGGGCATTTAAACCGTCTTGTTAAACCACTCTGAACTCCACGTCTCTTCCAAGGGGCGTTAAAACCGTCTTGTTAAATCACTCTGAACTCCACGTCTCTTCCAAGGGTAATTAAAACCGTCTTGTTAAGCTACTGTGACCTCCACGTCTCTTCCAAGGGGCATCAAAACCATCTTGTTAAACCACTCTGAACTCCACGTCTCTTCCAAGGGGCATTAAAACCGCCTTGTTAATCTACTGTGACCTCCACATCTCTTCCAAGGGGCATTAAAACCGTCTTGTTAAACCACTCTGAACGCCACGTCTCTTCCAAGGGGCATTAAAAGTGTCTTGTTAACCTACTGTGACCTCCACGTCTCTTCCAAGGGGCATTAAAACCGTCTTGTTAAACCACTCTGAATTCCACGTCTCTTCCAAGAGGCATTAAAAGTGTCTTGTTAACCTACTGTGACCTCCACGTCTCTTCCAAGGGGCATTAAAAACGTCTTATTAAACCACTTTGAACGCCACGTCTCTTCCAAGGGGCATTAAAACCATCTTGTTAAGCTACTGTGACCTTCACGTCTCTTCCAAGGGGCATTAAAATAGTCTTGTTAAACCACTCTGAACTCCACGTCTTTTCCAAGGGGCATTAAAACCGTCTTGTTAAATCACTCTGAACTCCATGTCTCTTCCAAGGGGCATTAAACCGTCTTGTTAAGCTACTGTGACCTCCACGTCTCTTCCAAGGGGCATTAAAACCGTCTTATTAAACCACTCTGAACTCCACGTCTCTTCCATGGGGCATTAAAATTGTCTTGCTAAGCTACTGTGACCTCCACATCTCTTCCAAGGGGCATTAAAACCATCTTGTTAAACCACTCTGAACTCCACGTCTTTTCCAAGGGGCATTAAAGCCGTCTTGTTAAATCACTCTGAACTCCACGTCCCTTCCAAGGGGCAATAAAACCGTCTTGTTATACTACTGTGAACTCCACGTCTCTTCCAAGGGGCATTAAAACCGTCTTGTTAAGCTACTGTGACCTCCACGTCTCTTCCAAGGGGCATTAAAACTGTCTTGTTAAACCACTCTGAACTCCACGTCTCTTCCAAGTGGCATTAAAATAATCTTGTTAAGCTACTGTGACCTCCACGTCTCTTCCAAGGGGCAATAAAATAGTCTTGTTAAACCACTCTGAACTCCACGTCTTTTCCAAGGGGCATTAAAACCGTCTTGTTAAATCACTCTGAACTCCACGTCTCTTCCAAGGGGCATTAAACCGTCTTGTTAAGCTACTGTGACCTCCACGTCTCTTCCAAGGGGCATTTAAACCGTCTTATTAAACCACTCTGAACTCCACGTCTCTTCCAAGGGGCATTTAAACCGTCTTGTTAAACCACTCTGAACTCCACGTCTCTTCCAAGGAGCGTTAAAACCGTCTTGTTAAATCGCTCTGAACTCCACGTCTCTTCCAAGGGGCATTAAAACCGTCTTGTTAAGCTACTGTGACCTCCACGTCTCTTCCAAGGGGCATTAAAGCCGTCTTGTTAAACCACTCTGAACTCCACGTCTCTTCCAAGGGGCATGAAAACCGTCTTGTTAAACCACTTGAACTCCACGTCTCTTCCAAGGGGCAATAAAACCATCTTGTTAAGCTACTGTGAACTCCACGTCTCTTCCAAGGGGCATTAAAAAAGTCTTGTTGAACCACTCTGAACTCCACGTCTCTTCCAAGTGGCATTAAAATCATCTTGTTAAGCTACTGTGACCTCCACGTCTCTTCCAAGGGGCATTAAAATAGTCTTGTTAAACCACTCTGAACTCCACCTCTTTTCCAAGGGGCATTAAAACCGTCTTGTTAAGCTACTGTGACCTCCACGTCTCTTCCAAGGGGCATTAAAACCGTCTTATTAAACCACTCTGAACTCCACGTCTCTTCCAACAGGAATTAAAATCGTCTTGTTAAATCACTCTGAACTCCACGTCTCTTCCAAGGGGCATTAAAACCGTCTTGTTATGCTGCTGTGAACTCCACGTCTCTTCCAAGGGGCATTAAAATCGTTTTGTTAAGCTACTGTGACCTCCACATCTCTTCCAAGGGGCATTAAAACCGTCTTGTTAAACCACTCTGAACTCCACGTCTCTTCCAAGTGGCATTAAAATCATCTTGTTAAGCTACTGTGACCTCCACGTCTCTTCCAAGGGGCATTAAAATAGTCTTGTTAAACCACTCTGAACTCCACGTCTTTTCCAAGGGGCATTAAAACCGTCTTGTTAAATCACTCTGAACTCCACGTCTCTTCCAAGGGGCATTAAACCGTCTTGTTAAGCTACTGTGAACTCCACGTCTCGTCCAAGGGGCATTAAAACCGTCTTGTTAAATCACTCTGAAATCCACGTCTCTTCCAAGGGGCATTTAAACCGTCTTGTTAAACCACTCTGAACTCCACGTCTCTTCCAAGGGGCGTTAAAACCGTCTTGTTAAATCACTCTGAACTCCACGTCTCTTCCAAGGGTAATTAAAACCGTCTTGTTAAGCTACTGTGACCTCCACGTCTCTTCCAAGGGGCATCAAAACCATCTTGTTAAACCACTCTGAACTCCACGTCTCTTCCAAGGGGCATTAAAACCGCCTTGTTAAGCTACTGTGACCTCCACATCTCTTCCAAGGGGCATTAAAACCGTCTTGTTAAACCACTCTGAACGAAACGTCTCTTCCAAGGGGCATTAAAAGTGTCTTGTTAACCTACTGTGACCTCCACGTCTCTTCCAAGGGGCATTAAAAATGTTTTATTAAACCACTCTGAACTCCACGTCTCTTCCAAGGGGCATTAAAATCGTCTTGTTAAGCTACTGTGATCTCCACATCTCTTCCAAGGGGCATTAAAACCGTCTTGTTAAACCACTCTGAACTCCACGTCTTTTCCAAGGGGCATTAAAACCGTCTTGTTAAATCACTCTGAACTCCACGTCTCTTCCAAGGGGCATTAAACCGTCTTGTTAAGCTACTGTGAACTCCACGTCTAGTCCAATGGGCATTAAAACCGTCTTGTTTAATCACTCTGAAATCCACGTCTCTTCCAAGGGGCATTTAAACCGTCTTGTTAAACCACTCTGAACTCCACGTCTCTTCCAAGGGGCGTTAAAACCGTCTTGTTAAATCACTCTGAACTCCACGTCTCTTCCAAGGGTAATTAAAACCGTCTTGTTAAGCTACTGTGACCTCCACGTCTCTTCCAAGGGGCATCAAAACCATCTTGTTAAACCACTCTGAACTCCACGTCTCTTCCAAGGGGCATTAAAACCGCCTTGTTAAGCTACTGTGACCTCCACATCTCTTCCAAGGGGCATTAAAACCGTCTTGTTAAACCACTCTGAACGCCACGTCTCTTCCAAGGGGCATTAAAAGTGTCTTGTTAACCTACTGTGACCTCCACGTCTCTTCCAAGGGGCATTAAAACCGTCTTGTTAAACCACTCTGAATTCCACGTCTCTTCCAAGAGGCATTAAAAGTGTCTTGTTAACCTACTGTGACCTCCACGTCTCTTCCAAGGGTCATTAAAAACGTCTTATTAAACCACTCTGAACGCCACGTCTCTTCCAAGGGGCATTAAAACCATCTTGTTAAGCTACTGTGACCTTCACGTCTCTTCCAAGGGGCATTAAAATAGTCTTGTTAAACCACTCTGAACTCCACGTCTTTTCCAAGGGGCATTAAAACCGTCTTGTTAAATCACTCTGAACTCCATGTCTCTTCCAAGGGGCATTAAACCGTCTTGTTAAGCTACTGTGACCTCCACGTCTCTTCCAAGGGGCATTAAAACCGTCTTATTAAACCACTCTGAACTCCACGTCTCTTCCATGGAGCATTAAAATTGTCTTGCTAAGCTACTGTGACCTCCACATCTCTTCCAAGGGGCATTAAAACCATCTTGTTAAACCACTCTGAACTCCACGTCTTTTCCAAGGGGCATTAAAGCCGTCTTGTTAAATCACTCTGAACTCCACGTCTCTTCCAAGGGGCAATAAAACCGTCTTGTTATACTACTGTGAACTCCACGTCTCTTCCAAGGGGCATTAAAACCGTCTTGTTAAGCTACTGTGACCTCCACGTCTCTTCCAAGGGGCATTAAAACTGTCTTGTTAAACCACTCTGAACTCCACGTCTCTTCCAAGTGGCATTAAAATAATCTTGTTAAGCTACTGTGACCTCCACGTCTCTTCCAAGGGGCAATAAAATAGTCTTGTTAAACCACTCTGAACTCCACGTCTTTTCCAAGGGGCATTAAAACCGTCTTGTTAAATCACTCTGAACTCCACGTCTCTTCCAAGGGGCATTAAACCGTCTTGTTAAGCTACTGTGACCTCCACGTCTCTTCCAAGGGGCATTTAAACCGTCTTATTAAACCACTCTGAACTCCACGTCTCTTCCAAGGGGCATTTAAACCGTCTTGTTAAACCACTCTGAACTCCACGTCTCTTCCAAGGAGCGTTAAAACCGTCTTGTTAAATCGCTCTGAACTCCACGTCTCTTCCAAGGGGCATTAAAACCGTCTTGTTAAGCTACTGTGACCTCCACGTCTCTTCCAAGGGGCATTAAAGCCGTCTTGTTAAACCACTCTGAACTCCACGTCTCTTCCAAGGGGCATGAAAACCGTCTTGTTAAACCACTTGAACTCCACGTCTCTTCCAAGGGGCAATAAAACCATCTTGTTAAGCTACTGTGAACTCCACGTCTCTTCCAAGGGGCATTAAAAAAGTCTTGTTGAACCACTCTGAACTCCACGTCTCTTCCAAGTGGCATTAAAATCATCTTGTTAAGCTACTGTGACCTCCACGTCTCTTCCAAGGGGCATTAAAATAGTCTTGTTAAACCACTCTGAACTCCACCTCTTTTCCAAGGGGCATTAAAACCGTCTTGTTAAGCTACTGTGACCTCCACGTCTCTTCCAAGGGGCATTAAAACCGTCTTATTAAACCACTCTGAACTCCACGTCTCTTCCAACAGGAATTAAAACCGTCTTGTTAAATCACTCTGAACTCCACGTCTCTTCCAAGGGGCATTAAAACCGTCTTGTTATGCTGCTGTGAACTCCACGTCTCTTCCAAGGGGCATTAAAATCGTTTTGTTAAGCTACTGTGACCTCCACATCTCTTCCAAGGGGCATTAAAACCGTCTTGTTAAACCACTCTGAACTCCACGTCTCTTCCAAGTGGCATTAAAATCATCTTGTTAAGCTACTGTGACCTCCACGTCTCTTCCAAGGGGCATTAAATTAGTCTTGTTAAACCACTCTGAACTCCACGTCTTTTCCAAGGGGCATTAAAATCGTCTTGTTAAATCACTCTGAACTCCACGTCTCTTCCAAGGGGCATTAAACCGTCTTGTTAAGCTACTGTGAACTCCACGTCTCGTCCAAGGGGCATTAAAACCGTCTTGTTAAATCACTCTGAAATCCACGTCTCTTCCAAGGGGCATTTAAACCGTCTTGTTAAACCACTCTGAACTCCACGTCTCTTCCAAGGGGCGTTGAAACCGTCTTGTTAAATCACTCTGAACTCCACGTCTCTTCCAAGGGTAATTAAAACCGTCTTGTTAAGCTACTGTGACCTCCACGTCTCTTCCAAGGGGCATCAAAAACATCTTGTTAAACCACTCTGAACTCCACGTCTCTTCCAAGGGGCATTAAAACCGCCTTGTTAAGCTACTGTGACCTCCACATCTCTTCCAAGGGGCATTAAAACCGTCTTGTTAAACCACTCTGAACGAAACGTCTCTTCCAAGGGGCATTAAAAGTGTCTTGTTAACCTACTGTGACCTCCACGTCTCTTCCAAGGGGCATTAAAAATGTTTTATTAAACCACTCTGAACTCCACGTCTCTTCCAAGGGGCATTAAAATCGTCTTGTTAAGCTACTGTGATCTCCACATCTCTTCCAAGGGGCATTAAAACCGTCTTGTTAAACCACTCTGAACTCCACGTCTCTTCCAAGGGGCGTTAAAACCGTCTTGTTAAATCACTCTGAACTCCACGTCTCTTTCAATGGGCATTAAAACCGTCTTGTTATGCTACTGTGAACTCCACGTCTCTTCCAAGGGGCATTAAAACCGTCTTGTTAAGCTACTGTGACCTCCACGTCTCTTCCAAGGGGCATTAAAACCGTCTTGTTAAACCACTCTGAACTCCACGTCTCTTCCAAGTGGCATTAAAATCATCTTGTTAAGCTACTGTGACCTCCACGTCTCTTCCAAGGGGCATTAAAATAGTCTTGTTAAACCACTCTGAACTCCACATCTTTTCCAAGGGGCATTAAAACCGTCTTGTTAAATCACTCTGAACTCCACGTCTCTTCCAAGGGGCATTATCCCGTCTTGTTAAGCTACTGTGAACTCCACGTCTCGTCCAAGGGGCATTTAAACCGTCTTATTAAACCACTCTGAACTGCACGTCTCTTCCAAGGGGCATTAAAACCGTCTTGTTAAATCACTCTGAACTCCACGTCTCTTCCAAGGGGCATTTAAACCGTCTTGTTAAACCACTGTGAACTCCACGTCTCTTCCAAGGGGCGTTAAAACCGTCTTGTTAAATCACTCTGAACTCCACGTCTCTTCCAAGGGTAATTAAAACCATCGAGTTAAGCTACTGTGACCTCCACGTCTCTTCCAAGGGGCATTAAAACCATCTTGTTAAACCACTCTGAACTCCACGTCTCTTCCAAGGGGCATTAAAACCGCCTTGTTAAGCTACTGTGACCTCCACATCTCTTCCAAGGGGCATTAAAACCGTCTTGTTAAACCACTCTGAACGCCACGTCTCTTCCAAGGGGCATTAAAAGTGTCTTGTTAACCTACTGTAACCTCCACGTCTCTTCCAAGGGGCAATAAAAACGTCTTATTAAACCACTCTGAACGCCACGTCTCTTCCAAGGGGCATTAAAACCATCTTGTTAAGCTACTGTGACTTCCACGTCTCTTCCAAGGGGCATTTAAACCGTCTTGTTAAACCATTCTGAACTCCACGTCTCTTCCAAGGGGCATTAAAATCGTCTTGTTAAACCACGGTGAACTCCACGTCTCTTCCAAGGGGCGTTAAAACCGTCTTGTTAAATCACTCTGAACTCCACGTCTCTTTCAAGGGGCATTAAAACCGTCTTGTTAAGCTACTGTGAACTCCACGTCTCTTCCAAGGGGCATTAAAACGGTCTTGTTAAACCACTCTGAACTCCACGTCTCTTCCAAGGGGCAATAAAACCATCTTGTTAAGCTACTGTGAACTCCACGTCTCTTCCAAGGTTCATTAAAACCGTCTTGTTAAACCACTTGAACTCCATGTCTCTTCCAAGGGGCAATAAAACCATCTTGTTAAGCTACTGTGAACTCCACGTCTCTTCCAAGGGGCATTAAAACGGTCTTGTTAAACCACTCTGAACTCCACGTATCTTCCAAGTGGCATTAAAATCATCTTGTTAAGCTACTGTGACCTCCACGTCTCTTCCAAGGGGCATTAAATAGTCTTGTTAAACCACTCTGAACTCCACGTCTTTTCCAAGGGGCATTAAAACCGTATTGTTAAATCACTCTGAACTCCAATTCTCTTCCAAGGGGCATTAAACCATCTAATTAAGCTACTGTGACCTCCACGTCTCTTCCAAGGGGCATTAAAACCGTCTTATTAAACCACTCTGAACTCCACGTCTCTTCCAAGGGGCATTAAAATCGTCTTGCTAAGCTACTGTGACCTCCACATCTCTTCCAAGGGGCATTAAAACCATCTTGTTAAACCACTCAGAACTCCACGTCTTTTCCAAGGTGCATTAAAACCGTCTTGCTAAATCACTCTGAACTCCACGTCTCTTCCAAGGGGCATTAAAACCGTCTTATTATGCTACTGTGAACTCCACGTCTCTTCCAATTGGCATTAAAACAGTCTTATTAAGCTACTGTGACCTCCACGTCTCTTCCAAGGGCCATTAAAACCGTCTTGTTAAACCACTCTGAACTCCACGTATCTTCCAAGGGGCATTAAAACCGCCTTGTTAAGCTACTGTGACCTCCACTTCTCTTCCAAGGGGCATGAAAACCGTCTTGTTAAACCACTTGAACTCCACGTCTCTTCCAAGGGGCAATAAAACCATCTTGTTAAGCTACTGTGAACTCCACGTCTCTTCCAAGGGGCATTAAAACCGTCTTGTTAAACCAATCTGAACTCCACGTTTCTTCCAAGTGGCATTAAAATCATCTTATTAAGCTACTGTGACCTCCACGTCTCTTCCAAGGGGCATTAAAATAGTCTTGTTAAACCACTCTGAACTCCACCTCTTTTCCAAGGGGCATTAAATCCGTCTTGTTAAATCACTCTGAACTCCACGTCTCTTCCAAGAGGCATTAAAACATCTTGTTAAGATATTGTGACCTCCACGTCTCTTCCAAGGGGCATTAAAACCGTCTTGTTAAACCACTCTGAACTCCACGTCTCTTCCAAGGGGCATTAAAATCATCTTGTTAAGCTACTGTGACCTCCATGTCTCTTCCAAGGGGCATTAAAATAGTCTTGTTAAACCACTCTGAACTCCACTTCTATTCCAAGGGGCATTAAAACCGTCTTGTTAAATCACTCTGAACTCCACGTCTCTTCCAAGGGGCATTAAACCGTCTTGTTAAGCTACTGTGACTTCCACGTCTCTTCCAAGGGGCATTTAAACCGTCTTATTAAACCACTCTGAACTCCACGTCTCTTGCAAGGGGCATTAAAACCGTCTTGTTAAATCACTCTGAACTCCACGTCTCTTCCAAGGGGCATTTAAACCGTCTTGTTAAACCACTCTGAACTCCACGTCTCTTCCAAGGGGCATTAAAACCGTCTTGTTAAATCACTCTGAACTCCACGTCTCTTCCAAGGGGCATTAAAACCATATTGTTAAACCACTCTGAACTCCACGTCTCTTCCAAGGGGCATTAAAACCGCCTTGTTAAGCTACTGTGACCTCCACATCTCTTCCAAGGGGCATTAAAACCATCTTGTTAAACCACTCTGAACTCCACGTCTCTTCCAAGGGGCATTAAAAGTGTCTTGTTAAATTACTGTGACCTCCACGTCTCTTCCAAGGGGCATTAAAAACGTCTTATTAAACCACTCTGAACGCCACGTCTCTTCCAAGGAGCATTAAAACCATCTTGTTAAGCTACTGTGACATCCACGTCTTTTCCAAGGGGCATTAAAATAGTCTTGTTAAACCACTCTGAACTCCACTTCTTTTCGAAGGGGCAATAAAACCGTCTTGTTAAATCACTCTGAACTCCACGTCTCTTCCAAGGGTGATTAAAACCGCCTTGTTAAGCTACTGTGACCTCCACGTCTCTTCCAAGGGGCATTAAAACCGTCTTGTTAAACCACTCTGAACTCCACGTCTCTTCCAAGGGGCATTAAAACCGCCTTGTTAAGCTACTGTGACCTCCACGTCTCTTCCAAGGGGCATGAAAACCGTCTTGTTAAACCACTTGAACTCCTCGTCTCTTCCAAGGGGCAACAAAACCATCTTGTTAAGCTACTGTGAACTCCACGTCTCTTCCAAGGGGCATTAAAACCGTCTTGTTAAACCACTCTGAACTCCACGTTTCTTCCAAGTGGCATTAAAATCATCTTGTTAAGCTACTGTGACCTCCACGTCTCTTCCAAGGGGCATTAAAATAGTCTTGTTAAACCACTCTGAACTCCACCTCTTTTCCAAGGGGCATTAAAACCGTCTTGTTAAATCACTCTGAACTCCACGTCTCTTCCAAGAGGCATTAAAACATCTTGTTAAGATATTGTGACCTCCACGTCTCTTCCAAGGGGCATTAAAACCGTCTTGTTAAACCACTCTGAACTCCACGTCTCTTCCAAGGGGCATTAAAACCGTCTTATTATGCTACTGTGAACTCCACGTCTCTTCCAATTGGCATTTAAACAGTCTTGTTAAGCTACTGTGACCTCCACGTCTCTTCCAAGGGGCATTAAAACCGTCTTGTTAAACCACTCTGAACTCCACGTCTCTTCCAAGGGGCATTAAAACCGCCTTGTTAAGCTACTGTGACCTCCACGTCTCTTCCAAGGGGCATGAAAACCGTCTTGTTAAACCACTTGAACTCCACGTCTCTTCCAAGGGGCAATAAAACCATCTTGTTAAGCTACTGTGAACTCCACGTCTCTTCCAAGGGGCATTAAAACCGTCTTGTTAAACCAATCTGAACTCCACGTTTCTTCCAAGTGGCATTAAAATCATCTTATTAAGCTACTGTGACCTCCACGTCTCTTCCAAGGGGCATTAAAATAGTCTTGTTAAACCACTCTGAACTCCACCTCTTTTCCAAGGGGCATTAAAACCGTCTTGTTAAATCACTCTGAACTCCACGTCTCTTCCAAGGGGCATTAAAATTGTCTTGCTAAGCTACTGTGACCTCCACATCTCTTCCAAGGGGCATTAAAACCATCTTGTTAAACCACTCTGAACTCCACGTCTTTTCCAAGGGGCATTAAAACCGTCTTGTTAAATCACTCTGAACTCCACGTCTCTTCCAAGGGGCATTAAAACCGTCTTGTTATGCTACTGTGAACTCCACGTCTCTTCCAAGTGGCATTAAAACCGTCTTGTTAAGCTACTGTGACCTCCACGTCTCTTCCAAGGGGCATTAAAACCGTCTTGTTAAATCACTCTGAACTTCACGTCTCTTCCAAGAGGCATTAAAACATCTTGTTAAGATATTGTGATTTCCACGTCTCTTCCAAGGGGCATTAAAACCGTCTTGTTAAACCACTCTGAACTCCACGTCTCTTCCAAGGGCATTAAAATCATCTTGTTAAGCTACTGTGACCTTCACGTCTCTTCCAAGGGGCATTAAAATAGTCTTGTTAAACCACTCTGAACTCCACTTCTCTTCCAAGGGGCATTAAAACCGTCTTGTTAAATCACTCTGAACTCCACGTCTCTTCCAAGGGGCATTAAACCGTCTTGTTAAGCTACTGTGACCTCCACGTCTCTTCCAAGGGGCATTTAAACCGTCTTATTAAACCACTCTGAACTCCACGTCTCTTGCAAGGGGCATTAAAACCGTCTTGTTAAATCACTCTGAACTCCACGTCTCTTCCAAGGGGCATTTAAACCGTCTTGTTAAACCACTCTGAACTCCACGTCTCTTCCAAGGGGCATTAAAACCGTCTTGTTAAATCACTCTGAACTCCACGTCTCTTCCAAGGGGCATTAAAACCATATTGTTAAACCACTCTGAACTCCACGTCTCTTCCAAGGGGCATTAAAACCGCCTTGTTAAGCTACTGTGACCTCCACATCTCTTCCAAGGGGCATTAAAACCATCTTGTTAAACCACTCTGAACTCCACGTCTCTTCCAAGGGGCATTAAAAGTGTCTTGTTAAATTACTGTGACCTCCACGTCTCTTCCAAGGGGCATTAAAAACGTCTTATTAAACCACTCTGAACGCCACGTCTCTTCCAAGGAGCATTAAAACCATCTTGTTAAGCTACTGTGACATCCACGTCTCTTCCAAGGGGCATTAAAATAGTCTTGTTAAACCACTCTGAACTCCACTTCTTTTCCAAGGGGCAATAAAACCGTCTTGTTAAATCACTCTGAACTCCACGTCTCTTCCAAGGGTGATTAAAACCGCCTTGTTAAGCTACTGTGACCTCCACGTCTCTTCCAAGGGGCATTAAAACCGTCTTGTTAAACCACTCTGAACTCCACGTCTCTTCCAAGGGGCATTAAAACCGCCTTGTTAAGCTACTGTGACCTCCACGTCTCTTCCAAGGGGCATGAAAACCGTCTTGTTAAACCACTTGAACTCCTCGTCTCTTCCAAGGGGCAACAAAACCATCTTGTTAAGCTACTGTGAACTCCACGTCTCTTCCAAGGGGCATTAAAACCGTCTTGTTAAACCACTCTGAACTCCACGTTTCTTCCAAGTGGCATTAAAATCATCTTGTTAAGCTACTGTGACCTCCACGTCTCTTCCAAGGGGCATTAAAATAGTCTTGTTAAACCACTCTGAACTCCACCTCTTTTCCAAGGGGCATTAAAACCGTCTTGTTAAATCACTCTGAACTCCACGTCTCTTCCAAGAGGCATTAAAACATCTTGTTAAGATATTGTGACCTCCACGTCTCTTCCAAGGGGCATTAAAACCGTCTTGTTAAACCACTCTGAACTCCACGTCTCTTCCAAGGGGCATTAAAACCGTCTTATTATGCTACTGTGAACTCCACGTCTCTTCCAATTGGCATTTAAACAGTCTTGTTAAGCTACTGTGACCTCCACGTCTCTTCCAAGGGGCATTAAAACCGTCTTGTTAAACCACTCTGAACTCCACGTCTCTTCCAAGGGGCATTAAAACCGCCTTGTTAAGCTACTGTGACCTCCACGTCTCTTCCAAGGGGCATGAAAACCGTCTTGTTAAACCACTTGAACTCCACGTCTCTTCCAAGGGGCAATAAAACCATCTTGTTAAGCTACTGTGAACTCCACGTCTCTTCCAAGGGGCATTAAAACCGTCTTGTTAAACCAATCTGAACTCCACGTTTCTTCCAAGTGGCATTAAAATCATCTTATTAAGCTACTGTGACCTCCACGTCTCTTCCAAGGGGCATTAAAATAGTCTTGTTAAACCACTCTGAACTCCACCTCTTTTCCAAGGGGCATTAAAACCGTCTTGTTAAATCACTCTGAACTCCACGTCTCTTCCAAGAGGCATTAAAACATCTTGTTAAGATATTGTGACCTCCACGTCTCTTCCAAGGGGCATTAAAACCGTCTTGTTAAACCACTCTGAACTCCACGTCTCTTCCAAGGGGCATTAAAATCATCTTGTTAAGCTACTGTGACCTCCATGTCTCTTCCAAGGGGCATTAAAATAGTCTTGTTAAACCACTCTGAACTCCACTTCTATTCCAAGGGGCATTATAACCGTCTTGTTAAATCACTCTGAACTCCACGTCTCTTCCAAGGGGCATTAAACCGTCTTGTTAAGCTACTGTGACCTCCACGTCTCTTCCAAGGGGCATTTAAACCGTCTTATTAAACCACTCTGAACTACACGTCTCTTCGAAGGGGCATTAAAACCGTCTTGTTAAATCACTCTGAACTCCACGTCTCTTCCAAGGGGCATTTAAACCGTCTTGTTAAACCACTCTGAACTCCACGTCTCTTCCAAGGGGCGTTAAAACCGTCTTTTTAAATCACTCTGAACTCCACGTCTCTTCCAAGGGAAATTAAAACCGTCTTGTCAAGCTACTGTGACCTCCACGTCTCTTCCAAGGGGCATTAAAACCGTATTGTTAAACCACTCTGAACTCCACGTCTCTTCCAAGGGGCATTAAAACCGCCTTGTTAAGCTACTGTGACCTCCACATCTCTTCTAAGGGGCATTAAAACCGTCTTGTTAAACCACTCTGATCTCCACGTCTCTTCCAAGGGGCATTAAAAGTGTCTTGTTAACCTACTGTGACCTCCACGTCTCTTCCAAGGGGCATTAAAAACGTCTTATTAAACCACTCTGAAACCCACGTCTCTTCCAAGGGGCATTAAAACCATCTTGTTAAGCTACTGTGACCTTCACCTCTTTTCCAAGGGTCATTAAAATAGTCTTGTTAAACCACTCTTAACTCCACGTCTTTTCCAAGGGGCATTAAAACCGTCTTGTTAAATCACTCTGAACTCCATGTCTCTTCCAAGGGGCATTAAAACCGTCTTGTTATGCTACTGTGAACTCCACGTCTCTTCCAAGTGGCATTAAAACCGTCTTGTTAAGCTACTGTGACCTCCACGTCTCTTCCAAGGGGCATTAAAATAGTCTTGTTAAACCACTCTGAACTCCACCTCTTTTCCAAGGGGCATTAAAACCGTCTTGTTAAATCACTCTGAACTCCACGTCTCTTCCAAGAGGCATTAAAACATCTTGTTAAGATATTGTGACCTCCACGTCTCTTCCAAGGGGCTTTAAAACCGTCTTGTTAAACCACTCTGAACTCCACGTCTCTTCCAAGGGCATTAAAATCATCTTGTTAAGCTACTGTGACCTCCACGTCTCTTCCAAGGGGCATTAAAACCGTATTGTTAAACCACTCTGAACTCCACGTCTCTTCCAAGAGGCATTAAAAACGCCTTGTTAAGCTACTGTGACCTCCACATCTCTTCCAAGGGGCATTAAAACCGTCTTGTTAAACCACTCTGAACTCCACGTCTCTTCCAAGAGGCATTAAAACCGCCTTGTTAAGCTACTGTGACCTCCACATCTCTTCCAAGGGGCATTAAAACCGTCTTGTTAAACCACTCTGAACTCCACGTCTCTTCCAAGGGGCATTAAAAGTGTCTTGTTAACCTACTGTGACCTCCACGTCTCTTCCAAGGGGCATTAAAAACGTCTTATTAAACCACTCTGAATGCCACGTCTCTTCCAAGGGGCATTAAAACCATCTTGTTAAACCACTCTGAACTCCACGTCTTTTCCAAGGGGCATTAAAGCCGTCTTGTTAAATCACTCTGAACTCCACGTCTCTTCCAAGGGGCAATAAAACCGTCTTGTTATGCTACTGTGACCTCCACATCTCTTCCAAGGGGCATTAAAACCATCTTGTTAAACCACTCTGAACTCCACGTCTTTTCCAAGGGGCATTAAAGCCGTCTTGTTAAATCACTCTGAACTCCACGTCTCTTCCAAGGGGCATTAAACCGTCTTGTTAAGCTACTGTGAACTCCACGTCTCGTCCAAGGGGCATTTAAACCGTCTTATTAAACCACTCTGAACTCCACGTCTCTTCCAAGGGGCATTAAAACCGTCTTGTTAAATCACTCTGAACTCCACGTCTCTTCCAAGGGGCATTTAAACCGTCTTGTTAAATCACTCTGAACTCCACGTCTCTTCCAAGGGGAATTTAAACCGTCTTGTTAAACCACTCTGAACTCCACGTCTCTTCCAAGGGGCGTTAAAACCGTCTTGTTAAATCACTCTGAACTCCACGTCTCTTCCAAGGGTAATTAAAACCGTCTTGTTAAGCTACTGTGACCTCCACGTCTCTTCCAAGGGGCATTAAAACCATCTTGTTAAACCACTCTGAACTCCACGTCTCTTCCAAGGGGCATTAAAACCGCCTTGTTAAGCTACTGTGACATCCACATCTCTTCCAAGGGGCATTAAAACCGTCTTGTTAAACCACTCTGAACGCCACGTCTCTTCCAAGGGGCATTAAAAGTGTCTTGTTAACCTACTGTGACCTCCACGTCTCTTCCAAGGGGCATTAAAAACGTCTTATTAAACCACTCTGAACTCCACGTCTCTTCGAAGGGGCATTAAAATCGTCTTGTTAAGCTACTGTGATCTCCACATCTCTTCCAAGGGGCATTAAAACCGTCTTGTTAAACCACTCTGAACTCCACGTCTCTTCCAAGGGGCGTCAAAACCGTCTTGTTAAATCACTCTGAACTCCACGTCTCTTTCAAGGGGCATTAAAACTGTCTTGTTATGCTACTGTGAACTCCACGTCTCTTCCAAGGGGCATTAAAACCGTCTTGTTAAGCTACTGTGACCTCCACGTCTCTTCCAAGGGGCATTAAAACAGTCTTGTTAAACCACTCTGAACTCCACGTCTCTTCCAAGTGGCATTAAAATAATCTTATTAAGCTACTGTGACCTCCACGTGTCTTCCAAGGGGCATTAAAATAGTCTTATGAAACCACTCTGAACTCCACGTCTTTTCCAAGGGGCATTAAAACCGTCTTGTTAAATCACTCTGAACTCCACGTCTCTTCCAAGGGGCATTAAACCGTCTTGTTAAGCTACTCTGACCTCCACGTGTCTTCCAAGGGGCATTTAAACCGTCTTATTAAACCACTCTGAACTCCACGTCTCTTCCAAGAGGCATTAAAACCGTCTTGTTAAATGACTCTGAACTCCACGTCTTTTCCAAGGGGCATTCAAACCGTCTTGTTAAACCACCCTGAACTCCACGTCTCTTCCAAGGGGCGTTAAAACTGTCTTGTTAAATCACTCTGAACTCCACGTCTCTTCCAAGGGGCATTAAAACCGTCTTGTTAAGCTATTGTGACCTCCACGTCTCTTCCAAGGGGCATTAAAACCGTCTTGTTAAACAACTCTGAACTTCACGTCTCTTCCAAGGGGCATTAAAACCGCCTTGTTAAGCTACTGTGACCTCCACGTCTCTTCCAAGGGGCATGAAAACTGTCTTGTTAAACCACTTGAACTCCACGTCTCTTCCAAGGGGCAATAAAACCATCTTGTTAAGCTACTGTGAACTCCACGTCTCTTCCAAGCGGCATTACAACCGTCTTGTTAAACCACTCTGAACTCCACGTTTCTTCCAAGTGGCATTAAAATCATCTTGTTAAGCTACTGTGACCTCCACGTCTCTTCCAAGGGGCATTAAAATAGTCTTGTTAAACCACTCTGAACTCCACCTCTTTTCCAAGGGGCATTAAAACCGTCTTGTTAATTCACTCTGAACTCCACGTCTCTTACAAGAGGCATTAAAACATCTTGTTAAGATATTGTGACCTCCACGTCTCTTCCAAGGGGCATTAAAACCGTCTTGTTAAACCACTCTGAACTCCACGTCTCTTCCAATTGGCATTAAAATCATCTTGTTAAGCTACTGTGACCTCCACGTCTCTTCCAAGGGGCATTAAAATAGTCTTGTTAAACCGCTCTGAACTCCACTTCTCTTCCAAGTGGCATTAAAACCGTCTTGTTAAATCACTGTGAACTCCACGTCTCTTCCAAGGGGCATTAAACCGTCTTGTTAAGCTACTGTGACCTCCACGTCTCTTCCAATGGGCATTTAAATCATCTTATTAAACCACTCTGAACTCCACGTCTCTTCCAAGGGGCATTAAAACCGTCTTGTTAAATCACTCTGAACTCCACGTCTCTTCCAAGGGGCGTTAAAACCGTCTTGTTAAATCACTCTGAACTCCACGTCTCTTCCAAGGGTAATTAAAACCGTCTTGTCAAGCTACTGTGACCTCCACGTCTCTTCCAAGGGGCATTAAAACCGTATTGTTAAACCACTCTGAACTCCACGTCTCTTCCAAGGGGCATTAAAACCGCCTTGTTAAGCTACTGTGACCTCCACATCTCTTCTAAGGGGCATTAAAACCGTCTTGTTAAACCACTCTGATCTCCACGTCTCTTCCAAGGGGCATTAAAAGTGTCTTGTTAACCTACTGTGACCTCCACGTCTCTTCCAAGGGGCATTAAAAACGTCTTATTAAACCACTCTGAAACCCACGTCTCTTCCAAGGGGCATTAAAACCATCTTGTTAAGCTACTGTGACCTTCACCTCTTTTCCAAGGGTCATTAAAATAGTCTTGTTAAACCACTCTTAACTCCACGTCTTTTCCAAGGGGCATTAAAACCGTCTTGTTAAATCACTCTGAACTCCATGTCTCTTCCAAGGGGCATTAAAACCGTCTTGTTATGCTACTGTGAACTCCACGTCTCTTCCAAGTGGCATTAAAACCGTCTTGTTAAGCTACTGTGACCTCCACGTCTCTTCCAAGGGGCATTAAAATAGTCTTGTTAAACCACTCTGAACTCCACCTCTTTTCCAAGGGGCATTAAAACCGTCTTGTTAAATCACTCTGAACTCCACGTCTCTTCCAAGAGGCATTAAAACATCTTGTTAAGATATTGTGACCTCCACGTCTCTTCCAAGGGGCATTAAAACCGTCTTGTTAAACCACTCTGAACTCCACGTCTCTTCCAAGGGCATTAAAATCATCTTGTTAAGCTACTGTGACCTCCACGTCTCTTCCAAGGGGCATTAAAACCGTATTGTTAAACCACTCTGAACTCCACGTCTCTTCCAAGAGGCATTAAAAACGCCTTGTTAAGCTACTGTGACCTCCACATCTCTTCCAAGGGGCATTAAAACCGTCTTGTTAAACCACTCTGAACTCCACGTCTCTTCCAAGAGGCATTAAAACCGCCTTGTTAAGCTACTGTGACCTCCACATCTCTTCCAAGGGGCATTAAAACCGTCTTGTTAAACCACTCTGAACTCCACGTCTCTTCCAAGGGGCATTAAAAGTGTCTTGTTAACCTACTGTGACCTCCACGTCTCTTCCAAGGGGCATTAAAAACGTCTTATTAAACCACTCTGAATGCCACGTCTCTTCCAAGGGGCATTAAAACCATCTTGTTAAACCACTCTGAACTCCACGTCTTTTCCAAGGGGCATTAAAGCCGTCTTGTTAAATCACTCTGAACTCCACGTCTCTTCCAAGGGGCAATAAAACCGTCTTGTTATGCTACTGTGACCTCCACATCTCTTCCAAGGGGCATTAAAACCATCTTGTTAAACCACTCTGAACTCCACGTCTTTTCCAAGGGGCATTAAAGCCGTCTTGTTAAATCACTCTGAACTCCACGTCTCTTCCAAGGGGCATTAAACCGTCTTGTTAAGCTACTGTGAACTCCACGTCTCGTCCAAGGGGCATTTAAACCGTCTTATTAAACCACTCTGAACTCCACGTCTCTTCCAAGGGGCATTAAAACCGTCTTGTTAAATCACTCTGAACTCCACGTCTCTTCCAAGGGGCATTTAAACCGTCTTGTTAAATCACTCTGAACTCCACGTCTCTTCCAAGGGGAATTTAAACCGTCTTGTTAAACCACTCTGAACTCCACGTCTCTTCCAAGGGGCGTTAAAACCGTCTTGTTAAATCACTCTGAACTCCACGTCTCTTCCAAGGGTAATTAAAACCGTCTTGTTAAGCTACTGTGACCTCCACGTCTCTTCCAAGGGGCATTAAAACCATCTTGTTAAACCACTCTGAACTCCACGTCTCTTCCAAGGGGCATTAAAACCGCCTTGTTAAGCTACTGTGACATCCACATCTCTTCCAAGGGGCATTAAAACCGTCTTGTTAAACCACTCTGAACGCCACGTCTCTTCCAAGGGGCATTAAAAGTGTCTTGTTAACCTACTGTGACCTCCACGTCTCTTCCAAGGGGCATTAAAAACGTCTTATTAAACCACTCTGAACTCCACGTCTCTTCGAAGGGGCATTAAAATCGTCTTGTTAAGCTACTGTGATCTCCACATCTCTTCCAAGGGGCATTAAAACCGTCTTGTTAAACCACTCTGAACTCCACGTCTCTTCCAAGGGGCGTCAAAACCGTCTTGTTAAATCACTCTGAACTCCACGTCTCTTTCAAGGGGCATTAAAACTGTCTTGTTATGCTACTGTGAACTCCACGTCTCTTCCAAGGGGCATTAAAACCGTCTTGTTAAGCTACTGTGACCTCCACGTCTCTTCCAAGGGGCATTAAAACAGTCTTGTTAAACCACTCTGAACTCCACGTCTCTTCCAAGTGGCATTAAAATAATCTTATTAAGCTACTGTGACCTCCACGTGTCTTCCAAGGGGCATTAAAATAGTCTTATGAAACCACTCTGAACTCCACGTCTTTTCCAAGGGGCATTAAAACCGTCTTGTTAAATCACTCTGAACTCCACGTCTCTTCCAAGGGGCATTAAACCGTCTTGTTAAGCTACTCTGACCTCCACGTGTCTTCCAAGGGGCATTTAAACCGTCTTATTAAACCACTCTGAACTCCACGTCTCTTCCAAGAGGCATTAAAACCGTCTTGTTAAATGACTCTGAACTCCACGTCTTTTCCAAGGGGCATTCAAACCGTCTTGTTAAACCACCCTGAACTCCACGTCTCTTCCAAGGGGCGTTAAAACTGTCTTGTTAAATCACTCTGAACTCCACGTCTCTTCCAAGGGGCATTAAAACCGTCTTGTTAAGCTATTGTGACCTCCACGTCTCTTCCAAGGGGCATTAAAACCGTCTTGTTAAACAACTCTGAACTTCACGTCTCTTCCAAGGGGCATTAAAACCGCCTTGTTAAGCTACTGTGACCTCCACGTCTCTTCCAAGGGGCATGAAAACTGTCTTGTTAAACCACTTGAACTCCACGTCTCTTCCAAGGGGCAATAAAACCATCTTGTTAAGCTACTGTGAACTCCACGTCTCTTCCAAGCGGCATTACAACCGTCTTGTTAAACCACTCTGAACTCCACGTTTCTTCCAAGTGGCATTAAAATCATCTTGTTAAGCTACTGTGACCTCCACGTCTCTTCCAAGGGGCATTAAAATAGTCTTGTTAAACCACTCTGAACTCCACCTCTTTTCCAAGGGGCATTAAAACCGTCTTGTTAATTCACTCTGAACTCCACGTCTCTTACAAGAGGCATTAAAACATCTTGTTAAGATATTGTGACCTCCACGTCTCTTCCAAGGGGCATTAAAACCGTCTTGTTAAACCACTCTGAACTCCACGTCTCTTCCAATTGGCATTAAAATCATCTTGTTAAGCTACTGTGACCTCCACGTCTCTTCCAAGGGGCATTAAAATAGTCTTGTTAAACCGCTCTGAACTCCACTTCTCTTCCAAGTGGCATTAAAACCGTCTTGTTAAATCACTGTGAACTCCACGTCTCTTCCAAGGGGCATTAAACCGTCTTGTTAAGCTACTGTGACCTCCACGTCTCTTCCAATGGGCATTTAAATCATCTTATTAAACCACTCTGAACTCCACGTCTCTTCCAAGGGGCATTAAAACCGTCTTGTTAAATCACTCTGAACTCCACGTCTCTTCCAAGGGGCGTTAAAACCGTCTTGTTAAATCACTCTGAACTCCACGTCTCTTCCAAGGGTAATTAAAACCGTCTTGTCAAGCTACTGTGACCTCCACGTCTCTTCCAAGGGGCATTAAAACCGTATTGTTAAACCACTCTGAACTCCACGTCTCTTCCAAGAGGCATTAAAAAAGCCTTGTTAAGCTACTGTTACCTCCACATATCTTCCAAGGGGCATTAAAACCGTCTTGTTAAACCACTCTGAACTCCACGTCTCTTCCAAGAGGCATTAAAACCGCCTTGTTAAGCTACTGTGACCTCCACATCTCTTCCAAGGGGCATTAAAACCGTCTTGTTAAACCACTCTGAATTCCACGTCTCTTCCAAGAGGCATTAAAAGTGTCTTGTTAACCTACTGTGACCTCCACGTCTCTTCCAAGGGGCATTAAAAAAGTCTTATTAAACCACTCTGAACGCCACGTCTCTTCCAAGGGGCATTAAAACCATCTTGTTAAGCTACTGTGACCTCCACGTCTCTTCCAAGGGGCATTAAAATAGTCTTGTTAAACCACTCTGAACTCCACGTCTTTTCCAAGGGGCATTAAAACCGTCTTGTTAAATCACTCTGAACTCCATGTCTCTTCCAAGGGGCATTAAACCGTCTTGTTAAGCTACTGTGACCTCCACGTCTCTTCCAAGGGGCATTAAAACCGTCTTATTAAACCACTCTGAACTCCACGTCTCTTCCATGGGGCATTAAAATTGTCTTGCTAAGCTACTGTGACCTCCACATCTCTTCCAAGGGGCATTAAAACCATCTTGTTAAACCACTCTGAACTCCACGTCTTTTCCAAGGGGCATTAAAGCCGTCTTGTTAAATCACTCTGAACTCCACGTCTCTTCCAAGGGGCAATAAAACCGTCTTGTTATACTACTGTGAACTCCACGTCTCTTCCAAGGGGCATTAAAACCTTCTTGTTAAGCTACTGTGACCTCCACGTCTCTTCCAAGGGGCATTAAAACTGTCTTGTTAAACCACTCTGAACTCCACGTCTCTTCCAGGTGGCATTAAAATAATCTTGTTAAGCTACTGTGACCTCCACGTCTCTTCCAAGGGGCAATAAAATAGTCTTGTTAAACCACTCTGAACTCCACGTCTTTTCCAAGGGGCATTAAAACCGTCTTGTTAAATCACTCTGAACTCCACGTCTCTTCCAAGGGGCATTAAACCGTCTTGTTAAGCTACTGTGACCTCCACGTCTCTTCCAAGGGGCATTTAAACCGTCTTATTAAACCACTCTGAACTCCACGTCTCTTCCAAGGGGCATTAAAACCGTCTTGTTAAATCACTCTGAACTCCACGTCTCTTCCAAGGGGCATTTAAACCGTCTTGTTAAACCACTCTGAACTCCACGTCTCTTCCAAGGGGCATTAAAACCGTCTTGTTAAGCTACTGTGACCTCCACGTCTCTTCCAAGGTGCATTAAAGCCGTCTTGTTAAACCACTCTGAACTCCACGTCTCTTCCAAGGGGCATGAAAACCGTCTTGTTAAACCACTTGAACTCCACGTCTCTTCCAAGGGGCAATAAAACCATCTTGTTAAGCTACTGTGAACTCCACGTCTCTTCCAAGGGGCATTAAAAAAGTCTTGTTGAACCACTCTGAACTCCACGTCTCTTCCAAGTGGCATTAAAATCATCTTGTTAAGCTACTGTGACCTCCACGTCTCTTCCAAGGGGCATTAAAATAGTCTTGTTAAACCACTCTGAACTCCACCTCTTTTCCAAGGGGCATTAAAACTGTCTTGTTAAAACACTCTGAACTCCACGTCTCTTCCAAGGGGCATTAAACCATCTTGTTAAGCTACTGTGACCTCCACGTCTCTTCCAAGGGGCATTAAAACCGTCTTATTAAACCACTCTGAACTCCACGTCTCTTCCAACGGGCATTAAAACCGTCTTGTTAAATCACTCTGAACTCCACGTCTCTTCCAAGGGGCATTAAAACCGTCTTGTTATGCTGCTGTGAACTCCACGTCTCTTCCAAGGGGCATTAAAACCGTCTTGTTAAGCTACTGTGACCTCCACGTCTCTTCCAAGGGGCATTAAAACCGTCTTGTTAAACCACTCTGAACTCCACGTCTCTTCCAAGTGGCATTAAAATCATCTTGTTAAGCTACTGTGACCTCCACGTCTCTTCCAAGGGGCATTAAAATAGTCTTGTTAAACCACTCTGAACTCCACGTCTTTTCCAAGGGGCATTAAAACCGTCTTGTTAAATCACTCTGAACTCCACGTCTCTTCCAAGGGGCATTAAACCGTCTTGTTAAGCTACTGTGAACTCCACGTCTCGTCCAATGGGCATTAAAACCGTCTTGTTTAATCACTCTGAAATCCACGTCTCTTCCAAGGGGCATTTAAACCGTCTTGTTAAACCACTCTGAACTCCACGTCTCTTCCAAGGGGCGTTAAAACCGTCTTGTTAAATCACTCTGAACTCAACGTCTCTTCCAAGGGGCATTAAAATCGTCTTGTTAAGCTACTGTGATCTCCACATCTCTTCCAAGGGGCATTAAAACCGTCTTGTTAAACCACTCTGAACTCCACGTCTCTTCCAAGGGGCGTCAAAACCGTCTTGTTAAATCACTCTGAACTCCACGTCTCTTTCAAGGGGCATTAAAACTGTCTTGTTATGCTACTGTGAACTCCACGTCTCTTCCAAGGGGCATTAAAACCGTCTTGTTAAGCTACTGTGACCTCCACGTCTCTTCCAAGGGGCATTAAAACCGTCTTGTTAAACCACTCTGAACTCCACGTCTCTTCCAAGTGGCATTAAAATAATCTTATTAAGCTACTGTGACCTCCACGTGTCTTCCAAGGGGCATTAAAATAGTCTTATTAAACCACTCTGAACTCCACGTCTTTTCCAAGGGGCATTAAAACCGTCTTGTTAAATCACTCTGAACTCCACGTCTCTTCCAAGGGGCATTAAACCGTCTTGTTAAGCTACTCTGACCTCCACGTGTCTTCCAAGGGGCATTTAAACCGTCTTATTAAACCACTCTGAACTCCACGTCTCTTCCAAGAGGCATTAAAACCGTCTTGTTAAATGACTCTGAACTCCACGTCTTTTCCAAGGGGCATTCAAACCGTCTTGTTAAACCACCCTGAACTCCACGTCTCTTCCAAGGGGCGTTAAAACTGTCTTGTTAAATCACTCTGAACTCCACGTCTCTTCCAAGGGGCATTAAAACCGTCTTGTTAAGCTATTGTGACCTCCACGTCTCTTCCAAGGGGCATTAAAACCGTCTTGTTAAACAACTCTGAACTTCACGTCTCTTCCAAGGGGCATTAAAACCGCCTTGTTAAGCTACTGTGACCTCCACGTCTCTTCCAAGGGGCATGAAAACTGTCTTGTTAAACCACTTGAACTCCACGTCTCTTCCAAGGGGCAATAAAACCATCTTGTCAAGCTACTGTGAACTCCACGTCTCTTCCAAGCGGCATTACAACCGTCTTGTTAAACCACTCTGAACTCCACGTTTCTTCCAAGTGGCATTAAAATCATCTTGTTAAGCTACTGTGACCTCCACGTCTCTTCCAAGGGGCATTAAAATAGTCTTGTTAAACCACTCTGAACTCCACCTCTTTTCCAAGGGGCATTAAAACCGTCTTGTTAATTCACTCTGAACTCCACGTCTCTTACAAGAGGCATTAAAACATCTTGTTAAGATATTGTGACCTCCACGTCTCTTCCAAGGGGCATTAAAACCGTCTTGTTAAACCACTCTGAACTCCACGTCTCTTCCAATTGGCATTAAAATCATCTTGTTAAGCTACTGTGACCTCCACGTCTCTTCCAAGGGGCATTAAAATAGTCTTGTTAAACCGCTCTGAACTCCACTTCTCTTCCAAGTGGCATTAAAACCGTCTTGTTAAATCACTCTGAACTCCACGTCTCTTCCAAGGGGCATTAAACCGTCTTGTTAAGCTACTGTGACCTCCACGTCTCTTCCAATGGGCATTTAAATCATCTTATTAAACCACTCTGAACTCCACGTCTCTTCCAAGGGGCATTAAAACCGTCTTGTTAAATCACTCTGAACTCCACGTCTCTTCCAAGGGGCGTTAAAACCGTCTTGTTAAATCACTCTGAACTCCACGTCTCTTCCAAGAGTAATTAAAACCGTCTTGTCAAGCTACTGTGACCTCCACGTCTCTTCCAAGGGGCATTAAAACCGTATTGTTAAACCACTCTGAACTCCACGTCTCTTCCAAGAGGCATTAAAAAAGCCTTGTTAAGCTACTGTTACCTCCACATATCTTCCAAGGGGCATTAAAACCGTCTTGTTAAACCACTCTGAACTCCACGTCTCTTCCAAGAGGCATTAAAACCGCCTTGTTAAGCTACTGTGACCTCCACATCTCTTCCAAGGGGCATTAAAACCGTCTTGTTAAACCACTCTGAATTCCACGTCTCTTCCAAGAGGCATTAAAAGTGTCTTGTTAACCTACTGTGACCTCCACGTCTCTTCCAAGGGGCATTAAAAAAGTCTTATTAAACCACTCTGAACGCCACGTCTCTTCCAAGGGGCATTAAAACCATCTTGTTAAGCTACTGTGACCGCCACGTCTCTTCCAAGGGGCATTAAAATAGTCTTGTTAAACCACTCTGAACTCCACGTCTTTTCCAAGGGGCATTAAAACCGTCTTGTTAAATCACTCTGAACTCCATGTCTCTTCCAAGGGGCATTAAACCGTCTTGTTAAGCTACTGTGACCTCCACGTCTCTTCCAAGGGGCATTAAAACCGTCTTATTAAACCACTCTGAACTCCACGTCTCTTCCATGGGGCATTAAAATTGTCTTGCTAAGCTACTGTGACCTCCACATCTCTTCCAAGGGGCATTAAAACCATCTTGTTAAACCACTCTGAACTCCACGTCTTTTCCAAGGGGCATTAAAGCCGTCTTGTTAAATCACTCTGAACTCCACGTCTCTTCCAAGGGGCAATAAAACCGTCTTGTTATACTACTGTGAACTCCACGTCTCTTCCAAGGGGCATTAAAACCTTCTTGTTAAGCTACTGTGACCTCCACGTCTCTTCCAAGGGGCATTAAAACTGTCTTGTTAAACCACTCTGAAGTCCACGTCTCTTCCAAGTGGCATTAAAATAATCTTGTTAAGCTACTGTGACCTCCACGTCTCTTCCAAGGGGCAATAAAATAGTCTTGTTAAACCACTCTGAACTCCACGTCTTTTCCAAGGGGCATTAAAACCGTCTTGTTAAATCACTCTGAACTCCACGTCTCTTCCAAGGGGCATTAAACCGTCTTGTTAAGCTACTGTGACCTCCACGTCTCTTCCAAGGGGCATTTAAACCGTCTTATTAAACCACTCTGAACTCCACGTCTCTTCCAAGGGGCATTAAAACCGTCTTGTTAAATCACTCTGAACTCCACGTCTCTTCCAAGGGGCATTTAAACCGTCTTGTTAAACCACTCTGAACTCCACGTCTCTTCCAAGGGGCATTAAAACCGTCTTGTTAAGCTACTGTGACCTCCACGTCTCTTCCAAGGTGCATTAAAGCCGTCTTGTTAAACCACTCTGAACTCCACGTCTCTTCCAAGGGGCATGAAAACCGTCTTGTTAAACCACTTGAACTCCACGTCTCTTCCAAGGGGCAAGAAAACCATCTTGTTAAGCTACTGTGAACTCCACGTCTCTTCCAAGGGGCATTAAAAAAGTCTTGTTGAACCACTCTGAACTCCACGTCTCTTCCAAGTGGCATTAAAATCATCTTGTTAAGCTACTGTGACCTCCACGTCTCTTCCAAGGGGCATTAAAATAGTCTTGTTAAACCACTCTGAACTCCACCTCTTTTCCAAGGGGCATTAAAACTGTCTTGTTAAAACACTCTGAACTCCACGTCTCTTCCAAGGGGCATTAAACCATCTTGTTAAGCTACTGTGACCTCCACGTCTCTTCCAAGGGGCATTAAAACCGTCTTATTAAACCACTCTGAACTCCACGTCTCTTCCAACGGGCATTAAAACCGTCTTGTTAAATCACTCTGAACTCCACGTCTCTTCCAAGGGGCATTAAAACCGTCTTGTTATGCTGCTGTGAACTCCACGTCTCTTCCAAGGGGCATTGAAACCGTCTTGTTAAGCTACTGTGACCTCCACGTCTCTTCCAAGGGGCATTAAAACCGTCTTGTTAAACCACTCTGAACTCCACGTCTCTTCCAAGTGGCATTAAAATCATGTTGTTAAGCTACTGTGACCTCCACGTCTCTTCCAAGGGGCATTAAAATAGTCTTGTTAAACCACTCTGAACTCCACGTCTTTTCCAAGGGGCATTAAAACCGTCTTGTTAAATCACTCTGAACTCCACGTCTCTTCCAAGGGGCATTAAACCGTCTTGTTAAGCTACTGTGAACTCCACGTCTCGTCCAATGGGCATTAAAACCGTCTTGTTTAATCACTCTGAAATCCACGTCTCTTCCAAGGGGCATTTAAACCGTCTTGTTAAACCACTCTGAACTCCACGTCTCTTCCAAGGGGCGTTAAAACCGTCTTGTTAAATCACTCTGAACTCCACGTCTCTTCCAAGGGTAATTAAAACCGTCTTGTTAAGCTACTGTGACCTCCACGTCTCTTCCAAGGGGCATCAAAACCATCTTGTTAAACCACTCTGAACTCCACGTCTCTTCCAAGGGGCATTAAAACCGCCTTGTTAAGCTACTGTGACCTCCACATCTCTTCCAAGGGGCATTAAAACCGTCTTGTTAAACCACTCTGAACGCCACGTCTCTTCCAAGGGGCATTAAAAGTGTCTTGTTAACCTACTGTGACCTCCACGTCTCTTCCAAGGGGCATTAAAACCGTCTTGTTAAACCACTCTGAATTCCACGTCTCTTCCAAGAGGCATTAAAAGTGTCTTGTTAACCTACTGTGACCTCCACGTCTCTTCCAAGGGGCATTAAAAAAGTCTTATTAAACCACTCTGAACGCCACGTCTCTTCCAAGGGGCATTAAAACCATCTTGTTAAGCTACTGTGACCTCCACGTCTCTTCCAAGGGGCATTAAAATAGTCTTGTTAAACCACTCTGAACTCCACGTCTTTTCCAAGGGGCATTAAAACCGTCTTGTTAAATCACTCTGAACTCCATGTCTCTTCCAAGGGGCATTAAACCGTCTTGTTAAGCTACTGTGACCTCCACGTCTCTTCCAAGGGGCATTAAAACCGTCTTATTAAACCACTCTGAACTCCACGTCTCTTCCATGGGGCATTAAAATTGTCTTGCTAAGCTACTGTGACCTCCACATCTCTTCCAAGGGGCATTAAAACCATCTTGTTAAACCACTCTGAACTCCACGTCTTTTCCAAGGGGCATTAAAGCCGTCTTGTTAAATCACTCTGAACTCCACGTCTCTTCCAAGGGGCAATAAAACCGTCTTGTTATACTACTGTGAACTCCACGTCTCTTCCAAGGGGCATTAAAACCTTCTTGTTAAGCTACTGTGACCTCCACGTCTCTTCCAAGGGGCATTAAAACTGTCTTGTTAAACCACTCTGAACTCCACGTCTCTTCCAAGTGGCATTAAAATAATCTTGTTAAGCTACTGTGACCTCCACGTCTCTTCCAAGGGGCAATAAAATAGTCTTGTTAAACCACTCTGAACTCCACGTCTTTTCCAAGGGGCATTAAAACCGTCTTGTTAAATCACTCTGAACTCCACGTCTCTTCCAAGGGGCATTAAACCGTCTTGTTAAGCTACTGTGACCTCCACGTCTCTTCCAAGGGGCATTTAAACCGTCTTATTAAACCACTCTGAACTCCACGTCTCTTCCAAGGGGCATTAAAACCGTCTTGTTAAATCACTCTGAACTCCACGTCTCTTCCAAGGGGCATTTAAACCGTCTTGTTAAACCACTCTGAACTCCACGTCTCTTCCAAGGGGCATTAAAACCGTCTTGTTAAGCTACTGTGACCTCCACGTCTCTTCCAAGGTGCATTAAAGCCGTCTTGTTAAACCACTCTGAACTCCACGTCTCTTCCAAGGGGCATGAAAACCGTCTTGTTAAACCACTTGAACTCCACGTCTCTTCCAAGGGGCAATAAAACCATCTTGTTAAGCTACTGTGAACTCCACGTCTCTTCCAAGGGGCATTAAAAAAGTCTTGTTGAACCACTCTGAACTCCACGTCTCTTCCAAGTGGCATTAAAATCATCTTGTTAAGCTACTGTGACCTCCACGTCTCTTCCAAGGGGCATTAAAATAGTCTTGTTAAACCACTCTGAACTCCACCTCTTTTCCAAGGGGCATTAAAACTGTCTGGTTAAAACACTCTGAACTCCACGTCTCTTCCAAGGGGCATTAAACCATCTTGTTAAGCTACTGTGACCTCCACGTCTCTTCCAAGGGGCATTAAAACCGTCTTATTAAACCACTCTGAACTCCACGTCTCTTCCAACGGGCATTAAAACCGTCTTGTTAAATCACTCTGAACTCCACGTCTCTTCCAAGGGGCATTAAAACCGTCTTGTTATGCTGCTGTGAACTCCACGTCTCTTCCAAGGGGCATTAAAACCGTCTTGTTAAGCTACTGTGACCTCCACGTCTCTTCCAAGGGGCATTAAAACCGTCTTGTTAAACCACTCTGAACTCCACGTCTCTTCCAAGTGGCATTAAAATCATCTTGTTAAGCTACTGTGACCTCCACGTCTCTTCCAAGGGGCATTAAAATAGTCTTGTTAAACCACTCTGAACTCCACGTCTTTTCCAAGGGGCATTAAAACCGTCTTGTTAAATCACTCTGAACTCCACGTCTCTTCCAAGGGGCATTAAACCGTCTTGTTAAGCTACTGTGAACTCCACGTCTCGTCCAATGGGCATTAAAACCGTCTTGTTTAATCACTCTGAAATCCACGTCTCTTCCAAGGGGCATTTAAACCGTCTTGTTAAACCACTCTGAACTCCACGTCTCTTCCAAGGGGCGTTAAAACCGTCTTGTTAAATCACTCTGAACTCAACGTCTCTTCCAAGGGGCATTAAAATCGTCTTGTTAAGCTACTGTGATCTCCACATCTCTTCCAAGGGGCATTAAAACCGTCTTGTTAAACCACTCTGAACTCCACGTCTCTTCCAAGGGGCGTCAAAACCGTCTTGTTAAATCACTCTGAACTCCACGTCTCTTTCAAGGGGCATTAAAACTGTCTTGTTATGCTACTGTGAACTCCACGTCTCTTCCAAGGGGCATTAAAACCGTCTTGTTAAGCTACTGTGACCTCCACGTCTCTTCCAAGGGGCATTAAAACCGTCTTGTTAAACCACTCTGAACTCCACGTCTCTTCCAAGTGGCATTAAAATAATCTTATTAAGCTACTGTGACCTCCACGTGTCTTCCAAGGGGCATTAAAATAGTCTTATTAAACCACTCTGAACTCCACGTCTTTTCCAAGGGGCATTAAAACCGTCTTGTTAAATCACTCTGAACTCCACGTCTCTTCCAAGGGGCATTAAACCGTCTTGTTAAGCTACTCTGACCTCCACGTGTCTTCCAAGGGGCATTTAAACCGTCTTATTAAACCACTCTGAACTCCACGTCTCTTCCAAGAGGCATTAAAACCGTCTTGTTAAATGACTCTGAACTCCACGTCTTTTCCAAGGGGCATTCAAACCGTCTTGTTAAACCACCCTGAACTCCACGTCTCTTCCAAGGGGCGTTAAAACTGTCTTGTTAAATCACTCTGAACTCCACGTCTCTTCCAAGGGGCATTAAAACCGTCTTGTTAAGCTATTGTGACCTCCACGTCTCTTCCAAGGGGCATTAAAACCGTCTTGTTAAACAACTCTGAACTTCACGTCTCTTCCAAGGGGCATTAAAACCGCCTTGTTAAGCTACTGTGACCTCCACGTCTCTTCCAAGGGGCATGAAAACTGTCTTGTTAAACCACTTGAACTCCACGTCTCTTCCAAGGGGCAATAAAACCATCTTGTTAAGCTACTGTGAACTCCACGTCTCTTCCAAGCGGCATTACAACCGTCTTGTTAAACCACTCTGAACTCCACGTTTCTTCCAAGTGGCATTAAAATCATCTTGTTAAGCTACTGTGACCTCCACGTCTCTTCCAAGGGGCATTAAAATAGTCTTGTTAAACCACTCTGAACTCCACCTCTTTTCCAAGGGGCATTAAAACCGTCTTGTTAATTCACTCTGAACTCCACGTCTCTTACAAGAGGCATTAAAACATCTTGTTAAGATATTGTGACCTCCACGTCTCTTCCAAGGGGCATTAAAACCGTCTTGTTAAACCACTCTGAACTCCACGTCTCTTCCAATTGGCATTAAAATCATCTTGTTAAGCTACTGTGACCTCCACGTCTCTTCCAAGGGGCATTAAAATAGTCTTGTTAAACCGCTCTGAACTCCACTTCTCTTCCAAGTGGCATTAAAACCGTCTTGTTAAATCACTCTGAACTCCACGTCTCTTCCAAGGGGCATTAAACCGTCTTGTTAAGCTACTGTGACCTCCACGTCTCTTCCAATGGGCATTTAAATCATCTTATTAAACCACTCTGAACTCCACGTCTCTTCCAAGGGGCATTAAAACCGTCTTGTTAAATCACTCTGAACTCCACGTCTCTTCCAAGGGGCGTTAAAACCGTCTTGTTAAATCACTCTGAACTCCACGTCTCTTCCAAGAGTAATTAAAACCGTCTTGTCAAGCTACTGTGACCTCCACGTCTCTTCCAAGGGGCATTAAAACCGTATTGTTAAACCACTCTGAACTCCACGTCTCTTCCAAGAGGCATTAAAAAAGCCTTGTTAAGCTACTGTTACCTCCACATATCTTCCAAGGGGCATTAAAACCGTCTTGTTAAACCACTCTGAACTCCACGTCTCTTCCAAGAGGCATTAAAACCGCCTTGTTAAGCTACTGTGACCTCCACATCTCTTCCAAGGGGCATTAAAACCGTCTTGTTAAACCACTCTGAATTCCACGTCTCTTCCAAGAGGCATTAAAAGTGTCTTGTTAACCTACTGTGACCTCCACGTCTCTTCCAAGGGGCATTAAAAAAGTCTTATTAAACCACTCTGAACGCCACGTCTCTTCCAAGGGGCATTAAAACCATCTTGTTAAGCTACTGTGACCGCCACGTCTCTTCCAAGGGGCATTAAAATAGTCTTGTTAAACCACTCTGAACTCCACGTCTTTTCCAAGGGGCATTAAAACCGTCTTGTTAAATCACTCTGAACTCCATGTCTCTTCCAAGGGGCATTAAACCGTCTTGTTAAGCTACTGTGACCTCCACGTCTCTTCCAAGGGGCATTAAAACCATCTTATTAAACCACTCTGAACTCCACGTCTCTTCCATGGGGCATTAAAATTGTCTTGCTAAGCTACTGTGACCTCCACATCTCTTCCAAGGGGCATTAAAACCATCTTGTTAAACCACTCTGAACTCCACGTCTTTTCCAAGGGGCATTAAAGCCGTCTTGTTAAATCACTCTGAACTCCACGTCTCTTCCAAGGGGCAATAAAACCGTCTTGTTATACTACTGTGAACTCCACGTCTCTTCCAAGGGGCATTAAAACCTTCTTGTTAAGCTACTGTGACCTCCACGTCTCTTCCAAGGGGCATTAAAACTGTCTTGTTAAACCACTCTGAAGTCCACGTCTCTTCCAAGTGGCATTAAAATAATCTTGTTAAGCTACTGTGACCTCCACGTCTCTTCCAAGGGGCAATAAAATAGTCTTGTTAAACCACTCTGAACTCCACGTCTTTTCCAAGGGGCATTAAAACCGTCTTGTTAAATCACTCTGAACTCCACGTCTCTTCCAAGGGGCATTAAACCGTCTTGTTAAGCTACTGTGACCTCCACGTCTCTTCCAAGGGGCATTTAAACCGTCTTATTAAACCACTCTGAACTCCACGTCTCTTCCAAGGGGCATTAAAACCGTCTTGTTAAATCACTCTGAACTCCACGTCTCTTCCAAGGGGCATTTAAACCGTCTTGTTAAACCACTCTGAACTCCACGTCTCTTCCAAGGGGCATTAAAACCGTCTTGTTAAGCTACTGTGACCTCCACGTCTCTTCCAAGGTGCATTAAAGCCGTCTTGTTAAACCACTCTGAACTCCACGTCTCTTCCAAGGGGCATGAAAACCGTCTTGTTAAACCACTTGAACTCCACGTCTCTTCCAAGGGGCAAGAAAACCATCTTGTTAAGCTACTGTGAACTCCACGTCTCTTCCAAGGGGCATTAAAATAGTCTTGTTAAACCACTCTGAACTCCACCTCTTTTCCAAGGGGCATTAAAACTGTCTTGTTAAAACACTCTGAACTCCACGTCTCTTCCAAGGGGCATTAAACCATCTTGTTAAGCTACTGTGACCTCCACGTCTCTTCCAAGGGGCATTAAAACCGTCTTATTAAACCACTCTGAACTCCACGTCTCTTCCAACGGGCATTAAAACCGTCTTGTTAAATCACTCTGAACTCCACGTCTCTTCCAAGGGGCATTAAAACCGTCTTGTTATGCTGCTGTGAACTCCACGTCTCTTCCAAGGGGCATTGAAACCGTCTTGTTAAGCTACTGTGACCTCCACGTCTCTTCCAAGGGGCATTAAAACCGTCTTGTTAAACCACTCTGAACTCCACGTCTCTTCCAAGTGGCATTAAAATCATCTTGTTAAGCTACTGTGACCTCCACGTCTCTTCCAAGGGGCATTAAAATAGTCTTGTTAAACCACTCTGAACTCCACGTCTTTTCCAAGGGGCATTAAAACCGTCTTGTTAAATCACTCTGAACTCCACGTCTCTTCCAAGGGGCATTAAACCGTCTTGTTAAGCTACTGTGAACTCCACGTCTCGTCCAATGGGCATTAAAACCGTCTTGTTTAATCACTCTGAAATCCACGTCTCTTCCAAGGGGCATTTAAACCGTCTTGTTAAACCACTCTGAACTCCACGTCTCTTCCAAGGGGCGTTAAAACCGTCTTGTTAAATCACTCTGAACTCCACGTCTCTTCCAAGGGTAATTAAAACCGTCTTGTTAAGCTACTGTGACCTCCACGTCTCTTCCAAGGGGCATCAAAACCATCTTGTTAAACCACTCTGAACTCCACGTCTCTTCCAAGGGGCATTAAAACCGCCTTGTTAAGCTACTGTGACCTCCACATCTCTTCCAAGGGGCATTAAAACCGTCTTGTTAAACCACTCTGAACGCCACGTCTCTTCCAAGGGGCATTAAAAGTGTCTTGTTAACCTACTGTGACCTCCACGTCTCTTCCAAGGGGCATTAAAACCGTCTTGTTAAACCACTCTGAATTCCACGTCTCTTCCAAGAGGCATTAAAAGTGTCTTGTTAACCTACTGTGACCTCCACGTCTCTTCCAAGGGGCATTAAAAACGTCTTATTAAACCACTCTGAACGCCACGTCTCTTCCAAGGGGCATTAAAACCATCTTGTTAAGCTACTGTGACCTTCACGTCTCTTCCAAGGGGCATTAAAATAGTCTTGTTAAACCACTCTGAACTCCACGTCTTTTCCAAGGGGCATTAAAACCGTCTTGTTAAATCACTCTGAACTCCATGTCTCTTCCAAGGGGCATTAAACCGTCTTGTTAAGCTACTGTGACCTCCACGTCTCTTCCAAGGGGCATTAAAACCGTCTTATTAAACCACTCTGAACTCCACGTCTCTTCCATGGGGCATTAAAATTGTCTTGCTAAGCTACTGTGACCTCCACATCTCTTCCAAGGGGCATTAAAACCATCTTGTTAAACCACTCTGAACTCCACGTCTTTTCCAAGGGGCATTAAAGCCGTCTTGTTAAATCACTCTGAACTCCACGTCTCTTCCAAGGGGCAATAAAACCGTCTTGTTATACTACTGTGAACTCCACGTCTCTTCCAAGGGGCATTAAATCCGTCTTGTTAAGCTACTGTGACCTCCACGTCTCTTCCAAGGGGCATTAAAACTGTCTTGTTAAACCACTCTGAACTCCACGTCTCTTCCAAGTGGCATTAAAATAATCTTGTTAAGCTACTGTGACCTCCATGTCTCTTCCAAGGGGCAATAAAATAGTCTTGTTAAACCACTCTGAACTCCACGTCTTTTCCAAGGGGCATTAAAACCGTCTTGTTAAATCACTCTGAACTCCACGTCTCTTCCAAGGGGCATTAAACCGTCTTGTTAAGCTACTGTGACCTCCACGTCTCTTCCAAGGGGCATTTAAACCGTCTTATTAAACCACTCTGAACTCCACGTCTCTTCCAAGGGGCATTTAAACCGTCTCGTTAAACCACTCTGAACTCCACGTCTCTTCCAAGGAGCGTTAAAACCGTCTTGTTAAATCGCTCTGAACTCCACGTCTCTTCCAAGGGGCATTAAAACCGTCTTGTTAAGCTACTGTGACCTCCACGTCTCTTCCAAGGGGCATTAAAGCCGTCTTGTTAAACCACTCTGAACTCCACGTCTCTTCCAAGGGGCATGAAAACGGTCTTGTTAAACCACTTGAACTCCACGTCTCTTCCAAGGGGCAATAAAACCATCTTGTTAAGCTACTGTGAACTCCACGTCTCTTCCAAGGGGCATTAAAAAAGTCTTGTTGAACCACTCTGAACTCCACGTCTCTTCCAAGTGGCATTAAAATCATCTTGTTAAGCTACTGTGACCTCCACGTCTCTTCCAAGGGGCATTAAAATAGTCTTGTTAAACCACTCTGAACTCCACCTCTTTTCCAAGGGGCGTTAAAACCGTCTTGTTAAGCTACTGTGACCTCCACGTCTCTTCCAAGGGGCATTAAAACCGTCTTATTAAACCACTCTGAACTCCACGTCTCTTCCAACAGGCATTAAAACCGTCTTGTTAAATCACTCTGAACTCCACGTCTCTTCCAAGGGGCATTAAAACCGTCTTGTTATGCTGCTGTGAACTCCACGTCTCTTCCAAGGGGCATTAAAATCGTTTTGTTAAGCTACTGTGACCTCCACATCTCTTCCAAGGGGCATTAAAACCGTCTTGTTAAACCACTCTGAACTCCACGTCTCTTCCAAGTGGCATTAAAATCATCTTGTTAAGCTACTGTGACCTCCACGTCTCTTCCAAGGGGCATTAAAATAGTCTTGTTAAACCACTCTGAACTCCACGTCTTTTCCAAGGGGCATTAAAACCGTCTTGTTAAATCACTCTGAACTCCACGTCTCTTCCAAGGGGCATTAAACCGTCTTGTTAAGCTACTGTGAACTCCACGTCTCGTCCAAGGGGCATTAAAACCGTCTTGTTAAATCACTCTGAAATCCACGTCTCTTCCAAGGGGCATTTAAACCGTCTTGTTAAACCACTCTGAACTCCACGTCTCTTCCAAGGGGCGTTAAAACCGTCTTGTTAAATCACTCTGAACTCCACGTCTCTTCCAAGGGTAATTAAAACCGTCTTGTTAAGCTACTGTGACCTCCACGTCTCTTCCAAGGGGCATCAAAACCATCTTGTTAAACCACTCTGAACTCCACGTCTCTTCCAAGGGGCATTAAAACCGCCTTGTTAAGCTACTGTGACCTCCACATCTCTTCCAAGGGGCATTAAAACCATCTTGTTAAACCACTCTGAACGAAACGTCTCTTCCAAGGGGCATTAAAAGTGTCTTGTTAACCTACTGTGACCTCCACGTCTCTTCCAAGGGGCATTAAAAATGTTTTATTAAACCACTCTGAACTCCACGTCTCTTCCAAGGGGCATTAAAATCGTCTTGTTAAGCTACTGTGATCTCCACATCTCTTCCAAGGGGCATTAAAACCGTCTTGTTAAACCACTCTGAACTCCACGTCTCTTCCAAGGGGCGTTAAAACCGTCTTGTTAAATCACTCTGAACTCCACGTCTCTTTCAATGGGCATTAAAACCGTCTTGTTATGCTACTGTGAACTCCACGTCTCTTCCAAGGGGCATTAAAACCGTCTTGTTAAGCTACTGTGACCTCCACGTCTCTTCCAAGGGGCATTAAAACCGTCTTGTTAAACCACTCTGAACTCCACGTCTCTTCCAAGTGGCATTAAAATCATCTTGTTAAGCTACTGTGACCTCCACGTCTCTTCCAAGGGGCATTAAAATAGTCTTGTTAAACCACTCTGAACTCCACATCTTTTCCAAGGGGCATTAAAACCGTCTTGTTAAATCACTCTGAACTCCACGTCTCTTCCAAGGGGCATTAACCCGTCTTGTTAAGCTACTGTGAACTCCACGTCTCGTCCAAGGGGCATTTAAACCGT
This sequence comes from Phyllobates terribilis, assembly GCF_046119375.1. Lineage (NCBI taxonomy): Eukaryota > Metazoa > Chordata > Amphibia > Anura > Dendrobatidae > Phyllobates > Phyllobates terribilis. Next base: position 205,986,387 of record NW_027362769.1, on the reverse strand, counting down.
CTTATTAAACCACTCTGAACTGCACGTCTCTTCCAAGGGGCATTAAAACCGTCTTGTTAAATCACTCTGAACTCCACGTCTCTTCCAAGGGGCATTTAAACCGTCTTGTTAATCCACTGTGAACTCCACGTCTCTTCCAAGGGGCGTTAAAACCGTCTTGTTAAATCACTCTGAACTCCACGTCTCTTCCAAGGGTAATTAAAACCATCGAGTTAAGCTACTGTGACCTCCACGTCTCTTCCAAGGGGCATTAAAACCATCTTGTTAAACCACTCTGAACTCCACGTCTCTTCCAAGGGGCATTAAAACCGCCTTGTTAAGCTACTGTGACCTCCACATCTCTTCCAAGGGGCATTAAAACCGTCTTGTTAAACCACTCTGAACGCCACGTCTCTTCCAAGGGGCATTAAAAGTGTCTTGTTAACCTACTGTGACCTCCACGTCTCTTCCAAGGGGCAATAAAAACGTCTTATTAAACCACTCTGAACGCCACGTTTCTCTTCCAAGGGGCATTAAAACCATCTTGTTAAGCTACTGTGACTTCCACGTCTCTTCCAAGGGGCATTAAAACCGTCTTGTTAAACCATTCTGAACTCCACGTCTCTTCCAAGGGGCATTAAAATCGTCTTGTTAAGCTACTGTGATCTCCACATCTCTTCCAAGGGGCATTAAAACCGTCTTGTTAAACCACGCTGAACTCCACGTCTCTTCCAAGGGGCGTTAAAACCGTCTTGTTAAATCACTCTGAACTCCACGTCTCTTTCAAGGGGCATTAAAACCGTCTTGTTAAGCTACTGTGAACTCCACGTCTCTTCCAAGGGGCATTAAAACGGTCTTGTTAAACCACTCTGAACTCCACGTCTCTTCCAAGGGGCAATAAAACCATCTTGTTAAGCTACTGTGAACTCCACGTCTCTTCCAAGGGTCATTAAAACCGTCTTGTTAAACCACTTGAACTCCACGTCTCTTCCAAGGGGCAATAAAACCATCTTGTTAAGCTACTGTGAACTCCACGTCTCTTCCAAGGGGCATTAAAACGGTCTTGTTAAACCACTCTGAACTCCACGTATCTTCCAAGTGGCATTAAAATCATCTTGTTAAGCTACTGTGACCTCCACGTCTCTTCCAAGGGGCATTAAATAGTCTTGTTAAACCACTCTGAACTCCACGTCTTTTCCAAGGGGCATTAAAACCGTATTGTTAAATCACTCTGAACTCCACGTCTCTTCCAAGGGGCATTAAACCATCTAATTAAGCTACTGTGACCTCCACGTCTCTTCCAAGGGGCATTAAAACCGTCTTATTAAACCACTCTGAACTCCACGTCTCTTCCAAGGGGCATTAAAATCGTCTTGCTAAGCTACTGTGACCTCCACATCTCTTCCAAGGGGCATTAAAACCATCTTGTTAAACCACTCAGAACTCCACGTCTTTTCCAAGGGGCATTAAAACCGTCTTGCTAAATCACTCTGAACTCCACGTCTCTTCCAAGGGGCATTAAAACCGTCTTATTATGCTACTGTGAACTCCACGTCTCTTCCAATTGGCATTAAAACAGTCTTGTTAAGCTACTGTGACCTCCACGTCTCTTCCAAGGGGCATTAAAACCGTCTTGTTAAACCACTCTGAACTCCACGTCTCTTCCAAGGGGCATTAAAACCGCCTTGTTAAGCTACTGTGACCTCCACTTCTCTTCCAAGGGGCATGAAAACCGTCTTGTTAAACCACTTGAACTCCACGTCTCTTCCAAGGGGCAATAAAACCATCTTGTTAAGCTACTGTGAACTCCACGTCTCTTCCAAGGGGCATTAAAACCGTCTTGTTAAACCAATCTGAACTCCACGTTTCTTCCAAGTGGCATTAAAATCATCTTATTAAGCTACTGTGACCTCCACGTCTCTTCCAAGGGGCATTAAAATAGTCTTGTTAAACCACTCTGAACTCCACCTCTTTTCCAAGGGGCATTAAAACCGTCTTGTTAAATCACTCTGAACTCCACGTCTCTTCCAAGAGGCATTAAAACATCTTGTTAAGATATTGTGACCTCCACGTCTCTTCCAAGGGGCATTAAAACCGTCTTGTTAAACCACTCTGAACTCCACGTCTCTTCCAAGGGGCATTAAAATCATCTTGTTAAGCTACTGTGACCTCCATGTCTCTTCCAAGGGGCATTAAAATAGTCTTGTTAAACCACTCTGAACTCCACTTCTATTCCAAGGGGCATTAAAACCGTCTTGTTAAATCACTCTGAACTCCACGTCTCTTCCAAGGGGCATTAAACCGTCTTGTTAAGCTACTGTGACCTCCACGTCTCTTCCAAGGGGCATTTAAACCGTCTTATTAAACCACTCTGAACTACACGTCTCTTCCAAGGGGCATTAAAACCGTCTTGTTAAATCACTCTGAACTCCACGTCTCTTCCAAGGGGCATTGAAACCGTCTTGTTAAACCACTCTGAACTCCACGTCTCTTCCAAGGGGCGTTAAAACCGTCTTTTTAAATCACTCTGAACTCCACGTCTCTTCCAAGGGAAATTAAAACCGTCTTGTCAAGCTACTGTGACCTCCACGTCTCTTCCAAGGGGCATTAAAACCGTATTGTTAAACCACTCTGAACTCCACGTCTCTTCCAAGGGGCATTAAAACCGCCTTGTTAAGCTACTGTGACCTCCACATCTCTTCCAAGGGGCATTAAAACCGTCTTGTTAAACCACTCTGAACTCCACGTCTCTTCCAAGGGGCATTAAAAGTGTCTTGTTAACCTACTGTGACCTCCACGTCTCTTGCAAGGGGCATTAAAAACGTCTTATTAAACCACTCTGAAAGCCACGTCTCTTCCAAGGGGCATTAAAACCATCCTGTTAAGCTACTGTGACCTTCACCTCTCTTCCAAGGGTCATTAAAATAGTCTTGTTAAACCACTCTTAACTCCACGTCTTTTCCAAGGGGCATTAAAACCGTCTTGTTAAATCACTCTGAACTCCACGTCTCTTCCAAGGGGCATTAAACCGTCTTGTTAAGCTACTGTGACCTCCACGTCTCTTCCAAGGGGCATTAAAACCGTCTTATTAAACCACTCTGAACTCCACGTCTCTTCCAAGGGGCATTAAAATCGTCTTGCTAAGCTACTGTGACCTCCACATCTCTTCCAAGGGGCATTAAAACCATCTTGTTAAACCACTCTGAACTCCACGTCTTTTCCAAGGGGCATTAAAACCGTCTTGTTAAATCACTCTGAACTCCACGTCTCTTCCAAGGGGCATTAAAACCGTCTTGTTATGCTACTGTGAACTCCACGTCTCTTCCAAGTGGCATTAAAACCGTCTTGTTAAGCTACTGTGACCTCCACGTCTCTTCCAAGGGGCATTAAAACCGTCTTGTTAAATCACTCTGAACTCCACGTCTCTTCCAAGAGGCATTAAAACATCTTCTTAAGATATTGTGATTTCCACGTCTCTTCCAAGGGGCATTAAAACCGTCTTGTTAAACCACTCTGAACTCCACGTCTCTTTCAAGGGCATTAAAATCATCTTGTTAAGCTACTGTGACCTTCACGTCTCTTCCAAGGGGCATTAAAATAGTCTTGTTAAACCACTCTGAACTCCACTTCTCTTCCAAGGGGCATTAAAACCGTCTTGTTAAATCACTCTGAACTCCACGTCTCTTCCAAGGGGCATTAAACCGTCTTGTTAAGCTACTGTGACCTCCACGTCTCTTCCAAGGGGCATTTAAACCGTCTTATTAAACCACTCTGAACTCCACGTCTCTTGCAAGGGGAATTAAAACCGTCTTGTTAAATCACTCTGAACTCCACGTCTCTTCCAAGGGGCATTTAAACCGTCTTGTTAAACCACTCTGAACTCCACGTCTATTCCAAGCGGCATTAAAACCGTCTTGTTAAATCACTCTGAACTCCACGTCTCTTCCAAGGGGCATTAAAACCATATTGTTAAACCACTCTGAACTCCACGTCTCTTCCAAGGGGCATTAAAACCGCCTTGTTAAGCTACTGTGACCTCCACATCTCTTCCAAGGGGCATTAAAACCGTCTTGTTAAACCACTCTGAACTCCACGTCTCTTCCAAGGGGCATTAAAAGTGTCTTGTTAACCTACTGTGACCTCCACGTCTCTTCCAAGGGGCATTAAAAACGTCTTATTAAACCACTCTGAACGCCACGTCTCTTCCAAGGAGCATTAAAACCATCTTGTTAAGCTACTGTGACATCCACGTCTCTTCCAAGGGGCATTAAAATAGTCTTGTTAAACCATTCTGAACTCCACTTCTTTTCCAAGGGGCAATAAAACCGTCTTGTTAAATCACTCTGAACTCCAGGTCTCTTCCAAGGGTGATTAAAACCGCCTTGTTAAGCTACTGTGACCTCCACGTCTCTTCCAAGGGGCATTAAAACCGTCTTGTTAAACCACTCTGAACTCCACGTCTCTTCCAAGGGGCATTAAAACCGCCTTGTTAAGCTACTGTGACCTCCACGTCTCTTCCAAGGGGCATGAAAACCGTCTTGTTAAACCACTTGAACTCCTCGTCTCTTCCAAGGGGCAACAAAACCATCTTGTTAAGCTACTGTGAACTCCACGTCTCTTCCAAGGGGCATTAAAACCGTCTTGTTAAACCACTCTGAACTCCACGTTTCTTCCAAGTGGCATTAAAATCATCTTGTTAAGCTACTGTGACCTCCACGTCTCTTCCAAGGGGCATTAAAATAGTCTTGTTAAACCACTCTGAACTCCACCTCTTTTCCAAGGGGCATTAAAACCGTCTTGTTAAATCACTCTGAACTCCACGTCTCTTCCAAGAGGCATTAAAACATCTTGTTAAGATATTGTGACCTCCACGTCTCTTCCAAGGGGCATTAAAACCGTCTTGTTAAACCACTCTGAACTCCACGTCTCTTCCAAGGGGCATTAAAACCGTCTTATTATGCTACTGTGAACTCCACGTCTCTTCCAATTGGCATTTAAACAGTCTTGTTAAGCTACTGTGACCTCCACGTCTCTTCCAAGGGGCATTAAAACCGTCTTGTTAAACCACTCTGAACTCCACGTCTCTTCCAAGGGGCATTAAAACCGCCTTGTTAAGCTACTGTGACCTCCACGTCTCTTCCAAGGGGCATGAAAACCGTCTTGTTAAACCATTTGAACTCCACGTCTCTTCCAAGGGGCAATAAAACCATCTTGTTAAGCTACTGTGAACTCCACGTCTCTTCCAAGGGGCATTAAAACCGTCTTGTTAAACCAATCTGAACTCCACGTTTCTTCCAAGTGGCATTAAAATCATCTTATTAAGCTACTGTGACCTCCACGTCTCTTCCAAGGGGCATTAAAATAGTCTTGTTAAACCACTCTGAACTCCACCTCTTTTCCAAGGGGCATTAAAACCGTCTTGTTAAATCACTCTGAACTCCACGTCTCTTCCAAGAGGCATTAAAACATCTTGTTAAGATATTGTGACCTCCACGTCTCTTCCAAGGGGCATTAAAACCGTCTTGTTAAACCACTCTGAACTCCACGTCTCTTCCAAGGGGCATTAAAATCATCTTGTTAAGCTACTGTGACCTCCATGTCTCTTCCAAGGGGCATTAAAATAGTCTTGTTAAACCACTCTGAACTCCACTTCTATTCCAAGGGGCATTAAAACCGTCTTGTTAAATCACTCTGAACTCCACGTCTCTTCCTAGGGGCATTAAACCGTCTTGTTAAGCTACTGTGACCTCCACGTCTCTTCCAAGGGGCATTTAAACCGTCTTATTAAACCACTCTGAACTACACGTCTCTTCGAAGGGGCATTAAAACCGTCTTGTTAAATCACTCTGAACTCCACGTCTCTTCCAAGGGGCATTTAAACCGTCTTGTTAAACCACTCTGAACTCCACGTCTCTTCCAAGGGGCGTTAAAACCGTCTTTTTAAATCACTCTGAACTCCACGTCTCTTCCAAGGGAAATTAAAACCGTCTTGTCAAGCTACTGTGACCTCCACGTCTCTTCCAAGGGGCATTAAAACCGTATTGTTAAACCACTCTGAACTCCACGTCTCTTCCAAGGGGCATTAAAACCGCCTTGTTAAGCTACTGTGACCTCCACATCTCTTCTAAGGGGCATTAAAACCGTCTTGTTAAACCACTCTGATCTCCACGTCTCTTCCAAGGGGCATTAAAAGTGTCTTGTTAACCTACTGTGACCTCCACGTCTCTTCCAAGGGGCATTAAAAACGTCTTATTAAACCACTCTGAAACCCACGTCTCTTCCAAGGGGCATTAAAACCATCTTGTTAAGCTACTGTGACCTTCACCTCTCTTCCAAGGGTCATTAAAATAGTCTTGTTAAACCACTCTTAACTCCACGTCTTTTCCAAGGGGCATTAAAACCGTCTTGTTAAATCACTCTGAACTCCATGTCTCTTCCAAGGGGCATTAAAACCGTCTTGTTATGCTACTGTGAACTCCACGTCTCTTCCAAGTGGCATTAAAACCGTCTTGTTAAGCTACTGTGACCTCCACGTCTCTTCCAAGGGGCATTAAAATAGTCTTGTTAAACCACTCTGAACTCCACCTCTTTTCCAAGGGGCATTAAAACCGTCTTGTTAAATCACTCTGAACTCCACGTCTCTTCCAAGAGGCATTAAAACATCTTGTTAAGATATTGTGACCTCCACGTCTCTTCCAAGGGGCATTAAAACCGTCTTGTTAAACCACTCTGAACTCCACGTCTCTTCCAAGGGGCATTAAAATCATCTTGTTAAGCTACTGTGACCTCCATGTCTCTTCCAAGGGGCATTAAAATAGTCTTGTTAAACCACTCTGAACTCCACTTCTATTCCAAGGGGCATTAAAACCGTCTTGTTAAATCACTCTGAACTCCACGTCTCTTCCAAGGGGCATTAAACCGTCTTGTTAAGCTACTGTGACCTCCACGTCTCTTCCAAGGGGCATTTAAACCGTCTTATTAAACCACTCTGAACTACACGTCTCTTCGAATGGGCATTAAAACCGTCTTGTTAAATCACTCTGAACTCCACGTCTCTTCCAAGGGGCATTTAAACCGTCTTGTTAAACCACTCTGAACTCCACGTCTCTTCCAAGGGGCGTTAAAACCGTCTTTTTAAATCACTCTGAACTCCACGTCTCTTCCAAGGGAAATTAAAACCGTCTTGTCAAGCTACTGTGACCTCCACGTCTCTTCCAAGGGGCATTAAAACCGTATTGTTAAACCACTCTGAACTCCACGTCTCTTCCAAGGGGCATTAAAACCGCCTTGTTAAGCTACTGTGACCTCCACATCTCTTCTAAGGGGCATTAAAACCGTCTTGTTAAACCACTCTGATCTCCACGTCTCTTCCAAGGGGCATTAAAAGTGTCTTGTTAACCTACTGTGACCTCCACGTCTCTTCCAAGGGGCATTAAAAACGTCTTATTAAAACACTCTGAAACCCACGTCTCTTCCAAGGGGCATTAAAACCATCTTGTTAAGCTACTGTGACCTTCACCTCTCTTCCAAGGGTCATTAAAATAGTCTTGTTAAACAACTCTTAACTCCACGTCTTTTCCAAGGGGCATTAAAACCGTCTTGTTAAATCACTCTGAACTCCATGTCTCTTCCAAGGGGCATTAAAACCGTCTTGTTATGCTACTGTGAACTCCACGTCTCTTCCAAGTGGCATTAAAACCGTCTTGTTAAGCTACTGTGACCTCCACGTCTCTTCCAAGGGGCATTAAAATAGTCTTGTTAAACCACTCTGAACTCCACCTCTTTTCCAAGGGGCATTAAAACCGTCTTGTTAAATCACTCTGAACTCCACGTCTCTTCCAAGAGGCATTAAAACATCTTGTTAAGATATTGTGACCTCCACGTCTCTTCCAAGGGGCATTAAAACCGTCTTGTTAAACCACTCTGAACTCCACGTCTCTTCCAAGGGCATTAAAATCATCTTGTTAAGCTACTGTGACCTTCACGTCTCTTCCAAGGGGCATTAAAATAGTCTTGTTAAACCACTCTGAACTCCACTTCTCTTCCAAGGGGCATTAAAACCGTCTTGTTAAATCACTCTGAACTCCACGTCTCTTCCAAGGGGCATTAAACCGTCTTGTTAAGCTACTGTGACCTCCACGTCTCTTCCAAGGGGCATTTAAACCGTCTTGTTAAACCACTCTGAACTCCACGTCTCTTCCAAGGGGCATTAAAACCGTCTTGTTAAATCACTCTGAACTCCACTCTCTTCCAAGGGGCATTTAAACCGTCTTGTTAAACCACTCTGAACGCCACGTCTCTTCCAAGGAGCATTAAAACCATCTTGTTAAGCTACTGTGACATCCACGTCTCTTCCAAGGGGCATTAAAATAGTCTTGTTAAACCACTCTGAACTCCACTTCTTTTCCAAGGGGCAATAAAACCGTCTTGTTAAATCACTCTGAACTCCACGTCTCTTCCAAGGGTGATTAAAACAGCCTAGTTAAGCTACTGTGACCTCGACGTCTCTTCCAAGGGGCATTAAAACCGTCTTGTTAAACCACTCTGAACTCCACGTTTCTTCCAAGGGGCATTAAAACCGCCTTGTTAAGCTACTGTGACCTCCACGTCTCTTCCAAGGGGCATGAAAACCGTCTTGTTAAACCACTTGAACTCCTCGTCTCTTCCAAGGGGCAACAAAACCATCTTGTTAAGCTACTGTGAACTCCACGTCTCTTCCAAGGGGCATTAAAACCGTCTTGTTAAACCACTCTGAACTCCACGTTTCTTCCAAGTGGCATTAAAATCATCTTGTTAAGCTACTGTGACCTCCACGTCTCTTCCAAGGGGCATTAAAATAGTCTTGTTAAACCACTCTGAACTCCACCTCTTTTCCAAGGGGCATTAAAACCGTCTTGTTAAATCACTCTGAACTCCACGTCTCTTCCAAGAGGCATTAAAACATCTTGTTAAGATATTGTGACCTCCACGTCTCTTCCAAGGGGCATTAAAACCGTCTTGTTAAACCACTCTGAACTCCACGTCTCTTCCAAGGGGCATTAAAACCGTCTTATTATGCTACTGTGAACTCCACGTCTCTTCCAATTGGCATTAAAACAGTCTTGTTAAGCTACTGTGACCTCCACGTCTCTTCCAAGGGGCATTAAAACCGTCTTGTTAAACCACTCTGAACTCCACGTCTCTTCCAAGGGGCATTAAAACCGCCTTGTTAAGCTACTGTGACCTCCACGTCTCTTCCAAGGGGCATGAAAACCGTCTTGTTAAACCACTTGAACTCCACGTCTCTTCCAAGGGGCAATAAAACCATCTTGTTAAGCTACTGTGAACTCCACTTCTCTTCCAAGGGGCATTAAAACCGTATTGTTAAACCAATCTGAACTCCACGTTTCTTCCAAGTGGCATTAAAATCATCTTATTAAGCTACTGTGACCTCCACGTCTCTTCCAAGGGGCATTAAAATAGTCTTGTTAAACCACTCTGAACTCCACTCTTTTCCAAGGGGCATTAAAACCGTCTTGTTAAATCACTCTGAACTCCACGTCTCTTCCAAGGGGCATTAAACCGTCTTGTTAAGCTACTGTGACCTCCACGTCTCTTCCAAGGGGCATTTAAACTGTCTTATTAAACCACTCTGAACTCCACGTCTCTTCCAAGGGGCATTAAAACCGTCTTGTTAAATCACTCTGAACTCCACGTCTCTTCCAAGGGGCATTTAAACCGTCTTGTTAAACCACTCTGAACTCCACGTCTCTTCCAAGGGGCGTTAAAACCGTCTTTTTAAATCACTCTGAACTCCACGTCTCTTCCAAGGGAAATTAAAACCGTCTTGTCAAGCTACTGTGACCTCCACGTCTCTTCCAAGGGGCATTAAAACCGTATTGTTAAACCACTCTGAACTCCACGTCTCTTCCAAGGGGCATTAAAACCGCCTTGTTAAGCTACTGTGACCTCCACATCTCTTCTAAGGGGCATTAAAACCGTCTTGTTAAACCACTCTGAACTCCACGTCTCTTCCAAGGGGCATTAAAAGTGTCTTGTTAACCTACTGTGACCTCCACGTCTCTTCCAAGGGGCATTAAAAACGTCTTGTTAAGCTACTGTGACCTCCACGTCTCTTCCAAGGGGCATTAAAATAGTCTTGTTAAACCACTCTGAACTCCACCTCTTTTCCAAGGGGCATTAAAACCGTCTTGTTAAATCACTCTGAACTCCACGTCTCTTCCAAGAGGCATTAAAACATCTTGTTAAGATATTGTGACCTCCACGTCTCTTCCAAGGGGCATTAAAACCGTCTTGTTAAACCACTCTGAACTCCACGTCTCTTCCAAGGGCATTAAAATCATCTTGTTAAGCTACTGTGACCTTCACGTCTCTTCCAAGGGGCATTAAAATAGTCTTGTTAAACCACTCTGAACTCCACTTCTCTTCCAAGGGGCATTAAAACCGTCTTGTTAAATCACTCTGAACTCCACGTCTCTTCCAAGGGACATTAAACCGTCTTGTTAAGCTACTGTGACCTCCACGTCTCTTCCAAGGGGCATTTAAACCGTCTTATTAAACCACTCTGAACTCCACGTCTCTTCCAAGGGGCATTAAAACCGTCTTGTTAAATCACTCTGAACTCCACGTCTCTTCCAAGGGGCATTTAAACCGTCTTGTTAAACCACTCTGAACTCCACGTCTCTTCCAAGGGGCGTTAAAACCGTCTTGTTAAATCACTCTGAACTCCACGTCTCTTCCAAGGGGCATTAAAACCATATTGTTAAACCACTCTGAACTCCACGTCTCTTCCAAGGGGCATTAAAACCGCCTTGTTAAGCTACTGTGACCTCCACATCTCTTCCAAGGGGCATTAAAACCGTCTTGTTAAACCACTCTGAACTCCACGTCTCTTCCAAGGGGCATTAAAAGTGTCTTGTTAACCTACTGTGACCTCCACGTCTCTTCCAAGGGGCATTAAAAACGTCTTATTAAACCACTCTGAACGCCACGTCTCTTCCAAGGAGCATTAAAACCATCTTGTTAAGCTACTGTGACATCCACGTCTCTTCCAAGGGGCATTAAAATAGTCTTGTTAAACCACTCTGAACTCCACTTCTTTTCCAAGGGGCAATAAAACCGTCTTGTTAAATCACTCTGAACTCCACGTCTCTTCCAAGGGTGATTAAAACCGCCTTGTTAAGCTACTGTGACCTCCACGTCTTTTCCAAGGGGCATTAAAACCGTCTTGTTAAACCACTCTGAACTCCACGTCTCTTCCAAGGGGCATTAAAACCTCCTTGTTAAGCTACTGTGACCTCCACGTCTCTTCCAAGGGGCATGAAAACCGTCTTGTTAAACCACTTGAACTCCACGTCTCTTCCAAGGGGCAACAAAACCATATTGTTAAGCTACTGTGAACTCCACGTCTCTTCCAAGGGGCATTAAAACCGTCTTGTTAAACCACTCTGAACTCCACGTTTCTTCCAAGTGGCATTAAAATCATCTTGTTAAGCTACTGTGACCTCCACGTCTCTTCCAAGGGGCATTAAAATAGTCTTGTTAAACCACTCTGAAATCCACCTCTTTTCCAAGGGGCATTAAAACCGTCTTGTTAAATCACTCTGAACTCCACGTCTCTTCCAAGAGGCATTAAAACATCTTGTTAAGATATTGTGACCTCCACGTCTCTTCCAAGGGGCATTAAAACCGTCTTGTTAAACCACTCTGAACTCCACGTCTCTTCCAAGGGGCATTAAAATCATCTTGTTAAGCTACTGTGACCTCCACGTCTCTTCCAAGGGGCATTAAAATAGTCTTGGTAAACCACTCTGAACTCCACTTCTCTTCCAAGGGGCATTAAAACCGTCTTGTTAAATCACTCTGAACTCCACGTCTCTTCCAAGGGGCATTAAACCGTCTTGTTAAGCTACTGTGACCTCCACGTCTCTTCCAAGGGGCATTTAAACCGTCTTATTAAACGACTCTGAACTCTACGTCTCTTCCAAGGGGCATTAAAACCATCTTGTTAAATCACTCTGAACTCCACGTCTCTTCCAAGGGGCATTTAAACCGTCTTGTTAAACCACTGTGAACTCCACGTCTCTTCCAAGGGGCTTTAAAACCGTCTTGTTAAATCACTCTGAACTCCACGTCTCTTCCAAGGGTAATTAAAACCGTCTTGTCAAGCTACTGTGACCTCCACGTCTCTTGCAAGGGGCATTAAAAACGTCTTATTAAGCCACTCTGAAAGCCACGTCTCTTCCAAGGGGCATTAAAACCATCCTGTTAAGCTACTGTGACCTTCACCTCTCTTCCAAGGGTCATTAAAATAGTCTTGTTAAACCACTCTTAACTCCACGTCTTTTCCAAGGGGCATTAAAACCGTCTTGTTAAATCACTCTGAACTCCACGTCTCTTCCAAGGGGCATTAAACCGTCTTGTTAAGCTACTGTGACCTCCACGTCTCTTCCAAGGGGCATTAAAACCGTCTTATTAAACCACTCTGAACTCCACGTCTCTTCCAAGGGGCATTAAAATCGTCTTGCTAAGCTACTGTGACATCCACATCTCTTCCAAGGGGCATTAAAACCATCTTGTTAAACCACTCTGAACTCCACGTCTTTTCCAAGGGGCATTAAAACCGTCTTGTTAAATCACTCTGAACTCCACGTCTCTTCCAAGGGGCATTAAAACCGTCTTGTTATGCTACTGTGAACTCCACGTCTCTTCCAAGTGGCATTAAAACCGTCTTGTTAAGCTACTGTGACCTCCACGTCTCTTCCAAGGGGCATTAAAACCGTCTTGTTAAATCACTCTGAACTCCACGTCTCTTCCAAGAGGCATTAAAACATCTTGTTAAGATATTGTGATTTCCACGTCTCTTCCAAGGGGCATTAAAACCGTCTTGTTAAACCACTCTGAACTCCACGTCTCTTCCAAGGGCATTAAAATCAGCTTGTTAAGCTACTGTGACCTTCACGTCTCTTCCAAGGGGCATTAAAATAGTCTTGTTAAACCACTCTGAACTCCACTTCTCTTCCAAGGGGCATTTAAACCGTCTTATTAAACCACTCTGAACTCCACGTCTCTTGCAAGGGGCATTAAAACCGTCTTGTTAAATCACTCTGAACTCCACGTCTCTTCCAAGGGGCATTTAAACCGTCTTGTTAAACCACTCTGAACTCCACGTCTATTCCAAGCGGCATTAAAACCGTCTTGTTAAATCACTCTGAACTCCACGTCTCTTCCAAGGGGCATTAAAACCATATTGTTAAACCACTCTGAACTCCACGTCTCTTCCAAGGGGCATTAAAACCGCCTTGTTAAGCTACTGTGACCTCCACATCTCTTCCAAGGGGCATTAAAACCGTCTTGTTAAACCACTCTGAACTCCACGTCTCTTCCAAGGGGCATTAAAAGTGTCTTGTTAACCTACTGTGACCTCCACGTCTCTTCCAAGGGGCATTAAAAACGTCTTATTAAACCACTCTGAACGCCACGTCTCTTCCAAGGAGCATTAAAACCATCTTGTTAAGCTACTGTGACATCCACGTCTCTTCCAAGGGGCATTAAAATAGTCTTGTTAAACCACTCTGAACTCCACTTCTTTTCCAAGGGGCAATAAAACCGTCTTGTTAAATCACTCTGAACTCCACGTCTCTTCCAAGGGTGATTAAAACCGCCTTGTTAAGCTACTGTGACCTCCACATCTCTTCCAAGGGGCATTAAAACCGTCTTGTTAAACCACTCTGAACTCCACGTCTCTTCCAAGGGGCATTAAAACCGCCTTGTTAAGCTACTGTGACCTCCACGTCTCTTCCAAGGGGCATGAAAACCGTCTTGTTAAACCACTTGAACTCCTCGTCTCTTCCAAGGGGCAACAAAACCATCTTGTTAAGCTACTGTGAACTCCACGTCTCTTCCAAGGGGCATTAAAACCGTCTTGTTAAACCACTCTGAACTCCACGTTTCTTCCAAGTGGCATTAAAATCATCTTGTTAAGCTACTGTGACCTCCACGTCTCTTCCAAGGGGCATTAAAATAGTCTTGTTAAACCACTCTGAACTCCACCTCTTTTCCAAGGGGCATTAAAACCGTCTTGTTAATTCACTCTGAACTCCACGTCTCTTCCAAGAGGCATTAAAACATCTTGTTAAGATATTGTGACCTCCACGTCTCTTCCAAGGGGCATTAAAACCGTCTTGTTAAACCACTCTGAACTCCACGTCTCTTCCAAGGGGCATTAAAACCGTCTTATTATGCTACTGTGAACTCCACGTCTCTTCCAATTGGCATTTAAACAGTCTTGTTAAGCTACTGTGACCTCCACGTCTCTTCCAAGGGGCATTAAAACCGTCTTGTTAAACCACTCTGAACTCCACGTCTCTTCCAAGGGGCATTAAAACCGCCTTGTTAAGCTACTGTGACCTCCACGTCTCTTCCAAGGGGCATGAAAACCGTCTTGTTAAACCACTTGAACTCCACGTCTCTTCCAAGGGGCAATAAAACCATCTTGTTAAGCTACTGTGAACTCCACGTCTCTTCCAAGGGGCATTAAAACCGTCTTGTTAAACCAATCTGAACTCCACGTTTCTTCCAAGTGGCATTAAAATCATCTTATTAAGCTACTGTGACCTCCACGTCTCTTCCAAGGGGCATTAAAATAGTCTTGTTAAACCACTCTGAACTCCACCTCTTTTCCAAGGGGCATTAAAACCGTCTTGTTAAATCACTCTGAACTCCACGTCTCTTCCAAGAGGCATTAAAACATCTTGTTAAGATATTGTGACCTCCACGTCTCTTCCAAGGGGCATTAAAACCGTCTTGTTAAACCACTCTGAACTCCACTTCTATTCCAAGGGGCATTAAAACCGTCTTGTTAAATCACTCTGAACTCCACGTCTCTTCCAAGGGGCATTAAACCGTCTTGTTAAGCTACTGTGACCTCCACGTCTCTTCCAAGGGGCATTTAAACCGTCTTATTAAACCACTCTGAACTACACGTCTCTTCGAAGGGGCATTTAAACCGTCTTGTTAAACCACTCTGAACTCCACGTCTCTTCCAAGGGGCGTTAAAACCGTCTTTTTAAATCACTCTGAACTCCACGTCTCTTCCAAGGGAAATTAAAACCGTCTTGTCAAGCTACTGTGACCTCCACGTCTCTTCCAAGGGGCATTAAAACCGTATTGTTAAACCACTCTGAACTCCACGTCTCTTCCAAGGGGCATTAAAACCGCCTTGTTAAGCTACTGTGACCTCCACATCTCTTCTAAGGGGCATTAAAACCGTCTTGTTAAACCACTCTGATCTCCACGTCTCTTCCAAGGGGCATTAAAAGTGTCTTGTTAACCTACTGTGACCTCCACGTCTCTTCCAAGGGGCATTAAAAACGTCTTATTAAACCACTCTGAAACCCACGTCTCTTCCAAGGGGCATTAAAACCATCTTGTTAAGCTACTGTGACCTTCACCTCTCTTCCAAGGGTCATTAAAATAGTCTTGTTAAACCACTCTTAACTCCACGTCTTTTCCAAGGGGCATTAAAACCGTCTTGTTAAATCACTCTGAACTCCATGTCTCTTCCAAGGGGCATTAAAACCGTCTTGTTATGCTACTGTGAACTCCACGTCTCTTCCAAGTGGCATTAAAACCGTCTTGTTAAGCTACTGTGACCTCCACGTCTCTTCCAAGGGGCATTAAAATAGTCTTGTTAAACCACTCTGAACTCCACCTCTTTTCCAAGGGGCATTAAAACCGTCTTGTTAAATCACTCTGAACTCCACGTCTCTTCCAAGAGGCATTAAAACATCTTGTTAAGATATTGTGACCTCCACGTCTCTTCCAAGGGGCATTAAAACCGTCTTGTTAAACCACTCTGAACTCCACGTCTCTTCCAAGGGGCATTAAAATCATCTTGTTAAGCTACTGTGACCTCCATGTCTCTTCCAAGGGGCATTAAAATAGTCTTGTTAAACCACTCTGAACTCCACTTCTATTCCAAGGGGCATTAAAACCGTCTTGTTAAATCACTCTGAACTCCACGTCTCTTCCAAGGGGCATTAAACCGTCTTGTTAAGCTACTGTGACCTCCACGTCTCTTCCAAGGGGCATTTAAACCGTCTTATTAAACCACTCTGAACTACACGTCTCTTCCAAGGGGCATTAAAACCGTCTTGTTAAATCACTCTGAACTCCACGTCTCTTCCAAGGGGCATTTAAACCGTCTTGTTAAACCACTCTGAACTCCACGTCTCTTCCAAGGGGCGTTAAAACCGTCTTTTTAAATCACTCTGAACTCCACGTCTCTTCCAAGGGAAATTAAAACCGTCTTGTCAAGCTACTGTGACCTCCACGTCTCTTCCAAGGGGCATTAAAACCGTATTGTTAAACCACTCTGAACTCCACGTCTCTTCCAAGGGGCATTAAAACCGCCTTGTTAAGCTACTGTGACCTCCACATCTCTTCTAAGGGGCATTAAAACCGTCTTGTTAAACCACTCTGAACTCCACGTCTCTTCCAAGGGGCATTAAAAGTGTCTTGTTAACCTACTGTGACCTCCACGTCTCTTCCAAGGGGCATTAAAAACGTCTTGTTAAGCTACTGTGACCTCCACGTCTCTTCCAAGGGGCATTAAAATAGTCTTGTTAAACCACTCTGAACTCCACCTCTTTTCCAAGGGGCATTAAAACCGTCTTGTTAAATCACTCTGAACTCCACGTCTCTTCCAAGAGGCATTAAAACATCTTGTTAAGATATTGTGACCTCCACGTCTCTTCCAAGGGGCATTAAAACCGTCTTGTTAAACCACTCTGAACTCCACGTCTCTTCCAAGGGCATTAAAATCATCTTGTTAAGCTACTGTGACCTTCACGTCTCTTCCAAGGGGCATTAAAATAGTCTTGTTAAACCACTCTGAACTCCACTTCTCTTCCAAGGGGCATTAAAACCGTCTTGTTAAATCACTCTGAACTCCACGTCTCTTCCAAGGGACATTAAACCGTCTTGTTAAGCTACTGTGACCTCCACGTCTCTTCCAAGGGGCATTTAAACCGTCTTATTAAACCACTCTGAACTCCACGTCTCTTCCAAGGGGCATTAAAACCGTCTTGTTAAATCACTCTGAACTCCACGTCTCTTCCAAGGGGCATTTAAACCGTCTTGTTAAACCACTCTGAACTCCACGTCTCTTCCAAGGGGCGTTAAAACCGTCTTGTTAAATCACTCTGAACTCCACGTCTCTTCCAAGGGGCATTAAAACCATATTGTTAAACCACTCTGAACTCCACGTCTCTTCCAAGGGGCATTAAAACCGCCTTGTTAAGCTACTGTGACCTCCACATCTCTTCCAAGGGGCATTAAAACCGTCTTGTTAAACCACTCTGAACTCCACGTCTCTTCCAAGGGGCATTAAAAGTGTCTTGTTAACCTACTGTGACCTCCACGTCTCTTCCAAGGGGCATTAAAAACGTCTTATTAAACCACTCTGAACGCCACGTCTCTTCCAAGGAGCATTAAAACCATCTTGTTAAGCTACTGTGACATCCACGTCTCTTCCAAGGGGCATTAAAATAGTCTTGTTAAACCACTCTGAACTCCACTTCTTTTCCAAGGGGCAATAAAACCGTCTTGTTAAATCACTCTGAACTCCACGTCTCTTCCAAGGGTGATTAAAACCGCCTTGTTAAGCTACTGTGACCTCCACGTCTTTTCCAAGGGGCATTAAAACCGTCTTGTTAAACCACTCTGAACTCCACGTCTCTTCCAAGGGGCATTAAAACCTCCTTGTTAAGCTACTGTGACCTCCACGTCTCTTCCAAGGGGCATGAAAACCGTCTTGTTAAACCACTTGAACTCCACGTCTCTTCCAAGGGGCAACAAAACCATATTGTTAAGCTACTGTGAACTCCACGTCTCTTCCAAGGGGCATTAAAACCGTCTTGTTAAACCACTCTGAACTCCACGTTTCTTCCAAGTGGCATTAAAATCATCTTGTTAAGCTACTGTGACCTCCACGTCTCTTCCAAGGGGCATTAAAATAGTCTTGTTAAACCACTCTGAAATCCACCTCTTTTCCAAGGGGCATTAAAACCGTCTTGTTAAATCACTCTGAACTCCACGTCTCTTCCAAGAGGCATTAAAACATCTTGTTAAGATATTGTGACCTCCACGTCTCTTCCAAGGGGCATTAAAACCGTCTTGTTAAACCACTCTGAACTCCACGTCTCTTCCAAGGGGCATTAAAATCATCTTGTTAAGCTACTGTGACCTCCACGTCTCTTCCAAGGGGCATTAAAATAGTCTTGTTAAACCACTCTGAACTCCACTTCTCTTCCAAGGGGCATTAAAACCGTCTTGTTAAATCACTCTGAACTCCACGTCTCTTCCAAGGGGCATTAAACCGTCTTGTTAAGCTACTGTGACCTCCACGTCTCTTCCAAGGGGCATTTAAACCGTCTTATTAAACGACTCTGAACTCTACGTCTCTTCCAAGGGGCATTAAAACCATCTTGTTAAATCACTCTGAACTCCACGTCTCTTCCAAGGGGCATTTAAACCGTCTTGTTAAACCACTGTGAACTCCACGTCTCTTCCAAGGGGCTTTAAAACCGTCTTGTTAAATCACTCTGAACTCCACGTCTCTTCCAAGGGTAATTAAAACCGTCTTGTCAAGCTACTGTGACCTCCACGTCTCTTGCAAGGGGCATTAAAAACGTCTTATTAAGCCACTCTGAAAGCCACGTCTCTTCCAAGGGGCATTAAAACCATCCTGTTAAGCTACTGTGACCTTCACCTCTCTTCCAAGGGTCATTAAAATAGTCTTGTTAAACCACTCTTAACTCCACGTCTTTTCCAAGGGGCATTAAAACCGTCTTGTTAAATCACTCTGAACTCCACGTCTCTTCCAAGGGGCATTAAACCGTCTTGTTAAGCTACTGTGACCTCCACGTCTCTTCCAAGGGGCATTAAAACCGTCTTATTAAACCACTCTGAACTCCACGTCTCTTCCAAGGGGCATTAAAATCGTCTTGCTAAGCTACTGTGACCTCCACATCTCTTCCAAGGGGCATTAAAACCATCTTGTTAAACCACTCTGAACTCCACGTCTTTTCCAAGGGGCATTAAAACCGTCTTGTTAAATCACTCTGAACTCCACGTCTCTTCCAAGGGGCATTAAAACCGTCTTGTTATGCTACTGTGAACTCCACGTCTCTTCCAAGTGGCATTAAAACCGTCTTGTTAAGCTACTGTGACCTCCACGTCTCTTCCAAGGGGCATTAAAACCGTCTTGTTAAATCACTCTGAACTCCACGTCTCTTCCAAGAGGCATTAAAACATCTTGTAAGATATTGTGATTTCCACGTCTCTTCCAAGGGGCATTAAAACCGTCTTGTTAAACCACTCTGAACTCCACGTCTCTTCCAAGGGCATTAAAATCAGCTTGTTAAGCTACTGTGACCTTCACGTCTCTTCCAAGGGGCATTAAAATAGTCTTGTTAAACCACTCTGAACTCCACTTCTCTTCCAAGGGGCATTAAAACCGTCTTGTTAAATCACTCTGAACTCCACGTCTCTTCCAAGGGGCATTAAACCGTCTTGTTAAGCTACTGTGACCTCCACGTCTCTTCCAAGGGGCATTTAAACCGTCTTATTAAACCACTCTGAACTCCACGTCTCTTGCAAGGGGCATTAAAACCGTCTTGTTAAATCACTCTGAACTCCACGTCTCTTCCAAGGGGCATTTAAACCGTCTTGTTAAACCACTCTGAACTCCACGTCTATTCCAAGCGGCATTAAAACCGTCTTGTTAAATCACTCTGAACTCCACGTCTCTTCCAAGGGGCATTAAAACCATATTGTTAAACCACTCTGAACTCCACGTCTCTTCCAAGGGGCATTAAAACCGCCTTGTTAAGCTACTGTGACCTCCACATCTCTTCCAAGGGGCATTAAAACCGTCTTGTTAAACCACTCTGAACTCCACGTCTCTTCCAAGGGGCATTAAAAGTGTCTTGTTAACCTACTGTGACCTCCACGTCTCTTCCAAGGGGCATTAAAAACGTCTTATTAAACCACTCTGAACGCCACGTCTCTTCCAAGGAGCATTAAAACCATCTTGTTAAGCTACTGTGACATCCACGTCTCTTCCAAGGGGCATTAAAATAGTCTTGTTAAACCACTCTGAACTCCACTTCTTTTCCAAGGGGCAATAAAACCGTCTTGTTAAATCACTCTGAACTCCACGTCTCTTCCAAGGGTGATTAAAACCGCCTTGTTAAGCTACTGTGACCTCCACGTCTCTTCCAAGGGGCATTAAAACCGTCTTGTTAAACCACTCTGAACTCCACGTCTCTTCCAAGGGGCATTAAAACCGCCTTGTTAAGCTACTGTGACCTCCACGTCTCTTCCAAGGGGCATGAAAACCGTCTTGTTAAACCACTTGAACTCCTCGTCTCTTCCAAGGGGCAACAAAACCATCTTGTTAAGCTACTGTGAACTCCACGTCTCTTCCAAGGGGCATTAAAACCGTCTTGTTAAACCACTCTGAACTCCACGTTTCTTCCAAGT
This sequence comes from Phyllobates terribilis, assembly GCF_046119375.1. Taxonomy (NCBI): domain Eukaryota; kingdom Metazoa; phylum Chordata; class Amphibia; order Anura; family Dendrobatidae; genus Phyllobates; species Phyllobates terribilis. The sequence goes on along the minus strand of NW_027362769.1, from coordinate 205,965,861 downwards.
GGCATTAAAATCATCTTGTTAAGCTACTGTGACCTCCACGTCTCTTCCAAGGGGCATTAAAATAGTCTTGTTAAACCACTCTGAACTCCACCTCTTTTCCAAGGGGCATTAAAACCGTCTTGTTAATTCACTCTGAACTCCACGTCTCTTCCAAGAGGCATTAAAACATCTTGTTAAGATATTGTGACCTCCACGTCTCTTCCAAGGGGCATTAAAACCGTCTTGTTAAACCACTCTGAACTCCACGTCTCTTCCAAGGGGCATTAAAACCGTCTTATTATGCTACTGTGAACTCCACGTCTCTTCCAATTGGCATTTAAACAGTCTTGTTAAGCTACTGTGACCTCCACGTCTCTTCCAAGGGGCATTAAAACCGTCTTGTTAAACCACTCTGAACTCCACGTCTCTTCCAAGGGGCATTAAAACCGCCTTGTTAAGCTACTGTGACCTCCACGTCTCTTCCAAGGGGCATGAAAACCGTCTTGTTAAACCACTTGAACTCCACGTCTCTTCCAAGGGGCAATAAAACCATCTTGTTAAGCTACTGTGAACTCCACGTCTCTTCCAAGGGGCATTAAAACCGTCTTGTTAAACCAATCTGAACTCCACGTTTCTTCCAAGTGGCATTAAAATCATCTTATTAAGCTACTGTGACCTCCACGTCTCTTCCAAGGGGCATTAAAATAGTCTTGTTAAACCACTCTGAACTCCACCTCTTTTCCAAGGGGCATTAAAACCGTCTTGTTAAATCACTCTGAACTCCACGTCTCTTCCAAGAGGCATTAAAACATCTTGTTAAGATATTGTGACCTCCACGTCTCTTCCAAGGGGCATTAAAACCGTCTTGTTAAACCACTCTGAACTCCACTTCTATTCCAAGGGGCATTAAAACCGTCTTGTTAAATCACTCTGAACTCCACGTCTCTTCCAAGGGGCATTAAACCGTCTTGTTAAGCTACTGTGACCTCCACGTCTCTTCCAAGGGGCATTTAAACCGTCTTATTAAACCACTCTGAACTACACGTCTCTTCGAAGGGGCATTTAAACCGTCTTGTTAAACCACTCTGAACTCCACGTCTCTTCCAAGGGGCGTTAAAACCGTCTTTTTAAATCCCTCTGAACTCCACGTCTCTTCCAAGGGAAATTAAAACCGTCTTGTCAAGCTACTGTGACCTCCACGTCTCTTCCAAGGGGCATTAAAACCGTATTGTTAAACCACTCTGAACTCCACGTCTCTTCCAAGGGGCATTAAAACCGCCTTGTTAAGCTACTGTGACCTCCACATCTCTTCTAAGGGGCATTAAAACCGTCTTGTTAAACCACTCTGATCTCCACGTCTCTTCCAAGGGGCATTAAAAGTGTCTTGTTAACCTACTGTGACCTCCACGTCTCTTCCAAGGGGCATTAAAAACGTCTTATTAAACCACTCTGAAACCCACGTCTCTTCCAAGGGGCATTAAAACCATCTTGTTAAGCTACTGTGACCTTCACCTCTCTTCCAAGGGTCATTAAAATAGTCTTGTTAAACCACTCTTAACTCCACGTCTTTTCCAAGGGGCATTAAAACCGTCTTGTTAAATCACTCTGAACTCTATGTCTCTTCCAAGGGGCATTAAAACCGTCTTGTTATGCTACTGTGAACTCCACGTCTCTTCCAAGTGGCATTAAAACCGTCTTGTTAAGCTACTGTGACCTCCACGTCTCTTCCAAGGGGCATTAAAATAGTCTTGTTAAACCACTCTGAACTCCACCTCTTTTCCAAGGGGCATTAAAACCGTCTTGTTAAATCACTCTGAACTCCACGTCTCTTCCAAGAGGCATTAAAACATCTTGTTAAGATATTGTGACCTCCACGTCTCTTCCAAGGGGCATTAAAACCGTCTTGTTAAACCACTCTGAACTCCACGTCTCTTCCAAGGGGCATTAAAATCATCTTGTTAAGCTACTGTGACCTCCATGTCTCTTCCAAGGGGCATTAAAATAGTCTTGTTAAACCACTCTGAACTCCACTTCTATTCCAAGGGGCATTAAAACCGTCTTGTTAAATCACTCTGAACTCCACGTCTCTTCCAAGGGGCATTAAACCGTCTTGTTAAGCTACTGTGACCTCTACGTCTCTTCCAAGGGGCATTTAAACCGTCTTATTAAACCACTCTGAACTACACGTCTCTTCGAAGGGGCATTAAAACCGTCTTGTTAAATCACTCTGAACTCCACGTCTCTTGCAAGGGGCATTTAAACCGTCTTGTTAAACCACTCTGAACTCCACGTCTCTTCCAAGGGGCGTTAAAACCGTCTTTTTAAATCACTCTGAACTCCACGTCTCTTCCAAGTGGCATTAAAACCGTCTTGTTAAGCTACTGTGACCTCCACGTCTCTTCCAAGGGGCATTAAAATAGTCTTGTTAAACCACTCTGAACTCCACCTCTTTTCCAAGGGGCATTAAAACCGTCTTGTTAAATCACTCTGAACTCCACGTCTCTTCCAAGAGGCATTAAAACATCTTGTTAAGATATTGTGACCTCCACGTCTCTTCCAAGGGGCATTAAAACCGTCTTGTTAAACCACTCTGAACTCCACGTCTCTTCCAAGGGGCATTAAAATCATCTTGTTAAGCTACTGTGACCTCCATGTCTCTTCCAAGGGGCATTAAAATAGTCTTGTTAAACCACTCTGAACTCCACTTCTATTCCAAGGGGCATTAAAACCGTCTTGTTAAATCACTCTGAACTCCACGTCTCTTCCAAGGGGCATTAAACCGTCTTGTTAAGCTACTGTGACCTCCACGTCTCTTCCAAGGGGCATTTAAACCGTCTTATTAAACCACTCTGAACTACACGTCTCTTCGAAGGGGCATTAAAACCGTCTTGTTAAATCACTCTGAACTCCACGTCTCTTGCAAGGGGCATTTAAACCGTCTTGTTAAACCACTCTGAACTCCACGTCTCTTCCAAGGGGCGTTAAAACCGTCTTTTTAAATCACTCTGAACTCCACGTCTCTTCCAAGGGAAATTAAAACCGTCTTGTCAAGCTACTGTGACCTCCACGTCTCTTCCAAGGGGCATTAAAACCGTATTGTTAAACCTCTCTGAACTCCACGTCTCTTCCAAGGGGCATTAAAACCGCCTTGTTAAGCTACTGTGACCTCCACATCTCTTCTAAGGGGCATTAAAACCGTCTTGTTAAACCACTCTGATCTCCACGTCTCTTCCAAGGGGCATTAAAAGTGTCTTGTTAACCTACTGTGACCTCCACGTCTCTTCCAAGGGGCATTAAAAACGTCTTATTAAACCACTCTGAAACCCACGTCTCTTCCAAGGGGCATTAAAACCATCTTGTTAAGCTACTGTGACCTTCACCTCTCTTCCAAGGGTCATTAAAATAGTCTTGTTAAACCACTCTTAACTCCACGTCTTTTCCAAGGGGCATTAAAACCGTCTTGTTAAATCACTCTGAACTCCATGTCTCTTCCAAGGGGCATTAAAACCGTCTTGTTATGCTACTGTGAACTCCACGTCTCTTCCAAGTGGCATTAAAACCGTCTTGTTAAGCTACTGTGACCTCCACGTCTCTTCCAAGGGGCATTAAAATAGTCTTGTTAAACCACTCTGAACTCCACCTCTTTTCCAAGGGGCATTAAAACCGTCTTGTTAAATCACTCTGAACTCCACGTCTCTTCCAAGAGGCATTAAAACATCTTGTTAAGATATTGTGACCTCCACGTCTCTTCCAAGGGGCATTAAAACCGTCTTGTTAAACCACTCTGAACTCCACGTCTCTTCCAAGGGCATTAAAATCATCTTGTTAAGCTACTGTGACCTTCACGTCTCTTCCAAGGGGCATTAAAATAGTCTTGTTAAACCACTCTGAACTCCACCTCTCTTCCAAGGGGCATTAAAACCGTCTTGTTAAATCACTCTGAACTCCACGTCTCTTCCAAGGGGCATTAAACCGTCTTGTTAAGCTACTGTGACCTCCACGTCTCTTCCAAGGGGCATTTAAACCGTCTTGTTAAACCACTCTGAACTCCACGTCTCTTCCAAGGGGCATTAAAACCGTCTTGTTAAATCACTCTGAACTCCACTCTCTTCCAAGGGGCATTTAAACCGTCTTGTTAAACCACTCTGAACTCCACGTCTCTTCCAAGGGGCATTAAAACCGTCTTGTTAATTCACTCTGAACTCCACGTCTCTTCCAAGGGGCATTAAAACCATATTGTTAAACCACTCTGAACTCCACGTCTCTTCCAAGGGGCATTAAAACCGCCTTGTTAAGCTACTGTGACCTCCACATCTCTTCCAAGGGGCATTAAAACCGTCTTGTTAAACCACTCTGAACTCCACGTCTCTTCCAAGGGGCATTAAAAGTGTCTTGTTAACCTACTGTGACCTCCACGTCTCTTCCAAGGGGCATTAAAAACGTCTTATTAAACCACTCTGAACGCCACGTCTCTTCCAAGGAGCATTAAAACCATCTTGTTAAGCTACTGTGACATCCACGTCTCTTCCAAGGGGCATTAAAATAGTCTTGTTAAACCACTCTGAACTCCACTTCTTTTCCAAGGGGCAATAAAACCGTCTTGTTAAATCACTCTGAACTCCACGTCTCTTCCAAGGGTGATTAAAACAGCCTAGTTAAGCTACTGTGACCTCGACGTCTCTTCCAAGGGGCATTAAAACCGTCTTGTTAAACCACTCTGAACTCCACGTCTCTTCCAAGGGGCATTAAAACCGCCTTGTTAAGCTACTGTGACCTCCACGTCCCTTCCAAGGGGCATGAAAACCGTCTTGTTAAACCACTTGAACTCCTCGTCTCTTCCAAGGGGCAACAAAACCATCTTGTTAAGCTACTGTGAACTCCACGTCTCTTCCAAGGGGCATTAAAACCGTCTTGTTAAACCACTCTGAACTCCACGTTTCTTCCAAGTGGCATTAAAATCATCTTGTTAAGCTACTGTGACCTCCACGTCTCTTCCAAGGGGCATTAAAATAGTCTTGTTAAACCACTCTGAACTCCACCTCTTTTCCAAGGGGCATTAAAACCGTCTTGTTAAATCACTCTGAACTCCACGTCTCTTCCAAGAGGCATTAAAACATCTTGTTAAGATATTGTGACCTCCACGTCTCTTCCAAGGGGCATTAAAACCGTCTTGTTAAACCACTCTGAACTCCACGTCTCTTCCAAGGGGCATTAAAACCGTCTTATTATGCTACTGTGAACTCCACGTCTCTTCCAATTGGCATTAAAACAGTCTTGTTAAGCTACTGTGACCTCCACGTCTCTTCCAAGGGGCATTAAAACCGTCTTGTTAAACCACTCTGAACTCCACGTCTCTTCCAAGGGGCATTAAAACCGCCTTGTTAAGCTACTGTGACCTCCACGTCTCTTCCAAGGGGCATGAAAACCGTCTTGTTAAACCACTTGAACTCCACGTCTCTTCCAAGGGGCAATAAAACCATCTTGTTAAGCTACTGTGAACTCCACTTCTCTTCCAAGGGGCATTAAAACCGTATTGTTAAACCAATCTGAACTCCACGTTTCTTCCAAGTGGCATTAAAATCATCTTATTAAGCTACTGTGACCTCCACGTCTCTTCCAAGGGGCATTAAAATAGTCTTGTTAAACCACTCTGAACTCCACTCTTTTCCAAGGGGCATTAAAACCGTCTTGTTAAATCACTCTGAACTCCACGTCTCTTCCAAGGGGCATTAAACCGTCTTGTTAAGCTACTGTGACCTCCACGTCTCTTCCAAGGGGCATTTAAACCGTCTTATTAAACCACTCTGAACTCCACGTCTCTTCCAAGGGGCATTAAAACCGTCTTGTTAAATCACTCTGAACTCCACGTCTCTTCCAAGGGGCATTTAAACCGTCTTGTTAAACCACTCTGAACTCCACGTCTCTTCCAAGGGGCGTTAAAACCGTCTTTTTAAATCACTCTGAACTCCACGTCTCTTCCAAGGGAAATTAAAACCGTCTTGTCAAGCTACTGTGACCTCCACGTCTCTTCCAAGGGGCATTAAAACCGTATTGTTAAACCACTCTGAACTCCACGTCTCTTCCAAGGGGCATTAAAACCGCCTTGTTAAGCTACTGTGACCTCCACATCTCTTCTAAGGGGCATTAAAACCGTCTTGTTAAACCACTCTGAACTCCACGTCTCTTCCAAGGGGCATTAAAAATGTCTTGTTAACCTACTGTGACCTCCACGTCTCTTCCAAGGGGCATTAAAAACGTCTTGTTAAGCTACTGTGACCTCCACGTCTCTTCCAAGGGGCATTAAAATAGTCTTGTTAAACCACTCTGAACTCCACCTCTTTTCCAAGGGGCATTAAAACCGTCTTGTTAAATCACTCTGAACTCCACGTCTCTTCCAAGAGGCATTAAAACATCTTGTTAAGATATTGTGACCTCCACGTCTCTTCCAAGGGGCATTAAAACCGTCTTGTTAAACCACTCTGAACTCCACGTCTCTTCCAAGGGCATTAAAATCATCTTGTTAAGCTACTGTGACCTTCACGTCTCTTCCAAGGGGCATTAAAATAGTCTTGTTAAACCACTCTGAACTCCACTTCTCTTCCAAGGGGCATTAAAACCGTCTTGTTAAATCACTCTGAACTCCACGTCTCTTCCAAGGGACATTAAACCGTCTTGTTAAGCTACTGTGACCTCCACGTCTCTTCCAAGGGGCATTTAAACCGTCTTATTAAACCACTCTGAACTCCACGTCTCTTCCAAGGGGCATTAAAACCGTCTTGTTAAATCACTCTGAACTCCACGTCTCTTCCAAGGGGCATTTAAACCGTCTTGTTAAACCACTCTGAACTCCACGTCTCTTCCAAGGGGCGTTAAAACCGTCTTGTTAAATCACTCTGAACTCCACGTCTCTTCCAAGGGGCATTAAAACCATATTGTTAAACCACTCTGAACTCCACGTCTCTTCCAAGGGGCATTAAAACCGCCTTGTTAAGCTACTGTGACCTCCACATCTCTTCCAAGGGGCATTAAAACCGTCTTGTTAAACCACTCTGAACTCCACGTCTCTTCCAAGGGGCATTAAAAGTGTCTTGTTAACCTACTGTGACCTCCACGTCTCTTCCAAGGGGCATTAAAAACGTCTTATTAAACCACTCTGAACGCCACGTCTCTTCCAAGGAGCATTAAAACCATCTTGTTAAGCTACTGTGACATCCACGTCTCTTCCAAGGGGCATTAAAATAGTCTTGTTAAACCACTCTGAACTCCACTTCTTTTCCAAGGGGCAATAAAACCGTCTTGTTAAATCACTCTGAACTCCACGTCTCTTCCAAGGGTGATTAAAACCGCCTTGTTAAGCTACTGTGACCTCCACGTCTTTTCCAAGGGGCATTAAAACCGTCTTGTTAAACCACTCTGAACTCCACGTCTCTTCCAAGGGGCATTAAAACCTCCTTGTTAAGCTACTGTGACCTCCACGTCTCTTCCAAGGGGCATGAAAACCGTCTTGTTAAACCACTTGAACTCCACGTCTCTTCCAAGGGGCAACAAAACCATATTGTTAAGCTACTGTGAACTCCACGTCTCTTCCAAGGGGCATTGAAACCGTCTTGTTAAACCACTCTGAACTCCACGTTTCTTCCAAGTGGCATTAAAATCATCTTGTTAAGCTACTGTGACCTCCACGTCTCTTCCAAGGGGCATTAAAATAGTCTTGTTAAACCACTCTGAACTCCACCTCTTTTCCAAGGGGCATTAAAACCGTCTTGTTAAATCACTCTGAACTCCACGTCTCTTCCAAGGGGCATTAAACCGTCTTGTTAAGCTACTGTGACCTCCACGTCTCTTCCAAGGGGCATTTAAACCGTCTTATTAAACGACTCTGAACTCCACGTCTCTTCCAAGGGGCATTAAAACCGTCTTGTTAAATCACTCTGAACTCCACGTCTCTTCCAAGGGGCATTTAAACCGTCTTGTTAAACCACTGTGAACTCCACGTCTCTTCCAAGGGGCGTTAAAACCGTCTTGTTAAATCACTCTGAACTCCACGTCTCTTCCAAGGGTAATTAAAACCGTCTTGTCAAGCTACTGTGACCTCCACGTCTCTTCCAAGGGGCATTAAAACCGTATTATTAAACCACTCTGAACTCCACGTCTCTTCCAAGGGGTATTAAAACCGCCTTGTTAAGCTACTGTGACCTCCACATCTCTTCCAAGGGGCATTAAAACCATCTTGTTAAACCACTCTGAACTCCACGTCTCTTCCAAGGGGCATTAAAAGTGTCTTGTTAACCTACTGTGACCTCCACATCTCTTCCAAGGGGCATTAAAACCGTCTTGTTAAACCACTTGAACTCCACGTCTCTTCAAAGGGGCATTAAAATAGTCTTGTTAAATCACTCTGAACTCCACCTCTTTTCCAAGAGGCATTAAAACCGTCTTGTTAAATCATTCTGAACTCCACGTCTCTTCCAAGAGGCATTAAAACATCTTGTTAAGATATTGTGACCTCCCTATCTCTTCCAAGGGGCATTAAAACCGTCTTGTTAAACCACTCTGAACTCCACGTCTCTTCCAAGGGGCATTAAAATCATCTTGTTAAGCTACTGTGACCTCCACGTCTCTTCCAAGGGGCATTAATATAGTCTTGTTAAACCACTCTGAACTCCACGTCTCTTCCAAGGGTAATTAAAACCGTCTTGTTAAGCTACTGTGACCTCCACGTCTCTTCCAAGGGGCATTAAAACCGTCTTGTTAAACCACTCTGAACTCCACGTCTCTTCCAAGTGGCATTAAAACCGCCTTGTTAAGCCCCTGTGACCTCCACATCTCTTCCAAGGGGCATGAAAACTGTCTTGTTAAACCACTTGAACTCCACGTCTCTTCCAAGGGGCAATAAAACCATCTTGTTAAGCTACTGTGAACTCCACGTCTCTTCCAAGGGGCATTAAAACCGTCTTCTTAAACCACTCTGAACTCCACGTTTCTTCCAAGTGGCATTAAGATCATCTTGTTAAGCTACTGTGACCTCCACGTCTCTTCCAAGGGGCATTAAAATAGTCTTGTTAAACCACTCTGAACTCCACCTCTTTTCCAAGGGGCATTAAAACCGTCTTGTTAAATCACTCTGAACTCCACGTCTCTTCCAAGAGGCATTAAAACATCTTGTTAAGATATTGTGACCTCCACGTCTCTTCCAAGGGGCATTAAAACCGTCTTGTTAAACCACTCTGAACTCCACGTCTCTTCCAAGGGGCATTAAAATCATCTTGTTAAGCTACTGTGACCTCCACGTCTCTTCCAAGGGGCATTAAAATAGTCTTGTTAAACCACTCTGAACTCCACTTCTCTTCCAAGGGGCATTAAAACCGTCTTGTTAAATCACTCTGAACTCCACGTCTCTTCCAAGGGGCATTAAACCGTCTTGTTAAGCTACTGTGACCTCCACGTCTATTCCAAGGGGCATTTAAACCGTCTTATTAAACCACTCTGAACTCCACGTCTCTTCCAAGGTGCATTAAAACCGTCTTGTTAAATCACTCTGAACTCCACTCTCTTCCAAGGGGCATTTAAACCGTCTTGTTAAACCACTCTGAACTCCACGTCTCTTCCAAGGGGCATTAAAACCGTCTTGTTAAATCACTCTGAACTCCACGTCTCTTCCAAGGGGCATTAAAACCATATTGTTAAACCACTCTGAACTCCACGTCTCTTCCAAGGGGCATTAAAACCGCCTTGTTAAGCTACTGTGACCTCCACATCTCTTCCAAGGGGCATTAAAACCGTCTTGTTAAACCACTCTGAACTCCACGTCTCTTCCAAGGGGCATTAAAAGTGTCTTGTTAACCTACTGTGACCTCCACGTCTCTTCCAAGGGGCATTAAAAACGTCTTATTAAACCACTCTGAACGCCACGTCTCTTCCAAGGAGCATTAAAACCATCTTGTTAAGCTACTGTGACATCCACGTCTCTTCCAAGGGGCATTAAAATAGTCTTGTTAAACCACTCTGAACTCCACTTCTTTTCCAAGGGGCAATAAAACCGTCTTGTTAAATCACTCTGAACTCCACGTCTCTTCCAAGGGTGATTAAAACAGCCTAGTTAAGCTACTGTGACCTCGACGTCTCTTCCAAGGGGCATTAAAACCGTCTTGTTAAACCACTCTGAACTCCACGTCTCTTCCAAGGGGCATTAAAACCGCCTTGTTAAGCTACTGTGACCTCCACGTCTCTTCCAAGGGGCATGAAAACCGTCTTGTTAAACCACTTGAACTCCTCGTCTCTTCCAAGGGGCAACAAAACCATCTTGTTAAGCTACTGTGAACTCCACGTCTCTTCCAAGGGGCATTAAAACCGTCTTGTTAAACCACTCTGAACTCCACGTTTCTTCCAAGTGGCATTAAAATCATCTTGTTAAGCTACTGTGACCTCCACGTCTCTTCCAAGGGGCATTAAAATAGTCTTGTTAAACCACTCTGAACTCCACCTCTTTTCCAAGGGGCATTAAAACTGTCTTGTTAAATCACTCTGAACTCCACGTCTCTTCCAAGAGGCATTAAAACATCTTGTTAAGATATTGTGACCTCCACGTCTCTTCCAAGGGGCATTAAAACCGTCTTGTTAAACCACTCTGAACTCCACGTCTCTTCCAAGGGGCATTAAAACCGTCTTATTATGCTACTGTGAACTCCACGTCTCTTCCAATTGGCATTAAAACAGTCTTGTTAAGCTACTGTGACCTCCACGTCTCTTCCAAGGGGCATTAAAACCGTCTTGTTAAACCACTCTGAACTCCACGTCTCTTCCAAGGGGCATTAAAACCGCCTTGTTAAGCTACTGTGACCTCCACGTCTCTTCCAAGGGGCATGAAAACCGTCTTGTTAAACCACTTGAACTCCACGTCTCTTCCAAGGGGCAATAAAACCATCTTGTTAAGCTACTGTGAACTCCACTTCTCTTCCAAGGGGCATTAAAACCGTATTGTTAAACCAATCTGAACTCCACGTTTCTTCCAAGTGGCATTAAAATCATCTTATTAAGCTACTGTGACCTCCACGTCTCTTCCAAGGGGCATTAAAATAGTCTTGTTAAACCACTCTGAACTCCACTCTTTTCCAAGGGGCATTAAAACCGTCTTGTTAAATCACTCTGAACTCCACGTCTCTTCCAAGGGGCATTAAACCGTCTTGTTAAGCTACTGTGACCTCCACGTCTCTTCCAAGGGGCATTTAAACCGTCTTATTAAACCACTCTGAACTCCACGTCTCTTCCAAGGGGCATTAAAACCGTCTTGTTAAATCACTCTGAACTCCACGTCTCTTCCAAGGGGCATTTAAACCGTCTTGTTAAACCACTCTGAACTCCACGTCTCTTCCAAGGGGCGTTAAAACCGTCTTTTTAAATCACTCTGAACTCCACGTCTCTTCCAAGGGAAATTAAAACAGTCTTGTCAAGCTACTGTGACCTCCACGTCTCTTCCAAGGGGCATTAAAACCGTATTGTTAAACCACTCTGAACTCCACGTCTCTTCCAAGGGGCATTAAAACCGCCTTGTTAAGCTACTGTGACCTCCACATCTCTTCTAAGGGGCATTAAAACCGTCTTGTTAAACCACTCTGAACTCCACGTCTCTTCCAAGGGGCATTAAAAGTGTCTTGTTAACCTACTGTGACCTCCACGTCTCTTCCAAGGGGCATTAAAAACGTCTTGTTAAGCTACTGTGACCTCCACGTCTCTTCCAAGGGGCATTAAAATAGTCTTGTTAAACCACTCTGAACTCCACCTCTTTTCCAAGGGGCATTAAAACCGTCTTGTTAAATCACTCTGAACTCCACCTCTTTTCCAAGAGGCATTAAAACCGTCTTGTTAAATCATTCTGAACTCCACGTCTCTTCCAAGAGGCATTAAAACATCTTGTTAAGATATTGTGACCTCCCTATCTCTTCCAAGGGGCATTAAAACCGTCTTGTTAAACCACTCTGAACTCCACGTCTCTTCCAAGGGGCATTAAAATCATCTTGTTAAGCTACTGTGACCTCCACGTCTCTTCCAAGGGGCATTAATATAGTCTTGTTAAACCACTCTGAACTCCACGTCTCTTCCAAGGGTAATTAAAACCGTCTTGTTAAGCTACTGTGACCTCCACGTCTCTTCCAAGGGGCATTAAAACCGTCTTGTTAAACCACTCTGAACTCCACGTCTCTTCCAAGTGGCATTAAAACCGCCTTGTTAAGCCCCTGTGACCTCCACATCTCTTCCAAGGGGCATGAAAACTGTCTTGTTAAACCACTTGAACTCCACGTCTCTTCCAAGGGGCAATAAAACCATCTTGTTAAGCTACTGTGAACTCCACGTCTCTTCCAAGGGGCATTAAAACCGTCTTCTTAAACCACTCTGAACTCCACGTTTCTTCCAAGTGGCATTAAGATCATCTTGTTAAGCTACTGTGACCTCCACGTCTCTTCCAAGGGGCATTAAAATAGTCTTGTTAAACCACTCTGAACTCCACCTCTTTTCCAAGGGGCATTAAAACCGTCTTGTTAAATCACTCTGAACTCCACGTCTCTTCCAAGAGGCATTAAAACATCTTGTTAAGATATTGTGACCTCCACGTCTCTTCCAAGGGGCATTAAAACCGTCTTGTTAAACCACTCTGAACTCCACGTCTCTTCCAAGGGGCATTAAAATCATCTTGTTAAGCTACTGTGACCTCCACGTCTCTTCCAAGGGGCATTAAAATAGTCTTGTTAAACCACTCTGAACTCCACTTCTCTTCCAAGGGGCATTAAAACCGTCTTGTTAAATCACTCTGAACTCCACGTCTCTTCCAAGGGGCATTAAACCGTCTTGTTAAGCTACTGTGACCTCCACGTCTATTCCAAGGGGCATTTAAACCGTCTTATTAAACCACTCTGAACTCCACGTCTCTTCCAAGGTGCATTAAAACCGTCTTGTTAAATCACTCTGAACTCCACTCTCTTCCAAGGGGCATTTAAAACGTCTTGTTAAACCACTCTGAACTCCACGTCTCTTCCAAGGGGCATTAAAACCGTCTTGTTAAATCACTCTGAACTCCACGTCTCTTCCAAGGGGCATTAAAACCATATTGTTAAACCACTCTGAACTCCACGTCTCTTCCAAGGGGCATTAAAACCGCCTTGTTAAGCTACTGTGACCTCCACATCTCTTCCAAGGGGCATTAAAACCGTCTTGTTAAACCACTCTGAACTCCACGTCTCTTCCAAGGGGCATTAAAAGTGTCTTGTTAACCTACTGTGACCTCCACGTCTCTTCCAAGGGGCATTAAAAACGTCTTATTAAACCACTCTGAACGCCACGTCTCTTCCAAGGAGCATTAAAACCATCTTGTTAAGCTACTGTGACATCCACGTCTCTTCCAAGGGGCATTAAAATAGTCTTGTTAAACCACTCTGAACTCCACTTCTTTTCCAAGGGGCAATAAAACCGTCTTGTTAAATCACTCTGAACTCCACGTCTCTTCCAAGGGTGATTAAAACAGCCTAGTTAAGCTACTGTGACCTCGACGTCTCTTCCAAGGGGCATTAAAACCGTCTTGTTAAACCACTCTGAACTCCACGTCTCTTCCAAGGGGCATTAAAACCGCCTTGTTAAGCTACTGTGACCTCCACGTCTCTTCCAAGGGGCATGAAAACCGTCTTGTTAAACCACTTGAACTCCTCGTCTCTTCCAAGGGGCAACAAAACCATCTTGTTAAGCTACTGTGAACTCCACGTCTCTTCCAAGGGGCATTAAAACCGTCTTGTTAAACCACTCTGAACTCCACGTTTCTTCCAAGTGGCATTAAAATCATCTTGTTAAGCTACTGTGACCTCCACGTCTCTTCCAAGGGGCATTAAAATAGTCTTGTTAAACCACTCTGAACTCCACCTCTTTTCCAAGGGGCATTAAAACCGTCTTGTTAAATCACTCTGAACTCCACGTCTCTTCCAAGAGGCATTAAAACATCTTGTTAAGATATTGTGACCTCCACGTCTCTTCCAAGGGGCATTAAAACCGTCTTGTTAAACCACTCTGAACTCCACGTCTCTTCCAAGGGGCATTAAAACCGTCTTATTATGCTACTGTGAACTCCACGTCTCTTCCAATTGGCATTAAAACAGTCTTGTTAAGCTACTGTGACCTCCACGTCTCTTCCAAGGGGCATTAAAACCGTCTTGTTAAACCACTCTGAACTCCACGTCTCTTCCAAGGGGCATTAAAACCGCCTTGTTAAGCTACTGTGACCTCCACGTATCTTCCAAGGGGCATGAAAACCGTCTTGTTAAACCACTTGAACTCCACGTCTCTTCCAAGGGGCAATAAAACCATCTTGTTAAGCTACTGTGAACTCCACTTCTCTTCCAAGGGGCATTAAAACCGTATTGTTAAACCAATCTGAACTCCACGTTTCTTCCAAGTGGCATTAAAATCATCTTATTAAGCTACTGTGACCTCCACGTCTCTTCCAAGGGGCATTAAAATAGTCTTGTTAAACCACTCTGAACTCCACTCTTTTCCAAGGGGCATTAAAACCGTCTTGTTAAATCACTCTGAACTCCACGTCTCTTCCAAGGGGCATTAAACCGTCTTGTTAAGCTACTGTGACCTCCACGTCTCTTCCAAGGGGCATTTAAACCGTCTTATTAAACCACTCTGAACTCCACGTCTCTTCCAAGGGGCATTAAAACCGTCTTGTTAAATCACTCTGAACTCCACGTCTCTTCCAAGGGGCATTTAAACCGTCTTGTTAAACCACTCTGAACTCCACGTCTCTTCCAAGGGGCGTTAAAACCGTCTTTTTAAATCACTCTGAACTCCACGTCTCTTCCAAGGGAAATTAAAACAGTCTTGTCAAGCTACTGTGACCTCCACGTCTCTTCCAAGGGGCATTAAAACCGTATTGTTAAACCACTCTGAACTCCACGTCTCTTCCAAGGGGCATTAAAACCGCCTTGTTAAGCTACTGTGACCTCCACATCTCTTCTAAGGGGCATTAAAACCGTCTTGTTAAACCACTCTGAACTCCACGTCTCTTCCAAGGGGCATTAAAAGTGTCTTGTTAACCTACTGTGACCTCCACGTCTCTTCCAAGGGGCATTAAAAACGTCTTGTTAAGCTACTGTGACCTCCACGTCTCTTCCAAGGGGCATTAAAATAGTCTTGTTAAACCACTCTGAACTCCACCTCTTTTCCAAGGGGCATTAAAACCGTCTTGTTAAATCACTCTGAACTCCACGTCTCTTCCAAGAGGCATTAAAACATCTTGTTAAGATATTGTGACCTCCACGTCTCTTCCAAGGGGCATTAAAACCGTCTTGTTAAACCACTCTGAACTCCACGTCTCTTCCAAGGGCATTAAAATCATCTTGTTAAGCTACTGTGACCTTCACGTCTCTTCCAAGGGGCATTAAAATAGTCTTGTTAAACCACTCTGAACTCCACTTCTCTTCCAAGGGGCATTAAAACCGTCTTGTTAAATCACTCTGAACTCCACGTCTCTTCCAAGGGACATTAAACCGTCTTGTTAAGCTACTGTGACCTCCACGTTTCTTCCAAGGGGCATTTAAACCGTCTTATTAAACCACTCTGAACTCCACGTCTCTTCCAAGGGGCATTAAAACCGTCTTGTTAAATCACTCTGAACTCCACGTCTCTTCCAAGGGGCATTTAAACCGTCTTGTTAAACCACTCTGAACTCCACGTCTCTTCCAAGGGGCGTTAAAACCGTCTTGTTAAATCACTCTGAACTCCACGTCTCTTCCAAGGGGCATTAAAACCATATTGTTAAACCACTCTGAACTCCACGTCTCTTCCAAGGGGCATTAAAACCGCCTTGTTAAGCTACTGTGACCTCCACATCTCTTCCAAGGGGCATTAAAACCGTCTTGTTAAACCACTCTGAACTCCACGTCTCTTCCAAGGGGCATTAAAAGTGTCTTGTTAACCTACTGTGACCTCCACGTCTCTTCCAAGGGGCATTAAAAACGTCTTATTAAACCACTCTGAACGCCACGTCTCTTCCAAGGAGCATTAAAACCATCTTGTTAAGCTACTGTGACATCCACGTCTCTTCCAAGGGGCATTAAAATAGTCTTGTTAAGCCACTCTGAACTCCACTTCTTTTCCAAGGGGCAATAAAACCGTCTTGTTAAATCACTCTGAACTCCACGTCTCTTCCAAGGGTGATTAAAACCGCCTTGTTAAGCTACTGTGACCTCCACGTCTTTTCCAAGGGGCATTAAAACCGTCTTGTTAAACCACTCTGAACTCCACGTCTCTTCCAAGGGGCATTAAAACCTCCTTGTTAAGCTACTGTGACCTCCACGTCTCTTCCAAGGGGCATGAAAACCGTCTTGTTAAACCACTTGAACTCCACGTCTCTTCCAAGGGGCAACAAAACCATATTGTTAAGCTACTGTGAACTCCACGTCTCTTCCAAGGGGCATTAAAACCGTCTTGTTAAACCACTCTGAACTCCACGTTTCTTCCAAGTGGCATTAAAATCATCTTGTTAAGCTACTGTGACCTCCACGTCTCTTCCAAGGGGCATTAAAATAGTCTTGTTAAACCACTCTGAACTCCACCTCTTTTCCAAGGGGCATTAAAACCGTCTTGTTAAATCACTCTGAACTCCACGTCTCTTCCAAGGGGCATTAAACCGTCTTGTTAAGCTACTGTGACCTCCACGTCTCTTCCAAGGGGCATTTAAACCGTCTTATTAAACGACTCTGAACTCCACGTCTCTTCCAAGGGGCATTAAAACCGTCTTGTTAAATCACTCTGAACTCCACGTCTCTTCCAAGGGGCATTTAAACCGTCTTGTTAAACCACTGTGAACTCCACGTCTCTTCCAAGGGGCGTTAAAACCGTCTTGTTAAATCACTCTGAACTCCACGTCTCTTCCAAGGGTAATTAAAACCGTCTTGTCAAGCTACTGTGACCTCCACGTCTCTTCCAAGGGGCATTAAAACCGTATTATTAAACCACTCTGAACTCCACGTCTCTTCCAAGGGGTATTAAAACCGTCTTGTTAAGCTACTGTGACCTCCACATCTCTTCCAAGGGGCATTAAAACCATCTTGTTAAACCACTCTGAACTCCACGTCTCTTCCAAGGGGCATTAAAAGTGTCTTGTTAACCTACTGTGACCTCCACATCTCTTCCAAGGGGCATTAAAACCGTCTTGTTAAACCACTTGAACTCCACGTCTCTTCAAAGGGGCATTAAAATAGTCTTGTTAAATCACTCTGAACTCCACCTCTTTTCCAAGAGGCATTAAAACCGTCTTGTTAAATCATTCTGAACTCCACGTCTCTTCCAAGAGGCATTAAAACATCTTGTTAAGATATTGTGACCTCCCTATCTCTTCCAAGGGGCATTAAAACCGTCTTGTTAAACCACTCTGAACTCCACGTCTCTTCCAAGGGGCATTAAAATCATCTTGTTAAGCTACTGTGACCTCCACGTCTCTTCCAAGGGGCATTAATATAGTCTTGTTAAACCACTCTGAACTCCACGTCTCTTCCAAGGGTAATTAAAACCGTCTTGTTAAGCTACTGTGACCTCCACGTCTCTTCCAAGGGGCATTAAAACCGTCTTGTTAAACCACTCTGAACTCCACGTCTCTTCCAAGTGGCATTAAAACCGCCTTGTTAAGCTCCTGTGACCTCCACGTCTCTTCCAAGGGGCATGAAAACTGTCTTGTTAAACCACTTGAACTCCACGTCTCTTCCAAGGGGCAATAAAACCATCTTGTTAAACCACTCTGAACTCCACGTCTCTTCCAAGGGGCATTAAAACCGTATTGTTAAACCACTCTGAACTCCACGTCTCTTCCAAGGGGCATTAAAACCGCCTTGTTAAGCTACTGTGACCTCCACATCTCTTCCAAGGGGCATTAAAACCGTCTTGTTAAACCACTCTGAACTACACGTCTCTTAAAAGGGGCATTAAAAGTGCCTTGTTAACCTACTGTGACCTCCACGTCTCTTGCAAGGGGCATTAAAAACGTCTTATTAAACCACTCTGAACGCCACGTCTCTTCCAAGGGGCATTAAAATCATCTTGTTAAGCTACTGTGACCTTCACCTCTCTTCCAAGGGGCATTAAAATAGTCTTGTTAAACCACTCTGAACTCCACGTCTTTTCCAAGGGGCATTAGAACCGTCTTGTTAAATCACTCTGAACTCCACGTCTCTTCCAAGGGGCATTAAACCGTCTTGTTAAGCTACTGTGACCTCCACGTATCTTCCAAGGGGCATTAAAACCGTCTTATTAAACCACTCTGAACTCCACGTCTCTTCCAAGGGGCATTAAAATCGTCTTGCTAAGCTACTGTGACCTCCACATCTCTTCCAAGGGGCATTAAAACCATCTTGTTAAACCACTCTGAACTCCATGTCTTTTCCAAGGGGCATTAAAACTGTCTTGTTAAATCACTCTGAACTCCACGTCTCTTCCAAGGGGCATTAAAACCGTCTTGTTATGCTACTGTGAACTCCACGTCTCTTCCAAGGGGCATTAAAACCGTCTTGTTAAGCTACTGTGACCTCCACGTCTCTTCCAAGGGGCATTAAAATAGTCTTGTTAAACCACTCTGAACTCCACGTCTTTTCCAAGGGGCATTAAAACCGTATTGTTAAATCACTCTCAACTCCACGTCTCTTCCAAGGGGCATTAAACCATCTAATTAAGCTACTGTGACCTCTACGTCTCTTCCAAGGGGCATTAAACCCGTCTTATTAAACCACTCTGAACTCCATGTCTCTTCCAAGGGGCATTAAAATCGTCTTGCTAAGCTACTGTGACCTCCACATCTCTTCCAAGGGGCATTAAAACCATCTTGTTAAACCACTCTGAACTCCACGTCTTTTCCAAGGGGCATTAAAACCGTCTTGTTAGTTCACTCTGAACTCCACGTCTCTTCCAAGGGGCATTAAAACCGTCTTGTTATGCTACTGTGAACTCCACGTCTCTTCCAAGGGGCATTAAAACCGTCTTGTTAAACCACTCTGAACTCCACGTCTCTTCCAAGTGGCATTAAAATCATCTTGTTAAGCTACTGTGACCTCCACGTCTCTTCCAATGGGCATTAAAATAGTCTTGTTAAACCACTCTGAACTCCACGTCTATTCCAAGGGGCATTAAAACCGTCTTGTTAAATCACTCTGAACTCCACGTCTCTTCCAAGGGGCATTAAACCGTCTTGTTAAGCTACTGTGACCTCCACGTCTCTTCCAAGGGGCAT
This sequence comes from Phyllobates terribilis, assembly GCF_046119375.1. Classification (NCBI taxonomy): domain Eukaryota; kingdom Metazoa; phylum Chordata; class Amphibia; order Anura; family Dendrobatidae; genus Phyllobates; species Phyllobates terribilis. Next base: position 205,946,618 of record NW_027362769.1, on the reverse strand, counting down.
TTAAACCGTCTTGTCAAGCTACTGTGACCTCCACGTCTCTTCCAAGGGGCATTAAAACCGTATTGTTAAACCACTCTGAACTCCATGTCTCTTCCAAGGGGCATTAAAACCGCCTTGTTAAGCTACTGTGACCTCCACATCTGTTCCAAGGGGCATTAAAACCGTCTTGTTAAACCACTCTGAACTCCACGTCTCTTAAAAGGGGCATTAAAAGTGTCTTGTTAACCTACTGTGACCTCCACGTCTCTTGCAAGGGGCATTAAACCGTCTTGTTAAGCTACTGTGACCTCCACGTCTCTTCCAAGGGGCATTAAAACCGTCTTATTAAACCACTCTGAACTCCACGTCTCTTCCAAGGTGCATTAAAATCGTCTTGCTAAGCTACTGTGACCTCCACATCTCTTCCAAAGGGCATTAAAACCATCTTGTTAAACCACTCTGAACTCCATGTCTTTTCCAAGGGGCATTAAAACTGTCTTGTTAAATCACTCTGAACTCCACGTCTCTTCCAAGGAGCATTAAAACCGTCTTGTTATGCTACTGTGAACTCCACGTCTCTTCCAAGGGGCATTAAAACCGTCTTGTTAAGCTACTGTGACCTCCACGTCTCTTCCAAGGGGCATTAAAATAGTCTTGTTAAACCACTCTGAACTCCACGTCTTTTCCAAGGGGCATTAAAACCATATTGTTAAATCACTCTCAACTCCACGTCTCTTCCAAGGGGCATTAAACCATCTAATTAAGCTACTGTGACCTCCACGTCTCTTCCAAGGGGCATTAAAACCGTCTTATTAAACCAATCTGAACTCCATGTCTCTTCCAAGGGGCATTAAAATCATCTTGCTAAGCTACTGTGACCTCCACATCTCTTCCAAGGGGCATTAAAACCATCTTGTTAAACCACTCTGAACTCCACGTCTTTTCCAAGGGGCATTAAAACCGTCTTGTTAGATCACTCTGAACTCCACGTCTCTTCCAAGGGGCATTAAAACCGTCTTGTTATGCTACTGTGAACTCCACGTCTCTTCCAAGTGGCATTAAAACCGTCTTGTTAAGCTACTGTGACCTCCACGTCTCTTCCAAGGGGCATTAAAACCGTCTTGTTAAACCACTCTGAACTCCACGTCTCTTCCAAGTGGCATTAAAATCATCTTGTTAAGCTACTGTGACCTCCACGTCTCTTCCAATGGGCATTAAAATAGTCTTGTTAAACCACTCTGAACTCCACGTCTATTCCAAGGGGCATTAAAACCGTCTTGTTAAATCACTCTGAACTCCACGTCTCTTCCAAGGGGCATTAAACCGTCTTGTTAAGCTACTGTGACCTCCACGTCTCTTCCAAGGGGCATTTAAACCGTCTTATTAAACCACTTTGAACTCCACGTCTCTTCCAAGGGGCATTAAAACCGTCTTGTTAAATCACTCTGAACTCCACGTCTCTTCCAAGGGGCATTTAAACCGTCTTGTTAAACCACTCTGAACTCCACGTCTCTTCCAAGGGGCATTAAAACCGTCTTGTTAAATCACTCTGAACTCCACGTCTCTTCCAAGGGGCATTTAAACCGTCATGTTAAACCACTCTGAACTCCACGTCTCTTCCAAGGGGCGTTAAAACCGTCTTTTTAAATCACTCTGAACTCCACGTCTCTTCCAAGGGTAATTAAAACCGTCTTGTCAAGCTACTGTGACCTCCACGTCTCTTCCAAGGGGCATTAAAACCGTATTGTTAAACCACTCTGAACTCCACGTCTCTTCCAAGGGGCATTAAAACCGCCTTGTTAAGCTACTGTGACCTCCACATCTCTTCCAAGGGGCATTAAAACCGTCTTGTTAAACCACTCTGAACTCCACGTCTCTTAAAAGGGGCATTAAAAGTGTCTTGTTAACCTACTGTGACCTCCACGTCTCTTGCAAGGGGCATTAAAAACGTCTTATTAAACCACTCTGAACGCCACGTCTCTTCCAAGGGGCATTAAAACCGTCTTGTTAAATCACTCTGAACTCCACGTCTCTTCCAAGGGGCATTAAACCGTCTTGTTAAGCTACTGTGACCTCCACGTCTCTTCCAAGGGGCATTTAATCCGTCTTATTAAACCACTTTGAACTCCACGTCTCTTCCAAGGGGCATTAAAACCGTCTTGTTAAATCCCTCTGAACTCCACGTCTCTTCCAAGGGGCATTTAAACCATTTGTTAAGCTACTGTGACCTTCACCTCTCTTCCAAGGGTCATTAAAATAGTCTTGTTAAACCACTCTGAACTCCACGTCTTTTCCAAGGGGCATTAGAACCGTCTTGTTAAATCACTCTGAACTCCACGTCTCTTCCAAGGGGCATTAAACCGTCTTGTTAAGCTACTGTGACCTCCACGTCTCTTCCAAGGGGCATTAAAACTGTCTTATTAAACCACTCTGAACTCCACGTCTCTTCCAAGGGGCATTAAAATCATCTTGCTAAGCTACTGTGACCTCCACATCTCTTCCAAGGGGCATTAAAACCATCTTGTTAAACCACTCTGAACTCCATGTCTTTTCCAAGGGGCATTAAAACTGTCTTGTTAAATCACTCTGAACTCCACGTTTCTTCCAAGGGGCATTAAAACCGTTTTGTTATGCTACTGTGAACTCCACGTCTCTTCCAAGGGGCATTAAAACCGTCTTGTTAAGCTACTGTGACCTCCACGTCTCTTCCAAGGGGCATTAAAATAGTCTTCTTAAACCACTCTGAACTCCACGTCTTTTCCAAGGGGCATTAAAACCGTATTGTTAAATCACTCTCAACTCCACGTCTCTTCCAAGGGGCATTAAACCATCTAATTAAGCTACTGTGACCTCCACGTCTCTTCCAAGGGGCATTAAAACCGTCTTATTAAACCACTCTGAACTCCATGTCTCTTCCAAGGGGCATTAAAATCGTCTTGCTAAGCTACTGTGACCTCCACATCTCTTCCAAGGGGCATTAAAACCATCTTGTTAAACCACTCTGAACTCCACGTCTTTTCCAAGGGGCATTAAAACCGTCTTGTTATATCACTCTGAACTCCACGTCTCTTCCAAGGGGCATTAAAACCGTCTTGTTATGCTACTGTGAACTCCACGTCTCTTCCAAGTGGCATTAAAACCGTCTTGTTAAGCTACTGTGACCTCCACGTCTCTTCCAAGGGGCATTAAAACCGTCTTGTTAAACCACTCTGAACTCCACGTCTCTTCCAAGTGGCATTAAAATCATCTTGTTAAGCTACTGTGACCTCCACGTCTCTTCCAATGGGCATTAAAATTGTCTTGTTAAACCACTCTGAACTCCACGTCTATTCCAAGAGGCATTAAAACCGTCTTGTTAAATCACTCTGAACTCCACGTCTCTTCCAAGGGGCATTAAACCGTCTTGTTAAGCTACTGTGACCTCCACGTCTCTTCCAAGGGGCATTTAAACCGTCTGATTAAACCACTTTGAACTCCACGTCTCTTCCAAGGGGCATTAAAACCGTCTTGTTAAATCACTCTGAACTCAACGTCTCTTCCAAGGGGCAATTAAACCGTCTTGTTAAACCACTCTGAACTCCACGTCTCTTCCAAGGGGCAATAAAACCGTCTTGTTAAATCACTCTGAACTCCACGTCTCTTCCAAGGGTATTTAAAACCGTCTTGTTAAGCTACTGTGACCTCCACGTCTCTTCCAAGGGGCATTAAAACCGTCTTGTTAAGCTACTGTGACCTCCACGTCTCTTCCAAGGGGCATGAAAACTGTCTTGTTAAACCACTTGAACTCCACGTCTCTTCCAAGAGGCAATAAAACCATCTTGTTAAGCTACTGTGAACTCCACGTCTCTTCCAAGGGGCATTAAAACCGTCTTGTTAAACCACTCTGAACTCCACGTTTCTTCCAAGTGGCATTAAAATCATCTTGTTAAGCTTCTGTGACCTCCACGTCTCTTCCAAGGGGCATTAAAATAGTCTTGTTAAACCACTCTGAACTCCACCTCTTTTCCAAGGGGCATTAAAACCGTCTTGTTAAATCACTCTGAACTCCACGTCTCTTCCAAGAGGCATTAAAACATCTTGTTAAGATATTGTGACCTCCACGTCTCTTCCAAGGGGCATTAAAACCGTCTTGTTAAACCACTCTGAACTCCACGTCTCTTCCAAGGGGCATTAAAATCATCTTGTTAAGATACTGTGACCTCCACGTCTCTTCCAAGGGGCATTAAAATAGTCTTGTTAAATCACTCTGAACTCCACGTCTCTTCCAAGGGGCATTAAACCGTCTTGTTAAGCTACTGTGACCTCCACGTCTCTTCCAAGGAGCATTTAAACCGTCTTATTAAACCACTCTGAACTCCACGTCTCTTCCAAGGGGCATTAAAACCGTCTTGTTAAATCACTCTGAACTCCACGTCTCTTCCAAGGGGCATTTAAACCGTCTTGTTAAACCACTCTGAACTCCACGTCTCTTGCAAGGGGCGTTAAAACCGTCTTGTTAAATCACTCTGAACTCCACGTCTCTTCCAAGGGTAATTAAAACCGTCTTGTCAAGCTACTGTGACCTCCACGTCTCTTCCAAGGGGCTTTAAAACCGTATTGTTAAACCACTCTGAACTCCATGTCTCTTCCAAGGGGACATTAAAACCGCCTTGTTAAGCTACTGTGACCTCCACATCTCTTCCAAGGGGCATTAAAACCGTCTTGTTAAACCACTCTGTACTCCACGTCTCTTCCAAGGGGCATTAAAAGTGTCTTGTTAACCTACTGTGACCTCCACGTCTCTTCCAAGGGGCATTAAAAACATCTTATTAAACCACTCTGAACTCCACGTCTCTTCCAAGGGGCATTAAAACCGTCTTGTTAAGCTACTGTGACCTCCACGTCTCTTCCAAGGGGCATTAAAATAGTCTTGTTAAACCACTCTGAACTCCACGTCTTTTCCAAGGGGCATTAAAACCGTCTTGTTAAATCACTCTGAACTCCACGTCTCTTCCAAGGGGCATTAAACCGTCTTGTTAAGCTACTGTGACCTCCACGTCTCTTCCAAGGGGCATTAAAACCGTCTTATTAAACCACTCTGAACTCCACGTCTCTTCCAAGGGGCATTAAAAACGTCTTGCTAAGCTACTGTGACCTCCACATCTCTTCCAAGGGGCATTAAAACCATCTTGTTAAACCAATCTGAACTACACGTCTTTTCCAAGGGGCATTAAAACCGTCCTGTTAAATCACTCTGAACTCCAAGTCTCTTCCAAGGGGCTTTAAAACCGTCTTGTTATGCTACTGTGAACTCCACGTCTATTCCAAGGGGCATTAAAACCGTCTTGTTAAGCTACTGTGACCTCCACGTCTCTTCCAAGGGGCATTAAAACCGTCTTGTTAAATCACTCTGAACTCCACGTCTCTTCCAAGAGGCATTAAAACATCTTGTTAAGATATTGTGACCTCCACGACTCTTCCAAGGGGCATTAAAACCGTCTTGTTAAACCACTCTGAACTCCACGTCTCTTCCAAGGGGCATTAAAATCATCTTGTTTAGCTACTGTGACCTCCACTTCTCTTCCAAGGGGCATTAAAATAGTCTTGTTAAACCACTCTGAACTCCACGTCTCTTCCAAGGGTAATTAAAACTGTCTTGTTAAGCTACTGTGACCTCCACGTCTCTTCCAAGGGGCATTAAAACCGTCTTGTTAAACCACTCTGAACTCCACGTCTCTTCCAAGGGGCATTAAAATCGTCTTGCTAAGCTACTGTGACCTCCACATCTCTTCCAAGGGGCATTAAAACCATCTTGTTAAACCACTCTGAACTCCACGTCTTTTCCAAGGGGCATTAAAACCGTCTTGTTATATCACTCTGAACTCCACGTCTCTTCCAAGGGGCATTAAAACCGTCTTGTTATGCTACTGTGAACTCCACGTCTCTTCCAAGTGGCATTAAAACCGTCTTGTTAAGCTACTGTGACCTCCACGTCTCTTCCAAGGGGCATTAAAACCGTCTTGTTAAACCACTCTGAACTCCACGTCTCTTCCAAGTGGCATTAAAATCATCTTGTTAAGCTACTGTGACCTCCACGTCTCTTCCAATGGGCATTAAAATTGTCTTGTTAAACCACTCTGAACTCCACGTCTATTCCAAGAGGCATTAAAACCGTCTTGTTAAATCACTCTGAACTCCACGTGTCTTCCAAGGGGCATTAAACCGTCTTGTTAAGCTACTGTGACCTCCACGTCTCTTCCAAGGGGCATTTAAACCGTCTTATTAAACCACTTTGAACTCCACGTCTCTTCCAAGGGGCATTAAAACCGTCTTGTTAAATCACTCTGAACTCAACGTCTCTTCCAAGGGGCATTTAAACCGTCTTGTTAAACCACTCTAAACTCCACGTCTCTTCCAAGGGGCAATAAAACCGTCTTGTTAAATCACTCTGAACTCCACGTCTCTTCCAAGGGTATTTAAAACCGTCTTGTTAAGCTACTGTGACCTCCACGTCTCTTCCAAGGGGCATTAAAATCGTCTTGCTAAGCTACTGTGACCTCCACATCTCTTCCAAGGGGCATTAAAACCATCTTGTTAAACCACTCTGAACTCCACGTCTTTTCCAAGGGGCATTAAAACCGTCTTGTTATATCACTCTGAACTCCACGTCTCTTCCAAGGGGCATTAAAACCGTCTTGTTATGCTACTGTGAACTCCACGTCTCTTCCAAGTGGCATTAAAACCGTCTTGTTAAGCTACTGTGACCTCCACGTCTCTTCCAAGGGGCATTAAAACCGTCTTGTTAAACCACTCTGAACTCCACGTCTCTTCCAAGTGGCATTAAAATCATCTTGTTAAGCTACTGTGACCTCCACGTCTCTTCCAATGGGCATTAAAATTGTCTTGTTAAACCACTCTGAACTCCACGTCTATTCCAAGAGGCATTAAAACCGTCTTGTTAAATCACTCTGAACTCCACGTCTCTTCCAAGGGGCATTAAACCGTCTTGTTAAGCTACTGTGACCTCCACGTCTCTTCCAAGGGGCATTTAAACCGTCTGATTAAACCACTTTGAACTCCACGTCTCTTCCAAGGGGCATTAAAACCGTCTTGTTAAATCACTCTGAACTCAACGTCTCTTCCAAGGGGCAATTAAACCGTCTTGTTAAACCACTCTGAACTCCACGTCTCTTCCAAGGGGCAATAAAACCGTCTTGTTAAATCACTCTGAACTCCACGTCTCTTCCAAGGGTATTTAAAACCGTCTTGTTAAGCTACTGTGACCTCCACGTCTCTTCCAAGGGGCATTAAAACCGTCTTGTTAAGCTACTGTGACCTCCACGTCTCTTCCAAGGGGCATGAAAACTGTCTTGTTAAACCACTTGAACTCCACGTCTCTTCCAAGAGGCAATAAAACCATCTTGTTAAGCTACTGTGAACTCCACGTCTCTTCCAAGGGGCATTAAAACCGTCTTGTTAAACCACTCTGAACTCAACGTCTCTTCCAAGGGGCATTTAAACCGTCTTGTTAAACCACTCTAAACTCCACGTCTCTTCCAAGGGGCAATAAAACCGTCTTGTTAAATCACTCTGAACTCCACGTCTCTTCCAAGGGTATTTAAAACCGTCTTGTTAAGCTACTGTGACCTCCACGTCTCTTCCAAGGGGCATTAAAACCGTATTGTTAAGCTACTGTGACCTCCACGTCTCTTCCAAGGGGCATGAAAACTGTGTTGTTAAACCACTTGAACTCCACGTCTCTTCCAAGGGGCAATAAAACCATCTTGTTAAGCTACTGTGAACTCCACGTCTCTTCCAAGGGGCATTAAAACCGTCTTGCTAAACCACTCTGAACTCCACGTTTCTTCCAAGTGGCATTAAAATCATCTTGTTAAGCTTCTGTGACCTCCACGTCTCTTCCAAGGGGCATTAAAATAGTCTTGTTAAACCACTCTGAACTCCACCTCTTTTCCAAGGGGCATTAAAACCGTCTTGTTAAATCACTCTGAACTCCACGTCTCTTCCAAGAGGCATTAAAACATCTTGTTAAGATATTGTGACCTCCACGTCTCTTCCAAGGGGCATTAATACCGTCTTGTTAAACCACTCTGAACTCCACGTCTCTTCCAAGGGGCATTAAAATCATCTTGTTAAGCTACTGTGACCTCCACGTCTCTTCCAAGGGGCATTAAAATAGTCTTGTTAAATCACTCTGAACTCCACGTCTCTTCCAAGGGGCATTAAACCGTCTTGTTAAGCTACTGTGACCTCCACGTCTCTTCCAAGGAGCATTTAAACCGTCTTATTAAACCACTCTGAACTCCACGTCTCTTCCAAGGGGCATTAAAATCATCTTGTTAAGCTACTGTGACCTCCACGTCTCTTCCAAGGGGCATTAAAACCGTCTTGTTAAATCACTCTGAACTCCACGTCTCTTCCAAGGGGCATTTAAACCGTCTTGTTAAACCACTCTGAACTCCACGTCTCTTGCAAGGGGCGTTAAAACCGTCTTGTTAAATCACTCTGAACTCCACGTCTCTTCCAAGGGTAATTAAAACCGTCTTGTCAAGCTACTGTGACCTCCACGTCTCTTCCAAGGGGCTTTAAAACCGTATTGTTAAACCACTCTGAACTCCACGTCTCTTCCAAGGGGACATTAAAACCGCCTTGTTAAGCTACTGTGACCTCCACATCTCTTCCAAGGGGCATTAAAACCATCTTGTTAAACCACTCTGTACTCCACGTCTCTTCCAAGGGGCATTAAAAGTGTCTTGTTAACCTACTGTGACCTCCACGTCTCTTCCAAGGGGCATTAAAAACATCTTATTAAACCACTCTGAACTCCACGTCTCTTCCAAGGGGCATTAAAACCGTCTTGTTAAGCTACTGTGACCTCCACGTCTCTTCCAAGGGGCATTAAAATAGTCTTGTTAAACCACTCTGAACTCCACGTCTTTTCCAAGGGGCATTAAAACCGTCTTGTTAAATCACTCTGAACTCCACGTCTCTTCCAAGGGGCATTAAACCGTCTTGTTAAGCTACTGTGACCTCCACGTCTCTTCCAAGGGGCATTAAAACCGTCTTATTAAACCACTCTGAACTCCACGTCTCTTCCAAGGGGCATTAAAAACGTCTTGCTAAGCTACTGTGACCTCCACATCTCTTCCAAGGGGCATTAAAACCATCTTGTTAAACCACTCTGAACTACACGTCTTTTCCAAGGGGCATTAAAACCGTCCTGTTAAATCACTCTGAACTCCAAGTCTCTTCCAAGGGGCATTAAAACCGTCTTGTTATGCTACTGTGAACTCCACGTCTATTCCAAGGGGCATTAAAACCGTCTTGTTAAGCTCCTGTGACCTCCACGTCTCTTCCAAGGGGCATTAAAACCGTCTTGTTAAATCACTCTGAACTCCACGTCTCTTCCAAGAGGCATTAAAACATCTTGTTAAGATATTGTGACCTCCACGACTCTTCCAAGGGGCATTAAAACCGTCTTGTTAAACCACTCTGAACTCCACGTCTCTTCCAAGGGGCATTAAAATCATCTTGTTTAGCTACTGTGACCTCCACTTCTCTTCCAAGGGGCATTAAAATAGTCTTGTTAAACCACTCTGAACTCCACGTCTCTTCCAAGGGTAATTAAAACCGTCTTGTTAAGCTACTGTGACCTCCACGTCTCTTCCAAGGGGCATTAAAACCGTCTTGTTAAACCACTCTGAACTCCACGTCTCTTCCAAGGGGCATTAAAACCGCCTTGTTAAGCTACTGTGACCTCCACATCTCTTCCAAGGGGCATTAAAACCGTCTTGTTAAACCACTCTGAACTCCACGTCTCTTCCAAGGGGCATTAAAAGTGTCTTGTTAACCTACTGTGACCTCCACGTCTCTTCCAAGGGGCATTAAAAACGTCTTATTAAACCACTCTGAACGCCACGTCTCTTCCAAGGGGCATTAAAACCATCTTGTTAAGCTACTGTGACCTCCACGTCTCTTCCAAGGGGCATTAAAATAGTCTTGTTAAACCACTCTGAACTCCACTTCTTTTCCAAGGGGCATTAAAACCGTCTTGTTAAATCACTCTGAACTCCACGTCTCTTCCAAGTGTAATTAAAACCGTCTTGTTAAGCTACTGTGACCTTCACGTCTCTTCCAAGGGGCATTAAAACCGTCTTGTTAAACCACTCTGAACTCCACGTCTCTTCCAAGGGGCATTAAAATAGTCTTGTTAAATCACTCTGAACTCCACCTCTTTTCCAAGAGGCATTAAAACCGTCTTGTTAAATCATTCTGAACTCCACGTCTATTCCAAGAGGCATTAAAACATCTTGTTAAGATATTGTGACCTCCACGTCTCTTCCAAGGGGCATTAAAACCGTCTTGTTAAACCACTCTGAACTCCACGTCTCTTCCAAGGGGCATTAAAATCATCTTGTTAAGCTACTGTGACCTCCACGTCTCTTCCAAGGGGCATTAAAATAGTCTTGTTAAACCACTCTGAACTCCACGTCTCTTCCAAGGGTAATTAAAGCCGTCTTGTTAAGCTACTGTGACCTCCACGTCTCTTCCAAGGGGCATTAAAACCGTCTTGTTAAACCACTCTGAACTCCACGTCTCTTCCAAGGGGCATTAAAACCGCCTTGTTAAGCTACTGTGACCTCCACGTCTCTTCCGAGGGGCATGAAAACTGTCTTGTTAAACCACTTGAACTCCACGTCTCTTCCAAGGGGCAATAAAACCATCTTGTTAAGCTACTGTGAACTCCACGTCTCTTCCAAGGGGCATTAAAACCGTCTTGTTAAACCACTCTGAACTCCACGTTTCTTCCAAGTGGCATTAAAATCATCTTGTTAAGCTACTGTGACCTCCACGTCTCTTCCAAAGGGCATTAAAATAGTCTTGTTAAACCACTCTGAACTCCACCTCTTTTCCATGGGGCATTAAAACCGTCTTGTTAAATCACTCTGAACTCCACGTCTCTTTCAAGAGGCATTAAAACATCTTGTTAAGATATTGTGACCTCCACGTCTCTTCCAAGGGGCATTAAAACCGTCTTGTTAAACCACTCTGAACTCCACGTCTCTTCCAAGGGGCATTAAACCGTCTTGTTAAGCTACTGTGACCTCCACGTCTCTTCCAAGGGGCATTAAACCGTCTTGTTAAACCACTCTGAACTCCACTTCTCTTCCAAGGGGCATTAAAACCGTCTTGTTAAATCACTCTGAACTCCACGTCTCTTCCAAGGGGCATTAAACCGTCTTGTTAAGCTACTGTGACCTCCACGTCTCTTCCAAGGGGCATTTAAACCGTCTTATTAAACCACTCTGAACTCCACGTCTCTTCCAAGGTGCATTAAAACCGTCTTGTTAAATCACTCTGAACTCCACGTCTATTCCAAGGGGCATTTAAACCGTCTTGTTAAACCACTCTGAACTCCACTTCTCTTCCAAGGGGCGTTAAAACCGTCTTTTTAAATCACTCTGAACTCCACGTCTCTTCCAAGGGTAATTAAAACCGTCTTGCAAGCTACTGTGACCTCCACGTTTCTTCCAAGGGGCATTAAAACCGTATTGTTAAACCACTCTGAACTCCACGTCTCTTCCAAGGGGCATTAAAACCGCCTTGTTAAGCTACTGTGACCTCCACATCTCTTCCAAGGGGCATTAAAACCGTCTTGTTAAACCACTCTGAACTCCACGTCTCTTAAAAGGGGCATTAAAAGTGTCTTGTTAACCTACTGTGATATCCACGTCTCTTCCAAGGGGCATTAAAAACGTCTTATTAAACCACTCTGAACGCCACGTCTCTTCCAAGGGGCATTAAAACCATCTTGTTAAGCTACTGTGACCTTCACCTCTCTTCCAAGGGGCATTAAAATAGTCTTGTTAAACCACTCTGAACTCCACGTCTTTTCCAAGGGGCATTAAAACCGTCTTGTTAAATCACTCTGAACTCCACGTCTGTTCCAAGGGGCATTAAACCGTCTTGTTAAGCTACTGTGACCTCCACGTCTCTTCCAAGGGGCATTAAAACCGTCTTATTAAACCACTCTGAACTCCACGTCTCTTCCAAGGGGCATTAAAATCGTCTTGCTAAGCTACTGTGACCTCCACATCTCTTCCAAGGGGCATTAAAACCATCTTGTTAAACCACTCTGAACTCCATGTCTTTTCCAAGGGGCATTAAAACCGTCCTGTTAAATCACTCTGAACTCCACGTCTCTTCCAAGGGGCATTAAAACCGTCTTGTTATGCTACTGTGAACTCCACGTCTCTTCCAAGGGGCATTAAAACCGTCTTGTTAAGCTACTGTGACCTCCACGTCTCTTCCAAGGGGCATTAAAATAGTCTTGTTAAACCACTCTGAACTCCACGTCTTTTCCAAGGGGCATTAAAACCGTATTGTTAAATCACTCTCAACTCCACGTCTCTTCCAAGGGGCATTAAACCATCTAATTAAGCTACTGTGACCTCCACGTCTCTTCCAAGGGGCATTAAAATCGTCTTATTAAACCACTCTGAACTCCACGTCTCTTCCAAGGGGCATTAAAATCGTCTTGCTAAGCTACTGTGACCTCCACATCTCTTCCCAGGGGCATTAAAACCATCTTGTTAAACCACTCTGAACTCCACGTCTTTTCCAAGGGGCATTAAAACCGTCTTGTTAAATCACTCTGAACTCCACGTCTCTTCCAAGGGGCATTAAAACCGTCTTGTTATGCTACTGTGAACTCCACGTCTCTTCCAAGTGGCATTAAAACCGTCTTGTTAAGCTACTGTGACCTCCACGTCTCTTCCAAGGGGCATTAAAACCGTCTTGTTAAACCACTCTGAACTCCACGTCTCTTCCAAGTGGCATTAAAATCATCTTGTTAAGCTACTGTGACCTCCACGTCTCTTCCAAGGGGCATTAAAATAGTCTTGTTAAACCACTCTGAACTCCACGTCTTTTCCAAGGGGCATTAAAACCGTCTTGTTAAATCACTCTGAACTCCACGTCTCTTCCAAGTGGCATTAAAATCATCTTGTTAAGCTACTGTGACCTCCACGTCTCTTCCAAAGGGCATTAAAACCGTATTGTTAAACCACTCTGAACTCCACATCTCTTCCAAGGAGCATTAAAACCGCCTTGTTAAGCTACTGTGACCTCCACATCTCTTCCAAGGGGCATTAAAACCGTCTTGTTAAATCACTCTGAACTCCACGTCTCTTCCAAGGGGCATTAAACCGTCTTGTTAAGCTACTGTGACCTCCACGTCTCTTCCAAGGGGCATTAAAACTGTCTTATTAAACCACTCTGAACTCCACGTCTCTTCCAAGGGGCATTAAAATCGTCTTGCTAAGCTACTGTGACCTCCACATCTCTTCCAAGGGGCATTAAAACCATCTTGTTAAACCACTCTGAACTCCATGTCTTTTCCAAGGGGCATTAAAACCGTCTTGTTAAATCACTCTGAACTCCACGTCTCTTCCAAGGGGCATTAAAACCGTCTTGTTATGCTACTGTGAACTCCACGTCTCTTCCAACGGGCATTAAAACCGTCTTGTTAAGCTACTGTGACCTCCACGTCTCTTCCAAGGGGCATTAAAATAGTCTTGTTAAACCACTCTGAACTCCACGTCTTTTCCAAGGGGCATTAAAACCGTCTTGTTAAATCACTCTGAACTCCACGTCTATTCCAAGGGGCATTTAAACCGTCTTGTTAAACCACTCTGAACTCCACGTCTCTTCCAAGGGGCGTTAAAACCGTCTTTTTAAATCACTCTGAACTCCACGTCTCTTCCAAGGGTAATTAAAACCGTCTTGTCAAGCTACTGTGACCTCCACGTTTCTTCCAAGGGGCATTAAAACCGTATTGTTAAACCACTCTGAACTCCACGTCTCTTCCAAGGGGCATTAAAACCGCCTTGTTAAGCTACTGTGACCTCCACATCTCTTCCAAGGGGCATTAAAACCGTCTTGTTAAACCACTCTGAACTCCACGTCTCTTAAAAGGGGCATTAAAAGTGTCTTGTTAACCTACTGTGATATCCACGTCTCTTCCAAGGGGCATTAAAAACGTCTTATTAAACCACTCTGAACGCCACGTCTCTTCCAAGGGGCATTAAAACCATCTTGTTAAGCTACTGTGACCTTCACCTCTCTTCCAAGGGGCATTAAAATAGTCTTGTTAAACCACTCTGAACTCCACGTCTTTTCCAAGGGGCATTAAAACCGTCTTGTTAAATCACTCTGAACTCCACGTCTGTTCCAAGGGGCATTAAACCGTATTGTTAAGCTACTGTGACCTCCACGTCTCTTCCAAGGGGCATTAAAACCGTCTTATTAAACCACTCTGAACTCCACGTCTCTTCCAAGGGGCATTAAAATCGTCTTGCTAAGCTACTGTGACCTCCACATCTCTTCCAAGGGGCATTAAAACCATCTTGTTAAACCACTCTGAACTCCATGTCTTTTCCAAGGGGCATTAAAACCGTCCTGTTAAATCACTCTGAACTCCACGTCTCTTCCAAGGTGCATTAAAACCGTCTTGTTATGCTACTGTGAACTCCACGTCTCTTCCAAGGGGCATTAAAACCGTCTTGTTAAGCTACTGTGACCTCCACGTCTCTTCCAAGGGGCATTAAAATAGTCTTGTTAAACCACTCTGAACTCCACGTCTTTTCCAAGGGGCATTAAAACCGTATTGTTAAATCACTCTCAACTCCACGTCTCTTCCAAGGGGCATTAAACCATCTAATTAAGCTACTGTGACCTCCACGTCTCTTCCAAGGGGCATTAAAATCGTCTTATTAAACCACTCTGAACTCCACGTCTCTTCCAAGGGGCATTAAAATCGTCTTGCTAAGCTACTGTGACCTCCACAGCTCTTCCCAGGGGCATTAAAACCATCTTGTTAAACCACTCTGAACTCCACGTCTTTTCCAAGGGGCATTAAAACCATCTTGTTAAATCACTCTGAACTCCACGTCTCTTCCAAGGGGCATTAAAACCGTCTTGTTATGCTACTGTGAACTCCACGTCTCTTCCAAGTGGCATTAAAACCGTCTTGTTAAGCTACTGTGACCTCCACGTCTCTTCCAAGGGGCATTAAAACCGTCTTGTTAAACCACTCTGAACTCCACGTCTCTTCCAAGTGGCATTAAAATCATCTTGTTAAGCTACTGTGACCTCCACGTCTCTTCCAAGGGGCATTAAAATAGTCTTGTTAAACCACTCTGAACTCCACGTCTTTTCCAAGGGGCATTAAAACCGTCTTGTTAAATCACTCTGAACTCCACGTCTCTTCCAAGTGGCATTAAAATCATCTTGTTAAGCTACTGTGACCTCCACGTCTCTTCCAAGGGGCATTAAAACCGTATTGTTAAACCACTCTGAACTCCACGTCTCTTCCAAGGAGCATTAAAACCGCCTTGTTAAGCTACTGTGACCTCCACATCTCTTCCAAGGGGCATTAAAACCGTCTTGTTAAATCACTCTGAACTCCACGTCTCTTCCAAGGGGCATTAAACCGTCTTGTTAAGCTACTGTGACCTCCACGTCTCTTCCAAGGGGCATTAAAACCGTCTTATTAAACCACTCTGAACTCCACGTCTCTTCCAAGGGGCATTAAAATCGTCTTGCTAAGCTACTGTGACCTCCACATCTCTTCCAAGGGGCATTAAAACCATCTTGTTAAACCACTCTGAACTCCATGTCTTTTCCAAGGGGCATTAAAACCGTCCTGTTAAATCACTCTGAACTCCACGTGTGACACCCCAGGGGTCTGGTTGCCACAGTGATAGAGATATTATGTCTGAGAGCAGGTGGGAGGTCCTTTGGTCAGGGATCCTGTGCATGCCACACCTCCTGCCCAGTCTTGGGAGGGGAAGAACTTCCCCTGTATAAACCCGGGGCTGAGGCAGGGTGAGTCAGACAAGGAGAGTGGAGAAGAGAAGCAGCATAGGAAACAGCAGAGTTACAAGGAGTCAGGGGCTGGCAGCTACAGAGCTCGCCCTGACTAAGAAGATTCTTTACCGGACCCGGAGTCCGAGGCTGTGGGGACTAACTCCTACCCAGCAGCAGAATCCGTCGGGCAGGGGATTTCAGGTCCTCTGGCCCAGAAGCCCGAAGGCACGGTCACACGCGTGGGACCAGCACCGCCATCGTGGAGCGGAAGCCATTAGAAGGCCCCGAGTCACCGGCCATACGGGTGAGCACCACACGGTACACTCAGGGACGTGGGCTACTTACATCAGCTTCTAGCAAGGTAGCCAGAAGAGTACAGTCAGTTTGGGAGGCCTACAACTACGCCTGGCCAGGGGAGATCCCATCTGCTCAAAGACTGACCAGGCCCCGTTTGCTAGCAAGTACTCCGGGAGGGTCTGTCGTTGTTACCAGTAAAGACCCTGAACTACACCGTACCGTCTCTGAGTGATTCCTGCTACCCCCATCATCCACGTCGGCTGCCCTGAGGCCATACCCCTCCCGTTGGGGGTTATACTATCACGCTGCACAATCCTACCACCGGCCTCAGCGGTCTGCCCTGCAGCAGCAGCTTCCTGGCTGCACTCAACGGGTGGCGTAGTCATCAACTATTTACTACTAATAGACTGCCGTCTAGTTTGACTCCCTGGGCACGGACCAGGTCACCGCCACGAGATTACAACCCTCCACGGATCCGGCTCCGGGTAAGCTCCCGCGTGCGCACCGCAGCGCGACACAGGCCCAGGGGCGCGTCAACTTTGGCGTAGTCGGCAGGATTTCGTGCCCGCAACCACCGGGTACTGCGTGCCTGAAAAGCAAAGACTGTTCAAACTTACCAGTGGTGAAGGTTTCCCGCCATCCGGCGCCATCTTCTACCTTCTTCCCGCCATCCGCGAAGTTTTCCCGCCATCCGGCGCCATCTTCGACCTTCTTCCCGCCATCCGTGTTTTCCCGCCATTGGACGCCATCTTGAGGACGCCGCGCGGGAAGAAGAGGGGCGTGGACTCCGAAAGCGCGCGAGAACTGAAGCCCCGCCTCACGTCCGGACGTTGCGTAAGGTCCTGGAAGGAGCCCAGCAGACGCCGACGTCACAGGAGCGCGACGGAAGGTCCTCAACCCTGACGATCCACTGCGGAGCCGCGGCCTACGGAAGAGGATCATCGCAAGGTAGGCCACGGTCCACTAGGGGGGAGGAAGATGTCGGATACGGAGGAGAGCTTCACTGCCTCAACCCCCGCCAGCGCTACCGCTGCTGCAGTTATGCCCTTCACCATGCCCTATATCCCGGGAGCAGCTTGGCTACCCCAGTACTCAGGGGAGTCACATACCCTGCATGACTTTAGAGAAAAGCTGGATAGCCTCTTCCAGGTGTACCTACTCACAGAAGAGCAAAAAGTGAGCATCCTGGTGGCCCAACTAACCGGGGCAGCCAAAAGGGAAGTAAAATCCTGGCCACCTGGGAGGAAGACTGTCGCAGGGATACTAACCCGGCTGAAGGACACCTTTGATACCCGCACCTCAGCCGAGATTAAGCTTAGATTCTACGGGTGCAAGCAGCGAGCGCATGAGAGTATAAGGGACTATGCACTAAACCTACAAGAGGCCCTGAGGGCCATAAAGCAGACCGACCCTGATGGGGTGGGAAACGAGGACAGGCTGTTGACTGAACAATTTATAGAGGGTTTATATTGCAATGCCCACCGAACCCAGTTGCGGGCAATGGCCTTACAGGATCCCCATCTGGACTTTGCACAGTTCAAGGACAGAGCCATCCGGGTGCTCCGAGAACCGGCACCAGGTGGCGTTGTGACCCACAGACGCCCCACTACCACTTACTACCAGGAGGCGGCGCCCTTGTCAGCAGGGCCTGTGGGAGCTGATGCGCAGGCTTTGGACAATGACCCGGCTCCAGACCTACACCATCAGGTCCAAGAGCTAGTTAAGAGCGTTGCTGCGCTAACCCGAACTGTGCAGTCTTTACAGGTTTCCACCCCAGGGAAGATCCAGCTGGCATCCGGACCGGAGGACATCCCGTGGCGTCGACCAAGGAGGACCCCACCGGCCAGAGGAAGACCCAGTGACCGATACAGTGAGGACGGACGACCCATCTGCCGCCGCTGCAATCAACCCGGACATATGGCAAGGTACTGTTCTTTAAACGGGCACAACCTGGGGTAGAGGGCCAACCCCCAGGAAAAAGATCACCAGGCCCATCGAACTGGCGCGACAGATATGTGGGAGGACGTCCAGTCTTGCCTGTGGTACTGGATGGCATTCCCATGAGTGCCCTACTGGACACCGGGTCACAGGTCACCACCATCCCGTACGTGCTCTTCAAGCAGTACTGGAATGACTCGGATATTACCCGCTACCCCGACGACGACTTGAGTATCATCGCCAGCAATGGTCAGCCCGTGCCACAGATCGGATTTAAAGAGGTGACCATCAAAATTGGTAGAGTCGAACTGGCCGCACAGGGACTGATCATTGTAGATATCGATAAACATGAGAGTCACCCAAAAATAACTCTAGGAACTAATGTAATTGAAAATTGTCTTGCAGAGGTGATTTTCCTTTTACAGCAGGTTGCCAAGAATGCCAGCTCCGGCGAGCAGCGGGTGCTCCAGAAAGAGATCCGGGCACTGATGCAACGGCAACAAGTGGAACTCTCCGGCGGTGAGATTGGTAGCGTAAGAATGTGTGACCCTTTTCCTATTGCCATGCCCCCAAAAAGTGAAATGATGATTTGGTGCCGGGCAGCTATTGGTCTGAGAGGTAGAGATTACCAGGCAATGGTAGAACCAGTTTACTCAGACAGTAGGCCCACCATTTTGACAGCACGGGGGGTGGTCAATGTACGCCATGGGAGGGTGCCCATTCGCATAATAAATATCGGGGAGAGGGAAGTGTACCTGCCCCGGTATGCCACGCTAGCCAAATTATATACCACTAATCAAAGTTCTATACAATCTGTGGAACCCTTGCCTCCATCTCACCCGGAGGAAGGTAACGGCTCTAAGAAAGACATGGAGGACTGGTGTCAGCAACTACATTTGGGTACTGACTCCACTCCCTCACATCAGAAACAAGGAGTCTATCGGGTGGTTCAAGAGTATGAGAGAGTGTTTAGTAAACACCCGTTAGACTTCGGGCGAGTCAAGGGGGTAGAACATCGCATCCCCACGGGAGATCATCCTCCCATAAAAGAGAGGTATCGACCCGTACCCCCTGCACATTACCAACACGCCAAGGGGATGCTTAGAGATATGAAGGAGGCTGGGGTAATCCGGGATAGTTGTAGCCCCTGGGCAGCCCCATTAGTTTTAGTCAAAAAGAAAGACAACACCATGAGGATGTGTGTAGATTACCGGAAAATCAACCGTATCACACACAAGGATGCGTACCCCTTACCAAGGATAGAGGAGTCATTGGCTGCTTTAAGATCTGCTAACTTCTTCTCTACCTTGGATCTCACTAGCGGGTACTGGCAGGTTCCTGTAGCAGAGGCGGACCGGGAGAAGACCGCATTCACCACCCCGATGGGACTTAGCGAGTTCACCTGCATGCCGTTCGGACTCTGCAACGCACCAGGAACCTTCCAACGCCTAATGGAGTGTTGTCTGGGCCACAGAAACTTCGAGACGGTCCTGTTGTACCTGGACGATGTCATCGTATATTCCAAGACGTATGAGGACCACCTGAAACACCTGGCGGAAGTGTTCGAGGCTCTGGCGAGTTACGGCCTAAAGGTGAAACCCTCCAAGTGTCACCTCCTGAAACCAAAGGTGCAGTACCTGGGACACGTGGTGAGCGCTGACGGAGTGGCTCCCGACCCCGATAAGATCACCGCAATTAAGGGATGGCCAAGCCCCTCCAGCGTAAAAGAAGTGCGGCAGTTCCTCGGGTTGGTAGGCTACTACCGAAGGTTTATTCCCGGTTTCACCAAAAAGGCAGCACCTATGCAGGACCTCCTGATAGGCCAGTCCCGGAAGGCCAAGAACCAGAAGCCGCCCTTCAAATGGGAAGAGCTGGAAGAAGAGTCCTTCCGCCAGCTGAAGATGGCCCTCACGGGGGACGAAATCCTGGCGTACCCGGATTATAGCCAGCCCTTTATCCTCTACACCGACGCCAGTAACATCGGGCTAGGAGCCGTACTGTCCCAGATCCAGCAGGGGAAGGAACGAGTAATCGCCTACGCCAGCCGAAAACTGCGACCCACCGAAAGGAACCCCGAGAATTACAGCTCATTTAAGTTAGAGTTCCTGGCCGTAGTATGGGCAATCACTGAGCGCTTTAAGCATTACCTCGCTTCTTCCCGGTTCACCGTGTACACGGATAACAACCCGCTGACACACCTGGACACGGCAAGACTCGGTGCCCTGGAGCAGAGGTGGATGGCCCGTCTGTCCAACTACGA
This sequence comes from Phyllobates terribilis, assembly GCF_046119375.1. Lineage (NCBI taxonomy): Eukaryota > Metazoa > Chordata > Amphibia > Anura > Dendrobatidae > Phyllobates > Phyllobates terribilis. Next base: position 205,926,277 of record NW_027362769.1, on the reverse strand, counting down.
GTTCACAATTAAATACCGGGCAGGACGCTCCAATACCAACGCGGACGCCCTGTCCAGGATGCCCAACCTGCCGGACGGAGGAGAAGATCCGGAGGGACTGGAAGAAGTTGAACTCCCTGCGTTCCACCGTCATGGGACTATTCAGTATTCCCACCGGGTAAGGAGTAAGCAGGCTGCTACGTTGAACCCCTTACCCCACTACAACTGGGCGGAAACGCAAGACAGCGACCCTGCCGTCCGACTGGTGAAGGAGATGCTGACTCGGCCGGAGGCTCGCCTTGAACCAGACGCTCCGGAGGAAGCCAAACAACTATGGGCAGAGAAGAGTCGACTGTTCCTTTACAAAGGGAAGTTGTGCCGCAGAATGGTTAACTCCCGGACGCATGAATTACTCTGGCAAGTAGTGGTGCCACGAAGAGACGCAGCCATGGTGATGGAGGCATACCACGACGGAGCTGGACACTTTGGGTGGAAAAAGCTGGAGTTCCTGCTGCGCGAGCGGTTCCACTGGGTAGGCATGAGGGGAACCATCGAGAAGTGGTGCAGAGATTGTGGCCCGTGCAACCTGAGAAGGAAGGACCGAGCCAGCCAGAAGACTCCCCTGCAGTCCATCGTCACCCGGCAACCGTTGGAACTGGTAGCCTTGGATCATGTAAAACTGACCCCAAGCAGAAGTGGCTACGTCTACGCGTTAACCATCGTGGATCATTACTCCCGGTTCTTGGTTGTCGTCCCCGTCAAGGACTTAACGGCTCAAACAGCAGCTAGAGCCTTCCAGCAGCACTTCTGCCGTCCACACGGGTACCCGGACCAAGTGCTGACGGACCAGGGACCTGCCTTTGAAGCGGAGGTCTTTCAGGAATTCTGCAATCTGTATGGCTGCCGGAAGATAAGGACGACACCCTACCATCCGCAGACTAATGGACTTTGTGAAAAAATGAACCAGGTGGTAATGGATCTTCTAAAAACGTTGCCCCTGGAAGAACGCAGTCTATGGCCTGAAAAGTTGCCCGATTTGGTGGACCTATACAACCACATCCCGGTAGGTTCCACCAACTGTACCCCGGCTTACCTAATGAGGGCAAGACCTGGTAAGTTACCTGTTGACCTGGAAATGGGAGTCCTGACCCCCGAGGACACTTCACCAGAAACAGACTGGGACACAGAGAGGCAGCAGCAGTACCGGAGAGTACAGGAGAGCGTGGAGCGAAGTCTCTGTCAGGCTAGGGAAAGACAAGAGAAAATTTACAACCAGTATGCTCCCGCTGTTCCCCTGGTACCCGGAGAGCAGGTCTTGAAGAGGAAGAGACGGCTCCACAAGTTGGACGACCAGTGGGAGAAGGACCCGTACACCGTACTGCCCTCAAGCCACGAGAACCCGAAGGTCTGTACCATCAGTAAAGACGGAGGGGAAACCACAGCCATTGTATCCCGGGACCACCTGAAGAAGTGTCCCGAACAACTGAGGAACCCTGAAGAGGAACAAGAAGACCATCGACCCGTGGAAGAAAGGGGAGATATGGTTAGTACCGTGCTCGGGGACTTTCCTCAGTCTTGGACTCAAGTCAATGGTGCAGTTGTGGTACCCGTACTCACCTTCCTCCAACCATCATCCCAAGAACCTACGGAGCAACGGGTAGAGCTGGAAGAACAGCCGGTCCAGAAGGCAGAAGACTCCACACAAGCAGAACAGGAGAATCAACCCTCTGCTTATAGTGAGCCTGCCGTACCCCTAGTGAGACAAAGAGCCGGTAGACAGCTGCCCAGTTTACCCTTGACAGCTCCTACACCCTGTAGTTCAGGGCCAGACAGTCAGCTCCGTAGGTCCACTCGGGCCACTAGAGGCCAGTTACCCGCACGCTGGAGAATTTAAAGTGTATAAATTGTTTTATTTATGTTTTTCTGTGTCTTGTTGCTTGTGTATAATTTTGTGTTTCTAGTTATTTTTAGGAAACCTTGGTGGATTTACCGGGAATCCTTGTATATAGTTGGAGCGTAACCCAGGATGGACTAGAGACTGTTAAGGACTCGGGGTAGGACAGACCCCTACCTGGTTACGTCTCCCTGTGTTGGTGAAATGGACACCTTTGCTTTTCTTCAAAGACTGCATCCGGTTGCGGACACGCCGTAACCATCTTATGTGTTTTTCTCATAGTATTGTTATTGTTATACTTTGTTATGTTTTTCTAAATGTGTTTAGTCCCGGAGTACTAAATTTCACTAGGGGGGAATGTGACACCCCAGGGGTCTGGTTGCCACAGTGATAGAGATATTATGTCTGAGAGCAGGTGGGAGGTCCTTTGGTCAGGGATCCTGTGCATGCCACACCTCCTGCCCAGTCTTGGGAGGGGAAGAACCTCCCCTGTATAAACCCGGGGCTGAGGCAGGGTGAGTCAGACAAGGAGAGTGGAGAAGAGAAGCAGCATAGGAAACAGCAGAGTTACAAGGAGTCAGGGGCTGGCAGCTACAGAGCTCGCCCTGACTAAGAAGATTCTTTACCGGACCCGGAGTCCGAGGCTGTGGGGACTAACTCCTACCCAGCAGCAGAATCCGTCGGGCAGGGGATTTCAGGTCCTCTGGCCCAGAAGCCCGAAGGCACGGTCACACGCGTGGGACCAGCACCGCCATCGTGGAGCGGAAGCCATTAGAAGGCCCCGAGTCACCGGCCATACGGGTGAGCACCACACGGTACACTCAGGGACGTGGGCTACTTACATCAGCTTCTAGCAAGGTAGCCAGAAGAGTACAGTCAGTTTGGGAGGCCTACAACTACGCCTGGCCAGGGGAGATCCCATCTGCTCAAAGACTGACCAGGCCCCGTTTGCTAGCAAGTACTCCGGGAGGGTCTGTCGTTGTTACCAGTAAAGACCCTGAACTACACCGTACCGTCTCTGAGTGGTTCCTGCTACCCCCATCATCCACGTCGGCTGCCCTGAGGCCATACCCCTCCCGTTGGGGGTTATACTATCACGCTGCACAATCCTACCACCGGCCTCAGCGGTCTGCCCTGCAGCAGCAGCTTCCTGGCTGCACTCAACGGGTGGCGTAGTCATCAACTATTTACTACTAATAGACTGCCGTCTAGTTTGACTCCCTGGGCACGGACCGGGTCACCGCCACAAGATTACAACCCTCCACGGATCCGGCTCCGGGTAAGCTCCCGCGTGCGCACCGCAGCGCGACACAGGCCCAGGGGCGCGTCACACGTCTCTTCCAAGGGGCATTAAAGCCGTCTTGTTATGCTACTGTGAACTCCACGTCTCTTCCAAGGGGCATTAAAACCGTCTTGTTAAGCTACTGTGACCTCCACGTCTCTTCCAAGGGGCATTAAAATAGTCTTGTTAAACCACTCTGAACTCCACGTCTTTTCCAAGGGGCATTAAAACCGTATTGTTAAATCACTCTCAACTCCACGTCTCTTCCAAGGGGCATTAAACCATCTAATTAAGCTACTGTGACCTCCACGTCTCTTCCAAGGGGCATTAAAATCGTCTTATTAAACCACTCTGAACTCCACGTCTCTTCCAAGGGGCATTAAAATCGTCTTGCTAAGCTACTGTGACCTCCACATCTCTTCCCAGGGGCATTAAAACCATCTTGTGAAACCACTCTGAACTCCACGTCTTTTCCAAGGGGCATTAAAACCGTTTTGTTAAATCACTCTGAACTCCACGTCTCTTCCAAGGGGCATTAAAACCGTCTTGTTATGCTACTGTGAACTCCACGTCTCTTCCAAGTGGCATTAAAACCGTCTTGTTAAGCTACTGTGACCTCCACGTCTCTTCCAAGGGGCATTAAAACCGTCTTGTTAAACCACTCTGAACTCCACGTCTCTTCCAAGTGGCATTAAAATCATCTTGTTAAGCTACTGTGACCTCCACGTCTCTTCCAAGGGGCATTAAAATAGTCTTGTTAAACCACTCTGAACTCCACGTCTTTTCCAAGGGGCATTAAAACCGTCTTGTTAAATCACTCTGAACTCCACGTCTCTTCCAAGTGGCATTAAAATCATCTTGTTAAGCTACTGTGACCTCCACGTCTCTTCCAAGGGGCATTAAAACCGTATTGTTAAACCACTCTGAACTCCACGTCTCTTCCAAGGAGCATTAAAACCGCCTTGTTAAGCTACTGTGACCTCCACATCTCTTCCAAGGGGCATTAAAACCGTCTTGTTAAATCACTCTGAACTCCAAGTCTCTTCCAAGGGGCATTAAACCGTCTTGTTAAGCTACTGTGACCTCCACGTCTCTTCCAAGGGGCATTAAAACTGTCTTATTAAACCACTCTGAACTCCACGTCTCTTCCAAGGGGCATTAAAATCGTCTTGCTAAGCTACTGTGACCTCCACATCTCTTCCAAGGGGCATTAAAACCATCTTGTTAAACCACTCTGAACTCCATGTCTTTTCCAAGGGGCATTAAAACCGTCCTGTTAAATCACTCTGAACTCCACGTCTCTTCCAAGGGGCATTAAAACCGTCTTGTTATGCTACTGTGAACTCCACGTCTCTTCCAAGGGGCATTAAAACCGTCTTGTTAAGCTACTGTGACCTCCACGTCTCTTCCAAGGGGCATTAAAATAGTCTTGTTAAACCACTCTGAACTCCACGTCTCTTCCAAGGGTAATTAAAGCCGTCTTGTTAAGCTACTGTGACCTCCACGTCTCTTCCAAGGGGCATTAAAATAGTCTTGTTAAACCACTCTGAACTCCACGTCTCTTCCAAGGGTAATTAAAGCCGTCTTGTTAAGCTACTGTGACCTCCACGTCTCTTCCAAGGGGCATTAAAACCGTCTTGTTAAACCACTCTGAACTCCACGTCTCTTCCAAGGGGCATTAAAACCGCCTTGTTAAGCTACTGTGACCTCCACGTCTCTTCCGAGGGGCATGAAAACTGTCTTGTTAAACCACTTGAACTCCACGTCTCTTCCAAGGGGCAATAAAACCATCTTGTTAAGCTACTGTGAACTCCACGTCTCTTCCAAGGGGCATTAAAACCGTCTTGTTAAACCACTCTGAACTCCACGTTTCTTGCAAGTGGCATTAAAATCATCTTGTTAAGCTACTGTGACCTCCACGTCTCTTCCAAAGGGCATTAAAATAGTCTTGTTAAACCACTCTGAACTCCACCTCTTTTCCAAGGGGCATTAAAACCGTCTTGTTAAATCACTCTGAACTCCACGTCTCTTTCAAGAGGCATTAAAACATCTTGTTAAGATATTGTGACCTCCACGTCTCTTCCAAGGGGCATTAAAACCGTCTTGTTAAACCACTCTGAACTCCACGTCTCTTCCAAGGGGCATTAAACCGTCTTGTTAAGCTACTGTGACCTCCACGTCTCTTCCAAGGGGCATTAAACCGTCTTGTTAAACCACTCTGAACTCCACTTCTCTTCCAAGGGGCATTAAAACCGTCTTGTTAAATCACTCTGAACTCCACGTCTCTTCCAAGGGGCATTAAACCGTCTTGTTAAGCTACTGTGACCTCCACGTCTCTTCCAAGGGGCATTTAAACCGTCTTATTAAACCACTCTGAACTCCACGTCTCTTCCAAGGGGCATTAAAACCGTCTTGTTAAATCACTCTGAACTCCACGTCTAATCCAAGGGGCATTTAAACCGTCTTGTTAAACCACTCTGAACTCCACGTCTCTTCCAAGGGGCGTTAAAACCGTCTTTTTAAATCACTCTGAACTCCACGTCCCTTCCAAGGGTAATTAAAACCGTCTTGCAAGCTACTGTGACCTCCACGTTTCTTCCAAGGGGCATTAAAACCGTATTGTTAAACCACTCTGAACTCCACGTCTCTTCCAAGGGGCATTAAAACCGCCTTGTTAAGCTACTGTGACCTCCACATCTCTTCCAAGGGGCATTAAAACCGTCTTGTTAAACCACTCTGAACTCCACGTCTCTTAAAAGGGGCATTAAAAGTGTCTTGTTAACCTACTGTGATATCCACGTCTCTTCCAAGGGGCATTAAAAACGTCTTATTAAACCACTCTGAACGCCACGTCTCTTCCAAGGGGCATTAAAACCATCTTGTTAAGCTACTGTGACCTTCACCTCTCTTCCAAGGGGCATTAAAATAGTCTTGTTAAACCACTCTGAACTCCACGTCTTTTCCAAGGGGCATTAAAACCGTCTTGTTAAATCACTCTGAACTCCACGTCTGTTCCAAGGGGCATTAAACCGTCTTGTTAAGCTACTGTGACCTCCACGTCTCTTCCAAGGGGCATTAAAACCGTCTTATTAAACCACTCTGAACTCCACGTCTCTTCCAAGGGGCATTAAAATCGTCTTGCTAAGCTACTGTGACCTCCACATCTCTTCCAAGGGGCATTAAAACCATCTTGTTAAACCACTCTGAACTCCATGTCTTTTCCAAGGGGCATTAAAACCGTCCTGTTAAATTACTCTGAACTCCACGTCTCTTCCAAGGGGCATTAAAACCGTCTTGTTATGCTACTGTGAACTCCACGTCTCTTCCAAGGGGCATTAAAACCGTCTTGTTAAGCTACTGTGACCTCCACGTCTCTTCCAAGGGGCATTAAAATAGTCTTGTTAAACCACTCTGAACTCCACGTCTTTTCCAAGGGGCATTAAAACCGTATTGTTAAATCACTCTCAACTCCACGTCTCTTCCAAGGGGCATTAAACCATCTAATTAAGCTACTGTGACCTCCACGTCTCTTCCAAGGGGCATTAAAATCGTCTTATTAAACCACTCTGAACTCCACGTCTCTTCCAAGGGGCATTAAAATCGTCTTGCTAAGCTACTGTGACCTCCACATCTCTTCCCAGGGGCATTAAAACCATCTTGTTAAACCACTCTGAACTCCACGTCTTTTCCAAGGGGCATTAAAACCGTCTTGTTAAATCACTCTGAACTCCACGTCTCTTCCAAGGGGCATTAAAACCGTCTTGTTATGCTACTGTGAACTCCACGTCTCTTCCAAGTGGCATTAAAACCGTCTTGTTAAGATACTGTGACCTCCACGTCTCTTCCAAGGGGCATTAAAACCGTCTTGTTAAACCACTCTGTACTCCACGTCTCTTCCAAGTGGCATTAAAATCATCTTGTTAAGCTACTGTGACCTCCACGTCTCTTCCAAGGGGCATTAAAATAGTCTTGTTAAACCACTCTGAACTCCACGTCTTTTCCAAGGGGCATTAAAACCGTCTTGTTAAATCATTCTGAACTCCACGTCTCTTCCAAGTGGCATTAAAATCATCTTGTTAAGCTACTGTGACCTCCACGTCTCTTCCAAGGGGCATTAAAACCGTATTGTTAAACCACTCTGAACTCCACGTCTCTTCCCAGGAGCATTAAAACCGCCTTGTTAAGCTACTGTGACCTCCACATCTCTTCCAAGGGGCATTAAAACCGTCTTGTTAAATCACTCTGAACTCCACGTCTCTTCCAAGGGGCATTAAACCGTCTTGTTAAGCTACTGTGACCTCCACGTCTCTTCCAAGGGGCATTAAAACTGTCTTATTAAACCACTCTGAACTCCACGTCTCTTCCAAGGGGCATTAAAATCGTCTTGCTAAGCTACTGTGACCTCCACATCTCTTCCAAGGGGCATTAAAACCATCTTGTTAAACCACTCTGAACTCCATGTCTTTTCCAAGGGGCATTAAAACCGTCCTGTTAAATCACTCTGAACTCCACGTCTCTTCCAAGGGGCATTAAAACCGTCTTGTTATGCTACTGTGAACTCCACGTCTCTTCCAAGGGGCATTAAAACCGTCTTGTTAATCTACTGTGACCTCCACGTCTCTTCCAAGGGGCATTAAAATAGTCTTGTTAAACCACTCTGAACTCCACGTCTTTTCCAAGGGGCATTAAAACCGTCTTGTTAAATCACTCTGAACTCCACGTCTATTCCAAGGGGCATTTAAACCGTCTTGTTAAACCACTCTGAACTCCACGTCTCTTCCAAGGGGCGTTAAAACCGTCTTTTTAAATCACTCTGAACTCCACGTCTCTTCCAAGGGTAATTAAAACCGTCTTGTCAAGCTACTGTGACCTCCACGTTTCTTCCAAGGGGCATTAAAACCGTATTGTTAAACCACTCTGAACTCCACGTCTCTTCCAAGGGGCATTAAAACCGCCTTGTTAAGCTACTGTGACCTCCACATCTCTTCCAAGGGGCATTAAAACCGTCTTGTTAAACCACTCTGAACTCCACGTCTCTTAAAAGGGGCATTAAAAGTGTCTTGTTAACCTACTGTGATATCCACGTCTCTTCCAAGGGGCATTAAAAACGTCTTATTAAACCACTCTGAACGCCACGTCTCTTCCAAGGGGCATTAAAACCATCTTGTTAAGCTACTGTGACCTTCACCTCTCTTCCAAGGGGCATTAAAATAGTCTTGTTAAACCACTCTGAACTCCACGTCTTTTCCAAGGGGCATTAAAACCGTCTTGTTAAATCACTCTGAACTCCACGTCTGTTCCAAGGGGCATTAAACCGTCTTGTTAAGCTACTGTGACCTCCACGTCTCTTCCAAGGGGCATTAAAACCGTCTTATTAAACCACTCTGAACTCCACGTCTCTTCCAAGGGGCATTAAAATCGTCTTGCTAAGCTACTGTGACCTCCACATCTCTTCCAAGGGGCATTAAAACCATCTTGTTAAACCACTCTGAACTCCATGTCTTTTCCAAGGGGCATTAAAACCGTCCTCTTAAATCACTCTGAACTCCACGTCTCTTCCAAGGGGCATTAAAACCGTCTTGTTATGCTACTGTGAACTCCACGTCTCTTCCAAGGGGCATTAAAACCGTCTTGTTAAGCTACTGTGACCTCCACGTCTCTTCCAAGGGGCATTAAAATAGTCTTGTTAAACCACTCTGAACTCCACGTCTTTTCCAAGGGGCATTAAAACCGTATTGTTAAATCACTCTCAACTCCACGTCTCTTCCAAGGGGCATTAAACCATCTAATTAAGCTACTGTGACCTCCACGTCTCTTCCAAGGGGCATTAAAATCGTCTTATTAAACCACTCTGAACTCCACGTCTCTTCCAAGGGGCATTAAAATCGTCTTGCTAAGCTACTGTGACCTCCACATCTCTTCCCAGGGGCATTAAAACCATCTTGTTAAACCACTCTGAACTCCACGTCTTTTCCAAGGGGCATTAAAACCGTCTTGTTAAATCACTCTGAACTCCACGTCTCTTCCAAGGGGCATTAAAACCGTCTTGTTATGCTACTGTGAACTCCACGTCTCTTCCAAGTGGCATTAAAACCGTCTTGTTAAGCTACTGTGACCTCCACGTCTCTTCCAAGGGGCATTAAAACCGTCTTGTTAAACCACTCTGAACTCCACGTCTCTTCCAAGTGGCATTAAAATCATCTTGTTAAGCTACTGTGACCTCCACGTCTCTTCCAAGGGGCATTAAAATAGTCTTGTTAAACCACTCTGAACTCCACGTCTTTTCCAAGGGGCATTAAAACCGTCTTGTTAAATCACTCTGAACTCCACGTCTCTTCCAAGTGGCATTAAAATCATCTTGTTAAGCTACTGTGACCTCCACGTCTCTTCCAAGGGGCATTAAAACCGTATTGTTAAACCACTCTGAACTCCACGTCTCTTCCAAGGAGCATTAAAACCGCCTTGTTAAGCTACTGTGACCTCCACATCTCTTCCAAGGGGCATTAAAACCGTCTTGTTAAATCACTCTGAACTCCACGTCTCTTCCAAGGGGCATTAAACCGTCTTGTTAAGCTACTGTGACCTCCACGTCTCTTCCAAGGGGCATTAAAACCGTCTTATTAAACCACTCTGAACTCCACGTCTCTTCCAAGGGGCATTAAAATCGTCTTGCTAAGCTACTGTGACCTCCACATCTCTTCCAAGGGGCATTAAAACCATCTTGTTAAACCACTCTGAACTCCATGTCTTTTCCAAGGGGCATTAAAACCGTCCTGTTAAATCACTCTGAACTCCACGTCTCTTCCAAGGGGCATTAAAACCGTCTTGTTATGCTACTGTGAACTCCACGTCTCTTCCAAGGGGCATTAAAACCGTCTTGTTAAGCTAATGTGACCTCCACGTCTCTTCCAAGGGGCATTAAAATAGTCTTGTTAAACCACTCTGAACTCCACGTCTTTTCCAAGGGGCATTAAAACCGTATTGTTAAATCACTCTCAAATCCACGTCTCTTCCAAGGGGCATTAAACCATCTAATTAAGCTACTGTGACCTCCACGTCTCTTCCAAGGGGCATTAAAATCGTCTTATTAAACCACTCTGAACTCCACGTCTCTTCCAAGGGGCATTAAAATCGTCTTGCTAAGCTACTGTGACCTCCACATCTCTTCCCAGGGGCATTAAAACCATCTTGTTAAACCACTCTGAACTCCACGTCTTTTCCAAGGGGCATTAAAACCGTCTTGTTAAATCACTCTGAACTCCACGTCTCTTCCAAGGGGCATTAAAACCGTCTTGTTATGCTACTGTGAACTCCACGTCTCTTCCAAGTGGCATTAAAACCGTCTTGTTAAGCTACTGTGACCTCCACGTCTCTTCCAAGGGGCATTAAAACCGTCTTGTTAAACCACTCTGAACTCCACGTCTCTTCCAAGTGGCATTAAAATCATCTTGTTAAGCTACTGTGACCTCCACGTCTCTTCCAAGGGGCATTAAAACCGTATTGTTAAACCACTCTGAACTTCACGTCTCTTCCAAGGGGACATTAAAACCGCCTTGTTAAGCTACTGTGACCTCCACATCTCTTCCAAGGGGCATTAAAACCGTCTTGTTAAACCACTCTGAACTCCACGTCTTTTCCAAGGGGCATTAACACCGTCTTGTTAAACCACTCTGAACTTCACGTCTCTTCCAAGTGGCATTAAAATCATCTTGTTAAGCTACTGTGACCTCCACGTCTCTTCCAAGGGGCATTAAAACCGTATTGTTAAACCACTCTGAACTCCACGTCTCTTCCAAGGGGACATTAAATCCGCCTTGTTAAGCTACTGTGACCTCCACATCTCTTCCAAGGGGCATTAAAACCGTCTTGTTAAACCACTCTGAACTCCACGTCTCTTCCAAGGGGCATTAAAAGTGTCTTGTTAACCTACTTTGACCTCCACGTCTCTTCCAAGGGGCATTAAAAACATCTTATTAAACCTCTCTGAATGCCACGTCTCTTCCAAGGGGCATTAAAACCATCTTGTTAAGCTACTGTGACCTCCACGTCTCTTCCAAGGGGCATTAAAATAGTCTTGTTAAACCACTCTGAACTCCTAGTCTTTTCCAAGGGGCATTAAAACCGTCTTGTTAAATCACTCTGAACTCCACGTCTCTTCCAAGGGGCATTAAACCGTCTTGTTAAGCTACTGTGACCTCCACGTCTCTTCCAAGAGGCATTAAAACCGTCTTATTAAACCACTCTGAACTCCACGTCTCTTCCAAGGGGCATTAAAATCGTCTTGCTTAGCTACTGTGACCTCCACATCTCTTCCAAGGGGCATTAAAACTATCTTGTTAAACCACTCTGAACTCCACGTCTTTTCCAAGGGGCATTAAAACCGTCCTGTTAAATCACTCTGAACTCCACGTCTCTTCCAAGGGGCATTAAAACCGTCTTGTTATGCTACTGTGAACTCCACGTCTCTTCCAAGGGGCATTAAAACCGTCTTGTTAAGCTACTGTGACCTCCACGTCTCTTCCAAGGGGCATTAAAACTGTCTTGTTAAACCACTCTGAACTCCACGTCTCTTCCAAGTGGCATTAAAATAATCTTGTTAAGCTACTGTGACCTCCACGTCTCTTTCAAGGGGCATTAAAATAGTCTTGTTAAACCACTCTGAACTCCACGTCTTTTCCAAGGGGCATTAAAACCGTCTTCTTAAATCACTCTGAACTCCACGTCTCTTCCAAGGGGCATTAAACCATCTTGTTAAGCTACTGTGACCTCCACGTCTCTTCCAAGGGGCATTTAAACCGTCTTATTAAACCACTCTGAACTCCACGTCTCTTCCAAGGGGCATTAAAACCGTCTTGTTAAATCACTCTGAACTCCACGTCTCTTCCAAGGGGCATTTAAACCGTCTTGTTAAACCACTTTGAACTCCAAGTCTCTTCCAAGGAGCGTTAAAACCGTCTTGTTAAATCACTCTGAACTCCACGTCTCTTCCAAGGGGCATTAAAACCGTCTTGTTAAGCTACTGTGACCTCCACGTCTCTTCCAAGGGGCATTAAAACCGTCTTGTTAAACCACTTTGAACTCCACGTCTCTTCCAAGGGGCATTAAAACCGCCTTGTTAACCTACTGTGACCTCCACGTCTCTTCCAAGGGGCATGAAAAACGTCTTGTTAAACCACTTGAACTCCACGTCTCTTCCAAGGGGCAATAAAACCATCTTGTTAAGCTACTGTTAACTCCACTTCTCTTCCAAGGGGCATTAAAAAAGTCTTGTTAAACCACTCTGAACTCCACGTCTCTTCCAAGTGGCATTAAAATCATCTTGTTAAGCTACTGTGACCTCCACGTCTCTTCCAAGGGGCATTAAAATAGTCTTGTTAAACCACTCTGAACTCCACCTTTTTTCCAAGGGGCATTAAAACCGTCTTGTTAAATCACTCTGAACTCCACGTCTCTTCCAAGGGGCATTAAACCATCTTGTTAAGCTACTGTGACCTCCACGTCTCTTCCAAGGGGCATTAAAACCGTCTTATTAAACCACTCTGAACTCCACTTCTCTTCCAAGGGGCATTAAAATCGTCTTGTTAAGCTACTGTGACCTCCACATCTCTTCCAAGAGGAATTAAAACCATCTTGTTAAACCACTCTGAACTCCACGTCTTTTCCAAGGGGCATTAAAACCGTCTTGTTAAATTTCTCTGAACTTAACGTCTCTTCCGAGGGGAATTAAAACCGTCTTGTTATGCTACTGTCAACTCCACGTCTCTTCCAAGGGGCATTAAAACCGTCTTGTTAAACCACTCTGAACTCCACGTCTCTTCCAAGTGGCATTAAAATCATTTGTTATGCTACTGTGACCTCCACGTCTCTTCCAAGGGGCATTAAAATAGTCTTGTTAAACCACTCTGAACTCCACGTCTTTTCCAAGGGGCAATAAAACCGTCTTGTTAAATCACTCTGAACTCCACGTCTCTTCCAAGGGGCATTAAACCGTCTTGTTAAGCTACTGTGACCTCCACATCTCTTCCAATGGGCATTAAAACCGTCTTGATAAACCACTCTGAACTCCACGTCTCTTCCAAGGGGCATTAAAACCGTCTTGTTAACCTACTGTGACCTCCACGTCTCTTCCAAGGGGCATTAAAACGTCTTATTAAACCACTCTGAACGCCACGTCTCTTCCAAGGGGCATTAAAACTGTCTTGTTAAGCTACCGTGACCTCCACGTCTCTTCCAAGGGGCATTAAAACCGTCTTATTAAACCACTCTGAACTCCACGTCTCTTCCAAGGGGCATTAAAAACGTCTTGCTAAGCTACTGTGACCTCCACATCTCTTCCAAGGGGCATTAAAACCATCTTGTTAAACCACTCTGAACTACACGTCTTTTCCAAGGGGCATTAAAACCGTCCTGTTAAATCACTCTGAACTCCACGTCTCTTCCAAGGGGCATTAAAACCGTCTTGTTATGCTACTGTGAACTCCACGTCTATTCCAAGGGGCATTAAAACCGTTTTGTTAAGCTACTGTGACCTCCACGTCTCTTCCAAGGGGCATTAAAACCGTCTTGTTAAATCACTCTGAACTCCACGTCTCTTCCAAGAGGCATTAAAACATATTGTTAAGATATTGTGACCTCCACGACTCTTCCAAGGGGCATTAAAACCGTCTTGTTAAACCACTCTGAACTCCATGTCTCTTCCAAGGGGCATTAAAATCATCTTGTTTAGCTACTGTGACCTCCACGTCACTTCCAAGGGGCATTAAAATAGTCTTGTTAAACCACTCTGAACTCCACGTCTCTTCCAAGGGTAATTAAAACCGTCTTGTTAAGCTACTGTGACCTCCACGTCTCTTCCAAGGGGCATTAAAACCGTCTTGTTAAACCACTCTGAACTCCACGTCTCTTCCAAGGGGCATTAAAACCGCCTTGTTAAGATACTGTGACCTCCACATCTCTTCCAAGGGGCATTAAAACCGTCTTGTTAAACCACTCTGAACTCCACGTCTCTTCCAAGGGGCATTAAAAGTGTCTTGTTAACCTACTGTGACCTCCACGTCTCTTCCAAGGGGCATTAAAAACGTCTTATTAAACCACTCTGAACGCCACGTCTCTTCCAAGGGGCATTAAAACCATCTTGTTAAGCTACTGTGACCTCCACGTCTCTTCCAAGGGGCATTAAAATAGTCTTGTTAAACCACTCTGAACTCCACTTCTTTTCCAAGGGGCATTAAAACCGTCTTGTTAAATCACTCTGAACTCCACGTCTCTTCCAATTGTAATTAAAACCGTCTTGTTAAGCTACTGTGACCTCCACGTCTCTTCGAAGGGGCATTAAAACCGTCTTGTTAAACCACTCTGAACTCCACGTCTCTTCCAAGGGGCATTAAAACCGCCTTGTTAAGCTACTGTGACCTCCACGTCTCTTCCAAGGGGCATGAAAACCGTCTTGTTAAACCACTTGAACTCCACGTCTCTTCAAAGGGGCATTAAAATAGTCTTGTTAAATCACTCTGAACTCCACCTCTTTTCCAAGAGGCATTAAAACCGTCTTGTTAAATCATTCTGAACTCCACGTCTCTTCCAAGAGGCATTAAAACATCTTGTTAAGATATTGTGACCTCCACGTCTCTTCCAAGGGGCATTAAAACCGTCTTGTTAAACCACTCTGAACTCCACGTCTCTTCCAAGGGGCATTAAAATCATCTTGTTAAGCTACTGTGACCTCCACGTCTCTTCCAAGGGGCATTAAAATAGTCTTGTTAAACCACTCTGAACTCCACCTCTTTTCCAAGGGGCATTAAAACCGTCTTGTTAAATCACTCTGAACTCCACGTCTCTTTCAAGAGGCATTAAAACATCTTGTTAAGATATTGTGACCTCCACGTCTCTTCCAAGGGGCATTAAAACCGTCTTGTTAAACCACTCTGAACTCCACGTCTCTTCCAAGGGGCATTAAAATCATCTTGTTAAGCCACTGTGACCTCCACGTCTCTTCCAAGGGGCATTAAAATAGTCTTGTTAAACCACTCTGAACTCCACTTCTCTTCCAAGGGGCATTAAAACCGTCTTGTTAAATCACTCTGAACTCCACGTCTCTTCCAAGGGGCATTAAACCGTCTTGTTAAGCTACTGTGACCTCCACGTCTCTTCCAAGGGGCATTTAAACCGTCTTATTAAACCACTCTGAACTCCACGTCTCTTCCAAGGGGCATTAAAACCGTCTTGTTAAATCACTCTGAACTCCACGTCTATTCCAAGGGGCATTTAAACCGTCTTGTTAAACCACTCTGAACTCCACGTCTCTTCCAAGGGGCATTAAAACCGTCTTGTTAAACCACTCTGAACTCCACGTCTCTTAAAAGGGGCATTAAAAGTGTCTTGTTAACCTACTGTGATCTCCACGTCTCTTCCAAGGGGCATTAAAAACGTCTTATTAAACCACTCTGAACGCCATGTCTCTTCAAAGGGGCATTAAAACCATCTTGTTAAGCTACTGTGACCTTCACCTCTCTTCCAAGGGGCATTAAAATAGTCTTTTTAAACCTCTCTGAACTCCACGTCTTTTCCAAGGGGCATTAAAACCGTCTTGTTAAATCACTCTGAACTCCACGTCTCTTCCAAGGGGCATTAAAAAGTCTTGTTAAGCTACTGTGACCTCCACGTCTCTTCCAAGGGGCATTAAAACCGTCTTATTAAACCACTCTGAACTCCACGTCTCTTCCAAGGGGCATTAAAATCGTCTTGCTAAGCTACTGTGACCTCCACATCTCTTCCAAGGGGCATTAAAACCATCTTGTTAAACCACTCTGAACTCCATGTCTTTTCCAAGGGGCATTAAAACCGTCTTGTTAAATCACTCTGAACTCCACGTCTCTTCCAAGGGGAATTAAAACCGTCTTGTTATGCTACTGTGAACTCCACGTCTCTTCCAAGGGGCATTAAAACCGTCTTGTTAAGCTACTGTGACCTCCACGTCTCTTCCAAGGGGCGTTAAAATAGTCTTGTTAAACCACTCTGAACTCCACGTCTTTTCCAAGGGGCATTAAAACCGTATTGTTAAATCACTCTCAACTCCACGTCTCTTCCAAGGGGCATTAAACCATCTAATTAAGCTACTGTGACCTCCACGTCTCTTCCAAGGGGCATTAAAACCGTCTTATTAGACCACTCTGAACTCCACGTCTCTTCCAAGGGGCATTAAAATCGTCTTGCTAAGCTACTGTGACCTCCACATCTCTTCCAAGGGGCATTAAAACCATCTTGTTAAACCACTCTGAACTCCACGTCTTTTCCAAGGGGCATTAAAACCTTCTTGTTAAATCAATCTGAACTCCACGTCTCTTCCAAGGGGCATTAAAACCGTCTTGTTATGCTACTGTGAACTCCACGTCTCTTCCAAGTGGCATTAAAACCGTCTTGTTAAGCTACTGTGACCTCCACGTCTCTTCCAAGGGGCATTAAAACCGTCTTGTTAAACCACTCTGAACTCCACGTCTCTTCCAAGTGGCATTAAAATCATATTGTTAAGCTACTGTGACCTCCACGTCTCTTCCAAGGGGCATTAAAATAGTCTTGTTAAACCACTCTGAACTCCACGTCTCTTCCAAGGGGACATTAAAACCGCCTTGTTAAGCTACTGTGACCTCCACATCTCTTCCAAGGGGCATTACAACCGTCTTGTTAAACCACTCTGAACTCCACGTCTCTTCCAAGGGGCATTAAAAGTGTCTTGTTAACCTACTTTGACCTCCACGTCTCTTCCAAGGGGCATGAAAACCGTCTTGTTAAACCACTTGAACTCCACGTCTCTTCCAAGGGGCAATAAAAGCATCTTGTTAAGCTCCTGTTAACTCCACTTCTCTTCCAAGGGGCATTAAAAAAGTGTTGTTAAACCACTCTGAACTCCACGTCTCTTCCAAGTGGCATTAAAATCATCTTGTTAAGCTACTGTGACCTCCACGTCTCTTCCAAGGGGCTTTAAAATAGTCTTGTTAAACCACTCTGAACTCCACCTTTTTTCCAAGGGGCATTAAAACCGTCTTGTTAAATCACTCTGAACTCCACGTCTCTTCCAAGGGGCATTAAACCATCTTGTTAAGCTACTGTGACCTCCACGTCTCTTCCAAGGGGCATTAAAACCGTCCTATTAAACCACTCTGAACTCCACGTCTCTTCCAAGGGGCATTAAAATCGTCTTGTTAAGCTACTGTGACCTCCACATCTCTTCCAAGAGGAATTAAAACCATCTTGTTAAACCACTCTGAACTCCACGTCTTTTCCAAGGGGCATTAAAACCGTCTTGTTAAATCACTCTGAACTCCACGTCTCTTCCAAGGGGCATTAAAACCGTCTTGTTATGCTACTGTGAACTCCACGTCTCTTCCAAGAGGCATTAAAACCGTCTTGTTAAACCACTCTGAACTCCACGTCTCTTCCAAGTGGCATTAAAATCATCTTGTTATGCTACTGTGACCTCCACGTCTCTTCCAAGGGGCATTAAAATAGTCTTGTTAAACCACTCTGAACTCCACGTCTTTTCCAAGGGGCAATAAAACCGTCTTGTTAAATCACTCTGAACTCCACGTCTCTTCCAAGGGGCATTAAACCGTCTTGTTAAGCTACTGTGACCTCCACATCTCTTCCAATGGGCATTAAAACCGTCTTGATAAACCTCTCTGAACTGCACGTCTCTTCCAAGGGGCATTAAAACCGTCTTGTTAACCTACTGTGACCTCCACATCTCTTCCAAGGGGCATTAAAACGTCTTATTAAACCACTCTGAACGCCACGTCTCTTCCAAGGGGCATTAAAACTGTCTTGTTAAGCTACTGTGACCTCCACGTCTCTTCCAAGGGGCATTAAAACCGTCTTGTTAAACCACTCTGAACTCCACGTCTCTTCCAAGGGACATTAAAATCGTCTTGTTAAGCTACTGTGACCTCCACATCTCTTCCAAGGGGCATTAAAACCGTCTCAATAAACACTCTGAACGCCAAGTCTCTTCCAAGGGGCATTAAAACTGTCTTGTTAAGCTACTGTGACCTCCACGTCTCTTCCAAGGGGCATTAAAACCGTCTTGTTAAACCACTCTGAACTCCACGTCTCTTCCAAGGGGCATTAAAACCGACTTGTTAAGCTACTGTGACCTCCACGTCTCTTCCAAGGGGCATTACAACCGTCTTGTTAAACCACTCTGAACTCCACGTCTCTTCCAAGGGGCATTAAAACCGTCTTGTTAAACCACTCTGAACTCCACGTCTCTTCCAAGGGGCATTAAAACTGTCTTGTGAAGCTACTATGACCTCCACGTCTCTTCCAAGGGGCATTAAAACCGTCTTGTTAAACCACTCTGAACTCCACGTCTCTTCCAAGGAGCATTAAAACCGTCTTGTTAAGCTACTGTGACCTCCACGTCTCTTCCAAGGGGCATTAAAACCGTCTTGTTAAACCACTCTGAACTCCACGTCTCTTCCAAGGGCATTAAAACTGTCTTGTGAAGCTACTGTGACCTCCACGTCTCTTCCAAGGGGCTTTAAAACCGTCTTGTTAAACCACTCTGAACTCCATGTCTCTTCCAAGGAGCATTAAAACCGTCTTGTTAAGCTACTGTGACCTCCACGTCTCTTCCAAGGGGCATTAAAACCGTCTTGTTAAACCACTCTGAACTCCACGTCTCTTCCAAGGGGCATTAAAACCGCCTTGTTAAGCTACTGTGACCTCCACATCTCTTCCAAGGGGCATTAAAACCGTCTTGTTAAACCACTCTGAACTCCACGTCTCTTCCAAGGGGCATTAAAAGTGTCTTGTTAACCTACTGTGACCTCCACGTCTCTTCCAAGGGGCAGTAAAAACGTCTTATTAAACCACTCTGAACGCCACGTCTCTTCCAAGGGGCATTAAAACCATCTTGTTAAGCTACTGTGACCTCCACGTCTCTTCCAAGGGGCATTAAAATAGTCTTGTTAAACCACTCTGAACTCCACTTCTTTTACAAGGGGCATTAAAACCGTCTTGTTAAATCACTCTGAACTCCACGTCTCTTCCAAGTGTAATTAAAACCGTCTTTTTAAGCTACTGTGACCTCCACGTCTCTTCCAAGGGGCATTAAAACCGTCTTGTTAAACCACTCTGAACTCCACGTCTCTTCCAAGGGGCATTAAAACCGACTTGTTAAGCTACTGTGACCTCCACGTCTCTTCCAAGGGGCATGAAAACCGTCTTGTTAAACCACTTGAACTCCACGTCTCTTCAAAGGGGCATTAAAATAGTCTTGTTAAATCACTCTGAACTCCACCTCTTTTCCAAGAGGCATTAAAACCGTCTTGTTAAATCATTCTGAACTCCACGTCTCTTCCAAGAGGCATTAAAACATCTTGTTAAGATATTGAGACCTCCACGTCTCTTCCAAGGGGCTTTAAAACCGTCTTGTTAAACCACTCTGAACTCCACGTCTCTTCCAAGGGGCATTAAAATCATCTTGTTAAGCTACTGTGACCTCCACGTCTCTTCCAAGGGGCATTAAAATAGTCTTGTTAAACCACTCTGAACTCCACGTCTCTTCCAAGGGTAATTAAAAAAGTCTTGTTAAGCTACTGTGACCTCCACGTCTCTTCCAAGGGGCATTAAAACCGTCTTGTTAAACCACTCTGAACTCCACGTCTCTTCCAAGGGGCATTAAAACCGCCTTGTTAAGCTACTGTGACCTCCACGTCTCTTCCAAGGGGCATGAAAACTGTCTTGTTAGACCACTTGAACTCCACGTCTCTTCGAAGGGGCAATAAAACCATCTTGTTAAGCTACTGTGAACTCCACGTCTCTTCCAAGGGGCATTAAAACCGTCTTGTTAAACCACTGTGAACTCCACGTTTCTTCCAAGTGGCATTAAAATCATCTTGTTAAGCTACTGTGACCTCCACGTCTCTTCCAAGGGGCATTAAAATAGTCTTGTTAAACCACCCTGAACTCCACCTCTTTTCCAAGGGGCATTAAAACCGTCTTGTTAAATCACTCTGAACTCCACGTCTCTTTCAAGAGGCATTAAAACATCTTGTTAAGATATTGTGACCTCCACGTCTCTTCCAAGGGGCATTAAAACCGTCTTGTTAAACCACTCTGAACTCCACGTCTCTTCCAATGGGCATTAAAATCATCTTGTTAAGCTACTGTGACCTCCACGTCTCTTCCAAGGGGCATTAAAATAGTCTTGTTAAACCACTCTGAACTCCACTTCTCTTCCAAGGGGCATTAAAACCGTCTTGTTAAATCACTCTGAACTACACGTCTCTTCCAAGGGGCATTAAACCGTCTTGTTAAGCTACTGTGACCTCCACGTCTCTTCCAAGGGGCATTTAAACCGTCTTATTAAACCACTCTGAACTCCACGTCTCTTCCAATGGGCATTAAAACCGTCTTGTTAAATCACTCTGAACTCCACGTCTATTCCAAGGGGCATTTAAACCGTCTTGTTAAACCACTCTGAACTCGACGTCTTTTCCAAGGGGCATTAAAACCGTCTTGTTAAACCACTCTGAACTCCACGTCTCTTAAAAGGGGCATTAAAAGTGTCTTGTTAACCTACTGTGATCTCCACGTCTCTTCCAAGGGGCATTAAAAACGTCTTATTAAATCACTCTGAACGCCACGTCTCTTCCAAGGGGCATTAAAACCATCTTGTTAAGCTACTGTGACCTTCACCTCTCTTCCAAGGGGCATTAAAATAGTCTTGTTAAACCTCTCTGAACTCCACGTCTTTTCGAAGGGGCATTAAAACCGTCTTGTTAAATCACTCTGAACTCCACGTCTCTTCCAAGGGGCATTAAACCGTCTTGTTAAGCTACTGTGACCTCCACGTCTCTTCCAAGGGGCATTAAAACCGTCTTATTAAAATACTCTGAACTCCACGTCTCTTCCAAGGGGCATTAAAATCGTCTTGCTAAGCTACTGTGACCTCCACATCTCTTCCAAGGGGCATTAAAACCATCTTGTTAAACCACTCTGAACTCCATGTCTTTTCCAAGGGGCATTAAAACCGTCTTGTTAAATCACTCTGAACTCCACGTCTCTTCCAAGGGGAATTAAAACCGTCTTGTTATGCTACTGTGAACTCCACGTCTCTTCCAAGGGGCATTAAAACCGTCTTGTTAAGCTACTGTGACCTCCACGTCTCTTCCAAGGGGCATTAAAATAGTCTTGTTAAACCACTCTGAACTCCACGTCTTTTCCAAGGGGCATTAAAACCGTATTGTTAAATCACTCTCAACTCCACGTCTCTTCCAAGGGGCATTAAACCATCTAATTAAGCTACTGTGACCTCCACGTCTCTTCCAAGGGGCATTAAAACCGTCTTATTAAACCACTCTGAACTCCACGTCTCTTCCAAGGGGCATTAAAATCGTCTTGCTAAGCTACTGTGACCTCCACATCTCTTCCAAGTGGCATTAAAATCATCTTGTTAAGCTACTGTGACCTCCACGTCTCTTCCAAGGGGCATTAAAATAGTCTTGTTAAACCACTCTGAACTCCACGTCTTTTCCAAGGGGCATTTAAACCGTCTTGTTAAATCACGCTGAACTCCACGTCTCTTCCAAGTGGCATTAAAATCATCTTGTTAAGCTACTGTGACCTCCACGTCTCTTCCAAGGAGCATTAAAACCATATTGTTAAACCACTCTGAACTCCACGTCTCTTCCAAGGGGCATTAAAACCGCCTTGTTAAGCTACTGTGACCTCCACATCTCTTCCAAGGGGCATTAAAACCGTCTTGTTAAACCACTCTGAACTCCACGTCTTTTCCAAGGGGCATTAAAACCGTCTTGTTAAACCACTCTGAACTCCACGTCTCTTCCAAGGGGCATTAAAAGTGTCTTGTTAACCTACTTTGACCTCCACGTCTCTTCCAAGGGGCATTAAAAACATCTTATTAAACCACTCTGAACGCCACGTCTCTTCCAAGGGGCATTAAAACCATCTTGTTAAGCTACTGTGACCTCCACGTCTCTTCCAAGGGGCATTAAAATAGTCTTGTTAAACCACTCTGAACTCCACGTCTTTTCCAAGGGGCATTAAAACCGTCTTGTTAAATCACTCTGAACTCCACGTCTCTTCCAAGGGGCATTAAACCGTCTTGTTAAGCTACTGTGACCTCCAAGTCTCTTCCAAGGGGCATTAAAACCGTCTTATTAAACCACTCTGAACTCCACGTCTCTTCCAAGGGGCATTAAAATCATCTTGCTTAGCTACTGTGACCTCCACATCTCTTCCAAGGTGCATTAAAACCATCTTGTTAAGCTACTGTGACCTCCACGTCTCTTCCAAGGGGCATTAAAATAGTCTTGTTAAACCACTCTGAACTCCACGTCTTTTCCAAGGGGCATTAAAACCGTCCTGTTAAATCACACTGAACTCCACGTCTCTTCCAACGGGCATTAAAACCGTCTTGTTATGCTACTGTGAACTCCACGTCTCTTCCAAGGGGCATTAAAACCGTCTTGTTAAGCTACTGTGACCTCCACGTCTCTTCCAAGGGGCATTAAAATAGTCTTGTTAAACCACTCTGAACTCCACGTCTTATCCAAGGGGCATTAAAACCGTCTTCTTAAATCACTCTGAACTCCACGTCTCTTCCGATGGGCATTAAACCGTCTTGTTAAGCTACTGTGACCTCCACGTCTCTTCCAAGGGGCATTTAAACCGTCTTATTAAACCACTCTGAACTCCACGTCTCTTCCAAGGGGCATTAAAACCGTCTTGTTAAATCACTCTGAACTCCACGTCTCTTCCAAGGGGCATTTAAACCGTCTTGTTAAACCACTCTGAACTCCAAGTCTCTTCCAAGGAGCGTTAAAACCGTCTTGTTAAATCACTCTGAACTCCACGTCTCTTCCAAGGGGCATTAAAACCGTCTTGTTAAGCTACTGTGACGTCCACGTCTCTTCCAAGGGGCATTAAAACCGTCTTGTTAAACCACTCTGAACTCCACGTCTCTTCCAAGGGGCATTAAAACCGCCTTGTTAAGCTACTGTGACCTCCACGTCTCTTCCAAGGGGCATGAAAACCGTCTTCTTAAACCACTTGAACTCCACGTCTCTTCCAAGGGGCAATAAAACCATCTTGTTAAGCTACTGTTAACTCCACTTCTCTTCCAAGGGGCATTAAAAAAGTCTTGTTAAACCACTCTGAACTCCACGTCTCTTCCAAGTGGCATTAAAATCATCTTTTTAAGCTACTGTGACCTCCACGTCTCTTCCAAGGGGCATTAAAATAGTCTTGTTAAACCACTCTGAACTCCACCTTTTTTCCAAGGGGCATTAAAACCGTCTTGTTAAATCACTCTGAACTCCACGTCTCTTCCAAGGGGCATTAAAACCGTCTTGTTATGCTACTGTGAACTCCACGTCTCTTCCAAGGGGCATTAAAACCGTCTTGTTAAACCACTCTGAACTCCACGTCTCTTCCAAGTGGCATTAAAATCATCTTGTTATGCTACTGTGACCTCCACGTCTCTTCCAAGGGGCATTAAAATAGTCTTGTTAAACCACTCTGAACTCCACGTCTTTTCCAAGGGGCAATAAAACCGTCTTGTTAAATCACTCTGAACTCCACGTCTCTTCCAAGGGGCATTAAACCGTCTTGTTAAGCTACTGTGACCTCCACATCTCTTCCAATGGGCATTAAAACCGTCTTGATAAACCACTCTGAACTCCACGTCTCTTCCAAGGGGCATTAAAACCGTCTTGTTAACCTACTGTGACCTCCACGTCTCTTCCAAGGTGCATTAAAACGTCTTATTAAACCACTCTGAACGCCACGTCTCTTCCAAGGGGCATTAAAACTGTCTTGTTAAGCTACTGTGACCTCCACGTCTCTTCCAAGGGGCATTAAAACCGTCTTGTTAAACCACTCTGAACTCCACGTCTCTTCCAAGGGACATTAAAATCGTCTTGTTAAGCTACTGTGACCTCCACATCTCTTCCAAGGGGCATTAAAACCGTCTCAATAAACACTCTGAACGCCAAGTCTCTTCCAAGGGGCATTAAAACTGTCTTGTTAAGCTACTGTGACCTCCACGTCTCTTCCAAGGGGCATTAAAACCGTCTTGTTAAACCACTCTGAACTCCACGTCTCTTCCAAGGGGCATTAAAACCGACTTGTTAAGCTACTGTGACCTCCACGTCTCTTCCAAGGGGCATTACAACCGTCTTGTTAAACCACTCTGAACTCCACGTCTCTTCCAAGGGGCATTAAAAGTGTCTTGTTAACCTACTTTGACCTCCACGTCTCTTCCAAGGGGCATTAAAAACATCTTATTAAACCACTCTGAACGCCACGTCTCTTCCAAGGGGCATTAAAACCATCTTGTTAAGCTACTGTGACCTCCACGTCTCTTCCAAGGGGCATTAAAATAGTCTTGTTAAACCACTCTGAACTCCACGTCTTTTCCAAGGGGCATTAAAACCGTCTTGTTAAATCACTCTGAACTCCACGTCTCTTCCAAGGGGCATTAAACCGTCTTGTTAAGCTACTGTGACCTCCACGTCTCTTCCAAGGGGCATTAAAACCGTCTTATTAAACCACTCTGAACTCCACGTCTCTTCCAAGGGGCATTAAAATCATCTTGCTTAGCTACTGTGACCTCCACATCTCTTCCAAGGGGCATTAAAACCATCTTGTTAAACCACTCTGAGCTCCACGTCTTTTCCAAGGGGCATTAAAACCGTCCTGTTAAATCACACTGAACTCCACGTCTCTTCCAAGGGGCATTAAAACCGTCTTGTTATGCTACTGTGAACTCCACGTCTCTTCCAAGGGGCATTAAAACCGTCTTGTTAAGCTACTGTGACCTCCACGTCTCTTCCAAGGGGCATTAAAATAGTCTTGTTAAACCACTCTGAACTCCACGTCTTATCCAAGGGGCATTAAAACCGTCTTCTTAAATCACTCTGAACTCCACGTCTCTTCCGATGGGCATTAAACCGTCTTGTTAAGCTACTGTGACCTCCACGTCTCTTCCAAGGGGCATTTAAACCGTCTTATTAAACCACTCTGAACTCCACGTCTCTTCCAAGGGGCATTAAAACCGTCTTGTTAAATCACTCTGAACTCCACGTCTCTTCCAAGGGGCATTTAAACCGTCTTGTTAAACCACTCTGAACTCCAAGTCTCTTCCAAGGAGCGTTAAAACCGTCTTGTTAAATCACTCTGAACTCCACGTCTCTTCCAAGGGGCATTAAAACCGTCTTGTTAAGCTACTGTGACGTCCACGTCTCTTCCAAGGGGCATTAAAACCGTCTTGTTAAACCACTCTGAACTCCACGTCTCTTCCAAGGGGCATTAAAACCGCCTTGTTAAGCTACTGTGACCTCCACGTCTCTTCCAAGGGGCATGAAAACCGTCTTGTTAAACCACTTGAACTCCACGTCTCTTCCAAGGGGCAATAAAACCATCTTGTTAAGCTACTGTTAACTCCACTTCTCTTCCAAGGGGCATTAAAAAAGTCTTGTTAAACCACTCTGAACTCCACGTCTCTTCCAAGTGGCATTAAAATCATCTTTTTAAGCTACTGTGACCTCCACGTCTCTTCCAAGGGGCATTAAAATAGTCTTGTTAAACCACTCTGAACTCCACCTTTTTTCCAAGGGGCATTAAAACCGTCTTGTTAAATCACTCTGAACTCCACGTCTCTTCCAAGGGGCATTAAAACCGTCTTGTTATGCTACTGTGAACTCCACGTCTCTTCCAAGGGGCATTAAAACCGTCTTGTTAAACCACTCTGAACTCCACGTCTCTTCCAAGTGGCATTAAAATCATCTTGTTATGCTACTGTGACCTCCACGTCTCTTCCAAGGGGCATTAAAATAGTCTTGTTAAACCACTCTGAACTCCACGTCTTTTCCAAGGGGCAATAAAACCGTCTTGTTAAATCACTCTGAACTCCACGTCTCTTCCAAGGGGCATTAAACCGTCTTGTTAAGCTACTGTGACCTCCACATCTCTTCCAATGGGCATTAAAACCGTCTTGATAAACCACTCTGAACTCCACGTCTCTTCCAAGGGGCATTAAAACCGTCTTGTTAACCTACTGTGACCTCCACGTCTCTTCCAAGGGGCATTAAAACGTCTTATTAAACCACTCTGAACGCCACGTCTCTTCCAAGGGGCATTAAAACTGTCTTGTTAAGCTACTGTGACCTCCACGTCTCTTCCAAGGGGCATTAAAACCGTCTTGTTAAACCACTCTGAACTCCACGTCTCTTCCAAGGGACATTAAAATCGTCTTGTTAAGCTACTGTGACCTCCACATCTCTTCCAAGGGGCATTAAAACCGTCTCAATAAACACTCTGAACGCCAAGTCTCTTCCAAGGGGCATTAAAACTGTCTTGTTAAGCTACTGTGACCTCCACGTCTCTTCCAAGGGGCATTAAAACCGTCTTGTTAAACCACTCTGAACTCCACGTCTCTTCCAAGAGGCATTAAAACCGACTTGTTAAGCTACTGTGACCTCCACGTCTCTTCCAAGGGGCATTACAACCGTCTTGTTAAACCACTCTGAACTCCACGTCTCTTCCAAGGGGCATTAAAACCGTCTTGTTAAACCACTCTGAACTCCACGTCTCTTCCAAGGGGCATTAAAACTGTCTTGTGAAGCTACTATGACCTCCACGTCTCTTCCAAGTGGCATTAAAACCGTCTTGTTAAACCACTCTGAACTCCACGTCTCTTCCAAGGAGCATTAAAACCGTCTTGTTAAGCTACTGTGACCTCCACGTCTCTTCCAAGGGGCATTAAAACCGTCTTGTTAAACCACTCTGAACTCCACGTCTCTTCCAAGGGCATTAAAACTGTCTTGTGAAGCTACTGTGACCTCCACGTCTCTTCCAAAGGGCTTTAAAACCGTCTTGTTAAACCACTCTGAACTCCATGTCTCTTCCAAGGAGCATTAAAACCGTCTTGTTAAGCTACTGTGACCTCCACGTCTCTTCCAAGGGGCATTAAAACCGTCTTGTTAAACCACTCTGAACTCCACGTCTCTTCCAAGGGGCATTAAAACTGTCTTGTTAAGCTACTGTGACCTCCATTTCTCTTCCAAGGGGCATTAAAACGTTCTTGTTAAACCACTCTGAACTCCACGTCTCTTCCAAGGGGCATTAAAACTGTCTTGTGAAGCTACTATGAACTCCATGTCTCTTCCAAGGGGCATTAAAACCGTCTTGTTAAACCACTCTGAACTCCACGTCTCTTCCAAGGAGCATTAAAACCGTCTTGTTAAGCTACTGTGACCTCCACGTTTCTTCCAAAGGGCATTAAAACCGTCTTGTTAAACCACACTGAACTCCATGTCTCTACCAAGGGGCATTAAAACCGTCTTGTTAAACCACTCTGAACTCCACGTCTCTTCCAAGGGGCATTAAAACTGTCTTGTGAAGCTACTATGACCTCCATGTCTCTTCCAAGGGGCATTAAAACCGTCTTGTTAAATCACTCTGAACTCCACGTCTCTTCCAAGGGGCATTTAAACCGTCTTGTTAAACCACTCTGAACTCCACGTCTCTTCCAAGGGGCGTTAGAAACGTCTTGTTAAGCTACTGTGATCTCCACGTCTCTTCCAAGGGGCATTAAAACCGTCTTGTTAAACCACTCTGAACTCCACGTCTCTTCCAAGGGGCATTAAAACCGCCTTGTTAAGCTACTGTGACCTCCACGTCTCTTCCAAGGGGCATGAAAACAGTCTTGTTAAACCACTTGAACTCCACGTCTCTTCCAAGGGGCAATAAAACCATCTTGTTAAGCTACTGTGAACTCCACGTCTCTTCCAAGGAGCATTAAAACCGTCTTGTTGAACCACTCTGAACTCCACGTTTCTTCCAAGTGGCATTAAAATCATCTTGTTAAGCTACTGTGACCTCCACGTCTCTTCCAAGGGGCATTAAAATAGTCTTGCTAAACCACTCTGAACTCCACATCTTTTCCAAGGGGCTTTAAAACCGTCTTGTTAAATCACTCTGAACTCCACGTCTCTTCCAAGAGGCATTAAAACATCTTGTTAAGCTACTGTGACCTCCACATCTCTTCCAAGGGGCATTAAAACCATCTTGTTAAACCACTCTGAACTCCATGTCTTTTCCAAGGGGCATTAAAACCGTCTTGCTAAATCATTCTGAACTCCACGTCTCTTCCAAGGGGCATTAAAACCGTCTTGTTATGCTACTGTGAACTCCACGTCTCTTCCAAGGGGCATTAAAACCGTCTTGTTAAGATACTGTGACCTCCACGTCTCTTCCAAGGGGCATTAAAACCGTTTTGTTAAACCACTCTGAACTCCACGTCTCTTCCAAGTGGCATTAAAATCATCTTGTTAAGCTACTGTGACTTCCACGTCTCTTCCAAGGGGCATTAAAATAGTCTTGGTAAACCACTCTGAACTCCACTTCTATTCCAATGGGCATTAAAACCGTCTTGTTAAATCACTTTGAACTCCACGTCTCTTCCAAGGGGCATTAAACCTTCTTGTTAAGCTACTGTGACCTCCACGTCTCTTCCAAGGGGCATTTAAACCGTCTTAATAAACCACTCTGAACTCCACGTCTCTTCCAAGGGGCATTAAAACCGTCTTGTTAAATCACTCTGAACTCCACGTCTCTTCCAAGGGGCATTTAAACCGTCTTGTTAAACCACTCTGAACTCCACGTCTCTTCCAAGGGGCGTTAAAACCGTCTTGTTAAATCACTCTGAACTCCACGTCTCTTCCAAGGGTAATTAAAACCGTCCTGTCAAGCTACTGTGACCTCCACGTCTCTTCCAAGGGGCATTAAAACCGTCTTATTAAACCACTCTGAACTCCACGTCTCTTCCAAGGGGCATTAAAATCGTCTTGCTTAGCTACTGTGACCTCCACATCTCTTCCAAGGGGCAATAAAACCATCTTGTTAAACCACTCTGAACTCCACGTCTTTTCCAAGGGGCATTAAAACCGTCCTGTTAAATCACACTGAACTCCACGTCTCTTCCAAGGGGCATTAAAACCGTCTTGTTATGCTACTGTGAACTCCACGTCTCTTCCAAGGGGCATTAAAACCGTCTTGTTAAGCTACTGTCACCTCCACGTCTCTTCCAAGGGGCATTAAAACCGTCTTGTTAAACCACTCTTTGCTCCACGTCTCTTCCAAGTGGCATTAAAATAATCTTGTTAAGCTACTGTGACCTCCACGTCTCTTCCAAGGGGCATTAAAATAGTCTTGTTAAACCACTCTGAACTCCACGTCTTTTCCAAGGGGCATTAAAACCGTCTTCTTAAATCACTCTGAACTCCACGTCTCTTCCGATGGGCATTAAACCGTCTTGTTAAGCTACTGTGACCTCCACGTCTCTTCCAAGGGGCATTTAAACCGTCTTATTAAACCACTCTGAACTCCACGTCTCTTCCAAGGGGCATTAAAACCGTCTTGTTAAATCACTCTGAACTCCACGTCTCTTCCAAGGGGCATTTAAACCGTCTTGTTAAACCACTCTGAACTCCAAGTCTCTTCCAAGGAGCGTTAAAACCGTCTTGTTAAATCACTCTGAACTCCACGTCTCTTCCAAGGGGCATTAAAACCGTCTTGTTAAGCTACTGTGACGTCCACGTCTCTTCCAAGGGGCATTAAAACCGTCTTGTTAAACCACTCTGAACTCCACGTCTCTTCCAAGGGGCATTAAAACCGCCTTGTTAAGCTACTGTGACTTCCACGTCTCTTCCAAGGGGCATGAAAACCATCTTGTTAAACCACTTGAACTCCACGTCTCTTCCAAGTGGCATTAAAATCATCTTTTTAAGCTACTGTGACCTCCACTTCTCTTCCAAGGGGCATTAAAATAGTCTTGTTAAACCACTCTGAACTCCACCTTTTTTCCAAGGGGCATTAAAACCGTCTTGTTAAATCACTCTGAACTCCACGTCTCTTCCAAGGGGCATTAAAACCGTCTTGTTATGCTACTGTGAACTCCACGTCTCTTCCAAGGGGTATTAAAACCGTCTTGTTAAACCACTCTGAACTCCACGTCTCTTCCAAGTGGCATTAAAATCATCTTGTTATGCTACTGTGACCTCCACGTCTCTTCCAAGGGGCATTAAAATAGTCTTGTTAAACCACTCTGAACTCCACGTCTTTTCCAAGGGGCAATAAAACCGTCTTGTTAAATCACTCTGAACTCCACGTCTCTTCCAAGGGGCATTAAACCGTCTTGTTAAGCTACTGTGACCTCCACATCTCTTCCAATGGGCATTAAAACCGTCTTGATAAACCACTCTGAACTCCACGTCTCTTCCAAGGGGCATTAAAACCGTCTTGTTAACCTACTGTGACCTCCACGTCTCTTCCAAGGGGCATTAAAACATCTTATTAAACCACTCTGAACGCCACGTCTCTTCCAAGGGGCATTAAAACTGTCTTGTTAAGCTACTGTGACCTCCACGTCTCTTCCAAGGGGCATTAAAACCGTCTTGTTAAACCACTCTGAACTCCACGTCTCTTCCAAGGGACATTAAAATCGTCTTGTTAAGCTACTGTGACCTCCACATCTCTTCCAAGGGGCATTAAAACCGTCTCAATAAACACTCTGAACGCCAAGTCTCTTCCAAGGGGCATTAAAACTGTCTTGTTAAGCTACTGTGACCTCCACGTCTCTTCCAAGGGGCATTAAAACCGTCTTGTTAAACCACTCTGAACTCCACATCTCTTCCAAGGGGCATTAAAACCGACTTGTTAAGCTACTGTGACCTCCACGTCTCTTCCAAGTGGCATTACAACCGTCTTGTTAAACCACTCTGAATTCCACGTCTCTTCCAAGGGGCATTAAAACCGTCTTTTTAAACCACTCTGAACTCCACGTCTCTTCCAAGGGGCATTAAAACTGTCTTGTGAAGCTACTATGACCTCCACGTCTCTTCCAAGTGGCATTAAAACCGTCTTGTTAAACCACTCTGAACTCCACGTCTCTTCCAAGGAGCATTAAAACCGTCTTGTTAAGCTACTGTGACCTCCACGTCTCTTCCAAGGGGCATTAAAACCGTGTTGTTAAACCACTCTGAACTCCACGTCTCTTCCAAGGGCATTAAAACTGTCTTGTGAAGCTACTGTGACCTCCACGTCTCTTCCAAGGGGCTTTAAAACCGTCTTGTTAAACCACTCTGAACTCCATGTCTCTTCCAAGGAGCATTAAAACCGTCTTGTTAAGCTACTGTGACCTCCACGTCTCTTCCAAGGGGCATTAAAACCGTCTTGTTAAACCACTCTGAACTCCACGTCTCTTCCAAGGGGCATTAAAACTGTCTTGTTAAGCTACTGTGACCTCCATTTCTCTTCCAAGGGGCATTAAAACGTTCTTGTTAAACCACTCTGAACTCCACATCTCTTCCAAGGGGCATTAAAACTGTCTTGTGAAGCTACTATGAACTCCATGTCTCTTCCAAGGGGCATTAAAACCGTCTTGTTAAACCACTCTGAACTCCACGTCTCTTCCAAGGAGCATTAAAACCGTCTTGTTAAGCTACTGTGACCTCCACGTTTCTTCCAAAGGGCATTAAAACCGTCTTGTTAAACCACACTGAACTCCATGTCTCTACCAAGGGGCATTAAAACCGTCTTGTTAAACCACTCTGAACTCCACGTCTCTTCCAAGGGGCATTAAAACTGTCTTGTGAAGCTACTATGACCTCCATGTCTCTTCCAAGGGACATTAAAACCGTCTTGTTAAATCACTCTGAACTCCACGTCTCTTCCAAGGGGCATTTAAACCGTCTTGTTAAACCACTCTGAACTCCACGTCTCTTCCAAGGGGCGTTAGAAACGTCTTGTTAAGCTACTGTGATCTCCACGTCTCTTCCAAGGGGCATTAAAACCGTCTTGTTAAACCACTCTGAACTCCACGTCTCTTCCAAGGGGCATTAAAACCGCCTTGTTAAGCTACTGTGACCTCCACGTCTCTCCCAAGGGGCATGAAAACAGTCTTGTTAAACCACTTGAACTCCACGTCTCTTCCAAGGGGCAATAAAACCATCTTGTTAAGCTACTGTGAACTCCACGTCTCTTCCAAGGGGCATTAAAACCGTCTTGTTAAACCACTCTGAACTCCACGTTTCTTCCAAGTGGCATTAAAATCATCTTTTTAAGCTACTGTGACCTCCACGTCTCTTCCAAGGGGCATTAAAATAGTCTTGTTAAACCACTCTGAACTCCACATCTTTTCCAAGGGGCTTTAAAACCGTCTTGTTAAATCATTCTGAACTCCACGTCTCTTCCAATGGGCATTAAAACCGTCTTGTTATGCTACTGTGAACTCCACGTCTCTTCCAAGGGTCATTAAAACCGTCTTGTTAAGCTACTGTGACCTCCACGTCTCTTCCAAGGGGCATTAAAACCGTCTTGTTAAACCACTCTTTGCTCCACGTCTCTTCCAAGTGGCATTAAAATAATCTTGTTAAGCTACTGAGACCTCCACGTCTCTTCCAAGGGGCATTAAAATAGTCTTGTTAAACCACTCTGAACTCCACGTCTTTTCCAAGGGGCATTAAAACCGTCTTCTTAAATCACTCTGAACTCCACGTCTCTTCCGATGGGCATTAAACCGTCTTGTTAAGCTACTGTGACCTCCACGTCTCTTCCAAGGGGCATTTAAACCGTCTTATTAAACCACTCTGAACTCCACGTCTCTTCCAAGGGGCATTAAAACCATCTTGTTAAATCACTCTGAACTCCACGTCTCTTCCAAGTGGCATTAAAACCGTCTTGTTAAACCACTCTGAACTCCAAGTCTCTTCCAAGGAGCGTTAAAACCGTCTTGTTAAATCACTCTGAACTCCACGTCTCTTCCAAGGGGCATTAAAACCGTCTTGTTAAGCTACTGTGACGTCCACGTCTCTTCCAAGGGGCATTAAAACCGTCTTGTTAAACCACTCTGAACTCCACGTCTCTTCCAAGGGGCATTAAAACCGCCTTGTTAAGCTACTGTGACCTCCACGTCTCTTCCAAGGGGCATGAAAACCGTCTTGTTAAACCACTTGAACTCCACGTCTCTTCCAAGGGGCAATAAAACCATCTTGTTAAGCTACTGTTAACTCCACTTCTCTTCCAAGGGGCATTAAAAAAGTCTTGTTAAACCACTCTGAACTCCACGTCTCTTCCAAGTGGCATTAAAATCATCTTTTTAAGCTACTGTGACCTCCACGTCTCTTCCAAGGGGCATTAAAATAGTCTTGTTAAACCACTCTGAACTCCACCTTTTTTCCAAGGGGCATTAAAACCGTCTTGTTAAATCACTCTGAACTCCACGTCTCTTCCAAGGGGCATTAAAACCGTCTTGTTATGCTACTGTGAACTCCACGTCTCTTCCAAGGGGCATTAAAACCGTCTTGTTAAACCACTCTGAACTCCACGTCTCTTCCAAGTGGCATTAAAATCATCTTGTTATGCTACTGTGACCTCCACGTCTCTTCCAAGGGGCATTAAAATAGTCTTGTTAAACCACTCTGAACTCCACGTCTTTTCCAAGGGGCAATAAAACCGTCTTGTTAAATCACTCTGAACTCCACGTCTCTTCCAAGGGGCATTAAACCGTCTTGTTAAGCTACTGTGACCTCCACATCTCTTCCAATGGGCATTAAAACCGTCTTGATAAACCACTCTGAACTCCACGTCTCTTCCAAGGGGCATTAAAACTGTCTTGTTAACCTACTGTGACCTCCACGTCTCTTCCAAGGGGCATTAAAACGTCTTATTAAACCACTCTGAACGCCACGTCTCTTCCAAGGGGCATTAAAACTGTCTTGTTAAGCTACTGTGACCTCCACGTCTCTTCCAAGGGGCATTAAAACCGTCTTGTTAAACCACTCTGAACTCCACGTCTCTTCCAAGGGACATTAAAATCGTCTTGTTAAGCTACTGTGACCTCCACATCTCTTCCAAGGGGCATTAAAACCGTCTCAATAAACACTCTGAACGCCAAGTCTCTTCCAAGGGGCATTAAAACTGTCTTGTTAAGCTACTGTGACCTCCACGTCTCTTCCAAGGGGCATTAAAACCGTCTTGTTAAACTACTCTGAACTCCACGTCTCTTCCAAGGGGCATTAAAACCGACTTGTTAAGCTACTGTGACCTCCACGTCTCTTCC
Source organism: Phyllobates terribilis (assembly GCF_046119375.1). NCBI lineage: Eukaryota > Metazoa > Chordata > Amphibia > Anura > Dendrobatidae > Phyllobates > Phyllobates terribilis. Next base: position 205,891,981 of record NW_027362769.1, on the reverse strand, counting down.
AAGGGGCATTACAACCGTCTTGTTAAACCACCCTGAACTCCACGTCTCTTCCAAGGGGCATTAAAACCATCTTGTTAAACCACTCTGAACTCCACGTCTCTTCCAAGGGGCATTAAAACTGTCTTGTGAAGCTACTATGACCTCCACGTCTCTTCCAAGTGGCATTAAAACCGTCTTGTTAAACCACTCTGAACTCCACGTCTCTTTCAAGGAGCATTAAAACCGTCTTGTTAAGCTACTGTGACCTCCACGTCTCTTCCAAGGGGCATTAAAACCGTCTTGTTAAACCACTCTGAACTCCACGTCTCTTCCAAGGGCATTAAAACTGTCTTGTGAAGCTACTGTGACCTCCACGTCTCTTCCAAGGGGCTTTAAAACCGTCTTGTTAAACCACTCTGAACTCCATGTCTCTTCCAAGGAGCATTAAAACCGTCTTGTTAAGCTACTGTGACCTCCACGTCTCTTCCAAGGGGCATTAAAACCGTCTTGTTAAACCACTCTGAACTCCACGTCTCTTCCAAGGGGCATTAAAACTGTCTTGTTAAGCTACTGTGACCTCCATTTCTCTTCCAAGGGGCATTAAAACGTTCTTGTTAAACCACTCTGAACTCCACATCTCTTCCAAGGGGCATTAAAACTGTCTTGTGAAGCTACTATGAACTCCATGTCTCTTCCAAGGGGCATTAAAACCGTCTTGTTAAACCACTCTGAACTCCACGTCTCTTCCAAGGAGCATTAAAACCGTCTTGTTAAGCTACTGTGACCTCCACGTTTCTTCCAAAGGGCATTAAAACCGTCTTGTTAAACCACACTGAACTCCATGTCTCTACCAAGGGGCATTAAAACCGTCTTGTTAAACCACTCTGAACTCCACGTCTCTTCCAAGGGGCATTAAAACTGTCTTGTGAAGCTACTATGACCTCCATGTCTCTGCCAAGGGGCATTAAAACCGTCTTGTTAAATCACTCTGAACTCCACGTCTCTTCCAAGGGGCATTTAAACCGTCTTGTTAAACCACTCTGAACTCCACGTCTCTTCCAAGGGGCGTTAGAAACGTCTTGTTAAGCTACTGTGATCTCCACGTCTCTTCCAAGGGGCATTAAAACCGTCTTGTTAAACCACTCTGAACTCCACGTCTCTTCCAAGGGGCATTAAAACCGCCTTGTTAAGCTACTGTGACCTCCACGTCTCTTCCAAGGGGCATGAAAACAGTCTTATTAAACCACTTGAACTCCACGTCTCTTCCAAGGGGCAATAAAACCATCTTGTTAAGCTACTGTGAACTCCACGTCTGTTCCAAGGAGCATTAAAACCGTCTTGTTGAACCACTCTGAACTCCACGTTTCTTCCAAGTGGCATTAAAATCATCTTGTTAAGCTACTGTGACCTCCACGTCTCTTCCAAGGGGCATTAAAATAGTCTTGCTAAACCACTCTGAACTCCACATCTTTTCCAAGGGGCTTTAAAACCGTCTTGTTCAATCACTCTGAACTCCACGTCTCTTCCAAGAGGCATTAAAACATCTTGTTAAGCTACTGTGACCTCCACATCTCTTCCAAGGGGCATTAAAACCATCTTGTTAAACCACTCTGAACTCCATGTCTTTTCCAAGGGGCATTAAAACCGTCTTGCTAAATCATTCTGAACTCCACGTCTCTTCCAAGGGGCATTAAAACCGTCTTGTTATGCTACTGTGAACTCCACGTCTCTTCCAAGGGGCATTAAAACCGTCTTGTTAAGATACTGTGACCTCCACGTCTCTTCCAAGGGGCATTAAAACCGTTTTGTTAAACCACTCTGAACTCCACGTCTCTTCCAAGTGGCATTAAAATCATCTTGTTAAGCTACTGTGACTTCCACGTCTCTTCCAAGGGGCATTAAAATAGTCTTGGTAAACCACTCTGAACTCCACTTCTATTCCAATGGGCATTAAAACCGTCTTGTTAAATCACTTTGAACTCCACGTCTCTTCCAAGGGGCATTAAACCTTCTTGTTAAGCTACTGTGACCTCCACGTCTCTTCCAAGGGGCATTTAAACCGTCTTAATAAAGCACTCTGAACTCCACGTCTCTTCCAAGGGGCATTAAAACCGTCTTGTTAAATCACTCTGAACTCCACGTCTCTTCCAAGGGGCATTTAAACCGTCTTGTTAAACCACTCTGAACTCCACGTCTCTTCCAAGGGGCGTTAAAACCGTCTTGTTAAATCACTCTGAACTCCACGTCTCTTCCAAGGGTAATTAAAACCGTCCTGTCAAGCTACTGTGACCTCCACGTCTCTTCCAAGGGGCATTAAAACCGTCTTATTAAACCACTCTGAACTCCACGTCTCTTCCAAGGGGCATTAAAATCGTCTTGCTTAGCTACTGTGACCTCCACATCTCTTCCAAGGGGCAATAAAACCATCTTGTTAAACCACTCTGAACTCCACGTCTTTTCCAAGGGGCATTAAAACCGTCCTGTTAAATCACACTGAACTCCACGTCTCTTCCAAGGGGCATTAAAACCGTCTTGTTATGCTACTGTGAACTCCACGTCTCTTCCAAGGGGCATTAAAACCGTCTTGTTAAGCTACTGTCACCTCCACGTCTCTTCCAAGGGGCATTAAAACCGTCTTGTTAAACCACTCTTTGCTCCACGTCTCTTCCAAGTGGCATTAAAATAATCTTGTTAAGCTACTGTGACCTCCACGTCTCTTCCAAGGGGCATTAAAATAGTCTTGTTAAACCACTCTGAACTCCACGTCTTTTCCAAGGGGCATTAAAACCGTCTTCTTAAATCACTCTGAACTCCACGTCTCTTCCGATGGGCATTAAACCGTCTTGTTAAGCTACTGTGACCTCCACGTCTCTTCCAAGGGGCATTTAAACCGTCTTATTAAACCACTCTGAACTCCACGTCTCTTCCAAGGGGCATTAAAACCGTCTTGTTAAATCACTCTGAACTCCACGTCTCTTCCAAGGGGCATTTAAACCGTCTTGTTAAACCACTCTGAACTCCAAGTCTCTTCCAAGGAGCGTTAAAACCGTCTTGTTAAATCACTCTGAACTCCACGTCTCTTCCAAGGGGCATTAAAACCGTCTTGTTAAGCTACTGTGACGTCCACGTCTCTTCCAAGGGGCATTAAAACCGTCTTGTTAAACCACTCTGAACTCCACGTCTCTTCCAAGGGGCATTAAAACCGCCTTGTTAAGCTACTGTGACTTCCACGTCTCTTCCAAGGGGCATGAAAACCATCTTGTTAAACCACTTGAACTCCACGTCTCTTCCAAGTGGCATTAAAATCATCTTTTTAAGCTACTGTGACCTCCACTTCTCTTCCAAGGGGCATTAAAATAGTCTTGTTAAACCACTCTGAACTCCACCTTTTTTCCAAGGGGCATTAAAACCGTCTTGTTAAATCACTCTGAACTCCACGTCTCTTCCAAGGGGCATTAAAACCGTCTTGTTATGCTACTGTGAACTCCACGTCTCTTCCAAGGGGTATTAAAACCGTCTTGTTAAACCACTCTGAACTCCACGTCTCTTCCAAGTGGCATTAAAATCATCTTGTTATGCTACTGTGACCTCCACGTCTCTTCCAAGGGGCATTAAAATAGTCTTGTTAAACCACTCTGAACTCCACGTCTTTTCCAAGGGGCAATAAAACCGTCTTGTTAAATCACTCTGAACTCCACGTCTCTTCCAAGGGGCATTAAACCGTCTTGTTAAGCTACTGTGACCTCCACATCTCTTCCAATGGGCATTAAAACCGTCTTGATAAACCACTCTGAACTCCACGTCTCTTCCAAGGGGCATTAAAACCGTCTTGTTAACCTACTGTGACCTCCACGTCTCTTCCAAGGGGCATTAAAACGTCTTATTAAACCACTCTGAACGCCACGTCTCTTCCAAGGGGCATTAAAACTGTCTTGTTAAGCTACTGTGACCTCCACGTCTCTTCCAAGGGGCATTAAAACCGTCTTGTTAAACCACTCTGAACTCCACGTCTCTTCCAAGGGACATTAAAATCGTCTTGTTAAGCTACTGTGACCTCCACATCTCTTCCAAGGGGCATTAAAACCGTCTCAATAAACACTCTGAACGCCAAGTCTCTTCCAAGGGGCATTAAAACTGTCTTGTTAAGCTACTGTGACCTCCACGTCTCTTCCAAGGGGCATTAAAACCGTCTTGTTAAACCACTCTGAACTCCACGTCTCTTCCAAGGGGCATTAAAACCGACTTGTTAAGCTACTGTGACCTCCACGTCTCTTCCAAGTGGCATTACAACCGTCTTGTTAAACCACTCTGAATTCCACGTCTCTTCCAAGGGGCATTAAAACCGTCTTTTTAAACCACTCTGAACTCCACGTCTCTTCCAAGGGGCATTAAAACTGTCTTGTGAAGCTACTATGACCTCCACGTCTCTTCCAAGTGGCATTAAAACCGTCTTGTTAAACCACTCTGAACTCCACGTCTCTTCCAAGGAGCATTAAAACCGTCTTGTTAAGCTACTGTGACTTCCACGTCTCTTCCAAGGGGCATTAAAACCGTGTTGTTAAACCACTCTGAACTCCACGTCTCTTCCAAGGGCATTAAAACTGTCTTGTGAAGCTACTGTGACCTCCACGTCTCTTCCAAGGGGCTTTAAAACCGTCTTGTTAAACCACTCTGAACTCCATGTCTCTTCCAAGGAGCATTAAAACCGTCTTGTTAAGCTACTGTGACCTCCACGTCTCTTCCAAGGGGCATTAAAACCGTCTTGTTAAACCACTCTGAACTCCACGTCTCTTCCAAGGGGCATTAAAACTGTCTTGTTAAGCTACTGTGACCTCCATTTCTCTTCCAAGGGGCATTAAAACGTTCTTGTTAAACCACTCTGAACTCCACATCTCTTCCAAGGGGCATTAAAACTGTCTTGTGAAGCTACTATGAACTCCATGTCTCTTCCAAGGGGCATTAAAACCGTCTTGTTAAACCACTCTGAACTCCACGTCTCTTCCAAGGAGCATTAAAACCGTCTTGTTAAGCTACTGTGACCTCCACGTTTCTTCCAAAGGGCATTAAAACCGTCTTGTTAAACCACACTGAACTCCATGTCTCTACCAAGGGGCATTAAAACCGTCTTGTTAAACCACTCTGAACTCCACGTCTCTTCCAAGGGGCATTAAAACTGTCTTGTGAAGCTACTATGACCTCCATGTCTCTTCCAAGGGGCATTAAAACCGTCTTGTTAAATCACTCTGAACTCCACGTCTCTTCCAAGGGGCATTTAAACCGTCTTGTTAAACCACTCTGAACTCCAGGTCTCTTCCAAGGGGCGTTAGAAACGTCTTGTTAAGCTACTGTGATCTCCACGTCTCTTCCAAGGGGCATTAAAACCGTCTTGTTAAACCACTCTGAACTCCACGTCTCTTCCAAGGGGCATTAAAACCGCCTTGTTAAGCTACTGTGACCTCCACGTCTCTTCCAAGGGGCATGAAAACAGTCTTGTTAAACCACTTGAACTCCACGTCTCTTCCAAGGGGCAATAAAACCATCTTGTTAAGCTACGGTGAACTCCACGTCTCTTCCAAGGGGCATTAAAACCGTCTTGTTAAACCACTCTGAACTCCACGTTTCTTCCAAGTGGCATTAAAATCATCTTGTTAAGCTACTGTGACCTCCACGTCTCTTCCAAGGGGCATTAAAATAGTCTTGTTAAACCACTCTGAACTCCACATCTTTTCCAAGGGGCTTTAAAACCGTCTTGTTAAATCACTCTGAACTCCACGTCTCTTCCAAGAGGCATTAAAACATCTTGTTAAGCTACTGTGACCTCCACATCTCTTTCAAGGGGCATTAAAACCATCTTGTTAAAGCACTCTGAACTCCACGTCTTTTCCAAGGGGCATTAAAACCGTCTTGTTAAATCATTCTGAACTCCACGTCTCTTCCAAGGGGCATTAAAACCGTCTTGTTATGCTACTGTGAACTCCACGTCTCTTCCAAGTGGCATTAAAATCATCTTGTTAAGCTACTGTGACCTCCACGTCTCTTCCAAGGGGCATTAAAATAGTCTTGGTAAACCACTCTGAACTCCACTTCTATTCCAATGGGCATTAAAACCGTCTTGTTAAATCACTTTGAACTCCACGTCTCTTCCAAGGGGCATTAAACCTTCTTGTTAAGCTACTGTGACCTCCACGTCTCTTCCAAGGAGCATTTAAACCGTCTTAATAAACCACTCTGAACTCCACGTCTCTTCCAAGGGGCATTAAAACCGTCTTGTTAAATCACTCTGAACTCCACGTCTCTTCCAAGGGGCATTTAAACCGTCTTGTTAAACCACTCTGAACTCCACGTCTCTTCCAAGGGGCGTTAAAACCGTCTTGTTAAATCACTCTGAACTCCACGTCTCTTCCAAGGGTAATTAAAACCGTCTTGTCAAGCTACTGTGACCTCCACGTCTCTTCCAAGGGGCATTAAAACCGTATTGTTAAACCACTCTGAACCCCACGTCTCTTCCAAGGAGCATTAAAACCGCCTTGTTAAGCTACTGTGACCTCCACATCTCTTCCAAGGGGCATTAAAACCGTCTTGTTAAACCACTCTGAACTCCACGTCTCTTCCAAGGGGCATTAAAAGTGTCTTGTTAACCTACTGTGACCTCCACGTCTCTTCCAAGGGGCATTAAAAACGTCTTATTAAACCACTCTGAACGCCACGTCTCTCCCAAGGGGCATTAAAACCATCTTGTTAAGCTACTGTGACCTCCACGTCTCCTCCAAGGGGCATTAAAATAGTCTTGTTAAATCACTCTGAACTCCACGTCTCTTCCAAGGGGCATTAAACCGTCTTGTTAAGCTACTGTGACCTCCACTTCTCTTCCAAGGGGCATTAAAACCATCTTATTAAACCACTCTGAACTCCACGTCTCTTCCAAGGGGCATTAAAATCGTCTTACTAAGCTACTGTGACCTCCACATCTCTTCCAAGGGGCATTAAAACCATCTTGTTAAACCACTCTGAACTGCACGTCTTTTCCAAGGGGCATTAAAACCGTCTTGTTAAATCACTCTGAACTCCACGTCTCTTCCAAGGGGCATTAAAACCGTCTTGTTATGCTACTGTGAACTCCACGTCTCTTCCAAGGGGCATTAAAACCGTCTTGTTAAGCTACTGTGACCTCCACGTCTCTTCCAAGGGGCATTAAAATAGTCTTGTTAAACCACTCTGAACTCCACCTCTTTTCCAAGAGGCAATAAAACCGTCTTGTTAAATCACTCTGAACTCCACGTCTCTTCCAAGGGGCATTAAACCATCCTGTTAAGCTACTGTGACCTCCACGTCTCTTCCAAGGGGCATTAAAACCGTCTTATTAAACCACTCTGAACTCCACGTCTCTTCCAAGGGGCATTAAAATCGTCTTGTTAAGCTATTGTGACCTCCACATCTCTTCCAAGAGGCATTAAAACCATCTTGTTAAACCACTCTGAACTCCACGTCTTTTCCAAGGGGCATTAAAACCGTCTTGTTAAATCACTCTGAACTTCACGTCTCTTTCAAGGGGCATTAAAACCGTCTTGTTATGCTACTGTGAACTCCACATTTCTTCCAAGCGGCATTAAAACCGTCTTGTTAAACCACTCTGAACTCCACGTCTCTTCCAAGGGGCATGAAAACCGCCTTGTTAAGCTACTGTGACCTCCACATCTCTTCCAATGGGCATTAAAACCGTCTTGATAAACCACTCTGAACTCCACGTCTCTTCCAAGGGGCATTAAAACCGTCTTATTAAACCACTCTGAACGCCACGTCTCTTACAAGGGGCATTAAAACTGTCTTGTTAAGCTACTGTGACCTCCACGTCTCTTCCAAGGGGCATTAAAACCGTCTTGTTAAACCACTCTGAACTCCACGTCTCTTCCAAGGGGCATTAAAATCGTCTTGTTAAGCTACTGTGACCTCCACATCTCTTCCAAGGGGCATTAAAACCGTCTCAATAAACACTCTGAACGTCACGTCTCTTCCAAGGGGCATTAAAACTGTCTTGTTAAGCTACTGTGACCTCCACGTCTCTTCCTAGGGGCATTAAAACCGTCTTGTTAAACCACTCTAAACTCCACGTCTCTTCCAAGGGGCATTAAAACCGTCTTGTTAAGCTACTGTGACCTCCACGTCTCTTCCAAGGGGCATTACAACCGTCTTGTTAAACCACTCTGATCTCCACGTCTCTTCCAACGGGCATTAAAACCGTCTTGTTAAACCACTCTGAACTCCACGTCTCTTCCAAGGGGCATTAAAACCGTCTTGTTAAACCACTCTGAACTCCACGTCTCTTCCAAGGGGCGTTAAAACCGTCTTGTTAAATCACTCTGAACTCCACGTCTCTTCCAAGGGTAATTAAAACCGTCTTGTCAAGCTACTGTGACCTCCACGTCTCTTCCAAGGGGCATTAAAACCGTATTGTTAAACCACTCTGAACCCCACTTCTCTTCCAAGGAGCATTAAAACCGCCTTGTTAAGCTACTGTGACCTCCACATCTCTTCCAAGGGGCATTAAAACCGTCTTGTTAAACCACTCTGAACTCCATGTCTCTTCCAAGGGGCATTAAAAGTGTCTTGTTAACCTACTGTGACCTCCACGTCTCTTCCAAGGGGCATTAAAAACGTCTTATTAAACCACTCTGAACGCCACGTCTCTCCCAAGGGGCATTAAAACCATCTTGTTAAGCTACTGTGACCTCCACGTCTCCTCCAAGGGGCATTAAAATAGTCTTGTTAAATCACTCTGAACTCCACGTCTCTTCCAAGGGGCATTAAACCGTCTTGTTAAGCTACTGTGACCTCCACTTCTCTTCCAAGGGGCATTAAAACCATCTTATTAAACCACTCTGAACTCCACGTCTCTTCCAAGGGGCATTAAAATCGTCTTACTAAGCTACTGTGACCTCCACATCTCTTCCAAGGGGCATTAAAACCATCTTGTTAAACCACTCTGAACTGCACGTCTTTTCCAAGGGGCATTAAAACCGTCTTGTTAAATCACTCTGAACTCCACGTCTCTTCCAAGGGGCATTAAAACCGTCTTGTTATGCTACTGTGAACTCCACGTCTCTTCCAAGGGGCATTAAAACCGTCTTGTTAAGCTACTGTGACCTCCACGTCTCTTCCAAGGGGCATTAAAATAGTCTTGTTAAACCACTCTGAACTCCACCTCTTTTCCAAGGGGCAATAAAACCGTCTTGTTAAATCACTCTGAACTCCACGTCTCTTCCAAGGGGCATTAAACCATCCTGTTAAGCTACTGTGACCTCCACGTCTCTTCCAAGGGGCATTAAAACCGTCTTAATAAACCACTCTGAACTCCACGTCTCTTCCAAGGGGCATTAAAATCGTCTTGTTAAGCTATTGTGACCTCCACATCTCTTCCAAGAGGCATTAAAACCATCTTGTTAAACCACTCTGAACTCCACGTCTTTTCCAAGGGGCATTAAAACCGTCTTGTTAAATCACTCTGAACTTCACGTCTCTTTCAAGGGGCATTAAAACCGTCTTGTTATGCTACTGTGAACTCCACATTTCTTCCAAGCGGCATTAAAACCGTCTTGTTAAACCACTCTGAACTCCACGTCTCTTCCAAGGGGCATGAAAACCGCCTTGTTAAGCTACTGTGACCTCCACATCTCTTCCAATGGGCATTAAAACCGTCTTGATAAACCACTCTGAACTCCACGTCTCTTCCAAGGGGCATTAAAACCGTCTTATTAAACCACTCTGAACGCCACGTCTCTTCCAAGGGGCATTAAAACTGTCTTGTTAAGCTACTGTGACCTCCACGTCTCTTCCAAGGGGCATTAAAACCGTCTTGTTAAACCACTCTGAACTCCACGTCTCTTCCAAGGGGCATTAAAATCGTCTTGTTAAGCTACTGTGACCTCCACATCTCTTCCAAGGGGCATTAAAACCGTCTCAATAAACACTCTGAACGTCACGTCTCTTCCAAGGGGCATTAAAACTGTCTTGTTAAGCTACTGTGACCTCCACGTCTCTTCCTAGGGGCATTAAAACCGTCTTTTTAAACCACTCTAAACTCCACGTCTCTTCCAAGGGGCATTAAAACCGTCTTGTTAAGCTACTGTGACCTCCACGTCTCTTCCAAGGGGCATTACAACCGTCTTGTTAAACCACTCTGATCTCCACGTCTCTTCCAACGGGCATTAAAACCGTCTTGTTAAACCACTCTGAACTCCACGTCTCTTCCAAGGGGCATTAAAACCGTCTTGTTAAACCACTCTGAACTCCACGTCTCTTCCAAGGGCATTAAAACTGTCTTGTGAAGCTACTGTGACCTCCACGTCTCTTCCAAGGGGCATGAAAACAGTCTTGTTAAACCACTCTGAACTCCACGTCTCTTCCAAGGGGCAATAAAACCATCTTGTTAAGCTACTGTGAACTCCACGTCTCTTCCAAGGGGCATTAAAACCGTCTTGTTAAACCACTCTGAACTCCACGTTTCTTCCAAGTGGCATTAAAATCATCTTGTTAAGCTACTGTGACCTCCACGTCTCTTCCAAGGGGCATTAAAATAGTCTTGTTAAACCACTCTGAACTCCACCTCTTTTCCAAGGGGCTTTAAAACCGTCTTGTTAAATCACTCTGAACTCCACGTCTCTTCCAAGAGGCATTAAAACATCTTGTTAAGCTACTGTGACCTCCACATCTCTTCCAAGGGGCATTAAAACCATCTTGTTAAACCACTCTGAACTCCACGTCTTTTCCAAGGGGCATTAAAACCATCTTGTTAAATCATTCTGAACTCCACGTCTCTTCCAAGGGGCATTAAAACCGTCTTGTTATGCTACTGTGAACTCCACGTCTCTTCCAAGGGGCATTAAAACCGTCTTGTTAAGATACTGTGACCTCCACGTCTCTTCCAAGGGGCATTAAAACCGTTTTGTTAAACCACTCTGAACTCCACGTCTCTTCCAAGTGGCATTAAAATCATCTTGTTAAGCTACTGTGACCTCCACGTCTCTTCCAAGGGGCATTAAAATAGTCTTGGTAAAGCACTCTGAACTCCACTTCTCTTCCAATGGGCATTAAAACCGTCTTGTTAAATCACTTTGAACTCCACGTCTCTTCCAAGGGGCATTAAACCTTCTTGTTAAGCTACTGTGACCTCCACGTCTCTTCCAAGGGGCATTTAAACCGTCTTAATAAACCACTCTGAACTCCACGTCTCTTCCAAGGGGCATTAAAACCGTCTTGTTAAATCACTCTGAACTCCACGTCTCTTCCAAGGGGCATTTAAACCGTCTTGTTAAACCACTCTGAACTCCACGTCTCTTCCAAGGGGCGTTAAAACCGTCTTGTTATATCACTCTGAACTCCACGTCTCTTCCAAGGGTAATTAAAACCGTCTTGTCAAGCTACTGTGACCTCCACGTCTCTTCCAAGGGGCATTAAAACCGTATTGTTAAACCACTCTGAACCCCACGTCTCTTCCACGGAGCATTAAAACCGCCTTGTTAAGCTACTGTGACCTCCACATCTCTTCCAAGGGGCATTAAAACCGTCTTGTTAAACCACTCTGAACTCCACGTCTTTTCCAAGAGGCATTAAAAGTGTCTTGTTAACCTACTGTGACCTCCACGTCTCTTCCAAGGGGCATTAAAAACGTCTTATTAAACCACTCTGAACGCCACGTCTCTCCCAAGGGGCATTAAAACCATCTTGTTAAGCTACTGTGACCTCCACGTCTCCTCCAAGGGGCATTAAAATAGTCTTGTTAAATCACTCTGAACTCCACGTCTCTTCCAAGGGGCATTAAACCGTCTTGTTAAGCTACTGTGACCTCCACTTCTCTTCCAAGGGGCATTAAAACCGTCTTATTAAACCACTCTGAACTCCACGTCTCTTCCAAGGGGCATTAAAATCGTCTTACTAAGCTACTGTGACCTCCACATCTCTTCCAAGGGGCATTAAAACCATCTTGTTAAACCACTCTGAACTGCACGTCTTTTCCAAGGGGCATTAAAACCGTCTTGTTAAATCACTCTGAACTCCACGTCTCTTCCAAGGGGCATTAAAACCGTCTTGTTATGCTACTGTGAACTCCACGTCTCTTCCAAGGGGCATTAAAACCGTCTTGTTAAGCTACTGTGACCTCCACGTCTCTTCCAAGGGGCATTAAAATAGTCTTGTTAAACCACTCTGAACTCCACCTCTTTTCCAAGGGGCAATAAAACCGTCTTGTTAAATCACTCTGAACTCCACGTCTCTTCCAAGGGGCATTAAACCATCTTGTTAAGCTACTGTGACCTCCACGTCTCTTCCAAGGGGCATTAAAACCGTCTTATTAAACCACTCTGAACTCCACGTCTCTTCCAAGGGGCATTAAAATCGTCTTGTTAAGCTAATGTGACCTCCACATCTCTTCCAAGAGGCATTAAAACCATCTTGTTAAACCACTCTGAACTCCACGTCTTTTCCAAGGGGCATTAAAACCGTCTTGTTAAATCACTCTGAACTTCACGTCTCTTTCAAGGGGCATTAAAACCGTCTTGTTATGCTACTGTGAACTCCACATTTTTTCCAAGCGGCATTAAAACCGTCTTGTTAAACCACTCTGAAATCCACGTCTCTTCCAAGGGGCATGAAAACCGCCTTGTTAAGCTACTGTGACCTCCACATCTCTTTCAATGGGCATTAAAACCGTCTTGATAAACCACTCTGAACTCCACGTCTCTTCCAAGGGGCATTAAAACCGTCTTATTAAACCACTCTGAACGCCACGTCTCTTCCAAGGGGCATTAAAACTGTCTTGTTAAGCTACTGTGACCTCCACGTCTCTTCCAAGGGGCATTAAAACCGTCTTGTTAAACCACTCTGAACTCCACGTCTCTTCCAAGGGGCATTAAAATCGTCTTGTTAAGCTACTGTGACCTCCACGTCTCTTCCAAGGGGCATTAAAACCGTCTTGTTAAACCACTCTGAACTCCACGTCTCTTCCAAGGGGCATTAAAACCGTCTTGTTAAGCTACTGTGACCTCCACGTCTCTTCCAAGGGGCATTAAAACCGTCTTGTTAAATCATTCTGAACTCCACGTCTCTTCCAAGGGGCATTAAAACCGTCTTGTTATGCTACTGTGAACTCCACGTCTCTTCCAAGGGGCATTAAAACCGTCTTGTTAAGATACTGTGACCTCCACGTCTCTTCCAAGGGGCATTAAAACCGTTTTGTTAAACCAATCTGAACTCCACGTCTCTTCCAAGTGGCATTAAAATCATCTTGTTAAGCTACTGTGACCTCCACGTCTCTTCCAAGGGGCATTAAAATAGTCTTGTTAAACCACTCTGAACTCCACTTCTCTTCCCATGGGCATTAAAACCGTCTTGTTAAATCACTTTGAACTCCACGTCTCTTCCAAGGGGCATTAAACCTTCTTGTTAAGCTACTGTGACCTCCACGTCTCTTCCAAGGGGCATTTAAACCGTCTTAATAAACCACTCTGAACTCCACGTCTCTTCCAAGGGGCATTAAAACCGTCTTGTTAAATCACTCTGAACTCCACGTCTCTTCCAAGGGGCATTTAAACCGTCTTGTTTAACCACTCTGAACTCCACGTCTCTTCCAAGGGGCGTTAAAACCGTCTTGTTAAATCACTCTGAACTCCACGTCTCTTCCAAGGGTAATTAAAACCGTCTTGTCAAGCTACTGTGACCTCCACGTCTCTTCCAAGGGGCATTAAAACCGTATTGTTAAACCACTCTGAACCCCACGTCTCTTCCAAGGGGCATTAAAACCGCCTTGTTAAGCTACTGTAACCTCCACATCTCTTCCAAGGGGCATTAAAACCGTCTTGTTAAACCACTCTGAACTCCACGTCTCTTCCAAGGGGCATTAAAAGTGCCTTGTTAACCTACTGTGACCTCCACGTCTCTTCCAAGGGGCATTAAAAACGTCTTATTAAACCACTCTGAACGCCACGTCTCTCCCAAGGGGCATTAAAACCATCTTGTTAAGCTACTGTGACCTCCACGTCTCCTCCAAGGGGCATTAAAATAGTCTTGTTAAACCACTCTGAACTTCACGTCTTTTCCAAGGGGCATTAAAACCGTCTTGTTAAATCACTCTGAACTCCACGTCTCTTCCAAGGGGCATTAAACCGTCTTGTTAAGCTACTGTGACCTCCACTTCTCTTCCAAGGGGCATTAAAACCGTCTTATTAAACCACTCTGAACTCCACGTCTCTTCCAAGGGGCATTAAAATCGTCTTACTAAGCTACTGTGACCTCCACATCTCTTCCAAGGGGCATTAAAACCATCTTGTTAAACCACTCTGAACTCCACGTCTTTTCCAAGGGGCATTAAAACCGTCTTGTTAAATCACTCTGAACTCCACGTCTCTTCCAAGGGGCATTAAAACCGTCTTGTTATGCTACTGTGAACTCCACGTCTCTTCCAAGGGGCATTAAAACCGTCTTGTTAAGCTACTGTGACCTCCACGTCTCTTCCAAGGGGCATTAAAATAGTCTTGTTAAACCACTCTGAACTCCACGTCTCTTCCAAGGGGCATTAAAACCGTCTTGTTAACCTACTGTGACCTCCACGTCTCTTCCAAGGGGCATTAAAACCGTCTTATTAAACCACTCTGAACGCAACGTCTCTTCCAAGGGGCATTAAAACTGTCTTGTTAAGCTACTGTGACCTCCACGTCTCTTCCAAGGGGCATTAAAACCGTCTTGTTAAACCACTCTGAACTCCACGTCTCTTCCAAGGGGCATTAAAATCGTCTTGTTAAGCTACTGTGACCTCCACATCTCTTCCAAGGGGCATTAAAAACGTCTCAATAAACACTCTGAACGCCACGTCTCTTCCAAGGGGCATTAAAACTGTCTTGTTAAGCTACTGTGACCTCCACGTCTCTTCCAAGGGGCATTAAAACCGTCTTGTGAAACCACTCTGAACTCCACGTCTCTTCCAAGGGGCATTAAAACCGTCTTGTTAAGCTACTGTGACCTCCACGTCTCTTCCAAGGGGCATTACAACCGTCTTGTTAAACCACTCTGAACTCCACGTCTCTTCCAAGGGGCATTAAAACCGTCTTGTTAAATCACTCTGATCTCCACGTCTCTTCCAAGGGGCATTAAAACCGTCTTGTTATGCTACTGTGAACTCCACGTCTCTTCCAAGCGGCATTAAAACCGTCTTGTTAAGCTACTGTGACCTCCACGTCTCTTCCAAGGGGCATTAAAATAGTTTTGTTAAACCACTCTGAACTCCACCTCTTTTCCAAGGGGCAATAAAACCGTCTTGTTAAATCACTCTGAACTCCACGTCTCTTCCAAGGGGCATTAAACCATCTTGTTAAGCTACTGTGACCTCCACGTCTCTTCCAAGGGGCATTAAAACCGTCTTATTAAACCACTCTGAACTCCACGTCTCTTCCAAGGGGCATTAAAATCGTCTTGTTAAGCTACTGTGACCTCCATTTCTCTTCCAAGGGGCATTACAACCGTCTTGTTAAACCACTCTGAACTCCACGTCTCTTCCAAGGGGCATTAAAACCGTCTTGTTAAACCACTCTGAACTCCACGTCTCTTCCAAGGGGCATTAAAACTGTCTTGTGAAGCTACTATGACCTCCAAGTCTCTTCCAAGGGGCATTAAAACCGTCTTGTTAAACCACTCTGAACTCCACGTCTCTTCCAAGGAGCATTAAAACCGTCTTGTTAAGCTACTGTGACCTCCACGTCTCTTCCAAGGGGCATTAAAACCGTCTTGTTAAACCACTCTGAACTCCACGTCTCTTCCAAGGGCATTAAAACTGTCTTGTGAAGCTACTGTGACCTCCACGTCTCTTCCAAGGGGCATTAAAACCGTCTTGTTAGACCACTCTGAACTCCATGTCTCTTCCAAGGAGCATTAAAACCGTCTTGTTAAGCTACTGTGACCTCCACGTCTCTTCCAAGGGGCATTAAAACCGTCTTGTTAAACCACTCTGAACTCCACGTCTCTTCCAAGGGGCATTAAAACTGTCTTGTTAAGCTACTGTGACCTCCATTTCTCTTCCAAGGGGCATTAAAACCGTCTTGTTAAGCCACTCTGAACTCCACGTCTCTTCCAAGGGGCATTAAAACTGTCTTGTGAAGCTACTATGACCTCCATGTCTCTTCCAAGGGGCATTAAAACCGTCTTGTTAAACCACTCTGAACTCCACGTCTCTTCCAAGGAGCATTAAAACCGTCTTGTTAAGCTACTGTGACCTCCACGTCTCTTCCAAAGGGCATTAAAACCGTCTTGTTAAGCCACTCTGAGCTCCATGTCTCTACCAAGGGGCAATAAAACCGTCTTGTTAAACCACTCAGAACTCCACAGCTCTTCCAAGGGGCATTGAAATGTTGTTTTTAACTAACTCTAACCTCCACGACTCTTCCAACGGGCATTGCATTTCCTCCTAATTTTAGTTAGCTTTTGCTTTTCAATGCATAGGCTAACACTAAGGGAGACCCACTCCCCAATAATGGGTAGAAGGTTTTTAGTACACTGTAATCCACTTCTGTTTCAAGGGGCATTGCAGTTCCTCATAATTTTTGGAAAGCCTTCCATTCACTGCTTAGGCCAACAGTGTACCGGAGACCCAGTTGCTATAAATGGAAAAAACGGTTTAGTTAAGGCCCTCTGACCTCTATGTCACTTCCAAGGGGCATTGGAGTGCCTCGAAATTTTTGGTAGGCATTGCACTCACTGTATGCTCTATACAGTGGGTACGAAAAGTATTCAGACCCCTTTAAATTTTTCACTCTTTGTTTCATTGCAGCCATTTGGTAAATTCTAAAAAGTTCATTTTTTTCTCATTAATGTACACTCTGCATCCCATCTTGACTGGAAAGAAACCAGAAATGTAGAAATTTTTGCAAATTTATTAAAAAAGAAAAACTGAAATATCACATGGTTATAAGTATTCAGACCCTTTGCTCAGACACTCATATTTAAGTCACATGCTGTCCATTTCCTTGTGATCCTCCTTGAGATGATTCTACTCTTTCATTGGAGTCCAGCTGTGATTAATTAAACTGATAGGACTTGATTTGGAAAGGCACACACCTGTCTATATAAGACCTCACAGCTCACAGTGCATGTCAGACCAAATGAGAAACATGAGCTCAAAGGAACTGACCGAGGAGCTCAGAGACAGAATTGTGGCAAGGCACAGATCTGGCCAAGGTTACAAAAGAATTTCTGCAGTACTCAAGGTTCCTAAAAGCACAGTGGCCTCCCTAATCCTTAAATGGTAGAAGTTTGGGACCACCAGAAGTCTTCCTAGACCTGGCCGTGCAGCCAAACTGAGCAATCGTGGGAGAAAAGCTTTGGTGAGAAAGGTAAAGAAGAACCCCAAGATCACTGTGGCTGAGCTCCAGAGATGCAGTAGGGAGATGGGAGAAAGTTCCACAAAGTCAACTATTACTGCAGCCCTCCATAAGTCGGGCCTTTATAGCAGAGTGGCCCGATGGAAGCCTTTCCTCAGTGCAAGACCTATGAAAGTCCACATAGAGTTTGCTCAAAAACACATGAAGGATTCCCAGACTATGAGAAATAATATTCTCTGGTCTGATGAGACAAAGATAGAACTTTTTGGTGATACTTCTAAGCGGTATGTGTGGAGAAAACCAGGCACTGCTCATCACCTGCCCAATACAATCCCAACAATGAAACATGGTGGTGGCAGCATCATGCTGTGGGGGTGTTTTTCAGCTGCAGGGACAGGACGACTGGTTGCAATTGAAGGAAACATGAATGCGGCCAAGTACAGAGATATCCTGGATGAAAACCTCTTCCAGAGTGCTCTGGACCTCAGACTTGGCCGATGTTTGACCTTGACAAAGACCCTAAGCACACAGCTAAAATAACAAATGAGGGGCTTCAGAACAAATCTGTGACCATTCTTGACTGGCCCAGCCAGAGCCCTAACCTAAACCTTATTGAGCATCTCTGAAGAGACCTGAAAATGGCTGTCCACCAACGTTCACCATCCAACCTGATGGAACTGGAGAGGATCTACAAGGAAGAATGGCAGAGAATCCCCAAATCCAGGTATGAAAAACTTGTTGCAACATTCCCAAGAAGACTCATGGCTGTACTAGCTCAAAAGGGTGCTTCTACTCAATACTAAGCAAAGGGTCTGAATACTTATGACTATGTGATATTTCAGTTTTTCTTTTTGAATAAATTTGGAAAAATTTCTACATTTCTGTTTTTTTCAGCCAAGATGGGGTGCAGAGTGTACTTTAATGAAAAAAAATGAACTTTTTATAATTTACCAAATGGCTGCAATGAAACAAAGAGTGAAAATTTTAAAGGGGTCTGAATACTTTCCGTACCCACTGTAACTGTAGCCGAACCGCTCCTTTTGGTACAGAAATATATCCTACAAGACATGTGTGGTTGACTAGCCTGATATTGATGTGAATGGTCCCTGTTCCTCATGCTTTCTCCTTTGCCACCACTTCATCCATCATTCATCACCTGAAGCTTTGTTTTAACGGGAGTCATAGAACTGGGATAGTAGCAGGAAAACATTCAGCAATCCTCCGAGGAGGTAGGATATGCGCCAAAACGCTGACCACCTCAGGCCTAGCCGCTACTACATACATGCGCTTGCATTCCAAGGAACAGAAAGCTAAGGAGATGGATGGCCTCATGATCATGAATAATTTACTCGTTGTGTAGGAGGCCGACCACTGCTGCTGTCTACCTTCTGAACTTTGTGTTGAAGCCTGATTGACCCAGGACCCGCAATCCTCTATGTCTGGAGGACGTGTTGCATCCCAGGGTCCATCTGTGTCCCGGCTTCCACAATATGAACTCTGTGTGAAGGTGTCAGTGAGATGGACCATCCCAGGCCACATTCACTTGTCCACGTGTTTGTGGTTAGGCTGTCCTTCCCACTAAATGCACTGGGGAGGGCACAGGTAATGTTTTGGTATGCGCGCTTGTGTATAAGGCGCACCGGGACAAATAGGGGCAGCTGGGGACCGTTTATGGACACCCGGCCGCCCCCAGGCGGCTGGGGACCGTGTGTGGGCGGCCGGGGACCCAGTATGGACACCCGGCCGCCCCCTGACGGCTGGGGACCAAGCGTGGACACCCGGCCACCGGGCGGCTGGGGACTGAGTATGGATACCAGGCCGCCGACGCAGCCATGACGCGGTGGCCAGATTCTGCCTCCACATGCCTAAAAGGCCCAATTTCATGTGCAAGCAAGCAGTATGGTATTGCAGCCTGGGGGTGGGTGGGTGGTTGGCTGCATACTTGTGCTTGCATTGCAAGGAATGGGGGAGGTACAATTGAACACTGCCCTGGGACAAGCACTTGCACGGGGATAGTCGCAAGTCTGCATCTTCTGATGCGGCAAGGATCACTTCTGATGGGCACTCTTTTAGGCAGTGACCTGGGTGTCAGAGATGCTTCCAGGGGTCTTCCCTATTCTGTTCCCATGTCTTTTCAGCACTGTATGCATGTGTCACACAGCACATGGCCAGATAAGGTTGTAAAATGTTAAAATGACATTTCCCGGTGAATGCATTTGTCACAGTTGAAAGCAATACAAAAGTGCAAAAACGCATAAAAAATACTACTTGTGAACATAGCCCAAGGTGTGGAGGAGTATTTTTGTTTTTGGTTATTTATTTTACCTTATACACAAGTCTTTACCCTGGAAAAGAAATTCCTTAACATATTTCACAGGAAAAAAGTTTCACTTTCGTTTTTGTACATTTTATTGTGAGCCCGTAAAAGTGGCTTAATACCTCTGACCACGTTGTTGACAGCAGTGACCTGGGGGTCAGAAATGCTTCCTGGGGCGATCCCCATGCTGTCCCCATGTCATTTGAGCACTGTCACTATTGTTTTGGGCACTTTTTAGGCTTTCTACAGACTGCCGGGGGTGCTGCCGCAAAAATGCTCGGGTCTCCCTTAGACTAACATTGGGTTCATTGCTCGGGTCGAGCACCCGAGTATCACGGTGAGCTCGGCCCGAGCTTCGAGCACCCGAGCATTTTAGTGCTCGCTCAACACTAATAATAATAGTTCTGCTTCTCATCACTTGTCTCATCTATTGCATTATTCCTGTTGTGTATAAATATGTGACTCTTCAGATTTTGTGTTTATACTATGCCTGATGAAGAAACCTGAGTAGTCTCGAAAGCTTGCAATTTGTTACCATGTTTTCAGTTGGCCGTTGAAAAGTAACAACCACTGAGGACTCTCAAATCTTAATATTTTTCTATATTTTTTGTACATCTAGTTATAATAAAGAAATCCCCAAAATAAGGCATTCATTACAAACTCAAATTCAAATGAGGTTATCTTCTGCTAGACTTGTAGGACTCACTATTGAGTCTGGTCCCACAAAAGAATTATCATTGATAGAAAATTGTAGAAAACTGTAAATAATTACATCTTGAACCTTAAGGGGAATCTGTCACCAGATTTTGCTTCCCATCTGAAAGCAGCATGATGTAAGAGCAGAGACCCTGATTCCAGCGATATGTCACTTACTGGGCTGCTTTCTGTAGTTTTCATAAAATCACTGCTTTATCTGCTGCAAATCAAGCAGTTCTCTGAATTCTGAGCTCTGTATAACTCCACCCACCCCACTGATTGGCAGCTTTCTGTGTACATTATGCAGAAAGCTGCCAATCAGTGGTGAGGGCGGGGTTATGCAGAGCTCATGAATATGGAGGACTACCTGGCAGCAAGTTTAGTAGTCATCTAGTGATAATCTCCTGCTGATAAACCTTTTTATCAAAACTGCAGCAAGCAGCCTAGACAAGGTCTCTGTCTCTACATTATGCTGTTCTCAGATTAGATGGCAAAATCTTCATGACAGGTTGCCTTTAAAACTTGAAATACAGAAATATAGGTAAAAGTACAATATACACATACACTGTATAGTGACATTGTAGTTGTAATACAAAGAGTTTCATAATATGTAGGCGAAAAGAAGAAAAAAGGGTTTCCCTTTGTGGATACCTAACAGCTCCTGTGGCAATAATAGCATACAACTTAGCAAATGTTGTCTGATAAGCCATTAAAGGGGAATAATATTTTTTAAATACCTCAGACCCCTCAAATACTAAAAGAAATCCTAATCACCAGTCAGAACAAATGTCTAGAAGCTCCCATTGTAGTGATTACCTAGTCTCCGTTGATCTCTGCTTTTCGGTTCTATTCTTTAACATACTGGAAATAGCCAGAAATACCCATTCAGCCCTTCTGTCCTTTTCTGTGGTATCACAGATGGGACCAGGAAGCAGAGACCAATAGGGACCAGGTAAGTCCCAGAACAGGACCTGTGAGAGTCAGGGAGGATGAGTATAATTTCTTTTACTAAGTTAAAGTAGTTGGAGGAAATTAAACAAAAATATTTAGTAGAACACCTCATTAGGTATGCAGGGCAAGGGTCTTCTTTTAAAGCAGAATCAGTTGTGCATGACTTGTGTGAACGTAGCTTAAAGCAATCTCTGAATAGATTCTACAATAAAACTGCTAAATAGATCTTTTAGACTTAATGAGGCCAGTGTACTTACTTTGAAAATCAATGTCATAATCCTTTATGAAAGTTTAGGTTCAGTAAGAGAAAGTAAGACAGTTCATGAGTCTAAGTTGTTTCATTAGCTAAACCCAATCTCCACCAACCTGGTCTGATTGACAGCTCCTCATTGTCCCTCCTCCCTGCTATGGAAATCTCACAGTGCTCAGTACAAGCTGCAGTTCTGAGACTAGGTGACAAAGATATTAAGTTTAGCTGTGTGATTATGACGCGCCCCCTGGGCCGTGTGTGGGGGAATACCCGGAGACGGGTCTCTGTGTAATGTCAGGGGTTGTAGTCTCCGAAGCGGCGACCCGGTCCCGTGGCTCAGGGTGGTCAAACCAGTGGCGGATCTGTTTACTTGGTTTTTAGTGTTGAAATGTCCGACTACGCCACCCGTGGATTGCGGTCACTGAGAACCGCCGCTGCGGGGCAGACCACTGAGGCTGATGTTGTGTGCGCAGCAGAGGGTAGTATAACTCCCCACGGGAGGAGTATAGCCTCAGGGCAGTGAGTGCAGATGGTGAGGGTTGTGGTGCATGGGCGCAGCAGAAATGACTCAGAGTCCGTGCAGTGCAGTTCAGGGCCTTTACTGTTGGTAATGAAGAAGGCCCTGCCGGGAGTACTGGCTAACATTAGAGGCCTGGTCAGTCTGTGAGCGAACAAGAGTCCCCCTGGCCAGGAGGAGGTGTAGGCCTTCCCGTCTGACTGCACTCTTCCTGGCTACCCTGCTGTAGTCGTGTAGTAGCCCACGTCCCTGAGTGTACCGTGTGGTGCTCACCCGTATGGCTGGTGACTTGGGGCCTTTGGTGCCTTCCGCTCCTCGATGGCGGTGCCGGTCCCTTGCGTGTGACTGAGCCTCCGGGCTTTCTATGGCCAGAGGACCTGAAATCCCCTGCCCGGTGGTTTCTGCTGCTGGATGTGGATATCCTCACAACCTCGGACTCCGGTGTCCGGTTCTCTGCGTCTTCTGCTGGGAGGAGCTCTATCAGCTCCAATCCCTGGCTTTCAGCTCCTGGCTCCTACAGAGCTCCTTGCTCCTCCTCTGTCCCTTCCTCTGGAACTACTCCACCCAACTCTCTAACCCCGCCCCAGATCCAGTTTATAAAGGGCAGGTTCCTTCCCTCCCTGGACTGGGGCAGGAGGCGTTGCACGCAACAGTGCTCCTGACCAGGAATACCCATGCTCGCTCTCAGACATGGTATTTCTACCACTGTGGCAACCAGACCCCATTTACACTTGCATTCACATATTTAAAATGGATTATAATATGCAGACATTCTGACATGAATTGTCAAGTACACCAGCCTCATCAGGTTTAAGAAGTCTGTCTCACTACATTTCCTATTGTGGGTAATAGAATGAGAATAGAATCAGGGGCATAACGATCGCGGTCGTAGAGCATGTGCTGGATGTGCGTCCTCCGGGTCTCTGTGCTGCAATACAAGTCGCCAGCCAATCAGAGGCCAGCAGCTGATCTCGGCACGCCAGGCATTGGTGTCGCATGACAGTGACGTTATGAGTCTCCATAGCAGGCACTTCGATGTGAGCTGCTGGCCTCTGTGCCGGCTACAGAAGAGGACGCCACATGTCTAGGGACCAGGGGAAGGTGAGTAGAATGTTTGGGGATTTTTATGCAGAGGCAGAAAGGGGAACCTATATACCAGAAAGGGGCCAAGGATGGGAGACATATATACCAGGATGGGCGACATATATACCGGGATGGGGACACATATACCAGGAAGGGGGACATATATGAGGATGGGGGACATGTATACCAGCAAGGGTCCCAGGAATGGGGACATATATGCCAGGATAGGGGACATATACCAGGATGAGAGACGTATATACCAGGATGGGTGGGGTCCAGGACTGGAAACATATATACCAGGATGGGGGCATATACATCAGGATGGTAGACATACATACAAAGAAGTGGGACATACATAGCAGGATGGGGAACATATATACCTGGAAGGGGCCCAGGATTGGGGACATATATACCAGGATAGGGGACATATATACAAGGAATTGGCCCAGGATGGGGACATATGTACCAAGGAGTGGCCAAGGATGGAGAACGTATAAACTAGGATGGAGGGCATATATACCAGGATGAAAGACATATATACCAGGAAAGGGGACATATATACCAGGATGGGGAGCAAATATACGAGGATGGGTGCCAGAATGGGCTCTATGTCTTTATAGGATTTAGAAAGCTACAAGGACCAATACATTTGACGAACATGCAGTGGGAATCTAGGTCCAAATTTTGCATTGGGGCCCATCTGACTCTAGTTACGCCACTGAAAAGAATCAGGATACTTCATAAAATTAGCAGCTTCTCAAGTATATTTTCGCTAAGTTTCCTACGTGATTCTGAGCAGAGTGAGGAAAAATGTGAGAAAAGTAATTCTCCTTGATATTTGAATAGTAGATTGAAACGTGTTGGGTGCAATTGTAAGATATGTGTTATGTGCCAACACTTGAAGAATGTGTTCACTGTTAGTACATGGAAAAAGGTGATTTGACCAACTAGAGGCTAGTCTATAGCATATGGCTATAGCAATTCAATTATATGCTGGCATTAAAACCATCTGCAGGAGGAGATTATGCTTAGGTTTAGTAAAATATCCTCATTTTTAAGGCTCGCTCCCCTCAGTACATACAGTGGTGGCCAAAAGTATTGGCACCCCTGCAATTCTGTCAGATAATACTCAGTTTCTTCCTGAAAATTATTGCAATCACAAATTCTTTGGTATTATTATCTTCATTTAATTTGTCTTCAATGAAAAAACACAAAAAGAATTGTCCTAAAGCCAAATTGGATACAATTCCACACCAAACCTAAAAAAGGGGGTTGACAAAAGTATTGGCACTGTTTGAAAAATCATGTGATGCTTCTCTAATTCGTGTAATTAACAGCACCTGTAACTTACCTGTGGCACCTAACAGGTGTTGGCAATAACTAAATCACACTTGCAGCCAGTTAACATGGATTAAAGTTGACTCAACCTCTGTCCTGTGTCCTTGTGTGTACCACATTGAGCATGGAGAAAAGAAAAAAGACCAAAGAACTGTCTGAGGACTTGAGAAACCAAATTGTGAGGAAGCATGAGCAATCTCAAGGCTACAAGTCCATCTGCAAAGACCTGAATGTTCCTGTGTCATCCGTGCGCAATGTCATCAAGAAGTTTAAAGCCCTTGGCACTGTGGCTAACCTCCCTAGATGTGGACGGAAAAGAAAAATTGACGAGAGATTTCAACGCAAGATTGTGCGGATGGTGGATAAAGAACCTCGACTAACATCCAAACAAGTTCAAGCTGCCCTGCAGTCCGAGGGTACAACAGTGTCAACCCGTACTATCCGTCAGCGTCTGAATGAAAAGGGACTGTATGGTAGGATACCCAGGAAGACCCCACTTCTTACCCCGAGACATAAAAAAGCCAGGCTGGAGTTTGCCAAAACTTACCTGAGAAAGCCTAAAACGTTTTGGAAGAATGTTCTCTGGTAAGATGAGACAAAAGTAGAGCTTTTTGGGAAAAAGCATCAACATAGAGTGTACAGGAAAAAAAAAGAGGCATTCAAAGAAAAGAACACGGTCCCTACAGTCAAACATGGCGGAGGTTCTCTGATGTTTTGGGGTTGCTTTGCTGCCTCAGGCACTGGACTGGTTGACCGTGTGCATGGCATTATGAAGTCTGAAGACTACCAACAAATTTTGCAGCATAATGTAGGGCCCAGTGTGAGAAAGCTGGGTCTCCCTCAGAGGTCATGGGACTTCCAGCAGGACAATGACCCAAAACATTCTTCCAAAAGCACTATAAAATGGTTTGAGAGAAAGCACTGGAGACTTCTAAGGTGGCCAGCAATGAGTCCAGACCTGAATCCCATAGAACACCTGTGGAGAAATCTCAAAATGGCAGTTTGGAGAAGGCACCCTTCAAATATCAGGGACCTGGAGCAGTTTGCCAAAGAAGAATGGTCTACAATTCCAGCAGAGCATTGTAAGAAACTCATTGATGGTTACCGGAAGCGGTTGTTCGCAGTTATTTTGGCTAAAGGTTGTGCAACCAAGTATTAGGCTGAGGGTGCCAATACTTTTGTCTGGCCCATTTTTGGAGTTTTGTGTGAAATGATCAATGATTTGATTTTTGCTTCATTCTCTTTTGTGTTTTTTCCTTGCAAGCAAATTAAATGAAGATAATAATACCAAAGAATTTGTGATTGCAATCATTTTCAGGAAGAAACTGAGTATTATCTGACAGAATTGCAGAGGTGCCAATACTTTTGGCCACCACTGTATATGGCATTTGCATGAAAATCTTCTTTCTTTCATTGGTAATTTAGTGCTTCATAAATATTCTGTCCTTGCTATAAATAAAATCAGTTCTCAAAGCACTGACTTCCTGATGGGCATGTGCCTATAGACAGTAGCCAATCCTAGGAGCCTAAGCTCTAATGGAGAGGGAGAAAGCAGTAGCCAGAACAATGAGGAGAAAGAAGGTATATCTTAGACTACCTCTAGATCATATATGTCAAATTCTGGCCCGTGGGCCAAATCTGGCCCGCAGGGTGGTTATGTTTGACCTGCGATACCAGAACTGACACCCCTAACTGGGGCCATTATTCTGTATGGAGGACTATGTGGGCCCATTATTCTGTATGGAGGACTATGTGGGGCCCATTATTCTGTATGGAGCACTATGTGGGGCCCATTATTCTGTATGGAGGACTATGTGGGGCCATTATTCTGTATGGAGCACTATGTAGGGCCAATATTATGTATGGAGGACTATGTGGAGCCATTATTCTGTATGGAAGACTATGTGGGGCCCATTATTCTGTATGGAAG
This sequence comes from Phyllobates terribilis, assembly GCF_046119375.1. Lineage (NCBI taxonomy): Eukaryota > Metazoa > Chordata > Amphibia > Anura > Dendrobatidae > Phyllobates > Phyllobates terribilis. The sequence goes on along the minus strand of NW_027362769.1, from coordinate 205,865,563 downwards.
ACTATGTGGGGCCATTATACTGTATGGAGGACTATGTGGGGCCCATTATATTGTATGGAGGACTATGTGCTGCCCATTATAATGTTTGGAGGACTATGTGGGACCCATTATTCTGTATGGAGAACTATGTGGGGCCCATTATTCTGTATGGAGGACTATGTGGGGCCATTATTATGTATGGAGGACTATGTGGGGCCCATTATTCTGTATGGAGGACTATGTGGAGCCATTATTCTGTATGGAAGATTATGTGGGGCCCATTATTCTGTATGGACTTCTTAAAGCTTAGTGAGGGTTGTTTTTGGCCATCCTCACTTTAGCCATAGCATCTCTTACCTGCTCTAAGCCACACCAACAACCATTACCCATGCAGGCCATTGGTGCAAATTTGATCTAAAATGATGAATGATGAAATTTACCTCTTTACCATTTTCTATCAGCACACACATTTTGCATTTATTCATATTTCCTCTGAAAAATTACAGAGTAAACTCTATATTCCAACGCAGATAAATGTTGCCTGCATTTTCCCTACATATTAAGAATTCATGCCTGTAAGCTGGGTATAAATATATGGTTAACTGGTTGGTGAGCCGCCAGAATCTCTCTGTAATGCATATTAATTTAGATATTTATTACAGAAGCTTTCGATAGTTTGCTTAGTGTGTTATACAAACATTCTCTCTCAGGGGTGTACTATGGAGGAAACAATATGCTTTCCAACATTGCATAAAAATGAGACATGGTCATAATATGTTGCAAATTTTCATAATTAATAAGATGCCATGTTAGAAAATTTAGTATTTTCTGTTTTCCACCCACAATACGGAGGCGATAACATTGTTTTCTAAAATACTTAGTAACTATAAAATTCACATTACACACAGTCACATTTTTGAAATGTTGAGAGAGGTGCTAATTATCAACAGCTCCCACTCTACTGGACTCAACCCATGCATGGTCTCCATGTAAGGCCTCTTTCAGACGTCCGTTTCTTGCGTACGAGTGCTATCCGTGATATTCACGGATAGCACTCGCATCTATGATGGTCTATGGGGCTATTCGCATGTCTGATTTTTCCTCGGACTGAGTGATCCATGGAAAATATCTCTGACATGACCAATTTGTATCCGATTTTGCTTTTGCAAGGATTCAGCTAAATGGTAGTCGCTGTTCACCATTTTTTCTAAACCATAAAGAGACCATCATAATGATAAGAATTTTTTTAAAAATTCCTCCGTTTCACCTGTCCGGTCCTCTATGCATCTTCATATCGCTTCTGCAAGCGCAAGTAAGATCATGGCGTCATAACTTCATGACGTGCGTCATGACCTTGCGTTCGCTTGTGCAGAATTCTCCCTCATCATTCTCAGACATCCATTGTTTAAGAGAACTGAATGGAACTGTGTTGTAGTTTTAAGCACAATACACTTCAGGGAAAACCCTTGGTGCACAATCGAAGGGTGTATTAGGAGTCAACTCTTAATGATGGAGATGCAACAGCAAAAGTCTAAAAGGCAGACTAGCAAAGGTTCTGGTCTGTCCTATGGTACAGTAGCTTATTGGCTATTGTTGTTTTGTTGCAGCACTGGGGTCCTTCAAATCTAAACAGGTTAACATTTACATGAAGTTTGCATATTCTCAATATGTTGGCATGTGGGAACCACAGTTTAATTTCAAGCTCCAAAAATTCATAAAGAGGTCAATTAGTTTCCTATGAAAATAATCGGAGTGCATCTAAAATTGAAAAAATAAATTAGGATCCCCATTGTGAGGAGGGCCGACACTTATGTGATGGTAAAACCAAAGAAATAAGCCGGAGAATAAGTTGGTATACATGCACTGTGTAGGAAAACGTTCTCACTGTGGCCATTTCAGACAAAACCCAAGAAAAAAAAACAAAATGAGCAAATACCCTGTAGTAAGTAAATGAGTCAATAATAATAGTACATGTAAATAAAATAGGGTACTTAGTTGACATTATTTTGATCAAAAAAGTGTAAAACCAATCCCACCACGACAAGGTGACCCAATTGGGATGGTCCTATCTCTAGTATTAAAACCTTACCTGTCAGCCGACCTTAACATAGATAAGGGTAATGTGATGGTTCTCATTATTGTACAGCACTGTGGAATATGTTGGTTTAACTTAAGCAATATTGTGGAAAAAGCATCTAAAAGGCAGACTAGCAAATTCTCCAGATTGTCAAATGTCATGGTTGCTCATTGCGTATCATTGTTTCCCGGCAGCGGTGGGGTTATGGGTTTTAAACCATACAGGGCGACATCTGAATAAAGTGTGTATATTGTGTTTATGTTTACCTGAAGTTACCCCAGTTCACTCCTTAATTCCAAATAATTATTTAATTCAAAATAATTATAATTACTAAGAGGTCAGAATTTTTTCATAAGCAATTTATCTTTTGTTCTTTTGTGCGTCTATAATATGGAAAAATAGAGCTCTGTTGCAGGTTAGAGAATTATGTGAGAGACGTCCATTGTTGTAAAACACTGAGGAATATGTTGGTGCAATATAAAATGGATAAAAAGTATAACCTTTTCTCGTAAAAAAAAATAGAGAAAATATTTCTTATAAATAAAGAAGAGAAAAAAAAGCATAACGAGCACTGCACTCATTATTTCTGACTCTGTTTTGTGAGATTCTAGATTTATTTTTTGCGAAAAGAAAGTTTTGGACTACGATGCAAAAAAAAAAAAGAAAAATAAAGTCATTTTCAGTGCACTGTCTCTTATTTGCCTAAAATGATCTGGTGAATATTAACATTATCCACATTCAATCTCCAGTATTGATAATGTACATACATAATAACAAAAATAAATTATTGATACGTCGTATATTATTAAAACAAGGTTGTATTATTTTCCAATTAATTTGATTTCCACCGGCATGGGAATATTATAATAATTACAGACATAAATTTCTGAGTAGCAGCGAACAGATGAGTGGGGGATGGTAGCATGAAAATTCATTATCACCACTTGAACCTAGTTGTTCTCCAACTGGTGCAGAGGTGGCTGCTTTCCTGCCTTTCTTCTGACAGCTCACACACACACACACACACACACACGCTCTCTTCTCCCCCACCGATGTTCATATCCACCGCACAGAACTGCTCGCTCATCCACAATTCACTCTATAAATTGGTCTTCCTAAGGACTGCTCAGCTCTTTCCTCCCGAGTGTGAAGAAGCATGCAGCTTGCAGCAGAACCACTGCACTTTCTCTTAATTATTACATTGAGCAGCAGGTGGAGGGAGTCCTGGGATACGGGGATGCTCTGAAGGACAAAGCCGCCTGCTGGAAGAGCAGCTCTCTTTAAGAGGGGGGACCGGCATCTTTCTGATTCTTTCACTTATGCTTTGAAAGAACAGAATCCAAGAAACCTTGAAAAAGCAAGTAAATGGAGCACAATCATATCTACAACAGCTCTCTCCTGTCTCACAAGTATGGCTGTGGATTGGGATATGTACCCGTTATCTACTACAGTCTCTTGCTTTGTCTAGGATTACCAGGTAAGGGGCATATTTTAGATTTTTTTATATGGGGGGGGGGAAATATTTCTCCGGTACGTATGTTTCAGATCCATAGTAACTCTTTGTGCTGTGATAGATAATATCTGCAAGGAACAGTTGCATCTACAGGAGGTTAGAGAACAAAAATGCTAAAGAGATCATTCATTTCATGAAATTCTTCGAATAAATATCATCATCTACCATTTTCAGATTTGATCGGATAAATCGATATTATTTGCATGTTTTTATCTGTGAGGTAGAAAGGATTCTCAAAAATGAGCCTTAGAGGGATTTTACAATATAAGAAGCAGTAAACCACCATCAAATCTGGAACAAGGGGTTCCCATCATCCAGTTTTGGTGGAGATGTGGTCACTCTTCGAGTTATAAAAGGCAACTTTTTATCTGCGAGGTAGAAAGGATTCTCAAAAATGAACCTGAAAAGGGGTTTCTCAACATAGCAGGCAGAAACCACTATTAAGTTTGCATCAAGGGGTTCCCAACCCCAGTTTTGGTGGAGATCTGGTCACTCCTCAAGTTATGAAAGGCAACTTTTTATCTGTGAGGTAGAAAGGATTCTCAAAAATGAGCCTTAAAAGGGGTTTCTCAACATAGCAAGCAGCAATCACCATCAAGTCTAGATCAAGGGGCTCCCAACTCCAATTTTGGTGGAGATCTGGTCTTCAAGTTATAAAACGTAACTTAGTTGCCTAACTACACAAATCCAACTAATGGGTCATAAAAGTTTTTCATTAGTAAAATATTATGGGTCAGGGTCAGGTATTTCTCTCGAATTGCAAAATGACTGCTAGTTTGATAATTTTGATAATTTTCAGTGATATGGTTTAGTAACACTATGACATCTGTGGCACCACAAATCCAACTAATAGGTCATAAAAGTTCTTTATTAGTAAAATATTATGGGTCAAGTTATTTCTCCCGATTTGCAAAAACCCAGTTAGATTGATAATTTTCAGTGGTATGGGTTAGTATCACTATGACATCTCTGCTACCAATAGTATAAGGAGTTACTGCCAGTTGGGTGCCACATGCTGAGGCCCCGGTAGTCACAAGTGGGAGCCAATAATTCATGATAGGCATAATAATCTATCAATACTGTGCATACAAAGACATATCCATTAATTTTATGCATCTAAATGTAAAAAACATGAGCTCTAAGAGAACAGTGGGGTTCCGGATTTGAGATGTTGTTATTACAGTTTACGCTAATATCTTGATGTATTAGTGGGGTAAATGAATTTCTGCACCAGCCATGACATGAAGATTAAAAATCAAGCCCCACACGTTACTCCTTTCAATTTTCTGCTTCCTTGCTCTGAAAGAGATTATGGAGACAAGTCAAGAAAACACCATCCTTGATACGTTTTGCAGAGATCCTATAGAGAAGTAATTTAACCATAGCATCTACAGCGAGCACGCTCCTGATTGCCTTGTACTCACTCATGTTTTACAGTATATTGATCATTTCACACACAATGTCTGAAGTTTATCCCTATCTCAGTGATATACTTAGTTATGTTTTGCTCAGGGATTCAGTCAGTAAACTCCAAAATCTTGAGGAAATTAGATGGACCACATCAGGTCAATTATGTCTTCTCACATGGGTTTTTACCTTGGATTTCTCTTGACTATTTCCAGTCAAAAAATACTTGACGCAATAACCACATAAATGCAGTTGCTTCATAGTCACCTTAGGTGTGTTTGTCCCGTTACTTCATGTCTCTAGAAATGTGGGCCTTTCTTCTATGGTCTACAGGTGGTAGAACATGGTATCTGGGATGGCTGGGTGCAGCAATGTGGCTCAGTGGTCAGAACCTTTCCCTTACCGTACTTGGGTCCTGGGTTCAAATCTCACCAAGGACAATATCTGGAAGGAGTTTTTATGTTCTCCTCATTCGGCCATGGGTTTGCTCCGGTTTCCACCCACATCTCATTTTGACATGGGTTTGCTTCAGTTTTTCTCCCAATTCTCCTCATTTTGACATGGGTTTTCTCCAGTTTCCCTGCACTTCTCTTCATTTAGGCATGGGTTTGATTCAGTTTCCTCCCACTTCTCCTCATTTTGGCATGGGTTTGCTCCGGTTTCATTCCACCCACTTCTTCTCATTTTGGCATGGGTTTTCTCCAGTTTCCTACCACACCCCAAAGAAATACTGATAGGGAATTTATATTGTGAACCCCAATGGGGACAGTGATGATGATGTCTGTAAAGCTCTGAGGAATATATAGGCGCAATATAAGAAAACATAAGAAATAAATCTTCATACACCATGTAGGCCTAATGTAATTGGGGTAGATGACTAACTAATGGTACGGTAGATATAAAAGAGTTGTTTAACTCCTTTAAGTGATATATTCTCCATGTTGGGAGGAGATTCTTTTTGAGTTAACCCTTTAATGATTCACAATTATGCATCTTTTATTATTGTTTGGACCATTGGCTCGTGATCTACAATATGAAGGACGTCATTGTATGTAAAATATCTGGTTGCTTTGACTCTCATCCTAAGAATTTGCTATGCACAGACTGGTTAGTTTTATCCATGCGTAGTATTAGTTCCTGACACTGAAATTTCTCTGTGTGAGATTCCATATTCATCCATTATTACTGATATTATTCTTTCTTCTTCCTGCCTCTGATGGTCACTGCATTTTCAAACAATGTGATCTCATATAATAGACACTGTAGTAAACAGTCTGCAAATCACGTTACATAAAAAATGTTGTTTTACACTACAAAGAGTCGGCCATTGTGGTGTCACCGTTCTAACATTCTGTCCACTGCCTGTTGTCAAGTTTAATTTTACTTTAGCAGCAGAGAAGCAGAGATGGATTACAAGAATTAGGAAGGGCCTTTGTCTCTTTGCTCTTGCACTCCTGTCTGTCAAACTGCATACAGTCTGTCAAAACTGACAGGAAGAAAGTTTTTGAACATAGGGTGCTGGCAGAATACTGATGAAGAGGAAACTCCACTCAACAAGAATGAATGACATGTTTTAGACTATGTGAATCAAAATATGCAAATATCAGAACAGACCCTTTTTATGATTCGGAAATTGCCTCTTCACATCTTTTGCACAGCTAAGTAATGACATCCATTAGAGGAAAGAATTCCTGAACCTGCAAGTAAAAGTAAAAGTTAAGCGAGACAAACTATGCTAATTATGCAGCGCCAGACACTTTCTTCTAGGGTCCCTCTCGGAGACAATTGTACCCAATGTTTCATTAATAACCTAACCAGACTCTACATCCTACATTATTTGCATAGCCCATCCATTCTCATTCACTTTGAATAAGCCACATGCAACACACATACCGTAGGTGTGGTTCTGCAAAAATTGTAGTACTACTTCTGTTAAATAATACAGCTACTAGTAGAGATGAGCGGATTGATCCACAGAGGATAAAGTTTGAGTTGAATTTTGATTCTGAGATTCGATTCACAATTGGCAAAAAAACTTGCCAGGCACCATTTCCCACAACGCAGAAGCATCAGAGAGTGAGAAAATGTCATTTTGTATTGGTGCACAGGCCTCCCTATAACACCCGGCAGCTATCACATCTTACAGATTATCATACCTTATACAGTGGTGGTCAGTACCTGGGCCATCACAGATCAGCGGGGCACAGTTTGTATGTGAGAGTCGTTCTCCAGCTCCAGAGTCACTGGGTAAGTCTCTCTAGTAGAATGTAAGCTCTTATGGTCAGCAGGGCCCTCGCTTTCTCTGTCCTATAGATTGTAAGCTTTTTGGTCTGTGAGGTTCTATTTTTCTCTCTCCTGTAGAATGTAAGCTCTTATGGTCAATGGAGTCCTCTTTCTTTTGAAATGTCTAAGACCTTATGGTCAGCAGGGTCCTCTTATTCTCTGTCCTATAGATTGGAAGCTCTTATGGTCAGTGAGGTCCTATCTCTTTTGAAGTGTGTAAAATCTTATGATCAGCAGTGTCCTATAGGTTGTAAGTTCTTATGGTCTATGGGGTTCTATCGCTCTCTCTCCTGTAGAGTGTAAGTTCTTATGGTCTGTGGGGTCCTATCTCTCTCTATCCTGTAGAGTGTAAGCTCTTATGGTCAATGGGGTCCTATCTCTCTCTCCTGTAGAGTGTAAGCTATTATGATCATTGGGGTCCTCTCTCTTTTGAAGTATGTAAGATATTATTGTCAGCAGAGTCCTCTCATTGTCTGTCCTATAGATTGTAAGCTCTTATGGTCAGTGAGATCCTATTTCTTTCTCTCCTGTAGAGTGCAAGCTCTTATGGTCAATGGGGTCCTCTCTCTTTTGAAGTGTGTAAGATCTTATAGTCAGCAGGGTCCTCTCTTTCTCTGTCCTATAGATTGTAAGTTCTTATGGTCAGTGAAGTCCTATCTCTTTCTCTCCTGTAGAGTGTAAGCTCTTATGGTCAATGGGGTTCTCTCTTTTGAAGGGTGTAAGATCTTATGGTCAGCAGGGTCCTTTCATTCACTGTCCTATAAATTGTAAGCTCTTGGGTTTAGAAAAAAAAAATCCCTATAAAAAATATTTTTGATTTTTTTTACATTGAAAGAGAACCCGATATACTGACCCATAATTACAAAATACTGTAAGTGAAGACTCACTGAGGAGTTATTCTTACTACACTGTAAAATGGTAAATGATCTGCAAGAACATGTAAACTGTGTAGAAGATATATAAATAAAAGGTCCAACATGCACAGACACAGAGAAGGTGATCAGGTGGACCATGTAATAAACTGGACATCACCCTGTAAGATTCCAAATTATCTATCCCTGCCTAGCTGCAGGGTTTGGCCATCTAATCCTAGTAAATGCAATGGCGCTCCAACTCCTCCTTTTTGTAACCCTAATGTATCCCCTAGCTGGTGACTAAGTATTTGAGGTTCACTACAAATCAATTTGCTTAGAATCATTTTTTTTTTAAATTTGCCAAAGCTGACAAATTTAAATTGCCAAACATTTTCCTTATCTGTAATATTTAGATATAAATACATTGGATATTAAAAGTCTACACACCCCTGTTAAAATACTAGGTCATATAAAAAAAATGGTACCAAGAGGAATAATTGCAAAACCAAAGAAATTAGCCTTGCCTTGTGTTAAACGACCTCAATGTGAATAAGGGCAGAGCAGGACTGGGTCCAGACTGAGACACCCATCCATGGGAAGCTATATAGATGAAATACTTAGCTCAAAAAGGAGCCACGTCCTATTTGTAAAAAAAAGTACAAGAAATTACAGCAAAACCAAAATAATGAGCCGGACTATAAGCTGATATAAGAGCAAAATGTAAAAGCACGTTCACACTGTGGCCACTTCACAGACAAAACCCAAGGAAAAAACAAAATTGAGTATGTATCCTACAGCAAATAAATAAGTAAATAGTAACAGTCTTCAAAAATAGAAAAAAGGTAGCACTCATGTCCTTAGACTATACAGCAGGAGAATTATGTAGAAGCTGGACAGACAAGGGCCATTTCGCACTGACCGCGCTTCAATGTGTCTTATCATAGGACCCGTTGAAGCGTGGTCAGCTCAAAACGGCCATCGTCCATCCAGCTTCCACATAATTCTCCTGCTGTATGTTTTAAGGACATAAAATAAAGACTTTTTAAAGAGGACGATGAGTGTCACCTTTTTCTGTTTTTGAAGGATCATGCTATTGGCACTTTTTTCATGGTGAGAACCCGAGTTCACTGCAATCATAGTGTAATCCACCCGTCCTGAACAGGATTTCTTTGCTCCAGCATTAACCAGTCTCTGATGTCGGCTTTTTTTCTTTGTTTGCTATAGTAAATAGTAACAGTACATGCAAATAAAATAGGGTACTTAGTTAACGCTATTTTGATCAAAAAAGCATAAAAGCCATCCCACCACAACATGGTGTACCCATCAGAATGGTGCGATAGGTACACCTTGTGGTGGTGAGATGACTGTTATGCTTTTTTGATCAAAATAGCTTTAATTAAGTACCCTTTCAGAAGTTTTTATACCTTTTAATATCACCCTTAATCTGTTATGTTCTGCTACCAAAGCTAAGGAAAGAGAGGAGATCTGTCCCTACTATAAGACTCAGCTGAATCCCTACGATGTAACAGGGAACCTGATCCTGCGATCAGACCTGATAAAGTCCTAATCTAGTCTGTACGGAGACCTATAGATGTGGGGAGGGAATCCCTACAAGTACTAAGGACTGGGAGGAATATGGGACACCTCCTAACAGAAATAGTAGCAGACAGACGAACAAACAAAATAGATAGAACATAGAGGTCCGTAGACCAAGCAAACTAACAGAGTTAGATACAGAGCACAGGCTAGCTAGGAAGTAGATAAACAATGAAGTCCAGCAAAGCCAGAAGGGCGGAGCAGGATTAAATAGGCCAACAAGGTCATGTGACCAGCAAAGGAAAAAAAACCTAACAGCAAGGTTCTAACAGTACCCCCCCTTCTAAGAGGATCCTCCGGATCCCCTAGGACCAGGCTTATCAGGAAATCTCCTGTGAAACGCTCTGATAAGTCTGGACGCGGAAACATCATCTGACCTCACCCAAGAGTTATCCTCGGGTCCGAAACCTTTCCAGGCCACAAGATACTGCAAACTACCTCTATACCGTCTAGAGTCAAGGATGCGAGAAATTTCATATTCCCCGTCCTCCACCACCGGAGGAACAGAGGCAGAGGCGTCACCATCCGACACAACAGCTTTTTTTAACAGAGAGACATGAAAGACCGGATTAATTCTCCAGGAGGTAGGAACCTCCAACCTAACAGCAGATTGGTTGACAACCTGAAGCACCTTAAAGGGCCCTACAAACTTGGGACCCAATTTCTTAGAAGGAATCCTCAACCGCAGATTCCTAGAGGACAACCAAACCATGTCACCAACAGCGAACAAAACCTCCTGTCGTTTCCTATCAAAGTAGTCTTTAGATTTTCTGTTGGTCTCCTGAAGATTACCACGCACATCCGTCCAAACTCTTTCCAAATCACCGGAAAAATTCTCCTCCTCAGGCACGGCAGATCCCAACTTGGAGAACGACCCAAACGACGGATGTCTCCCAGAACAACAAAAAAAAGGCGAACAACCAGCAGAAGAAGATGTATGATTGTTAAGAGCAAATTCGGCAAGTGGCAGAAACTCAGACCACCCCTCTTGATTGTCTGCCACAAAACAACGCAAGAACTGCTCAACATCCTGGTTTTTCCTTTCTGTCTGGCCATTAGATTCAGGATGATATCCGGACGAAAACGACAAATGAATTCCCAACCTGTCACAAAAGGCACGCCAAAAACGAGCCACGAACTGAGGACCCCTATCAGAAACAATGTCAGTAGGAACGCCATGAAGTCTGACAATTTCCTTGACAAAGGCCTTAGCGAGAGTTTTAGCGCAGGGCAGTTTGACGAAGGGAACCAAGTGACACATCTTGCTAAAACGGTCCACGACCACCCAGATGACAGTAAAACCCTCAGAGGGGGGAAGGTCAGTTATAAAGTCCATAGCCAAATGTGTCCAAGGAGCACTGGGGACCTCCAAAGGACAAAGCAACCCCGCAGCAGGAGTATGTGAGGACTTAGATCTAGCACATATAGTACATTGGCGCACCCACTTAATGACTTCCTTCTGCCATCCAGGCCACCAAAAACTGCGACCCACCAGTCTCTTGGTCTCAGAGATTCCGGGATGACCTGCCAACCGAGATTCGTGACACTCAACAAACAAATCTCTCCTAAAGGTCCCAGGCACAAACAACCTCCCATGAGGAGTGTTAGATGGGGCATTCTCCTGAGCTTTAAGAATCTCATCTTCCAAAACGGAGTCTAAAGCAGCTATCACAACACCTTCTTGTAAAATGTTTTCCTCTTTCTCAGCACCGACTATGGGAGAAAAACTGCGAGACAAGGCATCCGCCTTAACATTCTTAGTACCAGGGATGTAAGTAACGGAGAAATTAAACTGCGAGAAAAACAGTGCCCACCTAGCCTGACGGGCATTCAGGCGCTTGGCAGCATCAAGATATATCAGATTTTTATGATCCGTAAGAACCTGAACGGGAAATTCCGCACCCTCCAAGAAGTGGCGCCAGTGTTCAAATGCGAGTTTAATAGCCAATAATTCCCGATTACCAATATCATAATTCAATTCAGTCTCCGAAAATTTTTTTGAAAAAAAGGCACAGGGATGTAATCCATCCCCGTTATCCTGAGACAATACTGCGCCAACCCCCACAGAGGAAGCATCAACCTCAACCAAAAACGGCCTAGTAACATCAGGCTGCATAAGGATGGGAGCAGAGGTGAACCTCTCCTTGAGATACACAAAAGCTTCAATGGCCTCAGAAGACCACTGAACCGCATCAGCACCTTTCCTGGTGAGATCAGTCAGAGGTTTGACAATACTAGAAAATTTTTTTATGAATTTTCTATAGTAATTGGCGAAACCCAAAAACCTCTGTATCGATTTCAAACCAATAGGCCTAGGCCATTCCTGCACAGCCTGAACCTTAACCGGATCCATCTCAAAACCTTTGCTGGAGATAATGTAGCCCAAAAAACTAATTCTCTGTACAGCGAACTCACATTTCTCCAGCTTAGCAAAAAGCGAATTGTCCATTAATAACTGTAATACCTCACGCACGCTCCGCCAATGAGACTCCAGATCTGGTGAATAAATCAAAATGTCATCCAAATACACAACCACATTTTTACCGATCAAAGGTCTAAGGATGTCATTAATCAGATTCTGAAAAAATGCAGGAGCATTAGTAAGACCAAAAGGCATAACCAGATTCTCAAAATGACCCACAGGAGTGTTAAAAGCAGTCTTCCATTCATCACCCTCCTTCATGCGCAACAGATTGTATGCCCCCTTAAGGTCAATTTTAGAGAACCACTTGGCCCCCAATAACTGGTTAAACAGATCAGGAATCAATGGCAGTGGGTAAGGATTGCGTACCGTAATTTTGTTAATCTCACGAAAATCCAGACAAGGACGTAAACCGCCGTCCTTTTTTTTTACAAAAAAAAATCCAACCGCCACAGGAGACTTAGAGGGCCTAATGTGACCGGCGGCCAAACTTGTCTGTATGTATTCCTCCAAAGCCTTCCTCTCAGGAATAGTAAGGTTAAATAAACGACTTTTAGGAAGAGTCGCTCCAGGGACAAATTCAATAGAACAATCATAGTCTCTATGGGGAGGCAAAACCTGCGATTCTTTCTCAGAAAAAACTCTCCAAAAATCCTGAATAGGAACAGGCAATTCTCCCCTATCCAAAGCTGCAATACGCCCGTTACAACACTTGTCATAACATTTATGGCTCCAGGATTTAATTTCACTGGTAGACCAATCCAGTACAGGATTGTGAAATTTTAACCAGGGCAAACCCAATATTACTGGAGAAGGCAAGTTATTCAACACTACCAAATCCAATTTCTCATGGTGAACACCATTAATAGTGAGAGGAAATTCACTGACCTTGAGAGTAATATTCTTCAAAGGGGAGCCATCCACAGAAACCACAGCAATGGGGGATGATAAAGGTTCAGGTTTTAAATTGAGTTTTTCCATGAATCCCCCATCAATTACATTCAGTGTAGACCCGCAATCAACAAACACCCGAAATTCCATTAATTTTTCCTGAGCAATCGTGGAAGCAGCTAAAAATATACCCTTGGAATTTAAACAGGCAATACGGGCGTGACTGACCATTTTTTTTTCTTTCTTCATACGAAGCTCACAGCCTTTAATCAAATGACCAGATTTTCCGCAATAGAAACACAAGCCTTCCGAAAAACGACGGTCTTTTTCTTGAGAGGGAGGTGCCACCGATCCAATCTCCATCGGTTCACCACTGTTAGTACACACATTATCATAACCAGAAACTGACATAGCAGAGGATTTGCTCTCATTAACCCTTGCACGCAGTCTCCTATCCACCCGTATAGCTAATTGCATAGCCTGTTGCAAATCCTCAGGTGTAGGATAAGCAATTAGCAGGTCTTTAACCCTTTCACTGAGCCCAGCAAGAAATAGACTTTTCAGAGCAGAATCGTTCCACCCTGTTTGAGTGGACCAACGACGAAAATAAGTACAATATTTTTCCACATTACCTGATCCTTGTTTTAAACGTCTCAACTCAGTCTCAGCTGATGCCACACGGTCAGGATCATCATATAATAGTCCCAAGGCAGAAAAAAAACTATCCACTGATCTGAAGCATGTATCACTAGGTTGCAAAGAAAAGGCCCACTCCTGAGGCTCTTTGCGCAAAAGTGACATTATGAACCCTACGCGCTGGGATTCATCCCCAGAGGACTTGGGTCTCAAACGAAAATACAATAAGCAAGCATTTTTAAATGAAAAAAATTCTCGATGTTCACCAAAAAATAAATCCGGCAAACATACCTTAGGCTCCAAGAAATATGCTCCAGGACAGTTACTCATGTGCTGACGGAGCTCGGCCACTTCCAGAGAGAGTCCCTGCAGGTGTTTAGCCAAATCCTGAACCGACACCATGATGGAACAAAAAAAATCTTTCCTTAGAGAATTTGCAGGCTTGACTTACTGTTATGTTCTGCTACCAAAGCTAAGGAAAGAGAGGAGATCTGTCCCTACTATAAGACTCAGCTGAATCCCTACGATGTAACAGGGAACCTGATCCTGCGATCAGACCTGATAAAGTCCTAATCTAGTCTGTACGGAGACCTATAGATGTGGGGAGGGAATCCCTACAAGTACTAAGGACTGGGAGGAATATGGGACACCTCCTAACAGAAATAGTAGCAGACAGACGAACAAACAAAATAGATAGAACATAGAGGTCCGTAGACCAAGCAAACTAACAGAGTTAGATACAGAGCACAGGCTAGCTAGAAAGTAGATATACAATGAAGTCCAGCAAAGCCAGAAGGGCGGAGCAGGATTAAATAGGCCAACAAGGTCATGTGACCAGCAAAGGAAAAAAAACCTAACAGCAAGGTTCTAACATAATCTGTACAAATCCATTGAAAAATAATTTTGAGGTGGAAATAGCAAAATTAAAATAATTTGGTTGCATAAGCATGAACACAATTATAATTGGGGGTGTGATTGTGTTCAGAATTAGCCTATCACATTTAAACTCATGATAAATAATAGTCACTACAAAGCTCCCATCATTTACAGTGATGCTGAAAAACCCCATATAATGTTTAGCGGTAGGATTTTTCTGACATTTTCTTTGTTGAATTTTACATCGAAAACCATAAACAGCTTACAACACAGCAAAGGGACCTCATTGTTGTAAGTTAGGAGTTGTAAGGAGAAAGGAACAAAAAAAATTCCAGGCATTAGATATAGCATGTAAAACTGTGAATATGGTTATCAAGAAATTGCTTAATTTTGGCACAACAGTAACATTACCTAGATCTAGGAGTTCTAAAAACTTGATGAAAAGACTACAAAGTCTTGATGAATATGAAAATTGGTTCAGGAGACAGCAACATTAAAGGAGCTGCAGGATTTTCTGGCAAGTGCTGGTTGTTTATTGCATGTGACAACAATCTCTATTTCTCAATTAAATTGTACAGATTATAAGTGACAGTAAAAATGAAAAAAGTTCTGAAATGATTATTTTTGGTATGAATTTTTTTGCATGATAAAAACTTGTCATTTTAACAGAGGTGTGTAGACTTTTCATATCCATTGTAGATAAATAGAAAATAGATAGATGGTAAATAGAAGATAGATAGATAGATAGATAGATAGATAGATAGATAGATAGATAGACATCAATTATAGACACAGATGGTGCAACATCTAATTCTAAAAGACTTCATATTTATTTCTTGCAGTTTATTGCACGAGGGTGATCAGATGTCCAAAGCAATCATTTTACAGTATGAAGCAATATGTACAATGCCAAGATTACATGTGTTGAATTTTGCTGAACCAAACAAAATAAAATCCTGAGAGCTTTCTAATCTGGGGCTAAAAGTGGGACATGTAAGCGATAAAATGAGAGCTTCCAAGGGCAGATAAATGATGTAACACCAGCGGTGTCATTGATACACTCGTTGGATGTACACTTGCAAGTGTTATCCATAACATACATGTGCTCATATACCTAGCTCATAGCCATTTAATGCAATTAGCTGATTGGGATACATCACTGAAAACTTGCAGAACAGGGTTTCGGAGCAATAACACAGAAGACGTTAACTCGGAAAATGTACACGTCGTGCAATGATGACAATCTGGAAGGCTTTTGTTAGGCGCCTTCAATGTAAGGAATCTTACTTAATTAGATATAGTGTTTAACGTTGCTCCCTGGTTGCCATTGATCACTGGTGTAGTCGCTACTATCTGTAGTCACTTATCCCCCAGGCTTTGTGAAAATAATAGAAATGTGTCTTCTAATCAGCAGCTTGCAATTGGTGAACCTACACAAGGACACGGCTATGCTATAATGCTCACAAGATGAGGGATGTGATGGGCTTCAATCTGCAAATTCTGTTTTCCTAACATTCCAATATTTAATCTTTGTTCAAAGATCTACAGTTCTGTAGTCACTGTGACACTAAGGCTATGCTCACACACAAAATTTCTGCTGAGTTTTATTTTCTGCCTCCAAAACCTGCTCTCTTGGCAGTAAAAACGCTGCTTTCAAAATACCTGTTTTTCTCTCTCTTACGTCCTCTCACGATCCAGATACACCACTATGTGGCTGCTGCATTCCCTGCTTCTGCTTTTATACAGGCTATGATAGTCCCTCTTGAATGGCTGTGTTATACTATGTTCTGTGATAGCTGCAAGGCATTGTGGGATACCACATTTGAGGTCATCTGATGCTTCCTTGGCTGATGCAGTTTTCTACAATGTATAAAATGTGTGTGGCCATTTTAGGCTACTCATGCAAAGCGAATTGTAAATTGTTTGATTTCTCCAGGTTTACCGATTTCCTAAAAAATCAATATGAATTCAATTTGCATTGAATCAATTCAGTCATCTCTATTAAGTTCCTCTTCATTAGCACAAGCCTAGTACTATAAGTGTTGAAAAGTCCTTTGCCCTCAATTCCTAGCATTCCTTGCTCCACAATTGTCTAATGGTTTGCTTGAAGTAAATGCAAGGCTTCTATCTGTGTTATGCCTGTATTTGGTTTGACAAACAGAAAAGAGCATCTCTGCTTCTAGAGACAGATTGTACTTAACAACAGGCAGTGCATAGCAGGCCATATTGCAGGTGTGGACCCACTATAGTGCTTCTAGTTAGTGTCCAAAAAAAATAAGAAGAGTCTACTGCTGTCCCCAATAATATTCCTTTATCCTATTCATCACCTGTGTTAAGGAGGACCATTCATAGTCAGGTTTTCATCTATTGTCATTTACGGCTTCCACTTATAGCAAGCTGTCGTTGCCACTTGTGGAATCTTGTGGAGGACTGTCACTGTTATAAAGGCTTTTGTGGCTGTCATAATTATGAGGTCCGTGGTTGTCAATTTTATGGAGTAATGTATTATCACTGCTATAGAGGTTAGTGGATGTCCCTGTTCTGGAAGACTGAGGCGGTGAATGTCAAAAAGTCCTGAGTCTATCACTGTTATGGAGGTTCTGCAAAAGTCACTATTATGAAGGGATTTGTGACACTTTAAGGGTATTTGGGGGACTAATATTTTTTTTCAATCTATGTATTGCATTGTAGGGACACATTACCTTTTTCTTCAAATTTGGAATAATTAATGACTGATCCACTCTGCCATGTTGCAACTTACTGTGACATCTCGTCAACAGAGCACTTCCTTCTTTTCTGCTCTGGTCTATCAATGGGACATCACAGCTGATGTTACCTTGTTAGGCGCCTTGGGTCAAGAGGAGGTTGTTTAATCTAGCACAAATGCAGGGGACAGAGGACAGAGGAGGAACAACATTAGAACACTGAGCATGGCTGTACACAGCTAACAGGGGCAGAGTAGATAAAGCTTAGGCAAATAAGCTCCCAGAGTCAGGGAAAGCCTCAACAACTGGAAGGGCTGTATGTAAGAAAAGAACTTGCAGCTTCAACCTGTGTGAGAAGGGTAAGCACAGTACAAATACTGAAAAAAAAACACTTCTGGGGACTTTATGGGGGTATTTTGACTACTAAAATGGCATATTTTAAAAATAACTTTGAATATTGGACAACCCCTTTAATATTTTGCACAGGTTTAAAACTAACACCATTAGTTAACCAAAGTTAGCCAAAGACTGTTATTTAAGCCTATAGTTATATGTAAAAGGTGTTCGGTGGTGGGTCTCCATTAGTTAACCAAAGTTAGCCAAAGTTTATAATTTTAGCCTATAGTTACTGTATATGTAAAAGGTGTTTGGTGGTGGGTCCCCATTTCAAAGAAGAAGGGACTAAAGAAAAAATGCTCCATTACTTTTTCACACAACAGTGACTCAAATTCCTGTTGGGTGAATACAAGTTAAGCCGCACATTATCCTGGATGGTTACAGGTCCCATAGGAAGACACAATATATTTGGTATTTGCAAGTTGTGTTAGTAGATTGCTCCACAGTCTTTCACACATATATCAACTTTCATTCTGGAAGGAACAATGTTAACTTCACAGAGACAAACTGCACAGACAAACTGGGTAACAGCCAACAGTTAACCTTACAGACTTCCCAGGGACAGAGATAATTTCCACACATCTGGCCCACTCGCAATACCCTGAGCACTAGCCCCTCAAACAACAACCATTAGTCCACTGATGTTCCAGGACTGAATTATCCAGGGAAGAGAGCTGGTATATCTTTTTTTATATGCTGTGCACTATAGTTGAAGATCCACTCACTCCCAACCTAACTTATATCCCCTCTCATGGATGAAGTCTTCCACATCCCAAACCACTTTGGCTCCTCTCTTGTCTGATGTGTGGCGCCACATAACTCCTAGAGCTGACACTTCCATAACTGACAACACTCTTATATCACCCTAGATATGCAAAGTTCCAAAAGCTATCATTTCTTAAGGCTGAAGATGCCCCAAGACCACTTTATGGTGACAGCAATTACATCATACAATTCACTGTCAGTTAGCTCTATGAGATTCTCCAGGCTATGCTATACCACCTCTCAACTATAGGTAGGCAAAACACTTTAGGCTACCTACTACACTGTTTTTATAGAATTCTCATCATTTTTTCCCAGCATACAGTCCACTAACAAGATAGGTCTCTATATACACACACACCCAGAGACCTGTCACTCCAGGGAAGAGAGTAGGAATGTTTTTCTCTGAAATGTTTCAGCATTTTGGAGTCAAACATACCTGGCTGAGATCATACTGCCCGTGGATCAGGAAGCATGTATCAGCAGTTAGGTTTCATTTAACAAACAGTCATATTGGTAAGACACAGAAAGGGCAGAGACAGACTGCTGTATAACTCGTGCGATGGCCGACACCTCCCCTGACCTGAACATGACAGTATGATGGATTTCTATGCAGCTGTCAAGCTCAGGTCAGGAGAAGTGCCAGCCAGTACGAGGTTTACGATGCGATCCTCGCACGAGAAATACAGCAGTGTGTCTCTGCCCTAAGTCTTACAGTGGTGTTACTAGAGTCCTATGGGCCTCAGTGTAAAATTTGGGCGTGGGCCCCCACCGCCATGATGGTCAGATGTACCCTACCCATATAGCGTTCTAGATCCTATAAAGACTTATGCCAATAATAAACCACATAAAGGGAATAAATATAGTTAAACAAAGACAATATATTATCACCACTTTGTGTCTGAGGATAACTACCATACTGAAAGATCCACTATACCAAGACCAATATACCAATAATATTACATGCCAGGTATATATACCTGAAAACCATGACCGGACCACATATTACCACCATATAGCAATTGAATAATACCACCATAGTGATCATTATCAAAAAAACACACTAAAATTACCACCAATGTCATTATACACATGAGCTCTGTAGATTGTTTAATGTATATGGTAAATCCAGTGACTTACTGGTAACTAGTGTTGAGCATTCCGATACTGAAATATCGTGTATCGACCGATATTCGCGGTATCGGAGTTCTGATACTGAGTTCCGATACTTTTAGAATATCAAATACCGGAATCAGAAGTTCCCATAATGCCTGCGCTCTGCAGTGTTTCTGAAGGATGACAAGCTGGATGGCAGCGCTCAGCTTACTGTACTTGTCATTTAGTGTTAAAGGATTTATTAAAAAAAATAATAGTGTTTTCATGCACTGTCTCTTTAAAAAAGCCGGCCGGCAATTCAGCATCGGTACCTGACAATTTAGAATAGAAATAATAGAGCATCACACATAGATTAGATAGATAGAAACATGTCAGTCACATATATAAGAAGTACAGTGACAGCGTTGATTACTGTACTTGTCATTTAGTGTTAAAAAAAGGATTTATAAAAAAAAAAATTGGCGTGGGGTTCCCCGTAATTTTAGTCTCTAGCAGAGGTTAAGCAGACGGCTGGGTCAGATGTTTGAAGCCTGGGAAGGGGGTAATACCCACGGACCTTCCCAGGCTACTAATATCAGCCCCCAGCTGAATACCTAGCCTTTACTAGCTATTAAAATGGGGGACCCAAAAAAAAATGACGTGGGGTCCCCCCTATTTTAATAGCTAGCAAAGGCTACGCAGACAGCTGGGGGCTGATATTAATAGCCCAGGAAGGGTGCCATGAATATTGGCCCCCTCCCAGGCTAGAAACACCAGCCGTCAGCCGCCCCAGAAATGGTGCATCCATAGGATGCGCCAATTATGGCACTTAGCCTCGCTCTTCCCACTGCCCTGTAGCGGTGGCAGTGGGGTAATAGGGCTGGGGTTGATGTCAGCTTATAATGCCAGCTGACATCAAGCCCAGGTTAGTAATGGAGAGGCGTCTATAAGACACCCCCATTACTAACCCCATAGTGAAAGTTAAAAAAAAACACAAACACCCAGAATAAAGTCCTTTAATTGAAATAAACACACAATTCTTTATTGTTCTAAATTAAACCATACTTACCATCACGCCCATTCCAGCTGAAGCCAATGTCTTCTGCAATAAAAGTAAAATAATAAAGCAACCTCATCCTTACCTTTCCATGGTTCCCAGGACAGCTTCAGCTCTGCTACATTCACATGACAGGCTGGATCGCAGCCGAAAGCTGCCATCCAGCTTGCCATGCCGCAGACACTGAGAAGCGCAGGCATGCTTGCGCTCCTCAGTGTCTGGCTGTGACGGCATAAAGATGAGCCGAGGTCATGTCCAATGAACTCAGCTCACCTCATGCACGTCACTGACAGCGTGGGAGAGTTCTACTGCGCATGCGGTGAGCATGAGAGAATTATCCTGCGCATGCGGTGAGCGCAGGAGAATTTTCCCACGCTGTCAGTGACGTGCATGAGGTGAGCTGAGTTCATTGGACATGACCTCGGCTCATCTTTATGCCGTCACAGCCAGACACTGAGGAGCGCAAGCATGCCTGCACTTCTCAGTGTCTGCGGCATGGCAAGCTGGATGGCAGCTTTCAGCTGCGATCCAGCCTGTCATGTGAATGTAGCAGAGCTGAAGCCATCCTGGGAACCATGGAAAGATAAGGGTGAGGTTGCTTTATTATTTTACTTTTATTGCAGAAGACATTGGCTTCAGCTGGAATGGGCGTGATGGTAAGTATGGTTTAATTTAGAACATTAAAGAATTGTGTGTTTATTTCAATTAAAGGACTTTATTCTGAATGTTTGTGTTTTTTTTTAACTTTCACTATGGGGTTAGTAATGGGGGTGTCTTATAGACGCCTCTCCATTACTAACCTGGGCTTGATGTCAGCTGGCATTATAAGCTGTCATCAACCCCAGCCCTATTACCCCACTGCCACCGCTACAGGGCAGTGGGAAGAGCGAGTCTAAGTGCCATAATTGGCGCATCCTATGGATGCGCCATTTCTGAGGCGGCTGACGGCTGGTGTTTCTAGCCTGGGAGGGGGCCAATATTCATGGCACCCTTCCTGGGCTATTAATATCAGCCCCCAGCTGTCTGCCTAGCCTTTGCTAGCTATTAAAATAGGGGGGACCCCACGTCATTTTTTAGGGGGTCCCACATTTTAATAGCTAGTAAAGGCTAGGTATTCAGCTGGGGGCTGATATTAGTAGCCTGGGAAGCTCCGTGGGTATTACCCCCTTCCCAGGCTTCAAACATCTGCCCCAGCTGCCTGCTTAACCTCCGCTAGAGACTAAAATTACGGGGACCCCCACTCCAATTTTTTTTTAATAAATCCTTTATTTTAACACTGAATGACAAGTACAGTAAGCAACACTGTCACTGTACTTCTTATATATGTGACTGACATGTTTCTATCTATCTAATCTATGTGTGATGCTCTATTCCTCCTGTTCTAAATTGTCGGGTACCGGTGTATGCCGCTGCTGAATTGCCGGCTTTTCATGTAATACATTCTACATTATTCTTAGTTGTTTTCCTTCATGTAGAATTAACCTACAAGGAAAGAAAGGGTTTATTTTCATTCCGATATTTGTGTCCCATTGACTTGCATTGGTTTCCGGTATCGGAATTGGCGATATCCGATATTTTTTGGGTATCGGTCCGATCCAATCCGATCTGATATTTCCCGATATTGGAAGGTATCGCTCAACACTACTGGTAACGCATCTAATTTAAGTCATCTGGTGCAGATCACAATGACTTCTTCCAGCCAGGGCTCATCTCTGCAGAAAGTAACACACAGACATACTGTATATGACTGACCTTTTCTACAGCACCCTCCACACTTTTTCCCCCACTTCTACACTGTACCAGATGGAGAAGAAAAGTGCCATAATACCATCCTGCTGCACCGCACAGTACTAGTATTTTCCTTTTGTTCTCCCCATAGTAACAGTATATACAAAAATAAAATATATTGCAGTAGTGATGTCTCACTTTGTGATCCCGCACAGTATAAATGCCCCCCTCTTTGGACCCCATAATACACATTTGCCCCTTTAGTACCGCTGTGCAATAGTAAAATTTCTCTTTGTGCCCATATTCAGTAATAATGTCCTTCTTTGTGCTCATATGTAACATTAATGCCCCCTCCCTCCTCATTGGCAGCAATACAATAGTAACGTATACCATTTCTGTACACATACAGTAATAGCTTCCACCTTTTATCCCTTGATACAGTTGGAATGTCCAAAACTGTGGCTGCATAAATTAATAATTAATAATGTATAGGTCACAATGGGGAATTTTATTAATTTCCTCCATTGTGGTGTAATAGATCCCCTTTTTTTGGTCCCCATACAATAATATTGTACCCCAGTTTGTCCCACACGGTAATAATATCCCACAATTGGCCTCCTAAAATAATGATGTCAACAACTTACCCCCATAAACAAATAATGCCTGTTTATCATTCAGGCCCCCATACAGTAATTATGTCATCCATCTTTTAATAATTTCTCCTATCCTAACCCCTATCCTCTAATAATGTCTCTCATCCTCTAATAATGTCCTCCATCCTGACCCCAATCCTGTAATAATGTCCTCCATCCTGGCCCCTCCCTGTAATAATGTCCTTCATCCTGGCCCCTTCCTGTTATAATGTTCTCCACCCTGGCCCCTCCCTGTAATAATATCCTTTATCCTGGCCCCTCCCTGTAATAATGTCCTCCATCATGGCCCCTTCCTGTAATAATGTCCTCCATCCTGGCCCCTCCCTGTAATAATGTCCTTCATCCTGACCCTTTCTGTAATAATGTTCTCCATCCTGGTCCCTCCCTGTAATAATGTCCTCCATCCTGACCCCTTCCTGTAATAATGTCCTTCATTCTGGCCCCTTCCTGTAATAATGTCCTCCATCCTGAACACAATTCTACAATAATGTCCTTCATCCTGGCCCCTTCCTGTTATAATGTTCTCCACCCTGGCCCCTCCCTGTAATAATGTCCTTTATCCTGGCCCCTCCCTGTAATAATGTCCTCCATCCTGGCCCCTTCCTGTAATAATGCCCTCCATCCTGGCCCCTTCCTGTAATAATGTCCTTCATTCTGGCCCCTTCCTGTAATAATGTCCTCCATCCTGAACACAATTCTACAATAATGTCCTTCATCCTGACCCTTTTATTTAATATTGTCCCCCAGTTACAACAGTGGACAGAGCCTGCACCGCCAAGCAACATTAGCCATTACTTCTCTTCTATCACCAGCGCCTCCTACAGGATGAATATGGCAGCACCTGGTGACCGAAGCAGACGTCGCTGGCTGAAGCTGATATTTAACAGTAAACAGCTTTAATTAATTGTTTTGTTAGCTAATAGTTACTATATATTGTCATAGAAAGCTTCATATGAATATCTGGAAGACAACCGAAGAGTTCAGACATAATTTTAATTTTTAAATTGAAACACCGTTTGAAAGCATTTCTTAACATGCACCTCCAGGCACATGGGGCGTGCTAAAGTAACCATGCGACACCAAGGGAGTATTGTGCATGGGTCCTATTAATTAAAATAGAACTTGAGTTTTGTGTGAAACTTATCCCCTAATATGTACTGTCCACTTATATACACCATGAATGGGGCCTTTGAGCTTTCAGACACCAGGGCCTGGTACCACTGACACCTGTGTACCCCCTAATAACTATGCCTTAGCCAAAATTTCCATGTTGTTGTAGTGGCAGACTGATCATAATCGGTCATAAAAGGCATTGGATAATTGGATTATTGAATAAGTATAGTACTTGTGTAATACGCTTTCCTTCTATTTTTTTATTTTGTTTGCTTAATGCACACCTTTATTTTCAACAGAAAATGTATTATAGTGCTGAACTTTGCATCATAATAATTTTTCTAAATTGCTTCATAAGAGTTTTTTGCTGGTACCCCACAGCAGGGACCACCTGAGCAGAGGGGTAGCTAGGGGTTCAGATCAGGGGGAGCAAAACTTCTGAGTAGGCCCCTAACCAGGTAACCATGTTTACAACTATGGTGGTACATCCAAATTTTGGATATAGGGAATATAGGGAACCTCAGCAAATGACCAGACTGTTATTAAAAAAATCTTTATACAAAGACCATCACCGATATTACCGCCATATGGAGACCATATAGTGGTAGATACCAGTCCTGCAGAACATCCAAGAGATTATAGTACAGTTATATATAGTGACTTACAGATGATGTTCTTTCTGATGGAGACGTTGACTTTTCCCATCTTTTCAATCTGGCCCAGACCGACATGACAACTTCTCCAACCAGGACTCCTCTGCAGAGTTTAAAACAAAGACACATTTGAATTCTCAACTTTCCAGTACCGTCCCCATGCATTCCCAACCTGCAGATACTCTTCATCCCACTGCTTTGTCCAATGCATCACTCTGCAGTTCTGCAGGGTTCAAGCGACCTGCGGCCTGCAGAACAGATAGCGGTAGTGCGGGGAGATCATGTCTCCATGATCTACCACAGAGCTTGGCTATACATGGCTGATATACACTGCTCAAAAAAATAAAGGGAACACTCAAATAACACAGCCTAGATCTGAATGAATGAAATATTCTCATTGAATACTTTGTTCTGTACAAAGTTGAATGTGCTGACAACAAAATCACACAAAAATCATCAATGGAAATCAAATTTATTAACCAATGGAGGCCTGGATTTGGAGTCACCCCCAAAACTAAAGAGGAAAAACACACTACAGGCTGATCCAACTTTAATGTAATGTCCTTAAAACAAGTCAAAATGAGGCTCAGTATTGTGTGTGGCCTCCACGTGCCTGTATGACCTCCCTACAACGCCTGGGCATGCTCCTGATGAGGTTGCGGATGGTCTCCTGTGGGATCTCCTCCCAGACCTGGACTAAAGCATCCGCCAACTCCTGGACAGTCTGTGGTGCAACGTGATGTTGGTGGATGGAGCGAGACATGATGTCCCAGATGTGCTCAATCGGATTCAGGTCTGGGGAACGGGCAGGCCAGTCCATAGCTTCAATGCCTTCATCTTGCAGGAACTGCTGACACACTCCAGCCACATGAGGTCTGGCATTGTCCTGCATTAGGAGGAACCTAGGGCCAACCGCACCAGCATATGGTCTCACAAGAGGTCTGAGGATCTCATCTCAGTACCTAATGGCAGTCAGGCTACCTCTGGCGAGCACATGGAGGGCTGTGCAGCCCTCCAAAAAAATGGCACCCCAAACCATTACTGACCCACTGCCAAACCGGTCATGCTGAAGGATGTTGCAGGCAGCAGATCGCTCTCCACGGCGTCTCCAGAACCTGTCACGTCTGTCACATGTGCTCAGTGTGAACCTGCTTTCATCTGTGAAGAGCACAGGGCGCCAGTGGCGACTTTGCCAATCCTGGTGTTCTGTGGCAAATGCCAAGCATCCTGCACGGTGTTGGGCTGTGAGCACAACCCCCATCTGTGGATGTCGGGCCCTCATACCACCCTCATGGAGTCGGTTTCTAACCGTTTGTGCAGACACATGCACATTTGTGGCCTGCTGGAGGTCATTTTGCAGGGCTCTGACAGTGCTCCTCCTGTTCCTCCTTGCACAAGTAGCGGTCCTGCTGCTGGGTTGTTGCCCTCGTATGGTCCCCTCCACGTCTCCTGGTGTACTGGCCTGTCTCCTGGTAGCGCCTCCAGCCTCTGGACACTACGCTGACAGACACAGGAAACCTTCTTGCACAGCTCGCATTGATGTGCCATCCTGGATGAGCTGCACTACCTGAGCAACTTCTGTGGGTTGTAGAGTCCATCTCATGCTACCACGAGTGTGAAAGCAAAACCAACATTCAAAAGTGATCAAAACATCAGCTAGAAAGCATTGGTACTGAGTTGTGGTCTGTGGTCCCCACCTGCAGAACCACTCCTTTATTGAGGGTGTCTTGATAATTGCCAATAATTTCCATCTATTGTCTATTCCATTTGCACAACAGCATGTGAAATTGATTGTCAATCAGTGTTGCTTCCTAAGTGGACAGTTTGATTTCACAGAAGTTTGATTTACTTGGAGTTATATTCTGTGGTTTAAGTGTTCCCTTTGTTTTTTGAGCAGTGTAGTTAAGGGTGGTGGTCGCTCCAGGTATGCCCTGTCAAATGAGGAGCCCAAGGCAACTGCCCCTCCAGTAGCTATCCTACTGGACCCGAGGTCTATTCTGTGAGCATTAATGTTCAGCTCATCGCTTTTATCTAATATCTTCAGTTCGGGAGAGAGAGTTGTACAATCCTAGAAAAATTACTATACTGCAGAGTTCCCAATATAAAGAAGGGGGCTGGAGGCAAGTGAAGCTAGAAGGAAGCCCCACATGACTGGGATTGGCCAGGAGGGTGCAATTTTTAAAAGAAAACAAAGGGGTTCAGGATTGGTTATAAGCATGGAGGGGGGGCATTTAAAGGGGGGGGGAGTATATTAAGGAAAGTGCGGGAAAATAATCAGTCCGGCAAGGGAGTCAGAAGAGAAAGTTCCCATCCACCCACCCCTTTTTTCTGGTTGATATCTTCTTGAGTATAGTTGTGAAGGAGTGGTGGTGTTGTGGAAGAAATAAAGCTGTAAAATAGATATGTCTATATTATATATATAAAAAAAAAATAGAGGAAAGGGGGTTGTCGCAGTGGCTTGGTGGGGGGTGGGGTTCTTGGAGTTGGCACAGAAGTGTCGGTGGAAAGAATTTGGTAAAATTACAGGCAGTTTGTTAATTGGAGCGGGGTGATCTGGCATTTGGTTTTGGGCTCTGGACGGGGTTTTACCCTGGGAGCTTTTGGAGCCCTTGAGCTCGTGATGGACGGCTGAGGGTAACATGGTGGTTCGAGTTCGGTTTAATTTATGTCAGATCTATTTTTAACTCCAAGAACCCTCCTTTCTTATTTATTTTATAACACTGTTAATATGTTAATGTTGTTTGTTAATAAAATGGCTGCTGTGGCCAAATTTATCCAAAGAAATACAGATGCAGTGTTTTTATTTGGTGGGAAAAGGTGAGTGCTGGAAGATGGGAGGGGCATTTCAAAGGGTGGAACCCGGGTTGGCCGTACACGGTCATGATTTTTCTGTTGAAAGTGAAGGTACGCTTTAAACGTTAAACAAAAGATTATTAGTTACCATGGTACAAGTAGTCTTAATTAAGCATACAATAATCTCTTCTCCAGATGTTTGTGATGTCATCACACTTTATTATCGCCATTCTTGGGAATAACCTTTGAGTATATTAGGTCTCTGGCATAAACATAATTAAAAGGAAAAGAAATGTGCGCAATTGATGCAATTATGTTTCCCACAATATGCATAATGCATTCCCTGTAAAAAAATCCAATCCAATAATGACGATATCTATACTATCTAGTCCATTCACTACATCTACACAGTGCACCACTCTAATGTTTAATATGGTTATATGACTTAACCACAAGAAAAGAAACCAGTGCTATATCTCAAGGCTCTTAACAGTGAATTCCATATAGTGCAAGGGCTCACCAGGTGAGAAGGATTCGATAAGCCTCTGGTCCAGGTGGGCACACGAACCCCAGGTGCAGTTTCCAGAGGACACGTGGAATCGTGAGGACTAGGACTGACTGGAAGCTCAGGAGCAGATGGACAGATGAATGGGAAGCCAGCAGGATAGAAGCGAGTTGAAACACAGTAGTACAGATAGCATACCAAACAAGGAACACTAGAGTCTCAATCCTATGACACAGGTGAGTGTGTCAATGGGCCTTAAATAGGTCTAGGGAGATGATGTAATTGATCGATGCCAGGCAACCTGCAAAATCCGACCTGGAGCCCAACAGAGGGCATTGGACCCAGGAACGGATGTGTGAGCCTGGGATACCTGGGACAAGTGTGTAACATATAGAAATAGGGGTCATGTGAATACAGCCATACTGTGGATCTGTACAACATCTAAGTTGTAGAGTGCTGAACTACCACACCTGCAGTTTATTATGGGGGCCCTATTATTTCATTCTTTGGCTTGGAATCTGGCCAAGAACCAACTGATTTTTATATTAGGGAACTTTTCACCTTTAAAGTCATCGATTGAAATGTAGAATAAGTTCACCACATTGAGTACTATCTAGTGGAGCACAGAAAACCTTTTTATTTTTACTAAACAATATAATGGACAATCGATCAACTGGTTTTAATCATAGAACTTACCCCATTAGGGATCAGCACATGATCATGAGTTTTTGATTCTATCCCTTCAGTCAAGTCCGACCCTTGGATACACTATACATCAGTTCTCGCCACCCTTCCCTGCTTTCGAAAGCTTACTTAATTTGCTTGATGTTCATTCTTGTATCAATCTTGATGGTATTCTTGATGTCATCCAGCCATAGGGCCTTTGGTCTCTGCTGTTTCCCCTTACCACTGACCATTCCAAGTTGCATCTCCTATTCTAATTGTTACATGCACGCCACTAGGTTCAGATAGGGGTGAGACAGGTTACATGAATTCTTTGGAATCCTGGGGGAACAGTTACTCAGGGACACCATACACCATGTGATGCAGCTTCTCTCAGGCACACAGGGGTATTGACCCTCAGGCACAGACATGTAGGTTGTTTCACTTGCTGACCAGACACACTTGACAAGAGTCCTCATAAATGGTAGAACAGTAGCATTTAATAAGAAGCCGCACAGCCAGTGCAAGTTAAGTCTTATGAGCAACAGGCTCAAGTGGCAAACAGTACAGTTTCCTTAGCAGCACAGCAGTTCAAAGTCTTCCCAGTAGTACAGGACAGCACAGTTCTAATGCAAAGGCACATTAATGAACACAGCATTCTTTACAGTAAAGTGAGATGGAGGAGGGGGGAGGGTTTGCTGAGGGAGATGATCCCTGTGACACCATTTCTTCCAGTCCTTATCTTTCTGCCTGACAATACTCTGCACTGTTAGTACAGGAACTTTACCTGACCTGTGCTTAGCTTTACTCCTGACTTGAATCCTTTTCACTTGCAAGGGCACTTTTGTGAGATACAGAACACACATACCACCTTTCTCTTCGGCTACAGCCAGACAGTAAACAATTTCCCCACAATCCCCCTGGGGCTCTGCTAAAACACTCCCCTTCTCCTATGACTGTGTTAACCCCTGTAGTTGCTGGATGCTTCTGGAGCACAACACTTCCTGTCTCATGTGCTTGTGTTACTTCTAATAGTTGCTGAATGCTTTTAAAGCAACAGCACTACTTCTGCATGTCACAGTCTGCAACAGCACTACTTCTGCTTGTCACATAATGAATTTGTACTCAACCATGTCCAAAATAGGTCAGTTTCTGTCTCGAGATCTTGACTTCCACAGATAATTTTGGGTTTATATAATGAAAAACATCTTTGTTCGTTCATGATCCTAGCTGTCCAAGGGATTAAAAAAAAGTCTTCTCCAGCTCCACAGCTCAAAGGCATAATTTTTCTACTTTCATGAGTATCTGCATTTCACAGGCATATGTCACAATTGAAGATATAATTGAAGTGATGTATTTGTTTGATGGTGACTGAGACGTTCTTGCACTTCTATATTTGGTCCATGCTCACCATGGCTGCACACCCCTAGATGCTTGATCTCTGCTGTTGCACTGCTATTGTGATTAATGAGGGTAAGGATATACAAACTGTTGCAAAATGGTGCAGCCATTGGTCACCTCAGGTGGGCAGAGTTAGAGATTTTGATAGGCTTCACTAGTAGAAATAGAATTTAAAGAGGTTTTCTCAGCTTACAAATTGGGTAAAATTGCGAAGTGTAAGTGACGCGCCCCCTGGGCCTAGGGGTACTCGGCAGCCGGGCCGGTCGGTGGTGGTGGTGTCACAGTGGCGGTGACCCGGTCCGTGACCCAGGGCGGTCAATAAAAGGGGATGTTGAGAAAAGGGGAATTAAAGTTTTATATATGAAACATTTGTGACGCCACCTGTGGTAGGCGGCTATATGGGGCCGCCGCTGCGGTGCAGATCCTCTGGAGCTGATGATGACACAGTAGAGTTGGTTCAGCTCTCCACAGGCAGAGCTTAGCTGCAGGGCAGGAAGTGGTGATGCTATAGATGTTGCTGTGCAGTGTAGTGCAGGGGATGGCGCAGTTAATAATCAGTCCACAACTTAATGGCGGTTTGCTCTTATCTTTACTTGAGTTGGTTAGGCAGACCGGGCACGGGTACTAGCTGGTAGTAGAGGTCCAGGCGGCCTGGAAGCAATTTGGGAATCCACCTCGCCAGGTGAAGTTGGAGGCCTTCCCTTTGCGCTAATCTCTTTGGCCCTGCTGCTTATAGCTATGCTGTGGCCCTCGTCCTTGAGTAAAACGTCTTTGTGCTCACCCGTATGGCAGGCAGCTGGGGCCTTCCTGGAGTGTCGCTCCCACGTGGCGGTGCTGGGCCCTATGTGCTGCTGAGCCTCCGAGCGTCTGATGGGGCCAGGAGACTTGCAGTCTCCTGCCCTCCGGTTTCTGCTGCTGGGCCTTCAGTGCCCCAAAACCTCTGACTCCGGTGTCTGGTTCTTCTACGCTCCTCTCTGGGGTGAACTGTCGTGCAGCTCCACTCCCCAGGTCTTTTCTCTTCTCTGTCCTGACTTCAACTCCTCTCACTAACTCTAACTAACCCCGCCTCCAAATCCCAGTTGCAAAAGAGAGGAGCTCCCCTTGCTGGTCTGGAGCCAGGAAAGTGTTGCATGCTAGTGGGACGGCTTGTATACTTTTTTTGATCAAAAATAGTTCACTAAGTACCCTATATTTAATATGCAACTTTGCTTTACATTTATATATAATGATGGTAGGGTATGAAATATATTTTTTGTCTTTTGTAGGTTTTGCTTCTTTTTGCTAGTGTGAACATGCTCCTATTTCTTGCATGTGTACCATCTTAGACCTCAGTTCACATTGCTTGGTTTTTTGTCTTGTTTGCATTCTGTGCAAATTAAGGGTGTGGCATCCCCTTTGTTGAGCTGATTAGTATATATGTAGCTTACCACGGGCCTAGGTGGTCTGAAGTTGGGACCCGGTCCTATTTGTCTACCCTTTTATATGCATTACTTCAACTTTGATATACAGTAAGGTTTTTAATATAGACAGTGTAGGTACCGTCCCAATTTAAGGTCACCTTGTTGCTGGTGGGACGGCTTGTATACTTTTTTTGATCAAAAATAGTTCACTAAGTACCCTATATTTAATATGCAACTTTGCTTTACATTTATATATAATGATGGTAGGGTATGAGATATATTTTTTGTCTTTTGTAGGTTTTGCTTCTTTGTGCTAGTGTGAACATGCTCCTATTTCTTGCATGTGTACCATCTTAGACCTCAGTTCACATTGCTTGTTTTTTTGTCTTGTTTGCATTCTGTGCAAATTAAGGGTGTGGCATCCCCTTTGTGGAGCTGATTAGTATATATGTAGCTTACCACGGGCCTAGGTGGTCTGAAGTTGGGACCCGGTCCTATTTGTCTACCCTTTTATATGCATTACTTCAACTTTGATATACAGTAAGGTTTTTAATATAGACAGTGTAGGTACCGTCCCAATTTAGGGTCACCTTGCTGCTGGTGGGACGGCTTGTATACTTTTTTTGATCAAAAATAGTTCACTAAGTACCCTATATTTAATATGCCACTTTGCTTTACATTTATATATAATGATGGTAGGGTATGAGATATATTTTTTGTCTTTTGTAGGTTTTGCTATACATAATAAGGCTACATTCCTGCATCTGTGTGCAGTGTCAGTGTGCTGCCCTGTTTTACTGACGCATTGAGCATGTCCTATTCTAATCCTCAATATCGGATCAGAACAGGACATTCTCTGACCCTCACAGATCTCATTCTCAGATCCGTGATTTTCATGGATGTGTGAATGGATCTATAAAACTGTACGAGTCTGTGGACCATCTGATAAAAAAATCTGGCAGCACACGGACATTTCACACAAATGTGAGAATGCAGCCTAAGAGATTTTACAGACAACATTATCACTCCAAGTCACACAGTGCAGATACAGAATAATATTTACATCCAGGCACTTACCGCTGATGTCTCATCTGATCAGAGTCGGTTTCTGCTGCTTCTTCTCCATCTGGTCAGACCTTCATGTCGACATCTCCCAGCCACGACTTGTCTTGTCACGATGATCTCCAGCCTAGAAAATAACAAGGTCACATATATTGTATATATACATGCTCCCCTGAATACAGATATGTACCCCCCTCATTAATATACTATTAGCCACTTAGTAATCAAAATATAAAGTGATAAGCAGCACTGTGCCCCCCATTAACTATAATCTCCACCAGCCAATAATATAAATTATTCAGTTTCTGTGACTCTCCCCAATTAACTGTAAGGCTATGTGCACACAGAAAATATGCAAGGCTTTACAGTACAAACGAAGAGACCCACATCATTGCTCTCTCCCAGCACCCCTGTCATTGCTCTCTTGGTATGTCCGCCCCTGGACTGCTATGGGGCCCTCTCGACTCACGGGCCCCATAGCAGCCGCGTGGTCTGCCGCCATTGGCGGTACGCCACTGCATGCTAGTATACCTGACTAGGGGATCCCTGCTTGCTTCCAGGCATGGCATCACCCTTTGTGAGGGAGGCAATGCCACTGTGGCAACCGGACCCCTGGGGTGCCACATTAGTAAAATCAAACACCTGTTCACTTTTCCTCATCTTAAAAAGCCTTTCTGTTCTCAAGTACAAAGAAATTTTTAATTCTATCATTTACTGCCTGCTGCCAAAGTTACCTGTGCAGAGGTGGCCAACGTAAGGAGCTCAGCGCTTACAAGCTTTTTGTTGTACAGCTTGTGTATTGCTGGATCCAGCTAGATCAGTGCAACGGTACTCCTCCAACGCTGCAGACACAGAGCTGCCTCTGTGTGCTGCGAGAAAGAGCACACAGTTCGGTACGTTCCACCGGTCCGAACTGTCAATCATTAGGAGCACACCACACCCCCAGCAAGCAGGAATTCGGTAAACTTCTGAAGATAGAACAAGGGATTAACCCTATAAAAAGGTTGTCTAAGATTGTTTAAAAATTCCTTAACACCAGCAAATGCAATGAAATAAAAAAAAAATTGTACCAGGTGTCTCCTAAACATGCTGACACAGTTGCCATTTACAAGACAGAAAAAGCTGCATATGACAACAAGTGAAATTTTTATGGTAGCCATTAGTGGGCATTTTGTGTCTGGCAATAAGCCACTCAACTCTATGTTACTTTTTACCCCAATATATTCCACGGTGCCATTCTAGCGGCATCAACGCTACTCTTCCTGGTGTGTGACATGACATTGTTGTGTCAAGTGACCGCTGCAGTCAATCAGCGGGCACTGACAGGCTACAGCCTTTACTATTTCGGCAGTGCTGATGTTTGATGACAGCTGTTGATCGACTGCAGCGGTCACATGACACAACAATTCCACATCAACCACCAGGAACGGTACTGCCAACATTAGTGCTGTTGCATGATGTAAATAAAGATTGTGTGTATTTTCTAATGGGCTCTGAATCGATTAAAGGCGTTGTCTGGTATTAAGCTCTGTCTGTTGTGAGGATTCTCTGGTGCCAGCACCGGGAGTGGAGGACGCGTGACCTCAAGCATGTGATTTGCATACAAACAGTCACATGCCGACTAGATGGCTACGGCCTCGTTTAATGCAACTTAATTAAGCAAGGTTGGATACAGTCTAGTCAGAATGAGACCAGAAGTATGCATAGCGCATACTTGTGGTTACATGACAGCCCGCTCCCGGCAAATACTCATAGCGTATAGTACGCACAATGTGAAGTTTCACAAGTCTGCAGTCACATAGAGTGACTGCAGAGTTGTAGCTTAAGGCCGGACAATCCCTTTAAGCTTAGGTTGTCTCATACCTTTAAATTATATTCACAGGATATGCCATAAATAAGTGAAAGGTACTTGCCCCATCTCATCGGAAGAGTAGGGTTCTTAACATTGGTAGCAGACATTTCTATTAAGATTAATACTCTCTTCATAAAGTCTAAGAGAAGAGCAAAGTAAGCAGGAATTATGGGACTCCTGACTAGTGTTGAGCCACCCCCGTAGTGTTCGGGTTCGGTTCGGTTCGTCGAACACCGGGATGTTCGAGGAACTGTTCGTCGAACTGTTCGTCGAACACCTTAGAACACCGTCGAACACCGTTAAAACCAATGGCAGGCAAACAAAAACACATAGAAACACATACAAAACACCTTCAAAGGTGTCCAAAAGCTGACAAACTGCTCAGAAGACGCTTTCTTTAAAAAAGCCGGCCGGCAATTCAGCAGCGGCATACACCGGTACCCGACAATTTAGACAAGAAGGAATAGAGCCTCACACATAGATTAGATAGATAGAAACATGTCAGTCACATATATATGAAGTACAGTGACAGTGTTGCTTACTGTACTTGTCATTTAGTGTAAAGGATTTATTAAAAAATATAATAGTGTTTTCATGCACTGTCTCTTTAAAAAAGCCGGCCGGCAATTCAGCATCTGTACCCGACAATTTATAACAGACAGAATAGAGCTTCACACATAGATTAGATAGATAGAAACATGTCAGTCACATATATATGAAGTGCAGTGACAATGTTGCTTACTGTACTTGTCATTTAGTGTAAAGGATTTATTAAAAAAAATAATAGTGTTTTTATGCACCGTCTCTTTAAAAAAGCCGGCC
This sequence comes from Phyllobates terribilis, assembly GCF_046119375.1. Classification (NCBI taxonomy): domain Eukaryota; kingdom Metazoa; phylum Chordata; class Amphibia; order Anura; family Dendrobatidae; genus Phyllobates; species Phyllobates terribilis. Next base: position 205,830,369 of record NW_027362769.1, on the reverse strand, counting down.
GGCAATTCAGCAGCGGTACCCGACAATTTATAACAGACAGAATAGAGCTTCACACATAGATTAGATAGATAGAAACATGTCAGTCACATATATATGAAGTACAGTGATAGTGTTGGTTACTGTACTTGTCATTTAGTATTAAAATAAAGGATTTATTATTAAAAAAAATTGGCGTGGGGTTCCCCTTAATTTTAGTCTCTAGCGGAGGTTAAGCAGACAGCTGGGGCAGATGTTTGAAGCCTGGGAAGGGGGTAATACCCACGGAGCTTCCCAGGCTACTAATATGAGCCCCCAGCTGAATACATAGCCTTTACTAGCTATTAAAATGGGGGACCCCCCCCCAAAAAATGACGTGGGGTCCCCCCTAATTTAATAGCTAGCAAAGGCTAGGCAGACAGCTGGGGGCTCATATTAATAGCCCAGGAAGGGAGCCATGAATATTGGCACCCTCCCAGGCTAGAAACACCAGCCGTCAGCCGCCCCAGAAATGGCGCATTCATAGGATGCGCCAATTCTGGCACTTAGCCTCGCTCTTCCACGCTGCCCTGTAGCGGTGGCAGGGGGTAATAGGGCTGGGGTTGATGTCAGCTTATAATGCCAGCTGACATCAAGCCCAGGTTAGTAATGGAGAGGCGTCTATAAGACACCCCCATTACTAACCCCATAGTCAAAGTTAAAAGAAAACACAAACACCCAGAATAAAGTCCTTTAATTGAAATAAAGACACAATCCTTTATTGTTCTAAATTAAACCATACTTACCATCACGCCCATTCCAGCTGAAGCCAACGATCTCCTGCAATAAAAGAAAAATAATAAAGCAACATCATCCTTACCTTTCCATGGTTCCCACGACAGCTTCAGCTCTGCTACATCGAGATGACAGGCTGGACCGCAGCAGAACGCTGCCATCCAGCCTGTCATCCCGCAGACACTGAAAAGCGCAGGCATGCTTGCGCTCTGCAGTGTCTCGCTGTGACGGCATCCAGATGAGCCGAGGTCATGTCCAATGAACTCAGCTCACCTCATGCACCTCACTGACAGCGTGGGAAAATTCTCCTGCACTCAGCGCTTCAGCGTGAGAATTCTCCCACGCTGTAAGTGACGTGCATGAGGTGAGTCGAGTTCATTGGACATGACCTCGGCTCATCTTTATGCCGTCACAGAGAGACAATGTGGAGCGCAAGCAAGCCTGCTCTTCTCAGTGTCTGCGGGATGACAGGCTGGATGGCGGCGTTCTGCTGCGGTCCAGCCTGTCATCTCGATGTAGCAGAGCTGAAGCTGTCGTGGGAACCATGGAAAGGTAAGGATGAGGTTGCTTTATTATTTTATTTTTATTACAGGAGATCGTTGGCTTCAGCTGGAATGGGCGTGACGGTAAGTATGGTTTAATTTAGAACAATAAAAAATTGTGTCTTTATTTCAATTAAAGGACTTTATTCTGGGTGTTTGTGTTTTTTTTAACTTTGACCATGGGGTTAGTAATGGGGGTGTCTTATAGACGCCTCTCCATTACTAACCTGGGCTTGATGTCAGCTGGCATTATAAGATGACATTAACCCCAGCCCTATTACCCCCTGCCACCGCACCAGGGCAGTGTGGAAGAGCGAGGCTAAGTGCCAGAATTGGCGCATCCTATGAATGCGCCATTTCTGGGGCGGCTGACGGCTGGTGTTTCTAGCCTGGGAGGGGGCCAATATTCATGGCTCCCTTCCTGGGCTATTAATATCAGCCCCCAGCTGTCTGCCTAGCCTTTGCTAGCTATTAAATTAGGGGGGACCCCACGTCATTTTTTTGGGGGGGTCCCCCATTTTAATAGCTAGTAAAGGCTATGTATTCAGCTGGGGGCTGATATTAGTAGCCTGGGAAGCTCCGTGTGTATTACCCCCTTCCCAGGTTTCAAACATCTGCCCCAGCTGTCTGCTTAACCTCCGCTAGAGCCTAAAATTAAGGGGAACCCCACGCCAATTTTTTTAATAATAAATCCTTTATTTTAATACTAAATGACAAGTACAGTAACCAACACTATCACTGTACTTCATATATATGTGACTGACATGTTTCTATCTATCTAATCTATGTGTGAAGCTCTATTCTGTCTGTTATAAATTGTCGGGTACAGATGCTGAATTGCCGGCGGCTTTCTTAAAGAGACGGTGCATGAAAACACTATTATTTTTTTTAATAAATCCTTTACACTAAATGACAAGTACAGTAAGCAACACTGTCACTGTACTTCATATATATGTGACTGACATGTTTCTATCTATCTAATCTATGTGTGATTCTCTATTCCTTCTATTCTAAATTGTTGGGTACAGATGCTGAATTGCCGGCCGGCTTTTTTAAAGAGACGGTGCATGAAAACACTATTATTTTTTTTGATAAATCTTTTACGCTAAATGACAAGTACAGTAAGCAGCACTTTCACTGTACTTCGTATATATGTGGCTGACATGTTTATATCTATCTAATCTATGTGTGAAGCTCTATTCTTTCGGTTCTAAATTGTCGGGTACCGGTGTATGCCGCTGCTGAATTGCCGGCTTTTCGTGTTTCACTGTGAGCACTGTTCCCATCGATTTGGGCAATCACTGTAATGCCACAACCACCATGGCTGTGGCATTACAGTGAGTGGCAGACAATCCCTGCATGATTGGTGCTCTAAATAGCACCAGACATGCAGGACACGCTTTTGGTGCACGAACAGTTATCGAACATAACCTCGAACAGCCGAATTTTTTGCAAATCGTTCGGGTTCGTCGAACAACTCGAACACCACCCAAAACAGCTCGAATTTGAGATTGGCGAACAGTTCTAGTCGAACACCGCTCATCTCTACTCCTGACACATATCTGTAGGAAAATAAATGAGTTTGGATTGCAATTACACAAATTCTATGATTTTGCAGGGTGATGCCATATATCCGTGGGGTCTTAGTCACAATAACAGCGTGTAATATTATCCTGCCTTCTCCCCTTTCCAAAATCACCAGATATTTAGGAAATTAGAAAATATTATGCAAAACATACTTATGGTCAAAGAAGCACATCCATCAACGTTTTTACCCTGTTGGGCTGCGTGCCCACTATGCGTTTTTCAAGCGTTTTTGCTGCGGAATTTCCGCAGCGAAAACGCTTAAAAAACGCTTGGTAATACGTGCCCCATGGTCCCCAATGATAATCCGCATGTGCTGTGCACATGCTGCGGAAATTTCCGCTGCGGATTATCATTGCGGAAAAATCCGCAGCATGTTCATTAATTTTGCGGAAACGCAGCGTAATTGCTGCCATTGACTTGCATTGAATCGCTTAATATCCATGTCAGAACATTTGCGCACACGGATATTAAGCGATTCAATGTGCGGATGGTACCCGGGTCTGGAGAAGAGGAGACTGTGCTCCCGAGCCGGGTACCATAGTACCTGTAAAAAAAAAGAATTTAATATAAAAAAATAAAGATTATACTTACCTTCCGATGTCCCCCAGCCTCCTCAGCGATGCGTCCGGTCTCTTGTATGGGTCGCGGTGGTGTGAGGACCTGCCATGACGTCATGCAGTCATGTGGCAGGTCACGTGACCGCTGATGTTGGCAGTCGCGTGACCTGTCACATGACTCAATGACGTCATGGCAGGTCCTCACACCACCGCGACCCATACAAGAGACCGGACGCATCGCTGAGGAGGCCGGGGGACATCGGATGGTAAGTATAATCTTTATTTTTTATTTTTTACCATTCTTATTCTTTTTTTTAAACTATTACTTGGTCACACAATATAAATCCATGCCGGTTGTATGGATTTATATAGTATGACCAAGTTGTCAAGCGCTTGATAACCCGCATGAAGAAATGCATGCAAAAACGCTTGACAAACGCTTCTACCTGCCGGGAAAAACGCATGTAAAATCCGCATGCGTTTTTCGTGCCAGGGAGAAGCGGAAAAAATTTACAGCATTACTGCATCGTGGGCATATAGCCTTAATATGTTGCAGTCATCCATATTATATAGCACTGTGTACTTACAATTGCTCATTTTGCCTTTCTACACCGTTAATTCTTCTCTTATCTCTATGTATAAACAATAAGTCTCTTTTCCCTATATCGGTCATCCCCCTCTTCAACTCCTGACCCAGCTGCTCCCTCTTCCACCTGCCAAGAATTAATAATAATATAATAATAATTTTTATTTATATAGCGCCTACATATTCCGCAGAACTTTACAATTAAGTAGGGACATGTACAGACAATATAAACAATTCAATGAATCACATTTCAACAGTTACATGAGGAGTGAGGGCCCTGCGCGCAAGCTTACAATCTATATGGAAATGGGAGGACACAATAGGTAGAACATGGTCATCAGCCAGTATCTGTCTAAGAGCTGTTACCGTGTGCTATTTGGTGCATGGAGGATGTGGAGACAGATGAATATCCAGGAGCAGATTAAGATTAATATTTAGGAGGGAACAGGGGAGAGCTAGGTTGGTGAGTTGAGGTGATAGGATTGTCTAAACAGATGTGTTTTTAAAGCACGTTTGAAGACAATGGGGCTAGATATCAGTCGGATCGTTTGGGGTAGTGCATTCCAGAAAACTGGCGCGGCACGAGGGAAATCTTGGAGACGGAGGTGTGAGGGTCGGATTAGGGAGAATGTTCGTTTTAGATCAGTTGCAGAACGGAGGGCACGAGAGGGGCAATAGACAGAAATGAGGGATGAGATATAGGGTGGTGCAGAACTGTGGAGAGCTTTGTGGGTGAGAGATATGAGTTTGTATTGTATTCTGTGGTGAATGGGTAACCAGTGCAATGACTGGTACATGGTAGAGGTGTCGGTGAAGCGACCTGATAGAAATACGACCCTGGCTGCTGCATTCAGAATGGATTGGAGAGGAGAGACTTTGTTTAGAGGTAGACCGAATAGAAGAGAGTTGCAGTAGTCCAGACGAGAGTGAATAAGAGCGACAGTAAGAGTTTTTGCAGTATCAAAGGTGAGAAAAGGTTGGATTCTGGAGATGTTTTTAAGGTGCAGGTGACATGAGCGAGTGAGTGATTAAATATGGGGAATAAAGGAAAGTTGTTTGTCCAATATGACTCCAAGACAGCGAGCTTGCTGCTTGGGAGTTATGGTGGCACCACCTAAGGAAATTGAAAAGTCAGGTATTGGTAGGTTAGTGTCACGCCAGGTGTGAATGTGACGCGCCCCCTGGGACATATTCCTTTTTGAGGGGAATACCCGGCACCGGATCAGATGGGGGGTTGTAGTCTCCGAGCGGCTGTGACCCGGTCCCGTGCCCAGGGCGTCAAGCTCAGTGTGATGTGGCAGTTCTACAGATGTTACTAAAGTTCTTTTGTGTCGACTACGCCACCCGTTGTGATGCGGTCACTGTGGCCGCCGCTGCAGCAGGGTCCGCTGAGGCTGATGGTGGGTGCGCAGCTTGATGAGATAACCCCCAACGGGAGGGGTATAGCCTCAGAGGGGACAGGCGCAGAGGATGGGGGTTGTGGTGGTGTAGTGCAGACGGCAGTGAAGACAGAGTCGGGTTGTGCAGTTAAGGGTGTTTACTTACTGCAGATGTTGTACTGGTCACTCCAGCTGCTAGTGACCACCCGAGCCGTGCTGCGTCCACCAGGTCCTGGATCCAGCCAACCCCCAAACAAGTCCGGAGCGTGGCCCTGAGCTCTCCCTCTGTCCTTTCTTCAGCCGTCCCCACCAGTGATCCACCTAGGTCCAGCTCCCTCGGGCCTTCTGTTGGGACACCCTTGGCCCTGGGTTCCCTGACCCTTCATGTGGTGTGCCTTCGGGGTGAATGTGGTGGGTGACCGTGACAGACACTGCCCACGGTCTCCGGTCTCTGGCTGGGGATTGTTTTTACCCCCACCAGCTTGGGTTCCGGTACCCTGATGCTGACTCCTCACCCGGTGCTCTGATTTGGGTTCTTGGGTCCCTTCTCTTCTGTGCTCTGGGTCTTTCTCTTTTCTCCTCTCTCACTCTGGGTCTTGGTCTTTCTTCTCTCCTCTGCTCCTGACTTGTTCTCTGCAGCTGATCCTCTCTGCATCTGATCCTCTGCATCTGACTTGTTCTCTGCAGCTGATCCTCTCTGCATCTGATCCTCTGCATCTGACCCTGATTCTAGTTGGTGCCCACCTTATATACACCCTCTATGTGTGAGCTCAGGTGACCAGCACCCAATGAGCTCCTATCTTTACCCAGGCTGCTCCCCCTATCTGCCCCTACACTACATGGGATGTACCACCCCCCTCCCACTCCAGCCAGGAACAGACTCGGTCGTACCTGCACATTTCTAAGTGGGAGTACCGTCGGCCTGTTCCTCGGAAATGGGATGTGTGTAGTGCATGCAGCCTACCGAGCTCAGTTCCACTCTCCATCCTTATCCGGGAGTGGAATATCACACCTCTGGGTTGAGGTGCAATACCCCTGTAGCAGCCGAATCCTCAGGGTGCTACATTCCCCCCTGGTAAATCACAGCACGTCCTCGGGCTGTAAGACATAAAACACCAAAACATACAAAATTTTTCATATAAACATATAAAACATATAAAAAAAACATTATATATATAAAACTTTTCATATAAACATTCTCGTCGTCTCTGGTTTCAGGTTCCTCCTCCGGACACTGTGCAACGTGTGTCCGGGAAAAGTACGACAGTCTCTTAGAAAAACTGGTTTTCCTATAAAACCGGTAGGGGGCGCTTTAGGACGCGCAACTATTTACAGGGGAAGTTGGCCGCTCTCAGTCCTCGGCCAGGTAGAGGGAAGGGAATGGCTGCTCACAGTCCTCAGCCTGTAGGATGAAGGGTAAACGGGTAAACAGTTCACTGGTCCCAACGGGGACTATTTTAGCAGCAACAGTTTCAGTTTCTTTATACCCCCATTGGGTAACTTATTTACAGCACCTGCTCTGCCGCACTCAACGGCGTCTTCCTCCTGCTCTTTGAACTTCAGACCCGTCCGGGTCCTCTTGCTCCTCCTCCTCGCACCGCAACTCCTCCTCCGTCAGGCGGTGTACGTGGAGGGCGTAAGGTCCTTTGGCACACTTGTGCCGGGTAAAGGTGACCTCATCTCCGATGTAGAGGTCACGACCTCTGTGCCCCTCCGGCAGATGGGACTCCACGTCTCTGCGCGTGACAAAGACGTCGCCGTGGGTGTTATTGTCTCGAATGAAGCCCCACCCGTGCTGCTGGTTGAACTTTATTACAGTCCCGGTGGTACGGGGACTGTGCGCTGCACGGGGGTCCCTCCTGGTCCGGCTCTTCTGCTCGGCGCTCCTTATTTGGGCCTGTTGTTCCCGGACCCGCCTCTCTCTCCGCTCCCTCGCAAACTCCTCGAGCTGTTGGCGGCAGCACTCCGCACGCTCTGCTGCAGCGGCCCTAGTTTCCTGAGTGAACCCCATTAGATCTTCTCCGGTGGGGTCCCACTCAAACTGCGCTTCCGCTAGCGGGGGCGAGATCCGTGCCACGGGCTTCGGAGCCGGAATCAGGGGTTCATCCAGGGGTCTTAGTTTCTGCTGCCGTTCCAGCTCATGGTATCCTTCGGGCCAGATGAAGGGCCGCCCGTCCGGCCATGTGAGCTGGCTGAACAAGTCCTCCCCCAGGTGTGGCACCCTTGGTATTGCGGGCGCGGGCGCGGTGGTGGTGGCGCCCGGGTTGCCCAGGCCTTGCGGCCAGGCCTGGGGCACCTGGAAGGTGAAGGGCACCGTTAGGACGGCGGCGCCCTGGGCTACCTGGCCTTGCGGCCAGGCCGGAGGCTCCGCGGAGGTAGGGGGCGCTGTTGGTGATGCGGCGCCCGGGGGTACTAGGCCTTGCGACCAGGCTGGTGGTATTTCCTGCTTTGTCACGCTCCGGGTCGAGGCGCGTGACGTCACAGGGGTCGCTGCGGCGGCTTCCGGTCGGGGCCTAGTCCATAGCGGTGACGTGGCGGCTACGGGCACAGCAGGGGGACTTTCGGGCTCTGCGACGGGGAGCTGGGGCAGGTGAGCGGTGTCACGGCTTGGGGTATAGGCGTCCCCTTTACCTGCCTCCATGCGTTCGGCTCCCTCCTCGGCGCCGTCTCTGGCCTTTGGTCCTCCCGCGCCATCCTCAGAGGCGGTCTGCTTCCTCTTCCAGGGTAGCGTGCTCCGTTGACTGGTCTCTGCTTGCTGGGCCATCTCCCGGCTCCACTCCGCCAGTATCTCACGCTGTACCCGGGCCATCCTCCGTGCGAGGCCCTCCAGGGCCGTTTGTGCACACTCCCGGTCTCGGGGGAGCTGCGCTAAGATCTCCGCTAGACCTAGCGGGGTTGTGGACTCTAGCAGGCTCCTGACCATCGGGTCGGTGCTGCTCTGCTCTGCTTCCGGCAGGCTCCTGGCCAGCGGGCCGGTGCTGCTCTGCCCTCCTTCCTCGGTCTCTAGCAGACTCCTGGCCAGCGGGCCGGTGCTGTTCTGCTTTCTCTCCATCTCCGGGTAAGCTCCTCCGCTACTCCTCGTTAGACCTCTTGCCTCCGGGTCCGCTCGCTCCAGACTACTCCAAGCGACACCCATCTTTTCTCTTCTCTTTCGTCTCCTCCCACTTCGAGGGCGGTCCCGGGGCAACTCGGTGACTGTCAGCTCCAGGGGTAGTTCTTTCACGCTGACAGACACCTCCAGCATCACAGTCTCTGTTGGTGGGGGCGGTTTCCACTTTTGGCGCCATTTTCTGTCCCGGCCCACGATGGGAGGTGGCCTCTTGCTCTCCTTTGGCACGCCCATAATGGCGTCCGCTGCTCTTCCAAGGCGGGAAATCTGCGGTTTTGGCGGGAAGCGTCGCCCAGTGGCGGGAAACTCTGCAGATGGCGGGAACAAGTTGGAAATGGCGGACAATCGGCGGGAAACGACTGGTGATGGAGTCCGATGGCGTGGACCCTCCGGAACCGGCGGGAGACTTCTTTCTGAGGTAAACTTGCACTTTTCTTCAGGCACGCAGTACCCGGGTGTTGCGGGCACGTCATCCTGCCGACTACGCCAAAGTTGACGCGCCCCCTGGGACATATTCCTTTTTGAGGGGAATACCCGGCACCGGATCAGATGGGGGGTTGTAGTCTCCGAGCGGCTGTGACCCGGTCCCGTGCCCAGGGCGTCAAGCTCAGTGTGATGTGGCAGTTCTACAGATGTTACTAAAGTTCTTTTGTGTCGACTACGCCACCCGTTGTGATGCGGTCACTGTGGCCGCCGCTGCAGCAGGGTCCGCTGAGGCTGATGGTGGGTGCGCAGCTTGATGAGATAACCCCCAACGGGAGGGGTATAGCCTCAGAGGGGACAGGCGCAGAGGATGGGGGTTGTGGTGGTGTAGTGCAGACGGCAGTGAAGACAGAGTCGGGTTGTGCAGTTAAGGGTGTTTACTTACTGCAGATGTTGTACTGGTCACTCCAGCTGCTAGTGACCACCCGAGCCGTGCTGCGTCCACCAGGTCCTGGATCCAGCCAACCCCCAAACAAGTCCGGAGCGTGGCCCTGAGCTCTCCCTCTGTCCTTTCTTCAGCCGTCCCCACCAGTGATCCACCTAGGTCCAGCTCCCTCGGGCCTTCTGTTGGGACACCCTTGGCCCTGGGTTCCCTGACCCTTCATGTGGTGTGCCTTCGGGGTGAATGTGGTGGGTGACCGTGACAGACACTGCCCACGGTCTCCGGTCTCTGGCTGGGGATTGTTTTTACCCCCACCAGCTTGGGTTCCGGTACCCTGATGCTGACTCCTCACCCGGTGCTCTGATTTGGGTTCTTGGGTCCCTTCTCTTCTGTGCTCTGGGTCTTTCTCTTTTCTCCTCTCTCACTCTGGGTCTTGGTCTTTCTTCTCTCCTCTGCTCCTGACTTGTTCTCTGCAGCTGATCCTCTCTGCATCTGATCCTCTGCATCTGACTTGTTCTCTGCAGCTGATCCTCTCTGCATCTGATCCTCTGCATCTGACCCTGATTCTAGTTGGTGCCCACCTTATATACACCCTCTATGTGTGAGCTCAGGTGACCAGCACCCAATGAGCTCCTATCTTTACCCAGGCTGCTCCCCCTATCTGCCCCTACACTACATGGGATGTACCACCCCCCTCCCACTCCAGCCAGGAACAGACTCGGTCGTACCTGCACATTTCTAAGTGGGAGTACCGTCGGCCTGTTCCTCGGAAATGGGATGTGTGTAGTGCATGCAGCCTACCGAGCTCAGTTCCACTCTCCATCCTTATCCGGGAGTGGAATATCACACCTCTGGGTTGAGGTGCAATACCCCTGTAGCAGCCGAATCCTCAGGGTGCTACAAATGCAATACAGGGGGGAAAGGTAAAGGGAGCCCAGACACTAGGGAAAGGGGAAGTGGTAACCTCCTAAACTGGACGTCACTCTGTCTTCCCCTAATGTCCCTATACAGCCTCCGCAGCTGTCGCCGATCACGTGCCTCGCCCTACTATCCCTGGCGTAAGGCTACAACTGGGGGTGGAAGGAGATGAGCACTAGTCAACCTCCACTAGCACTCTAAAGACAAAAGGGGAAGACAACACAGGGGAATTACAACTTAGCTTTAGAAGAAACTCCAACAGGGCACACGGCCTCAAGACTCTAATGAGGACGTGATGTTACTTCAGCCAAGCTCCAAATAGGAATGAGTATAACCGGTGACACCCACGTAGAGAGACCAGGTATATATACACCCAGGCCAGAGGCAGGTAGTCACTGGGTCCTAAAGACAACCTTCTATCTAGGAAGCTGTCTGCAATGCCAAATGTGGAGATCTCCTACAGACCACTGCAGGGCGACTGTCTGTCACCTCCGACACACTCGTGACAGTTAGTAGAGGAAGGAAAAATAAGGAGATCAGTTTTGCATAGATTCAGTTTCAGATAGAGGGAGGACATGATGTTAGAGATAGCAGACAGACAATCACTGGTAGTTTGTATTAGAGTGGGGGTGATATCAGGTGAAGAGGTGTATAGTTTGGTGTCATCAGCATAGAGATGATACAGGAAACCAAATCTGCTGATTGCTTGTCCAATAGGGGCAGTATACAAGGAGAAGAGGAAGGGACCCAGGACTGATCCTTATGGAACCCCCGATAGTAAAGGAAAGATTAGAGGAAGAAGAGCCTGCAAAAGATACCGTTAAGGAGCGGTCATAGAGATAGGAGGAGAACCAGGAGAGAGCTGTGTCCTTGAGGCCTATAGAGCGGAGCATAGTTAGGAGGAGCTGGTGATCCACAGTGTCAAAAGCAGCAGAGAGATCCAGGAGAAACAGCAGGGAGTACTGACCATTAGATTTAGCTGTTAGTAGATCATTAGAGACTTTAGTGAGGGCAGTTTCAGTAGAGTGTGAGGAGTGGAAACCAGATTGTAAAGGGTCGAGAAGAGAGTTATCTGAAAGATAGCAGATTAGACGGGAGTGGACCAAGCGTTCCAGGTGTTTAGAGATGAAGGGAAGATTAGAGACCGGTCTGCAGTTAGCAGTACAGTTCTCGTCCAGGGATGGCTTTTTAAGTAAAGGGGTTATGATGGCATTTTTGAATGAAGAGGGAAAGATGCCCGAAGAAAAAGAGAGGTTAAATATTTTAGCTAGGTGGGTAGTGACAGTTGGAGAAAGGGACTGAAGGAGATGTGAGGGAATAGGGTCAATGTTGTAGGTTGTAGGGCGAGAAGAAGCGAGGAGTCTGGTCACTTCTTCTTCTGTGACCGGCTCGAAAATGGAAAGTGAACTTGAGGTGTGGGAGGGAAGGGGATCCAGACTCTGAGGGGATTGTACATGAATGTCTTGACGGATATGATTGATTTTTTGTAGGAAATAAGTGGCCAGATCGTCAGCACTTAAGGTTGGTGATGGGGGTCTGTACTTTAGGGCTCAGCAGGGAGTGGAAGGTTTCAAAGAGTCGTTTAGGATTGTTGGCTAGAGATATGGAGTGGAAGGTTTCAAAGAGTCAATTAGGATTGTTGGCTAGAGATGTGATGAGGGTGGTAAAGTAGACTTGTTTAGCCAGATGGAGAGCAGTGCTATAAGTTTTGAGCATGAACTTATAGTGGATGAAGTCTTCTCCTGAAAGTGTTTTTCTCCACAGACGCTCAGCACTCCTTGAGCAGCACTGGAGAAAACGTGTTTCCATCGTGTGCCAGAGCTGCCGTTGATGCCGGATCATTTTGCGTGTAGCAGGTGCTGCTTCATCCAGGGCACTCTGCAATATGTTGTTATAGTGTGACAATGCTGAGTCTGGACAGGAGAGGTAGAAGATGGGAGCTAAAGATGACTGTAGATTGTTTATAAATTGCTGGGTATTAATGGCACGTAGATTTCTGTGTGTATGGTAAGTGGGGGTGAGGAGACAGTCCTTGACAGAGAAGAAAAGAAGGTTGTGGTCAGAGAGTGGTAGAGGGGAGTTAGTAAAGTCATGCAGCGACAATACCAGGTCCAGAGTATTTCCGTCTTCATGTGTAGGAGAGTTAGTAAGCTGTGAGAGGCCGAATGAGGCGGTTAGAGCAAGAAGATGAGAGGCAGGTGGGGAAAGCGGATTATCAATGGGTATGTTAAAATCCCCCATGATGAAAGTGGGAATACCACAGGATAGGAAATATGGAAACCAGGTGGCAAAGTGATCCAAAACTTATGGTAGGGGGCTGAAGGGCAATATACAACCGCCACTGGAAAGGAGAAGGGTTTGAAGAGCCTAACGGTGTAGACTTCGAAGGAAAGAAACATAAGGTCGGGAACCGGCTGGATGACCTGGAAAGCACATTGTGGTGAAAGGAACAAGGCAATACCTCCACCTTGTCTGCTCTCAGGTGTAGGGGTATGTGAAAATTGTAGCCCGTCATATGAGAGAGTAGCTGCGACGGTTGTGTCAGACTGCTGGATCCAGGTTTCAGTGAGATCCAGAAGGTTAAGGGAATTTGGAAGGTTAAGGGAATTAAGTATTCAGCTAGTCTGTTTTTAATCATGTGATGTCATAGACCTAATGAAAAGAGAATAAATAACTGGGTAGAAAGGCAACATGAGCAATTGTAAGTACACAGTGCTGTATAATCTGATTATTGCAATATATTAAGAGGATAAAACCTATGACGGGAGTGCTTCTTTAATGGTAAAGGCTCTTGGTCACCAGGATTTGGCATTTATAAGAACATGTGACATTTAGAATCATTGCTCAGAATATACACTTTATGCAATATACAGGCATATGGCAGTGATAAGCACTTTTATCGATAACACAACCAGACTCTGCCAGAAAACCAAGATGTGTTACACAATACTAGAAAAGATGTAAATGGCAGAATGATTGAAGAATCCAAAAGGTCAGAGACATCTTCTAAGAGTTACTGAGAAGAACAAAGTGTTTTCCACTTTGATCCTCTGGATACAAACAACAGTTATTGTCAGAATTTTTAATTCTCACCTTATCGAGAGCTGATGTTACAGCAGAGTAGGGCACATCTGACAGAGCCGTCTGATGGTTCAATCCTTAAAGATCAGTTTTCATTTCTGTTTGAAGCCATAGAATAATTAGCAGATCCTACTACTAAAATTTATTCCACCTCACCTCTGCCAGCCATAGTTGACTTATGCCAACATACAGCTACACCCTTCAGAACCAATTAATGAGCAGCATTAGAGAAGCACTTCTATCAAAATTTTTATCCTCTTAATATATTGCGGTCAACATATTATATAGCACCGTTTACTTACAATTGCACATTTTGCCCTTCTACCCAGTTAAAGGGAATCTGTCACCCCCTGGCACTTATCTGACCTCTAATATGGGCATACAGGTGACAGAAATGTGAATCTATACCTACCTGTATGCCTCATATTATAGGTCTTGTTGCAGAGAAATGTCTTTTTATTTTTTCAAGTTTCTAACGCTTGCAGGCCTGCGGACGGGAAGAAATCCCCGCCTCCTGTTTGAATTATAATTTTTCCCCCCTCCCGTGCATGTCACAGTGCTCTGTGATGTGCAGTTTCATAGGCAATATCCAGCACCTGCGTAATTTACCTTGAACGCAAGGCACACTTTATCCTCCTGTCCATGCTCAGGTATGTTCTGCACAGGTGCCAGGGAGTCACTGTGACTTCCGCTCCAGTGACCTCCGGCATGCGCAACACTAAGATCCGCTCCCCACTTCCTCCCGGCATCATCATCGTTAGGCACCATATTGTATATAGTGGATTTTACGGACTATAAGACTCACCGGACCAGAAGACGTACCTAGGTTTTAGAGGAGGAAAATATTAAAAAAAATGTAAGCAAAAAATGTGGTCATGATGCCCTGTTAAGGGTGAGGGGGTCTTCTGCTGACACTGTTATAGGGGAAATGTCCCCCCAATTCTGTTAATATCCTCCATCCTGGTATATATGGCCCCCTCCTTCCTGTCATACGTGGCCCTCATCCCCATCCTGATATGCATGGCACCCCAATCCACCATCCTGGTATGCATGGCCCCCTCATCCCTCTTCCTGATATGTATGGCACCCTTTATCCTGTTATGTATGGCCCCCCTCACACCCATCCTGGTATGTATGGCACCTTCATCCCTCTTCCTGGTATGTATGGTACCTTCATTCCTCTTCCTGGTATGTATGGCATTCTTCATCCCCGTATGTATGGCCCCCTTCATCCCTGTATGTATGGCCCCCTTCATCCCTGTATGTATGGCCCCCTCATCCTGATATGCTGCACAGAAAAAAAATAAACAATCATACTCACCTCCTCTCTCCTCCAGCGCTGTGTTCCGCTCTGTGCCGGAATAGTCACTGCTCCCCATGCCTGGACTGCGTATGCGTGGGGAGCAGTGACCATTCATTCTCCCTAATAGCGCGCACACGCTAGGCAGAACGAATGGTCACTGTTCCCCATGCACGCAGTCCAGGCGTGTGGAGCAGTGACTATTCCGGCACATAGCTGGATACAGCGCTGGAGGAAAGAGGAGGTGAGTATGAAAGTTTATTTTTTTTCTGTGCAGCGTGACGGGGATCAGGGGGTGCCAAGCATACCTGGATGAGGGGGGCCATACATACAGGGATGAAGGGTGCCATACATATCAGGAGCCGCGCTGTGGGCACAGTGTGCCGGTTATTAAGTAAAATTAATATTCACTGCTCCCCATGCCCATGGGTGTGGGGAACAGTAAATATAAATTTTCTTTAGTAGCGGGCACAGTGTAGACTGCAGCAAGCGGCTGCTGCTTCGTGTGCATCGCTACTCCGCCACTGTCACTTCCCCCAAATTGCCCACCACCCACAGCCACAGTATTTATGTATAACGGACTATAAGACGCACCCCCCACTTTACTCCAAAATTTTTGGGGAAAAAAGTGCATCTTATAGCCTGAAAAATACGGTATGTATACATGTGTGTATATATATATATATATATATATATATATCTATATATATATATATATATATTGGAGATGAGCGGTGTTCGACTCAAACTGTTCGCCGAACTCAAATTCGAGCTGTTTTAGGCGGTGTTCGAGCCGTTCGGCGAACACAAACAATTTGAAAAAAATCTGGCTGTTCGAGGTTATGTTCGATAACTGTTGATGCACCAAAATCATAACTGGATTTTTTCTCTGTAATGCTGAAAATTAATGTTAATACGCAGTTTGAGTGTACAGCGGGGCGGGGGGAGGGGCAGGGGATGGATCTCTGCAGGAATAATGAAGATCTCCATTTTTTTTTCTCTTTCCCGCATTTACAGTGGGGAGGTGCAGTCTGTCAGCCTATCAGCAGCGCACACACGGAGCGAACTGCTTTTTTTCACACAAGCAAGGGCATGTGTCATTGGCAGTGTATGTCACATGTCCTTGCCCTATAAGACCCAGCCATTTTCCCCGTCGCCACCATTTTCTCACTGCTGCAGCTGCGTGTTAGATGGCACCGCTGTTGCTGTGTGCGCTATACTTTGTTAATTTCAAGCCAATTTTCGCACAAATCTACAGATAGCTTGGGAGTAGGGAAGAGTTGTAATTGCAGTCCTTTTAAGGACTAGGTTACATCATTTCATACGACCTTTATCAGGCAGGTCTGTGCTCTTAAATAGATAGGTTGGGAGTAAAGACTAATTGTAATTGCATTCCTTTTCAGGGCTAGGTTACATCAGTTCCTATCACTTTTTGCCAGGCAGGTCTGTGCCAGTGCTGTGCAAGTTTTTTTCACAGCATTTGGGTAAATCTAGCAAAGCAAATCCTTTTTGGCCTATTGCAGAGTGTGTTAGTCAGTGAAGTAGCCTAACTGTGTTGCAAGCTACACCACCTGTGTATAGAATACAATTTTTTTTACTGCACCTAGTGAAGTAAAACCTTTTGGGCATAGCATCATTCTATTAGTCCATCTATACTAACCTCCACCAGGGTGCAAATTAAAAATATTTTTTTTCTGCATCTAGCTCTGAAAAAATATTTCAGCTTCTAGCAGTGTGTGGGACTTGGTCTATTAGTCCATCTATACTGACCTCCATCAGGTTGCAAATTCAATATAATTTTTTTCTGCATCTAGCTCTGAAAAAATATTTAGGCTTCTAGCAGTGTGTGGGACTTGGTCTGTTAGTCCATCTATACTGACCTCCACCAGGTTGCAAATTAAAAATAATTTTTTTCTGCATCTAGCTCTGAAAAAATATTTCGGCTTCTAGCAGTGTGTGGGACTTGGTCTATTAGTCCATCTATACTGACCTCCATCAGGTTGCAAATTCAATATAATTTTTTTCTGCATCTAGCTCTGAAAAAATATTTAGGCTTCTAGCAGTGTGTGGTACTTGGTCTATTAGTCCATCTATACTGACCTCCATCAGGTTGCAAATTCAATATAATTTTTTTCTGCATCTAGCTCTGAAAAAATATTTAGGCTTCTAGCAATGTGTGGGACTTGTTCTATTAGTCCATCTATACTAACCTCCACCAGGTTGCAAATTAAAAATATTTTTTTTCTGCATCTAGCACTGAAAAAATATTTAGGCTTCTTACAGCGTGTGGGACTTGTTCTATTAGTCCATCTATACTAACCTCCACCAGGTTGCAAATTAAAAATATTTTTTTTCTGCATCTAGCTCTGAAAAAATATTTCGGCTTCTAGCAGTGTCTGGGACTTGGTCTATTAGTGCATCTATACTGACCTCCATCAGGTTGCAAATTCAATATCATTTTTTTCTGCATCTAGCTCTGAAAAAATATTTAGGCTTCTAGCAGTGTGTGGGACTTGTTCTATTAGTCCATCTGTACTAACCTCCACCAGGTTGCAAATTAAAAATAATTTTTTTCTGCATCTAGCTCTGAAAAAATATTTTGGCTTCTAGCAGTGTGTGGGTCTTGGTCTATTAGTCCATCTATACTGACCTCCACCAGGTTGCAAATTCAATATAATTTTTTTCTGCATCTAGCTCTGAAAAAATATTTAGGCTTCTAGCAGTGTGTGGGACTTGGTCTATTAGTCCATCTATACTGACCTCCATCAGGTTGCAAATTCAATATAATTTTTTTTTGCATCTAGCTCTGAAAAAATATTTAGGCTTCTAGCAGTGTGTGGGACTTGGTCTATTCGTCCATCTATACTGACCTCCATCAGGTTGCAAATTCAATATAATTTTTTTCTGCATCTAGCTCTGAAAAAATATTTAGGCTTCTAGCAGTGTGTGGGACTTGTTCTATTAGTCCATCTATACTAACCTCCACCAGGTTCCAAATTAAAAATAATTTTTTTCTGCATCTAGCTCTGAAAATATATTTAGGCTTCTAGCAGTGTGTGGGACTTGGTCTATTAGTCCATCTATACTGACCTCCATCAGGTTGCAAATTCAATATCATTTTTTTCTGCATCTAGCTCTGATAAAATATTTAGGCTTCTAGCAGTGTGTGGGACTTGTTCTATTAGTCCATCTATACTAACCTCCACCAGGTTGCAAATTAAAAATAATTTTTTTCTGCATCTAGCTCTGAAAAAATATTTAGGCTTCTAGCAGTGTGTGGGTCTTGGTCTATTAGTCCATCTATACTGACCTCCACCAGGTTGCAAATTCAATATAATTTTTTTCTGCATCTAGCTCTGAAAAAATATTTAGGCTTCTAGCAGTGTGTGGGACTTGGTCTATTAGTCCATCTATACTGACCTCCATCAGGTTGCAAATTCAATATAATTTTTTTCTGCATCTAGCTCTGAAAAAATATTTAGGCTTCTAGCAATGTGTGGGACTTGTTCTATTAGTCCATCTATACTAACCTCCACCAGGTTGCAAGTTAAAAATATTTTTTTTCTGCATCTAGCTCTGAAAAAATATTTAGGCTTCTAGCAGTGTGTGGGACTTGGTCTATTAGTCCATCTATACTGACCTCCATCAGGTTGCAAATTCAATATAATTTTTTTCTGCATCTAGCTCTGAGAAAATATTTAGGCTTCTTGCAGTGTGTGGGACTTGGTCTATTAGTCCATCCATACTGATTTCCATCAGGTTGCAAATTCAATATATTTTTTTTCTGCATCTAGCTCTGAAAAAATATTTAGGCTTCTAGCAGTGTGTGGGACTTGGTCTATTAGTCCATCTATACTGACCTCCATCAGGATGCAAATTCAATATATTTTTTTTCTGCATCTAGCTCTGAAAAAATATTTAGGCTTCTAGCAGTGTGTGGGACTTGTTCTATTAGTCCATCTATACTAACCTCCACCAGGTTGCAAATTAAAAATAATTTTTTTCTGCATCTAGCTCTGAAAAAATATTTCGGCTTCTAGCAGTGTCTGGGACTTGGTCTATTAGTCCATCTATACTGACCTCCATCAGGTTGTAAATTCAATATCATTTTTTTCTGCATCTAGCTCTGAAAAATATTTAGGCTTCTAGCAGTGTGTGGGACTTGGTCTATTAGTCCATCTATTCTGACCTCCACCAGGTTGCAAATTAAAAATAATTTTTTTCTGCATCTAGCTCTGAAAAAATATTTCGGCTTCTAGCAGTGTGTGGGACTTGGTCTGTTAGTCCATCTATACTGACCTCCATCAGGTTGCAAATTCAATATAATTTTTTTCTGCATCTAGCTCTGAAAAATTATTTAGGCTTCTAGCAGTGTGTGGGACTTGGTCTATTAGTCCATCTATACTGACCTCCATCAGGTTGCAAATTCAATATAATTTTTTTCTGCATCTAGCTCTGAAAAAATATTTAGGCTTCTAGCAATGTGTGGGACTTGTTCTATTAGTCCATCTATACTAACCTCCACCAGGTTGCAAATTAAAAATATTTTTTTTCTGCATCTAGCTCTGAAAAAATATTTAGGCTTCTAGCAGTGTGTGGGACTTGGTCTATTAGTCCATCTATACTGACCTCCATCAGGTTGCAAATTCAATATAATTTTTTTCTGCATCTAGCTCTGAAAAAATATTTAGGCTTCTAGCAGTGTGTGGGACTTGGTCTATTAGCCCATCCATACTGACTTCCATGAGGTTGCAAATTCAATATAATTTTTTTCTGCATCTAGCTCTGAAAAAATATTTAGGCTTCTAGCAGTGTGTGGGACTTGGTCTATTAGTCCATCTATACTGACCTCCATCAGGATGCAAATTCAATATAATTTTTTTCTGCATCTAGCTCTGAAAAAATATTTAGGCTTCTAGCAGTGTGTGGGACTTGTTCTATTAGTCCATCTATACTAACCTCCACCAGGTTGCAAATTAAAAATATTTTTTTTCTGCATCTAGCTCTGCAAAAAATATTTAGGCTTCTAGCAGTGTGTGGGACTTGGTCTATTAGTCCATCTATACTGACCTCCATCAGGTTGCAAATTCAATATAATTTTTTTCTGCATCTAGCTCTGAAAAAATATTTAGGCTTCTAGCAGTGTGTGGGACTTGGTCTATTAGTCCATCCATACTGACTTCCATCAGGTTGCAAATTCAATATAATTTTTTTCTGCATCTAGCTCTGAAAAAATATTTCGGCTTCTAGCAGTGTCTGGGACTTGGTCTATTAGTCCATCTATACTGACCTCCATCAGGATGCAAATTCAATATAATTTTTTTCTGCATCTAGCTCTGAAAAAATATTTAGGCTTCTAGCAGTGTGTGGGACTTGTTCTATTAGTCCATCTATACTAACCTCCACCAGGTTGCAAATTAAAAATAATTTTTTTCTGCATCTAGCTCTGAAAATATATTTAGGCTTCTAGCAGTGTGTGGGACTTGGTCTATTCGTCCATCTATACTGACCTCCATCAGGTTGCAAATTCAATATAATTTTTTTCTGCATCTAGCTTTGAAAAAATATTTAGGCTTCTAGCAGTGTGTGGGACTTGGTCTATTCGTCCATCTATACTGACCTCCATCAGGTTGCAAATTCAATATAATTTTTTTCTGCATCTAGCTCTGAAAAAATATTTAGGCTTCTAGCATTGTGTGGGACTTGTTCTATTAGTCCATCTATACTAACCTCCACCAGGTTCCAAATTAAAAATAATTTTTTTCTGCATCTAGCTCTGAAAATATATTTAGGCTTCTAGCAGTGTGTGGGACTTGGTCTATTAGTCCATCTATACTGACCTCCATCAGGTTGCAAATTCAATATCATTTTTTTCTGCATCTAGCTCTGATAAAATATTTAGGCTTCTAGCAGTGTGTGGGACTTGTTCTATTAGTCCATCTATACTAACCTCCACCAGGTTGCAAATTAAAAATAATTTTTTTCTGCATCTAGCTCTGAAAAAATATTTAGGCTTCTAGCAGTGTGTGGGTCTTGGTCTATTAGTCCATCTATACTGACCTCCACCAGGTTGCAAATTCAATATAATTTTTTTCTGCATCTAGCTCTGAAAAAATATTTAGGCTTCTAGCAGTGTGTGGTACTTGGTCTATTAGTCCATCTATACTGACCTCCATCAGGTTGCAAATTCAATATAATTTTTTTCTGCATCTAGCTCTGAAAAAATATTTAGGCTTCTAGCAATGTGTGGGACTTGTTCTATTAGTCCATCTATACTAACCTCCACCAGGTTGCAAATTAAAAATATTTTTTATCTGCATCTAGCTCTGAAAAAATATTTAGGCTTCTAGCAGTGTGTGGGACTTGGTCTATTAGTCCATCTATACTGACCTCCATCAGGTTGCAAATTCAATATAATTTTTTTCTGCATCTAGCTCTGAAAAAATATTTACGCTTCTAGCAGTGTGTGGGACTTGGTCTATTAGTCCATCCATACTGACTTCCATCAGGTTGCAAATTCAATATATTTTTTTTCTGCATCTAGCTCTGAAAAAATATTTAGGCTTCTAGCAGTGTGTGGGACTTGGTCTATTAGTCCATCTATACTGACCTCCATCAGGATGCAAATTCAATATATTTTTTTTCTGCATCTAGCTCTGAAAAAATATTTAGGCTTCTAGCAGTGTGTGGGACTTGTTCTATTAGTCCATCTATACTAACCTCCACCAGGTTGCAAATTAAAAATAATTTTTTTCTGCATCTAGCTCTGAAAAAATATTTCGGATTCTAGCAGTGTCTGGGACTTGGTCTATTAGTCCATCTATACTGACCTCCATAAGGTTGCAAATTCAATATCATTTTTTTCTGCATCTAGCTCTGATAAAATATTTAGGCTTCTAGCAGTGTGTGGGACTTGTTCTATTAGTCCATCTATACTAACCTCCACCAGGTTGCAAATTAAAAATAATTTTTTTCTGCATCTACCTCTGAAAAAATATTTAGGCTTCTAGCAGTGTGTGGTACTTGGTCTATTAGTCCATCTATACTGACCTCCATCAGGTTGTAAATTCAATATAATTTTTTTCTGCATCTAGCTCTGAAAAATATTTAGGCTTCTAGCAGTGTGTGGGACTTGGTCTATTAGTCCATCTATACTGACCTCCACCAGGTTGCAAATTAAAAATAATTTTTTTCTGCATCTAGCTCTGAAAAAATATTTCGGCTTCTAGCAGTGTGTGGGACTTGGTCTGCTAGTGACCACCCGAGCCGTGCTGCGTCCACCAGGTCCTGGATCCAGCCAACCCCCAAACAAGTCCGGAGCGTGGCCCTGAGCTCTCCCTCTGTCCTTTCTTCAGCCGTCCCCACCAGTGATCCACCTAGGTCCAGCTCCCTCGGGCCTTCTGTTGGGACACCCTTGGCCCTGGGTTCCCTGACCCTTCATGTGGTGTGCCTTCGGGGTGAATGTGGTGGGTGACCGTGACAGACACTGCCCACGGTCTCCGGTCTCTGGCTGGGGATTGTTTTTACCCCCACCAGCTTGGGTTCCGGTACCCTGATGCTGACTCCTCACCCGGTGCTCTGATTTGGGTTCTTGGGTCCCTTCTCTTCTGTGCTCTGGGTCTTTCTCTTTTCTCCTCTCTCACTCTGGGTCTTGGTCTTTCTTCTCTCCTCTGCTCCTGACTTGTTCTCTGCAGCTGATCCTCTCTGCATCTGATCCTCTGCATCTGACTTGTTCTCTGCAGCTGATCCTCTCTGCATCTGATCCTCTGCATCTGACCCTGATTCTAGTTGGTGCCCACCTTATATACACCCTCTATGTGTGAGCTCAGGTGACCAGCACCCAATGAGCTCCTATCTTTACCCAGGCTGCTCCCCCTATCTGCCCCTACACTACATGGGATGTACCACCCCCCTCCCACTCCAGCCAGGAACAGACTCGGTCGTACCTGCACATTTCTAAGTGGGAGTACCGTCGGCCTGTTCCTCGGAAATGGGATGTGTGTAGTGCATGCAGCCTACCGAGCTCAGTTCCACTCTCCATCCTTATCCGGGAGTGGAATATCACACCTCTGGGTTGAGGTGCAATACCCCTGTAGCAGCCGAATCCTCAGGGTGCTACAAATGCAATACAGGGGGGAAAGGTAAAGGGAGCCCAGACACTAGGGAAAGGGGAAGTGGTAACCTCCTAAACTGGACGTCACTCTGTCTTCCCCTAATGTCCCTATACAGCCTCCGCAGCTGTCGCCGATCACGTGCCTCGCCCTACTATCCCTGGCGTAAGGCTACAACTGGGGGTGGAAGGAGATGAGCACTAGTCAACCTCCACTAGCACTCTAAAGACAAAAGGGGAAGACAACACAGGGGAATTACAACTTAGCTTTAGAAGAAACTCCAACAGGGCACACGGCCTCAAGACTCTAATGAGGACGTGATGTTACTTCAGCCAAGCTCCAAATAGGAATGAGTATAACCGGTGACACCCACGTAGAGAGACCAGGTATATATACACCCAGGCCAGAGGCAGGTAGTCACTGGGTCCTAAAGACAACCTTCTATCTAGGAAGCTGTCTGCAATGCCAAATGTGGAGATCTCCTACAGACCACTGCAGGGCGACTGTCTGTCACCTCCGACACACTCGTGACAGTTAGTAGAGGAAGGAAAAATAAGGAGATCAGTTTTGCATAGATTCAGTTTCAGATAGAGGGAGGACATGATGTTAGAGATAGCAGACAGACAATCACTGGTAGTTTGTATTAGAGTGGGGGTGATATCAGGTGAAGAGGTGTATAGTTTGGTGTCATCAGCATAGAGATGATACAGGAAACCAAATCTGCTGATTGCTTGTCCAATAGGGGCAGTATACAAGGAGAAGAGGAAGGGACCCAGGACTGATCCTTATGGAACCCCCGATAGTAAAGGAAAGATTAGAGGAAGAAGAGCCTGCAAAAGATACCGTTAAGGAGCGGTCATAGAGATAGGAGGAGAACCAGGAGAGAGCTGTGTCCTTGAGGCCTATAGAGCGGAGCATAGTTAGGAGGAGCTGGTGATCCACAGTGTCAAAAGCAGCAGAGAGATCCAGGAGAAACAGCAGGGAGTACTGACCATTAGATTTAGCTGTTAGTAGATCATTAGAGACTTTAGTGAGGGCAGTTTCAGTAGAGTGTGAGGAGTGGAAACCAGATTGTAAAGGGTCGAGAAGAGAGTTATCTGAAAGATAGCAGATTAGACGGGAGTGGACCAAG
Source organism: Phyllobates terribilis (assembly GCF_046119375.1). NCBI lineage: Eukaryota > Metazoa > Chordata > Amphibia > Anura > Dendrobatidae > Phyllobates > Phyllobates terribilis. The sequence goes on along the minus strand of NW_027362769.1, from coordinate 205,806,452 downwards.
CGTTCCAGGTGTTTAGAGATGAAGGGAAGATTAGAGACCGGTCTGCAGTTAGCAGTACAGTTCTCGTCCAGGGATGGCTTTTTAAGTAAAGGGGTTATGATGGCATTTTTGAATGAAGAGGGAAAGATGCCCGAAGAAAAAGAGAGGTTAAATATTTTAGCTAGGTGGGTAGTGACAGTTGGAGAAAGGGACTGAAGGAGATGTGAGGGAATAGGGTCAATGTTGTAGGTTGTAGGGCGAGAAGAAGCGAGGAGTCTGGTCACTTCTTCTTCTGTGACCGGCTCGAAAATGGAAAGTGAACTTGAGGTGTGGGAGGGAAGGGGATCCAGACTCTGAGGGGATTGTACATGAATGTCTTGACGGATATGATTGATTTTTTGTAGGAAATAAGTGGCCAGATCGTCAGCACTTAAGGTTGGTGATGGGGGTCTGTACTTTAGGGCTCAGCAGGGAGTGGAAGGTTTCAAAGAGTCGTTTAGGATTGTTGGCTAGAGATATGGAGTGGAAGGTTTCAAAGAGTCAATTAGGATTGTTGGCTAGAGATGTGATGAGGGTGGTAAAGTAGACTTGTTTAGCCAGATGGAGAGCAGTGCTATAAGTTTTGAGCATGAACTTATAGTGGATGAAGTCTTCTCCTGAAAGTGTTTTTCTCCACAGACGCTCAGCACTCCTTGAGCAGCACTGGAGAAAACGTGTTTCCATCGTGTGCCAGAGCTGCCGTTGATGCCGGATCATTTTGCGTGTAGCAGGTGCTGCTTCATCCAGGGCACTCTGCAATATGTTGTTATAGTGTGACAATGCTGAGTCTGGACAGGAGAGGTAGAAGATGGGAGCTAAAGATGACTGTAGATTGTTTATAAATTGCTGGGTATTAATGGCACGTAGATTTCTGTGTGTATGGTAAGTGGGGGTGAGGAGACAGTCCTTGACAGAGAAGAAAAGAAGGTTGTGGTCAGAGAGTGGTAGAGGGGAGTTAGTAAAGTCATGCAGCGACAATACCAGGTCCAGAGTATTTCCGTCTTCATGTGTAGGAGAGTTAGTAAGCTGTGAGAGGCCGAATGAGGCGGTTAGAGCAAGAAGATGAGAGGCAGGTGGGGAAAGCGGATTATCAATGGGTATGTTAAAATCCCCCATGATGAAAGTGGGAATACCACAGGATAGGAAATATGGAAACCAGGTGGCAAAGTGATCCAAAACTTATGGTAGGGGGCTGAAGGGCAATATACAACCGCCACTGGAAAGGAGAAGGGTTTGAAGAGCCTAACGGTGTAGACTTCGAAGGAAAGAAACATAAGGTCGGGAACCGGCTGGATGACCTGGAAAGCACATTGTGGTGAAAGGAACAAGGCAATACCTCCACCTTGTCTGCTCTCAGGTGTAGGGGTATGTGAAAATTGTAGCCCGTCATATGAGAGAGTAGCTGCGACGGTTGTGTCAGACTGCTGGATCCAGGTTTCAGTGAGATCCAGAAGGTTAAGGGAATTTGGAAGGTTAAGGGAATTAAGTATTCAGCTAGTCTGTTTTTAATCATGTGATGTCATAGACCTAATGAAAAGAGAATAAATAACTGGGTAGAAAGGCAACATGAGCAATTGTAAGTACACAGTGCTGTATAATCTGATTATTGCAATATATTAAGAGGATAAAACCTATGACGGGAGTGCTTCTTTAATGGTAAAGGCTCTTGGTCACCAGGATTTGGCATTTATAAGAACATGTGACATTTAGAATCATTGCTCAGAATATACACTTTATGCAATATACAGGCATATGGCAGTGATAAGCACTTTTATCGATAACACAACCAGACTCTGCCAGAAAACCAAGATGTGTTACACAATACTAGAAAAGATGTAAATGGCAGAATGATTGAAGAATCCAAAAGGTCAGAGACATCTTCTAAGAGTTACTGAGAAGAACAAAGTGTTTTCCACTTTGATCCTCTGGATACAAACAACAGTTATTGTCAGAATTTTTAATTCTCACCTTATCGAGAGCTGATGTTACAGCAGAGTAGGGCACATCTGACAGAGCCGTCTGATGGTTCAATCCTTAAAGATCAGTTTTCATTTCTGTTTGAAGCCATAGAATAATTAGCAGATCCTACTACTAAAATTTATTCCACCTCACCTCTGCCAGCCATAGTTGACTTATGCCAACATACAGCTACACCCTTCAGAACCAATTAATGAGCAGCATTAGAGAAGCACTTCTATCAAAATTTTTATCCTCTTAATATATTGCGGTCAACATATTATATAGCACCGTTTACTTACAATTGCACATTTTGCCCTTCTACCCAGTTAAAGGGAATCTGTCACCCCCTGGCACTTATCTGACCTCTAATATGGGCATACAGGTGACAGAAATGTGAATCTATACCTACCTGTATGCCTCATATTATAGGTCTTGTTGCAGAGAAATGTCTTTTTATTTTTTCAAGTTTCTAACGCTTGCAGGCCTGCGGACGGGAAGAAATCCCCGCCTCCTGTTTGAATTATAATTTTTCCCCCCTCCCGTGCATGTCACAGTGCTCTGTGATGTGCAGTTTCATAGGCAATATCCAGCACCTGCGTAATTTACCTTGAACGCAAGGCACACTTTATCCTCCTGTCCATGCTCAGGTATGTTCTGCACAGGTGCCAGGGAGTCACTGTGACTTCCGCTCCAGTGACCTCCGGCATGCGCAACACTAAGATCCGCTCCCCACTTCCTCCCGGCATCATCATCGTTAGGCACCATATTGTATATAGTGGATTTTACGGACTATAAGACTCACCGGACCAGAAGACGTACCTAGGTTTTAGAGGAGGAAAATATTAAAAAAAATGTAAGCAAAAAATGTGGTCATGATGCCCTGTTAAGGGTGAGGGGGTCTTCTGCTGACACTGTTATAGGGGAAATGTCCCCCCAATTCTGTTAATATCCTCCATCCTGGTATATATGGCCCCCTCCTTCCTGTCATACGTGGCCCTCATCCCCATCCTGATATGCATGGCACCCCAATCCACCATCCTGGTATGCATGGCCCCCTCATCCCTCTTCCTGATATGTATGGCACCCTTTATCCTGTTATGTATGGCCCCCCTCACACCCATCCTGGTATGTATGGCACCTTCATCCCTCTTCCTGGTATGTATGGTACCTTCATTCCTCTTCCTGGTATGTATGGCATTCTTCATCCCCGTATGTATGGCCCCCTTCATCCCTGTATGTATGGCCCCCTTCATCCCTGTATGTATGGCCCCCTCATCCTGATATGCTGCACAGAAAAAAAATAAACAATCATACTCACCTCCTCTCTCCTCCAGCGCTGTGTTCCGCTCTGTGCCGGAATAGTCACTGCTCCCCATGCCTGGACTGCGTATGCGTGGGGAGCAGTGACCATTCATTCTCCCTAATAGCGCGCACACGCTAGGCAGAACGAATGGTCACTGTTCCCCATGCACGCAGTCCAGGCGTGTGGAGCAGTGACTATTCCGGCACATAGCTGGATACAGCGCTGGAGGAAAGAGGAGGTGAGTATGAAAGTTTATTTTTTTTCTGTGCAGCGTGACGGGGATCAGGGGGTGCCAAGCATACCTGGATGAGGGGGGCCATACATACAGGGATGAAGGGTGCCATACATATCAGGAGCCGCGCTGTGGGCACAGTGTGCCGGTTATTAAGTAAAATTAATATTCACTGCTCCCCATGCCCATGGGTGTGGGGAACAGTAAATATAAATTTTCTTTAGTAGCGGGCACAGTGTAGACTGCAGCAAGCGGCTGCTGCTTCGTGTGCATCGCTACTCCGCCACTGTCACTTCCCCCAAATTGCCCACCACCCACAGCCACAGTATTTATGTATAACGGACTATAAGACGCACCCCCCACTTTACTCCAAAATTTTTGGGGAAAAAAGTGCATCTTATAGCCTGAAAAATACGGTATGTATACATGTGTGTATATATATATATATATATATATATATATCTATATATATATATATATATATTGGAGATGAGCGGTGTTCGACTCAAACTGTTCGCCGAACTCAAATTCGAGCTGTTTTAGGCGGTGTTCGAGCCGTTCGGCGAACACAAACAATTTGAAAAAAATCTGGCTGTTCGAGGTTATGTTCGATAACTGTTGATGCACCAAAATCATAACTGGATTTTTTCTCTGTAATGCTGAAAATTAATGTTAATACGCAGTTTGAGTGTACAGCGGGGCGGGGGGAGGGGCAGGGGATGGATCTCTGCAGGAATAATGAAGATCTCCATTTTTTTTTCTCTTTCCCGCATTTACAGTGGGGAGGTGCAGTCTGTCAGCCTATCAGCAGCGCACACACGGAGCGAACTGCTTTTTTTCACACAAGCAAGGGCATGTGTCATTGGCAGTGTATGTCACATGTCCTTGCCCTATAAGACCCAGCCATTTTCCCCGTCGCCACCATTTTCTCACTGCTGCAGCTGCGTGTTAGATGGCACCGCTGTTGCTGTGTGCGCTATACTTTGTTAATTTCAAGCCAATTTTCGCACAAATCTACAGATAGCTTGGGAGTAGGGAAGAGTTGTAATTGCAGTCCTTTTAAGGACTAGGTTACATCATTTCATACGACCTTTATCAGGCAGGTCTGTGCTCTTAAATAGATAGGTTGGGAGTAAAGACTAATTGTAATTGCATTCCTTTTCAGGGCTAGGTTACATCAGTTCCTATCACTTTTTGCCAGGCAGGTCTGTGCCAGTGCTGTGCAAGTTTTTTTCACAGCATTTGGGTAAATCTAGCAAAGCAAATCCTTTTTGGCCTATTGCAGAGTGTGTTAGTCAGTGAAGTAGCCTAACTGTGTTGCAAGCTACACCACCTGTGTATAGAATACAATTTTTTTTACTGCACCTAGTGAAGTAAAACCTTTTGGGCATAGCATCATTCTATTAGTCCATCTATACTAACCTCCACCAGGGTGCAAATTAAAAATATTTTTTTTCTGCATCTAGCTCTGAAAAAATATTTCAGCTTCTAGCAGTGTGTGGGACTTGGTCTATTAGTCCATCTATACTGACCTCCATCAGGTTGCAAATTCAATATAATTTTTTTCTGCATCTAGCTCTGAAAAAATATTTAGGCTTCTAGCAGTGTGTGGGACTTGGTCTGTTAGTCCATCTATACTGACCTCCACCAGGTTGCAAATTAAAAATAATTTTTTTCTGCATCTAGCTCTGAAAAAATATTTCGGCTTCTAGCAGTGTGTGGGACTTGGTCTATTAGTCCATCTATACTGACCTCCATCAGGTTGCAAATTCAATATAATTTTTTTCTGCATCTAGCTCTGAAAAAATATTTAGGCTTCTAGCAGTGTGTGGTACTTGGTCTATTAGTCCATCTATACTGACCTCCATCAGGTTGCAAATTCAATATAATTTTTTTCTGCATCTAGCTCTGAAAAAATATTTAGGCTTCTAGCAATGTGTGGGACTTGTTCTATTAGTCCATCTATACTAACCTCCACCAGGTTGCAAATTAAAAATATTTTTTTTCTGCATCTAGCACTGAAAAAATATTTAGGCTTCTTACAGCGTGTGGGACTTGTTCTATTAGTCCATCTATACTAACCTCCACCAGGTTGCAAATTAAAAATATTTTTTTTCTGCATCTAGCTCTGAAAAAATATTTCGGCTTCTAGCAGTGTCTGGGACTTGGTCTATTAGTGCATCTATACTGACCTCCATCAGGTTGCAAATTCAATATCATTTTTTTCTGCATCTAGCTCTGAAAAAATATTTAGGCTTCTAGCAGTGTGTGGGACTTGTTCTATTAGTCCATCTGTACTAACCTCCACCAGGTTGCAAATTAAAAATAATTTTTTTCTGCATCTAGCTCTGAAAAAATATTTTGGCTTCTAGCAGTGTGTGGGTCTTGGTCTATTAGTCCATCTATACTGACCTCCACCAGGTTGCAAATTCAATATAATTTTTTTCTGCATCTAGCTCTGAAAAAATATTTAGGCTTCTAGCAGTGTGTGGGACTTGGTCTATTAGTCCATCTATACTGACCTCCATCAGGTTGCAAATTCAATATAATTTTTTTTTGCATCTAGCTCTGAAAAAATATTTAGGCTTCTAGCAGTGTGTGGGACTTGGTCTATTCGTCCATCTATACTGACCTCCATCAGGTTGCAAATTCAATATAATTTTTTTCTGCATCTAGCTCTGAAAAAATATTTAGGCTTCTAGCAGTGTGTGGGACTTGTTCTATTAGTCCATCTATACTAACCTCCACCAGGTTCCAAATTAAAAATAATTTTTTTCTGCATCTAGCTCTGAAAATATATTTAGGCTTCTAGCAGTGTGTGGGACTTGGTCTATTAGTCCATCTATACTGACCTCCATCAGGTTGCAAATTCAATATCATTTTTTTCTGCATCTAGCTCTGATAAAATATTTAGGCTTCTAGCAGTGTGTGGGACTTGTTCTATTAGTCCATCTATACTAACCTCCACCAGGTTGCAAATTAAAAATAATTTTTTTCTGCATCTAGCTCTGAAAAAATATTTAGGCTTCTAGCAGTGTGTGGGTCTTGGTCTATTAGTCCATCTATACTGACCTCCACCAGGTTGCAAATTCAATATAATTTTTTTCTGCATCTAGCTCTGAAAAAATATTTAGGCTTCTAGCAGTGTGTGGGACTTGGTCTATTAGTCCATCTATACTGACCTCCATCAGGTTGCAAATTCAATATAATTTTTTTCTGCATCTAGCTCTGAAAAAATATTTAGGCTTCTAGCAATGTGTGGGACTTGTTCTATTAGTCCATCTATACTAACCTCCACCAGGTTGCAAGTTAAAAATATTTTTTTTCTGCATCTAGCTCTGAAAAAATATTTAGGCTTCTAGCAGTGTGTGGGACTTGGTCTATTAGTCCATCTATACTGACCTCCATCAGGTTGCAAATTCAATATAATTTTTTTCTGCATCTAGCTCTGAGAAAATATTTAGGCTTCTTGCAGTGTGTGGGACTTGGTCTATTAGTCCATCCATACTGATTTCCATCAGGTTGCAAATTCAATATATTTTTTTTCTGCATCTAGCTCTGAAAAAATATTTAGGCTTCTAGCAGTGTGTGGGACTTGGTCTATTAGTCCATCTATACTGACCTCCATCAGGATGCAAATTCAATATATTTTTTTTCTGCATCTAGCTCTGAAAAAATATTTAGGCTTCTAGCAGTGTGTGGGACTTGTTCTATTAGTCCATCTATACTAACCTCCACCAGGTTGCAAATTAAAAATAATTTTTTTCTGCATCTAGCTCTGAAAAAATATTTCGGCTTCTAGCAGTGTCTGGGACTTGGTCTATTAGTCCATCTATACTGACCTCCATCAGGTTGCAAATTCAATATCATTTTTTTCTGCATCTAGCTCTGATAAAATATTTAGGCTTCTAGCAGTGTGTGGGACTTGTTCTATTAGTCCATCTATACTAACCTCCACCAGGTTGCAAATTAAAAATAATTTTTTTCTGCATCTAGCTCTGAAAAAATATTTAGGCTTCTAGCAGTGTGTGGGTCTTGGTCTATTAGTCCATCTATACTGACCTCCACCAGGTTGCAAATTCAATATAATTTTTTTCTGCATCTAGCTCTGAAAAAATATTTAGGCTTCTAGCAGTGTGTGGTACTTGGTCTATTAGTCCATCTATACTGACCTCCATCAGGTTGCAAATTCAATATAATTTTTTTCTGCATCTAGCTCTGAAAAAATATTTAGGCTTCTAGCAATGTGTGGGACTTGTTCTATTAGTCCATCTATACTAACCTCCACCAGGTTGCAAATTAAAAATATTTTTTATCTGCATCTAGCTCTGAAAAAATATTTAGGCTTCTAGCAGTGTGTGGGACTTGGTCTATTAGTCCATCTATACTGACCTCCATCAGGTTGCAAATTCAATATAATTTTTTTCTGCATCTAGCTCTGAAAAAATATTTACGCTTCTAGCAGTGTGTGGGACTTGGTCTATTAGTCCATCCATACTGACTTCCATCAGGTTGCAAATTCAATATATTTTTTTTCTGCATCTAGCTCTGAAAAAATATTTAGGCTTCTAGCAGTGTGTGGGACTTGGTCTATTAGTCCATCTATACTGACCTCCATCAGGATGCAAATTCAATATATTTTTTTTCTGCATCTAGCTCTGAAAAAATATTTAGGCTTCTAGCAGTGTGTGGGACTTGTTCTATTAGTCCATCTATACTAACCTCCACCAGGTTGCAAATTAAAAATAATTTTTTTCTGCATCTAGCTCTGAAAAAATATTTCGGATTCTAGCAGTGTCTGGGACTTGGTCTATTAGTCCATCTATACTGACCTCCATAAGGTTGCAAATTCAATATCATTTTTTTCTGCATCTAGCTCTGATAAAATATTTAGGCTTCTAGCAGTGTGTGGGACTTGTTCTATTAGTCCATCTATACTAACCTCCACCAGGTTGCAAATTAAAAATAATTTTTTTCTGCATCTACCTCTGAAAAAATATTTAGGCTTCTAGCAGTGTGTGGTACTTGGTCTATTAGTCCATCTATACTGACCTCCATCAGGTTGTAAATTCAATATAATTTTTTTCTGCATCTAGCTCTGAAAAATATTTAGGCTTCTAGCAGTGTGTGGGACTTGGTCTATTAGTCCATCTATACTGACCTCCACCAGGTTGCAAATTAAAAATAATTTTTTTCTGCATCTAGCTCTGAAAAAATATTTCGGCTTCTAGCAGTGTGTGGGACTTGGTCTGTTAGTCCATCTATACTGACCTCCATCAGGTTGCAAATTCAATATAATTTTTTTCTGCATCTAGCTCTGAAAAATTATTTAGGCTTCTAGCAGTGTGTGGGACTTGGTCTATTAGTCCATCTATACTGACCTCCATCAGGTTGCAAATTCAATATAATTTTTTTCTGCATCTAGCTCTGAAAAAATATTTAGGCTTCTAGCAATGTGTGGGACTTGTTCTATTAGTCCATCTATACTAACCTCCACCAGGTTGCAAATTAAAAATATTTTTTTTCTGCATCTAGCTCTGAAAAAATATTTAGGCTTCTAGCAGTGTGTGGGACTTGGTCTATTAGTCCATCTATACTGACCTCCATCAGGTTGCAAATTCAATATAATTTTTTTCTGCATCTAGCTCTGAAAAAATATTTAGGCTTCTAGCAGTGTGTGGGACTTGTTCTATCAGTCCATCTATACTAACCTCCACCAGGTTGCAAATTAAAAATAATTTTTTTCTGCATCTAGCTCTGAAAAAATATTTCGGCTTCTAGCAGTGTCTGGGACTTGGTCTATTAGTCCATCTATACTGACCTCCATCAGGTTGCAAATTCAAAATAATTTTTTTCTGCATCTAGCTCTGAAAATATATTTAGGCTTCTAGCAGTGTGTGGGACTTGGTCTATTAGTCCATCTATACTGACCTCCATCAGGTTGCAAATTCAAAATAATTTTTTTCTGCATCTAGCTCTGAAAAAATATTTAGGCTTCTAGCAATGTGTGGGACTTGTTCTATTAGTCCATCTATACTAACCTCCACCAGTTTGCAAATTAAAAATATTTTTTTTCTGCATCTAGCTCTGCAAAAAATATTTAGGCCTCTAGCAGTGTGTGGGACTTGGTCTATTAGTCCATCTATACTGACCTCCATCAGGTTGCAAATTCAATATAATTTTTTTCTGCATCTAGCTCTGAAAAAATATTTCGGCTTCTAGCAGTGTCTGGGACTTGGTCTATTAGTCCATCTATACTGACCTCCATCAGGATGCAAATTCAATATAATTTTTTTCTGCATCTAGCTCTGAAAAAATATTTAGGCTTCTAGCAGTGTGTGGGACTTGTTCTATTAGTCCATCTATACTAACCTCCACCAGGTTGCAATTTAAAAATAATTTTTTTCTGCATCTAGCTCTGAAAAAATATTTCGGCTTCTAGCAGTGTCTGGGACTTGGTCTATTAGTCCATCTATACTGACCTCCATCAGGTTGCAAATTCAATATCATTTTTTTCTGCATCTAGCTCTGATAAAATATTTAGGCTTCTAGCAGTGTGTGGGACTTGTTCTATTAGTCCATCTATACTAACCTCCACCAGGTTGCAAATTAAAAATAATTTTTTTCTGCATCTAGCTCTGAAAAAATATTTAGGCTTCTAGCAGAATGTGGGTCTTGGTCTATTAGTCCATCTATACTGACCTCCACCAGGTTGCAAATTCAATATAATTTTTTTCTGCATCTAGCTCTGAAAAAATATTTAGGCTTCTAGCAGTGTGTGGGACTTGGTCTATTAGTCCATCTATACTGACCTCCACCAGGTTGCAAATAAAAAATAATTTTTTTCTGCATCTAGCTCTGAAAAAATATTTCGGCTTATAGCAGTGTGTGGGACTTGGTCTATTAGTCCATCTATACTGACCTCCATCAGGTTGCAAATTCAATATAATTTTTTTCTGCATCTAGCTCTGAAAAATTATTTAGGCTTCTAGCAGTGTGTGGGATTTTGTCTATTAGTCCTTCTATTCTGACCTCCATCAGGTTGCAAATTCAATATAATTTTAATCTGCATCTAGCTCTGAAAAAATATTTAGGCTTCTAGCGGTGTGTGGGACTTGGTCTATTAGTCCATCTATACTGACCTCCATCAGGTTGCAAATTCAATATAATTTTTTTCTGCATCTAGCTCTGAAAAAATATTTAGGCTTCTAGCAGTGTGTGGGACTTGCTCTATTAGTCCATCTATACTAACCTCCACCAGGTTGCAAATTAAAAATAATTTTTTTCTGCATCTAGCTCTGAAAAAATATTTCGGCTTCTAGCAGTGTCTGGGACTTGGTCTATTAGTCCATCTATACTAACCTCCACCAGGTTGCAAATTAAAAATAATTTTTTTCTGCATCTAGCTCTGAAAAAATATTTAGGCTTCTAGCAGTGTGTGGGTCTTGGTCTATTAGTCCATCTATACTGACCTCCACCAGGTTGTAAATTTAATATAATTTTTTTCTGCATCTAGCTCTGAAAAAATATTTAGGCTTCTAGCAGTGTGTGGGACTTGGTCTATTAGTCCATCTATACTGACCTCCATCAGGTTGCAAATTCAATATAATTTTTTTCTGCATCTAGCTCTGAAAAAATATTTAGGCTTCTAGCAGTGTGTGGGACTTGGTCTATTAGTCCATCTATACTGACTTCCATCAGGTTGCAAATTCAATATAATTTTTTTCTGCATCTAGCGCTGAAAAAATATTTAGGCTTCTAGCAGTGTGTGGGACTTGGTCTATTCGTCCATCTATACTGACCTCCATCAGGTTGCAAATTCAATATAATTTTTTTCTGCATCTAGCTCTGAAAAAATATTTAGGCTTCTAGCAGTGTGTGGGACTTGTTCTATTTGTCCATCTATACTAACCTCCACCAGTTTCCAAATTAAAAATAATTTTTTTCTGCATCTAGCTCTGAAAATATATTTAGGCTTCTAGCAGTGTGTGGGACTTGGTCTATTAGTCCATCTATACTGACCTCCATCAGGTTGCAAATTCAATATAATTTTTTTCTGCATCTAGCTCTGAAAAAATATTTAGGCTTCTAGCAGTGTGTGGGACTTGGTCTATTAGTCCATCTATACGGACCTCCATCAGGTTGCAAATTCAATATAATTTTTTTCTGCATCTAGCTCTGAAAAAATATTTAGGCTTCTATCAGTGTGTGGGACTTGGTCTATTAGTCCATCTATACTGACCTCCATCAGGTTGAAAATTCAATATAATTTTTTTCTGCATCTAACCCAGCCAATACTTTTGGCCTAATACCACAGTTTGGCCACTCAGCTCTGCTCGGTTCCCATCCATTGTTTTTTTGTGCAAACAACTCCAAAGTTGTGAATTAGTTAACCTCCAAAATGAGTGGAAAAATACCTGCTGCTGGTGGAAAGGGGAATAGGCGTGTTGGGAAGGGGAAAAAAGGTTGTGTCCGTGGAGTAGGTGTTAAAGCAACAGTAACATCTGCAGAAGAAAGACCATCTTCCAGCCAAACTAAAATGTCTACTTCTTTTAGTGGACAATGTGATAAGATCCCTTTCTTACGGCTGCGCCGATCGCTACAAATTCCAGATGAGGCACAAAAACAGCAGGTGCTTCAACGGATATCAAATGCTCCTTTAAGTGGGCTCTCCTCCACCTCAACTTCAACATCACAAATACTCCAGTCCTCAGAGGTGTCACCCCAATCGCACTTGCTTCCTCACAGCTCCCAAGTCTCCAGCTGCCCATCTGAGTATGGGATAGAACAGAAGGTTGAGTCTGCAGAGCTGTTTACTCATACAATAGCCTGGGAATCAGAGGTCGGCTCCAGAGCTTCTGTGAATCCAGACGAGGAAATGATCTGCACTGATGCCCAGAATCTTTATGAGTCGGATCCAGGACCAGACGCAGAAGGTTCTGACCATAATGTAGACCCTCGTTCCCTAACTGTAACTCCTGTTGGTGGAGACAATGAGGAAGACGATGATGAGACTCAAATACCTGTTGGAGCGACAACTTTAGTTTTTTGTCAGGGCAGGAACAGGTTGGCTCTGAGGACGACGGGTGTGATAACACACAGGGTGATGATGATGAGGTTGGAGATCCCACTTACTGTCAACCCACAGTCAGCCAAGAGATGAGGTCAGCAGAGGAGGTGGAGGAGAATGCTAGTGACGACGAGGTCAGGTTGCGCCTTCCTGGACAGAGACGTAGTACTGGAAGTACGTCAACAACTGCATCCTCAAACACAACTCTGCCTCTGACCACAAGTCGTGGTGGCTCTTCAGGTCGCATGGGTGCTAAGCCTTGCATAGCCTGGGCATTTTTTCAGATCGATAAAGATGACCCAACTCGTGTTATCTGTAACATTTGTCAGCAAAAACGAAGTAGAGGCCAAAAAATACATAGTTTGAGTACTTCATGCATGAACCGGCACATGGATATGAAGCATAAGTTGCAGTGTAGCTACAGGGGTATTGCACCTCTGCCAGAGGTGTGGTATTCCACTCCCAGGTAAGGATGGAGTATGGATCAAGACTCAGTTAGCTGCATACAGCACACACACCCCATTTCCGAGGGACAGCTCAACAATGCTCCCACTAGACAGAAGTGCAGGCACGACCGACTATGTCCCTGTCTGGAGTGGGGAGGTGGGTGGAACACCCAGTGCTGTAGGGGCAGATAGGGGTTGGTTCCTGAGCGTAGGAAGGAGCCCATTGGTTGCTGGTCACCTGGGCTCATGGTCAGAGGGAGGTATAAAAGGTGGGCACCATCTTAGCTCTGGGAGAAGTTCTGTCCAGAGAGGAGAAGACAGGGAGTAGAGGCTATGTAGGAGCTCTACTCCAGGAAAGCCTAGTGAGAGGCCGAGGAGGAGGTGAGGGGGAGCTGTGGTGTCACCTCAGCCCAGCTCCACGAGAAGGGAGGAGAAGAAGGAACAGGAAAGAAGGAGGAGAGACAGAGAAACAGAAGGGCTCAGGGACAAGAAGGCAGAAGGGACCCTAAGAACCCACGAGAATACAGGGTGAAGGGTCAGGCAGATTAAGGGTGCCGGATCCCAAGTTGGTGGAGGAGAAACTACCCTCAGCCAAAGACCGGACGTCGTGATCATTTATTGGTGCGACACCTCATCAAACCTGCTAGGAAGGCACCATATAGGACAGCGGAGGATGGGGCCGTTTAACCGCACAAGTCCGCGGTAGCTGGACAAAAGTGGGTCACTGGTGAGGCAGGCCAGAGGAAGGATTGAAGGGGGTCCTGATCCATGCTCCTGAGTTGCCTGGGAGTTGACCGAGCCCCTCACCTGGTGGACGCAGAACGGCTCGGGCAGTCATTGCCAGCTGAAGTGACTTGGATATTAACCGTGAGTAAAGACCCTGGACTGCAGTACGTTGTCTGTGTGCTTTTTCGCTCCTCCGGCACTACCGGTACTGGGACTCTCACCACCATCACTCCCACCATCCACTACACTGTCCTGGGGCCGCACTCTTCCTGTGGGGAGTCACACCATCCCAGCTGCATACATCATCGGCCCCGGCGGTCTGCCTTGCAGCGGCGGTTCCTAATGACCGCAGTCCACGGGTGGCATAGTCGGACATTATCTAAAACATCTAAAAGGCTGCCACTGGTTTGACCACCCTTTGCCACTGGACAGGGTCGCCACTACTACCCCCATCGTCTCCTTATTGCCCGGTTCCGGGTGCCCCGCAGCCCAGGGGGCGAGTCAGCAGTGGGAAGTTCACTGTGCTACAATGCGGCCTAGCCGGCCGGGCCAACCACCGTCTGCCACATCTTGTGCATCCGCGGCCTCTTCATCCTCTGTGACTGGGGGGACAGCGGTCACACCTGTTTTGAGACGCAGACCTGCCACCTCTTTACCCGCAACAGCCAGCGTGATTGGCAGGTCATCATTTTCTTTGGAGGTGGAAACACCAGCTGGTGTTCAGCGCTGTCCGACATCGATAGCACCACCTTTGGATCAAGGCAACCTAACATGTCCGCCTGTATCTTCCTCACAGAACGGCAGTTTGCCGGGGACACCCTTCTCAACCTCGTCTAAGCACAACAGCCAGCCCTCGGTCCCTCAGATGTGGACAAGTAAAAGACCATTTCCTCCTAGCCATGAGAAAGCTAAGAGGTTGAATTTCACCATCTGCAAGCTCTTGGCTACAGAAATGCTGCCTTTCCGCCTGGTAGACACAGAGGATTTTCGAGACCTTATGTCCGTCGCAGTACCCCAGTACCAGATGCCGAGTCGGCACTACTTCTCAAAGAAAGGTGTGCCTGCGCTCCACCAGCATGTCGCACACAACATCACCGCTTCTTTGAGAAACTCTGTGTGTGACAGGGTGCATTTCACCACAGACACTTGGACGAGTAGGCATGGACAGGGGCGTTACATGTTGCTGACTGGGCACTGGGTAACTATGGTGACAGCAGGACAAGTGGCTGCTGTCCAAGTCTTGCCGTCCCCACGAGTTGTGCATCAATCCTCTTTATCTCAAAGTTCCTCCACTGCTTCTGCCTCCTCAACCTCCTCTCAGTCCTCCACCTGCACCCAAAGCCTGTCTGGTCATGCCACAAGCTTTCTAACTGCGCAGAAGGGATCCTGCACACCTCCTTACTATGCTGGCAGCAGGGCTCAACGTCATCAGGCGGTTTTTACTTTGAAATGTCTGGGAAATGTGAGTCACACAGCTGAGGAGTTGTGGTCAGCTCTGGAGAACCAGTTTCATGAATGGTTGTCTCCACTGGACCTGAAACCAGGGAAGGCCGTGTGCGACAATGCTGCAAACCTGGGTGCGGCCCTTCGCCGGGGCAGTGTCACACACGTTCCTTGTATGGCTCACGTGTTGAACCTGGTTGTCCAGCAATTTTTAGCCCACTATCCCGGACTAGATGGCCTTCTGCAGAGGGCACGGTCGCTGTGTGCTCACTTCCGCCGTTCGCATCCCGCAGCTCAGCGACTTACATCTCTACAGAAGTCGTTGGGCCTGCCACTTTACCGGCTAAAATGCGATGTGCCTACCCAGTGGAATTCAACTCTGCACATGTTGCAGCGACTGTGGCAGCACCGACAAGCCCTGGTGCAATACGTTCTGACTTATAGCCTGGGCCAACGAGATCCAGAGGTGGTGCAAATCACGCTAGAGGAGTGGTCTCAGATCAGGGACCTATGCACCCTTCTGCACAGTTTTGAAATGGCGACGAAGATGTTTAGTGCTGACGATGCCATTATCAGCATGACTATTCCGGTGATTTACATGCTGGAGCACATGTTAAACAGAATTCGGAGTCAGGTGGTGGCACAAGAGGAGGTGGAGGAAGTAGAGGAGGAGGAGTTGTATGCGGAAGGGCTAACATCTGCAAGGTCCAGACGGTCGGCAGCACCAAGGCGGCAGGCATGTGAGAGTGGGGGAGATGGTTTTACCAGGGCGCATGGTAGCAGCCAAACTAGTGAGGAAGGTGCAGGAGCCCAGGAAGTAGTGGAGGACGAACTGATGGAAGACGCATCAGATGAGGGAGACCTTGATCACATTTCTGTTGTGCGAGGTTGGGGGGAGAGGACAGAGGAAGGAAGCATGATTGTTACCTCGCCACCAACACAACAGGGACTTGGTGCTCCTGGATGCGCAAGACACATGAGTGCCTTCTTGCTGCACTACCTGCAACATGACCCTCGAATTGTGAGAATTAGAAATAATCCTGACTACTGGGTTGCCACACTGTTAGATCCCCGGTACAAAAATTTGGAGAAATTATTCCTGCCTAGAAAGGGATGCACATATGCAGGAGTATCAGCAGAGACTGTTGCAGAATCTTACATGTGCTTTTCCACAAAACACCAGTGGTGCACGTAGTGAATCTCACAGTTCCAACTTGCCAACCGGGGGACCGTCGAGTGTTCAGCACTCAAACCGTAACAGAAACACAATATCTGCTGGTAACATCAATTTTGCGGAATCATTTCACCACTTTTTTAGCCCATCCTTTGCAAGGTCACAGGAGACAAGAAGTCTGACACATAGTCAACGCCTAGAGACGATGGTACAGGAGTATCTCCAAGTAAACATTGAAGACATGACTGTGTCACTAGACCCTTGCTCTTTTTGGGCTTCCAATCTGGATAAATGGCCGGAGCTCGCCACTTACGCCTTGGAGATCTTGTCATGCCCCGCAGCCAGCGTTCTGTCTGAACGTGTGTTCAGCGCTGCTGGTGGTGTGCTGACAGATAAGCGCACGCGGCTCTCCACTGATAATGTAGACAGACTCACGTTCATAAAGATGAACAAATCATGGATCCGTAACGACTTTTCTACCCCTGTGTCATCCTGGGGAGAGTAAAAGCTTGATGATTTGTTAAAATCACCTCACCAACCGTTTTAAGCTTTAAAATTACTAATCATGTTTATCTGTATCTTGGCTGGAAAATAATTTGGGCTTTGTAGCAGTGTGCAGTACTGATTCTATTAGGCCATCTATACTAAGCTCCACCAGATTTAAAATTAAAAATAATTTTTAGCTGCATCTAGCCCGGAAAATAATTTTGGGGCTCCTAGATGCGCAAGACACATGAGTGCCTTCTTGCTGCACTACCTGCAACATGACCCTCAGATTGTCAGAATTTGAAGTAATCCTGACTACTGGGTTGCCACACTCTTAGATCCCCCACACTCTTCGATCAACCTTTTCATTTTAATAAAGAACAAAAAAATGGTCATTTTTGAAATTATAAGCATTAGCAGGTTATTAGAAACTGAAATCAAACAGTTTTCAACTCAAAACTTTATTATACGTGATGTTACATTTGCACATAGGACCCCTTGTTCGAAAGGAGCTTCTGAACTGTCTCGTCCATTGAATTTGTCAGGTTTTGGATGGTTTCTGCTTCAATTGTTTTGCATGAGGACAGAATACCCTCCCAGAGCTGTTGCTTAGATGTGAACTGCCTCCCGCCATCATAGACACTCCTTTTGATGATGCTCCAGAGGTTCTCAATGGGGTTGAGGTCAGGGGAGCATGGGGGTCACACCATAAGTTTGTCCCCTTTTATGCCCATATCAGCCAGAGATGCAGATGTGTTATGTGCAGCATGAGACGGTGCATTATCATGCATGAAAATGATCTTGCTGTGGAATACACGGTTCTTCTTCTTGAACAATGGCAGGAAGTGCTGTTTGAGAAACTCCACATACATTATGGAGTTCATCTTTACCCCTTCAGGGATCCTAAAGGGGCCGACAATCTCTCTCCTATTGATTCCAGCCCAAAACATTACTCCACCTCCTCCTTGTTGGCACCGTAGCCGTGTTTGCGTGGGGTGTCCATCAACCAGCCATCCTCCACTCCATCCATCTGGACCATCGAGCGTTGCATGGCACTCATTGGTGAACAAAACAGTTTTGAAGTCAGTCTTCATGTATTGTTTGGTCCACTGGAGCCGTTTCTGCTTGTGTGCAGTGGATAGAGGAGGTCGACAAGATGGCTTACGCACAGCTGCAAACCTCTGAAGGACTCTGCATCTTGTTGTTCAGGGGACGTTGGAGGCACCAGCAGCTTCAAAAACTTGTCTGCTGCTATGACAAGGCTTTTTTGCCGCTGCTCTTTTAACCTGACGTAATTGCCTGTAGGAAAGAGTCCTCAATTTTCCCTTATCAGCACGCACACATGTGTACTGTGAATCAGCTACATACTTCTTGATTGTGCGATGATCAGGATGAAGTGTCTTGGCAATGTTGATTGTAGTCATGCCTTGACCTAAACTGTTAGAACCTTGCTCTTAGGTTTTTTTTCCTTTGCTGCTCACATGACCTTGTTGGCCTATTTAATCCTGCTCCGCCCTTCTGGCTTTGCTGGACTTCATTGTATATCTACTTTCTAGCTAGCCTGTGCTCTGTGTCTTGCTCTGTTAGTTTGCTTGGTCTACTGACCTCTATGTTCTATATATTTTGTTTGTTCGTCTGTCTGCTACTATTTCTGTTAGGAGGTGTCCCATATTCCTCCCAGTCCTTAGTACTTGTAGGGATTCCTTCCCCACATCTATAGGTCTCCGTACAGACTAGCTTAGGACTTTAGCAGGTCAGATCGCAGGATCAGGTCCCCTGTTACATCGTAGGGATTAAGCTGAGTTCTATCGTAGGGATAGATCTCCTCTCTTTCCTTAGCTCTGGTAGCAGAACATAACAGTAAGTCCAGCCAGCAAATTCTCTAAGGAAAGATTTTTCTGTTCCATCATGGTGTCGGTTCTGGATTTGGTTCATCGCCTGCAGGGACTCTCTCTGGAGGTGGCCGAGCTCCGTCAGCACGTGAGTAACTGTCCTGGAGCACATTTCTTGGAGCCTAAGGTATGTTTGCCGGATTTATTTTTTGGTGAACACCGAGAATTTTTTTCATTTAAAAATGTTTGCTTATTGTATTTTCGTTTGAGACCTAAGTCCTCTGGGGATGAATCCCAGCGCGTAGGGTTCATAATGTCACTTTTGCGCAAAGAGCCTCAGGAGTGGGCCTTTTCTTTGCAACCTAGTGATACATGCTTCAGATCAGTGGATAGTTTTTTTTCTGCTTTGGGACTATTATATGATGATCCTGACCGTGTCGCATCAGCTGAGACTGAGTTGAGACGTTTAAAACAGGGATCAGGTAATGTGGAAAAATATTGTACTCATTTCCGTCGTTGGTCTACTCAAACAGGGTGGAACTATTCTGCTCTGAAAAGTCTATTTCTTGCTGGGCTCAGTGAAAGGGTTAAAGACCTGCTAATTGCTTATCCTACACCTGAAGATTTGCAACAGGCTATGCAATTAGCTATACGGGTGGATAGAAGACTGCGTGCAAGGGTTAATGAGAGCAAATCCTCTGCTATGTCAGTTTCTGGTTATGAGAATGTGTGTACTAACAGTGGTGAACCGATGGAGATTGGATCGGTGGCACCTCGCTCTCAAGAAAAAGACCTTCGATTTTCTGAAGGCTTGTGTTTCTATTGCGGAAAATCTGGTCATTTGATTAAAGGCTGTGAGCTTCGTATGAAGAAAGAAAAAAAAATGGTCAGTCACGCCCGTATTGCCTGTTTAAATTCCAAGGGTATATTTTTAGCTGCTTCCACGATTGCTCAGAAAGAATTAATGGAATTTCGGGTGTTTGTTGATTGCGGGTCTACTTTGAATGTAATTGATGGGTGATTCGTGGAAAGACTCAATTTAAAACCTGAACCTTTATCATCCCCCATTGCTGTGGTTTCTGTGGATGGTTCCCCTTTGAAGAATATTACTCTCAAGGTCTGTGAATTTCCTCTCACTATTAATGGTGTTCACCATGAGAAATTGGATTTGGTAGTGTTGAATAACTTGCCTTCTCCAGTAATATTGGGATTGCCCTGGTTAAAATTTCACAATCCTGTACTGGATTGGTCTACCAGTGAAATTAAATCCTGGAGCCATAAATGTTATGACAAGTGTTGTAACGGGCGTATTGCAGCTTTGGATAGGGGAGAATTGCCTGTTCCTATTCAGGATTTTTGGAGAGTTTTTTCTGAGAAGGATTCGCAGGTTTTGCCTCCCCATAGAGACTATGATTGTTCTATTGAATTTGTCCCTGAAGCGACTCTTCCTAAAAGTCGTTTATTTAACCTTACTATTCCTGAGAGGAAGGCTTTGGAGGAATACATACAGACAAGTTTGGCCGCCGGTCACATTAGGCCCTCTAAGTCTCCTGTGGCGGTTGGATTTTTTTTTGTAAAAAAAAAAGGACGGCGGTTTACGTCCTTGTCTGGATTTTCGTGAGATTAACAAAATTACTGTACGCAATCCTTACCCACTGCCATTGATTCCTGATCTGTTTAACCAGTTAATGGGGGCCAAGTGGTTCTCTAAAATTGACCTTAAGGGGGCATACAATCTGTTGCGCATGAAGGAGGGTGACGAATGGAAGACTGCTTTTAACACTCCTGTGGGTCATTTTGAGAATCTGGTTATGCCTTTTGGTCTTACTAATGCTCCTGCATTTTTTCAGAATCTGATTAATGACATCCTTAGACCTTTGATCGGCAAAAATGTGGTTGTGTATTTGGATGACATTTTGATTTATTCGCCGGATCTGGAGTCTCATTGGCGGAGCGTGCGTGAGGTATTACAGTTATTAATGGACAATTCGCTTTTTGCTAAGCTGGAGAAATGTGAGTTCGCTGTACAGAGAATTAGTTTTTTGGGCTACATTATCTCCAGCAAAGGTTTTGAGATGGATCCGGTTAAGGTTCAGGCTGTGCAGGAATGGCCTAGGCCTATTGGTTTGAAATCGATACAGAGGTGTTTGGGTTTCGCCAATTACTACAGAAAATTCATAAAAAATTTTTCTGGTATTGTCAAACCTCTGACTGATCTCACCAGGAAAGGTGCTGATGCGGTTCAGTGGTCTTCTGAGGCCATTGAAGCTTTTGTGTATCTCAAGGAGAGGTTCACCTCTGCTCCCATCCTTATGCAGCCTGATGTTACTAGGCCGTTTTTGGTTGAGGTTGATGCTTCCTCTGTGGGGGTTGGCGCAGTATTGTCTCAGGATAACGGGGATGGATTACATCCCTGTGCCTTTTTTTCAAAAAATTTTTCGGAGACTGAACTGAATTACGATATTGGTAATCGGGAATTATTGGCTATTAAACTCGCATTTGAACACTGGCGCCACTTCTTGGAAGGTGCGGAATTTCCCGTTCAGGTTCTTACGGATCATAAAAATCTGATATATCTTGATGCTGCCAAGCGCCTGAATGCCCGTCAGGCTAGGTGGGCACTGTTTTTCTCGCGGTTTAATTTCTCCGTTACTTACATCCCTGGTACTAAGAATGTTAAGGCGGATGCCTTGTCTCGCAGTTTTTCTCCCATAGTCGGTGCTGAGAAAGAGGAGAACATTTTACAAGAAGGTGTTGTGATAGCTGCTTTGGACTCCGTTTTGGAAAATGAGATTCTTAAAGCACAGGAGAATGCCCCTTCTAACACTCCTCATGGGAGGTTGTTTGTGCCTGGGACCTTTAGGAGAGATTTGTTTGTTGAGTGTCACGAATCTCGGTTGGCAGGTCATCCCGGAATCTCTGAGACCAAGAGACTGGTGGGTCGCAGTTTTTGGTGGCCTGGATGGCAGAAGGAAGTCATTAAGTGGGTGCGTCAATGTACTATATGTGCTAGATCTAAGTCCTCACATACTCCTGCTGCGGGGTTGCTTTGTCCTTTGGAGGTTCCCAGTGCTCCTTGGACACATTTGGCTATGGACTTTATAACTGACCTTCCCCCCTCTGAGGGTTTTACTGTCATCTGGGTGGTCGTGGACCGTTTTAGCAAGATGTGTCACTTGGTTCCTTTCGTCAAACTGCCCTGCGCTAAAACTCTCGCTAAGGCCTTTGTCAAGGAAATTGTCAGACTTCATGGCGTTCCTACTGACATTGTTTCTGATAGGGGTCCTCAGTTCGTGGCTCGTTTTTGGCGTGCCTTTTGTGATAGGTTGGGAGTTCATTTGTCGTTCTCGTCCGGATATCATCCTGAATCTAATGGCCAGACAGAAAGGAAAAACCAGGATGTTGAGCAGTTCTTGCGTTGTTTTGTGGCAGACAATCAAGAGGGGTGGTCTGAGTTTCTGCCACTTGCTGAATTTGCTCTGAACAATCATACATCTTCTTCTGCTGGTTGTTCGCCTTTTTTTTGTTGTTCTGGGAGACATCCGTCGTTTGGGTTGTTCTCCAAGTTGGGATCTGCCGTGCCTGAGGAGGAGAATTTTTCCGGTGATTTGGAGAGAGTTTGGACGGATGTGCGTGGTAATCTTCAGGAGGCCAACAGAAAATCTAAAGACTACTTTGATAGGAAACGACAGGAGGTTTTGTTCGCTGTTGGTGACATGGTTTGGTTGTCCTCTAGGAATCTGCGGTTGAGGATTCCTTCAAAGAAATTGGGTCCCAAGTTTGTAGGGCCCTTTAAGGTGCTTCAGGTTGTCAACCAATCTGCTGTTAGGTTGGAGGTTCCTACCTCCTGGAGAATTAATCCGGTATTTCATGTCTCTCTGTTGAAAAAAGCTGTTGTATCGGATTGTGACGCCTCTGCCTCTGTTCCTCCGGTGGTGGAGGACGGGGAATATGAAATTTCTCGCATCCTTAACTCTAGACGGTATAGAGGTAGTTTGCAGTATCTTGTGGCCTGGAAAGGTTTCGGTCCCGAGGATAACTCTTGGGTGAGGTCGGATGATGTTTCCGCGTCCAGACTTATCAGAGCGTTTCACAGGAGATTTCCTGATAAGCCTGGTCCTAGGGGATCCGGAGGATCCTCTTAGAAGGGGGGGTACTGTTAGAACCTTGATCTTAGGTTTTTTTTCCTTTGCTGGTCACATGACCTTGTTGGCCTATTTAATCCTGCTCCGCCCTTCTGGCTTTGCTGGACTTCATTGTATATCTACTTTCTAGCTAGCCTGTGCTCTGTGTCTTGCTCTGTTAGTTTGCTTGGTCTACTGACCTCTATGTTCTATATATTT
This sequence comes from Phyllobates terribilis, assembly GCF_046119375.1. Taxonomy (NCBI): domain Eukaryota; kingdom Metazoa; phylum Chordata; class Amphibia; order Anura; family Dendrobatidae; genus Phyllobates; species Phyllobates terribilis. The sequence goes on along the minus strand of NW_027362769.1, from coordinate 205,783,420 downwards.
TGTTTGTTCGTCTGTCTGCTACTACTTCTGTTAGGAGGTGTCCCATATTCCTCCCAGTCCCTAGTACTTGTAGGGATTCCTTCCCCACATCTATAGGTCTCCGTACAGACTAGCTTAGGACTTTAGCAGGTCAGATAGCAGGATCAGGTCCCCTGTTACATCGTAGGGATTAAGCTGAATTCTATCGTAGGGACAGATCTCCTCTCTTTCCTTAGCTCTGGTAGCAGAACATAACATAAACACTCCACAATTTGTTGCTTCTCAGCAGCCGACACATCCTTTTTCTTTCCCATTTTGGCAGAAAATGTAGGCTGCTTAATAATGTGGGACAACCTTCTTAAGTAGTCTTGCCTTTCATTGGACACACCTGCCAAACTAATTAGCACAGGTGTCTGCAATTGCTTACAGTGATATAAAGAGCCCTGACACACATCACCATCAATGAGTTTAACTGACAAACAAACAAATTCTTCCCTTATCATTCCTAAACACTTTGTGCATAATAATTTGGAACACAGTGTACATGTGCTTTTCCAAAAAACACCAGTGGTTCACGTAATGAATCTTACTGTTCTAACTTGCCAACCTTGGTCTGTATGGAGTTGTTCAATAAAGGGCCCAAAATTAAGATAACATAGACGGGAGAGGTCTCTATGAATAGGAATTCCTAAGTATTTGATACCCTGTGAGGGCCAGGCTAAGGGAAAGTTGGACTGGATGTAATCCTGTATAGATTTGGGGAGGGAGACATCGAGGGCCTCAGACTTCGCTGCATTGATTTTAAAATTTGACCATGTAACAAAGTGATCTATTTCAGCCATAACAGCAGGGATGGATATATGTGATTGAGTGATATATACTAGGACATCATCAGTAAATGCAGAGCACTTGTACTCGGTGCCTCCCACCTCAATCCACCTAATATTAGGGTTATTGCGAATTAATGAGAGCAGGTGCTCCTTCACTAGGATGTATAAGAGAGGGGACAGAGGACATCCCTGCCTTGTCCCATTGGTGATTATGAAAGGTGATGAAAATGTTCTGACGCGCCCCCTGGGCCTTGGGACACCCGGAGCCGGGCCCTTTTTGGTGGATGCTGGTGGTTGTAGTCTCCGTGGCAGCGACCCAGTTCCGTGGCTCAGGGCGGTCAAACCAGTGGCGGAACTATTTATGTGGTTTTGATGTTTAAATGTCCGACTGCGCCACCCGTGAACAGCCGCTGCAGGGCAGACCGCTGAGGCTGGTGTTGTGGGTGCAGCAGAGTGTAGTATAACTCCCCATGGGAGGAGTATAGCCTCAGGGCAGTGTATGCGGAGGATGGGGGTGATGGTGCAGGGCAGCAGCAGTAATGACACAGAGTCAGTGATGCAGTCCAGGGCCTTTACTCACAGTTCTTATCATCCAGACCACTTCTGCAGGTAACGGCTGCCCACGTCGTACTGTGCTCACCAGGTGAGCGGCTCAAACAACTCCCAGATAACTTTGGAGCGCTTCACAGGACCCCCTTTGTGTGTCCTTTGTCTGGCCTTTGTTACCAACGCTTCTGTCCGGCTGCCTCGGGCCTCCTCTTGGTAAACTTGGCGCCAGTTTCCCTGACCCTATGTGGTGCCTTCCTAGCGGGTGTAGCGAGGGGCTGCGCCACATAAAATGTCACAGCCTCCGATTTATAGCTGAGGGTCGTTTCCCGCCTCCACTAGTTTCGGGGACCGGTCTCCCCCTTTGGCCTGACCCCTCCACGCAGGTGGATTCGGGCGTGCGGTGGCGACTCGCCCGTCCGCACCCCTGGGATCCCTTCGTTCCTCGTTCCTGGAGCCTTCTCAGCTCCTCTTCCTTCCTTCTCCCTCTTCCAGGCCTGGGCCTCTATTACTAAGCCCGCCTCCGGAGCAGAGCTCATGCAGAGCCCCTGCTGCCTGTCACTTCTGCTCAGACTTCTCTGCACTGAACTAAGATGGTGCCCACCTTTTATAATCCCTTCTCAATGCACCCAGGAACTGCTTCCTCCCTGCTCCTGCACTACAGGGTTCCCCTTCCTCGTTATTCCCTCCCCCCACTCCAGCCAGAGACAGGGACTGTCGTGCCCATCTCAGGGGCATATTGGTTGCCCTGCCCCACAGCAATGTGGTGTAATGCATGCAGGTGTCGGGGTCCTGATCCACACTCCATCCTTACCTGAGAGTGAGATATCACACCTCTGGGTGAGGTGCAATACCTCTGTAGCAACCGAGCCCTCGGGGTGCTACAGTTCCATTTATCTTCAGCCTAGGTGATGTATTGCGATACAGGGCCGTGATTTTGGCTATAAAAGGGTCCCCTAGACCCCTACCCCAAGCTTTTTAAGAGAATAATATATGGCATGCCAGGAGACTCTATGGAATGCTTTCTCTGCATCCAACGAGAGTATCTAATTACAAATTTTTAACTGCATGTAGCCCAGGAAATACTTTGTGCCTAGTAGCAGTGTCTGCTAGTCAGCGGATTATCCCAGCTGTTAAGCAAGATACACCACCTGTAGTTTGGACACTTAATTTTTTCAAAGGAAATGCTTTGGGCCCCCGGGATACTCAGTGAAGAGCATCGGGAGGCACCCCAAGGCATAGGGGCTGGGACTGGCGGTAGGACGCCTTGTGGTGGACCGCCGAGCTCGATCCTTATAAAAGCTTTTTAACTGCAGCAGCTTTAGTGGACGCTACTGGAGCTGGAATTACTCGGCTGCTGGCATGAGACTTTCCCTCCAATAGATCCTTGTAAAAGGATTTAAAGTGTATTCATTCAAATTAGAGAGACAATTTAAATTAAAAAGCTTAGACCTGCCTCCACCACAGGGGGGCTCGCTCGACCCACCAGCGGACAGGCACCAGTATTGCGAGAGGGGGGCTGGTCGTCAGGGTCCACCGCAGCTCTGGCACAAACCCGGCGACACGGAGGTCGCACAGGCAGGAACGGTCTGGCCGTATCGGCTTCGTACTTTTTTGGTTTTAGAAGGGCAGGACATGCCTATATCTGTGTCTCCCCCTCCTTTTACTCCTCCACCTCTTTTCTTTTCGCATGACTATATATACTTGTCACTTTTCCATGTGTTAGTTGTGTCTTCTGAGCAATTTGTCAGCTTTTGGACACCTTTGAAGGTGTTTTCTATGTGTTTGTATGTGTTTTAGTTTGCCTGCCATTGATTTTAACTGTGTTCGAAGGTGTTCGACGAACAGTTCAGCGAACATACGGGTGTTCGATGAACCGAACCGAACTCGAACACTACGGGGGTGGCTCAACACTAATATATACATCTGTTTTTAATCCAAGGGGTTGTATAAGTCTGATTTTTACTTATAAAAAGCACCCTGTTGTGTCCGCTATTCCAGCTCATCCCAATTCAAATGAAAAGACCTAAGTTGTAGTACCAGCCATAGCCTATGGTTTATAGTGGCGCTGTTTCTAAAAAATATATATACATACAGTACAGACCAAAAGTTTGGACACACCTTCTTATTTAAAGATTTTTCTGTATTTTCATGACTATGAAAATTGTACATTCACACTGAAGGCATCAAAACTATGAATTAACACATGTGGAATTATATACTTAACAAAAAAGTGTGAAACAACTGAAAATATGTCTTTTATTCTAGGTTCTTCAAAGTAGCCACCTTTTGCTTTGATGACTGCTTTGCACACTCTTGTCATTCTCTTGATGAGCTTCAAGAGGTAGTCACCAGAAATGGTCTTCCAACAATCTTGAAGGAGTTCCCAGAGATGTTTAGCACTTGTTGGCCCTTTTGCCTTCACTCTGCGGTGCAGCTCACCCCAAACCAACCGATTGGGTTCAGGTCTGGTGACTGTGGAGGCCAGGTCATCTGGCGTAGCACTCCATCACTCTCCTACTTGGTCAAATAGCCCTTACACTGCCTGGACTTGTATTTGGGGTCATTGTCCTGTTGAAAAATAAATGATGGTCCAACTAAACGCAAACCGGATGGAATAGCATGCCGCTGCACGATGCTGTGGTAGCCATGCTGGTTCAGTATGCCTTCAATTTTGAATAAATCCACAACAGTGTCACCAGCAAAGCACCCCCACACCATCACACCTCCTCCTCCATGCTTCACGGTGGGAACCAGGCATGTAGAGTCCATCCGTTCACCTTTTCTGCGTCGCACAAAGACACGGTGGTTGGAACCAAAGATCTCAAATTTGGACTCATCAGACCAAAGCACAGATTCCACTGGTCTAATGTCCATTCCTTGTGTTATTTAGCCCAAACAAGTCTCTTCTGCTTGTTGCCTGTTCTTAGCAGTGGTTTGCTAGCAGCTATTTTACCATGAAGGCCTGCTGCACAAAGTCTCCTCTTAACAGTTGTTGTAGAGATGTGTCTGCTGCTAGAACTCTGTGTGGCATTGACCTAGTCTCTAATCTGAGCTGCTGTTAACCTGCGATTTCTGAGGCTGGTGACTCTGATAAACTTATCCTCAGAAGCAGAAGTGACTCTTGGTCTTCCTTTCCTGGGGCGGTCCTCATGTGAGCCAGTTTCTTTGTAGTGCTTGATGGTTTTTGCAATTGCAATTGGGGACACTTTAGAAAGTTTGCCCAATTTTTCGGACTGACTGACCTTCATTTCTTAAAGTAATGATGGCCACTCATTTTTCTTTACTTAGCTGCTTTTTTCTTGCCATAATACAAATTCTAACAGTCTATTCAGTAGGACTATCAGCTGTGTATCCACCAGACTTCTGCACAACACAACTGATGGTCCCAACCCCATTTATAAGGCAAGAAATCCCACTTATTAAACCTGACAGGGCACACCTGTGAAGTGAAGACCATTTCCGGTGAATACCTCTTGAAGCTCATCAAGAGAATGCCAAGAGTGTGCAAAGTAGTCATCAAAGCAACAGGTGGCTACTTTTAAGAACCTAGAATAAAGATATATTTTCAGTTGTTTCACACTTTTTTGTTAAGTATATAATTCCACATGTGTTAATTCATAGTTTTGATGCCTTCAGTGTGAATGTACAATTTTCAAAGTCATGAAAATACAGAAAAATCTTTAAATGAGGTGTGTCCAAACTTTTGGTCTGTACTGTATAATTAAAAAAAATGGAAAATTGTTTTTACATATCACAATTTGTAATAAAATTGAAAATATTGCAATTTTCATACTGCAAACTGGGGCTTTTTTAGATCTAACTTCTTGTTGTGTCAGGAAACAACATATGTACATAGACACAGACACTATCTTTTGCATTGAAGCTGTTAGAACCCTCCTGTTTGTTTTTTCCATCTTGTGTTTTGCAGTCACATGACCATCTGCCTTTATATTCCAGCTCCACCTTTTTGGCTGTGCTGGACTTCAGTGTTGTTTGACTGTTTTGCTAGCCAGGTGCTTTTGTGCCTATCTCTGTCAGTTCGCTTGGTCCTTCTGGGACCTCTAGTTCCTTTTTTGTCAGTTTATCTTTTTGTGTTCTGCAACAGCGTTCTCTGTTCAGGAGGTGTCCTATTTTTGTTCCAGTCCTTAGTTCTTTTAGGGGCCCCTTCCCTTTATTCTATAGGTCTTCACTCAGACTAGCCGAGGACTTAGGCTGGTCCGTTCGCTAGGAACAGGCAGCCCGCTACATCATAGGGATTCAGCTTAGTCTTACTGTAGGGAAAACTATCCCATTCTTTCCTTAGTACTTGTTGCAGATCATAACAGTAAGTCCAGCCCAAAAAAAAAATATTTATACGAGGATCAGTATGGCTTCCATCCAGGATTTGGCTCAACGCTTGCAGGGGTTGACTCTGGAGGTGGCCGAGCTCCAGCAACACGTGAGTAGCTGTTCTAGAGCGCATTTTTTGGAACCCAAGGTAGGACTGCCGGATGTTTTTTATGGTAAACAGCAAGATTTTTTTTCCTTTAAAAATGCTTGTTTGTTATATTTTCGTTTGAGACCAAGGTCCTCTGGGAATGAATCACAGCGCATTGGTTTTATTATGTCACTTTTGCCCAATGAACCACAAGGGTGGGCCTTTTCTCTTCAACCTAATGACCCATGCTTGAGATCGGTAGAAGAGTTTTTTTCTGCTATGGGTCTATTATATGACGATCCTGATCGAATCTCATCTGCTGAGGCAGAACTCAGGCGTTTGAATCAGGGGTCAGATGATGCTGAGATTTATTGCACTCACTTTAGAAGGTGGGCTTCTGAAGTTAGATGAAATGATCCTTCTCTGAAATGTCTATTTTTTGCTGGTCTGAGTAAAAGGGTTAAGGATTTGCTTATTGCATTCCCCGCACCTGAGACTCTGCAGGATGCCATACAATTAGCTGTTCGTGTGAATAGAAGGCTGAGATCTAGGCAGAATGAGGTAAGGACTCCTGTAATGCCAGGTCCTAGTCCCCAGAAAATCTGCTCAGACCGCAGAGAACCGATGGAGATTCGGGCGATGTCACTCCGCTCTCAGGAAAGAGACCGGAGGTTCGCCAAGGGATTGTGTCTTTATTGTGGTAAAGCTGACCATTTGATTAAGTATTGTGAACTTCGTTTAAGTAAAGAAAAAAAAAAGGTCAGTTACGCCCGTATAGCTTGTTTACACTCTGCAGGAGTATTTCTTTCAGGGAGTACTACTTTGCAGGAAAATTTGATTGAATTTCAGGTATTTGTGGATTGTGGTTGAACACAATGTGATTGATAAAGGGTTTTTGGAAAAACGTAAATTGAAATCCAAACCTTTGTCATCACCTATTTCTGTGGTTGCAATTGATAACATTCCCTTGAAATGTATTACTCACAAGGTTGCTGCATTTCCCCTCACTATCAATGGACTTCACCAAGAAATTTTGGACTTGGTTGTATTAGATAATTTACCCTCTCTGGTCGTTCTAGGATTGCCTTGGTTAAAACTGCACAATCCTTTGCTGGACTGGTCTACTAATATGATAAAGTCTTTGAGTCCGAAATGCTATGATAAATGTTGTAATGGTCGCATTGCGGTTGTGGGAAAAGGGGAATTACCTGTGCCAATTCAAGATTTTTGGAGGGTTTTTTCGGAGGAGGAGTCGCAAGTTTTACCTCCTCATAGGGATTATGATTGCGCCATTGAGTTTATTCCGGGAGCTACTCTTCCCAAGAGTCGCTTGTTTAATCTAACTATCCCTGAAATAAAGGCCTTGGAGGAGTACATACAGACTAGCCTGGCTGCTGGTCACATTAGACCTTCTAAGTCGCCTGTGGCAGTTGGATTTTTCTTTGTTAAAAAAAAGGACGGGGGTTTGCGTCCTTGTCTGGATTTTCGTGAAATTAATAAGATTACTGTACGCAATTCCTACCCATTGCCGTTAATTGATGACTTGTTTAACCAGTTAGTGGGGGCCAAGTGGTTCCCTAAGATTGATCTCCGGGGGGCATACAATTTGTTACGAGAGAAGGAGGGTGATGAATGGAAAACTTCTTTTAACACTCCGGTAGGTCATTTTGAGAATCTGGTGATGCCTTTTGGTCTTACCAATGCACCTGCATTTTTTCAGAACCTTATTAATGACATCCCGAGACCTTTGATTGGTAAGAATGTGGTTGTGTATTTGGATGACATTTTGATTTATTCATCAAAAGAAAAAGAGAAAGGGCGCATGTGTAGACACACAGGGCTGTTTGTATAAATTAAAAGTGCCAATGCACTCACCTATAATGGTTGTGTACGTCTACACAACCAAGATTAAGCGCGTAGTTAGAAGGGCTCCGGGTCGCCTCTCACTGTTTATAATGCCGTCCTGTCAGTGTTTGTGTCGCAACTCCGTGCTCCTCGGATGGTCACACGATCCTGCCGGACCAGATACCACGTCACCGCAGGTCCTCAGTCGTTTTTCCCGGTGGCTGGGTAACCGCAGGTCTTCAAACCTCCAAATATGCCAGGCTGCTCCTGCCGCTTAGGCTCCGTGTGGAGATGTCTCACATGTAAACAATGGTACAGCGGTCTCAGGGAGCGCCAAAGGAATACTGGACAAGTAAATGGATAACAACCGACCTTTATTCTTCCTCCAATTCCACTGCCACAACTCGTTTCGATGGTCTAAGCCGTCTTCATCAGGTGAAGACGGCTTAGACCGTCGAAACGCGTTGTGGCAGTGGCATTGGAGGAAGAATAAAGGTCAGTTGTTATCCATTTACTTGTCCAGTATTCCTTTGGCGCTCCCTGAGACCGCTGTACCATTGTTTACATTTTGATTTATTCGCCAGATCTGGAGTCCCATAGGCAGAGTGTATGTGAAGTTTTGCAGTTATTGAGTGATAATTCACTCTTTGCAAAGCTGGAGAAATGTGAGTTCGCTGTGCAGAAAATTAGTTTTTTTGGCTACATTGTCTCCAGCGAGGGCTTTGAGATGAACCCAGTGAAGGTTCAGGCTGTGCAGGAATGGCCTAGGCCTATTGTTTTGAAATCTATACAGAGATTTTTGGGTTTTGCCAATTATTACAGGAAATTCATTAAGAATTTTTCTGTAATTGTTAAGCATCTAACCGATCTCACCAGGAAAGGTGCGAATACGGTCCAATGGACCACTAATGCCATTGAAGCGTTTAAGTATCTCAAAGAGAGGTTCAGTTCAGCCCCTATCCTTATGCAGCCTTATGAGACCAAGCCTTTTTTGGTCGAGGTCGATGCTTCGTCGGTGGGGGTCGGATCAGTTTTGTCTCAGGAGAACAAGGATAGAGTACATCCCTGTGCCTTCTTTTCAAAAAAAATTTCGGAAACCAAACTGAATTATGATGTTGGAAATCGGGAGTTGCTGGCTATTAAACTCGCTTTTGAACATTGGCGTCATTTCTTCGAAGGCGCTAGATTTCCCATTCAGGTTTTCACAGATCATAAGAATTTGATCTCTCTTGATGCTGCCAAGCGATTGAATGCCCGTCAAGCTAGGTGGGCACTTTTTTTTTCTCGGTTTCATTTCTCTGTTACCTATATCCCTGGTACTAAGAATGTTAAAGCCGATGCTTTATCTCGCAGCTTCTCTCCTGCGGTCGGTGCCGAGGAGGAGGAGAGCATTTTACAGAAAAGAGTTGTGGTGGCGGCATTGGACTCCGTTTTGGAGAATGGGATTCTGAAAGCTCAAGATGATGCTCTATCTAACACTCCCCATGGGAGGTTGTTCGTGCCTAGAACCTTTAGGAGAGACTTGTTTGTGGAGTGTCATGAGTCTCGGTTGGCAGGTCATCCAGAAATTTCTGAGACTAAGAGACTTATCAGTCGCAGTTTTTGGTGGCCTGGATGGCAGAAAGAAGTCGTCAAGTGGGTGCGTCAATGTACTGTGTGTGCTGGTCAAAAGCTTCACATTCTCCTGCTGCGGGGTTGCTTTGCCCTCTGGAGATTTCTAGTGCGACTTGGACGATTCTCACAATGGATTTTATTACTGATCTGTCCGTGTCCAAGGGTTTTACTGTCATCTGGGTGGTCGTGGACCATTTTAGTAAGATGTGTCATTTGGTTCCATTCATTAAGTTGCCCTGCGCCAAGACACTTGCTAAGACGTTTGTTAAGGAGATTGTCAAGCTTCATGGCGTTCCCACGGATATTGTTTCTGATAGAGGACCTCAGTTTGTGGCTCGCTTTTGGCGTGCTTTTTGTGACAGGTTGGGAGTCCATTTGTCATTTTCGTCTGGGTATCATCCTGAGTCTAATGGACAGACTGAAAGAAAGAACCAGGATGTAGAACAGTTTTTGCGATGTTTTGTGGCGGACAATCAAGAGGTGTGGTCTCAGTTTCTGCAGAATTTGCTCTTAACAATCATACATCCTCCTCAGCTGGGTGTTCTCTTTTTTTTTTATTGTACTGGGAGACATCCGTCTTTTGGTTTGTTCTCCTAATTGGGGTCGGCGGTGCCGGAGGAGGAGAATTTTTCCGGTGATTTGGAGAGAGTTTGGACTAATGTACATTACAACCTTCTAGAGGCTAACAAGAAGTCCAAGAAGTGTTTTGACAGGAAACGTAAGGAGGTTTTGTTTACTGTGGGTGACATGGTTTGGTTGTCCTCAAGGAATCTGCGGTTGAGGATTCCCTCTAAAAAACTGCGTCCTAAGTTTATGGGTCCATTTAAAGTGCTTCAGGTTGTTAACCCGTCTGCGGTTAGGTTGGATGTCCCTACTTCCTGGAAGATTAATCCTGTGTTTCATGCTTCCTTGTTGAAAAAGGCGGATGTATCTGATAGGGATTCCACTGTCACAGTTCCTCCTGTGGTGGAAGACGGCAAATGTGAAATTTCACGCATCTTGAATTCTAGATGGCATAGAGGGAGATTACAGTATCTTGTCTCCTGGAAGGGTTTCGGTCCCGAAGATAACTCCTGGGTAAGGGCGAATGATGTGTGGCACCCCAGGGGTCTGGTTTCCACAGTAATAGCGATATTACGTCTGAGAGCAGGTGGGAGGTCTCTTGGTCAGGAATCCTATGCATGCCACACCTCCTGCCCAGTCCTGGGAGGGGAAGAACTTCCCCTATATAAAACTGGGGCTGAGGCAGGGTTGGGGAGTTTTAGAAGAGGAGAAGAGGAGTCCCAGACAGAGACATAGTCTGGTCTGGAGAGGAGCAGCTATAGGAAAGAAAGATCAGGAGCTCAGTGGGAGCAGTGCTACAAGGAATCAGGGGCTGGCAGCTGTAGAGCTCGCCCTGATTGAAGAATTATCACCGGACCCGGAGTCCGAGGCTGTGGGGACGAATCCTTACCCAGCAGCAGAAACCGACCGGCAGGGGATTTCAGGTCCTCTGGTCAAGAAACCCGAAGGCACGGTCACACGCGTGGGACCAGCACCGCCGTCGTGGAGCGGAAGCTACCAGAAGGCCCCGAGTCACCGGCCATACGGGTGAGCACCACACGGTACACTCAGGGACGTGGGCTACTTTTACCCGCCTCTAGCAAGGTAGCCAGAAGAGTACAATTAGTTGGGGAGGCCTACAACTCCGCCTGGCCAGGGGAAATCCCATCTGCTCAAAGACTGACCAGGCCCCGATCGCTAGCCAGTACTCCGGGAGGGTCTATCTTTATCACCAGTAAAGACCCTGAACTACACCGCATCGTCTCTGAGTGGTTCCTGCTACCCCCATCATCCACGTCGGCAGCCCTGAGGCCATACCCCTCCCGTTGGGGGTTATACCATCTACGCTGCACAATCGTACCACCGGCCTCAGCGGTCTGCCCTGCAGCGGCAGCTCCATAGCTGCATTCAACGGGTGGCGTAGTCGTCCAACATCTACTGCTAATACTCAGCCACACAGTTTGACTCCCTGGGCACGGACCGGGTCACTTCCACGAGACTACTACCCCCAACAGGCCCGGCTCCGGGTAGTCCCCGCGTGCGCAACGCTACACCAAGTAGGCCCAGGGGCGCGTCAACTTTGGCGTAGTCGGCAGGATTTCGTGCCCGCAACCACCGGGTACTGCGTGCCTGAAAAAGACTGTTCAAACTTACCAGTGGTGAAGATTCCCGCCATCCGGCGCCATCTTCTACCTTCTTCCCGCCATCCGCGAAGGTTTCCCGCCATCCGGCGCCATCTTCTGCCTTCTTCCTGCCATCCGTGGAGTTTTCCCGCCGTTGGACGCCATCTTGAAGACGCCGCGCGGGAAGAAGAGGGGCGTGGACTCCGAAAGCGCGCGAGAACTGAAGCCCCGCCTCACGTCCGGACGTTGCGTAAGGTCCTGGAAGGAGCCCAGCAGACGCCGACGTCACAGGAGCGCGACGGAAGGTCCTCAACCCTGACGATCCACTGCGGAGCCGCGGCCTACGGAAGAGGATGATCGCAAGGTAGGCCACGGTCCACTAGGGGGGGGAGAAAGATGTCGGATACGGAGGAGAGCTTCACTGCCTCAACCCCCGCCAGCGCCACCGCTGTTGCAGTCATGCCTTTCACCATGCCCTATATCCCGGGAGCAGCCTGGCTACCCCAGTACTCGGGGGAGTCACATACCCTGAATGACTTTAAAGAAAAGCTGGATAGCCTCTTCCAGGTGTACCTCCTCACAGAAGAGCAAAAAGTGAGCATCCTGGTGGCCCAACTAACCGGGGCAGCCCAAAGGGAGGTAAAGTCCTGGCCACCTGGGAGGAGGACTGTCGCAGGGATACTAACCCGGCTGAGGGACACCTTTGATACCCGCACCTCAGCCGAGATTAAGCTTAGATTCTATGGGTGCAAGCAGCGAGCACATGAGAGTATAAGGGACTATGCACTAAACCTACAAGAGGCCCTGAGAGCCATTAAGCAGACCGACCCTGACAGCGTGGGAAACGAGGACAGGCTGTTGACCGAGCAATTTATAGAGGGACTATATTGCAATGTCCACCGAACCCAGTTGCGGGCCATAGCCTTACAGGATCCTCATCTGGACTTTGCACAGTTCAAGGACAGAGCCATCCGGGTGCTCCGAGAATCGGCACCGGGTGGCGTGGTGACCCACAGGCGCCCTACTACCGCTTACCACCAGGAGGCAGCGCCCTTGTCGGCAGGGCCTGTGGGAGCTGACGCGCAGGCTTTGAACAATGACCCGGCTCCAGACCTGCACCATCAGGTCCAAGAGCTAGCTAAAAGCGTTGCTGCGCTAACCCGAACTGTGCAGTCTTTACAGGTTTCTGCTCCAGGGAAGATCCAGCTGGCATCTGGACCGGAGGATATCCCGTGGCGTCGACCAAGGAGGACCCCACCGGCCAGAGGAAGACCCAGCGACCGATACAACGAGGACGGACAACCCATCTGCCGCCGCTGCAATCAACCCGGACATATGGCAAGGTACTGTCCTTTAAACTGGCACAACCTGGGGTAGAGGGCCAACCCCCAGGAATAAGATCACCAGGCCCATCGAACTGGCGTGACAAATATGTGGGAGGACGTCCAGTCTTGCCTGTGGTACTGGATGGCATTCCTATGAGTGCCCTACTTGACACCGGGTCACAGGTCACCACCATCCCGTACGTGCTCTTCAAGCAGTACTGGAATGACTCGGATATAACCCGCTACCCTGACGACGATTTGAGTATCATCGCCAGCAATGGTCAGCCCGTGCCACAGATCGGATTTAAAGAGATGACCATTAAAATCGGTAGAGTCGAACTGGCAGCACAGGGACTGATCATTGTAGACATTGACAAGCGCGAGAGTCACCCAAAGATAACTCTAGGAACTAATGTGATTGAAAATTGTCTTGCAGAGGTGATTTTCATTTTACAGCAGGTTGCCAAGAACGCCAGCTCCGGCCAGCAGCGAGTGCTCCAAAAAGAGATCCGGGCACTGATGCGACGGCAACAGGTGGAACTCTCCGGTGGTGAGATAGGAAGCGTGAGAATGTGTGACCCTTTCCCTATTGCCATGCCCCCGAAAAGTGAAATGATGATTTGGTGCCGGGCAGCTATTGGTCTGAGAGGTAGAGATTACCAGGCAATGGTAGAACCAGTCTACTCAGACAGTAGGCCCACCATTTTGACGGCACGGGAGGTGGTTGATGTACGCCATGGGAGGGTGCCCGTTCGCATAATAAATATCGGGAAGAGGGAAGTATACCTGCCCCGGTATGCCACGCTAGCCAAATTGTATACCATCGACCAAAATTCTGTACAGTCAGTGGAACCCTTGCCTCCATCTCACCCAGAGGAAGGTAACGGCTCTAAGAAACCAATGGAGGACTGGTGTCAGCAACTACATTTGGGAACTGACTCCACTCCCTCACACCAGAAACAGGGAGTCTATCGGGTGGTTCAAGAGTACGAGAGAGTGTTTAGTAAACACCCGTTAGACTTCGGGCGAGTAAAGGGGGTAGAACACCACATCCCCACGGGAGACCATCCTCCCATAAAGGAGAGATACCGACCCGTACCCCCTGCACACTACCAACACGCCAAGGGGATGCTTAGAGACATGAAGGAGGCTGGAGTAATCAGGGATAGCTGTAGCCCATGGGCAGCTCCACTAGTCTTGGTTAAAAAGAAGGACAACACCATGAGAATGTGTGTAGATTACCGGAAAATCAACCGTATCACACACAAAGATGCGTACCCCTTACCAAGGATAGAGGAGTCTTTGGCTGCTTTAAAATCTGCTAACTTCTTCTCCACTTTGGATCTCACTAGCGGGTACTGGCAGGTTCCTGTAGCAAAGGCGGACGGGGAGAAGACCGCATTCACCACCCCGATGGGACTTAGCGAGTTTACCTGCATGCCGTTCAGACTCTGCAACGCACCAGGAACCTTCCAGCGATTGATGGAATGCTGTCTGGGACACCGAAACTTTGAGATGGTCCTGTTATACCTGGACGATGTCATCGTCTATTCCAAGACCTACGAGGACCACCTGAAACACCTGGCGGAAGTGTTCGAAGCTCTGGCAAGTTACGGCCTAAAGGTGAAACCCTCCAAGTGTCACCTCCTGAAGCCAAAGGTGCAGTACCTGGGACACGTGGTGAGTGCTGACGGAGTGGCTCCCGACCCTGATAAGATCACCGCAATTAAGGAATGGCCAAGCCCCTCTAGCGTAAAGGAAGTGAGGCAGTTCCTCGGGTTGGTAGGCTACTACCGAAGGTTCATTCCCGGTTTCACCAAAAAGGCAGCTCCTATGCAGGACCTCCTGATAGGCCAGTCCAGGAAGGCCAAGAACCAGAAGCCACCCTTCAGATGGGAGAAGCTGGAAGAAGAGTCCTTCCGCCAGCTGAAGATGGCCCTCACGGGGGATGAAATCCTGGCGTACCCTGATTATAGCCAGCCCTTTATCCTCTACACCGACGCCAGTAACATCGGGCTAGGAGCCGTACTGTCCCAGATCCAGCAGGGGAAGGAACGGGTAATTTCTTACGCCAGCCGAAAACTGCGACCCACCGAAAGAAACCCTGAGAATTACAGCTCATTTAAGCTAGAGTTCCTGGCAGTGGTGTGGGCAGTCACCGAACGCTTTAAGCACTACCTCGCTGCTTCCCGGTTCACCGTGTACACGGATAACAACCCGTTGACACACCTGGACACTGCAAGACTCGGTGCCCTAGAGCAGAGATGGATGGCCCGCTTGTCCAACTATGAGTTTACAATCAAATACCGGGCAGGACGCTCCAATACCAATGCGGACGCCCTGTCCAGGATGCCGAACCTACCGGACGTAGGGGAAGACTCAGAGGAACTGGAAGAAGTTGAACTCCCCGCGTTCCACCGTCATGGGACTATCCAGTATTCCCACCGTGTAAGGAGTAAGCAATCCGCTACGTTCAACCCATTACCTCATTACAACTGGGCGGAGACACAAGACAGTGACCCTGCTGTCCGACTGGTAAAGGAGATGCTGACTCGGCCAGATGCACGCCTTGACCCAGACGCTCCGGAGGAAGCCAAGCAACTGTGGGCTGAGAAGAGTCGACTGTTCCTTTACAAGGGGAAGTTGTGCCGCAGAATGGTTAACTCCCGGATGCATAAACTAATCTGGCAAGTAGTGGTGCCAAGAAGAGACGCAGCTATGGTGATGGAGGCATACCACGACGGAGCTGGGCACTTCGGATGGAAGAAGCTGGAGTTCCTGCTGCGCGGGCGGTTCCATTGGGTAGGCATGAGAGGAACCATCAAGAGGTGATGCAGAGACTGTGGCCCATGCAACCTAAGAAGGAGGGACCGTGCCAGCCAGAAGACTCCCCTGCAGTCCATCATCACCAGACAGCCGTTGGAACTGGTAGCCTTGGATCATGTAAAATTGACCCCAAGCAGAAGTGGCTACGTTTATGACGCACCCCTGGGCCTGTGTCGCACAGCGTTGCGCATGCAGGAGCTTACCCGGAGCCGGATCTGATGGGAGTAGTAGTCTCGTGGCGGTGACCCGGTCCGTGCCCAGGGAGTCAAACTGAGCGGCGCTGTATTAGCGGTAGATGTTGGACGACTACGCCACCCGTTGAATGCAGCGAAGGAGCTGCCGCTGCAGGGCAGACCGCCGAGGCCGGTGGTAGGATTGTGCAGCGTGATAGTATCACCCCCAACGGGAGGGGTATGGCCTCAGGGCAGCCGACGTGGATGATGGGGGTAGCAGGAACCACTCGGAGACGGTACGGTGTAGTTCAGGGTCTTTACTGGTGACAAAGATAGACCCTCCCGGAGTACTGGCTAGCGATTGGGGCCTGGTCAGTCCTTGAGCAGATGGGATCTCCCCTGGCCAGGCGGAGTTGTAGGCCTCCCAAACTACCTGTACTCTTCTGGCTACCTTGCTAGAGGCGGGTATAAGTAGCCCACGTCCCTGAGTGTACCGTGTGGTGCTCACCCGTATGGCCGGTGACTCGGGGCCTTCTAGTAGCTTCCGCTCCACGACAGCGGTGCTGGTCCCATGCGTGTGACCGTGCCTTCGGGTTTCTTGGCCAGAGGACCTGAAATCCCCTGCCGGTCGGTTTCTGCTGCTGGATAGGAGTTAGTCCCCACAGCCTCGGACTCCGGGTCCGGTAAGAAATCTTCTCAGTCAGGGCGAGCTCTGCAGCTGCCAGCCCCTGACTCCTTGTAACACTGCTCCCACAGAGCTCCTGTTGTTTCTTCCCATAGCTGCTTCAGGCCTGGCCCTGGAGCTGGGCCCAGCCGGAGCCACAGCTCCCTGTCAGCCCTCCTGGCTGAACTCTCCCTCTCAACTCTCTAACCCTGCCTCAGCCCCAGGTTTACATAGGGGAAGTTCTTCCCCTCCCAGGACTGGGCAGGAGGTGTGGCATGCATAGGATTCCTGACCAAGAGACCTCCCACCTGCTCTCAGACATAACATTGCTGTTACTGTGGAAACCAGACCCCTGGGGTGCCACATTTACGCGTTAACCATCGTGGATCACTACTCCCGGTTCTTGGTTGTCGTCCCCGTCAAGGACTTAACGGCTCAAACAGCAGCTAGAGCCTTCCAGCAGCACTTCTGCCGTCCGCACGGATACCCGGAGCAGGTGCTGACGGACCAGGGGCCTGCCTTTGAAGCGGAAGTCTTCCAGGAGTTCTGCACCCTGTATGGCTGCCGGAAGATAAGAACAACACCCTATCACCCGCAAACTAATGGACTTTGTGAGAAAATGAACCAGGTGGTGATAGATCTTCTGAAAACATTGCCCCTGGAAGAACGTAGTCTGTGGCCTGAAAAGCTGCCCGACCTGGTGGACCTATACAACCACATCCCTGTAGGTTCCACCAACTGTACCCCGGCTTACCTAATGAGGGCGAGACCTGGTAAGCTTCCTGTTGATCTGGAGATGGGAGTCCTGACACCCGAGGACACTTCACCAGAAGCAGACTGGGATACAGAGAGGCAGCAGCAGTACCGGAAGGTACAGGAGAGCGTGGAGCGAAGTCTCTGTCAAGCTAGGGAAAGACAAGAGAAAACTTACAACCAGTATGCTCCCGCTGTTCCCCTGGTGCCCGGAGAGCAGGTCTTGAAGAGGAAAAGACGGCTCCACAAGTTGGACGACCAGTGGGAGAAGGACCCGTACACCGTACTGCCCTCAAGCCACGACAACCCAAAGATCTGTACAATCAGTAAAGACGGAGGGGAAACCACAGCCATTGTATCTCGGGATCACCTGAAGAAGTGTCCCGAACAGCTACGGAACCCTGAAAAAGAACAAGAAGACCCTCGACCCGCAGAGGAAGAGACAGAGACGGTCCGTACTGTACTTGGAGACTTCCCCCGGTCTTGGACCCAAGTCAATGGTGCTGTTGTGGTACCCGTTCTCACGTTCCTCCAACCAGCATCCCAAGTGCCTACGGAGACACAGGTAGAGCTGGAAGAACAGCCGGTCCAAGAGGCAGAAGACCCCACACAAGCAGACCAGGAGAATCAACCCTCTGCTTATAGTGAGCCTGCCATACCTCTAGTGAGCCAAAGAGTCCGTAGACGGCTGCCCAGTTTACCCTTGACAGCTCCTACACCCTGTAGCTCAGGACCAGTCAGTCAGCTTCGTAGGTCCACTAGGGTTACTAGAGGCCAGCTGCCCATACGTTGGAGGATCTAAGTGTTTAGACTGTATTATTTGTATTCACTTGTTTTCTGTTACTTGTAAATAATTATGTGTTTCTAGTTATTTCATAGGAGTCTTTGGTGGATTTACCGGGAATCCTTTATGCATATGGTTGGAGCGTAACCCAGGAACGGACTAAAGACTGTTAAGGACTCGGGGCAGGACAGACCCCTACCTGGTTACGTCTCCCTGTTTTTGGTGAAATGGACACCCTTGTTTTCTTGAAAAACTGCACCCGGTTGCGGACACGCCGTGACCATCCTAATGTTTTTCTTTATTGCGTTGTTTCTGTTTGTAATTTGTTGTTACAAAAATATGTTTAGTCCCGGAGTACTAAATTTCACTAGGGGGGAATGTGGCACCCCAGGGGTCTGGTTTCCACAGTAATAGCGATATTACGTCTGAGAGCAGGTGGGAGGTCTCTTGGTCAGGAATCCTATGCATGCCACACCTCCTGCCCAGTCCTGGGAGGGGAAGAACTTCCCCTATATAAAACTGGGGCTGAGGCAGGGTTGGGGAGTTTTAGAAGAGGAGAAGAGGAGTCCCAGACAGAGACATAGTCTGGTCTGGAGAGGAGCAGCTATAGGAAAGAAAGATCAGGAGCTCAGTGGGAGCAGTGCTACAAGGAATCAGGGGCTGGCAGCTGTAGAGCTCGCCCTGATTGAAGAATTATCACCGGACCCGGAGTCCGAGGCTGTGGGGACGAATCCTTACCCAGCAGCAGAAACCGACCGGCAGGGGATTTCAGGTCCTCTGGTCAAGAAACCCGAAGGCACGGTCACACGCGTGGGACCAGCACCGCCGTCGTGGAGCGGAAGCTACCAGAAGGCCCAGAGTCACCGGCCATACGGGTGAGCACCACACGGTACACTCAGGGACATGGGCTACTTTTACCCGCCTCTAGCAAGGTAGCCAGAAGAGTACAATTAGTTGGGGAGGCCTACAACTCCGCCTGGCCAGGGGAAATCCCATCTGCTCAAAGACTGACCAGGCCCCGATCGCTAGCCAGTACTCCGGGAGGGTCTATCTTTATCACCAGTAAAGACCCTGAACTACACCGCATCGTCTCTGAGTGGTTCCTGCTACCCCCATCATCCACGTCGGCTGCCCTGAGGCCATACCCCTCCCGTTGGGGGTTATACCATCTACGCTGCACAATCGTACCACCGGCCTCAGCGGTCTGCCCTGCAGCGGCAGCTCCATAGCTGCATTCAACGGGTGGCGTAGTCGTCCAACATCTACTGCTAATACTCAGCCACACAGTTTGACTCCCTGGGCACGGACCGGGTCACCGCCACGAGACTACTACCCCCAACAGGCCCGGCTCCGGGTAGTCCCCGCGTGCGCAACGCTACACCAAGTAGGCCCAGGGGCGCGTCAGATGTCTCTGCTCCTAGGCTTGTTAGAGCTTTCCACAAGAGGTTTCCGGATAGGCCTGGGCCTGGAGGATCCGAAGGGGGTACTATTAGAACCCTCCTGTTTTTTTTTCCATCTTGTGTTTTGCGGTCACGTGACCATCTGCCTTTATATTCCAGCTCCGCCCTTTTGGCTGTGCTGGACTTCAGTGTTGTTTGACTGTTTTTCTAGCCAGGTGCTTCTGTGTCTTTCTCTGTCAGTTCGCTTGGTCCTTCTGGGACCTCTAGTACCTTTTTTGTCAGTTTATCTTTTTGTGTTTTGCAACAACTTTCTCTGTTCTGGAGGTGTCCCATTTTTGTTCCAGTCCTTAGTTCTTTTAGGGACCCTTCCCTTTAATCTATAGGTCTTCGTTCAGACTAGCTGAGGACTTAGGCGGGTCCGTTCGCTAGGAACAGGCAGCCCGCTACATTGTAGGCATTCAGCTTAGTCTTACTGTAGGGAAAGCTTTCCCCATCTTTCCTTAGTACTTGTTGCAGATCATAACAGAAGCATGTAGTAAGCATGTACAAAGGTCATTGTGAAGAGAGTGGGAAGAAGTGAGCTGTGACATCAGCTTATGTAAATGGTGGATCCTATGTTACCAGTTGTGTATAGAGGGGTTACGTGTCAGTATAATCCTGCCTCTGATATGGAATTTTGATGTAAATCTTTACTGAAAGAACAATTACAGGATGTGTGATTCTAAATAAAAGCCCCACTGACCTGTGTGAAAATTGCAAGATTACTTAGTTTGTTTTCAAGACCTGGGCTATACTGTGACTTTTTGTAGAGCTACTGATTGATTTTAACTATTTAGCTACCACTGCAGTCCAAAGCAATACATTGAGATGTGTGAAACCACGTGGACTGAAGATTCGACTTAATAGTTAAAATCAAGCCCAGGCCTAATAAGGATCATAATAGGAAAAAAAATTGTCAAAATGCAAAAAATAAAAATGCCAAAAAATCCTTGATTTAAACAGTAGTGTTGAGCCACCCCCGTAGTGTTCGGGTTCGGTTCGGTTCGTCGAACACCGGGATGTTTGAGGAACTGTTCGTCGAACTGTTCGTCGAACACCTTAGAACACCGTCGAACACCGTTAAAACCAATGGCAGGCAAACAAAAACACATAGAAACACATAGAAAACACCTTCAAAGGTGTCCAAAAGCTGACAAACTGCTCAGAAGACGCTCTCTTTAAAAAAGCCGGCCGGCAATTCAGCAGCGGCATACACCGGTACCCGACAATTTAGACAAGAAGGAATAGAGCCTCACACATAGATTAGATAGATAGAAACATGTCAGTCACATATATAAGAAGTACAGTGACAGTGTTGATTACTGTACTTGTCATTTAGTGTAAAGGATTTATTTAAAAAAATAATAGTGTTTTCATGCACCGTCTCTTTAAAAAAGCCGGCCAGCAATTCAGCATCTGTACCCGACAATTTAGAATAGAAGGAATAGAGAATCACACATAGATTAGATAGATAGAAACATGTCAGTCACATATATATGAAGTACAGTGACAGTGTTGATTACTGTACTTGTCATTTAATGTTAAAATAAAGGATTTATTAAAAAAAAAATGGGCGTGGGGTTCCCCGTAATTTTAGTCTCTAGCGGAGGTTAAGCAGACGGCTGGGGCAGAGGTTTGAAGCCTGGGAAGGGGGTAATACCCACGGAGCTCCCCAGGCTACTAATATCAGCCCCCAGCTGAATACCTAGCCTTTACTAGCTATTAAAATGGGGGACCCCCCCCAAAAAATGACGTGGGGTCCCCCCTATTTTAATAGCTAGTAAAGGCTAGGCAGACTGATATTAATAGCCCAGGAAGGGTACCATGAATATTGGCCCCCTCCCAGGCTAGAAACACCAGCTGTCAGCCACCCCAGAAATGGGGTCGCGGCCGATATTTAAATGTGGCGCCCAAATCGGTGATTGGTCGCGGTCTTGGCGCGCGACCAATCACTGATCTTGCCGCCAAAGTTAAACACTACCGTGCTGATTGGTCGCGGACGCTGCCCGCGACCAATCACCGATTTGTGCGCCAAATTTAAATATCAGACCAATCAGCACAGTAGTGTTTAACTTTGGCGGCAAGATCAGTGATTGGTCGCGGTCAAGACGGCGACCAATCACCGATTTGTGCCGCACATTTAAATAGCGGCCGCGACCAATTGGATGTCAGCGCCGCTCCCCGGTCCTCCCTTCACACCCTAGCCGCATGGATGTCAGCGCCGCTGCCTGTGCGGATACTTCCGCTGCGAGAACCCGGGACATGAGCGGGCGCTCGCAGCAGAAATATCCGGACCCGCAGCGCCGCTCCCCGGTCCTCCCTTCACACGCTAGCCGCTGATGTCCCCACAGTATCCGCATGGTGTTACAAAGGTCCGGACATTTGTGTTAAAAATCGCTGATTGGTCGCTGGCGCTGCCCGCGACCAATCACCGATTTGGGCGCCAAATTTAAATATCAGCCGCGACCAATCACCGATTTGGGCGCCAAATTTAAATATCCTCCGCGACCAATCACCCATCTTGGCTCCACATTTAAACACCGCTGTACTGATTGGTCGCGGACGCTATTTAAATGTGGCGCCAAAATCGGTGATTGGTCGCGCCCAGCGTCGGCGACCAATCAGCACAGCGGTGTTTAAATGTGGAGCCAAGATTGGTGATTGGTTGCGGACGATATTTAAATTTGGCGCCCAAATCGGTGATTGGTCGCGGGCAGCGCCCGCGACCAATCAGCGATTTTTAACACAAATGTCCGGATCTTTGTAACACCATGCGGATACTGTGGGGACATCAGCGGCTAGGGTGTCAAGGGAGGACCGGGGAGCGGCGCTGCGGGTCGGGATACTTCTGCTGCGAGCAGTCGCTCATCTCCCGGCTTCTCGCAACGGAAGTATCCGACCAGGCAGCGGCGCTCCCCGGTCCTCACCAATACGATTAGCTGATTGGTCGCGCTCTCCGCACGCGACCAATCAGTGATCTTGGCGCTAAAGTTAAACACCGCTCTGCTGATTGGTCGCGGACGCTGCCCGCGACCAATCACCGATTTAGGCGCCACATTTAAATAGCGGCCGCGACCAATCAGCGAGCTTGGCGCCAAATTTAAACAACGCTCTGCTGATTGGTCGCGGACGCCAGACGCGTCCAATCAGTGAGATTGGCGCCAAATTTAAACAACGCTCTGCTGATTGGTCGCGGACTCCAGCCGCGACCAATCAGCGAGATTGGCGCCAAATTTAAACCCCGCTCTGCTAATTGGTCGCGGATGCCGGCCGCGACTAATCAGCATTATTGGCGCCAAATTTAAACACCGCTCTGCTGATTGGTCACAGTTGCCTTCCGCGACCAATCAGCGATTTTGACGCCAAATTTAAACACCGCTCTGCTGATTGGTCGCGGCCAGCGATTGCGACCAATCAGCATTATTGGCGCCAAATTTAAACCCCGCTCTGCTGATTGGTCGTGACCGCCGGCGCATGCCTGCGCTTTTCAGTGTCTGCGGGATGACAGGCTGGATGGCAGCTTTCTGCTGCGGTCCAGCCTGTCATCTCAATGTAGCAGAGCTGAAGCTGTCCTGGGAACCATGGAAAGGTAAGGATGAGGTTGCTTTATTATTTTACTTTTATTGCAGGAGATCGTTGGCTTCAGCTGGAATGGGCGTGGTGGTAAGTATGGTTTAATTTAGAACAATAAAGGATTGTGTCTTTATTTCAATTAAAGGACTTTATTCTGGGTGTTTGTGTTTTCTTTTAACTTTGACTATGGGGTTAGCAATGGGGGTGTCTTATAGACGCCTCTCCATTACTAACCTGGGCTTGATGTCAGCTGGCATTATAAGCTGACATCAACCCCAGCCCTATTACCCCACTGCCACCGCACCAGGGCAGTGGGAAGAGCGAGGCTAAGTGCCAGAATTGGCGCATCCTATGGATGCGCCATTTCTGGGGCAGCTGACGGCTGGTGTTTCTAGCCTGGGAGGGGGCCAATATTCATGGCACCCTTCCTGGGCTATTAATATCAGCCCCCAGCTGTCTGCCTAGCCTTTGCTAGCTATTAAAATAGGGGGGACTCCACGTCATTTTTTTGGGGGGGGTCCCCCATTTTAATAGCTAGTAAAGGCTAGGTATTCAGCTGGGGGCTGATATTAGTAGCCTGGGAAGCTCCGTGGGTATTACCCCCTTCCCAGGCTTCAAACATATGCCCCAGCCGTCTGCTTAACCTCCGCTAGAGCCTAAAATTACGGGGAACCCCACGCCAATTTTTTTTAAAATAAATCCTTTATTTTAACACTAAATGACAAGTATAGTAATCAACACTGTCACTGTACTTCATATATATATGACTGACATGTTTCTATCTATCTAATCTATGTGTGATGCTCTATTCTTTCTGTTCTAAATTGTCGGGTACAGATGCTGAAATGCCGGCCGGCTTTTTTAAAGAGACAGTGCATGAAAACACTATTATTTTTTTTAATAAATCCTTTACACTAAATGACAAGTACAGTAAGCAACACTGTCACTGTACTTCATATATATGTGACTGACATGTTTCTATCTATCTAATCTATGTGTGATTCTCTATTCTTTCTATTCCAAATTGTCGGGTACCGCTGCTGAATTGCCGGCCGGCTTTTTTAAAGAGACGGTGCATGAAAACACTATTATTTTTTTTGATAAATCATTTACACTAAATGACAAGTACAGTAATCAACACTGTCACTGTGCTTCATATATATGTGGCTGACATGTTTCTATCTATCTAATCTATGTGTGAAGCTCTATTCTTTCGGTTCTAAATTGTCGGGTACCGGTGTATGCCGCTGCTGAATTGCCGGCTTTTCATGTTTCACTGTTGGCACTGTTCCCATCGATTTGGGCAATCACTGTAATGCCACAACCACCATGGCTGTGGCATTACAGTGAGTGGCAGACAATCCCTGCATGATTGGTGCTCTAAATAGCGCCAGACATGCAGGACACGCTTTTGGTGCACGAACAGTTATCGAACATAACCTCGAACAGCCGAATTTTTTGCAAATCGTTCGGGTTCGTCGAACAACTCGAACACCGCCCAAAACAGCTCGAATTTGAGATTGGCGAACAGTTCTAGTCGAACACCGCTCATCTCTATTAAACAGTTGTTCATTTTCTGATGATAGCTTTCTTATAAAGTACACTGGTCCTGTAGAAAAGCAAGGTTTTGCTACCCTCATACCCTACGACAAGTTCAAATTGCTTTTGGAGCACTTTCCAACCTAATACTTCCAGGAACTGCCCAGATTCCTCACTCTGTAACCTGCCATCAATTTACAGTAGTCTGAGTGAGTGACTTTTCTTAATTTTCAATTTGTCAGCACTATAGGTGCTGGAACTTTTTTTCTCACCTCCTGCCAAGCATTTCTCCTGCCATTGACCAATAGCTTTGAACTGAAAGCCTCCATCTCTGTTATATCTGTATGAAGTTTGACAGGCAGGAAAGCAAGAGCAGAGAAGCGAAGGCATTCACATCACACACCCTTCCTGTTATCCATTTTGACATCTCACCTGCTACAGATGGATAAACACATGTTAGCAAGGTAGACAGAAGATAGTCACTGGCACTTTGGTATGAATTTTTGTTTTTTTGGGGGAGGGGTAAAACAATATTATTTATTTTTTTTTATAAATATATATATTTTGTTATTTAAGCTTGTATAGCATATAGAAGGATTATTATTATTATTATAATGCCATTTATTCCATGGCCTTTACATGTGAAAGGGGTATACATAATAAAAAACAGGTACAATAATCATGAACAATACAAGTCAGCGACTGGTACAGGAGGAGAGAGGACCCTGCCCGCAAGGGCTCACAATCTACAAGGGATGGGTGAGGATACAATAGGTGAGGGTAGAGCTGGTCGTGCAGCGGTATTGGTGGAGCGAGGGTTACTACAGGTTGTAGGCTTGTCGGAAGAGGTGGGTCTTCAGGTTCCTTTTGAAGGTTTCCACGGTAGGCGAGTCTGATATGTTGGGGTAGAGAGTATCCAGAGTAGGGGGGGATGCAGGGGAGAAATCTTGTAGGCGATTATGGGAAGAGGATTACAACTTTTGGCATTAGAAGCAATAAAGTGATTTGCAGATTGTCTATTTATGAAATCATCTATCCAATTATCAGGATGTCTGAAACAACAGAGACTAGTGCTGAGCAAAAAATTCACAGGAACCTTGACCAACAGCTCCTAGTCCTTATTTGCCGTACTAGAGGCTTGGAAACCTTTTTCTACCTGTGGCATCTCGTGCAACTCTACTGATTAATAGGCAACCAAAATGTCACTACGTTACAGCATGCTGATGGTCCATTCATCAGAAAAGGTGCTGGGGATGTCTCAGGTAGAAAGAGGCTCTCAAGTCCCTGGTCCGGTGGCCACGGTCTACTGATGAGACCACTGTATCAGAGTCCTGTGAATCTTGTTCAACTGTAAGAGTGGCCATTTATGGCCAGATATGGGACGGACACACAGCACTTATTCCCATACAACTGATATGCCCCCTGCATCATGGGGTACTTGGTAGCCGGGCTTGTCGATGCAGGGGATATCACCTTGGCTGTGACCCGGTCCGTGACCAAGGGCGGTCTATTAAAGGGGAAAGTAAAAGGGGAATAAAGTTTTTATAGATAATGTTCGTGACGCCACCTGTGGTATGCGGCTATATGGGGCTGCCGCTGTGGTGCAGATCCTCTGGAACTGATGGTGACGCAGCAGAGTTGGTTCAGCTCTCCACAGGCAGAGCTAAGCTCCAGGGCAGGATATAGGGGTTTTATGAGGTAGATGTTGCTGGTGCTCTGTAGTGCAGGGCTGGTGATAGAGCAGCAATAATTTCAGGACACAGTGGGGTGTAGTCTTCAAGGTTTACTCACAGTTTGTTAAAGACTCCAGGTTACCGGGGCCAGTGTGTAACCTCCCACGTCGTCCTGTGTTCACCAGGGAAGGGGTTCAGCAACTGTCACGTCTCTCAGGAGTACTGAAACGGGATCCCGTTCTATGTTCCCTCCTTGGTCATCTTCCCTGCGCTGGCTCTCGCCCTCCTGCGCCTCACGATCAGTGTCCCAAACCGGTAGCCTCGGGTCTTGTCGGGCGATGTGCAGTCCCCTGGACCCTATGTGGCCACCTTTTCGGCAATATAATCATGGTGGTTGGCTACTGCACCTTGCAAATACAGCAGCCTCCGGTTATCTAGCTGAGCCTGATTATTCTCCACTAGTTTAGGGACCGATCCCCTCTGTGGCCTGATCCCTCCACATCCGTGTAGATTAGGGCACACGGGTGGCTTCCTGCACTCACCGTGCCCCTGGGATCCCCTCTGATTCTGGAGCCTTCCCTCTGCTCCCATCCTCTTTCTCAGTTTTTCTTCCTGGGCCTCTCAGACTGGGCCCTGCTCCTTTCTCCACTCCTCCTGAGCAGAGCTCCTCCAGAGCTCCTGCTCCCAGCTCTCTCTCCTCTGTACTGTCTCCTCACTCTGTCTGAACTGTCTGACTGCTTCTAGATGGTTCCCCCTTTTCTTATACCCTTCCTGACGGTGCTCCCCGGAACTGCTTCCTCCACCCACACCCACTACATGGCTCCACCCTCCAGCTAGGGACCAGGGACTGTGCTCTCCATTAGGAGCAATCTCGCCCTTCCCTACTGAGGTGGAGTGTGTTGGATGCGGGTGTGTGGGTCCCGGGTAGTACTCCCTCCTTACCTGAGAGTGGGGTACCACACCTCTTGGTGAGATGCAGTACCTCTGTGGCGACTGAACCCGCAGGGGCACCACACAAACATATTCCAGTGCCTCCAAAATGGTTTTATAATTCTCCCTGTCCAGATTTATTTCTTATATCAAATCTCATCCAGACTGAATGGACAATATTGGCCATGTCTCATTACATGCTTGGAGCGTTTTCACGATGATTTACTTTAAACCATCACTGTCAACATTTTACAGTAACATCTGACATTCCGAGTTTCATTTTAAGCAATTTACCAATTTCATATCTCTTTCCTCTTATCAGTGGCTACAGGGTAAACGTTACAGCACTTTTTGTGACAGTAAAAGAAACTTAACAACAAAACTCTGATAAGTTTCTTTCTAGCCGATAAGAAATATTGAAGATTTTCTGTTTATTTTTGCAAAGTATAAATACTGGATAGAATGTGACAAAAACAATTCACATAAAAAATAGGCATATCATATGAGGGTATCCAAAGAATTAAATAATACATGAGAAAAATTAAATAACACCTTTAAAAGTTGAAAAATCTTTATTGAAATATACTTAAAAACATCCAAAAAGGACCAAAACATTATACATATGTACTGTGAATCCTGATTCACCTAGACTAGCGATTATCTCGATGAGGTGGCACTGTGGAGTTAGATGCTCCTGTACGCCTCTTCATCGCCCTTGAGTGTCTGGCGAGTGGAGTGTGCCTTTGTGCACTGCACCAAAAGTCTTACTCCATTCAGGGACTGGAGGGAGATGTCCGGCGTACAGAATGCCACAGCTAGCCATGAATTAATCAAGCTATGTCTTCATGCTCGATGACGCGCCCCTGTCCAGCCCCAGCTCCATCCACTTCAGCAGAGTTGGGAAAAATTGGCGTGAAATAGCCAAAAGTTGCAAAATTTTTGTGCCCAAGTTTCGCGGGTTTTCAAAACTTTTACACTACTTTTTTGGATGAATATGAGTCATAGTGTTTATAGTGTTTTTGTCCTTTTTTATTAAGTATATTTCAATAAAAATGTTTCTACGTGACAAAAACAGTAAATAATATATAGGTATAATGACCTCTGTACAATGACCATCATGAGGGCATGCTAGTAGAAAATGGTAAAATTATTTTGGCTTGGAACCCTGCCTCTCTTATGACCCTATCATAGGGCAGGTGCAGACAGCTGTAGATTCTCTTATCCGAGAAAATTGGGTCAATTATGCAAATCACACTCTGATCATAATTTGATCCAATTCTCACGGATGAGGAGAAGATGGATAAAAACTTGCATGGCCAAGTGCGATACAAATATTGGATAAAACTTGGGCATGCAGTGATTTTTTCCCTGGACAGGCATTGTCCAAGGAAAAAATCTGACATGTGCATAGCCCCAGAGAGTAACATTGGTCCAAGTGCAAACCAATGTTTTGTCGAATTGCACTGTGGGCTGAAAATACACTTGTCTGCACCTGCCTTTGGGTTGAGCCTTCAAGGAGCCCTGTTCTCCTAGGAACAATTTAACTAGTCTTCTACCCTTTAATTATCAACTACCCTGTTGTAGTTTCAGGACTGGAGCACAGGTTTTGATTTTACCCAATGATCCAGTACTGACCTGCCATTTGGTGCTCCCTGTCTTTTTGTTTTCCTGTGGTCTAAGGAATAACGTGTCTCCTTGTGGAGAGTGACATGCCGGCCCTAGCATGCCAATGTAAGGAGGCTTATTGGGCATGCAATGCTCCTCTGGGAAATTAAATACGCAAATTGCCTCTTCAGAGAGGAAGAGGACTGGGACTCTATAGCGCCATCTGTTGGAAGCAGCGATCCTACAAGTCAGTATCGACCCTTTAACGAGCCTTGTAATATGACTTAGGATAAAAGCAAAATCAGAATCTCAATTTTCAGACATGGTGTTTCAGGTTATTGCCCCTCGTCAGTGCTAAGTATGAGATCTGATTTGGCTAGGTGAGAGGCTCAAGACTGAGGTCTAAAGGATATGTCACTCTCCACAAGGAGAAACGTTACCCATTAGACCTCAGTCCAGAGCCTCTTACCTAGCCAAATCAGATCTCATACTTTGCACTGATGAGGGGCAACAGCCCGAAACACTGTGTCCGCAAATTGAGATTCTGGTTTGGCTTTTATCCTAAGTCATATTGCAAGGCTCGTTAAAGGGTCAACAGTGACTTGTAGGATCGCTGCTTCCAACAGGTGGCACTATAAAGTTCTAGTCCTCTTCCTCTCTGAAGAGGCAATTTGCATATTTGTTTTCCTGTGGGCAACACAAGACTTACAGCTATCTTGTGTCATATTACTGGAATGATGGCTACCATCACCAAGCTGTAACGCAAGTAGTATGGCATGTGAACACTGTGACCACACACAGATCACCAGGAAATAGAATAAGGGATTACTCTTTCTTTTGTTTTGTTTTTTTATTACATCTGCAGCTGTTTTAAAAAAAAATACGTTACCCCTTTAAATTGGGCACCATTGGGAGAAATTGGGAGAAAGCTGTAATAAAAGCTATGATTCATTTTTTTTTTCACTTCATTCTTTCACCTCTATCACCTTCCCTCATTTATGAACCTCATGCCTTTTAGGATATACTATTGTGTATGGCTTTTCCTGCCTGTTACGCTGCGGGCACACATCATATTACAGTATTATCGTTCCCCCTTGAGATGTAAGGTAAGAATAATTCTGTTTCTTTTTCTCAGAACGTGGTAGTCACAAACACATAGTAAAATTATTATTCAAATATTCGTCCTGATAAAGTATTACCATCCCCAGGCGACCTTTCTTTTCTTCTCAAGTTCTTTTACAAAAACCAATAAAAACTTCTAAATGTGACCAAGCTGACAGCTGACTCTATTACAGTGATGTGTGATAATGATGCATTTTTTTTAATGAAACATAATGAAAAATATTCTGGGAACTAAATCTACTCCAGAGTAACCTGATTCTTCTGCCAAAATCTGCAATAATGCCATATTTGCCTCTAGACATTGGAGGTCCCTTGCCTAGGGTGGCAGATTGTGACGGGCCGAATGTTGCTGATAAAAATCACATCTTGAAAACAAAAAGCAGGGGAAGGGTGTGGAAGGGAGGGACCTAGGGGATACAATGTGTTAAACACATCTGAGTCTGCAGGGAGAGAAGGACGGTGATGAGACCTCTTCTTTACATTCTCAAGTGTTTGCAGTGTTGATTGGTAGAGCAGTAGGCAGTTGGTGTCGCTCCGCCATTCAGTGAGTTGGGTACACACTATTCATCCCGAGTGCCCCAGATCTGCTCAGGAGAAGAAGCTCTCTCACCCACTGCCAATCTCACATTACTGTCAAAGTAGTACCAGCCTATAGAATTCATACAATTCCTCATAGGATTCTAGGGGATTGGATTGGTAACTGGGAAAAGTAGGACTAAAAGAGGGAAGGTAGAGGAGGGAGGGAGCAGAGGCGTAGCTAGGTGTTCAGTTTAGGGGGGCGAAACATCTGAGTGGGCCCCTAACCAGGTAACCGTATGTACAACTACGGTGGCGCACCATAATCATAGGTATAGGGGAACCTCAGCAGATGACTATGCTGTTACTGAAAATCTCTGTACAAAGATTAACAATGATATTACAGCCATATAGTGACCATATATTTACCAGAATATTTACCCATTGTTTCCATCTGGCCCACATCGACACAACAACTTCTCCAGCCAGGACTCATCTGCAGAGATTACAACAAAGACACGTTTGGCTTCTCACATTTCCAACACCATCCACATCTATTCCCAACCTGCACAAACTCCTCATCCTGCTGATACCCCAATACTGAGCTGCTGCCATATGTATCCTTATTTCTGATCTTCTTAGTACCCTACATAATAATGCCCTCCCATCTTACAAAGTAAAATGCCTCCATTGTCCCCCGACTGTATGATGGCTCTCAGTAGTCCCCCCATACTGTATGATGGCCCACAGTAGTCCCTCCACACTATATGGATGGCCCCCAATAGTCGCACTACACTGTATGAATGGCCTTCAGTATTCCCCCCACACTGTATGGATGGTTCCCAGTAGTCCCCCACATTGTGTGGATGGCCCCAGTAGTCCCCCCACACTGTATGGATGGCACCAGAAATCCAGTAATCCCCCCAAACTTTATAGATAGTCCCCAGTAGTTCCCCCCACACTGTATGGATGGCCCCAGTAATCCAGAAGTCTCCCCACATTGTATGGATGGCCCCCAGTAATCCAGTATTCCCCTCACACTGTATGGATGACCCACAGTAGTCCCCCCCCCACTGTGTGGATGGTCTCCAGTAGTATCCCCACGAGCATTAGTAAATTAAAATATAAAAGCATCTGATACTATGGATCCTGAGGACTCCATCAGCAGACAGGACCAAGGCGTGGGAAGACCAACTCTGTGATCTCACCACGCCGGAGCACACAAAGGCCCAATGTGGCGCCCCTGAGGGTTCGGTCCCCACAGGGGTACTGCATCTCTTTAATGAGGTGTGGTATCTCTCCTTCGAGGTAAGGATGGTGCAACTGTCAGGACCTCACCTCTGTATCCAACACCACACCTCTCCCACCTGAGGGGGGGCTTATAGGCACTAGGGTGCTGCCCCAGCCAGGATAAGTGGAGATGGGGGAACCAAAGAAAGGGGGAACCTAGTAGTGGGTGAGAGTGGAGGACACACTTAGAGGTTACACAACAAAAATTCATATTTAATAGCCAGCCATCTTGGGCTCATGGTCTTTGATTGTGATCTTCATCACTGAACGTGGCTTTCTGTGTGAACCTGCAGTTGATGGGGACACGGTCCTCGTGCTCTGGCCTTGAGGCAAGGGTTAACAGCTGTCTCTACCCGGTCAAGGTCCCTACCCAAGAAGGCCTGGAGGAGAGCTTAGGAGTAAAGCTCCGCAAGCAAAAGGATCCCAGAGGGATGCAGATGGAGCGGTATACGCCACCTGTCCTCGCTATTCTGGCCTAGTCAGAGGGATTCCTGCTGCAAAAGAGGTACCGGCCCCCGATATCTGACTTTGTTACTCTATGTCTTAGTCGGAGAAGCCCGGAGGCTCAGTGGATTCCACCGGGTAACGAACGGAGCGGAGTCGCCGCCCGTACCCTTGCTCTGTGCATAGTCCAGAGGGAGACCCGGCCTTAGTACACGCACCACACACGGACAGGAGAGGACCTAGTGGGAAAGTCTAGGAACACTCTGGTGCGGGGTCCTGACCAAAGCACCTGAACTACCAGGAGGTTGTCGGACTCCCGGTCCTGGTGGCCGCAGCGCGCCGTGAGGAGCAGGGAGAAGCCTTGCAGCTGTGCATACTACCGCGAGTAAAGCTTGGAAGACTACCCCTATGGCCTTCGGTTTCTTATTACAATGCGGCACCGCACCACATCGCCCCACATCTCCCACTACGACTCCCATCCTCCTGTTCTCTCTGCCCTGAGGCCCTGCTCCGCCTGTGGGGAGTAGTATCATCTCCGGCTGCCACTACATCCTGCCTCAGAGGACTGAACGCAGTGCTGGTGGGGAATCACCAGACACCATAGGTGGTGTAGTCAATACAACCACTCGATTAACACCAACCCTGAAAGCCCATTACACCCTTTTTAAATGTGACAGCCCTGGGCACAGAACGGGTCCAGGCCACGGCTACAACCCACCAAACATCTGACCCGGCTCCGAGTACCCCCATCTCTCAGGGCAGGGCTGCGAGCGTCACACCAGCATGATGACATCATCATGCCGCTCTACTCTCAACTCGTCCATGCATCTCTCTGCTTTTCTATAGACTGCAGGCTTAAATCGACCTGCGGTCTATAGAACGTGGAACAGTAGTTAATGGAACAAAGACGCTGATTCCAGCGATGTATCACTTACTTGGCTGCTTACCATAGTTTAAAATCAGAGTTTTATCAGCAGGATATTATCACTAGAGGACTAGTAAACCTGCTGCCATGTAGTCCAACCCCACGGCCCACCTCTGATTGGAACCTTTATGCCTATGCACTGTGTACACAGAAAGCAGCCAATCAGTGGTGTGGGCGGGGTTATACAGAGCTCAGCATTCAGAGAACTGCTAGATCTGCAGCAGATAAAACAGATATTTTATCAAAACTGCAGCAAGCAGCCTAGTAAGTGACACATCACTGGAATCCATGTCTCAGCCCCTATATTTTCCTGCTCTTAGATGTGGTAGAAAAAACCTGGTGACAGATCCCTTTAAAATAAGATATTTAGTTAAAAAAAGAAAAATGCAGCAAATTAGCCTCAAAGTTGAATATGCAAAATTAATATTTGCGATGTTCCCACAGTAATCTATTACTGTGGGAACATAGTTAATGTGGTTTTTACATATTTATGTGCTGGTAGGTTTAATAATAATAAGCTACAATATCACAAGTGAACCAGACGTAATTACTATAATTACCAAGTCTTCTTCACAGTCTCTAGTAAAATGTAAATACTATGGATGGACTGATGTAGAATTTCTATGGGTCCTTCATTTTTAAGCCTCTCATTAGTAACAGCCTATTATAATTAACCAATTGCTTGAAGATCTGCCATGACTGCAAATAGCTTTCAGGAGATCACACTTTCTGGCACAGCATAGCCTCAATATTTGCCAAAAGATATTGGAAAAAATTCTTTAGTATGGTTTACTTACATTTTTGTAGCATTTTTTGGCATGTTGCAACCAGATTATTGGCTGTAAGTTAATAAAAAAACACATTTTTTGCGTACTGTTTTTGTTTTTCTTGTTTGTGATCCTTTTTTTCTCTAGGTTTGACCCTTTTTTATGTGCTTTCCAGATATTTCCAATAGGCATTAATGCATAGGGCATTAATATGGCATTTTTTCCCTTTATTAACTTAAAGGGAACCTGTTGACAGGTTTTTAGACCCAAAGTAATGTAATCTATGTGAAGTCCCTGTAATGTTGATGACGTCTATACCCGTGTTTTATAATTCCTTGCTTCCGTTTTATAAAAATCCATTGGCATGCAAATAAGCCGCAAGCTCAGGGGGCTTGGCCATGCACTTACAGCTCTCAGGCCTCTCACCCTCTTTACCTGGCCGCCAACTGCCTTCTGTCAGGGTCTAACAGGTCACTCTTTTTTTCTGTGACCTGCTTCCCCACCTGAGATCCAAGGGGGTGACACATGCACAGATCGATACTCTTGCTCTCGAACATCATCAGGACCTTACTCTGCATGCGCCACTCCAGGAATGAAGGTGCTTGCGTGAGATCTTGGGTGGGGTTGGTCACTGACAGGTGGCTGGTAGCAAGTGGGGAAAGAGGGCAAGAGGCTGGAGAGCTGTAAGTGCAGGCCAAGCCCCCTGCACTTAAGGCTCATTTACATGACAATTCACCTATGGATTTCTATAAAATTGAGGAACCGACTTAGAAAACAAAGATATGGACATCAACATTACAGGGAGTGTCGCGCCAGAGCAAGGAAATGTCTGGTGTACAGTGCAAAGGAGGGAAAGAAGGTAAAGGGTACACTGATGATAGGGAAAGGAGAGACCCTTAAACACTCACCTGAGACTGCACCCTGCGCTCCCTATTGTCCCTAGATGGGACCCTTCTCCTGTGCGTGAACACGTGCCTATGTCCTAGCTGGCCCTGAGCTAGCCCTAACTAGTGAGTAGGGCAGCAAGACACTAGTCTCACTAATAAAGTAAGGAAACACAAGGAGGGAGACAAACAGGGAGAAATCAAACAACAACTGGAACACCACAGCTTAAACTGGAACAATTTATCCAGGGAGGTCAGCAAAGGAAACCTATAACCGGCACAGGAGAGAGTTTAAATAATAGAAGGGAGTGGCAGCAAATTGCAGCAGCTGAGATTAGAGCCATATGGAATCCCAGCAGGATCAAAAAGAATCTCTTAACCCCTTCCACACCAAGTGAAAATCAATCTGTTCCACTCAAGTTAAACGCTGAGTGGACTTCAAAGGGGACCTGTGATCTGCCATTCGCTGCGACCTTCTGATCCTAGATACCCCAAAGGTCTCAGCAGGATTCAGCACATTCCAGTTTACATAGATAATGTTAGTTTAGGGTCTTAAAACCTACAGACAGGTTCCCTTTAATTGTGTGTATTTTTGGCTGTAATCTGAACACGTCCTTAGAATAGTTTTTTTCTCCAGAAACAAGGCGTAAAGACACTGATGAATTGGGGCCATAGTCTAGCTTTAATCAGAGCTCTAGAGGACGGTCAATTTAAAACTGAAAAATGTTCTGCGTTAGTGCGCGCTTTAGTTTCTTTTCCTATGTGTTAAAATTTGCAGAAAAGTGTCTCACTATTAAATTTAGGAATTTGATTTCCATGATCACTGTAAAATAAATGAGGAAGGGGGATGACAGTGGATTTACCGAAACTGGTGCAAAAAAGGGTGGAGAAGTTGTCATGATTAACCAATCAGTTGCAGGGAACCCGGTGAGGTATTACACAGCCCATATGTAGAGGTAGTAACACCATCCTGAGCTGGGCCACCTCTATGACCTTGATGGTAATTATATAAGTAATGAATGGAGACTAGAATTCTCCAAAAATCAATAATCAAATTCTGACCCAGATCAATAAACGTCCCTCTATATTATGCAACCCTTAGGCACATGCCTCTTGCGTTCAATAGACGATCCAGCCCTGATGTTCACTCGATTTTCTTTGAGTCTACAGAAGACCAGTGAAGGAAACAACATAATACTGTATGCTCCTTTACAACTTGCTGTTATAGAAAATACATATACATCAGGCAGAGACGTCCTTTGATAGAGGATCATCTTGCCTCTCATGTCTAGTGGTTCTTCAAGTAGTTATGTGACAGAGATGAAATCTCATTTTATGAAGTGGTTTTGACTCAAACACAACAATGGTTTGATGTCTCTTCGATATGCAGCGCTGAATGTCGGAGCCGCTTCACAGGCAAATATGTATTGACTAATGTTAAAATCAATAAGATGACAAATCCCAAAGCAAAGCTTTTCTGTACAGTAGAAAACGAGTAGACAGGAGTCTAGGGAAACGTGAAACCTCCATAACTCATCTGACTGAATAATTCAAGGACATTATGCTTGGTTATCAAAGTCATTCAAGTCTAGCAATAAAACTCAACCAGCGTCTATGAACAGTGGCATGCCGACCATCGAACAGGGTGGAAGCGTCACTGCTATGAGGTCAGAGGGATGTAGTGCTGGAGTATTTCCTTTTATCTGCATAGCAGTGTGTAGAAAAGGATGGTCTGACTGTCTTCCTATATCAAGTTAACCAGCATTTGGTGTACATACATGTCCAGGAACTGTCCTGATTCTAATGTTCTGTAATTTGCCATCCACACTTGTCTTCAGCATTCTGACAGCACAATAGGAGTGGGAACTTCTTTTCCCTTCCTTTCCCAGCATGCATTACACAGATGCCATTGCCAATGACTTGACTGCCCTTCACTGATGGCAAGCCTCTTTGTTATGCCAGTACAAACAGTAAAGCAGGAGCAGAGAGACAAAGACCAGCCACCACTTCCTGTAATCTGTCTCAGCATCTATTTTGTTTAAGGAGTAGTCTAGTACGTATAATGCCCTTTATAAATATATATCTTTAAGATCTAACCACTCTTCTAATTTGCTTTATTATACAATTACCTATCATTCTCCCTAGACAGCTAATCGCTATGTTTTTTTTTCTCTACCTCCTGTGATGTTACATTTGAGAGCAGTCTCAGACGGGATATCACAGGAGGACGGCAGTCATTTCTCTAAAGCTTCTATCCCTCTCTTACCCCAAAACATCATGTCATAAGGGGTGGTGCTGCGGTCATTTACCACAGCTTCTATCACCGCCATCCCGTGATGACTTGGTGGCTCAGTATCGGTAATCGCAGCTTCAGTGGCCACCACTACCATTTTAAGTGGCTGCTCTCAAACTTCTGCCCCCAATGCCTGCATCTCCAATAGCTGCCACCACTTTCTCTGCTTCTGACACTGATAGCTATTTCTCTGAAATGAGACCTCATCAGGATGATTGAAGCAGAGTGGGTTACAGCAGGATCGCACCACAGCTTCTATCACTGCCCTTAAAGGGGTTTTCTCACAAACAAAAGTTGATTTTAATCAATAGATCTTTCAATAATAATAAGTTTCACAATTGGATGTGATTAAATAAAATGTTCCTGTGCTGAGATAACCTTATACATGTTCCCCTGCTGTGTACTGTGTAATGGCTGGGTCTGACCGTGCAGGAACACAGTCTGATCGTACCACATCTCCTGAGCAGGGGGGAGAAAAAAAACTATACAGATAATGGTAGAAATAGGCAGCTAGATTGTTAGCTCGTTGGCCAAGTGAAAGAAAGCAAAGGACTTAACTGTCAGAAAAGATAGATCTACAAATACACAGTATATATAGTCTTAGTTGCTATAGCCTGATTTTTCATCTTAGCCTCCATATCTATTATTAGACATGCTATAGTCCTAAGATTTCTCTGCACCCACTTTGAACTTTTTCATCTTATTCCTTCTCATAAAAAGGTTGCCATG
This sequence comes from Phyllobates terribilis, assembly GCF_046119375.1. Classification (NCBI taxonomy): domain Eukaryota; kingdom Metazoa; phylum Chordata; class Amphibia; order Anura; family Dendrobatidae; genus Phyllobates; species Phyllobates terribilis. The sequence goes on along the minus strand of NW_027362769.1, from coordinate 205,745,767 downwards.
AATACTAACTACTATGAAAACAACATTTTATGAGATATTTTCATAAAGTCTTTTTAACAAACATTTTTCCTATTTCTGTTAATTTTATCATTTTATTTATAAAATAATATTAAATAATAATTATTAATAATATAAATTATTATTATAAAATATATTATGTTAAATTATTATTATTATATACATTTTAGGGTTGTTAGAAATGTATTCTTTTTATCAACAGCATATAGAGTCTGAGTTTGCATTTTAAAGGTATTGTCCGGTCCAAATCAATAAGTCTGCAGTCACTCTGTGTGACTGCAGAGGTATGAATCCCCCCAACGCACACACTGGGATTCGCCGGTTTCTGAGCAAGCGTTATGCGTACTTCTGGCCAGGGCCCGTTCAGTGGGCGTGGCCTCTCTCCATACACTTGTATGGAGTGAGGCCACGCCCTGTAGTTGGCCATGCCTACTGGGCGGGGCCTCACTCCATACAAATGTACTAGACGAGTCCTGGCCAGGAGTATGTATACCTCATACACACCCTCCGGTCCCGGGTCAGAAACCAGCGAATCCCCACAGTGCACAGTGCATGTTCTGGGGGGATTCACAAGTCTGCAGTCACACAGAGTGACTGCAGACTTATCAATTTGGTCCGGACAACCCCTTTAAGGACCTAGCTTGCAAGTCAATAACACAAATATTATAATATCTATGGGCCCGACCCTATCAAGTAACACTTTCAGGAATTTATTTATCCTAGTTTAACACTCCTTTAGAGCTACCACAGTACACTGGGTGTTATGGGAGGTCTCACCTCTCTAGGGCGCAGTGCCTCCACCCGAATCTTGATTGGAGCTCTCTCTCTCTGGGACTGCAGAAGGACTGTTATCTTCTGCCAGGGGCTGACTCGGGAAGCCCCTGCCACAGCTCAGTACACACTCACAGGGAACAGGAGTAGAACCGTTTAACAGGTTTATTGCTATGCAGCAGAATTGAGGTGGGTTTAAAGGAATAACATACAATGCAAGTAACTATGCTGTGTAAAAGTCCTATACACATCACAAGTTATTTCTACTCCGACCCTGCAAATATAACGTAGCAGGTTTTCCTTTCTTGTTTTAACTCAGTCCAAACGTTGGGGCCCAGTTGCCGTGGATGTTGGCGCGCAAGTTAGAACAGTTGGTGCACTTAGATGAATATTAATGTCAATAGACTAGGTTGTAGTGTACTCACTGTAAATAGCGCTGGTAGAACCACAAGTCTCAGAAGGGCACTCACTGTGTGTCTCAAACAGTCGGATGGTTCTCTGGACACCAGCTGGGTGCGGCAGGATTCAGGCCTTTATACGGTGGGAGTGCCGGTAGAACTTTCCGAGTCCTTGATGTAACTTGTTTCAGAGGGTGTCAAGACCGCGCTCTCTCCAGCAGCGCGGGTATATCAGAGGGGACAGCAACACTCTGCAGCGTAGAGGAATGCAGATCCGCAGCGCTCAGTCTCTCACAGCAAGTTGCCACGCTCCTCTCCCTCTGCACTTTCGCTTTCACTTCCTCCCCAGCTCCCTCCCCCAAGTCCCTCCTCATCCAGTTCACTCTCTCTCCTTCTATCCTTCCAGGCTGTGTCATCTGACTGAAACAAGGGTCCCTGGGAATTGTAGTCCACTGCAGCTCAGGGGAAAAACTGTTAATGTCTGTAGGTCCCTGTTTAACAGCAGCTGCAAAGCTCTTCTTAGTGTCTGTAAGTCCCAGTATACCAGTAGCTGCCCTGACAGTTCCCTGTGCAGGTGTTACACTAGCATATATATTTTTTCCATTTCTCGAATAGATAGATATGACTTAGTGATCATAATCATCGTCTACCTGTTGAAATCTATTCGTAGTTGCTAGAACACTACTCTTAGACTAAATCTGCTTGGAAAACCAGCCATCTGTAGATCTGCATAATGAATGCATATGTTAAAACTTCAAACATATGCTTCCATATGGTTCTGAGCATCATGATGATGTAAAGAGTTAATTACACAACATTAAACTTGGAGCCGGACCAAAAATGTTCCTTTATTTTTTTATTTTACTTTATTTTCCATGAAATTCAACTCCCAGGGCTCTAAGCCAGGCATCAAATAATAATTGACCTACAGGTAGAAATTCTTCTTATGCAGATATATAGGCTTGGCAGCCATATACAGTATATAGCTTTGAGAAGGTGACTATGATGCTGTTTACAGTTATATGTACTGTATATTAGACAAACAAGTCATTATACAGTATATTAGTAAATTAAACATGAACATAAGATATACCAACATATAAAGTCATTGGTATCAAGAACTGAATATAAAGAGGTTTTCGTTTAAGCAGTTGTTTAAAAGGGCTGTATAAGATTAGAAAATAATGGCTGTTATCTTTAAAATTGTTTTTATTAGGAGATTTTTACAGTATAGGGAACAAGGGGCCAGGAAAGGGATGCAGGGAAAGGAAAGGCTACCAAATAAAGGAAAAGAGAAAATGGGGTAGGGAGGAAGAGTAGAGAAGAAGAGAGAGAAAAAAGAAAAAAAAAAGGAATAATGGCTGTTTTCTTCCAGATACAACATTACTTGTGTTCATAGGTTGTGCCCCATTCAATTAATGCTGCAAAAAAAAAAGCCCTGTCCGGTTCCTAAGATCCCCCCAATCCCTCACTAGTCTATGATCTGCATATGTTAATTATTAATTTATTACATATTAAACTAGCATATATAAATTATGGGACTACTGGGCTTGGGTAATAACCACAGGGAAACAGAGGTGGCAAAGGATCATTCAGTTCACCCAGACATTGACGCAATAAAGTGTCACAGAGTGCATCTTCTTACAGTCACCACTGTACTTACGAGAGCTTCAATCAGCAAGATATCTTGAGTAAACAGTATTTACTTCATACTGGTTAAACATGAGATACAATTCAGAGTCACACAGTCTGTGTGCTGCTGACATAACACATTCAGGAAAAAGAAAGAAAACACAGGAAGTAAAAACAACCAACAATTGAAAGCTTTCCTCCCCCACATTACAGCAAGCATATAACTTTACACACTATCGCCATCTGCTGTCTGGTTAGTATAAAGTCCTCCTTTCACTTATAATAAGTCCTAATCTGTTGCATATGCCAACATAAAGAACTTAAAGAATCAGCAGAAGGCAACCCCATTTAACGCTGAACTTGCCAATTACTTTCCACTAGGATCTGTTTTTATAGTTTGATGGTAGATATAATAGATATGACTTATGTGAAAATACCGACATTTCAATAAACAACATTTTTGACATTTAAATGGAATCTGTCAGAAAGTATTTGCTATGCAATCCGAAAGCCGCATGATGTATTGGCAGAGACCCTGATTCCAGCAATTTGTCACTTACTAGGCTGTGTGTTGTTGTTTCAATAAAATCAGTGTTTTGTCAGCAGAAGATTATCAAAAGAGGACTAGGTGTCTTCTGCCATGTAGTCCTCTTTCTCTGTTTAATCCCGCCCCCAACACTGATTGGTATCTTTCTCCCAATGTACATAGAAAGCTGCCAATCAGTGCTGTGGGTGGGGTTTTGGAAGGCTCAGAATTCAGAGTACTGCTTGATCTGCAACAGAGAAAACGGTGGTTTAATCAAATTGACATCAAGCAGACCAGTAAGCGATACATCGCTGGAATCATGTATCTGTCCCTACATTATGCTGCTCTTAGATAACATAGTAAAAATGTCGTGACAGATTCCATTTAAGCCCTGAACAGGCCAGCAGTGCCCCTTTTGGAACAGCAATATAATTTCTAATGAGTCCAAACTCTGACCATGATCACAATAAATAATGAAAAGGTAGAAATTATATAGAAACGTCATGATATGGGTCTTGACTCTGTGTCTGCAGTTCAATATCCAAACTATACTCATCCTCCTTTGCACTCAGTTTATCTCTCCGCATCCATCATTTCTAAACCATGTGACAAACCAAGAATAAAAGAACTGCTTTTTTTTCTAAAAACAGCCAAGGAACACCAAAATAGGACTGATCTCCAATTACAGTCACAGCCTACAGACAACAGTGGCACTGTTTCAGGCAAAAAAAAAACAGATATATTGTAATTTAACACAGGCATACATAATTATACACAACCTCTTTAAAGGTCTCTTAAAGGGAATCAGTCAGCAGGTTTTTGCTATATAATATGAGGACAGCATGAGGTAGAGAATGAGACACAGATTTCAGGGATGTGTTAGTTATTAGGCTGTGTGCTGTTGTTTACATACTATGAAGGTTTTAACACTAGGAGCTAATCACTGCTTGGACCAGAGGGCACATGAGCCCTGGTCCGACCATGCCCCCTCCTCTGATAAGCAGCTTACTCTCAATAGACAATGTACACAGAAAGCTGTAATGTGGGCGGGATTAGCTTTCTGAGCTCTGCTGTATTCTACATATAAAGGGTCACAACTGCTTTTTGAGCCCCTCATCTGCTGATATCAGAGATCCCTGCTGTCCTAGATGTTATGGCCATGGTCTAATGACTTTCAATGCTGCCTATAGTGCATTACTTACAGTAGAACATATATTACATGTACCTTTATCTCTTGAACACCGGCGTTGTCAAAAACGCATGAAAAAGGAGGTCATCACTTATGAGATAAGTCAAGTTAATGTCAATTCAGCTTGTAGGAAAGATAAATCAGCATATCATTATACCGCTGTAGTCCACTGTCTCTATGAGAGATGTGCCATAAATAGGCTAATAAATGAAACTGCTATGGCTTCATGTCTCTCCTTAGCACCTAGTTATTAAGCTCCCATTCTGTAATGTTCAATTTATGGTTTCCAGATTCTAACGAAGACATCATTCCTATCTGGCTGTCTCATATATTTGCCATTGAAAAGGTCATCCATTTGACTTTATTGCAGGCAGTAGTTGGAAAATCTTATAACTTGATCTTTATCTGAAAAGGATTTGATCTTACTTTACAGCCTAAAAAAATATATGATGTTGTAGCCGAAGGATAAAATGGTTTATTACAGAAGAAAATACCTGGAAAGGTTTCTTGGAAGGAGAAGCTGCAAAGGTAAGGTAGGGCAGTAAGATGGCTTAATGGAAATTTGACATGAGTTGTATTAGGAGGAGTAATTGCATCATGTATCATAAGGCTGTGACCTTACTAGCATTGTGGCTTCTGTTGATGATGGAGCTGTGACAGCTATGATGAATCTGTTTGAATCAATCCCTATGGATCTTGATGGATCCCATTGACATTTAATGAAGTCTGGCAAGCTTCTGTTAGAGGTATGTGGCACCCCAGGAGTCAGGTTGCCACAGTGGCATTGCCTCCCTCACAAGGGGTGATGCCATGCCTGGAAGCAAGCAGGGGTCCCCTAGTCAGGTATACTAGCATGCAACACTTTCCTGGCTCCAGACCAGCAAGGGCAGCTCCTCTCCTTTGCAACTGGGATCTGGAGGCGGGGTTAGTTAGAGATAGTGAGAGGAGTTGAAGTCAGGACAGAGAAGAGGAAAGACCTGGGGAGTGGAGCTGCACGACAGTTCACCCCAGAGAGGAGCGCAGAAGAACCGGACCCCGGAGTCCGAGGTTGTGGGGCACTGAAGGCCCAGCAGCAGAAACCGGAGGGCAGGAGACTGCAGGTCTCCTGGCCCGATCAGACGCCAGGAAGCTCAGCAGCACCATACGGCCCAGCACCGCCACATGGGAGCAACACTCCAGGAAGGCCTGAGCTGCCTGCCATACAGGTGAGCACAAAAACATTTCACTCAGGGACGAGGGCCGCAGCACAGCTATAAGCAGCAGGGCCAAAGAGATTAGCGCAGAGGGAAGGTCTCCAACTTCACCTGGCGAGGTGGATTCCCAACTTGCTTCCAGGCCGCCCGGACCTCTACTACCAGCTAGTACCCGTGCCCCGGTCTGCCTGAGCACCGCAAGTAAAGATAAGAGGAAACCGCCATTAAGTTGTGGACTGGTCATTATCTGCGCCATCCCCTGCACTACACTGCACAGCAACATCTATAACATCACCACTTCCTGCCCTGCAGCTAAGCTCTGCCTGTGGAGAGCTGAACCAACTCTGCTGCACCACCATCAGCTCCAGAGGATCTGCACCGCAGCGACGGCTCCATATAGCCTCATACCACAGGTGGCCTCACGAATATTATATATATAAAACTTTAATTCCCCTTTTACTTCATTTCCCCTTTAATTGATCGCCCTGGGTCAGGGACCGGGTTACCGCCACTGTGACACCCCCAGCATCGACGGCCTGGCTACCGAGTACTCCACGGCCCAGGGGGCGCATCAGGTATAGTATTGTTAAAGTAAAAATAAGACTGCAGATTGCACTATTCTTGCACTATTTTTGCTGTTGTATCATAGAGATCAGAAGTTTTTATTGGTGGAATTTCTGGGGTATAAACACCAGTGATAGCTAAAATGAATTGGTAGAAGTGTTCTGTACCTCTCTTTCTGATTAGCTCTTCCTGGTTCTTCCAACAGACAGTATACAGATATTCTATAAATTGTACACCACTCGTTTACTCTTAAATGGAATCTGTCAGCAGGTCTTTGCTACCTCATCTTAGAGCAGCATAATGAAGGAAAAGAGACCCTGAATCCAACGATGTATCAATTAGTTTATCGGGTGCAGCCATTTTGACACAGAGCTTTTAGATTTAGAAGTGAAGCAGAGCTGAGGAAGCTAACCCCGCCCACATCAGGCTCTCTATATACAATGTGACAGAGACAGTGAACTGCCCATCACAGAAGGGGGCAGAGTTGGACTTGGGCTCACAGGCAGCTGTGTCCAAACAATGATAAGCTTCTGGTGCTAAAACAATCATTGCAAGTAAACAACAGGACAGAGCTTGATAAAAGAGGCATCACTAAAATCTGTGTTTTAACCCCTACCTCATCCAGTCTTCAGATTACATAGCAAAACCCAGTTTACAGATTCCCTTTAAGCCCCATATACACCTTAGATGGCTGTCAGACAAACCATGCTTCAGCCATCAGACATCTCAGCCGTCTCTCTTGTTGTTCAGTTGAGTGCTCCGGTGTTCTTTATGAAACAGCCACTACTAGTCATATCTGGTGTCATATCTCTAGAAGAACAAAAGGATTAGCTGTCTGAAATCAGACAAGCTTGATCCTTACCTCCCACGGCCGTCAATCATCTGCCAAGGCCCACATGCATATTAGACTTTTGGACAAATCTGTTGATATTGGTGGATTCTGCCAACGTCAATTTTTACCGGGGCCCCCACAGCACGTTGGTCAGGTCTATGGACTATTGTAAAATTGTCTTCTGTCCTTGCGCCTATCCTGTAGTTATGTCCCCCTGTCTGTATTCATGTTCACCATCCTTTAATAATGTTCCCCATTCTGGGCCCTTTCTTGTAATTATGTCCCCCACCCTCAGGCCCCTTCCTGTAATAATGTCCCCCATCTTGTAGTAATGTCCCCTGTCCTGTAATAATGTCCCTCATCCTGGCCCCTTCCTGTAATAATATTCGCCATCCTGGCCCCTTCCTGTAATGATGTTCCCAATCCTGGAGTAATGTTACCCATCCTGTAATAATGTTCCCTGTCCTTTAGTTTGTCTGACATTCTGGACCCCTTCCTGTAATAATGTCCCCTATCCTGTAATAATGTCCCCCATCCTGTGCCCTTTCTTGTAATTATGTCTCCCATCCTCAGTCTCCTGTCCTGTAATAATGTCCCTCATCCAGGCCCCTTCCTGTAATAATGTCCCTCATCCAGGCCCCTTCCTGTAATAATGTCCCTCATCCCGGTCCCTTCCTGTAATAATGTCCCCTATCCCATAATAATGTCCCCTGTCAGGTTAAAATGTCCCCGTTAGGTAATAATGCCCTTTATCCTGGCCCCATTCTGTAATAATGTCACTCATCCTGGCCCCTTCCTGTAATAATGCAATCTTCTATTCAGGTCTTTGGGTTCCCCAATGGTCCAATGGTGGTTTCAAGGTTACTGCAATATCACTAATCAATATTTTTTCCCTTTAAAAGTGTTTTCCTATGTGGAAAACTGTTATAAAATGAGGGCATGATGGTGACTAGCAGACTCAATATGCTCAAGTATTCACTCAGCGAAAGCTTAGAATAATCCTGGGCTAATAAATAATTCTCATTGATCCCAATTTATTTAAAAAAAGGGACATCTAAATAGTGAGAAAATAAATTCAAAAGATAATGGTGCACTTTTCATCACATAATTTTCATAGCAATAACCTTGAAAAATTTAGCCTGAGTTTGGAAATATAGATTATTGAAGTACTCAGAAACAGGTGCTTAGGCCTGGCGAGACCACAACCTCCTGGTTATCAAGGAGAAGCTGTACAATAGATAAGTGGATTATACAATTATGCAATCACTCTGGAAGAAATAAATCACTTTAAAAAAAAAAATACTTCATTATTATTTATATCAAACTAGGGTTCCTTGAGCCTCGCAGAAGAAATCATTAAGATCAAATGCATATTGTAAGGACGTTCAGTCAGTGGTCACCTGACAACTCCAAAATGGCTTAGCAGGCTTACCAGATCCCAGGGGTTCACCCTTTAACCCCTGTACAGGGATCTTGACTTAAATAGGGACCTGGGTTAGGGCCACATACTAAGCTGCTATTCGGTGGTTCAGGCTGGCAGGAATGGTCAGGTAGCTGGGTCAGAACCAAGAGAGCAGTAAAAGTCCAAAATCAGAATACGTAAGAAAGTCAGAAACACAAGCCGAGGTCAAAACAAGGAATAGTAATACTACAAAGCACTAAACAGACATAACTAAACCAGAGGAGCACAATACTATATCTGGCAGCGTCCAGCAGTAAGCTGGAAGCTTAAGTAGGGTGTGGTGCTCTCCAAATGGCTGGAGCAACGAGCTGGTAACTCCAGCTTGACAGCAAGTCTACCCACAGTGTTAGACTGGACACCACTGCAGTACCAGTCTTCCTAATCTGGACTGGACAGTGCTTCTGCCGCCCAGAGCTTCTGCTTCCAATGTCTCTTCTATCACCAGCGCCACAGGCAGAATGAATACGGTGGCGCCTGGCGACAGAAGCAGACGTCGCAGGAGCAGGTCCTGGTGGAAAAGTTACATACATCTATCGTACTTTAAAATGCATGGTAAAATAAATTTTTATAGAGTTTTGTGAGTCTACTTGAAAGAGCCTAGTAGAATATGGCCACAAAGTCTGCTTCAAAGGGTGTTTGTCCTCTGCAGGACCCTATGGGCCCATTGTTGTACCTTAACTGACCAGAAGATCCTCTTGTATTCTGATGGCCCAGTTTGAGTCTTAGCATATATACCATCTAACACCATCTAACACTGCAGCATATGATAACTCTGGAGGTTATATGGTAAGACAAAACATGGTCTTCACATAAGGGACATTCCAGCAATGTCAGTGCTAAGTCTCCTGAGGCCATGACATTGTTATACCACACGAGCCCTTCAGGAATAAGTGGCCACTATTGTATGAAACCAAAATAATTTTCCAATTGGAACAGTCACAGTTTTACAAGTAATGTACCCAATAAAGGAAAAAATGAAGAAAATAGGGGAAAACAAATATATAACAGTTAAATAGAAAAACTCTATTAATAAATGTATACAAGTAAATACATAGTAGGTCATTATAAAAGACAAACATCAGAAAATATAGATGGCAGTAATGACCCGTGCTTGAGCCCTAAATCACTCCTTGAAGAGACAAGAAAAACACCTTCATCCCTCTTTGTAATATTAGAATATATATGAATCATACAGGAAACATATAAATAAACCTAATATAGAAAACACTGGAGAAAAAGCATGAAAAAATATAGACTAAATTCTAAATAATATGCTCAATAAAAATGCATAATAGCTTTATATAAGAACAAATCCCATGGCAATGTAAACCTATAGAAAGTTATGTCTAGAATACAAACCATGCGATAATAAAAACCCTATATAATGCTTATAGACACAAGGGAGAATGAGGAGTGGATAGGCAGTTCAATGTGCGTTTCACCAACACTGGGCTTCATCAGGGGGAGCTATTGTGCTGCTGCGCTCTCACTTCTTCCACTCACTCGACATTCGTCCAAGAGAAGCGAAAAAGCAGCCATCAGAGACATGGAGGGAGTCAGTGTCATTACAGGAGGGGACTATCTGTTATTTTTATTTTACAAGGGGGACTGCTTTAATGAAAAAGGAGTTGTCCAAGTTAACCACAGAGCTACTCCTTGAAGAATTCTATGTTGTCTTCTTTTACTGTAGATGAGACAAAATCTCAGTTTAAATGATAAAATAATAGATTATGAAAAGAAAGTTGAAATGTGCATGTCTCATTCATAGTTCAGTAAGTAGCACTGATGGAATTTGTTCTATAATGATTCTTCATTGCATTTCTGCTCCTCTAAATAGAGCATGACAGCCCATTTTATCTGGTTGTATAGACTGGGTGACCTTCCCTGTGTCCTCCTTATTTCACTATCACTGCATATTTATGTGCTCACAGGATGCATTAACCGCAGTTCCTGAAAGTAATGGACAGAAATACCGCCATGTTTAATACTGCTGAAACATTGGTTTATGTACAGAAATATTGATTGTGCTTATAAAAGCATGGAAACACAAATAATAACGGCTTTCAATCTATATGAATAGCTGAGATGTTTATTAAGCATCTTCTCTATCTTTTTTGAATGGAGTAAATATTATAAGTTAGTGGTATAAAGAGTACCCGTCATATATTTTGACATGTTTCACTTTGTAAAAAATATATATATAATCCCCATGAAAAAAACAATTCTGGAGCATCTTTCTTTATAACACTATGTTCTATTGGTTCAAAAGATATATACCACTGGAGTATGTAAAGCTGATTAAAAGAGAACACCAGAAGTGGTGGTGCTCAACTGTGCAGAAATACAATCTTCAAAAATTACAGAAAAAGAAGAAAAAAATAAGTGGCACTCACCACTGGTGCAGTATTTTGTGTTTTTTTATTCAAAGTTCACATGAGAATACAGACTGAAGATACACAGACTGGGTTACAGCTGTTTCACATCTAATAATGCTTCATCTGCCCCAATGAGGGCCAGATGAAGCGTAAGTAGATGAAAAACATCTGTAGCCCAGTCTGTCTTCACTCTGTATTCCCATGTGATCTTACAATAAAAAATCACAAAATAATACCCAGTAGTGGTGAGTGCCACTTATTTTTCTTCTTTTCTCACAATCTATGTTCTCTTATTTCTCTGTTATTTCTCCTAGAAATGCATGAATACATTGACAATTGGGTGTTTTCAATTTGGTGTGTGTCCCTAAACAATCTGAAATAGTCCAATCAGTGCTGACATAGACAGGGACACACCCTATTGTCAAGAGAACTGATAACAATAGAAACATAAATATTTAGAATGAAGAACAGTGGAAGAGCACAAAGCAGATTCTAAATGTAGCACCCTGAGGATTCGGCTGCTACAGGAGTATTGCACCTCAACCCAGAGGTGTGATATTCCACTCCCGGGTAAGGAAGGAGTGTGGAACTGAGCTCAGATAGACTGCATGCACTACATACATCCCATTCCAGAGGAGCAGGCCGACGGCACTCCCACTTAGAAATGTGCAGGTGCGACCGAGCCTGTTCCTGGCTGGAGTGGGAGGGGGGAGGAACATCCCATGTAGTGTAGGGGCAGATAGGGGGAGCAGTCTGGGTAGTGGTAGGAGCTCATTGGGTGCTGGTCACCTGAGCTCACACATAGAGGGATATATAAGGAGGGCACCAACTAGGATCAGGGTCAGACGCAGAGAGGAAGTCAGATGCAGAGGACAAGCCTGCAGCAAGAGAGAGAGAAAGAAACAACAGCCCTGGAGAGAGAGTGGAGTGCAGAAAGACCCAGAGGGGGACAAAGAAGGGACCCAAGAACCCAAATAAGAACACCGGGTGAGGAGTCAGCAGAAGGGTACCGGAACCCAAGCTGGTGGGGGCAAAGACATTCCCCAGCCAGAGACCGGAGACCGTGGGCAGTGTCTGTCACGGTCACCCACTACATTCACCCTGAAGGCACACCACATGGAGGGTCAGGGAACCTGAGGCCAAAGGTTGCCCAACAGAAGGCCCGAGGGAGCTGGATTTAGGTGAATCACTGGTGGGGACGGCTGAAGGAAGGACAGAGGGAGAGCTCAGGGCCACGCTCCGGACTTGTTTGGGGGTTGGCCGGATCCAGGACCTGGTGGACGCAGCACGGCTCGGGAGGTCACTTGGAGCTAGAGTGACCAGGAACATCTGCAGTAAGTAAAGACCCTTAACTGCACAACCCGAGTCTGTCATCATTACCGGCTGCACCGCACCACCACAACCCCCATCCTCTGCGCCTGTCCCCTCTGAGGCTATACCCCTCCCGTTGGGGGTTATCCCACCAAGCTGCGCATCCACCATCAGCCTCAGCGGACCCTGCTGCAGCGGCGGCCACAGTGACCGCATCACAACGGGTGGCGTAGTCGACACAACGAACTTTAATAACATCAGTAAAGACTGCCACATAACACTGAGCTTGACGCCCTGGGCACGGGACCGGGTCACAGCCGCTCGGAGACTACAACCCCCCATCTGATCCGGTGCCGGGTATTCCCCTCAGAAAGGAATATGTCCCAGGGGGCGCGTCAACTTTGGCGTAGTCGGCAGGATTACGTGCCCGCAACACCCGGGTACTGCGTGCCTGAAGAAAAGTGCAAGTTTACCTCAGAAAGAAGTCTCCCGCCGGTTCCGGAGGGTCCACGCCATCGGACTCCATCACCAGTCGTTTCCCGCCGATTGTCCGCCATTTCCAGCTTGTTCCCGCCATCTGCCGAGTTTCCCGCCACTGGGCGACGCTTCCCGCCAAAACCGCAGATTTCCCGCCTTGGAAGAGCAGCGGACGCCATTATGGGCGTGCCAAAGGAGGGCGAGAGGCCACCTCCCATCGTGGGCCAGGACAGAAAATGGCGCCAAAAGTGGAAACCGCCCCCACCAACAGAGACTGTGATGCTGGAGGTGTCTGTCAGCGTGAAAGAACTCCCCCTGGAGCTGACAGTCACCGAGTTGCCCCGGGACCGCCCTCGAAGTGGGAGGAGACGAAAGAAAAGAGCAAAGATGGGTGTCGCTTGGAGCAGTGTAGAACGAGCGCACCCGGAGGCAAGAGGTCTAATGAGGAGTAGCGGAGAAGCTCACCCGGAGTCGAGGAGAGAAAGAGTGGACCCGGGAATGGAGCGGCAGCAGAGCAGCACCGGCCCGCTGGCCAGGAGCCTGCTGGAGGAAGAAGGAGGAGAGCAGAGCAGCACCGGCCCGCTGGCCAGGAGCCTGCCGGAAGCAGAGCAGAGCAGCACCGACCCGATGGTCAGGAGCCTGCTGGAGTCAACAACCCCGCTAGGCTTAGCGGAGATCCTGGCGCAGCTTCCCCGAGATCGGGAGTGCGCGCGGAGTGCCCTGGAGGGCCTCGCGGGAAGGATGGCCCGAGTGCAGAGGGAGATCCTGGCGGAGTGGGGCCGGGAGATGGCCCAGCAAGCTGGAACCCGTCCACTTAACCCGCTCCCTTGGAAGAAGACATCGACTGCCTCTGCGGATGACGCGGGAGGACCCAAGGCCGGAGACGGCGCAGAAGAGGGAGCGAGACGTATGGCAGCAGGTAAGGGGGATGCCTATACCCCATACCGGAAGACCGCTTACCTGCCCCAGCTCCCCGTCGCAGAGCCCGAAGGTCCCCCGGCCGTACCCGAGACCGCCATGACATCGCCACCGACTAGGCCCCGACCGGAAGCCGCCGTCGCGACCCCGATGACGTCACGCATCGTGACCCGGAGCGTGGCGCCGGAAGAGGAGCCTCCGGCCTGGTCACAGGGCCTAGCATTTCCGGGCGCCGCATCCAATGCAGAGCCATCTACCTCCGCGGAGCCTCCGGCCTGGTCGCAAGGCCAGGTAACCCAGGGCGCCGCCGTCCTAACGGTGCCCTTCACCTTCCAGGTGCCCCAGGCCTGGCCGCAAGGCCTGGGCAACCCGGGCGCCACCACCACCGCGCCCGCGCCCGTAATACCTAGGGTGCCACATCTGGGAGAGGACCCCTTCAGCCAGCTAACGTGGCCGGACGGTCGGCCTTTCATCTGGCCCGAAGGATTCTTGGAGCTGGAGCGGCAGAAGCAACTAGGTCCCCTGTGTGAGCCCCTGATCCCGGCTCCAAAGCCCGTGACTCGGGTCTCGCCTCCCCTAGAAGAGGCTCAATTTGCGTGGGACCCCAAGGGAGAAGATCTGATGGGGTTCACCGGAGAGACTCGGGCAGCTGCAGCAGCGCGCACAGAGTGTTGCCGTCAACAGCTGGCAGAGGTCAAGAGAGAGCGGGAGGAGAGGCAGGCCAAAGAGCAATGGGCCCAGACCCGCAGCGCGGAGCAAAAGAGTCGGACCAGAAGGGACCCCCGTGCAGCAGATCGTCCCCGTACCATCGGGACGGTAATAAAGTTTAATGCGCAGCATGGGTGGGGCTTCATAAGGGACCGGAACACCATGGGTGACGTCTTCGTTACACGACGGGACGTCGAGTCCCACCTGCCAGAGGGTCACAAAGGCCGTGACCTCTACGTCGGTGATGAGGTAACGTTCACCCGGCACAAGTGTGCCAAGGGACCTTACGCCCTCCACGTGCATCGCTTGACGGAGGAGGAGTTGCGGTGCGAGGAGGAGGAGCAAGAGGACCCGGACGGGTCTGAAGAAACCACCAGCCATAAGATAAGAGCAGGAGGCAGACGCCGTTGAGTGCGGCAGAGCAGGAGACTGTATATAGTTGCCTGTCGGGGCACAGTGAATCGGAACTGAAACTGAAACTGGAACTGTTGTTGCTGCTAAAATAGTCCCCGTTGGGACCAGCGAACTGTTACCTGTAACCCTTTCCATACCAGGCTGAGGACTGTGAGCAGCCATCCCTTTCCCTTTACCTGGCCGGGGACTGAGAACGGCCAAAATTTCCCTGTACATAGTTGCGCTTGCTAAAGCGCCCCCTACCGGTTTTATAGGAAAAACCATTTTTCCAAAAGACTGTCGCACTCTACCTGGTCACGAGTTGCACGGTGACCAGAGGAACAGAAGAGAGAAAGAGACGACGAGAATGTTGTTTACCTGAAAAAGTTTATATATATATTTATATAGTATTTCGTATAATATTTAATATGTTTTACATGTTTATAAAATGTTGTATGTTTTGGTGTTTTTTGTCTTTGCAGCCCGAGGACGTGCTGTGATTTACCAGGGGGGAATGTAGCACCCTGAGGATTCGGCTGCTACAGGAGTATTGCACCTCAACCCAGAGGTGTGATATTCCACTCCCGGGTAAGGAAGGAGTGTGGAACTGAGCTCAGATAGACTGCATGCACTACATACATCCCATTCCAGAGGAGCAGGCCGACGGCACTCCCACTTAGAAATGTGCAGGTGCGACCGAGCCTGTTCCTGGCTGGAGTGGGAGGGGGGAGGAACATCCCATGTAGTGTAGGGGCAGATAGGGGGAGCAGTCTGGGTAGTGGTAGGAGCTCATTGGGTGCTGGTCACCTGAGCTCACACATAGAGGGATATATAAGGAGGGCACCAACTAGGATCAGGGTCAGACGCAGAGAGGAAGTCAGATGCAGAGGACAAGCCTGCAGCAAGAGAGAGAGAAAGAAACAACAGCCCTGGAGAGAGAGTGGAGTGCAGAAAGACCCAGAGGGGGACAAAGAAGGGACCCAAGAACCCAAATAAGAACACCGGGTGAGGAGTCAGCAGAAGGGTACCGGAACCCAAGCTGGTGGGGGCAAAGACATTCCCCAGCCAGAGACCGGAGACCGTGGGCAGTGTCTGTCACGGTCACCCACTACATTCACCCTGAAGGCACACCACATGGAGGGTCAGGGAACCTGAGGCCAAAGGTTGCCCAACAGAAGGCCCGAGGGAGCTGGATTTAGGTGAATCACTGGTGGGGACGGCTGAAGGAAGGACAGAGGGAGAGCTCAGGGCCACGCTCCGGACTTGTTTGGGGGTTGGCCGGATCCAGGACCTGGTGGACGCAGCACGGCTCGGGAGGTCACTTGGAGCTAGAGTGACCAGGAACATCTGCAGTAAGTAAAGACCCTTAACTGCACAACCCGAGTCTGTCATCATTACCGGCTGCACCGCACCACCACAACCCCCATCCTCTGCGCCTGTCCCCTCTGAGGCTATACCCCTCCCGTTGGGGGTTATCCCACCAAGCTGCGCATCCACCATCAGCCTCAGCGGACCCTGCTGCAGCGGCGGCCACAGTGACCGCATCACAACGGGTGGCGTAGTCGACACAACGAACTTTAATAACATCAGTAAAGACTGCCACATAACACTGAGCTTGACGCCCTGGGCACGGGACCGGGTCACAGCCGCTCGGAGACTACAACCCCCCATCTGATCCGGTGCCGGGTATTCCCCTCAGAAAGGAATATGTCCCAGGGGGCGCGTCATAAACAACGTTGATTCAGAATTATAATTTTATATGGAATACAAGTGGTTAGTAAGTAAGGCTTGCCAGGAGAGATAATGGGTCAATTTTAAATCTCGAATTAACCTAAAATTTGTATATTGATTGGATTTAAAGGGAATTCTACACAGAAGAGATCTAATGATATGTCATCAGTAAGAGTCTAAAGATCAACATCTGTGGGGTCTTTAAAACTGTACATCCACTGTTTAAAAAAATGTACCGTACCTTGCCCAACCTATTAATGACTGCATACATTACGAAAGCAAGGACATTAACATGTAAAGCACTTTACTTAAAATATCATGTCAGAGAACTTCGGTAACCGATCTCAGAGCAGGATATCTATAAAGATGTACAGTATCTTCAGCCTTGATATTACTGCTAGTCTAGGCTCTGTAGGATGGCTAATGGTTGCATAGTCGATGGGGGGTATGTCTCACAGAGATAGCTGTCCTCTGTGATGTAACCCGGAGTGTTTCTCTAGTGCACGTAACAACTAAGAGGATCGTTTGGTGCACCTGGGACCGGGTTATTGGTAGCTAGGAGAGTTGGGCGGATCCAAATACCCACATACCTCACCTCTGGGTGTGGTTAACTGCTTTTAAAATGGTTGCCATTGCTTGACACATGGTCTGTGTGTTTGGAGGGAGAATGCCTCCTGTGTATGGTTGTCTCCAGACCAAGCCAGGATACTGGACACTACCCTGCCTGTGTGCCACACAGGCCTGGCTGAGCACAGACCTGCTAAGGACACTTTACTTTTTTTGCCTGAACCAAAGGAACTTTCCTGAACTTTTAAAGGAACATGCTTCCTGTTTTCCTCCCGTCGCACCCAAGTGAGTAAAACCCCAACAGCTCATAAAGTCTTCTGACATGTATTTCTGCCATGTCAGTCAGCTGATAATTCTTAGCTTGTTTCCCTAAACGCATCTGTGGCACCCCAAGGGTCTGGTTGCCACAGTGGCATTGCTTCCCTCAAAAGAGGTAATGCCATACCTGGAAGCAAGCAGGAGTTCTTTTAGCCAGGTACACAATACATGCAACACTTCCTGGCTGTAGACCAGCAAGGGGAGGACCCTCCCCTTGGCAACTGGATCTGGAGGTGGGGTTAGTTGAGCTTAGTGCAGGGAGTTGAGTTTAGGACATTGAAGAGAGAGGAGCTAGGGACTGGAGCTGGAGATAGCTCGTCTTAGCCAGAATACACAGAGAACCGGACACCGGAGTCTGAGGCTGTGGGGGATTCCAGACCCAGCAGCAGATACCGTAGGGCAGGAGATTGCAGGTCTCCTGGCCCCCATCAGACACCCAGAGGCTCAGCAGCACCGAGGGACCAGTACCGCCAAGGAGGAGCGAGGCATCCACAAGGCCCGAGTTGCCAGCCATACGGGTGAGCACAGCACATTACACTCAGGGACGTGGGCTACAACACAGCTACAAGCAGAATAGCCAAAGAGTATAGTGAGAATGGCAGGCCTACAACTCCACCTGTCCAGGAGGACTCTATGCTTGCTCCCAGACTGACCAGACTCTTATCTCTAGCCAGTACTCCAGTCCAGGCCTGTCTAATTGCTACCAGTAAAGACCCTGGGACTGCACTATATGGACTCTGTGGTTATTTCTGCACCGCGACACCCTGCACAACCACCATCATCCACACACACTGCCCTGAAGCTAACTCCTCCTGTGGGGAGTTATACCGCCTTTGCTGCTATACCACCGGCTTCAGAGGACTGTTCCGCAGCGGCGGTCTCTATTAACCGCACTCCACAGGTGGCGTAGTCGGACATTATATAACCTATATACATCTACTACCCTTGGATTGACCACCTGGGTCATGGACCGGGTCACCGCCACAGTGACTACAATCCCCCAGCATCTACAGGCCCGGCACTGGGTACCCCACGGCCCAGGGGGCGCGTCACATCATTCTCTAGTCATTGTCAAGCCCTGTTCACCGGAAGTCCAGAAAACCAAAATCTTGTCCATATGAGAACTCTGTTATAGGAGAGCCTCTATATCTCTGTGTTCCTGCAGAACCGATATATAGGGCAGTTGGTTTATATTGAGGGTGTTTCTAGGTTTAATTTGAAACTTTCTTTTTCAACCTAACACTTTTTTTCCAGAAATTAGAATTTTCTAAACATGAGGTTCAATGTATTAGATCCACTTCCATCTGTGTTCTGCATCATTTAGATCAGAGGTCCCCAACCGCCGGTCCGCGGACCAGGACCGGGCCGTTGGGGTTTTTCAGCCGGTCCGCGGGGAGAGGGGGCCCCTCCAGCCTCCAGCAGGGCCGCCATCAGGGCATGACTGCCCTGACTCCAGTATGGGGCCCGGCCGGTAGGAGCCCCCTCGGAGCCCCCCTCTTGTGCGTCTCTCTCCTCATGGGGCCCCCGGCCGCATGCTAAGCGCCGGGTCCGGGACATCTTAGCGCTGCGCTGCTGCGGCAGCACCTTCATGATTCCCCTGACTTCCGGTCATGTGACGGCGCCGTCACATGGCCGGAAGTCAGGAGAACCTGGTGTCAGCGATTTGGACGAGCGCCAGGATTCTGCAGGGATCGCATGGGGGTAAGTATAACAAGTTTTATTTTTTTTTAAATACAATTAACTAGGAGTGGGGGGAATGGGAGATGCACATGGGGGGAGGGGAGAGATGAGAGATGCACATGGGGGAGGGGAGAGATGAGAGATCCACATGAGGGGGAGGGGAGAGATGAGAGATGCACATGGGGGAGGGGAGAGATGAGAGATCCACATGGGGGGGAGGGGAGAGATGAGAGATGCACATGGGGGAGGGGAGAGATGAGAGATCCACATGGGGGGGAGGGGAGAGATGAGAGATGCACATGGGAGGGAGGGGAGAGATGAGAGATGCACATGGGGGAGGGGAGAGATGAGAGATGCACATGGGAGGGAGGGGAGAGATGAGAGATGCACGGGGGGGTGAGAGATGCACGGGGGGGTGAGAGATGCACGGGGGGATGAGAGATGCACGGGGGGTGGATGAGAGATGCACGGGGGGGTGAGAGATGCACGGGGGGGATGAGAGATGCACGGGGGGTGGATGAGAGATGCACGGGGGGGGTGAGAGATGCACGGGGGGGTGAGAGATGCACGGGGGGGATGAGAGATGCACGGAGGGGATGAGAGATGCACGGAGGGGATGAGAGATGCACGGGGGGTGGATGAGAGATGCACGGAGGGGGATGAGAGATGCACGGAGGGGGATGAGAGATGCACGGAGGGGGATGAGAGATGCACGGGGGTGAGCTGCACATGGGGGGGTGAGAGATGCACATGGGGGGGTTATGTTTACATAACTTTGTTGCCTTATGAAGGGCGGGGGGGGCCCCCAAAAGTTTCTTGCACAGGGGCCCACTACAGTCTGTGTCCGCCCCTGGGATGAAGTAAATGCAGCTGAACAGCAGCTGTCAGGACAGCTGCCCTGTCCTGCTGCAGGGCGTGATGGGGCCTCAGTGATGCGGCTCCTGGCACAGCACATTATGTGGGGCTCCTGGCATAGCTCCTGGCGGGGACCTGGTCTACACTATATGATAAGTATGCACTAAACTCCAAATCCCTCCATTACCCCGCCCCATATGACCAAAGCCCCGCCCACCCCACCCCCTCCTTGCTGGGCCATGGAAAAATGAGCTTGCTTCAAGCCGGTCCCTGGTGCAAAAAAGGTTGGGGACCACTGGTTTAGATGAATCATGTCCAGTCAAATGATTAGGATAAATCTCAAGTCATGGAGAGAACTGGTGAATCAGGAGCTTATTTCTCTTTCAGTCATGCTGTCCTTAAGGCCGTGTAAAAATAACTTCCATCTTTCACTCTAACAATCAAAGAAAAATATGACTCAGCTTTCACGGATACAAAGAACATATTGGTTACAAACAAGATTTACCCAAAGAGTCCATTTATATGACATCCCATAAATGTGACTTCTCCATTCTACTGTAAAGTTTAGGAAATACTAAAAAAAAAAAAAAAAGTTTGGCAGATAAAACTTTTTTAATTCCACAAAATATATGTGGACTTTGATGATTAGTCTATATTTCTGTGTGTGTTTGTATTTATAATAATTTAATAGTCCAATACTAAACTTTAAAGTTTTGCAGGGAAATTATGCAAAATAACACAAGGGCCTGCCAACATTCAGATTTTTTAAAAAGTTACAACAGCAAGTAAAAAGCTCCAGCTGCTGTAACTTAATTATCTATATGGACATGTGACTCGCCCCCTGGGCCGTGGGGCACTCGGATCCGGGCAATAGGGAAACGGTGGGAGTAGTAGTGGCAACCCGGTTCCGTGGCTCAGGGTGGTCAGGCCAGTGGTAGTCCGTTATGTGCTGATGATTATGTCCGACTACGCCACTCGTGGATTTGCGGTCATTAGGAACCGCCGCTGCCAGGCAGACCGCTGGGGCTGATGATGTACTCAGCTGGGATGGTGTGACTCCCCACGGGAAGAGTGCGGCCCCAGGGCAGTGTAGTGGATGTTGGGAGTGATGGTAGTGAGAGTCCCAGTGCTGATAGTGCTGGAGGAGCAAGGAGCAAGCAGACAACAGGTTGCAGTCCAGGGTCTTTACTAGAACAGGTAAATTGACCCATAAACAGTCCCAGCTAGGAGGGGACCTGGATGTCTGAGAGCAACGGGGAAATTGGCCCTGGTCAGGGTGAGGGTGTAGGCCTACCGTGCTTTCTGCGCTCCTTCTGGCTATCTCCTCGTTATAGGGTAACAGCCCACGCTTCCGAGCTCTCCGTGTATTCTCGCCTGTATGACCTGCGACGTGGGTTCCTTTCTGCTCCCAGCCTTGTACGGCTTTGCTGGTCCCTTCTGTTGTGGCAGGGCCTCCAGGCTTCTTAGGCCAAGGAATATACAGTCCCCTGAGGACTGGTTATCTGCTGGGGGATGTGGAATCCTTCCAGCCTCAGACACCAAAGTCTGGTAAATTAAGTCCGTTATCTGCCAAGACAGGCTCTCTTCGCCTCTTGTCTCTGGCTTGTGGCTCTTCTACTGCCACACTTCCTCTTAGGTGCAATACAGCTGTCCCTCTCTGCTCTGGGACCTGAATCCTCAGACAGGTCGTCCAGCTCTCTCTAACCCTGCCCCCAGTACCAGCTTTTATAGGGGCAGCCAGCTCCCCCTACTGGCCTGAGACAGGAGGCATTGCATGCTAATGTTCCCCTGACTAGAGAACCTCCCCCTTGCTCTCAGACACAGCTTTATTACATTTTGTGGCATCCAGGCCAGGGTGACACACATGCAGGTCACAAAAAGTTCAAAAAATTATATCTGGATATCTGTGATCCCATGTTTTATTCCAGAGAAATCCACATTTCTTAATATGTAAATGAGCTGTTAAGATCTATGGGCCGGATCTAGATCTCCCTGAGAATCTGCCTCCAGTGATTATTTTAAATGAAAGGGGGAGTTACCAGTGTAAGACATGTAGATCAGGAGAGCAGACTGTCAGTCATTACTTGTCTCACACTGGTAAAAGAGAAAAAAAGAGAACAAAAAGAGAAGCATAAAAATAGGTGTGTGTTGTCAGGGAGGAACCAAAAAGTGGGCCACACAAGGTCATATGATAACTGCATCACAGCTAAGAATTAGAAAAGGACCAGAGGAGGAGAGAAGGTGAGGAGTCAACAGCTGAACTTGTATCAGGACAGATGTATGGAAGGAGCTGAGCTGGCTTATAGTCACAACTACCAGCATGGGCCAGACCAGTGAAGTGAAGCCTCAGCCCTGAGTAAGGAAGAGAGAGAAACAACCAGAGGTATCGATATGGATCGAGAAAGAGAGTCAATCAGTGGAATCGAGAGAGAGGGAGCTGACCAAAGGGATCTAAGAGAGAGAGCTGACCAGAGAGATCTGAGTGAGAGAGCCTACCAGAGGAAATGAGACGACCTGAGAAAGAGAGCTGATCAGAGGAATGAAGGGGGAGAGACAACCAGAATGATCTGAGACAGAGAGCCGACCAGAGAGATCTGAGAGAGAGAGACTACCAGAGGAATTGAGATGACCTGAGTAAGAGAGCTGATCAGAGGAATGAAGGGGGAGAGACAACCAGAGGGATCTGAGACAGAGAGCTGACCAGAGAGATATGAGAGGGAATACCAGAAGAATCGTGACGACCTGAGAAAGAAAGCTGATCAGAGGGATGAAGAGGGAGAGATGGCCAGAGGGATCTGAGACAGAGAGCTCACCAGAGAGGTCTGAGAGGGCCTACAAGATGAATCGTGACGACCTGAGAAAGAAAGCTGATCAGAGGGATGAAGAGGGAGAGATGACCAGAGTGATCTGAGACAGAGAGCTGACCAGAGAGATATGAGAGGGAATACCCGAATAATCATGACGACCTGAGAAAGAAAGCTGATCAGAGGGATGAAGAGGGAGAGACGACCGGAGGGATCTGAGACAGTGAGCCGACCACAAAGATCTAAGAGAGAGAGCCTACCGGAGGATTTGCAATGACCTGAGAAAGAGAACTTATCAGAGGACTGAAGAGGGAGAGATGACCAGAGGAACTCAGGCGAGTGCGGTGTCATTTATAGTACAGAGGGAACCTGAGGCTGTGCTTCAGAAGACGGAGGCGGCCAGAGTAAATGCATCTCTGAAGAGACTAGTCTATAAGAGACTTGCGGCCTAATGAAGTAGTACCACTGACTTCCGTTCGGGCCTGCACTGTGATTTGTTACTGTCAACGTACTGACTAAGTGACGATGGTGAAGAGCACAACACTCAATGTGACGCACTATAGACCAGGGCATTAGGACCGAGACGCCGTTACCCATCATTATCGTTTATTATCATGTATGATAGAGTTTTATTGTTGGGCTACGTTCACCCACTCAGTATTTGGTCAACATTTTACATCAGTATTTGTAAACCAAAACCAGGAGTGGAACAATCAGAGGAAAAGTATAATAGAATCACGTCACCACTTCTGTATTTATCACCCACTCCTGGTTTTGGCTTACACATACTGAGGTAAAATACTGACCAAATACTGAACGTGTGACCGTGGCCTTAGAACTGTTATAGCAACTTCCTCTCCCAAAAGTGGTATACCCTTCTATTGTAAAATACTTCACTGCATTTCAACCATTTCAATCCTTCTTAATTCTGTATCCTTATCACCTAAACTGTTGTTTTAGATTAATAAATAGTCATTGGTTAAGTTACCACTGTGTCTTCATCTTCTGCGTCGTTGCATCCATGCACCTGTTTACAGCTGCTTTAGTATTCAAGGAAATAACTGTACAGCAGTAGTGTCAAGAACATCTGTATCTCCCAGCTTACAATTTCCAGCTTATTGTGCTGAGTTGTTAAGTAGATGGAAAGAAGAAGGTCATTCCACTTTCTAGAAATGCTTCCAGTGATTTTCTCCAAGCCTCGGTTTAATTACCCTCTTGAGATTGTGAAAGTTTACAAGAGCCTCTCTCTGTAAATGATAGAATTCCCATTCATTTGATATCTGTATCTCGTTGCACTTGACAGCTTGCCCGCAAATTGAATACCACGTGATCCATTGTGTAAAAAATCATCTTGGGCAATAAGACTGTCAACCTCAGAAATGATTATGAATTGAAGACATTTTTCAGCATTTTATGGAACGTTGCCCATTTCGGGCAACATCTACTTGCTTATAATGAATTTACCACTCTGTTTCCTATTGCTGGAGCATGTAGTGATCAGAGTATTGAGCATTAAAAATTACATCAGCACTTAAGCACTAGAGATGAGCAAATCAATTCGATGCAATTAAAATTTGTGTCAGATTTTAGGAAATGTGCTGGGTCTGGCGAATTCGAACAATTTGCCAAAAATGACTACCGTTACTTTACAAAATGCAGAAGAATGAATCAGGTACGTTCACATAACCTCAGGTGCAACCAGACGAGTTTCCAAATAATGCCTTGCAGTTATCATATTACATAGTATAGCACAGTCTATCGAAGCCGGTAAAAAAGCAAAGGCAGGGAATGCAGTACAACAACCATTTTGCAGTGAATCTGTTTAGCGAGAAGAGTATTTGTGCATTCTCGTTGCTTTCTCTGGTAAAAAAAAAAAACTCTGCAAAAATGCTTAAAGAATTGACATGCTGCAGTATTCCAATTCAGTCAGGAAAAACAAAACAAGTGTGTACATGAGTTTTCCGAAATCTCATAGCTTTTGCTGGTCCTGTATAAAGCTGCCTTTAATTTGCATAAAAAAGCAGCAAAAAAACATTGCAAAAAGTCAATGTGGGAACATAGCCTAACAGTCCCTGAAAAATGGACAGCACTCAGATGGCACCCCTCTATCTTACACCTCCTGCACCCCTCTATCTCACACCCCCTGTACACCTGTATCTCACACCCCCTTGCACCCCTCTATCTCACACCATCTTGAACCTCTCTATCTCACACCCCCTGTACCCCTCTATCTCACACCCCCTGTACCCCTCTATCTCACATCCCTGCACCCCTTTATCTCACACTCCCTTGAATCACTCTATCTCTCACCCCCTGTACCCCTCTACCTCTCTATCTCTCACCCCCTGTACCCCTCTATCTCTCACCCCCTGTACCCCTCTACCTCTATCTCTCACCCCCTGTACCCCTCTACCTCTCTATCTCTCACCCCTTGTACCCCTCTAACTCACACCCCCTGCACCCCTCTATCTCACATGCCCTTGAACCCCTCTATATTACACCCCCTGTACCACTCTACCTCACACTCCCTGCAACCCTCTATCTCACACCCCCTTAAACCCCTCTATATCACACCCCTGCACCCCTCAATCTTACACCACCTGCACCCCTCTATCTTACACCCCCTGCACACCACTATCTCACACACCCCTGTACTTATCTATCTCACATCCCCTTGCACCCCTCTATCTCACTCCCCCTTGAACCCATCTATCTCACACCCCCTGTACCCCTCTATCTCACACTCCCTGCACCCCTCTATCTCACACCCCCTTGAACTCCTCTATATCACATCCCCCATAATCCCTCTATCCCACACCCCCTTACAACCCCCTATTTCACACCCCCTATGGTTCCTCCCCCTCAAGTCACATGATCGTGACATCATCACAGGTCCAGTACCATTGGTAAGTATTTTCTTCCATTTAGGCAGGGAGCTAATTAAAGCTCCTCTGCCCCTGCTGTGCTCTTGCATATCGAATTCCCCCTCCCCCTTAAAAAAAAATGCCAGTTTTGATACTTGGACCGGCCAAGGAGAAGGGGGTTTTAAAAAAAATAAAAAATTTGTTTTTTTTCTTTCAAGATGGTGCGGCCCCTTTAACCTGCCGCCCTAGGCACCCGCCCTCAAGTGCCTATTGACTAATACGGCACTGAATATAATAATAAGAATAGGACCAAAATTGATTATATAATGCCACGCATAGAAAACCCCAGAATAATGAATAAAGAAAGACACGATATCAAGATATCAAAGTATATGCATAATACAGACCAGAAGAGCACACCATACACCCCTCTCAACACTTCAAAGTGCGTTTCGCTTCCGCTTCATCAGGGAGTGTGGTACAGGGGAATTGGCCAGTTAATATTGTGTGGATTCAGCTGCCGCAAATATGGGGGGTCTAATTAAAACTTCTGCTGTAGGGCCCAATGATTTCTATGTGTGACCCTATTTGCTTTATTCATTCTAATCACTTAGTCAGATAAAGTCACTTTTCCTCATGGGTCTTCCTGCCACTCAAACACTCTCTCCTCCCAATATTCTCATTGTGCACATATACTGAATGTTTGACTGGACCTATGCCTATAAATTGTCAAACATGATCTGGCCTTAGTGACAAATGTTCATTTTACTTTAAAAGTAAGTAGATTTTTCACCCTAATTTAAATCAATGAAACATATTTATTTTTTTGTAAGGCATCTGAAAATATGCTTTCATGGAGTACAATTATCAACCTGACGACAAAGATAATGATGTCAAAACAGAAATAAAACATGATGGACAGCGTACTTTACAGTGTATAGTAAAGTCACAGACACATAAAATGTGAGCTGTAAAATAGATAAAATATGAATTACTACTTTTAAAATGGTCAAACATAACACAAAAATGTGCAGCAACAGCCTAAAATAACATTATTCATGTGTGAGATAACGCAGGATAATCTATAACATAGGATGACTTTTATTTCAGCATCTGTTACATTTAAAACTGATTTTATTGCAAAAGTAACTGTTTCTCCAGATTTTTATATAAGGCGTTTATTTTATTTATCTTTGGATCAGGAAGTGCAGGATACATAGAATTTCACGTCATTTTTTCTTTTCTTTTTTTCATTCGTAATGTTCATCTTTTTTTTCTGTCTAAATAATTAATTTTATAAATATAATATTTCATTAGGTAAGTAGGGAAAGTGGGAATGTCCAGATAATGTCCATGGGGGCCTCCTGATCCTCCTCAACAGAGGAAACATGACCACTAGGGTTTAGTATGGAAACAGAGACATTCAGGGGGAAATTAAATGAATGACTGTACATCCAAAAATGGGTGGACATACCGCCTGAGCAGCCGGTTCAGCTGCACAAGACCCATGGTGGAGAGAGGACTCAATTTACAGAAAGGAGAAGAAAAGGATCCTCCAGCGGAGCAGCACGTAATGGTAGCCAAACCTTCACTTTTTATGTGTCATAAAATCATGGCGGTTCCTCTAATGTGAACAAAACCAACACGTTTCGGCTAATGAGCCTTACTCATGACACCATGATGCTCTGCTGGAGGATACTTTTCTTCTCCTTTCTGGCTGTTACGCCTGGACCCGGGTGGCTCCGTGTGAGAGCTTCAACCCTGTCTCCTGCTGCTGTGTGACCGGTGAGCTGACTACCTCCCCTTCCTCCCTCTCCTTCTGAATTTTTTAATGATCAATTTACAGTGGCTTGAAAAAGTATTCATGCCCCGTGAACTTTTCTGCATTTTTTACCATTACACCCACAAACTTAAATGTGTTTTATTGGGATGTTATGTGATATACCAACACAAAGTAGTAAGTATTTGTAAAGTATGAAGAAAATGACCCATGGTTTGCTAAATATTTTAAAATATAAATCTAAAAATTGTGAGGTGAATTTATATTCAGCGCCACTGAGTCAATACTTTGTAGGACCACCTTTTCCTGCAATAACTGCTCCAAGTGGGGGATGTATCCACCAGCTTTTCTAGAGGTGACATTTTTGCCCATTATTCTTTGCTCACTCGCTCTAACTCAGTGAGATTGGATGGAGGCATCTGTGAACAGCAATTTTCAAGTCTTGCCACAGATTCTCTATGGGGTTTAGGTCTGGACCATGACTGGGCCATTCACACACATGAATATGCTTTGATCTAAACCATCCATTGTAGCTCTGAACCTATTTTGATAGCAGTGCTTCTTCAAAGCCCCTATGCACATTATAGTACTGTCAGCTACATCCACTAGTATCGACAGGTTTGGCCGACAGTCCAATGTGTATGGGGTCATCAGCCAACTGATTATCGAAGGAGATGTTGATCAGGCATGTCCAATTTCAGATTGCCGACCACATTGTTCTCCTTGAGATAAGCTGCTGGCAGAGATATCTGTTGGAAGTTTTTTCATAAAGAACACAGGAACAATCAGACGAATAAGTGTTCCAGTGTATGGGTAAGCCAGATATGATGTCTGTAGGTCAAACCATCATTTGGCTGACAGCCATCTAATGTCTATTGAGGCTTGAAGTGTTTTAGAATACACCACATTCATTCATGAAGTTTAGTGTGAAAGCAGTTGGATAATCATTATACTTTGGGCATCAGGATATCTTGCGTTTGAGATAAAACCATAGTTTTGAGGGTTCAGACTAAATTGGTGGGATCAAACTACGTTAATCTACTTAGAATTTTTCTTCAAATTTTTCTTTGGTACAGAAGAAAAATTAGAAGTAGATAAACAGGTCAAGGGAGAAAAGCATCAGGCAGTTGGATTTTATTATGGCCGATCCTTTTGTTCTCAGATGTACAGGGTGGGCCATATATATCCATTATATGGATACACCTAAATAAAATGGGAATGGTTGGTGATATCAACTTCCTGCTTGTCGCACATTAGTATATGGTAGGGGGAAAACTTTTCCAGATGGGTAAAAAACTCATGAAAGAATAAAGTTACGTTAAAACCAAGCACACCATTGTTTTTCTTATGAAATTCTCAGTAAGTTTGATGTGTCACATGACCCTCTTCCCATTGAAAAAAATAAAGTTGGATCCAAAATGGCCGACTTCAAAATGGCCGCCATGGTCACCACCCATCTGGAAAAGTTTTCCCCCTCCCATATACTATTGTGCCACAAACAGGAAGTTGATATCACCAACCATTCCCATTTTATTTAGGTGTATCCATATAAATGGCCCACCCTGTAGATAAGCCACCATAAGAGGTGCCGGGTAGTGGCTTATTACCTTCTCCCTATTAAGAACACATGAATACTAGGACGGTCCAAGCATTGTTGTGTATAAGAAGAATAGCTGTCAGCCAAACCAGGCAAATAATCAGTTTTACTATCCTTCAGTTAATACTTGCTATTTATACAATATGTGAACCAGCTCGCTAGTCTTCGGCACAGAAGAAACCACTTCTTCCCGGTGTGGTAAAATAAAGATCAAGGTAAGAAGTCCTCCAGCCATATTATGGATAAAAAATACATACTGTATAGAAGTTTTATTCCAACAAGATTAAAAATGTACATCTCCAAGTAGATCCAAAATAATTTTGGTTTTCCTTTTCCTATCCATTTCAGACTGTAAGTCAGTCCTTATTAATGGATAATACTCACACAGTTATTGGACTGAGTTGCAGTCTGAAACGAGTAGGAAAAGGAAAGTCAATATTATTTTGGATGTACTCTGGGATGTCCATTTTTTAATCTTTTTGGAATAAAGATTACATATATTTTTTAGCCAGAATATAGATAACAGGACTTGTATTTGGTATGTGCTGTATTAGGTAGCACTTACGGTAGTTACTGGGCTTTTTTCACACATAATGTGGCAATGGCATTTATTAATAGTGACCGTCATCCTCTCTGTCCCCCAATGCTGCATTATGTCAAATTTTATTTTTCTCTCTGGTCATTCTCTTCATGTCATCCTACAAGCAGAGTATTTATGAAGGCATTTGGGATCATTTCTATCATTGAATCATTGCAATGACTCTTAATGAAGAGTGGGAAAACACCTTCACGAAGCATAAGCATGTGATTAATGCCAGACGAGTACAACATGCTGTTATGACACAATATGTCAAATGTGAAACTGATATATCTATTTAGCAGAAATCCCCCGCACTGGAGTAAATGTAACCAGCAGGATCCATTGGCTCCACGTATACATTCAATTATTTCCTATGTTTTGTTCCTTAATGCATGCTACAAACCGAGCATTTGTTTAACGCACTGTGACACTTATTAGTCACCCGGGGCAAAAATTGGGCTGGTTGAGTGCAAAGGTCTTACAAGAAGAGAAAGCTACAATTTATTTCAGTTGGATTCCTTTTATTTGATGTATTTGCTACAGCTTTGTTCAATGATTTGGGGCTTTTTAGCCTTTTGTTTTTTTTCTCTCTCTTCCAAAACATTAGTAGACGGACCCCTGAGTCAACAAAGTCATTCTTGGCCACGTTCTCCTGTTGAGTCTAATAACTACTGAGAGTGTCTGGCTGCTACACGCTTGTGTCTACATTCTAAATGGGCCATTTAAGTCATTTTAAAGAGAAATGGCACCTTTAGCAAGAATATTAAAAACATCCAAAGGACATTAGAAAAGTTCTGCAAGCACGGAAATGTCATGAACTAGTGTGCTTCGTGTGTCGGCTTACAAGACAATCTATTATTTTCCCCCACCAAGTACAATAAAAAGGGCACTGCTGAATAAGTTCTTCTAAGTTCTTTGAAATATACTTTGTATAGATGAATAAAAAGTCTTAGGTTCCTTTATTGTAAAAAATGAACAAGATTTTGACACCGCAATATTGAATTCTACTTGTCTATGTACTGTTGAAATACTACTAGTGTTGAGCCACCCCCGTAGTGTTCGAGTTCGGTTCGGTTCGTCGAACACCCGTGTGTTCGCCGAACTGTTCGTCAAACTGTTCGTCGAACACCTTCGAACACCGTTAAAACCAATGGCAGGCAAACAAAAACACATAGAAACACATAGAAAACACCTTCAAAGGTGTCCAAAAGCTGACAAACTGCTCAGAAGACATAACTAACACATGGAAAAGTGACAAGTACATATAGTCATGCGAAAATAAAAGAGGTGGAGGAGTAAAAGGAGGGGGAGACACAGATATAGGCATGTCATGCCCTTCTAAAATCCAAAAAGTGAGAAGCCGACACGGCCAGTCCGCTCCTGCCCGTGCCACCTCCGTGTCGCCGGGTTTGTGCCAGAGCCGCGGTGAACCCTGACGGCCAGCCCCCCTCTCCCAATACTGGTGCCTGTCCGCTGGTGGGTCGAGCGAGCCCCCCTGTGGTGGAGGCAGCTCTAAGCTTTTTAATTTAAATTGTCTCTCTAATTTGAATGAATACACTTTAAATCCATTTACAAGGATCTATTGGAGGGCAAGTCTCATGCCAGCAGCCGCGGTAATTCCAGCTCCAGTAGCGTCCACTAAAGCTGCTGCAGTTAAAAAGCTTTTATAAGGATGGAGCTCGGCTGTCCACCGCAAGGCATCCTACTGCCAGTCCCAGCCCCTATGCCTTGGGGTGCCTCCTGATGCTCTTCACTAAGTATCCCATGGTCCCGAAGCATTTCCTTTGAAAAAATTAAGTGTCTAAACTACAGGTGGTGTAGCTTGCTTAACAGCCGGGATAATCCGCTGACTAGCAGACACTGCTACTAGGCACAAAGTATTTCCTGGGCTAGATGCAGTTAAAAATTTGTAATTAGATACTCTCGTTGGATGCTGATTCTCTTAAAAAGCTTGGGGTAGGGGTCTAGGGGACCCTTTTATAGCCAAAATCACGGCCCTGTATCGCAATACGTCACCTAGGCTGAAGATAAATGGAACTGTAGCACCCTGAGGGCTCGGTTGCTACAGACGTATTGCACCTCACCCAGAGGTGTGATATCTCACTCTCAGGTAAGGATGGAGTGTGGATCAGGACCCTACACCTGCATGCAATACACCACATTGCCGTGGGGCAGGGCGACCAATATGCCCCTGAGATGGGCACGACAGTCCCTGTCCCTGGCTGGAGTGGGGGGAGGGAACACTGAGGAAGGGGAACCCTGTAGTGCAGGAGCAGGGAGGAAGCAGTTCCTGGGTGCATTGAGAAGGGAGTATAAAAGGTGGGCGCCATCTTAGTTCAGTGCAGAGAAGTCTGAGCAGAAGTGGCAGGGAGCAGGGGCTCTGCATGAGCTCTGCTCCGGAGGCGGGCCTAGTAACAGAGGCCCAGGCCTGGAAGAGGGAGAAGGAAGGAAGAGGAGCGGAGAAGGCTCCAGGAACGAGGAATGAAGGGATCCCAGGGGTGCGGACGGGCGAGTCGCCACCGCACGCCCGAATCCACCTGCGTGGAGGGGTCAGGCCAAAGGGGGAGACCGGTCCCCGAACTAGTGGAGGCAGGAAACGACCCTCAGCTAGAAACCGGAGGCTCTGACATTTTATGTGGCGCAGCCCCTCGCTATACCCGCTAGGAAGGCACCACATAGGGTCAGGGAAACTGGCGCCAAGTTTACCAAGAGGAGGCCCGAGGCAGCCAGACAGAAGTGTTGGTAAGAAAGGCCAGACAAAGGACACACAAAGGGGGTCCTGTGAAGTGCTCCAAAGTTATCTGGGAGTTGTCTGAGCCCCTCACCTGGTGAGCACAGTACGACGTGGGCAGCCGTTACCTGCAGACGTGGTCTGGATAATAAGAACTGTGAGTAAAGGCCCTGGACTGCATCACTGACTCCGTGTCGTTACTGCTGCTGCCCTGCACCATCACCCCCATCCTCCGCATACACTGCCATGAGGCTATACTCCTCCCGTGGGGAGTTATGCTACGCTCTGCTGCACCCACAACACCAGCCTCAGCGGTCTGCCCTGTAGCGGCGGTTCACTCTGACCGCAATCCACGGGTGGCGTAGTCGGACATTTAAACATCAAAACCACATAAATAGTTCCGCCACTGGTTTGACCGCCCTGAGCCACGGAACCGGGTCGCCGCCACGAAGACTACAACCACCAGCATCCACCAAAAAGGGTCCGGCTCCGGGTGTCCCAAGGCCCAGGGGGTGCGTCAGAACATTTTCATCACCTTTCACAATCACCAATGGGACAAGGCAGGGATGTCCTCTGTCCCCTCTCTTATACATCCTAGTGACGGAGCACCTGCTCTCATCAATTCGCCATAACCCCAATATTAGGTGGATTGAGGTGGGAGGCACCGAGTACAAGTGCTTTCTATTTGCTGATGATGTCCTAGTATATATCACTCAATCACATATATCCATCCCTGCTGTTATGGCTGAAATAGATCACTTTGTTACATGGTAAAATTTTAAAATTAATGCAGCGAAGTCTGAGGCCCTCGATGTCTCCCTCCCCAAATCCATATAGGATTCCATCCAGTCCAACTTTCCCTTTGCCTGGCCCTCACAGGGTATCAAATACTTAGGAATTCCTATTCATAGAGACCTCTCCCATCTATGTTATCTTAATTTTGGGCCCTTTATTGAACAATTCCATACAGACCACGGTTGGCAAGTTAGAACTGTAAGATTCACTACGTGAACCACTGGTGTTTTGTGGAAAAGCACATGTACACTGCGTTCCAAATTATTATGCAAAAGGTGTTTAGGAGTGATAAGGGAAGAATTTGTTTGTTTGTCAGTTAAACTCATTGATGGTGATGTGTGTCAGGGCTCTTTATATCACTGTAAGCAATTGCAGACACCTGTGCTAATTAGTTTGGCAGGTGTGTCCAATGAAAGGCAAGACTACTTAAGAAGGCTCTCTCACATTATTAAGCAGCCTACATTTTCTGCCAAAATGGGAAAGAAAAAGGATGTGTCGGCTGCTGAGAAGCAACAAATTGTGGAGTGTTTAGGTCAAGGCATGACTACAATCAACATTGTGCGATGATCAGGATGAAGTGTCCTGGCAATCAAGAAGTATGTAGCTGATTCACAGTACACACGTGAGCGTGCTGATAAGGGCAAATTGAGGACTCTTTCCTACAGGCAATTACGTCAGGTTAAAAGAGCAGCGGCAAGAAAGCCTTGTCATAGCAGCAGACAAGTTTTTGAAGCTGCTGGTGCCTCCAACGTCCCCCGAACAACAAGATGCAGGGTCCTTCAGAGGTTTGCAGCTGTGCATACGCCATCCTGTCGACCTCCTCTATCCACTTCACACAAGCAGAAACGGCTCCAGTGGGCCAAACATTACATGAAGACTGATTTCAAAACTGTTTTGTTCACGGATGAGTGCCGTGCAGCGCTCGATGGTCCAGATGGATGGAGTGGAGGATGGCTGGTTGATGGACACCCCACGCAAACACGGCTACAGCGCCAACAAGGAGGAGGTGGAGTAATGTTTTGGGCTGGAATCATGGGGAGAGAGATTGTCGGCCCCTTTAGGATCCCTGAAGGCGCTAAAGATGAACTCCATAATGTATGTGGATTTTCTCAAACAGCACTTCCTGCCATGGTTCAAGAAGAAGAACCGTGTATTTCACAGCAAGATCATTTTTCTGCATGATAATGCACCATCTCATGCTGCACATAAAACATCTGCATCTCTGGCTGATATGGGCATAAAAGGGGACAAACTTATGGTGTGACCCCCATGCTCCCCTGACCTATACCCCATTCAGAACCTTTGGAGCATCATTAAAAGGAGTGTCTATGATGGCGGGAGGCAGTTCACATCTAAGCAACAGCTCTGGGAGGGTATTCTGTCCTCATGCAAAACAATTGAAAAAGAAACCATCCAAAACCTGACAAATTCAATGGACGAGAGAGTTCAGAAGCTCCTTTCGAACAAGGGGTCCTATGTGAAAATGTAACATCACCTACAATAAAGTTTTGAGTTGAAAACTGTTTGATTTCAGTTTCTAACAACCTGCTAATGCTTATAATTTCAAAAATGACCATTTTTTTGGTCTTTATTAAAATGAAAAGGTTGATCGAAAAGTTTGGGGGATCTAAGAGTGTGGCAACCCAGTAGTCATGATTACTTCGAATTCTGACAATATGAGGGTCATGCTGCAGGTAGTGCAGCAAGAAGGCACTTATGTGTCTTGCGCATCTCGGAGCCCCAAAATTATTTTCCGGGCTAGATGCAGCTAAAAATTATTTTTAATTTTAAATCTGATGGAGCTTATTATAGATGGCCTAATAGGATCAGTGCTGCACACTGCTACAAAGCCCAAATTATTTTCCAGTCAAGATACAGATAAACATGATTAGTAATTTGAAAGCTTAAAACGGTTGGTAGGGTGATTTTAACCAATCATCAAGCTTTTACTCTCCCCAGGATGACACAGGGGTAGAAAAGTCGTTTCGGATCCATGATTTGTTCATCTTTATGAACGTGAGTCTGTCTACATTATCAGTGGAGAGCCGCGTGCGCTTATCTGTCAGCAAACCACCAGCAGCGCTGAACACACATTCAGACAGAACGCTGGCTGCGGGGCATGACAAGATCTCCAAGGCGTAAGTGGCTAGCTCCGCCAAAATTGATGTTACCAGCAGATACTGTGGTTCTGTTACGGTTTGAGTGCTGAACACTTGACGGTCCCACGGTTGGCAAGTTGGAACTGTGAGATTCACTACGTGCACCACTGGTATTTTGTGGAAAAGCACATGTAAGATTCTGCAACAGTCTCTGCTGATACTCCTGCATGCGTGCATCCCTTTCTATGGCAGGAATAATTTCTGCAAATTTACTTTTGTACCGGGGATCTAACAGTGTGGCAACCCAGTAGTCAGGATTATTTCTAATTCTCACAATTCGAGGGTCATGTTGCAGGTAGTGCAGCAAGAAGGCACTCATGTGTGTTGCGCATCCAGGAGCACCAAGTCCCTGTTGTGTTGGTGGCGAGGTAACAATCATGCTTCCTTCCTCTGTCCTCTCCCCCCAACCTCGCACAACAGAAATGTGATCAAGGTCTCCCTCATCTGATGAGTCTTCCATCAGTTCGTCCTCCACTTCTTCCTGGGCTCCTGCACCTTCCTCACTAGTTTGGCTGCTACCATGCGCCCTGGTAAAACCATCTCCCCCACCCTCACATGCCTGCCGCCTTGGTGCTGCCGACCGTCTGGACCTTGCAGATGTTAGCCCTTCCGCATACAACTCCTCCTCCTCTACTTCCTCCACCTCCTCTTTTGCCACCACCTGACTCCGAATTCTGTTTAACATGTGCTCCAGCATGTAAATCACCGGAATAGTCATGCTGATAATGGCATCGTCAGCACTAAACATCTTCGTCGCCATTTCAAAACTGTGCAGAAGGGTGCATAGGTCCCTGATCTGAGACCACTCCTCCAGCGTGATTTGCCTCACCTCTGAATCTCGTTGGCCCAGGCTATACGTCAGAACGTATTGCACCAGGGCTTGTCGGTGCTGCCACAGTCGCTGCAACATGTGCAGAGTTGAATTCCACCGGGTAGGCACATCGCATTTTAGCCGGTGAAGTGGCAGGCCCAACGACTTCTGTAGAGATGTAAGTCGCTGAGCTGCGGGATGCGAACGGCGGAAGTGAGCACACAGCGACCGTGCCCTCTGCAGAAGGCCATCTAGTCTGGGATAGTGGGCTAAAAATTGCTGGACAACCAGGTTCAACACGTGAGCCATACAAGGCACGTGTGTGACATTGCCCCGGCGAAGGGCCGCACCCAGGTTTGCAGCATTGTCGCACACGGCCTTCCCTGGTTTCAGGTCCAGTGGAGACAACCATTCATGAAATTGGTTCTCCAGAGCTGACCACAACTCCTCAGCTGTGTGACTCACATTTCCCAGACATTTCAAAGTAAAAACCGCCTGATGACGTTGAGCCCTACTGCCAGCATAGTAAGGAGGTGTGCAGGATCCCTTCTGCGCAGTTAGAAAGCTTGTGGCATGACCAGACAGGCTTTGGGTGCAGGTGGAAGACCGAGAGGAGGTTGAGGAGGCAGAAGCAGTGGAGGAACTTTGACATAAAGAGGATTGACGCACAACTCGTGGGGACGGCAAGACTTGGACAGCAGCCCCTTGTCCTGCTGTCACCATAGTTACCCAGTGCCCAGTCAGCGACATGTAACGCCCCTGTCCATGCCTACTCGTCCAAGTGTCTGTGGTGAAATGCACCCTGTCACACACAGAGTTTCTCAAAGAAGCGGTGATGTTGTGTGCGACATGCTGGTGGAGCGCAGTCACACCTTTCTTTGAGAAGTAGTGCCGACTGGGCATCTGGTACTGGGGCACTGCGACGGACATAAGGTCTCGAAAATCCTCTGTGTCCACCAGGCGGAAAGGCAGCATTTCTGTAGCCAAGAGCTTGCAGATGGTGAAATTCAACCTCTTAGCTTTCTCATGGCTAGGAGGAAATGGTCTTTTACTTGTCCACATCTGAGGGACCGAGGGCTGGCTATTGTGCTTAGACGGGGTTGATAAGGGTGTCCCCGGCAAACTGCCGGTCTGTGAGGAAGATGCAGGCGGACATGTTAGGTTGCCTTGATCCAAAGGTGGTGCTATCGATGTCGGACAGCGCTCAACACCAGCTGGTGTTACCACCTCCAAAGAAAATGATGACCTGCCAATCACGCTGGCTGTTGCGGGTAAAGAGGTGGCAGGTCTGCGCCCCAAAACAGGTGTGACTGCTGTCCCCCCAGTCACAGAGGATGAAGAGGCCGCGGATGCACAAGATATGGCAGACGGTGGTTGGCCCGGCCGGCTAGGCCGCATTGTAGCACACTGAGCTTCCCACTGCAACTTATGCTTCATGTCCATGTGCCGGTTCATGCATGAAGTACTCAAACTATGTATTTTTTGGCCTCTACTTAGCTTTTGCTGACAAATGTTACAGATAACACGAGTTGGGTTATCTTTATCGATCTGAAAAAATGCCCAGGCTATGCAAGGCTTAGCACCCATGCGACCTGAAGAGCCACCACGACTTGTGGTGAGAGGCAGAGTTGTGTTTGAGGATGCAGTTGTTGACGTGCTTCCAGTACTACGTCTCTGTCCAGGAAGGCGCAACCTGACCTCGTCGTCACTAGCATCTTCCTCCACCTCCTCTGCTGACCTCATCTCTTGGCTGACTGTGGGTTGACAGTAAGTGGGATCTCCAACCTCATCATCATCACCCTGTGTGTTATCACACCCGTCGTCCTCAGAGCCAACCTGTTCCTGCCCTGACAAAAAACTAAAGTTGTCGCTCCAATCAGGTATTTGAGTCTTATCATCGTCTTCCTCATTGTCTCCACCAACAGGAGTTACAGTTTGGGAATGAGGGTCTACATTATGGTCAGAACCTTCTGCGTCTGGTCCTGGATCCGACTCATAAAGATTCTGGGCATCAGTGCAGATCATTTCCTCGTCTGGATTCACAGAAGCGCTGGAGTCGACCTCTGATTCTCAGGCTATAGTATGAGTAAACAGCTCTGCAGACTCAACCATCTGTTCTACCTCATACTCAGACGGGCAGCTGGAGATTTGGGAGCTGTGAGGAAGCAAGTGCGATTTGGGTGACACCTTTGAGGACTGGAGTATTTGTGATGTTGAAGTTGATGTGGAGGAGAGCCCACTTAAAGGAGCACTTGATATCCGTTGAAGCACCTGCTGTTTTTGTGCCTCATCTGGAATTTGTAGCGATTGGCGTGGCCGTAAGAAAGGGATCTTATCACATTGTCCGCTAAAAGAAGTAGACATTTTAGTTTGGCTGGAAGATGGTCTTTCTTCTGCAGATGTTACTGTTGCTTTAACACCTACCCCACGGACACAACCTTTTTTCCCCTTCCCAACACGCCTATTCCCCTTTCCACCAGCAGCAGGCCTTTTTACACTCATTTTGGTGGTTAACTAATTCACAACTCTGGAGTTGTTTGCACAAAAAAACAATGGATGGTAACCGAGCAGAGCTGAGTGGCCAAACTGTGGTAGTAGGCCAAAACTATTGGCTGGGTTAGATGCAGAAAAAAATTATATTCAATTTGCAACCTGATGGAGGTCAGTATAGATGGACTAATACAACAAGTCCCACACACAGCTAGAAGCCCAATATTTTTTCAGAGGTAGATGCAGAAAAAAATATATTCAGTTTGCAACCTGATGGAGGTCAGTATAGATGGACTAATACAACAAGTCCCACACACAGCTAGAAGCCCAATATTTTTTCAGAGGTAGATGCAGAAAAAAATATATTCAGTTTGCAACCTGATGGAGGTCAGTATAGATGGACTAATACAACAAGTCCCACACACAGCTAGAAGCCCAAATATTTTTTCAGAGGTACTGTAGATGCAGATAAAAATTATTTTGAATTTGCAATCTGATGGAGGTCAGTATAGATGGACTAATAGAGAAAGTCCGACACACTGCTAGAAGGCCAAATATTTTTTCAGAGCTAGATGCAGAAAAAAATTATATTCAGTTTGCAACCTGATGGAGGTCTGTATAGATGGATTAATAGAACAAGACCCACACACAGCTAGAAGCCCAATATTTTTTCAGAGGTAGATGCAGAAAAAAATATATTCAGTTTGCAAACTGATGGAGGTCAGTATAGATGGACTAATACAACAAGTCCCACACACAGCTAGAAGCCCAAATATTTTTTCAGAGGTACTGTAGATGGAGATAAAAATTATTTTGAATTTGCAACCTGATGGAGGTCAGTATAGATGGACTAATAGAGAAAGTCCGACACACTGCTAGAAGGCCAAATATTTTTTCAGAGGTACTGTAGATGCAGATAAAAATTATTTTTAATTTGCAACCTGATGGAGGTCAGTATAGATGGACTAATAGAGAAAGTCCGACACACTACTAGAAGGCCAAATATTTTTTCAGAGCTAGATGCAGAAAAAAATTATATTCAGTTTGCAACCTGATGGAGGTCAGTATAGATGGACTAATACAACAAGTCCCACACACAGCTAGAAGCCCAATATTTTTTCAGAGGTAGATGCAGAAAAAAATATATTCAGTTTGCAACCTGATGGAGGTCAGTATAGATGGACTAATACAACAAGTCCCACACACAGCTAGAAGCCCAATATTTTTTCAGAGGTAGATGCAGAAAAAAATATATTCAGTTTGCAACCTGATGGAGGTCAGTATAGATGGACTAATACAACAAGTCCCACACACAGCTAGAAGCCCAAATATTTTTTCAGAGGTACTGTAGATGCAGATAAAAATTATTTTGAATTTGCAACCTGATGGAGGTCAGTATAGATGGACTAATAGAGAAAGTCCGACACACTGCTAGAAGGCCAAATATTTTTTCAGAGCTAGATGCAGAAAAAAATTAGATTCAGTTTGCAACCTGATGGAGGTCAGTATAGATGGACTAATAGAATGATGCTATGCCCAAAAGATTTTACTTCACTAGGTGCAGTAAAAAAATTGGTATTCTATACACAGGTGGTGTATCTTGCAACACAGATAGGCTACTCCACTGACTAACACACTCTGCAATAGGCCAAAAAGGATTAGCTTTGCTAGATTCAGCCAAATGCTGTGAAAAAAACTTGCACAGCACCTGCACAGACCTGCCTGGCAAAAACTGATAGGAACTGATGTAACCTAGTCCTGAAAAGGACTCCAATTACAATTAGTCTTTACTCCCACAACCTATCTAAGAGCACAGACCTGCCTGATAAAAGTCGTAGGAAATGCTGTAACCTAGTCCTTAAAAGGACTGCAATCACAACTATTCCCTACTCCCAAGCTGTCTGTATATTTGTGCGAAAATTGGCTTGAAATTAACAAGGTATAGCGCACACAGCAACAGCGGTGCCGTCTAACACGCAGCTGCAGCAGTGAGAAAATGGTGGCGACGGGGAAAATGGCTTGGTCTTATAGGGCAAGGACATGTGACATACACTGCCAATGACACATGCCCTTGCTTGTGTGAAAAAAAGCACTTCGCTCCGTGTGTGCGCTGCTGATAGGCTGACAGATTGCACCTCCCCACTGTAAATGCGGGAAAGAGAAAAAAAAATGGAGATCTTCATTGTTCCTGCAGAGATCCATCCCCTGCCCCTCCCCCAACCCCGCTGTACACTCAAACTGCGTATTAACATTAATTTTCATCATTACTGAGAAAAAATCCAGTTATGATTTTGGTGCACGAACAGTTATCGAACATAACCTCGAACAGCCGAATTTTTCTCAAATTGTTCGTGTTCGCCGAACGGCTCGAACACCGCCCAAAACAGCTCGAATTTGAGATTGGCGAACAGTTCGAGTAGAACAACGCTCATCTCTAAATACTACATGCCAATTAAAACATTACCACAAGGGATGAGCGGACCCATGGAAGTTCCGGTTCTGGTACCCGACCTGAGCTTAATTCCAAAGTTCGGTCCGGGTACCAGAACTGTCCCCGAACTTGAACTAGAAAACTAGAACCCGAACTCCATTGAAAACAATGGTAACCGGAACGTTTGAGCTGGAAAACTCTCTCTCCGGACTTCCCTCGGAACTCCGAACATTGAAACGGACTTCCGGGAAAAGTCCATGTTCGGCGATAAGCACTGGACACTAACTGTCCGGTATGAACCCCGAACTTTTAAGTTAAGGTTTTGCTCATCTCTAATTACCACCACATGGTCACCGTGAAAATATCTGTCCATAAGTAATATTAGGACACTTGAATGTTACAGAGAAGGTTCCTAGCACAGAACGTCCATTTATTACCCAGACTTAAAAGCCTTTAAAAAAAAGTCTTTCCCAGTCAAAAGGACCTTACTGCTACTGCTCCACTGATTCTCAAACCGTTTTTCTTTTTATTTTGTGTCCCTCAGCTCCAAAGTTATGCCTCTTGGTAATATAGTTGCAAAACTTCCCTTCAACCAACAGGGCTGATACCATAGAACTTTTCTGTGTTTTAATTTGTCAGTGTCAAAAGGAGTAAAAGCACACGCCCACAGGGATTTCTGTGGTATACGCCCAGTTATTAAAGGGAAAATATTCATCTGGGGAGGCATAACTTTGGAACAGA
This sequence comes from Phyllobates terribilis, assembly GCF_046119375.1. Taxonomy (NCBI): domain Eukaryota; kingdom Metazoa; phylum Chordata; class Amphibia; order Anura; family Dendrobatidae; genus Phyllobates; species Phyllobates terribilis. Next base: position 205,704,066 of record NW_027362769.1, on the reverse strand, counting down.
GGGGCACAGAAGAAAAAGAGAAAACTGTTCCAGAATCGGGGAAACAACAAATGGAGGATGCACTCAGTATGAATAAAAAAAATCCATTGATTTCTTTAAACCCAATGCACATATTACATAATTAGCCATTTACATAGATAGAAAACTATCTCCTGTAGTGTCCAATGGTTTAACTTTAGCAAAAGAGGATTTGTAGCAATGAGCTTGGAAGAGCAGTTTCAGATTTTTGCAAAATTAGTCATAACATAGGAAATGCTATAAAATAATAATAATACTGATGTTGTCTCTGGTCTGTTTCATTAACCTGACTGTGGCAACCAATCACTGAACTTAGCAGTCATGTACTGGGAATGCAAATTAATTTTCATTTTAAATGCTTATCTATTTAATGCCATAAACTATTTTATATATACTTTCATTAAAAATTCCCTATCCTTCCGTGCAATGTGCACAATGACAGTGCGCTCTCTCGCTGGCTGAGATCAGTAGTAATGAGCCAGCAACAGAGCACACTGTCAGTGCGTTTTGTAAGAATACCCGGCATGCAGAGACCAGTGCCGCCCCCGCAAGTGACATCATTTGCATAGGAGACGCTGGTCTTTGCAAGACGGATATTTGTCTTACATCGTGCACTGACAGTGTGCTGTGTTTCCAGCTCATTACTACTGAGTCAGCACATCCCATGATGACAGAGCAAGGATGAGCCCAGCCCCTAATATGAAGGTCACTAATGACTCTCTGTGTCAGGGGGCAGAGGCCCATGATGACACTTTGTTTGAATATCCCAGCATGCATTGCAATTCTCAAAGGAAGTGTCATCAAACAAGCAGTTAGATAGGATAGGTTTGGGAATTTTTTATTAAAGGATATTAGAAAATAGAATAGATTATTTCAGTAAATAGATATGCATTTAGGATGAAAATTAATTTGTATTTCAGACCACCTCTTTAAGATTAAAACTTGTTCACAATGTTTATTTCAACAGCTTGAAATTCCAGATTCAGTGAAACTGGCATGAAAACATCCACCTACGCGTTTCAGATATAACACTGTCCTTAGTCATTGTATGTGCTCCTATAACTCAAAGATCATTTGAGAAAAAAATAAGAGGACAATCCACGTCTAGGTGGGCGAAGAGAGAGAGAGAAATGCAAAGGTGCCATCTGAAAGGCTGAACTGATGACACCTGGGGAAAACTCTCTACTACTAATCTCAATCTACACAATTCTCATTTATCAATCTCCTGCACATAGCAGTATATATCATATTTTTTGGATTGTAAGACTCACTTCTTTTCCCCAAAGGAAAATGGGGGTGAGTCTTATAGTCCGAATGTAGTTTACCTGGCTCGCTGTGGGGGGAGGGCGGTGGAGTTGGGTGACAGAAGGCAGGAGCAGGGTCACCACACCAGGAAGCCAGCGGTGGTCTCCAGCAAAATGACAATGACGCATGCGCAGATCAAGATCTCGGCTCCATTTTGCTGGAAACCGCTGGAGGTTAATCTGAGCATGCGCCGCCCCTGGCGCCATGTTGCTGTAGAATGCAGGGACATGAATGTGCGCAAGCGTTGCCCATGGCAAGGGTGGCGCTAGTGTGAAATTTAAAAAAGGAGGCTTATACAAATCGCGATGGCAGGTTCTGTCTTCATGACTTGTATAAGCCTCCTTTTTTAAAATCCAGTGCAGGGCCACCTATCAAAGTGGCCCTGCAGCTATTGCAAAACTACAACTCCCATCATGCTTGGACAGGTTGGGATGATGGGAGCTGTAGTTTGGCAACAGCTGCAGAGCCACACAGGTTGTGCAAAACTGCTGTCCCTATACAAGAGTGTTGCACAACCTGTTGCCCTCCAGCAGCAGATCTCCCCCATAACACTGTCAGCAGAATTGTTATTAAATATTTTACCACATTTTCCTCCTCTAAAACCTAGGTGCATCTTATAGTCCGAAAACAAATGGTAGTTAAAGGACTGCAGTGCAAGTCTGAATAGCATTTAGAAAAAGTCTCTTTTTGTGAATACTTCTGTATATGCAATTTCATGACCCTAAATGGTGGCCAACACCAGGCTGGAAAACAAGTAGTTGCTTCTCATCTCATTGTCATGAACAAGTAGTCGCTGCTCTTCATCAAGGAGAAAGCTCTGAGAAAAAGAGTAGGTGCCAATGTTTGTAAGGCTAGGGTCACTCCACCATATTTTCTCTCATCCGAGATAATCGGGCTGGTCATGCTAACCACAGTCTGATTGTGATCATAGTGTGATCCGATTTTCTTGGATGAGAAGAACATGGAGAAAAAAATGTCTCCATCTTGTCCATTCTGACAGTCAGTGAAAATCGGAAGGAACTAAGATGCCATCTGAATACAGTCTGATTTTTTTCCATGGACTCATTGACTTGCATGGCTGAGTACGATCTGAATATTGGATGCAAATTGTGCACGCTGTGATTTTTTTCCGAGGATAAAAGTCGGACGTGTGAACGGCCCCATGGAATCAACCATATTGATATGGAGTGCACCAAAAATACCATGGGCATACACATGAATTATATTTTGGGAACGGGTGCTACATCCTGCATTGAATCAATGCACGGAGGATATGCACACCTAATATAAAAAATGCACAATTTTATTAGTACAAACAAACACACATAGGAGCCATAAAACCACTTATAAACATATAACCATACAAAAAAACATATCCATATAGACAATATGCTAGTCCAGCCAATGAAATGATGTAACAATATGAAATGTGATCATCTGGGTAAACTGGAGACAAGAAATTGCTATCTGCCCTCATAACATGTGGAAAAATATTCGGAAATATACTGTATACAATTTAGGTATTGATACCAATGTAAAGAGATAAAGGGAAAACTCTAAACCTTGCGTCCAAAGGGGTCCAACAGTCCGGTATGCAACAATAAGTACAGGCTTTAACTCCAGGAGTCCCTGATTCCTATGAGTGTTTGTACTAATAAAATTGTGCATTTTTTATATTAGGTGTGCATATCCTCTGTGCATTAATTCTTTTTTTGTCCCTCTATCATGGCCCCATAGAGGAAGGCTATGTCTACACACATTGTGTTTTTTTCTGCTGCAAATCTGCTGCTAACTTTTCTCTGGCAGGAAAACAGCTGTGTTAAAAATGCAGGCTATGTTCACACACGTTGGGTTTTGCAGCATATTTTCCTGAAGATTTTTATGCAAATTTTCAGCTTTGTTTTTCAGTACCAGCAAAGTCTATGAGAAACCAGAATTCTCTGTTCACACATGTTGTTTATTTTGCTGCGCATTTTGCGACTTGATTGTGTTTTTGGAAAATAGAGCATGTCACTTCTTTCAGCGTTTTTGCAGCGTTTTTTCACCCATAGGAAGTAATTAGTGGTCAAAATGACGCAGCAAAAATATTGCAAAAAACGCACCAAAAAACGCACCAAAACATGTGTTTTTAACGCAGCAGTTTTCCTGCCAGAGAAAAGTTAGCAGCAGATTTGCAGCAGAAAAAAAACACAATGTGTGTGAACATAGCCTTACATTCGTCTGGGTGCGATCCGATGCTTTGTGCGATCGGACTGAAAATACGGTGGTCTGCACGAGGTGTATTCATGATGTGTTTTGCAGTATTTATCAGAGGTTTATGTATCTGAAATCTGTTTTTAAATTCTGCAGATTATTTTGTTTTTTACTAGACACTAGTGTTGAGCGAGTATGTTTTGTTAACCCTTTCGCCGAGTATGCTCGGGCGAGCTCCAAGTATTTACAGCTGCTCGGTGATATGTGTGAATGGCTCCCGTGTGCATGATTTGTTACTGTTTGACAGCTTTAATACATGTGAGGAATGTGTAAGAAATAGACATTCCAGCTGTAACTACTCGGTGCTCGCCCGAGCATACTCGGCGAAAGGGTTATCAAAACATACTCGCTCATCACTACTAGACACCAATGGCCAAAAGAACACTTTCCTGGCATTCACCGCGTGTAGCCAAGGATTAGTGTTGAGCGAGTATGTTCTATTAACCCTTTCGCCGAGTCTTCTCAGGCCGAGTTCCGAGTATTTATAGCTGCTCAGTGATAAGGTTAAATCGCTTCCGTGTGCATGATTTGCGACTGTTTGACAGCTTTATTACATGGGAGGAATGTCTATTTCTTACACGCTCCTCACATGTAATAAAGCTGTCAAACAGTTGTAAATCATGCACACGGGAGCGATTTAACCTTATCACCGAGCAGCTGTAAATACTCGGAGCTCGGCCCGAGCATACTCGGACAGAATAAACTCGCTCAACCCTATTAAGGATATTTTTGCCATATGCACTGGGAGCTTTCCCGTCGGATGTAGGCAACAGTAGCCTACAAGTAATGAATATACTGTATATAATGGAATTAGGGTTTCAGCAAATTATCTGCAATTACTTAACAACTTTTTATGCTTTCACTTATGATCACTTTTACGTCCCCAGTGCAAAATCAATAATCCTGAATCTTGGTTATGCGAAGCTTTTAGAATACATGATTTTTCCCCTTTGTCCAGTTCACTTGTCCAACAAAATTAGAGGGTATATTAATTTTGTAGCCTAAGTTAAAGCCAGAGATGAGCACTGCACTTTCGTTAATGCAAGTACAGGCTTGGAAAGGAAGACTGGATCTTATTCAAAAGAAGCATTAGATTTAAAAGGTTGAACCCAAGCCGGCATAAGTAAAGGGAGCAATACACTTAACTTGTCAGCTGGGCATCACTGACATTTTAATTTGGTAAGGTTTGCTGCTAGGTTATATTCAGGGTCAACTACTTTAAGGAAATACTGCACAGTGATCAATAAGTCATGATGAGCTTCAATGATTATTCTTCACCCGGTATTTTCTTCATTTTTTTTTATTGTATGACTTTAATATTTCAAATTCCAAGGGCAATAAGTGAAGAAGCAGAAAAGGAGAAGAGAAATCAATTTGAAGAATATGATTTTTAACAAAAAGGACAAATCAGGAACCTTAAGCATATTTGCTGGTGACTTTTTATAGATTGTTTTTATTTCATTTCCTATTTTTAGGTAACATAATATTTGATTTATTTTTCTTCTGATTGTAAAATATGGATCATGAAATAACAAGCAAGACTGCAAACATTTCCAATTATTCTCTAAATATGCTAAATTTTCTAATTGACTTTGAGGCAGAAAAGGAGCATGAAGCTTCTGGAGTACAAAGCAAAACCAGCCTTGATAAACAATATATAATAGCTGTCCAGTTATTTAGCAGAGGTGTCATAGGGTGCCTTATAACAACCTCTGGCCCCTACAGCTACTGTATATTGATGCCTTGAACTATTTTTAAAAATTATTTACTTGTAAAATTTGGTTCTCAGTTATGTTCTTCCATTAGTGGGTAAGACTTTCCGATCGTACCACTACCAGCAATGGTCTGCGTTGCAATTAGTTAAAGGGGTGGTCCGGCACCTAAAATGTATTTTCTAACTTGTTATCCTAACACCCTAAATACTTTTGTAATTTTCTTTATTACACAATGCCCTACACTTTTCCCTATCTGCCTAATCTATAAATGTGTTTTTTTTTACAGTACTTCCTGTGACATTTTGTTTGAGAGAAGTCTCAAATGTGACATCACAGGAGGCTGGGGCTGCACTTACTCTTCGTAGCGTCCATCTCTCCTCCTGAAACAGGACATCACAAGGGTAAACGCTGCAGTTACTCGCTAGTTTGTTGCCTCGCTGCCCCCTCTGAAGATATCCTTGATTCTGGGTGATGGGTGCAGTGGGAGATGTGAGTGCAGCACCAGCTCTCTGCTTCTGTTTCCACCATCGCTATAGCTTCTAACTGTGAAAGACATCATCAGGGGGCAGAGATAGAAGCAGTGAGTCACAACAGCACTGCCATCTGCTGATGATTCATTTTAGGGTGGTGCTGGAAGCCGTGGGGCGGTACTGATGTCACTCACTGCTTCTATCTCTGCCCCCTGATGACACCTTCTTTCATAGAAGCTACAGCAACAGTGGAGCTAGAATCAGAGTGCCGGCGCTGCACTCACATCAGCCCCAGTATCTATTATCCAGGATCCCGGATGCCTTCAGAGGGGGCAGTGATGCAAGAAATTAGTGAGCAACTGCAGCGCTGCCCTCTGTAACGTCCTGTTCTAGAAGAGGCCACGGACACTGCAGGGAGTGAGTGCAGCCCCAGCCTCCTGTGACATCATATTTGAGACTCCTCTCAAATGAAAAGTCACAAGAAGTACAGTAAAAAACACATTAAGAGATTAGGTAGATAGGGAGAAGTGTAGAGAATTGTGTAATAAAGTTAAAAGTTGTTAGGGTGTAAGAAAAAATAGTTAGATAATACATTTTAGGTACCGGACTACCCCTTTAAGTTTAGTTTTTGGTTGTCTGTCCCCATTCAAGCGTGTATTCTTAATCCTTGGCTGACAGAAGTGAAACCAGATTTGTCCTTCAGCGTTATTGCCAGCTTTGATATGTTCCACCTGGACATTCTTCTACATGGGTTAGATCTGTACCGCAGAGATGTTATCCGGCATAAAACTATTGCAGTTCATGGACATGGTTATTTGAATTTCTATTGTCTTCTTGTTAGCTTGATCAAGTCTGGCATTTTTATACCAGAATTGGAAATCATGTGTTGATCGTTTTTGAGCACACCATTTCCTGTAAAAACAAACGGCAAAATTAATACCTGAAATTTATTAGATGAATCAAACATAACCCCAAAAAACAATGGCAGAATTGCATTTTTTTTTCAACATTTCATTAAACCTGGAATTTTCCACCATTTTTCAGTAAGTAAATTGAATGGTGTAATTCAAAACCACAAAAAAAAAATGAAGAAACGTTATGGCTTTTGGAAGAAGGGTAGAAGGAAAGGAAATCGCAAAATATGAAAAATCACCAGGTCCTTAAGGAATTAAAGCGGCAATATTGGCTTTTAGGATTGCTCCAATAGGTAGCAATAGAGTTCCTATCATTTTCCTCTCTGGAAGGGCTATTTGCATATTTATACTGCCAGTGGAACATTGAATGGCCTATAAGTCTCCCTATGCCGACTTGACACTTTCCACTAAGAGCTTTATCTCTTAGCCCTTTGTTAAAGGGAACCTGTCATGTGAAAAAATGCTAATAATCTGCAGATATGGGGTTAATCTGCACTGGCTGACATCTGGCCCTAATCCTGAGCCTCTGTCAGTCAGTGCTGGGAGCGTAGTTACACCTGCCACTCTCTATACACAGAGCAGTGACTGAACCCGTGCCGGCACCACCTCTGTGACTGAAACGGGAAACCTGCCGGGAGGAAAAAGTTAATTTCCTCCCAGCAGCAGGGGTCTAAGTGTGGGCACCGGGCAAGTTCAAAACACTGTTAATCTGCAGATTAACGCCATATCTAGGTAAATAACATTTTTTTCACATGACAGGTTTATTTTAAAGTCTCTCACCCAGCCAACTAGATTTCACACTCTGCATTGATGATGGGTAAAAGCCCTGAAACACGTGTATTCAAATAGAGATCCTGGTTTGGCTTGTTATCCAAAGTCATGTGGCAAAGCCCTTTGACTTCTAGGTGTCACAAGTTTACCGTGACAGAGAGGGGCCAGAAGACCTGTCTGATTTCACGTACTCCTGCACTGATTAGAAGCACTTCACCATCATATTAAACAGTGCAGGTTTCTTCTAACAGTTCCGGGGTTAATCTGTTCAGTTGAGAGCTTCTGGAGCTTTCCTGCTTTGATGGTCTCAGCTGTTCAGCGTTGGCCACTCCCCACTGCTACATATACTCGCCTCTGGCGATCAGGGATTGCCAGTGTTAGTTTTATACTGCCTGGTTCTGGAGTTGGAGGTCTTTGTTGTTTGAGGAGGCGTTTGGTGTTTTATTCTAAAGACTGTTGCTTGGTGATTTGTCTGTGCGCATATCCTCATCCTCTCCTATTTGTTTTTTTGCTTCCTTTACTTCCCAGTGTTCCACTCGGTTGTTTGTGAGTGCATGTTTGTATGATTGGTATTTTCATTTATCCCTGTACGTCTTCCCTTGTTAGTTTGGTTTGTGTATTCTATTCTTATATACAACTACACCCCACTTCTCTAGGTGGGGAGGGGACAGATAAGGGCTGATTTAGAAGTTCAGCAAGGCATGTGGCCCCGGCGTCTTCACAATTAAAAGTAAACCAGGGACCAGGGATAGCTAGGGTTTCCCTAGCTTTAGGGATAGGGAAGGAGCCCCTAGCCCCGGGATATCAAACAACAGTGTCGTGACACTAGGATTGCTACCTCCAATAGGTGGCGCTAGACTTCCTGTTCTCATTCTCTCTAAAGTGAGTATTTGCATCCCTGTAATATAGTGATGTTTGATTTTTGTATATAACAAATGCAATTTCCACATGCATGGCCATGAATGTATATTCTGTTTACCCTAAATATAAATGCTGTGCTGTTTTTCATGGAGAGCAGAATATATCACTATGTTGGTCAGTAATTAAAACCATTGCAAGACTATAACTAATATGCAACTTAAGAAGCTTCACTAATGAGATGGTTTTAAATGTTATTAGTATTTGCCATCCCTGATTAATGAGTCAGTAGATCAGCAGCGAGCAGCTCATCCATAATAAGAAAAGGAAAGGGAAATTGTTAAAAAGAAAAAACACCAATTACATCCAATCATTGTACATCTGATACTTGTGCACTTGAGACATACAGTGTTTCAGCCATATTTTCAGTATGTGAAATATTTGTATCATCCACTTTAGATCCACACATTACTTCTATCAGTAAGGCTATGTTCACATGTTGCATTTTTGCTGTGTTTTTTTTTCTGCATCCAAAACCAGCTCCCTTGGTAGGAAAAATTCTGCCTTCAAAACGCCTGTTTTTCAGCATTTTTTGTGGCATTTTTGCTACATCTTTTTAAGCGTTTCACGGGTGTAGATTATATATTTGCTTTGTCTAAAGTACATGTTTAATAAAATTAGTTTTATTCACCAAAAATGCTTCAAAAATGCAGTGAAAACAGCAGAAAAATGCAATTGTGTTTTTTTGCTGAATTTTTTCACACTCTCATTGTTTTCAATAGGTGAAAAAATGCTGGAAAGAAAGAATTTACATAATGCAGATTTCAAAACCTCAGCAGTTTTCCAATTTAGTCAGGAAAAGAAAACAAGCGTGTGAATGTGATTTCTGATATCTCGTAGCTTTTGCTGGTACAGTAAAAAGCAACATTTAATTTGCATTAAAAAAAAGTAGAAAAAAACCCCTGCAAAAACGCAAGGTGTGAACATAGCCATAGAAGAAAATCTATTGTGTTTAACAATTCAAGTAAAGTGGATGTGATTTCATTAAAACTCCTGCTCACTGTGCGTTTAAAGACGCTGTTGAATTGCATAATTTTAGTGCGTTTTTTCTCCCCTATAGACTTCTATGGGGAGCCTAATAATGCAGCTGCATTTTTAAGTGCAGAATTCAAGCATTTCTACACCAAAAAAAGATATAAAAATTCTACATAAAATCTGAACCAAAAACACATACAAAGGCAGAAAATGCAGCAAAAAAAGCTTAGTAAAAACCCAATAATCAGTGCAGATTTCAAGGGTGTATTTTGGTGCAGACACCTGCAGAAAAAATGTAAGTGTAAAAAATGCATATGGGAACATGGCCTTACAGATACATATAACATTGTTTTTTTCCCATAGTAATTAATCATGTTGCTTTGTATATTCCCACAATAAAAGCATTTCTTGCATGATAAAGGAAAAGAGTGACTTACTGCTTGAGTACTATGAATTATCATCATTATATTCCAAAGTCACCCAAGTTTACTATACTTTTTTTAATGGATCCCACCAATTTAGGAGAAATTTTCCCAGAATATACATTTTAGAAAGGAATTATCACCAATTTGAGGTGACCAGTTTTTACTCTTATTTTATTCCCACTGCTTTGCTGAGTATTCAATTTTTTGGTATTTTTAAATCCATCAAACGGTTTCAGTAGCTTTTTTTATGTAGTGCTAGTTTTTTATGGTCTTTATTGATAACTGGATTCTCCGTGGGCATGTTATTAGGCTATTCTGTATTATTACCCTGTGAGCAACCCCCATTTGGTAACAATTATAAAAATTAGCACTGAATTAAAAGGACCATATCTATAGAACCGTATCGCGGATTTAATTAAAAAATATATACGTATACATGGGATCATCATAAAATCATAACAAAAACTGGCTGCTTTTGATTGATTGATAGATCCTCTTTAGAAGAAAATCTGTAACAAATCCTGCCCTACCGAACATTTTTCATAGTGGAATCCTATATACAGTTGAAGAGGTATACAGTATTATACGATATAAGCAAAGTCCACCTTATATTAGATATAGGTACTGTATAACTGCCTAACAAGTTATTATTGTTATATATTTTAATAGTAGATCCACATGCTAGTGATCAACCAGGATAAGGTTAAACTGTAAAATCAGTTAAGCTCAACATCGCTCTGGAGCCTTTCCACTGTGCCTGTATTGTCTGGATCATCGTCTAGCACCAGTGGGCACATTTATTCATCTGATCAGGAATCATTCAGAGTTAGGAAAAAGTGAAAAATAAATAAGTAATGAGGAAAAATGTACTTAAAATATTGCACCAGGAAGGAATAGAAAAGTCAACTCTTTCCTTCACACCAAAAATCCCCAACAAATGGTTTCCGGGTCCTATGCATGTGCGTTGGCCTACTGTCGACAACTGCAGATATTATTGTACCTAGTGTTTCAGTGATGCCATGATGTTAATAGCACTTAAAGGGGTTTTCCCACAAATAAAGTACACTTTCATTAATTTATCTTGTAATAAAAAAAAATTCCACAATTGGATGTATTGAAAAAAAATGTTCCTGTGCTGAGATAATCTTATAAATGTGCCCCTGCTGTGTACTGTGTAATGGCTGTGTCTGACCGTACAGGAACATGGTCTGAATGTACCATGTCTCCTGGGCAGGGGAGGAAGCAAGAGAGAGTATACAGACAGGACAGCACAGGATCACAGCTGATTCTTTTTGTGAAGCAAAACATTTCCCTGCCTGTTTTTAAGCAATGTTTTACTTCAAAGAAATAATATTGAGCTGTAATCCCGTGCTGTCCTGTCTGTATACTCTCTTTTGCTTCATTCTCTGCCCAGGAGATGTGGTATGATCAGACCATGTTCCTGCACGGTCAGACACAGACATTGCACAGTACACAGCAGGGGCACATATATAAGATTATCTTAGCACAGGAACATTTTTTTTAAACACATCAAATTGTGGAAATTATTATTATTCAAAGATCTATTGATTAAAATGTTAATTAAAGTTAACTGTGTTCATGGGAAAACCCCTTTCAAAATGGGGCCAAACCAAATCACTAGTAGATAATTTGGTTTTCCAACCTATTTGTTTTAAAAGAACTAATCATATAAAATATCTAAAAGAGTAATACTTTAATACTCCCATGTCAATTCAATACTGATGCTTCACTGACTCCTCGCCAGTCTCTGTTCTTTTGATTCCAGGAATGTTGACCTTAAAAACAGCTGATTGACATTGCATGCTGTCATTTAGTCTGTAATCTACAAGTACACCCAGATCCTTCTCTGCAAATGACTCTCCTAGTTTTACTCCTCCTAGAACATTAGATGCCTGCACACTATTAGTAACAAGATGCATAACTTACATAATTGTATGTATTATATATATAAAATTAATAAATATATTTAGAATACTAACCGGGACCTAACACCATTTATTGTATTTGAAAGTGGCTCATGACCTACATAAGATTGGAGACCTCTGCACTACAGGTTTCAATAGAAATCAATATAGCTGCCAGCCAGGAATAAAACTACATGGAAACATTGAGGTTTCAGCAAGTAAATGTGTTATTTTCTATATATCCTGAGGCAAATAGCATGATGAGCTTTTTCCCTCATTCATTTTAAAAAATAAAATACATTTCCAATAAAATAATTGATTAGGCAGAAATACAATATGTAAGAAATCAGAATTCAGGCTTCACTAATCAAATCGTATGGAAATGACTAGGATTGAATCCTAGAGATTCATATACTGGAATCTGAATTTCAATGAGTAGGGAAAGCCGACACTTCGTACTTCTTGAGAAACTGTGTTTATTGTAACTTTTTAATCCATGTGCTCAGACCACTGAACACACAGATCCTCAAACTCCTGACACTCAAAACTATGAATAAGGAAGTGTTTTCTGAAACGCGTGAGTGATTGAGGATCTGTGTTTCAGTGGTCTTAGCATATGGGTTAAAAAGTTACAATAAATACAGTTTCTCAAGAAGGACGGAGTGCCGGCTTTCCTTATTCATTGATATCAACATGCTTTGCTCAAGCTGTTGAGCACCCTGGTTGAATTGATTTCAGGTGTGGTGAGTCGTTTTGGCTTTTTTTGTGTTGGAAGCTGAATATGTTACAATTTTGTATAAAGCTAAAACAAATCTCCTCCTATTCTTTCTCTACAGCAAATATTCTGACGGTGATCATCTTATCTCAGCTTGTGGCCAGAAGACAAAAGTCCTCCTACAATTATCTCTTGGCTTTAGCTGCAGCGGATATTATGGTACTTTTCTTCATTGTGTTTGTGGACTTTCTTTTAGAGGACTTCATCCTTCACAAACAGATGCCTCAAGTACTGAACAAGTTGATTGAAGTCCTGGAGTTTTCTTCCATCCATACATCCATTTGGATTACAGTCCCATTAACCATTGATAGATATATAGCAGTTTGCCACCCTCTGAAATATCATACTGTTTCCTTCCCAGCTCGTACAAGGAAAGTTATTGTAAGTGTATACATCACTTGCTTTTTGACTAGCATCCCCTACTATTGGTGGCCCAACATCTGGACCGAGGATTACACAAGCACATCTCTACATCACATCCTTATCTGGATACATTGTTTCACAGTCTACTTGGTTCCATGTTCCATTTTCTTTGTTCTGAATTCCATCATCGTCTACAAGCTCCGTAGGAAAAGCAATTTTCGACTTCGAGGATACTCCACAGGAAAAACCACTGCTATTTTGTTTACAATAACATCCATCTTTGCCATCCTTTGGGCACCGCGAATAATTATGATACTTTACCATCTCTATGTATCTCCTATAGACAATAGTTGGCTTGTGCACATAGTAACGGATATCGCCAACATGTTAGCCCTTCTAAACACTGCAATTAATTTCTTTCTCTATTGCTTTATAAGTAAAAGATTTCGCACAATGGCCGCCGGGACACTCAAGGCATTTTTCAAGTGTCAGAAACAGCCGGTTCAGTTTTATACGAATTATAACTTCTCAATAACTAGTAGCCCTTGGATTTCACCTGCCAATTCTCACTGTATTAAAATGTTCGTCTATCAGTATGACAAGAACGGTAAACCGGTGAAAATTTCGCCGTGATGCGCTCACGTAATGTTGGTTTGAGAATATAGCTGATTGAAAAAGCTTGTTACAATTCTTTTTTTGCACTCAAGTGCGTAGGCGCTTTCCAAAGGCCATATCATTTGACGTCACCGTGGCAGAAAACGCGTGAGTGACGGTTGAAGTGATCTTGAGATCCAGGATGAGGCTAAGGGCACTAAGTGGAATGTATGTTTGAAGCCCGGCATTACTCCAGTAGATAATGTGACAGGAGTTTGAAGGTTTCACTTTACTTGCAGAATTATTTAGATTTATGCCATTTACATGAAGTAGTGCAATACAACGTTCTCGAGACTCCTCGAAAAGACACTCGATGGTGCTTAGTTTAACCAATAAATCCATAGAGTTAACAGCTACTTTCCTATATTCTATCTAACCAGGTGAATATTTGGGATTAGAAATATTAGTTAGCTATGTGATCTTGCATTACAAGATGTTACACTGATATAGCAACTAGAACATATGCTGTAAACCCACTGGAATGTTTGTATAGAATAATTAATGTTTTAGTATATTGCTTTTGGCAGCTTTTTGTTGATATGTCGGATGTGACAGTGTGTTTTGTATATGCTTTGACCTGCTACTTTATGCTGTACAATACCCAATGTAAGCTATGTGTGCATATGAGCTGCAGAAAATATTCAGCAGTGCAATCATCTGTACATTTTATCGACTTGAATTATTCATGAAGGTATTATTTAAAACAAGAGGGGAAAAGGACATTTACTTCAGTGCAATCCATTAATGTTGCCGCACTTTTCATTACTTCCTCTGGTGCATACACAGTACAATTTCGACTGGTTGTTAAACATGCCTTAGTAAGGTCAAAATCAATCTCTTTCTCTTTAATAGTGATTGCAAAAACACAAGCACAACGAGCAAAAATTAGCTTTTTTTTTCCACTGAGAACAATCTGCAATATCTATTCTAGGTGTATTTTTAGGATTATATATATTTTTTACTATTCTTATTATTAAAAGTTGAAACATAAGGGCTAACTATGATCTTAGCCCTTAAAGTGGGACAGCCACAATTAATTTGTACAGTTTTCTTTCGAAGTCAGGTTTAATATGTGCACATTGCATTTGTTCCAAAAAAAATACTTTTGACATTTCATTCTTTTTGCTTCTCATCCACGGGCGATACATCGATGATTGCTTTTCTAGGTGTATATATAACAGCTTGCTCTGGAGTAAAGAAAAATAGACATAAAAAAGTTGGAAATTCCTGCTATAGGCCTTACTTTATAGCTATATTTTAGGCCTTATATTGTGCTATAGGTCTTACAGTACCTTATGTGCAATCTATAGACCTTACCATTTAGGCCTTACATTACTGTATCGGCATACTCTGCCTTTTACTTTTTTGTTTTCACTTATATTATTGATTTGAGCTCTTTTTACCTTTTGCTCCTTACCAATCATATATTTTTTACTTACAACCATTTGGGAATGGTTTTTGGGCAAAACAATTTGGTAATGTAATATTTATAGGAGCCTTCTTTTAACCCTATTGCAACTTTACTGTAGTTCTGTATATTCTTAATCTTTTTACAGTTTTAGTTATTTGTGGGCATACTTTGAAGAGCAAATTAGCGCTGTAAGTTTCAATGGTTAACTTATTATTACTTGCGTTATAGCTTTAGTACATAATATGTGCTGCAAACCAAAATAGTGAAATGCACTTTGAAATATGTAGTTAAAAAGCCACTGGTAATGTGTTTGTTGTGGATGTTAGATAAATAATTTAACAATTCTTAAAGTGACTGTTCAGTCGTGAGTTTAAACAAGATGTGTAAGGCAGTATTGGAATAGCTGCTATTATTTTTGTTTTTCCTGAAAACTAGCACCTTCTTTGCATTTTAGCTCACTCATTAGGGCAGAGTTGTGATCTGTGACTACAGTTTTAACTACAGTGCCTACAGAAAGCCTGAAATAGTCTGAGACACACCCCCTGTGTGTTATGATTGGTTGAGGATGCTGTTGTCTGCCTCCTCACAGAGGCTCTGGCTTTTCTGATTGGCTGATGTGTATAAACACAAGCTAGCAGTGCACTGAAGGCAAAATGATAATAAAGAGACTATTAAACTGCCAGTGACATATACTAATTATATGTCCACTAATTATATGTCCACATCATCTAGTAGAGGCAAACATGTTCTAACTGGTGTGTATTGACATAAAATGTAGAGAGAAGAGTGGAAGGGGATCCAGCAGCTGCAAAAATTATGTAAGTTAAAAGATCAAAATTTTTAGAACATTAAAGAAGCACTCCCATCAAAGGTTTTATCCTCTTAATATATTGAAATCATCATATTATATAGCACTGTGGACTTACAATTGCTCATTTTGCCTTTCTACCTAGTAAATTCTTCTCTTTTCTCTGCTCTATGTAGAATCAAGAAGTCTCTATTCCCAGAAAAAAATCATTGCCCTCTTCAAGTCCTGACTCAGCTGCTACACTCCTCCTCCTGCCATGGACCTTTGCAGTGATTTATGACTCATACAGGGGAATATTGACCTCCTGTTTCTACATAGAGTTTAGAAGGATTCAGCTAGTCAGTTTTTAATCACGTGATGTTATAGACCTAATGGAAAAGAGAAGAATTAACTGGGTAGAAAGGCAAAATGAGCAATTGTAAATACACAGTGCCATATAATATGATGATTGCAATATATTAAGAGGATAAAAACTTTGATGGGAGCGCTTCTTTACAACCAAGGGAAAACTAAAATCATAATGAATGAGAATAAAGATAGTGGCACCAGGTCTACGCTTGTCACTCGAAACGCATAGACCTGGTGTCTCTCTCTTATTCTCATTTCTTATGATTTTATTTTTCCCTTGGTTTTAATGTTCTATTAAATGTTATGTCTTAACTTACCTAATTTTTGCGGTTGCTGGATCCCCTTCCACGCTTTGTATCATCCAGGAACTGAATTGGGGTCTCTGTGCACCACACGCATTATGGAAAACCTCCTATACCGGTGAGCTGATGTTTTTGCTTTTTTTCTTATTACTATAAAATGCCTGATACCAATGATAATCGGTACCATAAAAGTGCACATAAAACATTGTGAGTGGCATTGAAATACTGGCAATAATGCATTTTGCAAAAAAAATATACCCACCCATGTAAGTAATATATTGTCTAATAACATCAACATCTCACCTTCAGCAGCAAACAATTGTATGTTCCATTTCCCCCATGAGCGCTAACGAACCGTCACACCCATGTCCTTTACTGATGGAATATAAGCTATTAGACAGCGTTATAGGGGCCGTATTTATGTAAGAGAATGTGAATGTTATCTAGATGTAAATACTTATTACATTCAGTGCAATATATCACTGCACTGCCGACAATTTTTGTAAACCGTATAACCTAGTAATTATAAATGATGTATCTATACTTTAATTTGATTCTGTATAAAATAGGAATGTAAAAGAAAAATTACTATATGATGTGCAATTTTACCGAGATGGAATGCAATCTTATAAAAACCTTGACTAGTCTCTTTCTTTCTTCTTACAGATTTCATAGATACATTTTTTTTGTATTGAATATATTTAAGTGTTTTAAACAATTTTTTTTTTTTCGAGGATTTTAGCTTGAAAACATTCTCCTTAGAGAGACTTTTATTAATTTCAGGGAATTTAGGGCTTAAGTATGTTGCCTGTTTTCACTTGTGTGAGCTTAGTAGTATGTCTGGAATTACAATTAAAATCTACTTTTCTAATAGAATTTGAGTAATAGTTGTCTTATTTCCTTATAATTAACAGAAGATCCTGCTTCAAATATTATAAAATGGTTTATCTGTAAACAGGCATGGACTGGCCCACTGGAGAACCGGAAAATCCTCCAGTGGGCCCCTGTGAAAGAGCAATACAATACAAAGAGCAATATGAGCAATACAACTGAACAATCTACCCAGTTCATTGATATATAAATTTGTGATTGAGGATAATGTAACATTTGTATGTTATAAAGTGGGGCCTTGGAGTTACTTACTGGTGGGCCCTTGGCACCCCAGTCCGACACTGTCTGCAAATCATTTAGAGGCTCTCCCCTGCTCCAGAGGACATCACATGTCTATGAATTATAAGGACATGCCATTGACATCAATAAAAAGTGGTTTAGCTAGCCATGTACTGTAACTGCGGAATAAGACTACACAAAGGATTTGTTTAATAATCAAAAATGTGGAAATATAGGGATGAGAATTAGAGGAAGATATAAGCCCCATAGTAGGACTAAATGTATTAGGGACTACCGAAGTACATAATATAGAAGACAAAGAAAAGAAAAAACTTCGAAAAAACGTCCAATAGTAGAAAATTTATATACTTTATTAGCAAAAAAGGAAATACAAATGGATCACAATAAGAATATAAAAACACAAGAGGAGGGAAACATATGTGCGAGCAAGGACGAACGGCTAGCATAGACAAAGAGCAACCTCATGAGTAACACTTATAACAAAAAAATGCAGATCATGAATCTATATATCCAGTAATAGAAGGTCAATGGAAAAGTTGGGGTTAATTAATTCTGGTCACAGGTATCTAAATACCTTAATAAACAGCATGTCAAAACCATCCCAATATTAAACCCTTGGGGATGTAATGTAATTGTGGTTTGACAAGAGAACTTGAGTAATATCACAGTATAATATGGATAGAACATTTGACCAGCGAAATTGCCCCAACCAAAGGTAACTCAAGCAGAGGTAAGTATTATTCAAAGTCTATGTAGAAATTGACAATGTGGGCGCTGAAAGGATATAATAAATAGGTGCAAGTACTAATCATTATATCTAGTAAGCCATCTGCAGATGTACCAGTCCAGATCTACAACTAATATCCCCAAAAGGGGAAAAGGGGGGGGGATGATAAATACATGTGTATCAAAATCAAAGTCAGATGTAAATGCAGCTATCATGGAGAAAAATGACAGAATCTGCAGTCTAGCAGCAAATCCCACGTGTGGGTCACATACTCACAATGTAGGGCTGGAGCTGAAGCCTCGTGCTCACACACCACCCTCTACCCTACGCGCGTTTCGGCTGGGGATGCCTTCATCAGGTCATTTTCCCCTTGAAAAACGTGCGTAGGGGCACGGGATTTTGAATCAGCAGTGCAGACACGCAGGGTAGGTAAACGTGATATGGAGATTTCTCCATTCTGTGACTAGCATTATGTTTAACTACCTTTGAGTTTGAATTTGGGACCTGGCATTTTTAGCATGCTCTATGAAATTCGTGTTTTAATAATAGAAACTATTTTCTGCCTATATCCTGAGTCTCTTCAATATTATATATGCAATATGCAACTTATAGGCACAACTGTGATGTAGGGTATATGGCAGATATCGAGTGCTGTGTGACTTATTAGGCCCTTTGAATCCTCTTTCCTCTTTCCTCCCTGCTCAACTGTGACTTGCACTGCATTTTCTGTGGAACCTTTATCCGGACCTCGCTTTAAAACTTTATGGGTAACTTTACTCTTGCTCTGATGTTCAAATGATCACAGTTCTCTTACTGTATTTGTATGTTTAATATTTAATAAAATTGGGTTTATCTTTAAAACTACTGACTCTTTTTGGATCTTATCATGACTCTTAGGTGTCATATTGTAGAATTTATGAGTCTTGATCCACAATGAAAGCTGTTGCCCTCAACTAGTTTTGGTTCTATTTATACAACCTTCTGTAGACAGACCCTGCAGTCATTCTCAATCAGTCTTCAACTTCTCACCAACCTACATTTATATATTTTGGTAAGGAGTAGAAGTAGTAAGAAAATGATTTTTTATAGTCTGGGTACAAATACACTGTCATACCCGCAGATGGCGCACGTGGTTCGTGGAACTACTGTGCCACACGGCAGGCTTAACTAGGAAGGGGTATAGCTAAGTAGCTACCTAGTGTTCACTGGAGCTTCAGGTCAAGCTTGAGCTGAAGGGAGCCGCCAGGTACCACTCCAAGGCAGTACCCGGTACTGCAGCTGCTGACCCCAAGGGCCAAGTTCGCTGACACAGATACGGACTCGGGCTCCATTCAGACTATTAATTTCTGGATCCTCTGGCAGAACGGTTACTGACACTGACACAGACTCAGGCTCCATTCAGACTACTAGGATCTGGATCCTCTGCATAATGGGTACTGACATGGAATCTCAGACAGGGCTGATTCGGAGACTGGTTTTAGCAGTCCGGATAGGATTACATGGATAGGCATACGTTCAGACACATGGGTCTCGGCTATAGCTTCAGGTACCGCCAGAGCGGCTTCAGGGTTCAGGACTGGCCACACAAGGGCCAGGGGACCTAACAACTCCCTAGTTCTACTACACACTAAGGAAACAATATTGCTTCGGCTCCTCCATATTGAGGAAGGTGCCTTTTATACTAAATGCCTCCCAGCGATTGACTGGGGGCATTTTACTATGTGTGTACAATGACCCTTTAAGAGCAGGGGAGAGAGCACTAGGCGTGCCGCCGAGGAGTGCGACACGCACAGCACAAAGAAGCAGGGAGCACACTGGGGACCACGCAGCACGGCCGGAGTGGTGAGTATGCCAGCGACCCTGCATGAAGGGGGAAGGGGAACTATGTAGGGGGGCCACCAATAGCGCTACACACTGGGGCCTTCACAAACAAAGCAAACCCATACTAGTTAAAATGGACACCTGCATACCTTTTACAATTAATACATATGACAATAAATAATCTGTGCTCCTGGATGCCATAAACTGGGACCCATTGGTACATATACTTAGGCCCTGAATGATTGCAAGCTGCTTTAGCACATTATTGCAGTGTAGACAAACACCACATTGGACCACTGAGGCATGGGAGCACCTGGAGATTTAATAGCATTTTAACAATTACAAATAAACTTTATCACCAGAAATTATGCATGCACAGGGATGACTATATAAAGAGAATTCATCCAAGTCCAGACACTCCTTGACGAAGAAAGACAAACATTTCCGAAATGCGTTGGAGAAGTTCTGGACTCCCGCCATCAGAGACCACTACTAGTAATGAGCGAGCATGGTCTGTTAAACCTTTCAGCGAGCATGCTCAGGTGCTCGCCGAGTATCTTTAGCGTGCTCGGGTGTTATGTTTGAGTCATCCTGTGTGCATGATTTGCGACTGTTTGACAGCTTTAATACATGTGAGGAATGTCTAAGAAACAAGCATTCCTCACATGTATTAAAGCTGTCAAACAGTCGCAAATCATGCAGACAGAGTGACTCAAACATAACACCCGAGCACGCTGAAGATGCTCGGCGAGCACCCGAGCATGCTCGTAAATCTCGAGTAACGAGCATGCTCGCTCATCACTAGCCGATACCAAACAGGCTGTGATTGTACCAGGAGCTTTCTCTTTCTCCTATTCCTTGCTACTGGCTATAGAATGACTCCCTTTCTTTTATGCAAGATTTTCTCCAACATTTGCAGTCCTAACAGGTTCGTACCTTCGGTTTTGCCAACTAAACTGGACATCAGGGTAATTATGCAAATCACACTGTGATCAAACTCTGATCAGAGTTTGATCAGAGTGTGATTAATTGATTAAATTTTCTCGGATGAGTAGAAGATGGAGAGAAAAATTTCTCCATCTTCTCCATTCTGTCAGTCCGTGGAAATTGGACTACGCTCAGATGTCATCCAAGCTTAGTCCAATGGTTTCCACAGTCTCATTGACCCTTACTGCCAAATACGATCTGATAATTATCGGATGTAACTCAAGCATCTTGCGATTTTTTCCTTGGACCGACCGAAAGAATAAAGTCATCTAATCACATATACCGCACAAGGAAAATATCGGACATGTGCACTGCCTCATTGAATAACATGAGGAAAAGTGGATACCACTGGTCCAATTATTATTGCGCAAGAGCCAGAAGGGTCACAAATAATGGAATCCATGAGCACAAATTATTTTATTGCCCTTTTTCTTTTTTAAGTTTGTTACCATGGAAACATCTATGTCTGGCCAGGAGCTGTATACACAAAACGGGAAAATATTCTTAACAAAGTCTAATTGCACTTTTGATTACTCATTTCTTTTATCCGCTTTGCAACAATGATTGCAAATGTGGACCTAGACTTTAATATACATAGCAAGTGTAAATTGTGTCATGACCCTTAATATGTTTAAAGATCGTAATGACAAAGTCATTACAAACCCCTTAATTAACAATGGGATAGGCATGAATATTAAATTCTTGTTGCCTATAGTAACCAATCAAGCTCTGATTTCCGCTACATGCAACAAGACCATTTTTTTTTCTCTAAAGCAATTTTCATACATGGTTCCTAAAGTTTATTATAGGAATTGTGTATGCATGTTCACGTCCCGGTCGCCTGGGGATAAGGCAACAAGTTCAGCATCCTAATTACATTAATACAAAGAAGAAATAAATCGCTTGAGAAGTCGCAGTTCAACTGCACTGTTTTGTAACATTTTAATTCAGACCCTCACGAGACGCTTTGTGACTACAATCCCCTCTGTCTTTCAGTTTTTGAAAAGCGGCTACTCAATGACAGTACATTGTATGCCTTACTCTGGGTTAAGCATCCTTCGAGGATGTGCAGCTCGTGAGATTTAAAGAAAATGGGCAGAATGTAATACTAAACTGAGAATATTTTTGCTACATTTTTGCTCTTGTTCTCAAGGTTAAATTAATTATCTTTGTGTTTATTAAAGGTATTTTGTTATGTGTTTATGTTCCAGTTGTCCTCGCCAGTCCTTCAGCATCAATCTTTCATGTGACCTCTGCAGCCAATCACTGGCCCCATTGGTGATGTCGGCATGGACAACACACAAGTCCAGTGATTGTCTGCACAGATCATGTCAATGATGGATTTAAAAAATTGCTGTAAGACTGTCAGGAATGACAGGAAAGGAAGCACTGGTGTTAAGTGGAGAAGATGTCTGAACACTCTGAAGACTCCTGATATAATATTTAGTGTTTTATGTACTGTACATATACTCATGTAGGATGCAGTTTCCTGTGATTCAGGGGTGACAGGGTTAACTGAAATGCCAGCCCTTGGTTTGGGAACAGTTAAGTGGGCACTAGGAACTGAGTTCCTGTTTCTAGGCAGTTGGTAAGAATGTTCTAAAGAAGAAGTAATCTCCATACTGCAGACCAGCAAAGTTCTGGGTTGTGTGCAGAAGAGAAGAGATAGAGCAATCTGGAGTACTCAGGTAGCAAGTCCTGAAAGCAACCAACTAAAGAGAGACAGAAGTTCCTCATACAGCAGGCAAGTGGGCACCTATAGATTAGTGATTACTATATCCAATATCCAAAAAAAATCAAGAAAATCACATTGTATAAATTAGATAAATGTATTTGCATTTTGCAGTGAGAAATAAGTATTTGATCCCCTACAAACCATTATGAGCTCTGGCTCCTACAGACCAGTTAGACACTCCTAATCAACTCGTTACCTGCATTAAAGACAGCTGTCTTACATAGTCACCTGTATAAAAGACTCCTGTCCACAGACTCAATCAGTCAGACTCTAACCTCTACAACATGGGCAAGACCAAAGAGCTTTCTAAGGATGTCAGGGACGAGATCATAGACCTGCACAAAGCTGGAATGGGCTACAAAAGCATAAGTAAGACGCCGGATGAGAAGGAGACAACTATAGGTGCAATAGTTAGAAAATGGAAGAAATACAAAATGACTGTCAATCGACATCGATCTGGGGCACCATGCAAAATCTCACCTCGTGGGGTATCCTGATCATGAGGAAGGTGAGAGATCAGCCTAAAACATGGGGGAAACTTGTTAATGATCTCAAGGCAGCTGGGACCACAGTCAACAAGAAAACTATTGGTAACACATTACACCTTAAAGGTTTAAAATCCTGCCTGCAAGGTCCCCGTGCTCAAGAAGACACATGTGCAGGCCCATCTGAAGTTTGGCAATGAACACCTAGATGATTCTGTGAGTTATTGGGAGAAGGTGCTGTGGTCAGATGAGACAAAAATTGAGCTCTTTGGCATTAACTCAACTCGCCGTGTTTGGAGGAAGAAGAAGGATGAGTACCACCCTAAGAATATCGTCCCAACCATGAAGCATGGTGGGGGAAACATTATACTTTGGGGATGCTTTTCTGCAAAGGGGACATGATGACTGCACTGTACTGAAGGGAAGATGGATGGGGTCATTTATTGAGAGATTTTGTCCAACAACCTCCTTCCCTCAGTAAGAGCATTGAAGATGGGTCATGGCTGGGTCTTCCAGCAAGACAATGACCCAAAACATACAGCCAAGGCAACAAAGGAGTGGCTCAAAAGGAAGCACAGTAAGGTCATGGAGTGGCCTAGCCAGTGTCCAGACCTTAATCCCATAGAAAACTTATGGAGGGAATTGAAGATCCGAGTTGCCAAGCAACAGCCTCAAAATCTTAATGATTTAGAGATGATCTGCAAAGAGGAGTGGACCAAAATTCCTCCTGACATGTGCGCAACCCTCATCATCAACTACAAAAAACATCTGACTGCCAACAAGGGTTTTGTATTAACTGTTGTTTGCCAGAGAGATCAAATACTTAATTCTCACTGCAAAAGCAAAAAAATGATCTAATTTATACAATGTGATTTTCTTGATTTTTTTTTGGATATTCTCTCTCTCAATGTTAAAATTAACCTACCTTTAAAATTATAAACTGTTCAGGTCTTTGTCAGTGGGAAAACTTACAAAAACAGCAAGGGATCAAATACTTATTTCCCCCACTGTACATCAGAATCCCGTTTTGCGAAGGGGTGCGGTTGCAAGCCTCGACAGGACCCACGAACGTGCAGAAAAGCGCAATGTGAAAGCTCCCTTACTGTCTTCTACATGTGGCTGTGGTAGCAGAGCTGTATGAGATAATCAATAAATAGATAGATACTGCTATGAGAGGAAGAGTGGACTTATGAAACATCACATTAAAATGCTGTAGGACATAAGGGTGTATGTTAAATGGAGGAGATCCATACAGCTTCCATGGGTTCGCTTAAAGAGAATATTTTACCAGTTTTTGCTACACCATCTGAGAGCAGCATAATGTAGGGGTAGAGATCCTGATTCCAGTGATGTATCAGTTACTGGGCTGCTTGCTGCAGTTTTAATAAAATCACTGTTTTCCCTCCTGCAGATCTAGCAGTTCTCTGACTGCTGAGCTCTGTATAACCCCACCCACATCACTGATTGGCAGCTTTCTGTGTACACTATGCATAGGCAGAAAGTAGCCAATCAGTGGTGGGGGTGGGGTTATACAGAGCTCATGAATATACAACAGACAGCATATTTACTAGTCCTGTAGTGATAATCTCCTGCTGATAAATCAGTAATTTTATCAAAACTACAGCAAGCAGCCCAGTAAGTGACATATCGCTGGAATCAGGGTTTCTGTCTCATTATGTTACTCTCACATTAAGTGGCAAAAAACGGGTGATAGATTCCTTTTAGGGGCCGGTTTTCTCCTCCTCATGGGTGTCCTTCTCCTCCAGTGTTGCCAACTTGATTTTTCAATTTTTTCTGGACAGCTTATACAAAAATTACATACAGCCAACATGTTTTACTGACACATTGGAAAATCAT
The DNA here is from genome assembly GCF_046119375.1 of Phyllobates terribilis. NCBI lineage: Eukaryota > Metazoa > Chordata > Amphibia > Anura > Dendrobatidae > Phyllobates > Phyllobates terribilis. The sequence goes on along the minus strand of NW_027362769.1, from coordinate 205,678,973 downwards.
AGTAAACCGTTAAGGAATGCATGTCTACCACACAAAAATTCAGTTATGAAAACTTTAGCTGCATTCACTGTAAAATGATGGTGATAACTACAGTCATAATAATCTGTACAAGCTGCTCCAGCTTCCAGACAATTTATTGGACCCATTACTTTTATTATTTTTATGTATAGGGGGATAAAAGTTCCCTTTTTTATGGAACGTCCAGGAATTTCTGGATGGTTATCAGCTCGGTATTACTATATGGTCACCCTTCCGCCATGTTGCCATAGCATGTTCTTGCTAACTGGATCCCAACAATTAGCATCACATTCTCTTGACAGGAGAGTAATCCCTGACATTCCAATCCTCATGGCGTTCACTTTAACATCCTGACAATTTAGTTGTTTTCAGATCATTGGATTTTCGAATATTTCAAAAGAGAAAAATGCAGCTATTTCTGTAGCACAGCATGACCGCACCATTACTTCTTTTAGACTCCTGAGGCAGCCACGTGTGTTGGTGCATTTGAAGGACTGTCACTGAGAGGTTGGTCACAGTCTCCAGAGTTCTGCCGGCTGTAGACTGTGGTTAAATGTATGAATAGAATCACAGAGGAGGTCATTTGCAATGGATGAAATTTCTTTTTAGGCTCATTTATGTCAAATAGCATCTCAATTGCTGTGAAGTCTGTGGCTTTCGGAATGAATAATAACTTTTGCAGAGTTGTGTATAAGGACTATGAGCAGGGACGGAGATAGGAGGACTATTGAGTCCTGAGTGCTGGGTGCCAGGGTAGTTACCGACAAACCTCTTAGTCTTTTTAAAGAAGCACTCCTCCTCCCATCAAAGTTTTTATCCTCTTAATATATTGCAGTCATCATATTATATAGCGCTGTGGACTTACAATTGCTCATTTTGCCTTTCTACCCAGCTAATTCTTCTCTTTTCTCTGCTCTATGTAGAAACAGGTCCATAAGTCTCTTTTCCCCTCATGAGTAATCCCCCTCTTGAACTCCTGACCCAGCTACTGCCTCCTCCCCCTTGCCAGTGACTTATGACTCATACAGGGAAAATCGACTTTCTGTTTCTACATAGAGCTTAGATGGATTCAGCTAGTCAGTTTTTAATCACATGATATCATAGTCCTAATAGAAAAGAGAAGAAATAACTGGGTAAAAAGGCTAAATGAGCATTTTTTTTATATACAGTACAGACCAAAAGTTTGGACACACCTCATTTAAAGATTTTTCTGTATTTTAATGACTATGAAAATTGTACATTCACACTGAAGGCATCAAAACTATGAATTAACACATGTGGAATTATATACTTAACAAAAAAGTGTGAAACAACTGAAAATATGTCTTATATTATTGGTTCTTCAAAGTAGCCACCTTTTGCTTTGATGACTGCTTTGCACACTCTTGGCATTCTCTTGATGAGCTTCAAGAGGTAGTCACCGGAAATGGTTTTCACTTCACAGGTGTGCCCTGTCAGGTTTAATAAGTGGGATTTATTGCCTTATAAATGGGGTTGGGACCATCAGTTGTATTGTGCAGAAGTCAGGTGGATACACAGCTGATAGTCCTACTTAATAGACTGTTAGAATTTGTATTATGGCAAGAAAAAAGTAGCTAAGTATAGAAAAAAGAGTGGCCATTATTACTTTAAGGAATGAAGGTCAGTCAGTCCAAAAAATTGGGCAAACTTTGAAAGTGTTCCCAAGTGCAGTTGCAAAAACCATCAAGCGCTACAAAGAAACTGGCTCACATGAGAACTGCCCCAGGAAAGAAAGACCAAGAGTCACCTCTGCTTCTGAGGATAAGTTTATCCGAGTGACCAGCCTCAGAAATCGCAGGTTAACAGCAGCTCAGATTAGAGACCAGGTCAATGCCACACAGAGTTCTAGCAGCAGACACATCTCTACAACAACTGTTAAGAGGAGACTTTGTGCAGCAGGTCTTCATGGTAAAATAGCTGCTAGGAAACCACTGCTAAGGACAGGCAACAAGCAGAAGAGACTTGTTTGGGCTAAAGAACACAAGGAATGGACATTATACCAGTGGAAATCTGTGCTTTGGTCTGATGAGTCCAAATTTGAGATCTTTGGTTCCAACCACCGTGTCTTTGTGCGACGCAGAAAAGGTGAATGGATGGACTCTACATTCCTGGTTCCCACCGTGAAGCATGGAGGAGGAGGTGTGATGGTGTGGGGGTGCTTTGCTGGTGACACTGTTGGGGATTTATTCAAAATTGAAGGCATACGGAACCAGCATGGCTACCACAGCATCTTGCAGCAGCATCCTATTCCATCCGGTTTGCTTTTAGTTGGACCATCATTTATTTTTCAACAGGACAATGACCCCAAACACACCTCCAGGCTGTTCAAGGGCTATTTGACCAAGAAGCAGAGTGATGGGGTGCTACGCTAGATGACCTGGCCTCCACAGTCACCAGACCTGAACCCAATCGAGATGGTTTGGAGTGAGCTGGACCGCAGAGTGAAGGCAAAAGGGCCAACAAGTGCTAAGCATTTCTGGGAACTCCTTCAAGATTGTTGGAAGACCATTTCCAGTGACTACTCTTGAAGCTCATCAAGAGAATGCCAAGAGTGTGCAAAGCAGTCATCAAAGCAAAAGGTGGCTACTTTGAAGAACCTAGAATATAAGACATATATTCAGTTGTTTCACACTTTTTTGTTAAGTATATAATTTCACATGTGTGACACCCCAGGGGTCTGGTTGCCACAGTGATAGAGATATTATGTCTGAGAGCAGGTGGGAGGTCTCTTGGTCAGGGATCCTATGCATGCCACACCTCCTGCCCAGTCCTGGGAGGGGAAGAACTTCCCCTATATAAACCTAGGGCTGAGGCAGGGTTAGGGAGTAGAGAAGAAGTAGAGAAGAGAAGCAGCATAGGAAGAAACAACAGGAGCTCTGTGGGAGCAGTGCTACAAGGAGTCAGGGGCTGGCAGCTGCAGAGCTCGCCCTGACTGAGAAGTTATCACCGGACCCGGAGTCCGAGGCTGTGGGGACTAACTCCTATCCAGCAGCAGAAACCGACCGGCAGGGGATTGCAGGTCCTCTGGCCCAGAAACCCGAAGGCACGGTCACACGTGTGGGACCAGCACCGCCGTCGTGGAGCGAAAGCTACTAGAAGGCCCCGAGTCACCGGCCATACGGGTGAGCACCACACGGTACACTCAGGGACGTGGGCTACTTATACCCGCCTCTAGCAAGGTAGCCAGAAGAGTATCGTTAGTTTGGGAGGCCTACAACTCCGCCTGGCCAGGGGAGATCCCATCTGCTCAAGGACTGACCAGGCCCCAATCGCTAGCCAGTACTCCGGGAGGGTCTATCTTTGTCACCAGTAAAGACCCTGAACTACACCGTACCGTCTCCGAGTGGTTCCTGCTACCCCCATCATCCACGTCGGCTGCCCTGAGGCCATACCCCTCCCGTTGGGGGTTATACTATCACGCTGCACAATCCTACCACCGGCCTCAGCGGTCTGCCCTGCAGCAGCAGCTCCTTCGCTGCATTCAACGGGTGGCGTAGTCGTACAACATCTACCACTAATACAGCGCCACTTAGTCTGACTCCCTGGGCACGGACCGGGTCACCGCCACGAGACTACAACCCTCAACAGATCCGGCTCCGGGTAAGCTCCCGCGTGCGCAACGCTGCGCGACACAGGCCCAGGGGTGCGTCAACTTTGGCGTAGTCGGCAGGATTTTGTGCCCGCAACCACCGGGTACTGCGTGCCTGAAAAAGACTGTTCAAACTTACCAGTGGTGAAGATTCCCGCCATCCGGCACCATTTTCAGCCTTCTTCCCGCCTTCCGTGGAGTTTTCCCGCCGTTGGACGCCATCTTGAAGACGCCGCGCGGGAAGAAGAGGGGCGTGGACTCCAAAAGCGCGCGAGAACTGAAGCCCCGCCTCACGTCCAGACGTCGCGTAAGGTCCTGGAAGGAGCCCAGCAGACGCTGACGTCACAGGAGCGCGACGGAAGGTCCTCAACCCTGACGATCCACTGCGGAGCCGCGGCCTACGGAAGAGGATCATCGCAAGGTAGGCCACGGTCCACTAGGGGGGAGAAGGATGTCGGATACGGAGGAGAGCTTCACCGCTTCAACCCCCGCCAGCGCCACCGCCGTTGCGGTCATGCCTTTCACCATGCCCTATATCCCGGGGGCAGCCTGGCTACCCCAGTACTCAGGGGAGTCACATACCCTGCATGACTTTAGAGAAAAGCTGGATAGCCTCTTCCAGGTGTATCCCCTCACAGAGGAGCAAAAAGTGAGCATCCTGGTGGCCCAATTAACCGGGGCAGCCCAAAGGGAGGTAAAGTCCTGGCCACCTGGGAGGAGGACTGTCGCAGAGATACTAACCCGGCTGAGGGACACCTTTGATACCCGCACCTCAGCCGAGATCAAGCTTAGATTCTACGGGTGCAAGCAGCGAGCACATGAGAGTATAAGGGACTATGCCCTGAACCTACAAGAGGCCCTGAGAGCCATTAAGCAGACCGACCCTGACGGCGTGGGAGACGAGGACAGGCTGTTGACTGAACAATTTATAGAGGGTTTATATTGCAATGCCCACCGAACCCAGTTGCGGGCAATGGCCTTACAGGACCCTCATCTGGGATTTGCACAGTTCAAGGACAGAGCCATCCGGGTGCTCCGAGAACCAGCACCAGGTGGCGTTGTGACCCACAGACGCCCCACTACCACTTACCACCAGGAGGCGGCACCCTTGTCGGCAGGGCCTGTGGGAGCTGATGCGCAGGCTTTGAACAATAACCCGGCTCCAGACCTGCACCATCAGGTCCAAGAGCTAGCTAAAAGCGTTGCCGCGCTAACCCGAACTGTGCAGTCTTTACAGGTTTCCACTCCAGGGAAGATCCAGCTGGCATCCGGACCGGAGGACATCCCGTGGCGTCGACCAAGGAGGACCCCACCGGCCAGAGGAAGACCCAGCGACCGATACAACGAGGACGGACAACCCATCTGCCGCCGCTGCAATCAACCCGGACATATGGCAAGGTACTGTCCTTTAAACTGGCACAACCTGGGGTAGAGGGCCAAACCCCAGGAAAAAGATCATCAGGCCCATCGAACTGGCGCGACAGATATGTGGGAGGACGTCCAGTCTTGCCTGTGGTACTGGATGGCATCCCTATGAGTGCCCTATTGGACACCGGGTCACAGGTCACCACTATCCCGTACGTGCTCTTCAAGCAGTACTGGAATGACTCGGATATCACCCGCTACCCTGACGACGACTTGAGTATCATCGCCAGCAATGGTCAGCCCGTGCCACAGATTGGATTTAAAGAGGTGACCATTAAAATCGGTAGAGTCGAACTGGCAGCACAGGGACTGATCATTGTAGACATTGACAAACACGAGAGTCACCCAAAGATAACTCTAGGAACTAATGTAATTGAAAATTGTCTTGCAGAGGTGATTTTCCTTTTACAACAGGTTGCCAAGAACGCCAGCTCCGGCCAGCAGCGAGTGCTCCAGAAAGAGATCCGGGCACTGATGCGACGGCAACAGATAGAACTCTCCGGTGGTGAGATTCTTAGCGTAAGAATGTGTGAACCTTTCCCTATTGCCATGCCCCCAAAAAGTGAAATGATGATTTGGTGCCGGGCAGCTATTGGTCTGAGAGGTAGAGATTACCAGGCAATGGTAGAACCAGTTTACTCAGACAGTAGGCCCACCATTTTGACAGCACGGGGGGTGGTCAATGTACGCCATGGGAGGGTGCCCGTTCGCATAATAAATATCGGGAAGAGGGAAGTGTACCTGCCCCGGTATGCCACGCTAGCCAAATTGTATACCATCAATCAAAATTCCATACAGTCCGTAGAACCCTTGCCTCCATCTTCCCGGGAGGAAGGTAACGGCTCTAAAGAAACAATGGAGGACTGGTGTCAGCAACTACATTTGGGTACTGACTCCACTCCCTCACACCAGAAACAGGGAGTCTATCGGGTGGTTCAAGAGTACGAGAGAGTGTTTAGTAAACACCCGTTAGACTTCGGGCGAGTCAAGGGGGTAGAACACCACATCCCCACGGGAGACCATCTTCCCATAAAAGAGAGGTATCGACCCGTACCCCCTGCACACTACCAACACGCCAAGGGGATGCTTAGGGACATGAAGGAGGCTGGGGTGATCAGGGATAGCTGTAGCCCCTGGGCAGCTCCACTAGTCTTAGTCAAAAAGAAAGACAACACCATGAGGATGTGTGTAGATTACCGGAAAATTAACCGTATCACACACAAGGATGCGTACCCCTTACCAAGGATAGAGGAGTCTTTGGCTGCTTTAAGATCTGCTAACTTCTTCTCTACCTTGGATCTCACTAGCGGGTACTGGCAGGTTCCTGTAGCAGAGGCGGACCGGGAGAAGACCGCATTCACCACCCCGATGGGACTTAGCGAGTTTACCTGTATGCCGTTCGGACTCTGCAACGCACCGGGAACCTTCCAACGATTAATGGAGTGCTGTCTGGGCCACAGAAACTTCGAGACGGTCCTGTTGTACCTGGACGATGTCATCGTATATTCCAAGACTTATGAGGACCACCTGAAACACCTGGCGGAAGTGTTCGAAGCTCTGGCAAGCTACGGCTTAAAGGTAAAACCCTCCAAGTGTCACCTCTTGAAACCAAAGGTGCAGTACCTGGGACACGTGGTGAGCGCTGACGGAGTGGCTCCCGACCCTGATAAGATCACCGCAATTAAGGAATGGCCAAGTCCCTCCAGTGTAAAGGAAGTGCGGCAGTTCCTCGGGTTGGTAGGCTATTACCGCAGATTCATCCCCGGTTTCACCAAAAAGGCAGCTCCTATGCAGGACCTCCTGATAGGCCAGTCCCGGAAGGCCAAGAACCAGAAGCCACCCTTCAGATGGGAGAAGTTAGAAGAAGAGTCCTTCCGCCAGCTGAAGATGGCCCTCACGGGGGATGCAATCCTGGCGTTCCCTGATTACAGCCAGCCCTTTATCCTCTACACCGAAGCAAGTAACATCGGGCTAGGAGCCGTGCTGTCCCAGATCCAGCAGGGGAAAGAACGAGTAATCGCTTACGCCAGCCGAAAACTGCGACCCACCGAGAGAAACCCTGAGAATTACAGCTCATTTAAGCTAGAGTTCCTGGCAGTGGTGTGGGCAGTCACCGAACGCTTTAAGCACTACCTCGCTTCTTCCCAGTTCACCGTGTACACGGATAACAACCCGTTGACACACCTGGACACGGCAAGACTCGGTGCCCTAGAGCAGAGATGGATGGCCCGTCTGTCCAACTACGAATTCACAATCAAATACCGGGCAGGACGCTCCAATACCAACGCGGACGCCCTGTCCAGGATGCCAAACCTACCGGACGTAGGAGAAGATCCAGAGGGACTGGAAGAAGTTGAACTCCCCGCGTTCCACCGTCATGGGACTATCCAGTATTCCCATCGGGTAAGGAGTAAGCAAGCCGCTACGTTTAACCCCTTGCCTCACTACAACTGGGAGGAAACGCAAGACAGTGACCCTGCCGTCCGACTGGTGAAGGAGATGCTGACTCGGCCAGAGGCTCGCCTTGACCCAGACGCTCCGGAGGAAGCCAAGCAACTGTGGGCTGAGAAGAGTCATCTGTTCCTTTACAAGGGGAAGTTGTGCCGCAGAATGGTTAACTCCCGGACGCATGAACTAATCTGGCAAGTAGTGGTGCCACGGAGAGACGCAGCCATGGTGATGGAGGCATACCACGACGGGGCTGGACACTTCGGATGGAAGAAGCTGGAGTTCCTGCTGCGCGGGCGGTTCCACTGGGTAGGCATGAGGGGAACCATCGAGAGGTGGTGCAGAGACTGTGGCCCGTGCAACCTAAGAAGGAAGGACCGTGCCAGCCAGAAGACTCCCCTGCAGTCCATCGTCACCCGGCAGCCGTTGGAACTGGTAGCCTTGGATCATGTAAAACTGACCCCAAGCAGAAGTGGCTACGTTTACGCACTAACCATCGTGGATCACTACTCCCGGTTCTTGGTTGTCGTCCCCGTCAAGGACTTAACAGCTCGAACAGCAGCTAGAGCCTTCCAGCAGCACTTCTGCCGTCCACACGGGTACCCGGACCAAGTGCTGACGGACCAGGGACCTGCCTTTGAAGCGGAGGTCTTCCAGGAATTCTGCAATCTGTATGGCTGCCGGAAGATAAGGACGACACCCTATCATCCGCAAACTAATGGACTTTGTGAGAAAATGAACCAGGTGGTAATGGATCTTCTGAAAACGTTGCCCCTGGAAGAACGCAGTCTGTGGCCTGAGAAGCTGCCCGATCTGGTGGACCTATACAACCACATCCCGGTAGGTTCCACCAACTGTACCCCGGCTTACCTGATGAGGGCAAGGCCTGGTAAGCTACCTGTTGACCTGGAGATGGGAGTCCTGACACCCGAGGACACTTCACCAGAAGCAGACTGGGACACAGAGAGGCAGCAGCAGTACCGGAAAGTACAGGAGAGCGTGGAGCGAAGTCTCTGTCAAGCTAGGGAAAGACAAGAGAAAACTTACAACCAGTATGCTCCCGCTGTTCCCCTGGTACCCGGAGAGCAGGTCTTGAAGAGGAAAAGGCGGCTCCACAAGTTGGACGACCAGTGGGAGAAGGACCCGTACATCGTACTGCCCTCAAGCCACGACAACCCAAAGGTCTGTACCATCAGTAAAGACGGAGGGGAAACCACAACCATTGTATCCCGGGATCACCTGAAGAAGTGTCCCGAACAGCTACGGAACCCTGAAGAGGAACAAGAAGACCCTCGACCCGTAGAGGAAAGGCAAGACATGGTTAGTACTGTGCTCGGAGACTTCCCTCGGTCTTGGACTCAAGTCAATGGCGCAGTTGTGGTACCCGTACTCACCTTCCTCCAACCAGCATCCCAAGCACCTACGGAGCAACAGGTAGAGCTGGAAGAACAGCCGGTCCAGGAGGCAGAAGACTCCACACAAGCAGAACAGGAGGATCAACCCTCTGCTTATAGTGAGCCTGCCGTACCCCTAGTGAGCCAAAGAGCCGGTAGACAGCTGCCCAGTTTACCCTTGACAGCTCCTACACCCTGTAGTTCAGGGCCAGACAGTCAGCTCCGTAGGTCCACTAGGGCCAGTTACCCGCACGTTGGAGGATTTGAAGTGTTTAAATTGTTTTATTTGTGGTCACCTGTCTGTTACTTGTAAATAATTATGTGTTTCTAGTTATTTTTAGGAGTCCTTGGTGGATTTACCGGGAATCCTTGTACAATTGGTTGGAGCGTAACCTAGGAATGGACTAAAGACTGTTAAGGACTCGGGGCAGGACAGACCCCTACCTGGTTACGTCTCCCTATTTTGGTGAAATGGACACCTTTGTTTTCTTCAAAACTGCACCTGGTTGCAGACACGCCGTAACCATCTTTATGTGTTTTTTCTTATTGTATTATTATTGTTTATACCTTGTTATGTTTTTCTAAAAGTATGTTTAGTCCCGGAGTACTAAATTTCACTAGGGGGGAATGTGACACCCCAGGGGTCTGGTTGCCACAGTGATAGAGATATTACGTCTGAGAGCAGGTGGGAGGTCTCTTGGTCAGGGATCCTATGCATGCCACACCTCCTGCCCAGTCCTGGGAGGGGAAGAACTTCCCCTATATAAACCTAGGGCTGAGGCAGGGTTAGGGAGTAGAGAAGAAGTAGAGAAGAGAAGCAGCATAGGAAGAAACAACAGGAGCTCTGTGGGAGCAGTGCTACAAGGAGTCAGGGGCTGGCAGCTGCAGAGCTCGCCCTGACTGAGAAGTTATCACCGGACCCGGAGTCCGAGGCTGTGGGGACTAACTCCTATCCAGCAGCAGAAACCGACCGGCAGGGGATTGCAGGTCCTCTGGCCCAGAAACCCGAAGGCACGGTCACACGTGTGGGACCAGCACCGCCGTCGTGGAGCGAAAGCTACTAGAAGGCCCCGAGTCACCGGCCATACGGGTGAGCACCACACGGTACACTCAGGGACGTGGGCTACTTATACCCGCCTCTAGCAAGGTAGCCAGAAGAGTATCGTTAGTTTGGGAGGCCTACAACTCCGCCTGGCCAGGGGAGATCCCATCTGCTCAAGGACTGACCAGGCCCCAATCGCTAGCCAGTACTCCGGGAGGGTCTATCTTTGTCACCAGTAAAGACTCTGAACTACACCGTACCGTCTCCGAGTGGTTCCTGCTACCCCCATCATCCACGTCGGCTGCCCTGAGGCCATACCCCTCCCGTTGGGGGTTATACTATCATGCTGCACAATCCTACCACCGGCCTCAGCGGTCTGCCCTGCAGCAGCAGCTCCTTCGCTGCATTCAACGGGTGGCGTAGTCGTACAACATCTACCACTAATACAGCGCCACTTAGTCTGACTCCCTGGGCACGGACCGGGTCACCGCCACGAGACTACAACCCTCAACAGATCCGGCTCCGGGTAAGCTCCCGCGTGCGCAACGCTGCGCGACACAGGCCCAGGGGTGCGTCACATGTGTTAATTCATAGTTTTGATTCAGTGTGAATGTACAATTTTCAAAGTCATGAAAATACATAAAAATCTTTAAATGAGAAGGTGTGTCCAAACTTTTGGTCTGTACTGTATTTAAAATTTAAATCAAATTTATTAACCAATGGAGGCCTGGATTTGGAGTGACCCCCAAAATTAAAGTGGTAAACACACTACAGGCTGATCCAACTTTGATGTAATGTCCTTAAAACAAGTCAAAATGAGGCTCAGTATTGTGTGTGGCCTCCATGTGCCTGTATGACCTCCCTACAACGCCTGGGCATGCTCCTGATGAGGTTGCGGATGGCCACCTGTGGGATCTCCTCCCAGACCTGGACCAAAGCATCTGCCAACTCCTGGACAGTCTGTGGTGCAACATGACGTGGATGGAGCGAGACATGATGTCCCAGATTTGCTCAATCTGATTCAGGTCTGGGGAACGGGCGGGCCAGTCCACAGCTTCAATGCCTTCATCTTGCAGGAGCTTCTGACACACTCCAGCTACATGAGGTCTGGCATTGTCCTGCATTAGGAGGAACCCATGGCCAACCGCACCAGCATATTGTCTCACAAGGGGTCTGAGGATCTCATCTCGGTACCTAATGGCAGTCAGGCTACCTCTGGCGAGCACATGGAGGGTTGTGCGACCCTCCAAAGAAATGCCACCACATACCATTACTGACCCACTGCCAAACCGGTCATGCTGAAGGATGTTGCAGGCAGCAGATCGCTCTCCATGGCGTCTCCAGACTCTGTCACGTCTGTCACATGTGCTCAGTGTGAACCTGCTTTCATCTGTGAAGAACACAGGGCTCCCGTGGCGACTTTGCCATTCCTGGTGTTCTGTGGCAAATGCAAAGCGTCCTGCACAGTGTTGGGCTGTGAGCACAACCCCCATCTGTGGACGTCGGGCCCTCATACCACCCTCATGGAGTCGGTTTCTAACCGTTTGTGCAGACACATGCACATTTGTGGCCTGCTGGAGGTCATTTTGCAGGGCTCTGGCAGTGCTCTTCCTGTTCATCCTTGCACAAAGGCGGAGGTAGCGGTCCTGCTGCTGAGTTGTTGCCCTCCTACGGCCCCCTCCACGTCTCCTGGTGTACTGGCCTGTCTCCTGGTTGCGCCTCCAGGCTCTGGACACTACGCTGACAGACACAGCAACCCTTCTTGCCACAGTTCGCACTGATGTACCGTCCTGCATGAGCTGCACTACCTGAGCAACTTCTGTGGGTTGTAGAGTCCGTCTCATGCTACCACAAGTGTGAAAGCACAACCAACATTCAAAAGTGACCAAAACATCAGCCAGAAAGCATTGGTACTGAGATGTGGTCTGTGGTCCCCACCTGCAGAACCACTCCTTTATTGAGGGTGTCTTGATAATTGCCAATAATTCCCATCTATTGTCTATTCCATTTGCACAACAACATGTGAAATTGATTGTCAATCAGTGTTGCTTCCTAAGTGGATAGTTTGATTTCACAGAAGTTTGATTTACTTGGAGTTATATTCTGTTGTTTAAGTGTTCCCTTTATTTTTTTGAGCAGTGTATATATATTTATATTCACTATATATATATATATATATATATATATACGTATATATATATATATATACTGTATATATAGTGTTATATAATATGATGTCTGCAATACATTAGGAGGATAAACATTTTGAATGGAGTGCTTCTTTAATTTAGGTAGAGGCATAGGCTAGAAAACTGCACTTTTTTGTGGATGCTGTCAGTCTGACAATTTTACATGTGCCAATCAAAGGTGCATGAGAACTACTGAGAGGAAATAAAATAAACAAATCACCAGGACCTGATGGCATACACCCACGGGTACTAAGGGAACTAAGTAATGTGATAGACAGACCGTTATATCTTATATTTAAGGACTCTGTTGAGACTGGGTCTGTGCCACTTGATTGGCGACAGGCGAATGTAGTGCCAATATTCAAAAAGGGAGCGAAAAGTGACGCCGGAAACTATCGGCCGGTGAGTCTGACGTCCGTTGTGGGCAAAATTTTTGAAAGCTTCATTAAAGAGGCAATTACGGAGCATCTTGATGCTAATAATCTTTTAATCCCGAACCAACATGGATTCATGAGGAATCGCTCCTGCCAAACAAACCTGATTGACTTCTACGAGGAGGTTAGCTCTCGAGTAGATCAGGGGGAACCAGTGGATGTCGTGTATCTCGACTTCTCAAAAGCGTTCGATAGCGTGCCACATAATAGGTTGGTATACAAAATGAGAATGATGGGGCTGGGGGAAAATGTCTGCAAGTGGGTAGCTAACTGGCTAAAGGATAGAAGGCAGAGGGTGGTTATAAATGGAATATACTCAGATTGGGTAAGCGTCACTTGTGGGGTACCACAGGGGTCTGTACTAGGCCCAATGTTATTTAATATCTTTATTAACGACATAGTCAACGGGATAAATAGTAAAATATCAATATTTGCAGATGACACAAAGTTATGTAAAACAATTAATACAAAAGAGGACAGTGCAGACCTACAGAGGGATTTGGATAAGCTGGGTAGGTGGAGCATTAAATGGCAAATGAGGTTTAACGAGGAGAAATGTAAGGTCATACATATGGGAAGGAAAAATGGAAGTCACCAGTACTCACTGAATGGGAAATCATTGGGGAATTCAGAGATGGAGAAGGACTTGGGCATCTTGATTGATAGCAAACTAAATTGGAGTACCCAAAGTCAGGCCGCTGCTGTAAGGGCAAACAGGGTAATGGGATGTATCAGAAGAGGTATAGCTGCAAAGGATGAGAACATTGTTCTTCCACTGTACAAAGCACTGGTCAGACCACACTTGGAATACTGTGCTCAGTTATGGGCCCCAATATATAGAAAGGATATAAATGAGCTTGAAAAGGTACAAAGGAGGGCAACAAAATTAATAAAGGGAATGGAGGGACTGCAATACCCAGAGAGGTTGGCAAAACTAGGACTATTCAGCCTGGAAAAGAGAAGGTTGAGGGGGGACATAATAAATGTGTACAAATATGTTAGGGGACAGTATAGAGATCTTGCCCGGGATTTGTTCAAAAGGAGGGATATTACGGTAACAAGAGGGCACTCACTAAGACTGGAAGAGAAAAGGTTTCAGCACCAGCATAGGAAGGGGTTCTTTACGGTAAGAGCAGTGAGAATATGGAATTCACTGAGTGAGGAGACGGTAATGTCAGATTCACTACACCAGTTCAAGCGGGGACTGGATGCATTTCTAGATACCAGGCAGATTTCAGCATATACTTAAAAATAAAATAAAATAGTAGGTTGATACAGGGATTTATTCTGACTGCTGGTTTCAGAGTCGGGAGGGAATTTTTCCTCAGGTGAAGATTGGCCAAATCATTTGGGGTTTTTGCCCTCCTCTGGATCAACTTTAGCAATTACAGAACTAACAGGTCGAACTTGATGGACGCAAGTCTTTATTCGGCTGTACAAACTATGTTACTATGTTACTATGTTACTATGAGAATCGCTGCAAAGAGAAACTTGCATTCTGGATGGCTCAGCGAGTCATTCATAGCACCAGACAATGCCTAATATATGCAAAGATCTGCTGCTTCCTCAAGTGACAGATGAGCAACTGATCATCAGCTGATCTTTACTTACAGAAGAGACTTTCTAGGTTGGACAAGCATTATGGCCCCAAGTTGTTAAACAAATTTCGCCAGTATTTTGGAATAAAACTGCTTAAAATGTATTTTTGCGCAACTTGTGACTTTTGGTGGCTTTACACGAGTCTTGAGCAGCTCCTCCTACATTTTGAATAGTGGGTAAAGCTTCGCCGGTAGAGAATGTGGCCGAGTATGGCCGATAAATTAATAGTAATTATTCCAGTCCATGGAGTACAGTTCTTGCAGTGGCATAAGGCAGCTGAAATATTTTTCATACCACTTAATAAATTTGTATAGCAGAGGACAATTACCAAGAACCTAGCTAAGGGCACTTCCACTTGATGAAAACAAGGATCAGAAGTATAAAACTAGTTATTTTATTGTAAAGACTCTGACATAGAATATGTCACATTGGCACATAAAAAACATAAAAAAGTTCTATAAAAATCATGAGAAATACAACACGTTTCGGCTCTATTGCCTTCATCAAGTGTATGCAGCTGAAACGCGTTGTGTTTCTCATGGTTTTTATAGAACTTTTTTATGATTTTTTTGTGTCAATGTGATATTATCTATGCCAGAGTCTTTACAGTAAAAGAACTAGTTTTAAACTTCTGGATCCTCGTTTTCATTAAGTGGAAGCGCCCTTAGCTTGGTTCAACTCTTCCTCTGCTATACCCTCTGCACGTTGGAATCGTCCATGGGATTTTCAATGGTAACCACGCCGGCAGCAAGCCACCATTGAGGCTCCATATTTTCCAGAGTTGTGCACAACTCTACAAGGTGAGCAAAACTTATTTAACCTTAGTCTGCTATTTTTCTATTAATACTGCGCTTAGATAGCGCTCCCGCATTTTCCCCTCTGTCATAGAAATATTAAAGAAACATTAAGAAAATGTAGCTATACCCAAGCCGTTCTTTACTCTTCCCATCTGTCTCTGTGCTAACTAGCACGCGCAGGCAAAGTGGCTTGTAGGCAGATGCCAGTACAGAGAGGTGGCAAACATAATTAACAGAGACCTGCGATACATTTACATCTAGCTGAGGAAGATTTAGTTCCCAAGCTTCATTGTTAGGGGGGTATAGAGACTATAAGCATCGGATCCCGTTCGATAACTGTCAAATCAATAAGTGGGGCGCCCCCCTCCAGCTATACTGAATCGTCCCTGCGATCTTATAGTAAGTCTTCTTCAATCCTTATTATTTTGTGTAACTGCATATGTATTGTATTGTCTCCTTTTGTAAAATCTTTGTATATTTTTCCTAAACACTGCCTCCCTTTTGGATTAAATATAAAATGTAATAGTTCTGTTACTTTTGTTCAGTGATTATTCCCTCCCCCGAAGCCATACGCTAACAGAACGCAGGTGTCCGACCAGGCCTGTATTATATTTCAAACTCGGTCGGTGGTGGCAGCGATTAGTAATAATTGGGCTATTGTGAAGCTGGCAGTGACCTACAGGGGCGTACACATATATTCCATGCATTGGAATCTGGAGGTGTGTGCGCCATATGCTTTCTGCTCACTTACCAATAGCTACGTAGTGAGTAATCAGGGTCATGTGCGCGCAAATCCCTGCTCAATCCTGTGAAATACTGACAAAGTAACGGCAGCGGTGGGATATTGTGTGATCTCCCTGGTGTCATCTCTGACGTCCCTGACACCCTCCCTCTTAAGTCACATCCTATCATTACTTAATAAATTTGGCGCATCGTATTCCAGTGCACTGTTCATCAACACTGATGGGGTTTTAAACTTTAATCTCTTACTTCTTACCAATCATACAATCTAAAACAAAATAAAGCCGGGGTTCTGCACGTATCCCTAATTACCAATGTATTTCCTAAATTGTTTCCTTTTTTGCAAAAAATATCTGTATCAAAAAATGTTTCCCAATGCAGATGCATCTCCGAGAGTAAAAGCTCTGCTGCATATCCAAAACTCTAAAATATGGATATACTATCGAGGAAACTGTTACATTTCCATTTTTCATATATTTTTTGCCTCTGCTTCTTGACCTCGCCTGACCCAATAATAAGATATACTCGTTCTTGAATTCACTGTGATATGTAATGGGTCTGCCTCTCCGAAACACAATGCATTAGGCAATATGGCAAATCTGTCCTTCATACAAGCCGCAGATGAAATTTATTTTTCCTCTGCTACCGCATGCATACATAACTATACTGCAGTGAGCGGAGGACTATAGAAATGTGAATCTATGTGCAAAAACACTTCTCCATGACATTGAGCCTACAGGGAAGATGATTGTTGAGCAATCTTTAATCTTCCATCTGTTCTTCAATAAATCTCCTATAATGTTTGTGCTGGTTCCTTTACTGCTTTCTCACTTAATGGTATCTTAGTGGCGTTGGGATGTGATAGGGGCTCACAAGACAAGTGTATTGCATAGGTAACCATTTACCCTTTACTAGCCATATGTCCCTGGCGGAGGGTTATAACACAAGCTGCACTGGAAAGCGTGTAGTTATCTGTACCCATAAGGAAAAAGCAGGGCCTGAGAAAGCGGACAAAAACATTTATTACCAAAGAGCTATGTACATAATATCATTAGGACTAGGATTAGTCCTGATGATCACATCCATAGAGTTTCACATTAGCGCTCTTATGGTATGTACAAATTGTCTCTTCGAAGAGGAAGGGGACTTGAACTCTGGTGCCACCTATAGGAAGTAGTAATCCTACAAGTCAATATTGACTTTAACGAGCCTTGAAATATGACTAAATATGATAAAAGTCAAACTAGAATCTCAATTTTCAGACACATGTTTCGGGGTGTTGCCCCTAGTCAGTGCAAAGCAGGAGACCTGATCAGGCTGTATGAGAGACCTCTGACTGGGGTCAAAGGGGTAACATTTACCGTATATGACTTGAGGAGAGGCAACACCCTGAAATACGTGTCTGAAAATTGAGATTCTGGTTTGGCTTTTATCCCAAGTCATGTGACAAGGCTCGTTAAAGGGTCAATATTGACTTTTAGGATAGCTACTTCCAATATGTGGCACTAGAGTTTGCATATTTAATTTCCAAAGAGAACATTGCATGGGTTATAAGCCTCGTTACACTGGCATGTCAAGCATGCAACTTTTCATAAGGAGAAACGTTACCCCTTTGACTTAAGGTATGTGCACACAGCACCTTTTAGACGCTGATATACCCGTTCAGTTTTTCCTGCAAAAGACGTTTCAGGAAAACACAGGTGAAGCTTTTCCTGAAGCGTCTTTTTTTATGTCTCTTCTGGTGAATTTGCCGATGGCATTTTTTGTAATAAATTGCATGATTTAATAGTCTATAGAGTGGTAAGGTCACTTCTTTTAACCATTTTGCGTATTTGGAAGCTAATAAAAAAGTCAAAAAAATACTTTACATATGCACAGCAAGTTGGGTTTTATTTTGCTATGCTTCAATTTTTTTAGCATTTTTAGACGGGTTCCAGGTGGAATCTGCATGAAAAAGACATAGTGTGCACATACTCTTATATTGCCATCAGTTTCTCTTTTTGCTGCACTGTTCCATGAGGAAGCGGACAGAAAAATGAACAGGATTTATGCAAATTTTGAATTAATGTGGGTGTTTTGGACAGTTTCATCATTATTACAGTTGGAAGGAGAAAACGGGCAATAAAGTGGAAACAAGTTGTAGCTATTGATCCTTATCAGACAAATTTTGTAGAAATTTCTGTGACTTTCCCATACATCTGAACAGAACGTACAGAAAACCATGTGCTTGCTGCCAAATCGACCCCATTCAGATGAGGTTATTGATTTTCAGCTGGAGAAATTTCTGCAACAAAATATGTGAGACATGGAAACAGGAATAAGCTATTCCATGTTATGGCATCTCTCATATCTTTATAAACACTTCCCCCACCGAGAATGTATCTCATAAGTGCATATAGGAATGCACTGCAGTAGCCAAAGATGTATGAGAAATGGCCTTTTTACTAAAGAGGCTGGTGTATGAGATATGGCCTTGTTATTAAAATTTTGTATATTGAAATGTTGATAAGTACAGTCATGGCCAAAAGTGTTGGCACCCTTGAAATTGTTCCAGAAAATTAAGTATTTCTCCTAGAAAATTACTGAAATTAGACATGTTTTGTTAGACACATGTTTCTTCTTTAGTGTGTACTGGAACAACACAAAAAACAGAGGTAAAAAGCAAATAGGACATAATTTCCCACAAAACCCTCAAAATGGGCCGAATAAAATTGTTGGCACCCTCAACTTAATATTAGGTTGCACAACTTTGGAATAAATAACTGCAATCAATCTCTTCCTATAACCATCATGAAGCTTCTTACACCACTCAACTGATGCGTAATGTGAATGATGTACTTTACCAAAAAGCTCTTTCTTGGTCTCATCTGTCCACAAAACGCTTTCCCAGAAGGATTTTGGCTTACTCACGTACATTTTGGCAAACTGCAGTCTAGCTTTATTTATGCCTGTGGGGTCCTCCTGGGTCTTCTCCATAGGGTTTCATTTAATTAAAATGTTTATGGATAGTTCGTGATGACACTGATGCACCTTGAGCCTGCAGGACAGCCAATACTTTTGTCTGGCCCATTTTTGGAGTTTTCTGTGAAATGATCAATGATTTGATTTTTGCTTCATTCTCTTTTGTGTTTTTTTCTTGCAAGCAAATTAAATGAAGATAATAATACCAAAGAATTTGTGATTGCAATCATTTTCAGGAAGAAACTGAGTATTATCTGACAGAATTGCAGGGGTGCCAATACTTTTGGCCACCACTGTATGTACCTCTGTGCAGGCTTGGAGCACTAGCAGTCGGCTAGTTTCTTCTCTGGTGCCCTTTGAGGACAGTTGGTGTTATCTCTCTGGTGTCTGCTCAAGCTAAGTGTATCCCCTTTGTTTGTCTACCTTGTTGTCTTTAGTTTGTAGTGGGGCCTGACTAGCGTGCACCCTGTTCCCCTCCCTATCTAGGGCCAAGCTCTAGGAACATTCAGGGCTTAGGTTCCTGCTCGGCGATAGGTGTGGAACCTATATAGGGATGATAGGGTAGGCAGGGTGAAATTAGATCTGCCTAGGGGTCTCCACTCCCCTTTCCCTAGTGTTTGGGCTTCCTCCCCCTCTTCCCTTCGTGTTACACGTAGTCTTTCCTTGACCTTGCGTGACACTGCTCCTGTAAAGGGTAGAGGGAGGCCATCTCCAACATAGGGGCTTACCTGGAGATTCTCCTGCTCCCCGGTGAGCCAGTCAAAACCTGGCTCCTGTTATGTTCTGCAAATAAGAACTAAGCAATAGAAGGGAAAAGCTGTCCCTGCACTGAGACTCTGCTTAAGCCCTAAACTGGGGTGGGTGCACTATTCCTTGTGAATATCCCCACCGACGAACCTGCACTGAACTTAAACGAAGGCCTGAAGGAAGGGGAAAGGGTGTCCCTAAAAGATCTAAGGACTGGGAGCAAAATCAGGAGACCTCCTAACAGAAAAGTTAGTTGCAGAAACGTAGATTAAAGGGAATAAAACTGGTGAAACAAGAAGTCCCAGGATAACAAAATGCTCGGGTACTCGTTACTCGGGTTGAGCAAATTGGAATACTCGGGTGCTCGACCCGAGCAACGAGCCCAATGTAAGTCTATGGGAAACTCAAGCATTTTTCAGGCAGCTCCCCCTGGCGGTCTGCAGAGGGCCTAAAAATTGCCCAAATCGATGGGAACAGTGCTCAAATTACATGGGAACAGCATGGGGAAGACCCCTGGAAGCATTTCTGACTCCCAGGTCACTGCTGTCAACAACATTGTCAGAGTATTATGCCACTTTTACGGATTCACAATAAAACATACAAAAACAAAACCAAAATGGATTTTCCTGGGAAATATATTAAGGAACATCCTTTCCAGGGTAATGACTTGTATATAAGGCAAAATAAATAGCCAAAACCAAAAATATTCCTTCACACCTTGGGCTATGTTCACACGTAGCGTTTTTGATGCGTTTTTGCACTTTTGCATTGCTTTCAACAAAGACAAATGCATTCACTGGGAAATGTCATTTTAACATTTTACAACCTTATCTGGCCATGTGGTGACACATCATCAGACACATGCATACAGTGCAGCATTCAGTTTTCCCTACCCCATTCCTTGGAATGCAAGCGCAAGTATGCAGCCAGCCACCCACCCACCCACAGGCTGCAATACTATACTGCCAAATTTTTGACAGCTGCTTGCACTTGAAATGTGGCCTTTTAGGCTCGTGGAGGTGGAAGCTTTTCATAACCTCATGCCTGCGGCGGCTGGGTGTCCATACTTGGTTCCCAGCCGCCACTATTTCTCCCGGTTTCGTCTTCGCCATCCACAAGCACGGGTTCCACAACATTACCCGTGCCCTCCCCAGTGCACTCACTGGGAAGGACCGCCTAACCACAAACATGTGGACAGGTGAATATGGCCAGGGACGGTACGGAGCCAGTCCACAGCTTTTTTCGCTGAGAGTTGTATTTAGCTCAGTGAAAGGACTGGCATAGGGGGAAACCGCATCTACCCTGGGTGTCATTTCTCCCAGGAAGTCCTCTAATGCAGCTTGATGCAGAAGCAATGGCAGCCCGTCCAACATCAACTCGTACTTGTCGGTGGTGCTTTGACACACAAACATCTTTCTTTGCGCATTTAATTTCATGAATACAGAGTTGGACAATGGCCTGATCTGCAATGTGGTTTAATAAATAACATGCATAAGCATGTCCAATCCACATTAAAGCAGCCATAGAGTGTCCGGGTACCTTCCCCCACACTTTTCTTAGCCAGGGTTGCTTCGCGGCAGGGTTGGACGGGCCCATTAGAGAACCGGAGACTCCTCCGGTGGGCCCTGGCTTCTCCTTCAGGAGAGTTCATAGTGCCAAGGTGAGGCCATGATGATGATAGAGGCCACCATCTGCTTAGTTTTCTGTTACTTGGAATGCAAGCGCAAGTATGCAGCCAGCCACCCACCCACAGGCCGCAACACTAAACTGACAGATTTCTGGGCAGCTGCTTGCACTTGAAATATGGCCTTTTATGCTCGTGGAGGCAGAAGCTGTCCACAATCTTATGGCGGCGGCGACCGGGTATCCATACTTGGTCCCCAGCCGCCATTATTTTTCCAGGTATCGTCTCCGCCTTCCACAAGCACGGGTCCCACAACACTACCCATGCCCTCCCCAATGCACTTACTGAGAAGGACCGCCTACCCACACGTGGACAGGTGAATGTGGCTAGGGGCGGTACGGAGCCAGTCCACAGCTTTTTTTGCTGAGAGTTGTATTTAGCTCGGTGAAAGGACTGGCATAGAGGGAAACCGTATCTACTTCGGCTGTCATTTCTCCGTCACCAGGTTCCAGCCATTGTCACACACGACCATGCCTGGGTGTATGTTCAGCGGTGAGAGCCACAGATCAGGCTGCTGTGTTACAGCTTTCAACAACTCTGCAGCGCTGGGCGGTTTGTCAATTCAGCATTAAGCATGTTATCTTCAGCACAGCCTGTTGCCGCTTTGCCAAGGCAGTGCTGCAGTGCTGTCAGCATGTGACTGATGTGGTCATTTCAGAGATGGAGGAGGAGGTGCAGGAGCTGAACAATGTGATTACATTGAGGTTAAATTGGTGACTCTGTTTTTTATACTAAAGAAAGATCCTATTGTTTTGTTTTTTTACGTTATTTTTGAAGACAAATGCATTCACCGGGAAATGTCATTTTAACATTTTACAACCTTATCTGGCAATGTGGTGTGTGACACATCATCAGACACATCCTGTTTTATTTATGATGGAGGGACTCTGAAAGTCATAAAGCCTATTTTTATAGGGACATCAGACGGCCATTACTATTGTTAAAAGGCCAGCAGTCGGCCCTCGCTATTGTTAGAGAGCCATCAGCCGGCTATGCTTTGTTGTTCCCATTAGTAACAAGTGGGTCTCCTATACTGTTATTGCGTATCCAGTGACTGCAAGGGCTGGGAAAAATTTGGACTCAACCCCCTTTGAAGATACATAGAGGAGGGTCTCAGTAAAAAAAATGTTCCCATTATAAAGGAGCGGGTCTCCTATAGTGGTAATGCCCATGCTGTGACTGCAAGGGCTGCCAAAATTTGGGAAAAACCCTACTAAGAATTTAAAGACACATAGAGCAGGGCCACAGTAATGACAAATTCCATTTAGAAAGGAGAGAGTCTGCTATACAGTAATAGGGTATGCAGTGAGTCCAACGACTGACCAATTTTAGGAAAAGCCCACTAAGAATTTAAAGACACATAGAGCAGGGCCACAGTAACAAGTACGACATGTTCCCATTAGAAAGGAGAGGGTCTGCTATACAGTTATAGGGTATGCAGTGAGTCCAACGGCTGACCAATTTTAGGAAAAGCCCACTAAGAATTTAAAGACACATAGAGCAGGGTCACAGTAACAAGGTACGACATGTTCCCATTAGAAAGGAGAGAGTCTGCTATACAGTTATAGGGTATGCAGTGAGTCCAACGGCTGACCAATTTTAGGAAAAACCCCACTAAGAATTTAAAGACACATAGAGCAGGGCCACAGTAACAAGGTACGACATGTTCCCATTAGAAAGGAGAGGGTCTGCTATACAGTTATAGGGTATGCAGTGAGTCCAACGGCTGACCAAATTTAGGAAAAACCCCACTAAGAAATTAAAGACACATAGAGCAGGACCACAGTCACAAGGTACGACATGTTCCCATTAGAAAGGAGAGGGTCTGCTATACAGTTATAGGGTATGCAGTGAGTCCAAAGGCTGACCAAATTTAGGAAAAACCCCACTAAGAAATTAAAGACACATGGAGCAGGACCACAGTCACAAGGTACGACATGTTCCCATTAGAAAGGAGAGGGTCTGCTATACAGTTATAGGGTATGCAGTGAGTCCAAAGGCTGACCAATTTTAGGAAAAACCCCACTAAGAATTTAAAGACACACAGAACAGGGCCACAGTAACAAGTACGACATGTTCCCATTAGAAAGGAGAGGGTCTGCTATACAGTTATAGGGTATGCAGTGAGTCCAACGGCTGTCCAATTTTAGGAAAAACCCTACTAAGAATTTAAAGACACACAGAGCAGGCCCACAGTAACGACAAATTCCCATTAGAAAGGAGAGAGTCTCCCATAGTGTTGGCCTATGCAGTGAATGCAAGGGCTGCCAAAAATTTGGAGGCACTTCAATGCCCCTTGGAAGAGACGTGGAGGAGGGCCTCATAAAAAAATGTTCGCATTAGAAAGGAGCGGGCCTCCTATACTTGTAATGCCAATGCACTAAGTGTATGGGCTGACAAACATTTACCCCTGGGGGGTATACATGAACATACTGTCTAAAAAATTTTTTTACTTGCATCATTAACACCCTTTAAAAAAATGATGTGGGTGTTGCATCACGGACCACGGTCACCTTGGTGATATGGTGGTGGAGGATGAGGAGAAGGAGGAGGACAAGAGCAAATAGCCAAAATCAGGAAGCGTATACCCATGTCTGGGTGTGAAAAGGTGCATGGGAATACACCTCCCAAGAAAAGACACTGGATTTGAGTTTATGATCCGCTGCTATCATTCGGTGGTGTTGAGAAGTCTGGCCAAATCCAGCCCTTGTTCATTTTTAGTCAGCCTGTCAGCATTTTCAGTTGACAGGCGGATGCGCTTATCAGTTATAATTCCACCAGCGGCACTAAAAACCTGCTCTGATAAAACTCTGGCGGCAGGGCAGGCCAGGACCTCCAAGGCATAGCGAGCCAGTTCATTCCACATATCCAGCTTGGATACCCAATAATTATAAGGCACAGAGGAATCACAGAGGACGTTGGTACGGTCGGCAAGGTACTCCCTCAGCATCTTCCAAAACTTTGCACTCCTTGTGAGAGTACCCCGCGCCTCAGGGCCTGTGCGATGGTAGGGACTGAGAAAACTCTCCCAGAACTTTGACAGTGTTCCCCTGCCTCTGCTGGATTGAAGTTGCGTCTCTCTTGCCTGTACTCCTTGGTTGTCCAACGAAGTGTGCCCTCTACCGCCAGCGTTTTCAGATGGAAATTTTTTAATAGTTCCACAACAAGGGCCTTCTGGTAAAGCCCCATTTTTGTAGACCTGTCCGCCTCAGGAATAAGAGATATAAAGTTCTCCTTGTAGCATGGGTCTAGAAGTGTCACCAACCTGTAATGACTGTCACCCAAAATTTTGAGAACGCGGGGGTCATGGGAAAGGCAGCGTAACATAAACTCAGCCATGAGTGCCAGACTACTAACAGGCAAGACTTCCGTGTCCTCACCAAGAGGATGACTGACCATGCTCTCCTCCTCCTCCTCCTCCTCTCTGTCCTCTGGCCATCCACGCTGAACAGACGATATGACAGCTGTGCAGGTAGTACCGTCAATAGTGCATGAAACTAGCTCCTGTACTTCCTCCTCCTCTTCCTCATTGTCACCCAATCCACGTTGGGATGAGATGAGCCTTGGCTGTGTGTAATCACCCTGTATGGTTCCTTGCTCCATCTCATCGTGCTCCGCCTGCAATGCATCCTCTTTGATTGTGAGCAGAGAGCATTTCAGAAGACAGAGAAGCGGGATGGTGATGCTAATTATGGTGTCATCGCTGCTCACCATCTTTGTGGAGTCCTCAAAGTTTTGGAGGATGGTACATATGTCTGACATCCATGTCCACTCCTGAGGTCTTATGTGTGGAGTCTGAACTGAATACCGACGGCCTTGTTGATGCTGATACTCAACAACTGCCCTCTTTTGCTCAGAAATCCTTCCCAACATCTGCAGTGTAGAGTTCCAACGCGTGGGGACATCAAACACCAGTCTGTGAGCCGGAAGCTGAAAAAGCTGCTGAAACACGGCAAAGGCGGCGGAAGCTGTAGCTGACTTTCTAAAATGGGCACACAGGCGGCGTACTTTAACAAGCAGATCCGGCAGCTCCAGGTAGGATTTGAGAAACCGCTGAACCACGAGGTTAAGGACATGGGCCAGGCATGGTACGTGTGTGAACTCGCCTCGCCTCAGAGCCGCTACCAGGTTCCGGCCATTGTCACACACGACCATGCCTGGCTGTAGGTTCCGCAGTGTGAGCCACAGATCTGGCTGCTCTTTCAGAGCTGTCCACAAATCTTCAGCATTGTGCGGTTTGTCACCTAAGAATATTAGCTTCAGCAAAGCCTGTTGCCGCTTGGCCGAGGCAGTGCTGCAGTGCTTCCAAATTGTGACTGATGTGGTCATTTCGGAGATGGAAGCTGAAGAGGAGGAGGAGGCTGAGGAGGAGGAGGTGCAGGAGCTGTAGAGCATAGGGGCAACCCTGATTGACCTAGGGCCCGCAATCCTTGTCATCGGGAGGATGTGTTCCGTCCCAAGGTCCGACTGGGTCCCGGCTTCCACTATGTTAACCCAGTGTGCCGTCAGCGAGATGTACCGTCCCTGCCCACAAGCACTTGTCCACGTGTCTGTGGTTAGGTGGACTTTCTCGATAACTGCGTTGTTGAGGGCACGGCTAATGTTTTGGGACACGTGCTTGTGTAATGCGGGAACGGCACACCGGGAGAAATAGTGGCGGCTGGGGACCGAGTACTGAGGGATGGCCACCGCCATCAGGTTGCAGAATGCTTCCGTCTCCACGAGCCTAAAAGGCAAAATTTCGAGCGCAAGCAGTCGTGAAATGTGAGAGTTTAGTAGTGTGGCCTGTGGGGCGTTGGCTGCATATTTGCTCTTGCGCACCAAGGACTGGGGTATGGACAACTGAACGCTGCGCTGGGACAAGGACGTGCTTCCTGATGCTGCTACTTGAGAGTGTGCAATGACAGGTGCAGGGCGGGAGACATCTTCGCATGCACCATGGACAGGGGATTGACTTGCATGCACAACAGCGGAAGAAGCAATGGTGCCACCTGCAGACACTGTTCCTGGACCCTGGGGTTCGGTCCACAAAGTCGGGTGCTTTGCTGCCATGTGCCTGATCATGCTGGTGGTGGTCAGGCTGGTCGTTTTGCCATCCCTGCTGATGCTGGCCTGGCAGGTGGTGCAAATGGCCTTTTTGGGTTTATTAGCAGAGTCTTTAAAAAACAACCAGACTCGGAAAGACCTAACAGTTGTACTGGCAACTTCCTTCGTGTTGGTATTACGGGGAACGGTTGCTTGCCTTCTGTCTGCGGCCACCACACTGCTTCTTCCTGCCTCTTGGGGTGCTCTGCCTCCCTCCCCCTGTGTGCTGCTGTCCACGCTCTGCATGTGACTCGCTCCCTGGGCCGTGGGGCACTCGGAGCCGGGCAGTGGGGAGACGCTGGGGGTAGTGGTGGCGACCCGGTTCCGTGGCTCAGGGTGGTCAGACCAGTGGTAGTCTGCTATGTGCTGTAGGTAATGTCCGACTACGCCACCCGTGGATTGCGGCTATTATGAACCGCCGCTGCACGGCAGACTGCTGAGGCTGATGGTGTTGGCAGCTGAGGTAGTGTTACTCCCCACGGGAAGAGTGCAGCCCCAGGGCAGTGTAGTGGATGGTGGGGGTGATGGTGCAGGGAGTCCCAGTACCGCTAGTGCTGGCGAAGCAAAAAGCACAAAGACAACATGTTGCAGTCCAGGGTCTTTTACGCATGGTTCGTATATTCCCAGTCACTTCTGTCAGCAATGACCGCCCGAGCCGTGCTTCGTCCACCAGGTGAGGGGCTCGGTCAACCCCCAGGCAGTTCAGGAATATGGCACAGGACCCCCTTCCATCCTTTCTCTGGCCTGCCCCACCAGTGACCAACTTTTGTCCAGCTACCGCGGATCTGCGCGGGTAAACGTGAGCCCCGTTCCCCACTGTCCTATATGGTGCATTCCTAGCAGGTTTGGTGAGGTGTCGCACCAATAAATGATCACGACCTCCGGTCTTTGGCTGAGGGTAGTTTCTCCTCCACCAACTTGGGATCCGGTACCCTTAATCTGCTTGACCCTTCACCCGGTATTCTCATGGGCTCTTAGGGTCCCTTCTGCCTTCTTGTTTCTGAGCCCTTCTACACTTTGGGTACTTCTCTTTTCTTTGCTGTTCCTTTCTGTTTCTGTTCCTTTCTGTTTCTGTTCCTTTCTGTTCCTTTCTTCTGGCTCCGGCCTTCACCCTAGGCCTGCCTCGTGGAGCTGGGCCCAGACTGAGCCACAGCCTCCTGTCAGCCCTCTCTGGCTGAACTCCTTCTCTCACTCCACTGACTGAACTTCTCCTCCTTCTGCACACAGAACTAAGATGGTGCCCACCATATATACCCTCCCCTAGTGTGTGAGCTCAGGTGACCAGCAACCAATGAGCTCCTATCTATGCTCAGAAACCGTCCCCTCCTGCTGCTATATCACTGGGTTTTCCTCCCCCCCTCCCCACTCCAGCCAGGGACATATTCTGTCGTGCCTGCATTACTGTCTAATGGGAGCACCGTTGAGCTATCCCCCGGAAATGGGGTGTGTGTGATGCATGCAGCTAACTGGGCCCTGGTCCAAACTCCATCCTTACCCGGGAGTGGAATACCACACCTCTGGCAGAGGTGCAGTACCCCTGTAGCGGCCGAACCCTCGGGGCGCTATACATGTACTCCTGCCAGGTTGGGTCAGTTACTATATCGTCCACCACCTCATCTTTCACTTCCGCACCCTGGTCCTCCTCCTGACTTTCTGGCAATTGTGTATCATCATCGTCCACCTCTTGTGACACTTTCCCACCGTCGCCTTCGTGTGACCGTGGCTGCTCAAATATTTGGGCATCGTTACACGCGATCTCCTCTTGCCCCGCTTCAAGTGGACCGGGCGAGAGGCCCGAATCTATAAATGGAAAAGTGAACAGCTCTTCAGAGTGGGATCAGTTGTCTCTGGGCAATCGGCATGGTGGGAGGAAGGAGGATCAGGGTGAGAAATATGCTTTCCAGACTCACGGCTACTGAGACTTGACCGTGTGGAAGTGACTGGAAGCATTAGCCCCTATCCAACCAACAACCTTTTGACACTGCTCTGGGTTCAATAGTGGTGTGCTGCGGTCCCCTAGAAATTGGGACAGGAAGGTCAGGCGAGAAGATGTGGGTGTTTGTTGTGGCACAATTTCGGCTTGCCCACGGCCTTGTCCTCGGCCTCTGCATGCACCATTACCATCACATCCAGTTCCACATCCCTTGCCACGTGCCTTGCCCATTTTAAATGGAGGACAGTATCTTCCACGCTCACTATAAATGACTGAGTTTGGAGCGAACTTATATGTGATCCGTGTGACGGAGAAAACAGAGTTTTAAATACCTGGCCTGTAGGTAAGTAGTTTGAACAGCAAACTGGTGGGAATTGCTTCGCTGACACACTAAAGGAAATTTTTAATGGAGGCCAGAAATGGCAGTATTTTCTGACAACGTATATGTGATCCGTTTGGTGGACAAAACACAGTTTTAAATAGCTGGATTTCTAGCGCTGTAATATGGAAAGGACCTGGCTGTATTCTGTAGTTCCAACAAGCACATGGCGCAGAAAAACAGTGTCCTCTGGATTGTTTTTTAAGCAAATAATGAGGATTAAGATCCAAAGAAAAGTATTCATGGCCCCTGAGACCTGGGCCTTGGTATAGAAATATCTAACAGCAGCAGAAGGCAGAATTGGAATGGAGCCTCTTGTGCTATATGCACTGCAGTCTGCTATATACCCTGCCTGCCTGCCTATATACACTGCCTGCCTGATATCTCTGCAGATGGATTAGTTAGTCCTCAAAAGGACTGTTTGTTAAGATGGACATGTCTAATGTACGGTTCTTCTCCCTACTAGAGATGAGCGTTGTTCTACTCGAACTGTTCGCCAATCTCAAATTCGAGCTGTTTTGGGCGGTGTTCGAGCTGTTCGGCGAACACGAACAATTTGAGAAAAATTCGGCTGTTCGAGGTTATGTTCGATAACTGTTCGTGCACCAAAATCATAACTGGATTTTTTCTCAGTAATGATGAAAATTAATGTTAATACGCAGTTTGAGTGTACAGCGGGGTGGGGGGAGGGGCAGGGGATGGATCTCTGCAGGAACAATGAAGATCTCCATTTTTTTTTTCTCTTTCACGCATATACAGTGGGGAGGTGCAATCTGTCAGCCTATCAGCAGCGCACACACGGAGCGAAGTGCTTTTTTTCACACAAGCAAGGGCATGTGTCATTGGCAGTGTATGTCATATGTCCTTGCCCTATAAGACCCAGCCATTTTCCCCGTCGCCACCATTTTCTCACTGCTGCAGCTGCGTGTTAGACGGCACCGCTGTTGCTGTGTGCGCTATACCTTGTTAATTTCAAGCCAATTTTCGCACAAATCTACAGATAGCTTGGGAGTAGGGAATAGTTGTGATTGCAGTCCTTTTAAGGACTAGGTTACAGCATTTCCTACGACTTTTATCAGGCAGGTCTGTGCTCTTAAATAGATAGATTGTGGGAGTAAAGACTAATTGTAATTGGAGTCCTTTTCAGGACTAGGTTACATCAGTTCCTATCAGTTTTTGCCAGGCAGGTCTGTGCCAGTGCTGTGCAAGTTTTTTTCACAGCATTTGGCTGAATCTAGCAAAGCTAATCCTTTTTGGCCTATTGCAGAGTGTGTTAGTCAGTGGAGTAGCCTATCTGTGTTGCAAGATATACCACCTGTGTATAGAATACCAATTTTTTTACTGCACCTAGTGAAGTAAAATCTTTTGGGCATAGCATCATTCTATTAGTCCATCTATACTGACCTCCATCAGGTTGCAAATTGAATATAATTTTTTTCTGCATCTAGCTCTGAAAAAAAATTGGGCTTCTAACTGTGTGTGGGACTTGTTGTATTAGTCCATCTATACTGACCTCCATCAGGTTGCAAACTGAATATATTTTTTTCTGCATCTACCTCTGAAAAAATATTGGGCTTCTAGCTGTGTGTGGGACTTGTTCTATTAATCCATCTATACAGATCTCCATCAGGTTGCAAACAGAATATATTTTTTTCTGCATCTACCTCTGAAAAAATATTGGGCTTCTAGCTGTGTGTGGGACTTGTTGTATTAGTCCATCTATACTGACCTCCATCAGGTTGCAAACTGAATATATTTTTTTCTGCATCTACCTCAGAAAAAATATTGGGCTTCTAGCTGTGTGTGGGACTTGTTCTATTAATCCATCTATACAGACCTCCATCAGGTTGCAAACTGAATATATTTTTTTCTGCATCTACCTCTGAAAAAATATGTGGCCTTCTAGCAGTGTGTGGGACTTTCTCTATTAGTCCATCTATACTGACCTCCATCAGGTTGCAAACTGAATATAATTTTTTTCTGCATCTAGCTCTGAAAAAATATTTGGCCTTCTAGCAGTGTGTGGGACTTTCTCTATTAGTCCATCTATACTGACCTCCATCAGGTTGCAAATTAAAAATAATTTATATCTGCATCTACAGTACCTCTGAAAAAATATTTGGGCTTCTAGCTGTGTGTGGGACTTGTTCTATTAGTCCATCTATACTGACCTCCATCAGGTTGCAAATTGAATATAATTTTTATCTGGATCTAGCTCTGAAAAAATATTTGGCCTTCTAGCAGTGTGTGGGACTTTCTCTATTAGTCCATCTATACTGACCTCCATCAGGTTGCAAATTGAATATAATTTTTATCTGCATCTAGCTCTGAAAAAATATTTGGCCTTCTAGCAGTGTGTGGGACTTTCTCTATTAGTCCATCTATACTGACCTGCATCAGGTTGCAAATTAAAAATAATTTTTATCTGCATCTAGCTCTGAAAAAATATTTGGCCTTCTAGCAGTGTGTGGGACTTTCTCTATTAGTCCATCTATACTGACCTCCATCAGGTTGCAAATTAAAAATAATTTTTATCTGCATCTACCTCTGAAAAAATATTTGGGCTTCTAGCTGTGTGTGGGACTTGTTCTATTAATTCATCTATACAGACCTCCATCAGGTTGCAAACTGAATATAATTTTTTTCTGCATCTAGCTCTGAAAAATATTTGGCCTTCTAGCAGTGTGTGGGACTTGTTCTATTAGTCCACCTATACTGACCTCCATCAGGTTGCAAATTCAAAATAATTTTTTGTCTGCATCTAGCTCTGAAAAAATATTTGGCCTTCTAGCAGTGTGTGGGACTTGTTCTATTAGTCCACCTATACTGACCTCCATCAGGTTGCAAATTAAAAATAATTTTTATCTGCATCTACCTCTGAAAAAATATTTGGCTTCTAGCTGTGTGTGGGACTTGTTCTATTGATCCATCTATACAGACCTCCATCAGGTTGCAAACTGAATATAATTTTTTTCTGCATCTAGCTCTGAAAAAATATTTGGCCTTCTAGCAGTGTGTGGGACTTGTTCTATTAGTCCATCTATACTGACCTCCATCAGGTTGCAAATTGAATATAATTTTTTTCTGCATCTAACCCAGCCAATAGTTTTGGCCTAATACCACAGTTTGGCCACTCAGCTCTGCTCGGTTCCCATCCATTGTTTTTTTGTGCAAACAACTCCAGAGTTGTGAATTAGTTAACCACCAAAATGAGTGGAAAAAGGCCTGCTGCTGGTGGAAAGGGGAATAGGCGTGTTGGGAATGGGAAAAAAAGGTTGTGTCCGTGGGGTAGGTGTTAAAGCAACAGTAACATCTGCAGAAGAAAGACTATCTTCCAGCCAAACTAAAATGTCTACTTCTTTTAGCGGACAATGTGATAAGATCCCTTTCTTACGGCCACGTCAATCGCTACAGATTCCAGATGAGGCACAAAAACAGCAGGTGCTTCAACGGATATCAAGTGCTCCTTTAAGTGGGCTCTCCTCCACATCAACTTCAACATCACAAATACTCCAGTCCTCAAAGGTGTCACCCCAATCGCACTTGCTTCCTCACAGCTCCCAAATCTCCAGCTGCCCGTCTGAGTATGAGGTAGAACAGATGGTTGAGTCTGCAGAGCTGTTTACTCATACTATAGCCTGGGAATCAGAGGTCGACTCCAGCGCTTCTATGAATCCAGACGAGGAAATTATCTGCACTGATGCCCAGAATCTTTATGAGTCGGATCCAGGACCAGACGCAGAAGGTTCTGACCATAATGTAGACCCTCATTCCCAAACTGTAACTCCTGTTGGTGGAGACAATGAGGAAGACGATGATAAGACTCAAATACCTGATTGGAGCGACAACTTTAGTTTTTTGTCAGGGCAGGAACAGGTTGGCTCTGAGGACGACGGGTGTGATAACGCACAGGGTGATGATGATGAGGTTGGAGATCCCACTTACTGTCAACCCACAGTCAGCCAAGAGATGAGGTCAGCAGAGGAGGTGGAGGAAGATGCTAGTGACGACGAGGTCAGGTTGCGCCTTCCTGGACAGAGACGTAGTACTGGAAGCACGTCAACAACTGCATCCTCAAACACAACTCTGCCTCTCACCACAAGTCGTGGTGGCTCTTCAGGTCGCATGGGTGCTAAGCCTTGCATAGCCTGGGCATTTTTTCAGATCGATAAAGATGACCCAACTCGTGTTATCTGTAACATTTGTCAGCAAAAGCTAAGTAGAGGCCAAAAAATACATAGTTTGAGTACTTCATGCATGAACCGGCACATGGACATGAAGCATAAGTTGCAGTGGGAAGCTCAGTGTGCTACAATGCTGCCTAGCCGGCCGGGCCAACCACCATCTGCCATATCTTGTGCATCCACGGCCTCTTCATCCTCTGTGACTGGGGGGACAGCAGTCACACCTGTTTTGGGGCGCAGACCTGCCACCTCTTTACCCGCAACAGCCAGCGTGATTGGCAGGTCATCATTTTCTTTGGAGGTGGTAACACCAGCTGGTGTTGAGCGCTGTCCGACATCGATAGCACCACCTTTGGATCAAGGCAACCTAACAAGTCCGCCTGCATCTTCCTCACAGACCGGCAGTTTGCCGGGGACACCCTTATCAACCCCGTCTAAGCACAATAGCCAGCCCTCGGTCCCTCAGATGTGGACAAGTAAAAGACCATTTCCTCCTAGCCATGAGAAAGCTAAGAGGTTGAATTTCACCATCTGCAAGCTCTTGGCTACAGAAATGCTGCCTTTCCGCCTGGTGGACACAGAGGATTTTCGAGACCTTATGTCCGTCGCAGTGCCCCAGTACCAGATGCCCAGTCGGCACTACTTCTCAAAGAAAGGTGTGCCTGCGCTCCACCAGCATGTCGCACACAACATCACCGCTTCTTTGAGAAACTCTGTGTGTGACAGGGTGCATTTCACCACAGACACTTGGACAAGTAGGCATGGACAGGGGCGTTACATGTCGCTGACTGGGCACTGGGTAACTATGGTGACAGCAGGACAAGGGGCTGCTGTCCAAGTCTTGCCGTCCCCACGAGTTGTGCGTCAATCCTCTTTATGTCAAAGTTCCTCCACTGCTTCTGCCTCCTCAACCTCCTCTCGGTCTTCCACCTGCACCCAAAGCCTGTCTGGTCATGCCACAAGCTTTCTAACTGCGCAGAAGGGATCCTGCACACCTCCTCACTTCCGCCGTTCGCATTCCGCAGCTCAGCGACTTACATCTTTACAGAAGTCGTTGGGGCTGCCACTTCACGTGCTAAAATGCGATGTGCCTACACAGTGGAATTCAACTCTGCACATGTTGCAGCGACTGTGGCAGCACCGACAAGCCCTGGTGCAATACGTTCTGACGTATAGCCTGGGCCAACGAGATCCAGAGGTGGGGCAAATCACGCTGGAGGAGTGGTCTCAGATCAGGGACCTATGCACCCTTCTGCACAGTTTTGAAATGGCGACGAAGATGTTTAGTGCTGATGATGCCATTATCAGCATGACTATTCCATTGATTTACATGCTGGAGCACATGTTAAACAGAATTCGGAGTCAGGTGGTGGCACAAGAGGAGGTGGAGGAAGTAGAGGAAGGGCTAACATCTGCAAGGTCCTGACGGTCGGCAGCACCAAGGCGGCAGGCATGTGAGGGTGGGGGAGATGGTTTTACCAGGGCGCATGGTAGCAGCCAAACTAGTGAGGAAGGTGCAGGAGCCCAGGAAGAAGTGGAGGACGAACTGATGGAAGACTCATCAGATGAGGGAGTCCTTGATCACATTTCTGTTGTGCGAGGTTGGGGGGAGAGGACAGAGGAAGGAAGCATGATTGTTACCTCGCCACCAACACAACAGGGACTTGGTGCTCCTGGATGCGCAACACACATGAGTGCCTTCTTGCTGCACTACCTGCAACATGACCCTCGAATTGTGAGAATTAGAAATAATCCTGACTACTGGGTTGCCACACTGTTAGATCCCCGGTACAAAAGTAAATTTGCAGAAATTATTCCTGCCATAGAAAGGGATGCACGCATGCAGGAGTATCAGCAGAGACTGTTGCAGAATCTTACATGTGCTTTTCCACAAAATACCAGTGGTGCACGTAGTGAATCTCACAGTTCCAACTTGCCAACCGTGGGACCGTCAAGTGTTCAGCACTCAAACCGTAACAGAACCACAGTATCTGCTGGTAACATCAATTTTGCGGAATCATTTCACCACTTTTTTAGCCCATCCTTTGCAAGGCCACAGGAGACAAGAAGTCTGACACATAGTCAACGCCTAGAGACGATGGTACAGGAGTATCTCCAAGTAAACATTGAAGCCATGACTGTGTCACTGGACCCTTGCTCTTTTTGGGCTTCCAATCTGGATAAATGGCCGGAGCTAGCCACTTACGCCTTGGAGATCTTGTCATGCCCCGCAGCCAGCGTTTTGTCTGAACGTGTGTTCAGCGCTGCTGGTGGTGTGCTGACAGATAAGCGCACGCGGCTCTCCACTGATAATGTAGACAGACTCACGTTCATAAAGATGAACAAATCATGGATCCGAAACGACTTTTCTACCCCTGTGTCATCCTGGGGAGAGTAAAAGCTTGATGATTGGTTAAAATCACCCTACCAACCGTTTTAAGCTTTCAAATTACTAATCATGTTTATCTGTATCTTGGCTGGAAAATAATTTGGGCTTTGTAGCAGTGTGCAGCACTGATTCTATTAGGCCATCTATAATAAGCTCCACCAGATTTAAAATTACTAATCATATTTATCTGTATCTTGACTGGAAAATAATTTGGGCTTTGTAGCAGTGTGCAGCACTGATCCTATTAGGCCATCTATACTAAAGCTTCACCAGATTTAAAATTAATAATAATTTTTAGCTGCATCTAGCCCGGAAAATAATTTTGGGGCTCCGAGATGCGCAAGACACATAAGTGCCTTCTTGCTGCACTACCTGCAGCATGACCCTCATATTGTCAGAATTCGAAGTAATCATGACTACTGGGTTGCCACACTCTTAGATCCCCCAAACTTTTCGATCAACCTTTTCATTTTAATAAAGACCAAAAAAATGGTCATTTTTGAAATTATAAGCATTAGCAGGTTGTTAGAAACTGAAATCAAACAGTTTTCAACTCAAAACTTTATTCTAGGTGATGTTACATTTTCACATAGGACCCCTTGTTCGAAAGGAGCTTCTGAACTCTCTCGTCCATTGAATTTGTCAGGTTTTGGATGGTTTCTGCTTCAATTGTTTTGCATGAGGACAGAATACCCTCCCAGAGCTGTTGCTTAGATGTGAACTGCCTCCCGCCATCATAGACACTCCTTTTAATGATGCTCCAAAGGTTCTGAATGGGGTAGAGGTCAGGGGAGCATGGGGGTCACACCATAAGTTTGTCCCCTTTTATGCCCATATCAGCCAGAGATGCAGATGTTTTATGTGCAGCATGAGATGGTGCATTATCATGCAAAAAAATGATCTTGCTGTGAAATACACGGTTCTTCTTCTTGAACCATGGCAGGAAGTGCTGTTTGAGAAAATCCACATACATTATGGAGTTCATCTTTAGCGCCTTCAGGGATCCTAAAGGGGCCGACAATCTCTCTCCCCATGATTCCAGCCCAAAACATTACTCCACCTCCTCCTTGTTGGCGCTGTAGCCGTGTTTGCGTGGGGTGTCCATCAACCAGCCATCCTCCACTCCATCCATCTGGACCATCGAGCGCTGCACGGCACTCATCCGTGAACAAAACAGTTTTGAAATCAGTCTTCATGTAATGTTTGGCCCACTGGAGCCGTTTCTGCTTGTGTGAAGTGGATAGAGGAGGTCGACAGGATGGCGTATGCACAGCTGCAAACCTCTGAAGGACCCTGCATCTTGTTGTTCGGGGGACGTTGGAGGCACCAGCAGCTTCAAAAACTTGTCTGGTGCTATGACAAGGCTTTTTTGCCGCTGCTCTTTCAACCTGATGTAATTGCCTGTAGGAAAGAGTCCTCAATTTGCCCTTATCAGCACGCACACGTGTGTACTGTGAATCAGCTACATACTTCTTGATTGCCAAGACACTTCATCCTGATCATCGCACAATGTTGATTTTAGTCATGCCTTGACCTAAACACTCCACAATTTGTTGCTTCTCAGCAGCCGACACATCCTTTTTCTTTCCCATTTTGGCAGAAAATGTAGGCTGCTTAATAATGTGAGACAGCCTTCTTAAGTAGTCTTGCCTTTCATTGGACACACCTGCCAAACTAATTAGCACAGGTGTCTGCAATTGCTTACAGTGATATAAAGAGCCCTGACACACATCACCATCAATGAGTTTAACTGACAAACAAACAAATTCTTCCCTTATCACTCCTAAACACTTTTTGCATAATAATTTGGAACACAGTGTACATGTGCTTTTCCACAAAACACCAGTGGTTCACGTAGTGAATCTTACAGTTCTAACTTGCCAACCGTGGTCTGTATGGAGTTGTTCAATAAAGGGCCCAAAATTAAGATAACATAGATGGGAGAGGTCTCTATGAATAGGAATTCCTAAGTATTTGATACCCTGTGAGGGCCAGGCAAAGGGAAAGTTGGACTGGATGGAATCCTATATGGATTTGGGGAGGGAGACATCGAGGGCCTCAGACTTCGCTGCATTGATTTTAAAATTTGACCATGTAACAAAGTGATCTATTTCAGCCATAACAGCATGGATGGATATATGTGATTGAGTGATATATACTAGGACATCATCAGCAAATAGAGAGCACTTGTACTCGGTGCCTCCCACCTCAATCCACCTAATATTGGGGTTATGGCGAATTGATGAGAGCAGGTGCTCCGTCACTAGGATGTATAAGAGAGGGGACAGAGAACATCCCTGCCTTTTCCCATTGGTGATTGTGAAAGGTGATGAAAATGTTCTGACGCGCCCCCTGGGCCTTGGGACACCCGGAGCCGGACCCTTTTTGGTGGATGCTGGTGGTTGTAGTCTCCGTGGCGGCGACCCGGTTCCGTGGCTCAGGGCGGTCAAACCAGTGGCAGAACTATTTATGTGGTTTTGATGTTTAAATGTCCGACTACGCCACCCGTGGATTGCGGTCAGAGTGAACCGCCGCTCCAGGGCAGACCGCTGAGGCTGGTGTTGTGGGTGCAGCAGAGCGTAGCATAACTCCCCACGGGAGGAGTATAGCCTCAGGGCAGTGTATGCGGAGGATGGGGGTGATGGTGCAGGGCAGCAGCAGTAACGACACGGAGTCAGTGATGCAGTCCAGGGCCTTTACTCACAGTTCTTATTATCCAGACCACGTCTGCAGGTAACGGCTGCCCACGTCGTACTGTGCTCACCAGGTGAGGGGCTCAGACAACTCCCAGATAACTTTGGAGCGCTTCACAGGACCCCCTTTCTGTGTCCTTTGTCTGACCTTTCTTACCAACACTTCTGTCCGGCTGCCTCGGGCCTCCTCTTGGTAAACTTGGCGCCAGTTTCCCTGACCCTATGTGGTGCCTTCCTAGCGGGTGTAGCGAGGGGCTACGCCACATAAAATGTCACAGCCTCCTGTTTCTAGCTGAGGGTCGTTTCCTGCCTCCACTAGTTTCGGGGACCGGTCTCCCCCTTTGGCCTGACCCCTCCACGCAGGTGGATTCGGGCGTGCGGTGGCGACTCGCCCGTCCGCACCCCTGGGATCCCTTCGTTCCTCGTTCCTGGAGCCTTCTCCGCTCCTCTTCCTTCCTTCTCCCTCTTCCAGGCCTGGGCCTCTGTTACTAGGCCCGCCTCCGGAGCAGAGCTCTTGCAGAGCCCCTGCTCCCTGCCACTTCTGCTCAGACTTCTCTGCACTGAACTAAGATGGTGCCCACCTTTTATACTCCCTTCTCAATGCACCCAGGAACTGCTTCCTCCCTGCTCCTGCACTACAGGGTTCCCCTTCCTCAGTGTTCCCTCCCCCCACTCCAGCCAGGGACAGGGACTGTCGTGCCCATCTCAGGGGCATATTGGTCGCCCTGCCCCACGGCAATGTGGTGTAATGCATGCAGGTGTCGGGTCCTGATCCACACTACATCCTTACCTGAGAGTGAGATATCACACCTCTGGGTGAGGTGCAATACCTCTGTAGCAACCGAGCCCTCAGGGTGCTACAGTTCCATTTATCTTCAGCCTAGGTGACGTATTGCGATACAGGGCCGTGATTTTGGCT
Organism: Phyllobates terribilis; assembly: GCF_046119375.1. Taxonomy (NCBI): domain Eukaryota; kingdom Metazoa; phylum Chordata; class Amphibia; order Anura; family Dendrobatidae; genus Phyllobates; species Phyllobates terribilis. Next base: position 205,640,302 of record NW_027362769.1, on the reverse strand, counting down.
ATAAAAGGGTCCCCTAGACCCCTACCCCAAGCTTTTTAAGAGAATCATATATGGCGTGCCAGGAGACTCTATGGAATGCTTTCTCAGCATCCAACGAGAGTATCTAATTACAAATTTTTAACTGCATCTAGCCCAGGAAATACTTTGTGCCTAGTAGCAGTGTCTGCTAGTCAGCGGATTATCCCGGCTGTTAAGCAAGCTACACCACCTGTAGTTTGGACACTTAATTTTTTCAAAGGAAATGCTTCGGGACCACGGGATACTCAGTGAAGAGCATCAGGAGGCACCCCAAGGCATAGGGGCTGGGACTGGCAGTAGGATGCCTTGCGGTGGACAGCCGAGCTCGATCCTTATAAAAGCTTTTTAACTGCAGCAGCTTTAGTGGACACTACTGGAGCTGGAATTACGCGGCTGCTGGCATGAGACTTGCCCTCCAATAGATCCTTGTAAATGGATTTAAAGTGTATTCATTCAAATTAGAGAGACAATTTAAATTAAAAAGCTTAGAGCTGCCTCCACCACAGGGGGGCTCGCTCGACCCACCAGCGGACAGGCACCAGTATTGGGAGAGGGGGGCTGGCCGTCAGGGTTCACCGCGGCTCTGGCACAAACCCGGCGACGCGGAGGTGGCACGGGCAGGAGCGGACTGAACGTGTCGGCTTCTCACTTTTTGGATTTTAGAAGGGCATGACATGCCTATATCTGTGTCTCCCCCTCCTTTTACTCCTCCACCTCTTTTCTTTTCGCATGACTATATGTACTTGTCACTTTTCCATGTGTTAGTTGTGTCTTCTGAGCAGTTTGTCAGCTTTTGGACACCTTTGAAGGTTTTTTCTATGTGTTTCTATGTGTTTTTGTTTGCCTGCCATTGGTTTTAACGGTGTTCGAAGGTGTTCGACGAACAGTTCGACGAACAGTTCGGCGAACACACGGGTGTTCGACGAACCGAACCGAACTCGAACACTACGGGGGTGGCTCAACACTACTCCCTACACTACCTAATACACAAGCAAATCTCTCCCTGACGCAGCAGCACCTCTCCCTACACTGTCTGATTCCGGAGTGACTGTGACGAACATGGCGTCACCAGGTCTGATGTAGACCTGATGACGCTGTGCGGCCAGCCAATCACTGTAATGCCACAACCAACATGGCTACAGCATTACAGTGAGTGGCAGGCAATCCCTGCATGTTGATTGGCACTCTAAAGAGCACCAAACATGCAGGGAGGGGACCCGAGCTCCCGCCGAGCAATGCCCGAAATACTCGGCAAGCACCGAGCATCTCAAGCAGTGAGATGCTTGGGCGAGCACCGAGCAGTAGCGAGCATGCTCGCTCATCACTACTAACAAGGCAACTTAGCCAGAGCACAAGCGTAACAACACTGATGTCCAGCAAGAAATGGGAGACAGGTGCTGAGTAATAAAGAGTGAGGAGATCACGTGACCAAGACACCCAGCACCAGAGGAAAAGACTAGAAGCCAGCTAACCACAAAAAGATGGCCGAAAAGTAAAACAACATAGATTCTAACAGTACCTCCCCTTTTACGAGGATCCTCCGGATCCTCTAGGCCGAGCCTTACCAGGAAATCTCCTGTGAAAAGCCTTAATTAGCCTTGAGGCAGAGACGTCCTCGGCCTTCACCCAGTAATTATCCTCGGGGCCGAAACCTCTCCAGGACACAAGATACTGTAATCTCCCTTTATGCCACCTGGAATCCAAAATGCGAGAAATCTCAATTTCACCGTCCTCATCAACAGGAGGAACAGTAGGCGACACATGAAACACAGAATTAATCCTCCAGGACGAGGGAATGCCCAACCTCACCGCTGCCCAGTTGACCATCTGAACCACTTTGAAAGGACCCACAAATTTAGGCCCCAGTTTTTTAGAAGGAATTTTCAAACGAAGATTCCTAGAGGACAACCAAACCATGTCCCCAACAGCAAACAAGGAGTCCTTTCTTTTTTTGTCAAAATACCTTTTTGATCTCCTGTTAGCCTCTTTAAGATTCAGGCGTACACTGGTCCAAACCCTCTCCAAATCACCAGAAAAATTATCCTCCTCTTGTACAGCAGCCCCAACTTTGGAAAATGGATCAAAAGATGGATACCTGCCAGTACAACCAAAAAAAAGGAGAACAACCAGCTGAGGAAGAAGTATGATTATTAAGGGCAAATTCCACAAGTGGTAGAAATTCTGACCACATTTCCTGATTGTCTGCCACAAAACATCTCAAAAACTGCTCGACATCCTGGTTGTTCCTTTCAGTCTGTCCATTGGACTCTGGACGATACCCCGACGAGAATGACAAATGAATTTTCAATCTGTCACAAAAAGCACGCCAAAAGCGAGCCACAAACTGTGGTCCTCTATTGGAAACAATGTCCATGGGAACACCATGGAGCCTGACAATCAACTTCACAAAAGCCTTAGCAAGAGTCTTGGCGCAAGACAACTTGTTGAACGGAACCAGATGACATATTTTGCTAAACCAGTCCACAACAACCCAGATGACAGAAAAACCCTCCGATACAGGCAGATTGGTGATAAAATCCATGGCAAGGTGCGTCCATGGCGAACTAGGAACTTCCAAGGGGCACAGCAACCCCGCAGCCGGAGCATGAGAGGCCTTCGACCTAGCGCACACAGAACACTGATACACCCACTTGATGACTTCCCTTTGCCACCCTGGCCACCAGAAACTCCGACCGATAGACTTCCTAGTTTCCGAAATCCCTGGGTGACCTGCCAACCGAGACTCATGACATTTAACAAACAACGCTCTCCTCAAGGCTCTAAGCACAAACAATTTACCACACGGTGTGTTAGTTGGTGCCGCACTCTGAGCTCCTAGGATGATATTCTCCAACTCAGAATCCAATGCTGCCACCACCACCCCTCTCGGCAAAATACACTCCTCCCTCTCAGCATTCACCGCTGGAGAGAAACTATGAGACAAAGCGTCAGCCTTAACATTCTTTGTCCCCCAGACAAAGGTTACGGAAAAATTGAACCGGGCAAAAAACAGTGCCCACCTAGCCTGATGAGCATTCAAACGTTTAACTGCATCCAGATAAATCAAATTCTTATGATCAGTGAAAACCTGTATAGGATGTCGAGACCCCTCCAAAAAATGTCGCCAATGCTCAACCTCGAGTTTAATAGCCAACAACTCACGATTCCCAACATCATAGTTGAGCTCTGTCTCAGAAATTTTTTTTGAAAAGAAAGCACAGGGATGCATCCCATCCTCTCCCCCTGGGACAGAACTGCCCCCACGCCTATAGATGAGGCATCCACCTCAACCAAAAATGGCTTGGTCTCATCCATCTGGATAAGAACAAGAGCAGAGCTGAACCTCTCCTTGAGATACTTAAAAGCTTAAATAGCCTCAGTGGACCATTGGACTGTATTAGCACCCTTTTTGGTGAGATCAGTAATGGGTTTAGTGAGGACAGAGAAATTCTTCATGAATTTCCTGTAATAATTGGCAAACCCCAAAAACCTCTGTACGGACTTCAAGCCTTCAGGCTTCGGCCACTCCAGCATAGCCTGAACTTTCACGGGGTCCATCTCAAAACCATCACAAGAGACAAAGTAACCCAAGAAACTAATCTTCTGGACAGCAAACTGACACTTCTCCAATTTAGCAAAGACTGTGTTATCTCTCAGTATCTGAAGAACTTCGCGGACTCTCTGCTAATGAGACTCAAGTTCCGAAGAATAAATCAAAATGTCATCCAGATAAACAATAACACTCCTACCGATCAAGGGTCTCAGAATGTCATTGATGAAATTTTGAAAAAATACAGGAGCGTTAGTAAGCCCAAAAGGCATCACCAAACACTCAAAATGACCTTCCGGGGTGTTAAAAGCTGTCTTCCATTCGTCTCTATCCTTCACCAGCAGCAAATTATATGCCCCACGAAGGTCAATCTTAGAAAACCATTTAGCTCCGGTCAATTGGTTAAACAAATCCGGAATAAGCGGTAAAGGGTAAGGATTGCGCACAGTGATCTTATTAATCTCCCGAAAATCCAGACATTGCCTAAGACCACCATCCTTCTTTTTGACAAAAAAGAACCCAACGGCCACAGGAGACTTAGAGGGTCTTACGTGACCTGCAGCTAAACTAGTCTGAAGGTATTCTTTCAAAGCCTCCCTCCCGGGAATTGTCAGATTAAACAACGGACTCTTTGGGAGCTTAGCATCAGGGACGAACTCAATAGCGCAATTGTAATCTCTATGAGGTGGTAAAGTTTTCGACTCCACCTCCGAAAAAAACGTCCAAAAATCCTGAATGGGTTCAGTTAACTCCCCCTTCACAACAGCCGCAATGTGAACATTACAACACTTACCACAACACCCCTGACCCCAGGATCTTATGGAACCAGACGACCAGTCCAGCAAAGGATTATGCACTTTTAACCAGGGCAACCCCAGGATGACCGGGGAAGGCAATTTAGCAAGTACAAATAAGTCAATCTGCTCCTGATGTTCCATATTCATAGTAAGTGAAAACCCAGTGACCTTTCGAAGAATGCTCCCATGCTCCAGGGGAGTATTATCAATTGCCACCACAGGAAAAGGCGACAAAGGTTCAGAACCGAACTTATACTTTTCAAGAAATAGTTGATCAATCAAATTAAGTGCAGAACCACAATCCACCATTACCTTAAGCCAATTGAATGACCCTGACAGGTGGTATTACCAGGAAAAAACACCCCAGCAGAACGAAAAAATGCAATGCGAACGGGAGTGTTATTTCTACTGACCATTTTTTTTTCTTTCCTTAAGCGAGCCTCGCATTGCTTTAAAAAGTGATCAGCCTTACCGCAATACAAGCAAAGTCCCTCAGAGAACCTCCTGTCCCTCTCCTTGGAACGGGATGACATTGTCCCCACCTGCATAAGTTCCCCAGTGTAGGCAGGATTATCGTGAGAAACAGAATTCAGCAATACAGGAAACTTCTCCTCATTCTGTCTGGCCCTCAACCTTTTATCCACACAGATAGCTAACTGCATGGCAACTTACAAAGTATCAGGTGCAGGGATGCAGTGAGCAAATCTTTAACCCTTTCACTCAAGCTGCCAGAAACTGAAACTTGAGTGCAGGGTCGTTCCACCTGATCTCTGCAGACGATCGTCTGAACAGGATGCAATAACTCTCAGCATCAAGTGAACCCTGTTTGAGACGACTGAGCTCTGCCTCAGCTGGTGTAACCCGATCAGGATCATCATACAGCAAACCCATGGCATCAAAAAATGCCTCCAGCGACTTCAGACAATGATCATCAGGAGACAAGGAAAACTTGAAAGATTTGAGGTTCTTTACGCAATAGAGACATAATAATCCCTACACGCTGTAGTTCACGCCGAGAAGATCTAGGTCTGAGCTGAAAATACAACAAACAAGCGTTTTTAAATGAAAAAAAAATCTTGTTGTTTCCCCGAGAAACACTCAGGTAATCCTACCTTAGGTTCTTCATAGCGTTCAGCAGGGTATTTACTCACGTACTGCTGAAGACCGGCAACCTCCAGAGTCAACCCTTTCAAGCGTTGAGCAAGCCCCTGGATAGTACTCATACTGAAGAAAAACCCAGGAAGAGGGAAAAAAAAAAAAAAAAAAAACCTTTTTTTTTCTTATTTTTTTTTTAAACGTGGCCGGACATACTGTTATGTTCTGCAACTAAGAACTAAGGAATAGAAGGGAAAAGGTGTCCCTGCACTGAGACTCTGCTTAAACCCTACGCTGGGGTGGGTGCCCTATTCCTTGTGAATAGCCCCACCGACGGTCCTGCACTGAACTCAAATGAAGACCTGAAGGAAGGGGAAAGGGTGTCCCTAAAAGATCTAAGGACTGGGAGCAAAAACAGGAGACCTCCTAACAGAAAAGTTAGTTGCAGAAACGTAGATTAAAGGGAACAAAACTGGTGGAGCAAGAAGTCCCAGGATAACAATTGTCCTAAGCACAAAGAACTAACAAGGCAACTTAGCCAGAGCACAAGCTTAACAACACTGATGTCCAGCAAGAAATGGGAGACAGGTGGTGAGTAATAAAGAGTGAGGAGATCACATGACCAAGACACCCAGCACCAGAGGAAAAGACTAAAAGCCAGCAAACCACAAAAAGATGGCCAAAAAGTAAAACAACATAGATTCTAACATCTCCATCATCATTCATTAAGTGATCAATGATTTGTAGGAAGAAAATGCCTGATCTGAATCTTGTGCCTAGCCACATTTCATCATGAAGAACCCGGAAAAGCAATTCTTTCTTCTCAATTAATTTCATATGAAAGATCAAATATAAAAGAGTCCAAGAGTAATAAATATAAACCCTTTTATTTCATTGCTCAGTGAAGGTGTCCCTGTCCTTTTGTAATATTACATTTTCCTCTGTGATCAGAAATCATCTCGTATGCTATTGAATAATAAGAGGCCTTGATAGCAAGGGCGCAAATACTTTTTGATATCTCTCTTTGGAGAAAAACTGATTAGGTAAAATGGATTTTCAAGAAGATACTGCTTCAGAGCATAAAGAAAAGCCCCAAACCTCCATGACTTCCACACTGATTCTAGATACTGAGTTTCTGAGAGATGAATATATATTAAATGTACCTCTGTTGTGCTTGGGGGAAATGCACTCAAATCCTAATTACCCATACTATGTGGTCAGTATATGTCTTCTACACAAGGAACACAATGACTGTACATGCTTGAGTTGCCTGCAAAACGTTTGCAGTGAATCACATTGCTAGTCGTACCACGTGGCGCTGCAATCAATACAGAATTCATGCTCTTTCGTTTGTTACACAGCGCTAAATAAATGGCTTGCAGACAAGGCTGTATGGAGGCTGCATCAGAACTGCACGTTTTTATTGTATCACGTTATAAAGAACAGTCTAGGAGCAGGGAGAGGCGCGAGAGGAGAGCAGCAGATGCCTCTATTAACTAGATGTATCACCACATCTGCCTTTATTGGTGGATTCTTGGCCACATTATCATTTTTATCGCTTCTAAAATATCTTGTGGATAAAAAAAAATTGTCATTTTTATATTTTAACAATATTGAGCCATGCATTTTTTACAACCCATTTTATGTCTATAGTTTAAGACTGTGAACATTAGATTGTGCCATAAATAGAAGTCCACAAAAAAAAATGAGGAGGTTCACCTTTTTAGAGAAAATGTATTCAATCCTGCAGTGATTGTGCAGATATTAGATCATTTATATGCACAGTTATCATATTCTATGTGTTAGATACACAGATACAGACAGCTTGGACTGGTCCACAGGAGAAGCGGAGAATCCTCCGGTGGGCCACCACCAAATATACTGGAATCACTATGTACAGACAAAGGCAGCATCTTATTTATTTAACAATCTACCCAGTTCATTGTTATATCAATTTGTGATTGAGGATAAAGTCACATTTGCCTGAAGCTTAAAAATGGGGCCCTGGAGTTGGTTACTGGTGGGCCCTTGGCACCCCAGTCCGACACTGGATACAGATCACACTTTTTTTGTGAAGGGTGTTTGCTTCTTGAAAGTGCCCAGTGATCCAGTTTACCTCCTCCAGCAGTTACACTGAGGTTCCTAGATGCTTACTGGCATATATATATTTTAAGGGATTAGCCAGCAATACGACCAGTGATTGGCTGCAGCAGTCAAAAGTCAATCTGGCCATTAGAGGAATTATGGAGTCCGGCATTTTGGGTTACATTGGAAAAAGACGGTCCAGTACACAGGGCATGAGGGATTTTTTTTTTAAATTTAGCTCATTCTGCATGATTTTAAGGATGGACAGCCCCTTTTAAGAATCATTACCATAAAACAGAAGGGTGGTCCAAACAGTATATAGTTTTTGAAGGGTGGGAATATTTGCCATTGAAGGGGTTTTTCAAAATGTGACCAAAGGGAGAAAATTGGCTAAAATAAAAAAAAGGATCTGTAAAACTCTGCTGTTGCTCCTGTGCTGCAGCTCTGGTTCTCCCTGCCACTCACTGTACTTGGCTGCAGAGAAGAAGTGTTGTCTACTACAGGTGACCACTGCAGCCAATTATGTTACTGCAGTGATTGACTGCAGCATTCATATGTGGTGGACAGAACATCACTGCAGTGTCTGCTATGACATCTCATATCAATTCAATTAAATGTAACTAAGCTCCAGTACTAGACCTAGCCTATAGAGAATTGTGGCACTGATACTGGGAAAAAAACAACCTCCTTTTCCTAATCCCAGAAATGCCTTTAAGTGATTACTATCCTTGAAGCGTCAAGGTATGCTCTGCGGATTGTTGTTCTGTTGCCGACAACTTAATAAATACCAAGGGTGTCTTGTGCTAGTGGTAATCCATCTGCTTTGACATCTACCTATTTCTCTGTGTGAACTATGTGACGCGCCCCAGGGCCGTGGGGCACTCGGCAGCCGGGCCTCTGGTTGCCGGGGGATATCACGGTGGCTGGCCCAGTCCGTGACCCAGGACGGTCAGTGAAATGGGGAAACTTCTATTATTTGGGGTTTTTGGAATTATTAGTGACGCCACCTGTGGTGTCTGGTGAGGATCACCAGGGCTGCAACAGTCCTCTGAGGCAGATGTTAGGGCAGCTTGAGATGGAACGGCTCCCCACAGGTGGAGCAGGCCTCAGGGCAGTGTAGAATAGATGGAGGTGCGCTGAGCATTGTAGTGCAGGGAGGGAAATGGCACCGGCAAAATAAAGGAGCGGAGGCAGTGCAGTGCAGTCATCCTAGATTTACTCACAGTTCTTAGATAGTCCACAGGTGCACAGTACTGGTGCAAGCCTCCCACGTCGCACTGCGTTCACCAGGCAGGGGTTCAGTCCTTCCTCAGGTTGCTCGGATGTGCTTGGCAGAACCCCACTTTCCTATGTACCTTCCTAGACCGACTTCACACTGGGTCTTTACTCCCTCCTGCCCTGCTCTTCCCACTGTGAATCTTGTTCGGGTGCTGCGAGGTCCGTCGGAGTTGCACAGACCTGCTTGACCTTACTTTTGGATTGAAGTGAGAGTTTGGCTACTGGCTATAGAAGTCAGAAGCCTCTGGTTTTTCCAGCCGAGGCTTGAAGATGCACGACTGGGCCAGGGGCTGGTCCCTTCCTGTGGCCTAGATCCTCCTGACACTTGGCAGGTTCGGGGTGTACGGGTGCCACCTGCACTCGCCGTACCCCCTAGGATCCCTTCTGTAGAACGGAGCCTATTCCCTGTGTGCCAACGCTTGAAAGCCCTACCCTGGGAGATGGGGACTCCGAGCCTGGTCCTAGTGTTGTAGATGGGGTGCAGCCGTGGCCCGGACCCGCTCCGTGCCCAGGGCCGTCGCACTAGAAAAAGGATGGTATGGGCTTATCCGGGTTGAGTGGCTGATCTCGACTACGCCACCTGTGACACCTGGTGAAGGCCACCAGCGCTGCTGCAGTCCACTGAGGCATGGTGTTATCGCAGCCGTCGTTGTTACTACTCCCTACAGGCGGAGCAGGGCCTCAGGGCAGAGGGACAGGATGGAGGGGGTTGTAGTCTAGGAGGTCTGGTGCTGCGTAGTGCGGTGTAATGCAGAATAAAGAGTTCGGAGGCCATAGGGGTTAACTTCCAGGGTTTTTACTCACGATGGAGATGGCAGTAGGAAGGCGTCTCCCTGCTCCTCGCGGAGTTCTGCGGTCACCAGAGACGAGGGGGTCCGACAACCTCCGAGTAAGTACAGTGTTCAATCAGGACCCCGCACCGAAGTGTTCCTAAACTTCAGACTGAGTCCTTTCCTGTCTGTGTGTGTGTGTAGATAGGCTGGGTCTCCCTCTGAACTTCTCTCAGAAAAAGGGTACGGATGGCAACTCCGCTCCTTCCGGTACCTTGTGGGATCCTCAGGGCCTACTGGACTTCCCTGACCAGGACGTAGAGTAGCAAGGTCAGGTGTCGGGGGCCGGTACCCCTCATGCAGCCGGAATCCCTCTGAATACATCAGGTTGGTGAGGACAGGTGGCGTATACCGCTCCGTCTGCATCCTCCCTGAGATCCATTTGCGGTGGAGCTACACTCCTAAGCTCCGGGCCTTCTTGGTCATGGTCCTTGACCGGGCTGAGACATTCATTGTCTGCAGCCTGCCCCTCGACCCAAGGCTGGGGTACGAGGGCCGTGTCTCCGTCCTCTGCAGGTCCACACAGGATCCACGCTCAGGGAGGAAGGCCACGATGAAAGAACGATCAAAGAACCAAGAACCAAAATGGCTGTGTATTAAATATGAAATTTACAGTGTCACTAAAATGTGAATCCTCCACCCTCACCCACTAATTGGTTCCCCTGTCTCTTGGTTCCCCAGTCTCCCAAGTGCCAGTAGGGGCAGCAACTAGTTTCTACTAGCCCCCTCTGGTGGGAGAAGTGTGGTGTTGGATGTGGAGGTAGGGTCCTGACCATCGCACTGTTCTTACCTCAAAGGAGGAACACTACACTCCATTAGAGAAGTGCAGCATCCCTGTGGTGGTCGAACCCTCAGGGGCGCCACATTCCCCCCTGGTGAAACACAGCACGTCCGCGGGCTGCAAAAGAGCAATATCTGGTACAGTTTTTTTTTTTATATATATAACAGTAAACGATCTTCTCTTTATGGGAGGCACTTCTTCTTTAACGTTACAAACAGCATATAATATAAAAGTACAAAAATATAAAAATATAAAAGTGCTAGAATCATCCAGAGACATTTATGCACAGACAGACGGGTTAAAGTGCAGGGACTTAAAGGCAGTTCAGAAGCACGAGGGACCTGTCCCAAACCCCCAACGTGGGCCCTGGGGTGGCTGCAGGGCATGAAGATCCCGAGTTGGACCTCCAAGAGAGGCACTCCAGACAGGTTTTTCTTCTGAGGTCTGAGGTAGAAATAGCCGCGGTTTTACATAAAATAAGGAGCACCTAAAGAGATGCAAACTATGTACAGGGTAGGAGTCTGTCTGCTGCAAGTCTGCAGGGACCAATGTCTCTAGAAACCGGGGATGTAAATTAAAACATAATAACTTTTAAACAAGTTACAGCCGCCGGGGCTGCTTAATGCTCGGGTTCCCTCCGGGGAAAAGGCTCATTCCTCCCAACGGAGGCTGACCGGTCCTCTGAGGCCGAGCGCGAGGGGGCGTCGCTCCCGGACACCTTGTGAACATCCAGGGCGTACCACCCCCGCACTCCGTGGTGGCGGGTGTACGTGACTATGTCACCCGGGAAGAGGTTCCGGCCAGGGTGTCCCTTTTTCAGCCGCGGCTTGATGTCCTGCCGGCTGACGAAGACGTCGTGCTCGTGCTGGGAACTCCTAATGAATCCTCACCCCGCCTCATGGTGGAAGCGGACAACTTGCCCTTCCACACGGGGGCTCGGACGGGTCGCCTCCTCCTGGCGGGCCCGGGACTTTGCAGCCTTGGCGCGCACCTCGAGGCGCTAGCAGCGGCTCTCCCTCTGGTGTTGCTCCCAGATGAGTTGAAGGATCTCCTGATGGCACAGCTCACTCCTCCTGCGCGCTTCAGCCCGGGTCTCCCGGGGGAAGCCCATCAGGTCCCGCCCCTGGTTGTCCCAGGCCCACTCCTCAGCCGCCAGCCAGATGACTGTCGGTGCGGGCAGCGGTGTCAGCAGGCATTGCTGCGGGTCCTCAGCAAGTGCGGACCAGTCCAGGTTGGGGTCGGCGGTTACCCCTGCAGCCTCAGGTACTTCAGAGTCAGGAGTTGGGTGGCAGTGCAGGTCTCCGCCTATAGCTGAAGCTTGCAGCTCTGGGGCAAAGACCTGCTCCCAGGTGACCGCGCCGGGCAGGAGTTACTCGGCCATGAGGTCCAGTATGGGTACGGTGGGTTCAGCAGCCGGGGCAGGGCATCACACTCACCCGCCTCTGGGCCGCTCGCAACCTCTGTCACTGCTTCTCCCTGAGCTTCAGCTCCTTGGCGGCGGGTCCGGATGCGCAGCAGCATTTCTTCCAGACACCGCCTTCTGGGCCTCATCCAGTCTCCGTGCAAGACTCGGGGCTTCCTGGTGGAGAAATTCAATATCTCCCGCTGTAAGTCTGGTGCCACTTCGCTCCCTGCCGGGGGAAGGACCTGGGCCGGGTTCGGAAGGCTCCGTTTGTTGCGCCCCAGCAGCATCCATGTCCGATCCTGAAGGTCGCCAAACTCCAACTGCAATGGCTGCACCTTGTTGTTTTTCTTTTTCCTCCTCTTTCGGGGCCGCTCCAGGGCGGTATGTTGACTGGCACGCCTTCGTCCAGCCCATCCATTTTGACGGGCATTACCCCACGGACAGTCTCTGATGGAAGGGGCGGTCCGCACTTTTGGCGCCATGTGGGAGCCTGGCCCACGATAGAAGGTGTTAGAAGACCGTCTTTCTGATACACTATGGCACCTGTTCTTCTTGGGCGGGCGCCATTTTAAGTGGAAACGACAGTCCAAGGTGTAAGGCCCACAGTACCCGGTGGCAATGGGTAATTCCTTCCTTTGCTGCGGGCACGCGATCCTGCCGACTACGCCAAGTATGCCGATGCTCGAAAGCCCTACCCTGGGAGATGGGGACTCGGAGCCGGGTCCTAGTGTTGTAGATGGGGTGCAACCGTGGCCCGGACCCGCTCCGTGCCCAGGGCCATCGCACTAGAAAAAGGATGGTATGGGCTTATCTGGGTTGAGTGGCTGATCTCGACTATGCCACCTGTGGCACCTGGTGAAGGCCACCAGCGCTGCTGCAGTCCGCTGAGGCATGGTGTTATCGCAGCCGTCGTTGTTACTACTCCCCACAGGCGGAGCAGGGCCTCAGCGCAGAGGGACAGGATGGAGGGGGTTGTAGTCTAGGAGGTCTGGTGCTGCGTAGTGTGGTGTAATGCAGAATAAAGAGTCCGGAGGCCATAGGGGTTAACTTCCAGGGTTTTTACTCACGATGGAGATGGCAGTAGGAAGGCGTCTCCCTGCTCCTCGTGGAGTTCTGCGGTCACCAGAGACGAGGGGGTCCGACAACCTCCGAGTAAGTCCAGTGTTCAATCAGGAAGCCGCACCGGAGTGTTCCTAAACTTCAGACCGAGTCCTTTCCTGTCTGTGTGTGTGTAGATAGGCTGGGTCTCCCTCTGAACTTCTCTCAGAAAAAGGGTACGGATGGCAGCTCGCTCCTTCCGATACCCGGTGGGATCCTCAGGGCCTACCGGACTTCTCAGACCAGGACGTAGAGTAGCAAGGTCAGGTGTCGGGGGCCGGTACCCCTCTTGCAGCCGGAATCCCTCTGAATACATCAGGTTGGCTAGGACAGGTGGCGTATACCGATCCGTCTGCATCCTCCCTGGGATCCATTTGCGGTGGAGCTACACTCCTAAGCTCGGGGCCTTCTTGGTCATGGTCCTTGACCGGGCTGAGACATTCATTGTCTGCAGCCTGCCCCTCGACCCAAGACCGGGGTACGAGGGCCGTGTCTCCGTCCTCTGCAGATCCACACAGGATCCACGCTCAGGGAGGAAGGACACGATGAAAGAACGATCAAAGAACCAAGAACCAAAATGGCTGTGTATTAATTATGAAATTTTCAGTGTCACTAAAATGTGAATCCTCCACCCTCACCCACTAATTGGTTCCCCTGTCTCTTGGTTCCCCAGTCTCCCAAGTGCCAGTAGGGGCAGCACCTAGTGCCTACTAGCCCCCTCTGGCGGGAGAAGTGTGGTGTTGGATGTGGAGGTAGGGTCCTGACCATCGCACTGTTCTTACCTCAAAGGAGGAACACTACACTCCATTATAGAAGTGCAGCATCCCTGTGGCAGTCGAACCCTCAGAGGCGCCACACCTGCTCCCCTCCTGGAACTCAGTCCTGGGCCCTTGTAGTGGAGCAGAGCTCCTACAGAAACTCTGCTCCCAGACTGTTCCTCTGAACTGTCCCTACACCAACTTCCGTACTATTAAGATGTCTACCTATTTATATATCTACTGTATGAGTGCTCCCATGAACTACTTCCTCCACCCACACCCACTACTGGTTCCCCCTACTTTTGGGCTCCCCCCACCCCACCCAGGGACAGGGCTCAGCAGAAAACTACATTGCATCTTGCCCCTCCTGCTGGCCTGGGGTAGTGTAGTGTTGGATGTAGGTGTCGGGGTTCCGTGCAGCACTCCCTCCTTACCTGAGAGAAAGGGAGACACCACACCTCTGGGTGAGGTGCAGTACCTCTGTGGCGACCGAACCCGCAGGGGCGCCATATATGCTTGGACTAATTACCACTACAATAAATCACTTCCTTGCCTTTAAACATAATACCTTCCATCAGACTTCAATCTGTTTACCAGATGATGCCATTAGGGGACTATTAAATTTGCCAAAATCTAGAAAGTGGATGATTAAAACAGTCATAACCCTGCGTAGACACATGGGGCTCAAGTCCTCTTATGTTATATCAACACTAGGGGATGTTCCAGACTCATCTGGCTTCTCTCGATTCTCTTCTCTTAGCGTCTAGTCAGCACCTGACTGCAATTATGCAAATTGCATTCATGTGGTCACATGACTGCCAACTCATGTCGAGAATACCAGGGAATCGTGACAGTTTGCACACCGCATACTGTCATAAATTGACAGTCTGCAGTCACCTGGCTGTGATTACTAACTTTTGTCCCAAGCCTGGACAAGCCCTGTATTATGGGTTTGCTATGCTGTAGTGTACAGTACAGACCAAAAGTTTGGACACACCTTCTCATTTAAAGATTTTTATGTATTTTCATGACTATGAAAATTGTACATTCACACTGAAGGCATCAAAACTATGAATTAACACATGTCGAATTATATACTTAACAAAAAAGTGTGAAACAACTGAAAATATGTCTTATATTCAAAGTTCTTTAAAGTAGCCACCTTTTGCTTTGATGACTGCTTTGCACACTCTTGGCATTCTCTTGATGAGCTTCAAGAGGTAGTCACCGGAAATGGTTTTCACTTCACAGGTGTGCCCTGTCAGGTTTAATAAGTGGGATTTCTTGCCTTATAAATGGGGTTGGGACCATCAGTGGTGTTGTGCAGAAGTCTGGTGGATACACTGCTGATAGTCCTACTGAATAGACTGTTAGAATTTGTATTATGGCAAGAAAAAGGCAGCTAAGTAAAGAAAAACGAGTGGCCATCATTACTTTAAGAAATGAAGGTCAGTCAGTGCGAAAAATTGGGAAAACTTTGAAAGTGTCCTCAAGTGCAGTTGCAAAAACCATCAAGCGCTACAAAGAAACCGGCTCACATGAGGACTGCCCCAGAAAAGGAAGACCAAGAGTCACCTCTGCTTCTGAGGATAAGTTTATCCGAGTCACCAGCCTCAGAAATCGCAGGTTAACAGCAGCTCAGATTAGAGACCAGGTCAATGCCACACAGAGTTCAAGGAGCAGACACATCTCTACAATAATTGTTAAGAGGAGACTTTGTGCAGCAGGCCTTCATGGTAAAATAGCTGCAAGGAAACCACTGCTAATGACAGGCAACAAGCAGAAGAGACTTGTTTGGGCTAAAGAACACAAGGAATGGACATTAGACCAGTGGAAATCTGTGCTTTGGTCTGATGAGTGCAAATTTGAGATCTTTGGTTCCAACCACCGTGTCTTTGTGTGACGCAGAAAAGGTGAGCGGATGGACTCTACATGCCTGGTTCCCACCGTGAAGCATGGAGGAGGAGGTGTGATGGTGTGGGGGTGCTTTGCTGGTGACACTGTTGGGGATTTATTCAAAATTGAAGGCATACTGAACCAGCATGGCTACCACAGCATCTTGCAGCGGCATGCTATTCCATCCAGTTTGCGTTTAGTTGGACCATCATTTATTTTTCAACAGGACAATGACCCCAAACACACCTCCAGGCTGTGTAAGGTCTATTTGACCAAGCAAGGAGAGTGATGGGGTGCTACGCCAGATGACCTGGCCTCCACAGTCACCAGACCTGAACCCAATAGAGATGGTTTGGGGTGAGCTGGACCGCAGAGTGAAGGCAAAAGGGCCAACAAGTGCTAAGCATTTCTGGGAACTCCTTCAAGATTGTTGGAAGACCATTTCCGGTGACTATCTCTTGAAGCTCATCAAGAGAATGCCAAGAGTGTACAAAGCAGTCATCAAAGCAAAAGGTGGCTACTTTGAAGGACCTAGAATATAAGACATATTTTCAGTTGTTTCACACTTTTTTGTTAAGTATATAATTCCACATGTGTTAATTCATAGTTTTGATGCCTTCAGTGTGAATGTACAATTTTCATAGTCATGAAAATACAGAAAAATCTTTAAATGAGAAGGTGTGTCCAAACTTTTGGTCTGTACTGTATGCCTTAAATTTCCAATCAATGGTACTGTTCTCCCTAATACAAGGCTCAGCTGACAAATGACACTGTATCGTAAGGTTCAATAGTTCCTGTCTTGACAAAGGTGATCTTCAGAGTCATCTCCACAGTTACTGACCCGGATGGTATTTTTTGACCAGATTTTGTTGGCTGCCTGCCCTGACCTCCTGCTAGAATAAAGTTTTGAGCGAACTCCACCTGCCCAGACCTTCTACATGACTACCATATGGTATGAACTCTACTTGCCCAGACCTTCTACATGACTATCATATGGTATGAACTCACCTGCTCTCTGACCTTCTACATGACTATCATATGGTATGAACTCTGCTTGCCCTGACCTTCTACATGACTATCATATGGTATGAATTCCACCTGCCCTGACCTTCTACATGACTATTATATGGTATGAACTCTACTTGCCCAGACCTTATACATGACTATCATATGGTATGAACTCTACTTGCCCTGACCTTCTACATGACTAACATATGGTATGAACTCCACCTGTCCTGAACTTCTACATGACTATCATATGGTATGAACTCCACCTGCCCTGACCTTCTACATGACTATCATATTGTATGAACTCTACTTACCCTGACCTTCTACATGACTATCATATGGTATGAAGTCTATGTGCCCTGACCTTCTACATGACAGTCATATGGTATGAACTCTACGTGCCCTGACCTTCTACATGACCATCATATGGTATGAATTCTACTAGCCCTGACCTTCTACATGACTATCATATGGTATGAATTCCACCTGCCCTGACCTTCTACATGACTATTATATGGCATGAACTCTACTAGCCCTGACCTTCTACATGACTATCATATGGTATGAATTCCACCTGCCCTGACCTTCTACATGACTATTATATGGTATGAACTCTACTTGCCCTGACCTTCTACATGACTAACATATGGTATGAACTCCACCTGCCCTGAACTTCTACATGACTATCATATGGTATGAACTCCACCTGCCCTGACCTTCTACATGACTATCATATTGTATGAACTCTACTTACCCTGACCTTCTAAATGACTATCATATGGTATGAACTTTAGGTGCCCTGACCTTCTACATGACTATCATATGGTATGAACTCTACGTGCCCAGACCTTCTACATGACTATCATATGGTATGAACTCTACGTGCCCTGACCTTCTACATGACTTTCATATGGTATGAACTCTACTTACCCTGACCTTCCACATGACTATCATATGGTATGAACTCTACGTGCCCTGACCTTCTACATGACTATCATATGGTACGAACTCTACTTGCCCAGACCTTCTACATAACTATCATATGGTATGAACTCTACTTGCCCTGACCTTCTACATGACTAACATATGGTATGAATTCCACCTGCCCTGACCTTCTACATGACTATTATATGGTATGAACTCTACTTGCCCAGACCTTCTACATGACTATCATATGGTATGAACTCTACTTGCCCTGACCTTCTACATGACTAACATATGGTATGAACTTCATCTGTCCTGAACTTCTACATGACTATCATATGGTATGAACTCCACCTGCCCTGACCTTCTACATGACTATCATATTGTATGAACTCTACTTACCCTGACCTTCTACATGACTATCATATGGTATGAAGTCTATGTGCCCTGACCTTCTACATGACAGTCATATGGTATGAACTCTACGTGCCCTGACCTTCTACATGACCATCATATGGTATGAATTCTACTAGCCCTGACCTTCTACATGACTATCATATGGTATGAATTCCACCTGCCCTGACCTTCTACATGACTATTATATGGCATGAACTCTACTAGCCCTGACCTTCTACATGACTATCATATGGTATGAATTCCACCTGCCCTGACCTTCTACATGACTATTATATGGTATGAACTCTACTTGCCCTGACCTTCTACATGACTAACATATGGTATGAACTCCACCTGCCCTGAACTTCTACATGACTATCATATGGTATGAACTCCACCTGCCCTGACCTTCTACATGACTATCATATTGTATGAACTCTACTTACCCTGACCTTCTAAATGACTATCATATGGTATGAACTTTAGGTGCCCTGACCTTCTACATGACTATCATATGGTATGAACTCTACGTGCCCAGACCTTCTACATGACTATCATATGGTATGAACTCTACGTGCCCTGACCTTCTACATGACTTTCATATGGTATGAACTCTACTTACCCTGACCTTCCACATGACTATCATATGGTATGAACTCTACGTGCCCTGACCTTCTACATGACTATCATATGGTATGAACTCTACTTACCCTGACCTTCCACATGACTATCATATGGTATGAACTCTACGTGCCCTGACCTTCTACATGACTTTCATATGGTATGAACTCTACTTGCCCTGACCTTCTACATGACTATCATATGGTATGAATTCCACCTGCCCTGACCTTCTACATGACTATTATATGGTATGAACTCTACTTGCCCTGGCCCTGACTTGTGTGACTATGCATTTCAGATCTTGTATCTCAGAGTCCTTCATCTCTCAGAGATTACTAAAAGGTTGTGTCCTGTGAATCTCTACAGAAAAGTCAATAATCCTTGTAAGAAAATATTTAAGAGTGAAAAGTAGGGGATCCACTCCTCTGTTTACCCTAAGATTAATTCATTGTCCCAGGTTCAACTGTGTCCATCGGTCGATACACTTGGCAAATGAATCAATGGTATTTCTTCAAGAAATTACTTTATCTCTTCGAATGTTTGGTCTTTTCAATGGTTCATTCATGGTTCATATTAATGTATCCATCTATCTTGCTGCTATTCGTCCTCCTACGCGTCCATCTAAAAAAATAATGTTCTGCAAGACGTCAATCCTTGCAATAACCACTACCTAAATCATATTGAGGAAATTTACTGTATGTCTAAGTACAATAACATGGAAGGAACCCATTCATGGATCCACAGCGTAAACTTCAGGTAAATGATATCTATATGCCACAGCTACAACTTCAGGGAAAAGAAATACAAAGCACGTTGCCAAACAGAATAAAGACTTCACAATCAAAACAGAAAGCTTTTAGTAGAATATGAAAGAATTTATTATTCACAATGCAGTCTAGCGAGATATCTGGAAGATTTATGGCACTAATCTTCGGAAACATGCAGCTGGTGGCTGGGCGCTTGCCCACTCAGGCCACAGGCGGCCAAAACAAAACTCTGTGCACAAAAGGCTAATACACGATGTATCCCAAACCATTCTCTTTTATGGGGTCTCTAATGATGAACATCAATAGCGGCATGCTGGTCCCTGCGCTACATAAGCAGCAATTACTAATTCTGCACTACTACCTATAAGCAGGAGAACATTGGAAAAGCCGGCGTGTGCCGCACCCATACAGGGAGGGCTGAATCTTATCATACACACTGGTGGCTTGTTGGCAGACATCCACACAGTCTTAAAATCAGCTTTTCCTGCTTTATATGTAATGTAAAACTTGGGACCCTCGGAGGAATCAAACACATTGAAGATGGCATGGTAAATAAGGCACTGCCATAAAAAGAGAGAAGAAATTATGTACAGATTCATTCGAAATGTAAGGGAATCTATCACCAGGATTTTGCTACCTCGCCTGAGGGCAGCATGATGTAGGGACAGAGGCCCTGATTCTAGGCATGTATCACCTACTAAGCTGCATACTGTCATTTTAATAAAATCACAGTTTTATCTGCAGTAGATCTTCCAGTTCCCTGAATCATGACCTCTTACAACCCCCCTACATCACTGATTGACACAGGTTAGGTTAGGGGGCGCCATTTACATTTTTTCACCTAAGGCCCCCTTCACTAATCCATATAAAATCGTATAAACCTGTTACAGTGTCATCAGTATTTTCCATCAGTGTGTCATCAGTGTATCATCAGTGTGCCATCAGTGTGCCATCAGTGTGCCATCACGGTGTCATCAGTGTGCCATCAGGGTGCCATCACTGTGTCATTAGTGTGTCATTAGTGTGTCATCAGTGTGTCATCAGTGTCCCATCAGTGTCCATCAAGGTGTCATCAGTGTGCCATCAGTGTCCATCACGGTGTCATCAGTGTGCCATCACGGTGTCATCAGTGTGCCATCACTGTATAATCAGTGTGCCATCACTGTGTCATCAGTGTGCCATCAGTGAGTCTTCAGTGTGACATCAGTGTGCCATCACTGTGCCATCAGTGTGTTATCAGTGTACCATTAGTGGGTCATCAGTGAGCCATCAGTGTCCCATCAGTGTGCCATCAATGTGTCATCAGTGTGCCATCAGTGTGCCATCACCGTGTCATCAGTGTATCATCAGTGTGTCATCACTGTGTCATCAGTGTGCCATCAGTGTGTCATCAGTGCCATCAGTGTGCCATCAGTGTCCATCAGTGTGTCATCAGTGTATCATCAGTGTGCCATCAGTGTCCATCAGTGTGCCATCAGTGCCATCAGTGTACCATCAGTGTACCATCAGTGTGCCATCAGTGTGTCATCAGTGTATCATCAGTGTGCCATCAGTGTGTCATCAGTGTGCCATCAGTGTGCCATCAATGTGTCATCAGTGTGCCATCAGTGTATCATCAGTGTGCCATCAGTGTCCATCAGTGTGCCATCAGTGCCATCAGAGTGTCATCAGTGTACCATCAGTGTGCCATCAGTGTGTCATCAGTGTATCATCAGTGTGCCATCAGTGTGTCATCAGTGTGCCATCAGTGTGCCATCAATGTGTCATCAGTGTGCCATCAGTGTGTCATCAGTGTGCCATCAGTGTGTCATCAGTGTATCATCAGTGTGCCATCAGTGTGCCATCACGGTGTCATCAGTGTGCCATCAGTGTGTCATCAGTGTGCCATCAGTGTATCATCAGTGTGTCATCAGTGTGTCATCAGTGTCCCATCAGTGTCCATCAAGGTGTCATCAGTGTGCCATCAGTGTGCCATCACTGTGTCATCAGTGTGCCATCAGTGTCCATCAGTGTGTCATCAGTGTGTCATCAGTGCCATCAGTGTGCCATCAGTGTGTCATCAGTGCCATCAGTGAGCCATCAGTGTGTCATCAGTGTGCCATCACTGTGTCATAAGTGTGCCATCAGTGTGTCATCAGTGTGTCATCACGGTGTCATCATTGTGCCATCAGTGAGCCATCACGGTGTCATCAGTGTCCCATCACTGTGCCATCACTGTGTCATCAGTGTGCCATCAGTGTGACATTAGTGTGCCATCAGTGTCCATCACAGTGTCATCAGTGTGCCATCAGTGTGCCATCACGGTGTCATCAGTGTGCCATCAGTATGGTCATCAGTGTGTCATCAGTGTGCCATCAGTGTGCCATCAGTGTGTCATCAGTGTGTCATCAGTGTGCCATCAGTGAGTCTTCAGTGTGCCATCAGTGAGTCATCAGTGTACCAAAACTGTGCCATCACTGTGTCATCAGTGTGTCATCAGTGTGCCATCAGTGAATCTTCAGTGAGTCTTCAGTGTGCCATCACTGTGTCATCAGTGTGTCATCAGTGTGTCATCAGTGTGCCATCAGTGAGTCTTCAGTGTGTCATCAGTGAGCCATCAGTGTGCCATCAGTGTGTTATCAGTGTGCCATAGAGTGCCATCAGTGTGCCATCACGGTGTCATCAGTGTGCCATCACTGTATCATCAGTGTGCCATCACTGTGTCATCAGTGTGTCATCAGTGTGCCATCACTGTGTCATCAGTGTGCCATCAGTGAGTCTTCAGTGTGACATCAGTGTGCCATCACTGTGCCATCAGTGTGTTATCAGTGTACCATCAGTGGGTCATCAGTGAGCCATCAGTGTGTCATCAGTGTACCATCAGTGTGTTATCAGTGTGCCATCAGTGTATCATGAGTGTGTCATCAGTGAGCCATCAGTGTGTCATCAGTGAGCCATCAGTGTGCCATCAATGTGTCATCAGTGTGCCATTAGCGTGTCATCAGTGTGTAATCAGTGTGCCATCAGTGTGTCACCAGTGTGCCATCAGTGTGTCATCAGTGTGCCATCAGTGTGCCATCAGTGTGTTATCAGTGTGCCATCAGTGTGTCATCAGTGTGCCATCAGTGTGCCATCACGGTGTCATCAGTGTGCCATCAGTGTGTCATCAGTGTGCCATCAGTGTGCCATCACTTCAGTGTGTCATCAGTGTGCCATCATTGTGTCATCAGTGTGCCATCAGTGAGTCTTCAGTGTGACATCAGTGTGCCATCAGTGAGTCTTCAGTGTGCCATCAGTGAGTCATCAGTGTGCCATCACTGTGCCATCAGTGTGTCATCAGTGTACCATCAGTGTGTCATCAGTGTGTAATCAGTGTGCCATCAGTGTGTCACCAGTGTGCCATCAGTGAGTCATCAGTGTGCCATTAGCGTGTCATCAGTGTGTAATCAGTGTGCCATCAGTGTGTCACCAGTGTGTCATCAGTGAGTCATCAGTGTGCCATCACTGTGCCATCAGTGTTATCAGTGTGCCATCAGTGTGTCATCAGTGTGTCATCAGTGAGCCATCAGTGTGCCATCAGTGTGTTATCAGTGTGCCATCAGTGTGTCATCAGTGTGCCATCAGTGTGCCATCACGGTGTCATCAGTGTGCCATCAGTGTGTCATCAGTGTGCCATCAGTGTGCCATCACTTCAGTGTGTCATCAGTGTGCCATCATTATGTCATCAGTGTGCCATCAGTGAGTCTTCAGTGTGACATCAGTGTGCCATCAGTGAGTCTTCAGTGTGCCATCAGTGAGTCATCAGTGTGCCATCACTGTGCCATCAGTGTGTCATCAGTGTACCATCAGTGTGTCATCAGTGAGCCATCAGTGTGTCATCAGTGTACCATCAGTGTGTTATCAGTGAGCCATCAGTGTGTCATCAGTGAGCCATCAGTGTGCCATTAGCGTGTCATCAGTGTGTTATCAGTGTGTCATCAGTGAGCCATCAGTGTGTCATCAGTGTGCCCTCAATGTGTCATCAGTGTGCCATTAGCGTGTCATCAGTGTGTCATCAGTGTGCCATCAGTGTGCCATTAGCGTGTCATCAGTGTGTTATCAGTGTGTCATCAGTGTGCCCTCAATGTGTCATCAGTGTGCCATTAGCGTGTCATCAGTGTGTAATCAGTGTGCCATCAGTGTGTCATCACTGTGTCATCAGTGTGTCATTAGTGAGCCATCAGTGTGTCATCAATGTGCCATCACGGTGTCATCAGTGTGCCATCAGTGTGTCATCAGTGTGCCACCCGTGTGCTGTACGTGTTTTTCACTGACCCATAGACTTGTATTGGCCCTTGTCATCTGTGCTGCCAGAAAAAAATGGACCTGTCTCAGTGTGGTTCACACAGTCACACGGGTCCATGCAAAAACACGGACATGTGAAGATCACCATAGATTATAATGAGTATGTGGAAAAAAAACGGATGCCATTGCAACACGTACAGAAAACACGTACATGTGAAGGAGGCCTTAGACCGTAGAAAAGCTACACACAGCTCAGACAAGAGGGCATTTCGTTTTCTGGCCCCATGATACAATGGGTTTCATAGAAGTTGAGATACAAGATAGATATAGAGATATGTCAATGTTGGTGCACCCAATTGTAAGTACTTTTTTTCAGAAAAGTAAGTGTCATGTTTGCAAATTTCAAAATCAATTTATCTTTTTTTTACTAATTTACATCAGCTAGTTCTTTTTGATACAGACAGATAGGTAGATAGATAGATACAGTATAATAAATAGATAATAGATAGATAATAAATAGATAATAGATAGATAACAATAATAAACTTTTTATTTATATAGCCCCAACATATTCTGCAGGACTTTACAATTCAGAAAATGTATTTACTGTCTGGCACTGTCCCCATTGGGGATCACAATCTTCATTCCCTATCAGCATGTCTTTGGAGTGTGGGAGGAAGCTGGAGACCCTGGAGGAAATCCACACAAACACGGGGAGAACATACAAACTCCTTGTAGATGTTGTCCTGGGTGGGATTTGAACCCAGGACCCCAGTGCTACAATGCTAACCACTGAGCCACTGTGCTGCCCATAGATGATAGATAGTGTGATGTTGTTACTACATCTGTGATTGGTTGGCTGTTATCCTTGTTTCAGTTTCTGCCTAGTAACGATGATGTAATGGGGAGGAGGGGACAAGGCAGGAGAAGGGAACGGGAGGAGGAGAATAAAAGTATGGCTGTTTAAACCTACCATCCAGCATCTCTGTGTGGCCTTCTGGAGTTCCTTTCGTCTGCATAACAACACCACAACTGGCGACGAGGAAGCGTTCATCATCAACTAAAGGTATTTCAGCTCTACAACAATGGCCTGTTTACCTGCCTTCCCTGCTTTTGATGTACATCAGTCCCCAGCTAACCTAGCAGCATGTTGGGAGAAATGGCTGAAGCGTTTTCATATATTCCTACTAGCCATGAACATATCAGATGATACGAGGAAGAAAGCCATGCTATTACATTATGCAGGGGAACAAGTCTATGATATCTTCACTACTCTGCCTAATACTGGAGAAGACAAAGACTATGAGCTCAGCAAGGCAGCATTAAGCAAATACTTCTCCCCACACAGAAATGCGGCATCTGAAATCTTCAAGTTTAGACAATTAAAGCAGTCAGCAACAGAAAATATTGATGAATATCATGTCCGACTACGGCACCTTGCAGCTTACTGTGAATTTGCAGATGTCGACAAAGAGATCCAAATGCAGATTTTACAAGGCTGCATCTCCTCTAAATTACGGAGACAAGCACTCAGAGATCCCACCATGACTTTAGCAAAATTGCTTGAAACAGCACGTGTAAATGATACCGCCGAAAAACAAGCTAAACTCATAGAGAACATTGAGTGCGAGGCGGAAGCACCATCTTGTATAGCAAAGCTAACACAGAGACCGCCTGTGCCTCGTACGCAGGGGGCAACTTGCTACAACTGCGGAGGGTCGTATCCTCACCAAAATATCTGCCCAGCAAAAGGGGGGACCTGCCATAATTGTGGAAAACAAAACCATTTTGCAAAAGTGTGTAGATCCAAACCACAATCCCCTCATCCCACAGTACAACCCAGGTCACAAAAAGTCCAAACGCTGCAGCTTACTGACGAGCCTCACAGTACTTATCTATTCTCAGTAACTGCAGAGGGATCTCAAACACTGCACGCACTTACCAGTCCAAGGCGACTTATCCTGATAAATGGCAGTCCGGTGGAAGCCCTAGTAGACACGGGGGCGTCAGTAAACATCATCAGCCATGCAGTCTATAGCCGACTCCTGAACAGACCTGCTCTACAAAGCACTAGCCTAAAGATTTTTCCTTACGGTTCAGCATCGGCACTATCCCTGTGCGGCAAATTTCAGTCAGAACTTGCAGCTGACGGGAAGTCCATCACCGACACTGTATATGTAGTAGAGTGCTCCGCAGACACGCTTCTCAGCTGCAGTACTGCTATATCTCTGGGTCTGGTCAGCCTGGTCAATAGCGTCACGGGTCCTTCGGCCCAACACATCATGCAGAAGTACCCCAATCTCTTTAAAGGTCTCGGTAAGCTAAAAGACGTTCAGATAAAATTGCATATTGACCAGTCAATACAGTCGTCTGTTCAACCTCACAGGCGCATCCCATTTCATGTCCGCAAACTTGTGGAGCAAAAACTGCAAGATCTGGAAGCGTCTGATGTTGTTGAACGAGTTGAAGGCCCGACCCCTTGGGTATCGCCCATTGTTGTTGCACCAAAACCAAAGCAGCCTGGTAAAATCCGGCTATGTGTGGATATGCGGCATGCCAATCTGGCTATTCAAAGAGAAAGGCACATCATGCCCACTATTGATGACATTCTCGCAAACCTGAATGGTGCAGAAGTATTCTCTAAAATTGATTTAAAATCAGGTTATCATCAACTTGAGTTGCATCCAGATTCCAGATACATTACAACTTTTAGTACCCACGTGGGTTTACGACGATTCAAGAGGTTGAACTTTGGTATCTCATCTGCGGCAGAAATATTTCAGAACGTTATCAGTCAGGTTCTATCTGGAATAGCAGGAGTCCTAAACGTCAGTGATGACATTCTTATATATGGTACAACCCAAGAGGAGCATGACAGTCACTTAGAGCAAGTGTTTCAGAGACTGCAAGCCTGCAATCTAACTGTCAATCCGTCAAAATGTGAGTTTAACCAAAAGTCATTAAGCTTCTTTGGATATATCTTTTCTGAGCAAGGAGTTTCAGTAGATCCTCAGAAAATTTCTGCCATAAAGTCAGCTAGCCAACCTCAAAATGTGTCAGAGGTTCGCAGTTTTCTAGGACTAGTCACGTACTGTGGACGATTTATACCTGATCTGGCCACGGTCTCCGAACCCCTGCGACTACTCACGAAAAAAGACACTCCTTGGACATGGACTACTGAACACCAAGCAGCATTCGACTCCATGAAGTCCAGTCTAACTGGCGACACCGTCATGGCCTATTTTGACCCTCTAAAGTCCACCGAGCTGATCGTGGACGCAAGTCCGGTGGGCCTGGGTGCAATTCTCACACAAGTGTTCAAAGCAGGCAACGTCTCTACCATTTCCTATGCAAGCAAAGCCTTAACAGAGAAAGAACAACGCTATTCACAAACTGAAAGGGAAGCTCTTGCTGTTGTATGGGGATGCCTTCATTTTCATCTGTACCTTATGGGACATAAATTCACAGTGATAAGTGACCACAAACCGCTCATTCCGCTTTTCAACAAACATTCTTCAAAGCCTCCCCCACGACTTGAACGCTGGTTGCTCCGCCTACAGAACTACCAGTTTCGGTTGAGATACGAGGCAGGAGCTGGTAATCCGGCAGACTACTTCTCGAGACACCCAACACCACAAACTACCAAGGACAACATCCCAGCAACTATCCTTGCAGAGGAACATATCAATTTTATTGTTGCACATTCTGTGCCAAAAGCCATGACTATGGAGGAAATACAACAAACGGTGGATTCCGATCACCAACTTCAGTTAGTTATAGAGACTGTTCGATCTAAAAATTGGAGCAATTTTCTTGCTGAAGCCCGCCTCCAAACACCAGATCAAACAACCTACTTGACAGCTTTCTTTAATGCACGACATGCTCTCTCTGTGTCTGATTCAAATCTACTGTTGCGTAACAATCGGCTGGTGATACCCCAGAAGCTTCAAAGCAGAGTACTGCATCTGGCCCACGAGGCTCATCAAGGGGTGGTGAAAACAAAGCAATTACTGAGAGAGAAAGTCTGGTTCCAAGGACTAGACAAAAAAGTAGAGGCACTTATTGAAACTTGCATACCTTGCCAAGCAACTACAATTGACCATAGACGCGCACCCTTACAAATGACACCCCTGCCAGAGGGCCCGTGGACTGCTGTTAGTGTTGACTTCTGTGTTTTACCGGATCACTCCTATCTGCTGGTTGTCATGGATGACTATTCGAGGTTCCCAGTCATTGAACATGTTTCGACAACCTCTGCCAGGGCTGTTATACCAAAATTAGACAAGATCTTCTCGGCATATGGCATACCGGAAACAGTGAAATCCGACAATGGACCACCTTTTAATAGCACAGACTTTCGATCATTCGCAACCTATCTGGGTTTCACTCACAGGAAAATAACTCCTTACTGGCCTCAGGCCAATGGTGAAGTGGAACGGTTGATGCAATCAATCAACAAAACTTTGAGGATCGCTACCATGGAGCACAAGGATTTACAGCAAGAGCTACACAGATTTCTTAGACAGTACAGAGCTACACCCCATTCTACTACCGGGGTACCACCCGCCACTGCGCTGTTCAACAGGCCTATGCGTGTCAAACTCCCGAGCGTTCCGCTGAGTCCTGTTCAAACACCAATTGCTACTAAGGATGCCATATCCAAACAGAAGATGAAGAGGTATGCAGATAAGAGCAGTCATCGTTGCAAGCCGCCGGAAGTTTTGGTGGGAGATTGGGTCCTTGTAAAAAGACTAAGACCTAGTGACAAGTTTGCATCACGATACTATCCTGAACCCTTTCAGGTCACACAAGTCAAAGGCACCATGGTCACTGCTCAAGATCACGGTCGCCAGGTCACAAGGAACGTGTCACATTTTAAAAAACTTTGTGACTATATCCCAGAAACAGACGAGGCAGATGGCGATGACGTCCTGCCCGGTCCCCAGAGCTCAGCAGTTCCAAGGGAGGATACCTCAGAGGACTCGGAAAGTTCATCTGGGACTGAGATGTCTCACCGCTATCCAGCGAGGGCAAATCGAAGACCGCCAGCCCACCTCTTGGACTATGTTCTGCAGTAAAAAGAAAAAAAAAGAAAAAAAAAACAAAAAACCCTTTGTACTAATGTGAATTTTTGAACCGTTATCCAGTTCTATTGTTGTTTTGTTTTGTGAGAAGAGGAGAGATGTGATGTTGTTACTACATCTGTGATTGGTTGGCTGTTATCCTTGTTTCAGTTTCTGCCTAGTAACGATGATGTAATGGGGAGGAGGGGACAAGGCAGGAGAAGGGAACGGGAGGAGGAGAATAAAAGTATGGCTGTTTAAGCCTACCATCCAGCATCTCTGTGTGGCCTTCTGGAGTTCCTTTCGTCTGCATAACAACACGATAGATAGATAGATAGATAGATAGATAGATAGATAGATAGATAGATAGATAGATAGATAGATAGATTATGGCTTACAGCCAATGACAACACAAAAGCCATTATCTCAGTAAATTAGAATACTTTATAACAACAACTTGAAAAATGTTTATAAAATACAAAATGTATGTTCAGTAAATGCCCTCAATACTTGGTCGGGGCACCTTTTACATCAATTACTGTATCAATGTGTTGTGGCATGGAGACGATCAGCCTGTGGCACTGCTGAGGGGTTATGGAAGCCCAGGTTGCTTTGATAGCAGCCTTCAGCTCGTCTGCATTGTTGGGTCTGGTGTCTCATCTTCCTCTTGACAATGCCCCATAGATTCCCTATGGGGTTAAGGTCAGGCGAGTTTGCTGGACAATCAAGCTCAGTGAAACTGTTGTTTTTAAACCAGGTACTGGTACTTTTGTCAGTGTGGACAGGGGCCAAGTCCTGCTGGAGAATGACATTTCCATCTCCATAAAGCTTGTCGGCAGAGGGAAGCATGACCTGCTCTAAAATTTCCTGGTAGATGGCTGCACTGACTTTGGTCTTGATAAAACACAGTGGACCTACACCAGCAGATGACATGGCTCCCCAAACCATCACTGATTGTGGAAACTTCACACTAGACCTCAAGCAGCTTGGATTGTGGCCTCTCCACTCTTCCTCCAGACTCTGGGACCTTGATTTCCAAATGAAAATGGGAACTCTGGGACCTTGTGGAGTGTGTCAATGACTGCCTTCTGGACATCTGTCAAGTCAGCAGTCTTCCCCATGATTGTGGAGCCTGCTGAAACAGACTAAGGGACCTTGTTAAAAGCTTAGGAAGCCTTTGCAGGTGTTTTTGTTAATTATTTTAATTTACTGAGATAATGATTTTTGTGTTTTCATTGGCTGTAAGCCATAATCATCAACATTAACAGAAATAAACACTTGAAATAGATCACTCTGTTTGTAATGACTCTATATAATATATGAGTTTCACTTTTTGTATTGAAGAACTGAAATAAATTAACATTTTGATGATATTCTAATTTAGTGAGATGCACCTGTAGATAGATAGAGAGATGTGAATTGATTTGCAGTACAGGCCATCAGCCATGCTTATAGTAGGTGGTTCTCAGGGCTCCCATTATTCGGCCCCAGGCTCTGGTTTACTGACATGGCCGATGGACTGGGTCTTGCGAATCGATATGCACTTACTCTAATAATCATCATTACCTCACCCATTTGCAGATAAATGGTTTATAGCAGTTTGCCAGTGGAAAAAAAAATCTCTAAAGTATGTCAAAATCTGAGCAAAACCAATTATTTTCAGAGACCAATCTAGGCGACTAAGTTGTGTGACATAACTCTGTAAAACTTGCCATTATGGGCGCATCCATTTACATACTAATCATTCACTACAAAATGAAACGTTCGCTCATACATATTTATGTGGTGAAAAATACATCACCATATGTTAAATTGCTTTTTGCTCTTTATAAAGATTGATGATGATTTTTGGGGGATTTGAGTCGTGTTGAGTAACTATGACATTTGTTATCAGCATAATACACAGAAAAGATGATTGTAAGCCCGACAATATGTATGGAACAGCTCAGGGATCTGCGGCCCATATGTCTGTTTATGCTGAAACTCCGCAGTGTAAATGGCTTCATGAAAACAGCTCTAAATGAGCCAACTGATTACTTATTACATGGTAATGTGCATCTTGTATGGCACGTGCCCGACAGGAAGAAACATCCAAGAATGGGTGAAACTAATCTGATTACTGCTATTATTTACTAATCTGCTCTGGGGAGGAAAAAAAATACAAAAATTAGATTGGTTGCTATGGCAACAGCATCACTTTTTGTCTAAAAACCGGTTGGCTGCTATGGCAACAACTTCACTTTCTTGTCTACAACAGTGTTTATATGTAAGGTATCTTGGGAAATTTCTAGAAGTTTTCTATTACCAAGTTAACTACATTAATATTATGGAAATATGTTACTTATGTACATGGTATCAGACTTGAAGATTTCTGTTCACCAGAGGAAACTGTCTACCTTAAAGGAGCTGGAGTAGTTTTGTCTTGAGGAATGGGCAAAAATCCCAGTGACCAGATGTGGAAAACTCATAGAGACTTATCAAAGCGATTTGCAGCTGTATTTGTCGCAAAAGGAGGCTCTACAAAGTACTGACTTTTTGTGGGGATGCACACCCAAGTTTTCAGCTATTTTGTCCTATTTGTTGTTTGTTTCACAATAAAATGAAAAACAAATGTTCACAGTTGTAAGCATATTCTTTACATGAATTGATGTAAACCCTCAAAAAAACAGTGAAACTCCGGGTTGTGAGGTAGCAAAACATGAAAAATGCCAAGAATGTGAATACTTTTGCAAGCCACTGTATTTTAGGCGCAGATTAAATGGGGTAAGTCACCAGACCGACCACTTTAGTACTTTTGTATTGTCCCCTTTGTTAGAAATCAGTAATGTTAAAGTACTTACCAGTCGCTGTCTTCTACCGTTTCCAGCGCTGTTCCATTTTTCTGCTGATTCATGTGACAACAATTGTGACCAACCATCTTCTGTATGGACCGGAAGTCACTTTCACAATGTAAGTGGATGAGACTCTGAATGAGGCTCTCATAGACCTACATTAAGAACGGAAGTAACGGTCCCTGGTGTGAGCCGGCAAGAAAGAGCTGCAGGAGAGGAACCGGAGCAGCGCTGGAAACGGCAGAAGACAGCGATGGGTAAGTATTCTAATACACACACTTCAAATACATTACTGACCGCTAACAGAGGAGGCAAATAAAGAAAAAAAATCAGGGTATTCCTTTAAAGGAATTGTCTTGGTGAGCCAGACCCCTTTTCTTTCTCTGCATCAGCCATAACTGAGAAGGTGACCTTTCTCCTTCTATATATTTTATGGCACATGATGAAAGAGACTGTCTGAATGAACCAAATGTTGGAACATACAAAGATGTAGAGCTGCCAGGAATACAATGAGGGGTTTCTACTCATACATCTCTTAGGGCTCTCTCACTCGACCGTATAAATCGGACGAATGTAATCCGATAATAAAAGGGATTGCACTCTGACTAATGTTATTCAATAAGGCAGTGCAGATCAGCGTATTTTGTCTTACCTGTAGTCAGCGTGAGAAAAAAAATCGCAGCATGCTATGATTTGACTCCGAAATCAGATAGGTGTGAGAAATAAATCAGATGGCATACGGAGCCACAGTATAGCATCCAAGTTTTATGGATACATTACAATTCTGTAGCATAGGAAACTTGTAGACTGTGAGCCCTTGAAGGCAGGGTCCTCTCTCCTCCTGTACCAGTCAGCGACTTCTATGGTCTAAGATTATTGTAATTGTTTTAACTATGTA
Source organism: Phyllobates terribilis (assembly GCF_046119375.1). NCBI lineage: Eukaryota > Metazoa > Chordata > Amphibia > Anura > Dendrobatidae > Phyllobates > Phyllobates terribilis. Next base: position 205,607,940 of record NW_027362769.1, on the reverse strand, counting down.
TACCCTTTTCACACGTAAAGCGCAATGGAATAAATGGCGTTATAATAATTAATAATACAGTAAATGGTCCTGTAAATGATGAATAGCTGCTGAGTAAAAAAAAAAGGATTGTATACAGACATCACACTGATGATAAGAAAAATCATCCCACCTTTCTGGATGAAAATCGGACTTAATTTTTATATGCTCATGAAACCCCAGCCTAACTATAAGTAAGGTATTCAGCATGAAATAACAATTCTGGAGCATTGTTTTATTGGCCTCTGCATTCTACTGTCCCTTTGCTACTCCTTCTGGAAATGTATGAATAAAGTGACAACTGGTCCCCATTCTATAAAGCACAGATTCAAACACTTGTCATCATTAAAATATAAATTCTACAGGCTAAATATACAGTGGCATGTAAAAGTTTGAGCACCCCTGGTCAAAATTACTGCTATTCTTCAAAGTGCTTAACTGTCCAAATTAACAGTAATTTTGACAAGTGGTGCTCAGACTTTTACATGTCACTGTATTTATTTTACTCACATATAACAGCATTAATTACATAGCATTTTACAGACATTATCATCAATTCACGATCCCTACTGGGACACTGGAGTGTGGGAAGAAACCCATGCAAAAACAAGGAAAGATTGTCCTTGGGGGGATTAGAACTGAGGACCCCGGCATTAGGAGGATATGGTGCTGACCATATGAGAAACCTGGACTCCAGCATTACTAGGATGTGGTGCTAACCATATGAGAACCCTGGACCCCAGCATTACTAGGATGTGGAGCTGATGTAAGGGGGAAGATCGGGGTGTAAGTACTTTCAGAAGAAGGGATCCGGAACTGCCGGGGTCGTACCTCTGGTTGCAGGGGGAAGACAGACTGCGAGCACAGAAGTCAGGTGACTGGGAAGCTGGGGGCGTGTCCAGAGTGAGAGCTGGGAGGTCAGGTGACCGGGAAACTGGTGGTGTTGCTAGAGAGAGGGAGAGACGAGGACTTTTGTGCGGGAAAGCGTCAAGAGAGTTCTGCTCAGGAGAGCAGTGTGAGAGAGTCCAGGCTCCTGGCTCCAGTACTGGGAGCAGGATCCGAGTGCAGTGGACCGGAGGAGTCAAGCCGACTAGAGGGAGAAGAGACGCAGGGTCCGTGAAGCCGAGCACGTGAGGTGCACTGTTATGGACTAGCTCAGCGGGTAAAACTGGAGACCGCCCGCTGCCGCCAGAAGATGGAGCATTGTTTGGGCGGGGAAGCCTGAAGAAAGCGTCATGAGCATCAGCTGGCAACTGCTTTGTGGAGGATAAAAGTCAGCTAAGTGTAAAAACTGTCGATTACAACTGGTTTGACTCTGCTACATCTAGTTAAACTGTGAACTGTCAGTTATAGACTTCTACCTGCTATTTCCCTTGTTTTTCCCCATATTTTCCCCTGTTACTCCCTGCATCGAGATTTACCCTATTATCATAAACCTCCCCTATTTATTAACCCTGTATTGGCTGCTCTGTGTTTCTGTGTCACTGAATCTAAAGTACCCGTGTTACATTTGGTGTAGTCGGCAGGATGCAGTCATTAGACACAGACACTGCAGATCAGTCCATCCTGGGAACCCCTAAATCTAGCTTGCCGCTGGGGGCCATGCTCAGCAATCTCCTAAAGTTCACCGGGGACAATATGATGCTGTGGGACTGGATTGAGAGAGTTAGGAGTATGTTACGTATGCATCTGATGACCTCAGCTATGCAAGCCGAAATAGCCTTACTAGCCATGGACGGCGAGGCCCGACAATCCGTGATATACCGCCCTCCCCATGACCGGGATACTGTAGAAAAAGTGGTGCGGATGCTGGAGGAGATGCATGGGGATCCCACCAATGTAGGAGAGCTGAGGATACGGCTGTTTCACCAAGTGCAGTAGGAGGGGGAGACTGTGATGCAGTATGTTAATGCCTTACAGAGGGTGCATTCCTATATCACTAGAAAAGACGACATGGGGAATTTGGGAATGGGCTCCCCTGATGGGACCAGTTTGTGGCAGGCCACAGGGATGTGCAGCTGAAGCAGGCCTTGCGGGAGCGCCTGCGCGCCAACCCACATATGACTTTTCTAGAAGTGGGGGCGGAGGCACGTGTGAGAGAGCAGGAGATGGGGGTGATGGCCCTGGCAGAAATGGTCCGGAGTAACAAGGTACCCACCCCGCCTGCAGCTGAACTGGAGTGGGCTCAAGAGATGCGAAAGGAGATACAGGAGATGCGGGATGAATGGTCCAGTCTCAAGAAGACCCCTGCCCCAACACCAGAGATACCCAGATTGATTTCCCCAGTTATGGAAAGAAGTGAATTCAGGCCCCCCCCCGCAGGAGAGTTCTGTAGAGGAGTGAGGCAGCCCTACACAGACAGAAACACGACCTGCTGGAAGTGTGGAGGCGCAGGACATTACGCCAGGGGCTGTGCTAGCCGAGGCCGGCCCCTGTCTCGGCAGCCGATAAACTAGCGGGCTCCGTGTTTGGGGGACACAGCCCGGAGCCTGAGGATGGGGAAAGAAAAAGAGGAAGTCCCAAAGACCTGGTTTCCACCAGCCCGACTGTCTGGGCCGAAATAAGCGGTCGGGCTGTTCACTGCCTAATTGACACGGGATCCCAGGTGACTACGATGACAGAAGCCTACTTTCAACAGCGATTTCCAGAGATAGCGCGGCCTGAACGGGGACCAGTAATTAGACTCATGGCAGCTAATCAATTACCCATCCCGGTCGCAGGGGTGATGTGGATGAAGATCCGAGTGTGTGGAAAAGATGTGAGAAAAAAAGGAGTCATCCTGGTCGCAGGGGGAACCGGAAGTTAACCCCTGGTGACCCTCGGAATGAATGTGCTGAAAGAGATTGGGCAAATCCTGATTAGTGAGCCGACGGAGATTCCTCTAGACCAGTGGGACCCGCAAACCCCCAAAGGAGGGCCTTTCAACAACTAATCAGAGCTGCCCAGGCTCAAGAGACGTCGAGTGGAGGGAAAGTCCTGGGGAAAATAATAGTGCCAGCAGCTACAGCACTCACCTTACCGCCCGGACAAACTGTACTCACATTATCCGCACGGGTCTGCACACCTCTTGAGGGGGTCGAAGTTCAGATAGAACCAACATCGATGGACAAGGTACCCCTGTGGCGCCCCTGCGGGTTCAGTCACCACAGAGGTACTGTATCTCACCTAGAGGTGTGGTATCTCACTCTCAGGTAAGGAAGGAGTACTGTCCGGGACCCTAACACCTACATCCAACACTACACTACTCGAGACCAGCAGGAGGGGCAAGATGCGTTGCTCCTCTGCTGAGCCTTGTCCCTGGCTGGAGTGGGGGGAACCAAAGTAGGGGGAACCATGTAGTGGGTGTGAGTGGAGGAAGAAGTTCAGGGGAGCTCAGTAAGAAGTGATATAAAAAGGGATGGAACCATCTAGAAGGGTTCCAGTCAGAAGAAGAAGTGCGAGAGAGTCAGAGGAGGAGTTGGGAGCAGGAGCTCTGCAGGAGCTCTGCACAGGGAAAGCGCGGGCCTGAGTGAGGAGGCCAAGGAGAAGTAGAGGAGGAAGGAACGGGAGCAGAGAGAAGGCTCCAGGAGTGAAGGAAGGATCCCAGGGGTATGGGCAGTGCTGGAGGCCACCCGTACGCCCGAATCTACCAGGTGGTGGAGGGATCGGGTCGCAGAGTGGACCGGCCCCTACCTCGTGAGAATTGCAACATTCAACTAGGTAACCAGAGAGTGCAGCATTTCAGGTGCTGCAGCCAAAAGCCACATCTTTCTCACCGAAAAGGTGGCCATAGAGGACCCTGGGGACAGAGAAGACATCGCCCGACAAGGTCCGCGGTCACTGGATTGGGACACTGGGTGTGAGGTGCAGGGAGACGGCCAGAAGGAACACACAGAAGGGAGTCCCGTTATGTACTCCGGAGGTACCTTAGGGTTTGCTGAACCCCTCCCTGAGTAAGCACAGGACGACGTGGGAAGTTATGATCTGCAGTTGTAACCAGGGGCAAAGAGAGAACTGTGAGTAAATCCAGAAGACTGCATCCCACTGTCTTTGTGAATTATTACTACTGCGCCATCATACCCTGCACCACACTGCACAGCAACCTCTATAACATCACCATTTCCTGCCCTGGAGCTAAGCTCTGCCTGTGGAGAGCTGAACCAACTCTGCTGAGTCATCATCAGCTCCAGAGGTTCTGCACCGCAGCGGCGGCTCCATATAGCCGCACACCACAGGTGGCATCATGAACATTATATAAAAACTATAAATCCCTTTATTAAATCATTCCCCTTTTCATTGACCGCCCTGGGTCACGGACTGGGTCACCGCCACTGTGACGTCTCCCCTAGCAACGACCGGCCCGGCACGAGTACCCCACGGCACAGGGGGCACGTCACCCCCCGGACTCTTGGTGGCTCGGACACTGGCCACCGTCCAGGGTGGCAATGTTATAGTACGGTGTGTTAATCTGGGCGAATATGATCTCACACTCCCTCCCAGGGCGGAAATAGCCCAGATTCTGGGAGTGCCAGAGAAGTTGTTGCGACCTGATGTGGTACAGCTGTCCGCTGTACGAGGAGACCCCTGGACTCTGGCGGTCACCGTGCCACCGGAATCCCACCGGGCTAGTGCGAAGGGGGGACGAAGAATCCTAAAACAAATGCGGGCTGAATTGACGGGACTTACACCTCGACAGGTGCAACAGGTTGAGAAGGTACTGGAGGGGTACCAGGAAGTCTTTGCTCACCATGAGGATGATTTTGGTTGCACCGAAGCCAATACCCACGAGATTCCCACAGGGAGCACTGCCCCAGTGCGGGAGAAACACTGTCAGATACCTCCCCAGAGGTATAAAGAGGTTACGGAGATGCTAGCCCATATGTTACAGATTGGTGTGATATGGGAGAGTCAGAGTCCGTGGGCAGCCCCGATTGTCCTGGTCCGGAAGAAAGATGGGACCCTGCGGTTCTGTGTGGACTATAGACGACTGAATGCCTGCACAGTACGGGACTCTTACCCACTACCCCGAATCAAAGAGTCCCTGTCGGTATTAGGGAAGGCAAGATACTTCTCCTTGGATCTGGCCAGTGGGTACTGGCAGATGCCCGTGGCCGAACATGACCGTGCGAAGACGGCGTTCATATTACCCATGGGACTGTTCGAGTTCAATCGGATGTCCTCCGGCCTGACTAATGCCCCCGGGACGTTCCAGCGTCTGATGAAGAGGTGCCTGGGCGATTTGATCTTTGAGCGACACTGATTTACCTTGACGACATAATTGTCTATGCCGCCACCTTCGAGGAGCACCTACAGCGATTGGAGCAAGTACTAAGTCGCCTACAGAGTCATGGCCTAAAGGTGAAGCAACAGGAGTGCCACCTGTTCCGCAAACAGATCGAATATCTCGGTCATACTGTGTCCGGTGAAGGAGTCAGGCCCACCCAGGAAAAGGTGGCCGCCGTACAGGAGTAGCCTACCCTGAAGACAGTGAAGGACGTTCGGGCCTTCCTGGGACTTGCCGGGTACTACCGAAGATTCGTGAAGAACTTCACCCGCATAGCCAACCCATTGTTGGAGCTACTTAAGGGAGTGCCGGCGGGCTCCAAGAATCAGGTGATTCGGTGGGTAAGCAACCAGGAAGAGGCCTTCCGTGCCCTAAAAATGGCCCTGACCAAGGCCCTAATACTTGCCTATGCGGATTTCTCCCAACCATTCATACTCCACACTGATGGGAGCCTACATGGTCTGGGAGCCATGTTATCCCAAGTACAGGAGGGGAAAGAGCGCGTGATTGCGTACACCAGCTGCTCCCTTCACGACTCCGAGAGGAACCCAGATAATTATAGCTCTTTCAAATTAGACTTGCTGGCTCTGGTTTGGGCAATGGCCGAGAAGTTTGCAGAGTATTTGTCCGGGTCCGTAGTACTGGTGAGAACAGATAACAACCCGCTGGCCCACCTGGAGAATGCAAAATTGGGGGCCCTGGAGCAGCGGTGGGTGGCCCAATGGCCAGGTACCGGTGTAAGATCGCCTACCGGCCTAAGGCAGAGAATACGCCGACGCCCTCTCCAGAGTGACATATGAACGGCCTGATCATGACCGCGAGGAAGATTTGGAGGCGGATGAGACCCCTAGCTTCCGAAGTTTCATGGGACCGCTGGCCGTGGTGCAGAGACAGATCGGAGAGACGTCGGAAGAACAAGTGCTATGGCGGCCAAGAGATGACTGGATCCAACTTCAACAAACTGACAGAGAAGTTGCTCAATTACGTCAATGGGTGGCTTTGCGGCAAGTCCCCAGTCGAGAAGAGAGGAGTACCCTGTCCCCGGGAGCACTGAAAATGCTGGGACAATGGGAGAGACTGTGTTTGCGAGATGGGCTGCTGTACCGACGGGTGCAGCTACTGCGAGAGTTCGGGACCACCTGGCAAGTGGTGATCCCAGAGAAGTTGGTCGGAGTAGTGGCTAAGGAGGCTCATAAACGAGGGGCTCACTTCGGACCAGAGAAGATGTTTCAGTGGTTGCAGAGGCTGGTGTATCATCCCTGACTGCAAGCAACAATAGAAGACACTTGTCGAAGATGTCGGAGCTGTGAGCTGGTTAAGCCCCCGGAATAGCGGGTCCCCATACAAACCATTGTGACTTCTGCCCCCTTGGAGGTGCTGATGATCGACTATTTGACTGTTGGACTGGCGCATCTCGGGTATGAACATTGCCTGGTAATGACAGACCACTTCACAAAGTTTGCGGTAGTGACCCCGACCAGAGACCACACCGCCTAGTCAGCTGCACAGGCCATCTGCCGAGACTTCATTCGGGTGTACGGCTGCCCAAAGAGGATCCATTCCGATCAAGGCGCCTGATGGAAGAGCTGCACTGGTTGTACAAGATTGAGAAGTCACGGACTACACCTTACCACCCTCAAGGAAATGGGGCCTGTGAAACACTTTAATCGGACACTGATCCAAATGCTCCGCACGTTGGAGGAAGATCGGAAGGTACGATGGCCTGAGTTTGTGGCCGAGCTGGTGTGGGTCTACATACAACAACCGAGTGAATAGTACAACAGGGTTCACTCCTTATACCTTGCTGTTCAGGCGAAAGGGGTGAAAGATTACCGAGTTAGAGCTGGACCCCGAAAAGGACTACCCACGGATGGGGATATCTTCCTGGGTCCGGGAACATCGGCATCGACTGCAGACCCTCCGACGGTTGGTACAACAAAAGTTTCAGGAGCTCCAACATCATGATACATTGCCTCTTCGAGGGACAGCTCTCCGGCCTGGGGAGCGGGTGTTGGTTCGGGACAGGCGGCCCCGGGGCAAATTGAGTAGGTGGTAGGAACGGACCCCGCACCGAGTGAAGCACAGGATTGGCGCTGAAGGACCTGTGTATGAAGTTCAACCCGAGGGGGCTGAAGGAGCCCATACCGGAGAGGTTCATCGTAGTATGCTGCGACCCTGTCTGTCCAAAGATGATGAGAATGGAGAAGAATCACCTGCTTCTAGAGAGGGTCCTGTCACAGTTGCCCCAAGCCACGATGTGGACGAAGAAGAATTGTTGATTCTACCTCCGAGCTCCAGCACTCGATTACCTGCAGTCCCCAGTGCAGGCGGCGAGGGAACAACATCGGTTGAAGCCACCAGGCAGGCAGAGATTGGGAATCCGAGTGACCTTGCACCCCCATCGGTCAAACTGAGTTACGCCGGTCAGAACGAACAACAGCAGGAGTGCCTCCTCACAGTAACGAACAAGGTCAATTCATATGGCACCATATCGTCCAGGAAGTCCAAGAATGTGAACGTTTGGTGAAGGAACTCTCGCCCGTGGAATGGCGAGTTAAAGGAGAGAGGAGGTGTAAGGGGGAAGACCGGGGTGTAAGTACTTTCAGAAGAAGGGATCTGGAACTGCCGGGGCCGTACCTCTGGTTGCAGGGGGAAGACAGACTGCGAGCACAGGAGTCAGGTGACTGGGAAGCTGAGGGCGTGTCCAGAGTGAGAGCTGGCAGGTCAGGTGACCGGGAAACTGGTGGCGTGGCTAGAGAGAGGGAGAGACGAGGACTTTTGCGCCGGAAAGCGTCAAGAGAGTTCTGCTCAGGAGAGCAGTGTGAGAGAGTCCAGGCTCCTGGCTCCAGTACTGGGATCAAGATCCGAGTGCAGTGGACCGGAGGAGTCAAGCCGACTAGAGGGAGAAGAGACGCAGGGTCCGTGAAGCCGAGCACGTGAGGTGCACTGTTATGGACTAGGGGCTCAGCGGGTAAAACCGGAGACCGCCTGCTTTCGCCAGAATATGGAGCATTGTTTGGGCAGGGAAGCCTGAAGAAAGCGTCACCAGCATTAGCTGGCAACTGCCTTGTGGAGGATAAAAGTCAGCTAAGTGTAAAAACTGTCGTTTACAACCGGTTTGACTCTGCTACATCTAGTTAAACTGTGAACTGTCAGTTATAGACTTCTACCTGCTATTTCCCTTGTTTTTCCCCATATTTTCCCCTGTTACTCCTGGCGTGGAGATTTACCCAGTTATCATAAACCTCCCCTGTTTATTAACCCTGTATTGGCTGCTCTGTGTTTCTGTGTCACTGCATCTAAAGTACCCGTGTTACATTGACCATATGAGAACCCCAGACCCCAGCATTACTAGAATGTGGAGCTGACCATATGAGAACCCTGGACCTCAGCATTACTAGGATGTGGTGCTAACCATATGAGAACCCTGGACCCCAGCATTACTAGTGTGGCGCCCCTGCGGGTCCAGTTGCCACAGAGGTACTGCATCTCACCCAGAGGTGTACCCCACTCTCAGGTAAGGAGGGAGCACTACACGGGACCCACACATCCAACACACACCACTCCTGAGGGAAGTGCGAGATTGCGCCTGAGGAAGAGCACAGTCCCTGTCCCTGTCAGGAGGGTGGAACTAAGTGGAGGAGGTGGGTGGAGGAAGTAGTTTAGGGGAGCACAGACAGGAAGAGTATAAAAGATAGGTAGAAATATCTAGAAGGTGTGCAGTGCAGCACAGTGGAGGAGGGAGGAGTTGTGAGCAGTTAAGTCCAGTCTCCTGTTCCAGTGCTTGAAGCAGGAGCTCAGTCAGAGAGTGAGGTGAGAAGACCGGAGCAGTGGGAAAGGCTCCAGAGACAGAAGGGATCCTAGGGGCACGGCAAGTGCGGAATGCCACCCATGCGCCCGAATTCACGCAGACGTGGAGGGATCAAGGCCGCAGTAGGGGACCGGCCCCAGACTAGTGGAGTACTTTAAAGCTCAGCTAGCAAATCGGAGGCTGCGGCATCTTTATGTGCCATAGCCAAAATCCACACATAATCGCTGAAAAGGTGGCCATACAGGACCAAGGGGACAGACCAGACGTCGCCCGACAAGGCCCGCGGCCACTGGCTCGGGACACTGTGTGTGAGGCGCAGGGCAGAAGGGCGAGAGCCAGCGCAATGAGACGACCTGGAGAGGTACACAGAAAGGGGTCCCGTTCAAGTGCTTCTAACTTATCTGAGAGTTGGCTAGATCACTTCCCCGGAGGACACGGGATGACGTGGGCGGTTACAGACCAGTAACTGTAACCTGGAGAACTTAACAACTGTGAGTAAAACCTGAAGACTGCACCCCACTGGGTCCTTGAATAATTGCTGCGCCATCACCTGCCTTGCACTACACCCGCAACATCTACCTCTAAAATCCACTATGTTACGGATCCGGGTGGTGAAACCTCTGTGCTGCAGTGCAAGGAGGGACCAGAGGGGCGTAACTAGGTATCAACTTGGACTGACCAAGGTCGCACGGCGGCTCAATCGACTCCATGAACCAGGGAAGGACCGAGCAGAGTTACCAGGTGCTACTCTGGACCAGTCATTGTATGAGAGCAGGTGACTCCCACGGGTCAGAAGGCAGGGACTGACCGGTACAGCAGATGAGCACGGCAGGCAGGCTGACGGGTGATCCGGGAAGACGGACTGGCAGACACCACGGGTAACTGGCAGGAGCCTCCAGGTAGGCTGGCTGGTAGGCACGGCAGGTAACTGGTATGTACTCCGGGTAGGCAGGCAAGCCTGGCCCATAGACAGACTGGCGGGTTAGGACTGTAGGCAGACCGTCGGACTTCAGAGTGTACTTGGCTGGCAGACACAGGTAGACAGGCTGGCGGACTGGGCTGGTAGTCAGGCTGGCGGACTGGACTGGTAGTCAGGCTGGCGGACTGGACTGGTAGTCAGGCTGTTGGACTGGACTGGTAGTCAGGCTGGTGGACTGGACTGGTAGTTAGGCTGACGAACTGGACTGGTAGTCAGGCTGGCGGACTGGACTGGTAGTCAGGCTGGCGGACTGGTAGTCAGGCTGGCGGACTGGACTGGTAGTCAGGCTGGCGGACTGGACTGGTAGTCAGGCTGGCGGACTGGACTGGTAGTCAGGCTGGCGAACTGGACTGGTAGTCAGACTAGCAGCGGGACCTGAGGGTTGAAGCAGAGTTTAGAACACAAATCTAAAACCTTGCACGGGCACCTCCATTTTGGAGGAGGTGCCTTTTATATGAGAGGTCCTTCGCCCATTGGCCGGGGACCCCTAAGGACGACGCGCGCGGCCTCTTTAAGAGGGAGGGAGCGCGCGCGCCCTACGCACAGTACTCGGGAAGCTGCGTGCGCCGCCAGCAGCAGCAGGAGGGCCGAAAGACGCCGGGCCAGGAGCGCAGCGGTAAGGGGGACGGCGTCTCTGCCTGTCAGGGGGCAGGGACGCCGATGCTACACACTGTATACTGCCCTGGAGCTTAGCTCTACCCGTGGAGAGCTGAACCAACTCTGCTGCATCACCATCAGCCCCAGTGGATCTGCACCGCAGCGGTGGCCCCATATAGCCGCATACCACTAGTGGCGTCACGGACATTATCCCCAAATCTTTATTTTCCCAATTGACTTTTCACTTTATTTTACCGCCCTGGGCCATGGACCAGGTCATTGCCACTGTTACTATCCCAAAAAGGACCGGCCCTGCTACTGAGGGCCCCATGCCCCCAGGGGGCGCGTCATTAGGATGTGGTGCTGACCATATGAGAACCCTGGACCCCAGCATTGCTAGGATGTGGTGCTGACCATATGAGAACCCTGGACCCTAGCATTAATAGGATGTGGTAGTAACCATATGAGAACCCTGGACCCCACCATTGCTAGGATGTGGTGCTGACCATATGAGAACCCTGGACCCCAGCATTGCTAGGATGTGATGGTAACCATATGAGAACCCTGGACCCCAGCATTAATAGGATGTGGTGCTAACCATATGAGAACCCATGGACCCCAGCATTGCTAGGGTATGGTGCTGACCATATGAGAACCCGGGACCCCAGCATTGCTAGGATGTGGTGTTAACCATATGAGAACCCCGGACCCCAGCATTGCTAGGATGTGGTGCTAACCACTGACCCAGCGTGCTGCCCTAAGCCTTGGTGTTGAATTAAAACCAGGAATCTTGACTTTCAAATGACTCCAGGCTCAGGCTAGGTGCGAAATGCAAGGAGTAGCACAATTTTGATGTCAGGTGGCAAAGCACTGAAGTGATTCGGTTGAGGGGGGCCATGCATACCAGGATTGGTGATGAGGGGTGCCATACATACCAGCATTGGGGATGAGGAGTACCATGCATACTAGGATAGGAATGCGGGGTACCATGCATACTAGGATGATGGATGGGGTGCCATGCATACCAGGATGAGGGGTACCATGCATACCAGAATAGGGATGAGGGGTACCATGCATACCAGAATAGGAATATGTGGTGCCATGCATACCAGGATAGGGATGAGGGGGCCATACATACCAGGATTGGGGATGAGGGAGCCATGCATACCAGGATGAGGGGTTGGGTACCATGCATATCAGGATTGGGGGATGGGGAGGCCATACATACCAGGATAGGAGGATGAGTGGTGCCATACATACCAGAATTGGGATGAGGGGTGCCATGTATACCAGGATGAGGGGTACCATACTTAACAGAATAGGGATGTGGGGTACCATGCATACCAGGATAAGGCATGGGGTGCCATACATACCAGGATAAGGGGTACTATGCATACCAGAATAGGGATAAGGGGTACCATACATACCAGGATAGAAATGCGGGGTACCATGCATACCAGGATTGAGGGATGAGGAGGCCATACATACCAGAATTGGGATGAGGGGTGCCATATATACCATGATAAGGGGTACCATAAATGCCAGAATTGGGATGCGGGGTACCATGCATACCAGGATGAGGGATGGGGTGCCATGCATACCAGGATGAGGGGTACCATACATATCAGGATTAGAGATGAGTGTTGTTCGACTCGAACTGTTCGCCAATCTCAAATTCGAGCTGTTTTGGGCGGTGTTCAAGCCGTTCGGCGAACACGAACGATTTGAAAAAAATTCGGCTGTTCGAGGTTATGTTCGATAACTGTTCATGCACCAAAATCATAACTGGATTTTTTCTCAGTAATGATGAAAATTAATGTTAATACGCAGTTTGAGTGTACAGCAGGGCGGGGGGAGGGGCAGGGGATGGATCTCTGCAGGAATAATGAAGATCTCCATTTTTTTTTTCTCTTTCCCGCATTTACAGTGGGGAGGTGCAATCTGTCAGCCTATCAGCAGCGCACACACGAAGCGAAGTGCTTTTTTTCACACAAGCAAGGGCATGTGTCATTGGCAGTGTATGTCATATGTCCTTGACCTATAAGACCCAGCCATTTTCCCCGTCGCCACCATTTTCTCACTGCTGCAGTTGCGTGTTAGACGGCACTGCTGTTGCTGTGTGCGCTATACCTTGTTAATTTCAAGCCAATTTTCGCACAAATCTACAGATAGCTTGGTAGTAGGGAATAGTTGTGATTGCAGTCCTTTTAAGGACTAGGTTACCGCATTTCCTATGACTTTTATCAGGCAGGTCTGTGCTCTTAAATAGATAGGTTGTGGGAGTAAAGACTAATTGTAATTGCAGTCCTTTTCAGGACTAAGTTACATCAGTTCCTATCAGTTTTTGCCAGGCAGGTCTGTGCCAGTGCTGTGCAAGTTTTTTTCACAGCATTTGGCTGAATCTAGCAAAGCTAATCCTTTTTGGCCTATTGCAGAGTGTGTTAGTCAGTGGAGTAGCCTATCTGTGTTGCAAGCTGCACCACCTGTGTATAGAATACCAATTTTTTTACTGCACCTAGTGAAGTAAAACCTTTTGAGCATAGCATCATTCTATTAGTCCATCTATACTGACCTCCATAAGGTTGCAAATTGAATATAATTTTTTTCTGCATCTAGCTCTGAAAAAATATTTGGCCTTCTAGCTGTGTGTGGGACTTGTTCTATTAGTCCATCTATACTGACCTCCATCAGGTTGCAAACTGAATATAATTTTTTTCTGCATCTACCTCTGAAAAAATATTTGGGCTTCTAGCTGTGTGTGGGACTTGTTCTATAAGTCCATCTATACTGACCTCCATCAGGTTGCAAATTCAAAATAATTTTTTGTCTGCATCTAGCTCTGAAAAAATATTTGGCCTTCTAGCAGTGTGTGGGACTTGTTCTATTAGTCCATCTATACGGACCTCCATCAGGTTGCAAATTAAAAATAATTTTTATCTGCATCTAGCTCTGAAAAAATATTTGGCCTTCTAGCAGTGTGTGGGACTTGTTCTATTAGTCCAGCTATACTGACCTCCATCAGGTTGCAAATTAAAAATAATTTTTATCTGCATCTAGCTCTGAAAAAATATTTGGCCTTCTAGCAGTGTGTGGGACTTGTTCTATTAGTCCATCTATACTGACCTCCATCAGGTTGCAAACTGAATATAATTTTTTTCTGCATCTACCTCTGAAAAAATATTTGGGCTTCTAGCTGTGTGTGGGACTTGTTCTATTAGTCCATCTATACTGACCTCCATCAGGTTGCAAATTGAATATAATTTTTTTCTGCATCTAGCTCTGAAAAAATATTTGGCCTTCAAGCAGTGTGTGGGACTTGTTCTATTAGTCCATCTATACTGACCTTCATCAGGTTGCAAATTCAAAATAATTTTTATCTGCATCTAGCTCTGAAAAAATATTTGGCCTTCTAGCAGTGTGTGGGACTTGTTCTATTAGTCCATCTATACTGACCTCCATCAGGTTGCAAACTGAATATAATTTTTTTCTGCATCTACCTCTGAAAAAATATTTGGGCTTCTAGCTGTGTGTGGGACTTGTTCTATTAGTCTATCTATACTGACCTCCATCAGGTTGCAAATTGAATATAATATTTTTCTGCATCTAGCTCTGAAAAAATATTTGGCCTTCTAGCAGTGTGTGGGACTTGTTCTATCAATCCATCTATACTGACCTCCATCAGGTTGCAAACTGAATATAATTTTTGTCTGCATCTACCTCTGAAAAAATATTTGGCCTTCTAGCAGTGTGTGGGACTTATTCTATTTGTCCATCTATACGAACCTCCATCAGGTTGCAAATTAAAAATAATTTTTATCTGCATCTAGCTCTGAAAAAATATTTGGCCTTCTAGCAGTGTGTGGGACTTGTTCTATTAGTCCATCTATACTGACCTCCATCAGGTTGCAAATTAAAAATAATTTTTATCTGCATCTAGCTCTGAAAAAATATTTGGCCTTCTAGCAGTGTGTGGGACTTGTTCTATTAGTCCATCTATACTGACCTCCATCAGGTTGCAAATTCAAAATAATTTTTATCTGCATCTAGCTCTGAAAAAATATTTGGCCTTCTAGCAGTGTGTGGGACTTGTTCTATTAGTCCATCAATACTGACCTCCATCAGGTTGCAAATTAAAAATAATTTTTATCTGCATCTAGCTCTGAAAAAATATTTGGCCTTCTAGCAGTGTGTGGGACTGGTTCTATTAGTCCATCTATACTGACCTCCACCAGGTTGCAAACTGAATATAATTTTTTTCTGCATCTACCTCTGAAAAAATATTTGGCCTTCTAGTGTGGGACTCATTGTATTAGGCCATCTATACCAAGCTCCACCAGCTTTTAAATTAATAATAATTTTTAGCTGCATCTAGCCCTGAAAATAATTTTTCTTCCCAATAGTGGTAGCAATAGAAATATGGGGCGCGCTCCTGGCTTATAAAAATATACGCTTCATAACAAAAAACACCAGCCTAGCGCACTGCATTAATAAGATGGCATCATCGTCTCTCCCAGTGCTAGGCCTACTACCCAGGCTAGCATTCCTGTGCCTAAAACACAATGTATGGGTCCGCGCTAGCCACTATGCTGAGGGGTCTAAAGCTGCTGCTAACGCTTTATAACAATTCAATTGGCAGATTTTCACAGAGCTCTTCAACAACTCCCACCCATCGGGCAACAGTTGCCCACCTTCCGTATGGGATCTAGTGGCGAATAGTTGATGCCTTTAATCAGAGCGTCAGTTGCCCCGTCGACGTGGCAAGCATATGGTAAGGCATGGGAAGAGTGGACACGACTAGTAGCAGGCAGACCGGTTGACCAATGTGAACAAGCCAGATCACAAGTCACCATAGAATTTCTCCACCAGCTAATGATGAGGGGCATATCAGGGGCGTCAGCGCAGCGGTGTCTGACCGGAGTAGCATTTCACTTCCAACTACTGAATTGGGGAGATGTGACAAAGATTCATCATCAGACAATCCATAAAAGGGTGGAAAAGGGGTCAGCCAAGTCAGGAGTGTAGACGTCCCGTCCCGTGTCACTAAAACTGATTTCTCACATCATATCCCTAACACCATTAACATGACACTCACAATTTTAAGCAACACTACTGTCTACTGCATTTGTGATCGCCTTCTTCGGGGCACTATGCATAAGCGAATTAGTCCCTCAATCCAAAATTACCACCAGTGGAGGCTTATTACACCAGGACGTAGTCATAGCCAATAATGCAATACGTCTACGCATACACAAATCGAAAACGGTTCCAGTGGGCAGGGGCACTTGGGTACTTCTACAACCCACAAACGGTACACTGAGTCGGGTAACAATAGTAAAAACATATCTAACCATCAGATCACAAAGTAATTTCTTCCTATCACACATTGATGGAACGCCATTATCAAGATACCAGTTCCAAGCTATATTTAATAAATGCATAACATCAGCAGGGAACCACCCCAAAGATTACGGGACACACTCATTCCGCATAGGCGCGGCCACGGAAGCAGCAAGAGCAGGACTGTCAGAAACGGAAGTTCAGAGGATAGGGAGATGGCGATCCACGTGTTTGGCAAGATACATAAGACCGGACTTGTTATCCTAACGTGGTTTGTTTCTTTTACAGGTGACGCTAAGCCAACAGTGTGGGTGATAGGCCACTCGTATATATATTGGGCAGAAAAAAGGGCGAAAGTCTGCCCAGGCGGGAGGAAATTAGAGTTTCATAACACATATTTCAACTGGAGAGGTATTAGAGGCCTGCTATGGCCACAGGTACTAATGGAGGTAATCAAGGTAGGGAGAGAGGCAAGATGTCCGGTCATCTTAGTTATACAGGCCGGGGGAAACAACCTAGGTCATCACAAGAGCGCATAACTAATGGCAATAATGAAACTAGACACTGAGCGCTTCAGAGAATTTTTCACAAAACTAGCTATAGTATGGTCAGAGATTGTGCCGATAGCGGTATGGCAAGGTGCGCGAGACATCACGGCCATCGAACGGACAAGGCGGGTAATAAATATTCGGATGGCAAAATTTAGAAGAGACAGAGGCGGTGTAGTGGTACGACACCGACAACTGGAAGGAGATAAAGCAGGCCTCATACGGCCCGACGGTGTTCACTTAATGGATATTGTACTGGACATATTCCTGTCAGGACTCCAGGACGGAGTGGAACAAGCGTGAAGAGTGATGGGTGGGGGTCAGAGTCCTGCATACGAGTACGCAGGATCCTCCGTTGCCTGGAAATAGAAAGGACATGTTGGAGACTTACACTTGTTGGCCAAGTTGCCGGATTGGAGACCCAGGGCATGCTGCAACAAGCTGAATTATTTTAGAAATAAAATGCCTTTCTAATGGAATGAGTATAAAGAGTTAATAAAGCTGTGACCGATCCTCACCCATCCAGTTGTAAGAGTTACATTATTGTATTGTCAAGGAAAGGGGGGCGGTAGGGGGGCTGAGCGTCTGGGTTTGGTTGGGGGTCCCCACAGTCTGCCTAGGCTAGATGCATTTAAAAATTCTTATTAGATACACAGGCGGTGCAGCTTGCTTCGCAGCTGGGCTACTACGCCCAAAGTATTGCCTAGGCTAGATGCAGTTAAAAATTCTACGCTGACTAGCAGACACTGAAGATTTGGAGCAGACCTCTGAGTAAACAGCTCTTCAGACTCAACCATCTGTGTTACCCGAAAGCCATAGTGTATGTAGTTTCTTACAGTTAAAGGGGGTGCGACCCAACCCACCTGGAATTGACGATGCCAGCGTCACGTAAAACACAGCAAGGGGACTCCAAAAAGAGTCTCCATTTTTTCCAAAAATTGTGGCACAGACACCACTTAACCCTAGAATGTATACCTGGGGCCTCGCAGTCCCGCCCTGTTAATTGTTTTCTATTTTCTGCAAGATTACTTTAGTTAGAATTTTGAAACTCTAGGTATTCTTCATCTATATAGTTGTTTGTCATTTGAGTTTGAGTTATTCCATGTTATTTGCACACGGGCCTAAAAGGCCCCAGGTATATGAAAGTGTAGATTTTTATGGTCATGCGTTCTAGGGTTAAGTGGCATCAATTGCCCCACAGTTGCTTAAAACGGTTGGTGAGGTGATATTACCAAATCCTCAAGCTTTTAGTCTCCCAAGGATAACACAGGGTTAGAAAAGTCCTTGCGAATCCATGATTTGTTCATCTTTATGAACGTGAGTCTGTCTGCATTCTCAGTGGACAGCCGCGTGCGCTTATCTGTCAGCACACCATCAGCAGCGCTGAACACACGTTCAGAGAGAACACTGACTGCAGGGCATGACAAGATCTCCAAGGCGTGAGTGGCGATCTCCGGCCATTTTTCCAGATTGGAATACCAAAATGAGCAAGGGTCCAGTGACACAGTCATGGCTTCGATGTTCACTTGAAGATACTCCTGCACCATCCTCTCTAGGCATTGACTATGTGTCAGACTTCTTGTCTCCTGTGGCCTTGCAAAGGATGGTCTAAAAAAGTGGTGAAACGATTCCACAAAATTGCTGTTACCAGCAGATACTGTGTTACTGTTAAGGTTTGAGTGATGAAGACTCGACAGTCCCACGGTTGGCAAGTTAGAACTGTGAGATTCACTTCGTGCACCACTGGTGTTTTGTGGAAAAGCACATGTAAGATTCTGCAACAGCGTCTGCAGATACTCCTGCATGCGTCAATCCCTTTTTATGGCAGGAATTATTTCGGCAAATTTACTTTTGTACCGGGGATCTAAGAGTGTGGCAACCCAGTAGTCGGGATTACTTCGAATTCTGCAATCTGAGGGTCATGTTGCAGGTAGTGCAGCAAGAAGGCACTCATGTGTCTTGCGCATCCAGGAGGACCAAGTCCTTGTTGTGTTGGTAGCGAGGTAAGAATCATGCTTCCTTCCTCTGCCCTCTCCCCCTAACCTCGCACAACAGATATGTGATCAAGGTCTCCCTCATCTGATGAGTCTTCCATGCCCATCGCCAGTTCATCTTCCACTTCTTCCTCGGCTCCTGCACCTTCCTCAACAGTTTGGCTGCTACCATGCGCCCTGGTTAATCCCTCTCCCCCACCCTCCCATGCCTGCCGCCTTGGTGCTGCCAACCGTCTGGACCTTGGAGATGTTATCCCTTCCGCATACGACTCCTCCTCTACTTCCTCCACCTCATCTTGTCCCACCACCTGACTCTGAATTCTGTTTAATGTGTGCTCCAGCATGTAAATCACCGGAAAAGTCATGCTGATAATGGCATCGTCGTCAGCACTAAACATCTTCGTCGCCATTTCAAAACTGTGCAGAAGGGTGTGTGGCACCCCTGAGGGTTCAGTCGCCACAGAGTTACTGCATCTCACCCAGAGGTGTGGTATCTCACCCTCAGGTAAGGAAGGCGCATGGCTCGGGACCCTAACACCTGCATCCAACACATACCCGCAGTGGGGGTAGGGCGAGATTGCTCCTAAGGGAGAGCACAGTCCCAGGTCCCTAGCTGGTGGGAGGGTCCTATGTAGTGGGTGCTTAGGGAAGCAGCTTAGGGGAGCACATGACAGGGAGAGTATAAATAGGAAGCCATCTTAGAAAGAGCAAGCCAGTCAGAGGAGGAAAAGTGACAGGAGCAGAGGCTCGGCATGAGCTCTGCTCCGGAGGCGGGCCTAGCCTGGGAGGCCCAGGACTGAAGGAGAAAAGAGAGGAGTGGGAGCAGGAAGGCTCCAGGAACCGAAGGGACCCTAGGGCTACGGGCCATGCAGAAGGCCACCCGTACTCCCGCTGCTACCAGGAGGTAGAGGGGTCAGGCCA
The DNA here is from genome assembly GCF_046119375.1 of Phyllobates terribilis. Lineage (NCBI taxonomy): Eukaryota > Metazoa > Chordata > Amphibia > Anura > Dendrobatidae > Phyllobates > Phyllobates terribilis. The sequence continues at coordinate 205,588,472 of NW_027362769.1, read as the reverse complement.
GATAAGGGGAGCCGGTCCCTCAACTAGAGGAGAAACAGCAAGGCTCAACTAGAAACTGGAGGCTGCAGCATTTCATGTACTGCAGGCAAAAGTCCACACCAGTCTCACTAAGAAGGTAGCCACATAGGACCCAGGGGACGGAACACAAGTCGCCCGCCAAGGCCCGAGGATACCGGATAGAAGTGTCACTGGGTGTAAGGTGCAGGGAGAAGGCCAGAGAAAGGACACACAGAAGGGGGTCCTGCTAAGTACTCCGGAGCTATCTGGGGGTGGACTGAGCCCCTCACTAAGTACGCACAGCACGACGGGTGAGATTGCTCTGGTACCTGTAATCTGGACTGCAACAACTGTGAGTAAAGATCTTGGGACTGCATCACACGGACTCTGTGTTCATTACTGACTCCCTGCACTACAACCACCATCATCCACCCACACTGCCCTGAAGCTACTCTCTTCCTGTGGTGAGTAATAATACCATTGCTGCAAAACCACCAGCTTCAGAGGACTGTTCCGCAGCGGCGGCCCCTTTGGCCGCACTCCACAGGTGGCGTAGTCGGACATTATAAAATCCATATATACAAATTACCGTTGGATTGACCGCCCTGGGTCACGGACCGGGTCACCGCCACAGTGACTACAACCCCCAGCGTCTACCAGCCCGGCTCAGGGTACCCCACGGCCCAGGGGGCGCGTCAACTTCATAGGTCCTTGATCTGAGACCACTCCTGCAGCGTGATTTGCCCCAATTCTGGGGCTCGTTGGCCCAGGCTATACGTCAGAACGTATTGCACCAGGGCTTGTCGGTGCTGCCACAGTCACTGCAACATGTGCAGAGTTGAATTCCACCGTGTCGGCACATCGCATTTCAGCCGGTGAACTGGCAGGCCCAACGACTTCTGTAGAGATGTAAGTCGTTGAGCTGCGGGATGCGAACGGTGGAAGTGAGCACACAGCGACCGTGCCCTCTGCAGAAGGCCATCTAGTCCGGGATAGTGGGCTAAAAATTGCTGGACAACCAGGTTCAACACGTGAGCCATGCAAGGCACGTGTGTGACATTGCCCCGGCGAAGGGCCGCACCCAGGTTTGCAGCATTGTCGCACACGGCCTTCCCTGGTTGCAGGTCCAGTAGAGACAACCATTCATGAAACTGGGTCTCCAGAGTTGACCACAAGTCCTCAGCTGTGTGACTCACATTTCCCAGACATTTCAAAGTAAACACTGATGCCGTTGAGCCCTGCTGCCAGCATAGTAAGGAGGAGTGCAGGATTCCTTCTGCGCAGTTAGAAAGCAGGTGGCATTACCAGACAGGCTTTGGGTGCAGATGGAGGACCGAGAGGAGGTTGAGGAGGCAGAAGCAGTGGAGGAACTTCGAGATAAAGAGGATTGACGCAAAACTCGTGGGGACGGTAAGACTTGAACAGCAGCCCCTTGTCCTGCTGTCACCATAGTTATCCAGTGCCCAGTCAGCGATATGTAACGCCCCTGTCCATGCCTACTCGTCCAAGTGTCTGTGGTGAAATGCACCCTGTCACACACAGAGTTTCTCAAAGAAGCGGTGATGTTGTGTGCGACATGCTGGTGGAGCGCAGGCACACCTTTCTTTGAGAAGTAGTGCCGACTGGGCATCTGGTACTGGGGCACTGCGACGGACATAAGGTCTCGAAAATCCACTGTGTCCTCCAGGCGGAAAGGCAGCATTTCTGTAGCCAACAGCTTGCAGATGGTGAAATTCAACCTCTTAGCTTTCTCATGGCTAGGAGGAAATGGTCTTTTACTTTTCCACATCTGAGGGACCGAGGGCTGGCTGTTGTGCTTTGACGGGGTTGAGTAGGGTGTCCCCGGCAAACTGCCGGTCTGTGAGGAAGATGCAGGCGGACATGTTAGGTTGCCTTGATCCAAAGGTGGTGCTCTCGATGTCAGAGAGCGCTCAACGCCAGCAGGTGTTTCCACTTCCCAATGAACTGACGACCTGCCAATCACACTGGCTGTTGCAGGTAAAGAGGTGGCAGGTCTGCGTCCAAAAACATGTGTGACTGCTGTCCCCCCCGTCACAGAGGATGAAGAGGCCGCGGATGCACAAGATGGGGCAGACGGTGGTTGGCCCAGCCTGCTAGGCCGCATTGTAGCACAGTGAGCTTCCCACTGCAACTTATGCTTCATATCCATGTGACGGTACATGCATGAAGTACTCAAACTATGGATTTTTTGGCCTCTACTTTGCTTTTGGTGACAAATATTACAGATAACACGAGTTGGGTCATCCTTATCGATCGGAATAAATGCCCAGGCTATGCAAGGCTTAGAGCCCATGGGACCTGAAGAGCCACTACGACTTGTGGTCAGAGGCAGAGTTGTGGTTGAGGATGCAGTTGTTGACTTGCTTCCAGTACTCCGTCTCTGTCCAGGAAGGCGCAACCTAACCTCGTCGTCAATAGCATCTGTGACGCCCCCCTGCGCTTGGTATCACAGATCCTAGAAGAGTGTATTCATGAAATCCTCCACAAGAAGCCCCCATAAACATTCACACATCTCCACCTTCCACCTCAGACCAGCAGACGGAGCACTTTAGGGATATAAATAGGGAAGGTGGAGCTAGGCAGTTCAGTTCCTCTGAAGAGTTCCTGCAGTAGAGAAGCCTAAGAGAGGTCAGTCTGCAATGGAGCTCAGTCTAGTCTAGAGAACTCAGTTAATAGTTCAGCAGTGGAGCACGAGGCTCCTGCTAGCTAGATTCAGGGAACCCAGATAGAGCTTAAGGTGTGCCGGCGCCATAAGATCGGTGAAGCGCGGCAAGCTGCCGTTAGTGTGTATAGCCTAGTGAGGGCCCGAGTAGGCCGAAGGCGAGTGGCGAGTTAGTACATAAGGGGCAGAGGAGCTTAACCAGCTCACCCCGAAGCATTTACCGGACACCGGATCCGAGCCTACTGGGATCTCTATGACCCAGTAAGGCATAACCGGAATCCCTGGAGAACTACAAGTCCCAGGATCGCTAAGGTGCTGATACGTAACAGAGCCAGGAGACGCTTAGGCCCCGCATACTAGGAGCGTGAACTCCAAGAGAAGGCCCTACCACAAGGTCAGCCAGCGCAGGACAGAGACAAAGTTAGGCCTAGCTCCAGGCAGGTCAGAAACTTACTACGCAGAGGCAAGAAACAGGAGGCCCTACACCCGCTCATTGGGGAGGATCCTGATATGCACCCTTCACCCTACAGTGCTCCGGGATGTGCCTGAATTTCCTCCAGTAAAAGGTACTGAAGTGACTACCGTGTCCGTTCCCGTTCTTGCTCTGACCCAGCTGGGTCTCGCCTGTCCTGCATTCCCCCTGCATACGTTGCCCTGAGACCTAGCTCCATCTGTGGGGAGCTATACCATCGAGCTGCCTTATCACGGGCCTCAGTGGACTGCTGCAGCGCTGGTGCTTCTCACCAGATACCACAGGTGGCGTCACAAACTCTTATAAAATTAACAATTATCCACCCATTTAAAGAGTGACCCCAGGGTACGGGCCAGGGAGCCGACCACCGCGACATCCCCAAGGCCAGGCAAAGGCCCGGGTGACCTCATCGACTGGCTGACTGTGGGTTGACAGTAAGTGGGATCTCCAACCTTGTCATCATCACCCTGTGTGTTATCACACCCGTCGTCCTCAAAGCCAACCTCTTCCTGCCTTGACCGAAAAGTCAAGTTGTCGCTCCAATCAGGTATTTGAGTCTCATCATCGTCTTCATCATTGTCTCCACCAACAGGAGTTACAGTTTTGGAACGAGGGTCTACATTATGCTCAGAACCTTCTTCATCTGGTCCTGGATCCGACTTATAAAGATTCTGGGCATCAGTGCAGATCATTTAATCATCTGGATTAACAGAAGCTCTGGAGCAGACCTCCGTTTCCCAGGCTATAGTATGAGTAAACACCTCTGCAGACTCAACCATCTGTGTTACCCCATACTCAGACGGGCAGCTGGAGACTTGGGAGCTGTGAGGAAGCAAGTGCGATTGGGGTGACACCTCTGAGGACTGGAGTATTTGTGATGTTGAAATTGAGGTGGAGGAGAGCCCACTTGAAGGAGCACTTGATATCCGCTGAAGCACCTGCTGTTTTTGTGCCTCATCTGGAATTTGTAGCGATGGGCGTGTCCGTAACAAAGGGATCGTATCACATTGTCCACGAAAAGAAGTCGACATGTTAGTTTGGCTGGAAGATGGTCTTTCTTCTGCAGATGTTACTCCCCCCCCACCGTGGGGGGGCTCGACCCACCAGCGGACAGGCACCAGTATTGGGAGAGGGGGGCTGGCCGTCAGGGTCCACCGCGGCTCTGGCACAAACCCGGCGACACGGAGGTGGCACGGGCAGGAACGGACTGGCCGTGTCGGCTTCTCACTTTTTGGATTTTAGAAGGGCATGACATGCCTATATCTGTGTCTCCCCCTCCTTTTACTCCTCCATCTCTTTTCTTTTCGCATGACTATATGTACTTGTCACTTTTCCATGTGTTAGTTATGTCTTCTGAGCAGTTTGTCAGCTTTTGGACACCTTTGAAGGTGTTTTCTATGTGTTTCTATGTGTTTTTGTTTGCCTGCCATTGGTTTTAACGGTGTTCGAAGGTGTTCGACGAACAGTTCGACGAACAGTTCAGCGAACACAAGGGTGTTCGACGAACCGAACCGAACTCGAACACTGCGGGGGTGGCTCAACACTAATCAGGATAGGGATGCGGGGTACCATGCATACCAGGATGAGGGATGGGGTGCCATGCATACCAGGATGAGGAGTACCATTCATACCAGGATAGGGATGGGGAGTGCCATGCATACCACGATTGGGGATGAGTGGTACCATACATACCAGGATTGGGGGATGAGGGGTGCCACACATACCAGGATTGGGATGAGGGGTGCCATGTATATCAAATTTGGGATGAGGGGGCCATGCATACCAGGATTGGGATGAGGGGTGCCATGCATACCAGGATTGGGGATGAGGTGTGCCATGCATACCAGGATTTGGGATGAGGGGTGCCATGCATACCAGGATTGGGGATGAGGGGTGCCATGCATACCAGGATTGGGGGTGAGGGGTGCCATGCATACCAGGATTGGGGATGAGGGGTGCCATGCATACCAGGATTTGGGATGAGGGGTACCATGCATACCAGGATAGGGATGAGGGGCACCATGCATACAAGGATAGGGATGAGGGGCACCATGCATACAAGGATAGGGATCTGGGGGGGGCAATGCATACCATGATTCAGATGAGGGGCCATGAATACCAGGATAGGGATGAGGGGTACCATCTATATCAGGATGAGGGATGGGGTGCCATGCATACCAGGATAGGGATGAGAGGTACCATGCATACCAAGATGAGGGTTACCATACATACCAGGATAGGGATAAGGGATGGGGTACCATGCATACCAGGATTGGGTATGAGGGAGCCATGCATACCAGGATGAGGGGCGTCATACATGGCAGGATTGGGGATGATGGGTGCCATGCATACCAGGATTGGTGATGAGGGGTGCCATGCATTCCAGGATTGGGGGTGAGGGGTGCCATGCATACAGGATTTGGGGTGAGAGGTGCCATGCATACCAGGACTGGGGATGAGGGGTGCCATGCATACCATGATTGGGGATGAGGGGTGCCATGCATTCCAGGATTGGGGGTGAGGGGTGCCATGCATACAGGATTGGGGGTGAGGGGTGCCATGCATACCAGGATTGGGGATGAGGGGTGCCATGCATACCAGGATTGGGGATGAGGGGTGCCATGTATACCAAGATTGGGGGGTGAGGAGACCATGCATACCAGGATTGGGGGGTGAGGGGACTATGCATACCAGGATTGGGGGGTGAGGGGACTATGTATACCAGGATTGGGGGTGTGGGGACCATGCATACCAGGATTGGGGGATGAGGGGTGCCATGCATACCAGGATTGGGTATGAGGGAGCCATGCATACCAGGATGAGGGGCGTCATACATGGCAGGATTGGGGATGAGGGGTGCCATGCATACCAGGATTGGGTATGAGGGAGCCATGCATACCAGGATGAGGGGCGTCATACATGGCAGGATTGGGGATGAGGGGTGCCATGCATACCAGGATTGGTGATAAGGGGTGCCATGCATTCCAGGATTGGGGGTGAGGGGTGCCATGCATACAGGATTGGGGGTGAGGGGTGCCATGTATACTAGGATTGGGGATGAGGGGTGCCATGCATTCCAGGATTGGGGGTGAGGGGTGCCATGCATACAGGATTGGGGGTGAGGGGTGCCATGCATACCAGGATTGGGGATGAGGGGTGCCATGCATACCAGGATTGGGGATGAGGGGTGCCATGTATACCAGGATTGGGGGGTGAGGAGACCATGCATACCAGGATTGGGGGGTGAGGGGACTATGCATACCAGGATTGGGGGTGTGGGGACCATGCATACCAGGATTGGGGGATGAGGGGTGCCATGCATACCAGGATTGGGGGATGAGGGGGACCATGCATACCAGGATTGGGGATGAGGGGTACCATGCATACCAGGATTGGGTGGTGAGCGGTGCCATGCATACCAGTATAGGAATGCGGGGTACCATGCATACCAGGATGATGGATGGGGTGCCATGCATACCAGGATGATGGGTGCCATGCATTCCAGAATTGGGGGTGAGAGGTGCCATGCATACAGGATTGGTGGTGAGGGGTGCCATGCATACCAGGATTGGTGATGAGGGGTGCCATGCATACCAGGATTGGGGATGAGGGGTGCCATGCATACCAGGATTGGGGATGAGGGTGCCATGCATACCAGGATTGGGGGGTGAGGGGACAATGCATACCAGGATTGGGGGTTGAGGGGACTATGCATACCAGGATTGGGGGTGAGGGGACCATGCATACCAGGATTGGGGGGTGAGGGGACCATGCATACCAGGATTGGGGGTTGAGGGGACTATGCATACCAGGATTGGGGGTGAGGGGACCATGCGTACCAGAATTGGGGGATGAGAGGTACCATGCATACAAGGATTGGGGGATGAGGGGGGCCATGCACACCAGGATTGGGGATGAGGGGTGCCATGCATACCAGAATTGGGGGGTCAGGGGTGCCATGCATACCAGGATTAGGGATGAGGGGTGCCATGCATACCAGGATTGCGGATGAGGGGTGCCATGGATAAAAGGTTTGGGGATGAGGGGTGCCATGCATACCTGGATTGGGGGGTGAGGGGACCATGCATATCAGGATTGTGGGGTGAGGGGACTATGCATACCAGGATTAGGGGTGAGGGGACCATGCATACCAGGATTGGGGGATGAGGGGGGCCATGCATTCTAGGATTGGGGATGAGGGGTGCCATGCATACCAGGATTGGGGGGTGAGGGGTTCCATGCATACAAGCATTGGGGATGAGGAGTACCATGCATACCAGGATAGGAATGTGGGGTGCCATGCATACCAGGATGAGGGGATGAGGAGTGCCATGCATACCAGGATAGGGATGAGGGGGCCATACATACCAGGATTGGGGATGAGGGAGCCATGCATACCAGGATGAGGGGTTGGGTACCATGCATATCAGGATTGGGGGGTGAGGAGGCCATACATACCAGAATTGGGATGAGGGGTGCCATGTATACCAGGATAAGGGGTACCATAAATACCAGAATAGGGATGCGGGGTACCATGCATACCAGAATGAGGGATGGGGTGCCATGCATACCAGGATGAGGGGTACTATACATGCCAGGATAGGGATGAGGAGTGCCATGCATACCAGGATTGGGGATGAGGGGTGCCATACATACCAGGATTGGGGATGAGGGGTGCCATGCATACCAGGATTGGGGATGAGGGGTTCCATGTATACCAGGATAGGGATTAGGGTTGCCATGCATACCAGGATAGGGATCTGGGGGGGCAATGCATACCAGGATTCGGATGAGGGGCCATATATACCAGGATAGGGATGAGTGGTACCATCTATATCAGGATGAGGGATGGGGTGCCATGCATACCAGGATGGGGATGAGGGGTGCCATGCATACCAGGATTTGGGATGAGAGGTACCATGCGTACCAGGATAGGGATCTGGGGGGGCAATGCATACCAGGATTCAGATGAGGGGCCATGTATACCAGGATAGGGATGAGGGGTACCATCTATATCAGGATGAGGGATGGGGTGCCATGCATACCAGGATAGGGATGAGGGGTACCATGCATACCAAGATGAGGGGTACCATGCATATCAGGATAGGGATGAGGGATGGGGTACCATGCATACCAGGATTGGGTATGACGGAGCCATGCATACAAGGATGAGGGGCGCCATGCATGGCAGGGTGGGGATGAGGGGTGCCATGCATTCCAGGATTGGTGATGAGGGGTGCCATGCATTCCAGGATTGGGGGTGAGGGGTGCCATGCATACAGGATTGGGGGTGAGAGGTGCCATGCATACCAGGACTGGGGATGAGGGGTGCCATGCATACCAGGATTGGGGTTGAGGGGTGCCATGCATTCCAGGATTGGGGGTGAGGGGTGCCATGCATACAGGATTGGGGGTGAGGGGTGCCATGCATACCAGGATTGGGGATGAGGGGTGCCATGCATACCAGGATTGGGGATGAGGGGTGCCATGTATACCAGGATTGGGGGGTGAGGAGACCATGCATACCAGGATTGGGGGGTGAGGGGACTATGCATACCAGGATTGGGGGTGTGGGGACCATGCATACCAGGATTGGGGGATGAGGGGTGCCATGCATACCAGGATTGGGTATGAGGGAGCCATGCATACCAGGATGAGGGGCGTCATACATGGCAGGATAGGGGATGAGGGGTGCCATGCATACCAGGATTGGGGATGAGGGGTGCCATGCATTCCAGGATTGGGGGTGAGGGGTGCCTTGCATACAGGATTGGGGGTGAGGGGTGCCATGTGTACCAGGATTGGGGATGAGGGGTGCCATGCATACCAGGATTGGGGATGAGGGGTGCCATGCATTCCAGGATTGGGGATGAGGGGTGCCATGCATACAGGATTGGGGGTGAGGGATGCCATGCATACCAGGATTGGGGATGAGAGGTGCCATGCATACCAGGATTGGGGATGATGGGTGCCATGTATACCAGGATTGGGGGGTGAGGAGACCATGCATACCAGGATTGGGGGGTGAGGGGACTATGCATACCAGGATTGGGGGTGTGGGGACCATGCATACCAGGATTGGGGGATGAGGGGTGCCATGCATACCAGGATTGGGGGATGAGGGGGACCATGCATACCAGGATTGGGGATGAGGGGTACCATGCATACCAGGATTGGGTGGTGAGCGGTGCCATGCATACCAGGATAGGAATGCGGGGTACCATGCATACCAGGATGATGGATGGGGTGCCATGCATACCAGGATGACGAGTGCCATGCATTCCAGAATTGGGGGTGAGAGGTGCCATGCATACAGGATTGGTGGTGAGGGGTGCCATGCATACCAGGATTGGTGATGAGGGGTGCCATGCATACCAGGATTGGGGATGAGGGGTGCCATGCATACCAGGATTGGGGATGAGGGTGCCATGCATACCAGGATTGGGGGGTGAGGGGACCATGCATACCAGGATTGGGGGTTGAGGGGACTGTGCATACCAGGATTGGGGGTGAGGGGACCATGCATACCAGAATTGGGGGATGAGGGGTACCATGCATACAAGGATTGGGGGATGAGGGGGGCCATGCACACCAGGATTGGGGATGAGGGGTGCCATGCATACCAGGATTGGGTGGTGAGCGGTGCCATGCATACCAGGATAGGAATGCGGGGTACCATGCATACCAGGATGATGGATGGGGTGCCATGCATACCAGAATGACGAGTGCCATGCATTCCAGAATTGGGGGTGAGAGGTGCCATGCATACAGGATTGGTGGTGAGGGGTGCCATGCATACCAGGATTGGTGATGAAGGGTGCCATGCATACCAGGATTGGGGATGAGGGGTGCCATGCATACCAGGATTGGGGATGAGGGTGCCATGCATACCAGGATTGGGGGGTGAGGGGACCATGCATACCAGGATTGGGGGTTGAGGGGACTGTGCATACCAGGATTGGGGGTGAGGGGACCATGCATACCAGAATTGGGGGATGAGGGTTACCATGCATACAAGGATTGGGGGATGAGGGGGGCCATGCACACCAGGATTGGGGGGTGAGGGGACTATGCATACCAGGATTAGGGGTGTGGGGACCATGCATACCAGGATTGGGGGATGAGGGGTGCCATGCATACCAGGATTGGGGGATGAGGGGGACCATGCATACCAGGATTGGGGATGAGGGGTACCATGCATACCAGGATTGGGTGGTGAGCGGTGCCATGCATACCAGGATAGGAATGCGGGGTACCATGCATACCAGGATGATGGATGGGGTGCCATGCATACCAGGATGACGAGTGCCATGCATTCCAGAATTGGGGGTGAGAGGTGCCATGCATACAGGATTGGTGGTGAGGGGTGCCATGCATACCAGGATTGGTGATGAGGGGTGCCATGCATACCAGGATTGGGGATGAGGGGTGCCATGCATACCAGGATTGGGGATGAGGGTGCCATGCATACCAGGATTGGGGGGTGAGGGGACCATGCATACCAGGATTGGGGGTTGAGGGGACTGTGCATACCAGGATTGGGGGTGAGGGGACCATGCATACCAGAATTGGGGGATGAGGGGTACCATGCATACAAGGATTGGGGGATGAGGGGGGCCATGCACACCAGGATTGGGGATGAGGGGTGCCATGCATACCAGGATTGGGTGGTGAGCGGTGCCATGCATACCAGGATAGGAATGCGGGGTACCATGCATACCAGGATGATGGATGGGGTGCCATGCATACCAGAATGACGAGTGCCATGCATTCCAGAATTGGGGGTGAGAGGTGCCATGCATACAGGATTGGTGGTGAGGGGTGCCATGCATACCAGGATTGGTGATGAAGGGTGCCATGCATACCAGGATTGGGGATGAGGGGTGCCATGCATACCAGGATTGGGGATGAGGGTGCCATGCATACCAGGATTGGGGGGTGAGGGGACCATGCATACCAGGATTGGGGGTTGAGGGGACTGTGCATACCAGGATTGGGGGTGAGGGGACCATGCATACCAGAATTGGGGGATGAGGGTTACCATGCATACAAGGATTGGGGGATGAGGGGGGCCATGCACACCAGGATTGGGGATGAGGGGTGCCATGCATACCAGAATTGGGGGGTCAGGGGTGCCATGCATATCAGGATTGGGGAATGAGGAGGCCATACATACCAGAATTGGGATGAGGGGTGCCATGTATACCAGGATAAGGGGTACCATAAATACCAGAATAGGGATGCGGGGTACCATGCATACCAGGATGAGGGATGGGGTGCCATGCATACCAGGATGAGGGGTACCATACATGCCAGGATAGGGATGAGGAGTGCCATGCATACCAGGATTGGGGATGAGGGGTGCCATACATACCAGGATTGGGGATGAGGGGTGCCATGCATACCAGGATTGGGGATGAGGGGTTCCATGTATACCAGGATAGGGATTAGGGGTGCCATTCATACCAGGATAGGAATCTGGGGGGGCAATGCATACCAGGATTCGGATGAGGGGCCATATATACTGTAACATACCTGGTGGCGTCCTTGCATGGTGGTCCATCTCCCACTGTGCAAGAGCGCGCACTTGATCTCCAGTCCAGAATGTCTCTCTGGCTTCCCTCCATGCTGTCTGTTTGTGTCTGTTTCTGCTGCTTAAGGGCGGCGCCCGATCACTTCCTGCTTTTTGTACCTGCTGTGGGTCACACCCCTTGTGCGTCCTCAGCCTATTGCTGTCTGTTACCTGGTATATAGCTCAGCTGCTCCCATCTATTCCTGCCTGAGCATAGTGTTTCATTCAGTGTGTGCTTGCACTCTGAAGGTGCCAGGTCCCGTTCTGTGTTCTCTTGTCTGCCTATCCTGGAGGCTGTATTTCCAGGCCTGTCTGAACACGCTCCTAGCCTGTTCCTCCTGCCTTCTAGGGGCCGATTACCTAGACCCGTTCCTGTATCTTGTCTGACCTGTCTGAACACGCTCCTAGCCTGTTCCTCCCGCCTTCTAGGGGCTGATTACCTAGACCCGCTCCTGTATCTTGTCTGTCCTGTCTGAACACGCTCCTTGCCTGTTCGTCCTGCCTCTCTGGGGGCCGTATTCCCAGACCCGCTCCTGTATTCCGCTGCAGTGTCGGTCTCCTCCGTACACTCAGTTCCAGTCTGAACTCTCTCCTATCCTTTACCTGTTTTGCCTCTATGTCCGTTCCCTTCCTTTTTCTGCAGAGTCTGAACTCGTACCTAACTCCTGCTTGTTGTCTCTGTACTCTCGTTTGTGAGTTTGTGGTCCACTCGCTACTTCTCTGCTAGTACCCTGTGGGTGTCTGGCTCTGCCTTTCCCTTCCTGTCTGTTCCGTGTGAACAGAGCCCTGTCCCCCCTACTCAGCCTAGCCTGCTCTGACTCCTTTGCTCACCACTCCGGCGGTTCTAGCCTGCTCTGACTCCTTTGCTCACCGCTCTGGCGGTTCTAGTCTGCTCTGACTCCTTTGCTTACAGCTCCGGCGGTTCTAGCCTTCTCTGACTCCTTGCTCACTGCTCCGCAGCCTTGCTCCGCTCTGACCCTTTTGCTCACTGCTCCGGCAGCCTTGCTCCGCTCTGACCCTTTTGCTCACTGCTCCGGCAGTCCTGTCCTGCCCTGCTTCTGCCCGCTGCTCCGGCAGTCCTGTCCTGCCCTGCTTCTGCCCGCTGCTCCGGCAGTCCTGTCCTGCCCTGCTTCTGCCCGCTGCTCCGGCAGTCCTGTCCTGCCCTGCTTCTGCCCGCTGCTCCGGCAGTCCTGTCCTGCCCTGCTTCTGCCCGCTGCTCCGGCAGTCCTGTCCTGCCCTGCTTCTGCCCGCTGCTCCGGCAGTCCTGTCCTGCCCTGCTTGTGCTCGCTGCTCCTGCAGCCCCGTCCTGCTCTGTTCTTGCCCACCGCTTCGGGCGTTCCCTCTCTGCTGTGGTTGTCTACCGCATCTGCGGTTCTGTGACCCAGTCTGTACTGGGTCTTAACCTTTCTGTGCTCCAGCCCGTCCTTTCGGCCAGTACCTCCCTGCCTGCATACTCGCCTGTATCCACCCATCTGCATACCTGCCGTGTTTGCTTACATCCACCAGTCTGTGCCAGCCTAACCTGCCTGTTCCTGAGTCCCAGTGTGTACTGGGTCCTATCCCGCCTGTGTTCCTACCTGCTAGTGCCTCCCTGTCTGCACTCTAGCTGTGCTTGCCTGTACCCCTCTGCCTGTATTGTTCCTGAGTCCCAGTGTGTACTGGGTCCTATCCCGCCTGTGTTCCTACCTGCTAGTGCCTCCCTGTCTGCACTCTAGCTGCGCTTGCCTTTACCCGCCTGCCTGCATACCAGTCGTGCCTGCCTATACCCTCCAGTCTGTGCGCCAGCCTAACCAGCCTGTTCCAGTAATCCCTGTGTGGGTCAACCCCCGTGTCCGGAGTTTGACCTGGAGTAGCACCTGGTCCCTCTGCCCGGTTTCTCCCTGGTGCACTGGCGTCGTATGCCGTCGTGCCATCTTGGTCGGATCGGCCAGATACTTAGTCACGCCCCTCCAGGCACTCTCCGGTTCATGGTCCAGTGGAACCACCACAACACCCGCACACGCCAGTCAGTCCGGGCGTGTGCATAACAGCATGCTCAGGCCATGGTTCCCGTTGAGCCCCACGGCCTTCGCTCTCTGAGAAGTTTTCCAGCGAATACATGCATTAAAAATAAATAAATAAAATTTATTTTTTTTTTTCTCAGCTGAGTTCCAGGCGAATTACGCACCCGTCCAGATGGATCTATCTGCTCTCGTTCCTGCGGATCCGCCACGTTACTATGGGGATGCAAGACAAAGTCGTGCATTTGTGGAGCAATGCATGCTACACTTCAAGTTCTACCCTCTATGTTTTCCCACCGATCGGGTTAAGGTGGCATTCATTATGTCTTACCTGGCGGGTGATGCCTTGGAATGGATCAACCCCCTATATGAAACACAGGATCCGATCCTCCTGGACCTAATGGCCTTCCTGGTGGCCTTTCTAATGGTCTTCGATGATCCTAACCCGGAGGCTCCTGCTGAAGCTTCACCTCCCAATATCCCGGAGCAGCCCCGATGGGTAATGTGTGTGGGTAGCGCAATAGTCCTCCAGCCCAATGAGACTACTGTCCACCCAGAATCTTCACAGGGTGACTACGCTTTCCGGAATACATCTCCCAACCTCAAGAGGCAGTCCAGACGTGCTAGACGTAGAGGCAAGCCGTCACGCCAGGGTCTGTCCTCCCTGAGACCTCCTGACCCCAACCTTGAAGTCCCTACTGAAGCTTCATCTCCCTGTATCCCGGAGAAGCCCCAACGGGTAATGTGCGTGGGTAGTGCTCCGGTTCTCCTGCCCGAAGAGACTTCTGCCCATCCAGACTCCACACAGGAGAACTTCCTGCACCCGGCATCAGATGCTTCACCCACTTTAACCGGTGTGCATGTCCAAGGATGCTCCAAAGCTGTGGTTACCTCTGAGTCTGTGCACCTCTACTACCTGGCGGAGGACCCCCTGTTGCCTCCTGAATCCTCCGGGATACCACTCGATGACAAATGGAGAGAGACTTCTCTACACTCGGTACTCGATACTTTGTCCGCTTCGTCCTGTGAGCCTGACAATCGGTACCCCAAAGTGGTAGTTACCCCCGAGTCTCTACACCCCTCCGACCAGGCGGAGGACCTCCAGTTGTCTCCAGAACCCTTCGGGGTGCTACCTGGTAGCGAAAGGACAGAGACTCTCCTATACTCTGTACCTGATACCTCGCTCGCTTCGTCCAGTGAGTCCAACCTAGTGTACTCCGAAGCAGAGGTTACTTCCGAGTCTCTACACCCCTCCGACCAGGCGGAGGACCTCCAGTTGTCTCCAGAACCCTTCGGGGTGCTACCTGGTAGCGAAAGGACAGAGACTCTCCTTTACTCTGTACCTGATACCTCGCTCGCTTCGTCCACTGAGTCCAACCTAGTGTACTCTGAAGCAGAAGTTACCCGTGAGTCTCTACACCCTTCTGACCAGGCGGAGGACCGCCATTTGTCTCCAGAACCCTTCGGGGTGCCACCTGGTGGTGAATGGACAGAGACTTTCCTATACTCGGTACCCGATACCTCGCCTGCTTCGTCCAGTGAGTCCGACCTAGTGTACTCTGAAGCAGATGTTTTCTCTGAGCCTCTGCACTCTTCTGACCCGGCGGAGGACCTCCAGTTGTTTCCTGAATCCTCCGGGGTACCACCAGATAACAAAGAGACAGTGACTTTTCCTCATTATGTACCTGATAACCTGTCTATTTCTTCCTGTGAGCTTGACAAGATGTACCTCGAAGCAGAGATTACCCCCAAGTCTCTGTCCCCCTCCAACCCGGTGAAGGACTTCCAGTTGTCTCCTGTACCCTCTGGGGTGCCACCTGAAAATATGTGGAGAGAGACTTCCTTGTGTGCTGTTCCTGGTACTCCACCCGTTTCGTCTGTTGCTGAGGATGGCTGGATAGGAGGTAGCATCCTAGCTAACCAGATGAGATCAGTTTTTCCTGTGGACAGTGGAAGTGATCTCCTTGAAGTGAACGACTGGTCCTCGAATTCCCTGCGGAAGATTCTGGCAGGCCTGAAGAAGAGGGGGCGTAAGGGGGGGGGTACTGTAACATACCTGGCGGCGTCCTTGCATGGTGGTCCATCTCCCACTGTGCAAGAGCGCGCACTTGATCTCCAGTCCAGAATGTCTCTCTGGCTTCCCTCCATGCTGTCTGTTTGCGTCTGTTTCTGCTGCTTAAGGGCGGCGCCCGATCACTTCCTGCTTTTTGTACCTGCTGTGGGTCACACCCCTTGTGCGTCCTCAGCCTATTGCTGTCTGTTACCTGGTATATAGCTCAGCTGCTCCCATCTATTCCTGCCTGAGCATAGTGTTTCATTCAGTGTGTGCTTGCACTCTGAAGGTGCCAGGTCCCGTTCTGTGTTCTCTTGTCTGCCTATCCTGGAGGCTGTATTTCCAGGCCTGTCTGAACACGCTCCTAGCCTGTTCCTCCTGCCTTCTAGGGGCCGATTACCTAGACCCGTTCCTGTATCTTGTCTGACCTGTCTGAACACGCTCCTAGCCTGTTCCTCCCGCCTTCTAGGGGCTGATTACCTAGACCCGCTCCTGTATCTTGTCTGTCCTGTCTGAACACGCTCCTTGCCTGTTCGTCCTGCCTCTCTGGGGGCCGTATTCCCAGACCCGCTCCTGTATTCCGCTGCAGTGTCGGTCTCCTCCGTACACTCAGTTCCAGTCTGAACTCTCTCCTATCCTTTACCTGTTTTGCCTCTATGTCCGTTCCCTTCCTTTTTCTGCAGAGTCTGAACTCGTACCTAACTCCTGCTTGTTGTCTCTGTACTCCCGTTTGTGAGTTTGTGGTCCAGTCGCTACTTCTCTGCTAGTACCCTGTGGGTGTCTGGCTCTGCCTTTCCCTTCCTGTCTGTTCCGTGTGAACAGAGCCCTGTCCCCCCTACTCAGCCTAGCCTGCTCTGACTCCTTTGCTCACCGCTCCGGCGGTTCTAGCCTGCTCTGACTCCTTTGCTCACCGCTCTGGCGGTTCTAGTCTGCTCTGACTCCTTTGCTTACCGCTCCGGCGGTTCTAGCCTGCTCTGACTCCTTGCTCACTGCTCCGCAGCCTTGCTCCGCTCTGACCCTTTTGCTCACTGCTCCGGCAGCCTTGCTCCGCTCTGACCCTTTTGCTCACTGCTCCGGCAGTCCTGTCCTGCCCTGCTTCTGCCCGCTGCTCCGGCAGTCCTGTCCTGCCCTGCTTCTGCCCGCTGCTCCGGCAGTCCTGTCCTGCCCTGCTTCTGCCCGCTGCTCCGGCAGTCCTGTCCTGCCCTGCTTCTGCCCGCTGCTCCGGCAGTCCTGTCCTGCCCTGCTTCTGCCCGCTGCTCCGGCAGTCCTGTCCTGCCCTGCTTCTGCCCGCTGCTCCGGCAGTCCTGTCCTGCCCTGCTTGTGCTCGCTGCTCCTGCAGCCCCGTCCTGCTCTGTTCTTGCCCACCGCTTCGGGCGTTCCCTCTCTGCTGTGGTTGTCTACCGCATCTGCGGTTCTGTGACCCAGTCTGTACTGGGTCTTAACCTTTCTGTGCTCCAGCCCGTCCTTTCGGCCAGTACCTCCCTGCCTGCATACTCGCCTGTATCCACCCATCTGCATACCTGCCGTGTTTGCTTACATCCACCAGTCTGTGCCAGCCTAACCTGCCTGTTCCTGAGTCCCAGTGTGTACTGGGTCCTATCCCGCCTGTGTTCCTACCTGCTAGTGCCTCCCTGTCTGCACTCTAGCTGTGCTTGCCTGTACCCCTCTGCCTGTATTGTTCCTGAGTCCCAGTGTGTACTGGGTCCTATCCCGCCTGTGTTCCTACCTGCTAGTGCCTCCCTGTCTGCACTCTAGCTGCGCTTGCCTTTACCCGCCTGCCTGCATACCAGTCGTGCCTGCCTATACCCTCCAGTCTGTGCGCCAGCCTAACCAGCCTGTTCCAGTAATCCCTGTGTGGGTCAACCCCCGTGTCCGGAGTTTGACCTGGAGTAGCACCTGGTCCCTCTGCCCGGTTTCTCCCTGGTGCACTGGCGTCGTATGCCGTCGTGCCATCTTGGTCGGATCGGCCAGATACTTAGTCACGCCCCTCCAGGCACTCTCCGGTTCATGGTCCAGTGGAACCACAACACCCGCACACGCCAGTCAGTCCGGGCGTGTGCATAACATATACCAGGATAGGGATGAGGGGTACCATCTATATCAGGATGAGGGATGGGGTGCCATGCATACCAGGATGGGGATGAGGGGTGCCATGCATACCAGGATTTGGGATGAGGGGTACCATGCATACCAGGATAGGGATCTGGGGGGGCAATGCATACCAGGATTCAGATGAGGGGCCATGTATACCAGGATAGGGATGAGGGGTACCATCTATATCAGGATGAGGGATGGGGTGCCATGCATACCAGGATAGGGATGAGGGGTACCATGCCTACCAAGATGAGGGGTACCATGCATACCAGGATAGGGATGAGGGATGGGGTACCATGTATACCAGAATTGGGTATGACGGAGCCATGCATACAAGGATGAGGGGCGCCATGCATGGCAGGGTGGGGATGAGGGGAGCCATGCATTCCAGGATTGGGGGTAAGGGGTGCCATGCATACAGGATTGGGGGTGAGGGGTGCAATTCATACCAGGATTGGGGATGAGGGGTGCCATGCATACCAGGATTGGGGATGAGGGGTGCCATGCATACCAGGATTGGGGATGAGGAGTGCCATGCATACCAGGATTGGGGATGAGGGATGGGGTACCATGCATACCAGGATTGGGTATGAGGGAGCCATGCATACCAGGATGAGGGGCGTCATGCATGGCAGGATTGGGATGAGGGGTGCCATGCATACCAGGATTGGGGATGAGGGGTGCCATGCATGCCAGGATTGGGGGTGAGGGGTGCATGCATACCAGGATTGGGTATGAGGGAGCCATGCATACCAGGATGAGGGGTGTCATGCATGGCAGG
Organism: Phyllobates terribilis; assembly: GCF_046119375.1. Lineage (NCBI taxonomy): Eukaryota > Metazoa > Chordata > Amphibia > Anura > Dendrobatidae > Phyllobates > Phyllobates terribilis. The sequence continues at coordinate 205,569,820 of NW_027362769.1, read as the reverse complement.
ATTGGGATGAGGGGTGCCATGCATACCAGGATTAGGGATGAGGGGAGCCATGCATTCCAGTATTGGGGGTGAGGGGTGCCATGCATACCAGGATTGGGATGAGGGGTGCCATGTATATCAAATTTGTTGTGAGGGGGCCATGCATACCAGGATTGGGGATGAGGGGTGCCATGCATACAAGGATTGGGGTTGAGGGGTGCCATGCATACCAGGATTGGGGGTGAGGGGTGCCATGCATTCCAGGATTGGGGGTGAGGTCAGCACATAACAGGATGGAGGAACAGGATTCGGGAGCACAAATACCAGTATGGGGGCAGCACAAATACCAGGATGGGGGCAGCACAAATACCAGGAGGGCAGCACCTACCAGCATGGGAGCCCATATACCAATAAAAATGCTCGCCACCCGGGCATAGAATAGACTTAATATCTAGTATTGTATAACACAATAAACTAAAAATAAAAAGGATAAGGCTATAGGCTTGACACAATAATTATTTTGGTGAAAAGTACAGGTGGCAAGTATGTGTCATATACAAAAATTGAAGTGTGTTTGGGGGTTAATTAGTTGGAAGGATTATTATTACTACAAAACAATATAACCCGTTTAAAGAGGCTATGCATTATCGTAAAGACGTTGGATCAGGTGAGAGGGCGTACGAAAAGTGAGACGTCAGGATGTGTAAACTAGAGTCACCCCAGACATGAAAATGACTGTGTATAAAAGGTAGGAAGAAGTTGAGGCACATGGATAATTTGTGATGATTAGATAGGATTTCTTGGTAATGGGGGTGCCGAAATGTTTGGGCAGACCATAAATATAGGAAATTTTTCTTCCAAGTGTCCATCATAAAAAATGGAGTTCATGATGAGTTTCTTTTTCTTAAAACTGGAGGAGTTCATCCTCATGTTACAGGTCATAGTAAATGCACCAATTGTGATTGCATTTTCATTAGTAGACATGTATTACTAATAAATGTAAAAAAATTATTTTTCAATTTGACAGTAAAAGTATAAGGCTAGATGTAGCGCCCCGAGGGCTCGGTCGCTACAGAGGTATTGCACCTCTGCCAGAGGTGTGATATTCCACTTCCGGGTAAGGATGGAGTATGGACCAGGGCTCAGGTAGCTGCATGCAGCACACACACCCCATTTCCGAGGGACAGCTCAACGGTGCTCCCATTAGACAGTAATGCAGGCACGACAGACCATGTCCCTGGCTGGAGTGGGGAGGGGGGACGAAAACCCGGTGATGTAGGAGCAGGAGGGGATGGTTCCTGAGCGTAGGTAGGAGCTCATTGGTTGCTGGTCACCTGGGCTCATGTTCTAGAGGGAAGTATAAAAGGTGGGCACCATCTTATGTGTCACCCTGACCTGGATGCCACAAGTGTAATTAAAGCTGTGTCTGAGAGCAAGGGGGAGGTTCTCTTGTCAGGGGAACTTTAGCATGCAATGCCTCCTGTCTCAGGCCAGTAGGGGGAGCTGGCTGCCCCTATAAAATCTGGTACTGAGGGCAGGGTTAGAGAGAACTGGATTGCCTGTCTCAGCTCTGAGACGTGTCCCAGAGTGGAGCAGGACAGAAAGTTGCATTGTAACCTAAGAGGAAGTGTGGCAGTAGGAGAGCCACAAGCCAGAGACAAGAGGCGAAGAGAGCCTGTCTTGGCAGAGAAAAGACTTAACTTTACCAGACTTTGGTGTCTGAGGCTGGAAGGATTCCACATCCCCCAGCAGAGAACCAGTCCGCAAGGGACTGTATATTCCTTGGCCTAGGAAGCCTGGAGGCCCTGCCACAACCGAAGGGACCAGTAAAGCCGTACAAGGCTGGAAGCAGAAAGGAACCCACGTCGCAGGCCATACAGGCGAGAAAACACGGAAAGCTCGGAAACGTGGGCTGTTACCCTATCAGGAGGAGATAGCCAGAAGGAGCGCAGAAAGCACGGTAGGCCTACACCCTCACCCTGACCAGGGCCAATTTCCCCGTTGCTCTCAGACATCCAGGTCCCCTCCTAGCTGGGACTGTTTGTGGGTCAGTTTTCCTGTTTAGTAAAGACCCTGGACTGCAACCTGTTGTCTGTGTGCTCCTTGCTCCTCCAGCACTATCAGCACTGGGACTCTCACTACCATCACTCCCACCATCCACTATACTGCCCTGGGGCCGCACTCTTCCCGTGGGGAGTCACATTACCCTAGCTGCACACCTCATCAGCCCCAGCGGTCTGCATGCAGCGGCGGTTCCTAATAACCGCAAATCCACCGGTGGCGTAGTCGGACATTATCAGCAGAACATAGCAGACTACCATTGGCCTGACCACCCTGAGCCACGGAACCGGGTCGCCACTACTACCCCCATCGTCTCCCTATTGCCCGGATCCGAGTACCCCACGGCCCAGGGGGCGAGTCACTTACATCGAGGTTCAGGTTCAGTTCAGGTTCAGTCTGTTCGGTGGAGAACGCAGAGGAGAAGACAGGGAGCAGAGGCTCTGTAGGAGCTCTGCTCAGAGGCAGGCCGAGAGAAAAGGCCGGGGCCTGAGAGGAGAAGGAACGGAGGAGAAGAGAAGGAACAGGAAAGGGAAAGAAGTGGCCAAGAAACAGAAGGGCTCAGGAACAAGAAGGTGGAGGGGACCCTAAGGACCAACGTGAATTGGGTGACGGGTCAGGCAAGAAGATTGTACCGGATCCCAATTTGGTGGAAGCTAATAATCTTCAGCCAAGAACCGGAGGTCGTGACCATCACTTGGTGCGACCCCTTGCTAAACCTTGCTAGGAAGGCATACCATATAGGGTAGCGGGACACGGGGCCCACATTTGCCCGCATAGACCCGTGGGAGCTGGACAAAAGCTTGGTCACTGGCGGGGCATGAGCCGAAGGAAGGATAGGAAGGAGCTCTGAACCATATTCCGGAAGTGCCTGGGGGTTGACCGAGTCCCTCACCTGGTGGACACCGCACGGCTTGGGTGGTCACTGCTTGCGCTGAAGTGACCCGGAGCATATGAACTGTGAGTAAAAGACATTGGACTGCAGTATGTTGTCTGTGTACTCCTTGCTCCTCCAGCACTACCGGCACCTTCGACTCTCTGCACCATCACCCCCACCATCCTCTACACTGCCCTGGGGCTGCACTCTTCCCGTGGGGAGTAACACTACCTCAGCTGCAAACACTATCAGCCTCAGCGGTCTGCCTTGCAGCGGCGGTTCATAATAGCCGCAATCCACGGGTGGCGTAGTCGGACATTACCTACAGCACATCATAGACTACCACTGGTCTGACCACCCTGAGCCATGGGACCGGGTCGCCACTACTACCCCCATCGTCTCCCTATTGCCCAGCTCCGAGTGCCCCACAGCCCAGGGGGCGAGTCAGCTTTGGCGTAGTCGGCAGGATTGTGACCAACCTGCCACAAATGGGTATTGCGCGCCTGAAAAGAGACTGTTTTATCGAATTGACTGTGTTGAAAAATGGCGCCCGCCCCAGCAGAACGGACGCCATAATGTGCGCGCCAAAAGACGACAGGAGGCTACCTCCCATCGTGGGCCAGGTCCCAGAATGGCACCAAAGAAGGAGTCCGCCCCTACCAGCCATGAGTGCGGGTGTGGAGATGTCCATCAACGTGGGGGGGCTGCCACTGAAAGTGATTGTCACCAAGTTGCCACAGGACCACCCCCAATGGGGGCGGGAAAGGAAGAAAACTGTGGGGCAGGGCGCGGTCTGGATCAGTCTAGACAGACCGCACCTGGGAATGGAGGAAGCATTCAGCAGCACCAATACCTTGACCTGGAGCCCGCTGCAGGCTGAACCGCCATGCAGCCTGGCGGAGATCCTGGCGCAGCTCCCCAGAGATCCGGAGCATACGCAAGCTGCACTGGAAGACCTGGATCAGAGGATGGTCCGGGCGCAGCGGGATGAGCTTGCCGGGTGGAGAGACGAACTGGCCCGGCAGGCTGGAACCCGCCAGCGGCAGGCATCACCCGCACCCCTGAGTACGCCTGCCTCTGAGGATGGTGAAGGAGGAGTGAAGGCCGGAGACGACGCCGCGGAGGGAGCCACGAGGACTGAGGCAGGTAAAGGGGATGTTACCACCCCAGGCCCAGCAGCTGCAAGCCTGCCCCAGCCTCCCATCGCAGAGCCCGAAGCCCCACTCACCGTACCTGTTGCCGCGCCGTCACTACTCCCGGCTAGGCCTCAAGCGGCAGGAGCCGCGGCCACGCCCCGCCCTGCACCACGCCCCCCGACCTCGGGCGCGGTGAAGAAGGAGGCGTCACCGGCCGCGTCGCAAGGCCTAGTGAACCCGGGTGCCGTTACCCCACCAGCGCCCCCCTCCTGGACAGGGCCGCCACCGGTCACAACCGGAAGACCCCCGGCCTGGTCCCAAGGCCGAGTGCCCCCGGGCACTGCTCCCAAACCGGGGCCATCCGCTATACCACCGCTGGGCGCGGACCTGTTTGCCCAGCACACCGGTCCGGATGGACTGCCGTTGGTGTGGCCGGCCGAGCTGGTCAGCAGTCAACCTTGGAAGACCCAGCCCCCGCGCGAGCCCCTGATACCTGCTCAGGAGCCCGTAGAAGTCACCTTGCCCCCACTAGAGGACGCCCAATTTGAGTGGGACCCCACTGGCGAAAACCTAATGGGGTTCACTCAGGAGACCCGGACAGACGCAGCCTGCCGTCTGGAGTCCTGTCGTCAGCAGCTGGTGACCTTTGAGCGGGAACGGCGAGAGAGGCGCGTTAGGGAGGAGCGGCTTCAGGCCCAGAGTGCCGAGCAGAAACGCAAGGCTCTTCAAGACCCCCGAGCCGCCCGCGGTCCCCGAGCCACCGTGACCGTGATAAAGTTCCAGATGGAGAATGGCTGGGGCTTTATAAGGGACCCGGAAACCGCCGGTGACGTCTTTGTGACCCGCAGGGACGTCGAAAGCCATCTGCCAGAGGGACACCGTGGACGTGACCTATACCCTGGTGATGTGGTTACCTATACCCGGCACAAGGGCGCCAAAGGACCGTACGCCCTCCAGGTCCACCGGCTTACCGAGGAAGAACTATGGCACTACGGCTACGAGGAGAGCCAAGAGGACCCGGATGGGTCTGAAGACTATCCTGAGGAAGGTGCGCAAGGAGGACACCGCTACTGAAAAGTGGCAGCGCACAAGTGTAAATAGTTACCCGTCAGGGTAAAGGAACTGTTATGAGACTGTTACCTGTGTGAAAGTTGCCCCATCCCCTAAGTTACCTGGCTGGGGACTGAGAACAGCCACCCCCTTCCCTTATCTGGCTGAGGACTGAGAGCAGCCATTCCCCCTTTCCAACCGGCTGAGGACTGAGAGCAGCCATTCCCCCTTTCCAACCGGCCGAGGACTGGGAACGGCCAATTCCCTGTAAATAGTTGCGCTTCCTAAAGTGCCCCCTACTGGTTTTATAACAAGACTGTAACGTCTACCTCGGGACAGAGAGTCCCTCACGTTTAAAAGTTTACTGAAGTTTTTGCACTTAAAAGAAGATTGAACACCTGGTCACAAGTTGCCCAGCGGCCAGAGTTCAAGAATGTGTTTTGAAAATGTTTTTCTTGCAAATGTTTTATGTAGAAAAAGTTTTATATGCTGCTAAATAATAATGTGAAAGTTTTCTATAATGTTTATATGACAAAAGAGTTCCGGAGGCATTAGCAAAGTGTTTTATAATAGTGTAACAAGTGAGGAAAGTGTTTCCCATAAAGGGAATTGAACTGTGTCATCCGTTTTCTAATGTGAAAAGTTTGAAAAAGTTTTGCATATCCTGTACTCAATTATTTTTGCTCTGTTCCAGCCCGAGGACGTGCTGTGCTTTACCGGGGGGGAATGTAGCGCCCCGAGGGCTCGGTCGCTACTGAGGTATTGCACCTCTGCCAGAGGTGTGATATTCCACTTCCGGGTAAGGATGGAGTATGGACCAGGGCTCAGGTAGCTGCATGCAGCACACACACCCCATTTCCGAGGGACAGCTCAACGGTGCTCCCATTAGACAGTAATGCAGGCACGACAGACCATGTCCCTGGCTGGAGTGGGGAGGGGAGAGGAAAACCCGGTGATGTAGGAGCAGGAGGGGACGGTTCCTGAGCGTAGGTAGGAACTCATTGGTTGCTGGTCACCTGGGCTCATGTTCTAGAGGGAAGTATAAAAGGTGGGCACCATCTTACATCAAGGTTCAGGGTCAGTTCAGGTTCAGTCTGTTCGGTGGAGAACGCAGAGAAGACAGGGAGCAGAGGCTCTGTAGGAGCTCTGCTCAGAGGCAGGCCGAGAGAAAAGGCCGGTGCCTGAGAGGAGAAGGACCAGAGGAGAAGAGAAGGAACAGGAAAGAGAAAGAAGTGGCCAAGAAACAGAAGGGCTCAGGAACAAGAAGGTGGAGGGGACCCTAAGGACCAACGTGAATCGGGTGACGGGTCAGGCAAGAAGAGGGTACCGGATCCCAATTTGGTGGAAGCTAATAATCTTCAGCCAAGAACCGGAGGTCGTGACCATCACTTGGTGCGACCCCTTGCTAAACCTTGCTAGGAAGGCATACCATATAGGGTAGCGGGAAATGGGGCCCACGTTTGCCCGCATAGACCCACGGGAGCTGGACAAAAGCTTGGTCACTGGGGGGCATGAGCCGAAGGAAGGATAGGAAGGAGCTCTGAACCATACTCCTGAAGTGCCTGGGGGTTCACCGAGTCCCTCACCTGGTGGACACCGCACGGCTTGGGTGGTCACTGCTTGCGCTGAAGTGACCCGGAGCATATGAACTGTGAGTAAAAGACATTGGACTGCAGTACGTTGTCTGTGTACTCCTTGCTTCTCCAGCACTACCGGCACTGGGACTCTCTGCACCATCACCCCCACTATCCTCTACACTGCCCTGGGGCTGCACTCTTCCCGCGGGGAGTAACACTACCTCAGCTGCAAACACCATCAGCCTCAGCGGTCTGCCTTGCAGCGGCGGTTCATAATAGCCGCAATCCACGGGTGGCGTAGTCGGACATTACCTACAGCACATCATAGACTACCACTGGTCTGACCATCCTGAGCCACGGGACCGGGTCGCCACTACTACCCCCATCGTCTCCCTATTGCCCGGCTCTGAGTGCCCCACGGCCCAGGGGGCGAGTCATAGACACATATCTGCATCGACATCTCCTAATTGAGGATCCATCGCAGATTCCATTATTGTTACAGTAGAAATATGGCAGCATGCTGCGCTATATTTTTCCCAGTGAAACGGCGGACACCAATAGTGAGATCTGACAGACCACTTTATAAGTCAATAGTGTCCGTCAGGTGCCTTTTGCCCATTATGTTATGGGTCTATCCCTTTCATGAATTCTATTTTTTGTTCCTAATACAGAAAAGAAAAACAATTAATAACGCAGATTTGTGCCCAGTCCAAGCAATCTAGGTTTTTTTTGAAAAGTTTTCCAAAAAACAAAGAAATTATCAGAGTGAAAGGAAAGAGTTGTATAACAGGTTACCACTCTTTGAAAAATTTTGCAAAGATGGATGGAAATATATATTCTATTTTTCCTTCCACCTTTATTTTACAATTGGCTGTAACTTCCTTTGCCTATACCTTAAGTAGTCAAGTATTGCGGTTCTGATAAGCTGAAGTGGATTGTGAATAATATTAACTTTTTCTACGAGTGAGTACAACTGTCTTCCATGTACCAGATGTAAGAAAAGGAAACTTCTATTTGCTTTCAGCAATACACACTTCAGTATAGACGGTAAAACCTTGTTAGCTGATACGACTGTAGACAAGAAAGGGGAGGACATATTATTGGTGCAACCTGTGCAGCTGCACAGGGGCCCAAGAGGTAAGGAAGGCCCATTTCCACCTCCAAAATTTGTAGAATTGTGCATTATGATGAGCTATTGGACTGAAAAGGGCCCATATATTGCTCTTACATAGGGGCTCTCTTCTGTCTGTGTCCGCCAGTGGCACAACAGTTACTAAAAGGTGCCTCACAAAGGAGAACGGGGGTCAATATACAAGATAAAAACCTTACCATGTTAAATCTGTACATTGTAAATGGATGAGGTTGAGAAGACACGAAATCCGTCATCTGCTCGCAGACTTTCCAGATGCAGGTGTTAATTAAAATATGAACAAGGGATCGCAGCTTTGCTAACTAAAAAAACACGGTCTGTGATGCACTGCACTCATTTCCTAGGATAAGTTTATGAGAGAGGGTTTCAAAGCGGGTTTAGATGTTATGATGTTTTATTCACACAATGGATAATGCAACAAGCGAGGAATATAAAACGAGCGTTTGATGTCGGAGAACAGATTATGATTCATTAGCATTATTGAAGAATTGAAGGTACACTGCCCAAGATTTCATAATCTCCCGGTCTGTTAATGATTATTATTCCTACAGCTTGAAATTTGATATTATGGTGTAAAATTTGAAAAGGATTCTTAATGTTCTGGAATATGCAAAAAAAAAGCTTCTGTCAATCTGCAGTGGGCTATGGCTGCAGTAGCAGTCTGGGAGTTTACGATAGTTCAGGAGTAGAGATGAGCGAACCCAAACTTAAAAGTTTGGGGTTCGTACTGGACAGTAAGTGTCCGGGGCTAAACACCCAACATGGACTTCTCCTGGAAATCTGTTGCAATGTCGGAGTTCCGGGGTGATGTCCGTTGCAGAGAGAGAGAAGGAGAGATTTTTTTTCAAGCAAAGTTTGGGTCCCCATTGTTTTCAATGGGGTTCAGGTTCTGGTTCAAGTTTGGGTACAGTTCTGGTACCCAAACTGAACTTTGGCATAAAGTTTGGGCCGGGTACCAGAACCTGAACCATAAGTCTGCTCATCTGACGCTCCCCCTAGGCCGTGGGGTACTCTGTAGCCGGGCCGGTCGTTGCTAGGGGAGATGTCACAGTGGCGGTGACCCGGTCCGTGACCCAGGGCGGTCAATAAAAGGGGCTATTTATAGTTTCTGTATTTAATGTTCGTGACACCACCTGTGGTATGCGGCTAAAGGGAGCCGCCGCTGAGGAGCTGGTCCTCTGGAGATGTTGTTAATGCAGCAGAGTTGGTTCAGCTCACCACAGGCAGAGCTTAGCTCCAGGGCAGAGTAGTGGGGATGTAATAGATGTTGCTGTTGTGCAGGGTGGTGCAGGGGATGATGGCGCAGTAATATTTCGCAGAGACAGTGGGGTGCAGTCTTCAGGGTTTTACTCACGATTTTTAGACTCCAAGTTACCAGGGCCAGGGTAACTCCCCACACCTTCCTGTGTTTACCCTGAGAGGGGTTCAGCAAACTCCCAGGTACCTCCGGAGTACGTAACGGGACCCCGTTCTGTGTGCCTTTGCTGGTCGTCTTCCTGCGCTGGCTCTCACCCTCCTGCCCTGCGCCTCACACCCATTGTCCCAAGCCAGTGACCGCGGACCTTGTCGGGCGACATCTTCTCTGTCCCCTGGGTCCTCTATGGCCTCCTTTTTGGCGATTTAGATGTGGCTGCTGGCTGCAGCACCTGAAATGCTGCACCCTCCGGTTATCTAGTTGAGATTTGAAGAACTCTGCTAGTTTAGGGGCCGGTCCCCTCTCTGCGGCCTGATCCTTCCACTCCTGGTGGGTTCGGGCGCACGGGTGGCATCCGCACTTCCAGTGCCCCTGGGATCCTTTCTGTTCTGGAGCCTTCCTTCCTGCTCCTCTCCTCTCTTCAGTATATCCTGGGCCTCTCTCCTGCAGAGCTCCTGCTCCACACACTCTCTCCTCACTGTTCCCTCAGACTGTTCTCACCACTCCCAAGATGGCTTCCCCTTTTTATATCCTCCTTCTCAAGTGCTCCCCTAATCTTCTTCCTCCACCCGCACCCACTACATGGTTCCCCCTCTCTTGGTTCCCCCCACTGCAGCCAGGGACAGGCCTCAGCAGCGCAGCAATGCATCTAGCCCCTCCTGCTGGTCTGGAGTAGTGTAGTGTTGGATGCAAGTGTTTGGGTCCCGGGCAGTACTCCATCCTTACCTGAGAGTGGGATACCACACCTCTGGGTGAGATGCTGTACCTCTGTGGCGACTGAACCTGCAGGGGCACCACACATCTCTATTCAGGAGCCAAAAACATCATTCTAAAAAAAATACCATTCCCTTTCTTCTTCCATCAGCCTCTATCTCTCTCTTTCTATTTAATTTTTTGGAGACCCAATTACCCAGATGAGCTCCAACACATTTCTGCGTACAAAAGAAATGTCCATATAAATTTTAATACAATTCTCTAGAACTCAAGCTTGTAAACAGAAGAGGATTTTGTGCTGGATAATGGCACCATATCATTATATTACTAGGAGAGGTGATTATTCATCACAATCCAACCCATTCCCTGGAGGAGACAAGGCCATGATGAGCCTTTAACTGGTTGTTTGATAAAGCGAAAGATATGTAGAGAAAAATTGCTGGACTGGCTCTACCCTTTTTTTCATAGCAACATAGAATGAAGTTCAGAAGTATTATTTAATGTCAAATATATTGGTCCAAATGACAGCGCATTTCAAGGTATAAAGCCTGTAAAAGAGGTACAGTGAGATTACTGAGCAGACAACATACAAAAGGTCTAAATTGAAATTGCCAAAGAGTTCGGTTTGTATAAAGGAACACGTCTTACGTCTAAAAACTCCACTGGGGACAAAGGATAGAGTAAACCGTAGGAACTATCTGTCTTTAGTTATTTTCTATAGCTGATTATTTTGGGTAACTGTATTGTATGGGGGGGAGGGATTTAAACAAAACTATAATACACACGATCAAGGAATGTTGCAATGGTGTAAATTGCTTTGAAAAGTCACATTTTTGGCCAACTTGGAATTGTGGAAAAATTTGGCAACTTTTGGAATTTTCACTCCAGTATCTCCCAGTTTTACCAAAATGGATGCAGTTGGGGCGGGACAAGTCCTGGAGGAGGGGTGTGACACCACAGCAAGTCTAATTCATGAGGAGCTGTGACATTTCTTAAACCAGAAATCTTACTCCAGTTGAGTATGATTTCTGGCGAAGCTCACTCAACTTGTCAGACGCACCTGTGCCTCTTAATTAATCAAGAGCGTCTGACTCCTCACATCAATTTCAGCAAGAAAATTGCTTATCTTGATGAATCGGGGTCTATATTGTTTTTAATGGGGTTGTCTTTGGATACAAAAAAGGTTCTAGTTTCTTCCAGAAACAGCGTCTCTCTGGTTCATTGCCCATGTCTTGTATTGCAGCATTACCTTCCGTAACTAACCACATAAAACTGTTGACATATAAAAAAAATCTTACAGTATGTCAATATGGTTCAACCAAGAGATGTCGGTAAGCTTTAATGATCCTAAATAAAAAAAAATTAAAAAATGGGTCACGAATAGTGTTGAGCGATACCTTCCGATATCAGGAAATATCGTATCGGATTGGATCGGGCCGATACCCAAAAAGTATCGGATATCGCCGATTCCGATACCGGAAACCAATGCAAGTCAATGGGACACAAATATCGGAATGAAAATAAACCCTTTCTTTCCTTGTAGGTTAATTCTACATGAAGTAAAACAACTAAGAATAATGTAGAATGACATGAAAAGCCGGCAATTCATCAGCGGCATTCACCGGTACCCGACAATTTACAACAGAAAGAATAGAGCTTCACACATAGATTAGATAGATAGAAACATGTCAGTCACATATATATGAAGTACAGTGACAGTGTTGCTTACTGTACTTGTCATTTAGTGTAAAGGATTTATTAAAAAAAATATTAGTGTTTTCGTGCACCGTCTCTTTAAAAAAGCCGGCCGGCAATTCAGCATCTGTACCCGACAATTTATAACAGACAGAATAGAGCTTCACACATAGATTAGATAGATAGAAACATGTCAGTCACATATATAAGAAGTACAGTGACAGTGTTGCTTACAGAACTTGTCATTTAGTGTAAAGGATTTATTTAAAAAAATAATAGTGTTTTCATGCACCGTCTCTTTAAGAAAGCCGGCCGGCAATTCAGCATCTGTACCCGACAATTTAGAATAGAAGGAATAGAGAATCACACATAGATTAGATAGATAGAAACATGTCAGTCACATATATATGAAGTACAGTGACAGTGTTGCTTACTGTACTTGTCATTTAGTGTAAAGGATTTATTAAAAAAAATATTAGTGTTTTCGTGCACCGTCTCTTTAAAAAAGCCGGCCGGCAATTCAGCATCTGTACCCGACAATTTATAACAGACAGAATAGAGCTTCACACATAGATTAGATAGATAGAAACATGTCAGTCACATATATATGAAGTACAGTGACAGTGTTGCTTACAGAACTTGTCATTTAGTGTAAAGGATTTATTTAAAAAAATAATAGTGTTTTCATGCACCGTCTCTTTAAGAAAGCCGGCCGGCAATTCAGCATCTGTACCCGACAATTTAGAATAGAAGGAATAGAGAATCACACATAGATTAGATAGATAGAAACATGTCAGTCACATATATATGAAGTACAGTGACAGTGTTGATTACTGTACTTGTCATTTAGTGTTAAAATAAAGGATTTATTTAAAAAAAAATTGGCGTGGGGTTCCCCTTAATTTTAGGCTCTAGCGGAGGTTAAGCAGACAGCTGGGGCAAATGTTTGAAGCCTGGGAAGGGGGTAATACCCACGGAGCTTCCCAGGCTACTAATATCAGCCCCCAGCTGAATACCTAGCCTTTACTAGCTATTAAAATGGGGGACCCCCCCAAAAAAATGACGTGGGGTCCCCCCTAATTTAATAGCTAGCAAAGGCTAGGCAGACAGCTGGGGGCTGATATTAATAGCTCAGGAAGGGTGCCATGAATATTGGCCCCCTCCCAGGCTAGAAACACCAGCCGTCAGCCGCCCCAGAAATGGCGCATCCATAGGATGCGCCAATTCTGGCACTTAGCCTCGCTCTTCCACGCTGCCCTGGTGCGGTGGCAGGGGGTAATAGTGGTGGGGTTCATGTCAGCGCCAGCTGCCATGAAGCCCAGGTTAGTAATGATGGCCGTCTATATGACACCCCCATTACTAACCTACAAAGTGTTAAAAAGAAAAAACACACTACACCCAGAAAAAAATAATTTATTTGAAATAAAACACCATTTTATTTAATTCTTAGTTTACTAAAAAAAAAATAGTTACCTGTCCACGTTCCTGCGCTGATCTCCCATGCACAGCTGTCACATCTGGAGATGGTGACAGCTGTGCATGGCTGCTGTAAGCTCACGCTGCCGGGAACACGTCCGCTCCCGGCAGCGGGAGCCACTGACTGAGGTCACCGGAGTGCATTCAGGCAGCGCAGCTCCGGAGACCTCCTTTACGGCAGTGCTGTACCGTGGGAATTTCTCACGATACAGCAGTGCCGTAAAGGAGCTAACCGGAGCAGCGCTGCCTGAACTCCGGTGAACCCTTACGGCCCCGTCATTCTAGCGGCGGCAGCGGTTCAGAGCGGTCACATTCTATGTGGCCGCTCTGAACTGGAGATCTTCGTGGGACACTCGTGGACTGCTACGGAGGGGTAAGGATAAGGTTGTGGTTTATTATTTTATATTTTATTACAGGAGATCGATGGCTTCGGGGAATTAGGTGTCTAGGTGAGTATAGGTGTAGTTTTTTATTTTTTACTTTATTTTAGGTGGCGATCGGCGGGGACAGGTAATGTATGAACTAATTTCTTTTAGGTAACCACTGGCCACCAATGACATGTATCTAACATTTATTGGGGACACAGTAGGGCAATTTAAATAGCAGGATCAGGCTGATGGGAACTACTGCTCCCATCGAGCTGATCCTGCTGGCAGGAGTGGACGGGGGACAGACATAGGCCGATGGGAGTAGTAGTGTCACATCGGCCTATGTCTGCCCGCACACACACCCGCACACATCGCACAGACACCCCGCACACACACCCCGCACACATCGCACAGACACCCCGCACACACACCCCGCACACACACCCGCACACACACACACCCGCACACACACCCCGCACACATCGCACAGACACCCCGCACACACACCCCGCACACACACACACCCGCACACACACCCCGCACACACACCCCGCACACACACCCGCACACACACACCCCGCACACACACACACACCCCGCACACACACACACACCCCGCACACACACCCCGCACACACACTAATCATGACGGGTCCGGGAGGTGAGGCTGACCTGTGCGGCCGTGGGAAAGTTGATGTGAGTTCATGCAGTCAAGCATGAACTCACATGAACCCTCTGAGGGCACCGCGGCTACTTCAAATGAACAGCTGATCGGCATCACCTGATACCTCAGCTGTTCATTTGAAATAACCGGCGGGAAAGCGCAGCACAGAACGGGAAAGCCGGCGGTGAAGTCTTTTCACTGCCGGCTTCCCCGCCCGGGTCCTTCGCTCCTTGGTGCTGTGCTCCCCGCCCGGTCCTAATTTACGATCGGGATGGGAGGTGGCGAGGGGAGCGGAGGATCGGGGTGGGAGGCTGCGGGGAAGCAGTATGGGGCTGCGTGATTGTTTAAAAGCCGGCGGCTTTTTACCGCGCGCCGGCTTTTAAACAATCAGGAGAATTCTCCCACGCTGGGATGGCATTCTGATGACAAGCTGGATCGCAGCTGAGCGCTGCCATCCAGCTTGTCATCCTTCAGAGACACTGCAGAGCGCAGGCATTATGGGAACTTCCGATTCCGGTATTCGATATTATAAAAGTATCGGAATTAAGTATCGGAATTCCGATACAGTGAATATCGGCCGATACCCGATATTTCAGTATCGGAATGCTCAACACTAGTCACGAATCAATCTGGCCTGAAAGGGAAAGTTCTTCTTCACTGTTAGAAGTGGCCATTAGATCAACTTTCAAACCAGAATTTTTTTACATAAAAAGAAAGCATCTAAACTTTTTCTGAAGCCATTCATTGTTCCTTCCATTACTAACAGTTTTGTAGGTTTTTTTAAAGATTCATATTTCTTGTGATAAAGAGTTTATTGTCATCGGAAGGTGGGCCCTTTGTCTTCAGAGAGGAACTAACTTGAAACAGCTTTACACCCTATTATTTGTGAACCATTTATATACTGATACATTTTAATCAGGTTCACCCTTAGATATCACTTTTCAAGACTAAATTAATTAATATTTTCTCATAAGTAAGATCATCTTTGCCATTTTAATAAACATCAAATACAATACCAGGCAATATCCCCCAAAAGAATAGTGCTGTTTGTAGGGGCGGGTTTAATTTTTCTTAAAACCTAAAAAGTCACTTTGAGGCTATGTGCCCACGATGCAGAAATGCTCCGGATTTTTCCTGAGCATTTCTGCATCTCCCTGGCAGAAAAAACGCATGCGGATTGCACATGCGGATTGTACATGCGGATTGTACATGCGGATTGTACATGCGTTTTTCCTGCCAGGGACTTGCAGATGTGAAGCGTTCTTCACTTGCATTTCCGCATGCAGGTTGACAGGCGCTTTCCAAGCGATTTTAGCATCCCTTGGAAAGTGCTTGTCAACTTAATCACACTATATAAATCCATGCAACCGGCATGGATTTATATAGTGTGACCCCAAAGAATGGTTAAAAATAAAAAAATAAATCTATACTTACCTTCCGATGGCCCCTGCAGTCTTGCTTCGCTCCGTCCTGGCTGCCGGCAGCTCGCGGTACACTACACTGAAGGACCTGACGTCACATGACTATGATGTCAGCGCAGGTCCTTCAGTCCACCGCGATCTGCCGGCAAGGGAGGACAAGCGCACCGCGGGCCATCAGAAGGTAAATATAATATTTATTTTTTATTTTATTCTTTTTTTCACAGGTTCTATGGTACCCGGGTCCGGAGGAGAGTCTCCTGTCCTCCACACCCGGGTACCATACGCACATTGAAACGCATGGAATCCGCTTGTACAGATGCAGTGATGCGGAATCCAAGCGTTCCAATGCAAGTCAATGGTGGCGAAAACGCAGCGCTTCCGCAAAATAATTGGTAGTGCTGCGTTTTTTTCCGCAATGATAACCCGCAGCGGAAATTTCCGCAGCATGTGCACAGCACATGCGGATTATCATTGGGGAACATGGCAGGCCTTCTACCAAGCGTTTTTTAAGCGTTTCTGCAGCGTTTTTGACGCTGCGGAAACGCTTAAAAAAGCATCATGGGCACACAGCCTAACATACATTTATTATAATTGTTAAATTGTATCTGAA
This sequence comes from Phyllobates terribilis, assembly GCF_046119375.1. Taxonomy (NCBI): domain Eukaryota; kingdom Metazoa; phylum Chordata; class Amphibia; order Anura; family Dendrobatidae; genus Phyllobates; species Phyllobates terribilis. The sequence continues at coordinate 205,553,631 of NW_027362769.1, read as the reverse complement.
AAAGCACAAACATGGAAGAAACAGAAATTATTTCTAAAATATTTTATACCTATGATATAGCTGAATGCAACAGAAGGATATAGTAAGTGGTTACAGGAAGGTATGGTTCACATGTCCTCATTATCTGGTAGAGGTGAATCTAAATTTCTATTTCTATGAAAGTTTATAGTAAAAGACCTGGAGAATTAATGTCTAGGAAAAATCATTTTTTTAATAGAATTAATGCATTACAAATGTGGATACAAAGAGAAAAGTGAACAAATAAATTACTACATTTAGTTTTCTAGACCTTGTCCTCAATAGCTAGGGGCCATTATGTACGGAGTGGATTTTGTCTCAGTTACTTAGTAAGGGTCTCTTGAGTTTGGTCATAATTGGTCACTAGAGTGAATCTTGCCTGTAAGTGAATGGCATTCAGAGCTTATCTACCGCAATGATCTGGACATCCTAGGTGAGCTGTTAATGTGAAATGTGCTCTTCTGTACACAACATCAAGTTACTGTATTAGCATTACACGTGCCTTCCAGCTCCAACAGTGATGCAGATCAGTTCAAATTAGAAACATATGGCATTTTAGGATTTTTTTCGAGAAAAATTTAAGTATTGACCTAAATGGATTGTCTAAAATTAAAAACCGTTGTCATCCAATTGTATTTTTTATACCTGCATCCTCTACCATAATTTAACAACTTGGCTATCAAATAGCTCACGGGATCTTTATCTTTTACCATAGAGGGTAGGCAGATTGTTATGATAGAGTGGCAACTCACTTGGGATAATAGGTAAATCTAAATACTGCAACTGACCCTGGCGGTTCCTGTACAGACTAGAGATCCTGACCCCGCAGTCCCTAGTGGTTCCTACATGAGCTGAGATAGCCCTAACCACAGACTAGAAGATGGCAACTCAGACCTATGCTGCCTGAAAGGCCGTTGGGCACTTCACGTTCCTTCTAAAGAACCGGAGGGCAGAGCAGAGTGAGTAAAATAAACCACGAAATAAAGTATAAAGTATGTACTGTTAGAGAATATGCAGCTTACTTCCTAAAAAGAAACAGAAGCTAGGTGCAGAGCAAAAGAACAGAAACAGCAAAGAGATAAACCCTAGCTGGAAATACACTGACTGGTTTTAAACGATAGCAGAATGGCTGAACATCAAATGAGAATATCATCAGCAGGAAATGCCATCAGGGGGAAAATATATAAAGCTGCACCCAAAAGGTGATAGGGAAGACAAATGAAAACACCTGTGTTATGCTAAACAGACGGCAGCCAGAATAGCAGAACATAAAGACCCGGAAAAAGGTATGTCTGGTGTATCTCAGCGGACAGAGAAGTTGACCGCAAAACACATGATCAAGAATTCGAGCCGAGGAGCATGACACCAATAAAGAAGGTTAACTCCTATACTGAATACTAAAGGGAATCTGTCACCAGGCTTTTGCTACCTCATCTGAGAGCAGAATAATGTAGGCAAAGAGACCCTGATTCCAGCATTGTGTCACTTACTTTACCCCCTGCACGACCGATGACGTATATATACACATCTTTGGTTGTGTCCCTGCACTCCATGCGGGCTCCGGCACTGAGCCCGCATGTTTTCAGGCACATGAAAGCTGATCTAATCAGCTGTCATGTGCTTCTAACAGATGTGGGTGGAATCGTGATCTACCCGTGGCTGTTAACATGTTAAATGCTGCTTTCAAACTCCGACAGCGGCATTTAACATGGCTGCGCGGGAAGTGCGTCATAAGACCCTTCCATCGGCATGCCCATCACATGATCGCGGGCCACCAATGGGTTGGCATGACAACCCGGGGTCTGCAGGAGACCACTGTGGTTGTCATAGCTGATCTGCTATGAGCACCACCCAGCAGTCTACGTTCATTGCAGATGAGCATTTTTATTACACATTGCAGGGCTTAAGACCAGCTATGTGTAGCACAGGCGATCAGAAGACCGCAGCTTCAAGTTTCCTATGAACATTATTAAAGTAAGTAAAAAGTAGAGAAAAAAAAGTTTAAAAAAATATTTAAAAAATTTTAAAAATATAAAAGTTAGAATCACCTCCCTTTTGCCACATTCAAAATAAACCAATAAAAAAAATCTAAAATACACATATTTGGTAGCGCCACGTTCAGAAACGCCCGATCTATGTAAATATAAAAATAATTAATCCGACGGTGTAACGAGAAAGAAAATCAAAACGCCAGAATTACGATTTGTTTGGTCGCCGCAACGTTGCAATAAAAGGCAATAACAGGCGATCAGATCATCGCATCTATCCTAAAATGGTATCAATAAAAGCATCAGCTCGGCGCGCAAAAATAAGCCCTCACCCGGCCCCAGATCCCGAAAAATGGAGACGCTACGGGTCTCACAAAATGGCACCATTTTTTTTTTAACAAACTTTGGATATTTTTTCACCACTTAAATAAAAAAGAACCTGTACATGTTTGATATCTACGAGCTCATAATGATCTGGAGAATAATAACTGTAGGTCAGTTTCAGCATTTAGTGAACATGGTAAAAAAAAAACAATTGTGGAATTGCACTTTTTTTGCAATTTCACCGCACTTTGGCATTTTTTTCCCATTTTCCAGTACACGATATGGTAAAACCAATGGTGTTGTTCAAAAGTACAACTCGTCTCGAAAAAAATAAGTCTCACGCGGTCATATTAACCGAAAAATAAAAAAGTTATGGCTCTGGGAAGAAGGGGAGCAAACGAAAAATGGCCTTGGGGTGAAGGGGCTACGAGGTGCAGCAGGTGTGACACAATCTGAATTCCTAGATGTAGCATGTTACAGAGCTCAGAAAGCTGACCTCCACACCAGCTTCTGTATACATTGTCTATTGACCTATTGACAGTAAGCCGCTTAACAGGGGAGGGGGTGTGGACGGACCAGTGCCAACGGGGGGCTGTGGTTAGGGCAGGAATAATCTCCTAGTGATAAAACCTTTATTGTAAGTAAACAACAGCACACAGCCTAATAAATGACACATTCCTGAATTCAGTGCCTCAGCTGCTAGCTCATGCTGCCCTCAGATTACATAGCAAAAACCTGCTGACATATTCTCTTTAACTGCAATCAATTTATTATCTTGATCCATGTTTCAAAACAATCATAGTAAAAATAAATAAGAGTGTACTGCTGCCATATCAGAGGAAAGTAGAGGAATCAGTAGCACAAGGAGTTAAAAGTAGGGCATCAGATAAATTTACCAATCTTTCTCTTAATAGCTAATCTGGAGGGTCATTTTAAAATTCTTATTGAGATGCCTTATTTGCTTAAAGGGAACTTGACAGCTGATACATGTGGGCAGCATGTATCAGACACTAGCTGCATGATTACAGATAAATATGTTTGACTCTGAAATGCCGCATAGTAGATGAATTATAAAGAATAGGTTCTTAAGGTTTAAAGGGAATCTGTCAGCAGATCTTTGTTATGTAATCTGAAGACAGCGGGAAGTAGGGGTTAAACACTGAATTCAGTGATGTGTCACTTATCATAAATGTGTTTACTTATAATAAGGATTTTAGCACCAGGATTTTATCACTGCAGCAGCATGTGAGGCCTATTCTGACTCCACCATCTCCTGTGATAAGCAGCTGACTGTCTATAGACATCGTATATACAGAGTGTGGTGTGGGCGGAGGCAGCTTTCTCAGCTCTGCTTCTTGCTGCATCTAAGCACTCTGATTGTGTAACAACTGTTTCACCGAGTAAACTAAGAGACACATTGCTGGAATCAGGGTCTATTTTCCTTCATCATGCTGCTCTCAGATCAGGTAGCAAAAACCTAGTAGCAGATTCCCTTTAACTCTTCCTATCATGGCAGACCTAAATACTTTAAAGGGAACCTGACAACTGATTCATGCTGCCAAATCCATGGGCAGCATATATCAGGCACTGGCTGTGTGATTTCAACCAGGTATGTTTGACTTTGAAACGTTGCAGTATTTCAAAGAAAAGCATACTTTAAAAACCGCCGGGACTGAGCCGCACGGCAGACTAGTCAGACAGGCGGGTCACTGCATGCCTCCTCTTACTTGATGGCATCCACAGCTCCTTTTTTGATTGGCCAGGCTAATCAAAAGAGGAGATGTGGATGCCATCAGGTATGCAGCGATTCGCAAAGCTCCTGTCCAGCGGTCACGAAATACAGACCTAGCCGCGGGACCCGGGTCCTGTGAATTGAGTCTTCCTTGTCTACTTACCACTGATGATGACAATGACAGGTCATGGTGGCTATGCTGCACGCTACACCATGAAACCAGGAACCGCAACGTGCAGAGTTCATCACTTCATTGACTGATACAACATATCACAATGGCAAAATAATACAATACAATGGAATAAATCAGTCACCTAAGACAGAAAAGCAGTTTCTTAAATTGAAGCACACAGTCTTTTACCCTATGGGGAAGCATAAGCTTTATCAGCCTTGTTCTCTGGTGGAGGACTCTTTACTTTATTTCTTCAAATCACACTTTTCTGATCATTAGCTTTAATTCCTTATAACGATAGACGTCTTTTTCTTATGTAAAAAAAATTTTTTTTTTAATTCATACAAAAATTAAAGAAATTTATGCAGATCATTTGAATCATGACCCAAGGCTTCTTATTATTTGCTCAATTACATTATATGTTTTCAAAGCACCTCTAACAAAGAATTTCCATTTTCAATATAGATATTAAAGAATATTAAGCATTAAGGTTGCACTTGCACGTCTCCAAGCAAACAATCCAGATTACATGTAGTACATAATAACCTACGGAACAAAGAGAATGCCGGTGACAGTTAACCAATCCCTATTAATCCATCCTTGTAGTAAAATGATGTTCCTTGGATTTTATTAGTATTTAAAAGGGTTAATTGACAGTCAAGCTAGACAGTCATCCTCAGATGTCCTTACCCTGTCACTTATCAAGATAAGATATTGTTAAGCACTATGAAATGAGATGCGGTAATTACATGTCCTCCAGACTGCATCTGGAAAGGAGAACCCCGGCGTGTCACCGACTACGTGATCACAATGTAGTAGTTTACAAGGAAATCAGCTGCGGACATCATTGATCTTGAATGTTGCAAACCATAAATCTCTGTCATTCTCAATGTAATGCCTGGTTTATAATGATATAAAAGCCACAGTGTTTCTATGGACTTGAGACCTAATTGTAGACCTCAAAGGAAAATATGAAGAGTTGATTCTCTTTCTCAACAATTGTAACATAGTAACGTAGGTTGAACAAAGACCTAGGTCCATCAAATTTAACCTTTCTCCCCCAATTTGAATACAGTATACGGTGATGGTGTGAATATGACTAGAGATGAGCGGTGTTCGACTAGAACTGTTCGCCAATCTCAAATTCGAGCTGTTTTGGGCGGTGTTCGAGTTGTTCGACGAACCCAAACGATTTGCAAAAAATTCGGCTGTTCGAGGTTATGTTCGATAACTGTTCGTGCACCAAAAGCGTGTCCTGCATGTCTGGCGCTATTTAGAGCACCAATCATGCAGGGATTGTCTGCCACTCACTGTAATGCCACAGCCATGGTGGTTGTGGCATTACAGTGATTGCCCAAATCGATGGGAACAGTGCCAACAGTGAAACATGAAAAGCCGGCAATTCAGCAGCGGCATACACCGGTACCCGACAATTTAGAACTGAAAGAATAGAGCACCACACATAGATTAGATAGATAGAAACAAGTCAGCCACATATATACGAAGTACAGTGACAGTGTTGCTTACTGTACTTGTCATTTAGTGTAAAGGATTTATCAAAAAAAATAATAGTGTTTTCATGCACCGTCTCTTTAAAAAAGCCGGCCGGCAATTCAGCATCTGTACCTGACAATTTAGAATAGAAGGAATAGAGCATCACACATAGATTAGATAGATAGAAACATGTCAGTCACATATATACGAAGTACAGTGACAGTGTTGCTTACTGTACTTGTCATTTAGTGTAAAGGATTTATCAAAAAAAATAATAGTGTTTTCATGCACCGTCTCTTTAAAAAAGCCGGCCGGCAATTCAGCATCTGTACCTGACAATTTAGAATAGAAGGAATAGAGCATCTCACATAGATTAGATAGATAGAAACATGTCAGTCACATATATATGAAGTACAGTGACAGTGTTGATTACTATACTTGTCATTTAGTGTTAAAATAAAGGATTTATTAAAAAAAACATTGGCGTGGGGTTCCCTGTAATTTTAGTCTCTGGCGGAGGTTAAGCAGACGGCTGGGGCAGATGTTTGAAGCCTGGGAAGGGGGTAATACCCACGGAGCTTCCCAGGCTACTAATATCAGCCCCCAGCTGAATACCTAGCCTTTACTAGCTATTAAAATGGGGGACCCCCCCACCCAAAAATGACGTGGGGTCCCCCCTATTTTAATAGCTAGCAAAGGCTAGGCAGACAGCTGGGGGCTGATATTAATAGCCCAGGAAGGGTGCCATGAATATTGGCCCCCTCCCAGGCTAGAAACACCAGCCGTCAGCCGCCCCAGAAATGGCGCATCCATAGGATGCGCCAATTCTGGCACTTAGCCTCGCTCTTCCCACTGCCCTGGTGCGGTGGCAGTGGGGTAATAGGGCTGGGGTTGATGTCAGCTTATAATGCCAGCTGACATCAAGCCCAGGTTAGTAATGGAGAGGCGTCTATAAGACACCCCCATTACTAACCCCATAGTCAAAGTTAAAAGAAAACACAAACACCCAGAATAAAGTCCTTTAATTGAAATAAAGACACAATCCTTTATTGTTCTAAATTAAACCATACTTACCACCACGCCCATTCCAGCTGAAGCCAACGATCTCCTGCAATAAAAGTAAAATAATAAAGCAACCTCATCCTTACCTTTCCATGGTTCCCAGGACAGCTTCAGCTCTGCTACATTGAGATGGCAGGCTGGACCGCAGCAGAACGCTGCCATCCAGCCTGTCATCCCGCAGACACTGAGAAGCGCAGGCATGCTTGCGCTCCTCAGTGTCTCGCTGTGACGGCATAAAGATGAGCCGACAATGAACTCGGCTCACCTCATGCACGTCACTGACAGCGTGGGAGAATTCTCCTGCACTCAGCGCTTCAGCGTGAGAATTTTCCCACGCTGTCAGTTACGTGCATGAGGTGAGCCGAGTTCATTGGACATGAATGAGCTCACCTCATGCACGTCACTGACAGCGTGGGAAAATTCTCACGCTGAAGCGCTGAGTGCAGGAGAATTTTCCCACGCTGTCAGTGACGTGCATGAGGTGAGCTCATTCATGTCCATTGAACTCAGCTGACCTCATGTAGGTCACTGACAGCGTGGGAGAATTCTCACGCTGAAGCGCTGAGTGCAGGAGAATTCTTCCACGCTGTCAGTGACGTGCATGAGGTGAGCTGAGTTCATTGGACATGACCTCGGCTCATCTGGATGCCGTCACAGAGAGACACTGAGGAGCGCAAGCATGCCTGCGCTTCTCAGTGTCTGCGGGATGACAGGCTGGATGGCAGCGTTCTGCTACGGTCCAGCCTGTCATCTCGATGTAGCAGAGCTGAAGCTGTCTGGGAACCATGGAAAGGTAAGGATGAGGTTGTTTTATTATTTTACTTTTATTGCAGGAGATCGTTGGCTTCAGCTGGAATGGGCGTGATGGTAAGTATGGTTTAATTTAGAACAATAAAGAATTGTGTGTTTATTTCAATTAAAGGACTTTTTTCTGGGTGTTGTGTTTTTTTTAAATACTTTACTAGAAATTCATAGTGGTCATGTCTAATATTGGCGTGACCCCATGAATTTCGGGCTTAGGGCCAGCTGATAATGCCAAGCTGGCCCTAACCCCTTTATTACCCAGTGAGCCACCGCACCAGGGCCCTGGATGAGTTGGGTACAGCGCCAGAAGATGGCGCTTCTATGAACGCGCCATTTTCCGGGGTGGCTGCGGACTGCAATTTGCAGCTGGGGGGACCCAGAAAGCTTGGGCCTCCCTGCGCTGCAGATTCCAGCCCCCTGCTGCCTAGTTGTACCTGGCTGGACACAAAAATAGGGCGAAGTCCCACGTATTTTTTTTTTTAATTATTTCATGAAATTCATGAAATAATTAAGAAAAAAAGGCCTTCCCTATATTGTTGTGTCCGGCCAGGTACAAATAGGCAGCTGGTGGTTGGGGGCAGCCCGTTCCTGCCTGCTGTACCTGGCTGGACACAAATATAGTGCGAAGCCCCACGTCAATTTTTTTTAAAATTATTTCATGAAACTAGATGGTGGCCCGATTCTAACGCATCGGGTATTCTAGAATATGTATGCGGCAGACCCGGCGCAATCAGCAGAGCGGTGTTTAAATTTGGCGCCAAAATCGCTGACTGGTCGCGGCCAGCAACCGCGACCAATCAGCAAAGCGGTGTTGAAATTTGGCGACTATATCACTGATTGGTCACGGCCGGCGGTCGCGACTAATCAGCAGAGCGGGGTTTAAATTTTGCGCCAATAATGCTGATAGGTTGTGGTTGCGACCAATCAACAAAGCGGTGTTTAAATTTGGCGCCAATAATGGTGATTGGTCACGACCTCGACCATTCAGCAGAGCGGTGTTTAAATTTGGCGGCAACAATGTTGATTAGTCGCGGCCGGCGGTCACGACCAATCAGCAGAGCGGGGTTTAAATTTGGCGCCAATAATGCTGATTGGTCGCAATCGCCGGCCGCAACCAATCAGCAGAGCGGTGTTTAAATTTGGCGTCAAAATCGCTGATTGGTCGCGGAAGGCAACTGTGACCAATCAGCAGAGCGGGGTTTAAATCTGGCGCCAAAATCGCTGACTGGTCGCGGCCAGCAACCGCGACCAATCAGCAAAGCGGTGTTGAAATTTGGCGACTATATCACTGATTGGTCACGGCCGGCGGTCGCGACTAATCAGCAGAGCGGGGTTTAAATTTTGCGCCAATAATGCTGATAGGTTGTGGTTGCGACCAATCAGCAAAGCGGTGTTTAAATTTGGCGCCAATAATGGTGATTGGTCACGACCTCGACCATTCAGCAGAGCGGTGTTTAAATTTGGCGGCAACAATGTTGATTAGTCGCGGCCGGCGGTCACGACCAATCAGCAGAGCGGGGTTTAAATTTGGCGCCAATAATGCTGATTGGTCGCAATCGCCGGCCGCGACCAATCAGCAGAGCGGTGTTTAAATTTGGCGTCAAAATCGCTGATTGGTCGCGGAAGGCAACTGTGACCAATCAGCAGAGCGGGGTTTAAATTTGGCGCCAATACTGCTGATTGGTCGCGGCCGGCAACCGTGACCAATCAGCCGAGCAGGGTTTAAATTTGGCGCCAATACTACTGATTGGTCGCGGACGGCGACCGCGATCAATCAGCAGAGCGGTGTTTAAATTTGGCGCCAATAATGCTGATTAGTCGCGGCCGGCATCCGCGACCAATTAGCAGAGCGGGGTTTAAATTTGGCGCCAATCTCGCTGATTGGTCGCAGCTGGAGTCCGCGACCAATCAGCAGAGCGTTGTTTAAATTTGGCGCCAATCTCACTGATTGGACGCGTCTGGCGTCCGCGACCAATCAGCAGAGCGTTGTTTAAATTTGGCGCCAAGCTCGCTGATTGGTCGCGGCCGCTATTTGAATGTGGCGCCCAAATCGGTGATTGGTCGCGGGCAGCGTCCGCGACCAATCAGCAGAGCGGTGTTTAACTTTAGCGCCAAGATCACTGATTGGTCGCGTGCGGAGAGCGCGACCAATCAGCTAATCGTATTGGTGAGGACCGGGGAGCGCCGCTGCCTGGTCGGATACTTCCGTTGCGAGAAGCCGGGAGATGAGCGACTGCTCGCAGCAGAAGTATCCCGACCCGCAGCGCCGCTCCCCGGTCCTCCCTTGACACCCTAGCCGCTGATGTCCCCACAGTATCCGCATGGTGTTACAAAGATCCGGACATTTGTGTTAAAAATCGCTGATTGGTCGCTGGCGCTGCCCGCGACCAATCACCGATTTGGGCGCCAAATTTAAATATCAGCCGCGACCAATCACCGATTTGGGCGCCAAATTTAAATATCGGCCGCAACCAATCACCAATCTTGGCTCCACATTTAAACACCGCTGTGCTGATTGGTCGCCGACGCTGGGCGCGACCAATCACCGATTTTGGCGCCACATTTAAATAGCGTCCGCGACCAATCAGTACAGCGGTGTTTAAATGTGGAGCCAAGATGGGTGATTGGTCGCGGAGGATATTTAAATTTGGCGCCCAAATCGGTGATTGGTCGCGGCTGATATTTAAATTTGGCGCCCAAATCGGTGATTGGTCGCGGGCAGCGCCAGCGACCAATCAGCGATTTTTAACACAAATGTCCGGACCTTTCTAACACCATGCGGATACTGTGGGGACATCAGCGGCTAGCGTGTGAAGGGAGGACCGGGGAGCGGCGCTGCGGGTCCGGATATTTCTGCTGCGAGCGCCCGCTCATGTCCCGGGTTCTCGCAGCGGAAGTATCCGCACAGGCAGCGGCGCTGACATCCATGCGGCTAGGGTGTGAAGGGAGGACCGGGGAGCGGCGCTGACATCCAATTGGTCGCGGCCGCTATTTAAATGTGCGGCACAAATCGGTGATTGGTCGCCGTCTTGACCGCGACCAATCACTGATCTTGCCGCCAAAGTTAAACACTACTGTGCTGATTGGTCGGATATTTAAATTTGGCGCACAAATTGGTGATTGGTCGCGGGCAGCGTCCGCGACCAATCAGCACGGTAGTGTTTAACTTTGGCGGCAAGATCAGTGAATGGTCGCGCGCCAAGACCGCGACCAATCACCGATTTGGGCGCCACATTTAAATATCGGCCGCGACCAATCACCGATCTTGGATCCACATTTAAACAACGCTGTGCTGATTGGTCGCGGCCGATATTTAAATGTGGCGCCCAAATCGGTGATTGGTCGCGGTCTTGGCGCGCGACCAATCACTGATCTTGCCGCCAAAGTTAAACACTACCGTGCTGATTGGTCGCGGACTCTGCCCGCGACCAATCACCGATTTGTGCGCCAAATTTAAATATCAGCCTCATGCACGTCACTGACAGCGTGGGAAAATTCTCCTGCACTCAGCGCTTCAGCGTGAGAATTTTCCCACGCTGTCAGTGACGTGCATGAGGTGAGCTCATGTCCAATGAACTCAGCTCACCTCATGCACGTCACTGACAGCGTGGGAGAATTCTCCTGCACTCAGCGCTACAGCGTGAGAATTTTCCCACGGTGTCAGTGACGTGCATGAGGTGAGCTGAGTTCATTGGACATGACCTCACCTCATGTATGTCACTGACAGCGTGGGAGAATTCTCCTGCACTCAGCGCTACAGCGTGAGAATTTTCCCACGCTGTCAGTGACGTGCATGAGGTGAGCTGAGTTCATTGGACATGACCTCACCTCATGTATGTCACTGACAGCGTGGGAGAATTCTCCTGCACTCAGCGCTACAGCGTGAGAATTTTCCCACGCTGTCAGTGACGTGCATGAGGTGAGCTGAGTTCATTGGACATGACCTCGGCTCATGTATGTCACTGACAGCGTGGGAGAATTCTCCTGCACTCAGCGCTACAGCGTGAGAATTCTCCCACGCTGTCAGTGACGTGCATGAGGTGAGCTGAGTTCATTGGACATGACCTCGGCTCATCTTTATGCCGTCACAGAGAGACACTGAGGAGCGCAAGCATGCCTGCGCTTCTCAGTGTCTGCGGGATGACAGGCTGGATGGCAGCTTTCTGCTGCGGTCCAGGCTGTCATCTCAATGTAGCAGAGCTGAAGCTGTCCTGGGAACCATGGAAAGGTAAGGATGAGGTTGCTTTATTATTTTTCTTTTATTGCAGGAGATCGTTGGCTTCAGCTGGAATGGGCGTGGTGGTAAGTATGGTTTAATTTAGAAAAATAAAGAATTGTGTGTTTATTTCAATTAAAGGACTTTATTCTGGGTGTTTGTGTTTTTTTTTTTAACTTTGACTATGGGGTTAGTAATGGGGGTGTCTTATAGACGCCTCTCCATTACTAACCTGGGCTTGATGTCAGCTGGCATTATAAGCTGACATCAACCCCAGCCCTATTACCCCACTGCCACCGCACCAGGGCAGCGTGGAAGAGCGAGGCTAAGTGCCAGAATTGGCGCATCCTATGGATGCGCCATTTCTGGGGCGGCTGACGGCTGGTGTTTCTAGCCTGGGAGGGGGCCAATATTCATGGTACCCTTCCTGGGCTATTAATATCAGCCCTCAGCTGTCTGCCTAGCCTTTGCTAGCTATTAAAATAGGGGGGACCCCACGTCATTTTTTGGGGGGGTCCCCCATTTTAATAGCTAGTAAAGGCTAGGTATTCAGCTGGGGGCTCATATTAGTAGCCTGGGGAGCTCCGTGGGTATTACCCCCTTCCCAGGCTTCAAACATCTGCCCCAGCCGTCTGCTTAACCTCCGCTAGAGACTAAAATTATGGGGAACCCCACGCCCATTTTTTTTTAATAAATCCTTTATTTTAACATTAAATGACAAGTACAGTAATCAACACTGTCACTGTACTTCATATATATGTGACTGACATGTTTCTGTCTATCTAATCTATGTGTGATTCTCTATTCCTTCTATTCTAAATTGTCGGGTACCGCTGCTGAATTGCCGGTCGGCTTTTTTAAAGAGACGGTGCATGAAAACACTATTATTTTTTTAAATAAATCCTTTATACTAAATGACAAGTACAGTAATCAACACTGTCACTGTACTTCTTATATATGTGACTGACATGTTTCTATCTATCTAATCTATGTGTGATTCTCTATTCCTTCTATTCTAAATTGTCGGGTACCGCTGCTGAATTGCCGGCCGGCTTTTTTAAAGAGACGGTGCATGAAAACACTATTATTTTTTTTGATAAATCCTTTACACTAAATGACAAGTACAGTAAGCAACACTGTCACTGTGCTTCTTATATGTGTGACTGACATGTTTCTATCTATCTAATCTATGTGTGCGGCTCTATTCCTTCTTGTCTAAATTGTCGGGTACCGGTGTATGCCGCTGCTGAATTGCCGGCCGGCTTTTTTAAAGAGAGCGTCTTCTGAGCAGTTTGTCAGCTTTTGGACACCTTTGAAGGTGTTTTCTATGTGTTTCTATGTGTTTTTGTTTGCCTGCCATTGGTTTTAACGGTGTTCGACGGTGTTCTAAGGTGTTCGACGAACAGTTCGACGAACAGTTCCTCGAACATCCCGGTGTTCGACGAACCGAACCGAACCCGAACACTACAGGGGTGGCTCAACACTATATATGACTCGCCCCCTGGGCCGAGGGGCACCCGGAGCCGGGCTTCTGGGGGTTGTAGTATCCGTGGCGGTGACCCGGTCCCGTGGCTCAGGGTGGTCAGCCCGATGGCGGTATTTTTGTGGGGGTTTTAGGTTAATTGTCCGACTACGCCACCCGTGGATTGCGGTCAGCGCAGACCGCCGCTGCAAGGCAGACCGCTGGGGCCGATGGTGTGTGCAGCTGAGGTAGTATGACTCCCCACGGGAAGACTGGAGCCCCAGGGCAGTGTAGTAGATGATGGGAGTGATGGTGCGAGCGTCCCAGCACTAGTAGTGCTGGCGCGGTGATGAAGCACAGAGACGTGGGATTGCAGTTCAAAGGCTTTACTCACAGTTCTTTATATTCCAAATCACTTTGGTACCGGTAGTGACTGCCCAAGCCGTGCTGCGTCCACCAGGCAAGGGGCTCGGTCAACCCCCAGGCAATTCCAGAGTGTGGCACAGGACTCCCTTCGATTCCTTTCTCTGGCTGTGCCCCACCAGTGACACTACTTTTGTCCAGCTGCCTCGGGCCTTCTCTTGGGATGTTGGATGTCCACTTCCCTGACCCTATGTGGTATGCCTTTCTAGTAGGTGTAGTGAGGGGTCGCACCAAGATGTGATCACGACCGCCGGTCCTTGGCTGAGGATTAGTCGCCTCCACCAACTTGGGATCCGGTACCCTGTTCTGCCAACCCGTCACCCGCAATCTCCTGGGCCTTTGGGGTTCCTTCTGCCTTCGTGTCTCTGGGCCTCTCTTAGTGTTCCGTTCCTTTCTTCCTTTCCTTTCTGTTCCTCTCTGCTGGTCCTGTCCTCTCTGCTGTTTCTGGCCTTCACTCCAGGCCTGCCTCGTGGAGCTGGGCCCAGACTGAGCCACAGCTCCCTGTCAGCCCTCTCTGGCTGCGCTCCTTCTCTCACTGAACTAACCACTGTCCTAAGATGGTGCCCACCTTATATACCTCCCTCTCTGTGTATGAGCCCAGCTGACTTGCAACCAATGGGCTCCTACCTATGCCCAGAAACCCAACCCCTATCTGCTCCTACATCACTGGGTTTTCCTCCCCCCTCCCCACTCCAGCCAGGGACAGATGCTGTCGTGCCTGCACTTCTGTCTAGTGGGAGCACCGTTGAGCTGTCCCTCGGAAATGGGGTGTGTGTGATGCATGCAGCTTACTGAGTCTTGGTCCACACTCCATCCTTACCCGGGAGTGGAATATCACACCTCTGGTCTGAGGTGCAATACCCCTGTAGCGGCCGAACCCTCGGGGCGCTACATATACTTTTTCTCACTGCCTTTTGGCAAACTGATGAATGTTGGCCCCTGCTTACATCATGTGCTTCGTCTACCCTTCTCCTACCCTTACAACTTCTAGCCTTTACTAATACATCTCCTGTCTTCTTTGTATCTCCTTCACCTTGACAATTCTCAACTATCTACTGTACATTGTATATCTTACGCATCAATATCTATATCATCAGTCATAAAATTTGTTAAGCTTAGACATAATTCAGCAAGAGGTGTGGTGATTTGAGCCAACCCCAAAGATAACTCTCAATATTCATATTAGAGCATTCAGCAAGGAGAGAATGATATATATAGATAGATAGCTAGATAGACAGATATATATATACATAAAATGTAACTTTTAATTATATCTATTAAAAGAGAATACCTAAAAATAAAAGCCAGTTGACGACCATAATAATAAAGTGCATATGCTCAAAAAATCCACCAATCCTCAACATAAAAAAATGGTTTGGTCTCACCACTTGATGTTCATTCTAGGAGACGGCTGACCAGAGGACCAGGAGCTATGTTCACTTTGGCATCATGAACCCTGTTTTATGGGTCCCAGTAACCTCTGGCAAGCAAGTTACTTTAGGGGAGGCACAACTCATTGGTTATACACACAATGGAGCTATGTACATTCAATTTAAAGAGAATCTATCACCAGGTTTTGCGATATAATCTAAGAGCAGAATGATATAGGAGCAGAGACAGTTATTCCAGTGATGTATCACTTACTGAGCTGTTTGTTGTAGTTTTGATTAAATCAGTTTTCTCTGTTGCATATCTACCAGTATTCTGGATGCTAATCCCTGTATAACCCACACCCACACCACTGATTGAGAGCTTTCTGTATACGCTGTGCATAGGCAGAAAGCGTCCAATCAGTGGTGGAGGCGGGGTTACACAGAGCATGAGGACTAAATGGCAAGAGGCAACTAGTCCTCTAGTGATAATCTCCTGCTGATAAAACACTAATTTTATTAAAACTACAATACAAAGCCTAATAAGTGACACATCACTTGAATTAGGGTCTCTGCCCATACATCATGCTGCTCTCAGATTGAATAGCAAAAACCTGCTGACAGATTCTCCTTTTGCAGGAGAGATTTTAAGGTTTATGGAAGAAAGGATTTGTATGTGCGCTATTGATTACTATTAGCTTAAAAAATTGTACTAATCTTCCAACTCGAATCTTTAGTCATTTATTCATTATTAAGCATTACAATTGAATCGTGGCTGCTTTTGTAATGGATGTTCCCTACAAAATAATTCCCCCTTTTCCTATGTCCGTGTGTTATACAGTACTATGCAAATATTTTTAGGCAGGTTGTGGAAAAAATGGTGCAAAGAAAGAATGCTTTAAAAAATAGACGTGCTAGGCTTTGTTCACACGTTGTGTTTTTTGCTGCAGTTTTCTTTTTGCTGCATTTTTTATGCAAATTGATGCAAATGAAAATCTGTGTTTTATTGTACTAGCAAAAGCTATGAGATTTTAGAAATCTCATACACACACATTGTTTTTTTTTTTCCTGACTGAATTGGAAAACTGCTGCATGTCACTTCTTTCAGCATTTTTTCAGCATTTTTTCACCCATAGAAAGCAATGAGTAAGTGCAAAAACGCAGGTATCATGTTTTGCTGTGTTTTAGTGAATAAACATGTACAGCAGTATGTGAAACACATTTATTTTTGTGATTTTCCCAAGGTGTGAAATTGAACAATGCCTCTGGCTGACCAAAGTGTGAAAGTAAACTATGTCCTACAGACTCAATGTTCTGGTAATGTCTTAGGTAAACTATTCCCCACCAATCACCTTCCCCCCACTGTTACATTTGTAATTATGTATTTTTTCATGAACTCATATGAACATTTTGTTTAGAATAGTCACTATTTTTGCAGTCTGCTAAATAATTTGATCAAATTGCCCTTTTTCCAAAAATCGGTTTTATGGTTTGAAATATGTCTTGCATCGGTGACCTGTTTTCATGCTTCCGGAAGCAAAGCTGAACTTTGGGATCCTGAAAAATGCAGCAAAAAAACTCAGCAAAACCTGCTTTTTGAGAGTAGCTTCTTTACTTCCAAGAAGGCAGTTTTTTGCCTTCAGAAAAACCCTTGCAAAAGCGCAACGTGTGAACATTTACTTTCTCAGTAAACAAAATGCAAAGTGAATGGACAAAAGAGAAATCTAAATCAAGTCAAAGGGCAGTCACACCCAATATTGATTTGATTTAGATTTCTCTTATGTTCACTCACTTTGCATTTTCTTGCTGCGGAGGCTATAGAACAGGGTTCCCCAACTCCAGTCCTCAAGGCCCACCAACAGGTCATGTTTTCAGGATTTCCTTAGTATTACACAGGTGATAATTCCATCACCTGCACAGGCAATAATTCCATCACCTGTGCAATGCTAAGGAAATCCTGAAAACATGACCTGTTGGTGGGCCTTGAGGACTGGAGTTGGGGAACCCTGCTATAGAAGGTAACGTTTCAAAATTTGGAATTCAGGCCAAGTGTGAAAGTGATTTTTAGCTCCGATGATATCCAATTCCTTGAATATTACGCTAAAAAACGTCCTTCAAAACATAAACACAACCTTTTGGAAACTTGTTTTCTTTTTCATGTATCATCATGAAAGTAGGACGCTTACATCTTACACACAAGCCATCAATGATCTTTATATAGATCTATGTGCCTCCTATGAAGATACCAATAATAAGGCCACGTAACTTACCATATCAAAGAAAACAAATGTGTCCCACATAAAGTGTTATATGTGCCTCATTACACACTGCCCTAATTTTATGTGTCTTACTCCAGAATAGGGTTATCTTAAGAAGTTCATAGCATTAATCTCCCTCCCTGGGGCCTTCAATAATGAATGACCATAAGAAGATAACCTGAAATAGGGCCCTGTATGAAACATGCATTGTTATTACTACAATCTAAATCATTTACGTACATGAAGTACTTTTTAAGAGTTAAATCGGCAATATGCCTTCACTGCAGATTTCATTCCAATGGTCAATACTGGTATAATGGGTTGAATAGTTAGAGCTAATTAGCCTTCACAGGGGAATCATACAAACCTGTATGCAACTATTATTTTTTTTTGGTCTATGTAGCCTTAAAAGTGTTAATCTATGTTATAACCAATGTAATCAAGTCTATGTGTTATGGAACCCTGTCAAATGTTGTATATTACAGGCCCCAAACAAGAAGAGATCCATAGTTATGATAGAATTATGGGTGTCCAGGTAGGGAACTGAGGTGTAACATGTAGGAAAGTTCCAAGGACATGGGTAAAGTGCCCCCATATACCTCCAGAAATGCCCATAATTGGGCACAAAAGGGGGAAATGTGAAATACGAATATCTTTGTGAATCCATCTTGTCTCATGACTCTTGATTCATGGTGGTCAAATATTGTTAATCAAACACTGCTGGGTGGAAAATTTTCACACTGAAGTAATGTGAAGATGGTGGAGGGCTATATCTTTCAGTGAGAAGATTTCTTTGTTCGTGACAGTACATTAATAAAGCAGAAATCAGCCTATGTACATCATTCTAAGGTTATACTATCTAATTTCCCGAGCGCATTTGTAGCACCCCGAGGACTCGGCTGCTACAGGGGTATTGCACCTCAACCAGAGGTGTGGTATTCCACTCCCGGGTAAGGATGGAGTGTGGAACTGAGCTCAGTTAGCTGCATGCACTACACTCATCCCATTTCCGGGGAACAGAACAACGGTACTCCCACCAGATAGATGTGCAGGTACGACAGCGTCTGTCCCTGGCTGGAGTGGGAGGGGGGGAGGAACATCCCAGTAGTGTAGGAGCAGACAGGGGAGGGACTCTGGGCATAGGAAGGAGCCCATTGGGTGCTAGTCACCTGGGCTCGGGTGTCAGAGGGAGTATAAGAGGTGGGCACCATCTTTAGACAGGGTCCTGTTCAGAGGAGAGTCTGTGCAGAGAGGAGCTCAGCCAGAGAGGGCTGAGGGGGAGCTGTGGCTCCGTCTGGGCCCAGCTCCAGAGCCAGGCCTGAAGCAGAGAGAGGAAGAAAAGGGAACACAAGGAAAGGCCCAGAGACGCAAGCAGAGGGAACCCTGAGATCCCATGAGTGAACTAAAACGGGTGAAGGGTTGGCAGAGAAGGGTACCGGATCCCAAGCTGGTGGAGGCAAATCATCCTTAGCCAGAAACCGGAGGTCGTGGTCAAGCTTTGGCACGACCCCTCGCCACATCCACCAGGAAGGCACGCCACATAGGGTCAGGAAAACCAGAGAGAGGTTTTGCCCCATAAGGCCCGAGGAAGCCGGACATAGGTGGGTCCCTGGTGAGGACGGCCTGTAGGAAGGACGAGAGGGGAGCTCAGGACCACGCTCTGGAACTGCCTGGGAGTTGGCCGAGTCCCGCACCTGGTGGACGCAGCACGGCTCGGGTGGTCACCCTTGGCCGAAGTGACCGGAGCAACACCTGTGAGTAAAAGCCTTGAAACTGCACCACACGTCTCTGAGCTTCCTTGCTGTACCATCACTACCACTATCATTCACATCTGCTGCCCTGGGGCCATACCCCTCCCGTTGGGGGTTATACCATCTACGCTGCACAACCATATCACCGGCCTCAGCGGTCTGCCCTGCAGCGTGGCTCCATAGCCGCATTCAACGGGTGGCGTAGTCGAACACTAAAACATCATATACTAATTCCGCCACTCAGCTTGACACCCTGGGCACGGACCGGGTCACCGCCATGAGGACTACTACCCCCAACAGATCCGGCTCCGGGTATTCCTCAAACATGGCCCAGGGGGCGAGTCACATTTAACTATACCTTTAATATTTGGAGTTCCAAACACAATAGAAGAAAATTGATTTCAAACATTCTAAGACCCTCGCTGCAAAATTCCCCAACATATTACAGCTGACAAGCGAGGCATCCATCGACTAAATACCCAGTGATCAGATTATCATTGCGGAGCCTCCCAACAGTAAAAGAGATTGTTACATGTACGCCGCTAGGTTCAGATAGGGGCGAGACAGGTTACATGAATTCTTTGGAATCCTGGGGGAACCGTTACTCAGGGCGACCATAGACCATGTGCTGCAGATTCTCTCAGGCACAAAGGAGTATTGACCCCCAGGCAATTGCTTCCAGACTGACTTCCTCCGAACATTCTTGCATGAACTCCTCAGGCTCTAGTGGCATTCTCGACAATCCGTCAGCATCCGCATTGCATTTTCCTGGCCTGTACTTGATGCTGAAATTAAAGTCAGCTAGTTCAGAGACCCATCTCTGACCCGTTGCATTCAGTTTGGCTGTAGTAAGGACATAGGTCAAAGGGTTATTGTCAGTGTATACCTCAAACTCTTTGCTGTAGTAGAGATACACGTATATTACTTACCGGTAATGTGTTTTTTCGGAACCCATGACGACACAACGAGAGAGGGGATCCGCCCTTCAAGGACAGTAAACCTTCAAGATAAAAAGAGCGGCGCCTCTCTCCGCCTCAGTGGATTACAGAGCATGAGAGGACTCTCCGGTTAGAGCACATAATTTTATTAACCATAAACGAATTTCACCATGTGAATACTCAACACCCACCAACCGGAAGGTGAACACCATAGTGATAGAGAGGGAATGTAAAGGTTCCGTCATGGGTTCCGAAAAAACACATTACCGGTAAGTAATATACGTGTTTTTCTGTCACCCATGATGGCACAGCGAGAGAATTACAGAGAACTAGGTATGTAAGGGAGGGACCACAGCCTGCAGAACCCTTCTCCCAAATATGAGATCAGAGGAGGCAGAAAGGTCAATTCTATAGTGATTATAGAAAGTGGACGGAGATGACCATGTGGCCGCCTTACAAATTTGCTCAATGGGCACCTCCGCTCTTTCTGCCCAGGAAGCAGCTATGCCCCATAGAGTGAGCCTTCAGATTGTTAGGAGGATCTCTGCCTGATCCCGTATAGGCCATCGTGATGGCTTCCCGGATCCACCTTGATAGAGTGCCTTTTGAGACCTTTGATCCCTTTCGGGAGCCCTGAAAGGAGACAAATAGAGCCCTATACTTCCTCCATGAGCTTGTGGATGCCAAATAATGTATAAGGCATCTCCTGACATCCAAGGTATGAAATCTTTCCTCCTTGCTATTTTTTGGTTCAGTACAGAAGGATGGTAGGGCTATCTCCTGAGACATATGAAATTTAGATACAATCTTAGGTAGGAAAGCAGGGTCTGGTCTCAAAACTACCCTATCGTCTAGCACTAGGGTAAAAGGTGGATCTGCAGATAAAGCCTGTAACTCACTAACCCTCCGTGTTGATGTTAAGGCCACAAGAAGTATTGTTTTTAGGGTGAGTAATTTTATGGACCCTGAGCTAAGGGGCTCAAAGGGAGAACCAGTTAACGCGTATAGCACTAAGTTTAAATCCCAAGAAGGGACCCTTATTATAGGGGCTGGCTTGGCTCTACTGCATGCCCTCACAAACTTGGAAATCCATTTGTTACCAGCCAGATTATAATTATACAAGGCCCCTAAGGCAGAGATTTGGACCTTTAAGGTGCTAACCGCTAGGCCTTTTTCAAGCCCTTTTTGAAGAAATTCCAAAATGGCCGTTATGGGAACCCCCCCAGGGAGAATCCCTGAGATGACAAGAACTTCTTCCAGACTCTACTGTAAATTTTAGTAGTGATTGGTTTCCTACTACCTAGAAGAGTAGTAACTAGATTTGATGAGGATGGAATATAGGACCTTGAGCAAGAAAGTCGTGAATCTCTGGAAGAATCCAGGGGTTCGTGATTGACATGCTCTTCAGCCAAAAGAACCATGGTCTCTTGGGCCAGAAGGGGGCTATGAGGACCAGTCGAGCCTGATCCTCCCGGATCTTCCTCAACATTGCTGGAATTAGGCACGTTGGGGGAAGGCATAGGCCAGACTGAAATCCCATCTGCACTGGAAGGCGTCTACTACTAAAGGGTTTTCCGTGGGATTCAGTGAGCAGAACTTTTTTAATTTGCTGTTCTGACGAGTCGCAAACAGGTCGACCTCTGGAGACCCCCACATGGCCACTAGCTGGCGGAAGACTGAGTGATTTAGAGTCCATTCTCCCTGCAATAGTGGCATGCGACTTAGAAAGTCTGCCTTCATGTTGTCCTCTCCTCTGATATGAAGGGCCTTTAAAGAGAGAACTTTTCCTTCCACTAGAGAAAATATCCTCTGTGCAACTTGCTTTAGTGATTTAGCGAGTTCCCCAATGGTGGTTCACATATGCCACAGTGACCTGGTTGTCGGACAGAATTTTTTATGTGATGTCCTCATAGAAGGGGTAAGAAGCTGATTAGTGCCTTCTCTACTGCTCGTAGTTCCCACATTTTGGAAGACTCCAGACTCTCCTCTTCTGACCAAGTCCCCTGTATCGGGTGGTTGTCTAGGTGCGCCCCCCACCCCTTGGGGCTGGCGTCCGTAGTAATCACTCTGGTAATTTGGGGAACCCAGGGGACGCCTGTCCGGAACGTGTTTGTCTTTAACCACCATTACAGTGACTCAATTACATTGTGAGGGAGTGTTAATCTGCCCTCCAGATGCCCCCTGAGGACGATTTCGTTCTTTAGGACGTCCCATTGTAATTCTCTTGAATGAAATTGGGCCCAGCATACTGCTGGGATGCAAGAGGTGAGGGACCCCAACAGAGACATGGCCCCCCTGAGAGTCATTACTGGGTTTGTTATGGCTGTCGAAAATAAATTTTTTATTTTCTCTATTTTCAGCTCGGGCAGGTGGCATTCCTGTCTAACCGAATCCAGAGTAAGGCCTAAAAAGATCTGAGTTGTATGCGGGATCAGAGATGAGCCGTAACCTCTGCTATAAGTTTAGTGAATATGCTGGGCGCCACTGCTAAGCCGAAGGGAAGAGCTCTGTACTGGAAGTGCTTGACGACTCCCTGTACAGTTACGGCTACTCTGAGGTATTTTTGAAAGTCGTGATGGATTGGCACATGGTAATATGCATCCTTTAGGTCCAACACTGCTATGTAGCACGGGGAAATAGAAGGCTTATCGTTGATTTTATTGTTTCCATCTTGAATGATGCAATGTTCAGGAATTTGTTCCGGCCTTTCAAGTTGAGGATGACTCTGTATGAATTGTCTGGCTTCTTTATAAGGAATAAGGGGGAATAGAACCCTCTTCTTTCCTCTTGTGGTGATACCTCCAGCAAAACGTTCTTTTGCAGGAGACCTGAAATCTCTTCCTGCAGTGCCCGCTGTTCTAGTAGAGAGGATCTTAAGGCAGTCGGAATAAATTTCTCTGGCGGATTCCTCCGAAATTCCAGTTTTAATCCTGATTTTATTAAATTGAGGATCCACTTGCTGGAAGAGATCCTTTCCCAGGCTGGAAGGAAGAGAGAAAGCCTCCCTCCCACCTGGGATAGAGTGTCATTTTGTGGGTTTGCGACTATCCTGGGAGGGCCCGCCAAACAAAAACCCTTTTCCTTTCCTGGAACGATCCTCCCATCTAGATTGTTCTGTGGACGTCCTTCTGCGGCCAAATTTCTTCCTCCGAAAGGACTGCTTAAAAGTTGAGAAGGAAGATTTAGGAAATCCTTTTTTGTTGTCACCTGCTTTCTCCAGAATTGTGTCAAGAGAGGCACCGAAAAGAATATCTCCTTCTCACGGAAGAGAACATAGCTTTCCTTTCGTCTGTATATCCCCTGGGCAACATTTCAAACAGACTGCTCTACGGCTGGCATTAGACAGGGCAGCAGATCTTGCTGCTAATCTGGCGGAATCCGCAGAGGCGTCAGATAAGAAGGCCGCAGCTCCTTTTAATACTGGTAGAGAGGCCAGAATGGAGTCCTGTGACTCGTTCTTAACCTGGTCTTCTAACCTGTCTAATAAGGGATCTTGCCTTACAGGTTGCTGCTATGGCTGGTTTCAATGCCCCTGCTGATGACTCCCAAGTACCCTTAAGGAAGGTATCTACCTTCCGGTCTAGTGGGTCCTTCAGCATCCCTGTTTCTTCAAAAGGGAGAGAAGATTTTCTAGAAGCTTTGGACACAGCAACATCTAGCTTCGGGGCTTTATTCCAGTAAGCGGTATCTTCCTCATTAAAGGGATATTTCCTTTTGAAGGAGGATGGAAGGGGACCCTTTTTCTCCGACCTATCCCACTCCTTCTTGATAAGTCCCTGCACCTTATCGTTAATCGGAAAAACTCTATGTTTTTTTCGATCCAAAGTGCCGAACATAATATCCTGTACCGATTTTTTTGCCTTCTGGTCAACTAACCCCGTTGTGGACCTGACGACTTTTACTAAGCTACCACACTTTCCAGGGGAAAACAATGACCTGTGCCTGCCTCGCTATCCGAAGAGGAAGAGTCAGTGGAGTCATCCAGCATTCCCTTGTCGGATTCAGAGTCTGAAAGGGTGGGTGGGGTTTTTGCTCTATGGGTCTTGGATGCTTCTTTTGCCTGGGACAACGATTTTAGCGATTTTTCTACCTCAGACCTAATAAGGGTTTTAAGATTTGAAGCAAAATGTCAATGTTCTAGAACCGTAACCAATGACTCTCATTTTTCCATCTTGATGCTGATACAGGGCAGCTCCCAGTCAACTTGAAAAGCGTCACAATGAAGAACAAATGGTAAATTGAAATCAGGATATCCCAAGATGGGTGGTTTTACCAGGTAGTCTACCAGTTCTTCCAATACCTCCTGGTGGTCTGCTGTCCAGAGAATGGGCTGTTGGGACGAAACAGTGTTGTTTCTTTTAAGCCCGGTCCTACCCGCATTCTTTTTCTCCGTGGGTGTTGTTGTCTGTGTTGTCCCCCCCAAGAAGAGGTATAGTGGGGGGGCAATCCTGGAGAAGTTCCGAATGTAAGTACGATAGTAGGAGAGGAATCCTAATATCTGCCTCAACTTCCCAACGGTAGAGGGCCACTTGTCTTTTTAAGGCCAGTACCGGAGTGATTTCTGCTGGGTCCATGGTATATCCTTCTCCAAACACAATTTTCCCTAGAAATTGGACTTATCTTTTGAACAGTTCACACTTCTTTGGGGTCAACTTAACTCCGTGTTGTTGATACCATTGTAATACGGTCCTCACGTGTTCAACATGCTCCCAGAAGGTTTTGCTGTGTACCACATTGTCATCCAAGTACGGCTGTCAGAAGGCTGGCAGATATCGTCAATCAATCCTTCTAAACATGTCTCCATGTTCTTCTGGAATTCTGCTGGAGCTGAACTGAGCCCAAACGGTATGCGGATCCGCTCATATAATCCCCACGGTGTGATGAATGCTGTCAAGGGTCTACTGGACTCTTCGACAAACCCTTGGTGGTATGCCTTACCCTGATCGAGGACAGAGAACCAGGTGCTCCCTGATAGGCTATCCAGCGTATCTTGGATCTTTAGTATCGGGAAAGGGATTTCAGTGTGGTTGATAGCTTTGCCGTGGAGTTCCACTGGTCCCAAGAGTTCTTTTAGTGACCGAAGGCAAGTGTGTGGCAGGTAGCGCCTTCTCCATTCTTCATTTAAAAGGCTCGCTTGGGCTCCTGTGTCCCACGGTGCTTTTACTAGGAGTCCATCTGACTGGCACTGTATAAAGCACCTTCCACTGATTAGGCTGATGAGGCTATCTTTACTGACTGAGGAATCCTCCTCCCAGGAGTACATCATTTGACCTCCGCACTAGGCATTAAGTAACTGATGCCCATGTCTCCCTTGCAGCTGTTGTAGACGGGAACACACTTGGGGACAGTACTGACGCAGCCATTTTACCTCATGTGCCGTTCTGGGGTTTGGTGAAATTTGGATTTGCTTCTGGGGCCTCCTCCGTGTCGTGGTTACCAGTCGCCCCGCACTGGTGACCTCCTGTCTTTTAACCCAAATGACCGTGACCATTGGCATTCCTTGGCATAATGTCCTTCCTCACCACATCTTAGACAGTGGACACACACCGTACTCTGATGAATGGCACGCTTCACAAGCGGGACATCTTCTATTTTGGAACCCACTCCTGGGTCTGAGGGATACCGGTTCTGGCCTGGAACAAATCAACTTTTTTACATCAATCAACTCGGCTCGCAGTTCTCCTATTACTTCCTCACAGTCTGTGCTGGCAGGCCTCTCTTTTGTTGGTGATTAAAGGTTCCCTCTTGGAGGTGGCACTGGAGGGTCTCTATGATGATCTTCGGACTGGCCACCGGGGGTCTCCAACTTCAGCCGACTCATCTTGGTGATTTTAGGAGCAGAGCCTTTGTTTAACTTCTGTTCGCTTTCTGATGTTAAACTAGCTGCCTCATTCATTTTTTCAATTAGGACTTCGTCCAAAATGCCCGGATCTTCTAGGTACTGTTTCAGCTGCAACTTGATATATTTGCTGATTAATCTTAAGAACTTCTTCTGTACTAGTCCAGCATCAAACTTCTCTTCCGCTTCTACATCTCTGGATGCAAACAACAGTCTATCCTTCAGTTCAATTGCTCTGAACAAGAAATTTTTGGGTAATTCATTATTTCTCTGGGAGAGGTTAATGAGTCGGTGGAACAATTCTGAATTACTCTCTTCTTTATAGTGCCCTTTTAAAATCATCTTCAGCTGTTGCAAGGTCAATTGACTTTTCATTTCTAGCATACTATGGAGGTTCAGTCCTGGGCTAATCGCTTTCACCACCCCCTCAACAATCTCATCTGACTGGTAGCCTTTCTGTAAGCCTGCATTGATCTGGTGCAACAAGTTCCTATAAGACAGTCTCTCTTTCTGTTCACACTTTCCAATCTGTACCAAGAGCTTGAATTCTTTCCTTATGGTTATTTGTGGTGTTAGAGAGGATTGTCTCCCTGATTTATCTAACACGAGTAGGTTAAAGGTCCTGTCTGAGCCTATCACCTGTTCAGAGGTTTTGGTCGATTCCTGCAGGGCTGTTGTTAGGGCTTTGAAATGTTCTTTCAATTCCTGTAGTTCAGTCTGTGGATGGAGATTTCCGCTTTTGGTAATTGGTGCCGCCCCTCCATCCTCCAATTTCAACCTGGTTAGAAACTGTGTTAGTTCCCGGAGGAATGTCCCCATGACGTCTTCAGCTTCTTTCTCCCCCAGTTCATCCATTTTTGCATTAATGGCAGCTATCAGTTGCCTGCGGTTGTGTGCTTTGGAAATCTGTTCTACTGACATCTTTATATGTTCTACTACTGTTCTCAATTCTTCACAGGGTAACTGAAGAAGCAGTTCACTTATTCTGTCCATTTGTATTTCCACATCCATTGCTGCTTGTGAGTTTTTCTTTAGGGCTGGTCCCCTTTAACTGGTGTATCAGAGTTGATTTGATGTGGTGTGCTGCTGTCTTTTTCCAGACACTTTTCCTCTTCTCCCTCTACACGGTAATTCCTGCTCAGGATTCCCCGTACAGGCCACCAATGTTACACACACGCCGCTAGGTTTCAGATAAGGGCAAGACAGGTTACATGAATTCTTTGGAATCCTGGGGGAACCATTACTCAGGGCGACCATAGACCATGTGCTGCAGCTTCTCTCAGGCACACAGGAGTATTGACCCTCAGGCACAGACACGTAGGTTGTTTCACTTGCTGACCAGACACACTTGACAAGAGTCCTCATAAACGGTAGAACAGTAGCATTTAATAAGAAGCTGCACAGCCAGTGCAAGTTAAGTCTTATGAGCAACAGGCTCCAGTGACAAACAGTACAGTTTCCTTAGCAGCACAGCAGTTCACAGTCTTATCAGAAGTGCAGGACAGTACAGTTCTAATGCAAAGGCACATTAATGAACACAGCATTCTTTACAGCACAGTGAGATGGAGGAGGGGGGAGGGTTTGCTGAGGGAGAAGATCCCTGTGACATCATTTCTTCCAGTCCTTATCTTTCTGCCTGACAATATTCTGCACTGCTAGATCAGGAACTCTACCTGACCTGTGCTTAGCTTCACTCCTGACTTGAATCCTTTTCACTTGCAGGGTCGCTTCTGTGAGATACAGAACACACACACCACCTTTCTCTTTGGCTCCAGCCAGACAGTAAACAACTTCCCCACAAACCCCCTGGGGCTCTGCTAAAACACTCCCCTTCTCCTGTGACTGTGTTAACTCCTGTAGTTGCTGGATGCTTCTGGAGCACAACACTTCCTGTCTCATGTGCTTGTGTTACTTCTAAGGCTATGTGCCCACGATGCAGAAATGAAGCAGAAAATTTCTGCAGCATTTCTGCATCTCCCTGGCAGAAAAAACGCATGCCGATTGTGCATGCGTTTTGCCTGCAGAATACATGCGGAATACATGCGGATTCACATGCGTATCCACATGCGTTAACGCATGTGTTTCTGCATGCGGACTGACAAGCATTTTCCAGGCGATAGCATCACTTGGAAAGTGCTTGACAACTAGGTCACACTGTATAAATCCATGCAAACAGCATGGATTTATACAGTGTGACCGTAAAAATAAAAAAATAAAAGCTATACTTACCTCCGATGCCACCGCGTGTGCCGTCGCGCTCCTTCCTGGTTCCTTCCTGGGTTGCCGGCATCTCGCGAGACAGCCTGCGGTCACATGACCGCGACGTCATCTCAGGTCGTGGAAGGAGAAGCGCTGCAGGGGCCGCCGGACAGGTGAATATAAACTTTATTTATTATTTTATTCTTTTTTTCACAGGTACAATGGTACCCAGGTCTGGATGAGTCTCCTCTCCTCCAGAACTGGGTACCATCCGCACATTGAACCGCATATAATAAGCTTGTACAAATGTACAGACACGGATTCTATGCGTCTCAATGCAAGTCAATGGCGGCGCTTCCGCTGCGCTTCCGCAAAATTAATGAACATGCTGCGGATTTATAAGCGCTGCAGACACGCTGCCGAAAAATCCGCAGCATGTGCATTGACATTGCGGAATGCCATTGGGGACCATTGGGTGCGGATTACCATGCGTTTTTGATGCATTTCCGCTGTGGAAATTCCGCAGCATAAACGCATGAAAAACGCATCGTGTGCACGCAGCCTAATAGTTGCTGAATGCTTTTAAAGCAACAGTACTACTTCTGCATGTCACACTCTGCAACAGCACAACTTCTTCATGTCACAAGATTATTCCAAAAGAATTTCCAATTTAAAATGTTGCAGAATTTTTTTTTTACTCTTTTATGAGCACCTGCAAATGCATTTTGTTACTTGTAGCCATTTAAAGAAAACATCCTCAGACTTGTTGGCTTTGCATTTTGCTTTAATTTCTCTTGTTCAACATTTCTACATTTTTTTCTCTGCTCTGTATTTCAGAAGGACAGAACATATTAGTAATTTCAGCTGTCTTTCTGTAATCCTCTTGTTTCAGAAATAAATTATTTGATTAAAATAATTATATTTATGTGAGACTGTTATTGCAGCTGCACTGATGTTCTGGATTTGGTACTCTCATGATTTTCACTATGATAACAAAATTACATTTTTCATCGCGAGAGACTTCAAAACAAGCATGCCAAGCTTAAGCCACAATGAATTATCTAAGGTTAGATAGGATAGACACATAGATGGACAGACAGAAAGATAGATAGATAGATAGATAGATAGATAGATAGATAGATAGATAGATAGATAGATAGATAGATAGATAGATAGATAGATATGTAGATAGATAGATAGATAGATAGATAGATAGATAGATAGATAGATAGATAGATAGATAGATAGATGGATAGATAGTTTAAAAGAGAATGGAACAGTTACAGCACCAAAGGAGTAGAGCAATGGGTACAAGGCTTCCCAGACAATGATCCTGTTGTTATATACAGTACAGACCACAAGTTTGGACACACCTTCTCATTTAAAGATTTTTCTGCATTTTCATGACTATGAAAATTGTACATTCACACTGAAGGCATCAAAACTATGAATTCACACATGTGGAATTATATACTTATCAAAAAAGTGTGAAACAACTGAAAATATGTCTTATATTCTAGGTTCTTCAAAGTAGTCACCTTTTGCTTTGATGACTGATTTGCACACTCTTGGCATTCTCTTGATGAGCATGTGTGCTGTAATTGACCCGGTGAAGCGAGTGTCCCCCAGCATGATGACTAGCGCTGCCTTACAGTATTGTGTGTGGCCTCCACGTGCCTGTATGACCTCCTTACAAGGCCTGGGCATGCTCCTGATGAGGTTGTGGATGGTCTCCTGTGGGATCTTTTCCCAGACCTGGACTAAAGCATCCGCTTTAATTGACCCTGTGCGCGGCCGTGTCTGCTAGCGTGACGTCACGCAGTGCGCGCTGCACTGCTGCACCAGAGGAGCTGGAGGACTGGAGCCGAGCCGGGGGATGGTGTGTGTGAGTGTGTGTGTGTGTGAGTGTTTGTGTGTGAGTGTGTGAGTGTGCAGGAAGATATCATTGTGTGATGTCTGTTTATATGTATTTTTGTATTTCAAATGTGTTTATGCGTGTCTGTATATGTTTGTGTGTGTGCGTGACTGCGTGCGGCCTCCTGCTGTGTATAGATGGCTACGTGCGTCCTCCTGCTGTGTATAGATGGCTACGTGCGGCCTCCTGCTGTGTATAGATGGCTACGTGCTGCCTCCTGATGTGTATAGATGGCTTCGTGTGGCCTCCTGCTGTGTATAGATGGCTACGTGCGGCCTCCTGCTGTGTATAGATGGCTATGTGCGGCCTCCTGCTGTGTATAGATGGCTACATGCGGCATCCCGCTGTGTATAGATGGCTATGTGCTTCCTCTTACTGTGTATAGATGGCACCGTGCAACCTCCCGCTGAGTATAGATGGCTACGTGCGGCCTCCCGCTGTGCATAGATGGCTACGTTCGGCCTCCCGCTGTGTATAGATGGCACCGTGCGGCCTCCTGCTGTGTATAGATGGCTACGTGCGGCCTCCCACTGTGCATAGATAGCTACGTGCGGCCTCCCGCTGTGTACAGATGGCTACGTGTGGCCTCCTGCTGTGTATAGATGGCTTTTTACGGCCTCCTGCTGTGTATAGATGGCTACGTGCGGCCTCCCGCTGTGTATAGATGGCTACGTGCGGCCTCCCGCTGTGTATGGATGACTACGTGCGGCCTCCCGCTGTGTATAGATGGCTACGTGCGGCCTCCCGCTGTGTATAGATGGCTACGTGCGGCCTCCCGCTGTGTATAGATGGCTACGTGCGGCCTCCTGCTATGTATAGATGGCGCCGTGCGGCCTCCTGCTGTGTATAGATGGCTACGTGCGGCCTCCCGCTGTGTATAAATGGCACCGTGCGGCCTCCCGCTGTGTATAGATGGCACCGTGCGGCCTCCTGCTGTGTATAGATGGCTACGTGCGGCCTCCTTCTGCATATAGATGGCTACGTGCGGCCTCCTGCTGTGTATAGATGGCTACGTGCGGCCTCCTGCTGCATATAGATGGCTACGTGTGGCCTCCTGCTGTGTATAGATGGCTACGTGCGGCCTCCCGCTGTGTATAGATGGCTACATGCGGCCTCCCGCTGTGTATAGATGGCTACGTGCGGTCTCCCGCTGTGTATAGATGGCTACGTGCGGCCTCCTGCTGTGTATAGATGGCTACGTGCGGCTTCCCGCTGTGTATAGATGGCGCCGTGCGGCCTCCCGCTGTGTATAGATGGCTACGTGCGGCCTCCTGCTATGTATAGATGGTGCCGTGCGGCCTCCTGCTGTGTACAGATGGCTACGTGCGGCCTCCTGCTGTGTATAGATGGCTACGTGCGGCCTCCCGCTGTGCATAGATGGCTATGTGCGGCCTCCCGCTGTGTATAGATGCCTGCATGCAGCTTCCTGCTGTGTATAGATGGCTACGTGTGCTCAATATTAAGCCATACAATTAATGTAAGGCTATGTGCCCACGATGCAGAAATGCTCCGGATTGTTTTTGAGCGTTTCTGCATCTCGCTGGCAGAAAAAACGCATGCGGATTGTACATGCGGATTGTACATGCGTTTTTCCTGCCAGGGACAAGCGGATGTGAAGCGTTCTTCACATGCATTTCCGCATGCGGGTTGACAAGCGCTTTCAAAGCGATTTTAGCATCACTTGGAAAAGTACTTGACAACTTGGTCACACTATATAAATCCATGCAACCAGCATGGATTTATATAGTGTGACCATAAAAGAATGGTAAAACATAAAAAAATAAATATATACTTACCTTCTGATGACCTGCCGACGTCAGCGGTCGCGTGACCCGTCACATGACTAAATTACGTCACGGCAGGTCCTTTTCAGACCATCGTGAGCTGCCGGCAAGCCAGGACGCATCGGATAAAGACACCGCGGACCATCAGAAGGTAAGTATAATATTTATTTTTTATTTTATTCTTTTTTTTACAGGTTCTATGGTACCCGGGTCTGGAGGAGAGTCTCCTCTTCTCCAGACCCGGGTACCATTCGCACATTGAAACGAATGGAATCCGCATGTACAGATACAGTGATGCGGATTCCATGCGTTCCAATGCAAGTCAATGGCGGCGAAAACGCCGCGCTTCCGAAAAATAATTGGTAGTGCTGCGGATTTTTCCGCAATGATAATCCGCAGCGGAAATTTCCGCAGCATATGCACAGCACATGCGGATTATCATTGGGGAACATGGCAGGCCTTCTACCAAGCGTTTTTTAAGCGTTTCTGCAGTGGAATTGCCGCTGTGGAAACGCTTAAAAAATGCACAGTGGGCACACAGCCTGAAACAATTATTATAATTAATATATTAATATTGTGCCAAATTAATTTCACGTGAACTATCACTGGGGGTCATGTGACATGTGATTCATCAGGTGTGTGTGGGGGGGGGCCCGCGCCTTCTAAACTGCCCAGGGCCCTAGCTACTCTTAATCCACCCCTGTCTGGGACATAATGTCTCGCTCCATCCACCAACGTCACGTTGCACCACAGACTGTCCAGGAGTTGGCGGATGCTTTAGTCCAGGTCTGGGAGGAGATCCCACAGGAGACCATCCGCGACCTCATCAAGAGCATGCCCAGGCCTTGTAGGGAGGTCATACAGGCACGTGGAGGCCACACACAATACTGAGCCTCATTTTGACTTGTTTTAAGGACATTACATCAAAGTTGGATCAGCCTGTAGTGTGTTTTTCCACTTTAACTTTGGGGGTGACTCCAAATCCAGGCCTCCATTGGTTAATAAATTTGATTTCCATTGATGATTTTTGCGTGATTTTGTTGTCAGCACATTCAACTTGTACAGAACAAAGTATTCAATGAGAATATTTCATTCATTCAGATCTAGGATGTGTTATTTGAATGTTCCCTTTATTTTTTTGAGCAGTGTATATACAGTGGTGGCCAAAAGTATTGGCACCCCTGCAATTCTGCAAGATAATACTCAGTTTCTTCCTGAAAATGATTGCAATCACAAATTCTTTGGTATTATTATCTTCATTTAATTTGTCTTCAATGAAAAAAACACAAAAAGATTTGTCCTAAAGCCAAATTGGATATAATTCCACACCAAACCAAAAAAGGGGGTGGACAAAAGTATTGGCACTGTTTGAAAAATCATGTGATGCTTCTCTAATTCGTGTAATTAACAGCACCTGTAACTTACCTGTGACACCTAACAGGTGTTGGCAATAACTAAATCACACTTGCAGCCAGTTAACATGGATTAAAGTTGACTCAACCTCTGTGCTGTGTCCTTGTGTTTACCACATTGAGCATGGAGAAAAGAAAGAAGACCAAAGAACTGTCTGAGGACTTGAGAAACCAAATTGTGAGGAAGCATGAGCAATCTCAAGGCTACAAGTCCATCTCCAAAGACCTGAATGTTCCTGTGTCTTCCGTGCGCAGTGTCATCAAGAAGTTTAAAGCCCATGGCACTGTGGCTAACCTCCCTAGATGTGGACGGAAAAGAAAAATTGACGAGAGATTTCAACGCAAGATTGTGCGGATGGTGGATAAAGAACCTCGACTAACATCCAAACAAGTTCAAGCTGCCCTGCAGTCCGAGGGTACAACAGTGTCAACCCATACTATCCGTCTGCGTCTGAATGAAAAGGGATTGTATGGTAGGATACCCAGGAAGACCCCACTTCTTACCCCGAGACATAAAAAAGCCAGGCTGGAGTTTGCCAAAACTTACCTGAGAAAGCCTAAAACGTTTTGGAAGAATGTTCTCTGGTCAGATGAGACAAAAGTAGAGCTTTTTGGGAAAAAGCATCAACATAGAGTGTACAGGAAAAAAAAGAGGCATTCAAAGAAAAGAACACGGTCCCTACAGTCAAACATGGTGGTGGCTCTCTGATGTTTTGGGGTTGCTTTGCTGCCTCTGGCACTGGACTGCTTGACCGTGTGCATGGTATTATGAAGTCTGAAGACTACCAACAAATTTTGCAGCATAATGTAGGGCCCAGTGTGAGAAACCTGGGTCTCCCTCAGAGGTCATGGGTCTTCCAGCAGGACAATGACCCAAAACACACTTCCAAAAGCACTATAAAATGGTTTGAGAGAAAGCACTGGAGACTTCTAAGGTGGCCAGCAATGAGTCCAGACCAGAATCCCATAGAACACCTGTGGAGATATCTCAAAATGGCAGTTTGGAGAAGGCACCCTTCAAATATCAGGGACCTGGAGCGGTTTGCCAAAGAAGAATGGTCTACAATTCCAGCAGAGTATTGTAAGAAACTCATTGATGGTTACCGGAAGCGGTTGTTCGCAGTTATTTTGGCTAAAGGTTGTGCAACCAAGTATTAGGTTGAGGGTGCCAATACTTTTGTCTGGCCCATTTTTGGAGTTTTGTGTGAAATTATCAATGATTTGATTTTTGCTTCATTGTCTTTTGTGTTTTTTCCTTGCAAGCAAATTAAATGAAGAGAATAATACCAAAGAATTTGTGATTGCAATCATTTTCAGGAAGAAACTGAATATTATCTGACAGAATTGCAGGGGTGCCAATACTTTTGGCCACCACTGTATTATATATTCTAAAAGAAAAGCAGGCAGCACTCCAAAAGTTAGTGAAGAAAATATGACTTTATTAGCCCATCCGGTGTGGGAACGTTTTGGCTGTGAACAACCTTTTTTCAAGCCACACAGCTTTTACATTACACATTTATTTTCATACTACTTTTTAACCACTTTTTAGTTCATTTTTTGTGTGTCAATATAATGAAAAAGCTACATTTTTGGTGTGTTTTTTATTTCTTTTTTTATGGTGTTTATTATATTATGGTACAGTTTTATAGTTTGAGTAGTTTCGGAGGCAACAATACCAAATGCGTATTTTTGTTTTTTGTTTGCTTTTTTCACATAAAATACCATTTTTAGTGTTGAAATATTTTTCAGTTACTTTTTTATACCTCATTGTTTTTCCCTTTTATTTTATTTTTTTACTTTTAGATTTAGTCCCTATATGAGTTAAACTATATCTACTTTAATTCATTTTACTATACTGTACTCTAGAAAACTGGCTTTTATTGTGATTGAAATTTAAGCCATGTGATGGTTGACATAGATTTTATTTTCTGGTGCACGGACTGCACACAGATGCTCCAAAAGTTTCATTTTACTTCAGGGGCTATAGGATCAAAACAGAGGTACAAATTATCAATCTTGATAAGTTACCCCAAAAAGTTGGAAACTCACTCCGGCAAGCTTGAAGAGAAAGTGAAAAAATCATCTCTGTAGAAAGAAAGGGGGAATTCACATTGAGATTAATTTTTACAATACGTCAATTTTGCTTCTGACTGAGTAGTCGTTATTTTCACCAAATCTATTAAAGTGTCACACAATGTTTGATAAATTTAAAGCTTCTTAAGATGTAAAACTTATAGTCATGAGAAAAAATAATTATACCGTGTGACAACGGTGGCCACTGGCTGGGCTTACCCTGGAGGGGTGTAACTAAGTGATTACTTGGTCTTCACTACAGCCTCTGATGGTGAGGATAGGCTTGGGCCGTAAGGGTAGTCAACAGGTGCCACTCCAGGGTAGTCCCCAGACCTGCAGCAGCTGACCAATGGAGCAAGACAGGGATATGAGGCACAGAGGACAAGGGCAGAGATGTGGTCAGACACTCAGAGGTGAGGGCAGGCCTCACAGGTTTAGAAGACGTAGCCCGGGTCAGGAGCGGAGAGATAAGACAGAACGGGTAGATAAGCCGGGTACGTAACAAGAGAGTAAAGCAGAAAAACACCTTGGTTGAGAACTAGAGGCGAACTGCTAAGTAGAACCAAAGCTCAGGCAAGGGGTGTAGAAGGAGTTGCCTAATATATTGCTGGCAGGGGATAAGCCAGGGAAGCCAAACTCTGTAGCACACAGTTGTTATAAATTCCTGCAGAGTCTGGCTGCGCCTCCCTACAGTCGAGTGGAGGCTCTCCAGCAACAAGAGATGTAGCAGAGCTGGAAGTGTTTTACAAAGGCAGCTCATCGAGATGGTCATATACTGGGAGGAGCAGAGCGGCGCACGCAGTGAGTAGGACGGCGTTGAGGAGGCGTTCGAGTTACTGGTGTGATACACTGTCTTTAAATTTTATGGTTTTACATATCTATTATTATTTACCAAAACTAGGCCAAAACGCATAAGCAGTGTGTGCACAATTAAGTACACCCCATGAGTCAATAAATTTTAGAACCAGATTTAGCGTCAATAACTTGAAGCAAAGGTTTTCAGTATGGCTTTATCAATCTCTCATTTTGAGGCATAGAAAACCAAAAAGTAGCAAGTTTTTGCTCAAAAATGCCATGGAACAAAAATTGAAGGAAAAGACAATTCATGATTTGGGCTTGCGATAACGTACATGAAGATCCTCGATCCAATAATATAAAGGAGTTGTTTTTATTCCACAACATGTTTCAACGCCAGACTGTCATCTTTCTCAAGTGTAAAAACCAACTGTGTCTACACTTGAGAATGAAGCCAATCAGGCATGGAAATGCGTTGTGGAACAACAACCGCTTCTTTATATTATTGGATCAAGGATCTTCATTTTTGATTATCTCAGCCCAAATCGTAAATTGTCTTTTCCTTCAAGCTTCCTGGTAGAGTTGGGCAGTAGCAACCATTTTTGAGCTTTCACAGGAGTTGTACCTACACATCTCACTCAGGTGAGTGCATTACCTGGATCTAATATATCTTTTTATAAAGGTATCACCCTATGGTCTGGTGCACTTTACGTTTCCGTACAGTGTTTATCTATGGAACAAAAATTGCCAATTTTTACACCAAGAAAACTGTCGCAAAAGCATTTGTGAATTCCCTTTGTAGTTTTATACCTAAAGATGTACCATTTTTATCCAATTGTGTGACATTTTAATAAACTCGGTGCCAATTATGGCACGCAGCCCCAGCAAATCTGAGTTTTAAAATTCCACGCAATGACTTCCCTCGAAAATGTCTACAAAATATGTTACTAGAGATATGATACTTTCACAGAACAGTGTCTCATAATCAGTATATCTAACTTTATTCATTATTCACCATTGCCAAATCTGTACTTCTCAAGTGCAATATACCTAGTAATGGAAGATCGGGGATAATATAAATAATGCTGTTTTGCAGAGTTACAAGACTTATTTCTTTAGTAATTTTTTTCTGTGACCATTCAAAAATTGGAAAATTTTCACCGGCAGTTTGCTAGGCAGTGATAACTTTTATGAAGATTACCCATTGTGTCCAGCTGAAATATCAGTGCAGACAATAATTCACCTGTAATGTACATTCTTCCCTAGAACCTGGAGATATATATTGAATATGATCCCAATAAAAGCCTTGCAATATTATTTAATGCTATCGAGACGGCTCATTCTGCCAGCTCCACGGTTGTTTTTGCTGACAACTGAATTTATTTCGTGATTCATGGACATTCCCCGAACCAATAGGTTATCCAAGTACAATAGAAAGGAAATGAGGAAGAGGCTTTAGATAGCAAAACCAGTGGTAATGAATGATAATTTCTTACTCTCTTGCAAATAACTTGCAGGGGGAAAAAAAAGAAAAATAAAATGAATGTGGATGTTGAAACACACAGAGAAATGAAATTCTACGCACATAATGCAAACACCGGCCATTTCTTAAGAATATAAATTGGAAGCATGACAAGTAAATTCCCACAAAAACTGAAAGATGTACAGCTTAATGGAATTTGGAAATAAAGAAGAATTTCGAGACAATAAATATGTATAAGACTGCCATTAATCTGGAACTAAACGCCGCAGGAAATAGTCTCGTTTTCTGTAGAACAGTTTGATCCACATTGATCTGTATTTTATTGAATGTAAACTCCACTCTGCTTCATCAGCGCCGTTCTCCGAACATCACTTCATGAGCAAGTCAATGCTTAGGTCGGGCTCATAACATTTACAGGACATATAACAAACCTTAGATAGCAAACCCCGAAACCTAGGGCTGGATAGAAGTAATGCCCACAGTAACCTAACTGATAATCACTTAGCTCTGAAAAGTCATTCCAAAGTGCTGGCCACTAGGGGTCTGATTCATCCAAGCTTTTACAGCAGAATTCTGGTGTAAAAAGCTTTGAAAAGTTTGAAAAGTTGGCAAATTTTGGCACAATTCAAGACTGTACTAAAATTTAGTGGTTTTTTTTTTACACCAGTTTTGTCCAGATCCGACAAAGTGGATGTTGCTTGGGTGGAACGGGTAGCCCTCAATTGTCAAATTCATGAGTAGCAACGGCGTTTCTTACGCACAAATCTTACTCCAGTCCTCGACTAGAGTAAGATTTCTGGCAAGGAGCACACAGAGGCGTATTCAACTTTTCAGGTGCTGTTGATTCGTTAAGAGGCTCACACTTCTTAATGAATCAGGAGCGTCTGACTCTAGGATGCCCCCTCATCAAAACTGGAGTAAAAAAAACGGTCTTGATGAATCGGAGCCTAAATGTCTCCCTTCTATTTAACTTGATGTTTACTGCCTGATGCCAAATGTAATCCTCTGGCAGCAGAGAAGTACAAAAATGTAGGAGCAGCTCTTTGTCTCTCTTCTCCTGCTTTCCTGTCCATCTGAATGCTTATAGGCATAGATAGAGGTAGACTTTCAGTTCAGCACAGAAGAGCCAGCAGGAGAAATGCATGTGAGAATTGAGGGAAAGGAAGCTCCAGAACCTACAGTGCTTGTAAAATGCTGTTAAAGAAGAACTGCCCATACAAAAGAGTTACAGAATATGAGATTCAGACACTTCCTGGATATATTAGACTGAATTGTGCAACAGCATAGCCTCTGCAGTGAAAAGAAAGTATTGAGGCCATCAAGTTGAAACATAGACTACTCAACTCGCTCATACAAAAGAATCCTAATAAAATATGAATGAGGTGATGTAGAGTTGATTTGCCACTGCCGGACTAGGTCTCATGTACATGCAAGTCAGGCTAATTTGTGTAACCCCCTCTCCCACCATTGATTGGCAGCTTGGTGACAATGTACAGTGTACACAGGAAGCTGCCAGTTAGGGGTATAGGCAGGGCTACACAGGGCATAATATCATGACCTCTGCTACATTTACAACAGGGAACACCAACAAAAAGAACCAAAAGGTACATGACATCTCATAAAATAAAACTTGTATTGATTGGAATAAAACAATAAATAGCATAAATACAGGAACAGAGTAAACGTTATGGAGGACCACATAAAATGTAATTTGATGTTGCTGTTAGTTGTTACGTATACTAGGAATGTTTTATTATTACTACTAAGCTCTAAACTCAAAGTGACAAATGCTCTTCAATATCAGACTATTTAACCATAATGGTATAGCAAAAAAAAAATTAAAACAAGTACTTACATTATAAAGAGCTAGTGTAACCTGTGGTCATGTGTGCCCCAACGCACGTTTCGCCCAAGTTTTGTCAGGGGACACGTCTGATATTGAAGAGCATTTGTCACTTTGACTCTAGAGATTTTATGTGGTCCTCCATAGGATTACTCGGTTCCTGTATTTATGCTATTTATTATTGTTTTATTCAAATCAATAAAAGTTATATTGTATGAGACTTCCTGCACCTTGTGGTTCTTCTTGTTGTCAACCTCTGTTAGAGCTGTGTCTCTAAGTACTAAAAAATATTTGGGATATCACTATATTCTTTAGTGTTAGTCCTAATTCACAACAGAGAATGTAGGGATTCTATCAAAACTACAGCAAACAGCCCAGTAAGTGATACATATCTGAAATAAGTGTCTCTGTCTCTACATTATGCTGATCTCAGACTCCATAGCAAAATCCTGCTGACAGATTCTCTATAAATGAATGATCGACCATCTACTATACTGACAGAGTAGGTCAGTAAGAGCACAAGCCCTCATAAAACCCTTTAACCTTCAGCTGTTAATACCTTTTGCAATGGAGGGAAACTAATGCCATAACTGACCCCCAAATTACTATATGATCTCCTTCTCAGCTCCTTCTGACTGCCGGCAATATCTCTTCAAATCATGCCCTCCTCAGCACATCCCCACAGTCACTTCCGCCTTCTATCCACGATCTGTCACAAACTCTTGCAACCTTTCAAACTTTATACCCATCCGCCCAGTCCCCGCTTCCCCAGCCCCACTAATAGGAGCTCTATGGAACGCTTGCTCCATCTGCAACAAACTTTCCTACATCCATGATCTTTTCATTGCTAACAAACTTTCCTATCTCGCCAACTTGGCTCACCTCCTCTGACACAGCCTCACCAGCTGCACTTTCATATGGTGGACTCCATCTTTCTCACACACCCCGCTCCAACAGCAAGCATGGTGGAGGAGTAAGTTTTCTTCTGTCAGATAACTGCTCCTTCACCCAAATCCCACTGCCACCCTCCGTTACTCTCTCCTCTTTTGAGGTGCATTCTGTGCGCATCTATTCTCCCTCCATCCTCCAACTGGCCATCATTTACCGCCCCCTAGGACCAGCCACCTCTTTCTTCGACCACTTTACCACCTGGCTGCTTCATTTCCTTTCCGTTAACATGCCCACTATCATCATGGGTGACTTTTACATCCCGATTGACACTTCCCACTCATCTGTCTCTAAGCTTCTATCCCTTGCTTTCTCCTTCAGCCTTGCTCAATGGTCTTCTTCCCCCACTCACAAAGATGGCCACACACTGGACCTCATCTTCACACACCTCTGTTCCCTATCTAACCTATCTAATTCTCCTCTCCCTCTTTCTGACCACAACCTACTTACATTCTCTACCCTCTCCTCTCCAGGGCTACAATACCCAACCTACAAACTTGCACACCCTTACAGAAATCTCAAACACCTTGACCTACACTCACTTTCTGAATCCCTCCTCTCTTTTACAGACATAAGTTCCCTTCACAATTCAGATGCTGCTGCCACTTTATATAACACCACAACAGCGGCAGCTCTCAATTCGGTCACCCCCCTCACACATACCACAGCTTGCACACTCAACAGGCAACCCTGGCACACCAGCCTGACTAAAGAACTGCAAAGGGCCTCCAGGGTTGCTGAGCGGGGATGGAAAAGGTCCCTCTCCAACAAGCATTCAAACAGTCCCTCACTATCTTCACTTTCACATTCACTGCAGCAAAACAAACATACTTCATATCTCTCATATCCTCCCTGTCTCACAACTCTAAACAGCTATTCAACACCTTCAATTCTCTCCTTCGTCCCCCAGCGCCTCCTCCCTCGCCTTTCATCTCAGCCGAAGACTTTCCCTTATTCTTCACCATCAGACAAAGCTTTCGCCTAAAGTCCCCACAGCCCTTCCTCATATCTACTCAACCCTCCTCCTCCAAAACCAGCTTCTCCACCGTTACAGAAGATCAAGTTTCCTCTTTACTCTCCAAATCACACCTCACCACCTGCAAACTTGACCCAATCCCGTCCCACCTCATCCCTAACTTCACCACAATCTTTATCCCAACCCTAAAACACCTTTTCAACCTGTCATTAACAACTGGTGTCTTCCCCTCATGCTTCAAACATGCCTCGATCACACCCATCCTCAAAAAGCCCTCCCTTGACCCATCTTCTATAACTAGCTATCGCCCCATATCACTTCTCCCCTATGGCTCAAAACTACCGTAACAAAACGTCCACCTTGAACTGTCCTCCCACCTCTCCTCCTGCTTTCTTTTTGACCACTAACAAACTGGCTTCTGACCACATCACTCCTCTGAAACTGCCCTGACTAAAGTCACCAATGACCTACTAACTGCCAAGTCCAAGCGACACTACTCTGTTCTCCTCTTCCTATACCTATCATCTGCCTTTGACACAGTGGACCATTCCCTCTTACTACAGACTCTCTCATCTCTCGGCATCACAGACTTAGCCCTATCTTGAATTTCTTCATACCTAACAGACCGGACATTCAGTGTCTCTTACTCACACACCACCTCCTTATCTCATCCCCTATCTGTTGGTGTCCCCAAAGGTTCAGTCCTAGGACCCCTGCTCTTCTCCATCTACACCTTTGGCCTCGGACTGCTCATAGAGTCCCATGGCTTTCAGTATCACCTCTATACTGATGACACACAGATCTACTTCTCTGGACCCGATATTTCCTCCTTACTAACCAGAATCCCACAATGTCTTTCCGCTATTTCATCTTTCTTCTCTGCTAGATTCCTAAAACTTAACATGGATAAAACAGAATTCATCATCTTTCCATCGCCTCACTCAACACCCCCATCTGACCTATCCATCATAGTCAATGGCTGCTCACTCTCCCCAGTCCCACAAGCTTGCTACCTCGGGGTAACCCTGGACTCTGATCTCTCCTTCAAACCTCATATCCAAGCCCTTTCCACTTCCTGCCGACTCTCACTCAAATACATCTCCCGGATCCGCACATTCCTCGACCACAAATCTGCAAAAACACTAGTGCACGCCCTCATCATCTCCCACCTCAACTACTGCAACCTCCTGCTCTCTGGCCTCCCCTCTAACACTCTCTCACCCCTCCAATCTATCCTAAACTCTGCTGCCCGACTGATCCCCCTCTCCCCCGCTATTCCCTGGCCTCTTCTCTCTGTCAATCCCTTCACTGGCTCCCCATTACCCAGAGACTCCAGTTCAAAACCCTAACCATGGCATACAAAGCCATCCACAATGTGTCTCCTCCATAAATCTGTGACCTAGTCTCCCGGTACTTACCTGCACGCTGTTGGTATATGCAACAGTTGTGGACTTCTTTGTTTGTGTGAAGGAGGACTTTATGCTGATCTGACAGTAGATGTCAATGTTGTGTAAAGTTTCCTGGTTTACTGTATTGTAAAAAAAAAAAAAGACTCTCTTGTATTTTCTGTTTTGTTCTTACTTCCTGGTGCAGTACTGTGTGACTGTGTGTTTTTTCCTTTACCTTATGTTCTGAGAAGTAAAAGCTTGTTATCCCATGTAATCTGTTCTGTGCAGTTTCTACCGCAACTGTGGGTATCCAGAAGCTGTGCAACAGGTTATGGACCCAGGCACCAAGGACCCCAGACACCCAGGACACCGGAACTCTCAGCAAGACCCTGGTGAATGCAGAAGAATTCTTCAGTACAATTCTCTGCAAACAAGTAAGACAAGTTAAAGATGACGAGTAGCACAGAGCTAAAACTCACAGTAGCTAAGCTGAATAATGAGAATTATCAGTTATGGAAGTTCAAAGTAGAAATGTTATTGTCTAAAGATGATTTATCAGAAGTAATCACTACAGATAGACCTGATGAGGATAATCAGACATGGGATAAGAAAAATAGACAAGCAAGAGCTACCATCAGCCTATTAGTGGATGATGCTCAATTAATCCACATAAGGAATGAGGATACAGCAAAGGGAATGTGGGAAGCACTAAGAAAGCTACATGAAAGACACAGCTTAAATCACAAGTTATTTCTGCTAAGAAAGCTTTACAGTATGAGACTAAGTGCAGACAATGACATGCAGAAGCATATATTCTCTATTATGGAAATGATATCACAGCTGAGATCAATTGGTGAAGATATTAAGGAAAGCCATGTAGCAGCAATATTATTGTGCAGTTTACCGGATTCATATACTGCTTTAATAA
The DNA here is from genome assembly GCF_046119375.1 of Phyllobates terribilis. Taxonomy (NCBI): domain Eukaryota; kingdom Metazoa; phylum Chordata; class Amphibia; order Anura; family Dendrobatidae; genus Phyllobates; species Phyllobates terribilis. Next base: position 205,510,036 of record NW_027362769.1, on the reverse strand, counting down.
ATGCACTAGAGACAAGACCTGAAACAGACATTACATTAGAGTTTGTGAAGACCAGACTCATAGATGAATATCAAAGAAGGAAAGAACAAACAAATGATTCTTCTACTAAAAAAGATAATGGAAATGCTCTTAAAGCTACAGAATCAAAAAGACCCTATAATAAAGAGACAAGAGAATGTTTCAGATGTAAGAAAAAAGGACATTTAAAGAAAGACTGTACTATATGGAAAGTAGAACAACAGAAATTACATCATAAAGAGAATACACAGAAGGTGAAAAACACAATATCTGATTCATGTGAAAATAATTGGAATGGCACATTTAAAGTGACTGATAAGATATCATTGTTGAGTTGGTCTATTGACTCAAAAAGTCACATGACAAGTAATAAAAATTTCTTTACTGAACTTAATTTAAATAAGAAGGAAGCCATTTATCTTGCAGATGGAAGCAAAATAACTGCAGAAGGTGTTGGACAAGGAATGCTATACTGTTCTAACAAGTTTGGGCATGATTCAAAAATACTTGTACAGGATGTGTTATATGTTCCCGGATTAGAAGGAGGATTGTTATCTGTAAAACGTCTAAGAGCTAAAGGAGCTGTAAAATTCAAAGATGATGAGTGTACAATCCTAGCAGGAAACAAGGTAATAACCAATGTCAAGGCAGATGAACAATTATATCATCTAGACACATTAAAGGAACAGATGAAGTTGTGTACAGATGATCACAAGAATTGTATTTACATGTGGCATAGAAGTCTAGGACACAGACATCCTGAAAGTATAATAGAGCTACAAAGGAAAGAATTGACAAAGGATCTATTGATATCTGATTGCTTAATTACCGTAAGATATGAATGCTGTATAAAATCAAAAGCCACAAGGATATCTATTCCTAAAGAAAGTGAAACGAAAAGCACAAGACCACTTCATTTGGTGCATACTGACGTATGTGGACCCATGAAAGTGATTACATCAGGAGGCAATAGATATATGGTGACTTTTATAGATGACTTCTCAAGATACACAGTCACATACTTGATCAAGAACAAAAGCAAAGTTTTCAATAAACTAGTAGACTACTTGACAAAGTCGAATAACAAATTTCAGAGGAAGCCAATTGTCATGATAATGGAGGTGAATTCACAGGACACCAAATAGAAAACTACTTTAGAAAAAATGGTATAGAGCATCAAAAGACTGTTCCTTACACACCTGAACAAAATGGAGTAGCAGAGAGGAAAAACAGAACTCTGACTGAAATGATAAGGTGTATGCTGACAGATTCCAGACTATCAGAGAAATATTGGGGTGAGGCAGCAATGACAGCTACATATCTACAGAACCGACTTTTTTCTAGAAAACTGAAAAAAAAAACATGAACTGTGGCAAGGTATGAAACCAAGTGTAAATCATTTAAGAGTTTTTGGTTGTAAAGTTTTTGTATTCATTCCAACAGAAAAACGTTCCACACTTCAAAATAGGTCTATGGAAGGAATATTTGTTGGATATAGTGAAAATTGCAAGGGATATAGAATCCCAGATCCCAAAACAGACAGAGTTATGGTGAGTAACAGTGTGACATTCATTGAGGATCTAAATTAAGACACTATGATTTCACTGGAAATAAAAAATGAGAAAACAGCAATGATATAGCTGAAGGAATATCTGATGAAAAAGAAGTTGAAATTAATGAAAAATAGAATACTGAAAGTGAAGAGAAACAACTACAAACAGATACAGAGCCAAGATGTTCAATAAGAGAAAACAAAGAAAAAACCACCAATACGCCTTTCATACAAGGCAAGTACAAGTAAAATTTATGAGCCTACCTCTTGGGAAGACATATCTCAACTTACTGAAGAAGAAGCCAATAAGTGGATAGAGGCAACAGAAATAGAAATAAAATCCATGCATGACTCAAAAACATGGACACTAAAAGAATTACCAAAAGGAAGGTAAGCTATAGGATGTAAATGGGTTTTTAAAGTAAAGTACCAAACAGATGGCACAGCTGAACGATACCGAGCAAGACTCGTAGCTAAAGGTTATTCTCAAAAATATGGAGAAGACTATGATGAAACATTTGCTCCAGTTGTCAAACATACTACAATAAGAACTTTGTTTGCAGTTGCAGCAATGAAACAAATGGAACTGAAACATCTGGACGTAAAGACAGCATTTTTGAATGGAAGATTAACAGAAGATATTTACATGGAACAACCTCCAGGATTCAAAGATGAAAGTAATCCAAAAATGGTTTGCAAATTACAGAAAAGTATATACGGTCTAAAACAAGTTGCTAAAGCGTGGAATGATAAAATCACGGAGGTGCTCACAAATGAAAAATGTAAAAGAAGCAAAGCTGATCCTTGTCTGTACACAAAAAGACTAATGGACAGATGGATCTATGTACTCATATATGTTGATGACATTTTAGTTTGTTTTAAAAAAAGAAAGGGATAAAGAGGACATACTAAAAATCCTGAATCAACATTTCAAGATCAAAGACTTGGGAAATGTGAAACTGTACTTAACAGTACTTAGGAATACAGATAGAAAGAGAAGAAGATTGTAGCGTCGGCGTCCCTGCCTTCTGCTAGGCAGAGACGCCGTTCCTCTCACCTCCCTGCTCCGTCCTCGGCGTCCTCTTCCCGCGCTGCTGGCAGCGCTCGCCACTTCCCGGGCACTGTGCTTAGGGCGCACGCGCTCCCTCTCTCTTAAAGGGGCCGCACGCGCCGTCCAAAGTGGTCCCCGGCCAATTGCCGGTGGAGCTCCCACATATAAGGCACCTCCTCCAAAATGGAGGTGCCCAAGCAAAGTTGTTGCAAAGCCTTTCACCTCTGCTTCAGCCCTCAGGTCCCGTTGCCAGTCTGCTTTCCAGCTCTGTCTACCTGCTTGCATTCCTGCGGTCCGACAGTCTGTCTACCTGCATCCGCCAGTCTGTCTATGGACCAGTCCGCCAGCGGATCAGGAAGCACCTGCCTGATACCTGCCTGATACCTGCCTGATACCGGCCTGAGACCACCTGCCAGCCAGCCGAGAGACTCTTACCCGCTCACCTGGGAGCGCTCACCTGCTACCCGCCAGCTAGCCTACCTGGAGGCTCTGCCGTCACTTGCCGTGACCACCTGCCAGCCAGCCGAGAGACTCTCACCCGCTCACCTGCTACCCGCCAGCTAGCCTACCTGGAGGCTCTGCCGTCACTTGCCGTGACCACCTGCCAGCCAACTGAGAGACTCTCACCCACTCACCTGGGAGCGCTCACCTGCTTCCCGCCTGCTAGCCTACCTGGAGGCTCTGCCGTCACTTGCCGTGACCACCTGCCTGTCTAGAGACTCTTACCTTGATGTCACTTGCCGTGACCACCTGCCTGTCTAGAGACTCTTACCCTGCTGTCACTTGCCGTGACCACCCGCCTGTCAAGAGACTGTTCCCGTCACTTGCCATGACCTCCTGCCCTTCTACCCAGAGACTGTTCCTGTCACTTGCCGTGACTACCTGCCCGCCTTCCCTGGGAGCCACCCGCTTCCTTACAAGGACTGCCCCTTTGTATAGTAGCTCAGAGGTTCCACCTCCCAGACCCGTTACAAAGATGTTAGTTTCCTACTTAATCAAAATCACATGATTAAAGACATAAACAAAACATTTGGATTGAAGAATGCAAAACCAGCAAAGTCTCCAATGGAAACTAATTATCTTAAAGAGATGAGTAGTGAGAAAAATGTGTTACCAAATAATGAAAAGTACAGAATGGCGATAGGAAAATTACTGTATCTAACGACTGTTACAAGGCCAGACATTGCAGCAGCAGTAGGAATTCTGAGTAGAAAAGTGTCCAAGCCAAATAAAGCGGATTGGAATGCTGTGAAGAGAGTAGTACGTTATTTGAAAGGAACCAGCAATGTTACACTGAAACTGCCTACAAGTGATAAATGCATTTTAACTGGATACGTTGATGCAGATTGGGCTAGAGATCCAACTGACAGAAAATCTACCAGTGGCTATCTTTTCTTTCTCTCAAGTGGACCAATTAGTTGGACTAGTAAAAAACAATCAATAGTAATGCTGTCGTCAACAGAAGCAGAATATGTTGCAGCAGCACATGCGAGCCAAGAAGTTCTATGGTTAAGACAATTGCTAACGGACCTAGGACAAGCACAGTTGGAACAAACAAAAATAAATGAGGACAATCAGGGATGTCTTGTTCTTGTTCAGATGGAAAGAGTTAACCCAAGAACCAAGCACATTGATGTAAAGTATCATTTCTTGAGGGACCATCAGGAACAAGGAATCCTGAAATTAGAATATTGTACAACTGAAGATATGACAGCAGACATTTTCACAAAGGCATTGAATGCTGAAAAACATCAGAGACTAATGAAGAAATTGGGTTTGACTGAATAAGTCCTTACTGTTGAGAAAGGGTGTTGATATATGAAACAGTTGTGGACTACTTTGTTTGTGTGAAGGAGGACTTTATGCTGATTTGACAGTAGATGGCAATGTTGTGTAAAGTTTCCTTGTTTACTGTATTGTAAAAGAAAAAAGTATCTCTTGTATTTTCTGTTGTGTTCTTACTTCCTGGTGCAGTACTGTGTAACTGTGCGTTTTTTCCTTTACCTCATGTTCTGAGAAGTAAAAGCTTGTTATCCCATGTAATCTGCTCTGTGAAGTTTCTACCGCAACTGTGGGTTTCCAGAAGCTGTGCAACACACTCAACCTCCGATCCTCACAAGATCTCCTTCTCTACTCCCCTCTAATCTCATCTTCCCACAATCGCATACAAGATTTCTCCCGAGCATCCCGCCTACTCTGGAACTCTCTACCCCAACACATCAGACTCTCGCCTACCGTGGATATCTTCAAAAGGGACCTGAAGACCCACTTTTTCCGACAAGCCTACAACCTGCAGTAACCACCGCTCCATCATACCGCTGCACGACCAGCTCTACCCCCACCTACTGCATCCTCGCCCATCCCTTGTTCATTGTGAGCCCTCGTGGGCAGAGTCCTCTCTCCTCCTGTACCAGTCACTGACTTTTATTCTTAAAAATTATTGTAATTGCTTGTGCTTTGTATACCCTTTTCACATGTAAAGCACCATGGAATAAATGGCGCTATAATAATAAATAATAATAATAAAGGGGTTGTCCAGTCTAAATCGATAAGTCTGCAGTCACTCTGTGTGACTGCAGACTTATGAATCCCCCTCAACGCACGCACCGTGTCCTGCGGGATTTGCTGGTTTCTGACCCGGGACCGGAGGGTATGTATGAGTTATACATACTCCCGGCCAGAGCCTGACTAGCGGACACAGCCTCGCTCCATACACTTGAATGGAGCGAGGCAGTGCCCCCAAGAGAGATGCGGCGATCAAGTGGGCATGGCCGACTAGAGGGAGCGGCCTCACGCCATACAATTGTATGGAGCAAGGCTGTGCCCACTGGACGGGCTCTGCCTCAAAGTATGTATAACACATATATACCCTCCGGTCTCGGCTTGGAAACCGGCGAATCTCCGCAGCACACAGTCTGAAGTCACCCAGAGTAACTGCAGACTTAACAATTTGGACCAGACAACTCCTTTAATGCCATCTGGCACATCCGATGGTTACAAACGTTACATGCAGCATTCTTCAGACTGGCAATGCCTGATGGACCAGTGTACAGTCTTACTTATTAGCTCTCTGAAAAGGCTCAAAGAGGGGGTTCCTGAGAAAGGGACACACTTTTATGACATCTATAGACTCTAGTAAGGCATATGTGAGGGGTTGTCTTTTTGCGATTAAACATTATGATGAACTCCATTTCACATAATATACGTAATACTACGCACCCTCACCGCACTTGGACAATAGCTGCACACACTCGGATGCTGTCGTTGATCACATTTCCTTGTCATGATGAACATTGTACATAATTTCAAAAAACATCACATAAAAGATAATGCCTTACTAACACCAGGTCAGATTACCAATACACTGCAGGAAGCAGCAAGCCTCCATGATAAAGGCGGGGGCAGCACATGTGCAAAATACTGATGCAAACAGCCACTCTCTAACCCAGGGTTCCCCAACTCCAGTCCTCAAGGCCCACCAACAGGTCATGTTTCCAGGATTTCCTTAGTATTACACAGGTGATAATTCCATCACCTGCACAGGCAATAATTCCATCACCTGTGCAATACTAAGGAAATCCTGAAAACATGACCTGTTGGTGGGCCTTGAGGACTGGAGTTGGGGAACCCTGCTCTAACCTACCAATTCATAGAGTTTGCATAGGGCGCCAGTCAAACAGATATGTGTGATGCACAAATTATCGACCAATACCTCATGTGGTGTATTTATTTTATACACTATTTTTCATCTTTTTTGCACATTTTTATGCAGGATGCAACCAGGCCTCTTTAGTGTTGGCTGAGTGAATTGGGGCGTCTGTCCTGTGGGGGTGCACGTATATAGTGCTGGGCAGCCCGCCTGATCTAATAGTATGGGCATTATCAATAGGCTGCAAGCCAGACACTGTGCATCACACATATCTGTGTGACTGGCGCCCTATGCAAACTCCATCAGTGTGCATGTATAATACTACACAGCCAGCCCCCTCCATGAATTGGTAGGTTAGTGAGTGGCTGTTTGCATCAGTATTTTGCACATGTGCTGCCCCGGCCTTTATCATGGAGGCTTGCTGCATCCTGCAGTGTATTGGTAATCTGACCTGGTATTGGTAAGGCATTATCTTTTACTGTGATGATTTTTCACATCTCCTTGTCATCCATCCTGGTCAGCACATGATAGATTTGCATTTCATAGTTTCAAGCATGCTCCTGTGGGTCATCTGTGTTCAGCCATTTTTATGAAGAGCTCTGAGAATATTACTGTAGAACATTTTGCTTCCATCTTAACCAGTATAAATATATATTTTTAGTTGTAGGTCTGCGAGTCACACGTCATATAGGAAATTCAGTGGAAGCTGTGAAATTGCCTCAGGTGTGTGAAGTAACTGCAGAAGATATGGTCTGTCATTTACTGCTGCTATTTTTTGCTTTTTTGGCAAAAATAAAGAAATAATACTGTGCTACATATATTGCCTTAAAGGGATAGTCTGTAAAAAAAAGTTCTTTGGCACTTCTCCACTTAAAGATTTATAAAATGGACTAATATACAGTACAGACCAAAAGTTTGGACACACCTTCTCATTTAAAGAGTTTTCTGCATTTTCATGACTTTGAAAATTGTACATTCACACTGAAGGCATCAAAACTATAAATTAACACATGTGGAACTATATACTTAACAAAAAGTGTGAAACAACTGAAAATATGTCTTATATTCTAGGTTCTTCAAAGTAGCCACCTTTTACTTTGATGACTGCTTTGCACACTCTTGGCATTCTCTTGATCAGCTTCAAGAGGTAGTCACCAGAAATGATTTTCACTTCACGGGTGTGCCCTGTCAGGTTTAATAAGTGGGATTTCTTGCCTTATAAATGGGGTTGGGACCATCAGTTGTGTTGTGCAGAAGTCAGGTGGATACACAGCTGATAGTCCTACTGAATAGACTGTTAGAATTTGTATTATGGCAAGAAAAAAGCAGCTAAGTAAAGAAAAACGAGTGGCCATCATTACTTTAAGAAATGAAGGTCAGTCAGTGCAAAAAATTGGGCAAACTTTGAAAGTGTTCCCAAGTGCAGTTGCAAAAGCCATCAAGCGCTACAAAGAAACTGGTTCACATGAGGACCGCCCCAGGAAAGGAAGACCAAGAGTCACCTCTACTTCTGAGGATAAGTTTATCCAAGTCACCAGCCTCAGAAATCGCAGGTTAACAGCAGCTCAGATTAGAGACCAGGTCAATGCCACACAGAGTTCTAGCAGCAGACACATCTCTACAACAACTGTTAAGAGGAGACTTTGTGCAGCAGGCCTTCATGATAAAATAGCTTTTAGGAAACCACTGCTAAGGACAGGCAACAAGCAGAAGAGACTTGTTTGGGCTAAAGAACACAAGGAATGGACATTAGACCAGTGGAAATCTGTGCTTTGGTCGGATGAGTCCAAATTTAAGATCTTTGGTTCCAACCACCGTGTCTTTGTGCGACGGAGAAAAGGTGAACGGATGGACTCTGCATGCCTGGTACCCACCGTGAAGCATGGAGGAGGAGGTGTGATGGTGTGGGGGTGCTTTGCTGGTGACACTGTTGGGAATTCATTCAAAATTGAAGGCATACTGAACCAGCATGGCTACCACAGCATCTTGCAGCGGCATGCTATTCCATCCGGTTTGCGTTTAGTTGGACCATCATTTATTTTTCAACAGAACAATGACCCCAAACACACCTCCAGGCTGTGTAAGGGCTATTTGACCAAGAGGGGGAGTGATGGGGTGCTACGCTAGATGACCTGGCCTCCACAGTCACCAGACCTGAACCCAATCGAGATGGTTTGGGGTGAGCTGGACCGCAGAGTGAAGGCAAAAGGGCCAACAAGTGCTAAGCATCTCTAGGAACTCCTTCAAGATTGTTGGAAGACCATTTATGGTGACTACCTCTTGAAGCTCATCAAGAGAATGCCAAGAGTGTGCAAAGCAGTCATCAAAGCAAAAGGTGGCTACTTTAAAGAACCTAGAATATAACACATATTTTCAGTTGTTTCACACTTTTTTGTTAAGTATATAATTCCACATGTGTTAATTCATAGTTTTGATGCCTTCAGTGTGAATGTACAATTTTCATAGTCATGAAAATACAGAAAAATCTTTAAATGAGAAGGTGTGTCCAAACTTTTGATCTGTACTGTACTTTTAAATGCTGTCCTGAAATCCCAATTCCAGAATGATCCTTGCACTTCAACTTACGGAGCTCCCTTCTCTTTCCTAGTGATGTGATAAATGGGGCTGGTTGACTCATTTCAGTAGCTAAGCCAGGACCCTTCTCTCTCTAAGAATCAGACATAATGGAGAAGGAGGCTGGCTTGACATTTGAATTGAGAAAGTTAGCCAGCCCTCTTTACCATGTCTTCAACACAAAGAAGGGGACATAAAAAAAGCCAGAAGTTTTATTAATTTTTACTTGGGGATCAAACAAATAACTTTTTCCTTGGCAACCCTATATACTAGCCCTCTATGTCCTTGTGGATGATTCTACCATCCTCAAGACAAATCTATTGCCTTCACAGGTTCTTGTTTCCAAATGGAACTCAGAAACAAAGTCCCAGTAAAACATTGCAGCTATATTTGTATTACACGCTGAATGAGAAAAGTACACTAAAAACACCCCAAAACCTGACCCAAACATCATGACCCAAAACACTATGTATGAATCCAAAGAAAAAATGCGGATGTCTGCCACATTCATAGAAGAAAATGGCTAAGTGAATAAATATCTGAAGTGTGCGATATGCTCGTGCACAATTAAGTATTTTCCCCACATTTATTCATCCAAAAAATTAGGTTTAGAAAACATTTTTTACATGTGACCCAGAATATTTTTTCTTCATTTTGGTGATAATTCCTTTAAGGCAGGGGTCCCCAATCTTTGGCCCAGGAGCCACATGAGGCTTGCGGGCCCATGATGTGTGGCTCAAGGCTGTCGGCCAGCTTGGTGCCTTAAAGGGTTTGTCCACTACTAGGACAACCCCTTCTTGATCTAAATGTTTGTACCCGATAAAATAATAAAGCTTATACTCACCTCCTGTGCTAGCGCCATTCCAGCGGTGTCGGCACTCGCGGTACCAGGACTCTCGTGCGATTGTTGTGACACATGGTGCCTGGCGCCCCATCAGCACCGGCGTCACTGTCTCCGCCTTCGTACAAATAAAACATGAAGAGGAAGTCAAGGCTGCAGCTGATTTCTGACTTTTTCTTCATGATCAATATGTTCAAAGGTGGAGACAGTGACACCAACACTGATTGGGCACCGGGCACCACATGTCACAACAATCGCACGGAGCCCCAGGGAGAGTGAGTGCCAACTCCGCTGGAACGGTGCTGGCACCGGAGGTGAGTATAGGTTTTTTTATTTTATCGGGTCCAAACATTTCGATCAAGAAGGGGTTGTCCTAGTCATGGACAACCCTGTTAACACCAGGTCTAGCAGACAACTATGAAGAGTGGGACTATAGATGGTGACTTTTGTGAGTATTTCCACACACAATAGCAGATCTGGATGCACATACACTGGCTTTGGAGGTTTATAGATAAATTAAGTATAGTAATCTGGAGATAGGATGATACTGTCAGTCGGAGGAGGTACTTGAAGCTGGATGCAATAGTGTAGTGGCAATCCTTGATGCGAGTGGGAACCCCTGTATGTAAGTATACTGTTCAGTAGGATTTGTGTTGGAAGGCTTTGATTGTCATTATACCAGTAATGGAGACATAAGGATATGTCCCAACGATGAGTTTTTGACTCTGCATATTTTTGCTGAGTCAAAAACGTAGCATCTTACAGTGTTCAAATTACATAGAACCGGGAATTTCAGGCAACTTGAATCTCTGCAGATCGATCCGATCATCTCTAATCATTATCGTTACTATTTGTTGTTGTTATTATCATCATTTTAAGTTTTTATTTCTTTCCTTTACTGTTATCCCTTTGTGGCCTCCCCTCTAGCACTCTCGCACCCCTCCAATCTATCCTAAACTCTGCTGCCCAACTAATCCACCTGTCCCCCCGCTATTCCCCGGACTCTCCCCTCTGTCAATCCCTTCACTGGCTCCCCATTGCCCAGAGACTCCAGTTCAAAACCCTAACCATGGCATACAAAGCCATCCACATCCTGTCTCCTCCATATATCTCTGACCTAGTCTCCCGGTACATACCTGCACGCAACCTCCAATCCTCACAATATCTCCTTCTCTACTCGCCTCTTATCTCCTCTTCCCACAACTACATACAAGATTTCTCCCATGCATCCCCCCTACTCTGGAACTCTCTACCCCAACACATCAGACTCTCGCCTACCGTGAAAAACTTTCAAAAGGAAGCTGAAAACCCACCTCTTCCGACAAGCCTACAACCTGCAGTAACCACTGCTCCACCATACCGCTGCATGACCAGCTCTACCCTCACCTACTGTATCCTCACCCATTCATTGTAGACTGTGAGCCCTCACGGGCAGGGTCCTCTCTCCTCCTGTACCAGTCGCTGACTTTATTGCTCAAGATTATTGTACTTGTTTTTTATTATATATATATCCTTTTTCACGTGTAAAGCACCATGGAATAAATGGCACTATAATAATAAATAATAAAATTAATAATCCCTTTATTAAGCTAAACCCATGTAAAGACAATGAGACAATCTCTTCAACATTACAACAACATTTCGCTTGCATTTCTTTGGCCACATTACCTAATTATCTAACACGACGCTCCACAGAAGATATTCAATTTAATTGGATTCTGCAAGTGAAAAAACCAAGCGAGTGCGATGCTTCTTTTTTCTTACATAACTGATTTTAGCCAATATCCCCTTACAAAATGAGGCACCTCGCCAGCTCTGATGCATTGGTCTGCCGCTTATGTATCGATTACTTAATGTATAAAAGGATCTCATAGTATAACATTAATAGCCAAAGTCCGTCCAGTCTGTAAACATTATCTTTATCACCCCCGCAAGAAATACTGACTACATCAAGGTAAAACTGGCCCATATTGATTTTCTTTCGTCTGAAGATATATTATTATTATTTTGTATCATTACTCTCTACATTTTCTTGTCTGGAGGTTACTGAGTTCTTGCTATAATATATCTACTTAACGCCTACATAAATACACAAGGATGCTTACATCTCAGGTAGACAAGTAAGAGATCAGAAGAAAAAACATTTCAATTAGGGCTTTTGTGGTAGATGCATGTGTGTGACTTAACCCTTTCACCCCGAAGCCTGTTTTCACCTTCCTGACCAGGTCAATTTTTTTAATTCTGAACAGTCTCACTTTAAGAGGCAATAGCGCTTCAACAGATCCCACCGATTCTGAGATTATTTTTTTGTGACATATTGTACTTCACGATAGTGGTAACATTTATTTGATATGACTTACATTTATTTGTGAAAAAAATTGGAAATTTGTCGAAAATTGTGAAAATGTAGCAATTTTCAAACTTTTAATTTTTATGCGCTTAAATCAGAGAGTCATGTCACACAAAATAGTTAACAAATAACATTTCCCACACGTCTACTTTACATCAGCACAATTTTGGAAACATCATTTTTTTTCTTAGGAAGTTATAAGGGTTAAAAGTTGACCAGCGATTTCTCATTTTTACAACACAATTTACAAAAAACATTTTCTTTAAGGGCCACATCACATTTGAATTGACTTTGAGAAGCCTTTATGACGGAAAATACCCAAAAGTGACACCATTCTATAAACTGCACCCCTCAAGGTGCTCAAAACCACATTCAAGACATTTATTAACCCTTCAGGTGCTTCACAGGAATTAATGGAATTTGGAATGAAAAAATAAACATTTAACTTTTTAGACCCAATTTTTTTACTTTCACAAGGGGAACAGGAAAAGATGGACTCCAAAATTTGTTGTGCAATTTCTCCTGAGCACACCGATAACCAATATGTTGTGGAAAACCACTTTTTGGGCGCATGGCAAGGCTCGGAAGGGAAGGAGCGCCATTTGACTTTTTGAATGTAAAATTTGCTGGCATAATTAGCGGATGCCATGTCGCGTTTGGAGAGCCACTGATGTGCCTAAACAGTGGAAACCCCCAACAATTGACACCATTTTAGAAACTAGACCCCTCAGAAAACTTGTATAGATGTGTACTGAGTAGCTTAACCCCCCCCCCCCCAGGTGCTTCACAGAAGTTTATAATGTTGCGCCATGAAAATAAAAAAAATCACATTTTTCCCACACAAATGAATTTTAGAACCATATTTTACATTTTCATAAGGATAACAGGAGAAATTGCACTATTCAATTTGTTGTGCAGTTTCTCCTGAGTACACTGATGCTTCATATATGGGGAAAAACTACTGTTTGGGGGCTCGGAAGGGAAGGAGCGCCATTTGACTTTTTGAATGTAAAATTTGCTTGAACAATTAGTGGATGCCATGTCGCGTTTGGGGAGCCCCTGATGTGCCTAAACAGTGAAACCCCCCCCCCAAGTGACACTATGTTGGAAACTAGACCCCTCAGGGAACTTCCAGGTGCTTCACAGAAGTTTATAACGTTGAGCCGTGAAAATAAAAAAATCACATTTTTCCCACAAGAATATTTTCTAGCTCCAAATTTTGCATTTTCATAAGGGTAACAGGAGAAAATGGATCCCAAAAATTGTTGTTCAATTTCTCTTGAGTATGCAAGTACCCCATATGTGGTTGAAAACTACTTTTGAGGCATAGCGCAAAGCTCAGAAGTGAAGAAGAGCCATATTGGAGTTCAGATTTTGCTGGACTGGTTTGAGGGTGTCATGTCACATTGGTAGAGCCCCTGAGGAGCCAGATCAGCCAAACCCCCCATAAGTGACCCCATTTTACAAACTACACCTCTCAATGACTTCATCTAGGGGGATCATATTGACACCACAGGTGTGTCACAGCATTTTCTACCATTGGGAAGTGAACAAAAAATAATTACATTTTTACCATTAAAATTTTGTTTCAGCTCCAGATTTTACATTTTTACATGGGTAAAAATGGCACCAAAATTTGGCCCACAATTTCTGCTGAGTGTAGAAATACCCCATATGTGGCTGTGTAGTATTGCTTAGCCATACAGAGAGACTCGGGAGGAACAGAGCGCTTTTTTCCTCCTAGAGAGTAGATTTTCCTAGAATAGTTTGCGGACTCCATATACAGAGCCCCTACACGCTAAAAAAGCAGAATAACCCTCAAGTGACCCCATTTTGGAAAATTATACCCCTTTGTGAATTTATCTACAGGTGTAGTGATGATTTTGACTCCACTGGTGTTTTCCAGAAATAAGCAGCAGTGGATGTTGCTAAGAAAAGATTGCAAATTGCCATTGTAGAGACCAAAACATTATAGTGACCAGTACGTTGTAGTGACCAGTACGTTATGCCCAGCTCGTGCTTCTGGAGACATGCACTCGTAAATTAGGTCGGCTCTCTTTGCTACAGGAATGCCAAACATGTGGATGCTAACTGCAGTTTATGCACACTGTGGAGCTCAGAAGGGAGGGGGACATTTGGATTTGGGAGCGTAGAATTCGCTGGATTTCTTTGGAGGGTGAGGAGCTATTTAGTTTTTCCAGAGCATTTGTGCTACCAATAACGTGAAGGCCCCCTATATTTCCTTTAACAAATGACGGAACTGAGTGGGAACTTGCTTTTTTTGTGAATGGAGTTGAAGCTTTTTTTCAGAACATTTTACATAAAATTTTGGATCAAATTTATCCTGTGCTCTACACTGAGCAGTTACATCGGGGTTTACATCTAAATCTCCTAGCGACATGATTCAGATGAAACCCCGAGGGATCCATTCACTATAATGAGGCAGCAGAGTTACTCTGGGCTCTGTCTGTCCTCTGCTAAGCTTCGGTCTTCTTTTCAGAAGTGCACAAAACTGTGGCCGACAGCACTTTTATGCACGCCTAATAAAAAGATGGACACCTCAGGATCATAGGCCAGACGGCGTCCACAGTGCCTCCATCTGCCTCATTATAGGGAATCTTTTTCCGGGGTTTCCATCTGAATTACGTATTTCAGAGATTTACATGGAAACCCTGGCATAAGCGCTCAGCGCAGAGCGCAGGATAAATGTGAGCTGAGCCTTTGTCACAGTGTAGTGGGAATGCTGGTGAGGAAATGGCATATACGGGCAGGGTGAGCAGGGAAAACTAGTCTGTCCCTAGACTGGGAACCCTGAATAGCCCTGACCCCGAAGGTATCTCTGATGGTGAGAAGGTTCGGGTTTCCACCCTAAGCCCTAAATCCTCCACAAGCCCTGCGCTAATCCCTCTCACCTCCCTCCACAGAACAAAGGTACAGCAATCTCAAAGGAAAGGACTTCAGCAGCACAAATGAACAGGACTGCACAGCAAGGCTTCCAGGTATAAAGTGAAACTCTATCAGCAGCACCACCTGGTGGAAGGAGAGGCTACTTAAAGGCTGGGGGGAGGAGACTCACACAGAAACTCACATCCACCAGGACACGCAACAGAACTGGCATTAACCCATGCAGTACAAGATGGAAGTTCACAGTTTAAGTTACAGCGGCATCTAGAATAGACTGCAGATACACAGCGCTAGACAGCGCATGACAGCCTTACTGCGATCTTTGGGAGGACAGGATGAACAAATCAACAGAAGGTGAAGAATTTGTTTTATTTATTTTTTACCCCCTTCCTCATGCGGTCTAAGTGATTAGACAACTTCATTCTTCGGTTTGGTGCGATTTTAGCGCTACTAAATTTATATTGGGTTTTTATGATTGGGCGCTGTCACACACTAAAAGACACTTTTTATTGTAAAAACATGTTTTTGCATCGCCATATTTTGATAGCTATAATTTTTCTATATTTCTTCCAACAGAGTCATGTGAGAACTTGTTTTTTGCGTGATGAGTTGACATTTTTATTGGCACCATTTTCGGGCACATGACAATTTTTGATCGCTTTCTATTCCGTTTTTCGGAAGGCAGAATGAACAAAAACCAGCAATTCAGGAATTGTTTTTTGGGGATTTTTTTTATGCTCTTCCGCGTGTGGTAAAATTGATAAGGCAGCATTATTCTTCGGGTTAGTACGATTACAGCGATACCACATTTATATAGTTTTTTGATGTTTTGGCGCTTTTACACAATAAAAATTATTTTATAGAAAAATAATTATTTTTGAATCGCTTTATTGTGACAGCTATAACTTTATTTTTCCTCTGATAGAGTTTTACGGTGGCTTGATTTTTGCGAGATACGATGATGTTTTCAGTGGTACCATTTTTATTTACATTTGTCCTTTTGATCGTGTTTTATTCCACTTTTTTTTCAGCAGTATGATGATAAAGCATAGTTTTTCATTTATTTTTTTTTACGGTGTTCACTGAAGGGGTTAACTAGTGTGACAGTTTTTTAGGTCGGGTCGTTCCAGATGCTGCGATACCAAATATGTGTACTTTTTTGTTGTTGTTTTTTTTGCACAGATAAATGTATTTATTGGATTAATTTTTTTTTGTTCTTTATTTTGTGATTTTTTTTTTTTTAAATATTATTAATAACTTTTTGTTTAATGTTTCACATTTTCCCACTATTGGACATCAATTTTCCCTGCTATGATTGCTGATCTAATACTCTACAATGCATCTGGACAGTAGAGCATCAGATCAGCTTCTGACAGGCTGGAAGGACGCGTCTCAGCACCTGCTCTCTGAGCAGGCGCTGAGTGGCTACCTCCGTGCAGGACCCTGAGGGACCTTGTGGCCATCTTGGGACCGGGGGTCACCATGGAGACCATCATCACAATGCGATCGCATTGCATTGTGCTAATGGAAGCGCAGAGGGAGTTCACTCCCTCTGCGATGCCCTGCGATGTCGCTGCCACTATTGACAGTGGCATCTCAGGGGTTAAATGCCCACAATCGGTATTATCAACGATCGTGGGCATTGCTGCGAGGTGTCATCGATCGCGGCACTGTATATATAGTACAGACCAAAAGTTTGGACACACCTTCTCATTTAAAGATTTTTCTGTATTTTCATGACTATGAAAATTGTACATTCACACTGAAGGCATCAAAACTATGAATTAACACATGTGGAATTATATACTTAACAAAAAAGTGTGAAACAACTGAAAATATGTCTTATATTCTAGGTTCTTCAAAGTAGCCACCTTTTGCTTTGATGACTGCTTTGCACACTCTTGGCATTCACTTGATGAGCTTCAAGAGGTAGTCACCGGAAATGGTTTTCACTTCACAGGTGTGCCCTGTCAGGTTTAATAAGTGGGATTTCTTGCCTTATAAATGGGGTTGGGACCATCAGTTGTGTTGTGCAGAAGTCTGGTGGATACACAGCTGATAGTCCTACTGAATAGACTGTTAGAATTTGTATTATGGCAAGAAAAAAGCAGCTAAGTAAAGAAAAACGAGTGGCCATCATTACTTTAAGAAATGAAGGTCAGTCAGTCCGAAAAATTGGGAAAACTTTAAAAGTGTCCCCAAGTGCAGTTGCAAAAACCATCAAGCGCTACAAAGAAACTGGCTCACATGAGGACCGCCCCAGGAAAGGAAGACCAAGAGTCACCTCTGCTTCTGAGGATAAGTTTATCCAAGTCACCAGCCTCAGAAATCGCAGGTTAACAGCAGCTCAGATTAGAGACCAGGTCAATGCCACACAGAGTTCTAGCAGCAGACACATCTCTACAACAACTGTTAAGAGGAGACTTTGTGCAGCAGGCCTTCATGGTAAAATAGCTGCTAGGAAACCACTGCTAAGGATAGGCAACAAGCAGAAGAGACTAGTTTGGGCTAAAGAACACAAGGAATGGACATTAGACCAGTGGAAATCTGTGCTTTGGTCTGATGAATCCAAATTTGAGATCTTTGGTTCCAACCACTGTGTCTTTGTGCGACGCAGAAAAGGTGAACGGATGGACTCTACATGCCTGGTTCCCACCGTGAAGCATGGAGGAGGAGGTGTGATGGTGTGGGGGTGCTTTGCTGGTGACACTGTTGGGGATTTATTCAAAATTGAAGTCATACTGAACCAGCATGGCTACCACAGCATCTTGCAGCGGCATGCTATTCCATCTGGTTTGCGTTTAGTTGGACCATCATTTATTTTTCAACAGGACAATGACCCCAAACACACCTCCAGGCTGTGTAAGGGCTATTTGACCAAGATGGAGAGTGATGGGGTGCTACGCCAGATGACCTGGCCTCCACAGTCACCAGACCTGAACCCAATCGAGATGGTTTGGGGTGAGCTGGACCACAGAGTGAAGGCAAAAGGGCCAACAAGTGCTAAGCATCTCTGGGAACTCCTTCAAGATTGTTGAAAGACCATTTCCGGTGACTACCTCTTGAAGCTCATCAAGAGAATGCCAAGAGTGTGCAAAGCAGTCATCAAAGCAAAAGGTGGCTACTTTGAAGAACCTAGAATCTAAGACATATTTTTAGTATAAACATATACCTGGAGTCGTACAGGCATCGTCTGATACATGGATCGGGCAGCATGTATTAGCTGTCAGGTTCCCTTTAACCCCTTCCCGACATGTGCCCAGGGACTACAGCTATCCCTTACTACCCCTGCCTTCTTCATGTTGTGCAACATCTCCTTCGCCTTCTGGTAGTGTGCTGGTGGTATGGGCCTGTAATGTTCTTTGATGAGTGGATGGTCACCTGTGGGTATGTGGTGTTGTACCCCTATAATCCTCTCAAAGTCAAGTGGGTGTTTACTGAATACCTGCTCGTATTCCTGAACCACCCAGTGTACACCCTGTTTCTGATGGGCAGGAGTGGTGTCTGTCCCAACATGGAGATGTTGACACCAATTCTCCACCTGGGTTCCCGGGTCATTATCCTCCACTTCGTCTGGTGAGGTTAAGGACTCCGCTGTGTGTATGGAGTTGTTATCTACTGTGTACAGTTTGGCAACAGTGGCGTAGCGTGGTAATCTAATCTCGTCCTCCCCATAGTTTAGGAGGCGTATGGGCACACTCCCATTGCGTACATCCACTACCCCTCTGGCAGTCAAGAGTGTAGGTCTATGCTCCAAGCTAAGGGGCTCTACTACCGCCTGGTAGCTCCGTCCTTTGAGACCTATTGCTGCTCTACACCAAATCAGCATCTCACTCATCGGGGGGATCACAATGAGTATCGGGTCTGTCACCTGTACATTACCAATTTCACCACCTGATAGCTTTACCTGTTGCTGGTACATAAGGGCTCGGATCTCTTTCTTGAGCACCCTCCTCTGCCCTGGTCTGGCGGTGTCAGCCATCTGTTGGAGCAAGAACAACACTTCTCCCAAACAGTTACTAATAGTGTTGAGCGAACATGCTCGACACTGCTCGGTACTCGCCCGAGCATCACGCTACTCGGGATATTCGGCGAGCACCGAGCATTTCCGGGTTACTCGGGCGGGAGCTCGGGTCTCCGTCCTGCATGTTTGGCGCTCTTTACAGAGCCAATGAACATGCAGGGATTGCCAGCCAGTCACTGTAATGCCGCAGCCATGTTGTTTGTGGGCATTACAGTGATTGGCTGGCCGCACAGCGTCACCTCGAGTATTTAAAACCTGGCGCCGCCATCTTGGACACAGTCGCTCCGGATCAGACAGTGTAGGGACAGCGCTGCTGATTTAGGGAGAGATATATCCTGCAAAATAGTTAGTGTAGGGTCTGTAAAGGCTGCCAGATCAAACAAACAGTCCTTCTCAGGACTAATATCCATCCCAGGTATATCAGGCAGGCAGGCAGGCTGTATAGGAGACGCAGTGGTTATACCAGCAAACGCTGCATTACAGTCCTGTGTGCTGCTCCTGTTGCTGAAATTGCTGGACTTAGCTCCAGGTCCCGGGGGCCAGGAAAAATCCTTTTTTTTTATCTAAATCCTCTTTTTTTTTTCCTCCTTCACAATGTACAAATACCCATCTAATTAACCTTTTGGTGTCCCCCCCACCAAAAAAAAAAAAGTGTGCCTCTGATTTTTCAGACACAAATATATCTGTTGAAAATAGTCTGGTGTAGGCCAGAGAAATAGAAGTGTGGTTTTGCAGTTCTATGGGCCATTTGGATCTAAAAAAAACAGTTTGAGTGTGTTGCTCACTGTTCAGCCGCAAATATATATATTTAAAAAAGTCTGGTATACACCAGTAAATTATTACTGTGGTTTTGATGTTCCACGGTAAAACATCTCTATTATCCTGTTTTTGGCATTTTTTGCTGTATAAAAATAATAATAGTGTCTCCCTGATTTTTCAGACACAAATATATCTGTTGAAAAAAAAAACAGTTTGAGTGTGTCGCTCACTGTTCAGCCGCAAATATATATATATTTTAAAAAGCCTGGTATACACCAGTAAATTATAACTGTGGTTTTGCTGTTCCACAGTAAAAAATCTCTATTATCCTGCTTTTGGCATTTTTTGCCGTAAAAAATAAATAGTGTCTCCTGATTGTTCAGACACAAATATATCTGTTGAAAATAGTCTGGTGTAGGCCCGAGAAATACAAGTGTGGTTTTACAGTTCCACGGTTCAAACCTCTGTATTATCCACTTTTGGGCCATTTGTATCTAAAAAAAACAGTTTGAGTGTGTCGCTCACTGTTCAGCCGCAAATATATATATATTCAAAAAAGTCTGGTATACACCAGTAAATTATAACTGTGGTTTTGCTGTTCCACGGTAAAACATCTCTATTATCCTGCTTTTGGCATTTTTTGCCGTAAAAAATAAATAGTGTCTCCTGATTGTTCAGACACAAATATATCTGTTGAAAATAGTCTGGTGTAGGCCCGAGAAATACAAGTGTGGTTTTGCAGTTCCACTGTTCAAACCTCTGTATTATCCACTTTTGGGCCATTTGTATCTAAAAAAAAACAGTTTGAGTGTGTCGCTCACTGTTCAGCCGCAAATATATATATATTCAAAAAAGTCTGGTATACACCAGTAAATTATAACTGTGGTTTTGCTGTTCCACTGTAAAACATCTCTATTATCCTGCTTTTGGCATTTTTTGCCGTAAAAAATAAATAGTGTCTCCTGATTGTTCAGACACAAATATATCTGTTGAAAATAGTCTGGTGTAGGCCCGAGAAATACAAGTGTGGCTTTGCAGTTTCACGGTTCAAACCTCTGTATTATCCACTTTTGGACCATTTGTATCTAAAAAAAACAGTTTGAGTGTGTCGCTCACTGTTCAGCCGCAAATATATATATATTTTAAAAAGCCTGGTATTCACCAGTAAATTATAACTGTGGTTTTGCTGTTCCACAGTAAAAAATCTCTATTATCCTGCTTTTGGCATTTTTTGCCGTAAAAAATAAATAGTGTCTCCTGATTGTTCAGACACAAATATATCTGTTGAAAATAGTCTGGTGTAGGCCCGAGAAATACAAGTGTGGCTTTGCAGTTTCACGGTTCAAACCTCTGTATTATCCACTTTTGGGCCATTTGTATCTAAAAAAAACAGTTTGAGTGTGTCGCTCACTGTTCAGCCGCAAATATCTCTATTTAAAAAAGTGTGGTATACCCCAGTAAACAATAACTGTGGTTTTGCCATCCCACGGTAAAAAATCTCTATTATTCAGGTTTTGGTAGTTTTTTCCGTAAAGAAAAACAGTAGTGTCTCCTGACTGTTGTGACACAAAAATATATCTGTTCAAAATAGCCTTGTGTAGGCCCGACATCCCAGTGTGGTTTCGCAGTTCCACGGATCAAATCGCTGTACTATCCAGTTTTGGGCCTTTGGTATCTAAAAAAAAAGCAGTTTGAGTGTGTCGCTCACTGTTCAGCCGCAAATATCTCTATTTAAAAAAGTGTGGTATACCTCAGTAAACAATAACTGTGGTTTTGCCATCCCACGGTAAAAAATCTCTATTATTCAGGTTTTGGTAGTTTTTTCCGTAAAGAAAAACAGTAGTGTCTCCTGACTGTTGTGACACAAAAATATATCTGTTGAAAATAGTCTTGTGTAGGCCCGACATCCCAGTGTGGTTTCGCAGTTCCACGGGTCAAATCGCTGTACTATCCAGTTTTGGGCCTTTGGTATCTAAAAAAAAAGCAGTTTGAGTGTGTCGCTCACTGTTCAGCCGCAAATATCTCTATTTAAAAAAGTGTGGTATACCCCAGTAAACAATAACTTTGGTTTTGCCATCCCACGGTAAAAAATCTCTATTATTCAGGTTTTGGTAGTTTTTTCTGTAAAGAAAAACAGTAGTGTCTCCTGACTGTTGTGACACAAAAATATATCTGTTGAAAATAGTCTTGTGTAGGCCCGACATCCCTGTGTGGTTTCGCAGTTCCACGGGTCAAATCGCTGTACTATCCAGTTTTGGGCCTTTGGTATCTAAAAAAAAAGCAGTTTGAGTGTGTCGCTCACTGTTCAGCCGCAAATATCTCTATTTAAAAAAGTGTGGTATACCCCAGTAAACAATAACTGTGGTTTTCCTCTTCCACGGTTCTAATCTACTCTTTATTATCCTTTTTCCATTGATAGTGCAAGTGTAAGCTATTTTACTTCATTTACGATGGGCAAGGCGCGTGGCAAGGGACGTGGAAGTGGACGTTCTGGTGATGGTTCGTGCAGAGGACAGGGCCGTGGCCAAGGTGAAAATGTGCCACAACCAACAGCCACATCTTCTCGCTCCCACTTCTTGACCGAATTACTAGGGAAGCACAGAACAACACTAGTATTGAGAACTGATCAGTGTGAACAGGTTATTAATTGGATAGCAGACAATACTTCCAGTTACCTGGGCACCACCACGTCCGGTCTGTCTTCCACACGGTCAACTCTTAGTAGCCGTGAGTCTCGACCGCATACTCCTCCTCACCCTGATGCTCCTTCCTCCCACCATGCCGAGTGTCGTCAGACAGCAAGTGATCCCACACTTGCACACTCTGAAGAGCTGTTCACTGGTCCATTTCCATATTTGGGCCCCTCGCCTGATACGCTTGAAGTGGTGGAAGAGGAGATCCCATGTTGCGATGCCCAAATATTTGAACAGCCACGGCCACAGGAAGTCGACGTTGGCAATCTGTCACAAGAGGTGGACGATGACGAGACACAATTGCCAGGAAGTGAGGAGGAGGATCGTGGTGCGCAAGTGGAAGAGGAGGAGGTGGTGGATGATCTAGTAACTGACCCAACGTGGAAGGAGGACATGCAGAGTGAGGCCAGCAGCACACAGGGGGAGGGAGGCAGAGTACCCCAACAGGCAGGAAGAAGCAGTGTGGTGGCCGCAGACAGAAGGCGTGCAACCGTTCCCCGTAACACCAACACGAGGGACGTTGCCAGTACAAGCGGTAGGTCTTCCAGAGTCTGGAATTTTTTTAAAGACTCTGCTGATAACCCCAAAAACGCCATATGTTCCACCTGCCATGCCAGCATCAGCAGGGGTGACAAAACTACCAGCCTGACCACCACCAGCATGATCAGGCACATGGCAGCAAAGCACCCGACTTTGTGGGGCGAAACCCAGGGTCCACGACCAGTGTCAGCGGGTGTCACCACTGCTTCTTCCACTGTTGTGCGTGCAATAGAACCCCCTGTTGTGTGTGCAAGGCAATCCCCTGTCCATACTGCATGTAAAGATGCCCCCTCCTCTCAGTCTTCCCTTGTTATGGCAGTTTCTCAAGAAACAGCATCAACGTCCACGTCCACGTCCCACCGCAGCGTTCAATTGTCCATATCCCAGACCTTTGAACGAAAGGGGAAATTCGCAGCTAACGCCCCACAGGCCACAGTCCTAAATTCGCACATTTCACGACTGCTTGCATTGGAAATGCTGCCTTTTAGGCTGGTGGAGACGGAATCCTTCCGCAATCTTATGGCGGTGGCCGTCCCTCGGTACTCGGTCCCCAGCCGACACTATTTTGCCCGGTGTGCCATCCCCACACTACACAAGCACGTGTCCCAAAGCATCTGCCGTGCCCTCAACAACGCAGTTACTGGGAGAGTCCACCTGACAACGGACACGTGGACAAGTGCTTGTGGCCAGGGACGGTACATCTCTCTGACGGCACACTGGGTAAACATAGTGGAAGCCGGGACCCAGTCGGACCTTGGGACAGAACACATCCTCCCCACACCGAGGATTGCGGGCCCTATGTCAGTCAGAGTTGCCCCCACAGTGTACAGCTCCTGCGCATCCTCCTCCTCCTCCTCCTCCTCATGTTCAGCCTCCATCTCAGATATCACCACATCAGTTACAAGCTGGAAGTATTGCAGTACTGCCTCCGCCAAGCGGCAACAGGCTGTGCTGAAACTCATAAGCTTAGGTGATAAACCTCACACTGCTTGTGAGTTGTGGACAGCTGTGAAAGAGCAGGCAGATCTGTGGCTGAGACCACTGAACCTACATCCCAGCATGGTCGTGTGTGACAATGGCCGTAACCTGGTGGCGGCTCTGAGGCGAGGTGAGATCACACACGTACCATGCCTGGCTCATGTGCTTAACCTCGTGGTTCAGCGGTTTCTTAAATCGTACCCCGAGTTGCCAGATCTGCTCGTGAAAGTACGCCGCCTGTCAGCTCATTTTCGCAAGTCGGCTACAGCTTCCACCGCCCTTGCTGTGTTGCAGCAGCGTTTGCAGCTTCCGGCACACCGACTGGTGTGTGATATCCCCACACCTTGGAACTCTACCCTCCACATGTTGCAAAGGATTTGTGAGCAGAAGAGAGCAGTTGTGGAGTACCAGCTGCAACAAGGCCGTCGATATTCAGGTCAGACTCCACACATAAGACCTCAGGAGAGGACCTGGATGTCTGACATATGTACCATCCTGACAAACTTTGAGGAGGCCACCAAGATGGTGAGTGGCGATGACGCCATCATTAGTGTCAGCATCCCACTTGTCTGTCTTTTGCAACGCTCTCTGCAGAGAATTAAAGAGGAGGCATTGCAGCCAGAGTATGATGAGATGGATCAAGAAGCCGTAGCGGGCGATTACACACAGCCCAGCCTCATCTCATCCCAACATGCATTGGGGGACAATGAGGGAGAGGAGGAGGAAGAACAGGAGCTGCTATCATGCGTTGTAGACGGTAGTACCTGTACAAGTGTCATACCGTCGGTTCAGCGTGGGTGGCCTGAGAACAGGGGGGAGGAGGAAGAGGAGGAGGAGGAGGAGGAGAGCATGGTCAGTCGTCATCTTGGTGAGGACACGGAAATCTTGCCCGTAACCAGTCTGGCACGCATGGCTGACTTTATGTTACACTGCCTTAACCGTGACCCTCGCGTTGTCAAAATGTTGGGTGACAGTCATTACTGGTTGGTGACACTTGTAGACCCCCGCTACAAGGAGAACTTTCACTCTCTTATTCCTGAGGTGGAGAGGTCTACAAAAATGGGGCAATACCAGAAGGCCCTTGCTGCAGAACTCTTAAAAAAATTCCCATCTGAACACGCTAGCGGCAGAGGTCACAGTTCGTTGCCCAACCAAGGCGTACAGGCGAGAGAGATGCAACTCCAATCCAGCAGAGGCAGGGGAACACTGTCAACGTTCTGGGACAGTTTTCCGACACCCGCCCAGCTTACAGGCCCTGAGGCGCGGGGTACTCTCACAAGGAGTGGAAAGTTTCAAAAGATAGTGAGGGAGTACCTTGCCGATCGTACCAGCGTCCTCCGTGATTCCTCTGTGCCTTTTAATTATTGGGTATCCAAGCTGGACACTTGAAATGAACTCACTCTGTATGCCTTGGAGGTCCTGGCCTGCCCTGCCGCTA
This sequence comes from Phyllobates terribilis, assembly GCF_046119375.1. Taxonomy (NCBI): domain Eukaryota; kingdom Metazoa; phylum Chordata; class Amphibia; order Anura; family Dendrobatidae; genus Phyllobates; species Phyllobates terribilis. The sequence continues at coordinate 205,484,665 of NW_027362769.1, read as the reverse complement.
GCGTGTTATCGGAGCGTGTTTTTAGTGCCGCTGGGGGAATTATAACTGATAAGCGCACTCGCCTGTCAACTGACAATGCTGACAAGCTGACCCTTATCAAAATGAACAAGGGCTGGATTGGGCCAGACTTCTCATCACTCCCCAATAATGGGAATAATGTTTTTAATATGCTGTACTGCATGGCTCTTGTAAGGGACATTGCAAGTTCCCCCTTCCTAATTTTTGGCAGCTTTTGCTTGGAAGGCATAGGCAAAGACTATGGGAGACCCACTCCCCAATAATAGGAATAATGTTTTTAATATGCTGTACTGCATGGCTCTTGTAAGGGGCATTAAAATCGTCTTGTTAAGCTACTGTGACCTCCACGTCTCTTCCAAGGGTCGTTAATATTGTCTTTTTATTCCACTGCGACCTCCACCACTCTTTCAAGGGGCATTAAAAGCGTCTTGTTAAGCTACTGTGACCTCCACGTCTCTTCCACAGGGCGTTGATATTGTCTTTTTATTCCACTGTAACCTCCACCACTCTTCCAAGGGGCATTGATATTGTCTTTTTATTCCACTGCGACCTCCACCACTATTCCAAGGGGCATTAAAACCGTCTTGTTAAGCTACTGTGACCTCCACGTCTCTTCCACGGGGCATTGATATTGTCTTTTTATTCCACTGTAACCTCCACCACTCTTCCAAGGGGCATTAAAACTGTCTTGTTAAACCACTCTGAACTCCACGTCTCTTCCAAGGGGCATTAAAACCATCTTGTTAAGCTACTGTGACCTCCACATCTCTTCCAAGGGGCATTAAAACTGTCTTGTTAAACCACTCTGAACTCAACGTCTCTTCTAAGGGGCATTAAAACCGTCTTGTTAAACCACTCTGAACTCCACAGCTCTTCCAAGGGGCATTGACATGTTGTTTTTAATTACCTCTAACCTCCACGACTCTTGCAACGGGCATTGCATTTCCTCCTAATTTTTGTCAGCTTTTGCTTTTCAATGCATAGGCGAACACTAAGGGAGACCCACTCCCCAATAATGGGTAGAAGGTTTTTAATACGCTGTAATCCACGTGTGTTTCAAGGGGCATTGCAGTGCCTAATAATTTTTGGAAAGCCTTCCATTCCCTGCTTAGGCCAACAGTGTACAGGAGACCCAGTTGCTATAAATGGAAAAAACGGTTTAGTTAAAGCCCTCTGACCTCCATGTCACTTCCAAGGGGCATTGGAGTGCCTCGAAATTTTTGGTAGGCATTGCATTCACTGTATGCCTTATAACTGTGTAGCTGAACCACTCCTTTTGGTACAGAAACATATCCTATAAGACATGTGTGGTTGGCTGGCCTGATATTGATGTGAATGCTCCCTGTTCCTCCTGCTCTTTCTCCTTTGCCACCACCTCATCCATCATTCATCACCTGAAGCTTTGATTTAACGGGAGTCATAGAACAGGGATAGTAGCAGGAAAACATCCAGCAATCCTCGAAGGAGGTAGAATATGCGCCAAAATGCTGACCACCTCAGGCCTAGCTGCTACTACATACATGCGCTTGCATTCCAAGGAACAGAAAGCTAAGGAGGTGGATGGCCTCATGATCATGAATAATTTACTCGTTGTGTAGGAGGCCGACCACTGCTGCTGTCTACCTTCTGAACTTTGTGTTGAAGCCTGATTGACCCAGGACCCGCAATCCTCTATGTCTGGAGGACGTGTTGCATCCCAGTGTCCAACTGTGTCCCGGCTTCCACAATATTAACCCAGTGTGAAGGCGTCAGTGAGATGGACCATTCCTGGCCACATTCACTTGTCCACGTGTTTGTGGTTAGGCTGTCCTTCCCACTAAATGCACTGGGGAGGGCACAGGTAATGTTTTGGTATGCGCGCTTGTGTATAAGGCGCACCGGGACAAATAGGGGCGGCTGGGGACCGTTTATGGACACCCGGCCAACCCCACGCGGCTGGGGACTGTGTGTGGGCACCCAGCCGCGGGACGGCTGGGGACTGAGTATGGACATCCGGCCGCCCCCTGGCGGCTGGGGACCAAGCGTGGACACCCGGCCGCCGGGCGGCTGGGGACTGAGTATGAATACCAGGCTACCGACGCAGCCATGACGTGGTGGCCAGATTCCACCTCCACATGCCTAAAAGGCCCAATTTCAAGTGCAAGCAAGCTAGCAGTATGGTATTGCAGCCTGGGGGTGGGTGGGTGGCAGGCTGCATACTTGCGCTTGTATTGCAAGTTATGGGGGAGGTACAATTGAACACTGCCCTGGGACAAGGACTTGCACGGGGATAGTTGCAAGTCTGCATCTTCTGATGAGGCAAGGATCACTTCTGATGGGCACACTTTTAGGCAGTGACCTGGGTGTCAGACATGCTTCCAGGGGTCTTCCCCATGCTGTTCCCATGTCTTTTTAGCACTGTATGCATGTGTCACACAGCACATGGCCAGATAAGGTTGTAAAATGTTAAAATGACATTTCCCGGTGAATGCATTTGTCACGGTTGAAAGCAATACAAACGTGCAAAAACGCATAAAAAATGCTACTTGTGAACATAGCCCAAGGTGTGGAGGAGTATTTTTGTTTTTGGTTATTTATTTTACCTTATACACAAGTCTTTACCCTGGAAAGGATGTTCCTTAACCCCTTTCCGACCTGGTCAGTAATAGTACGCACCAGGTCGGGAAGGCCGGTTCAGCGGGGGCTCCGGCGGTGAGCCCGCACTGAAGCGAGCACGTCAGCTGATTATTGGAATCGCAATCCACCCGCGGCTGTTAACATGTTAAATCTCTAACAGTGGCATTTAACTCGCGCTTCCGGGAGTCCTAAGCCCCGCCCATCAGTGACCCCGTCACGTGATCGCGGGTCACCAATGGGTGGGCATGACAACTCAGGGTCTGCAGCAGACGCCTGTGGTTGTCATGTCTCAATTGCTATGAGCGCCACCTAGTGGTCAGCGCTCATAGCAAGTGAGCATTTCTCCTGCATACAAGCGATCTGCTCATCGCTTGTATGCAGTAGAAGCAATCAGACAACTGCTGCTTCTAGTCTCCTCTGGAGACTATAGAAGCAAGCAGAAAGTGTAAAAAAAAAGTTTTTAAAAAAATAAAAAAAATAAAAAATATATAAAAGTTTAAGTCACCCCCCTTTCGCCCCATTCAAAATACAATATATATATATAAAAAAAAAAACACATACACATATTTGGTATCGCCGCATTCAGAATCGCCCGATCTATCAATATAAAAGAAGAATTAATGCAATCAGTAAACGGCGTAACGAGAAAAAAATTTTAAACGCCAGAATTACGTTTTTTTGGTCGCTACAACTTTGCAATAAAATGCAATAACGGGCGATCAAAACATCGGATCTACCCCAAAATGGTATCAATAAAAACGTCAGCCCGGCACGCAAAAAATAAGCCCTCACCTGGCCCCAGATCCTGAAAAATGGAGAAGCTAAGGGTCTCGGAAAATGGCGTCATTTTTTTTGTTTTTTTTAGCAAGCTTTGGATTTTTTTTTCACCACTTAAATAAAAAAGAACCTATACATGTTTGGTGTCTATGAACTTGTAACGACCTGGAAAATAATGATGGCAGGTCAGTTTTAGCAATCTGTGAACGTGGTAAAAAAAGGACCCAAAAAACAACTGTGGAATTGCATTTTTTTGCAGTTTCACTGCACTTGGAATTTTTTTCCCATTTTCCAGCACACGATATGGTAAAACCAGTGATGGTGTTTAAAAGTACAACTCGTCCCGCAAAAAATAAGCCCTCACATGGCCATATTGAATGAAAATTAAAAAAGTTCTGGCTCTGGGAAGAAGGGGAGCAAAAAAGGAAAACACAAAAACAGAAAGACCCATGGTCGTTAAGGGGTTAACATATTTCACCAGAAAGCACTTTCACTTTCGTTTTTGAACGTTTTATTGTGAGCCTGTAAAAGTGGCTTAATACCTCTGACCACGTTGTTGACAGCAGTGACCTGGGGGTCAGAAATGCTTCCAGGGGCGATCCCCATGCTGTCCCCATGTCATTTGAGCACTGTCACTATCGTTTTGGGCACTTTTTAGGCTTTCTACAGACTGCCGGGGGAGCCGCCGCAAAAATGTTTGGGCCTCCTATAGACTAACATTGGGCTCGTTGCTCGGGTCGAGCACCCGAGTATCACAGTGAGCTCGGCCCGAGCTTCGAGCACCCGAGCATTTTAGTGCTCGCTCAACACTAGTTACTAACAATATTTGTGCCAAGTACCATATACAAGTCTGTATCATCAGGATTTGTCTCTACTACAATTAGTCCCTGGTCCTTCAGTTCCACTCTTCCCACTTTTACTGTCACATCCTTAACCCCGACTAGGTTAATGGGGAGGCCATTGGAGGCATACACGGAAAGGTTTTTACGAATCAATTTGTGAAGCACCTGGGGGTTCCAAGTGCTCACTATGCATCTAGATAGATGCCTTGGGGGGTCTAGTTTCCAAAATGGGGTCACTTGTGGGGGAGCTCCAATGTTTAGGCACACAGGGGCTCTCCAGACGCAACATGGTGTCCGCTAACAATTTGAGCCGATTTTCCATTCAATTTGTTGGCGGACACCATGTTGCTTTTGGAGAGCCCCTGTGTGCCTAAACATTGGAGCTCCCCCACAAGTGACCCCATTTTGGAAACTAGACTCCCCCAAGGCACCTATCTAGATGCATAGTGAGCACTTGGAACCCTCATTTGCTTCACAAATTGATTCGTAAAAATGAAAAAGTGGAAAAAAATACTTTTTCATTTTTACGAATCAATTTGTGAAGCACCTAGGGGTTCCAAATTCTCACTATGCATCTAGATAGGTGCCTTGGGGGGTCTAGTTTCCAAAATGGGGTCACTTGTGGGTGGTTTCCACTGTTTAGGCACATCAGGGGCTCTCCAAACGCAACATGGCGTACGCTAATTATTCAAGCAAATTTTACAATCAAAAAGTCAAATGGCGCTCCTTCCCTTCCGAGCCCTGCCGTGCGCCCAAACAGTGTTTTTTCCCCACATATGGGGGATATGCATGCCCAGGGGAAATTGCACAACAAATTTTGTGGTCCATTTTTTCTTGTTACCCCTGCGAAAATAAAAAAAATTGGGTCTAAAATTACATTTTTGTGAAAAAAGTTAAATGTTCATTTTTTTCTTCCACATTCCAAAAATTCCTGTGAAGCACCTGAAGGGTTAATACAGTTCTTGAATGTGGTTTTGAGCACCTTGAGGGGTGCAGTTTTTAGAATGGTGTCACTTTTGGGTATTTTCTGTCAGAAAGACCTCTCAAAGTGACTTCAAATGTGATGTGGTCCCTAAAAAAATGGTTTTGTAAATCTGGTTGGAAAAATGAGAAATCGCTGGTCAATTTTTAACCCTTATAGCTCCCTAACAAAAGAAAATTTTGGTTCCAAAATTGTGCTGATGTAAAGTAGACATGTGGTAAATGTTATTTATTAACTATTTTGTGTGACATATCTCTCTGATTTAAGGGCATAAAAATTCAAATTTTGAAAATTGCAAAATTTTCAAAATTTTCGTCAAATTTCCGTTTTTTTCACAAATAAACGCAAGTGATATCGAAGAAATTTTACCACAATCATGAAGTACAATATGTCATGAAAAAACAGTCTCAGAATCAGGGGGATCCGTTGAAGCATTTCAGAGTAATTACCTCATAAAGTGACAGTGCTCAGAATTGTAAAAATTGGCCTGGTCATTAACATGCAAACCACCCTCGGGGGTAAAGGGCTTAAGGGTGTCAAAGGTGACATCTGGATGGTCTAAGGCCCACCACCGTACAGTTCTGCTCTCTTCCTGGGACTTCAACCCCCGGATGAATTGTTCTGTCAGCATTTTATTTTCATCATGGATGCTGGCTGGACTAACCTGTTTCAGGGACCGCAGGACCTCCTGTAAGCGCCAGGCATAGTCCCGGATACTGTCCTCAGGCTTCTGGACACAATGGTAGAACGTCATCTGGAGATCTGTCTCAGGGCGGTTTTCAAACGCTGTCTGCAGTCTTTTAAAGATGATGGACACTGATTCTTGGTCTGCGGCTGGCCAGATTTCAACTTCTCGCTCAGCGGCACCAGTCAATTGTCCTAACACTACAGCGGCTCTCTGCTTGCCAGTCATAGAGTACACGTCCAGTATGCCGCATATTTTCCTCTTGAATCCGGACAGTGTGTCCGGTTTGCCGTTATACTGGAGGAACCACTTCGCTCCAGGGATATACGGCAGGGCCATAGGTATCAACGGGGCTACGACCCCTGCTGGTGGAGCGGCCGCTCCGGCCTGTGCAGCGCCGGGCGCAGGTTGGGCATCTAGAGCGGTAACCGGTGCTCCGGAGGCTTGCTGGTCGTCGGCCATGGTTGCGCCCCCCTAGTGAACCGGAGCCTACCTTCTTCAACAGGTAGGCCGCAGCTCCGCGGGCGACGGTCTTCTTGCAGGACCTTGCATCGCTCGCGTCTGACGTCAGAGCGTCCTCTGACTCCTTCCAGGACCTGACGCTTCCTGGTTCAACGACAGGGGCGGGGCGTGTCCTCAACTTCACGCGCTTCCTGTGGTTACGCCCTTCTTCTTCCCTCACGGCAACAGGAAAAATGGCCGATATGGCGGGAAAACTTCAGGAATGGCGGGAAAACTTCACCACAGTGAGTATTACAGTCTCTTAAGGCGCACAGTACCCGGTGGCAACGGACACGCAATCCTGTTCGTGACGCCAAGTTCTGACTCGCCCCCAGGGCCGTGGGGTACTTGGCAGCTGGGCCTTATGGCTGCTTGCAGGGGGGAATATCGCGGTGGCTGGCCCGGTCCGTGACCCAGGGCGGTCAGTGCAAAAAGGGGAAATAAAATGAATAGAAAAGTTTGTGACGCCACCTGTGGTGTCTGGTGAAAGTCACCAGCACTGCAACAGTCCTCTGAGGCACGTCTCAGGGCAGCTATAGATGGTTCGGCTCCCCACAGGTGGAGCAGGCCTCAGTGCAGTATAAAACGAGGCAGGTTGCGCTGGGCGTTGTGGTGCAGGGACACAACGATGGCGCGGCATGAATAACGGACAGAGGCAGGGGATTTGCTTCATTACCTTTACTGGTACAGCTGTTAAGTATGGTCCAGGGTACTCCAGGTGAAGGGGGCGCACTTCTGGACTTCTCCCCAGGGAGCGGGTATAAGGCCTCCTGATCCATGTCTCTCTCTGTGTATATGCCTGGCCAGCCTGCAACTGAGCCTAGACTATGTGTCCTGCTTTTACTTCACCTGTTGCTCTGAAGTAGGACCTCTGGTTGGCAACCACTTTCCCTGGATGTCGGGGCCTTTGTGGTTCCTGGTCCTGTTGGTGTCTAGCTTCAGGTTAGCCAGGGACTTGTAGTCCTCCTGGGATTGCGGTTATCCTACTGGGTATAATGAGTCCCTGTAGGCGTGGACCCAGTGTCCGGTAAATATAACGTGGTGAGCTTACTATGCTCCTCTGCCCCCTTGGTTCCATTCTCCTTTTCTCCTCGCCGTCGACCACACTCGGGGCCCTCACTAGGCTTCAGGGCTGCTGGAGGCCTAGCTTGCTTCACACAGCAGCCTGCGTGCTGCTCTCTCTTCAGAGCACACTGCACTGTCACTAAACACTAGCCTCAACTCTGAATAATCTCAACTGCCTGGCTCCACCTTCCCTTTATATATCCCTATCAGGGCTCCCTCTGCTGGTATGAGGTGAAAGGTGGAGGTGTGTGAATGTAGTGAGGGCCTCTTGTGGAGAAATCCATCCATGCACCCTTCTGGGTTCTGTGGCACCAATGCGCAGCAGGGCGCCACAGATTCACGGGTCTCTGATCCAGCGTCCAGGTCAGTGCTACCGGGCGACTGGGCGAAAGTCTGCAAATCTTTTACCTACTGGCGTCCCCAGAAGCTTTTGATCACCCAGGGCTGGTGTGACGTCATCTGTGCGCCCTACTCATCTCTATTTGGGACCTGTGGATTATTTTTTGCTCCTTCAATCACAGACAGAGCAGCCAGAACTTTCTCATCTTTATGTAGGTTCAGTTCATGGCTTTTTTGTGCCTGTAATGCCATGTTCAAACGTTGCATAAATACTGTATTTTTTGTTTTCTGCAGGATCTGCACCAAACTACACAATAACAATCTTTTCCCCCTTATTTGATGCATTTCTGGTGCAGATGTGAAGCTGCGTTTTTAATGTGCTTTTTATAGTACAGAACAGCTTTGATTCGGCATTTAATAACATATCTGCAGTTTTTTACATACTTGTTTTTTAGCCTCCACCAAGAAGACAAGAAAGAAAAAAAGCACTAAAACCGCCCAGTTCAGCCGCGTCTTTGGGCGCACAGCGGACAACAAGAGATGGGTAGTTGCTGCTTGAACTTGCTGTTTTTCTATTAAAATAGAACTGTACTTTCAACAAACTATAAATAAATCAATAGTACAGACGAATATAAGAAACTTTGTAATATATCTTATCAGAGAGTTCTGCTTTTTTTCCACTTAGGAGCCACTTCTTCCATTCCCCGACCTCCTGAACGTGTCAATCACTCTGAAAAAAAAAGCTCAAATCCATCTTGTTCATGACCACACAGACTGCCAGCACAGTGAGGTATCATGTGGAGGAGGAGTGAGGTGCAGAGTGAGAAAACAGGCCGAGGGAGATTCCTTGTGGTATCTCAAGTGGGATACCACTACGCTCTGTCCTGGGACCTGTGTTGTTCAACATCTTTATCAATGATTTAGATGAAGGAATTGAGGGTAAACTGATTACATTTGCTGATGACACAAAGCTAGGAGGGATAGCTAATACTAGAGAAGAGAGAGAGAGGATTCAAAAAGATCTAAACAAACTGGAACTGTGGGCAACAACTAACAGAATGGTTTTTAAAAGGTAGAAATGCAAAGTCCTACATTTGGGCTAGAAAAATGAGAAAAGCATATACAGAATGGGAGCAGTAGTGCTAAGCAACACCACGTGTGAAAGACTTGGGTATACTAATAGATCACAGACTGAACATGAGTCAACTGTGTGATGCAGCAGCAAAAAAGGCAAATACAATTCTAGGTTACATTACCAGAAGCATAGAGTGTAGATCATGTGAAGCAATTATCCCCTCTACTCCTCCTTGGTCAGACCTCATCTGGAATACAGTGTCCAGTTCTAGGCACCACATCTTAAAAAAGATATGAAGAAACTGGAGCAAGTTCAGAAAAGAGCTACCAGAATGGTGACCGGTCGGCAAACAATGTCCTGCGAGGAACGGTTAGAGAATTTGGGAATGTTTAGCTTGCAAAAGAGAAGACTGAGAGGAGACTTAATAGCTGTCTACCAATATGTGAAGGGCTGTCACACAGTAGAGGGATTTATCCTTATTCTCATTTGCACATGTAAACACAAGAAGCAATGGGATGAAACTGAAAGGGAGAAGATACAGATTAGATATTAGAAAAAAACTTTTTGACAGTGAGGGTGATCAATGAGTGGAACAGGCTGCCACGAGAGGTGGTGAGTTCTCCTTCAATGGAAGTTTTCATACTGAGGCTGGACAGGCATCTGTCTGAGATGGTTTAGTGAATCCTGCATTGAGCCGGGGGTTGGACACGATGACCCTGGAGGTCCTTTCCAACTCTTAACTTTCTATGGCTATGTTTATTACCCATGTACTGTGACATCATTGTATTTATTATCCTTTTACTGTGACATTATTGTGCTTACTATCTATGTACTGTGACATCACTGTGTTTACTATCCATTTACTGTGACATCACTGTTTATTATGTATGTACTGTGACATCACTATGTTGTTCACTATCCATATATTGTGACATAATTGTGTTTACTATCCATTTACTGTGACTTTGATGTTTATTATCTATATGATGAGAAATAATTGTGTATATTAACGATGTTCTGTGACATAGTGGTAGTTTTATCTCATCCAACACCATTACATATATTTTAGGCAAGTAAGTCTATAAAATGTAAAGGCTATAATTTTATCACGAAAGCTGGTGCCTAAGGTGGCCTAATGGTTCCTTAACCACACAATAAGATCCCTGTATTATAAATTGAGTATAAATATTGCGGTCCTTGGAGCGGATTTTGCAATACACCTATGACCTACAAAGACCAAATAGTCTTGAAAAAGACTGATATTTGTTAATTTGTATTCACATGGACATAATGTGAACTATATACATCAGAAAAAAAGTTTTCCATGTTACTATAAAGTTATTACTAATATAAGGAGTCAGAAGTAATATTAAAACCCATGCATGGCAATATGATGGTTGAAGTGTAAGGAGAATGAATCAAATTCACCAAAAAAGGTGATGCGAGGTCACAAAAATAAAAGTGAAATAATCAAACAGCTGCAGATCATGACCAGAAAACATGAACATAAATGAATAGAATGAGGTACTACATAGTGTACAGTTCAGAGGAGGACATGAGGGCAGACTGGGGCCTTCATCTATTGTATATAAATCAGAGTAAAAAGAAAATAATACACAAAACATCAGAAGAGAACACTGAAGGATACCGATCAGGTAAGATCTATAACTCAGCAGCTTCATCTTCATTACTTTGTTTGCTGCTCATCTGTATTCCATGCAATGTAGAAAAAATATGTTCTCTTGGAAACCATCAACAAAAACGGCAATGAATGTCACATAGGCAAATCTAAAAGGGGCTGTCCACGTTAGACAACACCTGCCTATGTGAAGCCCGTGCAACAAGATACTTACCATGGGCGGATTGCATTTGAATAGGAGGCAGATGTGTAGTACACAGCCGTGGCCACTATCAGAAGATGGCCAGCTCTGAAAGTGAGCATTTCCAGCCAGTGGCCACCAACACCGTTAGCAGCTGATCGGCGGGGGTGACGGGTGTCGGACCACAACCGATCAGACATTGATGACATATCCTAAGAATGTCTATGGGCTCTGGTAGACTGTTATCCGATCAAAAAAATATCTTCCCCACTTCATAGTAAGGAGTCTTTTTAGGTGTATGGTAATCACCTATGTTCTGTAGCAAAGGGGTTGGTCCACCATTATAATTCTCCATAGGATAGGTGAAAAGTTAGATTTTTTTACACTTAATCTGAGAGCATCATAATATAGAGACAGAAACCCTGATTCCAGCGATGTGTCACTTACTGCTCTTTTTGCTGTAGTTTTAATAAAATCACAGTTTTATCAGCAGGAGATTATCACTAGAGGACTAGTAAACCAGCTGCCAAGTAGTCCTCCATATTCATGAGCTTTGTATACACTGCCCACACCACTGATTGGCAGCTTTCTGCCTCTGCACAGTGTACACAGAAAACTGCCAATCAGTGGTGTTTGGGGTTATACAGAGCTCAGCATTAGTGTTGAGCCACCCCCGTAGTGTTCGAGTTTGGTTCGGTTCGTCGAACACCCATGTGTTCGCCGAACTGTTCGTCGAACTGTTCGTCGAACACCTTTGAACACCGTTAAAACCAATGGCAGGCAAACAAAAACACATAGAAACACATAGAAAACACCTTCAAAGGTGTCCAAAAGCTGACAAACTGCTCAGAAGACATAACTAACACATGGAAAAGTGACAAGTACATATAGTCATGTGAAAAGAAAAGAGGTGGAGGAGTAAAAGGAGGGGGAGACACAGATATAGGCATGTCATGCCCTTCTAAAATCCAAAAAGTGAGAAGCCGACACGGCCAGTCCGTTCCTGCCCGTGCCACCTCCGTGTCGCCGGGTTTGTGCCAGAGCCGCGGTGGACCCTGACGGCCAGCCCCCCTCTCCCAATACTGGTGCCTGTCCGCTGGTGGGTCGAGCCCCCCCGCGGTGGGGGGGGAGTAACATCTGCAGAAGAAAGACCATCTTCCAGCCAAACTAAGATGTCGACTTCTTTTCGTGGACAATGTGATACGATCCCTTTCTTATGGACACGCCCATCGCTACAAATTCCAGATGAGGCACAAAAACAGCAGGTGCTTCAGCGGATATCAAGTGCTCCTTCAAGTGGGCTCTCCTCCACCTCAATTTCAACATCACAAATACTCCAGTCCTCAGAGGTGTCACCCCAATCGCACTTGCTTCCTCACAGCTCCCAAGTCTCCAGCTGCCCGTCTGAGTATGGGGTAACACAGATGGTTGAGTCTGCAGAGTTGTTTACTCATACTATAGCCTGGGAAACGGAGGTCTGCTCCAGAGCTTCTGTTAATCCAGACGAGGAAATGATCTGCACTGATGCCCAGAATCTTTATAAGTCGGATCCAGGACCAGATGAAGAAGGTTCTGAGCATAATGTAGACCCTCGTTCCCAAACTGTAACTCCTGTTGGTGGAGACAATGATGAAGACGATGATGAGACTCAAATACCTGATTGGAGCGACAACTTGACTTTTCGGTCAGGGCAGGAAGAGGTTGGCTTTGAGGACGACGGGTGTGATAACACACAGGGTGATGATGACGAGGTTGGAGATCCCACTTACTGTCAACTCACAGTCAGCCAGTCGATGAGGTCAGCGGAGGAGGTGGAGGAGGATGTGACTAGCCCAGGGGATGGGGATGACTCGGTACCCGGGCCTTTGCCTGGCCTTGGGGATGTCGCGGTGGTCGGCTCCCTGGCCCGTACCCTGTCACTCTTTAAAAGGGTGGATAATTGTTAATTTTATAAGAGTTCGTGACGCCACCTGTGGTATCTGGTGAGAAGCACCAGCGCTGCAGCAGTCCACTGAGACCCGTGATAAGGCAGCTCGATGGTATAGCTCCCCACAGGTGGAGCTAGGTCTCAGGGCAGCGTATGCAGGGGGAATGCAGGACAGGCGAGACCCAGCTGGGTCAGATCAAGAACGGGAATGAACACGGTAGTCACTTCAGTACCTTTTACTGGAGGAAATTCAGGCACATCCCGGAGCACTGTAGGGTGAAGGGTGCATATCAGGATCCTCCCCAATGAGCGGGTGTAGGGCTTCCTGTTTCTTGCCTCTGTGTAGTAAGTTTCTGACCTGCCTGGAGCTAGGCCTAACTTTGTCTCTGTCCTGCGCTGGCTGACCTTGTGGTAGGGCCTTCTCTTGGAGTTCACGCTCCCAGTATGCGGGGCTTAAGCGTCTCCTGGCTCTGTTACGTATCAGCACCTTAGCGATCCTGGGACTTGTAGTTCTCCAGGGATTCCGGTTATGCCTTACTGGGTCATAGAGATCCCGGCAAGCTCGGATCCGGTGTCCGGTAAATGCTTCGGGGTGAGCTGGTTAAGCTCCTCTGCCCCTTATGTACTAACTCGCCACTCGCCTTCAGCCTACTCGGGCCCTCACTAGGCTATACACACTAACGGCAGCTTGCCACGCTTCACCGATCTTATGGCGCCGGCACACCTTAAGCTCTATCTGGGCTCCCTGAATCTAGCTAGCAGGAGCCTCGTGCTCCACTGCTGAACTATTAACTGAGTTCTCTAGACTAGACTGAGCTCCACTGCAGACTGACCTCTCTTAGGCTTCTCTACTGCAGGAACTCTTCAGAAAAACTGAACTGCCTAGCTCCACCTTCCCTATTTATATCCCTAACGGGCTCCCTCTGCTGGTCTGAGGTGGAAGGTGGAGATGTGTGAATGTTTACGGGGGCCTCTTGTGGAGGATTCCATCAATACACTCTTCTAGGATCTGTGATACCAAGCGCAGCGGGGCGTCACAGATGCTATTGACAACGAGGTAAGGTTGCGCCTTCCTGGACAGAGACGGAGTACTGGAAGCACGTCAACAACTGCATCCTCAACCACAACTCTGCCTCTGACCACAAGTCGTAGTGGCTCTTCAGGTCGCATGGGCTCTAAGCCTTGCATAGCCTGGGCATTTATTCAGAATGATAAGGATGACCCAACTCGTGTTATCTGTAATATTTGTCACCAAAAGCTAAGTAGAGGCCAAAAAATCCATACTTTGAGTACTTCATGCATGAACCGTCACATGGATATGAAGCATAAGTTGCAGTGGGAAGCTCACTGTGCTACAATGCGGCCTAGCAGGCTGGGCCAACCACCGTCTGCCCCATCTTGTGCATCCGCGGCCTCTTCATCCTCTGTGACTGGGGGGACAACAGTCACACATGTTTTTGGACGCAGACCTGCCACCTCTTTACCTGCAACAGCCAGTGTGATTGGCAGGTCGTCAGTTCATTGAGAAGTGGAAACACCTGCTGGTGTTGAGCGCTCTCTGACATCGAGAGCACCACCTTTGGATCAAGGCAACCTAACATGTCTGCCTGCATCTTCCTCACAGACTGGCAGTTTGCCGTGGACACCCTACTCAACCCCATCTAAGCACAACAGCCAGCCCTCGGTCCCTCAGGTGTGGAAAAGTAAAAGACCATTTCCTCCTAGCCATGAGAAAGCTAAGAGGTTGAATTTCACCATCTGCAAGCTTTTGGCTACAGAAATGCTGCCTTTCCGCCTGGAGGACACAGTGGATTTTCGAGACCTTATGTCCGCCGCAGTGCCCCAGTACCAGATGCCCAGTCGGCACTACTTCTCAAAGAAAGGTGTGCCTGCGCTCCACCAGCATGTCGCACACAACATCACCGCTTCTTTGAGAAACTCTGTGTGTGACAGGGTGCATTTCACCACAGACACTTGGACGAGTAGGCATGGACAGGGGCGTTACATGTCGCTGACTGGGCACTGGGTAACTATGGTGACAGCAGGACAAGGGGCTGCTGTCCAAGTCTTACCGTCCCCACGAGTTGTGCGTCAATCCTCTTTATCTCGAAGTTCCTCCACTGCTTCTGCCTCCTCAACCTCCTCTCGGTCCTCCACCTGCACCCAAAGCCTGTCTGGTAATGCCACCTGCTTTCTAACTGCGCAGAAGGAATCCTGCACACCTCCTTACTATGCCGGCAGCAGGGCTCAACGGCATCAGTGTTTACTTTGAAATGTCTGGGAAATGTGAGTCACACAGCTGAGGAGTTGTGGTCAGCTCTGGAGACCCAGTTTCATGCACGGTTGTCTCCACTGGACCTGCAGCCAGGGAAGGCCGTGTGCGACAATCCTGCGAACCTGGGTGCGGCCCTTCGCCGGGGCAATGTCACACACGTGCCTTGTATGGCTCACGTGTTGAACCTGGTTGTCCATAAATTTTTAGCCCACTATCCCGGACTAGATGGCCTTCTGCAGAGGGCACGGTCGCTGTGTGCTCACTTCCACAGTTCGCATCCCGCAGCTCAACGACTTACATCTCTACAGAAGTCGTTGGGCCTGCCAGTTCACCGGCTGAAATGCGATGTGCCGACACAGTGGAATTCAACTCTGCACATGTTGCAGCGACTGTGGCAGCACCGACAAGCCCTGGTGCAATACGTTCTGACGTATAGCCTGGGCCAACGAGATCCAGAGGTGGGGCAAATCACGTTGCAGGAGTGGTCTCAGATCAGGGACCTATGAAGTTGACGCGCCCCCTGGGCCGTGGGGTACCCTGAGCCGGGCCGGTAGACGCTGGGGGTTGTAGTCACTGTGGCGGTGACCCGGTCCGTGACCCAGTGCGGTCAATCCAAGGGTAATTTGTATATATGGATTTTATAATGTCCGACTACGCCACCTGTGGAGTGCGGCCAAAGGGGCCGCCGCTGCGGAACAGTCCTCTGAAGCTGGTGGTTTTGCAGCAATGGTATTATTACTCACCACAGGAAGAGTGTAGCTTCAGGGCAGTGTGGGTGGATGATGGTGATTGTAGTGCAGGGAGTCAGTAATGAACACAGAGTCCGTGTGATGCAGTCCCAAGATCTTTACTCACAGTTGTTGCAGTCCACATTACAGGTACCAGAGCAATCTCACCCATCATGCTGTGCGTACTCAGTGAGGGGCTCAGTCCACCCCCAGATAGCTCCGGAGTACTTAGCAGGACCCCCTTCTGTGTGTCCTTTCTCTGGCCTTCTCCCTGCACCTCACACCCAGTGACACTTCTATCCAGTATCCTCGGGCCTTGGCTGGCGACTTGTGTTCCGTCCCCTGGGTCCTATGTGGCTACCTTCTTAGTGAGACTGGTGTGGACTTTTGCCTGCAGTACATGAAATGCTGCAGCCTCCGGTTTCTAGTTGAGCCTTGCTGTTTCTCCGCTAGTTGAGGGACCGGTTCCCCTTATCTGGCCTGACCCCTCTACCTCCTGGTAGCAGCGGGAGTACGGGTGGCCTTCTGCACGGCCCGTAGCCCTAGGGTCCCTTCGGTTCCTGGAGCCTTCCTGCTCCCACTCCTCTCTTCTCTCCTTCAGTCCTGGGCCTCCCAGGCTAGGCCCGCCTCCGGAGCAGAGCTCATGCCGAGCCTCTGCTCCTGTCACTTTTCCTCCTCTGACTGGCTTGCTCTTTCTAAGATGGCTTCCTATTTATACTCTCCCTGTCATGTGCTCCCCTAAGCTGCTCCCCTAAGCACCCACTACATAGGACCCTCCCACCAGCTGGGGACCTGGGACTGTGCTCTCCCTTAGGAGCAATCTCGCCCTACCCCCACTGCGGGTATGTGTTGGATGCAGGTGTTAGGGTCCCGAGCCTTACGCCTTCATTACCTGAGGGTGAGATACCACACCTCTGGGTGAGATGCAGTAACTCTGTGGCGACTGAACCCTCAGGGGCGCCACACACCCTTTTGCACAGTTTTGAAATGGCGACGAAGATTTTTAGTGCTGACGACGATGCCATAATCAGCATGACTATTCCGGTGATTTACATGCTGGAGCACACATTAAACAGAATTCAGAGTCAGGTGGTGGGACAAGAGGAGGTGGAGGAAGTAGAGGAGGAGTCGTATGCGGAAGGGATAACATCTCCAAGGTCCAGACGGTTGGCAGCACCAAGGCGGCAGGCATGGGAGGGTGGGGGAGAGGGATTAACCAGGGTGCATGGTAGCAGCCAAACTGTTGAGGAAGGTGCAGGAGCCGAGGAAGAAGTGGAGGACGAACTGGCGATGGGCATGGAAGACTCATCAGATGAGGGAGACCTTGATCACATTTCTGTTGTGCGAGGTTGGCGGGAGAGGGCAGAGGAAGGAAGTATGATTCTTACCTCGCTACCAACACAACAAGGACTTGGTCCTCCTGGATGCGCAAGACACATGAGTGCCTTCTTGCTGCACTACCTGCAACATGACCCTCAGATTGCAGAATTCGAAGTAATCCCGACTACTGGGTTGCCATACTCTTAGATCCCCGGTACAAAAGTAAATTTGCCGAAATAATTCCTGCCATAAAAAGGGATTGACGCATGCAGGAGTATCTGCAGACGCTGTTGCAGAATCTTACATGTGCTTTTCCACAAAACACCAGTGGTGCACGTAGTGAATCTCACAGTTCTAACTTGCCAACCGTGGGACTGTCAAGTCTTCATCACTCAAACCATAACAGTAACACAGTATCTGCTGGTAACAGCAATTTTGTGGAATCGTTTCACCACTTTTTTAGACCATCCTTTGCAAGGCCACAGGAGACAAGAAGTCTGACACATAGTCAATGCCTAGAGAGGATGGTGCAGGAGTATCTCCAAGTGAACATCGAAGCCATGTCTGTGTCACTGGACCCTTGCTCATTTTGGTATTCCAATCTGGAAAAATGGCCGGAGCTCGCCACTCACGCCTTGGAGATCTTATCATGCCCTGCAGCCAGTGTTCTCTCTGAACGTGTGTTCAGCGCTGCTGGTGGTGTGCTGACAGATAAGCGCACGCGGCTGTCCACTGGGAATGTAGACAGACTCACGTTCATAAAGATGAACAAATCATGGATTCGCAAGGACTTTTCTACCCCTGTGTTATCCTTGAGAGACTAAAAGCTTGAGGATTTGGTAAAATCACCTCACCAACCGTTTTAAGCACCTGTGGGGCAATTGATGCCACTTAACCCTAGAACGCATGACCATAAAAATCTACACTTTCATATACCTGGGGCCTTTTAGGCCCGTGTGCAAATAACATGGAATAACTCAAACTCAAATGACAAACAACTATATACATGAAGAATACCTAGAGTTTCAAAATTCTAACTAAAGTAATCTTGCAGAAAATAGAAAACAATTAACAGGGCGGACCTGCGAGGCCCCAGGTATGCGTTCTAGTGTTAAGTGGTGTCTGTGCCACAATTTTGGGGAAAAATGGAGACTCTTTTTGGAATCCCCTTGCTGTGTTTTACGTGACGTTGGCATCGTCAATTCCAGGTGGGTTGGGTCGCTCCCCCCCCCCCATTTAACTGTAAGAAACTACATACACTATGGCTTGGGGTAACACAGATGGTTGAGTCTGAAGAGCTGTTTACTCAGAGGTCTGCTCCAAATCTTCAGTGTCTGCTAGTCAGCGTAGAATTTTTAACTGCATCTAGCCTAGGCAATACTTTGGGTGTAGTAGCCCAGCTGCGAAGCAAGCTGCACCGCCTGTGTATCTAATAAGAATTTTTAAATGCATCTAGCCTAGGCAGACTGTGGGGACCCCCAACCAAACCCAGATGCTCAGCCCCCTACCGCCCCCCTTTCCTTGATAATACAATAATGTAACTCTTACAACTGGGAAGTGGAAACACCTGCTGGTGTTGAGCGCTCTCTGACATCGAGAGCACCACCTTTGGATCAAGGCAACCTAACATGTCTGCCTGCATCTTCCTCACAGACTGGCAGTTTGCCGTGGACACCCTACTCAACCCCATCTAAGCACAACAGCCAGCCCTCGGTCCCTCAGGTGTGGAAAAGTAAAAGACCATTTCCTCCTAGCCATGAGAAAGCTAAGAGGTTGAATTTCACCATCTGCAAGCTTTTGGCTACAGAAATGCTGCCTTTCCGCCTGGAGGACACAGTGGATTTTCGAGACCTTATGTCCGCCGCAGTGCCCCAGTACCAGATGCCCAGTCGGCACTTCTTCTCAAAGAAAGGTGTGCCTGCGCTCCACCAGCATGTCGCACACAACATCACCGCTTCTTTGAGAAACTCTGTGTGTGACAGGGTGCATTTCACCACAGACACTTGGACGAGTAGGCATGGACAGGGGCGTTACATGTCGCTGACTGGGCACTGGGTAACTATGGTGACAGCAGGACAAGGGGCTGCTGTCCAAGTCTTACCGTCCCCACGAGTTGTGCGTCAATCCTCTTTATCTCGAAGTTCCTCCACTGCTTCTGCCTCCTCAACCTCCTCTCGGTCCTCCACCTGCACCCAAAGCCTGTCTGGTAATGCCACCTGCTTTCTAACTGCGCAGAAGGAATCCTGCACACCTCCTTACTATGCTGGCAGCAGGGCTCAACGGCATCAGTGTTTACTTTGAAATATCTGGGAAATGTGAGTCACACAGCTGAGGAGTTGTGGTCAGCTCTGGAGACCCAGTTTCATGAATGGTTGTCTCCACTGGACCTGCAACAAGGGAAGGCCGTGTGCGACAATCCTGCAAACCTGGGTGCGGCCCTTCGCCGGGGCAATGTCACACACGTGCCTTGTATGGCTCACGTGTTGAACCTGGTTGTCCTTAAATTTTTAGCCCACTATCCCGGACTAGATGGCCTTCTGCAGAGGGCACGGTCGCTGTGTGCTCACTAACGCCGTTCGCATCCCGCAGCTCAACGACTTACATCTCTACAGAAGTCATTGGGCCTGCCAGTTCACCGGCTGAAATGCGATGTGCCGACACGGTGGAATTCAACTCTGCACATGTTGCAGCGACTGTGGCAGCACCGACAAGCCCTGGTGCAATACGTTCTGATGTATAGCCTGGGCCAACGCGATCCAGAGGTGGGGCAAATCACGTTGCAGGAGTGGTCTCAGATCAGGGACCTATGAAGTTGACGCGCCCCCTGGGCCATGGGGTACCCTGAGCCGGGCCGGTAGATGCTGGGGGTTGTAGTCACTGTGGCGGTGACCCGGACCGTGACCCAGGGCGGTCAATCCAAGGGTAATTTGTATATATGGATTTTATAATGTCCGACTACGCCACCTGTGGAGTGTGGCCAAAGGGGCCGCCGCTGCGGAACAGCCCTCTGTAGCTGGTGGTTTTGCAGCAATGGTATTATTACTCAACACAGGAAGAGTGTAGCTTCAGGGCAGTGTGGGTGGATGATGGTGGTTGTAGTGCAGGGAGTCAGTAATGAACACAGAGTCCGTGTGATGCAGTCCCAAGATCTTTACTCACAGTTGTTGCAGTCCAGATTACAGGTACCAGAGCAATCTCACCCGTCGTGCTGTGCGTACTCAGTGAGGGGCTCAGTCCACCCCCAGATAGCTCCGGAGAACTTAGCAGGACCCCCTTCTGTGTGTCCTTTCTCTGGCCTTCTCCCTGCACCTCACACCCAGTGACACTTCTATCCGGTATCATCGGGCCTTGGCGGGCGACTTGTGTTCCGTCCCCTGGGTCCTATGTGGCTACCTTCTTAGTGAGACTGGTGTGGACTTTTGCCTGCAGTACATGAAATGCTGCAGCCTCCGGTTTCTAGTTGAGCCTTGCTGTTTCTCCGCTAGTTGAGGGACCGGTTCCCCTTATCTGGCCTGACCCCTCTTCCTCCTGGTAGCAGCGGGAGTACGGGTGGCCTTCTGCACGGCCCGTAGCCCTAGGGTCCCTTCGGTTCCTGGAGCCTTCCTGCTCCCACTCCTCTCTTCTCTCCTTCAGTCCTGGGCCTCCCAGGCTAGGCCCGCCTCCGGAGCAGAGCTCATGCCGAGCCTCTGCTCCTGACACTTTTCCTCCTCTGACTGGCTTGCTCTTTCTAAGATGGCTTCCTATTTATACTCTCCCTGTCATGTGCTCCCCTAAGCTGCTCCCCTAAGCACCCACTACATAGGACCATCCCACCAGCTAGGGACCTGGGACTGTGCTCTCCCTTAGGAGCAATCTCGCCCTACCCCCACTGCGGGTATGTGTTGGATGCAGGTGTTAGGGTCCCGAGCCATACGCCTTCCTTACCTGAGGGTGAGATACCACACCTCTGGGTGAGATGCAGTAACTCTGTGGCGACTGAACCCTCAGGGGCGCCACACACCCTTCTGCACAATTTTGAAATGGTGACGAAGATGTTTAGTGCTGACGACGATGCCATAATCAGCATGACTATTCCGGTGATTTACATGCTGGAGCGCACATTAAACAGAATTCAGAGTCAGGTGGTGGGACAAGAGGAGGTGGAGGAAGTAGAGGAGGAGTCGTATGCGGAAGGGATAACATCTCCAAGGTCCAGACGGTTGGCAGCACCAAGGCGGCAGGCATGGGAGGGTGGGGGAGAGGGATTAACCAGGGCACATGGTAGCAGCCAAACTGTTGAGGAAGGTGCAGGAGCCGAGGAAGAAGTGGAGGACGAACTGGCGATGGGCATGGAAGACTCATCAGATGAGGGAGACCTTGATCACATTTCTGTTGTGCGAGGTTGGGGGGAGAGGGCAGAGGAAGGAAGCATGATTCTTACCTCGCTACCAACACAACAAGGACTTGGTCCTCCTGGATGCGCAAGACACATGAGTGCCTTCTTGCAGCACTACCTGCAACATGACCCTCAGATTGTCAAAATTCTAAGTAATCCCGACTACTGGGTTGCCACACTCTTAGATCCCCGGTACAAAAGTAAATTTGCCGAAATAATTCCTGCCATAAAAAGGGATTGACGCATGCAGGAGTATCTGCAGACGCTGTTGCGGAATCTTACATGTGCTTTTCCACAAAACACCAGTGGTGCACGTAGTGAATCTCACAGTTCTAACTTGCCAACCGTGGGACTGTCGAGTCTTCATCACTCAAACCGTAACAGTAACACAGTATCTGCTGGTAACAGCAATTTTGTGGAATCGTTTCACCACTTTTTTAGACCATCCTTTGCAAGGCCACAGGAGACAAGAAGTCTGACACATAGTCAATGCCTAGAGAGGATGGTGCAGGAGTATCTCCAAGTGAACATCGAAGCCATGTCTGTGTCACTGGACCCTTGCTCATTTTGGTATTCCAATCTGGAAAAATGGCCGGAGCTCGCCACTCACGCCTTGGAGATCTTGTCATGCCCTGCAGCCAGTGTTCTCTCTGAACGTGTGTTCAGCGCTGCTGGTGGTGTGCTGACAGATAAGCGCACGCGGCTGTCCACTGAGAATGTAGACAGACTCACGTTCATAAAGATGAACAAATCATGGATTCGCATGGACTTTTCTACCCCTGTGTTATCCTTGAGAGACTAAAAGCTTGAGGATTTGGTAAAATCATCTCACCAACCGTTTTAAGCAACTGTGGGGCAATTGATGCCACTTAACCCTAGAACGCATGACCATAAAAATCTACACTTTCATATACCTGGGGCCTTTTAGGCCCGTGTGCAAATGTAGCACCCCGAGGGCTCGGCTGCTACAGGGGTATTGCACCTCAGACCAGAGGTGTGGTATTCCACTCCCGGGTAAGGATGGAGTGTGGACTAGGGCTCGGTAGGCTGCATGCATCACACACACCCCATTTCCGGGGGACAGCTCAACGGTTCTCCCACTAGACAGAAGTGCAGGCACGACAGCATCTGTCCCTGGCTGGAGTGGGGCGGGGGGAGGAAAAGCCAGTGGTGTAGGGGAGGGTTTCTGGGCATAGGCAGGAGCCCATTGGTTGCTAGTCACCTGGGCTCGGGTGTTAGAAGGAGGTATATAAGGTGGGCACCATCTT
The DNA here is from genome assembly GCF_046119375.1 of Phyllobates terribilis. Lineage (NCBI taxonomy): Eukaryota > Metazoa > Chordata > Amphibia > Anura > Dendrobatidae > Phyllobates > Phyllobates terribilis. The sequence goes on along the minus strand of NW_027362769.1, from coordinate 205,462,052 downwards.
AGAACAGTGTTGAGTCTGAGGAGAAGTGACAGGGAGCAGAGCTGCTACATGGGCTCTGCTCCACGGGCAGGCCTTGTCAGGAGGCCGGGGCCTGAGAGAGAGAGGAGAAGGAACAGAAAGGAAAGTAAGAAAGGAACAGGAACACAGAGAAAGGCCCAGAGACACGAGGACAGAGAGAACCCTAAGGACCCAGGAGACTGGCGGGTGACGGGTTGGCAGAGCAGGGTACCGGAACCCAAATTGGTGGAGGCAACAGATTCCTCAGCCAAAGACCGGAGGTTGTGACCACAACTTGGTGCGACCCCTCACTACATCCACCAGGAAAGCATACCACATAGGGTCAGCGAAACCGGAGATAGGTTTCGCCAAGAGAAGGCCCGAGGAAGCTGGACAAAGGTGGGTCACTGGTGGGGACGGCCAGAGAAAGGAAGAGAAGGGAGCCCTGTGCCACACTCTGGAATTGCCTGGGAGTTTGTCGAGCCCCTTGCCTGGTGGACGCAGCACGGCTTGGGCAGTTACCGCCGGTACCGAGGTGACTAGGACCAGTAAAGAACTGTGAGTAAAGCATTGGAAACTGCAACCACACGTCTCTGTGTTTCATCGCCGCACCATTAGTACTGGGACCCTCACACCATCACTCCCATCATCCACACTAGCTGCCCTGAGGCAATACTTCTCCCGTGGGGAGTTATCCCATACCTGGCTGCACATACAACATCAGCCTCAGCGGTCTGCAGCGCAGCGGCGGTCCCTACTGACCGCAATCCACGGGTGGCGTAGTCGGACATTTGTTATTATACTAAGACTGCCACTGGTTTGACTACCCTGAGCCACGAACCGGGTCGCCGCCACACGGAGACTACAACCCCCAGCATCCCACAAGAGGCCCAGTTCCGGGTTCCCCAAGCGGCCCAGGGGGCGAGTCAACTTTTGGCGTAGTCGGCAGGATTCAAACCAGCCCGTAACCACCGGGTACTGCGTGCCTGAAAAAGACTTTTGTACTTACCTGTGGTAAAGTTTCCCGCCGTCCGGAGTTGTTTCCCGCCATCGGACGCCATCTTGGGTCGTTTCCCGCCATCTTCTGCCGTCTTCCCGCCATCCGCAGTCGTTTTCCCGCCATCGGGCGCCATCTTCGGGACGCCGTGCGGGAAGAAGATGGGCGTGGACATCGAAAGCGCGCAAGATCCGAAGCTCCGCCCCACGCACTGACGCTGCGTAAGGTCCTGGAAGGGAGAGGGAGCGACGCTGACGTCACAGGAGCGCGATGCAAGGTCCTCGACCCCGACGATCGGCTGCGGAGCCGCGGCCTACGGAGGAAGACCATCGCAAGGTAGGCCACGGTCCACCAGGGGTGAGGAGGACACCAGGAACGGAGAGCAAGATGGCGGACCGGCAGCAGACCAAGCTGCCCAGCATCGGCAGTGCCCCAGCCATCGCGGGCCCCGACCAGCGCCAGGAGAAGACGCGTGATGCAGGAGCGGTCGCGGGAGCAGGTAAGAGGAGTCTCCCTGTCCCGGATGCTGCCAGCGTCAGCCTGCTCCCGGGCCCCCTGGTGGAGCGCCCGATCCCGGGCACTGCAAACACCGACCTGCTCCAGACCCCGCAACAAGCCCTGCTGCCGAGCCCTCCAGCCCTGGTCACTGCCGCCACCAGCCCGCGCCCAGGCCCAAAGTCGCACCCTCTGACCCCGGGCGTCATTAACAGCGACCTTCTCCAGGCCCGGTCGCAAGGCCTGCTACACAAGGGCGCAAAGGGACTGTATGCCCTCCATGTCCACCATCTAACAGAGGAGGAACTGCGGTACCGCCCAGTAATGGACTACCCTGAGGGCCCGGACGGGTCTGAAGAGTACAAGAAGGAAGCATCAGGAGGACACCGTTACCAGTGAACGATAAATGGAACTGTATATAGTTACCCGTAAGGGTATAGAAACTGTTACTGAGTGGAGTGTGGTCCCCGTTGGGACTGATATAGAACTGTGTAGAAGTTACCCCCTATATCCCTTATCTGGCTGGGGACTGAGAACAGCCATACCTTTTTCCTAATCTGGCTGGGGACTGAGAGCAGCCATTCCCCTAAGAAGAAAGAACACCTGGTCGCAAGTCGCACCACGGCCAGAACTCAAGAATGTGTTTTTTGAAAAAAAAATGTTTTACTTAAGAATGTCTTATACTGAAAAAGTTTTATATGCTGCTAAAAGAGTTAATGGTATTTTATGTGTGTGTGAAGAAAGTCTTATAATGTTTATACCAGTAACGTTGGAAAGAAAAGAGTACCTCCCATAAAGGGATGAGTTTTTGGTTAAATGTCTTATATGTGAATGCATTCTAAAATTTTTGTATGCTTTAAATTGTTTTGCTCTTTTCCAGCCCGAGGACGTGCTATGATTTACCAGGGGGGAATGTAGCACCCCGAGGGCTCGGCTGCTACAGGGGTATTGCACCTCAGACCAGAGGTGTGATATTCCACTCCCGGGTAAGGATGAAGTGTGGACCAGGACTCAGTAGCTGCATGCACTACACACACCCCATTTCCGAGGGACAGCTCAACGGTGCTCCCACAAGATAGAAGTGCAGGCACGACAGCATCTGTCTCTGACTGGAGTGGGGAGGGGAAAGTACACCCAGTGGTGTAGGAGCAGATAGGGGTGGGTCTCTGGGCATAGGCAGGAGCCCATTGGTAGCTAGTCACCTGGGCTCGGGTGTTAGAAGGAGGTATAAAAGGTGGGCACCATCTTAGGACAGTAGTCAGTGCAGTGCAGAGAAGAAGCTAAGAGTGAGAGGAGAAGACAGGAAGCAGAGCCCCTGCATGGGCTCTGCTCCGCAGGCAGGCCTTGTCAGGAGGCTGGAGTCTGAGAAAGAGAGAAAGGAGAAGGAACAGAAAGGACAGTAAGAAAGGAAGCAAGGAACAGGAACACAGAGAAAGGCCCAGAGACACGAGGACAGAAGGAACCCCATATGCCCAGGAGATATGTGTCACCCTGGCCTGGATGCCACAAAATGTATTAAAGCTGTGTCTGAGAGCAAGGGGGAGGTTCTCTGGTCAGGGGAACATTAGCATGCAATGCCTCCTGTCTCAGGCCAGTAGGGGAAGCAGGCTGCCCCTATAAAAGCTGGTGCTGGGGGCAGGGTTAGAGAGAACTGGATGGCCTGTCTCAGCATTGAGACTTGTCCCAGAGCAGAACAGGGACAGACAGTTGCACTGCACCTAAGAGGAAGTGTGGCAGGAGGAGAGCCACAAGCCAGAGACAAGAGGCGAAGAGAGCCTGTCTTGGCAGATAACAGACTTAATCTACCAGACTTTGGTGTCTGAGGCTGGAAGGATTCCACATCCCCCAGCAGAGAACCAGTCCGCAAGGGACTGTATATTCCTTGGCCTAAGAAGCCTGGAGGCCCTGCCACAACCGAAGGGACCAGTAAAGCCGTACAAGGCTGGGAGCAGAAAGGAACCCACGTCGCAGGCCATACAGGCGAGAATACACGGAAAGCTTCGAAACGTGGGCTGTTACCCTATAACGAGGAGATAGCCAGAAGGAGCGCAGAAAGCACGGTAGGCCTACACCCTCACCCTGACCAGGGCCAATTTCCCCATTGCTCTCAGACATCCAGGTCTCCCTCCTAGCCGGGACTGTTTATGGGTCAATTTACCTGTTCTAGTAAAGACCCTGGACTGCAACCTGTTGTCTGTGTGCTCCTTGCTTCTCCAGCACTACCAGCACTGGGACCCTCACTACCATCACTCCCACCATCCACTATACTGCCCTGGGGCTGCACTCTTCCCGTGGGGAGTCACACTACCCTAGCTGCACACCTCATCAGCCCCAGCGGTCTGCATGCAGCGGCGGTTCCTAATAACCGCAAATCCACGGGTGGCGTAGTCGGACATAAACATCAGCACATAACGGACTACCACTGGCCTGACCACCCTGAGCCACGGAACCGGGTTGCCACTACTACTCCCATCGTTCCCCTACTGCCCGGATCCGAGTGCCCCACGGCCCAGGGGGCGAGTCAGATACAGGGTGAAGGGTTGGCAGAGCAGGGTACCGGAACCCAAATTGGTGGAGGCGACTAATCCTCAGCCAAAACCGGAGGTTGTGACCACATCTTGGTGCGACCCCTCACTACATCCACCAAGAAAGCATACCACATAGGGTCAGGGAAACCGGAGAGAGGTTTTGCCAACAGAAGGCCCGAGGAAGCTGGACAAAGGTGGGTCACTGGTGGGGACGGCCAGAGAAAGGAAAGGAAGGGAGTCCTGTGCCACGCTCTGGAATTGCCTGGGAGTTGGTCGAGCCCCTTGCCTGGTGGACGCAGCATGGCTTGGGCAGTCACCGCCGGTACCGAGGTGACTAGGACCAGTAAAGAACTGTGAGTAAAGCATTGGAAACTGCAACCACACGTCTCTGTGTTTCATCGCCGCACCATTAGTACTGGGACGCTCACACCATCACTCCCATCATCCACACTAGCTGCCCTGAGGCAATACTTCTCCCGTGGGGAGTTATCCCATACCTGGCAGCACATACAGCATCAGCCTCAGCGGTCTGCAGCGCAGCGGCGGGCCCCACTGACCGCAATCCACGGGTGGCGTAGTCGGACATTTGTTATTATACTAAGACTGCCACTGGTTTGACCACCCTGAGCCACGAACCGGGTCGCCGCCACACGGAGACTACAACCCCCAGCATCCCACAAGAGGCCCAGTTCCGGGTTCCCCAAACAGCCCAGGGGGCGAGTCACAAATAACATGGAATAACTCAAACTCAAATGACAAACAACTATATACATGAAGAATACCTAGAGTTTCAAAATTCTAACTAAAGTAATCTTGCAGAAAATAGAAAACAATTAACAGGGCGGGCCTGTGAGGCCCCAGGTATGCATTCTAGTGTTAAGTGGTGTCTGTGCCACAATTTTCGGAAAAAATGGAGACTCTTTTTGGAGTCCCCTTGCTGTGTCTTACGTGACGTTGGCATCGTCAATTCCAGGTGGGTTGGGTCGCTCCCCCCCCCTTTTAACTGTAAGAAACTACATACACTATGGCTTGGGGTAACACAGATGGTTGAGTCTGAAGAGCTGTTTACACAGAGGTCTGCTCCAAATCTTCAGTGTCTGCTAGTCAGCGTAGAATTTTTAACTGCATCTAGCCTAGGCAATACTTTGGGCGTAGTAGCCCAGCTGCGAAGCAAGCTGCACCGCCTGTGTATCTAATAAGAATTTTTAAATGCATCTAGCCTAGGCAGACTGTGGGGACCCCCAACCAAACCCAGACGCTCAGCCCCCCTACCGCCCCCCTTTCCTTGACAATACAATAATGTAACTCTTACAACTGGATAGGTGAGGATCGGTCACAGCTTTATTAACTCTTTATACTCATTCCATTAGAAAGGCATTTTATTTCTAAAATAATTCAGCTTCTTGCAGCATGCCCTGGGTCTCCACTCCGGCAAGTTGGCCAACAAGTGTAACTCTCCAACATGTCCTTTCTATTTCCAGGCCACGGAGGATCCTGCGTACTCGTATGCAGGACTCTGACCCCCACCCATCACTCTTAACGCTTGTTCCACTCCGTCTTGGAGTCCTGACAGGAATATGTCCAGTACAATATCCATTAAGTGAACACCGTCGGGCCGTATGAGGCCTGCTTTATCTCCTTCCAGTTGTCGGTGTCGTACCACTACACCGCCTCTGTCTCTTATAAATTTTGCCATCCGAATATTTATTACCCGCCTTGTCCGTTCGATGGCTGTGATGTCTCGCGCACCTTGCCATACCGCTATCGGCACAATCTCTGACCATACTATAGCTAGTTTTGTGAAAAATTCTCGGAAGCGCTCAGTGTCTAGTTTCATTATTGCCATTAGTTATGCGCTCTTGTGATGACCTAGGTTGTTTTCCCCGGCCTGTATAACTAAGATGACCGGACATCTTGCCTCTCTCCCTACCTTGATTACCTCCATTAGTACCTGTGGCCATAGCAGGCCTCTAATACCTCTCCAGTTGAAATATGTGTTATGAAACTCTAATTTCCTCCCGCCTGGGCGGACTTTCTCCCTTTTTTCTGCCCAATATATATACGAGTGGCCTATCACCCACACTGTTGGCTTAGCGTCAACTGTAAAAGAAACAAACCACGTTAGGATAACAAGTCCGGTCTTATGTATCTTGCCAAACACGTGGATCGCCATCTCCCTATCCTTTGAACTTCCGTTTCTGACAGTCCTGCTCTTGCTGCTTCCGTGGCCGCGCCTATGCGGAATGAGTGTGTCCCGTAATCTTTGGGGTGGTTCCCTGCTGATGTTATGCATTTATTAAATATAGCTTGGAACTGGTATCTTGATAATGGCGTTCCATCAATGTGTGATAGGAAGAAATTACTTTGTGATCTGATGGTTAGATATGTTTTTACTATTGTTACCCGACTCAGTGTACCGTTTGTGGGTTGTAGAAGTACCCAAGTGCCCCTGCCCACTGGAACCGTTTTCGATTTGTGTATGCGTAGACGTATTGCATTATTGGCTATGACTACGTCCTGGTGTAATAAGCCTCCACTGGTGGTAATTTTGGATTGAGGGACTAATTCGCTTATGCATAGCGCCCCGAAGAAGGCGATTACAAATGCAGTAGACAGTAGTGTTGCTTCAAATTGTGAGTGTCATGGTAATGGTGTTAGGGATATGATGTGAGAAATCAGTTTTAGTGACACGGGACGGGACGTCTACACTCCTGACTTGGCTGACCCCTTTTCCACCCTTTTATGGATTGTCTGATGATGAATCTTTGTCACATCTCCCCAATTCAGTAGTTGGAAGTGAAATGCTACTCCGGTCAGACACCGCTGCGCTGACGCCCCTGATATGCCCCTCATCATTAGCTGGTGGAGAAATTCTATGGTGACTTGTGATCTGGCTTGCTCACATTGGTCAACCCGTCTGCCTGCTACTAGTCGTGTCCACTCTTTCCATGCCTTACCGTATGCTTGCCACGTCGACGGGGCAACTGACGCTCTGATTATTGGCATCAACTATTCGCCACTAGATCCCATAGGGAAGGTGGGCAACTGTTGCCCGATGGGTGGGCGTTGTGGAAGAGCTCTGTGAAAATCTGCCAATTGAATTGTTATATAGCTTTAGCAGCAGCTTTAGACCCCTCAGCATAGTGGCTAGCGCGGACCCATACATTGTGTTTTAGGCACAGGAATGCTAGCCTGGGTAGTAGGCCTAGCACTGGGAGAGACGATGATGCCATCTTATTAATGCAGTGCGCTAGGCTGGTGTTTTTTGTTATGAAGCGTATATTTTTGAAAGCCAGGCGCGCTCCCCATATTTCTATTGCTACCACTATTGGGAAGAAAAATTATTTTCAGGGCTAGATGCAGCTAAAAATTATTATTAATTTAAAAGCTGGTGGAGCTTGGTATAGATGGCCTAATACAATGAGTCCCACACACTGCTAGAAGCCCAAATATTTTTTCAGAGCTAGATGCAGAAAAAAAGTATATTCAATTTGCAACCTGATGGAGGTCAGTATAGATGGACTAATAGAGAAAGTCCCACACACTGCTAGAAGCCCAAATATTTTTTTCAGAGCTAGATGCAGAAAAAAATTATATTCAATTTGCAACCTGATGGAGGTCAGTATAGATGGACTAATAGACCAAGTCCCACACACTGCTAGAAGCCCAAATATTTTTTCAGAGCTAGATGCAGAAAAAAATTATATTCAATTTGCAACCTGATGGAGGTCAGTATAGATGGACTATTAGAACAAGTCCCACACACTGCTAGAAGGCCAAATATTTTTTCAGAGCTAGATGCAGATAAAAATTATTTTTAATTTGCAACGTGATGGAGGTCAGTATAGATGGACTAATAGACCAAGTCCCACACACTGCTAGAAGCCCAAATATTTTTTCAGAGCTAGATGCAGATAAAAATTATTTTTAATTTGCAACCTGATAGAGGTCAGTATAGATGGACTAATAGAACAAGTCCCACACACTGCTAGAAGCCCAAATATTTTTTCAGAGCTAGATGCAGATAAAAATTATTTTTAATTTGCAACGTGATGGAGGTCAGTATAGATGGACTAATAGAACAAGTCCCACACACTGCTAGAAGGCCAAATATTTTTTCAGAGCTAGATGCAGAAAAAAATTATATTCAATTTGCAACCTTATGGAGGTCAGTATAGATGGACTAATAGAATGATGCTATGCCCAAAAGGTTTTACTTCACTAGGTGCAGTAAAAAAATTGGTATTCTATACACAGGTGGTGTAGCTTGCAACACAGGTAGGCTACTCCACTGACTAACACACTCTGCAATAGGCCAAAAAGGATTAGCTTTGCTAGATTTAGCCAAATGCTGTGAAAAAAACTTGCACAGCACTGGCACAGACCTGCCTGGCAAAAACTGATAGGAACTGATGTAACTTAGTCCTGAAAAGGACTGCAATTACAATTAGTCTTTACTCCCAACCTATCTATTTAAGAGCACAGACCTGCCTGATAAAAGTCGTAGGAAATGCTGTAACCTAGTCCTTAAAAGGACTGCAATCACAACTATTCCCTACTCCCAAGCTATCTGTAGATTTGTGCGAAAATTGGCTTTAAATTAACAAGGTATAGCGCACACAGCAACAGCTGTGCCGTCTAACACGCAGCTGCAGCAGTGAGAAAATGGTGGCGACGGGGAAAATGACTGGGTCTTATAGGGCAAGGACATGTGACATACACTGCCAATGACACATGCCCTTGCTTGTGTGAAAAAAAGCACTTTGCTCCGTGTGCGCTGCTGATACGCTGACAGACTGCACCTCCCCACTGTAAATGCGGGAAAGAGAAAAAAAAAATGGAGATCTTCATTATTCCTGCAGAGATCCATCCCCTGCCCCTCCCCCCTCCCCACTGTACACTCAAACTGCGTATTAACATTAATTTTCATCATTACTGAGAAAAAATCCAGTTATGATTTTGGTGCACGAACAGTTATCGAACATAACCTCGAACAGCCGAATTTTTTTCAAATCGTTCGTGTTTGCGCCGAACGGCTCGAACACCGCCCAAAACAGCTCGAATTTGAGATTGGCGAACAGTTCGAGTCGAACAACGCTCATCTCTACTCAGCATTCAGAGAACTGGAAAATAAAAATTATTTTATCAAAGCTACAGGGAGCTGCCCAGTAAGAGACACATCGTTGTAATAAGGGTCCCTGTCCCTACATTATGCTGCTATCAGATGGGGTGGCAAAAACCTGGTGACAGATTCCCTTTAATTGACTGTTTGAATAAAGAGATGGTTCAACATGGACACCACTGCTTCATTGTCTACAGGACTGGTGTAGATAGCTCAGCAATGTACTCAGTACTTTCCTTCAATCCTGCAGCGGTCAAACCTCAACGATTATCAACATATGACGTATACCATGAATGTGATGGTGGGTCAAACCCTTTGCAGCAAATATTTACCTCCCAAAAATTTTGGTGACATACATCCAATAGGAACAACGTCAAAGTCTTATGTGTGTAGGCATTTTGCTTTCTAATAGCTGAGCATAATTATAGGCAGGTTTGGACTGGCCCACAGGAGAACCGGAGAATCCTCCGGTGGGCCACTACTCTTTTATATAAGCAGTACTTGCCACTATATACTTGAATCACTATATACAGACAAAGGCAGCATCTCATTCATCTAACAATCTACCCAGTTCATTGTTATATAAATTTGTGATTGAGGATAATGTCACATTTGCATTGAGCTGAAAAGTGGGACCCTGGAGTTGGTTACTGGTGGGCCCTTGGCACCCCAGTCCGACACTGATTATGGGGGTGGACAATAGTTTTAAATAGAAAAATCAAAGTGCTGTAGTTAAAAACGAAGTACTACAGACCCAGTTCTGTTTTAAGAATTTCACAAAATCGGATCTAACCTCAACAATGGTAATATTTGTTGTATGCTTCTTCTAAACTTAATAGTTCAGTAATTCTCTAAGTTGGAGCTTGAGGTTTTGTGGAAGCCTTTCATAAAAAATGAAATTGACTCATCTGAACTGTGACTTATAAATCGATTGTTATCTGTTTCTCAAAAAGATCTGATGTTTCACTCAAGATGGGGAAGAAAACTTCAGAAAGGTTTCATTGCAGCAGACTAGTCATGAGCGAGTATGTTTTGTTAACCCTTTTGCTGAGTATGCTCGGGCCGAGCTCCGAGTAGTTACAGCTGCTCGGTGATGTGTTTGAATCACTCCCGTGTGCATGATTTGCGACTGTCTATTTCTTACACATTCCTCACATGTATTAAAGCTGTCAAACAGTCACAAATCATGCACATACTCGCTCATGACTACAGCTGGCCCATTATCATGGCTGATCAACACAGGACTACGATATGATTCGCATTGGATTTGTGTTGGAGATTGACGTCGACAGTTTTAAGAGCATTTATTGAAAGGGATGAATATTTGTCTTCCGATGTTCTTTCAACAGTTTCTATATATACAGTGATAACTAAAGTTTTTGAACTTTTCATTTACTCAGAACTGGCCCCATTTTCCTCAAGACCAACCTGAATTTACAATTTACTCCTTCATTGCCTTAAACAACCAGGTACCGTAATTATAATTAATGATTTAACTGCTGTAGACCACAGGGGAAATTAAAGGGTTTGTCTAGGCTTTTGTTATTGATGACTTATCCTTAGGTCATCAGTATCACATCGGTGGATGTACTAGGACTGGTACCGCCATAGTCAGCTGTTTTCAGCTATGACAGGAGATGGATGTACCAGAAAAGCACAGCTCTCTACACTGTGCAGTGGAGTTGCCAAGAACTTCAGCTCAAGTACATTTCAAGGCCAACATTTTCTTTGGGATGGTAGGTAGTTCTCAAGTACACAACTTGCTGATATGTCAGAACCCTCCCTTGCTCCAGCTGACAAAGAGCTCAACTTATTCTCTATCGTACTTACCTGGTCCCTCAGGCTTTACTCTAGCTAAGATCACATTTAAAGTCACATGTACAGGTTCTGAGATAGTTATCATGCCTTTTCAGAGTTATATGAGACCTTGATGTCCCCTTCCAGAATATTGCCCCCTTCCTTATTATCCAGTTGGGAACTGGACCTTAACCTTGCCATTTCACCTGGTCAAAGAACAAGAGTCCTTACTCTTACACATAAGGCTTCAATTGCCAGTAGGGTACAGGAAGCCAGAATTGAAGATTCTGTTGAGTCGGTGAACTCCAAATTACAAGCCCTTATACCCACAGTCTCTCCTTTGTGTTGGAGATGTGGACAGAATAAGGGCTCCATGTTACATATGTTTTGGGAGTGTCCTGTGTTATCTCCCTGTTGGTTTGAAGTTTAGTGTCTTGTGTCTAAATTAATGGCTTTTGTTCTGCCCCTCGCTCTGTTTTTGTTATATCTATGCTCTGAGACATGCCACCTAATCAATTCTGCATTCCTATTTTATGGACGCAGACTGTGGCTCCATCTATTTCCATATGGCTCAATATAATCCATGAGATCATGAGAAAGGAGGACTTCATAGCCACACTGAAGAGTACCCAGCAGGTTCCTAAAGACCTGGCATTATTGGATCACCTTTCAAGAGTCAGCTGAGTTCAGAACCCTGATGCAAAGGTAACTCGCCTATGTCCAGTGCTTAGTCTGTTTTTAATCACATGATGTCATAGACCGAATGGAAAAGATAAAAATTAACTGGGTAGAAAGGCAAAATGAGCAATTGTAAGTACACAGTGCTGTATAATATGACGACTGCAATATATTAAGAGGATAAAAACTTTGATGGGAGGAGGAGGAGTACTTCTTTAAGTTTTATAGGTTGTATTTATTTATTTATTTTACTGACTTATATAGCGCCATTAATTCCACAGCACTTTACAATTCAGACAATTTACAGACATTATCGGCACTGTCTGGGGCTCACATTCTACATTCCCTATCAGTATGTCTTTTGAATGTGGGAGGAAACCGGAGAACCTGGAGGAAACCCATGCAAACATGGAGAGACCATATATCCACTTTTTTCCGCTATTCTTATTGTTGAAATGCACTTATAATAAAAAAAAAATAAGTACATTTGCAATTAGCATTTTAAAATTCTCTATCCTACAGTTCTATATTTACAAAGTGTAGGCAAACTTGAATGTAATCATAGTTACAGACTATAAACAGAGCCTGCAGTTATACTCCTTTCCAACTGTCCCATATGACCTTTTTACCTACCCGGTGACTGCATGATCTGACTACACACGGGATGTTAATAGTCTGCTACCATGGAGATGCATTGTTCTCTACAGGGTCAGTACACACCAAACTGTAAGATATTTTGCAGGAAGTACTGTACATTTAATGGGGAACTAATAAATAGTAACAAAGCTTTGAAATCATGTCACGGGTGTATCAGGTTTGACAGACAGTCGTTCTGGATCCGGCTGTAGAAGGTCGCTGTGCTTGGCATTGCAGACACCTCCTTGATCCTTTCATCTCTGTAGTGCAGTGGTATCCTACTCTTGCTAGGACCCAGCAGTAATCTCCACCTTCTGCTGCTAATTGACTCACTATTGCTTGATATTTTAAAGCCCTAAGTGTCTCTAGAGAGTCGTCAGTGTTAGAACTATTTTCCCCTGCCCTGGAGTATTAGCAGTCAGCTAATTTCTTTTTAGAGTTTCTTGGTGAATTATTGTTGTCTTCTCTCTGGTGTCTTCTCAAGCTAAGCGTATCAAATTGTCTTTTTTCCTTGTTTGTCTTTAGTTGCAGTGGGGGCTGACTAGTGCTCACCTCTTCCCCTCCCTACCTAGGGCCTAGCTCTAGGGACAGTTAGGGCTTAGGTAATCTGCACACCGATAGGTGAGGAACCTATTTAGGGACAGTAGGGGAGTCAGGGTGTTGCAAGATCTGCCTAGGGGTCTTCACTCTCCCTTTCCCTAGTTGTTGGGCATCCCACCTTTTTTCATCGTCATACACTTGGTCCTTCCCTTACCTATGGTGACACATCAGGTGTACACAGCTATAAAAAACATGGCTGCTTTCTTTCAAACAGAGCGCCATACCTGTCCACAAGATGAATAAGGTTTGGCGGGTCAGTCCCATTCACTTATTTGGAGCAGTTGAAAAATCCCTTATACTGCACTTGTAATGGACATTTCTTCCAGTAAGTAGACTAGTCAGGACGATTCACAGCTTTGTCTTCACCTTTATGAGATATGATTGAAAATTCCTAATTTATAACTTTTGCTAAAGTTGTATAAATGCAAAGTATTGCATTCACCAGTCCATCTGTCATTTGCACACAAAAAAAATGTTGAGCACATTGGGAAGATTTAAAAAAACAAAAGTACAAAAGTTGATTCTCCTTTATCCATATTATGCACATGTATTACAGCCAGCTTCATATTGTACATCTTCCAACCCTGTGAGAGTAACCACCAGCCAGCTGGAAACCCAACTCCTGGTTACCTATCAGTAAAATGACACGCGGGTCTCCTCGGGGAAACAGGTTTCAATATTGTTATTCCGTTTTTTACTTTTAAAAGCCATCTGGGTTCCTGAAGCGAAAAGGAGCTAGGCTCATACTGAAACCCATTACTATGTAGTGTGGAGGCCTCCCAAAGCCAAATCATTCCAATAGTTATTATGACTGTGCCAAGCCAACATCCAACAAAAGAGATCTCCTGAATGAGAAATCATCATTACAAGCTGTCCTGTGTGCATCTCCGCCAGCAGCTCTAGAACATATCATCTGATATAGTAATTACTTTTTTTTTTCTGGTTTACAAATGACTGTCACTTTAGATTTAATGTGTTTCTTAAGATACAATACAACGATACAAGTAATATACAAAAATAAGATGTTTTATGCTTCCTGAGCCTAAAAAAATAGCTTAATACTGATATGGAAAGGATTCTTTGCAGTAAAAGCAGTAAATACATGACATGATCTACCAGTTTCTCTGATTGAGGGCTTGTTCACATGAACGTATAACACGGCCTAGTGCTATCTGATGTTTTATTGGATAGCTCACTAGGCCCAATGTTGTTCTATGGGGCAGTGCCGACCAGCGCTTTTTTCTCATTCTGATTCGGTATGAGAAAACAATCCCAACATACTGCGAGTGTATCCGATGATCGGGTCACAAGTCCGTGGGTGCATGTGAAACGTCGGACTGCACTCGGATGTCATCCGAATGTAATCCGACATCCGTGGACATAGACAATGGAGAAGATGGAGAAATTATGTTCTCCATCTTCTCCACACCTTTGCTCCGATTCTCTCCTCTGAGAGAATCAGATCACACTAAGATGGCACTCAGCTCAAACTCTGATTAGCATTTATCAGCTCGATTCTCTCGCATGAAAGAATCTAAAGCCATCTGACCGCAGCCTAATCCACGTTCACGCGTTCAGTATTCGGTCAGTATTTTACATTAGTATTTGTAAACCAAAATCAGGAGTGGAACAATCAGAGAAAGAGTATAATAGAAACACGTCACCACTACTGCACTATTCACCTACTCCTGGTTTTGGCTTACACACACTGATGTAAAATACTGACCAAATAGTGAATGTGTGAATGTGGCCTACAGTGGCATGTAAAAGTTTGGACACCCCTGGTCAAAATTATTGTTATTGTGAACAGTTAAGCACGTTGAAGATGAAATGATCTCTAAAAAGCCTGAAGTTAAAAATGACACATTTCCATTGTATTTTAGGCAATATATACAGTACAGACCAAAAGTTTGGACACACCTTCTCATTTAAAGATTTTTCTGTCTTTTCATGACTTTGAAAATTGTACATTCACACTGAAGGCATCAAAACTATGAATTAACACATGTGGAATTATATACTTAACAAAAAGTGTGAAACAACTGAAAATATGTCTTATATTCTAGGTTCTTCAAAGTAGCCACCTTTTGCTTCGATGACTGCTTTGCACACTCTTGGCATTCTCTTGATGAGCTTCAAGAGGTAGTCACCGGAAATGGTTTTGTGACACCCCAGGGGTCTGGTTGCCACAGTAACGTAATGTTATGTCTGAGAGCAGGTGGGAGGTCCTTTGGTCAGGGATCCTGTGCATGCCACACCTCCTGCCCAGTCTTGGGAGGGGAAGAACTTCCCCTGTATAAACCCGGGGCTGAGGCAGGGTGAGTCAGACAAGGAGAGTGGAGACAAGAAGCAGCATAGGAAACAGCAGGCTTACAAGGAGTCAGGGGCTGGCAGCTGCAGAGCTTGCCCTGACTAAGAAGATTCTTTACCGGACCCGGAGTCCGAGGCTGTGGGGACTAACTCCTGCCCAGCAGCAGAATCCGTCAGGCAGGGGATTTCAGGTCCTCTGGCCCAGAAGCCCGAAGGCACGGTCACACGCGTGGGACCAGCACCGCCATCGTGGAGCGGAAGCCATTAGAAGGCCCCGAGTCACCGGCCATACGGGTGAGCACCACACGGTACACTCAGGGACGTGGGCTACTTACATCAGCTTCTAGCAAGGTAGCCAGAAGAGTACAGTCAGCTTGGGAGGCCTACAACTACGCCTGGCCAGGGGAGATCCCATCTGCTCAAAGACTGACCAGGCCCCGTTTGCTAGCAAGTACTCCGGGAGGGTCTGTCGTTGTTACCAGTAAAGACCCTGAACTACACCGTAACGTCTCTGAGTGGTTCCTGCTACCCCCATCATCCACGTCGGCTGCCCTGAGGCCATACCCCTCCCGTTGGGGGTTATACTATCACGCTGCACAATCCTACCACCGGCCTCAGCGGTCTGCCCTGCAGCAGCAGCTCCCTGGCTGCTCTCAACGGGTGGCGTAGTCATCAACTATTTACTACTAATAGACTGCCGTCTAGTTTGACTCCCTGGGCACGGACCGGGTCACCGCCACGAGACTACAACCCTCCACTGATCCGGCTCCGGGTAGGCTCCCGCGCGCGCAGCGCAGCGCGACACAGGCCCAGGGGCGCGTCAACTTTGGCGTAGTCGGCAGGATTTCGTGCCCGCAACCACCGGGTACTGCGTGCCTGAAAAGCAAAGACTGTTCAAACTTACCAGTGGTGAAGATTCCCGCTATCCGTGGAGGTTTCCCGCCATCCGGCGCCATCTTCTACCTTCTTCCCGCCATCGGTGAAGTTTCCCGCCATCCGGCGCCATCTTCGGCCTTCTTCCCGCCATCCGTGGAGTTTTCCCGCCGTTGGACGCCATCTTGGGGACGCCGCGCAGGAATAAGAGGGGCGTGGACTCTGAAAGCGCGCGAGAACTGAAGCCCCGCCTCACGTCCGGACGTTGCGTAAGGTCCTGGAAGGAGCCCAGCAGACGCCGACGTCACAGGAGCGCGACGGAAGGTCCTCAACCCTGACGATCCACTGCGGAGCCGCGGCCTACGGAAGAGGATCATCGCAAGGTAGGCCACGGTCCACTAGGGGGGAGGAAGATGTCGGATACGGAGGAGAGCTTCACTGCCCCAACCCCCGCCAGCGCTACCGCTGCTGCAGTTATGCCCTTCACAATGCCCTATATCCCGGGAGCAGCTTGGCTACCCCAGTACTCAGGGGAGTCCCATACCCTGCATGACTTTAGAGAAAAGCTGGATAGCCTCTTCCAGGTGTACCCCCTCACAGAAGAGCAAAAAGTGAGCATCCTGGTGGCCCAACTAACCGGGGCAGCCAAAAGGGAAGTAAAATCCTGGCCACCTGGGAGGAAGACTGTCGCAGGAATACTAACCCGGCTGAAGGACACCTTTGATACCCGCACCTCAGCCGAGATTAAGCTTAGATTCTACGGGTGCAAGCAGCGAGCGCATGAGAGTATAAGGGACTATGCACTAAACCTACAAGAGGCCCTGAGGGCCATAAAGCAGACCGACCCTGATGGGGTGGGAAACGAGGACAGGCTGTTGACTGAACAATTTATAGAGGGTTTATATTGCAATGCCCACCGAACCCAGTTGCGGGCAATGGCCTTACAGGATCCCCATCTGGACTTTGCACAGTTCAAGGACAGAGCCATCCGGGTGCTCCGAGAACCGGCACCAGGTGGCGTTGTGACCCACAGACGCCCCACTACCACTTACTATCAGGAGGCGGCGCCCTTGTCAGCAGGGCCTGTGGGAGCTGATGCGCAGGCTTTGGACAATGACCCGGCTCCAGACCTACACCATCAGGTCCAAGAGCTAGTTAAGAGCGTTGCTGCGCTAACCCGAACTGTGCAGTCTTTACAGGTTTCCACCCCAGGGAAGATCCAGCTGGCATCCGGACCGGAGGACATCCCGTGGCGTCGACCAAGGAGGACCCCACCGGCCAGAGGAAGACCCAGTGACCGATACAGCGAGGACGGACGACCCATCTGCCGCCGCTGCAATCAACCCGGACATATGGAAAGGTACTGTTCTTTAAACGGGCACAACCTGGGGTAGAGGGCCAACCCCCAGGAAAAAGATCACCAGGCCCATCGAACTGGCGCGACAGATATGTGGGAGGACGTCCAGTCTTGCCTGTGGTACTGGATGGCATTCCCATGAGTGCCCTACTGGATACCGGGTCACAGGTCACCACCATCCCGTACGTGCTCTTCAAGCAGTACTGGAATGACTCGGATATTACCCGCTACCCTGACGACGACTTGAGTATCATCGCCAGCAATGGCCAGCCCGTGCCACAGATCGGATTTAAAGAGGTGACCCTCAAAATCGGTAGAGTCGAACTGGCCGCACAGGGACTGATCATTGTAGATATTGATAAACATGAGAGTCACCCAAAAATAACTCTAGGAACTAACGTAATTGAAAATTGTCTTGCAGAGGTGATTTTCCTTTTACAGCAGGTTGCCAAGAACGCCAGCTCCGGCGAGCAGCGGGTGCTCCAGAAAGAGATCCGGGCACTGATGCAACGGCAACAAGTGGAACTCTCCGGCGGTGAGATTGGTAGCGTAAGAATGTGTGACCCTTTTCCTATTGCCATGCCCCCAAAAAGTGAAATGATGATTTGGTGCCGGGCAGCTATTGGTCTGAGAGGTAGAGATTACCAGGCAATGGTAGAACCAGTTTACTCAGACAGTAGGCCCACCATTTTGACAGCACGGGGGGTGGTCAATGTACGCCATGGGAGGGTGCCCGTTCGCATAATAAATATCGGGGAGAGGGAAGTGTACCTGCCCCGGTATGCCACGCTAGCCAAATTATATACCACTAATCAAAATTCTATACAATCTGTGGAACCCTTGCCTCCATCTCACCCGGAGGAAGGTAACGGCTCTAAGAAAGACATGGAGGACTGGTGTCAGCAACTACATTTGGGTACTGATTCCACTCCCTCACATCAGAAACAAGGAGTCTATCGGGTGGTTCAAGAGTATGAGAGAGTGTTTAGTAAACACCCGTTAGACTTTGGGCGGGTCAAGGGGGTAGAACACCGCATCCCCACGGGAGATCATCCTCCCATAAAAGAGAGGTATCGACCCGTACCCCCTGCACACTACCAACACGCCAAGGGGATGCTTCGAGACATGAAGGAGGCTGGGGTAATCCGGGATAGCTGTAGCCCCTGGGCAGCCCCACTAGTTTTAGTCAAAAAGAAAGACAACACCATGAGGATGTGTGTAGATTACCGGAAAATCAACCGTATCACACACAAGGATGCGTACCCCTTACCAAGGATAGAGGAGTCATTGGCTGCTTTAAGATCTGCTAACTTCTTCTCTACCTTGGATCTCACTAGCGGGTACTGGCAGGTTCCTGTAGCAGAGGCGGACCGGGAGAAGACCGCATTCACCACCCCGATGGGACTTAGCGAGTTCACCTGCATGCCGTTCGGACTCTGCAACGCCCCAGGAACCTTCCAACGATTAATGGAGTGCTGTCTGGGCCACAGAAACTTCGAGACGGTCCTGTTGTACCTGGACGATGTCATCGTATACTCCAAAACTTATGAGGACCACCTGAAACACCTGGCGGAGGTGTTCGAAGCTCTGGCGAGTTACGGCCTAAAGGTGAAACCCTCCAAGTGTCACCTCCTGAAACCAAAGGTGCAATACCTGGGACACGTGGTGAGCGCTGACGGAGTGGCTCCCGACCCCGATAAGATCACCGCAATTAAGGGATGGCCAAGCCCCTCCAGCATAAAAGAAGTGCGGCAGTTCCTAGGGTTGGTAGGCTACTACCGAAGGTTTATTCCCGGTTTCACCAAAAAGGCAGCGCCGATGCAGGACCTCCTGATAGGCCAGTCCCGGAAGGCCAAGAACCAGAAGCCGCCCTTCAAATGGGAAGAGCTGGAAGAAGAGTCCTTCCGCCAGCTGAAGATGGCCCTCACGGGGGACGAAATCCTGGCGTACCCGGATTATAGCCAGCCCTTTATCCTCTACACCGACGCCAGTAACATCGGGCTAGGAGCCGTACTGTCCCAGATCCAGCAGGGGAAGGAACGAGTAATCGCCTACGCCAGCCGAAAACTGCGACCCACCGAAAGGAACCCCGAGAATTACAGCTCATTTAAGTTAGAGTTCCTGGCCGTAGTATGGGCAATCACTGAGCGCTTTAAGCATTACCTCGCTTCTTCCCGGTTCACCGTGTACACGGATAACAACCCGCTGACACACCTGGACACGGCAAGACTCGGTGCCCTGGAGCAGAGGTGGATGGCCCGTCTGTCCAACTACGAGTTCACAATTAAATACCGGGCAGGACGCTCCAATACCAACGCGGACGCCCTGTCCAGGATGCCCAACCTGCCGGACGAAGGAGAAGATCCGGAGGGACTGGAAGAAGTTGAACTCCCTGCGTTCCACCGTCATGGGACTATCCAGTATTCCCACCGGGTAAGGGGTAAGCAGGCTGCTACGTTGAACCCCTTACCCCACTACAACTGGGCGGAAACGCAAGACAGTGACCCTGCAGTCCGACTGGTGAAGGAGATGCTGACTCGGCCGGAGGCTCGCCTTGAACCAGACGCTCCGGAGGAAGCCAAACAACTATGGGCGGAGAAGAGTCGACTATTCCTTTACAAGGGGAAGTTGTGCCGCAGAATGGTCAACTCCCGGACGCATGAACTACTCTGGCAAGTAGTGGTGCCCCGAAGAGACGCAGCCATGGTGATGGAGGCATACCACGACGGAGCTGGACACTTCGGGTGGAAAAAGCTGGAGTTCCTGCTGCGCGAGCGGTTCCACTGGGTAGGCATGAGGGGAACCATCGAGAAGTGGTGCAGAGACTGTGGCCCGTGCAATCTGAGAAGGAAGGACCGGGCCAGCCAGAAGACTCCCCTGCAGTCCATCGTCACCCGGCAACCATTGGAACTGGTAGCCTTGGATCATGTAAAACTGACCCCAAGCAGAAGTGGCTACGTCTACGCGTTAACCATCGTGGATCATTACTCCCGGTTCTTGGTTGTCGTCCCCGTCAAGGACTTAACGGCTCAAACAGCAGCTAGGGCCTTCCAGCAGCACTTCTGCCGTCCACACGGGTACCCGGACCAAGTGCTGACGGACCAGGGACCTGCCTTTGAAGCGGAGGTCTTCCAGGAATTCTGCAATCTGTATGGCTGCCGGAAGATAAGGACGACACCCTACCATCCGCAAACTAATGGACTTTGTGAAAAAATGAACCAGGTGGTAATGGATCTTCTAAAAACATTGCCCCTGGAAGAACGCAGTCTGTGGCCTGAGAAGTTGCCCGATCTGGTGGACCTATACAACCACATCCCGGTAGGTTCCACCAACTGTACCCCGGCTTACCTAATGAGGGCGAGACCTGGTAAGTTACCTGTTGACCTGGAAATGGGAGTCCTGACACCTGAGGACACTTCACCAGAAACAGACTGGGACACAGAGAGGCAGCAGCAGTATCGGAGAGTACAGGAGAGCGTGGAGCGAAGTCTCTGTCAGGCTAGGGAAAGACAAGAGAAGACTTACAACCAGTATGCTCCCGCTGTTCCCCTGGTACCCGGAGAGCAGGTCTTGAAGAGGAAAAGACGGCTCCACAAGTTGGATGACCAGTGGGAGAAGGACCCGTACACCGTACTGCCCTCAAGCCACGAGAACCCGAAGGTCTGTACCATCAGTAAAGACGGAGGGGAAACCACAGCCATTGTATCCCGGGACCACCTGAAGAAGTGTCCCGAACAACTGAGGAACCCTGAAGAGGAACAAGAAGACCATCGACCCGTGGGAGAAAGGGAAGATATGGTTAGTACCGTGCTCGGGGACTTCCCTCGGTCTTGGACTCAAGTCAATGGTGCAGTTGTGGTACCCGTACTCACCTTCCTCCAACCATCATCCCAAGAACCTACGGAGCAACGGGTAGAGCTGTAAGAACAGCCGGTCCAGGAGGCAGAAGACTCCACACAAGTAGAACAGGGGAATCAACCCTCTGCTTATAGTGAGCCTGCCGTACCCCTAGTGAGACAAAGAGCCGGTAGACAGCTGCCCAGTTTACCCTTGACAGCTCCTACACCCTGTAGTTCAGGGCCAGACAGTCAGCTCCGTAGGTCCACTAGGGCCACTAGAGGCCAGTTACCCGCACGTTGGAGGATCTAAATGTTTAAGCTATTTTATAATGTTTACCTGTCTATAGTTGCTTGTGTGTAATTTTGTATTTCTAGTTGTTTTTAGGAATCCTTGGTGGATTTACCGGGAATCCTTGTATATAGTTGGAGCGTAACCCAGGATGGACTAAAGACTGTCAAGGACTCGGGGTAGAACAGACCCCTACCTGGTTACGTCTCCCTGTGTTGGTGAAATGGACACCTTGCTTTCTTCAGAGACTGCACCCGGTTGCGGACACGCCGTAACCATCTTTATGTGTTTTCTTATTGTATTATTAATGTTTTGCCTTGTTATGTTTTCTAAATGTGTTTAGTCCCGGAGTACTAAATTTTACTAGGGGGGAATGTGACACCCCAGGGGTCTGGTTGCCACAGTAACGTAATGTTATGTCTGAGAGCAGGTGGGAGGTCCTTTGGTCAGGGATCCTGTGCATGCCACACCTCCTGCCCAGTCTTGGGAGGGGAAGAACTTCCCCTGTATAAACCCGGGGCTGAGGCAGGGTGAGTCAGACAAGGAGAGTGGAGACAAGAAGCAGCATAGGAAACAGCAGGCTTACAAGGAGTCAGGGGCTGGCAGCTGCAGAGCTTGCCCTGACTAAGAAGATTCTTTACCGGACCCGGAGTCCGAGGCTGTGGGGACTAACTCCTGCCCAGCAGCAGAATCCGTCAGGCAGGGGATTTCAGGTCCTCTGGCCCAGAAGCCCGAAGGCACGGTCACACGCGTGGGACCAGCACCGCCATCGTGGAGCGGAAGCCATTAGAAGGCCCCGAGTCACCGGCCATACGGGTGAGCACCACACGGTACACTCAGGGACGTGGGCTACTTACATCAGCTTCTAGCAAGGTAGCCAGAAGAGTACAGTCAGCTTGGGAGGCCTACAACTACGCCTGGCCAGGGGAGATCCCATCTGCTCAAAGACTGACCAGGCCCCGTTTGCTAGCAAGTACTCCGGGAGGGTCTGTCGTTGTTACCAGTAAAGACCCTGAACTACACCGTAACGTCTCTGAGTGGTTCCTGCTACCCCCATCATCCACGTCGGCTGCCCTGAGGCCATACCCCTCCCGTTGGGGGTTATACTATCACGCTGCACAATCCTACCACCGGCCTCAGCGGTCTGCCCTGCAGCAGCAGCTCCCTGGCTGCTCTCAACGGGTGGCGTAGTCATCAACTATTTACTACTAATAGACTGCCGTCTAGTTTGACTCCCTGGGCACGGACCGGGTCACCGCCACGAGACTACAACCCTCCACTGATCCGGCTCCGGGTAGGCTCCCGCGCGCGCAGCGCAGCGCGACACAGGCCCAGGGGCGCGTCAGTTTTCACTTCACAGGTGTGCCCTGTCAGGTTTAATAAGTGGGATTTCTTGCCTTATAAATGGGGTTGGGACCATCAGTTCTGTTGTGCAGAAGTCAGGTGGATACACAGCTGATAGTCCTACCGAATAGACTGTTAGAATTTGTATTATGGCAAGAAAAAAGCAGCTAAGTAAAGAAAAACGAGTGGCCATCATTACTTTAAGAAATGAAGGTCAGTCAGTCCAAAAAATTGGGCAAACTTTGAAAGTGTCCCCAAGTGCAGTTGCAAAAAACATCAAGCGCTACAAAGAAACTGGCTCACATGAGGACCGCCCCAGGAAAAGAAGACCAAGAGTCACCTCTGCTTCTGAGGATAAGCTTATCCGAGTCACCAGCCTCAGAAATCAAAGGTTAACAGCAGCTCAGATTAGAGACCAGGTCAATGCCACATTCAGTTCTAGCAGGAGACACTTCTCTTCAACAACTGTTAAGAGGAGATTTTGTGCAGCAGGCCTTCATGGTAAAATAGCTGCTAGGAAACCACTGCTAAGGACAGGCAACAAGCAGAAGAGACTTGTTTGGGCTAAAGAACACAAGGAATGGACATTAGATCAGTGGAAATATGTGCTTTGGTCTGATGAGTCCAAATTTGAGATCTTTGGTTCCAACCACTGAGTCTTTGTGCGACGCAGAAAAGGTGAACGGATGGACTCTACATGCCTCGTTCCCACCGTGAAGCATGAAGGAGGAGGTGTGATGGTGTGGGGGTGCTTTGCTGGTGACACTGTTGGGGATTTATTCAAAATTGAAGGCATACTGAACCAGCATGGCTACCACAGCATCTTGCAGCGCCATGCTATTCCATCCGGTTTGCGTTTAGTTGGACCATCATTTGTTTTTCAACAGGACAATGACCCCAAACACACCTCCAGGCTGTGTAAGGGCTATTTGACTAAGAAGGAGAGTGATGGGGTGCTACGCCAGATGACCTAGCCTCCAGTCACCAGACCTGAACCCAATCGAGATGGTTTGGGATGAGCTGGACCGCAGAGTGAAGGCAAAATGGCCAACAAGTGCTAAGCATCTCTGGGAACTCCTTCAAGATTGTTGGAAGACCATTTCCATTGACTACCTCTTGAAGCTCATCAAGAGAATGCCAAGAGTGTGCAAAGCAGTCATGAAAGCAAAAGGTGGCTACTTTGAAGAACCTAGAATATAAGATATATTTTCAGTTGTTTCACACTTTTTTGTTAATTATATAATTCCACATGTGTTAATTCATAGTTTTGATGCCTTCAGTGTGAATGTACAATTCTCAAAGTCATGAAAATACAGAAAAATCTTTAAATGAGAAGGTGTGTCCAAAATTTTGGTCTGTACTGTATATATATATATTTTTTTCATCTTTTACATTTTAAAAATTACGAAAAAGAAAATGGGCCAATGCAAACGTTTGAGCACCCTGCATGCTTAGTACCTAGTCGCACCCCCTTTTTGAAAGTATCACAGCTTGTAAACACTTTTTGTAGCCAGGCAAGAGTCTTTCAATTCTTATTTGAGGGATTTTCTTCCATTCTTCCTTGGAAAATTTTTCTAGTTTTGTGAGATTCCTGGGTCGTCTTACATGCACTGCTATTTTGAGGTCTAGCCACAGATTTTCAATGATGTTCAGATCAGGAGACTGTGAGGGCTATTGTAAAACCTTCAGCTTGTGCCTTTTGAGGTAGTCTATTGTGGATTTTGACGTGTGTTTAGGATCATTATCCATTTGTAGAAGCCATAATCTTTTCTTGGTGTTATGTTTGCATCAAGAATTTGTTGAAATTTAACTGAATCCATTCTTCCCTCTACCCGTGAAATGTTCCCCCGTGCCATTGGCTACAACACAACCCCAAAGCATGATTGATCCATGATTGATGGCTGGTGAAACTTTCTTTTCCTGAAATTCTGTGACCTTTTTTCTCCACACATACCTTTGATCATTGTGGCCAAAGAGTTCTATATTAACCTCATCTGTCCACAGGACTTGTTTCCAAAATGCGTCAGGCTTGTTTAGATGTTCTTTTGCATACTTCTAATGCTGAATTTTATGGTGAGGACGCAGGAGAGATTTTCTTCTGATGACTCTTCCATGAAGACCATATTTGTGCAGGTGTCTCTGAACAGTAGAACAATATACCACAACTGCAGAGTCTCCTAAATCTCTCTGAAGGTCTTTGGCAGTCAAGCGGGGGTTCTGATTTGCCTCTCTAGCAATCCTACAAGCAGCTCTCACTGAATTTTTGCTTGGTCTTCCATACCTTATCTTGGCCTCCACTGTTCCTGTTAACTGCCATTTCTTAAGCACATTTCGAACTGAGGAAAGAGCAACTTCAAAACGCTTTGCTATCTTCTTATAGCCTTCTCCTGCTTTGTGGGCCTCCATCATTTTCATTTTCAGAGTGCTAGGCAGCTGCTGCTGTTTTTTGGCCCAAGGTTAGAGGAAACTGGGCTTTTATCAAGCTGGGAAATTTGCATCACCTGGCCTTTCCTAATGATGATAGTGAACAAGCCATAACTCTAACAGGCTAATTAAGGTCCAAAACCTTGGTCAAAGTTATCTGAGCACACAAATCTCCAAGGGTGCCCAAACTTTTGCATCTGCCCATTTTCCTTTTTGTAATTTTTATAATGTAAAAAATTACAATATATATATTTTTTGCCTAAAATACAAAGGAAATATGTCATCTTTAACTTTAGGCCTTTTAGAGATTGTTTCATCTTCAATTTGCTTAACTGTTCACAATAACAGCAAGTTTGACCAGGGGTGCCCAAACTTTTACATGCCACTGTATCTATGAAACTCAGACAGTAATTTTGCTTATCCTCTGTGTACGTTCAATCCATCACATGCTGAATTATTGATCTGTTCTCGGTGGCCCCATAAGGCAAATAGAGTGCCAAAATCTCTGTAATAAGGAATCATATTGCATATAGCTTTCAAATGTGTTTGAGGCTAAACCACAAATGTTCCACGTTGACTAACCACCCGATTCATGTGTTACCCACAGAAGTGACGCAACTGGGCTCCAATATATTTCTTTTAACAGCATGAAATGATCAGCTGAAGAAACAGGTCACTATTAGTACATTATCTATATGTTTTAATGTTTTAAAGCAGCAGTTTGTGCTCCAGAGCAGTGTTCATAGTGTAGCTTTAGATGTGAATTCATTAAAAGAATATAGGTGCTTTGCCCTACGCCTCATCATTTCTCTCCAGATCCAAAAATCTTCTATGGCAATACATATGAGATTTATTTGGTTATTCTCTAAACTCCTGTAGAAGCGAATGGAGAGAGTTGCACTTGTACGGCCACCTCTCTATTCCCTAAGGCAGGAGATAAGTCCCTGTTATCAAGATAGGTGTGGGTCTCTGAGGTACTGTAGACATTTATAACATATCTTGTGGAATACTTCTTTGAATCCAAGACACATTTTTATACTTTATACTTTGAGACGTATTTATTTAGAAATAAATGGCATTGTGGTCTAAAAGACAAAATTTAATCCACTATATACCTTTGCTTTTCAATCCCAAGAAAGATATGATCCATAAAATCCAGTGCTAAATAATTTAGGCCTTGAAAAGCAGATTCTCTAATTTCCAGGAAGTTGGGAACAGGTCAAATGCGACTATGTACAATACATCATTTATACTTGATGTTTTCATAAAGAGACCCCAGGGGCTTGCCTGGCAGTAGACAGTGTCTGATGGACAGCTTGGTGACAAGCCCAGGGGGAGCTATGAATGTTATCTTGTTACGCTAGTTAAACTAATTCCACTTTATCACAGGGGCATGCTAAATGCTCTTACAAATAAAAAGAAAAGATAAAAGAATAGAAATTAACCAGAGATTGGCAAAAATATGGAAACTCAAAAAAATAAATTGCGTAATCTAAATTTTACTTAAAGTACTACAGAGTTTTTTTTATTTCACCAAAAAACAGGTATCAGTTTCTGATGCTCCTGACTAGACCAAAGTTACTGCTAAAAGTCACTATGTCTCTTAATGTGGGTCTATGACAGCTTATTTCTAAGTCTTATAGACAGTGACATAACTAGAGTCCAATGGGTCCCGGTGCAAGATTTGGACCAGGGCCTCTCCCAGTCCTGAATAAATTTTATATATATATCTCAATATATATATGCGCCCTCTATCCTGGTATATATGTCCCTCATTCTGGTATATACACTACCGTTCAAAAGTTTGGGGTCATTTAGATATTTCAGAATTTTTGAAAGAAAAGCACTTTTTTTTCAATGAAGCCAACATTAAATGAATCAGAAATACACTCTATACATTGTTAATGTGGTAAATGACTATTCTAGCTGCAAACGTCTTGATTTTATTGCAATATCTACATAGGTGTATAGAGGCCCATTTCCAACAACCACCACTCCAGTGTTTTAATGGTACATTGTGTTTGCTAACTGTGTAAGAAGGCTAATGGATGTTTAGAAAACCCTAGAAAAAACCCTTGCACAAGTATGTTAGCCCAGCTGAAAACGGTTTGGCTGTTTTGAGAAGCTATAAAATTGATCTTCCTTTGAGCTAGTTGAGAATCTGGAGCATTACATTTGTTTGTTCTATGAAACTCTCAAAATGGCCAGAAAAAGAGAACTTTCATGTGAAACTCGACTGTCTATTCTTGTTCTTAGAAATGAAGGCTATTCCATGCGAGAAATTGCCAAGAAACTGAAGATTTCCTACAACGGTGTGTACTACTCCCTTCAGAGGAGAGCACAAACAGGCTCTAACCAGAGTAGAAAGAGAAGTGGGAGGCCCCGCTGCTCAACTGAGCAACAAGACAAGGACATTAGAGTCTCTAGTTTGAGAAATCGACTCCTCACAGCTCCTCAACTGGCAGCTTCATTAAATAGTACACGCAAAATGCCAGTGTCAACGTCTACAGTGAAGAGGTGACTCCAGGATGCTGGCCTTCAGGGCAAAGTAGCAAAGAAAAAGCCATCCATATCTGAGACTGGCTAATAAAAGGAATAGATTAATATGGGAAAAAGAACACAGACATTGGACAGAGGAAGATTGGAAAAAAGTTTTATGGACAGACGAATCAAAGTTTGAGATGTTTGGATCACACAGAAGAACATTTGTGAGACGCAGAACAACTGAAGAGATGCTGGAAGAGTGCCTGATGCCATCTGTCAAGCATGGTGGAGGTAATGTGATGGTCTGGGGTTGCTTTGGTGCTGGTAAAGTAGGAGATTTGTACAAGGTAAATGGGATTTTGAATAAGGAAGGCTATCACTCCATTTTGCAACGCCATGCCATACCCTGTGGACTGCGCTTACCTGGAGCCAATTTCATCCTACAACAGGACAATGACCCAAAGCACACCTCCAAATTATGCATGAACTATTTAGAGAAGAAGCAGGCAGCTGGTATTCTATCTGTAATGGAGTAGCCAGCGCAGTCACCAGATCTCAACCCCATTGAGCTGTTGCGGGAGCAGCATGACCGTATGGTACGCAAAAAGTGCCCATCAAGCCAATCCAACTTGTGGGAGGGGCTTCAGGAACAATGGGGTGAAATTTCTCAAGATTACCTCAGCAAATTAACGGCTAGAATGCCAAAGGTCTGCAATGCTGTAATTGCTGTAAAGGGTGCATTCTTTGACGAAAGCAAAGTTTGAAGGAGAAAATTATTCTTTCTAATAAAAATCATTATTTCTAACCTTGTCAATGTCTGGACTATATTTTCTATTCATTTTGCAACTCATTTGATAAATAAAAGTATGAGTTTTCATAGAAAACACAAAATTGTCTGGGTGACCCTAAACTTTTGAACGGTAGTGTATGTCCCTCATCCTGGCTCCATCCTGGTATATATATCGCTCATTCTGGTATATGGCCCGTATCCTGGGCCCCCTCTTTGTATATTTATACCCCATTTTGCCGCTGTTTAATGTATAGAAAAATATAAACAATTATACTCACCAGGGGAGTACATAGAAGTCATGGGGCTCCATAGCAGAATTATAATGCTCTCCCCCATAGTCCTCCATATAGTATAATGCCCCCCGTAGTGTTCCATAAAGTATTATGCACCCCATAGTCATTCATGTACCCATATAGCCAGTGATCTTGTGAAGCCGGCAGCTGACTTTGGCGTGCTACATGAGTGTATGTCGTCACTGCCATGTGCCCCGTCCTGTACACACCAACGTCAGCTACTGGACTCTGATTGGCCAGCAGCGTGTATTGTCGCGCACGTACACGATGGGTCTGTGCGCTGCAATACACTTCAACTGGATGTGCATCCGATGATCTACTTGAAGTTTCTGCTGCCATCGGTGGGCCTCTGGTTATGGACTTGCATTGAGAAGTGACTCCCAGTCCACCCAGCTAACACTGGAGTAATGTGGCCATACACAACTCCGGCAACGAGGTGCAGAAGAGGACAGGTGTGGTGCTAGGAAAAGAAGAAGAAGGCGACCAATAGGTATTTTACTGCACACACAGAACATACATTACTGTTACCTATCCAGTGATTAAATTTAAAAAAAACGGAGTGGTACTATTGTAACAGAGGTGCCGGAATGCAACGCACAGAGACACAAGGTGGGAACAGTCAGGGATTGCTAAAACCACTTTATATGTATAGGGGGTTAGTAACAGGGATAATATACAACAACTTGGAAGAACAATAAGAAATAGTTTCAGTGAATAACGGTAAAGTTCTTTGCAAAAGTATGATGCACCCAGTCATGGGAGACACCACGTGAGTTCTCTTTCTCTTTATATGGCCCTAGCAGGGGTCACCAGTTATTACCGCTAGGCCACAAGTCTCTTCCGGATAAAGTCTATCAGATCCCATTTAGCCTCCCACAGACCAACCGGCCCCCTTCCAACCTGAAGTCCTAATCCCAACTGTCCCTGGTACCGTAGGTGAGAGTTGGAAGTGATGGCCCTGTTCACTTGCACGATCCCTCCGTGGTTGCTGGCACGTCTCTCCTGTTGCAGTCCTCTCTCAGCTCTTCTCGGCTTGACCATCGACGGTAGTCTCTCACACTTGGGGTAAGGGGATCCAGACCTCGGCTCTTGACAGGTGGCGTCGGATCCCAGGAACTTACCCAGTGTGGGGCGCAGGTCCTGACTCTGACCAATATGCGCAGGGCTCAGGGCGATTCTATGAGGAGTCTGGAGCCTCTCAGGCGATCTCCAACTCTGGTGCAGCACAGGCCTCCGGCTGAGTCCTGTGGCACTGGGCTCTGCTGTCCCTCTGGAGCACGTCTGCGCCACACTGCAGCCTGGCGCCAAATCTGCCTGTCTCTTTGCTCGCTGGACTTTTATTTCCAGGAAATCCTTCCTGGAAGTCATCTGATCAGGTCCAGGATCAGAATTTGCTCCCCCTTTAACTCTTCTAGCATAACTTGGTTCCGCTTGATTTTGTCTGACCAGCAGATGGCAATCTTTCCTCATTTCTGGCACATTTTGCAAGATTCCTGCTACTGGTTCATTGCTCTCTACTACATTATAAAGAATGCAACAATAGTTTATAGACAGATAACTAAAAGCAAGTAAAAATTTGCATACAGTGTGTCCCTCTTTGTCCTCACCACAGATTTAGTACCAGGACCCCCACATGAACATTACAACTATAGAATTCATATCCAAAAGTATATTGACAATTATAAACATGTGTATAAATATAAATAATGCAGTATCAAATAAACTGTGAAAAAACTGAACAGAGCAGGAAAATAAAAGGTTAACAAAATGATAATTCTAACAATAGGCAAAAAGTGCCGCTATGGGTCCATGCAGGTAATGTAGTCTCCAAGTGCTTCGTTGTGTGGCTCACTTCGCTGATGGGGTTTCCCTGCAAGTGTCTTCATACTAAATTGTATTTTTAATTGCTTTTAACCCCTTTACCCCCGAGGGTGGTTTGCACGTTAATGACCAAGCCAGTTTTTACAATTCTGACCACTGTCACTTTATGCGGTGATAACTCTGAAATGCTTCAACGGATCTCACTAACATTTTTTTTTGTTAGCAAGTTATAATGGTTAAAAGTGGATCAGCAATTTCTAATTTTTCCAACAAAATTTACAAAACCATTTATTTAGGGACCACATCACATTTGAAGTGACTTTGAGGTGCCTTTATGAAAGAAAATACCCAAAAGTGACATCATTCTAAAAACTGCACCCCTCAAGGTGCTCAAAACCACATTCAAGAAGTTTATTAATCCTTCAGGTGCTTCACAGGAATTTTTGGAATGTGGAAGAAAAAAATGAACATTTAACTTTTTGCACAACAATGCTACTTTAGATCCCAATTTTTTTATTTTAGCAATGGTAACAGGAAGAAATGGACCCCAAAAATTGTTGTGCAATTTCTCCTGAGCACGCCGATACCCAAAATGTGGGGGAAAACCACTGTTTGTGCACACAGCAGGGCTTGGAAGGGAAGGAGCGCCATTTGACTTTTTGAATGTAAAATTTACTTGAATAATTAGCGTACGCCATGTTGTGTTTAGAGAGCCCCTGATGTGCCTAAACAGTTGCAACCCCCCACAAGTGACACCATTTTGGAAACTAGACCCCTCAATGAACTTATCTAGATGTGTTATGAGCACCTTGAACCCCCAGATGCTTCACAGAAGTTTATAACATTGAGCCATAAAAATAAAATTTTCACATTTTTCCCACAAAAAAGTTTTTCAGCCCCCAATTTTGCATTTTCATAAGAGTAACAGGAGAAATTGTGCCATACCATTTGTTGAGCAATTTCTCCTGAGTAGGCCAATACCCCATATGTGGGGAAAATATACTGTATGGGCGCACGGCAGGGTTCAGAAAGGAAGGAGCACTGTCTGACTTTTTGAACGCAAAATTGTCTGGAATTGAGAGCGGACACCATGTCACGTTTGGAGAGCCCCTGATGCCCTTAAATAGTGGAAACCCCCCACAAGAGACCCCATTTTGGAAACTAGACCCCTCAAGAATTTTATCAAGGGGTATAGTGAACATTTTGAACCCAGAGCTATGACACAGAAATTGATAACATTAGGTCATTAATTTGAATAAGTTGTCATTAGTCTTGAGCGCAAGTACTCGATACTTGAGTTTGCATCGGGAACTCAGGTATGCACCATGTATCGCGGGTGCTCGAGTGACATGCTCGCATTCCCGCCCCGCATGTTTCATGGTTGTTAGATACCCAAAAAAAAATATGCGGGGATCGCTCGTGCATGAAAGGCAATCCCCGCAATTTTTTTTGGCCGCGAAGTATATGGGGCAGAGACTCGAGCATGTCACTCAAGCACCCACGATACTCGGTGCATACCCGAGCACCCGATGCAATCTCAAGTAGCGAGCACTTGCGCTTAACACTAGTCACCATATCGTCATAATTTATTTTTCTTTACTTTTGAAAAAATCCCAACCTCAATACAACCCTAACCCTAGCAAAACCCTAACCCTAGAACAGTCCTAACCCTAGCACAACCCTAACCCTAGCACAGCCCTAACCCTAGGAGAACCCTAACCCTAGCACAACCCTAACCTTAGCACAACCCTAACCCTGGCACAACCCTAACCCTAGCACTACCTAACCCTAGTACAACCCTAACCCTAGCACAATCCGAACCCTAGAGTTTATTTTTCACACCGTTTCTCATGTGGTATAAGTTATTATATGACTTCTTTGGGTCAGTGCGATTACAGTGATGCCAGATTCATATCGGGTTTTTATGATTGACAGCTGTCACACACTAAGAGACGCTTTTATTGCAAAGAGTAGTTTTTGCATCGCCATATTTTGAAAGCTATAATTTTTCCATATTTCGTCTGACAGAGTCATGTGATGGCTTGTTTGTTGCAGGACGAGTTGCCGTTTTTATTGGTACCATTTTCAGGCACGTGACATTTTTTGATCGCGTTCTATTCTGATTTTTGGGAGGCAGAATAAACAAACACCAACAATTCAGTAATTGTTTTTTTTGGTGGGGTTTTATGCCGTTCCGCATGTGGTAAAATTGATAAGGCAGCTTTATTCTGCGTGTTTTTTTGGGGGGGGGTTTATGCCGTTCCGCGTGTGGTAAAATTGATAAGGCAGCTTTATTCTGCGGGTCAGTATGGTTACAGCTGTACCACATTTATATCATTTTTTTATGTTTTGGCGCTTTTACGCAATAAAAACTATTTTATAGAAAAAAAAATGTTTTTCATCGCTTTATTATGAGAGCTATAACTTTTTTATTTTTAAGCTGATGGAGCTATATGGCGGCTTGTTTTTTGCTGGACAAGATGACGTTTTCAGCGGTGCCATTTTTATTCATATTCGCTTTTTTGATCATGTTTTATTCTATTTTTTGTTTGGCGTATGATGATAAACCATCGTTTTTCGCTTCACTTTTTATTTATTTTTTTACCATGTTCACTAAAGGGGTTAACTAGCGGGACAGTTTTATAGGTTAGGTCGTTCCAGACACAGCGATTCCAAATATGTGTAATTTTATTGGTTTGGCTTTTTTTTTTCAAAATAATATTTATTAATGGGTACACTATATTTTTATTTTTTAGGGATCATTTTTTTCATTTTTTTTTATATTTTTACAAAAAAAAATTTCACTTTCTGACACTTTTTTAACTTTTACACTTTGTCCCACTATGGGACTTTCACTTTTTGCAGTCTGATTGCCTGTATAGCATAGAGATGCATCAACATCTCTATGCTATACAGCCTGTCAGCGCTGCACAGGCAGAAGATACT
This sequence comes from Phyllobates terribilis, assembly GCF_046119375.1. Classification (NCBI taxonomy): domain Eukaryota; kingdom Metazoa; phylum Chordata; class Amphibia; order Anura; family Dendrobatidae; genus Phyllobates; species Phyllobates terribilis. Next base: position 205,428,432 of record NW_027362769.1, on the reverse strand, counting down.
TCGATCGCGCACTGCGCATGATCAAAGTAACTTCCTGATGTCTGGTGACCCGGATGTCGTCATGTTGTTGACTTCGATCACAGCATTTCGGGGGTTAATGTCCTGGGAGCAGCACTCCTAGCACATAGCACCGGGAGTCAGCTGTGACAATCAGCTGACACCCGGTGGCGATCGCGCATGCACAGCCTGTGTGCGGGCACAATAGCCAGGGCTATTATTACGTACCTGGCCCAAAAGACCCAGGGCACAGATACCTATTAATACGCCCCATGTCAGAAAGGGCTTAATCATGTCTGTCTAGGAGTAATTTTGAATCCTTTAGAAAAATGTAACTAGTGACCAGGTTGGTATGGAACACCTGAACTTCTACATAGAATCAATCAAGAATCGTCTCCATTTTGCTCGACATGTGGAAAAGAAATAGGAAATTATTTCCATATTTGGCTACATTGTATCCATATCCAACAATTTTGGCTTATGATTCTTCACATTCATTAAATGAAATTTCACTTAACCCCCTCGCAAAGGGGCCAATTTCTGTTTTTATGTTTCTGTTTTTTCCTCCTCTTCTTCACAGAGCCATACCCAGAGCCGGACTGGCCAACTGTCAATTCTGGCAAAGCTCATCAAGAGAATGCCAAGAGTGTGCAAAGCAGTCATCAAACCAAAAGGTGGCTACTTTGAAGAACCTAGAATATAAGACATATTTTCAGTTGTTTCACACTTTTTTGTTAAGTATATAATTCCACATGTGTTAATTCATAGTTTTGATGCCTTCAGTGTGAATGTACAATTTTCATAGTCATGAAAATACAGAAAAATCTTTAAATGAGAAGGTGTCCAAACTTTTGGTCTGTACTGTATATATATATATATATATATATATATATATATATCTATAATATAATCGTCCAAGCGTCCCTCTGTCTGAAGCCTCTATAGACTGCGCATGCGCGACGCGCAGTCTGGCTCCAGACAGTGGAACGCATGGAGCGGTTACAGGTAAGAGGAGTGTATGGCGCCGTAGATCGCGGTATGAGTAGACACTGAACGCATACCGCGATCTCCGGTGCCATATTTACATACTTACCTGACGGGGAGGAGCGTTGCCACGGCGCCTCTCTTCTGGCCGGAGACCGGGGTGGAGTGAACGCTTCGGAAGTGGCGCATGCGCATAGCGCTATCCGGCGCCACTTTACTGCAGATTTTACATGTGTTTTTCCTGCCAGGTAGAAGCGTTTGTCAAGCGTTTTTGCATGCATTTCTGCATGCGGGTTATCAAGCGCTTTTCCAAGCGATTTTAGCATCACTTGGAAAAGTGCTTGACAACTTGTTCACACTATATAAATCCATGCAACCGGCATGGATTTATATTGTGTGACCAAGTTAATAGTTAAAAAAAAGAATAAAAATGGTAAAAAATAAAAAATAAAGATTATACTTACCTTCCAATGGTCCCACTTGTTTTCTCCGCTCCGTCCGGTCCGTTGTATGGGTCGCGGTGGTGTGAAAGGACCTGCGGTGACGTCATTGAGTCATGTGACAGGTCATGCGACCACCGACGTCAGAGGTCGCGTGACCTGTCACATGACTAAATGACGTCATGACAGGTGCTCACACCACCGCAACCCATACAACAGACCGGACGGAGCGGAGAAAACACCGGGGGCCATTCGAAGGTAAGTATAATCTTTATTTTTTATTTTAAATTCTTTTTTAACAGGTTCTATGGTAGGCGGGTCTGGATGGGAGTCTCCTCTTCTCCAAACCAGGGTGCCATCCGCACATAGAATCGCATAATATTCGTATGGTCAAATGTGTTCACACGGATATTATGCGTTTCAATGCAAGTCAATGGCGGCAATTACGTTGCGTGTCCTCAAAATTAATGGACATGCTGCATATTTTTCCGCAATGCTAATCCGCAGCGGAAATTTCCGCAGCATGTGCTCAGCACATGCGGATTATCATTGGGGACCATGGGGCACGTATTACCAAGCATTTTTTAAGCATTTTCGCTGCGGAAATTCCGTTGGAAAAACGCTTGAAAAATGCATAGTGGGCACGCAGCCTTTAAGTGTTTATTTTTTTTTGTATGTGTGCAGCGTGAAAGGGATGAGGGGTTCCATACATATCAGGATTGGGGGATGAGGGGGCCACACATACCAGGATTGGGGATGAGGGGGCCACACATATCAGGTTTGAGGGATGAGGGGGCCACACATACCAGGATTGGGGGATGAGGGGTACCATACATACCAGGATTGAGGGATGAGGGGGCCACACATAACAGGATTAGGGGGATGAGGGGACCATGCATACCAGGATTGGGGGATAAAGGGACCATGCATACCAGGATTGGGGGATGAGGAGTACCATACATACCAGGATTGGGGGGTGAGGGGACCATGCATACCAGGATTGTGGGATGAGGGGACCATGCATACCAGGATTGGGGTGAGAGGACCATGCATACCAGGATTGAGGGATGAGGGGGCCACATATCCCAGAATTAGTGGATGAGGGTTACCATACATACCAGGATTGGGGGATGAGGGGCACCATACATACCAGGATTGGGTGATGAGGGGGGCCATGCATACCAGGATTGGGGGATGAGGGGTGCCATGCATACCAGGATTGGGGATCAGGGGACCATGCATATCAGGATTGGGGGTGAGGGGACCACGCATACCAGGATTGGGGGTGAGGGTACCACGCATACCAGAATTGGGGGATGAGGGGTACCACGCATACCAGGATTGGGGATGAGGGGTACCTGTTAGGATCTGCAACATAAACTAAGGAAAGAATGGGAAAAGCTGTCCCTACAGTAAGACTAAGCTGAATCCCTACGATGTAGCCGGCAGCCTGTTCCTTGTGAACAGACCCGCCTTCGTCCTCGGCTAGTCTGAACGGAGACCTATAGAATAAAGGGAGGGGTCCCTAAAAGAACTAAGGACTGGGACAAAAATGGGACACCTCCTAACAGAAGTTGTTGCAGAGCAAAAAGACAAACTGACAAAAAGTACTAGAGGTCCCAGAGGACCAAGCAAACTAGATGGAGATAGGCACCAAAGCACCTGGCTAGAGAGACAGGCAAAAAACACTGAAGTCCAGCAAAGCCAAAAGGGCGGAGCTGGAATATATAGACAGCAGGTCACGTGACCGCAAAACACAAGATAGCAAAATCTAACAGGAGGGTTCTAACAGTACCCCCTCATCTATGAGGATCCTCCGGATCCTCCAGGCCCAGGCCTATCAGGAAACCTCCTGTGGAAAACTTTAACAAGCCTAGGAGCAGAGACATCATCCGTCCTTACCCAGGAGTTGTCTTCGGGACCGAAACCCTTCCAGGAGACAAAATACTGTAATATCCCGCTATGCCATCTTGAATTCAAAATACGAGAAATTTCATATTCACCGTCTTCCACCACAGGAGGAACTGTGACAGTGGCGTCCCTATTAGAAACGTCAGCTTTTTTCAACAAGGAAACATGAAACACAGAATTAATCTTCCAGGAAGTAGGTACATCCAACCTGACAGCAGATGGGTTAACAACCTGAAGCACTTTAAATGGACCCACAAACTTAGGACCCAGTTTTTTAGAGGGAATCCTCAACCGCAAGTTCTTCAAGGACAACCAAACCATGTTACCCACAGTAAACAAAACCTCTTTACGTTTCCTGTCAAAATACTTCTTGGACTTCTTGTGAGCCTCTTGCAGGTTACAACGTACATTAGTCCAAACTCTCTCCAAATCACCGGAAAAATTCTCCTCCTCCGGCACCGCCGACCCCAATTTGGAGAATGAACCAAAAGACGGATGTCTCCCAGTGCAACAAAAAAAGGAGAACACCCAGCAGAGGAGGATGTATGATTGTTAAGAGCAAATTCTGCTAGATGCAGAAACTCAGACCACACCTCTTGATTGTCTGCCACAAAACAACGCAAAAACTGTTCAACATCCTGGTTCTTTCTTTCAGTCTGTCCATTAGACTCAGGATGGTACCCAGACGAAAATGACAAATGGACTCCCAACCTGTCACAAAAAGCACGCCAAAAGCGAGCCACAAACTGAGGTCCTCTATCAGAAACAATATGCGTGGCGACGCCATGGAGCTTGACAATCTCCTTAACAAACGCCTTAGCGAGTGTCTTGGCACAGGGCAACTTAATGAATGGAACCAAATGACACATCTTACTAAAACGGTCTACGACCACCCAGATGACAGTAAAACCCTCAGACACAGGAAGATCAGTAATAAAATCCATAGAGAGATGCGTCCAAGGAGCACTAGGAACCTCCAGAGGGCAAAGCAACCCCGCAGCAGGAGTATTTGAAGCCTTTGACCTAGCACACACAGTACACTGACGCACCCACTTGATGACTTTCTTCTGCCATCCAGGCCACCAAAAACTGCGACTGATAAGTCTCTTAGTCTCCGAAACTCCTGGATGACCTGCCAACCGAGACTCATGACACTCCACAAACAAATCTCTCCTAAAGGTTCTAGGCACGAACAACCTCCCATGGGGAGTGTTAGATGGAGCATCATCTTGAGCATTCAGAATCCCATTCTCCAAATCGGAGTCCAATGCCGCCACCACAACTCCTTTCTGCAAAATGCTCTCCTCCTCCTCGATACCGACCATAGGAGAGAAGCTGCGAGATAAAGCATCGGCTTTAACATTCTTAGTACCAGGGATATAGGTAACAGAAAAATGAAACCGAGAAAAAAAAAGTGCCCACCTAGCTTGACGGGCATTCAAACACTTGGCAGCATCCAGATAGATCAAATTCTTATGATCTGTGAAAACCTGAATAGGAAATCTAGCGCCTTCCAAAAAATGACGCCAGTGTTCCAACGCAAGTTTAATTGCCAGCAACTCCCGATTTCCAACATCAAAATTCAGTTCGGTTTCCGAAATTTTTTTTCGAAAAGAAGGCACAAGGATGTACTCCACCCTTGTTCTCCTGAGACAAAACTGCTCTGACCCCCACCGATGAAGCATCGACCTCGACCAGAAAAGGTTTGGTCTCATCAGGCTGTATAAGGATAGGGGCAGAACTGAACCTCTCTTTGAGATACTCAAACGCTTCAATGGCTTCAGTAGTCCACTGGGTCGTATTCGCACCTTTCCTGGTGAGATCGGTTAGAGGTTTAATAATTACAGAAAAATTCTTAATGAATTTCCTATAATAATTGGCAAAACCCAAAAACCTCTGTATAGATTTCAAACCAATAGGCCTAGGCCATTCCTGCACAGCCTGAACCTTCACAGGGTCCATCTCAAAGCCCTCGCTGGAGACAATGTAGCCCAAAAAACTAATTTTCTGCACAGCGAACTCACATTTCTCCAGCTTAGCAAAGAGTGAATTATCACTCAATAACTGCAAAACTTCACGTACACTCTGCCAATGGGACTCTAAATCCGGTGAATAAATCAAAATGTCATCCAAATACACAACCACATTATTACCAATCAAAGGTCTCAGGATGTCATTAATAAGGTTCTGAAAAAATGCAGGTGCATTGGTAAGACCAAAAGGCATCACCAGATTCTCAAAATGACCTACTGGAGTGTTAAAAGCAGTTTTCCATTCATCACCCTCCTTCACACGTAACAAATTGTATGCCCCTCGGAGATCAACTTTTGAGAACCACTTGGCTTCCACTAACTGGTTAAACAAGTCAGGAATTAACGCAATGGGTAGGAATTGCGTACGGTAATCTTATTAATTTCACGAAAATCCAGACATGGACGTAAACCGCCGTCCTTTTTTTTAACAAAGAAGAATCCGACTGCCACAGGCGACTTAGAAGGTCTAATGTGACCAGCAGCCAGGCTAGTCTCTATGTACTCCTCCAAGGCCTTTCTTTCAGGGATAGTAAAATTAAACTAGCGACTTTTGGGAAGAGTAGCACCTGGAACAAACTCAATGGCGCAATCATAATCCATATGAGGAGGTAAAACTTGCGACTCCTCCTCCGAAAAAACCCTCCAAAAATCTTGAATAGGTACTGGTAATTCCCCTTTTTCCACAGCCGCAATGCGACCATTACAACATTTATCATAGCACTTCGGACTCCAAGACTTAATCACATTAGTAGACCAGTCCAACAAAGGATTGTGCAGTTTTAACCAAGGCAATCCTAGAACAACTGGAGAGGGCAAATTATCCAAAACAACCAAGTCCAAAATTTCTTGGTGAACACCATTGATAGTGAGAGGAAATGCAGCAGTCTTGTGAGTAATACATTTCAAAGGAGTGTTATCAATTGCAACCACAGAAATAGGAGATGACAAAGGTTTGGATTTCAATTTAAGTTTTTCCAAAAACCCTTTATCAATCACATTAAGTGTTGAACCACAATCCACAAATACCTGAAATTCAATCAAATCTCCCTGCAGAGTAGTACACCCAGACAGGAACACTCCTGCAGAGAGTAAACAAGCTATACGGGTGTAACTGACCTTTTTTTTTCTTTACTTAAACTACGCTCATAATACTTAATCAAATGATCAGCTTTTCCACAATAAAGACACAAACCTTCGGCGAATCTCCGATATCTTTCTTGAGAGCGGAGTGACATCGCCCCAACCTCCATTGGTTCTCCGCTATCAGAGCAGATTTTCTGGAAACTAGGACTTGAAGTTACAGGAGTTTTTACATCATTGACCCTGGACCTTATTCTCCTGTCCACACGAACAGCTAACTGCATAGCTTCTTGCAGAGTCTCAGGTGCAGGGAATGCAATTAGCAAATCCTTAACTCTTTTACTCAGACCAGCAAGAAATAAACTTTTCAGCGCCGAATCATTCCACTTAACTTCTGAAGCCCATCTCCTGAAGTGTGTGCAATAAATTTCAACATCATCTGACCCCTGATTCAAACGTCTAAGTTCTGATTCAGCAGATGAGACTCGATCAGGATCGTCATATAATAGCCCCATAGCAGAAAAAAATTCCTCAACAGAACTTAAACACGGATCATTAGGTTGGAGAGAAAAGGCCCACCCCTGTGGTTCTTTGCGCAAAAGTGATATAATAAAACCAATGCGCTGTGATTCATTCCCAGAGGACCTCGGTCTCAAACGAAAATATAACAAACAAGCATTTTTAAAGGAAAAAAATCTTGCTGTTTACCATAAAAAATATCAGGCAGTCCTACCTTCGGTTCCACAAAATGCGCTCCAGGACAGCTACTCACGTGTTGCTGAAGCTCGGCCACCTCCAGAGACAATCCCTGCAGGCATTGAGCCAACTCCTGGACGGAAACCATATTGATCCCCGAATTTCTTTCCTTTAGTTTTTTTTTTTTTGGGCTGGACTTACTGTTTGGATCTGCAACATAAACTAAGGAAAGAATGGAAAAGCTGTCCCTACAGTAAGAATAAGCTGAATTCCTACGATGTAGCGGGCAGCCTGTTCCTTGTGAACAGACCCGCCTTCGTCCTCGGCTAGTCTGAACGGAGACCTATAGAATAAAGGGAGGGGTCCCTAAAAGAACTAAGGACTGGGACAAAAAATGGGACACCTCCTAACAGAAGTTGTTGCAGAGCAAAAAGACAAACTGACAAAAAGTACTAGAGGTCCCAGAGGACCAAGCAAACTAGACAGAGATAGGCACTGAAGCACCTGGCTAGAGAGACAGGCAAAAAACACGGAAGTCCAGCAAAGCCAGAAGGGCGGAGCTGGAATATATAGGCAGCTGGTCACGTGACCGCAAAACACAAGATAGCAAAAACTAACAGGAGGGTTCTAACAGTAGCATGCATACCAGGATTGAGAAATGAGGGGTACCTTGCATACCAGGACTGGGGGATGACAGGTACCATACATACCAGGATTGGGGGATGAGGGGTACCATGCATACCAGGATTGGGGGATGAGGAGTGCCATGCATACCAGGATAGGGATGAGGGGGCCATACATACCAGGATTGGGGATGAGAAAGCAATGCATACAGGATGAGGGATTGGGTACTATACATACCAGGATTGGGGGATGGGGGATGCCATGCATACCAGGATTGGGGGATGAGGGGTGCCATACATACCAGGATTGGGATGAGCGTTGCCATGTATATCAAATTAGGGATGAGGGGTGCCATGCATACCAGGATGAGAGATTGGGTTCCATGCATACCAGGATTGGGATGAGGGGTGCCATGTATACCAGATTTGAAATGAGGGGTGCCATGCATACCAGAATTGGGGATGGGGGGTGCCATGCATACCAGGATTGGGGATGGTGGGGTGCAAATGATACCAGGTTTGTGGGAAGAGGGGTGCCATGCATGCCAGGATTGGGGGAAGAGGGGTGCCATGCATACCAGGATTGAAGGGTGAGGGGTACCATGTATACCAGGATTGGGGGATGAGGGGTACCATGCATACCAGGATTGGGGGATGAGGGGTACCATTCATACCAGGATAGGGATCTGGGGGGGGAACATGCATACCAGGATTCGGATGAGGGGCCATGCATACCAGGATAGGGATGAGGGGTACCATGTATACCAGGATAGGGATGAGGGGTACCATGCATACCAGGATTGAGAGTGAGGGGTGCCAAGGATACCAGGATTGAGGGTGAGGGGTGCCATGCATACCAGGAATAGGGATGAGGCGTGCCATGCATACCAGGATAGGGATGAGGGCAGCACATAACAGTATGGGAGAACAGGATTGGGGATCAGAAATACCAGGATGGGGGCAGCACAAATACCAGGATGAGGGCAGCACATACCAGCATGGGAGACCATATACCAATAAAAAAGCTGGTGGCGGAGAACAGGCTCAATAGCTGGTATATATATATATATATATATATATTTATTTTTATTTATTTTTTTCAATGGGGGAAAAGAGGAGTGATTTGAACTTTTATTTTATTTTATTTTTTTTCATTTTTTTTTTAAAACATTTTTTTTTTACTTTTCATTGTTCTTGTTAGCTCCCTTAGGGGACTTTAACATGCGATCATCTGATCGCTTTTGCTGTATATAGCAATGCCACAGCATCGTTGCATATAGCTGAAATCATGGTTTCCTTTGAAGCCCGACCACAGGCAGAGTTTCAAAGGAGCTCCGTCATAGCAGGCACGAGGGTCATCAGCTGACCCCCGGCTGACATGACAATCCATCGGCGACCCGCGATCACATGGGTGCACCAATGGGTGGAGAGAATGACACGCACGCATGCTGGCACGTGTTAAATGCCGCTATCAAAGACTGGCAGCAGCATTTAACAGGTAACAATCATGGGCAGACCATAGAAATGAAATGTAATATAAGACATAATAAACATTCTATGTGTTAAATAATGTATCATGTATGTATTTTTATCTATATAGCCATAACTTTTATACATATATATACAGTATATGGTATTACATGATGGATAAGTATCAATCTTAGAAGAAGGAGTGCACCAAAAATAACGTAAGCATATGTAGCGCCCCGAGGGTTCGGCCGCTACAGGGGTATTGCACCTCTGCCAGAGGTGTGATATCCCACTCCCGGGTAAGGATAGAGTGTGGACCAAGACTCAGTAAGCTGCATGCATCACACACACCCCATTTCCGAAGGACAGCTCAACGGTGCTCCCATTAGACAGTAATGCAGGCACGACCGACCATGTCCCTGCTGGAGTGGGGAGGGGGGTGGAAAACCCAGTGCTGTAGGGGCAGATAGGGGTTGGGTCTCTGGGCATAGGTAGGAGCCCATTGGTTGCAAGTTACCTGGGCTCATACACAGAGTGGGAGGTATATAAGGTGGGCACCATCTTAGTTCTGGGTCAGTTCAGTCAGGAGGAGAAGAGGAGAGGAGCTCAGCCAGAGAGGGCTGACAGGGAGCTGTGGCTCAGTCTGGGCCCAGCTCCACGAGGCAGGCATAGGGTGAAGGCCAGACACAGCAGAGAGGACAGGACCAGCAGAGAGGAACAGAAAGGAAAGGAAGAAAGGAACGGAACACTAAGAGAGGCCCAGAGACACGAAGGCAGAAGGAACCCCAAAGGCCCAGGAGATTGCGGGTGAGGGGTTGGCAGAACAGGGTACCGGCCCAAGTTGGTGGAGGCGACTAATCCTCAGCCAAGGACCGGCGGTCGTAATCACATCTTCGTGCGACCCCTCACTACACCTACTAGAAAGGCACACCACATAGGGTCAGGGAAGTGGCCATCCAACATCCCAAGAGAAGGCCCGAGGCAGCTGGACAAAAGTAGTGTCACTGGTGGGGCACAGCCAGAGAAAGGAATCGAAGGGAGTCCTGTGCCACACTCAGGAATTACTTGGGGGTTGACCGAGCCCCTTGCCTGGTGGACGCAGCACGGCTTGGGCAGTCACTACCGGTACCGAAGTGATTTGGAATATAAAGAACTGTGAGTAAAGCCTTTGAACTGCAATCCCACGTCTCTGTGCTTCATCGCCGCACCAGCACTACTAGTGCTGGGACGCTCGCACCATCACTCCCATCATCTACTACACTGCCCTGGGGCTCCACTCTTCCCGTGGGGAGTCACACTACCTCTGCTGCACACACCATCGGCCCCAGCGGTCTGCCTTGCAGCGGCGGTCCGCGCTGACCGCAAACCACGGGTGGCGTAGTCTGACATTAACCCATAAAAGCCCCCACAAAAGACCGCCATTGGCCTGACCACCCTGAGCCACGGGACCGGGTCACCGCCATGGAGACTACAACCCCCAGAAGCCCGGTTCCGGGTGCCCCTCGGCCAAGGGGGCGAGTCACATATATAGGACTATATACTATACAGGACTATACATATAAGAGTGGGTGCTACTATCTGCATTGAAAATACAGCAGCATAATGGGGAGATCAATGCAAAAAAGGAAGTGCACACCTAATATCACTTAAAGACATAAAGCAGTACAAATACCATTCCCCTGTCCACATTATATTTAATCAACTAATATAGAAAAAGTATGATAATTACCAATACACTAGTTATAGCTAAGTCATAAAGAAAATTTGAAAACTGACCAATACTGTCTGCGCTCAGTGTGCTCAAATAACCATGCTATGGAGAGATTGTAATACTAATGCAGTGCTAAGTGCCAATGTGGAATATAATGATAGAGGAGACCTCTGAGGCAAACGGCTGCATAAGCCAAAAAATCCAATATGCCAATAGAGGTGTGCTCTGCAATAAGCACCAGCTAAGACCCTAGGCGTCCCCAGGGAAGAGCAAGCCACACAAAGGAGTTGTAGAGAGAACTGGTGCCACTCAAACAACACTGTAAGTGGCAACTGGAACAGTCTCTGAACTGTAAGGCTGTGTGCCCACAATGCGTTTTTTTAAGCATTTCTGCAGCGGCAATTCCGCTGCAGAAACGCTTAAAAAATGCTTGGTAGAAGGTCTGCAATGTTCCCCAATGATAATCCGCATGTGCTGTGCACATGCTGCGGAAATTTCCGCTGCGGATTATCATTGCGGAAAAAAACGCAGCACTACCAATTATTTTGCGGAAGCGCTGCGTTTTTGCCACCAATGACTTGCATTGGAACGCATGTAATCTGCATCACTGGATCAGTACATGCGGAATCCATGCGTTTCAATGTGCGGATGGTACCCGGGTCTGGAGGAGAAGAGACTCTCCTCCGGACCTGGGTACCATAGAACCTGTAAAAAAAAGAATAAAATGAAAAATAAATATGATACTTACCTTCTGATGACCCCCGGTGTGCTTGTCTTCGCTTGCCTGCAGATCGGGGTGGACTGAAGGACCTGCGCTGACGTCATAGTCATGTGACGGCAGGTCCTTCAGTGTACCACGAGCTGCCGGCAAGCCGAGACGCATCGAATCAAGACTCCGGGGGCCATCAGAAGGTAAGTATAGATTTATTTTTTTATTTTTTACCATTCTTTCGGTCACACTATATAAATCCATGCCAGTTGCATGGATTTATATAGTGTGACCAAGTTGTCAAGCACTTTCCAAGTGATGCTAAAATCGCTTGGAAAGCGCTTGACAACCCGCATACAGAAATGCATGTGAAGAACACTTCACATACGCTTGTCCCTGGCAGGAAAAACGCATGTACAATCCGCATGTACAATCCGCATGTACAATCCGCATGTACAATCCGCATGCGTTTTTTCTGCCAGGGAGATGCAGAAACGCTCAGGAAAAAATCCGGAGCATTTCTGCATCGTGGGCACATAGCCTAAGCGCAGTCAAACGACATACCTGTAGAAGGATCAAGTCAGAAGTCATGCTTTTCAGTGATTTTACTATTTTCATGTGTGTCCCTCTTGTACTAATAAAATTGTATGCTTATTCTGATATTAGGTGTGTACTTCCTTTTTTTGCATTGATTCTTTCCTCTCCCCATTATACATGATGGATAAGTATCTGCCTATATTTCTCAGCTTTGAGGACATCATTAATCCTGACTAAATCCCCAACTCCATTTGCTGACGTACATCCCCAAACTTGCAAGAAACCTCCACCATGCTTCACTGTTGCCTGCAAGCACTTATTATTCTACTGGCCTCAGCCCTTCAGCCAACAAACTGCCTTCTGTTGCAGCCAAATATTTCAAATTTTTACTCATCAGTCCTGAGAACCTGCTGCCATTTATTTTGAACCACAGTTCTTATGTTTTCATCCATGGCCTTGTTTCCATGTCAATGGTATACGTAGCTGTGTATTGGTTGGCCATACACACTTACTAGTACAACCCAACATTTCCAATCCTTGTTTTTATAAACAGTTGGGTTGATTTCATACAGATCCATACATATGAATTTGTTGGTATGACCTAATGACATTTATCTAATATATGTATGGTCTGCTAATCTTGTTGGTTTTGAAATGCAAAAAATTCGAACAATTACAGCAGGGTGCACAAAAGTTATTAATGGAGAAATGAGTAATGAAGATTTTTCATATACCCAAAAGAAAGGTCTTTGAATGGGAGTTTTAAAACTAAATAAAATTATATAAATATGTCAAATCCAGTAGTCATTGCTCCTAACATTTCTTATATTTATACTTTTATGCAAAACTTGGATAAATCATTTTCTTTTCCGTCTCCATAGAGTAAGTTGTTATACATTTGTGCATAATACAACAAAGTTGTCTAATTGATCACTAATAACCTTATGTTCACAGGGATGATATTCCACACTGATTATTTTGTGTATTCTGAGCTGAAATTAGTCAAATCTTGTTGCCTTATACAGTACAGTACCTTATACAGAGTTGTGATTTTTTGATGTGCAGATTTTACATCTATTTCTCAGAAAAATTAAGAATTGATGTGAAATCGCAGTGGGGAACCACATATGAATTAGACCTATTAAATGGGTTCTATCCATGTGCGGATTTTCAACAGTCCAAGTTGCAAACTTCCAGTAGAAATCCCTCATCTAGGTATACAGTATATACATACATACTAGCAGCCCGATTTCCAAAACAAATAAGTTTCGGAAGCTAGAAAAGTGTGCTCTACATAATAAAAACTAACTCAAATTACCCATGTGTTTTCACTTTCAGCCTTTTTACACGATAAACAACAAAGTTGTCATAATTAATAAATTAGTAAATGGCATTACGGAAAACAAAAATAAAATTTAGAAGATTACAGAGACGTTCGCCAATTCAAAAAGTGAATTGCCCAGGTCAGATTGTGTGGAAATCTCTCTGTATGCTGCTCCTCTGGTCTGGCTTACTAAAGTAGACGTATGCATGCCCCCTCAACCCCAATCCTGGTATGTATGGCACCCCTCATCCCCAATCCTGGTATGCTTGGCCCCCTCATCCCCAATCCTATTATGTATGGCACCCCTCATCCTCAGTACTGGTATGCATAGCACCCCTCATCCACAATCCTGGTATGCATGGCCCCCTCATCTCCAATCCTATTATGTAGGCACCCCTCATCCTCAATCCTGGTATGCATGGCCCCCTCATCCCCAATCCTGGTATGCATGCTCCCCATCCAGGTAAGAATGGCCCCCATCCTTGTATGCATGGCCCCCTCATCCTCAATCCTTGTATGCATGGCCACTCATCCTCAATCCTAGTATGCATGGCCCTCATCCCCAATCCAGGTATGTATGGCCCCCTCATCCACAAACCTGGTATACACGGCCCCCCATCACTGCACACATAAAAAAAATAAACACTTATACTCACCTTCCTTCCCTCTGCTCCAGCACTGCGTCCTTTCTGCCAGCAGCTCATGTCAGCATTTGAGCAGCACATGACATCACTGCCAAGCGCCCTGAGACACCAAGGTGAGCTGCAGGGATATTCACTCCTCTCCACACCAGGACTATGTGCGTGGAGAGGAGTGAATATGCATTTTCTTTAATAGCGGGCACTGTCAATCACAGCCGCAGCTCAGCGCTTCTCTGTGTCTGCTATTAAAGAAAATGCATTTCACTCTTCTCCACTCCCATGGGCCTGGAGAAGAGTGAATATTCAATCACCTTTAGCAGCAGGCACACGTGACAGCTTCAGCAGCGACTACTGCCTGTGCACGGCTCCTCCGCCGCAATCCCCCCCACCACCACCACCACTATCCACCACCAGAATGTATATACTCGAGTATATACCCGAGTATAAGCAGAGGGAGGCTTTTTCAGCACAAAAAATGTGCTGAAAAAGTCGGCTTATACTCGAGTATATATGGTACAATATCAGCTGATGTTTTTCTCGGACTCACCTCAACATTAAGCTCTTTATGTAGTAAAGTGTCCTTCATCCTTGTATATATGTCCCTCATCCTGGCATACATATATATATAGATATATATGACTCGCCCCCAGGGCCGTGGGGTACTCGGCAGCCGGGCCTCTGGCTTGCCGGGTGATATCACGGTGGCTGGCCCGGTCCGTGACCCAGGGCGGTCAGTGAAAATGGGGAACTTGTATTATATGGGGATTTTGGTATTGTTCGTGACGCCACTTGTGGTGTCTGGTGAGGATCACCAGCGCTGCAACAGTCCTCTGAGGCGAATGGCAGGGCAGCTTGTGATGGAACGGCTCCCCACAGGCGGAGCAGGCCTCAGGGCAGTGTAGATGAATGGAGATGCGCTGGGCATTGTAGTGCAGGGAGGGAAATGGCACCGGCGAAATAAAGGAATGGAGGCAGCTCAGTGCAGTCATCCAAGATTTACTCACAGTTCTTAGACAGTCCACAGGTGCACTGTACAGGTGCAAGCTTCCTGCGTCGCACTGCGTTCACCGGGCAGGGGTTCAGTCCTTCCTCAGGCAGCTCGGGTGTACCTGGCGGAACCCCACTTTCTTATGTACCTCTCTAGACCGACTTCACGCTGGGTCTTACTCCCTCCTGCCCTGCGCTTCCCACTGTGAATCCTGTTCGGGTGCTGCGAGGTCCCCACTTTCCGTCGGAGTTGCACAGACCTGCTTGACCTTACTTGGATTGGAGTGGGGGTTTGGCTTCTGGGTATAAAAGCCAGAAGCCTCCGGTTTTTCCAGCCGAGGCTTGAAGCTGCATGACTGGGCCAGGGGCCGGTCCCCGTCTTGCGGCCTAGATCCTCCTGACACTTGGCAGGTTCGGGGTATACGGGTGCCGCCTGCATTCGCCGTACTCCCCTAGGATCCCTTCTGTAGAACGGGGCCTACTCCCTGCTCCCCTCCTGGGCCTCTGAGGCTAGGCCCTGCTTGGGGAGCAGAGCTCTGACTGAGACTCTGCTCCCTGACTATCTTCACTCTCTCCTCTCACCATCTGAACTCACTATTCTAAGATGGCTTCTTTTTATATCTTTACTGTATGAGTGCTCCCTCTAACTACTTCCTCCACCCACACCCACTACTGGTTCCCCTACCTTTGGTTCCCCCCACTCCAGCCAGGGTCAGGGCTCAGCAGCTGCGCTCTGCATGTTGCCCCTCCAGCTGGCCTGGAGCAGTGTAGTGTTGGATGCAGGTGTTTGGGGTTCCATGCAGCACTCCCTCCTTACCTGAGTGAAGGGAGGCACCACACCCCTGAGTGAGGTGCAGTACCTCTGTGGCGACTGAACCCTCAGGGGCGCCACATTCTCCCCTAGTAAAACACAGCACGTCCGTGGGTTGGAACAGAGCAAAACATGGCATACATGACATGCAAATTTTTAGAATGCATTATATACAAGACAATAAAACATTTCTTCCCTTTATGGGAGGCACTTCACTTAAACGTTGCAGGACACATTTATCAAACATTATAAGTTTCTGGCTGTTCACAGTCCCCAGCCTGGAATCTGTATTCCCTGATGGGTAATTATGCGAAACACACACTATAAAGAAAAAACACTTTCAATACTGCACCATTACGGGTGACTCTGTACAGTACTTTTTGGCAGTTCAATAACGGTGCTCCCTCCGGGGAAGCACCTGTCCACAATTGGCTGGCCCAGCCGGGTCATCAGCTCTAGATGGCAAGGGTTTGCTCTCCTCCACCACCCTGTGGACGTTCAGGGCATACCAGCCCATTTCACCTCTATGCCTGGTGCAGGTGACTTAATCTCCAGGGTAGAGATTCCGGTCGGGAGCGTTATCCGGTGCTCCGGCGTCTTGCTGGTCGTCGGCCATGGTTGCGCCTTCCTAGTGAACCAGAGCCTACCTTCTTCACTTTTCTTTTAGGTAGGCCGCAGCTACGCGGGCGACGGTCTTCCTTCAGGACCTTGCGTCGCTCGCGTCTGACGTCAGAGCGTCCTCTGGCTCCTTCCAGGACCTGACGCTTCCTGGTTCGACGTCAGGGGTGGGGCGTGTCTTGGGCTTCGCACGCTTCCAGCGGTTACGCCCCTCTTCTTCCCGCGGGGCGACAGGAAAATGGCGGATATGGCGGGAAAACCTCAGGAATGGCGAGAAAACTTTGCCACGGTGAGTATTACAGTCTCTTAAGGCGCCCAGTACCCGCATCTGTTAAGATGTCTACCTTTTTATATATCTGCTGTATGAGTGCTCCCATGAACTACTTCCTCCACCCACACCCACTACTGGTTCCCCCCTAACTTTGGTTCCCCCCACTCTAGCCAGGGTCAGGGCTCAGCATGTTGCCTCTCCAGCCGGCCTGGAGCAGTGTAGTGTTGGATGCAGGTGTTTGGGGTTCCGTGCAGCACTCCCTCCTTACCTGAATGAAGGGAGGCACCACACCCCTGAGTGAGGTGCAGTACCTCTGTGGCGACTGAACTGTCATGGGCGCCACATATACAGTTAGGTCCATATATATTTGGACAGAGACAACATTTTTCTAATTTTGGTTCTAGACATTACCACAATGAATTTTAAACAAAACAATTCAGATGCAGTTGAAGTTCAGACGTTCAGCTTTCATTTGAGGGTATCTGTAACATCTCTGGCGGCATGCTTGCATAGTGCACGATTCCCACTATGCAAGATCACAATCTTACCTTTCAGTCCAGCTTGCAAATCTTGCTCCTGTTCATATTGTGTGCATGCCTCTGCTCTGACTGCTTAGGGCGGCGGCCCGGTTACTTCCTGATTCTTGTAGCTGCTGTGGGCACACCTCTAATGCGTCCCCAGCCTATTGCTGTGGGTCACTGGATATTTAAACCTCCTTCTCCCAGAAGAAGGTGCCTGAGCAACTCTTACCTCCAGAGGGCTCCTTGCCTCTGATGTGCCAGGTCCCGTTCTGTTTCTTGCCTGTCTGCCAACCAGGGGGCTGTATTCCCAGGTCTGCCTGAACTATCTCCTAGCCTGTTTGTCCGCCTCTCTGGGGGCCGTATACCCAGACTCGTTCCTGTATCTTGTTGCAGTGTCAGTTCCTGTCTGAACACTCTCCTAGCCTGTTTGTCCACCTCTGTGGGGGCCGTATACCCAGACTCGCTCCTATATCTTGTTGCAGTGTCAGTGTCTGCACTCCAGCCGTGCTTGCCAGTATCCTCCTGCCTGCTCTCCAGCCATGCCTGCCAATACCCACCTGTCTGTATGCCAGCCTAACCTGCTTGTTCCTGCATTCCCCGGTGTGGGTCAACAGCTGTCACCGGGGGTCTGACCTGGAGTAGCACCTGGTCCCTCTGCTCGGTTCCTCCTTGGTTCACGGAGTCGTCAGCCACCGTGCGACCTTGGTCGGATCGGGTAGATACTTAGTTTCACCCCTCCAGGCAATCCTCGGTTCATGGTACAGTGGGATCACTAATCACGCTCACGCCAGTCAGTCCGGGTGCGAACGTAACAGTTTGCTCAGGCCATGGTTCCCATTAAGCCCCACGGCCCCTCGCCCTCAGAGACTTTTGAATCCCTGTCCGGCAATTATGTGCATCAAGAAAAAATTTTTTCGCAAGCTGAGGTCCAGGCGATTTACGCACCAGCCCCAATGGAGCTATCAGCACCCATTCCTGCGGATCCACCACGGTACTATGGGGATCCAAAACAAAGCCGTCCGTTTGTATGGAAATGCCTGCTGCAGTTCCGGTTCTATGCTCACTATTTTCCTACCGATCGGGTTAAAGTGGGATTTATGATGTCCTACCTAGAGGGTGATGCCTTGGAATGGATCACTCCCCTATGGGAAGCAAGGGATCCTATCGTCTCTGACCTGCAGGCCTTCCTGGTGGCCTTTCTAATGGTCTTCGATGACCCTAATCCTGAAGCCTCTGCTAAAGCTTCCCTTCCCAATATCCCGGAGCAGCCCCGATGGATAATGTGTGTGGGTAGCTCACCAGTTCTCCAGCCTGAAGAGACTGCTGCTCACCCAGAATCCACTCAGGATGACTACGCTCCGCAAAAATACTTCTCTTCCCAACCTCAAGAGGCAGTCCAGACGTGCAAGGCGTAGAGGTAAACCATCACGCCAGGTTCTGTCCTCCCAAAGACCTCCTGTTCCCCAGCCTGTAAAAGCAGCTACCCGCACTGAATCCATGAAAGTTGACCATGTTCGTCAGGCGAAGCAGAGGCTGGAACTCAGTCACATAATCGGATTGCGGTCCCGCTGCGGTTGTTTGGGACCCCCTGACGGTATTTGTCCAGAGAAGGTTGAAGAATCCCAAGACATTAGACCTGTAGGAGAGGCTGCCCTTGGCCTTAGTGTTTCCTCTCCACAGATGACCATGACAGTCTCCGTGGCAAGTAGAACCTCGGATTAACCGGAAGTTTCGGGCTTAAAGCCTTGAAGAGTCAGTGTTTGATTCCCATCCGAAAACTCCAGAAGCCGGTTTGGGCATTGTTAGCAGAAGGACGAGCCCTACTCAGAAACAGTCAAAATATGTCTGTACAAATTAAGCTCCAGATTGGAGCATTACACATGAAGAAGCTTACATTCCAGGTGCTGACTGGTTTACCCACAAGTCGTCCAGAGCCGAGAGATCTAGTGCCCGCTCAGGTCTGGAGACCCTGTATGGTGTATCCTGGGGGACTGCTAAGGTACAAGGGGTGTCCAGTCCCCATATCTTCAGGACAGTCAGCAGTTTCTTCTTCTTCTTCACCAGATCTGCTAGTCGCTGACTCGCTGTGCCCTGAAGTCTCCGAAGGAAGAGAAGCGGAGGCGTTGTCCCCACACAGTCTCGACGATTATACCAATGATCTGGCTTCAGGTACCGTCCCGCCTTACAGACAAGTCATCTCTGAAACCAGTCTGAAGGTGGTCCTAAAGCAAGGACCCTCCGTCTCTAATAAATCTGGTCCTACGTCCATCAAGGCGGTTATTACCCCCGAGTCTCTGCACCCCTCCAACCAGGCGGAGGACCTCCAGTTGTCTCCTGAATTCCCCGGGGTGCTACCTGTTAAACGGAGACAGACTTTCCTACACCTGGTACCTGGTACGCCGCCCACTTCATCCAGTAAGCTTGGCAAAATGTACTCCGTAGCAGTGATTACCCCCGAGTCTCTGCACCCCTCCAACCAGGCGGAGGACCTCCAGTTGTCTCCTGAATTTCCCGGGGTGCTACCTGATAAACAGAGAGAGACTTTCCTACACCCCGTACCTGGTACACCGCCCACTGCATCCAGTAAGCTTGGCAAAGTGAACATCAAGGCTGTGGTTACCCCTGAATCTCTGCACCCCTCCAACCAGGCGGAGGACCTCCAGTTGTCTCCTGAATCCACCAGGGTGCTACCTGATAACAAATGGAGAGAGACTTTTCTGTGTGCTGTTCCCGGTACTTCACCCACTTCACCTGTTGCTGAGGATGGCTCGATGGGAGGAAGCATCCTAGTCACCAAGATGATGAGACCAGTTTAGTTTCCTCTAATGGACAGAAGAGGTAATCCTCTTGAAGAGAAGGATTGGCCTCCAAATTCTCTGCGGAAGACCCTTGCAGGCTTGAAGAAGAGGGGGCGTAAAGTGGGGGGTACTGTAACATCCCTGGCGGCATGCTTGCATAGTGCACCATCTCCCACTATGCAAGATCACAATCTTACCTTTCAGTCCAGCTTGCAAATCTTGCTCCTGTCATATTGTGTGCATGCCTCTGTTCTGACTGCTTAGGGCGGCGGCCCGGTTACTTCCTGATTCTTGTAGCTGCTGTGGGCACACCCCTAATGCGTCCCCAGCCTATTGCTGTGGGTAACTGGATATTTAAACCTCCTTCTCCCAGAAGAAGGTGCCTGAGCAACTCTTACCTTCAGAGGGCTCCTTGCCTCTGATGTGCCAGGTCCCGTTCTGTTTCTTGCCTGTCCACCAACCTGGGGGCTGAATTCCCAGGCCTGTCTAAACTATCTCCTAGCCTGTTTGTCCGCCTCTCTGGGGGCCGTATACCCAGACTCGTTCCTGTATCTTGTTGCAGTGTCAGTTCCTGTCTGAACACTCTCCTAGACTGTTTGTCTGCCTCTCTGGGGGCCGTATACCCAGACTCGCTCCTGTATCTTGTTGCAGTGTTAGTTCCTGTCTGAATACTCTCCTAGCCTGTTAGTCTCTGTGTCCATACCTTCCCTTTTCCTGCAGTCTCTGAATCTGCACCTAACTCCTACTCTATGTCTCTGTACTTCTGTTGTGAGTTTAGAGTCCACTCGCTACTTCATTGCAAGTACCTTGTGTGTATTTGGTTCTGCTTGTCCCTTCCAGTCTGTTCAGTGTGAACAGAGCCCTGTCCTCTCTGCTCTGCCTTGTTCACTGCTCCGGCGGTTTCGCTCTGCTCTGCCTTGCTCACCACTCCGGCGGTTCCTCTCTGCTCAGCCTTGCTCACCGCTCCGGCGGTTTCTTCCTGCTCTGCCTTGCTCACCGCTCCGGCGGTTCCTCTCTGCTCAGCCTTGCTCACTGCTCCGGTGGTTTCTTCCTGCTCTGCCTTGCTCACCGCTCCGGCGGTTCCTTCCTGCTCTGCCTTGCTCACCGCTCCGGCGGTTCCTTCCTGCTCTGCCTTGCTCACCGCTCCGGCGGTTCCTTCCTGCTCTGCCTTGCTCACCGCTCTGGCGGTTCCTCTCTGCTCAGCCTTGCTCACCGCTCCGGTGGTTCCTTCCTGCTCTGCCTTGCTCACCGCTCCGGCGGTTCCTTCCTGCTCTGCCTTGCTCACCGCTCCGGCGGTTTTTCTCTGCTCAGCCTTGCTCACCGCTCCGGCGGTTCCTTCCTGCTCTGCCTTGTTCACCGCTCCTGCGGTTCCTTCCTGCTCTGCCTTGCTCACCGCTCTGGTGGTTCCTCTCTGCTCAGCCTTGCTCACCGCTCCGGTGGTTCCTTCCTGCTCTGCCTTGCTCACCGCTCCTGCGGTTCCTCCCTGCTCTGCCTTGCTCACCGCTCCCGCGGTTCCTTCCTGCTCTACCTTGCTCACTGCTCTGGCGGTTCCTCTCTGCTCAGCCTTGCTCACCGCTCCGGCGGTTCCTTCCTGCTCTGCCTTGCTCACCGCTCCGGCGGTTCCTTCCTGCTCTGCCTTGCTCACCGCTCCAGCAGTTCCTTCCTGCTCTGCCTTGCTCACTGCTCTGGCGGTTCCTCTCTGCTCAGCCTTGCTCACCGCTCCGGCGGTTCCTTCCTGCTCTGCCTTGCTCACCGCTCCAGCGGTTCCTTCCTGCTTTGCCTTGCTCACCGCTCTGGCGGTTCCACTCTGCTCTGCCTTGCTCACTGCTCCGGCGGTTCCTCTCTGCTCTGCCTTGCTCACCGCTCCGGCGGTTCCTCTCTGCTCTGCCTTGCTCACCGCTCCGGCGGTTCCTCTCTGCTCTGCCTTGCCCACCGCTCCAGCGGTTCCTCTGCTCTGCTTGTCTACCGCATCTACGGTTCTGTTCCTGAATCCCAGTCTGTACTGGACCCTATCCAGCCTGCGCTCCAACCTGCTAGTGCCTCCCTGTCTGCACTCCAGCCGTGCTTGCCAGTATCCTCCTGCCTGCTCTCCAGCCGTGCCTGCCAATACCCACCTGTCTGTATGCCAGCCTAACCTGCTTGTTCCTGCATTCCCCGGTGTGGGTCAACAGCTGTCACTGGGGTCTGACCTGGAGTAGCACCTGGTCCCTCTGCTCGGTTCCTCCTTGGTTCACGGAGTCGTCAGCCGCCGTGCGACCTTGGTCGGATCGGGTAGATACTTAGTTACGCCCCTCCTGGCACTCCTCGGTTTATGGTACAGTGGGATCACTAATCACGCTCACGCCAGTCAGTCCGGGTGCGAGCGTAACAGTATCCACATTAAAATTGGATGAAGGGTTTAGGAGTTTCAGCTCCTTAACATGTGCCACCCTGTTTTTAAAGGGACCAAAAGTAATTGGACAGATTAAATAATTGTAAATAAAATGTTCATTTGTAGTACTTGGTTGAAAACCCTTTGTTGGCAATGACTGCCTGAAGTCTTGAACTCATGGACATCACCAGACGCTGTGTTTCCTCCTTTTTGATGCTCTGCCAGGCCTTCACTGTGGTGGTTTTCAGTTGATGTTTGTTTGTGGGCCTTTCTGTCTGAAGTTTAGTCTTTAACAACTGAAATGCATGCTCAATTGGGTTGAGATCATGTGAATGACTTGGCCATTCAAGAATATTCCACTTCTTTGCTTTAATAAACTCCTGGGTTGCTTTGGCTTTATGTTTTGGGTCATTGTCCATCTGTAGTATGAAACGACGACCAATCAGTTTGGCTGCATTTGGCTGGATCTGAGCACACAGTATGGCTCTGAATACATCAGAATTCATTCGGCTGCTTCTGTCCTGTGTCACGTCATCAATAAACACTAGCGACCCAGTGCCACTGGCAGCCATGCATGCCCAAGCCATCACACTGCCTCCGCCGTGTTTTACAGATGATGTGGTATGCTTTGGATCATGAGCTGTACCACGCCTTCACCATACTTTTCTCTTTCCATCATTCTGGTAGAGGTTGATCTTGGTTTCATCTGTCCAAAGAATGTTCTTCCAGAACTGTGCTGGCTTTTTTAGATGTTTTATTAGCAAAGTCCAGTCTAGTCTTTTTATTCTTGATGCTTATGAGTGGCTTGCACCGTGCAGTGAATCCTCTGTATTTACTTTCATGCAGTCTTCTCTTTATGGTAGATTTGGATATTGATACACCTACCTCCTGGAGAGTATTGTTCACTTGGTTGGCTGTTGTGAAGGGGTTTCCCTTCACCATGGAGATTATTCTGCGATCATCCACCACTGTTGTCTTCCATGGGCGCCCAGGTCTTTTTGCATTGATGAGTTCACCAGTGCTTTCTTTCTTTCTCAGGATGTACCAAACTGTAGATTTTGCCACTCCTAATATTGTAGCAATTTCTCGGATTGGTTTTTTGCGTTTTTGCAGCTTAAGGATGGCTTGTTTCACCTGCATGGAGAGCTCCTTTGACCGCATGTTTACTTCACAGCAAAACCTTCCAAATGCAAGCACCACACCTCAAATCAACTCCAGGCCTTTTATCTGCTTAATTGAGAATGACATAACAAAGGGATTGCCCACACCTGTCCATGAAATAGCCTTGGAGTCAATTGTCCAATTACTTTTGGTCCTTTTAAAAACAGGGTGGCACATGTTAAGGAGCTGAAACTCCTAAACCCTTCATCCAATTTTAATGTGGATACCCTCAAATGAAAGCTGAAAGTCTGAACTTCAACTGCATCTGAATTGTTTTGTTTAAAATTCATTGTGGTAATGTCTAGAACCAAAATTAGAAAAATGTTGTCTCTGTCCAAATATATATGGACCTAACTGTATATATCTATATCTATCTATATATATATATATCCTCCATGCTTGTATCTATGTTTCCCATCCTGGTATATATGTCCCTTATCCTGGGCCCCATCTAATATATATAATCGTCTTATCCCGTCTGTCTGTCCTTCTGTCCAGAAAATCCCGCGTCACTGATTGGTCCAGCCACGGCCAATCAGTGACGCGGGATTTCAGAAAAAGATGGCGGCCGTTAGCGGCTCATCTGCTGCACGGAGGTCAGCGGAGATGCAGCTGAAGTACCCCGACCGATGGTGCCGCTGATCTCCATGCGGCTACCATCGGGAGATCAGCGGCTAGGGCCGCTGATCTCCCAACGGCAAGTGTGAAGGGAGGACCGGGGAGCGGCGCCGCCGGTCGGGATACTTCTGCTGTGAGCAGCCGGTCATCTCCCAGCTGCTCGCAGTGGAAGTACCCGCTTTGCTGATTGGTCGCGGCGATTGGTCAGCGATTTTGGCGCCAAATTTAAACACCGCTCTGCTGATTGCACCCTGTCGGCCGCATACATAATCTAGAATACCCGATGCGTTAGAATCAGACCACCATCTAGTCCTGGTATATATATCCGCCATCCTGGTATGTATGTTCCCAATCCTGGTATATATATCCCCAATCTGGTTATATATGTTCCCAATTCTGGTACATATATCACCCATCCTGGTATATACATCCCCATTCTGCCGCTGTTCTTTAATGTATATTTAAAATAAAAATGATTCTACTCACCTTCTCTCCTCTCCCCTGCTGCACGGCGTCCTCTTCTGAAGCTGGCAGCTGACTTCAGCGTGTAAGCAACGGGAGCGCCTGATGTCACTGCCATGTGCCTCCAGTCATGTGCACGCCGATGTCACCTGCTGGCTTGTGATTGGCTGGCAGCATGCATTGCAGCACACTGACCCAGTGGGTCTTTGCACCACAATACACTTCAGCTGAATTTGTGTCGCAGGACGCACTTCCAGTTGAAGTTTGCAACTGTGATCGTTACATCTATGCTCATCAATGTTTTTACATATGCCAGGCAATAAGCTCTATTATTATTATTATTATTATTATTGCAGTTTCTAGTCAACTCATAAAATGTAATGTAGTGTGTCTAACCAATTTTACAAGGTTCTGTCCCCTTGTCAGAAGTGTCTAAAAGGAGATTAATGCCATTTCCCCTGTGGGTTTTTTTTTTTACACAAACTAGGCACACACGTAGTCACCATACACGCACATATACATATGGGAAGAATGGCGCTCCTTCCCTTCCGAACACTGCCGTGCGCCCAAACAGTGGTTTTCCCCCACATATGGGTATCTGCTTACTCAGGAGAAATTGCACAACAAACTGCATGGTGCATATTGTTCTGTTACCCTTATGAAAATGCAAAATTGGGGGCTAAAAACATTTTTGTGGGAAAAATGTGAAAATTTTATTTTTATGGCTCAATGTTCTAAACTTCTGTGAAGCACCTGGGGGTTCAAGGTGCTCACCACACATCTAGATAAGTTTCCTGAGGGGTCTAGTTTCCAAAATGGTGTCACTTGTGGCGGGTTTCCACTGCTTAGGCACATCAGGGGCTCTCCAAAAGCAACATGGGTCCGCTAATTAGTCAAGCAAATTTTACATTCAAAAAGTCAAATGGCGCTCCTTCTCTTCCGAGCTCTGCCGTGCTCCCAAATAGTCGTTTTCCCCTACATATGGGGTATCGGCGTGCTCAGGAGGAATTGCACAACAAATTGCATGATGCAATTTCTCCAGTTACCCTCATGAAAATGCAAAATTGGAGGCTGAAAAACATTTTTGTTGCAAAAATGTGAGCATTTTATTTTTATGGCTCAATGTTCTAAACTTCTGTGAACCACCTGGGGGTTCAAGGTGCTCACCACACATCTAGATAAGTTCACTGAGGGGTCTAGTTTCAAAAATGGTGTCGCTTGTGGGGGGGTTTCACTGTTTAGGCACATCAGGGGCTCTCCAAACACAACATGGTGTACGCTAATTATTCAAGCAAATTTTACAATCAAAAAGTCAAATGGTGCTCCTTCCCTTCCGAACCCTGCCGTGCGCCCAAACAGTGTTTTTTCCCCACGTATGGGGTATCTGCATGCTTAGGGGAAATTTTGGGGTCCATTTTTTCCTGTTACCCCTGTGAAAATAAAAAAATTGGGTCTAAAGTAACATTTTTGTGAAAAAAGTTAAATGTAAATTTTCTTCTTCCACATTCCAAAAATTTCTGTGAAGCATCTGAATGGTTAATAAACTTCTTGAATGTGGTTTTGAGCACCTTGAGGGGTGCAGTTTTTAGAATGGTGTCACTTTTGGGTATTTTCTGTCATAAAGATCCCTCAAAGTGACTTCAAATGTGATGTGGTCCCTAAAAAAATGGTTTCGTAAATTTTGTTGTAAAAATGAGAAATCGCTGGTCATCTTTTAACCCTTATAGCTCCCTAATAAAAAAAAATTTGAGTTCCAAAATTGTGCTGATGTAAAGTAAACATGTGGGAAATGTTATTTATTAACTATTTTGTGTGACATATCTCTCTGATTTAAGGGCATAAAAATTCAAATTTAGAAAATTGCAAAATGTTCAAAATTTTCACCAAATTTCAGTTTTTTTCACAAATAAACGCAAGTGATATCGAATAAATTTTACCACAGTCATGAAGTACAATATGTCACGAAAAAACAATCTCAGAATCAGGGGGATCCGTTGAAGCGTTCCAGAGTAATTACCTCATAAAGTGACAGTGCTCAGGATTGTAAAAATTGGCCTGGTCATTAACCTGCAAACCACCCTCGGGGTAAAGGGATTAATATACAACAGCAATCGCTGTAGATACATATACAGTATAATCTATATACAATTTGCATTGCTATGGGTTTACCTATATTAAGCCACATGTGACTTTCACAGCCCATGTGCTGAAAATCGCCTGTCACCTCTCCGTGTGAAATGAAGTGTGGAAATTCCATTTATGTACCAAAGTGAAAAAAATGTATGTAATAATGTGGCATGTTCATGAATAATCAGTCACCGGCACGCTACATATCACGGTAATTAACGGTTAAAGATAAAACAAATTTTTCCTAGATCTGCATAGTATAACATTGTAGATAATTAGTAGGATTATCCTCTTGTTTCATGACAATATTTATGGCACTAATGGCAGCTATACTGCAAGTGCTTATCAACTTTTAAAACAACTTTTCTTAGACCTAGAATGACATATACATTTTTTTTTTCAGATGATTTTTTCTTTGCTAATACAATACTGTCAGATAGAGATGAGCAAATCTTTTAAAATTCACTTTCGGCAGTTTCGCCATATTTATCCCAAAAATTCAATTTTCCGCGAATAATGTCAAAGTGATCTAAACATACACTGCTCAAAAAAATAAAGGGAACACTTAAACAACAGAATATAACTCCAAGTAAATCAAACTTCTGTGAAATCAAACTGTCCACTTAGGAAGCAACACTGATTGACAATCAATTTCACATGCTGTTGTCCAAATGGAATAGACAATAGATGGAAATTATTGGCAATTATCAAGACACCCTCAATAAAGGAGTGGTTCTGCAGGTGGGGACCACAGACCACATCTCAGTACCAATGCTTTCTGGCTGATATTTTGGTCACTTTTGAATGTTGGTTGTGCTTTCGCACTGGTGGTAGCATGAGACGAACTCTACAACACACAGAAGTTGCTCAGGTAGTGCAGCTCATCCAGGATGGCACATCAATGCGAGCTGTGGCAAGAAGGTTTGTTGTGTCTGTCAGTGTAGTGTCCAAAGGCTGGAGGCTTTACCAGGAGACAGGCCAGTACACCAGGAGACGTGGAGGGGGCCGTAGGAGGGCAACAACCCAGCAGCAGGACCACTACCTCCACCTTTGTGCAAGGAGGAACAAGAGGAGCACTGCCAGAGCCCTGCAAAATGACCTCCAGCAGGCCACAAATGTGCATGTGTCTGCACAAATGGTTTGAAACCGACTCCATGAGGGTGTATGAGGGCCCGACGTCCACAGATGGGGGTTGTGCTCACAGCCCAACACCGTGCAGGACGCTTGGCATTTGCCACAGAACAACAGGATTGGTAAAGTCACCACTGGCGCCCTGTGCTCTTCACAGATGAAAGCAGGTTCACACTGAGCACATGGGACAGACGTGACAGAGTCTGGAGACACAGTGGAGAGTGATCTGCTGCCTGCAACATCCTTCAGCATGACCAGTTTGGCAGTGTGTCAGTAATGGTGTGGGGTGGCATTTCTTTGGAGGGCCGCAGAGCCCTCCATGTGCTCGCCAGAGGTAGCCTCACTGCCATTAGGTACCGAGGTGAGATCCTCAGACCCCTTGTGAGACCATATGCTGGTGCGGTTGGCCCTGGGTTCCTCCTAATGCAGGACAATGCCAGAGCTCATGTGGCTGGAGTGTGTCAGCAGTTCCTGTGACAAGCCCAGGGGATGGGGGATGACTCGGTTACCCGGGCCTTTAGCCTTAAGGAGGTCGCGGTGGTCGGCTCCCGGGCCCATACTCTGGGGTCTCTCTTTAAAAAGGCGTTGATAGATACGAAGCATTTCCTGTGCGAAACGCGCGTCGGGTGCGTGGGGGGTGCTTGGACCTCTGACCTGAGCTCATTGGTAACTATGGTTATATCTTATTTTTGTGTATAGTCCTTTTGGGCATTGATATATCTGTATATGTGATTGTATTGGGATATTGGATCAACAGAGGTTATTTACCTATTATCATTAATTTTGGATTGTTATTATTCTTTGTGATAAATATATTTATACATACACCTCTTTCTCTGTTGCTCGTGATATTTTATCATGTTTTATATTGATTACCAATGATGTATTTATGCTGGTTATTTGGATGACATAGCCTTTAGCTTATATACACTATGGGTCCAGGCATCCCACCATTTTTTCATCTGTGGTGTGTCTTGTTTTTATGATTATTATTTGTAATTTTTAATATGTATTTCATTAAAGTATTGGCATTTTTTCAACTTCGGGTCTTATAGTTGTCTCTTTGCCTTCATTTATTTTGGTGTTTTCATAGGTTAATTTGGCCCATTTGATTCATTGGTGTTTATAGATATTAAGTTTATAAAAGTTTGTGACGCCACCTATGGTTTCTGATGATATTCACCAGCGCTGCGCAGTCCACTGAGGCCGGTGATAAGGCAGCTAGATGGTATGGCTCCCCACAGGTGGAGCTAGGCCTCAGGGCAGGGTACGGACGGGGATGCAGGACAAGGAGACTCAGCCGAGTCGGAGCAAGAACAGGGACGGACACAAAAGTCACTTCAGTACCTTTTACTGATGGAAATTCAGGCACTCCCCGGAGCACTGTAGGGTGAAGGGTGTATGTCCGGATCCTCCCCAATGAGCAGGTTTTGGGCCTCCTGGTTCTTGCTGCTGCGTAATAAGTTTCTGACCTGCCTGGAGCTAGGCCTAACTTTGTCTCTGTCCTGCGCTGGCTGACCTTGTGGTAGGGCCTTCTCTTGGAGTGCACGCTCCCGACCTATGGGGCCTATGTGTCTACTGGCTCTGGTACGTATCAGCACTTTAGCAATCCTGGGACTTGTAGATCTCCAGGGATTCCGGTTTATCTTACTGGGTCGTGGAGATCCCGGCAAGCTTCGGACCCGGTGTCCGGTAACTACTTCTTCTTCGGGGTGAGCCAGTTAAGCTCCTCTGCCCCCTATGAACTAACTCTCTCTACTCTTTCACCTTCGGCCTACTCGGACCCTCAATAGGCTACTCACACTAATGGCAGCGTGCAGCTCTTCACCGATCTTATGGCGCCGGCACACCTAAAGCTCACCTCTCTGAGCTGCACTGAGTCTAGAACACGCTCCACTGCAGACTGACCTCTCTCAGGCTTCTACTGCAGGAACTCTCTCAACAGGTTTGCTCTCTGTCAGTTCCAGTCTAGACTAGACTAACTGCTGCCTGGCTCCACCTTCCCTTTTATATCTCCCTAACGGGCTCCCTCTGGTGGTCTGAGGTGGAAGGTGGAGATGTGTGAATGGATATGGGGGCCTCTTGTGGAGGAATCCTTCAATACACCCTTCTAGGATTTGTGAGACCAAGCACAGCTGGGCTTCACATTCCCCCCTAGTTAAACTCAGCACTCCCGGGCTGAAGTACATTTTATAAAAACAGTAACAATGGAAAACATAAGTAATACTAGAACATTCTTCCCTTTATGGGAGGCACGAATCTTAAACGTTGCATAATAATAACAAAGCAGAGTGTCCTCAGAATCCAAGTCTCTGGTGGTGAGGTTCCCAAGAAGGATGTCCATCTCACAAGGTAGAGTACTTTGGTGGTTTTGAGGGACCTGTCCTAAACCCTCTACGTAGGCCCTGGGGTGGCTGCAGGGCATGAAGATCCCGAATCGGACCTCCAAACGAGCCACTCCAGACAGGTTTTCCTTCTGAGGTCACTTAAAAGGGGCACTCCAGGGAGCGCAATTATATACATCAAGAGTTTTTGGGCTGCACACAGTCCTCAGCCACGAAGCCCTTTGGTAAATAAGACAGTAATTAGGCAAAGTGTCCATATACTTAAACTGTTCAAAAATAAGCAAAACACAAAATAATGTACATTTGCATGGGAAATACACAATTATGCAGTACATTACATTTTAATATACAATACCCCAGGGGTAACTATCTACACTCTCAGAAATTTTGACCATCTACTGCCTGTACCTAGCAGGGGGTTTACCTCTCGTGCTACGTACTGATCTGCGTAGTGCTGTGGTTGGTGGAGTGTCAGTGTCTGTATCCTCAGTTACTCTATCAGTTCTACGTGTGACCATGTTGTAAAACTGCCTTAACCTCTCACTTGGACTGGCAAGTCTACCATTGGCTGGGCCCTCTTGCTCCGCTCCTGCCGGGGATCCTTCATCCGGGGATACTTCTTGAGCTGGCTCTTCTGCAGCACTTACAGGTTCAACTTGCTGTGGAGGGTTTTCTGGCTGTGCATAGAATTGGAGTACTGGAATGATTACTGCACCTCCTATTTCAGGCCAATCAGCTGGGAAGTCTCCAAGGTCAGTGTGTATCACCGCTTCTTTAGGTTCTTCCTGGATTGTGAGAGGCAATTCTTCCTGAGTTCTTAGTAGATGTGGACACAATTTTAGATGGTCCCCGGACACTGTAGCAGATGTTTTTCCTCCATCTCGACTGATTATACAAGTCTTTTTGTTGTCAAATCTTGACGGTAACACAGTGTAAGGGTCTTTTTCCCACTGGTCATCAAGTTTGTGGTTACGTCTTTTCCTTTTTAGTACTGTTTCACCAGGTGTGAAAGGTTCTGCTGGTGCGTTTTTGTTGTAGTGCATTTCCTGCTTTTCTCTCACCCGAGTAAGACTGTCCTTGACACAAGCTTGTACCCTTCTGTACTGCTCTTGTCTGGTGGTGTCCCAGTCCTCAGTGGTCATATCAGCTTCAGGTTCAACAACACCAAGCTCCAAATCCATGGGCAGCTTTCCTGGCCTTGCCCGCATGAGATATGCCGGAGTGCAATTGGTGGAACTGACTGGTATATGATTGTACAGATCCACTAGGTCTGGTAGTAGGTCTGGCCACTGGTTTCTCTCCTCAAGTGGTATGGTCTTTAGCAGGTCGATGATGATGTTGTTCATCTTTTCGCAGAGACCGTTGGTTTGGGGGTGATAAGGTGTAGTTCTTATCTTTTTACACCCGTAGAGATGGCAGAATTCCTTGAACAACTCAGCCTCAAAAGCCGGGCCTTGGTCCGTCAGCACCTGCTCAGGGTAGCCATGGGGTCGGCAGAAATACGCTTGGAACGTTTTTGCTGCTGTCTCTGCCGTCAGGTCTTTGACGGGGGCGACCACCAGGAAACGTGAGTAGTGATCTACCAATGTCAGAGCATAGGAGTACCCTGACCTGCTGGGGGACAGCTTGACATGGTCCAGGGCCACGATCTCCAGGGGTCGAGTCGTCTTGATGGGTTGCGGGGGTGCCTTCTGGCTGTTGAAGTCTTTCCTTCTTAGGCCGCAGGGTCCACAGTCCCGGCACCACCTTTCAATGGAGCTGCGCATTCCTACCCAGTAGAATCGACACTTCAGCAGGGTCTCTAGCTTTTTCCAGCCAAAGTGCCCCGCCTGATCGTGGTAAGCTTCCAATACCATCTGGATGTCTGTCTTCGGGACCACTATCTGCCATACCATCTCGTGGGTTCTTGGATTAACGTACCTCCGGCACAGCTTCTCACGGTAGATAAACAGCCGGCTCTTCTCGTTCCACAGCTGCTTTGCTTGCAGAGACGCATCTTTCTCCAGGGAGGCACCTTCTTGGGTTATCAGCTGTTTGATGCGGCTGACAACCGGGTCGCTGTCCTGGGTCTCTTTCCAGCTGTGGTGAGGAAGGGGGTTTAACGTCCTTTCATGCGGCTTCCTGGAGGCTCTTTGCTCATGGATCACCCCACTCCGGTGAAAGGCAGGAAGCTCTATCTCTTCCAGGTCATCCACTTCTTCTTCTGTGTCTGACTGGTGAGGCATCCTAGACAGGGCATCGGCGTTGGCGTTCTTGCGGCCCGCCCGGTATTTAATTGTAAATTGGTAGTTTGACAGCCGAGCCATCCATCGTTGTTCCAGAGCCCCCAACTTAGCTGTTTCAAGATGGGTCAAGGGGTTGTTATCAGTAGAGATGAGCGTTGTTCTACTCGAACTGTTCGCCAATCTCAAATTCGAGCTGTTTTGGGCGGTGTTCGAGCCGGTCAGCGAACACGAACAATTTGAGAAAAATTCGGCTGTTCGAGGTTATGTTCGATAACTGTTCGTGCACCAAAATCATAACTGGATTTTTTCTCAGTAATGATGAAAATTAATGTTAATACGCAGTTTGAGTGTACAGCGGGGCGGGGGGAGGGGCAGGGGATGGATCTCTGCAGGAACAATGAAGATCTCCATTTTTTTTTCTCTTTCCCGCATTTGCAGTGGGGAGGTGCAATCTGTCAGCCTATCAGAAGCGCACATGTAGCACCCTGAGGATTCGGCTGCTACAGGGGTATTGCACCTCAGCCAGAGGTGTGATATTCCACTCCCGGGTAAGGATGGAGTGTGGAACTGAGCTCAGTTAGCTGCATGCACTACACACATCCCATTTCCGGGGAACAGACCGATGGTACTCCCACTAGAGAAATGTGCAGGTACAACAGAGTCTGTTCCTGGCTGGAGTGGGAGGGGGGTGGAACATCCCAGTAGTGTAGGGGCAGATAGGGGGAGCAGCCTGGGTAAAGTTAGGAGCTCATTGGGTGCTGGTCACCTGAGCTCACACATAGAGGGAGTATATAAGGTGGGAACCATCTTAGATCAGGGTCAGTCTGTGAGAAGTCAGTCAGTCAGTCTGTCAGTCTTTTGCAGAGTCAGAGGAAGAGAGCAGAGGAGAGGAGCAGCTCCAAGGCCCAGAGAGAGAGAGGAGAAAGAAAGACCCAGAGGGGGAGAAAGAAGGAACTCCAAGAGCCCAAATTAGACCAGAGGGTGAAGAGTTGGCAACAGGGTACCGGATCCCAAGCTGGCAGAGGCTACAGCACACCTTAGCCAGGAACCGGAGGTCGTGGGCAGGACTGATCTGCCACGATCACCCACTAAATCCACCCGGAAGGCAGACCAGGAATAGGGTCAGGGAACCCAGAGACAAGGGTTTACCACCAAGAAGCCCGAGGGAGCGGACATAGGTGGATCCCTGGTGGGGAAGGCCAGAGAAGAGGACAGGACAGAAAGGGAGCTCAGGACCACGCTCCAGAATCACCTGGGGGTTGGCCGAGTCCAGGACCTGGTGGACGCAGCACGGCTCGGGTGGTCACTTAAGGCCGGAGTGACCAGAACAACTGCAGTAAGTAAACAAACCCTGAACTGCACAGCCCGACTCTGAGTCTCATTTCCATCCCCGCTGCACCACCACAACCCCCATCCTCTGCAACTGACCCCCTGAGGCTATACCCCTCCCGTTGGGGGTTATACTACCTGAGCTGCACATACATCACCAGCCTCAGCGGACCCTGCTGCAGCGGCGGCCGTATTGACCGCAATTCAACGGGTGGCGTAGTCGACACAAAAGAACATCTAGTAACATCATAAGGACTGCCACACACTGAGTTTGACACCCTGGGCACGGACCGGGTCACAGCCACTCGGAGACTACAACCCCCATCTGATCCGGCTCCGGGTATCCCTAACAGCACTGGCCCAGGGGGCGCGTCAACTTTGGCGTAGTCGGCAGGATAACGTGCCCGCAACAACCGGGTACTGCGTGCCTGAAGAAAAGTTCATCGTTACCTTAAAAAGAAGTCTCCTGCCGGTTCCGGAGGGTCCCCGCCATCGGGCCCCATCACAGGTCGTTTCCCGCCGGTTGTCCGCCATTTGCAGCTTTTTCCCGCCATCCATGGAGTTTCCCGCCACTGGGAGACGATTCCCGCCATTTCCAAAGATTTCCCGCCTTGGAAGAGCGGACGCCATTATGGGCGTGCCAGAGGGTGGCAAGAGGCCACCTCCCATCGTGGGCCAGGTCGAAGAATGGCGCCAAAAGCGGAAACCGCGCCCACCAACAGAGACTGTGATGCTGGAAGTGTCCATCAGCGTGAGAGAACTGCCCCTGGAACTGAAGTTGCCCCGGGACCACCCTCGATGTGGGCGGAGACAGAAGAAGAGAACAA
Organism: Phyllobates terribilis; assembly: GCF_046119375.1. Classification (NCBI taxonomy): domain Eukaryota; kingdom Metazoa; phylum Chordata; class Amphibia; order Anura; family Dendrobatidae; genus Phyllobates; species Phyllobates terribilis. Next base: position 205,393,674 of record NW_027362769.1, on the reverse strand, counting down.
AGATGGGTGTCGCCTGGAGCAGTCTGGAGAGAGCGCACCCGGAGACAAGACGTCTGGAAGAGAGTCCAGAGAAAGCACACCCGGAGATGGAGGGAGAGCCAGGCAGCACCGACCCAGTGGTCAGGAGCCTGATGCGGGCCGCCACTCCAGGCAGCACCGACCCAGTGGTCAGGAGCCTGTTGCAGGTCGCCACTCCAGAAGGCCTGCTGGAGATCCTAACACAGCTCCCCCGAGATCGGGAGTGTGCACAGACTGCGCTGGAGGGCCTCGCACAGAGGTTGGCCCGGGTGCAACGAGAGACGTTGGCGGAGTGGAGCCGAGAGATGGCCCAGCAGACCGAGACTCGTCAGCGGAGCACGCCACCCGAGACGAGGAGACAGACCGCCTCTGAGGATGGCGCAGGAGGACTGAAGGCCGGAGACGGCGCCGAGAAGGGAGCCGAACAAATGGAGGCAGGTAAAGGGGACGTCACTACCCCGAGCCGGGAAACCGCGTGCCTGCCCCAGCTCCCCGTCGCAGAGCCCGAAGTACCCCCTGCCGTGCCCGTCGCTGCAACATCACCGCCGCAGACTAGGCCTCAAACGGAAGCCGCGACCCCTGTGACGTCACACGCCTCGACCCCGAGCGTGGCCAAGCAGGAAGTACCATCGGCCTGGTCGCAAGGCCTAGTACCCCCGGGCGACGCAATACCAACAGCGCCCCCTACCTCCGCGGAGCCCCCGGCCTGGTCGCAGGGCCAAGTAACACAGGGCGCCGGCGTTCTTACGGTGCCCTTTACTTTCAAGGTGCCCCAGGCCTGGTCGCAAGGCCTGGTTAACCCGGGCGCCGCTACCACCACGGCGCCCATAACACCTAAAGTACCGCACCTGGGTGAGGACCTGTTCGCCCAGCATACGTGCCCGGATGGGCAGCCCTTCGTATGGCCCCAGGAATACATCCAGCTGGAGCTGCAAAAAGCAAGGGCCATGTGCGAACCCCTGATCCCGGCTCCAAAGCCCATGAAGAGGATCTCGCCCCCGCTAGAAGAGACCCAGTTTGAGTGGGATCCCACCGGAGAAGACCTCATGGGGTTCACTCAGGAGACTCGGGCAGCCGCAGCGGAGCGTGCAGAGTGCTGCCGCCAGCAGCTCGAGGTCTTTGAGAGGGAGCGGAGAGAGAGGCGGGTCCGGGAACAACAAGCCCAAATAAGGAGCGCGGAGCAGAAGAGCCGGACCAGGAGAAACCCCCGTGCAGCGCATGGTCCCCGTACCATCGGGACTGTGATAAAGTTCAATCTGCAGCATGGGTGGGGTTTCATCAGGGATCACCGCACCCCAGGCGACGTCTTCATGACCAGGAGAGACGTTGAGTCCCACCTACCGGAGGGACACAGAGGTCGTGACCTGTATTTAGGGGACGAGGTCACCTTCACCCGGCACAAGTGTGCCAAAGGACCCTACGCCCTCCATGTGCATCGCCTGACGGAGGAGGAGCTGCGGTGTGAGGAGGAGCAAGAGGACCCGGACGGGTCTGAAACTGAAACTGTCCACAAAGAAAGAGCAGGAGGACGCCGTCGTTGAGTACGGTAGAGAGAGACTGTACATAGTTACCCGTCGGGGTACCAAGAACTGTTGCTGCTTAAAATAGTCCCCGTTGGGACCAGCCAAGAGTGAACTGTTAACCCCGTGTGTCCCTATTCCCACTGACCGAGGACTGAGAGCGGTCAATCCTCCCTAATACCTGGCCGAGGACTGAGAGCGGCCATATCCCCTTGTATATAGTTGCGCTTCCTAAAGCGCCCCCTACCGGTTTTATAGGAAACTGTTTTATTCCAAGAGAGACTGTCGCACTTTACCCGGTCACAAGTTGCACCGTGACCGGAGGAACCAGAAACAAGAATGTTTATATGAAAAGTTTATTGCTACTGATGATGTTTTATATGTTTTATATGTTTATGTTTATGAAAAAAAAAATGTATGTTTGTGGATGTTTATATCTTACAGCCCGAGGACGTGCTGTGGTTTACCAGGGGGGAATGTAGCACCCTGAGGATTCGGCTGCTACAGGGGTATTGCACCTCAGCCAGAGGTGTGATATTCCACTCCCGGGTAAGGATGGAGTGTGGAACTGAGCTCAGTTAGCTGCATGCACTACACACATCCCATTTCCGGGGAACAGACCGATGGTACTCCCACTAGAGAAATGTGCAGGTACAACAGAGTCTGTTCCTGGCTGGAGTGGGAGGGGGGTGGAACATCCCAGTAGTGTAGGGGCAGATAGGGGGAGCAGCCTGGGTAAAGTTAGGAGCTCATTGGGTGCTGGTCACCTGAGCTCACACATAGAGGGAGTATATAAGGTGGGAACCATCTTAGATCAGGGTCAGTCTGTGAGAAGTCAGTCAGTCAGTCTGTCAGTCTTTTGCAGAGTCAGACGAAGAGAGCAGAGGAGAGGAGCAGCTCCAAGGCCCAGAGAGAGAGAGGAGAAAGAAAGACCCAGAGGGGGAGAAAGAAGGAACTCCAAGAGCCCAAATTAGACCAGAGGGTGAAGAGTTGGCAACAGGGTACCGGATCCCAAGCTGGCAGAGGCTACAGCACACCTTAGCCAGGAACCGGAGGTCGTGGGCAGGACTGATCTGCCACGATCACCCACTAAATCCACCCGGAAGGCAGACCAGGAATAGGGTCAGGGAACCCAGAGACAAGGGTTTACCACCAAGAGGCCCGAGGGAGCCGGACATAGGTGGATCCCTGGTGGGGAAGGCCAGAGAAGAGGACAGGACAGAAAGGGAGCTCAGGACCACGCTCCAGAATCACCTGGGGGTTGGCCGAGTCCAGGACCTGGTGGACGCAGCACGGCTCGGGTGGTCACTTAAGGCCGGAGTGACCAGAACAACTGCAGTAAGTAAACAAACCCTGAACTGCACAGCCCGACTCTGAGTCTCATTTCCATCCCCGCTGCACCACCACAACCCCCATCCTCTGCAACTGACCCCCTGAGGCTATACCCCTCCCGTTGGGGGTTATACTACCTGAGCTGCACATACATCACCAGCCTCAGCGGACCCTGCTGCAGCGGCGGCCGTATTGACCGCAATTCAACGGGTGGCGTAGTCGACACAAAAGAACATCTAGTAACATCATAAGGACTGCCACACACTGAGTTTGACACCCTGGGCACGGACCGGGTCACAGCCACTCGGAGACTACAACCCCCATCTGATCCGGCTCCGGGTATCCCTAACAGCACTGGCCCAGGGGGCGCGTCACACACACGGAGCGAAGTGCTTTTTTTCACACAAGCAAGGGCATGTGTGATTGGCAGTGTATGTCACATGTCCTTGCCCTATAAGACCAAGCCATTTTCCCCGTCGCCACCATTTTCTCACTGCTGCAGCTGCGTGTTAGACGGCACCGCTGTTGCTGTGTGCGCTATACCTTGTTAATTTCAAGCCAATTTTCGCACAAATATACAGATAGCTTGGGAGTAGGGAATAGTTGTGATTGCAGTCCTTTTAAGGACTAGGTTACAGCATTTCCTACGACTTTTATCAGGGAGGTCTGTGCTCTTAAATAGATAGATTGTGGGAGTAAAGACTAATTGTAATTGGAGTCCTTTTCAGGACTAGGTTACATCAGTTCCTATCAGTTTTTGCCAGGCAGGTCTGTGCCAGTGCTGTGCAAGTTTTTTTCACAGCATTTGGCTGAATCTAGCAAAGCTAATCCTTTTTGGCCTATTGCAGAGTGTGTTAGTCAGTGGAGTAGCCTATCTGTGTTGCAAGATATACCACCTGTGTATAGAATACCAATTTTTTTACTGCACCTAGTGAAGTAAAATCTTTTGGGCATAGCATCATTCTATTAGTCCATCTATACTGACCTCCATCAGGTTGCAAACTGAATATAATTTTTTTCTGCATCAAGCTCTGAAAAAATATTTGGGCTTCTAGCAGTGTGTGGGACTTGGTCTATTAGTCCATCTATACTGACCTCCATCAGGTTGCAAATTAAAAATAATTTTTTTCTTCATTTAGCTCTGAAAAAATATTTGGGCTTCTAGCAGTGTGTGGGACTTGTTCTATTAGTCCTTCTATACTGACCTCCATCAGGTTGCAAATTAAAAATAATTTTTTTCTGCATCTAGCTCTGAAAAAATATTTGGGCTTCTAGCAGTGTGTGGGACTTGGTCTATTAGTCCATCTATACTGACCTCCATCAGGTTGCAAATTAAAAATAGTTTTTTTCTTCATTTATCTCTGAAAAAATATTTGGGCTTCTAGCAGCGTGTGGGACTTGTTCTATTAGTCCATCTATACTGACCTCCATCAGATTGCAAATTAAAAATAATTTTTTTCTGCATCTAGCTCTGAAAAAATATTTGGGCTCCTAGCAGTGTGTGGGACTTGGTCTATTAGTCCATCTATACTGACCTCCATCAGGTTGCAAATTAAAAATAATTTTTTTCTGCATCTAGCTCTGAAAAAATATTTGGGCTTCTAGCAGTGTGTGGGACTTGGTCTATTAGTCCATCTATACTGACCTCCATCAGGTTGCAAATTAAAAATAATTTTTTTCTTCATTTAGCTCTGAAAAAATATTTGGGCTTCTAGCAGTGTGTGGGACTTGTTCTATTAGTCCTTCTATACTGACCTCCAGCAGGTTGCAAATTGAATATAATTTTTTTCTGCATCTAGCTCTGAAAAAATAGTTGGGCTTCTAGCGGTGTGTGGGACTTGGTCTATTAGTCCATCTATACTGACCTCCATCAGGTTGCAAATTAAAAATAATTTTTTTCTGCATCTAGCTCTGAAAAAATATTTGGGCTTCTAGCAGTGTGTGGGACTTGGTCTATTAGTCCATCTATACTGACCTCCATCAGGTTGCAAATTAAAAATAATTTTTTTCTGCATCTAGCTCTGAAAAAATATTTGGGCTTCTAGCAGTGTGTGGGACTTGGTCTATTAGTCCATCTATACTGACCTCCATCAGGTTGCAAATTGAATAAAAAAAATTTCTGCATCTAGCTCTGAAAAAATATTTGGGCTTCTAGCGGTGTGTGGGACTTGGTCTATTAGTCCATCTATACTGACCTCCATCAGGTTGCAAATTAAAAATAATTTTTTTCTGCATCTAGCTCTGAAAAAATATTTGGGCTTCTAGCAGTGTGTGGGACTTGGTCTATTAGTCCATCTATACTGACCTCCATCAGGTTGCAAATTAAAAATAATTTTTTTCTTCATTTAGCTCTGAAAAAATATTTGGGCTTCTAGCAGTGTGTGGGACTTGTTCTATTAGTCCTTCTATACTGACCTCCAGCAGGTTGCAAATTGAATATAATTTTTTTCTGCATCTAGCTCTGAAAAAATAGTTGGGCTTCTAGCGGTGTGTGGGACTTGGTCTATTAGTCCATCTATACTGACCTCCATCAGGTTGCAAATTAAAAATAATTTTTTTCTGCATCTAGCTCTGAAAAAATATTTGGGCTTCTAGCAGTGTGTGGGACTTGGTCTATTAGTCCATCTATACTGACCTCCATCAGGTTGCAAATTAAAAATAATTTTTTTCTGCATCTAGCTCTGAAAATATATTTGGGCTTCTAGCAGTGTGTGGGACTTGGTCTATTAGTCCATCTATACTGACCTCCATCAGGTTGCAAATTGAATAAAAAAAATTTCTGCATCTAGCTCTGAAAAAATATTTGGGCTTCTAGCGGTGTGTGGGACTTGGTCTATTAGTCCATCTATACTGACCTCCATCAGGTTGCAAATTAAAAATAATTTTTTTGTGCATCTAGCTCTGAAAAAATATTTGGGCTTCTAGCAGTGTGTGGGACTTGGTCTATTAGTCCATCTATACTGACCTCCATCAGGTTGCAAATTAAAAATAATTTTTTTCTTCATTTAGCTCTGAAAAAATATTTGGGCTTCTAGCAGTGTGTGGGACTTGGTCTATTAGTCCATCTATACTGACCTCCATCAGGTTGCAAATTAAAAATAATTTTTTTCTGCATCTAGCTCTGAAAAAATATTTGGGCTTCTGGCAGTGTGTGGGACTTGGTCTATTAGTCCATCTATACTGACCTCCATCAGGTTGCAAATTGAATAAAAAAATTTTCTGCATCTAGCTCTGAAAAAATATTTGGGCTTCTAGCGGTGTGTGGGACTTGGTCTATTAGTCCATCTATACTGACCTCCATCAGGTTGCAAATTAAAAATAATTTTTTTCTGCATCTAACCCAGCCAATAGTTTTGGCCTAATACCACAGTTTGGCCACTCAGCTCTGCTCGGTTACCATCCATTGTTTTTTTGTGCAAACAACTCCAGAGTTGTGAATTAGTTAACCACCAAAATGAGTGGAAAAAGGCCTGCTGCTGGTGGAAAGGGGAATAGGCGTGTTGGGAAGGGGAAAAAAGGTTGTGTCCGTGGGGTAGGTGCAGAAGAAAGACCATCTTCCAGCCAAACTAAAATGTCTACTTCTTTTAGCGGACAATGTGATAAGATCCCTTTCTTACGGCCACGCCAATCGCTACAAATTCCAGATGAGGCACAAAAACAGCAGGTGCTTCAATGGATATCAAGTGCTCCTTTAAGTGGGCTCTCCTCCACATCAACTTCAACATCACAAATACTCCAGTCCTCAAAGGTGTCACCCAAATCGCACTTGCTTCCTCACAGCTCCCAAATCTCCAGCTGCCCGTCTGAGTATGAGGTAGAACAGATGGTTGAGTCTGCAGAGCTGTTTACTCATACTATAGCCTGGGAATCAGAGGTCGACTCCAGCGCTTCTGTGAATCCAGACGAGGAAATGATCTGCACTGATGCCCAGAATCTTTATGAGTCGGATCCAGGACCAGACGCAGAAGGTTCTGACCATAATGTAGACCCTCATTCCCAAACTGTAACTCCTGTTGGTGGAGACAATGAGGAAGACGATGATAAGACTCAAATACCTGATTGGAGCGACAACTTTAGTTTTTTGTCAGGGCAGGAACAGGTTGGCTCTGAGGACGACGGGTGTGATAACGCACAGGGTGATGATGATGAGGTCGGAGATCCCACTTACTGTCAACCCACAGTCAGCCAAGAGATGAGGTCAGCAGAGGAGGTGGAGGAAGATGCTAGTGACGACGAGGTCAGGTTGCGCCTTCCTGGACAGAGACGTAGTACTGGAAGCACGTCAACAACTGCATCCTCAAACACAACTCTGCCTCTCACCACAAGTCGTGGTGGCTCTTCAGGTCGCATGGGTGCTAAGCCTTGCATAGCCTGGGCATTTTTTCAGATCGATAAAGATGACCCAACTCGTGTTATCTGTAACATTTGTCAGCAAAAGCTAAGTAGAGGCCAAAAAATACATAGTTTGAGTACTTCATGCATGAACCGGGACATGGACATGAAGCATAAGTTGCAGTGGGAAGCTCAGTGTGCTACAATGCGGCCTAGCCGGCCGGGCCAACCACCGTCTGCCATATCTTGTGCATCCGCGGCCTCTTCATCCTCTGTGACTGGGGGGACAGCAGTCACACCTGTTTTGGGGCGCAGACCTGCCACCTCTTTACCCGCAACAGCCAGCGTGATTGGCAGGTCATCATTTTCTTTGGAGGTGGTAACACCAGCTGGTCTTGAGCGCTGTCCGACATCGATAGCACCACCTTTGGATCAAGGCAACCTAACATGTCCGCCTGCATCTTCCTCACAGACCGGCAGTTTGCCGGGGACACCCTTATCAACCCCGTCTAAGCACAATAGCCAGCCCTCGGTCCCTCAGATGTGGACAAGTAAAAGACCATTTCCTCCTAGCCATGAGAAAGCTAAGAGGTTGAATTTCACCATCTGCAAGCTCTTGGCTACAGAAATGCTGCCTTTCCGCCTGGTGGACACAGAGGATTTTCGAGACCTTATGTCCGTCGCAGTGCCCCAGTACCAGATGCCCAGTCGGCACTACTTCTCAAAGAAAGGTGTGCCTGCGCTCCACCAGCATGTCGCACACAACATCACCGCTTCTTTGAGAAACTCTGTGTGTGACAGGGTGCATTTCACCACAGACACTTGGACGAGTAGGCATGGACAGGGGCGTTACATGTCGCTGACTGGGCACTGGGTAACTATGGTGACAGCAGGACAAGGGGCTGCTGTCCAAGTCTTGCCGTCCCCACGAGTTGTGCGTCAATCCTCTTTATGTCAAAGTTCCTCCACTGCTTCTGCCTCCTCAACCTCCTCTCGGTCTTCCACCTGCACCCAAAGCCTGTCTGGTCATGCCACAAGCTTTCTAACTGCGCAGAAGGGATCCTGCACACCTCCTTACTATGCTGGCAGTAGGGCTCAACGTCATCAGGCGGTTTTTACATTGAAATGTCTGGGAAATGTGAGTCACACAGCTGAGGAGTTGTGGTCAGCTCTGGAGAACCAATTTCATGAATGGTTGTCTCCACTGGACCTGAAACCAGGGAAGGCCGTGTGCGACAATGCTGCAAACCTGGGTGCGGCCCTTCGCCGGGGCAATGTCACACACGTGCCTTGTATGGCTCACGTGTTGAACCTGGTTGTCCAGCAATTTTTAGCCCACTATCCCAGACTAGATGGCCTTCTGCAGAGGGCACGGTCGCTGTGTGCTCACTTCCGCCGTTCGCATCCCGCAGCTCAGCGACTTACATCTCTACAGAAGTCGTTGGGCCTGCCACTTCACCGGCTAAAATGCGATGTGCCTACCCGGTGGAATTCAACTCTGCACATGTTGCAGCGACTGTGGCAGCACCGACAAGCCCTGGTGCAATACGTTCTGACGTATAGCCTGGGCCAACGAGATTCAGAGGTGGGGCAAATCACGCTGGAGGAGTGGTCTCAGATCAGGGACCTATGCACCCTTCTGCACAGTTTTGAAATGGCGACGAAGATGTTTAGTGCTGACGATGCCATTATCAGCATGACTATTCCGGTGATTTACATGCTGGAGCACATGTTAAACAGAATTCGGAGTCAGGTGGTGGCACAAGAGGAGGTGGAGGAAGTAGAGGAGGATGAGTTGTATGCGGAAGGGCTAACATCTGCAAGGTCCAGACGGTCGGCAGCACCAAGGCGGCAGGCATGTGAGGGTGGGGGAGATGATTTTACCAGGGCGCATGGTAGCAGCCAAACTAGTGAGGAAGGTGCAGGAGCCCAGGAAGAAGTGGAGGACGAACTGATGGAAGACTCATCAGATGAGGGAGACCTTGATCACATTTCTGTTGTGCGAGGTTGGGGGGAGAGGACAGAGGAAGGAAGCATGATTGTTACCTCGCCACCAACACAACAGGGACTTGGTGCTCCTGGATGCGCAACACACATGAGTGCCTTCTTGCTGCACTACCTGCAACATGACCCTCGAATTGTGAGAATTAGAAATAATCCTGACTACTGGGTTGCCACACTGTTAGATCCCCGGTACAAAAGTAAATTTGCAGAAATTATTCCTGCCATAGAAAGGGATGCACGCATGCAGGAGTATCAGCAGAGACTGTTGCAGAATCTTACATGTGCTTTTCCACAAAATACCAGTGGTGCACGTAGTGAATCTCACAGTTCCAACTTGCCAACCGTGGGACCGTCAAGTGTTCAGCACTCAAACCGTAACAGAACCACAGTATCTGCTGGTAACATCAATTTTGCGGAATCATTTCACCACTTTTTTAGCCCATCCTTTGCAAGGCCACAGGAGACAAGAAGTCTGACACATAGTCAACGCCTAGAGACGATGGTACAGGAGTATCTCCAAGTAAACATTGAAGCCACGACTGTGTCACTGGACCCTTGCTCTTTTTGGGCTTCCAATCTGGATAAATGGCCGGAGCTAGCCACTTACGCCTTGGAGATCTTGTCATGCCCCGCAGCCAGTGTTCTGTCTGAACGTGTGTTCAGCGCTGCTGGTGGTGTGCTGACAGATAAGCGCACGCGGCTCTCCACTGATAATGTAGACAGACTCACGTTCATAAAGATGAACAAATCATGGATCCGAAACGACTTTTCTACCCCTGTGTCATCCTGGGGAGAGTAAAAGCTTGATGATTGGTTAAAATCACCCTACCAACCGTTTTAAGCTTTCAAATTACTAATCATGTTTATCTGTATCTTGACTGGAAAATAATTTGGGCTTTGTAGCAGTGTGCAGCACTGATCCTATTAGGCCATCTATAATAAGCTTCACCAGATTTAAAATTAAAAATAATTTTTAGCTGCATCTAGCCCGGAAAATAATTTTGGGGCTCCGAGATGCGCAAGACACATAAGTGCCTTCTTGCTGCACTACCTGCAGCATGACCCTCATATTGTCAGAATTCGAAGTAATCATGACTACTGGGTTGCCACACTCTTAGATCCCCCAAACTTTTCGATCAACCTTTTCATTTTAATAAAGACCAAAAAAATGGTCATTTTTGAAATTATAAGCATTAGCAGGTTGTTAGAAACTGAAATCAAACAGTTTTCAACTCAAAACTTTATTCTAGGTGATGTTACATTTTCACATAGGACCCCTTGTTCGAAAGGAGCTTCTGAACTCTCTCGTCCATTGAATTTGTCAGGTTTTGGATGGTTTCTGCTTCAATTGTTTTGCATGAGGACAGAATACCCTCCCAGAGCTGTTGCTTAGATGTGAACTGCCTCCCGCCATCATAGACACTCCTTTTAATGATGCTCCAAAGGTTCTGAATGGGGTAGAGGTCAGGGGAGCATGGGGGTCACACCATAAGTTTGTCCCCTTTTATGCCCATATCAGCCAGAGATGCAGATGTTTTATGTGCAGCATGAGATGGTGCATTATCATGCAGAAAAATGATCTTGCTGTGAAATACACGGTTCTTCTTCTTGAACCATGGCAGGAAGTGCTGTTTGAGAAAATCCACATACATTATGGAGTTCATCTTTAGCGCCTTCAGGGATCCTAAAGGGGCCGACAATCTCTCTCCCCATGATTCCAGCCCAAAACATTACTCCACCTCCTCCTTGTTGGCGCTGTAGCCGTGTTTGCGTGGGGTGTCCATCAACCAGCCATCCTCCACTCCATTCATCTGGACCATCGAGCGCTGCACGGCACTCATCCGTGAACAAAACAGTTTTGAAATCAGTCTTCATGTAATGTTTGGCCCACTGGAGCCGTTTCTGCTTGTGTGAAGTGGATAGAGGAGGTCGACAGGATGGCGTATGCACAGCTGCAAACCTCTGAAGGACCCTGCATCTTGTTGTTCGGGGGACGTTGGAGGCACAAGCAGCTTCAAAAACTTGTCTGCTGCTATGACAAGGCTTTTTTGCCGCTGCTCTTTCAACCTGACGTAATTGCCTGTAGGAAAGAGTCCTCAATTTGCCCTTATCAGCACGCACACGTGTGTACTGTGAATCAGCTACATACTTCTTGATTGCCAAGACACTTCATCCTGATCATCGCACAATGTTGATTGTAGTCATGCCTTGACCTAAACACTCCACAATTTGTTGCTTCTCAGCAGCCGACACATCCTTTTTCTTTCCCATTTTGGCAGAAAATGTAGGCTGCTTAATAATGTGAGAGAGCCTTCTTAAGTAGTCTTGCCTTTCATTGGACACACCTGCCAAACTAATTAGCACAGGTGTCTGCAATTGCTTACAGTGATATAAAGAGCCCTGACACACATCACCATCAATGAGTTTAACTGACAAACAAACAAATTCTTCCCTTATCACTCCTAAACACTTTTTGCATAATAATTTGGAACGCGGTGTACATGTGCTTTTCCACAAAACACCAGTGGTTCACGTAGTGAATCTTACAGTTCTAACTTGCCAACCGTGGTCTGTATGGAATTGTTCAATAAAGGGCCCAAAATTAAGATAACATAGATGGGAGAGGTCTCTATGAATAGGAATTCCTAAGTATTTGATACCCTGTGAGGGCCAGGCAAAGGGAAAGTTGGACTGGATGGAATCCTATATGGATTTAGGGAGGGAGACATCGAGGGCCTCAGACTTCGCTGCATTGATTTTAAAATTTTACCATGTAACAAAGTGATCTATTTCAGCCATAACAGCAGGGATGGATATATGTGATTGAGTGATATATACTAGGACATCATCAGCAAATAGAGAGCACTTGTACTCGGTGCCTCCCACCTCAATCCACCTAATATTGGGGTTATGGCGAATTGATGAGAGCAGGTGCTCCGTCACTAGGATGTATAAGAGAGGGGACAGAGGACATCCCTGCCTTGTCCCATTGGTGATTGTGAAAGGTGATGAAAATGTTCTGACGCACCCCCTGGGCCTTGGGACACCCGGAGCCGGACCCTTTTTGGTGGATGCTGGTGGTTGTAGTCTTCGTGGCGGCGATCCGGTTCCGTGGCTCAGGGCGGTCAAACCAGTGGCGGAACTATTTATGTGGTTTTGATGTTTAAATGTCCGACTACGCCACCCGTGGATTGCGGTCAGAGTGAACCGCCGCTACAGGGCAGACCGCTAAGGCTGGTGTTGTGGGTGCAGCAGAGCGTAGCATAACTCCCCACGGGAGGAGTATAGCCTCAGGGCAGTGTATGCGGAGGATGGGGGTGATGGTGCAGGGCACCAGCAGTAACGACACGGAGTCAGTGATGCAGTTCAGGGCCTTTACTCACAGTTCTTATTATCCAGACCACGTCTGCAGGTAACGGCTGCCCACGTCGTACTGTGCTCACCAGGTGAGGGGCTCAGACAACTCCCAGATAACTTTGGAGCGCTTCACAGGACCCCCTTTGTGTGTCCTTTGTCTGGCCTTTCTTACCAACACTTCTGTCCGTCTGCCTCGGGCCTCCTCTTGGTAAACTTGGCGCCAGTTTCCCTGACCCTATGTGGTGCCTTCCTAGCGGGTGGAGCAAGGGGCTGCGCCACATAAAATGTCAGAGCCTCCGGTTTCTAGCTGAGGGTCGTTTCCTGCCTCCACTAGTTCGGGGACCGGTCTCCCCCTTTGGCCTGACCCCTCCACGCAGGTGGATTCGGGCGTGCGGTGGCGACTCGCCCGTCCGCACCCCTGGGATCCCTTCATTCCTCGTTCCTGGAGCCTTCTCCGCTCCTCTTCCTTCCTTCTCCCTCTTGCAGGCCTGGGCCTCTGTTACTAGGCCCGCCTCCGGAGCAGAGCTCATGCAGAGCCCCTGCTCCCTGCCACTTCTGCTCAGACTTCTCTGCACTGAACTAAGATGGTGCCCACCTTTTATACTCCCTTCTCAATGCACCCAGGAACTGCTTCCTCCCTGCTCCTGCACTGCAGGGTTCCCCTTCCTCAGTGTTCCCTCCCCCCACTCCAGCCAGGGACAGGGACTGTCGTGCCCATCTCAGGGGCATATTGGTCGCCCTGCCCCACGGCAATGTGGTGTAATGCATGCAGGTGTCGGGTCCTGATCCACACTCCATCCTTATCTGAGAGTGAGATATCACACCTCTGGGTGAGGTGCAATACGTCTGTAGCAACCGAGCCCTCGGTGCTACAGTTCCATTTATCTTCAGCCTAGGTGACGTATTGTGATACAGGGCCGTGATTTTGGCTATAAAAGGGTCCCCTAGACCCCTACCCCAAGCTTTTTAAGAGAATCATATATGGCGTGCCAGGAGACTCTATGGAATGCTTTCTCAGCATCCAACGAGAGTATCTACTTACAAATTTTTAACTGCATCTAGCCCAGGAAATACTTTGTGCCTAGTAGCAGTGTCTGCTAGTCAGCGGATTATCCCGGCTGTTAAGCAAGCTACACCACCTGTAGTTTGGACACTTCATTTTATCAAAGGAAATGCTTCGGGACCACGGGATACTCAGTGAAGAGCATCAGGAGGCACCCCAAGGCATAGGGGCTGGGACTGGCACTAGGATGCCTTGCGGTGGACAGCCGAGCTCGATCCTTATAAAAGCTTTTTAATTGCAGCAGCTTTAGTGGACGCTACTGGAGCTGGAATTACGCGGCTGCTGGCATGAGACTTGCCCTCCAATAGATCCTTGTAAATGGATTTAAAGTGTATTCATTCAAATTAGAGGGACAATTTAAATTAAAAAGCTTAGAGCTGCCTCCACCACAGGGGGGCTCTCTCGACCCACCAGCGGACAGGCACCAGTATTGGGAGAGGGGGGCTGGCCGTCAGGGTTCACCGCGGCTCTGGCACAAACCCGGCGACACGGAGGTGGCACGGGCAGGAGCGGACTGGCCGTCTCGGCTTCTCACTTTTTGGATTTTAGAAGGGCATGACATGCCTATATCTGTGTCTCCCCCTCCTTTTACTCCTCCACCTCTTTTCTTTTCGCATGACTATATGTACTTGTCACTTTTCCATGTGTTAGTTGTGTCTTCTGAGCAGTTTGTCAGCTTTTGGACACCTTTGAAGGTGTTTTCTATGTGTTTCTATGTGTTTTTGTTTGCCTGCCATTGGTTTTAACGGTGTTCGAAGGTGTTCGACGAACAGTTCGGCGAACACACGGGTGTTCGACGAACCGAACCGAACTCGAACACTACGGGGGTGGCTCAACACTAGTTATCAGTAAAGGCAGTGAATTTACTGGAGGCCAGATAGTGCTTCAATCTTTCAGTGATGGCCCAGACTAAGGCCAGGAACTCCAACTTGAAGCTGCTATAGTTCTCTGGGTTCCTCTCAGTCGGACGGAGCTTCCTGCTGGCGTATGCAATGACTTTCTCTTGCCCATTCTGTTTCTGACTTAAGACAGCGCCCAGGCCTTCATTGCTGGCATCCGTATACAGCAGGAACGGTTGGCTGTAGTCAGGGTAGGCTAGGATCTCATCACCTGTCAGGATCTCCTTCATCTCCTGAAACGACTCTGCTTGCTCCTTACCCCAGTGGAATGGAGGGTTTTTGCGGGACTGCCCTACCAGGAGGTCCTGCAGAGGAGCTGCTTTCTTTGTGTAGTCCTTTACGAACCTCCGGTAGTATCCTACTAGTCCCAAGAACTGACGCACCTCCATGAGGTTCTTCGGCTCCGGCCACTTCTGGATGGCTGTGACTTTCTCCGGGTCTGGTGCTACGCCTTCCGGACTGACAATGTGTCCCAGGTACTGTACCTTCCTCTTGAGCAGGTGGCACTTTGAGGGCTTCAACTTCATCCCGTACCGGGACAGTGACTCAAATACCTCTGCCAGGTGTTTCAAGTGGTCCTCATACGTTCTGGAGTACACAATTACGTCATCCAGGTAAAGCAACACAGTCTCGAAGTTGCGGTGTCCCAGCAGCACTCCATCAATCTCTGGAACGTTCCGGGGGCATTGCAGAGTCCAAACGGCATGCTGTTGAACTCGCAGAGTCCCATCGGGGTGGTGAAGGCCGTCTTCTCCCGATCCTCCTCAGCCACAGCTACTTGCCAGTATCCACTAGTGAGGTCAAGGGTGGAAAAGTAATTTGCAGACTTCAAGGCAGCTAGGGACTCCTCTATGCGTGGTAAAGGGTATGCATCTTTATGTGTAATGCGATTTACTTGACAGTAATCTACACACATTCTCATGCTCTCGTCCTTTTTCCTAACCAGCACTAGGGGAGCCGCCCAGGGACTACAACTATCCCTTATCACTCCCGCCTTCCTCATGTTATGCAGCATTTCTTTTGCCTTCTGGTAGTGAGCTGGGGGTATAGGCCTATAGCGTTCTTTGATTGGGGAATGGCTGCCTGTGGGGATATGATGTTGAATCCCCTAAATCCTCCCGAAGTCTAGTGGATGTTTACTGAACACCTGCGAGTATTCCTGAACCACCCGGTGTACACCCTGTTTTTGATGGGCAGGAGTGGTGTCTGTCCCAACATGGAGCTGTTGACACCAATCCTCCACCTGGGTTGCAGGGTCATTATCCTCTACTTCGTCTGGTGAGGTTAAGGACTCCGCCTCATGGATGCAGTTATTATTGACAGCATGTAATTTGGCAACAGTGGCATAACGTGGCAGTTTGACCTCATCTTCCCCTAGGTTAAGAAAACGGACAGGCACCATCCCATTACGAACATCTACCACTCCCCTGGCGGTTAAGAGCGTGGGTCTATGCTCGTAGCAAAGGGGTTCTACTACCGCCTGGTAGCTCTGTCCTCTAAGACCTATGGCAGCTCTACACCAGATGAGCATTTCACTCATTGGGGGGATGACAATGGGTATGGGGTCTGTTACCCTCACGTTACCGATTTCACCGTCTGTTAGCCTTACTTGCTGTTGATACATCAGGACGCGGATCTCCTTCTGTAGCGCCCTCCTCTGTCCTGGTTTGGCCGTGTCAGCTATCTGTTGGAGTAAGAACACAACCTCTCCCAAACAGTTACCAACAACATTAGTGCCAAGTATCATATATGGGTTGCTGTCATCAGGGTTGGTCTCCGCTACAATTAGTCCCTGGTCCTTCAGCTCCACTCTCCCCACCTTTACAGTCACATTCTTAACCCCGAGTAGGTTAAGGGGGAGTCCATTTGAAGCATATACAGACAAATTTGGAGCTGGCAGACGTAGATCGTCCATGGACCAGAGCCTCTTGTAGAGGACTTCAGGCATGATGGTTACCTGAGATCCTGTGTCCAGCAAGGCATGCGTCGGGATCCCGTCCAGTACAATGGACAGGAAAGGTCTTCCTCCGACGAACCTGTTGTACCAGTCTGATGGGCCTGGTGAGTCTACTCCTGGGTGTCGGCCCTCGGACCCAGGGTTTTCTCGTTTAAAGGACACTTCTGGGCGAGGTGTCCGGTCTTGCGACAGCGGTAGCAGGTAGGTTCCACGGTGGGCGGCGCTGGTCACTGGTCCTTGGCGAGGGTGGTATTGGCCTTCTCCTCCACCGCAACCAGGGGACATCCTCAGGGCTGTCGGCTAGCAGGATCTTCCCTCCTTCCTCGGGCTCCGTCCGCAGCTGCAGGGCACTCAGCACAGTTGTCAGGGTTTTGCTCAACTGACGCACCTCAGAGCGCAGACTGTCCAGTTCTTTAGGGGGCATTGCTGGGACTTTAACTTCAGCAGCCACTGGGGATAAGGTGGGTGTAGCAGGCACTGGAGTAGCCCCACCCTGGTAACGTTGGATGGCATTTGTTTCCAGGGGCTGCAGTCCTTTTATAGCCATGTCCTTAAGATTGTCAAAGGTGGCATCTGGATGATCCAGGGACCACCAACGCACAGTCCTGCTCTCCTCTGGAGACTTCAGTCCCCGGACAAACTGTTCCTTCAGCATTTTGCTCTCATTCTCAACGCTGGTTGGACTAACCTGGTTCAGAGACCGCAGGGCCCCTTGGAGACGCCAGGCGTAGTCCCGAACATTGTCCTCTGGTTGTTGGGAGCAGCTGTAGAACCTCATCCGGAGGCCCGCCTCAGTAAGGTCCTCAAAGACAGTCTGTAGTTTTTGGAATATTGCGGACACTGACTCCTGATCTGTGGCCGACCATGTTTCTACTTCCCGTTCCGCAGCACCGATCAGTTGTCCTAATACAACGGCAGCTCTTTGTTTACCGGTCATAGAGTACATGTCTAAGATACCACATATCTTCCGCTTGAATCCAGACAGGGTATCTGGTTTGCCGTTGTACTGGGGGAGCCACTTTGCTCCAGGAATGTACGGTAAAGTCATAGGAATTACAGGTGTTACAGGAGCTGCCGGTGGAGCGGCGGCTTCGGCCTGCTCATTATCGGGTGCGGGCTGAACTTCCGGGACATTGACCGGCAGGTCGGCATTCTGCTGTTCGACGGACATCTTAGCGCCCCCCTAGTTAACCGTGGCCTACCTTTTGGTTTTTCTTCCGGTAGGCCGCAGCTCCGCAGGTGACAGGACCTTGCGTCGCTTGCGTGCTATGTTAGAGCGTTCAGCGACGCTCCGTACAGGACCTGGCACTTCCTGATTTGATGTCGAGGCGTGGGGCGTGTCCGGGACTTCGCGCTCTTTTGCAGGTACGCCCCTTATTTTCCCGCGGTTACGCCCTTCTTCTTGCTCAACGGCCCAACAATGGCGGCTATCTTCACCACAACTTTACGTACACAGTTCAAAATAAAGGCGCACAGTACCCGGTGGCAACGGGCAAAACACTTCGTCGTTGCAGCGGGCACGCAATCCTGTTCGTGACGCCAGAAAGAGATGACAAGTCCAGGGGATGGTGGATGACTCGGTTACCCGGGCCTTTAGCCTTAAGGAGGTCGCGGTGGTCGGCTCCCGGGCCCGTACTCTGGGGTCTCTCTTTAAAAAGGCGTTGATAGATATTACGTTTATAAAAGTTCGTGACGCCACCTATGGTTTCTGATGATATTCACCAGCGCTGCGCAGTCCACTGAGGCCGGTGATAAGGCAGCTAGGTGGTATGGCTTCCCACAGGTGGAGCTAGGCCTCAGGGCAGGGCACAGACGGGGATGCAGGACAAGGAGACTCAGCCGAGTCGGAGCAAGAACAGGGACGGACACAAAAGTCACTTCAGTACCTTTTACTGATGGAAATTCAGGCACTCCCCGGAGCACTGTAGGGTGAAGGGTGTATGTCCGGATCCTCCTCAATGAGCAGGTTTTGGGCCTCCTGGTTCTTGCTGCTGCGTAATAAGTTTCTGACCTGCCTGGAGCTAGGCCTAACTTTGTCTCTGTCCTGCGCTGGCTGACCTTGTGGTAGGGCCTTCTCTTGGAGTGCACGCTCCTGACATACGGGGCCTATGTGTCTCCTGGCTCTGGTACGTATCAGCACTTTCGCGATCCTGGGACTTGTAGTTCTCCAGGGATTCCGGTTTATCTTACTGGGCCGTGGAGATCCCGGCAAGCTTCTTCTTCGGGGTGAGCCAGTTAAGCTCCTCTGCCCCCTATGAACTAACTCTCTCTACTCTTTCGCCTTCGGCCTACTCGGACCCTCAATAGACTACTCACACTAACGGCAGCGTGACGCTCTTCACCGATCTTATGGCGCCGGCACACCTAAAGCTCACCTCTCTGAGCTACACTGAGTCTAGAACACGCTCCACTGCAGACTGACCTCTCTCAGGCTTCTACTGCAGGAACTCTCTCAACAGGTTTGCTCTCTGTCAGTTCCAGTCTAGACTAGACTAACTGCTGCCTGGCTCCACCTTCCCTTTTATATCTCCCTAACGGGCTCCCTCTGGTGGTCTGAGGTGGAAGGTAGTGATGTGTGAATGGATATGGGGGCCTCTTGTGGAGGAATCCTTCAATACACCCTTCTAGGATTTGTGAGACCAAGCACAGCTGGGCTTCACACCTGCAAGATGAAGGCATTGAAGCTATGGACTGGCCCGCCTGTTCCCCAGACCTGAATCCGATTGAGCACATCTGGGACATCATGTCTCGCTCCATCCACCAACGTCACGTTGCACCACAGACTGTCCAGGAGATGGCGGATGCTTTAGTCCAGGTCTGGGAGGAGATCCCACTGGAGACCATCCGCAACCTCATCAGGAGCATGCCCAGGCATTGTAGGGAGGTCATACAGGCACGTGGAGGCCACACACAATACTGAGCCTCATTTTGACTTGTTTTAAGGACATTACATCAAAGTTGGATCAGCCTGTAGTGTGTTTTTCCACTTTAATTTTGGGGGTGACTCCAAATCCAGGCCTCCATTGGTTAATAAATTTGATTTCCATTGATGATTTTTGTGTGATTTTGTTGTCAGCACATTCAACTTTGTACAGAACAAAGTATTCAATAAGAATATTTCATTCATTCAGATCTAGGATGTGTTATTTGAGTGTTCCCTTTATTTTTTTGAGCAGTGTATATGCCTATGCGTAAATTCATGTTTACAAACAGCCTTTTTAATAGCACACTAATCTTCTTCACTGCTGTGCTACAATACACACTGACTCTATCGTTACAGATCCTTAAACCAGGGTCACATGAACGATTTTCTCTCATCCGAGAAAATTAGTCTGATGATGCTAATCACACTCTGATCAGATTGTGATCATAATGTGATTGGATTTTCTCGGATGTGGAGAAAAAAAAAAGGTTTTCCGTATTCCACATGCAGAATGTCTGTGGACCCGTAGACTTATAGACATGAATGGTCGAGTGCCATCTGATTATCAGAGGCAACTCGTGCATGCACTGCCTCATTGAATAATAATCGATGGCTATCACTCATCCAATTATTACTGTCATGTTACATGAGCCCTTACTAGGGAACTTATCATGTCCCCAAAGGATATTAATCTATAGGGTTAATCTGCAGGTTAATGGTGTTCTACTGCTTTACTGAAAGCACAGCTGCTGGGAGGAAATATACTTTATTCCTCCCAGCAGCCGCCGGCTTTAAGCCAAACAGGAGTGCAAGGAGCAGCTATAGTCATTGCTCATAGTACTGTGAGCAGGCAGCTGTAAGCATCCCAGCATTTGGATTGATAGCTCACTCTGCAGTGTATCTGTGCAGAGAGAGCTGCTAAAGGGAACCTGTCACCAGGTTTCTCCCACCTACAGCCACCACCTTTCAGCCCCATGTGACAGCATTCTAAAATGCTGTATATATGACTACAATTCGCCCTGTAAGGCAAAAAAACACCTTTTATTATACTCACCTATGGGACGGTCCGATCCGATGGGCGTCGCTGGTCTAGGTCCGTTGCCTTCTCTCTTCTTGCGATGCCGTCCTCCTTCTCTGCTTCGTGTGGATGACGCGTCCTACGTCATCCACACAGTGTTCCCCTTCATGCTCCTGTGCAGGCGCACTTCCCTCTGCACGTCCGAGGACTTGTGAGCCTTCTTTGGCTGATGCAATCTTCTGCCATGTGTAATATGGCAGCAGCCATTTTTGACAATTTATGCAAAGCAAATAACAATTTCTTCAAATTCTCCAATTTCAAACAATTCCTAAAAATTTTCCAAAAATTAGATTTGCACCAAACTGATTTGCTCATCTCAACTTACAGGCATACATTGCACCATGACTAAGTCATGGTCTATTAAGCATTCTCAGGGGAAAGCCCAGATGCATGTGCTAGGGATTAGATTGAGGAGGCTCACAGCCGGGTGTGCAAAGGAAGCCCCCTACCTATGTTTACACCCCATCTATGATGTGATCATTACAGACAGTTGTGATTTTTGACTACGAGAAGGCCTCAAACACAGGGTTGTCTTATCTTGCATCTATAATAGAGTATCCATATCATGCTATGTGCCCACATTGTACCTCACCAACCTCCAATTTTATACAAATCATGTTCAATTACACTCTGTATTATACACTGAATAAAAAAATATAAATGCAACACTTTTGTTTTTGCTCCCATTTTACATGAGCTGAACTCAAAGATCTAAGACTTTTTCTTTGTACAAAAGGCCTTTTTTCTCAAATATTGTTCACAAATTTGTGTTAATCTGTGTTAATGAGCCCTTCTCCTTTGCCGAACTAAAATTTAAACACAACAGTTTTTTTTTGCTCCCATTTTTGATGAGCTGAACTCAAAGATCTAAGACTTTTATCTCTCAAATATTGTTCACAAATTTGTCTAAATCTGTGTTAGTGAGCCCTTCTCCTTTGCCGAGATAATCCATCCACCTGACAGGTGTAGCATATAAAGATGCTGATTAGACACATGATTATTTCACAGGTGTGCCTTAAGCTGGCCACAATAAAAAGCCACTCTACAATGTGCAGTTTTACAGCATCTTGATATGCCACACCTGTCAGGTGGATGGATTATCTCGGCAAAGGAGAAGGGCTCACTAACACAGATTTAGACAAATTTGTGAACAATATTTGAGAGATAAAAGTCTTAGATCTTTGAGTTCAGCTCATCAAAAATGGGAGCAAAAAAAAACTGTTGTGTTTAAATTTTAGTTCAGTGTATATATCTAGTTTCCAGAGAGAACACTTTGCCTCCAGGGGGCACGATCTGTAATATTGATCGGCATAGTGTCTGTAGGCTGCCATACAGTCAGGAGTCTTAATTTTTTTTCCTTCGAGGACGAATGATCTTTAGATATACAAAAATGCAACACATCCAGCTAACCAGAAATGTGAGCATGGTGGAGCCCGATCTGTAAATTATCCCTTGCCTGAAATTAGACAATTATTGACCTGATTGGGTTTCCTTAGCAGTAATTACACATTAATTACGCCTGGTTTGTACCTAACCAGAATTATTTCGATATTGATCAGTGTGAAAGTCATTGAGTATCAATAGGTTAGTAATGGGCATGTGGTAAAACACTGGAATTATCTAATAACTACACAATGTGTCCACAAAGCAGAAAGTTATTGCTCCAGTGCAGGATTTACACGTTAAATTTCACTCTGAGATTAAAACTACCATGAAAATTAGATCTCTGTTTAGTTAACAAAAATAAAACATTTTACTGGATTTTTACAGCATCAGTCCAAAGATGCGGTAGTTTCTGTAAGCGCATAAGATCAAGCAATGATACGGCAGACAATGGGTTCCCATTATGGATTGGTAAGACTGTGTGCTGCCATTTGTGCCTCTGTGTGAACAGTATTTTCTCCGAGACAGAACATTTCTATAATACAACATGCATTAAAGCATACTGCGTATAAAATCATAGGCTTATATTGGTAGTGTGCGAGACTATAGCAATCTATGGGTGGTGTATCACAAATCTGCAAAACACATCCATAATAATGCCATGTTCATGGGCTGTTGAGTTTGTCAGGAGCAATGAAAACATATAGCTGGTCTATAGATAGTGCCAGCAAATTGGGATTCTTGGGAAACATAAAAAATATATGCAATCTAAGCCATGCCTGCCAACTTTGCTTTGTGTGCTCTATCCCTAAGCTGGAAAAGCCTAAAATGGTGCTGCCTGGCCAGCCCCCTCTTTCGTACTGGCTGTAATAATCCATCCTGATTGGTTGCAGTAGACCATGTGATCTGATAGCTGCAAGGTGTTATGGGTAAGCCCCCTCGGCCGCTCCTGATGTCATTAGTCCACTCTCTGAGTCTTCAGTCAAGTGTGACATGGCACAAGGTTTTTGGGGCTCAATCCTCACAAAGCAAATCACAGAATGGTCGAATTCACAAGGACTTGCAAATTTTGGTAAACTCAACTCAAAGTGGATCCTCCGCAGGTTGATCCGCTGATCTCTAGATGTCTCTGCTACTCACCTGTAAGAAAACAATGTAGAGGAGTAAGAGAGTCTTGGCACTGGAATGGCTGGGGCTTGATAAGGTAAGTACTGACTATTTCATTATTTTAAAGCATTGCCCTTAACTTTCTTTGAACAAGGACAACGCCGTTTAGGTTGGAAATTTACTTTAGTATAGGACACTTTGAACATACTATAGGGCTAATTCATCAAGACTGTCATAGCGTAAACTCATGCTATACCAGTCTTGCTGAAGAACACAGCACCAAATTAATTAAGAGGCACACGCCACTTAATGAACTTGGCACATCCATCCACCCGCCAGAAATGCTACTCCAGTCTGGGACTGGAGTAGCAATTCGGGAGTATAAAACGCCGGAATTCTTGATGAATTTGATGGGGTAGCCTGCCCCCATCCCACAGCAGAGAGGGAGCTGGTGGCCCACTCTCATCTGACCCAGGTCCACCAATTTCAGCACACAGATTATAACTATAGTGAAAACTCAAAAGCTTGCAAACTTTTTGTGCAACTCCATGTCACGCAAACATTTTGCAACTTTTCAAATCTTTTACAAAAGGTTTGATGAATCGCCCCCAAAAAAAGTACATTTATGTCAATGTAGTCCTTTTCATGATGATTTCCAAGACAGACTAAACATCGTGATTATGTCAAAACCTTGTAATCTTCTCCTGTGTTATTACTAATTACTTTTCTCAATGTTCGAAACAAAGACACAGCAGTGAAGCGATTAATTACTACAGGTTACTGTAATCATTAATAATCTATTGTTATTCCGTGTCACATTCTATCCACTTTTTTTTACTGAATCTAAATCAATGCTCAGCCTTCTTCAGCACATATACAGCTATAAGAAAGACACAAAAGGTAACTAAATCTGCATGCGAGGTAATTACACTTCTCATTCTGAATGCTTATCTGATGGCAACTGAAAGAATTCTGATGAGAAGGAACTGGAAAGGAAACCGCTACAAGGAGCACTGATTCTTTCTTCCAATCAGTCCAGAACACGAGCCGTCTCCACGTTCTAATGCAGTTGTTTAGGACAAAATTGCTTGAACAACATACATAATAATATTTGATATTTTCTTTCAGTAGCAAACTAGAATGATGTGATCATTTGAAAATAAAAGCAATCAATTGTTTCCTGTGATCAAACTAGCAAATTAATGAAATTGCAGAAGAATGATGGTTAACAGGGTTGTCAAAGAGTTTAAGAAAAGTAACTGCAGGAAATGTTGTAAATAAAAACAACTGTTAAAGGATATTGACACTCATCAGGGGAAATTTTGCGATGCGATGTTGGCACTTGCTCTCCTGGGGATTGCGTAACTTTATTTTGTCACACGATCCCTGTGGCCAATCAACGCTGGCTTCACTCTCCCCACTTTCGGACAAATCAGACATCCAGAGGAAGTGAGAACTGTGGCTGCTCCCTCACAATTACGTCTTTAGGAGAGGAGAGTGAAGCCAGCGCTGATTGGCCTCAGGGATTACGTGACATAACAATGTCAAGTGAGCCCTGGGAGAGCCAATGCCGACACCACACTTGACGGTGTCGGCACTGGAGGTGAGTACAGGTGTCATTATTTTACTGGAAGGAAGTGGTTGTCCAAGTAGTGGACAACCTCTTTAATATATATACAGAGGGGAGTAGGGAAGGGATTCCAGCTCGCCATATTGAAGATTGCCAGCAGGTATAAAGCCTCGCACAGAAACCTCCTAGCCTTGGACGTGAAGACAAATACAAAAAGAAAAAAAGGGTTCTCCAGCGATGACAAACAGTTAAAAATCCACATTTATTGTAGAAATATTAAAATCTGTATGCACATACATACACATGCATACAGATTTTAATATTTGTACAATAAAGATGGATTTTTAACTGTTTGTCATTGCTGGAGAACCCTTTTTTACTTTTTGCAACCTCTTTAAT
This sequence comes from Phyllobates terribilis, assembly GCF_046119375.1. Classification (NCBI taxonomy): domain Eukaryota; kingdom Metazoa; phylum Chordata; class Amphibia; order Anura; family Dendrobatidae; genus Phyllobates; species Phyllobates terribilis. The sequence continues at coordinate 205,368,732 of NW_027362769.1, read as the reverse complement.
ATAATCCCCATATTTGGGGTATTGCACAAATGAGCAAATCTAGGGTTTGGGGAGACTAAAAGAAGTGAAGTTCTTCAGAGGCGAGGATTCGTTGGTGTGTATAGTAACCACTTGAATATCTGGCGGTCAATGCGGTGTTTGGTTCAGAGCTATCTAAACATTCCAAGACAGCCAATCCGCCAGTTATTTGGACAAATTTGCATCTAGACTTCTTGACTCTTGAGGATGTGTTGTCTACTATCATTTCTAGGGTGATAAATACATTTTAACACGTGGTGTTATTATATTAATTATTATTATCTCTACTTTTATCAGGTTAGGCAGCCGGCTGTAAAAAGGACTCAAAACTTCAAAAATCTCCCTCTTTTCTAAATTCAACCTTACCTCACCTAGAACTGCTTGACGTCCTGAGCTACGTCATAGCCGCCTTTTAACAATTTCATATCAATTCTCACATGGGATAAGTGCAGCGAGTGACTATCATAGATTTGCTCATTTGACCAGTACAAAAGATTTAATAAATATTTTCTGATACATTTTTTAATATAAGTCCTAACACCTATTGCATTTGAACGTGCCCCTGTGTCGATATATTTAGAACTCTGACCTCATGCAGGGAAAGTCATTGTCGGCTTTAAAGAAAGGCAAAAAAAAACTGAGACGAAGAAATACAGTATAATGAACAGCTGAGCAAAGGACATGAGGTTATTGAAGGACAAGAGGTGATTTAAACATGGATTCACCTTTGGTGAAACCACTCTTGTATTTTGATGAATTGCAATTTAGCAATCCCCTCCTATGATTATTTATATTGCTCAATTTAGAAGTACATACAGTACAGACCAAAAGTTTGGACACACCTTCTCATTTAAAGATTTTTCTGTATTTTCATGACTATGAAAATTGTACATTCACACTGAAGGCATCAAAACTATGAATTACCACATGTGGAATTATATACTTAACAAAAAAGTGTGAAACAACTGAAAATATGTCTTATATTCTAGGTTCTTCACAGTAGCCATCTTTTGCTTTGATGACTGCTTTGCACACTCTTGGCATTCTCTCGATGAGCTTCAAGAGGTAGTCACCAGAAATGGTTTTCACTTCACAGGTGTGCCCTGTCAGGTTTAATAAGTGGGATTTCTTGCCTTATAAATGGGGTTGGGACCATCAGTTTTGTTGTGCAGAAGTCTGGTGGATACACAGCTGATAGTCCTACTGAATAGACTTTTAGAATTTGTATTATGGCAAGAAAAAAGCAGCTAAGTAAAGAAAAACGAGTGGCCATCATTACTTTAAGAAATGAAGGTCAATCAGTCTGAAAAATTGGGCAAACTGTGAAAGTGTCCCCAAGTGCAGTTGCAAAAACCATCAAGCGCTACAAAGAAACTGGCTCACATGAGGACCGCCCCAGGAAAGGAAGACCAAGAGTCACCTCTGCTTCTGAGGATAAGTTTATCCGAGTCACCAGCCTCAGAAATCACAGGTTAACAGCAGCTCAGATTAGAGACCAGGTCAATGCCACACAGAGTTCTAGCAGCTGACACATCTCTACAACAACTGTTAAGAGGAGACTTTGTGCAGCAGACCTTCATGGTAAAATAGCTGTTAGGAAACCACTGCTAAGGACAGGCAACAAGCAGAAGAGACTTGTTTGGGCTAAAAAACACAAAGAATGGACATTAGACCAGTGGAAATCTGTGCTTTGGTCTGATGAGTCCAAATTTGAGATCTTTGGTTCCAACGACCTTGTCTTTGTGCAATGCAGAAAAGGTGAACGGATGGACTCTACATGCCTGGTTCCCACCGAGAAGCATGGAGGAGGAGGTGTGATGGTGTGGGGGGCTTTGCTGGTGACACTGTTGGGGATTTATTCAAAATTGAAGGCATACTGAACCAGCATGGCTACCACAGCATCTTGCAGCGGCATGCTATTCCATCCGGTTTGCGTTTAGTTGGACCATCATTTATTTTTCAACAGGACAATGACCCCAAACACCTCCAGGCTGTGTAAGGGCTATTTGACCAAGAAGGAGAGTGATGGGGGGCTACGCCAGATGACCTGGCCTCCACAGTCACCAGACCTGAACCCAATCGAGATGGTTTGGGGTGAGCTGGACCGCAGAGTGAAGGCAAAAGGGCCAACAAGTGCTAAGCATCTCTGGGAACTCCTTCAAGATTGTTGGAAGACCATTTCCAGTGACTACCTCTTGAAGCTCATCAAGAGAATGCCAAGAGTGTGCAAAGCAGTCATCAATGCAAAAGGTGGCTACTGTGAAGAACCTAGAATATAAGACATATTTTCAGTTGTTTCACACTTTTTTGTTAAGTATATAATTCCACATGTGGTAATTCATAGTTTTGATGCCTTCAGTGTGAATGTACAATTTTCAAAGTCATGAAAATACAGAAAAATCTTTAAATGAGAAGGTGTGTCCAAACTTTTGGTCTATACTGTACTTTCCAACGTTTCAAAGTCCAAACCCAAGACATTTAAAGTCAACCCTGAAGTAACCAAGGAACACTCCAAAACAACAAACCTCCCAAACTCATACTTTTTTTGAGTATTTGCAATAGTTCTCCCCCTTTTCGCAAGTATGTAAGTAACAAAGAATCTAATAACTCTGCAAATATAGAATACATTAATTACACTGTTTCTATACAAATATAAGCATAAGGTGCACATTTTGATCAAAGTGTGTGAGCCCATCTGTCAGCTTCAATGTGACCTCTTTTATATTGGACCCTATACTAAACAGATCTTTCGTTGTCCATAAGACTTAAATGAACCAGGGAAGTATAGGATTTGGTTATACTCTGTTCTAATTAAAACCAGCCTTGGACAGATGGGTGGTTAGCATGTACCCTATCAACCCATCTGTCCAAAGCTGGTTTTAATCAGAATAAAGTACAACTGTGACTTCTAAAAAATGAGAGGAAAAACCATAAATAAAGGAAATTGTGATTTAATGAGGACAGTGACCTTCTTGGTAACTCCACCCCTCTTGCAGTAAGACATTCCCGTGATTAACAATCTGTGGACCTAAGAAGCATTTGATCTTGGATGGACAACTGCTTTACCATGCTTGCCAAAAGTCTCATTTCCAATAGAAGCAGGGAAGCCTTTTTAGGGTCCGGATTAGAACAGTCCTAATTCCAACCCAAAAGTTCCTTGGAAATTCAATTTACGGACAGTGAAAATAAAAAATGCACAGCTTGTGATTTCCAACAATCTCCAAACCTTGTTGGAGTGTCAGTATAATTTATACCTTTCATGAGTATAGGTGTTTCGTGCATAAATGTAGGTGTTTTTTACATGATAGCAAATAGTATAATTAATAGCTCATTGTCATTGTGCATTGTAAGAATACTTGGTGTTCACTTGCAGAGATCATTCTCACTCCCACAAGTTACGCCGGATGGATTTGTCTTACAAGGCGCACTGACAGTGCGATCTGTTCCCGGCTGATTACTACTGATCTGAGCCAGTGAGAGAGTGCACTGTCATTGTGCACATTGCACAATAACAGAGTAGGACTACCCCAGCCCCTGAAATGAAGGTCACTGTGACCCCAGCCTCTGCCCCATGATGATGTTATGTTTGAGTATCCCAGCATGCACTGGTATTCACAAACAAAGTGTCAAAAAAAACGAAGTTGTAAAATAAAAGAAAAGCAGTTAGATAGTGTAGCTAGAGAAAGATAGGGAATTTTTAATTAAAGTGTATTAGAAAATGGATCAGATTATGGCATTAAATAGATTTTGGCATTTCGGATGAAAATTAGTTTGAATTTTCGACCACCACTGTAATCTTTAAAATCCTCATCTGTTGGCCAAAGTGAAGAGCAATTACAAAGCCCGTCTCTCAGTTTGGAGGACCTTTCTTATTTGGGATTACACAGACAACCCATTGATTTAAATAGGCACTCTGTAATACTTCAGGGAAACATTTACTGCCAGGTTTCCCAATAGTAGATTGCTGGGGTTACCAGCAGAAAGAAAATAATCTGTGATCAGATATCAATGGGCCTTTCTAACAAGCAGCTATTTTTTTCAATGTCTCATTATTCCTGCTAGTAGAGAGGATCCCAAAAGGAAGAAACCCTTTCCATGACATCAATTTGCCCTAACAGGACACATTTGAATGCGTTATACATTGTCATGTATTATTTTTGCATAGGTCTGATATATAGCGTAGCATACCGAGCGGCAGAAGGTTATAGAGTCATAAATCCTAAATAACATGTTCATATATTTGCTGCCATAATTGGTTTCCAGAATGCATTTTGTTCCCTTCAAATTACATTTAAATTATTGGCAGTCATAAATAAAGATGAAATTGGTTGTTCTTTATGTTATATGCATAGCAATGCACAGGTAGCAGTTCCCCATCTACATTGCTGTACTGTGCTGCTTTGCTTACCCAATTTCCGTATGCAAAAAATATACATATACTGTAGTTATGTTGTAAAACATGTCACACATGATTCATAACTTTGCTGTTCTGCAATAAAAGTAATAATTATTCTTCCATTCTACAAGCCTTTCTGTTCTTGTGATTATTCATAGCATCTCAGTATTGAGCCAGCATTTGTTCATCTAGTAGAGTTTAAAGGTTGGTCCTGAGATAGTCATTACTCTGTGTTTCTAAATGAACAGACACACCTCAACCATACAAAATAGACTGTAAACCAGACATCCGGCCGCTCATACTGCGGCAGCTGTTGAAAGAAGGTCGGGTGCATTCTCTATGACCTTCAACCACAAGGGCGTTGATGACAAGTGATTTTTCAAATTATTCTCTGAGTTCTTCTCTTGCTGCTACTAATTTTTAATGCGCCTTTTCTTGTTCCCTTTACTGGAGATGGTTATTAGTGCACGGCCGGGAAAATGAATAATTACCTTAGATTCTGTTCGGATTTCTTATTGATTTATTCTTTTGATATTCAAATGTGAAAACTTAGAACACACTTTTGACTGCAAATTGACATCCCTGAATCATATACCCCAAGTCTAGCTTGGGTGAGCGGAGTATGTTGTCTCCAATAAAGCCATCTTCTCTAAATAACAGCACACTTGCTCTAAAAAAAACAAATTCTACATGTTAAAAATGTATTTGGCTGATTCTATTGTCCTATAATTGTTAAGTTGTCCATACACCTTGGATACAATAGCTGACGGTCATCTCTCACGACTCCCCTGTAGACATGAGCGCTGGTTAAAGGGTTGGTCCGAGATACATGCTGGGATACTCAAACAAAGTGTCATCAGGGGCAGAGGCTGCTGTCACTGCCGCTGCCTCTCCCTGAAACAAAGCATCATCGGTGAGATTAATTTCAGGGGCTGGGCTAGTCCCTGCTCTGTCACCGTGCGATGTGCATAATGACAGTGCGCTCTCTTGCCAGCTCAGATCAGTAGGAACAAGCCGGCAACAGAGCACACTGTTAGTGTGCATTGTAAGAATACCAGGCGTGCAGAGACCTAGCATCACCCCCGCAAGTAACGTCACTTGTGGGGGCAACGCTTGTCTCTGAAAGCTGAGTATTCGTCTTACTGGCAGTGCTCTCTGTTGCTGGCTCATTACTACTGATCTGAGACGAATAAAGAGCTCACTGTTGCTGTGCACAATCGCACAGTGACAGAGCAGGGACTAGCCCAGCCCCTGAAATGAAGGTCACTGATGATGCTTCATTTCAGGGAGGGGGTAGTGACTGCAGCCTCTGCCCCCTGATAACGCTCTGTTTGAGTATCCTAGCATGCACTGGGATTCTCAAAGGAAGTTGTAAAAAAAAGAAAAGCAGTTAGATAATGTAGTTAGGTAGGGATAGGGAATTTTTAATTAAAGTATACTAGAAAATAGTTTAAATTATGACATTAAATAGATAGGGATTTAGGATGAAAATTAATTTGTATTTCGGACCACCCCTTTAATGCTGGCAATAATTTCAAACATGTAGATAATGGAGTGCTTGTTGTCTGCAACTTTCTATCATAGGGAGAAACATTGGGGTTCCATATAAGTCATGGTAATACCATAATTCCACTCATAATAGAGCCCAAGCCCAACGGTGGTTGTAGTTGTATCTAATAATGTGGTTCAGCATCTCTTTACATCACAGTTCCTGTGTAACATTTTGTTATGGCTGCTCTCCCTCCATATATTACGCTTGCTGAATTCATATAACTCCAAAAAGTGGGCTTGCTTCCTACTTGTAGTGTGCCTACTAGCCACACCTCAAGAAAGAATATCATGGCCATTGCAGCATTGTTTCGCACCTCCAGGGTCCAACTCTATCCAGAAATAAATGACTTTAAGAGGCTAACTACATGTCACTCCATCCTCTCTTCTGGAAAGGTGCAGCAATGGGTTCTCAGCTTTACGTTCACATGCCAAAGGGATTGCTTTAAAGAGAACTTTATATTCTGGAAATTACTTATGACCTGAGATCATAGACTTCAGCACATACAGTCATTAGAAAAGCTAAGAACGCCATCTTTGAATTCTACTGTTTTCCATCTGAGAACATCATAATAACTTATGGTACTTAGAAGGTCTAAAAATTAGGTAAATACAACCTCAGGTGAACAATCGAAGATGAGAAATTACATTGTTTTAGTATTTGTTTAACAAAAACAAGGCCAAAATTCAGAAGCAGTTCTAATAAAGTACACCCTTACTGCTTCCATAGGAATTAAGAGGGTAAGTAGAAGCAAGGGGCTGCTAATCAAATGCGGTTGACTAATTCTTCATCAGCAAGTGTGACCATCTCTATAGCAGCAGAAGTTTTGGCAGTTTGGACATTCAGGTATGTGTTTACACAATGCCAAAGAAAAAAAGCAATCAGCAATGATCTTAGAGAAGCAATTCTTGCTACCTATCAATGTAAGAACATTTCCAAACAATTTGGAGTCCATCATTCTACAGTGAGAAAGATTATTCACAAGTGGAAAACATTCAAGGCAGTTGACAATCTTCCCAAGAGTGGACATCTTAGCAAATTCACATCAAGGTCAAAATGTGCAATGCTTAGAAAAATTGTAAAAAGACCAAAAGCTACAACTCCGGCTCTAAGATTAAAGGGGTGGTCTGAAACTATCACTGATCTAATCCTACATGTCTATATAATGTAATAATCTAATCATTTTTCTAATATACTTAAATTTAAAAGTCCCTACCGTTCCCTCACTATTTTAACTGCTTTATTTTTTTTTTCTTTACCAACTTCCTGTTTGATGACATTTTGTTTGAGAATCCCCATTGCATGATGGGATACTCAAATGAGACGTCATCTGGGGGCAGAGGCTGCGGTCACTGGCGCAGCCTCTGTCCCCACTCTGAAGCGAAGCATCATCGGTGACATCCATTTCAAGGGCTAGTCTAGACCCTACTCTACTGAGCATGCGTCATCTGTCAATTCCGTTGTATGCTCAGTAAGATCTTGGCACTGTGCAATATTATTTTTAATGTACAGTGACAGTGCGCTCCTTCGCCTGCTCTGATGAGAAATGATGATCCGGCAAGAGAGTACACTGTCAGTGCGCATTTCAAGGAGTTAACCCGGTGAGCACAAAAAGCAGAGACCAGCCCTCCCTCGGAACTGACGTCACCGCATGCAGATTTGTAAATCCTCTCATCGCGAACAGTGTACGCTATTAGGATTCTCCAGTGCCAGCAGCAAGATCGGGAGGCCATGTGACTGCAAGTATGCAATATACATACTTCCAGCCTCATTCTAGTGAGACATACGTGGCCTTGCTCAATTCACTTGTATTGAGCAAGGCCGCAAACATCTAGTCAGAATGTGGCTGGGAGTATGCATATCGCATTTATGCAATCACATGGCCGCCCTGGTGCTAACACTGGAGAATCCTGACAGTGCGTGCCCTGCACAATGTCAGGATTTACAAGTTTGCAGCCACATAGAGTGACTACAGATTTTCAGGACAAACCTGGACAACCCCTTTAAGCAGCATTACAATATTGCTCCAGAACGATGTGAGAGACTAATAAAATCATACAGAAACAATGACTTCAAATTAGTGCTAAAGGCAATTCTCAAGCTATTGATTCAAGGGGTGTACTTAATTCTTTACATACTGCTTTGGCATTTTGGGCTTCTTTTGTTAAATTAATAATGACGTGATGTAATTTGACGTGTTGTTCAACTGAATATGAATTTACTTCATTTTAAGGTAAGGTTTTAAATATTAGCTTTAGGACTGTCCCGATTAGGGTCACCATGATGTGGTGGGACAGCTTTTGCATTATTTTGATTAAAATTATGTTAACTAAGTACCCTGTGTTATTTTCATGCACTATTGCTGTTTATTTATCTATTGGAGGGTATTTGCTTATTATGTTTCTGTCTTTGTTTTTTCTAATTTTAAGAGCCAGATACTGTAGAATTCAAAGACGATGTACTTAGTTTTTTATTATTTTATGTATGACCTGTCTGAAGAACATTTTCACTGGATTTTCCCTTTCAACTTTACAGCAGTATCTTGCACTGATGTTCCTGTAATTCCAGCTGACCCTCTTGTTATCTAGAGGCGATGGAAGTGTTAGCTTCTCCAAATGAGTATGTCCAGTAATCACTCAAATACTTGGTTTACCAAACAAGAACGTATCCACTGTTGTGGGAGCGATGGTGTTATCCACAATACAGTTACTAAAGTCTTATTACAGGCGGACAAGGAGAAATGTACAATGATGGGAAGCTTAAATTAAAAGAAGTGGATTTGGTTTAGTATTCATTTTAAGGACATGCTAATTGATGGCCTTGAACTGTGTCATAAGTAAAAAGTACATCAGTTTATCGTACTTAACTGCAAAAAGATAAAAAAAAGAGTAGCAAATTCTAATATATTTAACCCAAATTCCTACTTACTGGACCAATGATTAAGGAGATTGCAAAGATATGAGAAAGGGCAGAGTCAGACAGCCATATAAATTGGAGTGAGATCGAAACACAATGCACGGACTGGCCGGTGGCTCTCCCCGCCTGAGTGTAACAGCTTCATAGAAATACATGTGTAGCACCCTGAGGATTCGGCTGCTACAGGGGTATTGCACCTCAACCCAGAGGTGTGATATTCCACTCCCGGGTAAGGATGGAGTGTGGGACTGAGTCCAGAGAGCTGCATGCACTACACACATCCCATTTCCGGGGAACAGACCAACGGTACTCCCACTTAGAAATGTGCAGGTACGACCGAGTCTGTTCCTGGCTGGAGTGGGAGGGGGGTGGTACATCCCAAGTAGTGTAGGGGCAGATAGGGGGAGCAGCCTGGGTAAAGATAGGAGCTCATTGGGTGCTGGTCACCTGAGCTCACACATAGAGGGAGTATTTAAGGTGGGCACCATCAAAGATCAGGGTCAGTCAGCCAGTCTTTGCAGAGGAGAGGAAGAGGAGCAGAGCAGCCTGAGCCAGAGTGAGAGAGGAGAAGAAAGAGAGACCCAGAGGGGGAAACGAAAAGGAACTCTAAGAACCCACATACAAACCTAGGGTGAAGAGTTGGCAAAAGGGTACCGGATCCCAAACTGGTGGGGGCTCAAGCACACCTCAGCCAGAGACCGGAGGCCGTGGGCAGGATCTGCCACGGCCACCCACCACATCCACCCTGAAGGCAAACCACGTGTAGGGTCAGGGAACCCAAGGCCAAGGGTTGCCCAACAGAAGGCCCGAGGGAGCTGGACCTAGGTGGATCCCTGGTGGGGACGGCCAGAAGACAGGACAGGAAGGAGGGCTCAGGGTCACGCTCCGGACTTGCTTGGGGGTTGGCTGAATCCAGGACCTGGTGGACGCAGCACGGCTCGGGTGGTCACTTGAAGCTGGAGTGACCGGAACATCAGCAGTAAGTAAATACCCTAAACTGCACAACCCGACTCTGTCTTTAATTACCATCTGTGCTGCACCACCACAACCCCCATCCTCTGCACCTGACCCCCTGAGGCTATACCCCACCCGTTGGGGGTTATACTATCAAAAGCTGCACCAACACCATCAGCCTCAGCGGACCCTGCTGCAGCGGCGGCCGTAGTGACCGCAATACAACGGGTGGCGTAGTCGACATTAAGAACTTTATAACATCTGTAGGACTGCCACATACTCTGAGCTTGACACCCTGGGCACGGACCGGGTCACAGCCACTCGGAAGACTACAACCCCCATCTGATCCGGCTCCGGGTATTCCCCTAAAGAATATGGCCCAGGGGGCGCGTCAACTTTGGCGTAGTCGGCAGGATTACGTGCCCGCAACACCCGGGTACTGCGTGCCTGAAGAAAAGAACGAGTTTACCTCAAAAAGAAGTCTCCTGCCGGTTCCGGAGGGTCCCCGCCATCGGACTCCATCACAGGTCGATTCCCGCTGGTTGTCCGCCATTAACAGCTTTTTCCCGCCATCTGCTGAGTTTCCCGCCACTGGGAGACGATTCCCGCCATTTCCAAGGGTTTCCCGCCTTGCCAGAGCGGACGCCATTATGGGCGTGCCAGAGGATGGCAAGAGGCCGCCTCCCATTGTGGGCCAGGACCGAAAATGGCGCCAAAAGTGGAAACCGCCCCCACCAACAGAGACTGTGATGCTAGAGGTGTCTGTCAGCGTGAAAGAACTGCCCCTGGAGCTGACAATCACCAAGTGGCCCCGGGACCGCCCTCGAAGTGGGAGGACTGAGAAGAAGAGAGCAAAGATGGGTGTCGCTTGGAGCAGTCTGGAGAGAGCGCACCCGGAGACAAGAAGCCTAGAGCTGGGTCCAGAAGAAGCTTACCCGGAGATGGGAGAAGAGCAGAGCAGCACCGGCCCGCTGGCCAGGAGCCTGCTGGAGACAACAGAAGGAGAGCAGAGCAGCACCGACCCGTTGGTCAGGAGCCTGCTAGAAGCAACGACCCCACTAGGCCTAGTGGAGGTCCTGGCACAGCTCCCCCGAGACCGGGAGTGTGCGCAGACCGCTCTGGAGGGCCTCGCAAGGAGGATGGCCCGGGTGCAACGAGAGACGTTGGCGGAGTGGAGCCGTGAGATGGCCCAGCAGACCGAGACCCGTCAGCGGAGCACGCCACCCAAGACGAGGAGACAGACCGCCTCTGAGGATGGCGCAGGAGGACTGAAGGCCGGAGACGGCGCCGAGAAGGGAGCCGAACGAGTGGAGGCAGGTAAAGGGGACGTCTCTACCCCAAACCGGGAAACCGCGCACCTGCCCCAGCTCCCCGTCGCAGAGCCCGAAGTACCCCCTGCCGTGCCCGTAGCCGCAACGTCACCGCCGCAGACTAGGCCTCAAACGGGAGCCGCGACCCCTGTGACGTCACACGCCTTGACCCCGAGCGTGACCAAGCAGGAAGTACCACCAGCCTGGTCGCAAGGCCTAGTACCCCCGGGCGTCGCAATACCAACAGCGCCCCCTACCTCCGCGGAGCCCCCGGCCTGGTCGCAGGGCCAAGTAGCCCAGGGCGCCGCCGTCCTTACGGTGCCCTTCACTTTCCAGGTGCCCCAGGCCTGGCCGCAAGGCCTGGGCAACCCGGGCGCCACCACCACCGCGCCCATAAAACCAAGAGTGCCGCATCTGGGAGAAGATCTGTTCGCCCAACACACATGCCCGGATGGGCAGCCCTTTATTTGGCCACCGGAGTTTCACCATCCCCGACTCCGGAAAGAGAGACCCCTAGATGAACCCCTGATCCCGGCTCCAAAGCCCGTAAAGAGGATCTCGCCCCCGCTAGCAGAAGCGCAGTTTGAGTGGGACCCCACCGGAGAAGACCTCATGGGGTTCACTCAGGAGACTCGGGCAGCCGCAGCGGAGCGTGCAGAGTGCTGCCACCAGCAGCTCGAGGTCTTTGAGAGGGAGCGGAGAGAGAGGCGGGTCCGGGAACAACAAGCCCAGATAAGGAGCGCGGAGCAGAAGAGCCGGGCCAGGAGGAGTCCCCGTGCAGCTCATGGTCCCCCTTCCACCGGGACTGTGATCAAGTTCAATATGCAGCACGGGTGGGGCTTCATCCGAGACCACCGCACCCCAGGCGACGTCTTTGTGACCAGGAGAGACGTTGAGTCCCACCTACCGGAGGGACACAGAGGTCGTGACCTGTATATAGGGGACGAGGTCACCTTCACCCGGCACAAGTGTGCCAAAGGACCCTACGCCCTCCATGTGCATCGCCTGACGGAGGAAGAGCTGCGGTGTGAGGAGGAAGAACAAGAGGACCCGGACGGGTCTGAAGTTAAAGGTAACCATAAAGAAAGAGCAGGAGGACGTCGTCGTTAGGTACAGCGAAGCAGAAGCTGTATATAGTTGCCCGTCGGGGCACAGTGAACTGTTACTGCTGCTATCATAGTCCCCGTTGGGACCAGCAAGTGTGAACTGTTTACCCGTTTAACCCTTAAATCCCACTGACCGAGGACTGAGAGCGGTCATTCCTCCCTAATACCTGGCCGAGGACTGAGAGCGGCCATATCCCTTGTAAATAGTTGCGCTTCCTAAAGCGCCCCCTACCGGTTTTAAAGGAAAGCCACGAGTTCCAAAGACTGTCGCACTTTACCCGGTCACACGTTGCACAGTGACCGGAGGAGGAACCAGAGACAAGAGAAGTCTACGAGAATGTTAATATGAAAAGTTTATTGCTGCTAATATATGTTGTTTTATATGTTTTATTATGTTGTTTATATGAAAAAAAAAAAAAAATGTATGTTTGTGGATGTTTTATATCTTACAGCCCGAGGACGTGCTGTGATTTACCAGGGGGGAATGTAGCACCCTGAGGATTCGGCTGCTACAGGGGTATTGCACCTCAACCCAGAGGTGTGATATTCCACTCCCGGGTAAGGATGGAGTGTGGGACTGAGTCCAGAGAGCTGCATGCGCTACACACATCCCATTTCCGGGGAACAGACCAACGGTACTCCCACTTAGAAATGTGCAGGTACGACCGAGTCTGTTCCTGGCTGGAGTGGGAGGGGGGTGGTACATCCCAAGTAGTGTAGGGGCAGATAGGGGGAGCAGCCTGGGTAAAGATAGGAGCTCATTGGGTGCTGGTCACCTGAGCTCACACATAGAGGGAGTATTTAAGGTGGGCACCATCAAAGATCAGGGTCAGTCAGCCAGTCTTTGCAGAGGAGAGGAAGAGGAGCAGAGCAGCCTGAGCCAGAGTGAGAGAGGAGAAGAAAGAGAGACCCAGAGGGGAAACGAAAAGGAACTCTAAGAACCCACATACAAACCTAGGGTGAAGAGTTGGCAAAAGGGTACCGGATCCCAAACTGGTGGGGGCTCAAGCACACCTCAGCCAGAGACCGGAGGCCGTGGGCAGGATCTGCCACGGCCACCTACCACATCCACCCTGAAGGCAAACCACGTGTAGGGTCAGGGAACCCAAGGCCAAGGGTTGCCCAACAGAAGGCCCGAGGGATCTGGACCTAGGTGGATCCCTGGTGGGGACGGCCAGAAGACAGGACAGGAAGGAGGGCTCAGGGTCACGCTCCGGACTTGCTTGGGGGTTGGCTGAATCCAGGACCTGGTGGACGCAGCACGGCTCGGGTGGTCACTTGAAGCTGGAGTGACCGGAACATCAGCAGTAAGTAAATACCCTAAACTGCACAACCCGACTCTGTCTTTAATTACCATCTGTGCTGCACCACCACAACCCCCATCCTCTGCACCTGACCCCCTGAGGCTATACCCCACCCGTTGGGGGTTATACTATCAAAAGCTGCACCAACACCATCAGCCTCAGCGGACCCTGCTGCAGCGGCGGCCGTAGTGACCGCAATACAACGGGTGGCGTAGTCGACATTAAGAACTTTATAACATCTGTAGGACTGCCACATACTCTGAGCTTGACACCCTGGGCACGGACCGGGTCACAGCCACTCGGAAGACTACAACCCCCATCTGATCCGGCTCCGGGTATTCCCCTAAAGAATATGGCCCAGGGGGCGCGTCAACTTTGGCGTAGTCGGCAGGATTACGTGCCCGCAACACCCGGGTACTGCGTGCCTGAAGAAAAGAACGAGTTTACCTCAAAAAGAAGTCTCCTGCCGGTTCCGGAGGGTCCCCGCCATCGGACTCCATCACAGGTCGATTCCCGCTGGTTGTCCGCCATTAACAGCTTTTTCCCGCCATCTGCTGAGTTTCCCGCCACTGGGAGACGATTCCCGCCATTTCCAAGGGTTTCCCGCCTTGCCAGAGCGGACGCCATTATGGGCGTGCCAGAGGATGGCAAGAGGCCGCCTCCCATCGTGGGCCAGGACCGAAAATGGCGCCAAAAGTGGAAACCGCCCCCACCAACAGAGACTGTGATGCTAGAGGTGTCTGTCAGCGTGAAAGAACTGCCCCTGGAGCTGACAATCACCAAGTGGCCCCGGGACCGCCCTCGAAGTGGGAGAACTGAGAAGAAGAGAGCAAAGATGGGTGTCGCTTGGAGCAGTCTGGAGAGAGCGCACCCGGAGACAAGAAGCCTAGAGCTGGGTCCAGAAGAAGCTTACCCGGAGATGGGAGAAGAGCAGAGCAGCACCGGCCCGCTGGCCAGGAGCCTGCTGGAGACAACAGAAGGAGAGCAGAGCAGCACCGACCCGTTGGTCAGGAGCCTGCTAGAAGCAACGACCCCACTAGGCCTAGTGGAGGTCCTGGCACAGCTCCCCCGAGACCGGGAGTGTGCGCAGACCGCTCTGGAGGGCCTCGCAAGGAGGATGGCCCGGGTGCAACGAGAGACGTTGGCGGAGTGGAGCCGTGAGATGGCCCAGCAGACCGAGACCCGTCAGCGGAGCACGCCACCCAAGACGAGGAGACAGACCGCCTCTGAGGATGGCGCAGGAGGACTGAAGGCCGGAGACGGCGCCGAGAAGGGAGCTGAACGAGTGGAGGCAGGTAAAGGGGACGTCTCTACCCCAAACCGGGAAACCGCGCACCTGCCCCAGCTCCCCGTCGCAGAGCCCGAAGTACCCCCTGCCGTGCCCGTAGCCGCAACGTCACCGCCGCAGACTAGGCCTCAAACGGGAGCCGCGACCCCTGTGACGTCACACGCCTTGACCCCGAGCGTGACCAAGCAGGAAGTACCACCAGCCTGGTCGCAAGGCCTAGTACCCCCGGGCGTCGCAATACCAACAGCGCCCCCTACCTCCGCGGAGCCCCCGGCCTGGTCGCAGGGCCAAGTAGCCCAGGGCGCCGCCGTCCTTACGGTGCCCTTCACTTTCCAGGTGCCCCAGGCCTGGCCGCAAGGCCTGGGCAACCCGGGCGCCACCACCACCGCGCCCATAAAACCAAGAGTGCCGCATCTGGGAGAAGATCTGTTCGCCCAACACACATGCCCGGATGGGCAGCCCTTTATTTGGCCACCGGAGTTTCACCATCCCCGACTCCGGAAAGAGAGACCCCTAGATGAACCCCTGATCCCGGCTCCAAAGCCCGTAAAGAGGATCTCGCCCCCGCTAGCAGAAGCGCAGTTTGAGTGGGACCCCACCGGAGAAGACCTCATGGGGTTCACTCAGGAGACTCGGGCAGCCGCAGCGGAGCGTGCAGAGTGCTGCCACCAGCAGCTCGAGGTCTTTGAGAGGGAGCGGAGAGAGAGGCGGGTCCGGGAACAACAAGCCCAGATAAGGAGCGCGGAGCAGAAGAGCCGGGCCAGGAGGAGTCCCCGTGCAGCTCATGGTCCCCCTTCCACCGGGACTGTGATCAAGTTCAATATGCAGCACGGGTGGGGCTTCATCCGAGACCACCGCACCCCAGGCGACGTCTTTGTGACCAGGAGAGACGTTGAGTCCCACCTACCGGAGGGACACAGAGGTCGTGACCTGTATATAGGGGACGAGGTCACCTTCACCCGGCACAAGTGTGCCAAAGGACCCTACGCCCTCCATGTGCATCGCCTGACGGAGGAAGAGCTGCGGTGTGAGGAGGAAGAACAAGAGGACCCGGACGGGTCTGAAGTTAAAGGTAACCATAAAGAAAGAGCAGGAGGACGTCGTCGTTAGGTACAGCGAAGCAGAAGCTGTATATAGTTGCCCGTCGGGGCACAGTGAACTGTTACTGCTGCTATCATAGTCCCCGTTGGGACCAGCAAGTGTGAACTGTTTACCCGTTTAACCCTTAAATCCCACTGACCGAGGACTGAGAGCGGTCATTCCTCCCTAATACCTGGCCGAGGACTGAGAGCGGCCATATCCCTTGTAAATAGTTGCGCTTCCTAAAGCGCCCCCTACCGGTTTTAAAGGAAAGCCACGAGTTCCAAAGACTGTCGCACTTTACCCGGTCACACGTTGCACAGTGACCGGAGGAGGAACCAGAGACAAGAGAAGTCTACGAGAATGTTAATATGAAAAGTTTATTGCTGCTAATATATGTTGTTTTATATGTTTTATTATGTTGTTTATATGAAAAAAAAAAAAAAATGTATGTTTGTGGATGTTTTATATCTTACAGCCCGAGGACGTGCTGTGATTTACCAGGGGGGAATGTAGCACCCTGAGGATTCGGCTGCTACAGGGGTATTGCACCTCAACCCAGAGGTGTGATATTCCACTCCCGGGTAAGGATGGAGTGTGGGACTGAGTCCAGAGAGCTGCATGCGCTACACACATCCCATTTCCGGGGAACAGACCAACGGTACTCCCACTTAGAAATGTGCAGGTACGACCGAGTCTGTTCCTGGCTGGAGTGGGAGGGGGGTGGTACATCCCAAGTAGTGTAGGGGCAGATAGGGGGAGCAGCCTGGGTAAAGATAGGAGCTCATTGGGTGCTGGTCACCTGAGCTCACACATAGAGGGAGTATTTAAGGTGGGCACCATCAAAGATCAGGGTCAGTCAGCCAGTCTTTGCAGAGGAGAGGAAGAGGAGCAGAGCAGCCTGAGCCAGAGTGAGAGAGGAGAAGAAAGAGAGACCCAGAGGGGAAACGAAAAGGAACTCTAAGAACCCACATACAAACCTAGGGTGAAGAGTTGGCAAAAGGGTACCGGATCCCAAACTGGTGGGGGCTCAAGCACACCTCAGCCAGAGACCGGAGGCCGTGGGCAGGATCTGCCACGGCCACCCACCACATCCACCCTGAAGGCAAACCACGTGTAGGGTCAGGGAACCCAAGGCCAAGGGTTGCCCAACAGAAGGCCCGAGGGATCTGGACCTAGGTGGATCCCTGGTGGGGACGGCCAGAAGACAGGACAGGAAGGAGGGCTCAGGGTCACGCTCCGGACTTGCTTGGGGGTTGGCTGAATCCAGGACCTGGTGGACGCAGCACGGCTCGGGTGGTCACTTGAAGCTGGAGTGACCGGAACATCAGCAGTAAGTAAATACCCTAAACTGCACAACCCGACTCTGTCTTTAATTACCATCTGTGCTGCACCACCACAACCCCCATCCTCTGCACCTGACCCCCTGAGGCTATACCCCACCCGTTGGGGGTTATACTATCAAAAGCTGCACCAACACCATCAGCCTCAGCGGACCCTGCTGCAGCGGCGGCCGTAGTGACCGCAATACAACGGGTGGCGTAGTCGACATTAAGAACTTTATAACATCTGTAGGACTGCCACATACTCTGAGCTTGACACCCTGGGCACGGACCGGGTCACAGCCACTCGGAAGACTACAACCCCCATCTGATCCGGCTCCGGGTATTCCCCTAAAGAATATGGCCCAGGGGGCGCGTCACATGCAGCTGTCACAGTCGGATCAAAAGAGCCTCTGGCCAGTCCGTGCACTGCGTTCCTATCTTGCTCCGATTTATACGGTTGTCAGACTTGTCCCTAAAGGTAATGAAATGGTGACTATCAATTTCTCATAAACATAGTCCCAGCCACCTTAGTGCCCCCTATAACAACGCAATCTACCTCAGTTCCCGATACACTAGAGACAAGCACATCAGGCAAAATTCAAATTCTCCTGTTTGCTCATTTTTTCCTGGGATTTCGATTTCTGGAAAACTTATTCTCCACAAATTTAATGTACCTTATTATGCTCTGGGGTCTCAAGAGACCCCAGAGTATAATAAAAGTAATAAAAAAAAAAATCCTTATAATCACTTCTCCGGTCCACCCTTTCCTCACCATCACCCATCTTTCCGATCCTTGTGCATCTTCCAATTCCCACCGCTTGCACTGAAATCCCCATGATGCAGAACTTGAGATTTTATCGTGAGCCACAAGGATCAGAAGTTGTGACGAGGACCAGATGGTTGACAGTGAGGAGCAGATGGTCCGGAGAAGTGAGCAGTAAAGTGAACAATTGTGGCAAATGCGGATTTTTATAAAATTTGAGCAGAATTCAAGACCACACAAATTTGTTTGCTCATCTCCACTATATATATCCAGAAGCGTATCTAGGGGGGGGGCAGGCGGGGCATGTGCCCCGGGCGCAGCCGCCAGGGGGGGCGCTGTCGCCCCCCCTAATGCGGCGGTTCCATGTGCAGGGGGGGTATTGTGCAGGGGGTTATTGTGCAGGGGGGCATATTTATTAATTGTGCAGGGGGGTATTGTACAGGGGGGCATATTTATTAATTGTGCAGGGGGGGTATTGTGCAGGGGGTTATTGTGCAGGGGGGCATATTTATTAATTGTGCAGGGGGCTATTTATTTGTGCAGGGGGGGTATTAATTGTGCAGGGGGCATATTTATTTATTGTGCAAGGGGGTATTTATTGTGCAGGGGACATATTTATTTATTGTGCAGGGGGGGTATTTATTGTGCAGGGGGGTATTAATTGTGCAGGGGGCATATTTATTAATTGTGCAGGGGGCATATTTATTAATTGTGCAGGGAGGCTATTTATTTGTGCAGGGGGCTATTAATTGTGCAGGGGGGCTATTAATTAATTGTGCAGGAAGGCTATTAATTCATTGTGCAGGGGGCCATTATGCAGGGGGCTATTAACTGTGCAGGGGGGGCATATTTATTAATTGTGCAGGGGGGCTATTAATTAACTGTGCAGGAAGGCTATTAATTTATTAATTCATTGTGCGGGGGGCTATTATGCAGGGGGCTATTAATTGTGCAGGGGGGCATATTTATTAATTGTGCAGGTGGGCAATTTATGAATTGTGCAGGGGGGCATATTTACTCATTGTGCAGGGGAAATATTTATTTATTGTGCCAGGACCATATTTATTCAGTGTGAAGGGGAGATTTAATCTGCGGGGAGCGAGTGGGGAGTGGGTGCAGAGATATTATTGGTAGCGAGGGGGAAAATGAATGCGGACACAGTATGGGAAGCGAGGGTAATGGCATGTATGCAGATACAGTATGGGGAGTTGGTGGGATGTGTGAGGAGGAAATATGAGGAGGTAAGGGAAATGTGTAAGGAGACTATTAAGGGGAATAGTGTGAGGAGACAGTATGGGGGAAGAAAAGTGTGAGTGGGCACAGAATAGAGACTGAGTAGTGGGTGGGGGATAGAATGGTGGACAGTGTAAGGTCACAGCCGGGAGAGAACAGTATGATAAAGAAGACGAGTGTGATGAGGGGAAGCAGTACACAGACTGAGCCCTATGAAAGGAGAGGGCAGTGTGGAGGGTATGGACCATAAGAGGGACAGTGTGGTGGTGATATTTTGTGCAGGGAATATAGTGAGGGCAATTATTTATTCAGGGGCTCAGTGTAGGGCAGATATTTGTATTCAGGAGCATTATAATGACACTGCTATCTTCAAGGGCATCGTGTGGGGATGTGCTGCAGAAGACCAGAGAAGATGGAAGTCTGCAGAGAAGAGCTATGGATGAGAAAACTGTGGACAAGATGAGAAGAAAAGAAAGAGAACAACTCCAGAGACAGCGTCATCTATAAGGTACCTTGATGTAAATGTTTTTTATGATGCTGACATTTTTATATTTTTATTCATGTTAGGAGCATTAAAGATGTTCACGTTTATGATGAGTCTGCAGTCATTCTATGTGACTGCAGACTTCTGACTTCTCACAGTGCGCACTGCACGCTGTCAGGATTCTCTCGTGTCGGCGATTTGTATACATGCGGTCACTTGCTGACTAGACATGCGTGGCCTCACTCAATGAAAATAAATTGAGGGAGGCCAGAGATGTCTAGTCGAAATGTGACCAGAAGTATACAAAGCACATACTTGTGGTGACATGACCATCCACTGTTGCCACGGCAAGGGAGAATCCTAAAAGTGTGCAGTGCATGTACTGTGAGAATTCAGAAGCCTGAAGACACATAGAGTGACTGCAGACTTTCATCTCAAACCTGGACAAGCCCTTTAATTATAAAATGAAGTCCTGTAGCACCAATCCTGACAGCGTGTAATATCCTCACTGTCAGGATTCAGCTCTGCTTGCAGGTTCCAGCAGTCATCACATGGACATTTCACTCATATGCAGTTTTCATACTTATGGTCACGTGACAACGAGCCTATCTTTCTGCTTCTCTCAGAGAGCATTAGGAAGAGCAGTGTCGTCGGCATGTGACTAAGGCCACGGCCCCACTATCAGTATTTGGTCAGTATTCGGTCAGAATTATAGCTCTGGAGTGGGAGCCAAAACCAGGTGAGGAACAACCAGAGAAAAGGTATAATAGAAACAAGTCACCAATTCTGCATTTATCACCCACTCCTGGTTTTGGCTCCCACTCCTGAGAAAAAATACTGACCAAATACTGACTAACTACTGATAATGGGGTCGAGGCCTTAGTGTGCAAATCGCACAGGTGCTGGGGAAGGAGTGGGGGGGGGGGGCGCCAAACTGAATTCTTGCCTTGGGTGCTAGAAGATCTAGATACATCTCTGTATATATCAGTGCAAACCACATCAGTGCCCTACAACAGCACCAGCCATAAAAGTGGTAACTGCTTCACTGACCTCATAAATGTGCCAACCACATCAATGCTCTATATAACAATGCGAGCCACAGCAGTGCTTAATATAACAATGGCAGCCACACAAGTGTCCCATATATATGTGCCTGCCATATCAATGACTTATCCATTGCTACGTATGTGCCCCTCATTAAGAAGTCTTAGCTACATCACAGCCCCCCACTAATGCTAGGGTCACACAACACTAAAAATAATAGGATGATTTTGTTCTCGCTTGACATCCGTGTACAATTCGTTTTTTTACAGTAGCAGCTATTAATAATTAATAATTAGCAGTAGCAGCTATTAATAATTTACAGAAGCATTTACAGTTTCCTATGTTCCAGAATTGCAATGAATTCGTAAAAATCAGTTGCCATACTGTGGCATCCATTTTTTTTCTCACACCCATGGGTGAGTCTCATACGATTTCAGAGTCAAATTGCAGCATGTTGCGATTTTTTAAAATTCTGCCATCTGCACTGCCCCATTGAATAACATTGGTCAGTGTGATATCCGAATTGAATAGCACTCGTCCGATTTATAGGCACGAGCCCAAACAGTGGTGAATTCATTGCAAATGCAAGTTTTTACACATTGAAATCAATGAGCTGAAAATTTCTGCACAGTGACTCTTGTTAAATTGCATTGACATCCCCCATTTCACAACCTCAGGCTGTTGTTCTGCCTTCTCGGATTGTATCGGCGCAAGCCCACCATTAGCCTGTCCTACAAGAACAGATTTCAAATGCATGGAGAGCTCATTTCAGAAGATCAATAGGCAATTGCCACAAGCCTATACTGAGATAAATGTATAGTAATAAGAGCGATGTAGGGGATCTGCTGTAATGAGCATGACCGGTGTTGGCTCAAGACCCAACGAGAAGGCAAGTCCAAGAGCAAAATGACCCGCTAACACCAACAGACCATCATTTGTATCATACACTCGTTATTTACGGTTGTCCATCACTAGATCTTTTTCCCACAATTACATCATTAATTAATTAAATCATTTGAGACATTTTAATGCAATGCAGAATGGGAACACATAAGAATTGAAAGTTTAAACATTAAAATGATACAATACTTTCTAATATATTCCAATAAAGTCAAAGCCGTGGCTAATCTGGACTGTATTAATGCTGTATTGCATCGGCTCTGAACCCAGCTGCTCACAAGACATTCAAAGATCCTTCTAATGAAGATAGCCAACATAGTGCGACCCCCTGAAGTGTCTGGATGTCATTGATGTGAATGGTAACCTTTAGACAGCAGGTTGAGGCTTTATTAAAACAGCTGGTTTTGCACTGACAGCTCGTTCCCTCGGGCGCCCAGGATGTATGATACTAATATGTGTTGCTAATTGCAGATGCTCATCTTGCTGTGAGAGCTGATGTCTTTAAGGAATCTAGTAATCTCCCTGAAAACCATGCACGAGATATTACAAGTCAACGTCAGCTAGGCAACAATCTCTAATCACATGCATAAAGAAATGTATGACCCTTTCATTGGTTTTCAGCATCCATACACAATGAGGCCAGTGTAGACTGATCCATGCCTATATTACCATATTACGATCACTGTAATTACATTGATTGTTATTTTTTCCTTATTTTTTTAATATTTTCTACAGGTTGGTGTTTCATGTAATGAGCCTTCATGCTGTCTTTCTGGTACGCCCACGCTCTCTACAGCTTTCGGGAATCCTTAGCTGTCACCTCCCCCATGGTGCTATTACATGTTGACATCTGACAAAAATTCGAACATCATTTTTTGCGGGACCATTCATGGCGAGGTTTATTACATGGTCCCAGAGCACCCAGTTAAGGACTCCCTGCGTGTGTGTAGATATTATAGGGGTTTGCTATTCACCCCATTCAGGACACAAGTGGTTTGATGGTATGGAGGCCATGAACAAGGAGACCAGAGTCCAATGTAAAAAGATAAAAACATCTTTACTGGAATTCCTTAAAGGGAATCTGTCTGCAGGTTTTTGCTATGTAATCTGAGTACAGCATGAGGTAGGGGTTAAAACACTGAATTCAATGATGTGTCACGTGTCAGGATGCGTACTGTTGTTAACTTACACTGAAGGTTTTATTACCTGGTGATTATCATAGTCTGGACTATTTCAGCTACAGCAGCGCATGAATGCTAGTCTGACTCGCCCTCTCCTATGATAAGCAGCTCACCGTCTATAGACAATGTACATAAGAGCCTTGTGTGGGCGGGGGAAGCTTTCTGAGCTCTTCTACATGCTAAATCTAAGAACTGTGTTTGTGTCACAACTGCTGCACTCAGTAAACTAAGTGATACATCATTGGAATCAGGGTCTCTTTGCCTACATTATGTTGCCCTCAGATGAGTTAGCAAACACCTACTGACAGATTCCCTTTAAATAGAACTGCAACAAACGATAGAAAGCACAATACTATTGGTACAAATCTTCTGTGTCGTAGAGAGGCTTTCCTTTATGCATAGCATTTTGATGGTATTGATGGTATTGATATTCTGCACGAGTGTCGGAGTGCTTTCTAGCTCTGGTCTTCACCATCTCTATCCTTCTCTACAGGTATACCTTCATGTCCCCTCCTGGTAATAACAGAAACTCCTATCTTTCATGACCGGCTAACTTGGTGCCCTTGTAGCCCACTCCTACTAGCTGCCTTGCGGAATAGACCTCTGATACTGTATGTTATGGCCATACTCACTGCAGCTGGTAGATACCTTCTTATTACTCTTTCAATGTCTGCACTATGGCCGTATAAAATTCAGTTGCTGGTAGAAACTTGATCTTGAACTTGCCATCTGGACTAACACACTCTCCACTTGTGGCCTTTCCTGTATCAGCGAAACTTCCACTTCTTTAATGACTTTCTTTCAACTCCTCTACAAGCAAGAAACCCAAGATCCTATGCCCACTTAACTCTTCCCACCATGGACTGGCCTGATAGTTAACCCTGTCCACAAGCTAACTAATTACTATAGGCCCAAAAGAGATAAAACACATATAAACACTAAGTCAATGCATGACATTAATACGCAGGTTTCTAGAAGGAGTGCCAACAGCTCTTTTACTCCTTTACAACTGCATTTTGACTAGTTATGTACAGGGCCATAATATTCACAGCTCATGTTGTCTTAAGGCCCCCATAGACATTAGACTAATGTAGACTGAACCTACCAATACCGACAGATTCAGCCAACGATCTAATTTAAATGGGGATGTTGGTCGACTGATGGTGGGGAGAGATGTTGATTACACATGTCCGATTTCTTTTTCATTGTTCTCCTGGAGATAAAGCGTCAGTTAGTTGGCGACTTTCTCATAGAGAACATAGGAGCACTCAGCTGAATGAGCGCTCTTGTGTACAGTACAGACCAAAAGTTTGGACACACCTTCTCATTTAAAGATTTTTCTGTATTTTCATGAGTATGAAAATTGTACATTCACACTGAAGGCATCAAAACTATGAATTAACACATGTGGAATTATATACTTAACAAAAAAGTGTGAAACAACTAAAAATATGTCTTATATTCTAGGTTCTTCAAAGTAGCCACCTTTTGCTTTGATGACTGCTTTGCTTATATTCTAGGTTCTTCAAAGTAGCCACCTTTTGCTTTGATGACTGCTTTGCACACTCTTGGCATTGTCTTGATGAGCTTCAAGAGGTAGTCACCGGAAATGGCTTTCACTTCACAGGTGTGCCCTGACAGGTTTAATAAGTGTGATTTCTTGCCTTATAAATGGGGTTGGGACCATCACTTGTGTTGTGCAGAAGTCAGGTGGATACACAGCTGATAGTCCTACTGAATAGACTGTTAGAATTTGTATTATGGCAAGAAAAAAGCAGCTAAGTAAAGAAAAATGAGTGGCCATCATTACTTTAAGAAATGATGGTCAGTCAGTCCGAAAAATTGGGCAAACTTTGAAAGTGTCTCCAAGCGCAGTTGCAAAAACCATCAAGCGCTACAAAGAAAATGGCACACATGAGGACCGCCCCAGGAAAGGAGGACCAAGAGTCACCTCTGCTTCTGAGGATAAGTTTATCCGAGTCACCAGCCTCAGAAATTGCAGGTTAACAGCAGCTCAGATTAGAGACCAGGTCAATGCCACACAGAGTTCTAGCAGCAGACACATCTCTTCAACAACTGTTAAAAGGAGACTTTGTGCAGCAGGCCTCCATGGTAAAATAGCTGCTAGGAAACCACTGGTAAGGACAGGCAACAAGCAGAAGAAACTTGTTTGGGTTAAAGAACACAAGGAAGGGACATTAGACCAGTGGAAATCTGTGCTTTGGTTTGATGAGTCCAAATTTGAGATCTTTGGCTCCAACCACCGTGTCTTTGTGCGACGCAGAAAAGGTGACCGGATGGACTCTACATGCCTGGTTCCCACCGTGAAGCATGGAGGAGGAGGTGTGATGGTGTGGGGGTGCTTTTCTGGTGACACTGTTGGGGATTTATTCAAAATTGAAGACATACTGAACCAGCATGGCTACCACAGCATCTCGCAGCGGCATGCTATTACATCCGGTTTGCGTTTAGTTGGACCATCATTTATTTTTCAACAGGACAATGACCCCAAACACACCTCCAGGCTGTGTAAGGGCTATTTGACCAAGAAGGAGAGTGATGGGGGGCTACACCAGATGACCTGGCCTCCACAGTCACCAGACCTGAACCCAATCGAGATGGTTTGGGGTGAGCTGGACCGCAGAGTGAAGGCAAAAGGGCCAACAAGTGCTAAGCATCTCTGGGAACTCCTTCAAGATTGTTGGAAGACCATTTCCGGTAACCACCTCTTGAAGCTCATCAAGAGAATGCCAAGAGTGTGCAAAGCAGTCATCAAAGCAAAAGGTGGCTACTTTGAAGAACCTAGAATATAAGACCTATTTTCAGTTGTTTCACACTTTTTTGTTAAGTATATAATTCCACATGTGTTAATTCATAGTTTTGATGCCTTCAGTGTGAATGTACAATTTTCAGTCATCAAAATACAGAAAAATCTTTAAATAAGGTGTATCCAAACTTTTGGTCTGTACTGTATGAGTATAGGAGAGTTGGCTGAGACGACTGTCGGCCGAACGATCAGCTGAAGCATCATTCAGCTGACAGCCATATAATGTGTATGGCCGGCCTTAGGCACTCAAACTGAGTGCGCCCCTGTTTAGTTAATGCAATTACAGCAGTTTTGTGTGGTATGGGAATGAATTGGAGAATGCAGGCTGTTACAGTCATGGAATATCAAATGTTAAAATTGTTTTGCTGTGACACATGAATGATGGATGAGGATCCATTATAATTATAATTCTCCCTTTTACGCAATAATATTGTAGTCACTAAACGCCTTTCTACAGAAATCTGTCCACTACTGAAAATTCAACATAATACCTTTTCCATAAGACTAGGGGTGCATGGCGAAATGTGTCCCATGACATTGAAATCGCAGATGCACATTCCAACATTAGACGTAATGATTTTCCTATGCTGTTGCGTTGCAACCTGTAACATATTGCAACTGCAAAAAAAGTCAGCTTGCCAGTTTAGCTATTCCACCTCAGCATATGATATTTCAGGACTTCCAGCTGGCCTATTGGCTAATGCAGGCAAGCCATATCCATAGAAAAAGAAGCTGGATTCTCCACTTGAAAATGTCTTCACTGTATTCAGAAATCCATTAACAATAACAACATGGCGGGATAGAGAAGGGTAACAGTTTATGTATTTCGACCATTCGGTCTTAGTCATAAAATGCGACTGCGACACAAAGTTGCAAATGTTTCCACATGTGTTGGATTTTCTGTTGCTGGTTGCAAGTTGCACGAGAAAAACTTGCCGTGGACTTCAATGCAAGTCACACGCAACATGTGAATTGTGTGCAACTTATCTGCACCTTGGCTGTTTTATCTACAGCAAAATCAGAGCTCTAAAATAGTCACGCGAAGCAAGTCAGACAAGTTGCACAAATGTTTTTGCTGGGCAACTTTTCAGAGAATTGCTGTGTCGCAACACGTCACCTGGGTTTTATGAGAGTTACCTAAAAGCTAGTAGTATGAACCCTGGGTTTCAGTACTTAACCTACCATTTACTATATGGAGGACAAAAGAGTGTCTATTTGGCCTCCATCTGGAGAAAAGTAAAGCAGATCAGGGCCACTGAAAAAAAATATATATTCCATGCACTATATATTTTTTGCAACGGCTCTTTATGGTGAACAGTTGCCAGAACACCCATCTATTGGGCATAGACCTTATGAGCTTGCATATACAATGACAGCCGACTATGATGCGATGTGCACTTAGCCTAACTCACCATTCAGATCCCCTGCCATCCCAATGCCAATCTTCAGTGGTTCCCTAAGGAGCACAGTCTCAGGAACAGAGGAGGATATGTAAGATATGTAATATTGGCTAATCGTTTATTCAGGGAACACCATGTGGGGCAAGTTTGAAGAGCATATGTGTATTCAGAGGTATAGCCAGGGGCACTATGATCACAACCAAAGAAGGACCAGAAGAAGAGGGATGCTCAACCGGAAAGAGGCCTCTACGATCTCCCAGATAAACGCTGCTTTCAATGCTATCTACGTCCTCATAACAGTTTTTTTTTACAAAGGGGGCACTAATAATTCGTGGAGGTACAAGAGGGCATTAATATTATATGGTGTCACAATGGTCATTAATAATACATGGTGGTGACAGAAGGGAAAATAATATATAGGGACATTATTATATGGTGGCACAATAGGACCATGAGAATGTATACTGGCACAAGGAGGGCATTAATGTTATATGGTGGCACTAGGGACATTAACAACATGTTGACACAAGGGGGCATTAATATATAGTGGCAAATGGGAAGATAATGTATGGTGGCACAAGGGGTCTTTATTAGAATGTAGACACAAGGGGGCATTATTTATATATGAAAGAACAAAGGGGGCATTATTAATACAGGTAGGCACAAATCAGGCATTATTAATATTTGCAGACACATAATGGGGTAATATTTCTATATGGAGGCACAAAGGGGAACTATTACCGGTGGGGACACTTTTACTACGGGAGGAACAAAAGACAGGTACTATCGAATGGAGAACACAGGTAGGATTATTGCTATCTCACACACTATGAATGGCTAAAGCACTATCAAGTGCCAGAAAATCAATCTCCCAAACATATTTGTGCATTATATTTTGTAGACGAAATGTAGATGTCTTCATGGCGGTCTGGGAGAGTTGGAGAATGTAAAATTGACTCCAACCAAAGGAGACGTCGCCTGTGAGTCAATAGATTTCATATCATCCCATATATGATGTAATGTAATCATCATGTACTGTAATCATTTATACGATCTACACAACTAGTACCTACCACTTTTCATCACTGAATTAGTGTAATATTAAACTCAGTTCAGATGGTCACTTTTTGCAGTATTGTCGGTCCAGTATATAGCGATATTATTGGTAATATTGGCCTTGGAATACTAGGGTTTGTTCCGTAACAGTATGGCGGTATTACTTAGTCATTACTGTATTTGCTGGTAATATGGTTATGGTGTAAAAGTATTATTTGTCCCTTGTCCCTTATAACTGAAGTGTGATTAAAGGGGTGTGATTCAAATGGCATAGGTTCACCAATGCTTAAATGATGGATGACGTGCATGGAAAAAAAATTGGTGCATAGCCTCTTTTTCTTCTAGGGATGGGGTCCAATTAGTCTGATCAACTTAGGAAGCCAAAATACCTTTCTCAGCCCTAAGTCCCAGCACATAATGACTGCAAGTCTTTGCAATGTAGAGGTAAACATGTACCTTCAACAGGAGTACTTGTACTTTATGAGGAATTCTAATACTGCTGTCCAATGACAACCACACTTATAAACTTATGGGTGCAGTCAGTCTCATGAAGACTATTCTTATTAGAAATGAATCCATACTAGACATCAGCTGATGAAAATCACCACCAATCAGCCTGTCGCACCAGGATAAATTGTAGCAAGTTATACATTTAGGGCTGGGGCAGATGTGCCATTTGTTACGCTCATGCCCGGACTGACTGGCGTGAGCGTGGTTAGTGGTCCCACTGGGCCACGCACCGAGGAGTGCCTGGAGGGGCGTGACTAGGGGCCTCGCCAGATCTGACCACGAACACACGGCGCCTTAATCGACTCCGTGGTCCAAAGAGGGACGTGGGAGGTGGCAAACAGGTAATGGGCTAGGACACAGTTCAGACAGGAACTGAACCTGGAACAAGATACAGGAAACGGGCCTGGGTACTCAGCCCCCAGGGTGGCAGAAACAGACAAGATACAGGACAGGACCTGGCAACTCAGTTGCACAGAACACACTGAAAGAAAGCATTGCTCAGGCACCTCCTACTGGGTGGAGGGGGTTTAAGTATTCAGTGACTCACAGCAATAGGCTGGGGACACATTAGGACTGCGCACACGGTAACTTTAAGAATCAGGAAGTAACAGGGCCGCTGCCCTAAGCAATCAGACAAGCGACATGCACACAGCAAGTAATCGAGCAAAGGGTGCAGCCTGGACTGATAGGTAAGTTGTCGGTCTTGCATGGTGGGAGATGGTAAGCCATGCCAGCACGCCGCCAGGGATGTTACAGTACCCCCCCTTTATGTCCCCTCTTCTTCAAACCTGCAAGGATTTTCTGCAGAGAATTCGGAGGCCGATCTTTCTCTTCAAGAAGATTACCTCTTCTGTCCACTAGAGGGAACCAGACTGGTCTCACCATCTTGGTGACTAGGATGCTTCCTCCCATCGAGCCATCCTCAGCATCAGATGAAGTGGGTGAAGTACCAGGAACAGGACACAGGAAAGTCTCTCTCCATTTGTTAATATCGGGTAGCACCCCAAAGGATTCACGGGACAACTGGAGATCTTCCACAGAGTTGGAGGGGTGCAGAGACTCGGGGGTAACCACCGCCTTGACGTACACTTTGCCAAGCTTACTGGATGAAGTGGGCGAAGTACCAGGTACAGGGTGTAGGAAAAGTCTCTCTCCATTTATCAGGTAGCACCCCGGAGGATTCAAGAGACCACTGGAGGTCCTCCGCCTGGTTGGAGGGGTGCAGAGACTTTGAGGTAGCCACCGCATTGATGGACTTATTGCCAGATTTATTAGAGATGGAGGATCCTTGCTTTGGGACCATCTTCAGTCTGGTTTCTGAGATGACACATCTGCGAGGCAGGGCGGTACCTGAAGCCAGATCATTGGTACAATCGTTGAGAATGTGTGGGAACATTGCCTCCGCTTCCCTTCCTTTGGAGACTTCAGCGCACAGCGAGTCAGCGACTAGCAGATCTGGTGAAGAAGAAGAAGACATTGCTGACTGTCCTGAAGGTATGGGGACTGGACACTCCTTGTACCTCAGCAGTCCCCCAGGAAACACCATGCAGGATCTCCAGACCTGAGCGGGCACTAGATCTCTCGGCTCTGGACGACCTGTGGGTAAACCAGACAGCACCTGGAATGTGAATTTCTTCATGAGTAATGCTCCAATCTGGAGCTTAATTTGTACAGACATATTTTGACTGTTTCTGAGTAGGGCTCATCCTTCTGCTGACAATGCCCAAACCGGATTCTGGAGTTGTCGGACGGGAATCAGACACCGACTCTTCAAGGCTTTAAGCCCGAAACTTCCGATTAATCCAAGGCCTTCAATTGCCACGGAGACAGTTATGGTCATCTGTGGAGAGGAAACGCTAACGTCAAGGGCAGGTTCTCCTACAGGCCTAATGTCTTGGGATTCTCCAACCTTCACTAGACAAAGACCGTCAGGGTGTCCCAAACAACCGCAGCGGGTCCGCAATCCAATTTTATGACTGAGTTCCGGC
This sequence comes from Phyllobates terribilis, assembly GCF_046119375.1. NCBI lineage: Eukaryota > Metazoa > Chordata > Amphibia > Anura > Dendrobatidae > Phyllobates > Phyllobates terribilis. The sequence goes on along the minus strand of NW_027362769.1, from coordinate 205,338,100 downwards.
CTCTGCTTTGCCAGACGAACATGGTCAACCTTCATGAACTCTGTGCAGATAGCTGCCTCTACAGGCTGGGGAACAGGAGGTCTTTGGGAGGACACAACCTGACGTGACGGTTTACCTCTACACCTTGCACGTCTGGACTGCCTCTTGAGGTTGGGAAGAGAAGTATTCTGCGGAGCAATGTCATCCTGTGTGGATTCTGCGTGGGCAGCAGCCTCTTCAGGCTGGGGAACTGGTGGGCTACCTACACGCATCACCCATCGGGACTGCTTCAGGATATTGGGAAGGGAAGCTTTAGCAGAAGCTTCAGGGTTAGGGTCATGGGCGTACCCAGGATCAAAACTAGGGGGGGGGAAATATATATATAGTACAATGCAAAGATTTCACTTCTTACATTACATGAGTGATATCTATTGTAAATTCCACAATAGCTCAGAAACCGGCGAATCGCTCCACACAGTATACTGGCCGCCATAAAATGCCCCATACAGGATACTGGTCCCCATATAACGCTCCATACAGGATACTGGCCCCCATATAACGCTCCATACAGAATACTGGCCCCCATATAACGCTCCATACAGAATACTGTTCCCCATATAGCGCTCCATACAGAATACTGGCCCCCATATAACGCTCTATACAGGCTGTTCCCCACACATAATGCCTCATGCAGGCTGTTCCCCCCCACATAATGCCCCACGCAGGCTGTTCCCCCCACATAATGCCCCACGTAGGCTATTCCCCCCCATATAATGCCCCATGTCGGATGTCACCCCACCTTATAATGCTCCATGAAGGATGACACCCCCCCCTTCCTTATAATGCCCCATGCAGGATGTCACACACACCCCCTCCCTTATAATGCCCCATGCAGGATGTCACACACCCCCCTCCCTTATAATGCCCCATGCAGGATGTCACACACACCCCCTCCCTTATAATGCCCCATTTAGGATGTCACACCCCCCTTATAATGCCCCATGCAGGATGTCACACACACCCCCCTTATAATGCCCCATGCAGGATGTCACACACCCCCCTTATAATGCCCCATGCAGGATGACACATGCCCCCCCTTATAATGCCCCATGCAGGATGTCACACACCCCCACCTTAAAATGCCCCATGCAGGTCGTCACACCCCCCCTTATAATGCCCCATGCAGGATGTCACCCCCCCCTTATAATGCCCCATGCAGGATGTCACACCCCCCCACCTTATAATGCCCCATGCAGGATGTCACACACGCCCCCCTTATAATGCCCCATGCAGGATGTCACACACACCCCCCTTATAATGCCCCATGCAGGATGTCACACACCCCCACCTCACTCCCCTCCCTTATATTGCCACAGGCCTCCATATAATTAAAAAAAAATCAAATACTTACCTCACATCTCACCTGCTGCCGCTGCTCTGGACTCCAGCGTCGCTGGCCTCATCCCGCTCTGCGCTGTGACTGCTCAGGAGAGAGCGCGGTGTAAAGACGTCACCGCACCCTCTGACCTGAGACGTCACAGTGCAGCAGCCACGGAGGATGCAGGAGCTGCTGCAGAGGCACGGGGAGGGGTAAGTATTGTGCTAGGGGCCTGAGCAAGCGGGGGGGAGCGGGCGCTGATGGTGAGGGGCCCCCCGCCTGCTCAGGGCCCCCCCCCCTGCCCCACGGTTGGTACGCCCATGGTTAGGGTCATCGAAGACCATTACAAAGGCCACCAGGAAGGCCTGCAGGTCAGAGATGATAGGATCCCATGGTTCCCATAGGGGGGTGGTCCAATTCAAGGCAGCACCCGCTAGGTAGGAGATCAGAAATGCTACTTTAACCCGATCGGTGGGAAAATAGTGAGTATAGAATTTGAAATGCAGCATGTATTGCTCCACAAACGCACGACTTTGTTTTGGATCCCCATAGTACCGTGGTGGATCCGCAGGAACGAGTGCTGAGAGCTCCATTTGGGCTGGTGGGTAAATCGCCTGGACCTCAGCTTGACAAAAAAATTTTCCTTGGTGCACAAATTCGCCAGACAAGGATTCAAATGTCTCCGAAAGCGAAGGGCCGTGGCGCTCAACGGGGACCATGGCCTTAGTAAACTGTTACGCTCACGCCCGGACTGACTGGCGTGAGTGTGGTTAGTGGTCCCTCTGGGCCACGAACCAAGGAGTGCCTGGAGGGGTGTGGCTAGGGGCCTCGCCAGATCTGACCATGAACACACTGCGGCTTAATCGACTCCGTGGTCCGAGGAGGGACGTGGGAGGTGGCCCAGGTGCTACTCCAGGTCAGAACCCGGTCACAGCTGTTGACCCACACCAGGGAATGCAGGAACGGCAGGTTAGGCTGGTAACCAGACAGGTGGGTATTGGCAGGCACGGCTGGTATGCAGACAGGTGGGTACTGGCAGGCACGGCAGATATGCAGACAGGTGGGTACTGGCAGGCACGGCAGGTATGCAGACAGGCGGGTACTGGCAGGCACGGCAGGTATGCAGACAGGCAGGTACTGGCAGGCACGGCAGGTATGCAGACAGACGGTTACTGGCAGGCACGGCTGGTATGCAGACAGGCGGGTACTGGCAGGCACGGCTGGTATGCAGACAGGCGGGTACTGGCAGGCACGGCTGGTATGCAGACAGGCGGGTACTGGCAGGCACGGCAGGTATGCAGACAGGCGGGTACTGGCAGGTAGGAAAGCAGGCTGGATACGGACCAGTACAGACTGGGATACAGGAACAGAGCCGCAGGTGTGGTGGACAAGCAGAGCAGAGCCGCAGGCACGGAGGACAAGCAGAGCAGAACCACAGGCACGGAGGACAAGCAGAGCAGAGCAGAACCACAAGTGCGCAGGACATGCAGAGCAGAACCGCAGGTGCGGAGGACAAGCAGAGCAGAGCAGAACCGCAGGTGCAGCGGACAAGCAGAGCAGAGCAGAACCGCAGGCGTGGAGGACAAGCAGAGCAGAGCAGAACCGCAGGCGCGGAGGACAAGCAGAGCAGAGCATAACCGCAGGCACGAAGGGCAAGCAGAGCAAAGCGGAACCGCAGGCGCGGAGGACAGGCAGAGCAGAGTGGAACCGCAGGCACGGAGGACAAGCAGAGCAGAGCGGAACCGCAGGCGTGGAGGACAAGCGGAGCAGAGCAGAGTGGAACCGCAGGTGCAGGCAGACAGGACAGGGCTCTGTTCACATGGAACAGACTGGGAAGCACAGGAAGATAGCTAGAACACAGCAGGTAGATACGGAGGCAGGGAAACGGGACAAGCAGAACCAGATACACACAAGGTACTTGCAATGAAGTAGCGAGTGGACACAAAACTCACAAACAGAAGTCCCGAGACAACAAGTTGGAGTTTGGTGCAGGTTCAGACACTGCAGAAAAAGGAACGGATCGGACATAGAGACAAACAGGTAATGGGCTAGGACACAGTTCAGACAGGAACTGAACCTGGAGCAAGATACAGGTAACGGGCCTGGGTACTCAGCCCCCAGGGTGGCAGAAACAGACAAGACTCAGGACAGGACCTGGCAACTCAGTTGCACAGAACACACTGAAAGAAAGCATTGCTCAGGCACCTCCTGCCAGGTAGGAAAGCAGGCTGGATAGGGACCAGTACAGACCGGGATACAGGCACAAAGCCGCAGGTGCGGTGGACAAGAAGAGCTGCAGGCGCGGAGGACAAGCAGAGCAGAACCGCAGGCACAGAGGACAAGCAGAGCAGAACCGCAGGCACGGAGGACAAGCAGAGCAGAACCGCAGGCGCGGAGGACAAGCAGAGCAGAACCGCAGGCGCGGAGGACAAGCAGAGCAGAACCGCAGGTGCGGAGGACAAGCAGAGCAGAGCAGAACCGCAGGCGCGGAGGACAAGCAGAGCAGAACCGCAGGCGCGGAGGACAAGCAGAGCAGTGCAGAACCGCAGGTGTGGAGGACAAGCAGAGCAGAGCAGAACCACAGGCGCAGAGGACAAGCAGAGCAGAGCAGAACCACAGGTGCGGAGGACAAGCAGAGCAGAGCAGAACTGCAGACGCGGAGGACAAGCAGAGCAGAGCAGAACCACAGGCGCGGAGGACAAGTAGAGCAGAACCACAGGCGCGGAGAACAAGCAGAGCAGAGCAGAACCGCAGGCACGGAGGACAAGCAGAGCAGAGCGGCACCGCAGGCGCAGAGGGCAAGAAGAGCAGAGCGGCACCGCAGGCGCAGAGGACAAGCAGAGCAGAGCAGAAACGCAGCAGCCGAGGACAAGCAGAGCAGAGTGGAGCCGCAGGCGTGGAGGACAAGCGGAGCAGAGCAGAACAGCAGGTGCAGGCAGACAGGACAGGGCTCTGTTCACATGGAACAGACTGGGAAACACAGGAAGATAGCTGGAACACAGCAGGTAGATACGGAAGCAGAGAAACGGGACAAGCAGAACCAGATACACATAAGGTACTTGCAATGAAGTAGTGAGTGGACACAAAACTCACAAACAGAAGTACAGAGACAACGAGTTCGAGTTAGGTGCAGGTTCAGACACTGCAGGGAAAGGAAAGGATCGGACATAGAGACAAACAGGTAATGGGCTAGGACACAGTTCAGACAGGAACTGAACCTGGAACAAGATACAGGTAACGGGCCTGGGTACTCAGCCCCCAGGGTGGCAGAAACAGACAAGATACAGGACAGGACCTGGCAACTCAGTTGCACAGAACACACTGAAAGAAAGCATTGCTCAGGCACCTCCTACTGGGTGGAGGGGGTTTAAGTATCCAGTGACTCACAGCAATAGACTGGGGACGCATTAGGACTGCGCACACGGTAACTTTAAGAATCAGGAAGTAACAGGGCCGCCGCCCTAAGCAATCAGACAAGAGACATGCACACAGCAAGTAATGGAGAAAAGGGTGCAGCCTGGACTGATAGGTAAGTTGGCGGTCTTGCATGGTGGGAGATGGTAAGCCATGCCAGCACACCGCCAGGGATGTTACACCATTGGTGCAACCTGTTCAGCCGCACTTCCATCTCCAGAGCAGGTGGAATTGTGCATTATGATGAAGCTATTAGACTAAAAAAGGGCTCATATATTGTTTTAGCCCAATGGCCCTCTTCTGTCTCTGTCCACTCCTGATTTAGAGAAATTTTACAATACATGTCAACTGTCAATGTCACACATGGATGTGGAAGGTCCATCCGAATGTGAGTCACCGAGACGTAGCAGCTCTTTGGTTTGCCAAGGTTGCCTTTGTGACAAATCCCTTTAATAACCTAACCTGACTTTTGGTATACAGTGCCTACAAGTAGTATTCAACCCCCTGCAGATTTAGCTGGTTGACACATGCGGAATTAACTTGGCATTGTGACATTTGTACTGTAGATCAGCCTGGAAGTGGGAAATGCACTGCAGCAAATTTTGTTTTTGTGTTTTTTTTTTTTGTTTTTTTTTAAAACGTTAAAAGTTAATTCAGAGTGTCATTTATTATTCAACCCCTCAAACCACAAGAATTCTGTTTGGTCTCCCTAAAGTATTAAGAAGTAGTTCAGGCACCAAGAATAATGAGCTTCACATGTGTGGATTAAAGATCTCTTTTGCCAGCCTTTTCTGACTATTTAAGACCCTCCCCAAACTTGTGAACAGCACTCAGACATGGTCAACATGGGAAAGACAAAGGAGCATTCCAAGGCCATCAGAGACAAGATCGTGGAGGGTCACAAGGCTGGCAAGGGGTACAAAACCCTTTCCAAGGAGTTGGGCCTACCTGTCTCCACTGTTGGGAGCATCATCCGTAAGTGGAAGGCTTATGGAACTACTGTTAGCCTTCCACGGCCTGGACAGCCTTTGAAAGTGTCCTCCCGTGCCGAGGCCAGGCTTGTCCGAAGAGTCAAGGCTAACCCAAGGACAACAAGGAAGGAGCTCCGGGAAGATCTCATGGCAGTGGGGACATTGGTTTCAGTCAATACCATAAGTAACGTACTCCACCGCAATGGTCTCCGTTCCAGACGAGCCCGTAAGGTACCTTTACTTTCAAAGCGTCATGTCAAGGCTCGTCTACAGTTTGCTCATGATCACTTGGAGGACTCTGAGACAGACTGGTTCAAGGTTCTATGGTCTGATGAGACCAAGATCGAGATCTTTGGTGCCAACCACACACGTGACGTTTGGAGACTGGATGGCACTGCATACGACCCCAAGAATACCATCCCTACAGTCAAGCATGGTGGTGGCAGCATCATGCTGTGGGGCTGTTTCTCAGCCAAGGTGCCTGGCCATCTGGTCCGCATCCATGAGAAGATGGATAGCACGGCCTACCTGGAGATTTTGGCCAAGAACCTCCGCTCCTCCATCAAGGATCTTAAGATGGGTCGTAATTTCATCTTCCAACAAGACAACGACCCAAAGCACACAGCCAAGAAAACCAAGGCCTGGTTCAAGAGGGAAAAAGTCAAGGTGTTGGAGTGGCCTAGTCAGTCTCCTGACCTTAACCCAATTGAAAACTTGTGGAAGGAGCTCAAGAATAAAGTCCACATGAGACACCCAAAGAACCTAGATAACTTGGAGAAGATCTGCATGGAGGAGTGGGCCAAGATAACTCCACAGACCTGTGCCGGCCTGATCAGGTCTTATAAAAGACGATTATTAGCTGTAATTGCAAACAAGGGTTATTCCACAAAATATTAAACATAGGGGTTGTATAATAATTGACCCACACTTTTATGTTTAAAATTTATTAAAATTCAACTGAGCAACATAACTTTTTGGTTTGTAAGATTTATGCTTCAGTTCATAAATCCTACTCTCGTTTGCAGTTTGAAGGCTCTAACTTATTTGCATCTTATCAAACCAGCTAAATCTGCAGGGGGTTGAATACTACTTGTAGGCACTGTACATATCTTCTCATGTACATTTTGTGATTGCCTGGCAGATGTTCCTTTAAATGAGTTTTGTAATTGTGCTATTAGAAGGAACATGGGGCTCACACATCATTTCTCTGATCGTCCTCTTCCTAGAACTTGTCGCTATTTATTACAAGCAAGTAAGAACTAGTCGTCTTTATGGAGCGTGTATTATAAAACAAATCCCCCCTGACGACACATTTGACAAGTTTAATCACATGAAGATATTTCACAGACTTTCATGGTCATTATCATAGTCACAAGTTCTACCCATTTGAGGCACAAGTCACTAATGTGAGCTAACACCTTGTAATTTGTGTGACTTTCATTCTAGATTTCACATAGTTAAAGTGTGAAATATAAAAAGTTAATCACATAAAGTAAACTAGAGCCATCAATAAACTGCATATTGCAACCCATACTCAATCAATAGACAATGAGTATATGCAATCTAAAATAATTTATGTATACATGCAAAAAATGCACATTGTGCTATGGTTTACGCAGAAAATTAATCCATGACCCCAGTAAGACCAAAGTGACAATTAACTCTGACCTAAAAGAAACACAGGAAATTAGAAATATCCTAAAACTCAAGTATTTAGAGTGCTGTTCCAAATCAAAACTAGAGGACTGCTTTCACGCGACGAGGCCTCGTTGTATCTTGGCAAAACTGCTTTGTTTTTGCGATTGCAGCAAAAAACATGACTTGATCGTCATATGTGAACGCTGTCTAGTCAGAATATGAACCAATTAGAGGGTGTGTCAAGCTAAAGATTGATTTTAGGGAACCTTGGTTCCCATACAATACTTTTGAATTACGGTGGGTAGTCTATTGACAACATATATGCAGTGTAGCAGCCCAAGTAAGGATTCCAGACAGAAAGTAATCATGGTGACCCATAGCCAAATACCGAATAAAGCACTTGACTACTTGAGCCTCAGAACACATTTTTTATTCAGCATACATATAAATAGTCGTACATACTGTAGTTACATGACATCTGCAAATGCAAAAGCATATATAGAGATGCACAGATATAAGATTTGCATATATGTGGAAGGGACAGAAACTGCGACAGGAGGACACAGGGTTAAAATTAGATTCTATTGAAACTAATGCCATTTTTATGCTACTGTTATGACATGTTATCCGTATGTGCTATTTTATGTTGAGTTTTCTCTGCAGCATGCTGCCAAACAAGTATTGCATTGAGAGTCTATGAAGTAAAGGAGGTGCTGCTGAGGTGATGGCCAGCAAGCTGTGTAAAGTGTTGCAAGTGCAAGCCTATTGTTGCTATACATACCAGCTTTCTACCTTTTTTCAAGCTGCTGCTGATTGTCAGATTGTATGTAACCATCAAGCTTTCTTCTTAAGAGACTATGTAACAATAAAGATAGTTGCTCTACGTGAGTAAAACCTGAATATTCTCCTGTGTCATCTGCATCATTTTGTTGTCCATGTGTGGTGAAACCAATCTACCTCCATAGGCCACTGTATCCTATACTTAGGACCCCTTACAGTTCCAGTCTTTTAAAATGAACCGTTAGATCACAAATAGTTTTTATAATTTCTCTAGCAGCACAAGCTTCAGGCCAACACTCACAGCTAAGGTGCATTTAGGTCTTCATCATTACTCTTGTAGAACTCGTAGACGATGCTGCACTATCCACATCTGCACTCATAGAACAGTCGTTCGTCACCTCTCTCCAGTGATTTGCCTCTCGTCACAAACTCATCAAGCCTTCGCCTAGCTTGTCTCATAGGGAAGGTGCACATGGTGTACACTCCAGTCATCCAAGCACCAGCTTACTCATTTCAACAGCTCTTCTCTGTGGTACCCTATGGAAGGTCTCCATCTCCCATATATTAATCGTACACTTCCTTTTCACGAAAGCATTACTGGTGCTCTTCCACCACTGCAAGAGCCTTTGGATACCAACTTGGCTTATGGCTACCTCATACATGGCTCTGCACTTTCAGGAGCTTCTCTGATGCTCCTGTTCACTTGCTGTAGTAACCAGCACTCCTTCTCCTTTGGTACTGTAAGAGGCCAATCATCGCTTTTAAGTACCCAGGGTCCATCCTCGCTGTCTTTGATGTCCATTAGCGTGCCTTGCCATTGCTGTCCTCCTTAGTAAATATGTGCTCTATGATATTTAACAATTTGACAACAGGTACTAATAGTTTTACAACTGATCAAGCTATACTAACTTAGTCCCTCCAGGTGGTCCATTGCTGCAGCCCCAGTCCTCCCCATCAGTGTTATATTTACCTGGCTGCATCAGTGACATCCCATATACCGTACATTATATGACTGCTGCCCTCAGCAGTATATAGCGCAAAAACTATGAGCGCAGTAAATTGCTGCAGCGGTCACGTGAGGTATACAACGCGCCAACTGTGCAAATGGTTAAACACAAGACAAATGTAGGTGCAATGCTGAAACTGCAGGAATGAAACAGGTCAGTATAGATTTTAGTTGTTTTAAACCTACTGGTGACTATGGGCATATTTTGAAATGTCACGGGAAAAAACATTTAAGGGGGTTGAGCAGACCATGGCAAATTTTTGGTATGCTTTGCATATACACACTGAAGATTTGGCTCTGATTGCCAGTTCGGGCAGCCATCAAGTGACCACAGGAATGCAATTTGAAAAATGAAACCATTTCCACATACTTGAGATGACGCTCCGTCATGAAGACCTCTTCATGGGGTTGACCACATGGTCTCCTTACCAATCTCTAGCTATCATTGCATCCAAAACAAAAGATGGAGTCATCGTTAAAAAGGATAGACCTCCATGCCAGTCTCCATTGCTCCACTCCAGTTTTCCATCTTTATCAATCACACTAGTCATACTCCCGAAATAATGGTACAGTGTGGTATAATGTACCCAGACCTTTCTAGCTTTCATCATGGCATTACATTGGTTTGGTGGTGGAACCAGTAATATGGACATTTCTCCAAAGTATCTCAGGAGCCAGAGCTAGCAGCATAGGAGAGCAAACAGTGTTCGGACCAAAGGTGTGACCATGCTACTTGTCTGAACTGTCAATCACTATTTATTGGAATAACGGTCCACTGTGACCTGTTGGTGGTATCAAAAGAAAGCTGATGAGGTGCTGGTCATACAAGTGTGATGCTCTCAGCCCTCCCTGGGAAGATGGGGGTACTCGGAGCCAGGTCAGATGTTGGGTGTTGTAGCCGTGGCCTGGAGCCGTTCCGTGCCCAGGGCCGTCACATAAAAGATTTAATGGGCTTTCAGGATTGGTGTTAATAGAGTGGTTGTATTGACTACGCCACCTGTGGTGTCTCATGATGGCCACCAGCGCTGCGGCAGTCCTCTGAGGCGGGATGTAGTGGCAGCTGTGGATGGTGCTACTCCCCACAGGCGGAGCAGGGCCTCAGGGCAGAGACGCGGATGGAGGGAGTAGTAGTGAACTCTGGCGCAGTGCGGTGCGGCGCGAGAATAAAGGACCGGAGGCCATAGGGGTAGTCTTCCAGGTATTTACTCACGGTAGAGCATGCAGCTGCAAGGCTTCTCCCTGCTCTTCATGGCGCTCTGCGGCCACCAGGACAAGGGGTCCGACAACCTCCGGGTAGTTCAGGTGCTTTAGTCAGGACCCCGCACCAGAGTGTTCCTAGACTTTTTACTAAGTCCTCTCCTGTCCGGGTGGACTACGTGTGGTAAGGCCGGGTCTCCCTCTGGTCTATGCACAGAACAAGGGTACGGGTGGCGACTCCGCTCCGTCCGTTACCCAGTGGGATCGACTGAGCCTTCCGGGCTTTCCTGACTAGGACATGAAGTAGCAAAGTCAGGTGTCGGGGGCCGGTACCCCTTTTGCAGCAGGAGTCCCTCTGACTAGACCAGAATAAAGAGTACAGGTGGCGTATGCCGCTCCGTCTGCATCCCCCTAGGATCCTTTTGCCTGTGGAGCTTTTCTCCCACGCTCCCCTCCAGGCCTTCCTAAGTAAGGACCTTGACCGGGTAGAGACAGCCATTAACTCTTGCCCGCTCCTCGACTCAAGGCAAGAGTATGAGGACCGTGTCCCCATCAACTGCAGGTTCACACAGAAAGCCACGTTCAGCGATGAAGATCACAATCAAAGACCTTGAACTTAAGATGGCTGGCTATTAAATATGAATTTAGTACGTGTCACCTCTAAGTGTGTCCTCCACCCTCACCCACTACTAGGTTCCCCCTATCTTTGGTTCCCCCATCTCCACTTATCCCGGCTGGGGCAGCACCCTGGTGCCTATAAGAAGCTCAACGTGATCTAATTGAATTTGTCCGGAAAAGACTTTCGGCCTAGCGGGAGTAACCAGTGACCCCCGCTAGGGCCATAGGCAGAGTTAAAGAACTCACGTGGTGTCCCCCATGACTGAGGGCACCACATTACTTTGAGAGACTTCGTATTTTGCTAATATTTCAAATTACTGTTTATTACCCTTGTTGCAATCCCTTGTTCAGAATACCTGTTTATATATATATATATATATATATATATATATATATATATATATATATATATATATATAAACTGTTCATATTCATCTCTGACTGTTCTCGCCTTGTGTCTCTGTGCGTTGCATTCCGGCACCTGCATTACTTTTGGCGTAGTCGGAGGATGCAACATTCAGACGCAGAGATGGCGGAGCAGCCTGTGTCTGGGTCCGGCCGGAGCCATATACCTTTGGGGGCTATGCTCAGCCATCTACCCAAGTTTACAGGGGATGGCATGTCACTGTGGGACTGAGTAGAAAGACTGAGAAGTATTCTACGTATGTATCCCCTCGATTCCCTAGCCCAGGCGGAGCTGGCCCTCCTAACCCTTGATGGAGAGGCCCGGCAGACTGTGATGTACCGCCCACCTGGGGATCGTGACACCGTGGACCGAGTGATAAAAATTCTAGAGGACATGCACGGTGACACTACAGATTTGGGACACTTGCACTTACGGTTGTTTCAGCGGGTCCAAGGGGAAAATGAGACAGTAAATCAGTATGTTAATGCATTGCAGGAAGTGACAGCCCATATCACCAAGAAAGCTCGAGATGGGAACCGAGGACTGGGACCATTGGATGAGGTGTTGCGTGACCAACTGATTACTGGTTTGAAAGACCCTTCCCTGAGGCAGATCCTGAAGGAGCGGCTGCGATTGAGCCCTGATCTGGGCTTCCTGGAGGTAGGGGCTGAAGCTAGAGTCCTGGAGAGAGAAGTTCCTGTTCTCAAAGCCACAGTTAGAAGTCATGAGGCAATTGACCCTGAATTCACCAACAAAGAGCCTGATTGGGTACGGGAAATACGTCAGGAAATTCGAGACATTCGGGGTGAGTTGAATGCTATTAGAAAGACCCCTACTGCCCCTTTGCCGACGGACCGTACTGCCCAATGCGGACGGAGACCAGAGCGAGAAAGACGTTCCTACCCGGCTCCAGCACGGCATGTACCCGACCTATCGGTAGAACGAGGACAAGAGTGCTGGACCTGCGGAGGTAGGGGGCATATCTCCAAAGACTGTCCCAACCGAGGAAGGAGGAGGAGGGGACAGCCGTTAAACTAAAATGCCCCACGGTTGTGGAGCATACCGTGGGGTCTCGAGCTTCAGAGAGTGGAAGAGGGAGCTCTGAAGACATTGTCTCCGAGAGGCCCATTATCTGGGCTGAATTCAATGGGCAGCGGATCCGCTGTTTAATGGACACCGGGTCTCAAGTGACCACTATGCCTGAGACGTATTTCCAAAGTCACTTTCCTGAAGTCGCTCGTTCCTGCCGGAAACCCACTGTCAAACTGGTGGCGGCTAATCAACTACCTATCCCAGTAGCGGGAGTAGTATGGATGTCCGTTCGAGCATGTGGAAAGGACCTCGGTTGGAAAGGGATCGTACTGACCACAGGGCCCGGAGGCGATGGGCCCATTGTAACCCTGGGCATGAATGTGCTGAAAGAGGTCAGACAGTTCCTGGCTTAGGGCTGTAACAAAAACAACTGGACCCGTGCCACTCGAGACCCAGCTAACAAGAGAGTATTCCAGCATCTCGTGCGGGTCAGTCAGATTCAAAAATTGCCCGCTACCTCTCAGTACCTTGGTAAGGTATCGATACCACCCGGAGCCACAATGACACTGCCAGTGGGACAGACTGTACTCACTCTACCGGTGCTGGCACATGTGTCCTTAGAGGGCGTGGACATTCAAATTGAACCAATGGAGGGAGAGGAAGCGCCCTCTGGACTCCTGGTTGCTCGGACCCTGGCCACCGTGCGGCACGGTCGAGTACCCATGCGTTGCATCAATTTAAGTGGCACAAGTTTACAGTTGTTGCCCCGACAAGAGGTGGCGCGAGTGTGTATAATGCCAGAAGCCCTTACTAGAGCTGACGCTATAGGGCTGGCACCTGTGGAAGGAAAGCCATGGACCCTGGAGGTGTCCCTCAATAGCCAAGAGAATGGAAGAGAACCGTTGGCTGGGCGCCACCTCTTGGAGGAAATGGAGGCTAATCTGACTGAGTTTTCTGCTGGACAAGTAAGGCAGATCGAACAACTTCTACAGCGATATCAGGGAGTGTTTGCACAGCATGAAGATGATTTCGGGTGCACTCGGGACATTCAGCACGAAATACCCACAGGAAGTACTGCTCCCATTAGAGAGAGATATCGGCAGATCCCGCCTCAAATGTACCAGGAGGTGAAAGAGCTGTTGGCCCACATGTTGCGGAATGGTGTGATCCGTGAAAGTCAGAGTCCTTGGGCGGCTCCGATCATGCTGGTCCGGAAGAAGGATGGTACCCTGAGATTCTGCGTAGACTATTGAAAGCTGAATGCCTGTACAGTACGGGACTCCTATCCACTCCCCCGAATTGAAGAGTCTCTATCTGCACTAGGGAGCGCCAAATTCTTCTCTTCCCTCGACCTGGCCAGTAGCTATTGGCAGGTCCCAGTAGCTGAGAAGGATCGTCCGAAGACAGCTTTTGTTCTCCCCATGGGCCTGTTTGAGTTCAATCGGATGCCGTTCGGGCTAACAAATGCACCAGGAACCTTCCAACGGCTGATGGAGAGATGCTTGGGGGACCTCAACTTTGAAGCCACTTTAATATATCTGGACGATATCTTTATCTATTCCGCTACGTTTGAAGATCATCTCCCCCGATTGGAACAAGTGTTAGAACGACTTCAAAGGCACGGCCTGAAAATTAAGCCTCGTAAGTGTTGTCTCTTCAAACGAGAAATTGAATATCTGGGGCACACTGTGTCCAGTGCAGGAGTGCACCCCACTGCGGAGAAAGTAGCTGCCGTGTAGAAGTGGCCCACGCCCGCCAATCTAAGGGAACTGAGGGCGTTCCTGGGGCTTGCTGGATACTACCACAGATTCATTAAAGACTTCGCTAAGATTGCGATCCCGCTCAATGAATTGCTGAGAGGAACGGCTGGGGGAGCCAAGCGGCAGCCCATTCAGTGGGGCCCACGGCAAGAAGAGGCATTCCGAGCATTGAAAATGGCGCTAACGGATGCCCCAATCCTGGCCTACGCTGACTTTTCGCAGCCTTTTATGTTGTACACTGATGGAAGTTTGCATGGACTGGGAGCAGTGCTGGCTCAAGTACAAGGAGGAAAAGAGCGAGTGATCGCGTATGCCAGCAGGTCACTCCGAGACACGGAGAATAATCCGGACAACTACAGTTCGCTTAAGCTGGAGCTACTGGCACTGGTGTGGGCCATGACCGAGAAATTTGCTGAGTACTTGTCAGGGTCAGAAGTGCAAGTGCGGATAGATAACAACCCTTTGGCCCACTTGGAGAACGCCAAACTGGGCGCGTTAGAACAGCGGTGGGTCGCAAGGATGTCCAAATACCAATATAAAATCGCCTATCGGTCCAAGGCCCTGAACACTCATGCAGATGCCCTGTCCCGGGTCACTCAGACGGGGCCGAAGAGGGACAGAGATGAGGAGCTCGAAGGCGACGAGATCCCGGATTTCAGCCAGTTCGCCGCTGCTGTGGTCGACGCCCAGGAGACCATAGAGGAGCCCAGGCCCACTCAAATTCTGGGCCGTTCAAGAGACGAATGGATACATCTGCAGCAGTCCGACCCAGAGTTAACAAAGCTGAGAGAATGGGTCGCCCTTAGGCAAAGACCCGACCAGGAAGCAAGAGCCGCTTCACTTCCAACTACCCTACAAATCCTAGGCCAGTGGGAGAGGCTCTTCCTGAAAGATGGCTTGCTATGCCGAAGAATCCAGCTGCTTTGAGAGTTTGATGCTACCTGGCAGGTGGTAGTTCCAGGAGCGCTAGTAATGCAGCTAGCCCAGGAAGCTCATAGAAGAGGTGCTCACTTCGGTGTAGAAAAGACCTTTCGGTGGTTGCAACGGCTGGTGTATTGGCTTCAACTGCAGCAAGAAGTCGAGGGGGTCTGCCGAACATGTCGTCAGTGTGAGTTGAACAAGTCCCCGGAACAAAGAGCTCCCATTCAGACCATCCGAACTTCTGCCCCCTTGGAAGTCTTGATGATTGGCTACCTGATGATAGGAACTTCATACAATGGCTATGGACACAGTTTAGTTATGACTGATCACTTCACCAAGTTCGCAGTAGTGACGCCTACTAAAGACCAGACAGCAGAAGCCGCAGCTAAGGTCATCTGTCAGGATTTCATCCGGATTTATGGGTGCCCGAAGCAAATACATTCTGACCAGGGGGCCTGCTTCCAAGGACGAGTGATGGATGAGCTATACCACATCTATGGGATCGACCGATCCCGAACAACGCCCTACCACCCTCAAGGGAACGGCGCATGCGAGCGCTTCAACCGAACCCTGTTGCAAATGTTGCGAACGCTGGAAGCGGACAAAAAGATGAAGTGGCCCGAATTTGTGTCCGAGCTGGTGTGGGTGTATAATAATCGAGTTCATGCGACTACCGGCTACACCCCTTACATGTTGCTGTTTGGAAGAAGTGGGCGAGAAATTACTGAACTGGAGCTAGACTCAGAAGACTCGGGCCCGGGCAGTAGCCCAAGTACCTGGATTCGAGAACACCAGCGTCGGCTCCATACAGTGAGAAGACTGGTTGCTCAGAAGTTTCAGGAAGTAGAGCATGCAGATCGGCCCCCAACCGCAGGCGGATCACTTCAGCCAGGAGACCGAGTACTGGTAAGGGCCAAACGATTTGGGAGTAAACTGGACCATCGTTGGGAGGTGATACCATATCAGATGGTGAAAAAGGTTCACCCAGACAACCCCGTCTACGAGGTTAGGCCCGAAGGAGATGACGACGCGACACCCAGGGTGTTGCACCGCAATATGCTGCGACCTTGCTCCTCTGAAGCAGAAGTCTGTAACGAAGTTGGGCCTTCAAACGTACTGGCTGAAGTGCCACATGCAGGAACCTTGGGGAATGAAGAAGGATGGGCCACAATGCAGTTGGGCCCATCAGAACCGTTGAGGCCAACCCCGAGTGGAACCCAGAATGAGTCGAGAAATGACTTGCAATCCCCAGTAGTTGATTCATCGGATCTTCCAGAGTCACCTCCGCAAGAGGAGCCCCGCAGAACTGAGCGTGCTAATGCCGAAATTCCTCCTAACCAGTATGCTCAAGAAGAGTTTATCTGGTCTCAAATCCAGCAGAAAACACAGAAGTGTGCTCAACTCCTGCGTGAACTTGCACTGCCTGGAAAGAGGCATCAATTCTGCGAGAAGTCCACTCGCCCGAGGACTGGCGAGCAAAAAGGAGGGAGGAATGTAGCAAAGGCGAGAGAGCTTGTAAGGGAACTCCTACATGATGTTCCAAAGATGGAGAGAGGCTGAACGTGATCTAATTGAATTTGTCCGGAAAAGACTTTCGGCCTAGCGGGAATAACCGGTGACCCCCGCTAGGGCCATATGCAGAGTTAAAGAACTCACGTGGTGTCCCCCATGACTGAGGGCACCACATTACTTTGAGAGACTTCGTATTTTGCTAATATTTCAAATTACTGTTTATTACCCTTGTTGCAATCCCTTGTTCAGAATACCTGTTATATATATATATATATATATATATATATATATATATATATATATATATATATATACAGTATATATATAAACTGTTTATATTCATCTCTGACTGTTCTCGCCTTGTGTCTCTGTGTGTTCCATTCCGGCACCTGCATTACAACCACATCTCATTAAAGGGATGCAGTACCCCTGTGGCGACCGAACCCTCAGGGGCGCCACACAAGTGTATCATCATCTCCTACCATGTACGTACCTTTGCAGCATAGGAGCAGGAAAGGGGTATTGAGGCTGGTAAGATCCAATGATCTACGCAGCTTTAGAGCACTGCAACAGGTGGTAAAGCAACCATTTAAGGGCTGAAGACAAGCCCTTTAAGCCTTTTGCCATATATAAATTACAAATGGAGCAAAGCCTCCTTTTTCCCATAACACAGTGTTAATTTTACTAAAATGAAAGCAAAAACATAGTCACCCCTAAACCAGTTGAGGTGAGGTGAGGTAGTTAGAACCAACCCTTTAATGGATAGAAGCAACTCAGCTAAATAACTCACAGAAATTGAAATATGTGGTTATATAATTAAGAGCGATATTTTCAAGCTTTAAATTTATTTATAAAATTGATCCACCTATTGCTTACATTATAATTAGTGACATTTTGCTACATTAGATGGCTTTGATGTACTCTGTATAAAGAAAATCAAAGCATAACCATTTCAACAAAGCAGCTCCTTGTTATTCACAGTTTTATGATGCTGCGGAGCAAAATGTGATGAGCAACTAACAAACAGTTTTTTTATTCCCTCAGGAAAACTAAAAAAAGATTGATGTCTTTTGTTCCAGTGTTTTCTGCCATAGATTGATCACCAAATGAGAGCAAATCCCCAGCAGATAGTTACATGTTATGTAGAATTAACAATAAAGAACAAATAAAGCATAAGTAACTTTAAGGGTAAAAACCATGCAATAAAATTATGTTATTGTGCCGCCTGACGTCCCTTGTGTGTCACCGGCCTCATGCAGGCCATAGACCAGAAGCAGCCTGCGGCTTGCCTGAGTAAGTCACAGAGCAGGGAGCCGATGACTCTCTGCTCCTCCACAGTTGTTAACAGTATCTGCATCCTGAGGACACAGATAACTTCAAAGGAATTGTGAGCTGATGCAGCCCATCTGGCATTTACGAGAATTGCTAGATGGCCAGTCTGGCTCTGTTCTCATTTCATTTCTCACTCGGTGTTGTGTTAAAGCGACTTGCTCAGCTCTCACAGAGGTAGACACAGTAAACACGTCTTGGGTTAACGTCTTGCTGGTTTACACAGCATAAACCACAGCAGGGTTCCACAAAATAAACACGGCCTCTCCGGGATAACCGAAAACAAAAAGATAAAGTATAGCACAGTTCATGGGCGAGCGGGGTTTCGCCCGCTCCAGGTTGCATATTAAGGTTTCACCACAAGGTCCTTCTGTGGAGCTCTCTGGCTTCCACACACACAGTCTGGAGACTTCCTTCTCCAGACCACACCAGAGAGGAAAAAAACAGTGACTGAGTATTTAACTTCTCCAGTCACACCCTTGATGTGGAGATATGGTGAGTAGGCATCCCGCCTATCTCAGACCTACTCACAAAGAACCATATTCCAAATGGCTGATTAACCTCTTCAGCACGTAACATACTGAAGAAACTTCTAGGTTCAGTTCACTGAGGTTAGTAGCCGCAGTGAAACATATCTCCCCTCACATACATCATCAGTGACTCTGTCACAGTGGCTATTCAAGGAAATCACTTACTGCAGGATTCCACCACAGTTCATACATAGTCGCTAATTTCCCGGCAGTGGAACATCCTGTAATCAGCCCACCAGAGGCATTACTATACAATATATGCATAATTATTAAGCTGTGAGTATTTTTACCATATCATCATTTTTATGCATGCTTTACAACTTCAAGCTTTATAAACTTGAATGATTATTGGATGAAGCAGATCAGGTGATGTGTATTGGTGTAATGAGGGAAAGTGCGGCCTAAGGATATCAACACCCTTTATTAAGGTGCGCAGAATTAAAATGAGGCAAAAAGAGAGATTTAACTGAGACTGAAAAGTAAAAATTCATACAAGTCTTACAGAGGGATGCAGCACTCTTGAAATTGCTAAGATATTCGAGGCGCGATCACAGAACCATCAAGTTTTGTTGCAAATAGTCAACAGTTGCAAGAAACATGTTGAGGGAAAAAAGATGTACAACAACTGCCAAAGATTTGAGAAGAATCAGATGTGAAGCAACCAGGAAGCCATTATACTCAGTGCTGTCATATTCCAGGGCTGCAACCTCCTGGAGTGTCCAGAAGTACAAGGAGTTCACTGCTCAGAGACATGGCTGAGGTAAGGAAGGAGGAAACCCAACCAAGACTGAGAAAGACACAGAAGTACAAGGTGTTCAGTGCTCAGAGACATGGCTGAGGTATGGAAGACAGAAACCCGATCACCACTGAGCAAGACACAGAAGTACAAGGTGTTCAGTGCTCAGAGACATGGCTGAGGTAAGTGACTCGCCCCCTGGGCCGTGGGGTACCCGGAACCGGGCTTCTGTACGATGCTGGGGGTAGTAGTGGCAACCCGATCCCGTGGCTCAGGGTGGTCAGACCAAATGGCGGCAGTCTATTTATCAGTGTTTTGAATGTCCGACTACGCCACCCGTGGATTGCGGTCAGGGATAACCGCCGCTGCGAGGCAGACCACTGAGGCTGGTGTTGGTGTGCAGCACAGGGGTAGGATAACTCCCCACGGAAAGAGTGTAGCGTCAGGGCAGTGTAAGTGGATGCTGGGGGTGATGGTGCAGGCGCAGCAGAAATCACACGGAGTCCAATGATGCAGTCCAGGGTTTTTACTCACAGTTGTTATCCAAGTCACTTCTGTCAGCAATGACTGCCCAAGCCGTGCTGCGTCCACCAGGTGAGGGGCTCAGTCAACCCCCAGGCAACTCAGGAGTGTGGCACAGGACCCCCTTCTATCCTTTCTCTGGCCTCTCGTGCCCCACCAGTGACCACGCTTCTGTCCGGCTGCCTCGGGCCTTCTCTGGTAAAACTTGGCGCCAGTTTCCCTGACCCTATGTGGTGCCTTCCTAGCGGGTGTAGCAAGGGGTCGCACCAATAAATGATCACGACCTCCGGTTCTTGGCTGAGGGATGATTTACCTCCACCAACTTGGGAATCCGGTACCCTTCCACGGCCTGACCCTTCACCCGATATAACACGGGCTTGCAACGTTTGCTGTCCGTTCTGCTCTCTTAGGGTCCCTTCTGCCTTCTTGTTTCTGGAGCCTTTCTACTCCTCTGTCTCTCCTCTTTCCTTCCTTCTCCTTCTCTTCTTCTCCTCTCTGGCCCCGGCCTTTTCTCTAGGCCTGCCTTCTGAGCAGAGCTCCTACAGAGCCTCTGCTCCCTGTCACCTCTCTACTGTACTGACCTCCTTCTCTGAACTGAACTACTCTCCTAAGATGGCTCCCACCTTTTATCTGCTTCTCTGTGTGTCTGAGCTCAGGTGACCTGCACCCAATGAGCTCCTTCCTATGCTCCAGAAACTGTCCCCTTTCTGCTCCTACACCACTGGGTTCTCTCCCCCCTCTCCACTCCAGCCAGGGACATGGTCAGTTGTGCCTGCATAAAATGGGAGCACCGTCGAGCTGTCCCCCAGAAATGGGGTGAGTGTGTGTGTGTGTGTATGCAGCTAACTGAGCCCTGGTCCACACTCCATCCTTACCTGGGAGTGGAATATCACACCTCTGGTTGAGGTGCAATACCCCTGTAGCAACCGAACCCTCGGGGCGCTACATAAGGAAGGCAGAAACCCGATCACCACTGAGAAAAACACAGAAGTACAAGGTGTTCAGTGCTCAGAGACATGGCTGAGGTAAGGAAGGAGGAAACCCGATCACCACTGAGCAAGACACAGAAGTACAAGGTGTTCAGTGCTCAGAAACATGGCTGAGGTAAGGAAGGCAGAAACCCGATCACCACTGAGAAAAACACAGAAGTACAAGGTGTTCAGTGCTCAGAGACATGGCTGAGGTAAGGAAGGAGGAAACCCGACCACCACTAAGCAAGACAGAGAAGAGAAACGTCAAGACTGGACAAAGAAATATCTGAAGATAGATTTTTTAATGTTTTATGGACTAATGAGATGAGACCGACTATTGACGAACCGGTGGGATGGGCTCGTGGCTGGATCAGTAATGGCACAGACCTCCTCTTCCACTCAGAAGCCAGCAAGGTTGAGGTAGGGTACTGTTATTGGCTGGTATTATTAAATATGAGCTAGTTGGACCTTTTCATGTTGAAGTTGGACTTAAAATCAACTCCAAAACCTACTGCAATATTTTAGAAGAAAGTTTGTTCAGGCAGTGGTGATGAAAAAACTCTTAGGCTGTGTGCCCACGATGCGTTTTTAATGCGTTTCTGCAGCGTTTTTGCTGCGGATTATCATTGTGGAAAAAAACGCAGCACTACCAATTATTTTGCGGAAATGCTGCGTCTTCGCCGCTATTGACTTGCATTAGAACGCGCCAATTCCGCAAGACTGCATCTGTACTTGCATAATTGGCGCGTTCTAATGTACGGATGGTACCCGGGTGTAGAGGAGAGGAGACTCTCCTCCGGACCCAGGTACCATTAAAAAATCTGTAAACAAAAGAATAAAATAAAAAATAAATGTATATTTACCTTCTGGCGGCCGGCGCTGCGCTCCTCCTTGCTTCCCTGCACTTCGCGGTGGATTGAAGGACCTGCGCTGACGTCAGAGTCATGTGACGACTCACGCGACGCTGACGTCGGCAGGTCTTTCAATCCACCGCTGCCGGCAAGGGAGAACGGAGTGAGCAGGACAGCGGGGGCCATCGGAGGGTAAGTATACATTTATTTTTTTTATTTTTAACCACTCTCTCGGGTCACACTATATAAATCCATGCCGTTTGCATGGATTTATATAGTGTGAGCTAGTTGTCACAAGCACTTTCCAAGTGATGCTAATTGCTTGGAAAGCGCTTGTCAATCCGGATGCTGAAATGTCAGTAAATAACGCTCCATTTCCGCATGTCCATGGCAGGAAAACGCATGTACAATCCACATGCGTTTTTTTCTGCCAGGGAGATGCAGAAACGCTCAGGAAAAAATCCTGAGCATTTCTGCATCGTGGGCACATATATAAATTATTATACTTGGTAACAAGTTTGGAATAATCAGATTTTCTATGTATACCATTATTACCCATGTATAAAACTATCTATAGGACTAGATCAATTCGGACAATAACAATAGACCAACAGAGGAAATACCGAACAAAGAAGATCAAAAGTAAATAAGTTACTAAAAAAACCTTTAATGAATCATGGTTTGGCCAAATCAATGGCACTGCATAAAGAGACGCTCACACAATAAATATATATATATATATGTTGAAGGGAATACAATGTCCCTATATGATATGAAACATGGTATATTTCTCAATACAATAGTCACATAGTAAATACATTAAATATCATTTTAAATTGTAAAAAAGGTTATCAGTGAAACAACATTTATATCAAGGGATCCATATACATACATAATTACATAATGTATCCCAGCCAATATGACTGGCCTCAAATCGAAAAAGTGTCTACGCGCGTTAATCACTGCATAGATGAATAATTGTATAGATGCATAGTGTAACTAAGAATAAACCTTAATAGGGATGGATATTATATCCATACATATATCACTTGCTATATACATATATCAAAGAGCAGTTATTGTAGCACATATCCATGTACATTACCAAACGTGTGTGGCGCCTACCCCGACGCGCATTTCGGCGTGACACCTTCGTCAGGGGGCCTGACGAAGGTGTCACGTCGAAACGCGCGTCGGGGTAGGCGCCACACACGTTTGGTAATGTATATGGATATGAGCATGTTCAACACTTATATAGGGACCAACTGACACGCCAGTGATATTTAAACTGTGACCCACAAACTGGTTATATAGGCCCCATAATACAATCATCTAAGAATTGTTTGTGGAAATCTGGCACTTTGTCCTAACTATCTGTATCAAATGGAACATGAATTGCAACTGTATCCCTTTATATATGTTATATGAATAACTAGAGTGTATACATTTTTTTGGATACTGATGTGCCACAATAACTGCTCTTTGATATATGTATATAGCAAGTGATATATGTATGGATATAATATCCATCCCTATTAAGGTTTATTCTTAGTTACACTATGCATCTATACAATTATTCATCTATGCAGTGATTAACGCACGTAGACACTTTTTCGATTTGAGGCCAGTCATATTGGCTGGGATACATTATGTAATTATGTATGTATATGGATCCCTTGATATAAATGTTGTTTCACTGATAACCTTTTTTACAATTTAAAATGATATTTAATGTATTTACTATGTGACTATTGTATTGAGAAATATACCATGTTTCATATCATATAGGGACATAGTATTCCCTTCAACATATATATATATATTTATTGTGTGAGCGTCTCTTTATGCAGTGCCATTGATTTGGCCAAACCATGTTTCATTAAAGGTTTTTTTAGTAACTTATTTACTTTTGATCTTCTTTGTTCGGTATTTCCTCTGTTGGTCTATCGTGGGCACATAGCCTTAAAAGAGTTTTATGCAAGACAATGCTCTATTGCAATGCATTGAAGTCTCCACAAGTTAGCTGCCTGTAAAGGTTTTAGATGAATGAATAATGACGTGGCCCCTTACTCACCTGACCTAAAACCTTTTGAGAGCTTCTTGGACCTTATTAAGCAGAAGATTTACGGTGAAGGAAAATAGTCCACCTCTCTGAACAGTGTTGAGCAGGCTGCAGTTGGTTCTGCCCAAAAAGTTGATCGTCAACAGATTGTGAAACTGACAGACTCCATGGGTGGATGGCTTATGACTGTTACTGAACAGAAGGATGGCTACTGTAAATTGGTCACTGATATATATTTTTTTAAGTTTATTTTTGTACATTTTGAGTTGTTTCGTCGTTATTCGCACTTTAACAGATGAAAATAAACAATACAGATGGGAAAATTTACGTTTTTCATTTAGTTGTATAATAATAATGCACACGAATAGCAGCTCAATGATTCTGCACACATATATATTCTACTAAGAAAAACAAAACCTCACTTTTACTTTCTTAAATATTCATGTTTCAGGTTAATTAACCTTTTGGCTTGACCGACAACACAGTAGTTGTTCAATAATAAAATTAATCATCAAAAATACAAATTGCCTAATAATTGTGCACACAGTGTAGTAGGTGAAGGGGTTGCAGTCACACCTGGGCCCTGGAGCATGGGGGAAAAGGGGAGGGCAAAACGTCCCTTTGGTCCATATGAAAAAGACAATACAATTAAAGACCCGTGACAGTTTGGGACCCATTTGGAGATTTTGCATTGGAGTCTATGAATTGCAAGTTACACCACTGGATAAGAACCATCTAAAAATGTTAATAATAAAAAGTCAAGTTATCTAGCGCCAATAAAAAAAGTAAAAAAAGTAACTTGTGCTCACAGCTTCATATACAGTAAAAACTATCAGTAACCATGGGTACCAGCCAGTGGAAAGTTATACTAGTACTTATAGTTTTACAATATGTTAAGCTAGACCATCTCATTATTGCAGCTTTCGGCAGGAAAAAAAAATAGGCATTTCTCGTCCTAAAATGCTCCAGGCAGTGAAATAGCAGTTACTACATCCACCCACACAAACCATTTAATATCCCAGTGAAAAGGAGGGAAAGACAACTTACTGAACATGTGTTCTGGGCGTCTGTTTCCATGGAAACCGATAATTAAATTTACCATAAATATAGTGAAAAAAAAGCTTGGACCATGCACTAGTAAAACACTGCAGGGTGCAACGTAACATATGTTGTCAGCTGACTGCTGCCAATCATTGACAATGTCTGCATAGTAACACAGCGCACAATGCAATATTATATATAGCCGAGACTTTGTGTCCTGTACGCAATATTCTCTGCAGAAATGTATGTGACACTTTTATTACTGAATATGTTTCATGTTCCATTGAATAAAACCAAGAACTGGCCGACAATCCTCTTTGGACAAATATGATTCAGTATTCAGACAGAAAAATTACAACTTGGCAGTAATAACAGTAATAAATGTACATAAGGAAGATACAATACACAATAGTATATGAATATCTGTATAAAGGCACATTAACGGGTAGTATTAAGGATACGATGACCTGTCTGCCGATGGTGTCCAGGTCGAATCCGCATGGGCCTCCGTCAGCCGCTCCAACTTCAAGTGGCCGTCATCACCCCAGGCCCCAACAGGAGTCCACCAAATACGCACTCTCGCAAGGATGCAAGTCTTGACCTCACACTACGGGCCACAGACAGTCCTTTTTGCCACAAACCTTCTCTCATCGCCTTTGTTCGCCGAGGAGATAAACTTCACACTCCCCATTGCTCACGCGATCGGTAGTCCGCTCATTCAATCATGCCTCTGCTCACGCGATCAATCCTCCTCTCGTCCAGTCAGGCCTCTGCTCATGCGATCTAATCTCCACTCATCCAATCGGGCCTCTGCTGCATTTTATCTTCACTTCAGCAAACAGAACTTCCTATTCTCTGGAAAACTCTGCACCCTTTGATTAATCCACAGGTGGTGACTTGGTACAAGTCCAGGCGACGAATGACTTTCTGCATTGTCCCCTGTGGCTTTTAATTTTTTCTCATGCGTCACAGCAAATCACATGTACCTTTTGCACCCAGCCCCTGTTTCCCCCCATGCAAACAGTCTCATATCTTTTTGTTCCAGCACTGTTCCAAGTGCCTATATTGATTGACTCTAGCCACTAGATGACAGCATCTGCCCACAAATGCTTCAAAGCACAATTCTATTATAGAATCCAATGCAATTCACTTACACCTGTACATGCAGCCATAGGTAGGATAGGTTTCAATTACATCAGACATTGGTCATTTTACATTAGAGGAGTTGTCCGGCCTTAGGCTACAAGTCTGTGAGTGTGATATGAGAATTCACTAGTCTACAGTTGTAGCGGTGCCTGAATGACATCGCCGGGCAGGACTCAAATACGGTACAGTAGACGAGGAGTCAGAAACAAAACACTGGCTTTATTGAAAGACAGAGGATTATATGTTGGAAAATAAGAAGTTAGTGGTATGATAATAGCATTAATAGATACAAGGAGAGATAGCTGGAGCATGTCACACAAACTGTACTCCAGCTATGGCAATGAAAATTTCAATACAAACAGTATAAATAATTTCTACAACCTACTCTCTGCTAAATTCCTACCTGACTTCCGATAATCAGGCCTCGCTGCTACAGCGCCCTAACTAGGGAAACCTGCTCTAAACCCTAACACAGTTGAACACCGGTGTCACACTCACAGTTCTGTAGGGCTGCTTGATCCTGATTCAATGGAGCCGAGTTTGTTGTGTTGAGCTCTTCCTTCAGGTTAAAGGATCCATCCTCCTCTGGGCAAGTCTCGTTCCCACTTTCAATGTTGAGGGATTACTGGTACCACACCGTTGTTTCCTCCCTCAGGTTACAGGTGCTTGGGAAGAACTACCCTGGCTGTGCAATGTGCCTCTTCCCTTCTGACATGGTCCTGGAGATCGATCCTGCGATAACCGGGCACTATTATCTCCCTTATTAGGACACACTTATTGTCCTGCCTGTCTCTCACAGGCACTAGTCTCTCACAGGGCAACACGAGTCTCTCGCAGATACTTCCTGAACCCCTACTTCCTGCTTCTTGTCCAAACCAACACACAGCAAGCTGCAGGGGAGAAAAGACTAGTCCATGTGCACACACATCAGAAGGGAGCATTGTCTCTTAAAGTCACAGTGTAATTCAGTTGTTGGCAGGGTCTGACCCCTTACACAGTCACATACAATGACTGCATACTTGTAGCCTAAGCCTGGACAATCCCTTTCAATATGTTTTCACTTGGAGGTGAACACTTGTTTAATAAGGATCCATTTGGGATCCAAAAGACCAGTCTCAATCCGGATCACCACAAAAAGCCAGACTGAACATCACTAGGTCACAGGGTGTTTCTTTAGAGAGTGTCAGGACTCAAACCTGGTAACTCCTTTGCACCAGGCAGAAGCTTTTCCACTAGCTCTCTGCTAGTTCAGATACCAGTACCAGTTGTTTATGATCAGCTCCAACCTGTGTTTTCTTGATTGTCTCATACTGTGATAACTTGAATGGATACCCTATTTAAAACTAGCCTTGTACTTGCCTCCTTGAAAGTTTTCTCTCTACCTGCTGCTCCTCCATACAATCCTGCTGCTTCTGTGTACAGAATTCTGGCTATCCACTGACTACGCTACCTGCTTATCTTCCATTTCAATCCTGCTGCTCCTGAGTACCGACCTCTGGCTTCACTGACTACGCTACCTGCCTCTGCTTTCCCTAGTGGTTGCAATACAATTACTCCAACTCAGGCCCGAATACTAAGGCAGTCCTCGTTTATACGTTCAGTATTTGGTCAGTATTTCACATCAGTATTTGTAAGCCAAAACCAGTAGTGGGTGATAAATACAGAAGTGGTGACATGTTTCTATTATACTTTTCTTCTGATTGTTCCATTCCTGGTTTTGGCGTACAAATACTGATGTAAAATACTGACGAAATGCTGAATGTGTGAATGTAGCATAACACTGAGATTCTAAATGCTCAGCTATAATTTGTGAAGGAACCTGGCAGAAAGTGGTACATTTTTCTGAAGTGACTCTATATGAGAAATAGAATATTACACACTTCCTAAATCAATGAATTGTTCATGTAATGTATAAATAAATGTTCAGGGTTCTAAATATAAGACCTTAATCATTAACTCGGAGTGCCCTAATAGGAAATTTAAAATCAGATTTTATAAACCAGTCAACCTCATTGATTATTTAATGTTGTATAAACTTCCTCACTGAAATACCTGATAGGGTTTCTTCATAAACAACAAAAGTAAGTTTGTAATGGGACCCCTATCGCACTCCCCATTCCAAATGGATCCAGGAACCAGGTAACAAGTTCTGACGACCACTTCCACAATTATTTCTACCTTTTCACCATAAAATACCAGCTGAAGTAAAAAAAAGGGATGAATTTTGGGTGTGTGGGTTGACAGGTAGTGCAGTTTTACAATTAGACATAGAAATCACTCATTGTTTGCAGACCATTTACAGTCACTTTACACAATACAAACGATAAAAGGCAAAATTCATCCCTGACAGCCTATATTATAAATGTCAAACCCAAGGATAGTCATGGACATTAATGTAGCTTAACTATAATGAGGTCCGGCTGGATTCAATTATAATGTCCAGAATTTCACAGATACCCTAACAGAAAGAGAACCCATTATCATAGAATAGAATCATAGAATGGCAGAGTTGGAAGGGACCTCCTGGGTCATCTGGTCCAACCCCCTGCTCAAAGCAGGATTCACTAAATCATCTCAGACAGATGTCTGTCCAGCCTCTGTTTGAAGACGTCCATTGAAGGGGAACTCACCACCTCTCGTGGCAGCCTGTTCCACTCATTAATCACCCTAACTGTCAAAAAGTTTTTTCTAATATCTAATCTGTGTCTCCTCCCATTTAGTTTCATCCCGTTGCTTCTAGTCTTTCCCTGTGCAAATGAGAATAAAGATGATCCTTCTACAATGTGACAGCCCTTGACATATTTGTAGACAGCTATTAAGTCTCCTCTCAGTCTTCTTTTTTGCAAGCTAAACATTCCCAAATCCTGCAACCGTTCCTCATAGGACATGGTTTGCAGACCAGTCACCATTCTGGTCGCTCTTCTCTGAACTTGTTCCAGTTTGTCTATGTCTTTTTTAAAATGTGGTGCCCAAAACTGTACACAGTATTCCAGATGAGGTCTGACCAAAGAGGAGTAAAGACCGATAATGACTTCACGTGATCTAGACTGTATGCTTCTGTTAATACATCCCAGAATTGTATTTGCCTTTTTTGCTGCTGCATCACACTGTTGACTCATGTTCAGTCTATGATCTATTAGTATACCTAAGTCTTTTTCACATGTACTGTTGCTTAGCTCTATTCCTCCCATTCTGTATATGCTTTTTTTATTTTTATTGCCCAGATGTAGTACTTTGCATTTTTCCATGTTAAAAACCATTCTGTTGGTTGCTGCCCACTGCTCCAGTTTATTTAGGTCTTTTTGAATCCTCTCTCTCTCTTCTCTAGTATTAGCTATCCCTCCTAGCTTTGTGTCATCAGCAAATTTAATCAGTTTACCCTCAATTCCTTCATCTAAATCATTGATGAAGATGTTGAACAATACAGGTCCCAGGACAGAGCCCTGTGGTATCCCACTTGAGACATTCATCCAGCTGGATGTGAAGCCATTTACAACCACCCTTTGAGTCCGATCACTAAGCCAGTTATGAATCCACCTAACAGTTGCCTGGTCCATTGCATACTTGGTCATTTTTTCAATAAGGATGGTGTGAGATACTTTGTCAAATGCTTTGCTGAAGTCAAGATATACTATATCTACAGCATTTCCCTGATCCACCCAGTCAGTGATTCTGTCATAGAAGGAAATTAAGTTAGTCTGACATGACTTGTTAGTTACAAACCCATGCTGACTCTGGTTAATCACTTCATTCTTATCCAGGTACTTACATACATGATGTTTAATAATTTGTTCAAAGATCTTTCCTGGTATAGAAGTCAGACTCACCGGCCTATAGTTCCCTGGGTCCACCTTCTTCCCCTTTTTGAAGATAGGAACAACATTTGCTCTTCTCCAGTCTTCTGGGACTTCTCCTGTTCTCCAAGAATTTTCAAAGATTATGGAGAGTGGTTCTAAAATTTCTTCTACGATCTCCTTCAGTACTCTGGGGTGTAATTCATCTGGACCTGGAGACTTGAACTCATTTATGTTAGCTAAATATTCCCTCACAATCTTTCTGTTTACAGATAACTTTGATTCCTCTATTCCTTTAAAAGGACAGTGAAGATCAGTTGATGTTACATTTTCTTTCTGAGAGAAAACAGATGCAAAATAGGAATTAAAAAGTTCGGCCTTCTCAACATCCTCTCTTACCATTTCTCCATTTTCATCCTGTAAAAATCCTATAGCATCTTTGACTTTTCTTTTACTTTTGACATACCCCCAAAATCCTTTTTTATTGCTTTTGACATCTCTTGCAAGTCTTAATTCATTGTCAGCTTTAGCTAACCTGATACGTGCCCTACAGGATCTGCAGACTGCATTATAATCTTCTTTAGATATGCCTCCCTCTTTCCATTTAATAAACATTTCTTTCTTTCTTTTTAGCATGTGTTTAAGTTCTGTGTTCATCCATCCTGGTTTCCTTAAATGCTTCCCATTCTTCCTACTTTTCGGGATTGTTAACGATTGTGCTTTGAGAATCTCATTTTTAAAAATTTCCCATCCTTCCTGGACATTTTTGTCCTTAAGGACATCCAGCCATTGGATCCCTCCTATTCTCTTTCTGAGTCTCTTAAAATCTGCCTTTCTAAAATCTAACCTTGAAGTTTGAGTCTTCACATGTCTTCCTCCTCTAGTTATCCAAAATTCTATAATAGCATGATCGCTGCCTCCTAGGGTCCCAGCCACCTTTACCTCCTCAACCATTTCCTCCCTGTTTATAAGGATTAGATCCAAAGTAGCAGATCCCCTTGTTTTCTCCCCTACCTTTTGGAAGATAAAGTTGTCAGCAAGAGAGGATAAGAATTTGCTTGACCTGTTAGTTTTACTTGAGAGAGATTCCCAACAAATGTCTGGATAGTTGAAATCTCCCATGACCACTACGTCATATTTTTTGGAGAACTTGGTCATTTGATACATAAAGAGTTCATCCATATCTTCAGCTTGCCCAGGTGGCCTGTAGTAAATGCCTACAATGGTGTCCTTTCCGTTGTTCTCTCCTTGTATTCTTACCCAAACAGTTTCCACAGAACTCCCAGTCTCTGAAGCTTCAATCTCTGTGCAGATATACGCTTTTCTAACATACAATGCGACACCTCCTCCTCGTTTATCAATTCTGTTTCTTGCAAATAAGTTGTATCCTTTTAGCCTTTTATTCCAATCATGTGTATCGTCCCACCAAGTTTCAGTGATTCCAATGACATCATATTTCTTTTCCTGCATTAGTAGTTCCAATTCTCCTTGTTTGTTGCCCATGCTTTGTGCATTTGTATAAAAACATTTTAGTTTGTGATTGGTTTCTCTTCCTCCCATATTTTTATTTAGATTTTTTTGTCTTTGTTCTTTCTTTCCACTTCCAGTAGCAGAGATCTCAATAGTATTTGTCAGCTGTATGGCTTTTTCTGGCCTTTTGCTTCCCTTCCCACATTGTTCTAGTTTAAAGCTCTTCTGATGAGTGTAGCAAGGCGACTTCCAAATACATATTTTCCAGTCTTCGTAAGGTGCACCCCATCTCTAGCAAGTAGTCCATCGTATAGGTAATTCATCCCGTGATCCAGAAATCCAAATCCTTGTTGACGGCACCATCGACGTAGCCAGTTGTTCACCTGTAGAATCTTATTCCACCTCATTGTTCCATGGCCATCCACTGGGAGGATGGATGAGAAGACCACCTGCGCTCCCAATTCTTTCACTTTCTTGCCTAAGTCTTCAAAGTCACTGCAGATGGTTTCCAGGTCCTTTCTTGCGGTGTCATTTGTCCCCACATGTATTAGCAGGAATGGGTAGTGATCTGTAGGTCTGAAGAGTCTTGATATCCTGTCAGACACATCTTTAATTTTTGCTCCAGGAAGACAGCACATTTCTCTTGAGGTTATGTCTGGTCTGCAGATAGCGGCCTCTGTTCCTCTTAACAGGGAATCCCCCATGACCACCACTCTCTGTTTTTTCTTCACAACATTCTTCTTTCTCCATCCAGGAGGATTCTGAGGACTTACAAGGTTATTCATTGCTGGCAAAGTCTTATCTTGCTGTATTTCTTCAAGGTTCTCCTGCGTGAGAGCCTGGTACTGGTTCCTGAGCAGTATGGGTGCTGACTGCCTCTCGATCCTCCTGCTTCTCTGGGTCACATGCTTCCATTCCTCTGTTTCCTCAGGTGCAGAGAGAATTTCTTCTCTTTCTGAATCATGAAGAGATAATTCTGCTCTGTCTAAGAACTCTTCACCTTCCTTAATGATTTTCAAGGTAGTTAACCTCTCTTCTAGATTTCGCAACTTTTCCTCCAACAGGGACACAAGCTTGCATTTCTGGCATGTGAAGTTTGGCTTTTCCACTGGCAAGTCTGTGAACATGTAGCAGGATATGCAGCTCACCAAATGGCTCCTGGACTCTTCCATGTTCTTACTGTTAATGTTCTGAAAACAGTGAAAAACGCCTCAAAAAGCGCGCGCAGTTAGGCGCGCGGTTTACCGATGTCCTCTTTTCAGCTCCAACAGCCAAAATCCAGTGTTCTTTGAGCTCGCGGAGACTCTTCACTTACCCCAAAATGCAGTGGAAATATGCAAATTATCTCCTCAGGACTCCTCCCCTGGTTTACCGATGTCCTCTTTTCAGCTCCAACAGCCAAAATCCAGTGTTCTTTGAGCTCGCGGAGACTCTTCACTTACCCCAAAATGCAGTGGAAATATGCAAATTATCTCCTCAGGACTCCTCCCCTGGTTTACCGATGTCCTCTTTTCAGCTCCAACAGCCAAAATCCAGTGTTCTTTGAGCTCGCGGAGACTCTTCACTTACCCCAAAATGCAGTGGAAATATGCAAATTATCTCCTCAGGACTCCTCCCCTGGTTTTATATTTAAAGGTATCCATCTAAAGACATTTGCGTCCATCATGGGACTAATAAAGCTTGTGACGTTCTTACTGAAGCACAAGCATACATGTGAATCTTGCCTCTGTCTATGATATGTGAGTAATACGGCACAAAAACCATCAATAGTTCATGAATAGTGATGAGAGCTAGTGCTCGTTACTTGAGTTTGCCGAGGGTGCTAGGGTATGCACCGAGTATTGTGGATGCTCGAGGGAGATGTTAGACAGCCACAAAACATGCGGGGATTGCCTGACAAACACGGGCAATTCCCGCATGTTTTGTGGCTGACTAACAGTCCCGAAACATGTGGCTGCGGGGACGCGAACATCTCACTCGAGAACCCGCGCTACTCGGTGCTTAACCGAGCACCCTCGCAAACTCAAGTAACGAGCACTTGTGCTCATCACTATTCATGAACACTTGAACTATAACTGAAACATCGCCCGTCTTATATACTACGATGCCATACTGCCCCTCTATGAACTATAACAGTCACACTGTCCCCCTAATGAACTGCAATATCACACTGTGTCCCTCTAAGAAAATATAATCACCACACTGTCCTCCTTTATTTACTATAACTGCCTCACCATACTCTTTTTGAACTATAACCTCCACACATCCCCCCTTATGAACTCTAACAGCGACACCAACCCTCCTTACAAACTAAAATCGTCACACTGTCTGCTCCAATAAAATATTTCCTCCACACTGTCGTCCTTATAAACTATAACCACCACATCATACCCCTTATGAGCTATACCCACCACACTGTACGCCCTTATGAACAATAACTGCAACACTGTCTTTTCTTATAAAATATCTCCTTCTGATCACGTTCCTTATGAACTATAACCGCCACACTGTTCTCCCTTAAAAAATAAAACTGCCACACTGCTTGCTCCTATAAAATATTGCTTCTGCACCATGCTCCCTTATGAACTATAACCACTACACCATTC
Source organism: Phyllobates terribilis (assembly GCF_046119375.1). Lineage (NCBI taxonomy): Eukaryota > Metazoa > Chordata > Amphibia > Anura > Dendrobatidae > Phyllobates > Phyllobates terribilis. Next base: position 205,304,430 of record NW_027362769.1, on the reverse strand, counting down.
CTCTTATGAATTATTACCGCCACACTGTTCGGCCTTATAAAATATAACTGCCACACCGTCCTCCTTATGAACTATAACCACCATACCAGCCCCCTTAAAAACTATAACCGCCAAACTGTCTGCTCCGATATTCCTTCCATACCATCCCATAACCACCACAATGTTAATGAAATATGGCTTATAAGCTGTCCCCTCTCCATTGTATCTCCTCGTGCTGTCACTATGCTCACAATGTCCACATCTTTATAGTGTCCCCCCTCTTTACTTTGCACTCTCTCCATACTGTGCCCCTGCTTGACAACGCACAGCCACACTGCACTTTCACCATACTGTGCCCCCTCTCCATTATGTACTTTCTCCTTTCACTGACCCCATCACTGACCGTTCTTCATAATATGTCCTCACTCTAATCCTTCTTCTATATAGTATATTGACTTGCATTGGCAAGTCTTGTCCAATATAAGCAGCCACTCGCAGCATGCTGCAATTTTTTCTCAGACCGATCCGAGCTAAGAAAAAAATCGCAGATGAGATTCATAGAATAACGTTAGTCAAAGTGCAATTCGATTTTTTTTTGGATTGCACTAGTTTTTAACGCAGATGAGTATGACCCCTTAAACTAAAGATTGCAGCCCAACATCTCTGATTGACAGTGTCACTTGCCATTTACCAGACACAGCGCCATATATTTGGTAGTGGCTGGGTCTGATACTGCAGGTAACTGTAGCTCATTTCTATTCAAGTAAATGGAATTGAGCTACCATAATCACAACCACTTAGAAATGTACATGCTGTGCCTAGTAAGAAATGAAGGCGACATGCCAATCAGTTATCTGATAAATGAAGAAGGTAAGAGTCAGACCCTGCAGATCTGATATTGATTGTCAATACTAAGGATAACCAATTGCTTTATAGTTCATGAAAAAAATTTTTTTTAAAAGTTCTGCAATTACCTAATTATTGCCATGGCTCTACCTAACCAATTCATTCACGGAGATTTCATAATTTTGACTTCCCTAATATTATCTTAGACTAAAAGCCATGCAGGAACTGTTTATATGAACATTACTCTATCATTACTATTATATTAGCATTTAGCATACAATAAATGAGATCAGTATAGTTCTTAGTTTTTCTCCATTGTATCCCTACATGTCTGCAATATTATTAGTTATTTTTTTCACACTAGCGTTGTGGTTATTGTTAGTAGTTAATTAGACCCTGGGTATATACTGTAAGTACATGAAAGGTCTATTGGGTAAAACAGTGTCTTTGTGCTCATTCACATGGCTCATATCCAGCTAACAGCACGACTGCAACTCATGTGCATCGCCTTTGTCAGTCGGAAACACGTGTCCCCTAAGTGCATTTGCAGAATTTCAGTTTATTTATGTCCTACTTTTCATGGCACAGTAGAGCTGGCCAAGAATGTTACAGTCTAAAAACAATAAATAATTCCACATTTTCTTGCCTTTTTTTCCTGCCTGCTTATCTTGTGCAGTGGTCCTCAACCTGTAGGTTTCCAAACTACAAATCCCATACCTGGTCCGAATCCCTGAGCAGCTTGTGCTTCACTCTGAACTATTGATGGAAATAATAATATTCTAAAACTTGCAATACATTATAGCAAACAAGAGTGTAGCTATAGGGCAGGGGTGCACAACCTTTTTGGGTCCAAGGGTCACATTGTCAGATCGAACCAACCCCAAGGGCCGCAATTTTACTACAGTATTATTGGCTATTTAAAGTATGTGCCATATACAGTACAGACCAAAAGTTTGGACACACCTTCTCATTTAAAGATTTTTCTGTATTTTCATGACTATTAAAATTGTACATTCACACTGAAGGCATCAAAACTATGAATTAACACATGTGGAATTATATACTTAACAAAAAAGTGTGAAACAACTGAAAATACGTCTTATATTCTAGGTTCTTCAAAGTAGCCACCTTTTGCTTTGATGACTGCTTTGCACACTCTTGGCATTCTCTTGATGAGCTTCAAGAGGTAGTCACCGGAAATGGTTTTCACTTCACAGGTGTGCCCTGTCAGGTTTAATAAGTGGGATTTCTTGCCTTATAAATGGGGTTGGGACCATCAGTTGTGTTGTGCAGAAGTCTGGTGGATCCTACTGAATAGACTGTTAGAATTTGAATTATGGCAAGAAAAAAGCAGCTAAGTAAAGAAAAACGAGTGGCCATCATTACTGTAAGAAATGAAGGTCAGTCAGTCCGAAAAATTGGGAAAATTTTGAAAGTGTCCCCAAGTGCAGTTGCAAAAACCATCAAGCGCTACAAAGAAACTTGCTCACATGAGGACCGCCCCAGGAAAGGAAGACCAAGAGTCACCTCTGCTTCTGAGGATAAGTTTATCCGAGTCACCAGCCTCAGAAATCGCAGGTTAACAGCAGCTCAGATTAGAGACCAGGTCAATGCCACACAGAGTTCTAGCAGCAGACACATCTCTTCAACAACTGTTAAGAGGAGACTTTGTGCAGCAGGCCTTCATGGTAAAATAGCTGCTAGGAAACCACTGCTAAGGACAGGCAACAAGCAGAAGAGACTTGTTTGGGCTAAAGAACACAAGGAATGGACATTATACCAGTGGAAATCTGTGCTTTGGTCTGATGAGTCCAAATTTGAGATCTTTGGTTCCAACCACCGTGTCTTTGTGCAACGCAGAAAAGGTGAACGGATGGACTCTACATGCCTGGTTCCCACCGTGAAGCGTGAGGAGGTGTGATGGTGTGGGGGTGTTTTGCTGGTGACACATTTGGGGATTTATTAAAAATTGAAGGCATACTGAACCAGCATGGCTACCACAGCATCTTGCACCGGCATGCTATTCCATCCGGTTTGCATTTAGTTGGACCATCATTTATTTTTCAAAAGGACAATGACCCTAAACACACCTCCAGGCTGTGTAAGGGCTATTTGACCAAGTAAGAGAGTGATGGGGTGCTACGCCAGATGACCTGGCCTCCACAGTCACCAGACCTGAACCCAATCGAGATGATTTGGGGTGAGCTGGACCGCAGAGTGAAGGCAAAAGGGCCAACAAGTGCTAAGCATCTCTGGGAACTCCTTCAAGATTGTTGGAAGACCATTTCCGGTGACTACCTCTTGAAGCTCATCAAGAGAATGCCAAGAGTGTGCAAAGCAGTCATCAAAGCAAAAGGTGGCTACTAAGAACCTAGAATATAACACATATTTTCAGTTGTTTCACTCTTTTTTGTTAAGTATATAATTCCACATGTGTTAATTCATAGTTTTGATGCCTTCAGTGTGAATGTACAATTTTCATAGTCATGAAAATGCAGAAAAATCTTTAAATGAGAAGGTGTGTCCAAACTTTTGGTCTGTACTGTATATCTAATAGGTGTTGGTTCCATTTTTAGGGCTCTCACCCATCAGAAAGATTCTGGTGTGCAGTCCAGAAAGGAGAAGATCATGCATTCAGCTCTCTCCATTGTAGTATATGCCAAAAGCTGAAACAATCGAGTGTTTCTCTTTTCCCATAGACTACAATGAATAAACTAGGACTCATGCATGGTCACTTCTTCTCCTCATCTACTCCTTCCTGTGCTGCAGGAGTCAGGACTCACCCATTCTGCCAAAATATGGCTGCCCAAGAAATGACCACAAAGCACCCCATTCGTAAAAATCCATCCCTATGGGGCTAAACACCATTGGTCTTCTCCGTGTCATGGAAAATATATGTGGCCAGACACTATCATGTCTGTGAGCAGATGGTTGTGTGCCGCACAGAAGGGTATTATGGACCGCATGTGTCCCCCAGGTAGTGAACCTCTGCTATAGAGGGTGTAAATAGAGCAGTCCCACCTGAGCATTGATGCCTGAAAGAGAAATATATATATATATACATGAAACATTGCGACAGAGGTGCACAGTTGCCAATAGTTGCCAGAACCTTAATATTTTGTTCTTCTTTTCCATTTCCAGCCACATTCAGTTTCTGATCACACAAGATGAGAACAAAGCTTCTCCTCACTGGTTTGTACTATGTCATTGAGGTTCATTCTTGAGAGACTTCTCATTGGCAAAAATGGCAACAGGCTGTACCAAGGGCAGTACAGGTTACAATGGCAACACAATAAAGCTATCTATTCAGGGGATGTCCTTCATAGATATGGAGAGTATTGACCAGGTGAAAACTGTAACTGAGCAGTTGACTGGATGAGGCAGGGTAAAAAATGGGGGACTCGCGTTAAAGTTGAGTGAGTTGATAGGTTTGTGGGAGGAGAAGGCTGTTACAGATTTTGCACTGGAGATCCAGAGGATTAAAGCACCACTACAGCATTTTGGGTTTTTCTCATTGCCAGAGTGGTATCACTAACGCATGTATGTTCCATGCCCCTAGTAAAATACTTACCAGGGTACCATCTTCTGCTCTCCCCGGTGCCACTGGTCTTGTTCCGCCATCTAATAACTGCAACTCTTCAGTCAGAGCTAATGGTCACAAGTGCTCAATGTAAACCTAGGAGAGCTTCATTCTGGCCTCGTTCTGGCTCTCATAGACTTACTTTAAGGCCAAGGCCCCACTATCAGTATTAAGCCGGGGTCCCACTAGCGTATGGCATCGGATGCGATATGCTAATGACATTCGGCTCCTACTCTGCTGCAAGCGGGAGCCGAATGTCAGTGCTCCATGCTCTGATCCTCTCACACAGAGAGGATCACAGCACAGCTGCGGATGAGGCAGAGAAAGTAATTTCTCCATCTCCTCTGTTGCTGGAGGTAATTGCACTGCACTCAGGTGTTATCCGGGTGCAGTGCGATGTTTCACACGCACCCATAGGTTTATATGGGTGCGTGCAATCCGAATCCAGGATGCAATTGTGGCGCCCCTGAGGGTTCGACCACCACAGGGATGCTGCACCTTTCTAATGGGGTGTAGTATCCCTCCTTCGAGGTAAGAACGGTGCAATTATCAGCACCCCACCTCCACATCCAACACCACACTTCTCCCACCAGAGGGGGCTAGTAAGCACTAGTGTGCTGCCCCTACTGGGAATTGGGAGACTGAGGAACCAAAAGAGAGGGGGAACCATGTAGTGGGTGAGGGTAGAGGACTCACATTTAGTTGACACTGAATATTTCATATTTAATGCACAGCCATCTTGGGCTCAAGGTTCTTTGATTGTGATCTCCATCCCTGAACGTGGCTTCTGGGTGAACCTGCCGCGGATGGAGACACGGCCCTCGTACCCTGGCCTTGGGTCGAGGGGCAGGTTCGAGTTAACGTATGGCTCAACCCGGTCAAGGACCATAACCAAGAAGGCCCGGAGCTTAGGAGTGTAGCTCCACCGCAAAAGGATCCCAGGAGGATGCAGACGGAGCGGTATATGCCACCTGTCCTCGCTATTCTGATCTATTCAGAGGGATTCCGGCTGCAAGAGGGGTACCAGCCCCCGACACTTGACTTTGCTACTCTACGTCCTAGGCAGGGAAGCCCGGTAGGCCCTGAGGATCCCACCGGGTAACGGACAGAGCGGAGCTGCCACCCGTACCCTGTTTCTGAGCTTAGTCCAGAGGGAGACCCGGCCTATCTACACACACATGTAAAAATAACCTTGGCACTCAAAAAGCTCTGCTTAAGCATCTAGCGGTGGATGCCGCGCTGCCGGTCCTGAGTCCCTGTGAGCTAATCAGCAGGCTGTCCTAGTTGACTCTTCCAGCTTATCCTCCCTTATACCATTGACACGAGTTTACGGTCAACTGAAGAAGGTCGTTGAGACCGAAACGTTAACGTATGTGTTCACTGTGTATTATTATGGACTGCAATAAATTTCCTTAAGCAGAGCTTTTTGAGTGCCAAGGTTATTTTTACATGTGACAGGGCACGGTCCCTTCTTGAGCACCACATTAGGGTGTGCAGCGATTTTTTTGTATCTACACACACAGACAGGAGAGGACTCAGTCTGAAGTCTAGGAACACTCTGGTGCGGGGTCCTGATTAAGCACTTGAATTACCCGGAGGTTGTCGGACCCCCGTCCCTGGTGACCGCAGAACTCCGTGAGGAGCAGGGAGAAGCCTTGCAGCTGCTCTCTCCACCGTGAGTAAACAACCCTGGAAGTCTACCCCTATGGCCTCCGGACTCTTTATTTCTGCACCGCACCACGTAGCACCAGACATTCTACACTACAACTCCCTCCACCCTCTTCTCTGCCCTGAGGCCCTGCTCCGCCTGTGGGGAGTAGTATCAACGTCGGCTGCCACAACATCCCGCCTCAGAGGACTGCAGCAGCGCTGGTGGCCTTCACCAGGTACCACAGGTGGCGTAGTCGATAGCAACCACTCAACCCTGATAGCCCTTACATCCTTTTTAATGTGACGGCCCTGGGCACGGAACGGGTCCAGGCCACGGCTACAACACCACAAAACATCTGACCCGGCTCCGAGTAACCCCTCATCTTCCCAGGGCAGGGCTGCGAGCGTCACACAATTGCCGCATGCTGCAATTTTTTTCCAGTCCGATCGGAGCTGAAGAAAAAACGCCACTGAGCACACACTCATAAGGTTAAATTGGTCTGAATGCAATCCGATTTTTTATCGGATTGCATTCGTCCAACTTAATCGAAATTGAAAGCGAGCCCTTTGGTCAGCATTCGGTCAGTATTTTTTCTCAGGAGTGGGAGCCAAAACCAGGTGAGGAACAATTAGAGAAAAGATATAATAGAGACAAGTCACCAATTCTGTATTTATCACCCACTCCTGGTTTTGGCTCCCACTACTGAGAAAAAATACTGACCACATACTGATAGTGGGGCCATGGTCAGTATTAGGTCATTATTTGGTCAGTATTTTTTCTCCGGAGTGGGAGCCAAAACCAGGAGTGGGTGATAAATGCAGAATTGGTGACTTGTTTCTATTATACCTTTTCTCTGATTGTTTCTCACCTGGTCTTGGCTCCCACTCCTGAGAAAAAATACTGACCAAATACTGATAGTGGGGCCGTCGTCTAAGATGTGACCTCCTGCTCACCCAGCAAACACAGGAGTGATCTGGCAGGTCACAACCAGCAGAAGACAACCCGAGCAAGGCCAAGAGCAGCAGAAGACGGCGGATGGTAGTATTTTACTAGATAATGAAATAAGAAAACACAGGAGTGGTACTTTAAGTTACATAGTAACATAGTTTTTATTGTTGACGGAAGACTAAGTCCATCTAGTTCAACCCATAGCCCAACATGTTGATCCAGAGGAAGGCAAAAAAAACCACGTGGCAAACACTAAGCTCCACATTGGGGAAAAAAATTCCTTCCCGACTCCATACGACAATCAGACTAGTTCCCTGGATCAACGCCCTATCAAGGAATCTAGTATATATAACCTGTAATATTATACTTTTCAAGAAAGGCATCCATGCCCTTCTTAAATTTTAGTAGTGAATCACTCATTACAACATCATGCGGCAGAGAGTCCCATAGTCTCACTGCTCTTACAGTAAAGAATCCCCGTCTGTGATTATGATTAAACCTTCTTTCCTCCAGACGTAGAAGATGCCCCCTTATCCCCGTCTCTGGCCTCAGAGTAAAACGATCAGTAGAAAGGTCTTTGTACTGTCCCTCATATACTTGTACATAGTAATAAGATCACCCCTAAGCCTTCGTTTTTCCACAGTAAATAACCCCAAGTGTAATAACCTGTCTTGGTATTGCAGACCCCCCAGTCCTCTAATAATCTTGGTCGCTCTTCTCTGCACCCGCTCTAGTTCAGCTATGTCTTTCTTATACACCGGAGACCAGAACTGTACACAGTATTGTAAATGTGGTCACACTAGTGACTTGTATATAGGTAACATTATGTTCTCCTCATGAGCATCTATGCCTCTTTTAATGCATCCCATTATTTTATTTGCCTTTGCAGCAGCAGCCTGACACTAGCCACTAAACGCGAGCTTGTCGTCCACCAATACACCCAGGTCTTTTTCAGTGACAGTTTTGCCCAGTGTTTTACAATTAAGCATATAATTATACATTTTATTTCCTCTGCCCAAGTGCATTACCTTATATTTATCCCCATTAAAGCTCATTTGCCATTTATCAGCCCAAGCTTCTAGTTTACATAGATCCTCCTGTAATATAAAACTGTCCTCTTCTGTATTGATTACCCTGCAGAGTTTAGTGTCATCTGCAAATATTGAAATACTACTCTGTATGCCCCCTACAAGGTCATTAATAAATATGTTAAAAAGAAGCGGGCCCAATACTGACCCCTGTGGTACCCCACTGTTAACTGAGACCCAGTCTGAGTGTGTTCCATTAATAACCACCCTTTGTTTCCTATCACTGAGCCAATTCTTAACCCACATACATATATTTTCCCCTATCCCCATTGTTCTCATTTTATGTATCAACCTTTTGTGTGGAACCGTATCAAAAGCTTTTGAAAAATCCATATACACAACATCCACTGCATTTCCTTGGTCCAGTCCAGAACTTACCTCTTCATAAAAGCTGATCAGATTAGTTTGACAGGAATGGTCCCTCGTAAACCCATATTGATATTGGGTCATGAGGTTATTCTTCTTCAGATACTCTATTATAGCATCTCTTAGGAAACCCTCTAGGATTTTACCCACAGTAGAGGTTAAGCTTACTGGCCTATAATTTCCAAGTTCAGTTTTTGTCCCCTTATTGAATATTGGCACCACATTTGCTATACGCCAGTCCTGTGGTACAGACCCTGTTATTATGGAATCTTTAAAGATTAAAAATAATGGTCTATCTATGACGTTACTTAATTCCTGCAGTAGTCGTGGGTGTATCCCATCCGGGCCCGGGGATTTGTCAACTTTAGTGATTTTTAGATGTACTTCCTGCTGGGTTAAGCAAGTGACATTTAATGGAGAATTTTTGTCATCACTAATAATGTTTTCTGTCATGCGATTTTCTTGTGTAAATACTTTTGAAAAAAAATCATTTAGCATATTGGCTATTTCCTCACCCTCATCCGCCATTTCACCCAGACTATTTTTAAGGGGGCAACACTATAATTTTTTAGTTTTTTACTATTTATATAGTTAAAGAATATTTTGGGATTATTTTTTCTTTCTCTGAGTCTCTCTGTCTCAGTCTTTGCTGCCTTGATTTGTTTTTTGCATAATTTATTTAATTTTCTGTATTTATTTAATGCCTCAACACTACCTACTTGCTTTAGTTCTCTAAATGCTTTCTTTTTGTCACTTATTGCGCCCCTTACAGCTCTATTTAGCCATAGTGGTTTCCTCCTATTTCTAGCATGTTTATTCCCATAGGGTATACAGTACAGACCAAAAGTTTGGACACACCTTCTCATTCAAAGATTTTTCTGTATTTTCATGACTATGAAAATTGTACATTCACACTGAAGGCATCAAAACTATGAATTAACACATGTGGAATTATATACTTAACAAAAAAGTGTGAAACAACTGAAAATATGTCTTATATTCTAGGTTCTTCAAAGTAGCCACCTTTTGCTTTGATGACTGCTTTGCACACTCTTGGCATTCTCTTTATGAACTTCAAGAGGTAGTCACCGGAAATGGTTTTCACTTCACAGGTGTGCCCTGTCAGGTTTAATAAGTGGTATTTCTTGCCTTATAAATGGGGTTGGGACCATCAGTTGTGTTGTGCAGAAGTCTGGTGGATACACAGCTGATAGTCCTACTGAATAGACTGTTAGAATTTGTATTATGGCAAGAAAAAAGCAGTTAAGTAAAGAAAAACGAGTGGCCATCATTACTTTAAGAAATGAAGGTCAGTCATTCCGAAAAATTGGGCAAACTTTGAAAGTGTCCCCAAGTGCAGTTGCAAAAACCATCAAGCGCTACAAAGAAACTGTCTCACATGAGGACCGCCCCAGGAAAGGAAGGCCAAGAGTCACCTCTGCTTCTGAGGATAAGTTTATCCAAGTCACCAGCCTCAGAAATCTCAGGTTAACAGCAGCTCCGATTAGAGACCAGGTCACTGCCACAAAGAGTTCTAGCAGCAGACACATCTCTACAACAACTGTTAAGAGGAGACTTTGTGCAGCAGGCCTTCATGGTAAAATAGCTGCTAGGAAACCACTGCTAAGGACAGGCAACAAGCAGAAGAGACTTGTTTGGGCTAAAGAACACAAGGAATGGACATTAGACCAGTGGAAATCTGTGCTTTGGTCTGATGAGTCTCAAATTTGAGATCTTTGGTTCTAACCACCGTGTCTTTGTGCGACGCAGAAAAGGTGAACGGATGGACTCTACATGCCTTGTTCCCACCGTGAAGCATGGAGGAGGAGGTGTGATGGTGTGGGGGTGCTTTGCTGGTGACACTGTTGGGGATTTATTCAAAATTGAAGGCATACTGAACCAGCATGGCTACCACAGCATCTTGCAGCGGCATGCTATTCCATCCGGTTTGCGTTTAGTTGGACCGTCATTTATTTTTCAACAGGACAATGACCCCAAACACACCTCCAGGCTGTGTAAGGGCTATTTGACCAAGAAGGAGAGTGATGGGGTGCTACGCCAGATGACCTGGCCTCCACAGTCACCAGACCTGAACCCAATCGAGATGGTTTGGGGTGAGCTGGACCGCAGAGTGAAGGCAAAAGGGCCAACAAGTGCTAAGCATCTCTGGGAACTCCTTCAAGATTGTTGGAAGACCATTTCCGGTGACTACCTTGAAGCTCATCAAGAGAATGCCAAGAGTGTGCAAAGCAGTCATCAAAGCAAAAGGTGGCTACTTTGAAGAACCTAGAATATAAAACATATTTTCAGTTGTTTCACGCTTTTTTGTTAAGTATATAATCCCACATGTGTTAATTCATAGTTTTGATGCCTTCAGTGTGAATGTACAATTTTCATAGTCATGAAAATATAGTAAAATCTTTAAATGAGAAGATGTGTCCAAACTTTTGGTCTGTACTGTATATTGTGCACAGGTCCTATTCAGGATGCTAATAAATGTCTCCCATTTGCTTTGTGTAGTTTTATGTCTCAGGATATCGTCCCAGTTTATTGCATTAAGATCATCTCTCAACAGTTGGAAATTTGCCTTCCTGAAGTTTAGCATCCTTGTAACCCCTCTACTACACATCTTATTAAAGGATACATGAAAACTTATTATTTTGTGATCACTATTACCTAAGAGACCCCCAACTTGTATATTTGATATGCGGTCTGGCCTGTTGGTTAATATTAGGTCTAGGAGTGCCCCCCTTCTTGTTGGGTTCTGAACCAGCTGTGAAAGGTAATTGTCTCTCATAGTTGTCAAAACCCTATTACCTTTGCTTGAACTACTGGTTTCTGTTCCCCAATGTATTTCAGGGTAGTTAAAGTCCCCCATAATAATGACTTCTCCTTGAGTCGCTGCTTCATCTATTTTTGCTTTATGAGGATATTCTCCGCTTCTTCCATTATTTCTGGAGACCTATAACAAACCCCTATCAGTAATTTATTCTTTTTTCCCCCTCCCCTTGTCTCCACCCACAGGGACTCTACATTTTCATTAGATTAACATATATTCTCACGGAAGATGGACTTTAAGGGTGATTTTACATATAAACACACACACCCCCCTCGCTTGTTTGTACGGTCATTTCTGAACAGACTATAGCCCTGTAAATGAACTGCCCAGTCATGGCTCTCGTCCAGCCATGTCTCAGATATCCCCACCATGTCATAATTATTTTCCAACAAAATTAATTCTAATTCCTCCATTTTGTTGGTGAGGCTTCTGGCATTAGTGTACATGCATTTTATGTATCTCTCTGTACCTCTACTCCTTCTTACTATATTGACTGTTCTAACCCCACCCCCAATTTCTTTATTTGTGTCCAGGTCACTATCTGCACTATCTTCCCCACCTATAAAATGAATACCCTCCCCCCCAATCCCTAGTTTAAACACTCCTCCAACCTTCTAGCCATTTTCTCACCCAGCACAGCTGCACCCTCCCCATTGAGGTGCAGCCCGTCCCTAGCGTAGAACCTGTAGCCAACTGAGTAGTCGGCCCAGTTATCCAGGAACCCAAACCGCTCCTTCCTACACCAATTCCTGAGCCACTTATTTATCTCCCTAAGCTCCCATTGCCTCTCTGGCGTGGCATGTGGTACAGGCAATATTTCAGAGAATACCACGTTGGAGGTCCTTGTTTTAAGCTTGCAGCCTAATTCCCTGAAATCATCTTTAAGGACCTTCTACCTACCTCTAACTTTGTCATTTGTGCCAATGTGCACCATAACCACTAGGCCCTCACCAGCCCCTCCCAGTAATCTGTCAACCCGATCAGCGATGTGCCGGACTCGAGCGCCAGGTAGGCAGCACACTGTTCAACGATCCCTGTCTTTGTGACAGATTGCCCTATCTGGTCCCCTAATAATTGAGTCCCCCACTACCAGCACCTGCCTGGCCTGCCCTGCTCTCCTATTTCCCCCCTTACTGGAGCTGACACTTCTCCAGCTTTCAGAGGACATGCCTTGCTGCAGCAATGCTACCATTGTACCGACACCCCTCTCATACATGTGGCAAGATGTACACTGGATAGTATTGTCAATAATGGAGCTCATTTCCTAATGGGGATTGCACTAGACAGAAATGTTAAGTAAAAAGAAATGTATAATTAATAAAATACAGACAGAAATTCAGTCCAAATTCCTCCCTTCCAAGCTCCCTGAATGCAAGTCACTGAAAAACAAGTCACACACTTACTTCCGTTTGCACTTACGCTTCAGTCACACTCAGCTCGTTCACACTCGCTAAGGAAGAAGATTTAAAAAAAAAAAAATTTCCCCTTTAGCAGCAATCCACCCTACAGCTCAATGCACTTCCAAAGGACTGGATGCCCCAACCAGCTGCCCATATAAACCCTTAATTATGACCTCTCACCCTTAATTAACCCCTTGTGAGTATAGCTACATCTCAGGATTTAAGTGTAATGTAGTTAACCCTTAAATACACAGGTAGAAAAATAAGAGACTGTAAAACTGCAGAGAGAAAATAGGTTTTAAAAAGCCCAATAAAACTAAACAGGTAGAAAAGCACTCAGCAGTTCACAATTCAACAACTCACAGCAATTCACACAGGTATTTTCTGCAGGATTCCCAATTACCTATTCACTGAAAAACAAGTCACACACTTACTTCCGTTTGCACTTACACTCAGCTCGTTCACACTCGCTAAGGAAGATTTAAAGAGGTTTTTTTTTTCCCCCTTTAGCAGCAATCCAACCTACAGCTCAATGCACTTCCAAAGTTGCCCCTAATACTAAAGCTGACTGACTTCTATACATTATTTTATAAATTCTCTCGGTAGATATTTTTTTTAAATTCACAGCTTTTAAAGCTGCCCCTCAGGTAACTGTTGGCCAAACAAGCTATCTCCCCTGACCTCCCCATAAACCGCCTCTGCCAAGTGTGTATACTATAAATATGCTGTGAAGACATGGGGTCTTCCGTGGGCATAATACTACTCAGACAACGCAGGGTGAGGGTTAAACAGTCTGGCAATACTTTATTGAACCACCAAACAGACAATAACATATAGAACAGTCCCAGAAAATACCCAAGATGGTACAAAATTACACAGTCTCACCCTTTCACTGGCCCATCGGGAATAGAGCAACTGCAACTTTGGGACATCCAGGGCCAACTACGTCAACCAGTGGCCCCCCGCTTTTGGCGAGCACCCACAGAGAGGAGGCAGCGGCAAGCTTAGGAAGCTGACAGTCCATTGAGGTACGTGGCCAGGAGACCTGAAGATCCCACTCTGACTTTCTCCAAACATATCCATGGATCTAGGTGACCGGATGGTCCCAGCTTGGATTGCTCCAGGTGTATCCATGGGTTCCAGGTGACCGGATGATTCCAACCTGGCTAACCCAAACATATCCATGGAACCAGGTGACCGGAGGGTCACAATCGTGGCTTTTCCCAAACGTCTCCATGGGACCAGGCGACCAGATGGTCTCAACCTGGCGTCTCAGAACATATCCATGGGACCAGGTGACCAGAGGGCACAATCCTGGTTTCCCCAAACGTCTCCATAGGGTCAGTTATGGTCAATGCAGCAGATCTGTATCTTTCCAGCCAGGGCAGTGTTTCCTTAGGCTGGCATCCTGTAGAATCTAAATCTGTGTCCCTCGGGATGGAGCCATGATACCAAGCTGCTGTACTGAAGAGTCCCTCTGATTCTCTTAGCATCACAATAGAAATCCCTTTTTATATATATTCATCTGTGGCTCGAGTCATCATTCACAGGTTAGGGGGGAAGGTGCAGGGCTCATGTCTCATTGTTTGAGCACTGAATCATTTTGCATAGTTTGTACCCCCCTGCTCTGTAAATGAATAAACTAGCTGGCCTAGTACAATATGTAATTAGCATATTAACAAACATCATTGTTCCCCAACCCTGAGTCGCTGTCCTCCATACAATAAGTTGCGGTAAATATCAACTCAAATGTCAACTTTCTGGGTTATACAAATACTAGTCTGTCCTTCTTGACCCACCAAAGAAAAACACATAAATTCAAAAGTCAACACAAAGATAATAGTGTATTTCTCCTGGCTTAACAAATTTAGACATCTGGGTAATTAAGATTAGAAGCTGTGTCATCACAAATACTTATTTCATCTAATGGTGAAAAGGATACAGGCAATTTTTATCAGCAGCTTATTTCCATACAGAACATAAGGATTAAGCAGATTGAAATCCAGCATGCTTGATCCTAGTTTCCTCAACATCTGCTTCACCAACATAGGTAACAGTTAGGAGGACTATGCACACTTTTGATAGACATTGGAAAACCCCCAGAACATTAGTATGGACTTTAGTTAGAGTGTTGAAACTGTGGCCTCTATATAAGATCTACAGACTGTTGATTACATATAATATCAAATAAGAAGTTGTAAGGGTATGTGCACACAACGTCTTTTTCAGACACCTGGAACCAGCTTGAAAAAGCACTGTTAAAACGCCAAAAAGAATTAGCATATGCACTGCAAAGTGAAAACGAGGTGCAGTGAACATGTTTCGTCCTTTTGATCTTCTTTTAACTAAAAGCAGATAAAAGAAGTGACCTGAGCGTTCTTCCAGCAGCTTCTGTTTGGAAGCCACTCAGCAGTTTGTATACACAATTAAAAAGATGGCAAAGCCAGCAACAAAGTAGCTGGAGAGACACCAACGAAGATGATATAGATCTTGTGCTGGACATCGTACTGTGTGGGGTGCTGTGGGAGGAATATCATACTTTGAGGGAGTTGTTGGGGCAACCCTTATACTGTATAGGGGACTGATTAGGGGCTATCATACTGTGTGAGGGACTGTGGTGAAAATCATACTGTGTGAGGAACTGTGGTGGAAATCATACTGTGAGAGGAGCTGTGGTGGAAATCATACTGTGAGAGGAGCTGTGGTGGACATCATACTGTGAAGGGGTCTGTGGGGGGGCCATCATACTGTGTGAGGAACTGTGGTGGAAATCATACTGTCAGAGGAGCTGTGGTGGAAATCATACTGTGAGAGGAGCTGTGGTGGACATCACACTGTGAGAGGAGCTGTGATGAACATCGTACTGTGTAGGGGTCTGTGGGGGGACCATCATACTGTGTGAGGAACTGTGGTGGAAATCATACTGTGAGAGGAGCTGTGGTGGAAATCATACTGTGAGAGGAGCTGTGGTGGACAAACCAGGGGAGGAGTCCTGAGGAGATAATTTGCATATTCACACTGCATTTTGGGGTAAGTGAAGAGTCTCCGCGAGCTCAAAGAACACTGGATTTTGGCTGTTGGAGCTGAAAAGAGGACATCGGTAAACCGCGCGCCGGCCGGCGCGCGCATTTTGAAGCTTTTTTTTTTTTTAAAGCTTTTTTCACTGTTTTCAGAACATTAACAGTAAGAACATGGAAGAGTCCAGGAGCCATTTGGTGAGCTGCATATCCTGCTACATGTTCACAGACTTGCCAGTGGAAAAGCCAAACTTCACATGCCAGAAATGCAAGCTTGTGTCCCTGTTGGAGGAAAAGTTGCGAAATCTAGAAGAGAGGTTAACTACCTTGAAAATCATTAAGGAAGGTGAAGAGTTCTTAGACAGAGCAGAATTATCTCTTCATGATTCAGAAAGAGAAGAAATTCGAACTGCACCTGACAAAACAGAGGAATGGAAGCATGTGACCCACAGAAGCAGGAGGATCGAGAGGCAGTCAGCACCCATAATGTTCAGGAACCAGTACCAGGCTCTCACGCAGGAGAACCATGAAGAAATACAGCAAAATAAGACTTTGCCAGCAATGAATAACCTTGTAAGCCCTCAGAATCCTCCTGGATGGAGAAAGAAGAATGTTGTGAAGAAAAAACGGAGAGTGGTGGTCATGGGGGATTCCCTGTTAAGAGGAACAGAGGCCGCTATCTGCAGACCAGACATAACCTCAAGAGAAATGTGCTGTCTTCCAGGAGCAAAAATTAAAGATGTGTCTGACAGGATATCAAGACTCTTCAGACCTACAGATCACTACCCATTCCTGCTAATACATGTGGGGACAAATGACACCGCAAGAAAGGACCTGGAAACCATCTGCAGTGACTTTGAAGACTTAGGCAAGAAAGTGAAAGAATTGGGAGCGCAGGTGGTCTTCTCATCCATCATCCCAGTGGATGGCCATGGAACAATGAGGTGGAATAAGATTCTACAGGTGAACAACTGGCTACGTCGATGGTGCCGTCAACAAGGATTTGGATTTCTGGATCACGGAATGAATTACCTATACGATGGACTACTTGCTAGAGATGGGGTGCACCTTACGAAGACTGGAAAACATGTATTTGGAAGTCGCCTTGCTACACTCATCAGGAGAGCTTTAAACTAGAACAATGTGGGAAGGGAAGCAAAAGGCCAGAAAAAGCCATACAGCTGACAAATACTACTGAGATCTCTGCTACTGGAAGTGGAAAGGAAGAACAAAGACAAAACAATTTAAATAATAAAAATATGGGAGGAAGAGAAACCAATCACAAACTAAAATGTTTTTATACAAATGCACAAAGCATGGGCAACAAACAAGGAGAATTGGAACTACTAACGCAGGAAAAGGAATATGATGTTATTGGAATCACTGAAACTTGGTGGGACGATACACATGATTGGAATAAAAGGCTAAAAGGATACAACTTATTTGCAAGAAACAGACTTGATAAACGAGGAGGAGGTGTCGCATTGTATGTTAGAAAAGCGTATATCTGCACAGAGATTGAAGCTTCAGAGACTGGGAGTTCTGTGGAAACTGTTTGGGTAAGAATACAAGGAGCGAACAACGGAAAGGACACCATTGTAGGCATTTACTACAGGCCACCTGGGCAAGCTGAAGATATGGATGAACTCTTTATGTATCAAATGACCAAGTTCTCCAAAAAATATGACGTAGTGGTCATGGGAGATTTCAACTATCCAGACATTTGTTGGGAATCTCTCTCAAGTAAAACTAGCAGGTCAAGCAAATTCTTATCCTCTCTTTCTGACAACTTTATCTTCCAAAAGGTAGGGGAGAAAACAATGGGATCTGCTACTTTGGATCTAATCCTTATAAACAGGGAGGAAATGGTTGAGGAGGTAAAGGTGGCTGGGACCCTAGGAGGCAGCGATCATGCTATTATAGAATTTTGGATAACTAGAGGAGGAAGACATGTGAAGACTCAAACTTCAAGGTTAGATTTTAGAAAGGCAGATTTTAAGAGACTCAGAAAGAGAATAGGAGGGATCCAATGGCTGGATGTCCTTAAGGACAAAAATGTCCAGGAAGGATGGGAAATTTTTAAAAATGAGATTCTCAAAGCACAATCGTTAACAATCCCGAAAAGTAGGAAGAATGGGAAGCATTTAAGGAAACCAGGATGGATGAACACAGAACTTAAACACATGCTAAAAAGAAAGAAAGAAATGTTTATTAAATGGAAAGAGGGAGGCATATCTAAAGAAGATTATAATGCAGTCTGCAGATCCTGTAGGGCACGTATCAGGTTAGCTAAAGCTGACAATGAATTAAGGCTTGCAAGAGATGTCAAAAGCAATAAAAAAGGATTTTGGGGGTATGTCAAAAGTAAAAGAAAAGTCAAAGATGCTATAGGATTTTTACAGGATGAAAATGGAGAAATGGTAAGAGAGGATGTTGAGAAGGCCGAACTTTTTAATTCCTATTTTGCATCTGTTTTCTCTCAGAAAGAAAATGTAACATCAACTGATCTTCACTGTCCTTTTAGAGGAATAGAGGAATCCAAGTTATCTGTAAACAGAAAGATTGTGAGGGAATATTTAGCTAACATAAATGAGTTCAAGTCTCCAGGTCCAGATGAATTACACCCCAGAGTACTGAAGGAGATCATAGAAGAAATTTTAGAACCACTCTCCATAATCTTTGAAAATTCATGGAGAACAGGAGAAGTCCCAGAAGACTGGAGAAGAGCAAATGTTGTTCCTATCTTCAAAAAGGGGAAGAAGGTGGACCCAGGGAACTATAGGCCGGTGAGTCTGACTTCTATACCAGGAAAGATCTTTGAACAAATTATTAAACAACATGTATGTAAGTACATGGATAAGAATGAAGTGATTAACCAGAGTCAGCATGGGTTTGTAACTAACAAGTCATGTCAGACTAACTTAATTTCCTTCTATGACAGAATCACTGACTGGGTGGATCAGGGAAATGCTGTAGATATAGTATATCTTGACTTCAGCAAAGCATTTGACAAAGTATCTCACACCATCCTTATTGAAAAAATGACCAAGTATGCAATGGACCAGGCAACTGTTAGGTGGATTCATAACTGGCTTAGTGATCGGACTCAAAGGGTGGTTGTAAATGGCTTCACATCCAGCTGGATGAATGTCTCAAGTGGGGTACCACAGGGCTCCGTCCTGGGACCTGTATTGTTCAACATCTTTATCAATGATTTAGATGAAGGAATTGAGGGTAAACTGATTAAATTTGCTGATGACACAAAGCTAGGAGGGATAGCTAATACTAGAGAAGAGAGAGAGAGGATTCAAAAAGACCTAAATAAACTGGAGCAGTGGGCAGCAACCAACAGAATGGTTTTTAACAGGGAAAAATGCAAAGTACTACATCTGGGCAATAAAAATGAAAAAAGCATATACAGAATGGGAGGAATAGAGCTAAGCAACAGTACATGTGAAAAAGACTTAGGTATACTAATAGATCATAGACTGAACATGAGCCAACAGTGTGATGCAGCAGCAAAAAAGGCAAATACAATTCTGGGATGTATTAACAGAAGCATACAGTCTAGATCACGTGAAGTCATTATCGGTCTTTACTCCTCTTTGGTCAGACCTCATCTGGAATACTGTGTACAGTTTTGGGCACCACATTTTAAAAAAGACATAGACAAACTGGAGCAAGTTCAGAGAAGAGCGACCAGAATGGTGACTGGTCTGCAAACCATGTCCTATGAGGAACGGTTGCAGGATTTGGGAATGTTTAGCTTGCAAAAAAGAAGACTGAGAGGAGACTTAATAGCTGTCTACAAATATGTCAAGGGCTGTCACATTGTAGAAGGATCATCTTTATTCTCATTTGCACAAGGAAAGACTAGAAGCAATGGGATGAAACTAAATGGGAGGAGACACAGATTAGATATTAGAAAAAACTTTTTGACAGTTAGGGTGATTAATGAGTGGAACAGGCTGCCACGAGAGGTGGTGAGTTCCCCTTCAATGGACGTCTTCAAACAGAGGCTGGACAGACATCTGTCTGAGATGATTTAGTGAATCCTGCTTTGAGCAGGGGGTTGGACCAGATGACCCAGGAGGTCCCTTCCAACTCTACCATTCTATGATTCTATGATTCTATGACATCACACTGTGAGAGGAGCTGTGATGAACATCGTACTGTGTAGGGGTCTGTGGGGGGGCCATCATACTGTGTGAGGAACTGTGATGGAAATCATACTGTCAGAGGAGCTGTGGTGGAAATCATACTGTGAGAGGAGCTGTGGTGGACATCACACTGTGAGAGGAGCTGTGATGAACATCGTACTGTGTAGGGGTCTGTGGGGGGACCATCATACTGTGTGAGGAACTGTGGTGGAAATCATACTGTGAGAGGAGGTGTGGTGAACATCATACTGTGAGAGGAGCTGTGGTGGAAATCATACTGTGAGAGGAGCTGTGATGGACATCGTACTGTGTAGGGGTCTGTGGGGGGACCATCATACTGTGTGAGGAACTGTGGTGGAAATCATACTGTGAGAGGAGATGTGGTGGATATCATACTGTATGAGGAACTGTGGTGGAAATCATACTGTGAGAGGAGCTGTGGTGGATATCATACTGTTAGAGGAGCTGTGGTGGACATCATACTGTTTAGGGGTCTGTGGGGGGACTATCATACTGTGTGGGGCTGTGAATACTATCATGCTGTATGGAGGGCTGTAGGAGGACTATCATACTGTGTGGGGGGCTGTAGTGTGACCATCATACTTTATGGGGTGCAGTGGGGAAACCTTCCTACTGTCTGGGGAGCTGTGGAGACCATCATACTGTGTGGCTGAGAACACTAAGGAGCTTCAGCTGGAGCAAAATAACTGTAAGTGCCGCAATACTTATTCTTCTCCGTGTCTTTAAAGGTTGGGAGGCATGCCCTTCTGTGACTGTTCCTAAGTGCCTTGATAGGACTTTTGCTATGAGTGATTTCTATATCTGCCTACTCGGGGGGATTATTTCAAAATTTGACACTTAGGGTCATTATTACAAGGATTCATAGTGGGGGCGTTGTCATTATAGAGAAGCATGGGAGGCATTAATGTTTGGACTATGTGCCCACGATGCAGAAATGCTCCGGATTTTTCCTGAGGGTTTCTGCATCTCCCCTGGCAGAAGAAAACACATGCGGATTGTACATGCGGATTGTACATGTGGATTGTACATGCGGATTGTACATGCGGATTGTACATGCGTTTTCCTGCCAGGGACAAGCTTTCATTTCCGCATGCGGGTTGACAAGCGCTTTCCAAGCGATTTTAGCATCACTTGGAAAGTGCTTGTCAACTTGGTCACACTATATAAATCCATGCAAACGGCATGGATTTATATATTGTGACCGTAAAAGAATGGTAAGAAATAAATATATACTTACCCTCTGATGGCCCCCGGTGTCTTGCTTCCCTCCGTTCTCCCTTGCTGGCAGCGGTACACTGAAGGACCTGCCAACATCAGCATCGCTTGACCCGTCACATGAATATGACGTCAGCGCAGGTCCTTCCATCCATTGTTAGCTGCCGGCATGAAAGGACGAGCGCAGCGGGGGCCGCCAGAAGGTAAATATAATCTTTATTTTTTATTTTATTCTTTTTTTTACAGTTTTCTATGGTGCCTGGGTCCGAAGGAGAGTCTCCTCTCTTCTAGACCTGGGTACCAGCCGCACATTATAACGCATGTATTCCGCATGTGCTTATCCAGTGAAGCGGAAAACATGCGTTCTAATGCACGTCAATGGCGGCGAAAATGCAGCGCTTCCACAAAATAATTGGTAGTGCTGCTTTTTTTTCCGCAATGATAATCCGCAGAGGAAATTTCCGCAGCATGTGCACAGCACATGCGGATTATCATTGGGGAACATGGCAGGCCTTCTACCAAGCGTTTTTTAAGCGTTTCTGCAGCGTTTTTGCCGCTGCGGAAACACTTAAAAAACGCATCGTGGGCACACAGCCTTACTATTATTATTATTATTACAAGAAAGCACAGGGGCATGTTTGTATTATTATAAGAAACTGTAGGGTCATTATTATTATAAACAGTCAAGGAGAATTATTATTATTATTGTTATTATTATAAAAAAGCACATAAGGAAATTATTTCTATATGGTGCTGTATAACAGTAAGGAGGCACAGGGGCACTGGGCAGCATGGTGGCTCAGTGGTTTGCACTGTAGCTTTGCAGCACTGGGGTCCTGGGTTCAAGTCTCACCAAAGACAACATCTGCAAGGAGCTTGTATGTTCTCCCTGTGTTCGCGTGGGTTTCCTTCGGAAACTCTAGTTTCCTCCGACGCCGCAATGGGGACATCAATGCCAAAGTCTTTAAAGTACTGTGGAAATTAATGGTGCCATTTAAGTGAGTAAAATAAATATGAGAGCAGTGGGGCATCATTTCTATAAGGTGCTTTATATCTATAACAGAGCACTATTACCGTGAAGAAATACAGAGGGAACATTATCACTATGTAGAGGTGCAAAAATGAGAGTACTATTACTACTTAGGGCACAGAGGGGGCATTATATTTGTCTAGGGCACTGGCTATAGCTCTATGTGGTTTGCGTAGAGGCGGGGGAATGTCAGAAGGGTCCTGAAAAAGCACTGAGCTGAAGCTGTTTCTGTGTTACGTTTTTCAGGAACCTGTTCTGGATGGAAGAAGTGGTCATGGTGGTCTGGGCTAAATGGAAAAGAAAAGGGAAAGTGAATGACTACAATCAGCAAGAACATCACTAGTGAGACATTATACACATAGAGTATATGGTCTTCAGAGCATTGGTGTAGAATTGATATTATCATTATATGGTCACTGTGTAGGGAGCTGGCAGGTGAGGCAACAAAGGGGTTATTAAGTTGTTTAGTTATTGTTGTGTAATTATGTTATTTATGATAAAGAAATGTTTGCTGTGAAATCCCTATGACCGATTATTATATGCTGGCTCTCCTACAGGCTCTTCCTAAGGCCGTCCCTGGGATGTGGGAGGTCTGCCCAGAAGGGGGAACTATACAATAGATAGGGATTCAGTACACTACACTGCTTAGACACTAGGTAGTTAATCTAGGGGTTGCATCATCAATTGGGAGGGGTTTAATATAGTTTTATAGAAAACAATTCTGGGTTGCAGACAGTAGAGGAGAGTGAGTAGTGAGGAGCAGTAGTCAGAGAGTGACTTAGGCAGTAGGACTGCCATTAGGGGAGGCCTCTGTCAGGCTACCTCAGTTCTGGGTTCATGACCTGAATGCACAGGACCGGTGTAGGTTCTATTCCATATCCAGAGAGAGAAGAAGTGTGGAGGAAGGCTGAGCAGACAGGAAATCAGATTCCATTAGTATTTACAGCAGCGAAGAAGTGTTTTACTAGTACAAGTTATCTGAACAGAATGAGGACACATTTGAGACTGAATCTGGACGCCGGCACAGTCCTAGGCTCACAGCCTGTTAGAGGTGCTCAAGGTGAGGCCTCCATATTCCTCACCTGGGTCGTAGAAGAAGTGGATGATGTTGGGTCTCAGGACAGGAAGAGAACGAACACTGTAAAGGCACATAACTAAGGGTACTTCACTAACTAAAGAACTTGTCTTGATCTGTATACTGCAGCCGTGTATGGAAGAATTGCACAGTAAAAGTGAGTCTGTTAACCCGGATCTATGATCTCCTGTCTTGCTTGAAGTCGGTTCCGGTCCCATGGACGGTGTAACAGTGAGTACAGAGAATCCTCCAGTGTATCACACACTGCGGTCTCAGTCCTTAATAGTTGAGGGAGCATTGGGCGAAGAATATAGAGTTTCGGCACACAGTGTGATGGTAATGGTTCCGTGTGCTCCATTCTATAACTGTATGGTGGTAATATCAGTCCTAGTGTAGTGGTTTTTGTTAATGATCATAGTATGGTGGTATTATCGGTATTATCATTACTGTATATCTGCTCATATTTGAATATGGTCTGGTGATATTTGTCTGTTAGAAAAAGAGGAATATTCAGTTCACCTGCACCCAGTTTGTCGCACGGCTGCTTATTAGGAAACAACCGAAGCCAGGGTCCAAAATCAATTAATTTATTAATTAAAACCTGGAATTTATTTCTTCAAGTTAAAAACATGTATCTAGTGAGGTCCACAAACAGGAGATATGAATATCACATACGAGTTTCAGGCACACTGACCCTTAATCATAGCAATTCTAGGTTTTAATTAATTCATTTTGGACACTGGCTTTGGTTGTTTCCTTCTGTTTGTCTGTTAGGCGACATTTCCACTATGAGTATTTGGTGAGTTTTTCATGTTGCAGATTTTCTGCACCTATTAGGTAAGGTGGGTTACTTGCATTTTATTCATTTTATTTTTGAGTAAGTGTTATTACATGCATTGTATGGCATTTTTGACGCTGAGGTTTTTTTTCTCTTTTTGGTATGTTGTGTTTCAAATAAAGCTGCTTTGTTTTTGATGCTTCCTGGATTTTTTCTTTAACAACTTTATTGATACAGTCAAGAATAAAACTTAGTGTACCCGCAAGATAAATTGACATGTTATGGATTTGAAACACACCACAGGTCAGTTTATGCAGCGTAAAAAAACAAAACCTCTACCCCTCTGAGGAAGCTACAAACACAAAACGCGCGTTAGGATCACTCTGTGGACCACTTTCTCCTGACCTTGGGTAAATATGAATTTACTTTGATGGATTAGGAGACATCTATGCACTTTAAAAGAGCACTTATTGCTCCCTTTGGTATATTTCGTTTATGTGTATGGCGGGGTTTCTTTTGAGTAAAATCCTATGACAGGATGACAATTACTTGTAATTATTACTGGTAATGGTGTAGTATTGACATGTGGGCATTCTGTGGAACTATCCAATACTGAGTACCTATATGTAATTCATAATTTTTTCTGATGCCCTGTTCTATCCACTCACTGTCTCCAGGATATATTCATACTTACCCATTGTAATATTTGTGATTTAATATACGGTGTATATTTATCCACCTATTGTTTCCAAGATATATCTCTACTTACCTTTTGAAAAACTTGTGACATAGTATTTTGACAAACTTGTGATATGTTCCCTAGGTCAGGTTCACAATCTTGGTCCAACTTCTTTGTTGGTTTTTAATAATTTTTATTATTCTTGTTCAATAAAAATTTGTTATATTTTACCTTTATTCGGCTGTATAATCCTAATTTTTTCTACGTAGGATTTATGCTTGGTACATAGAAGGGCCTTTGATTTATAGGTCTTATATCTGTAAAAAAAACAAAAGCACAATGGGCAGGAGATTTCTATAAATCCCATCCACTGTGCTGGAACTGTAAGATGCTGTGTTTTTGGGCAGCGAAAATCCACAGAGTCAAAAACTCAACGTGGGAACGTAGCCTTACACTGGAAAATTATTATTATTATTATTACTATTATTAAATCTTATGTAGCTGTATTATTGTAAATATAGGTCTTGTAGTATATTTTGATTTCCTCCAGAGTAATATTAGTAATGGAGACCCCAATCTGAGGAAGAGAAGGGGACAGCATGGACCTGCGAGCTTTGAAATGCCAGGGCTGAATGCTGTTAGACACATGTCATGTTTATTATAGTTAAGGCACAGTCAGAGGTCTGTATAAATAGGACCGGGATCAGAATACAGTGTACGGACTGGCCGGCAGCTCTACCTACCCGAGGGCGACAGCTGCATAGAAATACATGAGGCTGCCACTCTTGGGTCAGGAGAGCCGCCGGCCAGTCCGTGCACTGCGTTCGGATTTTATTCCGGTTTACACGGCCGTCTGATTGTGCCCTAATACTCAGAATACCAATGTCTACTTGCATTTTAAATGAAGGAGAAGCCATCAAGACTTTCCACAATTGTCAGCTCGGACTGTACAGTACAGTAAATTGCTTTATGATTTTTTGCTGATTCACCAGATGAAACTCTTCTACTTTTCCGTCTTCTTGTGTCTTTGCCAATTACATCTGCCGTATAATTTGATCTGTGTATTCATTTTCACACCTCTCAGTTAGATGTCAGCATAAATTATACATGAAAGCTAAACCTCAGAGTTTTCCTAACGTCAGTAAAGGTAACAGTTTATGCAATAGAACAATAGAAGCAGCTACTGTGTATTTTCAACATTCTGGCATTGCCAATAACATTTTAGATTAAAATATATTATTGCCACCAGGGGTGGATTAAGAGTAGCAAGGGCCCCGGGCAGTTTAGAAGGCGCTGGCCCCCCCACACACACACACACCTGATTTATCACGTGACATGTCACATGATCCCCTGTGATAGATCATGTAATAGTTCACGTGAAATTAATTTGGTACAATATTAATTATAATATTTTTTTTTAGCCTGTGTGCCCACTATGCGTTTTTTAAGCGTTTCCGCAGCGGCAATTCCGCTGCAGAAACGCTTAAAAAATGCTTGGTAGAAGGTCTGCCGTGTTCCCCAATGATAATCCGCATGTGCTGTGTACATGCTGCGGAAATTTCCGCTGCGGAAAAATCCGCAGCATTACCAATTATTTTGCGGAAGCGCAGCGTTTTCACCTCCATTGACTTGCATTGGAACGTATGGAATCCGCATCCCTGCATCCGTAGATGCGGAATCCATGCGTTTCAATGTGCGGATGGTACCCAGGTGTGGAGGACAGGAGACTCTCCTCCAGACCCAGGTACCATAGAACCTGTAAAAAAAAGAATAAAATAAAAAATATAGATTATAGTTACCTTCTGATGGCCCCCGGTGTCTTTATCCGATGCGTCCTGGCTTGCCGGCAGCTCGCGATGGTCTGAAAAGGACCTGCCGTGACGTCATTTAGTCATGTGACGGGTCACGCGACCGCTGACGTCGGCAGGCCATCAGAAGGTAAGTATATATTTTTTATTTTTTACCATTCTTTTATGGTCACACTATATAAATGCATGTCGGTTGCATGGATTTATATAGTGTAACCAAGTTGTCAAGCTTTCCAAGTGATGCTAAAATCGCTTGTCAACCCACATGCGGAAATGCAAGTGAAGAACGCTTCACATCCGCAAGTTCCTGGCAGGAAAAACGCATGTACAATCCGCATGTACAATCCGCATGTACAATCCGCATGTAAAATCCACATGCGTTTTTTCTGCCAGGGAGATGCAGAAACGCTCAAAAAAAATCCGGAACATTTCTGTATCGTGGGCACATAGCCTTGCATTAATTGTATGACTCAATTAATAGTATTGTATTAATTGTATGACTCAATATTGAGCACACGTAGCCATCTATACACAGCGGGAGGCTGCACGGTGCCATCTATACACAGCGGGAGGCCACACGTAGCCATCTATACACAGGAGGAGGCCACACGTAGCCATCTATACACAGCGGGAGGCCGCACGTAGCCATCTATACACAACGGGAGGCCGCACGTAGCCATCTATACACTGCGGGAGGCCGCACGGCGCCATCTATACACAGCGGGAGGCCGCAGGGCGCCCCCCCCCAGAGTCAGCAGGAGGCTGCACGGCGCCATCTACACACAGCAGGAGGCCGCACGGCGCCATCTATACACAGCAGAGGGCCGCACGGCGCCATCTATACACAGCAGGGAGCCGCACGGCGCCATCAATACATAGTGGGAGGCCACACGGCGCCATCTATACATAGTGGGAGGCCGCACGGCGCCAACTATACTCAGCAGGAGGCTGCACGCAGTCACACATACACACAAACATATGCAGACATATACATACACGCATAAACACATTTGAAACACAAAAATACATATAAACAGACATCACACAATGATATCTGCCTGCACACACACACACACACATACACACACATACACACATACACATACACACATACACACACACACACACACATATACACATACACACAAACACATACACACACACATACACACACACACATACACACACACACATACACATACACACATACACATACACACACACACACACACCATCCCCCGGCTCCATTCCTCCTGCCTGCTCTCTCTTCTCCGTTGCAGCAGTGCAGGCCCGGCGCGCACTGCGTGACGTCACAGCTAGGAGACACGACCGCGCACAGGGCCGTGTCTCCTAGCAGTGATGCGGCCGGGCCAGCACAGGGAAGTTAACTGCTGCAGTGCTGGCCCGGCCGGAGAAGAAGTAGCGGCGGCCGCTGCTGGGGCAGCGGTCCGGGGCCCCCCCTCCCGCCACTGCTAACGGTATGTGCCGCGGCGGCCCTCACATATAATGAGGGCAATCCGGCATTAGACACCCTGCCCGGAGCCGCGGGCCCCCTGCTGGCTCGGGGCCCCGGGCGGTAGCCCGGATTGCCCTCATTATAATCCGCCTATGATTGCCACCCTTTTATAGAACAGCACATAATATATAATGTACATTGAGCCTGATAGATTGCCAAACATATCAGAATAAGGGGATGAGTTTTATTAATTCATATTATTAAAATCTAACTTTTCAATATAGAATTTAAATAATTATTCCAAAACAATAAAATTCATATGTTATATGGAAAATGTGGTTTGATGCTGAACGAGGATCTTCATCAGACTAAGGCCAGGGCCCCACTATCAGTATTTGGTCAGTATTCGGTCAGTATTTTTTCTCAGGAGTGGGAGCCAAAACCAGGTGAGGAACAATGAGAGAAAAGGTATAATAGAAACAAGTCACCAATTCTGCATTTATCACCCACTCCTGATTTTGGCTCCCACTCCTGAGAAAAAATACTGACCGAATACTGACTAAATACTGATCGTGGGGCCATGGCCTAACACAAATATGAGTAGTAGCAGTAGCAATTAAAATTGAAAAAGTATGCTAAAAGCTAAGCTATTTGTTTCTGTGTGCTTACAAAATTTGAAATAAAGCATCTCTGTAAATAATCCATACACTTGTAGATAAATGTAAGGTCATACACTTGTGCAGAGGAAATAAAATGTATAATTATGGACTAAATTGTAGAACACTGGGTAAAACTGTAACTGAAAAAGACCTGGGTGGACAACAAACTCAACTTTAGGAACCAGTGTCAGGCAGCTGTTGCCAAGGCTAAAAAAATAATGGGATGCATTAAAAGAGGCTGAGATTCTCATGATAAGAGCATAGTTTTGTCTCTATACAAGTCACTAGTGCGACCACACTTGGAATATTGTGTATAATTTTGGTGTATAAGGAGGACACAGCTGCACTCGAGCGGGTGCAGAGAAGAGCGACCAAGGTTATTAAGGAAATGGGTGAACTGCAATGTCAAGACAGGTTATTAATCTTGGGATTATTTAGTTTGGAAAAACAAAGGCTTAGGGGCGATCTTATTACTATGTACAAATATATGTGAGAAAGGAAAGGGGAAATAGGAAAAGATGTGGATATATAAATTGATTAAATTTTAAAAATCATATACTTTATTTGAATTTATTAAAACTTTATAAATACAAAATTGCAAATGCATCTACAGATGCATATAAGGCAACCATCCTATAAAGGTACCCACTAATAAATCTGGCTGAATGAGGTGTAGGACAAATTTGGGACGCCTCAGTCCAGTCCCTCTTTTATTGGACTGTGGCTATGTATTATACATGGAATCCCTATATGTTGAAATTGCCTTGGTGTTTATGTCAAGTGACACAGTTCCACTAAATTGACTATAAGATTGGAAAAATTTATTGAATTGCTAGATGATATCATAGCAGATTGTGATTATATTACCACACATCATATGTCAATTTGCCTAGCCGGCACGGCTAGTCGCCGCCTGTGGAGCGTATATCTCTTAACTAGCAAGTGTCAAGCGGTTAATGGTATTATCACGGTGAGGGGTGATTCATCCCCTATCACCACTATCTCACTGCCCAATCACGTGGCTATCAGTCCCGAGCTGCACAGTGTGCATATACTAATGCACACTTATTGTAACTGAGCCGACACAATTGAAAGCCGCCAGCAAGAGGCAAGCCTAACTGCCAGGCGGTCGATATCTCTTGTTACAGTGAGGAGCAGTCCACTATGCCGAACGACTCCTCACATCCCTGGTCCCGCTGTCAATTTAGTGTCACTTGACATAAACACCAAGGCAATTTCAACATATAGGGATTCCATGTATAATACATAGCCACAGTCCAATAAAAGAGGGACTGGACTGAAGCGTCCCAAATTTGTCCTACACCTCATTCAGCCAGATTTATTAGTGGGAACCATCCCTGTACCTTATAGGATGGTTGCCTTATATGCATCTGTAGATGCATTTGCAATTTTGTATTTATAAAGTTTTAATAAATTCAAATAAAGTATATGATTTTTAAAATTGAATCAATTTATATATCCACATCTTTTCCTATTTCCCCTTTCCCTTCTCACATGACTTAATTGGTGGTGTACACCTATGGATATAGATCTGATGAGAATAGACTACGTCTTGGATATGTACAAATATATGAGGGGACAGTACAGAGATCTTTCTAATGATCTTTCTACACCTATCCCTGCGACAGGAACAAGGTGGCATCCTCTACGTTTAGAAGAAAGAAGGTTTAATCATAATCACAGACGCAGATTCTTTACTGTAAGAGCAGTGAGACTATGGATTTTTTACTGTAAGAGAAGTGAGATTATGGAAAAGGTTTATTCACTACTAAAATTCAAGAGAAGTTTGTATTGACATATGGTGTCGGGAAGGAATTTTACCCCTAATATGGAGTCACGTATTAGTGTCTGCCCGATGGGGTTTTTCTCTTACTCAGGATCAGCATGATAGGGCTCATACTCTGCGTGAAAAACGGAAGAGTGCAATCCGATAAAAAATTGGATTGCACTCTGATAAATTTTAATCTATGAGTCTCTGCTCATCTGCGTTTTTTTTCTCAGCTGAAATCGGACTGAGAAAAAAAATTTCAGCATGCTGCATATTGACCTTACATCTCGGACGAGACTTGCCAATGCACAGCAATGACTGCGAGGAAAAAAATCGGACAGCACTCAGACCATCCGAGTTCCATTCGATTGCAATGAGATTTTAATATGGGCTTTTACATAGAGGAATTCTCAATGTTATTTACACATAGTTTTCTAAGGAAATATTCTTCATAATATATATATAGATAGATATATCTATAATATAACCGGCCAAGTGTCCCTCTGTCTGAAGCCTCTATAGACTGCGCATGCGCGACGCGCAGTCTGGCTCCACACAGAAGAACGCATGGAGCCGTTACAGGTAAGAGGAGTGTATGGCGCCGGAGATCGCGGTATGCGTAGACACTGAACGCATACCGCGATCTCCGGCGCCATACTTACATACTTACCTGACCAGGAGGACTGCTGCCGCGGCGCTTCTATTCTGGCCGGGGGCGGAGTGAAGGCGTCAGAATCGGCGCATGCGCATAGCACTATCTGGCGCCATTTTACAGAAGACACAATTACAGTGTGTCTTCAGTAAAATGGCACCGGACAGCTCGGTGCTCCAGCGCCGCACTCCTCCCCCGGCCTCTGGCAGAAGAGGACACATCAGCGCTGGAGCACAGGGAAGAAAGATGAATATAAGTGTTTATTTTTTTTGCATGTGTGCAGAGGATACCATTCATACGAGGATTAATGGGATGGGGGGTACCACGCATGCCAGGATTGGGGGATTAGGGGTACCATGCTTACCAGGATTCGGGGATGAGGGGTACCATGCATACCAGGCTTGGGCGATGAGGGTACCATGCATACCAGGATTGGGGGATGAGGGGTGCCATGCATGCCAGGATTGGGGGATGAGGGGTACCGTGTATACGAGGATTGGGGGATGAGGGGTACCATGCATACCAGGATTGAGGGTTGAGGGGACCATGCATACCAGGATTGAGGGGTGAGGGGTACCATGCATACCAGGATTGGGGGATGAGGGGTACCATGCATACCAGGATAGGGATCTGGGGGTACCACGCATACCAGGATTGGGGGATGAGGGGTACCATGCATAGCAGGATTGAGGGGTGAGGGGACCATGCATACCAGGATTGGGGGATGAGGGGACCATGCATACCAGGATTGGAAGTGAAAGGACCACGCATGCCAAGATTGACGGATGAGGGGGCCACGTATACTAGGATTGGGGGATGAGGGGTACCATGCATACCAGGATTGGAGGATGAGGGGTACCATACATACCAGGATTGGGGAAAGAGGGGGCCATGCATACCAGGATTGGGGGTGAGGGGACCATGCATACCAGGATTGGGGGATGAGGGGTGCCATGCATACCAGAATTGGGGATGAGGGGTTCCATGCATAGCTGGATTGGGGATGAGGATACCATTCATACCAGGATTAATGGGATGGGGGGTACCACGCATGCCAGGATTGGGGGATGAGGGGTACCATGCATACCAGGATTCGGGGATGAAGGGTACCATGCATACCAGGATTGGGCGATGAGGGTACCATGCATACCAGGATTGGGGGATGAGGGGTACCATGCATACCAGGATTGGGGGATGAGGGGTACCATGCATACCAGGATTGAGGGTTGAGGGGACCATGCATACCAGGATTGAGGGGTGAGGGGTACCATGCATACCAGGATTGGGGGATGAGGGGTACCATGCATACCTGGATAGTGATCAGGGGGTACCATGCATACCAGGATTGGGGGATGAGGGGTACCATGCATACCAGGATTGAGAGGTGAGGGGACCATGCATACCAGGATTGGGGGATGAGGGGACTATGTATACCAGGATTGGGAGTGAGAGGACCACGCATGCCAGAATTGAGGGATGAAGGGGCCACGTATACTAGGATTAGGGGATGAGGGGTACCATACATACCAGGATTAGGGGATGAGGGGTACCATACATACCAGGATTGGGGGATGAGGGGGGGCATGCATACCAGGATTGGGGGTGAGGGGACCATACATACCAGAATTTGGGGATGAGGGGTACCATGCATACCAGGATTGGGGATGAGGGGTTCCATGCATAGCTGGATTGGGGATGAAAGGACCATGCATACCAGGATTGGGGTGAGGGTACCATGCATACCACGCTTCGGGGATGAGGGGTACCACGCATACGAGGATTGGTGGAAGAGGGGTACCATGCATACCAGGATTAGGGGATGAGGGGTACCATGCATACCAGGATTGGGGGATGAGGGGTACCATGCATACCAGGATAGGGATCTGGGGGGGCATGCATACGAGGAGTGGTGGGTGAGGGGACCATGCATACCAGGATTGGGGGATGAGGGTACCATGCATACCAGGTTTGTAGTTGAGGGGTACCATGCATACCAGGATTGGGGGATGAGGGGTATCATGCATACCAGGATAGGGATCTGGGGGTACCATGCATACCAGGATTGGGGGATGAGGGGTACCATGCATACCAGGATTGAGGGGTGAGAGGACCATGCATACCAGGATTGAGGGATGAGGGGACCATGCATACCAGGATTGGAAGTGAGAGGACCACGCATGCCAGGATTGAGGGATGAGGGGGCCATATATACTAGGATTGGGGGATGAGGGGTATCATACATACAAGGATTGGGGGATGAGGGGTACCATACATACCTGGATAGGGTGATGAGGGGGGCCATGCATACCAGGATTGGGGGTGAGGGGACCATACATACCAGGATTGGGGGATGAGGGGTGCCATGCATACCAGTATTGGGGATGAGGGGTTCCATGCATAGCTGGATTGGGGATGAGGATACCATTCATACCAGGATTAATGGGATGGGGGGTACCACGCATGCCAGGATTCGGGATGAGGGGTACCATGCATACCACGATTCGGGGATGAAGGGTACCATGCATACCAGGATTGGGCGATCAGGGTACCATGCATACCAGGATTGGGGGATGAGGGGTACCATGCATACCAGGATTGGCGGATGAGGGGTACCATGCATACCAGGATTGAGGGTTGAGGGGACCATGCATACCAGGATTGAGGGGTGAGGGGTACCATGCATACCAGGATTGGGGGATGAGGGGTACCATGCGTACCAGGATAGGGATCTGGGGGTACCATGCATACAGGGATTGGGGGATGAGGGGTGCCATGCATACCAGGATTGAGGGGTGAGGGGACCATGCATACCAGGATTGCTGGGTGAGGGGACCATGCATACCAGGATTGGGGGATGAGGGGACCATGCATACCAGGATTGGAGGTGAGGGGATCATGCATATCAGGATTGAGGGATGAAGGGGCCATGTATACCAGGATTGGGGGATGAGTGGTACCATACATACCAGGATTGGGGTTGAGGGGACAATGCATACCAGGAATGGGAGATGAGGGGACCATGCATACCAGGATTGGGGGGTGAGGGGACCATGCATACCAGCATTGAGGGATGAGGGGACCATGCATACCAGGAATGGGGGATGAGGGGAACATGCATACCAGGATTGAGGGATGAGGGGTACCATGCATACCAGGATTGGGGGATGAGGGGGCCACACATACCAGGATTGGGGGATTAGGGGTACCATACATACCAGGTTTGGGGGATGGGGGGTACCATGCATACCAGGATTGGGGGATGAGGGGTACCATGCATACCAGGATTGGGGGATGAGGGGTAACATGCATACCAGGATTGAGGGTTGAGGGGACCATGCATACCAGGATTGAGGGGTGAAGGGTACCATTCATACCAGGATTGGGGGATGAGGGGTACCATTCATACCAGGATAGGGATCTCGGGGTACCTTGCATACCAGGATTGAGGGATGAGGGGTACCATGCATGCCAGGATTGAGGGATGAGGGGTACCATGCATACCAGGATTGAGGGATGAGGGGTACATTGCATACCAGGATAGGGATATAGGGGGGCCATGCATACGAGGATTAGTGGGTGAGGGGACCATGCATACCAGAATTCAGGGATGAGGGGACCATGCATACCAGGATTGGAGGTGAGGGGGCCACATATACCAGGATTGGGGGATGAGGGGTACCATACATACCAGTATTGTTGGATGAGGGGTGCCATGCATATCAGGATTGGGGGATGAGGGGTTCCATGCATAGCTGGATTGGGGATGAGGGAACCATGCATACTAGGATTGGGGGTGAGGAGACCATGCAAACCAGGATTGGGGGTGAGGGTACCACGAATACCAGGATTGGGGGATGAGGGGCACCACGTATACTAGGATTGGGGGATGAGGGGTACCATACATACCAGGATTGGGGGATAAGGGGTACCACGCATACCAGGATTGGGGGATGAGGGGTACCATGCATACCAGGATTGGGGGATGAGGGGTACCATGTATACCAGGATTGGGGGGTGAAGGGGCCACACATTCCAGGATTGGGGGATGAGGGGGCCACACATACCAGGATTGGGGGATGAGGGGGCCACACATACCAGGATTTGTGGGGTGAGGGGACCATGCATACCAGGATTGAGGCATGACGGGACCATGCATACCAGGATTGGGGGATGATGGGACCATGCATACCAGGATTGGGGGATGAGGGGTACCATGCATACCAGGATTGGGGGATGAGGGGTACCATGCATACCAGGATTGGTGGAAGAGGGGTACCATGTATACCAGGATTGAGGGGTGTGGGGACCATGCGTACCAGGATAGAGGGGTGAGGGGTACCATGTATACCAGGATTGGGGGATGAGGGGTACCATGCATACCAGGATTGGAGGATGAGGGGTACCATGAATATCAGGATTGAAGGGTGAGGGGACCATGCATACCAGGATTGGAGGATGAGGGGACCATGCATACCAGGATTGGGGGTGAGATGACCACGCATGCCAGAATTGAGGGATGAGGGGGCCACGTATACCAGGATTGGGGGATAAGGGGTACCATACATACTAGGATTGCGGGATGAGGGGTACCATACATAACAGGATAGGGTGATGAGGGGGGCCATGCATACCAAGATTGGGGGTGAGGGGACCATAAATACCAGGATTGGGGGATGAGGGGTGCATTGCATACCAGTATTGGGGATGAGGGGTTCCATGCATAGCTGGATTGGGGATGAGGATACCATTCATACCAGGATTAATGGGATGGGGGGTACCACGCATGCCAGGATTGGGGGATGAGGGGTACCATGCATACCAGGATTGGGGGATGAGGGGTACCATGCATACCAGGATTGAGGGTTGAGGGGACCATGCATACCAGGATTGAGGGGTGAGGGGTACCATGCATACCAGGATTGGGGGATGAGGGGTACCATGCATACCAGGATAGGGATCTGGGGGTACCATGCATACAAGGATTGGGGGATGAGGGGTGCGATGCATACCAGGATTGAGGGGTGAGGGGACCATGCATACCAGGTTTGCTGGGTGAGGGGACCATGCATACCAGGATTGGGGGATGAGGGGACCATGCATACCAGGATTGGAGGTGAGGGGATCACGCATGCCAGGATTGAGGGATGAGGGGGCCATATATACTAGGATTGGGGGATGAGGGGTATCATACATACAAGGATTGGGGGATGAGGGGTACCATACATACCTGGATAGGGTGATGAGGGGGGCCATGCATACCAGGATTGGGGGTGAGGGGACCATACATACCAGGATTGGGGGATGAGGGGTGCCATGCATACCAGTATTGGGGATGAGGGGTTCCATGCATAGCTGGATTGGGGATGAGGACACCATTCATACCAGGATTAATGGGATGGGGGGTACCACGCATGCCAGGATTCGGGATGAGGGGTACCATGCATACCACGATTCGGGGATGAAGGGTACCATGCATACCAGGATTGGGCGATCAGGGTACCATGCATACCAGGATTGGGGGATGAGGGGTACCATGCATACCAGGATTGGCGGATGAGGGGTACCATGCATACCAGGATTGAGGGTTGAGGGGACCATGCATACCAGGATTGAGGGGTGAGGGGTACCATGCATACCAGGATTGGGGGATGAGGGGTACCATGCATACCAGGATAGGGATCTGGGGATACCATGCATACAAGGATTGGGGGATGAGGGGTGCCATGCATACCAGGATTGAGGGGTGAGGGGACCATGCATACCAGGATTGCTGGGTGAGGGGACCATGCATACCAGGATTGGGGGATGAGGGGACCATGCATACCAGGATTGGAGGTGAGGGGATCATGCATATCAGGATTGAGGGATGAAGGGGCCATGTATACCAGGATTGGGGGATGAGTGGTACCATACATACCAGGATTGGGGTTGAGGGGACAATGCATACCAGGATTGGGGGTGAGGGTACCATGCATACCAGGAATGGGGGATGAGGGGACCATGCATACCAGGATTGGGGGGTGAGGGGACCATGCATACCAGCATTGAGGGATGAGGGGACCATGCATACCAGGAATGGGGGATGAGGGGAACATGCATACCAGGATTGAGGGATGAGGGGTACCATGCATACCAGGATTGGGGGATGAGGGGGCCACACATACCAGGATTGGGGGATTAGGGGTACCATACATACCAGGTTTGGGGGATGCGGGGTACCATGCATACCAGGATTGGGGGATGAGGGGTACCATGCATACCAGGATTGGGGGATGAGGGGTAACATGCATACCAGGATTGAGGGTTGAGGGGACCATGCATACCAGGATTGAGGGGTGAAGGGTACCATTCATACCAGGATTGGGGGATGAGGGGTACCATTCATACCAGGATAGGGATCTCGGGGTACCTTGCATACCAGGATTGGGGGATGAGGGGTACCATGCATGCCAGGATTGAGGGATGAGGGGTACCATGCATACCAGGATTGAGGGATGAGGGGTACCTTGCATACCAGGATAGGGATATAGGGGGGCCATGCATACGAGGATTGGTGGGTGAGGGGACCATGCATACCAGAATTCAGGGATGAGGGGACCATGCATACCAGGATTGGAGGTGAGGGGGCCACATATACCAGGATTGGGGGATGAGGGGTACCATACATACCAGGATTGTTGGATGAGGGGTGCCATGCATATCAGGATTGGGGGATGAGGGGTTCCATGCATAGCTGGATTGGGGATGAGGGAACCATGCATACTAGGATTGGGGGTGAGGAGACCATGCAAACCAGGATTGGGGGTGAGGGTACCACGAATACCAGGAATGGGGGATGAGGGGCACCACGTATACTAGGATTGGGGGATGAGGGGTACCATACATACCAGGATTGGGGGATAAGGGGTACCACGCATACCAGGATTGGGGGATGAGGGGTACCATGCATACCAGGATTGGGGGATGAGGGGTACCATGTATACCAGGATTGGGGGGTGAAGGGGCCACACATTCCAGGATTGGGGGATGAGGGGGCCACACATACCAGAATTGGGGGATGAGGGGGCCACACATACCAGGATTTGTGGGGTGAGGGGACCATGCATACCAGGATTGAGGCATGATGGGACCATGCATACCAGGATTGGGGGATGATGGGACCATGCATACCAGGATTGGGGGATGAGGGGTACCATGCATACCAGGATTGGGGAATGAGGGGTACCATGCATACCAGGATTGGTGGAAGAGGGGTACCATGTATACCAGGATTGAGGGGTGTGGGGACCATGCGTACCAGGATAGAGGGGTGAGGGGTACCATGTATACCAGGATTGGGGGATGAGGGGTACCATGCATACCAGGATTGGAGGATGAGGGGTACCATGAATATCAGGATTGAAGGGTGAGGGGACCATGCATACCAGGATTGGAGGATGAGGGGACCATGCATACCAGGATTGGGGGTGAGATGACCACGCATGCCAGAATTGAGGGATGAGGGGGCCACGTATACCAGGATTGGGGGATAAGGGGTACCATACATACTAGGATTGCGGGATGAGGGGTACCATACATAACAGGATAGGGTGATGAGGGGGGCCATGCATACCAAGATTGGGGGTGAGGGGACCATAAATACCAGGATTGGGGGATGAAGGGTGCATTGCATACCAGTATTGGGGATGAGGGGTTCCATGCATAGCTGGATTGGGGATGAGGATACCATTCATACCAGGATTAATGGGATGGGGGGTACCACGCATGCCAGGATTGGGGGATGAGGGGTACCATGCATACCAGGATTGGGGGATGAGGGGTACCATGCATACCAGGATTGAGGGTTGAGGGGACCATGCATACCAGGATTGAGGGGTGAGGGGTACCATGCATACCAGGATTGGGGGATGAGGGGTACCATGCATACCAGGATAGGGATCTGGGGGTACCATGCATACAAGGATTGGGGGATGAGGGGTGCGATGCATACCAGGATTGAGGGGTGAGGGGACCATGCATACCAGGATTGCTGGGTGAGGGGACCATGCATACCAGGATTGGGGGATGAGGGGACCATGCATACCAGGATTGGAGGTGAGGGGATCACGCATATCAGGATTGAGGGATGAAGGGGCCATGTATACCAGGATTGGGGGATGAGTGGTACCATACATACCAGGATTGGGGTTGAGGGGACAATGCATACCAGGAATGGGAGATGAGGGGACAATGCATACCAGGATTGGGGGGTGAGGGGACCATGCATACCAGCATTGAGGGATGAGGGGACCATGCATACCAGGAATGGGGGATGAGGGGACCATGCATACCAGCATTGAGGGATGAGGGGACCATGCATACCAGGAATGGGGGATGAGGGGACCATGCATACCAGGATTGAGGGATGAGGGGTACCATGCATACCAGGATTGGGGGATGAGGGGGCCACACATACCAGGATTGAGGGATGGGGGGTACCATGCATACCAGGATTGGGGGATGAGGGGTACCATGCATACCAGGATTGGGGGATGAGGGGTACCATGCATACCAGGATTGAGGGTTGAGGGGACCATGCATACCAGGATTGAGGGGTGAAGGGGACCATTCATACCAGGATTGGGGGATGAGGGGTACCATTCATACCAGGATTGGGGGATGAGGGGTACCATGCATACCAGGATTGGTGGAAGAGGGGTACCATGTATACCAGGATTAAGGGGTGAGGGTACCATGCGTACCAGGATAGAGGGGTGAGGGGTACCATGTATACCAGGATTGGGGGATGAGGGGTACCATGCATACCAGGATAGGGATCTGAGTGTACCATGCATACCAGGATTGGAGGATGAGAGGTACCATGAATATCAGGATTGAAGGGTGAGGGGACCATGCATACCAGGATTGGAGGATGAGGGGACCATGCATACCAGGATTGGGGGTGAGATGACCACGCATGCCAGAATTGAGGGATGAGGGGGCCACGTATACCAGGATTGGGGGATAAGGGGTACGATACATAGTAGGATTGGGGGATGAGGGGTACCATACATACCAGGATAGGGTGATGAGGGGGGCCATGCATACCAAGATTGGGGGTGAGGGGACCATAAATACCAGGATTGGGAGTTGAGGGGTGCCATGCATACCAGTATTGGGGATGAGGGGTTCCATGCATAGCTGGATTGGGGATGAGGATACCATTCATACCAGGATTAATGGGATGGGGGGTACCACGCATGCCAGGATTGGGGATGAGGGGTACCATGCATACCAGGATTGGGGGATGAGGGGTACCATGCATACCAGGATTGAGGGTTGAGGGGACCATGCATACCAGGATTGAGGGGTGAGGGGTACCATGCATACCAGGATTGGGGGATGAGGGGTACCATGCATACCAGGATAGGGATCTGGGGGTACCATGCATACAAGGATTGGGGGATGAGGGGTGAGATGCATACCAGAATTGAGGGGTGAGAGGAACATGCATACCAGGATTGCTGGGTGAGGGGACCATGCATACCAGGATTGGGGGATGAGGGGACCATGCATACCAGGACTGGAGGTGAGGGGATCACGCATATCAGGATTGAGGGATGAAGGGGCCATGTATACCAGGATTGGGGGATGAGTGGTACCATACATACGAGGATTGGGGTTGAGGGGACAATGCATACCAGGAATGGGAGATGAGGGGACCATGCATACCAGGATTGGGGGGTGAGGGGACCATGCATACCAGCATTGAGGGATGAGGGGACCATGCATACCAGGAATGGGGGATGAGGGGACCATGCATACCAGGATTGAGGGATGAGGGGTACCATGCATACCAGGATTGGGGGATGAGGGGGCCACACATACCAGGATTGGGGGATTAGGGGTACCATACATACCAGGTTTGGGGGATGGGGGGTACCATGCATACCAGGATTGGGGGATGAGGGGTACCATGCATACCAGGATTGGGGGATGAGGGGTACCATGCATACCAGGATTGAGGGTTGAGGGGACCATGCATACCAGGTTTAGGGGTGAAGGGTACCATTCATACCAGGATTGGGGGATGAGGGGTACCATTCATACCAGGATAGGGATCTCGGGGTACCATGAATACCAGGATTGGGGGATGAGGGGTACCATGCATGCCAGGAATGAGAGATGAGGGGTACCATGCATACCAGGATTGAGGGATGAGGGGTACCTTGCATACCAGGATAGGGATATAGGGGGGCCATGCATACGAGGATTGGTGGGTGAGGGGACCATGCATACCAGAATTCAGGGATGAGGGGACCATGAATACCAGGATTGGAGGTGATGGGGCCACATATACCAGGATTGGGGGATGAGGGGTACCATACATACCAGGATTGTTGGATGAGGGGTGCCATGCATTTCAGGATTGGGGGATGAGGGGTTCCATGCATAGCTGGAGTGGGGATGAGGGAACCATGCATACTAGGATTGGGGGTGAGGAGACCATGCATACCAGGATTGGGGGTGAGGGTACCACAAATACCAGGATTGGGGGATGAGGGGCACCACGTATACTAGGATTGGGGGATGAGGGGTACCATACATACCAGGATTGAGGGATAAGGGGTACCACGCATACCAGGATTGGGGGACGAGAGGTACCATGCATGCCAGGATTGGGGGATGAGGGGTACCATGTATACCAGGATTGGGGGGTGAAGGGGCCACACATTCCAGGATTGGGGGATGAGGGGGCCACACATACCAGGATTGGGGGATGAGGGGGCCACACATACCAGGATTTGTGGGGTGAGGGGACCATGCATACCAGGATTGAGGCATGACGGGACCATGCATACCAGGATTGGGGGATGATGGGACCATGCATACCAGGATTGGGGGATGAGGGGTACCATGCATACCAGGATTGGGGGATGAGTGGTACCATGCATACCAGGATTGGTGGAAGAGGGGTACCATGTATACCAGGATTGAGGGGTGAGGGGACCATGCGTACCAGGATAGAGGGGTGAGGGGTACCATGTATACCAGGATTGGGGGATGAGGGGTACCATGCATACCAGGATAGGGATCTGAGGGTACCATGCATACCAGGATTGGAGGATGAGGGGTACCATGAATATCAGGATTGAAGGGTGAGGGGACCATGCATACCAGGATTGGAGGATGAGGGGGCCATGCATACCAGGATTGGGGGATAAGGGGTACCATACATACTAGGATTGGGGGATGAGGGGTACCATACATACCTGGATAGGGTGATGAGGGGGGCCATGCATACCAAGATTGGGGGTGAGGGGACCATAAATACCAGGATTGGGGGATGAGGGGTGCCATGCATACCAGTATTGGGGATGAGGGGTTCCATGCATATCAGGATTGAGGGATGAGGGGGCCACGTATACAAGGATTGGGGGATGAGTGGTACCATACATACCAGGATTGGGGTTGAGGGGACAATGCATACCAGGAATGGGAGAAGAGGGGACCATGCATACCAGGATTGCGGGGTGAGGGAACCATGCATACCAGCATTGAGGGATGAGGGGACCATGCATGCCAGGAATGGGGGATGAGGGGACCATGCATACCTGGATTGAGGGATGAGGGTTACCATGCATACCAGGATTGGGGGATGAGAGGGCCACACATACCAGGATTGGGGGATTAGGGGTACCATACATACCAGGTTTGGGGGATGGGGGGTACCATATATACCAGGATTGGGGGATGAGGGGTACCATGCATACCAGGATTGGGGGATGATGGGTACCATGCATACCAGGATTGAGGGTTCAGGGGACCATGCATACCAGGATTGAGGGGTGAAGGGTACCATTCATACCAGGATTGGGGGA
This sequence comes from Phyllobates terribilis, assembly GCF_046119375.1. NCBI lineage: Eukaryota > Metazoa > Chordata > Amphibia > Anura > Dendrobatidae > Phyllobates > Phyllobates terribilis. Next base: position 205,261,533 of record NW_027362769.1, on the reverse strand, counting down.
TGAGGGGTACCATTCATACCAGGATAGGGATCTGGGGGTACCATGCATACCAGGATAGGGATCTGGGGGTACCATGCATACTAGGATTGGGGGATGAGGGGTACCATACATACCAGGATTGGGGGATAAGGGGTACTACGCATACCAGGATTGGGGGACGAGAGGTACCATGCATGCCAGGATTGGGGGATGAGGGGTACCATGTATACCAGGATTGGGGGGTGAAGGGGCCACACATTCCAGGATTGGGGGATGAGGGGGCCACACATACCAGGATTGGGGGATGAGGGGGCCACACATACCAGGATTTGTGGGGTGAGGGGACCATGCATACCAGGATTGAGGCATGACGGGACCATGCATACCAGGATTGGGGGATGATGGGACCATGCATACCAGGATTGGGGGATGAGGGGTACCATGCATACCAGGATTGGGGGATGAGTGGTACCATGCATACCAGGATTGGTGGAAGAGGGGTACCATGTATACCAGGATTGAGGGGTGAGGGGACCATGCGTACCAGGATAGAGGGGTGAGGGGTACCATGTATACCAGGATTGGGGGATGAGGGGTACCATGCATACCAGGATAGGGATCTGAGGGTACCATGCATACCAGGATTGGAGGATGAGGGGTACCATGAATATCAGGATTGAAGTGTGAGGGGACCATGCATACCAGGATTGGGGGTGAGATGACCACGCATGCCAGAATTGAGGGATGAGGGGGCCACGTATACCAGGATTGGGGGATAAGGGGTACCATACATACTAGGATTGGGGGATGAGGGGTACCATACATACCTGGATAGGCTGATGAGGGGGACCATGCATACCAAGATTGGGGGTGAGGGGACCATAAATACCAGGATTGGGGGATGAGGGGTGCCATGCATACCAGTATTGGGGATGAGGGGTTCCATGCATAGCTGGATTGGGGATGCGGATACCATTCATACCAGGATTAATGGGATGGGGGGTACCACGCATGCCAGGATTGGGGATGAGGGGTGCCATGCATACCACGATTCAGGGATGAGGAGTACCATGCATACCAGGATTGGGCGATCAGGGTACCATGCATACCAGGATTGGGGGATGAGGGGTACCAAGCATACCAGGATTGGGGGATGAGGGGTACCATGCATACCAGTATTGAGGGTTGAGGGGACCATGCATACCAGGATTGAGGGCTGAGGGGTACCATGCAAACCAGGATTGGGGGATGAGGGGTACCATGCATACCAGGATTAGGGGATGAGGGGTACCATGCATACCAGGATTGGGGAATGAGGGGTACCATGCATACCAGGATAGGGATCTGGGGGGGCATGGATACGAGGATTGGTGGGTCAGGGGACCATGCATACCAGGATTGGGGGATGAGGGGACCATGCATACCAGGATTGGAGGTGAGAGGATCACGCATATCAGGATTGAGGGATGAGGGGGCCACGTATACAAGGATTGGGGGATGAGTGGTACCATACATACCAGGATTGGGGTTGAGGGGACAATGCATACCAGGAATGGGAGAAGAGGGGACCATGCATACCAGGATTGGGGGGTGAGGGGACCATGCATACCAGCATTGAGGGATGAGGGGACCATGCATACCAGGAATGGGGGATGAGGGGACCATGCATACCTGGATTGAGGGATGAGGGTTACCATGCATACCAGGATTGGGGGATGAGAGGGCCACACATACCAGGATTGGGGGATTAGGGGTACCATACATACCAGGTTTGGGGGATGGGGGGTACAATATATATACTAGGATTGGGGGATGAGGCGTACCATGCATACCAGGATTGGGGGATGAGGGGTACCATGCATACCAGGATTGAGGGTTCAGGGGACCATGCATACCAGGATTGAGGGGTGAAGGGTACCATTCATACCAGGATTGGGGGATGAGGGGTACCATTCATACCAGGATAGGGATCTGGGGGTACCATGCATACCAGGATAGGGATCTGGGGGTACCATGCATACCAGGATTGGGGGATGAGGGGTACCATGCATACCAGGATTGAGGGGTGAGGGGACCATGCATACCAGGATTGGGGGATGAGGGGACCATGCATACCAGGATTGGAAGTGAGAGGACCACGCATGCCAGGATTGAGGGATGAAGGGGCCACGTATACTAGGATTAGGGTATGAGGGGTACCATAAATACCAGGATTGGGGGATGAGGGGTACCATACATACCAGGATTGGGGCATGAGGGGGGCCATGCATGCCAGGATTGGGGGTGAGGGGACCATACATACCAGGATTGGGGGATGAGGGGTGCCATGCATACCAGGATTGGGGATGAGGGGTTCCATGCATAGCTGGATAGGGGATGAGGGGACCATGCATACCAGGATTGGGGTGAGGGTACCATGCATACCAGGTTTCGGGGATGAGGGGTACCAGGCATACCAGTATTGGGGATGAGGGGTACCATGCATACCAGGATTAGGGGATGAGGGGTACCATGCATACCAGGATTGGGGGATGAGGGGTACCATGCATACCAGGATAGGGATTTGGGGGGGCATGCATACGAGGATTGGTGGGTGAGGGGACCATGCAAACCAGGACTGGGGGATGAGGGGACCATGCATACCAGGATTAGAGGTGAGGGGATCACGCATATCAGGATTGAGGTATGAGGGGGCCACGTATACCAGGATTGGGGGATGAGTGGTACCATACATACCAGGATTGGAGTTGAGGGGACAATGCATACCAGGTATGAGAGATGAGGGGACCATGCATACCAGCATTGAGGGATGAGGGGACCATGCATACCAGGATTTAGGGATGAGGGGTACCATGCATACCAGGATTGGGGGGTGAGGGGACCATGCATACCACTATTGAGGGATGAGGGGACCATGCATACCAGGATTTAGGGATGAGGGGTACCATGCATACCAGGATTGGGGGATGAGGGGGCCACACATACCCGGATTGGGGGATGAGGGGGACCATGCATACCAGGATTGGGGGATGATGGGACCATGCATACCAGGATTGGGGGATGAGGGGTACCATGCATACCAGGATTGGGGGATGAGGGGTACCATGCATACCAGGATTGGTGGAAGAGGGGTACCATGTATACCAGGATTGAGGGGTGAGGGGACCATGCGTACCAGGATAGAGGGGTGAGGGGTACCATGTATACCAGGATTGGGGGATGAGGGGTACCATGCATACCAGGATAGGGATCTGAGGGTACCATGCATACCAGGATTGGAGGATGAGGGGTACCATGAATATCAGGATTGAAGGGTGAGGGGACCATGCATACCAGGATTGGAGGATGAGGGGTACCATGCATACCAGGATTGGGGGATGAGGGGTACCATGCATACCAGTATTGAGGGTTGAGGGGACCATGCATACCAGGATTGAGGGCTGAGGGGTACCATGCATACCAGGATTGGGGGATGAGGGGTATCATGCATACCAGGATTAGGGGATGAGGGGTACCATGCATACCAGGATTGGGGGATGAGGGGTACCATGCATACAAGGATAGGGATCTGGGGGGGCATGCATACGAGGATTGGTGGGTGAGGGGACCATGCATACCAGGATTGGGGAATGAGGGGACCATGCATACCAGGATTGGAGGTGAGGGGATCACGCATATCAGGATTGAGGGATGAGGGGGCCACGTATACAAGGATTGGGGGATGAGTGGTACCATACATACCAGGATTGGGGTTGAGGGGACAATGCATACCAGGAATGGGAGAAGAGGGGACCATGCATACCAGGATTGGGGGGTGAGGGGACCATGCATACCAGCATTGAGGGATGAGGGGACCATGCATACCAGGAATGGGGGATGAGGGGACCATGCATACCTGGATTGAGGGATGAGGGTTACCATGCATACCAGGATTGGGGCATGAGAGGGCCACACATACCAGGATTGGGGGATTAGGGGTACCATACATGCCAGGTTTGGGGGATGGGGGGTACCATATATACCAGGATTGGGGGATGAGGGGTACCATGCATACCAGGATTGGGGGATGAGGGGTACCATGCATACCAGGATTGAGGGTTCAGGGGACCATGCATACCAGGATTGAGGGGTGAAGGGTACCATTCATACCAGGATTGGGGGATGAGGGGTACCATTCATACCAGGATAGGGATCTGGGGGTACCATGCATACCAGGATAAGGATCTGGGGGTACCATGCATACCAGGATTGGGGGATGAGGGGTACCATGAATACCAGGATTGAGGGGTGAGGGGACCATGCATACCAGGATTGGGGGATGAGGGGACCATGCATACCAGGACTGGAAGTGAGAGGACCACGCATGCCAGGATTGAGGGATGAAGGGGCCACGTATACTAGGATTAGGGTATGAGGGGTACCATAAATACCAGGATTGGGGGATGAGGGGTACCATACATACCAGGATTGGGGGATGATGGGGGCCATGCATGCCAGGATTGGGGGTGAGGGGACCATACATACCAGGATTGGGGGATGAGGGGTGCCATGCATACCAGGATTGGGGATGAGGGGTTCCATGCATAGCTGGATAGGGGATGAGGGGACCATGCATACCAGTATTGGGGATGAGGGGTACCATGCATACCAGGATTAGGGGATGAGGGGTACCATGCATACCAGGATTGGGGGATGAGGGGTACCATGCATACCAGGATAGGGATTTGGGGGGGCATGCATACGAGAATTGGTGGGTGAGGAGACCATGCAAACCAGGACTGAGGGATGAGGGGACCATGCATACCAGGATTAGAGGTGAGGGGATCACGCATATCAGGATTGAGGGATGAGGGGGCCATGTATACCAGGATTGGGGGATGAGTGGTACCATACATACCAGGATTGGAGTTGAGGGGACAATGCATACCAGGTATGAGAGATGAGGGGACCATGCATACCAGCATTGAGGGATGAGGGGACCATGCATACCAGGATTTAGGGATGAGGGGTACCATGCATACCAGGATTGGGGGGTGAGGGGACCATGCATACCACTATTGAGGGATGAGGGGACCATGCATACCAGGATTTAGGGATGAGGGGTACCATGCATACCAGGATTGGGGGATGAGGGGGCCACACATACCTGGATTGGGGGATGAGGGGGACCATGCATACCAGGATTGGGGGTGATGGGACCATTCATACCAGGATTGGGGGATGAGGGGTACCATACATACCAGGATTTTGTGATGAGGGGGGCCATACATACCAGGATTGGGGGATGAGGGGTACCATACATACCAGGATTGAGTGATGAGGGGGGCCATGCATACCAGGACTGGGGGTGAGGGGACCACACATACCAGGATTGGGGGATGAGGGGTGCCATCCATATCGGGATTGGGGATGAGGGGACCATACATACCAGGGATTGGGGGTGAGGGGACCATGCATACCGGGAATGGGGGATGAGGTGACCATGCATACCAGGATTGGGGGGTTAGGGGACCATGCATACCAGCATTGAGGGATGAGGGGACCATGCATACCAGGAGTGGAGGATGAGGGGACCATGCATACTAGGATTGAGGGATGAGGGAAACCATGCATACCAGGATTGGGGGATGAGGGGGCCATGCATACCAGGATTGGGGGATGAGGGGTACCATACATACCAGGATTGGGAGATGATGGGTACCATGCGTACCAGGACTGGGGGATGAGGGGCACCATGCATGCCAGGATTGGGGGATGAGGGGTACCATGCATGCCAGGATTGGGGGATGAGGGGTACCATGCATACCAGGATTGGGAGATGAGGGGTACCATGCATACCAGGATTGGGGGATGAGGGGGCCACACATACCAGGATAGGGGGATGAGGGGTACCATACATACCAGGATTGGGGGATGAGGGGTACCATGCATACCAGGATTGGGGGATGAGGGGTACCATGCATGCCAGGATTGGGGGATGAGGGGTGCCATGCATACCAGTATTGGGGGATGAGGGGTACCATGCATACCAGGACTGGGGATGAGGGGTACCATACATACCAGGATTGGGGGATGAGGTGTACCATGCATACCAGGATTGGGGTATGAGGGGTACCATGCATGCCAGGATTGGGGGATGAGGGGTACCATGCATACCAGGATTGGGGGATGAGGGGTACCATACATACCAGGACTGGGGATGAGGGGTGCCATGCATACCAGGATTTGGGGATGAGGGATACCATGCATACCAGGATTGAGGGGTGAGGGGTATCATGCATACCAGGCTTGGGGGATGAGGGGTACCATGCATACCAGGATTGGGGGATGAGGGGTACCATGCATACCAGGATAGGGATCTGGGGGGGCATGCATACCAGGATTCGAATGAGGGTCCAGGCACACCAGGATAGGGATGAGGGGTACCATGCTTACAAGGATGAGGGATGAGGGAGCCATGCATACCAGGATTGGGGGGTGAGGTAGTCACACATTCCAGGATTGGGGGATGAGGGGGCCACACATACCAGGATTGGGGGATGAAGGGGCCACACATACCAGGATTTGTGGGGTGAGGGGACCATGCATACCAGGATTGAGGGATGAGGGGACCATGCATACCAGGATTGGGGGATGATGGGACCATGCATATCAGGATTGGGGGATGAGGGGTACCATGCATACCAGGATTGGGGGATGAGGGGTACCATGCATACCAGGATTGGGGGAAGAGGGGTACCATGTATACCAGGATTGAGGGGTGAGGAGACCATGCATACCAGGATTGAGGGGTGAGGGGTACCATGCATACCAGGATTGGGGGATGAGGGGTACCATGCATACCAGGATAGGGATCTGAGGGTACCATGCATACCAGGATTGGAGGATGAGGGGTACCATGAATATCAGGATTGAAGGGTGAGGGGACCATGCATACCAGGATTGGGGGATGAGGGGACCATGCATACCAGGATTGGGGGTGAGATGACCACGCATGCCAGAATTGAGGGATGAGGGGGCCACGTATACCAGGATTGGGGGATTAGGGGTACCATACATGCCAGGATTGGGGGATGAGGGGTACCATACATACCAGGATTGGGTGATGAAGGGGGCCATACATACCAGAATTGGGGGATGAGGGGTACCATACATACCAGGATTGAGGGATGAGGGGGCCATGCATACCAGGACTGGGGGTGAGGGGACCACACATACCAGGATTGGGGGATGAGGGGTGCCATGCATACCGGGATTGGGGATGAGGGGACCATACATACCAGGGATTAGGGGTGAGGGGACCATGCATACCAGGATTGGGGGGTGAGGGGACCATGCATACCAGCATTGAGGGATGAGGGGACCATGCATACCAGGATTTAGGGATGAGGGGTACCATGCATACCAGGATTGGGGGATGAGGGGGCCACACATACCAGGATTGGGGGATGAGGGGGACCATGCATACCAGGATTGGGGGGTGAGGGGACCATTCCTACCAGCATTGAGGGATGAGGGGACCATGCATACCAGGATTTAGGGATGAGGGGTACCATACATACACGATTTGGGGGATGAGGGGTAGCATGCATACGAGGATTGGGGGATGAGGGGTACCATGCATGCCAGGATTGAGGGATGAGGGGTACAATGCATACCAGGATTGAGGGATGAGGGGTACCTTGCATACCTGGATAGGGATATAGGGGGGCCATGCATGCGAGGATTGGTGGGTGAGGGGACCATGCATACCAGAATTCCGGGATGAGTGGACCATGCATACCAGGATTGGAGGTGAGGGGGCCACGTATACCAGGATTGGGGGATGAGGGGTACCATACACACCAGGATTGAGGGATGAGGGGGCCATGCATACCAGGACTGGGGGTGAGGGGACCACACATACCAGGATTGGGGGATGAGGGGTGCCATGCATACCGGGATTGGGGATGAGGGGACCATACATACCAGGGATTGGGGGTGAGGGGACCATGCATACCTGGAATGGGGGATGAAGGGACCATGCATACCAGGATTGGGGGGTCAGGGGACCATGCATACCAGCATTGAGGGATAAGGGGACCATGCATACTGGGAATGGGGGATGAGGGGACCATGCATACCAGGATTGAGTAATGAAGGGTACCATGCATACCAGGATTGGGGGATGAGGGGGCCATGCATAGCAGGATTGGGGGATGAGGGGTACCATTCATACCAGGATTGGGGGATGATGGGTACCATGCGTACCAGGATTGGGGGATGAGGGGTACCATGCATGCCAGGATTGGGGAATGAGGGGTACCATGCATGCCAGGATATGGGGATGAGGGGTATCATGCATACCAGGATTGGGGAATGAGGGGTACCATGCATACCAGGATTGGGGGATGAGGGGTACCATGCATTCCAGGATTGGGGAAAGAGGGGTACCATTCATACCAGGATTGAGGGGTGAGGGGACCATGCTTACCAGGAATGAGGGGTGAGGTGTACCATGCATACCAGGATTGGGGGATGAGGGGTACCATGCATAACAGGATAGGGATCTGGAGGTACCATGCATACCAGGATTGAAGGGTGAGGGGATCATGCATACCAGGATTGGGGGATAAGGGGTAACATACATACCAGGATTGGGGGATGAGGGGTACCATACATACCAGGATTGGGTGATGAGGGGGGCCATACATACCAGGATTGGGGGATGAGGGGTACCATACATACCAGGATTGAGTGATGAGGGGGGCCATGCATACCAGGACTGGGGGTGAGGGGACCACACATACCAGGATTTGGGGATGAGGGGTGCCATCCATATCGGGATTGGGGATGAGGGGACCATACATACCAGGGATTGGGGGTGAGGGGACCATGCATACCGGGAATCGGGGATGAGGTGACCATGCATACCAGGATTGGGGGGTGAGGGGACCATGCATACCAGCATTGAGGGATGAGGGGACCATGCATACCATGAGTGGGGGATGAGGGGACAATGCATACTACGATTGAGGGATGAGGGGAACCATGCATACCAGGATTGGGGGATGAGGGGGCCATGCATACCAGGATTGGTGGATGAGGGGTACCATACATACCAGGATTGGGGGATGATGGGTATCATGCGTACCAGGACTGGGGGATGAGGGGTACCATGCATGCCAGGATTGGGGGATGAGGGGTACCATGCATGCCAGGATTGGGGGATGAGGGGTACCATGCATACCAGGATTGGGAGATGAGGGGTACCATGCATACTAGGATTGGGGGATGAGGGGGCCACGCATACCAGGATTGGGGGATGAGGGGTACCATACACACCAGGATTGGTGGATGAGGGGTACCATGCATACCAGGATTGGGGGATGAGGGGTACCATGCATGCCAGGATTGGGGGATGAGGGGTACCATGCATACCAGGATTGGGGGATGAGGGGTACCATGCATACCAGGACTGGGGATGAAGGGTACCATACATACCAGGATTGGGGGATGAGGTGTACCATGCATACCAGGATTGGGGTATGAGGGGTACCATGCATGCCAGGATTGGGGGATGAGGGGTACCATGCATACCAGGATTGGGGAATGATGGGTACCATACATACCAGGACTGGGGATGAGGGGTGCCATGCATACCAGGATTTGAGGATGAGGGATACCATGCATACCAGGATTGAGGGGTGAGGGGTATCATTCATACCAGGCTTGGGGGATGATGGGTACCATGCATACCAGGATTGGGGGATGAGGGGTACCATGCATACCAGGATAGGGATCTGGGGGGGGGCATGCATACCAGGATTCGGATGAGGGGCCAGGCACACCAGGATAGGGATGAGGGGTACCATGTATACCAGGATAGGAATGAGGGGTACCATGCGTACAAGGATGAGGGATGAGGGAGCCATGCATACCAGGATGAGAGGCGCCATGCATGCCAGGATTGGGGATGAGGGTTGCCTGCATGTCGTCATTGGGGATGAGGGGTGCCATGCATGCCAGGATTGAGGATGAGGAGTGCCATGCGTACCAGGATTGAGGGTGAGGGGTGCCATGCGTACCAGGATTGGGGGTGAGGGGTGCCATGCTTGCCAGGATAGGGATGAGGTGTGCCATGCATACCAGGATAGGGATGAGGGCAGTACATAACAGGATGGGGAGCACAAATACCAGGATGGGGGCAGCACAAATACCAGGATAGGGGCAGTACAAATACCAGAATGGGGGCAGCACATACCAGCATGGGAGACCATATACTAATAAAAATGCTCGCCACCCAGGAGTAGAACAGGCTCAATAGCTAGTCTACATATATATACAGATATATATATTATAGATAGATTGATAGATACATATAGATAGATATAAATATGTGATTGAGATATATAATCCGTGCTTTGTGTGTGTAGCTTACTGTACATGTATTTTAGTACTAAATAAATTATTTTCTGAAAAAAATGGTGTGGGGTCCCCCATAAATTTTATTAACCAGCAGAGGGAAAGCAGACAGCTGGGCCTGATGTTTCTAGCCTGGGAAGGGGGTAATACCCATGGAGGTTCCCAGGCTATTAATATCAGCCCCCAGCTATATACTTAGCCTTTATTGATTATTAAAATGGGGGGCACCAAAAAATATGACGTGAGGTCCCCCCTATTTTAACAACCAGCAAAGGCTAGGCAGACAGCTGGGGGCTGATATTAATCGCCTAGCATGGGGCCATGGATATTGGCCCCCTTCCAGACTAAAAACATCAGCTCTTAGCCGCCCCAGAAATGACACATCCATAAGATGCCCCAATTCTGTCGCTTAGTCTCACTCTAACCACTTGCCCTGGTGCGGTGACAAGTTGGTTTATAGGACTGGGGTTGATGTCAGCTTTGCATTGGCAGCTGACATCAAGCCCATGAGTTAGCGTCTTATACCATTGAGCTGCGGTAATTGGAGTTTTCTAACTTATACCCCTTTAGATGCCATGGTCTGTAGCAACCAGGGCATCTAATATTGTAAAGATAAGTAATGGCTTCCTCTATCACCCCATCAGACTGGACTCCAAGCAAGTATGTGGAGTGCAGTATGTCGGAGCGCAGTGTGTCAAAGCGCAGTGTGTCGGAGAGCAGTGTGTCAAAGTGCATTGTGTCAGAGCGCAGTGTGTCAGAGCGCAGAGTGTCGGAGCGCAGTGTGTCAAAGTGCAGTGTGTCAGAGCGCAGTGTGTCAAAGTGCATTGTGTCAGAGCGCAGTGTGTCAGAGCGCAGTGTGTCAAAGTGCATTGTGTCAGAGCGCAGTGTGTCAGAGCGCAGTGTGTCAAAGTGCATTGTGTCGGAGCGCAGAGTGTCAGATCGCAGTGTGTCGGAGCGCAGAGTGTCAGATCACAGTGTGTCGGAGCGCAGTGTATCGGAGTGCAGTGTGTCAGAGCGCAGAGTGTCGGATCGCAGTGTGTCGGAGCGCAGTGTGTCGGAGCGCAGTGTGTCAGAGCGCAGAGTGTCGGATCGCAGTGTGTCGGAGCGCAGTGTGTCGGAGCGCAGAGTGTCGGATTGCAGTGTGTCGGAGCGCAGTGTGTCGGAGCGCAGTGTGTCGGAGCACAGTGTGTCGGAGCGCAGTGTGTCGGAGCGCAGAGTGTCGGAGCGCAGTGTGTCGGAGCGCAGTGTGTCGGAGCGCAGTGTGTCGGAGCGCAGAGTGTCGGAGCGCAGTGTGTCGGAGCGCAGTGTGTCGGAGCGCAGTGTGTCAAAGTGCATTGTGTCGGAGCGCAGTGTGTCGGAGCGCAGAGTGTCGGAGTGCAGAGTGTCGGATCGCAGTGTGTCGGAGCGCAGTGTGTCGGAGCGCAGTGTGTCGGAGCGCAGTGTGTCGGAGTGCAGTGTGTCGTAGCGCAGAGTGTTGGATCGCAGTGTGTCGGAGCGCAGTGTGTCGGAGTGCAGTGTGTCGTAGCGCAGTGTGTTGGAGAGCAGTGTGTCGGAGCTGAGGTGTCTCTTTCCCATTCTGCTGAATCGCTGGTGGTAGGTGAATATGGAGAGGAGATTTGTTTTAAACCCTTTCCAGATATCCACTCTACATGTACGGCACAGTGGGAGGTGACTTTCTACAAACCGCCATACGTGCAGAGCCGTCACCATTATCAGCAGGTGTCAGCGGTAGTATATCATAGCTGACACCCTGCTGCAACAGCTATGATTGGTATTAGCACCGATCGCAGCCATTTAACCCCTAAGGCTGGCCATACACATTAGATGGCTGTCGGCCTAACCATGCTTTAGTTCTACCAACAGCCATTCACAGGAGCGCAAACTCCACCAAGTGCTCCCGTGTTCACTATGAGAAAGCCACCGACTGACAGGTCGGCTTATCTCACGGAGAACAGTGCAATCGGCAGTCCAAAATCGGACAAGTCCAATTGGTATGTCTCTCGACCATCAGTCAGCCATAACCCTCAAGCACATTGGACTGTCGGCTGAACCTGTTAATATTGGAGGGTTCAGTCAACTTTAGTGTAATGTGTATGGGGGCCGTAAGATATCGCTGTCAATAGCTCCCTCTTTTAGGGGTATTCCCATCTCCAAGATTCTATCCTAACATGTAGTAGATGTAATAATAATAATATTAGCAAATACCTTCAATTAGAAATGTTGTATAGTTCTTCTGATTCACTATGTCACTTACCCCATGCGCAGGGTATTGCAGTAGCTTAGGTATCCATGGTTGCGACCACTAATAACTAACTGTCAATATATGAGTGGTCGTAACCATGGATACCTAAGCTTCTGCAATGCCCTGCACATGAGGTAAGCAAGATAGTGAATCAGGAGAACTATACTACATTTATAATTGGAGATATTTGCTAATATTATTATTATTACACCTACTACATATTGGGATAGGATCTTGGAGATGGGAATATCCCTTTAAGCCTAACGGCATGATAAACTCACCAAACAATGGCCTTCGGGTCAGCCAGCTATGGCGGCCTGTAAAAGCCTGCAATAAGTATTACTAAAAATGTCATCTTGTCCCACAAGGGCAGCACAGTAACTCTACTATATATAGGGCAGCATGGTGCTCAGTGGTTAGCACTGCAACCTTGCAGCTTTGGGGTCCTGGGTTCAAATCCCACTAAGGACAACATCTGCAAGGAGTTTGTATGTTCTCCCCGTGTTTGTGTGGGTTTCCTCCAGGTTCTCCAGTTTCCTCCCACACTCCAAAGACATACTGATAGGGAATGAAGATTGTGATCCCCAATGGGGACAGTGATGATAATGTTTGCAAATATCCATTATCATGGTGCTGTATAAGTATGGAAAATAAATAATAATGAGACCCCTGATTTTACACTGGCAGGCAATAATGAAGCGAAAGAAAGAAAAAATAGTCCAGTGGATTCCAAAAAAAGGAAATTATGTTTATAGTTAATGAAGTTTAAAAAAAAACAAATTTCCAAACGTGATATGATTATTGGAGAAGAATACAACCCATAACCCACCACGAAAAGAACAAGTCCTCATATACCTGTAATAAAGAGGTAATACAAAAATAGCTGCGTACTTGAGGAGCTGAATAAAACATAAATGATTCCATCCTATACAAAAAGTAACCTTATCTTTCTACCTTATAGCCAGTAGGTTTGATATCGTAAAGGGATTTTCTATATCTAAAAAGAACTTGGGTCTTAGTAGTCTAACACTGAATAAATTCATATTGTTAAATGGCGCCCCCTTGTGCTGGCAAGGTGAAAACATGGTACCAGAGTTGCATTGAAATAATCATTAATTGAAATAGATATTGTAACTAAATACATTAAAACCATGACTGCAGATAACTTAAAGGGGTCACACAGCCTTCATTGGATAAGTAATGAATATTAGGCCAGGTCATATCAGCAGTTTATAAAGGCTGCGGCACTTGTGAGAGCTCCGCAGCCTCTTCAGTATTTATAGTGACTGCAGACTGGTTAGTACTTGCTTGCACCATATTTTATTTAGCAACTGTTCAAAATATTGCAGCGTTTTTCCACTAAAGCAAATAGAAATATGCTGTAAAATCTTAAGTTGCATTACATGCTACAGTCACTTAGGTAGGCGGAATATATTTGGTGATTTCAGGTCACAGTAAGTGACTCCCTCTTTATATATAAATCTAGTCTTGTTGTCCAACTGGGTGTGGTCCTCTAGAAGTCTCCCACAGAGAAGAGCTGATGACCACACCCACTTAGATGAAAAGGCTAGATTTATATAAAGGGAATAGGGGGCCATATGTCAGGAACGGAAAGAAGTTGGAAGAAAGGAAAATAATGTCAGATGCAGGAAAAATGTGGCATTTACACCAAGTTAAAAAAAAAAGTACACGTTTATGGCAAGTGACAGGTTCCCTTTAATCTAATTCTTTACTGTGTAGAAGGGACAATGTGCTTTTAATGAAGCTTTTTAGGTTATTGCTACAACAGTGTCATCTAGTGGAAACATTTGATATTACAGCATTGATTCTGGTACACTGAATTTATCTAGTTATGTAATAAATGTACAATTATGTGGAGAAAAAAACAACAGTGAACACTTTTAAATTATCAGTCACTCTTTAGTAAAGGATGGCTCACTTCCCTTATAAGTAGAGATGAGCCAAACCGAACTGTAAAGTTTGGGGTTCAAGAGAGAGAGAAGGAGAGGGAGCTAAAGAGAGACCTAGCACTTAATACGACTGTTTAACAACGCCATAGTCACAATTAAATTCTACGAGGTTCGGGTTCTGCTTAAAGTTCGGGTACAGTTTTGGTACCCCAGCCAAACTTTGTACTAAGTTCGGTCGAACCCAACAAACCTGAATTTCCAAGGGTCCGCTTACCCCTACTTGGAAGTATTCCCTGGGATTAAAGGTGACATGAAAGGTAAATGTTGCTTGTATAGTATGATCTATAACATATTATATGCAGTAGTAAAGCTGCACCAGCCAGTATATGCACAGATATCAAGTGCTAATGAGTGCATGGAGTGAGTGCATAGATAGACCAGATTATTGGGGAAAAAAGAGAAAGGGGAAGCAAAGAAAACTTAGTTCATGTAATAGGCCTGCCTAATAGGGTGTGCATTTAGGGCATGCTTAAATCTGTGAATGTATGTGAATAACTTGTCTGAGGTAGTGCATTCCAGAGAAGTGGTGCAGCACGTGAAAAAACTCTTGAAGACAGGAGTGCAAGGTTTGGATAAAATAATATATTAGTGGGGTTTTCCGATCACACAAACATTGGAAAGTCTGTTAAACATTAAGAAACTTCATAATTAACTTGCTGTTAATATTCAGTTCTGTTCCTGAGATGTCACGTGGCGATGTAGTTTAGAGGCACATAGAGAGAGCTGGTAGAAGTTCAGGATGAAAATAATAAAGACCATAAGAATGGCTGCAGGGGGCTGAAGGGGATCTGGAAAAAAAAAGTAATGAGAGGTTGGGCGACTCATTACAACCAGATTGTGTTTTCCTTTTTTTTTTTGTGACCAGGATAATACAGCAAACAAACTTTAATAAGAACTCTGGTTCCTGATATGTGGTCCACGTAGACTTGATTACCATAATCTATCTTCAGCCTATTCATGTTGCCTAAAGCACAGGTGGCATGAAACAGAGCCTGGCTGCACAACTGCACTCTCCGGCATTTCAGAAAAAATATACTTTGAAGATCCAGTCGGGAACCATAGCTGGAGATGAGACTAGTCTAGTGCTTCCCCCAGCAGCTCTTTCCTCACTGTTGCAGGAGATTGACAGGTTTCACCCTTGTGTGCACATATGGAGAGATCAGTCAATCACATGTTGTGGCGACGGACTAGTTTGGTCTCCGGAGCGTTAAAGTATATTTCCTTTGAAACATCAGATGCATGGAGAGTCACATTGCAGATAGTGAGCTGACATGGGAAATTATTGTCACCTTAGAGGGGTCTCAAACTCAGCTGGGTATATGGGTCGCACACGGAAAAAAATTGAATTTGGGGGTCGCATTCTATGCATGACAAAGTGACATTTTTAGTGATACTATTTTTTTTTATACACCTTTTGAACTGATCCTCATCTTGTAGTAATGCCCCATCCTGGTCCCCATCTTATAGTAATGCCCCATCCTGGTCCTCATCTTGTAGTAATGCCCCATCCTGGTCCCCATCTTGTAGTAATGTGCCCATCCTGGTCCTCATATTGTAGTAATGTGCCCATCCTGGTCCTCATCTTGTAGTAATGCCCCATCCTGGTCCTCATCTTGTAGTAATGCCCCATCCTGGTCATCATCTTGTAGTAATGCCCCATCCTGGTCCTCATCTTGTAGTAATGCCCCATCCTGGCCCTCATCTTGAAGTATTGCCCCATCCTGGTCCCCATCTTGTAGTAATGCCCCATCCTGGTCCCCATCTTATAGTAATGCCCCATCCTGGTCCTCATCTTGTAGTAATGTGCCCCATCCTGGTCCTCATCTTGTAGTAATGCCCCATCCTGGCCCTCATCTTGAAGTATTGCCCCATCCTGGTCCCCATCTTGTAGTAATGCCCCATCCTGGTCCCCATCTTGTAGTAATGCCCCATCCTGGTCCCCATCTTATAGTAATGCCCCATCCTGGTCCTCATCTTGTAGTAATGCCCCATCCTGTTCCTCATCTTGTAGTAATGTGCCCATCAGACACAGGCCTCTGATAGGCCGGCAGCTGGCATTGGTATTGCTGTGCAGAGAGCCAGTCTCTGCGCGTCAATACACTGCACTACAGCACTGATGTCGGCGGCTCCTGGATCGGGCCACGATCGGGGTCTATGGTGTCTGCGGGCCGCATGAAGCAGCTGGAGGGGCCGCATGCGGCCCGCGGGCAGCGTGTTTGAGACCCCTACCTTAGAGTAACTATCTTCTGTAACACCGTTCTGCACTTTCCCTTTCGTACAGTGTCCATTTTAGGACATGATCAGATGTCAAAGTCACTTATCAAAGTCACATGTCAAAGTCACTTATCAAACTCACATATCAAAGTCAGAAGTCAAAGTCACATATTAAAGCCAGATATCAAAGTCACATATCAAAGTCCGTTCTCAGACAGGGTATTTTGCCTCTAACTGGCATTATTCTGATGTTTGACTTTGATATCTGATCATGTCCTAAAATGGACACTGTACAACCTAAATCTTCTCCCATCACCTGAGGGTGATATTATTGAGGAGCAGGAGTGCAGCAACTCACGAAGTGTAGACTATGTAAATTAACACAGTGCGGTCACTGAGTGCTAAAGAGCAGAGTGCAGAAAAGTTGACTACTCTCTGCTGACTCCATAATTGCTAACTCCTCTTCCATTATCATAAGCATGTAGCTTTACATCATGAAACACAATGTCAAAAGTCAGATGCTGTGATGTAAAACCACCACCACTGGTTCCGGTGCAATGGAAACAAGTTCTGTTTAGTGACAAATCACGCTTTAGTTTCTGGTTGTCTACGTTTGGCAAATAACAGGAGAACGTGACTGCCTTGTGCCTACTGTAAAGTTTGGTGGTGGAGGAGGGAAAGTGCTATGGGATTATTTTTAGAGGTCGGCCTCAGGCCCTTCCAGTGGAGGGAAATCGTAATACTTCAGCATACTGAGATGTTTTGAATGATGGTATACTTCCAACTTTGTGGGAACAGATCAGGGAAGACCCTTTTCCCTTCACCATGACTGTGCCTGTGAAAGGGTTGACTGGAGCGCTGTCCCCCTCACAAAGACGGTGAGGTAAGTTACCCAGAATTAATTTTGTGCTATTACATTGTTTGCATATGCTATATAAAGACTGTATTTTATCCTTATGGCCGGTTTGTGTGTCAGGTTCCTGGAGGGTTAACCTCAAGGACGTCCCTAGAAAGAGGGGGTGGGAGGCCCTTCAGGAGGGGAACCAGTGGAAAGGCTATAGGGATTGTGACAGAGTCACTGGTGTGATGTACGAGGGGAGGTATGTGTCACTCAGGTTGCTCTCCTGTGTGAACTGAAACCTACTAAATTTCTGCCAGCATGTTATATGATGGGGGTTAACTCTCTTAAAGGGTGTGGTTTTATGGGAATGGCAAAGAGGGTGGGAGGCCATTCCCCCTACCTCCCCTCAGGGTGTGGCTGAGCAGGGTTAAATGCTCAGTCAGTTTTTTTTTCTCTGGAGTGTGTGGTCTGGAGAGTGAAGTCTCCAGGCTGTGTTGGGCTAAAGCCAGAGAGCAACACCGGAGGATTGGTGTTGCTAAGACTTCACTGTGCTACCTGGAACGGGCTAAGCCTTGCTGGCTAAAGGACTCTGTTATACTTTATCTTTTGTTTTCCCGTTAACCCCGAGAGGGACTGTTTATTTTTATGGGACGCTGCTGGAGTTTATGCCACATAATAAACCCGCAGGAAGTTTACCCGAACTGTGTGTCCTATGTCTGCCTTTTTAGAGCCGAGCAAGTCTCTTTACCACAGGAGAAGGCGCGGGCCCCCCATACACACACACACACACACCTGATGTATCACGTGACATGTCACATGATCCCCTGTGATAGATCATGTGATAGTTCACGTGAAATTAATTTGGCACAATATTAATTATAATAATTTTTTTTAGGCTGTGTGCCCACTATGCGTTTTTTAAGTGTTTCCGCAGCGGCAATTCCGCTGCAGAAACGCTTAAAAAACGCTTGGTGGAAGGTCTGCTGTGCACATGCTGCGGAAATTTCCGCTGCAGAAATTTCCGCCGCGGATTATCATTGCGGAAAAATCCGCAGCACTACCAATTATTTTGTGGAAGCGTGGCGCTTTCGCCGCCATTGACTTGCATTGGAACACATGGAATCCGCATCGCTGCATCTGTACATGCGGAATCCATGCGTTTCAATGTGCGGATGGTACCCGGGTTTGGAGAAGAGGAGACTCTCCTCCGGACCCGGGTACCATTAGTACCTGCAAAAAAAGAATAAAATAAAAAATAAATATTATACTTACCTTCTGATGGCCCCCGGTGTCTTTATCCGATGCATCCTGGCTTGCCGGCAGCTTGCGATGGTCTGAAAAGGACCTGCCGTGACGTCATTTAGTCATGTGACGGGTCACGCGACCGCTGACGTCGGCAGGCCATCAGAAGGTAATTATATATTTATTTTTTACCATTCTTTTACGGTCACACAATATAAATCCATGCCGGTTTCATGGATTTATATAGTGTGACCAAGTTGTCAAGCACTTTCCAAGTGATGCTAAAATCGCTTGGAAAGCACTTGTCAACGTGCATGCGGAAATGCATGTGAAGAACGCTTCACATCCGCTTGTCCCTGGCAGGAAAAACGCATGTACAATCCGCATGTACAATCCGCATGTACAATCCACATGCGTTTTTTCTGCCAGGGAGATGCAGAAACGCTCAAAAAAAAAACGGAGCATTTCTGCATCGTGGGTACATAGCCTTACATTAATTGTATGACTCAACATTGAGCTCACGTAGCCATCTATACACAGCAGGAGGCCGCACTTAGCCATCTATACACAGCGGGAGGCCGCACGGTGCCATCTATACACAGCAGGAGGCCACACGTAGCCATCTATACACAGCAGGAGGCCGCACGTAGCCATCTATACGCAGGAGGCCACACGGAGCCATCTATACACAGCAGGAGGCCACACGTAGCCATCTATACACAGCGGGAGGCCGCACGGCGCCATCTATACACAGCGGGAGGCGGCACGTAGCCATCTATACACAGCAGGAGGCCGCACATAGCCATCTATACACAGCGGGAGGCTGCACGTAGCTTCTATACACAGCGGGAGGCCACACGTAGCCATCTATACACAGCGGGAGGCCACACGGCGCCATCTATACACAGCAGGAGGCCGCACGTAGCCATCTATACACAGCAGGAGGCCGCACGTAGCCATTTATACACAGTAGCAGGCCGCAAGGCGCCATCTATACACAGCAGGAGGCCGCACGGTGCCATCTATACACAGCGGGAGGCCGCACAGCGCCATCTATACACAGCGGGAGGCCGCACGGCACCATCTATACACAGCGGGAGGCTGCACGTAGCCATCTATACACCACGGGAGGCCGCACGGCGCCATCTATACACAGCGGGAGACCACATGGCGCCATCTATCCACAGCAGGAGGCATGTGAAGAACGCTTCACATCCGCTTGTTTCTGGCAGGAAAAACGCATGTACAATCCGCATGTACAATCCGCATGTACAATCCACATGCGTTTTTTCTGCCAGGGAGATGCAGAAACGCTCAAAAAAAATCCGGAGCATTTCTGCATCGTGGGTACATAGCCTTACATTAATTGTATGACTCAACATTGAGCTCACGTAGCCATCTATACACAGCAGGAGGCCGCACTTAGCCATCTATACACAGCGGGAGGCCGCACGGTGCCATCTATACACAGCAGGAGGCCGCACGTAGCCATCTATACACAGCAGGAGGCCGCACGTAGCCATCTATACGCAGGAGGCCACACGGAGCCATCTATACACAGCAGGAGGCCACACGTAGCCATCTATACACAGCGGGAGGCCGCACGGCGCCATCTATACACAGCGGGAGGCGGCACGTAGCCATCTATACACAGCAGGAGGCCGCACATAGCCATCTATACACAGCGGGAGGCTGCACGTAGCTTCTATACACAGCGGGAGGCCACACGTAACCATCTATACACAGCGGGAGGCCACACGGCGCCATCTATACACAGCAGGAGGCCGCACGGCGCCATCTATACACAGCAGGAGGCCGCACGTAGCCATCTATACACAGCAGGAGGCCGCACGTAGCCATTTATACACAGTAGCAGGCCGCAAGGCGCCATCTATACACAGCAGGAGGCCGCACGGTGCCATCTATACACAGCGGGAGGCCGCACAGCGCCATCTATACACAGCGGGAGGCCGCACGGCACCATCTATATACAGCGGGAGGCTGCACGTAGCCATCTATACACCACGGGAGGCCGCACGGCGCCATCTATACACAGCGGGAGACCACATGGCGCCATCTATCCACAGCAGGAGGCCGCACGGCACCATCTATACACAGCAGGAGGCCGCACGGCACCACCTATACACAGCGGGAGGCCGCACGGCGCCATCTATACACAGCAGGGGGCCGCACGGTGCCATCTATACACAGCGGGAGGTCGCACGATGACATCTATACACAGCAGGGGGCCGCACGATGCCATCTATACACAGCGGGAGGCTGCACAGCGCCATCTATACACCGCAGGGGGCCGCACGGCGCCATCTATACACAGCGGGAGGCCGCACGGTGCCATCTAAACACAGCGGGAGGCCGCACGGCACCCCCCCAGAGACAGCAGGAGGCCGCACGGCACCATCTATACTCAGCAGGATGCCACACGCAGTCACGCACGCAGTCACGCACGCAGACACGCACACACACAAACGTATACAGACATATACATACACGCATAAACACATTTGAAACACAAGAATACATATAAACAGACATCACACAATGATATCTGCCTGCACACACACACACACACACACACACATACATACTCACACACTCACCATTCCCCGGCCCGGCTCCAGTCCTCCTGCTCTTTTCCGGTGCAGCACTGCAGGCCGGAAGTGCACTGCGTGACATCACAGCTAGGAGACACGGCCGCGCACAGGGCCGTTGTAACATCCCTGGCGGCGTGCTTGCATAGTGCACCACCTCCCACTATGCAAGACCGCAATCTTACCTGTCAGTCCAGCCGGCATACCCTGCTCCAGTTCATGCTGTGTGCATGTCTCTTGACTGACTGTTTAGGGCGGCGGCCCGGTTACTTCCTGATTCTTATAGCTGCTGTGGGCGCACCCCTAATGCATCTCCAGCCTATTGCTGTGAGTCACTGGATATTTAAACCTCCTCCACCCAGAAGGAGGTGCCTGAGCATCACCTTCACTCAGATAGTCTTTGCTACTGAATTGCCAGGTCCTGTCCTGTTTCTAGTCTGTTTCCGCCACTCTGGGGGCTGTATACCCAGGCCTGTTACCTGTGACTTCTAGTCGGTTTCCGCCACTCTGGGGGCTGCATACCCAGGCTCGTTCTTGTATCTCATTACAGTAGTAGTTCCTGTCTGAACTGTATCCCATCCTGTTACCTGTTTGTCTCTATGTCCGTACCTTCCCTTTTCCTGCAGTGTCAGAACCTGCACCTAACTCCAACTCGTTGTCTCTGTACTTCTGTTTGTGAGTTTTGTGTCCACTTGCTACTTCATAGGAAGTACCTTGTGTGTATCTGGTTCTGCTTCTCCCTTTTCCCTTCCTCCGTATCTTCCTCCTGTGTTCTAGCCATCTTCCTGTATTTTCCAGTCTGTTCCATGTGAACAGAGCCCTGTCCTCTCTGCGTTGTCCACCGCACCTGCGGTTTCACTCCGCTCTGTCTTGCCCACCGCTCCGGCGGTTTCTCTCTGCTCTGACTTGCCCACCGCTCCGGCGGCTTCCCTCGGCTCTGCCTTACCCACCGCTCTGGCGGTTTCTCTCTGCTCTGACTTGCCCACCGCTCCGGCGGCTTCCCTCTGCTCTGACTTGCCCACCACTCCGGCGGCTTCTCTCTGCTCTGCCTTGCTCACCGCACCAGTGGTTTCTCTCTGCTCTGACTTGCCCACCGCTCCGGCGGTTTCTCTCTGCTCTGCCTTGCCCAGTGCTCCGGCGGCTTCTCTCTGCTCTGCCTTGCCCACCGCTCTGGCGGTTCTGCTCTGCTCTGCCTTGTCCACCGCACCTGCGTTTTCTCTCTGCTCTGCCTTGCCCACCGCACCTGCGGTTTTCGCTCCGCTCTGCTTGCTCACTGCACCAGCAGTTCCTCTCTGCTCTGCCTTGTGCTCCGCTCCGGCGGTTTCGCTTTACTCTGCTTGTCTACCGCATCTGCGGCTCTGTACCTGTCACCCAGTCTGTACTGGACCCTATCCAGCCTGCGCTCCAACCTGCTAGTACCTCCCTGTCTGCACTCCAGCCGTGCTTGCCAGTATCTCCCTGTCTGCATACTAGCCGTGCTTGCCAGTGCCCACCTGTCTGCATACCAGCCGTGCTTGCCAGTGCCCACCTGTCTGCATACCAGCCGTACTTGCCAGTACCCACCTGTCTGCATACCAGCCGTACTTGCCAATACCCACCTGCCTGTATGCCAGTCTAACCTGCCTGTTCCTGCATTCCCCGGTGTGGGTCAACAACTGTGACCTGGGTCTGACCTGGAGTCGCACCTGGTCCCTCTGCTAGGTTCCTCCTTGGTCCACGGAGTCAACTAAGCCGCCGTGCGACCTTGGTCGGATCGGGTTGATACTTAGTTACGCCCCTCCAGGCACTCCTCGGTCCATGGTACAGTGGGATCACTAATCACACTCACACCAGTCAGTCCGGGCGCGAGCGTAACAGCCGTGTCTCCTAGCAGTGACGCGGCCGGGCCAGCACAGGGAAGTTAACCGCTGCAGTGCTGGCCCAGCCGAAGAAGAAGCAGCGGCCATGCGCCGCTGCTGGGGGAGCGGTCCGGGGGCCCCCCGCCACTGTCTGCCGGTATGTGCCGCGGCGCCGCACATATAATGAGGGCAATCTGGCCATAGACACCCCGGAGCCCCGGGCCCCCTGGAAGTTTGGGGCCCCGGGCGATAGCCTAGATTGCCCTCATTATAATCCGCCTATGACGTGTCCTCTTCAGCAATGTGTCCTATTCGACAAGTGTCTCTGACAGTCATTTCAATGGCAGACATTCAGGGCAGGAGTCAGGTAACCCACACTTTGTACTCTCTTCTAACTATGTACTTTATTCCTGCATCCATATTCCTGTGTGTTTTTTTTCATCCACATTCACCGCCCCATCCCCTCTCCATCACCACTCATCCACATCTGCCCCTCCCTCTTTCCCTCTCCCATGTACAGCACCTATGCTCTTTTTAATTTCCTGAAAAATCTCACTCTATCTTATCCAAAGATATTGCACAATAAACCATGTCACAAATCCAAAAACGATTTGCTCTTTCTCTTTTTACTACTACTACAACTTATTTCAGGGGATATCTCTCCTAACCCCGGTGCACCATCCGCCAACCTCAACCCCTCCCCCACCTCACATCAAAACCCTACTAACCTTATTAAAATCAGCTGTACTCCTTCATCGCCCTCTTTCAATTGTGCACTGTGGAATCCACGGTGTGTATGCAACAAGCTTTCTTTTCCTGCACAACTACTTTCTGGCCAACTCTCTCAATCTGCTGGTCCTCACTTAAACCTGGATTCAGGATTTTGACATTGTCTCCCCTGCCGCTATTTCTCAGGCAGCTTGCATTTTTCCCATTCCCCGAGACCTCCGAACAGACTTGGTCGAGGAGTCGGCTTACTCCTGTCCCTACAATGCTCTTTCCAGGTCATCCCCCCAGTTCTATCACTCTCATTCCCTTCTTTTGAGGTCCACACCATCAGGCTCTTCCATTCCCTCTCCCTCAGAGTAGCGGTTGTATACCGTCCCCCAGGCTCACCCACCCAGTTCCTTGACCATTTTCTGCCTGGCTGCCGCACTTCATGTCCTTATGACTCGCCCAAGGGGATATGGGGGACTCGGTACCCGGGCCTTGACCTTTTGTGGGATGTCATGGCAGTCGGCTCCCGGGCCCGTACTCTGGGGTCACTCTTTAAAAGGGGGTTTGTTACTTGAAGGGATGAATCTTGTCTCGTGACGCCACCTATGGTTCCCGGTAATGGGTACCGGCGCTGCTGCAGACCTCTGGAGCAGATGTTAGGGCAGCTTGGTTGGTGCGGCTCTCCACAGGCAGAGCACAGCTCCAGGGCAGTGTAAGTGCAGATGGTGATGCTGGGCGTTGTAGTGCAGGAGGGATAACGTGGTGGAAATAACTGACAGAAACAGTGGGGTGCAGTCATTCGAGTTTGCTCACAGTTATTTAGGTTCTTCAGGTGGCACTGTACAGGTGTCAGCCTCCCACGTCGCGCTGCGTTTACCAGGCAGGGGTTCAGCACTCCCTCAAGTATCTCAAGAGCACTTAACGGGACTCCCTTTCTGTATGTTTCTTCCTTAGCCAACTTCCCGCGCTGGTTCTCTCCCTCCTGTCCTGCGCCTCGCCACACAAAGTCCCAATCGGGTACCTTGAGATCCCTCTGGGCAACTTGAAGTTCCTGGACCTGACTTGGTGCCCATTTCGGCGGCTTAGGTGCGAATGTGGCAACTGCACCCTGAAAGTGCAGAAGCCTCCGGTTTTCCAGCCGAGACTTGAAGTAACTCGGCTAGTCCAGGGACCGGTGCCCTTCTTGCGGCCTGATCCCTCTGACGCCTGGCAGATTCGGGCATACAGGTGCCGTCCTGCACTCACCGTACCCCCTGGGATCCCTTCTATTCCTGGAGCCTTCCTCCCTGACTCCCCTCTCACTCTTGGGCCTCTCTTACTAGGCCCCACTCTGGAGCAGAGCTCCTTAGGAGACTCTGCTCCCCTCCTCTTCTCTCTCACTGAATCCACTGAAATCCTACTCTAAGATGGCTTCCCCTATATATATGTAGCGCCCCGAGGGTTCGGCCGCTACAGGGGTATTGCACCTCAGACCAGAGGTGTGATATTCCACTCCCAGGTAAGGATGGAGTATGGACCAGGGCTCAGTTAGCTGCATACAGCACACACACCCCATTTCCGAGGGACAGCTCAACGGTGCTCCCACTAGACAGAAGTGCAGGCACGACCGACTATGTCCCTGTCTGGAGTGGGGAGGGGGGTGGAACACCCAGTGCTGTAGGGGCAGATAGGGGTTGGTTCCTTAGCATAGGAAGGAGCCCATTGGTTGCTGGTCACCTGGGCTCATGGTCAGAGGGAGGTATAAAAGGTGGGCACCATCTTAGATCTGGGTTCGTTCAGTCAGTTCAGCCAGAGGAGAAGACAGGGAGTAGAGGCTCTGTAGGAGCTCTACTCCATGAGGGCCTAGTGAGAGGCCGAGGAGGAGGTGAAGGGGAGCTGAGATTTTGGCTCATCTCAGCTCCAAGAGAACGGAACAGAAAGGAACAGAGAAAGAGAAGGAGAGACAGAGAAACAGAAGGGCTCAGGAACAAGAAGGTGGAAGGGACCCTAAGAACCCACGAGAATCCAGGGTGCAGGGTCAGGCAGATTAAGGGTACCGGATCCCAAGTTGGTGGAGGAGAAACAACCCTCAGCCAAAGACCGGTCGTCGTGATCATCTATTGGTGCGACACCTCATCAAACCTGCTAGGAAGGCACCATATAGGACAGCGGAGGACGGGGCCCACGTTTAACCGCACAAGTCCGCGGCAGCTGGACAAAAGTGGGTCACTGGTGAGGCAGGCCAGAGAAAGGATTAAAGGGGGTCCTGTGCCATGCTCCTGAACTGCTTGGGAGTTGACCGAGCCCCACACCTGGTGGACGCAGCACGGCTCGGGCGGTCACTACCTGTACAGAAGTGACCCGGAACAAATGAACTGTGAGTAAATACCCTGGACTGTAACTTGTTGTCTGTGTGCTCCTTCGCGCCTCCAGCACTACCGGTACTGGGACTCTCACCACCATCACTCCCACCATCCACTACACTGCCCTGGGGCCGCACTCTTCCTGTGGGGAGTCACACCATCCCAGCTGCATTCATCATCGGCCCCAGCGGACTGCCTTGCAGCGGCGGTTCCTAGTAACCGCAATCCACGGGTGGCATAGTCGGACATTATCTAAAGTACAGTAGCAGACTACCATTGGCCTGACCACCCTGAGCCGCGGGACCGGGCCGCCACTACTACTCCCAGCGTCTCCCTATTGCCAGGTTCCGCGTGCCCCACGGCCCCTGGGGCGAGTCAGCTTTGGCGTAGTCTTCAGGATTTCGTGCCCGCTAACCACGGGTACGGCGCGCCTGAAAAGAGACTGTTTCACGGTACTAAAGATGGCGCCCACCCCAGAAGAACGAGCGCCATAATGTGCGCGCCAAAAGACCACAGGAGGCCGCCTCCCATCGTGGGCCGGGTCCCAGAATGGCGCCAAAGAGGAAGCCCGCCCCCAACAACCATGAGCACGGCTGTGGAAATGTCCATCAATGTGGGGGGCTGCCCCTGAGAGTGATTGTCAGCAGAATGCCCCAGGACCACCCCCCATGGGGGAGGAAAGAGAAGAAAACCGGGGCAGGGGGTGGTCTGGATCAGTCCAGACAGACCGCACCCGGGGATGGACGCCCTCAGCAGCACCAGCCTCCTGGCCCGAAGCCTGCTGCAGGCCGAACCGCTCTGCAGCCTAGCAGAAGTCCTAGCGCAGCTCCCCAGAGACCCGGAGCGTGCGCAAGCTGCACTGGAGGACCTGGAGCGGAGGATGGTCCGGGCACAGCGAGGTGCACTCACCGAGTGGAGAGAGGAACTGGCCCGGCAGGCCGAGACCCACCAGCGACAGGCCTCAGCCGCACCCCGGGGTTTGCCTGCCTCTGAGGACGGCGCAGGAGGAGAGAGGACCGGAGGCGACGCCGCGGAGGGAGCCACGAGGACTGAGGCAAGTGAAGGGGACGTCACCACCCCAAGCCCAGCAACCGCAGGCCTGCCCCAGCTTCCCGTCGCAGCACCAGAAGCCCCACTCACCGCACCTGTTGCCGCGCCGCCACTGCTCCCGGCTAGGCCTCAAGCGGCGAGCGCCGCGGCCACGCCCCGCCCAGCGCCACGCCCCTTGACCCCGGGCGCCGTAAAGCAGGAAGCATCATCGGCCCGGTCGCAAGGCCTGGATGACCCGGGCGCCATCGCTAAGCCTGCGCCCCTGTCCCGGATGGGACTGCCACCTAGCGCAGCCACAAGACCCTCGGCCTGGTCGCAAGGCCGAGTGCCCCCGGGCGCTGCTCCCAGATTAGGTCCCCCCACTATACCATCGCTGGGCGTGGACCTATTGGCACATCACACCGGTCCGGATGGACTGCCGCTGGAGTGGCCGGCTGAAGTGACCGGCAATCAGCCATGGAAGGCCCAGCCCCCGAGCGAGCCTCTGATACCGGCTCCTGAACCCGTCGAGGTCACCCTACCCCCACTGGAGGACGTCCAATTTGCGTGGGACCCCACCAGCGAGAACTTGATGGGGTTCTCTCAGGAGACCCGGGCAGACGCGGTCCGTCGTCTGGAGGCCTGTCATCAGCAACTGGCGACCTTTGAGCGGGAGCGATGAGAGAGGCGCGTCAGAGAGGAACGGCTCCAAGCCCAGAGTGCTGAGCAAAAGCGCAAGGCCCGCCAAGACCCCCAAGCAGCCCGTGGTCCCCGAATCACCGGGACCATAGTCAAATTCCACATGGAGAATGGCTGGGGGTTCATCAGGGGCCCCGAAACCGCAGGCGACGTCTTTGTGACCCGCAGGGACGTGGAGAGTCATCTACCTGAGGGACATATTGGCCGTGACCTATACCCTGGTGATGTGGTCACCTTTACCCGCCACGTAGGTGCAAAAGGACCATACGCCCTACATGTCCATCGGCTCACCGAGGAGGAGCTACAATACCGTGGCTATGAGGAGAGCCAAGAGGACCCGGACGGGTCTGAAGAACCATATGAGGAGGAAGAAGGAGCATATGGAGGACACCGCTACTAGTAAGTAGCAAAGTACCTGTGTACATAGTTACCCGTCAGGGTATCAGAACTGTTTTTGGGACTGTTCCCGTCTTGAAAGTGTGGTCCCCGTTGGGACAAGTATTGAACTGTTACCTGTGTGCCCTCATCCCCTATCAGGCTGAGGTCTGTGAGCAGCCATTCCCTTCCCAAAACTGGCCGAGGACTGAGAGCGGTCAATCCCTTGTATATAGTTGCGCTTCCTAAAGCGCCCCCTACTGGTTTTATAAAAAGACTACCACGTCTACCTCGGGACAGCAAGTCCCTCGTGTTTACAAGTTTGCCAAAGTTCCTGCGCTTACAAGAAGAGTGCACACCTGGTCGCAAGTTGCACCGCCGCCAGGATCCAAGAATGTGTTGTAAAAATGTTTTCCTGCAAATGTTTTATATGAAAAGTTTTTATATGCTGCTAGATAGTAATGTGAATGTTTTCTAATAGTGTTTATATGTCAAAAGAGTTCCAGAAGTATTAGTAAGCGTTTTATAATAGTGTGACGAGAAAAGAAAAGCGTTTCCCATAAAGGGAATTGAACCATGTTGCCTGTTTTCTGATGTGAAAAGTTTTAAAAAAATTTGCATGTCCTGTAATTAACTGTTTTTGCTCTTTTCCAGCCCGAGGACGTGCTGTGCTTTACCAGGGGGGAATGTAGCGCCCCGAGGGTTCGGCCACTACAGGGGTATTGCACCACAGAGCAGAGGTGTGATATTCCACTCCCAGGTAAGGATGGAGTATGGACCAGGGCTCAGTTAGCTGCATACAGCACACACACCCCATTTCCGAGGGACAGCTCAACGGTGCTCCCACTAGACAGAAGTGCAGGCACGACCGACTATGTCCCTGTCTGGAGTGGGGAGGGGGGTGGAACACCCAGTGCTGTAGGGGCAGATAGGGGTTGGTTCCTGAGCATAGGAAGGAGCCCATTGGTTGCTGGTCACCTGGGCTCATGGTCAGAGGGAGGTATAAAAGGTGGGCACCATCTTAGATCTGGGTTCGTTCAGTCAGTTCAGCCAGAGGAGAAGACAGGGAGTAGAGGCTCTGTAGGAGCTCTACTCCAGGAGGGCCTAGTGAGAGGCCGAGGAGGAGGTGAAGGGGAGCTGAGATTTTGGCTCATCTCAGCTCCAAGAGAACGGAACAGAAAGGAACAGAAAGGAACAGAGAAAGAGAAGGAGAGACAGAGAAACAGAAGGGCTCAGGAACAAGAAGGTGGAAGGGACCCTAAAAACCCACGAGAATCCAGGGTGCAGGGTCAGGCAGATTAAGGGTACCGGATCCCAAGTTGGTGGAGGAGAAACAACCCTCAGCCAAAGACCGGTCGTTGTGATCATCTATTGGTGCGACACCTCATCAAACCTGCTAGGAAGGCACCATATAGGACAGCGGAGGACGGGGCCCACGTTTAACCGCACAAGTCCGCGGCAGCTGGACAAAAGTGGGTCACTGGTGAGGCAGGCCAGAGAAAGGATTAAAGGGGGTCCTGTGCCATGCTCCTGAACTGCTTGGGAGTTGACCGAGCCCCACACCTGGTGGACGCAGCACGGCTCGGGCGGTCACTACCTGTACAGAAGTGACCCGGAACAAATGAACTGTGAGTAAAGACCCTGGACTGTAACTTGTTCTCTGTGTGCTCCTTCGCGCCTCCAGCACTACCGGTACTGGGACTCTCACCACCATCACTCCCACCATCCACTACACTGCCCTGGGGACGCACTCTTCCCGTGGGGAGTCACACCATCCCAGCTGCATTCATCATCGGCCCCAGCGGACTGCCTTGCAGCGGCGGTTCCTAGTAACCGCAATCCACGGGTGGCATAGTCGGACATTATCTAAAGTACAGTAGCAGACTACCATTGGCCTGACCACCCTGAGCCGCGGGACCGGGCCGCCACTACTACTCCCAGCGTCTCCCTATTTCCCGGTTCCGCGTGCCCCACGGCCCAGGGGGCGAGTCATATACACCTCCTATTCAAGTGCTCCCCTGGTCCACGTCCTCCACCCACACCCACTACTTGGTTCTCCCTCACTTTTGGTTCCCCCCACTCCAACCAGGGACGGTGCAGCAGAAGAAGTGCATAATGCCCTTCCAGCCGGCCTGGAGTAGTGTAGTGTTGAGTGCAGGTGGTGGGGTCCCGGGCAGTACTCCATCCTTACCTGAGAGAAGGAGATGCCACACCCCTGGGTGAGGTGCAGTACCTCTGTGTCGACTGAACCCTCAGGGGCGCCACACTTAGATTTACCAACCCTTATCCTAGGAGACTTCAACATCCCCATAAACAGCCACACCTCCCCATCAGCATCCAACCTTCTATCTTTAACCACTTCTCTTGGCCTCTCACACCTTTCAACCTCTCAGACACACAAAGACGGGAACACCCTTGATCTGGTCTTTGTCCGGCTTTGTTTAATCCCATACCTAGATAACTCACCTCTTCCCCTCTCTGACCACAACATCCTCTCTTTCACGCTCACAAATCCTCTCCTGCCCCAGCACACTCTTACCTATCACACGTTCAGAAATCTACAAGCCATTAACCCTCATACACTTACAGAATCCCTTCACTCATCACCCTGTCCACAATCTCCTCTTTTTCCTGTCCTGATCTGGCTGTAAACGACTACAATGACACTCTCTGAAGCACGCTGGACCAAGTAGCACCCCTCACCTTCAGAACCTCTAAACGCAGAGTAAAACAGCCCTGGCTCACAACGCAAATCCGATTTCCCAGCGATGCTCTAGGAATGCCGATCACCTATGGAGGAAAACTCGCATACTACAAAACTTTATCCACTATAAATTTATGTTAAAAACCTATAACTCTGCCCTTCATCTCGCCAAACAGTCCTACTTCACCACCCTGATCTCCTAACTATCAAACAACCCAAAAAAACTCTTCGACACCTTTCACTCCCTCAGTCCTAAAGCGCAGGCTCCTATCACGCACATTTGTGCTGAGGACCTGGCCTCCTGCTTCACAGATAAAATAGAGAACATCCGTCAGGAAATCAGCTCCTAGCCACCAAGTGCCGAGCCTCCCATTCCTCCCCTCATCTCCTCTGGATCACTCTCCACATTTCACCCAGTCACAGAAGAAGAAGTCTCCATGCTCCTCTCTTCTTCTCATCCCACTACATGCACCACTGACCACATTCCTTCACACCTACTCCAGCCTCTCTCTTCAGTTGTCACTACTCACCAAACTAACAAACTAACAAATCTTCAACCTCTCCCTCTCTTCTGGTATTTTCCCCTCCTCCTTCAAACGCTCCATCATTATTCCATTATTAAAAAAGTCCTCTCTTGACCCTTCCTGCACAAACAACTACAGACCAGTCTCCAATCTCCCCTTCATGTCTAAACTCTTGGAGTGCCTGGTTTATGCCTGGTCTACTCCCGCCTTACCCGTTACCTCTCCATTCACTCTCTTCTAGACCCATCACAGTCCAGCTAAAGCCCCCTACATTCTACAGAAACTGCACTCATCAAAGTAACCATGACCTTCTGACAGCAAAACGTAACGGTGACTACTCTCTGCTCATTCTTCTTGACCTCTCTGCAGCTTTCAACACCATTGACTACCACCTCCTACTCTCTATGCTCCACTCAATCGGCATAAAGGATACTGCTCTCTCCTGGTTCTCCTCCTACCTATCTGACCGCTCTTTCAGTGTATCGTTCGCTGGCTTCACTTCTTCCCTCCTTCCTCTCACTATTGGGGTTCCTCAGGGTTCAGTCCTTGGCCCTCTTCTCTTCTCTTTCTACGTGGCCCCAATTGGACAGACCATCAGCAAACTTGGCTTTCAGAACCATTTTTATGCTGATGACACACAACTATACACTTCATCCCCTGATCTTACCCCCACTGTACTACAGAACACCAGTGACTGTCTGGCCGCAGTTTCCAACATCATGTCCGCTCTATATCTGAAACTCAACCTTTACAAAACTTAACTTCTTCTGCTCCAGCCATCTACTCACCTCCCTAAATCCGACATCTCCCTCTGCGTGTGTGGCACCACAATAATGCTGAGCCAGCAGGTGCGCTGTCTGGGCGTTGTGTTTGACACCAATCTTTTCTTCACCTTCCATATACAATCTCTTGCCCACTCTTGTCGCTTGCACCTGAAGAACATCTATAGAATCCGCCCCTTTCTCACCTTGGAAATAACAAAAACCCTCATTGTTGCCCTGATCCACTCTCGCCTTGACTATTGTAACTCTCTATTAATTGGCCTCCCCCTCACTCGACTCTCCCCTCTCCAGTCCATGCTTAATGCTGCAGCCAGGGTAATCTATCTGGCTAATCGTTACTCGGATGCTTCCGCTTTGTGCCACTCATTGCACTGGCTGCCCATACATTATAGGATTCAAATTAAATTGCTTGTTCTCACCCACAAAGCTCTCCACAGTGCGGCACCCCCTACATCTCCTCCGTCATTTCTGTTTATCGGCCTACCCGTTCTCTACGCTCCGCAAGCGACTTTTGACTAACATCCGCACTAATCCGTACCTCCCGCTCCCGGCTTCAAGACTTCTCCCGAGCTGCACCTATTCTTTGTAATGCTCTACCCCAAGAAATTAGGACAAATTACAACTTACACAGTTTTAGACGCTCCCTAAAAACACACCTGTTTAGGGTGGCCTTTCACGTTCCCTAATCAAAGTCCTTTTATATTTTTTATAGACCATTCATTATTTCTCCAAACATAAGTCTCCACCAAACTCCACCGCATTCAAAAGCACTACAAATACTGGCTGGTGATGAGCTCATGCAGCCTTTTTCTATCCCTCATCCCCTCAAGATGGCTGGACCATCCTTGTAAATAAGCCCCTGTACTTTGTGTCACCCCCACCTCATTGTAGACTGTAAGCTCTTACGAGCAGGGTCGTCATTATTTTTGCTTTAATTATTGCATTATCTTTAGCTATGCTACTTATAACTGTTGTATATGAACCTCTGAATTGTAAAGCGCTGCGGAATATGTTGGTGCTATATAAATAAAGATTATTATTATTAAAGAAGTGAGCTTAGTCTCAATGAACGGCCCCTGGGACTAATATACTGTAGCTAGAGACTCCAAATATTGGGATCATAGCTTTACACGTGGACCCATATGACCCTACCTCTAAGAAAATGCAGGCAATTCAAACAGCTCCCCATGCCCCCTGCGGTACCTGTTGCTAGGAACAAAGTGCAGACTGTAACTCTCAGAATGGAGCCAGTGTATTGTGTGGAAGATGGAAAAGGAGAATGTATAACCTGTAATCCCCTGTTCACCAGTTTGGTCGAATATAAAATGGACATTGTTTTTAAGGACTGGTCTAGCTTATTGAATGAAACGGTTATCGGAAGCGGGACTGTACTAGGTGCCGTTGAACTGATGATGGAAGCAGCAGATCCAGGTACAATGTCGCACACACCCACCAACAACACAAAATTCTCTGTAGCTGGACCCAACGTGGAATGGCAGACCACTCACACGACTACCGCCGGGAACCAGATTACATGCCCTAGTGCGCAAGATCCATAAAGTCATTGTTGGTTGAGTTGGTGTGAAAGAACATGACCGGTCGTACAGAGCACAGACCTCAACCCCATCCAACACCCTTGGTATGAACCAGTATGGCAATTCTGTCACAGGACGCTGAGAGTAGACTGGTAATGGCAATGTTGACTCATAGTCTCACACTGATATCAATTGGCTCAGAGACCTAATGTCACGGGTGTGTCAGAGGTGACAGACAGTCGCCCTGCAATGGTTTGCAGGAGATCTCCACGTTTGGCAATGCAGACAGCTGCCTAGATAAGAGGTTGTGTTTAGGACAATTACCTCCCTTTAGTCTGGGTGTATATATACCTCATGTGTCTAAGTGGGCATCACCGGTTATACTCATTTCTACTTGGAACTTGGCTGAAGCAGCATCACGTCCTCTCTGGAGTCTTGAGGCCGTGTGCCCTATTGGTTTTTCTTCTAAAGCTAAGTTGTTGTTCCCTTGTGTTGTCTTCCCCTTTTGTCTTTAGAGTGCTAGCGGAGGTTGACTAGTGCTCATCTCCTTCCACCTCCACCTATAGCCTTACGCCAGGGATAGTAGGGTGAGGCACATGATCGGCGACAGCTGCGAAGGCTGTATAGGGACGTTAGGGGGGGACAGGGTGACGCTAGTCCAGATTAGGAGGTCACCTCTTCCCCCTTTCCCTAGTGTCTGGGCTCCCTTTCCCCTCTGTGTTGCACTCACACCTGGTGTGACTCTTTGTGTTGCACTCACACCTGGCGTGATATTATAACCACCTGAGCACGTTTTGGAAAAAAAAAAGAAAAGAAAAAAAAAACTACACAAGATTGACATTTTGGTTTTTGTTTCTTTGTGTGTTTTTGGGTGTGCGCCTTCTTTTTTTCCTTACTCCCTTTAGTATGGGATCTGTTGCAGAGCTCACAGAGCAGTTCCACTGTCTGTCTCTGGAGGTGAATGACCTCCGCTGTGAGGTTCAGCAGTATCAGCGGTTACAGGTCAACAATGTGGGGGTCTCTGCAGGTAGGCCTGTCCAGCCTGAACCCAAGGTTGCCCTCCCAGACAGGTTTTCAGGAGGTATGGACAGTTTTTTTGTATTTAAGGAGGCATGCAAATTGTATTCCAAACTTCGTCCCTATTCCTCCGGTAATTGTGTCACCCCAGGCCTGGATGCCACAAACTTGTAAGGCTGTGTCTGAGAGCAGGAGAGAGGTTCTCTGGTCATGGACCATTTGCATGCAGCACCTCCTGTCACAGGCCAGTAGGGGGAGCAGGCTGCCCCTATAAAAACTGGTACTGAGGGCAGGGTTAGAGAGACCAGGACCCACTTCTGAAGCATCCAGAAGGGTTCCCAGAAGAGAGGGACAGGTCAGCGGCAGCTGAGGAGTCCAGGAGGCAAAGGAGGAGCAGAAAGCCAGGGACAGAGGCAACTAGAGCCGGTCCTGACAGAGAGAAACTACATACCGGACACTGGGGTCCGAGGCTGTCAGGATTGCAAGTCCTGCAGCAGATCATCTACCTGCGAGGGATTTTAGGTCCCTTGGCCAAGAAGCCTGGAGGTTCCGCCACACAGAGGGACCGGTACAGCACGGAGAAGCTACAGGTACCTAAGGCCCGAGTCGCAAGCCATACAGGCGTAGTACACGGCAAGCTCAGGGACGTGGGCTATCATACCACTAAAGGGGGAGATAGTCAGCAAGGGCAGAGAGAGAACGGTAGGCCTACCCACTCACCCTGACCAGCGGAGCTCGCCCGAATGCCCTCAGACACCCAGGTCCATTCCTACCCTGTACTCCTGTTGGGTCTATGATAAGATCAGTAACTGTGTGGTTACTGCTGCGCCTGCACCATCACCCCCAGCATCCTATCACACTGCCCTGAGGCTACACTCCTCCCGTGGGGAGTTGTACTATTCCCTGCTGCATCCCCAACACCAGCCTCAGCGGCCTGCCTTGCAGCGGCGGTCCTCCCTGACCGCAATCCACGGGTGGCGTAGTCGGACATTACCTAAAACACATCATTGACTACCACTGGTCTGACCACCCTGAGCCACGGGACCGGGTCGCCACTACTACTCCCAGCATTGCCCTGAAGTCCGGTCTCGAGTGCCCCACGGCCCAGGGGGCGAGTCAGCTTTGGCATAGTCGGCAGGATGGTGACCAACCCGCCACAAACGGGTATTGTGTGCCTGAAAAAGACTGTACACGTACCTTAAAGAGAAGTTTCCCGCCATCCGGAGCCGTTTTCAGTCGTCTCCCGCCATCTTCAGCAGTTTTCCCGCCATCTTCAGCCGTTTTCCCGCCATCGGACGCCATCTTCAGGACGCCGCGCGGGAAGAAGAGGGGCGTGGACGTCCAAAGCGCGCGAGACTTGAAGCCCCGCCCTACGCACCGATGCTGCGCAAGGTCCTGGAAGGGAGAGAGAGCGACGCTGAAGTCACCAGGACGCGACGCAAGGTCCTCACACGGAGCAGCACCAGCGGAGCCGCGGCCTACAGAAGAGGATCGTCGGAAGGTAGGCCACGCTTAACTAGGGGGAAGGAAGATGACGGACGCGGAGGGGCCCTCTACAACCGGCGGGGCTGCAGCGGCGGTGATGCCGTTCTCTATGCCCTACATCCCCGGAGCAGCCTGGCTACCCCAATACTCAGGGGACCCTCATACCTTAACTGACTTTAAGGAAAGACTGCACAGATTATTCAAAGTTTATCCCCTGACAGAAGAACAGAAAGTGAGCATTCTGACGGGGCAGCTCACCGGTGCAGCCCAGCGGGAAGTGAAATCATGGTCAGATGAGGAGAAAAGGACAGTAAAGGACATTCTGACCCGGCTGAGGAGTACCTTTGATACCCGTACCTCAGCGGAAATCAAAATGCGGTTCTATGGATGTAAGCAGCGGGCCCAGGATAGTATCAGAGACTATGCCTTGAACCTGCAAGAAACCCTGAGAGCTATCAAACAAGCTGACCCTGGTAGCGTGCAGGACTCTGATAAACTGTTGACTGACCAGTTCATAGAAGGTCTGCTGTCCAGCGCCCACAGAACTCAGCTGCGCCTCATGGCCCTACAAAACCCCGATTTGACTTTTGCGCAGTTCAAGGATCGGGCCATCCGGGTGCTCAGAGAACCCACAGCAGGTGGCGCTGTAGCTTCCCGGCGCCCTGCCATCACTTACCACCTGGGGGCAGCGCCCTACCCTGCAGACCTTGTGGGGGCTGATGCACAGGCCCTACATCCATCCCAGCCTGCAGACCTGCACCATCAGGTCCAGGAGCTAACAAAGAGTGTGGCTGCATTAACCAGGACCGTACAGTAGTTGCAGGTGGAACCGTCAAGACCAATCGAGCTGGCTTCCAGTCCGGAGGATGTCCCGTGGCGTCAACAGAGGAGGATCCCGCCATTCAGAGGGAGGCCCCGCCGACCGCTACGCTGAGGATGGACAGGCGATTTGCCGCCGTTGCAGTCAGCCAGGACACATAGCAAGGTACTGTACTTTAAATGGGTCCGACCTGGGGCAGAGGGCCAACCCCCAGGCATAAGGTCATCAGGCCCGTCTAATTGGCGTGATAAGTATGTTGGAGGACGCCCAGTCTTACCCGTAGTTTTGGACGGTATCCCTATGAGTGCACTGCTGGACACCGGGTCTCAAGTGACTACCATCCCCTACGTACTTTTCAAGCGGTACTGGAGTGACGCTGACATAACTCGCTACCCAGACGATGACTTAAGCATCATTGCCAGCAATGGCCAACCCGTGCCGCAGGTGGGGTTCAGAGAGATGACCATCAAGATTGGTAAGGTGGAACTGCCGGCACAGGGAGTGATCATTGTGGACATTGACCGTCGTGAAAGTCACCCTAAAATAACTGTGGATACTAATGTAATTGAAAACTGTCTTTCAGAAGTAATTGTGATTTTACAGCAGGTGGCGATGAATGCGAGCTCCAGCCAAAAGAGGGTCCTCCAGAAAGAGATAAGAGCCCTGATGAGACGGCAGCAGGTAGAACTGTCTGGTGGTGAGATCGGTAGCGTAAGAATGAGTGACCCATTCCCCATTTCCATGCCTCCCAAAAGTGAAATGATGATCTGGTGTCGGACTGCAATCGGGTTGAGAGGTAGAGACTACCAAGCCATGGTAGAACCCGTGTACTCAGACAGCAGGCCTACCATTTTGACAGCCCGGGGGGTAGTTGATGTCCGTCATGGGAGGGTGCCCGTTCGCATTCTCAACATTGGGGAGAGGGAGGTGCACCTACCCAGGTACGCTACACTTGCCAAACTGTTTGCTGTTGAGCACAAAGCTATCAGGGCCGTGGAACCGTTGCCTCCATCTCCTCAGGCAGAGGGTAATGGCTCCCAGAAACAAAAGAAGGACTGGTGCCAGGAACTCCATGTGGGTGCTGACTCCACTCCCCTGCACCAAAAACAAGGAGTCTACCGGGTGGTTCAGGAGTACGAAAGAATCTTTAGTAAGCACCCGCTTGACTTCGGCAGAGTAAAAGGGATAGAACACCATATCCCCACGGGGAGCCACCCACCAATAAAAGAGACACACAGGCCTGTACCCCCTGCACATTATCAGAATGCCAAGGGTATGCTGAGAGAAATGAAAGAAGCTGGGGTCATTAGAGATAGCTGTAGCCCCTGGGCAGCTCCCTTAGTTTTGGTAAAAAAGAAAGACGGTACCATGAGAATGTGCGTGGATTATAGGCAAATCAATCGTATCACCCATAAAGATGCGTACCCGTTACCTAGGATAGAAGAGTCTTTAGCAGCTCTAAAATCTGCTAATTTCTTCTCTACTTTGGACCTTACTAGCGGGTACTGGCAGGTTCCTGTGGCAGAGGCTGACAAGGAGAAGACCGCCTTCACCACCCCGATGGGACTGAGCGAGTTCAACTGTATGCCCTTCGGGCTCTGCAATGCACCAGGGACCTTCCAGAGGCTGATGGAATGCTGTCTAGGGCACCGAAACTTCGAGACGGTCCTCCTTTACCTGGATGACGTGATCGTCTATTCGAAGACTTACGAGGACCATCTAAAGCACCTGGCCGAGGTGTTCGAAGCACTGACAGGCTACGGCCTGAAAGTGAAGCCTTCAAAGTGTCACCTGTTAAAACCAAAGGTCCAGTACCTAGGACACGTGGTGAGTGCAGAGGGAGTAGCCCCTGACCCTGACAAGGTCACGGCAATCAAGAGCTGGCCAAGCCCCTCTAACATCAAGGAAGTGAGGCAATTCCTCGGGTTGGTAGGCTACTACCGAAGGTTCATCCCCGGGTTCACTAAGATGGCAGCCCCTATGCAGGACCTCCTGATAGGGCAATCTAAATCCAGAGGTCACAAGCCACCCTTCAAGTGGGACAAGCCGGAAGAGGAGTCCTTCCGCCAGTTGAAATGGCCCTCACAGGGGATGAGATCCTGGCCTACCCCGATTATGGCCAGCCTTTTATCCTCCACACAGATGCCAGTAATGTGGGGCTGGGAGCCGTACTGTCACAGAACCAACAGGGCAGAGAAAGGGTGATCGCGTATGCCAGCCGGAAGCTGAGGCCCACTGAAAGAAACCCAGAGAATTATAGCTCCCTCAAGCTAGAATTCTTAGCAGTGGTGTGGGCCGTCACAGAACGGTTTAAGCATTACCTGGCCTCCGCAAAGTTCACCGTGTACACGGACAACAACCCGTTGACACATCTGGACAATGCAAGATTAGGTGCCCTAGAACAGCGGTGGATGGCCCGGCTATCCAATTATGACTTCACAATCAAATACCGGGCAGGCAGAACCAACGCCAACGCAGACGCCCTATCAAGAATGCCCCACCTACCTGAAGGAAAAGCTGACTCGGAAGAGCTGGAGGAAATAGCGCTTCCTGCGTTCCACCAGTATGGGGCCACTCAGCATTCTCACCGGGTAAGAGACAAGAACTTAACCACCGTCATGTTCAATCCCTTACCCCACCACGGCTGGGCTGAAACGCAAGATAGCGACCCTGCAATACTCCTGGTGAAAGACATGTTAACCCAGGAAGACGCTAGCCCTGGCCCGGACGCTCCAGAAGAAGCCAAGCAGATATGGAAGGAGAAAAGCAGGCTATTCCTCTATGAGGGTAAGCTGTGCAGAAGGCTTGTCAACCACCGGATGCACGAGCTGACCTGGCAGGTAGTGGTCCCAAGGCGAGATGCAGCAATGGTCCTGGAGGCCTACCATGACAGAGCGGGACACTTCGGGTGGAAGAAACTGGAGTTCCTACTGAGAGAGCGGTTCTACTGGGTCGGCATGAGAAGGGCCATCGAGAAGTGGAGCAGGGACTGCGGCCCATGTCACCTCAGAAGGAAGGACCGTACCAGCCAGCAGACACCCTTGAGGCCCATCGTCACCAGGCAGCCTCTTGAGCTGGTAGCTCTGGACCATGTGAAATTGGCTCCAAGCCAGTCGGGCTAGGTCTATGCCCTGACAATTGTGGACCATTAATCCCGGTTCCTGGTGGTGGTTCCTGTTAAAGACCTGACAGCCCAGACAGCGGCCAGAGCCTTCCAGCAACACTTCTGCCGTCCACATGGGTATCCGGAACAGGTCTTGACAGATCAAGGTCCAGCGTTTGAGGCTGAAGTATTCCAGGAGTTCTGCAACCTCTACGGCTGTAGGAAGATTCGGACAATGCCTTACAACCCGCAGACCAACGGGCTGTGTGAGAAAATGAACAATATCGTCATCGACCTCCTCAAGACGTTACCCCTGGAAGAACGCAGCCTGTGGCCGGAGAAGCTGCCAGATCTGATTGACTTGTACAACCACATCCCGGTGAATGCTACAAATTGCACCCCGGCTTACCTGATTCGAGCAAGACCAGGTAAGCTGCCGGTCGACCTGGAAATGGGAGTCCTGACACCTGAGGACACCTCCCCAGACGCGGACTGGGATACAGAACGGCGGCTACAGTACAAGAAGGTACAGGAGAGTGTGGAGAGGAGTCTGGCTCAAGCGAGAGAAAAGCAAGAGAGGCTCTTCAACCAACACGCCCCTGCTGGTCCCCTGGAACCTGGTGAGCAGGTCCTGAAGCGGAAGAGAAGGCTACACAAGCTGGACGACCAGTGGGAAAGGGAACCTTACACCGTACTGCAGTCTGATCACGACAACCCGAAGGTGTGCGTGATCACCAAGGATGGAGGAGAAACCACTAGCACCGTCTCCAGAGACCACCTAAAACGGTGCCCCGAGCAACTACAGAGTCCAAGTGAAGATCAAGATGACCTTGAACCCGCAGAGGACAAGGAAGAGATGATCAGCACAGTTCTCGGAGAGTTCCCCCGGACCTGGACTCAGATAAATGGGGCAATAGTGGTACCCGTCCTACACTTCCTTCAGCCTACCCAGCAGGAGCCTACAGGAGGACAGGAAGAACAAGAAGAGCAAGCGGCCCCAGAGGCGGAAGAACCCACGCCAGCAGCCCAGGAGAGTCAGCCCTCTGCTGACAGTGAGCCTGCCATGCCTGCGGTAAGCCAAAGGACCCGCAGACAGCTGCCTGCCCTGCCTGTACACCTAGCTAGTAGCTGTACCCTCAATGATAGTGAGGAAAGCCAGGTTAGACCACCACCAGATAGTGGGCTACAGAGGTCAACCCGGAGCACTAGGGGTCAAATGCCAGCTCGCTGGAAGATCTAAATGTAAAATGTATATATTTAATGTGTTATGTTTGTACCCTGGTTATT
This sequence comes from Phyllobates terribilis, assembly GCF_046119375.1. NCBI lineage: Eukaryota > Metazoa > Chordata > Amphibia > Anura > Dendrobatidae > Phyllobates > Phyllobates terribilis. Next base: position 205,219,775 of record NW_027362769.1, on the reverse strand, counting down.
AATAGTGTTTTCCAGTTTTTCATAGTGACAAATGGACTAAAAGGTTATGGACTTTGAGTAAAACGGGACTTCCTTGTAAATATGTTTGGAGCCTAACCAAAGGAAAGAATAAAGACTGTCAAGGACTCGGGGCAAGGACAGACCCCCATCTGGTTAAGGCTCCCGTTGTGTTGGTGATATGGACACCCGGTCACAGGCCATACTGTGACCTAAAGAACTCAATTTGTGGTGTTGTTTGTTATTTCTTTCCCTGTTGTGTTTATGTTATAATTTCTACCCTGTATCGTGTTTCTTGTTTAGTCCCGGAGTACTAAGCTTTCCTAGGGGGGAATGTGTCACCCCAGGCCTGGATGCCACAAACTTGTAAGGCTGTGTCTGAGAGCAGGAGGGAGGTTCTCTGGTCATGGACCATTTGCATGCAGCACCTCCTGTCACAGGCCAGTAGGGGGAGCAGGCTGCCCCTATAAAAACTGGTACTGAGGGCAGGGTTAGAGAGACCAGGACCCACTTCTGAAGCATCCAGAAGGGTTCCAAGAAGAGAGGGACAGGTCAGCGGCAGCTGAGGAGTCCAGGAGGCAAAGGAGGAGCAGAAAGCCAGGGACAGAGGCGACGAGAGACGGTCCTGACAGAGAGAAACTACATACCGGACACTGGGGTCCGAGGCTGTCAGGATTGCAAGTCCTGCAGCAGATCATCTACCTGCGAGGGATTTTAGGTCCCTTGGCCAAGAAGCCTGGAGGTTCCGCCACACAGAGGGACCGGTACAGCACGGAGAAGCTACAGGTACCTAAGGCCCGAGTCGCAAGCCATACAGGCGTAGTACACGGCAATCTCAGGGACGTGGGCTATCATACCACTAAAGGGGGAGATAGTCAGCAAGGGCAGAGAGAGAACGGTAGGCCTACCCACTCACCCTGACCAGCGGAGCTCGCCCGAATGCCCTCTGACACCCAGGTCCATTCCTACCCTGTACTCCTGTTGGGTCTATGATAAGATCAGTAAAAGACCCTGGACTGCATTATTGGACTCTGTGGTTACTGCTGCGCCTGCACCATCACCCCCAGCATCCTATCACACTGCCCTGAGGCTACACTCCTCCCGTGGGGAGTTGTACTATTCCCTGCTGCATCCCCAACACCAGCCTCAGCAGCCTGCCTTGCAGCGGCGGTCCTCCCTGACCGCAATCCACGGGTGGCGTAGTCGGACATTACCTAAAACACATCATTGACTACCACTGGTCTGACCACCCTGAGCCATGGGACCGGGTCGCCACTACTGCACCCAGCATTGCCCTGAAGTCCGGTCTCGAGTGCCCCACGGCCCAGGGGGCGAGTCATAATGAGGAGCAACAGGTTGGCACTGCGATCTCTCTGCTGCATGGAGATCCTCAGTCGTAGGTGTTTTCGTTACCGCAGGATTCGGTTTGTCTCCAATCTGTGGAGGAATTTTTTGGAACTCTTGCCCTTATCTATAATGACCCTGACCAAGTCGCCTTGGCTGAGTCTAAGCTACGTCGCCTTTAGCAGGGGATTCGGTCAGTGGAAACATACAGTTCGTAATTCCGTAGATGGGCAACGGATTCCAAATGGAATGACACAGCCCTTAGAAGTCAATTTTGTGAGGGGCTAAAAGAAAGGTTGAAAGATGCTTTGACTGTATATGATACCGCTCAGTCCTTGGAGACTGCCATGTCTTTGACCATACGTCTGGATAGGCGCCTTCGGGATAGACGGGTGCAACCTCCTTCGCCAGGGCCTTCTTGTTGGGGTTCTATACCTTTTCCAAGGGAGTAGTCTGGGGGTGAACCAGAACTGGGGGAGGTGGAGGAACCTATGCGGTGTCTCTATGTCATACATCTCCCCGGAGATTCGCAAGAAAAAAGGCGTATTTTTTGTGGGAAAAAGGGACACTTTGTTGGGGCCTGTCCTTCAATTCCTAAACAAAAAGAGACTCGATTAACTCTCAGTAGTCTGGAGCTGGATAAACAAGGGGTGCATTTGTGGCCAAACTGCAGTTCCCGGTTTGTCCTGACAGCAGAAGTGGTGCTAGAGAGCAAAATAAAAAAAAATTCTGTCTTTGTTGACAGTGGAACCGGGGTCAGCATGGTTGATGCTGAGTTTATGAAAACTCATGGTCTCGCTTGCTGTGCTTTAGCTGAACCTATTTCCATCTTTGCCATTGACTCGGCGCCACTTGCACAGAAAGCATTTACTCAGATTGTACACAATGTGAAACTGAGGGTGGGGTCAGTTCATTGTGAAATCATTCCTTGCTAAGTTTGGGAGAATCTCCCTTCTGCGATTGTTTTAGGTATACCCCGGCTTGTTAAACATAATCCATTGGTGGATTGGCAAACCGGGGAGATTATTGAATGGGGAGATTCCATTGCTGCTGTCTCTGCGGAGATACTGTCTGCTTTTCTGTCTGGTTTAGAAGATGTTTTTTCTGAGAAGGGGTGTGAGAATTTGCCTCCTCATCGTGCTTATGACTGTCCTATTAACCTGACCCTCGGAGCTAAACTACCCAAGTCCAGACTGTATAATCTTTCTGGCCCTGAGAGACAAGCCATGAAGGTTTTCATTGCGGAAAGTCTGGAGAAGGGACATATCAGACCCTCATCTTCGCCCGTGGCGGCAGGGTTCTTCTTTGTGAAGAAAAAAGATGGCGGTCTACGTCCCTGTTTAGATTTCCGGGAATTAAATCAAATTACCATCCTTGATCCATACCCTCTTCCTCTGATTCCTAATTTGTTCAGCCAGGTTGTGGGAGCTAAGGTATTCTTCAAGTTGGATTTAAGGGGAGTCTACAATCTGGTTAGAATCAGAGAAGGGAACGAATGGAAGACAGCGTTCAATACCCCGGAAGGTAATTTCGAGAGTTTGGTTATGCCTTTTGGCTTGACCAATACACCTATGGTATTCCAGCATTTCTTAAATGATATTTTTCATCTTTTGGTGGGGAGATTTGTGGTGGTTTATCTGGATGATATTTTGGTTTATTCACCTGATTTTGAGACCCATCGGGGGCATGTTAAGCAGGTGCTCCAGATATTAAGTGATAACAAAATCTGTGCCAAACTAGAGAAATGTGTTTTCACTGTTCAGGAGGTGCAGTTTTTGGGGTACTTGTTGTCATCTTCAGGTTTTCGGATGGATCCGGAGAAGATCCGTGCAGTCCTTGACTGGGAACGTCCCGAGAACCCAAAGGCCCTACAACTAGTGAAGAGCGAGCATGCTTGCCACTGCTCGGTACTCGCCCGAGCATCTCAGTACTCGAGATGCTCGAAGCTCGCCGAATACTTTCGAGATGCTCGGGCGGGAGCTTGGGTCCCCGTCCTGCATGTTTGGCGCTATTTAGAGCACCAATCATGCAGGGATTGTCTGCCACTCACTGTAATGTCACAGCCATGGTGGTTGTGGCATTACAGTTATTGCTGACTGTGAAACATGAAAAGCCGGCAATTGAGCAGCGGTATACATCCGTACCTGACAATTTAGAACAGAAAGAATAGAGCATCACACATAGATTAGATAGATAGAAACATGTCAGTCACATATATAATAAGTACAGTGACAGTGTTGGTTACTGTACTTGTCATTTAGTGTTAAAATAAAGCATTTATTAAATAAAAAATTGGCGTGGGTTCCCCATAATTTTAGTCTCTAACGGAGGTTAAGCAGACGGCTGGGGCAGACGTTTGAAGCGTGGGAAGGGGGTAATACCCATGGAGCTTCCCAGACTACTATTAAAACGGGGGACCCAAAAAAAATGACGTCAGGTCCCCCCTATTTTAATAGCTAGCAAAGGTTTAGGCAGACAGCTGGGGGCTGATATTAATAGCCCAGGAAGGGTGCCATGAATATTGGCCCCCTCCCAGGCTAGAAACACCAGCCGTCAGCCGCCCCAGAAATTACGCATCCATAGGATGCGCCAATTCTGGCACATAGCCTCGCTCTTCCCACTGCCCTGTAGCAGTGGCAGTGGGGTAACAGGGTTGGGGTTGATGTCAACTTATAATGCCAGCTGACATCAAGCCCAGGTTAGTAATGGAGAGGCATCTATAAGACACCCCCATTACTAACCCCATAGTCAAAGTTACAAAAAAAACACAACACCCAGAATAAAGTCCTTTAATTGAAATAAAGACACAATTCTTTAATGTTCTAAATTAAACTCTACTTACCATCACGCCCATTCCAGCTGAAGCCAACGATCTCCTGTAATAAAAGTAAAATAATAAACCAACCTCATCCTTACCTTTCCATGGTTCCCAGAACGGCTTCAGCTCTGCTACATTCACATGACAGGCTGGATCGCAGCAGAACGCTCCTCAGTGAAGCTCCTCAGTGTCTGGCTGTGACGGCATCCAGATGAGCCGAGTTCATGTCCAATGAACTCAGCTCACCTCATGCACGTCACTGATAGCGTGGGAGAATTCTCCTGCGCATGCGGTGCCGGCAAATGTCGTCACCGCTTGAGCAGGAGAATTCTCCCACGCTGGGACGGCATTGAGATGGCAGGCTGGATGGTAGCAGAACACTGCCATCCAGCTTGTCATCCTTCAGTGACACTGCAGAGCGCAAGTATTCCAATGTGCTCGACCTGAGCTTCGAGCACTCGAGTCACGCGCCCCCTGGGCGGTGGGGTACTCGGCAGCCGGGCCTCTGGTTGCTGGGGGATATCACGGTAGCTGGCCCGGTCCGTGACCCAGGGCGGTCAGTAAAAGTGGGGGGGGCTTATATTTGTATGGGGTTTTTGGAATAGTGTTCGTGACGCCACCTGTGGATTGCAGCTAAAGGGTGCCGCCGCTGCAGAGCAGTGCTCTGGAGCTGGTGTTTCGGCAGCAGGGGTGGTGTGGCTCTCCATAGGTAGAGCTTGCTCCAGGGCAATGTAAGGCGGTGTAGGTTGCGCTGGGCGTTGTAGTGTCGGGAGGGAGAGATGGCGCAAATGAAAGAAGGGACGGAGGCAGTGTGGTGCAGTCATCCAAGTTTTTACTCACAGTTTTTATGACAGTTCCACTGGTGCACTGTACAGTCGTCGGCCTCCCACGCCGCGCTGCGTTCACCAGGCAGGGGTTCAGCAGTTCCTCAAGCAGATCAGGAGTACCTGACAGAACCCCACTTTCTTGTGTTACTAGCTAGACCGTCTTCACGCTGGGTCTTTCTCCCTCCTGCCCTGCGCTTCCCACTCTCAATCCCGCTCGGGTGCTCTGAAGTCCCTCCTGTCTCGTCGGAGTTCCCAGACCTGCTTGACCCTCACGGGGATTAGAATGAGGCTTCGGCAACTGACTATATAAGCCAGAAGCCTCCGGTTTTCCCAGCCAAGACGTAGAGTAGCACGGCTGGACCAGGGGCCGGTCCCCTTCTTGCGGCCTACGATCCCTCTGTCTTCTGACAGATGCGGGGCATACGGGTGCCGTCCTGCACTCGCCGTACCCCCTAGGATCCCTTCTTTAGAACGGAGCCTACTCCTCTGCTCCCCACCTGGGCCGCTAGGACTGGGCCCTACTTGTGGAGCAGAGCTCCTAAAGAGACTCTGCTCCCTGACAGACTTCTTCCTCTTACTGAACTACTGAACTGCCACCCTAAGATGGCTTCACTTTAAATACCTTCTTCTATAGTGCTCCCTCAAAATGCTTCCTCCATCCACACCCACTACTGGTTCCCCCTACCTCTGGGTTCCCCCCACTCCAGCCAGGGACAAGTCTCAGCAGCTGCGCACATGCATCTTGCCCTTCCAGCCGGCCTGGAGCAGTGTAGTGTTGAATGCAGGTGTTGGGGTTCCGGGCAGCACTCCCTCCTTACCTGAGAGAAGGAGACACCACACCTCTGCGTGAGGTGCAGTACCTCTGTGGCGACTGAACCCTCAGGGGCACCACATGAGCATTTTAGTGCTCGCTCATCACTACCTACAACGTTTTCTGGGCTTTACTAATTTTTACAAGAAATTCATCCAAAATTACTCTGTTGTAGTGAAACCCCTTGCTGACATGACTAAGAAGAGGTCTGATTTTTCCAAATGGTTGGAGGCTTCCCTGCAGGCTTTTTCTTCCTTAAAGAATCACTTTGCCACTGCACCCATACTCAGTCAACCCGATATTTCTCAACCCTTTATTGTGGAGGTCGATGCTTCGGATGTCGGGGTTGGGGCTGTGTTGTCTCAGGGTTCGTCCCATGGTAAATGGCGTCCATGCGCCTTCTTTTCTAAAAAATTGTCTTCGGCTGAGAGAAATTATGACGTGGGTAATAGGGAACTTTTGGCGATCAAATTGGCGTTCAAGGAATGGCGACACTGGTTGGAGGGGGCTGTCCATCCTATTACTGTTATTACTGACCATAAGAATCTGTCATATCTCCAGTCAGCTAAACGTCTCAACCCTAGGAAAGCCGATGGTCCCTGTTTTTTACTAGGTTCAATTTTGTTGTCACTTTTCGTCCAGGGGTCAAAAACGTCAAGGCTGATGCTTTGTCCCGGAGCTTCCCTGGTGGTGGGGACCATGAGAACCCTGCCCGGATATTACAGAAAGGAGTAGTTATTTTGGCTCTTTTTCCTGAACTGGAGGTGAGGTGCTGGAGGCTCAGGGGGACGCCTCTGCCTCCTGCCTTTCAGGAAAGTTATTTGTATCACCTGATCTGCATCGTAAAGTAATCAAGGAGCATCATAACTCTGTGCTTGCTGGGCACCCAGGTGGTAAGGCAACCGCGGACCTCCTCTCTCGTCGTTTTTGGTGGCTGGGGTTGCATCGGGATGTGATTGAACACATAGCCGCTTGTAGTATTTGCGTGCATTCTAAGGTTTTGCACACCTGTTCGTCTGGTATTCTTCTTCCGCTACCTATCCCTAGCAGGCCATGGACACACTTTTCCATGGATTTTATTACTGACCTACCGGTTTCTGCAGGCAAAACGGTGGTTTTGGTAGTAGTAGATAGGTTCAGTAAAATGGTTCACTTTGTCGCTTTACCTGCACTTCCCAGTGCCAAGACACTTGCCGAGGTGTTCATAAATGAGATTGTGAAGCTTCATGGGGTTCCCTCCGATGTGGTGTCTGTTCGGGGGACCCAGTTTGTTTCCAAGTTCTGGAAGGCATTCTGTTCTCGACTGGGGGTGCAGCTGTCCTTTTCCTCTGCCTTCCACCCTCAGTCGAATGGTCAGACCGAGCATGTCAACCAGAACTTGGAGATATATCTCAGGTGTTTCGTTTGCGAAAATCAGGAGGATTGGGCATCCTACTTACCGCTGGCAGAATTTGCCATCATATAATCATCGTCAAGAATCCACTGGCAGGTCACCGTTCTTTGGTTCATATGGTTATCATCCACAGTTTGGTACCTTCAGTGGGGGTAGAGCTTCAGGAGTTCCTTAGGGGGAACGGTTTGCTTCATCGCTCTCCTCGGTATGGCAGGGTGTTCTGTGTAATTTGAAGACCATGAGTGACAGGTATAAACGTAAGGCTGACAGAAAATGCTTGCCAGGTCCAGACCTGAATGTGAATGACTTTGTGTGGTTGTCTACCATGAATATAAGATTGAAAGTTCCTTCTTGGAAGCTGGGACCTAGGTTTATTGGTCCCTACAAAATTACCCAGCTTCGTCTTGAACTTCCTCGGGCCCTTAAGGTTCACAATGTGTTCCACAGGTCCTTACTCAAAAGGTACGTAGAACCTCTTGAGCCTTCACCTCTACCACCGCCAGCAGTAATTGTTGATGGTAATTTGAAGTTCAAGATTTCGAGGATAGTAGATTCTCGTCTCCAACGTCGTTCTTTGCACTGGAAAGGCTATGGTCCGGAGGAGACGACGTGGGTTTCAGCGTCAGAAGTGAACGCTCCCAGATTGGTTCGCTTTTTCACACTTCTTTTGCCTGAGAAACCCAGTCCTGAGTGTGCGGAGGCCACTTGTAGAGGGGGGGTACTGTCACGGGTGTGTCAGAGGTGACAGACAGTCGCCCTGCAATGGTTTGCAGATCTCCACGTTTGGCAATGCAGACAGCTGCCTAGATAGGAGGTTGTGTTTAGGACCCAGCGACTACCTACCTTTAGTCTGGGTGTATATATACCTGGTGTGTCTAGGTGGGCATCGCCGGTTATACTCATTTCTACGTGGAACTTGGCTGAAGCTGCATCACGTCTTCTCTGGAGTCTTGAGGCCGTATGCCCTGTTGGTGTTTCTTCTAAAGCTAAGTTGTTGTTCCCTTGTGTTGTCTTCCCCTTTTGTCTTTAGAGTGCTAGCGGAGGTTGACTAGTGCTCATCTCCTTCCACCCCCAGCTATAGCCTTACGCCAGGGATAGTAGGGCGAGGCATGTGATCGGCGACAGCTGCTGAGGCTGTATAGGAATGTTAGGGGGAGACAGGGTGACGCTAGTCCAGATTAGGAGGTCACCTCTTCCCCCTTTCCCTCACGCACTAGCAAAGTGTCACGTGGTGAACGAGGTCTCCTTGGAGAAGGGAAAAGGCAAACAAGTTGCACTTACTCCCTTAGACCCTGAGAAGGAGGACCTGAGGAGAGCTAAAAGTATGGTGTTGGAAGATAAAGGTGAAGTGGAGGTGGTCAAGACGAAAAGTTGTGAAGTGGTAGCTGTGAGTCAGCTCAGGGGAAGCATCCAGGGTGAAGAAGCTGGAAGTCAGTTGTTCCTGAAACCTGAGCTGGTTGATCGTCTGGAAACCACTGGTGAGACCGAAACGTCTCGGTACAAGTGCCTCGTAGAAGTACCCGAGGACTTGAGGGAAGAATGCACCCGTGAGTCCGTGCATGAAGAGTTTAAGAAGGCTGTGGGAGCCTGTAAGGTCTACTTGACCTCAGAAACTAAACAGCTGGTGGTCCTGTCCACGACCAAAGTCACAGTGAAGAGGGTGGCTATCCTAAGTGACATGCACTGGCGATGTGTTCGCACGAAGCGGTTTCTCCGGTTGAAGACGGAACAAGCCGTTAGACAACTGGAGCTTAGGAGAAAAGCTCACAGTATGCGTGAAGAGGTCATCCGGGTGCCTCATGTTCTGATGAGAAAGCTCATTGGGAGAAGCGGTCGAGCCATGCAGATGATGGTCAAGAAGTCTGGTGTGGTGAAAGTAAGCAGTCCACGTGATCAACAGGACTGGATACCAGACAAAGACGGCATGGTGTCCTTTTCCGCTGTAGGAACAGAAGAAAGCCTAGAATATATACGCATGCTGATTGAGTACCGAGTGACCTGCCTGCAGGAGGTAGAACAATTGAATCTCGCTAGACTGCGAGTAGATAGACAGCATCATCTGAGCAGCAGAAGATGGAAGCCGTCTAGAAATAGTGAGACCCGACAGAGAAAGGGCCCCCTAAATAACAGAACAGCTACAGCTGAAGTTACCCCCCGTATGATGACGAGCGCTGCCTTACATATGGTGGAGAATGGGGGCAACGGCAGCCCGGTTGCTAGTGGCAACGACAACCCCGGTTGCTAAGGGCAACGGCACAGGACGACGAGTGTGGATAAAGCATCTTGCGGCAACTCAGCGGGGTTGCGAAGATTGGCGTCGCACTCAAACCTGGTTTGCTGTGGCTCGGCGGGGCTCACGAAGTATAAAGCATCTTGCGGCAACTCGGCGGGGTCGCTGATGTCAGGACATAGCCTGGAATGGAACATCTCTCCCATCTTGAGACAGTCCTTCTGGACTCGGAAGGGTTGGAAGATATAGATCTACTAACATTAGGTGTCACGTCAGGTGTGAGCGCAACACAGAGAGTCACGCCAGGTGTGAGTGCATCGCACTCAAATCCGGTTTTGCGGTGGCTTGGTGGGGCCACGAAAATTTTTCCGGGAGAGCGATGAAGTGCTAGTGTGAACAGTGTACCGCGATGGCTGTGAGCAAAGCAGCAGATCTGTCTGGAGCTATTGAGCGGTTGAAGGGCCGGTTGGGACCGGAGCAGGTATTTGGGAAACTTTTACTGGACATGGTGCAGGAACCGCAGGAGCTGTGGGCACCATATGGAATGGCGGCAGTGGACCATTCTATGGACTCTCCGGGGGCGCCAGTGTTGTCCCAGAGTGCCCGGGGAGGTGGTAAGAGATGTTGTGAACTGAGTCCTAAGACTACTGCTGATTTTTTGTGTAAAAATTACCCTGCCGGTGTGGTTGTTAAAAAGGGGGCGGAGTCTAAAAAAGGGGCGGATTTTCACAAGAGTATGGAGTGTAGAAAACTGAAAATTGTTACTGGTGGTGGGTTGGTGCCTCCTAAAAATGACAATGTGACCGTTGATAACGTGGTAACTCCAGTAGAAGGGGGTGACGTCAAAGTGGGAGGTGACCTGTTAGTCCACAACACCATGGGTAGTGACACAGACCCCGTAGCTGACTGTGACACTATGAAAGTAAAAAGTGAGTTCAGTCAGGAGGGGCTAGACGTGGTGAGAGAGTCCCCATCTCGTAGACGGCGCAAGGGCCACAAAAAGGTTGCTCCTGTAGACTTGGCTGAAAATAAAAATAAAGAGAGGGTAGTACTGTGTGCCTTTGCTTCAAGTGTGGATCCTCCATTAGAGGTAGAAGAGGAGGTGACGTTGCCAGTAGCAACCTCCGGTACGGTACCGAGTCAGGAGGATCTGACAGCCCTGGAAGGGGAGGCGGCCAGTCGTGACCAAGAGCTGGAACCTATCGGCCAGCAGGGTCAGAGTGATGGGCAGCAATTATGTGGAAACCTGGGGAACTTGTCCTCAGACCAGCTGAACCTGGAGTCTGTACAGCAGAAAATACTCCAGCTTGTGAAGGACTTACAGCGAGATCTAAAGGGAACTGCAACAGAGTAAGAGAGATTATGAGGATCTCCTCAAGGTGAAGGAAAAACTAGAGGAGGATAAGGTGGGTGCAGAGCAAGTGCGCCAAGCGGTTGAGACCACTCTGCAAGACACCCGTGAGGAGAATGATGGTCTCCGGGGAAAGACCCTAGATCTGGAAGCTCAGGTGAAGGAGCTACAGATGTCCTGTGATGCGCTCCAGAAGGCGGAGACGTACCTTAAAGAAACAGTCAGCAAGATGGAAGCTGAGCGGAAAAAGATGGAGGAGTCTGTCGGAGAATCCACAGACCAGGGCCAGGAGTTGGCCGCTGGTGAGGGGAGGTGTGAAGCAGATACCTCCTCGAGTGATGCGAGCTTGGATGATTCGGTGGAAGTAAGAGCCGAGATCAGGGAGCTCAAGGAGTTGCTACAAACCCAGTGGACGCAAGAGAAGCGTGAGAGACTGGCTATTGAGAGCCGAGTGGGCACATTGGAGACGGAGAGGTCTGAGAGAGCTCTGCTGCTGGAAGAGCAGTTGAAGCAGGAAGAGCTTCAGAGACGGGCCGCTGAGAGGCGAGTAACTGAGCTGGAAGGAGAAGTTTTAGAGCTCAAAGGTCGCCTAGCAAAGTGTCACGTGGTGAACGAGGTCTCCTTGGAGAAGGGAAAAGGCAAACAAGTTGCACTTACTCCCTTAGACCCTGAGAAGGAGGACCTGAGGAGAGCTAAAAGTATGGTGTTGGAAGATAAAGGTGAAGTGGAGGTGGTCAAGACGAAAAGTTGTGAAGTGGTAGCTGTGAGTCAGCTCAGGGGAAGCATCCAGGGTGAAGAAGCTGGAAGTCAGTTGTTCCTGAAACCTGAGCTGGTTGATCGTCTGGAAACCACTGGTGAGACCGAAACGTCTCGGTACAAGTGCCTCGTAGAAGTACCCGAGGACTTGAGGGAAGAATGCACCCGTGAGTCCGTGCATGAAGAGTTTAAGAAGGCTGTGGGAGCCTGTAAGGTCTACTTGACCTCAGAAACTAAACAGCTGGTGGTCCTGTCCACGACCAAAGTCACAGTGAAGAGGGTGGCTATCCTAAGTGACATGCACTGGCGATGTGTTCGCACGAAGCGGTTTCTCCGGTTGAAGACGGAACAAGCCGTTAGACAACTGGAGCTTAGGAGAAAAGCTCACAGTATGCGTGAAGAGGTCATCCGGGTGCCTCATGTTCTGATGAGAAAGCTCATTGGGAGAAGCGGTCGAGCCATGCAGATGATGGTCAAGAAGTCTGGTGTGGTGAAAGTAAGCAGTCCACGTGATCAACAGGACTGGATACCAGACAAAGACGGCATGGTGTCCTTTTCCGCTGTAGGAACAGAAGAAAGCCTAGAATATATACGCATGCTGATTGAGTACCGAGTGACCTGCCTGCAGGAGGTAGAACAATTGAATCTCGCTAGACTGCGAGTAGATAGACAGCATCATCTGAGCAGCAGAAGATGGAAGCCGTCTAGAAATAGTGAGACCCGACAGAGAAAGGGCCCCCTAAATAACAGAACAGCTACAGCTGAAGTTAGGGACCTTTTAGGATGTCCTGAGAGTAGTGGGCGTGGGTTTAGAGGTAGTGAGACCTCCAGTAACTCCGGTTTGAGCAGCCCATACAAACGACCCAATAGAGGACGGGACAGTACGGAGTCGAACCGGACCTTAGATACCGGGGCATGCGAGTTGCGCTGCTGTATTGACCGCTGGGAGCGGGGAAGATCTGACAGGGTTTTGATTGACCGCTGGGAGCGGGGGAGACCTGACAAAGTTACGACCCGGAAAGGTGACCTGACGAAGTCAGTGACAGTGATAAATGGTAGGTCCCTAAGGAATGGGCTAATGTCATTGACTAAGGTTCCAGGGGCTGAGTAGCACAATTGTAAAGTTCATGGTCTATATGTGAGCTGAGGGTTATAATGTTATTGTGTATATTATGTGTTCAACCCCACAAGTTTGAACAGAGAGGGGGGATATGTAATGCAGCAGGTTGCTAGCATTACTGTAAATGGTCCAGGATGTGCTTACTGGACCATGTACCTTCCCCTTTATCTGACTGGTCACATGACTGTGACATCACCCAGGTCCTGCATGCACAGTAAAGCTCTGTATACATGACTGGGACAGCACACAGGACCTATACACACAGCTGACTGATCACATGACTGTGACATCAGCAAGGTCCTGTCGGTATGTGGCTGTCTGTGCACAGCATATATAAACCTGCTTAATTTGAGACAGGTGTGTTCGGTGTGAGAGGCGTGAGGCCTGTTCCCCATGTGTGTGGGATACCGTGATACCGTGAAGCCTGGCAGCCTGAAGGCAAAGACTAGATCCTGTGCGGATGCTAGTGGCCTTGGAAGGCAGCGGCTTTGAAGTGAAGCCTGGTACCTGAAAGGTCGAGCCTGGATCCTGTGCGGATGTCAGTGGCCTTTGAGGGAGAGCCGGCTTGAGTAAGAGTCCTGGAAGGCAGAGCCTGGATCCTGTGTGGATGTCAGTGGCCTTTGAGGGAACGACGGCTGGAGACCCCTACCTGGGAAGCCGCAGAGCCACAGTGGTGGCAGAGTAACGGACTGAGACAGCTATACCCGGCAAAGGTAATACCCGGTGCTATATGGACATTGTGATATGAACATTGCTACTTTATTACCTTGCCGTAAGCTGTAACCTGGAGCAAGTGGGCCGGTGTGCCACTTGGCTCATGAATTGTTTATGTGTGTAAACCTGCCGGTGGCGGACTAAGATGAACTGTGTGTGAACAGCGGTTTATGAAGTGCCATAATAAACTGCAACACTGTGTGAAAAAAGTAAAGACATTGCACGTGTGCATTGATTGACGCAGCGAAGCGAGTTACCCCCAGTATGATGACGAGCGCTGCCTTACACCAGTAACAAGTGTCTGCAGAGAAAATATAGCTTCTTCTCCCTTTAGCCACTTTTACTTACCTGTAGCTTACCACTTTATCTGCAGGTAAATATAATTTTTTTAGCTGATAATTTCCCTTTAAATTTCTTTTAAAGGAGTTATCCCAGAATCCCAGATTTTTTTAACTCCCTGTAGTCTAATAACCCCTCTAAGGGTATCCAGCCATGCCTTCAGATCCTCACTGTCTAATTCATTTATTACAAAATTTTCTGTCACCAGCTCCTCCATAAATACAGTACGACTGTCACGCACAGTGTAGGAAAGACAAAGTGCAACAAGAAGGGATGAGGGAAAGGAGCCCAGACACTAGGGAAAGGGGGAGTGGAGACCCTAGGCTGATCTAATATCACCCTGTCTCCCCTACCGTCCCTATATTGGTTCCTCACCAATCTCTGAACAGGAAACCGAAGTCCTGTATATCTCTAGAGCTAGGCCCTGGATAGGGAAGGGGGGGGGGGTGAGCACTGGTCAGTCCTCACTATAACCTAAAGACAACAAGGGAGACAAACACAGGGGGGAGAAACTTAGCTTGGGCAGACTTCAGAGAGATTACACCAAACATCCTCCAAAGCACCGGAGAGGAAGTAAGCCGACTGCAATCGCTCCAAGCCTTCACAAGGGAACACGTGAATATCACCAGCACCTCCCTACAGAAAACTAAAAGTATTTAAATACCCAGGCCAGGGTGTCAATCAGAGCAGGAGGGAGGTAGCCGATAAATTTGTCTTACTTTAGAACCTAAGAAGGCAAAACAAAAAGAAACCACAGCAGCCCACTGTAAGGGCCAATATATATGCAAACACTAAAAGCATAAGATCTAAACTCCATTTTTGCAAAATAAGATTGTACTTACAAAAAATGAAGGTTCTTAGCGCATAAATTGGCTAATTCATGTGTGCCCGCGGCAAGGTGACCTCCTAACTAATGGGTAACTATCCTTCTGAACATGCCTCTCTTGGGCTATAAGCCTACAATTTAAATGGGCAAACATGCCTCTCCTGGGCAATAAGCCTGCATTCTTAAATGGGCAGGTAGAAATAAACACTGATTAAAAGCACCCTTGGGCTGATGGGTGGAGTACAGAGTCAGGAAAGGAGGCAGTCAAAACCTCCAATGGCAAACTGCAAGAAAAAACCTGACCAGCACCTCCATATAATGCGAACAGGTGCACGCTGCAATGACTGCATAGCATACAAAAAGAAAGCACAGCAGCACACTGTGAGGGCCAATATATATGCAAACACTATTTGGACAATTTATGCGCTAAGAACCTTCATTTTTTGCAAGTACAATCTTTTGTAAGTACATCTTATTTTGCAAAAATGTAGCTTAGATCTTATGCTTTTAGTTTTTGCATATATATTGGCCCGTACAGTGGAGCTCGCCGAGTATCTTCAGCGTGCTCAGGTTTATGTTTTAGTCACTCTTTGCTCATGATCTGCGACTGTTTGACAGCTTTAATACATGTGCCAAAAACATAACACCCGAGCACGCTGTACACTTGGAAAACCAGCGAGCATGCTCGTAAATTTCGAGTAATAAGCATGCTCGCTCATCACTATTCAGAACCCCCCGCCACATCGAGGAGAGCAACGAAGCAAACGTTCCTCCTCAGGAACTCCCGAAGCTCCTCCCGCACTAGAAGTACCAAACTGTGGATGGTAACCGTATGCACCAAAGAACGGTGACCTAATTCTTGACGATGATTATTAATGCCAAGTTCTGCCAGCGGTAAGTAGGATGCCCAATCCTCCTGAATTTTGGAGACAAAACACCTGAGGTACGTCTCCAAATTCTGATTGACGCGCTCGGTCTGTCCATTCGACTGAGGATGGAAGGCCGAGGAAAAGGATCCCCCGTCGAGAACAGAATGCTTTCCAGAAGTTGGAAACAAACTGGGTTCCCCGATCTGACACCACATTGGAGGGAACCCCGTGAAACTTCACAATCTCATTTATAAACACCTGAGCGAGAGTCTTGGCATTTGAAAGTGCCGGTAATGCGAAGAAGTGACCCATTTTACTGAACCTATCTACAACCACCAAAACCACCGTTTCGCCTGCAGAAACCGTTAGGTCAGTAATAAAATCCATGGACAAGTGTGTCTGTGGCGCCCCTGAGCATTCAGTCGCCACAGAGGTACTGCATCTCACCCAGAGGTATGGTATCTCACTCTCAGGTAAGGATGGAGTACAGCTCAGGACCCTAACACCTGCATTCACTACACCACATTTCAGAGGGCAGGGCGAGATTGCTCCTACGGGAGAGCACAGTCCCTGGTCCCTGGCTGGAGTGGGGGGAACCACCTAGAGAGGGGGAACCATGTAGTGGATGGGGTGGAGGACGTAGATCCTGGGAGCACATGACAAGGAGGTATAAAATAGGGACACCATCTTAGTTCAAAGGTGTGTGCAGACAGTCATATGAGGAGAAGTGACAGGAGCAGAGGCTCTGCACGAGCACTGCTCTGGGGGCGGGCCTAGCACTGAGGCCCAAGTCTGAGGGAAGAGAGGAGCAGGACGGCTCCAGGAATGAGGAGTGAAGGGACCCTAGGGGTACGGGCCGTGCAGCAAGCCACCCGTACGCCCGCTGCTACCAGGAGGTAGAGGGGTCAGGCCAGATAAGGGGAACCGGCCCCTCAACTAGTGGAGAAAACTACTAAGGCTCAGCTAGAAACCGGAGGCTGCAGTATTTCATGTGCTGTAAGCTGAAGTCCACACCAGTCCCACTAAGAAGGTAGCCACATAGGACCCAGGGAACGGAACACACGTCGCCCGCCAAGGCCCGCGGGTACCGGATAGAAGTGCCACTGGGTGTGAGGTGCAGGGAGCAGGCCAGAGAGAGGACACACAGAAGGGTGTCCTGCTAAGTACTCCGGAAATACCTGAGGGTGGACTGAGCCCCTCACTGAGTACGCGCAGCACGACGTAGGAAGTTGCTTGGACGTCTGTAACTTGAACTGCAATAACTGTGAGTAAAGACCCTGGGACTTCACTATCTGACTACGTGTCATTACTGACTACCTGCACCATAACCACCATCATCTATACACTCTGCCCTGGAGCTACACTCTTCCTGTGGGGAGTTACACTACCTTAGCTGCTATACCACCAGCTTCAGAGGACTGTTCTGCAGTGGCGGTTCCTATTGACCGCATTCCACAGGTGGCGTAGTCGGACATTTACACCCATATATATATAAATACGCCTTGGATTGACCACCCTGGGTCACGGACCGGGTCACCGCCACAGTGACTAAACCCCCAGCGTCTACCGGCCCGGCTCCGGGTACCCCACGGCCCAGCGGGCGCGTCATGTCCATGGCCTGCTAGGGATAGGTAGCGGGAGAAGAATACCCGACGGGCGGGTATGCGATACTTTAGAACGCGCGCAAATACTACAAGCAGATACGTGTTCCACCACATCCCGATGTAACCCCAGTCACCAAAAATGACGAAAGAGGAGGTCCGCGGTTGCCTTACCACCTGGATGACCAGCAAGCACAGAGTTGTGATGTTCCTTAATTACTTTGAGGTGCAGATTAGATGGCACAAATACCCTTCCTGAAGGGCAGGAGGCAGCGACCTCCCCCTGGGCCTTCAACACCTCACCCTCCAGTTCAGGGTACAATGCCTAAATGACTACCCCCTTCTGTAATATTGGGGTAGGGTTCTCATGGTCACCACCACCAGGGAAGCTCCGGGATAAAGCATCAGCCTTGACATTTTTGACCCCTGGATGAAAAGTGACAACAAAATTGAGCCTAGTAAAAAACAGGGACCATCTAGCTTGCCTAGATTTGAGACGTTTAGATGATTGAAGTTATGACAGGTTCTTATGGTCAGTAATAACAGTAATAGGATGGACAGCCCCCTCCAACTAGTGTCGCCATTCTTTGAACGCCAATTTGATCGCCAGAAGTTCCCTATTACCCACGTCATAATTTCTCTCAGCCAAAGACAATTTCTTAGAGAAGAAAGCGTATGGACGCCATTTACCAGGGGACGGACCCTGAGACAACACAGCCTCAACTACCACCTCCGACGCATCAACTTCCACAATAAAGGGTTGGGAAACATCGGGTTGACTGAGTATAGGCGCCATGGCAAAACAGTTCTTTAAGGAAGAAAAAGCCTGCAGGAAGGCATCCAACCATCTGGAAAAATCAGACCCCTTCCTAGTCATGTCAGTAAGGGGTTTCACAATTACTGAATAATTTTGGATGAATTTCCGGTAAAAAATAGTAAAGCCCAGAAAACATTGTAGAGCCTTCAGGTTCTCGGGATGGTCCCAATCAAGGACCGCACGAATCTTCTCCGGGTCCATCCGAAACCCGAAGATGCGAAACACGATTTTCTAGTTTAGCATACAGTTTGTTATCCCTTAATATCTGGAGCACCTGTTTAACATGCCCCCTGACGTGGCTCAAAATCAGGTGAGTAAACAAAAATATCGTCCAGATAGACCACCACAAACCTTCCCATCAAATGATGGAAAATATAATTTATGAAATGCTGGTACACCACAGGTGCATTGGTCAGATCGAAAGGCATAACCAGACTCTCGAAATGCCCTTCAGGGGTATTGAACACTGTTTTCCATTCATCTCCTTTTCTGATTCTAACCAGATTGTAGGCTCCCCTTAAATCCAACTTGGAGAATACCTTAGCTCCCAAAACCTGGCTGAACAAATCAGGAATCAGCGAAAGAGGGTATGGATCACGGATGGTAATTTGATTTAATTCCCGGAAATCTAAACAGGGATGTAGGCCACCATCTTTTTTCTTCACGAAGAAGAACCCTGCCACCACGGGCAAAGATGAGGGTCTAATATGTCCCTTGTCCAGACTTTCCACAATGAAATCCTTCATGGCTTGTCTCTCAGTGCCAGAAAGATTATACAGTCTGAACTTTGGTAGTTTAGTTCCGGGGGTCAGGTTAATAGGGCGGTCATATGCACGATGAGGAGGCAAATCCTGACACCCCCTCTCAGAAAAAACGTCCTCAAAACCAGACAGAAAAGCAGGTAAGATTTCCGTAGAGACTGTAGAAAGAGAAATATCTAAACAGTTCTCATGGCAGTAATCTCCCCATTCAATGATCTCTCTGGCTTGACAATCTACCAACGGATTATGTTTCACCAACCAGGGTAGACCCAAAACAATTGGGATGGGAAGACCGTCCAGGGAATAGCAAGGGGTTATCTCACAATGAACTGACTCCACCCTCAGTTTTACATTATGTACAATCTGAGTTAGAGATTTCTGTGCAAGTGGTGATGATTCGATGTCGAAGATGGGAATAGGTTTAGCTAAAGTACAGCAAGCAAGAGCATGAGTTCTCACAAACTCAGCATCAACCATGCTGACTCCAGCTCCACTGTCAACAAACACAGAAATTTTCTCAGTTTTGCTCTCTAGCACCACCTCTGCAATCAGGACAAACCGGGAACTGCAGCTTGACGATAAATGCACCCCTTGCTTATCCAACTCCAGACTACCAAGGGTTAATCGAGTCTCCTTTTACTTAGGAATCGAAGGACAGGCCCCAATAAAATGTCCCTTTTTCCCCCAATAAAAGCCATACGCCTTTTTTTTGCGAATCTCCGGGGAAATGTACGATGTGGAGGCACCCTCTAACTGGAGGTTCCTCCATCTCCCCCAATACTGGTTCACCGCCAGACCACTCCCCCGGAAAAGGGGCATAACCCTGACAAGAAGACCCTGGAGAAGGTGGTCTCACCCACCTATCCCGAAGATGTCTATCAACACGTATAGCCAACGACATGGCAGCCTCCAAGTATTCAGGGGTTTCATACACTGCCAAAGTATCTTTCAACTTTTCAGTAAGGCCTTGACAAATTTGGCTTCTAAAAGCTGAGTCATTCCATTTTGTATCTGTGACGCCTCTACTCAGAAAGCCCGTGTTTTACCCTGGGTGTTGGGGGACTCTGTGTCGGGCCCTGTGTTGAAGAGATGGGATGCAGCCGTGGCCCGGGCCCGACCTGTGCTCAGGGCCGTCACATTAGAAAGAGATGGTGTGGGCTTGTCCGGGTTGAGTGGCTGATTAACGACTACGCCACCTGTGGTGTCTGGTGAAGGGCCACCAGCGCCGCTAGCAGTCCACTGAGGCCCGGTGTCGTGGTGGCTAAAGTCATTACTGCTCCCCACAGGCGGAGCAAGGCCTCAGGGCAGGCAAACAGGATGAAGGGGGGTAGCAGTACCGCGGGGAGTACGGGCACCGCGTCGCGTGGTATGGCGCGTAATGAACAGTCCGGAGGCCATAGGGGTGAACTTCCAAGGCTTTACTCACTCAGAGATATTAGCGGGAAGGCGACTGCCTGCTCCTCGCAGAGTCCTGCGGCCACCAGGGACGGGGGTCCGACTACCTCCGAGGAAGTCCAGTGTTCGGTAGCGACCCTACACCTGAGTGTTCCTGCACTACAGACTTCACCCTTTCCCGTCTGTGCGTGTGTGGATAGGCCTGGTCTCCCTCTGAGCTCCTCTCAGGTGTAGGGCTTGGGTGGCAATTCCTCTCCATCCGACGCCCGGCGGGATCCTCAGGGCCTAACCGGGCTTTCCCGTCCTGGACGTAGAGTACGAGGTCGGGTGTCGGGGGCCGGTACCCCTCTTGCAGCCAGAATCCCTCTGAATAGATCAGGTAGGCGAGGACAGGTGGCATGCTCCGCTCCGTCTGCATCCTCCCCGGGACACATTTGCTAGGGAGCCACACTCTAAAGCTCCCGGGCCTTCTTGATCCTGGTCCTCGGCCGGGTTGAGACATTCCTTGTCTGCAACCTACCTCTCGTCCCATGGCCAGGGTACGAGGGCTGTGTCCCTTGCCGGTGCAGGCCCACACAGGATCTGCGCTCCCGGAGGGAAGTCACATTACACATAGTATTTTGACAGCACAGTGACAGCCGACAGACTAGCAAAGGCTAGACCAAAGGACCAGCGAAGAACCGACCAACTAGGACAAAGATCAAAGATGGCATTCTATTAAGTGCTAGATTTGAAGTGTAACCAACTAGTTGTTCCTCCACCCACACCCACTAACTGGTTCCTACCACTTTGTGTTCCCCAGTCTCCCGGTAACCAGGGGAGCAGCACTTAGTGCATACTAGCTCCCTCTGGTGGAAATGTGGTGTTAGATGCAAAAGGCTAGGTCACAACCATCACACTGGCCTTACCTCAGAGGAGGAACACCACACTCCATTGGAGAAGTGCAGCATTCCTGTGGCGGTCGAACCCTCAGGGCCGCCACATATCCGTTTCCCATCTGCGGATTTCAGAGCTGTACGTATCCACTGACCGATTCCCCTGCTGAAGGCGATGTAGCCTAGACTCAGCCAAGGCGACTCAGTCAGGATCATCATAGATGAGGGCCAGGGCCCCAAATAACCCCTCCACAGACTAGAGACAAATCAAATCCTGCGGCAAAGAAAAAGCCCAGGATTGAGGATATCCCTGCAGCAGTGAAATCACAATTCCCATTCATTGCTCCTCACTCAGGAGTAAGGACGAAGTTTAAAGTACAGTTTGCAGGCCTCCTTGAACACAAAAAACTTGTCCCTACCTCCTGAAAACCTGTCCGGGAGAGCAACCTTGGGTTCGAGCTGGACCGCCTACCTGTAGAGACCCCAACATTAGCGACCTGCAGCCGCTGATGCTGCTGCTGAACCTCACAGCGGAGGTCAGTCACCACCAGAGACAGACAGCGCAGCTGCTCTGCCAGCTCTGCAACCGAATCCATAACCAAAGGAGAAAGGAAAAAAAAAAAGACACGTCCGAAAAAAAAAGGGGAAGGGAAGGGAGCCCAGACATTAGGGAAAGGGTGAGTGGAGACCGCTAGGCTGATCTAATATCACCCTGTCTCCCCTACCGTCCCTATATTGGTTCCTCACCAATCTCCGAACAGGAAACCTAAGCCCTGTATATCCCTAGAGCTAAGCCCTGGATAGAGAAGGGCGGTGACCACTGGTCAGTCCCCACTAAAGACAACAAGGGAGACAAACACCAAAGACAGGGGGGAGAAACTTAGCTTTAGCAGACTTCAGAGAGATTACACCAAACATCCTCCAAAGCACCAGAGAGGAAGTAAGCCGACTGCAATATCTCCAAGCCTTCACAAGGGAACATGTGAATATCACAGGCACCTCCCTACAGCAAACTGAAAGTATTTAAACACCCAGGCCAGGTTGTCAATCAGAGCAGGAGGGAGGTAGCCGTTGGGTCCTAAAGTAAGACAGATTTAAGAAGGCATCTGTAATGCCAAACGAAGTGACTTTCTGCAACCAGCTGCAGAACGACTGTCTGCTACATCTGACACACCCATGACGACTCTTTATGCAGGGAAAAGTGGACCGTCCTTCAGCGCTGCCCAATGTGACCACTGTAAATTACATTTCTATCAGCCTTCTGCTTCTTCTCCAGGCTATTGCTCTTCCCCATGCACAGATAACATTGGCTATTCCTCCAACTGCTCTGTGAGCTGCTAATGGTCAGCAGAGCTGACAAGACGAGACATAATGCCTTGCAGAGTCTCTAATATTAGATCAGTAAATGGAATTCTTGTCTGTCCCCAACTCCCTGGGTACTAGACTGGATCTATTTGTCCGCCTCCAGTAAGCGTATACACCCGAAAATTATGCATGTCAGAGCTCCATTGACTCTGTTGGCACCATTATAGTCTATGGCCCCATTGGCACATGTGCCCAAATCCCGTTTTGAGGGGGAACTCGGACGTAAGCCCCGACGGGACCAAAGAACGTGTGACAAAACACAATTTGAAAGCACCCTTATAGACAGTTAAAAAAAAACACAGTTACAAACGTCTTACTTTTTGCCTACTTATTTCAATAATCCATTTTGGCAACAATGCACTACCTAATGTGCAGTATTTTTAGGCAGTGTTCCTACCTCCTTGCATTAGTTTTTACATAGCCCTTTATTAAATTTCCTTAACCTTTTGATGGTCCTTTATGGTTCCAAAAAATGATGGCCAATGACTGCTACTTTGCCGAATCTGTGCGGTACCGAATTACAAAACATCTGCATTTTGGCAAAGGCGAATTTCTGTAAAATTCAAGCAGAATTCAATTTCACTCAAATTTATTTGCTCATCTCTAGTAGTAGTAGTACCAAACTCAGGTCACATTTGGTCTTCATTGTTTCTGGCAAGCATTAGTTTGGAGGAAGCAAAAGGCGTAATGGAATTTATGTCCCATTACGCATCTCAATCACAACATGATGATGTAATCTCTATCAGTGTCACCAGGGCCGAAATGGGACAAAAAAGCAGCCCTGGCATACAACCCCACTAGCCAACATACTATAACCCCCTTACCACCTGAACAGTGAATATTGCTTTACTTAGTCATTACTCTATTTAAGGAGTTATTTGAAGAGCCACATGTAAATGGTGTGGCAGTGCGCATGGTCGACCACAGCTCTACTTACATGGTGCTTTTCAGAGCTCTGGTTCTCGGGATCGTAGTGGTCCATGCAGTCGGATCCATCTATAGCGATTGGAAAGTTGTGCCCTATTCAGAAAATAAGGGATAACTTCAAAATTTGGAATAACCCACTTAAACAGATTTTTCAAGATTTATTTTTATTTTACAATAAGACTATAGGAAATAATAAACCCACCAATACTGAGCCTCCAATGCCACCTCTCTGAAAACAGGACAGGAAAAGTGGTGCTGTGCAATGAAAATATACAAAATAATACAGTAATATGGTAAATTTCAATGTAATAGTCAATAAAACATTTCAAAGGAAAAATGCAAAAAACTGGAACTTTAGGAAAGCTGATTTCAACAAATTAAGGGAAGAGCTTAATCATGTAGACTGGTACTATGTCATTGTAACTGGGGATTTAAGGGGCATGTTTAAGGAAATATTACTAGAATCCTGTAGAAAATGTATACCCTCTGGTAATAAAATATCCAGGAATAAAAAGAAACCATTATGGATAAATAAGATAGTACAAAGTTTAATAAGACAAAAACAAAGGGCATTCAAAATCCTGAAGGTCAAGAATACAGAAACAGCATTTCAGGAGCATAAAGATCTAAATAGGAAATGTAAAAAAGAAATCAAGCTGGCAAAGTTATCTACTGAAACACAAATCGCCAGCAACATTAAAATAAATCCCAAAAAATGTTATAAATACATCAATGCCAAGATGAAAAAAACAGATGGTATCGGTCCCTTAAAAGATGATAATAACAAGATAATTATAGAGGACAAAGAAAAGGCTGAGATATTAAACAGGCATGTGATACCCTTTTGCTCCTCAGTGTAACATATATATATTACATAGGAGTTTCTGTGACTGCTGTAAAACATAGGAGACACTACGACTGCTGCATACAGGTTGCAAAAGGCTCCATATCAGGACTCATCCAGATCCTGGAGATAGAAGATGAAAGGCTGCAGCCCATGCAGCGCCGGGTGCACAGAGGGTCCGGGTACAGGAGAGCAACGTGAGAACTCCATGCAAAAATAAACATCCTGACGTCGGTACTGGCTATCATTAGACTTAGAAATTGCCCTGTGTGCACCATAACGGGCCTGGCAGCCCACTTTGTACTTCAGTGCTGCAGCCCACCGGAAAACTGCCTGGTTGGGCAGAAAGCCAATTCGGGCCAAAGTGACACCATCAACTGGAGTTATTGTTTTGCTCAGTCTACCTCTTACACCACCATAACATTTAATGTGGTTCACAGCGTAATTTGCAATCCATTAATTTTTCTGTTCTGCCTCATAGTCAGCTAATCCACAGCTCCCTGGAGGCGAAGGAACATACTACACGAGTTATACAATATGCAGTCTCTGCCTTACCAGCTTGTGGATTGTGTTGCCTTTCGAGAAATGATGGCGTGCACTCAGTCTCGCTGGAAGATATCAAGCCACTATTATTCTATTATTTCTCACAGAGAGTGGTGAGCAAACCAGTGGCAAGAACTGGCCCAGTTTGCTATGGGTTAACATTAGTCTCCAGCCTTCAGTGTTATGTTGGAGAGGGTATTCAGTGTGGTCGGTGGATTTTTCACACTAAAGCGGGCCACGTTATTTGCCAAAATTTCTTTTGGAACACAATCTCCAAGGCTTCCTCCAATGGAAGTGCTTTTTTAGAAAGCATGGCGCCAGGTTAGTCTACCTTTGGATGATTATCTCCCTCTGTTGGGGCCTTGGCATCAGGTTTATAAATAGACTGATATTTAGCACCAATTACAAGTTATTTTTCAGACTTTTTCCATTCATTATGGAGCCACTGTATTACAATGGGATGAAATGGCAGGACTATGTCCTTTACAGGTAAAACAAGATAGAACAACTGGGCTTTCTTTGCTCTATTGCTGACATGCTCATTGACTCTATGTCTGTATGTTTGTTGTTTGGTTGTTTTTTCATCACAATAATAGGCTCAGAAATTTTAACAAGTAAGCCGGAGCCTGGAGCAGGTAAGCACTAACATGGGAGGCTCTGTATGGAGGACATGGGGAGCACTGTATTAAGAACATGATGGAGGGCACTGTATGGAGAACATGGGGGGCGCTGTATGTGACTCGCCCCCTGGGCCGTGGGGTACCCGGAACCGGGCTTCAGTGCAATGTTGGGGGTAGTAGTGGCAACCCGATCCCGTGGCTCAGGGTGGTCAGACCAAATGGTGGCAGTCTATTTATCAGTGTTTTTGGATGTCCGACTACGCCACCCGTGGATTGTGGTCAGGGAGGACCGCCGCTGCAAGGCAGACTGCTGAGGCTGATGTCGTGTGCAGCTGAGATAGTATAACTCCCCACGGGAAGAGTGTAGCCTCCGGGCAGTGTAGGTGGATGCTGGGGGTGATGGTGCAGGCGCAGCATGAATCACACAGAGTCAGTGATGCAGTCCAGGGTCTTTTACTCACAGTTGTTATCCGAGTCACTTCTGCAGGGAATGACTGCCCAAGCCGTGCTGCGTCCACCAGGTGAGGAGCTCGGTCAACCCCCAGGCAATTCAGGAGTATGGCACAGGACCCCTTTCTGTCCTTTCTCTGGCCTCTCGTGCCCCACCAGTGACCACACTTCTGTCCAGCTGCCTCGGGCCTTCTCTTGGTGAAACCTGTCGCCGGTTTCCCTGACCCTATGTGGTGCCTTCCTAGTGGGTGTAGCAGGAGGTCACACCAATAGATGATCACGACCTCCGGTCTTTGGCTAAGGGATAATTTACCTCCACCAACTTGGGAATCCGGTACCCTTATTCTGCCTGACCCTTCACCCGTTATCTCGTGGGTTCTTAGGGTCCCTTCTGCCTTCTTGTTTCTGGAGCCTTTCTACTCCTCTTTCTCTCCACCTTTCTTCCTTCCTTCTCCTTCTCCTCTTCTCCCTTCAGGCTCCGGCCTTCACCCTAGGCCTGCCTCGTGGAGCTGAGCTCAGGCTGAGCCACAGCTCCCTGTCAGCCCTCTCTGGCTGAACTCCTTCTCTCTCTCAACTCACTCCTCTCCTAAGATGGCCCCCACCTTTTATCTGCTTCACTGTGTCTGAGCTCAGGTGACTGCAACCAATGAGCTCCTTCCTATGCTCCAGAAACCGTCCCCCTTCTGCTCCTACATCACTGGGTTCTCTCCCCCCTCTCCACTCCAGCCAGGGACATGGTCAGTTATGCCTGCAATAAATGGGAGCACCTACGAACTGTTCCCCGGAAATGAGGAGTGTGTGTATGCAGCTAACTGAGCCCTGGTTCATACTCCATCCTTACCTGGGAGTGGAATATCACACCTCTGGTTGAGGTGCAATACCCCTGTAGCAACCGAACCCTCGGGGCTCTACATATGGAGAACATGTAGGGGAGGACTCGGTATGGAGCACAGGAGAGCTCTGTATGGAGAACATAGGGGAGCTGTATGGAGAACATGGAGGAGAGGACTCGGTATGAAGAACATGGGCTCTGTATGGAGAACATGGGAGGCTCTGTATAGAGAACATGGGGGGTGCTGTATGGAGACCATGGGAGAAGCTCGATATACAGAACATGGGGGAGAGCTCTGTATGGAGAACATGGGGGAAGCTCTGTATGGAGAACATGTGGGTTGCTGTATGGAGCAAATGGCGGCTCTGCATGGAGAACATGGAGGGAGCTTTGTATGGAGAACATGAGGAGGACCTCTATATGGAGAACATGGTGGGAGATCTGTATGGAGAACATGGGGGGGGAGATCGGTTTGGAGAACATGGGGGGACTCTGCATGGGGAACATGGGGGGAGCTTTGTATAGAGAACATAGGGGAGCTCTGTATGGAGAACATAGGGGAGCTCTGTATGGAAAACATGTGGGTTGCTGTATGTAGCACATGGGGGCACTGTATGGAGAACATGAGGGGTGCCGTATGGAGCACATGGAGGACTCTGTATGGAGAACATGGGGGAAGCTTTGTATGGAGAACATGAGGAGGACCTCTATATGGAGAACATGGGGGAGCTCTATACAGAGAACATGGGGGAGCTTTCTATGGAGAACATGGGGGAGCTCTGTATGAAGAATGTGAGGGGTGCTGTATGGAGAACATGGGGGGAGCTTTGTATAGAGAACATGGGGGAGCTCTGTATGAAGAACATGGAGGGAGCTCTATATGGAGAACATGGGGGGAGACTGATATGGAGAACATGGGGGAGAGCTTTGCATGAAGGACATGGGGGGAACTCTGTATGGAGAATATGAGGGGTGCTCTATGGAGAACATGAGTGGTGCTGAATGGAGAACATGGGGGAGCTTTGTATGGCGAACGTGGGGGGAGCTCTATGTGGATAACATGGGGGGGAGCTCTGTATGGAGAACATGAAGGGTGCTGTATGGAGCACATGGGACACTGTATGGAGAACATGGTAGGAGCTCTGTGTGGAGAACATGGGGGGAGTGCTATATGGAGAACATGGGGGGAGCTCTGTATGGAGAACATGTGGGTTGCTGTATGGAGCACATGGGGGCACTGTATGGAGAACATGAGGGGTAATGTAGAGAACATGGTAGGAGCTCTGTATGGAGAACATGGAGGGAGCTTTGTATTGAGAACATGAGGAGGACCGCTATATGGAGAACATGGTGGGAGATCTGTATGGAGAACATGGGGGAGATTGGTATGGAGAACGTGGGGGGAGCTCTGTATGGAGAACTTGGGGAGCTCTGTATAGAGAACATGTGGGTTGCTGTATGGAGCACATGGGGGCACTGTATGAAGAACATGAGGGGTGCTGTACGGAGAATATGGTAAGAGCTCTGTATGGAGAACATGGGGGAGAAGCTATGTATGGAGAACATGAGGAGGACATCTATATGGAGAACATGGGGGGCTCTGTATGGAGAACATGGGAGGAGTTTGATATGGAGAACATGAGGGAGAGGTCTGTATGGAGAATATGGGGGAAATCTGTATGGAGAACATGGGGGAAATCTGTATAGAGAACATGGGGGGAAGCTCTATATGGAGAATATGGGGAGGAGCTCTGTATGGAGAACATGGGGGAGCTCTGTATGAAGAACATGAGGGGTGCTGTATGGAGAACAAGGGGGTGCTGTATTGAGAACATGGGGGGAGCTTTGTATGGAGAACATGGGGGAGCTCTGTATGAAGAACATGGGGGGAGCTCTATATGGAGAACATGGGGGGAGATTGATATGGAGAACATGGGGGGACAGCTTTGTATGGATGACATGGTGGGGACTCTGTGTAGATAACTTGAAGGCTGCTGTATGGAGAACATGAGGGGTGCTCTATGGAGAACATGAGGGCATGAGGGGCACTGTTGGGGAACTCTGTATGGAGAACATGGGGACGCTGTATGGAGAACATGGGGGGAGCTCTGTATGGAGAACATGGGGGAGCTCTATATGTAGAACATGGGGGGAGCTCTGTATGGAGAATATGAGGGGTGCTGTACAGAGCACATGGGGCACTGTATGGAGAACATGAGGGAGCTCTGTATGGTGAACATGGGGGGAGCTCTGTATGGAGAACATGGGGGAGCTCTGTATGAAAAACATGGGGTGAGCTTAATATGGAGAACATGGGTGGAGCTCTGTATGCAGAATATGGGGGAGTTCTTTATGGAGAACATGGGGAACTCTGTATGGAGAACACGAAGGGTGCTGTATGGAGAACATGGTAGGAGCTCTGTATGGAGAACATGGTAGGAGCTCTGTATGGAGAATATGGGGAGAGCTCTTCATGGAGAACATGGGGGGCGCTGTATGGAGAACATGGGGGGGCTCTGTATG
Organism: Phyllobates terribilis; assembly: GCF_046119375.1. Taxonomy (NCBI): domain Eukaryota; kingdom Metazoa; phylum Chordata; class Amphibia; order Anura; family Dendrobatidae; genus Phyllobates; species Phyllobates terribilis. The sequence continues at coordinate 205,190,827 of NW_027362769.1, read as the reverse complement.
GAGAACATGGGGGGAGCTCTATATGGAGAACATCAGGGGAGCTCTGTATGCAGAACATGGGGGAGCTCTGTATGGAGAACATGAGGGAAGCTGTATGGAGAACATGGTAGAAGCTCTGTATGGAAAACATGGGGGGAGCTCCGTATGGTAAACATGGGGTGAGCCCTGTATGGAGAACATGGGGGGAGCTCTGCATGGAGAACATGGGGGGAGCTCTGTATGGAGAACATGGGGGGAGCTCTGTATGGAGAACATGGGGGTAGCTCTCTATGGAGAACATGGGGGAGCTCTATATGGAGAACATGGAGGAGCTCTTTATGGAGTACATGGGAGGAGCTCTATTTGGAGGACATGGGGGGAGCTCTGTATAGAGAATTTGAGGTGTGTTGTATGGAGCACATAGGGGCGCTGTATGGAGAACATGAGTGTGCTATATGGAGAACATGGGGGGAGCTCTGTATGAAGAACATGGGGGTAGCTCTCTATGGAGAACATGGGGGAGCTCTATATGGAGAACATGGAGGAGCTCTTTATGGAGAACATGGGGGGAGCTCTATATGGAGAACATGGGGGAGCTCTGTATTGAGAACATGAGGGGTGCTGTATGGAGCACATGGGGGCGCTGTATGGAGAACATTGGGGTTGCTGTATGGAGAACATGGTAGGAGCTCTGTATGGAGAACATGGGGGGGGGAGCCCTGCATAGAGAGCATGCGGAGAGCTCTGTATGGAGAACATGGTGGACTCTTTATGGAGAACATGGGGGATGGCTCTGTAAAGAGAACATGGTGGATGGCTCTGTATGGATAAAATGGGGGGAGCTCTGTATGAAGAACATGGGGGAGAGCTCAGAGTGGAGAATGGAGAGGACAGTGTGGTGGTTTTCGTTTGAGGGTTAGTGTGACTGTCATCTTTCACTAGGGCAGACTGTGTGGTGGGAATATTTTAAAGGAGAGAATAGTGTGGAGACTGTGTACTATACGTGAAACAGTGAGAAGCAATTATTTATTCAGGGGCACAGCATAGGGCTTACATAAGGGCTCAGCATAGTGCTTATTTAGGACACAGTGTGGGTGATTTTTTTTTATTCCGGAACATTATAATGACACTTATTTCTAAGCGCATTGTTTTAAGATGTGCTGCAGAAGACCAGAGAAGATGGAAGCCTGCAGAGACAAGTGGTGGCTGTGAGAAGTCATCATTGAGTCAGGTACTTAGATCTAAGGTGCATTTACATTAGTCAGCTTTATGAAACCGATCTGCAGTCTCTTAATAACCTGTTTAAACAGGATGTGGCCGCACTTTCATGTGCACAGAACGACTGATGACACGGTCGTCTTGTGCACATAGAAAAGCATTGTTGTCAGCAGCACATGTGTACATAGGAAGTAGGAGTAAAGGGAGTAAAAGGAGTCTTTCACCTCCAAAATGCCAATTAATCTGCATATGACGCGCCCCCTGGGCCGTGGGGTACTCGGTGCCGGGCCAGTCGTTACTCGGGGATATGTCACAGTGGCGGTGACCCGGTCCGTGACCCAGGGCGGTCATTCAACAGGGGAATATTTACAGGGGAATTTATGTACAAAGTTTGTGACGCCACCTGTGGTATGCGGCTATGAGGAGCCGCCGCTGCGGAGCAGTCCTCTGGAACTGATGTCAGTGCAGCAAAGCTGGTGTGACTCGCCACAGGTAGAGCTTAGCCCCAGGGCAGTGTAGATGGAATAGGTTGTGCTGGGCGTTGTAGTGCAGGGTTTGATGGCGCAGCAATAATCAGAGAGATAATGGGGTGCAGTCCTCAGGGTCTTTACTCACGGTTGTTGCAGTCCAAGTTACATGTACCAATGTAACTTCCCTCGTCGTGCTGCGCTTACTCAGGGAGGGGTTCGGGCAACCCTCAGGTATCTCTGGAGTACTTAGTGGGACCCCCTTCTGTGTCCTCTCTCTGGCCGTCTCCCTGCACCTCATACCTAGTGTCCCAATCCGGTACCTGCGGGCCTTGTCGGGCGACGTCTGTTCCGTCCCCTGGGTCCTCTATAGCTACCTTCTTGGTGAGACTGATATGGACTGTTGGCTGCAGGACTTGAAATACTGCTGCCTCCGGTTTCTAGTTGAGACATAGAGAGCTCTGCTAGTTGAGGGACCGGTCCCCGTTGTGTGGCCTGACCCCTCCACCTCCTGATAGATTCGAGCGTACGGGTGGCCTCCAGCACTGCCCGTACCCCTGGGGTCCCTTCCTCGTTCCTGGAGCCCTTCCTGCTCCCTTTCCTCTTCCTTCAGTCCTGGGCCTCTCCTCAGGCCCTCTGCCTGAGCAGAGCTCCTTCAGAGCCCTGCTCCACTCCTCTCACTGTAGACTGTTCTCACTTACTCCTCACTGTTCTGATCTGACTAAACAAGATGGCTTCTCTATTTATACCTTCCTCTCATGTGCTCCCCTAAGCTACTTCCTCCACCCACACCCACTACATAGCCTCTCCCACAGCTAGGGACCCGGGACTGTGCTCTCCCTTAGGAGAAATCTCGTCCTACCCCCACTGCGGGTATGTGTTGGATGCAGGTGTTAGGGTCCCGAGCTGTACTCCTTCCTTACCTGAGAGTGAGATACCACACCTCTGGCTGAGATGCAGTACCTCTGTGGCGACCGAACCCTCAGGGGCGCCACACATACACATTTATATAGGGAACATATCCCAGGCATGTACAGTTTTAACTTAATATTTTATTTTTTATATGCAAATGAGGGCGCTTCTGTGCACCCTTGTGTGGACCATGCCTTGGTGCACAGTTACACCCTCCTATCTGCATATTAAAGCCATTACCTTGTTATAATTGACAGAGGTCCTCTGGTGAAAGTAAGTGCAGTCTAAAATAACTTTGCATTTCTGCCCTTGAGCCGTGACACTAGAGGAGCACAGTAGCACTCCGAGTGTTGGTGTGAACGCGCACACAATGAGACTGCAGGCGCGTTCTGATGCCTGGTTGCTGCTTGTTTTTGGCTTCATATTCAATGAGGAGGAAGGGCGTTACAGTGAGCAGACACCACAACACAACGCTTTGTTCCCTCTTCACTGAAGACGCTTGCACAGCAGCAACGGACGACGATTGTAAGAAGAAAGGAGGCGTTAGATCAAGACCAGAGACGCCCATCAGACCAGACCGCGCCATCTGTGGACATAATAAAAGCTAATTTTTGTACCTTGCGTAGGAGATTGGGAACATTCAAACAGCATACCAGAAAGCTGTAACAGAGAGCTTATAGGTGCTGGCCATACTTTATCTGGGGAAAACCTGGTGCCAGGTTCCCTTTAATTTTCAAATGTTAGGTACACCAAGGCTTAGGCCACACTAAGGGTGCACAGAAGTGTCTTTATGTACATATTAAATCTCGCTTTTTCAGCAAATATTATGCTAAACTGTATATGCCTGATATTGACGTGCCCCCTAGGCCGTGGGGTACTCGGTAGCTGGGAGATGTCACAGTGGCGGTGACCCGGTCCGTGACCCAGGGCGGTCAATAAAAGAGGATTTTATAGTTTTTATATTTAATGTTCGTGACGCTACCAGTGGTATGCGGCTAAAGGGAGCCGCCGCTGCGGAGCAGGTCCTCTGGAGCTGTTGTTAATGCAGCAGGGTTGGTTCAGCTCTCCACAGGTAGAGCTTAGCTCCAGGGTAGAGTAGTGGGGATGTAATAGATGTTGCTGTAACTGTGGTTTTGCAGTGTAGTGCAGGGGATGATGGCGCAGCAATAATTCACAGAGACATTGGGGTGCAGTCTTCAGGGTTTTACTTACGATTGCCACGTTGCTCCTGGTTACAACTGCAGTTCATAACCACCCACGTCGTCCGGTGTTTACTCAGGGAGGGGTTCAGAAAACCCTCAGGTAATTCAAGAGCACTTAGCGGGACCCCTTTCTGTGTGTCCCTCCTGGTCGTCATCCTGCTCTGGCTCTCACCCTCCTGCCCTGCGCCTCGCAAACAGTGTCCCTAGTCGGTAACATCAGATCTTGGTGGGCAACCTGGAGTTCCCTGGATCTTGTGTGGCTACTTTTTTGGTGATTAATTGCGGCTGTGGCAGCTACACCCTGGAAATGTAGAAGCCTCCAGTTTCTAGTTGAATATTGCAATTCTCACTAGTTAGGGGCCGGTCCCCTCTGCGGCCTGATCCTTCCACTCCTGGTAGATTCGGGCATACGGGTGGCCTCCAGCACTTCCCGTACCCCTAGGATCCACTCTTTCCTTCTGGAGCCTTCCTCCCTGCTCCTCTCTTCCCTTCAGTCTCTCTTCTTCCTGAGCAGATCTCCTGCAGAGCTCCTGCTCCCTTCACTGTCCTCCTCTGACTGACACACTCAAACACAAGATGGCTTCCCCTTTTTATCTCCTCCTTCTCAAGTGCTCCCCTGAACTGCTTCCTTCACCCACACCCACTACATGGTTCCCCCTCTCTTGGTTCCCCCCACTCCACCCAGGGACAGGGCTCAGCAGCGCAGCAGTGCATCTTGCCCCTCCTGCTGGTCTGGAGTAGTGTAGTATTGGATGCAGGTGTTTGGGTCCCGGACAGTACTCCATCCTTACCTGAGAGTGAGATACCACACCTCTGGGTGAAATGCAGTACCTCTGTGGCGACTGAACCCGCAGGGGCGCCACAATATTATTTTAGTAGGGGCTATGTCGCCTATATAAATCTTTATGCAGTCTAATTGTCATTTTGGGATGACAGACTCTCTTTCAGTAAGGTTAAAATTAATTTCACCCAAGCTTGAAAGTGACTTTTTGTCCTCATGTCCCATCAGGCCTCTGGCCTACTATCGCTACATTGATGATCTGGATGGGGTCTGAGCAACAGCTAAAGATGCTCCATGAACACTATAATCATTTTCTTCCCACCATCAACCTAACACTCAACTACTCCTGTACTAAAATTAAATTTTTGGACACCATCATTAAGCTACAGAACAATGAAATAGAGAAATCCTTGTACCGGAAGCCAATCGACCGACCAACATACCTTAAATGGGACAGTTTCCATCCAAAACACATAATAAACTCTATTGTCTACAGCCAAGCCATCAGATACAATCGGATATGTTCCAACCCTATGGATAGATCCTTGGTGACACCTTGGTGGCCTCAGAAAGACCTTTTTGAATCAGGGCTACCATCCAAGAACAATTGAGAACAAGATTACAAGAGCCACCAGAATATCAAGAAATCATATCCTACATTACAAAACCAAACAAGCAACCGGGTGCCTCTAGTAGTCACCTACAATCCAAACCTGGAGATGCTAAGGGGAGCCGCATGGAAACAACCCTTACCACAAAAAGATGCCCGATTACAATCCATATTTCCAGACCCCCCACTTCTGTGTTTCAGGCAGCCCCCAAATCTAAGAAGCATCATTTTCAGAATCTCCATGTCCTCTCCACCAGCTACAGGAACCTTTCCCTGCAACCAGAAAAAATGTAAAACCTGTCCATTTATAATGACCACAGACAAGATGAAGATACCCAACTCACATCAGAACCACAAGATCCCAAGTACTTTCAGCTGCATCACATCTAATGTAGTGTACTTAATTATATGTGTAATGGGTTTGGGAGGTGGAACCTCTGAGCAACTATACAAAGGGGCAGTCCTTGTAAGGAAGCGGGTGGCTCCCAGGGTAGGCGGGCAGGTAGTCATGGCTACTGACGGGGATAGTCTCTGGGTAGAAGGGCAGGAGGTCACGGCAAGTGACGGGGACAGTCTCTGGGTAGAAGGGCAGGAGGTCACGGCAAGTGACGGGGACAGTCTCTTGACAGGCGGGTGGTCACGGCAAGTGACGGCTAAGCCTCCAGACAGGCTAGCAGGCGGGTAGCAGGTGGACGCTCCCAGGTGAGCGGGCAAGAGTCTCTGGACAGGCAGGTGGTCACAGCAAGTGACGGCTAAGCCTCCAGATAGGCTAGCAGGCAGGTAGCAGGTGGACGCTCCCAGGTGAGCGAGCAAGAGTCTCTGGACAGGCAGGTGGTCACAGCAAGTGACGGCTGAGCCTCCAGGTAGGCTATCAGGCAGATAGCAGCAGGTGGACGCTCCCAGGTGAGCGGGTAAGAGTTTCTGGACAGGCAGGTGGTCACAGCACGTGACGGCAGAGCCTCCAGGTAGGCTAGCAGGCAGGTAGCAGGCGGACGCTCCCTGGTGAGCGGATAAAAGTCTCTGGACAGGCAGGTGGTCACAGCACGTGACGGCAGAGCCTCCAGGTAGGCTAGCGGGCAGGTAGCAGATGAGCGTTCCCAGGTGAGCGGGCAAACAGATCCATAGACAGACTGGCAGGGCTGGTAGGCAGACTGTCGGACCGCAGGAATGTAAGCAGAAAGACAAGTATCAGGCAGGTATCAAGCAGGATTCTGGCAGGTAACTGGCAGGTATCTGGTTACGGGACCTGAGGGCTGAAGCAGAGTGATAGGCTATGCAACAACATTGCTCGGGCACCTCCATTTTGGAGGCGGTGCCTTATATATGGTGAGGTCCTCCGGCCATTGGCCGGGGGCTCCTTAGGACGGCGCGCGCGGCCCCTTTAAGAGAGGGGGAGCGCGCGCGCGCGCGCCCTAAGCACAGTGGCCGGGAAGCAGCGCGCGCTGCCAGCAGAGCGGGAGGAAGACGCCGGGCACAGAGCGGAGAGGTAAGGGGAACAGCGTCCCTGCCTAGCAGGAGGCAGGGACGCCGACGCTACAGTACCCCCCCCTTTAGGCCCCCCCCTTTTTAGGCCAGACAGAAATTTATCAAGGATGAGAGGGGCATGGATGTTCTCCCGGGGCTCCCACGTTCTCTCCTCAGGACCAAACCCCTCCCAATCCACTAGAAAAAAGGTCTTTCCTCTTATCCTTTTGGTGGCCAGAATGTTGTCTACCTCAAACTCGTTTTCAGCGGAAACCGGAGCAGGAGGCGTACCTGTAGACTTGGAAAAAGAGTTAAGTACCATGGGTTTGATGAGAGATACATGGAAGGAGTTAGGGATCCGCAAGTTGGCCGGGAGTTTCAATTTATAGGCCACTGGGTTGATTTGTTTGATAACTTCCAGTGGGCCGATGAACCGAGGCCCTAACTTGTAGGAAGGAATCTTGAGCCGGACATACTTGGACGAGAGCCAGACTTTATCTCCAGGACGGAATTGTGGAGGATCCAGGCGTTTTTTGTCAGCGTGTTTTTTCATCCGCTCGGACGACTGAAGGAGTGTGGATCGGGTACTCTCCCAAATGGAGGAGAATTCGCTAACGAGAGATTCCGCAGCCGGATTGTCCACCGAGATGGAGACGGGAAATGGGATCCGAGGATGCTGACCGAAGACTACAAAAAACGGGGATTTGGAGGAAGATTCGCTCTCGTGATTATTGTAAGAGAACTCGGCCCATGGTAGGAGATCCACACAGTCCGAATGGTGGGCATTAACGAAGTGCCGGAGGTAACTGGTCAGGATCTGATTGATCCGCTCCACTTGACCATTGGACTGTGGGTGGTAAGCGGAGGAGAAGTCCAGGGTGACGTCCAGCAGCTTACATGTGGCTCTCCAGAAGCGTGAGGTGAACTGAACCCCACGATCCGACACGATGTGGAGGGGCAGGCCATGGAGACGGAAGATGTGGCGGATAAAGTCTTTAGCCAGCTCGGGCGCAGACGGGAGGCCCGGCAGGGGAATGAAGTGAGCCATCTTGGAAAAGCGGTCAGCGACCACCCAAATGACCGTACAACCGGCAGAAACAGGGAGATCCGTTATAAAGTCCATAGCTATATGCTGCCACGGGGCAGCAGGTACCGGAAGAGGAAGGAGGCGACCGGCTGGCAGATGTCTCGGAACCTTGTTGCGGGCGCAGGACACACAGGCTGAAACAAAGTCTATTATGTCCTTGTGCAGGGTAGGCCACCAGTAATACCGGGTAATAAGCTGGAGGGTCTTTTTCTGACCGGCGTGGCCAGCTAGCTTAGACGAGTGACCCCAATGTAGGATCTTCTTCCGATCAGGTACTGTTACGAACGTCTTACCGGGAGGGAGACGATTTAGATTCACGGGGGCCACCTGCATTACTCTGGCGGGATCAATGATGTGCTTAGGCTCCTCCTCCAGATCAGACACCAGGAAGGATCGGGACAAGGCGTCAGCTTTGATGTTTTTGTCTGCCGGGCGATAATGAAGAACGAAATCAAAGTGGGCAAAAAACAAGGACCACCGGGCTTGGCGCGGGTTAAGTCTCTGGGCGCTCTGGAGGTAAGCCAAGTTCTTGTGGTCCGTGTAAATAATTACCGGGTGAAGAGCCCCCTCGAGCAGGTAACGCCACTCCTCCAGTGCCAGCTTAATGGCCAATAACTCTCGGTCTCCTATAGAATAATTGCGCTCAGAAGGGGAGAAGAGTTTGGAGAAGAAGCCGCAAGTTACCATTCTTCCGGAAGACGACTTTTGGGTAAGTACCGCTCCGGCTCCAGAGGAGGAGGCGTCCACTTCCAGGAAGAATTGTTTGTTGCCGTCCGGACGATGCAGCACCGGGGCGGAAGAGAAAGCCTGTTTTAAGGAAAGAAAGGCTTCCTCTGCTTCGGGCGGCCATTCTCTGGGATTAGTGCCCTTACGGGTGAGCGCAGAGATTGGGGCAGTCCGGGAAGAGAAGTGCGGTATGAAGAGGCGGTAGTAGTTGGCGAAGCCCAGGAACCGCTGAATAGCCTTCAACCCCTCCGGTCGGGGCCACTTCTGGATGGCAGACAGTTTCTCAGGATCCATTCGTAGGCCGGTCTGAGAGATTATGTAGCCCAAGAACGGAAGCGAGGTCTGCTCAAAGAGGCACTTCTCATATTTAGCGTAGAGGTGGTTCTGCCTGAGCCTGAGCAGGACTTGACGAACATCCCTCCGGTGAGTGAGAAGATCCGGAGAGAAGACCAAGATGTCGTCCAGGTACACCACTACGCAGTAGTAGAGAAGGTCCCGGAAGATGTCATTGACCAACTCTTGAAAGACGGCGGGAGCGTTACAGAGACCGAAGGGCATTACCAGGTATTCATAGTGGCTGTCCCGGGTGTTGAATGCCGTCTTCCATTCATCCCCCTGACGGATACGGACCAGGTTATACGCCCCACGGAGGTCCAGCTTGGTGAAGATTCTAGCCCCCCTCAGACGGTCAAATAATTCCGGAATGAGCGGAAGGGGGTATTTATTCTTCACCGTGATCTGGTTAAGGCCTCTATAGTCTATACAGGGACGGAGTGAGCCATTCTTCTTTTTGACGAAGAAGAAGCCTGCTCCCGCCGGGGAGGTCGATTTCCGGATAAATCCCCGGGCCAGATTCTCCTCAATATATTCAGACATGGACCGGGTCTCAGCAGCGGACAAAGGGTAAATACGCCCACGGGGAGGAGTAGCGCCGGGCATCAGGTCGATTGGGCAGTCGTATGGTCTATGAGGGGGTAATGTCTCTGCCTCCTTTTTATTAAAGACGTCCACATAAGACCAATAGGGAACCGGAAGACCAGGTAGATTGGCTGGGGTAGGAGAAGGACGGACAGGATGGACGGGAACTAAACAAGTCTTATGGCAGTCCTGTCCCCAGCGAAGGACTTCTCCGGTCTGCCAATCAAGCACGGGTGCATGTTTCTGAAGCCAAGGTAGGCCTAGCAAGAGGGCGTGATAGAGTCCAGGCAGAACATGAAAGAAGATGCTCTCTGAGTGCAGCATTCCCACCTGCAGGGTTATGGATTCGGTGATGAGTTGGATGGGATGTGGTAAGAGGACCCCATCTACGGCAGCGACAGATAAGGGTACAGCTAGAGGTTTGGTGGGAATGCGGTATTTCTCTACCAGGGACTGAGAAATGAGATTTCCGGCAGCTCCAGAGTCAAGTTGGGCTAGTTCAAAATGACGGTTCTCCCCGCAGATGATAGAGACCGACAGCAACAGAGATGGAGAGGGTTTACTCTCATCTAGGACGACCTCTCTGAGCGATCCTAGACACAGGCGTTTCCCGACCTCTCTGGGCAGGAACGGATCCGGTGCTCCTTACTGCCACAGTAGAAGCAGCTCCCCTCGGCTCGGTGTAACTCTTAACGGGTCTTGACCATCTTGGTCTGGTCGACCTGCATAGGCTCGGGTGAGTGCGCCTGGGGAGTAACGGGAGAAGTGACGGGTTTCAGGAAGGTAGGGGCTAGACGTGGAAACCTCCTCTCACGGGTGACCTCTTTGGCACGCTCCTGGAACCGGATGTCAATCCGGGTGGCAAGAGTTATTAAGTCGTCGAGAGTGGTAGGAATGTCCCGACCGGTGAGTTCATCTTTAATACGGCCGGACAGACCCTCCCAAAAGACAGACACCAGGGGGTCGTTATCCCAGGCCAGCTCCGAAGCAAGGGTACGGAACCGTATGGCATATTGGCCCACGGTGAGATTTCCTTGACAGAGGCGTAGCAGAGATGATGCGGATGAGGTCTTCCGTCCTGGTTCGTCGAAGACTTTCCGGAAAGCCGTGAGAAAGGCTGGCAGGTTGGACACCAGGGGGTCTCCTCTCTCCCTTAGAGGATTTAGCCAAGCCAGTGCCTCTCCCGTGAGATGGGACATGATGAAGGCTACTTTGGCTCGGTCGGTGGAAAACTGGTGTGCCAACAGTTCGAAGTGCAGAGTGCACTGGTTAATGAAGCCCCGTGCCTGGCTGGGATCTCCGCCAAAACGAGGAGGAGCGGAGAGGCGGGGACCGGGAAGAGATGCCATGGTGTTGGTGGGCTGCAGCAGTGCCGGGATAGTAAGTGTGCGTGTGGAGGCAGCTCCTGAAGAGGTAGACAATGTGTCCAGGCGGGAGTTAACACTACGCAGGTGACTCAGGATGGACTCCTGTTGGGACCTCTGACGGGAAAGTTCATGACATAAGTCCGAGAGCGAGGGAGCTTGGGTGCCACCGGGTTCCATGGCCCGAGCAAACTGTAACGGGTCTGGGAGGTGGAACCTCTGAGCAACTATACAAAGGGGCAGTCCTTGTAAGGAAGCGGGTGGCTCCCAGGGTAGGCGGGCAGGTAGTCACGGCTAGTGACGGGGACAGTCTCTGGGTAGAAGGGCAGGAGGTCACGGCAAGTGACGGGGACAGTCTCTGGGTAGAAGGGCAGGAGGTCATGGCAAGTGACGGGGACAGGCTCTTGACAGGCGGGTGGTCACGGCAAGTGATGGCTAAGCCTCCAGACAGGCTAGCAGGCGGGTAGCAGGTGGACGCTCCCAGGTGAGCGGGCAAGAGTCTCTGGACAGGCAGGTGGTCACAGCAAGTGACGACTAAGCCTCCAGATAGGCTAGCAGGCAGGTAGCAGGTGGACGCTCCCAGGTGAGCGAGCAAGAGTGTAACGGGTCTGTGAGGCGGAACCTCTGAGCTACTATACAAGAGGGCGGTCCTTGTAAGGGAGCGGGTGGTGACCAGGCAGGCAGTCACAGCAGGTGACCGGGACAGTCTCTGGAAGAACGGGCAGATGGTCACGGCAAGTGATCGGGGCAGTCTCTGGGTAAAGGGTAGATGGTCACGACAAGTGACCGGGGCAGTCTCTGGGTAAAGGGTTGGTACGACCTGTGGCGGCTGATGGTAGACGTGAGCTCCCAGGTGAGCAGGCGAGAGTCTCTGGATAAACGGGTGGTCACAGCATGTGACGGCGGAGCCTCCAGGAAGACCAACAGACAGGCGGCAGATGAGCGCTCCCAGGTGAGCGGGCAGAAGTCTCTGGACAGGCGGGTGGTCACAGCACGTGACGGCAGAGCCTCCAGGTAGGCTAGCAGACAGGCAGCAGATGAGCGCTCCCAGGTGAGCGGGCAGGAGTCACTGGACAGGCAGGTGGTTACAGCACGTGACGGCGGAGCCTCCAGGTAGGCTAGCAGGCAGGTAGCAGATGTGCGCTCCCAGGTGAGCGGGCAAGCTGGTCCATAGACAGACTGACAGGAGTTGGAAGGCAGACCGTCGGACCTCAGGCAAGCAGGCAGGTAGCTGATGTGCGCTCCCAGGTGAGCGGGCAAGCTGGTCCTTAGACAGACTGACAGGAGTTGTAAGGCAGACCGTCGGACCTCAGGCTAGCAGGCACGTAGCAGAATATCAGGCAGGAATAAGACAGCAAGCTGGCAGGAATCTGGCAGGTATCTGGCAGGTAACTGGCAACGGGACCTGAGGGCTGAAGCAGAGTAGTGAACAGTGCAACAACATTGCTCGGGCACCTCCATTTTGGAGGAGGTGCCTTAAATATGGTGAAGTCCTCCGGCCATTGGCCGGGGACTCCTTAGGACGGCGTGCGCGACCCCTTTAAGAGGGAGGGAGAGCGCGCGCGCCCTAAGCACAGTGGCCGGGAAGGAGCGCGCGCTGCCAGCAGAGCGGGAGGAGGACGCCGGGCACGGAGCAGAGAGGTGAGGGGAACAGGGTCCCTGCCTAGCAGAGGGCAGGGACGCCGGCGCTACAGTACCCCCCCCTTTAGGCCCCCCCTTTTTTAGGCCAGACAGAAATTTAGCAAGGATAAGAGGGGCATGGATGTTCTCCCGGGGCTCCCACGTTCTCTCCTCAGGACCAAACCCCTTCCAATCTACTAGAAAAAAGGTCTTTCCTCTTACCCTTTTGGTGGCAAGAATGTTCTCTACCTCAAACTCGTCCTCAGCAGAAACCGGAGCAGGAGGCGTACCTGTAGACTTGGAAAAAGAGTTAAGTACCACAGGTTTGAGGAGAGATACATGGAAGGAGTTAGGGATCTGTAAGTTGGCCGGAAGTTTCAATTTATAGGCCACCGGGTTGATCTGACTGATGACCTCCAGAGGACCGATGAACCGAGGCCCTAACTTGTAAGAAGGTATCTTGAGTCGGACATATTTAGATGAGAGCCAGACTTTATCTCCAGGACGAAATTGTGGAGGATCCAGGCGTTTTTTGTCAGCGTGTCTTTTCATCCGTTCGGACGACTGAAGGAGTGCGGATCGGGTACTCTCCCAAATGGAGGAAAATTTGCTAACGAGAGATTCCGCAGCCGGGTTGTCCACAGAGGTGGAGACAGGAAAAGGAATCCGAGGATGCTGACCGAAGACTACAAAAAACGGGGATTTGGAGGAGGATTCGCTCTCGTGATTGTTATAAGAGAACTCGGCCCATGGTAGGAGATCCACCCAGTCTGAATGATGGGCATTAACGAAGTGCCGGAGGTAACTGGTCAGGTTCTGATTGATCCGCTCCACTTGACCATTGGACTGTGGGTGGTAAGCGGAAGAGAAGTCCAGGGTGACGTCTAGCAGTTTACAAGTGGCTCTCCAGAAGCGTGAGGTGAACTGTACCCCACGATCCGACACGATGTGGAGGGGCAGGCCATGAAGACGAAAGATGTGACAAATAAAGTCTTTAGCTAGCTCGGGTGCAGACGGGAGGCCTGGCAGGGGAACGAAATGAGCCATCTTGGAGAAGCGGTCAGCGACCACCCAAATGACCGTACAACCGGCAGAGACTGGGAGGTCATTTATAAAGTCCATTGCTATATGCTGCCAGGGGGCAGCAGGTACAGAAAGCGGAAGGAGGCGACCGGCTGGCAGATGTCTTGGAACCTTGTTGCGGGCGCAGGACACACAGGCAGAAACAAAGTCTATTACGTCCTTGTGCAGGGTAGGCCACCAGTAGTGCCGGGTAATAAGCTGGAGGGTCTTTTTCTGACCGGCGTGGCCAGCCAGTTTAGACGAGTGACCCCAGTGAAGGATCTTCTCCCGATCAGTTACTGATACGAACGTCTTTCCGGGAGGGAGACGATTTAGACTCACGGGAGCCACCTGCATTACTCTGGCGGGATCGATGATGTGTTTCGGATCTTCCTCGAGATCAGACACCAGAAAGGATCGAGACAAGGCGTCCGCCTTGACGTTTTTGTCAGCCGGGCGAAAATGAAGAACAAAATCAAAGCGAGCAAAAAACAAGGACCACCGGGCTTGGCGCGGGTTAAGTCTCTGGGCATGCTGTAGGTAAGCCAAGTTCTTGTGGTGTTAGAACCTTGCTCTTAGGTTTTTTCCTTTGCTGGTCACATGACCTTGTTGGCCTATTTAATCCTGCTCCGCCCTTCTGGCTTTGCTGGACTTCATTGTATAACTACTTTCTAGCTAGCCTGTGCTCTGTATCTAACTCTGTTAGTTTGCTTGGTCTACGGACCTCTATGTTCTATATATTTTGTTTGTTCGTCTGTCTGCTACTATTTCTGTTAGGAGGTGTCCCATTTTCCTCCCAGTCCTTAGTACTTGTAGGGATTCCTTCCCCACATCTATAGGTCTCCGTACAGACTAGCTTAGGACTTTAGCAGGTCTGATCGCAGGATCAGGTTCCCTGTTACATCGTAGGGATTCAGCTGAGTTCTATCGTAGGGACAGATCTCCTCTCTTTCCTTAGCTCTGGTAGCAGAACATAACAGTAAGTCCAGCCTGCAATTTCTCTAAGGAAAGATTTTTCTGTTCCATCGTGGTGTCGGTTCAGGATTTGGCTCATCGCCTGCAGGGACTCTCTCTGGAGGTGGCCGAGCTCCGTCAGCACGTGAGTAACTGTCCTGGAGCACATTTCTTGGAGCCTAAGGTATGTTTGCCGGATTTATTTTTTGGTGAACACCGAGAATTTTTTTCATTTAAAAATGCTTGCTTATTGTATTTTCGTTTGAGACCCAAGTCCTCTGGGGATGAATCCCAGTGCATAGGGTTCATAATGTCACTTTTGCGCAAAGAGCCTCAGGAGTGGGCCTTTTCTTTGCAACCTAGTGATACATGCTTCAGATCAGTGGATAGTTTTTTTTCTGCTTTGGGACTATTATATGATGATCCTGACCATGTCGCATCAGCTGAGACTGACTTGAGACGTTTGAAACAGGGATCAGGTAATGTGGAAAAATATTGTACTCATTTCCGTCGATGGTCTACTCAAACAGGGTGGAACGATTCTGCTCTGAAAAGTCTATTTCTTGCTGGGCTCAATGAAAGGGTTAAAGACCTGCTAATTGCTTATCCTACACCTGAAGATTTGCAACAGGCTATGCAATTAGCTATACGGGTGGATAGGAGACTGCGTGCAAGGGTTAATGAGAGCAAATCCTCTGCTATGTCAGTTTCTGGTTATGAGAATGTGTGTACTAACAGTGGTGAACCGATGGAGATTGGATCGGTGGCACCTCGCTCTCAAGAAAAAGACCGTAGATTTTCTGAAGGCTTGTGTTTCTATTGCGGAAAATCTGGTCATTTGATTAAAGGCTGTGAGCTTCGTATGAAGAAAGAAAAAAAAATGGTCAGTCATGCCCGTATTGCCTGTTTAAATTCCAAGGGTGTATTTTTAGCTGCTTCCACGATTGCTCAGGAAAAATTAATGGAATTTCGGGTGTTTGTTGATTGTGGGTCTACTCTGAATGTAATTGATGGGGGATTCTTGGAAAGACTCAATTTAAAACCCGAACCTTTATCATCCCCCATTGCTGTGGTTTCTGTGGATGGTTCCCCTTTGAAGAATATTACTCTCAAGGTCTGTGAATTTCCTCTCACTATTAATGGTGTTCACCATGAGAAATTGGATTTGGTAGTTTTGAATAACTTGCCTTCTCCAGTAATATTGGGATTGCCCTGGTTAAAATTTCACAATACTGTACTGGATTGGTCTACCAGTGAAATTAAATCCTGGAGCCATAAATGTTATGACAAGTGTTGTAATGGGCGTATTGCAGCTTTGGATAGGGGAGAATTGCCTGTTCCTATTCAGGATTTTTGGAGAGTTTTTTCTGAGAAGGAATCGCAGGTTTTGCCTCCCCATAGAGACTATGTGTAACATACCTGGCGGCGTCCTTGCATGGTGGTCCATCTCCCACTGTGCAAGAGGGCGCACTTGATCTCCTGTCCAGAATGTCTCTCTGGCTTCCCTCCATGCTGTCTGTTTGTGTCTGTTTCTGCTGCTTAAGGGCGGCGCCCGATCACTTCCTGCCTTTTGTACCTGCTGTGGGTCACACCCCTTGTGCGTCCTCAGCCTATTGCTGTCTGTCACTTGGTATATAGCTCAGCAGCTCCCTTCTATCCCTACCTGAGCATAGTGTTTCCTTCAGTGTGTGCTTGCACTCTGAAGGTGCCAGGTCCCGTCTCTTGTCTCCTGCTTTTTGTATCAGTTCCCGTGTCTGAACTGAGTCCTGTATGTCTCCTGCTTTGCGGTATCAGCTCCCGTGTCTGAACTGTGTCCTGTTTGTCTCCTGCTTTGCGGTATCAGCTCCCGTGTCTGAACTGAGCCCTGTATGTCTCCTGCTTTTGTATCAGTTCCCGTGTCTGAACTGAGTCCTGTATGTCTCCTGCTTTGCGGTATCAGCTCCTGTGTCTGAACTGAGTCCTTTCTGTGTTCTCTTGTCTGTCCTGTCTGAACACGCTCCTAGCCTGTTCCTCCTGCCTTCTAGGGGCCGATTACCTAGACCCGTTCCTGTATCTTGTCTGACCTGTCTGAACACGCTCCTTGCCTGTTCGTTCCGCCTCTCTGGGGGCCGTATTCCCAGACCCGCTCCTGTATCCCTCTGCAGTGTCGGTCTCCTCCGTACACTCAGTTCCAGTCTGAACTCTCTCCTGTCCTTTACCTGTTTTGCCTCTATGTCCGTTCCCTTCCTTTTTCTGCAGAGTCTGAACTCGTACCTAACTCCTGCTTGTTGTCTCTGCAAGTACTGTGTGAGTATCTGGCTCTGTCTTTCCCTTCCTGTCTGTTCCGTGTGAACAGAGCCCTGTCCTCCCTGCTCAGCCTTGTCTGCACTCTAGCTGTGCTTGCCTGTAACCCTCTGCCTGTATTGTTCCTGAGTCCCGGTGTGTACTGGGTCCTATCCCGCCTGTGTTCCTACCTGCTAGTGCCTCCCTGTCTGCACTCTAGCTGTGCTTGCCTTTACCCCCCTGCCTGCATACCCGCCTGCCTGCATACCAGTCGTGCCTGCCTATACCCACCAGTCTGTGTGCCAGCCTACCAGCCTGTTCCTGTATTCCCCTGTGTGGGTCAACAGCCGTGTCCGGGGTCTGTCCTGGAGTAGCACCTGGTCCCTCTGCTCGGTTCCTCCTTGGTGCACTGGCGTCGTATGCCGTCGTGCGACCCTGGTCGGATCGGGTGAATACTTAGTCACGCCCCTCCAGGCATTCACTCTCCGGCACGGTCCAGTGGAATCACTACCAACCACACGCACACGCCGCTTAGCCCGGGCGTGTGCATAACAGCATGCTCAGGCCATGGTTCCCGTTGAGCCCCACGGCCTTCGCTCTTTGAGAAGTTTTTCCAGCGAATACATGCATTAAAATAAAATAAATAAATTTTTTTTTCCCCCTTTAGCTGAGTTCCAGGCGAGTTACGCACCCGTCCAGATGGATCTATCAGCCCTCGTTCCTGCGGATCCGCCACGTTACTATGGGGATCCAAGACAGTGTCGTGCATTTGTGGAGCAATGCATGCTACACTTTAAGGCCTACCCTCTCTATTTTCCTTCCGATTGGGCTAAAGTGGCCTTTATGATTGACTACCTAGCGGGTGATGCCTTGAAATGGGTCACCCCCCTATGGGAAGCATGGGATCCTGTCATCCTTGACCTGCAGGCCTTCCTGGTGGCCTTTCGTATGGTCTTCGAGGACCCTAACTCTGAAGCCCCTGCTGAAGCTTCACTTCCCAATATCCCGGAGCAGCCCCGACGGGTAATGTGTGTGGGTAGCGCAATAGTCCTCCAGCCCAATGAGACTACTGCCCACCCAGAATCCTCACAGGGTGACTACGCTTTCCGGAATACTTCTCTCAACCTCAAGAGGCAGTCCAGACGTGCTAGACTTAGAGGCAAGCCGTCACGCCAGGGTCTGTCCTCCCTGAGACCTCCTGACCCCAACCTTGAAGTCCCTACTGAAGCTTCATCTCCCTGTATCCCGGAGAAACCCCAATGGGTAATGTGCGTGGGTAGTGCACCAGTTCTCCTGGCCGAAGAGACTTCTGCCCATCCAGACTCCACACAGGAGAACTTCCTGCACCCGGCATCAGATGCTTCTTTCTCTTTAACCGGTGTGCATGTCCAAGGATGCTCCAAAGCTGTGGTTACCTCAGAGTCTGTGCACCTCTACTACCTGGCGGAGGATCCCCTGTTGCCTCCTGAACCCTCCGGGATACCACTCGATGACAAATGGAGAGAGACTTCTCTACACCCGGTACTCAATACTTTGTCCGCTTCGTCCTGTGAGCCTGACAATGGGTACCCCAAAGTGGTAGTTACCTCCGAGTCTCTACACCCCTCCGACCAGGCGGAGGATCTCCAGTTGTCTCCTGAACCCTTCGGGGTGCTACCTGGTAGCGAAAGGACAGAGACTCTCCTATACTCTGTACCTGATACCTCGCTCGCTTCGTCCAGTGAGTCCAACTTAGTGTACTCCGAAGCAGAGGTTACTCCTGAGTCTCTACACCCCTCCGACCAGGCGGAGGACCTCCAGTTGTGTTCAGAATCCTTCGGGGTGCCACCTGGTGGTGAATGGACAGAGACTTTCCTATATCCTAGATCTGATACCTCGCTTGCTTCGTCCAGTGAGTCCGACCTAGTGTACTCTGAAGCAGAGGTTACCCGTGAGTCTCTACACCCCTCTGACCAGGCGGAGGACCGCCAGCTGTCTCCAGAACCCTTCGGGGTGCCACCTGGTGGTGAATGGACAGAGACTTTCCTATACTCGGTACCCGATACCTCGCCTGCTTCCTCCAGTGAGTCCGACCTAGTGTACTCTGAAGCAGAGGTTACCCGTGAGTCTCTACACCCCTCTGACCAGGCGGAGGACCGCCAGCTGTCTCCAGAACCCTTCGGGGTGCCACCTGGTGGTGAATGGACAGAGACTTTCCTATACTCGGTACCCGATACCTCGCCTGCTTCCTCCAGTGAGTCCGACCTAGTGTACTCTGAAGCAGTTGTTTTCTCTGAGCCTCTGCACTCTTCTGACCCGGCGGAGGACCTCCAGTTGTTTCCTGAATCCTCCGGGATACCACCAGATAACAAAGAGACAGTGACTTTTCCTCATTATGTACCTGATAACCCGTCTATTTCTTCCTGTGAGCTTGACAAGATGTACCTCGAAGCAGAGATTACCCTTAAGTCTCTGTCCCCCTCCAACCCAGTGAACGACTGGCCCTCGAATTTCCTGCGGAAGATTCTGGCAGGCCTGAAGAAGAGGGGGCGTAAGGGGGGAGGTACTGTAACATACCTGGCGGCGTCCTTGCATGGTGGTCCATCTCCCACTGTGCAAGAGGGCGCACTTGATCTCCTGTCCAGAATGTCTCTCTGGCTTCCCTCCATGCTGTCTGTTTGTGTCTGTTTCTGCTGCTTAAGGGCGGCGCCCGATCACTTCCTGCCTTTTGTACCTGCTGTGGGTCACACCCCTTGTGCGTCCTCAGCCTATTGCTGTCTGTCACTTGGTATATAGCTCAGCAGCTCCCTTCTATCCCTGCCTGAGCATAGTGTTTCCTTCAGTGTGTGCTTGCACTCTGAAGGTGCCAGGTCCCGTCTCTTGTCTCCTGCTTTTTGTATCAGTTCCCGTGTCTGAACTGAGTCCTGTATGTCTCCTGCTTTGCGGTATCAGCTCCCGTGTCTGAACTGTGTCCTGTATGTCTCCTGCTTTGCGGTATAAGCTCCCGTGTCTGAACTGAGTCCTGTATGTCTCCTGCTTTTGTATCAGTTCCCGTGTCTGAACTGAGTCCTGTATGTCTCCTGCTTTGCGGTATCAGCTCCCGTGTCTGAACTGAGTCCTTTCTGTGTTCTCTTGTCTGTCCTGTCTGAACACGCTCCTAGCCTGTTCCTCCTGCCTTCTAGGGGCCGATTACCTAGACCCGTTCCTGTATCTTGTCTGACCTGTCTGAACACGCTCCTTGCCTGTTCGTTCCGCCTCTCTGGGGGCCGTATTCCCAGACCCGCTCCTGTATCCCTCTGCAGTGTCGGTCTCCTCCGTACACTCAGTTCCAGTCTGAACTCTCTCCTGTCCTTTACCTGTTTTGCCTCTATGTCCGTTCCCTTCCTTTTTCTGCAGAGTCTGAACTCGTACCTAACTCCTGCTTGTTGTCTCTGCAAGTACTGTGTGAGTATCTGGCTCTGTCTTTCCCTTCCTGTCTGTTCCGTGTGAACAGAGCCCTGTCCTCCCTGCTCAGCCTTGTCTGCACTCTAGCTGTGCTTGCCTGTAACCCTCTGCCTGTATTGTTCCTGAGTCCCGGTGTGTACTGGGTCCTATCCCGCCTGTGTTCCTACCTGCTAGTGCCTCCCTGTCTGCACTCTAGCTGTGCTTGCCTTTACCCCCCTGCCTGCATACCCGCCTGCCTGCATACCAGTCGTGCCTGCCTATACCCACCAGTCTGTGTGCCAGCCTACCAGCCTGTTCCTGTATTCCCCTGTGTGGGTCAACAGCCGTGTCCGGGGTCTGTCCTGGAGTAGCACCTGGTCCCTCTGCTCGGTTCCTCCTTGGTGCACTGGCGTCGTATGCCGTCGTGCGACCCTGGTCGGATCGGGTGAATACTTAGTCACGCCCCTCCAGGCATTCACTCTCCGGCACGGTCCAGTGGAATCACTACCAACCACACGCACACGCCGCTTAGCCCGGGCGTGTGCATAACACTATGATTGTTCTATTGAATTTGTCCCTGGAGCGACTCTTCCTAAAAGTCGTTTATTTAACCTTACTATTCCTGAGAGGAAGGCTTTGGAGGAATACATACAGACAAGTTTGGCCGCCGGTCACATTAGGCCCTCTAAGTCTCCTGTGGCGGTTGGATTTTTTTTGTAAAAAAAAAAGGACGGCGGTTTACGTCCTTGTCTGGATTTTCGTGAGATTAACAAAATTACTGTACGCAATCCTTACCCACTGCCATTGATTCCTGATCTGTTTAACCAGTTAATGGGGGCCAAGTGGTTCTCTAAAATTGACCTTAAGGGGGCATACAATCTGTTGCGCATGAAGGAGGGTGACGAATGGAAGACTGCTTTTAACACTCCTGTGGGTCATTTTGAGAACCTGGTTATGCCTTTTGGTCTTACTAATGCTCCTGCATTTTTTCAGAATCTTATTAATGACTTCCTTAGACCTTTGATCGGCAAAAATGTGGTTGTGTATTTGGATGACATTTTGATTTATTCGCCGGATCTGGAGTCTCATTGGCGGAGCGTACGTGAGGTATTACAGTTATTAATGGACAATTCGCTTTTTGCTAAGCTGGAGAAATGTGAGTTCGCTGTACAGAGAATTAGTTTTTTGGGTTACATTATCTCCAGCGAAGGTTTTGAGATGGACCCGGTTAAAGTTGAAGCTGTACAGGAATGGCCTAGGCCTATTGGTTTGAAATCGATACAGAGGTTTTTGGGTTTCGCCAATTATTACAGAAAATTCATAAAAAATTTTTCTAGTATTGTCAAACCTCTGACCGATCTCACCAGGAAAGGTGCTGATGCGGTTCAGTGGTCTTCTGAGGCCATTGAAGCTTTTGTGTATCTCAAGGAGAGGTTCACCTCTGCTCCCATCCTTATGCAGCCTGATGTGACTAAGCCGTTTTTGGTTGAGGTTGATGCTTCCTCTGTGGGGGTTGGCGCAGTATTGTCTCAGGATAACGGGGATGGATTACATCCCTGTGCCTTTTTTTCAAAAAAATTTTCGGAGACTGAACTGAATTACGATATTGGTAATCGGGAATTATTGGCTATTAAACTCGCATTTGAACACTGGCGCCACTTCTTGGAAGGTGCGGAATTTCCCGTTCAGGTTCTTACGGATCATAAAAATCTGATATATCTTGATGCTGCCAAGCGCCTGAATGCCCGTCAGGCTAAGTGGGCACTGTTTTTCTCGCGGTTTAATTTCTCCGTTACTTACATCCCTGGTACTAAGAATGTTAAGGCGGATGCCTTGTCTCGCAGTTTTTCTCCCATAGTCGGTGCTGAGAAAGAGGAGAACATTTTACAAGAAGGTGTTGTGATAGCTGCTTTGGACTCCGTTTTGGAAGATGAGATTCTTAAAGCACAGGAGAATGCCCCATCTAACACTCCTCATGGGAGGTTGTTTGTGCCTGGGACCTTTAGGAGAGATTTGTTTGTTGAGTGTCACGAATCTCGGTTGGCAGGTCATCCCGGAATCTCTGAGACCAAGAGACTGGTGGGTCGCAGTTTTTGGTGGCCTGGATGGCAGAAGGAAGTCATTAAGTGGGTGCGCCAATGTACTATATGTGCTAGATCTAAGTCCTCACATACTCCTGCTGCGGGGTTGCTTTGTCCTTTGGAGGTTCCCAGTGCTCCTTGGACACATTTGGCTATGGACTTTATAACTGACCTTCCCCCCTCTGAGGGTTTTACTGTCATCTGGGTGGTCGTGGACCGTTTTAGCAAGATGTGTCACTTGGTTCCCTTCGTCAAACTGCCCTGCGCTAAAACTCTCGCTAAGGCCTTTGTCAAGGAAATTGTCAGACTTCATGGCGTTCCTACTGACATTGTTTCTGATAGGGGTCCTCAGTTCGTGGCTCGTTTTTGGCGTGCCTTTTGTGACAGGTTGGGAGTTCATTTGTCGTTCTCGTCCGGATATCATCCTGAATCTAATGGCCAGACAGAAAGGAAAAACCAGGATGTTGAGCAGTTCTTGCGTTGTTTTGTGGCAGACAATCAAGAGGGGTGGTCTGAGTTTCTGCCACTTGCTGAATTTGCTCTGAACAATCATACATCTTCTTCTGCTGGTTGTTCGCCTTTTTTTTGTTGTTCTGGGAGACATCCGTCGTTTGGGTCGTTCTCCAAGTTGGGATCTGCCGTGCCTGAGGAGGAGAATTTTTCCGGTGATTTGGAGAGAGTTTGGACGGATGTGCGTGGTAATCTTCAGGAGGCCAACAGAAAATCTAAAGACTACTTTGATAGGAAACGACAGGAGGTTTTGTTCGCTGTTGGTGACATGGTTTGGTTGTCCTCTAGGAATCTGCGGTTGAGGATTCCTTCTAAGAAATTGGGTCCCAAGTTTGTAGGGCCCTTTAAGGTGCTTCAGGTTGTCAACCAATCTGCTGTTAGGTTGGAGGTTCCTACCTCCTGGAGAATTAATCCGGTATTTCATGTCTCTCTGTTAAAAAAAGCTGTTGTGTCGGATGGTGACGCCTCTGCCTCTGTTCCTCCGGTGGTGGAGGACGGGGAATATGAAATTTCTCGCATCCTTAACTCTAGACGGTATAGAGGTAGTTTGCAGTATCTTGTGGCCTGGAAAGGTTTCGGACCCGAGGATAACTCTTGGGTGAGGTCGGATGATGTTTCCACGTCCAGACTTATCAGAGCGTTTCACAGGAGATTTCCTGATAAGCCTGGTCCTAGGGGATCCGGAGGATCCTCTTAGAAGGGGGGGGTACTGTTAGAACCTTGCTCTTAGGTTTTTTCCTTTGCTGGTCACATGACCTTGTTGGCCTATTTAATCCTGCTCCGCCCTTCTGGCTTTGCTGGACTTCATTGTATAAATACTTTCTAGCTAGCCTGTGCTCTGTATCTAACTCTGTTAGTTTGCTTGGTCTACGGACCTCTATGTTCTATATATTTTGTTTGTTCGTCTGTCTGCTACTATTTCTGTTAGGAGGTGTCCCATTTTCCTCCCAGTCCTTAGTACTTGTAGGGATTCCTTCCCCACATCTATAGGTCTCCGTACAGACTAGCTTAGGACTTTAGCAGGTCTGATCGCAGGATCAGGTTCCCTGTTACATCGTAGGGATTCAGCTGAGTTCTATCGTAGGGACAGATCTCCTCTCTTTCCTTAGCTCTGGTAGCAGAACATAACATGTGGTCAGTGTAAATTATTACCGGGTGAAGAGCCCCCTCGAGCAGGTAACGCCACTCCTCCAAGGCCAGTTTGATGGCCAATAACTCTCGGTCTCCTATGGAATAATTGCGCTCTGAGGAGGAGAAGAGTTTAGAGAAGAAGCCGCAAGTTACCTTCCTCCCGGAAGATGATTTTTGAGTAAGTACCGCTCCGGCTCCAGAGGAGGAGGCGTCAACTTCCAGGAAGAACTGCTTGTTGCCGTCCGGGCGATGCAGCACCGGGGCGGAAGAGAAGGCCTGTTTTAAGGAAAGAAAGGCCTCCTCTGCTTCGGGCGGCCACTCTTTGGGATTAGTACCCTTACGGGTGAGCGCGGAAATTGGGGCAGTCCGGGAAGAGAAGTGTGGTATGAAGAGGCGGTAGTAGTTGGCGAAGCCCAGGAACCGCTGAATGGCCTTCAACCCCTCCGGTCAAGGCCATTTCTCGATGGCAGACAGTTTCTCTGGATCCATTCGTAGGCCGGTCTGAGAAATAATGTAGCCCAAAAACGGAAGCGAGGTCTGCTCAAAGAGGCACTTCTCATATTTAGCGAAGAGGTGATTCTGCCTGAGCCTGAGCAGGACCTGACGAACGTCCCTCCGGTGAGTCTGGAGATCCGGAGAGAAGACCAAGATGTCGTCCAGGTACACCACTACGCAGGAGTAGAGAAGGTCCCGGAAGATGTCATTGACCAACTCTTGAAAGACGGCAGGAGCGTTACAGAGACCAAAGGGCATTACCAGATATTCATAGTGGCCGTCCCGGGTGTTGAATGCCGTCTTCCATTCATCCCCCTGACGGATACGAACCAGGTTGTACGCCCCACGGAGGTCCAGTTTGGTGAAGATTCTAGCCCCCCTCAGACGATCAAATAACTCCGGAATGAGCGGAAGGGGGTACTTATTCTTCACCGTGATCTGGTTAAGGCCTCTATAGTCTATACAGGGACGGAGAGAGCCGTCCTTCTTTTTGACGAAAAAGAAGCCTGCTCCCGCAGGTAGATTTCCGGATGAATCCCCTGGTCAGATTCTCCTCAATATAATCGGACATCGACCGGGTCTCAGCAGCGGATAATGGATAAATACGCCCACGGGGAGGAGTAGTACCGGGTAACAGGTCGATAGGGCAGTCGTATGGTCTATGAGGGGGTAGTGTCTCTGCCTCCTTTTTATTAAAGACATCAGCATAAGACCAATAAGGAATCGGAAGTCCAGGTAGATTAGCTGGGGTAGGAGAAGGACGGACGGGATGGACGGGAACCAGACAGGTCTTATGGCAGTCCTGTCCCCAGCGAAGGACTTCTCCGGTCTGCCAGTCAAGCACGGGTGCATGTCTCTGGAGCCAAGGTAGACCTAGCAAGAGGGCGTGAGAGAGTCCAGGCAGAACATGAAAGGAGATACTCTCAGAATGCAGCATTCCCACCTGCAGAGTAATGGATTCGGTGATGAGTTGGATGGGGCGTGGTAAGAGACCCCCATCCACGGCAGCAACAGACAAGGGTACAGCCAGAGGTTTGGTGGGGATGCGGTATTTCTCTACCAGGGACTGTGAAATAAGATTCCCGGCTGCTCCAGAGTCAAGTTGGGCTAGTTCGAAATAACGGTTCTCCCCGCAGACGATTGAGACTGACAGCAGCAGAGATGGAGAGGATTTATTCTTGTCTAGGTCGACCTCTCTGAGCGAACCTAGACACAGGCGTTTCCCGACCTCTCCGGGCAGGCACGGATCCGGTGCTCCTTACTGCCACAGTAGAAGCAGCTCCCCTTGGCACGGCGTAAGTCCTGACGGGTTTTGACCATCTTGGTCTGGTCGACCTGCATAGGCTCAGGAGAGTGTACCTGGGGAGAGACGGAGGGAGTGACGGGTTTCTGAAAAGTAGGAGCTAGACGTGGAAACCTCCTCTCACGGGTGACCTCTTTGGCACGCTCCTGGAACCGTAGGTCAATCCGGGTGGCAAGAGTTATTAGGTCATCGAGAGTGGTAGGAATGTCCCGACCGGCAAGTTCATCTTTAATACGGCCGGACAGACCCTCCCAGAAGACGGATACCAGAGCGTCGTTATCCCAGGCCAGCTCCGAGGCAAGGGTACGGAACCGTATGGCATATTGGCCCACGGTGAGACTTCCCTGACGGAGGCGTAGCAGTGATGATGCGGATGAGGTCCTCCGTCCGGGTTCGTCGAAGACTTTCCGGAAAGCCGTGAGAAAGGCAGGCAAGTCGGACACCAGGGGGTCTCTTCTCTCCCATAGAGGATTTAGCCAGGCCAGGGCCTCCCCGGTGAGATGGGACATGATGAAGGCAATTTTGGCCCGGTCGGAGTTAAACTGGTGGGACAGGAGTTCAAAGTGCAGGGTGCACTGATTTATGAAGCCCCGAGCCTGGGCGGAGTCGCCTCCGAAGCGAGGAGGTGCAGAAAGCCGGGGTCCGGGGTAGGATACCATGGTATTAGTGGGCAGCGGAGCTGCCGGATTGCGAGTCATGGCACTGGCGGAGGTTGCTGGCGGAGCAGTCAGAGTGTCCAGGCGAGAATTGACATTCCGCAGGTGACCCAGGATGGACTCCTGTTGGGACCTCTGACGTGACAGTTCATGACACAGGTCCGAGAGCGAGGGAGCTTGGGTGCCACCGGGTTCCATGGCCCCAAGCAAACTGTAACGGGTCTGGGAGGCGGAACCTCTGAGCTACTATACAAGAGGGCGGTCCTTGTAAGGGAGCGGGTGGCGACCAGGCAGGCAGTCACAGCAGGTGACCGGGACAGTCTCTGGAAGAACGGGCAGATGGTCACGGCAAGTGATCGGGGCAGTCTCTGGGTAAAGGGTAGATGGTCACGACAAGTGACCGGGGCAGTCTCTGGGTAAAGGGTTGGTACGACCTGTGGCGGCTGATGGTAGACGTGAGCTCCCAGGTGAGCAGGCGAGAGTCTCTGGATAAACGGGTGGTCACAGCATGTGACGGCGGAGCCTCCAGGAAGACCAACAGACAGGCGGCAGATGAGCGCTCCCAGGTGAGCGGGCAGAAGTCTCTGGACAGGCGGGTGGTCACAGCACGTGACGGCAGAGCCTCCAGGTAGGCTAGCAGACAGGCAGCAGATGAGCGCTCCCAGGTGAGCGGGCAGGAGTCACTGGACAGGCAGGTGGTTACAGCACGTGACGGCGGAGCCTCCAGGTAGGCTAGCAGGCAGGTAGCAGATGTGCGCTCCCAGGTGAGCGGGCAAGCTGGTCCATAGACAGACTGACAGGAGTTGGAAGGCAGACCGTCGGACCTCAGGCAAGCAGGCAGGTAGCTGATGTGCGCTCCCAGGTGAGCGGGCAAGCTGGTCCTTAGACAGACTGACAGGAGTTGTAAGGCAGACCGTCGGACCTCAGGCTAGCAGGCACGTAGCAGAATATCAGGCAGGAATAAGACAACAAGCTGGCAGGAATCTGGCAGGTATCTGGCAGGTAACTGGCAACGGGACCTGAGGGCTGAAGCAGAGTAGTGAACAGTGCAACAACATTGCTCGGGCACCTCCATTTTGGAGGAGGTGCCTTAAATATGGTGAAGTCCTCCGGCCATTGGCCGGGGACTCCTTAGGACGGCGCGCGCGGCCCCTTTAAGAGGGAGGGAGAGCGCGCGTGCGCCCTAAGCACAGTGGCCGGGAAGGAGCGCGCGCTGCCAGCAGAGCGGGAGGAGGACGCCGGGCACGGAGCAGAGAGGTGAGGGGAACAGCGTCCCTGCCTAGCAGAGGGCAGGGACGCCGGCGCTACAAAGAGTCTCTGGACAGGCAGGTGGTCACAGCAAGTGACGGCTGAGCCTCCAGGTAGGCTAGCAGGCAGATAGCAGGTGGACGCTCCCAGGTGAGCGGGTAAGAGTCTCTGGACAGGCAGGTGGTCACAGCACGTGACGGCAGAGCCTCCAGGTAGGCTAGCAGACAGGTAGCAGGCGGACACTCCCAGGTGAGCGGGTAAGAGTCTCTGGACAGGCAGGTGGTCACAGCACGTGACGGCAGAGCCTCCAGGTAGGCTAGCAGGCAGGTAGCAGGCGGACGCTCCCTGGTGAGCGGATAAGAGTCTCTGGACAGGCAGGTGGTCACAGCACGTGACGGCAGAGCCTCCAGGTAGGCTAGCGGGCAGGTAGCAGATGAGCGCTCCCAGGTGAGCGGGCAAACAGATCCATAGACAGACTGGCAGGGCTGGTAGGCAGACTGTCGGACCGCAGGAATGTAAGCAGAAAGACAAGTATCAGGCAGGTATCAAGCAGGATTCTGGCAGGTAACTGGCAGGTAACTGGCAGGTATCTGGTTACGGGACCTGAGGGCTGAAGCAGCGTGATAGGCTATGCAACAACATTGCTCGGGCACCTCCATTTTGGAGGAGGTGCCTTATATATGGTGAGGTTCTCCGGCCATTGGCCTGGGGACTCCTTAGGACGGCGCGCGCGGCCCCTTTAAGAGAGGGGGAGCGCGCCCTAAGCACAGTGGCCGGGAAGCAGCGCGCGCTGCCAGCAGAGCAGGAGGAAGACGCCGGGCACGGAGCGGAGAGGTGAGGGGAACAGCGTCCCTGCCTAGCAGGAGGCAGGGACGCCGACGCTACAATATGTACCAAATGTCCAGCTGGGTGTCTGTATGTAGGGGGGGGGAACGGGGCAAAAACTTAGAACAAGGATGAATTCTCATTGCCACACAATAAAAGAATAGATCTACCTGTGTCCAAACATTTTTGTATCCCTGATCACAGCATCATGGACATGAAATTACTGATAATAAAAGGTAATTTCAAATCTCAGAGTTACAGAAAAGTCTGGGAATACAAACTAATGACAACCTTTGACACATTCAGTGCAGGAATGAATGTGTCGCATGGATTTATGTCATTCTACATCAACTAAGGAATGTGCTCCTCAGACCTGTGGGGGCATCAAAGCCTGGACCAGACTTCAATCACAGGACAATAAAACTTTCACACTTCTTATCTATGAACTATTTCAATATTTACGGCTACAACTGTTTATCCGCTTTCCCATAATAATAGTTCTGCTTTACGTCACTTGTCTCATCTATTGCATTATTTCTGTGTCTTACTGTGACTCTTCAGATTCCATGTTATACTTTGCCTGATGAAGAGACTTGAGTAGTCTTGAAAGCTTGCAATTTGTTACCATCTTTTCAGTTAGCCATTAAAAGGTATCTACCATTGAGGACTCTCAAATCTAAATATTTTTCTACCCAACGAATGAACATTTTGCTCTTGCATCGGGTGATTGACACTCTGTTTAGATAGATCGATAATCAGTTTCCCATTATCAGCTGCAGTGTTAAAGGGGTTGTCTGGTTTAAAACTATAAATCTTCAGACACTTTATATGACTGCAGACTTGTGAATGCTCACATCAAGCGCTGCTTGCTGTGAGGAGTTTCCGGTGTCAGCGTTGGGAACAGTATGTGACTGCAAGTAAGTGATTTGCATACTTCCGGCCACAATCCAACTATGCAAGTAAACTGAGCAAGGCCGTGTCCATCTAGTCGGATTGTGGCTAGGAGTATGCATATCACATACTTTACAGCCTGTGGCGTATTAGTACGCAACAGGCTGTAACCCCCGGTTCAGTGAGTGCTCCGGCGGTGAGCCTGCACTGAACCGGGCACATGTCAGCTGATTATTACAGCTGACATGTGCCCGCAACAGCCGCGGGTGGGACATGTTAAATGCCGCTGTCAATCTCTGACAGCGGCATTTAACATCGACGCGCCGGAAGCGCGTCACTTACCCCGCCCATCGGTGACCCCGTCACGTGATCACAGGTCACCGATGCGTGGGCATGACAACCCTGGGTCTGCAGCAGACCCCAGTCGTTGTCATGAGCTAATCGCTATGAGCGCCACCTAGTGGTCGGGAATTATAGCACAGGAGCATTTCTGCTACATAGAGGTGATCTGCTGATCACCCCTATGTAACAGAGGCGATCAGACAAGTGCTGCTTCTAGTCTCCTATGAAGACTATAGAAGCAAGCATAAAGTGAAAAAAAAATGTTTTTAAAAATATTTTAAAAATGTAAAAAAATAAAAGTTTAAATCACCCCCCTTTCACCCCATTCAAAATAAAATAATAAAAAAAAAACACATACATATATTTGGTACCGCCGCATTCAGAATCACCCGATCTATCAATATAAAAAAAGAATTAATCCGATCGGTAAACAGCATAATGAGTAAAAAATTCTAAACGCCAGAATTACGTTTTTTGGTCGCCTCAACATTGGAATAAAATGCAATAACGGGCGATCAAAACATCGAATCTACCCCAAAATGGTATCAATAAAAACTTCAGCTCAGCACTCAAAAAATAAGCTCTCACCTGGCCCAAGATCCCAAAAAATTGAGACGCTACGGGTCTTGGAAAATCGCACCATTTTTTTGGGGGGGGGGCAAACTTTGGAATTTTTTTTCACCACTTAAATAAAAAAGAACCTATACATGTTTGGTATCTACAAACTCGAAATGACCTGGGGAATAATAATAGCAGGTCAGTTTTAGCATTCAGTGAAAGTGGTAAAAAAAAATTTAAAAAAATCTGTGGTATTGCACTTTTTTTGCAATTTCACCGCACTTGGAATTTTTTTCCCATTTTCCTGTAGACGATATGGTAAAACCAGTAATGGTGTTGAAAAGTAAAACTCGTCCAGCAAGAAATAAGCCCTCAAACGGCCATATTGACCAAAAAGTAAAAACGCTATGGCTCTGGGAACAAGGGGAGCAAAAAACGAAACTGCAAAAACGGAAAATCCCAGGGTTGCGAAGGGGTTAACCTCCAGCGTTTCCGAAAACTGGAGCAGAGGTCAATCATCCGCACTACCGCTCCATTCATTCTTAATGGGAGTGCCAGAGATTTCTGAGTGCAGCTTTCTGCTGATCTTTGGCGTTCCCATTAAAATGAATGGAGCAGTAGTGCAGATGTCTCTGCTCCATTCAACTGGGGCTTTTCCGATCTCTGATCCTCAGGATCGGCTGAACCACGACTGTTGGACCCCCAGTGATCTAAAAATAATTCCCTATCCCGTGAAAACTTGAGCTATCCATTTGAAAGAATATCTATACTTTTGGGATATTTTTTATGCTTTATGCTCATTCTGAGCAGATCGGCAGGTCACCCAGTTCTGAGGCCCCCACCAGTCAATAAACAAAGACCTCTTAGAAGACCACAGCTCAGGAGACAGGAGAGCATGCACACAGCGCAGAGTGGATCCAATGAATAGAAAGTCATAGTCCTGTCTCCAGATCTGTGCACTTCTAAGAGGTCTTTTGAGCAATCGGTGCGGGTCTCAGGTCCCATCCCATAATGCCTCTTTTCCACACTGAGGCAACTTCAGACTCACACCAATCTGCTGAGAATTAATGGACCTAACACATAAGATATCTTCCAAAAGTTAAATTAATCTTTAATTGTTTAATAAAGCTCCAGGATGCAAGCAGTACTGTGATTCCTGTATGGTCCGCAGTCTGATGATGGCTGGTAACAACAACTTCAAGCATCTCCTTACCATTGTTAAGGGCATATTGGGAGTTGTAGGTTAATGCGATACAATTGTATATGGGACTGACCTGACACTACAATTGATTGCTGTACTAAGCTTAGTAATGCATTCATGTACTGATGGAGGCTTTGCTGACGTATTACTGCACTGATGGTGGTTCTGGTGATGTATTACTGCAGTGACGGTGGTTGTGGTGGTGTATTACTGTATTGACGGTGGTTCTGGTGATGCTTTACTGCATGGACGGTGGTTCTGGTGGTGTATTACTGTATTGACAGTGGTTCTGGTGATGGATTACTGTATTGACAGTGGTTATGATGATGTTTTACTGCACGGACGGTGGTTCTGGTGGTGTATTACTGTATTATCGGTAGTTCTGGTGATGGATTACTGTATTGATGGAGGTTCTGGTGATGTATTACTGCACTGACGGTGGTTCTGGTGGTGTATTACTGTATTATCGGTAGTTCTGGTGATGGATTACTGTATTGATGGAGGTTCTGGTGATGTATTACTGCACTGACGGTGGTTCTGGTGGTGTATTACTGTATTAACGGGTGGTTCTGATAATGTTTTACTGCACGGACGGTGGTTCTGATGGTGCATTACTGCACGGACGGTGGTTCTGGTGGTGTATTACTGTATTATCGGTAGTTCTGGTGATGGATTACTGTATTGATGGAGGTTCTGGTGATGTATTACTGCACTGACGGTGGTTCTGGTGGTGTATTACTGTATTAACGGGTGGTTCTGATAATGTTTTACTGCACGGACGGTGGTTCTGATGGTGCATTACTGCACGGACGGTGGTTCTGGTGGTGTATTACTGTATTATCGGTAGTTCTGGTGATGGATTACTGTATTGATGGAGGTTCTGGTGATGTATTACTGCACTGACGGTGGTTCTGGTGGTGTATTACTGTATTAACGGGTGGTTCTGATAATGTTTTACTGCACGAACGGTGGTTCTGATGGTGCATTACTGTATTGACGGTGGTTCTTGTGATGTTTTTGGACCCTCACTCTTCCTGGTATCTGAATTATGTGTTATTCTGTAATGTCTTTATTGTCTGTACAAGTCCCCTCTAAAATGTAAAGTGCTGTGGAATATGTTGAAATAAAAATTATTATTATTATTATAATTATTATTATTATTATTAACAATTATTTTATATTTTCTTAATGCAATACTTATAACTTCCAGGAGATGGCGCTAAAAGACTATTTTGTTTTCCCCCACTGTAAACATTACTTTGTCACATTTACTTCTACTGAACAGAAGCCTATGAAGCTGATGAGAGAAAATATGGGAACGGAAATAGCTGTGTATCAATTAAAATTTAACTTTTAATCAAAGACTTATAAAATAAGGTGCAAGTGCTCACAGACTAACATATACACAATAAAAGAGTGATCCACTCATACACTCCTTTTCTCCAGTTATCACACCCAATAACATCAGATGCTCACATGACCTTTCACATGTATAAATGGTTACCCCACCTATACTCAATGCAGGAAAATTTACCCAGAAAGATCCTGCTCAGATGCAATAATGGTCATACAACAAACAGCATCTAATGGTACACTTCAGTGACAATCTTATATTAATACTAACTAGATAAGGGTCAATGTAAAAAATATATTGAAAGATGCTAGCTGGATAGGAGAAAATACAAAGGTAACATATTTATTTACCCATAAATCAGCAATTTATAGTGTTAGAGTCTTCCCAAAATAAATAACCCTCTTTCATGGTTATGATACTTAAATTGTGCACATACACCAAGGGCCAGGGACAGGACTCACTTAATTTCTAACCCTATACCACATATCCCCAGTTTAAATAGACCTGGGAAGGAGAAAGGGAATATAAATGGAATGATCTCACCCATAAATCTTAGAGACTTCTATTATTCATTCTCATTGAGGTGAGCATCATCATAATACGAACCACCCCGACGCGTTTCTTCAAATTGAGTCTTCAGGGGGAACAGAGGTTCAAAAGTTTCCATTCAGGGGCAAAAGTTTCCTTAGTTTGCGCTGCTACAGCACATGGGAAGGTCCCTCTTTTAAATATCACGCGCTGCACCTGGATTGGTTGCAGCCTGTCACATGCTGCCATTCCAAACCTATGCTAAAACCACTTCCTCTTCCGTGGAACGCTGCCTGACACGCACGCGTCACTTCCGGGGGTGTGGCTATGACGCACCTCCGGGTTTTCTATGACGCACTTCCGGGTTTGCGTGGAACGCATATTCAATGCTCTCCAAAGAGTGCTTGTCACAATCAGATGTGCGGCAATGGGCCCAAACAAAAGCGCTCAGGTCCATAGCACTAAAACAACCCCTATTGCCAGGGAGATAGGCAGTCCCTGTGGACATATGCATTCCCCCGTAGCCTATGCGGGGCATCTTGTGAAACCCTTATGTAAACTCTATAAAGGAGCTCCACATGCCCTTTCTCAGCATGTACAGAGTCAAAAATTACATTAATCTTGTTTTTATACTTGACCGAAAGGGACAATACTAGCAGAGGCAATATCTCTGATTAGACAATAAATCCATTAAATGAAGAGAGGTGATAGTCACTGGTATTTTAATGTTTTTCATTTGAGAAATTTAGATCACCACAACAACATGAGATGAAAGAGTAAGAAGGGGAAATATATTAAACACATAACCCAATAACATCTCTCTCAAGTAAAACTAACATGTCAAGCAAATTCTTATCCTCTCTTGCTGACAACTTTATCTTCCAAAAGGTAGGGGAGAAAACAAGGGGATCTGCTACTTTGGATCTAATCCTTATAAACAGGGAGGAAATGGTTGAGGAGGTAAAGGTGGCTGGGACGCTAGGAGGCAGCGATCATGCTATTATAGAATTTTGGATAACTAGAGGAGGAAGACATGTGAAGACTCAAACTTCAAGGTTAGATTTTAGAAAGGCAGATTTTAAGAGACTCAGAAAGAGAATAGGAGGGATCCAATGGCTGGATGTCCTTAAGGACAAAAATGTCCAGGAAGGATGGGAAATTTTTAAAAATGAGATTCTCAAAGCACAATCGTTAACAATCCCGAAAAGTAGGAAGAATGGGAAGCATTTAAGGAAACCAGGATGGATGAACACAGAACTTAAACACATGCTAAAAAGAAAGAAAGAAATGTTTATTAAATGGAAAGAGGGAGGCATATCTAAAGAAGATTATAATGCAGTCTGCAGATCCTGCAGGGCACGTATCAGGATAGCTAAAGCTGACAATGAATTAAGGCTTGCAAGAGATGTCAAAAGCAATAAAAAAGGATTTTGGGGGTATGTCAAAAGTAAAAGAAAAGTCAAAGATGCTATAGGATTTTTACAGGATGAAAATGGAGAAATGGTAAGAGAGGACGTTGAGAAGGCCAAACTTTTTAATTCCTATTTTGCATCTGTTTTCTCTCAGAAAAAAAATGTAACATCAGCTGATCTTCACTGTCCTTTTAAAGGAATAGAGGAATCCAAGTTATCTGTAAACAGAAAGATTGTGAGGGAATATTTAGCTAACATAAATGAGTTCAAGTCTCCAGGTCCAGATGAATTACACCCCAGAGTACTGAAGGAGATCGTAGAAGACATTTTAGAACCACTCTCCATAATCTTTGAAAATTCTTGGAGAACAGGAGAAGTCCCAGAAGACTGGAGAAGAGCAAATGTTGTTCCTATCTTCAAAAAGGGGAAGAAGGTGGACCCAGGGAACTATAGGCCGGTGAGTCTGACTTCTATAACAGGAAAGATCTTTGAACAAATTATTAAACAACATGTATGTAAGTACATGGATAAGAATGAAGTGATTAACCAGAGTCAGCATGGGTTTGTAACTAACAAGTCATGTCAGACTAACTTAATTTCCTTCTATGACAGAATCACTGACTGGGTGGATCAGGGAAATGCTGTAGATATAGTATATCTTGACTTCAGCAAAGCATTTGACAAAGTATCTCACACCATCCTTATTGAAAAAATGACCAAGTATGCAATGGACCAGGCAACTGTTAGGTAGATTCATAACTGGCTTAGTGATCGGACTCAAAGGGTGGTTGTAAATGGTTTCACATCCAGCTGGATGAATGTCTCAAGTGGGGTACCGCAGGGCTCCGTCCTGGGACCTGTATTGTTCAACATCTTTATCAATGATTTAGATGAAGGAATTGAGGGTAAACTGATTAAATTTGCTGATGACACAAAGCTAGGAGGGATAGCTAATACTAGAGAAGAGGGAGAGAGGATTCAAAAAGACCTAAATAAACTGGAGCAGTGGGCAGCAACCAACAGAATGGTTTTTAACAGGGAAAAATGCAAAGTACTACATCTGGGCAATAAAAATGAAAAAAGCATATACAGAATGGGAGGAATAGAGCTAAGCAACAGTACATGTGAAAAAGACTTAGGTATACTAATAGATCATAGACTGAACATGAGTCAACAGTGTGATGCAGCAGCAAAAAAGGCAAATACAATTCTGGGATGTATTAACAGAAGCATACAGTCTAGATCGCGTGAAGTCATTATCGGTCTTTACTCCTCTTTGGTCAGACCTCATCTGGAATACTGTGTACAGTTTTGGGCACCACATTTTAAAAAAGACATAGACAAACTGGAGCAAGTTCAGAGAAGAGCGACCAGAATGGTGACTGGTCTGCAAAACATGTCCTATGAGGAACGGTTGCAGGATTTGGGAATGTTTAGCTTGCAAAAAAGAAGACTGAGAGGAGACTTAATAGCTGTCTACAAATATGTCAAGGGCTGTCACATTGTAGAAGGATCATCTTTATTCTCATTTGCACAAGGAAAGACTAGAAGCAATGGGATGAAACTAAATGGGAGGAGACACAGATTAGATATTAGAAAAAACTTTTTGACAGTTAGGGTGATTAATGAGTGGAACAGGCTGCCACGAGAGGTGGTGAGTTCCCCTTCAATGGACGTCTTCAAACAGAGGCTGGACAGACATCTGTCTGAGATGATTTAGTGAATCCTGCTTTGAGCAGGGGGTTGGACCAGATGACCCAGGAGGACCCTTCCAACTCTACCATTCTATGATTCTATGATTCTTAACAATTGAGTAGTCAGTTCCTTTTGGTAGTGCGAGACACAAAGGACCTGAGCACATACAAACAGGAGGAAAGAAGGAAAAAGGAACAATGGGCAATATCCCTCTTTTTGTCCCTAACTAACTTAATCCCTGCCTACGTGGAGGTTGGCACCCTACTATCCTACGCCAGTGGTGCCCCCACTCAACGTCGGCTGTCCCTGCCTAAGCTGTCCCTCTCCTGACCCTTATGTGTTTCTAAAGGGAATTTGAAGAAACGCGTCGGGGTGGTTCGTATTATGATGATGCTCACCTCAATGAGAATGAATAATAGAAGTCTCTAAGATTTATGGGTGAGATCATTCCATTTATATTCCCTTTCTCCTTCCCAGGTCTATTTAAACTGGGGATATGTGGTATAGGGTTAGAAATTAAGTGAGTCCTGTCCCTGGCCCTTGGTGTATGTGTACAATTTAAGTATCATAACCATGAAATAGGGTTATTTACCATTTCTTTCTCCCCTGGCAGGAGGAGTTGTCAGAGGGGCGCTAGTGTGGCGGCCCTGAGGGTTCAGTCGCCACAGAGGTACTGCACCTCACCCAGAGGTGTGGTGTCTCCTTCTCTCAGGTAAGGAGGGAGTGCTGCCTGGAACCCCAACACCCACACTCAACACTACACTACTCCAGACCGGCAGGAAGGGCAAGATGCAATGTGTTTCCTGCTGAGCTCTGTCCCTGGCTGGAGTGGGGGGAACCAAAGGTAGGGGGAACCAGTAGTGGGTGTGGGTGGAGGAAGAAGTTTAGTGGAGCACCATTGTAGGAGGTATATAAAGGGAAGCCATCTTAGGGTGGCAGGTTAGTAGGACAAGTCAGTCAGGGAGCAGAGTCTCTTTAGGAGCTCTGCTCCACAAGTGGGGCCTAGTGATAGAGGCCCAGGAGGGGAGCAGAGGAGTAGGCTCCGTTCTACTGAAGGGATCCCAGGGGGTACGCCGAGTGCAGGACGGCACCCGTACGCCCCAAATCTGCCAGGTGTCAGAGGGATCAGGCCGCAAGAAGGGACTGGTCCCTGGACCAGCCGTGTTACTCCAGGTCTCGGCTGGAAAAACAGGAGGCTTCTGACTTTTATAGTGCAGTTGCCACAGCCTCATCCTAGTCCCCGTGAGGGTCAAGTAGGTTCAGGAACTCCAGGTTGCCCAGAGGGACTTCAGAGCACCCGAGAGGGACTGTGTGTGGGAAGCGCAGGGCAGGAGGGAGAAGACCCAGCGTGAAGTCGGTCAAAGAAAGGAACATAAGAAAGCGGGGTTCTGTCAAGCACTCCTGAGGCATCTGAGGAAGAGCTGAACCCCCGGTCTGGTGAACGCAGTGCGACGTGGGAGGCTGACACCAGTACAGTGTACCTGTGGAACTTACATAAGAACTGTGAGTAAAAACTCGGATGACTGCACCACACTGCCTCCGTTAGTTATTTCAGCTGCGCCATCTCTCCCTCTGCACTACAAGCCCCAGCATCACCACCATCAAACTCCACACTGCCCCGGGGGCCCGCTCCACCTGTGGGGAGCAGAAACACCTCAGCTGCCATCCCAACACCCCCCGGAGGTCTGCAGCAGTGCTGGTAAACCTTACCAGGTACCACAGGTGGCGTCACAAACTATTTACTTTATTTTTATTTCTATCCAAGTTACAATCCCCTTTTTGGTTGACTGCCCTGGGCCACGGACCGGGCAGGCCACTGTGACATACCTCCCCAGCATCCATAGTGTGGCACCCCAGGGGTCTGGTTTCCACAGTAACGGCAATGTTATGTCTGAGAGCAGGTGGGAGGTCTCTTGGTCAGGGATCCTGTGCATGCCACACCTCCTGCCCAGTCCTGGGAGGGGAAGGACTTCCCCTATATAAACCTAGGGCTGAGGCAGGGTTAGTGAGTAGAGAAGAAGTAGAGACAGAGAAGAGAAGCAGATATAGGAAAAGAACATCAGGAGCTCTGTGGGCGCAGTGCTACAAGGAGTCAGGGGCTGGCAGCTGCAGAGCTCGCCCTGACTGAGAAGTTATCTCCGGACCCGGAGTCCGAGGCTGTGGGGACTAACTCCTATCCAGCAGCAGAAACCGACCGGCAGGGGATTTCAGGTCCTCTGGCCAAGAAACCCGAAGGCACGGTCACACGCGTGGGACCAGCACCATCGTGGAGCGGAAGCTACTAGAAGGCCCCGAGTCACCGGCCATACGGGTGAGCACCACACGGTACACTCAGGGACGTGGGCTACTTATACCCGCCTCTAGCAAGGTAGCCAGAAGAGTACAGTTAGTTTGGGAGGCCTACAACTCCGCCTGGCCAGGGGAGATCCCATCTGCTCAAGGACTGACCAGGCCCCAATCTCTAGCAGTACTCCGGGAGGGTCTATCTTTGTCACCAGTAAAGACCCTGAACTACACCGTACCGTCTCCGAGTGGTTCCTGCTACCCCCATCATCCACGTCGGCTGCCCTGAGGCCATACCCCTCCCGTTGGGGGTGATACTATCACGCTGCACAATCCTACCACCGGCCTCAGCGGTCTGCCCTGCAGCGGCAGCTCCTTCGCTGCATTCAACGGGTGGCGTAGTCGTACAACATCTACCGCTAATACAGCGCCACTTAGTCTGACTCCCTGGGCACAGACCGGGTCACCGCCACGAGACTACAACCCTCAACAGATCCGGCTCCGGGTAAGCTCCCGCGTGCGCAACGCTGCGCGACACAGGCCCAGGGGTGCGTCAACTTTTGGCGTAGTCGGCAGGATTTCGTGCCCGCAACCACCGGGTACTGCGTGCCTGAAAAAGACTGTTCAAACTTACCAGTGGTGAAGATTCCCGCCATCCGGCG
The DNA here is from genome assembly GCF_046119375.1 of Phyllobates terribilis. NCBI lineage: Eukaryota > Metazoa > Chordata > Amphibia > Anura > Dendrobatidae > Phyllobates > Phyllobates terribilis. The sequence goes on along the minus strand of NW_027362769.1, from coordinate 205,151,624 downwards.
CCATCTTCAGCCTTCTTCCCGCCATCGGTGAAGATTCCTGCCATCCGGCGCCATTTTCAGCCTTCTTCCCGCCTTCCGTGGAGTTTTCCCGCCGTTGGACGCCATCTTGAGGACGCCGCGCGGGAAGAAGAGGGGCGTGGACTCCGAAAGCGCTCGAGAACTGAAGCCCCGCCTCACGTCCGGACGTTGCGTAAGGTCCTGGAAGGAGCCCAGCAGACACCGACGTCACAGGAGCGCGACGGAAGGTCCTCAACCCTGACGATCCACTGCGGAGCCGCGGCCTACGGAAGAGGATCATCGCAAGGTAGGCCACGGTCCACTAGGGGGGAGAAGGATGAAGGATGTCGGATACGGAGGAGAGCTTCACCGCTTCAACCCCCGCCAGCGCCACCGCTGTTGCGGTCATGCCTTTCGCCATGCCCTATATCCCGGGGGCAGCCTGGCTACCCCAGTACTCAGGGGAGTCACATACCCTGCATGACTTTAGAGAAAAGTTGGATAGCCTCTTCCAGGTGTATCCCCTCACAGAGGAGCAAAAAGTGAGCATCCTGGTGGCCCAATTAACCGGGGCAGCCCAAAGGGAGGTAAAGTCCTGGCCACCTGGGAGGAGGACTGTCGCAGAGATACTAACCCGGCTGAGGGACACCTTTGATACCCGCACCTCAGCCGAGATCAAGCTTAGATTCTACGGGTGCAAACAGCGGGCACATGAGAGTATAAGGGACTATGCCCTGAACCTACAAGAGGCCCTGAGAGCCATTAAGCAGACCGACCCTGACGACGTGGGAGACGAGGACAGGCTGTTGACTGAACAATTTATAGAGGGTTTATATTGCAATGCGGGCAATGGCCTTACAGGACCCTCATCTGGGATTTGCACAGTTCAAGGACAGAGCCATCCGGGTGCTCCGAGAACCAGCACCAGGTGGCGTTGTGACCCACAGACGCCCCACTACCACTTACCACCAGGAGGCGGCGCCCTTGTCGGCAGGGCCTGTGGGAGCTGATGCGCAGGCTTTGAACAATGACCCGGCTCCAGACCTGCACCATCAGGTCCAAGAGCTAGCTAAAAGCGTTGCTGCGCTAACCCGAACTGTGCAGTCTTTACAGGTTTCCACTCCAGGGAAGATCCAGCTGGCATCCGGACCGGAGGACATCCCGTGGCGTCGACCAAGGAGGACCCCACCGGCCAGAGGAAGACCCAGCGACCGATACAACGAGGACGGACAACCCATCTGCCGCCGCTGCAATCAACCCGGACATATGGCAAGGTACTGTCCTTTAAACTGGCACAACCTGGGGTAGAGGGCCAACCCCCAGGAAAAAGATCATCAGGCCCATCGAACTGGCGCGACAGATATGTGGGAGGACGTCCAGTCTTGCCTGTGGTACTGGATGGCATCCCTATGAGTGCCCTATTGGACACCGGGTCACAGGTCACCACTATCCCGTACGTGCTCTTCAAGCAGTACTGGAATGACTCGGATATCACCCGCTACCCTGACGACGACTTGAGTATCATCGCCAGCAATGGTCAGCCCGTGCCACAGATTGGATTTAAAGAGGTGACCATTAAAATCGGTAGAGTCGAACTGGCAGCACAGGGACTGATCATTGTAGACATTGATAAACACGAGAGTCACCCAAAGATAACTCTAGGAACTAATGTAATTGAAAATTGTCTTGCAGAGGTGATTTTCCTTTTACAACAGGTTGCCAAGAACGCCAGCTCCGGCCAGCAGCGAGTGCTCCAGAAAGAGATCCGGGCACTGATGCGACGGCAACAGATAGAACTCTCCGGTGGTGAGATTGGTAGCGTAAGAATGTGTGACCCTTTCCCTATTGCCATGCCCCCAAAAAGTGAAATGATGATTTGGTGCCGGGCAGCTATTGGTTTGAGAGGTAGAGATTACCAGGCAATGGTAGAACCAGTTTACTCAGACAGTAGGCCCACCATTTTGACAGCACGGGGGGTGGTCAATGTACGCCATGGGAGGGTGCCCGTTCGCATAATAAATATCGGGAAGAGGGAAGTGTACCTGCCCCGGTATGCCACGCTAGCCAAATTGTATACCATCAATCAAAATTCCATACAGTCCGTAGAACCCTTGCCTCCATCTTCCCCGGAGGAAGGTAACGGCTCTAAGGAAACAATGAAGGACTGGTGTCAGCAACTACATTTGGGTACTGACTCCACTCCCTCACACCAGAAACAGGGAGTCTATCGGGTGGTTCAAGAGTACGAGAGAGTGTTTAGTAAACACCCGTTAGACTTCGGGCGAGTCAAAGGGGTAGAACACCACATCCCCACGGGAGACCATCTTCCCATAAAAGAGAGGTATCGACCCGTACCCCCTGCACACTACCAACACGCCAAGGGGATGCTTAGGGACATGAAGGAGGCTGGGGTGATCAGGGATAGCTGTAGCCCCTGGGCAGCTCCACTAGTCTTAGTCAAAAAGAAAGACAACACCATGAGGATGTGTGTAGATTACCGGAAAATTAACCGTATCACACACAAGGATGCGTACCCCTTACCAAGGATAGAGGAGTCTTTGACTGCTTTAAGATCTGCTAACTTCTTCTCTACCTTGGATCTCACTAGCGGGTACTGGCAGGTTCCTGTAGCAGAGGCGGACCGGGAGAAGACCGCATTCACCACCCCGATGGGACTTAGCGAGTTTACCTGCATGCCGTTCGGACTCTGCAATGCACCGGGAACCTTCCAACGATTAATGGAGTGCTGTCTGGGCCACAGAAACTTCGAGACGGTCCTGTTGTACCTGGACGATGTCATCGTATATTCCAAGACTTATGAGGACCACCTGAAACACCTGGCGGAAGTGTTCGAAGCTCTGGCAAGCTACGGCTTAAAGGTAAAACCCTCCAAGTGTCACCTCTTGAAACCAAAGGTGCAGTACCTGGGACACGTGGTGAGCGCTGACGGAGTGGCTCCCGACCCTGATAAGATCACCGCAATTAAGGAATGGCCAAGTCCCTCCAGTGTAAAGGAAGTGCGGCAGTTCCTCGGGTTGGTAGGCTATTACCGCAGATTCATCCCCGGTTTCACCAAAAAGGCAGCTCCTATGCAGGACCTCCTGATAGGCCAGTCCCGGAAGGCCAAGAACCAGAAGCCGCCCTTCAAATGGGAGAAGTTAGAAGAAGAGTCCTTCCGCCAGCTGAAGATGGCCCTCACGGGGGATGAAATCCTGGCGTACCCTGATTACAGCCAGCCCTTTATCCTCTACACCGACGCAAGTAACATCGGGCTAGGAGCCGTACTGTCCCAGATCCAGCAGGGGAAAGAACGAGTAATCGCTTACGCTAGCCGAAAACTGCGACCCACCGAAAGAAACCCTGAGAATTACAGCTCATTTAAGCTAGAGTTCCTGGCAGTGGTGTGGGCAGTCACCGAACGCTTTAAGCACTACCTCGCTTCTTCCCGGTTCACCGTGTACACGGATAACAACCCGTTGACACACCTGGACACGGCAAGACTCGGTGCCCTAGAGCAGAGATGGATGGCCCGTCTGTCCAACTACGAGTTCACAATCAAATACCGGGCAGGACGCTCCAATACCAACGCGGACGCCCTGTCCAGGATGCCAAACCTACCGGACGTAGGAGAAGATCCAGAGGGACTGGAAGAAGTCGAACTCCCCGCGTTCCACCGTCATGGGGCTATCCAGTATTCCCATCGGGTAAGGAGTAAGCAAGCCGCTACGTTTAACCCCTTGCCTCACTACAACTGGGAGGAAACGCAAGACAGTGACCCTGCCGTCCGGCTGGTAAAGGAGATGCTGACTCGGCCAGAGGCTCGCCTTGACCCAGACGCTCCGGAGGAAGCCAAGCAACTGTGGGCTGAGAAGAGTCGACTGTTCCTTTACAAGGGGAAGTTGTGCCGCAGAATGGTTAACTCCCGGACGCATGAACTAATCTGGCAAGTAGTGGTGCCACGGAGAGACGCAGCCATGGTGATGGAGGCATACCACGACGGGGCTGGACACTTCGGATGGAAGAAGCTGGAGTTCCTGCTGCGTGGGCGGTTCCACTGGGTAGGCATGAGGGGAACCATCGAGAGGTGGTGCAGAGACTGTGGCCCGTGCAACCTTAGAAGGAAGGACCGTGCCAGCCAGAAGACTCCCCTGCAGTCCATCGTCACCCGGCAGCCGTTGGAACTGGTAGCCTTGGATCATGTAAAACTGACCCCAAGCAGAAGTGGCTACGTCTACGCGTTAACCATTGTGGATCATTACTCCCGGTTCTTGGTTGTCGTCCCCGTTAAGGACTTAACGGCTCAAACAGCAGCTAGAGCCTTCCAGCAGCACTTCTGCCGTCCACACGGGTACCCGGACCAAGTGCTGACGGACCAGGGACCTGCCTTTGAAGCGGAGGTCTTCCAGGAATTCTGCAATCTGTATGGCTGCCGGAAGATAAGGACGACACCCTATCATCCGCAAACTAATGGACTTTGTGAGAAAATGAACCAGGTGGTAATGGATCTCCTGAAAACGTTGCCACTGGAAGAACGCAGTCTGTGGCCTGAGAAGCTGCCCGATCTAGTGGACCTATACAACCACATCCCGGTAGGTTCCACCAACTGTACCCCGGCTTACCTAATGAGGGCGAGACCTGGTAAGTTACCTGTTGACCTGGAAATGGGAGTCCTGACACCCGAGGACACTTCACCAGAAGCAGACTGGGACACAGAGAGGCAGCAGCAGTACCGGAAAGTACAGGAGAGCGTGGAGCGAAGTCTCTGTCAGGCTAGGGAAAGACAAGAGAAAACTTACAACCAGTATGCTCCTGCTGTTCCCCTGGTACCCGGAGAGCAGGTCTTTAAGAGGAAAAGACGGCTCCACAAGTTGGACGACCAGTGGGAGAAGGACCCGTACACCGTACTGCCCTCAAGCCACGAGAACCCGAAAGTCTGTACCATCAGTAAAGACGGAGGGGAGACCATAGCCATTGTATCCCGGGATCACCTGAAGAAGTGTCCTGAACAGCTACGGAACCCTGAAGAGGAACAAGAAGACCATCGACCCGTAGAGGAAAGGGAAGATATGGTTAGTACTGTGCTCGGAGACTTCCCTCGGTCCTGGACTCAAGTCAATGGTGCAGTTGTGGTACCCGTCCTCACGTTCCTCCAACCAGCATCCCAAGTGCCTACGGAGCAACAGGTAGAGCTGGAAGAGCAGCCGGTCCAGGAGGCAGAAGACTCCACACAAGCAGAACAGGAGGATCAACCCTCTGCTTATAGTGAGCCTGCCGTACCCCTAGTGAGCCAAAGAGCCGGTAGACAGCTGCCCAGTTTACCCTTGACAGCTCCTACACCCTGTAGTTCAGGGCTAGACAGTCAGCTCCGTAGGTCCACTAGGGCCACTAGAGGCCAGTTACCCGCACGTTGGAGGATTTGAAGTGTATAAATTGTCTTATTTGTGGTTACCTGTTTTTCTTGTTGCTTGTGTATAATTATGTGTTTCTAGTTATTTATAGGAGTCCTTGGTGGATTTACCGGGAATCCTTGTACATGGTTGGAGCGTAACCTAGGAATGGACTAAAGACTGTTAAGGACTCGGGGCAGGACAGACCCCTACCTGGTTACGTCTCCCTGTTTTGGTGAAATGGACACCTTGCTTTTCTTCAAAGACTGCACCCGGTTGCGGACACGCCGTAACCATCTTTATGTGTTTTTCTTATTGTATTATTATTGTTTATACCTTGTTATGTTTTTCTAAAAATATGTTTAGTCCCGGAGTACTAAATTTCACTAGGGGGGAATGTGGCACCCCAGGGGTCTGGTTTCCACAGTAACGGCAATGTTATGTCTGAGAGCAGGTGGGAGGTCTCTTGGTCAGGGATCCTGTGCATGCCACACCTCCTGCCCAGTCCTGGGAGGGGAAGGACTTCCCCTATATAAACCTAGGGCTGAGGCAGGGTTAGTGAGTAGAGAAGAAGTAGAGACAGAGAAGAGAAGCAGATATAGGAAAAGAACATCAGGAGCTCTGTGGGCGCAGTGCTACAAGGAGTCGGGGGCTGGCAGCTGCAGAGCTCGCCCTGACTGAGAAGTTATCTCCGGACCCGGAGTCCGAGGCTGTGGGGACTAACTCCTATCCAGCAGCAGAAACCGACCGGCAGGGGATTTCAGGTCCTCTGGCCAAGAAACCCGAAGGCACGGTCACACGCGTGGGACCAGCACCGCCGTCGTGGAGCGGAAGCTACTAGAAGGCCCCGAGTCACAGGCCATACGGGTGAGCACCACACGGTACACTCAGGGACGTGGGCTACTTATACCCGCCTCTAGCAAGGTAGCCAGAAGAGTACAGTTAGTTTGGGAGGCCTACAACTCCGCCTGGCCAGGGGAGATCCCATCTGCTCAAGGACTGACCAGGCCCCAATCGCTAGCAGTACTCCGGGAGGGTCTATCTTTGTCACCAGTAAAGACCCTGAACTACACCGTACCGTCTCCGAGTGGTTCCTGCTACCCCCATCATCCACGTCGGCTGCCCTGAGGCCATACCCCTCCCGTTGGGGGTGATACTATCACGCTGCACAATCCTACCACCGGCCTCAGCGGTCTGCCCTGCAGCGGCAGCTCCTTCGCTGCATTCAACGGGTGGCGTAGTCGTACAACATCTACCGCTAATACAGCGCCACTTAGTCTGACTCCCTGGGCACGGACCGGGTCACCGCCACGAGACTACAACCCTCAACAGATCCGGCTCCGGGTAAGCTCCCGCGTGCGCAACGCTGCGCGACACAGGCCCAGGGGTGCGTCAATAGGCCCGGACGCCGAGTACCCCATTGCCCTGTGGGCACGTCACCGGTAGTGAGGGAAATTCAGCAGACGCCCGAGACTGCAGGGAGTAGACCCAAATCCAGGTGTCCGCTCTATCCAGTACGGTTGAGACTAGAGATGAGTGCATGGATTCCCTGGTCTCTGGTCCAGCGTCCAGGTCAGTGGTACCTGGCGGCTGGACAGGTGGCCGTGAATCTCTAGCCATCCGGCGTTCCCGGCGGCTTTTGATCACCCGGGGCAGCGCGACGTCATTTGTGCGTCCTGCTCATCTCTAGTTGGGACCTGTGGGATATTTTCTGTTCCTTCATTCACAGTCGGAGCCTCCAGAACATTCTCATCTACAGGTAGCTTCGCTATACGACATCCGGCTTTTTTGGGTCTGTAAGGCCGTGTTCACACGTTGGATTCACACCAAACTACACAATAACAATTTTCTCCCCCTTATTTGATGTGTTTTTGGTGCAGATGTGAAGCCGTGTTGTTAATGTGCTTTTTATAGTACAGAAAAGCTTTGATTCTACATTTAAAAAAGTATCTGCAGTTTTATACGTGTGTTTTAGGCTCCACATAGAAGACAATAGAGAAAAAAAGCACCGAAACGGCATAGTTCAGCAGCATCCTTGGGTGCACAACAAGCGCCTTTTTTGTTAAAGTAGATTTTATTAAGGATTTTTCACATAAATGGAGTAAAGAAAAAGAGGGGAGACATAAATACACAGTAATATAGAAAAAGGGGGAGACATATTATAAATACTCAGTAATATAGAAGAAGGGGGGAGACATATTATAAATACACAGCAATATAGAAAAAGGGGGAGACATAGTATAAATACTCAGTAATATAGAAGAAGGGGGGAGACATATTATAAATACACAGCAATATAGAAAAAGGGGGAGACATAGTATAAATACTTAGTAATATAGGAGGGGGGAGACATATTATAAATAAACAGTAATATAGACAAAGGGGGGAGACATTATAAATACACAGTAATACAGAAAAAGGGGGAGATATATTATAAATACACAGTAATATAGAAGCAAACAAGAACAAAATAAAAGCAAAACAGCAAAATTTAAAGGGATAAAAGATATAGGCAATATAAAGAATGGAAAGGGTTACGGATGAGAAGAGGGAAGGAAAAATATTGTTTATTAAGGAAAATGGAAAAAGGGAAAAATAAAAATTAAAGGGATAGAAGGAAAATGAAAAAGATTCGTATGTGAAGGATAGGCAAGGGAAAGGGGTTACGATACACATAAAAGATACCTTATATGTAAAACATTTAAGAGGTAGGTGGTGAAGAAAAGGAACCGGAAAGGCAAGGAAAGAAAAGGGAAAGGAAGTGTGGCGCCCCTGAGGGTTCGACCGCCACAGGAATGCTGCACTTCTCTAATGGAGTGTGGTGTTCCTCCTCCGAGGTAAGGCCAGTGTGATAGTTGTGACTTAACCAATTGCATTCAACATCACATTACTCCACCAGAGGGAGCTAGTTTGCACTAGGTGCTGCTCCCCTGGCTACAGGAAGACTGGGGAACACAAAGTGGTAGGAACCAGTTAGTGGGTGTGGGTGGAGGACTTACAAGTTAGTTACACCTTAAATTTCATATTTAATAAAAAGCCATCTTTGATCTTGGTCTTGGTTGCTGTAAAACTACGGTATGTAATGTGACTTCCCTCCGGGAGCGCAGATCCTGTATGGGCCTGCGCCGGCAAGGGACACAGCCCTCGTACCCTGGCCTTGGGACGAGAGGTAGGTTGTAGACAAGGAATGTCTCAACCCGGCCAAGGACCGACCAGGATCAAGAAGGCCCGGGAGCTCTAGAGTGTGGCTCCCCAGCAAATGGGTCCCGGGGAGATGTCCTCGCCTACCTGATCTATTCAGAGGGATTCCGGCTGCAAGAGGGGTACCGGCCCCCGACACCTGACCTTGTACTCCATGTCCTGGACGGGAAAGCCCGGTTAGGCCCTGAGGATCCCGCCGGGCATCGGATGGAGAGGAATTGCCACCCGATCCCTACACCTGAGAGGAGCTCAGAGGGAGACCCGGCCTATCTACACACGCACAGACGGGAAAGGGTGAAATCTGTAGTGCAGGAACACTCTGGTGTAGGGTCGCTACCGAACACCGGACTTCCTCGGAGGTAGTCGGACCCCCGTCCCTGGTGGCCGCAGGACTCCGCGAGGAGCATGGAGTCGCCTTCCCACTGTCATCTCTGAGTGAGTAAAGCTTTGGAAGGTCACCCCTATGGCCTCCGGACTGTTCATTACGCGCCATACCACGCGACGCGGTGCCCGTACTCCCCACACTACTATCCCCTCTCTTTCCCGTTTGCCTGCCCTGAGGCCTTGCTCCGCCTGTGGGGAGCAGTGAGAACTTTGGCCACCATAACACCAGGCCTCGGCGGACTGCAGTGGCGCTGGTGACCCTTCACCAGGCACCACAGGTGGCGTAGTGGTTAAATAAAGCCATTCAACCCGGACGAGCCCACAACATCTTCCTTTTTCATGTGACGGCCCTGAGCACGGGTCGGGTCCGGGCCACGGCTACATCCCATCTCTTCGTCACTGGACCCGACACCGAGTCCCCCCCATCACCCAGGGTAAACTCAAAACTAAAAAGGGCTCTTTCGAGATATGAGGACGTCACAGAAGAACACCTGTAAAACCAGCTGGAGAGACAAGCATATAGAGAAATGCTAACTTCTAAATGCTATAAAGTACTGTTTGTTGAATTCTAATAGCGGGCACTGTTTTCATGAAATCACATCCCCTTTGCTCGGACAGTTAAACACAGCAGAATTTTTATGCAGAAAAAGCAGCAGAAAATATGCAGCATTGACGCTACATGTGAACACGGTCTAAATTTCAAAGCAAAGTGGATGTGATTCCATGAAATCTCCACTCTGTCTGGTCTGAAGACGCTGCTGAACTCTGTGGTTTTGGTGCATTTTCTCACTATAGGATTCTTCTGGAAAAAAACATATGAAGAAAATTTTGCATTTTTAAGCGCAAAAGCAAACCTTTTTTTTGTTCTATTAAAAACTCTGCTGCATATCTGCACCGAAATTGCATCAAATAAGCGGGAAAATGCCTACAAGAAACGCAGCAAACACGCAATAATCAGATAAGATTAAGATTGTTACTGCATCGCCTGGTGCAGACACCTGCAGAAAATAAGCAGCAGAAAGAATGCAGCATTTACACTACGTGTGAACACACTCAGCATTACAGTTTAATTACATTTTTATGGGTTTAATAGAGAAAAAATATAAATATGCCATTTTTTTACGTCATTTACCAATCCCCGTAAATAATCTGATTGCTGTGTTGTGTGGGTCGTTACCATTACAGGGACACCAAATATGTCCATGATATTTGCTGATTTGTGATGTTTATTATTTAAAAAAAACGCATTAAGGCTGTGTGCCCACGTAGCGTTTTGCAAGCGTATATGCTGCGGAATTTCCGCAGCGTAAACGCTTGAAAAACGCATGTAGATCCGCACCCCATGGTCCCCAATGGCATTCCGCAATGTCAATGCCCATGCTGCGGATTTTTCCGCAGCGTATATGCTGCAGTCAAAAATCCGCAGCATGTTCATTAATTTTGCGGAAGCGCTGCGGAATCAATGTGCGGATGGTACCCAAGTCTGGAGGAGAGGAGACTCTCCTCCAGACCTGGGTACCAAAGAACCTGTAAAAAAAAGAATAAAATAAAGTTTATACTTATCTTCTGATGTTTTCCCTCCGTCGCGCTGTTGTCTGAAGGACCTGCCACGTCATTGAGTCATGTGACCCACCACATGACTCAATGACGTCACCGCAGGTCCTGCACACAACAGCGTGAGCCGCTCAAGACTCCGGACGGGGCAGAGAATGCATCGGAAGGTGAGTATAAAGTTTATTTTTTTATTTTTTACCATTCTGAACAAGTTGTCAAGCACTTTTCCAAGTGATGCTTGGAGAAGTGCTTGATAACCCGCATGCGGAAATGCATGCAAAGACGCCTCACAAACGCTTCTACCTGGCGGGAAAACCGCATGTAATATCCGCATGCGATTTTCCCGCCAGGGAGAAGCGTAAAAAATATGCTTCAGGTCCGCAACGTGGGCACATAGCCTAAAAATGACAATATTTTTTTCATTATCAAGTGTTTTCATTATTATTTTTTAGTAATTTTATAGGATGAAAAAATCTCTTATTCTCCCTCTAGAATAAAAATACATATATTGTACATAGCAGTGTATTTATATCAGTATAATCTGTCTGTAGATCCTGCAGTACAGATCAAGTATTTAAACATCTGCCAGTGACATCACTGGAGCTTGTGGTTCAGCAGCTTAAGGCTATGTGCCCACAATGCAGAAATGCTCTGGATTTTTCCTGAGCGTTTCTGCATCTCCCTGGCAGAAAAAACGCATGCGGATTGTACATGCGGATTGTACATGCGGATTGTACATGTGTTTTTCCTGCCAGGGACATGCGGAAGTGAAGCGTTCTTCACATGCATTTCCGCATGCGGGTTGACAAGCACTTTCCAAGCGATTTTAGCATCACTTAGAAAGTGCTTGACAACTTGGTCACACTATATAAATCCATGCAACCGGTATGGATTTATATAGTGTGACCGAAAGAATGGTAAAAAAATAAAAAAATAAATCTATACTTACCTTCTGATGGCCCCCGGAGTCTTTATTCGCTCCATCCTGGCTTGCTGGCAGCTCGCGGTACACTGAAGGACCCGCCGTCACATGACTAAATGACGTCAGTGCAGGTCCTTCAGTCCACCGCGAGCTGTCGGCAAGCGAAGACAAGCACACCGCGGGCCATCAGAAGGTAAGTATAATATTTATTTTTTATTTTATTCTTTTTTTTACAGGTTCTATGGTACCCGGGTCCGGAGGAGAGTCTCCTGTCCTCCACACCTGGGTACCATCTGCACATTGAAACACTGGGATTCCGCATGTACAGATCCAGTGATGCATAATCCATGCGTTCCAATGCAAGTCAATGGCGGCGAAAACGCAGCGGTTCCGCAAAATAATTGGTAGTGCTGCGTTTTTTTCCGCAATGATAATCCACAGCGGAAATTTCTGCAGCATGTGCACAGCACATGCGGATTATCATTGGGGAACATGGCAGACCTTCTACCATGCGTTTTTTAAGTGTTTCTGCAGCGTTTTTGCCGCTGCGGAAACGTTTAAAAGACGCATCGTGGGCACACAGCCTTAAGCACCTTGTGTCTAATGTAAAGATTGCGGATTCAAGAAAAGTCACTGAAAAAAAATTGTAATTGCTTATTATTTTTAATAGGAGCAAAAAAAATCTTTTTCTTCACCTCAGTATAAAGGCACCATAAAAATACATTGTTATATACACAATGTATTTCTATGCATATGCATAATCTGCTTCTGGGTTCATTGCCTGCAATCAAGGTCAAGATAACCAAATTCTCCTATCTCAAGCATTGTAGGCTGTAACTCAATGGTAGAGCGCTAACCTGCAAGCACTGAAATGCGAGTTCGAGTTCAGTGGAGATCCAATCACAGGGGGGAGAGGAAGTGAATACATAATTTAATTTATGCACTCAGCAGAGCGAAGCGACCCCATCCCCCGAGGAGGAGGAGCTACGGGAGTGATGAAAACTTTGGAGAGGGGAGTATAGAAACTGGGAGAATAGCTGAGACGTGACGGGACAGTCCAGTCAAATCCGGGACAGTTTGGAGATATGTATATACAGTATACTAGGATGGAGGGCATATACAGTGGGGAAAATAAATATTTGATACACTGCCGATTTTGCAAGTTTTCCCACCTACAAAGAATGGAGAGGTCTATAATTTTTAAATAATTCAATTGCATTTTATTGCATGAAATAAATATTGGGTCACCTACCAACCAGCAAGAATTCTGGCTCTCACAGACCTGTTCGTTTTTCTTTAAAAAGCCCTCCTATTCTGCACTCATTACCTGTATTAATTGTACCTGTTTGAACTCATTATCTGTATAAAAGACATCTGTCCAAACACTCAATCAATCACACTCCAACCTCTCCACCATGGCCAAGACCAAAGAGCTGTCTAAGGGCACCAGGAACAAAATTGTAGACCTGCACAAGGCTGGGATGGGCTACAGGACGATGGGCAAGCAGCTGGGTGAGAAGGCAACAACTGTTGGCACAATTATTAGAAAATGAAGGAAACACAAGATGACTGTCAATCTTCCTCGGCCTGGGGCTCCATGAAAGTTCTCGCCTCGTGGGGTAAGGACAATTTTGAGAAAGGTCAAGAATCAGTCGAGAACTACTCGGGAGTACCTGGTCAATGACCTGAAGAGAACTGGGACCACAGTCTCAAACATTACCGTTAGTAGCACACTACACCGTCATGGATTAAAATCCTACAGGGCAAGAAAGGTTCCCCTGCTCACGTCAGCACATGTCCAGGCTTGTTTGAAGTTCGCCAATGACCATCTGGATGATCCAGAGAAAGAATGGGAGAAGGTCGTGTGGTTAAATGAGACCAAAATAATACTTTTTGGTATCAACTCCAGTCGCCGTGTTTGGAGGAAGAAGAAGGATGAGTACAACCCCAAGAACACTGCCCCAACCGTGAAGCAGGGTGGTGGAAACATCATACTTTGGGGGTGCTTTTCTGCAAAGGGGACCGGACGACTGCACAGTGTTGAAGGGAGGATGGATGGGGTCATGTATGGCAAGATTTTGGCCAACAACGTCCTTCCCTCAGTAAGAGCATTGAAGATGGGTCATGGCTGGGTCTACCAGCATGACAATGACCCGAAAAACACAGTCAGGGCAGCTAAGGAGTGTCTCTTTAAGAAGCATTTCAAGGTCCTGGAGTGGTCTAGTCAGTCTCCAGACATGAACCCAATAGAAAATCTTTGGAGGGAGCTGAAACTCAATGTTGCCCAGCGACAACCCCAAAACCTGAAAGATCTGGAGAAGATCTGTATCGAGGAGTGAGACCCCTCTCCTCATTCATTGGGAAAGTGCGTGGTGGATGCTGGGCTGTGACGTGCGGTGAAACCCCACCTACAGCCCATCAATCAGGGGGGAGCGCCTGGCTGAGCCAGAACTTAACGTGACATCAGCGGATGTCGGAGCCGGCTGCAGCCGGGTCACGTGATGCCTGGGGAGCGGTCAGCTATAGCGCTGCTCACATGCAAGACTCAAAACAGAAGGTATTTACAAAAAAATTTATTTCCACCATTTAAATACATTGGGGCATCTAATATATATAATCATCTTATCCCGTCTGTCTGTCTGTACTTCTGTCCAGGAAATACCGTGTCGCTGATTGGTCCGGCCGCAGCCAATCAGCGACGCAGGATTTCAGAAAAAGATGGCGGCCGTTAGCGGCTCATCTGCCGCATGGAGGTCAGCGGCGATGCAGCCGGGAGATGACCGGCGCTAGCCGGTCATCTCCCGGCTGCTCGCAGCAGAAGTACCCCGACCGGCAGCGCCGCTGACCTCCATGCAGCTACCGTCGGGAGATCAGGGGCTAGGGTCGCTGATCTCCCGACGGCAAGTGTGAAGGGAGGACCGGGGAGCGGTGCCGCCAGTCGGGATACTTCTGCTGCTCGTAGCCGGTTATCTCCCGGCTGCTCGCAGCGGAAGTACCCGCACAGGCAGCGCCGCTCCCCGGTCCTCACTAATACGATTCGCTAATTGGTCACGAACGCGGGCCGCGACCAATCAGCGATTTTGGCGCCAAATTTAAACACGCTCTCCGGTCCTCACTAACACGGTTCGCTGATTGGTTGCCAGCCGCGACCAATCAGCGATATTGGCGACAAATTTAAACACCGCTCTGCTGATTGCGCCCGGTCGGCCGCATACATATTCTAGAATACCCGATACGTTAGAATCGGGCCACCATCTAGTTCTCTATAGTAGTGGACAACCTCTTTATCGTGTGACACAGTGAGCCAAAATTGTGGCTTACATTTCAGACACATAGTGAGCCAAATTATAGGTGATATAAACTTAGACTAATTAGTCTAAAAATATGCCCGAATTATCAAAGTGTGAACCACTATGATAAACCTGGCGCATTTTAAGACTGTTCTGTCTCAGATTACACTGTCTAAAAATTAGAAGGCATTGGTAAGCTCCCATAGGTTTCTCCTGCATTGGCTTCCTCTGGTGAACCTCTTTCTATAAGTTTAACTAGGCGTTTTTTTTGTTGCGCTTTTTTATGCAAATTGGCTGAATGTGTCCTGGGGTTTTTGCCTTCTTCTGGATCAACAGATTTAGGCATAGGGATTTTAGTAATACCATTATTAGAATCACAAGAGTAATACAAAAGATAAAACTAATTAAAAAAATTATGAACGGGTTCATTTTTAATTATAATAGTGCAGTAATATTAAAAATAGTAATAATAATAATAATATATTGGTGAGGCCTAGTCCCAGTTAGTTAGTAAGTTAGTGTAGTGTTAGTGTAGGGAGTACAATTGGGAGAGGAAGGTTGAACTTGATGGACCTGGGTCTTTATTCAACCTATGTTACTATGTTAAAAAATGCTGAAAATACGCTGAAAAACGCACCAAAACTTGCGTTTTTGCCGTTGCTTCTTTTCTGCCAAGAGAGCAGGTTTTCCTGCAAAAAGAAAAACGCCCTGTGTGAACATAATGTGGCGCCCCTGAGGGTTCAGTCGCCACAGGGGTACTGCACCTCAGATTGAGGTGTGGTACAGTATCTTCTCTTCCAGGTAAGGATGGAGCATCACACAGGACCCCACTTCACACTCAACACTACACCACTCCTGTCCTGTAGGGGGCCTAAATGCACCAAGGTGCTGCCCCGCCCCGGGATAGAGGAGATGGGGGGAACCAAAGAGAGGGGGAACCAAGTAGTGGGTGAGGGTGGAGGAAACACTTACAGGAAGCACTTATAGAACCATATATAATAGGTGGCCATCTTAAGCTCAAGGTCCTTTGATTGTGGTCTTCTGTCAGGGTCCAGCAAGAGTCTGTAGCTGGCTGAAGATACACGGTCCTCGTACTCTGGCCTTGAGACGAGGAGCGGGTCAGAGTTAACCACTGTCTCTGCCCGGTCAGGGTCCCGTTCTAAGAAGGCCTTGGAGGGGAGCAGAGGTGATAGGCTCCACAAGCAAAAGGATCCCAGGAGGGTACGGACGGAGCGGAGTCGCCACCTGTATTCTTCACTCTGGCCTAGCCAGAGGGACTCCTGCCGCAAGAGGGGTGACCAGCCCCCGATATCTGACTGTGTACTTCACGTCACTGTTGGAAAAGCCCGGCGGCTTAGTGGATCCCAGTGAGGAACACAAGCGGGAGGAGATAAGAAGGAGAGGAACACGCTAACGGGGTCTTGACAGGTGCTCCTGATCTACCTGGGAAGTGCTGAACCCCCCTTCATGGTGGCCGCAGTACACCGCAAGAAGCAGAGAGAAGCTTTGCGGCTGAAAGTGCATCTAAAGTGAGTAAAGACCTGGATGACTTCATTTACCGCCTCCGCTTGTTTATTCTTGCGCGGCACTGCACCCGCCATACCTCCACACAGTTCATCAAACACTGCCCTGAGGTCTACTCCACCTGTGGGGAGTAGTACCAACCAAGCGGCCAGAACATCAGCCTCAGAGGACTGTCGCAGTGCTGGTGGCCTTCACCAGAAACCACAGGTGGCGTAGTCGAACAACCACTCATCCTAAAGCCCATTTTTTATGTGACAGCCCTGGGCACGGAACGGGTCAAGGCCGCGACTGCATCCCCACAACATCTGCCAAGCCCGGCTCCGAGTATCCATCCCCCCCACCATCCGCTCAAGGAGGGTGTCACAATAGCCTTAATAATTTTTTTCACAAAAGGACGTGAAAATTACACATAAACATATCATCTAATATACAAACTCCTGTCCGACATAAATGCGGTGGACATTATTGATATAAAGTTGAGACTATGGACACAGCCAACTGACAAAAGTAAACACCCAGGTGTCACTTTAACCATTTCCAGGAGGAACAACAGAGCTGCTCCCCTTTACAGTTCCAGAGATATGGGCCTTTTTATTTTCTCTTATCTTCTGTGCACGGACCTTCAGCCGCCATTGTTTTCTCCACATCAAACAGCGCAGCATTGTAAAGCATTGTCCCTGCACAATTGTCCCCGCATTGTCTGCAGTAAATAAATATGAAGGTCTCATGCCATCCTATACTTAGCTCCAAAGGTATCTGGAGGAGACACCCGGCCACCGGAGACCCTTGGCAAATATTTCTCTCCCATAGAAAGAAAGAGCAGCAGGGAGATCATTTCTGAATTACAGCCCACAGCTGCAAGGTTACGTCCGATGTATTCAGCCGGTCTGCGGGATAATAAACTCACCGGTGACCTTCACACAAAAAAACTAAATGTACAAACTATAGAAGACAATGACATCAGCAATGGTTTCTCCCTTTATTTAATTTTGGAAATTTTCTTTTAGTCGCATCCTTCTTTCGAAATTCCATGAAAGTCATAATGATTTTTATTTTACCCCCATAGGGCATAAAGAGATACCAATAAAGGTATGTCCAGAGCAGTGGTGGACTACCCGGGATGATGCCCTTTACTGCCAGTTGTCACATTCAGAATCTCATGTCCCCATTTGCCAAGGACAAGTGGTTGCACGTGTCATCACTCCAAGTAAGCTAAACACGAGTCTGAAGGCAAGTAAGCCTTTAAGCCATGCTGGCCAACTCTTCTGGAATGTCCTGAATAATGAAGGGACTACTGGAAGAGTCAGAAAGTCTCCCAAGTCTTACCAAAAAACTCAAGGAAACTACTAGTTATTCTGGTAGGTTTCTTCTTGAAGAGAGCGGGGCAGTGCCGGACTGAAGTTCAGTCCTGTAATCACAAGGAGAGCTCCACAGTGTAAGGTCTCGTGCACTTGGCCGTATTTTCTATTTGAGTGCGATCCAACAAAACATTGGACAAATGTTTTCCTATGGGGCTGTGTACAAGTCCGATTTTTTTCCTCGGACCCGGCCGGTCGTGTGCACAGCCCCATAGAAAAATATGTTTCGTTAGATCGAAAGTACGGTCATCTGTACAATCCCTTACGAAAAATCATCGCATGCCCAAGTTTGATCTGATATTCGGATCACACTCAGCCATGCAAGTCAATTAGTGTGTAGAAAACATCGGACTGCACTCGAATGACATCTGAGTGCAGTTCAATTTTCATGGTTTGACAGAATGGAGAAGATGGAAAAAAATGTTTTTCCATCTTCTCCTCAGAGAAAATCGGATCACCCTATGATCAAACTGATGGATCAGACTGTGATTAGCATAACTGGCCCCATTTTCCTAGATAAGAGAAAATACGCTGTGTGACCCTAGACTATTAAAGAGAACATGTCAGGAGCATTTTACTAAGTAAAGTACAGACAAGGCCATATTGGCACTGTCATACTGATTAAAATTATACCTCAGGTGAATAAATCTGTTTTGTAGATTTTCTTTAATCCCTGTTTGAAGTTTGCTTGTGTTCATATCTTCGTGCATTGTGGCGGGCCTGTGGGTAGGGGCTTCAGCTTTGTTCCGTCCCCTTCGCTGTGTCTGGGGGTATTTTCTTCCAATTTATTAAAAATTTTGTGCCGGCGATGTCCGAACCGCAGACAGCGCTTGCACAGATTGAGCTCTTGGAAGTGTTTAGGAAAATGGCGTCGGCGGCTGCACATGCGTAGATTGCTCAGCACCATTTTACTGAAGCCCACCATTACTCCTAGTCGTGGGTGGTGCTTGCGCAGATTGACATCCGGAGGAAATGACAGCCTCAGCGCTCACTGACTCACTCACAACAATGTCACGCGATCCCGCGGAGAGCGAGTGCCGACACCGCTGGAACAGTGCTGGCACCGCTGGAACAGAGCCGGCACCGCTGGAACAGTGCTGGCACCGCTGGAACAGAGCCGGCACCAGAGGTGAGTATAAGTCTTATTATTTTATAGTTGGGAAACATAAAGATTCAGAAGAGGTTGTCCAAGTAGTGGAGAACCCTTGAATGGGTGACAGACGCACCTAAAAACAGACATATTGTACACCGTGTTTCTCCTGGCACCACTCTGGATTTTGATGCAGAAAAAAACACAACGTATGAACATATCCTATTCATTTAGACCCTCAGGAATCAGTGTACATAATTTAAAAATCCAAAATAATTCCCTATATATTATCCTATAATAACGATTGGTAACATCATCTGGAACTTGTTCTAAGGCCACGGCCCCACTATCAATATTTGGTCAGTCTTCGGTCAGTATTTTTTCTCAGGAGTGGGAGCCAAAACCAGGAGTGGGTGATAAATGCAGAATTGGTGACTTGTTTCTATTATACCTTTTATCTGATTGTTCCTCATCTGGTTTTGGTTCCCACGCCTGAGAAAAAATACTGACTGAATACTGACCAAATACTGATAGTGGGGCCGTGGCCTTACATGGTTCATTTCAAACATGCCAGGTCCTAAAGATGTGCTGAGCAAAAAATGCCAGGCACCGATTCAAGACCAGCGATTTTCTCTCCGGTCTTTAGGAGGGTGTGTGGTGACGTCAGACGCTCCTCATTCATGAAGGGGCACCCATCTCTACATGAATCAGGAGTGTCCGACGTGCGCCTCTGTGCACCACACCAGACCGGTGTAAGATATCTGGCATAAGTAACGCCACAGCACATGACAAACCATGGCGTCAGGCCCCACAACACCCCGTTACACCCCACCTCCACCAAGCTTTGCCCATTTTGCTGTAGCTGGAAGAAATTGGTGTAAAAATGCGAAAAGTACCAACTCCAAATTGCGCCAAAATTTTCAGCGCAATTTACGCCAGAATTCTGGCAATATTGCTTTTATGAATCAGGGCCTATGATTCTGAACACTGTTTCCTAATATTAAATCTATGTTTATTCACGTTTTCTAATAGCTTAGACTGACCTAAATGTTTGAAATGGCAGCTACGTGGAAGTACATAAATGACAGACGATGACACACAATTAAGAGATTGATGACCGACAAACAAATACTTTTTTTTAACCATGAAGAAACATATCACAACATAGACACTTGGATTTATCACACTTGAAAGATCCTTTTAGTTATGGAAACCAGGATAAGGGTGTAGTCCTCATGACTGTAAACCAAAGACATATTCAAATTATGAAAACTAATTAATTCTTGGTCTCAAAGGAACTATTGCATCAAGAATAGGATCGCTCTTGATAACGACCAAAATTTAGTAAGAGTATCACGGATATACAGTACAGACCAAAAGTTTGGACACACCTTCTCATTTAAAGATTTTTCTGTATTTTCATGACTTTGAAAATTGTACATTCACACTGAAGGCATCAAAACTATGAATTAACACATGTGGAATTATATACTTAACAAAAAAGTGTGAAACAACTGAAAATATGTCTTATATTCTAGGTTCTTCAAAGTAGCCACCTTTTGCTTTGATGACTGCTTTGCACACTCTTGGCATTCTCTTGATGAGCTTCAAGAGGTAGTCACCGGAAATGGTTTTCACTTCACAGGTGTGCCCTGTCAGGTTTAATAAGTGGGATTTCTTGCCTTATAGATGGGGTTGGGACCATCAGTTGTGTTGTGCAGAAGTCTGGTGGATACACAGCTGATAGTCCTACTGAATCGACTGTTAGAATTTGTATTATGGCAAGAAAAAAGCAGATAAGTAAAGAAAAACGAGTGGCCATCATTACTTTAAAAAATGAAGGTCAGTCTGTCCGAAAAATTGGGCAAACTTTGAATGTGTCCCCAAGTGCAGTTGCAAAAACCATCAAGTGCTCCAAAGAAACTGGCTCATATGAGGACCGCCCCAGGAAAGGAAGACCAAGAGTCACCTCTGCTTCTGAGGATAAGTTTATCCGAGTCACCAGCCTCAGAAATCGCAGGTTAACAGCAGCTCAGATTAGAGACCAGGTCAATGCCACACAGAGTTCTAGCAGCAGACACATCTGTACAACAACTGTTAAGAGGAGACTTTGTGCAGCAGGCCTTCATGGTAAAATAGCTGCTAGGAAACCACTGCTAAGGACAGGCAACAAGCAGAAGAGACTAGTTTGGGCTAAAGAACACAAGGAATGGACATTAGACCAGTGGAAATCTGTGCTTTGGTCTGATGAGTCCAAATTTGAGATCTTTGGTTCCAACCACCGTGTCTTTGTGCGATGTAGAAAAGGTGAACGGATGGACTCTACATGCCTGGTTCCCACCGTGAAGCATGGAGGAGGAGGTGTGATGGTGTGGGGGTGCTTTGCTGGTGACACTGTTTGGGATTTATTCAAAATTGAAGGCATACTGAACCAGCATGGCTACAACAGCATCTTGCAGCGGCATGCTATTCCATCCGGTTTGCGTTTAGTTGAACCATCATTTATTTTTCAACATGACAATGACCCCAAACACACCTCCAGGCTGTGTAAGGGCTATTTAACCAAGAAGGAGAGTGATGGGGTGCTACGCCGGATGACCTGGCCTCCACAGTCACCAGACCTGAACCGAATCGAGATGGTTTGGGGTGAGCTGGACCGCAGAGTGAAGGCAAAAGGGCCAACAAGTGCTAAGCATCTCTGGGAACTCCTTCAAGATTGTTGGAAGACCATTTCCGGTGACTACCTCTTGAAGCTCATCAAGAGAATGCCAAGAGTGTGCAAAGCAGTCATCAAAGCAAAAGGTGGCTACTTTGAAGAACCTAGAATATAAGACATATTTTCAGTTGTTTCACACTTTTTTGATAAGTATATAATTCCACATGTGTTAATTCATAGTTTTGATGCCTTCAGTGTGAATGTACAATTTTCAAAGTCATGAAAATACAGAAAAATCTTTAAATGAGAAGGCGTGTCCAAACTTTTGGTCTGCACTGTACTTCTTTACATTTTTAAATGTAGCGACAGAATAGATCTGATGTGAGATATTTAATTATTGTGACTATTCTTGTTATTTTTTTGGATTTCACTGTTGATACAAGATGTCTAGTTGTCTCAAATGCGTGGTCCAATATAGAGTTAAGATATCCCTTTTCAAGAAACCGATTGTGTAAAAATCCTAATTTGGGCAATTACAGTCCCTGAGCATGAGGACTACACCCTTATCCTGGTTTCCACAACTAAAGGATCTTTCGAGTGTGATAAATCCAAGTGTCTATGATGTGATATGATTCTTCATGGTAAAAAATTATTCATTTCATCGGTCATTATATAATCATTTCCCATCAAATTTCTTAATTGTGCTTCATCATATGTCATCTATTTGCTTGAATGTAGCTGCCATGTACAATCTGTAGGCCGGACAGTCCAAACTATTAGAAAACGTGAGTAATCAGAATACTGATTTTAGGAACACTGGCACTGGTGTAACTAAAGTCAGATGAACCCCTGTGCAAATTTTGACCACCCCCCCATCCTGTTTCATATATCCCCCATTCTGGTATATATGTCCCTTAACCTGAGCCCCATCCTGATATATATATCCCCCATACAGGTATATATGTCCCTTATCCTGGACCCCATCCTGGTATATATGTCCCTTATCCTGGGCCCCATCCTGGAATATCCCCCATCCTGGTATATATGTCCCTTATCCTGGACCCCATCCTGGTATATCCCCCATCCTGGTATATATGTCCCTTGTCCTGGGCCCCATCCTGGTATATACAGACCCACCATACTGGTATATATGTCCCTTATCCTGGGCCCCATCCTGGTATATATATCCCCTATACTGGTATATATGTCCCCTATCCTGGGCCCCATCCTGGTATATATATACCCCATACTGGTGTATATGTCCCTTATCCTGGGCCCCATCTGGTATATATATCCCCCTTCCTGGTATATATATCCCCCATCCTGAAATATACTGCATATATCCCCCATCCTGGTGATATGTCCCTTACCCTGGGCCCCATCCTAGTAATATGTCCTTTATCCTTGGTTATGTCCCTTATCCAGAGCCCCATCCTGGTAATATGTCCCTTATCCTGGTATATGTCCTTATCCCGAGCCCCATGCTGATATATATCCCTCATCCTGGTAATATGTCCCTTATCCTGGTATATGTCCTTTATCCTGGGCCCCATGCTGGTATATGTCCCCAGTTCTGCCGCTGTTCTTTAATGCATAGAAAAAAATCAAAACAATTCTACTCACCTTCCCTCCACTCCCCCGCCGCACGTGTGCTGTTGTTTCAATACAATAAGTGTTTTATCAGCAGGAGATTATCACTAGAAGACTACAGCTCACCTGCATCCTAGTCCAACTCCACCCCCATCTGTCTCATTTTTGTTCAAGATTATTGTAATTATTTTTGCTATGTATACCCCTTTTTCATATGTAAAGCGCCATGGAATAAATGGCGCTATATTAATAAATAATAATAATACACTGCTGGAATCAAGTTCTCTATTCCTACCTCATGCTGCTGTCAGTTGAGGTAGCAAAAAGCTGATAACAGATTCCCTTTGAATAGCCGGGTTTTTACAATTGTCGGTTATATCTGAATAAGAAACCAAATGGATAAAATACATACAACGCGTTTTGAAACCAATCTTTAAAAAAAATTATGTTTTATGGAATACAATTTCCGTCTCATCTGGCAGCGCTTCGATATATCATTGGTTTTTATTGCACTTCATACTTTCACATTGTTGATTGAAATTCAGTCTCGGCATTTGAAGCCACAAAGATCATCTTGCAGTGCGGTGAATGTGAAATATGTTGATTATGGCTGGTCAGGGGGTATCTCACATTTACAGAATACAAACGGTCACCAAATAATCATACAGTATTGAATAGAACCACTATAGAATTAACAGGCATTATCACCATAATGTTACTGAAAGTATACTAAGGCCAGCATTACCAATAATAACACTATACAAGGGACAAATAATATCACCACACAGTGACCAAATATTGCCACCACATAGTGACCAAATAATATCACCATATTGATAATTAACAAAAACCACTGTACAAAGATCAATATTATCATGCAATGTAAGGGACAAATAATAACACCAGACGATAGCCATGTATTACCAGCATTTACAGTAGTGGCTGTTTAATACAACCACATACATCATTAACACATAGATATTCCCATCGTACGGATAACCATATAGGTACAGCTCAGCGCCTCCATACAGTAATAATGCCTCCTTTGTTCTTCCATATAATAATAGTGCCCTATTGTGCCTCTACATATTAAATAATGCCACCTGTTGTGCTTCCACTTAGTCATAGTGCCCCTCTGCGCCTCTTTGTAGTAATAGTGCCCACTCTGTGCCTCCATATATTGCTAGTGCCACCATTGTGTCTCCACTTAGTAACAATGCCACCATTGATCCTTCGTATAGTAATAGTTCCCACTCTGTCTCTGTGTCTCCATACACTAATAGTTACTCCTTTTGTATCCCCTCTGTGATTCTACATATTAATAGTACTCCCTCTTTCAATAGCGTAGCTGCAGAGGGTGTGGTCGCCCCGGGGCCATCGCTCTGATGGGCCAACCCGGAGCTACACTACTTCTAATTGTATTGGCGTGCGCAGAGAGCTGATACAGTTAAACTCTGTGGCAGAGCAAGTAGGGACAATTGCCCTGCACTGCCACGTGGTGCTATGGGGCCTGTGAGTCAGGGGGGCTTGGTGCAAGCGTGGGCATCGTGCCCTCCGCCCGTCATCGCAAGTTTAACTGTATCAGCATCGCCATCATTCATCCTCAGCATTTGACGTCTCAGTGCAGCGAGCACGATTACGTCACTAGATGGCGCCCTGAGATGAGCAGGCACTTCAGAACACTCGCTGCAGAGACCGGAGCAGCGGGGGAACGAAGAGGTGAGGTGAGTACTGTATTTTTTTTTAATCAGTGAGAACATTGTAGTGGCCAGAATACAGTATGGAGGACTATGGGGAGTGCATTATACTGTATGGACTATGGGGTGCATTGTGCTATATGGAGGACTATGGAAAGTGCATTGTAATGTATGGAGGACTATGGGGTGCATTATGCTGTGTGGAGGACTATGGAAAGTGCATTTTACCGTATGGAAGATTATGGTGTGAATTATGCGATATGAAGGACAAGGGGGGATTATACTGTATGGAGGACTATGGGGAGTGCATTATACTGTATGGAGGACTATGTGGAGTGCATTATAATGTATGGAGGACTATGGAAGTGCATTATACTGTATAGAGGACTATGGGGAGTGCATTATACTGTATGTAGTACTATGGGGAATGCATTATACTGAATGGAGGACTATGGGGAGTGTATTATAGTATATGAAGGACTATGCAGAGTGCATAATACTATATTGAGAACTATGGGGAGTGCATTATACTATGTGGAGGACTATGGGGTGCATTATACTATATGGAGGACTATGTGGAGTGCATTATACTGTATGGATAGCTATGTGGAGTGCATTATACTATTTGGAGGACTATGTGGATTGCATTATATTGTATGGATGACTATGGGATGTGCATTATACTATATGGAGGAGTATGGGGAGTGCATTATACTATATGGAGGACTATGGGGAGTGCATTATACTATATGAAGGACTATGGGGTGCATTATACTATATGGAAGTCTGTCGGGGCTATTATATTATTTGTAGGGCTATGTGGGAGCCTTTATAGTGTATGCAAGCAATTATACAGTGTGAAAATTTGTGTGTGGTCCATCATACTGTGTGGGGGCCATTATACAGTATGGATAGGTGTGGGGCAATTATACTGCATGGAGGGCTGTGTGGTGGTCACAGTTGGGGGATCATACTGTGTTGGGGTCTCCATACGTTTCCGGAGGAGTTGAGGGGTGGGGTACAGTAGGGTCATCATACTGTGCATACTCTATGGAGGGTACTGTGGAGGAATTCACTGTGGGGGTATCTCATAGTGTTTGTGGGGCACTTTTGTTGACATCATACTTTATGAGTGCAATGAAAGGGGAATCTAGGGCTCCAGTAGGAGGAAAATTAGAGGGCACACAGTACATCACAGTAGGTGCAGTAATAGGGACACATACGGCAGCAAAGGCTCAGCATTTTGGTATCAGTAGGATGAGGAGTTTGTGCAGGTTGGGAATAGATGGGGACGAGGCTGGAGATGTGAGAAGTCAATGTGTCTTTGTTATAATCTCTGCAGACGAGTCCTGGCTGGAGAAGTTGTCATGTCGGTCTGGGCCGGATGGAAAAGATGGGAAAAGTGAGAGACTCCATCAGAAAGGACATCAGCTGTAAGTCACAATCAACAACTGTACTGTAATCTCTTATATGTTCTGCAGCACTGACATCTACCACTATATGTCACCATATGGCAGTAATATCAGTGTTGATCTTTGTATAGAGATTTTTTTTTGTATCAGCATGGTCATCTGCTGAGGTTCTCCTACATCCACTATTAGGGTGCGCCGCCATGTCTGTAATCAGGGTTACCTGGTTAGGGGCCCACTTAGAAGATTCGCCACCTACTCCCCCACAAACCAAACCCCAAGCTACGCTCTGCCCTCTTTGTTTCTACATATTAATAGTACCCCTTGCCTACCTCCATATAGTACATATCCTATCTGTACCGCGATAGAATAGTAATCCTCGCCCATTTAAATTCTTTCATGTCCTAGCAATAAAAAAATAAAAATAAACTGAAACTCATCTGTCCCCACTTCCACTATTAAGTCGTCTTCCTTCTCCTCTGCATTCTGCAGCCCAAACCAAGCTACGCAATTAAGTGATCGGTGGCGGTTCTTATAAATATTACAGTCCTGGACAACCCCTTTAAGGATCAGGACTTAATGAGAAACTTCATCAAAATAATCTTCAGATATGTTATAGACACACGTGATAGGATTAGTAGAATTCTGTTAGAAAAAGTCCAAGATTGAGCACGAGCATGGGGTCCGAGTCCTACATTTGAATACTGTCACCACCATTTCATTCAAAGTCTATAGCACTTTATTGAATCGCAGTCCCATGGAGTGGCAATGGGCATGTTCACCACCCCTCCATTCAAGTGGGAGACTCTCGACCCCTGTTCTCAGGATCAGTGGGCCTAACACCAATCAGACCCCTAAAACTCAGCAGGGTAACATCTATCCTCTGGAAATGTGCTAATTTGCGATCTTGCCTATCACCAAATCGCCTGTCATGGATTGTAGCGGCACCTTGGGGGAGGGTCAACTGCTCCTTGTGTTTTGATGCTCGCGATAAGATGTTTTTGTTTTGGGTAGATGAGTTGATAGGGAAAAAGGTTGTAATGTAACCCTGTAATTGGCCTGCTTTATATCCCTCTTGTTTATGTAAAATGGTTCTCCCCCTGGGATGTTATTCAGAGCTCCTCACCTGTAGTGCCTCCTCTTCAGTGGTGGCCTTACATGGATCATACATATGGTAAAGGGGACGTTATGGTCTCTGAAGTGTACTACAACCCCTTTAACTACTTACAAAACACCCAGGATCCATGTAGTGACCCATGGACTACATTGTGGTCCATAACACAAATCCATGAGCGCTCCGTGTGCTTCCATGTGATGCCTATAGGGGGCATCATATTCATCCCTGAAAGAGAATACTTTCTACAATATTGCATGCCAAAATCTCAGTATGGGCAACCATATTTAGAGTTTGCGGGACACGAATATATGTATACACAGGGTCTCATGTATCCAGCTGCTCCACATGGAAGTCAATCAATGAATAATGATAGATGCATTTATAATAAATAATAAAATCTGTGCATGTACATTTCATGCTGGAATTTATTTTGGAGCATGCTAAGACTAAAAATATCACATATCTTATATCACAGAATACTGAGGGCTGCAGCCGATCAATGGCCACCGATTGGCTGCAGTCACGTTACATAATGTCACATGACCGCCAGCAGATGCGGTTCTGACAACGGAGGAACAGCACTGGTCTGGTAGGTACGTTTGCCATTTTTTTATTTTGTGATGCGTCTTGGGGCGAAAAAATGTCGCAACTGCAAGTTTTGTGTTTCTACCCTTGGTCTGACATGGTCTAGTACAGGCCATGCAAATAGAATGATTAAATGCTAATTCCAGCAAAAAGAAGTCACTACCTATCCTCAGGATAGGTGATAACCCCTAGATCTGAGATTGGACCCTGAACGATCACATAGACTTTCAAGGAGCTCATGCACCACTCAGCGTGCACACACTCGTGCAGGAGCTCTGCACTTCTGACTGCTGAACAGTATGCTTCACAGCCATTAATTGAGAAAAAAGGGAGAAAATATTTTAAAAAGGTACTTTTTAAGGCACATCTTCTAAAAACTTAAGAAAAGATCCAACTCTATCCCATTTTTGACAAGAGTTTTATTAATTTACTTATATGGGGCTGTCTGGCAGTTCCCTGCACAATGGGTAAACAGGGACACGGCAGATCATAGGATAAGCTAAGGACACAATGGACTTTTCATTTTTGTGAATGACAGGGGTCCAAATGCTGGTCTTAATAAATCCCCCCTATTGTTGTGCACAGATGAGCAACCAGAATTTTTAATCTAATGTCTAATAAGTACAATATCAAGTGACCAAAAACAGAAATCTTACACTACTGTATGTCTAACATAACTTTATATGACTGTGAAAGATCTTTCATTTTCCACTGTGCCAAATCTGTTCCCCATATAGTAAAGATAATGAATTTCTAGTAAAACCAATATAGACTGCTCAAAAAAATAAAGCGTACACTAAAATAGCACATCCTAGATATCACTGAATGAAATATTCCAGCTGCAAATCTTTATTCATTGCATAGTGGAATGCGTTGAGAACAATATAACATAAAAATGATCAATGTAAATCAAAATTAATATCCCATGGAGGTCTGGATTTAGAATGATACTCAAAATCAAAGTGTAAAATCAAATTCCAGGCTGATCCCACTTCAGTGGAAATTCCTCAAGACAAGCAAATGATGCTCAGTAGAGTGTGTGGCCACCACGTGCCTGTATGACCTCCCTACAACGCCTGGGCATGCTCCTGATGAGGCGGCGGATGTTCTCCTGAGGGATTTCTTCCCAGACCTGGATTAAAGCATCAGTCATCTCCTGGACAGTCTGTGGTGAAACGTGGCGTTGGTGAATGGAACCAGACATGATGTCCCAGATGTTCTCGATTGAGAAACGGGCAGGCCAGTCCAAAGCGTCAATGCCTTCATCATGTTGGAACTGCTGACACACCCCAGCCACATGAGGTCTGGCATTGTCCTGCATCTGAAGGAACCCAGGGCCCACTGCACTTGCATATGGTCTCACAATGGGTCTGAGGATCTCATCCCAGTACCTAGTCAGGCTACCTCTGGCGAGCACATGGAGGGTTGTGCGGCCCTCCGAAGAAATACCTTCCAACACCATTACTGACCCACTGCCACATCAGTCATGCTGGGCGATGTTGCAGGCAGCAGAACATTCTCCACGACGTCTCCAGACTCTGTCACATGTGCTCAGTGTGAACCTGCTCTCATCTGTGAAGACCACAGGGCACCAATGTTGAATCTGCCAATCTTGGTGTTCTCTGGAAAATGGCAATCGCCCTGCACGGTGTTGGGCTGTAAGCATAACACCCACTTGTGGACGTCAGGCCCTCATACCACCCTCATGGAGTCTGTTTCTGACAGTTTGAGCAGTCACATGGATGTTAGTGGCCTGCTGGAGGTCATTTTGAAGGGCTCTGGCACTGTGTCACACACAGTGTGTGAAAGACTAAGTGCAACATGAAGGAATGAGGGGAAGGAAGCCCAGACACTAGGGAAAGGGGGAGTGGAGACCCCTAGGCAGAACACCCTGCCTAACCTACCGTCCCTATATTGGTTCCACACCAATCATCGAGCAGGAAACCTAAGCCCTGTATATCCCTAGAGCTAGGTCCTAGATAGGGAGGGGGTGAGCACTGGTCAGTCCCCACTATAAACTAAAGACAACAAGGGAGACAAACAAAGGGAGGAAAACTTAGCTTGAGCAGAAACCAGAGGGATAACACCAAATGTCCTCCAAGGGCACCAGAGAGGAAGCTAGCTGACTGCTATAGCTCCAAGCCTTCACAAGGGAAAATGAAAATATCACCAGCAACTTCATGAAGCAGACTGAGAGTTTATAAACGCCCAGACCAGGGTGTCTAAATCAGAGCAGGAGGGAGGTTGCCTCTGGGTCCAAAAGTCAGAAGGATTAAAAAGGAGTCAGCAATGCCAAATGCAGTGACCTTCTTTAGCCAGATGCAGAGCGACTGTTTGTTACATCTGACACACCCATGACACACTGCCTGTTCCTCCTTGCACAAAGGAGGAGGTAGCGGTCCTGCTGCTGGGTTGTTGCCCTCCTACGGTCCCCTCCACGTCTCCTGGTGTACTGGCCTGTCTCCTGGTATGTGCTCCATGCTCCGAACAGTGTGCTGACAGACACAGCAAACCTTCTTGCCACAGCTGGCACTGCTCGTACTTGAGCAACTTCTGTGGCTTGTTAGACATCGCCTAATGCTGCTGTACCTCTGGGGGTGAGAGCAATGACAAAATGCATAAGTGACCAAAACAACAGCCAAAAAGGATAAGAACAGAGAAATGGTCTGTGGTCACCATCTGCAGAACCGCTCCTTTATAGGGGGTATCCTGCTAATTGCCGATCATTTCTACCAGTTGTCTGTTCCATTTCCACAACAGCAGGAGAAATTGATTCACAATCAGTGTTGCTTCATAACTGGACAGGTAGATTTCACTGAAGTGTTATTGACTTGGAGTTACATTTAAGTGTTCCCTTTATTTTTTTGAGCAGTGTGTATTAAAATAAAAAAAAAAAAACCTATATGTTCCTTTTTTATATTTCCCAATCCTTTGGGAACCACTTTTGGTTTGGCTCCAAAAACTATAAAAAAAAAAATACACAGGTGTTTCTTCCCCCAAAAATTCTGTGTGTAACCAGTTGAATTCAAACTGGAAAAACTGGAAAGACATCCCATTATCTGATAACCAAGTGGTGTAAAATGTTATAGGTGCCTCCCCTGATAGGGCTGTGACAGTCACAACTCCTATAGAGGCATATAAAGGCTGCTGCAGGACCACCAAGGAGATATGTTGCATTACATGTGGAATATGGTGGTTCAAAGTCCGCGCTGCCCAATGGTTCAAATATGTGATCACACACAAAGGTGCGGTTTATTTTGTCAATGCGTTTCAAGGTTTTCAAACCTCTTCATCAGGACCAAACCACAATGATAAGATATAACTCAAAAAGTGCGGAAATATATAGACAACGCATAAAAAAAAGGAGCGCGCAGCAACGAGCCTTTGCGGTCATGTGGTACCACGTCATTGTGGCAGATACAAAGATTGTTCACCTTAAAGGGATTTTTTAGCGTGAGGCCACGAACTTGGTGCCACTCTATGTGACTGCAGACTTGTGAATCCACACATCACGTGCACTGCGCACTGTCAGGATTCTCCGGTACCAGGAGCAGGGGGGCGTGTGACCACAATAGGTGATTTGCATACATGTAGTCACATTCCAACTAGACCTGCACGGCCTTGCTCAATGCAAATGTATTGAATGAGGCCGGATACGTCTAGTTGGAATGTGGCCAGAAGTATACAAATCCCAAACTTTCAGTCGTGGGGATTCACAAGTCTGCAGTCACACACATGGACTGCAGACTTGCAGCCTAAGCTGGACAATCCCTTTAAATATGCACTGGGGTACTGTTGCCCACCCTTAGGGGTGAAAATTTTGATGCATTTTGTTTTTTTTTAGCTAAAAAATAAGAAGTGAATCCAACAGGAAGAAAAATGCAGTGTTTTACAGCATCAATTTTTTGCAGCTTTTTTTTTTCACCCATAGAAAGCAATGCGAAAGTGCAAAAACGCCGTAAAATACACAGCAATGCATTTTGCTGTGATTTTGCTGCTTTATTGGTGAATAAAATTAACTTTAAGCATGTATTGTAGACAAATGACACATATTATCCACACAAAAAAGCAGCAAAAAAGTGGCAAAACCTGCTTTTAGTAAGAAGCTTCTTTACTGCTAAGAAAACCGGTTTTACCTGCGGAAAAAAAAACAGCAAAAAAAACGCAACATGTGAACATAGCCTTTGTTTCCTCTAGACTTTTTTTGTTGCATTTTAAGAATTTTTTTTTTTTTAACTAAAAAATAAAATACTGTTAAAAAAAACAACAACTTTAAAGCCATGCAAGCAAGAAAAAAACAGTCAGTGAAGAGTTTGTGGGCAGAGAAGAGACCACAGCCACAACAAACAAGAGAGAAAGCCTCTGCAGCTTCACATGGGCGAGGTGACGTCACGGGGGCGGGCCGTGCTCGGGGGGCGGGGCTAGAGCAGCAGCAGCAGCAGCAGCTCGGGTACTGCAGTATACTGGAGAGGTGTCAGCACTTAGGGCTCTGCTCGGCTCTGTAACAAAAGAGGGGCGACAGCAGGGGCACAGGCTGCCCATGTGGGGCCAGTCCAGAGAGGGCCACCAGGAGCTTGTGCAGCATCTGCCTAAAGGAGTGTAACCCCCAGACTGTGGGGGAATCAGTGCACTGGGGTCCCGGCTAACAATGCAGAGATGTGACTGAGCCCTGGAGCTGCTGCTGCACATCACATACATCTGACTGTAAGTTACCTCTGCACTCATACAGCATGCTGCTACTGCAACAGTGTAGCCCAGAAAGTAAGAGCATTGCACTGATGATATAGAGCTGCTGGGGACATGAAACGTGTGGCCAAGCCTGTGTGACTGTACAGCTGGAGCATGGAGACACAGATGTGTGCACTGCTGCTGGAAGCCGGATTATGTATAGAGACGCGTGTGTATATATATATCTATATATACAGTGTGTGCGCGCACCTGTGTACTGTATAGCAGAGAGTGTGTGTGTATATACACAATATATATGTGTGTGTGTGTGTAGCTGGATAATAGGGATATGTGCACTGGTGCCATAAAGCTGATTATTTATATATATATATATATATGTGTGTGCCTGTATAGCAGAGCATGTGTTTGTATATACATTTTATTTATATATGTATGTATATATATATATACTTATTTATAGATAATACAGCTTTACAACACTAGTGCACCTATCTATCTAATGTAAAGAGGAAACATGATATGCATATGAATACAGTGTATAAGTATATATATATATACACACACACACACACACACACAGTGTGTATATAGACACACACTCTGCTATATACACACATATATGTGTGTGTACACTCACTATCCCGCTATACATATGGATACATATGATCAGATGTAAAGAGGAAACAATATAGCGTATATATATACATACATGCAGTGTGTGTATATCTGTCAACTCTCAGCTATATACACACACATACTCGATATGTGTATAGACACACATTGTGTGTGTGTATGTGTATGTGTATATATATATATATATATATATATATATATATATATATATATATATATATATATATATATATATATACATACACACACAGACACATTCAGCAATGCTGAGTTGGTCGATTGGTTCTTCTCTATGTCTTATACCTTAACTTAGAAGCAGGCAATAGTGACATGTCAGACACAGCTCTGCTACATCTGTCGTTGGGTGGAAGGGTTAATCCATCTCCCATATGCTGCGACCATGGACATAAGCCACTTACTACTAGAGCTGACGCTGTGGATGGATGGAGTGCTGCTGGCTGGGCAGGATCTGTCTGCTGCAGGGGTTGGTGGTTATTTTTGGGTTAAGTGTAAGGGGAGAAAGAGGGTAAAAATACCCAGTGTGTGGGGAGGAGGAGGATCTGGGGTGCCAGGCTTGCTCCAGGAGGATGTGCGGCTGCACACCATCCTCCTCACTAAGCCCGGGCTATAGTCTGCATAGTGCGCAGTGCACAGATCCTGCCCCAGAAGGGCTGACTGACGGCCATTCACATCCAATTATCTCTCTGCTGCTGACTATACACTATACTATAATCACCAGAGATAATCGCGCCATTCGCATGTAACACAACACGGTACGAGCAGCCAAGATGCCTGGAATTGTTGGAAGATTGCTTTGACATGTTTTCTATTGTGATTGATCATTAATCGTGACGTAAGTGGTGAATGATCAGTCGCTGCGAGGCCATTGGTGGGGGGATCGGTAGATGATCCAGTGGTCTCACTACTATTACTGGTTGTTTATGAGACGTTTGGTTTAATAGTTAATTACTGTATACTATTACATCTATGGACAAATGTGTGGGGACCAACCTTAAAGCCACACGCAGTATTATGTCCTGGAGTGTATGGCGGTACTTTGAGTCCCCGCATGGTCTGTACCCTCTGTGCCATCATATTGCGCCCCATAAACTCCATATTACAGGTTATTATGGAGAATGCCTCCATTATTTGGAATTTGATCTGATTCATATTGAATCTACAATCTTTGCCTCTAAGAAATTGCAGGAATCTGGAGGTACCGTCATATGGTGCTGATAGACATACCGCGTATTACAGGTACATACCTCTATAATATAGAATCTGATCCGATTCATATAGGACAGGAAAGAAAAACCATCAAAATTGCAGGCATGCGGAGGTACCGCCATATAGTGCTCTGTGCCTACTATGTTAGAAGTTATTATGGAGAATACCCCCATAATACGGGATTTGATTCTTTCTTATGGAAGCCATTGGAAAATACATCTCTATTCCTTTTTGCGAAATTACAAAAGGCATATAGAGGTATAAGTGACCCCATATAAGTGTAATTGTGCCCTATTACAGGTGCATGCAATGTAATAGGTGCAGGGTCTTAGCGGGATCCCAAGGGCCCACCTGTAACATTGATTCTTGGGGTCTATTCTACAGCTACTTGCAAATATCACCTGATCTTTGTGCGCAATTTTCTAGCGAACACATTCTCCATACATTTAAATGGAAAGATGACTGGGTTGGCAAAGGCCCACTGGTAACATTGATTCTTGGGGCCCACTGTCCAGCTACATGCAAAAATAACGTGACGCTAGTGCACATATTTACTTTTGCTTCTATGTAATATTAATGTAGCTAGCTTGTTTAATGAATGATTATATGCTACCTTTTTGCTGTAATGAATCAAGTGTAATAGTACTACTTATTAGCATTCCTTTACAGGGTCGGCCTACCGGAGGATTCTCCTCTTCCCCTGTGGGCCAGTCCTTGGCTGTGCATGCACCCACATTTCCACTGAAGTGTACAATGCCATGGGGTGGAACTGGTGGACTCCATCCATGAGATAAGTGAGGATCCCAGAGGTGGCATTTATAGTTTGGATCATATATGTAGTGCATAAAGGGAGCTGTGCCAAGCACATGGGCCCACCTAGGGATTCACCTTCTCCCCTGTGGGCCAGTCTGAGCCTGAATAAGTAAATGTAGTTGGCAGTGTTCATTGGCGCTGAGTTTCTACTGGATTTCTCAATGCTATAAGTGCTATTATCCTGATGAATAATAGCAGTCACTACATGGTTGATCAGTATTGTGTTCCCCATAGATTAGCTCATTGCTCCTTGCTCTGCATTGAAAACAAGAAGATTGACCCAACTGGTTCCTTCTGGCTGCAGTTTGGATTTCTGCAGGATATTGGATAGGATGGCTACCATTTACATGTCAGATTACAATTACAGGGCACTGATGTGTTCAAGACTAATACACTTACCCCTTGTGTGCCTGCCCCTGACATGTGGCAGAGGTTAAATGGTTCCAGAGCAGATCAGCAACAAGGGGTCAAGAGGAGATTAAGTTACCCCTGGCCTCCTAAAATGGTAAAACAAACTTAATGAGCTAATTATATAAGATGGCTCCTAGCGCCTTTGTCATAAATCTCCATGGCTTCAGCACAATTGGGGTCCCTGAGGTCTGGCTAAAATCCATCTGAACAACATGAAGTTGCTTTGGTTAATGACAAATTGAGGATTGCTCTATGGATCATATCATGATGCATAATATTATGTTTTTTACTCTCAATATTATTTTTTCTTTAACATTATTATTTGTATATTTTAATATAAATATTTTCAATGATTTCGTTCATTTGTATGCAGCTACTATAGTATTAAAGAGCATTTCCTCTAAAAATAAAAAAAATATTCCATGGCATTAGACAACTTTTTTTAATATGTCCGGCCAACATGACCCAGAATGCATATCAATGGATGGAGATAAGTGGCGGCCACTCCCGAGAACAAATATCTTCAAGTTCCGGAAGTGTGACATTGCCAATGACTTATTTTTTGGGGAAGACTTTTTTAAAAAGACAACTTTTAATATTCTGATTAACATGCATATATTAACTAGTGATGGAGATAAGTGGCTGCCATAAATTTATGGTACATCTTATCTTTAGGGAAATTAAGGGTTAGGGATAGCAGCTTTTGATTTCTGAAAAATGTATTTTTAGAACACTATGGAAATAAAGGGTTAAGCAGGTCCAATCTATGTTCACCCCAATTTCCTAAATGATGTGAAATTGCAGATCCGGTCGGAATTGGTAGGATCCCCCAATCAGAACCTTGTTTATTTTTACTATTTTTTAGATTTCATATTGCTTGTAAATTTGTATGATTATATACACATCAGCCCACAGCGGTTTCCTTTGTGCCACCCAAGCGTGCGAGTCCTGTATTTTATATGTAGGATTTGTGAAGTTCTTTGCAGTGCATAGTACATTCTTGGGGTCTGTCCTGCAGGAATCTGCCATATTCCACTTGTTACTGATCTTCTGCCTTGCAACATATTAGCAAATATTTAATAAAAGGACCTCCAGTGGTGAAGTGAGTTTGCAGGTATGTCAAGGACGTAGCAACCATTCATGAATTCCTTTGATGATATTAATGAGGAGAAGAGGTCCTAGTGATGCCGATGTCTGCAGGACAAGGTTTTTCTTTCTTTAACAATATGGACAGGATACAATTAACCATGTTATGTATAACAGATATAAACCAGTACATTCCATAATGTTTATAGGAATTTGTTATTAGATCATTGTTTCTGTCTACTTACACTACCGTTCAAAAGTTTGGGGTCACCCAGACAATTTTGTGTTTTCCATGAACTCATACTTTTATTTATAAAATGAGTTGCAAAATGAATAGAAAATATAGTCCAGACATTGACAAGGTTAGAAATAATGATTTTTATTAGAAAGAATAATTTTCTCCTTCAAACTTTGCTTTTGTCACAGAATGCTCCCTTTGCAGCAATTACAGCATCGCAGACCTTTGGCATTCTAGCTGTTAATTTGCTGAGGTAATCTTGAGAAATTTCGCCCCATGCTTCCCGAAGCCCCTCCCACAAGTTGGATTGGCTTGATGGGCACTTTTTCCGTACCATACGGTCAAGCTGCTCCCACAACAGCTCAATGGGGTTGAGATCTGGTGACTGCGCTGGCCACTCCATTACAGATAGAATACCAGCTGCCTGCTTCTTCCCTAAATAGTTCATGCATAATTTGGAGGTGTGCTTTGGGTCATTGTCCTGTTGTAGGATGAAATTGGCTCCAATCAAGCGCTGTCCGCAGGGTATGGCATGGCGTTGCAAAATGGAGTGCTAGCCTTCCTTCTTCAAAATCCCATTTACCTTGTATAAATCTCCCACTTTACCAGCACAAAAGCAACCCCAGACCATCACATTACCTCCACCCTGCTTGACAGATGGCGTCAGGCACTCTTCCAGCATCTTTTCAGTTGTTCTGCGTCTCACAAATGTTCTTCTGTGTGATCCAAACACTTCAAACTTTGATTCGTCTGTCCATAAAACTTTTTTCCAGTTTTCCTCTGTCCAATGTCTGTGTTCTTTTGCCCATATTAATCTTTTCCTTTTATTAGCCAGTCTCAGATATGGCTTTTTCTTTGCCACTTTGCCCTGAAGGTCAGCATCCCGGAGTCATCTCTTCACTGTAGACGTTGACACTGGTGTTTTGCGTGTACTATTTAATGAAGCTGCCAGTTGAGGAGCTGTGAGGCGTGGATTTCTCAAATTAGTGACTCTAATGTACTTGTCTTGTTGCTCAGTTGTGCAGCGGGGCCTCCCACTACTCTTTCTACTCTGGTTAGAGCCTGTTTGTGCTCTCCTCTGAAGGGACTAGTACACACCGTTGTAGGAAATCTTCAGTTTCTTGGCAATTTCTCGCATGGAATAGCCTTCATTTCTAAGAACAAGAATAGACAGTCGAGTTTCACATGAAAGTTCTCTTTTTCTGGCCATTTTGAGAGTTTCATAGAACAAACAAATGTAATGCTCCAGATTCTCAACTAGCTCAAAGGAAGGTCAATTTTATAGCTTCTCAAATCAGCCAAACCGTTTTCAGCTGGGCTAACATACTTGTGCAAGGGTTTTCTATGGTTTTCTAAACATCCATTAGCCTTCTTACACAGTTAGCAAACACAATGTACCATTAAAACACTGGAGTGGTGGTTGTTGGAAATGGGCCTCCATACACCTATGTAGATATTGCAATAAAAACAAGACATTTGCAGCTAGAATAGTCATTTAACACATTAACAATGTATAGAGTGTATTTCTGATTCATTTAATGTTAGCTTCATTGAAAAAAAAAGTGCTTTTCTTTCAAAAATAATGAAATTTCTAAATGACCCCAAACTTTTGAACGGTAGTGTATGTTAAAGGGAACCTGTCACATGAAAAAACGTGGAGTTAATCTGCAGTTAATAGTGTTCTGATGCTGTCCTGAGACCCGCTGCCGGGAGGAAATTAACTCTATCCCCCCCCCACCAGCAGCATTCGGCATTCAGTCACGGTGGCGACACCGGCGTGGGTTCAGTCACTGCTCTGTATATAGAGATCAGCAGCTGTAACCATGCCCCCGGCACTGACTGACAGCCGGCTCTAATGCTGAGCTGGCTGTCAGTCAGTGCCGGCATAGCAGTTACAGCCACAGCTCTCTCTCTGCACAGATCGGTGGCTGAAACCACCCTGTGGCTGAGACAAGAACGCTGCCGGTGGGATGCCGTTCAGGATGCTAGATGTTTGTTTTTTAATTCTGAGAAAAGCCATTTTATCCACCTTTTGTAAGTTGACCATCAGCCATCACCCTACCCAGCATATTAAATCTTGTGCCTATGGAGCTTGACAAATCTATTCAAGCTTGTGCCCCCCTATGAGAAGGTAGAAGGAGTCAACCCAGCACTTGGCCAACTCTTTGGTGACTTTCATAACAACTGTTCCAAGAAATTCAAGAGCATTCAAAATTTAGAAAATTTAAGCCCTGCCCGCTGTCATTTTTTGATGTGGCTCACCCCTTCCATCGCTCGGATCTCAAGACTATCATGGCACATTCAGGCCTGTTGGAGAGTATCCAGGAGGCTTTGATGAAGGTGTGCAATAAAACTTTTCAGGAATGTGCGCAGAGCAGCAAAAACTTTTTAGCAAAATTAAATTTTTCTCACAACCATATTTTGAATCGGTGACCTGCAAAAATCTTAACCTAATCTGTGATGTAGATGGTATAGTGTTATTACAAGGTTGGTAAAATATAATTTTCCATGTGGTTCATTAATGTAAACCTTATTAGAATTTACTAAATAATATCCAGCTTTTCTCTTGACTTGGAATGAGAATTATGTGCCCGTTCATACAGAGTACTGCTCGGATCGTACCCTGCTGAGTACAGGGGTCACCCACCCTATACAAGCCACGGTCCCATATTCGGTGTCAATATGCAGGATGGAAAGATTTGGCAGGGATGGGGGGTTCAGTCCTTATGTTGCATACTAAGTAGTCTTTGTTATTCCACACTTTGGGAGCAGATGTCTGCGACATGAAGCCGCATCATTCACAGTTCGCACACCTCTCGGGATGAAGTGTGCGGCAATGCCGATGTGTTTGTCGTTGGTCCTGATAATTTATTTCTTGCTGAAACACTGTAAATATCACCCACTGTGACACGGATTGCGCTTTGTGACACTTGTTATATAAGGGGCACAGACAATTCCATCTTCGCTGCTTATTGAGGATGCTTGTCTGTGGCTGTTATATTAATAGAGTCTTTGATTTCTGTTTTATACATATTTTCGGTGGTGCTGGATTTCATACAAATTATACAGATATATCAGCTGAATTTGTACAACTGGACATATATAATGTATACTAGGTCCACAGAATAGGGGATAACTTGCTGATTGTTGTGGGCTTTAGCTGCTGGGACCCCAACGATCCCAAGATTAGGGCTCTTGAACTTCGAGAACAAGGCTTTGCAGTCCCGTCCTGAGTGGCATAGAGGTGCACTTGAGCGGCCCCTGCTCCATTCATTGTCTATGGGACAGCTATTTCTGTCAGCACCATAAATAATGAATGGATGGAGGCCGCGCATGCGTTCAGGATGGAGATGCAAAGTCTTGTTCTTTGGGGATCGTTGGGAGTCCCAGCAGTTGGATCAGAATGTATAGGATGAGGGATAACTTGATTTTTTTGGGAATAACAACAGAATCAGATTATGATCAAATGAGAATATCAGAGGATGGACAGATATTAGGATATATACCAACAGGAAAAAAAAACGTAGCTATGGATTAGCCACACAATTCACCCGGCACATTGCAAAGTGCTAATATCCGCAGCCTAAATCGACATGTTGTTGATGTCTAATCCGCAGCATTGGTCAATACACGCTGTCAATTTTCTCTGCAGCATGTGGAAAAGATTTTGAGAAGTCTCAGTTCACATTGCATATCCAGAGGATTTTATGCATGCACATTTGCTGCATATTTCCCCATGGGAATGTAACCTAGAACATAGAACATGGAACATAGAACATTTGAAGGGTGAAATCGGTGATGAATTGTGCACAAAGACTTGATCAGCTGCGGAATTTGGATCAGAATTTCGTATCCGTCCCGTGTGAATGTAGTCCACTTGATTCCGGCCATTTCTAGATCTGCCACATACTAGATGAATGAGTATTTTCATACACGAGCAAAGTTGATTGAATCTTTAAGGTCAGAGGTCACACATGGTCTTCATTTCTGGGAGGAAACCAGAGTCACATTTTATGGCAATGCTAAGTTAAAAGGACAATTATCCATAGACATGAGAGCCCCACCGCCACCCACTTGACAAACAGCCGTCATTAGAAGCGCGCAGCACAGCCAGGCCTGTAATGTGGACTATACATCTGCTTAATGCAGGATTTTCAGCTTGTGACAATTTGTAATGAGAAGTTTTATTTCTTCCCAGAGAAGATGAAAGTGTCTTCCCTCCATCTCTCAGAGCTCACAGCAGGGGGTGATGTAGTGAAACCTCTAGTCTATTGAAGTCACAGTAAAACTTTTTTTTCACGCTTTTAGCTGTTCTCTGCAGTGGAGTTTACCGAGACAATAAGCCATTGAAATACTGAGGGGTGGAATAATGTGTCTGTTGTAGAGATATGCCGAGCCACAATGGAGAAAGGGGACCGAGACAGCCCGGACACATTGTCATGGATCGAGACGTGCAAAATAAATGGTTTTATCACTTGACTACAAGATACGAGTTATCCATTGTTGCTGGAAATGGATCAGGGTGTGTAAACTTATGTTCCTGCTGATGGTGGCACCACCTATAGCATACAAGGCAAACTCTGGCCCGTGGGCCAAATCTGGACCACAGGGTGATTATATTTGGCCTGCGATACCAGAACCACCACCCCTATGTGGGGCCCAGTATACTGTATGGAGGACTATGTGGTGCCCATTATACTGTATGGAGGACTATGTGGGGCCCATTATACTGTATGGAGGACTATGTGGTGCCCATTATACTGTATGGAGGACTATGTGGGGGCCTTTATTCTGTATGGAGGACTATGTAGTGCCCATTATTCTGAATGGAGGACCATGTGGACCCATTATACTGTATGGAGGACTATGTGGGGCCCATTATACTGTATGGAGGACTATGTAGTGCCCATTATTCTGAATGGAGGACCATGTGGACCCATTATACTGTATACTGGTTGGCCTGCGACTTTGTCCAAGTTTTTCATTTTGGTCCTCTGTGTGTTTGCGTTTGACATCCCTGACCTATAGCCTGGCTCCTGAATTGGTGACCACCAAAATTCCTAATAATTGTATAGCAGGATTTTTTTTTTATTGCGTGGCACTTTTTAGATTTGCTTTATGGTTTGAGCTAATATAAGGTCACTGTATGATATTACTTCAGCACTGTACAGCGCTGTTTATTTTACTTTAGGTATTTTAGCGACAAAAGCTTGGCATTATCATTTAGGCGCTATGTTGTGTGATGATGATAATTTGGTATAGTTATACATTGG
This sequence comes from Phyllobates terribilis, assembly GCF_046119375.1. NCBI lineage: Eukaryota > Metazoa > Chordata > Amphibia > Anura > Dendrobatidae > Phyllobates > Phyllobates terribilis. The sequence goes on along the minus strand of NW_027362769.1, from coordinate 205,109,493 downwards.
TATTTATTTATTTATTTTTTAAGAGCCTGAGAACTGTGCTCTAAACCCGAATGCTACAAAAAAGTGCACTAGGATATGGTCAATCGTAGACCTCTCCAATGGGAGAAAGGTCCCCAGTAAACTTATCCCCTTATAACCCAAGCAAAACTAGGAGCCATCTAGGTCGGCTACCCTCCTGGGAAAGGAGAGTCAAGGGGGAGCGGAACCTGATGGCCACACACTCCTCACCCCTAGACTGATTTGATGGGAACCCATAAGGGAACCCCATCCTGATAAGTCCTAGTGACAAGGACACTTGTGCAAAAAGTGAAACACAAGTTAAAAACCAATATATAGTGAAGGTTTTCTAGTGTAATACTAGCTGATCCTTCAACCAGGAATTAAAAAATTCCCCATCCTTCCCAAAAGGCCTGGAAAAGGGGGTGTGTGCGCAAAAAGAAAGAAAATTTGAAGTGCAGTGCAAAAGTGCCATAAACTCAAGTTGTTTTCCCACGCCCAATGAGTAAGGGCACCCCAGGGTCACCATTCCTGGGGCAAGTCATACCTAATGACCTCGATCTTGGAGGGCCAGGGTCTCCACCAGATGACTATATAAGCCACCTAGCGTACTGCCCGACGCACCGTACCCAGTGTGTGTGATATATCGATCTACCATGGCGGCCCAGGAAAAAGCCGCCTTTTCAAAGGATACTATACTTGATCTTAGCCAAAAGATGGAGAAGTGATTAGGTTATATGTAGGCATGCAATACTAACATAAGGTGGCACACAAGGCACAGTCCTGACTATAGTTTAGTAGAGGTATTCCATTTATAACCCCGCCCCACCACTGATTGGCAGCTTTTTGCGCACGCACAGTCTATACACAAAGCTGCCAATCAGAGGTGTGGGCTGGGTTATACAGAGCTCAGCATTCAGAGAACTGCTAGATCTGCTGCAAAGAAAACAGGGATTTTATCAAAACTTCAGCAAGCAGCCCAGTAAGTGACACATCTCTGGAATCAGGGTCTCTGCCTCTACATCATAGTGCTCTCAGATGTAGTAGAAAATACTTGGTGTTCATTTCCCTTTGTCAGTAGATAGCATTTTAATAGATGGTTGCAGCTAATGGCCTCTCTAGAAAGGGATCCCCTCCATTATTGGTTCATCTGGCCTAATAGATGGAGAAGGGTTATGTGTAATCGAACACTCGCTGCCTTATACTCACTGAACATTGATTCCAGTAGGAGTAAATGTAATGAAAAATGCAGCATTAAAAGGATAATGAATAATCAATCCCCTGAGTATATAATGGCAGCAGTTATGAAAGAGATCGAAATAATGAAAAGTCATATTCACATTATATGGAGAGCACTTAGTAATAATTAAGGCACTGCTTATATACTGTTTGTGTTTATATAGTTTTGGAGAGTAATAAAAAAATAAAAATAAAAAAAAAGGTTCGAACAAATTACGTAAGTGGTATGTCGTATGGTCAAGGGTTATTTTAATGAGCTATGATCATATAGTGCCCTCTGATAGGGTATGTTGTAATACCAAATCTTACCTGTAGTGGCCTCTGCAGGGGAAATGTGCTTTAATCCCAGTAATATAAGGTAATTTTCAGCGAGTCCTTAAAGTAGTTGTCCACTACTTGGACAACCTCTTTTCATTCCCTATGTTTCCCCCTTGTAAAATAATACCATTTATACTCCCCTCTGGTGCCATTGCAGCGGCATAGTGGACACCCCCTTTAATTATTAAAAAGGCCAAGAAAGGACAGCCCATATTTATACTTACAGCACATCTCTACTACTGTGTGGAACAGCAATGTCTCCCGAAAAGCACGCTCAGCTGACCCCTCTGGAAGGGTCTTTCTATTCAAAAGGATTGGGCATCTTGAAATCCAACATGCCTGATCCTTCTTTGCCTTTGGTGGCCAGTGGGAAAATAGAAGATTACTTACATTGATTTTGTTTGTGTTTTAATAATGATCAAGTTATAAAAAATGTTTTAAAAATACATTTAACACATTGAAACAATAAGTCATATTCTGATGATGGCTTCCCTTTAAATCCTGAACCCCCAGTTTACTCAGCTGATCCCCAACCAGAAGTAGGACAGATCAGCAAAAAGGTTAGCCCTTGTGTTCTTGTAGGAGATTTATTACAAGACTCTTTAGCCCTGATTCATCATTGCTTTTGTGTGTTTTGCGTCTTTTTTTTTTGTTTGCATCTAATTCAATAATCTATTTGCGCTTTATAAGTCTATTTTATGTGTCCTTGGCAGTTTTTTTTATATATTTTGTGGGCGCAGTTTAGAGATTCCAGATGTTTTCAGCTGATTCATCGATTGCAAAATTTGGCGCAATTTCACTCCAGTCCCCGTCAGTGTATTTTCGAGTACGTCAAAATTGTGTTGCAATTTTTTTTATTCTTGGTGTCAAAAAAACAGATCAAGGCAGAATTTTTTTTTTTTACTTCGCACCATAGTCATGAATTGCACTTGCCATTTTGGTGAGTTTGGTGCCAAAAACAGCAACTAATGCCATAAAACAAAAAAGTAAAGTGATGCAAATGATGAATCTGAGCCCAAATTCCTTCAAACTGACAAACATTGTGCACTGGATTTTCCCGTTTTACTTTATTATTCATTTCTATGTTTACTGTTCCTTTAAGACTTTTATATTGATGAACAGCTGTTTTCACTGAGGCTTAAATACCAACTTTGATCCTTTTAAGACTTATTTCTATTTTTAAAGTTTTGACAGACGCCCCCCGCTGTGTCCTGTGTCGGGACAGTAAGAGCAGTCATTCATTAATTATATTTCTGATTTATACAATCTGTGCACTAATGGCTGTAAACTGCACCCACAAACGACTTTTTTTTTTTTTTTTTAATCCGTTTATGGGCATATTCACATTTTGCGTTTTTGCTGCATTTTTTCTATTTATGCATTTTTACAGTACCAGCAAAGTGAATGAGTGCTTCTTATTTTTTCCTTGCAGATATGAACCATCAAAGTATTTTTTTTAAATCTGCAGAATGTCAATTCTGTCGGTGTTTTTCATCTATTTAAATGAATGGAAAAAAATGCAAGTAAAAAGGGATCAGAAACTTGGCAAACATGCAATAAAAATGTGCATATTTTACGCAGCTTTTTTTCTACCAACACTCTGGTTTTTGCACCTGAAAAATCATTCATGCTGCAAATACTCAACGCTTGCACTTGCTTCATTTTTCTGTAAGACTTTCAATGTTTATGCTCTGAACAATAGGAAAGTAAATGTAAACCACAAGATCATCTTAAAGGAAATCTATCATCTGGTTATTGCCACCTAATCTGAGAGCAGCAAAATGTAGGGACAGAGACCCTGATTCCAGTGATGTCACTTACTGGGTAGCTTGCTGTTGTGTTGATAAAATCACAGTTTTATTAGCAGGAGATTATCACTAGAGGACTGGTAAACCTGCTAGTCCAGCCCCTCCCCACAACTGATTGGCTGATTTCTGCCTATGCACAGTATACACATAAAGCTGCCAATCAGTGGTGTGGGTGGGGTTATACAGAGCTCCGCATTCAGAGAACTGCTAGGTCTGCAGCAGAGAAACAGGGGATTATATAAAAATGAAAGCAAGCAGCCCAGTGAGTGACACATCACTGGAATCAGGGTCTCTGTCCCTACATTATGCCGCTCTCAGATGGGGGAGCAAAAACCTGGTGACCTCCTTCAATGCAAAATCTCATAACAGGGTCCCCAATCTGTCCTTTATAGTACTATAGTCCTCCGAAGTGCATTGAGCTGTAGGGTGCATTGCTGCAAAACCTCTTTAAAGCTTCTTACTTAGCAAGTGTGAACGAGCTGAGTGTGACCGGAGTGTAAGTGCAAACGGAAGTAAGTGTGTGACTTGTTGTTCAGTGACTTGGATTCAAGGAGTTTGGAAGGGAGGAATTTGGACTGAATTGCTGTCTGTATCAGGGCCGGCTCCAGGTTTTTCTGGGCCCCGGTCGAAAGAGTCTCAGTGGGCCCTTTGAACACATACGCGATTCATGATACACAGATACCGCAGAGAAATATATATAGTACACAGGGCCCAGCCTGCCACCTCATCCTTCACATATGCAGACATGCGCACACACACGGTACGCAGACATATGCACGCACACACACGGTACGCAGACATATGCACGCACACACACGGTACGCAGACATATGCACGCACACACACGGTACGCAGACATATGCACGCACACACACGGTACGCAGACATATGCACGCACACGGTACGCAGACATATGCACGCACACACACGGTACGCAGACATATGCACGCACACACACGGTACGCAGACATATGCACGCACACACACGGTACGCAGACATATGCACACACACGGTACGCAGACATATGCATGCACGCACACGGTACGCAGACATATGCACGCACACGGTACGCAGACATATGCACGCACACACACGGTACGCAGACATATGCACACACACGGTACGCAGACATATGCACGCACACACACGGTACGCAGACATATGCACGCACACACACGGTACGCAGACATATGCACGCACACACACGGTACGCAGACATATGCACGCACACACACGGTACGCAGACATATGCACACACACGGTACGCAGACATATGCACACACACGGTACGCAGACATATGCATGCACGCACACGGTACGCAGACATATGCACACACACGGTACGCAGACATATGCACGCACACACACGGTACGCAGACATATGCACACACACGGTACGCAGACATATGCACGCACACACACGGTACGCAGACATATGCACGCACACACACGGTACGCAGACATATGCACGCACACACACGGTACGCAGACATATGCACGCACACACACGGTACGCAGACATATGCATGCACGCACACACACGGTACGCAGACATATGCATGCACGCACACACACGGTACGCAGACATATGCATGCACGCACACACACGGTACGCAGACATATGCATGCACGCACACACACAGTACGCAGACATATACACGCACACACGGTACGCAGACATATGCACGTACACACGGTACGCACACACACGGTACGCAGACATATGCACGCACACACACGGTACGCAGACATATGCACGCACACACACGGTACGCAGACATATGCATGCACACACACGGTACGCAGACATATGCATGCACACACGGTACGCACACACACGGTACGCAGACATATGCACGCACACACACGGTACGCAGACATATGCACGCACACACACGGTACGCAGACATATGCATGCACACACGGTACACAGATATGTACACATACAGACATACACACATTTTACACAAATTCTTAAAAACATATATGAAACAGACAAATATATATACACAGTTATACACACTGACATTCACATACATGCACTCACACAAACCCATTACAAATATTTTTAATATGGGGATTGGGGAAGCCTCACTCACCTGTCCCTGGTCCAGTGTCCTGTCCAGCAGCTCCTCAGGTATGGGGCAGTGCAGGGCCCCCGGCGTGTCACAGACATCATGGCCCTGGACCATCAGAGGGGCCCACTTGCGGTCGGGTCCGGCCCGCTCCCCCCCCATCTGTGCAGGACCTCCGACGGTGCTTGATTGCCGGCACTCCCCCAGACATGGCCGCGCGCTGTGTCTGCTAGTAATGACGCGGCAGGGGCGACACACAAGCACAATTAAAGGTGCAGTGCCGTCGACCCTTCCGTGTCATTACTAGCAGACACAGCCGCACAGCGCGCGGCCATGTCTGGGACTGGGGGAGTGCCGGCAATCAAGCAGCGCCTGCGTCACTGAACAGGTGCCGAGGAAGCGGCCAGGGCCCCGACAGTGAGTGGGCGGTGGGCCCCGACAGTGAGTGGGCGGTGGGCCCCTCTGATTTTCCAGGACCCCGGGACTTGCCCTGGTACGCCGGGTGCTGACGCCGACCCTGGTCTGTATTTTATTAATTCTTTACATTTCTTTTTACCTAACATTTCTGTGTAGTGCAATCCCCATTAGGAAATGAGCTCCATTATTGACAATGCTATCCAGTGTACATCTTGCCACATGTATGCAATCCTTGAACAGCCGGTCGTGGGTGCATACTGCTGTGCGAGATGTGTGCACGTTGTGCGTTTGGAAGCCCAGGTACTGGATATAAATGAACAGCTGGCAACACTGAGATCCACTGACAATATGGAAAGGAGTCTGCTGCTCACTGAGCAGCTGGTCACTGGGGTAGATGTGGGGGAGGGTGGTAGTAGGGAGCTGCAGGACAGTGAGGCAGCTAGCTGGGTGACAGTTAGAAGGGAGGGTAGAGGGAAGAGTGCCAGGGAGGCTAGTCCTGATCTGGCACACCCCAATAAGTTTGCAAAGTTGGCAGATGAGTGGGGGTGTCTGTACAGCGGTAGCACTGCTGCAGCAAGGCATGTCCCCTGAAAGCCGGAGGAGTGTCAGCTCCAGTAAGGGGGGAAATAGGAGAGCAGGGCAGGCCAGGCAGGTGCTGGAAGTGGGGGACTCAATTATTAGGGGAACAGATAGGGCAATCTGTCACAAAGACAGGGATCGTCGAACAGTGTGCTGCCTACCTGGCGCTCAAGTCCGGCACATCGCTGATCGGGTTGACAGATTACTGGGAGGGGCTGGTGAGGACCCAGCGGTCATGGTGCACATTGGCACAAATGACAAAGTTAGAAGTAGGTGGAAGGTCCTTAAAGATGATTTCAGGGAATTAGGCTGCAAGCTTAAAGCAAGGACCTCCAAGGTGGTATTCTCTGAAATACTACCTGTACCACGTGCCACGCCAGAGAGGCAACAGGAGATTAGGGAGATAAATAAGTGGCTCAAGAACTGGTGTAGGAAGGGGGGATTTGGGTTCCTGGAGAACTGGGCCGACTTCTCAGTTGGCTACAGGCTTTACGCTAGGGACCGGCTGCACCTCAGTGGGGAGGGTGCAGCTGTGCTGGGGGAGAAAATGGCTAGAAGGTTGGAGGAGTGTTTAAACTAGGGATTGGGGGGAGGGTATTCATTTTATAGGTGGGGAAGATAGTGCAGATAGTGACCTGGGCACAAATAAAGAAATTGGGGGTGGAGTTAGAACAGTCAATATAGTAAGAAGGAATAGAGGTACAGAGAGATACATAAAATGCATGTACACTACGGTAATGCCAGGAGCCTCACCAACAAAATGGAGGAATTAGAATTAATTTTGTTGGAAAATAATTATGACATGGTGGGGATATCTGAGACGTGGCTGGACGAGAGCCATGACTGGGCAGTTAATTTACAGGGCTATAGTCTGTTCAGAAATGACCGTACAAACGAGGGGGGGGTGTGTGTTTATATGTAAAATCATCCTTAAAACCCATCTTGCGGGAGAATATATGTGAATCTAATGAAAATGTAGAGTCCCTGTGGGTGAAGGGGAGGGGGAAAAAATAATAAATTACTGATAGGGGTTTGTTATCAGTCTCCAAAAATAATGGAAGTAGCGGAGAATATCCTCGTAAAGCAAATGGATGAAGCAGCGACTCAAGGAGAAGTCATTATTATGGGGGATTTCAAGCACTCTGAAATACATTGGGGGACAGAAACCTGTAATTCAAGCAAAGGTAATAGGTTTTTGACAACTATGAGAGACAATTACCTTTCACAACTGGACACTGCTAGACCTAATATTAACCAACAGGCCAGACCGCATATCAAATATACGAGCTGGGGGTCACTTGGGTAATAGTGATCACAAAATAATAAGTTTTCATGTATCCTTTAATAAGATGTGTAGTAGAGGGGTTACAAGGACACTAAACTTCAGGAAGGCTAATTTCCAACGGTTGAGAGATGATCTTAGTGCAATAAACTGGGACGATATCCTGAGACATAAAACTACACAAAGCAAATGGGAGACATTTATTAACATCCTGAATAGGACCTGTGCACAATATATACCCTATGGGAATAAACATGCTAGAAATAGGAGGAAACCACTATGGCTAAATAGAGCTGTAAGGGGCGCAATAAGGGACAAAAAGAAAGCATTTAGAGAACTAAAGCAAGTGGGTAGTGATGAGGCATTAAATAAATATAGAAAATTAAATAAATTCTGTAAAAACCAAATCAAGGCAGCAAAGATTGAGGCAGAGAGAATCATTGCCAGAGAAAGTAAAAATAACCCCAAAATATTCTTTAACTACATAAATAGTAAAAAACTAAAAAATGATAGTGTTGGCCCCCTTAAAAATAGTCTGGGTGAAATGGTGGATGAGGATGAGGAAAAAGCCAATATGCTAAATGATTTTTTTTCAACAGTATTTACACAAGAAAATCGGATGACAGAAAACATGATCAGTGATGACAAAAATTCTCCATTAAATGTCACTTGCTTAACCCAGCAGGAAGTACGGCGGCGTCTAAAAATCACTAAAGTTGACAAATCCCCGGGCCCGGATTGGATACACCCGCGAGTACTGCAGGAATTAAGTAACATCATAGATAGACCATTATTTTTAATCTTTAAAGATTCCATAATAACAGGGTTTGTACCACAGGACTGGCGTATAGCAAATGTGATTCCAATATTCAAAAAGGGGACAAAGACTGAACTTGGAAATTATAGGCCAGTAACAGGGGCGTACATAGGAATCATGGGGCCCCATAGCAGAAGCTCTAATTGAGCCTCCCCCCCCCAAAAAAAAATGTAAATAATTGTCGGGGTCACCAAAGATCAGATCTCACAACTTTCCATCCTTTACATAGTAATTTTCCTCCTGCTGACGTCCTAGATCTCTTTTATTGCCCCATAAAGTGTGATGCCAATAAAAGGGCCCCCAAAACACAGTATGAAACCCCCATGGTGAATTCCTCCACATGCACAGTATAATGACCCTACTGTACCCCACCTCAACTCCCAGGGTAAAGTATGCTGACCCCAACACAGTATGATCCCCAACTGAGAGCCGCTAGAGAGGATGGTACATAATAAGGGACGGCGCTACATAATAAAAGAGGAAACTATATAACTAAGGATGGCGCTATACATAATAAGTGAGTACACTATATACTAAGGGACTGTGCTATACATAATAAGGCTACATTCCTGCATCTGTGTGCAGTGTCAGTGTGCTGCCCTGTTTTACCGACGCATTGAGCATGTCCTATTCTAATCCTCAAAATCGGATCAGAACAGAACATTATCTGACCCTCTTAGATCTCATTCTCAGATACGTGATTTTCATGGATGTGTGAACGGATCTATAAAACTGTACGAGTCCGTGGACCATCCGATAAAAAGATCTGGCAGCACACGGACATTTCACACAAATGTGAGAATGCAGCCTAAGGGATTTTACAGATAACATTATCACTCCAAGTCAAACAGTGCAGATACAGAATAATATTTACATCCAGGCACTTACCGCTGACGTCTCATCTGATCAGAGTCGGTTTCTGCTGCTTCTTCTCCATCTGGTCAGACCTTCATGTCGACATCTCCCAGCCACGACTCATCTTGTCACGATGATCTCCAGCCTAGAAAATAACAAGGTCATACATTGTATGCATACATGTGTCTCCCCCGCTCTGCGTCCTCGAATACAGATATGTAACCCCCCCATTAATATACTATTAGCCACTTAGTAATCAAAATATAAAGTGATAAGCAGCACTGTGCCCCCCATTATTTATAATCTGCACCGGCCAATAATATAAATTATTCAGTCTCTGTGACTCTCCCCAATTAACTGTAAGGCTATGTGCACACTGAAAACATACAAGGCTTCACAGTACAAGCAAAGTGAAACCCCCATAATTGCTCTCTCCCAGCACCCTCGTCATTGCTCTCTCCCAGCACCCCCATCATTGCTCTCTCCCAGCACCCTCGTCATTGCTCTCTCCCAGCACCCTCGTCATTGCTCTCTCCCAGCACCCTCGTCATTGCTCTCTCCCAGCACCCTCGTCATTGCTCTCTCCCAGCACCCTCGTCATTGCTCTCTCCCAGCACCCTCGTCATTGCTCTCTCCCAGCACCCTCGTCATTGCTCTCTCCCAGCACCCCCATCATTGCTCTCTCCCAGCACCTCTGTCATTGCTCTGTCCCAGCACCCCCGTCGTTGCTCTCTCCTAGCACCCCCCATCATTGCTCTCTCCTAGCACCCCCATCATTGCTCTGTCCCACCACCCCCATCATTGCTCTGTCCCACCACCCCCATCATTGCTCTGTCCCAGCACCCCCATCATTGCTCTGTCCCAGCACCTCCATCAATGCTCTCTCCCAGCCCTCCCATCATTGCTCTCTCCCAGCACCCCCATCATTTCTTCTCAGCACCCCCATCATTGCTCTCTCCCAGCCCCACACAATTGCTCTCTCCCAGCCCCCCACCATTGCTTTGTCCCAGCATCCCCATCATTGCTCGCTCCCAGCAACACGTCATTGCTCTCCCGTTCCCCATCATTGCTCTCCCCAGCCCTATCAGCCCCATTATTGCTCTTCCCAGCCCCATCATTCCTCTCCCCAGCCCCATTAGCCCCATTATTGCTCTTCCCAGCCCCATCAGCCCCATTATTGCTCTTCCCAGCCCCATCATTCCTCTCTCTAGCCCCATCAGCCCCATTATTGCTCTCCCCAGCCCCATTAACCCCATTATTGCTCTCCCCAGCCCCATCAACCCCATTATTGCTCTCCCCAGCCCCATCAACCCCATTATTGCTCTCCCCAGCCCCATCAACCCCATTATTCCTTTCCCCAGCCCCATCAACCCCATTATTCCTCTCCCCAGCCCCATCAACCCCATTATTGCTCTCCCCAGCCCCATCAACCCCATTATTCCTCTCCCCAGCCCCATCAACCCCATTATTGCTCTCCCCAGCCCCATCAACCCCATTATTCCTCTCCCCAGCCCCATCAACCCCATTATTCCTCTCCCCAGCCCCATCAGCCCTCTCCCCAGCCCCAATATTTCTCTCCCCAGTCCCATCAGCCCCATTATTGCTCTTCCCAGCCCCATCATTCCTCTCCCCAGCCCCACCATCCCACCATTGCTCTCCCCCCACTTCCCCTCCCCAGCATTTCAGTAAAAAAAAACACAAAAAAAAACAACAACTTACCTCAGCTCGCTCCCCTGCAGCATCATCCTCCTGGTTGCCGGCAGCTTTCTTCCTGACCCAGGCGCGCGCTGCATGATGATGTCATCAAGGGTCAGGGAGGAAGCAGAGGACGAACCCTCCAGCTCTGCTGCTATTCTCCTCCTGACAGCAGCAGAGCTGCAGGGATCGTCCCTGACCGCCGCGTGCAGGGAGCAACTGCACCTTGCGGGCCCCTTGGTGCAGCTGCATGGTGGGGACCCGGCGCAGCTGCACCGGCGGCGGTATGTCCAACCCTGGACTCCTATGGGGCCCCCCCGGGTCACGGGCCCCATAGCAGTCGCGTGGTCTGCCGCCATTGGCGGTACGCCACTGGCCAGTAAGCTTAACCTCTACTGTGGGTAAAATCCGGGAGGGTTTCCTAAGAGATGCTATACTAGAGTATCTGAAGAAGAATAACCTCATGACCCAATATCAACATGGGTTTACGAGGGACTGTTCCTGTCAAACTAATCTGATCAGTTTTTATGAGGAGGCAAGTTCTGGACTGGACCAAGGAAATGCAGTGGATGTTGTGTATATGGACTTTTCAAAAGCTTTTGATACGGTTCCACACAAAAGGTTGATACATAAAATGAGAACAATGGGGATAGGGGAAAATATATGTATGTGGGTTAAGAACTGGCTCAGTGATAGGAAACAAAGGGTGGTTATTAATGGAACACACTCAGACTGGGTCTCAGTTAACAGTGGGGTACCACAGGGGTTAGTATTGGGCCCCCATCTTTTTAACATATTTATTAATGACCTTGTAGGGGGCATACAGAGTAATATTTCAATATTTGCAGATGACACTAAACTCTGCAGGGTAATCAATAAAGAGGAGGACAATTTTATATTACAGGAGGATCTATGTAAACTAGAAGCTTGGGCTGATAAATGGTAAATGAGCTTTAATGGGGATAAATGTAAGGTAATGCACTTGGGCAGAGGAAATAAAATGTATAATTATATGCTTAATTGTAAAATACTGGGCAAAACTGTAACTGAAAAAGACCTGGGTGTATTGGTGGACGACAAGCTCACGTTTAGTGGCCAGTGTCAGGCAGCTGCTGCAAAGGCAAATAAAATAATGGGATGCATTAAAAGAGGCATAGATGCTCATGAGGAGAACATAATTTTACCTCTATACAAGTCATTAGTGCGACCACACTTAGAATACTGTGTACAGTTCTGGTCTCCGGTGTATAAGAAAGACATAGCTGAACTAGAGGGGGTGCAGAGAAGAGCGACCAAGGTTATTAGAGGACTGGGGGGTCTGCAATACCAAGACAGGTTATTACACTTGGGGTTATTTACTGTGGAAAAAAGAAGGCTTAGGGGTGATCTTATTACTATGTACAAGTATATGAGGGGACAGTACAAAGACCTGTCTACTGATCTTTTTACTCTGAGGCCTGAGACGGGGACAAGGGGGCATCTTCTACGCCTGGAGGAAAGAAGGTTTAATCATAATCACAGACGGGGATTCTTTACTGTAAGAGCAGTGAGACTATGGGACTCTCTGCCGCATGATGTTGTAATGAGTGATTCACTACTAAAATTTAAGAAGGGCATGGATGGGTTTCTTGAAAAGTATAATATTACAGGTTATATATACTAGATTCCTTGATAGGGCGTTGATCCAGGGAACTAGTCTGATTGTCGTATGGAGTCGGGAAGGAATTTTTTTCCCCAATGTGGAGCTTAGTGTTTGCCACATGTTTTTTTTTTGCCTTCCTCTGGATCAACATGTTAGGCTATGGGTTGAACTAGATTGACTTAGTCTTCCTTCAACAATAAAAGCTACAGTATGTTAAACTATGTTATGTGGCCAGAGGGACCTTTTCTGTACTCCCTATAGTTATCCGCCTAAGGTCATCTACCATTCATAGAGCATGAATTGTGTGTTTTATTAATCAGTTGCATCAATGGCAATCTGCAATTTTTATTTGTCCGGGGGATTTGAGCCTCATTCAGATGTCAGGTTTTTTGACGTATGAGAAAAACAGACCGATTTTCATCAGTTTTTTTTCACTGATGAGAAAATAAAAAAGTTTCTCCGTCTTCTCCTAGCTGTCCGTGAAAAACGGACTGTACAAGGATGGCATCCGAGTATACGTCTATGGGAAACACAGGAACAGCTGAGGACTTCATTCAGCAATGGTAATCCGAAGTAGAGTCATCAATTCACATTGATGCCAATGAGATGCACTGTGCGACATTTATGGGAACTGCTTAAAGGGAATGATCTGTCATAAGGAAAGGCCATCAATGTTAAAGTCCCGGACAACCCCTTTAATTGCTCAGTGAAGAATGTTACAGCCTTACAGTTTGGGTCCTTGAATCCCACAAAAACAAACATATTCTAACTAAGAAACATCACAGTTTACACTTTAGGAGCCCCGATTTATCATTTATCATTTGCGTTTTTTTAAGTCTCTTCTTTTTTTTTGCCTTGGAGTATTCACTGATTTCTTTTGAGCCAAATTCATCAAAATGGCACAAGCAACTTATGAATTTTGTGTAAAAATTGTCTTTTTTTTCTGTCTTTAACCATTATTCATTTTACAAAATTTTGCAAAAATTGCTGCCGTACATAGAATCACTTAAGTACGTTTGCAACAAATTTTGTGACTTTTTTTTTTTGAATAGTTGCAAATGATGAATCCGGGGAAAACATCTGAAATCCCTAAACTCTGCTTACAGTGGAGAAGATTAAAGAAAACAGGTGAACACACAAAAAAGGCGCAAATTAAAAGATGAATTTGATGCAAACAACCACAAAAAAAAGGCTTAAAATGCCAAAAACTCAACAAAAAAAGCACAAATGTCCTACTATACTGTCGGTTTGCTAATTGTAAAAAAAAAAATAATTCCTTGATGCTTTGCAGCAGCTGTTCATATTTCTTTCTCCCGTTACAAACTTGGCGTGTGCCCTCTTGCAACTTTTCCATTAAATCCTAACAATGCGAGCACAGAAGGTCGGCAGATAGTTTATATATTTGACACCAGGGAATCTGCTGAAGGATGACTTGTGATGTTTCTACTTATTCATAGTCACATGTTTGTTCTAGAAAAAGGCAAAAACCTTGTCTAGAAATGTGAGATAAAAGTTTTTACAGATGTTATAACACCTCTACACAAGTAGCATTATAGGCCCTAAATAACTATGAAACAGAGAAAAACAACTGCACTGATTGTTTCAGAAAGATGATCTATTCTGTTTCTTTATGACGCTTTACAGAATTGTACGTACAATATATTCTTAAGGGAGAAACAGAAAATAATTCCTATAATTTTACTTTCCATTTTACCATTTTGTCCCCTAGCTGGCTGCTCTGCAAAAATGACCCAAACCGATCAGAGTTCTGCTTCTGGCTCTGACAGCTCTCTCTATGCTTTCCTCCCTCAGCTCTTCTTAGTGTTAGTGATGGCAGGTAGAGCCATTTGCACAGCAGATCAGAGCGTGGAGAGGTTGGAAAAGCATTTATGTTCTCAGGAAGGGCAGGATAAACAACTTACACAAATCCATCAGAGTTCTGCTTCTGGCTCTGACAGCTCTTTCTGTTTTTCTCCCTCGCTCTTCTTAGTGTTAGTGATGGCAGGTAGGGCCATGTACATAGCAGATCAGAGCGTGGAGAGGTTGGAAAGCATGCATGTTCTCAGGAATGGCAGAAAAAACCCCAGACCATTTGAATTATCTGGGTGCCATCCACCTGTATAGTCTGGATCCCTTCGCTTCTCCTAGATTCCTTCTTGTACCCGTTATATACGTTTGGCAGGTATCTTGGGCAAGACAGAGAGAAACAATATCCTCATGGCCAGAAATTATACATAAGATGTGCATTGTCACTGCTGTCTATGTGAAATTCATAGCAAGAAAGACAAGTATTAAGTGTTATGTCAAACTGAAATACAATAACCCACCTCCAAATTAAAGGGGTTTCCCATTGCTTCTAAATAGGTGTATATGTATGTATATATATATATATATATATATATATATATATATATATATATATATATATACAGTACAGACCAAAAGTTTGGACACACCTTCTCATTTAAAGATTTTTCTGTATTTTCATGACTATGAAAATTGTACATTCACACTGAAGGCATCAAAACTATGAATTAACACATGTGGAATTACACAGTTATATGAAAAAGTTTGGGCACCCCTATTAATCTTAAGCTTAATGTTTTATAAAAATTGGTGTTTTTGCAACAGCTATTTCAGTTTGATATATGTAATAACTGTTGGACACAGTAATGTTTCTTCCTTGAAATGAGGTTTATTGTACTAACAGAAAATGTGCAATCTGCATTCAAACAAAATTTGACAGGTGCATAAGTATGGGCACCCTTATCATTTTCTTGTTTTAAATACTCCTACCTACTTTTTACTGACTTACTAAAGCACTTTTTTTGGTTTTGTAACCTCATTGAGCTTTGAACTTCATAGCCAGGTGTATGCAATCATGAGAAAAGCTACTTAAAGTGGCCACTTGCAAGTTGTTCTCCTGTTTGAATCTCCTCTGAAGAGTGGCATCATGGGCTCCTCAAAACAATTGTCAAATGATCTGAAAACAAAGATTATTCAACATAGTTGTTCAGGGGAAGGATACAAAAAGCTGTCTCAGAGATTTAACCTGTCAGTTTCCACTGTGAGGAACATAGCAAGGAAATGGAAGAACACAGGGACAGTTCTTGTTAAGGCCAGAAGTGGCAGGCCAAGAAAAACATCAGAAAGGCAGAGAAGAAGAATGGTGAGATCAGTCAAGAACAATCCTCAGACCACCTCCAGAGAGCTGCAGCATCAACTTGCTGCAGATGGTGTCACTGTGCATTGGTCAACTATACAACGCACTTTGCACAAGGAGAATCTGTATGGGAGAGTGATGCGAAAGAAGCCATTTCTGCAAGCACGCCACAAACAGAGTCGGCTGAGGTATGCAAAAGCACATTTGGGGAAGCCAATTTCTTTTTGGAAGAAGGTCCTGTGGACTGATGAAACCGAGATTGAGTTGTTTGGTCATACAAAAAGGTGTTATGCATGGCGGCAAAAAAACACAGCATTCCAAGAAAAACACTTGCTACCCACAGTAAAATTTGGTGGAGGTTCCATCATGCTTTGGGGCTGTGTGGCCAATGCCGGCACCGGGAATCTTGTTAAAGTTGAGGGACGCATGGATTCCACTCAGTATCAGCAGATTCTTGACAATAATGTTCAAGAATCAGTGATAAAGTTGAAGTTACGCAGGGGATGGATCTTTCAGCAAGACAATGATCCAAAACACCGCTCCAAATCTACTCAGGCATTCATGCAGAGGAACAATTACAATGTTCTGGAATGGCCATCCCTGTCCCCAGACCTGAATATCCTTGAACATCTGTGGGATCATTTGAAGAGGGCTGTCCATGCTCGGCGACCATCAAACTTAACTTAACTGGAATTGTTTTGTAAAGAGGAATGGTCAAAAATACCTTCATCCAGGAACTCATTAAAAGCTACAGGAAGTGACTAGAGGCTGTTATTTTTGCAAAAGGAGGATCTACTAAATATTAATGTCACTTTTCTGGTGAGGTGCCCATACTTATGCACCTGTCAAATTTTGTTTGAATGCAGATTGCACATTTTCTGTTAGTACAATAAACCTCATTTCAAGGAAGAAACATTACTGTGTCCAACAGTTATTACATATATCAAACTGAAATAGCTGTTGCAAAAACACCAATTTTTTTAAAACATTAAGCTTAAGATTAATAGGGGTGCCCAAACTTTTTCATATAACTGTATACTTAACAAAAAAGTGTGAAACAACTGAAAATATGTCTTATATTCTAGGTTCTTCAAAGTAGCCACCTTTTGCTTTGAAATGCAAGTGAAGAACGCTTCACATCTCCATGTCCCTGACAGGAAAAACGCATGTACAATCCGCATGTACAATCCGCATGCGTTTTTTCTACCGGGGGAGATGCAGAAACGATCAGGAAAAATCCGGAGCATTTCTGCATCGTGGGCACATAGCCTAACACTATAAGATTGTCGTGAATTGGGTACAATACCTTTTTTTTTATCGGATTGCACCTCTTCCGATTTTATATGGTTGTGTGAGCGAACCCTTGAAGTGATGGAAGCTTTCCTTTAAAATGTAATCTTGTTCAGTAACACGTTCTGCATTTTGCCTGACTGATAAAATCACTTATGTGAAACTCTTTCAATCAAAATCAGTGAGATTTTACACTTCCGGATGATAAATAATTCAGGAATAAAGAGGGAGTAGATAGTAGGATACGGATTGTCACATTGTGTCGTGCTTTGTCTTCACTGACAATCTCCATGGTAATGCTGAGCTAAAATAGTTTAGCCACTAGAAGATTTCGTGTCTAGAATAAGGAAATTTAGGAAACCTTCCCAACTAGTTCCACCATTGAACAATAGCGCAGCGGGTCATTGTAAGGTCAGAATTTTATCTGGTGCCGCCTTACCCTGGACATTTTACATTGCTGCTCCACTTTACCGTTAAGATTGGATCCAAATGAATATTTTAAATTATTCAAATATATTTCATATATCAGGCACCTTCACTCTCGTTAGCCCAGAGCTTCAAATCTTTTATATTCATAAAGGGATTATGGGTAATTAATGTTGGCCACAATAAGACATGTTGGCTGAGGTTGTCATCATAAGAGGTTATTGAGGTTCTTCTTGGCAGAATTTATGTCACCATAGGGTTTTATAGTAATCCTGGTGCAGGTTTTGTGGACATGATACAGACATTTAAGTTGATCTGTCACCAGATTTCACAATATAAACTGTATACATTACTAAATAGATCCATTAGACCTGATGAAGCAGTTGTATTCACAGGGAAAATCCATATCAGGATTCAGTGGTGTAACTAGAGTCCGATGGGCCCCGGTGCAAAATTTTGACCTGGGCGCCCCACCCCCGTATGTTGGTCAGATGAATGGGTTCTTGTAGCATTTTAAATTCTATAAGGACATACAAGTTGTACCTCCTCCCCCCGTTATGTACTAATGTCCCGCTTCTTGGGCTCCATCCTGGTGTATATGTCCCCCATCCTAGTACATAACGTATGTCCCTTATCCTGGGCCCCATCCTGGTATATGCCCCCCATGGTGTTATGTATGTTCCCCATCCTGGTATTATATCCCCATCCTGGTATTATATCCCCATCCTGGTATATATGTCCCTTATCCTGTGTCCCTTCCTGCTATATATATCCCCCATCCTGGTATGTATGTCCCCTGTTCTGCCACTGTTCTTTAATGCATAGAAAACATATAAATGATTAAACTCACCTTCCCTTCGCTCCTCCGCTGCACGACGTCCTCTTTTGAAGCCGGCAGCTGACTTTAGCGTGCAAGTGACAGGAGCGGCTGACGTCACTGTCATGCGTCCCCAGTCACACGCACACCGATGTCAGCTGCTGCCCACTGATTGTCTGGCAGCATGTATCGCAGCGCACACACCCAGCGGGTCTCTGTGCCGAAATACACTTCAGCTGAATGTGCGTCCGAGGACACATATAAAGTTGAAGTTTGGGCTGGCGTTGGCGGGCCCCTCACCCGCACAGGGACAGTTGTGATATCTGCGACAGCAGTCGTAACACCCATGCCAGGATGGCTTTATAATCCTGATATTAACAGCTGGACTCATAAAATGCGTCTCTTAATATTAGGCAGAAAAAACAGTTGGATTTTACTGTCATTCTGACAAAGACTTTCAGAGGAAGCACACCAGCCTCATCAGGCCTAAGAGATCTATTTTAATAATGCATGCAGTTTGTATTATGAGAGATCCCCTTTTAAATGAGTGTACTCATGGCTGATAGCGGTTGCCATGTCACTCAGCTACATAGAGACCCCAAATTATATTTAGTGTGTGTGTATATTGTGAAAAAGTCACTGGCAAAGTACTGGAGGGGAGATATGTAGCACTGAGATTGTTAGCTCCAGAAATTAAACATAGGAAAAATGTTCCAGCACACGAAGGAATGAGAGGGGTTAATCAGCCATGTGTACTGCTTGGGTGAAGCAGGCGGCATCAGATGGACAGCGCTATAGGACTCACACCTACCACAGTGTAAATGATTAAAATAAAAATAAACTGTGATAAACTTTGCTTAACACAGGAAAGTTTGGTAAAAAGGTTTATGATGTTTTTGCTTTCATTGAGATTGGTAATTATTGGTCTGAGAGCAGTAATCTGTGCAGTTATTACTGACTGTCTGGGAAACGTCTCAAGAAACCGCAGTCTGCAACATCATCATCATCACATTTTATATATTATTCATTAGAAAAGTGTTAAGGAGAACAGGGGTCATGGCTGCATGTAATCATGTAATACAATTGTGCAAGTGGCTGCTGTTTAAGACATTTATTAAAGAGCTACATTAATCCTTACTGGTTAATGGGAACATCGCAACCACATCAGGTTATCAGTTCAGGCCTAAAGCGGTTATGCAGAATTAGAGCTAAAATTTTACTTTTTTTTTTTCAGGTACAACGCCACTTTTGTCCACAGGCTGTGTCTGGTATTGCAGTTTGACATCATCCACTTAAAGGGAATCTGTTAACAGATTTTTGCTATGTAATTTGAGCGCAGCATGAGGCAGGGGCTGAGACACTGATTTCAGCAATCTTTCACTTATTAGGCCGTTTTATTGTTGTTTCAGCACGATGAGTGTTTTATCAGCAGGAGATTATCAAGGCCTGGACTGGTGCCACCTTGAGTCCTGGTCTGACCACGCCCCCTGCACTGATTAGCAGCTTGCTATCAATAGACAATGTACATAGAGAGCCTGGTGTGGGCGGGGTTAGCTTTCTCAGCTCTGCTTCATTGCTACATCTAAAAACTCTGTGTCACAACTGCTGCACCCGGTAAACTAAGTGACACAAGGCTGGAATCAGGGTCTCTTTCCCTACCATTATACTGCTCTCTCAGATAAGGTGGCAAAAACCTGGTGACAAATTCCCTTTAAATGAGGATGAGCACCAATACCGGACACAACCCACAGACAAAAGAGGTGAATCAATGAAAAAGAAATAGCCAACCTTTTTTTTTTCTGATCTCAGAAAACCTCTTTGGAAGCTAAAGGCCCCCATACACATTAGATTAGCCAATATTGTTGGGATTGGCCTGAAGCCTTCTGTGCATGAAGGCCAGTCCAGTCAATAGATGATGTCGGCAGTGGCATAACTTGAAGTTCATGGGCCCAGATGCAAAACCTCCAATGGTGCCCTAAATTATTGCATGTCTTTAATAGTATTGGTCTTTTCATATAGGACAAAGGGACTTTTTGGGCCCCATGGGCTCCAAGGCCCGCTGCAATTGCAAACCCTGCACCTATTGTAGTTGGATGTCGGGAGAGAGAAAAGCCCGGCAGGGCCTGATTTCCGCTTGCCAATCCATTTGTTCTCCAAGAAGTAACTCGCCACCAGAGGAACTAGCAGTGGCTCCATCTTAGAGAACACAGGAGCTCTCAACCGAGCCGAGCATGCCTGTGTATGGGAGAAAATGCTGTTGTCTGAACAATCCATTGTCCGGCAGCTATTTATTGTGTAGGCTGGGCTTAAAGCATAACCGTTGTCTTAATTGTTAGTAGTGATGAGTGCAAGTGCTCGTTACTCAAGTTTGCCTAGGGTGCACCGAGTTTCGCGGGTGCTCGAGGGACGTGTTCGAGTCCCTGCACCCTCATGTTTTGCGGCTGTTAGACAGTCACAAAACATGCAGGGATTGCCCGTGTATGTCAATCCCCGCATGTTTTGTGTCTAACAGCCATGAAACATGCCGCCATGGGGACCTGAACATGTCACTGGAGCACTCGCGATACTCGGTGCATACCTAAGAATTCCACATTTTTAATTTGAAGGACTATTCCAAAAGTTATTTTAAAAGTTAAGCAGGTGTGTTGTAAGTTCCAGTAGATGGAAAAAGATTTCCTTGTGCTGTGAATGCGGTGTATGAAAAGACACTCGCAAGGAATGCAAGTTATTTTACCCTCAAGAAGCCATAAGTGACTCTCCAAACAACTCCATTGTAGACAAGTATGTGATGATGGCGTCAAGGGGATAACAGGGTGTAAGAAGGTGGAGATGGGCCTAATAGACTTTATCTGAATGTACCACTAAGACGGTCGTAACATTTGAACGTCCTGCTATGTTTTTCTGAAATGATCCAAAAGAAGAAGCGAGGACACCTAACTATAACCCCTGAGTTCATGTGATGCACCCATGGTAATGGATTCTTGAGGGTACCGAACTACACCTTGTATAGAGATTTTCCTTGTCAGACTACACCTTCCACATACCGGTCCTGTCTGCAAGACCACACATTTCAGTATCTGATTTGAGTGCCCACCCAACTCTTACCTACCTGATCTCTTTGTCGAACTATACCTTCTCCCATGTCCTGTTGAAGGTGGAAATGTAAAATAATTATGATAGACTTATGAAATGGGTTTCCGACAATAAGCAGTCATCACCAGTTCACGGGACAGAGAAATGTAAGACCACTGGCACCGCCACCACTAGGACCACATGAGTGTTCCAAGCCAGGTCCTCCTAACATGCCTCTCTGTAGTAATATATGGTTTGTAGTGGTCATGAGGGCCTCATGGACATTCTGGGAACGTTAACAAGAATGGTCCCATGACTCTAAAGCTACACTGGCCTAGGGATGTTCATTCCTTGATTATTTGACCTATCACGCAAGAATGAGCAAAAATGCTTGTTCATCATTTGAAATTATTTTTAAGCTTGCGTAAATATCGCTCTCAGCAGCACACCGTTTTTTGTAAACAGAACATGTGCTGCCGAGAACAATGATATTCTATGCGCACAGAACAATGTCTAAACAGGCTATTAAAGGGAATATGTCAGCAGGTTTTTGGTATGTAATCTGAGAGCAGTATTATATAGGGTGCACAGAGCCTGATTCCAGCAATGTGTCACTTACTGGACTGCTTGGTGCAGTTTTGATAGAATCCCTGTTTTCTCTGCTGTAGATCTAGCAGTTCTCTAAAAGCTGAGCCCTGTGTAACCCCGCCCACACCAATGATTGGCAGCTTTCTGTGTACACTGTACTCTGGAAACAAGCTGCCAATCAGTGGTGGGGGCGGGGTTACACAGATTAGCTGGACTGCTTTGCACGAGTCACCTAGTCCTCTAGTCATAATCTCCTGCTGATAAAACACTAATTCTTTTGAAATTACAACAAATTGCTGAGCAAGTGACACATCCTTTAAATCAGGCTCTCTGCCCCTACATTATGCTGCTCTCAGAATAAATAGCAAAAACCTGCTGACAGATTCCATTTAAACGACTGCCGCCCGTTTTGCCTGTAGCCAATCGGCGGGCATTTAACGGCTGGAGTCAGAAACCTTTTTTAATAATTCTAGGTCCAAACTGGGCAACCATTCGTCAACAACAAGTCACCCCAGCTATCAGGTGATTGCTGTGACTTCATCTTGTTAAACTCATGGGAATGAGTTGATATCCATAGAGGAAACTGTTGCACTCTAGTTCAAACAATACTTTTGAGTACTTGTTGCACAGTCCATCGAATAAACAGTAAACTATTAAGAATATTTTTTTAGAAAAGTTATTAGGTTTGTATGGTTTCATATTAGAAAAAACTTCGAAACACATCCCACTTTAGAAATAGTACAAAAATAGCTTTTTATTAGAAAAATCCAAGAAAATAACAAGAAATACATATGGATCACACTTAATTTTTGTAAAAATAGGAAAGAGCACGGAAGTTCTAGCCGAAACGCGCGTAGGGTGAGCAGGAACAGGTGGCATGCTCCTCAGTTGCTGTAAGTGAGAGACCTTTATGGATTATTATGTCCATTAAATGCCATAAAATTCTTTTATTTTTACTCCATGCAGCGACTGGGTAATGTGATGATTTGACTTAGGTGTCACAACGATGCATTCCTATGGGCACATATGAGTGAATTTTTTTGTATATATATTTAAGCAAAGAGCATCTATATTAACTGGCATTCCTTGAACATACACAATGTCAATTTAGATTTATTTGAATGCTAACATGGAATAGCCGTCTATTTGGTATAATATTTACTGATGTCTCTGCATTCGATTATTGATCAATCGTAGTCATTTTTCGCCATATATGAGCCTTTTTTATATTTAAACTTTATCCACTTGTACGCCATCTTTGCTTCCGTGCTCTTTCCTATTTTTACAAAAATTAAGTGTGATCCATATGTATTTCTTGTTATTTTCTTGGATTTTTCTAATAAAAAGCTATTTTTGTACTATTTCTAAAGTGGGATGTGTTTCGAAGTTTTTTCTTCTTTTGTCCTTTTCTTAATATTGTTATACTTCGATTATCCCAACATTCTAACAATATAAGTGCCATGATATGGGGTGTTACTGATTCTCAATATTAGATCCCCCCACATGTTCCATATTGTTAATTATGGTTTCATATTAGGTGTATTAATCCATTATAAAGAAACTCATCTCTCCGCGTTCTACCATGGACTCACCGTTGATACTGGTATCTTGTCAGCTGCATCACGTAACACATTTGCTTGGTTTTCAATATTATGCACCATAATCTATTGAGGTTAATGTTTTGTTCCATTTAGGTGATCTCGGAGTCTGAGATAATATTGTATTTCTGGACCTCCAGTTCCATTTAGAAAGTCATACTGTCAATTCGACTAGTAAGTTGACTGAGAACCTTAACCAATACCACTTTATTTATTTTGTAGAAACATGAAAACCCACCCAACTGTTGTTCTGCTCCTCTTTTTCGTGATTGGCTATGGCTCCTCAGAAAACTCCACAACGTCGAGAGGCTGTGGACTGGACATTTTTCCACGCTATGTATACCTTTGCGATCTGGATGCCATTTGGGGGATAGTTGTGGAAGCCGTAGCTGGAGCAGGTGTCCTTACAACCTTGCTACTTATGTTGATCTTATTGGTAAGGCTTCCTTTCATCACGGAGAAAGAAAAGAAAAGCCCATTGGGAATACATTTCCTTTTTCTGCTTGGAACTCTTGGATTGTTTGGCTTAGCTTTTGCATTCATCATACAAGAAGATGAAGCAATTTGCTCCACTAGAAGGTTCTTGTGGGGTGTCCTGTTTTCCCTTTGTTTCTCCTGTCTTCTTGCTCAAGCTTGGAGGATCCGTAAGCTCGTTCGGCATGGGAAGAGCCCATCAGGCTGGCATCTTGTCGGAATGGTTATATGTCTGATGTTGGTTCAAGTTATTATTGCTACTGAATGGATTATCTTAACGGTCGTTAGAGACAAGAAATTGGCCTGCAGTTATGAGCCAATGGATTTCGTCATGGTATTAATTTACGTCATGGTTCTTATGATGGTTTCCTTGGGCCTCTCGCTTTTTACACTGTGTGGAAAATTTCAGAAATGGAAAAAAAATGGAATATGCCTTATTATTACAACTTTTTTTTCTGTCTTAATATGGGTAGCTTGGATGACTATGTATCTTTATGGTAATAATGAACTGAAGAAAAAAGACCAGTGGAATGACCCTACTTTGGCCATCGCCCTGATATCGAGTGGATGGGTGTTTCTCATCTTCCATGCCATCATAGAGGTCCATTGTACCATTCTACCAGCACCACAAGAAAATACAACTAATTATTTTGATACCTCCCAGCCTCGCATGAGAGAAACGCCTTTTGAGGAAGATATTCAGTTGCCCCGGAGCTACATGGAGAATAAAGCTTTTTCTATGGATGAACATAATGCAGGTAAGAGGCAGAGTTCAATTATATTTGGAAATTTGAAGATTTTACTCCTATAGGGTATTTGATGACTATACGTTATGAAGATAAAGGAGTCAAGAAAAGCTTGATGCATGTTCCAAATGCAAAGAGTTTTTTTTTATAGTTTGTATCCTTGTAGGCACATACAGGTGCATCTCACAAAATTAGAATATCCTCAAAAAGTTAATTTATTTCAGTTCTTCAATACAAAAAGTGAAACTCATATATTATATAGAGTCATTACAAACAGTGATCTATTTCTTGCGTTTATTTCTGTTAATGTTGATGATTATGGCTTACAGCCAATGAAAACACAAAAGTCATTATCTCAGTAAATTAGAATACTTTATAACAACAGCTTGAAAAATGATTTGAAAATCTGAAATGTTGGGCTACTGAAATGTATGTTCAGTAAATGCACTCAATACTTGGTCGGGGCTCCTTTTCCATCAATTACTGCATCAATGCGGCGTGGCATGGAGGCGATCAGCCTGTGGCACTGCTGAGGTGTTATGGAAGCCCAGGTTCCTTTGATAGCAGCCTTCAGCTCGTCTGCATTGTTGGGTCTGGTGTCTCTCATCTTCCTCTTGACAATACCCCATAGATTCCCTATGGGGTTAAGGTCAGGCGAGTTTGCTGGCCAATCAAGCACAGTGATACTGGTGTTTTTACACCAGGTATTGGTACTTTTGTCAGTGTGGACAGGGGCCAAGTCCTGCTGGAGAATGACATTTCCATCTCCAAAAAGCTTGTCGGCAGAGGGAAGCATGAAGTGCTCTAAAATTTCGTGGTAGACGGCTGCGCTGACTTTGGTCTTGATAAAACACAGTGGACCTACACCAGCAGATGACATGGCTCCCCAAACCATCACTGATTGTGGACACTTCACACTAGACCTCAAGCAGCTTGGATTGTGGCCTCTCTACTCTTCCTCCAGACTCTGGGACCTTGATTTCCAGATAAAAATGGGAACTCTGGGACCTTGTGGAGTGTGCCAATGACTGCCTTCTGGACTTCTGTCAAGTCAAGAGTCTTCCCCATGATTGTGGAGCCTACTAAAACAGACTAAGGGACCTTTTTAAATGCTTAGGAAGCATTTCCAGGTCTTTTTTTATTATTTTAATTAAAGACTTTTGTGTTTTCATTGGCTGAAAGCCATAATCATCAACATTAACAGAAATAAGAACTTGAAATAGATCACTCTGTTTGTAATGACTCTATATAATATCAGTTTCACTTTTTGAATTGAAGAACTGAAATAAATTAATGTTTTGATGATATTCTAATTTTGTGAGATGCACCTGTAGGTCTGCTTGGAAGCTGTTTACAGAAAACAGAAGATTTCCAATCAAAATTATTTGCAAAATATTTTTTTTCTCATGTAGAGGCACAAAACGTGGCTGTAAAGGTATACGTACCCTATAAACTGTGAAATATTGTGAATATGTTATGCTAATTGCTTATTGTTGTTTCAAGTAAATGGGTCTAAAAGATCTGCAGACCTCCCCTGCTGACTCTATTTCTTATTAGCAATTGACTCTGAGCTGGGGGGTGAAGACTAGCTGCTGTGATCTCTCCCATACACAGCACACAGTGAGGGATTCATTCGTTCCATTCCTTAATTAGCACACGGATAGAAGCAGCAGGAAGGACATTATACAGCAGTACTGATCAAGGTAGATGTGAATCCAGCTCTGGATTGATGTAAAAGACTGGTTAGAAAGCTCAGCACTATTTTCTGTGTCTCCCTCTGCATGTTTTCTCACTCTGTTTCTTACTCCTACATCACCTTCCTCTCCACAAAATATAATAGTAGGTGTAACCTGACACCTAAGTGTGCTGGCAGTCTGTCTTTTCTTGAGTTACACGGAATTGAGATGTTTTTTCAGGGTGGATGATCACCTTGGGGAGGAGGGGACGAAGTGGCTCATAAGTGGAGAAATTAGCAGATTTCTTTGTTACGATATGATCTACAGTTTCTATTTACTTAGTTTTTTGTTTTATGCAAAGTTTGTTAAAAGTACAGTTCCCATTTAAGTGACTGAAAATTTGGCAAGCCCAAAATTAATGCTCAAAGTCACAGTATTTTTTTTTTCAATTTGTCTCCTGGGGATAAACCAGCTAGGACATAGTGAATGCTTTACCTCATCGTTGGTTGACGTCTGTGCCAAAATTAAAAATGTTTATTTTGTCTCTTGAGCCTAGCATATAAAAGGGGTTGTCCGGCCTTAGACCACGAGTCTTCAGTCACTCTGATTGCAGACTTATGAATTCTCACAGCGCACACTGTACGCTGTGAGGATTCTCCAGTGTCGGTGCCACGGGCAGCGGCTTGTGACCTCAAGTATGTGAGTTGCATACGTCACGTGCCAACTACACAGGCGTGGCCTCACTCAATGCAAGTGTATCGAGTGAAGCTGGAGACAGGCTTGTCTGAATGTGGCTGGAAGTTTGCAAATCGCATACTTGCAGTCACATGATCGCCCGGTCTCGGCGTCTGCACCGCAGAATCCCCACAGTGCGCAGTGCGTGCGCTGTGAGGATTCACAAGTCTGCAGCCACGGAGACTGACTGCAGACTTATAGCCTATGGCCACTCTGAGGAATACGTCGGGAGGATTCTCCAATATAACTCCCAATAGATGCCTTTAAAACAAGCCACTATATATTTAAAGGCTCACATGTTAAAAAAATAGCTCATGGTATAGGTTTTTTTTTTACCGCCTCTGTTTATAATAGTAGAGCACATAAACCATACAGCAAGAAAAAAGGTAAACCAATGTCTACAAGCTCAACACAGGTCAAAAAGAAACAATAAGATAATACGGATATACAATGGATTCTTACGGAATGGTGAACCAAAACAACTTATATTATACCGGCATACTAAGTGTTAATGGCCACTACGTGACTCTGCTCCTATGATTCTGTTATCTTGTCGGTTTCAAGACTTTTGCCCTTTGGATTTTCTGAACTATCCATTTAATTAATAGGTAGTAGAAATCATTAGATGTGCATTAAAACTGACAGACAAAATCATTACTGCACTTTCCCCGGTACAGCGTGTCTCCAGGAGTCGCCAAACGGCCTCCAATATTCTGAACTGTATTTCTTCTCAAAAAGTGAAGACCCCATATATTTTTTTAGGGATACTAAATATCCCTATTATTTTAAGGCTAGACCAATCCATATAGTCAGAGCTCTAAGATTGCTTTCAGCCTGTCTTATAGCCACCGTTTGGAGGTATAGATAGAAAATGAAAGCTCATAGGGCCACTTATTCAGCTTTGAGCCACCACACTTTAAATCCGAGGGCAAGTGTGGTGGCTCAAAGTGTGGTGTCTCGTTATTGGTAGCAAAGAGACATTTTAGTCCTGCTCCCAGTGCTGCATAAGAAAGCCCCATCCCAAGCGAGACTTTTGGATGGAGTTTGCATAAACCCCACCCTTTTGGTACTTCTCCAGATTTGCCAGGGTTGTATCACAAAATTGGGACAATCTTGACAAGTTCTGGACTGTTGTATGTTAGTGCTTTTTACCCTCTCTAACCATCTATGGTGCAGTGAAGAACTGGTCGACTCTTGGTTCTGAGACCAAATTTTTCATCCCTTTCTGCTTGTGTGACCTGTGCGGATTTAGACATCTGTGCGGATGAGCTGGGGATCATCATATCCATGATGGGTAGGGAGTTTTCAGCTGGCCAGTTGCCTGGATTCCCATGGTAAGTAAAGCTCCTTTAAGAAATCTAAAAACATCTAGAAATCTTTTTCTTCTAGCCCATTGCCCCATTTTCTTTAAAACGCGCCCTGGGGTGGCCTTGCCAGAAAGGACATCCGATCATCAGGGTCATAGCGGATTCAGGCAAACGTCTTTGGTCCATTCAATTTTTGTAGATAAAATGTAGCTTTTATTCCTGCACACCATTCTGAGCAGATAAAATAAAAATATAAAAGAATCCATTATCAGGTTTATGTTCCTCAATCTGAGAGCTAATAATGTACAGGCAGAGACCCTGATTCTAGTGTCGGGTCACTTACTGGGCTGTATGCTGCAGTTTTGAAAATATCACAGTTTTATCTGCTAGTCTTCTCAGTGATCAGCTTTGTATAGTTTGACCTACACCATTGATTGACAGCTTTCTGTTCACACTATACATAGGCAAATAGCTGCCAAACAATGGTGTGGGAGATAGCCAGAGCTCATGATTATCGAGGACTACATAGCAGGAGCTCATCCTTGAGAGGACTAGCAGATCTGCAGCAGATAAAATTTTGTGAAAACTACAACAAGAAGCCCAGTAAGTGACCCAGCATTAGAATCAAGGGTTATCCCCTTACTTTATGCTGCCCTCAGCAAAAAAAAAAAAAAAAAACAGGTAACACCTTCTGGTTAAGTGGCTAGACAACCCATTAAAGCTAGCCAAACTATAGACTTTTCAGACTGAAAAATTACCCTTTGACCACCGGCATGATCTGTGGCTTAGTCTTGGCTTACACTGATGAGATGAATTTGTTATGAGCCATTTACGGTACACGACAGCAACCGAAAAAATCCAACATGGTAGATGAACTTTTTGATAGATATTTGCCATTGGTTGACATCTGTGGTGGTGGTTTGTGTCTTGAAAGGCGCATATGAACATCAGAAAATGTTCTAAAAAAGCCTTTAAATGGGTTTTCCATTACTTAGATCTTTGGATAGGTCATCAGTATCAGATCAATGGAACCAAGAAGCAGAACATTCACTGATCAGCTGTTTTCAGCATTAGTGGTGGCCAGAAGTGAGAAGTGTACAGAGCAGAACAGCACAGCTGAGCTCAGTCGCCGCACCTGAGAACAGCAACTACACAGTATACAGAGCCGTGCTCAATAAATTGTTTAGATCTGGCTCTACAAACAGCTGATCGGTGAGGGTGCCGGATGTCATAAGCCCACCAATCTGATATTAATGTCTCCATAGATTAGGTCATCAATATCTGAGTAGAGGACAGCTACTTTAAGTACTGATATTTGGTATGAATTAGCTCTGTGGCTACTTCATTCTCAGGGTCAAGATATCCTCTAGATTTGCCGTACTTTAATGAAAAAACCCTTTCAAATGTATGGACATACTGGAAACTCAGATCATACCCCTTTATAGCTCATGATGATGGCAACTCAGTGTTATGATACTGGGTTCACTTTAAGAATTTTCTTAAAGGAATTTGATATGTGCTTGACTATGAAAAGAAACTTGTGGTTAGGCAATAAAGGCGAGGGGGGTAATTGATTGAGCATGGAGTTAACGCCTACCATTCTGCTGCTAAGTAACTGTATACTTACTTAAGACTAATCTACGTGTTTGCTCTGTTTTATGAAGCCATGCGGTCTGGGGGATTTCGCAATGGAAGTTTGGGAAGCAGACCCAGTGCGCCCTTCAGAAGTAACGTGTATCAGCCTACTGAGATGGCGGTTGTCCTGAACGGTGGAACAGTAAGTATTGAGCCAGTACAATGAATGAACTTGTAATAAACTGGACAATAGGAAATCTTCTACTTGGTATCTAGTTCTATCGGGAACACATCAATAGCTGCCCGGACCAATAAAGCAAATTACACATATGTTCAGTTTTTTACACGTCATGTCTACAAGGAATCTACCTAAAAATGTAGCAATTCTGTAAATACATTACATTACTTATCTTGAATAAACCTGGAGTTACACTTCTATTATAGTCCATATTTACAAGTTCCGATGTAAAATGATCCCAAATCTGCTCTGTACCAGCTATAATAATTTATGGCCCCGATTAATTAAGACTGGAGATTTTGTCTTGATTGGACAGCTTGTTGGATCAGACAATCCTCATTCATTAAGAGGCGAATCAGGCGAGGCACATAGTGGCAATTGCTTTAGTGTGCGCTTCACCACAAATCTTACTCCAGTCCTCTCGACTTATGGGTAGCAAACACAGCTGCCCGTCATGAATTTGACAAGCTGGGATCGCCACGCCCCATCCTGTTCACCCTCCTACTCCAGATCTGCCCACTCTGTTGGAGCTAGGCAAAAATGGCATGAAAACGGCAAAAGTCTTTTTGGCACAGCTTTTCAAAGCTTTGGGCGTGTACTTTTCTCCCTGTATGAGTTGCCCAATCATAAGCAGGCAGCAACACAGCAGAAAAAGAACATGCCCCCACAATAACTTAGTGTGTGAGATGTAAGAATGCAACTCTGATCTCCTGGTCTAACCTCCTGAATGATTAGATAGTTCTGGGAGATTATGGCAAGATCACTCACACCTTTCATATAAGGTCCTTGGGGAGAAGGGAAAGCACAGCTGAGTTTAGCTTTGTCTCATTACAAACCCATCGATCAGCTCTCCACCTTTCATAGCACTGTCAGCTCTGCAGTACTTCCCTTTCCCCACACTGAGTGTCTGGAGAGGTCAGTAATCACAGTTATGTCTGTAGTGCTCAAAAGTTGAATTGAGCACAACAGACATAAATGGGATTCATCTTTGGACAGGGAGTTTGGGGGAGGGGCAGGGACAGTTTCATGTCCACACAGAAACTCACACACTGAGAAACCTAAGCTATTGTGGGAAGTGTTCTTTTTCTGCTGTGTTGCTGCCTGTTTATGATTGGTCAACTTATACAGGGAGAAGAAGTACACTCCCCCCAGAGAAAACTATCTGATAACACCCACTTGGACTTAAGAAAAGTTAACTCATTAGGCGTTGCTAATAACGCTGCAACGAAGAGGTGAAATTAAACAAAATATATATTTTTTTACTCTGCTATGCAGCCACTATTATATTGCGTGTCCAGTTCAACATGAAACATTTGCAGAAAGTTGTTCTTTAATGTAGAAAAGTTATGTTTTCTAAGAATGCAGCACAACACAGCCATATATAAAGCATCTCGGCTAAGAGAACATCCACAGTGGGTGGAACTGCAGAGTATTTTCTGTTCACATTGACAGAACAAAAATTTTAAGTACGGTAGATTATTATAGCATCAAAGTGGAAATTTTCCGCCCAGAAATTGATCTATGGTTCGGATGTAAAACCTGCCTGTAGGAATATAACCTATACTTAAAGTATACTCATCTACTTCCATGTCAAGGACTTTTTGCTCCCATGGCTGATCTCCGTTCACTGGCCCCTTCCGATGGTGTGTTGATGTATGACCACTGCAGCCAATTATTAATCCCATATGCTACCATGTCATCATTGGAACTGGAAATATAGACTAAGGGATCAAGGCACCCAGGAAACCTCAGGACCCTAACACCAGAGTAGCGGAAGGTGCATGTACATTTTTTAAGATCAACTTTTCAAAACTGCTGTGAAAAATCTGTACCAGAATCGGCACAATTTGGTGCTGATTTTTTTGCTGGATGTCCCATATAATTCTGGGTGCAATTATTCCCAGCAAATCAAAGCCATGTAAGCTAAGCCTAACACAGGACCTATGCAAGATAAGTAATACAAAGTAATTACATCACACTACCCATCTGTAAGATTGGGAATAGTAAGAATTAGGAATCATACATATGTCTGTGCGGAAATCGCATTGTGCGCTGTATTGCGGTCAGTATGCAGAATTACTGGTAGATGTCCAAAAGTCCAACTTTTATTTGAGTTTCTGATGCTATGTGTGTATTAGGGAATTTTTGTGCAGTTCTCAGGGGTTACACGTAAAGCCATGACTAGCTTAATAATGGGTTTTCTAGTGACAATATTAGGTGATCCATCTCCTTAATACTCTTTATAATTCCAAACACGTCACATTTTTAGCACTGATACCGCTGCTGATTTATTTTACGCTTTTGCCTTTTACATGGTTTTTACTCATCACCAAAACAGATCAATCATTTTTCACTTAGCCGCAGGGGTTATATCCTCTGGGTGAAGATGCATTAGACAGCTTGTTCTAGCAATGATTTGTACTAGGCTTATTAGTCATTAGCCTCTCTCCTTCCCTCTCCAGAAACAATGGCTGGATATCCCTATAAGCTTTTAATGAGATATTCATGTCTGTGGTCATCTCACAACATCACACACTGTTACTCATATATCATTCATTGCACATGACATTACTAACACACTGATCAGGTAAATGATTATTTCTAACACGTGGCTATCACCCATGAACATGTAATCATCATCAAACTTACATTGTAGGTGTTTTTAATACATTATCATTGGGTAAATGCAAAGTAATTTCACTAAAATTATTGAGCTTGTCGAAGATTAGAAAAAAAAGGGTCCGCTCTGGTCTACGGGTTGGGTCTGGTATTGCAGCTTTTCCTGATTTCTAATTATTGATGACCAATTTAAAGGGAATCTGTCAGCAGGGTTTTGTTATGTAATCTGGGAACAGCATAGTGTAGGGGCAAAGAGCCTGATTTCAGCCATGTGCCACTTGCTAGGTTGTGGGTTCCTGTTTCGATAAAATCAGTGTTTTATCAGCAGGAGATTATCGCTACTGGACTAGGAGTCTTGTGCCTCCTAGTCAACTGCTCTGTGTAACCCCGCCCCCCACCACTGATTGGCAGCTTTCTGTTAATATACGGTGTACACACAAAGCAGCCAATTAGTGATGTGGGCAAGGTTATACAGGGCTCAGCAGTCAGAGAACTGGTAGATCTGCAGCAGAAAAAAACAGGGATTGTATCAAAATGACAGCAAGCAGCTCAGTAAGTGACACATGGCTGGAATCTGTGTCTGAGCCCCTAGATCATGCTGCTCTCAGATTACATAGCAACAACCTGGTGACAGATTCCCTTTAAGGGTGTGTTCAGTTGTTTTGCTGAGTTTTGGTAGCATATACTCTCCAAAACACAAGGAGTTAAAAAACAACAACACAAGTTTTAATTGGAGAGTTTCTGCTCGTAAAACTCAGAAAAAAGAAATCTTAGTGTGAATAAACCGTAAGATCAACTTGAAAGGATTTCAGTTGCATGTCTCCTGGTTTGGTTTAAGAAACCGCATCCTACAAATATTTTCTAATAAAATCTTTCTATTAATAATGCACAATGCATCTGTCAGGGAGAAAGACTGCTGCACAGAGCTCTAGTAGATCATTGCAGTGGATCCTACCCAAAAATCACCAACAAGTAGGTGGCTATTTTGAATTGGAGTTCAGAATTATTGACATCACATATTAAGGTCTGTCACACCTCGTATGGTCCATTGTTTTTTACATGCATAGGATATAAATAGGCAAGCAGTCAGCTGGTGGCTTGCTATTCCAAACGTATAGAATTTAACTTCAGTTTTTGGCTAGTGCTTCCCAGGTTTAGAAGAAAGCATTTGTAGGGTTAAGTGTCTATGTTGGCCTTTTGAGAGCCAATTAAAGTACACAACATTGAAAATCTCAAACCTCCTTATAAGCCAATGATACGTAGGGTTGATCTACGTCAGTTTGGTAGAGTCAGTTTTCCAACCTTCTTCAACCCAGATGGTCTTTTCATGGTCCACCGATTCATGTGTCTAACTACTTACTACTTCTACTGGATACTGTGTAATAGTTTATTCTATAGATGACCAGCAGAACCTCCTGGGTAGTATGATCTGAAGGAAACCAACCAACCTGGAGAACCTGCAAGATCTCTGCTGTGGTACCATGGAAGTGAGGTTTTGGTAGAGATTGGGTGGACCATGAACAGAAATGGGCCAGAGATGCACTCTAATCTTTCAATCCCAAAGTAACCCAAACCGCCCTGAACTTATAATTAGTTGGAGTAGCAGGTGAAAGAACTTAAAGGGGTATTCCTATAACTGGTTGTTATGGTAAATTGTAAAGATATGCCATAACATTATAATTGTGAATGGCTGCCCTCTGAGATTCCTGAAGAAGTAAAAAATTGAGGGA
The DNA here is from genome assembly GCF_046119375.1 of Phyllobates terribilis. Classification (NCBI taxonomy): domain Eukaryota; kingdom Metazoa; phylum Chordata; class Amphibia; order Anura; family Dendrobatidae; genus Phyllobates; species Phyllobates terribilis. The sequence continues at coordinate 205,074,714 of NW_027362769.1, read as the reverse complement.
CCAAGGTGCAGTATGAGGCTGCGTTCTCGTTCTTCCTCCATTCTAAAGGCCTCTGTACATATTAGACTAAGACATATGATTTTGGGAGACAGAGGGGTCGGGTAGTTTGAGGTTAAACGGCCGATCCTTTTGTTCTCCCTAGATATAAAGCTGTCACCAGTGATGTCCAGCAGCTCCTAACTCCACTCTGCCCATTGGGGAGTCAGACAATAGATATCTAAGTTGAGTGGTGAAGGTCCAGGCGAGTGGCTCGTATACCCAAGTAATACTTATCTATGAGCATTTATTATACATTCTCAATGGATACACTTCAGAAAGGACCTGGCATTGTTATATCAAAGTTTTTGGTTTTTTTTACTTAAAGGGGTTGCTTGGGATCAATAAAAAAAAATGGCCCAAGGTGAGGAGGTTTCATAAAATTAGCTTCTGGCTTAGGGTCAGGGGTTGTCTTTGCCCTCTTTCAACAAACTTTTGTCCATAGGCTCTGATATATGGTAACAAAAACCAGTTGAATGAGTTGTTGAGTTCAGTAATTGGCTGCATCACTGTTGAAGTGAAGTCACCGCTGCAGGCGATCAAGACAGATCAGGGCAGTGGTGGAGTGAGGAGGAGAAGTAAAGTTTAGTCTTTTTTGTTTTTACATACAACTGAGCCTATGGACAAAAGTTTATTGTAGGGGACAAACCTCTATTAGTAGTATATTTCTCTGTCTATATATTTTTTCGCGTTGGTCGCGTTCACACAGGCCTTTTCTATAACACTTTTTGGTTCTCCTTTAAAATAAGGCTATAAAGTTCTGTTTAGTTAGCGTTATTTTATTGACGTCGATGTAACTAATGAATTCCCAACTGCATTCACGTAGAAAGTTAATGTCCGCTCTGTGTGAGGCACTATTCATGATGGATGTGATCGATTTATCTGCTGCTCTCAGTCAAGGTCACATTACCAACGGGGAACACAAGTGAATGCAGAAATGATAGCTGGACTGGAACGACTACTATGTTATGTGTGTACGAAACCAACTGACTGCACTGCCAAATATAAATGACATATGTGAAAGGAGGCAATGATGCACGCTGTGGGTAAAACTGATTCTGGTGCATTAGAGCTGCAGGTCTGAACTGCACCATAACTTCCATCCCGACTAAAATAGGGTAGCAAGACACAGCTGAGATAAATGTTCTAATAATGGTCTAGACCGACTATATTACCAAGTCTAAAGGGAATCTTTCACCAGGTTTTTGCTATGTTATCTGTGTGATGTAGGGGCAGAGACCCTGACTCCAGCGTTGTATCACTTACTGGGCTGCTTGGTGCAATTTAGATAAAATCCCTGTTTTCTCTGTTGCAGATCTGGCAGTTCTCTGAATGCTGGGGTCTGTATAATCCCCGCCCATACCACGGATTGGCAGCTTTCTGCCTATACACAGCAACCTGCCAATCAGTGGTGGGGGTGGGGTTATACAGAGCAGGAGAACTACATGGCATGAGACAACTAGTCCTTTAGTGATGATCTCCTGCTGATAAAACACTGATTTTATTGAAACATTAACAAGTCACTGGAATCAGGATCTCTGCCCCTGCATTATGATTCTCTCAGATTACATAGAAAAAATATGCTGACAGATTCCTTTTAATAGCAAATCTAAACATTGGCCAATTGCTGAAAATTGAGTTTACGCTTAGATTGGACGTGGCTTACCTGGTCCCCGCCAATCAAGACAATGTACATCTAGCTACTAGAATATGGTTCTCTTGACTGATGTAGGAAGCAGTTTAGAAAGGATCCCATAGATCTCTTGATTGGTAAGGATCAGATAAGTTTATTTTTTGAGTTTGGAAGGGCTATCTTTTGGACTTAGATGGCTTGACTCTATGTTCTTGGGTTAGACTGGCCATAGACATGAGATATTTATCTGCAGATCATTGCCAGACAGACGTTTTCTGAATGACTTGTCAATCATGATTGGTCTACAAAGGTTGTTAGACGGCAAGCCATGAGTCAATGGTCTTGGTTTCCATTGATGGGATGTAGGTTTGTCGTTCTACATGTTTGTGTTACATTATGGTCAGTTGAAAATTATCTACATTGATGTTTTTGATCATCCAAAATCTGTAGTGTATGGCCATCACTGATACCAAATTGTCAGCAAATCTGTGAATGATCTGCATATAAATATTTTCTCTATGGCCAGTTTTAGACACTATGGGGCCAATTCATCATTGAGTTTGTGAATTCTTTTGTCTAGTTTTGTGTGTTTTTGCTCCTTTTTTTGCGCCATATTCATATTTTCATTTACTCCTTTTTTAAAGTCACTTTTTTTTTCCATCTGTTTGATTTTTTTATATATATATACAGTACAGACCAAAATTTGGACCCCTTCTCATTTAACGATTTTTCTGTATTTTCATGACTATAAAAATTGTACAGTCACACTGAAGGCATCAAAACTATGAATTAACACATGTGGAATTATATACTTAACAAAAAAGTGTGGAACAACTGAAAATATGTCTAGGCTCTTCAAAGTAGCCACCTTTTGCATTGATGACTGCTTTGCACACTCTTGGCATTCTCTTGATGAGCTTCAAGAAGTAGTCACCGGAAATGGTCTTCACTTCACAGGTGTGCCCTGTCAGGTTTAATAAGTGGAATTTCTTGCCTTATTAATGGGGTTGGGACCATCAGTTGTGTTGTGCAGAAGTCTGGTGGATACACAGCTGATAGTCCCACTGAATAGACTGTTAGAATTTGTATTATGGCAAGAAAAAAGTAGCTAAGTAAAGGAAAACGAGTGGCCATCATTACTTTAAGAAATGAAGGTCAGTCAGTGCGAAAACTTTGAAAGTGTCCCCAAGTGCAGTTGCAAAAACCATCAAGCGCTACAAAGAAACTGGCTCACATGAGGATCGCACCAAGAAAGGAAGACCAAGAGTCACCTCTGCTTCTGAGGATAAGTTTATCTGAGTCACCAGCCTCAGAAATCGCAGGTTAAGAGCCGCTCAGATTAGAGACCAGGTCAATGCCACACAGAGTTCTAGCAGCATACACATCTCTACAACAACTGTTAAGAGGAGACTTTGTGCAGCTGGCCTTCATGGTAAAATAGCTGCTAGGAAACCACTGCTAAGGACAGGCAACAAGCATAAGAGACTTGTTTGGGCTAAAGAACACAAGGAATGGACATTAGACCAGTGGAAATCTGTGCTTTGGTCTGATGAGTCCAAATTTGAGATCTTTGGTTCCAACTACCGTGTCTTTGTGCGACGCAGAAAAGGTGAACGGATGGACTCTACATGCCTGGTTCCCACCATGAAGCATGGAGGAGGAGGTGTGATGGTGTGGGGGTGCTTTGCTGGTGACACTGTTGGGGCTTTATTCAAAATTGAAGGCATACTGAACCAGCATGGCTACCACTGTTATGATCTGCTACAGGGACTAAGGAAAGACAGGAGAACTGTCCCTACAATAGAACTAAACTAGATCCCTACGATGTAACGGGGAACCTGATCCTGCGATCAGACCCGCTAAAGTCCTCGGCTAGTCTGAACGAAGACCTATAGATGTGAGGGAGGGATCCCTACAAGAACTAGGGACTGGGATAAGTTGGACACCTCCTAGCAGAAATAGTAGCAGTCAAAGACAAACACACAACAAAAAGCATAGAGGTCAGAAGACCTAGCAAAACTAACAGAGAACGACAACAGAGCACCAAGCTAGCTCAAGAGTAGTAAATACAATGAAGTCCAGCAAGACCAGGAGGGCGGAGCCGGATTAAATAGGCAAAAATGGTCATGTGACCAGCAAACTAAAAAAAAACTAACAGGAGAGTTCTAACAACCACAGCATCTTGCAGCGGCATGCTATTCCATCCGGTTTGTGTTTAGTTGGACCATCATTTATTTTTCAGCAGGACAATGACCCCAAACACACCTCCAGGCTGTGTAAGGGCTATTTGACCAAGGAGGAGAGTGATGGGGTGCTACGCCAGATGACCTGGCCTCCACAGTCACCAGACCTGAACCCAATCAAGATGGTTTGGGGTGAGCTGGACCGCAGAGTGAAGGCAAAAGGGCCAACAAGTGCTAAGCATCTCTGGGAACTCCTTCAAGATTGTTGGAAGACCATTTCCGGTGACTACCTCTTGAAGCTCATCAAGAGAATGCCAAGAGTATGCAAAGCAGTCATCAAAGCAAAAGGTGGCTACTTTGAAGAACCTAGAATATAAGACATATTTTCAGTTGTTTCACACTTTTTTGTTAAGTATATAATTCCACATGTGTTAATTCATAGTTTTGATGTCTTCACTGTGAATGTACAATTTTCATAGTCATGAAAATACAGAAAAATCTTTAAATCAGAAGGTGTGTCCAAACTTTTGGTCTGTACTGTATATTTTGCCATTGTTGGAGGAGTTTAGGCTTTTCAGATGTTTTAGACTGATTCATCAACTGCGACTTTTTTTTTTTTTAAAAAGTCACTATTTTTATACAAATCTAGACAGCATAGCCAGAACAATAAGCAGAATTTTTTTAAAAAAATAGCAAAAGGCAATGGTACTCACCAGCCAAGGTTTCAAGAAAAATGCACACCAGGACACGGCTGGCCCCCTTTTGTTAGAAGGAGGTAACACAGGTGCAGAATGCTAATGAACAATCGCCCTCACCCCCTCTCACTGGAGGGGCGATTGCCTAGCACTAAAACTGCACACAGATGAAACTTGCAATAGGGTGCAATTCACACACTCGCGGCACCCTGCCTAGCCAGCATCCTATTACACGCCCATACTAGGCACGGTGCCGCAAGTGTGTGAATTGCACCCTATTGCAAGTTTCATCTGTGTGCAGTTTTAGTGCTAGGCAATCGCCCCTCCAGTGAGAGGGGGTGAGGGCGATTGTTCATCAGCATTCTGCACCTGTGTTACCTCCTTCTAACAAAAGGGGGCCAGCCGTGTCCTGGTGTGCATTTCTCTTGAAACCTTGGCTGGTCAGTACCATTGCCTTTTGCTATTTTTTATACAAATCTACTCCAGGATTTTTTCGTGCAGTTTTTGTGCTAAAAAGTTGCAAAAACTGTTAAGGACAAAAATAAAAAAACTTTTTTAAAAAAAATAAATAAATAAATAAACTTGCACTGAAGTCATGAACCATGTGCGCCATGTTGAAGAATTTGGCACAAAAAATACAAACAGCAAAGATTCCGCAAGACAAAAAAAAGAAAGGTGACTTAAAAAAAACTGCAAATGATGAGTTGGGGGCCTATATTTGATTGTAATTTGATAAACCGTTATCAACTAACAGAAAAATGATACCTGTGACGGACTAGGTTGGCAAAGGCTCACCAGTAACATTAATTCTTGTTGCCCACTGTTCAGCTACATGCAAAAATAACTTGACCCTAGAGCACAAATTTATTTTTACTTCTATGTAATATTAATCTGGCTAGCTTGTTTAATGAATGATTAGATTATACCTTTTCTGTAAATTGTGAATCAAGTGTTATAGCATTACTTATTAGCACTTCTTCACAGGGGCGGCCTACCGGAGGATTTTCCTGTTCTCCCGTGGGCCAGTCCGAGTCTGGCTGGAGGTATCTTTATAACACCTTTATTAGATTGGCCAATCTCTAAATTCTAGAATATAGATTCTGTAGTCAGATATGCCTAAATTTATGACAATGTTGCCATAGTTGGCAATGTCCAGAATTATTCCGGCCCTTGTGGATAATTTTTGGACCGACACTCATCCTAAATGTATCACACAAGAATAGCTCCTCTCTGTGGACACCATAAAAATGTATATAAAGGGTTTCTCGTCATCTCATTGCTAATTCTTGTATCTGCATAGCTTGACATAGAGGTCAGGATTCTCAGCTATCCATTTGTTGTCCTTATTTCTAGATCCCAACTGCTCCTCCAAGTTACACTGGACGACATCTTTGGTGAAATGCATATAGGTTCCAGAGTGACAGGTTTTCACCCTCTGGTCCTGTCTTTGTGAGGGAGGAATCAGTAGCAGGACACAGCCACAACATACCCAAGAGCTCTGGTAATCCTATCTAATAGGGTTTATCTGTACGTGAACAGCTGTGAACTCTTGAAATAACCACTAAAGAAGGATATTATCACCGTTAACGTGAAGTTGCTCCACACGTTCAACAAGATTCACTTTTACAGAACAACAACAACCGCTTTAAGATGGACAATACCACTTATAAGTCAAAGAACTCTACTCCGGTGGCTTATTGTGCGCTCACCCTGTAAATCTAAATTCTAAATCCCAGCCATCACCACGGCTCTTCGGTCATAACATCGGATTTCCATCGCTTCTAGGTTTAGGACGTTATTTTGAACCACAACGAGGAATCGGAGTGATGTATAAAGAAAGGCTTTATTTCTGTATAGAAGATATGTGTCTTGCAAGACTGTACAGAACTGTAATAGACTATAGCGCTTTATAGGGTCTTGTCTTGAAATGATCACATTGCAGTGTCTGTTTACCACGTACGAAAAATAGTTCTTCATAATTAGATTTCCGTGACTTACCTTCCATTCACTTGTATAGGAGACAGCTTGCAGTACCACTTTAGACCACTAGGCAATGAACAGGCACCACAGGCCTTTCAATCAGCTGATCAGATGGACCACCACAAACTGATGGGTCATTCATTCTAATGTCCTGGATAACCCTTTTTAAAATGCTAAATTTATTAATATAGTTGTAAAGTATATATCTACTACTGAGCATCATTTTTAGTATACTCCAGAGCTCTATTCATAATTCTGCCAGCATTCCTTGCCGGCTGACTGCCTGCACACAGTTGCATTTTGGGAAGTGATAGATGGTAAAAAAAAAAAATTATTATAGGAGCTCAACTAGAGCATTGTGGAGGGCGAGCTGTTAACAAACTTGATGTTTCTTATACCAATCAGCAGAATTATGAATGCAGCTCTGGGATTTAATACAGAATTAGTTCAAGAGAAGCAATGTATTTATCAAGGCCCTTTCACCAGGATGAGCATGTTAAACTGGCCACATCATGGAATAGTGGCTGCAGAGCTGGAAAAAAAATAGTTTTTATTTTTTTTATTTTCTACTCTACTTTGCAGAGTTTTTAGTGTGTAAAGTTTAGAATATAATTTATAAGTACAAGGGGGTGTTAACCAGAGATTTGTCTAGGCATGTACTTTCTCTCCTGCATGACATTGACCAATCATAAGCAGTAGGCATCATGCAGGGTAAAAAAGAGCATCAGGAGGTCAGAAGAACATGCTTTCTCCTGTGAGATGCAACGATAGCCCAGATCTCTGAAGCATAGCTGAATGTAATTACAAACACCTATTGTAACTTTTATCACTGCAGTCAGTGTGGAGAGGAGAAGGGATACAGCAGAGCTCGTTGCTTTCATCTTGGCGCAGTAAGTGTGGGGGACAGAGCTGATAGCACTGTGAGAGGAGAGCTGCAGCTGCAGAGGTGTTTGTAATCATACTCAGCTCAATTCTACTCCCCCCACCATACACACACACTGTCTGCTGTGAGATGTGTTTGTAATCACACTCAGTTCTGCTCCTCTATGCAACACAGCAGCTGCAGAGATCACAGCTGACAGCAGAGCTGTCTATCATTACATCTCACAACAGGAGGCATGTTCTTCAGACTTTCTTGGGGAGTATTCTTTTTTCCTCCAGCTTCTGATTCCTGGGTTCAAATCCCACCAAGGACAACATCTGCAAGGAGTTTGTATGTTCTCCCCGTGTTTGCGTGGGTTTCCTCCGGGTTCTCCGGTTTCCTCCCACACTCCAAAGACAGATTGTGAGCCCCAATGGGGACAGATATGAAGATGTCTATAAAGTGCTGTGGAATATGATGGCGCTATATAAGAAACATATCATGCATGGGAAAAATCTCTGGTAACGCCCCTTTGGATTTATCAGAAATTATAATCTAGACTCTACAAACTATTATCTCTGCGACGGAGATGAGAAATTAAAAAAATACAAAAAGATGTTTTATTCAGCTCTGCAGACCCTATGCCATGATGTGTCCGGTTTAGCATATGGTAAACTGGTGAAAGGTCCTCTTTAATAATGGCAAAATTTTATATAAAAGATCGTCTCTCAATGTGGGCTATAAACTTTTCTTAAAGGATGACGTCCGGCTAGTTGGTGGGGGATAGACTTGTATCGAATATACGTAGACAGCCCATTAATTGATATGCTTGGTAAGGAATATCGACATACGCTTTATTCAAAGTATTAACATCCAAGCATTTTGTAGACCCTCTATGATTGAAACAAAACCCACAAATTACATACCATTAAATTACTTTATTTCCGAGAAGTAGTAGTTTGCAAAATTAATCAGTAGGAATTTCCGTAATAAAATGCAATTCCAACCTAATTAACAAAAATCCCCAGTCAACAGAAATTGCTGAGTAGCCGTAGCCAGAAATTCTCTTCAGTTGTTTCTGTTTTTTGGGGGGAATTGAAATGACCACCAATATGGATGCCAGTATATGGGTCCATGAAAAAAATTGGACAATGATGACATCTGATTTTCATGGACCGCCACATAGGAGAAAGTTGAGAACCCCCCCCCCCCCCATCCCCCACGTACGAGAAAAACTGATAACACTCTGAACAGCACACTGATCCAACTCTGATCTGGTCTGTTTTTCTTGAACGGGAGAAAAACTGATGTCTGAATGAGGCTTTAGGTAGATTTTTCCATTCAGAGTTCTGGAGAAGATTGGGACAACCCCTGAGGGACTTGGATTGGCGCCTACATTGGTTGGGTTGTCACCCCCGCTGTTCCAGATGCTGACATAACTAACGACTGAATAGAATTTTTAGGATTTTGATGGAACAATTAAAAATCTTATTTTCATAGAATGTTAGAGTTGGAGGGGACCTCCAGGGTCATCGTGTCCAACTCCCGGCTCAAAGCAGGATTCACTAAATCATCTCAGACAGATGTCGGTCCAGCCTCTGTTTGAAGACTTCCATTGAAGGAGAACTCGCCACCTCTCGTGGCCGCCTGTTCCACTCATTGATCACCCTTTTTTTTAAGCTCCTTAAGATTTTTGTAACACAATGATAAGAGTTTTTGAATGTTATGACCACTGTAAATAATATAGTCCATTGTTGCGAGCTGATTGGACAAGTAGGAGCTATGTCAATGAGATATTTTTAATGGAAAATGTAAGAACGATGTGGAATTTAAAAAAAAAAAAAAACAACAACTCATGATGTTTAAGGAAATGGGGGCAAAAATTCAGAACAAGCATAAAAATGTGGCCCTGTTCTTTGATGGTCCCCCACCTTCACACCATCCCCCAATTGCTAACAGTTTGGGAAGCCATGGATTGGCCATGGACACCAATTTTAAAATGGGATGGTGCCAACTGGGCAGCTAGTATAAGTGTATAATGATCTAAAACGGATAATAATACCAACCTATATAATAAGAATAATATTCCATAGTTCCAAACTCTTGCTGTAACATGCCAAGTAGATATAAGCCAGTAAATATAGGGATCTCCCTGGAGGAGCATATTTATGTACTGGGGGGATAAGGGGACATCTCTTTTGTTTTTTTACATCTCATCATCATCATTTACACTCTCATAATCTTCCCGCAGCCCATTATTATTGGTTTTACCATGGTTTCATCACATTAAAGTCACACATTACTTTCTGATCATTCGATTAACACGTGGTCACTCATTCTCTCCGCGTTCCTATGAAGAATATAGTAGTGGATTGTAAGGCAGATTTCTTTATCTTACATTGCAAGATATTTGTTTATGGCAAGAAATTAGTTTGCCAAGGGGCACGGAAAAACGTTGCGGTCGAGAGACTGATGTAAACCGTATCATGTGATAATGTCAAAAAATGTTGGGGGAAGGGAGGGTTAAATAGATCATTCTCTGCCTGGTACATTACATAGAAAGAAAGCTATGGAGGAGGATAAGGTCCGAATATGGAGTCACTTTCGATTGATCCTATATTATCAAAATAGGTTAAAATTAGATCTGGCTCCAATTCTGCTTTCTCTTTTCGATTGCAGCGTTTATTCAAAGATTACTATGTACATCAGATTAATGTCAGTCTCATGTGTTGTCTATATGTGTTAGGCTGGCCATACATATTAGATGGCTGTCGGTCGACCGATGATTCGACTGATCGTTTTGCCAGCAGCCATCTCGGCCAACTCTCCCAAACACATGAGCACTCATTTGGCTGAGCGCTCCTGTGTTCTCTATGAGAAAGACACCACCGGACCTGTTTGGTAGTGGCTTATCTCTGGGAGAACAAAAGGATTGGCTGCCCAAAATCAGACATCCCGGATCCTTAAAGTTGACAACCCCTTCTCAATCCTTATTGTTTCTCCCTTATAAAATATTAACACTTATATGCACCACCGATGCCATTCCAGCAGTTTTGGCAGGCCTTCCCGGGGCTTGTGTGACATTTTAAAGTCACGCGATCACTGCGGCGAATCACTGCTGGCTTCACTCTCCTTTCCTTTGGACAAATCAAGACATCTGGAGAAAGCGAGAGCTGCAGCTGCTCTCACTTCCTCTGGATGTCAATTACGTCCATAGGAGAGAAGAGTGAAGCCAGTGCTGATTGGCCTCAGGGATCGCTTGACATAACAGTGTCACACGAGCACTGAGATCATGACTGGTAGCACTGGTGGAACAGCAGCGGCATCAGAGGTGAGTATAGGTGTTATTATTCTACTGGCGAGAAACATAGGCACTGAGAAGAGGTGGTCCAAGTGGTGAACGACATCTTTAACTTCCCTGACTATCAATTGCCCAGGGCTCCCATACACATTATTAAAAAATTCACAGGACACATGAAAAGTAATCTGGTTGGGAGGATATTGTCATGATAACAGCATGATCCCCCAAACAGCAATAATTAAGGATCTAACAAGAAGTAACTCCCAGTGAATGAATAACCGATATAAAGTACAAAAGAATGGAGTACCAACTTCAAAATATGCAAATAAGATATCAATTTTATTGATACACAAAATGTTACCATTCCCCTTGTCAAAGAGATATGTCAATACGCAGTCTGTCACTGAAGTTGGCCATAAATGTTAGATATTTGCTGACAGATCCATATTTGGAGAAATCTGGCAGAAACCTACTTTCTATAGTTGCACGTACATACTTAAGTGCTTGTATTTTTGCCTTAAAATAATTTTTGCTATTGGGACTCATTAAAAATTTGCTACTGTTTGCCTTCTATAGTGTCTTTGTTGTAATTTTTATTGCTGGCTGCAAATGAGTTAACTGAGAATCCATCAGTGAGTTCATTCTCATAGGAGAGTTTAGAACTGTTATCTTCCTTGTTCTCAGCTGATCTATGATCACAAAGGTCAACTTAACTGTTCACTTTGGTCATAAATCAGCCGAAAGGAGTTCAAAAGGAAGGAAGTCAAGAGTTATAATAAATTCTCCTGCCAATATGCGCTCGCTGATCAATTCTCAATTAACTCATTCTGTACCCAGAAGAAGAGAGTGTAACAAAGAGGCTATAGCGGGCAAACTTTTTCATTGAAACCAAATTGCCAACATTTTTTTTTAGCCAAAACTACATGAATTTAAGATTAAAAAAGCCCCTGAAAATGTCCATATTCTTTAAGGGAAACGTTGTGGAATCTGACAGTTTCTGCTGGTCCCACTACCAATCTACTATGTATGTCCACCAATGGCCTTTCTTCCCCTTCCCATAAAGCCAGGTAGACATAATTATGGGCTGATTAGGGAAGCCGTTCTTCAGAAGCTAACCCTAACATAAAAATGACCATGACACTAGTCACGTGGATTGCATAGGGCACCGGTAATACAAGTAGCCATCCAGTTTTGTATTACCCTTCTTTAGAGCAATCTGCATATCTGCTATGCTCCGAAAAAAATATTTCTTAGACATAAGAATATAATTTGGCTATTATATAGCTGTACATATACTTCAATATGACCGCACTGATGCGGTGCCTTAGAAAGGATTGAGAACACGGACAATAATGGCCGTCTATTACGTAGCACTTAAATCTATCCAAAGATGACGACATTGCTTGCACTATAAATTCCCTGCTACTTGGTGCCTGGTACCTAGATTTCCATATTGCACGGTTACACTATATAATCTTCAATAGGAACAACCGAGATTTGGGGATCATCTAGCAATAATATAGTTTGTGATGCTACCAAAATTGTGGGATTCAATTTTTTTCAAAAAACTTGATCTGGAGGAACCTTTATATGTCACAACAAATTCCTACAACTAATGCAACTAAATACTGCAAAAATTAGAAAAAAGTTACTTTATGTCCCAGGGAATTGACACAATTTAAAGGGGTTGTTCGGTTTTAAGTTGCAAGTTTGCAGTCACTCTATGTGACTGAGATTTTGTTCCAGAGATATGGACCTTTTTATTTGGTTTAATTTTCTGGTTTTTATCAAGGTGGAGGTGCTCACAGGATCCTCTGGGGCGAGGCTGTTCTGCGTCATTACCCTGTGAGCACCACCCCCTAGGTAAAGACCATACACTGACACTAAATAAAAAGGTCTATATCTCTGGAGCCATATGGCAGATTTGAGAAAAACAAACCATGGAAAAATCAGGGGAGCAATGGGAATAAAATAAGAGCAAAAACTGGTCCCTTGTGACGGGTCATCTTTAAAGTGCACCAGTCATCAATACACGATGGACCTCATTCCTAAACAGAATCTGGCTTGTTGCCCATAATAACCAGGCAGGCTGCAGCTTTCATTTTTTTCACAATCATGTAAGATATGATGGCTAAATTCGGATTGTTTGCTATGGACAACAAGGCCTGTTCGCCTGTTTTTTGTTAATATTTGGATAAATAGGCCTCATTTAAGTCAATCAATACACACATGCTTCAAATAGAAGTCAAAACTACATAATAGGAAATACACCCAAATGGATGTGGATCAGTCCCATGGATGAGACCTTAAAAGGGGCCGAGTTTAGGCTTAGGTGCATTAAAAAATGCATTTCTATTTGGTACAGGGTGAGACTTAAATAGTCCAATATATTGGACCTCAAGAGACAAAAAGTATATGCTTATTTGCATTAAAAGGGACAGTTCTGTTATTTCATTGTGGCTTGGATTGGAAAAAGGATGAATTGGATTAAATTATTCTGATCTGTTAAAAATGATACCCTGATGTAAGCATAATGTGTACATAATTATGTATAATTTACATATGTACTTGTATGGAAAGCTATGTCAGCCTCAATGGCTCTGGTGAGGCCTCGTTGTGTGATCAGCCATGGACTGTAATTATGGCTGAACAGTGGCGCCATGTCCCATCATCAGTGACTAGGATTACGTTCCCAAAAATCACAGCTTCTTGCATGATGGCGGTACTAGAAAGCTATCCATGTACCATTGGCTCTATCCTTCCCTACTAAATTCTGACTATTAACACTGGCTACAAGGGTAACTCCGTTTTTGTACATAAGGCGCTTTGATTTTTGGTTGTTAAGATCTCATATTATATTGGTTTTATGTGAGCGCGGTATGTATTTGTACTTTTTATTTTGTATGATCATTAGCATGTAGCACTGTTATTATACCATGTATTACTGCACCTGTCCTGTCCGTATACTACACAAATCTAATATCTACAGTATCTCAACTGGATGATGGAAGCAGTTTACAGCACCCAACACCCACCCGCTATACATCAGTTTAGGGGGCTGTATTTCTGGAGGTTTGTTTCATTGGGTTTTGCCTTTAGCTAATTTAAATCGTTTTTATTTCATTATATTAAATCTGTAAAGTTGCAAAGTGTTTGTAAAGATCAATCAACTTTTGCAATTTACTTGTTTTTTAAAAAAAATCCCCTTCCGTTCTCAAGAATGGAGAGATTTTTAAGTTTATTGCTTACTGGTCATTGCCTAAGTTAGCTGGCCAATGCTGCAGTCTACGAGCAGTGGACGGTCTCTTAGGGAAGAAGAGCAGTGCTTACAAGCTCTTTTCTATAGAGCTTGTAAGCACTGGTCTGAAGCTGATCAGATAGCCCGCTTAAGCGCCACTCTTTTGCTTGCATCATCGAGGAACACACAGACTATAAATACACAGGAAAAAAATAAAATGAGCATATACCCTACAGCGAGTAAATAACTAAATAGTAATAGAACATGTAAATAACATAGGGGACTTTAGTTAACACTATTTTGATCAAAAAGATATAAAAGCTATCCCACCACGATAAGGTGACCCATCGGGACGGTCCTATCCTGTCTCTGGTATTACGTCAAATGACCTCAATGTGAATAAGGACAGAGCAGGACTGGGTCCAACTGAGACACCCATCCATGAGAAGCTATATACTTGGCTCATAAAGAGGGGCTACGCCACTGTTGGTACAAAGTACAAGATATTACAGCAAAGAGAACACACAGTGTAAGCCAGTGGGGCGGCCATGCCACTGGTCTGCACTTTCAGTCACTCAGGAGCGCAAGGCTCCCTAGGAAGGAAGCCAGGAGGCAATGTGCTCCTGAAGAAAGATCATGGGACATCTCCTTTAAATAGATTTCTAAGATCATTTTCAGAGTGACAGTGCCACTTTTGTCAATAGGATGTGTCTGGTATTGCAGGTCAGGGATAAGCAGCAATATCACTACCTACAGCATGGACGCCAGTGGTGCTATTTTTGGAGAAAAAAACAGATCTAGCAAGAATAGATTATAAGAGCTATTCAAATTAGACATCCCCATCTGACCATCACATAATGTCTCACTGATTATCCACTCACCATTGAATCACCTTGTATCATGCTACATGACTACAATGTTTATGACATAGTAGCACAATATAAATTGTAAGCCAAAGTATAGGACTTATTTCATATGTTGTGCTACTATGAAAAAGCGCATGCTTCAGCTATTCATATAGATGCCCATAATCGAATGGTTCTCCTCTGTTATTGTGTATGCACATAAAGTTACCATTCCAGCTGCCGTAGTGGTTGTCACCATGGCTTTCTCATACTTCTAAGTGGCTCTCATGGCTCAATATGAAGTGGCACATAATTAGCATATTTTTTATGCATCTATTTAGCATACACACCACCGGAAAAAAATACATTATTAGGGTGCAAGTCTGCAGTGTACGGGACTGCAGACTTGTCAATCCTCATAGAGCGCAGTGTTAGGACTCTCTGGTGCCGGCAGGCGCCTGACTGCAATTATGCAATTTGCATACATGCGGTCACATGCCAACTAGACGTGTACAGCCTTGCTTAATACAAGTGAATTGAGCGAGGCCGGAAACGTCTAGTTGGAATGTGGCTGGAAGAATGCAAATCACATACTTGTGGTCACATGACCGCACGCTCCCGGCACTGGAGAATCATCACAGTGCGCACAACGCGCTTTGAGGATTCACTAGTCCGCAGTCACATACAGTGACTGCAGACTTGAGCCTCAAGCCTGGACAACCCCTTTAACTGACCTAACAATGGCATACGTCACCCACAGTTGAATATTTCATTGGCGTATCAATAGTTTTTTATGACGTATCTGTTAAAAAAAAAAAAAATGGCATTATAGCCTATGGGTGATGGATGCCAGTATGAAACGTCAAAGGCATCTGACACCCATAGGTTACAACAGCATCCATTTAATGGCTGGCTCACGAAAAGCTATTGTAAAGTTCATGACGTACTTGTACATGACTTACTTCATGGATGCCCTTGACATATGCCATCCGCCACTCATTTCCAAGTAAGAAAAAATATTAATAATATATATAAACATATACTTTTTTTTGCTGGACTCAACTATGATATTGGATAATTTTTTTCATATGGAGCTTTCCCAATTATACCCTCTAAACTTAGGGCAAAATAGTGATGTGAACAGATAATAAACCAGTCAGATTTCCTGATTAGGAGCCTATGAAAGATTGGTGACAACCTCTGTGGGAGCTGTAATATATAACTTAGCCTTTGTGAGCTCAGGCAGTGGATTTACTTGAAGTTTCTAGGCCTCAAAGATTTTCCAGTGGATACAAAATATTATTTTTTAAATTATAAATAATTTAAAGGAAATCTGTCATTAGGTTTTTGCTGCCCCATCCGAGAGCAGACTAAAGTAGGGGCAGAAACCCTGATTCCAGTGATGTGTCACTTACTGGGCTTGATGAAAATCACTTTTATGTGCTGCAGATCTAGCAGTGCTCTGAATGCTGAGCTCTGTATAACCCCACCCATAGCACTGATTGGCAGCTTTCTGTGTACACTGTGCATAGGCAGAGCCAATCAGTGGTGGGAGCGGGGCTATACAGCTCATGAATATGGAGACAACATGGCACGAGGCAGCTAGCAATCTACTTAGAATCTCCTGCTGATAAAACAGTGATTTTATCAAAACTACAGCAAGTAGCCCAGTAAGTGACATATTGCTGGAATCAGGGTGTATTATGCTAGTGAATCCTGGTGACAGATACCCATTAAAAGAGTGGGTGCCCTGTCATGGGTTCTGTGCACTGCAGGGCCATAATGAGAGAGCTTCCATGGTTACTTATGTAGGTTTCGATACCCCCTACAATGGCCTTCTCTAAAGCTAATCTGCATTACATGGAGAAATTCCTTAAATTAGATACCCGTTATAATGAAGGTCTGAGCAACAAAAAGTGTTGTGATACTGAAGAGGGTGATGAGTCCCATGTGTGACAGTCATGTTCTAATGCTCCTAAATATGTAATAATGGCAGTGTAGTATGTAATGAATAGCAGTGTAGGCAGATGTCGCCCATAAGACAAAGCACCCGTCTGTTGCCAATGTGTGGCATGCCGTTATTTTATATAAGTACGGATCTCTTTATTTTTGCATCCATGAAAATGATTTATGATAGAGATATATTTATTACCTGCATAATTGGGTGTTTTCTATTGTTTTCTTTTGCTGCTGATTGTTAACTTACTGATTATTCCTTCAAAGGGGTTGTCCAGGATTTAAAAAAAAAAAAAAAAAAGATCCTGCTTTTTAAAACAGCACGACTCTTGCCGGTAGGATATCTCATTCCCATTTAGATTGGATGAGTCGCAATACCAGTGATGACTCATGAGCAATGGAGGCGCTGTTTAAAAAATAAATAAATAAAAAAAGGCTCTGTTTTCTAATCATGGACAGCCCTTTTAAGTCTGATTGAACTCACAGACAATCATAGATATTTCTGTAATATTTTCTGATAAGCCTTTAACTAGCAAAGGAAACACGATAAGGTTGTATAGTATGGGAAATGTTTTATTTTTAATATGCTGTTAACAAAAAAAAATAAAGACTTTACCATGAATCTGGTTGTGGTTCTCTTTGTATTGCGTCGCCATGTTTGTGTCACACGTAATTACAAAGTGAAATCTTGCTCGGAAGAACGGACCTGTTACTTACACTTGGCACTTTGTTACTATCACACGGGAGAGGAAATTACAGCATCATTAATGCATTCCTACATGAACACTTGGGATACATTGTGTAAAAACGATATACTTTACGCTAACTGTATACTGCGTGTGTGAACTCAGCCTGGAGAATACATAGGAAGCTTTTCCCGACGCATACAATATTTTTTTTACAATGCGTCCCTATGGTGGACAGATACCTAGTCATCCATCCTGACTGTGGCCACTGTGGGGAGCATACCTCTTAAGCAATGACCGCAAATGTAGTGCGTACATAGCCTAAAGGCCCTCATACACGTTAGATGGCTGTCGGCTGAACAATGCTGCAGCCAATCATCCAGCTCACAGCCACTTCAGCCGAATCTCCGATACTCAAGAGCGCTCATTCGACCGAGCACTCTCTTCTCCTGTCAGCAGAGATGTCTAACGACAGCGTTCTCAGAGAACACAAGTGATCGTCATCCTGAAATCAGAAATGTTCGATCAACATCTCACCTGACGATCAGTTGGCCGAACCCATCGATATCCGAGGGTGCGGTCAACATTAGTCGAATTTGTACGGAGAGCTTGAAAGGAATCTGTCAGTATGATCAACCCTCCTAACCCGTAGGTCAGAGAAAGTTGAATAAAATGATACCTTGATATCTGCGATCCAATGTCTTCTTCCAGAGAAATCCATGTTTGTCTTAATATGTAAATGAGCTGTTAAGATCTATGGGCCGGACATAGATCTCCCTGAGAATCTGCCTCCAGAGCTTTATCAGGGGGCATTACCAGTGTGAGACATGTAGATCACAAGAGCAGACTGTCAGTCGTTACATGTCTCACACTGGTAACTCCCTCTTTTATTTACAATAAGCTCTGGAGGCAGATTCTCATGGAGATCTATGTCCGGCCCATAGATCTTAATAGCTCATTTACATATTAAGAAAAACATGGATTTCTCTGGAATAAAATACCAGATCGCAGATATCAAGGTATCATTTTATTCAGCTTCCTAAGACTTACATGCTCATATAGACGGCTTAGGAGATGTGATCCTACCTGATAGATGCCCTTTAAGTCATATGTTTCAGTAACTCTTCTATTCCTATATCTTATGACGTCAGGTTTCTCCGAAAAACAAGCAAATTTAAAATTAACCAGCAGATAATATTTAACATCACTGGATTAATGGATTATCAGACATTTTAGATTAACAGATACACATAAAAAAAGGAACAAAAAAAGGCAATAAAATGGTCTTTCAGGTGTACACATCCTCAGTGCAGACTTGTGACCCAAAGAAAGTGCAGCGCCCAAAATAACAGAATTCTAGAATAACTCGGCTCAAAGTTCAGCTGGTATGAGCCTGTCCTCTCTCCTGACACGTCTGTTTTAGTAAATTATTAAAAAGTATTGCCCATGGATTAACAGTTTTGCGGCCCCTTTTCTTATACCTCTGCATTCCTCAGTTATTCCTACTGGAAATGCATGACTATAGATTGACAAATGGGCATTACTCTTTCCCTTGTGGATTGTGTGTTCCCCTACACATCTGTTGGCACTGACTGGACACTGTCAGAGTAGGAATGAATCCATTCGGGAGGAATTGTCGCCTCTGATGGTCAGTTTCTTAATACTTTTCCCAGAGGAATAACAGAGGAACATTACAATGCAAAGAAGATGCTCCAGAGTGGTCATTTTCAATTCTTTTAGTAAATTGGTTATTTGCTAAAATAGATGTCAGGGCGCTCTTTGGCCTCCAACACCCACAATCATTTGGCTGGCAGCTATCTTTCCGGACTAACCCAAACACAGGAATTTTTTGTTTCTGTGTTGGCTATGAGACAGCCATTGCCATAATCATCTGACGGCTTATATCCCTGCGGGGGTAAAAAAGATCAGGAAATGGATCCTTATGTCCACCGACACATTAGATAGTCGGCTGAAATCAGCGGGTTGGGTTTTTATCTGTTGTGTATGGGGCCTTAAAAGCTGGTGATATCAGGAGATGATTCACACTGTGGAGTCATCACACTTCACTTTCCCGGTGACACATATTAAAAAATAGTGAACTGGTATAGTGGTCGAGCGTGTAATGAATATGCGGGCCTCCTGAACTTTCGCAGACATATGCTGTTGAAGGAAACATGGATTGAGTATGTTGAATTTCAACCAATCCTTTTGTTTTCCCAGGAGATAGGAGGCTTTATCCACAGTACCCATTGAAAACCTATTCATGCTCAGATGAGCCTATTGTACATGTATATGCGCAGAAGGATCTGGAAAGATTTGTGCCGGCCAGGTGCAATCTGGGCAGCTGCCAAGGGGCTCAATACATAAGGGGGCAAATCTACCTCCAAAGCAGGTGAAATTATGTACTATGATGATCTACTGGACTGAAAAGGGCCCATATACCGTTCTTGCACAGGAGCCCCTCTTCTGTGTGTGTGTCTGCTGTAGTTAAAAGGAATCTGTCAGCAGGTTTTTGCTACCTCGTCTGAGAACAGCCTGATATAGGTAAAGAGAAGTTGAATCCAACGATGTATCACTTAGATTACTGGGTGCAGCCGTTCTGACACAATCAGAGTTTTAAGATTTAGCAATGAAGCAGAGCTGAGAAAGCTAACCCCGCCCACACCAGGCTCACTGTGTACATAGTCTACAGACAGTGAGCTGCTGATCACAGGAGGGGGCGGAGTCGAAATAGCAAGGGAGCGCCAGCTAGTCACAAC
Source organism: Phyllobates terribilis (assembly GCF_046119375.1). Lineage (NCBI taxonomy): Eukaryota > Metazoa > Chordata > Amphibia > Anura > Dendrobatidae > Phyllobates > Phyllobates terribilis. The sequence goes on along the minus strand of NW_027362769.1, from coordinate 205,054,540 downwards.
AATGATGATGTTCTAGTGATAAAACCTTCATTGTAAGTAAACAGCAGCACACAGCCTGATAAGGGACACATCGTTGAATTCTGTGTTTTAACCCCTACCTCATGCTGTCCTCAGATTACATAGCAAAAACCTACTGACAGATTCCCTGTAATGCTAGGCTTTTTTAAAGGGATTTTCTGTAAAAACATGCCAGGGACTGCCACCAAGCAGTAAAACAAAATTGAGATTGAGGGAAACCTGAATTCTCAAGTTTTGGGTTGAGAATGTTCTAAAATTACAATATTACTCATTTTACTTAAAAAAAAAAATAATTGTGGTTATAATTTCTTTTTTCCCATAAATCAATTGTACACGTGAATATAAGAAACTTTGTAATATATCTTATTAGAGAAAATCAGCTACTTTTTCTGGACTTGACTTTCTTTCTGGACTTCTCCTCCTGGACTTGACTTTCATGCTTAAAATTCTCAATTCATGGGTAAAATCTGTCTTTAGTGAAAACAAACTTTCCCATTTCTGAGATGGGAAAATGCAGTTGGTGCTCAAAGTTCTATGGAGAACTGTAACTGTTGTTTCAGAATAACTTGCAGTACAATGTCTAGCTCCTCCCTAGAATGTCTGTGTCTCCCTCTAGCTCCTCCCTAGAATGTCTGTGTCTCCCTCTAGCTCCTCCCTAGAATGTCAGTGTCTCCCTCTAGCTCCTCCCTAGAATGTCAGTGTCTCCCTCTAGCTCCTCCCTAGAATGTCAGTGTCTCCCTCTAGCTCCTCCCTAGAATGTCAGTGTCTCCCTCTAGCTCCTCCCTAGAATGTCAGTGTCTCCCTCTAGCTCCTCCCTAGAATGTCAGTGTCTCCCTCTAGCTCCTCCCTAGAATGTCAGTGTCTCCCTCTAGCTCCTCCCTAGAATGTCAGTGTCTCCCTCTAGCTCCTCCCTAGAATGTCTGTGTCTGTCTCTAGCTCCTCCCTAGAATGTCTGTGTCTGTCTCTAGCTCCTCCCTAGAATGTCTGTGTCTGCCTCTAGCTCATCCCTAGAATGTTTGTGTCAGCCTCTAGCTCCTCCTTAGAATGCCTGTCTTCCTCTGGCCCCTCCCTAGAATGTCTGTGTCTGCCTCTAGCTCCTCCGTAGAATGTCTGTATCTGCCTCTAGCCCCTCCCTACAATGTCTGTGTCTGCCTCTAGCTCCTTCCTAGAATGTGTGTCTGCCTCTAGCTCCCCCCTAGAATGTGTGTCTGCCTCTAGCTCCCCCCTAGAATGTGTCTGCCTCTAGCTCCTCCGTAGAATGTCTGCCTGTAGCCCCTCCCTAAAATGTTTGTGTCAGCCTCTAGCTCCTTCCTAGAATGTGTCTGCCTCTAGCTCCTTCCTAGAATGTGTCTGCCTCTAGCTCCTTCCTAGAATGTATGTCTGCCTCTAGCTCCCCCCTAGAATGTCTGTCTGCCTCTAGCTCCCCCCTAGAATGTCTGTCTGCCTCTAGCTCCCCCCTAGAATGTCTGTCTGCCTCTAGCTCCCCCCTAGAATGTCTGTGTCTGCCTCTATCTCCCCCCTAGAATGTCTGTGTCTGCCTCTAGCTCCCCCCTAGAATGTCTGTCTGCCTCTAGCCCCTCCCTAGAATGTCTGCCTGCCTCTAGCTCCTCCCTAGAATGTCTGTGTCTGTCTCTAGCTCCTCCCTAGAATGTCTGTCTGCCTCTAGCCCCTCCCTAGAATGTCTGTGTCTGTCTCTAGCTCCTCCCTAGAATGTCTGTCTTCCTCTAGCCCCTCCCTAGAATGTCTGTGTCTGCCTCTAGCCCCTCCCTAAAATGTTTGTGTCAGCATCTAGCTCCTCGCTACAATGTCTGTGTCTGCCTCTAGCTCCTTCCTAGAATGTGTCTGCCTCTAGCTCCTTCCTAGAATGTGTCTGCCTCTAGCTCCCCCCTAGAATGTGTGTCTGCCTCTAGCTGCCCCCTAGAATGTCTGTCTGCCTCTAGCTGCCCCCTAGAATGTCTGTCTGCCTCTAGCTGCCCCCTAGAATGTCTGTCTGCCTCTAGCTGCCCCCTAGAATGTCTGTCTGCCTCTAGCTGCCCCCTAGAATGTCTGTCTGCCTCTAGCTGCCCCCTAGAATGTCTGTCTGCCTCTAGCTGCCCCCTAGAATGTCTGTCTGCCTCTAGCTGCCCCCTAGAATGTCTGTCTGCCTCTAGCTGCCCCCTAGAATGTCTGTCTGCCTCTAGCTGCCCCCTAGAATGTCTGTCTGCCTCTAGCTGCCCCCTAGAATGTCTGTCTGCCTCTAGCTGCCCCCTAGAATGTCTGTCTGCCTCTAGCTGCCCCCTAGAATGTCTGTCTGCCTCTAGCTGCCCCCTAGAATGTCTGTCTGCCTCTAGCTGCCCCCTAGAATGTCTGTCTGCCTCTAGCTGCCCCCTAGAATGTCTGTGTCTGTCTCTAGCTCCTCCCTAGAATGTCTGTGTCTGCCTCTAGCTCCCCCCTAGAATGTCTGTCTGCCTCTAGCCCCTCCCTAGAATGTGTCTGCCTCTAGCCCCTCCCTAGAATGTCTGTGTCTGCCTCTAGCTCCTCCCTAGAATGTCTGTCTGCCTCTAGCCCCTCCCTAGAATGTCTGTCTGCCTCTAGCTCCTCCCTCCTCCATAGAATTTTAAAAGCACCAACTGCCATCTCCTAGCTCAGTAATGGGAAAAATATGTCTTCACGGAATATAGATTATATAGATCTAACTCGTGAATTGAGAGTGAAAGATCAATCCAGGACGAGAAAGAAGCAGATTTCTCTGATGAGATATATTACATAGTTGCTTATTTTCATGTGTACTATTGATTTATAAAATCTAAATTACAACGAGATTTTTTTGAGATTCCAGATTATGTCCTGGACTCCAAAAAATACTAAATGATTAGATACCAAATAAAATTATAGTTTACAATTTCTGTTTAGGCCCAGTGTACTTATATCAATGTTGCTGAAGAGTTGGCGACGCCACGTGAAAAGAGACTTTGGCATCATCTGATGTAGAGCCCGAGTCCTCCGGATCGTCCAGTTCTTTTTCCACTGCACAAGACACAAAGAACAAACCAGGTCACGTTTATGTGTTTAGACTTGTGATTATTCCCTAATTATAAAAAGTTAAAATGGTTTTTATTGAGGCCGGAGCTTGGAGAACAGAATAAACAGGACATCCTGTACCAGAGGCACAATTACCAATTGACAAAACCTCCTGGTATACCCTGCGGCCAGCCACGGCATCTTGCTGAGTCGGTGTACACATTGAAATAATGACCACGTCATGGCTGAATTCTATCAATTGACAACAAACTAAACAGTTTGGTAAATGATGTGGAAGAGGCAGACAATGCAGGAGCCTTCTAAACATGATACTTTAGACAAGGTCAACAATGGAGATCCATTTGTCCCCGGCGCAAAATAAATGGTCGCTAAGCGTCCTTTCAGTAATTCAATGCTGTGCTTTGGCAACACATATCATAATTACAGATCTCCAACAACTGATTCCTGCTCACATACAAAATACGTCGGAGAATGCGGTGGTTATCATGATGGGATAGAATAACAGGCTCAGATAAATTCTATTATGACATTAAATGGCTTTTAATAAAATATGAATATATGTAGCGGCCACCACCATCAGATTTAAAGAGTAAAAGTCACTTTATTATTATTCTTTTCCCATAAATTAATAGTACATATGAGAATAAGAAACTTTGTAACGTATATTACTAGGGAGATCCGCTTAGTTCTTCTCCTGGAGTCCTCATTCATTCCCAAAATGCTCAAGTCACAAGTACAATCTGTCTTCAGTGGATACAGACCTTTCCATTACTGAGATAGGAGATGACAGTTGGTGCTCGTAAAGTTCTATTGAACTTGCATCTGCCTTTAGCTCCTCCCCTCTCCATAGAATTTTAGAAGCACCAACTGCCATCTCCTATCTCAGTAATGTGAAGGTCCGTCTTCACTGAATACCGATTTTACCTATAAATTGAGAGTGACTGATCAGTCCAGGAGTAGATTCCTCTGATAATATTATAAAGATGTTAGTTTCATGTGTACTATTGATTTATGATATAAAAATTAAAAGAATGGTTACAAAGTCAGCTTTGTGGGAGTCTGAACCCCAAATAACCAGCAGAATAAAGGTACAATCACATGGGATGTATCCACTGTGAATCTTTCAGACTGATTACAATCTTCAGCAGTAAAGGTTGCAGATTTTGATGGGGAAAAGCTGCAGATTTACTGCAGAATTTATCCTTTGCATTGTAAAGAGGAAAATCCATAGTGAAAATCACATCATAAATTGACAAATTGGGGATAACAAATCCACAGTTCCGGTTAATTTCTGCTAAGGGTTTCCTTTGCAGGAGATCATGTAAAATCTCATCCACAAAGTTGCTTCTGTAATAAGCCGCTATCCAAGTACTGTCTTTCTCTACAGAACCCCATTTAAAGGAAATCTGTCACAAGGTTTATTCTTCCCAATCTGCAGGCACCATAAAATAGGGATGGAAACCCAGATTCTAGAGCTGGGTCACTACCGGGCTTCTTGCTGTAGTTTTGATAGATAGCTGTTTTTTTTGCTGCGGCTCTGCTATTCCTCTCAATGATGAGCTCTGTATAGCTGCGTTGATTGACAGCTGTCTGGGTACACTGTGCATAGGCAGAAATCTGCCAATCAATCATTTCATGAAGCTTGAGGACAATATAGCAAGAGCTCATCGCTGAGAAGACTAGCACAGCGGCAGAAGATAAAACATTGTTTTAATCAAAACTACAGCAAGAAGCCTAACAAGTGACTGTGCTGGTTCATTTCACCTACTTTATGCTTTCTTCAGATGGAACAGAAGCAACCTGATTGTAGCTATTTTTTTTTTCTAGAGATTATGGTACAAGATTAAATGGAAAAGGCAAATTTTTTTTTAATAAAGCTAGACCATTTAGGAAGGAGACCCCCTTAGTAGAGTGTTAGTCAACATTATACATACAGTCTGGGGCATGAGAAGTGAAGAATGCAGGATCATCACCCGTCCAGAACATTCTCAGCTGTCGCTGTCATTACCCTCCAAGTGTCTCAGACATATTTAGGAAAAGATGATATCTTGTATGGAATCCTATCAATCTGTCATTTTAATCGACACCTGGAACCACCCGGAAGTGCACTGAATTTAATCCCAAATTCCATTTTTTAGTTGTGTGCTTAATAATAATAATAATAATAATTTGTATTTCTATAGCGCCAAAATATTCCACAGTACTTTATAATTACGCGGGGACATGTACAAATAATAAAGACATCACACACAGTGCAACAGTTACAGCAGGAGTGAGGGTCCTTCTACCAAGAGCTTACAATCTATAAGGAAATAGGGGGACACAATAGGTAGAATGTGCTAGTCATGTATGGTCCAGCCATCATTATAATAAATAGGGTATTTCACACCAGGCAGTATCTAAGTGCAGTTACCAAGTGCTTACTGGGTGCATGGAGGATGTGGGACAGATGAGTAAGAGTGAGCAGATTCTGAGGAAAATTTAGAAAGAGGGAACAAGGAAGAGTTAGATTAGTGAAGTGAGGTGATAGGCCTGTCTGAAGAAATGCACGCTTAAAAAAAATGTGGGGGCTAGGTATTCGTAGGATCGTCCGGAGTAGTGCATTCCAGAAAACTGGAACAGCACAAGAGAAGTCTTGGAGATGGAATTGGGAGGTTCAGATTATGGAAGATGTTAGTCTCAGATGAGTTGCAGAAATGAGAGAACGGGTAGGGTGATAGACAGAGATGAGAGAGAAGATGTAGGCTGTTGCAGAACTGTGGAGAGCTTTGTGGGCGAGAGAGATACGTTTGTATTGTATTCTGTAGTAAATGGGCAACCAGTGCAATGACTGGCACAGGTAGAGGCATCGGTGTAGTAGCTGGACATAAATACAACCCCGGCTGCCACATTCAGGATAGATTGGAGAGGAGAAAGTTTAGTTAGAGGGAGACCAATCAGTAGAGAATTGCAGAAGTCCAGACAAGAATGAATACGAGTAACAGTAAGGGTTTTTGCAGTTTCAAAAGTAAGAAAATGTCGGATTCTGGAGATGTTATTATTAACATGCAGGTGACATTAAAAGCCAACAGACAGATATAAAGCGACACTCAAGGCTCACAGATCGCAATGGACTGGATAGACACATTGAATTCATTGGCGTAATATGTATTGCAATTCCAATGCATCTAACATCTAATCCCAGGTGCTGCCAACATTAACAACCCCCAAATCATCTTTCTCAATAAAGACCCATAAAATAGGTAGGGGATCTCTAAACTGGACCACCCTTTTAAAACAATAATTCTGACCAAAAGGATATAGTATATACAGTGGGGAAAATAAGATACTTATTTCATGCAATAAAATGCAAAGTAATTATGTAAAAATCATACAATGTGATTTTCTTTTTTTTTTTTTTTAGATTCTGTCTCTCACAGGTGAAGTGTACCTATGATAAAAATTACAGACCTCTCCATTCTTTGTAGGTGGGAAAACTTGCAAAATCAGCAGTGCATCAAATACTTATTTTCTCCACTGTACATAGAAAAAGTTAGCAATTGCAAAAATTTTGGTTGAGCAGGAGTATGGCATATGGATCATGAACCATTAGATGATCTACATGATTAGATAACCAATGGGCATGATAGCAGCCCGGCCGGTATTTTTATAAAGAATAAGTACATTTCTGCCTTTTCTATTTTCAGCATGTTACTATTATTAGTCTTGTTCTCCCAGACAATCCCTTTAAGACCAAAATATTTCCTTTATTAAGGCATGAACTATAAATACACATGCCATACAACTGCTTTGCTTTCCCATTTAAAAGCCACAACCTAGGCAGAACGAGTCTATGAAAACCACAAGAGTCGTCGTAAATCAATAGGTGGATCATCAAACTCATATTAATAATACGATACATTAATCACGTAATCGTTCTATTGATTTTTGGATAATTATGTTTTTTATTTTTTCGGGGCTGTAGGAAATAATGGAAAGTTACAGACATGTCACTACATTATACTCCACGGCTGGAACTGTAGGTGGTCACATAACTGTGCCAATATGGGAAATCATCTTCAACTGACCAACTGTGGGCTGAAGACTCATTCAGCTGACATATGACCCTCCAGACGTCTTAAATTGTCCAGGCGTTCATGTGTTTTCAATGGGGAAAGAGGAAAAACCCAAATACCTTTTATCACCTGTGTAAGCAGAACTCAAACTGCCCAATTGTTTTTTCCGTCATCTGTTGGGGAGAGCTGAGGGCCCCTTACACATTTGATGGTTGGCCAATCTTCAGTGTTAGTTGGTTAGGCTGACTTTATTCGCAAGTGCATGGGGACCTTAGTGCCCATGGTACCCCATTTGTCAGAAAGGGCATGCGCATAACAAAATATTAGCATTGAGCAAAAAGATTTGCAGGACCCTACAGTGGCCACCAGACCACAGCACTGTGAACCTCCTACTACTTGTGGCGTCATCAAGCCCTCTTCTCACTAGGAGGACTCAGTGATGTCATGTGTGTATCATGCCTGGTTTTCAGAAGAGGCACCAGGGACGCCGCAGTTATTAGGTTTTCAGAGCTTTGGTCTGGTGGCCATGGACTACCAATGTGTCTGCTGAACTAGGAACATGTTAATCTTTCTGCTCAACTCTCCAACATACCTTCAGATGTTGACAATTATGGTATACCTATCTACACAGATTGTACATTATTCTGTTAAATTGGAGCTATGACTTTACGATTTCCAAGTAGTAAAAGTTGAACTTAGGAGCTGATACAATGCATACCAATGGGGTACCTAATGTACATGAGGATAACGGACCGACTGTGCCGGGAGTTTGGGTCTTTACGTCAGATATTACTCTGAAGATCTTGGACACGAGGGCTCTTGTCAGATTGATATATGAATCTGGCATTAAAGTGAAGGAAGAAAGGGGCCACGTTACAAAAAGAAAGGGAAGGACAATACAAAAAGGACTGGCACGTGACTTATTCCTTCCAAAAAACATACTAAGGACTAGGGAGCTCTCATTACGGATGGAAGAAAGATGATTCCGGCACCTAAACAGGAAAGGGTTCTTTACAGTCAGAGCAGTCAGACTGTGGAATGCCCGACCACAAGAGGTAGTGATGGCCGACACTATAACAGCTTTTAAAAAAGGGCTGGATAACATTGTGGGTTATAGATAAATTAGTGACAAATTGGTGGCAGAAGGTTGAACTTGATGGACCTAGGTCTTTTTTCAAATAATGTAACTATGTAAGGAAGAAACAGAGAAAATGAATGAAAAAAAAAGAGAAAGGAGATAGGAAAGCAAACAAAAAAATAGTAGGATAAAAGGGAAACCTTGTAAAAAAGAGAGCAAAAACACTAAGGTCAAATAACCAGTAAGAAGAGTGAGGGAACGGATGAAAGGGAGAGACCGTGAGAAACATGATGGTCATGAAAAAAATCATTGAGGCTTTGAGAAGGCTCTGCTCCAGGCCACGTTCACATGTTCAGTATTTGGTCAGTATTTTACCTCAGTATTTGAGTTGAACAGTCAGAGGGAAAGTATAATAGAAACACGGCACCACTTCCGCATTTATCACCCACTCATGATTTTGGCTTACAAACACTGGTGTAAAATATTGACCGAATACTCAACGTGTGAACGTGGCCCAAGGCTGACAAAAGTGTTAAGAAATAAAGCCAAACCTGAATCACATGTGAAATATGTCCTATTTGTTATACTTGCTTATATAGCGCCATCATATTCCGCAGCGCTTTACAGATACAGATATCCCAAAAGGGACAGCAATCTGAATTCCCTATCAGTATGTCTTTGGAGTGTGGGAGAAAACTGAAAAATCCAGAGGAAACCCACACAAACACAGGGAGAACATACAAACTCCTTGCAGATGTCGTCCTTGGTGGGATTTGAACCCAGGACCCCAGCGCTGCAAAGCAACAGTGCTAACCATTGAGCCAGCGTGCTTTATATCCTAAGTCATGTGGCAGGGCTCTTTGAAGAATATCGACTTATAGAATTGCTACTTCCAATAGAGTCCTCATTCTTGTCCTTTGAGGCTATTTGCATATTTTTTTTCCTAAGGCCTAGAAGTCTCCTAGCTTGGGGGTCTCCTTAAGAAGAAACTTTACCCTTTATATCTGCCCAGGGAAATGGTTTACATAACATGCACACGATGGCAGGTGCTCTCGTATAAAAGCCTGTTCAACGATCAACTGATGGCTGCAGGTCCTGCTACTGAAACGCAGTTGCAATGCATACAAGGGCTGGTTCCACTGATACGGGCTTAGATAATTAGGAATCCTTTCATTTGTATTTCAGAGGGGATGGATATGACTCTTGAGCTCGGCTGCCATCCTATAGACCAAACCTGGGCAAACTGCGGCCCGTGGGCCACAACAGGATGCAGATTGCGGTGAATACATTGGTGGAGGACAGGGCCGCCGGTTCCATCTTCCACCAATCAGCGCGTGAGACAGCAGTCACGATGACGTAATTTCATCGCACTGCCGCTGCTGAGATTCAGTGAACAGGAGACGGGGGCAGAGAGCGAGGTGAGTATGTGGTGTTTTTTTCAGGTCTATAGAATGTGTATATGTATATAGAAGGATATGTAGGGCACACACTGTATATATGGAGGCTATGTAGGGCACACACTGTATATATGGAGGCTAAGTGGGGGGTTCATACAGAATATTGGAGGCTATATGGGGCACATGCTGTTTATAGGAGGCTATGTGGGTGCTCACGCTGTATACAGTGAGGCTATATAGGGGCTCACTCTATATAGGAGAATATGTGGGGGCTCACGCTGTATATAGGAGGCTATGTGGGGGCTCATACTGAATGTAGGAGGCTATATGGGGCTCATACTGTATATATGAGGCTATGTAGTGGCTCATACTGTATATAGGAGGCTATGTGGGGGCTCATACTGAGTGTAGGAGGCTATATGGAGGCTCATACTGTATATAGGAGGCTATGTGGGAGCTCATACTGTACATTGGAGGCTATGTGAGGGTTTATACTGTATACTGGAGGACATGTGGGGGCTCATTCTGAATGTAGGAGGCTAGGTGGGAGCTCATACTGTATATAGGAGCCTATGACTGAAATAGAGATGACCAGTCAAGGAGATATCATGAGTACTCCTGAGATCCCAGCCACAATAACAGTAAAATACATTCCTGGAACTACGCACTGCCCACTGATGGAACCCTACAACATTGAACAATTATTTAGACAAAGTGATATATTTGCATAGTTTAAATATTTACCTAGATTATTAGGAGTGAAATACTCCTTTATTGCCGTCCGGCTCTATTTATATTGTTGGAACCTATGGCTTTTGGGGCATATGAGTCTGGATAACAGTATGAAATAGGCTGATACGTCAGAACGGCTGCTGTAATCCTCATTACAGATAAAATGAATCGTTCTCTTAATACAGAATACAGAGTAAACTGATAATTGGCTCAATGCCATCGCCATTCTGCATTTTCTGTATCACGAGAGCCTGTATTTCGCAGGAGTATTTTCGCTGAGTGCACTGTGATTTCCACATCAAAGCGAATATTGCAGCCAAGATGAAATACCCCGGAGGAGAGCGCTGCCTGGAAATGGGGCAGCTCTGATGTTTGTGACTTGGAGCACAGTCATAGATTGTAAGCTCTTGTGAGCAGGGCCCTCACTCCTCCTGTAACTGTTGTATTATGTGTTACTTTGTGATGTCTTTATTGTCTGTAAATGTCCTCGCCTTATGGCAAAGTGCTGCGGAATTTGTTGGCGCTATATAAATAAAAATGATTATTTATTAGTTAAAATACTGATATACTTTTGTGACCATTTGACATCTATTCCTCGCTCAATAGGCTGCCCTATTTAATTTGGCTTGACATGGCGCCACATTTCACATCCGTTTTATTGCCTCTCGTTAGTGTTACATTTACCGTATTCCTTGTAAAGCTGAGAAGTGTCAAATCTGTCGAGGTGTTAATTAGTTATATAAAACAAAGTCTCAACAATTCGATACAAAATACGTGCTGGGACATGTGAATTAAAAGCTATGTTCACATTTGCAATCTACTTTTATGCATCTACAATGAAAAAAAGAATTTGTACTTCTGTGTTCACAGCTGTTATGCAGAGTTATGCGTCCCCCTTCCATTTGTCAACGACTTCTTTCTAAAACATATTTATTTGGTATATAGCAGGAGGTAGAAGTATACAGTAACTGCAGTACCCGAGAACGGCCACTACATAGTGTACGGAGCTCTAATTCTGCACACTGTGTATTTCCAGGGGTGGGGGCTGCTGGGTGTCGGACCCCCACTGATCAGATATTGATGACTTATCCAGAGGACACGTCATCAGTGTCTCAGCTCCAACTACTCCATGAAACAATAATTGGGCCAGTTATGTATAGAATCCAAACAACGACGAGCTTGGACAGTTCTTTCATACATAGAAGAGTTACAATTCCTCACGTACTCCTATCTACGGAAGTGGATTAAAAAAAATTATAGGCCATATTTTGTGCCTATATCCCCCCAACCTTCCCATGACCTAAGACTTTGGAAAACAAGGTCCTATAGTAATAACCCAAAGCGTGGTACCTCCACCAGAAGCTCAAATGAGCAAATAGACAAATAGTAATAACCCAAGGCTCAGGCTGTCTTCAAAAAATGCGTTAGATCCTTCTATCTAGGCCTAATGGGTTATTGGAGCATAGACCGGGTTGGAGACATTATTTTGAGGATATTGGGGTTGGGTGTCAGCAAATGTAACCTTTAAAGCCAATTTCAAGGTTACACATCATGATTTCAAGTCAACATTTAATCTTAAAAATTGGGAGTTTGACAATAAAGTCTGAATATTCATAGTCATTTCCAGGATATGTGAGCCTCATGTGATAAGGCTCACATAGAAATCAGTGTTTTTCTCTATTTCTGAGCCTGCGATGGAGTGAGCCAACAGCTATTCCAGTAATAATGGGCCCTCTTCTCGGAGTAGTTCAGCACTACACTTTGTAATGTGAGATCCCTACAAGCCGAGCAGCTGACACAATCTGTCTAAGGAAGTAATTTCAGTCTGAAAGCAGGTCGTATGTATCTTGTATGAAACATGTTACTGTCCACTTTGAAAAGTCACGTGGTCCTCTATATATAGATGGATGACCCGACCCTGGCATTCAAGTGACTTTTTAGATGACAGACTCGGCAGCCTCATCTAGTGAAACAGTGACCTCCGGTTCGCAAGATATGCCAATATGATTACCCTAGAACATTGTTCCTCAACTCCGAACCTCAAGGCCCACCAACAGATCATATTTTCTGGATTTCCTTAAAATTACACAGGTCATGGAATTATGTGGAATACTAAGGAAATCCTGAAAACATGATGTGTTGGTGGCCCTTCAGGACTGGAGTTGAGGAACACTGCCCTAGAACAAGAGCCTAAATCTGATGAACATTGGATATTTTTCCAGGATATATACCTGCTTCTACATTACTATAGACTGATGTATGTTCCTTTTGGCTGGAGATGGAGCAGCTGTATATGATATAGTGATAATTTTCAAGGTTATAGGAAGTCATTCCAGGGTGATTGGATTGGAAAAAAACCATAGTGTTGGAGAATAGAAGGAAGGATCTTGGGCTCAGGTTTCTTAGAGGGTAGAAATGAGTGATTAGATACACGGTGGGTGTGCACGGTGGGCTGGTATCATACAAGTGTTATTTTGGAGGTAGCTATTCTCAAAGTCAGTGTCCAACCTTTTAACAAGACAAACAAAGGTCTCCTCTATAAGAAAGAAACACCCATCTGCAGACATTAGAGATGAGAGGATCTATTTGCGTGACTTTGATCCATCGGCTAGGTCAACCGTCTCTGGCTGCTGGACAGCATGCTCGTGAATCTCTTTACCTTCTAGGATACCTGGCAAGCATTTGATTAGGCAGGGATGGCACAATGTTATATGTGCGTCAAGCCACATGTGCGTCAAGCCACCAGCCCAGTTGATCAAAATCAAGGAAGATAAGAGAATTGTGAGTCTCCTGTGCAGTGGCCAGAGACTACTGACCTCGTCGAAGGATCAGTGGTGACAGGTACTTTTTGGCTGTGGTCCCGACAGTCCAGATTTCTATGCCAGTTGGCGGTGTCCATAAGGATGAAAACAGAACCCCATTAATCCACTTCAAAAGCCTCTCGTTCAGACAACAATTACTCTGTTCTGCACAGATGAGAGGGACAGAACCCTGAAACGGGTGTCGACAAAAGGGTGTCTCATTCTTTTAGAGAAGACTTTGGTTGGCTTTTTATCTTTAGTGATGTTGCAACACCTATTGTAGGGTAACTAATAGGATATAGCTACATCCACAGAGCCTTCTTTCCTTCTTAAGGAGGAGAGATAATTTGCATAATTTTTTTCCTCAAGGAGCATTTCCTGGCCTATAAGTATCCCTAAACCAGCTGGAGGTCTCCACTGGCAGTACCCAAGTAGACCATATATGCGTGAGTGATCCACCAGCCTCTGTCATATGCTACAGTTATTTATAACATTTTACTTTCACTGGTACTTGAATTTCCTTCCAAAATTGCTGATAATACCAGTAATGTTACTGTGTTACATTGGCCTTTGTCAGCTGTTTTAGCAAAAGATGATTATATGTCCTCTAATGTCCATGTGAAGTCAGCACCATGTGTGGAGCGTGGATTACCGCCGTGCTGATGCACACATATATCACATCTCCAATGTCTTTACTTAATAGCAGGTTTGTTAAACCATTAATTAGTTTGTCTTGTTCTATCCCATCTTACTTAACAGGATATCCTGCAGTTCATTCTGAATCAGAAAGACGGAGCAAAGAGCCAGGTCTGATGATGAGCTAAACCATGGGGAGATACACCTTACGAATCTTAGTCTGGTGGCAAAAATGAAGAACAAAAAAAGTATGAAGAGGAACAATGTCGAAGAGACTTTTTCAAGTATTTCAATATGAACCCATTTTGGTTGGGTTTTAACAACTGTAAAATGCTCAAGCATGTTCCTGATCTGTCTTGTAAAGCACAAACATATAACATTTGATAGAAAGTCATTACATTGAAAATGTATCTAAACATAACAAAAAACATAAAAAGAGACTATAGAATGGGTTGCACCTAGGTATTCTCCCCAGACACAATTTTTAGAATATGGTCATCACTCATACACAGTGATGGCAGCCATTTTTTTCAGCCTAAACAAGTGACATAGAGAGACATAAAGCACAAAGTACTTAATACATTCATCTTGTCGCTGATTTCTTAGGAAACTGAAAGGCTGAATTTGGACATTTTAAAGGTTACTTGTCACTGTGGGGTATCGACCAAAGCACCTTTGGGATGAAAACATTCTTGTAAAGTCTTCATAAAAAAACTCTGCCATTGATGAGAATGTCATCCGCTTTCTTCTAATGAATGGTGACCCCGGATATATGAATAGGCTTTTCCAACCTGTGGCTCCAAAGCTGGTGAAAAAATACATCTCCTAGAATATCTTGACAGCCTGCAGCGGTCGGTTCATGCTGGGAGCTGTAGTTTTGCAATCCCTAAAGAGACCCAGGTTGGAGATCAATGCATTAGAACAGTGGCCTCCAACCGTTCTTACCTTGAGAGCCACATTTAGCTCTGATAGAAGGTCGCAAGCCACATTCAGAGGCCCCCGAAGAAGTGATATTCAGCTCATGTCATCCCTAATCCCCCACCCACAGCCCCCATTACCGAAAAATCAGCCCAGGGCAGTATACCTGGATTCAGGGGTTTCCACCTTACCTATCTTTGGTATTCTCGCAACAAGCACTCCCAACATACTACTATCACATCTAACTTTGGCCACCTCCTATGACTGGCAGTAACATCCTATACCAAGGCTTGTATATGCTCATTCAGATCTGCTCTTCTGTGCAGGGCTACTCACAAAATTCATCATCTAGAAACCAGCTCTTCATGGTTGTTTGCTAGACTTGGTACTAATATATCAAGCCGACAGACATCCGAGAGCCATGCAACATGGGTCTACGAGACACATGTGGCTCCCAAGGCCAAGGTTGGGGACCCCAGCATTAGAGTATACTTATCCATCATATAAATAGTTCACACTTAACATAATGGCTTCCTTTTGTTTATAGCATGAACAATGACACTTAATACGGATTTATTATCAGATCAAAATCCATTGGCTTTTAAGAAGTTTTATAACTATTTAGTGGAAGTGCTTAAAGAAGCACTCCTCCCATCAAATATGTTATTCCACATAATATATTGCAATCATCATATTATATAGCGCTGTGGACTTATAATTGCTCATTTTGCTTTTCTACCCAGCTAATTCTTCTGTTTTCTCTGCTCTATGTAGAAACAGGAAGTCTCTTGTCCCTGCATAAATTATTCCCCTCTTCAACTCCTGACCCAGCTGCTCCCTCCTCCCCACTGCCAGGGACTTTTGCAGTGACTTATGACTCATACAGGGAAAATTAACCTCCTGTTTCTACATAGAGGTAGTTCAATTTTTAATCACGTGAGGTCATAGACCTAATGGAAAAGAGAAGAATTATCTAGGTAGAAAGGCAAAATAAGCAATTGTAAGTACACAATGCTATATAAGATGATGACTGCAATATATTAATCGGATAAAAGCTTTGATGGGAGTGCTTCTTTAAAAAGGTAAAAACCCCAAAAATGAATCATATTCCTTTTTTTGATCCCCCGCCCAACCACGATGCTTCCCAGTCCCCAGATGGTCTCCTGCAGTTGATAATGTTCTGTCTAGCCATGCGACTGCTTTATTTGATTGTGATCCATTTGGCCTGGCCAAGTGATGGCTGCAGTGGTCATGTGGCTAGACACCATGTGATTACTTGCAAGAAAGCATAAAGGAACCATCAAGGAACCAAGAAGCATCGTAACGGGAGACGTCGGGGATCGACAAGGTGAGTCTGACTTCTTTCTTCATTTTTTAACATTCTAAACTATTTTGAGTATTCTGATGGCCGGATAACCTCGCTGGGGCTATACATGTAGTGGAAAGTGGCAAAACCTTGACTAGCTCTAAATGGTAATGTGAACAGAGCCTATCCGGTTGATTGGTTGACATCCTCATAGATATCTTCTAGAATTTTTAACGTTTTCAGAAATTACCCAATTGCTCAGAACATATTCCAATCCAATCTGATCATTCTGTTTTGGTCCAGATGTCTGGAGAGCATTGGACTAAGGAATAAGGGTCAGCTCACCCACCTCTTATTGATTGTTTATGGGCAACGTAACTACCAGAGGATTTATTACATGAGCAAGGCCTTCATAATCATTCTTAGATTGTTGGCATCAACACTGAGATCAATGACTCAGTATGATGGAGGCAAACCCAGATCTCTGACCGAGAACCAGGGTTCTCTCATATTTCTATCCATGTAATGATAATCCCAATGTTAGCTCTATCTTTTTCAGGCTGTTATAACTTGATATCTTCTGCAGATATTATGTTCGTTCACGTTAAGAGGATTCCATTCCATTCAAGAAAGCAAAAGGATTGACCTAAATGTCCACTGACTCTAGATGTCTGGGCATACATTTCTCATAAATGTCAGAGTTGGGATGAGGAACTTGTTTTGATAAACGGAAGCACAATTTCATATAGGCCTTATTTATTAAGATTGTCTCGGCAACCAATAGGAGTTCACATTTCTTTACGAAATGAAGTTTAAAAATGAAAGCTGAATTCTGATTGGTTACTACTACTTATTGGGTGATTTTGAAGATCTATTATCTGTAAATTTACAAGCAAAATTGATAAAATAGTATTCGTGCCAATCTTCTAAGCAGACTAATCTATTGTATAAACACAATCTAAGATGTAAAAATGATAGTAATATAAAATGATGGCAGCTGAAATGGAATCGCAAAAAAGTGAGAACAAACGTATCACATTTACATGACTACAATGTATTAGTGAGGTCGTAGCATTATAACCTAGTGGATAAAGATATAGGAATAGTTTAGCTAGAAAGTCCTGTAAATGGAGGAATCATCAATATCAATATATAGGCTGGATGAACTTAATGGAGTTTGGCTGACAGTAAAAATTTTTAGACATGGATTGATTAAAAATAATAAACGAGGCATACTCACCTTCTATGGAAGGCTGCTCTGGAGGTCTCTGCTGGCTTGGAAGAGGTGTGTGTCCCTTTCGGCAGTCACAGCACTCCAGTAATTGGCTGGTGATTAGACAAGTGGATCATTGGATGTTTCTCTGATGATGAGCTCTTCTTACCACCCAACCGCTGCAGCCAGTACCACAGGCTGCAGCGGTGCTGTGACTTTCAAACATGACAGACACTACTTTTGTAGCAGCAACAGACCTCCAGACCTTACTTAGTCTCCAGACCTTACCCAGTCTCCAGACCTTACCCAGTCTCCAGACCTTACCCAGTCTTCAGACCTTACCCAGTCTTCAGACCTTACCCAGTCTCCAGACCTTACCCAGTCTCCAGACCTTACCCAGTCTCCAGACCTTACCTAGTCTCCAGACTTCTCAGTCGCCAACTAGATTGGAGATTTCCATTCTAAGATCTCTCATCAATGATATCAGAAACAATGGTTTATCTTGAAATTTTTTCAGGGGGTCCAAGTGAGTTAGGCGTCAATGGCCTCTAATTTTTGGAAGTGGGAAGCTCCCAGAATCCACAGATATGAACTATCTATAAAATGTCAGATCTGTTTTGGCTGGATTTTACCTTTAAATGCTATAGGTGGTATTTCATAAGAGGGAACAAAATGCACACCTTTGTTACGTAACTTTATACTACATTTATCTGTAACTTGAGTCATCTGCCTTGAGAGATGGGAGGTCAAGCGACCCAGGTTCTCCTACCAAGTGAGATGCCAAGAAGTCGACAAAATGTTTTACAATTAATCCTAATTTTTGCAATATTTCAAGCTTGATGTCTACTTTACTATATTAATGCTAGAAGAAGCACAAATGAACGTCATCATGTGTCCAGTGCCATCCGTGCTTCATCACATGAGAAGATTGTAATTACAGAACCTTTTTATTTGCCTTAGTAAAGTTGGAGCACATGCTGCTCCATTTTGCACTCTTCTTGTCTTTTCTGATTTGCGGTTCCATACTTGCCCCTCCTAAAGATGGAAAGTGTCCTTGATCTGAGATACCAATGGTTAATCAGTGATAAATAGCAATATGTGTGACCAGATGACCACTTGGATACCCGATCAGGGTCTATTGGATATCTCATAAATATGGCACCTTTAGGCCCACATGCAAAGGTATTTGGGTTCGGTATTGTGAATTGGGCTATGTATACCTCTATGTAATGGTATGTGGGTATTTCAGCATTCTTCTTTGGATTCCTTACTTTGAACTACGTGTTCATAGGGGAAACGTGGCCCATTATATGGCATCCCACATGGGATTACGCAGGGTGCAATCTCTATAGTGCATTGTATTACGGGTTGAACCACACATGGTTGTATATATGAGGACTTACTGTGTTTGAAATGTGTGAAGTATATTGATAATTAGGAACCACAATGCACATCTAACAATACATAACATGGTGTATAGGTATTTACTGTAGATTATGGGTTAAAAGGGTTGTTCAGTACTTTTATATTGATGGCCTATCCTTAGGATAGGTCATCAAGATCAGATTAGTAGGGATGCAACACCTGACACCCCTGTAGATCAGCCGTTACCAATGCCGCCGGAGGTGATAAGTTGCAGATCGAAACAGCACAGCTCCATCAACTCCAACAATATTCACTCCAATGAGAAAGGATGTGCAGTTCCCCGCCACGGCCACTATAGAGTTAATGGGGCTCCGCAACTGATCGCATCTAGTTGCCGCCGGCACAGGCACAGCTGAAGGATGGGGGTACTGGGTTTCGCACCGACACCGAGCCTTTATGGATGACCTACCCTTAGGGCGCAGTAAGACAGCCATATAAATTGGAGTAAGATCGGAACGTAGTGCATGGACTGGCCACTGGTTCTCCTGTCCACAGCGTCACAGCTTCATGTATTCCTATGCAGCTGTCACACTGGAGAGCCGTCGGCCTGTCCTAGCACTGCGTTCCGATCTCCGTTGGATTTATATGGCCATTGGACTGCGCACTAAGTATTGGCCATTATTATAAACGTATCAGACAACCCTTTTAAGTCTTATCCAAAAAATGGTGAAGATGTTGAGTAAATTACATCAACAGAAGTCGTACCAACGAACATCCTTGTTACCAAGCTGTGTAATCTCCTATAATATTGGGTACAACAGCACCAAGGAAATGTCCAACCAAAGTGCCAAAACAAGGGCCAACATAAAACGTGCCTCACATGTTGATAGTTCACCTCCCCTATAGGTCCCTTTTGACCAAACGGTAGCCCCAAGAAGGAATCATAGGATAAAATCTAGCATTTCAAGGAGAACACTTTTTCTGGTCTCTTCTTGAGGCAATCAGATTTTATTAAATACTTCTACTGGGAAATCATACTGAGGATGTACAGATACAGATTCTGCTACCGTGTTCTGTAACATATTACATATCATTAAAGGGTTTTCCGTGACTTTCCTTAGGATAAGACATGAATATCAGATTGATGGGGTCCATTCTTCTAGCACCACCACCGATCAGATGATTGAAGGAGCCGCGATATGGTGTAGTGGCCATGAGTGGTACTGCAGGCTCACTCCCATACAAGTGAATTAGAAATATTAAACTCATGGAAAACCCATTAAAGAGTACCCATCATTTTATTTAATATCTAGTCCCTTTCTAACATGTGCAGCAGATCGGTGGGTGTCTGAACCTCGCTGATCACTTCCAAAGCCACTCGGCAGGGACAAGATATTAAATAATAAAACTAAAATGATATATAACCTTTAAGTTTTATAACTCCTTGGTGTAATGGTCCCTGCAGAACTGATACTATGTGCTCAACTACTTTGAATAATGCAGCCCATTAATGTACTGGGAACTGCATATTGCTGATACGATTTCCCTAGGAATGAATAGACTGATTCCACTGTGAAAGCCATAGGATTCATTTACTAACATTGCATTTAAGTACCACATTTCAAGCACCACTATATCAAATCCCATTGTCCTGCTTACATTCATAGAAAAAAAATGTTTTGCTAATTGGCTTCTGTGCTTTAGTGCAATGTTAGCAGTGTTAGTAAATGAGCATTAGATAACGCACACTTTTATTATCCTCGGTGCTCATGTAATGTTAATGATCATTTAATCAGCCAATTGCCAAAGGTAATGAATAATAATATTTGTGTATTTTTTCATATCGCCATTCCATTTTTAAACTGTATGGTATCTCAAATGTTATGATGCTGTTAACAAGCATGTGCATGGCGTATGTTCTTGCACTGTACTCTGGGAACTTCTTGGGAATTGTAATGTTTAGCCAAAATTCCCAACTTCCAGTAAATTATTCTCCTCAGCACTGAAATGGCAACAACAAGAAGGAAAAGTCGTGGGCTTATGGAAATCACAAGATGGAGGAAAAAAATGGAAACATAATTTTCAAATAATTCCATTTATTCACAATCGAGTATGAGCGCCTAGGTGCTATCGATGAGGTTATTAATGGTTATAACGAATGTTCTGCCATGACAACTCCAGGTCACATTTTGTTCGTGCTAATCTGAGTTGCCTTTGTGGCCTCACCGTGCTACAGTTGCCCGCAGCATCTCTGGACTTGTCTCCCATTGAGCACATCCGGGACGTTACTGGTCGGAAATTGCAAAGGGAGCTGCCAGCAGGGGATCTTGATGATTTGCCTAAGTGCATTACACAGGGCAGAACATTTCTCAGACAACAATTAAAGGGGTCGTTCAGGCTTGACTCAATGTGACTGTGAATCCTCACCCAGTGTTAGCTTCAGGAGTGGACGGTCATGTGACCACAAGTATGTGATTGGAATACTTTCGGCCACATTTCGACTAGACGTGTGGCCACGCATGTCTAGTCGGCACATGACCGTACGTATGCAAATCTCATACTTGTGGTCAGGGTCCGCCCGCTCCCGTCATGCACTGGAGAATCTTGACAGTGCATACTGTATTACCATGAATAAGAACTGAATAGATCTAAACGCGTAAGGTTCATCCCGAATATTTTTTGCGGTGTTTTTAATATCTAATTTTAACATGGAATAATAAATGACTTTGATTTTAATCATGGACGGAATGCTGGATACAGCCCACATTTGCATCTGTGTGGATTCACAAGTCTGCAGTCACACACGAGTGACTGCAGGCTTGAACCCCAAGCCTGGACAACCCCTTTAATAACTTCATTAATAGCAGCCGAGGAGTCTACGAGAGTGGAGTTCTGCATGTAGTGCTCGTACTAAATACTGAATAAATCAAGATGTTTTGAACCTTTTTTTCCCAGTTTTTCCTCATTTGCAGATCACTAACATATCTACCCATCCGGTGATTTCCATAATTTCATGACTTTTCCTTCTTGGTGTTATAACTTTAATGTAGAGGAGTGTGGTTGGGAGCATTGTAATTAGGGGGTGTTTCTATTGAAGAATGCTTTTGATTTTGTATAAACAATATGTAAGGGTGATTCTGTGATATTCATAATAATAAAGATTTTATAGAAGCTGTTTGTATGATGGAAGATTATTTACTTTGTCTCTTTTTTTTCAGTTACAAGTCCATAGTCAACATTTCCTGCATGACCTTGCTCAACTTTGTCAGAAGTCAAAATCACCATCAACACCAATGCTCACATCCTAACCGAACAGTGTGTATTTATGTGCACATTGATATGGATGGTGATTTGGCCTTTAGCAAAGATTACTGGGAAAGTTCAACTCTAAAATGGCGTTTTTACATGATGTGTACAGGAATCATTTTTCCAGCATTTTTGGAAAACGCATTGGGAACTCATGAGAACATAGCCTAAGTGTGCATTTATACTTATATAATTAAGAAAGAGGAATCCTAAAAACCACTAATCAGCCAACAAACTAGCAAAACATTTGTTCACTGGTGAAGTGATGATTAAGCTAGCTTAACGATCATTGTTCTCGGCAGCACATTGTCCTATGTAAACAGGTGATGTGCTGCCGAGGACAATGATATTCTATGCGCACAGAAAGATTGTATTAACGATCGTTCTGTGCACATGGAAGTGTAGTTGACCTGTCTAACCAGGCTATTAAATGACCGCAGGTACAGTAGCAATCAGCCAGTGAAAATATAACATAAGGGTTGTGAATATTAGCACAGTGAGGTATGACCACTTACAAAACAATTATTTTAAGGTGTACTAGAATTTGATACTTTTCCATTAAAAATAAACTGAGTAATAATGTGCGGGAACCCCTAGAGATCAGTTAGGAAACCTGGAAGTAGGTGTTCAATTTCCCTGCAGCGCCTCCACAGGGGAAAGGAAGCATTACCCAGTGGTTATTAAAATCAATGGGTTGTCTGTGTAATATAGGAAGGAGCAAGAGAGACGGTATTTGTAACTGCTTTCCAAATTGATCCTAAATAGAGGTCATACTCTTTTAGTTTCTTGTCTGTTTCTTTGTCCCGTGTGGTTTTAACTCAATTTTGAACATCATTTTACACTTTTCAAGAGTTTTAGCAGTAGGGGCACAGGAGGAAAGGTGTTAAAATTACAAAACAAGTGACTGTATGAACAGATATATAGAGACCAGTATGAGTATGGGAAAGGGGGCCTCAGATTCTGCAGTGACCAGGAAGCATCTGGGTGAGGTGCAATCATGGTCATATATTGCCTAAGGACCATCTACATTTTTGGACTATGGAAATAATACAGCTAAGAAAGTGGCAAGATCTGTAGAGACAGTGAAGATGGA
Organism: Phyllobates terribilis; assembly: GCF_046119375.1. NCBI lineage: Eukaryota > Metazoa > Chordata > Amphibia > Anura > Dendrobatidae > Phyllobates > Phyllobates terribilis. The sequence goes on along the minus strand of NW_027362769.1, from coordinate 205,031,601 downwards.
CAGCACACGTGACGGCAAATGTGAACAGCTTCGCTGAACATAATCCAGGACATTTGATTAGCAGCTTTAGACATGATCATATGGCAAGTCTCTGCCATTCATGCAGAAGAGCCTACGAGACGGGCACAAAAGTCCTGAGTACAGAGATAAGCTCATGAGGTCAGGAGTAAACAGACGGATGGGTGGTCGTCTGCATGCAGATGGGATTAAGGCTATGTGCCCACGATGCAGAAATGAAGCAGAAAATTTCTGCAGCATTTCTGCATCTCCCTGGCAGAAAAAACGCATGCAGATTGTGCATGCGTTTTTCCTGCAGAATACATGCGGATCCACATGCGGGTTCACATGCGTTTCCGCATGCAGATTGACAAGCGCTTTCCAGGCGATAGCATCACTTGGAAAGTGCTTGACAACTAGGTCACACTATATAAATCCATGCAAACAGCAAACAGCATGGATTTATACAGTGTGAACCGTAAAAATTAAAACAAATAAAGCTATACTCACCCCCGATGCCCGGGTGGCTGCAGGGCTGCTTCCTGGCTGGTTCCTGGCTGCCGGCATATCGCGAGACAGAGCGGTGAAGGGCCTGCGGTCACATGACTGTGACGTCACCGAAGGTCCTTCAGCGCTGCTGGCATTCAGAGAGAAGACGCCGGACAGGTGAGTATAAACTTTATTTGTTATTTTATTCTTTTTTTACAGGTACAATGGTACCCAGGTCTGGATGAGAGTCTCCTCTCCTCCAGAACTGGGTACCATCCGCACATAGAGACGCATAGAAGCCGCTTGTAAAAATGTACAGTCGCGGTTTCTGTGCGTCTCAATGCAAGTCAATGGCGGGAGTTCCGCTGCGCTTCCGCAAAATTAAATGACATGCTGCGGATTTTTGTACGCAGCATAAACGATGCGGAAAAATCCGCAGCATGTGCATAGAACATGCGGAATCCCCTTGGGGACCATGGGGTGCGGATATACATGCGTTTTACAAGCGTTTCCGCTGCGGAAATTCCGCAGCATAAACGCTTGAAAAACGCTACGTGGGCACACAGCCTTAGAACCAAGCAAACTGATTATCTCTCCAAGCTGGAAAGTAAATAACAATGGGAATAGGTCCCACAAGTAATTTATTTGCACGACCCGTTTCATCGGTCATGACAGTGGTCTGCGGCTGCTGCGCAGGAGCGGTATACCCCCTCTTACCTGCCAGGTAAGAGGAAGGGCAGTAAAGTTGCACTAAACTTCTAAAGGTGTTATAGATGTGTATCGAAATGCAAAACATTACTGGCCTGTTTTTATGGCCTATTTAGACGAGCCAATGATCGTAGAACGATCAGACCGGCAACACCTGACCATCGAGCAAATCACTCATTCATCAGATGCAATGTTAAGAGGACTTTTCACCAAATTTTTCATGTTGAACTGGATACACAGTGTAATGGTGGCTGCTGGGTGGAATAGCAGAGTATTTAGCACCTATTCATTTAACTTTAGTTAAAGGGATTGTTCAGCCTTAGGCTACAAATCTGCAGTCAGTCTATGAAATTGCAGACTTGTGAATCCTCACAACGCGCACACTGTGAGAATTCTCCGAGGCGATTTGCATACATGTGCCGACTAGACATGTGACTGCAAGTATGCAATTTGCATACTTCCAGATACATTCCAACTAGACTTATCTGGCCTTGCTCAACACAAGTGTATTGAGCACAGCCAGATAAGTCTAGTTGGAATGTAACCGGAAGTATGCAAATCGCATACCTGCGGTCACATGACAGCCCGTTCCTGATGCACAAAATGGCTTTTCAAACCAAGCACATAGCCAAACAGTGCAGTGTATGTTCCCATCTATCTGTACCCTTCTCTGACTCCTGTATAGCCAGACCTGTCAATTAAAGTGGTTGTCCAGCCTTATGGTACAAGTTTGCAGTCATTCTATGTGACTGCAGAGTTGTGACTCTTCACAGTGTGCAGTGTATAAGCTGTCTGCATTTTACAGTGCGGTTCTGGAAGCGGACAGGTGCCTGTTCACAAGTATGTGATTTGCATTCATGCGGTTTCGGTGCAAACTAGATGTGTGCAGCCTCGCACAGTACAAGTCTATTGAGCAAGGCCGGACATGTCTAGTCAGAATGTGGCCAGGAGTATGTATATCACATAACCGCTTGCTCTCAGCGCCGGCACCGGAGAATCCTCACAACGCGCAGTAGAGCGACTGCAAACTTGTACCCCAAAGCCGGACAACTCAGAAGAAGGGAGCGAAGATGGATGCAAAACAAGGAGGTTGGAAGGTGCATGGAACTGCTCAGCCATGCCAAGGATGCACTGAGCACCTGCGCTTAGTTTGAACAGTCATTTTGTGCTGACAGATTACGTGTGTCCAATAAATCAGCTGACCATTATCTAGTTTGTATTAGAGGTTTAGATCCATAACTCCTTCCTCTTCTATTTTTTCCAGAAAATAAGTCTTCTGAGGTTTTGGCTTGCCCCTTAGATTGGAGTAGGTGGGGGTAACAGTGTCAGTCACCACCGGAATAACCGCTCTGACAGTGTCACCCATTTCTAGTTGCTATTGTTATTACTCAAAGGGACCAATCAAGAGTAAAAAAAGTCAATAAAGTTAAGAGTATTTTGATACAACAAAAAGGTACAATATAAAGGAGTTATGTAAGATTGGACAAAATTAGGGCAAAGGAGTAAAAAATTCATTACTTACCTGCGAAACACTAGTCAATCCAGCTCCGCTTCACCAATGCTCTCTCAGACTTTGCTAAAAGGGCTGCAGCAGCCACAGCCCATCTGCAACACATGATGGCTGCAGACAATCACTGGGCTGAGTAGCGCTGCTAAGGTCGATGGCACAGTGGTCAAGTCTTATGGACAGTGACATCCATTGTGGTGGAGCTGAAGCATCAGGGGATTGAACAGGTCATTAATGATTATTTTGTTGTTTTACATCATTGCCCCATTTTTGTCCGATGTCAGACAACCTCCTTAATTAATCAGAAATTCGGAAATTCTCTGTCTAAATATCTCTGGATACTCTACGTTAGATACATTTTTACTTACATCTTGGAAACTGAACGTACCTTTTGATTCCTGTTTTTCCCAGAATTCTTGAACTTTTTTATTAATATCTTTATTCTCTCTGAGATCTTTTTGCCACTGGCGTAATTCTTGGACTTCCGGATCACAGCGTACCTAATGAAAAAAAAAAGAAAGTAGAATAAAAATACGTGGCTGTGGTCTTCTGTCACCTTAGAGCATCCACAAGCCTGCCAGGAGCTACGGTATGAGCATCAAGTGCAAAAAATCATCGAAAGGGTCAATTTAATAAGTTATCAACAGTATTCCCTGCTTCTGTAATATAAAGAAAGATTATGCCTGGTACATAGGAGATTTGCTTTACTCTACAGCATTTTCGTCCCACGTCATAAAGAAGATCAGCCAACCAGACGAGAAGCAGAACAGTCCCCGGGCGATTGCAGCGTTTGTGCAGTTGCAGAATGCCATTTGTATTAATACAGGCGCCTGAGAAGTTCTAGGACAGGTCAAGGAAAATCAACAGGAAAGAAGATTTATCTATCCTAGCTACTGAGTGTACAGAATTAAGTACAAACTATTAATAAACTGTGCATATATTGTACTATATGCAAATAATAATATTCAATAATAATAAAATAAATAATATTTTTAAAGGGAAATTGACGGAACTCATGGTTTCCGATGATCGCAAAGAAACTCCGCTCTTTGGAAAAGGCAACGAATCTTAGTGTATGTACAATTCAATGGACCTCACAGAGAAAAGTGGCACTACAGCTGTGGTTGGTGCAGACAGTGTGGCACTAATGTGCAGTGCTTGGAGAGGCAGAAAATCAACCAACTTCTCCATCTGGCAGGTGGATCGGGAAGTAACGACTATGAAACTATCTAACTTGATACCAATAGTTTCTGACCCCTTGGTGCAACAGGACAAAAATAGGCATAAGAGTGGGATCACATAAGCGCGGGATCACTATAACGTCCAAAATTGCCATAGACTCCAATCATTCATAAGTTTAAAATCACCTCCCTAACATAGTGTAGGTCCCTCAGGTCACCAAAGATCTCTGTATTCACACTTATACAAGGAGAGCTGTCAGGCACGGAGTTTCTCTGGGTCTATAACATGCTGTCTGGGTCTGCTCCTAACCTCCCGGGATCAGCCTTGTTTTTCCATAACATCCGACAGATGCTCAGTCAGATTGGGATCTTCTGAATCTGGAGACAAGTCATCAACATGAATTCTTTGATATGTTCCTCAAACTGTTCCTGAACAATTTCTGCTCTGTACGGTTTTAAGGTAAGTGATATATGAGAAAGTCATCCACATCCAGATGAATGCCAGAACCCAAGGATCACGAGCAGGACAGTGCCCAGAGCCTTACACTGCCTCCTCTCTGGCTTGTCTTCTATCCATCGTGCATTTTGGGGTCATCTCTCCCCCCAGGTAGGTGATGCACATGGCCGTCCACATGATGTAAAATAAATCAAAATTCAAAAACCCACGCCACCTTCTTCCATAGCTCCATGGCCCATGTTTGATGTTTAAATGTCAATTGTAGGTGCTTTCAGCCGTGGACAAGGGTCAGCATAGGCACACTGACCAGTCTGATACTTTTGGTCAGAGTCAGAAACTTTTTCAGCAGTTTGTGCCACAATAGACCTAAGCGGCTACGCTTCACTGCCCATTGGCATAAGTGAATTTTGGGCACCCATAACTGTTACCGACACACCGGTTGTCCTTCTTGGACCATTAATGATAGATATTACCCACTGCATGCCACAAATACCCTAAAAGACCTGATATTTTGAAGATACTCTGACCCAATTTTCTAGTCATCAGGCCCTTTGGCTCAGATCCTTACGCTTGCCCATTTTTCCTGCTTGGAACTCATTAAATTCAAGAATTGACCATTCGCTTGCTGCCTAATATATCTCCTCTCATTGATTCACAGGCTAATCAATACTAATCACTTCACTTGTCAATGGTTTTATCAATATGGCTGATCAGTGTATGTAAAGCCCCCGTCTCACATAGCGAGATCGCTAGCGAGATCGCTGCTGAGTCACGGTTTTGGTGACGCAACAGCGACCTCACCAGCGATGTCGCTATGTGTGACACTTTGCAGCGATCAGGCCCCTGCTGTGAGGTCGCTGATCGCTGCAAAGTGTCCTGGACCATTTTTTGGTCGTAGCCCTCCCGCTGGTCAGCACACATCGCTGTGTGTGACCAGCGATCGGGTTGGTAACCATGATAAACAGCGGGTTACTAGGGACACACGCGCACTTAGTAACCCGCTGTTTATCATGGTTACCACTCTGCTAAGTGTGCGGTAACCTACCGCTCACCGTAGCAGAGTGGTAACCATGATAGACAGCGGGTTACTAGGTGCGCGTGTGCCCCTACTAACCCGCTGTTTATCATGGTTACCAGCCTGCTCCTGCTTCAGCAGGCTGGTAACCAAGAGCAGGACATCGTGGAAAGATTCTTTCCACGATGTCGCTGCTCCCCTGATCGCTGGTGAGCCTGCCTGTTTGACATCTCACCAGCGATCACATAGCGACGCAGCAATGATCCCTGACAGGTCGTATCGTTGTCGGGATCGCTGTAGCCTCGCTAAGTGTGACGGGGCCTTTAAGAACCAAGGATTAACTAGTTATTCATAGTATCGATGGGGGGATTTAGTGGTCAGACCACAATTAATCTAATCAGTATTCCATCAGTATTGTGCTATTGGACTGTACAACTACTTAAAGGGAGTCTGTCATCAGGATTTCACCCCCAATCTATTTATATGCGTATGTAGCTTTTTCAAAGACAAATCCACCCCTACCTTTATCTAGACACTCTGCTACTGAGCAATCAGTATGTGAATGGATATGCAAATGAGGCTGAAGTGCTTTTGGCTCATGGAAGCTCTTTCCAAGGCTCTGTCACTCCGACTCTATTCCTCACCCGGCGCCACCTCTTCCTGCTTGATTGACAGCAACTTTGCTTGAAATCACACAGCAAATAAGCTGTAAGTCAAGCAGGAGGAGGCAGCAATGGGCGGGGAATACAGCTGGAGTGACAGAGGCATATCCACTCAAATGCTGATTTCTCAGGAATGAAGAAACAGACTGGCGGGGTATAGAGCTGGAGTGACAGAGGCATAGCCACTCAAATGCTGATTTCTCAGGAATGAAGAAACAGACTGGCAGGGTATAGAGCTGGAGTGACAGAGGCATATCCACTCAAATGCTGATTTCTCAGGAATGAAGGAACAGACTAGTGGGGTATAGAGCTGTAGTGACAGAGGCATATCCACTCAAATGCTGATTTCTCAGGAATGAAGAAACAGACTGGCGGGGTATAGAGCTGGAGTGACAGAGGCATATCCACTCAAATGCTGATTTCTCAGGAATGAAGAAACAGACTGGAGGGGTATAGAGCTGGAGTGACAGAGGTATATCCACTCAAATGCTGATTTCTCAGGAATGAAGAAACAGACTGGCGGGGTATAGAGCTGGAGTGACAGAGGCATAGCCATTCAAATGCTGATTTCTCAGGAATGGAGAAACAGACTGTCTACTTAAAGGTATGGATGGATCTGTCTTTGAAAGAGCTACATGTCCATATAAATAGTAGTGTCATATTATTTTTTTTAACAGTTGGACACCTCCACTTATAGCAAAGGCCCGGTACATGATCGGTATGACCTGTGTGAATATAATGGTGTAATGTTGTATTAAACAAAGACAATATTCATGGTAACAAGCGGCAGAATGTTTCCTGGATAATTTATAGGATTTGAACAGTGTGGAGTATTGCAGTGACAGACTGGAGCTACAGCAGACATTCGGGGCTGTTATATAATGCTGGCTGTCATGAATTACTCAGTGACCTGACAATATTTCATTATCAATGCTCTGCTAGACAAACTACGCAACGAGCAGAGCACAATCTCGTGTAATCTCCCTGAGAGGAAATACATTTGCATCTTCCAGTTGCTAATTATACATTTTTCTCCGTTCTGCCCTCATTTGGATGTACTCCGGAGCCCCTTTTAAATTTTTATAAGTAATTAATGATGAAAAGTGATGATACGTCTGGAATTCAGTAGACGATGAAAGAGAAGATACTGGCTGAGACTGTGGAAAAATAAGAATATGGTTAAATTCAGATTAGATTTAAATCCTTTTTTTGTAGATCCATAGATCCGCGACCCCCCTCCCCTACCTCCAACCAAATATATACTGAGAATCAATCCAAAAAAAACAAATGTATGACATTTACAATTGGAAATCCATTAAAGGTGATGTCCAGTGTTAATAAAGCTTATTGTATGCAAGATCTTTGCCCGCCAGAGGATTCCCCTATATTCCGGGGGCCAGTCCGAGCCTACCATAATACACTATGCACAGCACAAAACTAGCAATGACTTCCAGCTACCCAACATTAAAGGGATTGCCCAGCCAAAAACATGAACTTTAAATATAGCCCGACCCTTTAATAGCCACTCTTGTCCTGGAAGTTTCAGATCCGGTTTTGTGCCCGATACAGGATTTAGTTTTCTGCGTCGGCACGTGACCAGACCAGTGGGTGAAGGGGGTTGGCTGACACCACAATGGGAAGAAGTTGAGGCAGTGCCATGCTTTGCTGGGAAACCTTGAGACCTGGCATAGATGTTAATATGACAAGTACCATCCACCTAAACCTTGTACACCCCTCCATGGCAGCGGCCATGCCTCACAACTTACAAGAAATAAAGCGGTCGTCTCAACTTTTGAAATGGGTAAAATTCGAAAGTCCTTTTAAATACAAGCAACTTTGCAATTTACTTCTTGTTAAAAATCTTCTCCGCTCTCGAGAACAGAGGGACTTTTTAATTGCAAAGTTTATTGCTCATTGCCTTGGTTACCGGCCGTCTTTGAAGTTTATCAGCAGTGGCCGTTCTCCTAGGCAAGGAGTGTACGCTTGCACGCTCACACTCTGAAGGTGACCACACTTCTTAATCTGGCCAGCTCAGAGGCTATGTTCTTCAGAGGCAAAGCTGCATCTACTAGCAGCATCGGAGAGTTCACAGTCAGGACCACCGGCACAGCCATATTGCTAGTCCAGACTGCCTATCTTGAAGAATTCACCGCTTTCGGCAAGTGGGAGGCTGGGGAGCGGTGTGCTACTGAAGATAGTAAATATTATACAACAACCCATTTGGATCACAAACATCATGATTAGAGGTTCAAAAGTGGGAACAGAGCCCCTTTTGTCCCCCAAAAACAACTCCATATACATGCCATAATTTATAACAAAGAGAAAAATGGAGCCTTCAATAGCTTAGAACGATTATTCAAATTTTATTGCATATAAAGATTAAAATCAGTAACAAAAAACACCCATTTAACATTTATGCACAAAAATGTGATCAACACAGGCTGTGAGGAGCTAGTGGCGCCAATTACAATGTGGTATCATGAACAGTGACTATGCCACAAGGGTATTCGTATAAGTAGTACATACTGATAGTATCTGAGTCCATAGGTTAAACCCTGAGCCAAAGGGAAGGTATAGTACCTAGTGCATCTTGGTAGTTATCAATAGGCTCAAGGGAGAATACATATTAAATAATCGGACTCATGAACATACCCAGCAGTTGGAGATGGACGCCAATGGGACCTTCAGCCTGGTGAGAATATTCCCCATGTCCTGAAGATAGTAGTAGAGAATAACCCTTTAAAGGATCCACTTGCACCTTGGTGCTAGAAACCACAAGACACCTTCAGAGGTCTTGTGGAGGCAATGACTTGATGGTCAGAGCAGTTTTGGAAGCACTAGGTGACCTACAAAACATCCAGAAGGTGCTTTAAATGTTATGGATGATGGGCCTATAGTGTTACTAGTTAATAGACTAGTCTGATATCTTGCCACCTCTTTTAGGGCCACAACTAAGTTGTTTGTGTACTGACATTAGTAATTAGTTTCTTTTGGGTGCCAAAAAAGACCCCAATACTCCGGACAATAAAAATCAACCAAGGGTTGCACACATCTGCTCAAGGTGTAATAGTTTATACATAGATCGTTTCTTCCACATGTTATGAAATGCTTTTCCTCTCTAGAGATCCAAGTGCAAGACTAACTTTCTGGAAATGGGTTTGCTGAGAAAATAACAAAACCATGAATATGATTTTTTATAGCTACAAAGAGGAAGGTCGGAATATTTCCACAATCTACTACAAGGAAGGGGGGCTATAAGCAACATAAACAGGAATTCATCAGATCTAGTAGATATTTTCACACTGAGGTGACCACTATGAGACTTGATAGCGAGGAAGATGAATCCAATGCCTGAAGTTGGATGTTGGATACATCAATTCGACAAGAAGGATGTCTAATCCATTTTCTTCTAGATCTGCGATGGCCTCCTGGTGACCTTCATTTATCATTAAAGGGAACCTGAGGTTCTCAAATACCTCTCAAAAAACACCATTATCATACAGAGCCCTATCTCAAGTTTTATCAAACGGTGTGCCAAAACTCGGGAGCTATGGGCCATAAAAAATTTTGTTTCACTGCTCACGATACGCTAATTAGCCAGGACTAGTCTATTCCTCAAGACTAGTCAAGACCTCAGGTGACCGACATCTTCAGTCTTAGCCTCAGTGAAGGACATTGTGTGCCTAAGCGAGAGCTCTTGTACTGAAGCTATGACTGGGCACATTGTAGATGTCAATCATACCGAGTGGGCGTGATTACAACACTAGAGGTTGGGACTAGTCTGGGAGAATGGACGCCCTCCCAGACTAGTCCTGACTAATTATCATATCATTGCGGCTCCAACGTTTTCTCACATCAGACACCGGATTAAATCGCAGAGACAGTGCTCTGTACAATACTTTTGGCAGTACGAGGGTCTTAAGGAACACTATAGTTTATCTTTAAAGTGGTTATCCAGCCTTGTAAAATTGATAACCTATCAACAGGATAGGCCATTAAAGGTAAATCATTGGGGGTCCAATTTATGGCACTCCCACCGATCATCTGTTTTTTAGGGCCCTGGCTGCAGTGCTGCAGTCTCTTCTCTGTGTACATAGTCTTCCAGGTTTTTTCGTACTTACCTTGTCTACACGTTTCCTATCGGCAGTGAAAGGTATTGCTCAGCTTACCTTCAAGGGTTATTCCCAAGATAATAGGATATCCCTTATGCATAGGGGCTGGGACCTGTAGCAATGCTGGGAATGGAGTCCTGTCTTGAATAGAGCAGAGGTGAGCCTGCTGAACCTCTGCTCCATTCATTGTCTATCGGACAGCAGGAGAGAGCAGAGCACAGCACTTAGCTATTTCCATCAGTCCCATAGACAATGATTGAAGCAGAGCTCAAGCATGTGCATTTCAACTCTAGGCAAGACAGGACTCTGTTGAGCCCGATTCCTGGGATCCACAGCCCGTTCTCAGGATCAATGTAGCCTTAGTAGTCAGAACCCCTATGATCAGTACGTTATCCCTTATTCTATAAATAGTGAATCATTTACAATTGTTTTTGATAACCCCCTAATGCATACATGTCAAAGTCTGGCCCGTGGGCCACATCTGGCAAGCAGGGTGGTTTTATTTGACCCGCGACACCAGAACCACCACCCCTATGTGGAGCCCATTATTCTGTATGGAGGACTATGTGGGGCCATTATTCTGTATGGAGGACTATGTGGGGCCATTATACTGTATGGAGGACTATGTGGGCCCATTATTCTGTATGGAGGACTATGTGGGGCCCATTATTCTGTATGGAGGATTATGTGGGGTTCATTATTCTGTATGGAGGACTATGTAGGGCCCATTATTCTGTATGGTGGACTATGTGGGGCCATTATTCTGTATGGAGGACTATGTGGGGCCATTATTCTGTATGGAGGACTATGTGGGGCCCATTATACTGTATGGAGGACTATGTGGGACCCATTATTCTGTATGGAGGACTATGTGGGGCCCATTATTCTGTATGGAGGACTATGTGGGACCTATTATTCTGTATGGAGGACTATGTAGGGCCCATTATTCTGTATGGAGGACTATGTGGGACCCATTATTCTGTATGGAGGACTATGTGGGGCCATTATTCTGTATGGAGGACTATGTGGGGCCATTATTCTGTATGAAGGACTATGTGGGACCCATTATTCTGTATGGAGGACTATGTGGGGCCCATTATACTGTATGGAGGACTATGTGGGACCCCATTATTCTGTATGGAGGACTATGTGGGGCAATTATTCTGTATGGAGGACTATGTGGGGGCATTATTCTGTATGGAGGACTATGTGGGGCCATTATTCTGTATGCAAGACTATGTGGGGCCCATTATACTGTATGGAGGATTATGTGGGGCCCATTATACTGTATGGAGCACTATGTGGGGCCCATTATACTGTATGGAGCACTATGTGGGGCCCATTATTCTGTATGGAGGACTATGTGGGGCCCATTATTCTGCATGGAGGACTATGTGGGCCCATTATACTGTATGGAGGACTATGTGGGGCCCATTATACTGTATGGAGGACTATGTGGGCCCATTATTCTGTATGGAGGACTATGTGGGCCTATTATTCTGTATGGAGGACTATGTGGGGCCATTATACTGTGTGGAGGGCTATGTGGGGCCCATTATTCTGTATGGAGGACTATGTGGGGCACATTATTCTATATGGAGGACTATGTGGGGCCCAATATTCTGTATGGAGGACTATGTGGGTCCATTATACTGTATGGAGCACTATGTGGGACCCATTATAATCTATGGAGGATTATGTGGGGCCCATTATACTGTATGGAGGAATATGTGGGGCCCATTATTCTGTATGGAGGACTATGTGGGGCCCATTATTCTGTATGGAGGACTATGTGGGGCCCATTATTCTGTATAGAGGACTATGTGGGGACCATTATTCTGTATGGAGGACTATGTGGGCCCATTATACTGTATGGAGTACTATGTGGGGCCCATTGTTCTGTATGGAGGACTATGTGGGGCCCATTATTCTATATGGAGGACTATGTGGGGCCCATTATTCTATATGGAGGACTATGCGGGGCACATTATTCTGTATGGAGGACTATGTGGGGCCCATTATTCTGTATGGATCACTATGTGGGGCCCATTATTCTGTTTGGAGGACTATGTAGGGCCCATTATTCTGTATGGAGGACTATGTGGGGCCCATTATTCTGTATGGAGGACTATGTGGGGCCCATTATACTGTATGGAGGACTATGTGGGGCCTATTATTCTGTTTGGAGGACTATGTAGGGCCCATTATTCTGTATGGAGGACTATGTGGGGCCCATTATTCTGTATGGAGGACTATGTGGGGCCCATTATTCTGTATGGAGGACTATGTGGGGCCCATTATTCTGTATGGTGGGCTATGTGGGCCCATTATTCTGTATGGAGGACTATGTGGGCCCATTATTCTGTATGGTGGACTATGTGGGCCCATTATTCTGTATGGAGGACTATGTGTGGACCATTATTCTGTAAAATTTCAACATTGGCCTTCAAACAGCAGATTGATGGGGTGCTCAGAAGGGTGCTGTGAGTCGGACCCCCATATATCTAATATTGATGGCCAATCCTAAGGACAGGCCATCAATTTGAAAAGGCTAAATAGGACACATGAACTGTCAGGAATAATCCATGTCTTGAGGTGCCAGGAAGGCCGGAGTTAATTCAGTAAGCGAGTGCACTGCTGTCTTTCTAGAAGATATAGGAGCAGCTCTATGCTGCGGACACAGAGCATGGCCCACTGCACTTGACAATGACTGACTGTGTAGTTTGCAGCAATGCTGAGTCCTGCAGTGGTATTGTCACAGCTAATTAACGTTACTGGGGGCATTAGTGTCAAACCTTGGGAATTGGAGAAAATGTTAACACAGTATGCATGCAAAATACGGCTCATCTCTTACCACAGTCACCACTGGCCAGTACAGGAGAGGAACGCCGAGGAGAGGACATTGTCACATACAGTCTCGAGGTCTCGTGATGAAAATTACATTTTAGGATTTATTTTTTAAATACTGTAAGCATTGTGCAGACTAACATAATAGTGACGTGATGCCACACTAGCATGTGATTCCATCATTTCTATTGGGAGGTTTCTGGGCTGTGTGACATGGTCCGTGTGGCGTTAAAAACCTTAAAGGGTGAGTGGCATTTCATAACGTGCTATGTGTTTCTCATTAGATGGGTTCCCCAGGTCTTAGATACTGATGACCTATCCTTAGGATCAGCTGGTAGCAGTTTCCACCATGGGTGGAAGTACACAGTGCTGGGACAGCACGGCTCAGTACACTGCATAGTGGCCGCACTTAGGTACTGCAGCTGTCCACCAATTCACTTCAATGGCTGAGCTGCAGTACCCTAGAATGGCCACTATACAGTGTATGGAGCTGTGGTGTGGAGGCCCCTTAAGGGCCCCATACACATTAGATTAATGTCGGCTGAACCCGCTGATATCGACGGGTTCAGATTGCTATTCAAAGTGCACATTTTTATCACACTGCATGAGCCCATCTGCCGGCGGCAAGGCAGACTCTTCAGGTGGCAACCTACACTAATAGATTGACATCTCCTGAGCCGAGGCCAACAACTATAAAGGACAGATAGCCTCCAACACTAATTAATAGCAGCCCTTGGCAATTTGATCAGATTGTGAGCTAAGTACCTCAATGTTTTAATCATAGTTTATATGGCAGCAAGCGACTTCTTCCTCTCTCCTCTGCTTCCTAAACTCATTAACAACTCTGAAAAAAACAGCTGATATCCATCTTGTTCAAAGCAAAGCGGGCTGTCAGGTTACAGAACCTATTAAAACCTATGGAAAAGGGATTTGGGATGAGGACAGAGGAGCAGGGAGAGTCACTGACACAGGGAGAGAAAAGGAACCATGTTGAAGTTTCTAGCAAGCAATTTATCTCATCACAGAGCTGGAGTCACAGCTACACTGCTCTGTACATTTATATAATGTCCCCCATGCATCTGCTGCTTCTGTATGTTACATAGACACAGGAAAGTGTCTCAATTTTCAAAGTCATGAAAATACAGAAAAATCTTTAAATGAGAAGGTGTGTCCAAACTTTTGGTCTGTACTGTGTATATATATATATATATATATATATATATATATATATATATATATATATATATATATATATATATATTTATATTTATATATATATATATACACACACACACACACACACACACACACACACACACTGGTATATATTTAGATGCTGTAAAAATTGGATTTCTTTCAATGAGCAGTAATACTAATTATGCACAATACAATGTGACTTTCTTCTGAAAAGTTGGCTTGGACCCTTACATATCACACTTAGGTGATAATAAGACATAATCGTTATATAAATCAGCACCAATATAACTGCAAAATTTTAAAGTCCCTAGTAACTAACACAAGGGTTAGCGTATTAACCTATGGATCATTGGGAGGATCGATATTCAATTTAGGTCTATACCGCTGCACTTGGGGAATCCAGGATAATGGGACATACGCAGACGAGCTTACCTTGCATAAAGGATAACCAGGCTGAGCAAAGTGGTGGGAAGTAAATTTGATGTACTGACAATTTAAGCAGTTGGATTAGATGTAAAAGGTTTTCCATGCACAAAAAAAAGCTAAAAAAAAAATCTAACTGTGTCTGTAATAAGTCACCAACCCCTCTTTTTACCTTTTATATTATTTTTTAGTAGCTCTAGTTCAGTCCCCTGCAGCCATCTTTGTGGTTTGTTATTGTTTACACAATTGCAAGTTCTCCTTCTGTCCTCTAGACTACATTTCCCAAGATGAAGTGCTCACTCACTTCCACCTTCAGTGCTCAGACCATCCTGAGACTCCTATACAGTCTCAAGAAGGATAAATCACTGCACACACACATCTCCTACCATTCCTGCCACTTGACTTATTATGGGCTATTCTAAGACTCTCTTGCAGTCAGTAATGTTACAGGTACTGACATAACATAGGCTCAGTGTACTTTACGGAGGCTATGAGTACGACAATGGATTCACGTATTATGATGTAATTTAGCACGTTGAAATGCCCCGAATCATCCCTCTGGCTAGAGTAGCAAGCTGGTAAGATGACTTGTTCTCTGTGAAACCTGCAGTATTTTTGTGCCCTCCTTGATCTCCCTCCCTCTAAAAATGGCAGAGGATCACAGGCCATGACCTCCATGACATTACTGTTCAGAGCTCACTGCAGAGCTTTTGGCTTAGCCGTTTTAAGCACAGACAGGAGATCTCTGTACTCTGTGCTTTGAACAGAATGTAGCAGGACGGAGCAGGAGGTGATATCACCATATGTAACAGCTAAGGAATAGAGCATAATATTAAAAACACGTAAATTACGAAGTTTTGTCATTTTCATAGCCTTTACAATGCATTACCTCCTTCGCGACCACGTTATGTAAAATTACATCATATGGTTGCGGCAGGTGTATGGAGAGGGCTCAGCAACTGAGTACACACCATAAGCGGCAGCAGTCAGCTGTTTTACATTCAGCATCTGCCTGCAATAGTAGCAGCCACAGATTGCTCAAATTGCCATTGTTAACCATTTAAATGATCACTCACTGGCACCCATCTTGTCCCCACGATGGTTAGCATGACAGCTGGGGTTCGGCTGAAGTCCTCCTATAAACCCAAGTCTGTGGCTGGGCTTCACAGGAGAATAGCAATTTAACTATACACAGGTGCTTCTCACAAAATTAGAATATCATCAAAAAGTTAATTTCTTTCAGTTCTTCGATACAAAAAGTGAAACTCATATATTATATAGAGTCATTACAAACAGAGCGATCTATTTCAAGATTTAAGTCTGTTAATGTTGATGATTATGGCTTACAGCCAATGAAAATACAAAAGTCATTATCTCAGTAAATTAGAATACTTTATAACAACAGCTTGAAAAATGATTTTAAAACCCAAAATGTGTCCTACTGAATTGTATGTTCAGTAAATGCACTCAGTACTTGGTCGGGGCTCCTTTTGCATCAATTACTGCATCAATGCAGTGTGGCATGGAGGCGATGGAATGAAATTTCCATCTCCAAAAACCTTGTCGGCAGAGGGAAGCATGAAGTGCTCTAAAATTTCCTGGTAGACGGCTGCGCTGACTTTGGTCTTGATAAAACACAGTGGACCTACACCAGCAGATGACATGGCTCCCCAAACCATCACTGATTGTGGAAACTTCACTCTAGACCTCAAGCAGCTTGGATTGTGGCCTCTCCACTCTTCCTCCAGACTCTGGGATCTTGATTTCCAAATGAAATGCAAAATTTACTTTCATCTGAAAACAACACCTTGGACCACTGAGCAACAGTCCAGGTCTTATTCTCCTTGGCCCAGGTAAGACGCTTCTGGCATTGGCTATTGGTCATGAGTGGTTGACACAAGGAATGTGACACTTGTAGCCCATGTCCTGGATACGTTTATGTGTGATGGCTCTTGAAGCAATGACTCCAGCAGCAGTCCACTCCTTGTGAATCTCCCCCAAATTTTTGATTGGCCTGTTTTTTAAATTCCTTTCCAGGCTGCAGTTATCCCAGTTGCTTTTGCACCTTTTTCTACCACACTTTTTCCTTCCACTCAACTTTCCATTAATATGCTTGGATACATCACTCTGTGAACAGGCAGCTTCTTTAGCAATGACCGTTTGTGGCTTACCCTCCTTGTGGAGTGTGTCAATGACTGCCTTCTGGACATCTGTTAAGTCAACAGTCTTCCCCATGATTGTGGAGCTTACTGAAACAGTCTAAGGGACCTTTTTAAATGCTTAGGAAGCCTTTGCAGGTTTTTTTTTTAATTATTCTGATTTACTGAGATAATGACTTTTGTGTTTCATTGGCTGTAAGCCATAATCATCAACATTAACAGAAATAAACACTTGAAATAGATCCCTCTGTTTGTAATGACTCTATATAATATATCAGTTTCACCTTTTGAACTGAAGAACTTAAATAAATTAACTTTTTGATGATATTCTAATTTAGTGAGAAGCACTTGTACTTCAATACTGTCAGATGGAAGCATATAATATAAGCGGCCAAATAATTGAAGATTCAAGTCTCCTAAGAAGACTAAGAAATAAAGTAAAAATAGAACAAAAAGTTATTTTTTTTTTAAATAAGTTTAAATCACGCTCCTTTTTACATAAAAATTAAAAATAAATAAATATATTTGATATTTCTGCATCTGTAAAAATCCATTCTATCAAGATATACCGTAACATTATTTATTCGTTAAAGACCAAAAAAGAAAAGAAAAAAAAAAAGTCCAAATGCAAGTACTGTATTTTTTTTTTCGGGCGCTGCACTCCTCAAAGAATGTAATAAAAAATGCAATAAAAATGCAACATGTACTGCACAATGGTATCAGTAAAAACATAATCTCGACGCGCACAAAATAACCCATCATATAGCTCCATGGATAGAAAAATAAAAAAGTAGCAGGTCTCAAAAAAAATGGCTGTACGAACTCCAAAAAATGTTATTTATTGTTTTCTTAGGCCACGTTCACACATTCAGTATTTGATGAGTTTTTACTGCAGTATTTGTAAGCCAAAATGAGGCGTGAAACTGTAATAATGATGGACTGTTCTGATGCGTTCCTACCCCTGAAGACAACAATTTCGCTATGTGTACAGTATTGTGGTTTCTCTTTGTAATGTGAATAGTGATGTGTGACGGTAACGTACAGCCTACAAGAATGTAAAGTGTTAATGTGCAGGGTAAGCATAGGATTAGACTAGAGATAGCATAAGTATGGTTTATATAGTTAAATGGTTTAGCAATAGCATAGGACATAAGATAAAGAAGATATACAGTCATATGAAAAAGTTTGGGCACCCCTATTAATCTTAAGCTTAATGTTTTATAAAAATTGGTGTTTTTGCAACAGCTATTTCAGTTTGATATATGTAATAACTGTTAGACACAGTAATGTTTCTGCCTTGAAATGAGGTTTATTGTACTAACAGAAAATGTGCAATCTGCATTCAAACAAAATTTGACAGGTGCATAAGTATGGGCACCCTTATCATTTTCTTGTTTTAAATACTCCTACCTACTTTTTACTGACTTGCTAAAGCACTTTTTTTGGTTTTGTAACCTCATTAAGCTTTGAACTTCATAGCCAGGTGTATGCAATCATGAGAAAAGCTACTTAAAGTGGCCACTTTGCAAGTTGTTCTCCTGTTTGAATTTCCTCTGTAGAGTGGCATCATGGGCTCCTCAAAAAAAACTGTCAAATGATCTGAAAACAAAGATTATTCAACATAGTTGTTCAGGGGAAGGATACAAAAAGCTGGCTCAGAGATTTAACCTGTCAGTTTCCACTGTGAGAAACATAGTAAGGAAATGGAAGAACACAGTGACAGTTCTTGTTAAGGCCAGAAGTGGCAGGCCAAGAAAAACATCAGAAAGGCAGAGAAGAAGAATGGTGAGATCAGTCAAGGACAATCCTCAGACCACCTCCAGAGAGCTGCAGCATCAACTTGCTGCAGATGGTGTCACTGTGCATCGGTCAACTATACAACGCACTTTGCACAAGGAGAAGCTGTATGGGAGAGTGATGCGAAAGAAGCCGTTTCTGCAAGCATGCCACAAACAGAGTCCGCTGAGGTATGCAAAAGCACATTTGGAGAAGCCAATTTCTTTTTGGAAGAAGGTCCTGTGGACAGATGAAACCAAGACTGAGTTTTTTGGTCATACAAAAAGGCGTTATGCATGGTGGCAAAAAAAACACAGCACTCCAAGAAAAACACTTGCTACCCACAGTAAAATTTGGTGGAGGTTCCATCATGCTTTGGGGTTGTGTGGTCAATGCTAGCACTGGGAATCTTGTTAAAGTTGAGGGACGCATGGATTCCACTCAGTATCAGCAGATTCTTGACAATAGTGTTCAAGAATCAGTGATAAAGTTGAAGTTACGCAGTGGATGGATCTTTCAGCAAGACAATGATCCAAAACACCGCTCCAAATCTACTCAGGCATTTATGCAGAGGAACAATTGCAATGTTCTGGAATGGCCATCCCAGTCCCCAGACCTGAATATCATTGAACATCTGTGGGATCATTTGAAGAGGGCTGTCCATGCTCATCGACCATCAAACTTAACTGAACTGGAATTGTTTTGTAAAGAGGAGTGGTCAAAAATACCTTCATCTAGGATCCAGGAACTCATTAAAAGCTACAGGAAGCGACTAGAGGCTGTTATTTTTGCAAAAGGAGGGTCTACTAAATATTAATGTCACTTTTCTGGTGAGGTGCCCATACTTATGCACCTGTCAAATTTTGTTTGAATGCAGATTGCACATTTTCTGTTAGTACAATAAACCTCATTTCACGGCAGAAACATTACTGTGTCCAACAGTTATTACATATATCAAACTGAAATAGCTGTTGCAAAAACACCAATTTTTATAAAACATTAAGCTTAAGATTAATAGGGGTGCCCAAACTTTTTCATATGACTGTAGTTAATAGATAGAACTAGCCCAGTGGGTGGGAACTAGTGTTAATAAAAGGTGGGCACTTCCTGATCTAGGTAGGAGATAGAGAATTGCAGTATCAAGGCCAAGTTTGGGTGCAGTGGGCTGCTAGGGTCAGCATGTACCAGTCGTTGAAGGCAGTGGGCAACCCTACTGGAATCCCGTGTGAACGCCCCTGTCATGTCCGGAGCCCAGGGTCTGGCAAAGGTGCTACCGGACACATCGTGTCCTCTGCCGTACAGTGGAAGATGGACAGGGACCCGTGTAGATGGAAGGTGGTGGATCCCAGGTGCACTGCTGGAGTGGACAGGAAATCCCTGCGGCTGACGGAGTCAGTGGGCTTAGGGGTAGTCCAGGAAGAACGCGTGGTAGAGCTGAAGATGAGTTGTACTAAGGAAGAAACATGAAATGCCGTGCCCTATCCCATATGTCACCGCCTGATGAACTAGAACTGACCAATAAGCGTTTGCCTGCTGTAAAGAACTTGGTATCCCCTGGATTTTGTGCGGCAGCTCCTGAGGATAGAGGCCTGGAGGCAGCGGAGGCCTACAAGTGAGTGATATCCCCCCACACCAGATAGCAGCTTGGTCATGACTACCACTCTGGTCCAAAACAATCAGAGGAAATGTATAATAGAAACACGTCACCACTTCTGTATTTATCACCCACTCCTGGTTTTGGTTTACAAATACTGATGCAAAATACTGACCAAATACTGAACGTGTGAACGTGGCCTCAAGAATGTTAATGGATGACTTGAGCAGAGAAGTGATTTATATATGTCAACGAGATGTTACCTGGTATCCTCTCCAGAACGACTGGATAAGTAATGCTGCCTCCTCTTCAGACAGGAGAAGAGACAGAGGAATGGGTGGTCTTGGACTGAAACAAAAAAAAATGTACCCCAGTAAGTTTTTTGATAGCTTCCTAAATATCTATAATTATTAGATTTGTTGCATTGGTCTTACAAATGTCCCTAAGGCCAAGTTCACACGTTCAGTATTTGGTCAGTATTTTACATCAAGATCTGTAAGACAAAACCTGAGGAAAAGTATAATAGAAACACATCACCACTTCTGTATTTATCACCCACTCCTGGTTCTGGCTACAAATACTGAGGTCAAAAACTGACCAGATACTGAATGTGTGAACGTGGCCTAAGGGTTGTACATCTCAGAGTCATAATTTGGCTGTAAAAAAAAAAAAAAAAAAAAGCATCAACTGCCATCTCCATAATGGGAAAGTCTGTCTGCACCGAAGACATATTTTACCCATGAATTGGAAGTGAATTATCAGTTCATGAGGAGAAAGAAGTAGATTTCGCTAATAAAATATATGACAAAGTTTGTCATTTTCATGTGTGTTATTGATTTATGAAGAAAAATTATATGGCGGTTACTCTCTAAGTTGTGCAGTCAAAGTCACAGCCTTGTATATGAGCCTTGTGACTCCGCCATGACAGATGGACGGATTTAATAGAATGCCAATGACAGGTGATCACAATGTGCACCCACCCAGTCGCAGGCCTGTAGACTCCAGGACAAAGAAGAGTCTGATCCTATCACAAAACATCTTCTGTCTCAGGAGATGAAACATGTTAATTTGGAATATCCTTTATTATTCGGGATATTCCTTGTGGCTTTCAAGCAGCCGCCAATACGCATTATAGCTGGAGATAATGGGAGGTAATTTCAATCTGACAGGAACGTATTGTCTCTTCTATAACGGCCTCCATTGTGTTCACTCAATCAATCAAAACTAGGACAAGGGGTCAGGAGCGTATTCAAGTCACTGGAGAGTCTCCTGCATGGATGTGCTGCGTGTGTATGAGAAAGAAGGAAAAACAAGGTGCAAGCTGGTCACATGTAGAGAAAGCATAAGGAAGCCATAAAAGTACAAAATCAGAATACCCCTCAAATATATATACACTGTGTGCAGAATTATTAGGCAAGTTGTATTTTGGAGGATTATTTTTATTATTGATCAACAACTATGTTCTCAATCAACCCAAAAGACTCATAAATATCCAAGCTTAATATTTTTGGAAGTTGGAGTGTATTTTTTTAGATTTGGCTATCTTAGGAGGATATCTGTTTGTGCAGGTAACTACTACTGTGCAGAATTATTAGGCAACTTAATAAGAACCAAATATAATCCCATCTCACTTGTTTATTTTCACCAGGTAAACCAATATCAGTGCACAAAATTTAGAAATAAACATTTCTGACATGCAAAAACAAAAACCAAAAACAATAGTGATCAATATAGCCACCTTTCTTTATGATGACACTCAGCAGCCTTCCATCCATCGATTCTGTCAGTTGCTTGATCTGTTTTCGATCAACATTGTGTGCAGCAGCCACCACAGCCTCCCAGACACTGTTCCGAGAGGTGTACTGTTTTCCCTCCCTGTAAATCTCACATTTTATGATGGACCACAGGTTCTCTATGGGGTTCAGATCAGGTGAACAAGGGAGCCATGTTATTATTTTTTCTTCTTTTAGACCTTTACTGGCCAGCCACGCTGTGGAGTAGTTGGATGCATGTGATGGAGCATTGTCCTGCATGAAAATCATGTTTTTCTTGAACGATACCGACTTCTTCCTGTATCACTGCTTGAAGAAGTTGTCTTCCAGAAACTGGCAGTAGGTCTGGGAGTTGAGCTTCACTCCATCCTCAACCCGAAAAGGTCCCACAAGTTCATCTTTGATGATACCAGCCCATACCAGTACCCCACCTCCACCTTGCTGGCGTCTGAGTCGGAGTTGAGCTCTCTGCCCTTTACTGATCCAGCCTCTGGCCCATCCATCTGGCCCATCAAGAGTCACTCTCATTTCATCAGTCCATAAAATCTTTGAAAAATCAGTCTTAAGGTATTTCTTGGCCCATTCTTGACGTTTTATCTTATGTTTCTTGTTCATAGGTGGTCGTTTTTCAGCCTTCCTTACCTTGGCCATGTCCCTGAGTATCGCACACTTTGTGCTTTTTGATACTCCAGTAACGTTGCAGCTCTGAAATATGGCAAAACTAGTGACGAATGGCATCTTGGCAGCTTCACGCTTGATTTTCCTCAATTCATGGGCAGTTATTTTGCACCTTTTTTAGCCAACAAGCTTCTTGCGACCCTGTTGGCTATTTGCCATGAAACGCTTGATTGTTCGGTGATCACGCTTCAAAAGTTTGGAAATTTCAAGACTGCTGCATCCCTCTGCAAGACATCTCACAATTTTGGACTTTTCAGAGCCCGTCAAATCTCTCTTCTGACCCATTTTGCCAAAGGAAAGGAAGTTGCCTAATAACTAAGCACACCTTATATAGGGTGTTGATGTCATTAGTCAACACCCCTCCTCATTACAGAGATGCACATCACCAGATTTACTTAATTGGTAGTTGGCTCTCAAACCTATGCAGCTTGGAGTAGGGCAACATGTATAAAAAGTATCATGTGATCAAAATACTCATTTGCCTAATAATTCTGCACGCGGTGTATGTAATATCCACAATATCCGCCATAAATGAATAGTAGATCCCAACGATGCATAGTAGATCCTAACAATGGAACCCGCCTCTATCTCAGTAACAGGGCCAAACTGCACTGCTTTTCGTGAAGCAGTGGTCAAAAGTCCCATACAAATGAAGGTTCATCTCTTGCCAAGAGTCAGGGCCCTGTTCTTGAGAAAAAAAGCAGGTACCATTGGCGGGATCTGCATCTACTATACATTTACGCCTGATGAGAATACCCCTTTAAATGTATGGTGCACGAGCCTATGGGAAAATGGGCTCTTCACGGCACTTTCTAAAGACAATAGGGTCGAATCATCAAAGCTATTTCACCAAATGACTGGCATAAATTGCTTTGAAAAGTCACAAAGCATCATGTGAATGGGGAGCAAAGGCGAGCCTATCTGGTCTGATTCCCCAGAAGATCTACTGTAGCACAAATTGCTAAAAAACAAAAACAATGCTGGCTATGATAGAAGATTGTCAGAACGTCATATATCACAGCTTACTGTGTATAAGGCTGTATGTCCGCAGACAGGTGTGAGAGCCCATGCTGACCCCTGTCCAACTATAACAGGGGTCTCAAACACGCGGCTGTGGTTGCTCTCGCGGTCTTCACATGGAGGATGGAAGCTGGAATGGAGTCCCACTTTTGTCTTGGCAGAGATTGCAGCAGATTAGTTTGGATGTCATGAAGAGTCCTTCACAAGGAAATGTCACACCGATCCTACTCCTGGGATTTGGGGTGGCATAATATATGGTAGCCGGACCCTTCTAGTCTTCACTCCAGATAAGCTAACAGCTCCGCATTACTTTGATTTGGTCATGGAACTTGTGTTGTGACCATTTGTAGAAAGTGTCCCATGACAGATTTTTCAACACCACCACACCATGCCTCAGGTTGAACGTCCTACTGTGATCAGCCTCTATGGCCTAAACGTGCTACCATGACCTGCAGTGTCTCCAAACACTTGTTGTGAGAAAAGCATCCAGCTCTTTTTTAAATGCTGTTATAGTGTCGGCCATCACTACTTCTTGTTGTTGGGCATTCCACAGTCTGACTGTAAAGAACCCTTTCCTATTTAGCTGTCGGAATCAGCTTTCCTCCGGATGTAATGAGTGCCTCTTTATCCTTACTATGGTCTACGGAAGGAACAATTTGTGTGCAAGTCCTTTGTATTGACCACACATACTGTATATATGAGATCTCCTCTGAGACGTCTTTTTTCTTAAGCTAAACAAGCCCAACTTTTCTAACCTCTCATCAGAGGAGAGGCCTTCCATCTCATATAAAAATCTAGTAGCCCGCCTTTGAACTGACTCTAACTTCTGAATATCCTTTTAAAAATCTGGAGCCCATATTCTAGATGTGACCTCACCAATGATTTATAGAGGGGGAACAATACGTTGGGATCACAGGATTTAATTCTCTTTTTACACATCCTAAAATGTTGTTTGCTTTTGCAGCTGCTGCTTGACTGCTCGTGGTTGTTCATCTGTCTCTGTAAAACAAACCTAATAGTGCATTTACAATGGCCAATAGATCGAGAATGACGTTCCTAGTAATATTCGCTTCCAATTATCAGCCTGTCTAAACCGATTTATGATCGCCCTCTCCCATTCACCTGTATGTCCTGAGCCCTCTCCCATTCACTTGCATGTCCTGAGCCCTCTCCCATTCACTTGTTTTTCCTGAGCCCTCTCCTATTCACTTGCATGTCCTGAGCCCTCTCCCATTCACTTGTATTTCC
This sequence comes from Phyllobates terribilis, assembly GCF_046119375.1. Lineage (NCBI taxonomy): Eukaryota > Metazoa > Chordata > Amphibia > Anura > Dendrobatidae > Phyllobates > Phyllobates terribilis. Next base: position 205,006,759 of record NW_027362769.1, on the reverse strand, counting down.
TGAGCCCTCTCCCATTCACTTGTATGTCCTGAGCCCTCTCCTATTCACTTGTATTTCCTGAGCCCTCTCCCATTCACTTGTATGTCCTGAGCCCTCTCCTATTCACTTGTATTTCCTGAGCCCTCTCCCATTCACTTGTATGTCCTGAGCCCTCTCCTATTCACTTGCATGTCCTGAGCCCTCTACCATTCACTTGTATTTCCTGAGCCCTCTCCCATTCACTTGTATGTCCTGAGCCCTCTCCTATTCACTTGCATGTCCTGAGCCCTCTCCCATTCACTTGTATTTCCTGAGCCCTCTCCCATTCACTTGTATGTCCTGAGCCCTCTCCTATTCACTTGTATTTCCTGAGCCCTCTCCCATTCACTTGTATGTCCTGAGCCCTCTCCTATTCACTTGCATGTCCTGAGCCCTCTCCTATTCACTTGTATTTCCTGAGCCCTCTCCCATTCACTTGTATGTCCTGAGCCCTCTCCTATTCACTTGCATGTCCTGAGCCCTCTCCCATTCACTTGTATTTCCTGAGCCCTGTCCCATTCACTTGTATGTCCTGAGTCCTTTCCCATTCACTTGCATGTCCTGAGCCCTCTCCCATTCACTTGTATTTCCTGAGCCCTCTCCCATTCACTTGCATGTCCTGAGCCCTCTCCCATTCACTTGTATTTCCTGAGCCCTCTCCCATTCACTTGTATGTCCTGAGCCCTCTCCTATTCACTTGTATTTCCTGAGCCCTCTCCCATTCACTTGTATGTCCTGAGCCCTCTCCTATTCACTTGTATTTCCTGAGCCCTCTCCCATTCACTTGTATGTCCTGAGCCCTCTCCTATTCACTTGTATGTCCTGAGCCCTCTCCCATTCACTTGTATGTCCTGAGCCCTCTCCTATTCACTTGTATTTCCTGAGCCCTCTCCCATTCACTTGTATGTCCTGAGCCCTCTCCCATTCACTTGTATGTCCTGAGCCCTCTCCCATTCACTTGTATGTCCTGAGCCCTCTCCCATTCACTTGTATGTCCTGAGCCCTCTCCTATTCACTTGTATTTCCTGAGCCCTCTCCCATTCACTTGTATGTCCTGAGCCCTCTCCTATTCACTTGTATTTCCTGAGCCCTCTCCCATTCACTTGTATGTCCTGAGCCCTCTCCTATTCACTTGCATGTCCTGAGCCCTCTACCATTCACTTGTATTTCCTGAGCCCTCTCCCATTCACTTGTATGTCCTGAGCCCTCTCCTATTCACTTGCATGTCCTGAGCCCTCTCCCATTCACTTGTATTTCCTGAGCCCTCTCCCATTCACTTGTATGTCCTGAGCCCTCTCCTATTCACTTGTATTTCCTGAGCCCTCTCCCATTCACTTGTATGTCCTGAGCCCTCTCCTATTCACTTGCATGTCCTGAGCCCTCTCCTATTCACTTGTATTTCCTGAGCCCTCTCCCATTCACTTGTATGTCCTGAGCCCTCTCCTATTCACTTGCATGTCCTGAGCCCTCTCCCATTCACTTGTATTTCCTGAGCCCTGTCCCATTCACTTGTATGTCCTGAGTCCTTTCCCATTCACTTGCATGTCCTGAGCCCTCTCCCATTCACTTGTATTTCCTGAGCCCTCTCCCATTCACTTGCATGTCCTGAGCCCTCTCCCATTCACTTGTATTTCCTGAGCCCTCTCCCATTCACTTGTATGTCCTGAGCCCTCTCCTATTCACTTGTATTTCCTGAGCCCTCTCCCATTCACTTGTATGTCCTGAGCCCTCTCCTATTCACTTGTATTTCCTGAGCCCTCTCCCATTCACTTGTATGTCCTGAGCCCTCTCCTATTCACTTGCATGTCCTGAGCCCTCTCCCATTCACTTGTATGTCCAGAGCCCTCTCCTATTCACTTGTATTTCCTGAGCCCTCTCCTATTCACTTGTATTTCCTGAGCCCTCTCCTATTCACTTGTATGTCCTGAGCCCTCTCCTATTCACTTGTATGTCCTGAGCCCTCTCCTATTCACTTGTATTTCCTGAGCCCTCTCCTATTCACTTGCATGTCCTGAGCCCTCTCCTATTCACTTGTATATCCAGAGCCCTCTCCTATTCACTTGTATGTCCTGAGCCCTCTCCCATTCACTTGTATGTCCTGAGCCCTCTCCCATTCACTTGTATGTCCAGAGCCCTGTATAACGACACAAAGTCTATTAGCTTTTTACATGTAGTGGGCATCCTCTGTGACCCCCTACTTATAATTTACAGTAAGGAGTAGATTATCCCATATGCTGTATTATAAAACACTGATGTATTCACTGGACCGCATTGCTTTGTGCTGCGCTACTGCCAAGATGAATCCTGTTCTTGCAAATGAGAAGTACGACATCAAGTTCCGAGCTGTTTAAAGTGCTATGATAATGTATTTATTGTCAGGAGGCTGCCTGATGAGTGATCGTCTAATGATGATGAACACAGGCTCCGACCAAACACATCCAGTGCAAAGTGTTTAATAGCTGCAGGGAGAGGGCTTCACTTACATAGCAAAACCGCTCAGGCTATACTATATATTCATTATAAAGATTCGATTTCTGTTCCTACAACTTCTGCTAATGCTTTTCTCCCAATCACAAGTGGATGCATAGATTCAGAAGAAAACATATATTTCATTTTTCACTAATTGCTTGCACTATGTTAATTTTGCAGCAGGTAAGCCCCATATAGATGTATCCTAAAACTTGTATTAAAAGGGGTTGTCCAGGCTTGACACAAGAGACTGCAGTTACTCTATGTGACTACAGACTTCAGAATCATGACAGAGTGTGGAGCGCACGCTGTCAGGATTCCCGGTATTGCCAGTGAGAGCGAGCGGTCTTTTGACCACATTATTATTATTATTTAGTATTATAGTGCCATTTATTCAATGGCACTTTACATGTGTGATCCATGCAATTTGCAAACTTGCGGTCACGTGTCGACTAGACGTGTCTCTCAATAGAAGTGCATTGAGAGAAGCTAGATAAGTCTAGTTGGCATGTGACTACAAGTTTGTAAATTGCATGCATGTGGTCAAAAGACCGCCTGCTCTCACCGGCAATACTTGGAATCCTGACAGCGTGCACACACCCCGTGACAACCCCTTTATTTAATACTGATTTAATGAGGGTAATTGTATTTTTCTATAATAAAGGCCTGCATGAATAACAAGTGTGCTGAAAAAAGTAGACAAACTGACAGTTAGTGGAAGGGCAATGAACAGGTAAAATAAAACTGCTCATCTTTTGTAATGCAGCCATGACCACTCTGCAGGGTCCGGTTTCATTCTATACAATACTTTGTAATGGCATATAGTAAAATCCTCAGTCAAATCCATAACGAAATCTGCAAGTAAAACATGTGGATTTTGTAGCGGACTTCTTGTTAGCAAATCTGGGGTGGAAATTTTTCGCAACTTGAGAACATAACCTGAATGTCAGGATCTTATCATGGTTAGTAAAGTTAAGGAAAAGATTTGCAAGATCCCGGCCAAATGGTCATGTCGCTAAACTGAGCCAGTCGGATCTGGGTGCCTCTTCGTATTACGTCATGACATGGATCGTCATGGGGCCTACTAATCAGAAGAGACACCGGGATACTGGCAGGAAGTAAGTTTGCAGTACTCAGGTCCGGCTGCCACAACGTGCCAACGTGTCCGCTGTGCCAGGGTCCTGTGAGTCTCTATTATTTACTACTTACTGATCTTTTAACCATTCTTGAACAAATGGAATCTCAAAGAAGTCTTTACTCTGATGATCTTTCCTTAATGGATTCTTACTGAAAGACAGAAAGAAATACAATGTATTTATACCCACAACTCATTGCAAATAACCCTTGGATACATTTAGATTGGCCAAGGGGAGAGTTAGTTTTAAGCAATTGGCTGTTTCCCAAGATTCCAGCCTATGGGGGGCACAGTTCTCGGCTGCAACATATATCTTCAAAGGGGCTGTCTCTATTTTGTTTGAAATCCAGTTTTTTTTTATAAAAGTGTTAGATTTTTTTAAAAAATAAATTGGAAAAAAATTAAGATCCTGTACCTTAGATGGTCCCGGGGGGTCCGTGCCCTTTATTGTCTTTGGGACCAGATGAATTGCAATTCACCCATTGACAATAATCCTTCGCTAAACAGAACAGTCGTTAGTGATCTACTTACTTATATAACCACTGAGTGAGGAAGTCACAAGCAATAAATTTCGTCCTTTTTCTCTACAAAAAAAAACAAAAACACAATTTATTAAAACGGTATATTGACTTTGGTCTTTGTTACTGATTATTTCACTTTGTAGCTTTTGGAGGATAAAACTGCATATATTATTAAACAGATCACTCGGACCCAATCAGGCTGGTGTACTTACCTTGAAAACCCATGTAAGAATGGCTGTATTTTTTTGTACTCTTTTAAAGCTGATCTGACCTAGAGCTATGTTAAAAACATCATGGCACTGAATATATTTGTATATAGACCTAAAAAAGGTGTTCATCTTGTAAAAAAAGACTAGTCTTATGAGGTGCATGTACTGAGGACCTCTGTAAGCGGATGGCTCGCAGAGACGTAGACTTTTTTACCGTTGAGGATATACCGTAATTGTGAAGAAGGCGTAGGGGAAGCTTTGCAAAGGGTGAAATTTGCACTTAAATTGACTTTCTATGCATCTGCATTTCTCAGCCAGCAACGAACAGAAAAATCATGGAGCCACCATAGCAAAAGTCCAGGTTGGACCTATACCATTCCACCCCAACCTCCCACTACCACCCCCAAAAAAAATCATTTGGTGGAGTGGGCAGGGTCACGGCGCATAGGCGCAGACACAGAATTTCAAAGAAAGGGTGAGGGAAATTTATTGCAGCACATACATAGTAATATTACCCCTATTGAAGCCCCATAGTGTTCTCCTCCACTGCGATACTCCTTTCATGCCCCCCATAGAGTATGATGCTCTTCAAATTTCCCCCCACACACAGTATGATAGCTTCACAGTGAATTCCTATACACAAATTTTTCCACAGTATCCCCTAAACGTACAGCATGATAACCTCAAAGTGCCCCCAGTAAAGTATGATGCCCCCACAATGTATTAAGCTGATACTGTGCCCCCCAACACAGTATGATGTCAAAAAGTCCCTCCCCCAACACAGTAGGATGGCTAGCACAGACCACCCCACACATTATGATGACAACAACACAGTATGATGGTCTCCATAGTCTCCTGGACAGTATAATGCCCCCACTAGTACTGTACAGTGTGTGGACTGATGAGACTCAGACACACAGGCTAAATGGCGGTGCGGGGAGCCAATGGCTCCCTGTTCCACCATTGTATTTATCTATGAGAAAGCCGCCTACTGACACATCTTCTGGTGGCTTATCCAAGGGAGAACAATCCGAACAATACCTGATCGACACCTCTCCTGACCAGCATTTGGCTGGCGCCCCCATACACATTTGACCATCAGCCAAACCTGTCGATTTCGGTAGGTTCGGAAGACATAAGTCGAATGTGTATGAGGCAGCTTTAGTATCTATGGTTTGTGACTGGATAGCTAAATAGCAGTAGAGAACAGCGTGCTATGTGCGGTAACAATGAAAGGGATGTACACGGAGGGTCATTAGTTCACGGCCAAAAGCTACAAACAGCTGAACAGGGGAACTGGATGTTGTTAGGAAAAATCTGACACATAACCTGACCTACATTCACGAACCTCTGGCACCAACTGTGTCCAATTTTAACATTAAGAGAAACACAGGAAGCATTCACAATGTGAATTGTTTGCTGTGGGATCTTTTTATTTTTCTGAAGCAAGAATGTGTATGAAGCACTCCTGACCCAAAATTCCAAAATCCATCACACGTGTCTTTACTGTGCAATTTTTTTATTTTTTTTTTAATTATATTTTTCATCTCAGAAAATTTAGAAAAAAAAAAAATAGTAAAAAATACCGTATATAGGAAACGGTTTATAAGGGACGCACAGAAAACCTTGTACAGCAAACTCACACACGTCATAAAGTTATCCGGAATGAGATAGTAGTCAAGACATCTAACTGCGAGGGAACATTGTGGGTGAAGAACTAAGAGTGTAAAAAAGCTGCAAAAACACAGAAACAATTGACAAACTGCAGCTCTGAAAAAAAGGTGTGCATGAGATTCTGGAAGCTTTTGCTGGTACTGTAAAAATCAGCTTTTAATTTGCATAAAAAAATGCAGCAAAAAAACCCCCAAAAAAACGCTGCATGTGAATGTCAGTTCTTTCAGCGTTTTTGCTACTTTTTTTTCACTCATAGAAAGCAACAAGAAAATGCAAAAATGCTTACAGTATTTTTTGCTGTGTTTTGGTGAATAAGGCCACGTTTTGGCTTACAAATACTCATGTAAAAAACGCAACGTGTGCACGTGGCCTCGAATTAATCCTATTAGACATGTACTGTAGACAAATCACACTTGTAATCCACACCCAAACAAAAGAAGGTGATAAAAAAAACCTGCAAAAAACAACAAAAAAAGCAGAAATAAAACAGCAAAGCCTGCATTTTGAAAGCCACGTTTTGGCTAGAGAAAAAAACATTGTAAAAACGCTAAGTGTGAACATAGTCTAAAAGCGAGTCTGTCCGCTCTACTGCTTTCTTCATACAGAACATCTGCATTTCTCTATTGTAATCCTTGTTATTATCATTGCGCACACAGAACTCCTCATTAGTAAAATACAAAGGGGTTGTCTCATCATCATCAATGTTCAGGAGCGCTCCAATTCTCTGCCTCCTGCTTGCCGGAGCAGTTTGCCACTGATTGATTGACAGTTCATGTTAATGGCATGGTTGCGCCGCTGGACCAAACTGCATGCTTTCTGATAACACGAGCAGAGGCAGATTTGCCCCTACTGCATTGGAAGAGCGCAAGGACACTGCAGCTAGATGGATCCAGAGATCTGGCCAGCTTCAGAGCAGCACGACCAAGCTCTATTGGAAAGAGCTTGCAAGTACTGCACTCCTTGCCCAAGAGGCCGGCCTTCTATGATAAACTGCAGCACTGACCAGTAACCTATGCAATGAGCAGAAAACAATTCAACTAAATATACAACCAATACAATCTTACCCATTTAATATGAGAATAACCCGTTAAGGTGGTTATGCACATTAGTCTAAAAGTTGATAAAAAAAATAGATGATTACAATCAAAATGTTCATTCACAGTGTGAAATCTAACAATGAACAACAGCTTTAGCTGACTTCACTCTAATGTGTGACCACTTTTAACCCCATAAGTAACAGACCCTGGTGGCAAGTGACTAGCTCCAAAGTCAGTCCAGATTGGGATGGCTTCTGCTTGACTTGTGTCAGAGCCTGAATCCAGCAGAGCTTCCTATAATACCATGGTAGACTAGTCCAGTTCTGACTGTGATCATTGCAACCATGTAATGTTGCCAAGAGCATGTGTATCAAGATGGTATGAAGAAATAGAAAGACTTGACGAAAAAATAAAGTAATTGTGCAGATTTACTCGTCTAGTCTAATTTTAGACAGAATAAATTTAGACTAGGCAGTCTAAAAATGCACCATATTTATCACAATGGCTTATGCTGGATCATAAATGTGGCTCATCTTTAGGCACTTTACAGCAATTCTTGGTTGGTTTAGGTTATGTCAATTATTTGCCACGCATCACCTGAAGCCATGCCACTTTTCACAAAGTTAAAACCCCTTTGCCACAAAAACACTCCCACTTGAGTGAGGGGCAAAAAGTGCCTAAGACACGTAATAAATGTGGCGAAAGTCACCAAAGCATGTCAGTACTACCACTTTAAAAGTTATTATTTACAGAAGAAGGAACACAATTCTCCTTCACAATCACTGGGATCTATGTATAAAATGTTAAGATAGTAGCCCAGTGATTTATTTTTTATTAATCCTATCACTAATCCTTCTCGCTCTATGATATACTGTATATAATTCAGGTAGCATTAATTTATTTTTTTGTTTCTTGCCATCTTGAAACTCATAGATTCCTAGTCAGGTTATCTCATGGTAAGTTGGAGAAGTGTTAGTGTAGGGAATACCATTGGGGGAGGAAGATCAACCTATGTTAGTAAAGGGGGTCACCACCAAAACTGCTTGTATGAAGTCCACAAAACAAAAACACACATCACAGTTAATGATGATGACTACACAGTTCCTGTCACAGAACTAAAATGTAGATCAGAGTTCAGCCTTCCTCCCTATGTACTTGATACAGAAGGGAGGATAGTCACCATATTAGCACAACAGGAAGAGATGGTACTGGAGGTAGTTGGTCATGTGATGGTGTACTGATGCATCATGGGACAGATAGGGAAATACAGGAATAAAATGCAGTGTGAGATTTGATGAGGGATCCATAAGAAGAACAGAGGTCTAGAAATGAGTCATACTTTGATACTGCATTATTTTTATTCTATTCATCTACGCTTTTTATGTGGTTTTAGGTGGAGTCACCATTTAAGGGATGATGACAGTCATACACCTGTGCTATGACAGCTGTGACCAAAACTTACAAATGCAGCTGAATGGGATTTAAAAGAATAGACCAGCTGTATACCCCTGAATCCACAACGAACACTGACGTGGACAGAATATAATAAGCAGGATATATATTTAATACTATTAATCCAGAAGATCTACTGTTGTCTCCAGCCTATGAATAACGCAACATTCCCACACTTTACAAATACATGCCACTATTTAGCGTTCAATGAAGCTCAAACAGACTTCTAAGAAATGGACATCACTGGTAAACGAGTGGATGCTAACCCTGTCCTGCACACCACCTCTCACGTGAGCCTTGACAGTTGTATTGGTATCTTTATAGCAGATAAATGCCTTTTAAAGGGTTACTCAAGTTAGGAAACCAATTTACGTACACACTTTGGTTTTGAATTTCTTGATCTGGAGGACCCGTCCTGTCCTGCATTACACATACACAATCCATAGATTTGAACAGAAGCAGTGTAATGCTTAATTTCTCTTCCGGAGGCACTGCAGGAAAACTGAATGCTTCCATACAAATAACAGCTGATTGCTGGGAGTCCCAAAGGAAGATCCTTTGTAAACAGCTTCTTGTCAAAGTACGTATTGTGGAAAGCGAAAAACTCCTTAAAAAGTGCAGTCCGATTATTTTTATGGGCCCATTTCCAATTGCCGATTTTTATCCAACACTCAGATCCAAATTAGACATGTCGCCAATTTTTTTGTGGACTACTTGGGGCGAGGAAAAAAAAAATAAAAATCGGACATGAGCAGAGCCCCACAGACTATCATAGGTACAAGTGCTATCTGTGAAAACCACAGATAGCAATTGTACGTGGAAATCGGACGTGTGAACGAGCCCTTAGAATTAGAGTATGTTCTTTCACATGAAACATCCAGTCAATAAAAATGCAATAATACTGGTATGATTTACATTCTGGTTACATGTATTATCCCATAATCCTTCTTCAATTATGGACTCGAAATTGAAAGGTCACATTTAATTTAGGCTGCTCTCAGAGCAGAGACTTAGTAGAGAGTCATCCTGTGATCAGATTACCCAATTTTTTTTCCATGGAGAGGATAAAAGTATCTATGTTGGCTTAGTTACTAAGTAAATATCTGTTCATTTATTTGACATCATCGGACTTCCTCTGGGTGCTCACCAAATAAATGACTCTCCCGGAGTTACAGAAAGTTCAGATATCGTGTGTCCAATATACAGAAAAGTAACATAACACGGTAGAGGTGGCAGTGATCTGCATGTCTGCGATTTCCAGGAGAAGAACTGCCTAGAACAGAGGCTGCAATGCAAAGTGAACTCACAGCACCAGCAGAGGAACCTAAAGGGGTGTAAGGTGGCTGTTAGACAAATGGGGGATGGGAGATAAACCTGGAGTAATGCTTTAGTACATATAGTACAATAGGTTAATCGGCCATGACAGATTGATAATGAGCAGCTGAACGGCTGCTCACCATATCTCCACCCCTGGGTGTGGTTCGTTTGTAAAATGAGACCTATTTGTCTCACACATGTCTGTGTGTATGGGGGTGTGCAGATCTCCTGGATTGTGTGCCTTTGCTAAAGGACTAAGAATCAGGACTCTAAGTCAGGTGGACTAACCAGCACTACTGTATGGACTTTTTGCTTTATGTCAAACAAGGGCTGTATTTGAGTTTCCTGTGATGTGGTTTATGAGGACTGAAATAAACCAGCCGGACGTTTAAGTAGAAACGGTTCCTGTGACACCTCATATTGCTCCCAAGTGAGTAGCATTGTTACAAGGGTTTTTCGGGACTTTTACATTGATGGCCTATTCTTAAGATGGCTCATCAAAATCTGATCAGTGGGGGTGCGACACCCAGCACCCCCGCCGATTAGCTGATCCCAGCAGCAGGCACTATACAGTTTATGGAGCTGAGCTGTGCAGCTGCGCAACTCAACACTTCCTGCAGGCAATTAGAACAGCTGATCGGCAGGGTGCCGGGTGTCGCACCCTCACCAATTAGATACTGATCAGCCAGCCTAAGAATAGGCCATCAATGTAAAAGTCCCAGACAACCCCTTTAAGCATTACATGGTGAACAATGCTTTGCAGATGCTCTTTGTAATGGGTTGTAAAATACCTATTAAAAATGTATTTTAAAATGGGTTTTAATAATTCGACAACTCCTTTAACACCTTAAGGACTGGCCGATTTTTAGCTTCTGCACTTTTAATTTTTTTCTCCCCTTCTTCCAAGAGCCATAACCCTTTTTTTATACACAGTTGAAACCAGAAGTTTACATACAGTATATAAAAAGACACATATGCAGGTTTTTCTCAACATCCGACATGAAATCAGAATAAACCTTTCCCATTTTAGGTCAATTAGGATTACCATCATTTTTAATATTCCCCAAATGCCAGAATAATGAGAGAGAGAGAGAGAGAGAGAGAGAGAGAGAAAGAGAGAGAGAGAGAGAGAGAGAGAGAGAGAGAGAGAGAGAGAGAGTGAGAGAGAGAGAGAGAGAGAATGTTTAAGACATTTTTATTACTTCCTGAAAAGTCAAAGGTTTCTATACATTTCATTAGTATTTGGTACCATTGCCCTCAAACTGAATGACTTGGGTCAAATGTTTGGGATATCCTTCCACAAGCTTCTCACAATAGTTGGTCAGAATTTGGGCCCATTCCTCCTGACAAAACTGATGTAACTGATCCAGGTTTGCAGGTCGCCTTGCTCGCACCTGCCTTTTCAGCTTTGCCCATAAATTTTCAATAGGATTGAGATCATGGCTTTGTGATGGCCACTCCAAAACATTGACTTTGTTATCCTTACGTCACTTTATTACCATTTTGGCAGTATGTTTCGGGTCATTGTCCATTTGGAAGACCCATTTCCGCCCAAGCTTTAACTTCCTGGCTGATGTCTTGAGATGTTGCTTCAGTATTGCCACATAATCTTCTTTTCTCATGATGCCATCTATTTTGTGAAGTGCACCAGTCCATCAAGATGTTGCTTCAGTATTGCCACATAATCTTATTCTCTCATGATGCCATCTATTTTGTGAAGTGCACCAGTGCCTCCTTCAGCAAAACAACTCCACAACATGATGCTGCCACCCCCGTGTTTCACAGTTGGGATGGTGTTTTTAGGCTTCCAAGCTTCTCCCTTTTTCCTCCAAAAGTAACAATGGTCATTATGCCCAAAAAGCTTAATTCTAGTTTCATCAAACCACAGACATGTCTCCAAAAATTAAGGTCTTTGTGCCGGTGTGCATTTTAAAACATTAATCTGGCTTTTTTATATTTCTTTTGGAGTAATGGCTTCTTCCTGGCAGAGTGGGCTTTCAGCCCATGTTGATACAGTACTCATTTCACTGTGAATATTGACACAATCTTACCAGCTTCCACCATCATCTTCGCAAGGTCTTTTGCTTTTGTCCTTGGGTTTATATGCACATGTCGGACCAAAGCACATTCATCTCTGGGACACAGAACCCATCTCCTTCCTGAGCAGTATGATGGCTGGACATTCCCATCTTGATTGTACTTGCGTATAATTGTTTGTACAGATGAACGAGGCACCTTCAGGTACAGGTGCTTCTCACTAAAATTAGAATATCATCAAAAAGTTAATTTATTTCAGTTCTTCAATACAAGAGGTGAAACTCATATTATATAGAGTTATTACAAACTGGGTGATCTATTTCAAGTGTTTATTTCTGTTAAAGTTGATGATTATGGCTTACAGCTAATGAAAACACAAAAGTCATTATCTCAGTAAATTAGAATAATTAAACAAAAAACACCTACAAAGGCTTGCAAAGCGTTTAAAAAGGTCCCATAGTCTGTTTCAGTAGGCTCCGCAATCATAGGGAAGACTGCTGACTTGACAGATGTCCAAAAGGCAGTCATTGACACACGCCACAAGGAGGGTAAGCCACAAAAAGTCATTGCTAAAGAAGCTGGTTGTTCACAGAGTGCTGTACCCAAGCATATTAATGGAAAGTTGAGTGGAAGGAAAAAGTGGTAGAAAAAGGTGCAAAAGCAACCGGGATAACCACAGCCTTGAAAGGATTGTTAAGAAAAGGCCATTCAAAAATTTGGGGGAGATTCACAAGGAGTGGACTGCTGCTGGAGTCATTGCTTCAAGAGCCGCCACACACAGATGTATCCAGGACATGGGCTACAAGTGTCGCATTCCTTGTGTCAAGCCACTCATGACCAATAGACAACACCAGAAGCGTCTTACTTGGGCCAAGGAGAAAAAGACCTGGATTGTTGCTCAGTGGTCCAAGGTGTTGTTTTCAGACGAAAGTAAATTTTGCATTTCATCATTTGGAAATCAAGGTCCCAGAGTCTGGAGGAAGAGTGGAGAGGCCACAATCCAAGCTGCTTGAGGTCTAGTGTGACGTTTCCACAATCAGTGATGGTTTGGGGAGCCATGTCATCTGCTGGTGTAGGTCCAGAGTTTTATCAAGACCAAAGTCAGCGCAGCCGTCTACCAGAAAATTTTAGAGCACTTCATGCTTCCCTCTGCTGACAAGCTTTTGGGAGATGGAAATATCATTCTCCAGCAGGACTTGGTACCTGTCCACACTGCCGAAAGTACCAATACCTGGTTTACACACAACAGTATCACTGTGCTTGATTGGCCAGCAAACTCGCCTGACCTTAACCCCATAGAGAATCTATGGGGTATTGTCAAGAGGAAGATGAGAGACACCAGACCCAACAATGCAGACGAGCTGAAGGCTGCTATCAAAGCAACCTGGGCTTCCATAACCCCTCAGCAGTGCCACAGGCTGATCGCCTCCATGCCACATTGCCGCATTGATGCAGTATTTGATGCAAAAGGAGCCCCGACCAAGTATTGAGTGCATTTACTGAACATGCATTTCAGTAGGCCAACAGTTCGGATTTTAAAAGCATTTTTCAAGTTGTTGTTATAAAGTATTCTAATTTACTGAGATAATGACTTTTGTGTTTTCATTGGCTGTAAGCCATAATCATCAACATTAACTCCTTGTGAATCTCCCCCAAATTTTTGAATGGCCTTTTCTTAACAATCCTTTCAAGGCTGTGGTTATCCCGGTTGCTTTTGCACCTTTTTCTACTACACTTTTTCCTTCCACTCAACTTTCCATTAATATGCTTGGATACAGCATTCTGTGAACAGCCAGCTTCTTTAGCAATGACCTTTTGTGGCTTACCCTCCTTGTGGAGTGTTTCAATGACTGCCTTCTGGACATCTGTTAAGTCAGCAGTCTTCCCCCTTATTGTGGAGCTTACTGAAACAGACTAAGGGACCTTTTTAAATGCGTAGGAAGCCTTTGCAGGTGTTTTTTGGTAATTATTCTGATTTACTGAGATAATGACTTTTGTGTTTTCATTGGCTGTAAGCCATAATCATCAACAGTAACAGAAATAAACACTTGAAATAGATCACGCTGTTTGTAATGACTCTATATAATATACGAGTTTCACTTTTTGTATTGAAGAACTGAAATAAATTAACTTTTTGATGATATTCTAATTTTATGAGAAGCACCTGTATATTGAAATTGTACCCAAGTATGAGCCAGACTAGTGCAAGTCCACAATTCTCTTCCTGATATATTGGCTGATTTCTTTAGACTTTCCAATGATGCTACACAAAGAAGCAGTGTGTTTCAGGTGTGCATTAAAATACATCCACAGGTGTGTCTCTAATTAACTCAGATGTTGCCAAAAAAAAACCAGAAGCTTCCAAGCACATGACATCATCATATGGGCAGTCTAGAATTGTTTAAAGGCATAGTAATCTTAGTGTATGTAAACTTTTGACATTGCAGTAAGTAATAAAAATGCCTTAAAGCATTCTCTCTCTCACATTATCTCATTATTATGTAACATATCATCAAATAGACCGTCTCCTATGATGCCCAGCCACAGCTTGAGATTCATAGACATTCTCACATGGTAGGTATAGGTAGCGTCAGAAATTCCCCGGCGGCCATGGCAATTGGCGCTGACAGCGATGCACCCTGAGCCTGAAGGACAGTTTGAATTTCTTTGAAACTTGATTGGGGCTGTTTAACCACCATCCAGACTATCCTGCGTTGCGACATTTCATCAGTTTTTCCCTGCCGCCCACATCTAGGGATATTAGCTACAGTGCCATGGGTTGTAAACTGCTTGATTATGCTGTGCACCGTGGACAAAGGAACGTCAAGATCTCTGGAGATGGACTTGTAACCTTGAGAATGTTGATATTGTTCAACAATTTTGGTTCTCAAGTCCTCAGACAGTTCTCTTCTCCTCTTTCTGTTCTCCATGCTTAGTGTGGCACACACAGACACACAATGCAAAGATAGAGTCAACTTCTCCACTTTTAATCTGATTTCAGGTGTGATTTTCATATTGCCCACACCTCTTACCTGCCACAAGTGAGTTTGAATGAGCATCACATGCTTGAAACAAAGTTGTTTACCCACAGTTTTGACAAGGTACCAACAATTTTGTCCAGACCATTTGTGGGGTTTTGTGTGAAATGATTTCCAACTTGCCTTTTTTTCCCTCAGTATTTTTGTATTGTCCCAATACACACAATGGAAATAAACATGAATATATACTGTATGTAATGCACACGCCCGAACTGACTGGCGTGTGCATGTTTATGTAGTGATTCCATTGTGCCATGAACCGGAGAGTGCCTGGAGGGGCGTAACTAAGTATCTGCCCGATCCGACCAAGGTCGCACGACGGCATACGACGCCAGTGCACCAGGGAGGAACCGAGCAGAGGAACCAGGGTCTACTCCAGGTCAGACTCCGGACACGGCTGTTGACCCACACCGGGGAATACTGGAACAGGCAGACTAGAGCGCAGGCTGGGTAGGGTCCAGTACAGACTGGGAGACAAATTCGAAACCGCAGACGCGGTGGACAGGGCCGAGCAAAGCGAAAACCGCAGACGCAGCGGACAGAGCCGAGCAAAGCGAAAACCGCAGACGCGGCGGACAGAGCTGAGCAAAGCGAAAACCGCAGACGCGGCGGACAGAGCTGAGCAAAGCGAAAACCGCAGACGCGGCGGACAGAGCTGAGCAAAGCGAAAACCGCAGACGCGGCGGACAGAGCTGAGCAAAGCGAAAACCGCAGACGCGGCGGACAGAGCTGAGCAAAGCGAAAACCGCAGACGCGGCGGACAGAGCTGAGCAAAGCGAAAACCGCAGACGCAGCGGACAGAGCTGAGCAAAGCGAAAACCGCAGACGCGACAGACAGAGCTGAGCAAAGCGAAAACCGCAGACGCGGCGGACAGAGCTGAGCAAAGCGAAAACCGCAGACGCGGCGGACAGAGCTGAGCAAAGCGAAAACCGCAGACGCGGCGGACAGAGCTGAGCAAAGCGAAAACCGCAGACGCGGCGGACAGAGCTGAGCAAAGTGAAAACCGCAGACGCGGCGGACAGAGCTGAGCAAAGCGAAAACCGCAGACGCGGCGGACAGAGCTGAGCAAAGCGAAAACCGCAGACGCGGTGGGAACAGGGCTCTGTTCACACGGAACAGACTAGAAGGGAAAGGCAGAACCAGATACCCACAGGGTACTTGCAGAGAAGTAGCGAGTGGACCACAAACTCACAAACGGAAGTACAGTGACAACGAGCAGGAGTTAGGTACGAGTTCAGACTCTGCAGAAAAAGGAAGGGAACGGACATAGAGGCAAAACAGGTAAAGGATAGGAGAGAGTTCAGACTGGAACTGAGTGTACGGAGGAGACCGACACTGCAGCGGAATACAGGAGCGGGTCTGGGAATACGGCCCCCAGAAGGCGGGAGGAACAGGCTAGGAGCGTGTTCAGACAGGACAGACAAGATACAGGAACGGATCTAGGTAATCGGCCCCTAGAAGGCGGGAGGAACAGGCTAGGAGCGTGTTCAGACAGGCCTAGAAATACAGCCTCCAGGATAGGCAGACAAGAGAACACAGACAGGACTCAGTTCAGACACGGGAACTGATACCGCAAGGCAGGAGACAAAGACAGGACTCAGTTCAGACACGGGAACTGATACCGCAAGGCAGGAGACATAGACAGGACTCAGTTCAGACACGGGAACTGATACCGCAAGGCAGGTAACATAGACAGGACCTGGCATGTCAGAGACAAAAGCCAACTGACAGGGCAAGATGCTCAGGCATCAGTTAATTGGGGCAGCTGATTTAAATACCAGGTGATAGACAGCAATAGGCTGAGGACGCACAAGGGGTGTGCCTGCAGCAGATACAAAAAGCAGGAAGTGATCGGGCGCCGCCCTTAAGCAGCAGACACAGAAGCAAACAGACAGCATGGAGGGAAGCCAGAGAGACACCCTGGACTGGAGATCAAGTACGCGCTCTTGCACAGTGGGAGATGGACCACTATGCAAGGACGCCGCCAGGTATGTTACAGTACCCCCCCCCTTATGCCCCCTCTTCTTCAAGCCTGCCAGAATGTTCCGCAGGGAATTCGAGGGCCAATCCTTTACTTCAAGGAGATCACTTCCACTGTCCACTGGAGAAACTGGTCTCATCTGGATAGCTAAGATGCTACCTCCTATCCAGCCATCCTCAGCAACAGACGAAACGGGTGGAGTACCAGGAACAGCACACAAGGAAGTCTCTCTCCACTTATTATCAGGTAGCACCCCAGAGGGTTCAGGAGACAATTGGAAGTCCTCCGCCGGGTTGGAGGAGTGCAGAGACTCGGAGGTAACCTCTGCTTCGGGGTACATCTTGTCAAACTCACAGGATGAAATGGGCGAGGTATCAGGTACAAGGTGTAGAAAAGTCCCTGTTACCTTGTTATCTGGTGGTACCCAGGAGAATTCAGAAAACAACTGGGGGTCCTCCGCCGGGTCGGAATAGTGCAGAGACTCGGGGGTAACCTCTGCTTCGGAGTACACTAGGTCGGACTCGCTGGATGAAGCGGGCGAGGTATCAGGTACCGAATATAGAAGAGTACCTGTCCATTCGTTATCAGGTAGCACCCCGAAGGGTTCAAGAGACAACTGGAGGTCCTCCGCCTGGTCGGAGGGGTGTAGAGACTCGGGGGTAACCTCTGCTTCAGAGTACACTAGGTCGGACTTGCTGGATGAAGCGGGCGAGGTATCAGGTACTGAGTATAGGAGAGTACCTGTCCATTCGTTATCAGGTAGCACCCCGAAGGGTTCAGGAGACAACTGGAGCTCCTCCGCCTGGTCGGAGGGGTATAGAGACTCACGGGTAACCTCTGCTTCAGAGTACACTAGGTCGGACTCACTGGACGAAGCAAGCGAGGTATCAGATCCAGGATATAGGAAAGTCTCTGTCCATTCACCACCAGGTGGCACCCCGAAGGGTTCTGGAGACAACTGGAGGTCCTCCGCCTGGTCAGAGGGGTGTAGAGACTCGGGAGTAACCACTGCTTCGGAGTACACTAGGTTGGACACAGTGGACGAAGCGAGCGAGGTATAAGGTACAGAGTATAGGAGAGTCTCTGTCCTTTCGCTACCAGGTAGCACCCCGAAGGGTTCTGGAGACAACTGGAGGTCCTCCGCCTGGTCGGAGGGGTGTAGAGACTCGGGAGTAACCTCTGCTTCGGAGTACACTAGGTTGGACTCACTGGACGAAGCGAGCGAGGTATCAGGTACAGAGTATAGGAGAGTCTCTGTCCTTTCGCTACCAGGTAGCACCCCGAAGGGTTCAGGAGACAACTGGAGGTCCTCCGCCTGGTCGGAGGGGTGTAGAGACTCGGGGGTAACTACCACTTTGGGGTACCCATTGTCAGGCTCACAGGACGAAGCGGACAAAGTATCGAGTACCGGGTGTAGAGAAGTCTCTCTCCATTTGTCATCGAGTGGTATCCCGGAGGATTCAGGAGGCAACTGGGGGTCCTCCGCCAGGTAGTAGAGGTGCACAGACTCTGAGGTAACCACAGCTTTGGAGCATCCTTGGACATGCACACCGGTTAAAGTGGGTGAAGCATCTGATGCCGGGTGCAGGAAGTTCTCCTGTGTGGAGTCTGGATGGGCAGAAGTCTCTTCGGGCAGGAGAACTGGTGCACTACCCACGCACATTACCCGTTGGGGCTTCTCCGGGATACAGGGAGATGAAGCTTCAGTAGGGACTTCAAGGTTGGGGTCAGGAGGTCTCAGGGAGGACAGACCCTGGCGTGACGGCTTGCCTCTACGTCTAGCACGTCTGGACTGCCTCTTGAGGTTGGGAGAAGTATTCCGGAAAGCGTAGTCACCCTGTGAGGATTCTGGGTGGGCAGTAGTCTCATTTGGCTGGAGGACTATTGCGCTACCCACACACATTACCCATTGGGGCTGCTCCGGGATATTGGGAAGTGAAGCTTCAGCAGGAGCCTCCGGGTTAGGATCATCGAAGACCATTAGAAAGGCCACCAGGAAGGCCATTAGGTCCAGGAGGATCGGATCCTGTGTTTCATATAGGGGGTTGATCCATTCCAAGGCATCACCAGCCAGGTAAGACATAATGAATGCCACCTTAACCCGATCGGTGGGAAAACATAGAGGGTAGAACTTGAAGTGTAGCATGCATTGCTCCACAAATGCACGACTTTGTCTTGGATCCCCATAATAACGTAGCGGATCCGCAGGAACGAGAGCAGATAGATCCATCTGGACGGGTGCGTAATTCGCCTGGAACTCAGCTAAAGGGGAAAAAAAAATTATTTATTTATTTTAATGCATGTATTCGCTGGAAAACTTCTCAGAGAGCGAAGGCCGTGGGGCTCAACGGGAACCATGGCCTGAGCATGCTGTAATGCACACGCCCGAACTGACTGGCGTGTGCATGTTTATGTAGTGATTCCACTGTGCCATGAACCGGAGAGTGCCTGGAGGGGCGTAACTAAGTATCTGCCCGATCCGACCAAGGTCGCACGACGGCATACGACGCCAGTGCACCAGGGAGGAACCGAGCAGAGGAACCAGGGTCTACTCCAGGTCAGACTCCGGACACGGCTGTTGACCCACACCGGGGAATACTGGAACAGGCAGACTAGAGCGCAGGCTGGGTAGGGTCCAGTACAGACTGGGAGACAAATTCGAAACCGCACACGCGGTGGACAGGGCCGAGCAAAGCGAAAACCGCAGACGCGGCGGACAGAGCCGAGCAAAGCGAAAACCGCAGACGCGGCGGACAGAGCCGAGCAAAGCGAAAACCGCAGACGCGGCGGACAGAGCTGAGCAAAGCGAAAACCGCAGACGCGGCGGACAGAGCTGAGCAAAGCGAAAACCGCAGACGCGGCGGACAGAGCTGAGCAAAGCGAAAACCGCAGACACGGCGGACAGAGCTGAGCAAAGCGAAAACCGCAGATGCGACGGACAGAGCTGAGCAAAGCGAAAACCGCAGACGTGGCGGACAGAGCTGAGCAAAGCGAAAACCGCAGACGCGGCGGACAGAGCTGAGCAAAGCGAAAACCGCAGACGCGGCGGACAGAGCTGAGCAAAGCGAAAACCGCAGACGCGGCGGACAGAGCTGAGCAAAGCGAAAACCGCAGACGCGGCGGACAGAGCTGAGCAAAGCGAAAACCGCAGACGCGGCGGACAGAGCTGAGCAAAGCGAAAACCGCAGACGCGGCGGACAGAGCTGAGCAAAGCGAAAACCGCAGACGCGGCGGACAGAGCTGAGCAAAGCGAAAACCGCAGACGCGGTGGGAACAGGGCTCTGTTCACACGGAACAGACTAGAAGGGAAAGGCAGAACCAGATACCCACAGGGTACTTGCAGAGAAGTAGCGAGTGGACCACAAACTCACAAACGGAAGTACAGTGACAACGAGCAGGAGTTAGGTACGAGTTCAGACTCTGCAGAAAAAGGAAGGGAACGGACATAGAGGCAAAACAGGTAAAGGATAGGAGAGAGTTCAGACTGGAACTGAGTGTACGGAGGAGACCGACACTGCAGCGGAATACAGGAGCGGGTCTGGGAATACGGCCCCCAGAAGGCGGGAGGAACAGGCTAGGAGCGTGTTCAGACAGGACAGACAAGATACAGGAACGGATCTAGGTAATCGACCCCTAGAAGGCGGGAGGAACAGGCTAGGAGCGTGTTCAGACAGGCCTAGAAATACAGCCTCCAGGATAGGCAGACAAGAGAACACAGACAGGACTCAGTTCAGACACGGGAACTGATACCGCAAGGCAGGAGACAAAGACAGGACTCAGTTCAGACACGGGAACTGATACCGCAAGGCAGGAGACATAGACAGGACTCAGTTCAGACACGGGAACTGATACCGCAAGGCAGGTAACATAGACAGGACCTGGCATGTCAGAGACAAAAGCCAACTGACAGGGCAAGATGCTCAGGCATCAGTTAATTGGGGCAGCTGATTTAAATACCAGGTGATAGACAGCAATAGGCTGAGGACGCACAAGGGGTGTGCCTGCAGCAGATACAAAAAGCAGGAAGTGATCGGGCGCCGCCCTTAAGCAGCAGACACAGAAGCAAACAGACAGCATGGAGGGAAGCCAGAGAGACACCCTGGACTGGAGATCAAGTACGCGCTCTTGCACAGTGGGAGATGGACCACTATGCAAGGACGCCGCCAGGTATGTTACAGTACCCCCCCCCTTATGCCCCCTCTTCTTCAAGCCTGCCAGAATGTTCCGCAGGGAATTCGAGGGCCAATCCTTTACTTCAAGGAGATCACTTCCACTGTCCACTGGAGAAACTGGTCTCATCTGGATAGCTAGGATGCTACCTCCTATCCAGCCATCCTCAGCAACAGACGAAACGGGTGGAGTACCAGGAACAGCACACAAGGAAGTCTCTCTCCACTTATTATCAGGTAGCACCCCAGAGGGTTCAGGAGACAATTGGAAGTCCTCCGCCGGGTTGGAGGAGTGCAGAGACTCGGAGGTAACCTCTGCTTCGGGGTACATCTTGTCAAACTCACAGGATGAAATGGGCGAGGTATCAGGTACAAGGTGTAGAAAAGTCCCTGTTACCTTCTTATCTGGTGGTACCCAGGAGAATTCAGAAAACAACTGGGGGTCCTCCGCCGGGTCGGAATAGTGCAGAGACTCGGGGGTAACCTCTGCTTCGGAGTACACTAGGTCGGACTCGCTGGATGAAGCGGGCGAGGTATCAGGTACCGAATATAGAAGAGTACCTGTCCATTCGTTATCAGGTAGCACCCCGAAGGGTTCAAGAGACAACTGGAGGTCCTCCGCCTGGTCGGAGGGGTGTAGAGACTCGGGGGTAACCTCTGCTTCAGAGTACACTAGGTCGGACTTGCTGGATGAAGCGGGCGAGGTATCAGGTACTGAGTATAGGAGAGTACCTGTCCATTCGTTATCAGGTAGCACCCCGAAGGGTTCAGGAGACAACTGGAGCTCCTCCGCCTGGTCGGAGGGGTATAGAGACTCATGGGTAACCTCTGCTTCAGAGTACACTAGGTCGGACTCACTGGACGAAGCAAGCGAGGTATCAGATCCAGGATATAGGAAAGTCTCTGTCCATTCACCACCAGGTGGCACCCCGAAGGGTTCTGGAGACAACTGGAGGTCCTCCGCCTGGTCAGAGGGGTGTAGAGACTCGGGAGTAACCACTGCTTCGGAGTACACTAGGTTGGACACAGTGGACGAAGCGAGCGAGGTATAAGGTACAGAGTATAGGAGAGTCTCTGTCCTTTCGCTACCAGGTAGCACCCCGAAGGGTTCTGGAGACAACTGGAGGTCCTCCGCCTGGTCGGAGGGGTGTAGAGACTCGGGAGTAACCTCTGCTTCGGAGTACACTAGGTTGGACTCACTGGACGAAGCGAGCGAGGTATCAGGTACAGAGTATAGGAGAGTCTCTGTCCTTTCGCTACCAGGTAGCACCCCGAAGGGTTCAGGAGACAACTGGAGGTCCTCCGCCTGGTCGGAGGGGTGTAGAGACTCGGGGGTAACTACCACTTTGGGGTACCCATTGTCAGGCTCACAGGACGAAGCGGACAAAGTATCGAGTACCGGGTGTAGAGAAGTCTCTCTCCATTTGTCATCGAGTGGTATCCCGGAGGATTCAGGAGGCAACTGGGGGTCCTCCGCCAGGTAGTAGAGGTGCACAGACTCTGAGGTAACCACAGCTTTGGAGCATCCTTGGACATGCACACCGGTTAAAGTGGGTGAAGCATCTGATGCCGGGTGCAGGAAGTTCTCCTGTGTGGAGTCTGGATGGGCAGAAGTCTCTTCGGGCAGGAGAACTGGTGCACTACCCACGCACATTACCCGTTGGGGCTTCTCCGGGATACAGGGAGATGAAGCTTCAGTAGGGACTTCAAGGTTGGGGTCAGGAGGTCTCAGGGAGGACAGACCCTGGCGTGACGGCTTGCCTCTACGTCTAGCACGTCTGGACTGCCTCTTGAGGTTGGGAGAAGTATTCCGGAAAGCGTAGTCACCCTGTGAGGATTCTGGGTGGGCAGTAGTCTCATTTGGCTGGAGGACTATTGCGCTACCCACACACATTACCCATTGGGGCTGCTCCGGGATATTGGGAAGTGAAGCTTCAGCAGGAGCCTCCGGGTTAGGATCATCGAAGACCATTAGAAAGGCCACCAGGAAGGCCATTAGGTCCAGGAGGATCGGATCCTGTGTTTCATATAGGGGGTTGATCCATTCCAAGGCATCACCAGCCAGGTAAGACATAATGAATGCCACCTTAACCCGATCGGTGGGAAAACATAGAGGGTAGAACTTGAAGTGTAGCATGCATTGCTCCACAAATGCACGACTTTGTCTTGGATCCCCATAATAACGTAGCGGATCCGCAGGAACGAGAGCAGATAGATCCATCTGGACGGGTGCGTAATTCGCCTGGAACTCAGCTAAAGGGGAAAAAAAAATTATTTATTTATTTTAATGCATGTATGCGCTGGAAAACTTCTCAGAGAGCGAAGGCCGTGGGGCTCAACGGGAACCATGGCCTGAGCATGCTGTAATGCACACGCCCGAACTGACTGGCGTGTGCATGTTTATGTAGTGATTCCACTGTGCCATGAACCGGAGAGTGCCTGGAGGGGCGTAACTAAGTATCTGCCCGATCCGACCAAGGTCGCACGACGGCATACGACGCCAGTGCACCAGGGAGGAACCGAGCAGAGGAACCAGGGTCTACTCCAGGTCAGACTCCGGACACGGCTGTTGACCCACACCGGGGAATACTGGAACAGGCAGACTAGAGCGCAGGCTGGGTAGGGTCCAGTACAGACTGGGAGACAAATTCGAAACCGCAGACGCGGTGGACAGGGCCGAGCAAAGCGAAAACCGCAGACGCGGCGGACAGAGCCGAGCAAAGCGAAAACCGCAGACGCGGCGGACAGAGCTGAGCAAAGCGAAAACCGCAGACGCGGCGGACAGAGCTGAGCAAAGCGAAAACCGCAGACGCGGCGGACAGAGCTGAGCAAAGCGAAAACCGCAGACGCGGCGGACAGAGCTGAGCAAAGCGAAAACCGCAGACGCGGCGGACAGAGCTGAGCAAAGCGAAAACCGCAGATGCGACGGACAGAGCTGAGCAAAGCGAAAACCGCAGACGTGGCGGACAGAGCTGAGCAAAGCGAAAACCGCAGACGCGGCGGACAGAGCTGAGCAAAGCGAAAACCGCAGACGCGGCGGACAGAGCTGAGCAAAGCGAAAACCGCAGACGCGGCGGACAGAGCTGAGCAAAGCGAAAACCGCAGACGCGGCGGACAGAGCTGAGCAAAGTGAAAACCGCAGACGCGGCGGACAGAGCTGAGCAAAGCGAAAACCGCAGACGCGGCGGACAGAGCTGAGCAAAGCGAAAACCGCAGACGCCGCGGACAGAGCTGAGCAAAGCGAAAACCGCAGACGCGGTGGGAACAGGGCTCTGTTCACACGGAACAGACTAGAAGGGAAAGGCAGAACCAGATACCCACAGGGTACTTGCAGAGAAGTAGCGAGTGGACCACAAACTCACAAACGGAAGTACAGTGACAAAGAGCAGGAGTTAGGTACGAGTTCAGACTCTGCAGAAAAAGGAAGGGAACGGACATAGAGGCAAAACAGGTAAAGGATAGGAGAGAGTTCAGACTGGAACTGAGTGTACGGAGGAGACCGACACTGCAGCGGAATACAGGAGCGGGTCTGGGAATATGGCCCCAGAAGGCGGGAGGAACAGGCTAGGAGCGTGTTCAGACAGGACAGACAAGATACAGGAATGGATCTAGGTAATCGGCCCCTAGAAGGCGGGAGGAACAGGCTAGGAGCGTGTTCAGACAGGCCTAGAAATACAGCCTCCAGGATAGGCAGACAAGAGAACACAGACAGGACTCAGTTCAGACACCGGGAACTGATACCGCAAGGCAGGAGACATAGACAGGACTCAGTTCAGACACGGGAACTGATACCGCAAGGCAGGTAACATAGACAGGACCTGGCATGTCAGAGACAAAAGCCAACTGACAGGGCAAGATGCTCAGGCATCAGTTAATTGGGGCAGCTGATTTAAATACCAGGTGATAGACAGCAATAGGCTGAGGACGCACAAGGGGTGTGCCTGCAGCAGATACAAAAAGCAGGAAGTGATCGGGCGCCGCCCTTAAGCAGCAGACACAGAAGCAAACAGACAGCATGGAGGGAAGCCAGAGAGACACCCTGGACTGGAGATCAAGTACGCGCTCTTGCACAGTGGGAGATGGACCACTATGCAAGGACGCCGCCAGGTATGTTACACTGTATATATTGAACAGGTGTTGTTCTTGGTACTGTCAACTTATGATATTATGTCTGGTGTTTGGCAGAATTACACAGCAACTGTTGGGATTAAAGCTACCTCCAATGCCAGCAGCTGAACCCGTTAGATGCTGCCGTTAATAACAACCGCAGCATAAAAGGTGTTAAAATTATTACTAGTATTTTTTTTAAAAGTTCACCATAAAAAACTTCTCTTTCTGTTCTCCATGCTTAGTGTGGTACACACAGACACACAATGCAAAGATTGAGTCAACTTTTCCCCTTTTTATTTGGTTTCAGGTGTGATTTTCATATTGCCCACACCTGTTACTTGCCACAGGTGAGTTTGAACGAGCATCACATGCTGGAAACAAAGTTGTTTACCCACAATTTTGGAAAGGTGCCAACAATTATGACTGGCCCATTTACAAGGTACATTGCTTGAGATGGATAACTGGCCCTAAGATTTATTCCAATAGTCATATTCTTCTAGGATTTCATGAGGACGATGGCCAATTTCTTCATTGGGTTTGGATTTTGCAAAATTAGTAGACCTGAGCGGATCAATTCCAGGCTCCTGCAGTCACGTCGGTACTCCGTGGCTGCCAGACTGCATCCCTGCGGACCACCTTCTACCTTCTGGCATCCCCTTATGATTAGTAGGCCAACGTCATCTGTGCCTCATAACGAAACGATGGCGGTGTACCTGGTATACTGAGAAGAGGTGCTGCGGTTCCGGCAGGTAGAAGGCAGTCTGCAGGGCTCCCATCCGACAGCAATGGAATATTGATGTGGCTGTTGGACCAGAATCTTGTGAATGTATTCGCTCAACCCTAATAATTAGCTATACTGGGATATAAATATGGCACATTTTTAATTTTTTTGTAAAATATTTCACAGCACAACATGCTAATCTCTGCTTTACTAATCACTAAATACTCATCAATCCATTAGAAAAGAAATACGGAAATCTCGGCAGTGACACTTTCCTGAAATTTAGGCAGCCATAGAAATAATTAGCATCCTGCAGCTCGGCTAATGCTAAATATGAGATCAAGCTGCTGGAAAATCGCGGGGCTCGCCCAGTGAAAGGAAACACATCAAGTCATGATCGTTCTTCATAATACCTATGATTAAGTCTTTTAGGGGCCCAATTATCTGCTCTGTGACGGGCCGGGCTGGGAAGAATGGCACAGCTGCATCAGTCATTCTGCAAAAATTAATTCTGGAAAGTGTCCAAATTACTACAAAAAAAAATGTAGAAAAAGACATGCGTGCAGTTAACACCTGATGTGCGCTAAGGCTGGGTACCTTCAGCTATCTCTGGAGGATCTCTGCAAATTGGACTTTTTGTTTTATCAGTAACTCCCTATAATCATGAAACAGACGTGAAGGCAGATATCGTCCGTCATGCAAAAATATTATTTTACTGAAGTCATCGGGAAAGAATTTATAGACAAAAGCTGCAGGCGATTAATCTTCTGCCCCAAAGTGGATCTTTCCTTGTGATTGGATCTATGAGAGCGGTGTATGGCCTGTCAGATAAGAGCATATCCTGCAAGAATCTCCGTATGTCGAGCAATAAAAAATAGTGATCTATACTAATATAGGCCACAAATGCTCCGGTACCTAGTCCAATTACACAGACTAATATTCAGAGGACAATTTGAACTGCATGTGGCGCTAAAAACAGCACCCCTGTCCTTTCACATGAAAGCTATAGAGAAGAATAGTCTCACTGCCCTCAACATACAACACATGAAAACTGATTTTGATCTGTATACCCTCTAATATATGCAGCAACTGTCCTGATTCTAGAACTCTGCAATTTCTCACCCCTTTCTTTTCAGTAGACGGTTCCACTTCATCAGAATTCTGCCAGCACTATAGGTTATGGAACTCACTCTCTCACTTCCAAGCATGCACTGCTCGTGCTAATGTCCAATGACTTTCCTGCCCTAAACTGATAGTCCATGTCTCATTGATGCCTGTATTCAATTTGACAGACAGGAGAGCAGGATCAGAGATACAAAGACCCTTCCCAATTTCCTGTAATCTGTCTCGACATCTCTGATGCCTGAGACGAATTATACTTATTTATGAAGAGAGGACATATTACTCTCACATTGAACATATGGGCTTAATTATAACTGAGGAAGTGAGAAAGAGCTGACGCTTCAACCTCCATTGAAGTAAGACCTCCTGTCATGAACAGGTAATGACAACAAGGGATTTAATGAGAACCTCCATTGAAGAAAGTTATCCTGCCGTGAACAGGTAATGACAACAAGGGATTTAATGACAACCAGCCAACAAGTCTAGGATTTGTATACTCAGAGGCGTAGAAGTACAGGGGCTTTCTCTATTCAAAGGAATTATCTCAGACTTTCTTGAGCCAGTGGTCAGTGTTGAATATTGGGGTTTGCATTAATTCGATATTTATAGGAGATATCTTTTCGGTGTCGTAGTAAAGGGACGATCATAATGCATTCACTCACCTCACCGTAAGGCCGGCTGAACACCTCCAACTTATTATTGGTCAGATGGATGATGCTATCCATGCCATATCATCTCTATAGAAATGTAAAATTGTGATAGGAAACATGACAGCAATATCTCCCATTTGGATTAGTGGAGGTGAGAATTGGTAGTCTTGTTCTTTTTAGCCAGACAAACCTTTTAATAGGATAGTGGATAACTTACAGTTTCCTGGGGGTCCGTTTGCTAGGACTCATACAAATCCTGAAAAAAGAGCCCATAGCGACCCCCCAGGGATCATTAAGTATTTACTTATTATTAAGTTATGTCTTGGGCAAACCCAGAAGTAGCTGTTCTGGTCCGTGTGATAAAACTTTCATTGGTCCAGGTCTATTGTGCACACAAATAGTAACCAGATGGAAAACAAACTCATCTGAATTTATCCTAAGGCAGGCCTCAGACAAGTGTATTTTTGGTCAATGCCTCGACTCTGTGCGCAAAGGACTAGATACTGACAGCACTGACCGGTTTAGGGTTCTCACATCTAGTACATACTGGCCATGCGTCATGGGGGTTTGCGGTCCAGGCTGGATGTAGTTTTACAGCGGTTGTGTACGTGTTGGATTTAGGAGAAGACCTCTGGGTATATATATGCTGACAATATGTTGTGCCCCGGCTATAGGGTTTGCTGTGGGTCCAAAGTGGATATGGGTATGTGGCAGCAGAGGATAGATTATCTGTGGAGAAATCAGGGTATAAAGCACAGGGTCCCCCCATCCAGTGTGCGGTGGTGGCCATATGTTGTGCTGGCAATGAGGTGTGTGGTGCAGGCTGGACGTGGGTCTACAGCTGTTGTATATGTGTTGGGTTTAGAGGAAGAGTACTCATAAAAAATGCTGGGTATACACATTTTGTGTACCAGCTATGGGGTGTGCGGTCCATAGTGGATGTGGGTTTCTGGCTTCTGTGAATGCGGTGGGAGAGGGAAGAGTAACTGGAGACTTCCAGGTATGAAGCACAGGGTCTCCCCATCCAGGTTATGGTGGTGGCCATATGTTGGGCCCGGCTATGAGGTGTGCGGTGCAGGCTGGACATGTGGGAGGTGAGTACTTGAAAAGAATGTGCAGGTGCCCATAGATATCTCAGCATGCCCAGTTTTGCCCGTTTTATGCATGAGAACAGTGCACACCTTGTATATGTGGTGCCCGTTCTGTGTTGTCCCCAGCTATGGGGCGCATGGTGTGGGCTGGATGGGGGTTTCTGGCTTCTGTATGTGTGGAGGGTGTAGTACAGAGTAACTTTCAGAAAACTCTCGATATACTCCGGCCTCTCCTCTCTGTCAATCCCTTCACTGGCTCCCCATTGCCCAGAGACTCCAGTTTAAAATCCTAACCATGGCATACAAAGCCATCCACAACCTGTCTCCTCCATACATCTGTGACCTAGTCTCCCGGTACTTACCTGCACGCAACCTCCGATCCTCACAATATCTCCTTCTCTACTCCCCTCTTATCTCCTCTTCCCACAATCGCATACAAGATTTCTCCCGTGCATCCCCCCTACTCTAGAACTCTCTACTCCAACACATCAGACTCTCACCTACCCTGGAAACCTTCAAACGGAACCTGAAGACCCACCTCTTCCGACAAGCCTACAACCTGCAGTAACCACCGCTCCACCATACCGCTGCACGACCAGCTCTACCCTCACCTACTGTATCCTCACCCATTCATTGTAGACTGTGAGCCCTCACGGGCAGGGTCCTCTCTCCTCCTGTACCAGTCGCTGACTTGTGTTGTTCAAGATTATTGTACTTGTTATTTATTATGTATACCCCTTTTAAACATGTAAAGCGCCATGAAATTAATGGCGCTATAATAATAATAATAAATAATAATAATAATATACAGCGTAGGGTCCCCACGCCCTGTGTGTTGTGCCCGTCTATCGGGTGTGCGTGCTGGCTGCTGCATATACACTGTGTTCCAAATTATTATGCAAATAATATTTTCTCAGATTTTCCCAAATTACCTACCGTATATTCCGGCGTATAAGACGACTTTTGAAGACTGAAAAATCTTCTGTCTAGTCTGGGGTCGTCTTATACGCCGGTAATGCTTTTGAACTTTCAGAAATTGACATGCGGGGATACTCTGGGGGTGTTAATAAGCTGCCGTGGCCGTATCCCTGCCATGTCGGAGTTAATATAAGGTGGAGGGAGTTAAAATACGGCGGCGGTAGGTCCAGACAGTCAGCGCTTCTGTGCTGAAACTGACACATCGCTGCGTATTCCCAGCTCCGGACACAGCGCAGGGCTTCTGTGCCGACAGCTTTCACTTGTCACAGAAGCGCTGCGCTGTGTCCGGAGCAGGGAAGTTCGCATCGCTTCTGTGACAATATATGAAAAGCCGGCAATTCAGCAGCGGCATAAGCCGGCACCCGACAATTTAGAATAGAAAGAATAGAGCTTCACACATAGATTAGATAGATAGAAACATGTCAGTCACATATATATGAAGTACAGTGACAGTGCTGGTTACTGTACTTGTCATCTAGTGTAAAAATAACGGATTTATTTTAAAAAAAATTGGCGTGGGGTTCCCCTTAATTTTAGTCTCTAGCGGAGGTTAAGCAGACGGCTGGGGCAGATGTTTGAAGCCTGGGAAGGGGGTAATACCCACGGAGCTTCCCAGGCTACTAATATCAGCCCCCAGCTGAATACCTAGCCTTTACTAGCTATTAAAATGGGGGACCCCCCAAAAAAAATGACGTGGGGTCCCCCCTAATTTAATAGCTAGCAAAGGCTAGGCAGACAGCTGGGGGCTGATATTAATAGCCCAGGAAGGGAGCCATGAATATTGGCCCCCTCCCAGGCTAGAAACACCAGCTGTCAGCCGCCCCAGAAATGGCGCATCCATAGGATGCGCCAATTCTGGCACTTAGCCTCGCTCTTCCACGCTGCCCTGGTGCGGTGGCAGGGGGTAATAGGGCTGGGGTTGATGTCAGCTTATAATGCCAGCTGACATCAAGCCCAGGTTAGTAATGGAGAGGCGTCTATAAGACACCCCCATTACTAACCCCATAGTAAAAGTTAAAAAAAACACAAACACCCAGAATAAAGTCCTTTAATTGAAATAAAGACACAATTCTTTATTGTTCTAAATTAAACCATACTTACCATCACGCCCATTCCAGCTGAAGCCAACGATCTCCTGCAATAAAAGAAAAATAATAAAGCAACCTCATCCTTACCTTTCCATGGTTCCCAGGACAGCTTCAGCTCTGCTACATCGAGATGACAGGCTGGACCGCAGCAGAACGCTGCCATCCAGCCTGTCATCCCGCAGACACTGAGAAGCGCAGGCATGCTTGCGCTCTGCAGTGTCTGTCTGTGACGGCATAAGGATGAGCCGACAATGAACTCAGCTCACCTCCTGGACGTCCGTCACTGACAGCGTGGGAAACTTCTACTGCGCATGCGGGGAGCAGGAGAATTTTCCCACGCTGTCAGTGACGTGCATGAGGTGAGCCGAGTTCATTGGACATGATCTCGGCTCATCTGGATGCCGTCACAGTCAGACACTGAGGAGCACAAGCATGCCTGCGCTTCTCAGTGTCTGCCGCATGGCAAGCTGAACGGCAGCGTTCTGCTGCGGTGCAGCCTGTCATGTGAATGTAGCAGAGCTGGACCGGTCCTGGGAACCATGGAGAGGTAAGGATGAGGTTGCTTTATTATTTTACTTTTATTGCAGGAGATCGTTGGCTTCAGCTGGAATGGGCGTGATGGTAAGTATGGTTTAATTTAGAACATTAAAAAATTGTGTCTTTATTTCAATTAAAGGACTTTATTCTGGGTGTTTGTGTTTTTTTTAATTACTTTACTAGAAATTCATGGTGGTCATGTCTAATATTGGCGTGACCCCATGAATTTCGGGCTTAGGGCCAGCTGATAATGCCAAGCTGGCCTTAACCCCTTTATTACCCAGTGAGCCACCGCACCAGGGCCCTGGATGAGTTGGGTACAGCGCCAGAAGATGGCGCTTCTATGAACGTGCCATTTTCCGGGGTGGCTGCGGACTGCAATTTGCAGCGGGGGGGGGGGGGGCAGAAAGCTTGGGCCTTCCTGCGCTGCAGATTCCAGCCCCCAGCTGCCTAGTTGTACCTGGCTGGACACAAAAATAGGGCGAAGCCCCACGTCTTTTTTTTTTTAATTATTTCATGAAATAATTAAAAAAAAAAAGGGCTTCCCTATATTGTTGTGTCCGGCCAGGTACAAATAGGCAGCTGGTGATTGGGGCAGCCCGTTCCTGCCTGCTGTACCTGGCTGGACACAAAAATATGGCGAAGCCCACGTCAACATTTTTGGGAAAAATTAATTACAAAATTAATAATAATTTAGGGACTGCATCTTTATTAACCCCTCAATTGTCATTTAGTGTTAAAATAAAGGATTTTTTAAAAAGAAAATTGGCGTGGGATCCACCATCATTATAGTCTCTAGCGGAGGTTAAGCAGACGGCTGGGGCAGATGTTTGAAGTCTGGGAAGGGGGTAATACCCACGGAGCTTCCCAGGCTACTAATATCAGCCCCCAGCTGAATACCTAGCCTTTACTAGCTATTAGAATGGGGGACCCCCCCAAAAAATGACGTGGGGTCCCCCCTATTTTAATATGTTTATGAGTGACAGTTTTCCTGCTATATACCTGCATGTCATAAGAATTTAAATTAAAAAAGGACCATGTTAAATTCAAATGGTTTTTTTTAATTTTTACCGGTGTTTGGTATGCGTTGGAAAAGGGGTAGTCTTATACGGTGAATATATCCTAAACTCTATATTTTAACAGGAAAGTAGGGGGGTCGTCTTATACACCAGGTCGTCTTATACGCCGGAATATACGGTATATGAATTGCAGTCATTGTAATTTTCCAGTCAAATAACTATTAGAGTACAATTGAAAGGTTTTTGTACAAACTGCCTATGATAACCGTATATTTTTAAAAAAATAAAACACTCAAACTGCACTCAAAATGCATGTTCCAAATTATTATGCACAGCAGAGTTTTCAACCTTTTCATTTTAATAAAGAACAAAAAAATTGTCATTTTTGTAATTATAAGCATTAGCAGGTTATTACAAACTGAAATCAAACAGTTTTCAACTCAAAACTTTATTCTAGGTGATGTTACATTTGCACATAGGACCCCTTGTTCGAAAGGAGCTTCTGAACTCTCTCGTCCATTGAATTTGTCAGGTTTTGGATGGTTTCTGCTTTAATTGTTTTGCATGAGGACAGAATACCCTCCCAGAGCTGTTACTTAGATGTGAACTGCCTCCCGCCATCATAGACACTCCTTTTGATGATGCTCCAGAGGTTCTCAATGGGGTTGAGGTCAGGGGAGCATGGGTGCCACACCATAAGTTTGTCCCCTTTTATGCCCATAGCAGCCAGAGATGCAGATGTGTTATGTGCAGCATGAGACGGGGTATTATCATGCATGAAATGATCTCGATGGTCCAGATGGATGGAGTGGAGGATGTCTAGTTGATGGACACCACATGCAAACACAGCTACGGCGCTAACAAGGAGGAGGTGGAGTAATGTTTTGGGCTGGAATCATGGGGAGAGAGATTGTCGGCCCTTTTAGGATCCCTGAAGGGGTAAAGATGAACTCCATAATGTATGTTGAGCTTCTCAAACAGCACTTCCAGCCATGGTTCAAGAAGAAGAACCGTGTATTCCGCAGCAAGATCATTTTCATGCATGATAATGCCCCGTCTCATGCTGCACATAACACATCTGCATCTCTGGCTGCTATGGGCATAAAAGGGGACAAACTTATGGTGTGGCCCCCATGCTCCCCTGACCTCAACCCCATTGAGAACCTCTGGAGCATCATCAAAAGGAGTGTCTATGATGGCGGGAGGCAGTTCACATCTAAGTAACAGCTCTGGGAGGGTATTCTGTCCTCATGCAAAACAATTAAAGCAGAAACCATCCAAGACCTGACAAATTCAATGGACGAGAGAGTTCAGAAGCTCCTTTCGAACAAGGGGTCCTATGTGCAAATGTAACATCACCTAGAATAAAGTTTTGAGTTGAAAACTGTTTGATTTCAGTTTGTAATAACCTGCTAATGCTTATAATTTCAAAAATGACCATTTTTGTGTTCTTTATTAAAATGAAAAGGTTGAAAACTCTGCTGTGCATAATAATTTGGAACATGCATTTTGAGTGCAGTTTGAGTGTTTAATTTTTTTAGAAATATACTGTTATCATAGGCAGTTTGTACAAAAACCTTTCAATTGTACTCTAATAGTTATTTGACTGGAAAATTACAATGACTGCAATTCATATAGGTAATTTGGGAAAATCTGAGAAAATATTATTTGCATAATAATTTGGAACACAGTGTATGGCGGGTGAGCACTTGCAGAGCATGTTGGACCATTGTTAGTCGATGTGCAAGTGCCCATAGATATCTAATCTGTCCGTTTTCTGGCTGAGGACAGTGCATGTAATGGCAGTCAGCTCCTGCACCTGTCAAGCACTCGATGCTGCACACGGACCTCGTCACGTCCACAGTTTGCAGACATGACTGGCATGGTAATTTCAGTGCTTGTCTGAACACTGCTCAATCAGCTGTTTGTGCCAATAAATAGTGAGAGGAGCTGGTTAATAAGTCAGCGCAGAGCACATGGTAATTTCTGGGTGCACCTGCTATCACCCATTCTCCTATATACTCTATATCTTTCCCGGAGTCCATGTAATGTGGGTGAAAGTGTATTGTTCCCCGCGCTGACAGCCGGCGGTGATGGGCTTTGTTCGGAGATCTGCTCACAATTCCCACGACCGATGCTCCGCGGCTCGCCTTGGGAAAAGTTCAGAGACAGAGAGCATCTCTAAATAACATGACAAGTAAACAATGGTCGGGCAGAGAAGTCTTCTACGTCTGCCTGTTACATCTGGGCCGGCCGCCTCGCGGAGAGGAGTCTCTGTACCACTTTGTGCTGCTCTTTCATAATATTTCTCCTGAATGGCTCCTCTTCTTGTATGGCGCCATTGTCTGGCTGATTGCCTTTGTTGTAGGGCAGGAGAACGTCTGTCTTAGCATCTGCTGTTTCCTTCGTAAGCCTCTTCTGACATTATGCAAGTGTCATGCTCTTGTTATTTCGGCCAAGTCTCGTGGTCATGAGATGCTTCCAGGCATTCACACCGTATTTCCATTTATATTCAATCTCCGGGCAGAACGTGAGGAACAAGAGATGAAATCAATACAGATTTATCCCCCGTAGTATAATGACCGAGAGCTATAATATCACTGCTGCCGTCTTGGGGCACGATCGCTCAATCTGTATTCTGGGGGCATGAGACGCTCTTTGTACTTTCCAGTGATGGTCCAAGTATGGTTACTTCTCCCCCGCGCTGCCCCCTACTGTCCAAGAAGTGACTGCAGACAGCCAGAACTGGGGCTTTCCAACATCTTTGCCTTCATGATTTCCTTTCCCATTATTTATTGAGCTAATATATTCTAAAGAGCGGTACACAGATGAATTTATGTTCATCATCCCCTTGAGCCACTTTTGTGCTCGCTCTACCAGCTGATGATTTAAGGGGTACTCTAGTGGCAGTGTCTCCTTTGTTTAATTTAAAGGTAAAAGATTAAAAGTTAACTCCGGTCCATACTGTTGTGCGTGATGGGAGAACTCTGGATATACAGAACATATGGTGCCGGCCATGCGTCATTCCCAACTATGGGGTGTGCGGTGTCGGCTGGAAGTAGGTTTTATGCTGTGTATATATTGCAGAGAACTCCGGGTATACAGCGCAGGGTTCTCTCATGCAATATGTGTGGTGCTGGGTGAATGCTGTTCCCGGTTTGGGGTGTGGGTCAAACTCCGTTCTCAGCTACAGAATAAGAGGCGGGAGTAGGGAACAAGTACCAGCAGAGTATACATCACATGCATGGCGCTGGCCATATGTCGCGTCCGGCTATGGGGTGCAGGACAGGCTGGACGAGGGTTCCCAGCTGCTGTATATGTGGCCGATGTAGAAAAGGAGAACCTGCAGAGAAACTGTGGGATTCAGAAGAAGGCACCCAATATGTATGGTGCATGGCATGTGTTGTCCCCATTATGGGGTGTGGACGAGGGTTCCCGGCTGCTGTATATGTGGCCGATGTAGAAAAAGAGTACCTGTAGAGAAGCTGTGGGATTCAGAAAAGGGCACCCAATGTGTATGGTGCACACCATGTGTTGTCCCCATTATGGGGTGTCAACGAGGGTTCCCAGCTACTGTATATGTGGCCGATGTAGAAAACGAGTACCTGTAGAGAAGCTGTGGGATTCAGAAAAGGGCACCCAATATGTATGGTGCTTGTCATGTGTTGTCCCCGTTATGGGGTGTGGATGAAGGTTCCCGGCTGCTGTAGTTCTTGGCTTGACTTTCTCAGAGTTGGGGTATACAATTGGGCATAGAAGACAATATATACTGCTGTGCAACTTGCCCCACAAATACGAAACCTGCCGTAGAGCGTATAAAGTTGGCGGAGAGCTAAAGGAGTAACAGTCTCGCTATTTCTTCCTTTTTTTAGACTTTATTTCTATACAAAAGAACTAAAATGTATATAAAATGGTTTGTAAGCAAACGGGAGGGATTCTCTGTGGGGAAAGCATTGTGCTTCATCACAGGGGGCTGACATACTGCAGATGACACATAAGCTTTTTTTTAGGTGACAGCAGAAGCATAAGGCACAGTCAGAGAAGCCAAAGGTCATGGACGCAGGAATGGGATCAAAATACAGCACATGCTCGCTACATTAGGATTAGGGTTGCCAAAGGAAGACAACAGTAAGATCACAATAGGTTTGTCATCAAGAATCAAGCCAGATGTCAAAAGCCAATGAATCACATAAAAAATACTGGGTAATATCAGAGTATAATAACTGCAGGAACTGAAAAATTAGAAGAACTGGGAACTGGAGGAATTAGGGTATAAGGCGCAGGAGAGTGATCCTGTGATGATGCATAACTACATAGATACAGAACCGGGACAAGCTGGGAGAGGACACCAATGATAGAATGTCTTGGCCTAATGACTCTGTTATAGGGTCATTCCTGTCATATTCTGCTGTGGCATACGGATAGGATTCAGCAGTATGGCTGAAGTAGAGATGTGTCCTCTTCGAAGTTTACCCTCCGCTGCGGCGCTTCCATCACCAAGAGCCACAGATCTGGGGGCATCGGGTGGCGGGCATGAGCAGATTGAGATCTAGGCTTAAGAGTGTCTCTTAGAGATGTCATTAATCTGATATCTCAGTCTGCACATGCGCCAACCCCGGCGCCATTTTATTGAAGACCAACCAGGAAATCAATCTGTGCATATGCCACCCACAATGAGGAGGGCGCCAGCGTGAAATTTCAAACAAGAGACTGGACGCTGAAAAAGCAGTGACTTGTCATTCAAACATGTGAGGGTCCGGCCAGTAGAAGACCCCCCGTACAGTCCGGCCCCTGTGCACTTAAATCTCATTACCAGAAAACTTTAAATGCTGCTTAAAAAGAACATCAGAGCGGATTTCTTCACTAAAAGTATAATTTTAATCTGGATTACAGCTCCATTACGGCCATGTCTTTATTTTAACTTGAAAAATCATGTTGACAGCTTCTCTTTACGACCACTGTGTGAGCGATCGCTTGGACACTGCGAGTGTGCTGCTGGGCTCCGCCACTGAGCTCCTCCAGTGTCAGCACGCAGGCGCAGAAACCAGGATTGATTTTAGACAGCGTTCACACTCCCCAAATGAGCGCTGTCAATCAAAACAAGGAACATATTACACAATTCGAAGGTCATAATGGTGCACCGAGCCATAGGCCACCCCAAGGGTGCACCAAAGCGCCCTCATTGGCAGATTAAATAAAATAATTTTCTGCAAATATAGCATTAAATTGTACATGTTTAAGCAGTTTGATTGCACTTTGGGGGTGACAGACTCCCTTTAATGTGATATTATACAATGTGATCTGTAAAGGAACTGAATCAAATAATAAATATGACAGACAGATGTCATTTTTCATCTGTACTAACGGTGTAACTCTACGTAGCTGTGTAATAAAGGACATTTCACATAAAATACTCACTAAAAAGCATTTCTCCTTCTTTGCCTCCGTCAGCATTTCGGCCATTCCTGGAAGAAGCACGGGGAATACATAGCTTTCCAAATATTCCTGGGGTGAACCTGGAATTGAAGATCGATAATTAATACTTGCATCATATTATATTTTCTTAATACCGTATTTTTCAGACTATAAGACGCACCGGACCATAAGACGCACCTAGGTTTTAGAGGAGGAAAATAGGGAAAAAAATATTTAAGCAAAAAATGTGGTCATGATGCCCTGTCATAGGGGAGGGCGTCTGCTGATGGGGGTAATGTCCCCCAATTCTGTTAATATCCTCCATCCTGGTATGTATGGCCCCTCCTTCCTGGTATACGTGGCCCCCATCCCATCTTGGTATACGTGGCCCTCATCCCCATCCTGGAATGCATGGCACCCCTTGATGAAACATACTGGTATGTATGGCCCCCCTCATCCCCATCATGGTATGCATGGCACCCCTTGATTCCCCCATCCTGGTATGCATGGCACCCCCCTGATCCCCATCCTGGTATGTATGGCTCCCCTTGAGCTCCCATCCTGGTATGCATGGCATCCCTTGATCACCCATCCTAGTATGTGTGGCACCCCTTGAGCCCCCATCCTGGTATTCATGGCATCCCTTGAGCCCCCATCCTGGTATGCTTGGCACCCCTCGAGCCCCCATCCTGATATGCATGGCACCCCTTGAGCCCCCATCCTGGTATGCATGGCACCCCTTGAGCCCCCATCCTGGTATGCATGGCACCCCTTGAGCTCCCATCCTGGTATGCATGGCACCCCTTGATTCCCCCATCCTGGTATTCATGGCACCCCTTGATTCCCCCATCTTGATATTCATTGCACCCCTTGAGCCCCCATCCTGGTATGCTTGGCACCCCTTGAGCCCCCATCCTGGTATGCATGGCATCCCTTGAGCCCCCATCCTGGTATGCATGGCACCCCTTGAGCCCCCATCCTGGTATGCTTTGCACCCCTTGAGCCCCCATCCTGCTGCCCACAAAAAAAACAAAAAAACAATCATACTCACCCTCCTCTCTCCTCCAGAGCTGTCCCGCTCTGCTCCTGACACTCTCACTGTGTGAGCCGCGCATGGCAGGGCGCGCATGGTGTCCCTGCCATGCACCCTCACACAGTGTGAGAGCGCGCACACTGTACCGCAGCGCGGCTCCTGCTGCGCTCTGTGGTCAGTGTGCCTGCTATTAAAGACCATGGATATTCACTACAACCCATGGGAGTGGGTTGTAGTGAATATTCATGAGCTTTAATAGCGGGCACACAGACTACAGAGCGCAGCAGGAGCCGGGCTGCGGTACAGTGTGCCGGCTATTAAGGAAAATGAATAATCCCTGCTCCCCACACCCATGGGCGTGGGGAGCAGGAAATATTCATTTTCTTTAGTAGCGGGCACAGTGCAGGCTGCAGCAGTCGGCTGCTGCCTCCTGAGCCCCGCTGATCCCCCGCTGCAGCTCCCCCAGACCTCCTACCACGCAGAGCCACAGTATATTCAGGGAGATAGTATTCGGACTATAAGACGCACCCCCCACTTTCCTCCAACATTTTGGAGGAAAAAGTGCGTCTTATAGTCAGAAAACTACGGTAACTTTTAATGCAAATTTTACAGGGTTTGTTCCCTTTATGGACAAAAAGAAAATTGACAAATGCTTTAAAATGGGTCCATAACTCCTGAGTATTGCATCTCTCGGTGCACCGCTCCTCCCATTGGTTTGCATGCCACCGCCGCCGTCTTTCTCACTGATAATTATCTTAAAATTGGCATGTACCTCGCTACAAATCTTATTCCAGTCCCTCCTTGCATTGTGCAAAAATTTAGCTATTTTTCAAAATGTTATAAACCAGATTTCTTACATAAACGTTCTGATGAATTGGGTCCTAACGGTGCGATTTTAAAGGGGGCAATATACCTTACAAGTCCATGTGCTTCTTTATACTGTCAGTTTATGCTCACAGATTCCCCTTAAAGAGTAGCTAAAACTTCAGGAAGTTTCTTCTCATGCAGATCAGTGGGATCTGGGTCTTGAGACCCCCGAACACTAAGTATCTCCAGAGACAGGAGTGCGCACCTGCTGCCTTCGTGCACAAACAACAGAATTCACATTTTATCGGACGCTCCGACCGTGCTTTTTCAGAAGGATTCTGAGCGGAATCCAACTGAAAAAGACGTTGTCTTCACATAACTTAAGGATTATGTCCATCCTGGCATTTTTTGCAGAAATTTCAAACAAATCTCAAGCCATTCACTTTCTCCTTACTTACATGTCTTAGGATCCGGGATTCGTGCGGATGATATACTATCACATGTCCCTTCATCATATTGATTATCTTTTATCTGTGCATTAAAACAACGATGATTATTACATATATTCTCTTTCTTTGCGGAGCACACAAGATGCATATACTGTCTGTGCATATTCTATATCTACTTCATCCCCATTAATAATGAAATATTTGCCAACATTTGTCATTTTTGCTTAGTCGGCTCATAACATCATGCCAAACAGGACGCTTTTTGCGTTATAACCCTAAAGTTTTGACACCATAAATTACAAGCGGTGATGCCACGTAGCAGGAGGTGCCCACGCCACTATTACTTAGCTGCTTTTTGTGATCCAGCGTGGGGGCATTCAGCTATGTGCCATCACTGTGGGAGCCATATGCGAGTTCACTACTACAGTTTGCTGTGTGAGCGGAAAGAGAGCGGATATGGTTATATCATAACCAACAATTATTAACTCATCATGTCTAATCCAAGTGCCAACAACTAAACTCCAAAATCCAAGGAGGGAGTGCCTTCTAAAGACATGCCATGTTCCCCGGGGTACAAGTATTACTAGAGCGTAGATGCCCGGAAGCATATAGTTGTTTCAATTACCTTTACTAGGATTATGGCCCCACCTCTACTCCATTTATACTATACTTGTTTTGATCTCTGACAGTACAATAGACAATGAATGGAGTGGAGGTCAAGTATGAGAACCTCCAACCATTCAAGATAGAGCCCCTCTCTCGGGATCCAGAGCTCCGTTCTCATGATTGCCAGGGTCCTAATAAACAGAAAGTTATTCCCTATTCTATGGATTCTGGGAATCCCCCTTCAAAGTCTTGAAAAAATTATTATAATTGTGTCCAGCACCAGGAGGAGCTTTGGCAATTACTGCTGACATGTTGTGCATTGCACGCAATAATACAGTGGGAAAAGAAAGTATTCAGACCCCTTAAAATTTTTCACTCTTTGTTTCATTGCAACCATTTGGTAAATTCTAAAAAATTCATTTTTTGTCTCATTAAAGTACACTCTGCACCCCATCTTGACTGAAAAAAAACAGAAATGTAGAAATTTAAGAAAATTTATTAAAAAAGAAAAACTGAAATATCACATGGTCATAAGTATTCAGACCCTTTGCTCAGTATTGAGTAGAAGCACCCTTTTGAGCTAGTACAGCCATGAGTCTTCTTGGGAATGATGCAACAAGTTTTTCACACCTGGATTGGGGGATCGTCTGCCATTCTTCCTTGCAGATCCTCTCCAGTTCCGTCAGGTTGGATGGTGAACGTTGGTGGACAGCCATTTTCAGGTCTCTCCAGAGATGCTCAATTGGGTTTAGGTCAGGGCTCTGGCTGGGCCAGTCAAGAATGGTCACAGAGTTGTTCTGTAGCCACTCCTTTGTCTTTTTAGCTGTGTGCTTAGGGTCATTGTCTTGTTGGAAGGTGAATGTTAGAACTCTCCTGTTAGGTTTTTTCTAGTTTGCTGGTCACATGACCATTTTTGCCTATTTAATCCGGCTCCGCCCTCCTGGCCTTGCTGGACTTCATTGTATTTACTACTCTTGAGCTAGCTTGGTGCTCTGTTACCGTTCTCTGTTAGTTGTGCTAGGTCTTCGGACCTCTATGTTCTTTGTTGTGTGTTTTTCTTTGACTGCTACAATTTCTGCTAGGAGGTGTCCAACGTTATCCCAGTCCCTAGTAATTGTAGGGATCCCTCCCTTGCATCTATAGGTCTTCGTACAGACTAGCCGAGGACTTTAGCCGGTCTGATCGCAGGATCAGGTTCCCCGTTACATCGTAGGGATCCAGTTTAGTTCTATTGTAGGGACAGATCTCCTGTCTTTCCTTAGTGCTTGTAGCAGATCATAACAGTAAGTCCAGCCCAAAAAATTTCTCTAAGGAAAGACCTCCAGTTTCCATCATGGTCTCGGTTCAAGATTTGGCTCAACGCTTGCAAGGACTCTCTCTGGAGGTGGCCGAGCTCCAACAACACGTGAGTAGCTGTTCTGGAGCACATTTGGTAGAGCCAAAGGTACGTCTGCCTGATCTATTTTTTGGTGAACAACAAGATTTTTTTTCTTTTAAAAATGCTTGTTTATTGTATTTTCGTTTAAGACCCAGATCCTCTGGTGATGAATCACAGCGCATAGAGTTCATAATGTCACTTTTGCGCAAGGATCCTCAGGGATGGGCTTTTTCTCTCCAACCTAGTGATCCGTGCTTTAGATCAGTGGATAGTTTTTTTTCTGCTTTGGGTTTGTTGTACGATGATCCTGATCGTGTCTCATCTGCTGAGTCTGAATTGAGACGTTTGAGGCAGGGATCAGGTAATGTGGAAAAGTATTGTTCTCACTTCCGTCGGTGGTCTGCCCAGGTGTGGTGGAACGATTCAGCTTTGAAAAGTTTGTTTCTTGCGGGGCTAGGTGAAAGGGTTAAAGATTTGCTGATTGCTTATCCCACACCTGGAAACTTGCAGGAGGCTATGCAATTAGCTATACGGGTGGACAGGAGACTGCGTGCAATGGTTAATGAGAGCAAATCCTCTGCTATGTCAGCTCCGAGTCTTGAGAGGGTCTGTGCTGACAAAGGAGAGCCGATGGAGATTGGGGCGATGACACCCCGCTCTCAGGAAAAAGACCGCAGGCTTTCTGAAGGTTTGTGCTTCTATTGCGGAAATTCTGGTCATTTTATTAAGAACTGTGTGCTTCGTATGAACAAAGAAAAAAAAATGGTCAGTTATGCACGTATTGCCTGTTTAAATACAAAGGGAGTATTCCTATCTGCTACTACCGCTGCTCAGGAAGAATTAATTGAATTTCGGGTATTTGTGGATTGTGGTTCTACTCTGAATGTGATTGATGGGGGATTCTTGGAAAAACTTACATTAAAACCTAAACCTTTGTCATCCCCTATTGCTCTGGTTTCTGTTGATGGCTCTCCCTTGAAGAGTGTTACTCACAAGGTCTGTGAGTTTCCCCTCACTATTAATGGTGTTCATCAAGAAAATTTGGATTTGGTAGTATTGAATAATTTGCCTTCTCCAGTAATATTGGGGTTGCCCTGGTTAAAATTGCATAATCCTGTACTGGATTGGTCTACCAATGAAATTAAGTCCTGGAGCCCTAAATGTTATGACAAGTGTTGTAACGGACGTATTGCTGCGGTGGAAAAAGGGGAATTACCTGTACCTATTCAGGATTTTTGGAGAGTTTTTTCTGAGGAGGAGTCACAAATTTTGCCTCCCCATAGAGACTATGATTGTACCATTGAATTTGTCCCTGGAGCGACTCTTCCTAAAAGTCGTTTATTTAATCTTACTATTCCTGAGAGAAAGGCTTTGGAGGAATACATACAGACGAGCTTGGCCGCCGGTCACATTAGGCCTTCCAAGTCTCCTGTGGCTGTTGGATTTTTTTTTGTTAAAAAAAAGGACGGCGGTTTACGTCCTTGTCTGGACTTTCGTGAGATTAATAAAATTACTGTACGCAATCCTTACCCACTGCCATTGATTCCTGATTTGTTTAACCAGTTAGTGGGGGCCAAGTGGTTCTCTAAAATTGATCTCCGGGGGGCATACAATTTGTTGCGCATGAAGGAGGGTGATGAATGGAAGACTGCTTTTAACACTCCTGTGGGTCATTTTGAGAATCTGGTTATGCCTTTTGGTCTTACCAATGCTCCAGCATTTTTTCAGAATCTTATTAATGACATCCTTAGACCTTTGATCGGCAAAAATGTGGTTGTGTATTTGGATGACATTCTGATTTATTCGCCTGATCTGGAGTCTCATTGGCGGAGCGTACGTGAGGTATTACAGTTATTAATGGACAATTCGCTTTTTGCTAAGCTAGAGAAATGTGAGTTCGCTGTACAGAGAATTAGTTTTTTGGGTTACATTATCTCCAGTGAAGGTTTTGAGATGGACCCGGTTAAAGTTCAGGCTGTGCAGGAATGGCCTAGGCCTATTGGTTTGAAATCGATACAGAGGTTTTTGGGTTTAGCCAATTATTACAGAAAATTCATAAAAAATGTTTCTATTATTGTCAAACCGCTGACCGATCTCACTAGGAAAGGTGCTGATGCGGTTCAGTGGACTTCTGAGGCCATTGAAGCTTTTGTGTTTCTAAAGGAGAGGTTCAGCTCTGCTCCCATCCTTATACAGCCTGATGTGACTAAGCCGTTTTTGGTTGAGGTTGATGCTTCTTCGGTGGGGGTCGGTGCGGTGTTGTCTCAGGAAAGCAAGGATGGAGTACATCCCTGTGCCTTTTTTTCAAAAAAATTTTCTGAGACTGAACTTAATTACGATATTGGTAATCGGGAATTGCTGGCGATTAAACTCGCATTTGAACACTGGCGTCATCTCTTGGAAGGTGCTGAATTTCCCATTCAGGTTTTCACTGATCATAAAAATCTGATCTATCTTGATGCTGCCAAGCGCTTGAATGCCCGTCAGGCTAGGTGGGCACTTTTTTTCTTGCGGTTTAATTTTTCCGTTACTTACATCCCGGGTACC
Source organism: Phyllobates terribilis (assembly GCF_046119375.1). Lineage (NCBI taxonomy): Eukaryota > Metazoa > Chordata > Amphibia > Anura > Dendrobatidae > Phyllobates > Phyllobates terribilis. The sequence goes on along the minus strand of NW_027362769.1, from coordinate 204,962,150 downwards.
AAGAATGTTAAAGCGGATGCTTTGTCTCGCAGCTTTTCTCCCATGGTTGGTACCGAGGAGGAGGAGGAGAGCATTTTACAAGAAGGTGTTGTGATAGCTGCATTGGACTCCGTTTTGGAGGATGAGATTCTTAAAACTCAGGAGAATGCCCCATCTAACACTCCCCATGGGAGGTTGTTTGTGCCTAGGACCTTTAGGAGAGATTTGCTTGTTGAGTGTCATGAGTCTCGGTTGGCAGGTCATCCAGGAATTTCTGAGACCAAGAGACTTGTGGGTCGCAGTTTTTGGTGGCCTGGATGGCAGAAGGAAGTCATTAAGTGGGTGCGTCAATGTACTGTGTGTGCTAGATCTAAGTCTTCGCATGCTCCTGCTGCGGGGTTGCTTTGCCCTCTGGAGGTTCCTAGTGCACCTTGGACACATTTGGCTATGGACTTCATTACTGACCTTCCCCCCTCTGAAGGTTTCACGGTCATCTGGGTGGTAGTGGACCGTTTTAGCAAGATGTGTCACTTGGTTCCCTTCATCAAACTGCCTTGCGCTAAGACACTCGCTAAGGCCTTTGTCAAGGAAATTGTCAGACTACATGGCGTTCCTACTGACATTGTTTCTGATAGGGGACCTCAGTTCGTGGCTCGTTTTTGGCGTGCCTTTTGTGACAGGTTGGGAGTTCATTTGTCGTTTTCATCCGGATATCATCCTGAGTCTAATGGCCAGACAGAAAGAAAAAACCAGGATGTTGAGCAGTTCTTGCGTTGCTTTGTGGCAGACAATCAAGAGGGGTGGTCTGAGTTTCTGCCACTTGCTGAATTTGCTCTTAACAACCATACATCCTCTTCTGCTGGGTGTTCGCCTTTTTTTTGCTGTACTGGGAGACATCCGTCTTTTGGGTCATTCTCCAAATTGGTATCGGCTGTGCCTGAGGAGGAGAGTTTTTCCGGTGATTTGGAGAGAGTTTGGACGGATGTGCGTGATAATCTTCAGGAGGCTAACAAAAAAATCTAAGAAGTACTTTGATAGGAAACGGCAAGAGGTTTCGTTTGCTATTGGTGACATGGTTTGGTTGTCCTCTAAGAATCTGCGATTGAGGATTCCTTCGAAAAAATTGGGTCCCAAGTTTGTAGGGCCCTTTAAAGGTGCTTCAGATAGTTAACCAATCTGCTGTTAGGTTGGAGGTTCCTACCTCCTGGAAGATTAATCCGGTGTTTCATGTTTCTCTGTTGAAAAAAGCTGATGTGTCGGTTGGTGACGCCTCTGCCACTGTTCCTCCGGTGGTGGAGGACGGGGAATATGAAATTTCCCGCATCCTAAATTCTAGACGGTATAGAGGGAGTTTGCAGTATCTCGTCGCTTGGAAGGGTTTCGGACCCGAGGATAACTCATGGGTGAGGGCGGATGATGTTTCTGCTTCCAGACTTGTCAGAGCGTTTCACAGGAGGTTTCCTGATAAGCTCGGTCCTAGGGGATCCGGAGGATCCTCTTAGAAGAGGGGGTACTGTTAGAACTCTCCTGTTAGGTTTTTTCTTGTTTGCTGGTCACGTGACCATTTTTGCCTATTTAATCCGGCTCCGCCCTCCTGGCCTTGCTGGACTTCATTGTATTTACTACTCTTGAGCTAGCTTGGTGCTCTGTTACCGTTCTCTGTTAGTTGTGCTAGGTCTTCGGACCTCTATGTTCTTTGTTGTGTGTTTTTCTTTGACTGCTACAATTTCTGCTAGGAGGTGTCCAACGTTATCCCAGTCCCTAATTCTTGTAGGGATCCCTCCCTTGCATCTATAGGTCTTCGTACAGACTAGCCGAGGACTTTAGCGGGTCTGATCGCAGGATCAGGTTCCCCGTTACATCGTAGGGATCCAGTTTAGTTCTATTGTAGGGACAGATCTCCTGTCTTTTCCTAGTGCTTGTAGCAGATCATAACAGTGAACCTTCGGCCAAGTCTGAGGTCCAGAGCACTCTGGAAGAGGTTTTCATCCAGGATATCTCTGTACTTGGCCGCATTCATGTTTCCTTCAATTGCAACCAGTCGTCCTGTCCATGCAGCTGAAAAACACCCCGATAGCATGATGCTGCCACCACCATGTTTCACTGTTGGGATTGTATTGGGCAGGTGATGAGCAGTGCCTGGTTTTCTCCACACATACCGCTTAGCATTATCACCAAAAAGTTCTAACTTCGTCTCATCAGACCAGAGAATCTTATTTCTTATAGTCTGGGAGTCCTTTATGTGTTTTTGAGCAAACTCTATGCGGGCTTTCATATGTCTTGCACTGAGGAGAGGCTCCTGTCGGGCCACTCTGCCATAAAGGTCCATAGCTGGACTCCAATGAAGGAGTAGAACCATCTCAAGGAGGATCACAAGGAAATGGACAGCATGTGACTTAAATATGAGTGTCTGAGCAAAAGGTCTGACTACTTATGACCATGTGATATCTCAGTTTTCTTTTTTAATAAATTTGTAAAAATTTCTAAATTTCTGTTTTTTTTCAGTCAAGATGGGGCGCAGAGTGTACTTTAATGAGAAAAAAATGAACTTTTGAGAATTTACCAAATGGCTGCAATGAAACAAAGAGTGAAAAATGTAAAGGGGTCTGAATACTTTCCGTACCCACTGTAAAAAAGTATGCAGAAAGCTTCTGAGCTCCCCCTAGTGGTGACTGCAAGCAGTCAGAAATATATAGAGGAGAGAATAAAAATACAAACCTCCGTGGCACACAGGTATGCTAACAATGCCACTATATTACTGAATATGTTTATATGCCATCCCCTAGTTTATTATGGCTAGAGAGACTCTGGGTGAAAATAAATATCCTCAATAGCTCACACTCTCCCTGTGTGACAGACAGTTCTACAAAGTCAAACTTTCTACATCCGTTTTTGCCCCTTTGTTCAGTTGTTTGGATTGTCGGGTTATCATTATGTTATCACACGCAGAGGAAGACAAACAATTGTGCTGAAATGAACTTCCGCTGTGAGTCACAATTTTCCAAATGCAAAATCCTTTATTATTAAAAAGAAAATAACGTTTTTACAGCGTCTCTGGCTGCAGCGAGTCGCCTACTTTACAGCCGTGCTGTTAGGACAGTCTGCCCGTTGTACTTACGCATATAATCGATGATCCCTTAGATCTGTAACCGGGAGGTAAAGACGGTTCTTCCAGCTCGTATTCTGGACGAAAAAGAAAAACATGGATGTTTAGTGACGGCACCGAAGAATACAGGAAAAGACAAGAGCAACTAATCTGACAAGCAACCAGAAGATGGAGCACAGAACAAGAGGCCCTGATACATTGTAACATGCCCCACTGACTGTGGAGGACAAGACATGGCTGACTGACTCTTGTAGATTGACTGGTTAACTTAGAAAGATCACATTCGTGTGTGAACTGATGCCAAGTTTTCAGACTGTAAATACTTGTATCATTGACATCTGTGAGGAGGATATGTCTAATGAAGCAGGGACACCCATAGTCAAGGAAGCAGCACCGGATATGGGCTCCTCATACAGTTTTTTTTGATGCAAGAACTTCTTAGAAGTGTCCACGTCATCTTGTTAGGCCTCATTCAGACATCAGCATTTTACAAGTACTAAAAAAATGGACCGATTATTCTGATTAGAGTTTGACCAGAGTTTGACCAGAGTTTGAACAGAGTTTGAACAGAGTTTGAACAGAGTGATATCAGTTTTTCTTGTACGTGGAGAGAAAAAAAAAAGTTTGTTGACTTTCTCTTTTCTGGCAGTCCGTGTAAATCGAACAGCACTCGGATGTCATCTGAGTGTGATCCGATTTTTTCACAGACCCATAAACTTGCAATGCTAATTTTGATCCATCGTTTGGATCAAAACTGGACTTGTCTCCGATTTCTTCTGTGGACCCCTTGGTCTGAGGAAAAAAATCAGACATGTGCACAGCCCCATAGCATATCATATTTACGAGTGCTATCCACAAAAACCACGGATAGCACTCGTAAGAGAAAATTGGACGTGTGAACGGGCCTTTAGAAAGTTCCCAAAACAATAATCTTATCAGAAAGCGTCCCACTGATGGGACCCTCCGCATCAGATGTAATCAGTGGGCAAACCCAAGAATAAGTGCTGAATTTCCCTGCAGTGCTCTCAATGGAGACATTAAGGTATAGAGAACGCTGTCTCATCTTATGGATAAAATTACAAAGTGTTTGAAAAAGCAACATTGCGCTTTACCATTTATTAAAAATCCTCTGTTCTCAAGAGCAGAGGGATTTTTAATTTGACAGTTTACCTATATCCATAGCTGAAGCAAACAATTGCTTACAATATATTCTGCATCCTATGTGTTAGGGATAGGTCATTACTACTGTACCATCTACATATATGTTGTCTGTGAAGGTATGGATGAGATGAGAACTCATCAACTACTTCAGATGTGCATCCAGAAATGGCAACTTCTTTAAAGGGAACCTGTCACTTATTTCCTCCCAGGAGCCGTCGGCTTTCAGTCATGGGACTATACTGTGAGCTACGGCTGTAAGCTGGCAATTTGATTGACAGCTCGCTATATACAGATGTGCAGCACCTGCAAGCTGCCAATTGAAGTGCCAGGGCACGCTCACACCGCTACTCACAGTATAGTGACCAATGACTGTAGCTGTTCCCTACACCGCCGTGATGACTGAAAGCCGGCGGCTCCCAGGACAAAATAAGTTCATTTTCTGATTTCAGTATGGTGGCCGGGCAGCATTTTAAGGCTATTTACCTGCAGATTAACCCCATATTTGTCAGTAAATAACATTTTCCAAGATGACAGGTTCCCTTTAAAGGACATCTATCAGCATGTTCTTACATATAGTATTGGTATTGCTGCATAAGTCCTGGCCCCCCAATATAAATTATACCTTTTTTTGTGTAGATCCGACATGCAGGACATGAGAAATCTAGAGTAGAAGTCATATGTAAATCAGGCTGGAAGTGCAGTGGGGACATGTCCATGCACTTGGAAGAAGTCGTCCCTTTACAAGGACACGCCCTCAGTGCACTTCCAGCCTGATTTGCATATACAGTAGCTTTTATGGAATATTTTTCATGATTGGTGTATCGGATCTCAACAAAGGTATGATTTATATTGTGGCTGTACGGCTATTCCATTACGTCTATATATGTAAATTGTTCCAACAGATACCCTTTAATGTTTTGTCCTTTTGTTTTATGATTGCGCTTTTATTTCCAACTTGCAAAGCTCAATCATCCGATCAGTCTGCAGCGTTTAGGATAATGATGACTTTCTGGTAAATGTGTAATTTGTTGAAATGGGTAAGAAGCATCATCCAACATATCCCTGGTCTTGTGCATTTTGGGCTACGTGTGGACAAGGCTGGTTTGGGGCCAGAGACATGAGATTAGTAAATAAACAGTTCTTTATCCAGCACAAGCTGAGGGTTTGTTACCGGTTGTGCAGCTGCGCTGTGCGAGGAGGCGGCGTCCTGCAGCTGTGACAGCACCAGATCCAACTGCGGTGCGGACCCAGATCATCATACCTGCAAATAGCCCCCAGGATGGGTGGGACGGCCGGGTGCAAACATATTGGGACCCTCTGCTCCCACAGAGCAAATATGGCTACATGACTAATATACAGCCAGTATAATGGCCTCCGCGATCAGTGCCAATTTCTCCAGGGGAACACAGTGATGCATCTGAACCCCACCTCCCCTGGGGTGGGCACAGCACTGCTGTCATCTGCACTGGGATATAACCCTCAGCATTTCAAAACCGCACTGAAAAAATCCGCAGCCATATAAATGGCAAGGCAGATCTGGGGCGACTCGGGGTCATGCAGCGACATCGCAGGTGAATGGGGTCACATCACAGCCCGCAAGGTATTGCAATAAATAATCACAAAAAATCCTAATGGTTCCCTGGCTCCGACTCGTTGCAGTGGCCGGGCCATGCACCTGCACTCTGCCGAAAATCAATGACAGACAGGCGCTTGTAGGCAGATTTTGGTGCAGAACATTGGATTGTACAGACCTGGTGATTAATAGTTTAAAAGTGGACCCCAAACTCCCTAACATCCTTACAATTCCAAAGAGAGCCATTACTCGCCCTCCAGGGTCCTGCTCTCTGGCATGCATCACCGCTGCAGTCAATCGCTGAGCTCAGCCACTCGTCCCATCTACCATGGCATTGCCACCGAGCTCAGTGATTGGCTGGAGCAGGAGGGCGAGAAGTCTCTCTGTTTGGTATTTTAAGGATTTTAGAGAGTTTGGGGTCCACTTTCTTGAGAGTGGAGAATCCCTTTAAATGATACTGATGTAGAATAATCAGGTGATCACTTTGGCCAGTGACTGCACCACCCACAGTATAATGTCTGAGCGACCAGGCAGATGCAACTGACTTTGCACGCTGGGAGTTGTAGTTCTGCAGGTTGTAGACTTTTAGCATGCAGCACATGGGCTGAGCTCCTACTATCTGCAGACAGAGCTTCTCCCCAGCAGTCACACATTGATACCTGCACAGATCTGCTGCCACAGACTCCGGGGCGCACAGGCTGCAGCCATGGCACGGGCAGGGGTTGTCATGGCGACTGGCACACACACACACACTGCTTACCCAGAACTCCCCGCGGGCCAGGAACAACTATGACTTCCGGGTAACACTGTGGCGGACACGTGGGCGCTGCGCTTCTGTGTGACGCTTGTCGCATCTTGTCAGGTATTTCTATACAGCTGCTACTTATTATACTGCGACTAAATGGCGAGCAGACCGGACTACAACGCCCAGCATTGTTTAGCAGGCTGAGAGTTGTACAGAGAATGCACATACTGTCAATCATGGCACGTGCATGTGAAAGGTTGGGAATGGGGGACTGCAGTGGTGGACACAGATGGGAGGGGGCCCTGTGCAAAAGCGGTATATGGGCCCCTCATTGTGTCTGTGACTGGTTCTAATGCCTGATTTGAAGGTGAAAGTGCCCCCCTCCCCTTACATCTTGGTCTAATCCTGCACCTGAGATATGTCCACCCCTAGGTGAGTGTCACCTCGAGCCCTGCCATAAGGACCTCGAGCCCCCCCATGAGGACCTCAAGGCCCCCCCCCTCCCCCATGAGGACCTCAAGCCCCCCCCCCTCCCCCATGAGGACCTCAAGCCCCCCCCCTCCCCCATGAGGACCTCAAGCCCCCCCCCTCCCCCATGAGGACCTCAAGCCCCCCCCCTCCCCCATGAGGACCTCAAGCCCCCCCCCTCCCCCATGAGGACCTCAAGCCCCCCCCCTCCCCCATGAGGACCTCAAGCCCCCACCCATAAGGACCTCGAGCCCCCCCCATGAGGACCTCAAGCCCTCATGAGCAGGGCTGTGGAGTCAGTAAGTCAAATCTCAGACTCCACATCACTACTGAGCGTGTACATAAAGTGCAGCACAGATTCATCTCAGCTAATAGCCGAGGTCCTTAGGCTATGTTCACACACGTTGGGTTTTTCTGCGTTTTTTGCTGCAGATTTTTATGCAAATTTTCAGCTGCGTTTTGCAGATTCATCGCAACTAAAAGCCGAGATCCTTAGATCAGGAACAGATCAGACATTTATAGGACATTTCACAACTTTCCCAAATTCTTATGAAAACATTTACAGCACATCCTGCATTGTACTACTGTATCGAATTTATTACATATTTTAGGAGTCAGCCCATTTTATACTCCACAGCCCTGCTCATAAGGACCTCGAGCCCCATTGCGGCTTATTGTACAACTGAACGAGTAGTCCCTTGTTCAAATCCCCTAGCAAAAAATATCTTGGGGTGGTATATTAGCCCCAGTCACAGCCAAGTTCAGACTCCTGTCTGCATATCAGAGCTGACTACTAGCACCCAGGAGCTGTCCGCACTTCTACCTATGCTGTGTGTACAGTGACCATGCAGACAGAGACTGTAATAAACCCTCTCTGCCTTCTCTATGTGGAGTCTGGCTGTGTCTGACAGCCGGCTCCCCGCTCCCATAGCTGCACGTTTTCGTGCCCCTGCTATACTGTGAAGTGTCATTTTAGAAGTCACTGCAGAGTACCTGGACATTTGTCTATGGGCTGTCTGGAAGTAAAAAATAACAAATATCTATAAAAGTTTAAATTGCCCCTTTTTACCAAATGTAAATAAAATATAAAAAAAATGAAAACAAAAATAAATTTTTGGGGTATTGCTCCTGGTCCTGGTGTAGCGGTCCAAGTTAAAAATATTCATAATATTTAGCAAATACGTTGAATGCCAATTCAAAACAAAATTGAAATGGCAAAATCTTAGTTTTGTGGCCACCACCCAAAAAATTTCAGAAAAAAAACCAAAATGGTAATGATAAAAATGACATATCATCTCGCGAATAACAAGACCTGACACATCTCTATGGAGCGAAAAAGAAAAAACATATTTCAAGGCGAGGAGGAAAAATTGAGAGGGGTCCGCTGAGACTCTGTTGCCCAAGGGTCCACATGAATCTGGAGGCACACAAAAGCTCATTGCTACACGAGGGAAGCAAACGTCTCATCTAGCGTAGCACAAATTGCTGAACAAGCTACTCCAGTCTACAAAAAATGATCACCTATGCACTGAATAGGATCATTGTGTGCCCCTCATTTTGCCCTAGATTGCCCCTGGTGGCAAGACAACCAACAGGAAGAGAAGAATTGATCAGCTGGTTATGCACTGTGCTTAGATATCATTGTCAATACACCATCAATAGCCGCAGACTCATCACACGTTCCATGCTGGGCACATGTGCATCACAACTAGACCATGAACAGTTTGATAAATCATGTCCTTTTTTCTATATCTTTTGGACGGCCCGGTGCATGTCCATCACTTACCTGGGAAGAGATGGCACCAGGATGGACTATGAGAAGAAGTCAACCTTGGCGGTGACAGTGTGATGAGTTAGGCAATGTTCTGCCAGCAAACCTTGGATCCTGGCTTTCACATGGACCTTATTCGACATGGTCTACCTACCTAAATATTGTACTGACCAGGTACACCCCTGCTACACTGCAAATATTGTTTAGGAATTGTTTGGGGAACATGACAAAGAGTTCAAGGTGTTGATCTGTCTCCGAATTCTTCAAATATCAATCCGATTGAGTATCTGAAAAACGAATGCGAGACCGCACTTCGTAACGTACAACACTGAAATGATCTGCTGCTAATGTCTTGGTGCCAGATACCATAGGACACAGAGGCCATGTTTCCACGTAGCGCAATTTTTCCTGTAGGTGTCTGCACCAAAATTTGCAACAGCAGTCTATCTAAACAATAGGTATCTGTCCTTAAAAAGGCAGCCGCATGTTTTTTACATGCATTTTTTCAGGCTATAGGGGGAAAAATGCACCAAAAGTTCAACAGCGTCTTTAAACGGATGGTGGGCAGGAGTTTTCATTAAAACATATCCACTTTGCTTGAACTGTTGATTTTCTGCATACCCCAAAAAAAATGCTACGTGGGAACATGGCCCTACCGAGATCTGGGGAAGCCCATGGCTTGATGGGTTAGGGATGTTTAGGCTGTACAAGGGGGAACCACACAATATTAGGAAGGTGGATTTAATGGTCTGGCTGATTAGTGTTATACAGTATATGTATATATTCTATTTGTTTTTTACTGCAGTGAAGCATTTTGTGCCTTATACTCCTTCTTAATGAAATAATTTTATTTTTTGATATTATACAGAAGTATGACAGGCAGTGATGAGAAATATATAACCTGCACTGAATCAGCAAAGAAAAAGAAAAAACAGAAGCATGACGAATCTGGGAAAAGTATAGTAAAGGAATCGCAGTGTCATAGTAATAAAAACAAGAAGAAAAAGAAAGCCATCGTTACGGAAGATGCTTCGGAAATAGCGGATATAGTTCCGAAGAAGAAAGATAAAGCGTTAGATGAAGATATAGCATCATGTAACCTTATTATTAACGATGTCCCAAAAAAGAAGAAAAAAAAACATGACGAATCTGGGAAAAGTATAGTAAAGGAATCGCAGTGTCATAATAATAAAAACAAGAAGAAAAAGAAAGCCATCGTCACGGAAGATGCTTTGGAAATAGCGGATATAGTTCCTAAAAAGAAGAAAGATAAAGCCTTAGATGAAGATGTAGCATCACGTGACCTTATTATGAACGATGTCCCAAAAAAGAAGAAAAAGAAAAATATTGTAGACGATGTTCTTGAAAGTGTTGATCCACTTCATAAAAAAGAAAAACATTCTACTGTAGAGGAAAGTAAAGAAATTGTTACAAAGAAAAAGAAGTATAAGCGAACCGAGGGCAACCTCGAGGACGGAGCAACAAAAACCCAAAATATTGGCACAGATGTTTCAGTCGGCCAGAAAAAAAAGAAAAAGGTATCTGTGCTAGAGGAACATTCAGGATATCCTAAGGATGACCAGCCCAAGGTGTCTGACTATACGGAAGCAAAGAAGATAAAAAAGAAAAAGAAGACTGATTTTGTACAGAGCGAAGATGACGTTATTGATGGTCATGATGTCCACAATGGCAGAGAAGATGGAGAATCTTTAAGGGTCTCCCAAAAGAAGAAAAAAAGAAAACTATCAATTACTGATGAGAGATATGGTCACGGAGATTCAGATCTGAATGGAAACAGAGATGAAGAATATGATTACATATTTGATGGAGCCTCGAAGAAGAAAAAGAGAAATAAAGCAAAAGAGACGGCTGAGTTGGCAGATGGTGCTGATGAGTCTTTACATGTGACTTGTCATGAAGAAGAAAAGCAAAAGTCAAAGAGGAAGAAAAAGGAGAAGATGCTAAAGGATGAGGCGCACTCTGCACATGAAGACACAACGGAAGTTCCGAAAAAGAAGCAGAAGAATAAAGAAGGAACAAAAACGTCTAACAAATCGAGCAAGAAGCGAGTATGTATCACAGTTTAAAAAAAAATACTTGTCTCCTTTAAAGAACAATTCTGGAACATGTCTTCGTAAAACTCCCCTCTGTAGTTAAGTCTCCTGGAAACTTATGAATTAGTTGACCAATGGGTGTTCCGAATACTGTTGTTGGGGTTTGTGCTGACAGTCAGTAATGATTGACTGGGTCGGACACCTTCCTTTTAACAAGATGGCGACTGTCAGTTGATTTGTATAGTTCCAGGAGGAACTGCAGAAGAACAGTGCAAACAGTTTTGAGGAATGACTGGATTTATGTAAATCATTGTGTAAATTTCTGATTATATTTTAAAGGGGTAATCTAATTAAAGACATTGATGACACATCAGTAGGATATAACATCAATGTACAATCGGTTGGGGTCCAAGCGCTATGAACCCCTCCTACTGATTACAAGAAGAGTACTGTGGCCCTCCCATTTGTCTTGGCTCTTACAGGATTCTTCCATAGGTAGCTTTCCTTGCGTGGCTGCCACTTTGAGGCGATAGTCATGGGTCACCGATTGGACATTGATGCCATCTCCTACAGAATGCCATCAGTGTCTTTTAGTGAGTTATTTGCAAGGTCTTTGCCACCATTTGTGATCTGGAAAATTCACATTCAGAGCTTGTACACCAATACGTTTCCAACATTTCACCTGTCTGATAATTTGGAATAATTGTAGGCAATTGTCGTGAGGTTTTCCACTTCATGGACAAAAAATTGTCAAATCTTGGAACCTTGAGCTACAAAAAGCATGTCGCACCTGCACCGTGGCAGTAAAAGACCATGGATTCCCATCTTTGAGTTGTGTAAGCAATGGTGCTTCAACTTTGGGATCTTCTCGGTAGTGTCCACTCACCACATCCATCTTCATTGCATAGATGCAAAGATCACCATTTTATATAGCTGAAAGATGGGCAACCTGGGGGCTTGTGTTGGCACAGTGGGAGATCCAGTTTAGTCTACAGATTTTTTTTATATAGTGAGCAGCCCCTTTATGAAGTAGCACTGTGTTTACTATTGTATCATCACTAAGTCACAACATTTTTATTTAAAACAAATACTTTTTCTAAGGCCAAGTTCAAACAGACGTAAAACCCAGGCCCATATTGAAGTCCGTGTGAAAAATAGTCCATGTGCACTAGCAGGGTAATGTTTAGTCCATTCTCCGTATAGACAGCACACAAACAGAAAATCTGATCATACTTTTACACAGGAAACGACTGACCCAAGAGCTGGCCTTTGTTAAGGTTGCCACGGAAGCCAGAAGCCTATTAAACTACTTAGATGCCACAGTTGCTAAGGAATGTGGCACCTAAAGGGTTAAATGACAAGGATAAAAGATACCTCTGATCCCGGGACTTTGGCTGTCAGCCTATGCCTGGCTCCCACGGTCTTACCTGTGTGGTCACCATGTCTTGGTGGCTTACTCTGTCCCAATCCCGTTTCTACCACAGCCACTGTTCACTCCATCTGAATGCCAACTCTTCTCATCCACGCATCCATCCCCGCCAATATATATTGCCATACAGCGAGTTACAGTATGTGGCACTAACATGTTTATTATGATATAGGAGGAGCACACAGACTTCCAGCCGGAATCAGCGCAAGATGGGAGCACAGATGAAGTCCATATTCATAAGGTTAGTTAGTCTTTAAGGTGTGGCTCTATGGCTATCATGCCGTAGTCTGATATTTGAGAGCTAATATTTGTGGTCACATGGAGGCCAACAGTATGCCTGCCCACAGACCAGGGAGGCGAAACAGGGAGTCCAAGAGGTGGCAGGTATCCCCGGGGGGGGGGTGAGAGGGAATATTTAATGGAAAAATAACCATTACTATTCGATCTGCCCCTGCCACTGTGGTCCCCACTGGTCCTGCATCTATGTCATCATTCATGTACCTGCTGCAGCCAATCCTTGACCTCAGCGGTGAGGTTGGCATGTATGACACTTGATTGCTGAAGCAAGTGATTGTCTGCAGTGGTTACGTGAATGATGTATGTGACATCAATGTTGCAAGATTGAATAGATGACTAATGGTTATTTTAATATTTTAACTCACTTGCTGCTCTCGGCCCATTAAAAAAAAGTTGGGAAAATAAGTTTAGGATGTGCCCACACATTCTGCCAGCTGCATGCGGACAAAACATCGCACCCCCACATAGTAGGCAGTGTATTTAAAGGGTACTTGTCACCTGATTCATACTGCCCAAACCACAGGCAGCATGAATCAGATCCAGGCAACACGGTTGCAGACAGGTATACTTTCTCTGAAACGCTTAGGCTTTTCCGAGTGTCACTCCAGGTGGTTGATTGGTCTCTCACTATGGGAGAGACCTGTCAATCATCACTAGCAGTGCTGGAAAAAGCTGGCCGCGGCTGTATGTTTAAAGCATATTTTCTCTGAAACGCAGGAGTGTTTCATAGGAGAATGTAGCCAGGCTGTGATTCCATGCTGCCGGTGGTTTGAGGAGCATGAACCATGTGACAGGTTCCTTAAAAAGTCTGATAATTGGACACGTGATTTTTTTCAGATTACAGCCAATATTGCATTAAAGTCCACGGTACATGAGTCGCATGCAACTTGCAACCAACAACAGAAAAGCCAACAGATTTGAAAACAGTTGGTGACGCAGGAGGTTACAGGTTGCAATGTGACATCATAGGAAATTATTCGAAGTAATGTCACAATGTGTCACTTGTCGCCGTAACACCCTAGCCTTAATGTGATTTTCTTTTCATTTTCTACTAAAGGGAGTCTTATCAGCCCAAGTTTACACTTCAGCCTAACCACATAGTCTTGTAGAGGATGAAGCAACTAAAAAAAAATTGGTTGTTTAGTTTTCAAATCTGTTCTTCCCCCATACCCCAAAAAAACAACTTTATTGCACTTTGCTAATGAGGATGCTCACTACTATAGCTAAACAGCCTGGTGCACCGTTCCACCCACTTATTTAGTATGTCGCCTCTCTATATTGTTTGACAGCACTTGCTTGCTCATAGCCTCAACCTGTGTCTCAACTGACAGAGGAGCTGTATCATAAACACAAGTACCTCCTGTGAGCCAAGGAGAAGGGCTGTGACATGAGAAGAAATAAATCTTCGTTTTGGCTGACTAAGCATATTTTCTCCTCAAGCTTCAGCCCTCAGTGCTAAGTCAGCTGAGAAGATTTATTTTTTTCTGATGTCACAGCCCAAAGGTGGACAACCTACTATAATTTCCATGAAATGAGTACGTCAACAAAGCAATTTATGAGTCATTTGTAGGATATCCGACAAATGTCTGATTTGTGGTGGTCCAATTTGAAAAAGAGACTGGGGTCTTGCCACACTTTTGATAGTTGAACATTACTGTCTATTATAGTCTATGGAACAGCCTAGACCTCACCGATCAGTCACACTTGCTGATAACCAACAAGGTTCGAAACTATACAGTAACACACAACTAATGTAAGCGACATGTCAGCAATTCCCTTTCCTTAGTAGTAACCAGTGCCGCCCAGAACTTGGCGACCCATCCCATGCCATGTCTATTTGAGGCCTATGTCTGATGGAGATGCTATCTTCTCATCCTGCATTCAGGCAATTTATATAAAAAAAAATGGGTCATTCTAATGCAAATGAAGGCGGCAATTGATCTCTCTCTACTCCTCTTATTGCACATTTCATTTTAGCTCCCCGAGCATTACGGGTGACAAGTTACTTAAGAATTGTAGCAATTTGTAGATGATTGGAGGCTGGTTATTAGCCTAGGAGTTCGGCAGGGTAATTATTTAGGCTTTGGGGAGAGGTTACCAGCGATGTGTTTGCTAGAAGAATAATTGCCTGCACTTATCTTGAAAAAGACAAACCCTGAAATGTTGTAATTATGTGCATCGGGGCCACAATGGGTTAATAACACCCTTTGAAAAAGCCAGAAAAGTTTCGCACTCGAGTCGGCTCCACCAGCCAAGAATAACAGACACTGTAAAATGCAAAGTTGGCTCGATGAAGTGAACTACATGACGCCATCTGTAGGAGGTATACGCCGATGAACTCAACAATCAGTGAAGCCAAGGAACCGTGTGTCCATCTTGGCAATGACTACCAGTTTTCATTTCTCTTGCCGGTGCCAAAGGAACCATGTTTAGTGGATGATGGATTGTCAACGCTTTGACTCACTGGTTCCATTTCTGGCATTCAGTTTGGCTGCTGATGTCTGATCTGTTTGGTATTCAGAGGTATTGGTACCGGTGAGGATCACTCATGTAAATACATAGAGGCGACAGGCATTAGCCCTGTTTCGGGGTCCATAGTTGGACCACTATGCAAATTGGTCACGTTTCTCGACCTAAAACCGTCAGTCTTGTATATGCCTTAGACTGTCAAGACCTGCAGCCAGTCCATGCATCATGAACCTCAAAAAACAGATGTATGAAACCGGTCTTAGAAATGGTTACACTTTACCTCTTCCTTAAAGGGGTTGCCCCTACCTGATAATTTCTCACCTATCTACTGGATAGGGTATGACTTGATTGGTAAAGTTCCTAGTGGTGGGATTCCCTACAATCTCAAAAATGAATGTAGTGATGACCACACACGCACCACTGCTCTGTTCATTGTCTATGGGACTGCCAGAGATGCCCGAGTGCTGTATTCTGCTATCATCTAAAGTCCTATGGACAGATGAATAGAGTGTTGGTGCATGCAGCCATTGCTCCATTCCAGCGGGGCACTTTAGAGTCTAATTCTTGGAATTGCTAGGGGTCCTAGTATGGAGACTCCCCACAACCGACAAGTTCTCACATTTCCAGTGGAATTCGGACAATCCATGCAAATAAGTGTTCTGGAATTAGAACGGAAGCCTTTTTTTCTTCTTTCAGAAATAGCGCCACTTTATGCACAGGCTTTGTCTGGTATAGCAGTTGAGACTTAAGCAATACTAGACCAAGCCCATGAACTAGAAGGGCCCTCAATATGGAGGAAAAAAGGTCTTAATACTGTGTTGGAGCCTCCCTACCTTGCGAACCAGATTCTTAGCAAGGACCCCTCACCAATTTACGGGTTCAGATGATTATTTGTTTATTAAGCTTTAGTACATTATTACCCTGGTGCCTTGGGTCTCCTAACCCTGTAAGAATGGGTGTCTGCCATACATCATACAGTGAACGGTTACTGGCTACTCCCATCCTTCCTATGCAACGTCTGTGTATATAATAACAATGGGTGTTAAAAGAGGCATGAACCCTGGAGACCGGGACATGGCATTACCGCTTTAGAAAGCACTAGTGCAACCTCCTCTGGAATATGCCGTTCAGGTGTGGGCACCGGTTCATAGGAAGGACGCCCGAAGTGGAAAGCGGTACAAAGAAAAGCCACAAAACAAATTGCCATGGAGGACCTTAAAGAGTAACAGTCGGCTTTTTGTTGTTGTTTGTTTCATAAATCAGTAGTATTCATGAAAATAAGATTTTTTTTTCTCCTCCTGGACTGGTTATTCATTCTTAAATCACGGGTAAAATCTGTCCTCAATGAACACAGATTTTCCCATTACTGAGACAGGAGAAGACAGCTGGTGCTCAAAGTGCTATGTAGAATGTCTGTGGCTTTTTCTAGCTCCTCCTTACCTCTCCATAGAATTTTAGAAGCACCAACTGCTATCCCATATCTCATTAATTGTAAGATCTGTCTTCACTGAATAAAGATTTTACCCATGAGTTGACAGTGAAAGATCAATCCAAGAGGAGATACTTGGCCACTGAATCACTTTGACCCTGTTCTTCAGAAATGCAAAAGGTGTGTATTTTGGATCATTGTCACCTGTGAATTCATGATACCATCAATGAAATGTAGCTCCTGACACCAGCAGCACTCATATGCCCCACATAAGGACACTGCCACCACCATGTCTCACTGTAGGCCCCATGCATTTTTCTAAATTAATTTTTATATATGGATGGTGCCTACAGTGAGACATGGTGGTGGCAGCAGCCTTATGTGGGCCTGTATAAGCACTGCTGGTGTTGGGGAGCTACATTTCATTGATGGAATCATGAATTCACAGATGCACTGCTCTATAATGAAAGAGATGTTATGATCACTCTGTGCCTTTGGTAGACGTGCACTGTTCCAACATCTCAATGAAACAAAACCCACATCTTTTGCATTTCTGAAGAAGAACAGGGTGAAAGTGATTCAGTGGCCAAGCGTCTACTGATCTGAGCCCAACCACACACGTATGGGGAATTCTGAAGAGACAAGTTGTCATCACTCTCCACCCAGCATCCAGGCTCTAGAAGAGGTCGTTCTGGCAGAATGGAAAAAGAAAAATGTTGCAGTATGTCACAAACTTGTTCATTCCAGGCCTATAAGACTTGGTGCTGTCATTAAAAATCATGGAGGTCATACAAAATAGCAGATGTAGTAGTATCTGATGTGGGGTGTACTGATTTTTGCATCAAGCAATTTGAGTAAAACTGAAGATTTTGTAATGAAAGTTATATTACTAACCTTTCATGTTATGGGTTAAAATTTCATAAATTGTTCTCGTGAGATTGTGATTAAAATTTTACTTTTCAAAAGGGGTGTACTAATTTATGCTGAGCACTGTGTATTGCTCCTCTTTGCAATGATAATCCAGTAACTGACGTTGAAATATTTTATCCTTCTATATAGGGAACTAAATTCGGGCAGTGGGACACTGCCACGTTCCAAAACCCCGAACAGCAAACCAAATTCTTGCGACTGTTGGGTGGATTCAAGAAGGGAAACCAAGCAAACTTGATGTCAACCTCGAACCAGGTAAAAGCCAACATGGCCATGGGGAAGCAAGGAGAACAAGTTCTTGAGAGGAGCCTGCAAGCCGAGTTTGATAAAGCTCTTTCCTGGAAAGAGAACAGAGGGATTGGCTTAGGCTTCCAGCCAGCCCCGAATAACTCCTTCTACATAGACAAAAGTGCGTCCAGATCGGTCAAATTCGAGGACTGAATTCTGGTTTCATATCTCAGGCTAAATGTGGACAGTGGTCTGGAGATGGTCAGAACCATACGGTGATCTCATCTCTGTTCACTTGACCTGCAGAGTCCAGGTGCTTCCATAGTAATGCTGCTCATAGGATGACTGCTGCGTTCTTGTTCACAGCTATAATGTATAGATGGTTTTATTACATGTAAATCTTTGTATATGTTACACCATAAATAAAGTCCCAATTATCTTGTGTACTTTGCCATCCATGCTTTATCAGTGTTTTGCTTTACTTTGCGGCCGCGACCAATCAGCAGAGCGTTGTTTAAATTTGGCGCCAATCTCGCTGATTGGTCGCGGCCAGCCGGCGGCCGCGACATTTCAGCAGAGCGGTATAAATTTGGCGCCAATCTCGCTAGCCGCGAACTGTATTACTGATGACCGGGCAGAGGCGCCGTCCCTCCCTTCACACTTGCCATCGGGAGATCAGTGGCCCAAGACGCTGATCTCCCGACGGTAGCCGCATGGAGGTCAGCGGCGCCACCCGTCAGGGTACTTGTGCTAGCGACGCTCTTCTCCCGGCTGCATCGCCGCTGACCTCCGTCCTGCAGATGAGCCGCTAACTGCCGCCATCTTTTTTCTCAAATCCCGTCTCGCTGATTGGCCACGGCCAGACCAATCAGCGACGTGGGATTTCCTAGACAGAAAGACAGACGGGATAAGACGATTATATATATAGATTAAGAAGCGATTAAAGCTGTAAAGGGCTGATTTATTATTTTTTTTATAGGGAATTTTTCTCCTTACAAAGCCATGGGGGGGGTTACTCCAGGATACTGGAGTAAAACGCTTTGAAAAGTCACAAGGGTTTGAAGTCAAATTGAGCAAACGCGATGGCGTTTCTTACGCCACAAATGCACGCGCCACTTAATGAATTTGCCGCATCTTCTCAGTGGCGTGCGCCTTACCAAAAATGCTACTCAAGCCAGGCACTGTAGTAAGAGACTGGAATGGAAGAAATTAAGCACAACTTGTAATTTAGTCATTACAATACCTGCTCATTCTGGGCTGAAGAGTCAAGTAGGCGGTCCTAATCAGTGATTAACAGCGATCTCTGGATGCACAGGAATACAAGAAAGGCTGTCAATCCCAAGGAACTTGGGTTGCAATGTTACTGGTTATACAATATGTGACTGAAGATGCCATAAAGACTAAACCCAACTACTTTTTCCCCCACAATTCAGTTGTTTGTTTTTTTAGCGGCCAAGTATCTGTACTCCCCTTTTTTGTAGCGGCCAAGTATCTGTACTCCCTTTTGTTTTCCGAACGTATCCTGCATCATTCTAATAACTATATGCCTTTTCTGTATTCCACAGGCGTCCACTATTTGGGATAATATCTTCGATAATGCAAAAGAGAACGGACATTGAGCACAAACATTTTTATTATATACAAAAGTCGTTTTTGTTTTTTTTTTACAGAGATTTTTTGTTAAATTCTGCTATGATTTCAATAGTAAAAATAAAAGCTAATAACACTGACTTCATATTACCGCTATGGTGCATCTTTAGACCATGTTCAGACGCAGCATTTTTTCACAAAACCCCATTCACGTGTGGACGAAAAAAAAAAAAGAAAATCAGTTCGGATTGCAAAGTTTGTGTTGCGGCTTCTCTCCATATGAATGTGGCCCAACGGGACACCTGCCACGCATGGCCCGATACACCTGCCACGCATGGCCCGATTAAGAATGAGATCTTTACATTTAGCAAATGTATAAATTGGTGGCGCTGCTCATCAGAAATGCTGCAACATGTAGTTGTACAATGAGGATGATTGATAATACCGTCCTGATACATGGCTGGATGCTTATACACATCTGTACATGACGGCATTAGTGCTGTCAGGCTGAATCCTCCGGGGCCACAGATCCGGCTCAGCATTATAACCTGTGCACCAGGAACAATCGGCTGGACCTGGCGCTGCCATCACATGTGGTCAGGTCCTGGACTGCAGGGGAAGTCTGCTCGCCAGCTCACTTAGGTGGCTGCAATCTGCTTGTTTGCTTCTCTTCTTGATGTATTCCAGAGTCTTCACCTAGTTGGGAAAAAAAGTAATAAAATGAAAACTTTGACAATAAAGAAAACTAATTTGCCACTCTGCTCTGTAATCTATGAATATGTGGAGTGTAAGTAAGGCCGGCTTCATACACGCGAGATTCGTTTACGGACAGCGAAATCTGGACTTTAAGGTTTGGATCATAAAATCTTGCACTTTTTGTATATGGACCATGAAAGTTGGGCATATGAAGTCGTCTTAAAGGGCTCAGTCACACTGGCAAGTAGCATTTGATGATTCTCTCACGCGAGAATCAGATGTATACGCAATGACCCTCGGCTCAAACCCTGCTGCAAGCGTGAGCCATCAGTGTGTCATCCATTTTTTTTTTCCGGTACGGCTTCTCCGATACTTTGCGATGTTAAACACGTACATCACACGGACGGCACATGGACGCCATCCGTGTGCTGTACATGTTTTACCCGGACCCATAGACTTGTATTGGCCCTTGTCATCCGTGCTGCCAGGAAAAAACTGTTAATATATTGGATTACTAATATTGCAGGCGGAAGCAGTAAATGGCTGATGTAGAGGATCATCACATATACTGATTATAATAAAAACCTTTTCATAAACAAATTAAAGGCCCAACTACACTCGCGCTTACCATAGTTTTTGTATCAGCAAAGCCGTGCTTCTGAGCCAGGTTCCATAGATTCACAGCAAGTTGGTTTAATTTATTGTTCCTCAGGTCTCCATGAGCAAGAATACTGCTAAAAAATAGTAGTGCCAGGGAGCTTTGCCGCTTCAAGGTCTAAGGGGGAACAAAAAACAGTGATTAATAAGAGGTTAAAGGGTTATTCCCACAAAATCAAATTGTCCCCTACCCATCGCATAGCAGAAAACTTGCTGATCGCTGTGGCCCCCAGTGATACCAAGAATGGGTTGGTGATGCACATGTGCGGGAACTGCCTTACTCATTGTCTATGGGACTGATGAAAATTGCTGAGTATGGTGATCAGCAGTCCTATACGCAGGCGCGTAACACTCGGCCCCCCGATACGCAGGCGTGTAAAACCCTGCCCCCCGCCCCAGGCGCGTAACACTCGGCCCCCCGCCCCAGGCGCGTAACACTCGGCCCCCCGCCCCAGGCGCGTAACACTCGGCCCCCCGCCCCAGGCGCGTAACACTCGGCCCCCCGCCCCAGGCGCGTAACACTCGGCCCCTCGTCGTGCTGTTTGCCTTTACCAACATGTGACAAAATGGCTGGTGGTAAAGAGTTCGCAGATACCAGCGTGTTCCTGTTAGGCTATGTGCACACGATGCAGAAATGCTCTGGATTTTTCCTGAGCGTTTCTGCATCTCCCCTGGCAGAAAAAACGCATGCGGATTTTAAATGAGTGTTTTTAGCATGTGATTTCCGCATGCGGGTTGACAAGCGCTTTTCAAGCGATTTTAGCATCACTTGGAAAGTGCTTGTCAACTTGGTCACACTATATAAATCCATGCAACCAGTATGGATTATGTATAGTGTGACCAAGTAAGTTAAGAAAAAAAAAAAAATGGTAAAAAAAAAAAATCATTATACTCACCTTCCAATGGTCTTCCCAATGTCTCGCGGTTGTGTAAAAGGACCTTCCATGATGTCATTTAGTCATATGAGAGGACACGAGACCGCCGACGTCAGCGGTCGCGTGACCCGTCACATGACTAAATGACATCATGGAAGGTCCTTTTAGACCATCGCGAGCTGCCGGGGAGCCAGGACGCAGCGGAGAAAAGACTTGGGGCCATCAGGTGAGTATCATGTTTATTTTTTATTTTACAATTTTTTTTTTTTCTACAGGTACTGTGGTACCCGGGTCTGGAGGACAGTCTCCTCTTCTCCAGACCCGGGTACCATCCGCACATTGAAACGCTTAGTATCCGCATGTGCACATGTAGTCATGCGGATATTAAGCGATTCAATGCAAGTCAATGGCGGCAAAAACGCCGCAATTCCGCAAAATAATTGGTAGTGCTGTGTATTTTTCCACATTGATAATCCGCAGCGGAATTTTCCGCAGCATGTGCACAGCACATGCGGATTATCATTGGGGAACATAAAAGACCTACTAACAAGCGTTTTTGCTGCGGAATTGGCGCTGCGAAAACGCTTAAAAACGCATAGTGGGCACACAGACTTATAGCGGCCATCGGGGTAATAAGTCAGATCATGACATTTCTTTCCTCCTAAATCTTCCCCCATCACATGTGGGTGATATTATTGGAAAGTGGAAAAAACGCAGCAACTCAGCCACGAAGTAGAGACCACGTAAAGTTACAGAGCGGGGTCATCGAGTGCCGAGGAGCAGAGGGCAGAAAAGTCACCAACACTCTGCTGACTCCATAACTGCAGAGTCCAAACTCACACTGACATTAATATCAGCAAAAAAACTGTGCCAGGAGCTTCACGACATGAGTTTCCCTGGCTGAGCAGCTGCATGCAGCCTTACATCACCAAGCACAATGCTGATCGTCGGATGGAGTGGTGTAAAGCCGCCACCACTGGACTCTGGAGCAGTGGAAAAGTGTTTTGTGCAGTGATGGATCACACTTCTCTATCTGGCATCTGATGGACAAGTCTGGGTTCGGCTAATACCAGGAGAACGTTACCCGCCTGACTGCTTTGTGCCGACTGTAAAGTTTGGTGGGGGAGGATAACGCTATGGGGTTGTTTTTTAGGGTTTCACCTCGGCTCCTTAATTCCAGTGAAGGGTAATCTTAATGCTTCAGATTGACTATGGATTTATAATGGTAGGTCATAAAAGCTCCTATAGGTGTAATATGGAGGTGCCCCAATACTTTTGCCCATGTAGTGTTATCTATGTAGTTATCTCTTCTCCTCACGTCACATGAGGTAATTCTCCTACCACATAATATCAACCTCTTACCTGTGAGATCACTACTCCGTATGAGCAAAGACAGAACAGGAAAGTTACTGAGCATTTGCAACCACCACTGGAGGTGGACCTAGTCTGCAACCACCACTGGAGGTGGACCTAGTCTGCAACCACCACTGGAGGTGGACCTAGTCTGCAACCACCACTGGAGGTGGACCTAGTCTGCAACCACCACTGGAGGTGGACCTACTCTGCAACCACGACTAAAGGTGGACCGACTCTGCAACCACCACTGGAGATGGACCGACTCTGCAACCACCCCTGGAGGTGGACCGACTCTGCAACCACCACTGGAGGTGGACCGACTCTGCAACCACCACTGGAGGTGGACCGACTCTGCAACCACCACTGGAGGTGGACCGACTCTGCAACCACCACTGGAGGTGGACCGACTCTGCAACCACCACTGGAGGTGGACCGACTCTGAAACCACCACTGGAGGTGGACCGACTCTGAAACCACCACTGGAGGTGGACCGACTCTGAAACCACCACTGGAGGTGGACCGACTCTGAAACCACCACTGGAGGTGGACCGACTCTGAAACCACCACTGGAGGTGGACCGACTCTGAAACCACCACTGGAGGTGGACCGACTCTGCAACCACCCCTAAAGGTGGACCTATGCTGCAACCACCTCTGAAGGTGGACCGACTCTGCAACCACCTCTGGAGGTGGACCTACTCTGCAACCACCTCTGGAGGTGGACCTATGCTGCAACCTAGGAGAAACAGCAGATGAACATGGGATGCATATACAGAAAACCTCATGCCAATGGCTGCACATAGCAAATACACTTCTATTCTATTGAGTTTTCAACACTACTTTTAAGACAACCCCTTTAATATAAAGTTTCCTTTCTATTTTGGCGGGACTTGTCCATCCCCTGAAGGATGGCAGTGGCTCTCTGTCAGTGTGTGTAACTTATGATGAGACCTGAGAGAGGACGTGAGTAATGAGCTTCTAATGAGGAGTGGGAGATGCCGGATTGTGTAAGCGGGGAGATCATTCACAGTTCATCCCCCCTGCGGCAGCACGGGACAAGCTGTTTCTCATTACACGATTAGGTCATGGGCTGGAATCACAGCTGCATTGTCAGAGCTCTTGTACAGCGCAGGCTGTAGTGTAGAGATGTAATAAACCAGCCCAGATGTAGAGAAGGGACTAGAGGTGACCCAATGACACCATGTGAGATGTCAGGGGGTCCCTGCGGGGTAATTCCTATATGGGTGTATCCCGATTATGTCACATTTTATCTTACTACCATCATATCCACTTAATCAAGTGATACCAGGGTGGAAAGATGAACCTGGATTCACATAATAATGGTAAATGCTGAAATAATTTGGGGATTGAATACTTCTGATCACCACTCCCATCACTATAAGGTTTTATCTAGGAGGAGGAGATTCCTAGATGTGTCTTATACAGTTATATCAGACTGTTATATATACTGAGCTGCTACATCATTACT
The DNA here is from genome assembly GCF_046119375.1 of Phyllobates terribilis. NCBI lineage: Eukaryota > Metazoa > Chordata > Amphibia > Anura > Dendrobatidae > Phyllobates > Phyllobates terribilis. Next base: position 204,937,849 of record NW_027362769.1, on the reverse strand, counting down.
TCACTTTTTAGACTATCAGGCAGGAATTAAAGTTTATAAAATTAAAGTATATTATTATGTTTAAAGGGAACCTGTCATCTGGTTAATGCTGCCCAAACTGTGGGCAGAGGGCCTGGCTGCAATCACACATTGCTCTCAGAAATGTTCCGGCATTTTAGAGAAAATATACTTTAAAAATCATGACTAGTCCAGGGCTGCCACTGGTCGGGTTTTCTCAGGGCCACTCCAGGTGATTGACAGGTTGCACCCTATGTACACACATGGGAGAGACCTGTCATTCACCTACATCAGTGTGGGGAGAAGCCGGACAACTCTAGTCCTTGGCCAGATCTTTAATGGAAATCTACTGAGCATGTGCGACCACTGCCGAAGGTGGACCTACTCTGCAGCCCCCACTGAAGGTGAACCTACGCTGCAGCCGCCACTGAAGGTGGACCTACGCTGCAGCCCCCACTGAAGGTGGACCTACGCTGCAGCCCCCCACTGAAGGTGGATCTACGCTGCAGCCCCCCACTGAAGGTGGACCTACGCTGCAGCCGCCACTGAAGGTGGACTTACGCTGCAGCCGCCACTGAAGGTGGACCTACGCTGCAGCTGCCACTGAAGGTGGACCTACGCTGCAGCCCCCCACTGAAGGTGGACTTACGCTGCAGCCGCCACTGAAGGTGGACCTACGCTGCAGCCGCCACTGAAGGTGGACCTACGCTGCAGCCGCCACTGAAGGTGGACCTACGCTGCAGCCGCCACTGAAGGTGGACCTACGCTGCAGCCGCCACTGAAGGTGGACCTACGCTGCAGCCGCCACTGAAGGTGGACCTACGCTGCAGCCGCCACTGAAGGTGGACCTACGCTGCAGCCGCCACTGAAGGTGGACCTACGCTGCAGCCGCCACTGAAGGTGGACCTACGCTGCAGCCACCACTGAAGGTGGACCTACGCTGCAGCCACCACTGAAGGTGGACCTACGCTGCACCCACCACTGAAGGTGGACCTACGCTGCACCCACCACTGAAGGTGGACCTACGTTGCAGCCACCACTGAAGGTGGACCTAGGCAGCAATGGGGCTGTCCGGCTTTGGCCTACAAGTCTGCAGTTACTTTGAGTGAATGCAGACTTGTGTATCCTCACAGAGCACGCACTGCGTGCTGTGAGGGTTCTCCAGTGCTGGGAGCGGGTGATCATGTGACCACAAGAATGCGGTTTGCATACTTCCAGCCATATTCCGACTAGAGATGACCGGCCTCGCTCAATTCACTTGCACTGAGCGAGGCCACGCACTTCTAGTCAGCATGTGACCGCATGTATGCAAATTGCATACTCATGATTACACAACCAGCACCGTCAACGGACAATCCTCAAAATGCGTAGTGCGCAATGTGAGGATTCACAAGTCTGCTGCCACTATGTGTAGTTTAAGGCCAGACAACCCCTTTAAAGTGCACTTTCTTTGAAAAGCATGAGCGTTCCAAGTAAAATATACCTGGCTGAATGCATGCAGCGATTTTCATCTGCCACCGCTGAAGAACTTTTTATTTCGCTAGACAATCCCTTTAACACCAACAGAGATTCAACAGCTTGACATAAGTGTAGTGCAAGAAACTAACAGCAGTCCTATGCAAGAAGCTCCTACAAAACATTTGGAGGTTGCCATTGTTCCAAAACATTGTGCAACCAAATATCCATCAAGCCTTAGAAGACTCGGCTGAAGGTGAAGTTATAGGATTTTGACCTCTGCTATGGACAAGTCTATACTAACGTGCTTTGATCTTCAACCATTTTCTCATAGATGTCACAAACTTTAACTGCACTTTTATCATTGCGATTGTATAAGCAGGTACAATATTTACTTCCCCTGCAATGTAAAGTACTAAAATACCTTTTACACTTTTATATCGTCATCTATCATGTTAGGGTACAGAGCGACATCTGAAGTGAGCAATCAACGCATATTACTGGTTTCTGAAATATTAAAATAGGACTTACCTTTTCTTTCCCAAGAGCTTTCAGGTGCTCTAAAATCTGCCCAATGAGAGTGTCGCACAGTTTGTTGATCTCCGTCAAAAATTTTGTATCTCCGCCATAAAGATTATCATTGGAATCAACTAAAGATAAGACAAAGGATCGTATTGTCATGATACAAGTATGTCTGCCTTCTGTAGGCAGCATAAGCGCTGATGCTTCAATACAACTGTCTACCTATAATGTAACATTCTGGCTGCCTGTAGTCACCAATAGAGGGAGCCAAAGAGCTCACTGCATACTGATCACACATTGAACACAATAATAACCCTGTATGCAGTAATCTCCTCCTTATAGATGATATCTATGTAAGGTAATTGGAACTCTGCATCAGGAAAACTGAGTCTCAATGACCCTAAAAGGTGAGGGTTTTGGTGCACAGCGCCATGTTGGCGCACATTACCTTTGGTTGGTTATCACTGGATTTTCCAGTTGAGCTCAATCTCTTCCTAAGCGAAGTTGCGGTGTGGATTAGCAGAGACCACCAATTCGATGTTAGGTTTCGGCAGGATAAGCCAGCTACAAAGGAGTTTATTTTGGGTTCCTCGGAGACGCGCCAACCTTAAGCAACAGCTGCTGGTGGGCACTGCCAAGTTCAAGAACTGGCACTGAGACAGCGCCACAAGCTCGGAGCATTACTGAATGCTAACCAGGGCCTCCCAGCCGACATGTGCCATCCACATACTCTACACGTGCAGCCGGGGAACCTTTGGGGGTGACCTTATTCTTACACAAAATATAAATTGTGAAAAGAGGGAACCCCAATCAGCGAAGGCACATTGGCAGGCAGGGAGTCTATTTGTAGGACGTGTGTAAAGAGACAACCCCAAAAAATGGAAGGGTTACATGTCCGCTCAGCAATGCAATCAATTGTTAAAATTTTAGACTTCTAAACATAAAAGTCCACACAAAAAGTTTGCATCCTTTGGACAGTCCCCTACTCCCAAAGTTGTACTAAACTGAAGGGCATCTTCTTCTTCTTCCCCCTGGAGCAATATTAATCATCAGCAGGGTTTACATGACAATAAAACCCGGAAACATGGTTGTCTTTTGGAATTAAAGGGATAGGGAGTGTTAAAAGAATGGTTAGGCTACTCACTGCCACTTCCAGTTAGCCTTTGTAGAGAGCCCCAGGGACAGAAGACAGCTCAGTGCTGAGTCTTCCTTGAGCCCTGTAGCCAATCAGTGGCTGCTAATGGACTACACACAGTGCTCACACCTCTCCCAGATGTCCTTGGTTCATCTGATTGAAGTGAGGGTGCAAGAGCTCATTAACAGCCACTGAATGGCCGCTGTGCTCACGTGGCACAATAATGTCACGCAAGCCCTGGCAGACTCGGTGCAGACATTGCTGGAAAGGTGCCTGTACGGAATGAAAGTATAAGATGTTTTTATCTTACAAGGGGGCATATAATATTTTAAGAAGGGCTTGGCATAACCGTGGACAACTCCTTTAAGACCAGCTCACCTTTGTCTATATGATAGAGATAGCTCTCTTGACTTAAGGCAGCCAGTAAGTGCAGGACGCTGGTGTAGATTCGGACTTTGTCATCACTGTTGTCCTCCCACGTGTAATCTTCAATCACATTTAAAAGACCCCGGACCAGGAAGAGGACGCCTTGTTCTGGGTGGTCCTGCAGATGTAACAGTCGCGTTATTCAATAGGAAAATAAAAAATGCATTTTTGGGACATTTTTCCTCACTTTTGGTGGGTTTTTCCTTTTCTTTTTTCAACACGCATCATGGTCTAGGTGTGGAGGTTTCTTTCATGGGTTTACCCTCAGGCACAAAACGTGGAAAATATCTAAATAATTGTAAAAAAAAATGCCTCCCAAAAACCAACTACATTGGCATTGTTTTACAAACTACAAAAAAAAAACATGAAAAAATAGTGCGTGAGGGGAGCCTAAAAGTGACAACACAAAGTGCATTAAAGGCGGTATTCAAGGACTCGGTACCGGGCGCAGCTGCTAGCTCTCAACCAGCAAGACAGAAGTGATACTCACAGGAACAACCAGCAAAGTGGAGAAGAAGTTGCTGAGGAACTCGAGGAGAAAGGTCTCTGAAGATCGCATCTTCCCGTCTATATTAATGGTCTTCGGCACCTCCGGGACAAGGCTGACGGCAGCTCTGAAGAAGGCATCAGCTGCAGACGGAGACAAAAAGATGTAGGGAATAATACTGATAGATTTACCCACAGATGCTAAGGAACCTCCTTCTTTCCCCCCACAGCCACGCAACGTTTAAAGCCCACCCACTCATCAGACCCCCGATTTCTGCTCCCTGAAATTGCAACGTCAAGGCTCCATCCAATGAGGAAGAATCCTAGAGCTCCTGGAGATATTGCTTTCAAAGAAGTTTCAGCAGTGCCCAGGAGATTTGCCAACATTTCCACAAATTCCTTCTTCCCCCAATAACCTCCCTGATATTTTGGGAGAGTAAGAACATATGTTTCAAGTTTTTAAAGCTCTTTCTTAAAAGAGATATTTTGATTTCAGAAACACATGAATTATTATAAAGCTGCAGAACATTTAATTATTCAATTATCATTAAAAGAGTGGTCCGGGCATGGAACATTGATGATCTATCCTTAGGGTGCAGTCAGATGTCTATATAAATCGGACAGAGATCGGAACGCAATGCTCGGACTGGCCGGCAGCTGTCCCGACCAAAGAGTGAGATCTGCATAGAAATACATGAAGCTGTCAAGCTTGGGTCAAAAGAGCCGCCGGCCAGTCCGTGCACTACGTTCCGATCTCTGTCCGCTTTATACAGTCGTCTGACTGCGCCCTTAGGTTGAATCATCAATAAGGGGCAAGTGGTGGTCCGTCACCTGCACCAATCAGCTGTTACAAGCCCGTTGGTGGCTGGTTGTAAACTATAAATGGAGCTGAACAGTCCAGCTCTGTACAATGTGTAGTGGCCGCTGCTGGGTACTGCAGAACAACTATTTAAGAGAAGAAGAGCTTACTGTCAGTGCCCAGAGCGAATATCAGCTGATCGGTAGGGTTATCAGATGTCAGACCAATGCTGATCTGATATTAATTAAGTTGTCCACTACTTTTTCATTGATGACCTATCCTTAGGATTGGTCATCAATATCTGATTGGTCAGAGTCCGACCCTCACCGATCAACTGTTATCGGTGTCAGCGGCCTCCAGCCGGAAATACTCACGGAGCTGGGTGTCTTCTGATAGTGGCCGCGGCAGGGTACTGAACATCCGCCTCCTACAGATTTGAATAGGAGGCGCGTGTGTAGTACCCTGCCGCGGCCACTATCAGAAGACGGAGCAGCTCTGCAAGTTAGTGCTTCAGGCTGTTGGCCACCACCAATAACAGCTGATCGGCGGGGTGCCAGGTGTCAGACCCCGGAAGATCAGATATTGAAATAGTAGCGGACAACCTCTTTAATGCCCTAATTTGAGAAGAAGTCATCAATATCATATGCCCAGACAACCCCTTTAAGTGTTATTCCTAGAGACCGGAAACCCCATTTAGGTATATTAGTTTCTAGGACAATTGGGTGACAATTGTACAGCGCGGATGAATTGTAAGAAAACTCTGCTAGAATCCTGACTTGTAGCCAGATTATACATTCAGTGGTCCAGGAGAAGACATTGCATACTTTTTGCCAAGGACTATTCCCAGAAGTAGATATTTAACATTTTGGGGGCTGCGGAGCTGATTTGGCCCATCATTGGGCCTCTTAGTATGGGGATATCAGCGGGGTATCAACATTCCTGAAAGCAAATGTTCATCATAGAGGTCACTGGCCACTGATCTGCCAGCGGTTTCTGCAGTCCAGCCAGTAATCGCATGTGATGAACCAGACTCGTTCTGTGGCCATTAATATTTTACAGCACAAAAATGTTCTTGTGATCGCTGGGGGTCTCCTGTGGTTCGGTGCTAAGTACAATCAGTGGGGAAACCCCTTTAATTGTCTTTTGGCTGAGCTGGATTTTCTACTATCCATATGTAATTATGGACATACACAGGACTTTATGCATGTGCGGTATGATATGCAAAACGGTAATTATTGAAGTTTGGGCTTGTGCCCCCAATGGTGGGTCCAATACATATTTTAGGCACATCACCGATATTGTCACAGATGGATTTTTCGGTTCCGTTAAACACCTCTCCACCGGCTGCAGTTCTTTTCTCAACCTTCCCAGGTCCAGCACTTAGTCTCCACCACTGCTCCCAGTGTCTGTTATTGTCTGCAGTGCTGACATCTCAAAAGCGCTGCAGCCACTCAGTTAGCTCAGCTAACTGTTTTTTCAATAATGCACTTTTTTTCTTTTTTTAAGATTTATTAATAAAACTTCTGTCCAGTTCCCACATTTCCCAAATAAGAGCTGATTATTGAGGTCCTGCTGCTGGCATCACGGTGATTGGCAGCTATGGCCAGGAGAAAGTGGCGATTAGTATTCATTCCTCCCACAGAAAATCATTAGATTAAAATCTTTCCTGAAATCCGTGGTGCATGTCGCTGCTCAGGTCACACATCATTAGATATCAGATGGGCAGGAGTAAGCCCGGCTTCTCTACCGCTGACTGCTCGGGTAGTCATCCAGAAAAATGTAAAAAGCTTTATGGAAGCAATATAGTGCCAGTCATTAATAACGTTGATCTATGAGGCGCGAACATATGTAAGAACAAGGACTCAGCAACAACAGTAGTACAGGTGCGATGTATATATACATACAGTACAGACCAAAAGTTTGGACACACCTTCTCATTTTTAGATTTTTCTGTATTTTCGTGACTTTGAAAATTGTACATTCACACTGAAGGCATCAAAACTATGAATTAAACACATGTGGAATTATATACTTAACAAAAAAGTGTGAAACAACTGAAAATATGTCTTATATTCTAGGTTCTTCAAAGTAGCCACCTTTTGCTTTGATGACTGCTTTGCACACTCTTGGCATTCTCTTGATGAGCTTCAAGAGGTAGTTACCGGAAATGGTTTTCACTTCACAGGTGTGCCCTGTCAGGTTTAATAAGTGGGATTTCTTGCCTTATAAATGGGGTTGGGACCATCAATTGTGTTGTGCAGAAGTCTGGTGGAAACACAGCTTATAGTCCTACTGAATAGACTGTTAGAATTTATATTATGGCAAGAAAAAAACAGCTAAGTAAAGAAAAACGAGTGGCCATCATTACTTTAAGAAATAAAGGTCAGTCAGTGTGAAAAACTGGGAAAACTTTGAAAGTGTCCCCAAGTGCAGTTGCAAAAACCATCAAGTGCTACAAAGAAACTGGCTCACATGACCACCCCCCCAGGAAAGGAAGACCAAGAGTCACCTCTGCTTCTGAGCATAAGTTTATCCGAGTCACCAGCCTCAGAAATTGCAGGTTAACAGCAGCTCAGATTAGAGACCAGGTCAATGCCACACAGAGTTCTAGCAGCAGACACATCTCTACAACAACTGTTAAGAGTAGACTTTGTGCAGCAGGCCTTCATGGTAAAATAGCTGCTAGGAAACCACTGCTAAGGACAGGCAACAATCAGAATAGACTTGTTTGGGCTAAAGAACACAAGGAAGGGACATTAGAGCAGTGGAAATCTGTGCTTTGGTCTGATGAGTCCAAATTTGAGATCTTTGGTTCCAACCACCGTGTCTTTGTGCGACGCATAAAAGGTGAACGGATGGACTCTACATGCCTGGTTCCCACCGTGAAGCATGGAAGAGGAGGTGTGATGGTGTGGGGGTGCTTTGCTGGTGACACTGTTGGGGATTTATTCAAAATTGAAGGCATACTGAACCAGCATGGCTACCACAGCATCTTGCAGCAGCATGCTATTCCATCCGGTTTGCGCTTAGTTGGACCATCATTTATTTTTCAACAGGACAATGACCCCGAACACACCTCCAGGCTGTGTAAGGGCCATCTGACCAAGAAGGAGAGTGATGCGGTGCTACGCCAGATGACCTGGCCTCCACAGTCACCAGACCTGAACCCAATTGAGATGGTTTGGGGTGAGCTGGACCGCAGAGTGAAGGCAAAAGGGCCAACAAGTGCTAAGCATCTCTGGGAACTCCTTCAAGATTGTTAGAAGACCATTTCCGGTGACTACCTCTTGAAGCTCATCAAGAGAATGCCAAGAGTGTGCAAAGCAGTCATCAAAGCAAAAGGTGGCTACTTTGAGGAACCTAGAATATAAGACATATTTTCAGTTGTTTAACACTTTTTTGTTAAGTATATAATTCCACATGTGTTAATTCATAGTTTTGATGCCTTCAGTGTGAATGTACAATTTTCATAGTCATGAAAATACAGAAAAATCTTTAAATGAGAATGTGTGTCCAAACTTTTGGTCTGTACTGTATGTATACAAAACTGGGAGAAAGTTTTGACACCCCTGTTCACACAATTGCTTTCCTTGTTCTTATTGGAATGTGCACATTGTAAATTCAGACTTAAGGCAGCAAAACGATGAAAGAACACATATGGAAACAAGGAGTAAAAGATGTGTCAAACAAAGCAGAATTTGTATTAAGCCTTAGATGCCTCAGAGTCCCGTCCCCTCCGTTTACACTGATGACATTGTTACACCCCCTTGGCATTCTCTCATGCTACTTCATTAGGTATCATCTGGAATTAATGGGCAGGTATTCCTCATCAAGAGTTCATTTGTGAAATCATCGGCATTCAAAAAGTGTTTGCAACCATCAGGTGTGTTCGTACACAGGTCCATAATGACAGTCCATCATTACTTTAAGACATGAAGGTCAGTCTATCCAGACAATTGCTAGAACCTTCAAGGTACCCTCAAGTGCAATTATGACATCCATCAATCGCTATGAGGAAACTGGCTCTGATGACGACTCCTGCAAAGGAAGATAAAGAATTACCTCTGCTGCAGAAGATAAGTTCATCAGAGTCACCAGCTTCAGAAACTGAAAATTGACAGCATCTCAGATAACAGCCTTCATAAATGATGTGCAGACATCAAGTAGCAGAAACATCTCAACATCAACAGTCTAGAGGAGAACACATGAAGCAGGCCTTTAAGGTCAAACTGCAGAAAAGAAGCTACTACTGAGGACCGAAAGCAAGAAGAGACTTTTTTGGGCTAAGCAACACAAGAACTGGACATTAGATCACTGGAAATCTGTATTATGGCCTGATGAGTCAAATTGTGAGATTTTTAATATCAACTAACTGCATGTCTTTGTGAGATACAAGGAGAGCAGATGGTTTCTACATGTGTGGTGCCCAACGTGAAGCATGGAGAGGAAGGTGTGATGGTGTAGAAGTGCTGTGCTGGTGATACTGTTAGCAATTTATCACGAATTAAAAAAATTGATGAAAGGTGGCAATGTATGATAGTCCGGATAGTGGATAAGCAGCCCAAATTCAAGTTCCAAAAAAATTCAAGCTGTCCTGTAGGTTCAGGGTGCATCAGTGTCAGTGCGAACTATCTGACAACATTTAAATGAAATGCAACGCTATGGCAGACATAAAAAAAGCTAGACTGCAGTTTGCCAAACTATATGTAAGCCAAAATCCTTCTGGGAAAGCGTCTTGTGGACAGATGAGACCAAGATAGAGCTTTTTGGTAAAGCACATCATTCTAATGTTTACTGAAAACAGAATGAGGCCTACAAAGAAAAGAACACAGTACCTACAGTCAATTATAGTGGAGGTTCAGATATATTTTAGGGTTGCTTTGCTGGTTCTGGCACTGGGTGCAAGGCATCATGAAATCTGAAGATAATTAAAGGATGTTGAGTCGCAATGCAGTGCTCAGTGTCAAAAAGCTGGGTTTGCGTACTAGGTCATGTGTCTTCCAGCAGGACAATGACCCCAAACATACTCCAAGAAGCACCCAGAAATAGATTGAAACAAAGCGCTGAAGAGTTCTGAAGTGGCAGCAATGAGTCTGGATCTAATTCTTTATCTTCCTTTCCGGATCCATTGAACACCTGTGGAGAGATGTTAAAATTGCTGTTGGGAGAAGGCACCTCCAAATATGAGAGACCGGGAGCAGTTTGGTCCAAAATTCCAGTTGAGAAGTATAAGAAGCTTGCTGATGGTTATAGGAAGCGATTAATTGCAGTTATTTATTCCAAAGGGTGTGCGACCAAATATTAAGTTGAGGGTGCCACCAACTTTGTCCGGACCATTTTTGGTGCTTTGTGTGAAATTATGCCCAATTTGCCCTTTTTTCTCAGTTTTTGTGTTGTTCCAATACACACAAAGGAAATAAACACGTGTATAACAAAACGTGTAATTGCAAGAATTTTCTGCGAGAAATAATTCATTTTCCGGAACAATTTCAAGGCTGTCAACACTTTCGGCCATGACTTATATATATATATATATATATATATATGCTGTCTTAAAAGGTAGTGGATGTAGCACTAAACCAGCACTGCAGCCCAGTCATTCTCAGGATTGAACCTGGTCCCGGAGATCACATTTCAGCGGATCCTACAGTCTAGGCCTATCCTAGTGATACGTATATTTATACCTTCACTTGTACAAATCTTTCGATTTGCATCTGTTACATGCAGATTTCTTGTGGATTTGCTGCAGATTTCACCCTATGTAATTGCAAAGGGTGAAATCAGAGTGAAAATCCGCAGATAAATCCAGATATGAATGAGCCAGGACTATTCTGTCCACTATAAATGCTTGTTTGCTTCTGTAATCCCCAATACATAGATTGCATCCTTATAAATACCGGCTCCATAGGAATAAAATATTAGAATTAACACTGAATGGCCAGGAGAATAAACGGTGCACAGCCGGAAGCGACAGCACACAGTGTGACGCTGCACTTAATAAACACTTAATATCTGATTTTGCAGGGGGTTTTTTTTGCTTCGGTTAAGAAAATTGCTCGGCTGTAAATTCTTTTGTCCGGGGCCGTCCATAGTATCAGGTCCAAAACAAAGAAACCTGCTATAGTGGTGGACTTCCAAAACCCAGAGTCAGCTTCCTGCGTCAGCTCATTTATACCGGCAGCTGGAACCTACTGGGGTGTGGAGAGCAAAATCCACCAGTGACCCACGGGAGTCAGAAATAATCCCAGCGGCTCCGCTCACAGCTATTTATATAATAACGGCAATTTTGGGATTAACGATATTTGATAAATCCTCACCGCTATTATTATAGGAAGTTTGTAGAAAGTGAGAGAAAACTTTTCCTACTTTCCCAACTTCATATATATTGGATATCAGTATTCATCAGCTGCGGAGCTAATAAAACTCCGAGCATCAGGCCAGAGATCGTGGTTCTGAAATTACTGGGGCCCCATAACCTAGAGAAAACATCGCAGAGGAATACAGGTTACATTTAAGGCGCCGTTCACACATCCAGCTGTCATCCGTTTGTAACGGATCCAAATACACAAAACAGATCTGTTACGGATGCAAAATGGAAACCAAAATTTCTGTTTTTGTACGGATCCATCTTCAAAAGAAAAAAAAAACGCTCAATTTAATCAGTTCAGGACCGACCCCATTTTCCTCCATTCCTGATTAAGGACATTTTCGGCTTTTATAGTACATGCGCTTTTAACGACTCTAAAAATTCAGAGACAGTAAAATAATTTTTGCCTCTTTCTTTCATGATACTCAGGGATAATTTTTTTTTTTTTTACAATATTGGGTGAGATCAGTGGAATAAGAAAGGAAATATGAGTCTGTTTTTAAAAAAATTTTAATGACCGCAACCCACAGCTGAAATGGATTTAAAAATTTGTTCCTATTTCTGTAAAAATTATTTTTATATATCGGAAAAGTTTATTTTTTAATCTGTATTCATTTATTTCACATATTGTGCCCCCCAATATGGTCCTAAACAAAACCTTTGAGAGGGGGGCATTTCAACAATTAAATACTTTTCTTTTACCTGATTCTCCCTGTAACTGGGGCTGGTATATTAGCCCCAGTTACAGTGAAAATTCAGCCTTCTAGCTGCACAGCAGAGCTGTCTGGGTGTCCTAAGATCTAGCATCTCCTGCTCCCTCCCTACACCCAATGTTTATGACCACTGGGTCATATATACTGTATACCGAAGCGCTCGTTTAGAGCTGCGTATACAGCGATCTATAAGGCAGTGACAGTAATAAACCTTCTCTATGGGGAGCTCAGCTGTGTCTCACAGCCGGCTCCCCACTCCCACAGCTACACGGTCGCGTGCAACTGCTCTACTATCCAGTCACCTTTCAGAACGTCACTTCAGAGTAGAATGTGGACTTCCCAGATGTTAAATAAGTCTATGGGCAGTCTGGAAGTGGTTAAAAATGGACACTTTGGTTTCTATTTTGTATGTGATTCATTTCATGTCTCTGAGCACCTCTACTGCTCTGGGCATGCGCAGTTCTTAAAAACAGATCCTTTACCAGATGGTCATTCTTTACGATCCTTTTCCATAGACTTCAATGTTAAAATAACAAATCTTTTTGCCATCCCTATTTTTGGCCAAACAAGTTCTGCAGAACTTTTTTGATCTAGATCATACATGTCAAACTCTGGTTCGTGAGCCAAATCTGGTCCACAGGGTGATGATATTTGGCCCACGATACCAGAACCACCACCCCTATGTGAGGCTTTTATTCTGTATGGAGGACTATGCGGGGCCCATTATTCTGTATGGAGGACTATGCGGGGCCCATTATTCTGTATGGAGGACTATGCGGGGCCCATTATTCTGTATGGAGGACTATACGGGGCCCATTATTCTGTATGGAGGACTATACGGGGCCCATTATTCAGTATGGAGGACTATACGGGGCCCATTATTCAGTATGGAGGACTATGTGGGGCCCATTATTCAGTATGGAGGACTATGTGGGGCCCATTATACTGTATGGAGGGCTATGTGGGGCCCATTATACTGTATGGAGGGCTATGTGGGGCCCATTATTCTGTATGGAGGACTATGTGGTGCCCATTATTCTGTATGGAGGACTATGTGGTGCCCATTATACTGTATGGAGGACTATGTGGGGCCCATTATTCTGTATGGAGGACTATGTGGTGCCCATTATACTGTATGGAGGAATATGTGGGGCCCATTATTCTGTATGGAGAACTATGTGGGGCCCATTATTCTGTATGGAGGACTATGTTGTGCCGATTATACTGTATGGAGGACTATGTGGGGCCCATTATTCTGTATGGAGGACTATGTGGGGCCCATTATTCTGTATAGAGGACTATGCGGGGCCCATTATTCTGTATGGAGGACTATGCGGGGCCCATTATTCTGTATGGAGGACTATATGGGGCCCATTATTCTGTATGGAGCACTATGTGGGGCCATTATTCTGTATGGAGGACTATGTGAACCCATTATTCTGTATGGAGGACTATGTGGCCCATTATTCTGTATGGAGGACTATGTGGGCCCATTATTCTGTATGGAGGACTATGTGGGGCCCATTATTCTGTATGGAGGACTATGTGGGGCCCATTATTCTGTATGGAGGACTATGTGGCCCATTATACTGTATGGAGGACTATGTGGGGCCCATTATTCTGTATGGAGGACTATGTGGGGCCCATTATTCTGTATGGAGCACTATGTGGGGCCCATTATTCTGTATGGGGGACTATGTGGTGCCTTTATACTGTATGGAGGACTACGTGGGCCCATTATACTGTATGGAGGACTATGTGAGGCCATTATTCTGTATGGAGCACTATGTGGGGCCATTATTCTGTATGAAGGACTATGTGAGGCCATTATTCTGTATGGAGGACTATGTGGGGCCCATTATACTGTATGTAGGACTATGTGGTGCCCATTATACTGTATGGAGGACTATGTGGTGCCTTTATACTGTATGGAGGACTATGTGGTGCCCATTATACTGTATGGTGGACTATGCGGGCCCATTATACTGTATAGAGGACTATGTGGGGCCATTATTCTATATGGAGGACTATGCGGGGCCATTATTCTGTATGGAGGACTATGTGGGGCCCATTATTCTGTTTGGAGGACTGTGTGGGCCCATTATACTGTATACTGGTTGGCCCGCTATAAAAAAACAAATAATAATTGGAAATTAGGAGAACAGAAGACATTTTATGACACTTGCATCCCCATTAAAACGAATGGATCCTGCACTGGAACGTTTTATCTCCGTTTTTACACTGATCCAAAAATAGAAATAACTAGTGGACATGTGAATAGAGCCTAACATACACAGAACTGAGGGTTTTTTTTTTGCAAACAATAGGAAATAGAAGATTATCCCCTATATCATATATAATAATAATATATAAACATATATACGGTTCAGTCTGTAATAAACTAAAAGTGCCTGCTTCAAAACAGTGCTTACAAGCTCAATAAAGAGTAGCTTGTAAGCACTGAGCATATTTTGCTCTCTAACAGTGGTGGTCGGTCTCCAAGGCAACAAGCTGTAAACACAAGAAAAGTGTTGATAACTGAAGAACGGCTGAAAATTTTAATAAGCAGTAAATTGCAAAATTGCTTGTATTGGCAAGCTCTATCCAACAATACCAGTTTATGAAGATGGGAATAAACCCTTGTTGGACCGCAGCTGTCTTGAACTCACCTTGGGAAAGACATTGGTTTGCAAGAGCCACTTGGCCAGAATGCAGGTACAGGTTCAGTCGGGTGAAGATGCTGGTAAGGGAAGGAATGGTGATGAAGCAGAAGGCAACGCAAGCCTGGAACAAACAAGGAACATAAGTCTTGTAAGATAGTTTTCATAGTGCACGGAATTGGTTGTATAACTTTACAGTTATGGAAAATAAAATACTTTTCCTAATTAAAATTATCTGTTTTAAAAAATTTAAAAAAATCAAGTATACACAGATACATCCAAATTTCTTCCTCCAGAATTTCATGGTAAATATTTTATTTTAATAGTGATTTAAAGGAATTGTCCACTATTAAATAAGTTAGTATTAAAGGGCCCAGGACAACGGGAGGAGAAAAGAAGAGAAAAACACCTATATTCACCTCCCGATCCGGCGTTACCCATCTGCACTCCATATTGTGTCCCTGACATCTGGAGGGGCAGGTGTCACGTGACTGTGGCAATGAATCATCAGCCACTGATTGTCTGCAGCCTGTACATTCTGTCCTAGCAGAAGTCAGAGCAGAGAAATTGTACTGGTCTGGGAGGTAAATTAGATATTTTTTTGTTTTCTTACATGTCCCGGATGCATAAAAGGGGTTTATGGTTTCCAAAAATACAGTAAATGTTCCCTTGCTGCAGTTTGTTTTAAAAAACAAACAACCCGTGCTTTCCTCATCCTCCTCGGGTCTAGTGCTGAGTCTACACCACTGCACTTAGTGTCCTTTATTGTCTGATGTGGTGACATCATGTCGACAGCTGCAGTCTATAAATGAGCTCAGTGGTTCTGACCGAATGGACGGCACCAGCTGCACAGTTACTGATTGGCAGCAGCGCTGTCGACGTCTGCGTTGCAAATAATAACAGACACCGGGTGTATCTGCAGAGTGTGTTGGACCTGGGGAGGGTGAGCAAAGTCCAGCTTTTTTTTTTTTTTTTTTTTTTTTTTTAATACAAACTGCGGCAGGGGATGGGGTTTTCTGGAACCAGAAAAAACCCCTATTAGATTCGTTTATACAGTAGTGGACAACCCCTTTAATAGTTAAAGAACTTATTTACAAATAGTGTGAACACTTTAACGATGTTGATATATAATTATGGGGGGCAGTGACATCACACCTACCCTGACAAACGAGGCAGTCTTCCTTGAATGATTCCCTTTCATCACCTTCTTGGTTTCCATGGCCAAATGGTTGACGCTCTAAAGAAACAATAAAGTGACTATTAAATGCAGATCTTATTTATTAGCGTCATTTCTGATCTGCTGAAATCTTAGCCAAGAAATAGAGCATCTTCTATAATGCTTTCAAGATGTGACTTTCTCCACTCTCACCGTCTGCTGATACAGAACAACTATATATGGCAGATTGCATTAATAAAATATATTGAGTTTGATATAACTACGAGGCTAGAGTAGCCCATTTCTATTATGTAGGTTGTTGGGCTTGTAGGGTCCACAGTGACGAGAGAGAGCGCAAGATAAAGCGGGAGAGCGCAAGATAAAGCGGGAGAGCGCGAGGTAAAGCGGGAGAGAGCGAGGTAAAGCGGGAGAGAGCGAGGTAAAGCGGGAGAGAGCGAGGTAAAGCGGGAGAGAGCGAGGTAAAGCGGGAGAGAGCGAGGTAAAGCGGGAGAGCGCGAGGTAAAGCGGGAGAGAGCGAGGTAAAGCGGGAGAGCGCGAGGTAAAGCGGGAGAGAGCGAGGTAAAGCGGGAGAGAGCGAGGTAAAGCGGGAGAGAGCGAGGTAAAGCGGGAGAGAGCGAGGTAAAGCGGGAGAGCACGAGGTAAAGCGGGAGAGCGCGAGGTAAAGCGGGAGAGCGCGAGGTAAAGCGGGAGAGAGCGAGGTAAAGCGGGAGAGCGCGAGGTAAAGTAAGAGAGTGCAACAGAGAGAGCAAGAAAGCAAAAGAGCAAGAAAGTGAGAGAAAACAAGCGAGAAAGAGCAAGCAACAACGAGAGCAGGCGAGCGACAGAGTGAGAGAGAGGGGGAGAAAGCGGGAGAGAAAGGGAGAAAGAAGGGAGAGAGCGAGAGAAAGCGGGAGAGCGCGAGAGAAAGCGGGAGAACGCGAGAGAAAGCGGGAGAGCGCGAGAGAAAGCGGGAGAGCGCGAGAGAAAGCGGGAGAGCTCGAGAGAAAGCAAGAGAGCTCGAGAGAAAGCAAGAGAGCTCGAGAGAAAGCAAGAGAGCTCGAGAGAGCGACAGAGAGCAAGAAAGCAAGAGAGCGCGAGAGAAAGCAAGAGAGCGACAGAAAGCAAGAAAGCGACAGAGCGCAAGAAAGCGACAGAGCGCAAGAAAGCGACAGAGCGCAAGAAAACGACAGAGCGCAAGAAAGCGACAGAGCGCAAGAAAGCGAGAGAGAGCAAGCAACAACGAGAGCGGGCGAGCGACAGAAATCTGGCGAGCAACAGAGAGCGAGCGCGACAGAGAGCGAGCGCGACAGAGAGCGAGCGCGACAGAGAGCGAGCGAGCAACAGAGAGAGCGAGCGAGCAACAGAGAGAGCGAGCAAGCAACAGAGAGAGCGAGCAAGCAACAACGAGAGCGGGCGAGCGACAGAAATCTGGCGAGCAACAGAGAGCGAGCGCGACAGAGAGCGAGCGCGACAGAGAGCGAGCGCGACAGAGAGCGAGCGCGACAGAGAGCGAGCGCGACAGAGCGAGCGCGACAGAGAGCGAGCGCGACAGACAGCGAGCGAGCAACAGAGAGAGCGAGCGAGCAACAGAGAGAGCGAGCGAGCAACAGAGAGAGAGAGCGAGCAACAGAGAGAGAGCGAGCAACAGAGAGAGAGAGCGAGCAACAGAGAGCACGAGCGAGCAACAGAGAGCGCGAGCGAGCAACAGACAGAGAGCGCGAGCGAGCAACAGACAGAGAGCGCGAGCGAGCAACAGACAGAGAGCGCGAGCGAGCAACAGACAGAGAGCGCGAGCGAGCAACAGACAGAGAGCGCGAGCGAGCAACAGACAGAGAGCGCGAGCGAGCAACAGACAGAGAGCGCGAGCGAGCAACAGACAGAGAGCGCGAGCGAAAGAGCAAAAGAGAGTACCGAGAGAGCCAAAATGATGATATGGAGATAAATGGAGGTGTAGTATAGTATACATGGCTGAAAGGCAAAGCTAGCAGCAGTATGATAAGAGCGCTGCACGCGATCCTCAGGAGTGATCAGTAATGTGTGACATACACGGAGAGCTATGTGTCCTCCCGGACACAACTCACATGGATTAGCTGGACAAGAACCGGCTCCAGATTGCAGAACAGCGCTCTCGCCTCCACATAGAAACTGAGCTGTTGTTCAAAGTCACGCCCAAAGGAGACCTGAGAATTACACAGAAAGTCAGTGCCAGGTCTGGTGTAACTCAAACACCTATGACAACTCTGACGGTACAGAATTTCTACAAGGGAGCAGACTGGATTTCTGCAGCCGGCATTATTTAAAAGAGTAACTAAACTTTTTTTTATTTTCTTTAATACTTTTCTCCAGCATGGAAAGTTACGAAACTTTGAAAATCACTTAATTAATTTATTTTATTATTATTATTTTTTAATTCCTGTAAAAAAAATAGCTTGCTAGCATCTTCCAAACCCCAGCTTTCCCACAGTCTATGCCCCTGCCATCAGCTGCACTGATATCAGAATATATTCATTTGGAGTACAGATGATGGCAGTGAAAGTGTCAGCTCAGCACAGGGGTCTCACTAACTGTGGGGATAAGCTGCTTCAGGAGAGTATTGTGATCAGCAGAACACTCAGGTGCTGACCCATCACTGCCATCATCTGTACTCCACGTGACTACGTTCTTATGTCAATGCAGCTGACGGCAGGCAAATAGACTGGGGAAAAAAGAAATCAGGGTTTTAGAAGCCACTTATATGCCTTTTTGTACAGCAATGAAGACAAATCGTCTAATAAAGTGATTTGCAAAGCGTCATGACTTTCTATGCTGGACAAAATTATTAAAATAAAAATTAAAGTTTAGTCACTCAGTAAATATTGTAAGAACGTCTTAATCAAAGCTGATATGGTCTCCGTATCCCCATTGTATTGGTGGTCACTAATTTCCCATAAGTCCCGGGTTACTACTTTAAGACAATAGAAAATCATAATTAGGCATCGGAACTTGTATAGTAAAACACAGCGCCACCTACTGACACAATGCTGAAATGCATTATATTGAATATTTCATCTGCACCTCCTGCTCTGCTGTACTTGTACTGTCTATGCTCTGCAGGGGAAATGTATAGCTGGTCATATACTTAAGAAAAAACATCTGTTTGCTAGTGGTCTTGCTGAATCAGCCTCTGCAAGCATTAAATGGAGGGCCATGCATTTGCATAGCTGCCATGTATTACTAAAATCTAAGGGGTAGCGTTTCTCCTTGAGGAGAGTGAAAAGCCAGGCCTGGCATGTCAGAGTGAGGAGACTTCTATAGGCCATGAAATGCTCCTCCGGGAAAGTAAATATGCAAATTGCCTCTTCAGAGAGGAGGACTAGAAATCTAGCGCCACCTGTTGGAAGCAGCGATCCTACAAGTCACTATCGACCCTTTAACAAGCCTAGTTGCCACATGACTTAGGATAAAAGCCAAATCAGAATCTCAATTTGCAGACTCAGTGTTTCGGGGTAAGTGCAAAGTATGATATCTGATTTGGCTAGGAGAGAGGCTCTGGACTGGGATAGAAGGGGTAACGTTTCTCCTTGTGGAGAGGGACAAGCCAGGCCTGCCATGTCAGAGTGAGGAGAATAATATAGGTCATGCATGCTCCATAAGGAGTAACGT
This sequence comes from Phyllobates terribilis, assembly GCF_046119375.1. Taxonomy (NCBI): domain Eukaryota; kingdom Metazoa; phylum Chordata; class Amphibia; order Anura; family Dendrobatidae; genus Phyllobates; species Phyllobates terribilis. Next base: position 204,918,491 of record NW_027362769.1, on the reverse strand, counting down.
TACCTCTTACATCCCAGTCTTAAGCCTCTCACCCAGCCAAATCACATCTCATACTTTGCACTCATGAGGGACAATACCCCGAAACACTGTATCTGCAAATTGAGATCCTGATTTGGCTTTTATCCTAAGTCATATGGCATGGCACGTTAAAGGGTCGATATTGACTTGTAAGATTGCTGCTTCCAAAAGGTGACGCTATAGAGTTCTAGTCCTCTTCCTCTCTGAAGAGGCAATTTGCATATCTAATTTCCCAGAGGAACATTGCACAGCAAATAAATCTCCTTACATTGGCATGCCAGGGCCAGCATGTTGCTCTCCACAAGGAGAAAAATTACCCCTTAAACCTCAGTCCAGAGCCTCTCACCTAGCCAAATCAGATCTCATACTTTGCACCGATGAGGGGTAATACCACAAAACACGGAGTCTGCAAATTGAGATTCTGATTTGGCTTTTATACTAAGTCATATTGCAAGGCTCGTTAAAGGGTCGATGTTGACTTTTAGGATTGCTACTTCCAATAGGTGGCGCTAGAGTTCTCGTCCTCAATTGGCAATTTGCATATGAGTTACTAAATGTAGCTTACCCCCTCAATAACAGGATCACCAAGGGTATAAAAGCCAAACCAGTAGTGATCAGCTGCAGGCTTCCAAACTATACAGAGGTTGTCTTTCAGACACAGGGGAAAAAAAAACATCTTACGCTATTAGAGAAGATAAAATCTTTCTAGAACCAGAAATGGGTTTTCAAAAATATAAATGCACTTGGCAAAAAAATCTGTGATTTCTTCTATCTGGCAATCAGATAATAAAAAGCTATAGGAAAGCATTAGTCGTCCATTTACATGATGGGAAGAAGGAATCTGCCTACCATTCTGATGAATCCATTGATGAGCTGAGCCAGCATCCTCCTCTCATCATCCAGGGTCAGAGCACTGCAAAGAGAGAACTGTAAGTCCATACTTAAAGATGGCTCTCTGGTGGAAACAAGATATACATGATTGATGGGAGGAGGTCCAACCGGTAGGATCTGCACTGATCGGCAGAACAGGGCACTTTGCTCACTATAAGAATGGAGGGGCAGCTCAAAGACTGGACCGCCGCTCCATTCATTCTCTATGGGGCTGCTGAGTGCTGCGCTCGGCTTTATCCGGAAGCCGCACAGAGAATGGATGGAGTGGTGGTCATGCATCCAATCTGCCACGTCATTTTAAAAATTGCCTGATCTTCCAATCGGTGCAGGTCCCCTGATGAGACACCCACCTGTCAGCAACTTATCACCTGTCCAACTTCATTTAACTGGACAACCCCTTTAATAAATAATGACATAGAATTGGGGAACCATATATAAAATACATATGTTTTTTATTATTGTCATAGCTTTTCTGTAGCTAAAACCACAGAACGCATGAAGCAGGTAGAATATTTGGGCGTTAAGTGACTTTTTGCAGTCCAGAAGCCCAAACCTTCAATCATTGTGATTGACGGCAGCAGCCACATGATGACGACGTGACGGCAATCACATGAACAAAGATTGGGAGAAGCGGCGGTGGAGCGACATATTTTCAATACCAGAAGCCTATAGACTTAAAAAAAATTAAAGATGGACAATCCCTTTAAGTGTTTCTTTTCCTATAAGGGTGTCAAATGGTTTACAATATAATAGTCATCAATGAAGTGAAGCTCAAAACATTCTGCAATGGAAGGAAAGTCTTACTTCACAGAGTCATGCATGGTCTTACAGACATGAAGCAGAGCGTTCAGTATCACCGGATCCTTGGTCACCTCCTGCTGATGTCTATGGACAAAAGACAAAATTGTACAGATATGTATTATACCGGAGAAACTTAGCCGTATTTAGTGCTATGATATTTTTATGCAGGTTCATTCTAGATACGAGGGATGACAAGTGAGCGTCTTTTATCCTTCAGCCTCACAGTAGTGCACACTTATAATCATTGATATTCTTATAACGTCCAATGCAGTCTAAAAATTATCCCTCCCCTACCCTTAGTATAGAGTGTTCTTCACCACTGTGGTCCGCATGGCATAAAAGCACCATGTACAAGGGGTCCGCTGATAATGTTTTCAATTAAAATTTGAAGTGTGAATTTAAAGGGATATTTTCAAATTAGGAAGTTATTCCCTATCCCAGGATAGGAAATACATTCAGAATCGCTTGGAGGTCCCACTGATCAAGAGAATCGGGGCTCTTCAGAATGAATAGAGCAGTGGTCAACTATGCACACCTCCGCTCCAATTACTCCCTATGGAACCACCGGAGATAGCCAAGTGCTGAGTTCGGCACTCCCATGAGAATCAATGGAGCGGCAGTGCGCATCGCTCCATTCACACATTTTTTTCAGATCGGTCAGTCTCCCAGATGTCCAAACCCCAGCGATCGGAAAGTTATTGCCTATCCAAGAATAGTGACTAATTTCCTTTCTTGAGACTACTCCTTTAAAGGCTACAAATCTGCAGTCACTATGTAACTGCAGACTTGTGAATACTGAAAGCTGTGAGGATTCCCTGGTGGCCGAAGCAGCGGGAGCGTGACCACAAGTGTGCGATTTTCATACATGCAGTCACATGCCAACTAGACATGCGCAGCATCGCTCAAATGCCAGCGTATTGAGCTAGGCTGCACACGTCTAGTCAGACTGTAGTCGGAAGTATGAAAGTCACATATTTGCGGATAAGTGCGCGATGTGAGGATCACAAGTCTTCAGTCACATAGAGTGACTGCTGACAACCCCTTTAACCACTTCACGCAGCAGCCCTTTTTCCGTTTTCATTTCTTGCTCCCCTTCTTCCCAGAGCCATAGCCTTTTAATTTTTTGGTCAATATGGCCATGTGAGGGCTTGTTTTTTGCGGGACGATTTGTACTTTTGAACGCCACCATTGGTTTTACCATAACGTGTACTGGAAAAAAGGAAAAAAAATCCAAGTGCCGTGAAATTGCAAAAAAAAAGTGCAATTCCACAATTGTTGTTTTTTTTTTTTTTTTTTTTTTTTACCATGTTCACTAAATGCTAAAACTGACCAGCTATTATTATTCTCCAGGTCATTACGAGTTCATGGACACTAAACATGTATAGGTTCTTTTTTATTTAAGTGGTGAAAAAAAAAAAAAAAACAAACCGTAGCGCCTCAATTATTCGGGATCTGGGGATGGGTGAGGGCTTATTTTTTTGCGTGCCGGGCTGACATTTTTATTGATAGCGTGCATATTTAACTTCCCAGAGAAGCATGCATGGCTTTTAAGTCTCCTCACTCTGACATGCCAGGCTTGGCTTGCCACTCTCCACATGGGAAAATGTTACCCCTTAGACTCCAACCTACTGTGTAAAATGCTTACTTGATAAAAGCCTCCATGATGCATTTGCAAACCTCCACTCTAACACTTTCTTTCTGGAACATGTCCATGAATGGCAGGAATTTCTCCTAAAACCAAAATATTTGACTTTTAACAAAACTTTTAATTAAAAAAAAAAAAAAAAAAAAAAGAAGAATATGACGGACTATAGTGTATAGGTTGATCTATATGTCTACAACGGAGGGGAAACTCACCACAGAAAAGAGGACGGAGAAGTCATGAAAATGTGCAACCACTTTGGTCATCACAGACTGCAGCTGCAAGACAAAGCCATCACAAATAAGACAACACCAAACAATTCAATGTTAGAATGTGACCCATTGTCAAATACCCCCATCTGAATTATCAGAGGGGGATTCAGGACCACCATTTATCAGTATATTTTTGCATATATACCGTTCATATTTAACACAACTTTACCAAAAACTGGAATTACTGCACCCAATGTATTACAAATATTACCTGAGGATAGGCTTCTTCAAATGCGCGATCCGGGGTCATGTGTTTAATAACATCAGCCAGGATAGTGTTCACCTCTCTCTTCTGCAAACACAAAAGGTATAAACACATTAAAAAAAAAACAAAAAAAGCTGCACAGCCGGTGCAAGGGAGCGCCACCGCACAGCCGATGCAGGGGAGCGCCACCGCACAGCCGATGCAAGGGAGTGCCGCCGCACAGCCGGTGCAAGGGAGCACCGCCGCACAGCCAATGCAAGGGAGCACCGCCGCACAGCCGATGCAAGGGAGCGTCGCCGCACAGCCGATGCAAGGGAGCGCCACCTCATAGCCGGTGTTAGGGATTAGATATTGCTTCAACTCCCATTTATCATATTACATGGGAAAAAAAACTAACGGTGGTCTGGTCATTCTCATGTTCGTGGGGGGGGGGGGGAGGAGGTCCCAAAAGTTGGACCCACACTGATCACAGAGTGACGGCATATTCTAACAATGCACCACAAAAGCTCATTCAGACGTCCGAGATCGGACAACAATGTACAAACTGACCAGCGGCTCTCCCGACCAGAGTGGTACAGCCTCATAGAAATACATGCACCTGTCAAGCTTAGGTTGGGAGACCCGTGGCCAGTCTCATCTCAGAGATCTGAATTAGCTTTTACTAAGATAGGAACACCCCTGACCTTTTCGATATAGTACCGCTCATAATCGCTCACCGTAAAATGTCTGCAGGTGTATTCCACCCAGACTTCTGCACAGTTAATGTAATCCTGCAAGCAAAGAAAAACAGAAATTAAACTTTACACCATCCTGAGATGCAAACACCGGGTCCTTTTGTCCTAAGTGGCACAACCCTGTACTAATATGTGTGGACCAGTTGTATCTTTGCTACAGGGCCCCTTTCTCTCCTGTGCCCACCATACAAGCACTGCACCCTTGTAGGGCAGAAGGATTATCCGTGATACAATAAGTTACTAGATGCCAGTTAAAAGTCACCACGTTCAAGGTTGCAGATTACATTTATGCCTGTAAGAGTAGATCAGACTATTAAATGTCCCCCAAAATCCAGGGTATGAGGACTGTTCACATGGTAGAGAAATAATAATAACTGATGTAGATGGAGCCCGTGTATTGTGCTGTAGGAGTCGAGCACCTGGGGGACTTTCAGCTTAGTGATCACTTTCCAAGCTTCATTTAAAATCTGGAGTCTGTCATTCTCCGGAGGGTCAGCCAGAGCCACGTTCAATCCCAAGGAGCGGAAAAGTAGATGCTGGAAAACAGAAACTCTGCTCATTACTTATTAATCCAGGCTGAGCTCCATAGAGACAACATGAATCAGAAATAGATCAAAGGCACAAAATAGCCTAAAATTAAAGAAGCCTTTGGAAGGAAATGCCCTGAAAAAGTCATACTAATTGCATTAAAAATCCTCATCTGTACAGGGCAGATCCTGCTGTCCAGAGACGGCCTTAAACGGAACAGAAATTTCACCCCTACCTAAAGGCATGTTTGCAAAGGCCCTTTAATGCTTATTAAAAGCAAACCATTCTTGTAGGATTTAGTTTGGAAATTGGTGAGAAATCCATCTCCAGTGGGCGCACACTGCACTTCCAGCTGTCATGCCTATCTTCATATTTCCCCGCCCTTCAGTCTTTGATTGACAGGTCACTCTTCTAGCTCACCCTGCCTGAAATTCTGTGCAGGCATTGAATCATTGCGCAGGGTCGTCGCAATGGAGGGGGTGGCGCCTTCACAGATCTCTAGTAAGGGTTAACCAAACGATCTGAGTAGTTCCCTTTAATGAGGCGACTCCATGCACTGATTCTGTGCGCAAATCGCTAGTGAGACTCGACCTATGTTCAGCCAACTTTCCTGAGATGCCGGCCCTGGGCAGAATCAATGCCTGAAGTCGCCTAAACAGGGGGGAATGGCGCATGCACAAAATGTTCGGCCGGCCCCATAACATCATCAGGGGCTTACCGCGAGTGCACCTCCCTGTCTGATGAGAAGACCCTCGGCAGTGATTTGGCGCCTGCACAGGGGAAGAGAGAAGTGTGACCTGTCAGTCAAAGACTCAAGGCCGACAGCGGGTGGGGAAATAAGGAGACAGCCATGAGAGCTGGAAGTGTCCGCTCACTGCCCTGGTGATTATAACTTCAAAGCTGCATTGTTCTACAATCTACAAACTAAATACTACAGGAAGGGTCTGCAGGTAATAAGAGTTAAAAAGACGTGCCATTAGTTAGGGACCCAGTTTCTTAAGGATAGGTTCCCTTTACACAGAACTCAGCTTTTTCCAGCAGCACCATAGACAATGAAAAGGACAGAGATTGAGGATGTGCATCTCTTAACAGCCCAGCAAACTGACAGTCCAAAGATGCGCCAAATGTTTTAGGAGTGGAGTGCCTCCGAAATATATAGTACATGGTAATTTTTTTTTTTTTTTTACATTTTCCATATCACTATTCATACTAATAAATATATACATATACAGTACTGACCAAAAGTTTGGACACACCTCATTTAAAGATTTTTCTGTATTTTCATGACTTTGAAAATTATACATTCACACTGAACGCATCAAAACTATGAATTAACACATGTGGAATTATATACTTAACAAAAAAGTGTGAAACAACTGAAAATATGTCTTATATTCTAGGTTCTTCAAAGTAGCCACCTTTTGCTTTGATGACTGCTTTGCACACTCTTGGCATTCTCTTGATGAGCTTCAAGAGGTAGTCACAGGAAATGGTCTTCCAACAATCTTGAAGGCGTTCCCAGAGATGCTTAGCAGTTGTTGGCCCTTTTGCCTTCACTCTGCGGTCCAGCTCACCCCAAACCATCTCGTTTGGGTTCAGGTCTGGTGACTGTGGAGGCCAGGTCATCTGGCGTAGCACCCCATCACTCTCCTTCTTGGTCAAATAGCCCTTACACAGCCTGGAGGTGGGTTTGGGGTCATTGTCCTGTTGAAAAATAAATGATGGTCCAACTAAACGCAAACCGGATGGAATAGCATGCCGCTGCAAGATGCTGTGGTAGCCATGCTGGTTCAGTATGCCTTCAATTATGAATAAATCCCCAACAGTGTCACGAGCAAAGCACCCCCACACCATCACACCTCCTCCTCCATGCTTCACGGTGGGAACCAGGCATGTAGAGTCCATCCGTTCACCTTTTCTGCGTCGCACAAAGACACGGTGGTTGGAACCAAAGATCTCAAATTTGGACTCATCAAACCAAAGCACAGATTTCCACTGGTCTAATGTCCATTCCTTGTGTTCTTTAGCCCAAACAAGTCTCTTCTGCTTGTTGCCTGTCCTTAGCAGTGGTTTCCTAGCAGCTATTTTACCATGAAGGCCAGCTGCACAAAGTCTCCTCTTAACAGTTGTTGTAGAGATGTGTCTGCTGCTAGAACTCTGTGTGGCATTGACCTGGTCTCTAATCGGAGCTGCTGTTAACCTGCGATTTCTGAGGCTGGTGACTCGGATAAACTTATCCTCAGAGGCAGAGGTGACTCTTGGTCTTCCTTTCCTGGGGCGGTCCTCATGTGAGCCAGTTTCTTTGTAGCGCTTGATGGTTTTTGCAACTGCACTTGGGGACACTTTCAAAGTTTGCCCAATTTTTCGGACTGACTGACCTTCATTTCTTAAAGTAATGATGGCCACTCGTTTTTCTTTACTTAGCTGCTTTTTTCTTGCCATAATACAAATTCTAACAGTCTATTCAGTAGGACTATCAGCTGTGTATCCACCAGACTTCTGCACAACACAACTGATGGTCCCAACCCCATTTATAAGGCAAGAAATCCCACTTATTAAACCTGAAAGGGCACACCTGTGAAGTGAAAACCATTTCCGGTGACTACCTCTTGAAGTTCATCAAGAGAATACCAAGAGAGTGCAAAGCAGTCATCAAAGTAAAAGGTGGCTACTTTGAAGAACCTAGAATATGAGACACACTTTTTTGTTAAGTATATAATTCCACATGTGTTAATTCATAGTTTTGATGCCTTCAGTGTGAATGTACAATTTTCAAAGTCATGAAAATACAGAAAAATCTTTAAGTGAGAAGGTGTGTCCAAACTTTTGGTCTGTACTGTATATATATATATATATATATTTATTATGTGTATTTTTTATTTATTTATTCATTTTTCAATTTAGTATTTTCTTAAATCTTGCAGTTTTCACACTGGCTATTAGGCCTAATATTACACTCACACCTCCAGTTTGTTAGTTTTATGGTGGATCCTTATGTTATCTATTGTATATCATGGTTTTCTCTGTCACTATAATCTTGTCTGTAATGACAATGAGACTGCTGAAAAGTCAGAACAGATAGTATGCCTATTCCTACCATCTTGCCGCTGTGAAAATGGCAAAGTTTCTGATTTTTTTTATATAGACAGTTACAGTGAAGGAAATAAGTATTTGATCCCTTGCTGTTTTTGTAAGTTTGCCCACTGACAAAGACATGGACAGTCTATAATTTTAAGGATAGGTTAATTTTAACATTGAGAGATAGAATATCCCCCCAAAAAATCAAGAAAATCACATTGTATAAATTAGATACATTTATTTGCATTTTCCAGTGAGAAATAAGTATTTGATCCCCTACAAACAATTATGAGTTCTGGTTCCTACAGACCAGGTAGATGCTCCTAATCAACTCGTTACCTGCATTAAAGACAGCTGTCTTACATAGTCACCTGTATAAAAGACTCCTGTCCACAGACTCAATTAATCAATCAGACTCAAACCTCTACAACATGGGCAAGACCAAAGAGCTTTCTAAGGATGTCAGGGACAAGATCATAGACCTGCACAAAGCTGGAATGGGCTACAAAACCATAAGTAAGACGCTGGGTGAGAAGGAGACAACTGTTGGTGCAATAGTAAGAAAATGGAAGAAATACAAAATGACTGTCAATCGACATCGATCTGGGGCACCATGCAAAATCTCACCTCGTGGGGTATCCTTGATCGTGAGGAAGGTGAGAGATCAGCCTAAAACTACACGGGGGAACTTGTTAATGATCTCAAGGCAGCTGGGACCACAGTCACCAAGAAAACCATTGGTAACACATTACACCTTAAAGGTTTAAAATACTGCGGTGCCCGCAAGGTCCCCCTGCTCCAGAAGACACATGTGCAGGCCCATCTGAAGTTTGCCAATGAACACCTGGATGATTCTGTGAGTTACTGGTAAAAGGTCCTGTGGGCAGATGAGACAAAAATTGAGCTCTTTGGCATTAACTCAACTCGCTGTGTTTGGAGGAAGAGAAATTCTGCCTATGACCCAAAGAACTCCATCCCCACTGTCAAGCATGGAGGTGGAAACATTATGTTTTGGGGGTGGTTCTCTGCTAAGGGCACAGCACTACTTCACCGCATCCAGGGGCGTACATAGGAATCATGGGGCCCCATAGCAGAAGTTCTAATTGCCCCCCCCCAAAAAAAAAAATAAAAAAAATATTTGTCAGTGTCACAGAGGAGCAGATCTCACAACTTTGCAGCCTTTACACAGTATTTTTCCTCCTGCTGAAGTCCTAGATTCCTCATTCATTGCCCCCATAAAGTGTGATTCCAACAAAAGTGCACCCCAAAGATAGTATGATACCCCCATGGTGCATTCCTCCACATTAGCCTCCACATGCACAGTATAATTACCCTATTGTACCTAACTTGAACTCCCAAGGCAAAGTATGGTGACCCCAACACAGTATGAACCCCCAACTATGACCCCCAAAGTTCTCCATACACTATAATGTGCCTATATACAGTATAATGGCCCGCACAAGCCCTCCAAACAGTATAATGGACCCCACACAACCCTTCACACTGTATAATTGCTTTCATACAGTATAATGGCCCCCCACATAGCCCTGAAAATATTATAATGGCTCCACAGCCTTCCATAGAGTATAATACATCACCGATAATCCTCCATATAGTATAATGTGCCCCCCATAATCCTCCATATAGTATAATGCGCCCCCCATAATGTATAATGAACTTCCCATTTTCCTCCATAGAATATAATGCACTCCTCATAGTCCTCCATACAGTATATTATACACCCCATAGGGTAAAATGCAGCCCCCATATAGTATAATGCACCCCACAGTCCTGCAGTATTATGGGCACCACGTACTCACTGATTTTAAAATACCAAATATTTTAAATAAGCCGACCCGAGTATAAGCCGAGGCCCCTAATTTTACCACAAAAAAACTGGGAAAACGCATTGACTTGAGTATAAGCCTAGGGTGAGAAATGCAGCAGCTATTGGTAAATTTCCCCATCCTGGTATGTGTGGCACCCCCTCATCCCCCAATCCTGGTATGTGTGGCCTCCCCAACCCTGGTATGTGTGGCCTCCCCAATCCCGGTATGTGTGGCCTTCCCAGTCCCCCAATCCTGGTATGTGTGGTCTCCCCAATCCCCCAATCCTGGCATGTGTGGCCTTCCCAGTCCCCCAATCCTGGCATGTGTGGCCTTCCCAGTCCCCCAATCCTGGCATGTGTGGCCTTCCCAGTCCCCCAATCCTGGTATGTGTAGCCTCCCCAATCCCCACCAATCCTGGTATGTGTGGCCTCCCCAATCCCCCCCTAATCCTGGTATGTGTGGCCTCCCCAATCCTGGTATGTGTGGCCTCCCCAATCCCCCCCCAATCCTGGTATGTGTGGCCTCCCCAATCCCCCCCCCAATCCCCAACAATCCTGGTATGCGTGGCCTCCCCAATCCCCCCCCAATCCTGGTATGCGTGGCCTCCCCAATCCCCCCCCAATCCTGGTATGTGTGGCCTCCCCAATACCGGTAGGTGCGGCCTCCCCAATCCCCCCCCCCAATCCTGGTATGTGTGGCCTCCCCAATCCCCCCCCCCATCCTGGTATGTGTGGCCTCCCCAATCCCCCCCCCCAATCCTGGTATGTGTGGCCTCCCCAATCCCCCCACCCTAATCCTGGTATGTGTGGCCTCCCCAATCCCCCCACCCCAATCCTGGTATGTGTGGCCTCCCCAATCCTGGTATGTGTGGCCTCCCCAATCCCCCCCCCCAATCCTGGTATGTGTGGCCTCCCCAATCACCCCCCCTAATCCTGGTATGTGTGGCCTCTCCAATCCCCCCCCTTCTCCTGGTATGTGTGGCCTCCCCAATCCCCCCCCCAATCCTGGTATGTGTGGCCTCCCCAATCCCCCCCCCAATCCTGGTATGTGTGGCCTCCCCAATCCCCCCCCCCCAATTACCCCCAATCCTGGTATGTGTGGCCTCCCCAATCCCCCCCCCAATCCTGGTATGTGTGGCCTCCCCAATCCCCCCCCCCCAATTACCCCCAATTCTGGTATGTGTGGCTTCCTCATCCCCCCAATCACTGCACACATAACATAATAAACACTTATACTCACCTTCCTTCCTCGCCTCTGCTCCAGCGCTGAGTCCTGTCTGCTGCAGCTCATGTCGGCATCTGAGCTGCGCGCGCTCTCAGACACAGAGGTGAGCTGCTGCCGGCACATTCACGCTTCTCCATGCAGGGACTATGGGCGTAGAGAAGCGTGAATATGCTTTCTCTTTAGTAGCAGGCGCTGTCAGCAGGAGCCGGGGCTCAGCGCTCCTCCTTGGCCGCTACTAAAGAGAATGAATATTCCCTCTTCTCCACGCCCATAGGAGTAGAGAAGAGGGAATATTCATGTCCCTTTAGCAGCGGGCACACGAGGTAGCTGCAGCATATGATGCTGCCCCCATCCTCGTATATAGAATGCTGCCCCCATCCTCGTATATAGAATGCTGCCCCCATCCTCGTATATAGAATGCTGCCCCCATCCTCGTATATAGAATGCGGCCCCCATCCTCGTATATAGAATGCGGCCCCCATCCTCGTATATAGAATGCTGCCCCCATCCTCGTATATAGAATGCGGCCCCCATCCTCGTATATAGAATGCTGCCCCCATCCTCCTATATAGAATGCTGCCCCCATCCTCCTATATAGAATGCTGCCCCCATCCTCCTATATAGAATGCTGCCCCCATCCTCCTATATAGAATGCTGCCCCCATCCTCCTATATAGAATGCTGCCCCCATCCTCCTATATAGAATGCTGCCCCCATCCTCCTATATAGAATGCTGCCCCCATCCTCCTATATAGAATGCTGCCCCCATCCTCGTATATAGAATGCTGCCCCCATCCTCGTATATAGAATGCTGCCCCCATCCTCGTATATAGAATGCTGCCCCCATCCTCGTATATAGAATGCTGCCCCCATCCTCGTATATAGAATGCTGCCCCCATCCTCGTATATAGAATGCTGCCCCCATCCTCGTATATAGAATGCTGCCCCCATCCTCGTATATAGAATGCTGCCCCCATCCTCGTATATAGAATGCTGCCCCCATCCTCGTATATACAATGCTGCCCCCATCCTCGTATATACAATGCTGCCCCCATCCTCGTATATAGAATGCAGCCCCCATCCTCGTATATAGAATGCTGCCCCCATCCTCGTATATAGAATGCTGCCCCCATCCTCGTATATAGAATGCTGCCCCCATCCTCGTATATAGAATGCTGCCCCCATCCTCGTATATAGAATGCTGCCCCCATCCTCGTATATAGAATGCTGCCCCCATCCTCGTATATAGAATGCTGCCCCCATCCTCGTATATAGAATGCTGCCCCCATCCTCGTATATAGAATGCTGCCCCCATCCTCGTATATATAATGCTGCCCCCATCCTCGTATATAGAATGCTGCCCCCATCCTCGTATATAGAATGCTGCCCTCATCCTCGTATATAGAATGCTGCCCCCATCCTCGTATATAGAATGCTGCCCCCATCCTCGTATATAGAATGCTGCCCCCATCCTCGTATATAGAATGCTGCCCCCATCCTCGTATATAGAATGCTGCCCCCATCCTCGTATATAGAATGCTGCCCCCATCCTCGTATATAGAATGCTGCCCCCATCCTCGTATATAGAATGCTGCCCCCATCCTCGTATATATAATGCTGCCCCCATCCTCGTATATAGAATGCTGCCCTCATCCTCGTATATAGAATGCTGCCCCCATCCTCGTATATAGAATGCTGCCCCCATCCTCGTATATAGAATGCTGCCCCCATCCTCGTATATAGAATGCTGCCCCCATCCTCGTATATATAATTCGGCCCCCATCCTCGCATATAGAATGCTGCCCCCATCCTCGCATATAGAATGCTGCCCCCATCCTCGTATATAGAATGCTGCCCCCATCCTCGTATATAGAATGCTGCCCCCATCCTCGTATATAGAATGCTGCCCCCATCCTCGTATATAGAATGCTGCCCCCATCCTCGTATATATAATGCAGCCCCCATCCTCGTATATATAATGCAGCCCCCATCCTCGTATATAGAATGCTGCCCCCATCCTCGTATATAGAATGCTGCCCCCATCCTCGTATATAGAATGCTGCCCCCATCCTCGTATATAGAATGCTGCCCCCATCCTCGTATATAGAATGCTGCCCCCATCCTCGTATATAGAATGCTGCCCCCATCCTCGTATATAGAATGCTGCCCCCATCCTCGTATATATAATTCGGCCCCCATCCTCGTATATATAATGCTGCCCCCATCCTCGTATATAGAATGCTGCCCTCATCCTCGTATATAGAATGCTGCCCCCATCCTCGTATATAGAATGCTGCCCCCATCCTCGTATATAGAATGCTGCCCCCATCCTCGTATATAGAATGCTGCCCCCATCCTCGTATATATAATTCGGCCCCCATCCTCGCATATAGAATGCTGCCCCCATCCTCGTATATAGAATGCTGCCCCCATCCTCGTATATAGAATGCTGCCCCCATCCTCGTATATAGAATGCTGCCCCCATCCTCGTATATAGAATGCTGCCCCCATCCTCGTATATAGAATGCTGCCCCCATCCTCGTATATATAATGCAGCCCCCATCCTCGTATATAGAATGCTGCCCCCATCCTCGTATATAGAATGCTGCCCCCATCCTCGTATATAGAATGCTGCCCCCATCCTCGTATATAGAATGCTGCCCCCATCCTCGTATATAGAATGCTGCCCCCATCCTCGTATATAGAATGCTGCCCCCATCCTCGTATATAGAATGCTGCCCCCATCCTCGTATATAGAATGCTGCCCCCATCCTCGTATATATAATGCAGCCCCCATCCTCGTATATAGAATGCTGCCCCCATCCTCGTATATAGAATGCTGCCCCCATCCTCGTATATAGAATGCTGCCCCCATCCTCGTATATAGAATGCTGCCCCCATCCTCGTATATAGAATGCTGCCCCCATCCTCGTATATAGAATGCTGCCCCCATCCTCGTGTATATATATAATGCTGCCTCGACCCTTGTCTATGCCCTTCATTTTGGTACGTCCCATCCATGAATATGCCCCCCACCCTCAAATCCTGGTATATGCTCCTCCATACTTGTATATGCGACGCATCGCTTAGTAAAAATATAATAAAACGCTCGTACTCACCTTCCTCTCCCGCGCCGCGTCCTCTCCTGTAGCCGGCAGCTGATTTCAGCGTCCTAGTGACGGGGGCGCATGATGTCACTGCCATGCGCCGAGTCGCTTGTACGCTGACGCCGGCTGCTGGCAGCGTGTATTGCGGCGTACGGGCTTGGCAAGTTTGTGCGCTGTAATACACTTCAGCTAGATATATGTCCGAGAACGCACATCTAGCTGAAGTAGGGGCTGGCGTCGGCAGGCTCCGAGTGCTCACCCACCAGGCCAGGTCCAGGAGAGCTAGTGCTGAGGCGATGGCGTGCGTGACCTTAGGGGGGGGCTCTGTGTGCCCCCTCTGGCACGTGTGTCATAGGTTCGGACTGTTCATGTCTTTGTCAGTGGGCAAACTTACAAAAACAGCAAGGAATCAAATAATTATTTCCTTCGCTGTATATGGAAGATTAAATACAAGATTATAATTTTTTTTTTACAAGACATTTAACATAAGCTGTTATTTAAATCAGATGTCATCTTCCCCGCACACATTCCCTTTAAGAGTTGGAGCTTCTACAAATGCAGAGCTCTAATTCCTAAATAGTCTGCCTACAGCGATCACTATGGAAGAGGGCTGTATACTGATTTACTATAGTGCTTAAAGATGCACTCCTCCTCCTCTTCTTCCCATCAAAGTTTTTATCCTCTTAGTATATTGCAGTCATCATCTTATATAGCATTGTGTACTTACAATTGCTCATTTTGCCTTTCTACCCAGTTAATTCTTCTCTTTTCCATTAGGTCTATGACATTACACGATTAAAAACTGACTAGATAAATCCTTCTAAGTTGTATGTAGAAACAGGAGGTCAATTTTCCCTGCACGACTCATGAGTCACTGCAAAAGTCCCTGGGAGAAGGAGGAACTGAGCAGCTCAGTCAGGAGTTGAAGAGGGGGATGATAAATTCAGGGACAAGAGACTTCCTGTTTTTACATAGAGAATAATGAACTGGGTAGAAAGGCAAAATGAGCAATTGTAAAGTACAAAGTGCCAGATAATATGATGATTGCAATATATTAAGAGGATAAAGACTTTGACGGAAGGAGGAGGAGGGCTTCTTTAATGAGACCTGTATAATAAGTTTGCCTGCACTGAGCTCCTCCTGGCAGTGACAGTAAGCAGACAGAATAATATGAAATAGATATTAATATTAATTAATAAAAATCATATAAAAAATTAGGCAGAAATATAAATACAGGGGCGCATTTCTTGGGTTGCACTGTAATATTTAGGAAGGAACGTGGAACATCTTGAGTTAACCAAATGTGTAAAATGTTGGCAGCAGAAAACGTCTGTGGTCATCACTACATAACTGGTTGATATCCTGCGCACCGTATACCTTGGGGAAGCCGGCCTCATCACATTCCTTAATCATTCCAATGAAGTTCATCGACCTGGCAGCGATAAACTCTGCTCTGAACGCCGACATCACTGAATTCAGCAGGAGAGCGCTGAGGAAAGAGGAAAAACAGAGACTGCAAATCCACACACAGAAAAGGAGAAAGTCTGGGACAGTTTTGCCCTTAAAGGGATTTTCCACTTTCAGGAAAGCGGGACCCCAAACACTGTAAAATGCCTAAAATAACAAACAAAGCAAGCACCGACCCCCCTGGGTGCGGTGCTGGATCCCTGCTGCTCGCGGTCAGTGTTTTGGCTGCAGCGATGACATCACGCATCACCGCTGCAGCCAATCCCTGAGGTCAGCGGCTCGGGCTATCTACCACTGTTCAGCTGCTGAGCTCTGCGGTTTGCTACAGAGGTGATGCGTGCTGGCGATGTATCACTGCAGCCAAAACACACCTGCGGTGTTCGTTACTTTAGGTATTTTCCATAGATTTTGATGCCCTGTTCTTAGCATACGTCGTCAATATGCCACCGGTAGAGATCTGCCAACCCCACCGATCAGATCTTATCATATGTTATGCTCTGGAGGTGACCAGACGTACACAATGTGCAGAGCCGGAACAGCACAGCTCCTTACACCGTGTAGTGGCCGCTCCCGGTACTGCAGCTCAGATCTCATTCACTTCAATAGGAGCTAAGTTGCAGTAACTGAGCACGGCCACTACACGGTGTATGGAGCTGTGCTGATCGGCTCTATACACTGCTTATATCCAGCTATTGCTGAATCTACGAAGCTGACCGGGGGGTTCTACCCTATCCATCATCTATGGGACTTCCTGATATAGCAAAGTGCTGTACTCAGCCATCTCCCTAAGTCCCATAGACAATTAATGGACTGGCGTCCAGCAAGTGCGACCTCAGCTCTGTTCAGGCAGAGCACTCCAGACCTCCATTCTCGGGATTGTTAGGCGGTCTCACCGATCAGTAATTAGTACTTAATCTCTGGATAGGTAACTTTTATTTATTTATTTTTTACTAAGTTGTGAATAACCTTTTAATTAGAACAATTAGTCATAACAATACACAAGACAATCGCATTTTAAGAGCAATTTTATAAATTACAAATGCAAATTCTCAATCACAGAAAATTTGGGAATTCAGCAGCTGTCGCTTTTTAATATAGATTGGTATAAACCCCGTCCCTGGGAACAAGTGAGGCTGTTGGCGAAAACACAAATACAAAAAAAGGTGCAAAAGAGGAATGGGACTTTGTCACTTACTTGTTTCCTAATTTTTTGCAACGCTCCATCATTTCGGTCAGTAGGGACTGTCGAGTGGTTGACAAGGATATTCATTAGTGAGATGTGATCAGGGTAGATAAGTAATTACAATAAAGCAACGCAAATGGAGAACATGTGATCTTGATCCATTCCATATATTTATTTACACAGACAAGGTTTTCTCAAATTTGGAAAATTTGCAAATTGTCTCTCTAGAGAGGAAGAGGACTAGAACTCTATTGCGCCACCTGTTGGAAGCAGCGATCCTAAAACTCAATATCGACCCTTTAAAGAGCCTTGCAATATGAATAAGGATAAAAGTCAAACCAGAATCTCAATTTGCAGACACATGTTTTGGGGTATTGCCCCTCATGAATGCAAAGTAGGAGATCTGATTTGGCTAGATGAGAGGCTAAGACTAAGGGGTAAGGTTTCTCCTTATGGAGAGTGACAAGCCAGTTCTGGCATGCCAGTATGAGGAGGTTTAAAACGCCATGCATACTCCTCTGGGAAATGTAATATGCAAATTGTCTCGTCAGAGAGAAAGAGGACTTTAACTCTACTGCCACCTATTGGAAGTAGCGATCCTACATGTTAATATCGACCTTTTAGCGAGCCTTGCAATATATAGAAACCTTACCCATTAGATCCCAGTCTTTGTCTCTCACCTAGCCAAATCAGATCTCATGCTTTGCACTGATAAGGGGCAATACCCTGAAACACTGTGTCTGCAAATCGGGATTCTGGTTTGGTTTTTATCCTAAGTCATATTGCAAGGCTTGGTAAAGGTTCGATATTGACTTGTAGGATCGCTGCTTCCAATAGGTGACGCTAGTGTTCTAGTCCTTTTCCTCTATATGCCCACGATGCAGATTGCAAGCAAAAATTTCCTGAGCGTTTTTTCCTGTCCCTGGCAGAAAAAACACATGCAGATTTTACATGCGTTTTCTCTGCCAGGGAGAAGTGTTTTTTAAGCGTTTTTACATGCGTCTATGCATGCGGGTTGTCAAGCGCTTTTCCAATCGATTTTGAGCATTACTTGGAAAACGGCTTGACAAGTTGGTCACACAATATAAATCCATGCGACTGGCATGGATTTATATTGTGTGACCAGAGAGTTCTGCTTGCAAATGCTGCATGCTGCATCCATAGTAAAAAAAAGAAATAAAAAAGTTAAAATCAAAAAACCTTATATTCACCTCTCCAGCGGCCCCCGATCTCCTCCCGCCAACGATCCTCTCTCCTTGGCGTAACGCGGTGTACTGGCAGGACCTGCGGTGACGTCATTTAATCAGCTGATGGTCACGCAACCATCACCTGACCGCCGACGTCAGCAGTCGCGTGACCATCAGCTGATTAAATGACGTCACCGCAGGTCCTGCCAGTACACCGCGGGCCGCCGAGGAGGGAGGACGCCGCCGGGAGCAGACCGGGGGCCACCGCAGAGGTGAGTATGAATATTTTTTTTTATTTTAAATTCTTTTTTAACTTGCGGTTACAATGATACCTGGGTCGGATGAGAGTCTCCTCTTCTCCCATACCATCCGCGCATTGAACCGCATAACATCCGCATGTATACATGTATGTATGCAAGTCAATGGCGGCGATTTCGCTGAGAAATTGCACAAGAAATGGTTGTGCTGCGGATTTTTCCGCAATGATAATCCGCAGTGGAAGTTTCCGCAGCATGTGCACAGCACATGTGGATTATCATTGGGAAACATGGCAGACATCTTAACAAGTGTTTTTAATGCGTTTCTGCGGCGGAAATGCCGCCGCAGAAACGCATTAAATCTGCATCGTGGGCACATAGCCTAAAGAGGCAATATGCACATTTAATTTCCCAGAGGAGCATGGAAGGTGTTTAAGTCTCCTCATACTGGCATGCAAGACCTGGCTTGTCCCTCCCAAGGAGGAACCTTACCCCTCAGATCCCAGCGATAGTCTTCAACACTCCTATTAGAATGAATGGCGCAGCAGTGCGCATGACTGACCATCGATTCATTCACACGGGGCTTGCCCTTGTTCTCTGGATCAGTGGGGGTCCTAGCGGTCGGACCCCAGCAATCCCGTGTTCATACAGATCCAATATAATAAATCTGGCACTCACATCTGGCGCTCGGTAAGCGATGCAGCGTAACATCCAGTCTATGGCAGGAGAATACAGGGTGAGGTAGATGGGAATCTCCACTGCTTGTACCGCCAGCTGGTTCTGGACTGTGTCGCTGTGAATCTGGACAGATTACTACAATATTAGTCCGATTTACAACTTTGAGCAGAAACAGAATCATTTTAATTTCTTGGTATTTCTTGTGACATTGACATGTTGAATATAAAGTAAAATTTCTTACTTGTTTAAAAGTGAGCAAGAAATCAAAAAAGTTCTGGTTGAGATTCTCCTTGATGTGCGGAGCGACTTCCATACCAACCTAAAAGACAGCAGAACACGGCTCTGCAAGGCGTTCACAATGTGCTAATAATGGCGGTATTCCTAGACAGTACAGCTGTCCTTACCCTGCAGAGGTACGCCCGGGCATACACCGACACCAGCGGGTCCCCAATGCCTTTTATCATGGATGTCAGCCGGGGAAGAGACTCGGATATCCCACTGTAATAGAGATGGACCATAAAACTCTACTTAAAGGGGATGTCCACCTTTGGGGACAATTTACTTTTCTGGCTTAAATGCTTATATTTTAGGTCAATTGTTGCAAATGGGCTTCATTCAAAATGTTGCACCAATTCCCTTCTACAGCCTCTGACTATTGCTGGCTGTAGAATGAGTTAACTGAGAATCCATAAGTGAGCTCCTTCTGACTGACAGGAGATTTGTAACTCTTTTTCTGAGCTCCTCTTAGCTGATATATGACCAAAGACCACATCAAAGTTGGATGTGAAACGAAGAGCTTGTAAAAGCCAAACAGAGAAAAGCTCTTAATGGAGCCCATTTTTAAGTCTGAAATATATATATTTAAGTAAAAGAAAATTATA
Source organism: Phyllobates terribilis (assembly GCF_046119375.1). Lineage (NCBI taxonomy): Eukaryota > Metazoa > Chordata > Amphibia > Anura > Dendrobatidae > Phyllobates > Phyllobates terribilis. The sequence goes on along the minus strand of NW_027362769.1, from coordinate 204,898,510 downwards.
TATAGAATATGTTCAGAAAATTCTGCTTCCAATCACGATGAACTAATAAACTTACTTTTTAGAGAGAAACTTGTTACATTTCAGAATGGCCGCTTCGACGTAGCTGGGAAAGAGGTGGGTTAAGGACAAACTAATTAGGACACAGACATACAATTATTAGACTGGGCTCACTTTCGGCATTAGAGGCTTCATTTTGGAGCCTATTACATATTTTGATACATTTAACAAAAAAAAACAGCGCTTGATGGCTGACAGGTTGGTGGAACCCAAAGGACCATTATATATATATATACATACACCGTACAGACCAAAAGTTTGGACACACCTTCTCATTTAAAGATTTTTCTGTATTTTAATGACTATGAAAATTGTACATTCACACTGAAGGCATCAAAACTATGAATTAACACATGTGGAATTATATACTTAACAAAAAAGTGTGAAACAACTGAAAATATGTCTTATATTCTAGGTTCTTCAAAGTAGCCACCTTTTGCTTTGATGACTGCTTTGCACACTCTTGGCATTCTCTTGATGAGCTTCAAGAGGTAGTCACCGGAAATGGTTTTCACTTCACAGGTGTGCCCTGTCAGGTTTAATAAGTGGGATTTCTTGCCTTATAAATGGGATTGGGACCATCACTTGTGTTGTGCAGAAGTCAGGTGGATACACAGCTGATAGTCCTACTGAATAGACTGTTAGAATTTGTATTATGGCAAGAAAAAAGCAGCTAAGTAAAGAAAAACGAGTGGCCATCATTACTTTAAGTAATGAAGGTCAGTCAGTCCGAAAAATTGGGCAAACTTTGAAAGTGTCCCCAAGTGCAGTTGCAAAAACCATCAAGCGCTACAAAGAAACTGGCTCACATAAGGACCGCCCCAGGAAAGGAAGACCAAGAGTCACCTCTGCTTCTGAGGATAAGTTTATCAGAGTCACCAGCCTCAGAAATCGCAGGTTAACAGCAGCTCAGATTAGAGACCAGGTAAATGTCAGACAGAGTTCTAGCAGCAGACACATCTCTACAACAACTGTTAAGAGGAGACTTTGTGCAGCAGGCCTTCATGGTAAAAAAGCTGCTAGGAAACCACTGCTAAGGACAGGCAACAAGCAGAAGAGACTTGTTTGGGCTAAAGAACACAAGGAATGGACATTAGACCAGTGGAAATCTGTGCTTTGGTCTGATGAGTCCAAATTTGAGATCTTTGGTTCCAACCACCGTGTCTTTGTGCGACGCAGAAAAGGTGAACGGATGGACTCTACATGCCTGGTTCCCACCGTGAAGCATGGAGGAGGAGGTGTGATGGTGTGTGGGTGCTTTGCTGGTACCACTGTTGGGGATTTATTCAAAATTGAAGGCATACTGAACCAGCATGGCTACCACAGCATCTCGCAGCGGCATGCTATTCCATCCGGTTTGCATTTAGTTGGACCATCATTTATTTTTCAACAGGACAATGACCCCAAACACACCTCCAGGCGGTGTAAGGGCTATTTGACCAAGAATGAGAGTGATGGGGTGCTACGCCAGATGACCTGGCCTCCACAGTCACCAGACCTGAACCCAATCGAGATGGTTTGGGGTGAGCTGGACCGCAGAGTGAAGGCAAAAGGGCCAACAAGTGCTAAGCATCTCTGGGAACTCCTTCAAGATTGTTGGAAGACCATTTCCGGTGACTACCTCTTGAAGCTCATCAAGAGAATGCCAAGAGTGTGCAGAGCAGTCAAAGCAAAAGGTGGCTACTTTGAAGAACCTAGAATATAAGACATATTTTCAGTTGTTTCACACTTTTTTGTTAAGTACAGTACAGACCAAAAGTTTGGACACACCTTCCCATTTAAAGATTTTTCTGTATTTTCATGACTATGAAAATTGTACATTGACATTGAAGGCATCAAAACTATAAATTAACACATGTGGAATTATATACTTAACAAAAAAGTGTGAAACAACTGAAAATATGTCTTATATTCTAGGTTCTTCAAAGTAGCCACCTTTTGCTTTGATGACTGCTTTGCACACTCTTGGCATTCTCTTGATGAGCTTCAAGAGGTAGTCACCGGAAATGGTTTTCACTTCACAGGTGTGCCCTGTCAGGTTTAATAAGTGGGATTTCTTGCCTTATAAATGGGATTGGGACCATCACTTGTGTTGTGCAGAAGTCAGGTGGATACACAGCTGATAGTCCTACTGAATAGACTGTTAGAATTTGTATTATGGCAAGAAAAAAGCAGCTAAGTAAAGAAAAACGAGTGGCCATCATTACTTTAAGTAATGAAGGTCAGTCAGTCCGAAAAATTGGGCAAACTTTGAAAGTGTCCCCAAGTGCAGTTGCAAAAACCATCAAGCGCTACAAAGAAACTGGCTCACATAAGGACCGCCCCAGGAAAGGAAGACCAAGAGTCACCTCTGCTTCTGAGGATAAGTTTATCAGAGTCACCAGCCTCAGAAATCGCAGGTTAACAGCAGCTCAGATTAGAGACCAGGTAAATGTCAGACAGAGTTCTAGCAGCAGACACATCTCTACAACAACTGTTAAGAGGAGACTTTGTGCAGCAGGCCTTCATGGTAAAAAAGCTGCTAGGAAACCACTGCTAAGGACAGGCAACAAGCAGAAGAGACTTGTTTGGGCTAAAGAACACAAGGAATGGACATTAGACCAGTGGAAATCTGTGCTTTGGTCTGATGAGTCCAAATTTGAGATCTTTGGTTCCAACCACCGTGTCTTTGTGCGACGCAGAAAAGGTGAACGGATGGACTCTACATGCCTGGTTCCCACCGTGAAGCATGGAGGAGGAGGTGTGATGGTGTGTGGGTGCTTTGCTGGTACCACTGTTGGGGATTTATTCAAAATTGAAGGCATACTGAACCAGCATGGCTACCACAGCATCTCGCAGCGGCATGCTATTCCATCCGGTTTGCATTTAGTTGGACCATCATTTATTTTTCAACAGGACAATGACCCCAAACACACCTCCAGGCGGTGTAAGGGCTATTTGACCAAGAATGAGAGTGATGGGGTGCTACGCCAGATGACCTGGCCTCCACAGTCACCAGACCTGAACCCAATCGAGATGGTTTGGGGTGAGCTGGACCGCAGAGTGAAGGCAAAAGGGCCAACAAGTGCTAAGCATCTCTGGGAACTCCTTCAAGATTGTTGGAAGACCATTTCCGGTGACTACCTCTTGAAGCTCATCAAGAGAATGCCAAGAGTGTGCAGAGCAGTCAAAGCAAAAGGTGGCTACTTTGAAGAACCTAGAATATAAGACATATTTTCAGTTGTTTCACACTTTTTTGTTAAGTACAGTACAGACCAAAAGTTTGGACACACCTTCCCATTTAAAGATTTTTCTGTATTTTCATGACTATGAAAATTGTACATTGACATTGAAGGCATCAAAACTATAAATTAACACATGTGGAATTATATACTTAACAAAAAAGTGTGATACAACTGAAAATATGTCTTATATTCTAGGTTCTTCAAAGTAGCCACCTTTTGCTTTGATGACTGCTTTGCACACTCTTGGCATTCTCTTGATGAGCTTCAAGAGGTAGTCACCGGAAATGGTTTTCACTTCACAGGTGTGCCCTGTCAGGTTTAATAAGTGGGATTTCTTGCCTTATAAAAGGGGTTGGGACCATCAGCTGTGTTGTGCAGAAGTCAGGTGGATACACAGCTGATAGTCCTACTGAATAGACTGTTAGAATTTGTATTATGGCAAGAAAAAAGCAGCTAAGTAAAGAAAAACGAGTGTCCATCATTACTTTAAGAAATGAAGGTCAGTCAGTCCGAAAAATTGGGCAAACTTGGAAAGTGTCCCCAAGTGCAGTTACAAACACTATCAAGTGCTACAAAGAAACTGACTCACATGAGGAAAGGAAGACCAAGAGTCAACTTTGCTTCTGAGGATAAGTTTATCTGAGTCACCAGCCTCAGAAATCGCAGGTTAACAGCAGCTTAGATTAGAGACCAGGTCAATGCCACACAGAGTTCTAGTAGCAGACACATCTCTACAACAACTGTTAAGAGGAGACTTTGTGCATCAGGCCTTCATGGTAAAATAGCTGCTAGGAAACCACTGCTAAGGACAGGCAACAAGCAGAAGAGACTTGTTTGGGCTAATGAACACAAGGAATGGAAATTAGACCAGTGGAAATCTGTACTTTGGTCTGATGAATCCAAATTTGAGATCTTTGGTTCCAACCACCGTGTCTTTGTGCGACGCAGAAAAGGTGAACGGATGGACTCTACATGCCTGGTTCCCCCCATGAGGCATGGAGGAGGAGGTGTGATGGTGTGGGGGTGCTTTGCTGGTGACACTGTTGGGGATTTATTCAAAATTGAAGGCATACTGAACCAGCATGGCTACCACAGCATCTTGCAGCGGCATGCTATTCCATCCGGTTTGCGTTTAGTTGGACCATCATTTATTTTTCAACAGGACAATGACCCCAAACACACCTCCAGGCTGTGTAAGGGCTATTTGACCAAGAGAGAGAGTGATGGGATGCTACGCCAGATGACCTGGCCTCCACAGTCACCAGACCTGAACCATATCGAGATGGTTTGGGGTGAGCTGGACCGCAGAGTGAAGGCAAAAGGGCCAACAAGTGCTAAGCATCTCTGGGAACTCCTTCAAGATTGTTGGAAGACCATTTCCGGTGACTACCTCTTGAAGCTCATCAAGAGAATGCCAAGAGTGTGCAAAGCAGTCATCAAAGCAAAAGGTGGCTACTTTGAAGAACCTAGAATATAAGACATATTTTCAGTTGTTTCACACTTTTTTGTTAAGTATATAATTCCACATGTGTTAATTCATAGTTTTGATGCCTTCAGTGTGAATGTACAATTTTCATAGTCATGAAAATACAGAAAAATCTTTAAATGAGGTGTGTCCAAACTTTTGGTCTGTACTGTATAAATACTTATAAATGCTTAATATAATTTGTATTATTTTTAAGGGGGTTGTCTCATGTTCTCATCATCGGGAGTGCATTGCTCCACCTGCCTCCCAGTTTCCTTCTTGCTGGTGGCGGTGCGCTCCTGATGACTGACCATGGCTGAGCGGCTCCCGTGCTCTTAGCAGAGACAAATGTGCTTCTGCAGCATCCGAGGAGCGCAGGGACACGAAGGACGGTGGGATCCAGTGATCCTGCTAGTTTCAGGCCACTGCTTACAAGCTGCTTAGCAAACAGCTTGTAAGCATGCGCTCTTTGCCTGGGAGATCGTCCACTTTGGCAATATGGAATTAAGAATTCCTCTTTTTTTTTTGACAATGGACAGGATTTTTCACAAGAGGTAAATTACAAAAGTTGCTTATTTTTAAAAGCACATTTAATAAGGCGAGACAAACCCTATAAAGGGATTTTCTGGGATTTTTATATTGATAACCTATCTGTAGGTTGGGCTAGCAACATTGGATCAGAGGGATCTGAGTCTCAGTCATCTGCACTAATTGAATGGTGCAGTATAACAGCTTTCTACAAAAGCATGCCACAGATATAATAGCAACTGTTCTTTCACAGAACTGCAATACCCAGCACAACCAGTCCTAAACCTAAGCACTCAGCAGAGTGTCGCGCACCCATCATAACTAATGGTCGGAGGTGTCAAGTCGCTGGACAGTGGCAGAGAAAATGCATATAGGGAAAATAGAGAATGGGAGTTCCAGTTCATATAGTGCCAGCAGAATACTTATAAACAGGAACCATCCGCTCAAAAATAGTAAATTTTAAGTTACAGAGCAGGACGTATTAGACTTGCATGTGCATTAAAAGCGATATTTAACAAGTTGTGGGGGATGAGGACAGAGAGGCCATGCTTTTCTGTAGGCTTTGAGAGCGAATAGAGTTAGGTTTTGATGCATTAATTATTACATACCAGCATTATTATGTCAGTATTAACTAACACTCCATGTTTGCTGGGTTTTTTTTCTTAATAAAAGATACAATCTAGGAACAAGTTCCCGAATGGACGCAATCTTGAAAAACCAATTCAGACACGTCTCCTTGGCTGTGTCGTTCACGTTATCCGGGGTAAAATTTGCTGCAAATATTACAAAAAAGAAGTCAAGAATAAGTCATTAAAAAATTGCAAAATTAATAAAATGTATAGAAAATATTCTGTGATTGTGAGGGTGACAGGGGGCGAATCCCCTCTGATCTGATATTGATGACCTATCCTAAGGTCAATTCTTCAATATCCTAGTCCTGGAAAATTTAAAAGGGGTTATATGAGATTAAAAATGGTTTGTTTGTTTTTTTCCAGAAAAGTGACACTTTAATGCTGCAATACCAGCCACAGACTATGGACAATGGGGGCGCTGAACTCATACAGGCACTTCAAACTGCCCTTTTCCCCAGAAATGGGGGCATAAAACTGCATATAGCAGCAAGCGCCCCCCTGTGCTGCCATGTACAGGGCAGAGAGGGGAGCGGGCAACAAATGATGCCGACCGACCAGCAAGAACTATAGAGTTTGGTAATGCTCTCTATAATCCAGAAATATTCTGCTATAAGGACAAACGAGACAAACAGTGGAAAATGAAGATATTAAGGACATTATAGAAAATGCTTCTTTTTTTTTTTTATTTGAAATGAAAAAATCATAAAAAACACATTACCAGGCAGAGCGCTCTTACTGTCCACACACATAGACAGAATACGTTCATAGACCAGTCTTCCTGTAAAATAGATCAAATTAAAACACAATACCATAAAAGAGGAGTGTAATAGAAAGAATAGAAATGGTCCTCCTAAGTTCATGGGATATGCTAAAAAATGTCTGACAGCTGTAGGTCTCAGAGGCAGAACCCACATCTAGGTCTCCCGTTCCGGCCGGCGCGTGACCACCAGTGAGGGCAGCGGTGGCGGGTGTATGCAGGGGTGGAAGGTACATGCAGAGGTGGCGGGTGCAAGCAGAGGCGGCGAATGCATGCAGGGGTGGAAGGTACACGCAGAGGCGGCGAGTGCATGCAGGGGTGGAAGGTACACGCAGAGGTGGCGGGTGCAAGCAGAGGTGGCGAGTGCATGCAGGGGTGGAAGGTACACGCAGAGGTGGCGGGTGCAAACAGAGGCGGCGAGTGCATGCAGGGGTGGAAGGTACACGCAGAGGTGGCGGGTGCAAACAGAGGCGGCGAGTGCATGCAGGGGTGGAAGGTACACGCAGAGGTGGCGGGTGCAAGCAGAGGCGGCGAGTGCATGCAGGGGTGGAAGGTACACGCAGACGTGGCGGGTACATGCAGAGGCGGCGAGTGCATGCAGGGGTGGAAGGTACACGCAGAGGTGGCGGGTGCAAACAGAGGCGGCGAGTGCATGCAGGGGTGGAAGGTACACGCAGAGGTGGCGGGTACATGCAGAGGCGGCGAGTGCATGCAGGGGTGGAAGGTACACGCAGAGGTGGCGGGTGCAAACAGAGGCGGCGAGTGCATGCAGGGGTGGAAGGTACACGCAGAGGTGGCGGGTACATGCAGAGGCGGCGAGTGCATGCAGGGGTGGAAGGTACACGCAGACGTGGCGGGTACATGCAGAGGCGGCGAGTGCATGCAGGGGTGGAAGGTACACGCAGAGGTGGCGGGTGCAAACAGAGGCGGCGAGTGCATGCAGGGGTGGAAGGTACACGCAGAGGTGGCGGGTACATGCAGAGGCGGCGAGTGCATGCAGGGGTGGAAGGTACACGCAGAGGTGGCGAGTGCAAACAAAGGCGGCGAGTGCATGCAGGGGTGGAAGGTACACGCAGAGGTGGCGAGTGCAAACAGAGGCGGCGAGTGCATGCAGGGGTGGAAGGTACACGCAGAGGTGGTGGGTGCATGCAGGGGTGGAAGGTACACGCAGGGGTGGCTGGTGCAAACATGGATAATTTACTTACCAAAAGTGTCCAGGATATCAGTAATCAGCACAAACTTGCTGGGGTAAAACTTGATCACTGTGGTGTCAGAGAGGAGCTTGGAGCACTGGAAAAGGAGAAAGACATTTGACACACAGGTACTTCTCACAAAATTAGAATATCATCAAAAAGTGAAACTCATATATTATATAGAGTCATTACAAACAGAGTGATCTATTTCAAGTGTTTATTTCTGTTAATGTTGATGATTATGGCTTACAGCCAATGGAAACACAAAATCCATTATCTCAGTAAATTAGAATACTTTATAACAACAGCTTGAAAAATATTTTTAAAATCCGAAATGTTGTCCTACTGAAATGTATGTTCAGTAAATGCACTCAATACTTAGTCCTTTTGCATCAATTACTGCATCAATGTGGCATGGAGGTGATCAGCCTGTGGCACTGCTGAGGGGTTATGGAAGCCCAGGTTGCTTTGATAGCAGCCTTCAGCTCGTCTGCATTGTCGGTCTGGTGTCTCTCATCTTCCTCTTGACCAGGGGTCCTCAAACTTTTTAAACAGGGGGCCAGTTCACGGTCCCTCAGACCATTGGAGGGCCGGAATATAGTTTTTAAAAAAAACTATGAACAAATTACTATGCACACTGCACATATCTTATTTTGTAGTAAAAAAAACAATACAGGAACAAATACAATATTTAAAATGAAGAACAAGTAAAGTTAAATCAACCGGTATTTCAATAGGTAGGTAACTGTACCCAATAGGCAGCATAGGTCCCCAATAGGCAGGTAAATGTCCCCAATAGGCAGCATAGGTCCCCAATAGGCAGGTAAATGTCCCCAATAGGCAGCATAGGTCCTCAATAGGCAGGTAAATGTCCCCAATAGGCAGCAAAGGTCCCCAATAGGCAGGTAAATGTACCCAATAGGCAGCATAGGTCCCCAATAGGCAGGTAAATGTCCCCAATAGGCAGCATAGGTCCTCAATAGGCAGGTAAATGTCCCCAATAGGCAGCATAGCTCCCCAATAGGCAGGTAAATATCCCCAATAGGCAGCAAAGGTCCCCAATAGGCAGGTAAATGTACCCAATAGGCAGCATAGGTCCCCAATAGGCAGCATAGGTCCCCAATAGGCAGGTAAATGTCCCCAATAGGCAGCATAGGTCCTCAATAGGCAGGTAAATGTCCCCAATAGGCAGCATAGCTCCCCAATAGGCAGGTAAATATCCCCAATAGGCAGCAAAGGTCCCCAATAGGCAGGTAAATGTACCCAATAGGCAGCATAGGTCCCCAATAGGCAGCATAGGTCCCCAATAGGCAGGTAAATGTACCCAATAGGCAGCAAAGGTCCCCAATAGGCAGCATAAGTCCTCAATAGGCAGGTAAATGTCCCCAATAGGCAGCATAGGTCCCCAATAGGCAGGTAAATGTACCCAATAGGCAGGTAAATGTCCCCAATAGGCAAGTAAATGTCCCAAATAGGCAGCATAGGTCCTCAATAGGCAGGTAAATATCCCCAATAGGCAGGTAAATATCACCAATAGGCAGGTAAATGTCCCCAGTAGGCAGCATAGGTCCCCAATAGGCAGGTAAATATCACCAATAGGCAGGTAAATGTCCCCAATAGGCAGGTAAATGTCCCCAGTAGGCAGCATAGGTCCTCAATAGGCAGGTAAATGTCCCCAGCAGGCAGCATAGGTCCTCAATAGGCAGGCTGTTTCCCCCTTATAATGCCCTATGCAGGCTGTTCCCCCCTTATTATGCCCCATGCAGGATTTCCTTTCTCCCACCATATAATGCCCCGTGCAAGATATCACTCCCCTGTCTTTATAATGCCCCATTCAGGATGTCACCCCCCCCCCCCATATAATGACACATGCAGGATATCACTCCCCTGTCTTTATAATGCCCCATTCAGGATGTCACCCCCCCATATAATGCCCCATTCAGGATGTCACCCCCCCCCCATATAGTGATACATGCAGGATATCACTCCCCTGTCTTTATAATGCCCCATGCAGCACGTCACCCCCCCCATATAATGCCCCATGCTGGATGTCACCCCCCATATAATGCCCCATGCAGCATGTCACTCCCCTATATAATGCCCCATGCAGCATGTCACTCCCCTATATAATGCCCCATGCAGCATGTCACCCCCCAATATAATGCCCCATTCAGGATGTCACCCCCCCATATAATGCCCCATTCAGGATGTCACCCCCCCATATAATGCCCCATGCTGGATGTCACCCCCCATATAATGCCCCATGCAGCATGTCACCCCCCCATATAATGCCCCATTCAGGATGTCACCCTCCCATATAATGCCCCATTCAGGATGTCACCCCCCCATATAATGCCCCATGCTGGATGTCACCCCCCATATAATGCCCCATGCAGCATGTCACCCCCCCATATAATGCCCCATTCAGGATGTCACCCCCCCATATAATGCCCCATTCAGGATGTCACCCCCCCCCCATATAATGCCCCATTCAGGATGTCCCCCCCATATAATGCCCCATTCAGGATGTCACCCCCCCATATAATGCCCCATGCAGGATGTCACCCCCCATATAATGCCCCATGAAGCATGTCACCCCCCCATATAATACTCCATTCAGGATTTCACCCCCCCATATAATGCCACATGCAGGATGTCACCCCCCCATATAATGCCCCATGCTGGATGTCACCCCCCATATAATGCCCCATTCAGGATGTCACCCCCCCATATAATGCCCCATGCTGGATGTCACCCCCCATATAATGCCCCATGCAGCATGTCACCCCCCCATATAATGCCCCATTCAGGATGTCACCTCCCCCATATAATGCCCCATTCAGGATGTCACCCCCCCATATAATGCCCCATTCAGGATGTCACCCCCCCATATAATGCCCCATGCTGGATGTCACCCCCCATATAATGCCCCATGCAGCATGTCACCCCCCCATATAATGCCCCATTCAGGATTTCACCCCCCCATATTATGCCCCATGCAGGATGTCACCCCCCCATATTATGCCCCATGCCTCCATACATTAAAAAAAAAAAAATACAATACTCACCTCACTCCTCCTCACCTGCTGCAGCTGCTCAGGTCTGTACTCCAGCGTCGTCCTGCACTGCGCTCCCTGTGACGGCTCAGGGGAGGGCGCGGTGTAAAGACGTCACCGCGCCCTCTGACCTGAGACGTCACAGGGAGCGCAGACCAGGAAGACAGCGGATCTGCGAAGGCACGGGGAGAGGTAAGTATCCGGCTGCCGGGGCTCTGAGAAAGCGGGGGGAAGGGCGGGCGCTGACACCACTCTCCTCTGCCCACAGCCCGGCGGGCCGAATAAAAGTCCTCCGCGGGCCGCATGTGCCCACAGCCCGCCTGCTCTTGACAATACCCCATAGATTCTCTATGGGGTTAAGGTCAGATGAGTTTGCTGCCAATCAAGCACAGTGATACTGTTGTTTTTACACCAGGTATTGGTACTTTTGTCAGTGTGGACAGGGGCCAAGTCCAGCTGGAGAATGACATTTCCATCTCCAAAAAGCTTGTCGGCAGGGTTAGAGGACGTCGCTGTACTCACCAAAGATTTATCACACGTTGCTAAACCTAAAGCTGAGCTATCGGCACAGAGAGGTCTTATTGTTATTGGGGAGCCCGCGCCATACCCGTCAGACGCCGGAGCCCGCACCATACCCGTCAGATGCCGGAGCCCGCGCCATACCCGTCAGACGCCGGAGCCCGCGCCATACCCGTCAGACGCCGGAGCCCGTGCCATACCCGTCAGACGCCAGAGCCTGCACCATACCCGTCAGATGCCGGAGCCCGCACCATACCCATCAGATGCCGGAGCCCGCACCATACCCGTCAGATGCCGGAGCCCGCACCATACCAGTCAGATGCCGGAGTCCACAGCAAATAGTTCCCATTGGTCCCACAGGGAAGTAAATATGCGCTGCCAATGGGTTGTGCCAGTGCCTTCTGCCTCCAAAGGTGCCATCGTAGGCATCCTATGATGTGTCAATCGCTGTCGTTTTTTGGCACGTGCTGGCTTTGTATTACAGCCAACATCTGCCTTGTATACAGCGGGCACAGCTCCTGGGCCCGCTCCATACATGTACACCCTGACTGTGACTTACTGTACACGAAGGGGTTAAACTTTGCAGCTCCTGCACTGACCTCATGAAATAAAATGCAGAACATACTTCCCCTACAAGGACGGGTTTATCAATCACTGATATAATATAGCAGATGGCGAGCAGAGACCTGGATGACTATCTTCAGAGCTTTGACTTTCTGATCGGAGGCCCAGGCGTCCTTCAGGGACTGGTTGAGCTCCTCTATCCGGCTGATGTAATCTTGTTGAGTCAGATTCAAGAGTTCTTTCTGTGATCCCTGGAAAGAGACGAATGCGGATGGTCAACATCACAACTCAAAATCAGAAGAGCAACCTATGGAAGGAACGACAGTGTCGCCATCACTAAATCCTCATTAGCTCTGCTCTGTAGTAATTAATGACTTCCTCTTAAAGTGATGAAGGAGGCATTCATCAGAAATGGAAAAGTTCTCATTGATCTGAATCGATTGTAAGAAGAAAAACAGGTCATTACAGATTGAGAATTGGAGAAACGCAAACACAAGCAGAGTCCATTCTCGCGTGGCGAAGTGGCCCCCGACCGACACATCCAGATAGGAATCAAATGGAGGGACGGCCATCCTCCAGTGCTTCTCCAACTCCATGCATGTGCTGGTGAGAACATGCGGCACATGCACAGATTAGGAAGAACCCTTTGAAGGAGTTTGGCATATAGGTAGGATATTTCTGACTAATGGGGTCAGACTGGGAATGGGAAAGAAGGAGCGTCAGCAGAAGCCTCTGCACAGATTCCCCTGCTGTGCCGGAAACTGCAACACTGGAAACCCTGCGCAGTGCAAATAATAAGGAGACCCTGTCTCTTCACACTCTGGAGCAGCGGACCCCCACCGACCACCTCTATACACGGAGCAAGTTCTTCAGATGGTATTATCAAGAAAAGGCTCAAGTTCTGGCAATACAGAGAAAAGTGGAAAATGTCATATACTACCACGAGGTGCACACAGTAACTGATTATAGACCACTGCAAGTCACCCAGACTCGTCATCACAAACACTGGGCAAGGAACGAGGGCTGGAGAAGAAGCCAGGATAGATAGGGAGAGCGAGGGCGCGAGAGGAACGCAGAGAGAGCGCGCGCGCGAGAGGCACGCAGAGAGAGCGCGCGCGCAAGAGGCACGCAGAGAGAGCGCGCGAGAGGCACGCAGAGAGAGCGAGCGCGCGAGAGGCACGCAGAGAGAGCGAGCGCGCGAGAGGCACGCAGAGAGAGCGAGCGCGCGAGAGGCACGCAGAGAGAGCGAGGGCGCGAGAGGCACGCAGAGAGAGCGCGCGCGAGAGAGGCACGCAGAGAGAGCGCGCGCGAGAGAGAGGCACGCAGAGAGAGCGCGCGAGAGAGAGGCACGCAGAGAGAGCGCGCGCGCGCGAGGCACGCAGAGAGAGCGCGCGCGCGAGAGGCACGCAGAGAGAGCGCGCGCGCGAGAGGCACGCAGAGAGAGCGCGCGCGCGAGAGGCACGCAGAGAGAGCGCGCGCGCGCGAGAGGCACGCAGAGAGAGCGCGCGCGAGAGGCACGCAGAGAGAGCGCGCGCGAGAGGCACGCAGAGAGAGCGCGCGCGCGCGAGAGGCACGCAGAGAGAGCGCGCGCGAGAGGCACGCAGAGAGAGCGCGCGAGAGAGAGAGGCACGCAGAGAGAGCGCGCGAGAGGCACGCAGAGAGAGCGAGCGCGCGAGAGGCACGCAGAGAGAGCGAGCGCGCGAGAGGCACGCAGAGAGAGCGAGCGCGCGAGAGGCACGCAGAGAGAGCGAGCGCGCGAGAGGCACGCAGAGAGCGAGTGAGAGGCACGCAGAGAGCGCGAGTGAGAGGCACGCAGAGAGCGCGAGTGAGAGGCACACAGAGAGCGCGAGTGAGAGGCACGCAGAGAGAGAGCGAGCGTGCGAGAGGCACGCAGAGAGAGAGCGAGCGCGCAAGAGGCACGCAGAGAGAGCGAGCACGCAGAGAGAGCGAGCGCGCGAGAGGCACGCAGAGAGCGAGCGCGCGAGAGGCACGCAGAGAGCGAGCGCGCGAGGGGCACGCAGAGAGAGCGAGCGCGCGAGAGGCACGCAGAGAGCGAGTGAGAGGCACGCAGAGAGAGCGAGCGCGCGAAGTGGCCCCCGACCGAAACATCCAGATAGGAATCAAATGGAGGGACGGCCATCCTCCAGTGCTTCTCCAACTCCATGTATGTGCTGGTGAGAACATGCGGCACATGCACAGATTAGGAAGAACCCTTTGAAGGAGTTTGGCATATAGGTAGGATATTTCTGACTAATGGGGTCAGACTGGGAATGGGAAAGAAGGAGCGTCAGCAGAAGCCTCTGCACAGATTCCCCTGCTGTGCCGGAAACTGCAACACTGGAAACCCTGCGCAGTGCAAATAATAAGGAGACCCTGTCTCTTCACACTCTGGAGCAGCGGACCCCCACCGACCACCTCTATACACGGAGCAAGTTCTTCAGATGGTATTATCAAGAAAAGGCTCAAGTTCTGGCAATACAGAGGAAAATGTCATATACTACCACGAGGTGCACACAGTAACTGATTATAGACCACTGCAAGTCACCCAGACTCGTCATCACAAACACTGGGCAAGGAACGAGGGCTGGAGAAGAAGCCAGGATAGATAGGGAGAGCGAGGGCGCGAGAGGCACGCAGAGAGAGCGCGCGCGAGAGGCACGCAGAGAGAGCGCGCGTGAGAGGCACGCAGAGAGAGCGCGCGCGAGAGGCACGCAGAGAGAGCGCGCGCGCGAGAGAGGCACGCAGAGCGAGCGCGCGAGAGGCACGCAGAGAGCGAGCGCGCGAGAGGCACGCAGAGAGAGCGAGCGCGCGAGAGGCACGCAGAGAGAGCGAGCGCGCGAGAGGCACGCAGAGAGAGCGAGCGCGCGAGAGGCACGCAGAGAGAGCGAGCGCGCGAGAGGCACGCAGAGAGAGCGAGCGCGCGAGAGGCACGCAGAGAGAGCGAGCGCACGAGAGGCACGCAGAGAGAGCGAGCGCGCGAGAGGCACGCAGAGAGCGACTGAGAGGCACGCAGAGAGCGCGAGTGAGAGGCACGCAGAGAGCGCGAGTGAGAGGCACACAGAGAGCGCGAGTGAGAGGCACGCAGAGAGAGCGAGCGTGCGAGAGGCACGCAGAGAGAGAGAGCGAGCGCGCAAGAGGCACGCAGAGAGAGCGAGCACGCAGAGAGAGCGAGCGCGCGAGAGGCACGCAGAGAGCGAGCGCGCGAGAGGCACGCAGAGAGCGAGCGCGCGAGAGGCACGCAGAGAGCGAGCGCGCGAGAGGCACGCAGAGAGCGAGTGCGCGAGGGGCACGCAGAGAGAGCGAGCGCGCGAGAGGCACGCAGAGAGCGAGTGAGAGGCACGCAGAGAGAGCGAGCGCGCGAAGTGGCCCCCGACCGAAACATCCAGATAGGAATCAAATGGAGGGACGGCCATCCTCCAGTGCTTCTCCAACTCCATGTATGTGCTGGTGAGAACATGCGGCACATGCACAGATTAGGAAGAACCCTTTGAAGGAGTTTGGCATATAGGTAGGATATTTCTGACTAATGGGGTCAGACTGGGAATGGGAAAGAAGGAGCGTCAGCAGAAGCCTCTGCACAGATTCCCCTGCTGTGCCGGAAACTGCAACACTGGAAACCCTGCGCAGTGCAAATAATAAGGAGACCCTGTCTCTTCACACTCTGGAGCAGCGGACCCCCACCGACCACCTCTATACACGGAGCAAGTTCTTCAGATGGTATTATCAAGAAAAGGCTCAAGTTCTGGCAATACAGAGAAAAGTGGAAAATGTCATATACTACCACGAGGTGCACACAGTAACTGATTATAGACCACTGCAAGTCACCCAGACTCGTCATCACAAACACTGGGCAAGGAACGAGGGCTGGAGAAGAAGCCAGGATAGATAGGGAGAGCGAGGGCGCGAGAGGCACGCAGAGAGAGCGCGCGCGAGAGGCACGCAGAGAGAGCGCGCGCGAGAGGCACGCAGAGAGAGCGCGCGCGAGAGGCACGCAGAGAGAGCGCGCGCGAGAGGCACGCAGAGAGAGCGCGCGCGCGAGAGAGGCACGCAGAGCGAGCGCGCGCGCGAGAGAGGCACGCAGAGCGAGCGCGCGCGCGAGAGAGGCACGCAGAGCGAGCGCGCGAGAGGCACGCAGAGAGAGCGCGCGCGCGCGAGAGGCACGCAGAGAGAGCGCGCGCGCGAGAGGCACGCAGAGAGAGCGCGCGCGCGCGCGAGAGGCACGCAGAGAGAGTGCGCGCGCGCGAGAGGCACGCAGAGAGAGCGCGCGCGCGAGAGAGGCACGCAGAGAGAGCGAGGGCGCGAGAGGCACGCAGAGAGAGCGAGGGCGCGAGAGGCACGCAGAGAGAGCGAGGGCGCGAGAGGCACGCAGAGAGAGCGAGGGCGCGAGAGGCACGCAGAGAGAGCGAGGGCGCGAGAGGCACGCAGAGAGAGCGAGGGCGCGAGAGGCACGCAGAGAGAGCGAGGGCGCGAGAGGCACGCAGAGAGAGCGCGCGAGAGAGGCACGCAGAGAGAGCGCGCGAGAGGCACGCAGAGAGAGCGCGCGAGAGGCACGCAGAGAGCGAGCGCGCGAGAGGCACGCAGAGAGAGCGCGCGCGCGAGAGGCACGCAGAGAGAGCGAGCGCACGAGAGGCACGCAGAGAGAGCGCGCGAGAGGCACGCAGAAAGAGCGCGCGGGAGGCACGCAGAGAGAGCGAGCGCGCGAGAGGCACGCAGAGAGAGCGAGCGCGCGAGAGGCACGCAGAGAGAGCGAGCGCGCGAGAGGCACGCAGAGAGAGCGAGCGCGCGAGAGGCACGCAGAGAGCGCGAGTGAGAGGCACGCAGAGAGCGCGAGTGAGAGGCACGCAGAGAGAGAGAGCGTGCGAGAAGCACGCAGAGAGAGAGAGCGAGCGCGCGAGAGGCACGCAGAGAGAGAGAGCACGCAGAGAGAGCGAGCGTGCGAGAGGCACGCAGAGAGCGCGCGCGCGAGAGGCACGCAGAGAGCGAGCGCGCGAGAGGCACGCAGAGAGAGCGCGCGAGAGAGGCACGCAGAGAGCGCGCGCGAGAGGCACGCAGAGAGAGCGCGCGAGAGAGAGGCACGCAGAGAGAGCGCGCGCGCGAGAGAGGCACGCAGAGAGAGCGCGCGAGAGAGAGGCACGCAGAGAGAGCGCGCGCGCGAGAGAGAGGCACGCAGAGAGAGCGCGCGCGAGAGGCACGCAGAGAGAGCGCGCGCGCGAGAGGCACGCAGAGAGAGCGCGCGCGCGAGAGGCACGCAGAGAGAGCGCACGCGCGAGAGGCACGCAGAGAGAGCGCGCGCGAGAGGCACGCAGAGAGAGCGCGCGAGAGAGGCACGCAGAGAGAGCGCGCGCGCGAGAGGCACGCAGAGAGAGCGCGCGCGCGAGAGGCACGCAGAGAGAGCGCGCGCGCGAGAGGCACGCAGAGAGAGCGAGGGCGCGAGTGGCACGCAGAGAGAGCGAGGGCGCGAGAGGCACGCAGAGAGAGCGAGGGCGCGAGAGGCACGCAGAGAGAGGGAGGGCGCGAGAGGCACGCAGAGAGAGGGAGCGCGCGAGAGGCACGCAGAGAGAGGGAGCGCGCGAGAGGCACGCAGAGAGAGGGAGCGCGCGAGAGGCACGCAGAGAGAGGGAGCGCGCGAGAGGCACGCAGAGAGAGGGAGCGCGCGAGAGGCACGCAGAGAGAGCGCGCGAGAGAGGCACGCAGAGAGAGCGAGCGAGAGGCACGCAGAGAGAGCGAGCGAGAGGCACGCAGAGAGAGCGAGCGAGAGGCACGCAGAGAGAGCGCGCAAGGGGAACGCAGAGCGAGCGCGCCAGAGGCACGCAGAGAGAGCGCGCGCGCCAGAGGCACGCAGAGAGAGCGCGCGCGCCAGAGGCACGCAGAGAGAGCGAGCGCGCCAGAGGCACGCAGAGAGAGCGAGCGCGCCAGAGGCACGCAGAGAGAGCGAGCGCGCCAGAGGCACGCAGAGAGAGCGAGCGCGCGAGAGGCACGCAGAGAGAGCGAGCGCGCGAGAGGCACGCAGAGAGAGCGAGCGCGCGAGAGGCACGCAGAGAGAGAGAGCGCGCGAGAGGCGCGCAGAGAGAGAGCGCGAGAGGCACGCAGAGAGAGCGCGCGAGAGGCACGCAGAGAGAGCGCGCGAGAGGCACGCAGAGAGAGCGCGCGAGAGGCACGCAGAGAGAGCGCGCGAGAGGCACGCAGAGAGAGAGCGCGAGAGGCACGCAGAGAGAGCGCGCGAGAGGCACGCAGAGAGAGCAAGCGCGCGAGAGGCACGCAGAGAGAGCGAGCGCGCGAGAGGCACGCAGAGAGAGCGAGCGCGCGAGAGGCACGCAGAGAGAGCGCGAGAGGCACGCAGAGAGAGCGCGCGAGAGGCACGCAGAGAGAGCGCGCGAGAGGCACGCAGAGAGAGCGCGCGAGAGGCACGCAGAGAGAGCGCGCGAGAGGCACGCAGAGCGAGCGCGCGAGAGGCACGCAGAGAGAGCGAGCGCGCGAGAGGCACGCAGAGAGAGCGAGCGCGCGAGAGGCACGCAGAGAGAGCGAGCGCGCGAGAGGCACGCAGAGAGAGCGAGCGCGCGAGAGGCACGCAGAGAGAGCGATCGCGCGAGAGGCACGCAGAGAGAGCGATCGCGCGAGAGGCACGCAGAGAGAGCGATCGCGCGAGAGGCACGCAGAGAGAGCGATCGCGCGAGAGGCACGCAGAGAGAGCGATCGCGCGAGAGGCACGCAGAGAGAGCGATCGCGCGAGAGGCACGCAGAGAGAGCGATCGCGCGAGAGGCACGCAGAGAGCGCGAGTGAGAGGCACGCAGAGAGCGCGAGTGAGAGGCACGCAGAGAGTGTGAGTGAGAGGCACGCAGAGAGAGCGAGCGTGCGAGAGGCACGCAGAGAGAGAGAGCGAGCGCGCGAGAGGCACGCAGAGAGAGCGAGCGCGCGAGAGGCACGCAGAGAGCGAGCGCGCGAGAGGCACGCAGAGAGCGAGCGCGCGAGAGGCACGCAGAGAGAGCGAGCGCGCGAGAGGCACGCAGAGAGAGCGAGCGCGCGAGAGGCACGCAGAGAGAGCGCGAGAGGCACGCAGAGAGAGCGCGCGAGAGGCACGCAGAGAGAGCGCGCGAGAGGCACGCAGAGAGAGCGCGCGAGAGGCACGCAGAGAGAGCGAGCGAGAGGCACGCAGAGAGAGCGAGCGCGCGAGAGGCACGCAGAGAGAGCGAGCGCGCGAGAGGCACGCAGAGAGAGCGAGCGCGCGAGAGGCACGCAGAGAGAGCGAGCGCGCGAGAGGCACGCAGAGAGAGCGATCGCGCGAGAGGCACGCAGAGAGAGCGATCGCGCGAGAGGCACGCAGAGAGAGCGATCGCGCGAGAGGCACGCAGAGAGAGCGATCGCGCGAGAGGCACGCAGAGAGAGCGATCGCGCGAGAGGCACGCAGAGAGCGCGAGTGAGAGGCACGCAGAGAGCGCGAGTGAGAGGCACGCAGAGAGAGCGAGCGTGCGAGAGGCACGCAGAGAGAGAGAGCGAGCGCGCGAGAGGCACGCAGAGAGAGCGAGCGCGCGAGAGGCACGCAGAGAGCGAGCGCGCGAGAGGCACGCAGAGAGAGCGAGCGCGCGAGAGGCACGCAGAGAGAGCGAGCGCGCGAGAGGCACGCAGAGAGAGCGAGCGCGCGAGAGGCACGCAGAGAGCGAGTGAGAGGCACGCAGAGAGAGCGAGCGCGCGAAGTGGCCCCCGACCGAAACATCCAGATAGGAATCAAATGGAGGGACGGCCATCCTCCAGTGCTTCTCCAACTCCATGTATGTGCTGGTGAGAACATGCGGCACATGCACAGATTAGGAAGAACCCTTTGAAGGAGTTTGGCATATAGGTAGGATATTTCTGACTAATGGGGTCAGACTGGGAATGGGAAAGAAGGAGCGTCAGCAGAAGCCTCTGCACAGATTCCCCTGCTGTGCCGGAAACTGCAACACTGGAAACCCTGCGCAGTGCAAATAATAAGGAGACCCTGTCTCTTCACACTCTGGAGCAGCGGACCCCCACCGACCACCTCTATACACGGAGCAAGTTCTTCAGATGGTATTATCAAGAAAAGGCTCAAAGTTCTGGCAATACAGAGAAAAGTGGAAAATGTCATATACTACCACGAGGTGCACACAGTAACTGATTATAGACCACTGCAAGTCACCCAGACTCGTCATCACAAACACTGGGCAAGGAACGAGGGCTGGAGAAGAAGCCAGGATAGATAGGGAGAGCGAGGGCGCGAGAGGCACGCAGAGAGAGCGCGCGCGCGCGAGAGGCACGCAGAGAGAGCGCGCGCGAGAGAGAGGCACGCAGAGAGAGCGCGCGCGCGCGAGAGGCACGCAGAGAGAGCGAGGGCGCGAGAGGCACGCAGAGAGAGCGAGGGCGCGAGAGGCACGCAGAGAGAGCGAGGGCGCGAGAGGCACGCAGAGAGAGCGAGGGCGCGAGAGGCACGCAGAGAGAGCGAGGGCGCGAGAGGCACGCAGAGAGAGCGAGGGCGCGAGAGGCACGCAGAGAGAGCGAGGGCGCGAGAGGCACGCAGAGAGAGCGAGGGCGCGAGAGGCACGCAGAGAGAGCGAGGGCGCGAGAGGCACGCAGAGAGAGCGAGGGCGCGAGAGGCACGCAGAGAGAGCGAGGGCGCGAGAGGCACGCAGAGAGAGGGAGCGCGCGAGAGGCACGCAGAGAGAGCGCGCGAGAGAGAGGCACGCAGAGAGAGCGCGAGAGAGAGGCACGCAGAGAGAGCGAGCGAGAGGCACGCAGAAAGAGCGCGCGCGCCAGAGGCACGCAGAGAGAGCGCGCGCGCCAGAGGCACGCAGAGAGAGCGCGCGCGCCAGAGGCACGCAGAGAGAGCGAGCGCGCCAGAGGCACGCAGAGAGAGCGAGCGCGCGAGAGGCACGCAGAGAGCGAGCGCGCGAGAGGCACGCAGAGAGAGCGAGCGCGAGGCACGCAGAGAGAGCGAGCGCGCGAGAGGCACGCAGAGAGAGCGAGCGCGCGAGAGGCACGCAGAGAGAGCGAGCGCGCGAGAGGCACGCAGAGAGAGCGAGCGCGCGAGAGGCACGCAGAGAGAGCGAGCGCGCGAGAGGCACGCAGAGAGAGCGAGCGCGCGAGAGGCACGCAGAGAGAGAGAGAGCGCGAGAGGCACGCAGAGAGAGCGCGCGAGAGGCACGCAAAGAGAGCGCGCGAGAGGCACGCAAAGAGAGCGCGCGAGAGGCACGCAGAGAGAGCGCGCGAGAGGCACGCAGAGAGAGCGCGCGAGAGGCACGCAGAGAGAGCGAGCGCGCGAGAGGCACGCAGAGAGAGCGAGCGCGCGAGAGGCACGCAGAGAGAGCGAGCGCGCGAGAGGCACGCAGAGAGAGCGAGCGCGCGAGAGGCACGCAGAGAGAGCGAGCGCGCGAGAGGCACGCAGAGAGAGCGAGCGCGCGAGAGGCACGCAGAGAGAGCGCGCGAGAGGCACGCAGAGAGAGCGCGCGAGAGGCACGCAGAGAGAGCGCGCGGGAGGCACGCAGAGAGAGCGAGCGCGCGAGAGGCACGCAGAGAGAGCGAGCGCGCGAGAGGCACGCAGAGAGAGCGAGCGCGCGAGAGGCACGCAGAGAGAGCGAGCGCGCGAGAGGCACGCAGAGAGCGCGAGTGAGAGGCACGCACAGAGCGCGAGTGAGAGGCACGCAGAGAGAGAGAGCGTGCGAGAAGCACGCAGAGAGAGAGAGCACGCAGAGAGAGCGAGCGCGCGAGAGGCACGCTGAGAGCGAGCGCGCGAGAGGCACGCAGAGAGCGAGCGCGCGAGAGGCACGCAGAGAGAGCGCGCGAGAGGCACGCAGAGAGAGCGCGCGAGAGGCACGCAGAGAGAGCGCGCGAGAGGCACGCAGAGAGAGCGCGCGCGAGAGGCACGCAGAGAGAGCGCGCGCGAGAGAGAGGCACGCAGAGAGAGCGCGCGCGCGAGAGAGGCACGCAGAGAGAGCGCGCGCGCGCGAGAGAGAGGCACGCAGAGAGAGCGCGCGCGCGAGAGAGAGAGGCACGCAGAGAGAGCGCGCGCGCGAGAGAGAGGCACGCAGAGAGAGCGCGCGCGAGAGAGAGGCACGCAGAGAGAGCGCGCGCGAGAGAGAGGCACGCAGAGAGAGCGCGCGCGAGAGAGGCACGCAGAGAGAGCGCGCGCGAGAGAGAGGCACGCAGAGAGAGCGCGCGGGAGAGAGAGGCACGCAGAGAGAGCGCGCGCGCGCGAGAGGCACGCAGAGAGAGCGCGCGCGAGAGGCACGCAGAGAGAGCGCGCGCGAGAGGCACGCAGAGAGAGCGCGCGCGAGAGGCACGCAGAGAGAGCGAGGGCGCGAGAGGCACGCAGAGAGAGCGAGGGCGCGAGAGGCACGCAGAGAGAGCGAGGGCGCGAGAGGCACGCAGAGAGAGCGAGGGCGCGAGAGGCACGCAGAGAGAGCGAGGGCGCGAGAGGCACGCAGAGAGAGCGATCGCGCGAGAGGCACGCAGAGAGAGCGATCGCGCGAGAGGCACGCAGAGAGAGCGATCGCGCGAGAGGCACGCAGAGAGAGCGATCGCGCGAGAGGCACGCAGAGAGAGCGATCGCGCGAGAGGCACGCAGAGAGAGCGATCGCGCGAGAGGCACGCAGAGAGAGCGATCGCGCGAGAGGCACGCAGAGAGAGCGATCGCGCGAGAGGCACGCAGAGAGAGCGAGTGAGAGGCACGCAGAGAGAGCGAGTGAGAGGCACGCAGAGAGCGCGAGTGAGAGGCACGCAGAGAGTGCGAGTGAGAGGCACGCAGAGAGAGCGAGCGTGCGAGAGGCACGCAGAGAGAGAGAGCGAGCGCGCGAGAGGCACGCAGAGAGAGCACACAGAGAGAGCGAGCGCGCGAGAGGCACGCAGAGAGCGAGCGCGCGAGAGGCACGCAGAGAGCGAGCGCGCGAGAGGCACGCAGAGAGCGAGCGCGCGAGAGGCACGCAGAGAGCGAGCGCGCAAGAGGCACGCAGAGAGCGAGCGCGCAAGAGGCACGCAGAGAGAGCGAGCGCGCGAGAGGCACGCAGAGAGAGCGAGCGCGCGAGAGGCACGCAGAGAGAGCGAGCGCGCGAAGTGGCCCCCGACCGAAACATCCAGATAGGAATCAAATGGAGGGACGGCCATCCTCCAGTGCTTCTCCAACTCCATGTATGTGCTGGTGAGAACATGCGGCACATGCACAGATTAGGAAGAACCCTTTGAAGGAGTTTGGCATATAGGTAGGATATTTCTGACTAATGGGGTCAGACTGGGAATGGGAAAGAAGGAGCGTCAGCAGAAGCCTCTGCACAGATTCCCCTGCTGTGCCGGAAACTGCAACACTGGAAACCCTGCGCAGTGCAAATAATAAGGAGACCCTGTCTCTTCACACTCTGGAGCAGCGGACCCCCACCGACCACCTCTATACACGGAGCAAGTTCTTCAGATGGTATTATCAAGAAAAGGCTCAAGTTCTGGCAATACAGAGAAAAGTGGAAAATGTCATATACTACCACGAGGTGCACACAGTAACTGATTATAGACCACTGCAAGTCACCCAGACTCGTCATCACAAACACTGGGCAAGGAACGAGGGCTGGAGAAGAAGCCAGGATAGATAGGGAGAGCGAGGGCGCGAGAGGCACGCAGAGAGAGCGCGCGCGAGAGGCACGCAGAGAGAGCGCGCGCGAGAGGCACGCAGAGAGAGCGCGCGCGAGAGGCACGCAGAGAGAGCGCGCGCGCGAGAGAGGCACGCAGAGAGAGCGCGCGCGCGAGAGAGGCACGCAGAGCGAGCGCGCGAGAGGCACGCAGAGAGAGCGCGCGCGAGAGGCACGCAGAGAGAGCGAGCGCGCGAGAGGCACGCAGAGAGCGAGCGCGCGAGAGGCACGCAGAGAGAGCGCGCGAGAGGCACGCAGAGAGAGCGCGCGAGAGGCACGCAGAGAGAGCGCGCGAGAGGCACGCAGAGAGAGCGCGCGCGAGAGGCACGCAGAGAGAGCGCGCGCGAGAGAGAGGCACGCAGAGAGAGCGCGCGCGCGAGAGGCACGCAGAGAGAGCGCGCGCGCGAGAGGCACGCAGAGAGAGCGAGCGCGCGAGAGGCACGCAGAGAGCGCGAGTGAGAGGCACGCACAGAGCGCGAGTGAGAGGCACGCAGAGAGAGAGAGCGTGCGAGAAGCACGCAGAGAGAGAGAGCACGCAGAGAGAGCGAGCGCGCGAGAGGCACGCTGAGAGCGAGCGCGCGAGAGGCACGCAGAGAGCGAGCGCGCGAGAGGCACGCAGAGAGAGCGCGCGAGAGGCACGCAGAGAGAGCGCGCGAGAGGCACGCAGAGAGAGCGCGCGCGAGAGGCACGCAGAGAGAGCGCGCGCGAGAGGCACGCAGAGAGAGCGCGCGCGAGAGAGAGGCACGCAGAGAGAGCGCGCGCGCGAGAGAGGCACGCAGAGAGAGCGCGCGCGCGCGAGAGAGAGGCACGCAGAGAGAGCGCGCGCGCGAGAGAGAGAGGCACGCAGAGAGAGCGCGCGCGCGAGAGAGAGGCACGCAGAGAGAGCGCGCGCGAGAGAGAGGCACGCAGAGAGAGCGCGCGAGAGAGAGGCACGCAGAGAGAGCGCGCGCGAGAGAGGCACGCAGAGAGAGCGCGCGCGAGAGAGAGGCACGCAGAGAGAGCGCGCGGGAGAGAGGCACGCAGAGAGAGCGCGCGCGCGCGAGAGGCACGCAGAGCGCGCGCGCGCGAGAGGCACGCAGAGAGAGCGCGCGCGAGAGGCACGCAGAGAGAGCGCGCGCGAGAGGCACGCAGAGAGAGCGAGGGCGCGAGAGGCACGCAGAGAGAGCGAGGGCGCGAGAGGCACGCAGAGAGAGCGAGGGCGCGAGAGGCACGCAGAGAGAGCGAGGGCGCGAGAGGCACGCAGAGAGAGCGAGGGCGCGAGAGGCACGCAGAGAGAGCGAGGGCGCGAGAGGCACGCAGAGAGAGCGATCGCGCGAGAGGCACGCAGAGAGAGCGATCGCGCGAGAGGCACGCAGAGAGAGCGATCGCGCGAGAGGCACGCAGAGAGAGCGATCGCGCGAGAGGCACGCAGAGAGAGCGATCGCGCGAGAGGCACGCAGAGAGAGCGATCGCGCGAGAGGCACGCAGAGAGAGCGATCGCGCGAGAGGCACGCAGAGAGAGCGATCGCGCGAGAGGCACGCAGAGAGAGCGATCGCGCGAGAGGCACGCAGAGAGAGCGATCGCGCGAGAGGCACGCAGAGAGAGCGAGTGAGAGGCACGCAGAGAGCGCGAGTGAGAGGCACGCAGAGAGCGCGAGTGAGAGGCACGCAGAGAGTGCGAGTGAGAGGCACGCAGAGAGAGCGAGCGTGCGAGAGGCACGCAGAGAGAGAGAGCGAGCGCGCGAGAGGCACGCAGAGAGAGCACACAGAGAGAGCGAGCGCGCGAGAGGCACGCAGAGAGCGAGCGCGCGAGAGGCACGCAGAGAGCGAGCGCGCGAGAGGCACGCAGAGAGCGAGCGCGCGAGAGGCACGCAGAGAGCGAGCGCGCAAGAGGCACGCAGAGAGCGAGCGCGCAAGAGGCACGCAGAGAGAGCGAGCGCGCGAGAGGCACGCAGAGAGAGCGAGCGCGCGAGACGCACGCAGAGAGAGCGAGCGCGCGAAGTGGCCCCCGACCGAAACATCCAGATAGGAATCAAATGGAGGGACGGCCATCCTCCAGTGCTTCTCCAACTCCATGTATGTGCTGGTGAGAACATGCGGCACATGCACAGATTAGGAAGAACCCTTTGAAGGAGTTTGGCATATAGGTAGGATATTTCTGACTAATGGGGTCAGACTGGGAATGGGAAAGAAGGAGCGTCAGCAGAAGCCTCTGCACAGATTCCCCTGCTGTGCCGGAAACTGCAACACTGGAAACCCTGCGCAGTGCAAATAATAAGGAGACCCTGTCTCTTCACACTCTGGAGCAGCGGACCCCCACCGACCACCTCTATACACGGAGCAAGTTCTTCAGATGGTATTATCAAGAAAAGGCTCAAGTTCTGGCAATACAGAGAAAAGTGGAAAATGTCATATACTACCACGAGGTGCACACAGTAACTGATTATAGACCACTGCAAGTCACCCAGACTCGTCATCACAAACACTGGGCAAGGAACGAGGGCTGGAGAAGAAGCCAGGATAGATAGGGAGAGCGAGGGCGCGAGAGGCACGCAGAGAGAGCGCGCGCGAGAGGCACGCAGAGAGAGCGCGCGCGAGAGGCACGCAGAGAGAGCGCGCGCGCGAGAGAGGCACGCAGAGAGAGCGCGCGCGCGAGAGAGGCACGCAGAGCGAGCGCGCGAGAGGCACGCAGAGAGAGCGCGCGCGCGCGCGAGAGGCACGCAGAGAGAGCGAGCGCGCGAGAGGCACGCAGAGAGCGAGCGCGCGAGAGGCACGCAGAGAGAGCGCGCGAGAGGCACGCAGAGAGAGCGCGCGAGAGGCACGCAGAGAGAGCGCGCGAGAGGCACGCAGAGAGAGCGCGCGAGAGGCACGCAGAGAGAGCGCGCGCGAGAGGCACGCAGAGAGAGCGCGCGCGAGAGAGAGGCACGCAGAGAGAGCGCGCGCGCGAGAGAGGCACGCAGAGAGAGCGCGCGCGCGCGAGAGAGAGGCACGCAGAGAGAGCGCGCGCGCGAGAGAGAGGCACGCAGAGAGAGCGCGCGCGAGAGAGAGGCACGCAGAGAGAGCGCGCGCGAGAGAGAGGCACGCAGAGAGAGCGCGCGCGAGAGAGGCACGCAGAGAGAGCGCGCGCGAGAGAGAGGCACGCAGAGAGAGCGCGCGGGAGAGAGAGGCACGCAGAGAGAGCGCGCGCGCGAGAGGCACGCAGAGAGAGCGCGCGCGAGAGGCACGCAGAGAGAGCGAGGGCGCGAGAGGCACGCAGAGAGAGCGAGGGCGCGAGAGGCACGCAGAGAGAGCGAGGGCGCGAGAGGCACGCAGAGAGAGCGAGGGCGCGAGAGGCACGCAGAGAGAGCGATCGCGCGAGAGGCACGCAGAGAGAGCGATCGCGCGAGAGGCACGCAGAGAGAGCGATCGCGCGAGAGGCACGCAGAGAGAGCGATCGCGCGAGAGGCACGCAGAGAGAGCGATCGCGCGAGAGGCACGCAGAGAGAGCGATCGCGCGAGAGGCACGCAGAGAGAGCGATCGCGCGAGAGGCACGCAGAGAGAGCGATCGCGCGAGAGGCACGCAGAGAGAGCGATCGCGCGAGAGGCACGCAGAGAGAGCGATCGCGCGAGAGGCACGCAGAGAGAGCGATCGCGCGAGAGGCACGCAGAGAGAGCGATCGCGCGAGAGGCACGCAGAGAGAGCGATCGCGCGAGAGGCACGCAGAGAGAGCGATCGCGCGAGAGGCACGCAGAGAGAGCGATCGCGCGAGAGGCACGCAGAGAGAGCGAGTGAGAGGCACGCAGAGAGCGCGAGTGAGAGGCACGCAGAGAGCGCGAGTGAGAGGCACGCAGAGAGTGCGAGTGAGAGGCACGCAGAGAGAGCGAGCGTGCGAGAGGCACGCAGAGAGAGAGAGCGAGCGCGCGAGAGGCACGCAGAGAGAGCACGCAGAGAGAGCGAGCGCGCGAGAGGCACGCAGAGAGCGAGCGCGCGAGAGGCACGCAGAGAGCGAGCGCGCGAGAGGCACGCAGAGAGCGAGCGCGCAAGAGGCACGCAGAGAGAGCGAGCGCGCGAGAGGCACGCAGAGAGAGCGAGCGCGCGAGAGGCACGCAGAGAGAGCGAGCGCGCGAAGTGGCCCCCGACCGAAACATCCAGATAGGAATCAAATGGAGGGACGGCCATCCTCCAGTGCTTCTCCAACTCCATGTATGTGCTGGTGAGAACATGCGGCACATGCACAGATTAGGAAGAACCCTTTGAAGGAGTTTGGCATATAGGTAGGATATTTCTGACTAATGGGGTCAGACTGGGAATGGGAAAGAAGGAGCGTCAGCAGAAGCCTCTGCACAGATTCCCCTGCTGTGCCGGAAACTGCAACACTGGAAACC
This sequence comes from Phyllobates terribilis, assembly GCF_046119375.1. Classification (NCBI taxonomy): domain Eukaryota; kingdom Metazoa; phylum Chordata; class Amphibia; order Anura; family Dendrobatidae; genus Phyllobates; species Phyllobates terribilis. Next base: position 204,870,545 of record NW_027362769.1, on the reverse strand, counting down.
CTGCGCAGTGCAAATAATAAGGAGACCCTGTCTCTTCACACTCTGGAGCAGCGGACCCCCACCGACCACCTCTATACACGGAGCAAGTTCTTCAGATGGTATTATCAAGAAAAGGCTCAAGTTCTGGCAATACAGAGAAAAGTGGAAAATGTCATATACTACCACGAGGTGCACACAGTAACTGATTATAGACCACTGCAAGTCACCCAGACTCGTCATCACAAACACTGGGCAAGGAACGAGGGCTGGAGAAGAAGCCAGGATAGATAGGGAGAGCGAGGGCGCGAGAGGCACGCAGAGAGAGCGCGCGCGAGAGGCACGCAGAGAGAGCGAGCGCGCGAGAGGCACGCAGAGAGAGCGAGCGCGCGAGAGGCACGCAGAGAGAGCGAGCGCGCGAGAGGCACGCAGAGAGAGCGAGCGCGCGAGAGGCACGCAGAGAGAGCGAGCGCGCGAGAGGCACGCAGAGAGAGAAAGAGAGCGCGAAAAAGAGCGCAAGAGAAAAACAGTGCAAAAAACAGAGATAAAAAAAGAGAGAGAGAAAGAAAGAGAAAGAGAGAAAAGAGAGATATTTATATATAGATAATTATTGGAGAATTAGAAATCGGGGGGGAAAAAAAAAAAGTTTATTCTTACTTCTTCCAGATCATCAAGTTCCTCTAGCCGTGTTCTCACTTTCTCTGACACCGCTGAACCTGGAGTCGTAGTTTTGCCTTAATAAGGAACAGATTTTAGTCAATGAAGACAATTTTATGCTCTATATACACAACTCCGATTCCAAAGAAGTTGGGATGCAGCATAAATGTGATGAAAACAAGGATTAGGAAATCTCTAATCACCATATTTTATTCACAATGAAACATAAAAAAGTTAGACATTTTCCATTTCATTTGAAAAAATTAACTCATTTAGAAATTGATGGCAACAACACATCTAAAAAAAGGTGATATATGTATACATATAGGCTAATAAAGGCAGGAACAGCCTGGATATGCACAGACCTCACATCCAGCCTATACTACAGGGAGTGACAGTCCCACAATAAAAAGCAAAAAAAAACAGCTACAATTTGGTCAAGCTACAACCTGCATATGAAAGGGTCTGGAATTTAAATAAAAAATGAAAACTTGGTGCAACGTTACTACACTAAACATAACCAATAGCACATTTTTTAAAAAATTGTGTACATAGCCTTTAAAGCCAAAGGCTATGTACACCTTTCTCACAGAATTTTTTTCTTTTTTTTTCTTTGCTTCCTAAATCCAAAATTAATCAATTTTCTCAATATTCTTCAATAAAAATGTTCTACCATTTTGCTGCTGCACAGTGTAAGGCTTTAATCAAGCAGAGTCATGTGCAAAAATGCTACAAATTTATCAGAACTCCTGCTCCTGGCGCCACTGCTCTCCTGCCCCTTCTCTCAGTGTTAGAGATAGCAGCAGGAAGGGGGTTGTACACAGATCTCCACAATGTGGAGAGGGGAAAATGTGTATACAGTCTCAGGGAGGGCAGAGAAGACAGGCTATAGAAAAGGAGGGAAACAAGATGCAGAAAGTATAAGTATAGGATAGAAGCTGTGCTGATATATTCTATTAAGCTAATGCAGACACCAGCACCCTGGATATGCATAGACTACAAATCCAGCATATATTACTGGAAAGGACACTCCCACAAGAAAAAAAAAGCTGAAATTTGGTCAAGCTACGACTGCACATCAAAGGGTACGAAAACCAAGCATGAAATGAAAATTACAGACTGAAACTTCATTTATTTAACTTTATTAATAACCACTAACATATGTAAAAAAAAAAAACAAAGAAAATTTTTTTTTCCATATCAAACGCATATCTTTTACAGCTAGCAAGAGCATGAAGAACTACTAGTCCCATGTCTAATGATAGAATCTCAATTAGATTGGGTTGCGGAGGGGGAGAGGCTTATTAGAGAGCAGAATACGTTGCACTGTTTGTTTGTTTTTGGAAAATTGTTCAACTTTTTAAAATAACAAACTGTGAAATGTAGCTACAAATGGAATCCCTTTATCTAATGTCTGTTAAAAAAAATAAATAAATAAAAATAATGAAAATTTAACTCAACTCCCCCCATCTGGCATTACTGACAACTCCTCAGTGTACCTCCGCCTTGCTGAGATCTAACACTGTTCAGTACAAGCTGCAGCTGTCCGCCAGACTGGGTAGGTGGAGACTGAATACACTCAGACTCATGAGCAATCACGCTCCTTAAGTGGACTGATAACATTTTCATTTAAATTACCAATATTATGCATCCATTCTGATGAATTTTCCAAGTAAGTACTCCAGTCTCATCAGTCTTGAGAAATTGATATAATAATGTATGCAGTTATCTGTTGTTTTGTTATTTTTAAGGTGAAATATCATTAAAAGAGACATGGTACTTACCTCTCTCCGAGCCCATGAATAAATTCTGGAACAAAAATGACAAAAAAAATCTTTTAAATGCATAATAATATAGTAATATGACCCTATGTGTTTATTACCTAACACTACAGATTTCCGTGCATAAAGAACATAGTAATAAAAAGCCACTCACTATAGAAAGCTTTTCAGTCGTCGTGTATCTGGCCAGGATCTCACCACGCTTACTCGACCACGGCTCAAAATCGCTTCCTATGAAATCCTCCTCCTTCTCGCGCTTTTTCCTGTTGATATCCTACAAAAAAAATGGAGAAAAAAAACTGTGGAAACCTGGAAGAAGAAACTAAACATTTAGGATTGAACAGATTTAAGCGTAAAGGGGTTGTCCACTACGTTGCTATTCGGATAGGTCCTCAATATAAGAACCCATAGAAGTGAATAGGAGCTGAGCTGCAATTTAGATGATTGCAGACTTGTGAATCCTTACAGCGCGCACAGTGCCGGCTGTCAGGATTCTCCGGTGCCGAGAGTGGGCGGTCATGCAACCACAAATACACGATTTGCATACTTCCAGACACATTACGACTAGACGTGTCCGGCCTCACTCAATTCACTTGTATTGCGCGAGACCACGCTAGTCTAGTCAGTATGCGTCCGTATGCATGCAAGTTGCATACTTGCGGTCATGCACCCGTCCGCACCAGAGAACATGCTGTGAGGGTTCACAAGTCTGCAGTCACATAGTGAGAACCCCAAGCCTGGACAATCCCTTTAAGGAAACAAGAGAAATTAATGCACATAATTATGAATAGTTCGGGAGCACAAACTTTAACCTACACATGTACGGAGGAAGTTGGAAGGAGCGGACTCAGGAGCTGAGCCTGCTCTATTTGTGGCAGGTGTCAGCTGTGTTATACAGCTGACACCCACCTGTATCTACTGGCGGAAATCTACAAATCGGCTATTTCCTTTTTGTCGCGCCAAATATGTAAAGGTCTGCCTGTTGGGTATCACCAGAAGGAGCACAGCATTGCCTTATGTTTTTGCCACTGATAGGTGACTGATGGGGAGATCCAGAGGGTGCGACTGATTACCGTGGTGGCTGCAACTGATTCAGCTGTGGCTGCAAACATGGACAAGGGATCCGTCCCATCCAGGACACTGCTCAGCGGGTCCGCCACCGAGCTGGAGGAGCACGAAGAAGAGGTGGATGAAGTACTCTCTTTTCTTCCTAGTTTTTTAGATTTTGATTCTATAACCTAAAAAAAAAAACAAAAGTGCACAAGTTTACAAACCAAATCCTGTGCTGCGGTTAATCAGCTATGTAAAGCTACAAAGACAAGCATTGAATATAAAAACCGTCATAGGGAATGCGGAAAACACAGCAGTCAGGCAAAGGAAGTTCCTGTTAATATGGCGCCATCCTGTGGCCAAAATAAAAATTGCAGCAGAGATATAATAGAAGGGCTTGGCCCAATATTAATTATCACATCCACAATGTGGATCATAAAAATGTACAATATTTGCTATTCACAAGCTATTAAAGGGAATCTGTCAATCCCTTTATGTTGACTGATAGCTAATTTTCTATAATGAAATCCAACCGTGAGCTATCAAGCTACAGGGTCGGTGCTGGGTGGGTAAACGACTTCGGGAGGCAGAGGTTGGGAAGTGCTGTCATTCCGGAGCACTTAATGCCTCATTTGAATATGCATTAAAAGGTGTTGTTGGATTTACATTTCCCCATTATATATGATTTGGGGTAGAGGGTTATTTTAGTGACAGATTCCCTTTAAAAATGATCATTTTCTAATCTTGTGTGGCGCCACCTAGTGCTGAAAGGGGTTACAGACTGTAGACTTGGGAATCCTCATCTCCGATGCAGGGCGATCATGTGACCGCAAATATGAGATTTGCATACTTCCAGCCACATTCAAACTAGACTGTATTTCAGCCTCACTCAATAAACTTGCAATGAGCGATGCAGCGCATGTCTAGTCGGCATGTGACCGCATGAATGTGTCCCTTCAATTTTTTGGAACACTGTATTAGAAATCGTTCTCTGATCTGCAAACTTTTTCTACTGGCTGCTCTGCAGTTTAACTAGGAAAAAAAACTTTGCTTAAAAAGAAGTTCTGCAGCAGTTGAGGCATGGCACCACACATTATAATACACAACTGAAGTAAAATACGACATATCCTTATGGCATTAAGGTGACAAGGTTTTACTTACAGTGATGGTCTTTAATGGATGGTAATCCCCATAGTCTACAGGGGTCTTCTCCAGCCTGCATGACGCAAACTCTTCAGAATAATCTCTTTCCCAGGAATGCCTGGACATGGAGAAAAATAAAAGACGACATATTTCTTATGTATCCAATGTGATCCTGGTAAAGGGCGCCTGGGATGGATCAAATGTGATCCTGGTAAAGGGCGCCTGGGATGGATCAAATGTGATCCTGGTAAAGGGCGCCTGGGATGGATCAAATGTGATCCTGGTAAAGGGCGCCTGGGATGGATCAGGACAGATGCAACTTTCTAATAGACTTAGTCCAAAGTGGCAGCTCGTCTATTAATAAATTGCCCATAAAAAGCAAGTGATTACGTAAACCTTTCCACCTATTATTTAACCTTTATTATTAGCATCATTATTATTAATACTGTCATAGAGAAAAAGAAAAAAGAAAATCCATAAAGACATCTCTGGAGAGGGAACACATCACCTTCACATTGAACATATGAGATTAATTATAACTGGTGAAGAGAGAAACTAATTATAACTGGAGAAGTGAGAGAGACGACACTTCAACCTTCATTGAAGTAGGGGCCTCCTGCAGTAACCAGGTAATTACAACGGGAGATTTGCTCTGAGAGCCAGACACTGAGACTGGGATCCATTTAGGCAGAAACAGTGAAGTACACGTCCCAGGCCAGAGCTTCCTATGATCAAAACACTGTTCAGAGATGTTTTGGAGCCAATGGCCAGTGATGAATATTGGGGTTTGCATTGACCCGATATTTAGGGGAGATATATTTTTGGCGTTGTAACGAAGGGATGAACGTAACACATTCACTCACATCACCGTGAAGCCATTCAAACCCCTCCAACTTAATATCGGGCCAATGGATGATGCTATCCATGCCATGTTTCATCTCTATGGACAGGTAAAATCGCGATAAGAAACATGACCACAACACCTACTCTCTGGGACCTCCAGGGGCAAAGATATCCTGAACATTAAGGATCTTATAAAATTGTAACAGACCTAGCACATCCCACAACCAACCCCTATAGGAGCTCACCAAGGCGAGATATGTGGGTGTAACCTTTAGTTCATTCGGGAAAATATATTTTGCTGTGAGAGTGTCCATTTTCCTAATCGGAGCATTTCCCTTCATAAAGATAAGAGCCATTCCTGCAACATCAGCTTTTGTAATTCTCTGTCGTTATTCCTTTTTATTCTATAGATCGTATTGTTTTGTTCCAATTTTGTATCATCTTCGTATATTTTTTTTTATAAACACTGCCTACCTTTCTGGATTAAATATATAAAATTTAATCGCTCCGTTCACTGCATCCCTGAAGCCATATGCTACCGGTAACAGGTGTCCAATAAACGATTGGTGGTAGAAGAAAGTAGTTCTCTTGTTATTGTGGAGATGATAGTGACTGTACCGAGGTATATATATATATATATTCCATGCATTGGTATCGGAGGTGTATATATCATACGCTCACTGTGAGTTTCCCAATAACTGGCCTAGTAGTGGAAACAGTTGTGGCCTCGTTCATCACTCATCAGTCAATTGCGTATTTGTCCTGACGACTGGAGGCAGCGGAGTTACATCTCCCTGACAAACTGACGGCAGCTGTGGGATCTGCACAACCCCCCCGGCTGGTATTGGTGGCAGGGGTGGGATCTGCACGACCCCCCCGGCTGGTACTGGTGGCAGCGGTGGGATCTGCATGACCCCCCGGCTGGTATTGGTGGCAGCGGTGGGATCTGCATGACCCCCCGGCTGGTATTGGTGGCAGCGGTGGGATCTGCACGACCCCCCCGGCTGGTATTGGTGGCAGCGGTGGGATCTGCACGACCCCCCCGGCTGGTATTGGTGGCAGCGGTGGGATCTGCACGACCCCCCCGGCTGGTATTGGTGGCAGCGGTGGGATCTGCACGACCCCCCCGGCTGGTATTGGTGGCAGCGGTGGGATCTGCACTAACCCCCACTCCCCCCAGTTGGTATCGGTGGGGCAGCAGTGGGATCTGCACGACCTCCCCCTCCCCCACCCAGATGGTATCGGTGGCGGCGGTGGGATCTGCACAACACCCCCTGGCTGGTATCGGTGGCGGCGGTGGGATCTGGGCGACCCCACCCCGGCTGTGTATCCTTGAAAAATATTAATAAAATGTAATTAACCCCTATCTTATGAAAACATAGAAAGAAGGGCTCACGGTGCGGACTGTCACATATTTATGACCTAGCGAGTGTGCAGATCGCTATACTGCGATTGCAATATACAGAGAAAGTCTGCAGTATCCAAGTATCCATAGCAGGTCGGACCCCCAGAGATCACTTCCTGAGATGGGTATACCCCTCTAGGGCCCTCCTGTCCCTTGAGACACCAGCATTATAACTGGCACACGGCGGGGGAGGGGGGCGGCTACAGACCATGCACTGGGGCTCGGGAACTACCGACACCTCTGTCCATCACCAGATGCCCTCTTTATGGCGGTGGGTATTTGCTCGGACACAACGTGCAGAATTACACATAAAAATTGGTGATTCTCATAGTAGAAGCAGATTAGGGAAGTGCTATTGAGCGATTTCCCAGGACACAAGTATAGGATATAGAAGTCTTATAGCCCTGGACATAGGAACTGGGAAGGTGGATTATTGTGTCCCCCATATCTGAGGTCAACGGTCACAGCAACCAATCAGATTTAAACTCTTAAGCTCTAAACGTCCTATAGGAAATGTAAGCAGCGCCCTGATTGGCTGATTTAGACAACCTCATCACTTTATTTCTACATTAGTGCTGAGAATTCCCTGTGGTGCATCAGTGCACACTCAGCAGGTATCCTCACGGTCACACATACACACGTGCAATTATACACTAACGCCTTGTATAAGGAGAGAAGACGATTCTTACCACTGAACAGCAGCCATCTTCAGCGTCATGTGACTACTCACTGTCAACTTTTACCTCTGACCTCTCGCCATGTTGTGGATGGCGGATGCGCCATCCAGACCGAGCGAGCGCTTAACGCTGACATCTGGTGGGCAAAATCGGTACTGCAGGCTGAAGAATACTGTGCGCACAGTGCGGTAACTTTTCTAGCTATCCGATGTGATTGTGTGAAGTTGGTAAATCCTTTTGGTTAAAGACCAATTTTAATGTCTCATTTATTGTTTTTTCAATGGAAACTGAATTTTAATCCAGTAGTTTCTATGGCCAGATTATTGTATAACATGACACTAGAATAGCAGAGTTCCCTGAATAATGCGCTCTCTGCTGGATCCTGTATTATCTATCCCAGGGAAAGGACTAGACCTACCTGGATTATTATTTACTTATATAGCGCCATCATATTCCACAGCGCTGTACTGACATCATCATCATCACTCTCCCCATTGGGGCTCACAATCTAAATATTGACAGTATGGGAGGAAACCGGAGAACACAGAGGAATCAAGCAAGATTCCAGCAAAGGGATCCTTTAAAAAAAAAACACTTTTATTGTGACATATCAAAATCCATGTAGAAAAAATCCATCCACCATAGAAAAAAGCAGACGCGTTTCAGACACAGTCCTCAGTCATTGCCAGCACTGTCTGAAACGCGTCTGATTTTCTCTATGGTGGATGGATTTTTTCTACATGGATTTTAATAAGTCGCAATAAAAGTGTTTTTTTAAAGGAACTTTGTGCTGGAATCTCGCTTTTTTCCTTTGTTCTCCGGTTTCCTCCCATACTGTCAAGATTTAGATTTTTTTATTATGTATACCCATCTTCACATGTAAAGCGCCATGGAATGGATGGATAATAATAATAATAAAAGCTGAAATGGATCTGGCAGGAAGAAGTAGGTCTCCTTCCTTTATAGAATTCCTTTTCATTCCGAATCCATTTCTAGCTTTGACTCAGAAAACTGCCCCTAAAACTTCATATTTGATTTTAGTCTAATGCAACATCTGCACCATATAAAATACTATAAAGGCAAGTAACTTAAAGGGGTTGTCTGGTATAGAAAAAAAAATCATTCTTAAGGCACGGATATGCTTAAAATAATGAACAGTGGCATACTCGCCTTCCAGTGCCGCTGTGGTTCCCACACAGGCCACTTCAGAAGTCTGCGCTGGCTCTAGAAGCAAAGCCTGTTCCGTTAGGACGTCAGGGGACCGCTGCAGACAATCACAGGTGGTTTGAACTCCATGTCATTGGGTTTTCTTCTGAGGATGGGCAAGTTTAAGAAACCGAATCAATGCAACCCATCACATGTCACCATCGCTCGCTCGGTCCTGTGGCTGGTTAACAAGTGCAGTCATCGCTCCATAGAAAGTCCGGCTTTAGATCCAGGAGGGCGACAGCAGGTGAGTTTCACTGATTTTTGTTATTTTTCCAAAATCCAATACTCAGGTAATGAGCACCTTTCGCCTTTTACTTGTCAGGAGGCATATGCCAAAGAGCGGTAGGTGCCTATAGACCTTATGTATTGGTGTTTGGCCAACAGCAACCTCTCCCAGCTCCACCAAGTACATGCACACTTGCTTAGGCTGAACAGTGACTATAAATATCCAGGTGGGAAAGGCAATTAAAGAACTAAAATAATGAGTTTGCATAACTTTGCACACCCTTAAACTAATACTTTGTTGGAGTCCCCTCTGAATTTATAGCAGCATTCAGTCTGTTTTGGTATCAGCGTGGCACCTCTAGAATCGTCAATCTTTGCCCGCTCTTCAGTTGGATTTCTTTTTCCTGTATTTTAGTACATTATGTGGTAAAGTGGATGGTGTCATTCACAACTACAAATCGTTCTGCAAAAAAATGAAGCCGTCATATAGCTATGTGGATGGGAACAAATATCTCTTGGAAGAAAGGGAGGAAAAAAATTAATGTGCAAAAATGGAAATTTGTTGCAGTGGGAATGAGGTAATGTCGAGCTTCATTATGGCTAGTGCCCATTTTTTGGGTGGAAATTAATGAGCCAGGGTTCACGTGTCCATGATATATGGTCGGACCGGAACGAATTGCTCCATAGGCCTAATGCACAGACTTGCAGGTTCCTTGGCGGGGAGGGTAGTACTTTGCACTTTGCCACCCATACATTTATCTTCCTAGATAACATATAAAGTGAGGGTCCGTCATGTGCGAAGAGGATTTCAGAATATATTGCTGTCCTTGTATTAATATGCAGTTCTTCTAAAAACCACAAAATTGAAAGCTAGGTTCTCCGGCCACCTACCATATTGCTGTACCGTAAGCGATTCCTCTGCACACATCATTGCGGCTTCGCTCCAGTGAGCACAGCACCGGCCATTAACCCCAACAAGTTAAGACACGAATTGGCGAGGACTGTCCTTGCCGCAGTGTTGTACGTGCAGGGTTGGCGTTGTGTGAAAGACACATGGCCGGCAGTAATATGCCATGTGCTGTAGGAGCTCAGGAGCCCTGAAAAGATCCGAGAGACCACAGGACCTGTAATATTTGAGAAATGGAGGCTTTATACTACTCAACCAGTCAGCAGCACTAGAAGATGATCTAAGGCTGGATCAACATGGCAACTTTGGCCACAACACCTGTCGTGCAACCAAGGTCTGCTTGGTGCCACTGCTTCATCACAGCGCAGTACAAGTGAATGAGATCCCCGAGGGTACTACGACAAGCAACCGAGTCTGATTTTTTACGACTTTCTTGTTGGAGTCTCCTCGGGGCTCGCAATGAGACCCCGTTTTACTTGTATTGCGATGTAGCAGCGGCACCGAGCGAACCTTTGCTGCACCACAGGTGTCGCGGCCAAAGTCACCATGTAGCCCCAACCTAAAATCAAAAAGAAACTTGGTCTTTCCTGAATTCTGGGAAAATAATCATGGAATCACACTAATGAATCCCTCCTGATTCTTGTTGGGCAGTTGCACCATGAAGTAATAATTTTAAAAGCTTTTTCTCGTGCCATAGTTACCCATCAGAACTTTTGATCAATGGGGAACAGTTGCTGAGACTACCACCAATAGCTAAAAGTGATAAAATCATTTACCCAAGCGCCGTGACCCCCATGAGAGTGATTAGTGGAGTAAAAGTTCATAGAAGTCTATGGGTATACGTATAGAGGCAAAATCAGCACCAAATCGCACTGATTTTGCTGTGGAAATGCTGCGAATTTACAGGATATACAGTGAAGGAAATAAGTATTTGATCCCTTGCTGTTTTTGTACGTTTGCCCACTGACAAAGACATGAACAGTCTATAATTTTAAGGGTAGGTTAATTTTAACATTGAGAGATAGAATATCCAAAAAAAATCAAGAAAATCACATTGTATGAATTAGATAATTTTTTTGCATTTTGCAATGAGAAATAAGTATTTGATCCCTCTGGCAAACAACTCTTAATACTTGGTGGCAAAACCCTTGTTGGCAAGCACAGCAGTCAGACGTTTTTTGTAGTTGATGATGAGGTTTGTGCACATGTCAGGAGGAATTTTGGTCCACTCCTCTTTGCAGATCATCTCTAAATCATTAAGATTTTGAGACTGTTGCTTGGCAACTCGGAGCTTCAATTCCCTCCATAAGTTTTCTATGGGATTAAGGTCTGGACACTGGCTAGGCCACTCCATGACCTTACTGTGCTTCCTTTTGAGCCACTCCTTTGTTGCCTTGGCTGTATGTTTTGGGTCATTGTCTTGCTAGAAGACCCAGCCATGACCCATCTTCAATGCTCTTACTGAGGGAAGGAGGTGGTTAGCCAAAATCTCGCGATACATGACCCCATCCATCCTCCCTTCAGTATGGTGCAGTCGTCATGTTCCCTTTGCAGAAAAGCACCTCCAAAAGTATAATGCTTCCCCCACCATGCTTCATGGTTGGGACGATGTTCTTAGGGTTGTACTCATCCTTCTTCCTCCAAACACGGCGAGTTGAGTTAATGCCAAAGAGCTCAATTTTTGTCTCATCTGACCACAGCACCTTCTCCCAATAACTCACAAAATCATCCAGGTGTTCTTTGGCAAACTTCAGACGGGCCCCCCACATGTGCCTTCTTGAGCAGGGGGACCTTGCGCGCAGGGCCGGCGTCAGCACCCGGCGCACCCAGGCAAGTGCCGGGGCCCTGAGCAGGCAGGGGGGCCCACTGGCGGTCGCGCACCCCGCTGGGCTATGGGCGGAGGAGAGCGGTGTCAGCGCCCGCCCTTCTTCCCCGCTTGCTCAGGGCCCCGGCAGCCGGATACTTACCTCTCCCCGTTCCTCCGCAGATCCGCCGTCTTCCTGCTCTGCGCTTCCTGTGACGTCTCAGGTCAGAGGGTGCGGTGACGTCTTTCCACCGCGCCCTCCCCCTGAGCCGTCACAGGGAGCGCAGAGCGGGAAGATGCCGCCGACGCTGGAGTCTGGACCCGAGCAGCTGCAGCAGGTGAGGAGGAGGGAAGTGAGTATTTGATTTTTTTTTTTTTTTTAATGTATGGAGGCATGGGGCATAATATGGGGGGTGACATCCTGCATGGGGCATAATATGGGGGGGTGACATCGTGCATGGGGCATTATAAAGAGAGGGGGGGTCACATCCTGCATGGGGCATTATAAAGAGTGGGGGGTGACATCCTGCATGGGGCATTATAAAGAGAGGGGGGGTGACATCCTGCATGGGGCATTATAGAGAGAAGGGGTGACATCCTGCATGGGGCATTATAGAGAGAGGGGGTGACATCCTGCATGGGGATTTATAAAGAGAGGGGGGGTGACATCCTGCATGGGGCATTATAAAGAGAGGGGGGGGTGACATCCTGCATGGGGCATTATAAAGAGAGGGGGGGGGTGACATCCTGCATGGGGCATTATAAAGAGAGGGGGGGTGACATCCTGCATGGGGAATTATAAAGAGAGGGGGTGACATCCTGCATGGGGCATTATAAAGAGAGGGGGGTGACATCCTGCATGGGGCATTATAAAGAGAGGGGGTGACATCCTGAATAGGGCATTATAAAGAGGGGGGGTGACATCCTGCATGGGGCCTTATAAAGAGGGGGGGTGACATCCTGCATGGGGCCTTATAAAGAGGAGGGGTGACAGCCGGCATGGGGCAATATAAGGGGGGGGGGGGACAGCCTGCATGGGGCATTATAAAGGGGGGGGGGGACAGCCTGCAAAGTGCATTATGTGGGGGGTAACAGCCTGCATGGAACATTATATGGGGGCCAGTATCCTGTATGGAGCGTTATATGGGGGCCAGTGTCCTGTATGGAGCGTTATATGGGGGCCAGTGTCCTGTATGGAGCTTTATAAGGGGACCAGTATCCTGTATGGAGCGTTATATGGGGGCCAGTATTCTGTATGGAGCCTTATATGGGGGCCAGTATTCCGTATGGGGCCTTATATGGGGGCCAGTATTCCGTATGGGGCCTTATATGGGGGCCAGTATTCTGTATGGAGCAATATATGGGGCCCATAATACTGTATGGAGGGCTATGTGGTGCCCATTATACTGTACGAGGACTATGTGGGGTCATTATTCTGTTATGAGCAATATATAATGGGGCCCATAATACTGTATGGAGGACTATATTGTCCGGTCTGCACTGTGTGCTGCGAGGATTCGCCGGTTTCTGAGCTATTGTGGAATTTACAATATCTATCGGTCATTTAATGTAAGAAGTGAAATCTTTGCATTGTACTATATATATATATATATATATATATATATATATATATATATAGATATATATAGATTTCTCTGCGGTATCTGTGCATCATGAATCGTGGTATGTGTTAAAGGGGCCCACTGAGACTCTTTCGCCCGGGGCCCAGAAAAACCTGGAGCCGGCCCTGCTTGCGCGCACTGCAGGATTTTAAACCTTTAAGGCGTAATGTATTACCAATGGTTTTCTTGGTGACTGTGGTCCCAGCTGCCTTGAGATAATTAACAAGTTCCCCCGTGTAGTTTTAGGCTGATCTCTCACCTTCCTAATGATCAAGGATACCCCACGAGGTGAGATTTTGCATGGTGCCCCAGATCATTGTCGATTGACAGTCATTTTGTATTTCTTCCATTTTCTTACTATTGCACCAACTGTTGTCTCCTTCTCACCCAGCGTCTTACTTATGGTTTTGTAGCCCATTCCAGCTTTGTGCAGGTCTATGATCTCGTCCCTGACATCCTTAGAAAGCTCTTTGTTCTTGCCCATGTTGAAGATATTAGAGTCTGACTGATTGAGTCTGTGGACAGGAGTCTTTTATACCGGTGACTATGTAAGACAGCTGTCTTTAATGCAGGTAACGAGTTGATTAGGAGCGTCTAACTGGTCTGTAGGAGCCAGAACTAATAATGGTTTGTAGGGGATCAAATACTTATTTCTCACTGCAAAATGCAAAAAAAATTAAGTATCTAATTTATACAATCTGATTTTCTTGATTTTTTTTTGGATATTCGATCTCTCAATTTTAAAATTAACCTATCCTTAAACTTATAGACTGTTCATGTCTTTGTCAGTGGGCAAACTTACAAAAACAGCAAGGGATTGCATTGAAAACAGTAAATCCAAGGTTGAAACCCACAGCATAATTATGGCAGAAGTCTAAGCTGCAGTGGCGGTCAATTAACACTACGGATTTTCTTTGCAAGGCAAATCTCATCCACAATGCTGCTAATAAAGCAAGCGGCATATATGTCTTGTGTGAACATTATCTATGGGTCTGTGCACAGCTCACCCTGGCTAATCTCTTAGTACTGTGCTATGAACAGCTCTGCTGAGTGCTTCTGCCCCATTGCTCCAGTTATCAGTAGAGGGTTCAGCATCTGGACATTCAACGATTAAGCAGTACCAAGCATTGTGGCTGTGAATCCAGCTCTGGACTATGTCAAGTATACTTTATTATGTAGCTGTAACCTGATACCTGAGTGAGCCAAACAGTCCATCTAGTCTAGAGAAAGGTGGATTTGAGCTGGTTTTCACAATGATTAGATGAGGAAAGTTCAAGAGGTGAGGGAAGGGGGGAGAAAGAAGCGGAGAAAGAAGCCGGTTTCTCTAATAAGAGATAATACAAAGTTTATTATATTCCCTTGCCCTATTAATATATGTAAAGGGTTTGGTTTTTTTTCTTTAAAACAGTGCCACACAAATAATTTTTAAACAGTTCACAATAAAAACTTTATTACTCTTAAGAAAACAAGCAAAGCACGAACAAGAACAAAAAGAACATACAAAATAATGTACAAAAATAAATACACTTTATAAAAGAAACCAGTTTGCATGCAGCTGTAAATTAAATATGTATAAATAAATACAATGTACATAAAAATGTTCTGGCACTTGTAAAGAAATAAAAAAGGCCACGGGGAGATTATAGTTGGGGGGGAAATCCTCAGAAAAATAACAAAAAAAATGTAAAAACGTTTATAGAAAAGGAGATTATAGAAACCGGAGGTGTGATCTCGGCTACAGACAGCATTGCAAAACCGGGACGTTCCCGTGTTGTCCAGCGTCGATTTACTATGGAGATTTGTCTCTTACTTCCAGTATAACAGAACTATAGTAAATGGAGTCTGTACTAACTGCGCATTCACCGTAGAGTAACATATTAGTGTCTGCGCTCCTGGAAGTGGTGATCCTTCACATACAAGCAGTACTTAGTCATAGTAGTGGAGTGACAAGACATCACTGTAATTCTAAGAACAGGGAACATCTTACATGGTCCAGAAAATTGCACAAAGTTTCCCTTCCCGGAGCACAGCGATTTCAGGAGAGTATAGTAAAAAACATCAAATAAGTAGCATACATAAAATAATGTGAAATAGGCGGAGAGCACAAACGAGGGACATAAATACATTTCTTGTTTTACTTACATCCAGTTTGATGGACCATGCATGCTCACAACAAAAGCAGAAACGACATGTCTGTTTTAATAAATACATTCACCATCAAATAATATTGTTGGAGAATCTTTACTTAGAAATCTGCTTTATGCCAATCCTATTATTACTCCTGGAAAAGTATGATTAAATTGACAACTGGGTGATGCCATCCCTCTTGTCAATTTGGCGATTCCTACGGGTGAAGGTGTAACCGAAACGCGCGTCGGGGTTGGCGCCATTCCCGGAGGGCTGGTTTTTCATCTTCAGCATGGCTATTCATTGACTCAGTTTCTAACCTTAGATAGTGGGTACTGTTAACCCCATCGAGCACTGTGACTGACATAGTCATATACTGGATGTATATACAGTAAGTGTTATCAGTCTTTGGCTGTTCTTGCCTCCAGTCTGTATCAGATACTACCAACCACTAATTATGGATACTACGTACCTCAGGCGTTACCATTGTCTTACCACTACAGCCTTTCGTAGGCTTTTTACATATCCTTTGGCCGATTCTCTCACCCCATTGTAGTTTTACATTCAATATGTCCTCCACGTGTAATGTATCTTTACAGCTTTGACTATTTATTGGAATGTCCATTATATATTTATGTAATGTTGTATATTCCTCCAGTAAAGCTGCCTATTTCTTTCCTTCTTCTCATTAGTAAGCCTTTATCTTCTTAATGAAACATATTTTTTTACGGTTTTGTATTTTTGCCCCTTTTTTGTAGCTGTGAAGAATTCTCTTTGGGCCTGTGCAATAATTTTCCATAGATTACATCCTGACACTGGCAGTTAGGTTTTTCCTCCCTTCTGCTGCCCCTTGGGTATTATGTTTCCTTGGAGAGTCTGGCCCTACAACAGCGCCCCCTGCTGCGACCCCTTGGGTATAATGTGTCCTTACAGAGCCTGACCCTACAACATCAGCCCCCTGCTGCTGCCCCTTGGGTATAATGTGTCCTTACAGAGCCTGACCCTACAACAGCGCCCCCTGCTGTGACCCCTTTAGTATTATGTGTCCTTACATAGTCTGACCCTACAACACTGCTTAGAGAGTGTCAGTGTGCAAGGACATGTAGTCACATTTCAAGGAGGAATAATGGAGGAACAGAACAATGTAGAGTTCTAAAATAATAAAATGAACCTAAATTAATTAATGGGGCATAAAAGTATTTACTAAAAAAAAACAAAAACGTTAGGAGAGCGGACAGGTTCTCTTTGCATCTCAGTAAGCGAAGGGTTATTATTAGCACATCCATCACAATGACTGGTAGGGGTCCTACCTCTGTGACACCTGCTACTGAGAAAGGGGACACAGTCCTGCATCCACTAGTTTTTTTCCTGTTTACGACCAGGAATGGCCCCAGTACAGAGACCTGTGAAAAGAACAGTGTAATGCTATGCGGCCGCGGATGCCAGCCGATCATTTATCCTAATGATATGCCGCCACTTTTTAAGGTTTACATGGTGCAGGACAGACCTTTTCAGGTTGCAATATGTCTTAGGAAAGCAAGGGTGTTAATGACTGCATAAGCCTTATGTGAATTTGTGGTGCCTTTTAGCCCAGACCAAGGGGCACCTTAATTTAGACACTGCAACTATAGTGAATGGGCTAGTTTAGAAGATGCACTCAATGAGAAGTTTACCTAAGAGTTAGTAACAGACGATCTAACTAAAAGGGTGTGACCAGGTAACAGGCTCCTTTAAAAGGTAGGTCTGTAAGCAGACAGTGCTGCATGGATTAGTGCAGGAGGAGCTGGTTAATATAGATTCAATACAACCTCAAATTTCTCCTTATGTGGGGTTTATAAGTCTAAGGGCGCAGTCAGATGCCCTACAACACAGACAACGATTGCATCGCAATGCTCGGACTCCTGACCACAGCGCGAGAGCTGCATAGAAACATAGGCTGTCACGCTCGGGTCAGGAGAGCCGCCGGCCAGTCCAAGCATAGTCGTCCACGTTATATGGCCGTCTGACTGCGCCCTAAAGGGTGGTCTCAAATCAGTGATGCACAGCCTTCCTCCATTCGCCTGCTGTCAATTATTCATAGACACCGCCCTTCAGACTTAACCATTCAAGAGCCGCAATTTTGAGCAATAATTTACAAGTTGTAATGAATGCACGCGAGACGTCCAAGTGTGACCTACCAAGGTACTCGCAGATTTCTCCAAATAGGCTGATTTTTCTCCTGTGGTATTCTACTGTTAATTGTGCTCCTGAAAAGTGATAATTTATAAAGAGCTTTCGCTAAAAGAGTGCAACAAATATCTTATTACATATAACTTTGCTTTGTAGAACACTACTATAAGCAATATGTAGAATATTCAAAAGCAGGATAGGATCCTTTTTGCCATTTTTATGGTCCATGCATTGTACAGGTTGGCCAAGAACACATTTTTTTTTTTCTATTGGGATCCAACTTGAGTCATTAGAACATTCATCATTTTCTAACTTCACAGTCAAATAAGTAAAGCACCTACCAATAGTCGTACAAGTGTAAATGAGCACATCTTGGAGAGGTTGCGTTGCCTATCATGCTAAATAAAAGCAAAAAAAAAAACAAACTCTGGAGTAATTTAATCAGCATTAACGTGCAAGATGGGATGGAGCGTGCGGTGATGATCCAAGTCCACCGACAGCGAAACCCAACGGGACATAAGAATGGCCGCTTCCTGCTCCTTCACCCCAGAGAATGCTGCCTTCGTAAATTGTCACAACACTTGGCTTCTTTTTTGGGATTTTTTTTGCAGATGCTCCTGAAAATAAAACCAGACAAAAAAAGAAGGTTAAATATTCCACAATACTAGTAATATTACTCTTGGTTCTGTTACTTTGCAGCCATTAGATACACATTTTGGGGACTTTAAAATGGACTGTGGGCTGTAAACGATGGGGCTTAAAAGGTTTATCCCCTTTCATCTATTTTTAAGCGCATAGGAAATAAACTAAGCTTTACTTACTCTCACAGGTTCAGTGCTGCCCATCTTTGTTGATCGGCTGCAGCGGTCACATTACGCCTACAGCGCTTGCAGCCAATCTCCGGGTTTGACCGATGTAGACTGAATAAGCAGTTGAGCTCAGTGAGGCTTTACTTACCTTGGGAGTGTAAGTGAAGCTCACTTTGTTTAACTGTCTAGTGTCCAAAGAGTGAATCCTTTGTAAGAATCTAGTTATGAGAATCTGGTCCTCAAGACTCAGATCTCAGAGACGAGGCTGTAGGAGTTGGGTGACCCAAAGATGTCTAAGCAAACACACATTTGGAAATGGCAAACTCCTGAGATTTCAACTCATAGATCAAATTCTCATGGAAAGTAGTACCCATCTCGTATAAAGAAAAGGTATATTTGATCCATGCTCATAGTCAATCATACAGTAATTCCCAGTCATTCCCCAATCACTAAACTACAGCAGGTAATCCAGAAGGTCCACATGATGAGAACGGAGACCCTCGTCGCCCAAACCTATGATCGTACATATTAAATAGGGATTCTCTGGCAAGGTTGCGTCCATATCAAAACTACCCGAGTGTATGTCACGGTTAATATAAAATGTATGTAAATCACTGCCAGTCCAGAGTGAAGCCGTCCTCTCGCTCTCCTCATTTTCCATTCAGCTTGTTACTTTATGACTTTATGTTTTACTTAAATTGAGGATATAAGCAAGAATGTTACATTTTGCGGATGAAACCACAGCAAAGATGTTAGATATTTTTTTCCCCTGTATTTTTACTTTCTTTATTTGTGTGCACTATTACTATAACTATACAAAGACAATGATTAAAATGTGCACACTATTATCTTACATACAACTTTTTGAAAAATAATAAAAAAAAAAGATTAGGGTCCCTTATCCCCAGAAGTCCCATTCAATATCAGACAGTGCTCACCTTGTGCCTGGCCTGTGTCTGTTATTGAATGAGGCTTTACTGCAATACCTGATACAACCTAAGCACAAGAGCGGTGCTGTTAATTAAAAAAGAAGAAAAACTTGGGAAACATTAACTCCAACAAATTTCAGACGATTAGACTTTTGATGTACGTGGCCACTACCCGAGGAGGCACAATAGAAGCACTGAAGTGTTTTTAGTTGTGGACACAGCGGTTTACACGTCTGTATGTAATCTGCATGTAGGGACGGCTCTGGGGCAGAAAGTGAGTAACAATCAGCTCCTCACGCCAACGCACCCAGACCCATCTCCCGTAATTTCAGAACAGGACCTCGCTGAGGATTGCTTACCCTTGCCTGGAAAGTAGTTTATTGATTGGTGCATTTTGTCCTTGGCTTGGCTGCAGGATTCTGTTAGAAACAAAATATGAAGCGGTGAAGCTTCTACACTTTAGAAGGTATACTTGAGGATTTTTCATGGGAAATTTTAATGAATACTGACTAGCTCCTCCAATCACCACTGCTGCACTGATTCTGGAACAGTTTTTGTTTTTCTTCTGTGCCCCTCGGTTATGCCCCAAAAGAATAAAAGTGCAAATTTTCGCTTCAACTAACTGGGGGTATGCCACAGGACTTTTGTGGGTGTGGCTGTGTTTTAATTGGCCAGTGTCATAGAGGAGAAAAAGAAACCGCCCACAGAGAAATTCTATGGTACACACCCATTAGTTAAAGGGAAAATTTGCACCATTTTTTCCTGAGAGCATAACTTTAGAATGGAGGTGCAGACAAAAAAGAAAACCTCTTCCATGCATAATGTCACTGATCACGTGAGGTTACCGCTGTACAAGCAGCCTATTAATTGAAACATCAGGTCATGCAATATTTACTACACATAAATCAATTTCCCCCAACCTGTAATATCACAGAAGGAGAGATAAAGATATTTGGGCAGAGAGGCAAGACAGTCTGTATACCGTGATTTAAGGCCCCGTCACACTTAGCGACGCTGCAACGATCCCGACAACAATAAGACCTGTCAGGGATCGTTGCTGCGTTGCTATGTGGTCGCTGGTGAGCTGTCAAACAGGCAGGCTCACCAACGATCAGGGAAGCAGCGACATCGTGGAAAGAATCTTTCCACGATGTTCTGCTCCTGGTTACCAGTCTGCTGAAGCAGGAGCAGGCTGGTAACCATGATAAACAGTGGGTTACTAGGGGCACACGCGCACCTAGTAACCGGCTGTTTATCATGGTTACCACTCTGCTACGGTGAGCGGGAGGTTAGGTTACTAAGTGCGCGTGCGCCCCTAGTAACCCGCTGTTTATCATGGTTACCAGCCTGATCGCTGCTCCCACTGGTCACACACAGCGATGTGTGCTGACCAGCGGGAGGGCAACGACCAAAAAAAGGTCCAGGACATTTTGCAGCGATCAGCGACCTCACAGCAGGGGCCTGATCGCTGCAAAGTGTCACACATAGCGACATCGCTGGTGAGGTCGCTGTTGCATCACCAAAACCGTGACACAGCAGCGATCTCGCTATGTGAGACGGGGGCTTAAGAGGAGGTGTACAAATGTAGAAACCCCATGTATGTAGTTCTCATTCACCTGGAATCCAGGGCCTTGGGTTTTGGGATAGGTTTCCTATTTGACATTCCAATTTCTACTGCCCTAAAAGAAATACAGACAGATGGAGGATAAGCAAATGGGTTTGAATTAGAATAAATGTATACATTATATAAAAAAACAGGAAAATAGGAGTATTAATTATCTAAACGCAGACTGATCGCCAATACTGGTCCTCTGCATTAAATGTCTTGCATGGATTACTCATCTATAGGAGTTTAAGATTTTGGCTACCAAATCCCATTTTTTCTTAGTCATAAGACAGGAATGACACCATCATGTCTTATCTGCTGATCACAGCCGGCTAGTCCCAGGAAGGTGAGGGACACATTGCACCTGTGCCTAAAGAAAGGACCATCCAACTCAGCAGATTACATTGGCATCAAGTGACAGGATAGCCCTGACCCCACAGGTGGCTACATCAAATCAATTTCCGTCTGAGGGGGATTGGTCTAGCAGGCGAGTAACTCACTGATCCACATACAAGACTTCATGAAGTTGCAGAAAGTGCCAAAAATATTCCTGTCACATGACCAGAGAAACAGAGCGGACTTTATGATCAAAAGTTGAAGCAGACATTTATAGTCATGTTCAAACAAATTCCCATGAAATGTCACCTGCTTAACCCAGCAAGAAGTATGACGTCAGCTCAAAAACAATAGAAGTAGACAAATTCCCAGTGTCGGATGGCATACACCCCTGAGTACTGCAGGAATTAAGTACTATGATAGACAGGCCATTACTACGAATATTCATGTACGCCATAATTACAGTCTGTACCACAGGACTGGCGCATATCAAATGTGGTGCCAATATATCAAAAAGGGACAAAATCTGAGCCTGGAAATGATAGGTCAGTAAGCGGTTAATAGAAGCTCAAAAAGACTACACTTATACACGGCAAGTTATTTTGACCTTAGTGCATATGTTTATTCTTTTTAGCATTTTTTAAGTGCTAAAAAACGTCATGTGCACCTCCCCTTAGATGGCTTGGTTTGTAATAGAATTAGTGTTATGTGTATAGGAATTACCTGGTAAGCTTTTTCCTATCCAGAGACTTCTGAGTTGCCGAGGATAAGGCCACCCTATCCCGAGGGCTCTTTATTTTTTCCTATTGTCGGAAAACAAAACACATTTAATCAATAAATCAGCAGTGATTTATATAACACACAGAGATGTCTGCATATACTGTATGATCAGTAACTATTGTGGTAGTCAGTCGGACAGCTTAGTTGTGGAGAATTCATCATATGGAAAACTGAGCGCTTGAGGTTGATTGACTAACAGCCAACATGGCCCAAACTGTGCCCATCAGCGTCAGCGTGTCAGACGATCATTCGTTCAATGGTTGCCTAACTATTAAACTACTTTTAACTAATGTCCGTGATCCCCTTTAAAATAGACTATATCTCCATGCTATTGTTTGGTGAATTACATGGGATGTCCCATGAATACAAGGTATCAACTGTCTATAGGAATGGCAATAACTTACTGATTGGTGGGTGGTCAAGCGCTGTGATCCGCACCGATCGTCAGAACGGGGAACTTTTATCCCCAATGGGGCACTTTATGCCCATTGTAAAATGGAGATACGGGTCGGATGCCCAATCGCCGCACCATTCACTCTCTACGATATATGAAGAACTTGGCACTCAAGTATAGTGCAAAGAAGTAATTTAGCTGCAATTAAAATTACTTCTTTGCATTATACTCAAGTGCCAAGTTCTTCATATATTGGATTAAGGATTGGGTGCCTACTTGTGCACCTTCAATCAGGAGTGCCTTGTTCGACTATACATTCATTCTCTATGGGCTTCCACGAAATAAAGCCAAGCACAGCACTCGTCAGCCCCCAGGGGAATGAACAGAGCGGCGGTCAAGCATACAACTGGCCCCCATTCTAACAGGAATAAAAGGCCCTCGTTCTGCCGATCAGTGCAGGTCCCCACCGATCAATACCGCATCGTCCCAGCAGTCGGGCCCCACCGATCAATACCGCATCGTCTCAGCAGTCGGGCCCCACTGATCAATACCACATTGTCTCAGCAGTCGGGCCCCACTGATCAATACCGCATCGCCCCAGCGGTCGGACCCACACTGAACAATACCGCATTGCCCCAGCAGTCGGACCCACACCAATCAATACTGCATTGTCACAGCGCCCAGCAGTCGGATCCCATCGATCAATACCGCATCGCCCCAGTGGTCGGACCCACACCGATCAATACCACATTGTCCCAGCGCCCAGATCCCATCAATCAATATCGCATCATCCCAGCAGTCGGACCCCACCGATCAATACCACATCGCCCCAGCGGTGGGACCCAATTGATCAATACCGCATTGTCCCAGCACTCGGACCCACACCGATCAATATCACATCTTCCCACCTAGGACAACATCTGCAAGGAGTTTGTATGTTCTCCCCGTGTTTGTGTGGGTTTCCTCCAGGTTCTCTTGTTTCCTCCCACACTCCAAAGACATACTGATAGGGAATGTAGATTGTGAGCCCCAATGGGGACAGTGATGATAATGTCTGTAAATTATCTGAATTGTAAAGTCCTGCAGAATATGTTGGTGCTATATAAATAAAAAGATTATTATTATTATTATCATTATTATTATTAATGGAGAGGTGGTCGCTCATGTGCCGTCACCTTTGCTGTTCATTCTCCCTCTGGAGGCACTAGCCGCTCACTTACCAAGCATTTAGGGCATTAATCCTGTCTTTTTATAGTGACTAGATACTGAAATAAACAATGCTAATTGTTTAATATCATTGGATGATTTAGTAATTACCATCTGTCTGAGCATCTTCTCTCGTCTTAGTTCCCAGTCATGAGCCAGAATAGTCATCCGTTCTGCGGCATCCATTGCAAAGAAGATATCATGGATTTCATACAGGGCCGCCCGAAGCTTGAAGCAATGCAAAAGTTCTACATTAGTTGGCACATGCATCATGACGACCAAAGATCTGCAAATGACGGACAGCATTTGGGTCAGACAGCTGCTTGGCTAATGGATCTGACAGGCGGCCTTCACCATATGGTGCCACAGAGTTTACTAGCTGGTTCAGCCTCATGTATCTATTCTTGTATGTCCTTAGTGACTCTGCACCCTCCAAGGATCTGCTAAACTGAGGCCACAAAGCAGATCAACATTGGGCAAGTCTTTGTAAGCACTGTATATAGCATGTGACAATGGTGACAATGTCTGCTTCGTAGGTGCAAGTGTGTGGTGACGAGGTGCACAATTGTTTGAACAGGGCTAGATTACTACTCACTACTATGAGACAATGGACTGAGGGGATTACTTTATAATGAGAGCTTAGATTCGGTGTGGATCTGAACTTTGGGACCTCCACCACAGTCAAGAACTGAGGCTCTTAGTTGCAGAACAGAATGAGCATGCTCCAACTTACATCTAAAACTTGACAGGGATGTCAGAAGTACCCAGATGTGATCTGGGTATGTGCCTTATAACAAACCAGCCAAATATATAATGTACACCTTTTCTGATGCCCCAAATCAGGTCTACAGAGTTTGATAACCCCTTAAATATCTGTGTAATAACAATAGGGGAGAAAAAACAGAAATTTAGAAAACCACAGATGTATTTGAATGGAATAAACTTGGATCAAAGCATTGCCCGTCACTTACCTGAGCAACGACTCGTTCCTGCAGAGACACGTCCTGTGCCGACACAAGTCCTCTGCTCGGCTGAACTTCCGTGTGAAATGTTTTAATAAATTCAGCAGTATCCTAATACCCAAAAAAGCCAACAAAAAAAGTGATATAGTTAAAAAGAATAAGCTTAATGCAAAAATCAACCAATTTGGTATAAAACCCACATGCAGAGCGGTGGAAAAAGTGACACCTACCTTCACGGTTTGCTTCAGATTCTTCAGCTTCTCTGTCTGCATTATTCTCCGGGTCAGGAAACCTTTGGCCAGCGCAGTCACTTTACTAAACTTTCTTTGCATTTGGGGACTGTAAACCTTGAATGAGAAGCGACAAATATAAATATTCCGTTCTACATTTGCACTGGTGACAGCAGTAGAAATCATAGAGTCCAGAAGCAGACAGGGGAAAGAGATGAGAAATAAAACTGGAAAGGGACATTATAACCTCAAAAGAGATGTGAAAAGCGTTCAATAGTATAGATTATTTGTAGCAAGGGTAGGTAAAGGAGTTTTCTGAGCTCATAAATACTCAAAAGTACCTGTGTATGTGTGAATGATTACTAGATGAGGACACTGCAGCTCAGATGTAATTTTTAATACTCGTTATCTTGACCTTTGTTTTTATGCCACTAGGAATTACTAAGGTGAAGGACTACAGTTACCATAATACTTCCCTTTTCACTGACTTTACCTGTATTTATAGCTTTCTGCATACCCCTCTTTTACAAATTGTAAAGTAGTGCTGAAATTACTCTATCTGCTGCTCACTGATTACACATAATCTACTGCTCAGCATGAGAAACACAATCCCCTCCCAAAGACAAGGAGACAAAGTGGAAAGTCAGGGTGACAAGTGACATCCTGTACTACAGGGAGGGGGACAGAGGAGATACCCACTTTACTATCTACAAGTTTGAAGTTCAGTATACTAAATACTAGGAAAATGGTGATGAGACTGCAAATCTTACAGCTACAGACAGAACATAAGTAATTAATCTTTACCATTTGCACATCATTTTGAAAGAACGGAGAACCCTTTAAAAGTTCAGTGTCAACAACAATTATAGTGCTCCCTGTGTAAGTAGTTATAATGACACAGGAGAAAGTTTACACAACAGATTCCATTACACAAGTCACCTGAGACCATCTGGTTTTCGGCCTGTTAAGGGGCCTTGAGGCTGATATTTTTGGTGCTCTCATCTCTGCTGATCCCCAAAGACTGAACGATGACTCCACTGTGGATCCATAACTATGCTGCGAAGGAGCAACGAGTGATCCGACTGTAAAAATAGAGAACAAAAGTGACCACGGGGACCAGCGAAACTCATCAACAAAGTCGTGCCAATTATTATGCAAGAGGCAAGCAAACGAACAGTCATCAGCTTCCTATTTTAGGTTATTGTCTCCTTGCATTTTTAACCTTCATTAAATTTAAATCACATCTTCAAAGATTTCTTCACTGCAAGACCTGCACCATGAATAATGCAGGCTGCACAATACACAGCGACCCACATCGGATGTCCAACTATGCCCCAAATCAAGCCCTACCTGTGCTGACTGAGTGGCACTTGTCCAAATGACTCTCAGGCGGACTGCTGTCACCTCTACTGACCCAGTCAGGCCTCATCCTGCCGCTATCCAAACCCTCTTGTACCGAAGGCAGGTCGACATCTTTGAACCTTAGTCTTCTCCCTTCTTCTTCAAACTCCTGAAAGATACATAGAAAAAGAAAATAAACTGATAAGACAGGTAGTGATAACAGTTGTGACCCATTTGTTCTTTCATAGATGATCCAGATCGGATATTATTCTGCACTCATGGGCTTAGACAGAAAACTAGAGGTGGACCAAATATGCCATATGCTATGCCTACCCATCTGCAGTCATTACTTAAAAAATGACTAAAATTGCAAAGTGCTTGTAAAAAAAAAAAAAGCAACTTTACAATTTACCCCTTATCGTAGTTTGGAAAACATAGTACTGATATAACTCGAAAATTCCTCATGCCACAAAAACCTTTAGGCTCCTAAGTGAGGGACTCTGCACTTGTAGGCAATGTATCCTAAAATAAAAACAATATGGTGACACGTTAAGTGGAAATGCAATTTAGATGCAGTTTCTTGAAAAGTTCTGTCCATTGTCAACCTGTAAATGATCATCCCTAAGGAATACCATGTACATGTGCCAGGTCTGAGGAGTGCGCTAATCTGCTTTCCTCCTTAGGATATTGGATTACCTTATGAAGCCGATCTTGTTCCCTCTCTTGTTCAGCAATCAGAAGCGACAGCTGATAAGCGTGCTGCTCCTCCAGCTTCTTCCTCATCTCTTCAAAAGCCAGCACCTTCTTCTTCAGGTTGTCCTCTAAACATAAGAGACAGAGTCTTTGTACAATTTATAGTCAAACTTAAAGGACTTATTAAATGAGTAACATTGCAAAGTGCTTGAAAAGCGGGAAACTTTGCACTTTACTTTTAATTAGAAAGAGTGCACTGCTTGTGGTCTAGTTTACCAGCCACTTCCGCAGTCTATCAGGGGAGGCTGGCCTCCTAGATAAGGAGCTTGTGCTTACAAGTGCCTTTCTATAGAGCTTGCATGTGCTGTTCTGAAACTGGCTGGATTCTCTGATGCTGTAGAGGCAAAGCTGCCACTACTTAAATAGTTAAGACCAACGGCACGACCATGCCACTGGTCCAAATGGTCAACCTTCAGTAGATCACCGCCAGCTGGCATAAAGAGGCAGAGGAGTGGTGTGCTCCTGAAGATAGAAGACGAGAAAGCTCCTTTAAAAAAGACCATGATCTGTACTTTTTGATACAACGTGAACACAGTGGTAAATCCTGGTGATGAAGTATGAAAGGTCTGTGATTTGTGGTCACTAAAGAGGACCTGTCATCATAGATAATTACATCCTATGTGGCATGATGGACTGAGCGAGCTGGTGGAGCAGGAACAGTATGAATTCGGTACAGCAAGTATTTAAGGGGGTTTTTCTGCGATGGAGATTGATCACCTATTCATGGTATAGGTGATAGAGGTCTGATCGCTGGTGACTCTACTGCTGAGTGTTCGACTGATTACTAGAATGGAAGGTCCTGTGTCCATCACTTCATTTTACCTGCCTGACATGTGTCATAACAGAGAAGGGGGCTGGCTAAGCTTATGAAATAAGTCAGCCAGCCCCTTTCTGAAACAGCACTGAAGTGCTTTTCTGTGTCGGATACAGAAATGGAGCTGTCGGAACTTCGGTCATCTCCACATCCAAATATATCACTTTCATCTAAGTGGTCTTATCAGTCGTTAAAAATTCAGCTATAAGGAATCCATAAATAGAGAGGCAATGTTCCTACCTAATGTACTATTCAGTAACATCTCGCTCTTGGGTGCGTTGAGGGACCAGCTGCGACCTCTTCTCTCATGGAGCCACCTCAGCTCTTCCTCGCTTGGCACTGGGGAGTGTTCGCTCTGCATACTTTCTAGATTCAGATCAAGTCGGCGCTTCACCTGAACGTCAAGGTTGTGCTCGATGAGCTGTGCCCTCCCGGAGGACACGTTAGGAGTGTCTGATGCTTGATTTGTGCTGTGGCTCTGCATTAAAATAGGAGATGGGGTCTCTACATCGTAAGACTTATTAAGTTCAGCAGGCGAGTTGAGCTTTACCACCTCTAAAGGCCCATATGGCTTGTGTCCATTGTCTGATGTTATGGCTGGAAGGTCGGGCTGCTGGCCTAAGGCATTGTCTTCCAAGGTGTTTGTGGAGCCAGGACTTGTGCATTGGACGCCTTTGCGCGTTGGACTATAGGGGGCATCAGTGACGGCTCGTAACTTATTAACCCTATTGTCAGGGTCCATCTTTGAACTGATAAGATTACTTTTCGAGTGTCTGCTCATACCGGAGACCAAGTCAATATTTTCACTGAAGGAATGTCTTTTCACGGAAGAAACCATTACTTTCTCTTTTGGCACAAACTCAGAAAATATGTTTTTTTCATTTGTTTCCAGATCTGTCAGCTCCACCATTTTCCCCTTTTCTTTGGGGCTTAGATCATAGGCATTAATTGGATGGTTTATTACAATGTTTCCTGCCGATAAGGGCCTGGGCCTCCGTCTGTGCATTTTGGGGCTTAAACTTGGCTCAGGACTTGGAAGTTTGGCATAAGAACCAGTAAGGCTTCTAATCATGTTACTTTCATACTCTAACATATATCCATCTCGAAGTTCTTCATCTGACTCAATGTCGGCACCAGAAGACATTTCTGATCTGGAAGCGATGTCCACTTTAGAGAAAGTTGGCAGAGAACCTGAGTTGGGACTTTGGGATGAAGCAGCTTGTAACAAGGTATTGGACTTATTAAGTGTTGGCTTGTCAACCAGTAGTGGGCTGGAACTTCTGCTCCTGTGGGCAAGTCTTGCCTTTTCTTTTACAGAGTCACTAATTTTAATGGTATCGTTTTCCTTGTCCGAGTGACTTTCTGTAGAGCTCGCCTTCGAGGCGGCTTTCATGCTTCTTCTGCTTTGCTCAATATACTCACGAGACTTCTTCAGGAGGTTTTGTAAGCTCATTACATATGGATCCGGAGCCTCCTTGGTAGTAGTTGGTAAATCGCACGGTGAGGTTTCTGGAACGGAGCTGTAGGCGCTCTCCGTGGATATAACCATTGCATTGTTCTGTGTGACACAGTCTTTACATTCTTTAGTTGGGATATTCTCTGTGGGTTTTAGCTCCTTTTTGGAAATCGGGTCTTTCGGCGATTTCTCAAACTTCATTGGCCCATTTTGGGACGGGAACACTGGAAAGTTAGGAGTATTAGGAAGAATTGCAAAGCCATTCATGTTTTTCAGGTGGGAGCTTTGATCTATGGTTTCATTCTCTGCATTGGGAGCAAAACTTGAAACTGTCCTGACCTGTACTCAACAAGAAGATTAAAAAAAAAATAATAATAATTAAATTTGTGGCTTAGAATGCAAATATACAACCATCAATTCATAAAGTATACATTACATTGACATTAAACACAGGAAACTTTAAAATGTATCCATAGGTCCTTTGCTTTTTGGTCTCCGTTGGGCATTCATATACAGTTTATAGCTTTTTTTTTTTTACTTTACAAGTCAACTACAATATAAATAAAAGAAAAAAAAAAAGAAACAAGGCGTGATCAAAAAGTCACATTCATTAAAAAATGGTACCTAATAACAAGCCGAGTCTTTAAAGTGTTTGATGTGAAAAAGTAGTAAAATACAGAAAGACTAAGAACTGTATCACCAGAATAGTGACCTAGAAAATAAAAAGGTAACTGCACGAGAGAGGCACAACATTTAAGTAAAAAAAAAAAAACAATAGTGGAATTGCTGCTATTTTTCCATCCACACCACCCAAAAGAAATTCATAAAAGTTAATCAATAGGTTATAGGTTCCCCAAAGTTGTAGTATTTAAAATCACAACTCATACAACAAGAAAAAATAAAAAATACTGAAACACCTTTAACCACCCCCCCACCACCACCACCTCCGAACAATTAGTAGGACTGGAAGCTCCAGAGTCATATGAATGATAAGAGCAGTATCCGGTATATGGCTCCCCTGTGAACCTGATCGGTGAGTTCCCAGTGATCAGACCCCTCGGCTATCTAACACATATCAGCTTTCCACTAAGATATTGACTGAGATAGTTAGATCAGATGGCACTGGATGAGCTGAGGTGGGATCAGATCAAAACAGGTGGGATGAGGTCTGATTAGATCAAATGATGTTGGATCAGATGAAATGAGATGAGATGAGGTTGGATCAGATCAGAGAGGAGATCAGATCAGATGAAGTGGGATCCGATCAGATCAGATGAAGTGGGATCAGATGAGAGGAGATCAGATCAGATGAAGTGGGATCACATCAGATGAAGTGGGATTAGATCAGATCAAATAAGGTTGGATCAGATGAGAGCTGATCAGATCAGATAATGTGGGATCAGTCCCCATTTTTCTAAGCATTACATTACAGCAATATATATAAAAAAAACATTTATAATTTAGTGCAATTGTTCAGCAAACACCATCAATTATCACAAAGAAAAAAGCACAACTAAGAAATAATACCTACTGTTTCCCAGGCCATGCAGACCCCAGGTTGTTGTTCTCCTCTGGTGTGAGGCAGAAAAGGCTGGTTATTAAGCCCAGTATGAATAGTAGCTTGGCTGCAGGGGGGCACACAGAGATGAGTGTTTGTTTCTTTGTGCCCTGTCTATGGACTGTGCATTCCCAAGCCATGTGATGGTATCCAGGTGACACGTAGTAAACAGGAGGCGAGCACTGGAGTCCACAATGTGATTGTAAGGTCAATCAATGTCGAGGTATACGGCGGCGAGATCATGTCCGATAAGCTGCTCACTTACCGGCGGTGGAGCGGAGCTGGAGGTTACTGCAGCCTTGCCAAGTTTGTCATTGGAACAAAACATTAGTAAATCCTGAGCAGACATTGATCACTCAATCTAGTATTTTTATGACCTCTTCCTCAGTCATTAGTAATGTTTTCCAGCAGGTTTTCCCGCTGCCATCTCTTCACTCTAGGGACTGACTCATTTCAGTCTCATCAGTAACTTAGTAAAGCAGAGAAATCTGCTCTGTCATTTT
Organism: Phyllobates terribilis; assembly: GCF_046119375.1. NCBI lineage: Eukaryota > Metazoa > Chordata > Amphibia > Anura > Dendrobatidae > Phyllobates > Phyllobates terribilis. The sequence goes on along the minus strand of NW_027362769.1, from coordinate 204,839,273 downwards.
ATTTTTCCATTCTACAAAGATATTTTTTTACCTTCAAGTTTCCCAATATATTAGATACAGTGTATTGGGTACATTAAATGGTGCAATAACAAGTGTTAAAAGGTGGGGATGATAAAAACTCAAAAGTCAATTCCAACAATGACCAGGATGCTAATGGGTTAAAGTAGAAATGGAATTAGGGGTTCCCCATGATAAAACATAAGTAGGTCTTCTGCCAACCAGAATATGGGTTTGGCCTGTCAGGGGTCGTGATCGTGTGGTCAAATTCTCCTACCTGCAGTTTGTGGTTTTCAGTTAAAAAATACTTAACCCAAGCCAGATGGAGGACAAAAGAGCGATCTACTGATCTCCATCTGCAAAATGGGTCCAAAGGATTCATTTAATGTGTGTACTGAGAACTTTCCTGGCGCATGCAGGAAACAAAGCGTGAAAAGAGCCATTCTTATGAGAAGGCATCGTGCATGGGCACAAAGTAATAATGGAGACTTTACAGCTAGGCTGCAAAGATGTGTAGAAGCCACCAGGGCTGTGGAGTCGGAGGAGTGGAGTCAGAGTTGGTATAAAATGGACCGACTCCAAGTCCTAAAATATATAAGTTTCGTACAGTAGTTCAATGCAGTTTGTGGGGAAAAAATTTTCATAAGAATTTGGGAAAGTTATGAAATGTCCTATAAATGTCTCTCCTATAACTGATCTAAGGGTCTAGACTTTTAGCTGAGATGAATCTGTGCTACAGTAAGTTTATCACTAAACAAGAGCCATGTATGAGGGAGTCGGAGTCGTGGAGTCGGAGTCATGGAAATTGAGGAGCCGGAGGTTTGGCTTACCGACTCTACAGCCCTTGAAGCCACAGACCCAGCCAGAAAGGTGAGTGGGCAAAAAGATTACAGGTGCAGCAATATTTGCATTAATGAATAACCCTTTACCCTTCTCTTCAACCCTGACCTGTGCAAAAATAATATAACAGAGGTTTTGTGCTTTACATTTACTGATGACTATAATTTATAACTTATCGTTACCCATGATAAACCACAAAACAACACTCATTGCCCGACGGATCTTCAGGCTAATGATGTATATTTGTATCTATTCCCCAGTCAGCACTATGCAAAAAAACAAAAAAAAAAAATAATTATAATATAATATAATATAATATATACACACACATATATACATACACACACACAGCACAGACCAAAAGTTTGGACACACCTTCTCATTTAAAGATTTTTCTGTATTTTCATGACTATGAAAATTATACATTCACACTGAAGGCATCAGAACTATGAATTAACACATGTGGAATTATATACTTAACAAAAAAGTGTGAAACAACTGAAAATATGTCTTATATTCTAGGTTCTTCAAAGTAGCCACCTTTTGCTTTGATGACTGCTTTGCACACTCTTGGCATTCTCTTGATGAGCTTCAAGAGGTAGTCACCGGAAATGGTTTTCACTTCACAGGTGTGCCCTGTCAGGTTTAATAAGTGAGATTTCTTGCCTTATAAATGGGGTTGGGACCATCAGTTGTGTTGTGCAGAAGTCAGGTGGATACACAGCTGATAGTCCTACTGAATAGACTGTTAGAATTTGTATTATGGCAAGAAAAAAGCAGCTAAGTAAAGAAAAACGAGTGGCCATCATTACTTTAAGAAATGAACGTCCGTCAAAAATTGGGCAAACTTTGAAAGTGTCCTCAAGTGCAGTTGCAAAAACCATCAAGCGCTACAAAGAAACTGGCTCACATGAGGACCGCCCCAGGAAAGGAAGACCAAGAGTCACCTCTGCTTCTGAAAATAAGTTTATCCAAGTCACCAGCCTCAGAAATCGCAGGTTAACAGCAGCTCAGATTAGAGACCAGGTCAATGCCACACAGAGTTCTAGCAGCAGACACATCTCTATAACAACTGTTAAGAGGAGACTTTGTGCAGCAGGCCTTCATGGTAAAATAGCTGCTAGGAAACCACTGCTAAGGACAGGCAACAAGCAGAAGAGACTTGTTTGGACTAAAGAACACAAGGAATGGACATTAGACCAGTGGAAATCTGTGCTTTGGTCTGATGAGTCCAAATTTGAGATCTTTGGTTCCAACCACCGTGTCTTTGTGCGACGCAGAAAAGGTGAATGGATGGACTCTACATGTCTGGTTCCCACCGTGAAGCATGGAGGTGTGATGGTGTGGGGGTGCTTTGCTGGTGACACTGTTGGGGATTTATTCAAAATTGAAGGCATACTGAACCAGCATGGCTACCACAGCATCTCGCAGCGGCATGCTATTTCATCCGGTTTGCGTTTAGTTGGACCATCATTTATTTTTCAACAGGACAATGACCTCCAGGCTGTGTAAGGGCTATTTGACCAAGAGGGAGAGTGATGGGGTCCTACGCCAGATGACCTGGCCTCCACAGTCACCAGACCTGAACCCAATCGAGATGGTTTGGGGTGAGCTGGACCGCAGAGTGAAGGCAAAAGAGCCAACAAGTGCTAAGCATCTCTGGGAACTCCTTCAAGATTGTTGGAAAACCATTTCCGGTGACTACCTCTTGAAGCTCATCAAGAGAATGCCAAGAGTGTGCACAGCAGTCATCAAAGCAAAAGGTGGCTACTTTGAAGAACCTAGAATATAAGACATATTTTCAGTTGTTTCACACTTTTTTGTTAAGTATATAATTCCACATGTGTTAATTCATAGTTTTGATGCCTTCAGTGTGAATGTACAATTTTCATAGTTGTGAAAATACAGAAAAATCTTTAAATGAGAAGGTGTGTCCAAATTTTTGGTCTGTACTGTATATATATTTATTTATGTTTTAGATAGATAGTCTCCCAGACAAGAACAGAACACTCTGATACCATAGAGATGTTTTCTAAGTTTAGGTGATGGCTCTGAGGATGAAGTAAATTGACCAAATTAAAATAAAAGGCTTAAAATAACAATAAAAATGACAGATCTCTGATGCTCCCCGCCTATTTGTTTACTTTGCTGCAGTCATGACGTTCACATATTCCCATGTGACCACTGCAGGCAGTCAATCACTGGCCTCAGCGGTCCTGTGGGACAAGACATCATTCACTATAGTAAGCTACCGGGCGGGGAGCACCGCAGATTTATCAGACGAGTATTAATTCTTTAGATATTTTAAGCCATATTTAAAGAGTTATTCTCATAATGCATCTTCAGGAGCGCAACGTTGTGCTGCCTCTCGACTTCCTAATTTCGGGGAAAAGGTGTGCTCCTGATGCGGACAGCTTGGACCAGCAGCGTTGTGGAGCCGCTGGCCTGAGCTGTGCACTCTGCAATGAGACACTCCGAGGTACTTTTGCCTCTGCAGTAATCAGAGGAGCGTTAAGTCCCCATCTTGGCCGGATCCAGCCATCTGGACAGCTTCAGAGCAAAGCCTGCAAACTGCATGGCAGAGAGCTTGTAAGCGCTTACTCCTTATAATGGAGACCCAACAGAAACTATAGAATTAAAAAGCACTCTGTCCTTGAGAACAGAGAGGATTTTTTTAATAAAAAGTAAATTGCAAAGTAACTTGCTTTTATAAGCAATTTATTATTGTACCCATTTCAGAAGAGGAGACATTCCCCTTTAGATCTTTGAAACCTCCTTAAGCACATGCACATGTAAGGTTACCTGCTTCAAAAGTGTGTCTACTCTATATTGTAAGGCTATGTGCCCACGTAGCAGATTTGATGCTGAGCGTTTTTGCCTCTCTCTGGCAGATTTACATGCGTTTTTTTCTGCCAGAGAGAAGCGTTTTTTCATCGTTTTCGCATGCGTTTTTTCAAGCACTTTTCCAAGCGATTTTGAGCATCACTTGGAAAAGTGCTTGACAAGTTGGTCAAACAATATAAATCCATGCAACCGGCATGGATTTATATTGTGTGACCAACTTAGATGCTTTAAATGCTGCATCTATAGTAAATAAAAAAAAAAAAAAAAGAATTAAAAAGTTAAAAATAAAAAAAACCTGAGGTGACGTAATTTAGTCAGCTGATGGTCACGCGAACGCTGACGTCAGCGGTCAGGTGATGGTCGCGTGACCATCAGCTGACTAAATGACGTCACCGCAGGTCCTGCCAGTACACCGCAGGACGCCGAAGAGAGAGGACGCCGCCGGGAGGAGACCGGAGAGGTGAGTATACAGGGTTTTTTTTATTTCTCTTTTTCACCGCGTGGTAGCAAGGATGAAGAGGAATTGTAGACTCCTCTTCATCCTGGGTGCCACACGCACCGCGATTACGCCGCAAATTCGCGGCCATTGAATTTAATTGAAACGCAGAAAATCCACATATACCTGCGGGTTTGCTGTGTTTCAATGTTCCTCAATGGCCGCGAATTTGCAGCGCGATCACGGTAGAAATGGTCATGCTGCGTTTTGCAACGCAATGCGAACTCGGCGCTCTAATTAGTGCATCATTTGCACAGCACATCCGAATTCACATTGCTTTGCATGGCAGACGGTTTTACAAGAGTTTTCACGGCCGTAAAAAAGCTACATGGGCACATGGCCTAAAAGGTAGGTGTTTGCTATTCTATTGAAAGAGATCCTGGACTTTTTGCTTCTACTCCTGGGGCTCTTTAACTACTTGACAACTGGGTGTTATCACTCCTTGGTGTTGTCTTTACAAAGTCTAATCAGTGCCGATTTTCACAACTCCCATTCAAGAAAGTGGAGTGAGCGGGGAATACCTGGCACCCACTGAATTGCAGGTGGTGTATTACGGGGCCCTGATCTTGAGGTCTATGAAGGTCTCATTGGTGGCACATGCATCTATCAGTCATTTATGGCCTATCAACAGGATGGGAATTACCTTTTTAAAACTAGAAAAAAGGTGATGATTTCTGCAGTCGTTGCTATATTTTTGGCCTCGTGCAGTAAACTCCCTAAGAAACATCTCTATCTCTGGAGATGTGCGCCGCTTAAGAGTCATACTGGGAAATAACCGATCCCTCAGGTTAAATCACACCAATTAAAGTAGCCAAAATAGTCTGCTGTGCCTTGCTTCATGTAAGACAGGAACAGTACTGCTTCAATCCAATGACTATATAAAAAATGTCCTGCTTTTATATTAAAAGTAGGGACAATAGAGAGAAAGAAAGCTGGATAAAACCATGAAATCCCCAAGGGAACCTGTCGATACCGAGTCCTGCTTGTTAGGACATTTGTGAGAATTTGTACCCAGTGGAAGATTAGAGGCAGAGAGTATAAAAAAAGATTTTCAGGACGCGGGTCCAGTGGCCACAATGGCAGTCCATGGCCACTGGACTTGAGCCAGAGAACCTCCTCCTACCTGCCGGAAAACCTGGAGCTTCTTTTGATTAGCAGATACAGCAGGAGGAAAGTATGACTTTGTGCTAGGCCGAATGGGTGGTTTGCAGACTCTGATCGATCCGAAGGCCATGGACTACCGACTAAATAGGTGAGCAGACAGTGCTTAAAAGGCTATTCCCAACATTGCATGTTATCACTTATCCAGTAGATAGATAAAAGTTTGCAGATTGGTGGAGGTCCAACAGCTGGGACCTCCACCAATCCAAAGAATGAGGTTCTTAAAGAAGACCTGCCAATAGATCAAAAGTGGCTAGTTTTTTCATTTATTTTATTTCCAATGCTCTTCTGAAGATTCATTTTTTCTTTTACAAGGGATGTTCATTACTTCGGTGGGACACCCTACATCCTGGTGGGAGCCACTGAGAACGCAAGTACACTCAGCGCTAATACCGCAAGGGTGAGAGGTTAACAAGGTCATTATCGCCTCTGTCCACACACAAAGCTACATTCATATCTATCACCTAAGCAGCAATTATCAATCATTACAGTCTATATGGGTCACTTACAGGCCGCAATTATCACTACAGCCGGTCAACCACGATGATACTGTGCAGAGGATGGATTGAGTAAGTGAGATATTACATGATTTATGGAAGACTGGATTCATATAGGTCTTGTGTGTTACCTGGACGGTGTCCAGAATCTCCTGCACTCGGTTCAGTAAGGACTTCTTCTTGTTGCTCAGTTTCTTCTCATTCAGCTCTATGGCCTTCTGTCGATATTGCTGCATTTCTTGCCTTTTCTCCACTGTGAGCTACAATGCAAACGTTTTCATGAGCAATTTGGGATGTTATTGTGGAGAGTGAATCATAACTAGATGTCACAATATGCCTTTTTAAACATATCCACACTGTTCGGGTGACATGACGCTTGGTCCCTTTTTTGAAGCCACACATCATGGACGTGATTCTCCCCTGCTCAGCCTTCACCCGGAAGAAGGGATAGAGTCCCAGACAACCCATTTAGAAGGAGAGAGAGACAGAGAGAAAGAGAAAGAGAGAGAAAGAGAGAGAAAGAGAGAGAAAGAGAGAGAAAGAGAGAGAAAGAGAGAGAAAGAGAGAGAAAGAGAGAGAAAGAGAGAGAAAGAGAGAGAAAGAGAGAGAAAGGGAGAGAAAGGGAGCGAAAAAAAGAGGGAGCGAAAAAAAGAGGGAGCGAAAAAAAGAGGGAGCGAAAAAAAGAGGGAGCGAAAAAAAGAGGGAGCGAAAAAAAGAGGGAGCGAAAAAAAGAGGGAGCGAAAAAAAGAGGGAGCGAAAAAAAGAGGGAGCGAAAAAAAGAGGGAGCGAAAAAAAGAGGGAGCGAAAAAAAGAGGGAGCGAAAAAAAGAGGGAGCGAAAAAAAGAGGGAGCGAGAAATAGAGAGCGAGAAATAGAGAGCGAGAAATAGAGAGCGAGAAATAGAGAGCGAGAAATAGCGAGCGAGAAATAGCGAGCGAGAAATAGCGAGCGAGAAATAGCGAGCGAAAAAGAGAGAGCGAAAAAGAGAGAGCGAAAAAGAGAGAGCGAAAAAGAGAGAGCGAAAAAGAGAGAGCGAAAAAGAGAGAGCGAAAAAGAGAGAGCGAAAAAGAGAGAGCGAAAAAGAGAGAGCGAAAAAGAGAGAGCGAAAAAGAGAGAGCGAAAAAGAGAGAGCGAAAAAGAGAGAGCGAAAAAGAGAGAGCGAAAAAGAGAGAGCGAAAAAGAGAGAGCGAAAAAGAGAGAGCGAAAAAGAGAGAGCGAAAAAGAGAGAGCGAAAAAGAGAGAGCGAAAAAGAGAGAGCGAAAAAGAGAGAGCGAAAAAGAGAGAGCGAAAAAGAGAGAGCGAAAAAGAGAGAGCGAAAAAGAGAGCGAGAAAAAAAAAAAGAGAAAAAGAAAGAAAGAAATGCAGAGAGAGAAAAAAAAAAGAGAAAAAGAAAGAAAGAAATGCAGAGAGAGAAAGAGAGACATAGGGGGGACCAGAAAGAGAGACACAGGGGAAGGGGGGACCAGAAAGAGAGACACAGGGGAAGGGGGGACCAGAAAGAGAGACACACGGGGTGGGGGGACCAGAAAGAGAGACACACGGGGTGGGGGGACTAGAAAGGGAGACACACGGGGTGGGGGGACTAGAAAGGGAGACACACGGGGTGGGGGGACTAGAAAGGGAGACACACGGGGTGGGGGGACCCAAAAGAGAGACACAGGGGGGGGGGGGGGGGACGACACCCAAAAGAGAGACACAGGGGGGGGACCCACCCAAAAGAGAGACACAGGGGGGGACCCAAAGAGAGACACAGGGGAGGACCCAAAGAGAGACACAGGGGGGGGACCCAAAGAGAGACACAGGGGGGGGGACCCAAAGAGAGACACAGGGGGGGGGACCCAAAGAGAGACACAGGGGGGGGGACCCAAAGAGAGACACAGGGGGGGGGACCCAAAGAGAGACACAGGGGGGGGGACCCAAAGAGAGACACAGGGGGGGGGACCCAAAGAGAGACACAGGGGGGGGACCCAAAGAGAGACACAGGGGGGGGACCCAAAGAGAGACACAGGGGGGGGGACCCAAAGAGAGACACAGGGGGGGGACCCAAAGAGAGACACAGGGGGGGGACCCAAAGAGAGACACAGGGGGGGGACCCAAAGAGAGACACAGGGGGGGGACCCAAAGAGAGACACAGGGGGGGGACCCAAAGAGAGACACAGGGGGGGGACCCAAAGAGAGACACAGGAAGAAAGTAGGAAAGAAAGAGAGAAAGTAAGAGACCATACATCATGCACGTGATCTATCTCTAAAGAAGGGACCATGTGACTTATAGCAAAAAGCGTGAGAACATAAGAAAAATTATACCAGAATTACATTACATTATTATATATAATATTATATTATATATAAAGAGATGGGCAGAGAGAGAAAGAAAGACACAGAGGGAAAGAAAAAAAGGAAAAAAGAAAGGAGATCCAGCAATACAATAAAGTTCTAGATTCATGACCAAATACGTCGGTTATCGGCAATAGGTTTCCTTGTGCACTTGCTTGAAATACTAGATATATCTTAATTTAGACTACAAATAGCTTAAAAAAAAGAAAAGAAAAAAATAACGACAAGCCAAATACAGTGGTATAAATGTGGAGAGGCTTGCCGCGACATAAACCCAACATTGTCCCAATTCTAATGATATTCTGAATAAACATCTCGATTATAAAGCGTTTTCTAAAACAAGCCTTCAGAGAACATTCCCGTCCTACTGATCACTTACCTTTCAAACAATAAAATGTAAGACTAGCAGTTAGATCTGCATGTGCAGCATCCTATAGATCATAAATCAGGTGGATCTCCCAGCAATAGTCACATAGCAGCAGGCAGCAGCGCAGCCTTACTACCAGAGCGGGAACAAGGCGAGCCGGCAGGACCAGCAGCCGTTACAGCAACGCTGGACGCTTTGTGTACAATTGCCAGGGACGGCCGGGCTAGGACCTAACAGCTAGTAAATGCAGGTTCTCACAAGGGTGTAATTATCCCATCTCTCCATTGTCACCAGAACAGTGAGAACAGAGAGACCATTATATAAGATCCGGAGTATACACAACAGGGTAGTAGTATACAGAAGCCTCCATCACCGGTGGAGCCTACATATCCTTAGGGAGAGAGCTCTATGCAGAACTTGATCTACATCCAGTGAAATGTGACACAAGTAATCCTGAAAATCTGATAATTCTGCACCTGTGGAATATCCTTAGTACAGAAAACTGTTTCGGGAAGTCCGCTAAATAACAAGGGTATAACATCTTATTTGGGATTGTCCTACTGAAGAAGTGAGTCTTAAGACCGAGCAGTGATCAACCTTATAACAAGTTGATCTGACCTGTGCTTTTTCGTTTTACATGGACTGGTGTAACTCGTATGGCACTTGGTTCCCGTATTTCCATACTGGCAGGAGAACATCCCCTTTTCACTTCAGTGCCCCAAGAAATAATGGTATAGGACCACCCATAAATCATGAGATCAGAAGACAAATGAGCAAAACCATTTTGCCAAAGTATGCTTAAAGGAAAAAATAATCCTTCCCTACAACAAAAAGGCACACTACCTGAGTATCTGCATAATTGCATAGGACACTAAATATACCATTTAGTATCCGACTGGGGGATAGAAGGGTCATACTAAACCTCGATTACATGTCACAGCCTAATTGCAGGTGGGAAATACTCTGAGACCATTACATTTACTTGTCAGACAAAAAGATACAATAGACACCCCACCCCTGCTTTTTACTGCCACAAGGCATAGAAAAATTAGGGCATACAATTAAAGCAATAAAGCAGTTGTCATTACAGGGAAGCTTTCAGCAGGTTTTTGCTATGTAATTTCATAGAAGCATAATGAAAGGGCAGAGATCCTGCTTCCAGTAATATGTCACTTACTGGGCTGTTTCAGTAAAATCAGTGTTTCATCAGCAGGAGATTATCACTATAGGACTAGCTGTCTGGTGCTTCCTGGTCAACTGCTCTTTGTAGCCAAGCCTCCACCACTGATTGGCTGCTTTCTGGCAGTGTACACAGAAAGCTGCCAATCAGGAGTGTGGGCGTGGTTATACAGAGCTCAGCATTCAGAGCACTGCTAGATCTGCAACAGAGAAAACAGGGATTGTATAAAAATACAGCATTCAGACCCTACATCACACTGCTCTCAGATTACATAGCAAAAACCTAAAGACATAATCCCTTTAAGGGTTGTCCAGGATTATGATATTGATTGTCCATCCTATCCTTAGGACAGGTCATCGATATCGGATCAATGCAGGCAGACAGTCAGCACCCCTACCGATTAGCAGGTCCCAAGGTCATAACCACCATAGCTCCGTATCTTGTAGTTGTTGATCCGTTCTCAGACCCCGCTGGTCTCATGTGACCACTGCTGCTAATCAGCTGCAGCTTCCATCGGAGCGGAAAAACCATGTTTCTTTTGCTCAGACATAAGAAGGCTGCAGCCAGTCGGTGCTGATGTGTCATTGTATATGTCAGGGTACTGGCATCAGAGATAGGGTCGAGAGCAGAGGAGTGACACCAGTCCAGAAGGCAAGGCTAGTTTTTGTTTTTTAGTTTTAATGGCTTGTAAGGGCCATTAATAGACAACCCCTATGATAAGTCTTCCTTCTATAACCAGATTCCAATCATAGAATTTCATCTGATATATCAGAAGGGGCATATTCCTGGGAGCCCCATCAATATCCACAACATACAAACAGCTAACACTGGAGAAATGACCAACACTCAAATGTAATCAATACCAGATATAGAAACCTAAAAGATATTTTCAATGGGAATTGTGAGAAGCCATTATTCATCTGCGAAAATAAATCCTTTGGAGAGATACACATGGGTTAGGGCTAAAAATGCTGCACCCAACATTCTATAGGAATCGGAGTGGAAAGAACGACACCATGTTCCATTGGAAATGGCATATTCCATTGGAAACGGCATATTCCATAGATAGCTACCTATTATGACCCTAGAAGGAGCACCCATGGCTCCCTGGTAGCCAGTAGTTTCTACGTCTCCTTTCCATAGGGTGTGATATGTGTAGAACCACTGGGGGCGCCACAGCGGTGACATCTTCCAATCTTGAAACTATGGTCCCATGTTGCTTGTTGGAGTGAAGCCATGGTCATGCATGTGTGCCAGCACCCCATTCAGAGTTTATTGGACTGGCAGATATAGCCGGGAACAGCGCTAAACTTTCTTGGTCGGTCCCTAGACTCTGATCTTGCTCTATTCAGAGTCAGCGGTGAGACCCCCAGCAATGATATTTATCACCCATGCTGGACGAATGCTACAGGGCGAAATACTTGTCTCTGATGAAACATCCCCTTTAATGATTTGTAGGGGAATTTCTAACTAAAAAGACCAACTTACTGATCCATCAATATTTCATTGACGCAAGATCTTCTCATCTAGTGACTTCTTATTTTACAGATTGGCCCCCGTCTAGCACAAATGAGAGTCTGCGGCGAGAACAATAACGCACCTCCGAGAACCTGACTTTTCAGTAATGCCTGTTCTCTGCAAATATTACTGTACAATTATTCTAAATTCCAGAAAGCTCTTCGAACAATGATTGTAAATCCCGGTATACATTAGGAAGGGAAAAAAAGGTCAACACTTTGCAGGTATAAGCCTGTTTTTCCAGCTCAGACATGAGCAGTCAGGTGAAAATATACCATATAGCAATCAAACTGACATCCAGCTTACACTGGGTTAACAGCTATTAGGTGCAGGGGCAAGTTAAAGCCCAGGGCAGTGGAGATGAGAGGTTGTCAGAGAGGCTGCCAAAGTGTGCTGATGGGTATTGTCTGAAAATCTCTGCTCATCCTGATCAGAAAATCCAACCTGTGAAAAATGACTTGTCGGGAATTTGACTTTTCTGCCAGTAAATATATCAAAAAGGGGAAAAAAATCTGCTAATCTAAATGGTTTATGTGATCTCCATGATCAGATCCAGACCTTTATCATCTATTGAAAAGGCAGCGGGTCTCGGCCCCTTACTCCAGCGGCCTCATATTAGCCACATGATCTGACCGTAGGTACGCTCTGGGTATAATAAGATTGTATAGTGTTCAGCATATGATGACCCAGCCTACTATTCTTGGTTTTCATACTGTCTACATGTAGCTTCTCCAAGGGAGAACAGTGACAAATAAGCATTATTAGAATTCTTCAAGAAATACTTGTATGTTCTCCCCTTCCAGGAATGAGAGAATGTACCTTCTCACCTACAAGAAATTAGAGAGGACAAGCTCTTGACAAAGTAGCAACATAATCCTGAGAAGTGAGAGTCATTTTAATTACTGCTCTAAACATATATAATGAGCTGTTGGCGATAAAGGCCCGAAGATAAAGGGCCAGGTATAAAGGATCAGAGTCGAAAAAGCCTTAAGGCCCACACATTAAGTAAGGGTTGAAGAAACCTGCTGTTTTCAGAGAGGCTGGTTGACCATCTATCTATTTATTTACGAGGGCCTCCCAATTCTTCCATGTTGGGGTAGATAGGAATCGTGTTATCTTTCTGTTCTCTGGGCAGAAAACCATTGCCGGATGAGTCTGGCAATGTTTTCCTCCAGTCTTTACATAGCGAAGCCTAAGTGGTGCATTCATGAGTATGTGAGAGTCAGGACAGGTGTATGGGCCCCATTACTATCAGCCATAATCGGTAGATGCTCCACACCTTATGTGCTCATTGGCCACAGATGTAGGAAATATTGTAGACTTTACTAGCCAATAAGCGATTTCAAGAGCCAAGTGGACTTATTTTAGGTGCCATAAAAAAAAGAGAACTTTCAGGTAGTGATAGAAAACAATATAAAAAGGTTGGAAACCACATACTTAAGACGCACAGGCTATATGACCGCTAGGATTTGTCCAGCTCGGGCCACAGACATTTGTGGGCAAAATCTCATTGAATCTGGTGGATTTGGGCCCATGCCATCAGTGATGGGTTCTCAGAGCTTTGTCTGACATCCATTGCTGGGTAAGCGTTGGGCAATATTAAAGTGGTTTTCCAGGTTTGAGAACAAATCTACAGGCACTCAATGCAGACTTCTGAATCATGATAGTGTGCATTCCACGTTTCGATTTCCCGGTATTGCCAGTTTGAGAAAGCGATCACACATGTGGTCACTGGTCACATGCCGACTAGTCTCATCCGGCTTAACGTGTCTAGTCGGCACACTTGACCTCAAATTGCATACATGCAGTCATATAACTGCTCACACTGACAATACCAGGGAGTCAAAACAGCGTGCGCTCAGCACATTGTCACGATTCAGAAGTCTGTAGTCACATACAGTTCTCAAACCTGGACAGCCCCTTTAAACAGGTCAGGTTTTCCAGAATAAGATTTTTTTTTAATGATATAAGCAACTGCAGGGTATCTTGCAATGACATAGACAGTATATACAGGTCCCATGACCCCCGTTGAGCCACAGATGCTCAGGACTCACATTTTAAGGATCAGTGGGAAAATGATTAACTATTACGTGACTTATGATAAATACCCATTAGTCTGTAATGCCAAATCCATCCTACAAGTCAACCTGTATCTGTCGCTGCAATATGGAACCCAATAAACTACAAGCCCACGTTCCTGACTATCGGACAATTCCATTTTGCTGACGCACGCTGTGATACTTTGACTGCAATTTGCATGAGAACAAATGTAGATCAAAGATGTAAAAACAACCGAGCCCTAAATCCACAAGGTGAGGCATTACAATAAAATCACAATCAGGACGATCCTAATTACCCTTCATGAATAATTAATGATCACAGAAAACAATTACTCACCAATGGAGAGAGGACGGCAACGCCATGAAACTGAATGACAGACACCTTCTGCGGAGCGGCAGACGCTGGCTCGCAGCTCATCGCCTGCCCTTGTAATCTGGCAAACTGCTTCTCACAAAATTCTTCATACGGCTCCATTGCTCTGTAACAAGACTGGTAGAAAGCACTTAGTGTTACCATCTAATAGTAAGAAGGGCTGTGCATCACCGGCATGTGGGCAGCAACACAATCGCCTGCAGTATTGGTGAGCGATCGCTCAGATTCCTGTTTATTTTTACAATTGTATTCACGCGCTTTGTGTACGCTCAGTGCGTCCCTACTGACTACGGGATTCAAATACCCCAGAGCCAAACACTTACCAGGTACTGACACAATAACATCCATCACAATGGCAGGATAATGAGAGAGGACGGTATGGAGGATGCACAGCCCTGATCTCATGTATTACACAGCAAACGCTATATATAGTCACTAAACACAAGGATCAGAATATTAGGTCACAACAGCAACATTGTATCAACCAGAATCAGAACAAAGTGTCGTGTTTTTCAGTTTCCAAAAATAGGCGCGAGGTCCGGCTAATGTGGGGGTTCAGGCCGGCTGTTACTTCTGCTGTAGTAATAAACCTTTGGGTGTGTCGTAGCTCCAGGTCCTGTTCCTGAGAGTAGTAAATACTTTACTTGATACTATAGAACATTTATTGCCTATTAACAGGGTTATGTAGTTCTGTGTGGCCCGGAGGAGAGGGCACAGGAACCCGCTCTACCCTACCGATCGGAGGAGGATGACAGCAGAGGCTCAGTTCACATTGTGTGATCATTTCCAGCACAGGAGGAGAAAAGTTATAAAAAAAAAAGTGTAGCAGATGAAATGAGCACCACAGTGACCCCCGTATCCCACTAATATAATGGGGTCCGTCAGTGTCAGTCATGATGTTTGCCATTTTGTCAGTATACTGAGCTATGAAATCAGCCCTATGGAACAAAATTTTTTTTATAAGGGCTCGTGCACACAACCATAAAAACTGGACGAGTGCCATCGGTCGTTTTGACGGACAGCACTCGTCACCACGCAATTCTATGGGGCCGTGCACATGTCCAGATCTTTTCCTCGGACCAGGTCGGTCAGAGAAAAAAAAAAAAAAGAATGCACGAGCTGCATCAGATTATCGGATCGCACTTGGTAATTCGTGTCTATGGGTCTGTGGAAAAAAAAAATTGGACTGCACTTGGATGACATCCAGGTGCAGTCCGATTTTCATGCACAGACTCGATGGAGAATTTTTGACCACACACCGATCACCATAACTGGACCGATTTTCTCGATTTTGTGTGACCCTAGCCTTAAAAGGGGTATTCTGGATTCAGCATTGGGGGTAAGCAGCAGGCATCGTGCACCTGTCCTATTTTTTTTCTAAAGGTTATTCCCATCTTTATAGATGGATATCTTTGGATAGTTTTTGTAAACACAAGCAATTTTGCAATTTATTGCTTCCTAAAATGTTCAGCCGTTTTGAAGACATTAACACTTCTCTTTACAAGTCGTTACCTTGCAGACTGACCACTGCTGCTAGTCAGCAGATAACTATGCGCAGTGCTTACAAATTATGCAGCAGCGGTGGCCGGTCTCCTAGGCAATAAGCTATAAAAAAAACATTTTAATATCTGAGGAATGGCTGCAAATTTTAAATTAGACATAAATTGAAAAAGTGCTTGTTTTTACCAGTGCTAGCCAACAATAACCATCTATGAAGAGGGCAATAGCCAACAATAACCATCTATGAAGAGGGCAATAGCCAACAATATCCGTTTATGAAGAGGGCAATAGCCAACAATAACCGTCTATGAAGAGGGCAATAGCCAACAATATCCGTCTATGAAGAGGGCAATAGCCAACAATAACAGTCTATGAAGAGGGCAATAGCCAACAATAACAGTCTATGAAGAGGGCAATAGCCAACAATAACAGTCTATGAAGAGGGCAATAGCCAACAATAACAGTCTATGAAGAGGGCAATAGCCAACAATAACAGTCTATGAAGAGGGCAATAGCCAACAATAACAGTCTATGAAGAGAGCAATAGCCAACAATAACCGTCTATGAAGAGGGCAATAGCCAACAATATCCGTCTATGAAGAGGGCAATAGCCAACAATAACCGTCTATGAAGAGGGCAATAGCCAACAATAACCGTCTATGAAGAGGGCAATAGCCAACAATAACCGTCTATGAAGAGGGCAATAGCCAACAATAACCGTCTATGAAGAGGGCAATAGCCAACAATAACCGTCTATGAAGAGGGCAATAGCCAACAATAACCGTCTATGAAGAGGGCAATAGCCAACAATATCCGTCTATGAAGAGGGAATAGCCCTCCATTAGGACAGGTCTACAATAATCGCTAATTACTCACGTACCGGAGCAGATATCAGTAGATGTGAAGTCACTGGCCTCACTTGTCACCCTTTGTGGATGACAACAGAGCTGGAATACCTCTTTAAGAAATGGTCTACACTTCTCGCGCGCGCCGCCCCGGTCTATACTCTTCGCTCGCGCGCGCCGCCCCGGTCTATACTCCTCGCTCGCGCGCGCCGTCCCGGTCTATACTTCTGCCACTGGACAGGAAAAAAAAAACGGCCAAGCTTCTTCTTATCCTTCCCATTGAGGGTCTTCCTAGCAGAGGTGTGTACAAGCCTGAACATAAGAGCAGAATGCGGATTTGCAGCAGGAACGCTCTTTCTAGCCTTTTCTTAGCCACAGTAGTTTCCGCTCAAAAACCGCCAGAGAAAGACGCAGTGTGAACACTCCCATAGACTGATCACACATCCTGCGGATGAGCCACCATCGCCCCTCCGACGCTTTTCTATGCAGAGGGCGACGTATGTCAGCGTATGGAGCCGTGTATTAGGGATGGGGAGGGAAGTCACAGATCTATACGTGGGGTCAGGGATGGGAGCGCGGTTCTTATGGAGAAATAAAATGTATAATATCACACACCTATCACTACATGAGGTTACCCTGACAACCACACTCCAGCACTATCAGTACAGGAGCGCTCGCACCAGATGAGACAATTGGATACAATGTGACCGATTCTCCTCACTATGGCCACAATGTTCCTGCCTATCAATGGCAGCTCTCCCTCACTGGCAGCCACAGCTCAGCAGCACCATGCCGGCAGCGCACTCACCTCACCGGCCGGAGCCGTCACCTCACACTCCGTAGTCTCAAGCAGTTTCCGGCCGTTACTGTAATAACAAAGCCCCGCAAATGACAGCTCAGCCCCGCCCCCTCCTCGCCGCCGCCATGTTTCACGGCACTGGCGGCAACAACTTCACCTGGCAACGGCCGCCGCTGGCTCCTCCTTAACCCCGCCCAAGAAGGGGGCGGAGCAAGAGGACGAAAATAGCAGCCGCTACTCAGCACCGCCCACTTCCTCAGACAGACTTCCGGGTGGGCGGGGCTTGGCTCCTGCTGCAGTCTCAGGTCACAAATAGCGGGTTGGTGTCAGTGGAGGAGCAGGTAGAGGAGGGAGAAGGTGTACTGAGAGGCTGCATGGGCAGAGGCTCCTCTCATACCAGACCCCAGTTTGGTTGGGGTTGGGGTTGGGGTTGGGGTTGGGGTTGGGGTTGGGGGGGTGCCAGTGATATTTCGGATTGCAACGTCACAGGTAATGATTGTCACGTGACCGCAAGCTACTGCGACACGAAATAAAACACTTACTGTTGTTCACACACGACTTGGCCACATAAGTGCAGTAGGGCTGCGCTTCGCTGGTATCCGCCTGCGATTTGGTTGTTTACACCCAAAGATCAGCATCAGTCCCAGACAAACTGCACAAATGCACTGGTCACCGAGGAGCCAAAGCCTTACTATGGTAGCCAGGATAGGAATACATAGGGTCGGGCTGTAGTGTGTCTCCCGAGACTATGATATAGGGTGCAGCACCCCACAAAATCAAGTGATTGCTTGTTAGGAAGCTGCAGGTCGTGGCTCTACCTCCTGATCAGACGGGACCGGATTGGGGTCTCTGATATCAGCACTATAAGGAGAAAAGTATTAGGAGTCCTTGTGGTCCTAGTAGTGATGAGCGAGTATGTTCTGTCCGAGTATGCTCGGGCCGAGCTCCGAGTATTTATAGCTGCTCGGTGATGTGTTTGAATCACTCCCGTGTGCATGATTTGCAACTGTTTGACAGCTTTATTACATGTGAGGAATGTGGAAGAAATAGACATTCCTCACATGTATTAAAGCTGTCAAACAGTTGCAAATCATGCACACGGGAGCGATTCAACCATATCACCGAGCAGCTATAAATACTCGGAGCTCGGCCCGAGCAGACTCGGCGAAAGGGTTAATAGAACATACTCGCTCAACACTAATTAGGACACATCTTAATCACTGAGTTTGGGTTTTCCCTTATTCCCCTCGCAAACCCCCCCCCCCTACACACACACACAATAACATCCTGCCCGATTGCCCCCCCGTGCATGACATCCGGCCCCCATTGCCCCCCGGTGTATAACATCCGGCCCCATTGTCCTCCGGTGTATAACATCCGGCCCCATTGCCCCCCTGGTGTAAAACATCCGGCCACATTGTCCCCAGTGTATAACATCCGGCCCCATTGCCCCCCGGTGTATAACATCCGGCCCCATTGTCCCCCGGTGTATAACATCTGGCCCCATTGCCCCCCAGTGTATAACATCCGGCCCCCATTGCCCCCCGGTGTATAACATGCGGCCCCATTGTCCCCAGTGTATAACATGCGGCCCCATTGCCCCCCCAGTGTATAACATCCGGCCCCATTGTCCCCAGTGTATAACATGCGGCCCCATTGCCCCCCGGTGTATAACATCCGGCCCCATTGCCCCCCGGTGTATAACATTCGGCCCCATTGCCCCCCGGTGTATAACATCCGGCCCCATTGCCCCCCGGTGTATAACATCCGGCCCCATTGTCCCCAGTGTATAACATGCGGCCCCATTGCCCCCCCCCCAGTGTATAACATCCGGCCCCATTGTCCCCAGTGTATAACATGCGGCCCCATTGCCCCCCGGTGTATAACATCCGGCCCCATTGCCCCCCGGTGTATAACATCCGGCCCCATTGCCCCCCGGTGTATAACATCCGGCCCCATTGCCCCCCCGGTGTATAACATCCGGCCCCATTGCCCCGGTGTAAAACATCCGGCTCCATTGCCCCCGGTGTATAACATCCGGCTCCATTGCCCCCGGTGTAAAACATCTGGCCCAATTGCCCCCGGTGTATAACATTCGGTGCCATTGCCCCCGGTGTATAACATCTGGCCCCATTGCCCCCAATGTAAAACATCTGCCCCCCGCCACAGCACGCAGCAGTACTAATATGACAGAATGGCTGGTGGTGCAGAGCTCACTGATACCAGCGTGGTCCTGGAATAGGGTCCATCGGGATAACAAGTCCGTTCATGACATTTCTTCCCTCCTAAATCTTCCCCCATCACCTGTGTATTATTGAGAAAGGAAGGCACCGCACAACTCAGCCACAAAGTAGAGACCACGTAATGTTACAGAGCGGGGTCACCAAGTGCTGAGGAGCAGAGAGAAGAAAAGTCACCAACCCTCTGCTGACTCCATAACTGCAGAGTCCGGACCACATCTGATATAACATCTGCACCAACACTGAGCCAGAAGCTTCATGTCTTGGATTTCCCTGGCTGAGCAGCTGCATGCAGCCGTACATTACCAAGCACAATGCCGAGCGTCGGATGGAGTGGTGTAAAGCCACCACCACTGGACTCAGGCTCACACTTCTCTATCTGGCATGGACGAGTCTTGGTAAATGCCTGGAGAATGTCACCCGCCTGACAGCATTGTGCCTGCTGTAAAGGTTGTTAGAGGAGGGATAATGCCATGTGGTAGTTTTTCTGGGGTCGGCCTCAGCCCTTTTGTTCCTGTGAACAAAATTATTAAAATTTCTGCATACTAAGACATTTCAGACAGTTGTAGCTTCTACCTTTATGGGAACAGTTTGGGGACCAACTCCATATTAATGCTTATTTAGAAGGGGGAAGTCATAAAAGCTCCTGCAGTGTCCAAATACTTTTGTACTTACAATGTATTTTCCCCAATAAATCGTATACACAAGGGTTGTTTTCTGGAGATGTTCCCCTTTAGATTATTCACCATACAAGATTGCTCAAAACAAAAATAACGAATACTTCCCTATAATACGCCTCCTTCCAGTGCTGACGTGTGCTCCTGCTTGTTCTTCCAATCAGATGGGTGTGTAACCACTCCAATGCTGAGGTTTTTTTACCCCTCCTTCCAGAAGCCCATATTAGTGAGGGGCTTTTATGTGGGCTTTTATGTGATCTGAATCACACTGGCTTAGCACAGTGACAGGAGAGGTCGCTTTTGACTTAAAAACAGTTCTTCATTTAATAGTCTTCACATTAAATTCAAGGCTCTCATCTAGCGTTGCAAAATCCCGGCATCTGCTCTCGTGGGTTATCAAGAAGTTTAGGTCATGTGTGGTCATAGAAGACCGTCGGGCACCTCCTTAGAGACACCTAATGGTGGAGGTGAAGCTTCTGCAGATGACGCCTGAGGTCATTATAATGGTGCAGGGGGTGTAGAGGACGATGAATGAATGAATGCCAAGACTAAAGGGCATCACTAGGTATGGTTAGAAAACATGTCGTCCTGTCTTCATGGGGCATGTATTTCATAAAGTCAAGCCTAGGCATCTAGGCAGGACACAGAAACAGCTACAGTGCACAGTCATACATAAGTTGCATGTGTCACGTATGTGCCAAGAAAACAGGCTGAGCTCTCAAGATGAGCTGGCTCATTGTGCCGGCTTATTCGCGAACAACCCATCACTGGTTCATATGGTCAGAACGGACTGTACAGAGGCTGATGAGTAAGGACTCCTAAGCTTGGTGGTATAGGGCAGCACGGTGGCTCAGTGGTTAGCACTGCAGCCTTGCAGCGCTGGGGTCCTGGTTTCAAATCCCACCAAGGACGATATCTGCAAGGAGTTTGTACGTTCTCCCCGTATTTGCGTGGGTTTCCTCCAGGTTCTCCGGTTTCCTTCCACACTCCAAATACATACTGACAGGGAATTTAGCTTGTGAGCCCCAATGGGGACAGTGCCCATAATGTCTGTAAAGAGCTGTGGAATTAATGGCACTATATAAGGGAGTAAAATAAATAAATAGTGGGTATCAGTGGCGTACCGCCAATAGTGGCAAACCACATGCCCGCTATGGGGCCCGTGAGTTGGGGGTGCCCGATGCCGGCACCGGGCATTCCCCTGCATCATACTTTCAACTGTATCAGCTTTCTGGATGCCGATACAGTTGGAAACAAAGATGGGAATGGGAGCCATCAGCTGACGCTCCCTCTCTCATCATTCTCCCTCTGCCTCTGAGTTTTGTGACGTCACTACAGCGCACCCTCTGTGCTGAGCAGTGCAGAGGGTCAGAAGACACGATGCAGAGACTGGAGCAGCAGGGAAGGGGAGAGGTGAGTATTTCTGTTTTATGTATGGAGGACTATATGGGGCCCATTATACTGTATGAAGCACTATATGGGGCCCATAATACTGTATGGAGAACTACAGTTATATGAAAAAGTTTGGGCACCCCTATTAATCTTAAGCTTAATGTTTTATAAAAATTGGTGTTTTTGCAACAGCTATTTCAGTTTGATATATGTAATAACTGTTGGACACAGTAATGTTTCTGCCTTGAAATGAGGTTTATTGTACTAACAGATAATGTGCAATCTGCATTCATACAAAATTTGACAGGTGCATAAGTATGGGCACCCTTATCATTTTCTTGTTTTAAATACTCCTACCTACTTTTACTGACTTACTAAAGCACTTTTTTTGGTTTTGTAACCTCATTGAGCTTTGAACTTCATAGCCAGGTGTATGCAATCATGAGAAAAGCTACTTAAAGTGGCCACTTGCAAGTTGTTCTCCTGTTTGAATCTCCTCTGAAGAGTGGCATCATGGGCTCCTCAAAACAACTGTCAAATGTTCTGAAAACCAAGATTATTCAACATAGTTGTTCAGGGGAAGGGTACAAAAAGCTGTCTCAGCGATTTAACCTGTCAGTTTCCACTGTGAGGAACATAGTAAGGAAATGGAAGAACACAGGGACAGTTCTTGTTAAGGCCAGAAGTGGCAGGCCAAGAAAAACATCAGAAAGGCAGAGAAGAAGAATGGTGAGATCAGTCAAGGACAATCCTCAGACCACCTCCAGAGAGCTGCAGCATCAACTTGCAGCAGATGGTGTCACTGTGCATCGGTCAACTATACAACGCACTTTGCACAAGGAGAAGCTGTATGGGAGAGTGATGCGAAAGAAGCCGTTTCTGCAAGCACGCCACAAACAGAGTCGGCTGAGGTATGCAAAAGCACATTTGGAGAAGCCAATTTATTTTTGGAAGAAGGTCCTGTGGACTGATGAAACCAAGATTGAGTTGTTTGGTCATACAAAAAGGCGTTATGCATGGCGGCAAAAAAACACAGCATTCCAAGAAAAACACTTGCTACCCACAGTAAAATTTGGTGGAGGTTCCATCATGCTTAGGGGCTGTGTGGCCAATGCCGGCACCGGGAATCTTGTTAAAGTTGAGGGACGCATGGATTCCACTCAGTATCAGCAGATTCTTGACAATAATGTTCAAGAATCAGTGACAAAGTTGAAGTTACGCAGGAGATGGATCTTCTACTCAGGCATTCATGCAGAGGAACAATTACAATGTTCTGGAATGGCCATCCCAGTCCCCAGACCTGAATATCATTGAACATCTGTGGGATCATTTGAAGAGGGCTGTCCATGCTCGGCGACCATCAAACTTAACTGAACTGGAATTGTTTTGTAAAGAGGAATTGTCAAAAATACCTTCATCCAGGAACTCATTAAAAGCTACAGGAAGCGACTAGAGGCTGTTATTTTTGCAAAAGGAGGATCTACTAAATATTAATGTCACTTTTCTGGTGAGGTGCCCATACTTATGCACCAGTCAAATTTTGTTTGAATGCAGATTGCACATTTTCTGTTAGTACAATAAACCTCATTTCAAGGCAGAAACATTACTGTGTCCAACAGTTATTATATATATCAAACTGAAATAGCTGTTGCAAAAACACCATTTTTTATAAAACATTAAGCTTAAGATTAATAGGGGTGCCCAAACTTTTTCATATAACTGTATATGGGGCCCATTATACTGTATGGAGGACTATATGGGGCCCATAATACTGTATGGAGGACTATATGGGGCCCATAATACTGTATGGAGGACTATATGGGGCCCATAATACTGTATGGAGGACTATATGGGGCCCATAATACTGTATGGAGCACTATATGGGGCCCATAATACTGTATGGAGCACTATATGGGGCCCATAATACTGTATGGAGCACTATATGGGGCCCATAATACTGTATGGAGCACTATATGGGGCCCATAATACTGTAAGGGGGAGTATATGGGGCCCATTATATTGTATGGAGCACTATATGGGGCCCATAATACTGTATGGAGCACTATATGGAGGGCTATGTGGTGCCCGTAATACTGTATGGAGGGCTATGTGGGGCCCATTATACTGTATGGAGGCCTAGGTGGGACTGTTATACAGTATGGAGGACTAGGTGGGGACCGTTATACTGTTTGCAGGTCTATCTGGGGGATGGGGCATTAGGCTGATTGCAGATCTACGTGGGGGAGCTTTATAATGTTTGCAGGGCAATGTCGGGGGCCATTATACTGTTTGGAGGGCTACCTGGAGACCATTATATTGTTTGCAGGGCTATGTGGGGGCCATTATACTGTATGCAAACAATTATACTGTGTGAAGGTTTTTGTGGGGTCCATAATACTGTGTAGAGGGCTGCATGGGGATCAGTATGCTGTTTGGAGTGCTGGGTGGGGGCCATTATACTATTTCGAGGGCTAGTGGGGGCCATTATACAGTGTGGATGGTTGTATTGGGGCCATCATACTGAGTGGAGGGGTGTGGGGGCTATTATACTGTATGGAGGGTTGTGTGGCGATCACAGTTGAGGAATCATACTGTGTTGGGGTCACCATACTTTTCCGTGGGAGGGTTGAGGGAGAGCGGAATACAGTAGAGTCATCATACCATGTGCGTGGAGGATACCGTGGAAGAATTCACCGTGAGGGTATCATACTGTTTCGGGTGGACACTATAGTTGGCATCATAAGTTATGGGGGCAATGCAAGGGCAATGTAGTGGTTTTAATAGGAGGAAAATGAAATGAAAATGTAATGAAAATGTTATCCGCCGAATATTTTTTTTTGGGGGGAAGGGGAGGGGGGCAATTAGAGCTTCTGCTATGGGACCCCATGATTTCTACATACGCCCCTGGTGGGGAGGACTCCTAAGTGGAGCAGCACTTGGGCTGTTTGTGAGCAGACTGCACGGGAATGCCAGCGAGTGTTGAGATGAAAATGTCCTGGTCAGAATAATCAGCTAATCACCCATACAGCAACTACAGTTATTTATGATTTTTTTATTTTAACAGATTAGCTTTAGCCTGAGGCTACACCGTAACTTGTGGCCGTGCAACAACATTACAATGTTGCACAGCCACATTGCAAGTAATAATATAACTGGGTCACATTGCTGGCAAGTGAAATTAAACTCAGCTTGATTTCAGCGAGACTAAATTCACTATTATTTCCTGCGATTGTGGCAGCGGGACGGCGCAATATGGTGGCACAGTTGCCATGTAGCCTAAGTTATGTATAAGCCATTTAATACATACCTGGTTGTGTGTAACCTAAAGAAGCATTGGAGCACAAAACCAGGAGTGGGTGATAAATGCAGAATTGGTGACTTGTTTCTATTATACCTTTTCTCTGATTGTTCCTCCTGAGAAAAAAAAATACTGACCGAATACTGACCAAATACTGATAGTGGGGCCGTGGCCTTAGTGTAGGTGCCAGCAGTTGGACCCCCAGCGACCGGAAAGCTATCACATATCCTATGTCGATGTTTTTTTTCTCTTTTGTTAACACTGCATTCTATTTACAAACAAATAGTAAAACATTTGCAGCTGTTTATATTCTTTTTTTTTTTAGAAAACAATTCACATGGTCCTGACACTCAACCCATGTCATTAATATAAAAAAAAATCAAACAAAAAAAAAACAGACCCAATATATAAGTTTCGATAATGGAGGTACTTGCTTTCACCACTAAATGCAATATGACGTCCCTGTACCTGATCACGGGGGGTTCCCGTGTGTGGATGGGGCAGATACCGGTTATATTATATAGTTAGCCTCTGTGTCTAATGCGATGTACACACGTTGAGTATTTGCAGCAGATTTTTCTGCACCAAAAAAAATTGTTTTGTTGTGTTGGCAGGAAAACCGCTGCATGAAATACGTGCGTTTTTTTTCTTACTCATTTGAATGGGTGAAAAACGCTGCAAAAACGCTGAAAAGATTTTAACCTTAACACCTTCACCCCGGGCGATTTTCCGTTTTTTCATTTGTTTTCTCCCCTTCTTCCAAGAGCCATAACTTTTTTATTTTCCCAGCTATATATCCGTATGAGGGCTGTTTTTTTGCGGAACAATGTTGTACTTTTGAATGACACCTTTCATCCGCCACATCGTGTTCTAGTAAACAGGAACACAATTCCAAGTGCGGTGACATTTTTTTAAAAAATGCAATTCCACAATTGTTTTTTTTTTTTTTTTTTATTTACCATGTTCAATATATGGTAAAGCTGACCTGGCAATATGATTCCCCAGGTCAGTACGAGTACGCAGATACCAAACATGTATTTTTTTTTTTTAAGTGGTGAAAAAAATTTGAAATTTGTAAAATAAATAAAATAAAATTTGCTTTTGTCGCCATTTTCTGAGACTCGCAACGTTCTCATTTTTGGGGATCTGGGGCCGGGTTAGGGCTTGTGTTTTGCACGCCGAGCTGATGGTTATATTGGTACCATTTCTGGGTAGATAAGATGTCGTGATCGCCTCATTGCATTTTGTTGCAATGTTGTGGTGATTAAAAAAACTAATTCTGGCGCTTTGATTTTTTCTCTCGTTAGGCCGTTTACTGATTGTATTAATTTATTTTAGATTTGGATAGATCAGACATTTCTAAACGCGGCAATACCAAATATGTGTAGTTTTTAATGGGGCAAAGGGAGGTAATTTTAACTTGTGTATTTTTTAAAACTTTTTTTTTTTCTACTTTTTACTGTATTTAATAGTTCCCTTAGGAGACTTGAAGCTGCGATTGTCCAATCGCCTGTGCTGTGTATAACAAAAATCACGACATCCTATGAATGCCGGCCACAAGCCGGCGTTCACAGGAGGATCGTGATGACAGGCATGGGGTCTTCAGCAGACCCCCAGCTGCCATGACAACCCATGGGCACCCCGCGATCAAGTGGCAGGCACGCTGATGGGTGGGATCAATGACGCACTTCCTGTCTGAGTGTGTTAAATGCCGCTGTCAGTGATTGACAGCGGCATTTAACTGATTAACAGCCAATGGTGGATCTCAGATCCACTCGTGGCTGTTAGTGGCACTTGATGGCTGATTAAATCTGCCTTCAAGTTTGGGGAAAGATGCGGGCTCAGCGTGTGAGCCCACATCAAAGGCAGAGACACGGCCGATAATGTAAATATTGGTCGTTAAGGGGTTAATAAACAGTGCAGGTAAAAAAAAGTGCGAGAACAAGCTCTAACAGCCATGGTGTTTCAATGGAACATGCGCACACGTACCGGCTCCCATCGGTGCCCTGTACAGTGATCGGGGGCGCCCTTGGGTCACCATGAATGATGGCCGAGGGCCTGCTGAAGACACCCATTGCTGCCATCCTGGTCCTCCTCTGAGAACGCAATTTTCTATGTATACAAGCAATCTGGCAATTTTTTGATTCAAAGTCCACAAGGGGGACTACAAAAAAATTAATATATATATATATAAAAATATAAAATAGAAAAGTATATAAAATAAATATGAAATTAAAATATTTCTAAAAATATATCAATTAAATATAAAATAAAAAAAATATGAACATATAAAAATATATAAAAAATATAAAATAGAAAAATCTATAAAATAGAAAATGTAATAAATATGAAATAAAAAAATAGAAAATAGAAAAATAAATAAAATAAAAAAATATATAATAGAAAATCTAATCTATAAAAAAATATAAAATAGAAAAATATCTAAAATAAATATGAAATAAAAAAAAATATAAAAAATATCTAAAAGAAGAGAAAATTGTAAATAAATATTAAATAGAAAAATATCTAAAAAAATATATAAAATAAATATAAAATAGAAAAATATATATAAAAATATAAAATAAATATAAAATAGAAAAAATCTATATATAATAAATATGTATATAGGTTATTGTGTCCCCCCACCCTGCGATCAGCACTGGAGATCCAGCTATGTACACAGTGCAGTGACATCAGCCAGTGTGCAGGGAGACTCCCTGGCCGCCCGCCGCCATCTCTCCGCCTCACTACCGGTATAGGCTGGTGCAGGCGGTGCGGCCCGGTGGTCGCCATGCTGTGGGCCGAGGGGCTGCTGCTGTCCTTCAGCTCCGTGTTCGTGCTGCTGCTCCTGGTCACCCGCAGCCCGCAGCTCTCCGGCGTCCTGACCGGCGGCCTCTACCTGCTGCTCGTCCTGTTCAGGTTCCCGCCGGTCCCCGAGTCCCGGGCACAGCAGGTGCTGAAGCCCCGGGGGAAGGTGTCGTCCATCGCCCACAGAGGAGGAGCCCACGATGCCCCTGAGAACACCCTGGCGGCCATCAGCCTGGTCAGTATGTGCCGGTCACCGGGTCACTTAGCGCCATGATCGCTGTCATTGTTACTTTCCGGATACATTTGCAGTCTCTTCCCTTTCTTTTCAACTTTTTATTTTTTGCACTTCCAGTTTTCACTTCCCTTCTCTCCAAGGCCAGACCTTTTATTTTTTTTGTAATTTTGAATGACAAATGACGTTTTTTCAAAAAAATTTTTAAAAAATAATAACTTTGTAAAAAAAAAAAAAATAGTTTCTGCCTCCAATCTTTTGAGACCTGTAACTTTTTTATTGTTCCGTGGATGGAGCTGGGTGGCGGCTTTGCTTTTACATGGTGCAATTTTAGGGTAGTTATTTTGATGACTTTTTTGGAGAGGTTCAGTGACCAAAAAACATTGAAATTCTTTTTATGCTTTTCTGCAGATTAATAATTGTATATTTTGATAGATCAGACTTTGGCGGATGTGGCAATACCAAATACTTTAATTATTTTATTTTTTTCTTAAAGGGCTTTTCCAAATCCAGAATACACCTTTAAAAAAAACCCTGTGCTTTACTCACCCTCCCCAGATCCAGTGCCAAGTGCTGCTCCCAGTGTCTGTTATTGTTTGCAGTCCTGATGCCACATTGACAGCGCTGCAGCCAATCAGTTAGATCAGTGGTTGTCAACTCAGGAAGACCTGGGAGCAGCGGCGGAGACTCAGCACTGGACCTGGGGAGGGTGAGTAGAAGTGGGCTTTTTTTTCTGTTTTTTTTTTTTTTTAAAAAAGCAAACTACACCTGGGGAGAGTGGTTTTCCGAAACGGGAAAACCCCTTTAAGTGGGGAAAAGGGGGCTGATACAAACTTTTTTTTTTAAGTTTTAAAAAATATTATCATGCAATTATTAGATTGCTTGTACTAAATATTGCAGTAGTATATAGTACAAATCCCTCTTTTATGATCCCAGCTTGTGGAGTACCAAGATGGCGGTGATTGGGGCCTTCAAGAGATTAGCAAAACGATTCACAAAAGCCTAATCCAGCGATCATGTCAGCAGTCAATGGCCGCCGCCACACAGGAGTCTTATGAGCTGCCTCCCTGCAGGAATCCCCGGCGGCCAGACTTCTGACATAGGCGCTAGGGTCTTGCGAATTGATTTGCTCATCTCTAGCACCTTCGTCAGGCCCACTCTGCCATAGCAGACCATTAGCAACTCACAATCCAATCGCAGGGGGAGAAACGATGGCCGCCTCAACGGACGTGCCATCAGGTTCACCCTACTTAATAAGCCCTGTCAGAGATTGAAAGCAGCAGCTAAACAGCAGTGATCGGAGTGAGCTCCAGTCGCTGCTGCTGGAGGCAGATGCTGGCTGTACATCACAGCTGGCACCCTCTGTGTTTGGAGAGGTTCTGCTCCGGAGCTCGGTCCCGATCGGTGTGACGTACATTTACTTACCGGACCCGGTCTATGCCATGATGTAATGACACATGATCTTCGTGGCCTATCAAACCCCCCACCCTCCCGTAGAAATGTTCCCTCCGTATCCATTTGAACGTCGTCACATCAGCATCCGAATGGCACAAACGCCATCATTTGTTTTTGCGTATTAACTATTGGGGTGCTGCCCTCCTTTTTTGGGGGGTTTGTGAATTAAATATGTTATTTTTTTGTTTTTCCCAGTTTAGTAACATTACTGCTTTATTATAAATTTATGCCGCCTATACATCAATGTATATATGTCCAACAGAAGACTTGATCATATACAGAGCCTCACATCAAATCTCACCTGTGATGTCAATGTGGGAGATCCAGCAACTCTAATCCCCGCTGATCAATTGATCGCCTCCCCCAGTCATCAGCCACTCCTCCTCCCTGAAGTGACCTCTGCAGGAGAAATATTGTATTACTTGGCAGGATTCAAATACTCTTTCTCATACAACATCTATAGGTCACGTATGTCATTGGCTGCAAACCGCCGCTCCCCTGCAAAATTGTCTGGGTGAAGTTTGACATTTGCTGATTTGCTTTACTCAATAATGGCCTCTCGTTCCAGGCGGCACAGAATGGCGCCGATGCTGTGGAGCTGGACGTGGAGTTTACTAAAGATGGAGTTCCTATTCTCATGCACGACGACATGGTGGAGCGGACAACAGATGGCTGGGGAAAATTATGTGACCTTACCTTTGCTGAAATCAGAAAGCTGAATCCTGCTGCCAACCATCGTTTGGGGTTAGTGTGGATGTTTGCCGTCTTTCCTCTTGTTTTCAGCATTTCACATGTAAATTTGTAATGCAACCATATTGGAAAATCTTGATGGCATGACACTACTAAATTCACAGTATTTGGGCATTCTTCAGGACGCAGGGACACTGATAAGGCATAAGTTGCCCTTGTGCTCCCTTTGCCTTTGCTGGTATGATGGCAGCAGCCTATAGACTGAAAACGGGCAGAATGTGGCATAAGGGCACCACGGTGATTATGGGGTCGGAGCAGTTTTACCTGGCTGCAGTCAGGGGTTAGGTTGTCAGGACTGCTCTGTCTGCTGTTTTGTGCCATGGCATTGTTTGACAATACTTTTCCTAAATTTTTCTAACCTAATACAAACCCTATAAAGTAGGGCATAGCAAGACGGGCCATGTCCCACGACTATGGGATGGCAGGAGTCTGGCTTACTAAGGGTATGTAGTAACAAGGCTACTGCCGCAAACTGCACATGTTCACTGGGTAGCTTTATATGAAGCCGTCCCATTGTGCGGCTTGTTCTTTATCAGCTCTCTCTTAACATTTTCTTACTAAAGTTATTATCTAACATTGAATAAAAACTCCAGCGTTTTATATAACCTCGTAAAGATAAGGCGTAATGCCGTTATGTCCGACACCTGAAATAAAGGGGATCCCTCCCAGCTTGCAAAATGCACCGCACACTGCCTGAGTGCCAGAAAACTCTCTAAATGGTTGTAAAAAAGTAAGAAGTTATCCCGAGTACCGGCCCCTTGAACTCACGTTTTACATATCTTAAAAACACGGAGGCCATAAACTGAGGTCAAAGTCTCCAGAAGATTCACTATCCGCCAGTGAGGCGACACATAATCCTACTCCGCTATGAAAGTTGTCATAAATCTGCAAACTGCAAGGACATTAACAAGACCGCTACTCTCTTGCCTTAGGGTACAAGTCTGCAGTCGCTCTATGTAACTGCAGACTCGTGAATCCTCACGGCACACTCACTGCGCGCTATGAGGATTCTCAGGTGTTTTTCTTGCGTTTTTGATGCACTCATATTAAATCTGCACCAAATCTGCAAATCACAAATAAGCAACGTGTGCATGAGACTTCAAGATTCTCAGTCACTTTGCTGGCATCAAAAACCCCTTCAGGTTTTGTGACAAATCTGCACTGAAAAAGCGCAGCAACGGGTGCACACAGCCTAAGGTTATGTTCACATGCTGCATTTTTGCTGCTTTTTTTATGCACATTAAGGCTATGTTCACACATCATGTTTTTTTTATGTCAATTTTCTGCAGCAAAACCTGATCTTCAAGGGCATTTTTCTTGCAGTTTTGCTGCATTTTTTTATGCTTTTTTTCAGTGTTTTTTACACTTTCTTTCTGTCTCATTTATGCATGTACATAAAGTTCTGTGAAAAAAAATAAATAAAGAGCCCAAATCTTTTTTGGCATCAAAAACGCTGATACAAATTTTGATGCCTTTTTGATGCGTTTTTTCACCATTCATTACTCCCTATGGGTGAAAAAACTCTGAAAGAAGTGACATGCCCTATTTTCCAAAAAAAACATGCAAGGCACAAAATCCTGAGCAAAAGAAAAACCATGATGTGTGAACAGAGAATTCTGGTTTCTCATAGACTTTGCTGGTACTGCAAAACGCAGCTGAAAATTTGCATAAAAAAACTGCATCAAAAAACGCTGAAAAAAACATGATGTGTGAACATAGCCTAAAAGCTGCGTTATACAGTAGGAGCGAAGGCCATGAGATTTCAGAAATCTCATGCGCACGTATTGTTTTTTTTTTTTTCCTGACTGATTTAGAAAACTGCTGTGTTTTTGGAAACTGCAGCATGTGACCTCTTTCAGCGTTTTTTTTCACCTATAGAAACTTTATCGGCATGCACAAGAGACAAATGTACCTGAAAAAAATGCAACAAAAACTGCAGCAAAACTTATTTTTATAAGCAGCTTCTTTACTGCCAAGAGAGCAGGTTTTGCCTGCAGCAAAAATGCAATGTGTGCACACGGCCTTAAGGGTCCAACTTCAACACCGCTGCCTATCTTAAATATGGGAAAACCACTTGTTCCTGTGCTGGATATTGTTCCATCTGTAGAGACCCACATATTCCCACCAAAGTGCCGGTGCTGCATATTGATGGCCCACTATCTGCGTATGCACCTGGGCATTTCTCCTGGCATATAGCTGCCAGCCCCCCGTATTTTACAGAGAGAATCGCCATTAATCACTAAACCGCTCAGACATCCTCATGTTGTAGGTATGTGACACCATAGCTGGAGTGTTTACACGTGGATCCGATACCACAGTCATCTCCGCACAGAACCTGTTTCTCTAGTATGTGTGGTATGTGCCCATCAATGTGCTGATCATGGGTGTATCCATACTTAGCATTGCTATCAGTAGGTCCGGAGCATTCCTGGACACAGACAATAATATTCATCATGCAAAGTCAGAGCCCTGTCATAGCAGAAAATATTAATGAGCCATTTGTAGTATGAGTTTTTTCATTTGCATTTAGTTTTTAAAAAAACTTTCCCGTCTTCTAAAGTGATGGCTTATCGCACATTACTTTGTGATTGATGGAAGTCCGACGTTTGGGATCTATACCAATCCTGGGAATGAACGGGAAGAAGTGAACCTGGCCTCCCGATTGTGCAAGAAATGGCAAATCTACTGTCTAACTGCAGCCACCACTAGGGGGAGCTAGAGAGTGTACTGTATACTGTTCATATATTGAGCTCATTGTGCAGTGAGCTCCCTCTAGTGGCAGTTACAGACTGTCAGAATTGTAAAAGGTACGGCTATGCAAATTATTTGGAGCTCAGTAACAGAATAACTGCTACTGACAGCAATTAAATGGAATAGGTTTGTAATTTGACAGCAGCATAATGTAGGGGGCTAAGACCCAGAGTCCAGTGATATGTCACTTACTAGGCCATTTCAGTAAAATTAGTGTTTTATCATCAGGAGGTTATCACTACAGGACTAGGTGTCTCGTGCCTCCTAGTCAACCGCTCTGTGTAACCACACCCCAACACTAATTGGCAGCTTTCTGCCCATATACAGTTTAAACCAAAAGCTGCCAATCAGGGTTGTGGGCGGGGTTATACAGAGCTCAGCATTCTGAGATCTTCTGCAGAAAAAACAGGGATTTTATCACAACTGCTGCACCCAATAAACTAAGAGATACATTTCTGGAATCAGGGTCTCAGCCCCTGCATCATGCAGCTGTCAGATTACATAGCAAAAAAACATGCTGACAGATTCCCTTTAAGAAAGTAATCAGCACAGAATTTTGGACATAAAAATGTAAAATCCCGACTCCTAAGTCTAGCTTTCATTAAGCCAGGACTTTGCTTAAATCTAAATTACTTTATCAGTTTAATTGAAGGGGTTGTCTCACGTTCATTATTGAGGAGCGCACCACTCCCCTGCCTCTCTGCTTGCCGGGGGCCGCTGCCCTCCTGATTGATAGACAGTTCTGGCCAGTGGCATCGTAGCACGCTTGGCCCGATTTGTGCGCCCTCCGATGCAGCAAGCAGAGGCACTGATCCGGCCAGCTTCAGAGCAGCACTTATAAGCTGTATAGAAAAGAGCTTGTAAGCGCTGCGCTCCTAATTTAGGAGACCGACTACAGCTCATAGACTACAGTGGTGGTTGGTAAAGAGAACTAAATAATAAGATTAAAAATCCTTCTATTCTTGAGAATGTAGATTGCAAAGTTAGTTGTTTTTACAAATGCAATGTTTACACCCATTATAAAATTTGAGAGTAACCCTTTAACACCTGGTAGCGTAGATATGCATTGTTCTTCTCTTTCTTCACAGGCGTCTGTACAGTGATGAGAAGGTACCGACGCTGCAGGAAGCTGTGGAGGAATGTTTGCGTCACAACTTAGTGATCTACTTCGATGTTAAAGGCCATGCGGCTCAGGTAATGATAACCCCATGGGTAGATTACACGCAGCACCAATGGGGAGGGACCGGGGGTTCTCCATAATGTTAATTTTCTCCACTCTTACTGAGAGTACCTATATGAAAATGGTGCTAGCTGATACCAGAGATCATAATTACAATAGCACAGGGGGTATTTTATGAATGGTCTTGTCTCCTGTCCAGCCCTTTACACATTAGGTGCATGTCCTGAAAGGGAATCAAAAGAACACCAGGGGGCGCCATTAGTTGTATGTGACAGCAAAGTCTAGGCCCAGGAGCATGTTTAATCTTGGAACAACCCTTTTAAATCAGTCACTCTCTTTATGGCCTCGTTCACACGATCAGTATTTGGTCAGTATTTTACATCAGTGTAGGGAATGCATGGAGTGACTGTAGAGCATGTGCACCTCCGCTCTATTCTAACTAGGTTAAAAGTGCCTTTTTGTCGATCGGTGCGGGTGTCGATGGTCACGCCCTCGCTGATCAATAAGATATCACCTAGTCTGTGGATAGGTGAGAACTTGTTTTCTGTGGACATCCCCTTTAATTTCACACTTCTGTCCCAAACAAAGCTCCATACATGAGGTCACTAGTTCAGTAAAGCGGGACTCCCTATAGACTTCTGACATCGAGTGGTCAAACAATAGTATTACACTCAAGAAGGGTCAAAATATATGAAAACACTGGAAACATTAAATCTAGACTGTATTGTCGCTCAATGAAATGTACTTACAAACATGAAGGTTCTTAAATTGGCCAATTCATGTATGCCCATCAACCACGGCAAGGTGACCTCCCTCTGATTGGTCACCGTTACAGTTTTCTTTCTTATAAAACTCCACTTTTTATTGGAAATCTGCGATAGGATTTTGGGATTGTTATATTTTTAGATTGAAGACATGATGTTTGTATTTTTTTTTTTTTTGTGCTTATTTCACTTACTGGCGGACGCATATATAGTAATCATCTAAACTATCCTCTGGCTGTGGATAATGAAGGGTATTCTTATTTTCCAGGCTGCTGATGCTCTCAGGAAGATGTACAGTGACTTCCCACACCTATATAACTCCAGCATCGTCTGTTCTTTTGAGCCGAGTGTTATTTATAAAGTAAGTAGAAAATCACCTCCATTCCCTGTAATACGGGGTTTTCCCTCCTCACAGTGAATGTGACATTACATACGTTGTCAGACTAATGTGCCCATTTTCACAGTACATGTGCAATGTTTGAGACCTGGCCCAAATGTTCTGTCCTCTGTTTTCTGCAATGTTCCCTGTAAGCTGTACAATACATGTTCCTAACAGTATCCTTATCTGTCTATTAATAGGGCTTACCATTAGATGTAGCAATTCCATGTGGATTGTACTCGGATTTTTCTGCAGATTTTGCATCCATGAAGTTCTTTTTAACAAAAAAAAAGCATGTGCACGTCATTATCAAAGCTCCACCTGTAATGTGCTATAATTTGCTATGGATTTTCGGTGCAGAATTTGCACCACATTTATACTTACCCTTAAAGAGATCATTGCTCTAATGTCATCACTGAGGATCTTTAGATACTGTGGGATACAGAAATGACAGAATGAGACGGGCACAGCTTATATTAACCATTTCTGCTCCTCCTTCCATACTAATCTTTCTTTTTATTCTTTCGACGTTGTTTAATCTGCAGATGAGACAAGCGGACGTCAATGTGGTCACGGCTCTGACGCACAGGCCGTGGAGCCTCAGCCATCTCGGGGATGGCACACCTCGCTTCGACTCCATATGGAAGCATTACTTCTACGTCTCGATGGACGTCCTGCTGGACTGGGCGCTGCACCACATCCTGTGGAATTTCTGCGGAGTGTCGGCCTTCTTAATGCAAAAGAATTACATTTCACAGTAAGGTCACTTTACTGATCATGATGGGGAGCAAGTGTGGACATCATAGGGGGCAGCTGATGTCCAGGGCTAAATTCACACAACCTTCACATGCTCTAAACAGCTGTGCTGGGAGTTTTAATGGCCTCAGTAAACGTCACAGTTGGCTCCGGTCCATTTCATCCTTGACTTAAAAGGAACCTGATCGCTTTCTCAGGCCCACCAACCTGCCACCATGTTTATACCCTTCCTAATAAGCCCATGTTACTGTCTTATTGATTACTGCACATGGCAAAGGACAGTTGTATAACTATGCTGGCGATATGCTAATTACTTGAGGACCAGTCGTGGGGTGTTGTTTTCCCCAGACTAGTCATCCCACTAAGGGTTCATGCAGATGACCGTAGTTTTGGTCCGAGTGCGATCTGTCAAAACATCAGATCAAATCCTTCAAAAAATTACTGAGGTCAAGCACATGCACGATTTGCCTCCAACAATGAAAAAAATTGGACTACACTCGGATGCTGGATAGGTTAAGATTTGGGATCTGTTGTTAAAAATATACTGACTTTATTGAACCACTTTTTTTTTTACTCTTTATACAAAAAAATTTATATTTTCAGAGTTCCTGTTCTACTATATGGGTGAAAATGCAATAAAAATAATAAAGAAAATAAAATAACCAATGCTCATCTGTTAAATCCTCTATCACTCCAGTCCTGGTGCCCCCCCAGTGGTCTCCACTGGTCTTTGTATACTTTCATGCTGCAATGACATCACATACATCCACAGGACTGCTGCAGCCAATCGCTGTTTTGGTGCCAGCATGTATGGCATATCTCTGAGCCCAATGAAGATTTCCAGCAGTCACCTGAATATATGATGGCATTGACAAAAACTCATGGGGACAAAAGCAGATGTGAACAGAGACCTAATGTAATCTGACTCTTTACCCTACAGAAATTACGTGGAGACGTGGAACCAGAGAGGCATTGAAGTCGTGGCGTGGACGGTCAATACAGCCACGGAGAAGCTTCATAGCGAGCACGTCCTGCACAGCAACTTCATCAGTGACAGCTTGGTAGAGGATTGTGACCCTCACTACTGAGATGCCCACCAGAATAATACGGATATCAAATCACTTTAGGATCATCCATTATGTCATTTATATTGTTGACACCTTTGTCTTAAGCCTTTCAAAGATGATTTTATGAGGGTGGTCCGTCCGAGCCCACCTCGCTGATTAGAAGCCTTCTGCTGCCGAGAAGGTGGACTCACAGCAAAGGCCTAGAAAATACAATCCCGCCAATATGTGTGCTGGTGTTAATGAATGTGATGACCATTAATCAGAGATAATAGATATATATTGGAATCTGCTCAAATACCTCAGGAAAGACGTGCAATATAATATATGGGATACATGGACTCCGTCAGCCATTATCATAGAATCACTCATTCATGGGATAAGCCCGTCACCATAGATTGTTCTCAGGATCAGGGTCTCACAACCTCCGAATAATGTGTTATCAACTCATTTGATGGATGTACATAAAGGATTACGAAAGCACTAACTTCATAGAAAATCGGAGAAAGCGATATGTCAAGAACCGCAGCGTAATTCCTGAAGAATCCCAGGCTGTATTAACTGGAAGCAGCAGATAAGTATAAGGCTATGTTCACACTATCAGTATTCGGTCAGTATTTTATCTCAGGAGTGGGAGCCAAAACCAGGTGAGGAACAATCAG
This sequence comes from Phyllobates terribilis, assembly GCF_046119375.1. Classification (NCBI taxonomy): domain Eukaryota; kingdom Metazoa; phylum Chordata; class Amphibia; order Anura; family Dendrobatidae; genus Phyllobates; species Phyllobates terribilis. The sequence goes on along the minus strand of NW_027362769.1, from coordinate 204,802,055 downwards.
AGAAAAGGTATAATAGAAACAAGTCACCAATTCTGCATTTATCACCCACTCCTGGTTTTGGTTCCCACTCCTGAGAAAAAATACTGATAGTGGGGCCGTGGCCTTATACTTCCTGCTTGTAGTATTTGGCAACCAGCGCAGAGCTGTTCCGGGCACCACTCCTGTGAATCCAATTGATCAGGGGTTGTTGAGCTGATAAAACTTTTTTGCTGCATTTCGTTCTATATTATTTTACTTGGCACAGGACATTTCATTCACTATGGCCCAACAGTATACTGCCGGTGCACATCAAAAGATAGGTATGTAAATCTTCAGAAGGGCAGGAGAAACCATTTAATATGCATGGGGGTTCCCTGGTGGAGTGAACGGACATGTTGGCTTTCAACATGTCTGATCCTATGTTCTGATTTCTAGATTCTGTGGGGATGTGAAAGACGGATGAAGTGTCTGGTTACCGTTATTAGTGCTATAGATGGTGCAAATTATAAATGGTGCAGCTAATCCTGGTACTATATAATGCCCAGTGTGGGGGATGGGTATGCCACACCAATGGGCAGATGCCTTGTTGCCCATAGCAGCCAATTCACACTCCGCCTTCATTTCTTATGCACTGCTTGTGTCATTTATCATAACGGTCCGTCACTTTACTGGAGTGTTCCCTTAAACCTGATTTAATGCATTTGTGTACAGAATAGGAAACCATTCACTTGTGTAACAAGCTTGGATTTAAAGGGGTATTCCCTTGTGCAAGATCCTATCCCAATATGTAGGAGGTGTAATAATAAAAATAATATTAGCAAATATCTCCAATTAGAAATGTAGTATAGTTCTTCTGATTCCCTATGTCTCTTTCCTCGTGTATACGCATTGCAGGACCTTAGGTATCCATGGTTACGACCACTGATATAGTGACAGTTAGCTAGTGGTCATAGCCATGGATACGTAAGGTCCTGCAATGTCTGCACTTGAGGAAAGAGACATAGCGAATCAGAAGAACTATACTACATTTTTAATTAGAGGTATTTGCTGATATTAACATTATTACACCTACTACATATTGGGATAGGATCTTGGAGATGGGAATACCCCTTTAATATTCTGCTGATGTTTCTGTCTAAAAAAACAAAAACAAAGCCTCCATAGAAGAACTTGGCATCATTAGTTAACACCGTTCAGGTATCTAACTGGTGAACAGCAGTTTATTGAGGGGAAATTATGAAGTGTTTCTATACTGTGACATTTTACCATCAGGTCTGTCACTATTGACATTGTTAATAAAGTTAAATAAGGAGGAAAAAACACACACCTGTCTGTAGGTGATGTTGTTAATAAAGTTTGCTAAGAGAAAAAACATGATGACATCACCTAGAGACAGTTGTGTGCGTTTTTTTTTGTTTTTGTTTTTTTACAATAAACTTTATTAACAGCCGGACAGAAACAAGCAGTCTATATCTAAACATACAGCAAATTAGTCGTTTAGTCCTACTCGGTCATCCTATGATGGGTCTTGTGCTTTGACTTGTGACCCTGTTGCTGACTAAATGCCAAGGGTCACACAATACATGCCCCTCAAATGTTCAATTTTTCGCAAAATGGTCCCATGACGTGCAGGTGTGTCAGGACTGCCTGCTGACTGACTGCACCTATGAGAGATTAGAACGTGTTTATTAGAAAAGTGTCTGATCTCCTTGTCTATACACAAATACATAACAGAATATCCCTTTAAACGTGTTTTACAGAATAAGTTTAAAAAAAGGGTCTAAATCCATCCACTGTGTATTTGGTATGGCAGTTCAGCGCTAGTCATTTAAAGGGGTTGTCCGGTCACTGCATAGCCATAGGATAGATCAACGTGGGATCGTAGGGATCCGGCAGCTCCACCAATCAGCTGTTTTGTGCTTCGGCTGGTTGTAAACCTTTTGAATGGATATCACAACTATGTTCAGTGTGTAGCAGCCGCTGCCAGGTGCCTCAGCACAGTTCCTATCCTTTTGATAGGAGCAGCTATGGATTGGTCATCAATATGCTGTGTCTAGGCAGCCCCTCTAATCTGCAATACCAAACACCACCATTGGACAAGAGGGGTGCTGCTGCTTCTGTGGGGGAGAAATCCTCTAATCTTGAATAAAGCTAGTAAGTGAGCAATTACATCTACATATTTGTTGTAGGTAACTTGATCTTAAAATAAATTATTTACTAATTCCAGAGTCCGTCTCGTGATTTCTCAGATTACCTAATATTACAGATTATTATTGAGCATATTCACCAATATATATATATATATAAATATTTTGATAGATCAGGCGTTTCTGAATGCGGCGATACCAAATGTGTATTTTTTTATTATTGTTTTCTTTTCAATGGGGGCAAAAAGGGGACACTTTTGAATTTTGTTTTTCATATTTTTAAAAACTTTTTTCACTTTTTATTTTATTTAATAGTACTCTTAGTAGACTTGAAGCTGCGATTGCTAGTGCAATGCATAGTAGTGTGTTCACAGGAGTACTGTGGTGACAGGCACGGGGGTCATCTTCAGACCCCCAGCTGTTGTGACAACCCATCGGCACCTCGCTGATGGGTGGCCGGAATAATGTACTTCTGGCCAACACATGTTAAATCCCTCTGTCAGAGATTGACAGCGGGATTTAACTGGTTAACAGCCGTGGGAAGAGCACCGATCCACCTGCAGCTGCTACAGGCACATGACAGCTGATTAAATCAGTCATCATGTGCGGGGAAAGATGCGGGCTCAGCGTCAGAGCCCGCATCAAAGTCAGGGATACAACATATGATGTAAATATATATACGTAATATATTGTGAAGGGGTTAATGGTTGAAGAGAACCTGTCATGTTGAAAATGGTCTCTGATCTGCAGGCAGGATGTTACAGAGCAGGAGGAACGGAGCAGATTGATAGACATTTTTGCTAGAAAAGATTCAGTAAAACTTGGATTCTAGTAATTGAAATCCCTGGTCTTTGGATGCATATGAGTCCAGTGGGTGGTCCCTGTATACATATGAGTCCAGTAGGTGGTCCTATTCAGTGATTGACAATCCTCTATGTATGACTGTATATGCATAGATTACTGTCAACCACCAGTAGGACCGCCCACTGGACTCCTGCGTACAAACGGCAGAGATCTCAATAAATATAATAAATGTTATATTGACTCTTTTCCCACAAAATGTATATATCATTCTGCTCCGCTTCTCTATACCATGTAGTCCACAGATTAGGCTGCAAGTAAGTGACAGGTTCCCTTTAAATTGCAAAGTTTTTCTAAGAACGAGAAACTTTACAATTTACTTTTTATTAAAAATTTCAAGAACAGAGAGATTTTTAATTTTATTGATTTCTTCTTGTTGCCTTGTTTACCGGCTACTGGAACAATGAGCAATTTAGATGCGGTGGCTGAATATGGGCAGTGCTTATAGGCTCGTTTGTATCGACTGCTCTGAATCTAGCCGGATCGGTAGCTCCGAGTCTGGCCAGTTTCACTGTGGCTGCCCTCCTCTGATCCAGCTTCAGGGTGGCTGCCCTCCTCTGATCCAGCTTCAGGGTGGCTGCCCTCCTCTGATCCAGCTTCAGGGTGGCTGCCCTCCTCTGATCCAGCTTCAGGGTGGCTGCCCTCCTCTGATCCAGCTTCAGCGTGGCTGCCCTCCTCTGATCCAGCTTCAGGGTGGCTGCCCTCCTCTGATCCAGCTTCAGCGTGGCTGCCCTCCTCTGATCCAGCAGAGCACAATGATCCAGCTAGTCTAAAATGTCAGTCAAGCCGAAGCCCATCACCCCCGGCAAGGAGAAAGACTGGGTAGCAGTACGTTCTTGCTGATGATGTGAAAACTCCTTTAATATAGGCATATATTGAAATATGGATTTCGGACTGTGAAGTAGTAAAGAACAAAGGTTCCCATCAGGTGCAATTATTCTATACGGAATATGTATATGTTTTTTATGATTGCATCAACCCATGACAGACTCTAGTGGCAAATAATTAGATCCAAATGGAATAGTCTTCTGCTGGACCTTTGGGGCCTATTATTTTGTTAGAACCTTTGCCCACTGGAGACTCCTGGTGAGCTAATCTGACCCGGAGTGATACACACCAATGCATGTGGCCCTTGAGAAGAGGCAGTTTTATTACCATTGCTATAAAATTAACGTGGTTTTCGATTAAGGATATTGATAACCTATGCCAAGGATTGATTGATGGGGGCTTTATGTTTGGCATTCTCACAGATCAGCCATTACCGGCCCGATGTAAAGAGTGTATGGAATGGAACACTGTACGGTTTAGTGATTGCTTCCTGTCTCGGGTAGATCTGCTCCAACTCGTGTGTTGTATGCAAAAAAATGGACCAATCCAATGTTGAACTGAATTTTTATCCATTTTTGGTCCGCGTTTTTTTTTTTTTTTACATACTGGAAAAAATGGAGAAAGGTTTCTGAAGTTCAGCTGGTCAATAAGAAATGGACAATACGTGTTTTATCATTATTGTATATAGGTACTATATGAACTTTTTTTCCTAAAGTATTAGGGAATATTTATCAAGCTATGGAATAATTTGCACCAAGAAACTGTCTTTCATGACTTCCTACACATTTATGTGTTTTAGCCACTTTCTGTGCTTTGCCCAACAAAGGAGTGTGACTTGTTGGGAAAGGGGCATGGCCCAACACCAGGCACCCAAAAATTTGCCACCATTATGGTGCAAGGGTCTAGCCCAAAGTAAGACAACTAATAGGCAACACACAGTCTAGACCAGGGGTCTCAGCCTCGGAGACAGTCAACTGCAGCCCATGGGGCAAAGCCACTCCAGTGATATCCTTAGGACAGTAGAGAGCACGCCGATGACCCTCAATGACATCATCGCTGCTAGATCACTGGTGGTAGGTGAATATGGAGAGGATTTTTTTAACCCCTTCCTGACATCCACTGTACATGTATGGTGCAGGGAGAGGTGACTTCTTGTAAATCGCCATACATGTACAGCATAATGATGACGCCGACTCGCATTATTTTTCATCCAGGTTTATACCTTTCTGTTTTTACTCTTTTAAAAATAGTTATTTAATAAGGTATTTATTTTTCATTACTTCATAGTTTGTTTCCTTCTGTTTGAGAGTTGACCTATATCTCAAGATGATGTTTTACTTGGTCTTCTCCTGCCTTTGAGTATTATCCGCACCCCCACCTACCTCCGGTCTATGACGGACAAGTCACTACTTTTTCAGTGACCTGCCGCCTCTGGCCAAAATTTCATGTAGGTGCAAGCATTTGGAAGTAACTGTGCATGCCCAGCGCCCAGCAAAGACAGTGCTGACCAAAGAAAGCATGTCACTGAAAAAGCAGTAATCTGCCAGTCATAGACTGGAAACAGGAGAGGGGCAGATAATACCCAGACTGGCAGATGAAGACCAAGAGGAGCAACCAACCCCACTGCGTTTTCACCTCATTAGTATAAAACTTCCACAGCTGATTACATATCATATGACAAAACCAATTCCTTCAAATAAGGTATCATTTGACTGTATTTCAAACAGACGTATGAGGACTGTTTTGTTTGTTTTTTTTGTGGGACGAGTTATAGTTTTCAATGACACCATCTCCATCAAGATCTCTGGAGATGGACTTGTAACCTTGAGATTGTTGATATTTTTCAACAATTTGGGTTCTCAAGTCCTCAGACAGTTCTCTTTTCCTCTTTCTGTTCTCCATGCTTAGTGTGGCACACACAGACACACAATGCAAAGATTAAATCAACTTCTCTTTTTATCTGGTTTCAGGTGTGATTTTGAACGAGCATCACATGCTTGAAACAAAAGTTGTTTACCCACAATTTTGGAAAGGTGACAACAATTTTATCCAGCTAATTTTTGGAGTTTAGTGTGAAATGATGTCCAATTTGCTTTTTTTCTGTTGTTTTTTTTTGTGTTGTTCCAATACACAGAAAGGAAGTAAATGTGTATAACCAAATGTGTAATTGCAATTATTTTCTTGGAGAAATACTCCATTTTCTGGAACAACTTCAAGGGTGCCAACACTTTCGGCCATGACTGTATATATAGGATGATTCATTCGCTACTTTACCTGGAAAAATTTCTGTAACTTCTAAACGAGACAATTGGAAATTTTGGGCTGTACATACCTTGGTTAATGAGAAACTGATGATTTAAAGCAGGTGTTGAAAATGTCCATTGTTCGAATCCAAGAACACCTCTACTCCATTGTGTTGATTGCAGGACGTCTGGGGTCATAGCCTGAATTTGTCGCTGTATGTTCTCTCGGAGGACCTCTAATGTTCATGGATTGTTACTGTACACACGACCCTTCAAATGGCCCTAAAGGGAAAAAAGTCTGGCAGTGTTGAATCAGGTGATCTTGGTGGCCACAGTCCCTTGGAGACTCTGTCATCATTGACATGTGGAATACAACCTGCCTGTCTAAAGCCTGTGCGACAATTTACATGGAGATACCAGAAGTCTCTGTTTCACATCTTGCATTGTTTCCTAAGACATTTCGGACATCCTCCATCATGCCTTTCCAGTAATGTTCCAGCTTATTCACTAGGGACAGAATACAAGGTTTGGACGGTGGATTTCGACCTCCAAACTTCTTTAGGAACTAACTTTGGCACCTCTTTAAAGGGCTCAGTTTTCCAATAAGTTTTCATAATGAAAACACATCTGTACATTGTTAACAAATCAAGAAGGAATTTGCAGGAGTGAAATGCGAGCGGCACATAAACTACCGACACGCAGAAAGGTGTGCAGCAAGTCTATCTCGTGGTGGAGACGAGACGACCGGCAGGACGACAAGACCACTAGACGCAGTGATGTTTCTTGTAGCGGAGTTTCATTGCACGCTCGCTTCTCATGAACCAAAGTATGTACAGTCCAAATTTCAGTGCTGTCGACAGTCTCTTTTAGAAATTACAGTTATTTTTTCCAGGTAAAGAATCACCCTGTAAATATATATTTTAGTGGTGAAATAAAAATTTCGGAAATTTTTAGAAAAAAAACAAAACTGCATCTTCAATTTTTGAGACACGTAACCTTTTTTTATGGATGAAGTTGTGTGAGGGCTTATTTTTTTGCATGGCTAATTAACAGCTTTATTGATACCAATTTGGGGTACATAAGACTGATTTTTTTTTATCGGATAATTTGGGTGGGGAACTGTGGTGACTGATTCAAATCTGGAGTTTTGATTTTATTTTTTTTTCGCTATTCAATGTTTTTAATACTTTTATATTTTGATAGACTGGACTTGTATGAACGCGCTGACACGAATAAATGTTTACTATTTATTTTAAAACCGGTAATGGGAGGTAAATTAAAATTTTTAAAAACATTTTTTTTTTCTTTTTTCTAATTTTTTTTTTTTTTAAGGGTACTTGAACCTGCAATCATTTGATCACAAACTATATACTGCAATAGCATAATGTTGCGGGGTATAGTGCAAATTGTAATCTCTTGATGCTCAGCCTACAGTTGAGCTAGACAGGAATAGAAAGATGGCCGCAAAAGAGGAGGCCTTCAGCAAGTCCCTGGCTGTCACGGTAAGCCATCAGTCTCCCCGCGATCACATTGCGGGGGGCCAATGGCAGCCAATGAGAATGTGCACTAGTGATTGTGCTATTGAAAATGCCACTGTTAGTGATTGACAGCAGCATTTAAATACTTAAACAGCAGCGATCGAGGCTCGCTGCCGTTACAAGCAGATGCCGGCTATGTATTACGGTCAGTGTCTGCCTTGTATGGAGAGAGCTGTGTCAACTGGGCATGTCCTGCTGAAAACACACAAAGGCTATGTGCACACATGATCTATTACTGATTGTTCTGTGCACACAATAAATGCCATATGCCTGTCTAAACAGGCTATTAAACGACTACCAGTCGGCAATTTTGTCCTGATGGGCAGTCATTTAATACCGCAGATCGTCTACTGTAGATTTGTCTTAGAACCAAGATGTAAGCATCATTTATAGCAGCCTGTATTCTGTAAAACAGACATTAGAAATTATTGCCGAATTACAAAAAAGAAAACCCAAAGCGGTTTGAACAATATACGCCTTTAATTATATTCCAAGAAAGGTAACAGTATTTGCAATCCCCCCCTCCTAATTATTCTTGATCTCGAGTTATATACTCTGATAAGATACAGAATCCTTCATGCAAAGAATCAGGTTTACATTTTTGCACATAAGCTATGGAATATACAACTGTACAATATTTACATTTTAAAATTAAATTTCAATGCGAATAGAAACATTCTGGATTTACTAAAAAATAAATAAAGAGAGACTAAATACCCACATAAACTCCAGGGTAAGAGCGGTCTATAGACCACTCAATAGCACAAATAGATACGTATAAATGGATTTGCCCGGTATGCGTTGCTGTACATCCGAAACGGAGAATGAATCTGTAAAATATAAATGTCGTATTGTAAAAGCACAAATGGCTTCAATGACCTAAAAAAGTTCTTCATTTTTGTTCTGAGCACAAGCTTTAGACCAGCTAAATCTTGGATGTAGTTTTCTTTTTATATTTCTTTATATATATTTTTTTGTGATTTTTATACCCTTAGAAGGAATGAAAATGTGAAGCAAATGCTGCTCAGTGCAAGTAACGAAAGACACTGCAACACTGGAAATATTAGTCACAGTAGGGTCATATATGTACGGACATCAGGTTTAGGCACCGTTTGCTAGACACCCCTAAGAGAGGAGGAAAATGCAAACTTTACCCTCCCTCTTTGGATTCCAAAAATGTAAAAAAAAAAAAAATGTGCAAACCAGAAACTGAATGTGGAGCGAGTGTCCGTCCTGGAAATTGAGAAATTTAAAAGGAAAATATAGGAGCATGAGAAATCACCCTACGGGCCTAATACAGAGAGAGTTTCTCAGCAATGGTAAATGTATACTAGACTATCTAGATATGTGATTACATACAAAGCCAGTCAGCTATAATGGCATAATGTGGATTCAAAGAATCACGTCTCATGTAGGCAATAGGTTCACTTACACAGATGTAGCAGCCAAGACATAAAGGGGTATTCCCATCTCCAAGATCCTATCCCAATATGTAGAAGGTATAATAATATTAGAAAATATGTCCAATTAGAAATGTAGTATAGTTCTTCTGATTTGCCATGTCACTTACCTCATGCGCAGGGCAGTGCAATAGCTTAGGTATCCATGGTTACTTCCACACACATAGTGACAGTTAGTTGTTAGATATCCATGGTTACGACCAATAAGCTACCGCAATGCCCTGCACACGGGGTAAGCGATATAGCGAATCAGAAGAACTATAGTACATTTGTAATTGCAGGTATTTGCTAATATTATTACACCTACTACATATTGGGATAGGATCTTAGAGATGGGAATACTCCTTTAACTTCAATTTCTCCCTTTGGGGAAGTAAGTCACAAGTGACCTTCCAATCAATGCAAAAGTTCTGACAATCAGAAATCGGGAAGAATTGTGGTTTGGCTAAGACTTTCAGTTGCTGTTTAAGTCCGGACCTAAGGCCTCATTCAGACATCAGTTTTTACATACGCGTTCTATCCATGTTTTTCACATGTCGGTCACAAAAATAAACACACGTCCATTTTTTTTGTATAAAAAATGGAACGTACTCAGATGTCATCTATGTTGCACCCAATTGCTGTCAGTTTTTTATTGTTTGATGGGTATATGCTTGTATTTTTTTTATAAGAAAAAATAAAACTAATGCCACAATACTGGTAAAATATCTCACACAACCAAAAATGGATGAGAATCAAATATAGAACACTAATAAGTGTTTTTCTCTTGTACGCAAAGAAAAGAAGCTTAAATGTTATAATTATTATTATTATTTATATTGTATTACTTTTTTACTTTAAGGGGCTTATGTGATGACTTTCCATTGTGTTAGATGGGCCACCAGCAATTGGGTTTTCTAAAACTGGCCATACACATTAGATGTCAACACAACCAAAATCATATGTGCATGGGGGTGGCCTGACTGACCCTTAATGTAGGACATCGGGGTACATTTTGGCCAGGCATGTTGACTGCTACATACCGATTCCCATCTCGCTATTGAAATAAACATGCACGCTCGGTCATCTAAGTGAACTTGTCTACGGCGGAGTCGAGAGACCGGGCCAAGCTTATGGTTGAGGGCTATCTCATGGCCAGCATAAGATCCGAGTCACCTGCAGTGAGCCTTTAATATGAAATGCTTTACATACGTTGCCCACATTAGACCACCCAGTTTTTGATAGAAACACCGTGGATAGATCTGCTTGGTCAGATAATGGGTTTTCACAGCAAAGGAGGAAGGCACTTGCCACTTCCAGATCTGCTGATGCCTTCACAGAGGTCAGAGTCAGAACTGGACCTGTTCAGATCCATCAACAGGAGGCATGGACCATAAGCCTAATAGGATGACCGTGTGGGTCAAGTTGGTTAGTCAAGGTGGATCTTAAAGTCCCTTAGATTGTCACCACCACCCAATTATCATACAGAACAGAGGGTGGTACAGTTTGTTGAGTGCAATATCTTCTTACTGAGCAGTGTCCACACATTTTGGAAACTATTTCTTCCACCTGGTTCTCGATCTTACACTCGGAGATGCATAATACTGTTGTTCCTTCATTTTCCCACATGCCTTGAACATAAAACATGCCGTCTCGTAGACCTCATTTTTGGTTGAATACTTAAAACAGATCGTCCAGGATTTAAAAAAAAAACCAGCAAAAAACAGTTTTTCCAAAAACACCACCACCGATGTTCAGACGTTAATGGAGCTGTGCTGTAATAACACATGACCAATGGACAGACATGGTGGGATTTCTTGGTAGATCATCTTTTCTTAATCTGTAAAACCCCTTTAAAACAGTTACAGGGGAATTAGGACAAAATTACAAGGGGTATCCCAGTAATCTGCTGTTATATTCCAAATATCCCTTTACTTGGGATCTGTTTCCTTCCCGCTTCCTTTTCTTTTTTTTTTTTGCTGTTGCTGAAGATATATCCCAACACATCAATCCACATAGTGTCCTGTATGGACCAAGTGGAAACGCAAATTGCCCTATTTACATAGGACAAGAAGTACAGATAATCAAAAACATTTTGAAACTACTTTTATAAAGTACAAGTAATAACTCAGCAATCCCTACATTTACCGCGTGAGGAATCCGGGACCTCTGGCAATGAGGATCTAATGTGTTGTACATGTATATATTATATGAAAAAAAGATTAGGAGTGTAACATACATTGCCGTCAGTAACATGGCTTCAGTATTGGAGTTTGGTCATTTACATAACGTATATAATTGAATATGTAGGTCACTTCTGCTATCACAAGTATTGTATTGGGAGTAGGGCGGGGACATATATAAACCACTTGAACAAATAGGATTTAGGGAAGAGTCAGACGCCCGTATAAATTGGACGGCGATCACAACACAGTGCATGGACTGGCCGGCGGCTCTCCCCACCCGACTGTGACAGCCGCCCAGAAATACATGAAGCTGTCACGCACGGGTGGGGATTGCCGCCGGCCAGTCCGTGCACTGTGTTGTGATCCCCATCCGATTTATATGGACGTCTGACTCTTCTCTTAAGGTAGAAGCAGGTTGATGGATAAATAAACAATGAACATATGATTATCTGGTGAATGATTGTTACGCGGACGTCGTCATACACATTTCAGTCCATATTGGCCCCTATATGTTCAATGTCCAGGTGAAGAATGAACGATCTTCCTAGGATTGTTCTTTCACAGAATTATTACTAAAACACAGCTCATTTCTTTTCATATGATAATGATCGGTCATCGATAGGCTAAAGGAATAAACATTTTGCTGTTGCGGATATCTAGACCAATGTGTTCAGCCACCTTCAGTTTTCACTTTTGCTACATCTGCTCACTATATGTGTCAGGGAATTGGATATAGACAGCAGATAAAATGTGTGCCTGGGTTAGCATACCTTGTATTGAATATTTAACCCTTTACATATATACAGTGTACACACACACACACGTTACCATGTAAAGCACCTTCTATATATCTGAGGAAGGGGCTATGCCAGTAAACAGCTAGTAGATAACACTTGTAAGGCCGTTATATTATTTCAAGGACCATCTCCTAAAGGGGTTTGTTAACAATCTCAGGTTATAACATGATTTTTGGGTTAAGAAGAGGTGCCAGGTGGAATTAGGAGGCAGAACAAGTAAAAACGTTGGTTTCATATGGCCAAAATGTTCCCATTAAAAATGCAATGCACTCCCTTCCCCAGCAGCCTCAAGGGAGAACTACTCCTATTCTGAATGGCTGGCATGTAATACTACATTTTCACCTGTAGTGGCCACTGCATTCCCACTGATAATAGCTGATCAGACACCTGGTGATCAGTTGATTGTTGACCTGGTCTTCAATGAGCCAACCCTAAAGGCTAACAGTCATGTCCAGCACAGGTTTGGAAGACCGTAAGCCATCACTACATTCTTTGAAATCCCATTTATGTCAAATGGTGCCTTGTAATGATTTGCAGGTAAAATGGGCATATCATATCTGGTTTATCTCTAGGACCCCAATATGAAGGAGATATTGACAACTCCATTAAATCTCTTAATTCCATACAAAGCCCCCCTAAAACAGGTGGAATTAAACAAACTAGTGTTCCAATAGTTCTACATGTAACTATGTCCACCCATGGAACCAACGTACACGGCTCTGTCCTCACTTCCGGTAGCTTTACTGGCAAAAGTCCTTTCTTGTTTCGTTTTTTTTGTTTTTGCTGCAAAAATAAACTATTATTTTATAGACAAACATAACAATATAAACCACCTGTATCAAACACTGTCTGTAACCACACATTGAAGAAACGTTGCATAAAGTCAGCCACATATACCATTACATCAGGGGCAGCTTAGTGGTTGAGGTCCCATGTGGGTGGGTGGGTAGCTCCCTCGCCACACAACTCGATCGGCCTTTGAACCATTGGAGGTCACAGATTTTGGCTGTTTAAGGCATAATTCATAATATATGGTGGCTGCACTATGATCATGCATGGCTGGATGGATGCACTCGTCCTCTTGGTAATCAGCTGGAGGCGCTCTATACAACAGGAATGTCTTAGCAGGCACAATTGTGTAATAACCCCCGCTGTTCATTATATGTAGCGTCAATATATATGTAATGTATATATAAAATGGAAAGACTGTACAGATGACAAGTTAGCTTATATTCAATATTCAGTGGCTATTTGGATGTGAAATGAAGCAGATTTCCATAGCTGGGTGCAGCAGTTCTTCGCTTCAGGGGACAATGGGGGAATGCACTGATGTACACCGCTTATGGGATAGCTATGGCCGGCTGTGGCAAGGCTAAGCTTCCACCGCGCCAGGTCTGCTATGTTTAGTACCTTCTACATAGCTGCCATATTAGAAAAGGAAGGGGAACGTGAAATCAGAGATCTATGCACTATGGGTATGGACATAGTGTTGTGCGCCAGGAGATATTTACATCACGATGAAGGCGTCATCAAGTTTACAATGGTCGGACGTCCAAAGTAAAATAATAAGGAAATAAATAAAAAACGGTGGGGAATCTGGATAGCACAGTGCTGAGATTCGCAGTGGAGACCAGTACGGTAGACTTTCTCACACTTGTTGTGGCGCCTGTTGAGGCATTTTAAGTCCAGGTTTAAGATTGGTCCTGTAACTCGTACCAGGAGTGACACTTGCATCATCATCACGTAGGTTATTTCTTATTAGCGATTCTCCTCTTCCTTGTCGCTAGCATGTCATAGAAGGGATCTTTACTAATACTTGCTCTATAGGAAGACAAAACAAAGGCATATATTAGGGAAAATCACACCACAGATTAACGCTAATAATTAAATATCCCCCTCCCCCCACAACCTGGCATAACCTAGCATCGTACAGTAGTGTACGCCACATGTGCTCGGTATTTATTATTGGGCAATCTACACTATTCGGTATGTTCTTGCATGGTGGACACGCTGCAGATCTGCGTCCTGAAATGCAGCCAGAAAATACGCACTGTGGTACTAAATCGGTGAATGAGCTTTAGTCAGAGGTGGAAAAAATGCTGCAAGGAAGAAAGCTTTCAAAAATAGAAGTGTTGATAGTTTGTTTTAATGAAAAGTGAATGAATAAAAGAGAAATCAAAGTCACATCAATATTTGGTGTGACCGCCCTTTGCCTTCAAAACAGCATCAATTCTTCAAGGTTCAGAAGTCAAGAGATATTGAAGGGCTATAGTCAGGTGTATGAGTAATCAATTATACCAAACAGGTGATTGTCATTTTTATATGTAGGTTGAAACAAAGTTATTAAGTGAAACAGAAACAGCTGTGTTGGAGGCTTAAAACTGGGTGAGGAACAGCAAAACTCTATTACAAAAGGCGAGGTTGTAGAAGACAGATTCATGGGAAAGGTCATACAGCATGGAGAGACTGAGAACAGCAACAAGACACAAGGTAGTTATGCTGCATCAGCAAGGTCTCTCCCAAGCAAATATTTCAAAGATGCAGATTAGATATTAGAAAAACCTTTTTGACAGTGAGGGTGATCAATGATTGGAGCAGGCGGCAACAAGAGGTGGTGAGTTCTCCTTCAATCGAAGTCTGCAAACAGAGGCTGGACCGACATCTGTCTGAGATGGTTTAGTGACTCCTGCATGGAGCCGGGGGTTGGACACGATGACCCTGGAGGTCTCCTCCAACTCTAACATTCTAGGATTTTATTCTATGAAATGCCTATGGCTGAAATATCCCTGTCATGTCCCATAAGCAAACAAGAGCTGAGCGAGTCCCAGTAATGCTGCAATTTTACCTCTGTGAGAAAAATCATGGAAGGTGAAACTAAACGTTTAAAATTAAGAGCAGTTATATAGATGACAAGTATATAGGTCATGCAAGTAGTGAGGAAAAGTCCTTTAATATAAGCAGATTTGTGCCAGATGAGCAACAACTAATGATATACCAAGTTGGTGCTTGATTAAATGCTTTCATATGGGCTAACTGTACAGAGGCACTTGTCAATACAGCACGACTCCTGTTAACATGGCGAGATGTGCCGCTCACAACGACTGCTTACGGTGCATTTACACTGCACGCTTATGGGGAATCAGCAGTGTAAATAGGCTGCCAGTCACAGGATGAACATGGAAACCGCTCATTCATTAGGTGAAATGCTTCAAAATCATTGTTCTCGGAAGCACATCATCCTATGTAAATAGGACATGTGCTGCCGAGAACAAAGACTACCTACAGTGACTACAAGTAGTATTCAACCCCCTGCAGATTTAGCTGGTTGACACATGCGGAATTAACTTGGCATTGTGACATTTGTACTGTAGATCAGCCTGGAAGTGGGAAATGCACTGCAGCAAATTTTGTTTTGTTTGTTTTTTTGTTTTGTTTGTTTTTTTTTATAAAAAACGTAAAAAGTTAATTCAGAGTGTCATTTATTATTCAACCCCTCAAACCACAAGAATTCTGTTTGGTCCCCCTAAAGTATTAAGAAGTAGTTCAGGCACCAAGAATAATGAGCTTCACATGTGTGGATTAAAGATCTCTTTTGCCAGCCTTTTCTGACTATTTAAGACCCTCCCCAAACTTGTGAACAGCACTCAGACATGGTCAACATGGGAAAGACAAAGGAGCATTCCAAGGCCATCAGAGACAAGATCGTGGAGGGTCACAAGGCTGGCAAGGGGTACAAAACCCTTTCCAAGGAGTTGGGCCTACCTGTCTCCACTGTTGGGAGCATCATCCGTAAGTGGAAGGCTTATGGAACTACTGTTAGCCTTCCACGGCCAGGACAGCCTTTTAAAGTGTCCTCCCGTGCCGAGGCCAGGCTTGTCCGAAGAGTCAAGGCTAACCCAAGGACAACAAGGAAGGAGCTCCGGGAAGATCTCATGGCAGTGGGGACATTGGTTTCAGTCAATACCATAAGTAACGTACTCCATCGCAATGGTCTCCGTTCCAGACGAGCCCGTAAAGTTCCTTTACTTTCAAAGCGTCATGTCAAGGCTCGTCTACAGTTTGCTCATGATCACTTGGAGGACTCTGAGACAGACTGGTTCAAGGTTCTATGGTCTGATGAGACCAAGATCGAGATCTTTGGTGCCAACCACACACGTGACGTTTGGAGACTGGATGGCACTGCATACGACCCCAAGAATACCATCCCTACAGTCAAGCATGGTGGTGGCAGCATCATGCTGTGGGGCTGTTTCTCTGCCAAGGGGCCTGGCCATCTGGTCCGCATCCATGGGAAGATGGATAGCACGGCCTACCTGGAGATTTTGGCCAAGAACCGCCGCTCCTCCATCAAGGATCTTAAGATGGGTCGTAATTTCATCTTTCAACAAGACAACGACCCAAAGCACACAGCCAAGAAAACCAAGGCCTGGTTCAATAGGGAAAAAGTCAAGGTGTTGGAGTGGCCTAGTCAGTCTCCTGACCTTAACCCAATTGAAAACTTGTGGAAGGAGCACAAGAATAAAGTCCACATGAGACACCCAAAGAACCTAGATAACTTGGAGAAGATCTGCATGGAGGAGTGGGCCAAGATAACTCCACAGACCTGTGCCGGCCTGATCAGGTCTTATAAAAGACGATTATTAGCTGTAATTGCAAACAAGGGTTATTCCACAAAATATTAAACATAGGGGTTGTATAATAATTGACCCACACTTTTATGTTTAAAATTTAATAAAATTCAACTGAGCAACATAACTTTTTGGTTTGTAAGATTTATGCTTCTGTTCATAAAACCTACTCTCGTTTGCAGTTTGAAGGCTCTAACTTATTTGCATCTTATCAAACCAGCTAAATCTGCAGGGGGTTGAATACTACTTGTAGGCACTGTATATGCACAGAACAATTTGACAACGAACGTTCTGTAGTCATCAGAAGTGTGGTCGGCCCGCTTAAACAGGCTATTAAAGGGAACCTGTCAGCAGGTTTTTGCTACGTAATCTGAAGACAGCAGGAGATAGAGACAGAAACACAGAATCCAGGGATGTGTCACTTGTCAAAGTGTGTGCTGTTGTTTACTAACTGTGAAGGATTTATCACTAAGAGATTAACATTGCCAGACTAGTCTAACACGCCTCTTCCTGTGATAGTAAGCTCACTGTCTGTCTATGGACTTTCTACATGGAGAGCCTGGTGTGGGTGGGGTTAGCTGTGGCGCACGCATAGTTAGCTGTGGTGTGGGCGGGGTTAGCTTTCTCAGCTCTGCTTCATTCTAAATCTAAAATCTCTGATTGTGTGAGAACGGCTGCACTCAGTAACGCAAGTGATACATCATTGGATTCAGCTTCTCTTTACCTACGTTACACTGCTCTCAGATGAGGTAACAAAAACCAGCTGTCAGATTCCCTTTAAATGATCGCTTGATCGGCAAACATGCAGCCAATTGATGGACGTTTTTGGCTGCAGGTTGTCTAATGTAAACACACCCTTAGGCTGCATACAAGTTGCAATCAGCGACAAACAAGTGTAATTGCCGCCATATTTATAAGGACCAAGGATGGGAAACAAACATTCGCACATGCCATTGTCAGTGCATGAAACCGAGCAGTTTGTCAGAACCAGCTGGGTATGTGATCTAGAAGGCGTTTCACCTTTTATCTGCAGAGTTTGAGTGGTAAAAGGTCTTCAGGATTTCTAAGTGTAGCTCACTGACTTATCACTAACTAGGTG
This sequence comes from Phyllobates terribilis, assembly GCF_046119375.1. NCBI lineage: Eukaryota > Metazoa > Chordata > Amphibia > Anura > Dendrobatidae > Phyllobates > Phyllobates terribilis. The sequence goes on along the minus strand of NW_027362769.1, from coordinate 204,784,310 downwards.
TTGGCCATGACTCACTTTATGGACTTTATCCATTCTTCTTTCTCCTCGGGTGTAGGTGCAGATATTCTGTACACAACATGGTTTCCTTCCACCACTCTCCCATCTGCTTCTGTCTTACAGGCTTTGATAACTTGTCCTTTGTGGCTTGGATTAAATAACTCAAAACAGTTCTGGAATATATATAAAAAAAATAATAATTAAAAAATGGAGTAGAGACAGGTAATAGGTGGTGTCCGCCAGGTCACAAAGGCAACATATTCTTTACTGCTGAGTAAATGCAATGTCCACATATTAGTAACCCCAACATCCATCTCCAGTCGTGTTGGCATCAGTCACGGGTCACCAGAAGAGCTTAAAAACAAATTTTTGTTAAACTGTATCCACATTTCTGTAACAGTTTAACATGTTGGGTTACAGGTTGAACTCGGTGGACTCATGTCTTCTTTCAACCTTAAAACTATGAAACTTTGTGCCAGAAAGTTATAGTTCTAAAATCTCACAAGGAAATACAAATGCTATCGTCTGCTGTAAGCTAGATAAATGGAGGCACTAATTTGGTTGCGATACTAAATACTTGTATTCCCCATGTAACAACAATCCTGGAACAGCTTTTTTTGGCTTCTGCATTGTGCCCGTTCCTCTGTTATCCCTCCTGGAAGTGTATGTCTACACCAGCTGTTACCACTCCCCTTCTCAATGGCACTGGACCCTACACATTATGTCCAATGTCAAACTGTGCAGGGAAACATCGTATTGACCGCAGTATTGAAATAAAGGGGTGCCATGAAAAAAAAAGCTTAAAATTGAAAAAAAAAAAACTGAAACTCCAGTTTCCCCCCACACACCAAAGAGATACTGATAAAAAATTAGATTGTGAGCCCCAACGGGGACAGTGATGTTAATGACTGTAAGGTGCTGTGGAATATGATGGCGCTATACAAGTACATACATAAGTAATACTCACTGGTTTGCGAGGATCTTCAACTTCTCTGATACTCAAATTTTCCAAAGGAATTATACCTCTTGGTTCTTTGTCCTGTAAAAGCAAATAGTGTATAAATGAACAAATAAAAATGAAATTCTATTTGAAGAAAAAAAAATGGAATACAATAAATATGCATAAAGAGATAGATAGAGATATATATACATAAATATATATATCTATATTTGCAATGACATCTAGCTCGTGTGAAGATGCAAATCCTCTATTCTCTCTATTCTCCACCAGGGGGAGGTACAATGCAAGATATAAAGAACGAGGCTTGAGAACCAACCAAAATGTAAAGTTAAATAATACTGCAGGGTCTCATAACTCACGGCGAGTCGTGGCCAACTGAACATGATCAGGATTGGAGGTGAACAAGAACGTTTAAGAAGTAGCACAGCCTGTCATCAAGTACTTGTCGGTATGTCCTATTAGGTATATGGATGGCAAAGAAGGGGGTTCAAATTCTGAACGTTAATGGAGAGCTACTCTGAAAGGGCGTCTTGTGCTCTAGTGGACCCGAGGTATTCCGGTTTTAAAAAAAGATAGCCATCATGTAGTTCCACCACTCTCCAGCAGTGGTCACTGCAGGAGAAATGAATGACTACTTGTAGCCACCACAACAAAATTAGATGATCGCTCTGGCGGCTGCATTTTGAAAGGGGGTGTTTAGTCCAGGCTATTAATATTGAAGACCTATTTTTACATACCAAATCATTGGGGGTCTGACCCCAAGTGTACCCACCTATCTGCTGTTATTAGCGGTGTCTGTAGCCCCATGTAAGCAGTGTACAAAGCTGGAAGAGCTCCATTCAACGTATAGTGGCTGCTCATGAGAACTGCAGCTCAGCTCCTATTTAAAGGGGTTGTCCAGGCTGAAATGAAAAGTCTGCAGTCACTTTATGCAGCTGTAGAGTGCTGAATTGTGACACTGCGATGCATACACCGTCCCGATTCCTCCATATTCCGCACGCGGGTCGGTGCTCATGTGTGCTATTTGCATAGTGTCCCTTAAGACTCATCTGGCTTCTCTTCTATTGGGAGAAGCCCAGTGAGACTAGTCATTACATGACAGCAAATACGGAAATCACACATGTGGTCAGATGACCACCCACCCGCATGCAAAACGCAGGGGAATCATGGCAGTGTATGCAATGTACAAAGTCACAATTCAGAAGCCACATAGAAAGACTGCAGACTTTTCATTTCAGGGAATAAGAGCTGAGCTGCAGCATCTGGCAGTGGCCGCTATACAGAGCTGTGCTCCCAGCACTATACACTATTTACATCCAGCACTAATAAAAGCTGATTGGTGGGACCCCCACCGATCTGATAATGATGACCTATGCTAAGGATAGATTATTAATATTATATACCTGTGAACCACCTTTAAAAGGGTTGTCCACTACTTTTATATTGATGTTCTATCTTTAGGATAGGTCATTGATATCAGATCGGTGGGGGTGCGACACCCGGCACACCCACCAATCAGCAGTTTCCGTGCTGGCTGTGATCAGTTGCAGAGTGGAACAGCACAGCTCCATCATCTGTACAGTGGCCACATTGGTGTACTGCAGACGCACGCATATTCCTTCCAATAAGGTGGATGTGCAATAGAGGACAGAGCTGTGCTGTTCTGAAACTGATCAGATCGGGCTGCCACCACACTGGGAACAGCTGATCAGCGGGGTGCCGGGTGTCGTACAACCTCCGATCTGATACTGATGATCTAGGCAATCAATACAAAAGTAGTGGACAACCTCTTTACATATGACTGGACAAAATAGACTTAAGTTGTAGATTTGTAAACTAGACCACAGTAGTAAATTTAAGGTCCAGTGCGTAGCCCAAGTCCTCATAATTTGGATGACCACATTTCCGATATACACAAGTATTGTGTAAGCCATTCCCTTGTCGGTAAAGTGCCACTTTCATTCGTAGAGCTACCCATATATCTGTCAGTGCCTATAGCTGGATATGTACTGGGCGACCACTTTGATTAGATTTGGCTCCTGGGATGAACCAATTTTTAGTGTGCAAAGAAACTTAAAATTATCAAAGTTAGTCAAGATACCAGATCTACTCACCGTTGTGTACTCAAAGTAATACAGGCAATTATCAGTCAAGATGAACCATCTGCGCTTCCACGTCTTCACTCTTCCTCCTGGAGAACACAAAGATGGCGCCATTAAGAAGCCAGTCTACAAATGGCCGCGCTGCACAAGAACCTCCAGATCTAACCTCTTCACTTCCAGGACATGTGGAGGAGACCTAGCCCCCTTTCTTTACTTATAGAGTTGTCCTTTATGTAAGAACACGTGCTTTCATTTATCCAGCACATTCTCATTACTTACTCGAGTCTCTCTCGAAACAGAGGGGGGGGATATAAATTTTAAAAAACTTACATATCCGGGGGAAAAAAAATGGTCTTTAGAAATTTCCCAAAGGGTCTGCCATTATTTCATATATTTAATATAGAATTCCTTCTTAGAGAAAATCCCTGATTACATTACAGGGCACATCGAGACTGAAGTCTTCTACTGTGCGTGACCAAATGTTAAGACGAGCTCTGGACCGACTCCAGGAGCGATCCCCGAAGAGAAAAGGCCGAGCAAAGATGGTGTGCTGGAATGAAGTCATACAATCTCAATTAGCTGGGGCATACTTATTGCAGAAAACCTCTAACGCTGGCCGACAAAAATAGCTTCCACCTGTTTTACATTTCAGATTTTAAGGACGAGGAGGAGATACGGTTTAACCATTTCTACCGCTGAGAACCGACTGGCTATATGCATGCTGCCATCCATAACTTTCAATATTTTGTAAGGAAAAAAAACAAAATTTAAGAGAAGTGAACATTTCAGAATTACAGAGAAAGCGGATGCAAGCCTGGAACAAACAGACGATGTCTGGACACGACAGTGAAGATGACAGCAAATTAAGCAGCCAATGGAGACGCAGACCAAGAGCGTGACTTGTAAGCATGGGTGTTCAAAAGCTGTGCAAACTCATGCTTCTCTGCCCATTGCTCCATCACCAAATCCATCTGGAGAACCTGGGGTTCTTCAGCCCTTGTTTGATGAGCATTACGAGCGCTTTTTACAAGGCTTGCAGTCTAGGAGAGCAATCATGGATTCATAGCTGTGGAGGAGCTTCATGTTGCTTCTCCAGTTTACAGCATTATTCCTACGGTAAATTGGATTCCAGTTTAGGAGACTGCGCTCAGTTTTCAGCTTTATCTCTTTTTGGTTGACAGGTCAGAGACTTATGGTATTTATGAATCCATTATCCATGTCTTAACGTCATTACAGAATAATGTTATTACAGATCTTGTAGTTGGAGGATATCTTGGAAGAGAAAATGACATTATACACCTAGGAGTGACTATGTACAGCCCTTCTGCGAGGCATCACCACATGCCCTGAATGCTGGAAACCAAGCAGGAAACCCTACATCTCCTACAGAATTCCCACATAATGCCCATGGACGGATTATTTTCAATCATGTCTTCTAAGACGGAGCATAAACATTGTAAGGAAATTGTGAATCCTTAAAGGGAATCTGTCAGCAGGTTTTAGCTACCTCATCTGAGAGCAGTCTGATCTAGTCAAAGAGAAGCTCAATTCAACGATGTATCACTTAGATTACTGGGTGCAGCCGTTCTCACACAATCAGGGCTTTTAGATTTAGCAATGCAGCAGAGCTGAGAAAGCTAACCCCACCCACTCCATATACAATGTCTGTAGACAGTGAGCTGCTTATCACAGGAGGGGGCGTGTCGGACCAGGCTCACACACCAGTTCGTCCCAGCAATGATAAGCTACTGGTGCTAAAACAATCATTGTAAGCAAACAAAACCACTGAGCTTGATAAAAGAGGGATCGCTGAAATCTGTGTTTTAACCACTACCTCATGCTGTCTTCAGATTACATAGCAAAAACCTGCTGACAGATTCCCTTTAAAGTGAATCGGTCACCTGGTAAAATGCTATTTAAACTTCAGATATTGGGTTAATCCCCAGGTAAATAGCATGAAAATGTTAATTCCTCCAGAAAGCTACCTGCTTTCAGTCATGGGGGTGTTCGCGGGATGGCTGCAGTCACCGCTCACATCACCACTCGCCATACGGTGAGCAACTGCTGTAAGGACGCCCCAGCATTGTAATTGACAGCTTGCTCTACACAGATGCACTGCACTGCGAGTTGTCAATCAAAGTGTCAGGGTGTGCTTACAGTCACAATCCATAGTATTCACAGCATTCATCCACAGACTGTAATCGCTTCATGCATGCCCCAAGACTGACAGCTGGCGGCTCCTGGGAGGAAATAAGTTCAGGTTCTCCCAGTAGATGTACTTAAAAGTAAGGCAGGTGGACATCATTGTAATGCCATTTACCTGCAGATTAAACCCTATATCTGTAAGGGGGATTCTCATTTTGGAAAACTCAAGTCCCTCAGCTGCAGTAAGTTTAAAAGAAGAAAACAAAACAAAAACACACTCTGCGCTTTGCTTCCCTGCCTGGGCCTCTACTTCTGCTCCTGGTGTCTGACATCACATTGACAGCGCTGCAGCCAATAACGGAGCTCAGCGGCTCTGCCCACTTTGAAGGCATGAACCACTGAGCACACTGATTTGACTATTGTAACAGTGTTACCAAAGATTTGTAACCCAAACTAGTATATATTGTGTCCCCATAGGGCACTAGAATACAAAACAACCAAAGAAAAAAGTGAGCCAGGAACAAAGAAATAATTAGATACGTAGCACATGGGGGAAATTGTTTCACTTCATAAGCATAGACATAAAAGCCTAAAAAATAGAAGTATTTCCCAACAGACAACAACAGGACTGTTTATCAAAGATTAAATAACTATATTCCATAATGAGTTCACCCACCAAACACCCGACGCGCGTTTCACCAATTCTAGTCTTTTTGTCTGTAATTGGTATTTGTCTGTGCCCATTGTTCTTAAATTATGTGTGTAAATAAAATATGACTTTTATACACAGATATTTGATTACTTTGTTCCGGGCACACTTTTTTCTTTGGTTGTTTTTTTTTTTTTTTTAACAGTGCTGCCTATCTTTACTACTAGCAAGAGAGACTAATATGATTTCTGCGTTAACATCAATCCTTTACTATAATGTTTTCTTACATCCAATACAAATAAATCCAAAAATAGCAATATGCTGGTGACTACGTGTCCCTCAATATCTATAAAACCTATAAATATGACACATGATCAACTGTAAAAAAAACATTTATTTAAGTAGAAAAATCACAAAAAAATAAATTATATAAAGAGGAAAAATATCCAGAGAAATGGGCGTCTGAGGGCAGGCAGAGAAATTATTAAATATCAAAATATATACAAGACACAGTACCTAATGCTAGCCTAGAATAAAAGTGATTCAATCATAAAGGGATAATACTCAAATGTGAAGTGCATAGTGCAATAGATATAACCAGGTTAAAGCCAACGGCGAAACGCGCGTCGGATCTGTGTGGACTCTGAGGGACTCACAGGTAGTTCATTATCTATTTACATTATTCATATTGTGATATATTTCTTTGACATATCCTTTTATCTAGCCGCTGCTTCTACCCTATTGTCTCATCTTTATGAGTTTATTACTTATATATATGTATATTTACTTGGGAGTATATCTATTGCACTATGCACTTTACATTTGAGTATTATCCCTTTATGATTGAATCACTTTGATTCTAGGCTAGCATTAGGTACTGTGTCTTGTATATATTTTGATATTTAATAATTTCTCTGCCTGCCCTCAGACGCCCATTTCTCTGGATATTTTTCCTCTTTGTATAATTTATTTTTCTGTGATTTTTCTACTTAAATAAATGGTTTTTTTTTACAGTTGATCATGTGTCATATTTATAGGTTTTATATTACATCCAATACAAGTAACATTTGCCATCTATTCAGGAATTTATTTTTATTTTATTGTACTCACTTATATAGCGCCATTAAGTCCTACAGCCATTATCGGGACTGCAGTTAAATGGTTAAAGAGGACCTATCACAAGGTTAATATTGCTCATCTGAAAGCGGCATAAAGTAGAGGGCAAAAGCTCCGATTCTGACAATGGATCATTTAGGCTTCTTGCTGTAGTTTTGACAAAACACAGTATTATCTACCGCAGCTCTACTAATACTATGTAGTCATCCATATTCATAACCTATCCACGCACAGATTGGGCGCTATCAGTCTGTGGCTGTTAATACTGGCACTGGTGGGGTTATCCAGAGCTCATCACAGAGACAAAGCAGTGATCTTATCAAAATTACAGCAAAAAACGCAGTGCTGGAATCAAGGTATCTGTCCCCTTTTTATGCTGTCCCCAGATTAGGAAGAATACACCTGGCAAAGGATTCCCTTTAATCTTATGTACCAAAACCTGATGCAGTGGGAAAAACTGTACATTATAGATCCAAATATATATTCATTGCTCCCACCTGTTGCAGGGATATACATCAAGCCTATTAACAAGACCAACGCTAGCAAACCCAAGTGTCCTGCTCCTCATAAAAGAGAACATCTAATCTGTTTGCTTCCTGAGGGATGTGTATTGTATTGATTTCCAATAATGTGCTGCTCCCGAGGACGTAAAGTATTCATGAGATAGCAAAAATGTGTCTTTTCACACACTATTAAAAGCCGAATAAAAAAAAAAAAATAAAAAAACTGAAATCTCTTTTCCAAGTTGTAAAATTACTTAAAAACAATGGAGGCAGTATAAATAATTTTAAGCAAATTATAAAGACTTTAAGGCACAAATCTGTTGCCATCCTTGAGGAAATCAGCAGCAGAATTTTAGCCTCAAATTTCTGCAGCCTTCCACACCATATATAAATTGGATTGCCATTGGAGCTGTCAGATACCCATAAGATATATATAGGGAAAAGAAGTAAAATGGATGGATTTGGTCTGTTGTCAATTTTCTACCTTTGTAAATATCACTGCCAAAAAATTCCCCCAAAAAATTCAAGGTACCTATCCTATACACTTTAAATACTGTTGGTTTGTCCCTCAGCACACTCACTGACCAAGCGTGTATGTCTTCTGAAAAGAGGGAGAAGAATAGTTGCTGTCAGATACCTTTGACAATGAGATTTATTCTGTGGTAATAAAAAGATTGGACATGATGAAATCCAACATGCCTAATCCTTCCTTCCCTGAACATATAGGTACAAATACATGCCTTTTATGCTAACCTACACAAGGTAATGAAGCTAGCTCCAACTCTGCTCTTTTCGCTTATGAGAATCATGAATCTCCACAATACAATCAAATTTTGGTTGAGGGGGATCATCTTAAATGGGTTACTCTCAAGTTGTCTTTTGAGCAGCTCAAAACTTTGCAGCCTCCTTACTTCTTGGTTCCTAGCAGGGCGGGCAATCTTTGAGTGACAGTTGTGAGCTGTAGTATAAGTAGAACTATAAAGCTCAGCACACGTTCTGCTGTAACACATTCAGCTGTCAGTGGTTGGTTTGGAGTCTATACTGCTATTACTGTATTTACAAGACATCTGAACATGTATATTGCTAGTGAAAGTGAGAGCAGTAATAAAAACTGCTCTGGAAACCATCCATGGTTGGGGATGGTGATTTTGCTAAATTTCGAACAGCAGCATGTCAAGAACTGAGAGGTGAGCAGCTAACTGCTGTATAGAAATCAATGGACTGGAGAGAGGTGGCTGGGATATTAGGATTTAACTCCTATCCTGGAATGTAGCTACTGAGCATGCTCGGCCAGGCTCTGGTGACCAAGCTCAATGGAAAAAAGCTGTACACTATGCAAGATAAAAGCCCTCATATCAGGAGAATAACAGGTAGAGAAAGCAAGTCAATTGCAAAGATACTTATTTTCATGCTATTTAACTGACTAAAGCAATTTATTAACGTCAGAAAACCCCTTTAAAAAAGTCTATATCGGGGGAGCCCGTTTCTCCCTTCTATTACATTCTTAATACAGCAACAACATATATGTCCCTGTGGATTATAGACATCCAGACATGTGGCAAAGTATAATGATTTCCACAGAGAAATCAGTAGTAGATTTGTAAGACATAGCAGGACAAGGAATTAAAGAGATAATGAAAAAAGCAGAAAGCCAGTCTTGTGAGCCTCACATCCTTTTCCTGATTTAGGCATTTTTTGTTTTCACTCCAAATGTAATCTTTACCCAGAAGTGCTGAAACAGATGTAGAGAGAATAAACAGCCCTGCTCCCCAATCTGCCAGACACAAGTCTAGTCAGTGAGAAGTTAAAAGTTTTTAATTTTAGGACAAAGTCACCCACTCCGTCATCTCTACCCCACACGTCTCCCAGCACACAAAAAAACAACAAAAAAAACAAGAAGCATGGACTTTTTCTGAGCGGACGGACGCCTATGATGTCCACTGTAGACTGGAAAAAGGAAGGGAAAAAAAAAAGCATATTTTTGAACTTCAAATATATCACAGTAATTTTAACAAAAGATGGAACCCAATATTCCTTTTGGTGCTTTTTCCCTATAATTTTTGTCCAAAAAAACTTCAAGCAGCTCTGCAATTGAGCATGTTCGGTCGTCGCTGGCATCGGAACAGCTGAATGACGAAAGTCCCGGGTGTCGCACCTCCAAAAGATATTGCTGACCTATCCCTAAGGGCGCAGTCAAGTGTCTACAATTCAGATTCTGGTTTGGTTTTTAGGGCGCAGTAAGGCGGCTGTGTAAATTGCAACAAGATTGGACTGTAATGCACAGACTGGCCGGCGACTGTACCGACCCAAGCGTGACAGCTTCATGTATTTCTATACAGCTGTCATGCTCTGGTCGTGAGAACCACAGACCAGTCCATGCATTGAGTTATGATCTTGGTCCAATTTATACGACCATCTGACTGCGCCCTAAGGATGGACCATCAATATAAAAGTCCCGGATAACTGCTTTAGGTCCACCTTTTTCTTGCCAAAAATAGGGCAGATCCCATCCAAAGATATCACCTGTTTTTCTTAACAAATATAGAGACTGAACCTAGACTCAAAACTATAATGTCACTGTCATACTAAAAGAAGAGAAGATCCACATGACTCAAATTGAGGGCCAAAAAGAGCTGTCTGCAAAACAACAAAAACACTATTTACCTGCAGTCATAGTGGTAAACATGTACAGTAGTCTAATTGGAAGTGCGACTGCAGGGAGGAAGTAAAGTTATATTCTCCCTGCAGCCACTCGTTTCCAGTCCTTTGGGCAACACCGGGACTGTGAACATTCATTGTGAGCGTACAGTAATCACTGCTCCACGACCGACATCCTGCTCGCTATGCTGCAGTCGTAGAGCAGGGGGAGCGATATCAGCGCACTCGCAGTGTAGTGAGCGGTGGGTCCATGCACCGCCCCAAAGACAGGAAGAGAGCGGGACAATGTAACCTATGGACAGTAGTGGCACTGTTTCTGGATGAAAGCAGCCAGCTTTTTCTAATGCCACTAGTCAAATTCTCATTTCAACACAAGTACTGTATTACAAGACAATAAGGAGCAAAAAGTAAGAATAAGTAGCTTCCAGTTGAGACTCTTAACACCACGAATGGGATCCAGAAGATCTCCCATGTGACTGGTAGCAGAGTCATCCACAATCTTCAATACACTGGGGGAAAAAATGGTACAGTCTGATGGTGTGCGAAAAGGATGATTTTGGCATATGTAGGGTCTGTAGAAGCCCATCGATGACACTGTGGTGTGAACAGAGCCTGTCACTAGTTTTCTCCACATCTCATTAATGCAGATATTAGACTATGTTCACACTAGCTTACAATGACACTATAAAACCATGATTAACCTTCGCCCCTATTCTTGCCATGAAATATCACAGAAACCACAAGAAAACCCAACGCCATAAGTATTAATTGGGCCTCGCATAGGATAGAGACCGCTGTAGTATTTACAATCCAATCTTCAATACGAAAAAGGAAACGTGGGCCAAGAAGGCATCTGTTCTTCGGAGAAAAATGGTAGCCATTTATGGCAAATTTTAGATGCACGGCCATTTATTTCTACTACAAGAGAGTCCTTTCTCTACTATTCTGCATAGTATGGAAGTCTCCATGTATTACATCAAAACTCGTATACTTAATATGCAGAAGTATCATGAAAGACTATTGGAAAAAGTAACACAATTACTCTAATGCATGGATTTCTCAGCAGGGCAGGGTCCTAGAGGTCTCTAAGGGGTCCCATCCATCCTCCAGATCAACCTTTGACCAGACAGTACAGCAGAATTACACTTCATTCCATCATGCTGATTATTGTTTTAATATAATTGGGTCTTTTTAATTAAATTTCATACAAAAAAGCCAAGCTGAGCGTTGAAATGAATCACTGCTACAGAAGCCTATAATGAGATGCAGATGGATCACCTATCTCTGCTGAAGACCATCAAGAAAACATCTCTAAATCATAGGTTTCATGATCTTTTCAGTGTTGGTTAAATGGAACTGTTGACGCAAAAGGGTTTTCCCACTAAATACATTTATCACAAATCCTGTGAACCAAAGTAGGATCACTGGGCATGCATTCTTCATTCACTTGTATGGAACTAGTGGATATTGCCGAACTATCAGTCCTACAGTCATGGCCAAAAGTTTTGAGAATGACACCAAAATTATATTTTCACATGATCTGCTGGCCTCTGGTTTTTATTAGTGTTTGTCTGTTGTTTATATCACATACAGAAATATAATTGCAATCATATTATGAGTACCAATAGGTTATATTGACAGTTAGAATGAGTTAATGCAGCAAAGTCAATATTTGCAGTGTTGCCCCTTCTTCTTCAAGACCTCTGTAATTCTCCCTGGCATGCTCTCAATCAACTTTTGGACCAAATCCTGACTGATAGCAGTCCATTCTTGCATAATCAATGCTTGCATTTTGCCAGAATTTGTTGGTTTTTGTTTGTCCACCCGTCTCTTGATGATTGACCACAAGTTCTCAATGGGATTAAGATCTGGGGAGTTTCCAGGCCATGGACCCAAAATCTCTATGTTTTGTACCATGAGCCATTTAGTTATCACCTTTGCTTTATGGCAAGGTGCTCCATCATGCTGGAAAAGGCATTGTTGGGCGCCAAACTGCTCTTGGATGGTTGGGAGAAGTTGCTCTTGGAGGACATTCTGGTACCATTCTTTATTCATGGCTGTGCTTTTAGGCAAGACTGTGAGCCGATTCCCTTGGCTGAGAAGCAACCCCACACATGAATGGTTTCAGGATGCTTTACAGTTGGCATGAGACAAGACTGGTGGTAGCGCTCACCTCTTCTTCTCCGAATAAGCTGTTTTCCAGATGTCCCAAACAATCGAAAAGGGGATTCATCAGAGAAAATGACTTTGCCCCAGTCCTCAGCAGCCCACTCCCTGTACCTTTTGCAGAATATCAGTCGGTCCCTGATGTTTTTTTCTGGAGAGAAGTGGCTTCTTTGCTGCCCTCCTTAAAGCCAGCCCTTGCTCAAAGAGTCTCCGCCTCACAGTGCGTGCAGAAGCACTCACACCAGCCTGCTGCCATTCCTGAGCAAGCTCGGCACTGCTGGTAGTCCGATCCCGCAGCTGAAACAGTTTTAAGATACGGTCCTGGCGCTTGCTGGTCTTTCTTGGGCGCCCTGGAGCCTTTTTGACAATAATGGAAGCTCTCTCCTTGAAGTTCTTGATGATGCGATAGATTGTTGACTGAGGTGCAATCTTTGTAGCTGCGATACTCTTCCCTGTTAGGCCATTTTTGTGCAGTGCAATGATGGCTGCACGTGTTTCTTTAGAGATAACCATGGTTAACTGAAGAGAAACAATGATACCAAGAACCAGCCTCCTTTTAAAGTGTCCAGCGATGTCATTCTTACTTAATCATGACTGATTGATCGCCAGCCCTGTCCTCATCAACACCCACACCTGTGTTAATGGATCAATCACTAAAACGATGTTAGCTGCTCCTTTTAAGGCAGGACTGCAATGATGTTGAAATGTGTTTTGGGGGTTAAAGTTCATTTTCTGGGCAAATATTGACTTTGCAAGTACAGTAATTGCTGTTAAGCTGATCACTCTTTGACATTCAGGAGTATATGCAAATTGCCATTACAAAAAATGAAGCAGTAAACTTTGGAAAAATTACTATTTGTCTCATTCTCAATACTTTTGGCCATGACTGTATAGAAAGTGGATAGAGTGCAGGTCAATCATGGGCACTACCAATCCATTCACATAGGGAAATTTTCTACCCTTATTCACAATATCAGTGGAAGTCACAGTGATCAGACCCTCAGTGCAATCATACAACTACAGTCTAATTTGATGATGAGTGAGAAGAAGAGGACTTGAACTTTAGCGCAACCTAATGGAAGTAGCAGTTCTAAAAGTCAATATCGACCCTTTATCAAGTCTTGCCACATGACTTGGGCAAATCAGATCTGCTGCTGTGCACTGATGATGGGCAAACGCCCTGAAACATGTGTCTGAAAATGGAGTGTCTGATTTGGCTTCTTATGCTAAGTCATGTGGCAAGGCTCGTTAAGGGATTGATATTGACTTTTAGGTTTGCTACATCCAATAGATGGTGCTAGAGTTCAAGTCCTCTTCCTCCTTGAAGGGGTATTTGCATATTTAAAATCCCCAGAGCAGCATTGCATGGCCTACATGTCTCCCTATGCCAACTTAGCACTCTCCACAAGGAGAAACATTCCCCCTTAGATTCATTGTTGTCTGTGTAATACAGAACTAGACAGGTCCTACAGAGTGACCGATGCTCTGTGTAAACACTTTCCACCCGGTCCTGGAGATAAGATTCCTGGATAGAGGGCATCTTCTATTGACTCGGATTTCTTTAATAGGGTACATGAAAATTAAAATGGTCTCACTAATCTTTGGTATACCCTTTTCAGCCCTTTCTTTATGGAGATCAGCGGAGGACTAAGATAACAGACGTCGCCAACGTCATCTTCTCAGACACATCAGAGGACCATTTTTGGATTGATCCTAGTGGATAAGCTTAATTTTGCTCCTTTGGTCTTGATGGACATTTGGAAAATCTATAGGGACTTATATTGATTTTCAGAAGTGTTAAGTGAAGCAGGGAGCTAGAAAGCAGGGGTGGCAATGTTAAATGTAACTCAATCCACCTGCTGATCTGCCTGTAGAAAGCACAACACAAGCTGCGCACCACATGATTTATTCATGAGCATTTGGAGGACCACTTCTGCTAATTTCACCCAATTCCTTTGGGAATTTAATGACCAGCAGGGTATGCATCGAAAGGAGCCACCGCAAGGGCAAACATCACTCAGTCTAATGTCGAACAGCTTGGCCCGATGTGCAGCATTGCACTTCAAGGGAGAAGGAAGATGGCTTTTCCCCAATCTTCTGTCTTTCCTCATGCAATAGCTCATCCATTGCTGTCCTGATTTCTACCAGTACTGTTCAAATTGGCAAATATGCATTTTAAAATGCAACAAAAAGATAACACCCCAAAAAATTGTACTAAATTGTTGTGCAACCACAGGAGAATTTGACACACTAACAGTAGGTATACATACGGCGTTCTCCGAAAGTGAACCATAAATGTTACCTGTAATGGGCCAAGAATACTAACAAACACACATTACAACTTGAGCGTTACCCTACTGGTACAAATTAAAGGCCTCTCCTGATATAACTGTATATATCTGTACTCCCCATATCATACCAAATCTGTATTATATTTTATATAGAGTGCCCCTATACAGTCTGACCCAGTCTTGTTTTTATTAAAATTTTATATAAATAATAAAATATCATATAACAAGAAAAAAAAAAAAAGTAAAAAGATAAAATAGAACCCCATAATAATGCACTTCCTCCCACCGACCTCTTCCCCCTCCCTCTGTCAATTGTCAGACTCTATAGTAACGCATCTTAAGGAGAAACCCTTAATTGTTCACCTATTCATACATTTCCACTATCTAATTGTCATCATGGCTATGTCTTGTATATTCTTTATTACTCGATTTCTTCGACAAGTCCTGGCAACGTTCATTTGCTTAAATGGGTTTTCCAATATGAAAGGGTCACCAATCCATAGGACAGGCAATAAATGTCTGATCGGTTGGTGGTCCCATCCACTGTTCAAGTGGAAGGACATCCCCCCATTCTCATGATCGTTGGGGGTTCCACAGGGGAATAAGAGAAATGTCTCTTGTTGAAAAACCCATTTAAATTCCCCAGTAACTCAAGTAAATACAAGAAGAGCTCTTACCCACCTCCCGCTCGGCACTGTTTCAGTGTTGTCGGCGCTGGGTCCCCCGGCACACGCGTTACACTGTTATGTCACATGAGTGCTGAAGCCAAATCAGCAGAGGTTGATCAGCAGCTGGTCATCAATAATCCATCAGAGAACTCGTCCGCTCTGACAAAATAGTAAAGGCTGCAGCCGGTCATGTAGGCTCCCGGAGCCAGCAGTGCTGGAACAGTGCTGGTGCGGAAGGGGAGCATAAGCTTTTCTTATTTTACTAGTGGGGGACTCAAGGTTTTAAGAAGGTGGACAACCCCTTTAAAGATAACTTGCCGGTACGATTTTTTTTAAGAAGGGATTGCCCAAGTAGTGGACAAGGCATTAAGGATAACTCGATAGTACGTTATTTTTTCTGAAGCTAGTGATAAGGCTCTAAAACATACATGTCAAACTATGGCCCACAGGGTGGTTTCATTTGGCCCGCAACACCAGAACCACCACCCCTATGTGGGGTCCATTATTCTGTATGGAGGGCTATGTGGGGCCCATTATTCTGTATGGAGGACTATGTGGGGCCCATTATTCTGTATGGAGGACTATGTGGGGCCTATTATTCTGTATGGAGGACTATGTGAGGCCCATTATTCTGTATGGAGGACTATGTGGGGCCCATTATTCTGTATGGAGGACTATGTGGGGCCTATTATTCTGCATGGAGGACTATGTGAGGCCCATTATTCTGTATGGAGGACTATGTGAGGACCATTATACTGTATACCGGTTGGCCCGCGACTTTGTCCAAGTTTTCATTTTGGCCCTCTGTGTGTTTGAGTTCGATATCCCTGCTCTACAACAATAAAAATGGTGCCCATTTTGCAGTAATCCGATCACATGAAAATTAGTCTGACAGTAATTTGCGGACGTGTTAATAATTGTTAAATTAACCTCCATGTGGCTTCAAACCTTGATTTCTTAGCGCTACCATCAGATTACTAAAAAAAAATGAACATAATTTTATAATTTTTATGGGTACAGTCAGTCATTCCGCTAGTTTCAGTAATAAAATCGTCCTGACAGCTTCCTTTTAAAAGGCATTAAAAATGGGAAATTGTCCTTTTATTTAACAGAAAGACCAAATTTAGATCTCATTAATATTCAATCTTGCAG
The DNA here is from genome assembly GCF_046119375.1 of Phyllobates terribilis. Taxonomy (NCBI): domain Eukaryota; kingdom Metazoa; phylum Chordata; class Amphibia; order Anura; family Dendrobatidae; genus Phyllobates; species Phyllobates terribilis. Next base: position 204,767,902 of record NW_027362769.1, on the reverse strand, counting down.
CCACCGGGCCAAGACTGTGACAACCTCTTGAACACTTGACTATAATTAAAAAAGGCCGAAGGGGGTAAAACAAGGATAATCTAAGAAACTGATGGACTTTGGGTGGTTACCTTTTCGATACAGAAGATCTATGAAGAACGTGGCTAAAAAGGTGAAACTGATCAGACCCATCTTTCCAAAAGTGAGAAACATACTTCGGCTCCTTCATATTATATTTTTGGAAAACATTTTACGTAATAAAGAATCAAATTTTTCTTTTTTTTTTAGATTTACAGGATTTTTTTTCTTTACGTGTTAACTCACATTGTGAAATTGAAATGTTCCCATCTCCAAGATCCTATCCCAACATGTAGTAGGTGTAATAATAATAATAATAATAATAATAATAATAATAATAATATTAGCAAATACCTCCAATTAGAAATGTATCGATCTGATTTGCTGTGTCGCTTACCCCATGTGCAGGGCATTACGGCAGCTTAGGTATCCATGGTTATGACCACTCATATAGTGACAGTTAGACAGCGCTTCGTTGTCATGGATACCTAAGCTACTGCAATGCCCTGCACATGGGGTAAGCGACATAGCAATCAGAAGAACTATACTAAATTTCTAATTGGAGGTATTTGCTAATATTATTACACCTAATACTTATTGGGATAGGATCTTGGATATGGGAATACCCCTTTAAGGATTTATGCTGAAATGTTTTTACCAGACTCTTAATACACTGCAAATGGATACCCCACTTCCCCAGCAGAGTTATATGTTCCCCTCCAGGGGATCGTAGTCTGTGGCACTTTGACTTCCTGAGGAATTAACCTGAGTGTTACAGGCACTTTTGCGGTTGCAGAGATCTGCAGGCTGGAGTCTCGAGAGCTCAGTCTCCCAAAATGACTGCAGATCTCAATGAAAGCCTTGCATAATTAGTGACTGGTAAATGGCGATGCTGGTTAACTAATTAATATATTAGGAAAAAAATTGAAGCTTGGCAGAAGAATCAGGAAGATTTTTCCATCCAAAAAGAAAACAAAAATGCAAAATGATGATTATGGTCTGAACAAAAAAAAAAAAAAAAATAGCGCAATTCTGTGATTATTTTTAAAATTTGCAAAATAAAAGATTTGTGGAAAAAAAAAGCAATACAAAAAAAAAAAAAAAAAAAAGTGGATGAGTAACTAAAATTGTGCGGCTGGAAGCGTTTGTGTACGTACCTCCTAACGCAGAATAAGCAGAGACAGCCAGTCACAGAACAGAAAGGTGAAAGGTCATAGGCCATAAGGAAAACAAGAAGGCACATTTAAACCACTTATTAAAAATCATAGCCAAACCAAACCAATACAAACTCACAGATAATATGGAAAAAATTAAAAAGACACACAAAAATAATCACCGTTTGTAAATAAATGCATTCATATAGTAAATATAATTTTTTTTTTTTATGGAAAACCATACCCATACAATTAGCAAAGTATAGGGACTGTTCAGAGCAAGGCTGTCTGGCTTTGTGGAGAAAAGCTCACTTGCAACCCGCCATTACTTTACCAGGGATTAGCAAGATCTCTACATTTATTGTCTCGGTCTGTGGTTTCTCTAGTTAAACTACTATACTATATTAAAGGTAATCTGTCACCATGATTTTGCTACCCCATCTGACAGCAACATGATGCAGGGGCAGAGACCCAGATTCCAGCGATTTATCAATTACTGGGCTGCTTGATGTAGATTTTCTAAAATCAATTTTATCTGGCAGTTCTCTGAATGCTGAGCTCTGTATAACCCCGCCCACACCGCTGATTGGCAGCTTGCAGTGTACACTGTGCATAGGCAGAAAGCTGCCAATCAGTGGTGGTGGGAGAAGGGTTATACAGAGCTCAAGAATATTAAGGAATACATGGAAGCAGGTTTTCTAGTCCTCCCAGAGTAAGCAGCTCAGTAACACATCACTGGAATTAGGGTCTCTGTCTCTACATTATGCTGCTCTCAAATTAGGTGGCAAAAACCTGGTGATAGATTCCCTTGAAGTTTAGATAATAGCAGGGTTGATCAGTTCATAGTGGACCTGTAACATACAATGTGAATTGGCCTTGCTGAACATCACTTAGACTGGCTGATATCACAATATTAGGAGGAACTAGATTGGTACTGTATACTACAATGGTCATTCCAGCAAATAATCTGACAGAATACCCAGTGGTTGGGTACGTACCCATGACATACAGTGCCTTTAATAACAAAAACATACGATAAACCCAAGAATCAGGTAGTAGCCATAACAGAGGTCAATGTAACCTCAAAGCTTGGAGCCCAATTATTTTGATCAAATTTCAATTGATAATCAAACCCCATCAGAATCCAAAAAATGACTAACAAGTAGACCATATAGTCATCTTTCTGTAGTTTTCGCCCATCTGATGCTTAAAGGAATGCTAAGTGTGCAAACGAATAAAAGAAAAAAAACACTTACCTTTCAGTAATTTGCAAGACTTTCTATAAATGCTTGAAGCAAAAAGTGTAATAGTTATTGAGCAAATAACGGCCTTTCTCTATATGGCCCTCTCCCTCTTCTGTTGGGGATCATCAGTGACTTAGCTAGCATTTCCAGACGTGCGCATAGTTGAAGAAGTACAGCCGTTTTCTTTCTTTTTTTTCTTTTTTATCCCTAACACTGTGCAAATGTTAGTGTAGTAGAAGTGTGTTCATATACTCACTGATTGCAGTCTTCCCAGGTTTCCAGTGCCACTCTGGTTCTCTTCTGGGTCACGTGACTTCTATTCCGAATCGCCAGCTCACACTAGGGTCTATGTGCGAGTCGGAAGTCGCTTTTACGTCTATGGAGTGTCAGATCGAGGCAGAAAGCAACTTCCAGCTCACACATTAAGCGTAGGGTGATCTGGCTGGTTGGAATCGCCATCACGTGATTCAGAAGAGAACCGGAGCAGCGCTGGAAACAGAGGAAGATGGCGATTGGTGAGCATGTTACAGCACTTACACTACTATTTATACAGGTTTAGTGAATAAACAAAATAAAGGGAGTGCTTCTTTAAACCTCAATTCCCAAGCTTCATCTTTGAAGGTGGTCAGATACAACAAAAAGTTTTTGTTTGTTTTTAATACTACATTTTTAGCCTTTTGAATCTGAATTGGCTATTCGCATTTGTTGGAGGGTTCTAACAGATGGACAGAACACACAGTTACTACATCCGTTCAGTCTGTGTTTATTTTAGGTGACCTTAGGGTAAGGCACCATAGGCGGCTAACCTAAAGTACATCCGTTCATAAGTTTGGGCACATTTTTAACTCTTGTTTCCCAAAACATGTCAAAGAATGCATTGTGAGGAATTTTAACAGTAACTTCTCAATATCAGGTCAAAAAAGAGAGGAAACCACATCTGAGAATGTGTGGTTTTATAAGATGCAGCTTTTCAAAAATTTCCACAATAGAGATCACCTCTCCTTCAACCTCCCTGTGTAAATAGCTACTGAGAGAGACATATCACTGACAATTCAAGGGATCATGGCTTCATGAGACCATGGTTGGTGTAGCAGAAACCTAAATAACAGAATATTGGTTATCATCTCATCCCATGATCCTCTATGGCCAAAAATTATTGCCAAAATTGTCAATTCCAGCCATATAAATCTAAACTTGGAAATTCCTCGTAACATTATCAACACTGAAAAACTTTTTCCAACTCTAAAATGTGACCATCCATACACATTAGAAAGAAGAAGGTTGATTGATGAACAACCACTTTCCGAGCAATCACCTGGTGAGTGATTGTTATGCAATGTCTTCTGGGAAATTAAATATGCAAATTGTCTCTTCAGAGAGAAATAGGACTTGAATTCTAGCACCACGTATTGGAAGTAGCAGTCCTAAAATTCAATATCAATCCTTTAACAAGCCTCGCCACATTGCTTAGGATAGAAGTCAAGCCAGAAACTCAATTTGCAGACGTCTTTCGGGGTGTTGCCCCTCCTCAGTGCAAAGCATGAGATCAGATTTGGCTGTAAAAGAGGCCTCTGACTGGGATACTGTTTCTCTTTGTGGAGAGTGAAATGCCAGGGTAAAGAGACTTATAGGCCATAAAATACTCCTCTTTTAGGATTGCTACTTCCAACTGGTGGCACTAGAGTTCAAGTCCTCTTCGATCTGAAGAGGCAATTTGCATATTTAATTTCCAAAAGTAGCATTGTATGGCCTATAAGTCTCCTAACCAGGGTGTGTCAGGCATGTCAGTTTACACAAGGAGAGAAATTACCCCTTAGACCCCAGTCAGAGATCTCTACAACGGCCAAATCAGATCTCTTGTTTTGCACCGAAAAGGGCCAACACCCCGAAACAAGTGTTTACAAATTGAGATTCTGGCTTGGTTTTTAGGGTGCAGTCAGAAGGCTGTATAAATCGGAACGAGATTGGAATGCAGTGCATGGACTGGCCGGTGGCTCTCCCAACCCGAGCTTCATGTATTTCTATGAAGCCGTCATGCTCAGGTCGGGAGAGCCGTCAGCCAGTCCGTGCACTGCGTTCGGATTTTGGTCAGATTTATACAGTCGTCTGGCTGCGCCCTTATCCTAAGTCATGTGATAAGGCTCGTTAAAGGGTCAATATTGACTTTTAGGATTGCTGATTCCAATAGGTAGCACTAGAGTTCCAGTCCTCTTCCTCTCTGAAGAGGAAATAGACTGTTACGCAGAAACCGTGATATGGTCCAAATAGGCCATGACACATTGATCGTTAGGGGGAATGTTCTTTCAAAGAAAAATCATTCATGGATGAAAGATCTCTTGTAGAATTGAAGATTTTTTTCACCCAACTTTCTGGCTAAAAAACAAAAATTCAAATGGCTGACTTTTTTCAGGGGCTGATGAAGTGGTTGGCTAAAACTATCTTTGTTAAGGTGGAATCGTCCATTTTCATCAACTTTAGTCTAATGTGCATTGGCAACTTTACTCTGATTTACAGCCAAAACTTTAGAGCAAAGCATGGCATTTCCAAGAAGTTTCAGAGTTGTCACCTTTTTCTTCCCCCTGACAGACAATCAAGGCTGAAAGAGAATGTTACGATCTAAACTTTTAGCGTCCTTAGCAGGTGAAACTGCATATGCTGGATATAACCAAAGTATGGGCGGAAAGCATAGAAATTCTACAGAATCGCCTGAAGCCTTACAGAATGATAAAAATACCAACAAAGCTCTTCAGATTTAGGCCGTGAGCTGCTAAGCAAATTTAATTATTAAAGCATCTGATAGGCAGAGCTCCGCTTTGAAGAAAGCTTCATTATAAGAATGATAAGTTAACATGCAAAATTGTAATGTAACCCCAGGGAATCTGTATACGGATTATGAAAAATATACTGTATATATGGTTGTAGTCCAATTTCACATTTCCCTGGAGTACTGAATCACAGTACAAGACATTAGAAACTCCGCCATTAATTTTAATGCTGATTGCTCAGTTTCAATGATTTGGGCTCTCACGATAACATTCTCACTTGGGAACACAGTCTATCTTGGAAATTACTTATAAAAGCCTAGAAACAGAAGACTGTAAAAACAAAGAATGAAAAAGACCGTGAAAAAGTTTGTCTTGATTTCTCTTGCAGTCGAAAGGTAACAACACAAAGCAGGATCTCTCCTGTGATCTAGCAGTCTACAAATATATTATCTGACGCGGAAGGATGGTCAGTTCTGCGCCTCTCGCATGTGCTACTGAATGGTCAAGGTCACTGTGACTTTATAAGGATTATAACACCTCAGCTTTACACCTCCTGAGGAAGATTGCGAAACGCGCGTCTAGGTCACGTGTCACATTACTGGGATACATATACCAGCATCATGTCATTAGATAATCTCTTTCATAAAGTTGTAATTTTTTTATATAATGTTTTCTATATCATTATATAATTACATATAGCCATATATGTGGCTAATTAAATTATGTGTTTACAACTGATTGTTATCAGTAACAGCTAATTGTTTGGCATTGGTACATGGCATTATATCCACGGACACTGATTTTTGGCTTAATACCTATGGTGAATGAATTGATTTATTATATTATACTACATTTTATATCATGATTGTATACTTAATTTATTGATATATTAAGTAATTCTTGCATTTGACACAAATATGTATACACACACACTTATAATTGATGCTTATCATATATTATTATACTTAATACCATCCTTAGTATATCTGTATTTTATTATAGTTTGTGTCATATCGCTTCCTCCCCCATTGATTTTATATGTTTTTATGGGGTTTTTTAGTCTTTCATTTTGGGATGTCCTTATAATTTTTCGATATTATTTTGTGATTGATAAACTTTTTAGCAATCATGTATTATAGCAATACGGCTTCATACAAAGCATATGGCACAGACATGATAGCCGAGAGCAGTTTTCATCATCACTGTGATAGACAATGAATGGAGGCCATGTGCGACCGGACTCTCCATTTAACTCCTCCATACACCCACACAAATCCAGCGGATGGGAGATAAATTTTTGTAGACTAGAATAACCCAAAATAACTCCGCGGCAAAACTATGTGATAGACTTTGGGACTTTCAATTCACGTCCTTGTATGTAAGATAATTCACATTACTAAAAAGCTGAGGCGCCACACCTTATTTCTTCTGTTCAGCACACCCACCACTGGCGGCCTTGCCCAATAGTTACAGGACCACTTCTTTACCTAAAAGAACCCTAGAAACAAGTCCCAAATTTTCACTCAATGAAAAAAAAATATCTATAAACTAAAAATGCCATCCATTCCTCTGTTAGTACTTTTTAAAAAAAAAAATAAAATATATATATATTTTTTTAATAAATTGACAAGTAGGTGTTACTACTGGTTGGGGATGTGTCCAACCCTTGCTGAGAGTGTAGGGACTGTGCACTACTGTGTAGGGACAATCACCGGAGAAAAAGAAGATGGAAACATAATTTTCTAACAGGAATAACAGAGGAACAGAATAAGGCAGAATTCTAGCAAAATCTTCTCCAGAAATGTAATTTTCAAAGCCCATTTAGACACCTGCCCAAGAAAGGTTTCCTAAATGTATATACAGATATCAAATTACTAGGCATCCTACATTCCCCTCCTGCCCCACAAAAAAAGGTTATTCCGAATTCTATGAGCTATACAACCCTACCAATAAACAAAATTTAAAGTAATCTCTTAATTTTTTGGGGTGGTGGTGACTTGGGGCCTTTAACCATCAGTTGAAAGAACTTTCAATTGGCAAATATCAACCTCAATCTCCCCCTTAGGAAGTTCCTGTGACTTTACAGGAAGAAGGGGTTTGCCTTTTCTCAAGGAAAAAAAATTGGATAGAAGGCAAACAACCAATTGGCTCCGTCAGCTCAGCATTTAAAGATCCCTGAAAGCACCTAATGGCCCGTCTGCATCTGACAGCGTCACCCAATCCTCAAGGATCGCTACCTTTGTGTACTGCAGAATGCAGTGCTGGAAATTTAACAAATACCGTACATAACTGTCTTCAACCAAGGCACAAATCAATGAAAAGAAAAAAAAAAAGAAAGGATATTCATGTAACGATGACTTCATAAAAAAAAAGATGCAAAAGCAAATGGGTCAATTGGTGACAATGAGACCCTCCAACATATCCCTTTTGCCTAGTACAATGTGTAGCATTGGAAACAAACATTTTCTAGAGATGGTCTATAGCAAAAAAAAAAATTGTTCAGTATAACCACCACGCCATACACATTACACAGATCGGTAGCTTCGCCGACAATTTTATTTTTAGGAAATTCGTCATATTAAATTCTTTGTAATCCAGGCAAAAATATTGCCATCAGTGTTTCACAGCAGTAAACATGCAAGCCAAGCCAATCATGGCATGCATGTTTACAGGGGAATCAAGAGAGAGATGGGTTTTGTTTGGGACCATACAGGAAGATTGCCTATTTCTTTATGGTTTGTCTATAAGGTTCTTGTGGGCATGGAAAGCATCATTAAGATAATGTATGTATCAACTGCTTCTGGTCGAGAGGCAAAGATAAATTATGTCCATGATGGGCCCTGGAGAAAAGTGATTCCCCATTCATTTCTATACTGAAAATGGTATATCTAGAGCTCCAGTATTTAACTTTGGCAATATACTCCAAGACTTGAGCCTTGATGCCCCTACGAGAAGCCTATCCCAAAAGAAAACATGACAAAACACACTTGGCATATAAGCACTGTCTAATTCAAGAGTGACTGCTGGATTACTATGAAAGGTTAAAGAGAGGACATTGAATTTTGCAATTCCCCCTGCCGTTCATGGAATTAACACTCCTTTTTAGAAATCTCCACAGAATTAAGATGCAATCTAACAATTGTAAAATGACCACAACAGTACTGCAGGCCAACTACTACTTTATTGTATGTAGCCAACCTAATCCAAACCTAATCCCACTACTATGTACCATATTTTGCGGACTACAAGATGCACTTTTTAGCAAGAAAAACTCTTGCTGAAAAGTGTGTGCGTCTTCTAGTCTGGAGGCAGCTTGCTGTGATGGAGAAGAACACTGACACCGTGTCCTCCCCGATCACAAAGAGAGCTGCTCTCGCTCCTCTTTCTGACAGTGATCTATGTGATTGGTGCAGAGCAGGGGAGGAAGCTACCGGGACCTGCACGGAAGCTGCCCATGCTGAGCAGATGAAGAATCTTCCACTCGACTAGCTCCAGGACCTTTCAGGTGACGTAATTAGTTACATGACTGGAAAGAACTGCAAGATGTGGTAATGTATGTATGTATGTATGTAGCAAAGCTGTGTGTGTGTGTAGCAAAACTGTGTATGTAAAGATGCATGCCGCAGAGCTGTGTTTGTCTATGTGCATAAGTAGCAGAGCTGTGTGTATATAATACACACTGCAGAGAAACTCTAACAATCGATCTATTACCTCCCTAATTCAATTATAATGCATTAAAATGGGTGATTATGACCACTACATTTTAAAAGCTCAGGGAAGTTTTAATTAATAGGAAAAATGTTTTTTCTATTTTCTGCTGTCTAAACCTGGGGTATGTCTAATAGTCCAAAAATAAGGGTAACTGGATTTTTTTTATTATTTCCTTTCCGCTTTCTATTTCTGTACTGTTATCTGCCTCCTCTTCAGCTGATTGTCACATATCCTAGGGCTGCAGACCCTACACTACAGTTTGTGGTTCAGAGGACGTGGCGAGCAATCCAAGTAAAAATCGAAAGCTCAGGGTCTATACGTTTCGCACTAGAAGGAAGGGGTCATGTTGGAGGGGTTAAGACTCCAGAATGAATATGTGATATTGGACTGTGCTGATGCAAATCAAATTGCTGAGCTCTGCTACCGTGGCTTGCAATGTAATGAGCTGAAATAATTATCAAGCAGCTTAGCAATGCACGGGGTGTCCGCCTCTAAATTCGCTTCAATTAACCGAATAATCTCCAGATGGAAAGGAGCCTTGCACTCTGGGAATAGTGCTTAAAGGATGTAGCTCAATATTTTAAATAAAAACCTAATTTCAAATCAATAAAAAGAGAAGTAATCACAATTTAAAGCATTGGAAACCAGATCTTTCTAAAGATAGCCAGTTTAGTGATGAGAAAAATAAATCATCAAAAAACAAAACCATTACATAAAAACAAATGCAGAACAAAACAAAAAAAATAATGATATAAAAAAGTAACAAAAAATATAAAATGTAAATATATATTTTACTAATGTGTATAAAGTCTGTCTTCAATATAGTGAAAATATGGTGACAAATAGTTAATTTATCTAACAGATTTAATTAAACTTGAGTAAATTACAGACAAGTCGTAAGTTCCCTGAATGTTATATTAAAAATAAAAAATAAATAATACATATATATATTACGGTAAATCATAATAATCTTAGCTGACATGTAAAGATACCTATTCTTTAGGAGTAATGCAACTCTCATATGGACTTCACTTTGTCCTTCACGTGACATTCCCTCAGGAACTAGAGTGTTAAGTATGCAGGTTAGCTGGTTAGGGGCTTGGATAGGTTTCAAAGAAAGACGGCTAAAACGTCTAGAAGGCGACAATGGAGAAATCAATTGGCACGTATATTCGGAGTCGACTAACCTAACTTCAAGAGCCAGCCTTCTCTGTCAGGGTTGAAGAACGTGTGTGTCAGGTCGTTGCCGTCATCCTCTGGGATCTTGAAGGGCTCGTTCTTAATACTCTCGTACAAATTCTGGAAAATAAAGAGTATTGTAGAGTGATAATATAAAAGATATCACAGGCAAAGGGTTGTTGCAGTTATAAGTCGCAACATGACCACTATGTATGAACGCAACCCTAAAAAGCCTCCATACACAGACTAATGTCGGCCGATATCAACGTGTTTGGCCACCAAACCTAATGTGTACGGGGACACCAGCGACTGATGGTGGAAGGGATGTCGATCAGACATGTTCGATTTTGGACTACCGTACATATTGTTTTCCCAGGGATAAGATGCCGGCCAACGTGTCAGTCGGCAGCTTTCTCATAGAGAACACAGGAGCTCGGTCGAATGAGCGCTTCTGTGTGTGGGAAAGTCGGTAGCTGTCGGCAGAACGATAAGCCGAAGCATAGTTCGGCTGACAGCTATCTAATGGGTATAGCTGTTTTAAGGGTCTATCTAATCTTTAATTGTTCTTTTGCTGTTGTAGCATTTAATCTCAGAAGATAGATTTCACGTTGAAGTAAATGGGATTTTATAAAATCCTGCTCACACTAGGCTACAGCTGAAAAAAATATTACATGTTCCATTACAATCACTACTCAGAATGGTTGGATTCATTTCAATTATCACAAGATTGTTTGCAATTTGTAGGAAGATGGGGCTTGCCATGGTGAGCCCAAGGGCTTAGTCACACAACCATATAATGGGTGCCTTTTGTGGTCTGTACTGTGGCCATCCCATCAATCATAGAAACATAGAAAGGTAGAGTTGGAAGGGACCTCTAGGGGGCGTAATTCCAGGCCCAAACCGTGGGTCTGTGCACTCAAACATTGATGCAAATCTGTATTTATTTCAATTCTACTAAGCAATTCACGTAGATAAAATATTATGTTTCACTCATAATAGACCTTCATCAGAAATACAGATTGTGGATGAGGAAAGAGAGTGGAAGCGCGAGAGAATATCAGCGCTGTATGGACTATGACTACCGCTCCTTCTACTGCGGGGATTCCCACCTTCTGTATAGCGCGGATATTCTCTCGTTTCCATGCTCTTTCCTCCTTAGCAATCCATATATCTGATGAAGGTCTGTTATGACTGAAACATGATTTTTTTTTAATATACGTGAATTGTAGAGAATGAATGTCAAGTGCAGATTTGCATTAATGTTTCAGTGCCAAAATCCACAGTTGGGGTTGGAATTGCGGTCGGAGTACAGACTGTAAAATATGGCCATTATAGGGTCATGTATACAAGCCCCAAGCTTGCTATGGGCAGCCCTATCTTCCTATGGATGTATAAAAAGGGGAGGACCCTAGCTGTGCACCTAGTCCATCAGGAGTTCCATGCTCCATTTTTGGATCAAAGGTGACTCAATCAAATGGCTTTAAGGTTTTAGTCCTTCGTCCTGGCCATGGCTTTTGGAAATTGTAAGAACCATGAAATATGACCGCTATACGATGCATGGCCTAACTGGAATATCATTTTCCACCACACATAGGTATTAGACTGGAACTAAGTAAATGTGCCCCGTTGTCTGTAATTGGATTTCTATAGAAATATCACCTAGAAGTTTCATTAAACCACTCAGTTATCACATATAAAAATGTGTTTTTCTGGAAATCTCCATCATTACTGGCCGATGTGCTGCTGAGAACATGTAATATGATATTATGGACACACACCACCTGTGTCTTTTTAAGTTTAGGCATTTATAGATGTGCTCTTTGTATGGATTCCAGATTGGAAAACATATGGACGAGGCGATGTTCCCATAATCTGGACTGTTAAAACCAATGGATTACAGAGATTGTACATTAAAGTCTATTGAGAAATCAATGTTAAAGTCCTGACACGTGAACATGAAGAAGGTGGATGGAAACGCTGCAGGACGTTCACTGCTGGAACGTCACTGGAAAGGAACGCAACCAGCTAATAATCTCCCGATGTACAAGGAAAAAAAAATAGGATAGAAATAGCAGCGTTCATAAGAACACTATATACTACTTTCTAAAAATGCTATTTTCTGTAGGACAGAACGGAATAAGTGTAAGCCGCTGCCAACAATGGTCGCTTCAAGAAGGGGACAATCAGATCACCTTACTCCTAGGATAGCTGGCACTGTCGCTCAACTTTACTCCTGTGATAGCTGGCACTGTCTCACAACTTTACTCCTGTGATAGCTGGCACTGTCTGACAACTTTACTCCTAGGATAGCTGGCACTGTCACACAACTTTACTCCTAGGATAGCTGGCACTGTCACACAACTTTACTCCTGTGATAGCTGGCACTGTCACACAACTTTACTGCTGTGATAGCTGGCACTGTCACACAACTTTACTGCTGTGATAGCTGGCACTGCCACACAACTTTACTCCTAGGATAGCTGGCACTGTCACACAACTTTACTCCTGTGATAGCTGGCACTCTCACACAACTTTACTCCTGTGATAGCTGGCACTGTCACACAACTTTACTGCTGTGATAGCTGGCACTCTCACACAACTTTACTCCTGTGATAGCTGGCACTCTCACACAACTTTACTCCTGTGATAGCTGGCACTGTCACACAACTTTACTGCTGTGATAGCTGGCACTCTCACACAACTTTACTCCTGTGATAGCTGGCACTGTCACACAACTTTACTGCTGTGATAGCTGGCACTGTCACACAACTTTACTGCTGTGATAGCTGGCACTGCCACACAACTTTACTCCTAGGATAGCTGGCACTGTTAACAACTTTACTCCTAGGATAGCTGGCACTGTCACACAACTTTACTGCTGTGATAGCTGGCACTGCCACACAACTTTACTCCTGAGATAGCTGGCACTGTCACACAACTTTACCCTTGTGATAGCCGGCACTGTCACAGAACTTTACTCCTGAAATAGCAGGCACTGTCACACAACTTTACCCTTGTGATAGCTGGCACTGTTGCACAACTACAGACAGCATGTACGGATGACAAGCCACCAGTCAATTCACATACAGGATTTTACCTGAAGCATTAAATTCCCTCAATTTGTTAAATGACTTACCTGCTTCTATATCCGGTTCTGTTAAAGGGAATCTGTCACCTCGCTTTTGCTACCTCACCTGGGAGCAACATAATGTGGATAATGTAGGGTCAGAGACCCTGATTCCAGTGATGTATCACTTATGTCACGGCTTGCTGCAGTTTTGATTGAAAAACGTTTTATCTGCTGCAGATCTACCAGTTTTCTAAATGCTGAGCTCTGTATAACCCCACCCACATCATTGATTGGCAGTTCTCCACCTATACACAGTGTACACCAATCAGTGGTGGGGGCGGGGCTGGACTACCTGACAGCAGGCCAAGTAGTCCTCTAGTGATAATCTCCTGCTTATAAAACACTGATTTTATAAAACAGTACACTAAGCAGCCTAGTAGTAAGTGACTTCTCACTAGAATCAGGGTCTCTGCCCCTACATTATGCTGCTCTCAGATTAGGTAGCAAAAACCTGGTGGTAGATTCCCTTTCAGCCCAGATTAGCTTCTATGGACCATAATGTTAATAAGTATTAGAAATCAATAGAACAGAGCATACTGAATAGTGGTATTTGCATGTGTATTAGATAAAATGTGACAAAATTCAGCTCAACAGCCTCAAGTTTGGCCCATAACTTAAAATACTATTTAATTTAATTTGTTATTTTTATTTTTTTTCCTACCCTTCTTCAATGCTACAATGAGCCACAACTTTTTAATTGTGCATCAACATAACCGTATGAGAACTAGTTTTCTGTGAGACAAGTTGTAGATTTGAATGATACCATTCATTACCGTATAAATTTACTAGAAAATGGCGAAGAAAAAAAATAAATCCAGGTGTGGTAAAATGGTGAACATAAAATGCATGTTAAAAATGGGGCAACTTGATTTTCCAGGACTGGATAACTACAGTAATAGACTTCTAAAGTGTTGTTTTTTGGGGGGTTTTAGTATTTAAGTGACGAAAAATAATATTTCAGAATTTTTTTTTTAAAGACATGTAAAGTATGGTTTTCATGTCACTGATGCAACTGTGTGGGCTTGTCTTTTGCATGGTTAGGTGATGCTTTTATTGGTGCCATTTTGGGGTACATTGTAAACCTTTTATTGCATTTTTTGGTAGAAGTGCAGCAAATTTAAAAAACAAAACAGCAATTCTGGTGTTTTGTATTGTTTTTTTCTTTACAGCGTTTAACATGAAACTTAAATCATTTTAGATTTTGATAGATCTGACTTTTAAGGGCATGGCAATTGAAACTGGTGCCGGCTGTGTAACGCAGTCAGCATCCGCCATGTGTGGAGATGGAGTATACACCGGCATCCAACATAAGACATCCAAATACATACTAAATTGGGAAGAGCCTTATAGTGTCTGCCAGCCCTTTAAACTAAGTATGTGAACCTTAAAAAGGATTTGAATATCTTCAGGAGAATTTTATTTATGTATTTTTTTTTTTTACTTAAATGCATATTTCAAGGGCTAAAAAATGTTGCAATTGGCTTTCCTTAACAATGTTGCCCACTTTGGATCTTAAGGCTGTTTGTTTCAATGCACATTACTGACTGCAGCACGAGATTAACTAGAAATCCATCAATCATCTCATTCTTATGGCGTCTCTCTCTTTTTTATTGATCTCTATAACCACATCCAAGCTGAGCTGAAATTTGATGTGGTCACAAATCAGCTGAGAGGAGCTCCGAAAAACATGGATAAGAGAGTTACAAACTGTCAGACTGAGCTCACTGAGGAATTCTTATTTAACTGATTCTACAGCCAGAAGAAAGCAGAGACTATGGAAGGCAAATGGTTCAAAATTTCTATTCTATTTCAATTGCAAAAAATAAAATATATGCATATATTTTAAACTAAAAATAATAAAAAAAAGCCCCCAAAGTGTCCATATCCTGTAAAATAGAAAGATGTTCGTCAGCACAGTCTATAAAATAAGGGGGTTGCAAAAAGAAACATATATGCAGTTTCCGGTTTTGCATATTACCAAGATATAGAGGAAAGTACATGTATATTATTTTTAATGCAAATAAAGAGGCGCTGGCAGGCTAGTCAATCTACAGCAGCGAATTTGGGAGACACAAACCACTATGTGTCAGTGAGTAGGGATATCAATATATCAAGTAGTAATTCGCGCTTAAGGAACGGGGTACAGACGCAAAGGGAGGTATTGGAAGTAAAAAGTGGGTCTTTATTAGATATCAAGACATAAAATGTAAAAGGTATAAAAAGGTATAAAATATATAAGGAAGGGGGGGGTTTTGGAGTAAGAGCTAAAAGAAGGGGGGTCTAGAATCTAAAAAACACACACTGAGGTGTGTATAGTGAAACAATGGTCCTGAGGAACAATAATTGCTGGGTACAGATAGATCCTCTGTGGAGCTCAGAGTGGGAGGACCTGTAAGGAAGAGGAGTGGGTGGTTAGGATATTTAAGATTTTTTAAAGATATTTTAAAATAATTTAATTTAAAATGGGTCCTGGAAGAGTAGTAGGGGTGGTATGAATGGATAAATACCTGATCAGATGAGTAGGGATGATCAGGTGGGTCGTCTCGGGCGATCCTCAGGTTAATACCTATGGTATCATAGATAATGAGTAACTGGTATGATGCGGTGTTATGGTACAATATGGGGGTCTTAATACCTGTATATGGGGTCGTGCTCCTGAGTCCAATCTGTTGATCACGTAGTAGGGATGCGGCTTATTGGGGGGTATGGTAATCTGATCAGGTATTTATCCATTCATACCACCCCTACTACTCTTCCAGGACCCATTTTAAATTAAATTATTTTAAAATATCTTTAAAAAATCTTAAATATCCTAACCACCCACTCCTCTTCCTTACAGGTCCTCCCACTCTGAGCTCCACAGAGGATCTATCTGTACCTAGCAATTATTGTTCCTCAGGACCATTGTTTCACTATACACACCTCAGTGTGTGTTTTTTAGATTCTAGACCCCCCTTCTTTTAGCTCTTACTCCAAAAACCCCCCCTTCCTTATATATTTTATACCTTTTTATACCTTTTACATTTTATATTATTTTTAAGTAATAGTTGTCAAACTGCTGCATTCAAAGCCTTCCCAGCTTCCTCCTGGGAAACAAATCCATGCTGGTGGGATAATTGGCTTCCTGTGAAAGTGGCTTTAGTGTTCCTATGGTAAAGACATTAGACGGCAGCAGGAACGGATGAGACTTTATTACATTCTCTGCCTGTACTGAGCCACAAGCACACTGGCACCATACAGAAAAGGAGAACCCTAAACCTTACACTGCCAAATTATTCCGTGCCCATAAGCCAGGATTTTGGCAATATACAGTGTTTAGTCTGTGACTTGTAACTCTTGTTACACAAATATGTTGAAGAATGTCGTTTTTAGCTAAAACGCTATATACATTTGTACAATTTATAACCTACAAACTGTAGATTGTATGGGGAAGGGAGTCTTTAAAGGGCTCAGGTACGGTGGCCTTGTGCAACCACACTAGGCTCCATTGCTGCCTGGTGAGAAGATCCAATATGGGTGAGAGGAAAGTGATTGGCCACTCACATGGACTTCTAAAGGGGGATGAAAATTATCCTTCCCTCTTACCAAAAAATCTCGATTCGCAGCAGCCCCTCCATATCCTGTTACAACAGAAGTAAAACATTTCTGGCAGTCAGTTAAGAAAAAAGGGGCAACCAGCGTCAGTCGAGACTTGTGTTTTTTTACCAAGTAGTCTGCCTCCCTTTTCAGACACAGCCAGATAGGAGGTCAAATGGAGTCCAAGATTCATTTTTTGGTCTCGGTCTGCCTCATTCGAATAGATATGACTGGAAGAATGATTAAATACAATTTTTGGAAACTGTCTCCACAAAACCCTAAAGTGATCTGAATCCAGCCGGACATTGACCAGACAAACTATAGTTGATTTGCGTGAAAGAAAAATCGAGTTCTAGGACATCCAGGTATTTTGGGCCACCGGCCAGCAACCATCGAGTTTCACTTGTGCCATCCAGAGTGTATTGTAACCAACAAGCGTCTTGTGCCTTCAACGTGTATTCTAACCATCAAGTGTATTGTACACTAATGATATTGTGGGCTCATATAGATAGTAACCAACGCAGGCTTTCTGGCATCTCTAATCACCAACTGATTCGACTATGGAAGTACACAGAATCCAGAATCAACCCAGCTGTATGTGGCTCCTGCTCCAGCTGGGAGGATTCTGGATCGTGTGCATTTCCAGAGCTGGAAGACACCTGGAAGTCTGTATTCCCCAATGTCTATGCAAGTTGTAGCCCATAAGATTGCTGGAATATTATATGAAATTTTAGGATGGTAACTGGGCCCTGGAAATTGTGTGGCTCCTCTAAAAGTACCGAATTATTGCTGGTCAAAAAAACATGATTTACATCAAGCATACTGTCTCCACTGTCATAAAGTCATTTGTTCTACCACCAAAGTATTTATTTGTGTCTTGAAGGAAACCCATCAATAGCTTAATTCTGCCCTAACCACATGCAGCATGAATCCGAACCTGACTATGCAACAGCATGCAGGAATGTCTTTCTGAAATGCATGAACAAACATGGGAGAAACCTGCCAAGCAAGTGGAGCGCTGCGGGGAGAAGCCGGAGCATTTCAGAGAAAGAAATGCATTTCCGCAATCGCACAGCCAGGCTTCGGATTCTAGCTGCTGTCCGGGGTTCGGGTGGCATGAATCTAATGACAGGTTCCCTTCTACAAACAGTGGCATAAAAAAATTCTCTTTTGGTCCGTAAGATGTCACCCTCCTAGTTTCCACTCACACTCCAAAATATGATTGGGTGCATTTAAAAATTAAGGGCTATAAAGTTGCGAGTTCCACTAAAAGAAGGGGATGATGAGAGTGCTTTCTTGGTACTGCACAATTGAATACGTTGGCCGTATATAAAAAGTAGTGACAAAGTTCTATAAAGAAACAATATTGCATAAATTAAGAGGATTGAATTACCCTTAATAATTCCTCTGGAAGATCGCCACCTTCATTGATTCCACGATTCATAGATATAAAACGCTCTACTGACGGTTTATCCCTCACATTGGGGTTATGCAAACTTGTGTTCAGCATAATGATAGCGAAAGACAAGACATAGCAGGTATCTATAGGGAAAAAAATACTGAAAGTTAATATATGTTAGGTGATTGTCCCATACACTTTGGTTATCTGTTGGCCGAACAATGGTTCAGATGATCGTTTGGCGGCAGCTATCTAGCTTAACTCTCCCATACACAGGAGGGCTCGTTCTGTTGAAAGCTCATGTGTGCTCTAAGAGCGAGCTGCTGCCAGACATCTTTAGCGGCAGCTTCTCTCTAGAGAAAGGATTGGCAGTTCGAAATTGGACATTCTAGATTCTTATTTCCCATAAAATCATTTGTCAGGGGCCCCCAGACACATTAGACTATCAGGTGAACCTGTCGATTTTGGCAAATGTTAGGTCTATTGTGTATGGGGGACTTTAAACCTTCTGATAGGTTGTAGAAGGTCCATGAGTTAGTAAAAACCTTCTACGATCCATCACGCCATTAAAAAACTAAACACAGATTAATATATTAAAGGCCCCTTTTGGATTTTTTTTATTGTGTTATATTTAGTGATGAGTACAAGTGCTTGTTACTCCAGTTTGCCTAGGGTGCATGAGTATGCACCGAGTATCGCGGGTGCTCGGGTGACATGTTCGAGTCACCGCGGTCACATGTTTCTCGGCTGTTAGACAACGACAACACATACAGGGTGTCTGTGAAATACTAACCTGTGGACTGAAACACCCCAGGGTTACACAGACAGTAGCGGGATGCGAATGCTTCCATCATCCGGTCTATCTTCTGGGCTTCCCCTGGTAATCTGAAGCTCCACAAAAACTGTCTGCAATATAAAAGAAATAAAAATCCTATGTAAGCATTACAGAAATTTAGAAAATACACCGATTGTGTCTACCGTCATACTTTTGAACAATCATGCAGCGGTTTCTCTGCTCCCCCTTTATCAGAATCTCTAGAGCATCCTTAAACGTCATAGACCCCCCCATTCCCTCTGAAGGCATCAGCCCTGTGTCCATTCCTTTGGGATATGTTTGCAGCAACTTGTGCTAAATTACCAATCCTCAAGAGTTTGGCAAACCCAAAGAAACCCACAAAACGACAACCAGCTCCATTAGGCCAGACTCTATAAAGAGGTTCTCTCATAGTGCTTGCGCTATACATAGCCTATAAAAGTTATATGATCATTACATAAAAGAGATGGGTTAAACCTTTGAGAAGTTATGAAATGGAAATCTTGCAATGCTTCTCTGTGTTAAACAGTGGTCTGTGTAATCTGGGGCCCACAGTGGGTGGTCTACTAAGGTTAACGCTCCAACATACATTAGCTCTATAGTTTTATGTGGCAAGGCTTATTGGCACAACATGGTTTTCATTAAATAAGCATTATTTGTGCCAACTTTGGTTCTGCATTTAATTCAGACTATTCATAGGAAAAAATTGGTATAGGTATATATAGTGTTGTACAGATCTATATCCACACTGCAGGACGAATATTTGTGAAAGTTGTACAGTGCACGGGGTCACTGAAGGGAAAGGAGTCTACAGATACTTTAAAGGTATTGTCTAGCTATTAAAAAAACAGGTTGTTAAAGTACTTAATTTAGCAAATTATACAGATCACCAATACAAGTCACTTCTGGAACGTACCCAGTCCTTCAGCTACTAACAAGTCCTCTACTGGTTTGTGTATGGGTGTGAAAGGACACAAGACCAGTGCTGGTGAACTACTCAATTCAATAGTTAAAGAAAACTTGTCACCAGGTCAATAGTGGCCAGTTTTTGCTTTTATTTTACTTCTGTTTCTCCCGAGTATTACAGGGGCTTTTTTTTTTTTTTATTTAAATCCACCATACGGTCCCAAGGACTTGCAAATTTTATGGTCTTTACGAGAAGGGGCGTGGCTCACAGGATCCCCAGGGGCGTGGCTCACAGGATCCCCAGGGGCGTGGCTCACAGGATCCCCAGGGGCGTGGCTCACAGGATCCCCAGGGGCGTGGCTCTAGGTTGCTGTGCATTAATACCCTGTGAGCCACACCTCCTTCGTAGAAAAAAAAAAGTAACACTAAGTAAAAAGTGCCTAGATCTCTGGTGGATTTATAAAAAGAAAAGAGTGGGGAAAAAAGGGCAGACTTTTGACTTGGTGACAGACTACGTCACCTCTCTTACTTGGCTCTATATTTGCCTTGAGAAGGGGCTGGATTAGATACTGAAATGAGAAGTCAGCCAGCCCTTCCTTACAAAGCTCTGCTCACATGTAGAGTTAAATGAAGACCTGCCGGGACCCAAGTTTAACACAAAAAGGAAAAAGAACTTTTCAGATGTGAAGTATATTAGTAAATTGTTTACTAATTCAACTACATTTAATTAGATTTTTTATTAGCTGGACAACCCCTACAAATGCAGAAATAATAGATTCCCATTACATTTTTAATTTCGCAGACTTCAGTAATGATTGCTGCCCATGGCCAACAATAACTGTACGGCCAGACAGATGAAGGGAGGGTCCATAAATAGCATTCTCACACCCAGAGCTAAAGGTCTGTATATTGTTCTTGCTTAGTCGCCCGTTGCTGACTGTGTCCACCTCGGGTACAGACGGGAGTTTAAGGAAATAGAAGACCTTAGCACACGCTGAACCCAGCACTGACCTTAAGGCCTGGACAAGATTCAAATCCGCAAACTCATGGAGTTCAACAAATGCTTGAAGAACCAGGATATTAAAATCATCCCTGTAAGAAAAATAGAACATATTGGAACGCTCAAGAGATTATAAATAGCTTATGGTTATGTTGCATTAATGGCCTCCAAAGCTCCCGACGTACATGATAAATGGAGGCTGTGACGGACAGGCTACTTTGGAATCCATTCATCCACCTAAGATCAGTTTATTATGTAGGAAATACAAGAATATAAGTAACTTTTGTTAAAGTTAAGCATCATAACCTATCCCGATAGAAGATAACTTTCTTATTGAAGGGCGTCTAGCTGCTGGGATCCTCACTGATCCTAAGAAGGGGATTTTACAACGTCCCATCGGGATGGAGCTGTAGCCATACAAGTGCGCCACTGCTCCATTCATTCTCTTCCAGACTGCCAGAGATTGGGGACATCGTTCAGCTTTCTCCGGCAGTCCCATACATAATGAACAGCGGTGGAGGGCATGCATGGCCACTGCTCCATTTATTCTCTTCCAGACTGCCAGAGATTGGGGACATCGTTCAGCTTTCTCCGGCAGTCCCATACATAATGAACAGCGGTGGAGGGCATGCATGGCCACTGCTACATTTATTCTCTTCCAGACTGCCAGAGATTGGGGACATCGTTCAGCTTTCTCCGGCAGTCCCATACATAATGAACAGCGGTGGAGGGCATGCATGGCCACTGCTCCATTCATTCTCTTCCAGACTGCCAGAGATTGGGGACATCGTTCAGCTTTCTCCGGCAGTCCCATACATAATGAACAGCGGTGGAGGGCATGCATGGCCACTGCTACATTTATTCTCTTCCAGACTGCCAGAGATTGGGGACATCGTTCTGCTTTCTCCGGCAGTCCCATACATAATGAACAGCGGTGGAGGGCATGCATGGCCACTGCTCCATTTATTCTCTTCCAGACTGCCAGAGATGGGGGACATCGTTCAGCTTTCTCCGGCAGTCCCATACATAATGAACAGCGGTTGAGTGCATGCATGGCCACTGCTCCATTCATTCTCTTCCAGACTGCCAGAGATGGGGGACATCGTTCAGCTTTCTCCGGCAGTCCCATACATAATGAACAGCGGTGGAGTGCATGCATGGCCACTGCTCCATTCATTCTCTTCCAGACTGCCAGAGATGGGGGACATCGTTCAGCTTTCTCCAGCAGTCCCATACATAATGAACAGCGGTGGAGTGCATGCATGGCCACTGCTCCATTTATTCTCTTCCAGACTGCCAGAGATGGGGGACATCATTCAGCTTTCTCCGGCAGTCCCATACATAATGAACAGCGGTGGAGTGCCTGCATGGCCACTGCTCCATTCATTCTCTTCCAGACTGCCAGAGATGGGGGACATCGTTCAGCTTTCTCCGGCAGTCCCATACATAATGAACAGCGGTGGAGTGCATGCATGGCCACTGCTCCTTTCATTCTCTTCCAGACTGCCAGAGATGGGGGACATCGTTCTGCTTTCTCCGGCAGTCCCATACATAATGAACAGCGGTGGAGTGCATGCATGGCCACTGCTCCATTCATTCTCTTCCAGACTGCCAGAGATGGGGGACATCATTCTGCTTTCTCCGGCAGTCCCATACATAATGAACAGCGGTGGAGTGCCTGCATGGCCACTGCTCCATTCATTCTCTTCCAGACTGCCAGAGATGGGGGACATCATTCTGCTTTCTCCGGCAGTCCCATACATAATGAACAGCGGTGGAGTGCATGCATGGCCACTACTCTATTCCAATAGGGAATTTCAGAGCTGTTTTTTTCGGATAGTGGAGGTCTCAGTATCCAGAACCACATGAATCTGCCAGTTACATACTATCGTTAGGATAGGTGGTAACATTTAATGCTTGGAATAACCCTTTAAGGCTTTTAATACTAGTCATGCCTTAACAAAAGAAATATCCATTAAGTTTCTTCCGTTTCGTCTGCTTTCTCCATTGAATGAACTTTCCATAACTATAATAAGAGGGTTTGTGCATTTCCTGCTGATCACTAGGCAGACATGTGGTGGCAGCTCGCTAGAGCCGGGTCATGTACTTAAATGGTTTAACACATGTCCGCATTCCTGAATCATTGTGAGTATAAATCAGGATTACACAACAGGGGCATTCAGGGACGGGTGAGTGACAGCTGATGGCTGCTGGAGCTGCCAAGAGCAGGATTTTTGTGCCTTCGCTACACTGGGTGCCTAGTGATCGAGTGCAGGAGGAAACTTTAGAGCCATTAATCCATTTAGAAAGTGTCAACATTTTCTGTAAACAGGAATCAGACCTGTGGGAGGTGTAAAGGAGTTGTGCAGTTTAAAAAAAAAAAAAAAAAACTTTGTATAATATAAGTTCCAACGTTGAACATTTATATAATATCCATAAAAACGTCTGAGAGATTCAGATCTCATTTCTGTGAAGAATGAGATCCCCATGACCTGCCTAAAGAGATCACTGACCACCATGTCCAGGAAAATAGAGAGGAGGCAGCTCTCTTCATTCACTTCTATGGAGGTTGCAGAACTTGATGAGCATGGCAGCTTGGCTGTTCCCAAAACTCCCATAGATGGCCGTCCGTAATTCAGTCTCTACAACGATGTGGAAGCCATAATCGACGGATGGGTCAGGGGACCTCCATTCACCAAAAAATGAAGGTCTCCGATTTAGGACCTGCATCTCAGACAATTAAACAGTATTCTCAAGCCTGGATACTATCCCCTATCCATGGGATGAGATAACTTCGCAATCGCTGATGTCTGACCATTTGACCCCCCCACCGATCCCAAAAACCAGGGCTCTGAAGAGTCTCATGTGACTGTAGCGGTGGTCGATCATGCACACAGCCACTACATTCATTATTAATTTGACTTCCGAAGGTAGATGAGCGATGTGCTTGGCTGGTCTTCGATATTCCCATAAGAATGAATGGAGAGGAAAAACTCTGTATCGGCCACCACTCTATTCACATGGGGCTCTTCAGAGCCTAGGTTCTCAGGATTGGTGGAGGTTCCAGCTATTGGACCCTGGCGATCGGGGAGTTAGGAGACAATTTCCAAAATCGAGAAAACCCTTTTAACTCCATATGTCCAAGATAGAAATGTCCCTTTACATACGAGTACCCTTTGACTCACAACAACCAATTATGTTGCTGATCTCCTTTTACAGAGGTCCTTCGAAAACTAAAGTGGAAACGAATTGGGTGCTATGGGATACTACCCTACTTTTCAAGTTCTCTGCTTGCTGTCTTCCAACTTTCTTTTGTTCCCATGGTCCTACTACTCAATTTGGCACAGTATCTATTCAGAAGAATTGTCAGATAACATGTCCAAAGAAACTAGTGTAAATTAATGTAGAGTCTAACATTTTTTTTTTTGGGGGGGGCTACGGGCAAGAACAGGGATCAGGGTTTCTTCTTGACACTACAACGTGTCTCCTTTGTAGCAAAGGCTTGATAGAAATACATCAGGCAACTACTGTACCTATGAACGAGGAGCGGAGAGCTGAAATTTTGCATGGCCCTCCTGCAGTCCATGGTTGTTACGTCAGTCCACACCGACACTGAGGAACGTCACCTTTAAGCCTCGTCACTAGAATTCAATGCTTCCTGCCAAAGCGAGCAACCGTCAGCTATTACTGCTCACCGGCCAGCAGCCAGGCTAAATGACAGGACTATTGAGCTTGCTCTGGATCTGTGATTATGTCTCAACCAAGCCCATTAGGACGGCACTAAAAAAGGGAGTGTGATCTTAAAAGGGACACTAATTTAGAAATGAATGAAGTGAATATATCAAGAAATGCAAACCATAGTTTAACTGAACAGAATTATGTAAGAAAAAAAATAATTTTGGAAACAAAAAAGAACTAAACTTAGCAAATGACGTAGCCCAAAACCATTATCGAAGCCAAAAGTGAAAATATTTGCTTTAATCTTCATACACAAACCGTTTCAGCTTAGATAGCAGAACTTGCGCCTGGATGCTAAGTTATTAAAAAAAAATATTATTCTCAATGTAAAGCTTGTGTGCCCAAATGTGTATGCTGGCGCACTGACAAGTTCCTATAAAGGAGCCATAGCGGCGCAGAATGAGGTGGCAGATAGCGAGCTCAGTCCGTGTGTTTGGCACGCAGAGCAGATTTAGAGCCAAGACACAAATCCAAGACGTCAATTCAAATAGTGAGAACGAAAACCATCGCTAAAGAGAGAAAATACTAAGACAAAATCTAGGGTGGAAAGCGATAAAAACCAAAAGGTTCTTCTGAAACACACTTTGTGGTCTGGAGTCAGTCCGGATTCTGTCAGTGTGTGTGTCAGAGGTAATGGAGGATACTGTACACCCAATTAGGAGGGTTTTTCCAACAATAGAGGGTTATAATCTACTGATATGACTCAGATAGCTACCTATATGCTACGATATAGACACACGTGGCATGATCAAACTTGGCGAATAAACCAATGACCTCCTATCTGCTCCAGAGCTCATGGAGGTCCAAGCTGTCGGACCCCAGTGCCGCCGACAGAGCCCAGCGCTGCCGACAGAGCCCAGCGCCGCATCTCCTCACCACATCCATTTTGGCTGTAAAGCAGATGCCAAGATGGACTGGTGGAAACACAGAAAAGCAGTAAAAATGGTCTACAGTCGAGTCATTAGGGCAGTCTACACATTGCTAGAGTTCCTATTTGTTACATTCGGTGGTGTTAGGAGGCTCCTGTCTACATTCCCCCTTAGGCCATATGGAAATCATAGACGGGGAATTCCGCACTCAGGATCCTCTTCTGCAAGCCGCCAAGAAGCAGTTCTCCCTCTATCACTTGGGGCGGTCTTTTTTATTTTATGCCTGCCACAATTTTCCTTAAAACAAAACTCCCGTCTAGACATTTCTGCTTTCGCCGCAGTTTTCTGGTGGTCTCAGGAGCCGGAAGCACGTTGATCAGCAGATTGTCACCATGGCTTCTTTATTAAAAGGATTGTCTCTAGTGTGACAGCTCCTCTAAATATGTGATCATTTAATTTAATGCAGTTTATTGCTACCTGCAATCAGCCATTTCAGCCTGGGCAGGTTCGGACAATATAAATAACTGACAAGAAGTACAGGAAAATTCTTGGTCCCATAATCGGCACTTAGTCTCACATATCTCCAGTTCTGAATCATTTACATATATCTCGTCTGAATGATATCAGGTTTTTTTATAATCTGCACTTTTACAAGCTGCTGACTTTAGGCTCGACATGACTCATTAACTTTCGATTTCTTGATACAGGATGCAGAATTTCCAGTCTATCTCAGCGAAAGGCGAGCGCATGTTTAATATCCAGGGTATCAATTTACCTTTCTCCCAAGTAATCACCGATGACAGTTTTGTTCAGACCTTCACCTTTGTATAAAAACTGTGCTATGTCCTCTGGAGTGTTCTGCAGCAAGTCGTTCTCTATCAGGAATTGGATGCCCTGTTAATAAAAAAATTAAAAAAAAGAAATATAAGCCCATGACGTTCTCATCAACACAATACCACCCCATTTACAATCTATATTCCATCCAGTAGATACAAGTCTATAATTGGTCACTAGAAGATAGACAGGTATCTTCCAGTGCTCTTTATGGGGTAGCAATCCCCCAACCTTGCACTCTTTACACATTTGGACACCTGATGAAGGATGCAAAACGTTGCTATCTAACGAACATCCATTACAATTAGACTACAATTGATCGGAGTTTGGCCTTCCTGATTTTCTTATTAAAATGGGTTGTCTCATATTGTTTTAAAAAAAAAGACAAAATGACGAAGGCTGATGCCGAAACGCGCGTCGGGGTGGGCGCTTCATCATGTGTCTCCTTGCTTTAGATTCCTACCCAGGTAGATATACTAATCTCATTTGAACCATCCATCTTTATTTGGGTCTTATACTGCAGCACATATGTCAGGAGTTCCTTTTATCATAGCACTCTCTTTTCATCTTGAGGCTTTCTTTATTATTGCCTCGATCTGGGAGATTTTCACTGTTTAACATGTTATATACTCCCCATGTTAAAAAACATTTTAAATCTGGCATATTTGTCTGTGATATATATCTATATTTGGGGAACACATGCTTGATTAGCGCCTCCTTTCTGGTTGCTTTTTTTCCCACCCACCTCACATGTATTTTATCTTGATCTAAAAAAAGTTTGTTATATATTTGATAACATTTGGCCTTTTGTTCAGTTAAATTTCTCTGGTTACATATTATCTTCAGGAGCACACTGCTCTCCTGACTCACGGATTCCTGCTTGAGGGGGAAGGTGGGTTGCTGACTGATTGACAAGTTGGACAAGCAGCAACATCATGCCACTGATCTCAACTGTGCAACCACTAATGTTGCAAACAGAAGTAGATATTCCTCTGCATGACCAGAGGAATGAAGGTAGGATCCAGTAATCTTCAGAGCAGTGTTTAGAAGTTCTATAGAGAAGAGTTTGTAAATGCTGCACTCCAAGGAGACCAGCCAATGCTGATAAGATGAATCATCATCATAATAATAATGAAGTTAATTTAATAGATCCTTGTTTTTACAAGGACTATGGAGCCACTAAGAGACACTTTATTTATTTTTTTTATTTTAGTCTAAATGAACGCCTATATAGCGGGATACGTCAACACTAAATGGATGATCAAAACGTGATGTGAACAGGGCCTTAGGGGAAATAATAATTCATTTTTTTCCCTGAACTGCCAACCCTAGGCCGGCACCACTTCAGTGCTAACCACTAAGCCACCAGGCCATATAACCCTCTTACTACAATGCCAGAAAATAACAGCAGACATTAAAATATAACTATTGTTTTAAAAATGATTTTACATATTATAGGTGCTGCATAATGTTGCTTATTGGTGGATGCCTGGGTCTGGAGACCCCCACCGACTAGTCAAAAACACTCCTGCATGAGCTGCGCACACATAAAAGGTTCAAAAGTAAGTCTACAGAAGGCTCAGAGAGAAAATGCACAGACCCATAGACTTACTATTGATCCTGTGCATCGCTCTGTGAGTTGTTTTGCCTAAAATCGGTGGGGGTCTAAATACCCAGATCCCACCAATCAACATTTGTCAGAGTCTATAACATCTACATGTTTTTATTAAGCTATTACATCTAAAAGCAGGGATGTCAAACTCAAACACACAGAGGGCCAAAATGAAAAGCTTGGACAAAGTCGCGGGCCAACCAGTATACAGTATAAAGGGCCCCACATAGTCCTCCATACAGAATAATGGGCCCCACATAGTCCTCCATCTACTATATAATTGTCTTATCCCGTCTGTCTGTCTGTCTTTGAAATCCCGCATCGCTCATTGGTCCGGCAGCGGCCAATCAGCGCAGCGGGATTTCTGAAAAAAGATGGCGGCCGTTAGCGGCTCATCTGCGGGACGGAGCTCAGCGGCGATGCAGCCGGGAGATGACCGGCGCGAGGCGCTCATCTCCCGGCCGGTAACAGCAGAAGGACCTCGACCACCGGACCCATCTGCGGGACGGAATGCAGCCGGGAGATGACCGGCGCGAGGCGCTCATCTCCCGGCCGGTAGCAGCGGAAGGACCGCCGGCGTCGCTGACCTCCATGCGGAAGGGAGGACCGGGGAGCGGCGCTGCGGGTCGGGATACTTCTGCGGCGAGCGCCCGCTCATGTCCCGGGTTCTCGCTGCGGAAGTATCCGCACAGGCAGCGCCGCTCCCCGGTCCTCACCAAGACGATTCGATGATTGGTCGCGGTCTTCGGACCCGACCAATCACTGATCTTACCGCAAAAGTTAAACACTACTGTGCTGATTGGTCGCGGACGCTGCCCGCGACCAATCACCGATTTGGGCGCCAAATTTAAATATCGGCCTCGACCAATCACCGATCTTGGCTCCACATTTAAACACCGCTGTGCTGATTGGTCGCAGACGCTGGGCGCGACCAATCACCGATTTTGTCGCCACATTTAAATAGCGTCCGCGACCAATCAGCACAGCGGTGTTTAAATGTGGAGCCAAGATCGGTGATTGGTCGCGGCCGATATTTAAATTTGGCGCCCAAATCGGTGATTGGTCGCGGGCAGCGCCAGCGACCAATCAGCGATTTTTAACACAAATGTCCGGACCTTTGTAACACCATGCGGATACTGTGGGGACATCAGCGGCTAGGGTGTGAAGGGAGGACCGGGGAGCGGCGCTGCGGGTCGGGATACTTCTGCTGCGAGCAGTCGCTCATCTCCCGGCTTCTCGCAGCAGAAGTAGCCGCACAGGCAGCGGTGCTCCCCGGTCCTCACCAATACGATTCGCTGATTGGTCACGCTCTCCGCACGCGACCAATCAGTGATCTTGGCGCTAAAGTTAAACACCGCTCAGCTGATTGGTCGCGGCCACTGCCCGCGACCAATCACCGATTTGGGCGCCACATTTAAATAGCGGCCGCGACCAATCACCGATCTTACCGCCACATTTAAACACGGCTGTGCTGATTGGTCGCGGACGCCAGACGCGACCAATCAGCGAGCTTGGCGCCAAATTTAAACAACGCTCTGCTAATTGGTCGCGGACGGCGACCACGACCAATCAGCATTATTGGCGCCAAATTTAAACACCGCTCTGCTGAATGGTCACGGCCGTGACCAATCACTATTATTGGCGCCAAATTTAAACACCGCTTTGCTGATTGGTTGCGGCCGGCGGTCGCGACCAATCAGTATTACTGGCGCAAAATTTAAACCCCGCTCTGCTGATTAGTCGCGACCGCCGGCCGTGACCAATCAGCGATATAGTCGACAAATTTCAACACCGCTTTGCTGATTGCGCCCGGTCTGCCGCATACATATTCTAGAATACCCGATGCGTTAGAATCGGGCCACCATCTAGTACAGTATAATGGACATCACATAGTCCTAGATACAGAATAATGGCCCCACATTGTCCTCCATACAGAATAATGGGCCCCACATTGTCCTCCATACAGTATAATGGCCCCACATAGTCCTCCATACAGTATAATGGCCCCACATAGTCCTCCATACAGTATAATGGCCCCACATAGTCCTCCATACAGTATAATGGACATCACATAGTCCTAGATACAGAATAATGGCCCCACATTGTCCTCCATACAGAATAATGGGCCCCACATTGTCATCCATACAGTATAATGGCCCCACATAGTCCTCCATACAGTATAATGGGACATCACATAGTCCTAGATACAGAATAATGGCCCCACATAGTCCTCCATACAGAATAATGGGCCCAACATAATCCTCCATACAGATTAACTGCCCCACATAGGGGTGGTGGTTCTGGTGTCGGGGGAAAAATAAAACCACCCTGTGGGCCAGAGCTAGCCCATGGCCAGAGTTTGATATGTGTGATCTAAAGGCTTCCCTAAGGAGGATGTATTTGGGCTCTGAACCATTAAAACCAAGTAAGAACACGTTGTTCCGACTCAATGCCAGATAAAAAGCTCGCTCCATTCTGTCCATTTACTTAAAACCTTCTAAACATAAGACAACCATTAACAGCGCACAGATCTGCCTCAGCCCACATTAAATTCACTTATCTCCTGAACACTCATCTCCGATTGAGCAGGACTGGACGGCAAAAAGCAGGAGCCAGACTCATCCCTCCGGTACCAAAGGAATAAACCCTTGTGTGCATCTGTCTGCAGACGGCAGGCTCTATCGGCAGATCGGCTTAATAATAAAATACTGCCCAAATGTGTCCTACAAAATATTTTATAATATAAGAGACCTTATACTAGGGCATAGAAATGTCATGTAGACATAAGACACCGAAAAAGTAAAAATCACAAATAGAATACAAAAAAAAATGTGTTATGCACTTTTCGTCAGGGGTTTCGATCTCTGCTTTCAAAAAATTCGGAAACCTGGCAGACCCCATTATCAAAAAACCTATTATAGTCAACAAGTATCATTAGAAAACGGGTGAGTTATGAGAATAAAATGAGTTAAATTTAAGGGGTAATATTAGTATATTTCAACTAAACAAATAAATAAAATTAAGGATTAAATTACCTTTTTTGGATCCATATTGAATTTTTTTCTTCCCATGGCGATCTGTTTATTTCTCTGGGTGGTTTTGCTAATCAAAAAAAAAAAAATGCAAAAATACAGTTAACACATATTATAGAAAAGTCATAAATCACAATATACTAATAGATAAAAAAAAAGGACTTTTTAGGCCGTCTAATGAGGTTACTGAAGACAGAAAATGGATGCAGTCATCAGGTTTACTGTGATTTTCTCCGGAAGCATTAATAGTCCTCCACTAATTGATCAGCAATGAGATAAGGCCGCAGCAGCCGAGCGCCTGTCTTCGCTGTATATTTGTAGGGTAAAATCCCTGACATCACAAGTATTACATCATATTTCTTTCTCAGTTTACATTTACAAGAAGGGGATTGGCATGATGCCCGTCCAAACATCATGAAACAGCTACGATACAGTAAATTATACTCGTGCAGGAAAATGTCTTCAATCTGGCCTGACAGACCAAAGACGGACATAACATACAATATGTGAGACGTATGCATTTAATGGGCCCTCCGCCTCCTGTAAACTGTAGACGGAGTTATATAGGGACAGTGTAGCGATATTTAAACACACTTTTTGCACTGTTAATATAAATTTTTAATTGCATTGTGTGCTACTCCTGTAAATGCTTTCTGGGTGGTCCTTAATCCTAAAATGTTCTTACCCCTTTGCAGTAAGTGATCCAAACCCCTCCCCACTGCCATTAAAGAGAACCTGTAATAAGGATTTCACATACCAAACTAATCGCATGTATATAAAGGCGCTTTAATGCTGAGCAAATTCTTACCTTTCTTGTACAAATCAGTTTTGCTATTTTAAAGAAATTCATGGCTGAAATTTTATGCTAATGAGTTGCAAGTGCAGTGGGCTGGCGCTGCACTTACAGCTTTCCTGCCTTTCTCCTTATTCCCCACCTGATGTCTGCCTCCTTTCGCTGACTGACAGATCACTGAAACCTGAGTAACCTGTCAGTCAGAGATGGGAAGCAGGCAGGGAAAAGGCAGGGAAGCAGGAGAGTTGTAAGTGCAGCGCTCGCCCACTGCACTTACAACTCACTAGCATACAATTTCAACTATGTATTTCTCTAAAACTGCAAAAAGGATTTCTAAAAAGAAAAGTAAGGATTTACTCAGCATGAAAACGCCTTTTTATAAAAGCCTTTGGGGTATAAAATCCTGATGACAGGTTCTCTCTAAATGAAGACTGTAGCATCCGTCCAGGAAACGAGTCGATACTCAAGGACAGAGGGGAGGGGGTTGTTCATCATTTATTGGATAAAGCAGAAAACAATTCAACCCAGGGCCGGACATAACATTGGTGTAGCCAGTGCTGCTGCACAGGGGCCCAATGGGTTAAGGGTCCACGGTCATCTTAAAAGCATTTTCCTTCTATCAATTGGTTTGCATGATGTAAGGGTATGACCTCAAACTTCATAGCTCACAATTATAGGTGGGCTGTTAGAAAGAAAGAACTGGTGGGAGCATTCAGGCATGTGTTTACACAATGACCATGAGGCAAGTTACCAGCAGTTATCTTAGAGAAATAATTTTCGCTACCCATCAATCTGGGAACCGTTATAAGGCCATTTCCAAACTATTTGGAGTCCATCATTTTACAGTAAGAAATGTATTTACAAGTGGAAAACATTGAAGACAGTAGATCTTCCCTGGAATGGAGGTGCCAGCAAATTCACGCCTAATCCAGAACATCTAATACTCAGAAAAATTGCAAACAAACCCAAGAGTTACAGCTGAGACTCTAAAGGCCTCAAATACCATGTTGAATGTTCAAGTTCCTGACTTTACAATTAGAAAAATACTGAATAAACCAAGCTTATTTGCCTTAAGAAAGCCTCCTCTTTCAAAAAAAAAAAAAAAAGACATAAGAGTACGGCTAAAGTTTACCAAGTTCCATCTGAACAAACTACAAGACTTCCGGGACGATGTCCTTTGGACAAACAGATGTTTGGCCAGAATGCTCGGCACCACGTTTAGCGAGAACCCGAAAACCATCAGCACAAACACCACATATGAACTGTAAAGCACGCTGCTGGAAGGCTGATGAGTTGGGCTTGCTTTGCAGCCACATGACCTGGGCCCCTTGTCATTGAGTCGACCATTACCCCTCTGTATACCAAAGTATTCCACTGTAGAGTCAAAAATGAGGCCATCTATCCAAAACTTAAACTGGTTCATGCAACAAAACAATGGTCCAAAGTACACAAGCAAATCTACATCAGGATGACTGAAAAAGAAAAGAATCAAAATGTGCAATGGCCCAAAGTCCAGACCTCAATCCAATTGAATTGCTGTGGTGGGAACTTCAAAGCTGTGCATCAACGAATGTCTGCTAACTTCAATTGTTCAGAAGAGTGGGCCAAAATTCTCTCAGAAGAGAGACTGATGAAGTCCTTGTTTTCTGTATGACTTAAGTTATTGCGGCTAAAGGGGGTTCTACAAGCTGTGGATTCATGAGGTGTACTTAATTTTTCACATATTGCATGCATCTTGGCCTAGTATTCGGGAATACATAATGATCTGGTGGAATAGGTCATGTGCATTTTTTTTTTATCCACAGAATTAAAAAATGGTAGACTTAAAAGCACACTTCAGCCAAAAGCTGCATCCTCAATGCCAATGTCAGTCCCACAGTCTTAACTACATGATCCAGGGATGTCTTCTGACAGGTCACTTGTAGACTGGAACTAAGGATTTTGGATGGGGAATAACTCAGTGTGCACATGCGTTGACTTTACACGGAGTCACACTCTACAGAGGTTCTTAGGAAGGCCATGGCAATCATTGCCTGGTATCCAAGCTTGTGGGCAGCGAGCATATATCTGTAGATCCCCTATATCGATGAGATTCTGTGAGCAACAGGAGTATAGCAGAAAGTGGGACAACTATTATTCCTTCTCTACATTTCTCTACATACCTTTTTTGCTAGGGTTTTCATGAAAAAAGGTTGATGTGAATATAGCCAATGTTTCTCTGCCCTTTATCTTCTGTCTCACCAAAAATAGCAGAACAATTTTTGTTTTTTTGGCGGATATTGGTGGAAGTAGGGTCCCCTTGGCTGATGGACCCTACAGCAGCTGATTTGCTTTCTACCTTGTAAATTGTGCTCTCATTTATGGAACTCAAATTCCTCGAAGGTTTAGCCACCACCCCATAGATTTTGGAAGGTGTTGGTTTAAGTCAACCAGACTTACTGAAAATTACAAAATTGCAAGCAGATGTTCAAACTCCAAGCACAACCTTTACAGAAGTCAAAAACTACAGTCTAATCATATATGTAACACTGATTTGCTATTTTAAAAAGCGTACAGGAGTTCTTCCTCCTTAAATGATGTCCCATGACTTATTTTCTAGGCGAATGTTCGGCTGAATGAGTGTTTTTATTCATTTAAGGAAAGCCAATATCCTGCTTCTAGCACTTCCCACCAATATTACACACAATATCCTGTCTTACACTTTTCGGCTTTGTGTTGCCTGTGGGCTATCTGCACGCTGACAATCACGAGAAGCCTTTAAAATAGAACATTAATTGGTTTCCTCGCTGTTCTAATCATGGCTCTTCAGAAACCTAAAATATTAATGCGACATGAAATCTAATTCCTCACTGTCTTATAAGCGGTTCCGTGTAATTTGAGTTGATCATTGTTGTACATCAGCTAGGAGAACTAAAAATGCCGGCTCAGAGGAAAAAGACCTTATTAAACAAGACAAGATTACAAGGCTGATGCACAGATCTAATTTTTGGGTGCAGTTTTTTACTTGAATTGCGCATGTTTTGCCTATGTTAGCCACACGGCTTTTACAGCACAGGGACCATGTGCTTCACCTTAATGAGCCGCAACACCGGAAAATACATTGCAAAATGTGCGGTATACTTGAGCAGCACCCAATATGGCGGCCATTGGGGTTATCACATAAGTTTGTGCTCAGTTTAATAGAAAATATGCAATGAAATGACCATCGAGCT
Organism: Phyllobates terribilis; assembly: GCF_046119375.1. Taxonomy (NCBI): domain Eukaryota; kingdom Metazoa; phylum Chordata; class Amphibia; order Anura; family Dendrobatidae; genus Phyllobates; species Phyllobates terribilis. The sequence continues at coordinate 204,732,877 of NW_027362769.1, read as the reverse complement.
TCGGCCATTTGTTTGCTAGACAGACAAGTTGACATAGAGCAATGGTCAGGAATAAAGGTTCGCCAGCTTGATCATCGACATATGTTAAAGACCCTCATAGGGGTTGTCACGGTCTTTCATATTGCCAGCCTATTCTTAGATTGGTCATCAATGTCAGTTCAGTGGGGGTCCAACACCTGTACCCTGACTGCCAGAAGTAACAGGGTCCAGAGCCAGAACAATAAAGCCCCATTCACAGTTAAGTGTCCGCTCCTGGGTCGGGTAGCTCAGCTTCCATTCTTTGCAGTAAGAGCAGAGTTGTATTATCAAAGAACGGCCTCTAGACAGTGTACAGAGTGGTAGTGCGTGCTCCACTACACAGCGTGCAGAGTGGTAGTGCGTGCTCCACTACACAGCGTGCAGAGTGGTAGTGCGTGCTCCACTACACAGCGTGCAGAGTGGGAGTGCGTGCTCCACTACACAGCGTGCAGAGTGGGAGTGCGTGCTCCACTACACAGCGTGCAGAGTGGGAGTGCGTGCTCCACTACACAGCGTGCAGAGTGGGAGTGCGTGCTCCACTACACAGCGTGCAGAGTGGGAGTGCGTGCTCCACTACACAGCGTGCAGAGTGGGAGTGCGTGCTCCACTACACAGCGTGCAGAGTGGGAGTGCGTGCTCCACTACACAGCGTGCAGAGTGGGAGTGCGTGCTCCACTACACAGCGTGCAGAGTGGGAGTCAGTGCTCCACTACACAGCGTGCAGAGTGGGAGTCAGTGCTCCACTACACAGCGTGCAGAGTGGAAGTGAGTGCTCCACTACACAGCGTGCAGAGTGGGAGTGAGTGCTCCACTACACAGCGTGCAGAGTGGAAGTGAGTGCTCCACTACACAGCGTGCAGAGTGGTAGTGCGTGCTCCACTACACAGCGTGCAGAGTGGTAGTGCGTGCTCCACTACACAGCGTGCAGAGTGGTAGTGCGTGCTCCACTACACAGCGTGCAGAGTGGTAGTGCGTGCTCCACTACACAGCGTGCAGAGTGGTAGTGCGTGCTCCACTACACAGCGTGCAGAGTGGGAGTCAGTGCTCCACTACACAGCGTGCAGAGTGGGAGTCAGTGCTCCACTACACAGCGTGCAGAGTGGGAGTCAGTGCTCCACTACACAGCGTGCAGAGTGGGAGTCAGTGCTCCACTACACAGCGTGCAGAGTGGGAGTCAGTGCTCCACTACACAGCGTGCAGAGTGGGAGTCAGTGCTCCACTACACAGCGTGCAGAGTGGGAGTCAGTGCTCCACTACACAGCGTGCAGAGTGGTAGTGCTTGCTCCACTACACAGCGTGCAGAGTGGTAGTGCTTGCTGCACTACACAGCGTGCAGAGTGGTAGTGCTTGCTGCACTACACAGCGTGCAGAGTGGTAGTGCTTGCTCCACTACACAGCGTGCAGAGTGGTAGTGCGTGCTCCACTACACAGTGTGCAGAGTGGTAGTGTGTGCTCCACTACGCAGTGTGCAGAGTGGTAGTGCGTGGTCCACTACGCAGTGTGCAGAGTGGTAGTGTGTGCTCCACACAGTGTGCTTCAAGAGGCATAGGGGTCCAAAGTCCAGCCCCTTCAGCGATCCGATACTGATCACTTATCAAATAATTAGCCAAAAAATGAAAGGACATTTTTCAGCAGTCTGCTTTTTTTGGGTCTGTTTGTCCATTTTGTTTTTTATTATAGAGTGATATTTTTTTTTCTCATATTATAAAATTTTTTAAAAAAGTAAGATTTTCCTACACATTAAAAAGTAAAAAAAAAATGGATACATGGATGGCATTTGTGTGCTGTCCTTTTTTGTCACTGTCCCATTTATTTAATTTTTTGGCGGAAAGTTGTTGAACATGTCCATAGACTACATTGGGTATGATTTCAGATGATACAGGACTTCCACATAAACTTTGGAGCAACCGATCCAGAGTGATTAAAAAGAATGGAGAGATCTGTAATTTTTATCATATTTACACTTCAACTGTGAGAGACAGAATCTTAAAAAAAATAATCCAGAAAACCACCCTGTATGATTTTTGCATAATTAATTAGCATGAAATAAGTATTTGATACAATAGAAAAATAGAACTTAAAGAAGTTGTCCACTACTTTTTAAGAGTACCCCAATGTATAAACCCTGTGATTAGAAGACATTTTGTAAATACTTTGCTGTGTCTTTATTGCCTGTGAGCGGCGCTATCCTTGGTCACTCACAGGCATCACGTGACCCCCCGGCTGAGGTCACGTCAAGTGAGGCGTGAAATCAGTGACTCGGTCCCCACGGTGGATGCTGGGCTGTAGGCGGGGTTACCCGGTGTCACACTCAGCAACCACCGCGCGCTTTCCCAATGAATGAGTATGATAGGGAATTTAGATTGTGAGCCCCAAAGGGGACAGTGCTGTAATGTCTGTAAAGCGCTGTGGAAATAATGGCGCTATATAAGAGAGTAAAAATAAATAAAATGAGGAGAGGGAGAGCACGGTGGATGCTGGGTGTGAGGCGCGGGGTAACCCATCCCACAGCCCTGCATCCACCGTGGAACGCAGAAGAGGAGACCCCCGGCTGCATCTGGAACCATGACGTGACATCAGCGGATGTCAGAGCCGGCTGCAGCTGGGGGTCACGTGATGCGGGGGTCACAGCCAGCGATAGCGCCACTCACAGGTGAGAAAGACGAGTCCAAAACGTCTTATAATAACTGGGTTGATACATTGTGGGACTCTTAAAAAGTAGCGGACAACTCCTTTAATATTTGGTACAGAAACCTTCGTTTGCAATTACAGAGGTCAGATGTTTCAAATCAGCAGTGAAGCAAATACTTCCCCACTGTATATATGCCTAGGATGGCTGATGGTACAGGTCAGTGCATTGCACCCCATATATGAAGCATGACATTTGCTCATCTGAAAGCTACCCAAGGCTGTATTCACATGCAGCAGACATGCTCAGAAAACTGCCATGGACCTGAGCCAGAGTGGTACTTAAACGAGACGTTCATGAATCAGTTAATTTTGCAGGAAAACAGCCGTTTCCCCAGCAAAACCATGAGACCATTATAATTGGGTGAAACGGCTGTTTCCCTCCAAAAATAAGTAATTTGACATTAAGAAGTTCAAAGAAAGTTGGGTGCATTTTTTCTTTTTCCGTCTGCTGCGTGTGATCACAGCCTAAATAAAATCTAATTAAACTGCTGATGACTTGGTACCACACCCAGGACTCCTCCGAAAGTTAAATCTAATCTAATTATCCCTAATGTGTGTTGGAGCTGCAGCTCTCCAGGTGGCTCACTAGATCACATAGTTTTGTAATGTCTGATGACTGTTCCCTAGTGGGGGGAGGCAACACTTTACAATTATTTGACTACAAATAAATGAATGAATGAATGAATGAATGGCAAAACTTCTCCTATTCACAACAATGTTCAAAAAAGAAAGAGCACGGATTGCCATGTGTGCCAGGAGTGATATTTCATTAACTCATAGATTAGTATTGGAGATTTTGATCTGTAACTTGAATCAAAGACAGATGTCTCTATTAGTTATTTTGTGGCCCAATTAAAAACAAACAAAAAAAAAAAAACGGGGACATATGAACAGCTCGATAGATTATAACGAGTATGTCTTCTATACATGAAAAACACGGTTACAACATATATGTGTTCTTGTCAACAAAAATGCAGATGGAAACTTTAGACCCCATTATACATCAATAATCTCCGGAGTATTCTACAGGATACATTTCAAAGTGAGTTAAGCATAGTTAGAGCCAAAGAGTACATGAAAGCCTACATTTGTACAAAATTGTATTACAATGATATATATGACGACTACCTGTCTCTCTATGTATCTATGGAGGAAAGAGTAGAAAGGAAACCCTAATTTTATAGATTAATTATATATATATATATATATATATATATATATATATATATATATTTTTTTTTTATTTATTTATTTTTTTTTTTCCCCTTTACACATTTTATATACACGCCTCTCATAGAACCAGAGGTTCCAAAAGTTGATGGATCTGTAAATTTGCAGATAAGTACACCAAACAACAGTTTACATTTTCATTAAAGGTTCATTTAGAAGAGCAAAGAACCCATGTAAACATGACCTCGATCACCAAATGAACAAGACAGGCCCTAATTCAGCAGGTAATCGGATCGTTTATGCATAAAAATTAAGGGAATCAGCAGCACATCACTGTATGCAAACAGGGGATGTGCTGCTAATGACATGATGATCTATGGGGACAGAACGGTCGTATTAACATGCCTGTCGGCTGGGTAAACAGGCCGTCTAAGGGCACAGTCAGGCGGCTCTATAAATTGGACAGATTGGACAACAATGCACGGACTGGCCGGAAGCTTTCCCCACATGAGCGGGACAGCTGCACAGAACTATATAAAGCGGTCATGCTTGGGTCGGTAGAGCCGCCGGTCAGTCCGTGCATTACAGTCCGATCTCGTTCCAATTTATACGGCCGTCTTTGTGCGCCCTAAGAAGCACCGATTGACTTGTATATAGTAATTAGTGCTCCTTAAGGACTTAAGATCAGTCCATCTGAATGCACCTCAGGGCCGCATGAACACGTCCAGTATTTGGTCAGTATTGTACATCAGTATTTGTAAGCCAAAACCAGGTTCAATGCTTCTAAGAACCTGTGACACACGAGCATTTGTAGTGTGAATGGCGCTTACCTTTCTTCTACAGACGTTAGATTGTCAATTTCAGTCATCACCTCGGCAATCTCGCACTTCAGCCTCTGTATGGAGTGGAGAGAAAGCGGTTACATCCAAGGGGCTGACTATTACATGTGGGAGTCGCCAACGTTTCAGGATTCTGACACAAGACTAGGATTAGGCCGGATTTAACATCACAGGTCAATGACGTTACAGCAAAGTTCCTATATAAACCATTGTTCAGAAGACTCCATATAAAACACTTCAAAAGTGGCAGACAGAAAACTTTTTGTTTGTGCGTAAAAATCAAATCGCAAACAAAAAGAAGAGAATGAAAGAGGCAATTGTGTGCAGACAACAGCCAGCTTTGTTAAAATGGCGTGAGCAAAACCGGCAAACACATTTCCTCTCTAATTCACCAAAGCTGTGACCGCGCTTAAGTAAATTAGGAGTACGGCAGAGATTCCCAAAAATAGGCGGCAATGTTGTGTGGATGATAAGAGCACAGAGCAGTCTCAGGGCCGGATATCGGAGATAAAACTTACCAGGTTACGCCACGTTCACATGACCGTATTTTCGGTGCAAGTGATGACCGTGAAAAAAAAACAAAACACGGACAGTACTTGGACCAACGTTATTCTGTAGAGCTGTTCAGATTACAGTTTTTGTTTTTTTTTTACATTTTCATGGACTGAATAACAAAAAAAAATTGCAGCATGCACTAGTCTATCCCGTATTTTGGATTAGACTCACATATTCAATTCTATGGGTGCAACAGAACCATTAAGGATCATCCATATAGCACTTTTTTAACATAGGAAATTGTATTTGGTTTTCAAAATTTTTTATTGCGGATTTATAAAAACGGATGACAATACGGATGAAAACTAGTCAGTTCGTTCTGAATGAAATTTTTCTTTTTTTCATACGTTCATGTGAACCTAGCCTAACCCAAGCCATGCTAACTTCATGTACCAAAAATTAAAGTTAACATGTCATCAGTTGCTAAAGGCAACTCTTTCCTTTTCAGAAGTCAAACATTGGTGGCCTATCCTTTAAGGTGTCCTCATTTCTGCATCGGGAGGTGAGCAGTACCAGTGATGTTGCATCCATAGATGCCTGCCGGGATGCAGAAAAAATCGTGGCTGAGCCCTATTTATTATAAGCGAGCCTTGATGAGGGACATCGTGAGTAGATATAACTGCAGGTATCGAGCAGGAGTACCATTAATGAATGATACGTGTATGCGTCCTGGCAGGTAAGTGTAGACACAACGTCATAGACACTGCTCACCTCCTGATGCGGAAGTGACTAGTGCCAGACAACCCCTTTAGGACAGACTATTCAACCGGTTTAAAATGTTTTGCAGATAATAGTCAAAGCAATAAAGGCCCCATACATATTAGACTAATGTCCACTAAACCAGCCAATTTCAGCGGCACTGGCCGGGCTGTGGAGTCGGCAAGCCAAACTTCCGACTCCGACTCCTCAATTTCCATGGCACCGACTCCACGACTCCGACTCCCTCATGGCTCATGTTTAAGTGATAAATTTACTGTAGCACAGATTCATCTCAGCTAAAAGTCTAGACCCTTAGATCAGGAATAGGACATTTCATAACGTTACCAAATTCTTATGAAAAAATATTCCCCACAAACTGCATTGTACTACCATACCCAATTTATTATATATTTTAGGAGTCGGAGTCGGTCCATTTTACACCGACTCTGACTCCACCAAAATGGGCTCAGACTTCGACTCCACAGCTCTGGGTACTGGTCAACCATTTCACATGTATGGGGGGCATCCTGACTCCCCCCTGAGATATAATGTCAGACAGAAGGGTCAGGCAGATTGAATTCCAGGTGGAGACCCTTTTGTTTCTGTAGGTGGGAAACCACTGCCACTGGCTTACTTGGCTCTCCAGTACTCCTTCATAATCAGTTATGTGTATGGGGGAGGTCAGGAAAGATAGTATCAATGCAGGGTGAACAAAGACAACAGGGGAGCAGGGCAATTTTAGTACAGGAGCAATAGGGGGTTAGTAAGGGAAGTATTAATCATTTTGCAGTTTTATAGGATTACAGGACAACATCTGCATGGAGTTTGTATGTTCTCCCCGTGTTTGTGTGGGTTTCCTACGGGTTCTCCGGTTTCCTCCCACACTGCACAGATAGGGAATTTAGCTTGTGAACCCCATTGCGGATAGTAAATGATGGCAATATCTGTAAAGCTCTGCGGCATATGCTGGTGCTATATAAGCACATAATAGGGTATTTAAAAAATATTTTATGTGGTTGTACCCATGAATGAATGGGACGAAAATGAATCAATTCTTACAGAGAAGCCACTGTGTAAGCAATAACAAGTGCCTTCAATCTGTTGATAGGGGGGGGGGTCTAATCCTATAATAAGTATAAGCCATCATGGTAAATACCCTATATACATCTATTTCCCACCACACATGCTACTCAGTAACTACATCCAGCTGTGATTTATCTGGGTTCATCTTCCCAGTTCACATAATTTATGTCTACCGATGGCGATTGCTCAACTCTAAGGAACATCCTGCAGACATTGAAAAGGCAATCCTCCGAGAGACCTAAAATATTTTAGCCTTTGCATATCAGCCACTTTCTCAGCAGACTCCACACCCAGATGTGTCATAATGATGTGCGGATCACTCACCCAGCTGGATGGAGATAATCTCACTCACCGCATCCAAGAAAGATCCCAGCACCATCCCTACACACAGCCTGGAATTCTCCCACTGCCACAAGATCAAAAGTGGTCAGTTATTGCTCTTATAGGATTCCTGATGCTCTCCTGAGTATTTCAGGAGTTTTTTAAATCCACCATATGGTTCCTGACATAGGGGCCTTTTTATTTGCTGCTAATCTAATGCAGAACAGCCTAAAGACATGCCCCAGAGGATCAATGGACCACACCCCTTTGATAAAGACAACAAAACTAGAACTAAACAAAAAGGCCCATATCTCTAGAACCCTATGGCAGATTTTTAAAAGAAAAACTGGTATACTCAAGAGAGCATCAAGAATAACATAAGAGCAAAAACTGGTCGCTTTAAGAGTAGGGCCAGCAGAGGTATCTGGGTCCATTAAAGGGGTTTTCCCACGAACAAAAGTTCTTTTAAATCAATAGCTCTAACAATAAGTTCCACAATTGGATGTGTTTCAATAAAATGTTCCTGTGCTGAGATAATCTTATATATGTGCCCCTGCTGTGTACTGTGTAATGGCTGTGTCTGACCGTGCAGGAACATGGTCTGACCATACCACATTCCCTGGGCAGGGGGGGAAGCAAAAGAGTATACAGACAGGACAGCACAGGATCACAGCTGATTCTTTCTTTGAAGTAAAACATGGTTTAAGAACAGGCAGGGAAATGTTTTACCCACACAAAAATCAGCTGTGATCCCCTGCTGTAATGTCTGTATACTCTTTTGCTTCCTCCCCTGCCCAGGAGCTGTGGTATTATCAGACCATGTTCCATACACGGTCAGTCACAGCCATTACACAGTACACAGCAGGGGCACATTTATAAGATTATCTCAGCACAGGAACATTTTATTTAAACACATCAAATTGTGGAAATTATTATTCCAAGATCTATTGATTAAAATCAACTTTCGTTTGTGGGAAAACCCCTTTAAGTTGGCATTTTAAGCCTCTAAAGCTATACATTTATTTAGTCACAGAATCACTCAAGCTTTAAACTACTTGGTCCCTGCACTTTCTTTTATGCTGCATTACTGTATGGGCCAGGAAAACTTCTGGAGTATCCGTCTAGCATATCTCCAGACCCCCACTCACCATTATGGGCAAAAGAGCGTACTTTCAGCTGCCAAGGTAGATGGCACTAGCCGGTGAGTTCAGCGATTGGCTACAGCAGTGATGCGCACTGCCGACATGACGTCAGCGCCGCAGCCAGAACGCTGAGACCACAGTGTGTGTATAATTATAGAATTTATTTTATATACACACAAAACACACAGACAAAATTGCTCAGTGAAATATCTTTAAACTGACAAAACTAATTTTCAATTTAAATTTACTGAATATCAACTAATGGGGATCAGACCGTGCTTTTTTTTACTTTAGAATAGTAGTTCAACAGAGGATTTAGATCAGGGCTGGGCTCATAGAAGCCACTTTACCATAGTCCAATGCTTTGCTCTTAATCAATCTTGGATGTTTTGGGTCATTTGTTGGAGGACCCATGACCTGCGACTCAGACCAAGTTTTCTGACACTCGGCAGAACATTTTGCTTCAAAAGGCCTTGATAGTCTTGAGATTTCATTGTACCCTGCACCAATTCTAGACACCTCCTGTCAGATGCAGCCCCAAAACATAACTAAGCCTCCCAGAAGCTTTGTGGCTTGTCAATATGTATTTTGGCAAATTCTAGTCTTGCTATTATATGATTTGCTTTCAAATGTGGTTTCCTCCTCAGTCGTCTTCCATGAAGTCTACTATGGCCAAGACAGCGATGGATGGCGCGACACTGATGTACCTTAAACTTGGAGTTCATCTCTAATGTCTTTGGAAGTTGTTCTGGGCTCTTTTATTACCATTCGTATTATCAGTCTCTTCAATTTGTCATCAATCTTCCTCTTGCAGCCACGTCCAGGGAGGTTGGCTACAGTCCCATAAACCTTAACCTTCTGAATAATATGTGCAACTGTAGCAAGAGGAACATCAAACTGTTTGGAGATGGTCTTATAACCTTTACCTTTAACATATTTGTTTATCATTTTCTTTCTTATTTCCTGTGACACCGCTCTCCTTAAAGCACCACTCCAGCGTTTTTTGTTTTTCAGTGCTGGAGTGGGGCATCTAATGTATGGTTCACCTTTTTTCGGCATCATCTTGTGACTGCATCTTCTGACTGGCCAGAAGTCAGAAGCTACGTTACAAGCTCTAAATGCAAGTCTATGAGAGTCAGAACGGGGCTCTCAAAGAATTTGCATTGAGGTGTGACCTCTGGCTTACTCCAGCAGACACTGGAGTGATCCGTTAGGCCAGAAACTGCCAGAGACTGATGGGTGCAGCGGAGTTAGAAAGTGAAGATTGAACCTGCTCTCATACTGGCCTGGGGCTAAGACCTTAGATTAGAAGCACCACTCCAGAGGTAAAATTAAAAAAAACGCTGGAGTGGTGCTTTAACATTCTTTGGTCCATATTCAGTGTGGTTCACACAACGATACCAAACAGCACAGTGACTACTTTTCACCCTCTAAATAGGTAGACTGACTGATTACAAGTCCGTAGACACCTGTGATGCTAATTACAGGACACACCTCAGTTTAATAAGTCCTTATGGTCAAGTTATTTTTGATCTTTTCAAGTGGTATCATCACTTTTGTCAAGGCCATTTTTATTAGTATTTTTTTTTCTGCTGAACCATATTTCAAAAGCAATGTCTGATTCTCCTTAGGTGGAATTCAGTAAATTTAAGTGGAAAATTACTTTTGTCAGTTTCAAGTTGTGGATTTTACTTACTTTAACAGAAGGATACCAACAATTTTGCCAATGTTTATAAACGATGTTCATTCAGGGGGTACGGTGTATATTTTTGTGTGTTTAACAGGCACATTCTGTTTTTTTGTCATAGATAGATAGATAGATTTTTTTATTTTTTTGGTAGACGTGCCCTAAGGCCATGGTGGTACAGTGAGGTCATATAGACAGGTATATGAACCGTACTTTGAGATATGCAGCCATATGTCAAGGATCCTTAAATGGAAGATATCTATGGTAGGCTAGGACTGCAAAACTAGAAAACAAAATTATAATCGAAATGGAAGGGCTTTTTTCCTGAAAAATTGTAGAAAATATCCACACCTGAAAATTGACCAAAAATAAAAAATTGGATATAAACTTCTACAGAAAACTGTGAAATATTCCAAAATTACCTCAATGTCATCTATAAGCTCTTTCTTCCTTCGTCTTATATTTAACAATTCTTCTCTCTCCTCACACGAGAGATCTTCTGGCACTAAAAGAGAAAAGAAAATACTGTAAGCGACCCACAATAGAAAAGGAGGACGCTAACAATAAAAACGACCACATCCTAACCAAACCAATCTATTAATAACTAGAAGGTTTCCAGACCACGACGACACCCGCTGCTAAAGCCGAACTTCACCTTCTGTTTTACTTTCTGAATTACAGACTGTCTTTTTGGGCTGGTTTCGTGTGACATGTCGCAGATGCAAAGTCACCATCACCAAGACTGCCGAGTAATTCAATTTAGCAGATTCATTGCCTGGCCACAGTGACAGGAAACACTCAGCGGCCACAAATATTCCAGGGCTAAGATCCCTGGGCAACAAAAGGGTTAATTTTTCCATTTCCTGAATCAGGAAATCAGCAATCAAATGTGTATGGAAGGAGAAGAAAAAGAAAAACCTCTGCCTGATTACTACACGCCTAGGGGATAGACGGTGTGCAGAATGAAGGCTACAGCGCCGGTACACATACAGCAAAGAGGACGGTAGCCTGCCACCACCCGGATCACAAATCCTAAAATACTAAGGGCTTACCACGATGTGAGGACAGCCATTCTTTATCGCCAAATGTTTATCCAGAGCACAGAAATCCTGTATAAGTCCAGATCGGTTTATTCTGACCTGCACAGATGTTCAGGCTTATTAGCCCTCATCAGCGGAGGACGAGGAAACCAAGCCTCTCTGGAATAGGGTTTGTCGGGAAGCCCGATAGTATACCCCGGCCTCGTTCACATATGTCCGGCTGTCAGGCAAAGGACGTTCTCTCGGGCTTTTTACATAACAGAATCTGTTGTAGTATTTTTTTTTCACTGGGAATAAGCTACATCCCTCATTCATTTTAAAGGGAACTTTTCCCATTGAGTATGCAGTCCCATCTGGGGGCAGCACAGTATAGAGCAGAAGCTGAGCAGATTGCTATATTGGTTCATCATAAAAATCCCAGCTCTTTCGAAGCTTTGGAGTCAAGTGGGCGGTCCTAATCAGCGATTGACAACTCTCTCTTATACAGAGAAAGCAATCAATCACTGATTAAGACCGCCCACTGGACACCAAAGCAGGAATCTCCATTAATAAGATACAATTAATACTGAATGTTTTCCCACAAACCATCTCGATATCATTTAGCTCCACTTCTCCTGCGCCATAACATGATGCTCATAACTTGGGCAGGATGTCCATGCCCACATAACCCTGGTGGTCTCTCGAAGCCTCCACTCCTGCCTGATGGAGCATCATTTTACTAGTAATTGGTCTACTTGCTCTATAAACAATAGCTACCATATCTTGCACTGACGACATCTGAGAAACCTTAAAACAGCCATTTACAAGTTAGGAAATAAAATAACAAGTTTGGCCATTTTGGAAAGTGAAAGTCAACAATTCTGTGGTCAACTTGCCCAGCAAAATTACTATCCTAAAAATAGGAATAAGGGGATTAGTGATGGAAGGGATGTTGGACAAATATCTTCTGTTTAAAAAGGACCTTCCACCAGGTAAAAAAAAAGTAAAACAGTTTTTGCTCTTATTTTATTCCCGCTGGTCCCCTGAGTGTTCCATTGTTTTTTGTTTTTTTTTAAGCTGCCATACGGTCCCAATGATATGGGCCTTTTATTTTATTAACGGCTAATTTTTATGGTCTTTATCAAGGAAATGCAGGGGAATAATGCAGAGCATCTTTAAAACACGCCCCTGAGGATCCTGTGAGTAACGTCTCCTTGGTAAAGACCATAGAAAGTTGCACCAAATTCAAAGGACCATATCTCTGAAGCAATATGGTGGATTTAAAAAGGGAACAAAAAATAACAAAATAATGAGGGGAGCAATGAGAATAAAATAGAAGCAATAACTGACCACTTTTGACCTGGTGACAAGTCTTCTTTGAATGGAGGCAATGCTGTATTTCAGTACTTTACTGGACTTGCTTCCTTTCCCACGCCATAGGATCACAGTGAAAGACGAGTGGATGAAAGGGTCACCAAGAACAGGGGGTTAAATCATGACATGGGGGGTTCACTGCTGTGACCTGGTGGTACTCAGCATGGTCCTTTGATCTTCTGGAGCCAACATACAGCCCACCCTGTGCATCTGCTCTAATGTAGGGCTGGCAGGACTGCAGTCTATCCTACCCTACAACCAACTAACGATGTGACCCACTGAAGGAGATGCACCAAAGGTCAGACAATGTAAATAACACGATGAAAGCCAAGACCTCCTAAGAATAAGTGCAGTAATTAGTACTGGGCTTCCAAAATACAGAAGGTGCAGACCAGTAGTGCAACAAATAATCTGATGTCAAAGAGAATTTTAACAAGCAGCTTGGCTTCAGATATTTTAGAAGTAATGCCATTTTTTGGACAATCCTCTTTGTTTCAGTAGAACCCCAATAAATATGCCCTGTAAGGCTAGAGATCCACGTAGACACTTTGCTTGAGATGTAATACAGGTATCTTTCCTTTTGGCTCAACATTTCCCAAGAGGAGATGAGCATGAGAAAACCAGCTTTGAAAAACAGAATTGATTTTGTGATACTCTGTTGGGAGTTGCTTATGGTACAAGTGTATGGGTCATCCATTGGTTGTGACGTGATCTACAGACTGTCAAAGGTTTTTCTTGCACGTCACTAAAAAGTATTGAAAGTGTATCATGAGAAATTGAGAGTCCATAACAAAAATCAAGGAGCGTTAAGGGGGCTAATGGCTGTATATTATCGTGTTGTGTTACAACTTGAGGGACGGATTTCAATAGCATTTTTGAAATCACAGAATATGCGATCCTATAGTGTAAGGGCTCGTTCACACCTCTGATTTTCTCATAGGAGTGCCATTCGTGATTTTTCACTAGAACCTATGGGGCTGCGCACATGGCAGATTTTTACCTAGGACAGAGTGGTCCGCAGAAAATATTGGACACATGTCCAATTTTGATCCGAGCGTCAGATCAAAATCGGCAATGAAAGTCTACGTCATACGAGTGCGGTCTGATTTTCACGGACTGTCAGAAAAGGAGAAGGTGGAGAATTTTTTCTTCCATATACGAGAAAAACTGAGCCACACCCTGAGCCACACCCATCGGTCCGTTTTTCTCTTATGTAAGAAAATGGGGTGTCTGATTGAGGCCTAAGATTGTATATGATACCGCAAGGCCATTTTGAGTGTATTTGTACATCAAGGGGCCCTGGCATGTGGCTGTAAAAAATAAGAGTATTCTTTAACAGCCAAAATAGAGGTGCAATAAAATACTGAATATTAACAGATACATAAAAAAGATAATAAAACTGTTCTCAGCAGCCGGTGAACTCCCTTGTGGTCAGGCATGTGGCTTCCACACCACACCCCATTATCATGCATTGGTAAAATGTATAAAACAATAAAGGGCTGTGTTCAATGACCCAGAGATGTGACGCTTATCATTACTTAACTGCACAACAGCTAAAACCCATAAAGAAATAACACGTCTGCAGCGGATCACACGTCTCAGCTCTTCTTCCTCTGCTCCAGTACTTTTATTACTCAGCTTCTCTGAATGACTCAAAATGTGCACTCATCTGAAAGTTCATACTACGCGACTAGACAATCCTATATCTGCATAAAGTTTCTACAGTGAATATTTCATTAAATACGAATGAGTAAATATTAATACTTGTATATTGGAGAAAACTGCATAAACAGCAATTCCCAAATCCATTAACGGAACCATTCTAGAAAAATTGCATTTACAACAAAACCGTATGGAATAACACAGTTTTACTGGTAGCAGGTATCAAAGAGGACCTACCACTTGCCATAAATAGGTAATACTGGTGTAAAAGCTGCCGTATACCACTGATGTGGTATATTTTTTGTTCCTGAGGTATGGCCCTTTCTTTCCTGTATAGAAGTCTAATCTTTTTAGACAACTGGGCGTTGTTCTGAAGACAGCTATAGAGAAGATCTGAGGAATATACCCATTTGGATAAAAAAAAAGACTAGCTTTACATCTAGGGGCTTTTGTGTTCATTTTTTTAAAAAATTGACAATGCTTTTTTTTTTTTTTTCTAGATCCCAATCTTTATTACAAATGAAAAATAGAAATCTTGCAATCTTCACACTGGCCACTGTTTTTTTTTTTTTTAAACTCTAACTTCCTGTTCTTTCATGAAATGCACATGTACATTAACAGCAATGATCAGACCCAGAGAATATCTTGTATTGACGCATCTAATGAGTGTGTGCAAAGTCATTGTGAAAGGGGGGGGGGCAGGGGAGCTGTGACATCACCTATTGTGATTGGTGGATCCTGTGTTATCAGCTGTGTATAGAGGCGTTACCCGTCATTATAATCCTGCCTCTGATAAGGAACCTGCTGCAAATTCTTCCTAAAAAGACAACGTAGGAGTCTAAAGATCCCCATGTACATTAGACTAATGTCGGCCAACCCACCAGTATCAAGGGGTTCAGCCAACACTCTAATGTGTCTGAAGGGGGTCGGACAACTGATTGTCGAGGGAGATATAGATCGCACATGCCCGATTTCAGAATGCCGGAGATAAGCCATCGGCATAGAAGTCTGTTTAGAGAACACTGGAACGCTTGGTGGAACAAGCACTCATGTATGGGAGAGTTACGCGAGATGGCTCTTGGCCAAACAATCACCCAATGTGTATGGGGACCTTATAATAGCCCTAGTGGCCAGCGTGAAAACTGCAAGAATACCAATTTATTTATCGTTTTGTTTTTTTAAACAATAGGTCAATTTCTGATGACATATTCTCTTTAAGTAATAAATGGAAGAAGAGGTGACAGATGGCCATTTTTAATTAGAAAATTTCCCAAGAAAAAATTCTTTGAGAGTTTGCACAGGTAACATTTAGAAAAATAAACCATACTCTTCCCTTTGGTTCCTTTGTAACGTCTTGGCTTAGTGACACGAAAAAAAATCGGAACAATAAAAAAAACAAAAAAAAAAAACATTATTCTCTTAGCACCCATTGGTCCAACCCAATTAGTACTGGACTGTCTGTTGTCTTCATCTGATTATTGGATCAGCATAGTGCTAATCCTTTACTGTACAGAGGTATTACATGGATCGTCCTTCTATGAGTTGTCCCGCTGATTGCTGAAGTCCCAGCAGATCCCCTCTAATCTGCCATCCAAGGGGTGGGTGCACATTTTCTTTGTACAGTTGGGCGGGTGACCATGGTGGTCCGAGTCTGCCAGAGTGACAGCTGATGGTCTGGAGTTAAGGGGGGGAGGGGGGAGCTCTTGATAGATTAAAAAAAAGTTGTTGTCATTCCACCGACCTCCATCACAGATCCCTGAAAAATTATTCACAAGCTTCACAAATTGTAAATGACAAGTAGTTCACTGAAAGGATGTGGGGTGGAAACCGGGGAAAAAATCCATCATGCCTCTGATTCAGTTATCTGCTTATAGTATTTCTAAAAAAAAGCAGATGATGAGCGCTCATTTGATAAAAAATAAGCAAACCTTGTGGGAGTATTGTCACAGCGCCAAAACAATCTGATACATTTGGAATCTCTTATGGAAAATTGTCTGTTCAGGTTGGAACGAAAAAGGGTGTTTTGCTTCCCAATATCCGCAGGAATACTTTTATCTGCTCAGGAAGCACTTAAGGCAAATCTGTCACCACAACCTGCATACATTATTAAATATCTCTCTTAGACCTCATGAGCCTAGTGTACTTACTCAGATAATCCAGGTCAGCATGGCTGTATAACACTTTATGAAAATATACTCAATCTCTGCCCACCTAGTTCCTCAGTGTCCCTCCTCCTTGTTGCTTTCTCACACAGCTCAGTGTAAGCTGCAGCTGTCAGTAAGGCTGGGTGGGTAAAGACTGAATACAATTGGGCTCATGAGCCATTTCTAGATCTGTTATTCTGGCATGAATTATCAAAGCAAGTCTAAGAGATCTGTATGGCAATATATGGAGTTTAAAAGGAGTTTTCTCACATCGCGGCTTCAGGAGTGCACTGCGCTGCTGCCTCTTTCCAGCTTACGGTTTCTTGATGCCAGTGTACTCCTGAAGTTTGACAGTCTGGACCACTGGCATGGTTGTGCCGCTGGGCCAAACTGCTCCCTCTCTGATGCTGCAAGCAGACATGGACTTTGCAGCATCAAAGGAGTGCTGTGGAATTTACAAGCTCTAATAAAAAGAGCTTCCAAGCACTCTGCATGCTTGGACACCCGTGCTAGACTGCAGCGGTGGCCAGTAACCTAGAAAATGAGCATTAAATAAAATGAAAAATACTGTCTTGTTGCTGAGAAGGATGAGGATTTTTAATAAAACGTAAATTGCAAGGTTGACTGATTTTTTATCCCTTTGCAATTTTTTTTTATTAGTGATGTTGAGATTAACCCTTTAAGATGATAGTATGGAGCAAGGAAAGATTTCTTCACTCATCTGGTTTTTATTTTAAGATATGAATGGATGGACAGAAACCTAAATAAAGGTCCATTTACAGGGGCCAATAATCGACAGACAAGGATTCATAACACCGATAGCAAAGCTGCCGAGCAGATTGGATTGTTCATTTGGTTCACACATTTTGATTGTCGGCAGCACATCACCCCTTGTAAACAGGAGAAGTGCGGCCGATAAATTGCAAGCTGTATGGAGACAAAACGATTGGGTTAACGATCGCTCTGACTCCATACAGTAGGCACAAACTGGCTCTTCTAAACAGGCCTTATTTTTACAAAATAAGATATTTTAGGGTTTTCAATAAAAGTTAGTAATTTTCTTTCTACTTTATAGCATAATAAAATTAGCGAATGACTGCAAGGGCTGAGGGGTAGACACAGAAACAGTAATCTGTCACATTGTATTTTTTCAGCCACTTTCAGTTTAGCTAATACAAGTTTGGCGGTTTGGCATACTCAATTCATCATGATTGTTGTGACAAAGTCACTGGCAAAGTACTGGAGGGGAGATATGCATCACTGAGGTTATTTGCTTCAGTGATATGAACCTAGGAAAATGCACCAGCACACTAAGTGTTGAGAGGGGTTAATCGGCCATGTTTTGGGCTAGGTTGATTGAACACCTGTAGAGTGAATGGCAGGTTGTTCAACATCTCCACCCCAAGGAGGAGTCTAGAGGCTAAATACGCAGACTTCTGGCTCATTCATTGTTGGGTGTGTCTGGAGATGTGAGCTCCAGAGCTGAACCTTTATATGTTGGTTCCTGAGCGGGCGGATCCCCGCAGCAACACGGACAGTGCCATACGTTATGTTTTCTCGCTAGGCCAGAAAGGTGTTTACTTTGCTAACTCTGCACTGGTTTATGCCGGATCTTTAATAAACCAGTGGAAGATTTAAAGAAACAGCGTTCCTGTGTCTACCTCTATATGCAGCAGAGTGCGCCAATCCACCGCACCGTCAAGATGATCGGTCCAAATAAATTGGCTGTATTCTGTCTGATCCTGATCCCAGGCATTTCCCTGCCCCCATCGAAAAAAAAAACAAACACATGTACATTTTTCCTGCAAAAGAAAAGCTTAGGAGAAAAAAAAATGCCATTAGCACTGTCACCCTAGCTGCGTTCTGTGCAATGACATATGTTTCCATAATGGAGTATAAATTGTGGATTATGACATCCCTTTGCCGCCTAGAGCTTCAATTAAAAGAATATAACAAATGCACAGGATGATGACCTAAAGTATAAGCCTCACCGAATCACACGATTAAATTACTGGGAATGTGCAATTGCTGTTTATGTGTCTGAGTTTCCTTCCTATTAAAGTCCCTGCTGGAAATCCACCCACGTGTGTTTTCAAAGCTGCTTCCCAGCCACAGAAATCCCTTCTCCATTTCCCACCAATGTGAGACCCAAGACTGGGACTGAGCGGCTCAGTGTGATGTCTGGGAAACAGCTCCGATTCGGATTCTCGGGAGATGCATTCTGCCCAGCGATGTGCAGATTTCACTGCCCGACAGTCCCCATATGCACCAGTCATGCATGTGACATATTCCACTGTATACTAGCATGACCATACTTATTTATCAGAGATTAAATGAACTGTTGCTAAATTATGAGTCTGGTTACATTCGTTTATTTGTTACATTTGCCGGGGCCCTAAATTTTTTATTTTTTTTTTTTTTTTTTTTTAAATATACTGCATTGGAAAGAGTAACTTGCCCCACTTTTCTATAAAAAGGACACGGGTGGGGAAAAAAAAAAAAGAAAATGTGTAGCACGATATAGATTTTTTCTGTAAAATAGAGTCAATGGCATAAGCCTGCCCACTGACTTCCATTGGAGCATCAAGAAATATAAATGCCAGTATCTAAAAAGTATGGCCTTCTTCCAGTGGGAAAAGCGATTGATGTCTAAGAAAGCAAGTCCCATGGGTTGCTTAAAGGGGTATTCCCATCTGCAAGATCTTATCCCAATATGCAGTAGGTGTAATAATAATATTAGCAAATACCTGCAATTAGAAATGTAGTATAGTTCTTCTGATTCATTATGTGGCTTACCCCATGTGCAGGGCATTACAGTAGCTTAGGTGTTCATGGTTACGACCACTAACAACTGCCACCATATGAGTGGTCATAACCATAGATACCTAAACTACTGCAATGCCCTGCACATGGGGTAAGCAACATAGAAAATCAGGAGAACTATACTACATTTCTATGTCGCTTACCCCATGTGTGGGGCATTAAAGTAGCTTAGGTGTTCATGGTTACAACCACTAACAACTACCTGTCACTATATGAGTGATCATAACCATAGATACCTAAGCTACTGCAATGCCGAGCACATTTGGTAAGCAACATAGCTAATCAGGGGAACTATACTACATTTCTAATTTGAGGTATTTGCTAATATTATTATTATACCTAACACATATTGGGAGAGGATCTTGCGAGTTGGGAATTCACCTTTAAGTCCCAAAAATCTGCTGTGACAATTTATGCGGTGGATGTTAGGCCAAAATATCCACAGCTCAGTCGGCAGGAGTATTTATCACGGCAGAATTTCCACAGCAGAAATGTCCTGTGTGCATGCACTGTGAAGCACAGGGATATTGCAAATGGCCCCCAAAATTCAACCGCCTCTAAAAGATGGAAAATATTTGTGCGGTTAATACATCTGGCCTCTAACATCTCAGATCAAATCCAACTGATTGCACCTCGTGTCATGTTGGTGATTGCAGTCATTACTTTTTATAATTGCATAAACTTGGGCTATTAAAATTATAAAATGTGCTGAGCCCAGACAGAGATCCCTTACAGGGAAAAGAAGCAGAGAGAGACAGACTGCCTGCAGGAATCACCGTCAGCCTGACCCCATAGTGAAGTCGCGGTGACATGCTTGGAGGTGACAGCGGGACTCTCCGAGCCATTCTGAAACTGAGAAACACAAAATGACAACTGAACTGACCGCTCTTCTCCAGTCACCCGGATGCAGCAAGGGGCAGAGATCTAGGATCGCTGTTACAATCATGAAATACTCAAAGTCTCTTCTCTGTTAATGTTCTTTTACACCACCGACTAGTGGGTAACATCAGGTAGAAGGCGGAGTACCCCATAGACCATGAATGATGGGAGCTGCAATGCACACGTTTGATCGGAGCTCCATTAAAACAGCGCTTAGGACACCTGTTCACATCCTATAGATACTACTACTATAACAGGTGTTATATTAAAGGAAATCGCTCACCCCACAAAATTATTTATATGTGCTAGCTTTTTTAAAGACGAGTCCAGCGATACTTTAACACGGCTGGTCTGTTCCTCTGTTACTCAGAAAGCAGAGTTAGAATTGATATGCAAATGAGGCTATGTCACGGGTGTGTCAGGTGTAACAGACAGTCACCCTGGATCCGGCTATAGAAGGTCACTGCGCTTGGCATTGCAGACGACTTCTTGATTCCCTCATCTCTGTAGTATAGTTATATCCTTTTCCTTTAGGACCCAGCAGGTACCTCCACCTTCTGCTGCTGATTGACACACCTTTGCTTGGTAGTTAAATAGTTTCAGTTTCTCCAGAGAGTCGCCAGTGATAGTTCTATGTACCTCTGTGTAGGCTTGGAGCACTAGCAGTTGGTTTCTTCTCTGGTGCCCTTGGAGTACAGTTGGTGTTATCTCTCTGGTGTCTGCTCAAGCTAAGTGTACCCCCTTTGTTTGTTTACCTTGTTGTCTTTAGTTTGTAGTGGGACTTGACTAGTGCTCACCTTGCCCCTCCCTATCTAGGGCCAAGCTCTAGGGACATTCAGGGCTTAGGTTCCTGCTAGGCGATAAGTGTGGAACCTATATAGGGACGATAGAGTAGGCAAGGTGATATTAGATCTGCCTAGGGGTCTCCATTGCCCCTTTCCCTAGTGTTTGGGCTTCCTCCCCCCTCTTCCCTTCATGTTGCACTTAATCTTTTCCTCACCTTGCGTGAGTGGCTAAAGGACTATGGTAGATCTGAAGCCTCTGTCAGTCCAGCGCAATTCCTCACCTAGCAGCGCTTCCTTCGGCATGACAAACAACTCCTTTGCCTGAAGTCACACAGTATCAAGCCTGTCAGTCAAGTAGAAGGTGATGGTGCTGGGGAGGGACGAAGGCTTCATATCTACCATAGTCCTTTAGCCTTATTTGCATATCAATTCAAACTGATTTCTCAGAAATGGAGGAATGGACTGGCGATGTAAAAGTATTGCTGAACTTGTCTTTGAAAAGGCAATAGGTGCATATATATAGATTGGGGGGTGAAATCCTGCTGACAGATTCCCATTAAGGCTCAGGCTACACCTATAGGAAACATTCTTGTAGATTACACTAGTAGACCGCATGACTTCTATATGCAATCTGGTTTGCAGAGAACATTATTTATGTATTAATCACTCTACAGCCTAAATATTCATCCAAACCTAGGTATAATTACCATCATTAGCAGCAATCAATGGCTTGTGATGAAGCCTGCGAGCTGAGTATTGGCTGACTACCTCGGTCAGTGTGTGATTCCCAGCTATATTACATGAGCTCATCTAATACTGCCCTTAATAGAGCGCATCATGTCCCCGCAGTGGTGTCATGGATAGGTGACATAACGGACATGACTCAACCATGCTTATTATAATCACTGCTAGCACCATTATTATAATTAACCCATTCTTAACATAGCACATTAATGACAAGGAGGTTGCTGGTCTCTGCTCAATACAAGAGGCGTGGGTGGAAAGTAGGAGAGCATCTCAATACGACCAACACTGACAAACATTCACGTGAAAAGGGGGAAAATGTCACTGTACACTGTTTATGTAGCAAAACCTAGAAATCACATAGGCGTCACCTGGAAAAAACAAGTGTAGCTCTGGAGACGTTTTAAAAGTCTGAAAACATGCCATACACCTTATAGAGGTGAGCAGAATGCTAGTTTAGACAGTCGTTAGTCCTCCTGACTTTTCACACACGTGTATGCTTGACTTGGCAGGGATCTGGGAACAGATTATGTCCCGTGAGAAGAAAGGATCAGGCATATTGAAATTCTAGTGCACGATCCTTCTTTTTCCTGATCATATAGTGTGTGCCTTCAGGATTCTGCGGTGCCAGCTATGGGCGGTCATGTGATCACAAGTATGTGATTTGCATACTTCCAGCCACATTCCAACTAGACGTGTCCAGTCTCGCTCAATTCACTTTTATTGAGCAAGGTTGCACACATCTAGTTGGCATGTGACCATATGTATGCAAATCTCATACTTTTGATCACATGACCGCCCAGAGCTGGCACTAGAGAATCCTAACAGCACACACACCATGAGCTGTGAGGATTCACAAGTCTGCAGTCACACAGAGTGAACCCTAAGCCTGGACAATCCCTTTAAGGCTCCTTTTTTGGGTAAGATATTCAGGCTACGCGTTTCGATACTGAATTACTGTTGTATCTCCATCAGGCCTAATACTATAAATCGGATATTTGGCTGGATGAAGATACCAGTTCAGTACCGAAATGTGTAGCCTGAATATCTTACAAATAGAGGAACCTTAACTACAACCTCTCTTCTTTGGATGGTCCTTATCAGTAGCGCTTGTGTCCTGCATTTTCTTCTAAATTATTGTGTATCCTCGTGCAGGAGATTTTAAGAACTCTCAGGCCCATGCTGTGAAGACTATCCGCTGTGTATCTGACAAGCGCTGCAAGTTACATTGCAAAAAGCAAAGGGTTAAATGTGCAGTTCTCCGCACGTTCTTCACAAGGATATGGGCAGAGGTAAAGACCGCTGTGAATATCACACGTCTGCAGAAAATATAGCACAGAGTAACAATGAAAAATAGGACCTCATAAGTAATAAGGGCATACCACTAAACATTAAGTAAGAGGGACCATAAGTGTTTAAAAAAAAACAGAATAAAGCGTAGTTAGAACACCATATGTTGACTAAAAAAGGTGAATACTTTATTAAAGACATATAAGTATAAATTACATGTGTGAACAGACATAACATGGGCATATGAGGCAACAGAGGGTAGATAGAGGCACAGCTGGTATCAAATTTACACTGGACCTATAATAGGTCGCATAGTCCAACCCATACAATCTATTGATCACAACAGAAGTGTGCAGGAAAAGTTATAGTAACATCAGGTCAAATATAGACAGTCCTCAAAAATCCTGCAACACACAAAAAATACAGGTATCACATGGATAAGGTTAAATAAGACATACTTAGTGAAGGTAAAAGGATAACCAGCAGTGCCAGGGGAAGCGTATTGAACAAGCATGACAGGTGACAGATGACCGCATGGTGAAAAGCTGCCCTGATCTGCCCCGACCAGTAATGCATCTCTGCTGGACGGGTTTGTATTGTTAGTGTCCACATTTCTACTGGATACGGGTGTATAGAGGTCAGTCTGCAGGAACTGTATTGAAGAACACATCCAGATTAAGAAGTGGGTTCGATGCTAGAACAACCTGTCCTCTGGGACCATCACTGACCTCAAGAGTTAAATGGAGCGGTGGTCACTACAGTCCATCCACTGTGTAAGGAACTGACGGAGATTGGCCATATAACCACCAGAACCCAATGACTTATCAGTTTTCTGTCCCTAATTCACTATAATGCTGGGATCACACATTTCTTTTTGATGCAAATTCTTCGCCAAATGTTACCTGTGCATTTCACTACCTGTCCTTCCTTTACATCTCCTTACAGAAAACGTCAAAGAAAAAAAACCACGATCAAAGAATCCCCATAAGAGTGAAAACCGTATAAAAATATCATCTTTATTAAATATCAATTAAAAAGTATCTATCCACATATTACAATAGGGCCAATCGTAAGATGGTGTGCAAATACAAAAACACATAAGGACACGCTACCCATCCAAGAGCATGTGTCAAAGGACAAAGTGTCTCATATAAATCTGATAACCACCACAGATCTAAATAACACAGTTGCATAAAAATATATCCCACTGCCCAAGTACCAACTGACAAACAGTCATAAATAGTAATTTCATAGTTAGGATAGTGGGTACCTGCAGGGATCAAAGAATGAACACACACGGTCTGTAGGTGGGCGCACGTCCACCCCTATGCGCGTTTCGGCGTACCTTCGTTTTACTTTGACATTTTGATGTTATTTAGCGATTATATCATGGGATACTTCAGTCCTAGTGCATCCATATATGTGGTGTAGTTAATTAATTATGATGCACATCTATTGGGTATTTAAAATATCTCCTTACAGAGGGTGACACAGGAGGCATCAGAGATGTCACTAAAGCCTGGATGGAAGGGATGGTTGCCAAAACTGCAGGACAGTTGTCTGCTGAAGAAACCTCCTGCGAGGGCTTGTTTTACTACAGCTACAATACATTGTTACATCTCAAAATGTCTCTGTAGCCCCCTATAGAGCTGTCATTACTACTTCGGCTGCTCAAAACAGAAGACAGGTTCCCATTAAAAGACAGCTCACCTTCTCGCAGCCATAAGGTTCACAGAAAATTACTTGTTTTACTGGTCAGATTGATGGCTGCTATACATTATGTTAATGCAGAAATATAATAAGTGCATCAGCAATCAATAAGTCAATGTAAAAGGGATTAATGATCTCTGAGGACTATGATTTGTTGCCTGTGCTGTCGGGGCAGCATGCTGCGTTTGAAAAAGGAGGTTATAATTTCACCGTACAATTGCTAAATGTACAACACGAGTCTTCAGTATAAGGTTTCTACTACTACATTGCAAAGTAGATAATGTGTGTAGCGTTAAACGACCGGTCAGTGGTCTTTTAACAGTTTTTTTTTTAAAGGGAATATGTCAGCAGGTTTTTGCTATGTAATCCGAGGACAGCATGAGGTAGGGGCAGAGACCACTGATTTCAGCGATGTGTCACTTATTAGGCTGTTGTTTCTAAACAATGAGTGTTGTATCACCAGGAGATTATCATTGCCTGGACTACAGATCTCATGAGCCCTAGTCCAACTCCACCCTCACCAAAAATAAGTATCTGTCAATACACAATGTACATAGAGAGCCTGGTGTGGGTGTGGTTAGCCCTGGTGTGGGTGGGGTTAGCTTTCTCAGCTCTGCTTCATGCTAAGTCTAGAAAATCTGATTGCATCACAACTGCTGCACCCACTAAACTAAGTGATACATCGCTGGATTCAGGGTCTCTTTCCCTACATCATGCTGCTCTCAGCAAAAACTTGGTGACAGATTCCCTTTAACACATACCAACCCCACTTCAGATGTGCACTGAACAATCAGTCATAGATCATTCAGTGCGCATAGACTACCATTGTTCTCGGCAGCACAGGTTTAAGCAGGATGATGCGCTGCCGAAAACAAATGATATTTCAAAGTGTAATTGCACCTTTAGACCTATTTTGCATAGTACAATTTTTAATTAAATTTTCTTTTTCAAGAGTTTTTTTCCACTATAGGCAGTCATAGCAGATAACTAGTTTACTATTGCTTCCTAAATAAGTGGCATCAGAGTCCTGGAGCCCAAGAGGGTCCAAAGGCTCCTCAATGCCAAACCAGATGTGGTTATTACTAGTTCTCTCCAAAAAAATGCAACTAATAACATGTGCTGCAGATATACAGTCTGGGCCTGATAATAATGATACTAATAATAATAAAAAAGGTCTCCTAATACAACCATTTGGCCCGCTCCACTACATACCTTGCACACTTGTCACTCGTTATCTGCTAGCTTGAGCAAACACGAGTTTTCCCCGACGCCTTCGCCACATAGAATGCTGATGTCGCTCTATGTGGCACACTTGTTGTTGGGCACACTGCCAATCCTAAACACTGGCCACAAGACCCCTTTGTACAAGTTGAGAAATGACTAACGGGTAACATTTATCGCAGATTGAATGGCCGCACAATACACCAAGCAGAGCTTCTCGTCTGCTTCGTCAATGCGGGATTAGCACATTCTGCCCTCCTCGTGTGCTCCGTCACACTGCTATAATATTCGCTAGTTTGCTGGGGAGATAATTAGCGCGTACAAAAGTTGTAATTACCACATTAGACAGTCACAATAGTTTTCCGTTGGCGGATATTACAGGAACACAGAAAAGAAACTAGGTGTGCAGGATCCCGCCTGGGCACTGATACTAATGCACTAATTACTTATGCTTAGTTCAGCGAGGACAGGACTGTGAGCAATGGGGACTAACTTTTTGTACCACAACTAATTTTAACTATCAGAGTCGCAATAGAATTCTAGTTCTCTTCCTTTCTGAAGAGACAATCTGTATATTTCCCAGGGGAGCATTGCAGCTTAAAAGTCTCCTCACCTTAACATGCCACTCTGAGCAAAAGTTACCCGTTGGATACCAGTCAGACACCCCTCACCCAGCCAAACCTGATGTCACACTTTGCACTCACGAGGGTCAGTATCCCAAAACACAGTGTCTGCAAATTGAGATTTTGGTTTTGGCTATTATCCTAAGTCATGTGACAAGGCTCGTTAAAAGGGTCAATACTGACTTTTAGGATTCCTACTTCCTATATATGGCACTAGAGTCCTAGTCCTCTTCCTCTCTGATGAGACAATTTGTATTACAGCTTAAAAGTCTCCTCACATTGACATGCTTAATATGTCACTCTCCACAAGGAGAAACGTTACCCCTTGGATAACTATCAGGGTCCAAAGAAATATGCTAAGGGCCTTTTCACATCACGTTTGTTTTTTGTTTGTTTTTTCTTTAAGGGTTAGCATGTAAGTTGGAAACGCTCCTGATGTACACACTAAACGTGTCCATAGGGCTCCATTGTTAGACAAATATCAAAAAAGTAACCAAAAATGGAATATATATTGTCAGCTGCCAGAGGGGGAAGGAGGCACATTCCGTCTAAAAAAGCAATAAAGAACATACATGGAAACAGAAATCGATGAAAATAGTATTTTTATGCTAGAAATATTGTGGATCATTTTAAATCCAGCTATTCACCAGGTTCTATGACTTTTATAATGAAAAAATAGTGGCATCTATTAGGTATTTATCTACAGCTACTTATTATTAGAACCACAGAACTATTATAGACAGTGACACTTCCTTAAGAAGGAAACATTTCGCTTAAGGCCCGGTTCAGATGGCAATAATTTCAAAAAGTATCACAGTCTCAAATCGGCAGGTCTCGTCAGATCCACACAACTTTAAATGGCCCATCAACGACTTGAATGGTGAGGGGCTGGCAAACCTCGGGAACCCATGCTAATCAGCACAGTCATTGAGATGAACAGTAGTATCAGACAGAGATGTTCGTAGAGTTACAACAATGTATTTATTTGTAAGGCATCTGTGTTGCCTGTAATGGCTTTTATTACAACTAGAAGGGTATTTAATGCGCCACAG
Source organism: Phyllobates terribilis (assembly GCF_046119375.1). Taxonomy (NCBI): domain Eukaryota; kingdom Metazoa; phylum Chordata; class Amphibia; order Anura; family Dendrobatidae; genus Phyllobates; species Phyllobates terribilis. Next base: position 204,705,346 of record NW_027362769.1, on the reverse strand, counting down.
GTTGTGCCCAGAGGCACCTTGGTCACCACCTAACCATCATTATTATCCCTTCTTTAGAACTGCCACATAATATGAATTCAGTCCTAATCTAGCAAAACCGCTCAGGTGTCCAAATATTCTCTAACAGACTAATAGGTTAAAATACTCGTAATCAAAAATAAAGATATATTACCACTGTTCATAAAGAACACGGATCACTCCTTTGTCTACTAAGAGGCTCTGTCACGAGTAATTTCACTTTTTAGAAAAGAAAGCTTTTAAAGAGGATCATATAAACTGGAGTTTGTGTGCATGGCTCGAGGTACAACATGACGACCGCCTAGCGAGCGCATCATCGAAGTACTTAAATCACCAACTTCTGTGCCTTGCAGCTATCCAGTTTCAAGGCTTTTCCTGCAGAATGGAGCGTCCAGGGCAGCGGGTAAAGCCTCCCTCCAAGCTGCAGTCGTAGATCGGATTTCCTCATGTAGGCCTCCACCCGCCTGTGCAACATTTGTTTAATAACCAGCGACACATGTCTTTAAAGTTCCTCCACATTCTTCTGGCATCAGGAACGAATACATCAAAACACAATATTGTATACACATGTGAAAATATGAACAGTACATGACGGGGTGGAACCACTCCCTATACTCCACCAAAAGCGCTGCAACCATTTTCAGCATTGCTCTACGGATTCATCCCTGTATGTTATTATAGTAAATCGATTTGGAGATTTAAAAAAAAAAAATTCCCAATTCGCATAAGTCCCCCTATGTTAAGGAAGCTACCCTCTAAAGTCAATGTCCGACCCTCAAACGAGGCAAGAAATAAATGCAAAGCCACAAACACACACTTCTAGAGAAGCCAACTCTTCTAGGTGGTACTTGGAAGTGTCTTTCCTTCTGTGAAAGCTAATTTACATATTTTTCTCCCATGGTGCATTGCCTGTCAGACTCTGTCAACGGGTCTTTTCCATGTAACCTGAGGGCAGCATGAGGTAGGGGCTGAGACACTGATTTCAGCGATGTGTCACTTATTAGGATGTGTGCTGATGTTTCAATACAATCAGTGCAGGACTAGCTGCCCTGTGCCTCCTGGTCCAACTGCACCCCCAGCACTGATTAGCAGCTTACGGTCAATATACAATGTACATAGAAAGCTGTGGTGTGGGCAGCTTTCTGAGCTCTGCTCCACTTACAGCAGAGAAATCTCAGATCGCATCACAACTGCAGCACCCATAAGTGATACATTACTGAAATCAGAGTCTATTTCTGTCACGGGTGTGTCAGGTGTGACAGACCGTCTTCTGGATCCTGCTGTAGAAGGTCACTGCACTTGGCTTTGCAGACACCCTCTTGGTCCTTTCACCATCCTTCCCTCTTTAGGACCCAGCGGTGAGCTATTCTTTCTGCTGCTAATTAACACACCCTTGCTGGACCTTTAAATAACACCCAGGCTCTCCAGAGAATCGCTGGTGATACAAGCGTTTTCCTCTGTTCAGGCCTGGAGTTCTAACGGTCGGCTAGTTTCTTCTTGGAGTTCCTTTGTGACCGTTGTATCCCATTGTCTGTTTTCCTTGTTTGTCTTTAGTTGCAGTGGGGGCTGACTAGTGCTCATCCCATCCCCTCCCTACCTAGGGCCTAGCTCTAGGGTCAGTAGGGATTAGGTATCCTGCTCGGCGATAGGTGAGGAACCCGTTTAGGGACAGTAGGGGAGCCAGGGTGTTGTAAGATCTGCCTAGGGGTCTCCACTCCTTCTTTCCCTAGTTGCTGGGCTTTCCCCCCTTTTCCCCTGGTCGTATGCTGGGTCCCATACCTAGCATGACAATTTTTCTGAGATTAGACAGCAAAAACCTGCTGACAGATTCCCTTTAAAAAAGAACTGGTGCTTCCCCCACATTGCAGAAAAGGAATACATTTTGCACATGTAATAAATATGCCAATATACATCAAAGCACCAGCAGTACAGAGGCCTGTGTCTGGGGTACAATGCTTTCAATGCTTTTTGTTTTTCCCTGACCAAAAAAAAAACTCCTTTCCAAAGAGTGTGTTAGATTGTGTGGGGGAAGCATTTTGTCCTTCCCATGCAGTAAACATAACATAAGGCCGGCTTTGTAGGCTTTGTAGTCCTGCGCTCCTAGCAACTGACGGGCAGCCTGACCTTTCACAAATGACTGCAGGAAAACAGAAAGTCGCCGAGGTATTACTGTCACTTACCACGTACACACATTACTGTATTTCATTACATATTTGGCACGCCTTTTCTTAAGGTCCATTCCCACTGTAAGGTTATTGGGAACACTAATGTCACACTAATCATGCAGTGTAAACAGGCTGCGGATCGCCTGACGAATCAGCAAAACGCTGTGCTGTCAAAAGCGCATCCTTCTCGACAGCACGTCTTCTTGTGTAAACAGGAGTAATGAGAGCAATGACAGCCTATGTGCACTGTATTAGATCGTCCAGCACGCCCTGGTAGTCAGATCGGCGTGTGTACGCAGGCTAATAAATGACCGCCAACCAGCAAACACTTGGGGGATTTGCAGCCTTTTTGTGTCCCGTGTTGACTCTTGGTTAGGAGTGGTTTCGCGATAAATGGTAGCAGGCTATGCTGGCACACATTATAAAAAGAGAACCAAAATAATCACACCAGTAAAAATACCAAACTAACCAAAAGAACAAATGAGAAATGGATCGGACGTGAAGCCTTGGTTGACTACGGGCGTTCTCGACTTTCTCCAGCTCACCTCGTGCACGCTGACCATGGATGATTCATGACATTGAGATGTTGGCCTACAGCTGCACAAAGTCTAATTTAGGATTAACACTGTACACTTAGATAAAAACCTCACAAACATGCCAAGAGCTGGCTCTACTTAGTGGCAGGAGAATGCCAGCTGGTTTTTAGGATTTCACTTGCATACTCCCCTCCAATTTATTCGCTATCTAATGCAATGGTTATCAATCTAATTACTGTAGTCATTCGTTATTGCATGGTGGGATCTGCCAACAACCTCATACAATGTCTGACAGATCACCATCTAAAGGCTGCCACCGAGGTAAGGGCTGGAGAGGGACAACAATCCAACAGGTGGAATTTTTCATGTCTGACCATACTGATTAGCTGATGGCATCTAAAAGGCCCCCATACGCCTTAGATAACACTTGGCCACAGACAGCTATGACGACAAAAGCACACTCGTCTGTGCGCTCTGTGAGTATCTACCTGCATAGCAAAAGGATCAGGTGAAAAAATTAAAACCACCGGAGTCAACAGGCCCTATACACATTAGATGACTAGCTGAACTTATCAAAATTGAATGCCTTATCCGGGTATTGGGTCTTAAAGTGGTATTCCAATGTCCAAGATGCTATCCCAATATGTAATACGTGTCATAATAATAATATTAGCAAATGCCTCTAATTAGAAATGTGGTATAGTTCTTCTGATAAACTATGTCACTTAGGTATCCATGGTTAAGACCACTCATGTAGTGACAGTTAGTTAGTTGTTAGTGGTTGTAACCATGGATATCTAAGCTACTGAAATGTCCTGCACATGGGGTAAGCAACATAGTGAATCTGAAGAACTATACTACATTTCTAATTGAAGGTATTTGCTGATGATATTCATACTACACCTACTACATATTGGGATAGGATCTTGGAGATGGGAATACCCCTTTAAGTCTATGGTCAGTTTGTGGCTAAAACAACACAGATTTGCTGCGCAAAGTTTATGCAGATAATCTGCAGAAATCATAGAAACGTTGATGCAGCTGCAATAAAGAACTGAGATAAAAGGATGAGCTTTTAAGGGATTTCCCAATAATCGCTACATTTATTCTTGTACAGAGATAAATGCAGGGACTGTCCGGCTTACTGTAATGTGTTTATTTCCTTTGTATTGCTCAGCCGAAGACAGATCCACAAACGACAACTTGATCGCCCTTTGCTAAAAAGTGCATTCAGCTGAGCCAAGAATTGGTAAAGAGTGTTCATAAGAACTCGCTCCCGATTATTGGCCTGTGTGAACATGTCAGCGATGACCTGACTAATTAGCAAACCCATTGTGTTCGGATTGTTTATGCACAAAATCGCCATTATAAGCAGCACATCGGATGCTGCTTGGGTACAGGACAATCATTCCATAAGCCAGGAAACAAAAGGCAAATGACTAGTCGACCGACTCTCGTAAGGACCGAGGTCACCAGTCTAAATGCACATCAAATGTAGTAATGCATACGTCAAAAGGAATGCAAAAAAATAACTTGTAAACTCCCCTGGCACCATTCTCGTCCAGTCCGTGTCCAATCATCCCCCTTCAGCTTTCTGGAGACGTCCATAGGTACAGTAGCCTTTGCTACCGGCTTTATGGGAAGAGCGGACACACTGATAATCTCACATGATAAGACGGCGTTTACAATAGGAAGATAGGTGTTATCTCGGTCTCTTTGAAGTTGTGTTTTTCCAATTAACAATCCTCCCCTGCAGGATGAATACTAGATTACCTTCTCTTAAAGGGGTTTTTCTTGGTTGTTTTTTAAAAAGAGCTAAAAATAAATAAAATAATGAAACAATCATTACTTATTCAATCCCCCCTTCCCCCGACAGGTACAGTAAATGCCATCTCTTCAGTGGTCAGTGCAACAATGACACCACATCATTCAGGGGAACAATGACATCACATGAATGACAGGACTGGTGGGAGCACCAGAGAGACGTCATCCCCTATAAAAGTAAAGTAATGGCCATTTCATTCATTTTATATCAATCCTAATTTTTGTCCTTTTTTGAAAAATCCCAGAAACCCTTTTAATGTGTTCATGCTTGTAATGATAAGAGTTATTTGTTTTATTTTGGTCATATGGAAAGAAATAATAATATACTTCTATGTACTGAATATTCTCAAAGTGATCGGTCCTGATGTCACACATGAGGGTTGTTTCAAGGCGATCTCCAGGACTTAAACATTAATGGTCCATTTTTAAGACAGACCATCAATTAATATTTTATCACCGGAGGTCTGACCTCTGAGATATCTTCTATGAAGCACAGCTGAGCTGAGAGGGGTGGGCAGTCTTGGGCTACGTTCACACATTTTTCTGCAGCTAAAACCTTCACTCTTAACAGTATAAATACTGCATATAAGGCTAGGGTCACACAACCGTATCTGCTCTCATTCTTGAAAACCGGTGTGATAAGGGCGAGCAGGCTCCGATCCAAGGGCGAGCAGGCTCCGATCCAAGGGCGAGCAGGCTCCGATCCAAGGGCGAGCAGGCTCCGATCCAAGGGCGAGCAGGCTCCGATCCAAGGGCGAGCAGGCTCCGATCCAAGGGCGAGCAGGCTCCGATCCAAGGGCGAGCAGGCTCCGATCCAAGGGCGAGCAGGCTCCGATCCAAGGGCGAGCAGACTCCGATCCAAGGGCGAGCAGACTCCGATCCAAGGGCGAGCAGACTCCGATCCAAGGGCGAGCAGACTCCGATCCAAGGGCGAGCAGACTCCGATCCAAGGGCGAGCAGACTCCGATCCAAGGGCGAGCAGACTCCGATCCAAGGGCGAGCAGACTCCGATCCAAGGGCGAGCAGACTCCGATCCAAGGGCGAGCAGACTCCGATCCAAGGGCGAGCAGACTCCGATCCAAGGGCGAGCAGACTCCGATCCAAGGGCGAGCAGACTCCGATCCAAGGGCGAGCAGACCGTCGGCCGGCGGCTTATCTCCAAGAGAAGAATACATTTGGCAGTCCGAAATTTAACATACCCGACTGACATATCTCCAGACTATCGGTCAGCCAGTACCCATACACAGACCGTTGGCCAAACCATTTTATATCAGTGGGTTTGGCTGGCATTAGTGTAATGTGTATGGGGGCCTTAACACCATTTTGTCATTCATTAGATGTACCCAGGTAAACTTCTACTACAGACGATCACCTAGAGTAGCGTAGAGCTGATTGTGGCATTTAATGCATATTCCCCGGTGCTTCATTCTTTGCATACTTTGCCTGGACAAATGTAGAAAAACATGGCCGAGTACATAAATCTGGATCCCAGAATACAGGCAGCTTTTTTTAACTTAACATGAGCAAATGAAGTTCACTGCAGGAATGTAACTTTCTGTGAAGAGAAAAGGAAAGGGAAAAAAACTTTCTAAAAACTTGTCAAAACATTCTTCAGAAGTCCAGAGCTAAAGCCTCCGCAATGTCCCAGCATGAAGTCAAAAATTATAACCAAAGCCATATGCAGCACAGACTGCCCAGGGACGAGCCAAATCCGCCCACGGGCCTTTCAATCGCAAAAGCTGTAAGCACATAAGAAGAATATAAGAACGTACATCAGTCCATGTATTGCAGATAGAGGATGCGCACAAGTCAGGATTCCCACTGATTGGGGCATTTCTTCTAAAACTGAGCCAAAAAGCACAATTGTGCCAGTTAATGGCTGGTAGCAGTACCCTGCAGGGCACGGGTCAACTACCTGCGGCACTCCAGATCTTGTGAAACTACAACTCCTGACCACTGCCTGACAGCTGCAGGCTGAGAGTTGTAGTTTAACTTCAGATGGCGTGCTGCAGGTTGCTGCCATCTCACCCTACTTCCCCATACAGAAAAATGCTTAAAGGGTTTGTCCAGCCTTAGGCTACAAGTCTGCGGGCACGCTATGTGACTGAAGACTTAGGACTCTTCACATCGAACGCACTGAACGCTGTGAGGATTCTCCGGTGCTGGGAGTGGGCAGTCATGTGATCACAAGTATGTGATTTGCATACATCCGGCCACATTCCGACTAGACATGTCCATCTTAGCTCAATACACCCACACTGAGTGAGGCACACGTCTAGTCGGCAAGTGACTACATGTATGCAAATGCAAGCATGCAGTCACGCGCCCGATGCCAGAGAATCCTCACAGAGCACAATGTGAAGATTCACAAGTCTGTGGTCACTTAATGTGACTACACACTTGTATCCTAAGGCTGGACAACACCTTTAATTTTTCTTGTATTCTCTATGAGAGAATCGCTGCCAGATGAATCTCCAGAGAGAAGAAAGGGATCAGCCGCTGAAATTCAACAGGCTGGATCGTTCTCCTACCCAACATCATCTGTCGGGGGCAGAGATGGAAGGTCCCAATACATATTAGACTATTGGCTAGTTTGGCCTACTTTAGTCTAATGTGTATTGTGGCCTTAACATTATCGTGTAGCAATTTAATAGGTGTAAATTGCCAAACCCAAAAAAAAAAAAATCCTTTTTGTCCTTAGTTTATATGGACATAACCCACATCCATCCCAGTTACATCACTCTCTGACTACCATTTTGGGTCAAACAATCTGATGGTGCACCAGGAGGGCGCCGAGCAACAGCTTCAATACAAGGCCATACAACAGCCTGGCATGCGTTTTGAATATGCAGAAGGGAATAAGTCATTTTTTCCATCACCTGTGGAATAAAGGAATGGGCATGTTGAAATGCAACATGTCCAATACTTCTTTTCCCCAACCTCTGCGATGGGGGGGAAAGAGTTGTTACACCCATACATGTGATATTGGTGGTCAGTTCTCCCAAAGTTAGCCAATTAGGCTATGTGCCCACGTTGCGGACCTGAAGCATATTTTTTACGCTTCTCCCTGGCGGGAAAATCGCATGCGGATATTACATGCGGTTTTCCCGCCAGGTAGAAGCGTTTGTGAGGCGTCTTTGCATGCATTTCCACATGCGGGTTATCAAGCACTTCTCCAAGCATCACTTGGAAAAGTGCTTGACAACTTGTTCATAATGGTAAAAAATAAAAAAATAAACTTTATACTCACCTTCTGATGCATTCTCTGCCCCGTCCGGAGGCTTGAGCGGCTCACGCTGTTGTGTGCAGGACCTGCGGTGACGTCATTGAGTCATGTGGTGGGTCACATGACTCAATGACGTGGCAGGTCCTTCAGACAACAGCGCGACGGAGGGAAAACATCAGAAGATAAGTATAAACTTTATTTTATTCTTTTTTTTACAGGTTCTTTGGTACCCAGGTCTGGATGAGAGTCTCCTCTCATCCAGACTTGGGTACCATCCGCACATTGATTCCGCTGCGCTTCCGCAAAATTAATGAACATGCTGCAGATTTTTGACAAAGGCAATTCTGCTTGCGGAAACGCAAAATTAATTGACATGCTGCGGATTTTTGAACGCAGCATAAACGCTGCGGAAAAATCCGCAGCATGTGCATAGAACTTGCGGAATCCCATTGGGGACCATGGGGTGCGGATTACCAAGCGTTACACAAGCGTTTCCGCTGCGGAAATTCCGCATCAAAAACGCTTGAAAAACGCTACGTGGGCACGCAGCCTTAGGCTGTGTGCCCACGTAGCGTTTTTCAAGCGTATATGCTGCGGAATTTCCGCAGCGTAAACGCTTGAAAAACGCATGTATATCCGCACCCCATGGTCCCCAATGGCATTCCGCAATGTCAATGCCCATGCTGCGGATTTTTCCGCAGCGTATATGCTGCGTTCAAAAATCCGCAGCATGTCAATTAATTTTGCGTTTCCGCAAGCAGAATTGCCTTTGTCCAATGCATAAAAAACGCAAGGCAATTCCGCATGTGGAAAACGCGTGATAAACGCGCAAAAAATGCGCGATAAACGCGTGCGGAATTCCGCATGCGTTTTTCCGGGAGAGGACTTGCAGAAATGAAGCAGAAATTTTCTGCTTCATAAATGCAACGTGGGCACATAGCCTTATAGACTGGAATACCTAAATGTAGCAAAAATGGCTTAAAAACAACAAGAAAACCCCTGAGAAATGAAAAAGTAGAAGACCTTTTTAAGTGTTGAAACGCGCTTTTCGACAGCGGGACTCTTCACAATGTAATCCAGCATGTGCGGGTTTATCACTCCCCCCTAGGATGTGTCCTGATGATGTGCAATACTTCTCATTTAGGATAGAACACACAGAAGTGGTTTGATAAAGCTTTTTCCACTGGAAACGCGGCTAAAAATGGAATGTTTCCCACAAAGGACGGCTTAGGACTTGACGGAGATTTAGTCTTGATTAGGATTCAACACAGAATATGCAGACATTTTATGCAGCCAAAAAAAAGAAATCACTTCCATGTGTTGCGAGTCAGCTTATTAGCCGAACACTGGGGAACATGGAGACAAATGCATACATTACACGGGCAATGGTAGAAAAAACAAAGATATAAGGAATCTTGGAAGTGCACCTTTCTTTTCACAAAAAAAAACATTTAGAAAAGCATTGTCTTGTTGTCCTCATCCCCCACCACAAGTTTAAACAAATTGTGGTGCACATACCAGTCTAATATATCCAAGAACTATACTGATTCTCATATACTCTAACTTCCATCCACCCTATTTTTGAGTGAACGATTTCTCTATAAATCAGCATTCAGCCAGCACTACTGGTACCGGAACTTCCAATCATGCATTGTGCCTGCTACTGTCCAATAGCTTGGTCTTTTCTGTTCTGACAGTCCACCTAAGGGTTATACCAGTGACAGAGAAAGAGGTATTATGCTCTTACTGTAATATCTGCGATAATAAGGAAATTAGGTCTGTCCAAAGTGAAAACTGCAGCATGTAAAATGATTTTAAAATCACCAAATTTTTTCTTTAAAATTTCACTAAATTAAAAAGTTGATCTAATTTACAGATCATTTTCTGATGACACATTCCTCTTAAAGGGGAGCTCCACCTCGCGAGCTGACATTTTATAAGTATCAGTTATGTAATGTATGGTCTTAAGATATCTCCAGGAGGATTTGATATTATAAATGGCTGCAAAGGAAGGACTTGTCATTTTATTTCCAAGAAAATTAATGGGAAAAAAAAAAAAAAATGAATAAATTTGCTCCACCGCAATTTGGAAATTGAACTGTTCTTGCAAAGTGTAACAAAACTTTACCAGAGATCCCAAGAAAGAAGAGTATCGCGCTTCTTGTTGCAACCACATTCACCATCACGAGATGCAATGTTGTAGCAGAACACTGCAATCAAATGTCAGCGACTACAAGTCCGTGTGCAGAGCATTTTACATTGCTTTTATAGTTTGCGACATCACAGTTTAAAGGGCCCAGGCTCTTTAAAGAGGATCAATTACCGTGTTGAGGCAAGGCACAATAACACGCGAAAAACATGTGCAAACCTAACTAGTTTTCTTAAAACAATTTCAATTTTTTTTGGAAGAGAACCCATTAGGAAATGTTCAAAGAAGAGGACAATTATGCATGAAAGGAAGATTAGGAAACCCACGACATGAAAGACCTCGAGACACGCTAGTGAAAGGTGTTTCTGATCATGTCCTATGAAAACAATGGAAGATTTATAGAGCACATCAAAACACAAAAGTCAAAAGGAAAGTTTCTTGGATGTTGCATCCTTCGTCAATCAAAATTCATTTTACAGTCTTGTCGTACGTGGTGTAAAGCTGCTTTCAAGCACGTAGAGGAATGTGGCATGGAAACTATCTCATAGGACTGGTGCCAAGCGAGATAAAAGCATGGTGGTGGTGGCCAGAAAGACATAACCATTATCTGAAAAAACATTCTGCTACTGTATAGACCCTCAGGATCTCACATGCTGACGACAAATGTAGGAAGATATAAAGACCGGCATTGTTACACCGGCAGCGTTACCCACCCTTGTGATACCCTTACATACTGGTGCCATTGTCCTCCTATCTGAACTCACTGGTGCCACCAAAAAAAAGCTTTGAGCCAAGCTGACAGAAGGCCTTTAGTCAAAAATAAAAGAGCGGACTTAAAGGGGTATTCCAGTCTGAAGCATTTATCATCTACATACAAGAGTGTCTGGGGTCCTGTTGCCAGGAAGACCAAAGCTAGGAAGAATGCCAGACTGAATAAAGAGCCAGGCGCAAAAATATTGGTAGAAAGACTGATCGTTCATCACCAGATTTACTGAACTATGAAATGAAAAAAAAAATGGCCAGGTTGTGTGACTATTAGGCTATGTTCACACATGTTCTGTTTTTCAGCATTTTTTTGCTGCAGATTTTTATGCAAAGTTTCAGCTGCGTTTTGCAGTACCAGCAAAGTCTATGAGAAACCAGAATTCTCTGTTCACACATCTTGGTTTTTTTTGTTGCGTATTTTGTGCTTTTTTGGGGGTTTTGGAAAATAGGGCATGTCACTTCTTTCAGCGTTTTTTTCACCCATAGGAAATAATGGGTGGTGAAAAAAACGCATTAAAAACGCGCCAAACTTTGCATCAGCGATTTTTATGGAAAAATAGAATGGGGATCTTTTTTTTTTTTCACAGAACTTTATGTACATGCATAAATAGAGACAGAAGGACAGTGGAGAAAAAAATGCTGAAAAAACGCAGCAAAACCTGCGTTTTTGACGCAGCCGATTTCCTGCCAGAGATCAGTTTTGCTGCAGATTTGTTGCGCAAAAAAAACCAACATGTGTGAACATAGCCTTACAGTTAATGTGGACTAAAATGTGTATGGCTGTATAGGCATTACAATCGTTACTTAAAGGGATCGGTCATCAGGTTTGGGCTATGTAATCTGATAGGAGCATGATGTAGGGGCTGAGACCCTTATTCTAGCAATGTCTTACTTGCTGGTCTGCTTGCTGTCATGTTGATACAATCCTTGTTTTCTCTGCTGTAGATCTGGCAGAGCTCTGAATACTAAGCTCTGTATAACCCTGCCCACTCAGCTTCCTTAATATACTGTATCTAGAGAAAAAACTGCTAACTAGTGATGGGGGGGCGAGGTTATGCAGAGCAGTGGACTAGGAGGCACGAGACACCTAGTCCCCTAGTGTTAATCCCCTGCTCATAAAGCAGTATTTTATTGAAACAGCAACACATAGCCCAGTAAGTGACACTTCATTGGAATCAGGGTCTCATCTCCTACATCAGGCTGCTCTCAAATTACACAGCAAAAAAATGATGACAGACTCCCTTAAAACGACCATTCAACCAGAAACTTGCCTTAATGTGTGGATGTATTAACTGTGTTTAGTAGCCATCCCCTATCCTCTCTTCTAGCCGTGTCACACTGAATCTATGATTGACGCGCCAGTCCAATATCTGGGTCAATGCAAAATACTATAAATGGGAACATATGAGGTTAATCAGTACTATATGCTTCTTTCCTTACATTTACATGCTGTTATCGTTAATGACCTACAGTAAAATGTATTATCTTAAGAAATACCGTTTTACAAATAATTCTGTGAAAATATCTGTTGCAAAATTCAGTTCAACTTTTGAGGCTAAACCAGTATTAAATCCACTAATTCAAAGAGAATTAGCGCCAATCCAGAAGGATAGCAGAGATTTAACTACATTCCAGTGACTGGATGAGCAGTAATCGCAGTTTTACCTATATAATGGATGCTTTAGGCAGAAAGGTCACTTCTGGATGTGATATCTATAGGAGATGGAATGGCAGCTAAATTGTTTTTTAAAGGTCTAGAATATTGACGGATTACTTTGAGCGATCAGTTGGTTATCAGGCACAATTAGTTGTGGCTGTACCTGGTACTACAGCTCACGTGAATGGGACTGAGCTGCCGCTCCGGCCACAGCCAGAGAAAAAAATGTCTGTCTTTTTCTGCCCCCGTCCACCAAGTTTCAAAGTCTCTGGCCCCTTCCACTGTCAAGAAGGTGGCGAACCCACTTTTTGAGAAGAGGTCTAAGAACTTTAGCATTGGGCAGCACATCCAACTCAAAAGTGATCTCATCCACTTTGTGACACTGCAGCGCTACATTCATTGCCAGTGGTCCAATATTTACAAGGATCTGAAGGAGACTCCCCCATACCTCAGCAAACAACCAGATCATCCGGACCATAGACGGGCAGGAAGCCGCGCAGCTCTTCAAACTGATGCGCAAATATTGACCAGAGACAATGCTGGAGAAGAAGAAATGGCTGCTGGCCCAAGCAGACAGTAGCCGCAAAGAAGATGGCTCAACTGAGAGATCACCAGTGACCAGAGAAGGTGTTAACCATCTTAGTAACCATCTTAGTGGAAGGAGGCCCAGCTGCTCGTTATCACTCGTGATAAGGATCCCATTGTGTTGGTTGTCTTTCTGCTGGCCCTGTGTCAGAAGATAGGAGTTCCTCTACTGCATTGTCAAGGCCAGGCTAAGCCACCTCATCCATAGGAAGACATGCGCCAGTGTAGCCTTCATACATGCGAATCCAGAGGATAATAGGAATTTGTAAAGACCAACAAAAATAACAGTCATGTGTAAGGCAGCACTAGTCATCATAATGGGGGATACTCGCTTCGCTGCGACAATCAATGCACACGTGCAATGTCTTTCCGTTTTTAAACAATGCTCAGCAGTTTATTACTTCATAAACCACATATGACTGGGTCCAACTCAGTGGCACGCCGACACACATATATATAATATTCGTGACACAGGCCCACTTGCTCCAGGTACAGCCTTCAGCAAGGCAATCATATAGCAATGTCCATAGCAATGTCCATATAACGTAGTGTATTACCTTTGCTGGGTTAGCTGTCTCAGTCCATTACTCCGCCACCACTGTGGCTTTGCGGCTTCCCAGGTGGGGGTCTCTAGCCATCGTTCCCTCAAAGGCCACTGACATCCACACAGGATCCAGGCTTTGCCTTTCAGGACTCTTCCTCAAACCTCAAACCTCTGCCTTCCAAGGCCACTAGCATCCACACAGGATCCAGTCTCGACCTTTCAGGCACCAGGCTTCACTCGGCCTCACTAGGCCTCCCACACACATGGGAACAGGCCTTACGCCTCTCTCACAGAACACACCTGTCTCCCATCAAGCAGGGTTTATATATGCATCCCGTGCACACACACACACACACACACATACTGACAGGACCTTGCTGATGTCACAGTCATGTGATCAGACAGACATTCTGTGCGCGCAGGACCTGTGCTATGTCACAGTCATGTGACCAGTCACCTGAGGGGGAAGGTACATGGTCAGGTAAAACACATCCTGGACCATTACCGTAGTGCCAGCAAGTCGCTGCATTACACATGATAAATTCCATCACTGCTGAGGAGGAGGCATCTTGCGTCCAAAGTCTTTGGCTAGAATTGACCAATCTCAAAAAAGCAAAGGCCAAAGAACTGGCTACGCTACCCATCTGCTCTGTACATAATAAAGAAAATTCCATGAAAAAAAATTGGTTATGGGCCTATGTGAAGGGTCCATTGTTCTGTAGATCCACTGGTCAAATATTGATGGCCTATCCTAAGAATAGGATTTCCGCATGGTATAACCAAACCATTATATCAGGCTCACAATTAGCAGACAAGATCTGATCATCTAGGACATTGTAGCGTCGGCGTCCCTGCCTCCTGCCAGACAGGGACGCCGTTCCCCTCACCTCTCCGCTCCGTGCCCGGCGGCTTCCTCCCGCTCTGCTGGCAGCGCGCGCTGCTTCCCGGCCTCTGTGCTTAGGGCGCGCGCTCCCCCTCTTAAAAGGGGCCGCGCGCGCCGTGCTAAGGAGTCCCCGGCCAATGGCCGGAGGACCTCACCATATACAAGGCACCTCCTCCAAAATGGAGGTGCCCGAGCAATGTTGTTGCAAAGCCTTTCAACTCTGCCTCAGCCCTCAGGTCCCGTTACCAGATACCTGCCAGTTACCTGCCAGATCTCTGCTTGATTCCTACCTGATTTCTGTCTATATGCTTGCATTCCTGCGGTCCGACAGTCTGCCTTCCAACACCTGTCAGTCTGTCTATGGATCTGCCCGCCCGCTCACCTGGGAGCGCTCACCTGCTACCTGCCTGCTAGCCTACCTGGAGGCTCTGCCGTCACTTGCCGTGACTACCTGCCAGTCCAGAGACTCTTGCCCGCTCACCTGGGAGCGCTCACCTGCTACCTGCCTGCTAGCCTACCTGGAGGCTCTGCCGTCACTTGCCGTGACCACCTGCCTGTCTAGAGACTCTTATCCTGCTGTCACTTGCAGTGACCATCCGCCTGTCTAGAGACTGTCCCCGTCACTTGCCGTGACCTCCTGCCCTTCTACCCAGAGACTGTCCCTGTCACTTGCCGTGACTACCTGCCCTTCTACCCAGAGACGGTCCCTGTCACTTGCCGGGACAACCTGCCCGCCTTCCCTGGGAGCGACCCGCTTCCTTACAAGGACTGCCCTTTGTATAGTTGCTCTGAGGTTCCACCTCCCAGACCCGTTACAGACATTAAGTGTAAAAAGCTTGAAAACATTCAGGTTGACATTCCTGTTGGTGGTCCAGGAGTGAAGAGGAAAGAGTCTTCATTTTCTCTAGAAAAAGTGCCACCATTACCCATTTGAGGAGTCTGGTATTGCAGCTCAGCCTCAATAAGAGACTCGGATCTGCTTTTCTAAGCCTGGTCAAGTCCTTTGAATGAAATGTTACCAACAAAACATATGACGGCAGTGAGCAGAGTCACCAAGCCCTGCAACTAGATGCAAAGTTCTCTTCCCCATTGCTTTGGTCTAAAGCAGGAGACATAACTATTCTCCCCCTAAAGTCTATGGATAGTTTTGGATTTCCAGATGTGATTACAAGTTTTTCTCAAACTTCACATACCAAACAAAACATGCCCCGCAGTCCTGTACGGCCCTAGGTCAATCTACAAGTCAAAGGGTGATGAAGTAACTTCCGACTTTTCTAATGAGTCAAAAGTTATTCAATCTTCCGATGACCTGTGCAGTGACCTGGAGATTAATGGTTCAACCTCAAAGTCCTACCATGTGTCAGAGAGCAGCAGCCACCGAACAAGACAACAGAAAAACACTTCCATGCCTACTGCCCGACAGCTTAACTGATGACCTAAAGGCCAGGTCAAGCCCGATAAACATTTTTTTAAGACGTGGATGAAACAAAGTTTCCTACACTCTTGTCAAGGACTTCATTATTGTTTACGTTTTTTTTAAAGGAATTGTCCAGTTGAAAATTTCATACCCTCTAAAAAAAAAAAAAAAGAGAGAATGTCAATGGGGTGGACCATCAGAGTCAAACGCCTGATCGAAAGATCATAAACCTCTGGCCAATCTAATTCTTATCAACTTCAGCACTTCAGTCACAGACTTTTGTCTGTCAGCTTAAATGACAAGACTGAATACTACTTTTAACTTTAATTATGATGGAAATCTCAACTAAGGGCTGACCTCTGATGGTTACAACCACTAACAGCTAATGGTCACTATATGGGTGGTAGTAACCATGGATACCTAAGCTACCGAAATGCCCTGCATATGGGGTAAACTACATTGCTAATCAGCAGAACTATACATTTCTAATTGGAGGTATTTGCTAATATTATTATTATTATTTCTACACATACTACATATTGTGATAGGATCTTGAAGAGGACAATACCCCTTTAAACCAGTTGGAAAAAAAAATAAAATAAATAATACCTACCCTTCAGTGATTCCCCTATGACTCCAGATCCATTGCTTAGATAGGGAGCTGTGGGGGATCACTAAGGCTAAATACCATTTCTTTTATATTTTTAAGCTGTCTATTTATACTTAATATTCACCAGAAAACTAATTTATGTGTTAAAAGTAACCATTATTTTAAATTAAATCGATAGTACACGTCAGTAAACAACTTTGTAATTTTTTGCCTTCCTCTGCATCAACATGTTAGGTTATAGAATAAACTCAATGTACTTAAAGGGGTCTCCCCATCGCCAAGATCCTGTGCCAATACGTTTTAGGTATAATAATAATAATAATAGCAAATTCCTCCAATAGAAATGTAGTATAGTTCTCCTGATTTGCTATGTTACTTACCCCATGTGCAGGGCATTGCAGTAGCTTAAGTATCCATGGTTACGATCACACATATAGCGACAGTTAATTAGTTGTTAGTGGAAATCTAAGCTACTGCTATGCCCTGCACACGGGGTAAACGACATAGCGAATCAGAAGAACTGTACTACATTTCTAATTGGAGGTGTTTGCTATTATTACACCTGCTACATATTGGGATAGAATCTTGCAGATGGGAATACCCCTTTAAGTCTAACTTCAACCATAAAAACTATAATATATCTTATCAGGGAAGTCTGCTTTCTTATCTTCCTGGACTGATCATTTACTCTTACTTCATGGGTAAAATCTGTGTTCGGTGAAGACAGATTTTCACATTACTGAGATAGATGACAGTTAGTGCTTTTAAAATTCTATGGAGGAGGGAGGATAAGCAGACACAGAAATCTGCACGTTCCATAGAACTTTATGAGCACCAACTATCTTTCCCTGTCTCTGTAATGGGAAAATCTGTAATCACTGAAGACAGATTTTACTTGTGAGTTGAGAATGAGGAGTCCAGGAGGAGAAAGTAGCGGATTTCTTCAATAAGATAGATTACAAAAATTATTTTATTTTCTGTGCATTTATGGGAAAAAAATTCAAACAACGTGTATTCTTTAAGAACCATAAAATCATGGATTTCCTTCTCTTTCCAAGGATTTTGCACATTTTTTATTATTTTTCTCAGCCGTTTACATTCTGTAGCATTGGATGTGCCCCTCATACCTTTTGTTTGCACGTGTAGAAGTGGTAATTCCTCAGAGCATTACATGCACAGATGTCAATGCGACTGGATTTCCAGGGCACGGTTCTGTAAGATTACATTACATCAACGTACGAAAGCAAAACAAAGGAAGAAAAAAAAAAATCTATTGTGCATCGAGGAACTGTGTGTCCCATTAGGAATGCAGTGACCCGTCAAAGGCAATCCTTTCTGGGGTCACGCACACTATAAGGGCAGACAGTAAGGTCAGTGATTCTACATAAAGACGACTGTACACATTGGAGATTGGTTAAAAGTGACATCTCAAATGCATGGTGGGTGTCCTCTCAATTCCAGACCCAAATGACTGCTGGCAACTTTGGCAGACATCATGTGACACGTTACACTTAGGTGGGGTGTCCTTGTCCCATTTTGTTAATCTGACAATTTCTAAGATTTTGCAGGACACAACCCCCCTATAATTTCCCCGCCGTTGGCTAGAAACATAAACAGATTTTGTGGCTTCACACTTTCTGCATTAGGAGTAGACAGGGACTCCATTGTTTTCCTACATCCAACAAGGGCAGCGCTCTCCTCCAGCGTACAAAGAGCCTCGGGCAATTTCTGACTAGATAAAAAAAAGTAGGTCAGAAGCGCACAAACCGGGCGTCAATCTGGCAACAGTTTAGAGGCTTCATTAATTAAGTGATTAGCATCACCTATTTGACCAGGAAAACAGAACGTTAACATCCAGCTAGAAAGAGTAATCTCATTATGGTGTACGGATAAAAAAAAAGATCTCCTATTCATAAAAATACACCTACAGAAATATGGAGAATAGACAAGAAAATACAATGAGGCGGGAGCGTAACTGGGTAAAAAGAAGTTTTACGGTAACAAAGTGGCGCAATAGATGTTCAGAACCACAATAATTAAACTACGGAAATTCTAGGTCTTGACAGACCCCCATCGGCACAATATAGGTGTCCCTGCCTACAAGCGGGATTTTTTAAAGGGGCTACTTGCTGCTCATGTATTGTGACAAGCCTTTAACCAAGACAAAGATGGTGAATGTGAAGAGTCTACCGAGTATCGAGGTTGTTTTTTCAATTACAAGACAAAAAGAAAAAAACTGTCATTCATTATATGAGCTGAGTGTGGAAAAGAAGGTTTTTGGGATTACCATAAAATCCCTTTCTCGTAGCCTTCATTGTGGGACATGGGAAACCATCAAGAAAAGACGATTTTTGCAATTATTGTAAAATCCCTATTTCGTAGCCTTCATTGAGGGACATGAAAAATCATGGCTGTGTCCCCCAACGAAGCACCAGAGAAAAGAGAATTTTTGGACTTACTGTAAAATCCCTTTCTCGTAGCCTTCTTTAGGGGAGACACAGAAAACCATGGCTTAGTCCCCCAGTGAATCGTCAGAGAAAAGAGGCTTTTAGGAATTTTAGGGTAAGTCCATTCTCGTAGCCTTCTTTAGGGGTACACAGCTATGCTTTCCAGTCTCTCCCAATGAAGCATCTGAGAAATGTTTCCTTTCCTACAATTCCCCTTCTCCTGAGATAACCAAGATGACCAGCTTAAAATAATTTTAGCGTTACTCTGTCTACTATCGGGCATGGTTTATGCTCTGTGTGTCTGAAGAGAATGTACTGAACTTGAATAATAAGAATTTAGAGCTCTTAATGAATTTTGCGTTGGGCGATATACTTTATACAAAATACTTTAAGCTTTGGCGGTATCAATAATCAAAGAACGTCAAAGGGGAAGATGGACGTTATGCAGGAAGGGGGTCAACAAACTGCTCTTGGAGGGGCATTGGGCTCTGGGAGTTGAGGTCTTCTTGTGATTTTCCTGCTATTGGACATATACATGTAAAGAGTAGAGGTCCTTAGGCAATGAAGTCTTATGGAAAACCATATGTAAAATGCGTCACCCTTGCTTTAGTCCATTACATTTTATAAGATACAAAGGCAAGAAAATCCCCGCAAAAGCATTAAACAGTCCATTTAAAAAAAAATAAAAAATACAGGACACCATATGGCACTTATAATCTACTGATCGAATTTAATAACAGTTTTTGTACCATAATTCCAACATATTTTGCAGATGTAGCACGAAATATTAATTCTGAATGCAGACGTCCAAGTGGCCCGAATATGGGCCGTGATTTCCCAGACCTGCCTCCGCTCTCAGCAGTCTCATAGGCATATAGGAAGCTGATGAGCTCAGGTTAGGAGACTTGCAGCTGGTCTGGAAAGAACTGTTTGTACATCTGAATTTAGCCCTAAGGTCTGTTACTGAGCAAAGCACAGATACAAAGACTTCCACACTGGTCACCATGACCGAAATTGTTCCTTTCACTTTTGCACTGCTTGCACAGACAGACAAGACAGTTCACATAAAAAAAAAATAAAAAAAAAACAACGTAATAGAAATTATGCAATCTTCCATATTTTACTCGTTCGAAGCCTAGCTTCACAAGCATTTCCCATCATCCATTGTTTATTATTCCCCATCCTAGTGTTCCTTTAGTAACTGCTGTGTGGCCTGGTCATTTTTAGGCACCGTATGCACTAAAGCAGATGAAAAAGGAACAGAACGTAGAATTAGGATCAGTGCTGAGATCAGCAGCCACATTATCAGTGATCTGTTCTCAGCAGGACGAGCAGGCACCATTATATAATATTAGATCACGGAGATTTCATATGATGCTTCAGATGTTCAGGGAGGGCAGTCTGGCGCTCTTTCGACATTTCCAGAACATTTTCCTACCATCAGAATACACTGAGGAATACAGGAAGAGTATGCAGGGCGGTGGTACAGCCAGATCACCCTGGGTCCCAATGTGCAGACAGTAGAACAAGCACAGTATTCGCAATGTGAAGCTTCTATACTGAATTCTTCGAAACGCGTAAGGTTCATCCAAAATACTGTTTGCACTGTTTTTAAAAGGATGTTTTTAATCTGGAATTTTAACATGGAATAATAATAAAGGACTTTGATTTTAATTACCACCTGTGGACGTGATACTGGATACACCCAACATTTGCATCAGTAGAACAAGCACAGTATATATCATGTATAGCTTCTACATGCTACCTTGGAAATTACACATTCGAGACCCTGGTAAGGTTGCTTATACTAATGTTTAACAAATTGCCATTTTGTATCATTACTTAGCTATGAAATAGCTGTGTAAATGCACTTTTGGAAGATCTGTTCATTACTCATCAAAAATAGAACAGGCTAAAAGAGAAACAAGCCCCCAAATATGAATGGTCCTTCCAACCACCAATGACTTTCAAAGAGTCATGGTGGTGGCAAAGCTCCACGTGTGTTGTTACCCAAGCCTACTGTCTCCAGGCTCAGTTGCAGAAATATTCTTGATGCGATAAACACCATCTCATCTGGGTGAAGCTGCCATGCAGAAAAAGGTCTTTTCTCCGGTCCCTGAATGCGATTTTCCAAGCATGATTGACATGCACCATTCCGTGCTCCATCATGTTAAGCCTGGTCTAAGATTTGCACGTGCTCTGAACCAGGTGTCAGCGCAGTTCAAGAAAAAATGTACCTGTGTGCCTGTCAATCATTAGACAGTTCACTTATACAGTGTACAGAAGGGAATATTTAAAGGGAACATGACAGCTGATCCACATCAGAAACTGGCTGAACGATTTCAGCCAGGTATGTTTGACTCTGAAACGCTACGGAGTTTCAAAGAAAAACATACTTTAAAAGCTGTTGGGGACTGAGACTAGTCAGACAAGCGGGTCCCCAGCGGCTTCGCCCTACCCGCTGATCTCGAGTGACAGGTCTCTCCCTAAACATGCACGCAGAGAGAGATCCATCACTCAAAGGGAACGGGTGAGGAGAAGCCGCTAGTGACCCGCTTGTCCAACTAGTCTCCCGTGTGGCTCAGTCCACAGTGGCTTTTAAAGCGTGTTTACTTTGAAATGCTGCAGACGCTTCTCGACAAATTTTCATACCCGATGCATTACAATTAAGAAAAACATACATACATATATATATATATATACACACACATGCTAATTTTATTTAGTTCTGGAAAACTGGACATAGTCCTCACAATATTCTTGTTCCACACTGGCATTTGTCGAAATATTCAACACAGTGCTAAAGAAAACCTGGAGAATATATAATTTTCTTGGAGAAAAGGAAGCACCCCAGTCATTACTGGGCAAGTGTGCTCCAGGTTAAAAAAAAATAAAAGTTAAACTGAGTCCGAGAGTAACAAGGAGTGAAGAAAGAAAGAAAAAGATACATTTCATAGGTTCGTATACTATCAACTTGTGGCAAGAAAGAATTTAGAAAATCCAATGTAATAAATTGAACGCAGATGTTCCTCAAAACACAAATAATAATGGTCTCACTTCATGGCAACCAAACAGGTCAGCCCACTTCCTTCTTAAAACAAATGCTACAGGTCCCCGGAGACCTCCCGTTCCATTAAAATAAAACATATGTACGGGCTCGTAGAGACGGATCCTCACAAAGGACTCCGCAGGTGGCCAAACCGGCTAGTTACTTTATTGTCTAATTTATTATTAAGATTCATACCATAACTAAAATATATCTGAATTTACAGGCTCAAATAGTTTAAACATCCCTTTCCTCCAGACAAAAGTCATCTGCGCTTTTTCAGACAGACGAGGGGGACTTGGGAGGCTACAGATTTCCAACAAGCCTCAAGGAGAAATGGCAGGGAATGTGGAAAATTTTTCAAGAGTGCACTTTTTTTTTTTTTTTGTGTGTTATGGAGTAGATTTACATCATTGAGGAACCTGGTCTGCAGCAACTAAACATTGTCTTCTCCAATAAACACAGGACAAGTAAACAAGAAGAAGCATGAAGACATCCTAACTAGAGGAATATACACTAACCAAATGATCAACCTTTGTCCAGATCAAGCGGTCCTGAACGGGGCTCATTCACAGGGCCCCATGACATTAGGCTAATCATGACGTGTCCCTCTATAATGTGAGAGCAGACCTGGAAGTAACGGTTACATTTTTCTACAGCATTCCCAGAGCGGAAATTAGGCATTACACAGTTATCAAACAAATCAACATCTGTATTATGCTGGACAGGACTGGTCCTCCAGAAAAAAGATCTTTGGAGCTACTCTTCCCTTTGACCAAAATATGAGGCTCCTCACTCCATTAACTCCAAAATCCCTAATAGGAGACATGCAAGAAGGATTTCTAAATTGGACAACCCTAGTAAATATCCGACAATTGAATTTAGATAGAATGTACTCCGATCAGGACAAATTTTGACTATAAAAGGAGTCTCCCGCTCTGGAAGACTCAACGTACAAGCAACAAATAGGTGTCTCATTTAGGGCGCATTCAGACAGTCATGTAAATCGGACCGACATCGGGCAGCAATGCATGGACTGGCCGACCCGCGATCAGTCCATGTAATTAGCGGTCAGATCTCGGACCAATGTGCACGGAAGTTTGAATGTGCTCTTACTGTAATAGGCAGTGTGTAATGATCTATGTTGCCTGTGATGGCGCTGTAACCAAAAACTTTCACTTTGCTTATTAGACTACAGCTGATCGTTAGAGGTTTCCGGAAGTTTATCTTATGGGTAATGCTTCAGCGTGTTGGGTTATCTACATATTATAGGAGAGGTTGGGTCCTCCAAACTGACACTCGTTGCCCTCCACTCTGACAAAGACATGGATGATCCTCAATAGAGGAACCCCCTTTATTAACTCAGAATTCCCCAATATTGTATATGGAAATGGGTTTTTGTCAAATGGACAAGCCTTTGGTAAGTACACTTCGTACTAGACATCTAGAATCTCTATAGCAATGGGTGTGTTGGACTTTGTTGGCTGAATATGATGGTTGTCTTGATACAAATATGATACCCTGTAAGGTTGGCATACACCCACTTAGACAGAAGAAAAATTACTCAATCCTTTGGAAAAAAAACGGACTAAACTATGCTATCCGCAGTCTAAAGGAACTTACCACAGGCAACAATAGAGGAAAACAACTAATTCCTAGATGTTTCCTGTGGATTCTAAATTGACCACAAGCCTCGCCACAGCCGAATATGGCAAACGCAAAGAATTATCCAGTAGACACGAAACTATTTCATACTGATTAGCGAATCACATGGCACAAGAAACTCTGACGTTCTTCACTAGATCAAAATAACACAAGACCAGGCGCACATTGAGACAAATTCCTTACAAAGAAGTGAAAAAAAAAGGAGAACTTCGTAAGAAATAAACACCGGGGACCAATCTTACCAGGTCTACTTTTGCCCACGAGGTGAGCCCAAAATAGAGACACTAACTCTCTAGTACCTACTATAGGTGGCAACTTTATAAGACAAGTATCATCCCACATCTGTGTTTCACGGACTGAGTACGGACCGCGATGTACAGACTTGAAACATATTTTCTGGCCAGAACCCAACAGCCTCAAAAGCATGTATGAGGGTGTCAAATTTTGGTGGAGACCTGTGACAAGTCCGTCCATTACGCTTTGTACTTGGACTGGGAAATATAGATGTGTGAAACTAGCCTAAGTCTGAAACATAACTAAAGATCTCAGCAAACCAGAAATACCCATCTCTATAGACAATCGCTTTAAGTTCCAGTTCTTCATCACTATAGGGCACCAGCTTGGTCTCCGTAAGGTGCACCAGTGACCCTCCCTCACCCAAAAAGCAGCATTTACAGCAAATCAACCGTGGACAAAACACCAAAATATTGGCTGCAGATGGGCGTCTCTGGTTTGGCCGAGATCCTTAGTCATGTTTCAAGGTTCTTTAATGGGTTGGACATTCACTTTCAATGTAGCTACATATAGGTGGCACTAGAGAGACAATTTTTCACCTCGTGGAGGTGTGCTAATTTGAATACTTTTCTCCCAGGGAGCATTGCCTGTAAGATGTCTAGCTGTTGTCCTTATGGCCATCCCTGATTCACCAAAACTCACAAAGTTATAGGTAACAGTATTCATTGAAGGGGTTTCCTCAGGAAATAAATCAAGAATCCATGGTAAATCCATGGGAAAAGGAACTAGCATGTCCAGAATGCATAAGAAGGGTTAAGAAGTTTTTTGGTTATTTTTATTCTTAGTCTAACTACTTAGAAAAAAAAAACATGACAAATGAATAACTTAGTCACCAAGAATGACTCCTCTACACAAACTTATGACATTACTCAACAAAACCGCTTGTAAACGGTGACAGCGAGAAGGAATGTCGTCTGGAATACATTGTTCTCACACGACAAAAAGACCCTGTAGGGTTCTGGAACTGAACATGGAAGAAGAGGAAATTAGAGGGGAATTCCAAAAAATAAATGCCGACATCTGCTGAGATCTATGGAGCTGTGAACCCCATCAGTCCCCCAGGGGGAACGAGCAATGTTGCTCAGAGATCTCTGCGACTTGGAATCTCCAGGAAAGATCTCTGGAAGAGTCAATGAATTAAGTAACTCTGTCATAATGGTTTACAACAATGAACTGTCACCACCACGTCACTTCTACCTCCGACGGCTTTACAGACAGGCTTTTATATAAACAGGCATGGTGGAGAAGACTAATTTATAATCTAGCGCATGCACTATGCTAATTACCAATGAATATTCATCATACGGGCAGTTACTTGAACCAATAGTCAAGCTGTCGGGGCTGTAATCTGGCTTCACCAGCATAGCTCGCCAGCATGCACAGTGAAGTCGAGTGTGCTTGTCTTGGCTTCAATCGCGCATGCGCCAGGAGACAAAAACAGTGCTCTGTTTTCTAAAAACTGGAAGCGGAAGAGAGATCCAGCTCCATGGACATAAGACTCTTCTTTATAAAATTCCTAACAACATCCATATCCGCTGAGAACAATAAAAAACACAGACGCGTTTCGGGTGCGTCGAGCACCTTTAGGTATGGCATACCACAAAATGCGTCGGTTTTTTATTGTTCACAGCGGATATCAGATGGATATTATTTGGTATATTAACATGTACCAATAAAGAAGAGGTTTATGTCTTGTGGAGCCAGATCTCTCCTCCTTGCTTCCAGTTTTTGGTATCACTATCCGTGCTCTGGACAGGACTGGACCCAGGCATTCAGGTGAGCTGGACTTTGTTTCTTCACTTTGTTTTCCCGGCTTCTAGCTCATCCGCTGATCAATCCAGGGAAAGTACACCTGACTTCATAGCAATCCTGATGATCTTGGACCCTCAATCATGCAAAGGAATGGCCACATGAAATTAGCATACTATGTGCACCGTCTTGTACGATAATTTTTTTTACATCGTGCCTTATTTACAACGGTTATCTAAAAGCCTGCGATTGAAAGCTGGGTCTTGCACGTTTCCATTCGTTCATAAGATGGAGCTCCCCTTTAAATAGAACCCATCAGCATGCTCTTACATATTGTAGTAGTGGTACGGCTGTATCGTGCTCGTCTCTGGATAAAATTTTTTTATTTTTTTTCCTTTGTAGAGATCAGACATGCCAGTCATGGGAATTCTAGCATACGCATGCAAATTAATCTGGGGGTCTAGATTTATATTTTTTCTTTATCCTTGAAAGGACCCAGTCAGTATCTTTTTACATATGAAAGTAGTACTATGGTCGTGTAGGCGTTTGTCTCCCAATAAAAATGATACCTTTTTCGTAGCGATCCGATGTACCAGTCGTGAGAAGTCTAGTGCAGAAGCCATATGTAAATCATCTTTGGAGTGCACTGGGGTGTGTCAATGCAGGTGAAGCTCTTCTTCCAAGAGCAATGACACGCCCCTAGCGCACTTCCAGCCTGATTTACATACGGCTTCTGCACTAGATTTCTCACGACTGGCACAACGGATCGCTGCCATAAAGGTATCATTTTTATCGACAGACAAGCGCCTACATGACCATAGCACTACTTTCATATCTTAAAACATGCTGATCGGTTCCCTTCAAGGATGAAATGTCTACGCAGAATATAAGCAAATCAGCTGCTCATGTCACATCTCATTTACCCGGCCATCAATAAACTGGCAGCATCTTCAGATCTGAGCAATGATCGCATGTATCAGACTGGTTAGAGGAAAAACAACTGTCACCGCAGCTGTTCTCCCCCCGAATACAAGACAAAAACCTTCTTTACATGGGATCGTAATGAAGCATTGTGCAATCTTCTGCAGGGTTCAACGGCAGACAAAAACCCCAGGAAAGACGACGAGCCCAATTATAACTTAAATAACTGCAACAGTGCATATATATGGGCAGCACGGTGGCTCAGTGGTTAGCACTGCAGCCTTGTAGTGCTGGGGTCCTGTGTTCAAATCCCACCAAGGACAACATCTGCAAGGAGTCTGTATGTTCTCCCCGTATTTGTGTGGGTTTCCTCCAGTTTCCTCCCACACTCCAAAGATATACTGACAGGGAATGTAGATTGTGAGCCCCAATGGGGACAGTGCCCATAATGTCTGTAAAAAGCTGTGGAAAAAAAATGGTGCTATATAAGTGAGTAAAATAAATAAATATATATGAACAATATATATATGTGACCGTCCTGCACGCAGCGCCTCCTCCACCCAGAGGAAAGGAGAGGGAAAAAAAAAAGAACTCAGGCATTCATTACACATTGCCAAGGGTGGGGAAAAAAATAACACAGAGTTTCCTTGACTCTAGTATCCATTTCAAGGGACTATACAGCTAGACAGGGTGCTGTCTCAGGAATGGAGACATTAAAGCTCGGCTCAGCCAGACTTTGGGGGGCTTCAGCCACCCACCTAGTAGAATAACATTACAGAATCCATGCTGGTCTATTAAATACGGAGGCAGGATGGGTAAGACCCCAGTGTGCTCTACACATGGCATATACCTGGCTCTGGGGTAGCGCCGTGCCATGGGAACATTTGCGTTCTCCCCCGTAGATCTTCGGCCTCATTATGCATCAGGGCTGATAGTAAACTCCATGAAGATCTGGACCATTTACCGCGCAGTACGTACAGGGGGGCACATGTCGGGGTTGCTAGGATACAAGCTGCGCAAAAAATCTGCTGCCGTACGTGAACAGATCATTTGGACGGGGAGAAGCAGGGATGGCAGATACAGCATCCAGATTGCAGTTGTCAGTGTGAACTGTGGCCATCCCTTGCCCACGTGGCACGTGCCAATACACGAAAACTCAACATTGCCGCTCCAATTACCTATACCCCCGCTCTGCAGAGCGTTATCCAAGCTAGTAATACTATTGCAGAACCAAAAATCCAGACCCCGAATAATAATGCCGCCCCCCCAACCCGTGAACTCGCATAGAGCAGAGCGCCGGTTAACCATCTCCTTGCCGAATCCTGCCACCAGCCCTTCAGGAATGCAAGAAATGACACTCCGGCATTAACCTGTTCCCCGCCAGTGACAGCTGGAGGTGACCCCCGCAGCAAATCCATCATTATTACCAAGCAAAGCCTTTTAACCCCTCGTAGACCTGATCACATAATTACATGACAAAAAAAATCATTTTTTAGGAAATGATTAGAAATTGCTGGAAATACATAAAACGCAGATAAACGCAAAATTCCGCCATGTCTGCATATAATGCGGCAAAGACACAGCACATTAACCACCTCGCCGCCAGCCTGCGTTATAGCAGAGCAGAGATGACATTTAACTCCTCCGCTGCCGGTGCGGGGATGGGCTGCACGTAAACACCGTACACACACATAGGGACAGCGACATGCGGTTACTCACCGGCTCCGTCTTCCTCCATTCCGGCTTGTTTAGAAGGGATAAGCAGAGCCGAACCGGCGACAACACCGTATCTGGTCACAGCCGCCGCGGCAAAGCCCGTCCTGTCCTCTCACAGCCACCGAGCCACTGCTGCAACACCAGCTCCTCGCTGCGTCACCGCCCACCGTCACATGACCAGCCCTGGCGCCACCCTGAACGGCGGGGAGTCACGTGACTTATGTGGGTATATAAAAGAGCGCAAGTCAGTCAGTCAGTCAGTCAGTCAGTCAGTCAGTCAGTCAGTCAGTCAGTCAGTCACTCACTCACTCACTCACTCACTCACTCACTCACTCACTCACTCACTCACTCACTCACTCACGAATCCATTAGTATTTTGCTCAGGCGTCATTCTTTAGAAAAGGGAGCTCACAAGTACCGTTTTTTTTTCATCTTTTAGGAAAAATAAAAGAATTCAAAATGAATTATATTTATGTAATTATTTTCTATGCATTCACACAGTGTTTTTTTTTATAATAACCTGCAATGTGTTTTTTTTTTTGTTCTTTATTGAGATTAGAATAAAAAAAAACATAAAAATACACAGAATTACTGCTGCAGTGTTCATGAACAAAAAAAATGCTACGTGTGAACAGTAACACAATGGTCTTTTTTTTTTGCCTCGATTTCTGTAAAATTGCCGTATTTTCAGAAATTCAAATTTTTCATACAAATGTGTTGGGGGGGGGGGGTTGCGACGCTCTTTGAAAGATGCTGTAAAAATGCACGGATTTTACCGCGATTTCATGTGTACATTCGAAATGTGTGTTGTGGGTTTATGCTGTGGGGTAATATCATGGCTGTTTTCGGCCTCCGGATGAAAGTTTAGTGGATCAAACTGTGCAAAAATCACGAGGAGGAATTAAAGGGGTCTTCCGGGAAAGGCTCATTCAGATGTCTGTGTAAATTTGGATGAGATCGGACCCCAATTCACAGACTGGGAGAGGGTCTCCCGAGCGTGACAGCTTTATAGCAATATATGAAGTCACCAAGTTCGGATCAGGAGACCCAGTCTGTGCATTGCGTTCCGATTTTGGACCAACTAGCACGGACGTCTGAATGAGCCCTGTGAGGCGCTTCCCACTTACTAAAGACTAAGAGACTTTTCCTGCAAGGAGCACCGGTGCCATCGATCTTATTGTTGTGGTTTATCAGTGATTTCTTGCTGTGTTTTATTGTTCTGCTTGCTTGTCAGTATGTGCACTAATTTCACTTGTAAAGTGTCCAGCATTCCAGTAATCTCATCAGTATCTCAGGATCCTCTAACAATTGTTCAAATAGTGACTAGGCCCATTGTGTGAGTGTTGAAAGTAGATAACATGGAGCTCTCACCACAGGGAGTCTCACATGCAGACCCAGGTGATGGGTTCCACCTGAGAAAAACACCTCCACTAATGCACACTTAGCTTTGTGGGGGGAAGGGTGAGAGCAGTTCTGCTCATTCAGGGGGCTGATCCCAGTGAAGGAGAAAATAAACCACATGTTTAGTGAGAAGTTGGTGGAATGTCGTCAAAGGGATAGGATCTAGTCTGAGGACCTGGACCATGATGGCTTATGAAGTAGAGATCTGCTGCCGACTGGGCTAGACAAATGTGCTACAGTTGTGGGATCTGTCGTCTGGATTTGATAAACTTTCTTAAAGGACTGTTTCTACTGGATACCTTTGCTTCTATCGTTTTATCTGTCATATGGAGGATCGTGGACTGTGTGTTATGTTCTGCTACCAGAGCTAAGGAAAGAGAGGAGATCTGTCCCTACGATAGAACTCAGCTTTATACCTACGATGTAACAGGGGACCTGATCCTGCGATCAGACCTGCTAAAGTCCTAAGCTAGTCTGTACGGAGACCTATAGATGTGGGGAAGGAATCCCTACAAGTACTAAGGACTGGGAGGAAAATGGGACACCTCCTAACAGAAATAGTAGCAGACAGACAAACAAAATATATAGAACACTGAGGTCCATAGACCAAGCAAACTAACAGAGTTAGATACAGAGCACAGGCTAGCTAGAAAGTAGTTATACAATGAAGTCCAGCAAAGCCAGAAGGGCGGAGCAGGATTAAATAGGCCAACAAGGTCATGTGACCAGCAAAGGAAAAAACCTAAGAGCAAGGTTCTAACAGTACCCCCCCTTCTAAGAGGATCCTCCGGATCCCCTAGGACCAGGCTTATCAGGAAATCTCCTGTGAAACGCTCTGATAAGTCTGGACGCGGAAACATCATCTGACCTCACCCAAGAGTTATCCTCGGGTCCGAAACCTTTCCAGGCCACAAGATACTGCAAACTACCTCTATACCGTCTAGAGTTAAGGATGCGAGAAATTTCATATTCCCCGTCCTCCACCACCGGAGGAACAGAGGCAGAGGCGTCACCATCCGACACAACAGCTTTTTTTAACAGAGAGACATGAAATACCGGATTAATTCTCCAGGAGGTAGGAACCTCCAACCTAACAGCAGATTGGTTGATAACCTGAAGTACCTTAAAGGGCCCTACAAACTTGGGACCCAATTTCTTAGAAGGAATCCTCAACCGCAGATTCCTAGAGGACAACCAAACCATGTCACCAACAGCGAACAAAACCTCCTGTCGTTTCCTATCAAAGTAGTCTTTAGATTTTCTGTTGGCCTCCTGAAGATTACCACGCACATCCGTCCAAACTCTCTCCAAATCACCAGAAAAATTCTCCTCCTCAGGCACGGCAGATCCCAACTTGGAGAACGACCCAAACGACGGATGTCTCCCAGAACAACAAAAAAAAGGCGAACAACCAGCAGAAGAAGATGTATGGTTGTTAAGAGCAAATTCAGCAAGTGGCAGAAACTCAGACCACCCCTCTTGATTGTCTGCCACAAAACAACGCAAGAACTGCTCAACATCCTGGTTTTTCCTTTCTGTCTGGCCATTAGATTCAGGATGATATCCGGACGAGAACGACAAATGAACTCCCAACCTGTCACAAAAGGCACGCCAAAAACGAGCCACGAACTGAGGACCCCTATCAGAAACAATGTCAGTAGGAACGCCATGAAGTCTGACAATTTCCTTGACAAAGGCCTTAGCGAGAGTTTTAGCGCAGGGCAGTTTGACGAAGGGAACCAAGTGACACATCTTGCTAAAACGGTCCACGACCACCCAGATGACAGTAAAACCCTCAGAGGGGGGAAGGTCAGTTATAAAGTCCATAGCCAAATGTGTCCAAGGAGCACTGGGAACCTCCAAAGGACAAAGCAACCCCGCAGCAGGAGTATGTGAGGACTTAGATCTAGCACATATAGTACATTGACGCACCCACTTAATGACTTCCTTCTGCCATCCAGGCCACCGAAAACTGCGACCCACCAGTCTCTTGGTCTCAGAGATTCCGGGATGACCTGCCAACCGAGATTCGTGACACTCAACAAACAAATCTCTCCTAAAGGTCCCAGGCACAAACAACCTCCCATGAGGAGTGTTAGATGGGGCATTCTCCTGTGCTTTAAGAATCTCATCTTCCAAAACGGAGTCCAAAGCAGCTATCACAACACCTTCTTGTAAAATGTTCTCCTCTTTCTCAGCACCGACTATGGGAGAAAAACTGCGAGACAAGGCATCCGCCTTAACATTCTTAGTACCAGGGATGTAAGTAACGGAGAAATTAAACCGCGAGAAAAACAGTGCCCACCTAGCCTGACGGGCATTCAGGCGCTTGGCAGCATCAAGATATATCAGATTTTTATGATCCGTAAGAACCTGAACGGGAAATTCCGCACCTTCCAAGAAGTGGCGCCAGTGTTCAAATGCGAGTTTAATAGCCAATAATTCCCGATTACCAATATCGTAATTCAGTTCAGTCTCCGAAAAATTTTTTGAAAAAAATGCACAGGGATGTAATCCATCCCCGTTATCCTGAGACAATACTGCGCCAACCCCCACAGAGGAAGCATCAACCTCAACCAAAAACGGCTTAGTCACATCAGGCTGCATAAGGATGGGAGCAGAGGTGAACCTCTCCTTGAGATACACAAAAGCTTCAATGGCCTCAGAAGACCACTGAACCGCATCAGCACCTTTCCTGGTGAGATCGGTCAGAGGTTTGACAATACTAGAAAAAATTTTTATGAATTTTCTGTAATAATTGGCGAAACCTAAAAACCTCTGTATCGATTTCAAACCAATAGGCCTAGGCCATTCCTGTACAGCTTGAACTTTAACCGGGTCCATCTCAAAACCTTCGCTGGAGATAATGTAACCCAAAAAACTAATTCTCTGTACAGCGAACTCACATTTCTCCAGCTTAGCAAAAAGCGAATTGTCCATTAACAACTGTAATACCTCACGTACGCTCCGCCAATGAGACTCCAGATCCGGCGAATAAATCAAAATGTCATCCAAATACACAACCACATTTTTGCCGATCAAAGGACTAAGGATGTCATTAATAAGATTCTGAAAAAATGCAGGAGCATTAGTAAGACCAAAAGGCATAACCAGATTCTCAAAATGACCCACAGGAGTGTTAAAAGCAGTCTTCCATTCGTCACCCTCCTTCATGCGCAACAGATTGTATGCCCCCTTAAGGTCAATTTTAGAGAACCACTTGGCCCCCATTAACTGGTTAAACAGATCAGGAATCAATGGCAGTGGGTAAGGATTGCGTACAGTAATTTTGTTAATCTCACGAAAATCCAGACAAGGACGTAAACCGCCGTCCTTTTTTTTTTACAAAAAAAAAATCCAACCGCCACAGGAGACTTAGAGGGCCTAATGTGACCGGCGGCCAAACTTGTCTGTATGTATTCCTCCAAAGCCTTCCTCTCAGGAATAGTAAGGTTAAATAAACGACTTTTAGGAAGAGTCGCTCCAGGGACAAATTCAATAGAACAATCATAGTCTCTATGGGGAGGCAAAACCTGTGATTCCTTCACAGAAAAAACTCTCCAAAAATCCTGAATAGGAACAGGCAATTCTCCCCTATCCAAAGCTGCAATACGCCCGTTACAACACTTGTCATAACATTTATGGCTCCAGGATTTAATTTCACTGGTAGACCAATCCAGTACAGGATTGTGAAATTTTAACCAGGGCAATCCCAATATTACTGGAGAAGGCAAGTTATTCAGAACTACCAAATCCAATTTCTCATGGTGAACACCATTAATAGTGAGAGGAAATTCACAGACCTTGAGAGTAATATTCTTCAAAGGGGAACCATCCACAGAAACCACAGCAATGGGGGATGATAAAGGTTCGGGTTTTAAATTGAGTCTTTCCAAGAATCCCCCATCAATTACATTCAGAGTAGACCCACAATCAACAAACACCCGAAATTCCATTAATTTTTCCTGAGCAATCGTGGAAGCAGCTAAAAATACACCCCTGGAATTTAAACAGGCAATACGGGCATGACTGACCAATTTTTTTTCTTTCTTCATACGAAGCTCACAGCCTTTAATCAAATGACCAGATTTTCCGCAATAGAAACACAAGCCTTCAGAAAATCTACGGTCTTTTTCTTGAGAGCGAGGTGCCATCGCTCCAATCTCCATCGATTCACCACTGTTAGTACACACATTCTCATAACCAGAAACTGACATAGCAGAGGATTTGCTCTCATTAACCCTTGCACGCAGTCTCCTATCCACCCGTATAGCTAATTGCATAGCCTGTTGCAAATCTTCAGGTGTAGGATAAGCAATTAGCAGGTCTTTAACCCTTTCATTGAGCCCAGCAAGAAATAGACTTTTCAGAGCAGAATCGTTCCACCCTGTTTGAGTAGACCAACGACGGAAATGAGTACAATATTTTTCCACATTACCTGATCCCTGTTTCAAACGTTTCAACTCAGTCTCAGCTGATGCGACACGGTCAGGATCATCATATAATAGTCCCAAAGCAGAAAAAAAACTATCCACTGATCTGAAGCATGTATCACTAGGTTGCAAAGAAAAGGCCCACTCCTGAGGCTCTTTGCGCAAAAGTGACATTATGAACCCTATGCGCTGGGATTCATCCCCAGAGGACTTGGGTCTCAAACGAAAATACAATAAGCAAGCATTTTTAAATGAAAAAAATTCTCGGTGTTCACCAAAAAATAAATCCGGCAAACATACCTTAGGCTCCAAGAAATGTGCTCCAGGACAGTTACTCACGTGCTGACGGAGCTCGGCCACCTCCAGAGAGAGTCCCTGCAGGCGTTTAGCCAAATCCAGAACCGACACCATGATGGAACAGAAAAATCTTTCCTTAGAGAATTTGCAGGCTGGACTTACTGTTATGTTCTGCTACCAGAGCTAAGGAAAGAGAGGAGATCTGTCCCTACGATAGAACTCAGCTTTATCCCTACGATGTAACAGGGGACCTGATCCTGCGATCAGACCTGCTAAAGTCCTAAGCTAGTCTGTACGGAGACCTATAGATGTGGGGAAGGAATCCCTACAAGTACTAAGGACTGGGAGGAAAATGGGACACCTCCTAACAGAAATAGTAGTAGACAGACAAACAAACAAAATATATAGAACACTGAGGTCCGTAGACCAAGCAAACTAACAGAGTTAGATACAGAGCACAGGCTAGCTAGAAAGTAGTTATACAATGAAGTCCAGCAAAGCCAGAAGGGCGGAGCAGGATTAAATAGGCCAACAAGGTCATGTGACCAGCAAAGGAAAAAACCTAAGAGCAAGGTTCTAACACTGTGACTACAGACTA
Organism: Phyllobates terribilis; assembly: GCF_046119375.1. NCBI lineage: Eukaryota > Metazoa > Chordata > Amphibia > Anura > Dendrobatidae > Phyllobates > Phyllobates terribilis. The sequence continues at coordinate 204,670,400 of NW_027362769.1, read as the reverse complement.
TACTGGCTGGAGATACGAAATCTGTGGGCCAACCAAAAGTTGGGGGACAGTGAGTATCGCCTGGCACAAAGGCAGTGGAACTATCGCCCGGGAAGGGGAGGGATCTTGTGGACTGAGACAATTGTATTTTGGACATTTACCTTGAATTGCTGTATTACCATGGATGTAAGGAATAAAATATTGTTGCATCGTTAACCTGCCTAGGTGATTAGTAAAACCCACAATCTCAGATCTTCACAAGCCCTAAGTAGAAGTTATCACCTGTTCTAACCGTTGGATAGGTGAAAACTTCTAGATCGGTGGGCATTCTACTGCAAAGACCACTATCAATCTCCAGAAAGAGCACTTTGATCCCCGTTACAGTGGAGTGGCAGTGCACTTGCTCAGCCTCCGCTTCACCAGGCTTGGACTAGTCGACAGGAGAACCAGAGAATCCTCTGGTGGGCCCCTGTGCAAGAGTGGCCACCATCCTCTTTTATGAGCAGTCATGGGCACTATATACTTGAATCACTATGTACAGACAAAGGCAGCAACTTATTCATTTAACATTCTACCCAGTTCATTGTTATATCAATTTGTGATTGAGGCTAAAGTCAAATTTGCATCTAGCTGAAAAGTGGGGCCCTGGAGTTGGTTACTGGTGGGCCCTTGGCTCTCTAGTTCGACACTGCTCTCCCCTCATTCCTTATGGGACTGCCAGAGAGAGCTGAGTACAGAACAGTGCTTCAGCAGGCCCAGCATGCGCACTGCCGCTCCATTCTAACATGGATAAAAGGGTCCCATTTGGCAAACAGTGGGGGTTCAAGCCAGAGTTGCTAACCGTCCAGAAATTCCAGGGCAGTCCGTAAAAAAAAATAATGTAAGAAGGGTCTGTGATTTTTTTTGAAGCTGACGAAATTTATACAGATTATTATGATTGCAATTATCATTTTACAGAAAATGCAGCTAATGTCTTCATATCAGAATTATGGGCTGCAGACATGAATGACCTCTAATCTTAATAATTCTTTATGGTATTATAATGTGACCATAAAAAAATATATATTTTCCAGCCATAGTATTTTGATAAGCTATCTAGAAAGGAAGCTGTTGGCAACCCTGGTCCCAGTGTCCTGACCCCCACTGATGTAGAACCTATCACCTATCTAGAGAAAATCCTATCCTATCCAGGTATGAGATTTCATACAAAGGACAGAGGCGGAGGAACTGGGAAATACAGACCGGAGGCAGGCAAAGGAGTCGGGAATCACAGACCAGAGGCAGACGGAGGGGCGGGGGAATCACAGATTGGAGGCAGGCGGAGGGCCCGGGAATCACAGACCGGAGGCAGGCGGAGGGGCCAGGAATCACAGACAGGAGGCAGGCGAAGGGCCCGGGAATTACAGACCGGAGGCAGGCGGAGCGGCCAGGAATCACAGACTGGAGGCAGGCAAAGGAGCTGGGAATCACAGACCAGAGGCAGGTGGAGGGCCCGGGGATCACAGACCGGAGGCAGGCGGAGGGGCCTGAAATCACAGACCGGAGGCAGGCAAAGGAGCTGGGAATCACAGACCAGAGGCAGGCAAAGGAACTGGGAATCACAGACCAGAGGCAGACGGAGGGGCCGGGGAATCACAGACCGGAGGCAGGCGGAGGGCCCGGAATCACAGACCGGAGGCAGGCAGAGGGGCTGGAAATCACAGACAGGAGATAGGCGGAGGGGACTGGGAATCACAGACCGGAGGCAGACGGAGGGGCCGGGGAATCACAGACCGGAGGCAGGCGGAGGGCCCGGAATCACAGACCGGAGGCAGGCAGAGGGGCTGGAAATCACAGACAGGAGAGAGGCGGAGGGGGCTGGGAATCACAGACCGGAGGCAGGAGGAGGGGCCAGGAATCACAGACCAGAGCCAGGCAGTGGGCCCAGGAATCACAGACCGGAGGCAGGCAGAGGGGCTGGGAATCACAGACAGGAGATAGGCGGAGGGGGCCGGGAATCACAAACCGGAGGCAGGGAGAGGGGCTGGGGAAACACACCAGAGGCAGGTGGAGGGTCCGGGAATCACAGACCAGAGGCAGGGGGAGGAGCCGGGAATCACAGACCGAAGGCAGGGAGAGAGGCCGGGAATCACACACCAGAGGCAGGCGAAGAACCCGGGAATCACAGACCGGAGGTAGGCGAAGAACCCGGGAATCACAGACCGGAGGTAGGCGGAGGGGCCAGGAATCACATACCAGAGGCAAGCGGAGGGGCTGGGGATCACAGACCAGAGGCAGGTGGAGGGGCCGGGAATCACAGACAGGGGGGCGAAGCCCCGTGCACAGTCTGGCCCCTGTGCACTGAAGTCTAATTAGCAGAAAACTTCAAAAGGTGAATAAAGAAGAAAACCAAAGCAGATTTTTTCACCAAATATATCAATGTAATCAACATAACACCGCCATTACAGCCAAGTCTTTACTTTACATTCCAAAATTGTGCTCACAGGTTCTCTTTATTAGTGGGTTTTTGGGGTTATTCTTAGATGTTTTTTTGGAATGGTCTCAGGTCTGGAGCTTAAAGGAGTTGTCCTGTGGTAACCCCTTCATGACTGGAGCATTTTCCGTTTTTGAGTTTTCATTTTTTGCTCCCCTTCTTCCCAGAGCCATATCCTCTTTATTTTTTGGTCAATATGGCCATTTGAGGGCTTATTTTTTGCAGGACGAGTTGTACTTTTAAACGCCATTACTAGTTTTACTATATCGTGTACTGGAAAATGGGAAAAAAATTCCAAGTGCGGTGAAATTGCAAAAAAAATGCAATTCCACAGTTGTTTTTTGTTTTTTTTTCTTTCCACGTTCACTGAATGCTAAAACTGACCTGCCATAATTATTCTCCAGGTCACTACGAGTTCGTAGACACCAAACATGCATAGGTTCTTTTTTATTTAAGTGGTGAAAAAAATTCCAAAGTTTGCTAAAAAAAGAAATAAATAAATGGCGCCACTTTCCGAGACCCGCAGCGTCTCCATTTTTCGGGATCTGGGGCCGGGTGAAAGCTGACGTTTTTGCGTGTCGGGCTGACGCTTTTATTGATACCATTTTGGGGTAGATCCGATGTTTTGATCGCCTATTATTGCATTTTGTTGCAGTGACCAAAAAAATGTAATTCTGGCGTTTGGAATTTTTTTCTTGTTACCATTTACCGATCTGATTAATTATTTTTTTATATTGATAGATCGGGCGATTCTGAACGAGGCGATACCAAATATGTGTATGTGGGGTTTATTTTTTATTATTTTATTTTGAATGTGGCAAAAGGGGGGTGATTTAATCTTTTTTTTTTTTTTTTTGTAGATTTTTTAAAACATTTTTTTTACACTTTTTGCATGCTTCAATAGTCTCCATAGGAGACTAGAAGCAGCAACTGTCTGATCGCCTCTGCTACATAGAGGTGATGAGCAGATCATCTCTATGTAGCAGAAATGCTCCTGTGCTATGAGCGCCGACCACTAGGTGGCCCTCATAGTAATCGTTACATGACAACCACTGGAGTCTCCTGCAGACCCAGGGTTGTCATGCCCACACATCAGTGACCCGCGATCACGTGACGGGGTCACCGATGGGCGGGGTAAGTGACGCGCTTCCGGCGCGGCGCTGTTAAATGCCGCTGTCAGAGATTGACAGCGGCATTTAACTAGTTAACAGCCGCGGGTGGATCGCGATCCCACCCGCGGCTGTTGCGGGCACATGTCAGCTGTAAGAATCAGCTGACATGTGCTCGATTCAGTGTGGGCTCAGCGCCGGAGCCCTCGCTGAACCGGCCTTTCCGACGTGGTGCATACGATTACTGACCACGTCGGAAAGGGATTAAGCTACAAGTCTGCAGTCACTCTATGTGACTGCAGACTTGCGAATCGTCACATCGCTTGCATTGCGCACTGTTAGGATTCTCAGGGAGCAGACAGTCATGTGACCGCAATCATGTGATTTGCATACTTCCAACCACATTCTGACTAAACTGTGTCCGGCCTCACTCAGTTCACTTGCGTTGAGCGAGACCTCGCCCATCTAGTCAACACGTGACCGCATGCATTCAAATTAAACACTTGCGGCCATGCGCCTACGGAGAATCCTCACAGCACGCAGTGTACGTGATGAAAGGATTCACAAGTTTGCAGTCACAGAGTGACTACAGACTTGTAGCCTAAGGCCAGACTACCCCTTTAAATGTCTTGCCTGTTGCTCATGTATTAAATGAACTGTTGTTTATGTTAATGGTCGCCATGTAATACTATCTTTTCCTATTGACATTTTTTGTTGCGCATTACAGACATATCATATGTGTATTAAAAATTGTGGCTTTACTTCTACTCTTGCACTTGCTTTTTGGGTCCTCAGGGTTTTGTTCTAAATTCTCTTTTCTTTCTGTACAGCTACTGTTGATAAATTATCAAATGTAACTTTCAGTACTATATCTATTCTAATTATTATTATTTATTATTATAGCGCCATTTATTCCATGGCGCTTTACATGTGAAAATGGGGGTAAACATAGCAAATACACTTACAATAATCTTAAACAAAACTAGTCAGCGACTGGTAGAGGAGGAGAGAGGACCCTGCCCGCGAGGGCTCACAAGCTACAAGGGATGGGTGAGGATACAGTAGGTGAGGGCAGAGCTGGTCGTGCAGCGGCATGATGGAGCGGTGGTTACTGCATGTTGTACTCTTGCTGGAAGAGGTGGTTCTTCAGGTGCCTTTTGAAGGTTTACACGGTGGGTGAGAGACTGATATGTTGGGGTAATGCCACCAATTACATACTTCTCAAGACTCCCCCCCACCACCATTGCTTCCACCCTGTGCCAATCACTGTCCTGTTTGGCCATCCGTGGCGCATGCGCAGATTTAGATTTCAGGTCAATAATGAGCCCTATTTTACTGAAGACAACTGGAGGTCAATCTGTGCATGCACCACCACCGACCCCATTTTCCTAAAGCCCGCCACCAGATCAATGGCATCATTTTTTCACCCTGCTGCTGAGACTCAGTGCACAGGAGACAGGAGGAGAGCGCCGGGGAAACAGGAGCGAGGTGTGTGTTGTTGTTTTTTTCATGTGTATGGGATATTTCTATGTGACGCGCCCCCTGGGCCAGTGCTGTAGGGATACCCGGAGCCGGATCTGGATAGGGGTAGTAGTCCTTGTGGCGGTGACCCGGTCCGTGCCCAGGGTGTCAAACTAAGTGGCAGTCTATGGCAGTAGATGTTAACTTGATTGTCGACTACGCCACCCGTTTAGTGCGGCTTTGAAGCCGCCGCTGCAGAGCAGTCCACTGAGGCCGGTGGTATATGTGCAGCAGTGATGGTATAACCCCCAACGGGAGGGGTATGGCCTCAGGGCAGCAGGTGTGGATGATGGGGGTTGTTGTGGTGTAGAAAGGAGACTCTGAGACGGGAGGTGCAGTTCAGGGTTTTTACTTACTGATGTTCTTTTGGTCACTCTGGCCTTGAGTGACCACCCGAGCCGTGCTGCGTCCACCAGGTCCTGGACTCGGCCAACCCCCAGGCAATTCTGGAGCGTGGTCCTGAGCTCCTTTCTGACTTTCCCTTTCTACTGGCCGTTCCCACCAGGGATCCACTTATGTCCGGCTCCCTCGGGTCTCTTGTTGGTTGCACCTTTTCTGGGTTCCCTGACCCTATGCTTGGTGTGCCTTTCTAGTGGATTTGGTGAGGGTCGTGGCAGATCCTGACCACGACCTCCGGTTCCTGGCTAAGGTGTGCTTTGGCCTCTGCCAGCTTGGGTTCCGGTACCCTGGTCCGCCAACCCTTCACCCTTCTGTCTGTATTCTGGGGTCTTGGGGTTCTTTCTTCTTTCCTCTCTGGGTCCTTCTGACTCCTCTCTCTCTCTCTCAGCAGGCCTTGCTCTGGAGCTGGGCCCTGCCGGAGCCACAGCTCCCTGTCAGCCCTCCTGGCTGAGCTCCTCTCCTCTTCTCCTCCTGCCTGAACTGAACTGAACAACAACAACCCTGTTCTAAGATGGTGCCCACCTTATATACTCCCTCTATGTGTGAGCTCAGGTGACCAGCACCCAATGAGCTCCTAGCTTTACCCAGACTACTCCCCCTATCTGCCCCTACACTACTGGGATGTTCCACCCCCCCTCCCACTCCAGCCAGGGACAGACGCTGTCGTACCTGCACATATACTGGTGGGAGTACCGTCGTTCTGTCCCCCGGAAATGGGATGTATGTAGTGCATGCAGCCTTCTAGCTCAGTTCCACACTCCATCCTTACCCGGGAGTGGAATACCACACCTCTGGCTTGAGGTGTAATACCCCTGTAGCAGCCGAATCCTCAGGGTGCTACATTCCCCCCTGGTAAACCACAGCACGTCCTCGGGCTGTAAAAGAATAAAAACATCCACAAACACACAAATTTTTTAAACATCATAAACATATAAAACATTATATATATCATCAGCATAAAACTTTTCATATAAAACTTTTCATAGAAAACATTCTTGTTCCTCCGGCCACGATGCAACTTGTGACCGGGTAAAGTGCAACAGTCTCTTGTAGTAAAAACAACAGTTTCCTATAAAACCAGTAGGGGGCGCTTTAAGAAGCGCAACTATTTACAAGGGGAGGTGGCCGCTCTCAGTCCTCGGCCAGTGGGGAAAAGGAATGGCTGTTCACAGTCCTCAGCCTGTGGGGAGATGGGACACACTGGAACAGTTCACACTTGTCCCAACGGGGAACATATTTAAATTAGCAGCATGGCATATACCCTACGGGTAACTATTTTACAGTTTCACTATACCGTACTCTAATGACGGCGTTCTCCTGCTCCTTCTCGCAAGTAGGCTTCAGACCCGTCCGGGTCCTCTTGCTCCTCCTGACACCTCAGCTCTTTCTCTGTCAGTCGGTGCACATGAAGGGCATAGGGTCCTTTGGCACATTGGTGCCGGGTGAAGGTGACCTCATCACCCAGGTAAAGATCACGACCTCTGTGTCCCTCCGGTAGGTGGGACTCGACGTCTCTTCTGGTCACGAAGACGTCGCCGGGGGTGTGGTGATCTCTTATGAAGCCCCACCCGTGCTGCATTTGGAATTTAATCACAGTCCCGGTGGCATGGGGACCATGAGCTGCACGGGGGTTCCTCCGGGTCCGGCTCTTCTGCTCTGCGCTCTGTATCTGCAGCCGCTGCTCACGGACCCGCCTCTCTCTCCGTTCCCGGTCGAAGACCTCTAAATGCTGCCGGCAGCACTCCGCACGCTCAGCTGCGGCCGCCCGAGTTTCTTGGGTGAACCCCATGAGATCTCCTCCAGTGGGGTCCCACTCAAACTGTGTCTCCTCCAACGAGAGCGGGGTCCTCTTGACGGGCTTCGGAGCCGGAATCAGGGGCTCGCACAGGGGCCTTTCCTTTTGGGGCTCAAGTTGGTAATACTCCGGTGGCCATATAAAGGGCTGCCCATCCGGGCAAGTGTGCTGGGCAAACAAGTCTTCACCCAGGTGCGGCACTCTAGATGTTGAGGGCGCGGTGGTGGAAGCGGCGCCCGGATTGACCAGGCCTTGCGACCAGGCCTGGGGCACCCTAAAAGTCAAGGGCACCGTAAGAACGGCGGCGCCCGGGGTTACTCGGCCCTGCGACCAGGCCGGTGGTGTTTCCTGCTTGGCCGCGCTCAGGACTGAAGGGCATGACGTCACAGGGGTCGCGGCCGCGGCTTCTGTTTGAGGCCTAGTCTGGAGCGGTGACGGTGCAGCGACGGGCACGGCAGGGGGAATTTCGGGCTCTGCGACGGGAAGCTGGGGCAGGCACGCGGTTCCTCGGCTCGGGGTAGTAGCGTCCCCTTTACCTGCCTCCGTCTCTCCAGCTCCCTCCTCGGCGTCGTCTCCGGCCTTCACTCCTCCTGCACCATCCTCAGAGGCGGTCTGTCTCCTCGTCTCGGGTGGCGTGCTTCGCTGGCGGGTTCCAGCCTGCTGGGCCATCTCTCTGCTCCACTCCGCCAGCGTTTCTCGCTGCACCTGGGCCATCCTCCGTGCGAGGCCCTCCAGCGCCGTCTGCGCACACTCCCGGTCTCAGGGGAGCTGCGCCAGGATCTCCACCAGGCCTTCTGGGGTTGTCGCTTGCAACAGGCTCCTGACCACTGGGTCGGTGCTGCCTGCCTCTCCCTCCATCTCCGGGTACGGCTCCTCCAGACTTCTCATCTCCGGGTGCGCTCTCTCCAGACTCCTCCAGGCTGCACCCATCTTCGCTCTTTTGTTCTGTATCCGCCCACATTGAGGGTGGTCCCGGGGCAACTTTGTGATTGTCAGTTCCAGGGGCAGTTCCCTCACGCTGATGGACACTTCTATCATCACAGTCTCTGTTAGTGGGGGCGGTTTCCACTTTTGGCGCCATTCCTTGACCTGGCCCACGATGGGAGGTGGCCTCTTGCCACCCTCTGGCACGCCCATAATGGCGTCTGCTCTTCCAAGGCGGGAAATCTTCTCAAAATGGCGGGAATCGTCTCCCAGTGGCGGGAAACTCTGTGGATGGCGGGAAAAGACTGCAGATGACGGGCAAATGGCGGGAACCGATCCGAGATGGCGTCCGATGGCGGGGACCCTCCGGAACCGGCGGGAGACTTCTTTTTGAGGTAAATGCGAACTTTTCTTCAGGCACGCAGTACCCGATGGTTGCGGGCACATTATCCTGCCGACTACGCCAAAGTTTGACGCGCCCCCTGGGCCAGTGCTGTAGGGATACCCGGAGCCGGATCTGGATAGGGGTAGTAGTCCTTGTGGCGGTGACCCGGTCCGTGCCCAGGGTGTCAAACTAAGTGGCAGTCTATGGCAGTAGATGTTAACTTGATTGTCGACTACGCCACCCGTTGAGTGCGGCTTTGAAGCCGCCGCTGCAGAGCAGTCCACTGAGGCCGGTGGTATATGTGCAGCAGTGATGGTATAACCCCCAACGGGAGGGGTATGGCCTCAGGGCAGCAGGTGTGGATGATGGGGGTTGTTGTGGTGTAGAAAGGAGACTCTGAGACGGGAGGTGCAGTTCAGGGTTTTTACTTACTGATGTTCTTTTGGTCACTCTGGCCTTGAGTGACCACCCGAGCCGTGCTGCGTCCACCAGGTCCTGGACTCGGCCAACACCCAGGCAATTCTGGAGCGTGGTCCTGAGCTCCTTTCTGACTTTCCCTTTCTACTGGCCGTTCCCACCAGGGATCCACTTATGTCCGGCTCCCTCGGGTCTCTTGTTGGTTGCACCTTTTCTGGGTTCCCTGACCCTATGCTTGGTGTGCCTTTCTAGTGGATTTGGTGAGGGTCGTGGCAGATCCTGACCACGACCTCCGGTTCCTGGCTAAGGTGTGCTTTGGCCTCTGCCAGCTTGGGTTCCGGTACCCTGGTCCGCCAACCCTTCACCCTTCTGTCTGTATTCTGGGGTCTTGGGGTTCTTTCTTCTTTCCTCTCTGGGTCCTTCTGACTCCTCTCTCTCTCTCTCAGCAGGCCTTGCTCTGGAGCTGGGCCCTGCCGGAGCCACAGCTCCCTGTCAGCCCTCCTGGCTGAGCTCCTCTCCTCTTCTCCTCCTGCCTGAACTGAACTGAACAACAACAACCCTGTTCTAAGATGGTGCCCACCTTATATACTCCCTCTATGTGTGAGCTCAGGTGACCAGCACCCAATGAGCTCCTAGCTTTACCCAGACTACTCCCCCTATCTGCCCCTACACTACTGGGATGTTCCACCCCCCCTCCCACTCCAGCCAGGGACAGACGCTGTCGTACCTGCACATATACTGGTGGGAGTACCGTCGTTCTGTCCCCCGGAAATGGGATGTATGTAGTGCATGCAGCCTTCTAGCTCAGTTCCACACTCCATCCTTACCCGGGAGTGGAATACCACACCTCTGGCTTGAGGTGTAATACCCCTGTAGCAGCCGAATCCTCAGGGTGCTACATATGTATATAGGAGGCTATGTGGGGCTCATACTTTATATATGTAGGCTATTTGGGGCTCACACTGTATAGATGAAGGCTATGTGGGACTCATACTGTATACAGGAGGCTATGTGGGTGCTCATACTGTATACAGGAGGCTATGTGGGTGCTCATACTGTATACAGGAGGCTATGTGGGTGCTCATACTGTATACAGGAGGCTATGTGGGGAGTCATACTGTATACAGGAGACTATGTGGGGGTATATAGGAGGCTATGTGAGGGCTCATAATGTATATAGAAAGGCTATGTGGGGGCACATATTATATATAAGGGGCTATGAGGGGACTCATATTGTATATTGGGGGCCATTCGATGACTCATATTGTATATAGAGGCCTGTGTGTGGGCTCTTATGGTATACTGTTGCCTACATGGATCATGGGAATTGTCCAGGGGGTCATGGAAAGAATGTATAGGAGTAAATCTGGGTGGTAAATCGGTCTGGTAAAAAAAAACACTGTATAACATTAGTCCGAGTGCAATAAAACATTGGATAGCACTCTAGTACTCGGCTGTGTTATATAGCAGTGTGAGCGAGCCCTATTCAGCAAATGCTTAACAAATAATAGTTAATCGTGGGGATGCCAGTTATCGGACCCCCACCAATCTGATATTGGTGACTGACCAGTATGTCCCAGGCAACCCCTTTCATATCGTAGAACATTATAACGAGAAAATATAAATCTATATAATTAGCTTTTTTGATTCTCTCATGTTACAGGCTGCAATCCAAATGAATGCTGGGAAAAAATATGAATTCATTTATGGGTTTTGTATCTTTTATTATCTTTAATTTTCCAACCTTATGTATAATGGAATGTCAGGAAAAGCATATGGAAAAGGAAAATGTTAAGTCAGCACGCCATCATGTAAAGAGAGATTCACATCATAAATTGCCGTATAGTGTGCTGGTAAATATAGACCTTGTTTACACACATAATGGACACGGTAAAAGTTTGGGGCTTTTTTTTGCGGTCAGAAAGCATTATCACATTTTCCAACTTCTGAATACATTAAATGAGCAGTAAATCAATAGTAGAACAGACCATCAAAATGTAGTCCAGCGTGCAGCTGTGTTAATGTGAAAGCTCTTAAGAAGCCATATTTGATTGGTTGGCATTACCAAATCAGATCCCAATGGCCCTCCTCCTGGCAAACTACATTTACCTGTGTCCTACTTAAGGATTCACATACCAACTATATATCTGAATGTTAACAATCTAAACAGGTTCCGAATAGTATCCAAACGGAGGAAATTAACCTCCACCACCAAACTCAATCAATATAGTAACAACGAGTGTGGGATATATAAATCCAAACCACCACAAAGAGTAACTAAGGTTTAAAATATATATATTTATTGATATTCTTTAAAATTAAAGATATAAAAACAAAAGCAGCGCTCCTTGAAAAAGGTGTCGAAACGATCGTCGGAGCGGTGGGTGTTTACCATGCTTTCATTCATACAAACATTGGCTTAAGGTAATGTTGGCTCTTATTTATTATGCGTGTGTATATCTTTTGATGTGGATTGATCTGTTCACCTGTTAAATAGGATATTTCTCTATGCACATTAGGGCCCAATTCAGTATCATTTACCTCCCAAATATATTGCCAAGTAGTAGCATGTATATACATCTCTTGTAATGATTCATGGTTTAACACCCTACATCTGTGGTATGGGTTATCCACTGTTTTTATATCTTTAATTTTAAAGAATATCAATACATATAATATATTTTAAACCTTAGTTACTCTTTGTGGTGGTTTGGATTTATATATCCCACACTCGTTGTTACTATATCTGAATGTATAGCAAATCACAGCACTCAAAATTGATGGTTCAATTACAGGAAGCAGGTGCACAATCCAGATTCTAGTGTCGTAGCCCAAAACTCTACAGATGCCAACCTGTATAACCAGCTGCCAGGAGAAGGAAGGCATGAAAACTTGGCACTCAATTGTAGTGAAGAGAAGTCATTTTATTTTCATAAATGCAATCCAGAATACGAAAACGTTTCGGTCCAGTAACCAGACCTTCATCAGTTCACAGATTGCCCTGGAGAAAACTGCTTAGTTGAAGGTAGCGCTGTGAAGTATCCGTGAGTGTAGCTAGGGGTTTTGGTTCAGTCGGGTCGAAACTTCTGAGTTGGTCCCTAACCAGGTAACCCTGATTACAACTACGGTGGCGCACCCTAATAGTGGATGTAGGAGAACCTCAGCAGATGACCATGCTGTTACTAAAAAAAAATCTCTATACAAAGACCAACACTGATATTATGCCATATAGTGACCATATAGTGGTAGATACCAGTGCTGCAGGACACGTAAGAGATTACAGCACAGTTATTGATGGTGACTTACAGCTGACGTTCTTTCTGATGAAATTGTTCAATTTTCCCGTCTTTTCCATCTGGCTTAGACCGTTTGATGGCCCCAGCACTGTACAAAGGCCCCACATTAGCTCCCACACTGTATGATGGCCCCTAAGTAGCCTCCATATAGTATAATGCACCCCCCATAGGCCTCCTTACAGTATAATGCACTCCCCATAGACCTCTAGATAGTAAAATGCACTCCCCATAGGCCTCCATACAGTATAATGCACTCCCCATAGGCCTCTATATAATATAATGCAGTCCCCATAGGCCTCTATATAGTATAATGCACTTCCCATAAGCCTTCATATAGTATAATGTGCTCCCCATAGGCCTCCATATAGTATAATGTACCCCCATAGGCCTCCATACAGTATAATGCACTCCCCATAGGCCTCTATACAATATAATGCACTACCCATAGGCCTCTATATAGTATAATGCACTCCCTATAAGCCTCCATACAGTATAATGCACTCCTCATAGGCCTCTATAAAATATAATGCACTCCCCATAGGCCTCTATATAATATAATGCACTACCCATAGGCCTCTATATAGTATAATGCACTACCCATAGGCCTCCGTACAGTATTATGCACTCCACATAGGCCTCTATATAGTATAATGTGTTACGCTCACGCCCGGACTGACTGGCGTGAGCGTGATTAGTGATCCCACTGAACCATGAACCGAGGAGTGCCTGGAGGGGCGTAACTAAGTGTCAACCCGGTCCGACTAAGGTCGCACGGCAGCTCAGTCGACTCCGTGAACCAGGGAGGAACCGAGCAGAGGGACCAGGTGCTACTCCATGTCAGACCCCAGTCACAGCTGTTGACCCACACCGGGGAATGCAGGAACAGGCAGGTTAGACTGGCATATTGACAGGTGGGTACAGGCAGGCACGGCTGATATGCAGACAGGTGGATATTGACAGGCACAGCTGGTATGCAGACAGGTGGGCACTGGCCGGCACGGCTGGCATGCAGACAGGCGGGTACTGGCAGGTAGGAACGTAGGCAGGATAGGGACCAGTACAGACTGGGATACAGGAACGGAGCCGCTGGTGCGGTAGACAAGCAGACCGGAGCAAAACCCGCAGGTGCGGTAGACAAGCAGAGCAAAGCAAAGCCCGCAAGTGTGGTAGACAAACGGAGCAGAGCAAAACCCGCAGGTGCGGTGAACAAGCAGAGCAGAGCAAAGCCGCAGGTGCGGTAAACAAGCAGAGTAAAGCAAAACCCGCCGATGCGGTGAACAAGCAGAGCAGAGCAAAACCGCAGGTGCGGTAAACAAGCAGAGCAAAGCAAAACCCGCAGATGCGGTGAACAAGCAGAGCCGAGCAAAACCGCAGGTGCGGTAAACAAGCAGAGCAAAGCAAAACCCGCAGATGTGGTGAACAAGCAGAACAGAGCAAAACCGCAGATGCGGTGAACAAGCAAAGCAGAGCAAAACCCGCAGATGCGGTGAACAAGCAGAGCTGAGCAAAACCGCAGGTGCGGTAAACAAGCAGAGCAAAGCAAAACCCGCAGATGTGGTGAACAAGCAGAACAGAGCAAAACCGCAGATGCGGTGAACAAGCAAAGCAGAGCAAAACCCGCAGATGCGGTGAACAAGCAGAGCGGAGCAAAACCGCAGATGCGGTGAACAAGCAGAACAGAGCAAAACCGCAGGTGCGGTGAACAAGCAGAGCAAAGCAAAACACGCAGATGTGGACAGGACAGGGCTCTGTTCACATGGAACAGACTGGAAAACACAAGAAGATAGCTGGAACACAGGAGTTAGATACGGAGGCAGAGAAACAGAATGAGCAGAACCAGATACACACAAGGTACTTGCAATGAAGTAGCGAGTGGACACAAAACTCACAAACAGAAGTACAGAGACAACGAGTTGGAGTTAGGTGCAGGCTCAGATACTGCAGGAAAAAGGGAAGGTGCAGACATAGAGACAAACAGGTAATGGACTAGGACACTGTTCAGACAGGATCTGAACCAGGAACAAGATACAGGAACGAGCCTGGGAACTCAGCCTCCAGGGTGGCGGAAACTGACTAAAGTCACAGGTACAGGTAACAGGCCTGGGTATACAGCCCCCAGGGTGGCAGAAACAGACAAGATACAGGACAGGACCTGGCAACTAAGTTGCAAGAAACACACAGATGGAAAGTGTTGCTCAGGCACCTCCTACTGAGTGGAGGGGGTTTAAGTATCCAGTGACTCACAGCAATAGGCTGGGGATGCATTAGGACTGCGCACACTGTAGCTTTAAGAATCAAGAAGTAACAGCGCCGCCGCTCTAAACCAGCAGACATGAGACATACAAACAGCAGGTACTGGAGCAAAGTGTGCAGCCTGGCCTGATAGGTAAGATTGCGGTCTTGCATGGTGAGAGGTGGTAAGCCATGCAAGCACGCCGCCAAGGATGTTACATAATGCACTCCCCATAAGCATCTATATAGTATAATGCACTCCCCATAGGCCACTGTACAGTATTATGCACTATCCATAGGCCTCTATATAGTATAATGTCACCAACCTGTAAAACTGATCTCAAAGCTGAGATGATAGCAGTTTAACCGAATTTTGCAAATGGTCAAGATGATAAGATTGAGAGAACTTCCATTCTTGTTCAAAGAGGGATCCTCCACCAATCTCATATCTCATATCTGTGGGATCCTAAAATCACCCAACTTCCCCACTCTTATACCATAGTACACATAAACACAGATACTGTACACGGTATCAGGATAAACTAGTAATTTTGAACACTTAGGCTAAGTGCCCACGTAGCGTTTTTCAAGCGGATATGCTGCGGAATTTCCGCAGCATAAACGCTTGGGAAACGCTTGGTAATCCGCACCCCATGGTCCCCAATGACAAGCCGCACTTTCAATGCCCATGCTGCAGTTTTTTCCGCAGCGTTTATGCTGCGCTCAAAAATCCGCAGCATGTCCATTAACTTTGCGGAAGCGCAGCGGAACTCCCGCCATTGACTTGCATTGAGACGCATATAATCCATGTCAGTACATTTGTACTCACGGATTATATGCGTTTCAATGTGCGGATGGTACCCAAGTCTGGAGGAGAGGAGACTCTCATCCAGACCTGGGTACCATAGAAACTATAAAAAAAAAGAATTTAAAATAAAAAATAAAGTTTATACTCACCTTCCGATGTCCTCCCGGTGTTTTGTCTGCTCCGTCCAGTGTCTTGCAATGTTCGCATTGATGTGAAGGACCTGCCATGACGTCACTGAGTCATGTGACCCATCACATGGCTCAATGACATCACCGCAGGTCCTTCACATCACCGCAAGCAGTGCAAGACACCGGACGGAGCAGACAAAACACCGGGAGGACATCGGAAGGTGAGTATAAACTTTATTTTTTTTATTTTTCACCATTCTTATTCTTTTTTTTAACTAACTTGGTCACACTACTATAAATCCATGTCGGTTGCATGGATTTATATAGTGTGAACAAGTTGTCAACCACTTTTCCAAGTGATGCTAAAATCGCTTGGAAAAGCGCTTGATAACCCGCATGCAGAAATGCATGCAAAAACGCTTCACAAACGCTTCTACCTGGCGGGAAAACCGCATGTAAAATCCGCATGCGTTTTTCCTGCCAGGGAGAAGCGTAAAAAATATGCTTCATTTCCGCAACGTGGGCACATAGCCTTACATACACAATCCATATAATTTAGGCTCTAATGCATGGAAATACAGAAAACACTGATATAAAAAAATGCAAGCCAATAAAATCAATGCAATCTTTCTTAATAATATATAAAAACAAACGCACAAGAATTACAAAAAAATAAATAGACAAAGAATGGAATACGCAGGCAATGAAAAACCGGGGGATATCGCCATAGAAGTAAGACCATGATGGAGACCTTGCTGGATGGATAATAAATATAGCTACAGGGGTATATTTGTTGCAATTAACTTACTATTTAGTATAGACAAGTAAATAAACATGATGTATATATGGGAGTATGGTAAGTAGATATAATAGCTGCAATAAACCCCCATCTAACCAAGAGATCAAAATTAAGCTATGTAACAAAAAGATCCATTGTATACCCACATGGCTCCAATAATACAGCACGAAGCTGGAAGGTGATGTCCCGCCACACATTTCGCAAGAAAATAGTAATTTTGTTAAATATAAAAAAATACCATAATTTAAAAAAAAAAAAAAAAGTATAAAAACTAAAGGCCCTCACACATTAGATAGCTGTTGGCTGAACAATCGTTCGCCGACAGCTTTCTCTCCTGATTTCCCCAAACACAGGAAAGTTTGGCTCCTGTCTTCTATATGAGAGATCCACGGACAGACACCTCAGGTAGCAGCTTATCTCCAGAGAGAATAAAAGGATCGGCCATGAAAATTTAACAGCCTGAATCTGTCTCTAACTCAATAACATTGGTTGGGAGGTCCTGTACACATTCGATGGTCTGCCGATATCAGCCAATTTTATTATACTGTATGGGGGATATTCTTAAAAGAATATCTTGTCAAAGTTTGACCTATTGTTTAAATCTGTATTTTGTGGTACGTGTTTTTTTTCTTATTTTTTGGCATTTTTAATCAGGTTTTTGTATTACATGGTTTTTTTTCTTAATTTTTGCCTTTTTTCATATCATGATCTTTATTTAAAAACAAAATTAGTAATATTTCAATTTTCACAGTGGTTACTGGGGCTATTTTAGACTCATGCCTCCTGTCTTGTCAGGAAGAGTTTACAGCAGTTTCCTTAACATCAGAGGTAGGATTGCAATGACAGGTAACGCCTCTATGCACAGCAGATAATACAGGGTCTACCAATCACAATAGGTGATGTCACAGCTGACCCCGTTTCCCCTCCATTCACAATGTACACGCTCATTAGATGCTCCAATATAAAAGATGGGGTCTGCGTCAGTCTATTCTGCTAATGTACATGTGCA
Organism: Phyllobates terribilis; assembly: GCF_046119375.1. Lineage (NCBI taxonomy): Eukaryota > Metazoa > Chordata > Amphibia > Anura > Dendrobatidae > Phyllobates > Phyllobates terribilis. The sequence continues at coordinate 204,653,126 of NW_027362769.1, read as the reverse complement.
TTTCCTGAAACAACAAGAAGTTAGAGTCAAAATAGTAGCCCCAGCGGTCAGTGTGAAAATTGCAAGATTTCTTATTTTTATTTTAATGAAGATTGTGATATGTGGAAAAAATATATTGCCAGAGTTAAAAAAAAGATATACTTTTAACATAAAAACTATATTTAAACAATAGGTCACAGATTACACAGAAAATTGAATTTAGAAAATGCAAGGGGCCCTCAGTGAAACATGATGGTAGCAGCGTCCTTATGTGGTGCTGCATGAACGCTTCTTGTGTCGGGAGCTACATTTCATTGATGATACCATCATCATGAATTCACCGATGTACTGCTCTATATTGTAAGAAAAGATGCTGTCCTCATTCCGTGCCCTTGATAGACGTGCACCTTTCCAGCATGACAATGATCCAAAACATGAATCTGTTACATTTCTGAAGAACAGGGTGAAAGTGATTCAGTGGCCTAGTGTCTCCTGATCTGAACCCAATCGAACACGTATGGGGAATTCTGAAGAGACAAGTTATTATCACTCTCCATACAGCTATGGCTCTAAATAGGTCGTTTTAGAAAAATCGAAAAATATAGATGTTGCAATATGTTGTCAACTTGTTCATCCCATGCCTAGAAGACTCGATGCTGTTCTTATAAATCATGGCGGTCATACTAAATATAGTAGTTTTTCATGTGTGGTATATTCATTTGCGCATCAAATTATTTGAGTAAAACTGAAGATTTTGTGATGAAAGTTACATTATTAATTGTACTTTCATGTTAAGTGTTAAAAAAATGTTCTATGAACCTCAGTCTTATCAAAATTTTGGAGATGCGTCCCTCTGTCTGAAGCCTTTATAGACTGCGCAAGCGCGACACACCAGCGCAGTCTGGCTCCAGACAGAAGAACGCATGGAGCCGTTACAGGTAAGAGGAGCGTATGGCGCCGGAGATCACGGTATGTGTAGACACTGAACTCATACCGCGATCTCCGACGCAATACTTACATACTTATCTGAACAGGAGGAGTGTGGCCGCGGGGCAGGAGTGCGGCATCGGAATCGGCGCATGCGCGTAACGCTATCCGGCGCCGTTTTACTAAAGACACATTTGCAGTGTGTCTTCAGCAAAATGGCATCGGACAGCGTGGTATGGGCACGCATGTACTCCGGCACCACACTCCTCCTCCGGCCTCCGGCAGAACGGGACACGGCGCTGGAGCACAGGGAAGAAAGGTGAATATAAGTGTTTACTTTTTTGTATGTGTGCAGCGTGATAGGGATGAGGGGTGCCATACATACCAGGTTTGGGGGTGAGGGGACCATGCATACTAGGATTGGGGGGTGAGGGGTGCCATACATACCAGGATTGGGGGGTGAGGGGACCATGCATTCCAGGATTGGGGGGTGAGGGGTGCCATACATACCAGGATTGGGGGGTGAGGGGCCCATGCATACTAGGATTGGGGGTGGGGGGACCATGCATACCAGGATAGGGATGAGGGGGGTACCATGCATACCAAGATTGGGGGGTGAGGGGACCATGCATACCAGGATAGGGATGAAGGGGTACCATGCATACCAGGATTGGGGGGTGAGGGGACCATGCATACTAGGATAGGGATGAGGGGGTACCATGCATACCAGGATTGGGGGGTGAGGGGCCCATGCATATCAGGATAGGGATGAGGGGGTACCATGCATAACAGGATTGGGGGGTGAGGGGACCATGCATACTAGGATTGAGGGGTGCCATGCATACCAGGATTGGGGGATAAGGGGTCCATGCATACCAGGATTGGCGGTGAGGGGAACATGCATACCAGGATAGGGATGAGGGGGGTACCATGCATACCAGGATTGGGGGGGTGAGGGGACCATGCATACAAGGATAGGGATGAGGGGGTACCATGCATACCAGGATTGGGGGGTGAGGGGACCATGCATACCAGGATAGGGATGAGGGGGTACCATGCATACCAATATTGGGGGGTGAGGGGACCATGCATACCAGGATAGGGATGAGGGAGTACCATGCATACCAGGATTGGGGGGTGAGGGGACCATGCATACCAGGATAGGGATGAGGGGGTACCATGCATACCAGGATTGGGGGGGTGAGGGAACCATGCATACCAGGATTGGGGGGTGAGGGGACCATGCATTCCAGGATTGGGGGGTGAGGGGTGCCATGCATACCAGGATAGGAATGCGGGGTACCTTGCATACCAGGATGAGAGATGGGGTGCCATGCATACCAGGATGAGGGGTACCATGCATACTAGAATAGGGATGAGGGGTACCATGCATACCAGGATAAGGGATAGGGTGCCATGCATGCCAGGATAAGGGATGGGATGCCATGGATACCAGGAGGGGGATGAGGAGTGCCATGCATACCAGGATAGGGATGAGGGGGGCATACATACCAGGATTAGGGATGAGGGAGCCATGCATACCAGGATGAGGAATTAGGTGCCATGCATACCAGGATTGGGGGATAAGGAGGCCATACATACCAGGATTGGGGGATGAGGGGACCATGCATACCAGGATTGGTGGGTGAGGGGTGCCATGCATACCAGCATTGGGGGTGAGGGGTGCCATGCATACCAGGATAGGGATGAGGGGTGCCATGCATGCCAGGATAGGGATGAGGTGTGCCATGCATACCAGGATAGGATGGGGGCAGCACAAATACCAGGATTGGGCAGCACAAATACCAGGATGGGGGCAGCACAAATACCAGAATGGGGGCCGCACATACCAGCATGGGAGACCATATACCAATAAAAATGCTCGCCACCCGGGCGCAGAACGGGTTCAATAGCTAGTATATATATATTGTGGTAGATCAGCTCACTCGACTGCACACAAAGGTAAACACAGGTGCGCTGTCTTTTTAAATTTCTTGTTGGCTTATTAGAATTCTGCATAAACCAACACAGAGTCCATCAAAGTAAAGACGGCCCTTTGGGCAAAACAGGAAAACAATACAAAGTGGTAACACCAAGCACAGTCCTTGTGATAGCGGAGATCCGCCCCGCTCAGAGTTTAGCAAACAAACACTGGTTCAGTTTCAGCAGAAACACCATCTCTCTGGAGCTGCCTCTCCAGACATACTGAACAACTAATGCCTCAGCAGGCTGTCTGTTTAAACCCCAGACCACACCCTGGGATGGAGATATGGAGAACAACCTTCTGAAAAACCCAGCCCTTAAAATTTCTGATTAACCCCTCTTAACACTTAGTGTGCTGGTGCAAAATCTCTGGGTTTCAAATCACTAAAGCTAAAAGCTTCAGTGAAACATACTTCCCCTCCAGCACTTTGCCAGTGACTTTATCACAATATATATATACTAGATGGTGGCCCGATTCTAATGCATCGGGTAATCTAGAATATGCATGCGGCTGACCGGGCGCGACTAAGCAGCGAAGCAGTGTTTAAATGGGTTGTGCACTACTTTTAATTAACTTCACAATGTATCCCCTCGGTGCCCCTAATGAATTTTGTCATTACGTCATGTTGTCAATCCTGCTTGTGACAACATCGCTGACGATGCACAGCCAGCACGTAATTCTCCCGCCTGCAGCCGGATCTTGCTTCCGTTTACATCACGACTATTTGTGGTTGCAGCCAGGGGTCTGCTGTTCCGCGCACCACAGTGAATGACGGGCTGTGGGCGGGGTTATCCCTCATCGTGTCACATCCAGCATCCACAGCGCGGTCTGTCAATGTGGTTTGTATGGCTGCGTCATTCCTCTAATCCTGGTTTGTATGGCTGACTTATTTTGGATTGTACGCCTTCCTCATCTTAGCTTGTATGGCCTGCTTATCCTGGTTTGGTATGACCTTCTCATTCCCCCATCTCTACAGCACAGTTCAAAAACTAAACCCTAATCCTCCCCTTGTTTCCTTTTCTCTGGTCCAGCGCTGTCTGTCCTGTTTTCAGCAGCTCCTCGCAGGATGTGAGGCACAGCACGCGCTCTCAGATACTGCCGTGATTAGCTGCTGTCTGTAGATTCGCTGCTTTCCACGCCGGGACTAAGTGCGTGGAGAGGCACAAATCTGCATTCACTTTAGTAGCACATGCCGCAGATGTCGCTATGAAGATTTAACAATAATACAATGAATACACAAAATAATACTTTATTAACTATTACTGGTTATAGAACTTAATACAACTGAACAAAATTATTAAACAGATGATCAAAATATATAAACTATTCCATGAATATGTAACAATATTTTACAATAAATCATCGGACAAAAGAAGTACGACCCTAGAATTTATTTATTAACAATATCAACCTAAAATATTTTTGTACACAACATTTTTGGTGAATACTTTTGGACTATCTGGAAGCAACTTTCCTTGTAAATGGGTATCCAAAACTTGCACCTTGACATTGGATCTCATTTTAACTCTTGAAAATGCAACATAGAGTTGTCCATGTCCAAAAACGGGCTCCGGTAAATATATGCCAACACGTTGTAGAGTGTAGCGCCGGCGTCCCTGCCCTCTGCTAGGCAGGGACGCTGTTCCCCTCACCTCTCTGCTCCGTGCCCGGCGTCCTCCTCCCGCTCTGCTGGCAGCGCGCGCTCCTTCCCGGCCACTGTGCTTAGGGCGCACGCGCGCGCGCTCCCTCCCTCTTAAAGGGGCCGCGCGCGCCGTCCTAAGGAGTCCCCGGCCAATGGCCGGAGGACTTCACCATATATAAGGCACCTCCTCCAAAATGGAGGTGCCCGAGCAATGTTGTTGCACTGTTCACTACTCTGCTTCAGCCCTCAGGTCCCGTTGCCAGTTACCTGCCAGATACCTGCCAGATTCCTGCCAGCTTGCTGTCTTATTCCTGCCTGATTATCTGCTACCTGCCTGCTAGTCTGAGGTCCGACGGTCTGCCTTACTACTCCTGTCAGTCTGTCTAAGGACCAGCCTGTCCGCTCACCTGGGAGCGCACTTCAGCCACCTGCCTGCTTGCCTGAGGTCCGACAGTCTGCCTTCCAACTCCTGTCAGTCTGTCTATGGACCAGCTTGCCTGCTCACCTGGGAGCGCACATCTGCTACCTGCCTGCTAGCCTACCTGGAGGCTCCGCCGTCACGTGCTGTGACCACCTGCCTGTCCAGTGACTCCTGCCCGCTCACCTGGGAGCGCTCATCTGCTGCCTGTCTGCTAGCCTACCAGGAGGCTCTGCCGTCACGTGCTGTGACCACCCGCCTGTCCAGAGACTTCTGCCCGCTCACCTGGGAGCGCTCATCTGCCGCCTGTCTGTTGGTCTTCCTGGAGGCTCCGCCGTCACATGCTGTGACCACCCGCTCATCCAGAGACTCTCGCCTGCTCACCTGGGAGCTCACGTCTATCATCAGCCGCCACAGGTCGTACCAATCCTTTACCCAGAGACTGCCCCGGTCACTTGCCGTGACCATCTGCCCGTTCATTCAGAGACTGCCCCGGTCACTTGCCGTGACCATCTGCCCGTTCATTCAGAGACTGCCCCGGTCACTTGCCGTGACCATCTGCCCGTTCATCCAGAGACTGCCCCGGTCACTTGCCGTGACCTCCAGCCCATTCACTCAGAGACTGTCCCGGTCACCTGCTGTGACTTCCTGCCCGTCTTCCCTGGTCGCCATCCGCTCCCTTACAAGGACCGCCCCCTTGTATAGTAGCTCAGAGGTTCCGCCTCCCAGACCCGTTACAGTTTGCTCGGGCCATGGAACCCGGTGGCACCCAAGCTCCCTCGCTCTCGGACCTGTGTCATGAACTGTCCCGTCAAAGGTCCCAACAGGAGTCCATCCTGGGTCACCTGCGGAATGTCAATACTCGCCTGGACACTCTGACTGCTCCACCAGCAACCTCCGCCAGTGCCATGTCTCGCAATCCGGCAGCTCCGCTGCCCACTAATACCATGGTATCCTACCCCGGACCCCGGCTTTCTGCACCTCCTCGCTTCGGAGGCGACTCCGCCCAGGCTCGGGGCTTCATAAATCAGTGCACCCTGCACTTTGAACTATTGTCCCACCAGTTTAACTCCGACTGAGCCAAAATTGCATTCATCATGTCCCATCTCACCGGGGAGGCCCTGGCCTGGCTAAATCCTCTATGGGAGAGAGGAGACTCCCTGGTGTCCAACTTGCCTGCTTTTCTCACGGCTTTCCGGAAAGTCTTCGACGAACCCGGACGGAAGACCTCATCCGCATCATCACTGCTACGCCTCCGTCAGGGAAGTCTCACCGTGGGCCAATATGCCATACGGTTCCGTACCCTTGCCTCGGAGCTGGCCTGGGATAACGACGCTCTGGTATCCGTCTTCTGGGAGGGTCTGTCCGGCCGTATTAAAGATGAACTTGCCGGTCGGGACATCCCTACCACTCTCGATGACCTAATAACTCTTGCCACCCGGATTGACCTACGGTTCCAGGAGCGTGCCAAAGAGGTCACCCGTGAGAGGAGGTTACCACGTCTAGCTCCTACTTTTCAGAAACCCGTCACTCCCTCCGTCTCTACCCAGGTACACTCTCCTGAGCCTATGCAGGTCGACCAGACCAAGATGGTCAAAACCCGTCAGGACTTACGCCGTGCCGAGGGGAGCTGCTTCTACTGTGGCAGTAAGGAGCACCGGATCCGTACCTGCCCGGAGAGGTCGGGAAACGCCTGTGTCTAGGTTCGCTCAGAGAGGTCGACCTAGACAAGAATAAATCCTCTCCATCTCTGCTGCTGTCAGTCTCAATTATCTGCGGGGAGAACCGTTTTTTCGAACTAGCCCAACTTGACTCTGGAGCAGCCGGGAATCTTATTTCACAGTCCCTGGTAGAGAAATACCGCATCCCCACCAAAGCTCTGGCTGTACCCTTGTCTGTTGCTGCCGTGGATGGGGGTCTCTTACCACGCCCCATCCAACTCATCACCGAATCCATTACTCTGCAGGTGGGAATGCTGCATTCTGAGAGTATCTCCTTTCATGTTCTGCCTGGACTCTCCCACGCCCTCTTGCTAGGCCTACCTTGGCTCCAGAGACATGCATCCGTGCTTGACTGGCAGACCGGAGAAGTCCTTCGCTGGGAACAGGACTGCCATAAGACCTGTCTGGTTCCCGTCCATCCCGTCCATCCTTCTCCTACCCCAGCTAATCTACCTGGACTTCCGATTCCTTATTGGTCTTATGCTGATGTCTTTAATAAAAAGGAAGCAGAGACACTACCCCCTCATAGACCATACGACTGTCCTATCGACCTGTTACCTGGTACTACTCCTCCCCGTGGGCGTATTTATCCATTATCCGCTGCTGAGACCCGGTCGATGTCCGAATATATTGAGGAGAATCTGGCCAGGGGATTCATCCGGAAATCTACCTCCCCGGCGGGAGCAGGCTTCTTTTTCGTCAAAAAGAAGGACGGCTCTCTCCGTCCCTGTATAGACTATAGAGGCCTTAACCAGATCACGGTGAAGAATAAGTACCCCCTTCCGCTCATTCCGGAGTTATTTGATCGTCTGAGGGGGGCTAGAATCTTCACCAAACTGGACCTCCGTGGGGCGTACAACCTGGTTCGTATCCGTCAGGGGGATGAATGGAAGACGGCATTCAACACCCGGGACGGCCACTATGAATATCTGGTAATGCCCTTTGGTCTCTGTAACGCTCCTGCCGTCTTTCAAGAGTTGGTCAATGACATCTTCCGGGACCTTCTCTACTCCTGCGTAGTGGTGTACCTGGACGACATCTTGGTCTTCTCTCCGGATCTCCAGACTCACCGGAGGGACGTTCGTCAGGTCCTGCTCAGGCTTAGGCAGAATCACCTCTTCGCTAAATACGAGAAGTGCCTCTTTGAGCAGACCTCGCTTCCGTTTTTGGGCTACATTATTTCTCAGACCGGCCTACGAATGGATCCAGAGAAACTGTCTGCCATCGAGAAATGGCCTCGACCGGAGGGGTTGAAGGCCATTCAGCGATTCCTGGGCTTCGCTAACTACTACCGCCTCTTCATACCACACTTCTCTTCCCGGACTGCCCCAATTTCCGCGCTCACCTGTAAGGGTACTAATCCCAAAGAGTGGCCGCCCGAAGCAGAGGAGGCCTTTCTTTCCCTAAAACAGGCCTTCTCTTCCGCCCCGGTGCTGCATCGCCCGGACGGCAACAAGCAGTTCTTCCTGGAAGTTGACGCCTCCTCCTCTGGAGCCGGAGCGGTACTTACTCAAAAATCATCTTCCGGGAGAATGGTAACTTGTGGCTTCTTCTCCAAACTCTTCTCCTCTTCTGAGCGCAACTATTCCATAGGAGACCGAGAGTTATTGGCCATCAAGCTGGCGTTGGAGGAGTGGCGTTACCTACTCGAGGGGGCTCTTCACCCGGTAATAATTTACACTGACCACAAGAACTTGGCTTACCTCCAGCATGCCCAGAGACTTAACCCGCGCCAAGCCCGGTGGTCCTTGTTTTTTGCTCGCTTTGATTTTGTTCTTCATTTTCGCCCGGCTGACAAAAACGTCAAAGCAGACGCCTTGTCCCGATCCTTTCTGGTGTCTGATCTCGAGGAGGAACCGAAACACATCATCGATCCCGTCAGAGTAATGCAGGTGGCTCCCGTGAGTCTAAATCGTCTCCCTCCCGGTAAGACGTTTGTTTCAGTACCTGATCGGAAGAAGATCCTACAGTGGGGCCATTCGTCTAAACTAGCTGGCCACGCCGGTCAGAAAAAGACCCTCCAGCTTATTGCCCGGCACTACTGGTGGCCTACCCTGCACAAGGACGTAATAGACTTTGTTTCTGCCTGTGTGTCCTGCGCCCGCAACAAAGTCCCGAGACACCTGCCAGCGGGTCGCCTCCTTCCGCTTCCTGTGCCTGCTGCCCCCTGGCAGCATATTGCTATGGACTTCATAACTGATCTCCCCGTCTCCGCCGGTTATACGGTCATTTGGGTGGTCGCTGATCGCTTTTCCAAGATGGCTCACTTTATTCCCCTGCCAGGCCTCCCGTCTGCACCCGAGCTGGCTAAAGACTTTATCCGCCACATCTTCCGTCTTCATGGCCTGCCCCTCCACATCGTGTCGGATCGTGGGGTACAGTTCACCTCACGTTTCTGGAGAGCCACTTGTAAACTGCTAGACGTCACCCTGGACTTCTCTTCCGCTTACCACCCACAGTCCAATGGTCAAGTGGAGCGGATCAATCAGAACCTGACCAGTTACCTCCGGCACTTCGTTAATGCCCATCATTCAGACTGGGTGGATCTCCTACCATGGGCCGAGTTCTCTTATAACAATCACGAGAGCGAATCCTCCTCCAAATCCCCGTTTTTTGTAGTCTTCGGTCAGCATCCTCGGATTCCTTTTCCTGTCTCCACCTCTGTGGACAACCCGGCTGCGGAATCTCTCGTTAGAAAATTTTCCTCCATTTGGGAGAGTACCCGATCCGCACTCCTTCAGTCGTCCGAACGGATGAAAAGACACGCTGACAAAAAACGCCTGGATCCTCCACAATTTCGTCCTGGAGATAAAGTCTGGCTCTCATCTAAATATGTCCGACTCAAGATACCTTCTTACAAGTTAGGGCCTCGGTTCATCGGTCCTCTGGAGGTCATCAGTCAGATCAACCCGGTGGCCTATAAATTGAAACTCCCGGCCAACTTACGGATCCCTAACTCCTTCCATGTATCTCTCCTCAAACCTGTGGTACTTAACTCTTTTTCCAAGTCTACAGGTACGCCTCCTGCTCCGGTTTCTGCTGAGGACGAGTTTGAGGTAGAGAACATTCTTGCCACCAAAAGGGTAAGAGGAAAGACCTTTTTTCTAGTAGATTGGAAGGGGTTTGGTCCTGAGGAGAGAACGTGGGAGCCCCGGGAGAACATCCATGCCCCTCTTATCCTAGCTAAATTTCTGTCTGGCCTAAAAAAGGGGGGCCTAAAGGGGGGGTACTGTAGCGCCGGCGTCCCTGCCCTCTGCTAGGCAGGGACGCTGTTCCCCTCACCTCTCTGCTCCGTGCCCGGCGTCCTCCTCCCGCTCTGCTGGCAGCGCGCGCTCCTTCCCGGCCACTGTGCTTAGGGCGCGCGCGCGCGCGCTCCCTCCCTCTTAAAGGGGCCGCGCGCGCCGTCCTAAGGAGTCCCCGGCCAATGGCCGGAGGACTTCACCATATATAAGGCACCTCCTCCAAAATGGAGGTGCCCGAGCAATGTTGTTGCACTGTTCACTACTCTGCTTCAGCCCTCAGGTCCCGTTGCCAGTTACCTGCCAGATACCTGCCAGATTCCTGCCAGCTTGCTGTCTTATTCCTGCCTGATTATCTGCTACCTGCCTGCTAGTCTGAGGTCCGACGGTCTGCCTTACTACTCCTGTCAGTCTGTCTAAGGACCAGCCTGTCCGCTCACCTGGGAGCGCACTTCAGCCACCTGCCTGCTTGCCTGAGGTCCGACGGTCTGCCTTCCAACTCCTGTCAGTCTGTCTATGGACCAGCTTGCCTGCTCACCTGGGAGCGCACATCTGCTACCTGCCTGCTAGCCTACCTGGAGGCTCCGCCGTCACGTGCTGTGACCACCTGCCTGTCCAGTGACTCCTGCCCGCTCACCTGGGAGCGCTCATCTGCTGCCTGTCTGCTAGCCTACCAGGAGGCTCTGCCGTCACGTGCTGTGACCACCCGCCTGTCCAGAGACTTCTGCCCGCTCACCTGGGAGCGCTCATCTGCCGCCTGTCTGTTGGTCTTCCTGGAGGCTCCGCCGTCACATGCTGTGACCACCCGTTCATCCAGAGACTCTCGCCTGCTCACCTGGGAGCTCACGTCTATCATCAGCCGCCACAGGTCGTACCAATCCTTTACCCAGAGACTGCCCCGGTCACTTGCCGTGACCATCTGCCCGTTCATTCAGAGACTGCCCCGGTCACTTGCCGTGACCATCTGCCCGTTCATTCAGAGACTGCCCCGGTCACTTGCCGTGACCATCTGCCCGTTCATCCAGAGACTGCCCCGGTCACTTGCCGTGACCTCCAGCCCGTTCACTCAGAGACTGTCCCGGTCACCTGCTGTGACTTCCTACCCGTCTTCCCTGGTCGCCATCCGCTCCCTTACAAGGACCGCCCCCTTGTATAGTAGCTCAGAGGTTCCGCCTCCCAGACCCGTTACATAGAGTTTGACCTTGTGACTTGTTTATTGTCATGGCAAATGCTGGTTTTACTGGAAACTGTCGACGTCGAAGCCTAAATGGAAGACCGGTGTCTGAAGGACATAAATCAATGCGTGGAATGAACACTTCGTCTCCTTTTGCAGATCCAGTGATCACTGTTGCTTGAATTATGTGGGAATGGAGTCCAGTAACAATAAGGCGAGTTCCATTACATAGACCATTTCTTGTATTTAGATTCCGCAGCAACATGACGATTGCTCCAACTTTAAGTTGTAGTCTGTGGGATGGCATTCCTGATGGCGTAACACTATTTAAAAATTCACCTGGATAATGCTCTCGTTCATCTTCATTGTCGACATCCACCGAATCATCACTTTTGTATAATTTATACTCTCCAGGCATTCTATCCATCACACGGGAATTTAGCAGAGCTACGTCATCGTTCTTGGGACAGAGAATTGCATAGGAAGAGGCCCTCTCAACACTGCTTTGGTCGTTTACATCTATTTCAACGCGTTATCCAAAAACATCACTTACGATGCAGTCAGTGCACACCATGTCTCTGGTATTTCAATAATGTCTTCTCCAAGGTTATATTCATTGCTCAGTTCACCATTACCAAGTTTAAGAAGCCAGTTGCTGTACTCTGGGTCAGAAGATCGCATGTTGTTAATTAGTTGTAGTTTATTAAACTCTTTCCAAAGGTCTGACATTTTTAAGGTTGACTCGATAATATTTGTTCTTGTTCCATTCGGTACAACTGGAAGGCATTGCCTAAAATCTCCGCCAAGGACAAAAACTTTACCTCCAAAAGGAATTTAATTTTTTTCAGCAATATTTGTAGTCATAACTTCACGCAGAAGTCTGTCAATTAAGCTGAAAGCATATTTGGGCACCATGGTGCACTCATCAAGTATCAAAAGATTTGCACTGTTCAACTGTTTTCCTGCAAATGTGTCTTGTTTGATTCTGGAAATGGAGATTTCATTGACCGGAACTGGTATCCCAAAGAGTGAATGCATAGTGCGACCTCCTCGTAAAAGGTTTGCTGCAATACCTGTTGTAGCCGATGGCAATACGACTTTTCCTAACCCTCTAACGTGATGCATTAAAACTTCATAGAGGTATGTTTTACCGCTGCCTCCAGGACCTTCAATAAAGAAACATTTTGGCGTTGGATCGGCTTGGTTTTCTACAGCGCTCACAATAGTGTCATATGCAATCCGTTGTTCTTGATTTAAGGAGTTTTTCTTCTCTGTTGCCAACAATAATTCATAAGCTTCGTCATACTCTTGAATTTGTGCAACTTGACTTGCAGACTGTGGCAAATTAAAGTCTGAAAACGTTTTTCCATGCAGTAGTAGGATATTTTGGACATCTTGCATGGCATAAGATTCGCAATTGTGACAATTTCCACTTTTGTTGTGAAGACGTAAGCAGTAATCTTCAATTATATGTTCTTTGAAAATTGTCCAAAGTTGAGCCGGATTTGTAGGCGATCCAAAGACACAAATGTAGGCAAACAATTCACGAAGTTTCTTAGGCATATGTAGAGTAACTGTGTCTTCTAAAGTAAGTGTCCACATAGTATCATCCAATAGAAGTCCTAAAGCCAAAGCTGCAGCTTTAAATGTATCGTGCAATACTCCATTAACTGTTTTCAAATCTTCGTAACTTCTAGCTCCTTTGACATGCAGTAGTAACAGCCGAAGGCAATATCTTTCCTGATCCTTGACACTAACAGTATACATGCGTCCAATTATTCTGCTAAGTCCTCGTTGTCTTGGCTTCCAAGTTTTATTCCAAACGTAGTGCTCTGGAATCTCTCGATACAAATACTGCCTTGCGTTTTCGTTACGTTGGTTCAGCAAAAACCATTCCATTAATGCTGACGTTGTGCTTAAATTTTTGGAGACATCTTAGACTTGAGCATTTTCAAAGAAATAAAGCTGCTGTTGATTTGGTAAATGAATAGCTAAACGTATAATGGCATGGGACTGTGAATGCATTGGAAATGCAAATATTCTCCAGGCAGCTTCTGGAGCACTGACATATCTTCAGTCAACAAACCGTCATGATTCATCGTGATTGACTGTTTTTTGTTGGATTTCGACGTTAGCTTTGTCATGCCCCTTGTAGATGTACTTGAAAAGATATTTAACACTTTTTATTGAAGCGCAGATTTCAACGTTGATGTGACAGTTGTAGCGTTTTAATAAGTACGGGTTGTATGGAACTATCTATGAGTTATTTATAATCTTTTTGTTGTGTACAATGTTATCAATCAGTTGTCTCCGGTAGGATGGGTAGCCGTCCAAATCTTTAACAGTGCTGTTTCAACTGCTTTGGAAACCCTTTTGTACACTTTCCGTTTTCCATGCATGGACTTTTTGGATTTGCTACACCGCATGGGCCATGAACCATATTACAGATTACAATATTATACAGTTCAGGATACTTTTCTTGGTTAGGAATTTCAGCCCACACTATGTTGCCAATTTCATCCTCCGTGCGAAACTTGGAATCCGCGTCTAAAATAATTAGTATATGCGCATGTGGGAGACCTCGTTTCTGAAACTCTATGACGTGTACCATTGCTACGACTGTTCCAAAAAGGCCTTTATTGATGTCTTCAAAAAGGCTGCTGAGTTTTAGTCGAAATACGCGTGCAACTAAGTCCGGCCTGTGTTCAACTTGCTGCCACGGTTGTAGATTTTCTGTAATTTCCGGCCATTTAGGATTACCGGTCATTGTTAAAAAAATGTCAGGTCTTCCATACTTTGTTACTATTGCCATTGCATCTTGATAACGCTGTTGCATGCTGCGGGGGCTACCTTCAAAGGACGACGGGAGAATTACTGTTTTTCCAATTGGAATTCCTTTTTGAATGGATTGTTTTTGCAAATGTTCTTGAAGAATGCAGTAGTCTTCAACTTTAAGTTGTTTTTGATTCCTTCGTATGAAATTGAGCCGATTTGCTTCAATTTTAACGTATGCGTCTACTAAGTACTGTTGTGTCAGTTTCCCGCCGTTTAAAATAGGATTGAAGTAATTTTGCACAGACAGAAGAAAACTGTAGTACTGTAGTTGTGTAATTCTTCTTGAAGTTCCTTGCTGGTGTAGGTTTTCATGCCACCCTTGATCACCGCTTGGAAAGAATAGCGGATACAGAAGAGCATCAAGGTTGCTGTGCAAAATGCTAATCCGTTGTGTTTTAGGAACGAAAGGGTTGTTTTTGTCTGGCTTAAGATGGACTAATATATCTCTTTGAAAAGGAGACTCTCCATCATCGTTTTTAAAAACAACTGCGACCTCACTTACACGTAGTTTGTTGTAACATCGGGGATCTTGTTGACGTTCTTGTTTAATGGCCATCATAATAGAAGGCATTTCCATCCCATTTTGTATAGCTCTCTGTTCCTCCTCAGCTTCAACGTCTTTTAGCATGCGATATGCGGCAGCAAATGGGCTGATTGTTTGTAAATGTACGGCAATTAGGTTCATCAGTTCTGCATTACACTTTTCATTTTCTTTTCGGTTCATCCTTTGTTCTGTAGCCTCATTTGGATCAAAGATGTATAATTGTGCAAATGTTGGTGGTTGTCCTAGTTCTGGGTGAAGTGTTCCAGTACGGTGGTAGATCTGGCCATGAATTTTAAAACAATACGGTCCGAATCCAGGGGGCGGTGCAATGTTGGCACCAAATGAAGCAAACGCATGAGAACTGTTGATACTTCTGATATTTTCCATAACATTTCTACTGTGTTCATGCGTTCCTTTCATCAACTGCTCAAACAGATCTGAGTAGTGACATCTTGGTAGCATCACTTTTCCTTTTTGACAGCATTGAGTAAACTGATTGTCAGATGGTTTTTCCTCAATAAAATTCATAGATTCGCATTTTGAACAAACTACATTCATGTTCCCACAGTAGTGTTGAATAATGATAGTTTCATTGTCTGTTACGTAACGTGCAAGTTGTTGAATGTTCTGCTGGGTTTGCCTTAGTTGGTAGAGCATTCTTTTTTGATAAATTTGTCGATCGTGTTGTTCTCGGTTTGTCCTGGATTCTGGAGATTCATTCAGACGACATTGTCTATGGGATTCTGCATCGTATTCGTGTCTAGCCACAGTGTGTTGCGGTGTTTCCCATTCCCGACGTTGTCTGTGAGATTCCGCATTCTGTGCTTGTCTGGCGGCAGTGTCTTGTGGTGTCTCCTGTTTCCGACGTTGTCTGTGAGATTCCGAATCCTGGGCTTGTCTGGCGACAGTGTGTTGTGGTGTCTCCTGTTTCCGATGTTGTTTGTGAGATTCCGCATCCTGGGCTTGTCTGGCGACAGTGTGTTGTGGTGTCTCTTGTTCCCGGCATTTTTGTTGAGATTCCGCATCCTGTGCTTGTCTGGCGGCAGTGTGTGGTGTTGTCTCCTGCTTCCGAATTTTTCTGTGAGCTTCCGCATCCTGGGCTTGTCTGCTGGCAGTGTGTTGTGGTGTCTCCTGTTCCCGGCGTTTTTGGTGAGATTCCGCATCCTGGGCTTGTCTGGCGGCAGTGTGTTGCGGTGTGTCCTGCGCCCATTGTTTCTTGCGATATTCTGCATCCTTGGCTTGTCTGACGGCAGTGTGTTGCGGTGTCTCCTGTTCCCGGCGTTTTTAGTGAGCTTCCGCATCCTGGGCTTGTCTGGCGGCAGTGTGTTTCGGTGTCTCCTGTTCCCGGCGTTTTTTTTGAGCTTCAGCATCCTGGGCTTGTCTTGCGGCAGTGTGTTGCGGTGTCTCCTGTTCCCGGCGTTTTTGTTGAGATTCGGCATCCTGGGCTTGTCTGGCGGCAGTGTGTTGCGGTGTCTCCTGTTCCAGGCGTTTTTGGTGAGATTCCGCATCCTGGGCTTGTCTGGCGGCAGTGTGTTGCGGTGTCTCCTGTTCCCGGCGTTTTTTGTGAGCTTCCGCATCCTGGGCTTGTCTGGCGGCAGTATGTTGTGGTGTCTGTTGCTCTCGACGTTGTCGTTTTCTTGCTGCTTCTGCTGCTTTTCTGTCTTCCTCCGTGGCGTATTTTCGCTTACGACCCATTATAAAACAGGAAACGTAAAGAAGTATCTCTCCAGCGCTCTGTCACTGGCAGAACGTGTTCAGTAAACCTGACAGAAGTCCCTCGCACAGTGTGACAGAAGTCCCTCGCACAGTGTGACAGAAGTCCCTCGCACAGTGTGACAGAAGTCCCTCGCACAGTCTGACTGAAGTCCCTCGCACAGTGTGACAGAGAAAACCTGCTCAGTACGTTATGAGCATTTTGTGAGTCACATGACCACATGGGCGGAGTTAGCCGTGCTATCTCCCGAAGGTGGCGTAGATATTTGAAATGCTGCTGTAATTGGCCGGAGAGCGTGTTTAAATTTGGCGCGGAAATCTGTGATTGGTCGCGGGCGGCGTCCGCGACCAATCATAGAAGCAGGTTTTAAATGTCGCGCGCCGTGTTCCTAAGCAGCGGACAGTGTGTTTGAATTCAGCGTTCAAATCTCTGATTGGTCGCATCAGGAGGGCGCGACCAATCAGCGTATCGTATTGGTGAGGACCGGGGAGCCGCTGCCAGTGCGGCTACGTCCGCTCTGAGAAGCCGGGACATGAGCGGGTGCTCGCAGCAAAAGTATCCGGACCCGCAGCGCCGCTACCCGGTCATGTCTCCCTACACACGCTAGCCGCATGGATGTCAGCGGCGCTGCCTGTGCGGATACTTCCGCTCCGAGAAGCCGGGACATGACCGGGCGCTCGCAGCATAAGTATCCGGACCCGTAACGCCGCTCCCCGGTCCTCCCTTCACACCCTAGCCACTGATGTCCCCACAGTATCGGCATGGTGTTCCAAAGGTCCGGACATTTGTGTTAAAAATCGCTGATTGGTCGCTGGTGCTGCCCGCGACCAATCACCGATTTTGGCGCCACATTTAAATAGCGTCCGCGACCAATCAGTACAGCGGTGTTGAAATGTGGAGCCAAGATCGGTGATTGGTTGCGGCCGATATTTAAATTTGGCGCCCAAATCGGTGATTGGTCGCAGGCAGCGCCCGCGACCAATCAGCGATTTTTAACACAAATGTCCGGACCTTTGGAACACCACGCGGATACTGTGGGGACATCAGCGGCTAGGGTGTGAAGGGAGGACCGGGGAGCGGTGCTGCGGGTCGGGATACTTCTGCTGCGAGCAGTCGCTCATGTCCCAGCTTCTCTGAGTGGAAGTAGCCGCACAGGCAGCGGCGCTCCCCGGTCCTCACCAATACGATTCGCTGATTGGTCGCGCTCTCCGCACGCGACCAATCAGTGATCTTGGCGCTAAAGTTAAACACCGCTCTGCTGATTGGTCGCGGCCGCTGCCCGCGACCAATCACCGATTTGGGCTCCACATTTAAATAGCGACCAATCAGCGATTTTTAACACAAATGTCCGGACCTTTGTAACACCATGCGGATACTGTGGGGACATCAGTGGCTAGAGTGTGAAGGGAGGACCGGGGAGCGGCGCTGCGGGTCGGGATACTTCTGCTGCGAGCGTCCCTGGTTCTCGCAGCAGAAGTATCCGCACAGGCAGCGCCGCTGACATCCATGCGGCTAGGGTGTGAAGGGAGGACCAGGGAGCGGCGCTGACATCCAATTGGTCGCGGCCGCTATTTAAATGTGCCGCACAAATCGGTGATTGGTCGCGGTCTTGGCCCGCGACCAATCACCGATTTGTGCGCCAAATTTAAATATCGGCCGCGACCAATCACCGATCTTGATTCCAGATTTAAACACCGCTGTGCTGATTGGTCGCGGCCGATATTTAAATGTGGCGCCTAAATCGGTGATTGGTCGCGGGCAGCGTCCGCGACCAATCAGCACAGCGGTATTTAACTTTTGCGCTAAGATCAGTGATTGGTTGGGTCCGAAGACCGCGACCAATCATCGAATCGTCTTGGTGAGGACCGGGAAGCGGCGCTGCCTGTGCGGCTACTTCGGCTGCGAGAACCCGGGACATGAGCGGGCGCTCGCAGCAGAAGTATCCCCCCCGCAGCGCCGCTCCCCGGTCCTCCCTTCCGCATGGAGGTCAGCGACGCCGGCGGTCCTTCCGCTGCTACCTGCGGGGAGATGAGCGCCTCGCGCCGCTCATCTCCCGGCTGCATCTCCGTCCCACAGATGGGTCCGGCGGTCGGGGTCCTTCTGCTGTTACCGGCCGGGAGATGAGCCCCTCGCGGCGCTCATCTCCCGGCTGCATTGCCGCTGAGCTCCGTCCCGCAGATGAGCCGCTAACGGCCGCCATCTTTTTTCAGAAATCCCACGGCGCTGATTGGCCGCTGTCGGACCAATGAGCGACGCGGGATTTCCTGGACAGACAGACAGACAGATAGACAGACAGACAGACGGGATAAGACGATTATATATATAGATATATATATACTCTTTTTTTACATTAAAATCTATAATTTCTTATAGTGTTTTAAGTTTGGTTCAATACAACGTTGGGAGGTCGGAGTATTGGAGCCAAGTTACTAAAATTCAGCTTTGTCACAGCTGTGTTAAAAGCACCAAAAGGCTCGTTTACATGCCGATATTTATGGTCCATGTTCCCTACTTTTCTGCCAAAACTGAGATTGGGTTTCAACAGAGGAAATGATTTCCTTCTTCCGTCTCATGGGATCCAGCCCCACTTATGGCAAAACAATAATATACAGACATAAACACAGGCCATAAAAAGGCCGTGTACACGAGCCCCCATTGTGTAGGCTGTGCTATGAGATAGTGGCACAGGTGTAAGACTTCTAAATATTCCTTTAGCATCGGCAGCTGCTTCTTGCTGCAACAAATGGTAGCGTCTAGGCTTTAACACAAAGAGACAATTAAGAAGTACATTCCCATTATATCAATCACTAGTGGGATGCAGGGATACAGAAACTGGACACATCTGCTGTGTGTTTGGATAAAGTGTAATCTGGCACATAAAGCACATATGAAGACTTACAGCTTAACTATTGCAATCTCTGTTTAGTCCGAATCAAGAAGGATGTCTTTCAGGAAGCAAATTGTTTCCTTAGCAGCATATTATAAACTCAGGAAGAAAAATAAACACTCCCTCATCCACTAGAAGAAACATAAAGCAAAAGATAAGAAGGGAAAACCGTCTTTAACTTAAATATTTCACACAATGATAAAATCAGAGGCCCCACAAGCTGCAATTACATTTATGACATTCTCTACTATTTTATGATGGAGTCAGCTCATAGATAGACGTGTGTTTAAAGGGATGAAGAGAAATTATCACCTAGGCACAGAGGATAGGCGATGACTTATAGATTGGTGGGGGTCCAACAAGGTGCTTTTATTCCCCCTATGAAGCAGCAGTACGCATGCCCGAACACTGCTTCATTCATTCTCTACGAACACTGCGCTCAGCTTTTTCCAGCAGCCCCATAGAGAATTAATGTAACGGCTGTCGAGGGCATGTGTACTGCTGCGCCGTACTAACGAGGGGTAAAAGTGCCTTGTTCTGCCGAATGGTGGTCGGACCCCTCACCAGTCCATTAGTTATCATCCATCCTTACATAGGCTATAACTTACCTTCAAAGGACAATGCACTTAAAGTATCATCATCAAAGACATAAACATCCCTTTAAAAAGGATCTGTACAAATTTCAATGTAAGGATATGGACACCTTAAGAAACCTTTTTCTACTTAAAAATTGTAGAAACCTCAACATAACACATTTTTGGTGCAAAGTTTGCACCAGAAATGTGTTAGGATGAGGCTTCTACAATTTTTCATCTTTTAACCATGTAACCAATAAAGTTTTTTCATTTTATTTTTACACTCTGGATGGATGTGCCGATTTTTTTACCTTCCTTCCTTCCATTTGGCTGTAATCACCAGCGGGTGCGGCACTCTTCAGATGGACTCTTAACAGAACCGAAGCAAACTCCTTTCCAGCGTGGTGAGCCCCTAACAACCCCTTCTCCCCTTATCTAACTTGTTCTTATAGAACACGTTTATATCAGTCATCAAAGTTGAATATATAACATGGCGCTGGGCGGTAGCCATGGGCGAGGTACTCATCTTTCATGCCCCTGTAAAGTGCGCGGTAGTCATGGGTGAGGGACTGTTGTTCTCCCATGCCCTGGCACCCCACAAATAAACAGTGTCCCAGTTCCCATGTGCGGTGTACTGCATAATACTCACCTTTCGGCAGGTCTGCCACCAGGAATTTCAGGGCCCCATACTGCCAACATTTTCGAGCCCCCTTGAGACCCCACCCAGGCTCCACCCCAGCTCTGCCTCCATCCCTTGAACCTTCCACATTCACACCGCCCACTCTAGGAAAAACTCCACTTCTGCACCACGTCCTCACCAATCACACATTAACAGTTCCCATCGAACACCATATCACATACATAGCCAGCAGCTTTTGTTTTGGCCAAAAGATTTTTCTAGCCGCCACCACGATAAGGTAGACTCTTCTGGCCGGGCCCTACTCTACTCTAATCTATTAAACATTTCTTAAAATATCCTGTACTGTTTTTAAGTATATTTTTATTTATTTTTCTTTAAGGAATGTGTCACATAAATGTTTTAAAACGGCCAATAATATCACATACAAGAGACAAATACCATCACACCATAACCAGGCCACATATTACCACCACATAGTGATCGAATAATAGTACATACAATGAATACCACCACACCAAACATGATTAGTGATAACAAAAATTCTCCATTAAATATCACTTGCTTAACCCAGCAGGAAGTACGGCGGCGTCTAAAAATCACTTAAGTTGACAAATCCCCGGGCCCAGATGGGATACACCCGCGAGTACTGCAGGAATTAAGTAACGTCATAGATAGACCATTATTTTTAATCTTTAAAGATTCCATAATAACAGGGTCTGTACCACACGACTGGCGTATAGCAAATGTGGTGCCAATATTCAAAAAGGGGACAAAAACTGAACTTGGAAATTATAGGCCGGTAAGCTTAACCTCTACTGTGGGTAAAATCCTGGAGGGTTTCCTAAGAGATGCTATACTAGAGTATCTGAAGAAGAATAACCTCATGACCAAATATCAACATGAGTTTACGAGGGACCGTTCCTGTCAAACTAATCTGATCGGTTTTTATGAGGAGGCAAGTTCCGGACAGGACCAAAGAAATGCAGTGGATGTTATGTATATGGACTTTTCAAAAGCTTTTGATACGGTTCCACACAAAAGGTTAATACATAAAATGAGAACAATGGGGATAGGGGAAAATATATGTATGTGGGTTAAGAATTGGCTCAGTGATAGGAAACAAAGAGTGGTTATTAATGGAACACACTCAGACTGGGTCTCAGTTAACAGTGGGGTACCACAGGGGTCAGTATTGGGCCCCCTTCTTTTTAACATATTTATTAAAGACCTTGTAGGGGGCATACAGAGTAATATTTCAATATTTGCAGATGACACTAAACTCTGCAGGGTAATCAATACAGAGGAGGACAATTTTATATTACAGGAGGATCTATGTAAACTAGAAGCTCGGGCTGATAAATGGCAAATGAGCTTTAATGGGGATAAATGTAAGATAATGCACTTGGGCAGAGGAAACAAAATGTATAATTATATGCTTAATTGTAAAACACTGGGCAAAACTGTAACTGAAAAAGACTTGGGTGTATTGGTGGACGACAAGCTCACGTTTAGTGGCCAGTGTCAGGCTGCTGCTGCAAAGGCAAATAAAATAATGGGATGCATTAAAAGAGGCATAGATGCTCATGAGGAGAACATAATTTTACCTCTATACAAGTCATTAGTGCGACCACACTTAGAATACTGTGTACAGTTCTGGTCTCCGGTGTATAAGAAAGACATAGCTGAACTAGAGAAGGTGCAGAGAAGAGCGACCAAGGTTATTAGAGGACTGGGGGATCTGCAATACCAAGACAGGTTATTACACTTGGGGTTATTTACTGTGGAAAAAAGAAGGCTTAGGGGTGATCTTATTATATGTACAAGTATATGAGGGGACAGTACAAAGACCTTTCTACTGATCTTTTTACTCTGAGGCCTGAGACGGGGACAAGGGGGCATCTTCTACGTCTGGAGGAAAGAAGGTTTAATCATAATCTCAGACGGGGATTCTTTACTGTAAGAGCAGTGAGACTATGGAACTCTGCCGCATGATGTTGTAATGAGTGATTCACCACTAAAATTTAAGAAGGGCATGGATGCCTTTCTTGAAAAGTATAACATTACAGGTTATAAATACTAGATTCCTTGATAGGGCGTTGATCCAGGGAACTAGTCTGATTGTCGTATGGAGTTGGGAAGGAATTTTTTTCCCCAATGTGGAGCTTAGTGTTTGCCGCATGGTATTTTTTGCCTTCCTCTGGATCAACATGTTAGGCTATGGGTTGAACTAGATGGACTTAGTCTTCCTTCAACCTTAAAAACTATGTTACTATGTTACCATGACTAGACCACATATTACCACCACATAGTGACTGAATAATACCACATACAAGGAACAAATACCACCACACCATGACCAGATCACATATTGCCACCACATAGTGACCGAATTCTACAATACTGATCATGATTAAAAACAACAACACAATACTAATATTACCATGAGTGCCGTTATACACAGAGATCTGTACATAGTATACAGTGTATAGTGTCAGTGTACAGATAACACATTGACTCACCGGTGACGTCACTAGTTGAAGGCCTTCATCTTCGCTTTTCTCCTTTATCCAGCGCAGACCGCGATCACTTCTTCCAGCCAGCACTCCTCTCTGCATAAAATAACACACAGTTATCTAGAGCACATTCCCCAACTTCTACACTATATAGCTGAAAACAGACGTGTACCCACCATTAATATATAATTAGTCATTATGCAACCCACCATTTCAATTATAAATTGCAATCCACCACTGCGTCCCCACTACCTGTAAAAAGCCACTTTCCCCACCTAATAAATATATAAAGTAATTAGCACCTGTACTCTTTCCCCCAATTCATTACCAGACACACTTCTTCATCCTCAACGCCTCCCTCTTTCAATTCATTATATTTACATGCCCCCCTCCGCCCCAATTCATTTTGTCATGTCCTCTCACCCACCCCCAATTCATCATCATTTGTTGTCCCCCCCCCTCAATTCATTATTTTCTCTCCCCATCCCCACTCCCAATTAATTTGCTCTTCCCATCCCCCATTCTTCATTTGCTCCCTCCACTCCTAATTCATCATTAGCTCTCCCCACTCCCCACTTCCAGTTCATTATTTGCTCTCCCTACCCCCCACTCCCAGTTCATTATGTGCTCTCCCAACCCCCCACTTCTAGCTCATCATATGCTCGGCCCACTCCCCAGTCCTAGTTCATCATATGCTCTGCCCACTCCCCAGTCCTTGTTCATCATATACTCTGCCCACTCCCCAGTTCATCATATGTTCTGCCCACCCCCCAGTCCATCATATACTCTCCCTGTCCCCAGTTCATCATATACTTTGCACACTCGCCAGTCACAGTTCATCATATGCTCTGCGCACTCTCCAGTCCCAGTCCATCATATGCGCTCCCCACCCCCCCACTCCCAGTTCATCATATGCTCTGCGCACTCCCCAGTCCCATTTCATCATATGCTCTGCACACTCCCCAGTCCCAGTTCAGCATATGCTCTGCCCACTCGCCAGTCCCAGTTCAGCATATGCTCTGCCCACTCCCCAGTCCCAGTTCATCATTTGCTCTGCCCACTCCCCAGTCCATCATATGCTCTCCTCACCCCCCATTCCCAGTTCATCATATCCTCTGCCCACTCCCCAGTCCCAGTTCATCATATGCTCTGCCCACTCCCCAGTTCATCATATGCTCTGCCCACCCCCCACTCCCAGTCCATCATATGCTCTCCCCACCCCCCACTCTCAGTCCATCATATGCTCTGCGCGCTCCCTAGTCCCAGTTCATCATATGCTCTGCGCACTCCCCAGTCCCAGTTCATCAGATGCTCTGCCCACTCCCCAGTCCCAGTTCATCATATGCTTTACCCACTCCCCAATCCCAGTGTCACGCACAGTGTAGGAAAGACAAAGTGCATTACGAAGCAATGAGGGGAAAGGAGCCCAGACACTAAGGAAAGAGGGGGTGGAGACCTCCTAGGCTAATCTGATATCACCCTGTCTTCCCTACCGTCTCTATATTGGATTCTCACCAATCAGCAACCTAAAACCCTGTATCTCCCTAGAGCTAGGCCCTGGCTAGGGAAGGGGGGGGTGATCGCTAGTCAGTCCCCACCCACTAACAACTAAAGACAGCAAGGGGAGACAGACACAGGAGAAGTAACTTAGCTTGAGCTGACTTCAGAGAGATTACACACATGGCCTCTTAGCACCTGAGAGGAAGTAAGCAGACTGCAACCGCTCCAAGCCTTCACAAGGGGTCATGTGAATATCACCGGCACCTCCCTATAGCAAACAGGAATTATTTAAACACCCAGGCCTGGGTGTCAATTAGCCCAAGGGAAGTAGCCGCTTGGTCCTAGAGTGAGACAGATCTAAGAAGGTCTGTAATGCCAAACAAAAAGATCTCCTGCAACCAACTGCAGGGCGACTGTCTGTCTCATCTGACACAACCGTGACACCCAGTCCATCATATGTTCTGCCCACTCCCCAGTCCCAATTCATCATATGCTCCCCCCCAAGATCATTTAATTCTATTAAGAAAAAAGGTTTCATACTTACCTCTCATACGATCCCTGCAGCTCCACTTCCGGACTGGCATCCAGGTGCTCGATGCTGGTCGGTATGAGATGACGTCATCGCATATGCACTGACTCTAGCACTTCACAGAAGAGGCAGAGGGACTCCACTCCTTTGGAGCTGCATGGCCATTCGGGCGTGAGAGCTCCAAGGCAGAAGCTCCCTGTGCCAAGATATACGCCGCCGGCAGCAGCAAGACAGCACACGATACCCCGGGGTCCGGTGAGCAGAAGCACAAGAGGGGTGGCCCCGGACCGGGCCCCTGCACATTACTGCTGTTCACCGGGCCCCATACAGCAATAAGGGCAGTAATTCCCTGATGACGGCCCTGCCTTTCAACCACAGGCCTCCGCTGTCTCCGCAATCCTGGATCCAGGAACAGCCGCAGATTCAATAATGGACACCCCGTTCTTTTCATACAGTTTAACTTTACTGAGCAGTCCAAGTTCAATTGTTGTTGCAGCACTGTACGTTGTCTTATTCACTGTTTCTTCAACCTGAGATATCCCTTTCCTCATTGGCATCTCTGACCCCTGGGATACTCCGTCCGGCTTCGCATAATAATAAGGCATGCTTCTCAGTGCCTCGGTTGTTCTGTAGGCCCCGGACGTTCCAGGAATGTCCCCTGAAGTTTTTGGTGGACGTTCTCATCTTACTAAACAGTCCGTACTCTTTGTGCCCTCCAGCCCTCTGGCCTTGAACTCCTGCTATCTCTATTTCTATCTAATCTCTAACTCTATCTAACCAGGAAGTGTTCCCCTTTTTATCTAACCCTGCCCCCTCCCATGTTGGGGCTGTTCCAGAACGTTTAACTGTTTCCTAACCTGTGCAATTTATTTTCTACTTCCTGTATCTAATGTGCCCACAACTGTACTTTTCCCATTCCTAACCTAAACTACGAGCCCTATCCTATACCTGATGCTCTAAGCTTAAACTTGTACTTTCCTTATATGCTGCACATATATTGCAATATACATTATTCACAATACATTACATTAACTGTGTACATTAGTGCCCATAAGATTTTATACACAATAAAACCACATGTTCAAATACACAATTCATAAACGTTATCTTCAAGCGGAGAGGCGTATGACCGTCCCTGTCACGCCCTTACACCCCGGCATGCTATAGGAAGGTGGGAGCCCAGGCTGGGTGCGTGGGATACGTCTTTGTAGGGACGACGTGCTTGCAGGCCGCATGATACCGATGACTTCGGTTGGCCAGGACAAGATGTTGAGAGGTTCAATGAAGGAGATGACCAATCAAACATAAATAGTCTTTTACTAAATAACAACTTGCTGGGAATTATGTACAATAGATAGCGGTGCATAACTTCACAAACGTTTCCTTTAGTACATGGAGTTTCTTCACTCACATTCTGTTTTCTTCTCTAGGCTCGCTTATTTCTGCCTCAACTAGTTCCTCTGCCTTCACCACAACCCAGCACAGTACTTCGGGAGCTTCCCTTGTCCCCACTAACGGTACCACAGTCCAGTAAGTGAAAGTCCTATACTTCAACCCTCTTCTTTTTCCCCTTAGGAGAGCTACTTCTGCCACTATGGCCGTGACTTAGCTTCTTGACACCTTGGAACTATTGCGTGGGGCACTGTCTTTATTCTCACATTCCTTGTTCCATCCTGGTCCGTTACCTGTTTGTCTTGTGGACTCAGAGCCATACTTCTAGGCGTCCTATCCCGTCTCAGTGCATCACTCTATCCTTCTGCCATTTTTCTGCCCAGGATCACACTATCTGTTCCCTTGGTTTCCGCTCACTTAAGGCACACCCACTTCATGCGACTCTGCTCACTTGTTAGACCATAGGTCTACTTCTGTTACAGGCCTGGCCCTATCTGACTTTCTGACAGGAAACAGTCTCTGTCCCTTCACTTTAGCCGCTCCCACTCTGGGCTAATCTCAATTATTAATCCTAATTTTCTCTACTGTCGGGCAAAATACAAAACCGTCACTCATAACGCATGTCACAATATACATTATGTAGCACCCCGAGGACTCGGCTGCTACAGGGGTATTGCACCTCAAACCAGAGGTGTGGTATTCCACTCCCGGGTAAGGATGGAGTGTGGGACCGAGCTCAGTAGCTGCATGCACTACACTCATCCCATTTCCGGGGGACAGAACAACGGTACTCCCACTAGGTAGATGTGCAGGTACGACAGCGTCTGTCCCTGGCTGGAGTGGGAGGGGGGGAGGAACATCCCAGTAGTGTAGGAGCAGACAGGGGAGGGACTCTGGGCATAGGAAGGAGCCCATTGGGTGCTAGTCACCTGGGCTCGGGTGTCAGAGAGAGTATAAGAGGTGGGCACCATCTTGAGACAGGGTCCTGTTCAGAGGAGAGTCTGTTCTGAGAGAGAGTTCAGCCAGAGAGGGCTGACAGGGAGCTGTGGCTCCGGCTGGGCCCAGCTCCAGGGCCAGGCCTGTAGTGGAGAGAAGGAGGAAGAGAGGCCCAGAGACACAAGACAAGAGGGAACCCTGAGATCCCAGAAGTAAACCAGAAGGGTGAAGGGTTGGCAGAAAAGGGTACCGGATCCCAAGCTGGTAGAGGCTAATTATCCTTAGCCAGGAACCGGAGGTTGTGGACAAGTTTTGGCGCGACCCCTCGCCATATCCACCAGGAAGGCAGACCACGAATAGGGTCAGGGAAGCCGGGACAGGTTTCGCCACCAGAAGGCCCGAGGGAGCCGGACATAGGTGGGTCCCTGGCGAGGACGGCCAGTAGGAAGGAAGAGAGGGGAGCTCAGGACCACGCTCTGGAACTGCCCGGGGGTTGGCCGAGTCCCGCACCTGGTGGATGCAGCACGGCTCGGGTGGTCACTGCTGGCCAAAGTGACCGGAGCAACACCTGTGAGTAAAAGCCTTGAACTGCACCACACGTCTCTGAGCTTCCTTGCTGCACCATCACTACCACTAAGATCTACATCTGCTGCCCTGAGGCCATACCCCTCCCGTTGGGGGTTATACCATCTACGCTGCACAATCCTATCACCGGCCTCAGCGGTCTGCCCTGCAGCGGCGGCCTCATAGCCGCAATCAACGGGTGGCGTAGTCGAACACCGTACCATCTTCTGCTAAAAACTGCCACTCAGCTTGACTCCCTGGGCACGGACCGGGTCACCGCCACGAGACTACTACCCCCATCTGATCCGGCTCCGGGTAAGCCCCCGTGCGCGCGATGCCGCACGACACAGCAGGCCCAGGGGCGCGTCAGCTTTGGCGTAGTCGGCAGGATTACGTGCCCGCAACCGACGGGTACTGCGTGCCTGAAGAAAAGTTCATATTTACCGTAAAAAGGAGTCTCCCGCCAATTCCGGAGGGTCCCCGCCATCGGACGCCATCTCGGATCGTTTCCCGCCGTTTGCCCGCCATCTGCAGCCTTTTCCCGCCGTCCACGGAGTTTCCCGCCAATAGGAGACGATTCCCGCCATCTGAGACGATTTCCCGCCCTGGCAGAGCGGACGCCATTATGGGCGTGCCAGAGGGTGGCAAGAGACCACCTCCCATCGTGGGCCTGGTCCCAGAAGAGCGCCAAAAGCGGAAACCGCCCCCACAAGCAGAGACTGCAATGATAGAAATGTCCATCAGTGTGAGAGGGCTGCCCCTGGAGCTGACAATCACTAAGTTGCCCCGAGACCACCCTCAATGGGGGCGGATACAGAACAAAACCAAGAAGATGGGTGCGGCCTGGAGGAGTCTGGACAGATCGCACCCGGAGATGGAGGGAGAGTCGATCAGCACCGACCCTGTGGTCCGGAACATGTTGCAGGCTGCCACCCCGGAAGGCCTGGTGGAGATCCTGGCACAGCTCCCCAGAAATCGGGAGCGTGCACAGACCGCGCTGGAGGCCTTGGCCCGGAAGATGGCCCGGGTACAGCAAGAAGCGCTGGCCGAGTGGAGAAGAGAGATGGTCCAGCAGGCTGGAACCCGCCAGCAGAGGACACCACCCGCAACGTGGAGCAAGTCTGCCCCTGAGGATGGTGCAGGAGGAACGGAGGCAGGAGACGACGCCGCAGAGGGAGCCGCAGAGATGGAAGCAGGTAATGGGGACGTCATCACCCCGTGCCCAGTAGCCGCAAGCCTGCCCCAGCTCCCCGTCGCAGAGCCCGAAGTTCCACTTACCGCGCCCGTTGCCGCACCGCCGCTGCTTCCAACTAGGCCTCAAGCGGCAGGAGCCGCGGTCGTGCCCTCTGTTACGCCACGCCCCTTGACCCTGAGCGCGGCAAAAGAGGAAGTGCCCCCGGCCTGGTCGCAGGGCCGAGTACCCCCAGGCGCCGCAGTCTCCACAGCGCCCTCTACCTCCACAGCGCCACCGTCCTGGTCGCAGGGCCGAGTACCCCCGGGCGCCGCAGTCTCCACAGCGCCCTCTACCTCCACAGCGCCACCGTCCGGGTCGCAGGGCCGAGTACCCCCGGGCGCCGCAGTCTCCACAGCGCCCTCTGCCTTCAGAGTGCCACCGGCCTGGTCGCAAGGCCTGGTGAATCCGGGCGCCGCTGCCCCCACCGCGCCCTCAACCTCTACAGTGCTGCCCCTGGGTGAAGACCTATTCACGCAGCACACTTGCCCGGATGGGCAGTCCTTCGTGTGGCCACCGGAGTACGTCAACCCCCGACTCCGGAAGGAGTGGCCCCAGTGTGAGCCTCTGATCCCGGCTCCGGCGCCCGCCAACATTGTCCCGCTCCCATTGGAAGAGGCCCAATTTGCGTGGGACCCCACCGGCGAAGACCTCATGGGGTTCACCCAAGAGACCCGGGCGGCCGCAGCCCAACGTGAGGAGTGTTGCCGACAACAACTGGAAGTCTTTCAGAGGGAACGGCAAGAGAGGCGGGTCCGCGAGGAGCGGCTGCAGGTCCAAAGCGCGGAGCAGAAAAGCCGGACCCGACGAAACCGCCGTGCGGCCCACGGTCCCCGCGCCACCGGGACTGTAATAAAGTTTCAAATGGAGCACGGCTGGGGCTTTATCCGGGATCACAGAACCCCCGGCGATGTCTTTGTCACCCGCAGGGATGTCGAGTCTCATCTGCCGGAGGGTCACCGAGGACGTGACCTCTACCCGGGTGATGAGGTTACCTTCACCCGGCACCAGTGTGCCAAAGGACCATACGCCCTTCACGTGCACCGGTTGACGGAGGAGGAGTTGCAGTATGGGGAAGATCAAGAGGACCCGGACGGGTCTGAAGACTACCCTCAGGAGGAGACAAGGAGAGGACATCGCTACTAAAGGGAAGTAGCATAAACAAAGGAGCTGTATATAGTTACCCGTCAGGGTACCAGAACTGTTACAAGAACTGTTATGTGAACTGCTGCTAATTGAAGTGTGGTCCCCGTTGGGACTAGTGTGGAACTGTTTAAAGGAACTGTTTCCTGTATGCCCCTATCCCTTACCAGGCTGAGGACTGTGAGCAGCCATTCCCCTATCCCCACTGGCCGAGGACTGAGAGCGGCCATACCCTGTAAATAGTTGCGCTTCCTAAAGCGCCCCCTTTTGGTTTTATAAGGAACTGTTTTTCTCTAGTGACTGTTGCACTTTACCCGGTCACAAGTTGTACCGTGGCCGGAAGAACAAGAACATTTTATATAAAAGAGTTTTATATAATATAAGAAGTTACCCGTAACGTTATATTTTCTGATAATGTTTTTTATAATGTTTTATATGTTAGTGTGTACTTTAAAAATTTTGTATGTCTAAATGTCTTTACTCTTTTCCAGCCCGAGGACGTGCTGTGGTTTACCAGGGGGGAATGTAGCACCCCGAGGACTCGGCTGCTACAGGGGTATTGCACCTCAAACCAGAGGTGTGGTATTCCACTCCCGGGTAAGGATGGAGTGTGGGACCGAGCTCAGTAGCTGCATGCACTACACTCATCCCATTTCCGGGGGACAGAACAACGGTACTCCCACTAGGTAGATGTGCAGGTACGACAGCGTCTGTCACTGGCTGGAGTGGGAGGGGGGGAGGAACATCCCAGTAGTGTAGGAGCAGACAGGGGAGGGACTCTGGGCATAGGAAGGAGCCCATTGGGTGCTAGTCACCTGGGCTCGGGTGTCAGAGGGAGTATAAGAGGTGGGCACCATCTTGAGACAGGGTCCTGTTCAGAGGAGAGTCTGTTCTGAGAGAGAGTTCAGCCAGAGAGGGCTGACAGGGAGCTGTGGCTCCGGCTGGGCCCAGCTCCAGGGCCAGGCCTGTAGTGGAGAGAAGGAGGAAGAGAGGCCCAGAGACACAAGACAAGAGGGAACCCTGAGATCCCAGAAGTAAACCAGAAGGGTGAAGGGTTGGCAGAAAAGGGTACCGGATCCCAAGCTGGTAGAGGCTAATTATCCTTAGCCAGGAACCGGAGGTCGTGGACAAGTTTTGGCGCGACCCCTCGCCATATCCACCAGGAAGGCAGACCACGAATAGGGTCAGGGAAGCCGGGACAGGTTTCGCCACCAGAAGGCCCGAGGGAGCCGGACATAGGTGGGTCCCTGGCGAGGACGGCCAGTAGGAAGGAAGAGAGGGGAGCTCAGGACCACGCTCTGGAACTGCCCGGGGGTTGGCCGAGTCCCGCACCTGGTGGATGCAGCACGGCTCGGGTGGTCACTGCTGGCCAAAGTGACCGGAGCAACACCTGTGAGTAAAAGCCTTGAACTGCACCACACGTCTCTGAGCTTCCTTGCTGCACCATCACTACCACTAAGATCTACATCTGCTGCCCTGAGGCCATACCCCTCCCGTTGGGGGTTATACCATCTACGCTGCACAATCCTATCACCGGCCTCAGCGGTCTGCCCTGCAGCGGCGGCCTCATAGCCGCAATCAACGGGTGGCGTAGTCGAACACCGTACCATCTTCTGCTAAAAACTGCCACTCAGCTTGACTCCCTGGGCACAGACCGGGTCACCGCCACGAGACTACTACCCCCATCTGATCCGGCTCCGGGTAAGCCCCCGTGCGCGCAACCGACGTGCCCGCAACCGACGGGTACTGCGTGCCTGAAGAAAAGTTCATATTTACCGTAAAAAGGAGTCTCCCGCCAATTCCGGAGGGTCCCCGCCATCGGACGCCATCTCGGATCGTTTCCCGCCGTTTGCCCGCCATCTGCAGCCTTTTCCCGCCGTCCACGGAGTTTCCCGCCAATAGGAGACGATTCCCGCCATCTGAGACGATTTCCCGCCCTGGCAGAGCGGACGCCATTATGGGCGTGCCAGAGGGTGGCAAGAGACCACCTCCCATCGTGGGCCTGGTCCCAGAAGAGCGCCAAAAGCGGAAACCGCCCCCACAAGCAGAGACTGCAATGATAGAAATGTCCATCAGTGTGAGAGGGCTGCCCCTGGAACTGACAATCACTAAGTTGCCCCGAGACCACCCTCAATGGGGGCGGATACAGAACAAAACCAAGAAGATGGGTGCGGCCTGGAGGAGTCTGGACAGATCGCACCCGGAGATGGAGGGAGAGTCGATCAGCACCGACCCTGTGGTCCGGAACATGTTGCAGGCTGCCACCCCGGAAGGCCTGGTGGAGATCCTGGCACAGCTCCCCAGAAATCGGGAGCGTGCACAGACCGCGCTGGAGGCCTTGGCCCGGAAGATGGCCCGGGTACAGCAAGAAGCGCTGGCCGAGTGGAGAAGAGAGATGGTCCAGCAGGCTGGAACCCGCCAGCAGAGGACACCACCCGCAACGTGGAGCAAGTCTGCCCCTGAGGATGGTGCAGGAGGAACGGAGGCAGGAGACGACGCCGCAGAGGGAGCCGCAGAGATGGAAGCAGGTAATGGGGACGTCATCACCCCGTGCCCAGTAGCCGCAAGCCTGCCCCAGCTCCCCGTTGCAGAGCCCGAAGTTCCACTTACCGCGCCCGTTGCCGCACCGCCGCTGCTTCCAACTAGGCCTCAAGCGGCAGGAGCCGCGGTCGTGCCCTCTGTTACGCCACGCCCCTTGACCCTGAGCGCGGCAAAAGAGGAAGTGCCCCCGGCCTGGTCGCAGGGCCGAGTACCCCCAGGCGCCGCAGTCTCCACAGCGCCCTCTACCTCCACAGCGCCACCGTCCTGGTCGCAGGGCCGAGTACCCCCGGGCGCCGCAGTCTCCACAGCGCCCTCTACCTCCACAGCGCCACCGTCCGGGTCGCAGGGCCGAGTACCCCCGGGCGCCGCAGTCTCCACAGCGCCCTCTGCCTTCAGAGTGCCACCGGCCTGGTCGCAAGGCCTGGTGAATCCGGGCGCCGCTGCCCCCACCGCGCCCTCAACCTCTACAGTGCTGCCCCTGGGTGAAGACCTATTCACGCAGCACACTTGCCCGGATGGGCAGTCCTTCGTGTGGCCACCGGAGTACGTCAACCCCCGACTCCGGAAGGAGTGGCCCCAGTGTGAGCCTCTGATCCCGGCTCCGGCGCCCGCCAACATTGTCCCGCTCCCATTGGAAGAGGCCCAATTTGCGTGGGACCCCACCGGCGAAGACCTCATGGGGTTCACCCAAGAGACCCGGGCGGCCGCAGCCCAACGTGAGGAGTGTTGCCGACAACAACTGGAAGTCTTTCAGAGGGAACGGCAAGAGAGGCGGGTCCGCGAGGAACGGCTGCAGGTCCAAAGCGCGGAGCAGAAAAGCCGGACCCGACGAAACCGCCGTGCGGCCCACGGTCCCCGCGCCACCGGGACTGTAATAAAGTTTCAAATGGAGCACGGCTGGGGCTTTATCCGGGATCACAGAACCCCCGGCGATGTCTTTGTCACCCGCAGGGATGTCGAGTCTCATCTGCCGGAGGGTCACCGAGGACGTGACCTCTACCCGGGTGATGAGGTTACCTTCACCCGGCACCAGTGTGCCAAAGGACCATACGCCCTTCACGTGCACCGGTTGACGGAGGAGGAGTTGCAGTATGGGGAAGATCAAGAGGACCCGGACGGGTCTGAAGACTACCCTCAGGAGGAGACAAGGAGAGGACATCGCTACTAAAGGGAAGTAGCATAAACAAAGGAGCTGTATATAGTTACCCGTCAGGGTACCAGAACTGTTACAAGAACTGTTATGTGAACTGCTGCTAATTGAAGTGTGGTCCCCGTTGGGACTAGTGTGGAACTGTTTAAAGGAACTGTTTCCTGTATGCCCCTATCCCTTACCAGGCTGAGGACTGTGAGCAGCCATTCCCCTATCCCCACTGGCCGAGGACTGAGAGCGGCCATACCCTGTAAATAGTTGCGCTTCCTAAAGCGCCCCCTTTTGGTTTTATAAGGAACTGTTTTTCTCTAGTGACTGTTGCACTTTACCCGGTCACAAGTTGTACCGTGGCCGGAAGAACAAGAACATTTTATATAAAAGAGTTTTATATAATATAAGAAGTTACCCGTAACGTTATATTTTCTGATAATGTTTTTTATAATGTTTTATATGTTAGTGTGTACTTTAAAAATTTTGTATGTCTAAATGTCTTTACTCTTTTCCAGCCCGAGGACGTGCTGTGGTTTACCAGGGGGGAATGTAGCACCCCGAGGACTCGGCTGCTACAGGGGTATTGCACCTCAAACCAGAGGTGTGGTATTCCACTCCCGGGTAAGGATGGAGTGTGGGACCGAGCTCAGTAGCTGCATGCACTACACTCATCCCATTTCCGGGGGACAGAACAACGGTACTCCCACTAGGTAGATGTGCAGGTACGACAGCGTCTGTCACTGGCTGGAGTGGGAGGGGGGGAGGAACATCCCAGTAGTGTAGGAGCAGACAGGGGAGGGACTCTGGGCATAGGAAGGAGCCCATTGGGTGCTAGTCACCTGGGCTCGGGTGTCAGAGGGAGTATAAGAGGTGGGCACCATCTTGAGACAGGGTCCTGTTCAGAGGAGAGTCTGTTCTGAGAGAGAGTTCAGCCAGAGAGGGCTGACAGGGAGCTGTGGCTCCGGCTGGGCCCAGCTCCAGGGCCAGGCCTGTAGTGGAGAGAAGGAGGAAGAGAGGCCCAGAGACACAAGACAAGAGGGAACCCTGAGATCCCAGAAGTAAACCAGAAGGGTGAAGGGTTGGCAGAAAAGGGTACCGGATCCCAAGCTGGTAGAGGCTAATTATCCTTAGCCAGGAACCGGAGGTCGTGGACAAGTTTTGGCGCGACCCCTCGCCATATCCACCAGGAAGGCAGACCACGAATAGGGTCAGGGAAGCCGGGACAGGTTTCGCCACCAGAAGGCCCGAGGGAGCCGGACATAGGTGGGTCCCTGGCGAGGACGGCCAGTAGGAAGGAAGAGAGGGGAGCTCAGGACCACGCTCTGGAACTGCCCGGGGGTTGGCCGAGTCCCGCACCTGGTGGATGCAGCACGGCTCGGGTGGTCACTGCTGGCCAAAGTGACCGGAGCAACACCTGTGAGTAAAAGCCTTGAACTGCACCACACGTCTCTGAGCTTCCTTGCTGCACCATCACTACCACTAAGATCTACATCTGCTGCCCTGAGGCCATACCCCTCCCGTTGGGGGTTATACCATCTACGCTGCACAATCCTATCACCGGCCTCAGCGGTCTGCCCTGCAGCGGCGGCCTCATAGCCGCAATCAACGGGTGGCGTAGTCGAACACCGTACCATCTTCTGCTAAAAACTGCCACTCAGCTTGACTCCCTGGGCACAGACCGGGTCACCGCCACGAGACTACTACCCCCATCTGATCCGGCTCCGGGTAAGCCCCCGTGCGCGCGATGCCGCACGACACAGCAGGCCCAGGGGCGCGTCACATTACACGTTACAACAATATGCGTGTCTTCAAAGAGGAACGTGGGCAGTATGTCCATCTCCTTACAGATACACAGAGGCCGTGTCCACACGTAGCATAAATGTTAGATTATTTTCAGCTGCTTTTATCCACATTTTCTGCAGGTGTCCACACCATAATACACAATAATAATTTTGTCTGTTTACTGCATTTTTCTTTTTATTTGATGCCGTTTTGGTGCGGATTTGAAGCAGTATTTTTTTTTGTACAGAAAAGCTTTGATTTTGCACTCAAAAACGCAACTGGATTATTTTTACAAGCATTTTTTTTTTCAGGTTCCCCATAGAAGTCTACAAAGAAAAAAATGCACCCAAAAAAGTACAGTTCAACAGAGTCTTCAGACACACAGCTGGCAGGAGTTTTCATTACATCAAAATCATTTTGCCCTCACAGTAAAACACAGCAGATTTAAAAAAAAAAACCTCAAAAGAAAAACTTTGGCCCCGATTCATAAAGACCGGCATTGATGAAGAAGGTTGTGTGGTATCGCTGTAATCGTACTGAGCCGAAGGATAAAGCTGCCTTATCAATTTTACCACACGCGGAACTAAAAAATGTCATGTGACCTAAAATAGTACTAGTAAAAACGTCAACTCGTCCCGCAAAAAAAAGCCCTAAAATAACTCAGTCGGCAGAGATATGGAAAAATGATACCTCTCAAATTATGGTGATGCAAAAACTTATTTTTGTAAAAAAAAAAGCATTCTTTAGTGTGTGATAGCAGCCAAACATAAAAACCCGATATAAATCTGGTATCGCTGTAATCGCACCAACTCAAAAAATAAAGTCTCTTATACTGCACGAGGAACGGCGTAAAAAATAAATAAAACCAATTCTTCACCTGCTGTTGATCAGCTCATTCTGACTCCCAAAAATCGCAGTAAGGCTTGGCTAACATCTATCCTGCGCTTTGCGCTGAGCGCTTACACCGGGATTTCCGTGTAAATCTCTGAAATACATGATTCAGACGGAACCTCCGGTGGAAGATTACATATAATGAGGCAGATGGAGACACTGTGGACGCCGTCTGACCTGTGATCCAGCAGTGTCCGTCTTTTTAGGCATGCATAAAAGCATGGTCTGCCACAGTTTTGTGCACTTCTGAAAAGAAGGACACTGCTAAACAGAGGCCATACGGAGTCCAGAGTAACTGTGCTGCCTCATTATAGTGAATGGATCCCTCGGGGGTTTCATCTGAATCACGTCACTAGGAGATTTAGATGGCATAGGGTGTCAGAGAAATGTGATCCCAAATGTTATGTAAAATTTTCCTAACAAAAACTTCAACCCAATCCTCAAAAAAATCAAGTCAGGTCCGTCATCTGTTAATGGAAAATAGGGGCTTCCATGTTACTGGCAGCACAAAAGCTCTGGAAAAGCGCTATGGCAACTCACCCACCAAAAGAAAGCCAACAAATTCTGCAATCCCAAATCCAAATGCCCCCTACCTTCTGAGCCCCAGTGTGCCTAAACCACATTTAACGCCCACATTTGGCATTTCTGTAGCGTTGAGAGCCCGCCTAATTTACGGGTGCATGTCTCCAGAAGCATGAGCTGGGCACAACAATGTACTGGTCACTACAGTGTACTGGTCTCTACAATGTACTCGTCACTACAACGTACTCGTCACTACAACGGCAGTTGGCAGTTTGCAATTTTTACTCAGCAACATCCACTGCTGTTTGATTCTGGAAAACACCCATTAAGTCAAAATCATCATTACACCTGTAGATAAATTCTCAAAGGGATATAATTTCCAAAATGGGTCACTTGAGGGAGGATTCTGCTCTTCTAGCATTTAGGGGCCCTGTATATGGAGACTGCAAAGTATTCTACAACAATTTGTTCTCCAAGAGTCAAATAGCTCTCCTTCCCTCCCGAGCCTCACCGCGTGGCTAAGCAGGACTGTACAGCCACAAATGGGGTATTGCCACGTTCAGCAGAAATTGTGTGACACATTTTGGCACTATTTTTACCCATTGCCCATGTGAAAATGTAAAATCGGGGGCTAAAAATTTTTTTTTGTGGTAAAAATGTAATTTTTTTTTTCACCGCCCAAGGGTATAATTTTCTGTGAGTCACATGTGGTGTCAATATGATCACTGCACCCTAGATGAACTTATTAAGAAGTGTAGTTTGTAAAATGGGGTCACTTTTGGGGGGTTTCAGCTGTTCTGGGACCTCAGGGCTCTGCTAATGGGACATGGCACCCGCAAACCATAACAGCAAAATCTGCACTGTAATATGGCCCTCCTTCCCTTCTGAGGTTTGCACTGTGCCTCAAAAATAGTTTTTGACCACTTATGGAATATTGATGTACTCAGGAGAAATTGTGTAATAAATTGTACTCTTCATTTTTTCCTATTACCCCGTTTGAAAATTGCAAACTTGGGGTCAAAGCAACATTTTAGTGGAAAAAATAGTAATATTTCATTTACTCAGCCCAATGTTATACAAGTTTGCGGATCGCCCCAGGGTTAAAAATACTCACTACTCCCCTAGATGAATTTCTTGAGAGATGTAGTTTACAAAGTGGGGTCACTTAAGGAGGTTTCTGCTGTTTTGGCATGTCTGGGGCTCTTCAGATATGACATGGTGTCCGCAACCTATTCCAGCCAAAATAGCAATCCTTCTCTTCTGAGCTCTGCTGAGCATCCAAGCAGTAGTTTTCCACCACATATGGGGTATTGGTGTACTCAGAAGAAATTGCATAAAACATTTTGGCTTTCATTTTCTCCAGTTACCCTTGTGAAAATAAAAAAATTGGGGCTAAAACAAAATTTTTGTGGGAAAAATTAGATTTTTATTTACACGGCTCATCACTATAAAATTCTGTGAAGTCCCTGAGGGTTCAAGGTGCTTACCACACATCTAGATAAGTTCCTTGAAGGGTCTAGTTTCCAAAATGGGAGGTTTCCACTGTTTAGGCACCTCAGGGGTTCTCCAAACGCGACACGGCCTCCGCTATAGATTCCAGCCAATTATGCATTCCAAAAGTCAAATGGTGCTCCTTCCCTTTCAAGCACTGCCAGGCGCCCAAGCAGTTGTTTTACACCACATATGGGGTATGGGCGTGCTCAAAAGAAATTGCACAACAAATTTTGGGGTCCATTTTTTCTTGCTATCCTTGTGAAAATAAAAAATGTGGGTGCTAAAGTAACATTTTTGTGGGAAAAGGTCAGAGATCATGGCCTAATGCAAATAAAGCCCTTGGATTTTGGATTTCTATATTTTTCTAAGGGCTCATTCACATGTCCAGTTCTTCCATGTACGAGAAAAACGGGTCGATTATTGTGGTCCAAGTTCCATAAGTTTTTCTTGTAAGTGTAGAAATTTAAAAAAAAATTTCTCCACCTTCTCCATTCTGTCATCTGAATGTGGTCCGATTTTCATGAACCCATAGACTAGCATTGCTGTTTTTGATCTGACCCCTGGATCAAAATTGGGGATTTCTCCTTGATTTTTAGCGGACCACTTGGTCTGCAAAAAATCAGAGATGTGAATGTCCCAATAGACTATCCTAAGTACGAGTGCTAGCCATGAAAACCACGGATAGCACTCGTACGTGAAAATCGGACTTCTGAATGAGCTCCAAACTGGAGCTTGATGCCCCTTTAAACGAGTCCATGCAGTTCCTTGCTTGCCTATATCATATATGAATTCTTGCCACTTACTGAACACTTGTAACATATTGGCAAATGTCTGCCAGTGAATGAAGTAGTGCAGATGCCACCTGAGTGATATAATAGGTATGGGCCCACATTACCTTGGCTTTTTATAGTTTTAATCAGGCTTGGACTGGCCCACTGGGGAACAGGAGAATCCTCCGGTGGGCCCCCTCTTATATGAGCAGTACTTGGCACAATATACTGGAATCACTATGTAGAGAGAAAGGCAGCATCTTATTCATTTAACAATCTACCAAGTTCATTGTTATATAAATTTGTGATTGAGGATAATGTCACATTTGCTTGTGATTGAAAAGTGGAGCTCTGAGTTGGTTACTGATGGGCCTTTGGCACCCCAGTCCGACACTGGTGTTAATGCTTATAGCCCCACTCCATAGCTTCAGACTATTTAATAAGAAGATTAATATCTGTCCCGGGGATTGTAAATAGAAACAAGTTGTACTTTTCATTGTGCCGACAGCAGCACACGGAGCCATGTCCCTGTTCTCATTTGTTTGATTTGCATTAGGTCTGGGACAACTGGGGAACAAACAGAAAATCTACTGTAACATTAAAATCTGTTACGGCTGCGAAACTTAAAGGAACAAGACACCAATTATTCATAAGCAACCACTAACATTTGAGCTTAGTGCAAAGGAAATAAGGTCCACTAGATCTCAAATAACAATGATCAGAGCTTTGATTAATGGATATTCTTCTTATGACAGTTTATGACAGTGTTCATCTGCTGACATCTGATAGTAGAGTGTGGTTAGAAGAGGAAGCTAATGTGAGCTGCGTGTGACAGGCTTCAATGTTACCCCCACCCTAGCTGATTGATATCCTCTAATTGACCTTTTACCCTTCATGACTCTGTATACCCATCAATGATAGTGATTAGCCCGGACTGTGTTCTAATCACTTATCATATCCGTGCAATGGTAGATAATCAGCGAACAAGAGTTCATAGGAATACTTTTCTGAAACTAAAGGCCAACAAGTAAAGCACTTGAAAAATCAAAGCTATTAGCAGCACATTGTCCATGTTAATAGAGCATGTGCTGCCGATAATATGAAACTAATTGGGGACAGAACGATCAAGTTAGCGATTCTTCTGTCCCCCAACCTTGTGTGGTAAGCAAGCACAGAACGACAAGTGTATATTTGATCAGCGCTCATTAATGGTGCATTAATGGATCAAAATCAGAACGTCTAAATACATCATAAGGCTTTGTTAAAGGGAGTCCATTAGGGCAAAAATTACTTTATGACGTAAGCACATCTTCATGTAGGGAAGCTTTCCCTGTGAGGAAGCATTCCTGTATTTTAAAAACCCAGAAAACAACCTTTAAGGTAATGTAAAAACTAGATGATGGGTACACCATGAATAGTCTTAAAGGGAATCCTGTCATGTCCCAAAACGCTATTGACCTGCAGTTAATCTGCAGGTTAATAACATTATAAAGCTGTGTGGCCGCTGCACTTAAAGCCCGGCTGCCAGGAAGAAATGAATTTTATTCCTCCTGGCAGATCCGGCTTTCAGTCTTGGAGACGTGGCCGGTGCAGCTTCAGTCATAACTCAGTACATAGTCAGTAACGGTCATTAATCTCATCCTGGCACTGACTGACAGCCGGTTCAGCAGTGAATCAGTATTGTACCGGCTCTCAGTCAGTACCAGGGCGCGTTTACAATCAACATTCACTATATATTGAGGGGTAAACTGGGTCTGGGGGGGGGTTAGCAGAGAACAGAGATAGAGTTCTGGGACAGAGAACAAGCAGACACAGGGAAAGCAACAGCTAGGAGCTCTGTAGGAGCAGGAGCTGAGTGCCAGAGACTGGAAGCTGATATAGCTCATCCTGGCTGAAGACACTACAAACCGGACAACGGAGTCCGAGGCTGTAAGGATTTCTAAGTCCAGCAGCAGAAACCAGCCGGCAGGGGATTCCAGGTCCTCTGGCCATAGAAGCCCGGAGGCTCAGTCACAAGCAAGGGACCAGCACCGCCGTCGTGAAGCGGAGGCTATCAGAAGGCCCCAAGTTACCAGCCATAGGGGTAAGCACTACACTGTATACTCAGGGACGTGGGCTACTTCCACTCGCTTACAGCAAGGTAGCCAGGAAGAGTGCAGACAGACGGGGAGGCCTACAACTCCACCTGGCCAGGGGAACTCCTGTTTGCTCACAGACTGACCAGGCCTCTTATGCTAGCCAGTACTCCCGGGAGGGTCTGCCTTATCCTCATAAAGTAAAGACCCTGAACTGCACTGCAAAGACTCTGAGTAGTTCCTGCTGCGCTCGTGCACCATCACTCCCATCATCCACACTCACTGCCCTGAGGCTATACTCCTCCCGTGGGGAGTTATCCCATTCTCTGCTGCGCACACAACACCAGCCTCGGCGGTCTGCCTCGCAGCGGCGGTACACACTGACCGCAATCCACGGATGGCGTAGTCGGACAATTAACCTAAAACCTATAAAAGACTGCCACTGGTTTGACCACCGCCTCGGAGACTACAACCCCCAGAGACCCGGCTCTGGGTATCCCACACACGTGCACACACGGCCCAGGGGGCGCGTCAACTTTTGGCGTAGTCGGCAGGATTGTGACCAACCCGCCACAAACGGGTAATGCGTGCCTGAAAAAGACTTTGCACTAACCTGAGTGAAGTTTCCCGCCACCCGGAGCCGTTTACCGCCATCTTCAGTCGTCTCCCGCCAGCTTTGGTCGTTTCCCGCCGTCTTCAGCCGTTTTCCCGCCATCGGACGCAATCTTCAGGACGCCGCACGGGAAGAAGAGGGGCGTGGACGTCCAAACCGCGCGAGACCTGAAGCCCCGCCCTACGCACCGACGCTGCGCAAGGTCCTGGAAGGAGAGAGAGCGGCGCTGACGTCACCAGGAAGCGAAGCAAGGTCCTCGCCCGAAGCAGCACCAGCGGAGCCGCGGCCTACGGAGGAAGAGCAACAAAAGGTAGGCCACGGT
Source organism: Phyllobates terribilis (assembly GCF_046119375.1). Lineage (NCBI taxonomy): Eukaryota > Metazoa > Chordata > Amphibia > Anura > Dendrobatidae > Phyllobates > Phyllobates terribilis. Next base: position 204,610,888 of record NW_027362769.1, on the reverse strand, counting down.
TAACTAGGGGGGCGGAAGATACCAGGAATGGAGGGAGCTCCCACCGCCAGTGCGGCCGCTGCCGCAGTAATGCCATTTACAATGCCTTACATCCCTGGAGCGGCCTGGCTGCCCCAATACTCAGGGGAGTCGCATACCCTAAGCGACTTTAAAGAGAAACTGTACAGCCTATTTAAAGTGTACCCCCTGACGGAGGGACAAAAAGTGAGCATATTGGTAGGCCAGCTAACAGGCGCAGCCCAACGTGAAGTAAAGTCCTGGTCAGTCAGGGACAAGGAGACTGTGAAGGAGATCTTAGCCCATCTGAAGGACACTTTTGATACCCGTACCTCAGCAGAGATCAAAACGAGATTTTATGAGTGCAAGCAGCGGGCCCAAGACAGTATAAGAGACTATGCTTTGAATTTGCAGGAGGCCCTGGGAGCCATTAAACAGGCAGACCCTGACAGTGTGCAGAATGCAGATGAACTGTTGACTGAGCAATTCATTGAGGGTCTGCTGTCCAACGCCCACCGAACCCAGTTACGTGCAATGGCCTTGCAGAACCCTGGGTTAGACTTTGCAAAGTTCAAAGACAGGGCCATCCGGGTGCTCCGAGAACCGGCACCGGGTAGCGCTGTAACCCACTGGTGCCCTGCTATTACCTATCACCAGGAGGCGGCGCCCTTGTCTGCAGAGCCTGTGGGAGCTGGTGCGCAGGCTTTGGATAAAGACCCGGCTGCAGACCTGCACCATCAGGTCCAAGAACTGACCAAAAGCGTTGCCGCATTAACCAGGACTGTGCAGTCGTTACAGGTATTCTCTCCAGGAAGGATCAAGCTGGCCACCAGTCCAGAGGACGTCCCGTGGCGCCGACAGAGGAGGATCCTATCGTCCAGAGGAAGACCCAGCGACAGATACAACGAGGACGGACAACCCATCTGCCGCCGCTGCAATCAACCCGGACATATGGCAAGGTACTGTAATTTAAACGGGCACAACCTGGGGCAGAGGGCCAATCCCCAGGAATAAGATCATCAGCCCCATCGAACTGGCGTGATAAATACGTAGGGGGACGTCCAGTCTTGCCTGTGGTACTGAATGGCATTCCTATGAGTGCCCTACTAGACACCGGGTCACAGGTAACTACCATCCCTTATGTGCTCTTTAAGCGGTACTGGAATGACTCGGACATAACCCGCTATCCAGATGACGACCTGAGTATCATCGCCAGCAATGGTCAGCCCGTGCCGCAGGTGGGATTCAAAGAGGTGACCATTAAATTTGGTAAGGTCGAACTGGCGGCAAAAGGACTGATTATTGTGGACATTGATCGTCGTAAAAGTCCCCCTAAAATAACCTTGGGTACTAACGTTATTGAGAATTGCCTTTCAGAAGTAATTGCCATTTTACAGCAGGTTGCCATGAACGCCAGCTCCGGCCAGCAGCGGGTCCTACAAAAGGAGATCCGGGCACTGATGAAACGGCAACAGGTAGAACTGTCGGGTGGTGAGATTGGTAGCGTTAGGATGAGTGACCCGTTCCCTATCGCCATGCCCCCAAAGAGTGAGATGATGATCTGGTGTCGGGCAGCTATTGGTCTGAGGGGTAGAGACTACCAAGCTATGGTAGAACCCCTCTACTCGGACAGTAGGCCCACCATTTTGACGGCACGGGGGGTGGTTGATGTCCACCATGGGAGGGTACCGGTCCACATCCTAAACATTGGGGAAAGAGAAATATACTTGCCCCGGTATGCCACACTAGCCAAATTGTTCACCATAAACCAAAATTCTGTAAAGGCCGTAGAACCCTTGCCTCCAACTCAACCAGAGGAAGGTAACGGCTCTAAGAAACAAATGAAGGACTGGTGTCAGCAGCTGCATTTGGGTACTGACTCCACTCCCTCACACCAAAAACAGGGAGTCTACCGGGTGGTTCGGGAGTACGAAAGAGTCTTCAGTAAACACCCGCTAGACTTCGGGCGAGTAAAGGGGGTAGAGCATCACATCCCCACAGGAGACCATCCACCCATAAAGGAAAGTACCTGGGACACGTGGTGAGTGCCGACGGAGTGGCTCCCGACCCCGATAAGATCACCGTGATTAAGGACTGGCCAAGACCCTCCAACATAAAGGAAGTGCGGCAGTTCCTCGGGTTGGTAGGCTACTACCGAAGATTCATTCCCGGTTTCACCAAAATGGCAGCTCATATGCAGGACCTCCTGATAGGTCAATCCAGGAAGGCCAAAAACCAGAAGCCACCCTTCAGGTGGGAAAAGCTGGAAGAGGAGTCCTTCCACCAGCTGAAGATGGCCCTCACGGGGGATGAAATCCTGGCGTACCCTGACTACAGACAGCCCTTTATCCTCCACACAGACGTGAGCAACATCGGGCTAGGAGCCGTACTGTCCCAGATCCAGCAGGGGAGAGAACGGGTAATCGCTTACGCCAGCCGAAAACTACGGCCCACAGAGAGAAACCCTGAGAACTGTAGCTCATTCAAGCTAGAGTTCCTGGCAGTGGTGTGGGCAGTGACGGAACGTTTCAAGCATTACCTTGCCTCCTCCAAGTTCACCGTGTACACGGACAACAACCCGTTGACACATCTAGACACTGCAAAACTTGGTGCCCTGGAGCAGAGATGGATGGCCCGCCTCTCCAACTATGAATTCACCATCAAATACCGGGCGGGACACTCAAATGCCAACGCAGACACCCTGTCCAGGATGCCGAACTTACCGGACGGAGGGGAAGATCCAGAGGAACTGGAAGAGATCGAACTCCCTGCGTTCCACCGTCATGGGATTACCCAGTATCCCCACCGTGTAAGGGACAGGCACTCTGCTACGTTCAATCCCTTACCCCACTACAGCTGGGCAGAGACTCAAGACAGTGACCCCGCAGTCCGTCTGGTGAAAGAAATGCTGACACAGGCTGATGCCCGCCTTGACCCAGACGCTCCGGAGGAGACCAAGCAACTGTGGAAAGAGAAAAGTAAGCTGTTTCTTTACAAAGAGAAGCTGTGCCGGAGAATGGTCAACTCCCGAACACATGAGCTGACCTGGCAGGTAGTGGTCCCGGGACGAGACGCGGCTATGGTTCTGGAGGCATACCACGACGGAGCAGGGCACTTCGGATGGAAGAAGCTGGAGTTCCTGTTGCGTGGACGGTTCTTCTGGGTAGGTATGAGAGGAGCCATCGAGAGGTGGTGCAGAGACTGTGGCCCGTGCAACCTAAGAAGGAAGGACCGTGCCAGCCAGAAGACTCCTCTGCAGCCCATCATCACCAGGCAGCCACTGGAGCTGGTAGCTCTGGACAATGTGAAACTGGCTCCAAGCAGATCTGGATACGTCTACGCCCTCACCATCGTAGATCACTACTCCCGGTTCCTGGTGGTGGTCCCTGTCAAAGACTTAACAGCTCAAACAGCAGCCAGAGCCTTCCAGCTGCACTTCTGCCATCCACACGGGTATCCGGAGCAAGTGTTGACGGACCAAGGACCAGCCTTCGAAGCGGAGGTCTTCCAGGAGTTCTGCAACCTGTATGGCTGCAGGAAGATAAGAACAACGCCCTATCACCCTCAGACCAACGGACTATGTGAGAAATGAACCAGGTGGTGATAGACTTGCTAAAAACGTTGCCCCTGGAAGAACGCAATCTGTGGCCTGAAAAACTGCCTGATCTGGTGGACTTGTATAACCACATCCCCGTAGGTTCCACCAACTGTACCCCGGCTTACCTAATGAGAGCAAGACCTGGTAAGCTGCCTATTGACCTGGATATGGGAGTCCTGACACCTGAGGACACCTCGACAGAGGCAGACTGGGTTACAGAAGGGCAGCAGCAGTATCGGAAAGTACAGGAGAGCGTCGAGCGAAGTCTGTCTCAAGCAAGAGAAAGGCAAGAGAAGACTTATAACCAGCATGCTCCCGCTGTTCCCCTGGTACCTGGAGAGCAGGTCTTGCAGAGAAAGAGGCGGCTCCACAAGTTGGACGACCAGTGGGAGAAGGACCCGTACACCCCGTACTACCCTCAAGCCATGAGAACCCAAAAGTATGTGTCATCAGTAAGGATGGAGGAGGGACCACAGCCACTGTCTCCAGAGACCACCTGAAGAAGTGTCCCGAGCAGCTACAAGGTGCTGAAGAAGACCAGGATATCCTTCAACCCGCAGGGGAAAAGGAAGAAATGATCAGTACCGTACTCGGAGACTTTCCCCGATCCTGGACTCAAATCAACAACGCAGTCGTGGTACACGTCCTCACCATTCTCCAGCCAGCCCCTCAAGGGCCTACAGAAGAACAGGGAGTGTCGGGAGAGCAGCCAGCCCAGGAGGCAGAAGGATCCATACAAGCAGCCCAGGAGAATCAACCCTCTGCTAGTATTGAGCCTGTCGTGCCCCTAGTAAGCCAAAGAGTACGCAGGAAGCTGCCAGGCCTACCCGCGACACCTCCTACACCCTGTAGTGCAGAGCCAGATAGTGGGAAAGGTAGGTCCACCAGGAGCACTAGAGGACAGATGCCCGCTCGCTGGAGAATCTAGAATGTAATGTGGATTAACCTGTAAATTGCAAATGCTGAAAATGGTTTATGTTTTTGTTGCCTGTTTAGTAATTATGTTCCTCTAGTTACTCTGCAGGTGTATTTGGACTGTCAGGTTATGGACGCTGAATAACCGGAACTACATTGTAAATAGTTGCACTTGGTGCCTCTTGCGAAGACGGCCACGGAAGAAAAACCTGTCTGGCGTGGGCCCGTGTGGTCCAAAGTAGTTCGCTTCGCCTTGCAGCCACGCCCAGGGCTAACGTTTGGGGTTTGCTTTGGACAGGTCCCCGCACCGTTCAAGACTTCACCTCGTTGGGTGACATGGACACCCGGTCACGGACGCGCCGTGACCTCTAAAGACTAAACTTCTTGTACATATGTTGTTGTATTATTGTTTATACCCTGTTATGTTATGTGGCAAAAATGTGTTTAGTCCCGGAGTACTAAATTTCACTAGGGGGGAATGTGGCACCCCAGGGGTCTGGTTGCCACGGTGATAGAAATATCACATCTGGGAGCAAGTGGGAGGTTCCCTGGTCAGGAGCCCTTGAACATGCAACACCTCCTGTCCCAGACCAGATAGGGGAGGAAACTGCCCTATATAAACTGGGTCTGGGGCGGGGTTAGCAGAGAACAGAGATAGAGTTCTGGGACAGAGAACAAGCAGACACAGGGAAAGCAACAGCTAGGAGCTCTGTAGGAGCAGGAGCTGAGTGCCAGAGACTGGAAGCTGATATAGCTCGTCCTGGCTGAAGACACTACAAACCGGACAACGGAGTCCGAGGCTGTAAGGATCTCTAAGTCCAGCAGCAGAAACCAGCCGGCAGGGGATTCCAGGTCCTCTGGCCATAGAAGCCCGGAGGCTCAGTCACAAGCAAGGGACCAGCACCGCCGTCGTGGAGCGGAGGCTATCAGAAGGCCCCAAGTCACCGGCCATACGGGTGAGCACCACACGGTATACTCAGGGACGTGGGCTACTTCCACTCGCTTACAGCAAGGTAGCCAGGAAGAGTGCAGACAGACGGGGAGGCCTACAACTCCACCTGGCCAGGGGAACTCCTGTTTGCTCACAGACTGACCAGGCCTCTTATGCTAGCCAGTACTCCCGGGAGGGTCTGCCTTATCCTCATCAGTAAAGACCCTGAACTGCACTGCAAAGACTCTGAGTAGTTCCTGCTGCGCTCGTGCACCATCACTCCCATCATCCACACTCACTGCCCTGAGGCTATACTCCTCCCGTGGGGAGTTATCCCATTCTCTGCTGCGCACACAACACTAGCCTCGGTGGTCTGCCTCGCAGCGGCGGTACACCCTGTCCGCAATCCACGGGTGGCGTAGTCGGACAATTAACCTAAAACCTATAAAAGACTGCCACTGGTTTGACCACCCTGAACAACGGGACCGGGTCGCCGCCACGGAGACTACAACCCCCAGAGACCCGGCTCCGGGTATCCCAAACACGTGCACACACGGCCCAGGGGGCAAATCATTTACACTAAGGGTATGTGCACACGATGCAGAAATGAAGCAGAAAATTTCTGCATCATTTCTGCATCTCCCTGGCAGAAAAAACGCATGCAGATTGTGCATGCGTTTTTCCTGCAGAATACATGCGGATCCACATGCAGATTCACATGCGTTTCCGCATGCAGATTGACAAGCGCTTTCCAGGCGATTTTAGCATCACTTGGAAAGTGCTTGACAACTAGGTCACACTATATAAATCCATGCAAACAGCATGGATTTATATAGTGTGACCCGAGAGAGTGTATATACTTACCTCCGATGGCCCGCGCTGTCCTGCTCAATCTGTTCTCCCGGCTGCCGGCAACTTTGAATTGAAAGACCTGCCGACGTCAGCGTCACGTGACCCGTCACATGACTCTGACGTCACCGCAGGTCCTACAACTCACTGTAAGTGCCGGGAACCAAGCGGGAGCGATGCGCGGGCCGACAGATGGTAAGAATACATTTATTTTTTATTTTATTCTTCTTTTACAGCTTTTTTAATGGTACCTGGGTGTGGATGAGACTCTCCTCTCCTCCACACCCGGGTACCATCCGCACATTAGAACGCACCAATTACGCAAGTACAAATGCTGTCTTGCGGAATTGGCGCGTTCTAATGCAAGTCAATGGCGGCGAAATCGCCGCGTTTCCGCAAAATTAATTGACATGCTGCGGATTTTTGACCGCAGCGTTAACGCTGCGGAAAAATCCGCATCATGGGCACAGCACATGCGGATTTCCATTGGGGAACATTGCTTCCCTTCTACCATGCGTTTTTCATGCGTTTCCGCGGCGTTTACGCAACTGCAAAAACGCCGCGGAAACGCATGAAATACGCATCGTGTGAACACAGCCTTATAATTATTGTATATGCTCTGTATATCTGAGCTGCACAGCAATCAGGACACCAGAGCATTGTGCTCTGAGGTTATGACTGGTATATTCTCACTTCAATATCACCACGGCAGAAAAAGAAATCTTACCATGTACAAAAAAATACAGGAATCAAAGATGTCTGCATTTCCGCACATCCACTCTCCCTTGACTATACTCATTTAATCGTACATTGATTCATCTGAATGCAGCATCAATAATAACAGACGCCTGCTTTGGCACAGATACAATTGAAGCTCTTTCCAAAGAGCCTTGATGAGTAGGCATTATATCCATCAATAATGATGAATGCTAAATAACTAAGCCACAATATCCATTCCAAAATACTGGGCTGGTCAAAATGAATGCCAAAAAGATTACACTTTCATGAGCTTTCATCCAAAATCCAGGGTCCAGCAGCTGCCATCAGATTATGCTATCAAATATATTAGTGTGTTCCTCCTTGCAACATCCTGGAAAAATACAGTTATCATCAAATGACCCAAAGAAGTTACAATGTATTCCATGGAGTGATACAAGAGGATGAGCAGCATATTTCTGCAGAAATTAACTGTTTCTTTGTATTTTGCACTTCAGTCTTTGTTTATTGGCAGAGAAAGAACATTGTTGCCCATAGCCAGGATCAGCTTTAAAGAGGTTGTCCGGGATTTTAACATTGCTGGCCTATCCATAAGATAGGTCATCAATGTCTGATCGATGAGGGTACGACTTCCGGCACCTCAGCTGATCAGCTGTTCTAGGTGGCCAGAACTGCTCAGTTATGGGCTAGCACAGCACAACTCCATCGATATTGGCTGTGGCATATCCACCCCCTATTGATTTGAATAGGTGCCAGATGTGCAGTACCCAGCCATGGCCACTATACAGTCAACGGAGCTGTGCAGCTCAGTAACTGAGCAGTCCCGACCGCCGCCACTGGGAGCAGCAGATCGGTGGGGGTGCCAGAAGTCATTCCCCCACCGATTAGACATTGATGACCTATCTTATGGATAGGACATCAATGTTGAAGTCCCGGGAAACCCCTTTAAGCTGACTGGTTACCAGTGCAAATTTGCTCTTCGGTGCCCCCACAGCATTGTTTGTTTACTCAGAACACATGAGCGGACATGTTTGTACCTGAGAAAAAACACTATACAGTGTATGGAGCTGTGGTCTGCTTCATTTCTGGCTGTGAACAGCTGAACATAGGGGTGGCAGGTGGCAGATCCAAAAACAATTCTATATTGATGACTTCAGACGTCCATTTTTCGTGTAAGAGTTCTGTCTGTGTTTTGCAGGATAGCTTTTGTACCTAGTATAGTCCAAATGTTTTTTTCTTTTTGCGGACCAAGTTGTCAGGAAAAACTCTCAGAGACATGTCCAATATTGGTCCAAATCGGCAACGTAAGACTATGGGTACGTTAAAAACGGATGTCTGAATGAGCCCTTATCCAAAAGATAAGGCTACACCATCAATTTCTAAGTACTGGACAGACCCTTTAAGCGCTTTAATAAGTACATCAGACTATGGTTAAAAATATGCAGAATACAGGCTTTCTGGTAAGAATGGTTGCCAATCCTAATTTCAAGTGTGATAATGTTTGCTGAGAGTTTGCATTTAAGCCTACATTGCGTGATACTGCATGCTGAGCTGCTGTAGCTAAGCTTCTCTGTGGCACCGTCTGCTGAAGCACTGGATCTAAGCCTATATTTGATATTTAAAATGTTCTTAACAATTACCCCCAATTTTGTACAGACCCTGAATATGAAAAATTCTAGCCCCCTTCTCGGCCATGTTCACACTAGGCATTTTTTTATGCGTTTTTTTTATACAAATTTTCAGCTGCGTTTTACAGTACCTGCAAAGTCTATGAGATATCAGAAATCTCATGCTCACACATTGTTTTTTTGTGTCATCAGTATTTTGTACTTTGCATGCTTTTTTGCACAATAGAGCAGGTCACTTCTTTCAGCATTTTTCACTCATTGAAAGTAATGGGTGGTGAAAAAACACTGAAAAACAGCTAGTGTGAACATAGCTATTAGGTTTTGCTGCGTTTTTAGTGAATAAAAGCAAGTAGAGAAGTATGTGAAACGCAATTATTTTTGTGATTTTACCATCTTGTCTTGGTCACCTGAGATGGCAGCGTGGATTAGGACAGTTTAATTAAATTAGTGATGTGTACAATGTAAACATTGGCTCACCTAGGTGTGGGATTAAATCTGTGGCCTATGGAGGTGTGAAATTGAACAATCCCTTAGCAACTCAATGGCAGACCATAGTGTGAAAATAAATAGTGTCCTACAAACTCAATGCACTGCCAATGTCTTCGAAAAACTATTCCTGAACAATTTATCTCTCCCCACTGTTACATTTGAAATTCTGGTTAATATAATTTCACATATGTCTTGCGTTGGTGATCTGTGTTCATGCTTCAGTGTTGGAAGCAAAGCTGAACCTTGGGATCCTGAAAAATGCACCAAAAATGCACCAAAAAATGCACCAAAACCTGCATTTTTTACGCAGCTTCTTTCCTGCCAAGAAATCAGCTTTTGCTGCAGAAAAAAAATGCTGAGAAAATGCCTAGTGTGAACATACCTTTAGGCCCAATTCACAAGTCCGTTTTTCAAGTACAAGTTCTATTTCTATTTTTCACACATACGACACAAACCCATTATAGTTTAAGGGGCTGTTCACATATCCATTTTTCATCTGAGTTGTGGATCAAACATGCGCATTCAAGTAATTTATATATTTTTCTTTTGCATATGAGAAAAACGGAGAAAAGTGGTCAGTTTTGTCTTACAAAAAAAAACAATAAACGGACGTCTGAATGAGGCCTTACTGTGCAGCTTGAATAATGTTATACACTGCTCAAAAAAATAAAGGGAACACTTAAACAACAGAATAAAACTCCAAGTAAATCAAACTTCTGTGAAATCAAACTGTCCACTTAGGAAGCAACACTGATTGACAATCAATTTCACATGCTGTTGTGCAAATGGAATAGACAATAGATGGAAATTATTGGCAATTATCAAGACACTCAATAAAGGAGTGGTTCTGCAGGTGGGGAGTGTGTCAGCAGTCCCTGCAAGATGAAGGCATTGAAGCTATGGACTGGCCCGCCCGTTCCTCAGAGCTGAATCCGATTGAGCACATCTGGGACATCATGTCTCGCTCCATCCACCAACGTCACATTGCACCAGACTGTAGTTCTGTCATTGTATTCATGAACTAGCACACTTAGTTTTTTAGAAAAGTTGTATTTCCAGGCGCAGTTGTGACGACTCACCCTCCCTGAGCTGTGGGGTTACTAGGAGCTGGGTCAGTGTAGGGGTCGCGGGGATGCAGTTGTGGCCTAGACTCGTTCCGTGCCCAGGGCAGTCACAAAATAATGGGCTTCTTTTAGGATGAGTGGTTTGCTCGACTACGCCACCTGTGGTTTCCGGTGATGGACACCAGCGCTGCAACAGTCCACTGAGGCTGGTGTTATGGGCAGCTAAGATGGGACGGCTCCCCACAGGGAGAAGCAGGCCTCAGGGCAGTGTGAGAAGGAATGGTGGGAAATAACAGGCTGAGGTGGTGTGTGAAGTCATCCGGGTCTTTACTCACTTTAGATGAACTTTCAGCTGCAAAGCTTCTCTCTGCTACACACGGCGTACTGTTATGATAGGCTACAAGCACTAAGGAAAGACAGGAGATCTGTCCCTACAATAGAACTAAGCTAGATCCCTACGATGTAACGGGGAACCTGATCCTGCGATCAGACCCGCTAAAGTCCTCAGCTAGTCTGAACGAAGACCTATAGATGTGAGGGAGGGATCCCTACAAGAACTAGGGACTGGGAGAAAGATGGACACTGTAACGGGTCTGGGAGGCGGAACCTCTGAGCTACTATACAAGGGGGCGGTCCTTGTAAGGGAGCGGGTGGTGACCAGGGAAGACGGGCTGGAAGTCTCAGCAGGTGAACGGGACAGTCTCTGAGTGAACGGGACAGTCTCTGAGTGAACGGGCTGGAGGTCACGGCAAGTGACCGGGGCAGTCTCTAGGTATAGGGTTGGTACGACCTGTGGCGGCTGAAGATAGACGTGAGCTCCCAGGTGAGCAGGCGAGAGTCTCTGGATGAACGGGTGGTCACAGCATGTGACGGCGGAGCCTCCAGGAAGACCAGCGGACAGGCGACAGATGAGCGCTCCCAGGTGAGCGGGCAGAAGTCTCTGGACAGGCGGGTGGTCACAGCACGTGACGGCAGAGCCTCCGGGTAGGCAAGCAGACAGGTAGCAGATGAGCGCTCCCAGGTGAGCGGGCAAGCTGGTCCATAGACAGACTGACAGGAGTTGGAAGGCAGACCGTCGGACCTCAGGCAAGCAGGCAGGTAGCTGATGTGCGCTCCCAGGTGAGCGGGCAGGCTGGTCCTTAGACAGACTGAGAGGATTAGTAAGGCAGACCGTCGGACCGCAGACTAGCAGGCAGGTAGCAAGTAATCAGGCAGGAATCTGGCAGGTAACTGGCAACGGGACCTGAGGGCTGAAGCACAGGTGAGACACAGGTGCAAACAACATTGCTCGGGCACCTCCATTTTGGAGGAGGTGCCTTATATATGGTAAAGTCCTCCGGCCATTGGCCGGGGACTCCTTAGGACGGCGCGCGCGGCCCCTTTAAGAGGGAGGGAGAGCGCGCGCGCGCGCCCTAAGCACAGTGGCCGGGAAGGAGCGCGCGCTGCCAGCAGAGCGGGAGAGGGACGCCGGGCACGGAGCAGAGCGGTGAGGGGAACAGCGTCCCTGCCTAGCAGAGGGCAGGGACGCCGGCACTACAGACACCTCCTAGCAGAAATTGTAGCAGTAAAAAGACAAACACACAACATAGAACATAAAGGTCAAAAGACCTAGCTAAACTGACTGAGAAAGGTTACAAAGCACCTGGCTAGCTTAAGAGTAGAAATTACAATGAAGTCCAGCATGGCCAGAAGGGCGGAGCAGGATTAAATAGGCAAAAAGGTCATGTGACCAGCAAAATAGAAAAAAAATAACAGGAGAGTTCTAACAGTACCCCCTCTTCTAAGAGGATCCTCCGTATCCCCTCGGCCCAGGCTTATCCGGAAACCTCTTGTGAAACGATCTGACAAGTCTGGAAGCAGAAACATCATCCACCCTCACCCATGAGTTATCCTCGGGACCGAAACCCTTCCAAGCGACGAGATACTGCAAACTCCCCCTATACCGTCTAGAATTAATAATGCGGGAAATTTCATATTCCCCGTCCTCCACCACCGGAGGAACAGTGGCAGTGGCGTCTCTATCTAATAGAGAAACATGAAACACCGGATTAATCTTCCAGGAGGTAGGAACCTCCAACCTCTTGACGTTTCCTGTCAAAGTACCTCTTAGATTTTTTGATTTTTTGTTAGCATCCTGAAGATTACCACGCACATCCGTCCAAACTCTCTCCAAATCACCGGAAAAACTCTCCTCCTCTGGCACAGCCGATACCAATTTGGAGAATGACCCAAAAGACGGATGTCTCCCAGAACAACAAAAAAAACGCGAACACCCAGCAGAAGAGCATGTATGGTTGTTAAGAGCAAATTCAGCAAGCGGCAGAAACTCAGACCACCCCTCTTGATTGTCTGCCACAAAACAACGCAAGAACTGCTCAACATCCTGATTCTTCCTTTCTATCTGGCCATTAGACTCAGGATGATATCCAGATGAAATCGACAAATGAACTCCCAACCTGTCACAAAAGGCACGCCAAAAACGAGCCACGAACTGAGGTCCCCTATTAGAAACAATGTCAGTAGGAACACCATGGAGTCTGACAATTTCCTTGACAAAGGCCTTAGCGAGTGTCTTAGCGCAGGGCAGTTTGATGAAGGGAACCAAGTGACACATCTTGCTAAAACGGTCCACGACCACCCAGATGACCGTGAAACCCTCAGAGGAGGGAAGGTCAGTAATAAAGTCCATAGCCAGATGTGTCCAAGGTGCACTAGGAACCTCCAGAGGGCAAAGCAACCCCGCAGCAGGAGTATGAGAAGACTTAGATCTAGCACACACAGTACATTGACGCACCCACTTAATGACTTCCTTCTGCCATCCAGGCCACCAAAAACTGCGACCCACAAGTCTCTTGGTCTCAGAAATTCCTGGATGACCTGCCAACCGAGACTCATGACACTCAACAAACAAATCTCTCCTAAAGGTCCTAGGCACAAACAACCTCCCATGGGGAGTGTTAGATGGGGCATTCTCCTGTGCTTTAAGAATCTCATCTTCCAAAACGGAGTCCAATGCAGCAATCACAACACCTTCTTGTAAAATGCTCTCCTCCTCCTCCTCAGCACCGACCATGGGAGAAAAGCTGCGAGACAACGCATCAGCTTTAACATTCTTGGTACACGGGATGTAAGTAACGGAAAAATTAAACCGCAAAAAAAAAGTGCCCACCTAGCCTGACGGGCATTCAAGCGCTTGGCAGCATCAAGATAGATCATATTTTTATGATCAGTGAAAACCTGAATGGGAAATTCAGCACCTTCCAAGAGATGACGCCAGTGTTCAAATGCGAGTTTAATAGCCAGCAATTCCCGATTACCAATATTGTAATTAAGTTCAGTCTCATAAATTTTTTTTGAAAAAAAGGCACAGGGATGTACTCCATCCTTGATTTCCTGAGACAACACCGCACCGACCCCCACAGAAGAAGCATCAACCTCAACCAAAAACGGCTTAGTCACATCAGGCTGTATAAGGATGGGAGCAGAGCTGAACCTCTCCTTTAGAAACACAAAAGCTTCAATGGCCTCAGTAGTCCACTGAACCGTATTAGCACCTTTCCTGGTGAGATCGGTCAGTGGTTTAACAATAATAGAAAAATTTTTAATGAATTTTCTGTAATAATTGGCAAAACCAAAAAACCTCTGTATCGATTTCAATCCAATAGGCCTAAGCCATTCCTGCACAGCTTGAACTTTCACCGGGTCCATCTCAAAGCCCTCGCTGGATATAATGTAGCCCAAAAAACTAATTCTCTGTACAGTGAACTCACATTTCTCCAGCTTAGCAAAAAGCGAATTGTCAATTAATAACTGTAGTACCTCACGTACGCTCCGCCAATGAGACTCCAGATCAGGCGAATAAATCAAAACGTCATCCAAATACACAACCACATTTTTGCCGATCAAAGGTCTAAGGATGTCATTAATAAGATTCTGAAAAAATGTTGATACATTGGTAAGACCAAAAGGCATAACCAGATTCTCAAAATGACCCACAGGAGTGTTAAAAGCAGTCTTCCATTCATCACCCTCCTTCATGCGCAACAAATTGTATGCCCCCTGGAGATCAATTTTAGAGAACCACTTGGCCCCCACTAACTGGTTAAACAAATCAGGAATCAATGGCAGTGGGTAGGGATTACGTACAGTAATTTTATTAATCTCGCGAAAGTCCAGACAAGGACGTAAACCGCCGTCCTTTTTTTTAACAAAAAAAAATCCAACAGCCACAGGTGACTTAGAGGGTCTGATATGACCGGTGGCCAAGCTTGTCTGTATGTATTCCTCCAAAGCCTTTCTCTCAGGAATAGTAAGATTAAATAAACGACTTTTAGGAAGAGTCGCTCCAGGGACAAATTCAATGGTACAATCATAGTCTCTATGGGGAGGCAAAATTTGCGACTCCTCCTCAGAAAAAACTTTCCAAAAATCCTGAATAGGTACAGGTAATTCCCCTTTATCCACAGCAGCAATGCGCCCGTTACAACACTTGTCATAACACTTCGGGCTCCAGGACTTAATTTCATTAGTAGACCAATCCAGTACAGGATTGTGCAATTTTAACCAGGGTAACCCCAAAATTACTGGAGAAGGCAAATTATTTAATACTACCAAATCCAAATTTTCTTGGTGAATACCATTAATAGTGAGGGGAAATTCATAAACTTTGTGAGTAACACATTTCAAGGGAGAGCCATCGACAGAAACCACGGCAATAGGGGATGACAAAGGTTTGGGTTTTAATTTAAGTTTTTCCAAGAATCCCCCATCAATCACATTCAGAGTAGAACCACAATCCACAAATACCCGAAATTCAATTAATTCTTCCTGAGCTGCAGTAGTAGCAGAAAGAAATACCCCCTTAGTTTTTAAACAGGCTACACGGGCGTAACTGACCTTTTTTTTATTTTCTTTGTTCATACGAAGCACACAGTTCTTAATGAAATGGTCAGATTTTCCGCAATAAAAGCACAAACCTTCAGAAAACCTGCGGTCTTTTTCCTGAGAGCGGGGTGACATCACCCCAATCTCCATCGGCTCTCCAATGTCAGTACAGACCCTCTCAAGACTAGGAGCTGACATGGCAAAGGATTTACTCTCATTAACCCTTGCGCGCAGTCTCCTGTCCACCCGTATAGCTAATTGCATTGCCTCCTGCAAGTTTCCAGGTGCAGGATAAGCAATAAGCAAATCCTTAACCCTTTCACCTAGCCCAGCAAGAAATAAACTTTTCAGAGCTGAATCGTTGCACCCCACCTGAGCAGACCACCGACGGAAGTGAGTACAATAATTTTCCACATTACCTGATCCCTGTCTCAAAAGTCTCAATTCCGTCTCAGCTGATGAGACACGATCAGGATCATCATACAACAACCCCAAAGCAGAAAAAAACTATCCACAGATCTAAAGCACGGATCACTAGGTTGGAGAGAAAAGGCCCATCCCTGAGGTTCTTTGCGCAAAAGTGACATTATGAACCCTATGCGCTGTGATTCATCACCAGAGGATCTGGGTCTCAAACAAAAATACAATAAACAAGCATTTTTAAAGGAAAAAAAATCCTGTTGTTCACCAAAAAATAAATCAGGCAATCGTACCTTTGGCTCCACAAAATGCGCTCCAGAACAGCTACTCACGTGTTGTTGGAGCTCGGTCACCTCCAGAGAGAGTCCCTGCTGGCGTTGAGCCAAATGCTGAACCAACATCATGATGGAAACTGGAGGTCTTTCCTTAGAGATATTTTTGGGCTGGACTTACTGTTATGATAGGCTACAAGCACTAAGGAAAGACAGGAGATCTGTCCCTACAATAGAACTAAGCTAGATCCCTACGATGTAACGGGGAACCTGATCCTGCGATCAGACCCGCTAAAGTCCTCAGCTAGTCTGAACGAAGACCTATAGATGTGAGGGAGGGATCCCTACAAGAACTAGGGACTGGGAGAAAGATGGACACCTCCTAGCAGAAATTGTAGCAGTAAAAAGACAAACACACAACATAGAACATAAAAGTCAAAAGACCTAGCTAAATTACTGAGAAAGGTTACAAAGCACCTGGCTAGCTTAAGAGTAGAAATTACAATGAAGGCCAGCATGGCCAGAAGGGCGGAGCAGGATTAAATAGGCAAAAAGGTCATGTGACCAGCAAAATAGAAAAAACCTAACAGGAGAGTTCTAACACGTACTGCGGCCACCGGGAAGGGGGTCCAGCACTTCCCAGATAGATCAGGAGCACCTGTCGAGACCCCTCTGGTGTGTGTTCCTCTCCTTGGTAAGTTCTCCCACTAAGTCTTCTCCTGACTGTGTGTGGTTCGAACGTGGTGTAAGGCCGGGTCCCACTGGATAAACGCAGTGTGAGAGATACAGGTGGTGACTCTGCTCCATCCGTATCCCCCTGGGATCCACTAAGCCTCCGGGCTTTTCTGACTGAGACGTGAAGTAACAAAGCCAGATATCGGGGGCCGGTTACCCCTTTTGCAGCAGGAATCCCTCTGGCTAAGCAAGAGTGGAGGGTACAGGTGGCGACTCCGCTCCGCTCCCCTCCTAAGCCTTCTTAGAACAGGACCCTGACCGGGTAGAGACAGTGGTTAACTCTGACCCGCTCCTCGTCTCAAGGCCAGAGTACGAGGACCGCGAATGTTCAGCCAGCTACAGACTCTAGCTGGACCCTGAAAGAAGACCCTCAATCAAAGACCTTGAACTTAAGATGGCCGTAGATTAAATATGAATCAATAAGTGTTTCCTAAAAGTGTGTCCTCCACCCTCACCCACTACATGGTTCCCCCTATCTTTGGTTCTCCCTATCTCCTCTATCCCGGACCGGGGCAGCACCCTGGTGCATTTAGGCCCCCTACAGGACAGGAGTGGTGTAGTGTTGAGTGGTAAAGTGGGGTCCCGAGAAATGCTCCATCCTTACCCAGAAGAGGAGATACCACACCTCAAGCTGAGGTGCACTACCCCTGTGGCGACTGAACCCTCAGGGGCGCCACACAGTTAGTTTGTTGTAAAAACAAACTGTTTATTTCTCACCCTCCCCAGGTCCAGCACTAAGTCTCCAGTGTTGGTTATTGTTTTTAGCACTGATGACATGTTTCCCTCTCCAGCGAAGCCTCTTCTGCTGCTGCCCCTAGGTTTTGTTGATGTGGTATCCATTCACTACTATAGCATGTGACTTCTGCAGCCAATCACTATATGGCACCAGAACCCTGAGCCTAATGATTGCCTGCAGCGGTCACAAGCTGTAGATGTGACATCACTGCTGCTGCCATGTCAAAAAAGATCGGATTTTACGGAGATCATGCCTTTGCAGTAAAAACTGTAAAATGTGCAAAACCCCTTAAATTCTTTACAGATAGTTTAGTTTTGAGAGAAAACTGCCTGAAACATCGATATATAACACATTTTTTATTTTTATGTGACAGATGGGTCTTGCTTTGGGCTCCCGCGGACAACAAGGGCTTGGGTGCAACAGCTTTTCCAGTACCGCATATACCCTGTAGTAACCCAAGATTCCTATTTCTGTCTAGTGATATTCATTAATTGTGGTAAGCCCAGACTCATCCTGACTCACAGCTTTATTGCTATCAGGAAGCCATTGTAACTAATAGCACATCTAAAAGGGAAGTCATAAAATTCATATAGCGCCAAAGAGAAGTAACGGACACCAATGTGAACTGGTTAAAAGGAAATACATCCTGATTACCGGTATGACAAATTATGCTCCTTTATTACCTGGACTTCATTTTTATTATCCTACTTGACTAGACAGAGCTATCGTAGCAAATGATCGCTATATATGACAATACATACAATTGTAATCAAAATTATTCACCCCCCACTGCAAATTAAGTTTATTAGCAAAACTTTCTGCTGTTTGCAATAAACTAAAAAGGAGAACAATTTAACAAGTGGTTTCTCCAAAGTCAACACAAAATGCCATTTTTATTCACTACTGCCATCTCAGAATTATAATGCCCCTTCATGACAAGCATACTTAGTACAGCACGTTTGGCTGTTATGACCTGCTGCAAACATGATGCAAAGCCAGATACAGTTTCTGCCAACATTCCTTGGTCCTTTCCTCATAGTCATGCTGCAACCACCTTCCTCAGGAAAGCTGCCAGAAGTTGATATTTGACCACATGTCACACTTTCAGCTGTCATGCATCTGGGTTTGAACCCTTGAACCTCTGCTTTGTGGTCAGCTTCCCTGTCCACCAAGCCATAGCAGATATACCTTTTCACCAGGTGTTTAGTTTCTGTTAGGCTATGTGCCCACGATGCAGAAATGCTCCGGATTTTTTCCTGAGAATTTCTGCATCTCCCTGGCAGAAAAAAAGCATGCGGATTGTACATGCATTTTTCCTGCCAGGGACATGCGGAAGTGAAGCGTTCTTCACATGCATTTCGCATGCGGGTTGACAAGCGCTTTCCAATCGATTTTAGCATCACTTGGAAAGTGCTTGACAACTTGGTCACACTATATAAGTCCATGCAACCGGCATGAACTTATATAGTGTGACCGTAAAAGAATGGTAAAAAATAAAAAATAAATATATACTTACCTTCCGATGGCCCCCGCAGTCCTGCTTCGCTCCGTCCTGGCTGCCGGCAGCTCGCGGTACACTGAATGACCTGCCGTCACATGACTAAATGACGTCAGCGCAGGTCCTTCAGTTCACCGCGATTTGCCGGCAAGCGAAGACAAGCGCACCGTGGGCCATCAGAAGGTAAGTATAATGTTTATTTTTTTATTTTATTCCTTTTTTACAGGTTCTGTGGTACCTGGGTCCGGAGGAGAGTCTCTTCTCCTCCAGACCCGGGTACCATCTGCACATTGAAACGCATGGAATCCTCATGTACAGATGCAGTGATGCGGAATCCAAGCGTTCCAATGCAAGTCAATGGCGGCGAAAATGCAGCGCTTCCGCAAAATAATTGGTAGTGCTGCGTTTTTTTCCGCAATGATAACCCGCAGCGGAAATTTCCGCAGTATGTGCACAGCACATGCGGAATATCATTGGGGAACATGGCAGGCCTTCTACCATGCTTTTTTTAAGCGTTTCTGCAGCGTTTTTGCTGCTGTGGAAACGCTTAAAAAACGCATCGTGGGCACACAGCCTTATCCTTGCTTCAGTCTTTTTAGGGTAACAGATGTTTTAATTTACTCATTTGTCTGCCCTATCAACTTTCGGGTGCAGTTTTATGTACTTTCCCCCTGCTGGTATTTCCTGCTGGTTATAGTCTCATTTGGATGTCCAGCCATACTGCTGTAGTTTAAGCCAGTCAGTGAAAGACCAGCTAGGGTTTATCTCTCTGCTGTTTATGTTCTTTACCCTGCACTTATTTTCTGTTACTTTTTAGGAAGTAGGCGGCATATTCTCTAACAGTACGTACTTTGTTCTTTATTTTGTATTTCATGGTTTGTTTTACTCACTCTGGGATCTTTCTCTACTTCAGCACACTTTCCCTTCTGTAGGTAATTTGCACTCTGCTCTCCCCTCCGATTCTTTAGGAGGAACGTGAAAAGCTTGACAGCCTTTCAGGCAGCATAGGTTTCAGGGTCGGCTCCAGGTTTTTGTGGGCACTGGGCGAAAAAAATCTCAGTGGGCCCCTTTAACACATACCACGATTCATGATGCACGGATACCGCAGAGAAATATATATATATAGTACAGTGCCAAAGATTTCACTTCTTACATTACATGAGTGATATCTATTGTAAATTCTACAATAGCTCAGAAACCGGCGAATCCTAACAGCGCACAGTGCAGACCGGACAGTATAGTCCTCCATACAGTATTATGGGCACCACTAAGTCCTCCATACAGTATTATGAGCACCACATAGTCCTCCATACAGTATTATGGGCACCACTAAGTCCTCCATACAGTATTATGGGCCCCATATAATGCTCCATGCAGAATAATGGACCCCATATAATGTTCCATACAGGATACTGGCCCCCATAAAATGCTCTATGCAGAATACTGGCCGCCATATAACACTCTATACAGAATACTGGCCCCCCATATAACGCTCCATACAGAATACTGGCCTCCATATAATGCTCCATACAGAATACTGGCCCCCATATAATGCTCCATACAGGATACTGGCCCCCATCTAACGCTCCATACAGAATACTGGTCCCCATATAACACTCCATACAGAATACTGGCCCCCATATAATGCTCCATACAGAATACTGGCCCCCATATAATGCTCCATACAGAATACTGGCTCCCATATAATGTTCCATACAGAATATTGGCCCCCATATAATGCTCCATACAGAATACTGGTCCCCATATAATGTCCCATACACAGTACTGTCCCGCATATAATGCTCCATGCAGGCTGTGCCCCCGTATAATGCCCCGTGCAGGCTATGCCTCCATATAATGCCCCATGCCTCCTGGGCTCCCATATGATGCCCCATGCAGGCTGGGCCCCCATATAATGCCCCATGCAGGCTTTACCCCATATAATGCCCCATGCCTCCTGGGCCCCCATCTAATGCCATATGCAGGCTGGGCACCCATATAATGCCCCATGCCTCCTGGGCCCCCATATAATGCCCCATGCTGGTAACCCATCTAATGCCCCATGAAGGTGCCCCAAATAATGCCCCATGCAGGTGCCCCATTTAATGCCCCATGCAGGTGCGCCATATAATGCCCCATGCCTCCTGGGCCCCCATATAATGCCCCATGCAGGCTGGGTCCCCATCTAATGCCACATGCAGGCTGGGCACCTATATAATGCCCCATGCCTCCTGGGCCCCCATCTAATGCCCCATGCAGGCTGGGCCCTCATATAATGCCCCATGCTTCTTGGGCCCACATATAATGCCCCATGCAGGTTCCCCATCTAATGCCCCATGAAGGTGCCCCATCTAATGCCCTATGCAGGTGCCCCATATAATGCCCCATGCAGGTGCCCCATATAATGATATAATGCCCCATGCCTCCTAGGCCCCCATCTAATGCCCCATGCAGGTGCCCCATATAATGCCCCATGCCTCCATACATAAAAAAAAATAAAAAAATTAAATACTCACCTCACCTCTCCTCACCTGCTGCCGCTGCTCCAGACTCCTCAGCCGCGTCGCCGTCGTCCCACTCTGCGCTGCTTGTGACTGGTCAGGAGAGGGTGCGGTGGAAAGATGTGATCGCGCCCTCTGACCTGAGACGTCACAGTGCAGCAGCCGCGGAAGATACAGGACCTGCTGCGGAAGCACGGGGAGAGGTAAGTATTGTGCCGGGGTCCTAAGCAAGCGTGGTGGGGGGGCGGGCGCGGATGCTGGCACCCCTCACGGGTCCCATAGCGTGCTGGGGTGCCCGACGGCGAGTGGGCCCCCCCGCCTGCTCAGGGCCCCGGCACTTTCCCGGGTGCTGACGACGGGCCTGATAGGTTCAAGTTGCCATCTATTCTGTGGTTAGTGCTATCTCAGCTCACGCAGGAACCACTAGGGACTGCGGGCTCAGGATCTCTAGTCTGTACAGGAACCAGCAGGGTCAGTTGCAGTTTTTAGTGAGTCGCCTATTTTCCCGAGTGAGTTGCTACACTAACATAACATCAGCATTTCATAACTTAGTACTAAGTACTAAAGATGCCTCTGTCTGGCTACCAATCCCAAAGCTCCTGCTGATGCTTGTTCACTGAAATTATAATCACAGGCCCGGTATCTGCTGTCTTCACAGTTTAGATTACCCTGGTCACTCCCAATGTTTTGGATATCCTCGCATTGACTCAGTCCTAACTATCCCCAAGCCGAAACAGAACCCTGCATCATATTCTGATTGTCTTGTGTTGAGCCAAGCAATTACATTGCCTGAACAATAAGCATCGGCAACACCCCAAACCCATGTATGGTCCCAAAACATCAAATGACCCCCACCAACCCATTTCTGCTGCTGCACATCGTTGTTGCCCCACTCACCTGCTGAATTATTCACACAACCTCCCATCGCAATAAACATGAACTGCCCATTTGTAGCATAATATATTGGCTGCCCACGCTGATGGGAGCATTAATTGCGACACCAATAACATTAGGAATTGAATGCTGGAGGTTTGTGTCAACTCATTGGGGGCTGCTGGTGATACCACTAATTACACCACTAGCTCATGACAAACCCATTTGCTGCCCTTTATCCAATGAACTGCGGGACGCAAGCGCTAGAGAAGGCATTAACTCCACCAACTATCATATCACTGTTAAGTTGCTGCCCACTAACACAGTTTAAACTTTATGCATTGGCTATTGCCGCAGTTGGAATCTCCACCCACAACCTCCTGGGCCAGCTGTACTGTCTTTGTTTCCCAAGTAACTACTCCTTGCTAATCTATTCCACTATAGGACATCATGGTTCCGAACTCCACACCAGTCCCAGACTCCGATTCCAACCCAAAATCAACCTGCTACCACTCCCATAGGACTGAAGAGACCCACTCCCCCTTAAGGCTCTTCATTTGGACACTTCACCCCCACATTTGTGGCTTTTTGAGTGGTTCCAAAGGCGTCCTTACCCTCTTATGTCAGGGACATTATAGACATCCTCAGGAGGGTTGATGGACTCCATTTGGATCCTCATACACTACCGTTCAAAAGTTTGGGGTCACCCAGACAATTTTGTGTTTTCCATGAAAATTCATACTTTTATTTATCAAATGAGTTGCAAAATGAATAGAAAATATAGTCCAGACAGTGACAAGGTTAGAAATAATGATTTTTATTAGAAAGAATAATTTTCTCCTTCAATCTTTGCTTTCGTCACAGAATTCTCCCTTTGCAGCAATTACAGCATTGCAGACCTTTGGCATTCTAGCTGTTAATTTGCTGAGGTAATCTTGAGAAATGTCACCCCATGCTTCCTGAAGCCCCTCCCACAAGTTGGATTGGCTTGATGGGCACTTTTTGCATACCATACCACAACAGCTCAATGGGGTTGAGATCTGGTGACTGGGCTGGCCACTCCATTACAGATAGCATACGAGCTGCCTGCATCTTCTCTAAATAGTTCATGCATAATTTGGAGGTGTGCTTTGGGTCATTGTCCTGTTGTAGGATGAAATTGGCTCCAATCAAGCGCTGTCCACAGGGTATGGCATGGCGTTGCCAAATGGAGTGATAGCCTTCCTTATTCAAAATCCCATTTACCTTGTACAAATCTCCCACTTTACCAGCACCAAAGCAACCTCAGACCATCACATTACCTCCACCATGCTTGACAGATGGCATCAGGCACTCTTCCAGCATCTTTTCAGTTTTTCTGCGTCTCACAAATGTTCTTCTGTGTGATCTAAACACCTCAAACTTTGATTCGTCTGTCCATAAAACTTTTTTCCAATCTTCCTCTGTCCAATGTCTGTGTTTTTTTGCCCATATTAATCTTTTCCTTTTATTAGCCAGTCTCAGATATGACTTTTTCTTTGCCACTTTGCCCTGAAGGCCAGCATCCCGGAGTCGCCTCTTCACTGTAGATGTTGACACTGGCGTTTTGCGTGTACTATTTAATGAAGCTGCCAGGTAAGGAGCTGTGAGGCATCGATTTCTCAAACTAGAGACTCTAATGTACTTGTCTTGTTGCTCAGTTGTGCAGCGGGGCCTCCCACTTCTTTTTCTACTCTGGTTAGAGCCTGTTTGTGCTCTCCTCTGAAGGGAGCAGTACACACCGTTGTAGGAAATCTTCAGTTTCTTGGCAATCTCTCGCATGGAATAGCCTTCATTTCTAAGAACAAGAATAGACTGTCGAGTTTCATATGAAAGTTCTCTTTTTCTGGCCATTTTGAGAGTTTCATAGAACAAACAAATGTAATGCTCCAGATTCTCAACTAGCTCAAAGGAAGGTCAATTTTATAGCTTCTCAAATCAGCCAAACCATTTTCAGCTGGGCTAACATACTTGTGCAAGGGTTTTCTAAACATCCATTAGCCTTCTTACACAGTTAGCAAACACAATGTACCATTAAAACACTGGAGTGGTGGTTGTTGGAAATGGGCCTCCATACACCTATGTAGATATTGCAATAAAAACAAGACATTTGCAGCTAGAATAGTCATTTAACACATTAACAATGTATAGAGTGTATTTCTGATTCATTTAATGTTAGCTTCATTGAAAAAAAAATGTGCTTTTCTTTCAAAAATAATGAAATTTCTAAATGACCCCAAACTTTTGAACGGTAGTGTATGTTTATTCGGTCTCCCATGACAGCACCACGTGAGAGAGAGAGGATCCGCCCATCAAGGACAGGAAACCTACAGGTTAAAAAGGGCGGCCCTCTCTTCCCGCCTCAGTTTAGGTTTCCTGTCCATGATGGGAGACCTCGCAGGCTTACCTGCAGAAGATGGACTCCTGTCCCAGAGAGGGCCACAGCAGGTGGTTGGAGCCGGTCCGTCCCGGTCCTCTGGAGACGCCATGGTAGGGCTCAGTGGGGCGCCTCCGTGAGCGTTGCGGCGGGCGCGACATCGCCTCACGGGGAGGTAGATGTCCGCCAGGTGTGGGGCCGCTAGCGGGCTTCCTCCCCCCGCTACAATTTGCAGGAGATCCAGGTTGCGCTGACGGGGCACGTGACAAGCGCGACCTACTGACGTGACTTCCGGTGCGCCGGGCAGGAAGTCCCTGTGACGTCACCAGAAGGGGCGGAGCTCGTTTGAATTTTGCGCGCGAGCAGCTGAACGCCGGGGGATTAAGGACCTGGCGGCGAGGAGCCCACCTGGAACCCACCTGGCCACCTGGGGAGGAAGACCAAGGAGCAGGTAACGCCCTCCTGGGTAAAAAAAAAAAAAAAAAAAAAAAAAAAGAGCACACACCCACACATGGTACCGGTATGGCCAGTATATAAAGGGTCTGGTAACATACAGAGGTGCTTCCCAGCCCATTCTTACACTGTAAGTTATGGAAGATTCACAAGATCTGTCACCTAGGCAACAACATCTGCTGCAGGAGCAGCCCTCTGGGGAGCCCTCACAACTAGTGGCGCAGCGCCATTCCCGACTAGGGTCTGGTCGTTCAGCTAGAAGAGCTGTCACTAAGAGCAGGAAGGACGGTCCGGTGCGGCGTGATTCCTCGCCATGCATGTTGGATTCCTCTGCTTCTACGGTACCGAAGGCTCTGTGGGGTGAGTGGAATCTTCGTGAAAGTTCTACTAATGTTTCCTCCTTCTTTCTATCTATAACTTTCTTTTAGAGCAAGAAATGTTCCTCGAAATCCAAGCACAGAGAATGTGCCTTATGCAACTGTCCACTCCCTGATTCTTATAGCAAGAGGTTATGCCAACTTTGTATTAGCAAAATGATGTCGGAGGAAACCCCAGATTTTTCCCTAGGCCTAAGAACTTTAATAAGGGAAGAAATAGGCAAAGCATTGCAGGGTTCAGAGTCTGGGCATATTCCTCAAGAAACCCAGCCGGGTTCAGACTCTGAACTGTCGGTCGCCTCCTCCTCCGCCTTCTCTTCCTCTGACAGTGAGCCAGATAGACAGTGCTTTCCTCTGAAGGAGGTCGATGCCCTAGTAAAAGCCGTCCGATCTACAATGGGGATAGTGGACACGAGGGCAGAGAAATCAGCTGAGGATGTTATGTTTGGTGGTCTGGGGCTAAAGAAAAGAAGGGTCTTTCCGGTAAATTCAAAGGTGAAAGACCTCATTGATAAGGAGTGGAGGAAACCTGACAAGAAGGGTAGTGTTCCTCCATCCTTTAAAAGGAAATATCCATTTGAGGATGCTATGTGTTCCTCCTGGTTAAAAGCACCCAAGCTGGATGTTGCTGTTACCAAAGCAGCGAAAAGAATATCCCTCCCGTTCGATGATATGGGTGCATTGAGAGACCCCCTAGACAGACGGGCTGATACTTTCTTGAAAGGGGCATGGGAGACACCTGCGGGAGCACCGAGACCAACAGTAGCAGCTACCTGCACGTCCAGAGCCCTGATGGTGTGGTTTGAACAGCTAGACAGTCAGTTGAAGGATGGGACTTCTAGGAAAGACATTATTTCTTCCCTTCCACTGGTTCAGGGGGCGGCAGGTTTTCTTGCGGATGCATCTGTGGACTCAGTAAGGTTGGCAGCAAAATCAGCAGCACTGTCAAATGCGGCTCGGCGAGCCTTGTGGATTAAATGCTGGCCAGGGGATTTACAGACTAAATCCAGACTGTGCACAATCCCGTGCGAAGGAGAATACCTCTTTGGTCAGACCATGGATGACTTATTGGAGAAAGCTGGGGACCCTAAGAGGGGGTTTCCATCAGTACCTCTACACTCCTTTAAGAGTTCGTTCCGGAAGAGGAAATTTTTCCGGAAGAGATATTTCAGGGAGCAAGACAAGTCTGACGGAAGGGGTCGAAAAGGTAGAGGTCTACTCTTTGGTCCGTCTCCAAAAATTGAGCAGAAGCCAGGGGATACACAATCAGCCCAGGTGGGAGGGAGATTGTCATTTTTTGTCCCAGCTTGGGAACAGATTTCTCATAGTAATTGGATTTTAAGCCTGATTAAGTATGGTCTTAAATTTCAATTTAAAGCATTGCCTCACAAAAGATTCATGGTTGTTCCCTCCAGTTCTTCCCCAGAACGCCAGGCTGCCCTCGTTTCGGAAGTACAAACCCTAATAAGAAAGCACGTCCTGATTGAGGTTCCGGAGGCTGAAAAGGGCCTTGGTTTCTACTCCCCGCTCTTCTTGGTTCCGAAACCGGATGGAAGTTTCAGGACAATCATAAATCTGAAATCCCTGAATAATTTCCTTAAAATACACACCATTAAAATGGAGTCTTTAAAATCCGTAATAAAGTTACTTTTTCCCCACTGCTATATGGTAGTGCACGATCTCAAAGATGCATATTACCATATCCCAATTCATAGTGACTATCAGAAATACTTGAGGCTGGCCATTGAAATTGATGGGGTGGTTAAACACTTTCAATACACTGCACTCCCCTTCGGTTTAGCTATAGCCCCGCGAGTTTTTTACTAAAGTAATGGCGGAAGTTATGGCACATGTAAGAGAAAGGGACATTCTAATTATCCCTTACCTGGATGATCTCCTGATAGTGGGGAACTCGTTGGTTCAGTGCGAGACCCACCTGCGGGAGACCATGTCGGTCTTAAAGAGCTTGGGGTGGTTTCTAAGTTTAGAAAAGTCTAGACTATCTCCACTCAAGGTACAACAATATCTGGGGGTCATATTAGATTCCAGGAAACAGCTATGTTGTCTTCCAGAAGAAAAAATTGATAGAATCCGGGGGTTGGTAGCACAATGTATACGTAAACCTTCTATGTCACTCCGTAAGGCCATGTCACTATTGGGAACCTTCACCTCCACTTTTCCTGCGGTTCGTTGGTCACAATTACATTCAAGAGCTTTTCAGTGGGATGTGTTGTACAATAACGCAGCTTTAGAGGGGCATCTAGACCGTGAGTTTATGCTAGGTCCTCGTGCCATAAGGTCCCTTCGTTGGTGGTTGCGACAAGACAATCTTGCTAAAGGGGTTCCCTGGGAATGTAGTCCAACTGCAGTCTTGTCCACTGATGCAAGTGGGGAGCTCACTTTGAAGGGAGATTAGTGCAGGGAACCTGGTCAAGCAGTGAGCGACAGTTATCATCAAATGTTAAGGAGCTTCTGGGGGTGCAGCATGCGATCAACGAGTTCCTTATATATTTACAGGGCCAGCATGTCCGTATACTCTCGGACAATCAAGTCACGGTAGCTTACATAAACCACCAAGGGGAACCCGCTCAAGAAACTTGATGAGGGTAGCGAACGCACTTATGCTGAAAGCCGAAGATCATTGTCCCTCTCTTTCGGCTACTCATCTAAAAGGAAAGGAAAACATCACAGCGGATTTCCTTAGCCGTACTTCCGTAAAAGAGGGAGAGTGGTCCCTAAATACGCGAATATTCTCCAGAATCGTAGAAATGTGGGCCCTTCCGACTGTGGACTTATTCGCAACAAGAGCCAATCGGAAAGTGGAAAATTTTTGTTCCTTAGACCCCAGAGAAGAACCCCTGGCAGTGGACGCCTTCATGGTTCCCTGGAGATTTCCTCTGGCATATGCCTTCCCTCCCATGATCCTGCTCCCAGCGGTGATAAGAAAGATCAGGGCAGACTGGGCCAGAGTGATACTCATATGCCCCTTTTGGCCCAAAAGACCGTGGTTCCCTTGTCTCCGGAAGAAGTCCATATCAGATCCCTGGGTACTTCCGGAGATTCCGGACCTCCTCACTCAGGGGCCACTTTCCCATCCTCCAACCCCGAGTCTACATTTGGCAGCGTGGAATGAGAGAGGATGTTATTGACCAACAAAGGATTCCCCACAAATGTAGTGAATACTCTCCTGGCTAGCAGAAAACCTGTTACCACCCGTATTTATGCCAGGACCTGGAGGAAGTTTCTGTCCTTTGTAGAAGTTAAGGTGGAGGAGGGGCCCCCTATTGGGAAAATTCTGGAATTTCTGCAGCGGGGCTTAGAATTGGGTCTCTCTACCAGTACCTTGAAAGTACAGGTGTCGGCGTTGGGGGCTTTATTTTCTTCTAATATTGCAGATAACTATTGGATAGCCCGTTTTATAAAAGCTTCCTTTAGGTGTAGACCCATTACCAAAGTAAAGATGTCTCCCTGGGATTTGAATTTTGTCTTAGATGCCTTGACCAGTCCTCCTTTCGAGCCACTAGATTTAGTCTCCCCAAAAATTATTTTCCTAAAGACGGTCCTGTTAGTAGCCCTAACTTCAGCCAGGAGAGTCAGTGACCTACAGGCCCTTTCAATATGCCCTCCATTTACGCAAATTCTGGACGATAGGATTATATTAAGACCTGATCCGGCCTTTCTTCCTAAAGTGGCCACTCGATTCCATAGAACCCAGGAGATAGTTCTCCCGACTTTTTGCTTCCCGCCCAAAAATCAAAAAGAGGAGAGGCTTCACACTTTAGACGTTAGGAGGTGCGTACTAAAGTACTTAGAAGTATCACGTGGATTTAGAAAGGATAAGTCCCTATTTATTTGCTATCAGGGGGCTAGAAAGGGTTGTAAGGCCTCAAAGGCTACAATCGCTAGATGGATCAAGGAGGCCATTTCCCTCGCATACTCCTCAGGGGATAAAGAGATACCGGAGGGATTGAGGGCGCATTCTACCAGAGCGGTATCAACCTCCTGGGCGGAGAAGACAGGGCTTTCCATTGAGGAAATTTGTAAGGCTGCCACTTGGTCTTCTCCCTCTACTTTCTATAGGCACTATAGATTGGATCTGGGTGGCTCTGCAGATCTCACTTTCGGGAGAAGGGTGCTTCAAGCTGTGGTCCCTCCCTAATTTCCTTCGTCTCTGTAATTCTCTCACGTGATGCTGTCATGGGAGACCGAATAAAGCCTTAGTTACTTACCGGTAACGGGATTTTTCGGAGCCCATGACAGCACCCGTATATTCCCTCCCTTCACTGGTGTTGTACACTCCCATAGAGTTGATTTCTTTTTGTGCACCCTTGCGGGAAATTGATGAAAAGTAATGTACTTAATGTGATTATGTTTTGTTATAACTAACCTTGGCGGTACTCTCATGCTCTGTTAACTAAACTGAGGCGGGAAGAGAGGGCTGCCCTTTTTAACCTGTAGGTTTCCTGTCCTTGATGGGCGGATCCTCTCTCTCTCACGTGGTGCTGTCATGGGCTCCGAAAAATCCTGTTACCGGTAGGTAACTAAGGCTTGCTGGCTTCTGGGGACTTAGAGTCCCTGGGCACGAACATAAGACATTATGATGGTCTGGTGATGTCTTGATTTTTCCTTAACCTGAACAATTTTGACAGGGATTTACAGAAATTGGTGTTGGTCTCACTTCGATTCATCCTGACACATAATTTTTTTTCTTTAAAGACAGATTTTTTTCTACAAAAACAAGGTACTGCTATGGGGGAGAGTGTGCGCCATCCTTTGCTAACCTTTTCTTAGGTCTCTGGGAAAGGCATAGCTCTCAGGGTAATGCACACGTCGTCTCCTATGTACTATGTGAAAATCACGGGCAGCACACAGATGCCATCAGTATACAGTCCACATACTGTGCATGATTATCATTTTAATGTATAGGAGAAGCTTTATAATTCATTTGTCCATATGACTCGCCCCCTGAGCCGTGGGGCACTCGGAGCCGGGCAATCGGGAAACGATGGGGGTAGTAGTGGCGACCCGGTTCCGTGGCTCATGGTGGTCAGACCAGTGGTAGTCTGCTATGTGCTGTTGATAATGTCCGACTACGCCACCCGTGGATTACGGTTATTATGAACCGCCGCTGCAAGGCAGACCGCTGGGGCTGATGATGCATGCAGCTGAGGTAGTGTGACTCCCCACGGGAAGAGTGCAGCCCCAGGGCAGTGTAGTGGATGGTGGGAGTGATGGTGGTGAGAGTCCCCGTACCGTTAGTGCTGGAGGAGCGAAAGAGCACACAGACAACGTACTGCAGTCCAATGTCTTTTACTCACAGTTCAGGTGCTCCGGGTCACTTCTGCGCAAGCAGTGACCACCCAAGCCGTGCAGTGTCCACCAGGTGAGGGGCTCGGTCAACCCCCAGGCAGTTCAGGAGCATGGCACAGGACCCCCTTCAATCCTTTCTCTGGCCTGCCTCACCAGTGACCCACTTTTGTCCAGCTGCCGTGGACTTGTGCGGGTAAACGTGGGCCCCGTTCTCCGCTGTCCTATATGGTGCCTTCCTAGCAGGTTTGATGAGGTGCTGCACCAATAAATGGTCACAGCCTCCGGTCTTTGGCTGAGGGTTGTTTCTCCTCCACCAACTTGGGATCCGGTACCCTTAATCTGCCTGACCCTGCACCCTGGATTCTCGTGGGTTCTTAGGGTCCCTTCCACCTTCTTGTTCCTGAGCCCTTCTGTTTCTCTGTCTCTTCTTCTCCTTTTCTGTTCTGTCTTCTCCTCCTTCCCTTGGCCTCTTCTCCAGGCCCACTTCTCCTTCTCCTCTCAGGCTCTGGCCTTTTCTCTAGGCCTGCCTCTGAGCAGAGCTCCTACAGAGCCTCTGCTCCCTGTCTTCTCTGACTGGACTGACTGAACTTCTCTTAGAGCTAAGATGGTGCCCACCTTTTATACCTCCCTCTGACCATGAGCCCAGGTGACCAGCAACCAATTGGCTCCTTCCGACGCTCAGGAACCAACCCCTATCTGCCCCTACAGCACTGGGTGTTCCACCCCCCTCCCCACTCCAGACAGGGACATAGTCGGTCGTGCCTGCACTTCTGTCTAGTGGGAGCACCGTTGAGCTGTCCCTCGGAAATGGGGTGTGTGTGCTGTATGCAGCTAACTGAGCCCTGGTCCATACTCCATCCTTACCCGGGAGTGGAATACCACACCTCTGGCAGAGGTGCAATACCCCTATAGTGGCCGAGCCCTCGGGGCGCTACACATACATGAAAATTACTGATGATAAAAGTGGACACACTGACCAAACACTGATAAAACCTTAGATCCCAAACTCTGATGAACAATGGTCCATGTTTTCACATCGGAATGGTTTATTTCCATGCCCTAGTTCTAAGCACCGATAGATAGGAAACAAATGGGTCAGAGCTCATTTACCTGTCTTTTTACATGAGCCAATGAGAAATTATGGGAACCAATTGATTGTTAATATGATGGTTCTGTCCCCTTACAGCATCATGCTGTCGACAGCATATTCCCTGTTTACATGGAGCGATGTGCTGCCGACAGTGATGATTTTTATGCCGACACAAACGTTTCAATCATCCATTGAATGAGTTTTTCGATTGTTCTTGGCATTATCGCAGGAATGTTTACATAAGCCAGTAATCGCGACAGAGCTCCTGTGAACCTTTGCTGATTATTGGCTCATTTAACCCCTTAACAACTGCCGTAACGCATTTTCATGGCGGCAGTTAAGGGTACGTATGCCTCAGCGACGCCCTTTCACTTCGCTGAGGAAAAAGGCTGTAGCACCCGCCACCGTCGGAAATTCTGGAGAACATGATTAGGGCCAGTTTTTCCGGTCCCCGATCACATGATTGTCGCTATTCAGTGAATAGCGGCGATCACGAAAAAAAAAAGTGTGCCCAGAGTGGCAATGGTTTCTCTCTCTTCTGACATGATGTACATGTCAGAGGAGAGAGAAAAGAAGCCCCTGAGCCCACCTAGTACCTCCGCTGTCCACCGGCCCTTCGTGATGTTCCGGTAAAAAAAAAATTGCAGGCTCATGCGCAGTGCACCTGCCGAGATCTGCCAGCAGGTACCCGGCAACAATAGGGAATTTTCCCTATTGGTTCATTTTGATCACTGTGATAAACCCTATCACAGTGATCAAAAGAAAAAAATAGTAAATCAAATCCTCCTTTATCACCCCCCCACCCAGCTGGATAAAAATTATAAAATAATTTTTTGTTTTTCCATTCTTTGCAGTTAGGGTTAGGGTTAAGATAAGGGTTATGATTAGGGTTAAGGTTGTGTTAGGATTAGGGGTAGGATTAGGGGTAGGGTCAGGGTTGTGTTTGGGTTGGAGTTAGGGTTGTGTTGTGTAACATTAGGTTGTCATATTGAATATCTTTTCATTAGTGTTGAGCGCAAGTGCTCGCTACTTGAATTGGCATTGGGTGCTCCGGTATGCACCAAGTATCGCGGATGTAACATCCCTGGCGGCGTGCTGGCATGGCTTACCACCTCCCATGCAAGACCGCTATCTTACCTATCAGTCCAGGCTGCACACTTTGCTCCAGTACCTGCTGTGTGCATGTCTCTTGTCTGATTGCTTAGGGCGGCGGTGTGGTTACTGCCTGATTCTTATAGTTACTGTGTGCGCACTCCTAATGCGTCCCCAGCCTATTGCTGTGAGTCACTGGATACTTAAACCCCCTCCACCCAGTAGGAGGTGCCTGAGCAACACTTTCATTCAGTGTGTTCTGTGCAACTGAGTTGCCAGGTCCTGTCCTGTATCTTGTCTGTTTCCGCCCCTGGGGGCTGTATACCCAGGCCTGTTACCTGTATCTGTGACTTCTAGTATGGGGTATCAGCGTACTCAGGAGAAATTGCACAACAATTCTCGGGGTCCATTTTTCTCCTCTTACCCTTGTGAAATGTGGAAATAAAAAAATTGGGGCTAAAAGATAATTTTTGTGGAAAAAGTTTGATATTTTATTTTCACGGCCCTACATTATAAACTTCTGTGAAGCACCGGGGAGTTCTGGTTCTCACCACACATCTAGATAAGTTCCTTCACGTGCTTCACAGGAACTGAAGCAACATGGAAGGACAAAATGAACATTTAACTTTTTTCACACATATTTTACTTCAGACCCCAATTTTTTTTTTTCGCAATGGTAATGAGAGAAAATGGACCAAAAAATTTGTTGTGCAATTTCTTCTGAGTACGCCGATACCCCATATGTGGGGGAAAACCACTGTTTGGGCGCAGGGCTAGGAAGGGAGGGAGCACCATTTGACTTTTTGAATGCAAAATTGTCTGGAATCTGAAGCAGACGTCATGTCGCGTTTGGAGAGTCCCTGATGTGCCTAAACAGTGGAAACCCCCCACAAGTGACATAATTTTTGAAACTAGATCCCTCAAGGGTTAATAAACTTCTTGAATGTGGTTTTGAGCACCTTGAGGGGTTCAGTTTTTAGAATGGTGTCACTTTTGGGAATTTTCTGTCATATAGACCCCTCTAAGTCACTTCAAATGTGATGTGGTTCCTAAAAAAAATGGTTTTGTAAATTTTGTTGGAAAAATTAGAAATTGCTGATAAACGTTTAACCCTTATAACTTCCTAATAAAAAAAAATGTTGCAAAAATTGCGCTGATGTAAAGTAGACATGTGGGAAATTTTATCTATTAACTATATGTGTGGCATAACATAGCGTTCCAGAGTTATTACCTCATAAAGTGACACTGGTCAGAATTGTTACATTTGGCCTGATCATTAAGGACATAATTGGCTCCATCACTAAGGGGTTAAATGTGCTATTATGTATTTTTTACTTCTAAGGGCTCGCGCGCATTACCGATTATATAGAACGAGTGCTGTCCAGAGATGACTGTTTTTGATCTGAGTGTCCTTGATTGCCAGAGGCGAGTATATATAGCAGAGGGGAGTGGCCAACACTGAACAGCTGAGACCATCAAAGCAAAAAAGCTTCAGGAGCTTTCAACTGAACAGATTAACCCCTGCACTGCTAGCAGAAACCTGCAATGTTTACTATGATGGTGAAGTGCTTCTAATCAGTGCAGAAGTAGGAGAAAGCAAACACTGTGGTCTTTTGGCCCCTCTCTGTCGCAGTAAACCCGTGACACCTATAAGGAAAGAATAGAGCACAGGTTGAAGTGCAATGCAGCTCCATTCTAACAGGGATGAAAGTAACATGTTCTGCTGATCGCTGGGTGTCATAACTTGTTGATCGTGGGGGTCCCACCTCTATCACTTATATTGTGCATAATTTGGGACTTTTAAGCCCTGCTCCAAGGAATGACTAAGAACACCCCCTAAAATTACCTGTTTTGTCAGCAGTTTGCTAAACTCTGTTTTCAGTCTATGTTGTACACAGGACTGCCCTGAGAAAATGTCTCAAAAGCTGGACTTTCGGCAAGTATAGTCTTCGAGCAGTTACAAGCAATTGCTTTCAGTGAAAGATAAAAAAAGAAAGAAAAGTTTGGGCCCTCACATGGGTCATCGGATCATTAGATATAGCAGCGGGAGTGCGGGTAAGGCGATCCCTATTCATCATACCCTGATTCATACACTTCCACCTACAGTAAAGCTTGCATTGTCTGAGGCTGGCGGGGATTTTCTGTCTCGCCACTGAAGGCCCTGCAGTGAATTCCTTATATTACGGATGTTTGTTGTGTTTGATTGTGTTAGAATTTCTGCTATTGCTCAATATTTTATTTAAACTAAACTTTCTAACCCCATTATGAGTTAAACTTCTTGGAATTTACTTGACAGGTACGGTCTCTACCTTCAAAATCATTGCATCATACTGGCCATAGGCAAATCCTAATTATTGCTGGTATGAGGAAACATCCCTCCTGTTCTGTAGGTATAGTGACTGAATGCTTAGAACCAATAGTGCAGTAATGGCAGGTTTAGGTTGGTGATTTCCGGTCAATGACTTCTCACACTAGTTCTGGGAAGGGCTGGATGGCTTCTACAGAACCGTGGCCCCTTCTGAGGGCATGAGCCGCAAATAGAAGCATCTTCTGACTTGTCTCTGTGAAGAGACAAATAATATGTTAAAAATAGGTTAAGATATTTATGGTAAATCTGCAGGAAATGTTCATAAAATATATATTCGGGTATCCCCGAATCCTCTTCTGCAATCCTAGGCCGGTGGTTGTATCACCTAAGGTGTGGATATGCTGTGCTCTTCTAAAATCTTAAAAAGTGCATTTCCACATTATTTTAGTGAATTAGTGACTAATTACGGTAACTCATACTTAGCTATTACAGTAGACTAGAGTATATTTACCTACATCAATGGCAAAAGTAGGATCCCATCATAAATTCATGTATACGTACGCTACCATTTACTACTCAAGTGAAATGTAGTCAACTGTGGCAGAATTACTATTTCATCAGGCCCATTATAAAATAGATTGGAATTAAAGGGTTATTAAAAAAAAATAGGGTTAGTGCTTTTTTTTTTGGAGTAACCCTTTAATATACTCCAGTTCCCTTAATCTCTCATTTTTACAAGGCTCCATTATGTTGGGAATAGGGATGTAATAATCTATCTTATGTAACATCTGGAATTGATGCATGACAAAAAATGTTTATGGTTGTCCCCTACCCACAATAGTCACCATTTTGTGGGTGAAAAAAATTTGAAAATGTTATAATATATCGTTAAAAACCAAAACAATGCAATGTAGCACAAGTCCCTTGACAACTATTCATAATCTCTGATTCTTTGTCTATTTTCTTGCAAGTTACTGAGTATGGCCCATTGTGCAAAATGCCGTTGGCTTTAGAATACAGATGAAAAGTCATTTTAACCTTTAGGCTACGTTCACATGTTTAGTATTTGGTCAGTATTTTATATCAGCATTTGTAAGCCAAAATCAGGGGTGGAACAATCTCATCCCTATTCCCCACCCATCGCCTCTCTCTTGTCAGTGATTGACAGGTCACTCTGCTTTCAGTGACTTATCTCTCGCAGGTAAGATAGTCGTCATTCTTCGTGGCGCTGCATGTTCAATAAGGTCCATAGTTTGCAGATCGCACCAGAAACTAACAGTCTTCTTTTCTAGGGCGACCCGCACAGGAACGAGAAACAGCAGATTGCACCAGACACTGATAGTCCTCTTGATCAGGACATTACTCTGCATGCACCTTCCCGGGAAATGATGGTGCTCGCACTAGTTTTTGAGCAATAGTGGCAAGGTACTGAAAGAAGAGAGTGACCTGTCAATCACAGACAGGAGATAGTTGGTGGGCGGGGAATATACTCATGTGCCACTGCACTTGCGGCTCATTTACATACCACTTCAACAATACATTTCTCTAAAACGTAAACTCAGATTTCTAAAATACAAGTGTGGATGTAATCAGAATTAAAGTGCCTTTATATAGATGGCATTAGTTTGGGGTATAAAAACCTGATGACATGTTCCCTTTAAGGCCTCATTCAGACATCTGTGTTTCATACATGTTCTATCTGTGACTTTCATTGAAAGAACACGTACCCATTATTGTCTATGGGACTGTTCAGATGTCTGTGCTTTTTTGTGGGCCGTGTGTCCGTGCAAAAATAATAGAAATGTGTCTGTTTCTTTTTATAAACGCCATAGATGAAAAGTACCAATACAAGTCTATATTATAGGACCATGAAAATTATGGACGGCACACGGTTCGCATCAGTGTACAGTACATGTGCTGTCCGTGATTAATATGGCAAAGGATAGGAGAAACTTTGTCCGTTATTTTTTGGTAAAAAGTGACACAATGACCCACTCGGACCGTTATTCAGCTCTTGTGAAAAATCACTGAATGAGGCCTAAGCGTAATACAACACTAAACGTGGTGACAATACAGTAACTTATTTGTCTTGTAATATGATTTTTCATATACGCAAAGTATATTTCATCTGAAATGAAATTGCACAGGCTCGGGGAATGGCCACTAATGCAGCTTATTGGACGTTGTGTCAGGATATTCCCGCTTCATCATTGAATTATAAAGAATGTCCTCCTTGTATACTTCTTGTAAACTGTACCCATCATCGCCTACACACAGCGGGGGGAGCGGTTTTGGTAACTGAAGCTGTATTCATGAAAGTGCACCCTTTTCATTCACAATGAACCAGCAGCTCCGCACATTGCCCCAGTGATGTCATCTGTACTTGGTGACATTTCACAGAATTTACATTCAGTCCAGGACAATGGTCAAACCCCTGAATTCAGATGAGTACAGAAAACAGTAGAAACAGTTCTTGAAATTTTTGCCTTACTTCCATTGGACCATCACCCCCTTGTAGGATTTCTTAAAGGGGTTTTCCAAGAATAAATTCCTGTAGAAAATACGCACAGTTTTAATACGTTTTTGCAAGCGTTTTTCATGCACTTTTACTTGAGTTTTTTTCCCCATTTACTTGAATGTGTTTTGAAAAACTCTGAAGAAATTGGCATGCTGGAGCATTGCACGGCCTATAAGTCTCCTTACCCTGGCATGTCAATATTGACTTTTAGGATTTCTACTTCCAATAGGTGACACTAAAGTTCAAGTCCTCTTCCTCTCTGAAGAGACAATTTGCATATTTAATTTCTCAAAGGAGCATTGCATGGCCTATAAGTCTCCTTACATTAGCATGTCACTCTCCACAAGGAGAAATGTTATCCCTTAGACCCCAGTCAGAGTCTTCTCATACAGACAAATCAGATCTCATGCTTTGTACCGAGGAGAGGCAACACCCCCAAAACATGTTCCTTCAAATTGAGATTCTGGTTTGGCTTTTATCGTAAGTCATGTGGCAAGGCTCGTTAAAGGGTCAATATATTTACTTTTAGGATTGCTACTTCCAAAAGGTGGCACTAGAGTTCAAGTCCTCTTTCTCTCTGAAGTGGCCAATTTGCATATTTAATTTCCCAAAGGAACATTGCATGGCCTATAAGTCTCCTTATACTGGCATGTCCAGCATGTCACTCTCCACAAGTAGAAACGCTACTCCTTATATGACCACTCAGAGGACTCTCATACTGCTAAATCAGGCCTCATTCTTTTCACTGAGGAGAGGCAACACCCCCGAAATAAGTGTCTGGAAGTTGAGATTCTGGTTTGGCTTTTATTCGAAGTCATGTGGCAAGGTTCGTTAA
Organism: Phyllobates terribilis; assembly: GCF_046119375.1. NCBI lineage: Eukaryota > Metazoa > Chordata > Amphibia > Anura > Dendrobatidae > Phyllobates > Phyllobates terribilis. The sequence goes on along the minus strand of NW_027362769.1, from coordinate 204,572,403 downwards.
AGGGTCAGCAATGACTTTTAAGATTTCGATTTCCAATAGGTGGCGCTAGAGTTCAAGTCTTCTTCCTCTCTGAAGAGACAATTTGCAGGTTTGAAAAAACTCTTAGAAGATTCAAATCTGCAAGGAAAAAATAAACAAAGAATCAGAAATCTCATTCACTTTGCTGGTTCAGTAAATCACTAATTTGTTTTCCATAGCAAAAACGCAGGGTGTGAATAAGCCCTTACCCCCTCACCTCTGTGGTGGTCCAGCCTCTGCTGTTTCATTTTACAAATCTGCGCATAAAATCCGCAACAAAGACGCGACGTGTGAACCTCCCCTAAAGAGCTAAATCTCGGCTCTGCTACATATGAGATAAATGCATTATAACAGATATGTTTATTTGTAGATTATCCTAAAGCCCCTTAATACCCAGCTGCACGTATTGTTCATGTCTAGGAGTCTGCACTGTTGGTGGGTGACTTGTGCGCCACCACACACCCACACATCGACATGCACGCCAGTGCTGCAGATTCCTGGTTTTTATTACATTTTATGGAGAAGGTCATATTAGTCCACTGAAAGAAATACAGAATAAATGAGAATTTCCGAGTTCAAAGCCATACATTGTTTAAAAAACAAAGCGTGTCTCCGATAATTAACATTTGGTCTAATAAAATCCCGTATCGCCAGGGCTATAAAGTGATATTTATTTTCCATCTGTCTTTGTTTAGACATGTAATCAAAAGTTTATTTTTTTCACTCATTTTAGCTAGATTTTCCCTGTCTGCCCTAATAAAAACCTTCAGACAAGCTGTAGCTTTCATGTTCAAAGAATCATACATAGACACCAACGAATACAAAGATCCCACTACACCTCATCCCACTGTTGTATCTTGTATGACCTTGATTAAACGCCCCCAGAGAAGAATCTTCCCTTGGTCTGAGCGAAAATTAGCATGTAAACTTCCAAGCTAATATCTCTGCAACAGAGATGAGAAATGAAAAAATTAAAACTAGGTTTTAGGCTCCCTCCATATGTATGTGTCTCCGGTACATGTGGCATCCATTTTTCCCACACATACCCATTATAACCTATGGTGCTGCACACATGTCCGTTTTTTACCAGCAGCACAGATGACAAGGGCCAAGTCTATGGGTACATGTAAAATATGTACAGCACAAGGATGGCATCCGTGTGTCATCCGTGCGCCATCAGTGTGCTGTACATGTTTAACATTGCAAAGTATAGGAGAAACTTTGGAATTGATTTTTCTTAAGCCATACCGGGGAAAAACGGATGAAACACTGATGACACACTGATGGCACACTGATGACACACTGACGGCACACTGATGACACACTGATGGCACAATGATGGCTCACTGACACACTGATGGCACACTGATGGCTCACTGATGACAAACTGATGACACACTGATGGCTCACTGATGACACACTGATGGCTCACTGACACACTTATGGCACACTGATGGCACTCTGATGACACACTGATGACACACTGATGGCACACTGACGACACACTGACGACACACTGATGGCACTCTTTGGCACAGTGATGACACACTGATGACACACTGATGGCACACTGATCCAAAACACTGATGACACCGGTACCGTTTTTTCCAGCAGCGGTATTATACGGATGTGTGAAGGGGGCCTTATTCAGTTCTGCATCCACAATTCCATAATGTAGTCAGGTTAACATGCTGAAACTGGTGATAATTCCACCTTAAGGGCTCTTTCACACATCCTGATATTTCTTGTACTGGAGAAACCAGTACCGGATATCTCCATGTCCGTGTGTCCGTGTGCACCCATGTGGCAACCGTGTGCTGCCCGTGTGGCGCATCAGGAGCACACATACCGGCACATGGAAATCAGCGGTACAGTTCGCGCTGTACCCAAGCAACGGGTGCTGAACGCTGCCCTCATCATTGTCACCTGCCGACACTGCGATCAGCGCAAGCAAGGGACAATGATGAGGGCAGCGTTCAGCACCCGGTTCTTGGGAACAGCGCTAACTGTACACTGATTCCCAGGCGCCAGTACATGTCACACTGATGACACACGGATGTCATCAGTGTGCACGTGTGCGGGAAGTTTTGCAGCCCGTGCAGAGCATAAAAGACGAACATGTCAACGTGTTTTGCCCATGGACACAGGGTCCATGAAAACACACTGACATGTGCACTGACCCATTCATTTGAATGGGTCTGTGTGTGTCAGTGTCTCCGGTACGTGTAGAAACTGTCACCACCAGGGTTTTTTCTCAACATGTGCGTTAAAATTGCAAAGTGCTTGTAAAAACAAGCAGCTTTGGAATCTACTTGTTATTAAAAATCTTCTCTATTCTCCAGAAAGGAGGGATTTAGGATTTCATTATCTCATGGTGGTAGCCTTGGTTACCAGCCATCGCTGCAGTGGTGTTCAGTCTCCTAGGTAAGAAGTGCAGCATTCACAAGTTCTTTCAAATAAGGCTTATAATTACTGATTTGAAGTTGCCAGGATTGCTGGAGCCAATACAACCAGCTTCAGTGCCCCTGCGATCCTCCGATGCTGCAGAGGAAAACCTGTGTGTACTTGCAGTATCTGCACAGTTTGGGCCAGCAGCACATCCATGTCGAAGCTGGAGAGGCTGGGGAGCTGTGTGCTCCTGAAGAATGATGAGAATAACCCTTTAAAGAGAGTCTTTCACCCAGAATAAAAATTAAACTACTTAAAGGTTTATATTAGGGACTTAGCTTCTATAAAAAAAAATCATACCAGCAAATTACATTTAAGAGATGTAGTTGCAGATAAATTTACTTTTATTTAATATGCAAATGAGGGCTCTTTGGTGTACCCTTGGCAGTGCACCATGACGCCCTCCAAATTGCATATTGAGCAATATCCTTTATCTTGATTGACTGCGCTCACTTTACAAGAGCGCGTACTGCCTAAACTCAATTTTGTATTCCTACGCATGCGCACTGACACTGGTAGAGCTCTTGCAGAGCGAGCACTGTCAATCATAATAAGGGACAGTGCTCCATATAGAAATTGGAGGGCTTAACAGTGCATTGAGCTCTTGGCCATGGCAAAGGTGCACCGAGGCGCCATCATTTGCTTATAACATAAAAATCAATGTATCTACAATGGCAATGCTAAAATGTATATCGCTGGTATGATTTTTGTAGGGGCTAGCTCCCCTACATATATGTTTAATTTTCATTTTGGGGGGTGACAGACTCTCTTTAAATAAATGTTTTTTTCTGGTATAGAGCTCCAGTGGAATGAGCTACAGTGGTGTGAAACAGTGCTTGCTCCCTTCCTGATTTCTTATTCTTTCGCATGTTTGTCACACTAAAATGTTTGAGATCACAAAACAAATTTAAATATTAGACAAAAATAATACAAGTTAACAAAAAATGCAGTTTTTAAATGAAGGTCTTTATTATTAAGGGAAAAAGAAATCCAAACCTACAGGGCTCTGTGTGAAAAAGTGATTGCCCCAACCCCCCAAAACATAAAATTAACTGTGGTTTATCACATCTTTGGGAAGCAAAGTTCAATTTCTCTAGTCACACACAGGTCTGATTACTGCCACACCTGTTCTCAATCAAGAAATCACTTAATTAAGACCTGCCTGACAAAGTGAAGTAGACCAAAAGATCCTCAAAAGTTAGACATCATGCTGCAATCCAAAGAAATTTAGGAACAAATGAGAAACAAAGTAATTGAGATTTCTCAGTCTGGAAAAGATTATAAAATTCTAAAGCTTTGGGCCTACAATGAAACACAGTGAGAGCTATTATGCACAAATGGCGAAAACATGGAACAACGGTGAACCTTCCCAGGAGTGGCCGGCCGACCAAAATTATCCCAAGAGCGCAGTGATGACTCATCCAAGAGGTCACAAAAGACCCCACAACAACATTCAAAGAACTTTTTGGCCTCACTTGCCTCAATTAAGGTCAGTGTTCATGATGCCACCAAAACAAAGAGACTGGGCAATAATGACATGCATGGCAGAGTTCCAAGACGAAAACCACTGCTGAGCAAATAGAACATAAAGGCTAGTCTCAGTTTTGCCAGAAAAGATGATTGTCAAGACTTTTGGGAGAATACTCTGTGCACTGCTGACACAAAAGTTGAACTTTTTGGAAGGTGTATGTGTCACGCCAGGTGTAAATGCAATTCAGGGGGGAAAGGTAAAGGGAGCCCAGACACTAGGGAAAGGGGAAGTGGTTACCTCCTAAACTGGACTAGCGTCACCCTGTCTTCCCCTACAGTCCCTATACAGCCTCTGCAGCTGTCGCCGATCACGTGCCTCGCCCTACTATCCCTGGCATAGGCTACAACTGGGGGTGGAAGGAGATGAGCACTAGTCAACCTCCGCTAGCACTCTAAAGACAAAAGGGAAAGACAACACAGGGGAATTACAACTTAGCTTTAGAAGAAACTCCAACAGGGCACACGGCCTCAAGACTCCAAAGAGGACGTGATGCTACTTCAGCCAAGCTTCAAGAAGGAATGAGTATAACCGGCGACGCCCATCTAGAGAGACCAGGTATATATACACCCAGGCCAGAGGGAGGTAGTCGCTGGGTCCTAAAGACAACCTCCCATCTAGGAAGCTGTCTGCAATGCCAAACGTGGAGATCTCCTACGGGCCACTGCAGGGCGACTGTCTGTCACCTCCGACACACCCATGACAGTATGTCCCATTACATCTGGCGTAGAAGTAACATAGCATTTCAGAAAAGGAACATCATACCAACAGTAAAATATGGTGGTAGTAGTGAGATGGTCTGGGGCTGTTTTGTAGCTTCAGGACCTGTAAGACTTACTTGTGGTAAATGGAGCCATGAATTCTGCTGTCTACCAAAAAATCCTGAAGTAGAATGTCCGGCCATCTGTTCGTGACCTCAAGCTGAAGCGCACTTGGGTTATGCAGCAGGACAATGATCCAAAACACACCAGCAAGTCCACCTCTGAGTGGCTTAAGAAAACAAAATTAAGACTTTGGAGTGGCCTAGTCAAAGTCCTGACCTTAATCTGATTGAGATGCTGTGGCATAACCTTAAAAAGGCGGTTCATGCTGGGAAACCCTCCGATGTGGCTGAACTACAACAATTTTGCAAAGATGAGTGGCCAAAACTCCTCCAGAGCATTGTAAAAGACTCATTGCCAGTGATCACAAATGCTTGATTGCACTTGTGGCCCAACTAGTTATTATGTTTAGGGTGCAAACACATTTTTCACACAGGGCCCTGTAGGTATGGATTTATTTTCCCCTTAATAATAAAGACCTTCATTTAAAAACTGTATTTTGTGTTTACTTGTGTTATCTTTGTCTAATATTTAGATTTGTTTTGTGATCTGAAACATTTAAGCGTGACAAACATGCAAAAGAATAAGAAATCAGGAAGGGGGCAAACACTTTTTCACACCACTATATGTGTTACTCTGTAATGTATTATCTTGTTTGTACAAGTACAATCTAAATTTTTGGAAGGAGTATGGCACGACTGCATACATACCAAGACATGGCTGTCCACCTAAAATGAAATTCCAAGTGGAAAGAACTAATTAGAGAAGCAGCCAAGAGGCCCTTGGTCACTTTGGAGGAGCTGCAGAGATCCACAGCTCAGGTGTGAGAATCTGTCCACAGGACAACTATTAGTCGTATACTCCACAAATCTAGCCTTCATGGAAGAGTGGCAAGAAGAAAGCCATTTTTTGAAGCAAGCTATAAGAAGTCCCAATTGCAGTTTGCAAAAAGCCAAGTAAAGGACACAACTAGCATGTTGAAGAAGGTGCTCTGGTCAGATGAGACTTTTGGGGCAAAATGCAAAACACTATGTGTGGCAGAAAACTAAAACTGCACATCACCATGAAAACACCATCCCCACCGTCAAACATGGCGGTGGTAGAATCATGCTGTGGTGATGCTTTTCTTTAGCAGGAACAGGGAAGCTGGTCAGAGTTCATGGGAAGATGGATGGAGCTAAATACAACATAATCTTGGAGGTAAAATAAGACCAAAAACGCTCATCGGACTGGACTGCGCCGTCTGTGAGTATAATAATAGTTCTTTTTTATGGAGATTTTGGACATACAGACACCATACTAGAATGCTGTAAAAGAGGGCTTAAAGGTGGTGGCAGTACTTTATATTGGGGAAATCTGATGACAGGCTCCCTTTCAACTAAAAAAAAACAAAAACAAAAACAAAAAAACAATATGTGAAATCTTCTTACTGGGGTCTTTGTTCATCCCAAATGGACCACACCAACATTATGTTATTTGACACGATCTCCCAGCAACACCTCAGTCTTTATTATGCAACAATCTCTATCAGTCTAGCACCTGACATGGTAAGTTTACACTTCTCATATTAGTGCCGAACCGCCTTCATTTTCACACTCTTTACTGCCCCCTCCTGACAGTGTGGTTGCGCAGTATATCAGTTTTAGCACCACACAAACAACGGTGCCACAAAGCTCTGCTGTCCGTCATCGAGACAAACTGCAAAATATAACCAAATACACAATGCAATAAAACATATTTATAGCATAACCAGTAAACATCTGGTCCCTTAGCATCTTCTACAGGCAAAATGAAAGCATAAATGGGCAGCCTACAGGTAGCAATGGGGGAAGAAATAGTTTCCACCATCTTACATTTTGGTGGTTTGCAAACTAAAATTCAACAGCACAGCTTACCCTGTGTGGCTGAGGCTACACAAATATATTGGCAGCTCTATGGCACAATGTACTGTATGTTCAGACATATGTTCTGCTAAGTGTGATGTGCTTCCTGTGGCTTTGATACACATGAATCACATTGGATAAGTTGTATTTTCCATGTTGCTTACAAAAGAGTTACAGAGTATAAAGCAGATCTACCCCAATCCTAAAATATACAGCCATTTAAAGTAGGGCAGCAGCAGTAATCCGGGAATGGCATGCTTTAACAGGTTTCCTCGCTTTAATCCCCTTTTTGTTAATAGCCTTGTAGTGTTTTATATCATCACGATTTTGGGATTTATGAAATGTCAATTATTCCAGAAATGTTTTCAGTAAATTACATAAGCAGAAACATATATTTTACAATTAAATATCAAAGCTACGTAAATAATTTGTAAGGCAATCTAGTTCAGTTAGGGTACCTGTTGTTTCAGATGACTGTTCAGAATAAACATGAGAAATTATACTAAATCTGGCCATTATATCAGTTAGATCCTGCATTTGCAAATTTTTTCCCTTTGCAGACTTTACCTCTAATTTTCAGTTGTCTCTGAGCTTGTGAGTGGAAATTAGCTTCTATGATGTCTCTCATACATAGTGCACCAAGACATGAGGACATTCTGTGCTCCTATGTTTATGTAGCACATGCCCAGAAGTAGCAGTAGCATGGAGACCATTATATAGAAGTACTGAGCAGTGTAGCTGTGAATCTAGTTCAGTGTGATATCGCTTACTATAAAGCTCTGTCATGCACACGCCCGGAGTGACTGGCGTGTGCTTGTTTAGTGATCCCACTGGACCATGAACCGGAGAGTGCCTGGAGGGGCGTAACTAAGTATCTACCCGATCCAATCAAGGTCGCACGACGGCTAACGACGCCAGTGCACCAGGGAGGAACCGAGCAGAGGGACCAGGTGCGACTCCAGGTCAGACCCCGGACACGGCTGTTGACCCACACCGGGGAATACAGGAACAGGCAGGTTAGAGCACAGGCTGGGTAGGGTCCAGTACAGACTAGGAGACAGGTTCAGAGCCGCAGATGCGGTAATCAAGCAGAGCAAAGCGAAACCGCAGGTGCGGTGGACAAGGCCGAGCAGAGCGAAACTGCAAGTGCGGTGGACAGGGCTGAGCAGAGCGAAACCGCAAGCGCGGTGGACAGGACTGAGCAGAGCGAAACCGCAAGCGCGGTGGACAGGGCTGAGCAGAGCGAAACCGCAAGCACGGTGGACAGGGCTGAGCAGAGCGAAACCGCAAGTGACGCGCCCCCTGGGACATATTCCTTTTTGAGGGGAATACCCGGCACCGGATCAGATGGGGGGTTGTAGTCTCCGAGCGGCTGTGACCCGGTCCCGTGCCCAGGGCGTCAAGCTCAGTGTGATGTGGCAGTTCTACAGATGTTACTAAAGTTCTTTTGTGTCGACTACGCCACCCGTTGTGATGCGGTCACTGTGGCCACCGCTGCAGCAGGGTCCGCTGAGGCTGATGGTGGGTGCGCAGCTTGGTGAAATAACCCCCAACGGGAGGGGTATAGCCTCAGAGGGGACAGGCGCAGAGGATGGGGGTTGTGGTGGTGTAGTGCAGACGGCAGTGAAGACAGAGTCGGGTTGTGCAGTTAAGGGTGTTTACTTACTGCAGATGTTGTACTGGTCACTCCAGCTGCTAGTGACCACCCGAGCCGTGCTGCGTCCACCAGGTCCTGGATCCAGCCAACCCCCAAACAAGTCCGGAGCGTGGCCCTGAGCTCTCCCTCTGTCCTTTCTTCAGCCGTCCCCACCAGTGATCCACCTAGGTCCAGCTCCCTCGGGCCTTCTGTTGGGACACCCTTGGCCCTGGGTTCCCTGACCCTTCATGTGGTTTGCCTTCGGGGTGAATATGGTGGGTGACCGTGGCAAACGCTGCCCACGATCTCCGGTCTCTGGCTGGGGATTGTTTTTACCCCCACCAGCTTGGGTTCCGGTACCCTGATGCTGACTCCTCACCCGGTGCTCTAATTTGGGTTCTTGGGTCCCTTCAGTCTTCCCCCTCTGGGTCTTTCTCTTTCTTTCTCCTCTCTCTCTCTCCAGGGCTGCTGTTTCCTTCTCTCTCCTCTCCAACTCACTTTCTGCGTCTGAACTTGTCCTCTGCAGCTGACTGACCCTGATCTAAGTTGGTGCCCTCCTTATATATCCCTCTATGTGTGAGCTCAGGTGACCAGCACCCAATGAGCTCCTATCACTACCCAGACTGCTCCCCCTATCTGCCCCTACACTACATGGGATGTACCACCCCCCTCCCACTCCAGCCAGGAACAGGCTCGGTTGTACCTGCACATTTCTAAGTGGGAGTACCGTCGGCCTGCTCCTCTGAAATGGGATGTATGTAGTGCATGCAGTCTATCTGAGCTCAGTTCCACACTCCATCCTTACCCGGGAGTGGAATATCACACCTCTGGGTTGAGGTGCAATACCCCTGTAGCAGCCGAATCCTCAGGGTGCTACATTCCCCCCTGGTAAATCACAGCACGTCCTCGGGCTGTAAAGACAAAAACACCAAAAACATACAATTTTTTTTTTTTTTCATATAAACATAATAAAACATATAAAACATTATATATATATAACTTTTTTATATAAACATTCTCGTAGACTTCTCTTGTCTCTGGTTCCTCCTCCGGACACTGTGCAACGTGTGTCCGGGAAAAGTGCGACAGTCTCTTAGAAAAACTGGTTTTCTATAAAACCGGTAGGGGGCGCTTTAGGAAGCGCAACTATATACAGGGGAAGTTGGCCGCTCTCAGTCCTCGGCCAGGTAGAGGGAAGGGAATGGCTGCTCACAGTCCTCAGCCTGTAAGATGAAGGGGTTAACGGGTAAACAGTTCACTGGTCCCAACGGGGACTATTTTAGCAGCAACGGTTCACTGTGCCCCGACGGGCAACTATATACAGTCTCTACTCCCGTCCTCAACGACGGCTCCCTCCTGCTCTTTCTTGATATGATGTTTCTTCAGACCCGTCCGGGTCCTCTGGCTCCTCCTCTCCGTACCGCAACTCCTCCTCCGTCAAGCGGTGTACGTGGAGGGCGTAAGGTCCTTTGGCACACTTGTGCCGGGTGAAAGTGACTTCGTCTCCGACGTAGAGGTCACGGCCTTTGTGACCTTCCGGCAGGTGGGACTCGACGTCTCTGCGGGTCACAAAAACGTCACCGCGGTTGTTACGGTCCCGAATAAAGCCCCACCCATGCTGCGGGTTGAACTTTATCACTGTCCCGATGGTGCGGGGACAATGCGCTGCACGGGGGTTCCTCCTAGTCCGGCTCTTCTGCTCCGCGCTCCGGATTTGGGCCTGTTGTTCTCTGACCCGCCTCTCCTCCCGTTCTCTCTTAAACTCTGCTAGCTGCTGACGACAACACTCAGTACGCTCAGCGGCGACTGCCCGAGTTTCTCCGGTGAACCCCATCAAATCTTCTCCCGTGGGGTCCCACACGAATTGGGCTTCTTCTAAAGGAGGCGAGACCCGAGTCACGGGCTTCGGAGCCGGGATCAGGGGCTCACCCAAGGGCCCTAGTCTTTGTTGCCGCTCCAGCTCATGGTATCCTTCGGGCCAGATGAAGGGTCGCCCGTCCGGCCATGTGAGCTGGCTGAAGAGGTCCTCCCCCAGGTGTGGCACCCTTGGTATTGCGGGCGCGGGCGCGGTGGTGGTGGCGCCCGGGTTGCCCAGGCCTTGCGGCCAGGCCTGGGGCACCTGGAAGGTGAAGGGCACCGTTAGGACGGCGGCGCCCTGGGCTACCTGGCCTTGCGGCCAGGCCGGAGGCTCCGCGGAGGTAGGGGGCGCTGTTGGTGGTGCGGCGCCCGGGGGTACTAGGCCTTGCGACCAGGCTGGTGGTAATTCCTGCTTTGTCACGCTCCGGATCGAGGCGCATGACGTCACAGGGGTCGCTGCGGCGGCTTCCGGTCGGGGCCTAGTCCATAGCGGTGACATGGCGGCTACGGGCACAGCAGGGGGACTTTCGGGCTCTGCGACGGGGAGCTGGGGCAGGTAAGCGGTGTCACGGCTTGGGGTATAGGCGTCCCCTTTACCTGCCTCCATGCGTTCGGCTCCCTCCTCGGCGCCGTCTCCGGCCTTGGGTCCTCCCGCGCCATCCTCAGAGGCGGTCTGCTTCCTCTTCCAGGGTAGCGTGATCCGTTGACTGGTCTCTGCTTGCTGGGCCATCTCCCGGCTCCACTCCGCCAGTATCTCACGCTGTACCCGGGCCATCCTCCTTGCGAGGCCCTCCAGGGCAGTTTGTGCACACTCCCGGTCTCGGGGGAGCTGCGCTAGGATCTCCGCTAGACCTAGCGGGGTTGTGGACTCTAGCAGGCTCCTGACCATCGGGTCGGTGCTGCTCTGCTCTGCTTCCGGCAGGCTCCTGGCCAGCGGGCCGGTGCTGCTCTGCCCTCCTTCCTCGGTCTCTAGCAGACTCCTGGCCAGCGGGCCGGTGCTGTTCTGCTTTCTCTCCATCTCCGGGTGAGCTCCTTCGCTACTCCTCGTTAGACCTCTTGCCTCCGGGTGCGCTCGCTCCAGACTGCTCCAAGCGACACCCATCTTTTCTCTTCTCTTTCGTCTCCTCCCACTTCGAGGGCGGTCCCGGGGCAACTCGGTGACTGTCAGCTCCAGGGGGAGTTCTTTCACGCTGACAGACACCTCCAGCATCACAGTCTCTGTTGGTGGGGGCGGTTTCCACTTTTGGCGCCATTTTCTGTCCTGGCCCACGATGGGAGGTGGCCTCTTGCCCTCCTTTGGCACGCCCATAATGGCGTCCGCTGCTCTTCCAAGGCGGGAAATCTGCGGTTTTGGCGGGAAGCGTCGCCCAGTGGCGGGAAACTCTGCAGATGGCGGGAACAAGCTGGAAATGGCGGACAATCGGCGGGAAACGACTGGTGATGGAGTCCGATGGCGTGGACCCTCCGGAACCGGCGGGAGACTTCTTTCTGAGGTAAACTTGCACTTTTCTTCAGGCACGCAGTACCCGGGTGTTGCGGGCACGTAATCCTGCCGACTACGCCAAAGTTGACGCGCCCCCTGGGACATATTCCTTTTTGAGGGGAATACCCGGCACCGGATCAGATGGGGGGTTGTAGTCTCCGAGCGGCTGTGACCCGGTCCCGTGCCCAGGGCGTCAAGCTCAGTGTGATGTGGCAGTTCTACAGATGTTACTAAAGTTCTTTTGTGTCGACTACGCCACCCGTTGTGATGCGGTCACTGTGGCCGCCGCTGCAGCAGGGTCCGCTGAGGCTGATGGTGGGTGCGCAGCTTGGTGAAATAACCCCCAACGGGAGGGGTATAGCCTCAGAGGGGACAGGCGCAGAGGATGGGGGTTGTGGTGGTGTAGTGCAGACGGCAGTGAAGACAGAGTCGGGTTGTGCAGTTAAGGGTGTTTACTTACTGCAGATGTTGTACTGGTCACTCCAGCTGCTAGTGACCACCCGAGCCGTGCTGCGTCCACCAGGTCCTGGATCCAGCCAACCCCCAAACAAGTCCGGAGCGTGGCCCTGAGCTCTCCCTCTGTCCTTTCTTCAGCCGTCCCCACCAGTGATCCACCTAGGTCCAGCTCCCTCGGGCCTTCTGTTGGGACACCCTTGGCCCTGGGTTCCCTGACCCTTCATGTGGTTTGCCTTCGGGGTGAATATGGTGGGTGACCGTGGCAAACGCTGCCCACGATCTCCGGTCTCTGGCTGGGGATTGTTTTTACCCCCACCAGCTTGGGTTCCGGTACCCTGATGCTGACTCCTCACCCGGTGCTCTAATTTGGGTTCTTGGGTCCCTTCAGTCTTCCCCCTCTGGGTCTTTCTCTTTCTTTCTCCTCTCTCTCTCTCCAGGGCTGCTGTTTCCTTCTCTCTCCTCTCCAACTCACTTTCTGCGTCTGAACTTGTCCTCTGCAGCTGACTGACCCTGATCTAAGTTGGTGCCCTCCTTATATATCCCTCTATGTGTGAGCTCAGGTGACCAGCACCCAATGAGCTCCTATCACTACCCAGACTGCTCCCCCTATCTGCCCCTACACTACATGGGATGTACCACCCCCCTCCCACTCCAGCCAGGAACAGGCTCGGTTGTACCTGCACATTTCTAAGTGGGAGTACCGTCGGCCTGCTCCTCTGAAATGGGATGTATGTAGTGCATGCAGTCTATCTGAGCTCAGTTCCACACTCCATCCTTACCCGGGAGTGGAATATCACACCTCTGGGTTGAGGTGCAATACCCCTGTAGCAGCCGAATCCTCAGGGTGCTACACAAGCGCGGTGGACAGGGCTGAGCAGAGCGAAACCGCAAGTGCGGTGGACAGGGCTGAGCAGAGCGAAACCGCAAGTGCGGTGGACAGGGCTGAGCAGAGCAAAACCGCAAATGCGGTGGACAAGGCTGAGCAGAGCGAAGCCGCAGATGCGGTGGACAAGGCTGAGCAGAGCGAAACCGCAGATGCTGTGGACAAGGCAGAGCAGAGCGAAACCGCAAGTGCGGTGGACAAGGCTGAGCAGAGCGAAACCGCAAGAGCGGTGGACAAGGCTGAGCAGAGCGGGCAGAAACCGCCAGAGCAGTAAGTAAGGCAGAGCAGAGATAAACCACCAAAGCGGTGAGCAAAGACAGAGCAGAGGGGACAGGGCTCTGTTCACACGGAACAGACTGGAAGGGAAAGGCAGAACCAGATACACACAAGGTACTTGCAAAGAAGTAGCGAGTGGACTCCAAACTCACAAACAGAAGTACAGCGACAACGAGTAGGAGTTAGGTGCAGGTTCAGACTCTGCAGAAAAAGAGAGGAAAAGGACACAGAGACAAAACAGGTAAGAGGCCAGGAGACAGTTCAGACAAGAACTGTAATGCAACGTAATACAGGAACGAGCCTAGGTAAAGCCAAGTGCTGGTTCAGACACTGCAGCAAAAGGGAGGAAACGGACATAGAGACAAAACAAGTAACAGGTTAGGAGACAGTTCAGACAGGAACTGTTACTGCAACGAAATACAAGAACAAGCCTAGGTAAAGCCAAGTGCTGGTTCAGACACTGCAGCAAAAGGGAGGAAACGGACATAGAGACAAAACAAGTAACAGGTTAGGAGACAGTTCAGACAGGAACTGTTACTGCAACAGAATACAGGAACGAGCCTAGGTATAGCCAAGCGCTGGTTCAGACACTGCAGAAAAAAGGGAGGAAACGGACATAGAGATGAAACAAATAACAGGTTAAGAGACAGTTCAGACAGGAACTATTACTGCAGCGAAATACAGGAACGAGCCTGGGTATACGGCCCCCAGAGGCAGAAACGAACAGGCTAGGAGCGTGTTCAGACAGGCCAGGAAATACAGCCTCCAGGAAGGCGGACAAGGCAGGCAAGAAAACAGAACAGTACCTGGCACATTCAGAGTCAAAGAGCACACTGAATGTTAAACTTGCTCAGGCATCAGCTTCCAAGTGAACCTGGTTTAAATATCCAGTGACAGAAAGCAATAGGCTGAGGACGCATTAGGGGTGTGCCCACAGCCGCTACAAGAATCAGGAAGTAACCGGGCCGCCGCCCTAAGCAGTCAGAACAGAGACAAACAGACAGCATGGAAAGAAGCCAGGCTAGCAGACTGGACTGATGATCAAGTTTGCGATCTTGCATAGTGAGAGATGGTGCACTATGCAAGCCCGCCACCAGGTATGTCACAGTCTCTGTGTCTCTCACTTTCATTCTGTCATGGCGGTAACTTGCATGCCCTCTCAGCGCCTCCCTACTCACCATGGTCAACTTGCGGCTTCTCATCATGATGCTTCCATTTTGTCACAGGTGTGTCAGAAGTGACAGACCGTCGCCCTGCAGTTGGTTGCAGGAGATCTCTACATTTGGCATTACAGACATCTTATTAAAGGCTGTCTCTAGGACCCAGCGGCTACCTCCCTCTGGTTAATTAACTACCTGGCCTGGGTGTATAAATACCTGGGAGGTGTCAGCGATATTCATTACTACCTGTGAAGACTTTAGCAAGAGCAGTATTTTGTCCTGGAGCTTGAGGACACGTGCGCATTTGTCTGGAGTCGTCTAAAGCTAAGCTATTTCCCCCTGTTTGTCCTTCCTTCTTGTCTATAGTGTTTAGTGGAGATCGACAAGTGCTCATCTCCTCCCTTCCCTAGCTGAGTCAAACGCCAGGGAAAGACAGGGCGAGGTACGCGTGTGGCGTTTGGTGAAGAGCCAATACAGGGACGTTAGGGGAGACAGGGTGACGCTAGATCAACCTAGGAGGTCTCCACTTCCCCCCCTTTCCTTAGAGTCTGGGCTCCCTTTCCCTCTTCCCTTTGTGTTACACTAAGTCTTTCCCACACCTTGCGTGACACATTTGGCTTTAGAGGGATGTGGCCGGTTTCTGCAGGAATCTAACCCTGCTGTGTCTGCAGAGATTAAGTTCCTTGGCCTATCCCATACCAGCAGGTCCTATATTAGGCAGCTCCACCCACCAATGACTGCCTGAACATTGGTTCCTAGTCAGTTCGTTCTGCTACTGTCCAGTTTGTGCTCGTGTGTTTGTTTCTCCTGTTGTTGACCCGGCTCGCATACCTGTCCTGTCTCACCTCTCCGCTCCTGACCTCAGCTACGTACCCTGAACCTGTGCTGCCTGCCCCGACCTCGGACCGTCTGACCTCGTCTTTGTCTTCACCCTCCTGTACCTCGTACTAGTGCCTCTGACCCTCCGGTCAACTGCTGCAGTCCCGGGAAGTGCCCTGGAGTGGCACCTGGTGTCTACCGGCTGCCCAGCCTATTCTTACCACCAGAGGCTCTAGTGAAGACCCGGTAGACACCTAGTCATGCCCCGCCAGGGGGATCTTTAACCTTTTCCTGTGCACTTTTGTTTTTCTTTTCTCCTCTTTTTTTCCCATCAACATAGCTGTATGAGGGCTTATTTTTTTGGGTTGGGTGAGATATAGTTTTGAATGACACCATTCATTTTACCCTAGAATGTACTGAAAAATGGGAAAGGAAATTCCAGTGTGGTGAAATTGTGAAAAAAAAAGTTCTAAACTTTTATTTTTTACTTTGTAGTTTATTTTTTAGTCCTCAAATGGGACTTGAACTTTCAGTTATTTGAACACTTGTACTATATACTGCAGTATTTCTGTATTGCAGTACATAGAGAAATTTAAAGTCTCCTATAAAGCCTAGCCTGAGAGCTTCAGAGCAGTACCAAAATAGAGGCAAGGGGCCCTCAGACCCCTATCTGCCATTGCAATACAATCAGCACCCTGCAGAGGGGATTATTAACAGCAGTACTTAAATGGTTAAACAGCAGTGAATGGGGCTGGCTCAGATCACTGCAGTAAGAGGCAGGTGCTGCCTATATTACACAGCCTGCATCTGCCCTGTATGGAGTGGTCTCAGCTCCTGAGTCCGCTCTATACACTCTTGACCAACATGTGCCATCCATGTACACCCAGAAAGGGTTAATATCAGCATCCCCAGTGAGGGGTTATACATGTGTCACTAATATATACTTTTAAGGGGATTTTCCAGCCATAACATTAAGCATAATATCGGTCAGATCTGACAAGTTTGACCCCCATGGATCTAAAGAGTATTAATTATCCAATCTGTTTAAAGTGTTATTCCCATATTCTTAAATGGGTATTGTCGGAAAGTGCTTGCAAAAAGAAAAACTTTTGCAATTTACTGTTTGTTAAAATTTTGAACTGTTCTTTAAATATTAATACTTTTATTTACAGTTTGTCGCCTAGGAGACCGACCACCTCCGCAGTTTAGCATTGGTGGACGAACATACACAATGCTTAAAAGCCCTTTTCGGCTGTGTGCCCACGTAGCGTTTTTCAAGCGTATATGCTGCGGAATTTCCGCAGCGTAAACGCTTGAAAAACGCATGTATATCCGCACCCCATGGTCCCCAATGGCATTCCGCAATGTCAATGCCCATACTGCGGATTTTTCCGCAGCGTATATGCTGCGGTCAAAAATCCGCAGCATGTTCATTAATTTTGCGGAAGCGCAGCGGAATCAATGTGCGGATGGTACCCAAGTCTGGATGAGAGGAGACTCTCATCCAGACCTGGGTACCAAAGAACCTGTAAAAAAAAGAATAAAATAAAGTTTATACTTATCTTCTGATGTTTTCCCTCCGTCGCGCTGTTGTCTGAAGGACCTGCCACGTCATTGAGTCATGTGACCCACCACATGACTCAATGACGTCACCGCAGGTCCTGCACACAACAGCGTGAGCCGCTCAAGCCTCCGGACGGGGCAGAGAATGCATCAGAAGGTGAGTATAAAGTTTATTTTTTTATTTTTTACCATTCTGAACAAGTTGTCAAGCACTTTTCCAAGTGATGCTTGGAGAAGTGCTTGATAACCCGCATGCGGAAATGCATGCAAAGACGCCTCACAAACGCTTCTACCTGGCGGGAAAACCGCATGTAATATCCGCATGCGATTTTCCCGCCAGGGAGAAGCGTAAAAAATATGCTTCAGGTCCGCAACGTGGGCACATAGCCTTCTACTGAGCTTTCAAGCATTGCTTTGAAGCTGGCCAGGATCACTTGACAGAGCTGTTACTTACTAATCCCGGCCAGCACCAACGCAGTGCTTACAAGCTAGACAACAGCGGTGGTCGGTCTCCTAGGCAACGAGCTGTAAAAGAAAGAAAAATGTTAATATCTCAAGAAGGGCTGCAAATTTTAACAAAGAGTAAATTGCTAAAGTGTTAGTTTTTACAGGCGCTGTCCATCTATGAAAAAAAGGAATAAAGCTTTAAGTTGCATTTGTTCCTGATAAAGCTGGGTAACAACCAATGTGACCATGGATCCACCCTCATAGTTTCCATTATGTTACCCCTCCATAGTTCTAAGTCTCAGGAGTGGAGGATGTGTGACTGTAATTAGACATATTTGTCAATCAGTTGTCTTGAAAGCCCAATTCTACTTTTCAAACTGCCTATTGAGATAATAAACGTCTAGATCCAGTTACGTGAAAGTCATTACAAATGTCTACTGGGAGGATTTGAGTATTTTTCTGTATGATATGTATTTATATTTTATCCCACACTCAGGTATAATTTCTCTGATTTAAAACAGATGGATGTGAGCTGATATATATCAATCTGCACTCTATTTTATTCTTTGCGGTTTTGCCCTTGTGCGGCCCCAGATTTATATACTATATGATTTGTGGTAACATTGGCAGCGCTCCAGGTTTGCTAATTCTGGCTCCAGACAAGCTCCATTATTGATTAAACTCCAGCTGCTTCTCTTATGCTCCAGCTCTACACCTATTAGGATTTATCTCAGCTTTCGCTCTACATCTGTATCTACTGTATAGATGAACTAGAGATGCAAAGCTGAGCGTGAAGAAAGGTATTTTTGTAGGTTTTAAAAGAGTTTTCTAAGAGTTTATTACTGAAGCCGTCTCCTTACGATAGGTCACCGATAATATATCATTGGGGGTCTGACACCCTTGACACCCTGCCCGCTGTACACATGCAGCTGTCGCTTGTGACGTCCAGGTGGTAGCACTATATTATTATGTTTATATACAGTACAGACCAAAAGTTTGGACACACCTTCTCATTTAAAGATTTTTCTGTATTTTCTTGACTATGGAAATTGTATATTCACACTGAAGGCATCAAAACTATGAATTAACACATGTGGAATTATATACTTAACAAAAAAGTGTGAAACAACTGAGAATATGTCTTATATTCTAGGTTCTTCAAAGTAGCCACCTTTTGCTTTGATGACTGCTTTTCACACTCTTGGCATTCTCTTGATGAGCTTCAAGAGGTAGTCACCGGAAATGGTTTTCACTTCACAGATGTGTCCTGTCAGGTTTAATAAGTGGGATTTCTTGCCTTATAAATGGGGTTGGAACCATCAGTTGTGTTGTGCAGAAGTCAGGTGGATACACAGCTGATAGTCCTACTGAATAGACTGTTAGAATTTGTATTATGGCAAGAAAAAAGCAGCTAAGTAAAGAAAAACGAGTGGCCATCATTACTTTAAGAAATGAAGGTCAGTCAGTGCGAAAAATTGGGCAAACTTTGAAAGTGTCCCCAAGTGCAGTTGCAAAAACAATCAAGCGCTACAAAGAAACTGGCTCACATGAGGACCGCCCCAGGAAAGGAAGACCAAGAGTCATCTTTGCTTCTGAGGATAAGTTTATCCGAGTCACCAGCCTCAGAAATCGCAGGTTAACAGGAGCTCAGATTAGAGACCAGGTCAATGCCACACAGAGTTCTAGCAGCAGACACATCTCTTCAACAACTGTTAAGAGGAGACTTTGTGTAGCAGGCCTTCATGGTAAAATAGCTGCTAGGAAACCACTGCTAAGGACAGGCAACAAGCAGAAGAGACTTGTTTGGGCTAAAGAACACAAGGAATGGACATTAGACCAGTGGAAATCTGTGCTTTGGTCTGATGAGTCCAAATTTGAGATCTTTGGTTCCAACCACCGTGTCATTGTGCGACGCAGAAAAGGTGAACGGATGGACTCTACAAGCCTGGTTCCCACCGTGAAGCATGGAGGAAGAGGTGTGATGGTGTGGGGGTGCTTTGCTGGTGACACTGTTGGGGATTTATTCAAAATTGAAGGCATACTGAACCAGCATGGCTACCACAGCATCTTGCAGCGGCATGCTATTCCATCCGGTTTGCGTTTAGTTGGACCATCATTTATTTTTCAACAGGACAGTGACCCCAAACACACCTCCAGGCTGTGTAAGGGCTATTTGACCAAGAGGGAGAGTTATAGGGTACTACGCCAGATGACCTGGCCTCCACAGTCACCAGACCTGAACCCAATCGAGATGGTTTGAGGTGAGCTGGATCGCAGAGTGAAGGCAAAGGGGCCAACAAGTGCTAAGCATCTCTGGGAACTCCTTCAAGATTGTTGGAAGACCATTTCCGGTGACTACCTCTTGAAGCTCATCAAGAGAATGCCAAGAGTGTGCAAAGCAGTCATCAAAGCAAAAGGTGGCTACTTTGAAGAACCTAGAATATAAGACATATTTGCAGTTGTTTCACACTTTTTTGTTAAGTATATAATTCCACATGTGTTAATTCATAGTTTTGATGCCTTCAGTGTGAATGTACAATTTTCATAGTCATGAAAATACAGAAAAATCTTTAAATGAGAAGGTGTGTCCAAACTTTGGTCTGTACTGTATATATATATATATATGTGTTTTTTAAGGTCAATTGGTACAATTAAATGTAAAAAATTGTGGGTATACAACAAATGCTAAAAGGAAGAGCATAAAAATTTGCATGACCATAGTAAGAATATTAGTGGAAAGGATATAAAGAGTGAGGAAGGAAGCTGCTTTAAGATGATATACTGATATATATATATATTTATATAAAGAATCTATATAATGTAATAGGCATAGATATGATTGTTGATATTAAAGTGCAATGAATGTAAGTAAAATATACCCATATGTGGGTTGCCTGCAGAAAACAAAGCATGGGATATAGTACAAAAAAATAATTAAATGCTAGTGCAAATGAATCTCCACCTGTTCTTTCATCTCAACAATCATGTAATATGATGTGCATAATTTTAATTGCTGTTATTAGAGTGCAGTTGTGTAATGGATATAAGTGGAATGCACCCATACATGGATTGACAGCAAAGGTCAAGGCATGGGGTATAATTGTCACTGGTGTGTCAGGGTTGACAGACAGTCATACGGTGTCCGGCTGTAGAAGGTCGCTGCATTTGGTCTTACAAACATCTCCCTGATCCTTTTATGATTCCTCTTTTAAGGACTCAGTGGTGATCCTCACCTTACTTAGGGATTATACCTTTCCCTTTAGGACCCTGAGGTAGCCTCACCTTTCTGCTGTTAATCAGCACTTCCCACCCGCTTCCTATCTAGGGCCTAGCATTAGGGTCAGCTAGGGCCAGGTTTCCTGCTCGGCAATAGGTGCAGAACCTATTTAAGGTCTATAGGGGAGTCAGGGTTTGTCGTCAGATCTGTTTAGGGGTCTCCACTCTCCCTTTCCATAGTTGTAGGACTCCCTCCTCTTTTCCCGTTGCTATTGTGACGCCTCTACTTGAAAGCCCTTTATTTACCCTGGGAGATGGGGGACTCGGAGTCGGGTCCTATGATGGAGAGATGGGGTGCAGCCGTGGCCCGGACCCGCTGAGTGCACAGGGCCGTCACATTAAAAAGGATAGTGTGAGCTTGTCCGGGTTGAGAGGCTGATTTACGACTACTCCACCTGTGGCACCTGGTGAAGGCCACCAGCGCCGCTGCAGTCCGCTGAGGCATGATGTTATGGCGGCCGTCGTTGTTACTACTCCCCACAGGCAGAGCAAGGCCTCAGGGCAAAGGGACAGGATGGAAGAGGGTAGTAGTAGAGGAGAATGGGCGCCGCGTCGTGCGGTGTAGCGCAGAATAAACAGTCCAGAGGCCATAGGGGTGAACTTCCAAGGCTTTACTCACATAAGAGATGGCAGAAGGAAGGTGACTCCCTGCTCCCCGTGGAGTCCTGCGGTCACCAGGGACGGGGGTCCGACAACCTCCGAGCAAGTCCAGCGTTCGGTCGGGACCCTGCGCCAGAGTGTTTCTGAACTACAGACCGAATCCTTTCCTGTCCGTGTGTGTAGATAGGCCGGGTCTCCCTCTGAACTCCTCTCAGAAAAAGGGCACGGGCGGCAGCTCCGCTCCTTCCGATACCCGGTGGGATCCTCAGGGCCTACCGGGCTTCCCCGACCAGGACATGGAGTAGCAAGGTCGGGTGACGGGGGCCGGTACCCCTCTTGCAGCCGGACTCCCTCTGAATATATCAGCATGGCGAGGACAGGTGGCGTACACCGCTCCGACTGCATCCTCCCTGGGATCCATTTGCTGTGGAGCTACACTCTTAAGCTCCTGGCCTTCTTGGTCGTGGTCCTTGGCCGGGTTGAGACATTCCTCATCTGCAACCTTCCCCTCGTCCCAAGGCCGGGGTACAAGGGCTGTGTCCCCATCCCCTGCAGGTCCACACAGGATCCACGCTCAGGGTAGGAGATCAAAGTGCGTGACAGCCAGTAACTTTGACTCACAAGGACTAAACTACAAGGACCAAAAACCAAGATGGCTTTGTATTAAATCTGAAATTTACAGTGTCACTAAATTGTGAGTTCTCCACCCTCACCCACTAACTGGTTCCCCTAACTCTTGGTTCCCCCAGTCTCCCTGTAACCAGGAGGGAAGCACCTAGTGCATTCTAGCCCCCTCTGGTGGAGAAATGTGGTGTTGGATGTGAAGGAAGGGTCCCGATCATCACACTGTTCTTACCTCAGAGGAGGAACACTACACTCCATTAAAGAAGTGCAGCATCCCTGTGGCGGTCGAACCCTCAGGGGCGCCACACTATACGCTGGGTTCTCCCCATACATAGGGTTACAATAATACAATAAAATAAATGCTAGTGCAAGTAAAACTCAGTCATGAACAAAATATGGTTAGTCCAGTATGAAAGGTAATTGGAAAAGTGAGTCATAGAAAATGACCCGGTAATACCTGGCAAAGATGATATATACAGTACCTGTACTGATGTAAAGAGCAGCTTGTCCGATATGCGCCTATCCCAATGCGCGTTTTGGCGTACCTTCGTCAGGAAGTGGGGTCATCGAGAATGGACGGTATAAAAAAGAGCCAAGACCAATGAGAGGTGGTTTGGGTGATGGGCAATGCACGCACGCACAGGAGGCTTCATGAGACACCGACTGATCAGACATTGATGCCCTATCCTACGGATGGGGCAACAATGTAAAAATAGTGGACAATTTCTTTAATTACCATCATGAACTGCATAATATTGCCATTATTTGTAGATCGTAATGACATTCCATGCCTATGGAACAAGAAATATATAAAGGGACTAGGTACAACATTCCACAACATTTTACAGCTAATAAAATTCTATACCCCGGAAATTTAGTAGAACAAGAAATTTTGAAAGGGGGGAAGTAGGAAAATAGGAAGAAGAAGAAAAATGAAAATAAGAGGGGGGGGGGGGTGAGTGAGAGAGGAGCAAAGGCTGAGTGGTGGAAGGGAAGATAAAAGACCTTTTAACAAAGAACTCAATTCTCCCCAATAAGGGTCTGATATTCTGAGGAGGATCTATACTCCGTCCAGTGGTATTGTGTTATACAATCTTTGATAAGAATTATCAATTGAGGAGGTGAGTGTAGCATCGGCGTCTCTGCCCCCTGCCAGGCAGAGACGCCGTCCCACTCACCTCCCCGCTCTGCGTTCACCAGCGCTCCTCTTCCTGCTGCCGGCGCGCGCAGCTCCCCAGGCACTGTGCTTAGGGCGTGCGCGCGCGCTCCCTCCCTCTTAAAGGGGCCGCGCGAGCCATCCTAAGGAGTCCCCGGCCAATAGCCGAGGGTCCTCCCATATATAAGGTACCTCCTCCAAAATAGAGGTGCCCGAGCAAAAGTTGTTGCACAGTGTTTCTGACCTCTGCTTCAGCCCTCAGGTCCCGCTGCTAGCCTGACTACCAGTCTTGCCCTCCAGCCTGTTACCCGCCTGTTACCTGCCGTGCCTGCCAGCCCGCTCACCTGGGAGCACTTACCTGTTGCCTGCCTGTTACCTGCCGTGCCTGCCAGCCTGCTCACCTGGGAGCACTTGCCTGTTGCCTGCCTGTTACCTGCCGTGCCTGCCAGCCCACTCACCTGGGAGCGCTTGCCTGTGACCAGCCTGTTACCCGCTTGTTACCTGCTGTGCCTACCCGGAGGCTCCTGCCGTCACTTGCCGTGACCACCCGCTAGCCCACCTAGAGACTCCTGCCGTCACTTGCCGTGACCACCTGCCAGCCCACCTAGAGACTCCTGCCGTCACTTGCCGTGATCACCTGCCAGCCCACCTAGAGACTCCTGCCGTCACTTGCCGTGTCTACCTGATAGCCTACCTGGAGGCTTCTGCTCGCCAGCCTGCCTGCTGTGCCTACCTGCTATTCCGGTCAGTCCCTGCCATCTGTACCGTGGGAGTCACCTTCTCCCTTACAAGGTCGTCCCCAGAGTAGCACCTGGTCCCTCGGCTCGGTCCCTCCCTGGTCACGGAGTCGTTAGCTGCCGTACGACCAGGGTCGGTCCGAGTTGATATTTAGTTACGCCCCTCTGGGTCCCTCCTTGCACCGTAGCACAGAGGTTCCACCTCCTGGACCCGTAACAGTGAGTTCCTACATTAACATAACTACATTCGGTTTTGTAGACCAGAGAAAGATTGTCGGAGTGGAATCTTTTTTCCAGAGCAGACGGATGCACACTCTTGCTGTCGAGACTAAATGCTTTGGCTATATCATTTTAAGAGGATGTCGCAGTGATGGAGAAGGACAAATGAGGGATTTAAATCAAACTTAAGATCAGTGATCTTAAGTATCACCTGTTGCACTTTTTCCCAAAAAGGAGTGAGGAATCTGCAAGACCAAAAAATATGTATAACAAGTCATCCTCTTAAACTCTATATCTTCAGCATATAAAGTTGGCATCTCGGCATATGGAGTGCAAGCGGATTTTGACATTTTGTTTTATTATTAATAACAGAGGAGAATAATTTTATTATTTGAAAAGCAGAGGTAAAAGCAACTTAATGAATTTGGTGCATCTTTCCGGCTAACGGTGCCCCTAAATCTACTATAATCCGGAATACAAAAAAATAATAACAGAAATGTCACAACCCATTAAAGAGTCTCATATATGGACCAGGTGCAGTAACCATGTGAGAAATCTGTCCTTTTTCCAATGGACTTCCATGCTTTGTTGAGTTTCTCATTGAGTCCAGTGACATCAATAAGATGAATTTGTTTTTCCTTTATCTACACATCGTAGGGGAACCAGTAAGAGCTGAAGTAGATTTCTGCCATCATTTTATGTCACTTTAAGATGTAAATTATAGAGAATCTGTCAGGCTTGTCTGCGCCTCTTCTCACTAACGTTTTAGAAAAAAGTGGCAAAGCCAGAGTAAAATGTTTCACTGTAGACACCACTCATTTAGAATAATGAATTCACCTACAGTGAAGCATGGTGGTGGCAGTGTCCTTATGTGGGTCACATGAGTGCTTCTGGTGTTGGGAGCTACATTTCATTCATGGTACCATGAATTGACAGATGTACTGCTCTATATTGTAAGATGCTCCCATCACTCCGTGCTTGGTAGACGTGCACTGTTCCAACATGACAATGGTCCAAAACACAAATCTAAAGTCACATTTCTCAGGACGAACAGGGTGAAAAGAGATTCATAAACCAGGTATGTCTCCTGCTCTGAACCTATGGGTATTTCTGAAGAGACAAGTAGGCATCACTCTCCATCCAGCATCCAGGCTCTAAAGTCTTGAAGAAGGGAAAAAGATATTCCGATATGTCGCCAACTTGTTCATTCTAGGACTAGAAGACTTGGTGTTGTCCTTAAAAATTATGGATTAGATGTAGTAGTTTTTGATGTGGGGTGTATTCATTTGTGCATCAACTAATTTGAGTAAAATTGAAGATATTGTAATTAAAGTTATATTATTACTTTCATGTTATGGGTTAACGAAATTTTCTATTAAACTGAATCTTAACAAAATTTTGAAAATTGTCCTTGTGTTCAGGGAGATATTGATTAAAATGTTACTTTTCAAATGGGCTGTACTGGTGACATGTAGTTCTCTTATGATTTACATTGTCCAAGTTATTGTACATGTACTTTATGTATACAGCGCCTACCCTTTATATAAAGTCGGCTTGTAGCATTTTGGTGAGCTCGGCAGTTTTAGCTTAACAGAAAGTAATTATTGCAAAAACAATTAGAAAGACATAGTTAGCGTTGATTCATTTAAGCAGCATGGCTGGATGCAGGAGATTGCCTCCCTAACTAACATTAACCATTACCGCATGCTTGTGACTTTTTAAATGGATGCACAAAAAATGAGCTGCCTCTCCTACAGTATATGCTGTATGCTTCTCAGCTTTCATTGTTCATTACTAAAAGTAATATCATGCACGGGGATGCTCATCTAAAATCTAAAATATTAAATTAAAGCTTCTCTTCACTTGGTACAAATAATGCTTTGCTTTTCCCTACAGCTAATCAGGGAGTCTGCGAACAAAACAACATTTTCATTATTTCAGAGTCATCTTTTCAATACTTCTAAAACCTGCAAGTCTCATTTTGCCCCTTATAAATCAAAAAATTGCTGTGTACAGTGTAATGCAGATAATTGGGATCCCACTGCAAAACGCTGGGGTACCAAGACAAGTATGTCACCAAAGGTCGGACACAGTTGGGGTTTTTTGGGACTTGTCGCAGTTGCAGTACCCTAAGATCGGGAAATTTTTCTCCCCAACTGAGAGCTATTATCCCTGTTACATATTGGTGCAGCAGGTAAGACGTCCGACCGCTACTCCATTCATTCTATACGGGGCTGCTGGAAAAAGCCGAGCGCAGAGCTCTATGCCCCATAGGGAATGAATGGAGCAGCCATCATACATACGCATAGTCCATTCTAACGGAAATATAAGTGCCTCCTTCGGCTGATTGGATCCCAGCGGTTGGACTCTCACCAATCAACAAGTTGTCACCTATCCTGTGGACTACTGATGTCTTGTCTCACCAGGCAACACCTTTAAAGTGAATATCTCACTAGGTTTTTGCTATGAGAGCAGCATGATTTAGGGACAGAGACCCTGATTCCAGCCATGTATCACTTATTGAGCGGCTTGCTGTCATTTTGAAAAAATCCCTGTTTGATCTGCTTCAGTGCTTTGAATGCTGAGCTCTGTATAACCTCGCCCACACTACTTATTGTGCTTTCTGTGAACACTGTGCATAGACAGAAAGCTTCCAATCAGTGGTGGGGTTGGGGTATACAGAGCTCATGAATATGAAGCTTGTTTTTGGCAGATGAGTTTTACTATTGAATGACACTATTCATTGTACTGTACAATGTACTAAATATCAGGAAAAAAAAATCCAAGTGCGATGTAATAGTGAAAAAGATGCAATTTTTTTTTTTTTTCCTTACGCCATTCATTGTGTGGTAGAAATCCCCCTGAAACATGATTCTCCATGTAAGTACGATTACGGCAATACCAATCTTGAAGTTTTTTTTTAAAAGTTTAAGGGGTGAAAAAAATTCAGAAGTTTGTAAAAAAAAACATTGTTTTTTACCGCCATTTTCCAAGACCCATAATGGTTTTATCAGTGGAGCCGTGTGAGGGCTTTTTTGGGCGAGTTGACATTTTCATTGATAGGAGTTTGAGATCCATAAGATGTTTTATCACTTTTTATTGTATTTTTTTAAGGAGGTATGGTGACTGAAAAAACGCAATTCTGGTTTTATGATTTTTTTCTTGCTGCAGCATTTACCAATCAGGTTAATTAATTTTATATTTTAAGAGACCAGAATTTTCAGACATAACAATACCAATTTTTTTTTATTATTTCTTTATTTTTAATGGGGGAAAAGGAGGGTAATATACATTTTTCTATTTTTTTCTTGTATTTTTTTTTAAACGTTTTTTTTTACATTATTTTTTAGTCTTTTTAGGGAACTTCAACTGTGATTGTCTGGTCACCTATACTATATACTGCAATACCATAGTATAAATCGTGGTCTCCTTTTATGCGCAGCACATTGATGAGCTTCAGAGGAGGACAAAAAGGTCAGCGAAGGTGGTCTTTAGCAGGACTCCGCTGTCATAATAACCAATCACTATCTCGCTACCGCGTCCCTGGCCAACAGGAGCCAGCGGGTGAGCCCAATTTGTGATTTTGATTTAATGCCACTGTTAGAGATTTATGCCAGCTAAATCAACTGCATTTTTAGGAAAGTTGTGTCCCCCATGCAGTTGGCTGTTAAATAACAACCTGTGCTTTACCCACCCTCCCTGAGTCCAGCACTGAGTCTCAGTCGCTCCTCCCAGTGAATGTTATTGTCTGCAGCACTGATGTCACGTCACAGTTCTGCAGCTCTGCAGCCATTTAGTGAATTCTGGGGCTCCTACCATCTAAATGGGCAGAGTCACTGAACTCACGGATTTGTGGGCACCACAGTGTATAATGAAGGGGCTAGGGACTGCTAAGGGGTTAAACAAAGGTTATGGATGATTTTAATGTTTTGAATTTGAGGATGCAGGTCAAGGATTGGTTTAGAAGGGTAGTGGAAGGGTCAAAAATGGGTATATAGTGTAAGGCAGCGCTACTTATTATCCTGGGGGATACTCGCTTAGCTGCGTCAATTTAAAACATCCCAGCCATATTTTTGGTATTTCTCAACTCAGCAGTTTATTAACTCCATAAACTGCTGATCACTCAGTCCATCTTAGTGGCTCACCGACACACTGATAAAGTCCACGAGCCCAAGTGGCAGACCGGCCCACTTGGCTCTAATTACAGCCTTCCGCAAGGTAATACTAACACAATGTCCAGGTAAGTGTCCATAACACAAGAGTATTACCTTTGCCGGCTTCAGCTGTAACAGTCCTTTTCATACGCCACCACTGTGGCACTACGGCTTCCCACACGTGGTCTCCAGCCGTCACTCCCTTCAAGGTTTACTGGCGTATTACACATCTCATACCCAGGCTTCACCTTCCAGGACGCTTGTGTGGCACTCCGAGGCTTACTGGCATCCCCCACACTCTCACACAGGGATCCAGGCTTCACCTCCACCGGAGTCCACCAGGCCACTCCAGGCCTCACACGAGCGGTGTTCCCCCACACACACAGGGAACAGCCTCGTGCCTCTCACACGGTGCCCACACAGAAGCTCCCAACACACAGGAACTCCTACACACCGGAACACACCCACACAGGAACACACAGGGTTTATATATACTGCAGCACACACACACACCCACAGATAGGACCTTAACTGTGTGCATAAGGACCTGTGTGATGTCACGGTCATGTGACCAGTCAGTTAAAGGGGAAGGTACATGGTCATGCAAACTACACTGAACCATTAAAGGGATGTCTGCTACATCACAATAGGTACGATGGTGGGAAGGTGCTCCATCTTCCTACCCCTGCCACTGGAAGATCATAACTGACGCCCTGGAGAAGTTGGTCCAGGAGAGAGTGGCACAGCAAGGATCTGAGAATAAAATTCATGTTTTCTCACCTATGTTAGGTCAGATTTGTTGTGAGATGTTATGTGTTGCTGGCTTAAGTCTCGTTTGTATTTTACAGGTTCACGAAAGCCACACATTTGGATTCTTGGACACTCTTATATTTATTGGGCTGAAGAGAGAGCGCCATTTCGGGGTAGAAGTAAGTCAACAGTATGCCGAAATTCATTGGAATGGTACCGAGACTTGTGGTGGGAGCAACTGTTTGCACATGTGGAACTGATAAGTAGGCTAGGTGTGTATCCTATTGTTTTGGTCATTCACGCCAGTTGCAATGACTTGGGCAGAATAAAGTTAGCCGAGCTCATCGGACTTATCAAGGCCAATTTTCAGAGGTTTCAGAATCTGTTTACACAGAAATGTGTTTTGGTTTGGTTGGAAGTTGTGCCTCATCGGCTTTGGAGGGGAGCTCGGAGCTTAGCGACTTTGGAGAGAGCTCGTCGCTTACTCAATATATGGGTGTCTCATTTTATTCGATCCATCGGGGGGCACAGCGGTACGACACTGTATGCAAGAAGGTGACAATGGAAATTTATTGTTGACTGATGGCGTTCTTTTGAATGCCATAGGGAACAATACATTTCTGCCTGGTCTACAGGATGGTGTTGAGGGTGCCTTAGTCCTGTTGGGTGGCGGTGGTCGGAGTGTCGAGTAGATTTTCTTGACATCCTCCTTTGGTGGTAATTTCCAGCCCTGGTAATCACATGGTTACGGCCTTTCGCATTGACTCAGCAAGGGGGGAACGTTTTTAGTAGAAAAGGACAAAAGGGCTATGAAACGGTTGTCTGTGATTTATTGTTTAATAAAGCTGTGGCCATTTGTTCACCCAACATCATAGTTCGTTTCTTATTTGGTTCAGTTATATCAGCCATATTATCCATAAAGTTCAATGCTGAATAAAAGCAGTTTGGCTGCAGCTCTGTAGACGTTACAACAGACATCGGGAGCTGTGGCGGAGACTCAGTGCTGGACCCAGGGAGGGTGAATAATCATATACTAGATTTCTCCCGTGCATCCCTCCTACTCTGGAACTCTCTACCCCAACATATCAGGCTCTCACCTACCATGGAAACCTTCAAAAGGAACCTGAAGACCCACATCTTCCGACAAACCTACACCCTGCAGTAACCATCTTTCCACCTTACCGCTGCATGACCAGCACTGCCCTCACCTACTGTATGAGGATACCCATCCCTTGTAGATTGTGAGCCCTTGCAGGCAGGGTCCTCTCTCCTCCTGAACCAGTCGCCGTCGCGTTTTGTTCAAGATTATTGTAATTGTTCTTGTATGTATACCCCTTTTTCACATGTAAAGTGACATGAAATAAATGGTGCTATAATAATAAATGATAATAATAATAAAGAAAAGTTTGGCTTTTTTTTATTAGAAACTTCGCCGGAGGGCACAACCTTTCTGAAAGCCCCCTTAAAGTGGTTGTCTAGCCTTGGGGTACAAGTTTGCCGTCACTAAATCACATAGAATGACTGCAAACTTGTACCCCAAGGACGAACAACCCCTTTTACGGAGAAAAATGCAGTCAAGTAGTCTACAGGTTATAAAAATAATATTCTGAATTAGACAAGGGCGCCACCAAGTGGGAAAATAATAAACTAATCATAGTGCAAAAGAGCATCTTGTGCATGAAGTTCTGGTCATTTTATTAATCTGTTTTAATAAATTAGAACAATGACTACACAATACTGTGTATTGTTACACAATATTGGTGTGTAACAACCTACTTTTGAATAGTTGGTGTTAGTTATACAAAGCGTTTAAAGAGTAAGTCCCACTATGGCAATATTTTTTTTTACAAAGCACAGTATCTGCATAACTATTGTGAATATACATATCAAGGCCTACATAAAAAAAATCTTGTACCTTTTGTGATTATTTTTCCATCCAGCTACACCTCGCTGATGGGTGGTCCTAACTACATTACCAGGAGCACACTGCCTCTTCACAGTGCTGCAGACCCCTTCCTCTGCTCTCTTGTGTGGTTCCTATAGAGATAGATACAGTTCAATATGGGGAACTTTTATTTATGTGGATAAGATGATCATTGATAGTTTTGAATGTAGTGACTGTGGACCACTATTTGACCAATATTCATTACTATTTAAAACCTGTACAATTGATTTGTGGTTCCTGAGGATTCTCAGAGTATGATCATTCTCTCCTCTGCATGTACAGCTGATCTCAGCATAGTATAGCTGAGTTGTGCTAAAACACGGCTGTCAAGGAAATGAGGATACCAGGAGAGTGACTGGAAAAACGTTTTATTACACAGGATTATAGGTGCCAGTATTTTTTATGAAATAGAAAGGATCATTAATTGCAGCTTGTGCCAGTGGGATAACATAGCTGAGTATTGCTACAACCCAGGTTTCAGATGTTTTATTAGACAAGGTCATTAGGTGCATCTGAGTATGTTCACCTTACGCAGGCATGTCAAACTCAAGACCCGTGGGCCGAATTTGGTCCTCCACATCATTTTATTTGGCCTGCGAGGTCAGGACACAGAAGGACCTGCTCTCTGCTTTCCCAGTATTGAGAGCCAGTTGGAGCAGTGTGGAAGTGTGCACAGGAGTTCAATATCTAAGATGACACCCAACCCACATGCTGGCGCCACCCTCTCTACTAAGTACTGTCTGCCTTCTACGTTGACACAGCGGGTGCCATCTCTGAAATGGAGTGAACGCAGTCAGCCAGCATGAAAAGTGAATGCAGAGAAAGCAGTCAACCAGCCAACAAAAAAGTGAACGCAGTCAACCAGCCAACCAGCACTTTTGTGTGGTTCCATCTTTGAATCAGAGCAGATGCAACAAGTACTTAGGAGTCCAAGATTGACTGCTCCCTATCCTGAGCTCGGGCACAGCTCTTAAGCCCTACTACCCAGGGACAGCTCTCTTTGCTCCACTACCCAAAAACAGGTCTCTCAGCTTTACAACTAAGGGATAGCTCTATTAGTGCTTCTAGCCAGGGACAGCTGTCTTATATCCCTACTACCCAGGGACAGCTCTCTTATAGCCTCTGGCCAGTCGGTGCATTGCAATCCGTGCTTGCACCATGTTGCACGGACGTCTGCATGAGCTTTTACATTTACAAGCAGCCCTTTGAAGGCAACCATAATGTGGATGTGGTCCTCAGTGAAAATGTGTTTGACTCCCCTGCCCTACAGCATTAGAACTACTGTGGCAACGGAAGGTAGAGAGTGAGGTGATGGCTCTTCACTACTGGGAGCAATAGCTGCAAATCAATACAGACTTAAATATGGGTTGTTACGCTCACGCCCGGTCAGACTGGCGTGAGCGTGGTTAGTGATCCCACTAGACCATGAACCGAGGAGTGCCTGGAGGGGCGTAGCTAAGTATCAACTCGGTCCAACCAAGGTCACACGGCGGCTCAGTCGACTCCGTGAACCAGGGAGGAACCGAGCAGAGGGTCCAGGTGCTACTCCAGGTCAGACCCCGGTCACAGTTGTTGACCCACACTGGGGAATGCAGGAACAGGCAGGTTAGACTGGCATACAGACAGGTGGGTACTGGCTGGCACGGCTGGTATGAAGACAGGTGGGTATTGGCAGACACGGCTGGTATGCAGACAGGAGGGGACTGGCAGGCACGGCTGGCATGCAGACAGGTGGGCACTGGCAGGCACGACTGGTATGCAGACAAGCGGGTACTGGCAGGTAGGAACGCAGGCAGGATATGGACCAGTACAGACTGGGACACAGGAACGGAGCCGCAGGTGCGGTCGACAGCAGAGCAGAGCGAAACCGCAGATGCGGTGAACAAGCAGAGCAGAACCGCAGGAGCGGTGAACAAACAGAGCAGGGCGAAATCGCAGATGCGGTGAACAAGCAGAGCGGAGAAAAAACGCAGGTGCGGTGAACAAGCAGAGCGGAGCAAAACCGCAGGTGCGGTGAACAAGCAGAGCGGAGCAAAACCACAGGAAAGGTGAACAAGCAGAGCAGACTGGAAAATACAGGAAGATGGTTAGAACACAGGAGGTAGATACGGAGGAAGGGAAAGGGGACAAGCAGAACCAAATACACACAAGGTACTTACAATGAAGTAGCGAGTGGACACAAAACTCACAAACAGAAGTACAGAGACAACGAGTTGGAGTTAGGAGCAGGTTCAGACACTGTAGGAAAAGGGAAGGTTCGGACATAGAGACAAACAGGTAACGGGCTAGGACACTGTTCAGACAGGAACTGAACCGGGAACAAGATACAGGAACGAGCCTGGGAACTCAGCCCCCAGGGTGGCGGAAACAGACTAGAAGTCAGGGATACAGGTAGCGGCCTTGGGTACTCAGCCCCCAGGGTCGCGGGAACAGACTAGAAGTCAGAGATACAGGTAGCGGCCCTGGGTACTCAGCCCCCAGGGTGGCGGAAACAGACTAGAGTCAGGACAGGACCTGGCAACTCACAGTTGCACAGAACACACTGTAAGAAAGTGTTGCTCAGGCACCTCCTACTGGGTGGAGGGGGTTTAAGTATCCAGTGACTCACATAAATCATAAGGAGGGGGAAAGAGAGGAAAAGAGTGTGAATAAATATAAAATATAACTT
This sequence comes from Phyllobates terribilis, assembly GCF_046119375.1. NCBI lineage: Eukaryota > Metazoa > Chordata > Amphibia > Anura > Dendrobatidae > Phyllobates > Phyllobates terribilis. Next base: position 204,538,996 of record NW_027362769.1, on the reverse strand, counting down.
TTAATATCAATTAAGTTAAAATACCAATAAATTTATATATATATAAAATCAAATTGTTACATACATCCAATTGGATGTATATAGGGTTGATATTATATTATAAACTCAGACCCTGTAAGTCCTCGATTGTGTATTACAGCACATGTAAATTTATATAAATCCACCACCAATGTCCCTCAAAATTAAAATTAAAGGTGGGGAATTGTATAAGGATGTTCCTATTAGATGTCTGTTCCCTAATATCTCCAAATCTGTCACTATGGAAAATAATTGCGGATCACCGCTAAATTCTGATTAAAAGGTAGATATAAATCAGTATGCGGTATGTGAACTGTAGAATGCTATTTAATGTGACAGCTGTTGCTGTTATCAAAGATATCCACTGTCACAGGTTAATGAGGGTCACTCTTATATTACAAGTGACCATACAAATGAATAAAGCGGGATCCCCGCAAAAATTCACCCGGAGGATAATTCTGACAGTTTGGGTAAACGGGGATATATCATGTCCCCGTTAGTTGCGGTGTACAGCGCCCTAAATCTAGACCCCCGCAGCGGTGTAAGGAGCGGGCAGTAATCAGCCAGAGGCAGCTATGTACAGGGCTGCACCTTCGCTCCTAACACTGACAAACCGTCTCACACGCTGACTGCGTGCATGTGGTAAGCACGCGGCCAGTGTAACCAGGAGCTGTCAAACTCCAATGGGACGCTATATCGTAGAACCTGACGGGGGCATAGTGAGTGGGTAGGAAAGGGGCATAAGAGTTGTGGCTGATATGCCAATACACAGGACATAGACGTCCTTGACGCGCGGTTCGCCGGGGGGTACTGGCTTTTTCTAAGAGCCCTTAGGAAGCGTCAGGTCCTGGAAGGAGACCGTGATCTGCGGAGCTGCGGCCTATCTGATAAAAGAAAAGAAGGTAGGCTATGGTTTACTAGGGGGGCGCAACCATGGCCGACGACCAGCAAAACGCAGGAGCACCGGTTAACGCTCCTGATTCTCAACTCGCACCCGGCGCTGCTCAGGCCGGAGCGGCCGCCCCACCAGCAGGGGTCGTGGCTCCAGTGATACCCATGTCCCTGCCGTATGTCCACAGGGTGGTGGAAGAGAGTTAACCCTCGCCATCTAGAGCTGATGACCCAGCCTATTGTGGACAGGTGCTTCCCCGGAGGGAGCACCATTATTGAACTGCTGAAAAGTACTGTATATAGTTACCCGTAAGGGTACAAAAATTTGTTTTTGTGAGAACTAAAAATACATGAGTGCATTTAGTTACCCGTGAGGGTATAGAGACTGTAGCTTATGGACGGTGAATAACCGAAAAACTGTCCGATGTAAATAGTTGCACTTATTAAAGTGCCCCTACTGGTTTTATATTAAAAGACCACTGAACAAAAACCCGTTTGGCATGGCCGAAGACGTGGTCCAACACCTGGATCACTTATGCCCTGTAGCCATGCCCAGGGCCTACGTTGAGGGTTTTCAGGCGGGTCCCTCATGCTACTCTTGTTACACCTTCATCACTGAAATGGACACCTGGTGACGGGACTTACTGTAACATTGTTATTGTTATTACTATTGTAATTGTTGTTGTTACTTGTTTTACAAAAATGCTTCAGTCCAGGAGTACTGAGTTGTACTAGGGGGGAATGTGGCACCCTGCTACCACAGGTACCACAGGACCCAAAAGGGTGCATGGACGGACTTCTCCACAAGAGGCCCTCATTACATAACAGACACCTCTACCTTCCACCTCATACCACCAGAGGGAGCCCTGTTCGGGATATATATACTGGAGGGTGGAGTTAGGTAGGCAGTGTGTGCTGGCACAGAGATCAGTGAAGAAGCAGCATGTGAGCTGCTGTGCTGAGGGCCAGCCAGGGCCTAAAGCACGTGCTGAAGCCTCAGGGCCTAGAGCGTGGCCGGAGGCAAGGAAAAGAGTGAGAGGAGTTATGGGGGCAGAGGAGCATCTTAGGCTCACCCCAGAACACAAGCCGGACATCGGGTCCACGCCTACAGGGTCCTCTACGTCCAGTAGGGACAACTGGTATACCAGGAGGATTCTAAACCCCTGGTCAACTAGAAGCTACAATCATTTAAAGAACTAGGAACCATGAAGGCCCCAGCGTCCATGGATAGTGGTAGCCAGAAGAAAGTTCTTACCACCAAGCATGCAGGTGTTATAGCAGAAGATGAGGCCCCTCAAGTCAAAAGCCCCATCTATGCTATATAAGTCTGAAAGTTACTTTAGGTCAAAAGAAAAACACCAGCTATGAATGTTCCTTCTTGAATCAATAATGCGTCCTTGCCAGTCATCAGAATGTATCTGATTTAATGTGTCTAATTCAATGTGTCCGATTGAATGTTTCAACACAAGCACGAGAATAGAAGTTAGTCTTTGTGTGCTAAAATTATATAATCAAACCATATATGGTAAATCCATTTCCTGCCTTCAGGGTGGATATAAAACCCATGCTTTGTAATAAAGTTTAGAGCTTGTTTGACACACATCCTGTCCTGTGTCTCACTCTCTCTCCGATATCGTAATCCAAAGGATAGAAGACTCAGAATGCAGTGACCACAGCTGGCGCCTCGAACAGGGACCTTGAGTTAATCTACCCAGGGGTGCTCGACCGGTCCAAGACGTGGGACGAGTGAAGCTCTCTGTTGGTGATATATACAGCGCTGAGGTAAGAATAACTGTTATATTCTACCTAATTATATCACTGCATAGAAGAGACTCCCTCACCCCCGAGCGGTCGGCTCCCCAGGTAATTCAACAGATTGTTGTCAGGCTCAGGTCCCTTTGAACCAGTAGAATCTCCCTCAGATAAATTGACAGTCCTGCCTTCTATCCTTTGGAGAATTTAAGAATGAAAGTATGGATCCGATGATTGTGTTGTGGATGTGTCCCGGGATTGATGTTTTTGGTCTGTTTTTCTGGCTGGCGTATAAGTCCTAGAGAGGCTAGTAGTGGAATGGTTCAGAAACCTTTGTGGCCCATTGTCTAAGTGACCATTGTCTAAGTGACTGAGGAGTCTCTTCTAAGTGAGGAGAACCGAAAAAATGGGGAACCAAAATGCCAAGGAAGGCATTATAGCCAAAGACTTAGTGGTACGCAGAGAAGGGAAAGAGGCACTGATTGGAATTGACAAAATATTGTGTAAAGCGGGAATGAATGAGAATGGAGAGATGAATGGAGAGAAATGGAAATCCTTCTTTAACTCCTATCATGGATGGCTGAAAGATAAGGGTCTGTTAGGGACAGTAGATGTATGGATGAATGCATGCGCTTATTTTGAAGGAAAGATTGAAGAACTAGGAGACGGACGTTACAGACTGACAAAAACCGGAATGACAGATTTTCCTCCCTGTCCGCTCCTGACGTCACCCCCACCCTAGTACCAGAATTCCCAGGAACCCAAATGTTGGGTTTGCCCCAGATGTGGACAGCAGAACCCCTTGACAGTAGACATCTGTGTGGCATGTGGAGGACCGAGACCCCACCCAGCTAGACTATTCCCAATGAGGACGGTAGTTGTGCCAGGAGCACCGGGAGCAGCAGCAGCAGCAGGGGGGGATGCAGTTGTTCCAGGTCAGGAAGCTCGCACAATGTTAATGTATAGACCATGGAGTCCTTCAGAGCAGTTGGCGTTGATCTCCCAACTGCCAGATCCGTCCCAGTCCCCTATGGGTTTCGCTAGAATGATCACCACTATACAGGATACGTACCATGCCACTAGAATAGATCTGCAAGGGGTAATTAAGGGGAAATTGGCAGATGAAGCTCGGTATGACAGACTGACGGACGAAACTTATAAACAATATGACAGTAGAACAGGCCCTGATGTAGCGGAGGCTAATGATGCAGCAGCCGGGGTTCTGTATGTAAAAGCGTTGGTAAAAGCATGTAAAGACAGGCAAGCAGAAAAGCAAGTTACACTAGAAGATAGAGTGCAGGGGAAGGAGGAAGATCCTAAGGATTATTTCTATGCATTAAAGAAAACCTGGTCAGAAATGGGGTTCAACCCCGGGAATAAGACTAGTGAGAGGGTATTAGCAAGTGCTTTCATGAATGGACTAAAGAAAGAGATTGCAGAGAAGGTAAAAGCAAGTAGACCGGACTGGAGATCAGTGAAGGCAGAAGATTTAGCTAGAATAGCTCAGGGGGCACAACATGACATAGCGCAGGCAAAAAGAGCTGCCAGAATACATATAGTAGAGACGACCCCCAGAAACAACAGAGGCAGAGGACGGACTGAAGGAGGAGGACAGAAACTGTGCTACGGATGTAAAAAGCCAGGACATTTTAGAAAGAACTGTAGGACCAACCCGTATCCAAATGCTCAGAGTACGGGTCCTCCAGTCGACCAAACAACGCCCCCATAGGATGAGGGTAGCTTGCACATGAACCCCCTCATCTCCTTACCCCCAACTCCCAGTTGTATAGTGCAGGTGAACCTACCAGGGGGACATGAAATCGATTTCCAAGTAGATACGGGGGCCGACAATTCAGTAATTACACAAGGTGATTGGCCATATACTGACACTGATTTTTCACATCATGTCATTGCCACCCCCTTCAATTCCCCGTCTGTCCTGCTCCCTGTCACTAAAAGAATTCCCCTGCAAATTCAAGGAGCTACTGTACATAGCCAGCTCATGGTATCGCCCCGAGGCCAATGTAACCTTTTGGGAAATGATGTGTTGTCCCAATTACAAGCACATATTGAGTATCATCCCGATGGCACTGTCACCATGACCCCAGGTTTAAAACCAAGCACCCTTTGCAAAATTATGTCACTAGATATTGCCAGCATGTAACGGGTCTGGGAGGCGGAACCTCTGGGCTACAATACAAGGGGGCGGTCCTTGTAAGGGAGCGGGTGGCGACCAGGCAGGTAGTCTCTGGGTGTACGGGCAGGAGGACACGGCAAGTGATCGGGGCAGTCTCTGGATAAAGGGTAGGTACGACCTGAGATGGCTGAACCTCCAGGTAGGCTAGCAAGGCAGATGAAGAATGTGTGCTCCCAGGTGAGCAAGCGAGAGTCTCTGGAATAGCAGGTGGTCACAGCACGTGACGGCGGAGCCTCCAGGTAGGCAAGCAGGCAGGTAACGGAGAAGCGCTCCCAGGTGAGCGGGCAAGAGTCTCAGGAATAGCTGGTGGTCACAGCACGTGACAGCGGAGCCTCCGGGCAGGCAAGCAGGCAGGTAGCGGAGAAGCGCTCCCAGGTGAGCGGGCAAGAGTCTGGAGTAGCTGGTGGTCACAGCACGTGACAGCGGAGCCTCCGGGCTGGCAAGCAGGCAGGTAACGGAGAGGCGCTCCCAGGTGAGCGGGCAAGAGTCTCAGGAATAGCTGGTGGTCACAGCACGTGACAGCGGAGCCTCCGGGCAGGCAAGCAGGCAGGTAGCGGAGAAGCGCTCCCGGGTGAGCGGGCAAGCTGGTCCATAGACAGACTGACCGGAGTTGTAAGGCAGACCGTCGGACCTCAGGCAAGCAGGCAGGTAGCTGAGGTGCGCTCCCAGGTGAGCGGGCAGGCTGGTCCTTAGACAGACTGACAGGAGTTGTAAGGCAGACCGTCGGACCTCAGACTAGCAGACAGGTAGCAAGTAATCAGGCAGGAATCTGACAGGTAACTGGCAGGTAACTGGCAACGGGACCTGAGGGCTGAAGCACAGGTGAGACACAGGTGCAAACAACATTGCTCGGGCACCTCCATTTTGGAGGAGGTGCCTTATATATGATGAAGTCCTCCGGCCATTGGCCGGGGACTCCTTAGGACGGCGCGCGCGGCCCCTTTGAGAGGAGGGGAGCGCGCGCGCGCGCGCCCTAAGCACAGGGGCCGGGAAGGAGCGCGCGCTGAGAGCAGAGCGGGAGGAGGACGCCGGGAAGGAGCGCGCGCTGACAGCAGAGCGGGAGAGGGACGCCGGGCACGGGGCAGAGCGGTGAGGGGAGCAGCGTCCCTGCCTAGCAGAGGGCAGGGACGCCGGCACTACAGTACCCCCCCCTTTAGGCCCCCCCTTTTTTAGGCCAGACAGAAATTTAGCTAGGATGAGAGGGGCATGGATGTTCTCCCGGGGCTCCCACGTTCTCTCCTCAGGACCAAACCCCTTCCAATCTACCAGAAAAAAGGTCTTTCCTCTTACCCTTTTGGTGGCAAGAATGTTCTCTACCTCAAACTCGTCCTCAGCAGAAACCGGAGCAGGAGGCGTACCTGTAGACTTGGAAAAAGAGTTAAGTACCACAGGTTTGAGGAGAGATACATGGAAGGAGTTAGGGATCCGTAAGTTGGCCGGGAGTTTCAATTTATAGGCCACCGGGTTGATCTGACTGGTGACCTCCAGAGGTCCGATGAACCGAGGCCCTAACTTGTAAGAGGGTATCTTGAGTCGAACATATTTAGATGAGAGCCAGACCTTATCTCCTGGACGAAATTGAGGAGGATCCAGGCGTTTTTTGTCAGCGTGTCTTTTCATCCGCTCGGACGACTGAAGGAGTGCGGATCGGGTACTCTCCCAAATGGAGGAAAATTTGCTAACGAGAGATTCCGCAGCCGGGTTGTCCACCGAGGTGGAGACAGGAAAAGGAATCCGAGGATGCTGACCAAAGACTACAAAAAACGGGGATTTGGAGGAGGATTCGCTCTCGTGATTATTGTAAGAGAACTCGGCCCATGGCAGGAGATCCACCCAGTCTGAATGGTGGGCATTAACGAAGTGCCGGAGGAAACTGGTCAGGTTCTGATTGATCCGCTCCACTTGACCATTGGACTGTGGGTGGTAAGCGGAAGAGAAATCCAGGGTGACGTCTAGTAGTTTACAAGTGGCTCTCCAGAAGCGTGAGGTGAACTGTACCCCACGATCCGACACGATGTGGAGGGGCAGGCCATGAAGACGGAAGATGTGACAAATAAAGTCTCTAGCTAGCTCGGGTGCAGACGGGAGGCCTGGCAGGGGAACGAAATGAGCCATCTTGGAGAAGCGGTCAGCGACCACCCAAATGACCGTACAACCGGCAGAGAGTGGGAGGTCAGTTATGAAGTCCATTGCAATATGCTGCCAGGGGGCAGCAGGTACTGGGAGCGGAAGGAGGCGACCGGCTGGCAGATGTCTCGGAACCTTGTTGCGGGCGCAGGACACACAGGCAGAAACAAAGTCTATTACATCCTTGTGCAGGGTAGGCCACCAGTAGTGCCGGGAAATAAGCTGGAGGGTCTTCTTCTGACCAGCGTGGCCAGCCAGTTTAGACGAGTGACCCCAGTGAAGGATCTTCTCCCGATCAGGTACTGATACGAACGTCTTTCCGGGAGGGAGACGATTTAGACTCACGGGAGCCACCTGCATTACTCTGGCGGGATCGATGATGTGTTTCGGATCTTCCTCGAGATCAGATACCAGAAAGGATCGAGACAAGGCGTCCGCCTTGACGTTTTTGTCAGCCGGGCGAAAATGAAGGACAAAATCAAAACGAGCAAAAAACAAGGACCACCGGGCTTGGCGCGGGTTAAGTCTCTGGGCATGCTGGAGGTAAGCCAAGTTCTTGTGGTCAGTGTAAATTATTACCGGGTGAAGAGCCCCCTCAAGCAGGTAACGCCACTCCTCCAATGCCAGTTTGATGGCCAATAACTCTCGATCTCCTATGGAATAATTGCGCTCTGAGGAGGAGAAGAGTTTAGAGAAGAAGCCGCAAGTTACCATCCTCCCGGAAGAAGATTTTTGAGTAAGTACCGCTCCAGCTCCAGAGGAGGAGGCGTCCACTTCCAGGAAGAACTGCTTGTTGCCGTCCGGGTGATGCAGCACCGGGGCGGAAGAGAAGGCCTGTTTTAAGGAAAGAAAGGCTTCTTCTGCTTCGGGCGGCCACTCTTTGGGATTAGTACCCTTACGGGTGAGCGCGGAAATTGGGGCAGTCCGGGAAGAGAAGTGTGGTATGAAGAGGCGGTAGTAGTTGGCGAAGCCCAGGAACCGCTGAATGGCCTTCAACCCCTCCGGTCGGGGCCATTTCTCGATGGCAGACAGTTTCTCTGGATCCATTCGTAGGCCGGTCTGAGAAATAATGTAGCCCAAAAACGGAAGCGAGGTCTGCTCAAAGAGGCACTTCTCGTATTTAGCGAAGAGGTGATTCTGCCTGAGCCTGAGCAGGACCTGACGAACGTCCCTCCGGTGAGTCTGGAGATCCGGAGAGAAGACCAAGATGTCGTCCAGGTACACCACTACGCAGGAGTAGAGAAGGTCCCGGAAGATGTCATTGACCAACTCTTGAAAGACGGCAGGAGCGTTACAGAGACCAAAGGGCATTACCAGGTATTCATAGTGGCCGTCCCGGGTGTTGAATGCCGTCTTCCATTCATCCCCTTGACGGATACGAACCAGGTTGTACGCCCCACGGAGGTCTAGTTTGGTGAAGATTCTAGCCCCCCTCAGACGATCAAATAATTCTGGAATGAGCGGAAGGGGGTACTTATTCTTCACCGTGATCTGGTTTAGGCCTCTATAGTCTATACAGGGACGGAGAGAGCCGTCCTTCTTTTTGACGAAAAAGAAGCCTGCTCCCGCCGGGGAGGTAGATTTCCGGATGAATCCCCTGGCCAGATTCTCCTCAATATATTCGGACATCGACCGGGTCTCAGCAGCGGATAAAGGATAAATACGCCCACGGGGAGGAGTAGTACCGGGTAACAGGTCGATGGGACAGTCATATGGTCTATGAGGGGGTAATGTCTCTGCCTCCTTTTTATTAAAGACATCAGCATAAGACCAATAAGGAATTGGAAGTCCAGGTAGATTAGCTGGGGTAGGAGAGGGACGGACGGGATGGACGGGAACCAGGCAGGTCTTATGACAGTCTTGTCCCCAGCGAAGGACTTCTCCGGTTTGCCAGTCAAGGACGGGTGCATGTTTCTGGAGCCAAGGCAGACCTAGCAAGAGGGCGTGAGAGAGTCCAGGCAGAACATGAAAGGAGATACTTTCAGAATGCAGCATTCCCACCTGCAGAGTAATGGATTCGGTGATGAGTTGGATGGGGCGTGGTAAGAGCCCCCCATCCACGGCAGCCACAGACAAGGGTACAGCCAGGGGTTTGGTGGGGATGCGGTATTTCTCTACCAGGGACTGTGAAATAAGATTCCCGGCTGCTCCAGAGTCCAGTTGGGCTAGTTCGAAATAACGGTTCTCCCCGTAGACGATTGAAACTGACAACAGCAGGGATGGAGAGGATTTATTCTTGTCTAGGTGGACCTCTCTGAGCGAACCTAGACACAGGCGTTTCCCGACCTCTCCGGGCAGGCACGGATCCGGTGCTCCTTACTGCCACAGTAGAAGCAGGTCCCCTCGGCACGGCGTAAGTCCTGACGGGTCTTGACCATCTTGGTCTGGTCGACCTGCATAGGCTCAGGAGGGTGTACCTGGTTAGAGACAGAAGGAGTGACGGGTTTCTGAAAAGTAGGAGCTAGACGTGGTAACCTCCTCTCACAGGTGACCTCTCTGGCACGCTCCTGGAACCGTAGGTCAATCCGGGTGGCAAGAGTTATTAAGTCATCGAGAGTGGTAGGAATGTCCCGACCGGCAAGTTCATCTTTAATACGGCCGGACAGACCCTCCCAGAAGACGGAAACCAGAGCGTCGTTATCCCAGGCCAGCTCCGAGGCAAGGGTACGGAACCGTATGGCATATTGGCCCACGGTGAGACTCTCCTGACGGAGGCGTAGCAACGATGATGCAGATGAGGTCTTCCGTCCGGGTTCGTCGAAGACTTTCCGGAAAGCCGTGAGAAAAGCAGGCAAGTTGGACACCAGGGGGTCTCCTCTCTCCCATAGAGGATTTAGCCAGGCCAGGGCCTCCCCGGTGAGATGGGACATGATGAAGGCAATTTTGGCCCGGTCGGAGTTAAACTGGTGGGACAAAAGTTCAAAGTGCAGGGTGCACTGATTTAAGAAGCCCCGAGCCTGGACGGAGTCGCCTCCGAAGCGAGGAGGTGCAGAGAGCCGGGGTCCGGGGTAGGATACCATGGTATTAGTGGGCAGCGGAGCTGCCGGATTGCAAGATATGGCACTGGCGGAGGTTGTTGGTGGATCAGACAGAGTGTTCAGGCGAGTATTGACATTCCGCAGGTGACCCAGGATGGACTCCTGTTGGGACCTCTGACGGGACAGTTCAAGACAGAGGTCCGAGAGCGAGGGAGCTTGGGTGCCACCGGGTTCCATGGCCCGAGCAAACTGTAACGGGTCTGGGAGGCGGAACCTCTGGGCTACAATACAACGGGGCGGTCCTTGTAAGGGAGCGGGTGGCGACCAGGCAGGTAGTCACAGGAGGTGACCAGGACAGTCTCTGGGTGTACGGGCAGGAGGACACGGCAAGTGATCGGGGCAGTCTCTGGATAAAGGGTAGGTACGACCTGAGATGGCTGAACCTCCAGGTAGGCTAGCAAGGCAGATGAAGAATGTGTGCTCCCAGGTGAGCAAGCGAGAGTCTCTGGAATAGCAGGTGGTCACAGCACGTGACGGCGGAGCCTCCAGGTAGGCAAGCAGGCAGGTAACGGAGAAGCGCTCCCAGGTGAGCGGGCAAGAGTCTCAGGAATAGCTGGTGGTCACAGCACGTGACAGCGGAGCCTCCGGGCAGGCAAGCAGGCAGGTAGCGGAGAAGCGCTCCCAGGTGAGCGGGCAAGAGTCTGGAGTAGCTGGTGGTCACAGCACGTGACAGCGGAGCCTCCGGGCTGGCAAGCAGGCAGGTAACGGAGAGGCGCTCCCAGGTGAGCGGGCAAGAGTCTCAGGAATAGCTGGTGGTCACAGCACGTGACAGCGGAGCCTCCGGGCAGGCAAGCAGGCAGGTAGCGGAGAAGCGCTCCCAGGTGAGCGGGCAAGCTGGTCCATAGACAGACTGACCGGAGTTGTAAGGCAGACCGTCGGACCTCAGGCAAGCAGGCAGGTAGCTGAGGTGCGCTCCCAGGTGAGCGGGCAGGCTGGTCCTTAGACAGACTGACAGGAGTTGTAAGGCAGACCGTCGGACCTCAGACTAGCAGACAGGTAGCAAGTAATCAGGCAGGAATCTGACAGGTAACTGGCAGGTAACTGGCAACGGGACCTGAGGGCTGAAGCACAGGTGAGACACAGGTGCAAACAACATTGCTCGGGCACCTCCATTTTGGAGGAGGTGCCTTATATATGATGAAGTCCTCCGGCCATTGGCCGGGGACTCCTTAGGACGGCGCGCGCGGCCCCTTTAAGAGGAGGGGAGCGCGCGCGCCCTAAGCACAGGGGCCGGGAAGGAGCGCGCGCTGAGAGCAGAGCGGGAGGAGGACGCCGGGAAGGAGCGCGCGCTGACAGCAGAGCGGGAGAGGGACGCCGGGCACGGGGCAGAGCGGTGAGGGGAGCAGCGTCCCTGCCTAGCAGAGGGCAGGGACGCCGGCACTACACAGCATAGAAGAGACAAATGAGTTTCCCCCGAAATTAGAGCATGCTGTGCCACATGATTTTTGGGCCTCAGACAAAACAGATGTTGGTAGGTTAAGAGTTCAACCAGTGATGGTGAAATTAAAACCAGGAGCAATCTTACCTCAACAGAGGCAGTATCCCTTTAGCTCGGCTCAGGAGAATGCCATAGCCCAGCAAGTCCAAAAATTACTACAGAGAGGAGTCCTAGTCAAAACCCAGTCCCCTTGCAACACTCCCCTGTTCCCAGTAAAGAAAAAGAGCGTGCCAGGACAACCAGCTGCATATAGAATGGTCCATGACCTCCGGTTTGTTAACAAAGCCACAGAACTTCTAACACCAGTTGTGCCCAACCCGCATACTCTTCTGTCACAGATACCTTCTAACTCTCTTTGTTTTTCAGTGGTCGATTTGGCAAATGCATTTTTCAGTGTACCATTACATCCTGACTGCCAGTACTTGTTTGCTTTCACATTCCAGGGTAGTCAATATACATGGACGGTGTTGTCACAGGGTGCCCAGAATTCACCCACAATGTAAACTGCAAGTCTGCAGGAAATACTGGAGGGATGGTCTGAACCACATATCGTTGTTCTGCAATATGTCGATGACCTGCTCATTTGTGCCCCCTCCAGGAAACAATGTCATAGTGCAACTATATCGCTTATGTTGTTTCTCTATCACGCTGGCTGCAAGGCATCGAAAGATAAGCTTCAGATTTGTAAATCTTCAGTCACCTTTTTGGGACATTGCATTACACCAGGAGCCCGTCATTTGACAAATGCACGTAAACAAGCAGTACAGGCATTCACCGTCCCCATTAATGTTGCAGCCCTCAGAACTTTTCTTGGACTTGTTTCCTATTGCAGACAGTGGATTCATGCCGTCTCTGTTTTAATGCAGCCCCTCTATGACTGTCTTACTCCAACACCTTTTGTACTAACACCAGAGGCAATAGACTGTTTTTATTCTCTCAAGAACCGTATTTTGGCTGCTCCAGCTTTGGGTACCCCTAATTATGAGCTCCCATTTACTCTGTACCTTCATGAACAAGCTGGACATGCAGCAGGAGTTTTAACTCAAACACACGGTGATAATCAGAGACCTGTTGCCTATTTTAGTGTCAGATTGGATGCGGTAGCCAGAGGTGCACCATCCTGCGTACGTGCTCTGCATGCTGTTGGACTATTACTCCATAAATCCGCAGACATTGTTCTTGACCACCCGCTCACCGTTCTAACACCTCATGATGTCTACACTATATTGAACCAAGTGCAACCCGCTCACCTCTCAGCAGCACGTCATCTTAGGTTACAATGTGCACTGTTAATGCCTCCCAATGTTTCCTTACAGAGGTGTACTACCCTGAATCCAGCAACTTTGTTACCTCTCTTGGATCTAAAGGAGGGGTCAGGTACTGTGCTTTATAAGGAAGATCCAAGAGAGGAAGTTCCTCATGACTGTGTACAAATGATGGCACAAGAAACGGCAGGTTTACCTACTGTATTTGAACATGAATTACAAAATGCAGATTTTGAATTTTTTGTAGATGGATCCCGTCATCAGGACGATTCAGGTACTTTCCATACTGGATATGCAGTTGTCTCCCTCAATGCAGTAATCAAGGCAGAACCAATGCTCCCACACCAGTCGGCTCAAGAAGCCGAACTTAGGGCCCTAACCGAGGCCTGTAAATTAGCGGAAGGTAGTATTGTTAACATTTACACGGATTATTCTAGGTACGTATTCGGTATAGCGCATGATTTTGGTCCCATATGGAAGTCAACAGGTTTCCTGACGGCAGCAGGACACCCCATAAAGAATGCTGATGCAGTCCAGCAGTTAATTGATGCACTACAACTACCCAAACAAGTAGCTGTCATAAAGGTAAGAGCACATACCAGACGCACCGACCAGGTAAGCAGAGGAAACGCGATGGCAGATGCAGCGGCAAAACCAGCAGCCTGTAAGCCGCAACAAGGGTCAACAGTACGTCAGATAAGTGCCCCTAAAAACCCCTTTGTGTCGGAGGACATCTTATCCCAAATGCAGGCTCAGGCTCAAAAGGAGGAGGTTGATAAGTGGTTAAAGGAAGGTGCATGCCTGAATGAAGCAAATGGGGTATGGGGGAAAGGGACACGACGATGCCTTCCAAGGGCACTGTACCCAGCAGCTGCCCAGATACTACATGGGCCGACACACCAATCTAAAACGGGTGTGATGAGTGTGATGCAGAAACATTGGGTGGCACCAGGATTCTCCACCTGTATTGAAAACCTGGTACAAGGGTGCATGATATGTGCTACACATAATCAGGGTAGAGTAGTTAAAACACCACCCAAACACCCCCCCCCCCCCGACCCCTCTATCCATTCCAGAGACTGCAAATTGATTATATTCAGCTGCCAAAGTCAGGTTCATGGGAATATGTGTTGGTCTGTATTGATTTGTTCTCAGGATGGCCAGAGGCTTTCCCGATTGCCAAAGCCACGGCTGCGGCAACCGCAAAGAAACTGCTTGCGGAGGTGGTCTGCAGGTATGGGGTACCAGAGGTAATTGAGAGTGACAGAGGTACACACTTCACAGGTGAAATAATGAATGAAGTCATGTCAGCTCTAGGAATTCAACAAGCATTCCACACCCCATATCACCCGCAAAGTAGTGGTAAAGTGGAAAGACTGAATGGGACATTGAAATTAAAAATTCAGAAAGCCATGGCTGAGACAGGAAAACCATGGCCGGACTGTTTACCGCTTGCTCTGTTTTCAGTAAGATACACGCCTAATAAAAAGACTGGACTCTCCCCATATGAGATATTGCTTGGCAACGTACCCAGCCTAGGGTGTTTCTATCCGCAAGCATTAGAAATGAACAACCATGTGCTAAGTTCCTACGTAATGGCTTTACACAAAAAGATTAAGCAAGTACATGATAATGTCTTCAGTTCTCTTCCAGATCCAGATCAAGACTCTAGCAGCCATACGCTGCAACCTGGAGACTGGGTGGTTATAAAAAGACACGTGAGGAAAAGCCTAGATCCACGGTTTGACGGACCCTTTCAAGTTCTGCTGACCACAAGTACAGCCGTTAAACTAGAGGGAAAAGAGACCTGGATCCACGCGTCCCATTGCAAAAAGATACTAGGAGAACCAGCGGACAAAGAATGAAGACATTGTTTATACTTACCTGCATACTTGCGACCACAGGTGCATGGACTAGGTTGAGCGCCACAGATGGAGGCGACAATAGATTCATTAAACACCATCTTGCTCTAATCGATGGACTAAAGGAGCAAAACCAGACCATTGCTAATTGTTGGATATGTACACATGCCCCTGTGACATCCACTAGCATACCCTTTCTCGCTGTCCCAGTCTCATGGGAAGAGATAAACTTTTGGGTGAACTGTTCAGATACTTTGGCCAATAATTCCACACAGAGATTTTCCTTTCTAAATCCCACAAATTGGTTTAAAGGTATCGGTGGGTGGTTGGCTGGTATAGTGCAAGCGATTTTTCAGGTTTTACTAATGTGTCTTGCGGTTTATTTGGTTTCTAAGCTTTTTCTAATCTGTATTCAGCGTTGTACTAAAAGAAAACATAGAGATTCGTATTGATAAATGAAGGAACAAAAGGATGGAATGTTATAGCAGAAGATGAGGCCCCTCAAGTCAAAAGCCCCATCTATGCTATATAAGTCTGAAAGTTACTTTAGGTCAAAAGAAAAACACCAGCTATGAATGTTCCTTCTTGAATCAATAATGTGACCTTGCCAGTCATCAGAATGTATCTGATTTAATGTGTCTAATTCAATGTGTCCGATTGAATGTTTCAACACAAGCACGAGAATAGAAGTTAGTCTTTGTGTGCTAAAATTATATAATCAAACCATATATGGTAAATCCGTTTCCTGCCTTCAGGGTGGATATAAAACCCATGCTTTGTAATAAAGTTTAGAGCTTGTTTGACACACATCCTGTCCTGTGTCTCACTCTCTCTCCGATATCGTAATCCAAAGGATAGAAGACTCAGAATGCAGTGACCACACAGGTGAGGAGAGAGAAAGAGTACAGAAGCTAGGCCTAGTTCCAGGCTGGCCAGAAGCTTTAGAGAGAGGAAGAAACAGATCAGGAGGCCTTATACCCGCTCACTGGGGAGAATCCAGAAGTGCACCCTTCCTATCAAGTACCCTGGACAGTACCTGCCGTCTACACCAGTAAAGGTACTGAAGCGAACACCCTGTGTGCGTGTCTGTTATTCTCCCCTGGCCCGTCTGGGCCACCTCTCACCTGCATCCCTTCCATCAACCCTGCCCCGGGGGCCTGCTCCGCCTGTGGGGAGCAGAAACATCCCAGCTGCCATCCCATCACCCCCGGAGGTCTGCAGCAGTGCCATTACCCATTACCGGGAACCACAGGTGGCGTCACGAGACAAAACTGTTAACAAACCCCTTTTAAAGAGTGACCCCAGAGTACGGGCCCGGGAGCCGACTGCCGTGACATCCCAAGGAGGTAAAGGCCCGGGTACCGAGTCCCCCATATCCCCCTGGGCGAGTCAGATGCTTCCTCCCATTGAGCCATCCTCAGCAACAGAGGAAGTGGGTGAAGTATCAGGAACAGGACACAGGAAAGTCTCTCTCCACTTGTTAATATCGGGTAGTACCCCAAAGGATTCACGGGACAACTGGAGGTCCTCCACCAGGTTGGAGGGGTGCAGAGACTCGGGCTTAACCACCGCTTTGACGTACACTTTGCCAAGCTTACAGGATGAAGTGGGCGAAGTACCAGGTACAGGGTGAAGAAAAGTCTCTCTCCATTTGTTATCAGGTAGCACCCCGGGGGATTCAGGAGACAACTGGAAGTCCTCCGCCTGGTTGGAGGGGTGCAGAGACTCGGGGGTAACCACCGCCTTGACGTACACTTTGCCAAGCTTACTGGATGAAGTGGGCGAAGTACCAGGTACAGGGTGAAGAAAAGTCTCTCTCCATTTGTTATCAGATAGCACCCTGGAGGATTCAGGAGGCAACTGGAGGTCCTCCGCCTGGTTGGAGGGGTGCAGAGACTTGGAGGTAGCCACCGCCTTGATGGACTTATTGCCAGATTTGTTAGAGATGGAGGATCCTTGCTTAGGGACCAACTTCAGTCTGGTTTCTGAGATGACACGTCTGCGAGGCAGGGCGGTGCCTAAAGCCAGATCATTGATACAATCGTCGAGACTGTGTGGGGACAATGCCTCCGCTTCCCTTCCTACAGAGACTTCAGCGCACAGCGAATCAGCGACTAGCAGATCTGGTGAAGAAGAAGAAGAAACTGCTGACTGTCCTGAAGATATGGGGACTGGACACCCCTTGCACCTCAGCAGTCCCCCAGGAAACACCATGCAGGATCTCCAGACCTGAGCGGGCACTAGATCTCTCAGCTCTGGACGACCTGTGGGTAAACCAGACAGCACCTGGAAGGTGAACTTCTTCATGTGTAATGCTCCAATTTGGAGCTTAATTTGTACAGACATATTTTGATTGTTTCTGAGTAGGGCTCGTCCTTCCGCTGACAATGCCCAAACCGGCTTCTGGAGTTGTCGGACGGGAATCAGACACCGACTCTTCAAGGCTTTAAGCCCGAAACTTCCGGTTAATCCGAGGCCTTCACTTGCCACGGAGACAGTTATGGTCATCTGTGGAGAGGAAACACTAACGCAAAGGGCAACCTCTCCTACAGGCCTAATGTCTTGGGATTCTCCAACCTTCGCTGAACAAAGACCGTCAGGGGGTCCCAAACAACTGCAGCGGGACCGCAATCCGATTTTGTGACTGAGTTCTGGCCTCTACTTTGCCTGACGAACATAGTCATCCTTCATGGATTCTGTGTGGCCTCTACAGGCTGGGGAACAGGAGGTCTTTTGGGAGGACAGAACCTGGCGTGACGGTTTACCTCTACGCCTTGCACGTCTGGACTGCCTCTTGAGGTTGGGAAGAGAAGTATTCTGTGGAGCATTGTCATCCTGTGTGGATTCTGTGTGGGCAGCAGTATATTCAGGCTGGAGAACTGGTAGGCTACCTACACACATCGCCGATCGGGGCTGCTCCAGGATATTGGGAAGGGAAGCTTTAGCAGAAGCTTCAGGATTAGGGTCATCGAAGACCATTAGAAAGGCCACCAGGAAGGCCTGCAGGTCAGAGACGATAGGATCCCATGCTTCCCATAGGGGGGTGATCCATTTCAAGGCATCACCCGCTAGGTAGGACATCAGAAATGCTACTTTAACCCGATCGGTAGGAAAATCGTGAGCATAGAATTTGAAATGCAGCATGCATTGCTCCACAAATGCACGGCTTCGCTTTGGATCCCCATAGTTCCGTGGTGGATTCGCAGGAACGAGTGCTGATAGCTCCATTTGGGCTGGTGCGTAAATCGCCTGGACCTCAGCTTGCAAAATTTTTTTTCCTTGGAGCACGTATTCGCCAGACAAGGATTCAAATGTCTCTGAGAGTGAAGGGCCGTGGGGCTCAACGGGAACCATGGCCTGAGCAAACTGTTACTTACACTCACGCCCGGACTGACTGGCGTGAGCGTGGTTAGTGATCCCACTGGACCATGAACCAAGGAGTGCCTGGAGGGGCATAACTAAGTATCAGCTCGGTCCGACCAAGGTCACATGTCGGCTCAGTCGACTCCGTGAACCAGGGAGGAACCGAGCAGAGGGACTAGGTGCTACTCCAGGTCAGACAGGTGGGCACTGGCAGGCACGGCTGGTCTGCAGACAGGAGGGGACTGGCAGGCACGACTGGCATGCAGACAGGTGGGCACTGGCAGGCACGGCTGGTCTGCAGACAGGCGGGTACTGGCAGGTAGGAACGCAGGCAGGATAGGTGGACAGCAGAGGAGAGCGAAACCGCAGATGCGGTGAACAAGCAGAGCAGAGCGAAACCACAGGTGCGGTGAACAAGCAAAGCAGAACCGCTGGAGCAGTGAACAAACAGAGCAGGGCGAAACCGCTGATGCGGTGAACAAGCAGAGTGGAGCAAAACCACAGGTGCGGTGAACAAGCAGAGCGGAGCAAAACTGCAGAACAGAGCAGAAGGTGCAGGCAGACAGGACAGGGCTCTGTTCACATGGAACAGACTGGAAAATACAGGAAGATGGTTAGAACACAGGAGGTAGATACGGAGGAAGGGAAAGAGGACAAGCAGAACCAGATACACACAAGGTACTTACAATGAAGTAGCGAGTGGACACAAAACTCACAAACAGAAGTACAGAGACAACGAGTTGGAGTTAGGTGCAGGTTCAGACACTGCAGGAAAAGGGAAGGTTCGGACATAGAAACAAACAGGTAACGGGCTAGGACACTGTTCAGACAGGAACTGAACCGGGAGCAAGATACAGGAATGAGCCTGGGAACTCAGCCCCCAGAGTGGCGGAAACAGACTAGAAGTCAGAGATACAGGTAGCGGCCCTGGGTACTCAGCCCCCAGGGTGGGGGAAACAGACTAGAGTCGGGACAGGACCTGACAACTCACAGTTGCACAGAACACACTGTAAGAAAGTGTTGATCAGGCATCTCCTACTGGGTGGAGGGGGTTTAAGTATCCAGTGACTCACAGCAATAGGCTGGGGATGCATTAGGACTGCGCACACTGTAGCTTTAAGAATCAGGAAGCAACAGCGCCGACGCCCTAAGCCAGCCGACAAGCGACATACAAACAGCAGGTACTGGAGCAAAGTGTGCTGCCTGGCCTGATAGGTAAGATTGCAGTCTTGCATGGTGGGAGATGGTAAGCCATGCAAGCACGCCGCCAGGGATGTTACATGGATAAAAGACAAATTGGTTCCATGGTGAAGTCGTGATGTGATAAAAAGGAGAGAAGTGAATGAAACTTGCTCACCTAGTGGAGTTGTGCAATATAGGGACAACTCTGAGATTAGTCTTCCAGGTGTAGACTGCTGCTCCATGGTTTCAGCTGACAAGGAGGCACATAAATAATGGAAAAGGCAAAAAAAAACCTGAAAAAAAACATTGCGGTGGGCTTTGTCAGATTGAAGACAGAGATGAAAAGATTTATAAAAAAAAAATACTTATTGGAACAGCAACACGTTTTTAAATCGGTCCAATTTCTCTGGCTATCAACTAGTCTGAAGAAGAGAGAAGACCAATTTTGAAACGCGTCGATGTTCCAATAAATGAGGTTTTTATATATATATATATATATATATATATATATATATATATATATATATATATATGTATATATATATATATATATACATATATATAATTGTCTTAGCCCGTCTGCCCGTCTGTCTATCTGTCTGTCTGTCTGTCTGTCTGTCCAGGAAATCCCGCGTCGCTCATTGGTCCGGCAGCGGCCAATCAGCGCCGCGGGATTTCTGAAAAAAGATGGCGGCCGTTAGCGGCTCATCTGCGGGACGGAGCTCAGCGGCGATGCAGCCGGTACCAGCAGAAGGACCTCGACCGCCGGACCCATCTGTGGGACGGAGATGCACCCGGGAGATGAGCGGCGCGAGGTGCTCATCTCCCGGCCGGTAGCAGCGGAAGGACCGCCGGCGTCGCTGACCTCCATGCGGAAGGGAGGACCGGGGAGCGGCGCTGTGGGTCAGGATACTTCTGCTGCGAGCGCCCGCTCATGTCCCGGGTTCTCGCTGCGGAAGTACCAGCACAGGCAGTGCCGCTCCCCGGTCCTCACCAAGATGATTTGATGATTGGTCGCGCTCTTCGGACCCGACCAATCACTGATTTTGCCGCAAAAGTTAAACACTACTGTGCTGATTGGTCGCGGACGCTGCCCGCGACCAATCACCGATTTGGGCGCCAAATTTAAATATCGGCCGCGACCAATCACCGATCTTGGCTCCACATTTAAACACCGCTGTGCTGATTGGTTGCCGACGCTGGGCGCGACCAATCACCAATTTTGGCGCCACATTTAAATAGCGTCCGCGACCAATCAGCACAGCGGTGTTTAAATGTGGAGCCAAGATCGGTGATTGGTCGCGGCCGATATTTAAATTTGGCGCCCAAATCGGTGATTGGTCGTGGGCAGCATCCGCGACCAATCAGCACAGTAGTGTTTAACTTTTGCGGCAAGATCACTGATTGGTCGCGGGCCAAGACCGCGACCAATCACCGATTTGTGCGGCACATTTAAATAGCGGCCGCGACCAATTGGATGTCAGCGCCACTCCCCGGTCCTCCCTTCACACCCTAGCCGCATGGATGTCAGCGGCGCTGCCTGTGCGGATTCTTCTGCTGCGAGAACCCGGGACATGAGCGGGCGCTCGCAGCAGAAGTATCCCGACCCGCAGCGCCGCTCCCCGGTCCTCCCTTCACACCCTAGCCGCTGATGTCCCCACAGTATCCGCATGGTGTTACAAAGGTCCGGACATTTGTGTTAAAAATCGCTGATTGGTCGCCGACGCTATTTAAATGTGGCGCCAAAATCGGTGATTAGTCGCGCCCAGCGTCGGCGACCAATCAGCGATTTTTAACACAAATGTCCGGACCTTTGTAACACCATGCGGATACTGTGGGGACATCAGCGGCTAGGGTGTGAAGGGAGGACCGGGGAGCGGCGCTGACATCCAATTGGTCGCGGTGGCTATTTAAATGTGCCGCACAAATCTGTGATTGGTCGCGGTCTTGGCCCGCGACCAATCACTGATCTTGCCGCAAAAAGTTAAATACTACTGTGACTGTGCTGATTGGTCGCGGACGCTGCCCGCGACCAATCACCGATTTGAGCGCCAAATTTAAATATCGGCCGCGACCAATCACCGATCTTGGCTCCACATTTAAACACCGCTGTACTGATTGCTCGCGGACGCTATTTAAATGTGGCGCCAAAATCGATGATTGTTCGCACCCAGCGTCGGCGACCAATCAGCACAGCGGTGTTTAAATGTGGAGCCAAGATCGGTGATTGGTTGCGGCCGATATTTAAATTTGGCGCCCAAATCGGTGATTGGTCGCGGGCAGCGCCCGCGACCAATCAGCGATTTTTAACACAAATGTCCGGACCTTAGTAACACAATGCGGCTACTGTGGGGACATCAGCGGCTAGCGTGTCAAGGTAGGACTGGGGAGCGGCGCTGTGGGTCGGGATACTTCTGCTGCGAGCAGTCGCTCATGTCCCGGCTTCTCGCAGTGGAAGTAGCCGCACAGGCATCGGCGCTCCCCGGTCCTCACTAATACGATTCCGCTCCCCGGTCCTCACCAATACGATTCGCTGATTGGTCGCGCTCTCCGCATGCGACCAATCAGTGATCTTGGCGCTAAAGTTAAACACCGCTCTGCTGATTGGTCGCGGCCGCTGCCCGCGACCAATCACCGATTTGGGCGCCACATTTAAATAGCGGCCGCGACCAATTCCCGATCTTGCCGCCATATTTAAACACTACTGTGATGATTGGTCGCGGACGCCAGCCGCGAGCTTGGCGCCAAATTTAAACAACGCTCTGCTGATTCGTCGCGGACGCTAGACGCGTCCAATCAGCGAGATTGGCGCCAAATTTAAACAACGCTCTGCTGATTGGTCGCGGACTCCAGCCGCGACCAATGAGCGAGATTGGCGGCAAATTTAAACAACGCTCTGCTGATTGGTCGAGGCCGCCGGCCGCGACCAATCAGCGATTTTGGAGCCAAATTTAAACCCCGCTCTGCTAATTGGTCGGGATGCCGGCCGCGACTAATCAGCATTATTGGCGCCAAATTTAAACCCCACTCTGCTGATTGGTCGCGGCCGGCAACCGCGACCAATCAGCAGTATCGGCGCCAAATTTAAACCCCGCTCTGCTGATTGGTCGCGGTTGCCGGCCAAGATCAATCAGCAGTATTGGCGCCAAATTTAAACACCGCTCTGCTGATTAGTCGCGGTTGCCGTCCGCGACCAATCAGCAATATTGGCGCAAAATTTAAACACCGCTCTGCTAATTGGTCACGGTCGCCGTCCGCGACCAATCAGCAGTATTGGCGCCGAATTTAAACCCCACTCTGCTGATTGGTCGTGGTTGGCAACCGCGACTAATCAACATTATTGGCGCCAAATTTAATCCCCGCTCTGCTGATTGGTCGCGGTTGCCGGCCGTGACCAATCAGCAGTATTGGCGCCAAATGTACACCCCGCTCTGCTGATTGGTCGCGGTTGCCGGCCGACATCAATCAGAAGTATTGGCGCCAAATTTAAACACCGCTCTGCTGATTAGTCGCGGTCGCCGTCCGCGACCAATCAGCAGTATTGGCGCCAAATTTAAACCCCGCTCTGCTGATTGGTCGCGGCCGGCAACCGCGACCAATCAGCATTATTGGCGCCAAATTTAATCCCCGCTCTGCTGATTGGTCGCGGTTGCCGGCCGCGACCAATCAGCAGTATTGGCGCCAAATGTACACCCCGCTCTGCTGATTGGTCGCGGTTGCCGGCCGACATCAATCAGAAGTATTGGCGCCAAATTTAAACACCGCTCTGCTGATTAGTCGCGGTCGCCGTCCGCGACCAATCAGCAGTATTGGCGCCAAATTTAAACCCCGCTCTGCTGATTGGTCGCAGTTGCCGGCCATGACCAATCAGCAGTATTGGCGCCAAATTTAAACCCAGCTCTGCTGATTGGTCGCGGTTGCCAGCCACGACCAATCAGCGATTTTGGCGCCAAATTTAAACACCGCTCTACTGATTGGTCGCGGCCGGCGATTGCGACCAATCAGCATTATTGGCGCCAAATTTAAACCCCGCTCTGCTGATTGGTCGCGACCGCCGGCCGCCATCAATCAGCGATTTTGGCGCCAAATTTAAACCCTGCTCTGCTCATTGGTCGCGGTTGCCGGCCACGACTAATCAGCATTGTTGGCGCCAAATTGCCGGCCACGACTGATCAGCATTATTGTCGCCAAATTTAAACACTGCTCTGCTGAATGGTCGCGGCCGTGACCAATCACCATTATTGCCGCAAAATTTAAACCCCGCTCCGCTGATTGGTCACGTTCGCTGGCCGCGACCAATCAGCGTTATTGGCACAAAATTTAAACCCCGCTCTGCTGATTAGTCGCGACCGCCGGCCGTGACCAATCTGCGATATAGGCGCCAAATTTTAACACCGCTTTGCTGATTGGTCGCGGTTGCTGGCCTCGAGCAATCAGCGATTTTGGCGCCAAATGTAAACACCGCTCTGCTCCTTGCGCCCGGTCGGCCGCATACCTATTCTAGAATACCCGATGCATTCGAATCGGGCCACCATCTAGTATATATATATATATATATATATATATATATATATATATATATATATATATATATATATATATATATATATATATTTTTTTTATTCCTGTCTTCAATCTGACAGCACCCATCACAATGTTTTTTCTGTCTTTTCCACATAACCAGTTAAACCCAAAATCATTATCAGTGGGTATTAAACATATAGACTCCAAATCATCAAGACCGACATTGTTCATACTGCTCTTGATGAGGGGGCGTTCTTGAGTCAGAGGCGTCTGAATCATTAAGAGGCGCATGTCTCTTGATGAATCAGGTGCGTCTGAAAAGTGCCTTGGGGCGCCTCGCCACAAATCTTTCTGGCATAAGGTACACCACAGCTCATCATGAATTAAATGAGTTGTGGCGTCACGCCATGTCCTGCCCCAACTCCAGCCATTTTATCAGAGCTGAGTGAAACTGTCGTGAAAACTCCAAAAGTCACAAGATTTTTGCGCTGTCTCGGGTTACGTAAAAACTTTGCGAATTATCAGAGAACGCTTTGATGAATTGGGGTCATAATTTATTAAAAAAGTTCCAATTGTGATGCATATAAACATATAGGGAACTTGATGTACAATGTCTTACAGTGCCATCTACTGGCTAATTTACTGTAAGAACACCAGTATTATACAGGTGCTAAAATGAAGTACATGCAAAATTAGTATTTAAAAGTTATATGGAAGAACATCACCCCAACTGTTTTTAATGTGTTTATGTGATAGTGTCAGTCTGTATTATGATCAATAGACATACAAATTTTTGATAATTTGTGTGTAGTGTAGTGTATTGTGGCGTAGGGTATTGTTGGGGTATAGCACTGTGCAAATGTTTTAGGCATACAGTACAGACCAAAAGTTTGGACACACCTCATTTAAAGATTTTTCTGTATTTTCATGACTATGAAAATTGTACATTCACACTGAAGGCATCAAAACTATGAATTAACACATGTGGAATTATATACTTAACAAAAAAGTGTGAAACAACTGAAAATATGTCTTATATTCTAGGTTCTTCAAAGTAGCCACCTTTTGCTTTGATGACTGCTTTGCACACTCTTGGCATTCTCTTGATGAGCTTCAAGAGGTAGTCACCGGAAATGGTCTTCCAACAATCTTGAAGGAGTTCCCAGAGATGCTTAGCACTTGTTGGCCCTTTTGCCTTCACTCTGCGGTCCAGCTCACCCCAAACCATCTCGATTCGGTTCAGGTCTGGTGACTGTGGAGGCCAGGTCATCTGGCGTAGCACCCCATCACTCTCCATCTTGGTCAAATAGCCCTTACACAGCCTGGAGGTGTGTTTGGGGTCATTGTCCTGTTGAAAAAAAAATGATGGTCCAACTAAACGCAAACCAGATGGAATTGCATGCCGCTGCAAGATGCTGTGGTAGCCATGCTGGTTCAGTATTCCTTCAATTTTTAATAAATCCCCAACAGTGTCACCAGCAAAGCACCCCCACACCATCACACCTCCTCCTCCATGCTTCATGGTGGGAACAAGGCATGTAGAGTCCATCCGTTCACCTTTTCTGCGTCGCACAAAGACACGGTGGTTGGAACCAAAGATCTCAAATTTGGACTCATCAGACTAAAGCACAGATTTCCACTGGTCTAATGTCCATTCCTTGTGTTCTTTAGCCAAAACAAGTCTCTTCTGCTTGTTGCCTGTCCTAGCTGTGGTTTCCTAGCAGCTATTTTACCATGAAGGCCTGCTGCACAAAGTCTCCTCTTAACAGTTGTTATAGAGATGTGTCTGCTGCTAGAACTCTGTGTGGCATTGACCTGGTCTCTAATCTGAGCTGCTGTTAACCTGCGATTTTTGAGGCTGGTGACTCGGATAAACTTATCCTCAGAAGCAGAGGTGACTCTTGGTCTTCCTTTCCTGGGGCGGTCCTCATGTGAGCCAGTTTCTTTGTAGCGCTTGATGGTTTTTGCAACTGCACTTGAGGACACTTTCAAAGTTTTCCAATTTTTCGCACTGACTGACCTTCATTTCTTAAAGTAATGATGGCCACTCGTTTCTCTTTACTTAGCTGCTTTTTTCTTGCCATAATACAAATTCTAACAGTCTATTCAGTAGGACTATCAGCTGTGTATCCACCAGACTTCTGCACAACACAACTGATGGTCCCAACCCCATCTATAAGGCAAGAAATCCCACTTATTAAACCTGACAGGGCACACCTGTGAAGTGAAAACCATTTCCGGTGACTACCTCTTGAAGCTCATCAAGAGAATGCCAAGAGTGTGCAAAGCAGTCATCAAAGCAAAAGGTGGCTACTTTGAAGAACCTAGAATATAAGACATATTTTCAGTTGTTTCACACTTTTTTGTTAAGTATATAATTCCACATGTGTTAATTCATAGTTTTGATGCCTTCAGTGTGAATGTACAATTTTCATAGTCATGAAAATACAGAAAAATCTTTAAATGAGAAGGTGTGTCCAAACTTTTGGTCTGTACTGTATGTGGAAAAAATGTTACAAAGTAAGAATGCTTTCCAAAATTATAAATGTTAATAGTTTATGTTTTATCAATGAACAAAATTCAAAGTGAATGAACAAAAGAGACATCTAAATCAAATCAATATTTGGTGACCGCCAATCATATTCAGAACAAAAGCATCAATTCTTCTAGATGTCCGGCCATAGGCCACTACACATTTTACAGAGCTGCTGCTGCAGCTGGAGCTGGTAGCACACCATCGGTGGAGGTGCTGGGTGTCAGACCCTCACTGGTGTGATACTGATGACCTATCCCAAGGATAAGTAATTAATATTATACGCCCAGCCAACTCTTTTAAATTAGTAAAGTTGTGCCTATTGAACTCCAACTCTGCTGAGAGCGTCCCTTTTGTTGATTTTTATATTGCTGATAGGTACAAAAATACATGTTTTTGCCAGGTTGATGGTGTCAAGCTCATCTTCACTAAATTTATAAAAGCTTGTGCACAATTCTTAGATAATTCTGAAGAGCCTTCAAAATTCATACTTCTGTCTAAGAAGTATGCCTTAGACAGATTACGTAAATTGCGCCCCCTTCCACCTTGAGTCAACTAAAAGTGATATTAGACTTTGATGCTGACTCACCTACTTCTTTGGAGAGTGTTCTTTAATTGGGTGGATGTTGTGAAGGGGTTTTTCTTCACTATGGAAAGGAACTTTTGGACCTTTTGGAGTTCCCAAGCTCACCAGTGCGCTCTTTTGGTTGTTTTTGCGGAATGTACCAAATTGTTGATTTGGCCACTCCTAACATTTATGCTATCTCTCTGATGGATTTCTTCTTTTTTTTCAGCTCAATGATGGTCTGTTTCACTTACGTTGAGAACTAATTTGACAGCATGTTGTGGGTTTACAGCAACAGCTTCCAAATGCAAATGCCATATCTGGAGTCAGCTACAGACCTTTTACCTGCTTAATTGATGATGGATTAAAGAGAGAATAGTCCATGCAGCACATTAAGGAGCTTTTGAGATAATTGTCCAATTACTTTTGGTCCTTTGAAAAAGAGGTAGCTACCTATTAAAGAGCTGTGATTCCTAAACCCTTCCTCCAAATAGGGTGTGAATATCCTCAACGTAAAGCTGAGAGTCTGCACTTTAAGCCATATTGATTATATAAAGGTATCTTGTACATGTTTTGGTAAACAGCTAAAATGTCAATGTTATGATAGTGTAGCAACTCACTTGGGAAAAATAAGTAACAGACTAGAGATCCTGACCCCACAGTCTCTAGTGGTTCCTGAATGAGCTAAGATAGTCCTAACCACAAACTAGACGATGGCAACTTGGACCTGTGCTTCCTGAAAGACCGTCAAGCACTTCATGTTCCTCCTAAATAACCAGAGGGCAGAGCAGAGCAATTACCTACAGAAGGGAAAGTGTGCTGAAATAGAAAAAGATCCCAGAGTGAGTAAAACAAACCACGAAAAACAAAATAAAGGATTAAAACGTACTGTTAGAGAATATTCTGCCTACTTCCTAAATAGAAACAGAAGATAGGTGCAGGGTAAAGAACATAATCAGCAGAGAGATAAACCCTAGCTGGTCTTTCACTGAGTGGCTTAAACTATAGCAGTATGGCTGGACATCCAAATGAGACTATCACCAGCAGGAAATACCAGCAGAGGAAAAGTATATAAAGCCGCAGCCGAAAGGTGAAAGGGCAGACAAATGAGTAAATGAAAACACCTGTTACCATAAAAAGACTGAAGCAAGGACAGCAGAAACTAAACACCTGGAGAAAAGGTGTATCTGCTGTGGCTCAGTGGACAGAGAAGCCGACCAAAAAGCACAGGCTCAAGGATGTGAACCCAAACACATGACAGCCAAAACTAGTGTCACTGTCCAACAGGATCACCCACATCATCAGCACCTACCAATCCACCATCTGTTACACCTGTAATAAACACTAATACAGTGGCATGTAAAATTTGGAAGCCCCTGGTTAAAACTACTGTCATTGTGAATGGTTAAACAAGTTGAAGATAAAATGATCTGTAAAAGGGCTAAAGTTAAAGATGACACATTTCCTTTGTATTTAAAAAAAAATATTGTCATCTCTTACATTTAAAAAATTACAAAAAGGAAAATGGGCTGATGCAAAAGTTTAGGTACCCTGCATGGTTAGTACCTAGTCGCGCCCCCTTTTGCAAGTATTACAGCTTGTAAATGCTTTTTGTAGCCAGACAAGAGTCTGTCAATTCTTGTTTCATTAATTGTTCCTTGGAAAATTCTTCCAGTTCTGTGAGATTCCTGGGTTGTTCTTGCATGCACTACTATTTTGAGGTATAGCCACAGATTTTCAATGATGTTCAGATCAGGGGACTGTGAGGGCAATGTGAAACCATCAGCTTGCGCATTTGAGGGCATCTATTGTGGATTTTAACATGTGTTTAGGATCATTATCCATTTGTAGAAGCCATCATCTTTTCAGCTTCAGATCTTTTACAGATTGTGTTATGTTTGCATCAAGAATTTCTTGAAATTTCATTGAATTCATTCTTCCCTCTACCCAGGGCCAGACTGGAACTGAAACTCAGCCCTGGCATTTAAGAGCACACAGGCCCACCCAATGCATGGTGAATGCATTTCGTGCACTTGTGGGTTATGGCTGATTTGGGTATATGTCACATTTTTTAAATATTTCGATTTGAGAGTCCTCAGTGGTTGATACCTTTTAAAGGCTATTTTTAGCCATTTTTTAGCCATTAAAGGGTATCAACCACTGAGGACTCTCAAATCTAAATATTTTTATATCTACTGGCTAACACGGTACAAGAATATATTTTTTAAACAAAAATAGTTGTAAACTGCACTTTATCATCGACAGACAAAACTGATTTGACATAATGTAAAATATAAATTTCCCTCCAGGAAAATAATCCCGTAAACTGTACTGCTTGCTGGAAGTTTCCTTTGGGGTGAGAAACCCCTTTATCGGCTGTGGTCAGCCAGGGTAAATGCACCTTAAAGAGAACCTGTCTGCAAAATTTTGCAAGTAAAGTCATTACTGTAAAGGCGCTGTAACACTGATTACATTGATGTATTTGGTGAATAAATTCACATTGTTGTTTCTCTTTAATCACCATGTGAAGTTTTCTGCTGATGAGATTTCCGTGGACAGGGGCCGGACTGTTTAACTGATCAGTTTTCGATAGACTTCATTGTTAAAAAAAACGGATCCAGTGGAAACAAGTTTTTTTTAGCAGTTGTTAATAACTTTTTTGTTAATGGATTGCTGCTGGATCCGTTCTAATTTATGATTAATGCACATGTGAACACAGCCTTACTCTAGGGAGCCTTGCTTTTTCTGTCCTTGGACCATCTATGGTCTTATCTCCTCACTGTCTGGACTCGCTGAGCTCATTCTAGAGGTCATTAGACTCTAACTTTATTAAAAGATAGGTTACAATACATCTGAGAATAGATGTGCAGCCATTCCTCCCTTTCTTTTTTGCTTATATTTTATGTTATATATGTTACACGCACACCGCTAGGTTCAGATAGGGGCGAGACGGGTTACATGAATTCTTTGGAATCCTGGGGGAACCGTTACTCAAGGCGACCATAGACCATGCGCTGCAGCTTCTCTCAGGCACACAGGGGTATTGACCCTCAGGCACAGACACATAGGTTGTTTCACTTGCTGACCAGACACACTTGACAAGAGTCCTCATAAACGGTAGAACGGTAGAACAGTAGCATTTAATAAGAAGCCGCACAGCCAGTGCAAGTTAAGTCTTCTGAGCAACAGGCTCCAGTGACAAACAGGACAGTTTCCTTAGCAGCACAGCAGTTCACAGTCTTCCCAGTAGTACAGGACAGCACAGTTCTAATGCAAAGGCACATTAATGAACACAGCATTCTTTACAGCACAGTGAGATAGAGGAGGGGGGAGGGTTTGCTGAGGGAGATGATCCCTGTAACACCATTTCTTCCAGTCCTTATCTTTCTCCCTGACAATAATCTGCACTGCTAGTTCAGAAACTCTACCTGACCTGTGCTTAGCTTCACTCCTGACTTTAATCCTTTTCACTTGCAGGGGCCCTTCTGTGATATACAGAACACACACACCACCTTTCTCTTCGGCTCCAGCCAGACAGTAAACAACTTCCCCACAATCCCCTTGGGGCTCTGCTAAAACACTCCCCTTCTCCTGTGACTGTGTTAACCCCTCTAGTTGCTGGATGCTTCTGGAGCACAACACTTCCTGTCTCATGTGCTTGTGTTTTTTTCTAATAGTTGCTGAATGCTTTTAAAGCAACAGCAATACTTCTGCATGTCACATATAGCGTTCCTCAGTATATTTATATGTCATCCCCCATTACCTTTTTCATCTCTCCTTACAAGTATGTCTTGTATTTAAGCTAAACATGGTAGTAAGTAGCACATTAGACACTTTTATAATAGGTAGTGGGTAATCACTGCATATTTCAGGGTTACAGTGCCTACAAGTAGTATTCAACCCCCTGCAGATTTAGCTGGTTTGATAAGATGCAAATAAGTTAGAGCCTTCAAACTGCAAACGAGAGTAGGTTTAATGAACAGAAGCATAAATCTTACAAACCAAAAAGTTATGCTGCTCAGTTGAATTTCATTAAATTTTAAACATAAAAGTGTGGGTCAATTATTATTCAACCCCTATGTTTAATATTTTGTGGATTAACCCTTGTTTGCAATTACAGCTAATAATCGTCTTTTATAAGACCTGATCAGGCCGGCACAGGTCTGTGGAGTTATCTTGGCCCACTCCTCCTTGCAGATCTTCTACAGGTTATCTAGGTTCTTTGAGTGTCTCATGTGGACTTTATTCTTGAGCTCCTTCCACAAGTTTTCAATTGGGTTAAGGTCAGGAGACTGACTAGGCCACTCCAACACCTTGACTTTTTCCTTCTTGAACCAGGCCTTGGTTTTCTTGGCTGTGTGCTTTGGGTCGTTGTCTTGTTGGAAGATGAAATTACGACCCATCTTAAGATCCTTGATGGAGGAGCGGAGGTTCTTGGCCAAAATCTTCAGGTAGGCCGTGCTATCCATCTTCCCATGGATGCGGACCAGATGGCCAGGCCCCTTGGCAGAGAAACAGCCCCACAGCATGATGCTGCCACCACCATGCTTGACTGTAGGGATGGTATTCTTGGGGTCGTATGCAGTGCCATCCAGTCTCCAAACATCACGTGTGTGGTTGGCACCAAAGATCTCGATCTTGGTCTCATCAGACCATAGAACCTTGAACCAGTCTGTCTCAGAGTCCTCCAAGTGATCATGAGCAAACAGTAGACGAGCCTTGACATGACGCTTTGAAAGTAAAGGTACCTTACGGGCTCGTCTGGAACGGAGACCATTGCGGTGGAGTACGTTACTTATGGTATTGACTGAAACCAATGTACCCACTGCCATGAGATCTTCCTGGAGCTCCTTCCTTGTTGTCCTTGGGTTAGCCTTGACTCTTCGGAGAAGCCTGGCCTCGGCACGGGAGGACACTTTCAAAGGCTGTCCTGGCCGTGGAAGGCTAACAGTAGTTCCATAAGCCTTCCACTTACGGATGATGCTCCCAACAGTGGAGACAGGTAGGCCCAACTCCTTGGAAAGGGTTTTGTACCCCTTGCCAGCCTTGTGACCCTCCACGATCTTGTCTCTGATGGCCTTGGAATGCTCCTTTGTCTTTCCCATGTTGACCATGTCTGAGTGCTGTTCACAAGTTTGGGGAGGGTCTTAAATAGTCAGAAAAGGCTGGCAAAAGAGATCTTTAATCCACACATGTGAAGCTCATTATTCTTGGTGCCTGAACTACTTCTTAATACTTTAGGGGGACCAAACAGAATTCTTGTGGTTTGAGGGGTTGAATAATAAATGACACTATGAATTAACTTTTAACGTTTTAAAAAAAAAAAAAAAAAAAAACCAAAAACAAAATTTGCTGCAGTGCATTTCCCACTTCCAGGCTGATCTACAGTACAAATGTCACAATGCCAAGTTAATTCCGCATGTGTCAACCAGCTAAATCTGCAGGGGGTTGAATACTACTTGTAGGCACTGTATGTGCTCCTGAAGATTAAGTAGTGCTGCCTTCCTCAGGCAAAACCTGGTTGTGACCTTGTATAATATGGGGCTAGCCAGTATCACCTACCAGTTTGGGTCACAGACCCTTTTTCTGTTTGCTTTAATCTTTTACTCATTGTTTATTATGTTTACATCTTAAATCTCTCCTAATCCTGGAGATCGAACCTATGAAAGCAATTTATGAATGATCATAACCCCTCTATGAAGGTAATTATTATCTCCTTAATATTTGCTTCCTTTTGCCCCACATTGCCACATGAGACACTTAATAGTCTGTTTGGGAAGTGAGGGCTGCAGTAAGCGGCAGAGATGTAAGCATTAAAGGAAATCTGTCAGCAGGTTTTTGCTATGTAATCTGAGGACAACATGAGGTAGGGGTGAAAACACTGAACTCAACGATGTGTCACATGTCAGGCTGTGTGCTGTTGTTTACTTAGACTGAAGCTTCAATAACCTTGTGATTAACATTGCTGTGATTATCTGGTCTTGTGAGTCCTGGTCTAACTCAGCTGCTTTCTGTGATAAACACCCCCCTGTCTAAATCTATGTACACTGAGAGCCTGGTGTGGGCGTGGTTAGTTATGGTGGGGGTGGGGTTAGCTTTCTCAGCTCTGCTGCATTGCTAAATCTAAAATCTAAGTGATACATCATTGGATTCAGGGTCTCTTTTCCTACATTATACTGCTCTCAGATGAAATAGCAAAAAAATGCTGACAGATTCCCTTTAAGCAAAAATTATTTTAACTCTGCAGCTGTTTTGAATCTAAAAGTAATGGATCAAGGCAATAAATAAGAGAGTGATCCAGCTCACCCACGTTGAACTAGCCAGCGAATCAGCTTGGATGAAAAACCACTCCTGCTTGGTGGTAGCAATAGGAAAATATAGAGATATCCAGCCGTTTTTTGGATAAAAAAAATTCAAAACTATTTTATTAGTAGAATTCCATAAAAACAGAACATTTCCAGTACTATAGAAAAAAGGTGAGACAATTCCAAAATGTTCTGTTTTTATTCAATTCTACTAATAAACATTTTTTTTATGCAAAAAACAGCTGGATATCCCTACCTTTTCCAATGGATCAAGGCATCCTCCAAACTGCATATGTTAATTATTAACCTCTGACATAATATTACAAAAGGATCTGGAAAAGATTCCTGCAAGTGCAAACACATGGCAGATGAAGCTTAATGTTAATAAATGTAGAGTAATGCACCATAACAGGAGTTAATTGTACAGCTGCATACAGATTAAATGTACATATAATAGAGATTACAGAACAGGAGAAGGACTTGGGTATTCTGGTTACAGGTAAGCTGAACAGCAGTACTCAATGTCAGGCAGCAGCCGCAAAAGCAAACAAGATTTTAGGATGTTTAAAAAGAGAACTAAAATCCTGTGATCCAAATGTATTATTACCCTCCTATAAATCCCTCTTAAGGCCACATCTTGAATATGTAAAGAAATGCAAGAGCGAAGAGCGCACTAGGGTCTTATCCACGTTGAAAAGTTGTTAATTAAAGGTAGAACCGCTCACCTTATGAGGTTGTGTGAGACACAACACTTATAGAGCCTGAAAAACAGATGCAGCAGCTTCCATGAAACAGTAAATTTCAGTAGCAGGATTGGAAGTGTTTCTGCACTCTCCGGAATATGACAAATTAGTGGTATGATAAAATTGTAGGTTTATTGTCAACGCGTTTAAGAGTCCACCGACTCCTTCAGGACAACCATACATAAATATAGGAAGGAGTTGGTGGACGATGAAATGCGGTGGACTAATTGTGCCGTATTCCGGAGAGCGCAGAAACACTTCCAATCCTGCTACCTAAATTCACATCCTGGATATGGGATCCAAGTTGGGCTCCAGATTTTAAAAAAGATATTTGGAATTTAGACTCAGTTCAAAGGCGGAAACTAAATTATTACATTATTACAAGATCTCATTTAGCAATACAAAATGTATAACTTTGAAGATAGTTTGAAGTTTATGGTCCTAGGTATTTTTTCAACCTATATTACTATGTAACTATGTATAATGTACATTAGGAAAATGCATGAAATGCAATTCCCTATAATATTATTTTACAGGTAATTTCCTCTTCATTTTTTTCTTTGTAAAGTGCTAGTTATAAGAACAATCTCTGGATCTAAAGAGTGTAAAACACTCCGGAAAAACTTGCATGTTTAATCTGTAATCTGCATTTCTTATGGTGCTTAAGGGAAGCCATAATGATAAGGTCTCTGCTTGGTAACAAATGCAGTTATTTGCCTCTATAATGTAAGCAAATTACCAATGATGAAAGGGTTAACACTTGGGCCCTCCATCAGTAATAGCCCCTGTAGTAACTATGACTACTGTTATGAGGTCATAAACAAGTGTCATAAAGAAGATTTCATAAAAGAAGGACACGCTGCCACGATCAGTGCCATTACCGATGCGCCTGAGGAACTTGAGCTTGACCACCACATGTAATGTGCAGAACTTGGTGTAATTTGGAGGTTCTAGCAGGGAAAGAGATTGTCTGCTTTAGACACCCCCAGGGCATGGGAAGGTAACAGACGGAGGTCCCCAGAACATTATCCCCTTCTGTTATCCTCTACATAGAGCAGCTTTCCTTTGGGAGATCTATGACTTTAATGGGTGATAAATTGGGAGGGGCGAGAAGGAAGGGGGAGGGGGTATTTATCCTATTAGAGTTTGTGCATAACAAACTGTAACCGAGTGTCCAACTTCTTGAGAGGCGGACTTGGATCTGTAAGGAAGAAATGTTTCATTCACCTGGGCAATCAAATCAGCTAAATTCATTCTAGCAATCAATGTCGTGACAGATATAGCAGCCAGATCTCTCCCACATCCGGTTTATCACATTTATAGTCTATATTTGTTATGTTGTTCTCTGTAAATCTGGTAAAATGAACACATTGTAAAATTCTACAGCTACATCTGTTATATATAGAGGCACTAACTCTCTAAGCCCAAGGGAAGGGCAATCATCCAGCCATGGTTCCCTAGAGGTTTCCTCCACAGGGGGTTTTCCTCTCCTGAGCGCTGTATGGTGACTCTTCGTGAGTCGGGGGTTGTGCTATTTTCGGTGTCATGTAAATTTAAATAAAGTTGAGAACGTTTGACACCTAATTGCAATGCTTCGTGTTTTTATTTTGTGTGCCTCTGTCTGATTCATTTTGTTTGGGAGTCGTGGTCCATCACATATAACTGAGTGATACGTCTGGACATCTGCCGGCCGCAGATTTGTCCCAGGGGTTTCCCCTGCTCTGGGAAGTATGATGGAGCAGAGAAGACAAGCATTACAACACAGCACCTGCAAGTGAGCACTCATCCTCGGAATAAGGATTTATATTACAGAATTACAAGCAGCTTCCTGGCCTCATTCACACAGTGAGTATTTTGGGCAGTGATTTACATCAGTATTTGTAAGGTAAAAACCAGAGGGGAACAAACACAGAGAAAAATAATAACTGAAACACTTTCACCTCTTCTGTGTTTTGGATCCACTCCTGGTAACAAATACTGATGCAGAATATTGGCATGTAAAAGTGCCCTAAATCCTCACTGACTGATTTGACAGTGTGAGTTGCAGTTAAGCAGTAGAGGTTGCAAGTGTTAAAAGAGTTTTCCGGTTTCAAAAACCCTGTCCCCTGGTTGACGTTTTAATAACAAACAAACTGTCCTGTCCTCACCCTCCCCAGGAAAGACTGTGCAGTACTTCTATGATAATGACCTCCCTATCCTCACCTCACTTACAATCAGCTACTGCAGCTGAGTATGAGATGCACTCATTTAGGCTAAGTTCTGCTGCATATTTTCATGCAAACAAACCATAATACAGCGCATTACAGTTTAAGCAACGTGAATGACATGTATATAATTAAAAGGCAAAAAAAATCAGCTCACCCATAAGAAGATCCACTGCACGGAGACTGCGGCGATAGGTAGGCATAAGCAAAAAACATTGATCCAGCATCAGAATCTGCTATTAAAAGCCATAAAAATAGAGCAAGGAAGTTGCAACTTCATCTCTAAAAAACATTAAAAAATGATGCAGATGCATTTCAGACGGCCACTACCAACATGCGCAGTACACGTATGGTAAGGGGTTAACCAGCCTGGCGCAATTTCACATGTGCGTGGCGCTGCAATGATGACATTGCATCAGGTCGGCTAAACAAAAGAGGAGCCACGAATGCTGCCTGTAGTTCTATGGGCTACTGTCCAGTGACCATAGATTACTGACATGGCCAATAGACTGAGTCCTGCAAAGCAATTCACACCCACCAACTGTAATTGTAGTGTGTTGAAGCACTGATTAAGCTTAGTTCCTAGGTGAACTAAAAATGGAAAAACTGTGTCACGGGTATACTGTGACAGAGAGGAGCCAGGAGACCGCAGCGTCTGAGTTCACATACTCCTGCATTGAGTAGAAGTACTTCTCCTTCTTATTAAATGGTGCTAGATTCTTTCAACAGTGCAGGAGTTAATCTGCTTAGCTTTGAGTCTCTGTAGCTTCCTTCTTGGAAGTTCTCAGCTGTGCAGTATCAGCCACTTCCCTCTCCTATATAGTCTCTGCTCTGGCAATCTGGCTTGCCAGTGTTAAGTCTTGTACAGTCTGGTGGGGAGTGGAGGATTCGATGTACGGTACAGGCGTTTAAGGAGAGTTGTTCTGTGACTGTTGCTTGGTGTTTTGGCTGTGTGCATAGTCCCATTCTCTGCTATTTTTGTTTACATTCCTAATCCCTTTGGTGTTTCCCTCTGTTGTCTGTGAGTGCATATTTTTTATCTTTGGTCTTTTCATTTTTCCCTGTATGTTATTTTCTTGTTTGTCTGGTTTGTGTATTTACATACTGTAATGCACACGCCCGGGCTGAGCGGCATGTGCGTGTGATTCCACTGGACCGTGCCGGAGAGTGAATGCCTGGGGGGGCGTAACTAGGTATTCACCCGATCCGACCAGGGTCGCACGACGGCATACGACGCCAGTGCACCAAGGAGGAACCGAGCAGAGGGAC
Source organism: Phyllobates terribilis (assembly GCF_046119375.1). Classification (NCBI taxonomy): domain Eukaryota; kingdom Metazoa; phylum Chordata; class Amphibia; order Anura; family Dendrobatidae; genus Phyllobates; species Phyllobates terribilis. Next base: position 204,501,720 of record NW_027362769.1, on the reverse strand, counting down.
CAGGTGCTACTCCAGGACAGACCCCGGACACGGCTGTTGACCCACACAGGGGAATACAGGAACAGACAGGTTAGGCTGGCACACAGACTGGTGGGTATAGGCAGGCACGACTGGTATGCAGGCAGGCGGAAATGCAGGCAGGGGGGTACAGGCAAGCACGGCTAGAGTGCAGACAGGGAGGCACTAGCAGGTAGGAACACAGGCGGGATAGGACCCAGTACACACTGGGACTCAGGAACAGAACCACAGATGTGGCGGACAAACACAGCAGAGTAAGGCCGCCCAGAGTGGTGAGCGAGAGCAGGGCAAGACGAGACCGCCTAGAGCGGTGAGCGAGAGTACAGCAGGACGAGGCCGCCTGGAGCGGTGAGCGAGAGTAGAGCAGGACGAGGCCACCTGGAGCGGTGAGCAAGAGTAGAGCAGGACGAGGCCGCCTGGAGCGGTGAGCAAGAGTAGAGCAGGACGAGGCCGCCTGGAGCGATGAGCAAGAGTAGTCAGAGCAGAGCGAGACTGCCGGAGCAGTGAGCAAAAGGTCAGAGCGGAGTGAGACTGCCGGAGCAGTGAGCAAAGGGTCGGAGCGGAGCGAGACTGCCGGAGCAGTGAGCAAGGCAGAGCAGGCTAGAACCGCCGGAGTGGTGAGCAAGGCAGAGCAGGCTAGAACCACCGGAGCGGTGAGCAAGGCAGAGCAGGCTAGAACCGCCGGAGCGGTGAGCAAGGCAGAGCAGGTGGGACAGGGCTCTGTTCACACGGAACAGACAGGAAGGGAAAGGCAGAACCAGATACCCACAGGGTACTTGCAGTGAAGTAGCGAGTGGACCACAAACTCACAAACGGGAGTACAGTGACAACGAGCAGGAGTTAGGTACGAGTTCAGACTCTGCAGAAAAAGGAAAGGTCCGGACATAGAGAAACACAGGAAACAGGCTAGAAGAGTATACAGACAAGAACAGACAGAGTAGCAAGATACAGGAGCGGGTCTAGGTATGCAGCCCCTAGAAGGCGGGAGGAACAGGCCAGGAGCGTGTTCAGACAGGACAGACAAGATACAGGAGCGGGTCTAGGCATGCGGCCCCTAGAAGGCGAAAGGAACAGGCAAGGAGCGTGTTCAGACAGGCCTGGAAATACAGCCTCCAGGATAGGCAGACAAGCAAACACAGAAGGGGACCTGGCACATTCAGAGTGAAAGAGCACACTGAATGAAACACAATACTCAGGCCTGGGTTAATTGGAGCAGCTGGTTTAAATACCAGGTGACAGACAGCAATAGGCTGAGGACGCACAAGGGGTGTGCCTGCAGCAGGTACAAAAAGCAGGGAGTGATCGGGCGCCGCCCGTAAGCAGCAGAAACAGAAGCAAACAGCATGGAGGGAAGCCAGAGAGACATTCTGGATTGGAGATCAAGTGCGCGCTCTTGCACAGTGGGAGATGGACCACTATGCAAGGACGCCGCCAGGTATGTTACACATACACTATTCCTCCCAACTTCCCTGGTTGGGGAGGGGACAGATAAGGGCTGATTCAGGAGAACAGCAAGGTACGTGGCTCCAGCATCTTCACCATCAGAAGTAACCTGGGGAGAAGGGGTAGCAACGATGTCTCTAGTGTTAGGGACAGGGTAGGAGCCCCTGGTCCCAGGTTATCAGACAACAGTATCGTGACAAACAGTTTAAAAAAAAAAAAACAGCTATATGTGTATATATACAGTGAAAGAAATAATTATTTGATCCCTTGCTGTTTTTGTAAGTTTGCCCACTGACAAAGACATGAACAGTCTATAATTTTAAGGATAGGTTAATTTTAACACTGAGAGATAGAATATCCCAAAAAAAAATCAAGAAAATCACATTGTATAAATTAGATACATTTATTTGCATTTTGCAGTGAGAAATAAGTATTTGATCCCCTACAAACCATTATGCGTTCTGGCTCCTACAGACCAGTTAGACGCTCCTAATCTACTCGTTACCAGCCGTCTTACATAGTCACCTGTATAAAAGACTCCTGTCCACAGACTCAATTAATCAGTCAGACTCTAACCTCTACAACATGGGCAAGACCAAAGAGCTTCCTAAGGATGTCAGGGACAAGATCATAGACTTGCACACAGCTGAAATGGGCTACAAATCCATAAGTAAGACGCTGGGTGAGAAGGAGACAACTGTTGGTGCAATAGTAAGAAAATGGAAGAGATACAAAATGACTGTCAATCGGCATCGATCTGGGTCACCATGCAAACTCCCACCTTTGTGGAGTATCCTTGATCATGAGGAAGGTGAGAAATCAGCCTAAAGCTACACGGGCACAGGCATCTGGGACCACAGTCACCAAGAAAACCATTGGTAACACATTATGCCTTAATGGTTTAAAATCCTGCAGTGGCTGCAAGATCCCCCTGCTCAAGAAGGCACATGTGCAGGCCCGTCTGAAGTTTGCCAATGAACACCTGGATGATTCTGTGAGTTATTGGGAGAAGGTGCCGTGGTCAGATGAGACAAAAATTGAGCTCTTTGGCATTAACTCAACTCGCCGTGTTTAGAGGAAGAGAAATGCTGCCTATGACCCAAAGAACACCATCCCCACTGTCAAGCATGGAGGTGGAAACATTATGTTTTGGGGGTGTTTCTCTGCTAAAGACACAGGACTACTTCACCGCATCAATGGGAGAATGGATGGAGCCATGTACTGTAAAATCCTGAGTGACAACCTCCTTCCCTCCGCCAGGACATTAAAAATGGGTCGTGGCTGGGTCCTCCAGCAAGACAATGACCCAAAACATACAGCCAAGGCAACAAAGGAGTGGCTCAAAAAGAAGTACATTAAGGTAATGGAGTGGCCTAGCCAGTCTCCAAACCTTAATCCCATAGAAAACCTATGGAGGGAGTTTAAGCTCCGAGTTACCAAGCAACAGCCTCAAATCTGAATGATTTACAGATGATCTGCAAGGAGAGAGGACCAAAATTCCTCCTGACATGTGCGCAAACCTCATCATCAACTACAAAAAAAGTCTGACTGCTGTGCTTGCCAACAAGGGTATAGCCACCGAGTATTAAGTGTTGTTTGCCAGAGGAATCAAATACTTATTTCTCACTGCAAAATGCAAATAAATTTATCTAATTTATACAATGTGATTTTTTTGGATATTCTATCTCTCAATGTTAAAATTAACCTACCATTAAAATTATAGACTGTTCATGTCTTTGTCAATGGGCAAACTTACAAAGACAGCAAGGGATCAAATAATTATTTCCTTCACTGTATATACTGTATATATATATATTGTAAGGTAGCGCTATTCATCACGCTGGGGGCACCCGCTACATCGGGTCAATTAAAGCACACATGCAACGTTTTTCGGTAATTCACAGTCCAGCAGTTTATTACATCTCATAAACCGCTCATAACATAGTCCATCTCAGTGGCTCGCCGACATGTTACACATAATATCCCAGAGCCTTTCTAGTGACAGACATGCCCACTTGGCTCCAGACACAGCCTTCAGCGAGGTAACAATATCAATGTCCACATCAAGCAGTGTTTTTACCTTTCCCGGGTCGTAGCTGCTTCAGTCAGCTCGGTTCTGCCACAGCTGTAGCTTTAAGGCTTCCCAGATGGGGCCTCCGGGCCATGTACCTTCAAAGGCTACTGGTATCTCAAACACAGGGGGGATCCAGCCTCTGCCTTCCAGGCTAGTGGAGTCCCACACAGGGACCAGGCCTCTCGCCCTCAAGGCTAGTGGTATCTTAAACACAGGGGGATCCAGCCTCTACCTTCCCGGCTTCACCAGGCCTCTCTTTCTAGGCCTCACCAGGCCACTCTTTCTCTCTCTGTTTCAAAACTACCAGGGTTTATATATCCTTTTGTGGACACAGGACCTGTGATGATGTCACAGTCATGTAATCAGTCACCTGATGGGGAGGTAAATGGTCAGCTAGAGCACACCCCCTGGACATTCTAGCAATGCAGCAAGCCGCTGCATTACATATCCCCCCCCTCTGTTCAAACTTCTGAGGTTGAACACATAGCATACACAATCACATTACAACCCACGGTTCACACAGAGACCATGTACTTGACAATTGTGCTGCTCAGCCCCTGGAACATTAGTCATCGACATTATCCCATTCCTTAGGGACCTACCATCTGTCATTGTCACTAACTTCGTCAAGTCACATTTCCGAGTAGTAACCTTGTCAGACCTCCCCCGCTCCCAGCGGTCAGTCGTAACGTTGTCAGACCTCCCCTGCTCCCAGCGGTCAATACAGCAGTGTGACTTACTTGCCCTTGTATCTACGGTCAGGTCTGACTTCGTGCTGTCCCGTACTCTATTGGGTCGTTTGTATGGGTCTCTCAGACCTGAGTTACTGGAGGTCTCACTACCTCTAAACCCACGGCCCCTATCCTCAGGACATCTTGAAAGGTCTCTAACTTCTACTGTAGCCGTCCTATTATTTGAAGGGCCCTTTCTCTGTCTGGTCTCACAATTTATAGACAGCTGCCATCTTCTGCTGCTCAGACGATGCTGTCTTTCCATTCGCAGTCTGGCGAGATTCAACTGTTCTACCTCTCGCAGGTAGGTCACTCGGTACTCCATCAGCATTCGTATATATGCAAGATTTTCTTCCTTTCCTACAGCGGAGAATGACACCATGCCGTCTTCATCTGGTATCCAGTCCTGACATTCACGTGGACTGCTTACTTTCATCACACCAGACTTCTTTACCATCATTTGCATGGCTTGGCCATTTCTCCCAATGAGCTTTCTTACCAGAGCATGAGGCACCCGGATGACCTCTTCACGCAGACTTTGAGCTTTTCTCATAAGCTCCAGTTGTCTAATGGCTTGTTCTGTCTTCAACCGGACAAACCGCTTTGTGCGAATACATCGCCAGTGCATGTCACTTAGGATAGTCACCCTCTTCGCTGTGACTTCGGCTGTGGACAGGACCACCAGCTGTTTAGCTTCTGAGGTCGAGTACACCTTACAGGCTCCTACGGCCTTTTTAAACTCTTCATGCACTGACTCTCTGGTACATTCTTCTCTCAAATCTTCGGGTACATCTATGAGGCACTTGTACCGAGACGTTTCTGTCCCAACAGTGGTCTCCAAATGATCATCTGGCTCAGGTTTCAGGGACAACTGACTTTCAGCTTCTTCACCCTGTATGCTTCCACTGAGCTGACTCACAGCTATGAACTCAAGAATTCTCGCCTTGACCACCCCCATTTCATACTTATTTTCTTTCAACACTTTCTCTCTCTCCTCAGGTCCACGATCTCATGGCCCAAAGGACTGAGCGCAACTTGTTTGCCCTTCTCCTTCTGCAAGGAGGCCTCGTTCACTGATTGGTACTTTGCCAGGCGACCTTTGAGCTCGACAACTTCTTTCTCTAGCTCAGCTATTCGCCTCTCAGCAGCCCATCTCTGAAGTTCTTCCGGCTTCAACTGCTCCTTTATCAGCAGAATTTTCTCAGAGCTCTCTGTCTCCAATGCGCCCACTCGGTTCTCGATAGCCAGTCTCTCAAGCTTCTCTTGCTTCCAATGGGCTTGTAGCGACCCCTTGAGTTTCTTGATCTCGGCTCTCACATCCACCGAATCACCCAAACTCGAAGAGGCATTTGCTTCATACCTCCCTTCTTCGATGGACTCCTCCATCCTGCAGATTCTATCTTTAAGGCGCGTCTCTGACCTCTGGAGATCACCAAAGAACGTCTGCAGCTCCTTCACCTGAGCTTCCAGACCTGGGATCTTTCTGCGGAGATCATCATTCTCAGCATGGGTGTCCTGTAGAGTAGTCTCAATCACTTGGCGCATGTGCTCTGCATCAGTTTTATCATCCTCTAGTTTTTTCTTAACCTTGAGGAGATCCTCATAGTTTCTCTTGATTTGTTGCAGTTCCCTATTGAACTTTTCATGCCTCTTTTCTGCCTCACGGTCGTGACCAGACACTTCATCTTTTATTGCCTCTTTCAGGGCGGATAGCTCCCGATCTCGCTGGTACAGAGAGTCCACTAGCCGCTCCTTCTCTGGCATTAGAGGCTTTACTTGGTCCTGGAATTGCTGCAGCTCCCTCATGAGTTCACCATACTCCTGTTATGATCTGCTACAATAACTAAGGAAAGATAGGAAAACTGTCCCTACAATAGGACTAAGCTGATTCCCTACGATGCAGCGGGCAACCTGTTCCTTGTGAACAGACCCGCCTTCGTCCTCAGCTAGTCTGAACGCAGACCTATAGATATAAGGGAGGGGTCCCTAAAAGTACCAAGGACTGGGACAAAATTGGACACCTCCTAGCAGAAGTTGTAGCGGAGCAAAGAGACAAACAGACAAAAATATTTAGAGGTCCAAGGACCAAGCAAACTATAGAGATAGGTACAAAGCACCTGGCTAGATTAAGAGTCAAAGTAACACTGAAGTCCAGCAAAGCCAGAAGGGCGGAACTGGAATAAATAGGCAGCAGGTCACGTGACCATAAAATAGAAAAAAGCTAACAGGAGGGTTCTAACAACTCCTTCTTGGAGTCACACAGCACCCGATTGAACTGTTCGCGCAGTCGTTCTAGGTTTTGGTCACGTCCAGAAACTTCATCCTGCAGCGCCTCTTTTAAGGCAGACAGCTCCCTAACCCTCTGGTGTAGTCCCTCATCCAGCTTTTGCTTCACCTGCATCAGCTCTAAGTGTGCCAGGGAGAACCGATCTTTCAACTCGCACAGCTCATCTTCAAACTCCGCTTTGTCAAGCTCCAACTGAAAAACCTCCTCTTTACTTTTCTGGAACCTTTCCTTCCAATTGTTGCTTTCCTCCAGTTCTCGCTGTAAGTTCCTCACAACCTGGTTTATTTTCTGCCGTTCAGACTCCAGGCTCAGCTGGTTTGAGGACACGTTCTCCAGGTTTTTCCTTAGTTGTTGCACGTCACTCTTATACAGCTGCCTGATAGGCTCCAGCTCTTGGTCATGACTGGCCGCCTCCTCTTTCAGGGCTGTCGGATCCTGATCCTTCTGTCTCAGTACTGTACCGGAGGTTGCTACTGGCAATGTCACCTCCTCTTCTGCTTCTAAAGGGGGATCCCCACTCGGAATAAAAGCACACAGCATTACGTTTTCTTTATTTGCGCTTTCAGCAAAGGCTACAGGAGCAGCTTTTTTGTGGCCCTTGCGCCGTCGACGACGAGAGGGGGACTTTCTCACCTCGTCTAGCTCCTCCTGACTGAACTCTCTTTCTACTTTCGTAGTGTCACCGTCAGCTATGGGGTCTGTGTCGCTCCCCATGGTGTTGTGGACCAACAAGTCACCTCCCACTTTGACGTCAACCCCTTCTACTGGAGCTACCCTGTTATCAACGGTCAAATTGTCATTTTTAGGTGGTACCAACCCACAACCAGTAACCAATTTTGGTTTCCTATACTCCACTCTTTTGAAAATCCGCCCCCTTTTGAACATCCACACCTGTAGAGGGGTTGTTAAAAAAAACCTGCGCGATAGTCTTAGGACCCAGTTCACAACATCTCTTACCACCTCCCCGGGCACTCTGGGACAATACTGGCGCCCCCGGAGAACTCACAGAATGGTCCATTGCCGCCATTCTATACGGTGCCAACAGCTCCTGCCGTTCCTGCACCATGTCCTGTTGCTGCAATTTTAACAGTTACCTTAACTGCTCAGCAGCTTCAGTCTCATCTGCTGCTCCCTTCACAGCCATTTTCATCTGCTCCTGCACCTCTTCAGAAAACTCTATTTTGCTGAAGAGTGTTTGCAGCCGGTCATCTAACCACTTCTCCATTCCGTCTGGGGATACTGCTCCATTCATAGCCATCGCGGTACGCTGTTCATACTAGACACTCCACACCACTCTCCCCGGAAAATTTTCTTGGCCCCGCCGAGCCACAGCAAACCAGATTTGGGTGCGACGACAATTTTCGTAACCCCGCCGAATTACAGCCAGATGCTTATAATCTTCGTGACCCCGCCGAGCCACAGCAAACCAGGTTTGGGTGCGACGACAATTTTCGAAACCCCGCCGAGTTACAGCCAGATGCTTTAATCTTGTGACCCCGCCGAGCCACAGCTAGATGCCACACTCGTCGTCCTGTGCCGTTACCCCTAGCAACCAGGCTGCAGTTGCCCGTATTCTCCATCACATGTGAGGTACCGCTATTCATCACGCTGGGGGCACCCGCTTCACCGGGTCAATTAAAGCACACATGCAATGTTTTTCGGTAATTCACAGTCCAGCAGTTTATTACATCTCATAAACCGCTCATAACATAGTCCATCTCAGTGGCTCGCCGACATGTTACACATAATATCCCAGAGCCTTTCTAGTGACAGACATGCCCACTTGGCTCCAGACACAGCCTTCAGCGAGGTAATAATATCAAAGTCCACATCAAGCAGTGTTTTTACCTTTGCCGGGTTGTAGCTGCTTCAGTCAGCTCGGTTCTGCCACAGCTGTGGCTTTAAGACTTCCCAGATGGGGCCTCCGGGCCACGTACCTTCAAAGGCTACTGGTATCTCAAACACAGGGGGGATCCAGCCTCTGCCTTCCAGGCTTGTGGAGTCCCACACAGGGACCAGGCCTCTCGCCCTCCAAGGCTACTGGTATCCTAAACACAGGGGGATCCAGCCTCTGCCTTCCAGGCTTCACCAGGCCTCTCTTTCTAGGCCTCACCAGGCCACTCTTTCTCTCCCTGTTTCAAAACTACCAGGGTTTATATATCCTTTTGTGCACACAGGACCTGTGATGATGTCACAGTCACGTGATCAGTCACCTGAGGGGGAGGTAAATGGTCAGCTAGAGCACACCCCCTGGACATTCTAGCAATGCAGCAAGCCGCTGCATTACAATATATATATACATATATATACGGTATGTATACACACGTGGTCAAAATTGTTGGTACCCCTCGTTTAATGAAAGAAAAACCCACAATGGTCACAGAAATAACTTGAATCTGACAAAAGTAATAATAAATGAAAAATCTATGAAAATGAACCAAATGAAAGTCAGTCATTGCTTTTCAACTCTGCTTCCACAGAATTAAAAAAAAAAATTAAACTCATGAAATAGGCCTGGACAGAAATGATGATACTCTTCTTAACTTAATATTTTGTTGAACAACCTTTTGAGGCAATAACTGTCAATGAGACTTCTGCACCTCTCGACAGGTATTTTGGCCCACTCCTCATGAGCAAACTGCTCCAGTTGTCTCGTGTTTGAAGGTTGCCTTTTCCAGATGGCATGTTTCAGCTTTTTCCAAAGATGTTCAATAGGATTTCGGTCAGGGCTCATAGAAGGCCACTTCAGAATAGTCCAATGTTTTCCTCTTAGCCATCCTTGGGTGTTTTTAGCTGTGTGTTTTGGGTCATTATCCCGTTGCAAGACCCATGACCTGCGACTGAGACCAAGCTTTCTGACACTGAGCAGCACATTTCTCTCTAGAATCCCTTGATAGTCTTGAGATTTCATTGTACCCTGCACGGATTCAAGACACCCTGTGCCAGATGCAGCAAAGCAGCCCCAGAACATAACAGGCCTCCTCCATGTTTCATAGTAGGGACAGTGTTCTTTTCTTGATATGCTTCATTTTTCCATCTGTGAACATAGAGTTGATGTGCCTTGCCAAAAACTTTCATTTTTGTCTCATCTGTCCATAGGACATTTCCCAGAAGCTTTGTGGCTTGTCAACATGTAGTTTGGCAAATTCTAGTCTGTTTTTTATGATTTTTTTTCAACAATGGTGTTCTCCTTGGTCGTCTCCTATGAATTCCACTTTGGATCAAACAACGACGGATAGTGCGATTTGACACTGATGTTCCTTGAGCTTGAAGTTCACCTTTAATCTCTTTAGACGTTTTCCTGGGCTTTTTCGTTACCATTTGTATTATCCGTCTCTTTGATTTGTCATCAATTTTCCTTCTGCGGCCACGTCCAGGGAGGATGGCTACAGTCCCATGGATCTTAAATTTCTGAATAATATGTGCAACTGTAGTCATAGGAACATCAAGCTGCTTGGAGATGGTCTTATAACTTTTACCTTTAACATGCTTGTTTATAATTTTCTTTCTAATCTCCTGAGACAACTCTTTCCTTCGCTTCCTCTGGTCCATGTTGAGTGTGGTACACACCATGTCACCAAACAGCACAGTGAGTATCTGTAACCGTATATACAGGCCCACTGACTGATTACAAGATTGTAGACACCTGTGATGCTAATTAGTGGACTCAACCTGATTTAACATGTCCCTTTTGTCATATTATTTTCAGAGGTACCATCATTTCTGTCCAGGCCTATTTCATGAGTTTAATTTTTTTAAAATTCTGTGGAAGCAGGGTTGAAAAGCAATGACTGACTTTCATTTGTTCATTTTCATAGATTTTTAATTTATTATTACTTTTGTCAGATTCAAGCTATTTCTGTGACCATTGTGGGTTTTTCTTTCATTGAACGAGGGGTACCAAAAATTTTGACCACGTGTGTGTATATATATATATATATATATATATATATATATATATATACACATATATATATATATATATATACACATATACAGTGGAAAAAAAAGTATTTAGTCAATTGTGCAAGTTCTCCCACTTAAAAAGATGAGAGAGGCCTGTAATTTACATCATAGGTAGACCTCAACTATGAGAGACAAAATGAGAAAACAAATCCTGAAAATCACATTGTCTGATTTGGAAAGAATTTTTTTTCAAATTTTGGTGGAAAATAAGTATTTGGTCAATTACAACACACTGTTGTTGGTATGTTGGCCCATTCCTCCATGCAGATCTCCTCTAGAGCAGTGATATTTTGAGGCTGTCGCTGGGCTACAGACTTTCAACTCCCTCCAAAGGTTTTCTATAGGGTTTAGATCTGGAGACTGGCTAGGCCACTCCAGGACCTTGAAATGCTTCTTATGAAGCCACTCCTTCACTCAAAATCTCACGATACATGGCCCCATTCATTCTTTCATGTACACGAATCAGTCGTCCTGGTCTCTTGGCAGAGAAACAGCTCCAAAGCATGATGTTGCCACTCCCATGCTTCACAGTAGGTATGGTGTTCTTTGGATGCAACTCAGCATTCTTTCTCCTCCAAACACGACGAGTTGTGTTTCTACTAAACAGTTCTACTTTGGTTTCACCTGACCATATGACATTCTCCCAATACTCTTCTGGATAATACAAATGCTCTCTAGTAAACTTCAGATGGGCCCGGACATGTATGGCTTAAGCAGGGGGACACGTCTGGCACTGCAGGATCTGAGTCCCTGGCGGGGTAGTGTGTTACTGATGGTAGCCTGTGTAACGTTGGTCTCAGCTCTCTGCAGGTCATTCACTAGGCCCCCCCGTGTGGTTCTGGGATTTTTGCTCACTGTTCTTGAGATCATTTTGACCCCACGTGGTGAGATCTTGTGTGGAGCCCCAGATCAAGGCAGATTATCAGTGGTCTTGTATGTCTTCCTTTTTCTAATTATTGCTCCCACGGTTGATTTCTTCACACCAAGCTGCTTGCCTATTACAGATTCAGTCTTCCCAGCCTGGTGCAGGGCTACAATTTTGTTTCTGGTGTCCTTCGATAGCTCTTTGGTCTTCACCATAGTCGAGTTTGGAGTGTGACTGTTTGAGGTTGCAGACAGGTGTCTTTTATACTGATAACAAGTTCAGTGGAGGACAGAGGAGCCTCTTAAAGAAGAGGTTACAGGTCTGTGAGAGCCAGAAATCTTGCTTGTTTGTAATTAACCAAATACTTATTTTCCACCAAAATTTGAAAAAAAATTCTTTCCAAATCAGACAATGTGATTTTCAGGATTTGTTTTCTCATTTTGTCTCTCACAGTTGAGGTCTACCTATGATGTCAATTACAGGTCTTTCTCATCTTTTTAAGTGGGAGAACTTGCACAATTGGTGGCTGACTAAATACTTTTTTTCCCCACTGTATATATTGTGGTAAAGCGACTTGCTCCGCTCTCCAGAGGCAGACACAGGACACACGGTTTGGGTTAACTTCCTGCTGGTTATTCAGTGGCATAAACTTCAGCAGTGTCCCATAAAAATAAACAGACCCTCTCGGGGTTAACGGGAAAAACAAAAAGATAAGGTATGACAGAGTCCAATAGTAAGCAAGGCCCTGCCCGCTGCAGGTAGCACAGTGAAGTCTTCAGCAACGCCAGTCCTCCGGTGTTGCTCTCTGGTTTCACCCAAACACAGCCTGGAGACTTCACTCTCTAGACCACACACTCCAGAGAACCAAAGCTGACTGACCATTTAACCCTGCTCAGCCACACCCTGAGGGGAGGTAGGGGAATGACTTCCCTCCCATCTCTATGTCATTCTCATAAAACCACACTCTTTAAAAGAGTTAACCTCCAGCATATAACATGATGGAAGAAAGTTTATTGGTTTTAGTTCACACAGGCTAGCAACCTGTGTGACACATACCTCCCCTCATATACACTGCTCAAAAAAATAAAGGGAACAATCAAATAACACATCCTAGATCTGAATGAATGAAATGTTCTCATTGAATACTTTGTTCTGTACAAAGTTGAATGTGCTGACAACAAAATCACACAAAAATCATCAATGGAAATCAAATTTATTAACCAATGGAGGCCTGGATTTGGAGTCACCCCCAAAATTAAAGTGGAAAAACACATTACAGGCTGATCCAACTTTGATATAATGTCCTTAAATCAAGTCAAAATGAGGCTCAGCATTGTGTGTGGCCTCCACGTGCCTGTATGACCTCCCTACAATGCCTGGGCATGCTCCTGATGAGGTTGCGGATGGTCTCCTGTGGGATCTCCTCCCAGACCTGGACTAAAGCATCCGCCAACTCCTGGACAGTCTGTGGTGCAACGTGACGTTCGTGGATGGAGCGAGACATGATGTCCCAGATGTGCTCAATCGGATTCAGGTCTGGGGAAAGGGCAGGCCAGTCCATAGCTTCAATGCCTTCATATTGCAGAAACTGCTGACATACTCCAGCCACATGAGGTCTGGCATTGTCTTGCATTAGGAGGAACCCAGGGCCAACAGCAACAGCAAGGGGTCTGAGGATCTCATCTGGGTACCTAATGGCAGTCAGGCTACCTATGTCGAGCACATGGAGGGCTGTGCGGCCCTCCAAAGAAATGCCACCCCACACCATTACTGACCCACTGCCAAACCTGTCATGCTGAAGGATGTTGCAGGCAGCAGATCGCTCTCCACGGCGTCTCCAGACTCTGTCACGTCTGTCACATGTGCTCAGTGTGAACCTGCTTTTATCTGTGAAGAGCACAGGGAGCCAGTGGCGACTTTGCCAATCCTGGTGTTCTGTGGCAAATGCCAAGCGTCCTGCACAGTGTTGGGCTGTGAGCACAACCCCCATCTGTGGACGTCGGGCCCTCATACCACCCTCATGGAGTTGGTTTCTAACCGTTTGTGCAGACACATGCACATTTGTGGCCTGCTGGAGGTCATTTTGCGGGGCTCTGACAGTGCTCCTCCTGTTCCTCCTTGCACAAAGGTGGAGGTAGCGGTCCTGCAAATGGGTTGTTGCCCTCCTACGGCCCCCTCCACGTCTCCTGCTGTACTGGCCTGTCTCCTGGTAGCGCCTCCAGCCTCTGGACACTACGCTGATAGACACAGCAGACCTTCTTGCCACAGCTCGCATTGATGTGCCATCCTGGATGAGCTGCACTACCTGAGCAACTTCTGCGGGTTGTAGAGTCCGTCTCATGCTACCACGAGTGTGAAAGCACAACCAACATTCAAAAGTGACCAAAACATCAGCCAGAAAGCATTGATACTGAGATGTGGTCTGTGGTCCCCACCTGCAGAACCACTCCTTTATTGAGGGTGTCTTGATAATTGCCAATAATTTCCATCTATTGTCTATTCCATTTGTACAACAGCATGTGAAATTGATTGTCAATCAGTGTTGCTTCCTAAGTGGACAGTTTGATTTCACAGAAGTTTCATTTACTTGGAGTTATATTCTGTTGTTTAAGTCTTCCCTTTATTTTTTTGAGCAGTGTATATATGTTCCATGCGTTGGTATCGGAGGTGTATATACTATACGCTCACTGTGAGTTCCCCAATAATAGCAGTGGAAGCGGCCTCGGCCACCACTTGTCAGTCAATTGTGTGATTGTCCTGACGATTGGTGGCAGCGGTGAAATCTGCATGACCACCCGGATGTTATCCATGACATTTTCCAATGTGTTTTCTAGTTGTAGCGCAGTCAGTAGTATACCACCTCACAGGTTAAGTAACATGCTGGGAGTTGTAGTGTTTATTGGCAGTAACATAAGCTCCATTTATCGCAGGTCTTTCACATTAATATTTTTACATGGGCCATAGGGACCTTTGGGCCCCGGCTCCGGTTCCAGCTCCTACACCGATAGTTTTGCTTCTGGGCGGGACAACGAGTGTGAGGGAAGGACTCGGGTGATGGACACGGGGCGGAGCGGGGCATGCCGGGTAAGCGGACGCCGCCATCTTCGCCTTCCTGTCAGCAGCTGAAGGAGACAGTGCGGTCATGAAGCTGATCAGCGGCGCCCGGTTCCTCTCGGTAAGGACGGGTCTCCGTGTTATCGTCCTGTTCACAACGGCAGGGGGCGGCTATGTCTGCTGGTGGTCACGTACAGTGGGGTGGGGAGCGCTGGTGGTCGCTCAGACCTGCACCCCCGGTGTGTATGGGGAGCTGTGCCCGGTGACCCCGGGTACAGGAGGTTCTGCGGCAGCTGCTGGGGCTCCGTGGTCACTGTCCTGTGTGTGACTGTGGCGGGCCGGGGTGAAGGTGACCCCGCTGTCCTGTGTGACATCATGGCCTCCAGCAGAGCAGGGGGACTACTACTACCCCCAACAGAGCAGGGGGGCTACTGCTACTACCCCCAGCAGAACAGGGGGACTACTGCTACTACCCCCAGCAGAACAGGGGGACTACTGCTACTACCCCCAGCAGAACAGGGGGACTACTGCTACTACCCCCAGCAGAACAGGGGGACTACTGCTACTACCCCCAGCAGAACAGGGGGACTACTGCTACTACCCCCAGCAGAACAGGGGGACTACTGCTACTACCCCCAGCAGAACAGGGGGACTACTGCTACTGCACCCAGCAGAGCAGGGGGGGCTACTACTACCCCCAGCAGAACAGGGGGACTACTGCTACTACCCCCAGCAGAACAGGGGGACTACTGCTACTACCCCCAGCAGAACAGGGGGACTACTGCTACTACCCCCAGCAGAACAGGGGGACTACTGCTACTACCCCCAGCAGAACAGGGGGACTACTGCTACTACCCCCAGCAGAACAGGGGGACTACTGCTACTACCCCCAGCAGAACAGGGGGACTACTGCTACTACCCCCAGCAGAACAGGGGGACTACTGCTACTACCCCCAGCAGAACAGGGGGACTACTGCTACTACCCCCAGCAGAACAGGGGGACTACTGCTACTACCCCCAGCAGAACAGGGGGACTACTGCTACTACCCCCAGCAGAACAGGGGGACTACTGCTACTACCCCCAGCAGAACAGGGGGACTACTGCTACTACCCCCAGCAGAACAGGGGGACTACTGCTACTACCCCCAGCAGAACAGGGGGACTACTGCTACTGCACCCAACAGAGCAGGGGGGGCTACTACTACCCCCAGCAGAACAGGGGGACTACTGCTACTGCCCCCAGTAGAGCATGGGGAAAACTGCTACTGCCCCCAGCAGAACAGGGGGACTACTGCTACTGCCCCCAGTAGAGCATGGGGAAAACTGCTACTGCCCCCAGCAGAGCGGGGGGGGGGGGGCTGCTAATGCACACCAGCGCATTTCCAGGGCCTTATGCGGTCTGGCATCGGTCTCTCAGAACTTGTGGTCTCGTTTGTGTCCTCAAGTTCGGGTCTGGAGATCTGCAGTCAGTCTGGGCATTGTAGTCAGTGTACGGCCCTGGAAATACTCGTGTGGATCCTCCCAGTCATCTCCATGTTCATGAACTGAGTATCGATGATAAAACTACTTGGACAACACCCTTTTCTCTATCACTTCTTTGGGGGGCACAGGAGACCATTGGGGTATGCTGCTGCCACTAGAAGGCAAACCCTTTTTTAATCCCTATGTTTCCACCTTTTAAAATAACCCTTTATACTCTCATCTGGTGCCGGCTTTCCTGGGGATCCTGTGACATCGTGTAATCCCTGCGGCTTCTCTTCCCGTCTTCGGACATATGTTATACATCCAGAGAAGTGACCGCTTCTGCTGCTCTCTCGCCTCCTCTTTCATGTATGTGATTTGTCTGAAGGCGCAGAGAGTTATCTAAATGTAAGATTACTTTAACCATATTAGAAACTTTCCAATGACGCCAAGTAACCATTGCTGCTCTTTCTTCTAGAGACGGCTGTATTCTGCAACAGCAGCCGCCAAGTCAGAAGCTGCCGGAGGAGCACGTCTTCTGCCCGAGGAGCTGGAGGTAAGCCATGTCGGATTTTATGACTATCACAAAATGCTCTATGTAATGTCCCTGTAAATACCCGGCCTCCACGTGTCCGCTGTCTGTGTACAGACGTATGGTAAATAAGTGTCTTTAACTCTGTTGTTAATGGGGTTGTACAAAATTTGAAAGTTATTTCCCCTCCATGCATAGAATTGGAAATAACCTTCTGATTGGGATGCTGAGATTGGGACTTTTGTAGAGCCCCATCTTACTGGAGATAAAGTCGAGCATGAGTACCCCCATCCCATCCTATTCATTGTCGATGCTGGAGATCGCATGGACAGTCAATGGAGCACAAGTGACCGCTGATCCATTTAGGTAGTGTGCAGAGCCCTGTTTACTGGATCTGTGGGGCCCCAATGGTCGGACCCCCAGCAATCGCTATGTTGTCTCCTATTCTATGTATAGGGGATAATTTACAGTCTTAGTACAACTCCTTTTAATTCTTCACATAATTTAAAATTTGCTTTGGTGTTAAACGTTGATCTAGGTCAGTGTTTCCCAAACTCCATTCCTCGTGGCCCCGTGCAGGTCATGGTTTCAGGATTTCCATAGGTGAGAGAATTCCTGATGTCTTGATGATACTTCCATCACCTGTGCAATACTAAGGAAATCCTGAGAACATGACCTGTGGGGGGCTGTGAGGAGCTTGAAGCTCATCAAGAGAATGCCAAGAATGTGCAAAGCAGTCATCAAAGCAAAAGGTGGCTACTTTGAAGAACCTAGAATATAAGACCTATTTTCAGTTGTTTCACACTTTTTTGTTAAGTATATAATTCCACATGTGTTAATTCATAGTTTTGATGCCTTCAGTGTGAATGTACAATTTTCATAGTCATGAAAATACAGAAAAATCTTTAAATGAGAATGTGTCCAAACTTTTGGTCTGTACTGTAGGTGAATATTGTCCATGGAGATCTTGCGCCCTCGTGGACAGGGTCCTCTCTCCTGTACCAGTCGCTGACTCGTTTTGTTAAGATTATTATAATTGTTTTTGGTATGTATACCCCCTTACTCTGTCGCCATAAATCGGCATGGAATAAATGGCGCCATAATAATAAATAATAATAATATTGGATAACTTCCATCTGTTTCAATGGAGAGAAAATGACTATAGCGGGCAAAAGGAGGACAACCAGTCTGTCTACTGCCACCAAGTATGGGACTACTCAGATCCTGAATACTGTTGCTACATACTGACTTGTTACCATGCTGCTTATGTATAAAGCCATTTTACTTGGGTTTTTCAGATCACAAAGTTGCCAAATGGGCTTGTAATTGCATCTCTAGAAAACTACTCCCCGGCTTCTAAGATTGGGGTATTTGTGAAGGCTGGAAGCAGATATGAAAGTGGCAACAACTTGGGTGTTAATCACGTGCTGCGCCTGGCATCCAACCTGGTAAGGTTTACTGTACATTGGTTAGAATTGCACTTGACTTAAGAACCTTATGAAAACATTTTTGGCTGCATACATTAAGATTTGTTTTATATTATTATGTGGAAGAACATGGCAAACATACAGTGAAGCCATACTGCAAAAAAAATGCATCATGATGGCGTAAAATAACTTGCATTAAAGGTGTTTTCCAACTTAAAAAATATATATATAAAAAAATGCCACGGGAGGAAGAGATTATTTAAAAAAAAAAAAAAGTGTTGCTTATATCTCCAATCCGCTGCAGCACCACGACGCCGGTGGTCTCTACAAGCACCTGAAGAGCTGACAACTCAGACCACTGGTTGGAAAATAGCGTTTTGCAAATCTGTTCTAGTTGCCAAATAAAATAGTTTTTTCGCCTCTACCTATAAGTTTACTAATGTCCATGCTCAGAAGAGATCAGAAATTGCAGGAATTTTGAGATCTCACATTTAGTGCATTCAGAAAGATTATTTGGCCTCTGTATAATTTCCATTTTTTTTTCTCCTTACAGACTACAAAGGGAGCCTCTTCTTTTAAAATAACTCGAGGCATAGAAGCTGCAGGCGCAGGATTAAGGTTTGTATCCAGAATTTCTAATTATTCCCAACATTGAAAGTTATCACCTTTCCATAAAATAGATAAATACTTTCTGATCAGTGGAGGGCCGACTGCTGGGACTCTGAAAAGTTCAGAGTACTTAAAGGAAGGGTTCCCAGTGGTCCAATCCCCACTGATCACAAAGCCATCATCTATCCTGTAGACAGGTGATGATGATCAATGTTGGGAGTAACCTTTACAGCTTTGGTGCAGGGGTCGGGAATGTCTGTGTGATAAACATGAAGCAAGTTACGTGCAACAATTTTCAGGAGCTTCTCGCATATACGGTAATTGTGCCATGTTCTGATCTGCGATTGACTGGTGTAAAGCCTCATTCACACCACTTTTTTTTTTCCTTTCTCTTAGTTTGCTGCATCTATTTTGTATCCTTCTTCTGTGGGGCTTCTTTAATATTTCTTCTCCTTATGAAAAAAAAAAATCAAGTTTCTCATATAATTACGCCGTTCAAAATGTACTGACATCAGAGTACTTACTATCTTTCTTTCTGATAGAGATATATATATATAATATATATATTTTTGCCAATCCATTCACTTGAATGACAATTAGATCTACATAGGACATGTCTAAGTTTTTGTTTTTATTGTATGCGTTCTTTCAGTTTTCTGATGTGTGAATGAGCCCTAAACTTTAGTTTTGATGAGGCTTCCATAGAAGAAGCTTTTCTTCTTAGTTATAATGGCTATCACTTGGTGACAGATGTTGATAGTGTTAGGAATCACAGAATAATTGTATGGATTTCTGTTTGCAGTGTAACATCTACGAGGGAAAACATGGTGTACACCGTGGAGTGCCTGAGGGACTATGTGTAAGTATCTCTTCCGTTCTCTTCACCGTACCCTCCTGCCCCTGGTTTGTGGATCAGGGGAAGGAATATGACATTTTATCTAGATATTTTACTTTGCATTCACATTAAAAGGCTCACACTTTGTCACACACACGATCTGTATTTGAAAGAAGTGCAAAATATCTCTTTATTTGCTCCAGTGATACCGTAATGGAATATCTCATTAATGTCACCACGGCCCCTGAATTCAGAAGATGGGAAGTGTCTGACCTTCAAAGCCGAGTAAAGACTGATAAACTTCTGGCTTATCAGAACCCACAAGTCGGTGAGTAATGAGACAGGCTCTAATCACGTGATAAATGTTTTCTAAAGTGTTTTAACAATTGGACCTCATTTACACATCAGTTTTTTTTTCACATATGAGAAAAACGGACCACGTTTCATCAGCGTTTGGACCGAATATTATCAGTTTTTCTCATGAAAAAGAAAAGGAAGAGTTTCTCATATCTAACAGTCCATGAAAATCAGTCCGCACTCAGAAGGCATTCGAGTGCTGTCTGTTTTTTTTTTTTTTTAAACAGACCCATAGACTTGCATTGACGAGTATCAGCTCAAAATCAGACGTCTCCGCGATTTTGCACGGACTGCTTGGTCCACGGGAAATCACGGACATGTGAATGACCCCTTTTACTATTATAGGTACAAGTGCTATTTTTGAAAAACATGGATTGCACTTGTATGCAAAAAACGTCTGTCTGAATGAGGCTTTATTGTGTTGTGAAATGTCATAAAATCAGCACTACACTCTATAAAAACTTCTGAGACATTGTCTGTATGTTACAACTTGAAGGATAATACTAAGGGCATTCAAACATTCCTGTAATCCCCATGTATTTATTGCACGGCCATACTTGTACTGAATTTCTGATTTTGTTTATTCTCAGGTGTCTTGGAAAACCTTCACGCTGCATCTTATCGCAATACTCTTGCTAACTCCTTATTTTGTCCTTGCTACAGAATTGGAAACGTGTCGCCCGATGAGGTAACTATTTACACTAAATGTCTGTTTTTAAATGTGTAGTTTGTGTAAAATGTATTATATAAATTAATTGTGGCATCTATGAACCCTAGAGATTTTTTTTGTGACATGAATCATTGATGTATGCTAATTTAATTTATCTTTTTAAATAGTTAAAAAAAAACAACATTTTTTTGTCTTTTTGTAGCTACATCAGTTTGTACAGAATCACTTTACAAGCGCAAGAATGGCCCTGGTTGGACTAGGTGTGTATTAATGGGAGTATGGCAGAAGTCAGGTTATGGCTATGGTCACATCTCGGTTCTTTCTTCACGTATACTTCTGACAGACCTCTCGTGCACCAGTGCTGAGGCATACATTGGCTTTTGACTGCCACGAAAACACAAAAATTATATATGTACAGGTGCTGCAAACTGGAAAAAAAAAAAGGTGTGCGGACCATCTGTATACTAACAAGTGCCTTGTTGGCTTATGGTAGAGTAAAACTGAGTTGTGAACAGTCTTATAAAAAGCTTTTTCTACATAAATGCTGAATTGGACAATATATTATTATATATGCTGATATCGGATTAGGTGGAATAATTGATGCAACATTTAGTATTATTTTTTTAATTAAATTTTAGGTTTCCTGACTTTTTAAACAATTTTCGAACAGTTTTACTTCAAACATCACATCAGCGTACTCTTTGAATTATCTTCTTATTGATTTTAAATGGGAAACGCACATGATACGGTTTTCTTTAACTCCTTGTCTCCGAAGCCAGTTTTCGTTTTTGCATTTGTCCCTCGTTCTTCCAAGAGCCATAACTTCTAAGGCTGAGCAGCACAGGAGTACCAAAAACAGTATAGGCCTTTAGCCTGGCTGCCATGGTAAACTCGTCAGTGCCCCTGCGATCGTGTCCCGGGAGGCCAATGGGAGCCGGTGAGTGTCAGCAATGGCTCCATTTGTATGGTTAACGGGAGCTCCCTTCTGGCCCCTGCTGATACAGATACTAGCTATGTATCTGGGCACCCCAGCGCTGACGTTACCCACACCTGATTTTACGTCAGTGGGTTAAGCTTGGGAAATAAAGCAATATATCAATTTCAGTGGTGTCTGTCTTTAAAATAAAATCCAAATGTTACCACTGAATCAATTAGAAGGAAATAAAATGACCCATACACAAAAAAAAGGCATGAAATAATTCACTGAAACCTTTGGTTTTTGTTGCCCTTTTCTCAGCAGAAAACTTATCAAATAAACTGTCTGAACTTACATTTATAAGGTCTACAAAACTGACTGTGTCCTGTTTTAGGTGTCAGCCATTCTGTCCTCAAGCAAGTCGGAGAGCAGTTCCTGAACATCCGAAGCGGTGCTGGGGTTGCGTCTGTGAAGGCTCAGTATCGTGGAGGTAGGTGTGCGCCTGATGGTGATTTGCACTTATTTTCTCACTCTTTATTTAGTACATGCAGAGTAATGCATTTTGGTATATTGTCCATGTATTCTCTAGAAGTGTCAAAATAAACTAGTTGTTTACTGGCCACTTGTATAACTTGTGAGCCAAAGTGAATATGTCTGACAGTCTGAAGCAAATGATGACTGCGCTGGTCTTGTATCATAAGCCCTCATGCGGACTCTGTATACGGCCTGCGCCTACTGCTGCCATGCCCAGTCAGCTGCGGTGTGTATGGAGCGGTCTGCAACCAAGGAAGAATACTTTAAACGTATGGCATCTGATGGAGCAAACCTTTTTTGTTTCTTAGGTCTGTGCAGAATCTCTTCTATGACCTTAAAGTCGTCAAATGTTATGTTCACTAGACCGTAGTCCAGTTGCACACCGCAGTATTTTGCACTTTCTGTAGTTGTCAGCCATAACTAGGCAAAGAAGTTAAATAATGGAAAACTTTAATGGAAGCATTTGCACTTTTTCTGCATGTTAGACCCACTCCTGATTTTTGCTTGCAATGCTAAATAATAATAATGTTTTACAGTCACCTTAATCTGTGGCTGCAGGTCAAGAGTATCGATGTCTGATCTTTTCCACCAGGTGAGATCCGAGAGCAGAATGGAAACGATCTTGTCCACGCTGCTGTTGTTGTGGAAGGAGCAACCGTCGGAAGCCCTGAAGCCAATGCATTCAATGTCCTCCAGCACGTCCTGGGTGCAGGACCCTACATCAAGCGGGGAAGCAACACCACCAGCAAATTGTCTCAAGCTGTATCCAAAGCTACTACTCAGCCCTTTGATGTAAGTATAAAACTGAAGAAGTTGGAGCCGTAGAGATTGCTTTGTCATAGTGAGTTATTTGCTTACTAATATACAGTATATATCATATATATTCTAATTATTTTTATTTTTGTTACACGCCTTAAGAACTCTGGAAACTTGCATTATTGCACTTTCATTTAAAAGGGCCACATCTATCTATCTATCTATATACCTCCAAATGACCCTGATCAAAAGTTCACGTACCCTGGTGATTTTGGCCTGATAACATGCACAGAATTTGACACAAATGGTTTGAATGGCTACTAAAGGTAACATCATCACCTGTTATCTATTTGTTTGTAATCAGTGTGTGTGCATAAAAGCTGAGTGAGTTTCTGGGATTCAGACAGACTCTTGCATCTTTCATCCATCCACTGACTTTTCTGGATTGAGTGTCATGGGGAAAGCAAAAGAATTGGGAAAAGGTAGTTGAACTGTATAACACAGGAAAGGGATACAAAAAGATATCCAAAGAATTCATAATGACAGTCAGCAGCGTTCAAACTGTGATTAAAAAATGGAAAATCAGGAGCTCTGTAAAAAACAAACCACGGTCAGGTAGACCAACAAACATTTAGTCCACAACTGCCAGGAAAATTGTTCGGGATGCCAAGAAAAACCCACAAATAGCATCAGCTGAAATTCAGGACTCTCTGAAAACTAGCGGTGTGGCTGTTTCAAGATGCACAATAAGGAGGCACTTGAAGAAAAATGGGCTGCATGGTTGAGTTGCCAGAAGAATGCCATTACTGCACAAATGCCACAAAGTATCTCGCCTACAATACGCCAAACAGCACAGAGACAAGCCTCAAAACTTCTGGAAGAAGGTAATTTGGAGTGTTGTGACCAAAATTGAACTTTTTGGCCACATCCATAGATGTTTCATTTGCAGAGAGGTCAACAAGGCCTATGATGAAAGGAACACCATTCCTACAGTAAAGCACGGAGGTGGATCGCTGATGTTTTGGGATGTGTGAGCTACAAAGGCACAGGAAACTTGGTAAAAGTTGAAGGAAAGATGAATGCAGCACGTTGTCAGCAAATACTGGAGGCAAATTTGCACTCATCAGCCCGACAGCTGCGCATGGAACGTACTTGGACGTTCCAACATGACAACGATCCAAAACACAAGGCCAAGTCGACCTGTCATTGGCTACAGCAGAATAAAGTGAAGGTTCTGGAGTGGCCATCTCAGTCTCCTGACATCAATATCATTGAGCCACTCTGGGGAGATCTCAAGCGCGCAGTTCATGCTAGACAGCCCAGGAATTTACAGGAACTGGAGGCTTTTTGCCAAGAAGAATGGGCAGCTTTACTATCTGAGAAAATAAAGACCCTTGTCCACAACTACCACAAAAGACTTCAAGCTGTTATTGATGTTAGAGGGGGCAATACACGGTATTAAGAACTGGGGTATGTGAACTTTTGATCAGGGTCATTTGGATGTTTTTGGTTGTCATTAAGATTTAAAAAGAGAAAACACAGTAGTTTGACAATAAATGGCTTCACCCAACCAATAACCATGAATGGAGAAAAAGGTTTTTTTTTGCTATCATTCATATTTTCTGAAACCAGGCCATGAAAGGAAAACTTCTGCCGTACTTTTGTTTCTTGGACTTTGTTTTCATCAAGTACTGTGTGGTAAAAAAGAGCTGCCAACACTGTTTTAATTTTTTTTTTTCATGATTTTCAGTGCGATTACAGCTATGCCAAACTTGTCCAGTTTATTGTGTTGGTGGTGGGGGAATTTGTTAATAAAAATAATAATAATAAAAAAAAAAATGATTGCAGGCTGATTTCTGATCTGTAACACAGCTGGCATCTGCCTGATATGAACCGGCCTCTACTCCTGAGCTATTTCCATATTTTCTTTAGCAACCTATGACGAAAATTTGTCATAGGGCGTTAAGGCATTACAGTGGAGTGGGATACTTTGCTTTGTGAATCAGTTAAAGTTACTTATTTGTATTAAACTTAATTTTAATTTTTTGTAGGTTTCTGCATTCAATGCCAACTATTCCGATTCTGGTCTTTTTGGAGTTTATTCTGTGTCTCATGCAGCCGCAACAACAGATGTAAGCAAAAGAAGAAACATTAAGTGTTGCTGCTTCAGGTGGTTGTCCAGGAGTTTACCATTGATGGCTGATTTATAGCACCGCTCATCAGTGTGTGATCGGTGGGGGGAGGATGTTCAGGACCCGGCTGCGGACACTATACAGTCGACGGAGCTGTGCTGTACAGTTCTTGCTAACACCAGGAATAGCTTAATGGTGGGGTCCCGTGTGTTGCACCCCCACCGATCAAACATTGATGACCTAATCTAGGGATAGGCTATCATTAAAGTCCCGGACTACCACTTTAAAATGAGTTCTGTAAGGCTACATTCCCACGATGAGTATTTAGTGAGTTGTCAATGTTCCAGACTATCTGCAGCATTTCTGCACGTATGTGGTAAATTAGATCAACTTGCATTTTCTTTGTGTTTTTGAGTGTTTTTTACATGCATTTTTATCTCATTTTTTGACTGTTTTTTTTTGTCTTTTTTTGATATGTTATGTTTTAAATATAGCTGCTTTGTTTTTGATACTTCCTAATATTTAACTTTATTGATAGTCATGTGCAGATTACATGCACAGCGAAAATGCACACATTTTTTTGCCTGTGTATTTTCACCATCTAATGCTATGGATGGGGAAAGTTTGCACATAAAACTCTGCGTACCCGCAAGATAGGAGAAATTGACATGTGGATATCAAAAATGCTCCACAGGTCAGTTTATTCAGTGTCGGGAAAAAAAAAATTCACCGTGGACGTAAGATTTCTAGAAATCCCATCCACTTGCTGAAACTTTAATACTCTGTGGGTTCTTTGTGCAGTGAAAATATGCTTTATCAAAAACTCATTACAGAAGCTTAATTTAAGGGGATATTTGCTGCAGACATTTCTGCAAATGAAAATAAGTTACATTTATCTAACAGAGGTTGTATTGGCGGCGATAAATGTGCTGTCTTGTGAATCCACCCGACGTTCACTAATTTGTTGCCTGTATACGATAGGAGGGTTTTTTGTGTGGCAGGTCCATACGTTGTATTTCTTGTAATAATTAGTATATACTTGTTCCAAAACTCCTATAACCTTCTCTTTTTTTTAGGTGATTAAAGCTGCAGTGAATCAGGTGAAGGTTGTTGCACAAGGCAGTGTCACAGAGGCTGATATTACAAGGGCTAAGTAAGTAATAAGAGACAGCCTGGCGTACATCGGTGTAATATCAGATGCGTGCAATGTAAATAAGCTATTTTTTTGGACAATTCTAGAATTATCTTGTAGAATCACAAAGATTCTTCCTCTAAAATCTCATTCAACAGCCATTTGTTAAACTCTAATGTGTATTTATACAACGTGACTGGTTTTAGGGCACCGTAATCTCGTCTCGCAGCCACTGTGTTTAGAGAATTGGGTTTACATGCATCACTCCCCAATCACTTTTATGGGAGGTCTACTCTCCATTGCCATTCAGAGCTGCCACGTGACAGGGGAATGAGGTGGTGACTGGTCACACACTGCCAAAACTTTTCCCACCCACTGTGGCTAAGGACAGTATAATTTTGAAGCAAAATCTGGTTATTGATCACTGCGTGTGGAGGGCATATCAGCCACCTGCGGCCAGCCTCAATATGTGGTTTCACCCTTATGACGTTGTGGAGACACTGGGTTCAGTGGGTGCTCTTGTTGACCTGCGAAACCAAGCTACATGGACTGATACAATGGTGAAAAAATGTATTGGCAAACATGGATTGTTCAGTGACCCTGCGTCCTCGTCTCCCAAAGACAGCAGATAATAAGCTGCAACAAACATCAACTCGAGTCAACGTTCAGGCTCATATGACAATAGTCTGTTTCTTGACCAACCGAAGAAAAACACATTAACTTTCAATAGTCAGCGTTCAGACAATAGTCTGTCTTTTGACTTACTGAAAAGATACATGTGGCATAATTAAGATTTAATGTTTTGTCGTGACGGACGTATCCTGTAGATGTGCTATAAACGTCTGGGTTGGGAGTACATTAGAGTTTGTGCAGGACTCAGTCCATCGGCCACGTCAGTAGGCTCTGACCGCTGGACGGAAGCCCCTAGACCTGCCTGCTACCTCTCCGCATCTGCAGCTAAGCTAATCAGAAGACCGTAGTTTCCTAACGTTAGGAGGCTGGTCTCGGGGATCCCGTCCAGCGGTCAGAGCCTACTGACCTGGTCGATCAGCCGAGTCCTGCGTATGGTATCGCACTAATTCTAGAGTATAACTTATTTAAAACTCTCCCAAGTGAAAAGATGTAAAAACGCACATTTCGCCTGGATGTCTTTGCATCGTTTTTTTTCAACATCAGCAGTAGTACGTCTATACTGAAAATGTATAATCAGATGATTTGTACCTTTTAAGTGTTTTGGGTTATGATGTGATGGGGCCTTAATGAAAGCATAAAAAGCTTAGTTGATAATTCGATGCCTGCTCTTTATGGTGGAAACAAAACCCCATCAGAAAGTGATGTGTATTCAAAATGGTGAGAATACTAACCATTGTTGTTTCAGGAACCAGCTAAAAACACATTACCTGCTGTCTGTGGATAACTCCTCCGGGCTGTTTAATGAGATTGGATCCCAGGCATTGGCCTCCGGCTCATATTCCTCACCAGCGGCCGTCATCCAGAACATAGATGCCGTCACCAGTGCCGATGTAGTAAATGTGAGTCTTGTGGCGGGATTTTGTTTTTATTATCTTATGAAATAAAATAAAAAAATCACAACACATATAGGGAATAGGATAAAGGTATTAACTGCCTGTAATGGGCAAGACATACTGTATTTACAAATCTCCTTTTACGTCATTCATAAATCTGACTCTTCTCATTTCCGTATCAGGTGGGGAGTGGGGTTGGTGAAGAGACTTCTACAGATGTCTGCCGGCGCTAGTGTTCACCTGTATTTTTCTTAATCTGTGAGCCGGCAGGTATCTGTAGACGAGACGTCACTTTTCCTCTAACTTTGCTTTGTGAAGATTATATGCAAACGTATTTTTTAGTTGACTTTATATCTGATTTGTGGTATGAAATTAAGCTTAAAAAATATATATATTATTTTTCTTTAATTCTAGGCTGCAAAGCAGTTTGTCTCTGGAAAGAAATCTTTAGCAGCTTCAGGAAACTTGGAAAATACTCCTTTTGCTTCTGATCTGTAATGTCCGAGGAAGTCGCCTGTGGAGAAGCCAGATCTCTTGCTAAGAATAACAAGTGGACCCTTTGAGTAGATGTCTTTGATCCACACCATGTAGCTCAAGTTATTTATAACATTTAAGCCATACATGTAAAATGCTGATGTGGAATCAACAAAGGCTTCAGATCGTAATATATTGGGGGATGAGCTCACATGTCTGTGTTTGCAGCATAACATACAATAAAAGATTTATTATTTCTATCATTTAGTTGGATTATGTTCAAGTGAGTCCTGTACAATGAGAAGCCTTATCTTACATGCAATAAGACAATACGGCACTCCCTTGAGGTTTACAATCTAGGCTGAAGTATGGATGAAATTAACACAGTTGAGAGATTTTCCTAAATCTTATATTTGTGGAAACATTTTTCAGATGGGGCAGGTATGAAACTTTTATGGTTGCAGCTCCGGCAGTAATCGCAGCTTACTTCCTGTTTAAAGACTGACAGATCTGAAGAGTTTTTCAGAAGGATTTCTTTTTTTTTTTGCTTCCTTTAGAGCTTTTGAAAGACTGTTTTTTTTTCTGCAGCATTTTTGGTATTCTTTTGATTTTAGAGTGGGTAGTATATAGCTGATTCCATCAGAACTGCTTCCCCTTCCCCCCCACCAGGCGTTTGTAAAATCTCTTTAGTAAAAAAAAAAAAACCCCTTCATATTGGCTATGTGCACACAGTCTTTTTTCCCCTCACCCATGACAGCACACCTTGAGAGAGAGAGATCCGCCCCACCAAGAACAGGAAACCGTCTGAAATAAAAGGGCGGTACCTCTCCCTCGCTTCAGTTGGTTTCCTGTCCGTGATGGGAACCTGTCTGAAAGAAGATGTCCATACTTACCTGGGCCTTTTCCAGCGTGGAAGAGTGGGCGCCAGCTTGTGCACCGGGTTCCAGAAGCGCCGTCCGCGGTTCCCTGGAGCCGTGTCTGAGCGTGCGCAGGCGGTGAGGAGGGCTTCAGCTCCCCGCACGCTCCTGGCTGGCCGCACGCCGGGAGCGGCGTCTAACGGGTATGATGTGCCTTACGTCACGGCGCGGTGCACGCTGGGAGAGGCTTGCCTGATGACGTCGGGGGGCGGCATCTGGATCCATCATGGCGGCGCCCTGTAAGCGCTTGCTGGCCGGCTTTTGAAACCTCGGCCGGCGTGCGTCAGGAGGGGGGAGGACACCTGAACCGGAGGAAGTTCCGGATGTACCCTATTTTAGGTGGGGGGGTTGTCCTGGTCAAACGCTGCCTATACTCGTGCTTGTGGTATAGCAGCTATGGCAGACCAGGACAGCCAGGAGCAGCAGCAGCTGAACCCTCCTTCTCAACAACGGAAGAAGTCGGATGTCTCTCACACGGACAGCCGCTCCAGTTACCGTAGCGGCAGCAGGAGAAGTAAGGTGTCGGACGCTTCAGGGCCATCCAGAAGGGATTGATCTTATGTCCCACCACAGCCTCCAAATCCGGTACCCTTTTGTGACTTCAGTGATCTTCGTGAATGTCACTTAATAGTAATGGAAAGTTATGTGCTTCATTCCTTAGGAACCTAAGAAGAGTAGCGACAAACGGAAGCACAGGGTTTGTGCCTTATGCCAAGTCCCCCTTTCCATAGATTGGCAGAACCATCTTTGTGCTAGCTGTATTAACCAAACCATAGCGGAGAGCACCCCGGATTTTGCTTCTAATTTGAGGTCCGTAATCCGTACAGAGGTTCAAGATTCCCTAAAAGGCTTACTTAAGGGGAAAAAGAGATCCCATATGGATATCTCCTCTGACTATGATTCATCCTCCCAGTCGGAGGATCCATGCCTCAGTGATTCATCATCCTCCTCTTCATCAGACAGTGGTAAGCCCTGTTTCCCTATTGAGGGTACGGACAAGTTGGTCAGAGCGGTCAGATCATCCATGGGGTTGAGGGAGGAGAAGGCAGCCAGGTCCCTGGAAGACATTATGTTCGCAGGCCTGGAGGAAAAAAAGAGACGCTCCTTTCCAGAGAATCCTAAAATTCAGACCATTATAGACCGGGACTGGAGGAAGCCTGAGAAATTGGGAGTGTTGCCCTCATCCTCTAAAAGAAGGTACCCCTTCGAGGATAGTGTCTTTGGGTCCTGGGATAAAATTCCTAAAGTTGACGGGTCTGTCGCCCGATCATCCAAAAAATCGTCCCTAACCCTGGAAGATTCGGACAGTCTAAAGCAGGGGTCTCAAACACGCGGCCCGCGGGCCGCATGCGGCCCCTGAGGCTGCTTTATGCGGCCCGCAGGCACAGACCCCTTGACGATCCCGACCTGGTCCAGGAGGAGCCGCCGACAGCAGCGCTGAATTGCCGCACAGAGACCGTCTCCCAGCACTGCATTTCCAATGCCAGCCGCCGGCCAATCAGAGGCCAGCAGCTGATATCTGCGTGTCGGCGCAGCGAGTATGACGTCATTGCCATATGCAGATGTCAGCTGCTGGTCTCTGATTGGCCGGCGGCTGGCATTGGAAATGCAGTGCTGGGAGACGGTCTCTGTGCGGCAATTCAGCGCTGCTGTCGGCGGCTCCTCCTGGACCAGGTCGGGATCGTCAAGGGGTCGGACTCTGTGGTGCCTGCGGGCCACATCTGCAGGAAGGCCGCCGAGGGAACGGAGGACAGGTGAGAATCATCTTTTTTTTTTTCTATTTTATGTGTGTGAAGAACAGGGGGCACATAGCCACAAGAGGGGACCTGGATGGGGCACAGAGCCACAAGAGGGGACCTGGATGGGGCACATAGGCACAAGAGGGGACCTGGATGGGGCACATAGGCACAAGATGGGGACCTGGATGGGGCACATAGCCACAGGATGGGGACCTGGATGGGGCACATAGCCACAGGATGGGGACCTGGATGGGGCACATAGCCACAAGAGGGGACCTGGATGGGGCACATAGCCACAAGATGGGGCACAGAGCCACAACATGGGGACCTGGATGGGGCACAGAGCCACAACATGGGGACCAGGATGGGGCACAGAGCCACAACATGGGGACCGGGATGGGGCACAGAGCCACAAGAGGGGACCTGGATGGGGCACATAGCCACAGGATGTGGACCTGGATGGGGCACATAGCCACAAGAGGGGACCTGGATGGGGCACATAGCCACAAGATGGGGACCTGGATGGGGCACATAGCCACAAGATGGGGACCTGGATGGGGCACATAGCCACAAGATGGGGACCTGGATGGGGAACATAGCCCCAAGATGGGGACCTGGATGAGGCACATTAGTACAAGATGGGCACCAGGATGGGGAACGTTGCCACAGGATGGGGACCTGGATGGGGCACATTAGTACAAGATGGGGACTTGGATGGGGAACATTACTACAAGATGTTTTCCATTATTACTATATGATGCTAATTGTAAGACAATATTACTGTATGTGGCCAATTGGGGGAAATAAAATTGTAAAAAAAATAAAAAATAAAATAAAGCATGAAAAAATATTGGGCACTAAAAATGCTGTTTTATATGTAAACTAAAGTAAACACAAAAAAGTGCACGTTTATTATCGCCACATCCATAACGACCCAAGCCATAAAAAAATAAACACAGCAAAAATGTTCAAAAGGTGTATACAAAAAAAATGGTATCACTAAAAATGTCACATTGAACAAAGAATGCGGCCCCCCAAATTCAAATTTTTTCCATGTGCGGCCCATATACCCAGCCGAGTTTGAGACCCCTGGTCTAAAGGATGCTCTAGATAAGAAGGCATATTCCTACCTGTGTCACACCTGGGAAGTGGCGGCAGGGGGCCTGAAACCAGCGGTAGCAGGCACTTGTGTCGCTAGGTCACTCATGGTGTGGCTTCAACAATTAGAAGACCAGCTCAAGGATAAAAAGGACCATTATCAACCTCAAAAGTCTAAATCAGCTGATAGAGAACCAAACTTTCAAGATGGAATCAGTGAACTTTGCAGTAAAACTCCTACACCACAATTGTTGCATGGCAGTTATCGACCTAAAAGATGCCTATTATCACGTCCCAATCCATCCAGACTACCAGAAGTACCTAAGGGTAGCCCTATTCATCCTAGGGGAATTGAGGCATTTCCAATTTACTGCCCTACCTTTTGGACTCTCGATAGCACCGAGAGTGTTTACAAAGGTTATAGCGGAGGTGACAGGCTTTCTCCGGATCAAAAACATGGTGATTGTTCTCTACGTAGACGACTTTCTGGTAATAGGGAAATCGGAGGACCACTGTTCCTCTAAACTCTTAGAGGTCAGGACAGCCTTACATCAGCTAGGATAGTTGATAAATATTCAAAAATCAAAACTATCCCCCTCAAGGACTTAGATCTTTCTGGGCTTGACCGTAAATTCCCAACTCCAAGCCTGCTTCCTCCCGGAGAACAAGGTTTGCAAAATAATCAGCTTGGTCTCAAGGGCCATAAAGTTTCCAGTGATGTCCCTGAGAGGAGCAATGTCCCTACTGGGCTCCATGACGTCCTGTCTCCCGGCAGTCAAATGGGCCCAAGGTCATATGAGGCTTCTTCAGTGGGAGGTCCTGTCAGCCCAAAAATCCTTCAACGGACATTTAGTAAAAAGACTATCGCTTTCCTTGGAGACGGTAGACTCCCTCTCATGGTGGACAAACTGGGAGAATCTGACCTCAGGCTTGCAGTGGTCCATACCAGTCAACCATACAATTACAACAGATGCAAGTGGCTCCGGCTGGGGGGGGGTCATCTAGCAGATCTCTCAGTTCAGGGGCTCTGGCTACATCACGAAATAGGGACATCATCGAACTTAAAAGAGCTTTTGGCAGTGGAGAAATCCCTGATAGGCTTCCTTCCCCACATACAGGGTCGCCATGTCCAGATCAGGTCCGACAATCGGACGACACTAGCTTATATAAATCACCAGGGAGGAACTAGATCACGCTCCCTGATGGTAGTGGCAAACAGAATCCTGCCACTAGCAGAACAGCATCTCCCTTCCCTCAGTGCTCTTTATATCCGGGGGGTACAAAATTCAAAGGCAGATTTCCTCAGTCGCCACACTTTAAGACGGGGAGAGTGGGCTCTAAATCCGATAGTCTTCCAGCAGATTATCCAACTATGGGGGTCACCAGACATAGATTTGTTCGCCACCAGGGCAAACAGGAAGGTGGAGAGATTCTGTTCACTAGATCCAACAGAGAATCCCTATGCTGTAGACCAGGGGTCCTCAAGCTGCGGCCCGCGGAGGATTTTTATCCGGGCTGTGGGCGGAGGAGAGCAGTGGCAGCGCCCGCTCCCCTCCCCCTGCGTGCTCAGGGCCCCTGCAGCCGGATACTTACCTCTCCCCGTGCCTCCGCAGATCCGCTGTCTTCCTGCTCTGTGCTCCTTGTGACGTCTCAGGTCAGAGGGTGCGGTAACGTCTTTACACCGCGCCCTCCCCTGAGCCGTCACAGGCAGCGCAGAGCGGGAAGTCGCCGGCGAACCTGGAGTCCAGACCAGAGCAGCGACAGCAGGTGAGGAGGAGTGAGGTGAGTATTTCATTTTTATTTTTTTATTTTTTTTTTAATGTATGGAGGCACGGGACATAATATTAGGGGTGACATCCTGCATGGGGCATTATATGGGGGGAGTGATGTGCTGCATGGGGCATTATATGGGGGGGTAACAGCCTGCATGGGGCATTATATGGGGGGGTGACATGCTGCATGGGGCATTATATAGGGGAGTGACATGCTGCATGGGGCATTATATAGGGGAGTGACATGCTACATGGGGCATTATATGGGGGGGGTGACATCCTGAATGGGGCATTATATGGGGGGGGGTGACATGCATGGGGCATTATATAGGGGAGTGACATGCTGCATGGGGCATTATATAGGGGAGTGACATGCTACATGGGGCATTATATGGGGGGGGGTGACATCCTGAATGGGGCATTATATGGGGGGGGTGACATGCATGGGGCATTATATGGGGGGTGACATCCTGCATGGGGCATTATATGGTGGAAGAAAGGGACATCCTGCATGGAGCATTATATGGGGGGTGACAGCCTGCATGGGGCATTATAAGGGGGGGAACAGCCTGCATAGGGCATTATAAGGGGGAAACAGCCTGCTTATTGAGGACCTATGCTGCCTATTGGGAACATTTACCTGCCTATTGAGGACCTATGCTGCCTATTGGGGACATTTACCTGCCCATTGAGGACCTATGCTGCCTATTGGGGACATTTACCTGCCTATTGGGGACATTTACCTGCCCACAGAGGACCTATGCTGCCTATTGGGGACATTTACCTGCCTATTGGGGACATTTACCTGCCTATTGGGGACCTATTCTACCTATTGGGGATATTTACCTGCCTATTGGGGACATTTACCTGCCCACAGAGGACCTATGCTGCCTATTGGGGACATTTACCTGCCTATTGGGGACATTTACCTGCCTATTGGGGACCTATGCTGCCTATTGGGGACATTTACCTGCCTATTGAAATACCGGTTGATTTAACTTCACTTGTTCTTCATTTTAAATATTGTATTTGTTCCTGTATTGCTTTTTTACTTCAAAATAAGATATGTGCAGTGTGCATAGGAATTTGTTCATAGTTTTTTTAAAAAACTATATTCCGGCCCTCCAATGGTCTGAGGGGCAGTGAACTGGCCCCCTGTTTAAAAAGTTTGAGGACCCCTGCTGTAGACGCTCTCCAGATACCCTGGAAGTTCAGGAGCGCCTATGCTTTTCCACCGATAGTAATGATCCCAGCAGTTGTGAGGAAAATTCAGGAGGAGGGGGCAAGGATAATTCTGATAGCCCCCTTTTGGCCAAAAAGACCCTGGTTCTCCCTGCTTCGCCTAATGTCGGTCTCGGATCCCTGGGTTCTGCCGGACAGGCCGGACCTTCTCATCCAGGGGCCGATGTTCCATGCACAAGCCAAAGGTTTCCATCTGGCGGCTTGGATTTTGAGAGGTTGTTACTGAGCAACAGGGGTTTTCACCGGGCCTAGTTTCCACCCTATTGGGTAGTAGAAAGCCCATAACAACAAAGATTTATAGCAGAATCTGGGGAAAAATCCTGGATTTTATAGACTCCCCATTGTCGGATAAATCTCCAATTAAAGATGTCCTAGAGTTTTTACAGAAGGGACGTGACCTGGGGTTAGCTACGGGAACACTTTTAAAGTTCAGGTGTCCGCCCTAGGGGCGCTCTATAATTGCAACCTGGCGGGGATCCCCGTGGGTCTCTAGATTCATTAAATCCTGTTCCCGAGCTAAGCCAGTTCGGGCTCTGAGTTCCTCCCTGGGACCTGAATTTGGTTTTAAACGCACTCTCTGGCGACCCATTTGAACCCCTGCAGGTTATCTCTCCAAAGTTCCTCACCCTCAAAACCATTTTCCTAGTGGCCCTAACATTGGCTCGTAGGGTGAGTGACCTGCAGACCCTTTCTGTTGATCCCCCATACACCCAAATTCATGATGACCGGGTCGTCCTACATACAGATCCAGCATACCTTCCGAAAGTAGTTTCCAGATACCACTGTAATCAAGAGATTGTGCTTCCCTTATTCGGCAGTAACCCAAAAAACCCCGGGGAGGTTAGATTCCACAATCTAGATGTTAGAAGGGCTTTACTACAGTACATAGACATGACTAGTCAATGAGAGAAGGACCACTCCTTGTTTCTGGCCTTTCAGGGAAGTAGGAAAGTTCACGGGGTATCAAAGGGAACTATTTCTAGGTGGCTTAGGGAGGCCATTTGTCTAGCTTACAGATGTTCCGGCACCGGACGGTATTAAAGCTCATTCCACCAGAGCTGTAGCGACCTCCTGGGCAGAGAGAGCAGATGTCTCAATTGACCAGATATGTAAAGCTGCTACTTGGTCTGCACCATCCACCTTCTACAAGCACTATAGGATGGATCTATCCTCCTCTGACCTCACCTTTGGGAGAAGGGTACTGCAGGCGGTGGTCCCTCCCTAGGGTGCTCATATTCTCCAAAATTCTCTCAAAGTGTGCTGTCATGGGTGAGGGGAAAACACCAAGGTTACTTACCGGTAGCCGATTTTTCCTGAACCCATGACAGCACCCGTAGTTTCCCCCCTCTGTCTCTTTCTCACACCATGGTGAGCACTTTACATTTTGGGTGATTATATATATTGTAGGTGTTGGTTATGTGACTAACCTTTTCTGGAGGTCCTCTCAAAGCTCTGTAATCCAACTGAAGCAAGGGAGAGGTACCGCCCTTTTATTTCAGACGGTTTCCTGTCCTTGGTGGGGAGGATCTCTCTCTCAAGGTGTCCTGTCATGGGTTCAGGAAAAAACAGCTACCAGTAAGTAACCTTGGTGTTTTTGGAGCTTAAACTGAGGAGAGACTGAGAGCAAAGTCTTCAAATCCTC
The DNA here is from genome assembly GCF_046119375.1 of Phyllobates terribilis. Lineage (NCBI taxonomy): Eukaryota > Metazoa > Chordata > Amphibia > Anura > Dendrobatidae > Phyllobates > Phyllobates terribilis. The sequence goes on along the minus strand of NW_027362769.1, from coordinate 204,465,511 downwards.
CTCAAAAACTTTGGAGTTTAAGCTCCAAAATCTCCTCTCAAAACTCTGTGTGCACATAGTCATTAACTCATATTAATAGGAAGAGTTTTGGTGGCTGATCTGCCTTAACCCCTTAAGGACGGAGCCAATTATGTCCTTACTGACCAAGCCAAATTTTACAACTCTGACCACTGTTACTTTATGAGGTAATAACTCTGGAACGCTTCAATGGATCCCACTGATTCTGAGTGTGCAAATTGCCTCTTCAGAGAAAAAGAGGACTTGTACTCAATAATGCCACCTATTGGAAGTAGCAATCCTACAAGTCACAATCAACCCTTTAACGAGTCCTGCAATATGACTTAGGATAAAAGCCAAATCAGAATCTCAATTTGCAGACAGTGTTTCGGGCTGTTGGCCCTCGTTAGTGCAAAGTATGAGAACTGATTTGGCTAGATGAGAGGCTCTGGACTGAGGTCTAAGGGGTAACGTTTCTCCTTATGGAGAGTGACACACCAGGTCTGGCACGTCAAGGTAAGGAGGCTTATTCGCCATGCAATGCTCCTCTGGGAAATTTAATATGCAAATTGCCTCTTCAGAGAAAAAGAGGACTTGTACTCAATAGTGCCACCTATTGGAAGTAGCAATCCTACAAGTCACAATCAACCCTTTAACGAGTCCTGCAATATGACTTAGGATAAAAGCCAAATCAGAATCTCAATTTGCAGACAGTGTTTCGGGCTGTTGGCCCTCGTTAGTGCAAAGTATGAGAACTGATTTGGCTAGATGAGAGGCTCTGGACTGAGGTCTAAGGGGTAACGTTTCTCCTTATGGAGAGTGACACACCAGGTCTGGCACGTCAAGGTAAGGAGGCTTATTCGCCATGCAATGCTCCTCTGGGAAATTTAATATGCAAATTGCCTCTTCAGAGAAAAAGAGGACTTGTACTCAATAGTGCCACCTATTGGAAGTAGCAATCCTACAAGTCACAATAAACCCTTTAACGAGCCTTGCAATATGACTTAGGATAAAAGCCAAATCAGAATCTCAATTTGCAGACACGGTGTTTCGGGCTGCTGGCCCTCGTTAGTGCAAAGTATGAGAACTGATTTGGCTAGGTGAGACAATTCTCAGACAATTTTTTCGTGACATATTGTACTTCATTATAGTGGTAAAATTTCTTCGATATGACTTGCGTTTATTTATGAAAAAAATGGAAATATGACAAATTTTGAAAATTTAGCTATTTTCAAACTTTGAATCTTTATGCCCTTAAATCAGAGAGATATGTCACACAAAATAGTTAATAAATAACATTTCCCACATGTCTACTTTACATCAGCACAATTTTTTTTTTTTGTTAGGAAGCTATAAGGGTTAAAAGTTAACCAGCGATTTCTCATTTTTCCAACAAAATTTACAAAACCATTTTTTTTAGGGACCACATCACATTTGAAGTGACTTTGAGGGGTCTACATGACAGAATATACCCAAAAGTTACACCATTCTAAAAACTGCACCCCTCAAGGTGCTCAAAACCACATCAAGAAGTTTATTAACCCTTCACAGGAACTGACACAACATGGAAGGAAAAATGAACTTTTAACTTTTTTTTTTTACACAAATTTTACTTTAGGCCCCAAATGTTCTCAAGTGTAACAAGAGAAAATGGGCAACAAAATTAGTTGTGCAATTTCTCCTGAGCACACCGATACCCTATATGTGGGGGGAAAACTACTGTTTGGGCGCACGGCAGGGCTCGGAAGGGAAGAGGCGCCATTTGACTTTTTGAATGTAAAATTTGCTTGAATAATTAGTGGATGCCATGTTGCGTTTGGAGAGCCCCTGATACGCCTAAACAGTGGAAACCCCCCACAAGTGACCTCATTTTGGAAATTAGACCCCTCAAGGATTTTATCAAGGGGTATAGTGAACATTTTGAACCCAGAGGTACGACACAGAATTTGATAACATTAGGTCATTAAATTGAATAAGTTGTCATTAGTCTTGGGCGCAAGTGCTCACTACTTGAGTTTGCATCTGGTATCGCGGGTGCTCAAGTGACATGTTCGAGGCCCCGCATGTTTCACGGTTGTTTTGAAACCCCCAAAAAACATACGGGGATCGCTCGTGTATGGCAGGCAATCCCCACGTGTTTTTTTTTTTGCTGTATAACAGCGAAACATGCACTTTTTGTATTGAAGAACGGAAATGAATTAATCAAAAAGTTATATTCTACTTTTGTGAGATGCACCTGTATATGCAGTGGACTTTCTGCTTCAGCAGTAGTGTAGTTGAGCTTTCCACAATGAATATGGTACGTGGGAACATACCCTAAAAGCGCATTTACACTGACCAATTATCGTGACCATGCGTTCCTAGGATTGCTCGTTTCTCAAAAATTGTGCAGTGTAAACAGGCTGCCAATTGCCAAATGCTCATTCGTTGGGTGAAATTACTTTTAAGTTTGATTAAAACTCCTCATTCTCGGCAGCACATCATCCTTTAAGAACAATGGCAGTCTATGTACACAGAACGATCTGTTACCAATTTTTCTGTGCACATTGGAAGTGTAGGCAGTCGCTTAACTACCTCGATCGTGTAGTGTAAATGCCCATTAACATATCTGAAATGTGATGAAGTTGCAAAAATCAAGTCTCAGAGGTGTCTAGGAATTGCCAATAGAACTATGGAAATGTCGTTGGGTATATTTTGTTAGTCCAGTAGGTGGCAGCACTCTCATTCCAAGCACACTTCTTGACTTTTCTAATAGTGCACATCCCCATCCCTCTTTTAAAGCACCACTCAAGCGTTGTTGTTTTTGTTGTCACCTCTGGAATAGCCCTCTAAATGTAAGTCCCCTGCCCCCGATCATATACTCACCCTACGGTGTCGTCACTGTTTTTCGGCGCCGGTCCGGTCTTGCGATGCCACCTTGTGAGCGTAGCTTCTGACTGGCCGGAAGTCAGGAGTTGGGTCACACACTCTCAATACAAGTCTATGAGAGCTAGACTTGTATTGTAAAGTGACCTCCATGCATCTCAATGAAACACTGGACTTGGCAGCAGGTAATTTTTGGCCGTAGATCTGCAGTTATACCCCCTAGGTGTGTTTGACATTCCCTTAACTTCTTAAAGTGGTTGTCCATTACTCTACAACCCCTTCTCAATCAGCATGTTTGCCCCTAGTAAAATAACACTTATACTCACCTCTGGTGCCAGCATTTTTCCAGCAGGGTTGGCACTGTCTCTCGCGTGAGAGAGCAGCAGATCTCGCTCCCGATGTATGTGATTTATCCGAAGGTGGTGAGAGTGAAGCGTCCACTGATTGGCCACAGGGATTGCGTGACATAACAATGTCACACAAGCCCTGGGAGAGACAGTGCTAACACTGCTGGAACAGCACCGGAGGTGAGTATAAGTGTTAGTGTTTTACTGGGGGAAAGCATACAGATTGAGAAGGGGTTGTCTGAGTAGTGGACAATGTCTTTAAGGGGCATTTACAATGCCAGATAATCATGAATGAGCATCTTTGATTCCAGTGGGGCAGTCCTGAATTTGGTGAGCCTCCTGCTATCATGGGAGGTCGGGGTATGTTCCAACTATGACTGCATCTGTGTCCTCTGAATACAAATACAGATGGATATAATGATGAAGCAAAAAGCCAAAAAATCCTTGCTTCACAATTCCATTTAGGAAGAGCTTTTCGATCCTGCGAGGACCTTCAGGTCATGTGACCTGAAAATGTCTCATGTCCTGAAGGTGTTGGCAAGTTTTTAGGCACTACCTTGACTGGCAGCAGAGACCAGTTCAGTATCACAGGAGCAGTGAGCAGGGGTGTGACAGATAAGTGTGATACTCGTGGGGATATCATACTGTGTGTGAGTGAATTTATTGTGGAGACTTCATATTGTGTGGGGGGAATGTACTGTGGGGACATCAGTACTGTGTGTTCAAGCATTATACTGTCTGTGGGGGTATTTGGGCATCATATTGTATGGGGGGAAATCATACTGTATGTGGAGGGCCATAATACAGTGTGTTGAGGAATGTGCAGTACTGTGGGGACATCATACTGTGGGGGAATGTACTGTGGAGGACATCATACTTTGTGTGGGGGGATGTATTGTGGGGGACTTCATACTGTGTGTGGGAATATGTACTGTGGGGGACATCATACTGTGTGTGCGGGAATGTACTGTGGAGATATCATACTGTGTGGGGGGGAATATACTGTGGAGGACATCATACTGTGTATGGGGGGAATGTACTGTGGAGGACATCATACTGTGTGTGGGGGGAAGTACTGTGGGGGACATCATACTGTGTGTGGGGGACATCATACTGTGTGTGGGGGGGATGTACTGTGGAGGACATCATACTGTGTGTGCGGGAATGTACTGTGGGGGCATCATACTGTGAGTAGTGGGCACTGTGAGGGCAGTAAAAGCGGTACTGTACTGTGTTGGAACACTAATGGGCTTCACTAGGAGCAATATTTCTGTGTATGTACAGTACAGACCAAAAGTTTGGACACACCATCTCATTTAAAGATTTTTCTGTATTTTCATGACTTTGAAAATTGTACATTCACACTGAAGGCATCAAAACTATGAATTAACACATGTGGAATTATATACTTAACAAAAAAGTGTGAAACAACTGAAAATATGTCTTATATTCTAGGTTCTTCAAAGTAGCCACCTTTTGCTTTGATGACTGCTTTGCACACTCTTGGCATTCTCTTGATGAGCTTCAAGAGGTAGTCACCGGAAATGGTTTTCACTTCACAGGTGTGCCCTGTCAGGTTTAATAAGTGGGATTTCTTTCCTAAAAAATGGGGTTGGGACCATCAGTTGTGTTGTGCAGAAGTCAGGTGGATACATAGCTGATAGTCCTACTGAGTAGACTGTTAGCTGCTTTTTTCTTGCCATAATACAAATTCTAAGTAAAGAAAAACGAGTGGCCATCATTACTTTAAGAAATGAAGGTCAGTCAGTCCGAAAAATTTGGCAAACTTTGAATGTGTCCCCAAGTGCAGTTGCAAAAACCATCAAACTCTACAAAGAAATTGGCTCACATGAGGACCGCCCCAGGAAAGGAAGACCAAGAGTCACCTCTGCTTCTGAGGATAAGTTTATCCGAGTCACCAGCCTCAGAAATCGCAGGTTAACAGCAGCTCAGATTAGAGACCAGGTCAATGCCATACAGAGTTCTAGCAGCAGACACATCTCTACAACAACTGTTAAGAGGAGACTTTGTGCAGCAGGCCTTCATGGTAAAATAGCTGCTAGGAAACCACTGCTAAGGACAGGCAACAAGCAGAAGAGACTTCTTTGGGCTAAAGAACACAAGGAATGGACGTTAGACCAGTGGAAATCTGTGCTTTGGTCTGATGAGTCCAAGTTTGAGATCTTTGGTTCCAACCACCGTGTCTTTGTGAGATGCAGAAAAGGTGAACGGATGGATTATACTTGCCTGGTTCCCACCGTGAAGCATGGAGGAGGAGGTGTGATGGTGTGGGGGTGCTTTGCTGGTGACACTGTTGAGGATTTATTCAAAATTGAAGGCATACTGATCCAGCATGGCTACCACAGTATCTTGCAGCGGCATGCTATTCCATCCGGTTTGCTTTTAGTTGGACCATAATTTATTTTTCAACAGGACAATGACCCCAAACACACCTCCAGGCTGTGTAAGGGCTATTTGACCAAGAAGGAGGGTGATGGGGTGCTACGCCAGATGACCTGGCCTCCACAGTCACCAGACCTGAACCCAATCGAGATGGTTTGGGGTGAGCTGGACCGCAGAGTGAAGGCAAAAGGGCCAACAAGTGCTAAGCATCTCTGGGAACTCCTTCAAGATTGTTGGAAGACCATTTCCGGTGACTACCTCTTGAAGCTCATCAAGAGAATGCCAAGAGTGTGCAAAGCAGTCATCAAAGCAAAAGGTGGCTACTTTGAAGAACCTAGAATATAAGACATATTTTCAGTTGTTTCACACTTTTTTGTTAAGTATATAATTCCACATGTGTTAATTCATAGTTTTGATGCCTTCAGTGTGAATGTACAATTTTCAAAGTCATGAAAATACAGAAAAAGCTTTAAATGAGGTGTGTCCAAACTTTTGGTCTGTACTGTACATGTAACGGAATGGGTAAGGTTCAGGGTAAAAATTGACAACCCTCGCTCTGCAGTATGTGTCACTCTTTCTTGTCTTTCATAGTTGGGAGGTACAGATAGGTGCAGAAATATTTGGACTATGACACAAGTTTTGGCATTTTAGCTGTTCACCAAAACATATTTAATATACAATTATATAATCAATATGGGCTTAAAGTGCCGACTGACGACTTTTATTTGAGGGTATTGACAGCTTAATTAGAGTATGGCTCTAGGACTTACAGCTCTTTAATATGTAGCTGCCTCTTTTTAAAGGAACCAAAAGTAATTGGACAATTATCTCAAAAGCGCTGTAATGAGCTGCATAGGCTATTTGGAAGCTGTTGCTGTGAACCCACAACATGCGGTCAAAGGAGATCTCAATGGAAGAGAAACAGACCATCACTGGGCTGAAAAAGAAGAAGAAATCCATCAAAGAAGAGAAGTTAGGAGTGACCAAATCAACAGTTTGGTAAATTCTGCAAGAAAAGAGCGCACTGATGACCTCGGGAACTCAAAATGTCTTGGACGTCCATGGAAGTAAACAGTGGTGGATGATCACAGAATCCTTTCCATGGTGAAGAAAAACCCTTTCACAACATCCACCCAAGTCAGCTGCAGTAAAGGACTGGCAAAGCATCCCAACGTCCATGGCTTTCAGACTTCAGGCAGTCATTGCCTGCAAAGGATTCTCAACAAAGTATTAAAAATGAACGTTTTATTCATAAAAAAGTTAAAGGGAACCTGTCACCAGCAAAAATGCTATTAACCTGCAGATATGAGGTTAATCTGCAGGTTAATAGTGTTATCAACTTGCCCGGCACCTGCACTTAGCTGATCGCTGCAAGGAGAAAATGAACTTTATTCCCCTCGGCAGTGTCCCGGTTTCAGTCACGGGGACGGTGCCAGCACTGGTTCAATCACCGCTCTGAGTATACAGAGCAGCGGCTGTAACTGCGCCCCTGGACCTGACTGACACTGATTCTTCATTTGGGCCGGCTGTCAGTCAGTGCCGGGGGCACAGTTATTGCTGCCTCTCTATATACACAGAACGGTGACTGAAGTGACGCCGCCCAGGACTGAAACCGGAACGCTGCAGGGGAAATAAAGTTAATTTTCTCCCCGCAGTGTTCGACTAAGTGCAGGCGCCGGGCAGGTTAATAACACTATTAACCTGCATATTAAGGCCAACTCTGCAGCTTAATAGTGTTTTTTCTGGTGACAGGTTCCCTTTAAGGTGTCCAATTACTTTTAAGCCCCTGAAATAAGGAGACTTTGTATAAAAATGGTTTCAATTCCTAAAGGCTTCACAGAATATTTTTGTTCAACTCCTTTAACCCCTTCACGACATCCACCGTACATGTATGGTGCAAGTCGAAAGAGGGTGTATTGAGCGGGCTCATGGGGTGAGCCTGCCGCATACCTGGCAGATCATGGCTGTAAGTCACAGCCAGGACCTTCTCTAACAATTACGAGTGAAGCACAACTCTGACAGCGACATTTAACACGCTCCGGCATGGGGGTGCGTCAGTCCGTGTGCCCGTGAAGTGATCGCAGGTCGCCGATGGGTTGTTAAAACATCCGGAGGTCTGCTGAAGACCCCTGTGCTTGTCGTTATGAAGCGTCTTTGAAACCCAGCCAGTGGCCAGGCTTCAAAGTAGACCGTGATTTCTGCCAACAAAAACAGTGGAAAGTAAAAAAAAAAAAATGTTTTAAAAAATCTGAAAAAAAAGAAAAAAACAAAAGTTCAAATCACCAATCTTTTCAAAATAAAGATCTAAAACATTTTTTTAAAAAAAGAATACACATATATGTGGTATCGCCACATTCATAAAAGTCTGATCTATCAAAATTTAAAAATCAACCCGATCGGTAGACACCGTAAATGGAAAAAAAAATCAATAACGCCAAAATTAGGCTGTTTTAGTTGCTGAAATTCCACAAAAATGCTGTAACAAGCGATCAAAAGGTCACATTTATCTCAAAATGGTATCAATAAAAACATTGTCTTGTCCCGCAAAATATAAGCAGTCACACAGCTCCATCGACTGAAAAAATAAAAATGTTACGAGACTCGGAGAAGGGCGACACAACTCCAAAATTTTTTTTTGCAAACTTCTGATTTTTTTTTTAACCACTAAAATAATAAAAACACTGGACATGTTGGGTATTGCCGTAATCGTACTGATGAGCAGAATCACATTGCGAGGTCATTTTTACCATAAAATGTGCAGTGTAAAAACAATTCCCAAAAACTGGGTCAGAATTGCGTTTTTTTTTTCACAATTTCTCCCCCACTTGGAATATTTTTCCCGTTTTCCAGTACACGATATGGTAAAATGAATGGAGTCATTCAAAAGTACAACTAGTCCTGCAAATAAAAAGCCATTATATGGACTGAAAAATGAAAAAGTTATGGCTCTATGAAGAAGAAGGGGGGGGGGGGTGAGGACGCAAAAACGGGAATTGGCCCTGTCGTGAAGGGGTTAATTAAAAGGTGTACAACAGAAGAAATGTCCCCCGAGATCTATACACATCGTGGACCAAAAATATATATGAACATATAAATAATTAATTAAAGTGTTTAATAAATGCGTTATTTCATGCTCAACATAAACCCTATAAAAAAAACTGCAAAAAATTATATATATATATTTTTCCTATATTTTTGCTGCAAAAAATAATAATAATTTGTTGATAATACATATTTATATGTCTAAAGACAATCCAAAAAATCATACAATGTTATACAGTTATGGCTGCTGGGATGCAGGGAGGCAAAAAAGGAAAAATAATTATGTCGGTATTTAAAGGGTTTACACCCAACACCCTGTGGATCATGACATTATACTATTACTTGTGGAGTAGTTGCTGTTGACAACCAAACTGTAGGGCAATTGTTTAAGGCAACCAATTAGGTGCCAGTTCTCACTTTTCAAAGGCTATTTGGAAAATCAGAGCAGCAGCCTGATTGGTTGCTATAGACAGCTCCTCCCCATTCCTTTTGTGTTACTATGTGAGTGATCACACGGCCCAGCAGCCACGTGTACCACGTGATCAGATCGTTGTTGCTAGGGAGAGGTTGTCCTCCGCCAGCTTCCGTAGTAACAAGGGGAGGGCGGAGCGGTCAGTATCGGTGGGCGGAGTAGTGCGCGCTGTTTACTTCCGGGGGTCTCTCAGGAGAAGGGGGGGTTTGAGTTCCGGGGCAGTATCCGGCCCGGTCCCAGCGCTGGGTTGGTGGTTTACACGGAGAGATCGCCCCCCCTCCGTCTGAGAGGGGAGCGGGCACCGGGAGGCCCAGCGGCGGCGGGGGGGAAAGATATGGATAAACTGACCATCATTTCAGGATGTCTGTTTCTGGCTGCGGATATCTTTGCCATCGCCAGCATCGCCAACCCGGACTGGATCAACACCGGGGAGTCCGCGGGTGAGTGCGGGCAGCACGGGGGATGGCAGGGCGAGCACCGGAGAGCACCTAGCGGAGGAGAGCTGCGGACCCTGCGGGGGTACAGGGGCTCTCCAGCTGCAGGAGCTCTGAGCCGGGCGCCTCCACTGCTGTATCCTGGGCAGGGGCGGACACAGACTGTAGTGGGCCCCTGTGCAAGAAATTTTGGGGGGCCCCCCCTGCCCTTCATAAGGCAACAAAGTTATGTAAACATAACCCCCCATGTGCATCTCTCACCCCCCCATGTGCAGCTCACCCCCCGTGCATCTCTCATCCCCCCCATGTGCATCTCTCACCCCCCCATGTGCATCTCTCACCCCCCCATGTGCATCTCTCACCCCCCCATGTGCATCTCTCACCCCCCCCCCATGTGCATCTCTCATCCCCCCCCGTGCATCTCTGATTCCCCCCACTCCTAGTTAATTAATTGTATTTAAAAAAAATAAAACTTGTTATACTTACCCCCATGCAATCCCTGCAGAATCCTGGCGCTCGTCCACGTCGCTGCCACCAGGTTCTCCTGACGTTCGGCCATGTGACGGCGCCACATACATAGCCATCAGCTTTTGTTTTGGCCAAAAGATTTTTAAAGCCGCCACCACGATAAGGTAGACTCTTCTGGGCGGGCCCTACTCTAACCTATTAAAATTTTCTTAAAATATCCAATACTCTTTTTAGATATATTTTTATTTAGTTTTCTTTAAGGGAATGTGTCATATACATTTTTTTTTTAAATGACCAATAATACCACATACAGGGAATACCGCCACACCATGACCAGACCACATATTACCACAACATAGTGACCGAATAATACCACACAGAAGGGAGAAAAACTGCCACACCATGACCAGACCACATATTACCACTACATTACTAATATTACCACCACATTACTAATATTACCATAAGTGTCATTATACACGGGAGCTCTATACATGGTATGTATAACGTAAGTGTCCAGGTAATCTAGTGATCACCAGTGAAATTATACACAGGAGCTCTGTATATAGTGTCAGTGTACAGGTAATACAGTGACATTATACACAGGAGCTCTGTATATAGTGTACAGGTAATACAGTGATCATCAGTGACATTATACACAGGAGCTCTGTATATAGTATCAGTGTACAGGTAATACAGGGATCACCAGTGACATTATACACAGGAGCTCTGTATATAGTGTCAGTGTACAGGTAATACAGTGATCACCAGTGACATTATACACAGGAGCTCTGTATATAGTGTCAGTGTACAGGTAATACAGTGATCACCAGTGAAATTATACACAGGAGCTCTGTATATAGTGTCAGTGTACAGGTAATACAGTGATCACCAGTGACATTATACACAGGAGCTCTGTATATAGTGTCAGTGTACAGGTAATACAGTGATCACCAGTGACATTATACACAGTGTACATGTAATAGACTGACTCACCGGTGACGTCTCTAGGTGAAGTCCTTCATCTTCGCTTTTCTCCTTCATCCAGCACAGACCGCCATCACGTCTTCCAGCCAGGACTCGTCTCTGCATAAAATAACAGTTATCTAGAGCACATTCCCCAACTTCTACATTACGCAGCTGAATACAGACGTGCATCCACCATCAATATATGGTTAGTTATTAGGCAACCTACCATTCCAAATATAAATTGTAATCCACCACTGTGCCCCCATTAACTGTAAATAGGCACTTAATATATAATTTAATTAGAACCTCTACTCTTTCCGCCAATTTGTTACCAGTCACACTCCTGCATCCGCAACGCCCCCTACTCTATACTTCCTGCTTCCCGCATTCAATATTTACATGCACCCCCTGCCCCAATTCATTATATCATGTCCGTGCTCTCCCCACCCCATCATCATTTATCATTTACTCTCCCCCACCCCACATTCGTTATGTGCAGCTCATTATCCCCCTACTCCCAATTCCCCCATGTGCAGCTCTCAAACCCCCCCATGTGCAGCTCTCATCCCCCTCCATGTGCCCCTCTCTCACCCCCTCCCCCCCACATGTGCCCCTCTCTCACCCCCTCCCCCCCACATGTGCCCCTCTCTCACCCCCTCCCCCACATGTGCCCCTCTCTCATCCCCCTCCCCCACATGTGCCCCTCTCTCATCCCCCTCCCCCACATGTGCCCCTCTCTCATCCCCCTCCCCCACATGTGCCCCTCTCTCATCCCCCTCCCCCACATGTGCCCCTCTCTCATCCCCCTCCCCCACATGTGCCCCTCTCTCATCCCCCTCCCCCACATGTGCCCCTCTCTCATCCCCCTCCCCCACATGTGCCCCTCTCTCATCCCCCTCCCCCACATGTGCCCCTCTCTCATCCCCCTCCCCCACATGTGCCCCTCTCTCATCCCCCTCCCCCACATGTGCCCCTCTCTCATCCCCCTCCCCCACATGTGCCCCTCTCTCATCCCCCTCCCCCACATGTGCCCCTCTCTCATCCCCCTCCACCACATGTGCCCCTCTCTCATCCCCCTCCACCACATGTGCCCCTCTCTCATCTCCCCCCCCCACACATGTGCATCTCCCATCTCCCCCCCCCACACATGTGCATCTCCCATCTCCCCCCCCCACACATGTGCATCTCCCATCTCCCCCCCCCACACATGTGCATCTCCCATCTCCCCCACACACATGTGCATCTCCCATCTCCCCCCCACACATGTGCATCTCCCATCTCCCCCCCCCACACATGTGCATCTCCCATCCTCCCCCCCCCACACATGTGCATCTCCCATCCTCCCCCCCCCACACATGTGCATCTCCCATCTTCCCCCCCCCCACATGTGCATCTCCCATCTCCCCCCCCCCACATGTGCATCTCCCATCTCCCCCCCACACATGTGCATCTCCCATCTCCCCCACACACATGTCCATCTCCCATCTCCCATCTCCCCCACACACATGTCCATCTCCCATCTCCCCCACACACATGTCCATCTCCCATCTCCCCCACACACATGTCCATCTCCCATCTCCCCCACACACATGTGCATCTCCCATCTCCCCCCCCACACACACACATGTGCATCTCCCATCTCCCCCACACACATGTGCATCTCCCATCTCCCCCCCCACACACACACATGTGCATCTCCCATCCCCCCCCCCCACACACACACATGTGCATCTCCCATCTCCCCCCCCCCCACACACACATACACACACACATGTGCTTCTCCCATCTCTCCACTCCTAGTTAATTGTATTTTAAAAAAAATAAAACTTGTTATACTTACCCCCATGCGATCCCTGCAGAATCCTGGCGCTCGTCCAAATCGCTGACAGCAGGTTCTCCTGACTTCCGGCCATGTGACGGCACCGTCACATGACCGGAAGTCAGGGGAATCATTAAGGCGCTGCTGCTGCAACAGCGCAGCTCAGCGCTGAAATGTCCCGGACCCGGCGCATAGCATGGGGCCGGGGGCCCCATGAGGAGAGACGCACAAGAGGGGGGCCCCCGAGGGGGCCCCTACCGGCCGGGCCCCATACTGGAGTCAGGGCAGTCATGCCCTGATGGCGGCCCTGCTGGAGGCTGGAGGGGCCCCCTCTCCCTCGGGGCCCCCGTTCAATGAACCGGCTGCACGGGCGGTAGTTCCGCCCCTGATCCTGGGGTCTGCATACGGGGGGGTTCTGCCGGAGCCAGACATGGGGTCTGCACACGGGGGGGGGCTCTGCCGGAGCCAGACATGGGGTCTGCACACGGGGGGGGGCTCTGCCGGAGCCAGACATGGGGTCTGCACACGGGGGGGGCTCTGCCGGAGCCAGACATGGGGTCTGCACACGGGGGGGGCTCTGCCGGAGCCGGACATGGGGTCCGCACACTGGGGGGGGGCTCTGCCGGAGCCCGACATGGGGTCCGCACACTGGGGGGGGGGCTCTGCCGGAGCCCGACATGGGGTCCGCACACTGGGGGGGGGCTCTGCCGGAGCCCGACATGGGGTCCGCACACTGGGGGGGGGCTCTGCCGGAGCCGGACATGGGGTCCGCACACTGGGGGGGGGGCTCTGCCGGAGCCGGTCATGGGGTCCGCACACTGGGGGGGGGGCTCTGCCGGAGCCGGACATGGGGTCCGCACACTGGGGGGGGGGCTCTGCCGGAGCCGGACATGGGGTCCGCACACTGGGGGGGGGCTCTGCCGGAGCCGGACATGGGGTCCGCACACTGGGGGGGGGCTCTGCCGGAGCCGGACATGGGGTCCGCACACTGGGGGGGGGCTCTGCCGGAGCCGGACATGGGGTCCGCACACTGGGGGGGGGCTCTGCCGGAGCCGGACATGGGGTCCGCACACTGGGGGGGGGCTCTGCCGGAGCCGGACATGGTTGACTCACTGAGTTCTGCTGCACAGGAATTCCTGGCGGAGATCTCCCTGTGATTATATCATTAGGGCAAATTAAATTTTTAGTGTCCCAATTCTTAAGTTCAAGAAAAGTCAGAAATCTGAACAGGTCACCCCTCATCCATGGCAGGGGACTACGCAGAAGACTGGGTGAGGACATGGCGGACGTGTAAGGGATTGCTGCAGGTGGCGTCATGGCGGACTTGGATGGGGATGGCTGCAGGTGGCGACATGGCGGACTTGGATGGGGATGGCTGCAGGTGGCGACATGGCGGACTTGGATGGGGATGGCTGCAGGTGGCGACATGGCGGATGTGTAAGGGATGGCTGCAGGTGGCGACATGGCGGACGTGTAAGGGATGGCTGCAGGTGGCGACATGGCGGACTTGGATGGGGATGGCTACAGGTGGCGTCATGGCGGACTTGGATGGGGATGGCTACAGGTGGCGTCATGGCGGACTTGGATGGGGATTGCTGCAGGTGGCGTCATGGCGGACTTGGATGGGGATTGCTGCAGGTGGCGTCATGGCGGACTTGGATGGGGATGGCTGCAGGTGGCGACATGGCGGACTTGGATGGGGATGGCTGCAGGTGGCGACATGGCGGACTTGGATGGGGATGGCTGCAGGTGGCGACATGGCGGACTTGGATGGGGATGGCTGCAGGTGGCGACATGGCGGACTTGGATGGGGATGGCTGCAGGTGGCGACATGGCAGACTTGGATGGGGATGGCTGCAGGTGGCGACATGGCGGACTTGGATGGGGATGGCTGCAGGTGGCGACATGGCGGACTTGGATGGGGATTGCTGCAGGTGGCGACATGGCGGACTTGGATGGGGATGGCTGCAGGTGGCGACATGGCGGACTTGGATGGGGATGGCTTTAGCGAATGTCTGGTTCCACAAGCTCACTACCGATCCATTCACACAGTAGATCTTGGGCTCCCCTATGTCATGATCAGTGGGGGTTCCCACTGTAAGACTTCCTGTGATTATACATCACACATTTATCACTTGATGGATGTGTGTGTGTATGTACCGTATATGCTGACTTGGCATGATGGGAGTTTTAGTTACACAACAACTAGAAGTCTACAGTGTGACGTAGGGGAGCCCGCTGTCATTGATCTATGATGAGGTGTCTACGCTATTTGGATTCTCAAAATGTCCTGAAGGGCAAGTTGTTGAAACATTTTTGGGGGCAGCATATGGTGCTACTTGCTGCCTGCACACAGTGATGACATCTGATGGATGCCTGTATATTACAGCAAGGCTGTCAGGAGTGTGCACTCCACAGTGGTTTTTTTTTTCCTAGCAGCCATAATTAGAAATGAGGTGGTCCACACAGCGCTGGGAGCGGACCACCGCCTGCTCTCACATAATTCATGGCTCCATTCTATGTGCATTGCATTTCCAGAGCAGCTTTTTCTTTCTTGTAACCAAAGAATTAAAATTGATTTTGTATAGGGACTGAGTTATTTTGTTTGCTTCTTGGGCCTTGTATCGACCGTCTGGCTGCACCATTAGTGGATTATTTAGACATTGCCTTTGTAAATGGAGATGGGAATTGTACCTGACTCTAGAATATGGTTGACTTCCAAGTGAATGTCCTTACTAGATTTTTCCACATGTTCCTGTGTAACCTGCTGGTGATATTGTGTGTGGCCTTAGCAGAAGGGGTCAGAGCCACTAGGAGTCCAGCAATTCAATAACTCTGCTGTCATAGGTTTGATATTCTGGTGGAATGTGTGTCTTAATTACGAAGAATTTTTAACTGTTTTTACTTTTTGTGTCAGAATCTATTCTGCTCATGGTATGTAGCTCATTATCATTACAATATTAGTTCAGTTTTGTGTTTTGAATTATTTTTAGGAGAGTCAGGGATAGACCCTTTCTCACTTGATCTCTGATTACAACTTTTTACAAATCCCTATGAACTACAAGTGCTTCTCACAAAATTAGAATATCATCAAAAGTTAATTTATTTCAGTTCTTCAATACAAAAAGTGAAACTCATATTATATAGTCATTACAAACAGAGTGATCTATTTCAAGTGATTATTTCTGTTAATGTTGGTGATTATGGCTTACAGCCAATGAAAACACGAAAGTCATTTTCTCAGTAAATTAGAATACTTTATAACTACAGCTTGAAAAATTATTTTAAAATCTGAAATGTTGGCCTACTGAAATGTATGTTCAGTAAATGCACTCAATACTAGGTCGGGGCTCCTTTTCCATCAATGCGGCGTGGCATGGAGGCGATCAGCCTGTGGCACTGCTGAGGGGTTATGGAAGCCCAGGTTGCTTTGATAGAAGCCTTCAGCTCGTCTGCATTGTTGGGTCTGGTGTCTCATCTTCCTCTTGACAATACTCCATAGATTCTCTATAATAGATTCTCTATGGGGTTAAGGTCAGACGAGTTTGCTGGCCAATCAAGCACAGTGATACTGTTGTGTGTAAACCAGGTACTGGTACTTTCGGCAGTGTGGACAGGTGCCAAGTCCTGCTGGAGAATGAAATTTCCATCTCCAAAAAGCTTGTCGGCAGAGGGAAGCATGAAGTGCTCTAAAATTTCGTGGTAGACGGCTGCACTGACTTTGGTCTTGATAAAACACAGTGGACCTACACCAGCAGATGACATGGCTCCCCAAACCATCACTGATTGTGGAAGCTTCACACTAGACCTCAAGCAGCTTGGATTGTGGCCTCTGCACTCTTCCTCCAGACTCTGGGACCTTGATTTCCAAATGAAATGCAAAATTTACTTTCATCTGAAAACAACACCTTGGACCACTGAGCAACAGTCCAGGTCTTTTTTTCTCCTTGGTTCAGGTAAGAAGCTTCTGGCATTGTCTTTTGGTCATGAGTGGTTGACACAAGGAATGCGACACTTGTAGCTCATGTCCTGGATACGTCTGTGTTTGGTGGCTCTTGAAGCAATGACTCCAGCAGCAGTCCACTCCTTGTGAATCTCCCCCAAATTTTTGAATGGTCTTTTCTTAACAATCCTTTCCAGGCTGCAGTTATCCCGGTTGCTTTTGCACCTTTTTCTACCACACTTTTTCCTTCCACTCAACTTTCTATTAATCTGCTTGGATACAGCACTCTGTGAACAGCCAGCTTCTTTAGCAATGACCTTTTTGTGGCTTACCCTCCTTGTCTGTCAGTGACTGCCTTCTGGACATCTGTCAAGTCAGCAGTCTTCCCCATGATTGTGGAGCCTACTGAAACAGACTGAGATCTTTTTAAACGCTTCGGAAGCCTTTGCAGGTGTTTTTTTTGTTAATTATTTGTGATATACTGCGATAATGACTTGTGTTTTCTTTGGCTGTAAGCCATAATCATCAACATTAACAGAAATAAACACTTGAAAAAGATCCCTCTGTTTGTAATGACTCTATATAATACGAGCTTCACTTTTTGTATTCCACACCCACACAACTGATTGGCAGCTTTCTGTGTACACTGTTCATAGGCAGAAAGCTGCCAAGCAGTGGTGGGGGTGGGGTTACACAGCAGTTGACTAGGAGGCAGAGACACCTAGCCCTGTAGTGATAATCTCCTGCTCTGATTTTATTGAAACAGCAGCACACAGCCTAGTAAGTGACACATCACTGGAATCGGGGTCTCGGCCTCAACATTATGCTGTTCTCAGAATACATAACAAAAACCTGCTGACAGATTCCCTTTAAGAAGTTTATACACTTAGCTGTCGGCTAAGGATGCATTCGGACTGCTTTTTTTGCCGCGGACACCTTAGAACAGCAACATTTTTGCCACAACTTTGGTAAATTGAGGCAATATGTGTTTTTACAGTGATTGTGGGAAAAACTGCAACACGGCCACACCGTAAGAACGCAGATAGAAATCAATGCTCAGTTTTTCTGTTCTATTAGATGTGTTCAACAGAGAAAGCTTTGAATGGAGAACAAGAGGATTGGGCTATGGAGTTCACTCTGCCCGATCCTTATCTCCCTCCATCATCCGCTGTCGGGGGCTGGTAACATCTTTCTCTTTTCTCCACATTGAAAGAATATATAGGATATATGAACGTACCCGCACAGTGGCATTATATAATGGCACCTGATGGACTTGTACCATCTTACTCTAATTCTGCCTTAGAATCTCATATAAAATAAGAATTTTTTAGGACTTTCCTTTAGATGTATAATTTAATTAGCTAAATCCGTTTCCATTCCTCTGTTAACTGCTCTTGGTGCATTGAAAATAATGTAATAAATCAGAAATATACAGTCCAGTGGTATGAGCCTCTGCAGCATTAATTGGATGAACCAGGTCTGCCTGGCACCTCCTGCCTGACCAGAGTAACTCTGGGCATTGATCAGAAGACTGGAAAACCTCCAGATCTCCGACATTACCAATTGATTGTATTATGTCTGGGCCTTTTAAATTAATAGTCGCTTTGTGGGCGACGTATCTTGTCTTAAGCATTGAAATTATACTTGCTTTTTAGAGGTGCTGGGTGGAAGTCGGTAATGTCAAGCCATCTGGGTCCAAACAGATGAATATTTCCATATCCAAACCTGTTACACCAGACATACACATTTTACAAAGATCAAAACTCCTTGGCAATCTTGACTTGTTTATTATCTCGGCATGTCAGAAGTTAACATGAGTTGGGGTTCTTGAGCGAGGAGGATACCCATTGTTTTGTAGATTAGTGGCCGGCCATCACTTGGTCGAGGAGGATGCCCATTGTTTTGCAGATTAGTGGCCGGCCATCACTTGGTCGAGGAGGATGCCCATTGTTTTGCAGATTAGTAGCCGGCCATCACTTGGTCGAGGAGGATGCCCATTGTTTTGCAGATTAATGGCCGGCCATCACTTGGTCGAGGAGGATGCCCATTGTTTTGCAGATTGATGTAGTGGCAGTCGCCAGTCCTGTTGATCTGCTAAGATGTCATATATACGTGTGAGAGGATCACATTGATGGCCGGCCATCACTAATTTGCAACATGAACTGAATGGCTTCAACTCCTTTAACAATGCTAAGAGATCTGTATAACTAGAGATTAGATACAACATTACATTCTTGGTATTTCAGAATAAGCTGTTGTGTATACATATGGGAAAATAACACTACTGGCCATTATAAGACTTGTATCATTCATTTTTTTTTTTTTTGTGTTTTTCTTACCAGTTATCTAATTGGTAGTTCTCTCTGAGCTGGTGGGTTGAGACTAGCTGCTGAGATATCTCCCATATACAGCACTCACCTGAGGGTTTTCTTCCTTTCCTGGCTTTATGTAGCATGGAGGATATTATACAACAGTACTGAGCAGTGTAGCTGTGAATTTATTGCTGATGTGAGAAAAGACACTTACTAGAAAGCAGCAGCACAATCTGTGTGTCTATAAATCTTTCTCTATGCTCCTTCCAGAACAATGGTAGTATGAGAAGGACACCTGTACAGTCTGAGAATAGAGCAGGCGAGCACAGTTGGTGAAATCGCTTGCCACCTACTTTTTTTCTGGAATTGTGGTGGGCAGTTTGCGTTTGTGACTCTCCCAATTATAACAATGGCCATTTGTACTCTACTCGGCCTTAGAAGAAAGTGTGCAGATTCAGGTCGGACTGGTTGAACATCTGATGTATATGGGGGCTCCCCTACTCTCCTTTGATGGATGGTATGGGGGTGGGGTGGTCAAGCAGTAGAAATGTAACCCTTTTTGAAACCAAGCCAATTTTTTAAATTTGACATGTCACTTTGTGTGATCTAAGGGGTGATTTTTCTCCTTGTGGAGAGTGACAGGCCTGAAGAGGCAGTTTGCATACTTTGTATGATAAATCTCTAGAATTTTTCACGATGTTCCAGTGATTGAGATTTTTTTTTTTTCATGACACGTTGCGCTTTGTTAGCTGTAAATGTAGGTCGCCATGTTTTGCGTTTTATTTATGAAAATCTCCGAAATTTGACTAACATTTTAAATTAACAATTTTCATACTGTGAATGTATGTACTCTTAAACCAGATAGTGATACTACATGGGAAAAAAAAAAAAGTTAATAAATATAATTTCCCGTATTTCATTCTTCAAATGTTCTTTTATTTTGTTAGGATATTAAAAAGTTGGAAAGTTTAGCAGCAACTTGAATAAAACTTTTTTTTTTTTTTTTTTAAAGGACATTTACAAAACTTATATATTTCTTTAGGTCTCTTCAGGTTTGAAATGACTTTCAGGTGCTGTCAGGTCATTCAATCCTTCAGGTGCTTCACTGAAATTAATGCAAAGTGGAATGAATCCAATCAAAAAATGTTCTCTCCATTAAAATGTTGCTAACATCTTAAGGCTATGTGCCCACGATGCAGATTTGAAGCAGAAATTTCCTGAGCATTTCTGCATCTCCTTGGCAGAAAGAAACGCATGCTGATTTTACATGCGTTTTTTTTCAGTGTTTTTACATGCGTTTATGCATGCTTTTTTTTTTCCAAGCATTTTCCCAAGCGATTTTGAGCATCATTGGAAAAGGGCTTGACAAGTTGGTCACACAATATAAATCCATGCAACCGGCATGGATTTATATTGTGTGACCAACTTAGAGGAAATTTCTACTTCAAATGCTGCATCTAAAAAGTAAAAAAAAAAAAAAAAAAAAAATTAAAAAGTAAAAAGAAATAATAAAAAAAAACCTTATATTCACCTCTCCGGCGGCCCCCGGTCTCCTCCCGGCGTCCTCTCTCCTCGGCAGGACCTGCGGTGACGTCATTTAGTCAGCTGATAGTCACGCGACCATCACCTGACCGCTGACGTCAGCGGTCGCGTGACCATCACCTGACTAAATGACGTCACCGCAGGTCCTGCCAGTACACCGCAGGTCCTGCCGAGGAGAGAGGACTCTGCCGCTGAGAGGAGACTGGGGGCTGCCGGAGAAGTGAGTATATGAATAATTTTTCTTTTTATTTTTTACTTTATAATTCTCTTTTTACTTGCAGGTACCATGGTACCCAGGATGGATGAGAGTCTCCTCTTCTCCAGACCTGGGTACCATCTGTGCATTGGACCGAATAACATCCGCATGTATACATGCGGATATTATGCGGTTCAATGCAAGTCAATGGGTGCGATTTCGCCGCAAAATCGCGCTCAAATTGGTTATGCTGCGTTTTTTTCCGCAATGATAATCCGCAGTGGAAATTTCCGCAGCATGTGCACAGCACATGTGGATGATCATTGGGAAACATGGTAGACATCTTAACAAGCGTTTTTAATGTGTTTCCGCGGCGGAAATTCATTAAATCCGCATCGTGGGCACTCAGCCTAAGGGTGCAGTCAAACGGCTGAATAAATCGGAATGCAGTGCACGGACTGTCCGGCAGCTCCCGTCTCGAGCGTGGCAGCTGCATAGAAATACATGAAGCTGTCATGCTTGGGTCGGAATAGCCGCCGGCCAGTCTGTGCACTGCATTCCGATATATACGGCCCTCTGACTGCCCTAACCGGACATCATAGCTGGCAGACCCACGGCAAACATTGGGAACACATAGTCACGATCTGGGGGTACTAATGGGGTTAAAGAGGGAGCTCGGCTGCCCCTCTGTTAAACATCTAGATGCCGATGTTGCTACTAACAGCAGCATCTATGGGTGTAAACAGCCATGAACTGTGCCCACACCGATCGTGGCCACTGCTGCATGGTGTCATTATAGTGTACAGCTGACACCTGCTGCATTTTCATCCATTGGGGGATGATAGTCTTATTTCATTAAAAAAGTGTATTGGCGGTGATTAAGGGGGAGATGAGCTTCTCCTTCCCCTCTGCTTATTGAAAACACATGAACACTCGGCTGAGCTGATCATACATGTGTATGGGGGGTCAGGAGAGCTTGTTGGCTGCCATCAGCTATGTCATGTGTATGGGCAGCTTTTGGGCTCTAAGAGAGGGGGAGCTGAGGCTTTGTGATCAGGCACACGTACTGGCGCCGTTTTGGCTGCCGCTGTTTCTATTGATTGCCTGTTTGTTTTTTGCCGTTTTGTTCGTTTTGCACATTTTCTCAAGGAAGCGACAGATAGCGCGAATCTCATTCGTGATCACAACCGCTTTGGAAGAAGAAAAAACTTTAGAAGTCTTCCCTGGAGTATGGCGCAGGCTGGAGTACCAGCAGTTAGATTTATCATCGGGAAATCAAATTAAGCTTCATAGAGAAGGAGGCCAGAGGTAATATTTAGCCCGGCTTCCTGTAAACAGCCGGAATATGGATTGTGGAGCGAGGTGAAACGCCGGAGAAGAACGTCCCCCCTCATCTGCCGCAGGTTTCCTAATAGACAGGATAATGGGAGTTTTAATGAAAGACTCCACACTTCTCTGTATTCACCGCCCACCCCACTGTTATCTGTAGGAAATGGTGTAAACTGGCGTCTGAATAGAATAGAATTGGCAGGGGCGCAGGTTCCAGTAGCAGGGAAATATTAATGCGGGGAACACATCGATAAAACCTGAATTATTTACATAGAAATTAAGCAGTTATTGCCGTCTGTATTGGCTGCTAATGCTATTTTTGCTTTTTTAAAGAACGGTAAATTGTGCTTCCGAACCTCAATTTATAAGCATTAAAGGGGATATCCCATCTTTAGCATAAGCTGTCACTTACAGGAAGCCAGTCGCCCCAAAAATGCATATTAAACTAGCTGTACAGTGCGTGAGAAAAGTGCTTTTAATCCATATCCATATGCAAATGCAGCGAGCAGCTGCAAAGAAAAGCCAGGGAGACAATGTGCCAACCCACACTGTATGCGGCCGGGCTCAGGTAGTGTGTGTTCAGTCACTCGGGCTGAGTTCAGACAGCGCACGCTCTTGGTAAGCGAGCACTGTCTACATGCAGGTTGAGGGGCGTAATGGTGCACTGATCCCTTGCCTATGCCAAGGGTGCACTCATGCCCCCTCATTCGCGTTTGAATTAAAAGTAAATTTTCTCAGGTACTATACCATTAAAATGTGCAATGATTTTTTATCTGGGCTATATCACTCTATAGCTAGTGTATTATGCATTTTGGGCTGTAACACCCTCCCTTTAATGATTGCCAGTCGTCAAACCTCTGTGGACCCCACTGATTCTGAGAATGAAAGGGCCGACCAGTGCTGTATTTTTTTTAGCACTGCCTCTGCTTCACAGGGGCAATCCAGACCACCCAATGGGGGGATATTGTAAGGTAACCCATATATAACTCTGTGGCATGATCCTGCAGTCGTTCAGCCCTACATCTGTCTCAAGTTTTGCAAATGAGGATAAAGATACCAGGTGAAGAGTGCTCCCACGATCGCAGATGTAATCAAATAACCAAAAAAGTATCAGAAGAATAAAAAATTAATTTATTTAAAAACACAATGCATTTCGGCTGTTTCAGGCCTTCTTCAGGTATGCAGACACCTGAAGAAGGCTGGATGTAGCCGAAACGTGTTTTGATGTAAATTTTTATTTCAGCTGCACCTATTGGATTTATTTAATGCATTTTTATGAGTTGTACAACTCTTATCAGGTGAGCAACTTCCCTGTTTTTTTTATTTTTTTTTATTATTTTTATTTTTTTTTAAACTTACTATGGCCAGAAAGCGCAATTTTTCTCTTTTTTCCCCTTAAGAATTCCACTGTTGGTATAAGTTTTGCTAATACTTTTTGAAAATCTTCAAATGTATAAGGGGAGAGATTGCTACTATAGTCATACATCTTCTCGGTGTTTGTAGTCTGTTACCATGGAGATGCATAGACATTCATTGGAGCTGTAGATTCAAAAAGGGGAAAGTGGCTTCCTTCTAGATGAGTAACAGCAGTGTAAAAAATTATTTACTAAGGTGGGTCCATCGTCTGCAAAATGACAAATGACTCCTCAGGAATTGGCTTGAAATAAGTCCTATGAGAAAACGTTATGTTGTGCGGTGCCAAATACCATAGGCTTACCTTAAGGGAATGCGTCCAATGCATATGTATGAGTCCTATTTCCATACTACTAGCACACAATTAATCTGTGCACGCTCAGCTCTAATAGAAAGGAAATGTCATTTGTATCCCTTCAGGGCCTGAACAAGGAGACTGAGAAAATCGCAAATGCAGTTTTGTGTGTTGCTGATTTGTCTGCAGAGCTAAGCGCAATGACTTCAGGCTATTAATTCTGGAAGCTGTTTTCTGTGCTGCTCTGCTTTAATCCAATATGTGCAGACACCTGAAATATTGGGCGTAGAGGCTGGTCTCAGACGAGAGTATGATGGGCACATTTGTGCAGCCGTAGTCCCAGCCTGATATGAGCTTACTGACCCAAACCTGCTCCTTAGCAGCGGAACCGGTGGGCGTCTCAGCGGCTGGACCACCACCGATCAAGAAGTTATCATCTAACCTGTAGATAGATAACTTTAACCCCTTGAAGGGACTCTGTTAGCACCGAATGGCTGTTCAAACCAAGTGCAGTCGCTCTGTGCATCATGGCGGGGCCAAACATTTAAATCTACCTTCCCTCCTGCTTATTTCCCCTCTAGCGCCACCCTTTTCTGGCTCCATGAAGCCAGACCTGTCAATGAAAAAAGGTGGGGCAGAGATGGTGGGAGGGTGTATGTTAAATATTTGGCCCCTCCGTGACACACAGAGCACTGGCACTTGGTCAGAGCAGTCATTCTGTGCTGATAGTCCTTTTAAGAACCAGGTGATTTTTTTTTTTATTTTAGTTTTGCCCTTTTGATTTTATGGCTTTTTTTTCCCTCCACTTCTTCCAATACCCTTTTTTTTTTTTCTCCAGGTTGAACTTTCCATATGAGGGCTCGCTGCGTGATCCAGTTGTAGTTTTGAATCCTACCATTTTACCATAATATGTACTGAAAAATGGGGAAAAATCCAAGTGGGATGAAATGCTGAGGGGGGAAAAGCCATGTTGCCTTTCTTTTCTGGGTTCTGTTTTTGCAGCTTTCATTGTACGGTAAAAATTTGCACAGTGATCTGATGTTGTGTTTTTTGTTTTTTTTTTCCACTTTTGGGAAACATACAATGTTTTGATTGCTTTTTGTTCTTAGTGTGGTTTTTTTTGTTTTGTTTTCTGGAGCGGTGACAAGAATGAAAAAAAAAAAAAACATTAATTCTGACATCGCGGGCAGGCCAATGGGAGTTTTTGCCAGCGCCCCATTTAAATGCCGTTGTCAGAAGTTGCTTATCTCCGTCTGCTCCTGTTTGAGACAGATGTAGACTATGTAACATGTTTGGAGCCGCTCCCGAGCCCCCTCCATACAAGTGAACGTATACTTACGTACTTCTATGCAAAGGGTTTAAGGGAAGATCTCACAAACTAATACTGACCCTTGAAATTGGCGACCAACACACTGTATTGTGTGTCACTTGAAGTGCATCTCTAGCCCAGGGTCACTCCCACCCCTCTGTAGAGATATGGGGCCTCACTTGCTCTTCCTGATCATGAAGTCATTATCATTTCAATGGTGAAATGCCACCACCTTCCACTTGGACCAGTTTAGATCATTGCCAAGATTATCCCTATCCTATTAGAAGAGAAAGCCGCCAAGTTTCAACCTACCTCATATTTTTGCTTATTTCTGCAGTGACAGGCTCATGGTTTGGGAAAATTTCTGTGCTCCATTTTAAAGTTGTTGTTCCATATGAGACATTTATGGCTCATCCAAATGATATGTGATAGATGGGGGATCACAGCATCACGTGCCGCAGTCAGTGGAGTGGTGGCCACACGTGCATTTCGACACAGTAGCCACTACACAGTGAGAGAGCCATCCTATTCCCTCAGTGTACAGACAGAAGAAGAATCAACACCTTCGAAATTGGTGGTGGAGCAGGATGCTACCAGCACCATGGATGGCCAGAAGAACAACCCATCAATTTTGGAACAAATCAAGCCAGACATGTCACTTGAAGCAAAGATCACCAAGCTACGACTTTCCTACTTTGGACACATCATACAAAGAGAGAAATCACTGGAGAAGGACATCATGGTTGGAAGAATAGAAGGAACAAGGCAAAGAGGAAGACCAGCAACCCGATGGCTTGATACTATCAAGATAACTGCGGAGAAGACCCTGGTGGACCTATCTAGGCTTCCACAAGATCTATCTTCCTACAGAGCGTTCAACCATCAAGACGCCATGGCTCGAGATCGAGCTGAAGGCCATTAAATAATAATGATAAACTTGGCACATCCAGTCGTCCCGAGGGCAATAAAACAAATCTGTGGGGGTGTCAGATTTCTGACCCCCACTTATCTGGTACTGATAACCCATTCTGAGAATGGGTCATAAATAATAAAAACCTTTTAATTGGTCATAAATAACAAAAACCTTTAATTTCTATTGCCCTTCTTTTCTCTTTAGGTGCCCATTCTCATTAAGTTGATGGCTGAAGAACCGTTGAATGAACAATCTCCTATTGTACATTGTGAAATTTCACCCGACGAACATTCGTTATGGTTGAAATTGCCCATTTGAATGTAATTTCTGTCACCTATAGGCATTTAGAGGGTGCAAGTAATTTCCTAAAATGCAACCCAACTCCAATATTGACTAGGCACTTACGGTTGGTAATCCCTCAGATTTTTTTTTCCTTTCTACTTGTAGCGCGGCCATGTCACATTCCAGCGTTGCATCTTTCATTGCGGTTAGAAGTGAAGACATATAATGAATTTCTTTGTGTCTGCGAATTAATAGGAAGCGCTCTATTCTGCCGACGGAGGAAAGATTACTGGCTGCCGGATCCATGCAAAATCCAGATCTCCTAATATTTTATATTCTGCACAGTGTCGTCTTTGTCTCTTTGTTTTCATCTTAATATTGTCTGGGGATTTGGGTGGGGGGGAATAGTATGGCACAATTCATCAAAACGGCAGTGATACTGAACTCCGGCACCGTGGGCTTTACTGAAGGGTAGATGCTGAGGAGAGATGTGCCGCCTGTGACCGGGGCGGCACACGTTGGTTTATAGCTTTGTACGAGCAGAGTGGTAAATTACAGAATATACACAACTGATGCATCAGAGGGTCCATAGGAGTCACTGAATATACGGTGTCTCGGTGACCAAAAAGATGAATCTTTACGCCAGGGCTGCACGGCGACATTGACATCAGTGTCACATCACATCTGATAATTTTCTATGGTGTTGGATATTCTGTCAAAAGTGACTCACTTGCTGTAGACTTTAATACAAGTCGCTATCAACTTAGCTGTTTTTAGTTTACAGCAAAATCGGGGCTCTAAAATAGTCACGCTACAGCAAGTTGCAACTTTTCTGAGAATTGCTGTCGCGCAACAAATGTCGCCATGTAGCCCTAGCCTAAAGATTGGTGGATAATTTGATGGTGAAATTAGAGGCTGTCACCCCATTGATTGAAAACACCAATGAGGTGTGAGTCGGCGATCTTTTATTTAAAGAACTGGACTCTATCAAAGTCTGATCATCACAACATGTTTGTAGAGGTATATCATGGCGGGAACAAAGGAGGAGTGGAGTTGTTGATGCTCGTGAAGCCAGAGAAAGTTACAGCTCAAGAGTTTGAACTCCACCAATCCACAGTCAGGCAGGTTGTGTGCAAATGGGGGAAATTCAAGACCATCATTACCTCCCCAAGTGTGGTCAACCAACAAAGATCACTCCAAGAGCAAGGTGCATAGTGGTCTGCAGTATCACAAAGGAATCCAAGGTAAACGCTAAGCAACTAAAGGCCCTTCAAATTAGTTATAGGGATCCTGTCACATTGTACATGTGGTTTGATCTGTGGACAGCCCAGTACTGAGCAGAATGATATATAGATTTGTTGGAAAAGATTCAGCCTAACTTCTATTTTGTTGAAATCCCTGGTGTTTGATTGCACATGAGTCTAGTAGGTGGTCCTAGTCAGTGATTTGATAGCTATTTCTATGTGCACAGTCTTACAAGGAAGACTGTCAATCACTAAATAGGACCGCTCACTGGACTCCTGCGCATACAAACACCAGGGATTTCTTTGAATAAAATACTAGGTATACTAGGACTTTTAGGACATAAATGTATTTTGATCTGATCAGCTCCTCCTTGCTCTGTAAGATCCTTCCTGCAGATTAGATACCATCTTCAATATGAATTCTTGGTGGAAAATGCACCAAATTTGACAATATAATTTAAATTAGTTTTTTTACTATGATTTTTCAGCTAGATTTTCCATCCGTCTGTCCGTTTTTACCATCAGCGGTTTTCCGGTATGGGTAAAGAAACGATTAAATTACAAAGCTTCTCTTGTATTTTGCAATGTGAAATTCCTACAGTACACGGATGCTATCTGTGCGCTGTACGTGTTTTTCACAGACCGATAGACTATTATTGGCCCTTGCCATCAATGGGAGCAAGAACTGGCAATTTATGGTGACGGGTCATCTTTAATAACAATCCTATAGTGGCTGGAAACTGTGACCATCCGTGTTCTTTTGAGATAAAATCAGGTGAGTGACAAACTATAGAAAGGTGTAATATATGGTTGGATTTGGTTGCTGTCTGTGTGATGTCACTGCTGTGAGTTCTCCAGGTTCTTTGCCACCAAGGTTCTTCAGTCACTTTCTGCACAGCGAGTGATTTGGTTGGTTGGATCTTACAACTGACTGCGTTCATAGAATTACATTTTGGAAAAAAAAATGTTCTGGCTGGAAAGGTATATCCTTAGGTCAGCCACTGACATTTCGTTACAGTATATTTTGATGAAGCTGAAAAGCCTCATTAATAACCAGGAATACATTGACAAAGTAAAGCGGCACCAAGAAGAATGTCAGAAAGAATGAATTCCTGGAAGTCCTCAGTGATGTGGCCTGCATGGACAGCGACATGGAAGCAGCTCTTCATGTGCTATTCTGTCTGCCAAATTACCAATTTCATCACCATCCACCAATGTGAGGAAGACGTCTTCTCCACGTGCCCTAAACAACTGTGAGAAATCCCACCTACCGTTATGACAGGACCTTGTTAGGCAGAATTACCATCATCATCTCCATCAGAGGCCAGCTTAACAAAAACATCTCCATCTATCAGAAAGTACACGGAGTCCCGGCCCCTCTTCATGCCATATATGAGACGAGGCTGAGGTGCCGGCGAGGCCCCGGCTCGCGTGTGGCTGAGGTGCCGGCGAGGCCCCGGCTCGCGTGTGGCTGAGGTGCCGGGTATAGGTTATATTATGCTTTACCTACAATGATAAAATACCAGTTACCAGCTGAAAAGACAACACCTTTCCTGGCCTTGTAATGGTGAAACTTACCGAGTAGACCTTACTATGTGATGGGATATTCACCAGTATACTTATCCCGGGTGTGTGTGTGTGTGTGTGTGTGTGTGTGTGTGTTTTACAGTGATTTAGTTGTTTTTGGGGTAAATAAATTCATGATAAATTCCAGTCTGGCTTACTGCGTCATTTCTACTGTCGTCACATATTATAGGGATGACCTGATGTAAACCGTTTACTTGAACGCTCCTATGGAAATCTCCCTGCAGGAAACACTACCAGCATTGTACATCCGACATACCTTAACCGCATGTCAAAAAATGTTGTTTGTTTTTCGTTTATGATACCTGCAAGGAACACGTTGGTAAAAATATACATACTGGGCTTGGCTGAGCGTGCATATGTTCCCAATATGAAGAGGACAACAGGCCGCTGCCAGACAAAAGGATAAAGCGTGTTAAAGACCAATAGCTGGGACCTTCATTCCTCAGTCTGCTAGAACACTAGACACCCGGGTACAGATTGTATAGTCGTTACATCCTACTGATTTTACTCCATGTATGGCTACTGTCGGATGAAAATGCATTCATCTGATCAGCAGTAGATAAAGGCTAACTTTTGACATCAAATGTGACCATTATACAGGGGATTTAGGAAGCTAAATGCACCAGCATCCAGGCTCCATTTACACCAAAAAACAGGTCTACCTGCCTTGCCCGTAACGTATGTGTTTGACTCTACACCTCACCCAACGGGTTTGAAAAGTTGTCAAAATAGATGACCAATTTTGATCCAAAAATATTGGACTAAAGTCAATCAACACCTCAAAGAAAAGTGCCTAACATGTCTATTATGATGCACCAGATCTACCTCTGGTCCTTTAACGCTTCTTCTATCGGGGCCAGTTTTAAGCTGTCTAAATGCCTGGATGAGAAATGGCAACAGTGCATTTTATTCTCGTATTTTGAAGTGCTGTCGCGTCTTCATCAGGGGATGGCAGGTTACCCGCAAATCGTAAATGCCTGGATTGGGCACACGTAATGTGGTATGAGATTATAACCCTATAATTGAAAACCCCAGGCACCCTGTGATACTCCCATTAATAGGGTTCAGACCAGTTCTCCCAGCGGTGACCCATGCAGAGCTCAGATGCTGCCATTACCTGCAACCTGAGATTCATTACATATTTTTCTTGTATTTCAGCTTGTTATTCAACAGAGGTGTAAGGACTTTGCTGTCGGCTTCAGATTGATCTGTTTCTTGGCTTGTCTGCTTACTTTGCACTTAAGAATCAGAATAAAGTGATTTATGAGGGCTGTGACACCTGAGCGTGCTCTCACACAGCGGGCAGGAGGCCAGTGCTTTTAGAGAATTAAAACCTACCATTGTGTCGGGGCCGATGTCTTGGGGTGGACCATCTTGTGGCTCTCGTGTTTTTAGAGGAATTTATTTTTTTACAATTCCAAATAACCTAAATCTCTAACAGGTAGAAGCTCAAAATTGGGAAATGGTAGAGATTGCCGTTCCTTATACACAAAAGCAGTAGAAAAGCATGTTCTCGCTGCCCTTATCCGCCCCAGCAAATTAAAACTAGTCTCATTTGTCTGGGAACGGTTCCGATTTTCCAGCTCTATAACTTGGCAAATTTCTGTTTAGTAGGAGGATCCGCTTCGTCAGCATTCTTTCAGCACTTTGGGAGCTGGAACATTCTTTTCCTCTTTTTCTAGTATTCATTGTGCCTGCTATTGTCCAATGGTGTGCTGAGCCGAACTGAGAGTTGGCCTCTCTGTTATGACAGTATGTAGTTTGACAGACGAGAGCAGGCGCAGAGAGACAAAGACCCTTCCCCACTGCTTGAAGTCCATTTTAGCATCTCTGATAGTAGAGAAGGATTACACTTGACAACAGGCAGTGGACAGCTAGTTAGAAAGGTTAGACTTAGCAGGCGGCAATTTGGAGTGTTTTTTGGGGGCGGTAAGACAAACTTTAAAAATTATAGTAATTTACAGATTGCGTATCACAATATTTGTCAAATGAGATCTTGATCCAGTTTTGATTTGCAAAATGAGAACACTGTTGTAGATCGGCCTGTAACACGTGATTCCAAAAATACACCGTGTGTCCTTACCCTAATGGACTGAGCTTTTAGTGTCTGATCAGGGGTTAGATGTGTTGCCATAAGTGCTGAGCATCTCCTGCAATTCTTCGCAACACTTGCACCTGTCGGGGCAGGTTGTTGGGGCAGCTGTCGATCACGGCTAGTGACGGGCCCTGACCACCTGCGGTAATTCTTCTCTGCTCCCCCCGCAGTATGCAAACATACTTCAGTCATTCTTCCCGTGTGGTGCACATGCTTTTTATATTCCATTAGTTATTATGAAAATGTCAGGCTCCATAATAAAAGCTATTGAGCAGACTATTATGTAATCGCTGGCGCTCTCGGGTGATTGACACTGCAGTTAAGTGGCGCTCGTGTTTTACTTCTCGCTGCCGTGACGCCTCGTGTATTCTAATTGCCCTGTGACCATTTCTATGCAAATAACTTCCACATGAAAGGGAACCATGTTAGTAAAAATCCCAACAATAGAAAGTACTGAACACCCACCGCCACTTATGCCGCCCTACAGCAGACAGGCTGGAATTTAATGTGGCTTATTGTATGGCTGTAAATTAATGACAGCTGTATATTTTCCCGCATGTGTGCAAATATAGCTTATATAATCTTAATGATTTCTGCTTAGGATGGGTCATCAATATCGCATCAGTCAGGGTCCAATCTCCAGCACCCCCACTGACCTGCAGGTTACAGCTCCCATGGCGGCCGAATGTACAGATCAAAAATAGGACAGCTCCATGCAAGGTGCAGTTGACCTGCAGTACCCAAGAACAGCCACTACGCAGAGCTGTGGTGTCCTTGCGCCAAACACGGTTTACTTCTTTCATGGGTGATCGGTGGGGTTGTCGGACCTCCATCAGTATAATATTGAGGACTTAGTGTCACATGTGAAAGACAGTCCTGGATCCAACTGTAGAAGGTCTTTGCGCTTTGCTCTGCAGGCACCTTCTTGATCTTGTCATCTCTGTAGTGTAGTGATATCCTTCTCCCTCTAGGACCTAGCAGTGACCTCCACCTTCTGCTACTAATTGACACACCCTTGCTGGATGTTTTTAATACCTTCAGTCTCTCCAGAGAGTCGCCGGTGATAGCTCTATTTTCCTCTGTCCAGGCTTGAAATACTAGTAGTCGGCTAGTGTCTTCTTGGATTTCCCTTGGAGGATACTTGACGTGATCTCTCTGGTGTCTTCTCAAGCTAAGTGTATTCCCTTGTCTGTCTACCTGTTTCTTTAGTTGCAGT
Organism: Phyllobates terribilis; assembly: GCF_046119375.1. Lineage (NCBI taxonomy): Eukaryota > Metazoa > Chordata > Amphibia > Anura > Dendrobatidae > Phyllobates > Phyllobates terribilis. The sequence continues at coordinate 204,433,019 of NW_027362769.1, read as the reverse complement.
GGGTGCTCACCCCGTCCCCTCTCTATCTAGGGCCAATCGCTAGGGGCAGTCAGGGATTAGGTTTCCTGCTTGGTGATGGGTGCGGAACCTATTTTAGGGATGTTAGGGGAACCAGGGTGTTGTCAGATCTGCTTAAGGGTCTCCACTCCCCCTTTCCCTAGTGTTTGGGCTTCTTCCCCCTGTTCCCGTTGTTGTGCATTTAGTCTTTCCCTCACCTTGTGTGACACTTAGGTACTTGACAACCCCTTTAACTGTAGTTTTGTTTTTTTCAATTCATTGAAAACGATCTTTAACATTTGTCTAATATATGTGAAATTTTGTAGAAGAGGTTTGCTATTGCTTTTTTTTTTTGATGACCTATTCTTAGGATATGTCATCATTCTCTGATCAGTGGGGGGGCCAACACCTGCCACCTCCGCAGATCAGCTGCTACCGGCACCAGCTGGAAGTTCTTGGATGCTGCTGGAATACAGCAGTGCCCTCAAAACTATAGTGGTCGTAGCCGGCTGGGTACTGTAGAGGGGTGCTCCTCCCACCCCATTAATATCAGTAGAGGGTGGATCTGTAATACCCGGGCACTATACAAGTGACTAAGCTGCTGTATTCCGGTAGTATCTGAGAACTTCCGTATGTAGCACCCCCACCCATCAGATACTGACCACCTATCCTAAGGATAGACAGATCATCAATAAAAAAGTAATGGCCACCTCCTTTAATAAACGTCTCCGTATGCTAAAGTGTAGATTCCTTAACCGTTGGGGGCCCATTACATTATTTGTGCGGGGTGATTACATCCATAGGTGCCTTGTCTGAACCATACATTGTATTCCACCATGCCTAGCCTGCAGGTATACAGCTTCACAGATGGAATACTTGTCTGCAGCAGAAAAAGGGCTGTAATCCTGGTAATGTAACAGGGTGATCTCACCGATTCTATCGCACTCGTAAAACAAAGCTCATGTGATCACCAGCCTTTTACTGACCGGACCACAATTCCATCCATTAAGACGATTGCAGCAAGAGATGGCTGTGAAAGAAATGCTGCTTTGCAAATTGCTTTTAAAATTTATAAACACTTCTGTTTACGTAAATATATGCATTTTTGGCAAAAAAAAAACCCCGTTTATAATAGGGTTTTAATAATGCTTGGAAAGTTTAGCTTTTACAACCTCTGTCTATCATAGTACACAAACTGCGGAGTGAGGTAATGAGCTGTCACATCTTTCTTCAGGAGCACACCGCTTCTCTGCCTCTTGTGTTCCTGCTTGTCGTAGGGCCGGTGTGCTCCTGATTGATTGACACTCTGGACTAGCCGAATGGCTGCGCTGCTGGCCCAAACTGTCCGCACTCCAATGCTGCAAGCAGAGGTAGCTTTGCCACTCAAGCTCTATAGCAAAGAGCTTGTGAATGCTCCAATCGTTGCATAGGAGACGGGCTACTGCTGATGGACTGCAGCGGTGCCTGGTAACATAGCAAACGAGTAGGAAATGATAACATTAGAAATCTCTCTGTTCTTGACAACAGTGAGGATTTTTAATAAGTAAATTGAAGTTTTGCTTTTACAAACACTTTGCAATTTTTCTCAAGTGTTTGTCGTTGTCTAAAACCCTTAACTTTTGTCTCCTGAACTCTTCTATGGTGAGGAAAATTCAAGCTTTATCTGGTCATAAATCAGATCAGGAGGTTGTGAGCAGAAGAGAGAAACACCCTGCTTATATTAAAATTCATCTCCCTGATGGCGTCACTGTTAATGGATGCTGCCCATACACGTTGCTCAGCTGTCAGATGAGCAATCGTCCATTCGACAGCTACCTCTCTCAGGTTCCCCATACACGGGCTCGGTCAGACGAGCACTCCTGTGTTAGCTGAGCTCTCATCTGGCAGCGGCTTATCTACCAGAGAACAAAAGGATCAGCCAACGGAAATGGGACACACCGTATCATTGTCTCCCCTGATACAATCTCTCGTACAAGAGCGAGGAGACCCCTATACACATTAGACTGTCGGCCACTGTTGACAGGTTCGCTGCCCGTAGCCTAAAGTGCAATGTGGCCTTTATGCTGCAGATTGTTGTGTACTGTGGTACATAGAGGCTGTAGAGGAGAACCTTTTGGATAAAAAAAAATACTGCAAAAATGCTTTTTTAGCCAAAAATATCCCCAAAGGTTGTCTATATTTTTTACATTTAAAAAATTCCCTAAAAGTTTAAGGTCACTTTGATATGTACGTGAAACATGGTCAGAGTACAGATTGCAATGTTCCACCCGGCCTCGTATGTCCTGACCTCAACTCAACAGCTTCCCACTATCTGAGCCGGTTTATAACAAGCCAAGAGACCTGCGGCCATTCTGGACATCACGTTTTATGGATGTCTGAAATTGATTGGCCTAAAGAACTGTGCTTTCATGGTTACAAACAAATCTTTTCTTTCCTTCTCCCATCTGGCCCTTTGGATTAGACACTTGTTGCCGTCGAATAATACTCATGCTGCCTACCTAGCAAGCAAAAAATATTTGCTTGCCCTAGTCCTTCTGTATCTTCGGTAACTGCACTGGGCCAAGACTGCAATTCTCCTGCCCTTCTAGGAACTTGTCTGAATCTGTTCCTCGAGTCTGGAGCAATCCAATATTGATGAATGCCTGAATCGGCCTGCGCTGGCTTTTATAGTGTAAGAAAACTTAGTTTATAGTAGATGGATCCAGGTTTACAATAAAGGGAGTTTAAAAAAAAAAAAAAAAATTCCAGTGGGTTCTCTAGCGGCCCACCTCAATCGCAACACTTACCGGAGGCTTGTCCTTGTTCAACAGCAATTTCAAGACCTTCCTGATTTAGGAAATTTTCTTTTCAATTCCCCTTCTTCCAAGAACATAACTTTTTTTTACTTCTCCGTTGATGTAGCCATATGAGGGTGTTCTTGTTTTTTTTGCAGGACACATTATAGTTTGGAATGACTGCAATAATTTAACCATGCAATGAAAAATTCCAAGGGGGGTGAAATTATGAAAATAAACGCAATCTTTACATTGTTTTGGGGTTTTTGTTTTTGTTAAGTGTGGAAAGAATTAAAAAAAAAAAAGTCATTCTTAAATATATGTATTTTATACATTGTTATTTTTTTTTAAGAATGACTTTATTTTATTTTTTTTAATTCTTTCCACACTTAACAAAAAAACAAACACTATAATATATTTTAATATATTTAAAAATAATTTGGTTTGTCATGATCTGCAGATGACGACAACTTTTTTTTTTTTTTCCCCCTTTTTTGATTTACCTGTTTGAGAGTTTGTATCTTGAGGTGTGAAATGACTTTGTTCACTACTTTGATACTGATGACATCCAGTCGATTTTGCCAATAATAGCAAATCGGTGGGGGTCTTACACCCTGCGCCCCTAATGATCAGCTGATTTAAGCTACAGAGCAGAACTGCAAGCTCTGTACGTTGTTTAGTGACCGCTCCAATCTACTGCAGAGCAGATCCTATTCCCTTTAAATCAGCGGAGAGGAATAAAAAATAACCAGTCTGCGACTAACACACAATCCATAGGACTTGATGAAAAATGCAATGTCTTCATCGAATATTTCCATGTCCCTCCACGAATCATTTTATAAACTAATGTCCAGGTGGTGGTACACACCCTACAGACTCCCCAAAATAAACCCAAATAATTCCCCTTTATGCTGGAGGAAGTGTGGTCTTCATGGAAACGTCTTTCATATTTTCTGGAGCTGCCCGAAAATCCAACACCTATGGGCACATACTTTTGACCTTCTAAAAAAAGTTCACCAGCAGTACAATATTGCCCCTCGTACCTCAATACTACGTTCCGATTCTTATTGGATAAATTAATATTTTGCCTTAGCTTACCTTATATTGTATTTTATTATGATGTTGTATACTTTGTGTTATTATATAATGGTTCCTCTATACACATCATCAAGTTCTCCTCCCCCTTCCTCTCCTTCCCTATTCCTCCTATTTAACTCTATTGTCCCCTTCCCCTCTCTAACTTACGTCCCCTCACCCCCCAATTATATAAAAATGTTTTAATAAAAATTGGAAAAGGAAAAATGCAGTGTCTTTAAAGGGAACCTGTCAGGTCTCATAACGTTATTAACCTGAAGAATTGGGGATAATCTGTGGGTTAATAGCGTTATGAAGGTGCCTGACTGCTGTACGGAAAGTACGGCATATGGGAGAAAATGAACTTCCGGTGGCTTTTGTCATGTAGGTGTGCCAGCACGACTTTAGTCACCATGCCCCCGGACTGACTAACAGCCAGCTTTGCACTGATACACTGCAAAGCCAGCTGTCAGTCAATGTGCAGGGGTGTGGTTACAGCTATCGCTGTGAGAGGTGACTGTAGCAGCACCTGCATAACTGAAAGTCGGTGGCTCCCAGGAAAATTAAAATTAAAGGGGTATTCCCATCTCCAAAATCCTGTCCCAATTTGTAGTATGTGTAATAATATTAGCAAATCCCTCCAATTAGAAATTTAGTATAGTTCTTTTGATTCGCTATGTTACTTACCCCATGTGCAGGGCATTGCAGTAGCTTAGGTATCTATGGGTGTGACTACTAACTGTCACTATGAGTGGTCGTAACCAAGAATACCTAAGTTACTGCAATGCCCTGCACATGGGGTAAGCTACATGGCTAATCAGAAGAACTACACTACATTTCTAATTGGAGGTATTTGCTAATATTATTACTATTACACCTACTACATATTGGGATAGGATCTTGGAGACGGGAATACCTCTTTAATTTTATATATAGAATAGCGCAGGTCCGCACAGTTGCTTTTAGTTTGCAGTAAGATCCTTTTTTATACATTTTTCATTTTTGTTTCATATAGTTTTGTCTAAACTTCATCTTTAAGCAATCTCTGCGTCTGTTCCTTGTAAAACAAGCCTTTTCTTTCCTATAAGAAACGTGGAAGGCTAAGAATGGCTGCTATTAATTTAGATGAGCCGTGAGTTCAGCTGAGGACTGTATCTTTTATTAAATATGAATGCTGCTTTAAAAGGAGAAGGTTAATTAGAATAATTGTGACTCCGCTCGTAGCTGCTACGTGACCTTCCTTCCGAGGGTTTTTTAGTGTTTAATTAAAGATTCATTAAGTAGCGTAGTCATCGGCTCGTCTGTAGGTTACAGGGTTCGGACTGCAATGAAGCGTGACACTTAAATCATGTAACTCTGCAAGTATTTCTCTTTTCTTACTTTCTACTTTCTAAGATAGGAGATGCACGTTATACATCAGAAACATTCGCCAGCACATTACCATGGAAGGTGGCAAAGGTTAAAAGAACAAACCAGTATAGCACACAGTATATGAGGCAGCACCCCGATTACACATACCCAGAGGCCAGAAGGGGATCTGTGTTCAGTTTAGGTGCCGGGAGCTTTCCCAATGCATATACCGAACACGTTCACATAGTGAGATGTTATTGGAGTGGATGGGGATTGTGGGATCTCCGCTGGTGGGCATACAGCTAGAGAAAAACTGAGCCAGAACACCAAATTACCATTGAAGGTGTCAAAGCATCAAATGTTCTAGACACTTGCACACTGTTTGGGAAGGAACTTAGCAGGAAGGTTGTTCCAAACATCACGGAGGACTAACCACAGATCTTCTGTTTAGGAGGCTTGTGCAAATCCTTCTGTCTCTTCATGTGATCCCAGACAGACTGACTGATGCTAAGATCAGGGCTCTGTGGAGGCCATTTCATCACTTCCAGGACTCCTTGTTCTTCTTTATGCCGACAAAAGCTCTGAAGGAAAATCTGTCACCAGGTTTTTGCCACCGAATCTGAAAGGAGCCTAATGTAGAGACAGGCCCTGATTCCAACAAATGTCTGGCTTACTGGGTAACTTGCTGTAGCTTTGATAACCTCCTGCTGATAAAATCATGATTTTATTACTAGAGGACTAGTAAACTCCTATTGATGAGCACTACAACGCACCACACCTGTCCATGTTTCTTGTAGCTCAGCGTCACTCTCATGAAGTGAATGGCGATGAGCTGCAATATGCGACACAAACTGTGGACAGGATGATGATGATAATCTTTATATAGCGCCAACATATTCCGCAGCGCTTTACAATTCAGAGGTTCATATACAACAGTCATAGGTAACAGTTAAAGATAATACAATAATTAAAGCAAAAATAATGACGACCCTGCTCGTAAGAGCTTACAATCTACAATGAGGTGGGGGTGACACAAAGTACAGGGGCTTATTTACAAGGATGGTCCAGCCATCTTGAGGGGATGAGGGATAGATACTGGATGGTGATGAGCTCATGCAGCCTTTATCTGTAGTACTTTTGGGTTCGGTGGAGATTTATGTTTGGAGAAGTAAGGGATGGGCTATAAGAATATAAAAGGACTGTGATTAGGGAGCGTGATAGGCCGCCCTAAACAGGTGTGTTTTTAGGGAGCACCTAAAACTGTGTAAGTTGTAGTTCGTCCTAATTTCTTGGGGTAGAGCATTCCAGAGAATTGGTGCAACTCGGGAGAAGTCTTGAAGCCGGGAGTGGGAGGTACGGATTAGTGCGGATGTTAGTCGAAAGTCGCTTGCGGAGTGTAGAGAACGGGTAGGCCGATGAACAGAAATTAGGGATGAGATGTAGGGGGGTGCCGCGCTGTGGAGAGCTTTGTGGGTGAGAACAAGCAATTTAAATTGGATCCTATAATTCATGTGCAGCCAGTGCAATGACTGGCACAGAGCGGAGGAGGATTATCAGTGTTTTTGGACGCGAGACAAACCCTTTAAAAACTACCAATCCGGGGTTACCCTTTTTATTCAATAAGATTTGGCAGCCCCAGATTAGTGACTTTTTTTTTTTTTATAAAAAAAAATCTCCTGTGCTCAGAAGTAACCCTAAAACCGGGATCCCACAACCCCAGAAGTTTGGGCCCAACGTTTGCTAGGAAGTCGGATAATTTCCAAGTGCATTAGGGTTACTTTTGAGCACTTTTGTTAATAGGTGATATTTAGAAGAATCCACAGGATGGGTGATAGCTAGCTGATCCATGGGGTCCTGATCGCTGGGTCCTGCACTGATTGGCACAACATGCAACTTTTAAACCCTTTCGAATGGCGCAGTATTGAGCGTGCTCAACCTCCAATCGTTCCGTATGGGGCTGCTGAGCTCTTTGCTTGGCTTTTCCGTCAGCCCCATAGGAAATGAATGGCGTGGCAGTCAGACCCCCAATGATCAGCAAGTTATCACCTAACCCTAGGATTGGTGATGAAGGGGTTGTTTGGTGAAAACTAGTTAAGTATTTCAGTAAAGTTTAGGAGCTTGTGGAACGTTAGACAATCGCTTCTTTTCTTAGGAGGCTCGTCTGAGCAGCACCCCTAGCGGTGGTCACCATCCATACCTTTTTTGTTTGTTTCTCGCCTGATTCAGGACTCTGTGAGACACAACCAGAAGAGCGAGCTACTTTCTGATTCCACAAAGGGCAGGGCCTCTTTAAATTTCCCTTCAAAGGGCAATTGTCGTAACTTTTTTTTTTTTTTCCTTTTTATTATTCCAAGACAGTGAAATGTTTTATTCATCCGTCTCGCATTCATCTAATCTGGACAAGTCTAGGCTTGCTGCTTCTTCTGTGCACCCGAGCCGTTAACTAGCCCATCATGAGCCGGTTTTTACGGCTTTTGATCACCCACTGTTAATAATCATTCAGCATTGCAAGAAATCATTGTGTCTATAGTCACTTAGTATGAGACATGATATAATGACGACTATTAAATAGGTTGTATGAGATTAGAAAAACATGGATGTTTTCTTCCAAACAGCATCCCATTCTTGTCCGTGGGCATTGTGCTGTTGTATCACAGCTCCATTCTAGTGTATTCAGAGCTGGAGTACCATCCACAGCCCATACATCTATCCTGATCGGATGATGTCTTTTTTACGAGCTTGTGTTTTGGGGAGCACTACTGAGGTTTGATGCAACATATAAGCCCACTTTTATCAAAAACTGATTTGCACCAAATCTTTATTATACTCTGTTCAGCGCCACCACTGGATATTCATCAAATGTTGAAACGTAATGGTAAATATAGTGCAAATTCCGTATTTTTGTTCCTCGCCTTTTTAGACTGCTTTGATCTGTCTAGTATATGCAACTTTTTTGCTGCTTTTATGTATAAATGAAGTGATAAATATTATTATTTACACCAAAATATTAACCACGCATCCTTTTTCTCATTATTTTTTATGTTCTGGGGTATGTATTAAAAATAGTGTATTAAATGCCATAAAATATTTATTAATTTAGCTCCCGCATTTACAAAAAAAATTAAATGTTCCAGATTGCACAAACACAGTAATACATTTTGTTTAGTATATTCTTCTAAATGTTGTCTACCAATTTCTAATCATCTAATATGTAGCAGGTAATACTAAAATCACCAACTGTCTTAACATTGCAGCCATTAATGCAGGGTTAAAAAGCAGGAAGCATCGGTTTTACTCCATTCTTTATTTCACCTGCGGCACACCATTTTTTTGCAGCCTTTTTTTCACCCAGCTGTGAAATATTGTGGACAGCAGGGGGGCTCCAGGCAGCAGGATTGAGGGGGCAGCTCTGGTCTCTGCATGTCAGGTATTCTTACAATGTGTACTGACAGTGCGCTCATGCCGCCTCGTTACTTCTTATCCGAGCCGGCGAGGGAGCGCACTGTCACTGTGCATATTGCGCTGTGACCATTATCTACTGAGCATCCGACGAAATTGACAACCGGCGCATTGTCAGTAGAGCAGGGACTAGCCCAGCTCCTGAATCAGGCGTCCATGATGATGCTTCATTTCAGGGAGGAACAGAGGCAGTGACTGCAGCCTCTGACCACTTGTTTCAGTATCCCAGCATGCACTAAGGATTCTCAAACAATGTATCATTAATAAAAGAAGGTAGTACAAAATAAATAAAGCATTTAGTGTAGTAAGGGAATAGTAGGGAATTTTTAAAGTATATTAGCAGATAGATTAGATTATGGCATTTAACAGGCATTTATGGTGAAAATTAATTTGTATTTCGGACCACCCTTATAAGGGAGAATTGTTCTATACCTTGAAAATGTAGTCTGTTTTGTTCAATGGTAGTTTTTACCTTCCCCGAGAGAAACTAGAAAATGAAGAAAGGGCTTAGACTGCTGCAACACATGCAGGGATTGCCTGTTTGTTAGGCACTTATATATATAATATATAAAATCTGAGACCCTCAATGATCTTGAGACTCAAGGGTCTGCAACATTGATTACATCTTCAAATGATTGAGCCTAGCAAGACTAGGAAGTGTCTGGTGTAGGTCCTCTAGATCGGATCCTTACAAATCCTAACCATATGCCACTACTTTGAAATGGGAATTCCCGTTAAGAGTGCTATCCTTTTAGGACAATCACTTTAGTTGCTCCCCCTCTATTACATTTACAAGTGGGGCTCAGTACAATAAACACATTACAGCCTGCAGTTTCATTTTGCGGAGGGGTTTTTCCAGTTGTTATAGCCCCTTCCATGACCAACAATGGGGAAACAACTGTTTTGTTCTGCCTATCTGTCATCTTGTGTCTATAAGCTATGTAAGGTGTTCATTCGGTTTACTTAAGTTTGTATATTTAAGTTCAGTAGGGAGAAAGGGATAAACTGCTTCAGGACTCTGGCTGCCGCTTAACAAATGGTGGGACATGTTAATGTTCAGCATGTCTGATCCTTCAGCCTCTCCTTTTGAGAACCAGTCAAAATGACTCCATACACATTAGATACCTGGCTTTCTGTGCTGAAAATTGACTTACTGAAGCTAATGGTCACCATACACATTAGATGAGCCGCTGGGAAAGACCCCATTGGCCATTCTCCCAAACATGGAAAATAAGTCTGGCACTGGTGCTTTCAGCATGGACACTTTGTGGTTTCTTTTTTCCTCCCACATTTTAAGAACATCTACATTCAGGGAGATACTACACTAGGGAAATATTGTGTGCTTTGTTTTTTTTTCTTCATGCGTTATATCATTTCCTCATCTTCCGGTTTTCTTCTTATTGTGTTGTCTTGCTGAGTTTCTTATTGGTTTTCTGTACTCTTCAGTGTTAATGCCATCTCTGTTGTCCGCAGGTGCTCTCACAGTCGGCCTTGTCAGGCAATGTCAGACCATCCATGGACGTGACAGGACCTGCATTCCTCCTCGGCTCCCTCCGGAGTGGGTTACTACACTGTTTTTCATCATTATGGGAATTATATCATTGACTGTTACATGCGGTTTGCTAGTGGCTTCCCACTGGAGAAGAGAAGCTACAAAATATGCCCGCTGGATAGCATTTACTGGCAGTAAGTGTTACTGAGGGTTATTTTACTGGATGATGCGGCTTCTCATATCCTTGTCTTAGTGTTCACCACCAGCCATTGTATCTATTAGGGATTAACCATATTACAATAAAAGAATTGGAAGTATAGATCATAGATTCCATATACCCTAGAGATGACCGCTAGCCTGTCATTTAATAACACGGAAGCAAATATATCGAAGTCTAGAATCTAGAGTAGGGTCAAGGATCATAAATATTAGATTGGTGGGTTTTACGGATCTCAGGAATACAGGATTTCAGGTTTATTCTTAGAGTGTATTAATAAATACGTTTTGACTCCAAGCAGGGGTCTTCATCAGGTACTCAATTCAATACTCTTCACAGTGTAACTGGAGAAGCTCTTAGGAGGACACAACTGTAGACAGAGCCGGGATTTATTCCCATTTATTCATTTTAATTATATCTATAATAAAAAGGTAAAAAACATTTATGTGATTGCATGTAATTACAGGCCGAGACTACTGTACGGTGTGATTTTTACTTATGTAAGGCATAGGATTGTTCTGGAGATCATGTTTCTTAGCTTTTAGTAGAGTGTGACATGTCAACGGAATATTTTAGGAGCCCTAGACAAAGCCCATATTGAATACTTCCCAGTTTCTTTTTTTTTTTTTTTTTTTATGTTCACCCTAGAGCATACAGTGAAGGAAAGAAGTATTTGATCCCTTGCTGTTTTTGTAAGTTTTCCCACTGACAAAGACATGAACAGTCTATAATTTTAAGGATAGGTTAATTTTAACATTGAGAGAGAGAATATCCAAAAAAAATCAAGAAAATCACATTGTATAAATTAGATAAATGTATTGGCACTTTGCAGTGAGAAATAAGTATTTGATCCCCTACAAACCATCATTAAATTTAAATATATATATTATATTTATTTACATACAGGTGCATCTCGCATTAGAATATCTTTAAAAAGTTAATTTATTTCAATTCTTAAATACAAAAAGTGAAACTCATATATTATATAAAGTCATTACAGAGTGATCTATTTCAAGTGTTTATTTCTGTTAATGTTGATGATTATGGCTTACAGCAAATGAAAACGCAAAAGTCATTATCTCAGTAAATTAAAATAATTATCAAAAAACACCTGTAAAGGCTTCCAAAGCATTTAAAAGGGTCCCTTAGTCTGTTTCAGTAGGTTCCACAATCTGGGGGAAGACTCTTGACTTGGCAGATGTCCAGAAGGCAGTCATTGGCACACTCCACAAGGTCCCAGAGTTCCCATTTTCATTTGGAAATCAAGGTCCCAGAGTCTGGAGGAAGAGTGGAGGCCACAATCCAAGCTGCTAGAGGTCTAGTGTGAAGTGTCCACAATCAGTGATGGTTTGGGGAGCCATGTCATCTGCTGGTGTAGGTCCACTGTGTTTTATCAAGACCAAAGTCAGTGCAGCCGTCTACCAGGAAATTTTAGAGCACTTCATGCTTCCCTCTGCCGACAAGCTTTTTGGAGATGGAAATTTCATTCTCCAGCAGGACTTGGCCCCTGTCCACACTGACAAAAGTACCAATACCTGGTGTAAAAACAACAGTATCACTGTTCTTGATTGGCAGCAAACTCGCCTGACATTAACCCCATAGAGAATCTATTCTAGAGAATCTATGGAGTATTGTCAAGAGGAAGATGAGAGACACCAGACCCAACAATGCAGACGAGCTGAAGGCTTCTATCAAAGCAACCTGGGCTTCCATAACACCTCAGCAGTGCCACAGGCTGATCGCCTCCATGCCACATTGCCGCATTGATGCAGTAATTGATGGAAAAGGAGCCCCGACCAAGTACTGAGTGCATTTACTGAACATGCATTTCTTATTTTAAAAATATTTTTCAAGCTGTTATAAATTATTCTAATTTACTGAGATAATGGATTTTGTGTGTTCATTGGCTGTAAGCCATAATCACCAACATTAACAGAAAGAAACACTTAAAATCGATCACTCTGTTTGTAATGACTCTATATAATATGAGTTTCACTTTTTATATTGAAGAATTAAAATAAATTAACTTTTTGATGATATTCTAATTTAGTGAGATGCCCCTGTATATCTCTATATCTATCTCATGTAACCATTTTACTATACAGAGTAGTAATTTGTTATTCGATACAGGTGTCCCGATGTAGACCAGGCCAACTAAGGCCGCAGTCCGCTGAATGTGGCCCTGTGGATACATTTTACGTAACCGACGAATTGCTTAGTAAAGTTTCAAATTATAATCTTTTTTTCCTTTCTTGCAGTGATCCTCTTCTGTATGGCAGCATTAATATTCCCCATAGGATTTTACATCAATGAAGTTGGTGGACAACCCTACAAATTACCCAACAATACTGTAGTTGGGTCATCCTATGTACTTTTTGTCTTATCCATTTTCTTTACTATAGTGGGACTATTATTTGCAGGCAAAGTATGTTTACCTGGCTGATATAAAGGTAAACCTTTTATTTTTTTTCTCTCCTTGGAATGGATAATATAAATTCGTTGGGAAGGGTGGTGGGGAAAGGGGGTTCCTTGAACACCTCTGAGGACCTTGCCTTCTCAGGAGAAAACCTGAAAGGGACAAAAGAACTGAGAAGCTAAAAGACATTGACTTGTTCTCACTATGCACTTTGGATCAAATGGAGAGCCTTTCTTTCCACAACCAAATACAAATATCATTGACTGATCTCCTGAGCATATTTATGCCGTCAGGTCTGCACTGTGACGTGGACTCGTGAAGAACGATGCTTTACACTGACAAGCAAAACTGACATTCGTTACTGTACCCAATTCCCATTTCATTGTCTGCTAACATAGGAACTGAAGAGGAAACGAATCTTAAAGAGTATTTATGAATTTTGCATATGACCTAGGATCCTTTCAAGGCCAAGTGAGGCTGGCCTCACTTAGAGGAAAATCTGAGACTAGAGACTCGGTGACCGAAAAGTTCTCCACGCGAAGAGCAAAGAGATCAACCCCCTATGACGTCCTCCAGCTCAAAGCTTGGTTGTGTGTGCTCCTGTGGGTTCATTCATAGTTGGTGCAAAGGGGTGCAGCAAAGGAGGGTCATATTATTTTAAAAAAATTAAAAGGAAAAAACTAATCGGAATGGTGCTTTGCTAATATAAAGGGAATATGTATTCCTTTTGGAAGCACACTGCATACTGGAAACACTACTCCTGTCCCCTCTTTACTGGGCCATTAGAAGAACACATTTTAGGACGGGGTTGTCTTTTTCATTTTATATATATATATATATATATATATAATATATTTTTTGCTGAGGCAGTCCCGGGAAAAGAAGGCTACAAATGCTTTGCTAGCGAAATCACTGTGGCGCGCAAACTGGAACAGGTAGATAACTAAAGCCATTTCCCTGAAGACCGCATAATGAATAGTCTTCAGTTTACCTCATACGTTGTAGCAGCCCTCCGTTTTTTGTGTTTTTGTTTTTAATGGTACAAACATTTCATATAGCTATTTTTTTTATCCTTTTTAAAGCAGCCTAATTCATCTTGATCTGTGATCTTTTGAATTCCATGGAGATTAAGGGCATTTGTTCCTACAATGGACCCCCTTTAAATTATGTCTTCTAGAAGAGTCAATAATAGGGGTTAGATAGATAGTTTCATTTTTTTTTTTTTTTTTATAACCCCTCTCTAATCTGGATATCTATAATGTTTTATAACCCACACCACCCGTCTCTAAATGTGGCCATACACAGTAATTGAAATCCTCTGGTGAATGGCGGCATGCCGATAACACGTTTTAGTCCACGTTGAACTGAAATCTTCCTGGGAACATTTGTTCTTGGAAAGATCTTTCATGGTCTAGCAACCAATGGGCTAAAATTTTAAACCCAACCAACATCGTTCCAGGCAATGACCGTGTCTCATCTGTCAGCTCTGTGGGTGAGAACGATGCCAGTCCTGGAGTCGTTTTCTTATGTTTAGTTGTCTATTCAGATGTTTCTTAGCTAGATCCATTTTTGGAAAAGCAGGATGAAAACCAATATGACCAGTATTACTAGATATAACTGCATTGATATGCAGGACTCTGATTAGTTGCCCATGGCTGCCAGTTCAGAGCATTTTTCTTACTATGTAAATGAGCTGTTAAGATCTATGGGCCGGACATAGATCTCCCTGAGAATCTGCCTCCAGAGATTATTTTACATGAAAGTAGGTGTTACCTATAATGACAGTCTGCTCTCCTGATCTCACTGCAGAGCTATTTGTGATTACAAATAACACAGTACAGCAGAGCTGACATCTGTCTCATTGCAAACACATTTGCAGCTTCCTCTGTCAGCTCCGTTGCCGAGCTGTGCCTGTCTACAACTAACACGTCTTCAGTTTCCAGTGTGGGTAGAGGGCAATATAGAAGAGCTAAAAGCAGTACGAGAGGAGAGCTACAACTGCAGATGTGTTTGTAATGAGGCAAAGATCAGTTCTGCTGAGTGTGATTATAACTGTTAGTCATTACATGTCTCACACTGGTAACTCCCCCTTTCGTTTATAATAACCCCTAGAGGAAGATTCTCAGCGAGATCTATGCCCGGCCCATAGATCTTAACAGCTCATTTGCATATTTATAAAATCGTTGACTTCTCTGGAATAACACATCAGTTTGAAGATCTCAAGGTATCATTTTATGCAACTTTTTATACCTGCATGCCCAGATAAATGGCTCGGGAGGGTAGTTCTTATTGACAGATTCCTTTTAATGTGTATGGCCTCCCGGATAGTTAAATAATGAAGGTGGCGACCTCATACTCTTTCCTACTCCTTAAAATCATTTAAGGGTATGTGCACACGACATCTTAATTCTGAGGTTTTCCTAGGCGAAACTGCTCCATGAAAAAGCCAGCAGTCTTTTCCCTTTTAGTGGCTTTTCTGGCAGCTTTGTCCTTGTTTTCTGTATCTGTCTCACCGCGGTCCTCTTTTCCCGGTAAATGTTGAACTATAATGACCGGACGGCTTCCAAATGAAGCCTCCCGAAGCTTGAGCATCCTACTACTTTTAATCGTT
Organism: Phyllobates terribilis; assembly: GCF_046119375.1. Taxonomy (NCBI): domain Eukaryota; kingdom Metazoa; phylum Chordata; class Amphibia; order Anura; family Dendrobatidae; genus Phyllobates; species Phyllobates terribilis. The sequence continues at coordinate 204,417,629 of NW_027362769.1, read as the reverse complement.
TCACGGTTTCCAAGCCCTTAAATGGTAAAAAAAAAAAAAAAAAAAAGTTACGAAAGATGGAAAATATTGCTGCGGAATCCACCTGAAAAAAATGTTACTTGCACATACGATATGATACTTTATTGATCCCCCCCCCTATAGCCCATACTGTGTAGACTTTGCAAGCTAGAAATTGCTGCCGCAATACGCTTGTGTGAATTATCCCTGAGGCCTATAAACGCACTCTGTCCCTCCTCTATGAGCCAGTATTATAGATCACCTAATTTAAAGGGGAAGTCCATATATAACCCCCATAAATTAAAACCAGCCCCCCCTTTTTTTTTCTTTTTTCTATAGTGTCACCTAATTGTGTTTTTCCGACATTCGATTAGTTTCCCGTTATGTATTACGTTTTTTCTTCATTTGCGTTCTCTGCGCTCATCTGCTACATGTAGCTGCATTTTACCAGCGACTACTCCAAGCACAGCTATAGACTCTAAAACAAAAGTATGCTACAGGAGACGTCACTACTAGGTCAACATGATGTAAATACCTTTGTTCTGTAATGTGTGTTACTTGTTATGACTAATTTATTATCAGTCAGATGGACATTCTTAAATTATTTTGTGTGAAGTTTTTTTTTTTTTTTTTTTTTTTTAACCTTTACTTTACCCTCCACCCCTTGCACCATTTTGTTTTCTCATGACATTTGCATTCTGTAGATAACTATTTCATTGTCACATGATTATATGGAAATATTTGCAGAAAAAATACATATAAACGGGAATACAAAAAACAAACTTGATTCAGGTTTTTTTTTTTTCGTGTGTCCCATCATTTATTATACAGCCAGTCGAGTCCGAAAAGTTCTAAAGCTTCAGTCATCTGTAACATTGTTTGGATATTGATTAAGTTTAAAAATACACCGCTACCTGTTATATATTTTTTTTAACCTAAAACTAGATATGGATCGAACAGGAAGGAGAAGCGCAAACCCTTACACTTGTATTTCCTATCCATTTTTGTAGCTTTGGTTCAATAAGCTGCATCCAGATCTTAAAGCAGTAGTTTTGAAAAATTTTAAAAAAAATAATTATGTATGTATATATATATATATATATATATATATATATATATATATATATATGTATATGTGTGTGTGTATGTATATATATATATATTATTATTATACACGTACACACGTCCAAAAGTAGGTGAACAGAAAATAACATTTATTTTGATTTATATATAAAATTATATTTACTAACACAAGCATAACATTGACAATTACATTTTATTCTGAACAAGAATACAAAAGCCCTTAAATTTTATAATTTTATCAACGCAGGGGCTCAAACTGTTTTCCATTACAATTTGCACAGCTTTGCCTCTTACGCTTCGACAAACTTTTTTGCACAAGTCTCTTTGGGTATTAATTTCTTGAAATGCATCTCTTATGTAATTTTTCAAATCACTGACACTTTTTGGTTGTCGACTATAAACTTTGTCCTTGAGTACTCCCCAAAAGAAAAAATCCATTGGGGTCAAGTCTGGTGAACGTGCCGGCCAATCAAGTGGGCCTCTTCGGCCAATCCATTTATTAGGAAATGTTTCATCAAGATACTCGGGAACTACTCTTGAATAATGTGGAGGGGCCCCATCTTGTTGGAAATAAAGGTCATTTGAATTGGGCTGTTGCTTTAACTGGGGAACAACTTGATTCATTAGAATTTCGAGATACTTCTCTCCTGTGACTGTTCCATAACTATGTATGTATGTATGTATGTTAAATCGGCCATATAGACAAGTTTTCCCCCATGATCTAAAGATCTATTCAATTCCATTACATTGCTAGTGAGTAGTGATGAGTGAGCATGCTCGCTACTGCTCGGTGCTCGCCCGAGCATCTCACTGCTCGAGATGCTCGGCGAGTATTTCTGTGGTTGCTCGGCGGGAACTCGGGTCCCCTCCCTGCATGTTTGGCGCTCTTTAGAGAGCCAATGAACATGCATGGATTGCCTGCCATGCACTGTAATGCCGTAGCCATGTTGGTTGTGGCATTACAGTGATTGGCTGGCCGCACAGCGTCATCAGGTCTATATCAGACCTGGCGCCGCCATGCTCGTCACAGTCACTCCGGATCAGACAGTGTAGGGAGAGCTGCTGCTGCTTCAGGGAGAGATTTGCTTGTGTATTAGCTAGTGTAGGGAGAAAAACCGTACATTACACATATCCATCTTAACAAACAGTCCTTTTGAGGACTAATCCATCTGCAGAGATATCAGGCAGGCAGTGTATATAGGCAGACAGGCAGGGTATATTGCAGACTGCAGTGCATATAGCACAAGAGGCTCCATTCCAATTCTGCCTTCTGCTGCTGTTAGATGTTTCTATACAAAGGCCCAGGTCTCAGGGGCCATGAATACTTTTCTTTGGATCTTAATCCTCATTATTTGCTTAAAAAGCAATCCAGAGAACACCATTTTTTCTGCGCCATTAGCTTGTTGGCACTGCAGAATACAGCCAGGTCCTTTCCATATTACAGCACTAGAAATCCACCTATTTAAAACTGTGTTTTCTCCGTCAAAGGGATCACATATATGTTGTCAGAAAATGCTGCCATTTCTGGCCTCCATTAAAAATTTCCTTTAGTGTGTCATTGAAGCAATTTACCGCAGTTTGCTGTTCAAACTACTTACCTACAGGCCAGGTATTTAAAACTCTGTTTATTCGTACTCCCATGACAGCACCACGAGAGAGGATCCGCCCATCAAGGACAGGAAAGCTACAGGTTAAAAAGGGTGGCACCTCTCTCCCACCTCAGGTCTCCCATCAAGGACAGGAAACCTAAACTATCAGGCTTACATTCAGGATGAAGATTGGTCTCTTGCCCAGATGGATAGACATGGTGCCTGGAGCGGTGAAGTTCCTGCCCTAGTCGGTCCTGATCTTCTGGAGACGCCACAGCAGGGATCATTGGGGCACCTCCGTGTGCGTTGTGGTCAGCGTGACATACCCTCTTGTGGAGCTGGATGGTCCGCTATGTGTGGGACCGCATGCAGGCAACCCCCCCCCCCCCCCCCCCCCGCTACACTATACAAGAGATCTGGGCTGCGCCGGCGGGGAGCGTGTCGGGCGCTGCCCTGTGACGTGTTTCCGGTGCGCCAGAGGCCTCCACAGGAAGTGGGCGTAGTTCACGCGCGGCTAGGAAATACGGGACCGTATGCGAGCGAAGTGGGGACGCCTGTGCGGAAGACTGTTCACCGGACGAGGGGCGTCCCCGCCAGTGCTGCTGAGAGGCAGTGATCAGCCCACCTGGGGGGAGGGGGAGGTTCCTTCAGGGGACCCACCACTCAGGTACCTGGTATGGCCAGTATAAAAAAGACCTGGCTGCATACATAGGTGCTTCCCAGACCCTTGTTTTTCTTTTGGTAACATTGAAGATACGCAGGAGCAGCTATCACCTCAGCAAGAACAATTGCTGCAGGAGCAGCCCTCTGGGGAGCCCTCACAACAGGCGGTGCAACGTCGTTCCCAGTCTGGGTCCAATCGTTCAACTAGTAAGTTCACCGCAAAAAGCAGGAAGGAAGGTCCTGTTGTTCGGCGTGATCCTCCGCCGGTTAAGAAGGATTCCTCTGCTTCTACGGTACCACATATTCCAGGGGGTAAGTGGAATCTTCGTGAAACTACTAATTCTTCTGATACTTCTCTGTCTATTTATATGCCATCAGGGGGCTAGGAAGGGTTGTAAAGATTCAAAATCTACAATTGCGAGGTGGATTAGAGAGGCCATCACCCTCGCCTACTCTTCAGGAGATAAGGAAGTAACGGAGGGGTTGAGGGCGCACTCCACCAGAGCAGTAGCAACTTCCTGGGCCGAGAAGATGGGGGTTTCCATCGAAGACATATGTAAGGCTGCCACCTGGTCTTCTCCCTCCACCTTCTATAGGCATTATAGTCTAGATTTGGGTGATTCCTCTAATCCCACCTTTGGGAGAAGGGTGCTTCAGGCTGTGGTCCGTCCCTAATCTCCTTCGTCTCTGTAATTCTCTCGTGGTGCTGTCATGCAAGAAGGAATAAAGCCTTAGTTACTTACCGGTAACGGGATTTTTCGGAGCCCATGACAGCACCCTTATATTCCCTCCCTACACTGGTGTTTTGCACCCCCATAAGGTTATTTTCCTATTTTGCACCCACGGGTGAAGTTGGTTAAAGTCATTGGCTTAAAATGAATGTTGTGTTTTGTCTTGTTGTAATTAACCTTGGCGGTCCTCTCATGCTCTGTTAACTTAAACTGAGGCGGGAGAGAGGTGCCGCCCTTTTTAACCTGTAGGTTTGTTGTCCTTGATGGGGGATCCTCTCTCGTGGTGCTGTCATGGACTCCGAAAAATCCCGTTACTGGTAAGTAACTAAGGCTTTTCTCTATCACACGGATCACATATAAGTTCGCTCCAAACTCAGTCATTTGTAGTGAGCGTGGAAGATACTGTCCTCCATTTAAAATGGGCAAGGCACTTGGCAAGGGACGGGGAACAGGACGTGATAGTAATGGTGCATGTAGAGGCCGAGGATAAGGCCGTGGGCAAGCCGAAATTGTGCCACAACGAACACCCACATCTTCTCGCCTGACCTTCCTTTTCCCAATTTCTAGGGTACCGCAGCACACCACTATTGAACCCAGATCAGTGTCAAAAGGTTGTTGGCTGGATAGCGGATAATGCTTCCAGTCACTTAGCCACCACCACCACCCTGTCTTCCACACGGTCAAGTCTCAGCAGCCGTGAGTCTGGACCGCATATTCCTCACCCTGATCCTCCTTCTTCCCTCCATGCCGATTACCCAGAAACAACTGATCCCACACTTGGACACTCTGAAGAGCTGTTCACTTTTCCATTTATAGATTCGGGCTTCTTGCCCGGTCCACTTGAAGCTGGGCAAGAGGAGATCGCTTGTAGCGATGCCCAAATATTTGAGCAGCCACGGTCACACAAAGGCGATGGTGGGAAAGTGTCACAAGAGGTGGACGATTGAGACACAATTGCCAGAAAATCAGGAGGAGGACCAGGGTGCGCAAGTGGAAGACTAGGTGGTGGATGATATAGTAACTGACCCAACCTGGCAGGAGGACACGCAGAGCGAGGACAGCAGCACACAGGCGGAGGGCGGTAGAGCACCCCAACAGGCTGGAAGAAGCAGTGTGATGACCGCAGACAGAAGGCAGGCAACCGTTCCCCGTAACACCAACATGAAGGAAGTTGCCAGTACAACTGTTAGGTCTTCCCGAGTCTGGTTGTTTTTTAAAGACTGCCGATAACCTCAAAAAGGCCATTTGCACCACCTGCCAGGCCAGCATCAGCAGGGGGGGGCAAAACAACCAGCCTGACCACCACCAGCATGATCAGGCACATGGCAGCAAAGCACCTGACTTTGTGGGCCGAACCCCGGGGTCCAGGAACAGTGTCTGCAGGTGGCACCATTGCTTCTTCCGCTGTTGTGCATGCAAGCCAATCCCCTGTCCATGGTGCATGCGAAGATGCCTCCAGCCCTGCACCTGTCGTTCCACACTCTCAAATAGCAGCATCAGGAAGCACGTCCATGTCCTTGTCCCAGCGCAGCGTTCAGTTGTTCATACCCCAGTCCTTGGAACGCAAGCGCAAATATGCAGCCAAAGGCCACACTACTAAATCCTCACATTTCATGACTGCTTGCGCTCGAAATGTTGCCTTTTAGGCTCGTGGAGACGGAAGCATTCCGCAACCTGATGGCGGCGGCCGTCCCTCTGTACTCGGTCCCCAGCCGCCACTATTTCTCCTGGTGTGCCGTCCCCGCATTACACAAGCATGTGTCCCAAAACATTAGCCGTGCTCTCAACAACGCAGTTACCGGTAAAGTCCACCTAACCACGGACATGTGAACAAGTGCTTGTGGGCACGGACGGTACATCTCGCTGACAGCACACTGGGTTAACATAGTGAAAGCCGGGACCCAGTCGGACCTTGGGACGGAACACGTCCTCCCGACGCCAAGGATTGCGGGCTCTAGGTCAATCAGGGTTGCCCCCATGGTCTACAGCTCCTGCACCTCAGCCGCCTCCTCTTCAGCCTCCATCTCCGAAATGACCACATCAGTCACAAGCTGGAAGCACTGCCTCGGCCAAGCGGCAACAGGCTGTGCTGAAGCTAATATGCTTAGGTGACAAATCGCACAATGCTGAAGAGTTGTGGACAGCTCTGAAAGAGCAGGCAGATCTGTGGCTCACACCGCTAAACCTACAGCCAGACATGGTCGTGTGTGACAATGGCCGGAACCTGGTGGCGGCTCTGAGGCGAGGTGAGCTCACACACGTACCATGCCTGGCCCATGTGCTTAACCTCGTGGTTCAGCGGTTTCTCAAATCCTACCCGGAGCTGCCGGATCTGCTTGTTAGAGTACGCTGCCTGTGTGTCCATTTTAGAAAGTCAGCTACATCTTCCGCCGCCCTTGCAGTGTTTCAGCAGCGTTTGCAGCTTCCGGCTCACAGACTGGTGTGTGATGTCCCCACGCGTTGGAACGCTACACTGCAGATATTGGGAAGGATTTGTGAGCAGAAGAGGGCAGTTGTTGAATACCAGCATCAACAAGGCCGTCTGTATTCAGTTCAGACTCCACACATAAGACCTCAGGAGTGGACATGGATGTCAGACATATGTACCATCCTCCAAAACTTTGAGAACTCCAACAAGATGGTGAGCGGCGATGACGCCATAATTAGCGTCACCATCCCGCTTCTCTGTCTTCTGAAACACTCTCTGCTCACAATCAAAGAGGATGCATTGCAGGCGGAGCACGATGAGATGGAGCAAGGAACCATACAGGGTGATTACACACAGCCAAGGCTCATCTCATCCCAACGTGGATTGGGTGAAAATGAGGAAGAGGAGGAGGAAGGACAGGAGCTAGTTTCATGCACTATAGACGGTACTACCTGCGGAGCTGTCGTACCGTCTGTTCAACATGAATGGCCAGAGGACAGAGAGGAGGAGGAGGAGAGCATGGTCAGTCATCCTGTTGGTGAGGACACTGAAGTCTTGCCTGTTAGTAGTCTGGCACGCATGGCCGAGTTTATGTAACGCTGCCTTTCCCATGGCCCTCGCGTTCTCAAAATTTTGGGTGACAGCCATTACTGGTTGGTGACACTTCTAGACCCACGCTACAAGGAGAACTTTATATCTCTTATTCCTGAGGCGGACAGGTCTACAAAAATGGGGCAGCACCAGAAGGCCCTTGTTGTGGAACTATTAAAAAAAATCCCATCTGAAAACGCTGGCGGCAGAGGGCACACTTTGTTGGACAACCAAGGAGTACAGGCGAGAGAGACACAACTTCAATCCAGCAGAGGCAGGGGAACACTGCCATAGTTCTGGGAGAGTTTTTTCAGACCCTCCCATCGCACAGGCCCTGAGGCGCGGGGTACTCTCACAAGGAGTGCAAAGTTTGGGAAGATGCTGAGGAAGTACCTTGCCGACCGTACCAACGTCCTCCGTGATTCCTCTGTGCCTTATAATTATTGGGTATCCAAGCTGGATACGTGGAATGAACTGGCTCTCTATGCCTTGGAGGTCCTGGCCTGCCCTGCCGCCAGCATTTTAACAGAGTGGGTTTTTAGTGCCGCTGGTGGAATTATAACTGATAAGCGCATCCGCCTGTCAACTGAAAATGCTGACAGGCTGACTCTTATAAAAATGAACAAGGGCTGGATTGGGCCAGACTTCTCAACACCACCGAATGATAGCAGTTTAACATAAACTCAAATCCAGTGTCTTTTCTTGGGAGGTGTATTCCCATGCACCTTTTCACACCCACACATGGGTATACTCTTCCTGATTTTGTCTATTTGCTCTTGTCCTCCTCCTCATCCTCCACCACCATATCACCAGGGTGACCGTGGTCCGTGATGCAACACCCACATAATTTTTTTAAAGGGTGTTTATGATGCCCGTGAAAATTTTTTTTCATACAGTATGTTCATGTATACCCCCCAGGGGTAAATGTTTGTCAGCCCATACACTTAGTGCATGGGCATTACAAGTATAGGAGGCCCGCTCCTTTCTAATGGGAACATTTTTTTATGAGGCCCTCCTCCACGTCTCTTCCAAGGGGCATTGAAGTGCCTCCAAATTTTTGGCAGCCCTTGCATTCACTGCATAGGCTAACACTATGGGAGACTCTCCTTTCTAATGGGAATTTGTCATTACTGTGGCCCTGCTCTGTGTCTCTTTAAATTCTTGGTGGGTTTTTTCCTATAATTGGTCAGCCATTGGACTGACTGCATACCCTATAACTGTATAGCAGACCCTCTCCTTTCTAATGGGAACATGTCGTACCTTGTTACTGTGGCCCTGCTCCGTGTGTCTTTAAATTCTTAGTGGGATTTTTCCCAAATTTTGGCAGCCCTTGCAGTCATAGCATGGGCATTACCATTATAGGAGACCTGCTCCTTTATAATCGGAACATTTTTTTTTTACTGAGACCCTCCTCTGCCTCTTCAAAGGGGTATTGGGTTGCATCCAAATTTTTGGCGGCCCTTGCAGTCACTGGCTACGCAATAACAGTATAGGAGACCCACTTGTTAATAATGGGAACAGCAAAGCATAGCCGGCTGATGGCTCTCTAACAATAGCTACGGCCGACTGCTGGCCTTTTAAGAATAGTAAGGGCCGTCTGATGTCCCTGTAAAAATAGGCTTTATGACATTGAGTCCCTCCATCATAAATTAAAAAAGGATGTGTCTGAGGATGTCACAAACCACATTGCCAGATAAGGTTGTAAAATGTTAAAATGACGTTTCCCGGTGAATGAATTTGTCTTAAAAAAGAACGTAAAAAAAAAAAAAATAGGATCTTTCTTTAGTATAAAAAACAGTGTCACCAATTTAACTTCAATGTAATCACATTGTTCAGCTCATGCACCTCCTCCTCCATCTCCGAAATGATCACATCAGTCACAAGCTGACAGCACTGCCTTGGCCAAGCGGCAACAGGCTGTGCTGAAGATAACAACATGTTTAATGCTTAATTGACAAACCGCCCAGCGCTGCAGAGTTGTTGAAAGCTGTAACACAGGAGCCTGATCTGTGGCTCTCACCGCTTAACATACAGCCAGGCATGGTCGTGTGTGACAATGGGCGTAACCTGGTGACTGAGAAATGACAGCCGGGGTAGATACTGTTTCCCTCTATGCCAGTCCTTTCACCGAGCTAAAGAATATGGCTGTGGTGAAATACAACTCCCACTGAGAAGCTGTTTCAGATTGAAAAACATTGTGCCCACCAGAGGATTTGATTCTGAGGGCTAACCTTTCTCCCCCGCTCAAGAGCCCCATAGCAGCTGCAAAGTTAGCGCTATCATGAACTCTCCTGAGGTAGAAGCCAAGGCACACCAGAGGATTCTCTGGTGGGACCGTCCAACCCTGCTGAGAAGCAGTCCTGGCTAACAAAAGTGTGTGGGAAGGTTCCCGGACACTCTATGGCTGCTTTTTTACTGAGGAGGAAACACACGCAAACACGGGGAGAACATACAAAGTCCTTGCAGATCTGGTCCTTGCTGGGATTTGAACCCAGGATCCCAGCGCTGCAAGGCTTCAGTGCTAACCACTGATCCAATGTGCTGCCGTTCACCCTCTAATATCTAACATGCCGGAGAAACTTGCACCTACTGTCACTCAATCTTGTGCTTCTCTTTCCAGCTGAGTCCACTTCTGGTTACTACATATACTGGTTGTGATGTTTTTCTAAAAAAATGCTAAGTGTAAGGCTGCATTCACACATCCATGTGAGTATTGCCATCCGAGAGAAACGGGCCTTTTTTTTCTTTTTTCTCTCTGCTTCCTTGGGTGTCATCCTTGTCCTTCCTTGGGTGTCATCCTTGATGGATATTTTTTTTCACTGAAGCAGATAGACTAAACTTTTAGCTATTGATTCTTATCAATGGATCAGCAAAAAAAAGATTGAAACTCTGATGGAATGTGGTGTCATCTGATTCATACGGAGCACCCATAGACCTTAATGGCCAAATCTAATCTGCAACGCGAGTGAGAATAGGACGTGTTCTGAGTGTCACGGACCCGAGACAAGGATCCGTTTTTATAACTAATGTGTCTGTGGATCAATAAAACTCTATGGGTTCGTGTGCTGTCTGAGAAAAAGAAAGAGGGGGAGACACCAAGCACAATAGGGTTGTATCTGGTGGAGAAATTGGTCTTGAGTGAGAGGTAATGGAATTGCTCACCTTTTGGGGTTGTTTAACCCACAACTCTGGAATCAAGGTGACAGCTGCTGCTCTACTGTCGGGAATTCCCGAACAAATAGTGGAGGATAGGAGCAGTAGTCGAATTTCCAGAAATCTGGAGGATGTGATGAGGTGTTAGATCATGCGATTTATTCTTAACGCGCTTCGAAGCTGAACCAACTCCTTCATCAGGAGAACCACAATGTCCTTGTGAAGGTGACTTTTATATGACTTTTAGGGTACATTTGATAAGTTTTTGATGTTGCAGATTTTATGATCCTATTAAGTACAATACGTTGCTTCCATTTTTGATGCTGTGGTTTTTAGTCTCTTGTTGTTATGTCATGTTTAAAACAAAGCTACTTTGTTTTTGATACCTCTTGGTATTTGGCTGTGGCAAAACTTTATTATAGTTACGTGCGGATTACATGTGTTGTTTACCTCTGAATTTTCCATATCGAATTCCAAGTTTCTGGAAAAAATCTACATATAAAATGCTTTTTTCACAGTTTTTTATGTGTTCATTTTCCCCATAGAATTGCATTAGATGCAGAAAATCTGCAGGTAAAAACGTAGGTAATTGTCATGACTATCAATAAAGTTTTGTCAAAGCCAAATATAAGGAAGTATCAAAAACAAAGCAGCTTTATTTAGAACATGACATACAAGAGACACAAAAAAACGCATGTAACAAAACGCTCTCAATGGAAAAAAAAGTACCGTAATTTACTTAATGGGAATGTCTCCTTAGGCTGTGTGCACATGATTAATTTTTGGTGAGTTTTTGACGCTGCATATTTTCCCTGCTTCAAAAACGCGGCGTTTTATAGTTCCAGCAAAATGGATGGGATTTCTAGAAATCTCATGCCCTCTGTGCTTTTTTTGTTCTCTCCAGGTAAACTGACCTGCATTGTGTTTCAGATATGCAACATGTCAATTTCTCTTGTGAGTACGCCAAGTTTTATGTGCGGTTCAGTGCATAATGAGCTGCGGCTGTAACCCCGCCCTAGCACGGACTGACTGACAGCCCCTCTCTACAGTGCAGCAGTGCTGAGCCGGCTGTCAGTCAATGCCGGGGTGTGGTTACAGCCGCCGCTCATTATGTACTGAAGCAGCGCCGGCTGCATCTCTGACTAAAAGCCAAAGGCTGCCTGGAGGAATAAAGTTAATTTTCTGGCTCTCTTAGACTTACACCGAGAGCTTGTGATGTAGCTCCTGACGTCAGGCTTCACTCATGAGATTGTGCCAAAGGACTGGAGCGGCGCCGAAAAATGAAGACGCCGGAGGGTGAGTATATGACCAGGGGCAGGGGACTTGCGTTTAAAGCACAACTCCAGGAGTGAAAAAAAAAATGCTGGAGTGGTGCCCCAAACCAGGGGCGGATATGCCGTTGGCGCAATGTGTGCAGTTGGAGAAGGACTCAAGAAGTGAGAGGGATAATTTCCACCTCCAAAGTCAACGAGCTGCTTCTGTCACAGACTCCTAAATGGGTGCATTATGATAAGCTCTTGGATTGCATAGGGGCCTTTTCTGTCTGTATCAACCGGTGGACAATTGATTACCAATCCATTTGTTCTGGAGTTAGGCTGCTGTCAGAGATGTCTGACCCGGACTCTCTTGGCGCACTCTGCAGATCGAGCCCCTCCGTGTATGGAAAAGATGGCTGTTGAACGATCATTCGTCTGACAGTTATCTGTGTATGGTGTGGTTTAGCTTGAAATGTGTTTTGTTTTTTTTCTTAGAAGCACATACACATTTCTAATAGCCTATACCATAAAAAGAATGTTACCACACACAAAGCATAAAATCTTAGGAAGTTGAGGATTGCATTTTCTTGTCAAGCTTCATTGCTTATGTGTCCTGTAGCTATATCCAGCACATGTAGCTAATGAAAGGAAAGAGCTCCGTATTGCGCTATCTCAGGAGTGCTGAATAATGGGATTACGTTCCTGAGTCCACAATGGTGTGAATGCAATTTAGCTGGAGAAGATAAATTGATGTTATATAGTCGCTCTGTTTTATGAGGGTTTTTTCTTTTTTTTTTTCTCTCTTCCACTTACTTTGAAACCTATCCACAAAGCTGTCATGGGACTATTTCTGCTTATCAGAATTGAAATATGCTTATTCCATTTTACGTTAAATTAGCATCTGCCAAGCATCCAACTTCTTGGGGAGACAAGGTCCGTATTCTCTAATAGCACTTAATGAGATTTGTGTTAGATGGGAGCTAATCTATTTACCCATCTGTAACAGTTTATATATTGATGGAACGTAAAGCGTGTCAATCTGCCACACGCAGGTTTGAATCCACGTTGTGTTCTGAATCTGATTTTGATAATCGTGACCTCCTGGGGAACATACTGACATCGTAACTGCTATTGCCATCAATATAAAGGGTTAGGCTCCATTCACACTTCCTTGTCAACGTTACCATCCGAGAGAAATAGAATATTCATGCCTTCTCAGGTGTCATCCTACTTGCATCTTATTTGACTTGTTTTTTTTTCCACTGAAGCAGGTAGATTTTCTCATGGACCAGAGACACCGATCCCTTTTTAAAACTTATGTGTGTGTGGATCTACTTCTTCCCCTGTATCAGGTTGACCAATCATAAGCAGGCAGCAACATGCCAGCGGAGAACAAGCCTTCACAATAGCTTAGTTAGGTTTATCAGTATGAGACCTGTAATGATAGACAGTCTGCTCTCCTTACTGATCTCCCTGCACATCTGTGTGTAATTACAAACGCCTTTCATCTCACCACAGTCAGTGGGGGTTCAGTACAGCAGAGCTGAGTTTTGTCTCATTACAAACACCACTGCAGCTCTTCTCTCACAGTGCTGTCAGTTCAGCAGTACTCCCCTCTCACTACCTGCTGTGAGATAACAGCTGGAGGTATTGGTACTCTCTGCTCTTCTCCTAGCACTTGTAATCACCCACACCTCTTCAGTGAGATTGGTGTGGCGAGCAGATGGTCAGTCATATCTCACACTGAGAAACCTGCTCTAACCTTCTGTCCGGGCATGTTCTTCCCCAAAATATGTTGCAGCCTGCTTATGGTTGGTCAACTTCATGCAGGTGAAGAAATACACAGTCCCAGTGAAAAATCTTTGGTAACTCCTTCTTGAATTTAAAGGGGTTGTCGTCTTCTTGATCAAAATGCTTGACCCTCATAAAATAATAAAGCTTATACTCCCCTTCCGTATTGGCGCCTTTCCTGCGGTGTCGGCACTCGTGGTCCCGGAGCTGTCGTTCTGTTGTTGTGAGGCTGGCACCCAATCAGCGCTGGCATCACTGTCCCCACCTTCGTACGAACTGAACCTGAAGAGGAAGTCTAGGCTGCAACTGCTCAGACTTTTTCTTCATGCTCCATTCAACAGGAGGCTTGGACAGTGACGCCAGCGCTGTTTGGGCGCCAGCGTCACGTGTCAAAACAGCACAACAGTCCCGGGACCGCGAGTGCCAACATCGTGGGAACAGCGCCAGTATGGGAGGTGAGTATAAACTACTTTATTTTATAGGGGCCAAGCGAGGGGCATGAACAGGGGTTATCCAAGTAGTGGACCACTTTAACATCTATTCTAATCTAAACTTTACAAGCTGACATCTCCACAATAAAAGGGTATAAGGCTATGTTCACATGTCCCGTAATCATCATAGCTATCCGTTATTCTTTCATTTGAAAAGGATCCTTTTTTGCTTGCTGGATCAGTTCCAAATGGAAGATTACAGATGGCTGTTACGGATCCATTGTCCATAGACTTCAATGTTAAAAAACGGATCCAGCTGAAATTAGTTTTTTAAAAACGGAGAAAAAAAAGTTGTGTCTGCACAACTTTTGCCAACTGATTGCTGCTGTATCCATTCTAACGGATGATTAGTGGACAGAGCCTAATTAAAAGGGGAAAAAAAAAAAAACGTACATACAGCTCATATGTCGTATGTATTTTTATTCTTTTAACACTTTTTTTTTAAGCGGTAATCGTCGTGACCTGCATCATGAACACTGTAAGAACAAAACACAATATTGGAATTGTGGATTTTTTCTCTTACTTTCCAGTTGATTGTACATGCGCTTAATAGTCTGATCCATCCTGCAGCTCCTGATGACGTTGAAGAGCATAGTGCTGCATTTAAATAGCCCACCAAGACTTGTAAAAGTCAGTAATTATGTTCTTAAATGAGTTATCCACAGGAAGCAGATTGAAAGCATAAAATAATTACTTCTATAAAACCATTAAGCATTAATTAGTATAGCCACAGGCGCCAAAAAAAAAATTCCCTTAACTTTTTTTTTTAAATATACAGTGGGGAAAATAAGTATTTAATATACTGGCGATTTTGCACATTTTCCCACCTACAAAAAATGGAGAGGTCTGTAATCCTTATCGTAGGTACACTTTAACTGTAAGAGACAGAATAAAAACAAAAAATCCAGAAAATCACATTGTATGATTTTTAAATAAAATGCATTTTATGGCATGAAATAAGTATTTGATCACCTACCATCCAGCAAGAATTGTCTCTCACAGACCTGTTAGTTTTTCTTTAAGAAGCCCTCCTACGCTACACTCATTACCTGTATTAATTGCACCTGTGTGAACTTGTTACCTGTATGAAAGACATCTGTCCACACAATCAATCACACTCCAACCTCTCCACCATGGCCAAGACCAAAGAGCTGTCTAAGGATACCAGGGACAAAATTGTAGACCTGCACAAAGCTGGGATGGGATACAGGACAATAGGCAAGCAGCTTGGTGAGAATGCCACAACTGTTGGTGCAATTATTAGAAAATGAAAGAAACTCAAGATGACTTTCAATCTTTCTTGGTCTGGGGTTCCATGCGGGATCTCGCCTTTTGGGGTAAGGATGATTCTGATAAGGGTCAGAAATCAGCCCAAAACTACATATGAGGACCTGGCCAATGACCTGAAGAGAGCTGGGTTCACCGTCTCAAATATTACTGTTAGTATCACACTACGCTGTCATGGATTAAAAGCTGCAGGGCATGCAAAGTCCCCCCTGCTCACTCTAGCACATGTCCAGGCCCGTTTGAAGCTCGCCAATGACCATCTGGATGATCCGGAGGAGGCATGGGAGAAGGTCATGTGGTCAGATGAGAACTAGTGTTGAGCGAGTATGTTCTATTAACCCTTTCGCCGAGTATGCTCGGGCCGAGCTCCAAGTATTTATAGCTGCTCGGTGATATGGTTAAATCGCTCCCGTGTGCATAATTTGCGACTGTTTGACAGCTTTATTACATGTGAGGAATGTCTATTTCTTACACATTCCTCACATGTAATAAAGCTGTCAAACAGTCACAAATCATGCACACGGGAGTGATTTAACCTGCTCACCGAGCAGCTATAAATACTCGGAGCTCAGCCCGAGCATACTCGGACAGAACATACTCGCTCAACCCTAATGAGAACTCAAAATAGAACTTTTAGGCATCAACTCCACTCGCCGTGTTTGGAGGAGGAAGAAGGAGGATGAGTACAACCCCAAGAACACCACCCCAACCGTGAAGCATGGTGGGGAAAACATCATACTTTGGGAGTGCTTTTCTGCAAACCGCATCGTATTGAAGGGAGGATGGATGGGGTCATATATCGCAAGATTTTGGCCCGCAACCTCCTTACCTCAGTAAGCGCATTGAAGATGGGTCATTGTTGGGTCTTCCAGCATGACTGTGACCTGAAACACACAGCCAGGGCAACTAAGGAGTGGCTCTGTAAGAAGGATTTTAAGGTCCTGGAGTGGCTTAGCCAGTCTCCAGACCTGAACCCAATAGAAAATCTTTGGAGGGAGCTGAAACTCAATGTTGTTCAGCAACAGCCCCGAACCTTGAAAGATCTGGAGAAGATCTGTATGGAAGAGTGGGCCAAATCCCTGCTACAGTGTGTGCAAACTTACTACAGGAAACTTCTGACCTCTGAAAGTGCAAACAAAGGTTTCTGTATCAAATATTAAGTTCTGTTTTTATAGTATCAAATGCTTACAGTAGTGTTCAAAATAATAGCTGCTCATTTAACCAGATTAATCACTGTTTTTTGGTAGAAATTATATTACCACATGTCAAACAATTTACCAGTTGGTGCTGTAGATTCTAAGAAAACCAACAGACTCAGCATTCATGATCTGCAGGTTTTTGAGTCTGTGTATTTGAATAATTAATTGAAAGGGGGTGTGATCAAAATAATAGCAGTGTGGAGTTCAGTTAGTGAGGTCAATCATTCTGTGAAGAAACAGATGTGAATCCAGTGCCCCTTATTTAAGGGTGAAGCCAGCACATATTGTACATGCATTTCTCCTTGAAAGCCTGAGAAATCTGGGTCGTTCGAGACATTTGTTCAGAAGAATAGCGTATGTTGATTAAAAAGTTGATTGGAGAGGGTAAAGCTTATAAAGAAGTGCAGCCAATGATAGGCTGTTCAGCTAAAATGATCTCCAATGCTTTAAAATGGAAAACAAAACTGGAGAGACGTGGAAGAATACCATTTGAATGGATCGAAGAATAGCCAGAATGGCAAAGGATCAGACAATGATCAGCTCCAGGATGATCAAGGACAGTCTCAAGTTACCTGTGAGTACTGTGACAGTTAGAAGACGCCTGTGTGAAGCTAATCTCTTAGCAAGAAGTCCCCACAAAGTCCCACTGTTAAAAAATAAATAAATTAATAAATAAAATAAAAAAAGACATGTACAGAAGCGGATGCAATTTGCCAAAGAACACATCAACTGGCCTAAAGAGAAATGGAGAAACATTTTGTGGACTGATGAAAGTAAAATTGTTCTTTTTGGGTCCAAGGGCCACAGACAGTTTGTCAGATGACCCCCAAACTCTGCATTCAAGCCACAGTACACTCTGAAGACAGTGAAGCATGGTGGTGCAAGCATCATGATATGGGCATGTTTCTGTTGACATGGTGCCGGACCTATTTATCGCATACCAGGGATCATGGACCAGTTTGCATTAATACTTGAAGAGGTCATGTTGCCTTACACTGAAGAGGATATGCCCTTGAAATGGGTGTTTCAACAAGACGCCGACCTTAAACACCGCAGTAAACAAGCAAAATCTTGGTTCCAGTCCAACTAAATTGAGGCTATGGCGTGGCCAGCCCAATCCCTGGACCTTAATCCGATAGAACACTTGTGGGGTGACATGAAAAATGCAGTTTCCGAGGCAAAGCCAACAAATGCCAAAAAGTTGTGGGATGTAGTCAAAGCATCCTGGGCTGAATTAACAGTTGACAGGTGCCAGAAGTTGGTTGACTCTATGCAACATAGATGTGAAGCAGTTCTAATAAACTGCGGGTATACAACTAAATATTAGGTTAATGATTCACATGAATGCTAAATCCTCAGAAAAAGAGTACATATTGTGAGTTTGTAAAGACAAATGCAGACACTATTTTTTAGAACAGCCCAATGTTCATTTTTTGTTATTTTCTGTAAAGTAGTTACAAATTATATACATTTCTCTTCATGTTTTGAATTAGAAAACAGTGTGCAATGTTACCAATGCAAGGAAATAAAAACTAGTATAAAGATTTTATGCTTAACTCATGTTTTTGAACACACTATTATTTTGAACACTACTGTATTTTATGCAATAAAATGCTAATTATGTAAAAATCATATAATGTGATTTTCTTTTTTTTTTTTTTTTTTTTTTTTAGATTCTCTTTTTCACAGTTGAAGTGTACCTACGATAAATATTACAGACCTCTCCATTCTTTGTAGATGGTAAAATTTGCAAAATCGGCAGTGCATCAAATACTTATTCTTCCCACTGTACATCCGTGTTTCATCGATGTTTGATCTTTGGATTGCGGATTTCCTGAAGCTCCATGATAATAATGGATGCCATTCCACATGTGACACAACAAATAACACCTAGTGATAGCTCCTTTTGAGTACTGATAATAATGTAGTATTATAAAAGTAGTATTATAAAAGTATTTCACAAGAATACAAGATGTACACAAATTATACAGCACACCAAAGTAGGAGTTCCATTTTTCTTCCTTCCATCCAAATTATAAACATATAAAGCTTCTTAAATAAATACAGATGAAACAATCCTTAACTTGTCAGGTGGCATAATATTAACATAGACACGTAGCACGTCATCTAACACTTTCAAGATTACTATACATTACTATAGGATTAGTGTTGAGCGAGCATGCTCGACACCGCTCGGTACTCGCCAGGTCCAGGTCTCGGGGGCCAGGAAAAATCCCTTTTTTTTCATCTAAATCCTCTTTTTTTTTTTCCTCCTTCACACTGTACAAATACCCGTCTTATTAACCTTTTGGTGTCGTTCCAACCCCCCAAAAAAAGAAAAAAAAAGTGTCTCCCTGATTTTTCAGACACAAATAGATCTCTTGAAAATAGTCTGGTGTAGGCCCGAGAAATACAAGTGTGGTTTTGCAGTTCCACGGTTCAAACCTCTGTATTATCCACTTTTGGGCCATTTGTAACTAAAAAAAAAACAGTTTGAGTGTGTCGCTCACTGTTCAGCAGCAAATATATATATTTAAAAAAGTCTGGTATACCCCAGTAAATTATAACTGTGGTTTTGCTGTTCCACGATAAGAAATCTCTATTATTCAGCTTTTGGTATTTTTTCCGTAAAGAAAAACAGTAATAGTTTCTCCCTGATTGTTCAGAGTCGGGTGTAGGCCAGAGAAATAGAACTGTGGTTTTCCTCTTCCACGGTTCTAATCTACTTTTCATTACCCTTTTTCCATTGATAGTGCGAGTGTAAGCTATTTTACTTACTTTACAATGGGCAAGGCGCGTGGCAAGGGACGTGGAAGTGGACGTTCTGGTGATGGTGCGTGCAGAGGACGGGGCCGTGGCCGTGGCCAAGGTGAAAATGTGCCACAACCAACAGCCACATCTCGCTCCCACTTCTTGACCGAATTACTAGGGAAGCACAGAACAACACCAGTATTGCGAACTGATCAGTGTGAACAGGTTATTAATTGGATAGCAGATAATACTTACAGTTACCTGGGCACCACCACCTCCGGTCTGTCTTCCACATGGTGAACTCTTAGTAGCCGCATACTCCTCCTCACCCTGATGCTCCTTCCTCCCACCATGCAGAGTGTCGTCAGACAGCAACTGATCCCACACTTGGACACTCTGAAGAGCTGTTCACTGGTCCATTTCCAGATTTGTGCCCCTCGTCTGCTCCGCTTGAAGTGGTGGAAGAGGAGATCCCATGTAGCGATGCACAAATATTTGAACAGCCACGGCCACAGGAAGTCGACGCTGGCAATTTGTCACAAGAGGTGGACGATAACGAGACACAATTCCCAGGAAGTGAAGAGGAGGATCGTGGTGCGCAAGTGGAAGAGGAGGAGGTGGTGGATGATCTAGTAACTGACCCAACGTGGCAGGAGGACATGCAGAGTGAGGCCAGCAGCACATAGGGGGAGGGAGGCAGAGTACCCCAACAGGCAGGAAGAAGCAGTGTGGTGGCCGCAGACAGAAGGCGGGTAACCGTTCCCCGTAACACCAACACGAGGGACGTTGGCAGTACAACCGGTAGGTCTTCCAGAGTCTGGAATTATTTTAAAGACTCTGCTGATAACCCCAAAAAGGCCATTTGTACCACCTGCCATGCCAGAATCAGCAGGGGTGACAAAACTACCTGACCACCACCAGCATGATCAGGCACATGGCAGCAAAGCACCCGACTTTGTGGGCCGAACCCCAGGGTCCACGATCAGTGTCAGCGGGTGTCACCACTGCTTCCTCCACTGTTGTGCATGCAATAGAACTCCCTGTTGTGTGTGCAAGGCAATCCCCTGTCCGTACTGCATGCAAAGATGCCCCCTCCTCTCAGTCTTCACTTGTTATGGCAGTTTCTCAAGAAACAGCATCAACATCCACGTCCCACCGCAGCGTTCATTTGTCCATATCCTGACCTTGGAACGAAAGCGGAAATTCGCAGCTAACGCCCCACTGGCCACAGTCCTAAATTCGCACATTTCACAACTGCTTGCGTTGGAAATGCTGCCTTTTTAGGCTGGTGGAGACGGAATCCTTCCGCAACCTTATGGCGGTGGCAGTCCCTCGGTACTTGGTCCCCAGCCGATACTATTTTGCCCGGTGTGCCATCCCCGCACTACACAAGCACGTGTCCCAAAACATCGGCCGTGCCCTCAACAACACAGTTACTGGGAGAGTCCACCTGACAACGGACACGTGGACAAGTGCTTGTGGCCAGGGACGGTACATCTCCCTGACGGCACACTGGCTAAACATAGTGGAAGCAGGGACCCAGTCGGACCTTGGGATAGTTGCAAGTCTGCATCTTCTGATGCGGCAAGGATGACTTCTGATGGGCACACTTTTAGGCAGTGACCTGGGTGTCAGAGATGCTTCCAGGGGTCTTCCCCATGCTGTTTCCATGTCTTTTCAACACTGTATGCATGTGTCACACAGCACATGGCCAGATAAGGTTGTAAAATGTTAAAATAACATTTCCCGGTGAATGCATTTGTCACGGTTGAAAGGAATATAAAAGTGCAAAAACGCATAAAAAATGCTACTTGTGAACATAGCCCAAGGTGTGGAGGAGTATTTTTTTTTGGGGTTATTTATTTTACCTTATACACAAGTCTTTACCCTGATAAGGAACTTCCTTAACATATTTCACAGGAAAGCAGTTTCAGTTTTGTTTTTGAATGTTTTATTATGAGCCTGTAAAAGTGGCTTAATACCTCTGACAGCAGTGACCTGGGGGTCAGAAATGCTTCCTGGGGCGATCCCCATGCTGTCCCCATGCTGTCCCCATGCTGTCCCCATGTCATTTGAGCAATGACACTATCGTTTTGGGCACTTGTTAGGCTTTTAAAAGACTGCCGGGGGTGCCGCCGCAAAAATGCTCGGGTCTCCCATAGACTAACATTGGGCACGTTGCTTGGGTCGAGCACCCGAGTATCACGGCGAGCTCGGCCCGAACTTCGAGCACCCGAGCATTTTAGTGCTCGCTCAACACTATATAGGATCAGTACATGAATTCAGCGCCAGAACCAATAGTACACTAATGCAGCACCAGAACCACCAACAGTAAATGAACACAGCACCAGAATAACCTGAGCATGAATACAGCACCAAGCTTAACACAGTGATCAATTGCAATGTCTTGTCAGCCCACACACATATACATTTGTATCTTGTGAACTTACAACTCCCAGTATGACCTTAACAATAGTAAGGAAACGCTGGGAGTTGTTACCAGCCATCATCAGAAACTACAATATTGATTATACTAAATCAGTAGCACTATTAAACATTGAAAGAATACATTTTTGGGAGATTTTTATATGTTTTAGCCTTTAAATACTGAGCAGATTAGTGGGTTCCAGACCTGAGAACCCTACTAATCATTTAAAAGACCTCTAGTAAATTTTCAGCTCAGGAGACCGAAGCACACATACTCAAAGTCTATGACTTTACACTGTATCCGTACTCCTCTGGTCTTTTGAACAATTGGTGGGGGTGTTAGTGACGCGCCCCCTGGACCATGTGTGGGGGAATACCCGGAGCCGGGTCTCTCTGTGTAATGCTAGGGGTTGTAGTCTCCGTGGCGGCGACCCGGTCCCGTGGCTCAGGGTGGTCAATCCAGTGGCGGATCTGTTTATTTGGTTTTGGAATTTTTAAATGTCCGACTACGCCACCCGTGGATTGCGGTCACTGAGAACCGCTGCTGCGGGTCAGACCGCTGAGGCTGATGTTGTGTGCGCAGCAGAGGGTAGTATAACTCCCCACGGGAGGAGTATAGCCTCAGGGCAGTGAGTGCAGATGGTGGGGGTGATGGTGCGCGAGAGCAACAGTAATGACTCAGAGTCCAGTGATGCAGTCCAGGGTCTTTACTCACAGTTTTACACTCCAAGCCACTTCTGCAGGTAATGGCTGCCCATGTCGTACTGTGCTCACCAGGTGAGGGGCTCGGCCAACCCCCAGGTACCTTTGGAATGCTTTTCAGGACCCCCTTCGTGTGTCCTTTCTCTGGCCCGTCGTACCCCACAATTGACCACGTTTCTGTCCAGCTGCCTCGGGCCTTGGCGGGCAAACGTATGTTCCGTTTCCCTGGGTCCTATATGGTGCCTTCCTAACGGGTGTAGTGAGGGGCCGTAACACCTGCAATGCCACGGCCTCCGGTTACTAGCTGAGGGTAGTTGCTCTCCACTAGATGAGGGATCCGGTTCCCTTTCTTGGCCTGACCCCCCTTCTCTGGTAGCTGCGGGCGTACGGTGGCGACTTGCCGGTCCGCACCCCTGGGGTCCCTTCACTCCACTCGTGGAGCCTCCTCCGTTCTTCTCCTCTCCTTTCTTCTCCTCCAGGCCCAGGCCTTGTGACTTGGCCTGCCCGCGGAGCAGAGCTCATATAGAGCCCCTGCTCCCACTCTCCTTCTCTCTCTTTTTTGCTCACTCACTAAGATGGTGCCCACCTTATATACTCCTACTTTTCAGTGCACCCAGAATCTACTCTCCCCACCCACACACTACTGAGTTCCCCCTTTCTAGGTGTTCCCTCCCCCCACTCCAGCCAGGGACAGGAGCAGTTGTGCTCATTCCTGGGAGCATTGTCGCCCTGTCCCCCGGAAATGTGGTGTAGTGCATGTGGGTGTTAGGGTCCTGAGCCACACTCCATCCTTACCTGGAAGTGAGATATCACACCTCTGGATGAGATGCAATACCTCTGTAGTGACCGAACCCTCGGGGCGCTACATTCCCCCCTGGTAAATCACAGCACGTCCGCGGGCTGGAACAGAGCAAAAGACAATTGATTTCAAGACATGCAGAATTAAAGTTGTTTTTTTTTTTTTTTTTTTTAAACGTTACTTGTCATAAAACTTTTCTCTTGATATAGCTTTCGATATACACATATAAGACATTCTTTTAAGTAGAAAATATAAAACATTATCAGCAATATTTCAACGGCGAAGTCTCTTTAACAGGCCACAGTCCTTGCCGCGACCAGGTGTCCATGTCACCCAACAAGGTGCAATTTTACTAAGTGCAAACTTTCAAACACCTTCAGGTGTCTGTTGAGGTAGGAGTTTATAAAACCAATAGGGGGCACTTTAAGAAGTGCAACTATTTACAAGGGTTGGCTGCTCCCAGTCCTCAGCCGGATAGTTCACAGACCCTTTTCGGGTTACTTTAACAAACAAACTGACAACAATCCCGAACCGGGGAATCTTTTTATAATCCGCAAACGGGCGTGACTCTTCCTCTTCCACCCTGATGGGTAACTATTTACAGTTTCTGCTGCTGCTCTCTAGTAGCGGTGTCCCCCTTGTGGACGTTCCTGCTCCTCGTACTCTTCAGACCCTGAAGGGTAGCGCTGTTCTTCTACCCGCTGAACGTTGAGGGCGTACCACCCCCGCAGGCCTCTGTGTCGGGTGTATGACACCTGATCCCCCAGGAACAGATCCCGTTGAGGGTGACCCGCGGGCAGGCGACTCTCCACATCCCTTCGGTTAACAAAGAGGTCTGTGTTTGTCGTCGGGTCCCGAATGAACCCCCACCCCTTCTCCTGGTGGAACCTGACCACTATCCCGGTGACTTTGGGACCGCGTGCAGTCTGGGGGTCTCGGCGGGCCCGGGTCTTCTCCTCCGGGCCTGTAGCTGCTCCTGCTTTTGGCGCCGCGCCTGCTTCTCCCTCTCCAGCTGCGCTATCTCCCGGCGGCAGAATTCTCGCCTGCGGGCTGCGTCCGCCCGCGTCTCTTGCGAGAACCCCATCAGTTCCTCCCCGGTCTGATCCCACTCAATGTGGACCTCTTCATCCGGGAGCTGGGGAAGGGTGATTGGCCGCGGAGCGGGCAGGAGCGGAGGAAGCGGGGCTTTTGCCTCCACGGATGGGTCCCTCCGGTGGCAAGGGTGAACCCATCCTCGTAGTATGGGGACCGGCTCTCCATCAGGGCCTGTAATCTGGCTATATAAGTCCGTGCCCAGGGGTGGTAGTGTTGGGACTGGGGGCGCTAGTTGGTGGAAGGCGCCTGGGGGCATCAGGCCTTTCGACCAGGCCTGGAGCGGGTCACCTCCGGCCGTACCCGGTATCAAGGTGCACAGCGTGGGGCGTGGTCCGGCGGCTGCGCTCGGGGCTTGGGGCCTAGGTGTAGGCGGCGGAAGCGAAGGAGGTGCAGCGACTCCCGGGGCGATCGGCTCCGCGACGGGGTCCAGGGGCAGGCTAGTGGCGTCAGGATTGTAGCAGGGGTGTCCCCCTTACCTGCTCCCGCTGCAGCACTGCTCTCGGCCTCCGGTGGTCTCTCTCTGTCTTCAGGGGCAGGCACGCTGTCGGGTGCTGGCAACGCCACTCGCTGCCGGGTCGTGACCCGCCGGTCCATTTCCTCCTTCCATCCCGCGATGGCCTACCGCTGCGCCTGGACCATCCTCCGGTCCTGGGGCAACCTGCTGGCAATCACCCTCAGGGGCAGCCCCCCACGTTGATGGACATCTCTACAGCCGCACTCATGGCCGTTGGGGGTGGGCTCCGTCTTTGGCGCCATTCTGGGACCTGGCCCACGATGGGAGGTGGCTTCTTGCTGTCTTTTGGCGCGCACATAATGGCGTCCGTTCTTCTGGGGCGGGCGCCACATTCAATACAGTGAAACAGTCTCTAGGCACACAATACCCGATGATAACGGGTTGGTTTCGATCCTGCCGACTACGCCAAAGTTGACGCGCCCCCTGTGCCGTGTGTGGGGGAATACCCGGAGCCGGGTCTCTGTGTGTAATGCTAGGGGTTGTAGTCTCCGTGGCGGCGACCCGGTCCCGTGGCTCAGGGTGGTCAAACCTGTGGCGGATCTGTTTATTTGGTTTTGTAATGTTTAAATGTCCGACTACGCCACCCATGGATTGCGGTCACTGAGAACCGCCGCTGCGGGGCAGACCGCTGAGGCTGATGTTGTGTGCGCAGCAGAGGGTAGTATAACTCCCCACGGGAGGAGTATAGCCTCAGGGCAGTGAGTGCAGATGGTGGGGGTGATGGTGCGCGGGAGCAACAGTAATGACTCAGAGTCCAGTGATGCAGTCCAGGGTCTTTACTCACAGTTTTACACTCCAAGCCACTTCTGCAGGTAATGGCTGCCCACGTCGTACTGTGCTCACCAGGTGAGGGGCTCGGCCAACTCCCAGGTACCATTGGGATGCTTTTCAGGACCCCCTTCGTGTGTCCTTTCTCTGGCCCGTCGTACCCCACAATTGACCACGTTTCTGTCCAGCTGCCTCGGGCCTGGGCGGGCAAAATTATTTTCCGTTTCCCTGGGTCCTGTATGGTGCCTTCCTAACGGGTGTAGTGAGGGGCCGTAACGCCTGCAATGCCACAGCCTCCGGTTACTAGCTGAGGGTAGTTGCTCTCCTCCACTAGATGAGGGATCCGGTTCCCTTTCTTGGCCTGACCCCCCTACTCTGGTAGCGGCGGGCGTACGGTGGCGACTTGCCGGTCCGCACCCCTGGGGTCCCTTCACTCCACTCCTGGAGCCTCCTCCGTTCCTCTCCTCTCCTTTCTTCTCCTCCAGGCCCAGGCCTTGTGACTTGGCCTGCCCGCGGAGCAGAGCTCATACAGAGCCCCTGCTCCCACTCTCCTTCTCTCTTTTTTGCTCACTCACTAAGATGGTGCCCACCTTATATACTCCTACTTTTCAGAGCACCCAGAATCTACTCTCCCCACCCACACACTACTGGGTTCCCCCTTTCTAGGTGTTCCCTCCCCCCACTCCAGCCAGGGACAGGGGCAGTTGTGCTCACTCCTGGGAGCATTGTCGCCCTGTCCCCCGGAAATGTGGTGTAGTGCATGTGGGTGTTAGGGTCCTGAGCCACACTCCATCCTTACCTGGAAGTGAGATATCACACCTCTGGGTGAGATGCAATACCTCTGTAGCGACCGAACCCTCGGGGCGCTACATTAGTACCTGGAACCTCACCAATCTGCTCACAATTCAAAATCCTAAAACACCTTGAAAAAGTTTACTCTTTGAGGTGCATTTAACCTGCCTGATAATTGGGAGACAATAATTGGCTTGTGTAAACGAAATGCTTATTCCCCCATATACAAGCAAAGCCTGGTTGGTTGAAATTATTTTTATGCTTGTTTTAAATATCGTTCTCGACAGCACATTATCCTGTGTAAACAAGAAGTGCTGCCAAGAACAATTATTATTATAGCGCCATTAATTCCATAGCACTTTACATGTGAAAAGGGGTATACATAGCAAACAACAAGTACAATGATTTGAACAAAAACAAGTCACCAACTGGTACAGGAGGAGAGAGGACCCTGCCCGCGAGGGCTCACCATCTACAAGGGATGCGTGAGGATGTAGTAGGTGAGGGTAGAGCTGGTCATACAGCGGTATAGTGAAACGAGGGTTACTGCAGGTTGTTGGCTTGTCGGAAGATGTAGGTCTTCAGGTTCCTTTTGAAGGTTTCCTTGATAGGCGAGAGTCTGATGTGTTGGGGTAGAGAGTTCCAGAGTAGAGGAGATGCACGGGACAAATCTTGTATGCGATTGTGGGAAGAGGAGAGAAGAGGGGAGTAGAGAAGAAGATCTTGTGAGGATCGGAGGTTGCGTGCAGGTAAGTCCCGGGAGACTAGGTTACAGATGTATGGAGGAGACAAGTTGTGGATGGCTTTGTATGCCAAAGGTAGGGTGTTGAACTGGAGTCTCTGGGCAATAGGGAGCCAGTGCAGGGATTGACAGAGAGGAGAGGCTGGGGAATAGCGGGGGGACAGATGGTTTAGTCGGGCAGCAGAGTTTAGGATAGATTGAAGTCGTGCAAGAGTGTTAGAAGGGAAGCCACAGAGCAGGAGGTTGCAGTAGTCGAGGTGGGAGATGATGAGGGCGTACACTAGGGTTTTTGCAGATTCATGGTTGAGGAACATGCGGATCCGGGAAATATTTTTGAGTTGTAGTCAGCAGGAAATGTGAAGGGCTTGGATATGTGGTTTGAAGGAGAGATCAGAGTGAAGGGTTACACCGAGGCAGCGATCTTGTGGGACTGGAGAGAGAGGACAGCCATTGACTTTGATAGATAAGTCAGGTGGAGGGGTAGAATGAGATGGTGGAAAGATGATGAATTCAGTTTTATCCATGTTAAGTTTTTGAAATCTAGCAGAGAAGAAGAATGAAATAGCGGACAGACATTGTGGGAACAATGCTATTCTAAGCGCACAGAACAATCATTCTAAATAGGCGATAATTAATGGCCACGATAGCCAGTGTAAATGTATCCATAAAATCAAGGTGCTGTGTAGGTGAACATGCACCTACAAGGTGCATACAAACCAACTTATACTCCAGTTCATCTCTTTAGGTTTTTTTTTTTGCTTATTTTGCGCTCTGTGCAAATGAGGGTGTTGCTTCCCTTTTCCTTGAGCTGGACATTACATTCATATAGTTCCTCGTGGCTGGGTGTCCATTAGCCGGGTCTCAGTCTTTATTCACATTACGTCACTTGACATATGGTAAGGTTTTAATACTAAAGGTTAGGACTGTCCCAAATAGGGTTACCGTGATGTGGTGGGACGGCTTTTACATTTTTATGTTAACTAAGTACCCTATGTTATTTTCATGCACTATTGCCATTTATTTATTTATTTACTGCAGGGTATTGCTTATTTTGTTTTGTTTTTTTATCTTAGATTTTGTCTGTATAAAATTGGTAGTACACAAAGTTACAAGAAAGGGTGGAGAATGTCAGCTCACCTCAAGAATTTGGAGACCGGTTGCATGGAGACTTGTAGTATTGCTGGACCCTAAAAGAAGTAATGTCCAGCAATTGGATCCTTAAAAAAATCACTTTAAGGTCGTTCACACGTTGCGCATTTGGTGATTTTTTTTTTTTACATAAGTATTTGAAAGAAAACAAACACGAGTGGGTAGAAAATGTATAAAGTGGTAATGTGTTTCTATTATACTTTTCCTCTGATTGTCCCACTCCTGGTTATTGCTTAAAAGCACTGCTGTAAAAAAAACTCATCAAATACTCAACGTGTGCATGTGGCCTTAGGCTTTATTCAGACACCAATATTTTTGATCAGTATTTCATCAGTATTTGTTTGCCAAAACCAGGAGTGCCTCCAAAACACAGAACAAGTGTAAATCTTTAAATTATAGTTTTTCTCTGTAAGTTCCACTCCTGGTTTTAGCATACACTATAGGAAAAGCAGACGCATTTCAGACACAGTATTTAATCATTGCTATATACTAAGGCAAATTACTTGGTATAAGACAATGACTAAAGACTGTCTGAAACGCGTCTACTTTTCTTAGGATGTTGGATGGATTTTAACATGCTACAATAAGTGGTTTTTTTTTAAGGATCTTTTTGGACTTTACTTCTTCTTGGATCTTGCTATACAAAGTTACAGTGTCGACTCATAGCTGGTTATAGGTGCCATTAAGGAATCGTATAATACTGATCTTGTAATATAGCACAAACTAGCAGTGTGCATGAGTTCCCTAACCAGCCAGAGAGCTGCTTCTAGACTATCAGGCAT
The DNA here is from genome assembly GCF_046119375.1 of Phyllobates terribilis. Lineage (NCBI taxonomy): Eukaryota > Metazoa > Chordata > Amphibia > Anura > Dendrobatidae > Phyllobates > Phyllobates terribilis. The sequence goes on along the minus strand of NW_027362769.1, from coordinate 204,388,849 downwards.
CCAGGACTGATAAATTGGGTTAATAGATTCTACGGAACAATGGCTCTTTTAATGGTACTTATTTAGGTTACTAGTTGATCACCAGCTAGCTGCATTGCTCTGAGATGTTTAAATGAGATGAGTATTTACGTGGATCTCTTGTCGCAGTAAATTTTAAGTTTTCTACCTGTAGAAAAACAAGAACCAAAGTCGGCTTTATTTTAGTCGTCATTTATAGATCAGTGCTTTACACAACAGCATGTAAATGTCTATTTTACCCTAATGGCTACTAAAATGTAGTTACATTACGGTGGTACGAATGAAGCTTTAGTACGATTAGTTTACACAGCCGCATCTTTTCTCATACTTAGGACTCGACCAGACGTCAGTGCTTTTTCTCACATGCAAAAAATGTAACAATTCTGATCAGTGTTTTGGATCTGATTTCCATCAGTGTTTGGTCAGTGAATCAGATTTTTCCATCAGTGTTTCATCAGCGATTTTCTCATATAGTAAAAAAATAAATAAAAGCTTTTCCTACCGATTACAGTGTTAAAAACAGACAATACAGGGATGGCATAGACTTAAAGATTGGTATGAGTGATTTTGAATCATGACTCAGATGAAAAACAAACATGTCTCAGTTTTATTTTTTTGTATAATATATATATTTTTTTGTGTTGCTTAAAAAAATAAAAAATTATAGATAGACATTTTTTTTAAGCAACACAAAAAATATAGATAGATGAACAGCACCATAAAGTATAATGGATGCGTGTGGAAAATGCCGATAGGACACGTATGTGACAAACAGACGTCTGACTTGACAATAAAGAAAAGTATTTCTCGGAACAGAAAACATATTTTTCCTTTTATCGAAGCAGTTAAATAGATGGAGCTCTCTAGATCTGTCACTTCCCTGTGCCCTCCCGCTTCCAGTCATGCAGAATGAGTGTGTATAGTGTGCTACACAGCCGCCCGGGTAAATTTAATATAAGATCTTGATACCGCTTCCATCCCTTTGGGAGTTAAGCAAGACATTATAAAAGCATTAGAGAATATGTTCCGGTAAAACATTCTAAGTGATGTGATCTGAGAGCTTTGAGAAAACACATTAACTCTGGTTTAGACATGTCAGGATACACATTACAATCCATACATCAAGAACACAGGAACCATCAGGATTGGTGTGTATTTCATCATACACAATAAATGTATTGAAACCCTTGTGATGTGGCAGCAAGTGTGGGGACCTTTACATTTTAAAGGGAATTAGTTACCAGGTTTATGCTTCCCAATCTGAAAGCAGTATAAAATAGGGATATGGACACTGTTACCAGCGATGTGTCACTTAATAAGCCTCTTGCTGTAGTTTGGATAAAACTATTTTATCTGCTGCAGCTCTGCTAGCAGTCTCAATATGGAGCTGTCTAACCCAGCCCACAACATTGATAGTTTTCTGCCTACACTGTGCATAGGCAAATAGCTGCCTATCACTGGTGAGGGGGTGGTAATAGCCAGAGCACATGAATATCAAGGACTGCATAGCAGAAGCTCATCACTGAGAAGACTAGCAGAGAAGCAGCAAGTAAAACTGTGTTATCAAAACTACAACAAGAACCAGTAAATGACCTAGAATTACAATCAAGGTCTCAGATGAGGCAACAAAAGCCAGATGGCTGGTTACCTTTGACTACAGGTATGGCTTTTTCTCTTCATCTGCATCTGTGCTGACATACGCATAACCTTTGTTCAGACATTAAACTTCGCAAACAATGGTTCTAGACTGCAGCTTAATAGAATTGTAAGCGCAATGCAGCCATAAAGAGGAATATGGCCACCTTTAGGCCATGTTCACATGTTGTGGTTTTTATTTTATAAAAATTAAAATCTGCTTTTTACAGTACCAGCAGAAGCTATGAGATTTCAGAAATCTCACGCACACACATTGTTTTATTTCCTGGCTGAATTGGAAAACTGCTGCGTTTTTGAAAAAAATGCAGCATGTCACTTCTTTCAGCGTTTTTGCGGAGTTTTAACCCATAGAAAGCAATGAGTAAGTGCAAAAAAAATGCAGGTATCAGGTTTTGCTGCAGAAAACATAGAAACAACAGGCACTAAACTGTATCAGCATGAAAAATGCAGCAAAAAAATGCAGCAAAACCTGATTTTTTTTAAGCAGCTTCTTTACTGCCAAGAGAGCAGGTTTTGCCTACAGAAAAAAATGCAACACAAATCCACATGTCAAATTCTCTTGCAGGTACAGAGTTTTCTGTGCAGAATTTCCCTGTAGACTTGCATTTGATGCTGAAAATTCGCAGGGGAGCAAATTGCCTCTTCAGAGAGGAAGAGGACTTGAACTCTAGTGCCACCTATTAGAAGCAACAATCCTAAAAGTCAATATCGACCCCTTAACGAGCCTTGCAATACGATTTAAGATAAAAGCGAAATGAGAATCTCAATTTGCAGACACGGTGTTTTGGGGTATTGCCCCTTGTCAGTGCAAAGTATGAGGTCTGAATTGGCTAGTTGAGAGGCTGTGGACTGGGATAGAAGGGGTAATGTTCTCCTTGGGAAGAGTGACAAGCCAGGCCTGGCATGTCAGAGTGAGGAGGCTTATACACCATACATGCTCCTCTGGAAAATTAAATATGCAAATTGCCTCTTCAGAAAGGAAGAGGACTTGAACTCTAGTGCGGTACCTCAATGGGGAGGGTGCAGCGGTGCTGGGGAAGAAGATGGCTAATAGGTTGGAGGAGTTTTTAAACTAGAGACGGGGGGGGGGAACCAAGGGAATAGGTGGGATGTGAGGCAAGCAAGGGGGAAGGGGAGAAGTGAATATAATGAGGGTGGAGAGGGGGGTGGGGATAGTACAGTTAGATCGTTAGAGAAGAATAGGATGCTAAATAACCCCAAAGTTTTATCTTGCATGCTGACCAACGCAAGAAGCCTGACCAATAAGGCGGATGAGCTGCGGGCGCTTATATCGGAGGAGAGGTATGACATCGTAGGTATAACAGAGACTTGGCTAGACGATAGCTACGACTGGGTGGTAAATTTATTAGATTATAGTTTATTTAGAAGGGACCGGAAACAGGGGAAAGGCGGAGGAGTCTGCTTATATGTAAAGTCATGTCTAAAACCCAGACTAAGGGAAGATATAGGAGAGGGAGAAGAGGGGGTCGAGTCCATGTGGGTAGAGATAGAGGGAACTAAAAATAATAATAAAATATTACTGGGGGTCTGCTATAAGCCACCAAATATAACAGAGGAGAATGAGAATCTGCTGTTAGGACAAATAGACAAAGTAGCAAAACATAATGAAGTGATTGTAATGGGGGACTTCAACTACCCGGATATTGACTGGGAAACAGAAACCTGTAGATCTCAGAAAGGAAAAAGGTTCTTGACAAATATTAAGGATAATTATCTCTCCCAACTAGTGCAGGAACCAACGAGAGGGAAGGCCGTGTTGGACTTAATATTGACTAATAGGCCTGATAGAATAACTGAGGTACAGATAGGGGGGCACCTAGGTAATAGCGACCATAATATTATCGACTTCAAAATGCCCTTCAGTAGGGTTATCAATAAGGGAACAGCAAAAACATTAAACTTTAGGAGGGCGAAGTTTGATCAGCTGAAAGAAAGCCTTCAACTTATTGACTGGGACAAAGTTCTTAATCAAAGGAATACGAATAGTAAATGGGAAACCTTCAAAAGAATTCTGAATACTCAGTGTGAGAGGTATATACCGTATGGGAATAAAAGGGCCAGAAATAAGAGGAAACCAATATGGTTGAACAAGAACGTAAAAGGGGCGTTAAATAGCAAAAAAGAGGCATTCAAGAGATTAAAACAGGAAAACAGTAAGGAGGCACTAATGTGTTACAAGGAAAAAACGAGAACCTGTAAAAAACAAATAAAAATAGCGAAGGAGGAAACAGAGAGACGTATTGCTAGGGAAAGTAGATCAAATCCCAAACTGTTCTTTACGTATATAAATAGTAAAAGGATTAAATCGGATAATATTGGACCGATAAAAAGTGAGGAAGGCAAAATCATAGAGAAAGATGAGGATAAAGCTAATCTATTAAATAATTTTTTTTCGACAACTTTCACAAAGGAAATCGAACTAACAGGAGAAATGAGAAGTGACAAACTTAATCCTCCACTAAGTATGACAAATCTAACCCAAGCTGGGGTACAGAAACGCCTCAGTAACATTAAAATAAACAAATCACCAGGACCTGATGGCATACACCCACGGGTACTAAGGGAACTAAGTAATGTGATAGACAGACCGTTATATCTTATATTTAAGGACTCTGTTGAGACTGGGTCTGTGCCACTTGATTGGCGACAGGCGAATGTAGTGCCAATATTCAAAAAGGGAGCAAAAAGTGACGCCGGAAACTATCGGCCGGTGAGTCTGACGTCCGTTGTGGGCAAAATTTTTGAAAGCTTCATTAAAGAGGCAATTACGGAGCATCTTGATGCTAATAATCTTTTAATCCCGAACCAACATGGATTCATGAGGAATCGCTCCTGCCAAACAAACCTGATTGACTTCTACGAGGAGGTTAGCTCTCGAGTAGATCAGGGGGAACCAGTGGATGTCGTGTATCTCGACTTCTCAAAAGCGTTCGATAGCGTGCCACATAATAGGTTGGTATACAAAATGAGAATGATGGGGCTGGGGGAAAATGTCTGCAAGTGGGTAGCTAACTGGCTAAAGGATAGAAGGCAGAGGGTGGTTATAAATGGAATATACTCAGATTGGGTAAGCGTCACTAGTGGGGTACCACAGGGGTCTGTACTAGGCCCAATGTTATTTAATATCTTTATTAACGACATAGTCAACGGGATAAATAGTAAAATATCAATATTTGCAGATGACACAAAGTTATGTAAAACAATTAATACAAAAGAGGACAGTGCAGACCTACAGAGGGATTTGGATAAGCTGGGTAGGTGGAGCATTAAATGGCAAATGAGGTTTAACGAGGAGAAATGTAAGGTCATACATATGGGAAGGAAAAATGGAAGTCACCAGTACTCACTGAATGGGAAATCATTGGGGAATTCAGAGATGGAGAAGGACTTGGGCATCTTGATTGATAGCAAACTAAATTGGAGTGCCCAAAGTCAGGCCGCTGCTGTAAGGGCAAACAGGGTAATGGGATGTATCAGAAGAGGTATAGCTGCAAAGGATGAGAACATTGTTCTTCCACTGTACAAAGCACTGGTCAGACCACACTTGGAATACTGTGCTCAGTTATGGGCCCCAATATATAGAAAGGATATAAATGAGCTTGAAAAGGTACAAAGGAGGGCAACAAAATTAATAAAGGGAATGGAGGGACTGAAATACCCAGAGAGGTTGACAAAACTAGAACTATTCAGCCTGGAAAAGAGAAGGTTGAGGGGGGACATAATAAATGTGTACAAATATGTTAGGGGACAGTATAGAGATCTTGCCCGGGATTTGTTCAAAAGGAGGGATATTACGGTAACAAGAGGGCATTCACTAAGACTGGAAGAGAAAAGGTTTCAGCACCAGCATAGGAAGGGGTTCTTTACGGTAAGAGCAGTGAGAATATGGAATTCACTGAGTGAGGAGACGGTAATGTCAGATTCACTACACCAGTTCAAGCGGGGACTGGATGCATCTCTAGATACCAGGCAGATTTCAGCATATACTTAAAAATAAAATAAAATAGTAGGTTGATACAGGGATTTATTCTGACTGCTGGTTTCAGAGTCGGGAGGGAATTTTTCCTCAGGTGAAGATTGGCCAAATCATTTGGGGTTTTTGCCCTCCTCTGGATCAACTTTAGCAATTACAGAACTAACAGGTCGAACTTGATGGACGCAAGTCTTTATTCGGCTTTACAAACTATGTTACTATGTTACTAAAAATGCATGTAATCTGCACATGACTATTAATAAAGTTTTGTTAAAGATAAATAACAGGAAGGATCAAAAACAAAGCAGCTTTATTTAAAACATGACATATCAAAAAGACAAAAACCGTAGCTTTAAAAAAAGCGAAAAAACAAACACACTAAAAAATGCAATGGAAATATGCAAGTAACCTAATACAGTAGGTGCAGAAAATATGCAACATTAGAAACTCACCAAATACTCATTGTGAGAACATAGCCATACAGTACCTTTTAGCAACCAAAAATCCCAAGTCTCTTATATCCCTCTTTCTTTATACGTTCCTGGAACCAGTGTCAGGCTGGGGCGCTAAAGGCCCACCAGTAACCAACTCAAGGGCTCCACTTTTCAACTACATGCAAATGTGACTTTATCCTCAATCACAAATTTATATAACAATGAACTGGGTAGATTGTAAATGAATGAGATGCTGCCTTTGTCTATATATAATATATATATTATAGTGAATCAAGTGTACTGTGCCAAGTACTGCACGTATAAGAGGGTGGTTGCCCACTCTTGTACAAGGGCCCACCGGAGGATTCTCCGGTTCTCCTGTGGGCCAGTCCAAGCCTGCCTGGAACCCTGTGTGTCACACTTTCTTACTTGTTTCTCAAATGGTTTGCCATTTTTAACAATGGGGCTTCTCAGAAAATCTGCTGTTCTGTTGCATTTCGCCTTATACCGTTGGCTCCATCAGGAATTTATATCTGACTCTCGTTTTTCTCTAGGATTTAAATGGAAATTCTGATGCAGTGCTCGGCATGTGGCAATGTACAAATGTGAATGAGGCCTTATTCATATTCCTTTTCACCGCTGACCAGCATTGGAAGTGCATTGAGGTGAAGGGTGCATTGCTGGAAAAGGGAAAAAACAAAACAAAACAAAAAAAAACCTCTTTAAATGTCTTAGTTTGTGAGTGTGAATGAGCTGAGTGTGACCGGAGCGTAAGTGTGAACGAAAGTAAGTGTGTGACTTGTTTTTCAGTGAAGAGGTATTTGGGAATCCTGCAGAAAATACCTGTGTGAATTGCGGTGAGTGGCTGCATTGTGACCTGCTGAGTGCTTTTCTACCTGTTTAGTTTTATTGGGCTTTTTAAAACCTATTTTCTCACTATAGTTTTAGTTTCTTAGTTTACTACCTGTGTATTTAAGGGTTAACTACATTGCACTAAAATCCTGAGGTGTAGCTTTACTCACAAGGGGTTAATTAAGGGGAAGGGGTCATAATTAAGGGTTTATAAGGGGCAGCTGGTTGGGCATCCAGTCCTTTGGAAGTGCATTGAGGTGAAGGGTGCATTGCTGGAAAAGGGAAAAAAAAACATAAAAAACCTCTTTAAATCTCTTAGTTTGCGAGTGTGAATGAGCGGAGTGTGTCCGGAGTGTAAGTGCGAACGAAAGTAAGTGTGTGACTTGTTTTTCAGTGACTTTGGATTCAGGGAATTTGGAAGGGAGGACTTTGGACTGAATTGCTGTCTGTATTTCATTAATTCTTTACTTTTCTTTTTACTTAACATTCTGTCTATTGCAATCCCCATTAGGAAATGAGCTCCATTATTGACAATGCTATCCAGTGTACATCTTGCCACATGTATGCATTCCTTGAACAGCCGGTCGGGGTTGCTTACTGCTGCGCGAGATGTGTGCACGTTGTGCGTTTGGAAGCCCAGATACTGGATCTAAATGAGCAGCTGGCAACACTGACAATATGGAAAGGAGTCTGCTGCTCACTGAGCAGCAGCTCACTGGGGTAGATGTGGGGGAGGGTGGTAGTCGGGAGCTGCAGGACAGTGAGGCCGCTAGTTGGGTTACAGTTAAAAGGGGGGGTAAAGGGAAGAGTGCCAGGGAGGCTAGTCCTGATCTGGCACACCCCAATAAGTTTGCAAAGTTGGCAGATGAGGGGAGTGACGGTACAGGGGTAGCACTGCTGCAGCAAGGCATGTCCCCTGAAAGCCGGAGGAGTGTCATCTTCAGTAAAGAGGGAAATAGGAGAGTAGGGCAGGCCAAACAGGTGCTGGTAGTGGGGGACTCAATTATTAGGGGAACAGATAGGGCAATCTGTCATAAAGACAGGGATCGTTGAACAGTGTGCTGCCTACCTGGCGCTTGAGTCCGGCACATTGCTGATCGGGTTGATAGATTACTGGGAGGGGCTGGTGAGGACCCAGCGGTCATGGTGCACATTGGCACAAATGACAAAGTTAAAGGTAGGTGGAAGGTCCTTAAAGATGATTTCAGGGAATTAGGCTGCAAGCTGAAAGCAAGGACCTCCAAGGTGGTATTCTCTGAAATACTACCGGTACCACGTGCCATGCCAGAGAGGCAACGGGAGATTAGGGAGATGAATAAGTGGCTCAAGAACTGGTGTAGGAAGGAGGGATTTGGGTTCCTGGAGTACTGGGCCGACTTCTCAGTTGGCTACAGACTCTACGCTAGGGACCGGCTGCACCTTAATGGGGAGAGTGCAGCTGTGCTGGGGGAGAAAATGGCTAGAATTTTGGAGGAGTGTTTAAACTAGGGATTGGGGGGGAGGGTATTCATTTTATAGGTGGGGAAGATAGTGCAGATAGTGACCTGGGCACAAATAAAGAAATTGGGGGTGGGGTTAGAATAGTCAATAAAGTAAGAAGGAATAGGGGTACAGAGAGATACATAAAATGCATGTACACTAATGCCAGAAGCCTCACCAACAAAATGGAGGAATTAGAATTAATTTTGTTGGAAAATAATTATGACATGGTAGGGATATCTGAGACGTGGCTGGACGAGAGCCATGACTGGGCAGTTCATTTACAGGGCTATAGTCTGTTCAGAAATGACCGTACAAACAAGCGAGGGGGGGGGGGTGTTTATATGTAAAATCATCCTTAAAACCTGTCTTGCGGGAGGATATATGTGAATCTAATGAAAATGTAGAGTCCCTGTGGGTGGAGATAAGGGGAGGGGGAAAAAATAATAAATTACTGATAGGGGTTTGTTATAAGTCTCCAAAAATAATGGAAGTAGAGGAGAATATCCTCGAAAAGCAAATAGATGAAGCAGCGACTCAAGGAGAAGTCATTATTATGGGAGACTTCAACTACCCTGAAATACATTGGGGGAGAGAAACATGTAGTTCAAGCAAAGGTAATAGGTTTTTGACAACTATGAGAGACAATTACCTTTCACAACTGGTTCAGGACCCAACAAGAAGGGGGGCACTGCTAGACCTAATATTAACCAACTGGCCAGACCGCATATCAAATATACGAGTTGGGGGTCACTTGGGCAATGGTGATCACAAAATAATACGTTTTCATGTAACCTTTAATAAGATGTGTAGTAGAGGGGTTACTAGGACACTAAACTTCAGGAAGGCAAATTTCCAACGGTTGAGAGATGATCTTAGTGCAATAAACTGGGACGATATCCTGAGACATAAAGCAACACAAAGCAAATAGGAGACATTTATTAACATCCTGAATAGGACCTGTGCACAATATATACCCTTTGGGAATAAACATGCTAGAAATAGGAGGAAACCACTATGGCTAAATAGAGCTGTAAGGGGTGCAATAAGTGACAAAAAGAAAGCATTTAGAGAACTAAAGCAAGTAGGTAGTGATGAGGCATTAAATAAATATAGAAAATTAAATAAATTATGTAAAAAACAAATCAAGGCAGCAAAGATTGAGGCAGAGAGAATAATTGCCAGAGAAAGTAAAAATAACCCCAAAATATTCTTTAACTACATAAATAGTAAAAAACTAAAAAATGATAGTGTTGGCCCCCTTAAAAATAGTCTGGGTGAAATGGTGGATGAGATGAGGAAAAAGCCAATATACTAAATGATTTTTTTTCAACCGTATTTACACAAGAAAATCGCATGACAGAAAACATGATTAGTGATAACAAAAATTCTCCATTAAATGTCACTTGCTTAACCCAGCAGGAAGTACGGCGGCGTCTAAAAATCACTAAAGTTGACAAATCCCCGGGCCCGGATGGGATACACCCACGAGTACTGCAGGAATTAAGTAACGTCATAGATAGACCATTATTTTTAATCTTTAAAGATTCCATAATATCAGGGTCTGTACCACAGGACTGGCGTATAGCAAATGTGGTGCCAATATTCAAAAAGGGGACAAAAACTGAACTTGGAAATTATAGGCCGGTAAGCTTAACCTCTACTGTGGGTAAAATCCTGGAGGGTTTCCTAAGAGATGCTATACTAGAGTATCTGAAGAAGAATAACCTCATGACCCAATATCAACATGGGTTTATGAGGGACCGTTCCTGCCAAACTAATCTGATCAGTTTTTATGAGGAGGCAAGTTCTGGACTGGACCAAGGAAATGCAGTGGATGTTGTGTATATGGACTTTTCAAAAGCTTTTGATACGGTTCCACACAAAAGGTTGATACATAAAATGAGAACAATGGGGATAGGGGAAAATATATGTATGTGGGTTAAGAATTGGCTCAGTGATAGGAAACAAAGGGTGGTTATTAATGGAACACACTCAGACTGGGTCTCAGTTAACAGTGGGGTACCACAGGGGTCAGTATTGGGCCCCCTTCTTTTTAACATATTTATTAATGACCTTGTAGGGGGCATACAGAGTAATATTTCAATAGTTGCAGATGACACTAAACTCTGCAGGGTAATCAATACAGAGGAGGACAATTTTATATTACAGGACGATCTATGTAAACTAGAAGCTTGGGCTGATAAATGGCAAATGAGCTTTAATGGGGATGAATGTAAGGTAATGCACTTGGGCTTAATTGTAAAACACTGGGCAAAACTGTAACTGAAAAAGACCTGGGTGTATTGGTGGACGACAAGCTCACGTTTAGTGGCCAGTGTCAGGCTGCTGCTGCAAAAGCAAATAAAATAATGGGATGCATTAAAAGAGGCATAGATGCTCATGAGGAGAACATAATTTTACCTCTATACAAGTCACCAGTGCGTCCACACTTAGAATACTGTGTACAGTTCTGGTCTCCGGTGTATAAGAAAGACATAGCTGAACTAGAGCGGGTGCAGAGAAGAGCGACCAAGGTTATTAGAGGACTGGGGGGTCTGCAATACCAAGAACGGTTATTCCACTTGGGGTTATTTATTGTGGAAAAACAAAGGCTTAGGGGGGATCTTATTACTATGTACAAGTGACGCGCCCCTGGGCCTGTGTCGCGCTGCGTTGCGCACGCGGGAGCTTACCCGGAGCCGGATCTGTTGAGGGTTGTAGTCTCGTGGCGGTGATCTGGTCCGTGCCCAGGGAGTCAGACTAAGTGGCGCTGTTTTAGCGGTAGATGTTGGACGACTACGCCACCCGTTGAGTGCAGCCAGGGAGCTGCTGCTGCAGGGCAGACCGCTGAGGCCGGTGGTAGGATTGTGCAGCGTGATAGTATAACCCCCAACGGGAGGGGTATGGCCTCAGGGCAGCCGACGTGGATGATGGGGGTAGCAGGAACCACTCGGAGACGGTACTGTGTAGTTCAGGGTCTTTACTGGTGACAAAGATAGACCCTCCCGGAGTACTGGCTAGCGATTGGGGCCTGGTCAGTCCTTGAGCAGATGGGATCTCCCCTGGCCAGGCGGAGTTGTAGGCCTCCCAAACTAACGATACTCTTCTGGCTACCTTGCTAGAGGCGGGTATAAGTAGCCCACGTCCCTGAGTGTACCGTGTGGTGCTCACCCGTATGGCCGGTGACTCGGGGCCTTCGGGTTTCTGGGCCAGAGGACCTGCAATCCCCTGCCGGTCGGTTTCTGCTGCTGGATAGGAGTTAGTCCCCACAGCCTCGGACTCCGGGTCCGGTGATAACTTCTCAGTCAGGGCGAGCTCTGCAGCTGCCAGCCCCTGACTCCTTGTAACACTGCTCCCACAGAGCTCCTGTTGTTTCTTCCTATATTTGCTTCTTTTCTCTGCTTCTTCTCTACTCACTCACTCTGCCTCAGCCCTAGGTTTATATAGGGGAAGTTCTTCCCCTCCCAGGACTGGGCAGGAGGTGTGGCATGCATAGGATCCCTGACCAAGAGACCTCCCACCTGCTCTCAGACATAACATTGCTGTTACTGTGGAAAACCAGACCCCTGGGGTGCCACATTCCCCCCTAGTGAAATTTAGTACTCCGGGACTAAACATATTTTAGAAAAACATAACAAGATATAACAATAACAATAAAGAAACACATAAAGGTGGTCACGGCATGTCCGTAACCGGGTGCAGTCTTTGAAGAAAGCAAGGTGTCCATTTCACCAAAACAGGGAGACGTAACCAGGTAGGGGTCTGTCCTGCCCCGAGTCCTTAACAGTCTTTAGTCCGTCCTGGGTTACGCTCCAACTATGTACAAAGGATTCCCGGTAAATCCACCAAGGACTCCTAAAAATAACTAGAAACACATAATTATACACAAGCAACAATAAACAGGTAACCACAAATAAAACAATTTATACACTTCAAATCCTCCAACGTGCGGGTAACTGGCCCCTAGTGGCCCTAGTGGACCTACGACTGACTGTCTGGCCCTGAACTACAGGGTGTAGGAGCTGTTAAGGGTAAACTGGGCAGCGGTCTACGGGCCCTTTGGCTCACTAGGGATATGGCAGGCTCACTGCAAGCAGAGGGTTGATCCTCCTGGTCTGCTGGTGTGGGGTCTTCTGCCTCCTGGACCGGCTGTTCTTCCAGCTCTACCTGTTGCTCCGTAGGTGCTTGGGATGCTGGTTGGAGGAAGGTGAGTACGGGTACCACAACTGCACCATTGACTTGAGTCCAAGACCGAGGGAAGTCTCCGAGCACAGTATTAACCATGTCTTCCCTTTCCTCTACGGGTCGAGGGTCTTCTTGTTCCTCTTCAGGGTTCCGTAGCTGTTCGGGACACTTCTTCAGGTGATCCTGGGATACAATGGTTGTGGTTTCCCCTCCGTCTTTACTGATGGTACAGACCTTTGGGTTGTCGTGGCTTGAGGGCAGTACGGTGTACGGGTCCTTCTCCCACTGGTCGTCCAACTTGTGGAGCCGTCTTTTTCTCTTCAAGACCTGCTCTCCGGGTACCAGGGGAACAGCGGGAGCATACTGGTTGTAAGTTTTCTCTTGTCTTTCCCTAGCCTGACAGAGACTTCGCTCCACGCTCTCCTGTACTCTCCGGTACTGCTGCTGCCTATCTGTGTCCCAGTCTGCTTCTGGTGAAGTGTCCTCAGGTGTCAGGACTCCCATTTCCAGGTCAACAGGTAACTTACCAGGTCTCGCCCTCATTAGGTAAGCCGGGGTACAGTTGGTGGAACCTACCGGGATGTGGTTGTATAGGTCCACCAGATCGGGCAGCTTCTCAGGCCACAGACTGCGTTCTTCCAGGGGCAACGTTTTCAGAAGATCCATTACCACCTGGTTCATTTTCTCACAAAGTCCATTAGTTTGCGGATGATAGGGTGTCGTCCTTATCTTCCGGCAGCCATACAGAGTGCAGAATTCTTGGAAGACCTCCGCTTCAAAGGCAGGTCCCTGGTCTGTCAACACTTGGTCCGGGTACCCGTGTGGGCGGCAGAAATGCTGCTGGAAGGCTCTCGCTGCTGTTCGAGCTGTTAAGTCCTTGACGGGGACGACAACCAAGAACCGGGAGTAGTGATCCACGATGGTTAGTGCGTAGACGTAGCCACTTCTGCTTGGGGTCAGTTTTACATGATCCAAGGCTACCAGTTCCAACGGCTGCCGGGTGACGATGGACTGTAGGGGAGTCTTCTGGCTGGCACGGTCCTTCCTTCTTAGGTTGCACGGGCCACAGTCTCTGCACCACCTCTCGATGGTTCCCCTCATGCCTACCCAGTGGAACCGCTCGCGCAGCAGGAACTCCAGCTTCTTCCATCCGAAGTGTCCAGCCCCGTCGTGGTATGCCTCCATCACCATGGCTGCGTCTCTTCGTGGCACCACTACTTGCCAGATTAGTTCATGCGTCCGGGAGTTAACCATTCTGCGGCACAACTTCCCCTTATAAAGGAACAGTCGACTCTTCTCAGCCCACAGTTGCTTGGCTTCCTCCGGAGCGTCTGGGTCAAGGCGAGCCTCTGGCCGAGTCAGCATCTCCTTCACCAGTCGGACGGCAGGGTCACTGTCTTGCGTTTCCTCCCAGTTGTAGTGAGGCAAGGGGTTAAACGTAGCGGCTTGCTTACTCCTTACCCGGTGGGAATACTGGATAGTCCCATGCCGGTGGAACGCAGGGAGTTCGACTTCTTCCAGTCCCTCTGGATCTTCTCCTACGTCCGGTAGGTTTGGCATCCTGGACAGGGCGTCCGCGTTGGTATTGGAGCGTCCTGCCCGGTATTTGATTGTGAACTCGTAGTTGGACAGACGGGCCATCCATCTCTGCTCTAGGGCACCGAGTCTTGCTGTGTCCAGGTGTGTCAACGGGTTGTTATCCGTGTACACGACGAACCGGGAAGAAGCGAGGTAGTGCTTAAAGCGTTCGGTGACTGCCCACACCACTGCCAGGAACTCTAGCTTAAATGAGCTGTAATTCTCAGGGTTTCTCTCGGTGGGTCGCAGTTTTCGGCTGGCGTAAGCGATTACTCGTTCTTTCCCCTGCTGGATCTGGGACAGCACGGCTCCTAGCCCGATGTTACTTGCGTCGGTGTAGAGGATAAATGGCTGGCTGTAATCCGGGTACGCCAGGATTTCATCCCCCGTGAGGGCCATCTTCAGCTGGCGGAAGAACTCCTCTTCCAACTTCTCCCATCTGAAGGGCGGCTTCTGGTTCTTGGCCTTCCGGGACTGGCCTATCAGGAGGTCCTGCATAGGAGCTGCCTTTTTGGTGAAACCGGGGATGAACCTGCGGTAGTAGCCTACCAACCCGAGGAACTGCCGCACTTCCTTTACACTGGAGGGACTTGGCCATTCCTTAATTGCGGTGATCTTATCAGGGTCGGGAGCCACTCCGTCAGCGCTCACCACGTGTCCCAGGTACTGCACCTTTGGTTTCAGGAGGTGACACTTGGAGGGTTTCACCTTTAGGCCGTAGCTTGCCAGAGCTTCGAACACTTCCGCCAGGTGTTTCAGGTGGTCCTCATAAGTCTTAGAATATACGATGACATCGTCCAGGTACAACAGGACCGTCTCGAAGTTTCTATGGCCCAGACAGCACTCCATTAATCGTTGGAAGGTTCCTGGTGCGTTGCAGAGTCCGAACGGCATGCAGGTAAACTCGCTAAGTCCCATCGGGGTGGTGAATGCGGTCTTCTCCCGGTCCGCCTCTGCTACAGGAACCTGCCAGTACCCACTAGTGAGATCCAAGGTAGAGAAGAAGTTAGCAGATCTTAAAGCAGCCAAAGACTCCTCTATCCTTGGTAAGGGGTACGCATCCTTGTGTGTGATACGGTTGATTTTCCGGTAATCTACACACATCCTCATGGTGTTGTCTTTCTTTTTGACTAAGACTAGTGGAGCTGCCCAGGGGCTACAGCTATCCCTGATCACCCCAGCCTCCTTCATGTCTCTAAGCATCCCCTTGGCGTGTTGGTAGTGTGCAGGGGGTACGGGTCGATACCTCTCTTTTATGGGAGGATGGTCTCCCGTGGGGATGTGGTGTTCTACCCCCTTGACTCGCCCGAAGTCTAACGGGTGTTTACTAAACACTCTCTCGTACTCTTGAACCACCCGATAGACTCCCTGTTTCTGATGTGAGGGAGTGGAGTCAGTACCCAAATGTAGTTGCTGACACCAGTCCTCCATTGTTTTCTTAGAGCCGTTACCTTCCTCCGGGTGAGATGGAGGCAAGGGTTCCACAGATTGTATAGCATTTTGGTTAATGGTATATAATTTGGCTAGGGTGGCATACCGGGGCAGGTACACTTCCCTCTTCCCGATATTGATTATGCGAACGGGCACCCTCCCATGGCGTACATTAACCACCCCCCGTGCTGTCAAGATGGTGGGCCTACTGTCTGAGTAAACTGGTTCTACCATTGCCTGGTAATCTCTACCTCTCAGACCAATAGCTGCCCGGCACCAAATCATCATTTCACTTTTTGGGGGCATGGCAATAGGGAAAGGGTCACACATTCTCACGCTACCAATCTCACCGCCGGAGAGTTCCACCTGTTGCCGTCGCATCAGTGCCCGGATCTCTTTTTGGAGCACTCGCTGCTCGCCGGAGCTGGCGTTCTTGGCAACCTGCTGTAAAAGGAAAATCACCTCTGCAAGACAATTTTCAATTACATTAGTTCCTAGAGTTATCTTTGGGTGACTCTCGTGTTTGTCAATGTCTACAATGATCAGTCCCTGTGCTGCCAGTTCAACTCTACCAATTTTAATGGTCACCTCTTTAAATCCGATCTGTGGCACGGGCTGACCATTGCTGGCGATGATACTCAAGTCGTCGTCAGGGTAGCGGGTAATATCCGAGTCATTCCAGTACTGCTTGAAGAGCACGTACGGGATGGTGGTGACCTGTGACCCGATGTCCAGTAGGGCACTCATAGGAATGCCATCCAGTACCACAGGCAAGACTGGACGTCCTCCCACATATTTGTCGTGCCAGTTTGATGGGCCTGATGATCTTTTTCCTAGGGGTTGGCCCTCTACCCTAGGTTGTGCCAGTTTAAAGGACAGTACCTTGCCATATGTCCGGGTTGATTACAGCGGCGGCAGATGGGTCGTCCGTCCTCGTTGTATCGGTCGCTGGGTCTTCCTCTGGCCGGTGGGGTCCTCCTTGGTCGACGCCACGGGATGTCCTCCGGTCCGGATGCCAGCTGGATCTTCCCTGGAGTGGAAACCTGTAAAGACTGCACAGTTCGGGTTAGCGCAGCAACGCTTTTAGCTAGCTCTTGGACCTGATGGTGCAGGTCTGGAGCCGAGTCATTGTTCAAAGCCTGCGCATCAGCTCCCACAGGACCTGCCGACAAGGGCGCCGCCTCCTGGTGGTAGGTGGTAGTGGGGCGTCTGTGGGTCACAACGCCACCTGGTGCCGGTTCTCGGAGCACCCGGATGGCTCTGTCCTTGAACTGTGCAAATCCCAGATGAGGGTCCTGTAAGGCCATTGCCCGCAACTGGGTTCGGTGGGCATTGCAATATAAACCCTCTATAAATTGTTCAGTTAACAGCCTGTCCTCGTCTCCCACGCCGTCAGGGTCGGTCTGCTTAATGGCTCTCAGGGCCTCTTGTAGGTTCAGGGCATAGTCCCTTATACTCTCATGTGCCCGCTGTTTGCACCCGTAGAATCTAAGCTTGATCTCGGCTGAGGTGCGGGTATCAAAGGTGTCCCTCAGCCGGGTTAGTATCCCTGCGACAGTCCTCCCCCCAGGTGGCCAGGACTTTACCTCCCTTTGGGCTGCCCCGGTTAATTGGGCCACCAGGATGCTTACTTTTTGCTCTTCTGTGAGGGGGTACACCTGGAAGAGGCTATCCAGTTTTTCTCTAAAGTCCTGCAGGGTATGTGACTCCCCTGAGTACTGGGGTAGCCAGGCTGCCCCCGGGATATAGGGCATGGTGAAAGGCATGACCGCAACAGCGGTGGCGCTGGCGGGGGTTGGAGCGGTGAAGCTCTCCTCCGTATCCGACATCCTTCTCCCCCCTAGTGGACCGTGGCCTACCTTGCGATGATCCTCTTCCGTAGGCCGCGGCTCCGCAGTGGATCGTCAGGGTTGAGGACCTTCCGTCGCGCTCCTGTGACGTCGGCGTCTGCT
Source organism: Phyllobates terribilis (assembly GCF_046119375.1). Classification (NCBI taxonomy): domain Eukaryota; kingdom Metazoa; phylum Chordata; class Amphibia; order Anura; family Dendrobatidae; genus Phyllobates; species Phyllobates terribilis. The sequence goes on along the minus strand of NW_027362769.1, from coordinate 204,371,267 downwards.
GGGCTCCTTCCAGGACCTTACGCAACGTCCGGACGTGAGGCGGGGCTTCAGTTCTCGCGCGTTTTCGGAGTCCACGCCCCTCTTCTTCCCGCGCGGCGTCCTCAAGATGGCGTCCAATGGCGTGAAAACTCCACGGATGGCGGGAAGAAGGCCGAAGATGGCGCCGGATGGCGGGAAAACTCCACCGATGGCGGGAAGAAAGCGGAAGATGGCGCCGGATGGCGGGAATCTTCACCACGGGTAAGTTTTCACAGTCTTTTTCAGGCACGCAGTACCCGGTGGTTGCGGGCACGAGATCCTGCCGACTACGCCAAAAGTTGAAGCGCCCCTGGGCCTGTGTCGCGCTGCGTTGCGCACGCGGGAGCTTACCCGGAGCCGGATCTGTTGAGGGTTGTAGTCTCGTGGCGGTGATCCGGTCCGTGCCCAGGGAGTCAGACTAAGTGGCGCTGTTTTAGCGGTAGATGTTGGACGACTACGCCACCCGTTGAGTGCAGCCAGGGAGCTGCTGCTGCAGGGCAGACCGCTGAGGCCGGTGGTAGGATTGTGCAGCGTGATAGTATAACCCCCAACGGGAGGGGTATGGCCTCAGGGCAGCCGACGTGGATGATGGGGGTAGCAGGAACCACTCGGAGACGGTACTGTGTAGTTCAGGGTCTTTACTGGTGACAAAGATAGACCCTCCCGGAGTACTGGCTAGCGATTGGGGCCTGGTCAGTCCTTGAGCAGATGGGATCTCCCCTGGCCAGGCGGAGTTGTAGGCCTCCCAAACTAACGATACTCTTCTGGCTACCTTGCTAGAGGCGGGTATAAGTAGCCCACGTCCCTGAGTGTACCGTGTGGTGCTCACCCGTATGGCCGGTGACTCGGGGCCTTCGGGTTTCTGGGCCAGAGGACCTGCAATCCCCTGCCGGTCGGTTTCTGCTGCTGGATAGGAGTTAGTCCCCACAGCCTCGGACTCCGGGTCCGGTGATAACTTCTCAGTCAGGGCGAGCTCTGCAGCTGCCAGCCCCTGACTCCTTGTAACACTGCTCCCACAGAGCTCCTGTTGTTTCTTCCTATATTTGCTTCTTTTCTCTGCTTCTTCTCTACTCACTCACCCTGCCTCAGCCCTAGGTTTATATAGGGGAAGTTCTTCCCCTCCCAGGACTGGGCAGGAGGTGTGGCATGCATAGGATCCCTGACCAAGAGACCTCCCACCTGCTCTCAGACATAACATTGCTGTTACTGTGGAAAACCAGACCCCTGGGGTGCCACACAAGTATATGAGGGGACAGTACAAAGACCTTTCTACTGATCTTTTTACTCTGAGGCCAGAGACGGGGACAAGGGGGCATCTTCTACATCTGGAGGAAAGAAGGTTTAATCATAATCACAGACGGGGATTCTTTACTGTAAGAGCAGTGAAACTATGGGACTCTCTGCCGCATGATGTTGTAATGAGTGATTCACTACTAAAATTTAAGAAGTGCATGGATGCCTTTCTTGAAAAGTATAATATTACAGGTTATATATACTAGATTCCTTGATAGGGCGTTGATCCAGGGAACTAGTCTGATTGTCGTATGGAGTCAGGAAGGAATTTTTTTCCCCAATGTGGAGCTTAGTGTTTGCCACATGGGTTTTTTTTTTTGCCTTCCTCTGGATCAACAAGTTAGGCTATGGGTTGAACTAGATGGACTTAGTCTTCCTTCAACCTTAAAAATTATGTTACTATGATACTATGTTAATAAGGATGAAGCAAGGAAGATACGCAGAACTCCTGTTGTTGATCTTGTAATCGCAAGTGTCCGAGCAATAAGACACCCAGTGATAATAAACAGCATTTCTCATCTATATGGTAGCGAAGTTAATGCATTTTGTAACAGACGCCCTTGAGGGGCTCCATGGAGATAAAATGAAGCTCGCATTTAATTCAGCAGTGAAATGTACATGTACTGTGAGCTGAAAAATCGTCGGCTTAGAGAGGTCAGTGCGGCCAGATTATTTATGTTAGTTTAATGATGTATTTTAGTTAATTATAACATATCGGGGGACAGATGTATGAGCTATTCCCTATGCATTACTATAAAGTGTAGCTACCCTGTAAATCTTTATACTCTGTGTGGTAAATGCAGCAAGACAAATGTCTTTATAATTAATGAGTCCTAAGTCTAAACATGGCAATTTTCAGCTACGCTCGGCAGTCATGCAGACTTGCTTGTCCCTGCAGTTTTCGTCTAAAAATGCTACGTGAAGGAGCTGAATTCATTAGTATGCTGGAATCATGGCTTGTTGTTTAACGGTTATTACATTTATTTTCCACAGGCTGACAGCACATTGCTTGTGTTCTGGAAGAACAGCTCTAATATTGTGTTTTCTGTATCGTTTTTTTTCCTTTATCAAGGAAGGAGCACAAGGGAAAGTCAGTTCCCAGGAACACGGTGTATACAGAATAAAGTCATTGGGAATTATTTATCAAAACTGTATAAAAAAAATAGCAATCGATCAACGCTCAGCTTACATTTCTTAGGCTATATTCACACAGCGTTTCTCACTACGTTCAGTGGCTCCGTCTGGGCTTACATCCAAAACACATGTGCACCGACAGGGCCATCATTTGCGGCCGTATACACCTAGTTGAGATGGGCAGCAAGACATAGTCGGCTAAGCATTTCTGCCCGCCTCCCATAGGCATATATGACGCGCCCCCTGGGCCCTGGGGTGCCTGGTGCCGTGCCGGTAGATGCTGGGGGTTGTAGTCACAGTGGCGGTGACCCGGTCCGTGACCCAGGGCGGTCAATCCAAGGGAAATTATATGTATAGATTTTATTAAAGAGTCTGACTACGCCACCTGTGGAATGCGGCTAAAGGGGGGGGGGACCGCCGCTGCGGAGCAGTCCTCTGAAGCTGGTGGTATTGCAGCAAGGATGTTATGACTCCCCACAGGAAGAGGTAGCTTCAGGGCAGGGTACGGATGTTGGTGGTTGTGCAGGGTGTCGTAGTGCAGTAACAACCACAGAGTCAGTATAGTGCAGTCCCAGGGACTTTACTGATGGCAATTAGGCAAGCCTGGATTGGGGTACTGGCTAGAGATAAGAGTCCTGTCAGCCTGGAAGAAAACATAGAGTCCCCCTTGCCAGGTGAAGTTGTAGGCCTCCCCTCCTCACTATACTCTTTGGCTTTGCTGCTTGTAGCTGTGCTATAGCCCTCGTCCCTGAGTGTAACGTTCTGTGCTCACCCGTATGGCAGGCAGCTCGGGCCTTGCTGATGCGTCGCTCCCTCATGGCGGTGCTGGACTGTGCGGTGCGGCTGAGCCTCCGGGCGTCTGATGGGGCCAGGAGACCTGCAAACTCCTGCCCTACGGTATTTGCTGCTGGGCCTTCAGTGCCCCACAGCCTCGGACTCTGGTGTCCCGTTCTTCTGTGCGATACGTCTGGGGTGAGCTGCCGCGCAGCTCCAGTCCCCAGCTCCTCTCTCCTCGACGTCCTCTCTTCAACTCCTAACACTAAGACTAACTAACCCTGCCCCCAGATACCAGTTGCCAAGGGGAGGGGACTCCTCTTGCTTGTCTGGAGCCAGGAAAGTGTTGCATGTTTAGTATCCCTGACTAGGGGACCCCTGCTTGCTTCCAGGCATGGCATTACCTCTTTTTAGGGAGGCAAAGCCACTGTGGCAACCGGACCCCTGGGGTGCCACATTTACAGCCGAAAATTATGTCCGGCAGAGCCAGCGGTGGATTAAGAGTAGCAAGGGCCCCGGGCAGTTTAGAAGGCGCGGCCCCCCCCACCTGATTTATCATGTGACATGTCACATGATCCCCTGTGATAGATCATGTGATAGTTCACGGGAAATTAATTTACCACAATATTAATTGTGCTGCCTCATCTGAGAGCAGCACAATATTGGGGCAGATTCCCTGATTCCAGCGATGTGTCACTTTTTCAGCTGCTTGTTGTCATTTTGAGAAAATCACCATTTTATCTGCTGCAGATCTAGCAGCTCTCTGAATGCTGCGCTCTGTATAGCCCCGCCCACACCACTGATTGGCAGCTTTCTGCCCATGCTCAGTGTACACAGAAATCTACTGATCAGTGATGGGGGTGGGGTCCTACAGAACTTACTAGTCAATTACCTTCTGACAAATCAATGATTTTATCAAAACAACACTAAGCAGCCCAGTAAGTGACACATTACTGGAATCAGTGCCTCTAACCCTACATTATGCTGCTCTCAGATTAGGTGGCAAAAACCTGATGACAGATTCCCTTTAAAGGAGCTGTAAACACAAAAAGGTTTATATTAAAAAAAATACAAGCCATTTGTGAAATTAACTTTTTTTCATTGTTAATTCACATTAGACTGTATCTTCAACACTTTTGTCAGCAGGTCTTATTACAGACTCTGAATAGGGCAGCTCTCTCCCTCTCCCTCAGCAGAAAGTCACAGCATGGTGAAAAAACGGGATCTTTTATGATTTTCTCATAATAAATAAAAAAGGACATGCAAGTCCTCCAAACTATTTTCCGTTTCTCTATAGGGGAGGTCCTAAATCTTTCTTGTTCTTTAGTTGATCACATGTCAAAAAGGCAAAGCATTTACTATGAACTCGCCTAAAAAAATATACACTTGGAGAGTAATATCATCATCTGCATGTAAATATTCCTTGACTCTAAGGGCTCGCTCACACTGTCGTATAACACGGCTGAATGCTATGTGATGTTTTATCGGATAGGACTCGGCCCTATGTTATACTATGGGACAGTGCGATTATTGGCATGAGAAAATAATCTCATTCGATATTCGGACCATGTGCACCCATACAAGTCTATGGGTGCACGTAAAACATTAGACTGCACTCGGATGTCATCCAAGTGCAGTCCGATGAACACTCACAGAGACTATGGAGAAGATGGAGAAAGTAAGTTCTCCATCTTCTCCATATCTGTGCTGCGAGAGAATCGGATCACACTCAGTTGAAGCTCTGAGTTTGAGCCGAGTGTCATTAGCATAATTGGCCCTATTCTCTTGCATGAGAGAATATATGGCTTAGTGAGTGGACCCTAAAACTGAATAGTAGTGACGGACAGGCACCTCACAAGCGGGATCCATGTAGCTCTCAGATGTCATGTAGGTAGGACTTCATTCCATGGGGTAGGGCTTAATTTCAAGGTATATAAAAAAAAATGGACTTCAAATAAAAATTAAATGAACACAAAAAGCACTAATTGAATTATTTTTTTCGTATTTATGTTTGCAGCCCCTTTAAAAACCCTTTGAGGACCAAGGCACATATATGTCCCATAGTTTTAAACTGGAAAAAAATTTGATTGAATAAAATTTAAGGTCCTCGAAGGTTTAAGTAGGTCATAAATTCATATGAATACTTGCTCATACAATTTCACATGCCAAAAGATGAAGAAGAACAGAATAAAAAATATGACATTAAGTGGAGCACTTACAGGTATTCAAGGTGAAAAAGACCAGCAAAGGCATCGTCTCGAATGACAGTAAATGATAGAATTCAGCAAGCTGAAAATGAAGACAGCAGGTTAGAAGCGAACCAGACTTTATGGTGCTCAGAATTAGTCAAGCAGAATTTATTGACTGCTCTTGCAAAGCACTGAGACTCCCGCTGTGTATAGATGGCGCCGTGCGGCCTCCCGCTGTGTATAGATGGTGCCGTGCGGCCTCCCGCTGTGTATAGATGGCACCATGCGGCCTCCCGCTGTGTATAGATGGCGCCGTGCGGCCTCCCGCTGTGTATAGATGGCTACGTGCGGCCTCCTGCTGAGTATACGTGTATAGATGGCTACGTGCGGCCTCCTGCTGAGTATAGATGCCGCACGGCGCTCCCCCCAGAGACAGCAGGAGGCCGCACAGCGCCATCTATACTCAGCGGGAGGCCGCACATAGCCATCTATACACAGCGGGAGGCCGCACGGCACCCCCCCAGAGACAGCAGGAGGCCGCACAGCGCAATCTATACTCAGCGGGAGGCCGCACGTAGCCATCTATACACAGCGGGAGGCCGCACGGCGCCCCCCCCAGAGATAGCAGGAGGCCGCACAGCGCCATCTATACTCAGCGGGAGGCTGCACTTAGCCATCTATACACAGCGGGGAGCCGCACGGCGCCATCAATACACGGCGGGGGGCCGCACGGCGCCATCTATACATAGCGGGGGGCCGCACGTAGCCATCTATACACAGCGGGGGGCCACACGTAGCCATCTATACACAGTGGGGGGCCGCACGTAGCCATCTATACACAGCGGGGGGCCGCACGGCGCCCCCCCCAGATACAGCAGGAGGCCGCACGGCGCCAACTATACTCAGCTGGAGGCCGCACGCAGTCACACACACACACAAACATATACAGACATATACATACACGCATAAACACATTTGAAACACAAAAATACATATAAACAGACATGACACAATGATATCTGCCCACACACACACACATACAAACAGACATCACACAATGACATCTGCCCACACACACACAAACAGACATCACACAATGACATCTGCCTACACACACACACAAACAGACATCACACAATGACATCTGCCTACACACACACACACATACACACATCACACAATGACATCTGCCCACATACACACATCACACAATGACATCTGCCTACACACACACACAAACAGACATCACACAATGACATCTGCCCACACACACACACAAACAGACATCACACAATGACATCTACCCCCACACACACACAAACAGACATCACACAATGACATCTGCCCACACACACACACACACACAGACAGACATCACACAATGACATCTGCCCATACACACACACACATCACACAATGACATCTGCCCACACACACACACACAAACAGACATCACACAATGACATCTGCCCACACACACACACACAGACATCACACAATGACATCTGCCCACACACACACACACAAACAGACATCACACAATGACATCTGCCCACGCACACACACACACAAACAGACATCACACAATGACATCTGCCCACACACACACACAAACAGACATCACACAATGACATCTGCCCACACACACACACAAACAGACATCACACAATGACATCTGCCCACACACACACACAAACAGACATCACACAATGACATCTGCCCACACACACACACACACACACACACACACAGACATCACACAAACAGACATCACACAAGACATCTGCCCACACACACACACCACACAATGACATCTGCCCACACACACAAACAGACATCACACAATGACATCTGCCCACACACACACACACCACACAATGACATCTGCCCACACACACAAACAGACATCACACAATGACATCTGCCTACACACACACACATACACATCACACAATGACATCTGCCCACACACACACACACACACATATACACATCACACAATGACATCTGCCCACACAAACAGACATCACACAATGACATCTGCCCACACACACACACACACACACACACACACACACACACACACACACACACACACACTCACTCACTCACCATCCCCCGGCTCGGCTCCAGTCCTCCTGGCTCCTGCTCCTCTCCGGTGGTAAGTAGCAGTGCAGGCCGGACGCGCACTGCGTGACTTCACAGCTAGGAGACACGGCCGCGCACAGGGCCGTATCTTCTAGCAGTGACGCGGCTGGGCCAGCACAGGGAAGTTAACTGCTGCAGTGCTGGCCCGGCCGATGAAGAAGTAGCGGCGGCTGCTGCTGGGGGAGCGGTACGGGGCCCCCCCTCCCGCCACTGCTACCGGTATGTGCCGCGGCGGCCCGCACATATAATGAGGGCAATCCGGCATTAGACACCCCGCCCGGAGCCGCGGGCCCTCTGCAGGCTCGGGGCCCCGGGCGGTCGCCCGGATTGCCCTCATTATAATCCGCCTATGGGCAGAGCACACTGACTCCGTCTGCATCATTATAGTCAATGACCCATCTGCGCATACACCCAAATCTCGTTTTGTAGTGATTCGGATGTAAGCCCCGATAGAGCCACTGAACGTAGTGACAAACGTGATGTGAACGTTACCATAACATGCTCTTTGCCATAAGAGGAGTTATATAGATCAAAGGTTGGGGTCAAAGGCGTAGCTAGGGGTTTTGGTTCAGGCGAAAGTGGGCCCCTATCCAGGTAACCCTGATTACAATTATGGTGGCGCATCCTAATAGTGGATGTAGGAGAATCTCAGCAGATGACCACGCTGTTACTGAAAATAATCTCTATTACTGCTATGTGGTGACCATATAGTGGTAGATACCAGTCCTGCAGAATATATAAGAGATCACAGTACAGTTATAGATTGTGACTTACAGCTGACTGTAGCGTCGGCGTCCCTGCCTCCTGCTAGGCAGGGACGCTGTTCCCCTTACCTCTCCGCTCCGAGCCCGGCGTCTTCCTCCCGCTCTGCTGGCAGCACGCGCTCCTTCCCGGCCACGGTGCTTAGGGCGCGCGTGCGCGCGCTCCCCCCCTCTTAAAGGGGTCGCGCGCGCCGTCCTAAGGAGTCCCCGGCCAATGGCCGGAGGACTTCACCATATATAAGGCACCTCCTCCAAAATGGAGGTGCCCGAGCAATGTTGTTGCACTGTTCACTACTCTGCTTCAGCCCTCAGGTCCCGTTTCCAGTTACCTGCCAGTTACCTGCCAGTTTGCTGTCTGATTCCTGACTGTTATCCGCTTACCTGCTTGCTAGCCTGAGGTCCGACGGTCTGCCTTCCGACACCTGTCAGTCTGTCTATGGACCAGCTTGCCCGCTCACCTGGGAGCGCTCACCTGCTACCTGTCTGCTAGCCTACCTGGAGGCTCCGCCGTCACGTGCTGTGACCACCTGCCAGTCCAGAGACTCTTGCCCGCTAACCTGGGAGCGCTCATCTGCTACCTGTCTGCTAGCCTACCTGGAGGCTCCGCCGTCACGTGCTGTGACCACCTGCCAGTCCAGAGACTCTTGCCCGCTCACCTGGGAGCGCTCATCTGCTACCTGCCTGTTAGCCTACCTGGAGGCTCCGCCGTCACGTGCTGTGACCACCTGCCAGTCCAGAGACTCTTGCCCGCTCACCTGGGAGCGCTCATCTGCTACCTGCCTGTTAGCCTACCTGGAGGCTCCGCCGTCACATGCTGTGACCACCTGCTTATCCAGAGACTCTCGCCTGCTCACCTGGGAGCACACATCTGCCATCTGCCTGCTAGCCTACCTGGAGGCTCAGCCGTCACAGGTCGTACCTACCCTTTACCCAGAGACTGTCCCGGTCACTTGCCGTGACCTCCTGCCCGTTTACCCAGAGACTGTCCCGGTCACTTGCCGTGACCTCCTGCCCGTTTACCCAGAGACTGTCCCGGTCACTTGCCGTGACCTCCTGCCCGTTTACCCAGAGACTGTCCCGGTCACCTGCTGTGACTACCTGCCTGTCTTCCCTGGTCGCCACCCGCTTCCTTACAAGGACCGCCCCCTTGTATAAGTTGCTCAGAGGTTCCGCCTCCCAGACCCGTTACAGTTTGCTCGGGCCATGGAACCCGGTGGCACCCAAGCTCCCTCGCTCTCGGACCTATGTCATGAACTGTCCCGTCAGAGGTCCCAACAGGAGTCCATCCTGAGTCACCTGCGGAATGTCAACTCCCGCCTGGACACACTGACTGCTCCACCAGCAACCACCGCTAGTGTCATGACTCGCAACCCGGCAGCGCCGCTGCCCACCAACACCATGGTATCCTGTCCTGGACCCCGGCTTTCCGCACCTCCTCGCTTCGGAGGTGACTCCACCCAAGCTCGGGGCTTCATAAACCAGTGCACCCTGCACTTTGAACTCTTGTCCCACCAGTTTATCTCCGACCGGTCCAAAGTGGCCTTTATCATGTCCCACCTCACAGGGGAGGCTCTGGCTTGGCTAAATCCTCTATGGGAGAGAGGAGACCCCCTGGTGGCCGACTTGTCAGCCTTTCTCACGGCTTTCCGGAAAGTCTTCGATGAACCCGGACGGAAGACCTCATCCGCTTCGTCTCTGCGACGCGTCCGTCAGGGAAGTCTCACCGTGGGCCAATATGCCATACGGTTCCGTACCCTTGCCTCGGAGCTGGCCTGGGATAACGACGCTCTGGTATCTGTCTTCTGGGAAGGTCTGTCCGGCCGTATTAAAGATGAACTCGCCGGTCGGGACGTTCCTACCACTCTCGACGACTTAATTACTCTTGCCACCCGGATTGACCTACGGTTCCAGGAGCGCGCCAAAGAGGTCACCCGTGAGAGGAGGTTTCCACGTCTAGCTCCTACCTTCCAGAGACCCGTCACTCCCTCCGTTACTCCCCAGGCACACTCTCCTGAGCCTATGCAGGTCGACCAGACCAAGATGGTCAAAACCCGTCAAGACTTACGCCGTGCCGAGGGGAGCTGCTTCTACTGTGGCAGTAAGGAGCACCGGATCCGTACCTGCCCGGAGAGGTCGGGAAACGCCTGTGTCTAGGATCGCTCAGAGAGGTCGTCCTAGACAAGAATAAACCCTCTCCATCTCTGCTGCTGTCAGTCTCAATCATCTGCGGGGAGAACCGTTATTTCGAACTAGCCCAACTTGACTCTGGAGCAGCCGGGAATCTTATTTCACTGTCCCTGGTAGAAAAATACCGCATTCCCACCAAACCTCTGGCTGTACCCTTATCTGTCGCTGCCGTGGATGGGGCCTCTTACCACGTCCCATCCAACTCATCACCGAATCCATTACTCTGCAGGTGGGAATGCTGCATTCTGAGAGCATCTCCTTTCATGTTCTGCCTGGACTCTCTCACGCCCTCTTACTAGGCCTACCTTGGCTCCAGAAACATGCACCCGTGCTTGACTGGCAGACCGGAGAAATCCTTCGCTGGGGACAGGACTGCCATAAAACTTGTTTGGTTCCCTTTCATCCCGTCTGTCCTTCTCCTACCCCAACTAATCTACCTGGACTTCCGATTCCTTATTGGTCATATGCTGATGTCTTTAATAAAAAGGAGGCAGAGACATTACCCCCTCATAGACCATACGACTGTCCTATCGACCTGTTACCCGGTACTACTCCTCCCCGTGGGCGTATTTACCCGTTGTCCACTGCTGAGACCCGGTCTATGTCCGAATATATTGAGGAGAATCTGGCCCGGGGATTTATCCGGAAATCTACCTCCCCGGCGGGAGCAGGCTTCTTTTTCGTTAAAAAGAAGGACGACTCTCTCCGTCCCTGTATAGACTATAGAGGCCTTAACCAGATCACGGTGAAAAATAAGTACCCCCTTCCGCTCATTCCGGAATTATTTGATCGTCTGAGGGGGGCTAGAATCTTCACCAAACTGGACCTCCGTGGGGCGTGCAACCTGGTCCGTATCCGTCAGGGGGATGAATGGAAGACTGCATTCAACACCCGGGACAGCCACTATGAATATCTGGTAATGCCCTTTGGTCTTTGTAACGCTCCCGCCGTCTTTCAAGAGTTGGTCAATGACTTCTTCCGGGACCTTCTCTACTCCTGCGTAGTGGTGTACCTGGACGACATCTTGGTCTTCTCTCCGGATCTCCAGACTCACCGGAGGGATGTTCGTCAGGTCCTGCTCAGGCTCAGGCGGAACCACCTCTTCGCTAAATATGAGAAGTGCCTCTTTGAGCAGACCTTGCTTCCGTTTTTGGGCTACATAATTTCTCAGACCGGCCTACGAATGGATCCTGAGAAACTGTCTGCCATCGAGAAGTGGCCTCGACCGGAGGGGTTGAAGGCTATTCAGCGGTTCCTGGGCTTCGCCAACTACTACCATCTCTTCATACCGCACTTCTCTTCCTGGACTGCCCCAATTTCCGCGCTCACCCGTAAGGGCACTAATCCCAGAGAGTGGCCGCCAGAAGCAGAGGAGGCCTTTCTTTCCTTAAAACAGGCCTTCTCTTCCGCCCCGGTGCTGCATCGCCCGGACGGCAACAAGCAGTTCTTCCTGGAAGTTGACGCCTCCTCCTCTGGAGCCGGAGCGGTACTTACCCAAAAATCATCTTCCGGGAGAATGGTAACTTGTGGCTTCTTCTCCAAACTCTTCTCCTCTTCTGAGTGCAACTATTCCATAGGAGACCGAGAGTTATTGGCCATCAAGCTGGCATTGGAGGAGTGGCGTTACCTGCTCGAGGGGGCTCTTCACCCGGTAATAATTTACACTGACCACAAGAACTTGGCTTACCTCCAGCATGCCCAGAGACTTAACCCGCGCCAAGCCCGGTGGTCCTTGTTTTTTGCTCGCTTTGATTTTGTTCTTCATTTTCGCCCGGCTGACAAAAACATCAAAGCGGATGCCTTGTCCCGATCCTTTCTGGTGTCTGATCTCGAGGAAGAACCTAAACATATCATCGATCCCGCCAGAGTAATGCAGGTGGCTCCCGTGAGTCTAAATCGTCTCCCTCCCGGTAAGACGTTCGTATCGGTACCTGATCGGGAGAAGATCCTACACTGGGGTCACTCGTCTAAACTAGCTGGCCACGCCGGTCAGAAAAAGACCCTCCAGCTTATTACCCGGCACTACTGGTGGCCTACCCTGCACAAGGACGTAATAGACTTTGTTTCTGCCTGCGTGTCCTGCACCCGCAACAAGGTTCCGAGACACCTGCCAGCCGGTCGCCTCCTTCCTCTGCCAGTACCTGCTGCCCCCTGGCAGCATATAGCTATGGACTTCATAACCGATCTCCCCGTCTCTGCCGGTTGTACGGTCATTTGGGTGGTCGCTGACCGCTATTCCAAGATGGCTCATTTCGTTCCCCTGCCAGGCCTCCCGTCTGCACCCGAGCTGGCTAAAGACTTTATCCACCACATCTTCCGCCTTCATGGCCTGCCCCTCCACATCGTGTCGGATCGTGGGGTACAGTTCACCTCACGCTTCTGGAGAGCCACTTGTAAACTGCTAGACGTCACCCTGGACTTCTCCTCCGCTTACCACCCTCAGTCTAATGGTCAAGTGGAGTGGATCAATCAGATCCTGACCAGTTACCTCCGGCACTTTGTTAATGCCCACCATTCTGACTGGGTGGATCTCCTGCCATGGGCCGAATTCTCTTACAACAATCACGAGAGCGAATCTTCCTCCAAATCCCCGTTTTTTGTAGTCTTCGGTCAGCATCCTCGGATCCCATTTCCCGTCTCCACCTCGGTGGATAATCCGGCTGCGGAATCTCTTGTTAACAAATTTTCCTCCATGTGGGAGAGTACCCGGTCCGCACTCCTTCAGTCGTCCGAGCGTATGAAAAGACACGCTGACAAAAAACGTCTGGATCCTCCTCAATTCCGTCCAGGGGATAAGGTCTGGCTCTCGTCCAAGTATGTCCGGCTCAAGATTCCTTCCTATAAGTTAGGGCCTCGGTTCATCGGTCCTCTGGAGGTCATCAGTCAGATCAACCCGGTGGCCTATAAATTGAAACTCCCGGCCAACTTGCGGATCCCTAACTCCTTCCATGTATCTCTCCTCAAACCCGTGGTACTTAACTCTTTTTCCAAGTCTACAGGTACGCCTCCTGCTCCGGTTTCCGCTGAAAACGAGTTTGAGGTAGAGAACATTCTGGCCACCAAAAGGGTAAGAGGAAAGACCTTTTTTCTAGTAGATTGGAAGGGGTTTGGTCCTGAGGAGAGAACGTGGGAGCCCCGGGAGAACATCCATGCCCCTCTCATCCTTGCTAAATTTCTGTCTGGCCTAAAAAGGGGGGGGGCTAAAGGGGGGGGGTACTGTAGCGTCGGCGTCCCTGCCTCCTGCTAGGCAGGGACGCTGTTCCCCTTACCTCTCCGCTCCGAGCCCGGCGTCTTCCTCCCGATCTGCTGGCAGCACGTGCTCCTTCCCGGCCACGGTGCTTAGGGCGCGCGCGCGCTCCCCCCCTCTTAAAGGGGCTGCGCGCGCCGTCCTAAGGAGTCCCCGGCCAATGGCCGGAGGACTTCACCATATATAAGGCACCTCCTCCAAAATGGAGGTGCCCGAGCAATGTTGTTGCACTGTTCACTACTCTGCTTCAGCCCTCAGGTCCCGTTTCCAGTTACCTGCCAGTTACCTGCCAGTTTGCTGTCTGATTCCTGCCTGTTATCCGCTTACCTGCTTGCTAGCCTGAGGTCCGACGGTCTGCCTTCCGACACCTGTCAGTCTGTCTATGGACCAGCTTGCCCGCTCACCTGGGAGCGCTCACCTGCTACCTGTCTGCTAGCCTACCTGGAGGCTCCGCCGTCACGTGCTGTGACCACCTGCCAGTCCAGAGACTCTTGCCTGCTCACCTGGGAGCGCTCATCTGCTACCTGTCTGCTAGCCTACCTGGAGGCTCCGCCGTCACGTGCTGTGACCACCTGCCAGTCCAGAGACTCTTGCCCGCTCACCTGGGAGCGCTCATCTGCTACCTGCCTGTTAGCCTACCTGGAGGCTCCGCCGTCACATGCTGTGACCACCTGCCAGTCCAGAGACTCTTGCCCGCTCACCTGGGAGCGCTCATCTGCTACCTGCCTGTTAGCCTACCTGGAGGCTCCGCCATCACATGCTGTGACCACCTGCTTATCCAGAGACTCTCGCCTGCTCACCTGGGAGCACACATCTGCCATCTGCCTGCTAGCCTACCTGGAGGCTCAGCCGTCACAGGTCGTACCTACCCTTTACCCAGAGACTGTCCCGGTCACTTGCCGTGACCTCCTGCCCGTTTACCCAGAGACTGTCCCGGTCACTTGCCGTGACCTCCTGCCCGTTTACCCAGAGACTGTCCCGGTCACTTGCTGTGACCTCCTGCCCGTTTACCCAGAGACTGTCCCGGTCACCTGCTGTGACTACCTGCCTGTCTTCCCTGGTCGCCACCCGCTTCCTTACAAGGACCGCCCCCTTGTATAAGTTGCTCAGAGGTTCCGCCTCCCAGACCCGTTACACTGACGTTCTTTCTGATGAAATCATTCTCTTTTCCCGTCTTATCCATCTGGCCCAGACCAACATGACGACTTCTCCATCCAGGACTCGTCTGCAGAGATTACAACAAAGACACATTTGACTCTTTACATTTCTGGCCCCGTCTCCATGTATTCCCAACCTGCACAAACTCCTCATCCTACTGATACCCCAATACTGAGCCGCTGCTGCCATATGTGTCCCTATTACAGCACCTACTGTGTGCTCTCTAGATGGTAAAACAAACCTCTAGAAAATAGTAATGCCGTGTGTAAGTGTCCTATAAAACAGAGCCCACATTTTGCCCTCTGTGTGCCCCTTTGACTGTTACAATAACCTGAGTTCCCCTATAATGATAAGTGCCCACTTAACATTTAATAATGTCCTGAGTCTCCCCCCATGTACAGCTCCCCTCTACACAGTATGATGCTCTCCTATCTATATATATAATCGTCTTATCCCGTCTGTCTGTCTATCTGTCTGTCCAGGAAATCCCACGTCGCTGATTGGTCCTGCAGCGGCCAATTAGCGACGCGGGATTTCAGAAAAAGATGGCGGCCGTTAGCGGCTCATCTGCCGGACGGAGGTCAGCTCATCTCCCCGCTGCTGGCAGCACAAGTACCCCGACGGGCGGTGCCGCTGACCTCCATGCGGCTACCGCGGGAGATCAGCGGCTTGGCCCGCTGATCTCCAGACGGCAAGTGTGAAAGGAGGACCGGGGAGCGGCGCTGCCGGTCAGGATACTTCTGCTGCGAGCAGCCGCTCATCTCCCGGCTTCTCGCAGCGGAAGTAGCCGCACAGGCAGCACCGCTCCCCGGTCCTCACTAATACAATTCGCTGATTGGTCGCGGCCTCCTGCCGCGACCAATCAGTGATCTTGGCGCCAAATTTAAACACCGCTCTGCTGATTGGTCGCGGGCACCGGCTGGCCGCGACCAATCAGCGAGATTGGCGCCAAATTTAAACAACGCTCTGCTGATTGCGCCCGGTCGGCCACATACATATTCTAGAATACCTGATGCGTTAGAATCGGGCCACCATCTACACTGTGTTCCAAATTATTATGCAAATAATATTTTCTCAGATTTTCCCAAATTACCTATATGAATTGCAGTCATTGTAATTTTCCAGTCAAATAACTATTAGAGTACAATTGAAAGGTTTTTGTATAAACTGCCTATAACAGTATATTTTTAAAAAAAATAAAAAACTCAAACTGCACTCAAAATGCATGTTCCAAATCATTATGCACAGCAGAGTTTTCAACCTTTTCATTTTAATAAAGAACAAAAAAATGGTCATTTTTAAAATTATAAGCATTAGCAGGTTATTACAAACTGAAATCAAACAGTTTTCAACTCAAAACTTTATTCTAGGTGATGTTACATTTGCACATAGGACCCCTTGTTCGAAAGGAGCTTCTGAACTCTCTCGTCCATTGAATTTGTCAGGTCTTGGATGGTTTCTGCTTTAATTGTTTTGCATGAGGACAGAATACCCTCCCAGAGCTGTTACTTAGATGTGAACTGCCTCCCGCCATCATAGACACTCCTTTTGATGATGCTCCAGAGGTTCTCAATGGGGTTGAGGTCAGGGGAGCATGGGTGCCACACCATAAGTTTGTCCCCTCTTATGCCCATAGCAGCCAGAGATGCAGATGTGTTATGTGCAGCATGAGACGGGGCATTATCATGCATGAAATGATCTCGATGGTCCAGATGGATGGAGTGGAGGATGGCTGGTTGATGGACACCCCATGCAAACACGGCTACGGCGCTAACAAGGAGGAGGTGGAGTAATGTTTTGGGCTGGAATCATGGGGAGAGAGATTGTCGGCCCTTTTAGGATCCCTGAAGGGGTAAAGATGAACTCCATAATGTATGTTGAGTTTCTCAAACAGCACTTCCTTCCATGGTTCAAGAAGAAGAACCGTGCATTCCGCAGCAAGATCATTTTCATGCATGATAATGCCCCATCTCATGCTGCACATAACACATCTGCATCTCTGGCTGCTATGGGCATAAAAGGGGACAAACTTATGGTGTGGCACCCATGCTCCCCAGACCTCAACCCCATTGAGAACCTCTGGAGCATCATCAAAAGGAGTGTCTATGATGGCGGGAGGCAGTTCACATCTAAGCAACAGCTCTGGGAGGGTATTCTGTCCTCATGCAAAACAATTAAAGCAGAAACCATCCAAAACCTGACAAATTCAATGGACGAGAGAGTTCAGAAGCTCCTTTCGAACAAGGGGTCCTATGTGCAAATGTAACATCACCTAGAATAAAGTTTTGAGTTGAAAACTGTTTGATTTCAGTTTGTAATAACCTGCTAATGCTTATAATTTCAAAAATGACCATTTTTCTGTTCTTTATTAAAATAAAAAGGTTGAAAACTCTGCTGTGCATAATAATTTGGAACATACATTTTGAGTGCAGTTTGAGTTTTTTATTTTTTTTAAAAATATACTGTTATCATAGGCAGTTTGTACAAAAACCTTTCTATTGTACTCTAATAGTTATTTGACTGGAAAATTACAATGACTGCAATTCATATAGGTAATTTGGGAAAATCTGAGAAAATATTATTTGCATAATAATTTGGAACACAGTGTAGTATAGTATAATGCTCCCCCATAGGCAGACTCTATATAGTATAATGCTCCCCCATAGGCAGACTCTATATAGTATAATGCACCCCCCATAGGCAGACTCTATATAGTATAATGCACCCCCCATAGGCCTCTATAGTATAATGCACCCCACAGGCAGACTCTGTATAGTATAATGCACCCCCATAGGCCTCTATAGTATAATGCACCCCACAGGCAGACTCTGTATAGTATAATGCACCCCCATAGGCAGACTCTGTATAGTATAATGCACCCCCATAGGCAGAGTCTATATAGCATAATGCACCCCCATAGGCAGAGTCTATATAGCAAAATACAACCGCATAGGCAGACTCTATTTAGTATAATGCTCCCCTATAGGCAGACTCTATACAGCATAATGCTCCCCCATAGGCAGACTTTATATAGTATAATGCTCCCCCATAGGCAGACTCTCTATAGTATAATGCACCCCCCATTGGCCTCTATAGTATAATGCATCCCCATAGGCAGACTCTATATAGGATAATGCACCCCCATAGACAGTCTATAGTATCATGCATCCCCATAGGCCTCTATAGTATAATGCACTCCCATAGGCAGAGTCTATATAGTATGATGAACCCCCATAGGCCTCCATATAGTATAATGCACCCCCGTAGGCATACTCTTTATAGTATAATACACCCACATAGGCAGACACTATATAGTATAATGCACACCCCATAGACAGACTCTATATAGTATAATGCACCCCCATAAGCAGACTCTATAGTATAATGCACACCCCATAGGCAGAATCTATATACACTGCTCAAAAAAATAAAGGGAACACTCAAATAACCACATCCTAGATCTGAATGAATGGAATATTCTCATTGAATACTTTGTTCTGTACAAAGTTGAATGTGCTGACAACAAAATCACACAAAAATCATCAATGGAAATCAAATTTATTAACCAATGGAGGCCTGGATTTGGAGTCACACCCAAAATTAAAGTGGAAAAACACACTACAGGCTGATCCAACTTTGATGTAATGTCCTTAAAGCAAGTTAAAATGAGGTTCAGTATTGTGTGTGGCCTCCACTTGCCTGTATGACCTCCCTACAATGCCTGGGCATGCTCCTTGTGAGGTTGCGGATGGTCTCCTGTAGGATCTCCTCCCAGACCTGGACTAAAGCATTCACCAACTCCTGGACAGTCTGTGGTGCAACGTGACGTTGGTGGATGGAGCGAGACATGATGTCCCAGATGTGCTCAATCAAATTCAGGTCTGGGGAATGGACGGGCCAGTCCATAGCTTCAATGCCTTCATCTTGCAGGAACTGCTGACACACTCCAGCCACATGAGGTCTGGCATTGTCCTGCATTAGGAGGAACCCAGGGCCAACCGCACCAGCATATGGTTTCACAAGGGGTCTGAGGATCTCATCTCGGTATCTAATGGCAGTCAGGCTACCTCTGGCGAGCACATGGAGGGCTGTGCGGCCCTCCAAAGAAATGCCAACTCACACCATTACTGACCCACTGCCAAACTGGTCATGCTGAAGGATGTTGCAGGCAGCAGATTGCTCTCCACGGCGTCTCCAGACTCTGTCACGTCTGTCACATGTGCTCAGTTTGAACCTTTCATCTGTGAAGAGCACAGGGCGCCAGTGGCGACTTTGCCAATCCTGGAGTTCTGTGGCAAATGCCAAGCGTCCTGCACAGTGTTGGGCTGTGAGCACCACCCCCATCTGTGGATGTCGGGCCCTAATACCACCCTCATGGAGTCGGTTTCTAACTGTTTGTGCAGGCACATGCACATTTTTGGCCTGCTGGAGGTCATTTTGCAGGGCTCTGGCAGTGCTCCTCCTGTTCCTCCTTGCACAAAAGAGGAAGTAACGGTCCTGCTGCTGGGTTGTTGCCCTTCTATGGCTCCCTCCACATCTCCTGGTATGTGCTCCATGCTCCGGACAGTGTGCTGACAGACACAGCTACCCTTCTAGCCACAGCTCGCACTGATGTGCCATCCTGGATGAACTGCACTACCTGAGCAATTTCTGTGGGTTGTACTGTAGACACCACCTCATGCTACTGTACCTCTAGGGGTGAGAGCAATGGCAAAATGAAAAAGTGACCAAAACAACAGCCAAAAAGGATAAGAACAGAGAAATGGTCTGTGGTCACCACCTGCAGAACCACTCCTTTATTGGGATTATTTTGCTAATTGTCTATCATTTCTACCAGTTGTCTGTTCCATTTCCACAACAGCAGGAGAAATTGATTCACAATCAGTGTTGCTTCATGACTGGACAAGTAGATTTCACAGAAGTGTTATTGACTTGGAGTTACATTTTGTTGTTTAAGTGTTCCCTTTATTTTTTTGAGCAGTGTAGTATAACGCACACCCCATAGGCAGACACTATAGTATAATGCACACCATCATAGGCCGAGTCTATGATGACCATGATGCATCCCCATAAAAAAATAAATACATACAATACTCACCTCTCCTCCGAGCGCCCGCACATCTCAGAACAGTGGGTGCCAAGTGATGACGTCAGTGTCTGCGTTAGTGACAACAGACGCAGAGGGGAACTGATGGGAGAGGGAGCGTCGCGCTCCCTCTCTCATCATTGAACTTGTGGTGATGGGCAGGGGGGTCCGCTGCTGGCATCGGGGGCCCCCCGCCCTCCTGCTCAAGGGCCCCATAGCGGCCGTGTAGCAGTATAGGGACAACGAGTCTCACTGCTCTGCCCCATAGTGTAACTGTATGGGCATGCTGCGCATGCTCATACAGTTACACTAGCCTAGCTCCGGGTGGGCCCATGAGAGCGCAGGGCCCGGGGCCACCGGCCTCTCTGCCCCACCCCCGGTAGCTATGTGGCACCCCAAGGGGTCTGGTTGCCACAGTGGTAGAAATACCATGTCTGAGAGCGAGCATGGGTTTTCCTGGTCAGGAGCACTTTTGCATGCCACACCTCCTGCCCCAGGCCAGAAAGGGGAGGATCCTGCCCTATATAAACTGGATCTGGATGGGGTTAGTTAGTTAGTTCCAGAGGAAGGGACAGAGGGGCAGCAAGGAGCTCTGTAGGAGACAGGAGCTGAAAGCCAGGGACTGGAGCTGAGCAGAGCTCATCCTGGCCGAAGACGCAGAGAACCGGACACCGGAGTCCGAGGCTGTGAGGATATCTACATCCAGCAGCAGAAACCACCTGGCAGGGGATTTCAGGTCCTCTGGCCACAGAAAGCCCGGAGGCTCAGTCACAAGCAAGGGACCGGCACCGTCATCGAGGAGCGGAAGGTACCAAAGGCCCCAAGTCACCAGCCATACGGGTGAGCACCACACGGTATACTCACGACTACAGCAGAGTAGCCAGGAAGAGTACAGTCAGACGGGAAGGCCTACACCTCCACCTGGCCAGGGGGACTCTTGTTTGCTCACAGACTGACCTGGCCTCTAATGTTAGCCAGTACTCCAGGCAGGGCCTTCTTCATTACCAATTACCAGTAAAGACCCTGAACTGCACTGCACGGACTCTGAATCATTTCTGCTGCGCCCATGCACCACAACCCTCACCATCTATACACGCTGCCTGAGGCTATACTTCTCCCGTGGGGAGTTATACTACCCTCTGCTGCGCACACAACATCAGCCTCAGCGGTCTGCCCCGCAGTGGCGGTTCTCAGTGACCGCAATCCACGGGTGGCGTAATCGGACATTTAAACATTACAATACCTAATAAACAGATCCGCCACTGGTTTGACCACCCTGAGCCACGGGACCGGGTCGCCACCACGGAGACTACAACCCCTAGCATTATACAGAGACCCGGCTCCGGGTATTCCCCCACACACGGCCCAGGGGGCGCGTCAACTTTGGCGTAGTCGGCAGGATTTCATGCCCGCAACCACCGGGTACTGCGTGCCTGAAGAAAGACTGTGATACTTACCGTGGTGAAGTTTCCCGCCATCCGCAGCTGTTTTCCCGCCATCCGCAGCAGTTTTCCCGCCATTGGGCGCCATTTTTGGGACGCCGCGCTGGAAGAAGAGGGGCGTGGACGCCAAAAGCGCGCAAGAGCTGAAGCCCCGCCTTACGTACTGACGCTGCGCAAGGTCCTGGAAGGAGCCCAGCAGACGCCGACGTCACCAGCGCGCGACGCAAGGTCCTCGACCCCGACGATTGCCTGCGGAGCCGCGGCCTACGGAGAAGAAGCAACGGAAGGTAGGCCACGGTTAACTAGGGGGGAGGAAGACACCAGGAATGGAGGGAGCTCCCACCGCTAGCGCGGCTGCTGCCGCAGTGATGCCGTTCACGATGCCGTATATCCCCGGAGCGGCATGGTTAACCCAGTACTCAGGGGAGTCGCATACCCTGAGCGACTTTAAAGAAAGACTGTATAGCCTATTCAAAGTATACCCCCTGTCCGAGGAACAAAATGTGAGCATCCTGATAGGCCAGTTAATCGGAGCAGCCCAAAGAGAAGTAAAGTCCTGGTCAGCCAGGGAATAGGGGACTGTAAAGGAAATACTGGCCCGTCTAAAGGACACTTTTGATACCCGCACCTCAGCAGAGATCAAGCTAAAATTTTATGGATGCAAACAGCGGGCACAAGACAGTATACGGGACTATGCTTTGAATTTGCAGGAGGCCCTGAGAGCCATTAAGCAGGCAGACCCTGACAGCGTGCAGAATGAGGATAAGCTGTTGACTGAACAGTTCATTGAGGGTCTACAGTCCAGCGCCCACCGAACCCAATTGCGTGTAATGGCCTTGCAGAACCCTGATTTGGACTTTGCGCAGTTTAAAGACAGGGCCATCCGGGTGCTCCGAGAACCGGCACCAGGTGGCGCTGTAACCCACAGGCGCCCTGCTATCACCTATCACCAGGAGGCGGCGCCCTTGTCTGCAGAGCCTGTGGGAGCTGATGCACAGGCTTTGGACAAAGCTCCGGCTGCAGACCTGCACCATCAGGTCCAAGAGTTGACCAAAAGCGTTGCCGCGCTAACCAGAACTGTGCAGTCTTTACAGGTGTCCCCTCCAGGAAAGATCCAGCTGGCTTCCAGTTCGGAGGACGTCTCTTGGCGCCGACAGAGGAGGATCCTATCGTCCAGAGGAAGGCCCAGCGACTGCTACGACCGGGACGGACAACCCATCTGCCGCCGCTGCAACCAACCAGGACATATGGCAAGGTACTGTCATTTAAACGGGCCCAACCTGGGGCAGAGGGCCGACCCCCAGGCATAAGACCATCAGGCCCATCGAGCTGGCGTGATAAGTACGTAGGGGGACCACCGGTCTTGCCTGTGGTGCTGGATGGCATTCCTATGAGTGCACTACTGGACACCGGGTCACAGGTAACCACCATCCCCTATGTGCTCTTTTAGCAGTACTGGAATGACTCAGATATTACCCGCTACCCAGATGACGATCTGAGCATCATCGCCAGCAATGGTCAGCCCTTACCGCAGGTGGGATTCAAGGAGGTGACCATAAAAATTGGTAAAGTTGAACTGCCAGTGCAAGGACTGATTATTGTGGACATTGACCGTCGTGAGAGTCACCCTAAAATAATCTTGGGTACTAATGTTATTGAAAATTGTCTTGCAGAGATAATTGTCATATTACAGCAGGTTGCGGTGAACGCCAGCTCCAGCCAGCAGCGTGTCCTACAAAAAGAGATCAGAGCCCAGATGAAAAGGCAACAGGTAGAACTGTCTGGTGGTGAGATTGGTAGTGTTAGGATGAGTGACCCTTTCCCTATCGCCATGCCCCCAAAAAGTGAGATGATGATCTGGTGCTGGGCTGCAATCGGGTTAAGAGGAAGGGACTACCAAGCCATGGTAGAACCCGTCTACTCAGACAGTAGGCCCACCATTTTGACAGCACGGGGGGTGGTCGATGTACACCATGGGAGGGTACCTGTCCGCATCCTAAACATTGGGGAAAGAGAAGTATACTTGCCCCGGTATGCCACTCTAGCCAAATTGTTCACCGTTAACCAAAACTCTGTAAAGGCCGTGGAACCCTTGCCTCCATCTCAACCAGAGGAGGGTAACGGCTCCAAGAAACAAATGGAGGACTGGTGTCAGAAGCTGCATGTGGGCACCGACTCCACTCCCTCACACCAAAAACAGGGAGTCTACCGGGTGGTGCAGGAGTACGAAAGAGTCTTTAGCAAACACCCGCTAGACTTTGGGCAAGTAAAGGGGGTAGAACACCACATCCCCACAGGAGACCATCCACCCATAAAGGAAAGATACCGACCTGTACCCCCTGCACACTATCAGAATGCCAAGGGAATGTTGTGAGAAATGAAGGAGGCTGGGGTAATCAGGGACAGCTGTAGCCCCTGGGCAGCTCCACTAGTTTTTGTGAAAAAGAAAGATGGCACCATGAGAATGTGTGTAGATTACATAAAGGTCAACCGTATCACACACAAAGATGCGTACCCGTTACCTAGGATAGAGGAATCTTTAGCTGCATTAAAGTCTACTAACTTCTTCTCCACTTTGGATCTTACTAGCGGGTACTGGCAGGTTCCTGTAGCAGAGGCAGACAAGGAGAAGACCGCGTTCACCACCCCGATGGGTCTCAGCGAATTCAACTGTATACCGTTCGGGCTCTGCAACGCACCAGGAACCTTCCAGCGGTTGATGGAGTGCTGCCGGGGGCACAGGAATTTCGAGACGGTCTTGCTATACCTGGACGATTTCATCGTGTATTCCAAAACATATGAGGACCATCTGAAACACTTGGCAGAGGTGTTTGACGCCCTGGCAGGCTACGGCCTAAAGGTGAAACCCTCCAAGTGTCATCTACTGAAACCAAAGGTACAGTACCTGGGACCCGTGGTGAGTGCTGACGGAGTAGCTCCAGACCATGATAAGGTCACAGTGATTAAGGACTGGCCAAGACCCTCCAGCATAAAGGAAGTGCGGCAGTTCCTCGGGTTGGTAGGCTACTACCGAAGATTCATCCCCGGGTTCACCAAAATGGCAGCCCCTATGCAAAACCTCCTGTTGGGTCAGTCAAAGACCAAGAATCAGAAGCCGCCCTTCAGGTGGGACAAGCTGGAAGAGGAGTCTTTCCGCCAGCTGAAGATGGCCCTCACGGGGGATGAGGTCCTGGCTTACCCTGATTACGGCCAGCCTTTCATCCTCCATACCGACGCCAGTAACTTGGGGCTAGGAGCCGTACTATCCCAGATCCAGCAGGGCAGAGAGCGGGTAATTGCTTATGCCAGCCGAAAACTACGGCCCACAGAGAGAAACCCTGAGAATTATAGCTCCTTCAAGCTAGAGTTCCTGGCAGTGGTGTGGGCAGTGACGGAACGTTTCAAACATTACCTTGCCTCTGCCAAGTTCACCGTGTACACGGACAACAACCCGTTGACACACCTGGACACTGCAAGACTTTGTGCCCTGGAGCAAAGATGGATGGCCCTCCTGTCCAACTATGAGTTTACCATCAAATACCGGACGGGATGCACAAATGCCAACACAGACGCCCTGTCCAGGATGCCGAACTTGCCGGACTGAGGGGAAGATTCAGAAGAACTGGAAGAGATTTAACTCCCTGCGTTCCACCGTCATGGGATTACCCAGTGTTCCCACTGTGTAAGGGACAAACACCCTGCCACGTTCAATCCCTTACCCCACTACAGCTGGGCGGAGACGCAAGACAGTGACCCAGCCGTCCGCCTGGTAAAAGATGCTGACACAGGCTGATGCCCGCCTTGACACAGACGCCCCGGAAGAGACCAAACAGCTGTGGAAGGAGAATAGTAAACTGTTTCTCTACAAGGGGAAGCTGTGCCGGAGGATTGTCAACTCCCGGACACATGAGCTGACCTGGCAGGTAGTGGTCCCGAGACGAGACGCGGCTATGGTCCTGGAGGCATACCACGAAGGAGCAGGGCACTTTGGATGGAAGAAGTTGGAGTTCCTGTTGCGTGAACGGTTCTTCTGGGTAGAAGAGATGGTGCAGAGACTGCGGCCCGTGCAACCTGAGAAGAAAGGACCGTGCCAGCCAGAAGACTCCCCTGCAGCCCATCATCACCAAGCAGCCACTGGAACTGGTAGCCCTGGACCATGTGAAGCTGGCTCCAAGTAGGTCTGGGTACGTCTACGCCCTCACCATCGTAGACCACTGCTCCCGGTTCCTGGTGGTGGTCCCTGTCAAGGACTTAACAGCTCAGACAGCAGCGATAGCCTTCCAGCAGCACTTCTGCCATCCACACGGGTATCTGGAGCAAGTGTTGACTGACCAAGGTCCAGCCTTCGAAGCGGAGATCTTCCAGGAGTTCTGCAACCTATATGGCTGCAAGAAGATAAGAACAACGCCCTATCATCCCCAAACCAACGGATTGTGCGAGAAGATGAACCAGGTGGTGATAGACTTGCTGAAAACGTTGCCCCTGGAGGAACGCAGTCTGTGGCCTGAAAAACTGCCTGATCTGGTGGACTTGTATAACCACATCCCAGTAAATTCCACCAACTGCACCCCGGCTTACCTAATGAAAGCAAGACCTGGTCAGCTGTCAATTGACCTGGATATGGGAGTCCTGACGCCCGAGGACACCTCGCCAGAGGCAGATTGGGATACAGAACGGCAGCAGCAGTATCGGAAAGTGCAGGAGAGTGTTGAGAGAAGTCTGTCTCAAGCAAGAGAAAGACAAGAGAGGACTTACAACCAGCATGCTCCAGCTGTTCCCCTGGCACCTGGAGAGCAGGTCTTGAAGAGGAAGAGGCGGCTCCATAAGTTGAATGACCAGTGGGAGAAAGACCCGTACACAGTACTGCCCTTAAGTCATGAAAATCCGAAAGTATGCAGTATCAGTAAGGATGGAGGAGAGACCACAGCCACTGTCTCCAGAGACCACCTGAAAAAGTGTCCCGAGCAGCTGCAAATCACTGATGAAGACCAAGATAGCCCTCAAACCACAGAGGAAAGGGAAGAAATGGTCAGTACAGTACTCTGAGAATTTCCCCGGTCCTGGACACAAATTAATAACGCTATTGTGGTACCCGTCCTTACCTTTCTCCAGCCAGCCCCTCAAGGGCCTACAGAAGAGCAAGTAGTGTTGGGAGAGCAACCGGCCCCAGAGGCAGAAGATTCCATACCAGCAGCCCAGGAGAATCAACCCTCTGCTAGTAGTGAGCCTGCCGTACCCGTGGTAAGCCAAAGAGTACGCAGAAAGCTGCCCAGCCTACCCGTAACATCTCCAAACACCTGTAGTGCAGACACTAGCGAGCCCACTACACAAGGGGTGGAAACAGGGGACCCAGAAAGAACACCACCAGATAGTGTGTTACGTAGGTCCACCAGGAGCACTAGAGGTCAGAAGCCCACTCACTGGAGAATCTAGAAAAAACCTGTATATTGCAAATGTTGAAATATTTTATGTTTGTTGCATGAATAATAATTATGTTTCTCAAGTTACCCGACAGGGTCTATGGACTGACAGGTTATGGACAATGAATAACCGGAACTGTACCTTGTAAATAGTTGCACCTGTTAAGTGCCCCCCAGACCACAGAACAAAAACCCGTGGAGGTGGCTGAAGACGTGGTCCAACGCCGGATCATCTATGCCCTGTAGCCACCCCAGGGCCTACGTGGAGGCTTTGGGACGGGTCCCTCAAAATACATCTTGGGTGACATGGACACCTGGTTACGGGAGCACCGTGACCTATAAAAACTGAACTCCTTGTACATATGTTGTTGTGTTATTGCTTATACCCTGTTATGTATGTTTTCATAAAATGTGTTTAGTCCCGGAGTACTAAAATTTACCAGGGGGGGAATGTGGCACCCCAAGGGGTCTGGTTGCCACAGTGGTAGAAATACCATGTCTGAGAGCAAGCATGGGTTTTCCTGGTCAGGAGCACTTTTGCATGCAACACCTCCTGCCCCAGGCCAGAAAGGGGAGGATCCTGCCCTATATAAACTGGATCTGGGTCGGGGTTAGTTAGTTAGTTCCAGAGGAAGGGACAGAGGAGCAGCAAGGAGCTCTGTAGGAGACAGGAGCTGAAAGCCAGGGACTGGAGCTGAGCAGAGCTCGTCCTGGCCGAAGACGCAGAGAACCGGACACCGGAGTCCGAGGCTGTGAGGATATCTACATCCAGCAGCAGAAACCACCTGGCAGGGGATTCCAGGTCCTCTGGCCATAGAAAGCCCGGAGGCTCAGTCATACGCAAGGGACCGGCACCGCCATCGAGGAGCAGAAGGCACCAAAGGCCCCAAGTCACCAGCCATACGGGTGAGCACCACACGGTATACTCAGGGACGTGGGCTACTACACAACTACAGCAGGGTTCAGTCAGACGGGAAGGCCTACACCTCCACCTGGCCAGGGGGACTCTTGTTTGCTCACAGACTGACCAGGCCTCTAATGTTAGCCAGTACTCCCGGCAGGGCCTTCTTCATTGCCAACAGTAAAGACCCTGAACTGCACTGCACGGACTCTGAGTCATTTCTGCTGCGCCCATGCACCACAACCCTCACCATCTATACACGCTGCCTGAGGCTATACTCCTCTCGTGGGGAGTTATACTACCCTCTTCTGCGCACACAACATCAGCCTCAGCGGTCTGCCCCGCAGCGGCGGTTCTCAGTGACCGCAATCCACGGGTGGCTTAGTCGGACATTTAAACATTACAAAACCAAATAAACAGATCTGCCATTGGTTTGACCACCCTGGGCCACGGGACCGGGTCGCCGCCATGGAGACTACAACCCATAGCATTATACAGAGACCCGGCTCCGGGTATTCCCCCACACACGGCCCAGGGGGCGCGTCAGCTACGCTAGTGGTGGGGGGCTTTGGATCACTGTCTCCCTGTTTGCAGGTAATTTAAGCAGGTTGTCTGAATAAGAGCAGACATGGAGTGTGTACACAAAGTAATTAACAGGTAGCTGTCCATGTAGGATAACCGTCTTGGCTAGCAGATGTGTCCTGTATGCCTCCACTGGCACGTATGTGTTAGACGTCGGGGCATTGACGCCTTCACCTTGTGTAGCCGTTCCACCTGTACTCCACAAACCGGACAAAGTAAAACAATATTTAAATTTTTCTTTTAATAATTCTATTTTTACAGAATCCATGGATATATCTATGATCGGGGAGTCTATTTGCATCTTTGGGTGA
Organism: Phyllobates terribilis; assembly: GCF_046119375.1. Classification (NCBI taxonomy): domain Eukaryota; kingdom Metazoa; phylum Chordata; class Amphibia; order Anura; family Dendrobatidae; genus Phyllobates; species Phyllobates terribilis. The sequence goes on along the minus strand of NW_027362769.1, from coordinate 204,342,616 downwards.
AATTGCAAAAAAGTTGGCAACCCGCAAAAATGCTTCCCTGAATTCTAGATATATCATACCCGTGTGTGGTCTGTATACAATGCCTAAACGATGATTGATAAGATGACGGCAGTATTCTTCCTCTAGAAGGTTTCTGGGGGAAAATATGACCCAGAAGAGAAACGAGGGCTAAGGCCACGGCCCCACTAACAGTATTTGGTCAGTATTCGGTCAGTATTTTTTCTCATGAGTGGGAGCAAAAACCAGATGAGGAACAATCAGAGAAAAGGTATATTAGAAACAAGTCACCAACTCTGCATTTATCACCCACTGCTGGTTTTGGCTTCCACTCCTGGGAAAAAATACTGATCAAATACTGACCATGGGGCCTAAAACCGATAATGCGCTGTGGAAGTAATGGTGCTATAGAAGTGAGTAAAATAAATAAAACTGAATTAGAATCCAATCAGCCATCCTCTCAGCGAAGGGAGGAGTGACTTTTAGTTTTGCCTTTTGGGGGCATCTACTTTATTGACATTCTGCAAACTTTTTTTTTTTAACTGTATTCATCAACGGAGAAGCATTTTCAAGAAAACCGTTGCCAAAATGCTCAAAAATACTCTTGGGCATCTTCAGGTGTTTTTTTGATCTGATGCGCTCCAATTCGGCCTGAAACGTTGTGTGAAGATGTCCTACACTTTTTCTCTCAGGTGGATATGGAGTGGCGAACACTCCAAAAACTGACTGAAGACACCCGAGTGTATTTTGGAGCATTTTGTTAAAAAATAAGCACTAGCTGTGAAAACCGTGTGAAAAAGCCCTCGGAAAACACTCAGAAGACTGAACACACTTCCACATAAAAAACATCTTGCTGTTCATACGTTCATTTTTCTTTGTGCGTTTTTAACCACTTCAGTTTCCAAAAATGATGCAGACCCCACACTGAATGAGAATTTAGGAGAGGAAAGTGAGATTGATTCTCATGATGAGGTGGAAGTATGTGAAGTGGATTCTGAAACAGAGCAAGATGATGACAGTGATGAGGATGAAGATGTAGAATCTTATTATATGAGAAAAGATAAAAAAAACCAATGGAACAAGAAGCCACTCCAGAAAAAACGTAGGGAACCTCAAAACATTATTACTCACCTTCCTGCAGTTATAGGAACTGCAAGTAATGCAAAAACTGCAGTTGAATGCTGGAATAGTTTATTCACAGATGACATTCTGGACTCTATTGTCACATATACCAACCAATATATAGACATTATAAAGGACAAGTTCATCTGCAACAGAACCATCAAGGCCACAGATGAAATAGAACTGCGTGCTTTTTTTGGATTATTATACCTTGCAGGAGCTTATAGGGCAAATAGACAAAGTTTGGAGGAACTTTGGAGTAAAGATGGGGATGGAGTTGAAAAATTTGGCCTTGTTATGTCCATAAACAGATTCAAGCTTCTAATTCGTTGCCTTCGGTTTGACGACAGAACTACCTGAACCGAACGTAAAACACATGACCGACTTGCTCCAATTCGTGATATATTCCAAAAATTTGTTGAAAACTGTAAAAAAAGCTATTGCCCTGGGGAGAATCTCACTATTGACGAAATGCTCCCTGGTTTTCGTGGCAAATGTGCCTTTCGTCGATATATTCCATCAAAGCCTAACAAATATGGAATAAAAATGTATGCCCTTGTTGATGCCAGTAAGACCTACACTTACAACCTGGAAGTTTATGCAGGAAAACAACCAGAAGGTCCTTACTGTGTCAGCAACAAACCCAGTGATGTTGTAAAAAGACTGGCTGAGCCCTTATTTGGATCGGGTCGCAATATATATATATATGTGCTCAACTTGCAACGTCAGCAGAAACACCAAACGCTGGCCAATGGTCATATTTTTTGCTATGTTGAATTTGGGTGGTATAAATTCACAAGTCATTTACCTCGAAAACAAGCTTGAACCACTCTGTAGACGATTCTGTCTGAAAAAATTGTCCCATGAACTAGTGCTTGGAGAGCTACGCAGGAGAAGTATGAAAACAATCGGTATCCCCTCTCGCCTTCAAGTTCAGCTCAAAAGATTCCGCCCAGAAGATGATAGTGAAAATTCACCACCTGCACCACCTCCCAAAAGAAGGAGATGCACCACCTGCACCACGGAAAGCGGAATCAGAAGGCTTTCTAATTATGAATGTCACAAATGTCATAATGCAATCTGCCTGACACATGCAAAAATGATGTGTAATTCTTGCTCTTTGCTCTGCAAGTGTAATTTTTCTGGGGAAACTTCAGGATCTAATTCTGATTGAATATGTGTTTAATAGTACTTAAGGTACCTTAAAATTAAGTTTGTTTCCATAAATTTTCTTTGTAGAGTTTTTTGACAGAGTCGAACTGGGGACTATTTGGCGGGAGTTTTGAAATGTTTGTATTTCAGAGTTATTAGTTTTATGTTAAGTAAATGTTTTTTTTTTTTGCACCTGATTATGTGTAGTCTCTTTTATTACATCCCTATGAAGGTCACTGATCACTTTTAGAGCACTGAAATTGCAAACATTAGATATTATAGGTATTTTTCTAGCCTGCGCCTGACAGTCACATTGTATGTGAACTCGTTAGAACCGATATTGTATGTGACGGAGGGTTAAGAAAACACCGATGGTTTCTTCATTGTTGAATGGAGTTTAAAACAAAAAGTCCAGAAATTGTCAGTAAAATTAAATGTCTCCAAAAAAAAAACCATAGAAAGAGTGCTCAAGAAAGGACAAAAAAAACACTAAAAGAAGAGAAACATTTGCTGAAATGTCTTCTTCTTGAAAACCTGGTTGGTTTTGCCCCTCTGGAAAAGACGTTGTGTGCACGTACACCTAGTGTGCCTGATAGATTTTTTTTATACACCTGCCGCCATTGTTTATGGGAGAATGTGAGCATTATTTATGGGGACGTACTAAACTGCATATTGGGATGATGGGATGATGGGCTGCAATGCTAGACTCGACCACTAGATGGCAGCACATTTTTCAAATGCAGACCAGAAAATGACTTCTGGCCTTGATACTGGATTAGAAGAAGCTGCAGTTTTTAACTCTTGACTAGTGTTGAGCATTCCAGTACTGAAATATCGGGTATCGGCCGATATTCGCGGTATCGGAATTCTGATACTTAATTCCGATACTTTTGCAATATCGTATACCGGAATCGGAAGTTCCCATAATGCAATGAGCCAGTTTCATTTTATTCAGCCAATGAGGATCCTAAGAAGTGTGGGCACATCCTGTTAGGCATGTAGGCATCTTAACTAATGGCATGGCTGTGATTGGCTGCTGAAATGATGTCATGATGCACTATAAAAGCCGCCGCCGCCGCCATTTTGAGCTCACTCTGCTGTGAATTCAGTTAGGGATAGGACGCTGTTGTTCTGAGGGACAGTTGTGCTACCTATTTGGTCTATTCTGCTTTACCCAAGCTACTTTATAAATCGCTGTGCCTTGCAGTGCTAGTGCACAGTTCTCTGTACTGTTCACCGCTGTCTGCAAGGTCTGGTGTGTGAGTGCAGCTCACCCTGTAGTGTGTGCTTCAACCCCGTCTGGTTGTAGTGCACTCAGTGTGTGTCACTGCCTCATACATTGTCCTTTTTTGCCAATTCATATTTTTTCCTGATATCTCCTATTAGTGTGGTGGTTCCATCCGTATTCAGCTAAATTGGTTCCAAACACACTATATAGGAGTAGATAGAGGAAATTTTTTTGGTCTTGCTGCGCTAGTGCACAGTGCTCTGCATCTGTACTGTTCACCGCTGTCTGCAAGGTCTGGTGTGTGAGTGCAGCTCACCCTGTAGTGTGTGCTTCAGCCACGTCTGGTTGTAGTGCACTCAGTGTGTGTCACTGCCTCATACATTGTCCTTTTATGCCAATTCATAATTTTTCCTGATATCTCCTATTAGTGTGGTGGTTCCATCCGTATTCAGCTAAATTGGTTCCAAACACACTATATAGGAGTAGATAGAGGAGCCTTTCTGCAGCATTGTGCCCTGCAGCGCCAGCCAGATTAGTATTCGCCTATTTTTTGTAGCCTCATCTATTGCATTGTAGGTTACCTTCCTACATTGTAATAGCTACAAAAAGTTTGTGATACTATCGGTATTACATCTTTGGGCACATCCAGTGTCTTTTTGTGACAAAAAAAACAAAATAAAGTTCACCAAACACTCCACTTTACAGTTGTGTAGGCCACATTAGCTCATATTAAAGTCTAGTCCACACTTTATAAAATTAGTGTTTCTTATACTGTACCTGTTAGCAGCTGTTCAGGAATAAGCACACTAAGCCCTTAGTACTTTCCTGCCTATCTTTATCAGTCTACCAAGATGAAGAAGGCAGGGAGTAAGGCATGTGGTCGTGGGCGTGGAGTTTCTGCAGGGAGAGGACGTGAGGATTCTGTGCCTGCAGGGAGAGGACGTGGGGATTCTGTGCCTGCTGCGGGCACCAGTGACTCAGCATCCCCCAGTTTTACCAGGGAACAGTCCTTTATGCGCAGCTTTGTAGGAGCTAGCCGTACCCCACTGCTGCGGGAGGACCAAATTGATGCCGTTGTCGGATGGATGGCAGCTAACGCATCGACTTCAATTAGTTCCAGATCCTCTCAGGTCCTGAGCACTGAAGAGCACCCATCTGTCTCTTCACCACCTGCCAAATTGCCCAGGCAGTCAGAGAGCCCTGGACAGGAGCCAGCTCTACTTCTGTTCTCTGAATCTCTTGGCTTGGAAAGAGGGGGCCAGCCAAGCAGAATTCGAGAATTTGAAGAAGAGATAGTATGCAGTGATGCCCAACCGTTTTGTCTCTCTGAATCTGAAGAGGCGGGTGGGCCAGTGCCTATGGTCAGCAGCACACCTCAGTACGCATCTGATGATGAGACTCAGGTGCCACTTTCTGGTGCGTACTGTGCTGTCGAGACTACCCAGGAGAAGCAGTTGTTTGAAGAGGGTGGTGTAGATGATGAGGTCCTTGACCCATCATGGTGTGAGGGACAGGAAGGTGGTGGGAGCAGCTCTGAGGAAGAGATTCCCCGAACGGCCCAAAAAGGAGGGAGAGGGAGGGGGCAGACTTGGTTGCCTGTAGCCTCCACTTCGGCACCCATTAGGAGCATGCCTCTTCCAAAACCCAAAACGGGCGCTCCCAAGACTTGCAGTGCCTGGTCCTTTTTTGACACAGTTGCAGATGACATTTGCTTTGTCAAATGCAAGCTGTGTAATCAGAAGGTGAAAAGAGGGAAAAGTGTCAGCAACCTCAATACCACAAATATGTGGAAACATGTGCGGACCAAGCACGTGGTGGAATTACAAAAACACACTGAAGACCTAGGCCAACCTACAGCGCCACCTACCACCTCTTCAGCTCGTGCTGTAGCCTCTTCCTCCAGCTCACACACAGCTGGTTCGGCTTCCTCACAGGATCGCCATGGAAGAATCTCTGGCACTGTTGTACAGAGACACAGTGTAATTCCACCCACAGCACCACTTTCCCTGTCATCCTCACACTCCCAGGCCAGTCTACAGCCATCGTTAGCACAGGCATGGGAGAAAAGGCGCCCATACTCGGCAAACCACCCCCGAGCACAGGCTCTGAATGCTGGCATTGCTAAACTACTGGCCCTTGAAATGCTATCATTCAGGCTGGTGGAGACTGACACCTTCCGTAACTTTATGGCATTGGCAGTCCCACAATACAACATGCCCAGCCGCTTTTATTTCAGCAGGCACGCCGTCCCTGCCCTGCAACATCATGTGGAGGGAAAATTAAACATACGCTACAAATCGCCGTCAGTAGCAAGGTCCACCTGACCACCGATGCGTGGACCAGTAAGCATGGACAGGGACGATACCTTTCCCTCACTGCCCATTGGGTAAATGTTGTGGAGCCGGGTACAGATCTTGAGAGTGGCGCTGTACGTGTTCTGCCAACTCCAAGAATTGCAGGAATCCAGTCTGTACACATTGACTCCTCCTCATACTCCAGTTCCTCTGAATCAGCGCTGCAGGAGCCGTCACGGTCTACCTCCACATCGACCCGTGAACGGTTACCTGTTATGATGACCGATATGAGCACAGCCGTGGCCAAACGTCAACAGGCCGTATTAAAATTAATTTCTTTGGGGAATCGAAGCCACACAGGAATGCCATCAAGCAGCAGAGCGACGTGTGGTTTGTGCCAGCGAATCTCCAGCCAGGCATGGTAGTGTGTGACAATGGCCGAAATCTGGTGGCAGCTCTGGGCCTAGGCAACCTCACTCACATCCCATGCCTGGCACATGTGCTCAACTTGGTCGTGCAGAGTTTTTTGAGGGACTATCCGGATCTGGATGCACTGCTTCACAAGGTCCGCATAGAGTGCGCTCACTTGCGGCGTTCCAGCAACGCAAGATCGCGCATTGCAGCTCTGCAGCGCCAATTACGCCTTCCGGAACATTGCATCATATGTGACCTACCCACCAGGTGGAATTCAACGTTACATATGTTGGAGAGGTTGTGTGAGCAGCAGGCAGCAGTAATGCAGTACCAGCTGCAGCAGGCGCAAACAAGTCGCAGTGCGCGCCGTTCACACTTCACCACCACTGAGTGGGCCTCTATGAAGGACATTTGCCACGTTTTGCGTGCCTTCGATTATTCCACGCGGATGGCGAGTGCAGATGATGCACTAGTCAGCATGACTATCCCCCTTATCTGCCTGCTTGAAAAAACACTGCAAGCACTAAGGGATGAGGTTTTGGAAGAGGTGGAGTATGAGGAGTCACAAATGCCATCTGCTTCTCTACAGTCTGCGCAACGTGGTTCCTCACAAAGGCCTAGGCAGGGGACACTTTGTGAGGAAGATGAGGAGGAGTCAATGGAGGAGGAAGACATCTGTCCAGAGGAGGGAGGTACACAATGCTCTAGTAGTCAGTATCTAGAGCGAGGGTGGGGTGATGCAGAGCAGGCAAAGATCACGCCTCAAGCAGGGGACAGCGTTTCTTGGCCAGTTGGCAGTCTGCAGCACATGGTTGATTTCATGCTGCAGTGCCAGAGAAATGACCGCCGCATCGCCCACATTCTCAACACGGCTGATTATTGGGTGTCCACCCTCCTAGATCCTCGCTACCGGGACAACTTACAAAGCCTCATAACACCATTGAACCGGGAGTGTAAAATGCGGGAGTACCAAGACGCACTGGTGCATTCCATCATGTTTTCTATTCCTACCAAGTGCAGTGCTGCTAGTGCTTTACAAAGCAGCTCAGTGCGTCGAGGCAGTGGAGGAAGCTCTGCACAAAGAGGGAGCAGAAGCAGCGCCTCAGCACAAGGCAAGACCAGTATGGCCGAAATGTGGCAAAGTTTTGTGTCCCCGTCCCCACAAATGTCTACACCATCACAGACGGCTCCAGTCAGCAGGAGGCAACGTTTCCGTCAGATGGTGACAGACTACATGTCTTGCCCTCTCAGTGTACTCCCAGACGGCTCTTCTCCCTTCAAGTTTTGGGTCTGTAAGCTGGATACATGGCCAGAGTTTAGCCAGTATGCATTGGAGGTGCTAGCTTGCCCTGCTGCTAGTGACGCGCCCCCTGGGCCAGTGTTGTTTGGGGGATACCCGGAGCCGGATCAGATGGGGGTTGTAGTCTCCGAGTGGCGGTGACCCGGTCCGTGCCCAGGGTGTCAAGCTCAGTGTGTGGCAGTCCTTATAGATGTTACTAGATGTTCTTTTATGTCGACTACGCCACCCGTTGAATTGCGGTCAATACGGCCGCCGCTGCAGCAGGGTCCGCTGAGGCTGGTGATGTGTGTGCAGCTCAGGTAGTATAACCCCCAACGGGAGGGGTATAGCCTCAGGGGGTCAGGTGTAGAGGATGGTGGTTGTGGAGGTGCAGTGAGGATGGTAATGAGACTCAGAGTCGGGCTGTGCAGTTCAGGGTCTTTACTTACTGCTGTTATGCTGGTCACTCCGGCCTTGAGTGACCGCCCGAGCCGTGCTGCGTCCACCAGGTCCTGGACTCGGCCAACTCCCAAGTAATTCTGGAGCGTGATCCTGAGCTCCCTTTCTGACTTGTCCTTCTCTCTGGCCTTCCCCACCAGGGATCCACCTAAGTCCGGCTCCCTCGGGCCTCTTGTTGGTAAACCCTTGTCTCTGGGTTCCCTGACCCTATTCTTGGTTTGCCTTCCGGGTGGATTTAGTGGGTGGTCGTGGCAGATCCTGCCCACGACCTCTGGTCTCTGGCTAAGGATTAGTGCCCTCCACCAGCTTGGGATCCGGTACCCTTGTGCCAACTCTTCACCCTCTGATCTAATCTTGGGTTCTTGGAGTTCTCTCTTCTCCCCCTCTGGGTCCTTCTTTCTCCTCTCTCTCTCTCTTGGCCTTGGAGCTGGCTGAGCTGCTCTGCTTCTCTGACTCGACTCTGACAGACTGACCCTGATCTAAGATGGTTCCCACCTTATATACTCCCTCTATGTGTGAGCTCAGGTGACCAGCACCCAATGAGCTCCTAGCACTACCCAGACTGCTCCCCCTATCTGCCCCTACACTACTGGGATGTTCCACCCCCCTCCCACTCCAGCCAGGGACAGACACTGTCGTACCTGCACATTTCTCTAGTGGGAGTACCATTGATCTGTCCCCCGGAAATGGGATGTATGTAGTGCATGCAGCCTACTGAGCTCAGTTCCACACTCCATCCTTACCCGGGAGTGGAATACCACACCTCTGGCTTGAGGTGTAATACCCCTGTAGCAGCCGAATCCTCAGGGTGCTACATTCCCCCCTGGTAAATCACAGCACGTCCTCGGGCTGTTAAAGATAAAAACATCCAAAACATACAATTATTTTTCATAAACATCAACATATAAACATATAAAACATCATATATATATCAGCAATAAAACGTTTTCATAAATAACATTCTTGTAAACATTCCTGTCTCTGGTTCCTCCGGTCACGGTGCAACTTGTGACCGGGTAAAGTGCGACAGTCTCTTGAAGAAAAATGGTTTTCCCATAAAACCAGTAGGGGGCGCTTTAGGAAGCGCAACTATATACAAAGGGGATATGGCCGCTCTCAGTCCTCGGCCAGGTATTAGGAACTAGGGACACACGGGCATCAGTTCACACTTTGTCCCAACGGGGAACATATTTTAAATAAGTAACAGTTCTTGGTACCCCGACGGGCAACTTTATACAGTCTCTCTCTACCGTACTTCAACGACGGCGTCCTCCTGCTCTTTCTTGTTGGTTGGTTTCAGTTTCAGACCCGTCCGGGTCCTCTTGCTCCTCCTCACACCGCAGCTCCTCCTCCGTCAGGCGATGCACATGGAGGGCGTAGGGTCCTTTGGCACACTTGTGCCGGGTGAAGGTGACCTCGTCCCCTACATACAGGTCACGACCTCTGTGTCCCTCCGGCAGATGGCTTTCTACGTCTCTGCGGGTCACAAAGACGTCGCCGGGGGTATGATGGTCTCTAATGAAGCCCCACCCATGCTGCATGTTGAATTTTATCACAGTCCCGGTGGAAGGGGGACCATGAGCTGCACGGGGATTCCTCCTGGTCCGGCTCTTCTGCTCCGCGCTCCTTGTCTGTGCTTGCTGTTCCCGGACCCGCCTCTCTCTCCGCTCCCTCTCGAAGACTTCGAGCTGCTGCCGGCAGCACTCTGCACGCTCCGCTGCGGCCGCCCGAGTCTCCTGAGTGAACCCCATGAGGTCTTCTCCGGTGGGGTCCCACTCAAACTGTGCCTCCTCTAGCGGGGGCTAGTTCCTCCTGACGGGCTTCGGAGCCGGAATCAGGGGCTCACACAGGGGCCTCGCCCTTTGGAGTTCCAGTTGGTAGTACTCCTGGGGCCATATGAAGGGCTGCCCATCCGGGCACGTATGCTGGGCGAACAGGTCCTCACCCAGGTGCGGTACTTTGGGTGTTATGGGCGCTGTGGTGGTAGCGGCGCCCGGGTTGACCAGGCCTTGCGACCAGGCTTGGGGCACGCTAAAGGAAAAGGGCACCGTAAGAACGGCGGCGCCCGTGGTTACTCGGCCCTGCGACCAGGCTGGTGGCTCCGCGGAGGTAGGGGGCGCTGTTGGAATGGCGGCGCCCGGGTGTACTAGGCCTTGCGACCAGGCCGATGGTATTTCCTGCTTTGCCGCGCTCAGGGTCGAAGCGCGTGACGTCACAGGGGTCGCGGCCGCGGGTTCCGGTTGAGGCCTAGTCTGCGGCAGTGACGATGCAGCGACGGGCACGGCAGGGGGAATTTCGGGCTCTGCGACGGGGAGCTGGGGCAGGTACACGGTTTCCCGGCTCGGGGTAGAGACGTCCCCTTTACCTGCCTCCGTCCGCTCAGCTCCCTTCTCGGCGCCGTCTCCGGCCTTCACTCCTCCTGCACCATCCTCAGAGGCGGTCTGTCTCCTCGTCTCGGGTGGCGTGCTCCGCTGACGGGTTCCGGTCTGCTGGGCCATCTCTCGGCTCCACTCCGCCAACGTCTTTCGCTGCACCCGGGCCATCCTCCGTGCGAGGCTCTCCAGCGCAGTCTGTGCACACTCCCGGTCTCGGGGGAGCTGTGTCAGGACCTCCACTAGGCCTAGTGGGGTCGTTGCTTGCAGCAGGCTCCTGACCACTGGGTCGGTGCTGCCTGACTCTCCCTCCATCTCCGGGTAGGCTCTCTCTGGACTACTCTCCAGACTTCTTGTCTCCGGGTGCGCTCTCTCCAGACTGCTCCAGGCGGCACCCATCTTCGTTCTCTTGTTCTGTCTCCGCCCACATTGAGGGTGGTCCCGGGGCAACTTTGTGATTGTCAGTTCCAGGGGCAGTTCTCTCACGCTGATGGACACTTCCAGCATCACAGTCTCTGTTGGTGGGCGCGGTTTCCGCTTTTGGCGCCATTCTTCGACCTGGCCCACGATGGGAGGTGGCCTCTTGCCACCCTCTGGCACGCCCATAATGGCGTCCGCTCTTCCAAGGCGGGAAATCTTTGGAAATGGCGGGAATCGTCTCCCAGTGGCGGGAAACTCCACGGATGGCGGGAAAAAAGCTGCAAATGGCGGACAACCGGCGGGAAACGACCTGTGATGGGGTCCGTTGGCGGGGACCCTCCGGAACCGGCGGGAGACTTCTTCTTGAGGTAAATTTGGAACTTTTCTTCAGGCACGCAGTACCCGGTGGTTGCGGGCACGAAATCCTGCCGACTACGCCAAAGTTGACGCGCCCCCTGGGCCAGTGTTGTTTGGGGGATACCCGGAGCCGGATCAGATGGGGGTTGTAGTCTCCGAGTGGCGGTGACCCGGTCCGTGCCCAGGGTGTCAAGCTCAGTGTGTGGCAGTCCTTATAGATGTTACTAGATGTTCTTTTATGTCGACTACGCCACCCGTTGAATTGCGGTCAATACGGCCGCCGCTGCAGCAGGGTCCGCTGAGGCTGGTGATGTGTGTGCAGCTCAGGTAGTATAACCCCCAACGGGAGGGGTATAGCCTCAGGGGGTCAGGTGTAGAGGATGGTGGTTGTGGAGGTGCAGTGAGGATGGTAATGAGACTCAGAGTCGGGCTCTGCAGTTCAGGGTCTTTACTTACTGCTGTTATGCTGGTCACTCCGGCCTTGAGTGACCGCCCGAGCCGTGCTGCGTCCACCAGGTCCTGGACTCGGCCAACTCCCAAGTAATTCTGGAGCGTGATCCTGAGCTCCCTTTCTGACTTGTCCTTCTCTCTGGCCTTCCCCACCAGGGATCCACCTAAGTCCGGCTCCCTCGGGCCTCTTGTTGGTAAACCCTTGTCTCTGGGTTCCCTGACCCTATTCTTGGTTTGCCTTCCGGGTGGATTTAGTGGGTGGTCGTGGCAGATCCTGCCCACGACCTCCGGTCTCTGGCTAAGGATTAGTGCCCTCCACCAGCTTGGGATCCGGTACCCTTGTGCCAACTCTTCACCCTCTGATCTAATCTTGGGTTCTTGGAGTTCTCTCTTCTCCCCCTCTGGGTCCTTCTTTCTCCTCTCTCTCTCTCTTGGCCTTGGAGCTGGCTGAGCTGCTCTGCTTCTCTGACTCAACTCTGACAGACTGACCCTGATCTAAGATGGTTCCCACCTTATATACTCCCTCTATGTGTGAGCTCAGGTGACCAGCACCCAATGAGCTCCTAGCACTACCCAGACTGCTCCCCCTATCTGCCCCTACACTACTGGGATGTTCCACCCCCCTCCCACTCCAGCCAGGGACAGACACTGTCGTACCTGCACATTTCTCTAGTGGGAGTACCATTGATCTGTCCCCCGGAAATGGGATGTATGTAGTGCATGCAGCCTACTGAGCTCAGTTCCACACTCCATCCTTACCCGGGAGTGGAATACCACACCTCTGGCTTGAGGTGTAATACCCCTGTAGCAGCCGAATCCTCAGGGTGCTACACTAGTGTATTATCGGAACGCGTCTTTAGTGCCGCAGGTGGTGTACTAACAGACCGTCGCATGCGACTATCCTCCGATAACGTTGACCGGCTTACGTTTCTCAAAATGAACAAGGCCTGGATCTCTCATGAATTTGCCAGTCCTCTTCCAGAATAAATAATTGGTTGGCAACAGTATCCAGGTCTCCTGTTGTGTTCATGTTTCTACCACCTGAACTGTAATCCCTGAGCTCCAACACCGCCAGTTGGCGCTCAGAAGTGCTGTCTGCACAGTCAACACTTGCTGCCGTGTTATTGGGGTTCAGTAACGTCAGCTGTTCCCCTGCTGTGCGGACGGCAATTTCTCCTGCTCTGTCCACATTCACACTACTACAGATTTTAAAGTTGCTCCAATTACACCTCTGGCTCCTCTGTTTTCAGTATTATCCCTGAGCTTCAACACCGCCAGTTGGCGCTCGGAAGTGCCGTTTGCACAGTCAACACTTGCTGGCGTGTTTTTGGGGTTCAGTAACGTCAGCTGTTCCCCTGCTGTGCGGACGGCAATTTCTCTTGCTCTGTCCACATTCACACTACTACAGATTTTAAAGTTGCTCCAATTACACCTCTGGCTCCTCTGTTTTCAGTATTATCCCTGAGCTCCAACAAAACCAGTTGGCGCTCAGAATTGACGTCTGCACAGTCAACACTTGCTGGCGTGTTATTGAGGTTCAGTAACATCAGCTGTTCCCCTGCTGTGCGGACGGCAATTTCTCCTGCTCTGTCCACATTCACACTACTACAGATTTTAAAGTTGCTCCAATTACACCTCTGGCTCCTCTGTTTTTAGTATTATCCCTGAGCTCCAACACTGCCAGTTGGCGCTCGGAAGTGCCGTTTTCACAGTCAACACTTGCTGGCGTGTTATTGGGGTTCAGTAATGTCAGCTGTTCCCCTGCTGTGCGGACGGCAATTTCTCTTGCTCTGTCCACATTCACACTACTACAGATTTTAAAGTTGCTCCACTTACACCTCTGGCTCCTCTGTTTTCAGTATTATCCCTGAGCTCCAACACCGCCATTTGGCGCTCAGAAGTGACGTCTGCACAGTCAACACTTGCTGCCGTGTTATTGGGGTTCAGTAACGTCAGCTGTTCCCCGGCTGTGCGGACGGCAATTTCTCTTGCTCTGTCCACATTCACACTACTACAGATTTTACAGTTGCTCCAATTACACCTCTGGCTCCTCTGTTTTTAGTATTATCCCTGAGCTCCAACACCGCCAGTTGGTGCTCGGAAGTGACGTCTGCACAGTCAACACTTGCTGCCGTGTTATTGGGGTTCAGTAACGTCAGCTGTTCCCCTGCTGTGCGGACGGCAATTTCTCTTGCTCTGTCCACATTCACACTACTACAGATTTTAAAGTTGCTCCTATTACACCTCTGGCTCCTCTGTTTTTAGTATTATCCCTGAGCTCCAACACTGCCAGTTGGCGCTCGGAAGTGCCGTTTGCACAGTCAACACTTGCTGGCGTGTTATTGGGGTTCAGTAACATCAGCTGTTCCCCTGCTGTGCGGACGGCAATTTCTCCTGCTTTGTCCACATCCACTGTACTACAGATTTAAAACTTGCTCCAATTACACCTCTGGCTCCTCTGTTTTTAGTATTTACCCTGGGCTCCAATACCGCTAGTTGCTGCTCAGAAGTGCCGTCTGCACAGTCAACGCTTGCTCCAGTGTTATTTCGGTTCAGTAACGTCAGCTGTTCCCCTGCTGTGCGGACGGCAATTTCTCCTGCTCTGTCCACATTCACACTACTACAGATTTTAAAGTTGCTCCAATTACACCTCTGGCTCCTCTGTTTTTAGTATTTACCCTGGGCTCCAATACCGCTAGTTGCTGCTCAGAAGTGCCGTCTGCACAGTCAACGCTTGCTCCAGTGTTATTGGGGTTCAGTAACGTCAGCTGATCCCCAGCTGTATGTCCGGCAAATTCTCCTGCTTTGTCCACATCCACTGTACTACTGATTTAAAACTTGCTCCAATTACACCTCTGGCTCCACTCTGTTTTTAGTATTTACCCTGGGTTCCAGCACCGCCAGCTGTTTCCCAGCAGTGTCTTTGGCACGGGTACTCCCTCCTGCCCAGCCTGGTTCCAGCACGTCAGCTGTTTCCGGGTAGTGTCAATGTCACTTTGCCTCCAATGCGTTGTCCTGTCGTGTTGCGGTCGGGTTAGCCGACTCTATGGTGCCTGCAGTTTAGGTGACTCCTATGTGGGCTGCGGGATCTGGCAATGAAGGCTGGTTCCATAGTGCCAATAGGACAAGCACCCCCTGTAGGACTGTGGGTTTTGGTAACTGCGGCAGGCTCGCGGCCTTGCAACTTTTTTTTACATGGGTACCTTCTGCTACCCATCCGTGTTCCAGTACCGTCAGCTGGTTCTCGGCAGTTCCTTTGGCTTAGGTGCCTCCTTCTCGGTATCCAAGTTCCACCAACGTCTGCTGGTCCTTGGTAGTGCTTTCTGGCACAGGTACCCCCTGCTTAGTAACCAAGTTCCAGTACCGTCAGCTGGTCTTCGGTAGTTCCATTGGCTCTTGTACCATCTGCTACCCATCCGGGTTCCAGTACCGTCAGCTGGTTCTCGGCAGTGTCTTTGGCTCGGGTACTCCCTCCTGCCCAGCCTGGTTCCAGCACGCCAGCTGTTTCCGGGTAGTGTCAACGTCAATTTGCCTCCAATGCGTTGTCCTGTCGTGTTGCGGTCGGGTTAGCCGACTCTATGGTGCCTGCAGTTTAGGTGACTCCTATGTGGGCTGCGGGATCTGGCAATGAAGGCTGGTTCCATAGTGCCAATAGGACAACCACCCCCTGTAGGACTGTGGGTTTTGGTAACTGCGACCGGCTCACGGCCTTGCAACTTTTTTTTACATGGGTACCTTCTGCTACCCATCCGGGTTCCAGTACCGTCAGCTGGTTCTCGGCAGTGCCTTTGGCTTAGGTGCCTCCTTCTTGGTATCCAAGTTCCACCAACGTCTGCTGGTCCTTGGTAGTGCTTTCTGGCACAGGTACCTCCTGCTTAGTAACCGAGTTCCAGTACCGTCAGCTGGTCTTCGGTAGTTCCATTGGCTCTTGTACCTTCTGCTACCCATCCGGGTTCCAGTACCGTCAGCTGGTCCTCGGTAGTTCCATTTGCTCTTGTACCTTCTACTACCCATCCGGGTTCCAGTACCGTCAGCTGGTTCTCGGCAGTGCCTTTGGCTTAGGTGCCTCCTTCTCGGTATCCAAGTTCCACCAACGTCTGCTGGTCCTTGGTAGTGCTTTCTGGCACAGGTACCTCCTGCTTAGTAACCGAGTTCCAGTACCGTCAGCTGGTCCTCGGTAGTTCCATTGGCTCTTGTACCTTCTGCTACCCATCCGGGTTCCAGTACCATCAGCTGGTTCTCGGCAGTTCCTCAGCCTTCTTGTACCTTCTGCTACATTTCCAAGTTCAAGCTTTTTGAAATGGTTCTTGGTAATCACTCTGGATCTCCCTGACGAGGACCCTGAAGACGAGGACCCTGAAGACCACCCCGAAGAAGACGAGGACCCCGAAGACGAGGACCCTGAAGACGAGGGCCCTGAAGACCAACCCGAAGAAGACGAGGACCCCGAAGATGAGGACCCTGAAGACGAGTACCCTGAAGACGAGGACCCTGAAGACGACCCCGAAGAAGACGAGGACCCCGAAGACGACGACCCTGCAAACAGCATGGATTTATATAGTGTGACCTGAGAGAGGTGGTAAAAATAAAATATAATGTATACTTACCCTCCGATGGCCCCCGGTGTCCTGCTCACTCCGTTCTCCCTTGCTGGCAACATTGAATTGAAAGACCTGCCGACGTCAGCGTCACGTGACCCGTCACATGACTCTGACGTCAGCGCAGGTCCTTCAACTCACTGCAAAGTGCGGGGAAGCAAGGAGGAGCGCAGTGCGGGCCGACAGAAGGTAAGTATACATTTATTTTTTATTTTATTCTTTTTTTTACAGATTTTTTAATGGTACCTGGGTGTGGATGAGACTCTCCTCTCCTCCACACCGTGTGCTGTCAACCAAAAAACACCTTACCCCACTAATTTCACATAAAATGGAATGTGATATGATCATCAGATGTAGATGATTATATTATTGATTATTATCAATATTTATTTATATGGGGATTATGATTTGGATAACATGGCTACAAATCCCAACTCCCATATTTATCCTTTACCTGATAAAAATATCCAGTAGAGTCTCTTTTATCCAAGCTAAACGGGACCAGAGGGTGCTTGGATTAGTGAAAAACTTGGATAACTCAAACAACTGAATAAAATGCCCCCCTTTGTATCCTGCTGCCCCGCTTTGGGTCTTCCTGTCCCTCTTGTATCCTTCTGTCCCTCTGTGTATCCTCCTTTTGAGTCACCCTACCTCTCTTTTATGTTCTACTGTCCGCTTTTGTCCCTTTTTTGTGTCAAAAAGGGGAGCCCTGAGCAGCCACCTGGATGCTTGGATAAAGCAGTAAATTGGCTGGCAAAGTGCTGTATACGTTACCCTCATCTTTTTCCCACAGACACACCAAAAAACAAAAACAACACACAAAAACAAAAAAAAAGAAAAGAAAATAATTTCTTTTTTGTTAAAGGGACTGCCACTGCCAAATCACATGTGTTGTGCTCAGCAGGCCTGCATTGACCTGCTGCCGCACAGCACAGTGATCCCAGCCGCGCTCCGATCCGATGAGCCGTTCGGGTGCTACGACCCCCGGAACGGAGCGCCTGCTGGGCTGTCACAGCGCTGGGACTAGTCCTGTGACGTAGCTCCCCCATTCAAGTCAATGGGAGGAGACCCCGTGACCGGGACTAATCTCGGCTCTCACAGCCAGCATGTGCTCCATTCCAGGGGTACCGATGTACCGTTCCGGTTCTACGGCCCCTGGAACGGAGTGCACGCTGGCTGTCAGAGCCGGGCTTAGTCCGGTCACATGGTTTCCTCCATTGAGTTCAATGGAGGAGCGGCATCATGGGACTAGTCCCAGCCCTCTGACAGCCAGCACGTGCTCCATTCCAGGGGCCGTAGCACCTGAACGGTACATCGGATCGGAGCGCCTCTGGTCTCATTATGCTCTGTGTCAGCAGGTCAATGCAGGTCTGCTGACAGAAGCAAAGATGATTTTGAGGTGGCAGATTAAATGGCTTTTACAACTGCAGCATGTCTTTCTCTATACATGGAGAGATCCAGCTCAGGATGGTCATCTGACCGTTACCAAAGCAACATTTTAGGGGAAAAGTTACAAAGTTACATATATTAGATGCTACTACTAGCCTCTCAGTGACCCTCCCAGGATGAAGGAGAATCTGCCTACATTCTTAAACTGAGTTTTCTTTCTTTGACCATTGTACCAATATAATGGCGAACAAACCAAATTTAAGAGACAAGAAGGATGACCTTACAAATCAACAGGTTATTGACCTGATTGAAAAGGTAGCTAGAGGAGAAATTCCAGAAGAACTAATTAAGCATGGTCCACCAGTGACTCCCAAAGGAGGAGAAATTAAAATCTTTGTGCCTCTAAATAGTCTTCAAGAAAATGATTATTCAAGAGATTAATACAGATGGATTTCAAGAGGAAGCAACAAGTGTGACGCCCCTGAGGGTTCAGTCGCCACAGAGGTACTGCACCTCACCCAGAGGTGTGGTGTCTCCCTTCTCTCAGGTAAGGTGGGAGTGCTGCACGGAACCCAAACACCTGCATCCAACACTACGCTGCTCCAGGCCGGCTGGAGGGGCAACATGCAGAGCGCAGCTGCTGAGCCCTGACCCTGGCTGGAGTGGGGGGAACCCAAAGGTAGGGGAACCAGTAGTGGGTGCGGGTGGAGGAAGTAGTTAGAGGGAGCACTTTGGTAGGAGTATAAATAGGGAAGCCATCTTAGGGTGGCAGTTCAGTTAAGTGGTTCAGTCAGTGGGAGCAGTTCAGAAGAACAGCTCGGGACAGTTCAGAAGAACAGTCCGGGAGCAGAGTCTCATTAGGAGATCTGCTCCACAAGTAGGGCCAAGTCAGGAGGCCCAGGAGGGGAGCAGGGAGTAGGCTCCATTCTAAGAAAGGATCCTACGGGGTACGGCGCGTGCAGGACGGCACCCGTACGCCCCACATCTGTCAGAAGACAGAGGGATCGTAGCCGCATTCTAGTCCCCTGAGGGTCAAGCAAGTCTGTGTAACTCCGACGGACAGGAGGGACTTCAGAGTACCCGAACAGGACTGAGAGTGGGCAGCGCAGGGCAGGAGGGAGAAGGACACAGTGTGAAGACGGTCAAAATAGGAACATGAGAAAGTGGGGTTCTGCCAGGTATTCCCAAGCTACCTGAGGAAGGATTGAACCCCTGCCCAGTGAATGCAGCGCGACGTGGGAGGCCTTTACCTGTACGGTGCACCTGTGAGCTGTCTTACGAACTGTGAGTAAAATCTCGGATAACTGCACTGTACTGCCTCCGTCCATTCTTTCATCGGCGTCATTGTTCCCCCTGCACTACAACGCCCAGCGCAACCCACCCTCCACCACTTCACTGCCCTGAGGCCTGCTTCACCTGTGGGGAGCCTTCCTATCACAAGCTGCCCTAACATCTGCCTCAGAGGACTGTTGCAGCGCTGGTGATCCTCACCAGACACCACAGGTGGCGTCACAAACTTTCTGAAAACAAACCCCTTTGGCACTGACCGCCCTGGGTCACGGACCGGGCCAGCCACCGTGATATTCCTCGCCAACCGGCATTCAGAGGCCCGGCTGCAGAGTACCCCACGGCCCTGGGGGCGCGTCAGATCTGGCGTCACGAACAGGATGCGTGACCAGCCCGTACTGGCGGGTGAAGTGTGCCTAAAGAATTGTGTTATGTTACTGAATGTTGGGCACGCCCAAGAAGAACGGGCGCCATTATGTGCATGCTAAAGGACAACAATATGGTACCTCCCATCGTGGGCCGGGTCCCAGAATGGCGTCAAAAGGATACCCTGCCCCTTGCAACAGTGACTGTCCGCATAGATGTGTCCGTCAAGGCAGGGAGGCCGTCACAGGGAGTGACCGACAGCAAATTGCCATGGGACCACCCCCGAAAGAAGAGGGGAGGCGGAGAGAAGGAATGGAGACAAGGTGTGGCCTTATTCAGTCTAGACAGACCGTACCCGGCAGCCAGCATGGACGGACGCGAAGACGAAGCCTCCACCTCTGGCCTGCTTCAGCGTCAAGCAAATCCCCTCACCCAGGAGGGAGAAGTGGAGAAATTGTCCCCGGAGGAAGTGGCGTTCCTTCAGAGTGAGGTCCTCGAGCTGGGCCAACAGGTGGAACGAGCTCAGCAAGCAGCGGTCGCAAGGTGGAGAAGCGAGCTGCTGGAAAAGTTGGCGGCACGGCGGAAAGTAACACCGGATGCCAGCAGCCGCACCCCAGCCCCGGTGGAGCCCACGGAGAACCAGGAGGCCATATGGAGTACAGGAGCAGGTTGGAGAGAATCCCCAGTCCCGGGCACTGACAGCGCCAACCTGCTCCTGGGCCTCTTTCCCTAGCCCTTGCCGTATGCTGCCGTACCCTGGCTGGAACAGCTGTGCAGCCCAGAACCTCCACCCCCCCGGCGCTGAACCAGAGCATCCTCCACCGAGTGCCCTCCCGGAACCTCTAATCCCGGGTGCTGAAGCTGCGGGCCTACTGCTGGAAGCCCTCCCGCCACCTCCACCTCCGGCACCCGAGTGGGTATACGGCGCGCCGGTCTTTGATTGGCCCACCCGGTTTGAGGACCAGTAGCCGTGCCTGCTCCTCCCAATACCAGCGCCCCCGGTTGCCTGCCCCGGCGGAGAAGAGTTATGCTGGGACAACCGGGGGGGGGGGACCTGATGGAGTTCTCACAAGAGACCGAGGCCGCCGCCCTGCAGAGGAAAGAGTTCTGCAGGCGGGAGCTCCGGCAACTGGAGAAAGAGCGACATGTGCGGCAGGCACGCAGTGAGCGCCTGGAGGCCTGAGACAAGGCCGCCAAGGCGCAAGTCTGCCAATCGGAGTCAGCCCACCCCAGCCCCCGCGAGGAAGGCCTCGTGGTGAAGTTCAACCTGAAGGCTGGATGGGGCTTTATCAGGAGTCCCGACTTCGAAAGGGACATATTTATAAACCGGCAGGATGTGGAGCCAGAGCTGGAGGAAGGCCATCCCGACCGGAACCTGTATCCAGGAGACCGTGTCACATACACCCGGCACCATGGGGAACGTGGCTGGTACGCCCTGCACGTGTATCGTTTCAGCGAGGACACACCCCTGCAGGAAGTCCCTCGTGACCCGGCTGGGTCAGGGAAGAATGAAAAGTACCCCAGGCGGGGTTCCCACTATTGAGCCAGCAGGTGGGACTGAACACTAACTATAAATAGTCACCCAGAAGGGTGTAGTAGCTAAAGTTGAAGTAATGGTTTTTCATTGAGTGTAAAAGTTGAAAATAATGTTTTCCTAAAATAGTGTGCATTTACATGATTAGCCATCAGGGTATAGAGACTACAGGTTGGGGACTGTGAACAGCCGGACATTGACTTTGTAAATAGTTCTGCACTTCTTAAAGTGCACCCTATTGGTTTTATATTAGTAACCATGACCATAGAACAAAAACCTGTTTGGCGTGGCGGAAGCCGTGGTCCAACTCTAGGATCGCCTATGCCCTGCAGCCACGCCCAGGGCCTACGTTGAGGGTTTGCGGACGGGTCCCTCATGCTACTACCTGTTGCACTTATTGAAAGAGAAATATGTTATTTAAGAAAGTTTTATAATGTTCTGAAAAATGTAACCTGTAACGTTTAAGGTGATGTGCCTCCCATAAAGACAAGAAATGTTTTACAATCTTATATGCGGATGCATCTTAAAAACTTGCATGCCATGTATACCCTGTTTTCTCTGTTCCAGCCCGCGGACGCGCTGTGTTTTACCGGGAGGGAGCACTTTGGTAGGAGTATAAATAGGGAAGCCATCTTAGGGTGGCAGTTCAGTTAAGTGGTTCAGTCAGTGGAAGCAGTTCAGAAGAACAGCTCGGGACAGTTCAGAAGAACAGTCCGGGAGCAGAGTCTCATTAGGAGATCTGCTCCACAAGTAAGGCCAAGTCAGGAGGCCCAGGAGGGGAGCAGGGAGTAGGCTCCGTTCTAAGAAAGGATCCTAGGGGTTATGGTGCGTGCAGGACGGCACCAGTACGCCTCGCATCTGTCAGAAGACAGAGGGATCGTAGCCGCATTCTAGTCCCCTGAGGGTCAAGCAAGTCTGTTTAACTCCGACGGACAGGAGGGACTTCAGAGTACCCGAACAGGACTGAGAGTGGGCAGCACAGAGCAGGAGGGAGAAAGACCAGTGTGAAGACGGTCAAAATAGGAACATGAGAAAGTGGGGTTCTGCCAGGTATTCCCAAGCTGCCTGAGGAAGGATTGAACCCCTGCCCGGTGAATGCAGCACGACGCGGGAGGCCTTTACCTGTACAGTGCACTTGTGGGCTGTCTTACGAACTGTGAGTAAAATCTCGGATGACTGCACTGTACTGCCTCCGTCCATTCTTTCATCGGCGCCATTGTTCCCCCTGCACTACAATGCCCAGTGCAACCCACCCTCCATCACTTCACTGCCCTGAGGCCTGCTCCACTTGTGGGGAGCCGTCCCATCACAAGCTGCCCTAACATCTGCCTCAGAGGACTGTTGCAGCGCTGGTGATCCTCACCAGACACCACAGGTGGCGTCACAAACTTTCTAAAACCAAATCCCTTTTGCACTGACCGCCCTGGGTCACGGACCGGGTCAGCCACCGTGATATTCCCCGCCAACCGGCATTCAGAGGGTCGGCTGCCGAGTACCCCATGGCCCTGGGGGCGCGTCACAAGCAGCGCAAGTGGTATGTGGAAACACAACTCCAAAAAAGGTGGGGTTCTAAATCATTTTTCCATTGTGAAAGGGAATTTGCAAAAATCTGTGCAAAACAAAGCTGACTGTAAAAATAAATCAGTTGGTCTTTTTTTTTGTCATATGTTGCTTCAGTTTATCTGTAAAGAGCAACTGTGACCAATTATTTTTTTATGTTACTACAGTGGTTGACCTTGTATTTTTCACCTACAGTTCCACATATTAAGGCTTCTGTTCTGCATCGCACGTCAGTGACGAGTGTGACCATGAGCCAGAATTTCAGCCTCAACACAGGCTGCCTGTGTTGGGCCAATGCTAATCAGGAAGGCGTTGCTGCATTGCATTACTCATGTCTTGCTATGACACCCGCACTGAGCTGATGCATTAGCATCAACTCAGTGCAGGCCCAACCGCAAAACCTGTGTGAGACAGCCTGATTCTAATTTCATGGGTGGCACTGCATCGCATTACGCCGATGCAGCGTCGACCACAAAATTAGCATCAGGCTGCCTCACACAGGTCTTGTGATAGCGCCCGCACTGAGCTGATGCATAAACTCAGTGCGGGCGCCAGCCATAGCAAGACCTGAGTAATGCAATGCGGCTCAGCCCTCCTGATTAGCATTGGCTCAACACAGGTGGCTATTGTCAATGCTGAAATTGCCGTTTCGCATCCACAGCTACCAGAATGCAGCTTCTGGTCCACATCGTACGTCAGTATTGTTAGGTTAGGTTAGCACCTGTTTTAGTTTACCCTTAAGACCAGAGAGTTACAACACCATTCTTTACGGTGAAGTAGCGGAGCGTTACTAATCTCCATTGACTTGGATTGATAAGACAAGTGGCACGAATGTACACAGTTATAATAATGGTCACCGGACAACGGACGCGTCAGGACTGACGTTTCGGTCATTATTCGTGAGCGGCCAAGTGACGATTATGGTGTCCAAACGTTAAAAATTCCATAGATTTGCATACATACCGTAACCGATCTAGTTTTCCCACTATTTTACTGGTACAGAAATCCATCTGTGCAAGCCCTCTGACAGCTCGCTGCCGGGCCGAGTTGTCCCGCACTGGCCGGCACCCACCTGCCTCCCCTCGCAGTTTAAAGTACTCACCGGCTCTGTCGGGTCCTCTCTGGGCGGCAGGGATGGCCTCTCTGCCTCTCGTTGCAGGGGAACCCCGTCTTCTTCTGCATTGGTCAGTTGGTGCAGTGACATGGAGGTGGATGGGTGCCGACGGGTGCATGGCAACTCACTGCCGGGCCGACCTGTCAGTGGAGCGAATGGGTGGTGATGAGCTCCCCTCCCTCATCCAATCACAAGAAGGTACTGCCTGTGATGTCAGCTCTATAAAGAGCTGACGGAACCGGCAAAAGTGCCAGCTTTGTGCAGGCCTTATGCCATAGCTATCCGGAAGGGCCATAACGAGCCCGTCCAAAAGTGCAAACTCAGCCTAACTGACATACGATGTGGACCGGAAGCCGCAATCTCTGGAGTTGCGGTCGCAAAATACAAGGTAAATAGTGACGTTAAAAAAACAAAGAAAAAAACATGGCTAGCATGCTGATAGATGCAGCTAACCAATGGTGAAAAAAAAGATTTTGGTGACAGTTGCTCTTTCAGTTTTTATTAATTATTAAAAAAAAAAAAAAAAAAAAGTGATTGAACATCCCACCATCTTAACCCCTTCAGCCCCATGCCTGTTTTCACCCAAATGCCCAGGCCATTTTTTGCTAATCTGACCAGTGTCACTTCATGTGGTAATAACTCGGGAATGCTTTTACCTATCCAAGCCATTCTGAGACTGTTTTCTCGTGACATATTGTACTTCAAGTCAGTGCTAAATGTGAGCCACTGTATTATACCTTTCTGTATAAAAAAATACAAAATATGCAAAAATTTTTGAAAAATTCGCTATTTTTTAACTTTGAAATGCTCTGCTTTTTACAAAAATATTGATACCCCCCATATTTTTTCTTAGTTAACATTCTCCACATGTCTACTTTATATTGGCATCAGGGGCGTACATAGAAGTCATGGGGCCCCATAGCAGAAGCTCTAATTGGGCCCCCCCCAAAAAAAATAATAAATATTTGTCTGTGTCACAGAAGAGCAGATCTCATAACTTTCCAGCCTTTACATAGAAATTTTCCTCCTTCTGAAGTCATAGATTCCTCTTTCATTGCCCCATAAAGTATGATGCCAACAAAAGTGCCCCCCAAACAGTATGATGCCCCTATGGTGCATTCCTCCACATGCACAGTATAATGACCCTATTGTACCCCACTTCAACTCCCACGGCAAAGTATGGTGACCCTAGCGCAGTATAATCCCCCAACTGTGAACCCCACAGAGCCCTCCATACACTCTCATGGCCCCCACACAGCCCTCCAAACAGTATAATGGCCCCCACACAGCCCTCCAAACAGTATAATGGACCCCACACAAACCTTCACACTGTATAATTGCTTTCATACAGTATAATGGCCCCCCACATAGCCCTCAAATATTTTAATGGCCCAACATAGCCTTCCATATAGTATAATGCGAACCCATAATCTTCCATATAGTATAATGCGCCCCCCATAATCCTCCATATAGTATAATGAACTTCCCATGGTCCTCCATAGAATATAATGCACTCCCCATAGTCCTGCATACAGTATATTACACACCCCATAGGGTAAAATGCAGCCCCCATATAGTATAATGCACGCCACAGTCCTGCAGTATTATGGGCACCACGTACTCACTGATTTTAAAATACAGTATATTTTAAATAAACTGACCCGAATATAAGCCGAGGCCCCTAATTTTACCACATAAAAATGGAAAAACCTATTGACTTGAGTATAAGCCTACAGTCATGGCCAAAAGTTTTGAGAATGACACCAAAATTATATTTTCACATGATCTGTTGGCCTCTGGTTTTTATTAGTGTTTGTCTGATGTTTATATCACATACAGAAATATAATTGCAATCATATTATGAGTACCAATAGGTTATATTGACAGTTAGAAAGAGTTAATGCAGCAAGTCAATATTTGCAGTGTTGCCCCTGCTTCTTCAAGACCTCGGTAATTCTCCCTGGCATGCTCTCAATCAACTTTTGGACCAAATCCTGACTGATAGCAGTCCATTCTTGCATAATCAATGCTTGCATTTTGCCAGAATTTGTTGGTTTTTGTTTGTCCACCCGTCTCTTGATGATTGACCACAAGTTCTCAATGGGATTAAGATCTGGGGAGTTTCCAGGCCATGGACCCAAAATCTCTATGTTTTGTTCCATGAGCCATTTAGTTATCACCTTTGCTTTATGGCAAGGTGCTCCATCATGCTTGAAAAGGCATTGTTGGGCACCAAACTGCTCTTGGACGGTAGGGAGAAGTTGCTCTTGGAGGACATTCTGGTACCATTCTTTATTCATGGCTGTGCTTTTAGGCAAGACTGTGAGTGAGCCGATTCCCTTGGCTGAGAAGCAACCCCACACATGAATGGTTTCAGGATGCTTTACAGTTGGCATGAGACAAGACTGGTGATAGCGCTCACCTCTTCTTCTCCGAATAAGCTGTTTTCCAGATGTCCCAAACAATCGAAAAGGGGATTCATCAGAGAAAATGACTTTGCCCCAGTCCTCAGCAGTCCACTCCCTGTACCTTTTGCAGAATATCAGTCGGTCCCTGATGTTTTTTCTGGAGAGAAGTGGCTTCTTTGGTTCCCTCCTTGAAACCAGCCCTTGCTCAAAGAGTCTCCGCCTCACAGTGCGTGCAGAAGCACTCACACCAGCCTGCTGCCATTCCTGAGCAAGCTCGGCACTGCTGGTAGTCCGATCCCGCAGCTGAAACCGTTTTAAGATATGGTCCTGGCGCTTGCTGGTCTTTCTTGGGCGCTGTAGCATCGGCGTCTCTGCCCCGTTCTAGGCAGAGACGCCGTCCCTCTCACCTCCCCGCTCCTGGCGCGGCGTCCTCCAGCGCTGCTCTCCCCGCTGCTTCCGGCGCGCGCTCCTTCCCCGGCAGTGTGCTTAGGGCGCGCGCGCGCGCTCCCCCTCTCTTAAAGGGACCGCGCGCGCCGTCCTAAGGAGTCCCCAGCCAATTGCCGGAGGCCCTCCCATATAAAGGGCACCTCCTCCAAAATGGAGGTGCCCGAGCAATGTTGTTTGCACCTGTGTCTCACCTGTGCTTCAGCCCTCAGGTCCCGTTGCCAGTTACCTGCCAGTTACCTGCCAGATTCCTGCCAGCTTGCTGCCTTTGTCCTGCCTGATATCCAGTCACCTGCCTGCTAGCCTGAGGTCCGACGGTCTGCCTTCCAACTCCTGTCAGTCTGTCTATGGACCAGCTTGCCCGCTCACCTGGGAGCGCACACCTGTTACCTGCCTGCTAGCCTACCTGGAGGCTCCGCCGTCACGTGCTGTGACCATCTGCCTTTCCAGAGACTCCTGCCCGCTCACCTGGGAGCGCACACCTGTTACCTGCCTGCTAGCCTACCTGGAGGCTCCGCCGTCACGTGCTGTGACCATCTGCCTTTCCAGAGACTCCTGCCCGCTCACCTGGGAGCGCCCACCTGTTACCTGCCTGCTAGCCTACCTGGAGGCTTCGCCGTCACGTGCTGTGACCACCTACCATTCCAGAGACTCTTGCTTGCTCACCTGGGAGCACACATCTACCATCTGCCTGCTAGCCTACCCGGAGGCTCTGCAATCACAGGTCGTACCTACCCTTTACCCAGAGACTGCCCCGGTCACTTGCCGTAACTCCCTGCCCGTTCTTCCAGAGACTGCCCCGGTCACTTGCCGTAACTCCCTGCCCGTTTATCCAGAGACTGCCCCGGTCACTTTCCGTGACCTCCAGCCCGTCCACTCAGAGACTGTCCCGGTCACCTGCTGTGACTGCCTGCCCGTCATCCCTGATTGCCACCCGCTCCCTTACAAGGACCGCCCCCTTGTATAGTAGCTCAGAGGTTCCGCCTCCCAGACCCGTTACAGTTTGCTCGGGCCATGGAACCCGGTGGCACCCAAGCTCCCTCGCTCTCGGACCTGTGTCATGAACTGTCCCGCCAGAGGTCCCAACAGGAGTCCATCCTGGGTCACCTGCGGAATGTCAATTCTCGCCTGGACACTCTGACTGCTCCGCCAGCAACCTCCGCCAGCGCCATGATTCGCAATCCGACAGCTCCGCTGTCCACCAACACTATGGTATCCTACCCCGGACCCCGGCTTTCTGCACCTCCTCGCTTCGGAGGCGACTCCGCTCAGGCTCGGGGCTTCATAAATCAGTGCACCCTGCACTTTGAACTCCTGTCCCACCAGTTTAACTCCGACCGGGCCAAAATTGCCTTCATCATGTCCCATCTCACCGGAGAGGCTCTGGCCTGGCTAAATCCTCTATGGGAGAGAGGAGACCCCCTGGTGTCCAACTTGCCTGCCTTTCTCACGGCCTTCCGGAAAGTCTTCGACGAACCCGGACGGAAGACCTCATCCGCATCGTCACTGCTACGCCTCCGTCAGGGAAGCCTCACCGTGGGCCAATATGCCATACGGTTCCGTACCCTTGCCTCGGAGCTGGCCTGGGATAATGACGCTCTGGTTTCAGTCTTCTGGGAGGGTCTGTCCGGCCGTATTAAAGATGAACTTGCCGGTCGGGACATTCCTACCACCCTCGATGACCTGATAGCTCTTGCCACCCGGATTGACCTGCGGTTCCAGGAGCGTGCCAAAGAGGTCACCCGTGAGAGGAGGTTTCCACGCCTAGCTCCTACTTTTCAGCAACCCGTCACTCCCTCCGTCTCTCCTGAGCCTATGCAGGTCGACCAGACCAAGATGGTCGGTTCTCGCCAAGAATCTCGCCGAGCCGAGGGAAGCTGTTTCTATTGTGGCAGTAAGAAGCACTTCATCCGTTCCTGCCCGGAAAAGCCGGGAAACGCCAGTGTCTAGGACCACTCGGAGAGGTCGTCCTAGACAAAAGTAAGTCCTCTCCGTCTCTGACCTTACCGGTCTCTATTGCTTGGGGAGAAAACCGTCTCTTCGAACTCGCCCATCTGGATTCTGGAGCTGCTGGAAACCTCATCGCCCAGTCTCTGGTAGAGAGATACCATATTCCCACCAAGTCCCTGGCGGAGCCATTGTCAGTTGCTTCCGTGGATGGAAGACTTCTCTCGGAGACCATCCTGCTCGTCACCGAACCTATAACCCTACAGGTGGTGGGAATGCTGCACTCTGAGGAGATCTCATTCCATGTGCTGTCCGGACTTTCTCACTCCTTGTTGCTAGGTCTACCTTGGCTCCAGACACATGAACCCGTATTGAACTGGCGGTCCGGTGAAGTACTCCGATGGGGTCCTGACTGCCATAGGACCTGCCTGGTTCCGGTCCGTCCACTTCGCCCTCAGCCTACTCCAGCTAATTTACCTGGTCTCCCGGCTCCCTACTGGCCCTATGCGGACGTCTTCGGTAAGAAGGAAGCTGAGACGTTGCCGCCCCATAGGCCATATGATTGCCCGATCGACTTGGTACCTGGCACCACTCCTCCCCGTGGGCGTATCTACCCGTTATCTGCAGCCGAGACCCGAGCCATGTCTGAGTACATTGAAGAGAATCTGGCTAGGGGATTTATCCGAAAATCTACCTCCCCGGCTGGAGCCGGATTCTTCTTTGTCAAAAAGAAAGACGGCTCGCTACGTCCCTGTATTGACTACAGAGGACTCAATCTCATTACGGTAAAAAACAAATATCCCCTGCCACTCATCTCCGAATTGTTTGACCGGCTCAAGGGCGCCAGGATCTTCTCCAAGCTGGATCTTCGAGGAGCGTATAATCTGGTCCGTATCCGTCAAGGAGATGAGTGGAAGACGGCATTCAATACCCGGGACGGTCACTACGAGTACCTTGTGATGCCCTTCGGTCTCTGTAATGCTCCCGCGGTCTTTCAGGAACTAGTCAATGACATCTTCCGTGACCTCCTGTACTCCTGCGTAGTGGTATACCTGGACGATATCTTGGTCTTCTCTCCGGATCTCCCCACACACCGGAGGGATGTTCGTCAGGTCCTGCTTAGGCTTCGGCAGAACCACCTTTACGCCAAATACGAGAAGTGCCTCTTCGATCAGACCTCCCTTCCGTTCTTGGGCTATGTCATCTCCCAAACAGGTCTGCAAATGGATCCCGAGAAGCTCTCTTCCGTTCTAAAATGGCCTCGTCCTGAAGGTTTGAAGGCGATACAGCGATTCCTGGGCTTCGCTAATTATTATCGTCTTTTCATCCCACACTTCTCGTCTCGGACTGCTCCCATATCTGCACTTACCCGTAAGGGGGCTAACCCCAGGATATGGTCGCCTGAAGCCGAGGAGGCCTTCCTTTCCCTAAAGAAAGCCTTCGCCTCTGCTCCCGTCCTGCACCGTCCGGACTGTAATAAACAATTCTACCTGGAGGTTGATGCTTCCTCCTCCGGAGCCGGAGCGGTGCTCACCCAGAAGTCTTCTACAGGGAGAATGGTAACGTGCGGCTTCTTCTCCAAAATCTTCTCCTCGTCGGAGCGCAACTACTCCATTGGAGACCGGGAATTGCTAGCCATCAAATTGGCACTAGGAGAGTGGCGCTATCTGCTTGAAGGGGCTCTCTACCCGGTAATTATCTACACGGATCACAAAAACCTGGCATATCTCCAAAATGCCCAGAGGCTCAATCCTCGCCAGGCCCGGTGGTCGTTGTTTTTTGCCCGCTTCGACTTCACTCTTCATTTCCGTCCGGCGGACAAGAACGTCAAAGCTGATGCCTTGTCTCGGTCTTTCCTGTCCTCCGATCAAGAGGAGGAACCTACGCACATCATCGATTCCTCCAAGGTGATGAATGTGGCTCCCTTGGATCTAACTCGTCTTCCACCCGGTAAGACGTTCATAGCTGTGCCAGATCGGGAGAGGGTTCTTCGCTGGGGACATTCTTCTAAACTAGCTGGCCATGCTGGCCAAAAAAAGACCTTTCAACTTATTGCCCGGCATTACTGGTGGCCTACCCTACGTAAGGACGTGGTAGACTTCGTCGCGGCCTGTTCATCCTGTGCTCGTAACAAAGTTCCCCGACATCTACCTGCCGGCCATCTCCTGCCCCTTCCCGTACCTGCTGCTCCTTGGCAACACATCGCTATGGACTTTATCACCGACCTTCCAGTTTCTGCCGGTTGTACCGTCATTTGGGTTGTCGCTGACCGTTTTTCTAAGATGGCCCACTTCATTCCCCTGCCTGGTCTTCCGTCTGCACCCGAGTTGGCTAAAGACTTTATCCACCACATCTTCCGTCTCCATGGTCTGCCCCTCCACATCGTGTCGGATCGTGGGGTTCAGTTCACCTCTCGTTTCTGGAGAGCCACTTGTAAGCTGCTGGACATTACCCTGGATTTCTCCTCCGCTTACCACCCTCAGTCCAATGGTCAAGTGGAGCGGATCAATCAGATCTTGTCCAGCTACCTCCGGCACTTCGTGGATGCTCACCACTCGGACTGGGTGGATCTTCTACCGTGGGCCGAGTTCTCTTATAACAACCATGAGAGCGAGTCCTCTTCCAAATCCCCGTTCTTTATAGTTGGTGGCCAACATCCCCGGATTCCACTTCCTGTCTCCGTTTCTGTGGACAACCCTGCTGCGGAGTCTCTTGTCAGCGAATTTTCTACTATTTGGGAGAGCACCAGGTCCGCTCTTCTTCTCTCCTCTGAGCGGATGAAGAGATATGCTGATAAGAGACGTCTGGATCCGCCCCAATTCCGTCCGGGAGACAAGGTTTGGCTCTCATCCAAACATGTGCGGCTCAAAATACCCTCCTACAAGTTGGGTCCTCGATTCATCGGCCCCTTCGAAGTCCTCAGGCAAATTAACCCTGTGGCCTACAAATTAAAACTCCCGGCCACCCTACGGATCCCCAACTCCTTCCACGTATCTCTCCTCAAACCCGTTGTCTTTAACTCTTTTTCCAAAAATCCAGGTGCCCCTCCTGCTCCGGTTTCCGCTGATGACATCTTTGAGGTAGAGAGTATTCTGGCCTCCAAGAGGGTAAGAGGAAAAACCTTTTTTCTGGTAGATTGGAAGGGGTTTGGTCCTGAGGAGAGAACTTGGGAACCCAGGGAGAACATCAACGCCCCGCTTCTCCTTGAAAAATTTCTTTCTGGCCTAAAAAAGAGGGGGCCTAAAGGGGGGGGTACTGTAGCATCGGCGTCTCTGCCCCGTTCTAGGCAGAGACGCCGTCCCTCTCACCTCCCCGCTCCTGGCGCGGCGTCCTCCAGCGCTGCTCTCCCCGCTGCTTCCGGCGCGCGCTCCTTCCCCGGCAGTGTGCTTAGGGCGCGCGCGCGCTCCCCCTCTCTTAAAGGGACCGCGCGCGCCGTCCTAAGGAGTCCCCGGCCAATTGCCGGAGGACCTCCCATATAAAGGGCACTTCCTCCAAAATGGAGGTGCCCGAGCAATGTTGTTTGCACCTGTGTCTCACCTGTGCTTCAGCCCTCAGGTCCCGTTGCCAGTTACCTGCCAGTTACCTGCCAGATTCCTGCCAGCTTGCTGCCTTTGTCCTGCCTGATATCCAGTCACCTGCCTGCTAGCCTGAGGTCCGACGGTCTGCCTTCCAACTCCTGTCAGTCTGTCTATGGACCAGCTTGCCCGCTCACCTGGGAGCGCACACCTGTTACCTGCCTGCTAGCCTACCTGGAGGCTCCGCCGTCACGTGCTGTGACCATCTGCCTTTCCAGAGACTCCTGCCCGCTCACCTGGGAGCGCACACCTGTTACCTGCCTGCTAGCCTACCTGGAGGCTCCGCCGTCACGTGCTGTGACCATCTGCCTTTCCAGAGACTCCTGCCCGCTCACCTGGGAGCGCCCACCTGTTACCTGCCTGCTAGCCTACCTGGAGGCTTCGCCGTCACGTGCTGTGACCACCTACCATTCCAGAGACTCTCGCTTGCTCACCTGGGAGCACACATCTACCATCTGCCTGCTAGCCTACCCGGAGGCTCTGCCATCACAGGTCGTACCTACCCTTTACCCAGAGACTGCCCCGGTCACTTGCCGTAACTCCCTGCCCGTTCTTCCAGAGACTGCCCCGGTCACTTGCCGTAACTCCCTGCCCGTTTATCCAGAGACTGCCCCGGTCACTTTCCGTGACCTCCAGCCCGTCCACTCAGAGACTGTCCCGGTCACCTGCTGTGACTGCCTGCCCGTCATCCCTGATTGCCACCCGCTCCCTTACAAGGACCGCCCCCTTGTATAGTAGCTCAGAGGTTCCGCCTCCCAGACCCGTTACAGGCGCCCTGGAGCCTTTTTGACAACAATGGAAGCTCTCTCCTTGAAGTTCTTGATGATGCGATAGATTGTTGACTGAGGTGCAATCTTTGTAGCTGCGATACTCTTCCCTGTTAGGCCATTTTTGTGCAGTGCAATGATGGCTGCACGTGTTTCTTTAGAGATAACCATGGTTAACTGAAGAGAAACAATGATACCAAGAACCAGCCTCCTTTTAAAGTGTCCAGTGTTGTCATTCTTACTTAATCATGACTGATTGATCCATTAACACAGGTGTGGGTGTTGATGAGGACAGGGCTGGCGATCAATCACTAAAACGATGTTAGCTGCTCCTTTTAAGGCAGGACTGCAATGATGTTGAAATGTGTTTTGGGGGTTAAAGTTAATTTTCTGGGCAAATATTGACTTTGCAAGTACAGTAATTGCTGTTAAGCTGATCACTCTTTGACATTCAGGAGTATATGCAAATTGCCATTACAAAAAATGAAGCAGTAAACTTTGGAAAAATTACTATTTGTCTCATTCTCAATACTTTTGGCCATGACTGTAGGGTGGGAAATGCAGCAGCAGCTAAATTTCCCATCCTGGTATGTGTGGCCCCCTCAATCCCATAATCCCTGGTATCTGTGGCCCCCACAATCCCCGGTATGTGTAGCCTCCTCAATCCCACAATCCCTGGTATGTGTGGCCCCCTCAATCCCACAATCCCTGGTATGTGTAGCCTCCTTAATTCCTCAATCCTGGTATGTGTGGCCTCCTCAATCCCCCAATCCTGGTATGTGTGGCCTCCTCAATCCCCCAATCCTGGTGTGGCCTCCTCAATCCCCAAATCCTGGTATGTGTGGCCTCCTTATTCCCCAAATCCTGGTATGTGTGGCCTCCTCAATCCCCAAATCCTGGTATGTGTGGCCTCCTCAATCCAAGTATTTTGCCATTTGTGGCCCCCTCATCCCCCAATCACTGCACACAAAACAATAAACACTTATACTCACCTTCCTTCCTCACCTCTGCTCCAGCGCTGAGTCCTGTCTGCAGCAGCTCATGTCGGCATCTGAGCTGCGTGCGCTCTCAGAAGCTGAGGTGAGCTGCTGCTGCTGGCACATTCACTCCTCTCCACGCCGAGACTATGGGCGTGAAGAAGCGTGAATATGCTTTCTCTTTAGCAGCGGACACTGACAGGAGTCGCGGCTCAGCGCTCCTCCGTGCCCACTGCTGAAGAGAATGAATATTCCCTCTTCTCCACGCCCATGGGAGTGGAGAAGAGGGAATATTCATGTCCCTTTAGCAGCGGGCACACGTAGTAGCTGCGGCAGGGGCTACTGCGTGTGCCCCGCTCCGCCACTGCCGCAACCCGCTCCTCTGCCGCCGCAACCTTCTACTCACGTATGCTCCTCGTTCCCACGCTGCTTGGGGCCCTCCCGGCTCACTGGCCCCCTTCAGCCACGGGCCCCATAGCAGTGGCGTGGTCTGCCGCCATTGGCGGTACACCACTGCCAATATATTTAGTTCTGAAGCAACTTTTTCTTTTTTTTTTAAATCAAATGTTTATTGATTTTTATGAAAAATTTTCACAAAGGTAAAAATAAAAAAAACAACAACCGGACAAACATTGGAGAAACACAGTTCTCCAACCCCCAACCTTAAGAAGGATTAAGCATAGTAACGATAGTCAATCCAATTACATATACCGTATTTTTCGGACTATAAGACGCACTTGTTTTCTCCAAAATTTTGGAGGAAAATGTGGGGTGAGTCTTATAGTCCGAATGTTAGGGGGTATATATATACAGTACAGACCAAAAGTTTGGACACACCTTCTCATTTAAAGATTTTTCTGTATTTTCATGACTTTGAAAATTGTACATTCACACTGAAGGCATCAAAACTATGAATTAACACATGTGGAATTATATACTTAACAAAAAAGTGTGAAACAACTGAAAATATGTCTTATATTCTAGGTTCTTCAAAGAAGCCACCTTTTGCTTTGATGACTGCTTTGCACACTCTTGGCATTCTCTTGATGAGCTTCAAGAGGTAGTCACTGGAATTGGTTTTCACTTCACAGGTGTGCCCTGTCAGGTTTAACAAGTGGGATTTCTTGCCTTATAAATGGGGTTGGGACCTTCAGTTGTGTTGTGCAGAAGTCAGGTGGATACACAGCTGATAGTCCTAGTGAATAGACTGTTAGAATTTGTATTATGGCAAGAAAAAAGCAGCTAAGTAAAGAAAAACGAGTGACCATCATTACTTTAAGAAATGAAGGTCAGTCAGTCCGAAAAATTGGGCAAACTTTGAAAGTGTCCCTAAGTGCAGTTGCAAAAACCATCAAGCGCTATAAAGAAACTGGCTCACATGAAGACCGCCCCAGGAAAGGAAGACCAAGAGTCACCTCTGCTTCTGAGGATAAGTTTATCCGAGTCACCAGCCTCAGAAATCGCAGGTTAACAGCAGCTCAGATTAGAGACCAGGTCAAAGCCACACAGAGTTCTAGCAGCAGACACATCTCTACAACAACTGTTAAGAGGAGACTTTGTGCAGCAGGCCTTCATGGTAAAATAGCTGTTAGGAAACCACTGCTAAGGACAGGCAACAAGCAGAAGAGACTTGTTTGGGCTAAAGAACACAAGGAATGGACATTAGACCAGTGGAAATCTGTGCTTTGGTCTGATGAGTCCAAATTTGAGATCTTTGGTTCCAACCACAGTGTCTTTGTGCGATGCAGAAAAGGTGAACGGATGGACTCTACATGCCTGGCTCCCAAAGTGAAGCATGGAGGAGGAGATGTGATGGTGTGGGGTGCTTTGCTGGTGACACTGTTGGGGATTTATTCAGAATTGAAGGCATACTGAACCAGCATGGCTACCACAGCATCTTGCAGCGGCATGCTATTCCATCCGGTTTGCGTTTAGTTGGACCATCATTTATTTTTCAACAGGACAATGACCCCAAACACACCTCCAGGCTGTGTAAGGGCTATTTGACCAAGAAGGAGAGTGATGGTGTGGCGCCCCTGAGGGTTCGACTGCCACAGGGATGCTGCACTTCTCTAATGGAGTGTAGTGTTCCTCCTCTGAGGTAAGAACAGTGTGATGGTTGGGACCCAACCTTTGCATCCAACACCACATTTCTCCACCAGAGGGGGCTAGTATGCACTAGGTGCTGCCCTCCTGGTTACAAGGAGACACTGGGGAACCAAGAGTTAGGGGAACCATTTAGTGGGTGAGGGTGGAGGACTCACATTTTAGTGACACTTAATAATTTATATTTAATAAAAAGCCATCTTGGTTCTTGGTCCTAGTGAGTCAGGTCCCTGGCAGTCAGTCTGTCTTTGGGCTATCATTCTGTGATCTCCCACCCTGAACGTGGATCTTGTGTGGACCTGCAACGGATGGAGACACAGCCATTATACCTTGGCCTTGGGTCGAGCGGTAGGTTGTAGGCAAGGAATGCCTCAACCCGGTCTGGGACCACGACCAAGAAGGCCCGGAGCTTAAGAGTGTAGCTCCACAAGCAAATGGATCCCAGGGAGGATGCAGACGGAGCGGTGTACGCCACCTGTCCTCACCAACTGATATACTCAGAGGGAGTCCGGCTGCAATAGGGGTACCCGACCTTGCTACTCCACGTCCTGGTCGGGGAAGCCCGGTAGGCCCTGAGGATCCCACCGGGTATCGGAGGGAGCGGAGCTGCCACCCGTGCCCTTTTTCTGAGAGAAGTTCAGAGGGAGACCCGGCCTATCTACACACACAGACAGGAAAGGATACGGTCTGTAGTTCAGGAACACTCTGGTGGGGGGACCTGATTGAATGCTGGACTTACTCGGAGGTTGTCAGACCCCCGTCCCTGGTGGCCGCAGAGCTCCACGGGGAGCAGGGAGTCGCCTTCCTTTTGCCATCTCAAAAGTGAGTAAAGCCTTGGAAGTTCACCCCTATGGCCTCCGGACTCTTTATTCTGCGCTACACCGCACGACGCAGCACCCGGTCTCCTCTACTACTACCCCCTCCATTCTGTCTCTCTGCCCTGAGGCCTGGCTCTGCCTGTGGGGAGTAGTAACAACGTAGGCCGCCATACCACCATGCCTCAGCGGACTGCAGGTGGCGTAGTCGTAACTAGCCACTCAACCCGGATAAGCCCGTACCATCCTTTTTAATGTGACGGTCCTGGACACGGAGCCGGTCCGGGCCACGGCTGCACCCCATCCCTCCATCACAGGACCCGACTCCGAGTCCCCCATCTTCCAGGGTAAACAGGGGCTTCCGAGAAGAGGCGTCACAATGGGGTGATACCTAATAGAGATGGTTTGGGGTGAGCTGGACCGCAGAGTGAAGGCAAAAGGGCCAAGCATCTCTGGGAACTCCTTCAAGATTGTTGGAAGACCATTTCCGGTGACTACCTCTTGAAGCTCATTAAGAGAATGCCAAGAGTGTGCAAAGCAGTCATCAAATCAAAAGGTGGCTTCTTTGAAGAACCTAGAATATAAGACATATTTTCAGTTGTTTCACACTTTTTTGTTAAGTATATAATTCCACATGTGTTAATTCATAGCTTTGATGCCTTCAGTGTGAATGTACAATTTTCAAAGTCATGAAAATACAGAAAAATCTTTAAATGAAGTGTGTCCAAACTATTGGTCTGTACTGTATATATATACAGCATGTGCAGCATGATGGGGATTAGGGGGACCTTGCATACTAGGATAAGGATGAGTGGGCTATACATACCAGGGTAAGGATGAGGGGGCCATACATACCAGGATAAGAATGAGGGGGCCATACATACCAGGATAAGGATGAGGGGGGCCATACATACCAGGATAAGGATGAGGGGGATCATACATACCAGTATTAGGATCAGGGGGCCATGCATACCAGGGTAATAATGAGGGGGCCATACATACCAGGATAAGGATGAGGGAGCCATACATACCAGGATAAGGATGAGGGGGCCATACATACCAGGATAAGGATGAGGGGGCCATACATACCAGGATAAGGATGAGGGGGATCATACATACCAGGATAAGGATGAGGTGGCCATACATACCAGGATAAGGATCAGGGGGATCATACATACCAGGATAAGGATCAGGGGGATCATACATACCAGGATAAGGATGAGGGGGATCTTACATACCAGGATAAGGATGAGGGGGATCATACATACCAGGAAAAGGATGAGGGGGATCATACAGACCAGTATAAGGATGAGGGGGCCATGCATACCAGGATAAGGATGAGGGCGCCATGCATACCAGGATAACGATGAGGGGGCCATGCATACCAGTATCAGGATAAGGGGGCCATGCATACCAGGATGGGGATTGCTGTGCCATGCATACCAGGATGGGAATGGGGGCCACGTATAATAGGAAGGGGGGGCATATCTACCAGGATGGGGGATATTATCAGAATTGGAGGACATTACCCCTATACCAGTGTCAGCAGCAGACCCACTCCCTCTTAACAGTGCATCGTGACCACATTTTTTGCTTAAATTTTTTTTCCTATTTTCCTCCTCTAAAACCTAGGTGCGTCTTATAGTCCGGTGCGTCTTATAGTCTGAAAAATACGGTAACTTGTGGAAGTACTAATAACATTTTTATTAATTTTCAAAGAAGTTTAATTTGAGGCATCTTATAAATATCCGTATGGGCAAATGTGCTCACGCGGATATTATTAGTTTCAATGCAAGTCAATGGCGGCAATTACGCTGCGTGTCCACAAAATTAATGGACATGCTGCGTATTTTTCCGCAATGATAATCCGCAGCGGAAATTTCCGCAGCATGTGCATAGCACATGCGGATTATCATTGGGGACCATGGGGCACGTATTACCAAGCATTTTTTAAGCGTTTTCGCTGCAGAAATTCAGTGGCAAAAAAGCTTGAAAAACGCATAGTAGGCACGCTGCCAAATTAATATTTTGCAGAAGAATTGGAAACTGACTTGTGAGAAAAATTTGGCCCAATGTAACAAAAAGAAAAGTTAAAAAAAAGTTAACTAAGTACCCTATGTTTTTTTTACATGTGTAACTATTTACTTTGTAGGATTTCTATGCATTGTTTTTTTCTAGGTTTTTTCTAGGTTATATTTGTCGGCCTGACCATAGACTGAATCCTCAAACTCAGTGGTGGATTTTCTCGACTTTGTCCTCACCTATAGGGAGGGACAGAGCGATGTTTGCCTCCTAGATTAGTTTGTGGACTCCATATACAGAGCCCCTAAGTGCTAGAAGAGCAGAATCCCCCCTCAAGTGACCCCATTTTGGAAATTATATTCTTCTGGGAATTTATCTACAGGTGTAGTGACAATATTGACTCCATGGGTGTTTTTCAGAAACAAGCAGCAGTGATAGTCTCTGAGTGAAAATTGCAAATCGCCATTGTAGTGACAAGTACATTGCAGTGCCCAGCTCATGCTTCTGGAGACACGCACCCATAAATTAGGCTGGCTCTCATCGCTACAGAAATGCCAAACCTGGGGACGCTCAATGTGGTTTAGGCACACTGTGGGGCTCAGAAGGGAGGGGTTTATTTGAATTTTGTAGCTCAAAATTTGCGGAATTTCTTTTGGGGGATGAGAAGCCATTTCCTTTTTCCAGAGCCTTTGTGCTGAAAGTAACGTGGAACCCCCCCTATATTTCTGTTAAAAAATGATGGTCCTGAGTGGACTTGTTTATTTGTGGATTGATTTGAAGCTTTTGTTGGGAACATTTTATATAACATTCTGGATCACATTTATCCTGCACTCTACACTGAGCACTCACTTTTGGGTTTCCATCTAAATCTCCGAGTGACATCATTCAGATGAAACCCTCGAGGGATCCATTCACTATAATGAGGCAGCAGAGTTACTTTGGACTACATATGGCCTCTGTTCAGCATTGTCTTTCTTTTCAGAAGTACACAAAACTGTGGCGGATCATAGGCTGGATAGCATCCACAGTGTCTCCATCTGTCTCATAGGGAATCTTCCACCGGGGGTTCCGTCTGAATCACGTATTTCAGAGATTTACATGGAAACCCCAGTGTAAGCGCTCATAGTAGAATACAGGATAAATGTTAGCTGAGCCATACTGCAATCTTTGGGAGGCAGAATGAAAAAATCAATAGCAGTTGACGAATTGGTTTTATTTATTTTTTACGACTTTATTCTTCGGGTCGGTGCGATTACAGCGATAGCCGATTTAGATTTTTTTTTTATGTTTGGCTGCTGTCACACACTAAAAGACACTTTTAGTTGGCAATACAAAGTTTTTGCATTGCTATATTTTGAGAGCTATAATTTTTCCATATATCTGCCTGCAGAGTCATGTCAGGGCTTGTTTGTTAAGGAACGAGTTGACTTTTATATTGGTACAATTTTCAGGCATATAAAGTTGTTTGATCGCCTTCTATTGCAATTTTTAGGAGGCAGAATGAAAAAAAAACAATTCAGGATTTTATTTTATGCCGTTCTTCGTGTGGTAAAATTGATAAGGTAGCTTTATTCTTCAGGTCAGTATGATTACAGCGATACCACATTTATATTGTTTTTATGTTTTGGCGCTTTTACACAATAAAAACTATATTATAGAAAAAATAATTATTTTTGCATTGCTTTAGTCTGAGAGCTATAACTTTTTTTATTTTTCCACTGATGGAGCTGTACTGCGGCTTTTTTCGCGCGATGACATTTTCAGCCAAACCATTTTTATTTACATTTGTCTTTATCCCCTGTTTTTTTTATGGTGTTCACTGAAGGGGTTAACTAGTGTGATAGTTTTATGGGGCGGGTCGTTCCAGACCCGGCGATACCAAACGTGTACTTTTTTTCTACATAAAAATACAAATTCATGGGTACAATATGGGTACAATATATACACACACACACACACATATATATATATATATATATATATATATATATATATTTTATTATTACTATTTTATTATCATTAATTTGTGATTTTTAAAAATATATTTTTGCAATTTTTTTTTTTTACTTTTTTTTACTTAGTCCCTCTATGGGACTTTCTGTCACGCACAGTGTAGGAAAGACAAAGTGCAACACGAAGGAATGAGGGGATGGGAGCCCAGACACTAAAGAAAGAGGGGGGGGAGACCTCCTAGGCTGATCTAATATCACCCTGTCTTCCTTACCGTCCCTATATTAGTTGCTCATGAACAGGAACCTAAAACTCTGTACCTCTCTAGAGCTAGACCCTGGCTAGTGAAGTGGGGGGGAGATGAGCGCTAGTCAGTCCCCACTAACAACTAAAGACAGCAAGGGGAGACAGACACGGGGAAATAACTTAGCTTGAGCCGACTTCAGAGAGATTACACACACAACCTCTTAGCACCAAAGAGGAAATAAGCAGACTGCATTAGCTCCAAGCCTTCACAAGGGGTCATGTGAATATCACCAGCACCTCCCTCTAGCAAACAGCAAGTATTTAATCACCCAGGCCTGAGTGTCAATTAGTCGGAGGGAGGTAGCACCTAAGAAGGTGTCTGTAATGCCAAACGAAGAGAACTTCTGCAACCACCCGTGACTCTTTCACTTTCATGTGCCTGAAATGCTGTGCACGAGCATTGCAATGGTTTATAACTGTCAGTGCTGCACTAATACAAGCTTCTTAGATCATACACTGCACATGGTCTAAAGGGCTTGCCATAGCCCCATGACGACATCAGGTCACCAAGTTAACGATCGGGCCCCCGCGATGGCGTCACAGGGACGCCGATCTCCCTGCCTTCTAAATGCTGTGATCGATATCGATCGGAGCATTTGAGCATTTAGGGGGTTAAACTGCCGTGAGCAGTGAGGGCCCCGCTCATGGCAGTGAGAGCCGGGTGTCAGCTATGATGTTAGCTGAACACCCAGCGGTGATCGTGTGCGCACAGTTACTGTGCATGCAAAATCGCCATTGCGTACCCAGTATGTCGAAGGTTGGGAAGGGATTAATTAAACTGTATTAGTACTAACAGCCATGCTCATGTGAGGAGACCAAGACATTTTGGTTTAAACTTGGGAAAATCACAAAAATAAATGGGTTTTAACTTTCACATACTGCTATACCTGCTTTTGTTTCACTAAAAATGCTGCAAAACCTGATGGCAGAGTTTTTTGCTGCATTATTGCTGCTTTTTTTGCTCTTCCTCATAGCTCTCTATGGGTGAAAAAACGCTGAAAGAATCGACATGCTGCAGTTGTCAAAAAAGAAGCAGTTTTCCAAGTCAGTGAGGAAAAAAACAACAAGCGTATGCATGAGATTTCTGAACTCTCATAGCTTTTGCTGGTAATGTAAAAAGC
Source organism: Phyllobates terribilis (assembly GCF_046119375.1). Lineage (NCBI taxonomy): Eukaryota > Metazoa > Chordata > Amphibia > Anura > Dendrobatidae > Phyllobates > Phyllobates terribilis. The sequence goes on along the minus strand of NW_027362769.1, from coordinate 204,300,786 downwards.
AGCTTTTAATTTGCATAAAAAGAATGCAGCAAAAACGCAACGTGTGTGAACATAGCCTTAAGGTTTTATGCACAGGTGGATTGATGCGCATGGTAGTACGGAGAACATGCAGAAAAAGGCATAGAGTTGGTATGGCAGTATTGGGCAGCAAGGGGTTAATGATATTTTGCTCGAGTAAAGCAAGGCCTGGATGGATGGAGGGCAGAGTCTGTGGGTCAGTTAGTAGAGTACACTATATATGTATTTGGGGGAAGATGTTTGAGTTTCCAGTGGAAAAGAATATTGTGTCCCACCTGTCCTCCCTCCCTTTTTAAATTCGGAGGTTAAGTTGTCTGTGGGGTCACATGGGTGGTGGGCTATTGAGAAGTCCTTGGTTAGTTATTTCGTTATATTTTGGAAAAAAGTAATCAAATTAAAAATATATAAAAATGAATAAATGACAAGTGGTGTGTGGATACATGTTATATTTGCTATAGATTTCGAGGATTGTAACCAGGGTACAGGAAGGTGCTCCATTACATAATATTTCACTTAATAAGTTGACCAGTTAATTCAATGAGAGTTAACAAGGTAATGGGTGAAGTTTTGGTACTATGGGAGCAGGAGCCATTGTACATCTCTGAAGCTGGTTGTGGTTCTATCGGGTAGTGGTGGAGGCTAACATTGCATGTATCTGCGCATGTGGTCCGAATATATAGAAATCTAAACCTGATTTTTCTGATTTTGGCATTTCATGAAGGAGCCATCATTGCCAAGGACTTTGCCTACAGGAGAACTTACACCTATCTTTTTATTAATTCCTATAACATGTTGAAAACAACATTCAATTAGGCTGTGTGCCCACGTAGCGTTTTACAAGCGTTTTTGATGCGGAATTTCCGCAGCGGAAACGCTTGTAAAATGCTTGGTAACCCGCACCCCATGATCCCCAATGGGTTTCCGCAACTTCTATGCACATGCTGCGGATTTTTCCGCAGCGTTTATGCCGCGTTCAAAAATCCGCAGCATGTCATTTAATTTTGCGTTTCCGCAAGCAGAATTGCCTTTGTCCAATGCATAAAAAACGCAAGGCAATTCCGCATGTGGAAAACGCGTGATAAACGCGCGAAAAAAGCGCGATAAACGCGTGCGGAATTCCGCATGCGTTTTTCCGGGAGAGGACTTGCATTTATGCAGCAGAAATTTTCTGCTTCATAAATGCAACGTGGGCACATAGCCTAATGCTATGATCAGACACCTCTCCAATAAAGAAACTGTGTGTATGGTTGTTATAATAAGGGAAGGTTTGTGGTCAGGTGGGTTTTATTACCCCTTAAATATCTGCCGTCTTGCGCATTCTCCACCATTTATGTGATTATCTAATTTCCTTTCCTGCATCCCCTGCTGGTCCTCACTGATGATGTCATAGAGAAGTGATGTCACAATCACTTAGAACTTTCAGCTCTCTACATTCCAATCACTTGTGCAGTTGATGTCATTGTGGTGAAGCATGAAGATGTGGAAGAGGTGACACAGCACAGGTAATCACTATAATTATCAGAATACATGCTAATTATAAGCCAGCAAGTCAAATGAATGTAATTAAGGACTCGTATATCTAAAGAAAAATGTCTTTGGGTCAGATTGCATCCAAATATTATCATTCATTTTATACCATAGGATAGATGATAACGTCCTTTCCTGCATCCTCTGCTGGTCCTCATTGATGATGTCATAGAGAAGTGATGTCACAATCACATAGAAATTTCAGCTTTATATATTCCAATCATTTGTGCAGTTGTTCTCATTGTGGTGAAGCATGAAGATGTGGAAGAGGTGACACAGCACAGGTAATCACTATAAATAATTATAATTATCAGAATACATGCTAAGGCCAGGGCCGTATTTGCCCATAGGCACTTGTAGGCACGTGCCTAGCGCACCGGAATTCGGGGAGGGCGGTGCCTGAGAGTGTTTTTTTTTTGTGTGGTTTTTTTTTTTTGGGCTGGTGCCCCGAGCCGGCCAGGTGGCTCTGCCCCCCCCGTCAGACAGTGGCGGGGGGGCCCGCAGACCGCTCCCCCAGCAGCGGCGCACGGCCGCTGCTTCCTCTCCGGCCGGGCCAGCACTGCAGCAGTTAACTTCCCTGTGTGCTGGCCCAGCCGCGTCACTGCTAGGAGACACGGCCCTGTGCGCAGCCGTGTCTCCTAGCTGTGACGTCACGCAGTGCGTGCCCGGCCTGCAGTGCTACACCGGAGAGGACTGAAGGGAGCCGAGCCGAGGGATGGTGAGTCTGTGTGTATGAGAGTGTGTTTATGAGAGAGTGTGTATGTGTGAGAGTGAGTGTGTGTATGTGAGATTCAGTGTGTGTGTGTGAGTGTGTGTGTGTGAGTGCGCAGGCAGATATCATTGTGTGATGTCTGTTAATATGTATTTTTGTGTTTCAAACGTGTTTATGCGTGTATGTATATGTCTGTATATGTTTGTGTGCGCGTCACTGCGTGCGGCCTCCCGCTGTCTCTGGGGGGGCGCCGTGCGGCCTCCCGCTGTGTATAGATGGTGCTGTGCGGCCTTCTGCTGTGTAAAGAGGGCGCTGTGCGGCCTCCTGCTGTGTATAGATGGCGCTGTGCCACCTCCTGCTGTGTATAGATGGCGCTGTGCAACCTCCTGCTGTGTATAGATGGCGCTGTGGGGCCTCCTGCTGTGTATAGATGGTGCTGTGCGGCCTCCTGCTGTGTACAGATGGCGCTGTGCGGCCTCCTGCTGTGTATAGATGGCGCTGTGCGGCCTCCTGCTGTGTATAGATGGCGCTGTGCGGCCTCCTGCTGTGTATAGATGGCTACACGCGGCCTCCCGCTGTGTATAGATGGCGCCGTGCGGCCTCCCGCTGTGTATAGATGGCTACGTGCGGCCTCCTGCTGTGTATAGATGGCTACGTGCGGCCTCCTGCTGTGTATAGATGGCTACGTGCGGCCTCCTGCTGTGTATAGATGGCTACGTGCGGCCTCCTGCTGTGTATAGATGGCTACGTGCGGCCTCCCGCTGTGTATAGATGGCTATGTGTGGCCTCCCGCTGTGTATAGATGGTGCCGTGCGGCATCCCGCTGTGTATAGATGGCTACGTGCGGCCTCCTGCTGTGTATAGATGGCTACGTGTGGCCTCCTGCTGTGTATAGATGGCTACGTGCGGCCTCCCGCTGTTTATAGATGGCTACATGTGGCCTCCCGCTGTGTGTAGATGGCGCCGTGCGGCCTCCTGCTGTGTATAGATGGCGCCGTGCGGCCTCCCGCTGTGTATAGATAGCTACGTGCGGCCTCCTGCTGTGTATAGATGGCTACGTGCGGCCTCCTGCTGTGTATAGATGGCTACGTGCGGCCTCCTGCTGTGTATAGATGGCTACGTGCGGCCTCCTGCTGTGTATAGATGGCTACGTGCGGCCTCCCGCTGTGTATAGATGGTGCCGTGCGGCATCCCGCTGTGTATAGATGGCTACGTGCGGCCTCCTGCTGTGTATAGATGGCTACGTGTGGCCTCCTGCTGTGTATAGATGGCTACGTGCGGCCTCCCGCTGTTTATAGATGGCTACATGTGGCCTCCCGCTGTGTGTAGATGGTGCCGTGCGGCCTCCTGCTGTGTATAGATGGCGCCGTGCGGCCTCCCGCTGTGTATAGATGGCGCCGAGCGGCCTCCCGCCGTGTATAGATGGCGCCGTGCGGCCTCCCGCCCTGTATAGATGGCTACGTGTGCTCAATATTGAGTCATACAATTAATGTAAGGCTATGTGCCCACGATGCAGAAATGCTTCGGATTTTTTTTGAGCGTTTCTGCATCTCCCTGGCAGAAAAAACGCATGCGGATTTTACATACGTTTTTCCTGCCAGGGACATGCGGATGTGAAGCGTTCTTCACTTGCAATTCCGCATGTGGGTTGACAAGCGATTTTAGCATCACTTGGAAAGTACTTGACAACTTGGTCACACTATATAAATCCATGCAACCGGCATGGATTTATATAGTGTGACCGTAAAAGAATGGTAAAAAATAAATATATAATTACATTCTGATGGCCTGCTTATGTCAGCGGTCGCGTGACCCGTCACATGACTGAATGACGTCACGGCAGATCCTTTTCAGACCATCGTGAACTGCCGGCAAGCCAGGACGCATCGGATAAAGACACCGGGGGCCATCAGAAGGTAAGTATAATATTTATTTTTTATTTTATTCTTCTTTTTTTTTACAGGTACTATGGTACCCGGGTCTGGAGGAGAGTCTCCTCTTCTCCAAACCCGAGTACCATCCGCACATTGAAACGCATGGATTCTGCATGTACAGATGCAGTGATGCGGATTACATGCGTTCCAATGCAAGTCAATGGCGGCGAAAACGCAGAGCTTCCGCAAAATAATTGGTAGTGCTGTGGATTTTTCCACAATGATAATCCGCAGCGGAAATTTCTGCAGCATGCGCACAGCACATGCGGACTATCATTGGGGAATATGGCAGATCTTCTACCAAGCATTTTTTAAGCATTTCTGCAGCGGAATTGCTTAAAAAACGCATAGTGGGCACACAACCTAAAAAAAATTATTATAATTAATATTGTGCCAAATTAATTTCACGTGAACTATCACATGATCTATCACAGGGGATCATGTGACATGTGATACATCACGTGTGTGTGTGTGTGGGGGGCCCGCACCTTTTAAACTGCCCGGGGCCCTTGCTACTCTTAATCCACCCCTGATCGCGCCCTCTCGCCCTCCGGTCATGCCCACCCACCTCACCTCTCTAGTCTGCTCTGCTGCTGCGATCTGGAAAGAAGAGGAGGAGCCCGGTCACTTGAAGTTCCCACGGAGTCCCGGGCAGCACATCGCTGGTGGCGGCTCATCTCAACAGGCAGCGCCGGTAATTGTGTCCTGTTGTGATGTGCCATTGCGCCGACACTGCCACCCGGGCCGTGGTGCCGGTGCATGATGCTGGCTGAGGAGCTGCCGCTTTTGCAGACAGTCTGCTCTGCAGCATAATTGATGATGGCGGGCGGCAGGCGGCGAGGCGGGCGGTGGGATCATAGTTTAGGCGCAAACGCGCAGTCAGCAGCTGCTGCCGGTACTGTGTTCTGTGCTGTGCACAGACAGTACAGCCAGCGGGCAGCAGTGCCAGCCTGACAGAGCCCAGACTGCCTGAGTCTCTGACCAGTCTCAGACTCTGAGGAGTCTGACTAGTCTGTGACTGTTGTCACTGGTCAGACATGATGGCAGGCAGCAGCAGGGAGGGACACAGTGGTGTCTGAATCCCAGACATGGGCTGCATCAGGCACTGCAGCATTGCATATGGGCCATATGCAATGCTGCAGTGCCTGCTGCAGCCCAGTTCTGTGTGGGCCGTTCCCATCCCCCCCCCATATACAATGCTGCAGCCCTGTGGTCTGTGTGGGCTGCTTCCATCCCCCCCACCCCCATATGCAATGCTGCAGCCCTGTGGTCTGTGTGTGCCGCTCCCCCCCCCATATGCAATGCTGCAGCCCTGTGGTCTGTGTGGGCCGCTTCCCCCCCCCCCCCAACCTTTTATATGTGCTACATGGAATGGTGGGGGGGCTACATGAAACTTGGGGAAACGGCCGCGACGGGGGGGAAGATATTGGATGTGAGGGGGGCACGACGTGGGGGGGACGTGACGGGGAGTGAGGGTGGGAGTGACCGGGGGGGCGACCACTGACAGTGCCTAGGGCAGCAGAAACTCCAAATACGGCCCTGGCTAAGGCTATGTTCACACATGTTGGGATTTTCAGCGTTTTTTGCTGCAGAATTTTATGTAAATTTTCAGCTGCGTTTTGCAGTACCAGCAAAGTCTATGAGAAACCAGAATTCTCTGTTCACACATCATGGTTTCTTTTGTTGTTGCATATTTTGTGCCTTGGTTGAGTTTTTGGAAAATAGAGTGACGCGCCCCCTGGGCCGTGGGGTACTCGGCAGCCGGGCCTCTGGTTGCTGGGGGGATATCACGGTGGCTGGCCCGGTCCGTGACCCAGGGCGGTCAGTAAAAGGGGGAATACTTTATAGGGGATTTGGGAAAGTGTTCGTGACACCACCTGTGGAATGCGGCTACGGGGTGCCGCCGCTGCGGAGCAGTCCTCTGGAGCTGGTGTTACGGCAGCAGGGATGGTGTGGCTCTCCACAGGTAGAGGTAGAGCTAGCTCCAGGGCAGAGTGGGGTGTAATGGATGGTGGTGCAGGGGAGAGATGGCAGGACAGTCCCGGAGGAAAGACGGACACTCACACGGGCGTAAGCTTCAGTACATTTACTGGTGATTATGCAGGCACGGTTCTCCGGACGAAGGGCGCACTTTTGGAGTCTCCCCAGTGAGCGGGTATAGGGCCTCCTGATCCGCGGCTTTCCTCGCTAAGCTTCTGACCTGCCTGGAGCTAGGCCTAGCTTGGTTACTGTCTCTCTTTGCACCTGCTGACCTGGTGGTAGGGCCTTCTTTTGGAGACCACTCTCCCTGGACGCTGGGGCCTCCGTGACTCCTAGCCCTGGTACTGTAGTCAGCGTTTGGTAAACCTGGAACCTGTAGTCCTCCAGGGGATCCGGTGGTCCCTACTGGGTATGAAGGGTCCCTGTAGGCGCGGACCCGGTGTCCGGTATATATCTCGGGGTGAGCCTAGCATGCTCCTCTGCCCCCTCGCTACTTCTTCCTTCTCCTCTCGCCTTCGGCCACTCAGGGCCATCACTAGGCCTTCACACGTGCTGTAGGCCTTGGCTCGCCTAAGCACAGCAGCCTGCTTGCTGCCTCGTCGCTGCTCTCTGAGCGTCAGCACGCTCTCAAACTCTCTCCAGTCTGACTGAACACTAAACTGAAACTAGAACTAACTGAGCTGCCTGGCTCCACCCACCCTATATATATCCCTAACGGGCTCCCTCTGCTGGTCTGAGGTGGTAGGGTGGGGGTGTGTGAATGTGTGAGGGCCTCTTGTGGAGAAGTCCATCCATTCTGTGGCACCAATGCGCAGCAGGGCGCCACAAGAGCATGTTGCTTCTTTCAGCGTTTTTTCAGCATTTTTTCAACCATAGGAAGTAATGGGTGGTGAAAAAACGCTGAAAAAAAACACATCAAAATTTGCATCAGTGTTTTTTCAGCGTTTTTGATGGCAAAAAAGAATGGGGTTCTTTTTTTTCACAGAACTTTATGTACAGCATAAATAGAGACAGAAGGACAGTGAAAGAAACGCATCAAAACCTGCATTTTTGACGCAGCTGATTTCCTGGCAGAGATTAGGTTTTTGCTGCAGATTTTTGACGCTGAAAAACCCAACATGTGTAAACATAGCCTTATTCTAAGCCAGCAAGTTAAACGTCATCTGCTCATCCTCTGCTGGTCCTCACTGATGATGTCACAATTACTTAGAACTTTCAGCTCTATAAATTTCAGCTTTATATATTCCAATCACTTGTGCAGTTGATGTCATTGTGGTGAAGCATGAAGATGTGGAAGAGGTGACACAGCAAAGGTAATCACTATAAATAATTAGAATTATCAGAATACATGCTAATTCTAATCCAGCAAGTTAAACAAATGTCGTTAAAGGGAATCTCTCACCCCTGGGACTTATCTCACCTGTGCATACAGGTGATAGAAATGTAAATCTATACCTACCTGTATGCCTCATATTAGAGGTCTGGTAGCTGTGAAATTGCTTCTTATTCTTTCAGGTTTCTGATGCTTGCAGGCCTGGGGCCCCCAGGAAATCCCCGCCTCCTGTATTAATTATAATGTTTCCCCCCTCCCCTGCACGTCACAGTTCCCTGTGCCACGCCTAAATCTCGTGCCTACACACTTCTTCCTCCCTTCTATGCTCATCGTACAGGAGGGATCTTGTGCGCCAGCGAGTCACTGTGACTTCCACTCCAGTGACCTCCAGCGTGCACAACACTAAGGTGCTCTCCCCACTTCCTCCCTGCATCGTCATCATTAGGAACCATCCTAACGTTGATGATGCAGGGAGGAAGTGGGGAGAGTGTGGCGCCCTGCTGCGCATGAGTGCCACAGATCCTAGAGGGGTGCATGCACGGATTCCTCCACAAGCGGCCCTCATAGCATTCACACACCTCCACCTTCCACCTCAGACCACCAGAGGGAGCCCGGATAGGGATATAAATAGGGAAGGTGGAGCTAGGCAGTTCAGTTCCTGCAGAAGATGAGCCTGAGAGAGGTCAGCCTGCAGTGGAGCTCAGTCTAGAGAACAGTTTCCTCAGGCGACAGAGGTAGTTCCAGTCCCTCTAGAGAGAGTTCAGACTTAAAAAGCTCAGTCAGTGAGCTTAGGGTGTGCCGACGCCATAAGAGCAGTGAAGAGTAGCGAGGCCTACTGCCAGTGTGAAGCCTAGTGAGGGCCCCGAGCGCGGCCGAAGGCAAGTGGAGTAAGCGAGCTACATAGTGGGCAGAGGAGCTTAACCAGCTCACCCCACAAGCATTTACCGGACACTGGATCTGCGTCTGCAGGGATCCCTAAGGCCCAGCAGAAACAACCGGAATCCCTGGAGAACTACATGTCCCAGGAACACCAAAAGCTGACTGTTATACCAGGGTCAGGAGTCACTGAGGCCCAAGAGACCAGGGAGTGTGATCTCCAACAGAAGGCCCTACCACCAGGTCAGCGGGTGCAAGACAGAGACCAAGTTAGGCCTAGCTCCAGGTAGGTCATAAACTTATCAGAAAAGGCAAGAAACAGGAGGCCCCACACCTGCTCACTGGGGAGAGTCCTGAAATGCACCCTTCATCCTACAGTGCCCTGGAACGTGCCTGAAACACCACCAGTAAAGGTACTGAAGTTTGCCCTTGTGTGTGTGCCTGTACTTCCTCCGGGACCGTCCTGCCATCTCTCTCCTGCTTCCACCATCTTTCTACACCTCTACACTGCCCTGAGGCCTGCTCCACCTGTGGGGAGCCATTCCATCATAGCTGCCCCTAACATCAGCCTCAGTGGACTGTCGCAACGCTGGTAACCTCTTACCAGAATCCACAGGTGGCGTCACAAATTATTCTAAAACCCCTATAAATATAATCATTCCCCATTTTGTTGACCGACCTGGGCCACGGACCGGGCCAGCCACCGTGATTTCCCCCAAGCATCTGAAGGCGCGGCTGCCGAGTACCCCACGGCCCTGGGGGCACGTCAAGAGCACCTTAGTGTTGCACACGCCGCAGGTCACTGGAGCGTGCAGGGGGGAAACATTATAATTAATATAGGGGGCAGGGATTTATAACGGGCCCCGAGCCTGCAAGCATCAGAAATCTGAAAGAATAACAAGCAATTTCCCAGTAACCAGACCTCTAATATGAGGCATACAGGTAGATATAGATTTATATATCTATCACCGGTATGCCCATATTAGTAGGTCAGATAAGTGCCGGGGAGTGACAGGTTCCCTTTAAGGACTCGTATATCTGAAGAAAAATTTCCTTGGGTCAGATTGCATCCAAATATTATCATTCATTTTTTACCATAGGATAGATGATAATGTACTTTCCTGCATCCTCTGCTGGTCCTCACTGATGATTTCACAATCACTTAGAACTTTCAGCTCTCTACATTCCAATCACTTGTGCAGTTGATGTCATTTTGGTGAAGCATGAAGATGTGGAAGAGGTGACACAGCACAGGTAATCACTATAAATAATTGTAATTATCAGAATACATGCTAATTCTAAGCCAGCAAGTTAAAACTAATGTAATTAAGGACTCGTATATCTAAAGAAAAATGTCCTTGGGTCAAATTGCATCCAAATATCATCATTCATTTTTTACCATATCATAGATGATAACGTTTTGATCACTGGGGATCCAACAACAAGGATCACCATCGATCTCGACATTGCCGAGCTGAGATCACTGCTTCATTCATTGTCAAAGGGAAAAGGGACTGCCTGAAATACCGTTGTATTCATTTATATCCAGCAGTCCCATAGAGAATGAATGGAGCTGAGTGGACTTATTTGCTGATTTTGGGAAAGAACACTACTTTTTGTCGCAGACACATTTGATACATGGCGGCCAGCTGGCTTTTTTCTCTGTGTTTTAGAAATCCACACAATGCATCATATCAATGTTAAAGATGCTCATAAATTGATTACTGTGCCTGTGTTCCCATATCTCTTCTAAAGCCACATTCACACGTTCATTATTTGGTCAGTATTTAACATCAGTATTTGTAAGCCAAAATCAGGAGTGAGACAATCAAAGGAAAAGTATAATAGAATCACGTCACCACTTCTGTATTTTTCAACAACTCCTGGTTTTGGCTACAAATACTGATGTAAAATACTGACCAAATACTAAATGTTTGAACGTGGCCCTAGGCTAAAATCTGTTTGCTTTGATGACCAACATTTCTGTAATAATACTGCCAAACCTTGGGGCTGAGGGAGCAAATTTAGCTTTTTTTTTTTAAACATTTTAAAAATTAATAAATCTTTTTAATTTGATACAAATTTACGTTTAAGCTTTAATTTGCATTAGAGTATTTGATTTAAAGAGTTACAGAACCCCCATACCAAATTGTCCCCATCTTTTTTTACGATGTCATAGAGGCGTGACATCATATTATGTTAGAACTTGCGGCTGTAGAGTTACAGCTCAGGCCATTGTCATCACAGGGGGCACACACAAACAGGAGGGGTGAAACAGGTCAAGACGACACAGAAGAGGTAAGTAATTCCTAATTATCGATCAGAATAGATTTCAGATCCAGGTCTCAATCTCAATTGCATATAAAAATAATCAGAGCTGAAAGAAACTTATCTATGCAGTGGGTCATTAGGATAACAGAAGGAAGAAATAGGAAAAGGAAAGTTAATATGGCACACAGGGGCGTACATAGAAATCATGGGGCCCCATAGCATAAGTCCCAAATTACTCCACCAAAGTATGAAAAAAAAATTTGACAGGGTCATAGAAGAGCATAACTCAGAACTTAAAAAGTAATTTTCTCACTATTGAAGACCCTTAGTGTTCCCATGCGTTAAAATACTCCTTTCATGGTCCCCATAAAGTATGATGCCAACCATAGTGCCCCCCAAACACAGTATAATACTCCCACAGTGAATTCCTACATATCACCCTAAAATCATAGTTTGATGACTCTATATTACCCTCCACTCCTGCAAAGTATGATAGCCCCACAGTGACCCCAACACAGTATGATGGCCCCAACACAGCACACCATACAGTATAACAACCCACTATATAGCATAATGACTCTTACACCACTCCACACAGTATTATGGCCCCTACACAACGCTATACACAATATGATGGCTGCAACACAACCCTCCAAATTCTATAATGGCTGGTACACAGTATAATGGACCTTACTAGCCTTCCAAAGATTATAATGGCTCCCATATAGCCCTGCAAACAGAATAATTGCCCCCCCATAGCCCTCCAAATAGTATAATGGTCTACACAGACTGCAAACTGTTTTAGGGCCTCTACACAGCTCTGCAAACCGTATAATGTCCCCTATATAGCCCTGTAAATTCTATAAAGGTCCTACATAAGAGCACTTCAAAGGTTTAGTTTTAGGGCCCCCGCACAGCCCTGCAAACTGTATAATGACCCCCATATAGCCCTGCAAATAGTTTCAGGGCCCCTACACAGCCCTGCAAACTGTAGAGTGACCCCCACATAGCCCTTCAAACTGTATAATGACCCCGACACAGCCCTGCAAACTGTATAATGACCCCCATATAGCCCTGCAAACTGTATAGTGGCCCCTACATAGCCGTGCAAAAATTGTTTTAGGGTTCCCACATAGCAAACTGTATAAATGTCCCCCATATAGCCCTGCAAACTGTATAATGGACCCCACATAACCTTGCAAACTGTTTTTGGGTCCGTACACAGCCCTGCAAACTGTACAATGGTACCAATATAACCATGCAAGCTGTGTAATGGCCCCCCTATATGGCCCTGTAAACTGTATAATGTCCCCCATATAGCCCTTCAAACTGTATCACGACCCCTACATAGCCTTGAAAACTGTATAATGGTCCCTACATAGGCTTGCAAACTCTTTTAGGGCCCCTCAAAGCTCTGCAAACAGTAATATAGCCTCCACTAATTAAAAAAAAAATACTGACCTCTCCTCATTCCCCCCCGCTGCTCCGGTTTCAACAGTTTGGGGTCTGCAGCTCTGCACTGCTTGGCAGAGCTGGCATGATGTAATGATATCATCGACCCCGCTGCGCTGAGATGTCAGAGCTCAGACGCAGAGGGAGAAAGATAGAGGAGGGACCTGACAGCTCTCTCTTCCATCATTGCTTTCAACTTTACAATAAAATAGAAAGTGCGATACCAGGCAAGGGGGAGCCCGACTCACGGGCCCCATATCGTGGTCTGCCGCTATGGCACATATTGTTTTCTTTTTTGGCTTTTCTTTTTTCCTTCTCTCTTCCTCCTGAATTTTGGAAGGTGAGAGGAAGGTAGGGATTTAACTACAATGAATGTGTTAATGTCACATAATAGTACAAAAATGAAACAAAAATATTTTCGATTGATTAAATGTGACTTCACATGAATAAGAAATACTGTAGTGTAACAAGCACAATAAAATTAATCATCTATTATTTTTTAGTCAATCATTTTTATTGAATTGCAGAAACGTATTATTATACCTCTCACGCCCAGTGTGATGGTGGAACGTGAAGCGTGACAATATTTCTTGTCGACTGCAAAAAGAATCACAAGAATCAAAAGACAGGTAATTAATATAAATTACTGATAATAACTGTTGGTCTAGGCATGATTTACAGACCAGCAGAGGTGTAATAACACCTTCCTGATACATGAGAATATACAGTACTGTTTGTGTTTTTCACCTGTATATCTTCTATACACAACTCCTAGTATAACACCACCATATCTCAGGTACAGAGATAAGGAACATTTCTTCTCCTTATCCTCTGTCTTCCAAAGTAATAGAATACACTTGCTATTAGTGACATAATAATTAATGCCGCAATTACATGAGACTGGCCGCAGCATTAACAATACACCGTGGACCAAGTGACTACAGTATTTACACTAGACTATGGACCGACCGAGCATCAGACTGTAAACTGAATGTCTACATCATTTGCACTAGTCTGTGGAATGACTGACCACAACATTCACAGGACACTATAGACTGCTTGACCCCAGCATTTACACTAGGTGTGGACTGACCGAGCACAGTATTTATACTAGACTGTGGAACGATTGTCTATATCAGTGATGGCGAACCTTTTAGAGACCAAGTGCCCAAACTGCAATCCAAAACTCACTCATTTATCGCAAAGTGCCAACACGGTAATTTATCCTTAATACTGAGGTTTTAGTTTAGAAAAACAACTCATACATTAGCACTCTATAGAGTCTATTGCAAAGAGCTTGTAAGCACTCCACTCCAAGCCTAAGATACTAGCCACCGATTGCAGTGGAAGTCTGTCTTGAAAATGGAGAGGATTTTTAATCAAGAGGAAAATGGAAAAGTTGTTTGTTTTTACAACCTCTTTGCAATTGTAACCCTTTATCATGATGAGAATAACCCTTTAAGCCAGGGATGTCAAACTCAAATACACATAGGGCCAAAGTTAAAAGCTTGGACAAAGTCGCGGGCAACCTTGATATTTGTTAAAAAAAAAGTCTATGGTTGAGGAACTTTTTCCTTCTCAAATAAAATGATTAACTTTTGGAATTCTAGTGGAATAATATAATATGTTATATAAGAGCAGTAAAAAGTATATGGCCCAATTTAAATATGTATTAACAAAGGATAAAAAAACTTGAATAAAACAGATAAAGTAAGATGCTAACAAAAGTGCCCCAAACACAGTATGCTACCCCTACAGTGAATTCCTCCACATGCACAGTACGATGACCCTACTGTATCCCCCTTCCTCAATTCCTCCAACATGCACAGTATGATTCTCCAACTATAATCCCCACACAGCCCTTCCATACAGTACAATGGGCAGAAAAAGTAATCCATACAGTAAAAAGGCCCCACACAGTGCTCCGTACAGTATAATGGGCCCCCCATAGTGCTCCATACTGTATAATGGGACCCCATAGTGCTCCATACAGTATAAAGGGCCCCACATAGTGCTCCATACAGTATAATGGGCCCACAGTGCTCCATACACTATAATGGCCCAACATGATGTTCCATACTGTATAATGGCCCCACATAATGTTCCATACAGTATAATGGTCTCACATGATGCTCCATACTGTATAATGGCCCCACATTAAAAAATAAAAAATAACTACCCGCCTCTGCCAGTTCCAATGCTGATCTAGTCTCTTCATATATCACAGTCCTCCCCTGCACGCGCGCATGGACTGATGGGATGGTGTGCGTGCAGAGGACAGTGCTTTATACAGTGTAATAGGCCCCACATAGTGCTGCATACTGTGTAATGGGCCCTATAAAGTGCTCTATACAGTGTAATGAGCCCGATATAGTGCTCAATACAGTGTAATGGGCCCCACATAGTGCTCCATTCCGTATAATGGGCCCAACATAGTGCTCCATACAGTGGAATGGGCCTCACATAGTGTTCGATACAGTGTAATGGGCCCTATATAGTTCTCCATAAAGTGTAATGGGAACACATAGTGCTCCAACATAGTGCTCCATACAGTGAAATGGGCCCCAAATAGTGCTACATATAGTTTAGTGGACCCCACATAGTCCTCCATACAGTGTAATGGGCCACACATAGTCCTCTATTCTGTATAATGGGTCCAACATAGTGCTCCATACAGTGGAATGGGCCCCACATAGTGCTCGATACAGTGGAATGAGCCCCATATAGTTCTACATACAGTGTAATGGGAACACATAGTGCTCATACAGTGTAATAGGCCCCACATAGTGCTCCATACAGTGAAATGGGCCCCAAATAGTGCTACATATAGTCTAGTGGACCCCACATAGTCCTCCATTCAGTGTAATGAGCAGCACATAGTGCTACATACTATGTAATGAGCCTAACATAGTGCTCCATAAAGTGTAATGGGTCCCACATAGTGCTCAATACAGTATAATGGGTCCCACATAATCCTACATACCATATAATGAGCCCCACATAGCACTTCATACAGCGGAATGGGTCCACATAGAGCTCATACAGTGTAATGGGCCCCACATAGTCCTCCATACAGTTTAATGGGCCGAACATAGTCCTCCATACAGTATAATGGCCTTGACATAGTGCTACATACAGTGTAATGGCGCAACATAATGCATAAAGGGCCAGACATAATGTTTCATACAGGGAAATGGGCCCCACATAGTGCTCCATACAGTGTAGTGGACCCCACATAGTCCTCAATACAGTGTAATGGGTCCCACATAGTCCTTCATACAGTGTAATGGGCCCCACATAGTCCTCCATACAGTGTAATGGGCCCCGCTCAGGGCTCTATAAAGGGTAATGAGCCCCACATACTGCTCAATACAGTGTAATGAGCCCCACATAGTGCTCATGCAGTGTAATGGGCCCCACTCAGGGCTCTATAAAGTGTAATGAGCCCCACATAGTGCTGATACAGTGTAATGTGCCCCACATAATGCTCCATACCGTACCATGGGCCCAACATAGTGTTTCATACAGTGGAATGGGCACCACACAGTGCTCCATACAGTGTAATGGGCCCCACATAGTTCTACATACAGTATAATGGGCCCAACATAGTCCTCCATAGAGTGTAATGGGCCCCATATAATGCTCCATACAGTGTAATGTGCAAGACATAATGCTCCATACAGTGTAATGAGCCCGATATAGTGCTCAATACAGTGTAATGGGCCCCACATATTGCTCATACAGTGTAATGGGCCCCACATAATGCTCCATTCCGTATAATGGGCCCAACATAGTGCTCCATACAGTGGAATGGGCCCCACATAGTGTTCGATACAGTGTAATGGGCCCTATATAGTTCTCCATAAAGTGTAATGGGAACACATAGTGCTCCAACATAGTGCTCCATACAGTGAAATGGGCCCCAAATAGTGCTACATATAGTTTAGTGGACCCCACATAGTCCTCCATACAGTGTAATGGGCCACACATAGTCCTCCATTCTGTATAATGGGTCCAACATAGTGCTCCATACAGTGGAATGGGCCCCACATAGTGCTCGATACAGTGGAATGAGCCCCATATAGTTCTACATACAGTGTAATGGGAACACATAGTGCTCATACAGTGTAATAGGCCCCACATAGTGCTCCATACAGTGAAATGGGCCCCAAATAGTGCTACATATAGTCTAGTGGACCCCACATAGTCCTCCATTCAGTGTAATGGGCAGCACATAGTGCTACATACTATGTAATGAGCCCAACATAGTGCTCCATAAACTGTAATGGGTCCCACATAGTGCTCAATACAGTGTAATGGGTCCCACATAATCCTACATACCATATAATGAGCCCCACATAGCACTTCATACAGCGGAATGGGTCCACATAGAGCTCATACAGTGTAATGGGCCCCACATAGTCCTCCATACAGTTTAATGGGCCCCATATAATGCTCCATACAGTGTAATGTGCAAGGCATAATGCTCCATAAAGTGAAATGGGCCCCAAACAGTGCTACATACAGTGTAGTGGACCCCACATAGTCCTCCAAACAGTGCCATGGGCCCCACATAGTCCTCCATACAGTGCCATGGGCCCCACATAGTTCTCCATACAGTGTAATGGGCCCAACATAGCGCTCCATACACTGTAAAAGGGACCATAGAGCGGAAAGGGCCACACACAATGCTTCATACAGTGTAATGGGTCTCACATAGAGCTCCATACAGTGTAATGGGGCCCCACATAGTGCTCATATAGTGTAATGGGCCCCACATAGTGCTCCATACAGTGTAATTGGCCTTACATAGTGCTCCATACAGTGTAATGGGCCCCACATAGTGCTCCATACAGTATAATAGGCCCCACATAATGCTCCGTACTGTATAATGGCCCCACATAATGCTCCATACTGTATAATAGCACCACATAGTGCTCCATACTGTATAATGGACCCACATAGTGCTTCAAACAGTGTAATGTGCCCCACATAGTGCGCCATACAGGGTAATGTGCCCCACTCAGTGCTCCATACAGTGTAATGGGCAGCACATAGTGCTCAATACTAGGCAATGGGCCCACATAGTGCTTCATACAGCGGAATGGGTCCACATAGAGCTCATACAGTGTAATGGGCCCCACATAGTCCTCCATACAGTTTAATCGGCCCAACATAGTCCTCCATACAGTATAAAGGCCTTGACATAGTGCTACATACAGTGTAATGGCGCCACATAATGCATAAAGGGCCAAACATAGTGTTCCATACAGTGGAATGGGCACCACACACGGCTCCATATAGTGTAATGGGCCCCACATAGTTCTCATACAGTGTAATGGGCCCAACATAGTCCTCCATAGAGTGTAATGGGCCTCACATAATGCTCCATACAGTGTAATGTGCAAGACATAATGCTCCATACAGTGAAATGGGCCCCAAATAGTGCTACATACAGTGTAGTGGACCCCACATAGTCCTCCATACAGTGCCATGGGCCCCACATAGTACTCCATACAGTGTAAGAGGCCCCACATAGTGCTCCATAAAGTGTAATGGGCCCGATATAGTGCTCCATATAGTGTAAAAGGGACCATACAGTGGAAAGGGCCACACACAATGCTTCATACAGTGCACTGGGCCTCACATAGAGCTCCATACAGTGTAATGGGCCCCACATAGTGCTCATATAGTGTAATGGGCCCCACATAGTGCTCCATACAGTGGAACTGGCCTTACATAGTGCTCCATACAGTGTAATGGGCCCCACATAGTGCTTAATACAGTGTAATGGGTCCCACATAGTGCTCCATACAGTATAATGGTCCCCAAGAAGTCCTCCATATAGTGTAATAGGCCCAACATAGTGCTCCATACAGTATAATGGGCCCCACATAATGCTCCATACTGTATAATGGCCCCACATAATGCTCAATACTGTATAATAGCACCACATAGTACTCCATACTGTACAATGGCCCCACATAGAGCTTCAAACAGTGTAATGTGCCCCACTCAGTGCTCCATGCAGTGTAATGGGCAGCACATAGTGCTCCATACTATGTAATGGGCCCAACATAGTGCTTCATAAAGAGTAATGGGCCCCACATAGTGCTCAATATAGTGTAATGGGCCCCACATAATGCTCCACACCGTATAATGGGCCCAACATAGTGCTTGATACAGTGGAATGGGCCCCAGATAGTGCTTGATACAGTGTAATAGGCCCCACATAGTTCTCCATACAGTGTAATAGGACCCACATAGTGCTCATACAGTGTAATAGGACCCACATAGTGCTTATACAGTGTAATAGGACCCACATAGTGCTCATACAGTGTAATAGGACTCACATAGTGCTCCGTAGAGTGTAATGGGCCCTACATAATGCTCCATACAGTGAAATGGGCCCCAAATAGTGCTACATACAGTGAAGTGGACCCCACATAGTCCTCCATACAGTGTAATGGGCCACACATAGTCCTCCATTCAGTGTAATGGGTCCCACATAGTGCTCAATACAATGTAATGGGCCCCACTCAGTGCTCCATACAGTGTAATGGGAAACACATAGTGCTCCATACTATGTAATGGGCCCAACATAGTGCTCCATAAACTGTAATGGGCCCCACATGGTGCTCAATACAGTGTAATGGGCCCCACATAGTGCTCATACAGTGTAATGGGCCCCACATCATCCTCCATACCATATAATGGGCCCCAACAGAGGAATGGGTCCCACATAGAGCTCATACAGTGTAATGGGCCCCACATAGTTCTCCATACAGTTTAATGGGCCCAACATAGCCCTCCATACAGTATAATGGCCTTGACATAGTGCTATATACAGTGTAATGGCACCACAAAATGCATAAAGGGCCAGACATAATGCTTCATACAGTGAAATGGGACCCACGTAGTGCTACATACAGTGTAGTGGACCCCACATAGTCCTCCATACGGTGTAATGGGCCCCACTCAGGGCTCTATAAAGTGTAATGAGCCCCACATAGTGCTTAATACTGTGTAATGGGCCCCACATAGTGCTCATACAGTGTAATGGGCTACACATAATGCTGCATACCGTATAATGGGCCCAACATAGTGCTCCATACAGTGGAATGGGCACCACATAGTTCTCCATAGAGGGTAATGGGCCCCACATAATGCTTCATACATTGTAATGGGCCAGAAATAGTGCTACATACAGTGTAGTGGACCCCACATAGTCCTCCATACAGTGCCAGGGGCCCCACATAGTCCTCCATACAGTGTAATGGGCCCCACATAGTGCTCCATACAGTGTAATGGACCCCACATAGTGCGCCATACAGTGTAACAGGCCCCAAACAGTGCTCCATACAGTGTAATGGGCCCCACATAGTGCTCGGTACAGTGTAAAAGGCCCCATATAGTGGAAAGGGCCACACACAATGCTCCATACAGTGTAACGGGCCTCACATAGTGCTCCATACAGTGTAATGGGCCCAACATAGTGCTCATACAGTGTAATGGGCCCCACATAGTGCTCATACAGTGTAATTGGCCCCACATAGTGCTCCATACAGTGTAATGGGCCCCACATAGTGCTCAATACAGTGCAATGGGTCCCACATAGTGCTCCATACAGTATAATGGCCCCAAGTAGTCCTCCATATAGTGTAATAGGCCCCACATAATGCTCCATACCGTATAATGGCCCCACATAATGCTCCGTACTTTATAATAGCCCCACCTAGTGCTCCATACTGTATAATGGCCCCACATAGTGCTTCAAACAGTGTAATGTGCCCCACACAGAGATCTATATAGTGTAATGGGCCCCACATATTGATTCATACAGTGTAATGTACCCCATATAGTGCG
This sequence comes from Phyllobates terribilis, assembly GCF_046119375.1. Taxonomy (NCBI): domain Eukaryota; kingdom Metazoa; phylum Chordata; class Amphibia; order Anura; family Dendrobatidae; genus Phyllobates; species Phyllobates terribilis. Next base: position 204,280,817 of record NW_027362769.1, on the reverse strand, counting down.
CCATACAGTTTAATGGGCCACACATAGTTCTCCATTCAGTGTAATGGGCCCCACATAGTACTTCATACAGTGTAATGGACCCCACTCAGTGGCTCATACAGTGTAATGTGCCCCACATAGTCCTCCATGCAGTTTAATGGACCCAACATAGTCCTCTATACAGTATAATGGCCTTGACATAGTGCTACATACAGTGTAATGGCGCCACATAATGCATAAAGGGCCAGATATAATGCTTCATAAAGTGAAATGGGTCCCACATAGTGCTCCATACAGTGTAGTGGACCCCAAATAGTCTTCCATACAGTGTAATGGGCCCCACATAGTCCTCCATAGAGTTTAATGGGCCCCACTCAGGGCTCTATAAAGTGTAATGAGCCCCACATAGTGCTCAATACAGTGTAATGGGCCCCACATAGTGCTCATAAAGTGTAGTGGGCCACCCATAATGCTGCATACCGTATAATGGGCCCAACATAGTGATCCAAGCGGTGGAATGGGCACCACACAGTGCTCCATACAGTGGAATGGGCCCCACATAGTTCTCCATACACTGTAATGGGCCCAACATAGTCCTCCATAGAGTGCAATGGGCCCCACATAATGCTCCAAACAGTGTAATGGGCAAGACATAATGCTCCATACAGTGAAATGGGCCCCAAATAGTACTACATACAGTGTAGTGGACCCCACATAGTCCTCCATACAGTGCCATGGGCTCCACATAGTCCTCCATACAGTGTAAAGGGCCCCACAAAGTGCTCCATACAGTGTAATGGGCCACACAGAGTGCTGCATACAGTGTAATAGGCCCCAAACAGTGCTTCATACAGTGTAATGGGCAAGACATAATGCTCCATACAGTGAAATGGACCCCAAATAGTACTACATACAGTGTAGTGGACCCCACATAGTCCTCCATACAGTGCCATGGGCCCCACATAGTCCTACATACAATGTAAAGGGCCCCACATAGTGCTCCATACAGTGTAAAAGGCCCCATGCAGTGGAAAGGGCCACACACAATGCTCCATACAGTGTAATGGGCCTCACATAGTGCTCCATACAGTGTAATGGGCCCCACATAGTGCTCCATACATTGTAATTGGCCTTACATAGTGCTCCATAAAGTGTAATGGGCCCCACATAGTGCTCCATACAGTGTAGTGGACCCCACATAGTCCTCCATACAGTGTAATGGGTTCCACAAAGTCCTTCATACAGTATAATGGGCTCCACATAGTGTTCCAATACAGTGTAATGGGCCCCACTCAGGGCTCTATAAAGTGTAATGAGCCCCGCACAGTGCTCCATACAGAGTAATTGGCCCCACATAGTTCTCCATACAGTGTAATGGGCCCAACATAGACCTCCATAGAGTGAAATGGGCCCCACATAAAGGTAAATACAGTGTAATGGGCAAGACATAATGCTCCAAACAGTGAAATGGGCCCCAAATAGTGCTACATATAGTGTAGTGGACCCCACATAGTCCTCCATACAGTGCCATGGGCCCCACATAGTCCTCCATACAGTGTAATGGGCCCCACATAGTGCTCCATACAGTGTAATGGGCCCCACATAGTGATACATACAGTGTAATAGGCCCCAAACAGTGCTCCATACAGTGTAATGGGCCCCACATAGTGCTCCATACAGTGTAAAAGGCCCCATACAGTGGAAAGGGCCACACACGATGCCCCATATAGTGTAATGGGCCTCACATAGTGCTCCATACAGTGTAATGGGCCCCACATAGTGCTTATACAGTGTAATGGGCCCCACATAGTGCTCCATACAGTGTAATTGGCTTTACATAGTGCTCCATATTGTGTAATGGGCCCCACATAGTGCTCCATATAGTGTAATGGGCCCCACATAGTGCTCCATGCAGTGTAATTGGCCTTACATAGTGCTCCATACAGTGTAATGGGCCCCATATAGTGCTCATACAGTGTAATGGGCCCCACATAGTGCTCCATGCAGTGTAATTGGCCCTTACATAGTCCTCCATACAGTGTAATGGGCCCCACATAGTGCTCCATACAGTGTAATGGGCCGCACATAGTGATACATACAGTGTGATAGGCCCCAAACAGTGCTCCATACAGTGTAATGGGCCCCACATAGTGTTCCATACAGTGTAAAAGGCCCCAAACAGTGGAAAGGGCCACACACAATGCTCCATACAGTGTAATGGGCCTCACATAGTGCTCCATACAGTGTAATGGGCCCAGCATATTGCTCCATACAGTATAATGGCCCCAAGTAGTCCTCCATATAGTGTAATAGGCCGCACATAATGCTCCATACTGTATAATGGCCCCACATAATGCTCCATAGTTTATAATAGCCCCACATAGTGCTCCATACTGTATAATGGCCCCACATAGTGATTCAAACAGTGTAATGTGCCCCACATAGTGGGCCATACATTTTAATGGGCCCACATAGTGTTCTATACAGTGTAAAGGGCCCCACATAGTTCTCCATACAGCGTAAAGGGCCCCACACAGTGCTCCATACAGTGTAATTGGCCCCACATAGTGCTTCATAGAATATAATGGGTCGCATATAGTCCTCCATACAGTATAATGGGTCCCACATAGTCCTCAATACAGTATAATGGGTCCCAAATAGTCCTCCATACAGTATAATGGGCCCACATAGTCCTCCATACAGAATAATGGGTCCCATATAGTCCTCCATACAGTATAATGGGTCCCACATAGTCCTCCATAGAGAATAATGGGCCCCACATAGTGCTCCATACAGTGTAATGGGCCCACATAGTCCTCCATACAGTATAATGGCCCCACATAGTCCTCCATACAGAATAATAGGTCCCACATAAACCTCCATACCATTTAGTGGGCCCAACATAGTCCTCCATACAGTATAATAGCCCCACATGATGCTCCATACAGTGTAATGGCCCCACATGATGCTCCATACTGTATAATGGCCTCAAATAGTCGTCCATACAGTATTATGGCAACACATAGTCTTCCATACAGAATAATGAGTCCCACATAATCCTCCATACAGTGCAATGGGCCCAACATAGTCCTCCATACAGTATAATGGCCCCACATAGTGCTCCATACAGTATAATGGGCCCCACATAGTGCTCCATAAAGTGTAATATGCCCCACATCGTGCCCTATGCAGTGTAATGGGCTCCACATACTCCTCAATAAAGTATAATGGGCCCAACATATTGCTCCATACAATAGCTGTCACCACAGATTGCTCCATACTGTATAATGATCCCAGATACTGCTCCATACTGTATAATAGCCCCATAGTGCTCTATACCGTATAATGGCTCCACATAGTGGTTTATACAGTGTAATGGGCCCCTCATAGTGCTCCATACTGTGTAATGGCCCCTCATAGTGCTCCATACAGTGTAATGGGTCCCACATAGTGCTTCATACAGTGTAATGAGCCCCACAGAGTACGCAATACAGTGTCATGTGCCCGACATAGTGCTAAATACAGTGTAATGGGACCCACATAGTGCTCCATCAGTGTAATGGGCCTCACATAGTGCTCCATACAGTGTAATGGGCCCCACATAGTGCTCCATACAGTGTAATGGGCTCTACATAGTGCTTCATACAGTGTAATGGGCCCCACAAAGTACTCCATACAGGTTACTCGGCTTCACATAGTGCTCCATACAGTGTAATGGGTCCTACATAGTGCTCCATATAGTATAACAAACCCACATAGTCCTCCATACAGTGTAATGGGCGCAACATAGTCCTCCATACAGTATAATGGCCCCACAAGATGCTCCATACATTGTAATGGCCCAACATGAGGCTCCATACAGTTTAATGGTCCCACACAGTGCTCAATACAGTGTAATGGGCGCCACATAGTGCTCCATACAGAATAATGGCCCCACATAGTCCTCCATACAGTATAATGGCCCCACATAGTCCTTCATACAGAATAATGGGTCCCACATAAACCTCCATACAGTTTTAATGAGCCCAACATAGTCCTCCATACAGTATAATAGCCCCACATGATGCTCCATACAGTACAATAGCCCCACATGATGCTCCATACAGTATAATAGCCCCACATGATGCTCCATACAGTTTAATGGCCCCACATGATGCTCCATACTGTATAATGGCCCCAAATAGTCCTCCATACAGTGTAATGGGTTCTACATAGTGCTCCGTACAGTGTAATGGGTCCCACATAGTGCTCCATACAGTATAATGAACCCACATAGACCTCCATACAGTGTAATGGGCCCAACATAGTCTTCCATACAGTATAATGGCCCCACATGATGCTCCATACATTGTAATGGCCAAACATGATGCTCCATACTGTATAATGGCCCCAAGTAGTCCTTCATATAGTGTAATGGGCCCAACATAGTCCTTCATACAGTATAATGGGCCCCACATAGTGCTCCATACAGTATAATAGGCCCTACATAATGCTCCATACTGTATAATGGCCCCACATAATGCTCCATACTGTATAATAGCCCCACATAGTGGTCCATATTGTATAATGGCCCCACATAGTGCTTCAAACAGTGTAATGTGCACCACATAGTGCGCCATGCAGTGTAATGTGCCCTACTCAGTGCTCCATACAGTGTAATGGGCAGCACATAGTGCTACATACTATGTAATGGGCCCAACATAGTGCTTCATAAAGTGTAATGGGCCCCACATAGTGCTCAATATAGTGTAATGGGCCCCTCATAGTGCTCTTACAGTGTAATGGGCCCCACATAATGCTCCATACCGTATAACGGGCCCAACATAGTGCTCCATACAGTGGAATGGGCCCCACATACTGCTTGATACAGTGTAATGGGCCCAACATAGTTCTACATACAGTGTAATAGGACCCAAATAGTGATACATACATTGAAGTGGACCCCACTTAGTCCTCCATACAGTGTAATGGGCCACAGATAGTCCTCCTTTCAGTGTAATGGGACCCAAATAGTGCTCCATACAGTGTAATGGGCCCCACTCAGTGCTCCATACAGTGTAATGGGCAGCACATAGTGCATCATACTATGTAATGGGCCCAACATAGTGCTCCATAAAGTGTAATGGGCCCCACATAGTGCTCAGTACAGTGTAATGGGCCCCACATAGTGCTCATACAGTGTAATGGGCCCCACATAATCTTCCATATCATATAATGGGCCCCACATAGTGCTTCATACAGCGGAATAGGTCCCACATAGTCCTCCATACAGTTTAATGGGCCCAACATAGTCCTCCATACAGTATAATGGCCTTGACATAGTGCTACATACAGTGTAATGGCGCCACATAATGCATAAAGGGTCAGACATAATGCTTCATACAGTGAAATGGGCCCCACATAGTGCTACATACAGTGTAGTGGACCCTACATAGTCCTTCATACAGTATAATGGACTCCACAGAGTGCTCTCAATACAGTGTAATGGGCCCCACATAGTCCTCCATACAGTGTGATGGGCTCCACTCAGGGCTCTATAAAGTGTAATGAGCCCCAGATAGTGCTCAATACAGTGTAATGGGCCCCACATAGTGCTCATACAGTGTAATGGGCCCCACATAATGCCGCATACCGTATAATAGGCCCAACATAGTGCTCCATACAGTGGAATGGGCACCACAAAGTGCTTCATACAGTGTAATGGGCCCCACATAGATCTCCAAACAGTTGAATGGGCCAAAATAGTGTTACATACAGTGTAGTGGACGCCACATGGTCCTCCATACAGTGCCATTGGCCCCACATAGTCCTCCATACAGTGTAATGTAATGGGCCCCACATAGTGTTCCATACAGTGTAATGGACCCTACATAGCCCTCCATACAGTATAATGGGCTTAACATAGTCCTCCATACAGTATAATGGGTCCCACATAGTGATCCATACAGTATAATGGACCCATATAGTCCTCCATACAGAATAATGGGGCTCACATAGTCCTCCATACAGAATAATGGGCCCCACATAGTCCTCCATACAGAATAATGGGCCCCACATAGTCCACCATACAGAATAATGGCCCCACATCATCCTCCATACAGTATAATGGGCCCCACATAGTCCTCCATACAGTGTAATGGGCCCCACATAGTGCTCCATACAGTGTAATGGACCCTACATAGTGCTTCATACAGTGTAACAGGCCCCAAACAGTGCTCCATACAGTGTAATGGGCCCACATAGTGCTCCATACAGTGTAAAAGGCCCCATACAGTGGAAAGGGCCACACACAATGCTCCATACAGTGTAATGGGCCCCACATAGTGCTCATATAGTGTAATGGGCCCCACATAGTGCTCCATACAGTCTAATTGGCCTTACATAGTGCTCCATACAGTGTAATGGGCCCCACATAGTGCTCCATACAGTGTAATGGGTCCCACATAGTGCTCCATACAGTATAATGGCCCCAAGTAGTCCTCCATATAGTGTGAGAGGCCCCACATAATACTCCATAATGTATAATGGCCCCACATAATGCTCCATACTTTATAATAGCCCCACATAGTGCTCCATACTGTATAATGGCCCCACATATTGCTTAAAACACTGTAATGTGCCCCACACAGAGATCTATATAGTGTATTGGGCCCCACATATTGAGTCATACTGTGTAATGTGCCCCACATAGTCCTCCATTCAGTGTAATGGGCCCCAATCAGTGCTCCATAGAGTGTAATGGGCAGCACATAGTGCTCCATACTATGTAATGGGCCCAACATAGTGCTCCATAAAGTTTAATGGGCCCTACATAGTGCTCAATACAGCGGAATGAGTCCCCCATAGAGCTCATATAGTGTAATGGGCCCCGCATAGTCCTCCATACAGTGTAATGGGTCCCACATAGTTGTTCATACAGTGTAATGGGCTCCACATAGTGCTCCAATACAGTGTAATGGGCCCCACATAGTCCTCCATACAGTATAATGGGCCCCACTAAGGGCTCTATAAAGTGTAATGAGCCCCACATAGTGCTCATACAGTGTAATGGGTCCCACATAGTGCTCATACAGTGTAATGGGCCCAACATAGTACTCCATACAGTGTAATTGGCCCCACTCAGGGCTCCGTAAAGTGTAATGAGCCCCACATAGTGCACAATACAGTGTAATGGGAGCCACATAGTGCTCCATACAGTGTAATGGGCAAGACATAATGCTCCATACATTGAAATGGGCCCCAAATAGTGCTACATACCGTGTAGTGGACCCCACAATGTCCTCCATACAGTGCCATGGGCCCCGCATAGTCCTCTATACAGTGTAATGGGCCCCACATAGTGCTCCATACAGTGTAATGGGCACCACATAGTGCTCCATGCAGTGTAATAGGCCCCAAACAGTGCTCCATACAGTGTAATGGGCCCCACATAGTGCCCCATACAGTTGAAAGGGCCACACACAATGCTCCATACAGTGTAATGGGCCCCACATAGTGCTCATACAGTGCAATGGCCCCAAGTAGTCCTCCATATAGTTTAATAGGCCCCACATAATGCTCCATATTGTATAATGGCCCCACATAATGCGCCATACTTTATAATAGCCCCACATAGTGCTCCATACTGTATAATGGCCCCACATAGTGCTTCAAACAGTGTAATGTGCCCCACACAGAGATCCATATAATGTAATGGGCCCCACATATTGATTCATACAGTGTAATGTGCCCCACATAGTGCGCCATACAGTGCAATGGGCCCCACATAGTGTTCCATACAGTGTAAAGGGCCCCAGATAGTTCTCCCTACAGTGTAAAGGGCCCCACACAGTGCTCCATACAGTGTAATTGGCCTCACATAGTGCTTCATACAGTATAATGGGTCGCAAATAGTCCTCCTTACAGTATAATGGGTCCAACATAGTCCTCCATACAGTATAATAGGTCCCACATATTCCTCCATATAGTATAATGGGCCCACATAGTTCTCCATACAGAATAATGGGTCCCATATAGTCCTCAATACAGTAAAATGCGTCCCACATAGTCTTCCGTAGAGAATAATGGGCCCCACAGTCCTTCATACAGAATAAAGGGCCCCACATAGTTCTCCATACAGTGTAATGGGCCCCACATAGTACTTCATACAGTGTAATTGGCCCCACATAGTGCTCCATACAGTGTAATGGGCCCCACATAGTGCTCCATACAGAATAATGGCCCCGCATAGTCCTCCATACAGTCTAATAGGCCTAACATAGTCCTCCATACAGTATAATAGCCCCACGTGATGCTCCATACAGTGTAATGGCCCCACATGATGCTCCTTACTGTATAATGGCAACACAAAGTCCTCCATACAGAATAATGGGTCCCACATAATCCTCCATACAGTGCAATGGGCCCAACATAGTCCTCCATAGAGTATAATGGCCCCACATAGTGCTCCATACAGTATAATGGGCCCCACATAGTGCTCCATAAAATGTAATATGCCCCACATCGTGCCCTATACAGTGTAATGGGCTCCACATATTCCTCAATAAAGTATAATGAGCCCAACATATTGCTCCATACAGTATAGCTGTCACCACATAGTGCTCCATACTATATAATGGTCCCAGATAGTACTCTTCTGTATAATAGCCCCATAGTGTTCCACACTGTATAATGGCTCCACATAGGGTTTATACAGTGCAATGTGCCCCACACAGTGCTCAAAATAGTGTAATGAGCCCCTTATAGTGCTCTATACAGTGTAATGGGCCCCTCAAAGTGCTCCATACAGTGTAATGGGTCGCACATAGTGCTTCATACAGTGTAATGGGCCCCACATAATGCTCCATACAGTATAATGGGCCCCACATAGTGCTCCATAAAGTGTAATATGCCCCACATCGTGCCCTATACAGTGTAATGGGCTCCACATATTCCTCTATAAAGTATAATGAGCCCAACATATTGCTCCATACAGTATAGCTGTCACCACATAGTGCTCCATACTATATAATGGTCCCAGATAGTACTCTTCTGTATAATAGCCCCATAGTGCTCCACACTGTATAATGGCTCCACATAGAGTTTATACAGTGCAATGTGCCCCACACAGTGCTCAAAATAGTGTAATGAGCCCCTTATAGTGCTCTATACAGTGTAATGGGCCCCTCAAAGTGCTCCATACAGTGTAATGGGTCGCACATAGTGCTTCATACAGTGTAATGGGCCCCACATAGTGCTCCATACAGTGTAATGTGCCCCACAGAGTGCACAATACAGTGTCATGTGCCCGACATAGTGCTTAACACAGTCTAATGGGCCTCTCATAGTGTGCCATACAGTGTAATATGACTCACATAGTGCTCTATACAGTGTAATGGGCCTCATATAGTGCTCCATTCAGTATAATGGGCCCCACATAGTGCTCCATACAGTGTAATGGGCCCCACATAGTGCTCCATAAAGTTTAAGGGGCCCCACATAGGGCTTCATAAAGTGCAAAGGGCCCCACACAGTGCTCAATGCAGTGTAATGGGCCCCACATAGTGCTCCATACAGTGTAATGGGCTCTACATAGTGTTTCATACAGTGTAATGGGCCCCACAAAGTACTCCATACAGGACATTCGGCTTCACATATTGCTCCATACAGTGTAATCGGTCCCACATAGTGCTCCATACAGTATAATGAACCCACATAGTCCTCCATACAATGTGGTGGGCCCAACATTGTCCTCCATACAGTATAATGGCCCCACATGATGCTCCATACATTGTAATGGCCCAACATGATGCTCCATACAGTTTAGGGGCCCCACACAGTGCTCAGTAAAGTGTAATGGGCCCCACATAGTGCTTCATACACTGTAATGGATCCCACATAGTAATCTATACAGTGTAATGGGCCCCACATAGTGCTCCATACAGTGTAATGGGCCCCACAGAGTGCTTCAAACAGTGTAATGGGCTCCACATAGTCAAACATACAGTATAGTGGGCCCCACATAGTGCTCCATGCTGTATAATATCCCCACAACACTGAGGACTGATTTACCGCAACATTTACAGTAGAATGTGGACTGACTGACTACAGCTTTTACACTAGGAGTGGAACTACCGAGCACAGTGTAATGTGCCCCACAGAGTGCACAATACAGTGTCATGTGCCCGACATAGTGCTAAACACAGTCTAATGGGCCTCTCATAGTGTGCCATACAGTGTAATATGACTCACATAGTGCTCTATACAGTGTAATGGGCCTCATATAGTGCTCCATTCAGTATAATGGGCCCCACATAGTGCTCCATACAGTGTAATGGGCCCCACATAGTGCTCCATAAAGTTTAAGGGGCCCCACATAGGGCTTCATAAAGTGCAAAGGGCCCCACACAGTGCTCAATGCAGTGTAATGGGCCCCACATAGTGCTCCATACAGTGTAATGGGCTCTACATAGTGTTTCATACAGTGTAATGGGCCCCACAAAGTACTCCATACAGGACATTCGGCTTCACATATTGCTCCATACAGTGTAATCGGTCCCACATAGTGCTCCATACAGTATAATGAACCCACATAGTCCTCCATACAATGTGGTGGGCCCAACATTGTCCTCCATACAGTATAATGGCCCCACATGATGCTCCATACATTGTAATGGCACAACATGATGCTCCATACAGTTTAGTGGCCCCACACAGTGCTCAGTAAAGTGTAATGGGCCCCACATAGTGCTTCATACAGTGTAATGGATCCCACATAGTAATCTATACAGTGTAATGGGCCCCACATAGTGCTCCATACAGTGTAATGGGCCCCACAGAGTGCTTCAAACAGTGTAATGGGCTCCACATAGTCAAACATACAGTATAGTGGGCCCCACATAGTGCTCCATGCTGTATAATATCCCCACAACACTGAGGACTGATTTACCGCAACATTTACAGTAGAATGTGGACTGACTGACTACAGCTTTTACACTAGGAGTGGAACTACCGAGCACAGTGTAATGTGCCCCACAGAGTGCACAATACAGTGTCATGTGCCCGACATAGTGCTAAACACAGTCTAATGGGCCTCTCATAGTGTGCCATACAGTGTAATATGACTCACATAGTGCTCTATACAGTGTAATGGGCCTCATATAGTGCTCCATTCAGTATAATGGGCCCCACATAGTGCTCCATACAGTGTAATGGGCCCCACATAGTGCTCCATAAAGTTTAAGGGGCCCCACATAGGGCTTCATAAAGTGCAAAGGGCCCCACACAGTGCTCAATGCAGTGTAATGGGCCCCACATAGTGCTCCATACAGTGTAATGGGCTCTACATAGTGTTTCATACAGTGTAATGGGCCCCACAAAGTACTCCATACAGGACATTCGGCTTCACATATTGCTCCATACAGTGTAATCGGTCCCACATAGTGCTCCATACAGTATAATGAACCCACATAGTCCTCCATACAATGTGGTGGGCCCAACATTGTCCTCCATACAGTATAATGGCCCCACATGATGCTCCATACATTGTAATGGCCCAACATGATGCTCCATACAGTTTAGTGGCCCCACACAGTGCTCAGTAAAGTGTAATGGGCCCCACATAGTGCTTCATACAGTGTAATGGATCCCACATAGTAAACTATACAGTGTAATGGGCCCCACATAGTGCTCCATACAGTGTAATGGGCCCCACAGAGTGCTTCAAACAGTGTAATGGGCTCCACATAGTCAAACATACAGTATAGTGGGCCCCACATAGTGCTCCATGCTGTATAATATCCCCACAACACTGAGGACTGATTTACCGCAACATTTACAGTAGAATGTGGACTGACAGACTACAGCTTTTACACTAGGAGTGGAACTACAGAGCACAGTAATAATACCATACTGTGGACTGACTGTCTATATCATTTGCACTAGTCTGAGGACTAACTGACCACAACATTCACAATAGATTATAGACCGGCTCATCCCAGCATTAACACTAGTTGTTGACTTATTAACCGCAGTATTTATGCTGAACTAAGGACCAACTGATTCTAATATTTACACTACACTGTGGACTGACTGACCACAACATTTACAGTAGACTGTGGACTGACTGACTACAGCTTTTACACTAGGAGTGTAACGACCGAGCACAGCATTTACACTAGGTGTGCATTGACTGAGCACAGTAGTTATACAATCAATATTCTGGAAAGACTGACCACAACAATTACAATAGACTGTGCACCGACTGACCATAGTATTTACACTAGGTGGGAACCGACCGAGCACAGTAATAATACCATACTGTGGACTGACTGTCTATATCATTTGCACTAGTCTGTGGACTAACTGACCACAACATTCACAATACATTATAGAGCGGCTCATCCCAGCATTAACACCAGTTGTGGACTTATTAACCAAAGTATTTATGCTGAACTATGGACCGATTGATTCTAATGTTTACACTACACTGTGGACTGAACACAACATTTACAGTAGACTGTGGACTGACTGACTCCAGCTTTTACAATAAACTGTGGATAGACTAACCACAGTCATTATCTCTGAGATAACTAATTTTGGCCCTAGTGTGTTATTGGTGTGTATAGCATGTAGCAGGAACATATTATCATATAGGTTGTCTTTTTACAGGTGAAGGAATCCCAATGAGAAAATAGAACATGAAATTTTTGTTTGTGGACTCCAAGAAGAGAATCAGAGGAATCCCATAACAGGTAATTAATTCTCATATTAATTACTGATAATTGTTGGTCTAGGCTTAAGTTCTAGACTGGCGGAGGTGTAATAACACCCACCTTCCTGATACATGACAATATACAGTATGTGTTTTTTCAAATGTATATCTTCTATACACAACTCCTAGTATAACACCAACATATCTCAGGTACAGAGATAAGGAACATTTCTTCTCATGATCCTCTGTCTTTTATTTCATAACACACCTGGTCTTAGCGGTGACACAATCAATACCATGATGACGCGAGACTGACCACAGCATTCACCCTAGACCAGGGACTGACAGCACACAGCATTTACACTAGGTGTGCATTGACTGAGCACAGTAATTATACAATACTCTGGAATGACTGACCACAACATTTACAATAGACTGTGCACCGACTGACCATAGTATTTACACTAGGTGGGGACCGACCGAGCACAGTAATAATACCATACTGTGGACTGACTGTCTATGTCATTTGCACTAGTCTGTGGACGAACTGACCACAACATTCACAATAGATTATAGACCAGCTCATCCCAGCATTAACACTAGTTGTGGACTTATTAACCAAAGGATTTATGCTGAACTAAGGACCAACTGATTCTAATATTTACACTACACTGTTGACTGACTGACCACAACATTTACAGTAGACTGTGGACTGACTGACTATAGCTTTTACAATAAACTGTGGATAGACTAACCACAGTCAGTATCCCTGAGATAACTAATTTTGTCCCTAGTGTGTTATTGGTGTGTATAGCATGTAGCAGGAACATATTATCATATAGGTTGTCTTTTTACAGGTGACAGAATCCAAGTGAGATATTGGAAAGTGAAATTTTTGTTTGTGGACTCCAAGAAGAGAATCAGAGGAATCACATAACAGGTAATTAATTCTCGTATTAATTACTGATAATCGTTGGTCTAGGCTTAAGTTCTAGACTGGCGGAGGTGTAATAACACTCACCTTCCTGATACATGACAATATACTGTATGTGTTTTTTCAAATGTATATCTTCTATACACAACTCCTAGTGTAACGCCACCATATCTCAGGTACAGAGATAAGGAACATTTCTTCTCATGATCCTCTGTCTTTTATTTCATAACACACCTGGTCTCAGCGGTGACATAATCAATACCATGACTACGCGAGACTGACCACAGCATTCACCCTAGACCAGGGAATAAAAGAACAAAGCATTTACACTAGGTGTGCATTGACTGAGCACAGTAGTTATACAATACTCTGGAATGACTGACCACAACATTTACAATAGACTGTGCACCGACTGACCATAGTATTTACACTAGGTGGGGACCGACCGAGCACAGTAATAATACCATACTGTGGACTGACTGTCTATATCATTTGCACTAGTCTGTGGACTATCTGACCTCAACATTCAAAAACGATTATAGACCGGATCATCCCAGCATTAACACTAGTTGTGGACTTATTAACCACAGTATTTATGCTGAACTAAGGACCGATTGATTCTAATATTTACACTACACTGTGGACTGACTGACCACAACATTTACAGTAGACTGTGGACTGACTGACTACAGCTTTTACAATAAACTGTGGATAGACTAACCACAGTCATTATCCCTGAGATAAGTAATTTTGGCCCTAGTGTGTTATTAGTGTGTATAGCATGTAGCAGGAACATATTATCATATAGTTTGTCTTTTTACAGGTGACTGAATCCTAATGAGATATTTGAACGTGAAATTTTTGCTTGTGGACTCCAAGAAGAGAATAAGAGGAATCAAATAACAGGTAATTAATTCTCGTATTAATTACTGATAATCGTTGGTCTAGGCTTAAGTTCTAGATTGGCAGAGGTGTAATAACACCCACCTTCCTGATACATGACAATATACTGTATGTGTTTTTTCAAATGTACATCTTCTATACACAACTCCTAGTATAACGCCACCATATCTCAGGTACAGAGATAAGGAACATTTCTTCTCATTATGCTCTGTCTTTTATTTCATAACCCACATGATCTCAGCGGTGACACAATCAATACCATGATTACGCGAGACTGTCCACAGCATTCAGCCTAGACCAGGGACTGACAGAACACAGCATTTACACTAGGTGTGCATTCACTGAGCACAGTAATTATACAATACTCTGGAATGACTGACCACAACATTTACGATAGACTGTGCACCGACTGACCATAGTATTTACACTTGGTGGGGACCGACCGAGCACAGTAATAATACCATACTGTGGACTGACTGTCTATGTCATTTGCACTAGTCTGTGGACTAACTGACCTCAATATTCAAAAAAGATTATAGACCGGCTCATCCCAGCATTAACACTAGTTGTGGACTTATTAACCACAGTATTTATGCTGAACTAAGGACCGATTGATTCTAATATTTACACTACACTGTGGACTGACTGACCACAATATTTACAGTAGACTGTGGACTGACTGACTACAGCTTTTACAATAAACTGTGGATAGACTAACCACAGTCAATTTCACTGAGATAACTAATTTTGGCCCAAGTGTGTGATTGGTGTGTATAGCATGTAGCAGGAACATATTATCATATAGTTTGTCTTTTTACAGGTGACTGAATCCCAATGAGATATTTGAACGTGAAATTTTTGTTTGTGGACTCCAAGAAGATAATAAGAGGAATCAAATAACAGGTAATTAATTCTCGTATTAATTACTGATAATCGTTGGTTTAGGTTTAAGTTCTAGACTGGCGGAGGTGTAATAACACCCACCTTCCTGATACATGACAATATACTGTATGTGATTTTTCAATTGTACGTCTTCTATACACAACTCCTAGTATAACGCCACCATATCTCAGGTACAGAGATAAGGAACATTTCTTCTCATTAGCCTCTGTCTTTTATTTCATAACACACCTGATCTCAGCGGTGACACAATAAATACCATGATTACGCGAGACTGACCACAGCATTCACCCTAGACCAGGGACTGACAGAGCACAGCATTTACACTAGGTGTGCATTGACTGAGCACAGTAGTTATACAATACTCTGGAATGACTGACCACAACATTTACAATAGACTGTGCACCAACTGACCATAGTATTTACACTAGGTGGGGACCGACCGAGCACAGTAATAATACCATACTGTGGACTGACTGTCTATATCATTTGCACTAGTCTGTGGACTAACTGAGCACAACATTCACAATAGATTATAGAGCGGCTCATCCCAGCATTAACACTAGTTGTGGACTTATTAACCACAGGATTTATGTTGAACTAAGGACCAACTGATTCTAATATTTACACTACACTGTTGACTGACTGACCACAAGAATTACAGTAGACTGTGGACTGACTGACTACAGCTTTTACAAAAAACTGTGGATAGACTAACCACAGTCTTTATCCCTGAGATAACTAACTTTGGCCCTAGTGTGTTATTGGTGTGTATAGCATGTAGCAGGAACATATTATCATATAGGATGTCTTTTTACAGGTGACAGAATCCAAGTGAGATATTAGAAAGTGAAATTTTTGTTTGTGGACTCCAAAAGAGAATCTTAGGAATCACATAACAGGTAATTAATTCTCGTATTAATTACTGATAATCGTTGGTCTAGGCTTAAATTCTAGACTGGCGGAGGTGTAATAACACCCACCTTCCTGATACATGACAATATACTGTATGTGTTTTTTCAAATGTACATGTTCTATACACAACTCCTAGTATAACGCCACCATATCTCAGGTACAGAGATAAGGAACATTTCTTCTCATTATCCTCTGTCTTTTATTTCATAACACACATGATCTCAGCGGTGACGCAATCAATGCCATGATTACGCGAGACTGACCACAGAATTCACCCTAGACCAGGGACTGACAGAACACAGCATTTACACTAGGTGTGCATTGACTGAGCACAGTAGTTATACAATACTCTGGAATGACTGACCACAACATCTACAATAGACTGTGCACCGACTGACCATAGTATTTACACTTGGTGGGGACCGACCGAGCACAGTAATAATACCATACTGTGGACTGACTTGTCTATATCATTTGCACTTGTCTGTGGACTAACTGACCTCAACATTCAAAATAGATTATAGACTGGCTCATCCCAGCATTAACACTAGTTGTGGACTTATTAACCACAGTATTTAGGCTGAACTATGGACTGATTGATTCTAATATTTACACTACACTGTGGAATGACTGACCACAACATATACAATAGACTGCGCACCGACTAACCATAGTATTTACACTAGGTGGGGACCGACCGAGCACAGTAATAATACCATATTGTGGACTGACTGTCTATATCATTTGCTCTAGTCTGTGGACTAACTGACCACAACATTCACAAAAGATTATAGACCGGCTCATCCCAGCATTAACACTAGTTGTGGACTTTTATAAACCACAGTATTTATGCTGAACTAAGGACCGATTGATTCTAATATTTACACTACACTGTGGACTGACTGACCACAACATTTACAGTAGACTGTGGACTGACTGACTACAGATTTTACAATAAACTGTGGATAGACTAACCACTGTCATTATCCATGAGATAAGTAATTTTGGCCCTAGTGTGTTATTAGTGTGTATAGCATGTAGCAGGAACATATTATCATATAGTTTGTCTTTTTACAGGTGACTGAATTCCAATGAGATATTAGAACGTGAAATTTTTGTTTGTGGACTCCAAGAAGAGAATAAGAGGAATCAAATAACAGGTAATTAATTCTCATATTAATTACTGATAATCGTTGGTCTAGGCTTAAGTTCTAGACTGGCGGAGGTGTAATAACACCCACCTTCCTGATACATGACAATATACTGTATGTGATTTTTCAAATGTATATCTTCTATACACAACTCCTAGTATAACACCACCATATCTCAGGTACAGAGATAAGGAACATTTCTTCTCATTATTCTCTGTCTTTTATTTCATAACACACCTGATCTCAGCGGTGACACAATCAATACCATGATGACGCGAGACTGACCACAGCATTCACCCTAGACCAGGGACTGACAGAACACAGCATTTACACTAGGTGTGCATTGACTGAGCACAGTAGTTATACAATACTCTGGAATGACTGACCACAACATTTACAATAGACTGTGCACCGACTGACCAGAGTATTTACACTAGGTGGGGACCGACCGAGCACAGTAATAATACCATACTGGGGACTGACTGTCTATATCATTTGCACTAGTCTGTGGACTAACTGACCACAACATTCACAATAGATTATAGAGCAGCTCATCCCAGCATTAACACTAGTTGTGGACTTATTAACCACAGGATTTATGCTGAACTAAGGACCAACTGATTCTAATATTTACACTACACTGTTGACTGACTGACCACAACATTTACAGTAGACTGTGGACTGACTGACTACAGCTTTTACAATAAACTGTGGATAGACTAACCACAGTCATTATCCCTGAGATAACAAATTTTGGCCCTAGTGTGTTATTGGTGTGTATAGCATGTAGCAGGAACATATTATCATATAGTTTGTCTTTTTACAGGTGACAGAATTCAAGTGAGATATTAGAAAGTGAAATTTTTGTTTGTGGACTCCAAGAAGAGAATCAGAGGAATCACATAACAGGTAATTAATTCTCGTATTAATTACTGATAATCGTTGGTCTAGGCTTAAATTCTAGACTGGCGGAGGTGTAATAACACCCATCTTCCTGATACATGACAATATACTGTATGTGTTTTTTCAAATGTACATCTTCTATGCACAACTCCTAGTATAACGCCACCATATCTCAGGTACAGAGATAAGGAACATTTCTTCTCATTATCCTCTGTCTTTTATTTCATAACACACATGATCTCAGCGGTGACACAATCAATACCATGATTACGCGAGACTGACCACAGCATTCACCCTAGACCAGGGACTGACAGAACACAGCATTTACACTAGGTGTGCATTGACTGAGCACAGTAGTTATACAATACTCTGGAATGACTGACCACAACATTTACGATAGACTGTGCACCGACTGACCATAGTATTTACACTAGGTGGGGACCGACTGAGCACAGTAATAATACCATACTGTGGACTGACTGTCTATATCATTTGCACTAGTCTGTGGACTATCTGACCTCAACATTCAAAAAAGATTATAGACCGGCTCATCCCAGCATTAACACTAGTTGTGGACTTGTTAACCACAGTATTTATGCTGAACTAAGGACCGATTGATTCTAATATTTACACTACACTGTGGACTGACTGACCACAACATTTACAGTAGACTGTGGACTGACTGACTACAGCTTTTACAATAAACTGTGGATAGACTAACCACAGTCATTATCCCTGAGATAAGTAATTTTGGCCCTAGTGTGTTATTGGTGTGTGTATAGCATGTAGCAGGAACATATTATCATATAGTTTGTCTTTTTACAGGTGACTGAATCCCAATGAGATATTAGAAAGTGAAATTTTTGTTTGTGGACTCCAAGAAGAGAATAAGATGAATCAAATAACAGGTAATTAATTCTCGTATTAATTACTGATAATCGTTGGTCTAGGCTTAAGTTCTAGACTGGCGGAGGTGTAATAACACCCACCTTCGTGATACATGACAAGATACTGTATGAGTTTTTTCAAATGTATATCTTCTATACACAACTCCTAGTATAACACCACCATATCTCAGGTACAGAGATAAGGAACATTTCTTCTCATTATGCTCTGTCTTTTATTTCATAACACACATGATCTCAGCGGTGACACAATCAATACCATGATTACGCGAGACTGACCACAGCATTTACCCTAGACCAGGGACTGACAGAACGCAGCATTTACACTAGGTGTGCATTGACTGAGCACAGTAGTTATACAATACTCTGGAATGACTGACCACAACATTTACAACAGACTGTGCACCGACTGACCATAGTATTTACACTTGGTGGGGACCGACTGAGCACAGTAATAATACCATACTGTGGACTGACTGTCTATATCATTTGCACTAGTCTGTGGACTAACTGACCACAACTTTCACAATAGATTATAAACCGGCTCATCCCAGCATTAACACTAGTTGTGGACTTATTAACCACAGGATTAATGCTGAACTAAGGACCAACTGATTCTAATATTTACACTACACTGCATACTGACTGACCACAACATTTACAGTAGACTGTGGACTGACTGACTACAGCTTTTACAATAAACTGTGGATAGACTAACCACAGTCATTATCCCTGAGATAACTAATTTTGGCCCTAGTGTGTTATTGGTGTGTATAGCATGTAGCAGGAACATATTATCATATAGGTTGTCTTTTTACAGGTGACAGAATCCAAGTGAGATATTAGAAAGTGAAATTTTTGTTTGTGGACTCCAAGAAGAGAAGCAGAGGAATCACATAACAGGTAATTAATTCTCGTATTAATTACTGATAATCGCTGGTCTAGGCTTAAGTTCTAGACTGGCGGAGGTGTAATAACACCCACCTTCCTGATACATGACAATATACTGTATGTGTTTTTTCAAATGTACATCTTCTATACACAACTCCTAGTATAATGCCACCATATCTCAGGTAGAGAGATAAGGAACATTTCTTCTCATTATCCTCTGTCTTTTATTTCATAACACACATGATCTCAGCGGTGACCCAATCAATGCGATGATTACGCGAGACTGACCACAGCATTCACCCTAGACCAGGGACTGACAGAACACAGCATTTACACTAGGTGTGCATTGACTGAGCACAGTAGTTATACAATACTCTGGAATGACTGACCACAACATTTACAATAGACTGTGCACCGACTGACCAGAGTATTTACACTAGGTGGGGACCGACCGAGCACAGTAATAATACCATACTGTGGACTGACTGTCTATATCATTTGCACTAGTCTGTGGACTAACTGACCACAACATTCACAATAGATTATAGACCGGCTCATCCCAGCATTAACACTAGTTGTGGACTTATTAACCACAGGATTTATGCTGAACAAAGGACCAACTGATTCTAATATTTACACTACACTGTTGACTGACTGACCACAACATTTACAGTAGACTGTGGACTGACTGACTACAGGTTTTACAATAAACTGTGGATAGACTAGCCACAGTCATAATCCCTGAGATAAGTAATTTTGGCCCAAGTGTGTTATTGGTGTGTATAGCATGTAGCAGGAAACATATTATCATATAGGTTGTCTTTTTACAGGTGACAGAATCCAAGTGAGATATTAAAAAGTGAAATTTTTGTTTGTGGACTCCAAGAAGAGAATCAGAGGAATCACATAACAGGTAATTAATTCTCGTATTAATTACTGATAATCGTTGGTCTAGGCTTAAGTTCTAGACTGGCGGAGGTGTAATAACATCCACCTTCCTGATACATGACAATATACTGTATGTGTTTTTTCAAATGTACATGTTCTATACACAACTTCTAGTATAACGCCACCATATCTCAGGTACAGAGATAAGGAACATTTCTTCTCATTATCGTCTGTCTTTTATTTCATAACACACATGATCTCAGTGGTGACACAATCAATACCATGATTGCGCGAGACTGACCACAGCATTCACCCTAGACCAGGGACTGACAGAACAAAGCATTTACTCTAAGTGTGCATTGACTGAGCACAGTAGTTATACAATACTCTGGAATGACTGACCACAACATTTACAATAGACTGTGCACCGACTGACCATAGTATTTACACTAGGTGGGGACCGAGCGAACACAGTAATAATACCATACTGTGGACTGACTGTCTATATCATTTGCACTAGTCTGTGGACTAACTGAACTCAACATTCAAAAAAGATTATAGACCGGCTCATCCCAGCATTAACACTAGTTGTGGACTTATTAACCACAGTATTTATGCTGAATTAAGGACCGATTGATTCCAATATTTACGATATACTGTGGACTGACTGACCACAACATTTACAGTAGACTGTGGACTGACTGTCTACAGCTTTTACAATAAACTGTGGATAGACTAACCACAGTTATTATCCCTGAGATAAGTAATTTTGGCCCTAGTGTGTTATTAGTGTGTATAGCATGTAGCAGGAACATATTATCATATAGTTTGTCTTTTTACAGGTGACTGAATCCTAATGAGATATTTGAACGTGAAATTTTTGTTTGTGGACTCCAAGAAGAGAATCAGAGGAATCACATAACAGGTAATTAATTCTCGTATTAATTACTGATAATCGTTGGTCTAGGCTTAAATTCTAGACTGGCGGAGGTGTAATAACACCCACCTTCCTGATACATGACAATATACTGTATGTGTTTTTTCAAATGTACATCTTCTATGCACAACTCCTAGTATAACGCCACCATATCTCAGGTACAGAGATAAGGAACATTTCTTCTCATTATCCTCTGTCTTTTATTTCATAACACACATGATCTCAGCGGTGACACAATCAATACCATGATTACGCGAGACTGACCACAGCATTTACCCTAGACCAGGGACTGACAGAACGCAGCATTTACACTAGGTGTGCATTGACTGAGCACAGTAGTTATACAATACTCTGGAATGACTGACCACAACATTTACAATAGACTGTGCACCGACTGACCATAGTATTTACACTTGGTGGGGACCGACCGAGCACAGTAATAATACCATACTGTGGACTGACTGTCTATATCATTTGCACTAGTCTGTGGACTAACTGACCACAACATTCACAATAGATTATAAACCGGCTCATCCCAGCATTAACACTAGTTGTGGACTTACTAACCACAGGATTTATGCTGAACTAAGGACCAACTGATTCTAATATTTACACTACACTGTTGACTGACTGACCACAACATTTACAGTAGACTGTGGACTGACTGACTACAGCTTTTACAATAAACTGTGGATAGACTAACCACAGTCATTATCCGTGAGATAACTAATTTTGGCCCTAGTGTGTTATTGGTGTGTATAGCATGTAGCAGGAACATATTATCATATAGGTTGTCTTTTTACAGGTGACAGAATCCAAGTGAGATATTAGAAATTGAAATTTTTGTTTGTGGAATCCAAGAAAAGAATCAGAGGAATCACATAACAGGTAATTAATTCTCGTATTAATTACTGATAATCGTTGGTCTAGGCTTAAGTTCTAGACTGGCGGAGGTGTAATAACACCCACCTTCCTGATACATGACAATATACTGTATGTGATTTTTCAAATGTATATCTTCTATACACAACTCCTAGTATAATACCACCATATCTCAGTTACAGAGATAAGGAACATTTCTTCTCATTATCCTCTGTCTTTTATTTCATAACACACCTGATCTCAGCGGTGACACAATCAATACCATGATGACGCGAGACTGACCACAGCATTCACCCTAGACCAGGGACTGACAGAACACAGCATTTACACTAGGTGTGCATTGACTGAGCACAGTAGTTATACAATACTCTGGAATGACTGACCACAACATTTACAATAGATTGTGCACCGACTGACCAGAGTATTTACACTAGGTGGGGACCGACCAAGCACAGTAATAATACCATACTGTGGACTGACTGTCTATATCATTTGCACTAGTCTGTGGACTAACTGAGCACAACATTCACAATAGATTATAGAGCGGCTCATCCCAGCATTAACACTAGTTGTGGACTTATTAACCACAGGATTTATGTTGAACTAAGGACCAACTGATTCTAATATTTACACTACACTGTTGACTGACTGACCACAAGATTTACAGTAGACTGTGGACTGACTGACTACAGCTTTTACAAAAAACTGTGGATAGACTAACCACAGTCATTATCCCTGAGATAACTAATTTTGGCCCTAGTGTGTTATTGGTGTGTATAGCATGTAGCAGGAACATATTATCATATAGGTTGTCTTTTTACAGGTGACAGAATCCAAGTGAGATATTAGAAAGTGAAATTTTTGTTTGTGGACTACAAGAAGAGAAGCAGAGGAATAACATAACAGGTAATTAATTCTCATATTAATTACTGATAATCGTTGGTCTAGGCTTAAATTCTAGACTGGCGGAGGTGTAATAACACCCACCTTCCTGATACATGACAATATACTGTATGTGTTTTTTCAAATGTACATGTTCTATACACAACTCCTAGTATAATGCCACCATATCTCAGGTAGAGAGATAAGGAACATTTCTTCTCATTATCCTCTGTCTTTTATTTCATAACACACATGATCTCAGCGGTGACCCAATCAATGCGATGATTACGCGAGACTGACCACAGCATTCACCCTAGACCAGGGACTGACAGAACACAGCATTTACACTAGGTGTGCATTGACTGAGCACAGTAGTTATACAATACTCTGGAATGACTGACCACAACATTTACAATAGACTGTGCACCGACTGACCAGAGTATTTACACTAGGTGGGGACCGACCGAGCACAGTAATAATACCATACTGTGGACTGACTGTCTATATCATTTGCACTAGTCTGTGGACTAACTGACCACAACATTCACAATAGATTATAGACCGGCTCATCCCAGCATTAACACTAGTTGTAGACTTATTAACCACAGGATTTATGCTGAACAAAGGACCAACTGATTCTAATATTTACACTACACTGTTGACTGACTGACCACAACATTTACAGTAGACTGTGGACTGACTGACTACAGGTTTTACAATAAACTGTGGATAGACTAGCCACAGTCATAATCCCTGAGATAAGTAATTTTGGCCCTAGTGTGTTATTGGTGTGTATAGCATGTAGCAGGAAACATATTATCATATAGGTTGTCTTTTTACAGGTGACAGAATCCAAGTGAGATATTAAAAAGTGAAATTTTTGTTTGTGGACTCCAAGAAGAGAATCAGAGGAATCACATAACAGGTAATTAATTCTCGTATTAATTACTGATAATCGTTGGTCTAGGCTTAAGTTCTAGACTGGCGGAGGTGTAATAACATCCACCTTCCTGATACATGACAATATACTGTATGTGTTTTTTCAAATGTACATGTTCTATACACAACTCCTAGTATAACGCCACCATATCTCAGTACAGAGATAAGGAACATTTCTTCTCATTATCCTCTGTCTTTTATTTCATAACACACATGATCTCAGCGGTGACACAATCAATACCATGATTGCGCGAGACTGACCACAGCATTCACCCTAGACCAGGGACTGACAGAACAAAGCATTTACTCTAAGTGTGCATTGACTGAGCACAGTAGTTATACAATACTTTGGAATGACTGACCACAACATTTACAATAGACTGTGCACCGACTGACCATAGTATTTACACTAGGTGGGGACCGAGCGAACACAGTAATAATACCATACTGTGGACTGACTGTCTATATCATTTGCACTAGTCTGTGGACTAACTGAACTCAACATTCAAAAAAGATTATAGACCGGCTCATCCCAGCATTAACACTAGTTGTGGACTTATTAACCACAGTATTTATGCTGAATTAAGGACCGATTGATTCCAATATTTACGATATACTGTGGACTGACTGACCACAACATTTACAGTAGACTGTGGACTGACTGTCTACAGCTTTTACAATAAACTGTGGATAGACTAACCACAGTTATTATCCCTGAGATAAGTAATTTTGGCCCTAGTGTGTTATTAGTGTGTATAGCATGTAGCAGGAACATATTATCATATAGTTTGTCTTTTTACAGGTGACTGAATCCTAATGAGATATTTGAACGTGAAATTTTTGTTTGTGGACTCCAAGAAGAGAATAAGAGGAATCAAATAACAGGTAATTAATTCTCGTATTAATTACTGATAATCGTTGGTCTAGGTTAAAGTTCTAGACTGGCAGAGGTGTAATAACACCCACCTTTCTGATACATGACAATAAACTGTATGTGTTTTTCAAATGTACATCTTCTATACACAACTCCTAGTATAACGCCACCATATCTCAGTTACAGAGATAAGGAACATTTCTTCTCATTATCCTCTGTCTTTTATTTCATAACACACCTGATCTCAGTGGTGACACAATCAATACCATGATGACGCGAGACTGACCACAGCATTCATCCTAGACCAGGGACTGACAGAACACAGTATTTACACTAGGTGTGCATTGACTGAGCACAGTAGTTATACAATACTCTGGAATGACTGACCACAACATTTACAATTGACTGTGCACCGACTGACCAGAGTATTTACACTAGGTGGGGACCGACCGAGCACAGTAATAATACCATACTGTGGACTGACTGTCTATATCATTTGCACTAGTCTGTGGACTAACTGACCACAACATTCACAATAGATTATAGACCGGCTCATCCCAGCATTAACACTAGTTGTGGACTTATTAACCACAGGATTTATGCTGAACAAAGGACCAACTGATTCTAATATTTACACTACACTGTTGACTGACTGACCACAACATTTACAGTAGACTGTGGACTGACTGACTACAGCTTTTACAATAAACTGTGGATAGACTAACCACAGTCATTATCCCTGAGATAAGTAATTTTGGCCCTAATGTGTTATTGATGTGTGTATAGCATGTAGCAGGAACATATTATCATATAGTTTGTGTTTTCACAGGTGACTGAATCCCAATGAGATATTAGAATGTGAAATTTTTGTTTGTGGACTCCAAGAAGAGAATAAGAGGAATCAAATAACAGGTAATTAATTCTCGTATTAATTACTGATAATCGTTGGTCTAGGCTTAAGTTCTAGACTGGTGGAGGTGTAAAAACACCCACCTTCCTGATACATGACAATATACTGTATGTGTTTTTTCAAATGTACATCTTCTATACACAACTCCTAGTATAACGCCACCATATCTCAGGTACAGAGATAAGGAACATTTCTTCTCATTATCCTCTGTCTTTTATTTCATAACACACATGATCTCAGCGGTGACACAATCAATACCATGATTACGCGAGACTGACCACAGCATTCACCCTAGACCAGGGACTGACAGAACACAGCATTTAAACTAGGTGTGCATTGACTGAGCACAGTAGTTATACAATACTCTGGAATGACTGACCACAACATTTACAATAGACTGTGCATCGACTGACCATAGTATTTACACTAGGTGGGGACCGACCGAGCACAGTAATAATACCATACTGTGGACTGACTGGCTATATCATTTGCACTAGTCTGTGGACTAACTGACCTCAGCATTCAAAAATGATTATAGACCGGATCATCCCAGCATTAACACTAGTTGTGGACTTATTAACCACAGTATTTATGCTGAACTAAGGACCGATTGATTCTAATATTTACACTGCACTGTGGACTGACTGACCACAACATTTACAGTAGACTGTGGACTGACTACAGCTTTTACAATAAACTGTGGATAGACTAACCACAGTCATTATCCCTGAGATAAGTAATTTTGGCCCTAATGTGTTATTGATGTGTGTATAGCATGTAGCAGGAACATATTATCATATAGTTTGTGTTTTCACAGGTGACTGAATCCCAATGAGATATTAGAATGTGAAATTTTTGTTTGTGGACTCCAAGAAGAGAATAAGAGGAATCAAATAACAGGTAATTAATTCTTGTATTAATTACTGATAATCGTTGGTGTAGGTTAAAGTTCTAGACTGGCAGAGGTGTAATAACACCCACCTTTCTGATACATGACAATAAACTGTATGTGTTTTTCAAATGTACATCTTCTATACACAACTCCTAGTATAACGCCACAATATCTCAGGTACAGAGATAAGGAACATTTCTTCTCATTATCCTCTGTCTTTTCTTTCATAACACACCTGATCTCAGCGGTGACACAATGAATACCAACATTACGCGAGACTGACCACAGCATTCACCCTAGACCAGGGACTGACAGAGCACAGCATTTACTCTAAGTGTGCATTGACTGAGCACAGTAGTTATACAATACTTTGGAATGACTGACCACAACATTTACAATAGACTGTGCACCGACTGACCATAGTATTTACACTAGGTGGGGACCGACCGAACACAGTAATAATACCATACTGTGGACTGACTGTCTATATCATTTGCACTAGTCTGTGGACTAACTGAACTCAACATAAAAAAAAGATTATAGACCGGCTCATCCCAGCATTAACACTAGTTGTGGACTTATTAACCACAGTATTTATGCTGAACTATGGACCGATTGATTCTGATATTTACACTACACTGTGGAATGACTGACCACAACATTTACAGTAGACTGTGGACTGACCGACTACAGCTTTTTCAATAAACTGTGGATAGACCAACCACAGTCATTATCCCTGAGATAAGTAATTTTGGCCCTAGTGTGTTATTGGTGTGTATAGCATGTAGCAGGAACATATTATCATATAGTTTGTCTTTTTACAGGTGACTGAATCCCAATGAGAAATTAGAACGTGTAATTTTTCTTTGTGGACTCCAAGAAGAGGATAAGAGGAATCAAATAACAGGTAATTAATTCTCGTATTAATTACTGATAATCGTTGGTCTAGGCTTAAGTTCTAGACTGGCGGAGGTGTAATAACACCCATCCTCCTGATACATGACAATAAAATGTATGTGTTTTTTCAAATGTACATCTTCTATACACAACTCCTAGTATAACGCCACCATATCTCAGGTACAGAGATAAGGAACATTTCTTCTCATTATCCTCTGTCTTTTATTTCATAACACACATGATCTCAGCGGTGACACAATCAATACCATGATTACGCGAGACTGACTACAGCATTCACCCTAGACCAGGGACTGACAAAACACAGCATTTACACAAGGTGTGCATTGACAGAGCACAGTAGTTATACAATACTCTGGAATGACTGACCACAACATTTACATTAGATTGTGCACCGACTGACCATAGTATTTACACTAGGTGGGGACCGACCGATCACAGTAATAATACCATACTGTGGACTGACTGTCTATATCATTTGCACTAGTCTGTGGACTAACTGACCTCAACATTCAAAAAAGATTATAGACCGTATCATCCCAGCATTAGCACTAGTAATGGACTTATTAACCACAGTATTTATGCTGAACTAAGGACCGATTGATTCTAATATTTACACTACACTGTGGACTGACCACAACATTTACAGTAGACTGTGGACTGACTGACTACAGCTTTTACAATAAACTGTGGATAGACTAACCACAGTCATTATCCCTGAGATAAGTAATTTTGGCCCTAGTGTGTTATTGGTGTGTATAGCATGTAGCAGGAACATATTATCATATAGTTTGTCTTTTTACAGGTGACTGAATCCCAATGAGATATTAGAACGTGAAATTTTTGTTTGTGGACTCCAAGAAGAGAACAAGAGGAATCAAATAACAGGTAATTAATTCTCGTATTAATTACTGATAATCGCTGGTCTAGGCTTAAGTTCTAGACTGGCGGAGGTGTAATAACACCCACCTTCCTGATACATGACAATATACTGTATGTGTTTTTTCAAATGTACATCTTCTGAACACAACTCCTAGTATAACGCCACCATATCTCAGGTACAGAGATAAGGAACATTTCTTCTCATTCTCCTCTGTCTTTTATTTCATAACACACCTGATCTCAGTGGTGACACAATCAATACCATGATGACGAGAGACTGATCACAGCATTCACCCTAGACCAGGGACTGACAGAGCACAGCATTTACACTAGGTGTGCATTGACTGAGCACAGTAGTTATACAATACTCTGGAATGACTGACCACAACATTTACAATAGACTGTGCACCGACTGAACAGAGTATTTACACTAGGTGGGGACCGACCGAGCACAGTAATAATACCATACTGTGGACTGACTGTCTTTATCATTTGCACTAGTCTGTGGACTAACTGACCACAACATTCACAATAGATTATAGACCGGCTCATCCCAGCATTAACACTAGTTGTGGACTTATTAACCACAGGATTTATGCTGAACTAAGGACCAACTGATTCTAATATTTACACTACACTGTTGACTGACTGACCACAACATTTACAGTAGACTGTGGACTGACTGACTACAGCTTTTACAATAAACTGTGGATAGACTAAGCACAGGCATTATCCCTGAGATAACTAATTTTGGCCCTAGTGTGTTATTGGTGTGTATAGCATGTAGCAGGAACATATTATCATATAGGTTGTCTTTTTACAGGTGACAGAATCCAAGTGAGATATTAAAAAGTGAAATTTTTGTTTGTGGACTCCAAGAAGAGAATCAGAGGAATCACATAACAGGTAATTAATTCTCGTATTAATTACTGATAATCGTTGGTCTAGGCTTAAGTTCTAGACTGGCAGAGGTGTAATAGCACCCACCTTTCTGATACATGACAATATACTGTATGTGTTTTTCAAATGTATATCTTCTATACACAACTCCTAGTATAATGCCACAATATCTCAGGTACAGAGATAAGGAACATTTCTTCTCATTATCCTCTGTCTTTTCTTTCATAACACACCTGATCTCAGCGGTGACACAATGAATACCAAGATTACGCGAGACTGACCACAGCATTCACCCTAGACCAGGGACTGACAGAACACAGCATTTACACTAGGTGTGCATTGACTGAGCACAGTAGTTATACAATACTCTGGAATGACTGACCACAACATTTACAATAGACTGTGCACCGATAAATCATAGTATTTGCACTAGGTGGGGACCGACCGAGCACAGTAATAATACCATACTGTGGACTGTCTGTCTATATCGCTTGCACTAGTCTGTGGACTAACTGACCACAACATTCACAATAGATTATAGACCAGCTCATCCCAGCATTAACACTAGTTGTGGACTTATTAACCACAGTATTTATGCTGAACTAAGGACCGATTGATTCTAATATTTACACTACACTGCGTACTGACTGACCACAACATTTACAGTAGACTGTGGACTGACTACAGCTTTTACAATAAACTGTGGAAAGACTAACCACAGTCGTTATCACTGAGATAAGTAATTTTGGCCCTAGTGTGTTATTGGTGTGTATAGCATGTAGCAGGAACATATTATCATATAGGTTGTCTTTTTACAGGTGACAGAATCCAAGTGAGATATTAGAAAGTGAAATTTTTGTTTGTGGACTCCAAGAAGAGAATCAGAGGAATCACATAACAGGTAATTAATTCTCGTATTAATTACTGATAATCGTTGGTCTAGGCTTAAGTTCTAGACTGGCGGAGGTGTAATAACACTCACCTTCCTGATACATAACTATATACTGTATGTGTTCTTTCAAATGTACATCTTCTATACACAACTCCTAGTATAACGCCACAATATCTCAGGTACAGAGATAAGGAACATTTCTTCTCATTATCCTCTGTCTTTTCTTTCATAACACACCTGATCTCAGCGGTGACACAATGAATACCAAGATTACGCGAGACTGACCACAGCATTCACCCTAGACCAGGGACTGACAGAACACAGCATTTACACTAGGTGTGCATTGACTGAGCACAGTAGTTATACAATACTCTGGAATGACTGACCACAACATTTACAATAGACTGTGCACCAACTGACCATAGTATTTACACTTGGTGGGGACCGACCGAGCACAGTAATAATACCATACTGTGGACTGACTGTCTATATCATTTGCACTAGTCTGTGGACTAACTGACCTCAACATTCAAAAATGATTATAGACCGGCTCATCCCAGCATTAACACTAGTTGTGGACTTATTAACCACAGTATTTATGCTGAATTAAGGACCGATTGATTCTAATATTTACAATATACTGTGGACTGGCTGACCACAACATTTACAGTAGACTGTGGACTGACTGACTACAGCTTTTACAATAAACTGTGGATAGACTAACCACAGTCATTATCCCTGAGATAAGTAATTTTGGCCCTAGTGTGTAATTGGTGTGTGTATAGCATGTAGCAGGAACATATTATCATATAGTTTGTGTTTTCACAGGTGACTGAATCCCAATGAGATATTAGAACGTGAAATTTTTGTTTGTGGTCTCCAAGAAGAGAATAAGAGCAATCAAATAACAGGTAATTAATTCTCGTATTAATTACTGATAATCGTTGGTCTAGGCTTAAGTTCTAGACTGGCGGAGGTGTAATAACACCCACCTTCCTGATACATGACAATATACTGTATGTGTTTTTTTCAAATGTACATCTTCTAAACACAACTCCTAGTATAACGCCACCATATCTCAGGTACAGAGATAAGGAACATTTCTTTTCATTATCCTCTGTCTTTTATTTCATAACGCACATGATCTCAGCGGTGACACAATCAATACCATGATTACGCGAGACTGTCCACAGCATTCACCCTAGACCAGGGACTGACAGAACACAGCATTTACACTAGGTGTGCATTGACTGAGTACAGTAGTTATACAATACTCTGGAATGACTGACCACAACATTTACGATAGACTGTGCACCGACTGACCATAGTATTTACACTAGGTGGGGACCGACCGAGCACAGTAATAATACCATACTGTGGACTGACTGTCTATATCATTTGCACTAGTCTGTGGACTAACTGACCTCAACATTCAAAAACGATTATAGACCGGCTCATCCCAGCATTAACACTAGTTGTGGACTTATTAACCACAGTATTTATGCTGAACTAAGGACCGATTGATTCTAATATTTACACTACACTGTGGACTGACTGACCACAACATTTACAGTAGACTGTGGACTGACTGACTACAGCTTTTACAATAAACTGTGGATAGACTAACCACAGTCATTATCTCTGAGATAAGTAATTTTGGCCCTAGTGTGTTATTGGTGTGTATAGCATGTAGCAGGAACATATTATCATATAGTTTGTGTTTTTACAGGTGACTGAATCCCAATGAGATATTAGAACGTGAAATTTTTGTTTGTGGATTCCAAGAAGAGAATAAGAGGAATCAAATAACAGGTAATTAATTCTCGTATTAATTACTGATATTCGTTGGTCTGGGCTTAAGTTGTAGACTGGCGGAGGAGTAATAACACCCACATTCCTGATACATGACAATATACTGTATGTGTTTTTTCAAATGTACATCTTCTATACACAACTCCTAGTATAACGCCACCATATCTCAGGTGCAGAGATAAGGAACATTTCTTCTCATTATCCTCTGTCTTTTCAATCATAACACACCTGATCTCAGCGGTGACACAATGAATACCATGATTACGCAAGACTGACCACAGCATTCACCCTAGACCAGGGTCTGACAGAACACAGCATTTACACTAGGTGTGCATTGACTGAGCACAGTAGTTATACAATACTCTGGAATGACTGACCACAACATTTACATTAGATTGTGCACCGACTGAACATAGTATTTACACTAGGTGGGGACCGACCGATCACAGTAATAATACCATACTGTGGACTAACTGTCTGTATTATTTGCACTAGTCTGTGGACTTACTGACCTCAACATTCACAATAGATTATAGATCGGCTCATCCCAGCATTAACACTAGTTGTGGACTTATTAACCACAGTATTTATGCTGAACTATGGACCGATTGATTCTAATATTTACACTACACTGTGGACTGACCACAACATTTACAGTATACTGTGGACTGACTGACTAACTACAGCTTTTACAATAAACTGTGGATAGACTAACCACATCCATTATCCCTGAGATAACTAATTTTGGCCCTAGTGTGTTATTGGTGTGTATAGCATGTAGCAGGAACATATTATCATATAGGTTGTCTTTTTACTGGTGACTGAATCCCAATGAGATATTAGAACGTGAAATTTTTGTTTGTGGTCTCCAAGAAGAGAATAAGAGGAATCAAATAACAGGTAATTAATTCTCGCATTAATTACTGATAATCGTTGGTCTAGGCTTAAGTTCTAGACTGGCGGAGGTGTAATAACACCCAAATTCCTGATACATGACAATATACTGTATGTGTTTTTTCACATGTACATCTTCTATACACAACTCCTAGTATAACACCACCATATCTCAGGTACAGAGAAAAGGAACATTTCTTCTCATTATCCTCTGTCTTTTATTTCATAACACACCTGATCTTAGCAGTGACACAATCAATACCATGATTACGCGAGACTGACCACAGCATTCAGCCTAGACCAGGGACTGACAGATCACAGCATTTACACTAGGTGTGCATTGACTGAGCACAGTAGTTATACAATTCTCTGGAATGACTGACCACAACATTTACAATAGACTGTGCACCAACTGACAATAGTATTTACACTAGGTGGGGACCGACCGAGCACAGTAATAATACCATAGTGTGGACTGTCTGTCTATATCATTTGCACTAGTCTGTGGACTAACTGACCACAACATTCAAAAAAGATTATAGACTGGCTCATCCCAGCATTAACACTAGTTGTGGACTTATTAACCACAGTATTTATGCTGAACTAAGGACCGATTGATTCTAATATTTACACTACACTGTGGACTGACTGACCACAACATTTACAGTAAACTGTGGACTGACTGACTACAGCTTTTACAATAAACTGTGGAAAGACTAACCACAGTCGTTATCACTGAGATAAGTAATTTTGGCCCTAGTGTGTTATTGGTGTGTATAGCATGTAGCAGGAACATATTATCATATAGGTTGTCTTTTAACAGGTGACAGAATCCAAGTGAGATATTAGAACATGAAATTTTTGTTTGTGGACTCCAAGAAGAGAATCAGAGGAATCACATAACAGGTAATTAATTCTCGTATTAATTACTGATAATTGTTGGTCTAGGCTTAAGTTCTAGACTGGCGGAGGTGTAATAACACCCACCTTCCTGATACATAACTATATACTGTATGTGTTCTTTAAAATGTATATCTTCTATACACAACTCCTAGTATAACGCCACAATATCTCAGGTACAGAGATAAGGAACATTTCTTCTCATTATCCTCTGTCTTTTCTTTCATAACACACCTGATCTCAGCGGTGACACAATGAATACCAAGATTACGGGAGACTGACCACAGCATTCACCCTAGACCAGGGACTGACAGAACACAGCATTTACACTAGGTGTGCATTGACTGAGCACAGTAGTTATACAATACTCTGGAATGACTGACCACAACATTTACAATAGACTGTGCACCAACTGACCATAGTATTTACACTTGGTGGGGACCAATCGAGCACAGTAATAATACCATACTGTGGACTGACTGTCTATATCATTTGCACTAGTCTGTGGACTAACTGACCTCAACATTCAAAAAAGATTATAGACCGGCTCATCCCAGCATTAACACTAGTTGGGGTCTTATTAACCACAGTATTTATGCTGAACTAATGACCGATTGATTCTCATATTTACACTACACTGTGGACTGACTGACCACAACATTTAAAGTAGACTGTGGACTGACTGACTACAGCTTTTACAATAAACTGTGGATAGACTAACCACAGTCATTATCCCTGAGATAAGTAATTTTGGCCCTAGTGTGTTATTAGTGTGTATAGCATGTAGCAGGAACATATTATCATATAGTTTGTGTTTTCACAGGTGACTGAATCCCAATGAGATATTTGAACGTGAAATTTTTGTTTGTGGACTCCAAGACGAGAATAAGAGGAATCAAATAACAGGTAATTAATTCTCGTATTAATTACTGATAATCGTTGGTCTAGGCTTAAGTTCTAGACTGGTGGAGGTGTAATAACACCCAAATTCCTGATACATGACAATATACTGTATGTGTTTTTTCACATGTACATCTTCTATACACAACTCCTAGTATAACACCACCATATCTCAGGTACAGAGATAAGAAACATTTCTTCTCATTATCCTCTGCCTTTTATTTCATAACACACCTGATCTTAGCAGTGACACAATAAATACCATGATTACGCGAGACTGACCACAGCATTCACCCTAGACCAGGGACTGACAGAACACAGCATTTACACTAGGTGTTCATTGACTGAGCACAGTAGTTATACAATACTCTGGAATGACTGACCACAACATTTACAATAGACTGTACACCGACTGACCATAGTATTTACACTAGGTGGGGACCGACCGAGCACAGTAATAATGCCATACTGTGAACTGACTGTCTATATAATTTGCACTAGTCTGTGGACTAACTGACCACAACATTCACAATATGTTATAGACCGGCTCATCCCAGCATTAACACTAGTTGTGGACTTACTAACCACAGTATTTATGCTGAACTAAGGACCGATTGATTCAAATATTTACACTACACTGCGTACTGACTGACCACAACATTTACAGTAGACTGTGGACTGACTGACTACAGCTTTTACAATAAACTGTGGAAAGACTAACCACAGTCGTTATCACTGAGATAAGTAATTTTGGCCCTAGTGTGTTATTGGTGTGTATAGCATGTAGCAGGAACATATTATCATATAGGTTGTCTTTTTACAGGTGACAGAATCCAAGTGAGATATTTGAAAGTGAAATTTTTGTTTGTGGACTCCAAGAAGAGAATCAGAGGATTCACATAACAGGTAATTAATTCTCGTATTAATTACTGATAATCGTTGGTCTAGGCTTAAGTTCTAGGCTGGTGGAGGTGTAATAACACCCAACTTCCTGATACATGACAATATATTGTATGTGGTTTTTCAAATGTACATCTTTTATACACAACTCCTAGCATAACACCACCATATCTCAGGTACAGAGAGAAGGAACATTTCTTCTCAATATCCTCTGTCTTTTATTTCATAACACACCTGATCTCAGCGGTGACACAATCAATACAATGATGACGCGAGACTGACCACAGCATTCACCCTAGGCCAGGGACTGACAGAACACAGCATTTACACTAGGTGTGCATTGACTGAGCACAGTAGTTATACAATACTCTGGAATGACAGACCACAACATTTACAATAGACTGTGCACCAACTGACCATAGTATTTACACTAGGTGGGGACCGACCGAGCACAGTAATAATACCATACTGTGGACTGACTGTCTATATCATTTGCACTAGTCTGTGGACTAACTGACCACAACATTCACAATAGATTATAGACCGGCTCATCCCAGCATTAACACTAGTTGTGGACTTATTAACCACAGTATTTATGATGAACTAAGGACCGATTGATTCTAATATTTACACTACACTGTGAACTGACTGACCACAACATTTACAGTAAACTGTGGACTGACTGACTACAGCTTTTACAATAAACTGTGGATAGACTAACCACAGTCATTATCCCTGAGATAAGTAATTTTGGCTCGAGTGTGTTATTGGTGTGTATAGCATGTAGCAGGAATATATTATCATATAGTTTGTCTTTTTACAGGTGACTGAATCCCAATGAGATATTAGAAAGTGAAAATTTTGTTTGTGGACTCCAAGAAGAGAATAAGAGGAATCAAATAACAGGTAATTAATTCTCACATTAATTACTGATAATCGTTGGTCTAGGCTTAAGTTCTAGACTGGCGGAGGTGTAATAACACCCACCTTCCTGATACATATATTGTATGTGTTTTTTCACATGTACATCTTCTATACACAACTCCTAGTATAACACCACCATATCTCAGGTACAGAGATAAGGAACATTTCTTCTCATTATCCTCTGTCTTTTATTTCATAACACACCTGATCTTAGCAGTGACACAATCAATACCATGATTACGCGAGACTGACCACAGCATTCAGCCTAGACCAGGGACTGACATAACACAGCATTTACACTAGGTGTGCATTGACTGAGCACAGTAGTTATACAATACTCTGGAATGACTGACCACAACATTTACAATAGACTGTGCACCGACTAACCACAGTATTTGCACTAGGTTGGGACCGACCGAGCAAAGTAATAATACCATACTGTGGACTGTCTGTCTATATCGTTTGCACTAGTCTGTGGACTAACTGACCACAACATTCACAATAGATTATAGACCAGCTCATCCCAGCATTAACACTAGTTGTGGACTTATTAACCACAGTATTTATGCTGAACTAAGGACCGATTGATTCTAATATTTACACTACACTGCGTACTGACTGACCACAACATTTACAGTAGACTGTCGACTGACTGACTACAGCTTTTACAATAAACTGTGGAAAGACTAACCACAGTCGTTATCACTGAGATAAGTAATTTTGGCCCTAGTGTGTTATTGGTGTGTATAGCATGTAGCAGGAACATATTATCATATAGGTTGTCTTTTTACAGGTGACAGAATCCAAGTGAGATATTAGAAAGTGACATTTTTGTTTGTGGACTCCAAGAAGAGAATAAGAGGAATCACATGAAAGGTAATTAATTCTCGTATTAATTACTGATAATCGTTGGTCTAGGCTTAAGTTCTAGACTGGCGGAGGTGTAATAACACCCACCTTCCTGATACATTACAATATATTGTATGTGTTTTTTCAAATGTACATCTTCTATACACAACTCCTAGCATAACACCACCATATCTCAGGTACAGAGATAAGGAACATTTCTTCTCATTATCCTCTGTCTTTTATTTCATAACACACCTGATCTCAGCGGTGACACAATCAATGCCATGATTACGCGAGACTGACCACAGCATTCAGCCTAGACCAGGGACTGACAGAGCACAGAATTTACACTAGGTGTGCATTGAGTGAGCACAGTAGTTATACAATACTCTGGAATGACTGACCACAACATTTACAATAGACTGTGCACCGACTGACCATAGTATTTACACTAGGTGGGGACCGACCGAGCACAGTAATAATACCATACTGTGGACTGACTGTCTATATCATTTGCACTAGTCTGTGGACTAACTGACCACAACATTCAAAAAAGATTATAGACCGGCTCATCCCAGCATTAACACTAGTTGTGGACTTATTAACCACAGTATTTATGCTGAACTAAGGACCGATTGATTCTAATATTTACACTACACTGTGGACTGACTGACCACAACATTTACAGTAAACTGTGGACTGACTGACTACAGCTTTTACAATAAACTGTGGATAGACTAACCACAGTCATTATCCCTGAGATAAGTAATTTTGGCCCGAGTGTATTATTGGTGTGTATAGCATGTAGCAGGAACATATTATCATATAGTTTGTCTTTTTACAGGTGACTGAATCCCAATGAGATAATAGAACGTGAAATTTTTGTTTGTGGACTCCAAGAAGAGAATAAGAAGAATCAAATAACTGGTAATTAATTCTCGTATTAATTACTGATAATCGTTGGTCTAGGCTTAAGTTCTAGACTGGTGGAGGTGTAATAACACCCACCTTCCTGATACATGACAATATACTGTATGTGTTTTTTCACATGTACATCTTCTATACACAACTTCTAGTATAACACCACCATATCTCAGGTACAGAGATAAGGAACATTTCTTCTCTTTATCCTCTGTCTTTTATTTCATAACACACCTGATCATTGCAGTGACACAATCAATAACATGATTACGCGAGACTGACCACAGCATTCAGCCTAGACCAGGGACTGACAGAACACAGCATTTACACTAGGTGTGCATTGACTGAGCACAGTAGTTATACAATACTCTGGAATGACTGATCACAACATTTACAATAGACTGTGCACCGACTGACCATTGTATTTACACTAGGTGGGGACCGACCGAGCACAGTAATAATACCATACTGTGGACTGTCTGTCTATATCGTTTGCACTAGTCTGTGGACTAACTGACCACAACATTCACAATAGATTATAGACCAGCTCATCCCAGCATTAACACTAGTTGTGGACTTATTAACCACAGTATTTTTGCTGAACTAAGGATCGATTGATTCTAATATTTACACTACACTGTGGACTGACTGACCACAACATTTACAGTAGACTGTGGACTGACTGACTACAGCTTTTACAATAAACTGTGGAAAGACTAACCACAGTCATTATCACTGAGATAAGTAATTTTGGCCCAAGTGTGTTATTGGTGTGTATAGCATGTAGCAGGAACATATTATCATATAGGTTGTCTTTTTACAGGTGACTGCATCCCAATGAGATATTAGAACATGAAATTTTTGTTTGTGGACTCCAAGAAGAGAATCAGAGGAATGACATAACAGGTAATTAATTCTCGTATTAATTACTGATAATCGTTGGTCTAGGCTAAAGTTCTAGACTGGCGGAGGTGTA
Source organism: Phyllobates terribilis (assembly GCF_046119375.1). Classification (NCBI taxonomy): domain Eukaryota; kingdom Metazoa; phylum Chordata; class Amphibia; order Anura; family Dendrobatidae; genus Phyllobates; species Phyllobates terribilis. Next base: position 204,240,776 of record NW_027362769.1, on the reverse strand, counting down.
ATAACACCCACCTTCCTGATACATGACAATATACTGTATGTGTTTTTTCAAATGTACATCTTCTATACACAACTCCTAGTATAACACCACAATATCTCAGGTACAGAGATAAGGAACATTTCTTCTCATTATCCTCTGTCTTTTATTTCATAACACGCCTGATCTCAGCGGTGACACAATCAATACCATGATGACGCGAGACTGACCACAGCATTCACCCTAGACCAGGGACTGACAGAACACAGCATTTACACTAGGTGTTCATTGACTGAGCACAGTAGTTATACAATACTCTGGAATGACTGACCACAACATTTACAATAGACTGTGCACCGACTGAACATAGTATTTACACTAGGTGGGGACCGACCGAGCACAGTAATAATACCATACTGTGGACTGACTGTCTATATCATTTGCACTAGTCTGTGGACTAACTGACCACAACATTCAAAAAAGATTATAGACCGGCTCATCCCAGCATTAACACTAGTTGTGGACTTATTAACCACAGTATTTATGCTGAACTAAGGACCGATTGATTCTAATATTTACACTACACTGTGGACTGACTGACCACAACATTTACAGTAGACTGTGGACTGACTGACTACAGCTTTTACAATAAACTGTGGAAAGACTAACCACAGTCGTTATCACTGAGATAAGTAATTTTGGCCCTAGTGTGTTATTGGTGTGTATAGCATGTAGCAGGAACATATTATCATATAGGTTGTCTTTTTACAGGTGACAGAATCCAAGTGAGATATTTGAAAGTGAAATTTTTGTTTGTGGACTCCAAGAAGAGAATCAGAGGAATCACATAACAGGTAATTAATTCTCATATTAATTACTGATAATCGTTGGTCTAGGCTTAAGTTCTAGGCTGGCGGAGGTGTAATAACACCCAACTTCCTGATACATGACAATATATTGTATGTGGTTTTTCAAATGTACATCTTTTATACACAACTCCTAGCATAACACCACCATATCTCAGGTACAGAGAGAAGGAACATTTCTTCTCAATATCCTCTGTCTTTTATTTCATAACACACCTGATCTCAGCGGTGACACAATCAATACAATGATGACGCGAGACTGACCACAGCATTCACCCTAGGCCAGGGACTGACAGAACACAGCATTTACACTAGGTGTGCATTGACTGAGCACAGTAGTTATACAATACTCTGGAATGACTGACCACAACATTTACAATAGACTGTGCACCAACTGACCATAGTATTTACACTAGGTGGTGACCGACCGAGCACAGTAATAATACCATACTGTGGACTGACTGTCTATATCATTTGCACTAGTCTGTGGACTAACTGACCACAACATTCACAATAGATAATAGACCGGCTCATCCCAGCATTAACACTAGTTGTGGACTTATTAACCACAGTATTTATGATGAACTAAGGACCGATTGATTCTAATATTTACACTACACTGTGGACTGACTGACCACAACATTTACAGTAAACTGTGAACTGACTGACTACAGCTTTTACAATAAACTGTGGATAGACTAACCACAGTCATTATCCCTGAGATAAGTAATTTTGGCTCGAGTGTGTTATTGGTGTGTATAGCATGAAGCAGGAACATATTATCATATAGTTTGTCTTTTTACAGGTGACTGAATCCCATTGAGATATTAGAAAGTGAAATTTTTGTTTGTGGACTCCAAGAAGAGAATAAGAGGAATCACATAACAGGTAATTAATTCTCGTATTAATTACTGATAATCGTTGGTCTAGGCTTAAGTTCTAGACTGGCGGAGGTGTAATAACACCCACCTTCCTGATACATATATTGTATGTGTTTTTTCAAATGTACATCTTCTATACACAACTCCTAGTATAACACCACCATATCTCAGGTACAGAGATAAGGAACATTTCTTCTCATTATCCTCTGTCTTTTATTTCATAACACACCTGCTCTCAGCGGTGACACAATCAAAACCATGATTACGCAAGGCTGACCACAGCATTCACCCTAGATCAGGGACTGACAGAACACAGCATTTACACTAGGTGTGCATTGACTGAGCACAGTAGTTATACAATACTCTGGAATGACTGACCACAACATTTACAATAGACTGTGCAACGACTGACCATAGTATTTACACTAGGTGGGTACCGACCGAGCACAGTAATAATACCATACTGTGGACTGTCTGTCTATATCGTTTGCACTAGTCTGTGGACTAACTGACCACAACATTCACAATAGATTATAGACCAGCTCATCCCAGCATTAACACTAGTTGTGGACTTATTAACCACAGTATTTATGCTGAACTAAGGACCGATTGATTCTAATATTTACACTACACTGCGTACTGACTGACCACAACATTTACAGTAGACTGTCGACTGACTGACTACAGCTTTTACAATAAACTGTGGAAAGACTAACCACAGTCATTATCCCTGAGATAAGTAATTTTGGCCCTAGTGTGTTATTGGTGTGTATAGCATGTAGCAGGAACATATTATCATATAGGTTGTCTTTTTACAGGTGACAGAATCCAAGTGAGATATTAGAAAGTGACATTTTTGTTTGTGGACTCCAAGAAGAGAATAAGAGGAATCACATGAAAGGTAATTAATTCTCGTATTAATTACTGATAATCGTTGGTCTAGGCTTAAGTTCTAGACTGGCGGAGGTGTAATAACACTCACCTTCCTGATACATTACAATATATTGTATGTGTTTTTTCAAATGTACATCTTCTATACACAACTCCTAGCATAACACCACCATATCTCAGGTACAGAGATAAGGAACATTTCTTCTCATTATCCTCTGTCTTTTATTTCATAACACACCTGATCTCAGCGGTGACACAATCAATGCCATGATTACGCGAGACTGACCACAGCATTCAGCCTAGACCAGGGACTGACAGAGCACAGCATTTACACTAGGTGTGCATTGACTGAGCACAGTAGTTATACAATACTCTGGAATGACTGACCACAACATTTACAATAGACTGTGCACCGACTGACCATAGTATTTACACTAGGTGGGGACCGACCGAGCACAGTAATAATACCATACTGTGGACTGACTGTCTATATCATTTGCAATAGTCTGTGGACTAACTGACCACAACATTCAAAAAAGATTATAGACCGGCTCATCCCAGCATTAACACTAGTTGTGGACTTATTAACCACAGTATTTATGCTGAACTAAGGACCGATTGATTCTAATATTTACACTACACTGTGGACTGACTGACCACAACATTTACAGTAAACTGTGGACTGACTGACTACAGCTTTTACAATAAACTGTGGATAGACTAACCACAGTCATTATCCCTGAGATAAGTAATTTTGGCCCGAGTGTATTATTGGTGTGTATAGCATGTAGCAGGAACATATTATCATATAGTTTGTCTTTTTACAGGTGACTGAATCCCAATGAGATAATAGAACGTGAAATTTTTGTTTGTGGACTCCAAGAAGAGAATAAGAAGAATCAAATAACAGGTAATTAATTCTCGTATTAATTACTGATAATCGTTGGTCTAGGCTTAAGTTCTAGACTGGTGGAGGTGTAATAACACCCACCTTCCTGATACATGACAATATACTGTATGTGTTTTTTCACATGTACATCTTCTATACACAACTTCTAGTATAACACCACCATATCTCAGGTACAGAGATAAGGAACATTTCTTCTCATTATCCTCTGTCTTTTATTTCATAACACACCTGATCATTGCAGTGACACAATCAATACCATGATTACGCGAGACTGACCACAGCATTCAGCCTAGACCAGGGACTGACAGAACACAGCATTTACACTAGGTGTGCATTGACTGAGCACAGTAGTTATACAATACTCTGGAATGACTGATCACAACATTTACAATAGACTGTGCACCGACTAACCATAGTATTTACACTAGGTGGGGACCGACCGAGCACAGTAATAATACCATACTGTGGACTGTCTGTCTATATCGTTTGCACTAGTCTGTGGACTAACTGACCACAACATTCACAATAGATTATAGACCAGCTCATCCCAGCATTAACACTAGTTGTGGACTTATTAACCACAGTATTTTTGCTGAACTAAGGATCGATTGATTCTAATATTTACACTACACTGCGGACTGACTGACCACAACATTTACAGTAGACTGTGGACTGACTGACTACAGCTTTTACAATAAACTGTGGATAGACTAACCACAGTCATTATCACTGAGATAAGTAATTTTGGCCCAAGTGTGTTATTGGTGTGTATAGCATGTAGCAGGAACATATTATCATATAGTTTGTCTTTTTACAGGTGACTGAATCCCAATGAGATATTAGAAAGTGAAATTTTTGTTGGTGGACTCCAAGTAGAGAATCAGAGGAATCAAATAACAGGTAATTAATTCTTGTATTAATTACTGATAATCGTTGGTCTAGGCTTAAGTTCTAGGCTGGCGGAGGTGTAATAACACCCAACTTCCTGATACATGACAATATACTATATGTGTTTTTTTCAAATGTACAGTACAGACCAAAAGTTTGGACATACCTACTCATTTAAAAATTTTTCTGTGTTTTCATGACTTTGAAAATTGTACATTCACATTGAAGGCATCAAAACTATGAATTGACACATGTGGAATCATATTCTTAAAAAAGTGTGAAACAACTGAAAATATGTCTTATATTCTAGGTTCTTCAAAGTAGCCACCTTTTGCTTTGATAACTGCTTTGCACACTCTTGGCATTCTCTTGATGAGCTTCAAGAGGTGGTCACCGGAAATGGTTTTCACTTCACAGGTGTGCCCTGTCAGGTTTAATAAGTGGGATTTCTTGCCTTTAAATGGGGTTGGGACCATCAGTTGTGTTGTTCAAAAGTCTGGTGGATACACAGCTGATAGTCCTACTGAATAGACTGTTAGAATTTGTATTATGGCGAGAAAAAAGCAGCTAAGTAAAGAAAAACGAGTGGCCATCATTACTTTAACAAATGAAGGTCAGTCAGTCCGAAAAGTTGGGCAAACTTTGAAAGTGTCCCCATGTGCAGTTGCAAAAACCATCAAGCGCTACAAAGAATCTGGCTCACATGAGGACCGCCCCAGGAAAGGAAGACCAAGAATCTGAGGATAAGTTTATCCGAGTCACCAGCCTCAGAAATCGCAGGTTAACAGCAGCTCAGATTAGAGACCAGGTCAATGCCACACAGAGTTCTAGCAGCAGACACATCTCTACAACAACTGTTAAGAGGAGACTTTGTGCAGCAGGCCTTCATGGTAAAATAGCTGCTAGGAAACCACTGCTAAGGACAGGCAACAAGCAGAAGAGACTTGTTTGGGCTAAAGAACACAAGGAATGGCCATTAGACCAGTGGAAATCTGTGCTTTGGTCTGATGAGTCCAAATTTGAGATCTTTGGTTCCAACCACCGTGTCTTTGTGCGATGCAGAAAAGGTGAACGGATGGACTCTACATGCCTGGTTCCCACCTTCAAGCATGGAGGAGGAAGTGTGATGGTGTGGGGGTGCTTTGCTGGTGACACAGTTGGGGTTTTATTCAAAATTGAAGGCATAGTGAACCAGCATGGCTACCACAGCATCTTGCAGCGACATGCTATTCCATCCGGTTTGCGTTTAGTTTGACCATCATTTATTTTTCAACAGGACAATGACCCCAAACACACCTCCATGCTATGTAAGGGCTAGTTGACCAAGAAGAAGAGTGATGGGGTGCTGCGCCAGATGACCTGGCCTCCACAGTCACCAGACCTGAACCCAATCGAGTTGGTTTGGGGTTTAGCTGGACCGCAGAGTGAAGGCAAAAGGGCCAAAAAGAGCTAAGCATCTCTGGGAACTCCTTCAAAATTGTTGTAAGACCATTTCCGGTGACTACCTCTTGAAGCTCATCAAGAGAATGCCAAGAGTGTGCAAAGCAGTCATCAAAGCAAAAGGTGGCTAATTTGAAGAACCTAGAATATAAGACATATTTTCAGTTGTTTCACACTTTTTTGTTAAGTATATAATTCCACATGTGTTAATTCATAGTTTTTACAATAAACTGTGGATAGACTAACCACAGTCATTATCCCTGAGATAAGTAATTTTGGCACTAGTGTGTTATTGGTGTGTATAGCATGTAGCAGGAACATATTATCATATCGTTTGTCTTTTTACAGGTGACTGAATCCCAATCAGATATTAGAACGTGAAATTTTTGTTTGTTTGTGGACTCCAAGAAGAGAATCAGAGGAATCACATAACAGGTAATTAATTCTCGTATTAATTACTGATAATCGTTGGTCTAGGCTTAAGTTCTAGACTGGCGGAGGTGTAATAACACCCACCTTCCTGATACATGACAATATACTGTATGTGTTTTTTCAAATGTATATCGCGGCCGATATTTAAATGTGGCGCCCAAATCGGTGATTGGTCGCGGTCTTGGCGCGCGACCAATCACTGATCTTGCCGCCAAAGTTAAACACTACCGTGCTGATTGGTTGCGGACGCTGCCCGCGACCAATCACCGATTTGTGCGCCAAATTTAAATATCCGACCAATCAGCACAGTAGTGTTTAACTTTGGCGGCAAGATCAGTGATTGGTCGCGGTCAAAACGGCGACCAATCACCGATTTGTGCCGCACATTTAAATAGCGGCCGCGACCAATTGGATGTCAGCGCCGCTCCCCGGTCCTCCCTTCACACCCTAGCCGCATGGATGTCAGCGCCGCTGCCTGTGCGGATACTTCCGCTGCGAGAACCCGGGACATGAGCGGGCGCTCGCAGCAGAAATATCCGGACCCGCAGCGCCGCTCCCCGGTCCTCCCTTCACACGCTAGCCGCTGATGTCCCCACAGTATCCGCATGGTGTTACAAAGGTCCGGACATTTGTGTTAAAAATCGCTGATTGGTCGCTGGCGCTGCCCGCGACCAATCACCGATTTGGGCGCCAAATTTAAATATCAGCCGCGACCAATCACCGATTTGGGCGCCAAATTTAAATATCCTCCGCGACCAATCACCCATCTTGGCTCCACATTTAAACATCGCTGTACTGATTGGTCGCGGACGCTATTTAAATGTGGCGCCAAAATCGGTGATTGGTCGCGCCCAGCGTCGGCGACCAATCAGCACAGCGGTGTTTAAATGTGGAGCCAAGATTGGTGATTGGTTGCGGCCAATATTTAAATTTGGCGCCCAAATCGGTGATTGGTCGCGGGCAGCGCCCGCAACCAATCAGCGATTTTTAACACAAATGTCCGGATCTTTGTAACACCATGCGGATACTGTGGGGACATCAGCGGCTATGGTGTCAAGGGAGGACCGGGGAGCGGCGCTGCGGGTCGGGATACTTCTGCTGCGAGCAGTCGCTCATCTCCCGGCTTCTCGCAACGGAAGTATCCGACCAGGCAGTGGCGCTCCCCGGTCCTCACCAATACGATTAGCTGATTGGTCGCGCTCTCCGCACGCGACCAATCAGTGATCTTGGCGCTAAAGTTAAACACCCCTCTGCTGATTGGTCGCGGACGCTGCCCGCGACCAATCACCGATTTGGGCGCCACATTTAAATAGCGGCCGCGACCAATCAGCGAGCTTGGCGCCAAATTTAAACAACGCTCTGCTGATTGGTCGCGGACGCCAGACGCGTCCAATCAGTGAGATTGCCGCCAAATTTAAACAACGCTCTGCTGATTGGTCGCGGACTCCAGCCGCGACCAATCAGCAAGATTGGCGCCAAATTTAAACCCCGCTCTGCTAATTGGTCGCGGATGCCGGCCGCGACTAATCAGCATTATTGGCGCCAAATTTAAACACCGCTCTGCTGATTGATCGCGGTCGCCGTCCGCGACCAATCAGTAGTATTGGCGCCAAATTTAAACCCTGCTCGGCTGATTGGTCACGGTTGCCGGCCGCGACCAATCAGCAGTATTGGCGCCAAATTTAAACCCCGCTCTGCTGATTGGTCACAGTTGCCTTCCGCGACCAATCAGCGATTTTGACGCCAAATTTAAACACCGCTCTGCTGATTGGTCGCGGCCGGCGATTGCGACCAATCAGCATTATTGGCGCCAAATTTAAACCCCGCTCTGCTGATTGGTCGTGACCGCCGGCCGCGACTAATCAACATTGTTGCCGCCAAATTTAAACACCGCTCTGCTGAATGGTCGAGGTCGTGACCAATCACCATTATTGGCGCCAAATTTAAACACCGCTTTGCTGATTGGTCGCAACCACAACCTATCAGCATTATTGGCGCAAAATTTAAACCCCGCTCTGCTGATTAGTCGCGACCGCCGGCCGTGACCAATCAGTGATATAGTCGCCAAATTTCAACACCGCTTTGCTGATTGGTCGCGGTTGCTGGCCGCGACCAGTCAGCGATTTTGGGCCAAATTTAAACCCCGCTCTGCTGATTGGTCACAGTTGCCTTCCGCGACCAATCAGCGATTTTGACGCCAAATTTAAACACCGCTCTGCTGATTGGTCGCGGCCGGCGATTGCGACCAATCAGCATTATTGGCGCCAAATTTAAACCCCGCTCTGCTGATTGGTCGTGACCGCCGGCCGCGACTAATCAACATTGTTGCCGCCAAATTTAAACACCGCTCTGCTGAATGGTCGAGGTCGTGACCAATCACCATTATTGGCGCCAAATTTAAACACCGCTTTGCTGATTGGTCGCAACCACAACTTATCAGCATTATTGGCGCAAAATTTAAACCCCGCTCTGCTGATTAGTCGTGACCGCCGGCCGTGACCAATCAGTGATATAGTCGCCAAATTTCAACACCGCTTTGCTGATTGGTCGCGGTTGCTGGCCGCGACCAGTCAGCGATTTTGGCGCCAAATTTAAACACCGCTCTGCTGATTGCGCCGGGTCTGCCGCATACATATTCTAGAATACCCGATGCGTTAGAATCGGGCCACCATCTAGTTTCATGAAATAATTAAAAAAAAAATTGACGTGGGGCTTCGCACTATATTTGTGTCCAGCCAGGTACAGCAGGCAGGAACGGGCTGCCCCCAACCACCAGCTGCCTATTTGTACCTGGCCGGACACAACAATATAGGGAAGCCCTTTTTTTCTTAATTATTTCATGAATTTCATGAAATAATTAAAAAAAAAAATACGTGGGGCTTCGCCCTATTTTTGTGTCCAGCCAGGTACAACTAGGCAGCTGGGGGCTGGAATCTGCAGCGCAGGGAGGCCCAAGCTTTCTGGGTCCCCCCAGCTGCAAATTGCAGTCCGCAGCCACCCCGGAAAATGGCGCGTTCATAGAAGCGCCATCTTCTGGCGCTGTACCCAACTCATCCAGGGCCCTGGTGCGGTGGCTCACTGGGTAATAAAGGGGTTAGGGCCAGCTTGGCATTATCAGCTGGCCCTAAGCACGAAATTCATGGGGTCACGCCAATATTAGACATGACCACTATGAATTTCTAGTAAAGTATTTAAAAAAAACACAACACCCAGAAAAAAGTCCTTTAATTGAAATAAACACACAATTCTTTATTGTTCTAAATTAAACCATACTTACCATCACGCCCATTCCAGCTGAAGCCAACGATCTCCTGCAATAAAAGTAAAATAATAAAACAACCTCATCCTTACCTTTCCATGGTTCCCAGACAGCTTCAGCTCTGCTACATCGAGATGACAGGCTGGACCGTAGCAGAACGCTGCCATCCAGCCTGTCATCCCGCAGACACTGAGAAGCGCAGGCATGCTTGCGCTCCTCAGTGTCTCTCTGTGACGGCATCCAGATGAGCCGAGGTCATGTCCAATGAACTCAGCTCACCTCATGTACGTCACTGACAGCGTGGAAGAATTCTCCTGCACTCAGCGCTTCAGCGTGAGAATTCTCCCACGCTGTCAGTGACGTACATGAGGTCAGCTGAGTTCAATGGACATGAATGAGCTCATCTCATGCACGTCACTGACAGCGTGGGAAAATTCTCCTGCACTCAGCGCTTCAGCGTGAGAATTTTCCCACGCTGTCAGTGACGTGCATGAGGTGAGCTCATTCATGTCCAATGAACTCGGCTCACCTCATGCACGTCACTGACAGCGTGGGAAAATTCTCACGCTGAAGCGCTGAGTGCAGGAGAATTCTCCCACGCTGTCAGTGACGTGCATGAGGTGAGCCGAGTTCATTGTCGGCTCATCTTTATGCCGTCACAGCGAGACACTGAGGAGCGCAAGCATGCCTGCGCTTCTCAGTGTCTGCGGGATGACAGGCTGGATGGCAGTGTTCTGCTGCGGTCCAGCCTGTCATCTCAATGTAGCAGAGCTGAAGCTGTCCTGGGAACCATGGAAAGGTAAGGATGAGGTTGCTTTATTATTTTTACTTTTATTGCAGGAGATCGTTGGCTTCAGCTGGAATGGGCGTGGTGGTAAGTATGGTTTAATTTAGAACAATAAAGGATTGTGTCTTTATTTCAATTAAAGGACTTTATTCTGGGTGTTTGTGTTTTCTTTTAACTTTGACTATGGGGTTAGTAATGGGGGTGTCTTATAGACGCCTCTCCATTACTAACCTGGGCTTGATGTCAGCTGGCATTATAAGCTGACATCAACCCCAGCCCTATTACCCCACTGCCATCGCACCAGGGCAGTGGGAAGAGCGAGGCTAAGTGCCAGAATTGGCGCATCCTATGGATGCGCCATTTCTGGGGCAGCTGACGGCTGGTGTTTCTAGCCTGGGAGGGGGCCAATATTCATGGCACCCTTCCTGGGCTATTAATATCAGCCCCCAGCTGTCTGCCTAGCCTTTGCTAGCTATTAAAATAGGGGGGACCCCACATCATTTTTTGGGGGGGGTCCCCCATTTTAATAGCTAGTAAAGGCTAGGTATTCAGCTGGGGGCTGATATTAGTAGCCTGGGAAGCTCCGTGGGTATTACCCCCTTCCCAGGCTTCAAACATCTGCCCCAGCCGTCTGCTTAACCTCCGCTAGAGCCTAAAATTACGGGGAACCCCACGCCAATTTTTTTTTAAATAAATCCTTTATTTTAACACTAAATGACAAGTATAGTAATTAACACTGTCACTGTACTTCATATATATGTGACTGACATGTTTCTATCTATCTAATCTATGTGTGATGCTCTATTCCTTCTATTCTAAATTGTCGGGTACAGATGCTGAAATGCCGGCCGGCTTTTTTAAAGAGACAGTGCATGAAAACACTATTATTTTTTTTAATAAATCCTTTAGACTAAATGACAAGTACAGTAAGCAACACTGTCACTGTACTTCATATATATGTGACTGACATGTTTCTATCTATCTAATCTATGTGTGATTCTCTATTCTTTCTATTCCAAATTGTCGGGTACCGCTGCTGAATTGCCGGCCGGCTTTTTTAAAGAGACGGTGCATGAAAACACTATTATTTTTTTTGATAAATCCTTTACACTAAATGACAAGTACAGTAATCAACACTGTCACTGTGCTTCATATATATGTGGCTGACATGTTTCTATCTATCTAATCTATGTGTGAAGATCTATTCTTTCGGTTCTAAATTGTCAGGTACCGGTGTATGCCGCTGCTGAATTGCGGGCTTTTCATGTTTCACTGTTGGCACTGTTCCCATCGATTTGGGCAATCACTGTAATGCCACAACCACCATGGCTGTGGCATTACAGTGAGTGGCAGACAATCCCTGCATGATTGGTGCTCTAAATAGCACCAGACATGCAGGACAAGCTTTTGGTGTACGAACAGTTATCGAACATAACCTCGAACAGCCGAATTTTTTGCAAATCGTTCGGGTTCGTCGAACAACTCGAACACCGCCCAAAACAGCTCGAATTTGAGATTGGCGAACAGTTCTAGTCGAACACCGCTCATCTCTAGTTACAAACCCATGCTGACTCTGGTTAATCACTTCATTCTTATCCATGTACTTACATACATGTTGTTTAATAATTTGTTCAAAGATCTTTCCTGGTATAGAAGTCAGACTCACCGGCCTATAGTTCCCTGGGTCCACCTTCTTCCCCTTTTTGAAGATAGGAACAACATTTGCTCTTCTCCAGTCTTCTGGGACTTCTCCTGTTCTCCAAGAATTTTCAAAGATTATGGAGAGTGGTTCTAAAATTTCTTCTATGATCTCCTTCAGTACTCTGGGGTGTAATTCATCTGGACCTGGAGACTTGTACTCATTTATGTTAGCTAAATATTCCCTCACAATCTTTCTGTTTACAGATAACTTGGATTCCTCTATTCCTTTAAAAGGACAGTGAAGATCAGTTGATGTTACATTTTCTTTCTGAGAGAAAACAGATGCAAAATAGGAATTAAAAAGTTGGGCCTTCTCAACATCCTCTCTTACCATTTCTCCATTTTCATCCTGTAAAAATCCTATAGCATCTTTGACTTTTCTTTTACTTTTGACATACCCCCAAAATCCTTTTTTATTGCTTTTGACATCTCTTGCAAGCCTTAATTCATTGTCAGCTTTAGCTAACCTGATACGTGCCCTGCAGGATCTGCAGACTGCATTATAATCTTCTTTAGATATGCCTCCCTCTTTCCATTTAATAAACATTTCTTTCTTTCTTTTTAGCATGTGTTTATGTTCTGTGTTCATCCATCCTGGTTTCCTTAAATGCTTCCCATTCTTCCTACTTTTCGAGATTGTTAACGATTGTGCTTTGAGAATCTCATTTTTAAAAATTTCCCATCCTTCCTGGACATTTTTGTCCTTAAGGACATCCAGCCATTGGATCCCTCCTATTCTCTTTCTGAGTCTCTTAAAATCTGCCTTTCTAAAATCTAACCTTGAAGTCTGAGTCTTCACATGTCTTCCTCCTCTAGTTATCCAAAATTCTATAATAGCATGATCGCTGCCTCCTAGGGTCCCAGCCACCTTTACCTCCTCAACCATTTCCTCCCTGTTTATAAGGATTAGATCCAAAGTAGCAGATCCCCTTGTTTTCTCCCCTACCTTTTGGAAGATAAAGTTGTCAGCAAGAGAGGATAAGAATTTGCTTGACCTGTTAGTTTTACTTGAGAGAGATTCCCAACAAATGTCTGGATAGTTGAAATCTCCCATGACCACTACGTCATATTTTTTGGAGAACTTGGTCATTTGATACATAAAGAGTTCATCCATATCTTCAGCTTGCCCAGGTGGCCTGTAGTAAATGCCTACAATGGTGTCCTTTCCGTTGTTCTCTCCTTGTATTCTTACCTAGTTTCCACAGAACTCCCAGTCTCTGAAGCTTCAATCTCTGTGCAGATATACGCCTTTCTAACATACAATGCAACACCTCCTCCTCGTTTATCAAGTCTGTTTCTTGCAAATAAGTTGTATCCTTTTAGCCTTTTATTCCAATCATGTGTATCGTCCCACCAAGTTTCAGTGATTCCAATGACATCATATTCATTTTCCTGCATTAGTAGTTCCAATTCTCCTTGTTTGTTGCCCATGTTTTGTGCATTTGTATAAAAACATTTTAGTTTGTGATTGGTTTCTCTTCCTCCCATATTTTTATTATTTAAATTGTTTTGTCTTTGTTCTTCCTTTCCACTTCCAGTAGCAGAGATCTCAATAGTATTTGTCAGCTGTATGGCTTTTTCTGGCCTTTTGCTTCCCTTCCCACATTGTTCTAGTTTAAAGCTCTTCTGATGAGTGTAGCAAGGCGACTTCCAAATACATGTTTTCCAGTCTTCGTAAGGTGCACCCCATCTCTAGCAAGTAGTCCATCGTATAGGTAATTCATTCCGTGATCCAGAAATCCAAATCCTTGTTGACGGCACCATCGACGTAGCCAGTTGTTCACCTGTAGAATCTTATTCCACCTCATTGTTCCATGGTCATCCACTGGGAGGATGGATGAGAAGACCACCTGCGCTCTCAATTCTTTCACTTTCTTGCCTAAGTCTTCAAAGTCACTGCAGATGGTTTCCAGGTCCTTTCTTGCGGTGTCATTTGTCCCCACATGTATTAGTAGGAATGGGTAGTGATCTGTAGGTCTGAAGAGTCTTGATATCCTGTCAGACACATCTTTAATTTTTGCTCCTGGAAGACAGCACATTTCTCTTGAGGTTATGTCCGGTCTGCAGATAGCGGCCTCTGTTCCTCTTAACAGGGAATCCCCCATGACCACCACTCTCCGTTTTTTCTTCACAACATTCTTCTTTCTCCATCCAGGAGGATTCTGAGGGCTTACAAGGTTATTCATTGCTGGCAAAGTCTTATTTTGCTGTATTTCTTCATGGTTCTCCTGCGTGAGAGCCTGGTACTGGTTCCTGAGCAGTATGGGTGCTGACTGCCTCTCGATCCTCCTGCTTCTGTGGGTCACATGCTTCCATTCCTCTGTTTCCTCAGGTGCAGTTCGAATTTCTTCTTTTTCTGAATCATGAAGAGATAATTCTGCTCTGTCTAAGAACTCTTCACCTTCCTTAATGATTTTCAAGGTAGTTAACCTCTCTTCTAGATTTCGCAACTTTTCCTCCAACAGGGACACAAGCTTGCATTTCTGGCATGTGAAGTTTGGCTTTTCCACTGGCAAGTCTGTGAACATGTAGCAGGATATGCAGCTCACCAAATGGCTCCTGGACTCTTCCATGTTCTTATTGTTAATGTTCTGAAAACAGTGAAAAAAGCTTAAAAAAAAAGCTTCAAAATGCGCGCGCCGTTTACCGATGTCCTCTTTTCAGCTCCAACAGCCAAAATCCAGTGTTCTTTGAGCTCGCGGAGACTCTTCACTTACCCCAAAATGCAGTGGGAATATGCAAATTATCTCCTCAGGACTCCTCCCCTGGTTTACCGATGTCCTCTTTTCAGCTCCAACAGCCAAAATCCAGTGTTCTTTGAGCTTGCGGAGACTCTTCACTTACCCCAAAATGCAGTGGGAATATGCAAATTATCTCCTCAGGACTCCTCCCCTGGTGTGCATTGACTGAGCACAGTAGTTATACAATACTCTGGAATGACTGACCACAACATTTACAATAGACTGTGCAACGACTGACCATAGTATTTACGCTAGGTGGGGACCGACCGAGCACAGTAATAATAACATACTGTGGACTGACTGTCTATATCATTTGCACTAGTCTGTGGACTAACTGACCTCAACATTCAAAAAAGATTATAGACCGGCTCATCCCAGCATTAACACTAGTTGTGGACTTATTAACCACAGTATTTATGCTGAACTAAGGACCAATTGATTCTAATATTTACACTACACTGTGGACTGACTGACCACAACATTTACAGTAAACTGTGGACTGACTGACTACAGCTTTTACAATAAACTGTGGATAGACTAACCACAGTCATTATCCCTGAGATAAGTAATTTTGGCACTAGTGTGTTATTGGTGTGTATAGCATGTAGCAGGAACATATTATCATATAGTTTGTCTTTTTACAGGTGACTAAATCCCAATGAGATATTAGAACGTGAAAATTTTGTATGTGGACTCCAAGAAGAGAATCAGAGGAATCAAATAACAGGTAATTAATTCTCGTATTAATTACTGATAATCGTTGGTCTAGGCTTAAGTTCTAGACTGGCGGAGGTGTAATAACACCCACCTTCCTGATACATGACAATATACTGTATGTGTTTTTTCAAATGTACATCTTCTATACACAACTCCTAGTATAACACCACCATATCTCAGGTACAGAGATAAGGAACATTTCTTCTCATTATCGTCTGTCTTTTATTTCATAACACACATGATCTCAGCGGTGACACAATCAATACCATGATTACGCGAGACTGACCACAGCATTCAGCCTAGACCAGGGACTGACAGAACACAGCATTTACACTAGGTGTGCATTGACTGAGCACAGTAGTTATACAATACTCTGGAATGACTGACCACAACATTTACAATAGACTGTGCACCGACTGACCATAGTATTTACACTAGGTGGGGACCGACCGAGCACAGTAATAATACCATACTGTGGACTGACTGTCTATATCATTTGCACTAGTCTGTGGACTAGCTGACTTCAACATTCAAAAAAGATTATAGACAGGCTCATCCCAGCATTAACACTAGTTGTGGACTTATTAACCACAGTATTTATGCTGTACTAAGGACCGATTGATTGTAAAATTTACACTACACTGTGGACTGACTGACCACAACATTTACAGTAGACTGTGGACTGACTGACTACAGCTTTTACAATAAACTGTGGATAGACTAACCACAGTCATTATCCCTGAGATAAGTAATTTTGGCCCTAGTGTGTTATTGGTGTGTATAGCATGTAGCAGGAACATATTATGATATAGTTTGTCTTTTTACAGGTGACTGAATCCCAATGAGATATTAGAACGTGAAATTTTTGTTTGTGGACTCCAAGAAGAGAATAAGAGGAATCAAATAGCAGGTAATTAATTCCCATATTAATTACTGATAATCGTTGGTCTAGGCTTAAGTTCTAGACTGTCGGAGGTGTAATAACACCCACGTTCCTGATAAATGACAATATGCTGTATGTGTTTTTTCAAATGTACATCTTCTATACACAACTCCTAGCATAACACCACCATATCTCAGGTACAGAGAAAAGGAACATTTCTTCTCATTATCCTCTGTCTTTTATTTCATAACACACCTGATCTCAGTGGTGACACAATCAATGCCATGATTACGCGAGACTGACCACAGCATTCAGCCTAGACCAGGGACTGACAGAACACAGCATTTACACTAGGTGTGCATTGACTGAGCACAGTAGTTATACAATACTCTGGAATGACTGACCACAACATTTACAATAGACTGTGCACCGACTGACCAGAGTATTTACACTAGGTGGGGACCGACCCAGCACAGTAATAATACCATACTGTGGACTGACTGTCTATATCATTTGGACTAGTCTGTGTACTAACTGACCACAACATTCACAATAGATTATAGACCGGCTCAGCCCAGCACTAACACTAGTTGTGGACTTATTAAACACAGTATTTATGCTGAACTAAGGACCAATTGATTCTAATATTTACACTACACTGTGGACTGACTTAACACAACATTTACAGTAGACTGTGGACTGACTGACTACAGCTTTTACAATAAACTGTGGATAGACTAACCACAGTCATTATCACTGAGATAAGTAATTTTGGCCCTAGTGTGCTATTGGTGTGTACAGCATGTAGCAGGAACATATTATCATATAGTTTGTCTATTTACAGGTGACTGCATCCCAATGAGATATTAGAACATGAAATTTTTGTTTGTGGACTCCAAGAAGAGAATCAGAGGAATCAAATAACAGGTAATTAATTCTCGTATTAATTACTGATAATCTTTGGTCTAGCCTTAAGTTCTAGTCTGGCGGAGGTGTAATAACACCCACCTTCCTGATACCTGTCAATATACTGAATGTGTTTTTTCAAATGTACATCTTCTATACACAACTCCTAGTATAACACCACCATATCTCAGGTACAGAGATAAAGAACATATCTTCTCATTATCCTCTGTCTTTTATTTCATAACACACCTGATCTCTGCGGTGACACAATCAATACCATGATTACGCGAGACTGACCACAGCATTCACCCTAGACAAGGGACTGACAGAATACAGCGTTTACACTAGGTGTGCATTGACTGAGCACAGTAGTTATACAATACTCTGGAATGACTAACCACAACATTTACAATAGACTGTGCAACGACTGACCATAGTATTTACACTAGGTGGGGACCGACCGAGCACAGTAATAATACCATACTGTGGACTGACTGTCTATATCATTTGCACTAGTCTGTGGACTAACTGACCACAACATTCAAAAAGATTATAGACAGGCTCATCCCAGCATTAACACTAGTTGTGGACTTATTAACCACAGTATTTATGCTGTACTAAGGACCGATTGATTGTAAAATTTACACTACACTGTGGACTGACTGACCACAACATTTACAGTAGACTGTGGACTGACTGACTCCAGCTTTTACAATAAACTGTGGATAGACTAACCACAGTCATTATCCCTGAGATAAGTAATTTTGGCCCTAGTGTGTTATTGGTGTGTATAGCATGTAGCAGGAACATATTATGATATAGTTTGTCTTTTTACAGGTGACTGAATCCCAATGAGATATTAGAACGTGAAATTTTTGTTTGTGGACTCCAAGAAGAGAATAAGAGGAATCAAATAGCAGGTAATTAATTCCCATATTAATTACTGATAATCGTTGGTCTAGGCTTAAGTTCTAGACTGGTGGAGGTGTATTAACACCCACCTTCCTGATACATGACAATATACTGTATGTGTTTTTTCAAATGTACATCTTCTATACACAACTCCTAGTATAACACCACCATATCTCAGGTACAGAGATAAGGAACATTTCTTCTCATTATCCTCTGTCTTTTATTTCATAACACACATGATCTCAGCGGTGACACAATCAATACCATGATTACGCGAGACTGACCACAGCATTCACCCAAGACCAGGCACTGACAGAACACAGCATTTACACGAGGTGTGCATTGACTGAGCACAGTAGTTATACAATACTCTGGAATGACTGACCACAACATTTACAATAGACTGTGCTCCGACTGACTATAGTATTTACACTTGGTGGGGACCGACCGAGCACAGTAATAATACCAAACTGTGGTCTAACTGTCTATATCATTTGCACTAGTCTGTGGACTAACTGACCACAACATTCACAATAGATTATAGACCGGCTCATCCCAGCATTAACACTAGTTGTTGACTTATTATCCACAGTATTTATGCTGAGCTAAGGACCAACTGATTCTAATATTTACACTACACTGTGGACTGACTTAACACAACATTTACAGTAGACTGTGGACTGACTGACTACAGCTTTTACAATAAACTGTGGATAGACTAACCACAGTCATTATCACTGAGATAAGTAATTTTGGACCTAGTGTGTTATTGGTGTGTATAGCATGTAGCAGGAACATATTATCATATAGTTTGTCTATTTACAGGTGACTGAATCCCAATGAGATATTAGAACATGAAATTTTTGTTTGTGGACTCCTAGAAGAGAATCAGAGGAATCAAATAACAGGTAATTAATTCTCGTATTAATTACTGATAATCTTTGGTCTAGCCTTAAGTTCTAGTCTGGCGGAGGTGTAATAACACCCACCTTCCTGATACCTGACAATATACTGAATGTGTTTTTTCAAATGTACATCTTCTATACACAACTCCTAGTATAACACCACTATATCTCAGGTACAGAGATAAAGAACATATCTTCTCATTATCCTCTGTCTTTTATTTCATAACACACCTGATCTCTGCGGTGACACAATCAATACCATGATTACGCGAGACTGACCACAGCATTCACCCTAGACAAGGGACTGACAGAATACAGCGTTTACACTAGGTGTGCATTGACTGAGCACAGTAGTTATACAATACTCTGGAATGACTAACCACAACATTTACAATAGACTGTGCAACGACTGACCATAGTATTTACACTAGGTGGGGACCGACCGAGCACAGTAATAATACCATACTGTGGACTGACTGTCTATATCATTTGCACTAGTCTGTGGACTAACTGACCACAACATTCAAAAAGATTATAGACCGGCTCATCCCAGCATTAACACTAGTTGTGGACTTATTAACCACAGTATTTATGCTGTACTAAGGACCGATTGATTGTAAAATTTACACTACACTGTGGACTGACTGACCACAACATTTACAGTAGACTGTGGACTGACTGACTACAGCTTTTACAATAAACTGTGGATAGACTAACCACAGTCATTATCCCTGAGATAAGTAATTTTGGCCCTAGTGTGTTATTGGTGTGTATAGCATGTAGCAGGAACATATTATGATATAGTTTGTCTTTTTACAGGTGACTGAATCCCAATGAGATATTAGAACGTGAAATTTTTGTTTGTGGTCTCCAAGAAGAGAATAAGAGGAATCAAATAGCAGGTAATTAATTCCCATATTAATTACTGATAATCGTTGGTCTAGGCTTAAGTTCTAGAGTGGCGGAGGTGTAATAACACCCACCTTCCTGATACATGACAATATACTGTATGTGTTTTTTCAAATGTACATCTTCTATACACAACTCCTAGTATAATACCACCATATCTCAGGTACAGAGATAAGGAACATTTCTTCTCATTATCCTCTGTCTTTTATTTCATAACACACATGATCTCAGCGGTGACACAATCAATACCATGATTACGCGAGACTGACCACAGCATTCACCCAAGACCAGGCACTGACAGAACACAGCATTTACACGAGGTGTGCATTGACTGAGCACAGTAGTTATACAATACTCTGGAATGACTGACCACAACATTTACAATAGACTGTGCTCCGACTGACTATAGTATTTACACTTGGTGGGGACCGACCGAGCACAGTAATAATACCATACTGTGGTCTAACTGTCTATATCATTTGCACTAGTCTGTGGACTAACTGACCACAACATTCACAATAGATTATAGACCGGCTCATCCCAGCATTAACACTAGTTGTTGACTTATTATCCACAGTATTTATGCTGAGCTAAGGACCAACTGATTCTAATATTTACACTACACTGTTGACTGACCACAACATTTACAGTAGACTGTGGACTGACTGACTACAGCTTTTGCAATAAACTGTGGATAGACTAACCACAGTCATTATCCCTGAGATAAGTAATTTTGGCCCTAGTGTGTTATTGGTGTGTATAGCATGTAGCAGGAACATATTATCATATAGTTTGTCTTTTTACAGGTGACTGAATCCCAATGAGATATTAGAACGTGAAATTTTTGTTTGTGGACTCCAAGAAGAGAATAAGAGGGATCACATAACAGGTAATTAATTCTCGTATTAATTACTGATAATTGTTGGTCTAGGCTTAAGTTCTAGACTGTCGGAGGTGTAATAACACCCACGTTCCTGATAAATGACAATATGCTGTATGTGTTTTTTCAAATGTACATCTTCTATACACAACTCCTAGCATAACACCACCATATCTCAGGTACAGAGATAAGGAACATTTCTTCTCATTATCCTCTGTCTTTTATTTCATAACACACCTGATCTCAGTGGTGACACAATCAATGCCATGATTACGCGAGACTGACCACAGCATTCAGCCTAGACAAGGGACTGACAGAACACAGCATTTACACTAGGTGTGCATTGACTGAGCACAGTAGTTATACAATACTCTGGAATGACTGACTACAACATTTACAATAGACTGTGCACCGACTGACCAGAGTATTTACACTATGTGGGGACCGACCCAGCACAGTAATAATACCATACTGTGGACTGACTGTCTATATCATTTGGACTAGTCTGTGTACTAACTGACCACAACATTCACAATAGATTATAGACCGGCTCAACCCAGCACTAACACTAGTTGTGGACTTTTTAACCACAGTATTTATGCTGAACTAAGGACCAATTGATTCTAATATTTACACTACACTGTGGACTGACTTAACACAACATTTACAGTAGACTGTGGACTGACTGACTACAGCTTTTACAATAAACTGTGGATAGACTAACCACAGTCATTATCCCTGAGATAACTAATTTTGGCCCTAGTGTGCTATTGGTGTGTACAGCATGTAGCAGGAACATATTATCATATAGTTTGTCTATTTACAGGTGACTGAATCCCAATGAGATATTAGAACGTGAAATTTTTGTTTGTGGACTCCAAGAAGAGAATAATAGGAAACAAATAACAGGTAATTAATTCTCGTATTAATTACTGATAATCTTTGGTCTAGGCTTAAGTTCTAGTCTGGCGGAGGTGTAATAACACTCACCTTCCTGATACCTGACAATATACTGAATGTGTTTTTTCAAATGTACATCTTCTATACACAACTCCTAGTATAACACCACCATATCTCAGGTACAGAGATAAGGAACATTTCTTCTCATTATCCTCTGTCTTTTATTTCATAACACACCTGATCTCAGCGGTGACACAATCAATACCATGATTACGCGAGACTGACCACAGCATTCAGCCTAGACCAGGGACTGACAGAACACAGCATTTACACTAGGTGTGCATTGACTGAGCACAGTAGTTATACAATACTCTGGAATGACTGACCACAACATTTCCAATAGACTGTGCACCGACTAACCATAGTATTTACACTAGGTGGGTACCGACCGAGCACAGTAATAATACCATACTGTGGACTGACTGTCTATATCATTTGCACTAGTCTGTGGACTAACTGACCACAACATTCACAATAGATTATAGACCGGCTCATCCCAGCATTAACACTAGTTGTGGACATATTAACCACAGTATTTATGCTGAACTAAGGACCGATTGATTCTAATATTTACACTACACTGTGGACTGACTGACCACAACATTTACAGTAGACTGTGGACTGACTGACTACAGCTTTTACAATAAACTGTGCATAGACTAACCACAGTCATTATCCCTGAGATAACTAATTTTGGCCCTAGTGTGTTATTGGTGTGTATGGCATGTATCAGGAACATATTATCATATAGTTTGTCTTTTTACAGGTGACAGAATCCCAATGAGATAATAGAACGTGAAATTTTTGTTTGTGGACCCCAAGAAGAGAATCAGAGGAATCACATAACAGGTAATTAATTGTCTTATTAATTACTGATAATCGTTGGTCTAGGCTTAAGTTCTAGACTGGCGGAGGTGTAATAACACCCACCTTTCTGATACATGACAATATACTGTATGTGTTTTTTCAAATGTACATCTTCTATACACAACTCCTAGTATAACACCACCATATCTCAGGTACAGAGATAAGGAACATTTCTTCTCATTATCCTCTGTCTTTTATTTCATAACACACCTGATCTCAGCGGTGACACAATTAATACCATGATTACGGGAGACTGACCACAGCATTCAGCCTAGACCAGGGACTGACAGAACACAGCATTTACACTAGGTGTGCATTGACTGAGCACAGTAATTATACAATACTCTGGAATGACTGACCACAACATTTACAATAGACTGTGCACCAACTGACCATAGTATTTACACTAGGTGGGGACCGACCGAGCACAGTAATAATACCATACTGTGGACTGACTGTCTATATCATTTGCACTAGTCTGTGGACTAACTGACCTCAACATTCAAAAAAGATTATAGACAGGCTCATCCCAGCATTAACACTAGTTGTGGACTTATTAACCACAGTATTTATGCTGTACTAAGGACCGATTGATTGTAAAATTTACACTACACTGTGGACTGACTGACCACAACATTTACAGTAGACTGTGGACTGACTGACTACAGCTTTTACAATAAACTGTGGATAGACTAACCACAGTCATTATCCCTGAGATAAGTAATTTTGGCCCTAGTGTGTTATTGGTGTGTATAGCATGTAGCAGGAACATATTATCATATAGTTTGTCTTTTTACAGGTGACTGAATCCCAATGAGATATTAGAACGTGAAATTTTTGTTTGTGGACTCCGAGAAGAGAATCAGAGGAATCAAATAACAGGTAATTAATTCTCGTATTAATTACTGATAATCTTTGGTCTAGGTTTAAGTTCTAGACTGGCGGAGGTGTAATAACACCCACCTTCCTGATACATGACAATATACTGAATGTGTTTTTTCAAATGTACATCTTCTATACACAACTCCTAGTATAACACCACCATATCTCAGGTACAGAGATAAGGAACATTTCTTCTCATTATCCTCTGTCTTTTATTTCATAACACACCTGATCTCAGCGGTGACACAATCAATACCATGATTACGCGAGACTGACCACAGCATTCACCCTAGACAAGGGACTGACAGAATACAGCGTTTACACTAGGTGTGCATTGACTGAGCACAGTAGTTATACAATACTCAGGAATGACTGACCACAACATTTACAATAGACTGTGCAATGACTGACCATAGTATTTACACTAGGTGGGGACCGACCAAGCACAGTAATAATACCATACTGTGGACTGACTGTCTATATCATTCGCACTAGTCTGTGGACTAACTGACCACAACATTCACAATAGATTATAGACCGGCTCATCCCAGCATTAACACTAGTTGTGGACTTATTAACCACAGTATTTATGCTGAACTAAGGACCGATTGATTCTAATATATACACTACACTGTGGACTGACTGACCACAACATTTACGGTAGACTGTGGACTGACTGACTACAGCTTTTACAATAAACTGTGGATAGACTAACCACAGTCATTATCCCTGAGATAAGTAATTTTGGCCCTAGTGTGTTATTGGTGTGTATAGCATGTAGCAGGGACATATTATCATATAGTTTGTCTTTTTACAGGTGACTGAATCCCAATGAGATATTAGAACGTGAAATTTTTGTTTGTGGACTCCAAGTAGAGAATCAGAGGAATCAAATAACAGGTAATTAATTCTCATATTAATTACTGATAATCGTTGGTCTAGGCTTAAGTTCTAGACTGGCGGAGGTGTAATTACACCCAACTTGCTGATACATGACAATATACTATATGTGTTTTTTTCAAATGTACAGTACAGACCAAAAGTTTGGACACACCTACTCATTTAAAAAATTTTCTGTATATTCATGACTATGAAAATTGTACATTCACACTGAAGGCATCAAAACTATGAATTAACACATGTGGAATCTTATACTTAAAAAAGAGTGAAACAACTGAAAATATGTCTTATATTCTAGGTACTTCAAAGTAGCCACCTTTTGCTTTGATGACTGCTTTGCACACTCTTGGCATTCTCTTGATGAGCTTCAAGAGGTGGTCACCGGAAATGGTTTTCACTTCACAGGTGTGCCCTGTCAGGTTTAATAAGTGGGATTTCTTGCCTTATAAATGGGGTTGGGACCATCAGTTGTGTTGTGCAGAAGTCTGGTGGATACACAGCTGATAATCCTACTGAATAGACTGTTAGAATTTGTATTATGGCAAGAAAAAAGCAGCTAAGTAAAGAAAAACGAGTGGCCATCATTACTTTAACAAATGAAGGTCAGTCAGTCCAAAAAGTTGGGCAAACTTTGAAAGTGTCCCCAAGTGCAGTTGCAAAAACCATCAAGCGCTACAAAGAAACTAGCTCACATGAGGACCGCCCCAGGAAAGGAAGACCAAGAATCTGAGGATAAGTTTATCCGAGTCACCAGCCTCAGAAATCGCAGGTTAACAGCAGCTCAGATTAGATACCAGGTCAATGCCACACAGAGTTCTAGCAGCAGACACATCTCTACAACAACTGTTAAGCGGAGACTTTGTGCAGCAGGCCTTCATGGTAAAATAGCTGCTAGGAAACCACTGCTAAGGACAGGCAACAAGCAGAAGAGACTTCTTTGGGCTAAAGAACACAAGGAATGGCCATTAGACCAGTGGAAATCTGTGCTTTGGTCTGATGAGTCCAAATTTGAGATCTTTGGTTCCAACAACCGTGTCTTTGTACGACGCAGAAAAGGTGAACGGATGGACTCTACATGCCTGGTTCCCACCTTCAAGCATGGAGGAGGAAGTGTGATGGTGTGGGGGTGCTTTGCTGGTGACACTGTTGGGGTTTTATTCAAAATTGAAGGCATACTGAACCAGCATGGCTACCACAGCATCTTGCAGCGGCATGCTATTCCATCCGGTTTGTGTTTAGTTGGACCATCATTTATTTTTCAACAGGACAATGACCCCAAACACACCTCCATGCTATGTAAGGGCTAGTTGACCAAGAAGAAGAGTGATGGGGTTCTGCGCCAGATGACCTGGCCTCCACAGTCACCAGACCTGAACCCAATCGAGTTGGTTTGGGGTTTAGCTGGACCGCAGAGTGAAGGCAAAAGGGCCAAAAAGTGCTAAGCATCTCTGGGAACTCCATCAAAATTGTTGGAAGACCATTTCCGGTAACTACCTCTTGAAGCTCATCAAGAGAATGCCAAGAGTGTGCAAAGCAGTCATCAAAGCAGAAGGTGGCTACTTTGAAGAACCTAGAATATAAGACAGATTTTCAGTTGTTTCACACTTTTTTGTTAAGTATATAATTCCACATGTGTTAATTCATAGTTTTGATGCCTTCAGTGTGAATGTACAATTTTCATAGTCATGAAAATACAGAAAAATCTTTAAATGAGAAGGTGTGTCCAAACTTTCGGTTTGTACTGTACATCTACTATACACAACTCCTAGTATAACATGACCATATCTCAGGTACAGAGATAAGGAACATTTCTTCTCATTATCCTCTGTCTTTTATTTAAAAACACAACTGCTCTCAGTGGTGACACAATCAAAACCATGATTACGCGAGGCTGACCACAGCATTCACCCTAGACCAGGGACTGACAGAACTCAGCATTTACACTAGGTGTGCATTGACTGAGCACAGTAGTTATACAATACTCTGGAATGACTGACCACAACATTTACAATAGACTGTGCACCGACTAACCATAGTATTTACACTAGGTTGGGACTGACCGAGCACAGTAATAATACCATACTGTGGACTGACTGTCTATATCATTTGCACTAGTCTGTGGACTAACTGACCACAACATTCACAATAGATTATAGACCGGCTCATCCCAGCATTAACACTAGTTGTGGACTTATTAACCACAGGATTTATGCTGAACTAAGGACCGATTGATTCTAATATTTACACTACACTGTGGACTGACTGACCACAACATTTACAGTAGACTGTGGACTGACTGTCTACAGCTTTTACAATAAACTGTGGATAGACTAACCACAGTCATTATCCCTGAGATAAGTAATTTTGGCCCTAGTGTGTTATTGGTGTGTATAGCATGTAGCAGGAACATATTATCATATAGGTTGCCTTTTTACAGGTGACAGAATCCAAGTGAGATATTAGAAAGTGAAATTTTTGTTTTTGGACTCCAAGAAGAGAATCAGAGGAATTACATAACAGGTAATTAATTCTCGTATTAATTACTGATAATCGTTGGTCTAGGCTTAAGTTCTAGACTGGTGGAGGTGTAATAACACCCACATTCCTGATACATGATAATATACTGTATGTGTTTTTTCAAATGTACATCTTCTATACACAACTTCTAGTATAACGCAACCATATCTCAGGTACAGAGATAAGGAACATTTCTTCTCATTATCCTCTGTCTTTTATTTCATAACACACATGATCTCAGCGGTGACACAATCAATACCATGATTACGCGAGACTGACCACAGCATTCACCCTAGACCAGGGACTGACAAAACACAGCATTTACACTGGGTGTGCATTGACTGAGCACAGTAGTTATACAATACTCTGGAATGACTGACCACAACATTTACAATAGACTGTGCACCGACTGACCATAGTATTTACACTAGGTGGGGACCGACCGAGCACAGTAATAATACCATACTGTGGACTGACTGTCTATATCATTTGCACTAGTCTGTGGACTAACTGACCTCAACATTCAAAAAGGATTATAGACTGGCTCATCCAAGCATTAACACTAGTTGTGGACTTATTAACCACAGTATTTATGCTGAACTAAGGACAGATAGATTCTCATATTTACACTACACTGTGGACTGACTGACCACAACATTTACAGCAGACTGTGGACTGACTGACTACAGCTTTTACAATAAACTGTGGATAGACTAACCACAGTCATTATCCCTGAGATAAGTAATTTTGGCCCTAGTGTGTTATTTGTGTGCATAGCATGTAGCAGGAACATATTATCATACAGTTTGTCTTTTTACAGGTGACTAAATCCCAATGAGATATTAGAACGTGAAATTTTTGTTTTGGACTCCAAGAAGAGAATAAGAGGTATCAAATGACAGGTAATTAATTCTCGTATTAATTACTGATAATCGTTGGTCTAGGCTTAAGTTCTAGACTGGCGGAGGTGTAATAACACCCACCTTCCTGATACATGACAATATACTGTATGTGTTTTTTCAAATGTGCATCTTCTATACACAACTCCTAGTATAATGCCACCATATCTCAGGTACAGAGATAAGGAACATTTCTTCTCATTATCCTCTGTCTTTTATTTCATAACACACATGATCTCAGCGGTGACACAATCAATACCATGATTACGCGAGACTGACCACAGCATTCACCCTAGACCAGGGACTGACAGAACACAGTATTTACACTAGGTGTGCATTGACTGAGCACAGTAGTTATACAATACTCTGGAATGACTGACCACAACATTTACAATAGACTGTGCACCGACTGACCATAGTATTTACACTTGGTGGGGACAGACCGAGCACAGTAATAATACCATACTGTGTACTGACGGTCTATATCATTTGCACTAGTCTGTCGACTAACTGACCACAACATTCAAAAAAGATTATAGACCGGCTCATCCCAGCATTAACACTAGTTGTGGACTTATTAACCACAGTATTTATGCTGAACTATGGACCAATTGATTATAATATTTACACAACACTGTGGACTGACTGACCACAACATTTTCAGTAGACTGTGGACTGACTACAGCTTTTACAATAAACTGTGGAAAGACTATCCGCAATTATTATCCCTGAGATAACTAATTTTGGCCCTAGTGTGTTCTTGGTGTGTATAGCATGTAGAAGGAACATATTATCATATAGGTTGTCTTTTTACAGGTGACAGAATCCAAGTGAGATATTAGAAAGTGAAATTTTTGTTTGTGGACTCCAAGAAGAGCATCAGAGGAATCACATAACAGGTAATTAATTCTCATATTAATTACTGATAATCGTTGGTCTAGGCTTAAGTTCTAGACTGGCGGAGGTGTAATAACACCCACCTTCCTGATACATGACAATATACTGTATGTGTTTTTTCAAATGTACATCTTCTATACACAACTCCTAGTATAACAGCACCATATCTCAGTTACAGAGATAAGGAACATTTCTTCTCATTATCCTCTGTCTTTTATTTCATAGCACACCTGATCTCAGCGGTGACACAATCAATACCATGATTACGCGAGACTGACCACAGCATTCACCCTAGACCAGGGACTGACAGAACACAGCATTTACACTAGGTGTGCATTGACTGAGTACAGCAGTTGTACAATACTCTGGAATCACTGACCACAACATTTACAATAGACTATGCACCGACTGACCATAGTATTTACACTAGGTGGGGACAGACCGAGCACAGTAATAATACCATACTGTGGATTGACTGTCTATATCATTTGCACTACTCTGTGGACTAACTGACCACAACATTCAAAAAAGATTATAGACCGGCTCATCCCAGCATTAACACTAGTTGTGGACTTATTAACCACAGTATTTATGATGAACTAAGGACCGATTGATTCTAATATTTACACTACACTGTGAACTGACTGACCACAACATTTACAGTAAACTGTGGACTGACTGACTACAGCTTTTACAATAAACTGTGGATAGACTAACCACAGTCATTATCCCTGAGATAAGTAATTTTGGCTCGAGTGTGTTATTGGTGTGTATAGCATGTAGCAGGAATATATTATCATATAGTTTGTCTTTTTACAGGTGACTGAATCCCAATGAGATATTAGAAAGTGAAAATTTTGTTTGTGGACTCCAAGAAGAGAATAAGAGGAATCACATAACAGGTAATTAATTCTCACATTAATTACTGATAATCGTTGGTCTAGGCTTAAGTTCTAGACTGGCGGAGGTGTAATAACACCCACCTTCCTGATACATATATTGTATGTGTTTTTTCACATGTACATCTTCTATACACAACTCCTAGTATAACACCACCATATCTCAGGTACAGAGATAAGGAACATTTCTTCTCATTATCCTCTGTCTTTTATTTCATAACACACCTGATCTTAGCAGTGACACAATCAATACCATGATTACGCGAGACTGACCACAGCATTCAGCCTAGACCAGGGACTGACATAACACAGCATTTACACTAGGTGTGCATTGAATGAGCACAGTAGTTATACAATACTCTGGAATGACTGACCACAACATTTACAATAGACTGTGCACCGACTAACCACAGTATTTGCACTAGGTTGGGACCGACCGAGCAAAGTAATAATACCATACTGTGGACTGTCTGTCTATATCGTTTGCACTAGTCTGTGGACTAACTGACCACAACATTCACAATAGATTATAGACCAGCTCATCCCAGCATTAACACTAGTTGTGGACTTATTAACCACAGTATTTATGCTGAACTAAGGACCGATTGATTCTAATATTTACACTACACTGCGTACTGACTGACCACAACATTTACAGTAGACTGTCGACTGACTGACTACAGCTTTTACAATAAACTGTGGAAAGACTAACCACAGTCGTTATCACTGAGATAAGTAATTTTGGCCCTAGTGTGTTATTGGTGTGTATAGTATGTAGCAGGAACATATTATCATATAGGTTGTCTTTTTACAGGTGACAGAATCCAAGTGAGATATTAGAAAGTGACATTTTTGTTTGTGGACTCCAAGAAGAGAATAAGAGGAATCACATGACAGGTAATTAATTCTCGTATTAATTACTGATAATCGTTGGTCTAGGCTTAAGTTCTAGACTGGCGGAGGTGTAATAACACCCACCTTCCTGATACATTACAATATATTGTATGTGTTTTTTCAAATGTACATCTTCTATACACAACTCCTAGCATAACACCACCATATCTCAGGTACAGAGATAAGGAACATTTCTTCTCATTATCCTCTGTCTTTTATTTCATAACACACCTGATCTCAGCGGTGACACAATCAATGCCATGATTACGCGAGACTGACCACAGCATTCAGCCTAGACCAGGGACTGACAGAGCACAGCATTTACACTAGGTGTGCATTGACTGAGCACAGTAGTTATACAATACTCTGGAATGACTGATCACAACATTTACAATAGACTGTGCACCGACTGACCATAGTATTTACACTAGGTGGGGACCGACCGAGCACAGTAATAATACCATACTGTGGACTGACTGTCTATATCATTTGCACTAGTCTGTGGACTAACTGACCACAACATTCAAAAAAGATTATAGACCGGCTCATCCCAGCATTAACACTAGTTGTGGACTTATTAACCACAGTATTTATGCTGAACTAAGGACCGATTGATTCTAATATTTACACTACACTGTGGACTGACTGACCACAACATTTACAGTAAACTGTGGACTGACTGACTACAGCTTTTACAATAAACTGTGGATAGACTAACCACAGTCATTATCCCTGAGATAAGTAATTTTGGCCCGAGTGTATTATTGGTGTGTATAGCATGTAGCAGGAACATATTATCATATAGTTTGTCTTTTTACAGGTGACTGAATCCCAATGAGATAATAGAACGTGAAATTTTTGTTTGTGGACTCCAAGAAGAGAATAAGAAGAATCAAATAACAGGTAATTAATTCTCGTATTAATTACTGATAATCGTTGGTCTAGGCTTAAGTTCTAGACTGGCGGAGGTGTAATAACACCCACCTTCCTGATACATGACAATATACTGTATGTGTTTTTTCACATGTACATCTTCTATACACAACTTCTAGTATAACACCACCATATCTCAGGTACAGAGATAAGGAACATTTCTTCTCATTATCCTCTGTCTTTTATTTCATAACACATCTGATCATTGCAGTGACACAATCAATACCATGATTGCGCGAGACTGACCACAGCATTCAGCCTAGACCAGGGACTGACAGAACACAGCATTTACACTAGGTGTGCATTGACTGAGCACAGTAGTTATACAATACTCTGGAATGACTGATCACAACATTTACAATAGACTGTGCACCGACTAACCATAGTATTTACACTAGGTGGGGACCGACCGAGCACAGTAATAATACCATACTGTGGACTGTCTGTCTATATCGTTTGCACTAGTCTGTGGACTAACTGACCACAACATTCACAATAGATTATAGACCAGCTCATCCCAGCATTAACACTAGTTGTGGACTTATTAACCACAGTATTTTTGCTGAACTAAGGATCGATTGATTCTAATATTTACACTACACTGTGGACTGACTGACCACAACATTTACAGTAGACTGTGGACTGACTGACTACAGCTTTTACAATAAACTGTGGCTAGACTAACCACAGTCATTATCACTGAGATAAGTAATTTTGGCCCAAGTGTGTTATTGGTGTGTATAGCATGTAGCAGGAATATATTATCATAGAGTTTTGTCTATTTACAGGTGACTGCATCCCAATGAGATATTAGAACATGAAATTTTTGTTTGTGGACTCCAAGAAGAGAATCAGAGGAATCACATAACAGGTAATTAATTCT
Organism: Phyllobates terribilis; assembly: GCF_046119375.1. NCBI lineage: Eukaryota > Metazoa > Chordata > Amphibia > Anura > Dendrobatidae > Phyllobates > Phyllobates terribilis. The sequence continues at coordinate 204,208,361 of NW_027362769.1, read as the reverse complement.
CGTATTAATTACTGATAATCGTTGGTCTAGGCTAAAGTTCTAGACTGGCGGAGGTGTAATAACACCCACCTTCCTGATACATGACAATATACTGTATGTGTTTTTTCAAATGTACATCTTCTATACACAACTCCTAGTATAACACCACCATATCTCAGGTACAGAGATAAGGAACATTTCTTCTCATTATCCTCTGTCTTTTATTTCATAACACGCCTGATCTCAGCGGTGACACAATCAATAACATGATGACGCGAGACTGACCACAGCATTCACCCTAGACCAGGGACTGACAGAACACAGCATTTACACTAGGTGTGCATTGACTGAGCACAGTAGTTATACAATACTCTGGAATGACTGACCACAACATTTACAATAGACTGTGCACCGACTGACCATAGTATTTACACTAGGTGGGGACCGACCGAGCACAGTAATAATACCATACTGTGGACTGACTGTCTATATCATTTGCACTAGTCTGTGGACTAACTGACCACAACATTCAAAATAGATTATAGACCGGCTCATCCCAGCATTAACACTAGTTGTGGACTTATTAACCACAGTATTTATGCTGAACTAAGGACCGATTGATTCTAATATTTACACTACACTGTGGACTGACTGACCACAACATTTACAGTAAACTGTGGACTGACTGACTACAGCTTTTACAATAAACTGTGGATAGACTAACCACAGTCATTATCCCTGAGATAAGTAATTTTGGCTCGAGTGTGTTATTGGTGTGTATAGCATGTAACAGGAACATATTATCATATAGTTTGTCTTTTTACAGGTGACTGAATCCCAATGAGATAATAGAACGTGAAATTTTTGTTTGTGGACTCCAAGAAGATAATAAGAAGAATCAAATAACAGGTAATTAATTCTCGTATTAATTACTGATAATCGTTGGTCTAGGCTTAAGTTCTAGACTGGCGGAGGTGTAATAACACCCACCTTCCTGATACATGACAATATACTGTATGTGTTTTTTCACATGTACATCTTCTATACACAACTTCTAGTATAACACCACCATATCTCAGGTACAGAGATAAGGAACATTTCTTCTCATTATCCTCTGTCTTTTATTTCATAACACACATGATCTCAGCGGTGACACAATCAATACCATGATACGCAAGACTGACCACAGCATTCAGCCTAGACCAGGGACTGACAGAACACAGCATTTACACTAGGTGTTCATTGACTGAGCACAGTAGTTATACAATACTCTGGAATGACTGACCACAACATTTACAATAGACTGTACACCGACTGACCATAGTATTTACACTAGGTGGGGACAGACCGAGCACAGTAATAATGCCATACTGTGAACTGACTGTCTATATAATTTACACTAGTCTGTGGACTAACTGACCGCAACATTCACAATATATTATAGACCGGCTCATCCCAGCATTAACACTAGTTGTGGACTTACTAACCACCGTATTTATGCTGAACTAAGGACCGATTGATTCAAATATTTACACTACACTGCATACTGACTGACCACAACATTTACAGTAGACTGTGGACTGACTGACTACAGCTTTTACAATAAACTGTGGAAAGACTAACCACAGTCGTTATCACTGAGATAAGTAATTTTGGCCCTAGTGTGTTATTGGTGTGTATAGCATGTAGCAGGAACATATTATCATATAGTTTGTCTTTTTACAGGTGACAGAATCCAAGTGAGATATTTGAAAGTGAAATTTTTGTTTGTGGTCTCCAAGAAGAGAATCAGAGGAATCACATAACAGGTAATTAATTCTCATATTAATTACTGATAATCGTTGGTCTAGGCTTAAGTTCTAGGCTGGCGGAGGTGTAATAACACCCAACTTCCTGATACATGACAATATATTGTATGTGGTTTTTCAAATGTACATCTTCTATACAAAACTTCTAGTATAACACCACCATATCTCAGGTACAGAGAGAAGGAACATTTCTTCTCAATATCCTCTGTCTTTTATTTCATAACACACCTGATCTCAGCGGTGACACAATCAATACAATGATGACGCGAGACTGACCACAGCATTCACCCTAGGCCACGGACTGACAGAACACAGCATTTACACTAGGTGTGCATTGACTGAGCACAGTAGTTATACAATACTCTGGAATGACTGACCACAACATTTACAATAGACTGTGCACCAACTGACCATAGTATTTACACTAGGTGGTGACCGACCGAGCACAGTAATAATACCATACTGTGGACTGACTGTCTATATCATTTGCACTAGTCTGTGGACTAACTGACCCCAACATTCACAATAGATTATAGACCGGCTCATCCCAGCATTAACACTAGTTGTGGACTTATTAACCACAGTATTTATGATGAACTAAGGACCGATTGATTCTAATATTTACACTACACTGTGGACTGACTGACCACAACATTTACAGTAAACTGTGAACTGACTGACTACAGCTTTTACAATAAACTGTGGATAGACTAACCACAGTCATTATCCCTGAGATAAGTAATTTTGGCTCGAGTGTGTTATTGGTGTGTATAGCATGAAGCAGGAACATATTATCATATAGTTTGTCTTTTTACAGGTGACTGAATCCCATTGAGATATTAGAAAGTGAAATTTTTGTTTGTGGACTCCAAGAAGAGAATAAGAGGAATCACATAACAGGTAATTAATTCTCGTATTAATTACTGATAATCGTTGGTCTAGGCTTAAGTTCTAGACTGGCGGAGGTGTAATAACACCCACCTTCCTGATACATATATTGTATGTGTTTTTTCAAATGTACATCTTCTATACACAACTCCTAGTATAACACCACCATATCTCAGGTACAGAGATAAGGAACATTTCTTCTCATTATCCTCTGTCTTTTATTTCATAACATACCTGCTCTCAGCGGTGACACAATCAAAACCATGATTACGCAAGGCTGACCACAGCATTCACCCTAGATCAGGGACTGACAGAACACAGCATTTACACTAGGTGTGCATTGACTGAGCACAGTAGTTATACAATACTCTGGAATGACTGACCACAACATTTACAATAGACTGTGCAACGACTGACCATAGTATTTACACTAGGTGGGTACCGACCGAGCACAGTATTAATACCATACTGTGGACTGACTGTCTATATAATTTGCACTAGTCTGTGGACTAACTGATCACAATATTCAAAAAAGATTATAGACCGGCTTATCCCAGCATTAACACTAGTTGTGGACTTGTTAACCACAGTATTTATGCTGAACTAAGGACCGATTAATTCTGATATATACACTACACTGTGGACTGACTGACCACAACATTTACGGTAGACTGTGGACTGACTGACTACAGCTTTTACAATAAACTGTGGATAGACTAACCACAGTCATTATCCCTGAGATAAGTAATTTTGGCCCTAGTGTGTTATTGGTGTGTATAGCATGTAGCAGGAACATATTATCATATAGTTTGTCTTTTTACAGGTGACTGAATCCCAATGAGATATTAGAAAGTGAAATTTTTGTTGGTGGACTCCAAGTAGAGAATCAGAGGAATCAAATAACAGGTAATTAATTCTTGTATTAATTACTGATAATCGTTGGTCTAGGCTTAAGTTCTAGGCTGGCGGAGGTGTAATAACACCCAACTTCCTGATACATGACAATATACTATATGTGTTTTTTTCAAATGTACAGTACAGACCAAAAGTTTGGACATACCTACTCATTTAAAAATTTTTCTGTGTTTTCATGACTTTGAAAATTGTACATTCACATTGAAGGCATCAAAACTATGAATTGACACATGTGGAATCATATTCTTAAAAAATTGTGAAACAACTGAAAATATGTCTTATATTCTAGGTACTTCAAAGTAGCCACCTTTTGCTTTGATAACTGCTTTGCACACTCTTGGCATTCTCTTGATGAGCTTCAAGAGGTGGTCACCGGAAATGGTTTTCACTTCACAGGTGTGCCCTGTCAGGTTTAATAAGTGGGATTTCTTGCCTTTAAATGGGGTTGGGACCATCAGTTGTGTTGTTCAAAAGTCTGGTGGATACACAGCTGATAGTCCTACTGAATAGACTGTTAGAATTTGTATTATGGCGAGAAAAAAGCAGCTAAGTAAAGAAAAACGAGTGGCCATCATTACTTTAACAAATGAAGGTCAGTCAGTCCGAAAAGTTGGGCAAACTTTGAAAGTGTCCCCATGTGCAGTTGCAAAAACCATCAAGCGCTACAAAGAATCTGGCTCACATGAGGACCGCCCCAGGAAAGGAAGACCAAGAATCTGAGGATAAGTTTATCCGAGTCACCAGCCTCAGAAATCGCAGGTTAACAGCAGCTCAGATTAGAGACCAGGTCAATGCCACACAGAGTTCTAGCAGCAGACACATCTCTACAACAACTGTTAAGAGGAGACTTTGTGCAGCAGGCCTTCATGGTAAAATAGCTGCTAGGAAACCACTGCTAAGGACAGGCAACAAGCAGAAGAGACTTGTTTGGGCTAAAGAACACAAGGAATGGCCATTAGACCAGTGGAAATCTGTGCTTTGGTCTGATGAGTCCAAATTTGAGATCTTTGGTTCCAACCACCGTGTCTTTGTGCGATGCAGAAAAGGTGAACGGATGGACTCTACATGCCTGGTTCCCACCTTCAAGCATGGAGGAGGAAGTGTGATGGTGTGGGGGTGCTTTGCTGGTGACATAGTTGGGGTTTTATTCAAAATTGAAGGCATAGTGAACCAGCATGGCTACCACAGCATCTTGCAGCGGCATGCTATTCCATCCGGTTTGCGTTTAGTTTGACCATCATTTATTTTTCAACAGGACAATGACCCCAAACACACCTCCATGCTATGTAAGGGCTAGTTGACCAAGAAGAAGAGTGATGGGGTGCTGCGCCAGATGACCTGGCCTCCACAGTCACCAGACCTGAACCCAATCGAGTTGGTTTGGGGTTTAGCTGGACCGCAGAGTGAAGGCAAAAGGGCCAAAAAGAGCTAAGCATCTCTGGGAACTCCTTCAAAATTGTTGTAAGACCATTTCCGGTGACTACCTCTTGAAGCTCATCAAGAGAATGCCAAGAGTGTGCAAAGCAATCATCAAAGCAAAAGGTGGCTAATTTGAAGAACCTAGAATATAAGACATATTTTCAGTTGTTTCACACTTTTTTGTTAAGTATATAATTCCAAATGTGTTAATTCATAGTTTTTACAATAAACTGTGGATAGACTAACCACAGTCATTATCCCTGAGATAAGTAATTTTGGCACTAGTGTGTTATTGGTGTGTATAGCATGTAGCAGGAACATATTATCATATCGTTTGTCTTTTTACAGGTGACTGAATCCCAATCAGATATTAGAACGTGAAATTTTTGTTTGTTTGTGGACTCCAAGAAGAGAATCAGAGGAATCACATAACAGGTAATTGATTCTCGTATTAATTACTGATAATCGTTGGTCTAGGCTTAAGTTCTAGACTGGCGGAGGTGTAATAACACCCACCTTCCTGATACATGACAATATACTGTATGTGTTTTTTCAAATGTATATCGCGGCCGATATTTAAATGTGGCGCCCAAATCGGTGATTGGTCGCGGTCTTGGCGCGCGACCAATCACTGATCTTGCCGCCAAAGTTAAACACTACCGTGCTGATTGGTTGCGGACGCTGCCCGCGACCAATCACCGATTTGTGCGCCAAATTTAAATATCCGACCAATCAGCACAGTAGTGTTTAACTTTGGCGGCAAGATCAGTGATTGGTCGCGGTCAAGACGGCGACCAATCACCGATTTGTGCCGCACATTTAAATAGCGGCCGCGACCAATTGGATGTCAGCGCCGCTCCCCGGTCCTCCCTTCACACCCTAGCCGCATGGATGTCAGCGCCGCTGCCTGTGCGGATACTTCCGCTGCGAGAACCCGGGACATGAGCGGGCGCTCGCAGCAGAAATATCCGGACCCGCAGCGCCGCTCCCCGGTCCTCCCTTCACACGCTAGCCGCTGATGTCCCCACAGTATCCGCATGGTGTTACAAAGGTCCGGACATTTGTGTTAAAAATCGCTGATTGGTCGCTGGCGCTGCCCGCGACCAATCACCGATTTGGGCGCCAAATTTAAATATCAGCCGCGACCAATCACCGATTTGGGCGCCAAATTTAAATATCCTCCGCGACCAATCACCCATCTTGGCTCCACATTTAAACACCGTTGTACTGATTGGTCGCGGACGCTATTTAAATGTGGCGCCAAAATCGGTGATTGGTCGCGCCCAGCGTCGGCGACCAATCAGCACAGCGGTGTTTAAATGTGGAGCCAAGATTGGTGATTGGTTGCGGCCGATATTTAAATTTGGCGCCCAAATCGGTGATTGGTCGCGGGCAGCGCCCGCAACCAATCAGCGATTTTTAACACAAATGTCGGGATCTTTGTAACACCATGCGGATACTGTGGGGACATCAGCGGCTAGGGTGTCAAGGGAGGACCGGGGAGCGGCGCTGCGGGTCGGGATACTTCTGCTGCGAGCAGTCGCTCATCTCCCGGCTTCTCGCAACGGAAGTATCCGACCAGGCAGTGGCGCTCCCCGGTCCTCACCAATACGATTAGCTGATTGGTCGCGCTCTCCGCACGCGACCAATCAGTGATCTTGGCGCTAAAGTTAAACACCCCTCTGCTGATTGGTCGCGGACGCTGCCCGCGACCAATCACCGATTTGGGCGCCACATTTAAATAGCGGCCGCGACCAATCAGCGAGCTTGGCGCCAAATTTAAACCCCGCTCTGCTAATTGGTCGCGGATGCCGGCCGCGACTAATCAGCATTATTGGCGCCAAATTTAAACACCGCTCTGCTGATTGATCGCGGTCGCCGTCCGCGACCAATCAGTAGTATTGGCGCCAAATTTAAACCCTGCTCGGCTGATTGGTCACGGTTGCCGGCCGCGACCAATCAGCAGTATTGGCGCCAAATTTAAACCCCGCTCTGCTGATTGGTCACAGTTGCCTTCCGCGACCAATCAGCGATTTTGACGCCAAATTTAAACACCGCTCTGCTGATTGGTCGCGGCCGGCGATTGCGACCAATCAGCATTATTGGCGCCAAATTTAAACGCCGCTCTGCTGATTGGTCGTGACCGCCGGCCGCGACTAATCAACATTGTTGCCGCCAAATTTAAACACCGCTCTGCTGAATGGTCGAGGTCGTGACCAATCACCATTATTGGCGCCAAATTTAAACACCGCTTTGCTGATTGGTCGCAACCACAACCTATCAGCATTATTGGCGCAAAATTTAAACCCCGCTCTGCTGATTAGTCGCGACCGCCGGCCGTGACCAATCAGTGATATAGTCGCCAAATTTCAACACCGCTTTGCTGATTGGTCGCGGTTGCTGGCCGCGACCAGTCAGCGATTTTGGCGCCAAATTTAAACCCCGCTCTGCTGATTGGTCACAGTTGCCTTCCGCGACCAATCAGCGATTTTGACGCCAAATTTAAACACCGCTCTGCTGATTGGTCGCGGCCGGCGATTGCGACCAATCAGCATTATTGGCGCCAAATTTAAACCCCGCTCTGCTGATTGGTCGTGACCGCCGGCCGCGACTAATCAACATTGTTGCCGCCAAATTTAAACACCGCTCTGCTGAATGGTCGAGGTCGTGACCAATCACCATTATTGGCGCCAAATTTAAACACCGCTTTGCTGATTGGTCGCAACCACAACTTATCAGCATTATTGGCGCAAAATTTAAACCCCGCTCTGCTGATTAGTCGTGACCGCCGGCCGTGACCAATCAGTGATATAGTCGCCAAATTTCAACACCGCTTTGCTGATTGGTCGCGGTTGCTGGCCGCGACCAGTCAGCGATTTTGGCGCCAAATTTAAACACCGCTCTGCTGATTGCGCCGGGTCTGCCGCATACATATTCTAGAATACCCGATGCGTTAGAATCGGGCCACCATCTAGTTTCATGAAATAATTAAAAAAAAAATTGACGTGGGGCTTCGCACTATATTTGTGTCCAGCCAGGTACAGCAGGCAGGAACGGGCTGCCCCCAACCACCAGCTGCCTATTTGTACCTGGCCGGACACAACAATATAGGGAAGCCCTTTTTTTCTTAATTATTTCATGAATTTCATGAAATAATTAAAAAAAAAAATACGTGGGGCTTCGCCCTATTTTTGTGTCCAGCCAGGTACAACTAGGCAGCTGGGGGCTGGAATCTGCAGCGCAGGGAGGCCCAAGCTTTCTGGGTCCCCCCAGCTGCAAATTGCAGTCCGCAGCCACCCCGGAAAATGGCGCGTTCATAGAAGCGCCATCTTCTGGCGCTGTACCCAACTCATCCAGGGCCCTGGTGCGGTGGCTCACTGGGTAATAAAGGGGTTAGGACCAGCTTGGCATTATCAGCTGGCCCTAAGCCCGAAATTCATGGGGTCACGCCAATATTAGACATGACCACTATGAATTTCTAGTAAAGTATTTAAAAAAAACACAACACCCAGAAAAAAGTCCTTTAATTGAAATAAACACACAATTCTTTATTGTTCTAAATTAAACCATACTTACCATCACGCCCATTCCAGCTGAAGCCAACGATCTCCTGCAATAAAAGTAAAATAATAAAACAACCTCATCCTTACCTTTCCATGGTTCCCAGACAGCTTCAGCTCTGCTACATCGAGATGACAGGCTGGACCGTAGCAGAACGCTGCCATCCAGCCTGTCATCCCGCAGACACTGAGAAGCGCAGGCATGCTTGCGCTCCTCAGTGTCTCTCTGTGACGGCATCCAGATGAGCCGAGGTCATGTCCAATGAACTCAGCTCACCTCATGTACGTCACTGACAGCGTGGAAGAATTCTCCTGCACTCAGCGCTTCAGCGTGAGAATTCTCCCACGCTGTCAGTGACGTACATGAGGTCAGCTGAGTTCAATGGACATGAATGAGCTCACCTCATGCACGTCACTGACAGCGTGGGAAAATTCTCCTGCACTCAGCGCTTCAGCGTGAGAATTTTCCCACGCTGTCAGTGACGTGCATGAGGTGAGCTCATTCATGTCCAATGAACTCGGCTCACCTCATGCACGTCACTGACAGCGTGGGAAAATTCTCACGCTGAAGCGCTGAGTGCAGGAGAATTCTCCCACGCTGTCAGTGACGTGCATGAGGTGAGCCGAGTTCATTGTCGGCTCATCTTTATGCCGTCACAGCGAGACACTGAGGAGCGCAAGCATGCCTGCGCTTCTCAGTGTCTGCGGGATGACAGGCTGGATGGCAGCGTTCTGCTGCGGTCCAGCCTGTCATCTCAATGTAGCAGAGCTGAAGCTGTCCTGGGAACCATGGAAAGGTAAGGATGAGGTTGCTTTATTATTTTTACTTTTATTGCAGGAGATCGTTGGCTTCAGCTGGAATGGGCGTGGTGGTAAGTATGGTTTAATTTAGAACAATAAAGGATTGTGTCTTTATTTCAATTAAAGGACTTTATTCTGGGTGTTTGTGTTTTCTTTTAACTTTGACTATGGGGTTAGTAATGGGGGTGTCTTATAGACGCCTCTCCATTACTAACCTGGGCTTGATGTCAGCTGGCATTATAAGCTGACATCAACCCCAGCCCTATTACCCCACTGCCACCGCACCAGGGCAGTGGGAAGAGCGAGGCTAAGTGCCAGAATTGGCGCATCCTATGGATGCGCCATTTCTGGGGCAGCTGACGGCTGGTGTTTCTAGCCTGGGAGGGGGCCAATATTCATGGCACCCTTCCTGGGCTATTAATATCAGCCCCCAGCTGTCTGCCTAGCCTTTGCTAGCTATTAAAATAGGGGGGACCCCACGTCATTTTTTTGGGGGGGTCCCCCATTTTAATAGCTAGTAAAGGCTAGGTATTCAGCTGGGGGCTGATATTAGTAGCCTGGGAAGCTCCGTGGGTATTACCCCCTTCCCAGGCTTCAAACATCTGCCCCAGCCGTCTGCTTAACCTCCGCTAGAGCCTAAAATTACGGGGAACCCCACGCCAATTTTTTTTTAAATAAATCCTTTATTTTAACACTAAATGACAAGTATAGTAATTAACACTGTCACTGTACTTCATATATATGTGACTGACATGTTTCTATCTATCTAATCTATGTGTGATGCTCTATTCCTTCTATTCTAAATTGTCGGGTACAGATGCTGAAATGCCGGCCGGCTTTTTTAAAGAGACAGTGCATGAAAACACTATTATTTTTTTTAATAAATCCTTTAGACTAAATGACAAGTACAGTAAGCAACACTGTCACTGTACTTCATATATATGTGACTGACATGTTTCTATCTATCTAATCTATGTGTGATTCTCTATTCTTTCTATTCCAAATTGTCGGGTACCGCTGCTGAATTGCCGGCCGGCTTTTTTAAAGAGACGGTGCATGAAAACTCTATTATTTTTTTTGATAAATCCTTTACACTAAATGACAAGTACAGTAATCAACACTGTCACTGTGCTTCATATATATGTGGCTGACATGTTTCTATCTATCTAATCTATGTGTGAAGATCTATTCTTTCGGTTCTAAATTGTCGGGTACCGGTGTATGCCGCTGCTGAATTGCCGGCTTTTCATGTTTCACTGTTGGCACTGTTCCCATCGATTTGGGCAATCACTGTAATGCCACAACCACCATGGCTGTGGCATTACAGTGAGTGGCAGACAATCCCTGCATGATTGGTGCTCTAAATAGCACCAGACATGCAGGACAAGCTTTTGGTGTACGAACAGTTATCGAACATAACCTCGAACAGCCGAATTTTTTGCAAATCGTTCGGGTTCGTCGAACAACTCGAACACCGCCCAAAACAGCTCGAATTTGAGATTGGCGAACAGTTCTAGTCGAACACCGCTCATCTCTAGTTACAAACCCATGCTGACTCTGGTTAATCACTTCATTCTTATCCATGTACTTACATACATGTTGTTTAATAATTTGTTCAAAGATCTTTCCTGGTATAGAAGTCAGACTCACCGGCCTATAGTTCCCTGGGTCCACCTTCTTCCCCTTTTTGAAGATAGGAACAACATTTGCTCTTCTCCAGTCTTCTGGGACTTCTCCTGTTCTCCAAGAATTTTCAAAGATTATGGAGAGTGGTTCTAAAATTTCTTCTATGATCTCCTTCAGTACTCTGGGGTGTAATTCATCTGGACCTGGAGACTTGTACTCATTTATGTTAGCTAAATATTCCCTCACAATCTTTCTGTTTACAGATAACTTGGATTCCTCTATTCCTTTAAAAGGACAGTGAAGATCAGTTGATGTTACATTTTCTTTCTGAGAGAAAACAGATGCAAAATAGGAATTAAAAAGTTGGGCCTTCTCAACATCCTCTCTTACCATTTCTCCATTTTCGTCCTGTAAAAATCCTATAGCATCTTTGACTTTTCTTTTACTTTTGACATACCCCCAAAATCCTTTTTTATTGCTTTTGACATCTCTTGCAAGCCTTAATTCATTGTCAGCTTTAGCTAACCTGATACGTGCCCTGCAGGATCTGCAGACTGCATTATAATCTTCTTTAGATATGCCTCCCTCTTTCCATTTAATAAACATTTCTTTCTTTCTTTTTAGCATGTGTTTATGTTCTGTGTTCATCCATCCTGGTTTCCTTAAATGCTTCCCATTCTTCCTACTTTTCGAGATTGTTAACGATTGTGCTTTGAGAATCTCATTTTTAAAAATTTCCCATCCTTCCTGGACATTTTTGTCCTTAAGGACATCCAGCCATTGGATCCCTCCTATTCTCTTTCTGAGTCTCTTAAAATCTGCCTTTCTAAAATCTAACCTTGAAGTCTGAGTCTTCACATGTCTTCCTCCTCTAGTTATCCAAAATTCTATAATAGCATGATCGCTGCCTCCTAGGGTCCCAGCCACCTTTACCTCCTCAACCATTTCCTCCCTGTTTATAAGGATTAGATCCAAAGTAGCAGATCCCCTTGTTTTCTCCCCTACCTTTTGGAAGATAAAGTTGTCAGCAAGAGAGGATAAGAATTTGCTTGACCTGTTAGTTTTACTTGAGAGAGATTCCCAACAAATGTCTGGATAGTTGAAATCTCCCATGACCACTACGTCATATTTTTTGGAGAACTTGGTCATTTGATACATAAAGAGTTCATCCATATCTTCAGCTTGCCCAGGTGGCCTGTAGTAAATGCCTACAATGGTGTCCTTTCCGTTGTTCTCTCCTTGTATTCTTACCTAGTTTCCACAGAACTCCCAGTCTCTGAAGCTTCAATCTCTGTGCAGATATACGCCTTTCTAACATACAATGCAACACCTCCTCCTCGTTTATCAAGTCTGTTTCTTGCAAATAAGTTGTATCCTTTTAGCCTTTTATTCCAATCATGTGTATCGTCCCACCAAGTTTCAGTGATTCCAATGACATCATATTCATTTTCCTGCATTAGTAGTTCCAATTCTCCTTGTTTGTTGCCCATGTTTTGTGCATTTGTATAAAAACATTTTAGTTTGTGATTGGTTTCTCTTCCTCCCATATTTTTATTATTTAAATTGTTTTGTCTTTGTTCTTCCTTTCCACTTCCAGTAGCAGAGATCTCAATAGTATTTGTCAGCTGTATGGCTTTTTCTGGCCTTTTGCTTCCCTTCCCACATTGTTCTAGTTTAAAGCTCTTCTGATGAGTGTAGCAAGGCGACTTCCAAATACATGTTTTCCAGTCTTCGTAAGGTGCACCCCATCTCTAGCAAGTAGTCCATCGTATAGGTAATTCATTCCGTGATCCAGAAATCCAAATCCTTGTTGACGGCACCATCGACGTAGCCAGTTGTTCACCTGTAGAATCTTATTCCACCTCATTGTTCCATGGTCATCCACTGGGAGGATGGATGAGAAGACCACCTGCGCTCTCAATTCTTTCACTTTCTTGCCTAAGTCTTCAAAGTCACTGCAGATGGTTTCCAGGTCCTTTCTTGCGGTGTCATTTGTCCCCACATGTATTAGTAGGAATGGGTAGTGATCTGTAGGTCTGAAGAGTCTTGATATCCTGTCAGACACATCTTTAATTTTTGCTCCTGGAAGACAGCACATTTCTCTTGAGGTTATGTCCGGTCTGCAGATAGCGGCCTCTGTTCCTCTTAACAGGGAATCCCCCATGACCACCACTCTCCGTTTTTTCTTCACAACATTCTTCTTTCTCCATCCAGGAGGATTCTGAGGGCTTACAAGGTTATTCATTGCTGGCAAAGTCTTATTTTGCTGTATTTCTTCATGGTTCTCCTGCGTGAGAGCCTGGTACTGGTTCCTGAGCAGTATGGGTGCTGACTGCCTCTCGATCCTCCTGCTTCTGTGGGTCACATGCTTCCATTCCTCTGTTTCGTCAGGTGCAGTTCGAATTTCTTCTCTTTCTGAATCATGAAGAGATAATTCTGCTCTGTCTAAGAACTCTTCACCTTCCTTAATGATTTTCAAGGTAGTTAACCTCTCTTCTAGATTTCGCAACTTTTCCTCCAACAGGGACACAAGCTTGCATTTCTGGCATGTGAAGTTTGGCTTTTCCACTGGCAAGTCTGTGAACATGTAGCAGGATATGCAGCTCACCAAATGGCTCCTGGACTCTTCCATGTTCTTATTGTTAATGTTCTGAAAACAGTGAAAAAAGCTTAAAAAAAAAGCTTCAAAATGCGCGCGCCGTTTACCGATGTCCTCTTTTCAGCTCCAACAGCCAAAATCCAGTGTTCTTTGAGCTCGCGGAGACTCTTCACTTACCCCAAAATGCAGTGGGAATATGCAAATTATCTCCTCAGGACTCCTCCCCTGGTTTACCGATGTCCTCTTTTCAGCTCCAACAGCCAAAATCCAGTGTTCTTTGAGCTCGCGGAGACTCTTCACTTACCCCAAAATGCAGTGGGAATATGCAAATTATCTCCTCAGGACTCCTCCCCTGGTGTGCATTGACTGAGCACAATAGTTATACAATACTCTGGAATGACTGACCACAACATTTACAATAGACTGTGCAACGACTGACCATAGTATTTACGCTAGGTGGGGACCGACCGAGCACAGTAATAATAACATACGGTGGACTGACTGTCTATATCATTTGCACTAGTCTGTGGACTAACTGACCTCAACATTCAAAAAAGATTATAGACCGGCTCATCCCAGCATTAACACTAGTTGTGGACTTATTAACCACAGTATTTATGCTGAACTAAGGACCAATTGATTCTAATATTTACACTACACTGTGGACTGACTGACCACAACATTTACAGTAAACTGTGGACTGACTGACTACAGCTTTTACAATAAACTGTGGATAGACTAACCACAGTCATTATCCCTGAGATAAGTAATTTTGGCACTAGTGTGTTATTGGTGTGTATAGCATGTAGCAGGAACATATTATCATATAGTTTGTCTTTTTACAGGTGACTAAATCCCAATGAGATATTAGAACGTGAAAATTTTGTATGTGGACTCCAAGAAGAGAATCAGAGGAATCAAATAACAGGTAATTAATTCTCGTATTAATTACTGATAATCGTTGGTCTAGGCTTAAGTTCTAGACTGGCGGAGGTGTAATAACACCCACCTTCCTGATAAATGACAATATACTGTATGTGTTTTTTCAAATGTACATCTTCTATACACAACTCCTAGTATAATGCCACCATATCTCAGGTACAGAGATAAGGAACATTTCTTCTCATTATCGTCTGTCTTTTATTTCATAACACACATGATCTCAGCGGTGACACAATCAATACCATGATTACGCGAGACTGACCACAGCATTCAGCCTAGACCAGGGACTGACAGAACACAGCATTTACACTAGGTGTGCATTGACTGAGCACAGTAGTTATACAATACTCTGGAATGACTGACCACAACATTTACAATAGACTGTGCACCGACTGACCATAGTATTTACACTAGGTGGGGACCGACCGAGCACAGTAATAATACCATACTGTGGACTGACTGTCTATATCATTTGCACTAGTCTGTGGACTAGCTGACTTCAACATTCAAAAAAGATTATAGACAGGCTCATCCCAGCATTAACACTAGTTGTGGACTTATTAACCACAGTATTTATGCTGTACTAAGGACCGATTGATTGTAAAATTTACACTACACTGTGGACTGACTGACCACAACATTTACAGTAGACTGTGGACTGACTGACTACAGCTTTTACAATAAACTGTGGATAGACTAACCACAGTCATTATCCCTGAGATAAGTAATTTTGGCCCTAGTGTGTTATTGGTGTGTATAGCATGTAGCAGGAACATATTATGATATAGTTTGTCTTTTTACAGGTGACTGAATCCCAATGAGATATTAGAACGTGAAATTTTTGTTTGTGGACTCCAAGAAGAGAATAAGAGGAATCAAATAGCAGGTAATTAATTCCCATATTAATTACTGATAATCGTTGGTCTAGGCTTAAGTTCTAGACTGTCGGAGGTGTAATAACACCCACGTTCCTGATAAATGACAATATGCTGTATGTGTTTTTTCAAATGTACATCTTCTATACACAACTCCTAGCATAACACCACCATATCTCAGGTACAGAGAAAAGGAACATTTCTTCTCATTATCCTCTGTCTTTTATTTCATAACACACCTGATCTCAGTGGTGACACAATCAATGCCATGATTACGCGAGACTGACCACAGCATTCAGCCTAGACCAGGGACTGACAGAACACAGCATTTACACTAGGTGTGCATTGACTGAGCACAGTAGTTATACAATACTCTGGAATGACTGACCACAACATTTACAATAGACTGTGCACCGACTGACCAGAGTATTTACACTAGGTGGGGACCGACCCAGCACAGTAATAATACCATACTGTGGACTGACTGTCTATATCATTTGGACTAGTCTGTGTACTAACTGACCACAACATTCACAATAGATTATAGACCGGCTCAGCCCAGCACTAACACTAGTTGTGGACTTATTAAACACAGTATTTATGCTGAACTAAGGACCAATTGATTCTAATATTTACACTACACTGTGGACTGACTTAACACAACATTTACAGTAGACTGTGGACTGACTGACTACAGCTTTTACAATAAACTGTGGATAGACTAACTACAGTCATTATCACTGAGATAAGTAATTTTGGCCCTAGTGTGCTATTGGTGTGTACAGCATGTAGCAGGAACATATTATCATATAGTTTGTCTATTTACAGGTGACTGAATCCCAATGAGATATTAGAGCATGAAATTTTTGTTTGTGGACTCCTAGAAGAGAATCAGAGGAATCAAATAACAGGTAATTAATTCTCGTATTAATTACTGATAATCTTTGGTCTAGCCTTAAGTTCTAGTCTGGCGGAGGTGTAATAACACCCACCTTCCTGATACCTGACAATATACTGAATGTGTTTTTTCAAATGTACATCTTCTATACACAACTCCTAGTATAACACCACTATATCTCAGGTACAGAGATAAAGAACATATCTTCTCATTATCCTCTGTCTTTTATTTCATAACACACCTGATCTCTGCGGTGACACAATCAATACCATGATTACGCGAGACTGACCACAGCATTCACCCTAGGCCAGGGACTGACAGAACACAGCATTTACACTAGGTGTGCATTGACTGAGCACAGTAGTTATACAATACTCTGGAATGACTGACCACAACATTTACAATAGACTGTGCACCAACTGACCATAGTATTTACACTTGGTGGGGACCGACCGAGCACAGTAATAATAAAATACTGTGGACTGACTGTCTATATCATTTGCACTAGTCTGTGGACTAACTGACCTCAACATTCAAAAAAGATTATAGACCGGACACTAGTTGTGGACTTATTAACCACAGTATTTATGCTGAACTAAGGACTGATTGATTCTAATATTTACACTACACTGTGGACTGACTGAACACAACATTTACAGTAGACTGTGGACTGACTGACTACAGCTTTTACAATAAACTGTGGATAGACTAACCACAGTCATTATCCCTGAGATTAGTAATTTTGGCACTAGTGTGTTATTAGTGTGTATAGCATGTAGCAGGAACATATTATCATATAGTTTGTCTTTTTACAGGTGACTGAATCCCAATGAGATATTTGAACGTGAAATTTTTGCTTGTGGACTGCAAGAAGAGAATAAGAGGAATCAAATAACAGGTAATTAATTCTCGTATTAATTACTGATAATCGTTGGTCTAGGCTTAAGTTCTAGACTGGCGGAGGTGTAATAACACCCACCTTTCTGATACATGACAATATACTGTATGTGTTTTTTCAAATGTACATCTTCTATACACAACTCCTAGTATAACGCCACCATATCTCAGGTACAGAGATAAGGAACATTTCTTCTCATTATCCTCTGTCTTTTCTTTCATAACACACCTGATCTCAGCGGTGACACAAGGAATACCAAAATTACGCGAGACTGACCACAGCATTCACCCTAGACCAGGGACTGACAGAACACAGCTGTAACGGGTCCGGGAGGCGGAACCTCTGAGCTATTATACAAGGGGGCGGCCCTTGTAAGGGAGCGGGTGGCAGTCTCTGGGTGAACGGACAGGGAGTTACGGCAAGTGATCAGGGCAGTCTCTGGGTAAGGGGTAGGTACGACCTGTGATGGCAGAGCCTCCGGGTAGGCTAGCAGGCAGATGGTAGATGTGTGCTCCCAGGTGAGCAAGCGAGAGTCTCTGGAACAGCAGGTGGTCACGGCACGTGACAACAGGACCTCCGGGCTGGCAAGTAGGCAGGTAACGGAGATGCGCTCCCAGGTGAGCGGGCAAGAGTCTCTGAGATAGCTGGTGGTCACAGCACGTGACAACGGAGCCTCCGGGCTGGCAAGCAGGCAGATAACGGAGAAGCGCTCCCAGGTGAGCGGGCAAGCTGGACCATAGACAGACTGACCGGAGTAGTAAGGCAGACCGTCGGACCTCAGGCAGGAATCAGGCAGGTAACTAGCAGGAAACTGGCAGGAAACTGGCAGGAAACTGGCAGGTAACTGGCAACGGGACCTGAGGGCTGAAGCACAGGTGAGACACAGGTGCAAACAACATTGCTCGGGCACCTCCATTTTGGAGGAGGTGCCTTATATATGATGAAGTCCTCCGGCCATTGGCCGGGGACTCCTTAGGACGGCGCGCGCGGCCCCTTTAAGAGGAGGGGAGCGCGCGCGCGCGCGCCCTAAGCACAGGGGCCGGGAAGGAGCGCGCGCTGAGAGCAGAGCGGGAGGAGGACGCCGGGAAGGAGCGCGCGCTGACAGCAGAGCGGGGAGAGGACGCCGGGCACGGAGCAGAGCGGTGAGGGGAGCAGCGTCCCTGCCTAGCAGAGGGCAGGGACGCCAGCGCTACAGTACCCCCCCCTTTAGGCCCCCCCTTTTTTAGGCCAGACAGAAATTTAGCTAGGATGAGAGGGGCATGGATGTTCTCCCGGGGCTCCCACGTTCTCTCCTCAGGACCAAACCCCTTCCAATCTACCAGAAAAAAGGTCTTTCCTCTTACCCTTTTGGTGGCAAGAATGTTCTCTACCTCAAACTCGTCCTCAGCAGAAACCGGAGCAGGAGGCGTACCTGTAGACTTGGAAAAAGAGTTAAGCACTACAGGTTTGAGGAGAGACACATGGAAGGAGTTAGGGATCCGTAAGTTGGCCGGGAGTTTCAATTTATAGGCCACCGGGTTGATCTGACTGATGACCTCCAGTGGGCCGATGAACCGAGGCCCTAACTTATAGGAAGGGATCTTGAGCCGGACATATTTGGACGAGAGCCAGACTTTATCCCCAGGGCGGAATTGAGGAGGGTCCAGACGTTTTTTGTCAGCGTGTCTTTTCATACGCTCGGATGACAGAAGGAGTGCGGACCGGGTATTCTCCCATATGGAGGAAAATTTGTTAACAAGAGATTCCGCAGCCGGATTGTCCGCCGAGGTGGAGACGGGAAACGGGATCCGAGGATGCTGACCGTAGACTACAAAAAACGGGGATTTGGAGGAAGACTCGCTCTCGTGATTGTTGTACGAGAATTCGGCCCATGGCAGGAGATCCACCCAGTCAGAATGGTGGGCATTAACGAAGTGCCGAAGGTAACTGGTCAGGTTCTGATTGATCCGCTCCACTTGACCATTAGACTGTGGGTGGTAAGCGGAGGAGAAGTCCAGGGTGACGTCCAGCAATTTACAAGTGGCTCTCCAGAAACGGGAAGTGAACTGTACCCCACGATCCGACACGATGTGACGGGGCAGGCCATGAAGACGGAAGATATGGCGGATAAAGTCTTTAGCCAGCTCGGGTGCAGACGGAAGACCTGGCAGTGGAATGAAGTGAGCCATCTTGGAGAAGCGGTCAGCGACCACCCAAATGACCGTACAACCGGCAGAGACGGGTAGATCAGTAATGAAGTCCATCGCTATATGCTGCCAGGGGGCAGCAGGTACTGGCAGAGGTAGGAGGCGGCCGGCCGGCAGGTGTCTCGGAACTTTGTTGCGGGCGCAGGACACACAGGCAGAAACAAAGTCTATTACATCCTTGTGCAGGTTAGGCCACCAGTAGTGCCGGGTAATAAGCTGGAGGGTCTTTTTCTGACCGGCGTGGCCAGCTAGTTTAGACGAATGACCCCAGTGTAGGATCTTCTCCCGATCAGGTACTGGTACGAACGTCTTACCAGGAGGAAGACGATTTAGACTCACGGGAGCCACCTGCATTACTCTGGCGGGATCGATGATATGTTTCGGATCCTCCTCGAGATCAGACACCAGAAAGGACCGAGACAAGGCATCCGCCTTGACGTTTTTGTCAGCCGGGCGAAAATGAAGGACAAAATCAAAACGAGCAAAAAACAAGGACCACCGGGCTTGGCGCGGGTTAAGTCTCTGGGCATGCTGGAGGTAAGCCAAGTTCTTGTGGTCAGTGTAAATTATTACCGGGTGAAGAGCCCCCTCGAGCAGGTAACGCCACTCCTCCAATGCCAGTTTGATGGCCAATAACTCTCGGTCTCCTATGGAATAGTTGCGCTCAGAGGAGGAGAAGAGTTTAGAGAAGAAGCCACAAGTTACCATCCTCCCGGAAGATGATTTTTGAGTAAGTACCGCTCCGGCTCCAGAGGAGGAGGCGTCAACTTCCAGGAAGAACTGTTTGTTGCCATCTGGGCGATGCAGCACCGGGGCGGAAGAGAAGGCCTGTTTAAGGGAAAGAAAGGCCTCCTCTGCTTCGGGTGGCCACTCTTTGGGATTAATACCTTTACGGGTGAGCGCAGAAATTGGGGCCGTCCGGGAAGAGAAGTGTGGTATGAAGAGGCGGTAGTAGTTGGCGAAGCCCAGGAATCGCTGAATGGCCTTCAACCCCTCCGGTCGGGGCCATTTCTCGATGGCAGACAGTTTCTCAGGATCCATTTGTAGGCCGGTCTGAGAGATAATGTAGCCCAGAAACGGAAGCGAGGTCTGCTCAAAGAGGCACTTCTCAAATTTAGCGTAGAGATGGTTCTGCCTTAGCCTGAGCAGGACCTGACGAACGTCCCTCCGGTGAGTCTGGAGATCCGGAGAGAAGACCAAGATGTCGTCCAGGTACACCACTACGCAGGAGTAGAGAAGGTCCCGGAAGATGTCATTGACCAACTCTTGAAAGACGGCAGGAGCGTTACAGAGACCAAAGGGCATTACCAGGTATTCATAGTGGCCGTCCCGGGTGTTGAATGCTGTCTTCCATTCATCCCCCTGACGAATACGAACCAGGTTGTACGCCCCACGAAGGTCCAGTTTGGTGAAGATCCTAGCCCCCCTCAGGCGATCAAATAATTCTGGAATGAGCGGAAGGGGGTACTTATTCTTCACCGTGATCAGGTTTAGGCCTCTATAGTCTATACAGGGACGGAGAGAGCCGTCCTTCTTTTTGACGAAAAAGAAGCCTGCTCCCGCCGGGGAGGTAGATTTCCGGATGAATCCTCTGGCCAGATTCTCCTCAATATATTCGGACATTGACCGGGTCTCAGCAGCGGATAAAGGATAGATACGCCCACGGGGAGGAGTAGTACCGGGTAGCAGATCGATGGGACAGTCGTATGGTCTATGTGGTGGTAATGTCTCTGCCTCCTTTTTATTAAAGACATCTGCATAAGACCAATAAGGAATCGGAAGTCCAGGTAGATTAGCTGGGGTAGGAGAGGGACGGACGGGATGGACGGGAACCAGGCAGGTTTTATGACAGTCTTGTCCCCAGCGAAGGACCTCTCCGGTTTGCCAGTCTAGCACGGGTGCATGTCTCTGGAGCCAGGGCAGACCTAGCAAGAGGGCGTGAGAGAGTCCAGGCAGAACATGAAAGGAGATACTTTCAGAATGCAGCATTCCCACCTGCAGGGTAATGGATTCGGTGATGAGTTGAATGGGGCGAGGTAAGAGGCCCCCATCCACGGCAGCGACAGACAAGGGTACAGCCAGAGGTTTGGTAGGGATGCGGTATTTCTCAACCAGGGACTGTGAAATAAGGTTCCCGGCTGCTCCAGAGTCAAGTTGGGCTAGTTCGAAATAACGGTTCTCCCCGTAGATGATCGAAACTGACAACAGCAGGGATGGAGAGGATTTATTCTTGTCTAGGTGGACCTCTCTGAGCGAACCTAGACACAGGCGTTTCCCGACCTCTCCGGGCAGGCACGGATCCGGTGCTCCTTACTGCCACAGTAGAAGCAGCTCCCCTCGGCACGGCGTGAGTCCTGACGGGTTTTGACCATCT
The DNA here is from genome assembly GCF_046119375.1 of Phyllobates terribilis. Lineage (NCBI taxonomy): Eukaryota > Metazoa > Chordata > Amphibia > Anura > Dendrobatidae > Phyllobates > Phyllobates terribilis. Next base: position 204,186,593 of record NW_027362769.1, on the reverse strand, counting down.
TGGTCTGGTCGACCTGCATAGGCTCAGGAGAGTGTACCTGGGGAGAGATGGAGGGAATGACGGGTTTCTGGAAAGTAGGAGCTAAACGTGGAATCCTTCTCTCACGGGTGACCTCTTTGGCACGCTCCTGGAACCGTAGGTCAATCCGGGTGGCAAGGGTTATTAGATCATCGAGAGAGGTAGGAATGTCCCGACCAGCAAGTTCATCTTTAATACGACCGGACAGACCCTCCCAGAAGACGGATACCAGAGCGTCGTTATCCCAGGCCAGCTCCGAGGCAAGGGTGCGGAACCGTATGGCATATTGGCCCACGGTGAGACCCTCCTGACGGAGGCGTAGCAGAGAGGATGCGGATGAGGTCTTCCGTCCGGGTTCGTCGAAGACTTTCCGGAAAGCCGAGAGAAAAGCAGGCAAGTTGGACACCAGGGGGTCTCCTCTCTCCCATAGAGGATTTAGCCAGGCCAGGGCCTCTCCGGTGAGATGGGACATGATAAAGGCAATTTTGGCCCGGTCGGAATTAAACTGATGGGACAAAAGTTCAAAGTGCAGGGTGCACTGATTTATGAAGCCCCGAGCCTGGACGGGGTCGCCTCCGAAGCGAGGAGGTGTAGAAAGCCGGGGTCCGGGGTAGGATACCATAGTATTAGTGGGAAGCGGAGCTGCCGGATTGCAAGATATGGCACTGGCGGAGGTTGTTGGTGGATCAGACAGAGTGTTCAGGCGAGTATTAACATTCCGCAGGTGACCCAGGATGGCCTCCTGTTGGGACCTCTGACGGGACAGTTCAAGACAGAGGTCCGAGAGCGAGGGAGCTTGGGTGCCACCGGGTTCCATGGCCCGAGCAAACTGTAACGGGTCCGGGAGGCGGAACCTCTGAGCTATTATACAAGGGGGCGGCCCTTGTAAGGGAGCGGGTGGCAGTCTCTGGGTGAACGGACAGGGAGTTACGGCAAGTGATCAGGGCAGTCTCTGGGTAAGGGGTAGGTACGACCTGTGATGGCAGAGCCTCCGGGTAGGCTAGCAGGCAGATGGTAGATGTGTGCTCCCAGGTGAGCAAGCGAGAGTCTCTGGAATAGCAGGTGGTCACGGCACGTGACGGCGGAACCTCCGGGCTGGCAGGCAGGTAGGTAACGGAGAAGCGCTCCCAGGTGAGCGGGCAAGAGTCTCTGGAATAGCTGGTGGTCACCGCACGTGACAACAGGACCTCCGGGCTGGCAAGTAGGCAGGTAACGGAGATGCGCTCCCAGGTGAGCGGGCAAGAGTCTCTGAGATAGCTGGTGGTCACAGCACGTGACAACGGAGCCTCCGGGCTGGCAAGCAGGCAGATAACGGAGAAGCGCTCCCAGGTGAGCGGGCAAGCTGGTCCATAGACAGACTGACCGGAGTAGTAAGGCAGACCGTCGGACCTCAGGCAGGAATCAGGCAGGAAACTGGCAGGAAACTGGCAGGAAACTGGCAGGAAACTGGCAGGTAACTGGCAACGGGACCTGAGGGCTGAAGCACAGGTGAGACACAGGTGCAAACAACATTGCTCGGGCACCTCCATTTTGGAGGAGGTGCCTTATATATGATGAAGTCCTCCGGCCATTGGCCGGGGACTCCTTAGGACGGCGCGCGCGGCCCCTTTAAGAGGAGGGGAGCGCGCGCGCGCCCTAAGCACAGGGGCCGGGAAGGAGCACGCGCTGAGAGCAGAGCGGGAGGAGGACGCCGGGAAGGAGCGCGCGCTGACAGCAGAGCGGGGAGAGGACGCCGGGCACGGAGCAGAGCGGTGAGGGGAGCAGCGTCCCTGCCTAGCAGAGGGCAGGGACGCCAGCGCTACAACAGCATTTACACTAGGTGTGCATTGACTGAGCACAGTAGTTATACAATACTCTAGAATGACTGACTACAATATTTACGATAGACTGTGCACCGACTGACCATAGTATTTACACTAGGTGGGGACCGACCGAGCACAGTAATAATACCATACTGTGGACTGACTGTCTATATCATTTGCACTAGTCTGTGGACTAACTGACCTCAACATTCAAATAGGATTATAGACCGGCTCATCCCAGCATTAACACTAGTTGTGGACTTATTAACCACAATATTTATGCTGAACTAAGGACCGATTGATTCTAGTATTTACACTACACTGTGGACTGACTGACCACAACATTTACAGTAGACTATGGACTGACTGACTACAGCTTTTACAATAAACTGTGGATAGACTAACCACAGTCATTATCCCTGAGATAAGTAATTTTGGCCCTAGTGTGTTATTGGTGTGTATAGCATGTAGCAGGAACATATTATCATATAGTTTGTCTTTTTACAGGTGACTGAATCCCAATGAGATATTAGAACGTGAAATTTTTGTTTGTGGACTCCAAGAAGAGAATAAGAGGAATCAAATAACAGATAATTAATTCCCGTATTAATTACTGATAATCGTTGGTCTAGGCTTAAGTTCTAGACTGGCGGAGGTGTAATAACACCCACCTTCCTGATACATGACAATATACTGTATGTGTTTTTTCAAATGTGCATCTTCTATACACAACTCCTAGTATAATGCCACCATATCTCAGGTACAGAGATAAGGAACATTTCTTCTCATTATCCTCTGTCTTTTATTTCATAACACACATGATATCAGCGGTGACACAATCAATACCATGATTACGCGAGACTGACCACAGCATTCACCCAAGACCAGACACTGACAGAACACAGCATTTACACTAGGTGTGCATTGACTGAGCACAGTAGTTATACAATACTCTGGAATGACTGACCACAACATTTACAATAGATTGTGCACCGACTGAACATAGTATTTACACTAGGTGGGGACAGACCGAGCACAGTAATAATACCATACTGTGGACTGTCTATATCATTTGCACTACTCTGTGGACTAACTGACCACAACATTCACAATAGATTATAGACCGGCTCATCCCAGCATTAACACTAGTTCTTGACTTATTAACCACAGTATTTATGCTGAACTAAGGACCAACTGATTCTAATATTTACATTACACTGTTGAATGACTGACCACAACATTTACAGTAGACTGTGGACTGACTGACTACAGCTTTTACAATAAACTGTGGATAGACTAACCACAGTCATTATCCCTGAGATAAGTAATTTTGGCCCTAGTGTGTTATTGGTGTGTATAGCATGTAGCAGGAACATATTATCATATAGGTTGTCTTTTTACAGGTGACAGAATCCCAATGAGATATTAGAAAGTGAAATTTTTGTTTGTGGATTCCAAGAAGAGAATCAGAGGAATCACATAACAGGTAATTAATTCTCGTATTAATTACTGATAATTGTTGGTCTAGGCTTAAGTTCTAGACTGGCGGAGGTGTAATAACACCCACCTTCCTGATACATGACAATATACTGTATGTGTTTTTTCAAATGTACATCTTCTATACACAACTCCTAGTATAACACCACCATAACTCAGGTACAGAGATAAGGAACATTTCTTCTCATTATCCTCTGTCTTTTATTTCATAACACACCTGATCTCAGCGGTGACACAATCAATACCATGATTGCGCGAGACTGACCACAGCATTCAGACTAGACCAGGGACTGTCAAAACACAGCATTTACACTAGATGTGCATTGACTCAGCACAGTAGTTATACAATACTCTTGAATGACTGACCACAACATTTACAATAGACTGTGCACCGACTAACCATAGTATTTACACTAGGTGGGTACTGACCGAGCACAGTAATAATACCATACTGTGGACTGACTGTCTATATCATTTGCACTAGTCTGTGGACTAACTGACCACAGCATTCACAAAAGATTATAGACCGGCTCATCCCAGCATTAACACTAGTTGTGGACATATTAACCACAGTATTTATGCTGAACTAAGGACTGATTGATTCTAAGATTTACACTACACTGTGGACTGACTGACCACAACATTTACAGTAGACTGTGGACTGACTGACTACAGCTTTTACAATAAACTGTGGATAGACTAACCACAGTCATTATCACTGAGATAAGTAATTTTGGCCCAAGTGTGTTATTGGTGTGTATAGCATGTAGCAGGAACATATTATCATATAGTTTGTCTATTTACAGGTGACTGCATCCCAATGAGATATTAGAACGTGAAATTTTTGTTTTTGGACTCCAAGAAGAGAATCAGAGGAATCACATAATAGGTAATTAATTCTCGTATTAATTATTGATAATCGTTGGTCTAGGCTTAAGTTCTAGACTGGCGGAGGTGTAATAACACCCACCTTCCTGATACATGACAATATACTGTATGTGTTTTTTCAAATGTATATCTTCTATACACAACTCCCAAGTATGACATCACCATATCTCAGGTACAGAGATAAGGAACATTTCTTCTCATTATCCTCTGTCTTTTATTTCATAACACACCTGATCTCAGTGGTGACACAATCAATACCATGATGACGCGAGACTGACCACAGCATTCACCCTAGACCAGGGACTGGCAGAACACAGCATTTACACTAGGTGTGCATTGACTGAGAACAGTAGTTATACAATACTCTGGAATGACTGACCACAACATTTACAATAGACTGTGTACCGACTAACCATAGTATTTACACTAGGTGGGGACCGACCGAGCACAGTAATAATACCATACTGTGGACTGACTGTCTATATCATTTGCAATAGTCTGTGGACTAACTGACCACAACATTCACAATAGATTATAGACCGGCTCATCCCAGCATTAACACTAGTTGTGGACTTATTAACCACAGGATTTATGCTGAACTAAGGACCGATTGATTCTAATATTTACACTACACTGTGGACTGACTGACCACAACATTTACAGTAGACTGTGGACTGACTGACTACAGCTTTTACAATAAACTGTGGATAGACTAACCACAGTTATTATCCCTGAGATAAGTAATTTTGGCCCTAGTGTGTTATTGGTGTGTATAGCATGTAGTAGGAACATATTATCATATAGTTTGTCTTTTTACAGGTGACTGAATCCCAATGAGATATTAGTACGTGAAATTTTTGTTTGTGGACTCCAAGAAGAGCATCAGAGGAATCACATAACAGGTAATTAATTCTCATATTAATTACTGATAATCGTTGGTCTAGGCTTAAGTTCTAGACTGGCGGAGGTGTAATAACACCCACCTTCCTGATACATGACAATATACTGTATGTGTTTTTTCAAATGTACTTCTTCTTTACACAACTCCTAGTATAACGCCACCATATCTCAGGTACAGAGATAAGGAACATTTCTTCTCATTATCCTCTGTCTTTTATTTCATAACACACATGATCTCTGCGGTGACACAATCAATACCATGATTACGCGAGACTGACCACAGCATTCACCCTAGACCAGGGACTGACAGAACACAGCATTTACACTAGGTGTGCATTGACTGAGCACAGTAGTTATACAATACTCTGGAATGACTGACCACAACATTTACAATAGACTGTGCACCAACTAACCATAGTATTTACACTAGGTGGGGACCGACCGAGCACAGTAATAATACCATACTGTGGACTGACTGTCTATATCATTTGAACTAGTCTGTGGACTAACTGACCTCAACATCCACAAAAGATTATAGACCGGCTCATCCCAGCATTAACACTAGTTGTGGACTTATTAACCACAGTATTTATGCTGAACTATGGACCAATTGATTCTAATATTTACACTACACTGTGGACTGACTGAGCACAACATTTACAGTAGACTGTGGACTGACTACAGCTTTTACAATAAACTGTGGAAAGACTATCCGCAATTATTATCCCTGAGATAACTAATTTTGGCCGTAGTGTGTTCTTGGTGTGTATAGCATGTAGCAGGAACATATTATCATATAGGTTGTCTTTTTACAGGTGACAGAATCCAAGTGAGATATTAGAACGTGACATTTTTGTTTGTGGACTCCAAGAAGAGAATCAGAGGAATCACATAACAGGTAATTAATTCTCGTATTAATTACTGATAATCGTTGGTCTAGGCTTAAATTCTAGACTGGCGGAGGTGTAATAACACCCACCTTCCTGATACATGACAATATACTGTATGTGTTTTTTCAAATGTACATCTTCTATACACAACTCCTAGTATAACACCACCATATCTCAGGTACAGAGATAAGGAACATTTCTTCTCATTATCCTCAGTCTTTTATTTCATAACACACCTGATCTCAGCGGTGACACAATCAATACCATGATTACGCGAGGCTGACCACAGCATTCAGCCTAGACCAGGGACTGACAGAACACAGCATTTACACTAGGTGTGCATTGACTGATCACAGTAGTTATACAATACTCTGGAATGACTGACCACAACATTTACAATACACTGTGCACCAACTGACCATAGTATTTACACTAGGTGGGGACCGACCGAGCACAGTAATAATACCATACTGTGGACTGACTGTCTATATCATTTGCACTAGTCTGTGGACTATCTGACCACAACATTCAAAATAGATTATAGACCGGCTCATCCCAGCATTAACACTAGTTGTGGACTTATTAACCACAGTATTTATGCTGAACTAAGGACCGATTGATTCTAATATTTACACTACACTGTGGACTTACTGACCACAACATTTACAGTAGACTGTGGACTGACTGACTACAGCTTTTACAATAAACTGTGGATAGAGTAACCACAGTCATTTTCCCTGAGATAAGTAATTTTGGCCCTAGTGTGTTATTGGTGTGTATAGCATGTAGCAGGAACATATTATCATATAGTTTGTCTTTTTACAGGTGACTGAATCCCAATGAGATATTAGAATGTGAAATTTTTGTTTGTAGACTCCAAGAAGAGAATAAGAGGAATCAAATAACAGGTAAATAATTCTCCCATTAATTACTGATAATCGTTGGTCTAGGCTTAAGTTCTAGACTGGCGGAGGTGTAATTGACGCGCCCCCTGGGCCAGTGTTGTTTGGGGGATACCCGGAGCTGGATCAGATGGGGGTTGTAGTCTCCGAGTGGCGGTGACCCGGTCCGTGCCCAGGGTGTCAAACTCCGTGTGTGGCAGTCTTTACAGATGTTGTTAGTGTTCTTAGTGTCGACTACGCCACCCGTTGATTTGCGGTCAATACGGCCGCCGCTGCAGCAGGGTCCGCTGAGGCTGGTGGTGTGTGTGCAGCTTCCGGTAGTATAACCCCCAACGGGAGGGGTATAGCCTCAGGGGGTCAGGTGTAGAGGATGGTGGTAGTGGTGGTGCAGTGTGGATGGTAAGAAGACTCAGAGTCGGGCTGTGCAGTTCAGGGTTTTTACTTACTGCTGTTCTGTTGGTCACTCTGGCCTTGAGTGACCGCCCGAGCCGTGCTGCGTCCACCAGGTCCTGGACTCGGCCAACCCCCAAGCAATTCTGGAGCGTGGTCCTGAGCTCCCTTTCTGACTGTCCTCTCTACTGGCCTTTCTCACCAGGGGTCCACTTATGTCCGGCTCCCTCGGGCCTCTTGGTGGGTGCACCTCTTCGGGGTTCCCTGACCCTATACCTGGTGTGCCTTCCTTGTGGACTTGGTGAGGGGCTGCTCCACATGTAATGTCGCAGCCTCCGGTTCTTAGCTGAGGGTTGTTTCTCTCCTTCACTAATTTGGGATCCGGTTCCCTTGCGTGCCAACCCTTCACCCTTCTGGTCTAATTCTGGGTTCTTGGGGTTCCTTCTTCTCCCCCTCTGGGTCCTTCTCTTCTCCTCTCTCTCTTCTCTCTGCAGGCGCTCCTGGACCTCTCTCAGGACTAACTGACTCTCTACAGAAGACTGACCCTGATCTAAGATGGTTCCCACCTTATATACTCCCTCTATGTGTGAGCTCAGGTGACCAGCACCCAATGAGCTCCTAGCCTTACCCAGACTGCTCCCCCTATCTGCCCCTACACTACTGGGATGTTCCACCCCCCTCCCACTCCAGCCAGGGACAGACACTGTCGTACCTGCACATATACCTAGTGGGAGTACCATCGGTCTGTCCCTCGGAAATGGGATGTATGTAGTGTATGCAGCTAACTGAGCTCAGTTCCACACTCCATCCTTACCCGGGAGTGGAATATCACACCTCTGGCTTGAGGTGCAATACCCCTGTAGCAGCCGAATCCTCAGGGTGCTACATTCCCCCCTGGTAAATCACAGCACGTCCTCGGGCTGTAAGAAAATAAAACATCCACAAACATACAAATTTTCATAACAAAATAAACATATAAAACATTATATATATATCATCAGCATAAACTTTTTCTTGTAAACTTTCTTGTTCCTCCGGCCACGGTGCAACTTGTGACCGGGTAAAGTGCGACAGTCTCTGGTAGAAAAACACTTCTTTCCTATAAAACCAGTAGGGGGCGCCTTAAAAAGCGCAACTATAGACAAGGGGAAATATGGCCGCTCTCAGTCCTCGGCCAGGTATTAGGAAAGGAATGACCGCTCTCAGTCCTCGGTCAGTGGGAATAGGGACACACGGGTTAAAGTTCACTATTTAAAGCAGCAACAGTTCACTGTACCCCGACGGGTAACTATTTACAGTCTCTTTACCGTACTTTAACGACGGCGTCCTCCTGCTCCTTCTTTGTCTTCAGACCCGTCCGGGTCCTCTTGCTCCTCCTCACACCGGAGCTCCTCCTCCGTCAGGCGATGTACATGGAGGGCGTAGGGTCCTTTGGCACACTTGTGCCGGGTGAACGTGACCTCGTCCCCTACGTACAGGTCACGACCTCTGTGTCCCTCCGGCAGATGGCTTTCTACGTCTCTGCGGGTTACAAAGACGTCGCCGGGGGTATGATGGTCTCTTATGAAGCCCCACCCATGCTGCAGGTTGAATTTAATCACAGTCCCGGTGGTACGGGGACCATGAGCTGCACGGGGGTTCCTCCTGGTCCGGCTCTTCTGCCCTGCGCTCTGTTCCTGCAGCCGCTGCTCACGGATCCGCCTCTCTTTCCGCTCTTGCTCGAAGGCTGCCAACTGCTGGCGGCAGCACTCCACTCGCTCTGCTGCGGCTGCCCGCGTTTCTTGAGTGAACCCCATGAGGTCTCCTCCGGTGGGGTCCCACTCGAATTGTGCTTCTTCTAGCGGGAGCGGGGTTCTCCTGACGGGCTTCGGAGCCGGAATCAGGGGCTCGCACAGGGGCCTTGCTCTTTGGAGTTCCAGTTGGTAGTACTCCTGGGGCCATACAAAGGGCTGCCCATCCGGGCACGTGTGCTGGGCAAATAGATCTTCGCCCAGGTGCGGCACTCGAGATGTTGAGGGCGCGTTGATGGTAGCGGCGCCCGGGTCGACCAGGCCTTGCGACCAGGCTTGGGGCACCCTAAAGGTAAAGGGCACCGTAAGGACGGCGGCGCCCGGGGTTACTCGGCCTTGCGACCAGGCCAGTGGCTCCGCGGAGGTAGGGGGCGCTGTTGGAATTGCGGCGCCCGGAGGTACTAGACCTTGCGACCAGGCCGATGGTATTTCCTGCTTTGCCGCGCTCAGGGTTGAGGCGCGTGACGTCACAGGGGTCGCGGCCGCGGCTTCTGCTTGAGGCCTAGTCTGGCACGGTGACGATGCAGCGACGGGCACGGCAGGGGGAATTTCGGGCTCTGCGACGGGGAGCTGGGACAGGTACACGGTTTCTCGGCTCGGGGTAGAGACGTCCTCTTTACCTGCCTCCGTCCGTTCAGCTCCCTCCTCGGCGCCGTCTCCTGCCTTCATTCCTCCTGCGCCATCCTCAGAGGCGGTCTGTCTCCTCGTCTCGGGTGGCGTGCTCCGCTGGCGGGTTCTTGCCTGCAGGGCCATCTCTCGGCTCCACTCCGTCAGCGTGTCTTGCTGCACCTGGGCCATCCTCCGTGCGAGGCCCTCCAGCGCGGTCTGTGCACACTCCCGGTCTCGGGGGAGCTGTGCTAGGATCTCCACTAAGCCTAGTGGGGTTGTTGCTTGCAGCAGGCTCCTGACCACCGGGTCGGTGCTGCCTGCCTCCCTCTCCATCTCCGGGTACGACTCCTCCAGACTCCTCCAAGCTGCTCCCATCTTCTCTCCTTTGTTCTCTCTCCGCCCCCATTGAGGGCGGTCCCGGGGCAACTTAGTGATTGTCAGTTCCAGGGGCAGTTCTCTCACGCTGATGGACACTTCCAGCATCACAGTCTCTGTTGGTGGGCGCGGTTTCCGCTTTTGGCGCCATTCTTCGACCTGGCCCACGATGGGAGGTGGCCTTTTGCCACCCTCTGGCACGCCCATAATGGCGTCCGCTCTTCCAAGGCGGGAAATCTTTGGAAATGGCGGGAATCGTCTCCCAGTGGCGGGAAACTCCATGGATGGCGGGAAAAAGCTGCAAATGGCGGACAACCGGCGGGAAACGACCTGTGATGGGGTCCGTTGGCGGGGACCCTCCGGAACCGGCGGGAGACTTCTTTTTGAGGTAACGGTGAATATGAACTTTTCTTCAGGCACGCAGTACCCGGTTGTTGCGGGCACGTGATCCTGCCGACTACGCCAAAGTTGACGCGCCCCCTGGGCCAGTGTTGTTTGGGGGATACCCGGAGCCGGATCAGATGGGGGTTGTAGTCTCCGAGTGGCGGTGACCCGGTCCGTGCCCAGGGTGTCAAACTCCGTGTGTGGCAGTCTTTACAGATGTTGTTAGTGTTCTTAGTGTCGACTACGCCACCCGTTGATTTGCGGTCAATACGGCCGCCGCTGCAGCAGGGTCCGCTGAGGCTGGTGGTGTGTGTGCAGCTTCCGGTAGTATAACCCCCAACGGGAGGGGTATAGCCTCAGGGGGTCAGGTGTAGAGGATGGTGGTAGTGGTGGTGCAGTGTGGATGGTAAGAAGACTCAGAGTCGGGCTGTGCAGTTCAGGGTTTTTACTTACTGCTGTTCTGTTGGTCACTCTGGCCTTGAGTGACCGCCCGAGCCGTGCTGCGTCCACCAGGTCCTGGACTCGGCCAACCCCCAAGCAATTCTGGAGCGTGGTCCTGAGCTCCCTTTCTGACTGTCCTCTCTACTGGCCTTTCTCACCAGGGGTCCACTTATGTCCGGCTCCCTCGGGCCTCTTGGTGGGTGCACCCCTTCGGGGTTCCCTGACCCTATACCTGGTGTGCCTTCCTTGTGGACTTGGTGAGGGGCTGCTCCACATGTAATGTCGCAGCCTCCGGTTCTTAGCTGAGGGTTGTTTCTCTCCTCCACTAATTTGGGATCCGGTTCCCTTGCGTGCCAACCCTTCACCCTTCTGGTCTAATTCTGGGTTCTTGGGGTTCCTTCTTCTCCCCCTCTGGGTCCTTCTCTTCTCCTCTCTCTCTTCTCTCTGCAGGCGCTCCTGGACCTCTCTCAGGACTAACTGACTCTCTACAGAAGACTGACCCTGATCTAAGATGGTTCCCACCTTATATACTCCCTCTATGTGTGAGCTCAGGTGACCAGCACCCAATGAGCTCCTAGCCTTACCCAGACTGCTCCCCCTATTTGCCCCTACACTACTGGGATGTTCCACCCCCCTCCCACTCCAGCCAGGGACAGACACTGTCGTACCTGCACATATACCTAGTGGGAGTACCATCGGTCTGTCCCTCGGAAATGGGATGTATGTAGTGTATGCAGCTAACTGAGCTCAGTTCCACACTCCATCCTTACCCGGGAGTGGAATATCACACCTCTGGCTTGAGGTGCAATACCCCTGTAGCAGCCGAATCCTCAGGGTGCTACATAATAACACCCACCTTCCTGATACATGACAATATACTGTATGTGTTTTTTCAAATGTACATCTTCTATACACAACTCTTAGTATAACACCACCGTATGTCAGGTACGGAGATAAGGAACATTTCTTCTTATTATCCTCTGTCTTTTATTTCATAACACACCTGATTTCAGCGGTGACACAATCAATACCATGATTACGCGAGACTGACCACAGCATTCACCCTAGACCAGGGACTGACAAAACACAACATTTACACTAGGTGTGCATTGACTGAGCACAGTAGTTATACAATACTCTGGAATGACTAACCACAACATTTACAATAGACTGTGCACCGACTGACCATAGTATTTACACTAGGTGGAGACCGACCGAGCACAGTAATAATACCATACTATGGACTGACTGTCTATATCATTTTCACTAGTCTGTGGACTAACTGACCACAACATTCACAATAGATTATAGACCGGCTCATCCCAGCATTAACACTAGTTGTGGACTTACTAACCACAGTATTTATGCTGAACTAATGACCAACTGATTCTAATATTTACACTATATTGTTGACTGACTGACCACAACGTTTACAGTATACTGTGGACTGACTGACTGACCACAGCTTTTACAATAAACTGTGGATAGACTAACCACAGTCATTATCCCTGAGATAACTAATTTTGGCCCAAGTGTGTTATTGGTGTTTATAGCATGTAGCAGGAGCATATTATCATATAGGTTGTCTTTTTACAGGTGACAGAATCCAAGTGAGATATTAGAAAGTGAAATTTTTGTTTGTGGACTCCAAGAAGAGAATCAGAGGAATCACATAACAGGTAATTCATTCTCGTATTAATTACTGATAATCGTTGGGCTAGGCTTAAGTTCTAGACTGACGGAGGTGTAATAACACCCACCTTCCTGATACATGACAACATACTGTATGTGTTTTCTCAAATGTACATCTTCTATACACAAATCCTAGTATAACACCACCATATCTCAGGTACAGAGATAAGGAACATTTCTTCTCATTATCCTCTGTCTTTTATTTCATAACACACCTGATCTCAGCGGTGACACAATCAATACCATGATTACGCGAGACTGACCACAGCATTCAGCCTAGACCAGGGACTGAAAGAACACAGCATTTACACTAGGTGTGCATTGACTGAGCACAGTAATTATACAATACTCTGGAATGACTGACCACAACATTTACAATAGACTGTGCACCAACTGACCATAGTATTTACACTAGGTGGGGACCGACCGAGCACAGTAATAATACCATACTGTGGACTGACTGTCTATATCATTTGCACTAGTCTGTGGACTAACTGACCACAACATTCAAAATAGATTATAGATCGGCTCATCCCAGCATTAACACTAGTTGTGGACTTATTAACCACAGTATTTATGCTGAACTAAGGACCGATTGATTCTAATATTTACACTACACTGTGGACTGACTGACCACAACATTTAGGCTGTGTTCACACGATGCGTATTTCATGCGTTTCCGCGGCGTTTTTGCAGTTGCGTAAACGCCGCGGAAACGCATGAAAAACGCATGGTAGAAGGGAAGCAATGTTCCCCAATGGAAATCCGCATGTGCTGTGCCCATGATGCGGATTTTTCCGCAGCGTTAACGCTGCGGTCAAAAATCCGCAGCATGTCAATTAATTTTGCGGAAACGCGGCGATTTCGCCGCCATTGACTTGCATTAGAACGCGCCAATTCCGCAAGACAGCATTTGTACTTGCGTAATTGGTGCGTTCTAATGTGCGGATGGTACCCGGGTGTGGAGGAGAGGAGAGTCTCATCCACACCCAGGTACCATTAAAAAAGCTGTAAAAAGAAGAATAAAATAAAAAATAAATGTATTCTTACCTTCTGTCGGCCCGCGCTGCGCTCCCGCTTGGTTCCCGGCACTTGCAGTGAGTTGTAGGACCTGCGGTGACGTCAGAGTCATGTGACGGGTCACGTGACGCTGACGTCGGCAGGTCTTTCAATTCAAAGTTGCCGGCGAGGGAGAACGGAGTGAGCGGGACAGCGCGGGCCATCGGAGGTAAGTATATACACTCTCTCGGTTCACACTGTATAAATCCATGCTGTTTGCATGGATTTATATAGTGTGACCTAGTTATCAAGCACTTTCCAGGTGATGCTAACATCGCCTGGAAAGCGCTTGTCAATCTGCATGCGGAAACGCATGTGAATCTGCATGTGGATCCGCATGTATTCTGCAGGAAAAACGCATGCACAATCTGCATGCGTTTTTTCTGCCAGGGAGATGCAGAAATGATGCAGAAATTTTCTGCTTCATTTCTGCATCGTGTGCACATACCTTTACAGTAGACTGTGGACTGACTGACTACAGCTTTTACAATAAACTGTGGAAAGACTAACCACAGTCATTATCCTTGAGATAAGTAATTTTGGCCCTAGTGTGTAATTGGTGTGTATAGCATGTAGCAGGAACATATTATCATATAGTTTGTCTTTTTACAGGTGACTGAATCCCAATGAGATGTTAGAACGTGAAATTTTTGTTTGTGGACTCCAAGAAGAGAATAAGAGGAATCAAAGAACAGGTAATTAATTCTCGTATTAATTACTGATAATCGTTGGTCTAGGCTTAAGTTCTAGACTGGCGGAGGTGTAATATCACCCACCTTCCTGATACATGACAATATGCTGTATGTGTTTTTTCAAATGTACATCTTCTATACACAACTGCTAGTATAATGCCACCATATCTCAGGTACAGAGATAAGGAACATTTCTTCTCATTATCCTCTGTCTTTTATTTCATAACACACATGATCTCAGCGGTGACACAATCAATACCATGATTACGCGAGACTGACCACAGCATTCACCCTAGACCAGGGACTGACAGAACACAGCATTTACACTAGGTGTGTGTAGCACCCCGAGGGCTCGGCTGCTACAGGGGTATTGCACCTCAAACCAGAGGTGTGATATTCCACTCCCGGGTAAGGATGGAGTGTGGACCAGGACTCAGTAGGCTGCATGCATCACACACACCCCATTTCCGAGGGACAGCTCAACGGTGCTCCCACTAGACAGAAGTGCAGGCACGACAGCATCTGTTCCTGGCTGGAGTGGGGAGGGGGTGGAATACCCAGTGGTGTAGGAGCAGATAGGGGTGGGTCTCTGGGCATAGGTAGGAGCCCATTGGTTGCTAGTCACCTGGGCTCGGGTGTCAGAAGGAGGTATATAAGGTGGGCACCATCTTAGGACAGGGTTCAGTTCAGTCAGGAGGAGAAAAGGAGAGGAGCTCAGCCAGAGAGGGCTGACAGGGAGCTGTGGCTCAGTCTGGACCCAGCTCCAGAGGCAGGCCTGGAGTGGAGGCCAGAAACAGCAGAAAGAGAGAGGAGAAGGAACGGAAAGGAAAGTAAGAAAGGAACTGGAACAGAGGAGAAAGGAAGCAAGGAACACAGAGAAAGGCCCAGAGACACGAGGACAGAAGGAACCCCATATGCCCAGGAGATACAGGGTGAAGGGTTGGCAGAGCAGGGTACCGGAACCCAAATTGGTGGAGGCGACTAATCCTCAGCCAAAACCGGAGGTTGTTACCACATCTTGGTGCGACCCCTCACTACATCCACCAGGAAGGCATACCATATAGGGTCAGGGACGCAGAGATCAGCATGCCCAGAGAAGGCCCGAGGGAACTGGAAAAAGGTGGGTCACTGGTGGGGACGGCCAGAGAAAGGAAAGGAAGGGAGCCCTGTGCCACCCTCTGGAATTGCCTGGGAGTTGACCGAGCCCCTCACCTGGTGGACGCAGCATGACTCGGGCGGTCCTAACTGCGCACAAGTGACCTGATAAAGAACTGTGAGTAAAGCATTGAAAACTGCAACTGCATGTCTCTGTGGTTCATCACCACACCAGCACCATCAGTACTGGGACACTCACACCATCACTCCCATCATCCACATTAGCTGCCCTGAGGCAATACTTCTCCCGTGGGGAGTTATCCCATACTCGGCTGCGCAGACAACATCAGCCTCAGCGGTCAGCAGCGCAGCGGCGGTCCCCACTGACCGCAATCCACAGGTGGCGTAGTCGGACATTGTTAGTACTTAAGACTGCCACTGGTTTGACCACCCTGGGCACGGACCGAGTCACCGCCACGGAGAACTACAACCCCCAGCGATCCGGCTCCGGGTATCCCCCTGCACAGCACAGGCCCAGGGGGCGCGTCATGTGCATTGACTGAGCACAGTAGTTATACAATACTCTGGAATGACTGACCACAACATTTACATTAGATTGTGCACCGACTGAACATAGTATTTACACTAGGTGGGGACCGACCGAGCACAGTAATAATACCATACTGTGGACTGACTGTCTGTATCATTTGCACTAGTCTGTGGACTAACTGACCACAACATTCACAATAGATTATAGACCGGCTCATCCCAGCATTAACAATAGTTGTTGACTTATTAACCACAGTATTTATGCTGACCTAAGGACCGACTGATTCTAATATTTACACTACACTGTTGAATGACTGACCACAACATTTACAGTAGACTGTGGACTGGCTGACTACAGCTTTTACAATAAACTGTGGATAGACTAACCACAGTCATTATCCCTGAGATAACTAGTTTTGGCCCTAGTGTGTTATTGGTGTGTATAGCATGTAGCAGGAACATATTATCATATAGTTTGTCTTTTTACAGGTGACTGAATCCCAATGAGATATTAGAACGTGAAATTTTTGTTTGTGTACTCTAAGAAGAGAATAAGAGGAATCAAATAACAGGTAATTAATTCTCGCATTAATTACTGATAATCGTTGGTCTAGGCTTAAGTTCTAGACTGGCGGAGGTGTAATAACACCCACCTTCCTGATACATGACAATATACTGTATGTGATTTTTCAAATGTATATCTTCTATACACAACTCCTAGTATAATACCACCATATCTCAGTTACAGAGATAAGGAACATTTCTTCTCATTATCCTCTGTCTTTTATTTCATAACACACCTGATCTCAGCGGTGACACAATCAATACCATGATTACGCGAGACTGACCACAGCATTCACCCTAGACCAGGGACTGACAGAACACAGCATTTACACGAGGTGTCCATTGACTGAGCACAGTAGTTATACAATACTCTGGAATGACTGACCACAACATTTACAATAGGTTGTGCACCGACTGAACATAGTATTTACACTAGGTGGGGACCGACTGAGCACAGTAATAATACCATACTGTGGACTAACTGTCTATATCATTTGCACTAGTCTGTGGACTAACTGACCACAACATTCACAATAGATTATAGACAGGCTCATCCCAGCATTAACACTAGTTGTGGACTTATTAACCACAGTATTTATGCTGAACTAAGGACCAACTGATTCTAATATTTACACTACACTGTTGACTGACTGACCACAACATTTACAGTAGACTGTGGACTGACTGACTACAGCTTTTACAATAAACTGTGGATAGACTAACCACAGTCATTATCCCTGAGATAAGTAATTTTGGCCCTAGTGTGTTATTGGTGTGTATAGCATGTGGCAGGAACATATTATCATATAGTTTGTCTTTTTACAGGTGACTGAATCCCAATGAGATATTAGAACGTGAAATTTTTGTTTGTGGACTCCAAGAAGAGAATAAGAGGAATCAAAGAACAGGTAATTAATTCTCGTATTAATTACTGATAATTGTTGGTCTAGGCTTAAGTTCTAGACTGGCGGAGGTGTAATAACACCCACCTTCCTGATACATGACAATATACTGTATGTGTTTTTTCAAATGCACATCTTCTATACACAACTCCTAGTATAACGCCACCATATCTCAGGTACAGAGATAAGGAACATTTCTTCTCATTATCCTCTGTCTTTTCTTTCATAACACACCTGATCTCAGTGGTGACACAATGAATACCAAGATTACGCGAGACTGACCACAGCATTCACCCTAGACCAGGGACTGACAGAACACAGCATTTACATTAGGTGTGCATTGACTGAGCACAGTAGTTATACAATACTCTGGAATGACTGACCACAGCATTTACATTAGATTGTGCACCGACTGAACATAGTATTTACACTAGGTGGGGACCGACCGAGCACAGTAATAATACCATACTGTGGACTAACTGTCTATATCTTTTGCACTAGTCTGTGGACTAACTGACCACAACATTCACAATAGATTATAGACCGGCTCATCCCAGCATTAACACTAGTTGTTGATTTATTAACCACAGTATTTATGCTGAACTAAGGACCGACTGATTCTAATATTTACACTACACTGTTGACTGACTGACCACAACATTTACAGTAGACTGTGGACTGACTGACTACAGCTTTTACAATAAACTGTGGATAGACTAACCACAGTCATTATCCCTGAGATAACTAGTTTTGGCCCTAGTGTGTTATTGGTGTGTATAGCATGTAGCAGGAACATATTATCATATAGGTTGTCTTTTTACAGGTGACAGAATCCAAGTGAGATATTAGAAAGTGAAATTTTTGTTTGTGGACTCCAAGAAGAGAATCAGAGGAATTAAATAACAGGTAATTAAATCTCGTATTAATTACTGATAATCGTTGGTGTAGGTTTAAGTTCTAGACTGGCGGAGGTGTAATAACACCCACCTTCCTGATACATGACAATATACTGTATGTGTTTTTTCAAATGTACATCTTCTATTCACAACTCCTAGTATAACACCACCATATCTCAGGTACAGAGATAACGAACATTTCTTCTCATTATCCTCTGTCTTTTATTTCATAACACACCTGATCTCAGCGGTGACACAATCAATACCATGATTACGCGAGACTGACCACAGCATTCACCCTAGACCAGGGACTGACAGAACACAGCATTTACACAAGGTGTGCATTGACTGAGCACAGTAGTTATACAATACTCTGGAATTACTGACCACAACATTTACAATAGACTGTGCACCGACTGACCATAGTGTTTACACTTGGTGGGGACCGACCGAGCACAGTAATAATACCATACTGTGGACTGACTGTCTATAGCATTTGCACTAGTCTGTGGACTAACTGACCTCAACATTCAAAAAAGATTATAGACCGGCTCATCCTAGCATTAACACTAGTTGTGGACTTATTAACCACAGTATTTATGCTGAACTAAGGACCAACTGATTCTAATATTTACACTACACTGTTGACTGACTGACCACAACATTTACAGTAGACTGTGGACTGACTGACTGACTACAGCTTTTACAATAAACTGTGGATAGACTAACCACAGTCATTATCCCTGAGATAACTAATTTTGGCCCTAGTGTGTTATTGGTGTGTATAGCATGTAGCAGGAACATATTATCATATAGTTTGTCTTTTTACAGGTGACTGAATCCCAATGAGATATTAGAACGTGAAATTTTTGTTTGCGGACTCCAAGAAGAGAATAAGAGGAATCAAATAACAGGTAATTAATTCTCGTATTAATTACTGATAATCGTTGGTCTAGGCTTAAGTTCTAGACTGGCGGAGGTGTAATAACACCCACCTTCCTGATACATGACAATATACTGTATGTGATTTTTCAAATGTATATCTTCTATACACATCTCCTAGTATAACACCACCATATCTCAGGTACAGAGATAAGGAACATTTCTTCTCATTATCCTCTGTCTTTTATTTCATAACACACCTGATCTCAGCGGTGACACAATCAATAACATGATGACACGAGACTGACCACAGCATTCAACCTAGACCAGGGACTGACAGAACACAGCATTTACACTAGGTGTGCATTGACTGAGCACAGTAGTTATACAATACTCTGGAATGACTGACCACAACATTTACAATAGACTGTGCACCGACTGACCATAGTATTTACACTAGGTGGGGACAGACCGAGCACAGTAATAATACCATACTGTGGACTGACTGTCTATATCATTTGCACTAGTCTGTGGACTAACTGACCACAACATTCACAATAGATTATAGACCGGCTCATCCCAGCATTAACACTAGTTGTGGACTTATTAACCACAGTATTTATGCTGAACTAAGGACCGATTGATTCTAATATTTACACTACACTGTGGACTGACTGACCACAACATTTACAGTAAACTGTGGACTGACTGACTACAGCTTTTACAATAAACTGTGGATAGACTAACCACAGTCATTATCCCTGAGATAAGTAATTTTGGCCCGAGTGTGTTATTGGTGTGTATAGCATGTAGCAGGAATATATTATCATATAGTTTGTCTTTTTACAGCTGAATGAATCCCAATGAGATATTAGAAAGTGAAATTTTTGTTTGTGGACTCCAAGAAGAGAATAAGAGGAATCAAATAACAGGTAATTAATTCTCACATTAATTACTGATAATCGTTGGTCTAGGCTTAAGTTCTAGACTGGCGGAGGTGTAATAACACCCAACTTCCTGATACATGACAATATACTATATGTGTTTTTTTTCAAATGTACAGTACAGACCAAAAGTTTGGACATACCTACTCATTTAAATTTTTTTCTGTATTTTCATGACTTTGAAAATTGTACATTCACATTGAAGGCATCAAAACTATGAATTAACACATGTGGAATCATATACTTAAAAAAGTGTGAAACAACTGAAAATATGTCTTATATTCTAGGTACTTCAAAGTAGCCACCTTTTGCTTTGATGACTGCTTTGCACACTCTTGGCATTCTCTTGATGAGCTTCAAAAGGTGGTCACCGGAAATGGTTTTCACTTCACAGGTGTGCCCTGTCAGGTTTAATAAGTGGGATTTCTTGCCTTATAAATGGGTTTGGGACCATCAGTTGTGTTGTGCAGAAGTCTGGTGGATACACAGCTGATAGTCCTACTGAATAGACTGTTAGAATTTGTATTATGGCAAGAAAAAAGCAGCTAAGTAAAGAAAAACGAGTGGCCATCATTACTTTAACAAATGAAGGTCAGTCAGTCCGAAAAGTTGGGCAAACTTTGAAAGTGTCCCCATGTGCAGTTGCAAAAACCATCAAGCGCTACAAAGAAACTGGCTCACATGAGGACCGCTCCAGGAAAGGAAGACCAAGAATCTGAGGATAAGTTTATCCGAGTCACCAGCCTCAGAAATCGCAGGTTAACAGCAGCTCAGATTAGAGACCAGGTCAATGCCACACAGAGTTCTAGCAGCAGACACATCTCTACAACAACTGTTAAGAGGAGACTTTGTGCAGCAGGCCTTCATGGTAAAATAGCTGCTAGGAAACCACTGCTAAGGACAGGCAACAAGCAGAAGAGACTTGTTTGGGCTAAAGAACACAAGGAATGGCCATTAGACCAGTGGAAATCTGTGCTTTGGTCTGATGAGTCCAAATTTGAGATCTTTGGTTCCAACCACCGTGTCTTTGTGCGACGCAGAAAAGGTGAACGGATGGACTCTACATGCCTGATTCCCACCTTCAAGCATGGAGGAGGAAGTGTGATGGTGTGGGGGTGCTTTGCTGGTGACACTTTTGGGGTTTTATTCAAAATTGAAGGCATAGTGAACCAGCATGGCTACCACAGCATCTTGCAGCGGCATGCTATTCCATCCGGTTTGCGTTCAGTTCGACCATCATTTATTTTTCAACAGGACAATGACCCCAAACACACCTCCATGCTATGTAAGGGCTAGTTGACCAAGCAGAAGAGTGATGGGGTGCTGCGCCAGATGACCTGGGCTCCACGGTCACCAGACCTTAACCCAATCGAGTTGGTTTGGGGTTTAGCTGGACCGCAGAGTGAAGGCAAAAGGGCCAAAAAGTGCTAAGCATCTCTGGGAACTCCTTCAAAATTGTTGGAAGACCATTTCCGGTGACTACCTCTTTACATAGTTACATAGTTACATAGTTTATAAGGCCGAAAAAAGACAAGCGTCCATCCAGTTCAGCCTATTTCTTGTGCACTGCAGCTATTCCGCAGCGTTGATCCAGGGGAAGGCAACAAAAAACCATGCGGTATAGGCCAATTTACATCATTGAGGAAAAATTCACTTCCCGACTCCAATCTGGCAGTCAGATTAAATCCCTGGATTAATTAACTAAGCATAAGATGTAATTTTATTGTTCTCAAGAAAGGCGTCCAGGCCTCTCTTGAACTCATTAAGTGAGTTGGACATCACCACTTTCTCTCCCAGAGAGTTCCAGAGTCTCACGGCTCTGACCGTAAAGAATCCCCTTCTATGCTGGTGCAGGAACCTCCTTTCCTCCAGACGCATAGTGTGCCCCCTCGTCTTTGTCACCATCCTTGGTACAAACAGGTCATGGGAGAGATCTCTGTACTGCCCCCTGATGTATTTATACATGTTTATGAGGTCTCCCCTAAGCCTTCTTTTCTCCAACGTAAATAGGCCTAATTTTGACAACCTCTCTGGGTATTCTAGTCCCTCCATTCCCTTTATTACCTTAGTCGCCCTCCTTTGTACCCTCTCTAGCTCCAATATGTCTTTTCTGAGCACCGGAGCCCAGAACTGTGCACAATATTCTAAGTGCGGCCTTACCAGTGCTTTATACAGAGGAAGAACAATGTTCTCATCATATGACCCTATTCCTCTTCTGATGCATGCCATGACTCTATTTGCCTTCGCAGCTGCTGCCTGACACTGGGCACTCCAATTTAATTTGCTATTAACCAAGACGCCCAGGTCCTTCTCTATGTCAGATTTCCCCAACGGTTTCCCATTTAATATGTATGGGTGACTGCTGTTTTTCTTTCCCATGTGCATGACCTTACATTTATCGGCATTGAACCCCATTTGCCATTTTTTGGCCCAACTCCCCAATTTATCTAAATCCTCCTGTAGCTGTGCCCTTTCCTTATCTGTATTAACTACTTTACAAAGTTTAGTATCATCTGCAAATATTGCTATTTTACTATGCAACCCTTCCACTAGATCATTAATAAATATATTAAATAATATAGGGCCCAAGACAGACCCTTGAGGCACCCCGCTAGTAACCCTGACACACCCTGAGCTTACTCCATTGATAACCACCCTCTGCTTTCTATCACTCAGCCAGCTATTTACCCACTTGCACACATTATCCCCCAGACCAAGCATTCTCATTTTATAGACCAACCTTTTGTGTGGCACGGTATCAAACGCTTTGGAGAAGTCAAGGTATACAACATCCACTGACTCTCCCCGGTCCAGCTGTGAGCTCACCTCCTCGTAGAAGGCCATCAGGTTTGTTTGGCAGGAGCGATCCCTCATGAATCCATGTTGATATGGAGTTAGACAGTTATTATCATTAAGATATTCTACAATAGCATCTCTAAGAAATCCTTCAAACAATTTACCCACAACAGACGTTAAGCTGACTGGTCTATAGTTCCCAGGGTCACTTTTAGACCCCTTTTTGAATATTGGTACCACATTTGCTTGGCGCCAGTCTAGTGGGACAGTCCCTGTCCATAAAGAGTGCTTGAATATAAGATACAGCGGCCTGTCTATCACATTACTTAATTCTTTTAGTACCCGGGGGTGTATGTCATCTGGGCCTGGTGACTTGTCTATTTTGATATTATTTAGGCGTTTCTGAACTTCCTCCTGGGTTAGGTGGGTGATATTTAGCGGAGGGTTTACTTTATCACTCTGCATTTCCTCCGATAAATTGTTTTCTTTTGTGAAAACAGTGGAGAAGAAGCTATTGAGTAGGTTTGCTTTACCCTCATCGCCCTCTATGATTTTACCCAGGTTATTTTTCAATGGGCCAACTCCATCAGTTTTAATCCTTTTACTGTTTATATAGTTAAAGAACAGTTTGGGATTCGTTTTACTTTCCTTGGCAATTAGTCTCTCTGTCTCCTCTTTTGCTATTCTTATTTGTTTCTTACAGATTTTGTTTTTTTCCCTATAAGATATTAGCGCTTCCTCGCTGCCTTCTTGTTTAAGTTTACCGAAAGCCCTTTTTTTGTTTTTCATTGCCCTCTTGACTTCCTTATTTAGCCACATTGGCTTCCTCCTATTCCTAGCCCTTTTATTCCCATAAGGTATGTACCTTCTACAGTGACTATGTAGGACTGTTCTGAAAATTTCCCATTTTCTATCCGTGCTCCTATTACTGAAGATACTATCCCAGTCTATAAGGTGAAGGGCATCTCTTAGCTGATCAAACTTTGCCCTTCTGAAGTTCAGTGTTTTTGTGAGTCCCTTGCTGGGCACCCTACTGAAGCACATGTGGAATTGTATAATGTTGTGGTCACTATTTCCCAGGTGCCCCCCGACCTGCACCTCAGTTATTCTGTCTGGCCTGTTAGTTAATATTAAGTCTAAAAGGGCCGTCCCTCTAGTTGGTTCCTGCACAAGTTGTGACAAATAATTGTCTTTGATAATTGACAGAAACCTGTTTCCTTTCTGAGATCTACAGCTTTCGGTTTCCCAGTCTATATCGGGGTAGCTGAAGTCCCCCATAATAATCACCTCGTTATTTTTTGCTACTTCGTCTATTTGTCTCATTAATAGACTTTCCGTGGCTTCTGCTATATTTGGTGGTTTATAACAGACTCCTATGATAATTTTATTATTGTTTTTTGCCCCATGTATCTCCACCCATAAGGACTCGACCTCCTCATTTCCCTCCCATACATCCTCCCGTATTGTAGGCTTTAGACACGTCTTTACATATAGACAGACTCCACCCCCTTTCCGACTTCTTCGATCCCTTCTAAACAGACTGTAACCCTGTAAGTTAACTGCCCAGTCATAGCTTTCATCTAACCATGTCTCGGTTATTCCCACTATGTCATAGTTACCTGTAGATATTTCTGCTTCCAGTTCATCCATCTTGTTTGTCAGGCTCCTGGCATTTGCTAGCATGCAGTTTACACGATTTTGTTTTGTTCCAATCTTCTCCCTGTGGATTGTATTAGAAATTTTCTTACCTCCCTTCCAAGTATCTTGTCTTGGACCTTCTTTGTCGCACTTCATATCTTTCATTAGTATGTTCTCTGGTTGCATGTTCGTGTCCGGCGTTTTTCTTCCCATCCCATCTTGAAGCTCATCAAGAGAATGCCAAGAGTGTGCAAAGCAGTCATCAAAGCAAAAGGTGGCTACTTTGAAGAACCTAGAATATAAGACATATTTTCAGTTCTTTCACACTAATTTGTTAAGTATATAATTGCACATGTGTTAATTCATAGTTTTGATGCCTTCAGTGTGAATGTACAATTTTCATAGTCATGAAAATACAGAAAAATCTTTAAATGAGAAGGTGTGTCCAAACTTTCGGTTTGTAATGTACATCTACTATACACAACTCCTAGTATAACACCACCATATCTAAGGTACAGAGATAAGGAACATTTCTTCTCAATATCCTCTGTCTTTTATTTCATAACACACCTGATCTCAGCGGTGACACAATCAATATCATGATTACGCGAGACTGACCACAGCATTCAGCCTAGACCAGGGACTGACAGAACACAGCATTTACACTAGGTGTGCATTGACTGAGCACAGTAGTTATACAATACTCTGGAATGACTGACCACAACATTTACAATAGACTGTGCACCGACTAATCATAGTATTTACACTAGGTGGGT
This sequence comes from Phyllobates terribilis, assembly GCF_046119375.1. Lineage (NCBI taxonomy): Eukaryota > Metazoa > Chordata > Amphibia > Anura > Dendrobatidae > Phyllobates > Phyllobates terribilis. The sequence goes on along the minus strand of NW_027362769.1, from coordinate 204,161,222 downwards.
ACCGACCGAGCACAGTAATAATATCATAATGTGGACTGACTGTCTATATCATTTGCACTAGTCGGTGGACTAACTGACCACAACATTCACAATAGATTATAGACCGGCTCATCCCAGCATTAACACTAGTTGTGGACTTATTAAATACAGGATTTATGGTGAACTAAGGACCGATTAATTCTAATATTTACACTACACTGTTGACTGACTGACCACAACATTTACAGTAGCCTGTGGACTGACTGACTACAGCTTTTACAATAAACTGTGGATAGACTAACCACAGTCATTATCCCTGAGATAAGTAATTTTGGCCCTAGTGTGTTATTGGTGTGTATAGCATGTAGCAGGAACATATTATCATATAGGTTGTCTTTTACAGGTGACAGAATCCCAATGAGATATTAGAAAGTGAAATTTTTGTTTGTGGACTCCAAGAAGAGAATCAGAGGAATCACATAACAGGTAATTAATTCTCGTATTAATTACTGATAATCGTTGGTCTAGGCTTAAGTTCTAGACTGGCGGAGGTGTAATAACACCCACCTTCCTGATACATGACAATATACTGTATGTGTTTTTTCAAATGTACATCTTCTATACACAACTCCTAGTATAACACCACCATATCTCAGGTACAGAGATAAGGAACATTTCTTCTCATTATCCTCTGTCTTTTATTTCATAACACACCTGATCTCAGCGGTGACACAATCAATACCATGATTACGCAAGACTGACCACAGCATTCACCCTAGACCAGGGTCTGACAGAACACAGCATTTACACCAGGTGTGCATTGACTGAGCACAGAAGTTATACATTACTCTGGAATGACTGACCACAACATTTACAATAGACTGTGCACCGACTGACCATTGTATTTACACTAGGTGGGGACCGACCGAGCCGAGCACAGTAATAATACCATACTGCGGACTGACTGTCTATATCATTTGCACTAGTCTGTGGCCTAACTGACCACAACATTCAAAAAAGATTATAGACCGGCTCATCCCAGTATTAACACTAGTTGTAGACTTATTAACCACAGTATTTATGCTGAACTAAGGACCCATTGATTCTAATATTTACACTACACTGTGGACTGACTGACCACAACATTTACAGTAGAGTGTGGACTGACTGACTACAGCTTTTACAATAAACTGTGGATAGACTAACCACAGTCATTATCCCAGAGATAAGTAATTTTGGCCCTAGTGTGTTATTGGTGTGTATAGCATGTCGCTGGAACATATTATCATATAGTTTGTCTATTTACAGGTGACTGAATCCCAATGAGATATTAGAACAGGAAATTTTTGTTTGTGGACTCCAAGAAGAGATTCAGAGGAATCAAATAACAGGTAATTAATTCTCGTATTAATTACTGATAATCGTTGGTCTAGGCTTAAGTTCTAGACTGGCGGAAGTGTAATAACACCCACCTTCCTGATACATGACAATATATTTTATGTGTTTTTTCAAATGTATATCTTCTATACACAACTCCTAGTATAACGCCACCATATCTCAGTTACAGAGATAAGGAACATTTCTTCTCATTATCCTCTGTCTTTTATTTCATAACACACATGATCTCAGCGGTGACACAATCAATACCATGATGACGCGAGACTGACCACAGCATTCACCCTAGACCAGGGACTGACAGAACACAGCATTTACACTAGGTGTGCATTGACTGAGCACAGTAGTTATACAATACTGTGGAATGACTGACCACAACATTTACAATAGACTGTGCACCGACTGACTATAGTATTTACACTAGGTGGGGACCGACCGAGCACAGTAATAATACCATACTGTGGACTGACTGTCTATATGATTTGCACTAGTCTGTGGACTAACTGACCACAACATTCACAATAGATTATAGACCGGCTCATCCCAGCATTAACACTAGTTGTGGACTTATTAACCACAGTATTTATGCTGAACTAAGGACCAACTGATTCTAATATTTACACTACACTGTTGACTGACTGACCACAACATTTACAGTAGATGGTGGACTGACTGACTACAGCTTTTACAATAAAGTGTGGATAGACTAACCACAGTCATTATCTCTGAGATAACTAATTTTGGCCCTAGTGTGTTATTGGTGTGTGTAGCATGTAGCAGGAACATATTATCATATAGGTTGTCTTTTCACACGTGACAGAATCCCAATGAGATATTAGAAAGTGACATTTTTGTTTGTGGACTCCAAGAAGAGAATCAGAGGAATCACATGACAGGTAATTAATTCTCGTATTAATTACTGATAATCGTTGGTCTAGGCTTAAGTTCTAGACTGGCTGAGGTGTAATAACACCCACATTCCTGATACATGACAATATACTGTATGTGTTTTTTTAAATGTACATCTTATATACACAACTCCTAGTATAACACCACCATATCTCAGGTACAGAGATAAGGAACATTTCTTCTCATTATCCTCTGTCTTTTATTTCATAACACACCTGATCTCAGGGGTGACACAATCAATACCATGATTACGCGAGACTGACCACAGCATTCACCCTAGACCAGGGACTGACAGAACACAGCATTTACACTAGGTGCGCATTGACTGAGCACAGTAGTTATACAATACTCTGGAATGACTGACCACAACATTTACAATAGACTATGCACCGACTGACCATTGTATTTACACTAGGTGGGGACCGACCGAGCCGAGCACAGTAATAATACCATACTGCGGACTGACTGTCTATATCATTTGCACTAGTCTGTGGACTAACTGACCACAACATTTACAATAGATTATAGACCGGCTCATCCCAGCATTAACACTAGTTGTAGACTTATTAACCACAGTATTTATGCTGAACTAAGGACCCATTGATTCTAATATTTACACTACACTGTGGACTGACTGACCACAACATTTACAGTAGAGTGTGGACTGACTGACTACAGCTTTTACAATAAACTGTGGATAGACTAACCACAGTCATTATCCCTGAGATAAGTAATTTTGGCCATAGTGTGTTATTGGTGTGTATAGCATGTAGCAGGAACATATTATCATATAGTTTGTCTATTTACAGGTGACTGCATCCCAATGAGATATTAGAACAGGAAATTTTTGTTTGTGGACTTCAAAAAGAGAATCAGAGGAATCAAATAACAGGTAATTAATTCTCGTATTAATTACTGATAATCGTTGGTCTAGGCTTAAGTTCTAGACTGGTGGAAGTGTAATAACACCCATCTTCCTGATACATGACAATATACTGTATGTGTTTTTTCAAATGTATATCTTCTATACACAACTCCTAGTATAACACCACCATATCTCAGGTACAGAGATAAGGAACATTTCTTCTCATTTTTCTCTGTCTTTTATTTCATAACACACCTGATCTGAGCGGTGACACAATCAATACCATGATGACGCGAGACTGACCACAGCATTCACCCTAGACCAGGGACTGACAGAACACAGCATTTACACTAGGTGTGCATTGACTGAGCACAGTAGTTATACAATACTGTGGAATGACTGACCACAACATTTACAATAGACTGTGCACCGACTGACCATAGTATTTACACTAGGGGGGACCAACCGAGCACAGTAATAATACCATACTGTGGACTGACTGTCTATATGATTTGCACTAGTCTGTGGACTAACTGACCACAACATTCAAAAAAGATTATAGACCGGCTCATACCAGCATTAACACTAGTTGTGGACTTATTAACCACAGTATTTATGCTGAACTAAGAACCGATTGATCCTAATATTTACACTACACTGTGGAGTGACTGACCACAACATTTACAGTAGCCTGTTGACTGACTGACCACAGCTTTTACAATAAACCATGGATAGACTAACCACAGTCATTATCCCTGAGATAACTAATTTTGGCCCTAGTGTGTTATTGGTGTGTATAGCATGTAGCAGGAACATATTATCATATAGGTTGTCTTTTACAGGTGACAGAATCCCAATGAGATATTAGAAAGTGAAATTTTTGTTTGTGGACTCCAAGAAGAGAATAAGAGGAATCAAATAACAGGTAATTAATTCTCGTATTAATTACTGATAATCGTTGGTCTAGGCTTAAGTTCTAGACTGGCGGAGGTGTAATAACACCCACCTTCCTGATACATGACAATATACTGTATGTGTTTTTTCAAATGTACATCTTCTATACACAACTCCTAGTATAACACCACCATATCTCAGGTACAGAGATAAGGAACATTTCTTCTCATTATCCTCTGTCTTTTATTTCATAACACACCTGCTCTCAGCGCTGACACAATCAAAACCATGATTACGCGAGGCTGACCACAGCATTCACCGTAGACCAGGGACTGACAGAACACAGCATTTACACTAGGTGTGCATTGACTGAGCACAGTAGTTATACAATACTCTGGAATGACTAACCACAACATTTACAATAGACTGTGCACCGACTGACCATAGTATTTACACTAGGTGGGGACCGACCAAGCACAGTATTAATACAATACTGTGGACTGACTGTCTATATCATTTGCACTAGTCTGTGGACTAACTGACCACAACATTCACAATAGATTATAGACCGGCTCATCCCAGCATTAACACTAGTTGTGGACTTATTAACCACAGTATTTATGCTGAACTAAGCACCGATTGATTCTAATATTTACACTACACTGTGGACTGACTGACCACAACATTTACAGTAAACTGTGGACAGACTGACTACAGCTTTTACAATAAACTGTGGAAAGACTAACCACAGTCATTATCACTGAGATAAGTAATTTTGGTCCTAGTGTGTTATTGGTGTGTATAGCATGTAGCAGGAACATATTATCATATAGTTTGTCTATTCACAGGTGACTGCATCCCAATGAGATATTAGAACATGAAATTTTTGTTTGTGGTCTCCAAGAAGAGAATCAGAGGAATCACATAACAGGTAATTAATTCTCGTATTATTTACTGATAATCGTTGGTCTAGGCTTAAGTTCTAGACTGGCGGAGGTGTAATAACACCCACCTTCCTGATACATGACAATATACTGTATGTGTTTTTTCAAATGTACATCTTCTATACACAACTCCTAGTATAACACCACCATATCTCAGGTACAGAGATAAGGAACATTTTTTCTCATTATCCTCTGTCTTTTATTTCATAACGCACCTGATCTCAGCGGTGACACAATCAATACCATGATTACGCGAGACTGACCACAGCATTCACCCTAGACCAGGGACTGACAGAACACAGCATTTACACTAGGTGTGCATTGACTGAGCACAGTAGTTATACAATACTCTGGAATGACTGACCACAATATTTACAATAGACTGTGCAATGACTGACCATAGTATTTACACTAGGTGGGGACCGACCGAGCAGAGTAATAATACCATACTGTGGACTGACTGTCTATATCATTTGCACTAGTTTGTGGACTAAATGACCACAACATTCACAATAGATTATAGACCGGCTCATCCCAGCATTAACACTAGTTGTGGACTTATTAACCACAGTATTTATGCTGAACTAAGGACCAACTGATTCTAATATTTACTCTACTCTGTTGACTGACTGACCACAACATTTACAGTAGACTGTGGACTGACTGACTACAGCTTTTACAATAAACTGTGGATAGATTAACCACAGTCATTATCCCTGAGATAACTAATTTTGGACCTAGTGTGTTATTGGTGTGTATAGCATGTAGCAGGAACATATTATCATATAGGTTGTCTTTTTACAGGTGACAGAATCCAAGAGAGATATTAGAAAGTGAAATTTTTGTTTGTGGACTCCAAGAAGAGAATCAGAGGAATCACATAACAGGTAATTAAGTCTCCTATTAATTACTGATAATCGTTTTTCTAGGCTTAAGTTCTAGACTGGCGGAGGTGTAATAACACCCACCTTCCTGATACATGACAATATACTGTATGTGTTTTTTCAAATGTACATCTTCTATACACAACTCCTAGTATAACACCACCATATCTCATGTACGGAGATAAGGAACATTTCTTCTCTTTATCCACTGTCTTTTATTTCATAACACACCTGATCTCAGCGGTGACACAATCAATACCATGATTACGCGAGACTGACCACAGCATTCACCCTAGACAAGGGACTGACTGACCACAACATTTACAGTAGACGGTGAACTGACTGACTACAGCTTTTACAATAAACTGTGGATAGACTAACAACAGTCATTATCCCTGAGATAACTAATTTTGGCCCTAGTGTGTTATTGGTGTGTATAGCATGTAGCAGGAACATATTATCATATAGGTTGTCTTTTCACACGTGACAGAATCCCAATGAGATATTAGAAAGTGACATTTTTGTTTGTGGACTCCAAGAAGAGAATCAGAGGAATCACATGACAAGTAATTAATTGTCGTATTAATTACTGATAATCTTTGGTCTAGGCTGAAGTTCTAGACTGGCGGAGGTGTAATAACACCCACCTTCCTGATACATGACAATATACTGTATGTGTTTTTTCAAATGTACATCTTCTATACAGAACTCCTAGTATAACACCACCATATCTCAGGTACAGAGATAAGGAACATTTCTTCTCATTATCCTCTGTCTTTTATTTCATAACACACCTGATCTCAGCGGTGACACAATAAATACCATGATTACGCGAGACTGACCACAGCATTCACCCTAGACAAGGGACTGACAGAACACAGCATTTACACTAGGTGTGCATTGACTGAGCACAGTAGTTATACAATACTCTGGAATGACTGACCACAATATTTACAATAGACTGTGCAAAGACTGACCATAGTATTTACACTAGGTGGGGACCGACCAAGCAAAGTAATAATACCATACTGTGGACTGTCTATATAATTTCCACTAGTCTGTGGACTAAATGACCACAACATTCACAATAGATTATAGACCGGCTCATCCCAGCATTAACACTAGTTGTGGACTTATTAACCACAGTATTTATGCTGAACTAAGGACCAACTGATTCTAATATTTACACTACACTGTTGACTGACTGACCACAACATTTACAGTAGACGGTGGACTGACTGACTACAGCTTTTACAATAAACTGTGGATAGACTAACAACAGTCATTATCCCTGAGATAACTAATTTTGGCCCTAGTGTGTTATTGGTGTGTATAGCATGTAGCAGGAACATATTATCATATAGGTTGTGTTTTCACACGTGACAGAATCCCGATGAGATATTAGAAAGTGACATTTTTGTTTGTGGACTCCAAGAAGAGAATCAGAGGAATCACATGACAAGTAATTAATTCTCGTATTAATTACTGATAATCGTTGGTCTAGGCTGAAGTTCTAGACTGGCGGAGGTGTAATAACACCCACCTTCCTGATACATGACAATATACTGTATGTGTTTTTTCAAATGTACATCTTCTATACACAACTCCTAGTATAACACCACCATATCTCAGGTACAGAGATAAGGAACATTTCTTCTCATTATCCTCTGTCTTTTATTACATAACACACCTGATCTCAGCGGTGACACAATAAATACCATGATTACGCGAGACTGACCACAGCATTCACCCTAGACCAGGGACTGACAGAACACAGCATTTACACTAGGTGCGCAGTGACTGAGCACAGTAGTTATACAATACTCTGGAATGACTGACCACAACATTTACAATAGACTGTGCACCGACTGACCATAGTATTTACACTAGGTGGGGACCGACCGAGCACAGTAATAATACCATACTGTGGACTGACTGTCTATATCATTTGCACTAGTCTGTGGACTAACTGACCACAACATTCACAATAGATTATAGACTGGCTCATCCCAGCATTAACACTAGTTGTGGACTTATTAACCACAGTATTTATGCTGAACTAAGGACCAACTGATTCTAATATTTACACTACACTGTTGACTGACTGACCACAACATTTACAGTAGACGGTGGACTGATTGACTACAGCTTTTACAATAAACTGTGGATAGACTAACAACAGTCATTATCCCTGAGATAACTAATTTTGGCCCTAGTGTGTTATTGGTGTGTATAGCATGTAGCAGGAACATATTATCATATAGGTTGTGTTTTCACACGTGACAGAATCCCGATGAGATATTAGAAAGTGACATTTTTGTTTGTGGACTCCAAGAAGAGAATCAGAGGAATCACATGACAAGTAATTAATTCTCGTATTAATTACTGATAATCGTTGGTCTAGGCTTAAGTTCTAGACTGGCGGAGGTGTAATTGTGACACCCCAGGGGTCTGGTTGCCACAGTGATAGAGATATTACGTCTGAGAGCAGGTGGGAGGTCTCTTGGTCAGGAATCCTATGCATGCCACACCTCCTGCCCAGTCCTGGGAGGGGAAGAACTTCCCCTATATAAACCTAGGGCTGAGGCAGGGTTAGTGAGTAGAGAAGAAGTAGAGACAGAGAAAAGAAGCAAATATAGGAACAGAACATCAGGAGCTCTGTGGGAGCAGTGTTACAAGGAGTCAGGGGCTGGCAGCTGCACAGCTCGCCCTGACTGAGAAGATTTCTTACCGGACCCGGAGTCCGAGGCTGTGGGGACTAACTCCTACCCAGCAGCAGAATCCGTCAGGCAGGGGATTCCAGGTCCTCTGGCCAAGAAACCCGAAGGCACGGTCACACGCATGGGACCAGCACCGCCGTCGTGGAGCGGAAGCTACTAGAAGGCCCCGAGTCACCGGCCATACGGGTGAGCACCACACGGTACACTCAGGGACGTGGGCTACTTATACCCGCCTCTAGCAAGGTAGCCAGAAGAGTACAGTTAGTTTGGGAGGCCTACAACTCCGCCTGGCCAGGGGAGATCCCATCTGCTCAAGGACTGACCAGGCCCCAATCGCTAGCCAGTACTCCGGGAGGGTCTATCTTTGTCACCAGTAAAGACCCTGAACTACACCGTACCGTCTCCGAGTGGTTCCTGCTACCCCCATCATCCACGTCGGCTGCCCTGAGGCCATACCCCTCCCGTTGGGGGTTATACTATCACGCTGCACAATCCTACCACCGGCCTCAGCGGTCTGCCCTGCAGCAGCAGCTCCTTAGCTGTACTCAACGGGTGGCGTAGTCGTCCAACATCTACCGCTGATACATCGCCGCTCAGTTTGACTCCCTGGGCACGGACCGGGTCACCGCCACGAGACTACAACCCTCAACAGATCCGGCTCCGGGTAAGCTCCCGCGTGCGCAACGCAGCGCGACACAGGCCCAGGGGCGCGTCAACTTTTGGCGTAGTCGGCAGGATTTCGTGCCCGCAACCACCGGGTACTGCGTGCCTGAAAGAGACTGTTCAAACTTACCTGTGGTGAAGATTCCCGCCATCCGGCGCCATCTTCAGCCTTCTTCCCGCCATCGGTGAAGATTCCCGCCATCCGGCGCCATTTTCAGCCTTCTTCCCGCCTTCCGTGGAGTTTTCCCGCCGTTGGACGCCATCTTGAAGACGTCGCGCGGGAAGAAGAGGGGCGTGGACTCCGAAAGCGCGCGAGAACTGAAGCCCCGCCTCACGTCCGGACGTCGCGTAAGGTCCTGGAAGGAGCCCAGCAGACGCCGACGTCACAGGAGCGCGACGGAAGGTCCTCAACCCTGACGATCTACTGCGGAGCCGCGGCCTACGGAAGAGGATCATCGCAAGGTAGGCCACGGTCCACTAGGGGGGAGGAGGATGTCGGATACGGAGGAGAGCTTCACTGCCTCAACCCCCGCCAGCGCCATCGCTGCTGCAGTCATGCCTTTCACCATGCCCTATATCCCGGGAGCGGCCTGGCTACCCCAGTACTCAAGGGAGTCACATACCCTGCATGACTTTAGAGAAAAGCTGGATAGCCTCTTCCAGGTGTACCCCCTCACAGAAGAGCAAAAAGTGAGTATCCTGGTGGCCCAATTAACTGGGGCAGCCCGAAGGGAGGTAAAGTCCTGGCCACCTGGGGGGAGGACTGTCGCAGGGATACTAACCCGGCTGAGGGACACCTTTGATACCCGCACCTCAGCCGAGATCAAGCTTAGATTCTACGGGTGCAAACAGCGGGCACATGAGAGTATAAGGGACTATGCCCTGAACCTACAAGAGGCCCTGAGAGCCATTAAGCAGACCGACCCTGACGGCGTGGGAGACGAGGACAGGCTGTTGACTGAACAATTTATAGAGGGTTTATATTGCAATGCCCACCGAACCCAGTTGCGGGCAATGGCCTTACAGGACCCTCATCTGGGATTTGCACAGTTCAAGGACAGAGCCATCCGGGTGCTCCGAGAACCGGCACCAGGTGGCGTTGTGACCCACAGACGCCCCACTACTACTTACCACCAGGAGGCGGCGCCCTTGTCGGCAGGGCCTGTGGGAGCTGATGCGCAGGCTTTGAGCAATGACCCGGCTCCAGACCTGCACCATCAGGTCCAAGAGCTAGCTAAAAGCGTTGCTGCGCTAACCCGAACTGTGCAGTCTTTACAGGTTTCTACTCCAGGGAAGATCCAGCTGGCATCCGGACCGGAGGACATCCCGTGGCGTCGACCAAGGAGGACCCCACCGGCCAGAGGAAGACCCAGCGACCGATGCAACGAGGACGGACGACCCATCTGCCGCCGCTGTAATCAACCCGGACATATGGCAAGGTACTGTCCTTTAAACTGGCACAACCTAGGGTAGAGGGCCAACCCCTAGGAAAAAGATCATCAGGCCCATCGAACTGGCGCGACAAATATGTGGGAGGACGTCCAGTCTTGCCTGTGGTACTGGATGGCATTCCTATGAGTGCCTTACTGGACACCGGGTCACAGGTCACCACCATCCCGTACGTGCTCTTCAAGCAGTACTGGAATGACTCGGATATTACCCGCTACCCTGACGATGACTTGAGTATCATCGCCAGCAATGGTCAGCCCGTGCCACAGATCGGATTTAAAGAGGTGACCATTAAAATTGGTAGAGTTGAACTGGCAGCACAGGGACTGATCATTGTAGACATTGACAAACACGAGAGTCACCCAAAGATAACTCTAGGAACTAATGTAATTGAAAATTGTCTTGCAGAGGTGATTTTCCTTTTACAGCAGGTTGCCAAGAACGCCAGCTCCGGCGAGCAGCGAGTGCTCCAAAAAGAGATCCGGGCACTGATGCGACGGCAACAGGTGGAACTCTCCGGCGGTGAGATTGGTAGCGTGAGAATGTGTGACCCTTTCCCTATTGCCATGCCCCCAAAAAGTGAAATGATGATTTGGTGCCGGGCAGCTATTGGTCTGAGAGGTAGAGATTACCAGGCAATGGTAGAACCAGTTTACTCAGACAGTAGGCCCACCATCTTGACAGCACGGGGGGTGGTTAATGTACGCCATGGGAGGGTGCCCGTTCGCATAATCAATATCGGGAAGAGGGAAGTGTACCTGCCCCGGTATGCCACGCTAGCCAAATTATATACCATTAACCAAAATGCTATACAATCTGTGGAACCCTTGCCTCCATCTCACCCGGAGGAAGGTAACGGCTCTAAGAAAACAATGGAGGACTGGTGTCAGCAACTACATTTGGGTACTGACTCCACTCCCTCACACCAGAAACAGGGAGTCTATCGGGTGGTTCAAGAGTACGAGAGAGTGTTTAGTAAACACCCGTTAGACTTCGGGCGAGTCAAGGGGGTAGAACACCACATCCCCACGGGAGACCATCCTCCCATAAAAGAGAGGTATCGACCCGTACCCCCTGCACACTACCAACACGCCAAGGGGATGCTTAGAGACATGAAGGAGGCTGGGGTGATCAGGGATAGCTGTAGCCCCTGGGCAGCTCCACTAGTCTTAGTCAAAAAGAAAGACAACACCATGAGGATGTGTGTAGATTACCGGAAAATCAACCGTATCACACACAAGGATGCGTACCCCTTACCAAGGATAGAGGAGTCTTTGGCTGCTTTAAGATCTGCTAACTTCTTCTCTACCTTGGATCTCACTAGTGGGTACTGGCAGGTTCCTGTAGCAGAGGCGGACCGGGAGAAGACCGCATTCACCACCCCGATGGGACTTAGCGAGTTTACCTGCATGCCGTTCGGACTCTGCAACGCACCAGGAACCTTCCAACGATTAATGGAGTGCTGTCTGGGCCACAGAAACTTCGAGACGGTCCTGTTGTACCTGGACGATGTCATCGTATATTCTAAGACTTATGAGGACCACCTGAAACACCTGGCGGAAGTGTTCGAAGCTCTGGCAAGCTACGGCCTAAAGGTGAAACCCTCCAAGTGTCACCTCCTGAAACCAAAGGTGCAGTACCTGGGACACGTGGTGAGCGCTGACGGAGTGGCTCCCGACCCTGATAAGATCACCGCAATTAAGGAATGGCCAAGTCCCTCCAGTGTAAAGGAAGTGCGGCAGTTCCTCGGGTTGGTAGGCTACTACCGCAGGTTCATCCCCGGTTTCACCAAAAAGGCAGCTCCTATGCAGGACCTCCTGATAGGCCAGTACCGGAAGGCCAAGAACCAGAAGCCGCCCTTCAGATGGGAGAAGTTGGAAGAAGAGTCCTTCCGCCAGCTGAAGATGGCCCTCACGGGGGATGAAATCCTGGCGTACCCGGATTACAGACAGCCCTTTATCCTCTACACCGACGCAAGTAACATCGGGCTAGGAGCCGTGCTGTCCCAGATCCAGCAGGGGAAAGAGCGAGTAATCGCTTACGCCAGCCGAAAACTGCGACCCACCGAAAGAAACCCTGAGAATTACAGCTCATTTAAGCTAGAGTTCCTGGCAGTGGTGTGGGCAGTCACCGAACGCTTTAAGCACTACCTCGCTTCTTCCCGGTTCGTCGTGTACACGGATAACAACCCGTTGACACACCTGGACACGGCAAGACTCGGTGCCCTAGAGCAGAGATGGATGGCCCGCCTGTCCAACTACGAGTTCACCATCAAATACCGGGCAGGACGCTCCAATACCAACGCGGACGCCCTGTCCAGAATGCCAAACCTACCGGACGTAGGAGAAGATCCAGAGGGACTGGAAGAAGTCGAAGTCCCCGCGTTTCACCGTCATGGGACTATCCAGTATTCCCATCGGGTAAGGAGTAAGCAAGGCGCTACGCTTAACCCCTTAACTCACTACAACTGGGCGGAAACGCAAGACAGTGACCCTGCTGTCCGGCTGGTGAAGGAGATGCTGACTCAGCCAGAGGCTCGCCTTGACCCAGATGCTCCGGAGGAAGCCAAGCAACTGTGGGCAGAAAAGAGTAGACTGTTCCTTTACAAGGGGAAGTTGTGCCGCAGGATGGTTAACTCCCGGACGCATGAACTAATCTGGCAAGTAGTGGTGCCACGACGAGACGCAGCCATGGTGATGGAGGCATACCACGATGGAGCTGGGCATTTCGGATGGAAGAAGCTGGAGTTCCTGCTGCACGGGCGGTTCCATTGGGTAGGCATGAGGGGAACCATCGAGAGGAGGTGCAGAGACTGTGGCCCGTGCAACCTGAGGAGGAAGGACCGTGCCAGCCAGAAGACTCCCCTGCAGTCCATCGTCACCCGGCAGCCGTTGGAACTGGTAGCCTTGGATCATGTAAAACTGACCCCAAGCAGAAGTGGCTACGTCTACGCGTTAACCATCGTGGATCATTACTCCCGGTTCTTGGTTGTCGTCCCCGTCAAGGACTTAACGGCTCAAACAGCAGCTAGAGCCTTCCAGCAGCACTTCTGCCGTCCACACGGGTACCCGGACCAAGTGCTGAAGGACCAGGGACCTGCCTTTGAAGCGGAGGTCTTCCAGGAATTCTGCAATCTGTATGGCTGCCGGAAGATAAGGACGACACCCTATCATCCGCAAACTAATGGACTTTGTGAGAAAATGAACCAGGTGGTAATGGATCTTCTGAAAACGTTGCCCCTGGAAGAACGCAGTCTGTGGCCTGAGAAGCTGCCCGATCTGGTGGACCTATACAACCACATCCCGGTAGGTTCCACCAACTGTACCCCGGCTTACCTAATGAGGGCGAGACCTGGTAAGTTACCTGTTGACCTGGAAATGGGAGTCCTGACACCCGAGGACACTTCACCAGAAGCAGACTGGGACACAGAGAGGCAGCAGCAGTACCGGAAAGTACAGGAGAGCGTGGAGCGAAGTCTCTGTCAGGCTAGGGAGAGACAAGAGAAAACTTACAACCAGTATGCTCCCGCTGTTCCCCTGGTGCCCGGAGAGCAGGTCTTGAAGAGGAAAAGACGGCTCCACAAGTTGGACGACCAGTGGGAGAAGGACCCGTACACCGTACTGCCCTCAAGCCACGAGAACCCGAAGGTCTGTACCATCAGTAAAGACGGAGGGGAGACCACAGCCATTGTATCCCGGGATCACCTGAAGAAGTGTCCTGAACAGCTACGGAACCCTGAAGAGGAACAAGAAGACCATCGACCCGTAGAGAAAAGGGAAGATATGGTTAGTACTGTGCTCGGAGACTTCCCTCGGTCTTGGACTCAAGTTAATGGTGCAGTTGTGGTACCCGTACTCACCTTCCTCCAACCAGCATCCCAAGCACCTACGGAGCAACAGGTAGAGCTGGAAGAACAGCCGGTCCAGGAGGCAGAAGACCCCACACCAGCAGATCAGGAGGATCAACCCTCTGCTTGCAGTGAGCCTGCCATATCCCTAGTGAGCCAAAGGGCCCATAGACAGCTGCCCAATTTACCCTTGACAGCTCCTACACCCTGTAGTTCAGGGCCAGACAGTCAGCTCCGTAGGTCCACTAGGGCCACTAGAGGCCAGTTACCCGCACGTTGGAGGATTTGAAGTGTATAAATTGTTTTATTTGTGGTTACCTGTTTTTCTTGTTGCTTGTGTATAATTATGTGTTTCTAGTTGTTTATAGGAGTCTTTGGTGGATTTACCGGGAATCCTGTGTACATAGTTGGAGCGTAACCCAGGACGGACTAAAGACTGTTAAGGACTCGGGGCAGGACAGACCCCTACCTGGTTACGTCTCCCTGTTTTGGTGAAATGGACACCTTGCTTTCTTCAAAGACTGCACCCGGTTACGGACATGCCGTGACCACCTTTATGTGTTTCTTTATTGTATTGTTATTGTTATATCTTGTTATGTTTTTCTAAAATATGTTTAGTCCCGGAGTACTAAATTTCACTAGGGGGGAATGTGACACCCCAGGGGTCTGGTTGCCACAGTGATAGAGATATTACGTCTGAGAGCAGGTGGGAGGTCTCTTGGTCAGGAATCCTATGCATGCCACACCTCCTGCCCAGTCCTGGGAGGGGAAGAACTTCCCCTATATAAACCTAGGGCTGAGGCAGGGTTAGTGAGTAGAGAAGAAGTAGAGACAGAGAAAAGAAGCAAATATAGGAACAGAACATCAGGAGCTCTGTGGGAGCAGTGTTACAAGGAGTCAGGGGCTGGCAGCTGCAGAGCTCGCCCTGACTGAGAAGATTTCTTACCGGACCCGGAGTCCGAGGCTGTGGGGACTAACTCCTACCCAGCAGCAGAATCCGTCAGGCAGGGGATTCCAGGTCCTCTGGCCAAGAAACCCGAAGGCACGGTCACACGCATGGGACCAGCACCGCCATCGTGGAGCGGAAGCTACTAGAAGGCCCCGAGTCACCGGCCATACGGGTGAGCACCACACGGTACACTCAGGGATGTGGGCTACTTATACCCGCCTCTAGCAAGGTAGCCAGAAGAGTACAGTTAGTTTGGGAGGCCTACAACTCCGCCTGGCCAGGGGAGATCCCATCTGCTCAAGGACTGACCAGGCCCCAATCGCTAGCCAGTACTCCGGGAGGGTCTATCTTTGTCACCAGTAAAGACCCTGAACTACACCGTACCGTCTCCGAGTGGTTCCTGAAACATGACAATATACTGTATGTGTTTTTTCAAATGTACATCTTCTATACACAACTCCTAGTATAACACCACCATATCTCAGGTACAGAGATAAGGAACATTTCTTCTCATTATCCTCTGTCTTTTATTTCATAACACACCTGATCTCAGCGGTGACACAATCAATACCATGATTACGCGAGACTGACCACAGCATTCACCATAGACCAGGGACTGACAGAACATAGCATTTACACTAGGTGTGCATTGACTGAGCACAGTAGTTATACAATACTCTGGAATCACTGACCACAACATTTACAATAGACTATGCACCGACTGACCATAGTATTTACACTAGGTGGGGACAGACCGAGCACAGTAATAATACCATACTGTGGATTGACTGTCTATATCATTTGCACTACTCTGTGGACTAACTGACCACAACATTCAAAAAAGATTATAGACCGGCTCATCCCAGCATTAACACTAGTTGTGGACTTATTAACCACAGTATTTGTGCTGAACTAAGGACCAACTGATTCTAATATTTACACTACACTGTGGATTGACTGACCACAACATTTACAGTAGACTGTGGACTGACTGACTACAGCTTTTACAATAAACTGTGGATAGACTCACCACAGTCATTATCACTGAGATAAGTAATATTGGCTCTAGCGTGTTATTGGTGTGTAAAGCATGTAGCAGGAACATATTATCATATAGTTTGTCCTTTTACAGATGACTGAATTCCAATGAGATATTAGAACGTGAAATTTTTGTTTGTGGACTCCAAGAAGAGAATCAGAGGAATCAGATAACAGGTAATTAATTCTCGTATTAATTACTGATAATCGTTGGTCTAGACTTAGGTTCTAGGCAGGCGGAGGTGTCATAACACCCACCTTCCTGATATATGACAATATACTGTATGTGTTTTTTCAAATGTATATCTCCTGTACACAACTAGTAGTATAACACCACCATATCTCAGGTACAGAGATAGGGAACAGTTCTTCTCATTATCCTGTGTCTTCGAAATTGGGAATCCCCCTCTTATATTTCATAACATACACCTGCTCTCAGCGGTGAAGCAATCAATACCATGATTACGCTAGACTGACCACAGCATTCAACCTAGACCAGGGACTGACAAAACACAGCATTTACACTAGGTGTGCATTGACTGAGCACAGTAGTTATACAACACTCTTGAATGACTGACCATAACATTTACTATAGTACCCAGAAGGGTGCATGGATGGACTTGTGGCGCCCCTGAGGGTTCGGTCGCCACAGGGATACTGCATCTCTTTAATGAGGTGTGGTATCTCTCCTTCGAGGTAAGGATAGTGCATCTGTCAGGAACCCACCTCTGCATTCATCACCACACCTCTCCCACCTGTAGGGGTGCTTATATGCACCAGGTTGCTGCCCCAGCCGGGATAAGTGGAGATGGGGGAACCAAAAGATAGGGGGAACCTATTAGTGGGTGAGGGTGGAGGACACACTTAGAGGTTACACGTACTAAATTCATATTTAATTGTCAGCCATCTTAAGTTCATGGTCTTTGATTGTGATCTTCATCGCTGAACGTGGCTTTCTGTGTGAACCTGCAGCTGATGGGGACACGGTCCTCGCACTCTGGCCTTGAGTCGAGGAACGGGCAAGAGTTAACGGCTGTCTCTACCCGGTCAAGGTCCCTTCTTAAGAAGGCCTGGAGGGGAGCAGAGGAGACAAGCTCCACAGGGAAAAGGATCCCAGGGGGATGCAGACGGAGCAGTATACGCCACCTGTCCTCACTATTCTGGCTTAGTCAGAGGGATTCCTGCTGCAAAAGGGGTATCGGCCCCCCGATATCTGACTCTGTCACTTCAAGTCTTAGTCGGAGGAGCCCGGAGGCTCAGTGCATTCCACCGGGTAACGGACGGAGCGGAGTCGCCACCCGTACCCTTGTTCTGTGCATAGACCAGAGGGAGACCCGGCCTTACCACACGTAGTACACCCGGACAGGAGAGGACTTAGTAATAAGTCTAGGAACACTCTGGTACGGGGACCTGACTAAAGCACCTGAACTACCCGGAGGTTGTCGGACCCCCCCCGGTCCTGGTGGCCGCAGAGCGCCGTGAGGAGCAGGAAAAAGCCTTGCAGCTGCATGCTCTATCGTGAGTAAAACCTGGAAGACTACCCCTATGGCCTCCGGTCCTTTATTTCCACGCCGCACTGCACTGCACCAGAATTCACTACTACTACTCCCTTCATCCACGTCTCTGCCCTGAGGCCCTGCTCCGCCTGTGGTGAGTATCACCATCTTCTGCTGCCACTACATCCTGCCTCAGAGGACTGAACGCAGCACTGGTGGAGGATCACCAGAAGCCACAGGTGGCGTAGTCATTACATCCACTCGATTAACACCAAACCCTGAAAGCCCATTAAATCTTTTATGTGACGACCCTGGGCACGGAATGGGTCCAGGCCACGGCTACAACCCACCAAACATCTGACCCGGCTCCGAGTACCCCCCATCTCTCAGGGTAGGGCTGTGAGCGTCACAAACTTGGCATAGTCGGCAGGATTGAGTGCCCGCAGCAACGGAAAAAGATTACCCATTGCCACCGGGTTCTGCGCGCCTTTTTACCACAGACTGTTGTTTTCCACTTAAAATGGCGCCCGCACAAGAAGAACGGACGCCATAATGTGCAGAAAGGACAGCGTCCGCGCCTCCTATCGTGGGCCTGGCTCCCCCATGGCGCCAAAAGAGCAGACCGCCCCTTCCATTAGAGACTGTCTGCGGGGTAGTGTCCGTCAAAACGGATGGGATGTCCGAAGGAGTGCCTGTCAGCCTACCGCCCTGGACCCACCCCGAAAAGAGGAGGGAACGAAGGAAACGACAAGGTGCGGCCATAACAGTCCGAGGCTCACCATTCCCAGGAGCAGTCATGGACGCTGCTGAGGAAAGTCCACCGGAGCCTTCCGAGGTCGGCCCAAGTCCTGCTACCGTCGGAGAAGAGGGAGGCATGTTCCTGACCCCGGGGGATACTGAATTCCTCCGTAGGGAAACACAGGACCTTGCCCGAAGGGTTGCTGAGGCCCAGCATGCGGCGTCCACCGCTTGGCTCGAAGAGATGCTGCAGAAGATCCGGGCCTGCCGCTAAGGAGCAGCAACCCAGGAGGAAGAAGCATTGGAGGTCGCGTGCAGCCCAGGATCGGGTAAGAGTGATACCCCCGTCCCGGCCGCTGAGCCCACCGTGCCCCTCCTGGATCTGATGTTAGAATACCTGCTACCTGGCGCTGTAACTTGGGAGCAAGTCTTTGCCCCGGAGCTGGAAGCCTCCGCTATCGCCGGAGGCCTGCAATGCCTCCAGCCTCCCATCTCGGAGGAACTTGAGCCTGCTGGGGAGTCTACCGACCCCAACCTGGACTGGTCCGCACTTACCGAAGACCTGCAGCAACCCCAGCTGTCGCCGCTACCTGCACCTCCAGTTACCTGGCCGGCGGCGGAGGAGATGGCCTGGGATAACCAGGTGGGGGACCTGATGGGCTTCCCCCGGGAGACCCGGGCTGAAGCGCGGAGGAGGAGCGAAATGTGTAAGCAGCAAATCCTCCAGTTTGACAGGGAGCGACGGCAGAGGGAGATCCGCTGCGAGCGCCTGGAGGTACACGCCAAAGCCGCAAAATCCAAAGCCCGCCAGGAGGAAGCAGCCTGTCCAAGCCCCCGGGAGGAAGGGAAAGTTGTCCGCTTCCACCAGGAGGCGGGATGGGGCTTCATTCGGAGTTCCCAATTCGAGCACGACGTCTTTGTCAGCTGGCGGGACGTCGAGCCGCGACTAAAGAAGGGACACCCTGGCCGGAACCCCTTCCTGGGTGACCTTGTCTCGTACAGCCGCCACCACGGGGTGCTGGGGTGGTACGCCCTGGATGTGCATAAAGTGTCCAGGAGTGACGCCCCCTTGCGCTTGACAGTGGAGGATCAGCCAGCCTCCGTCGGGAGGAATGAACCTTTTCCCCAGTGGGGATACTTGGAGTGAGCGGCCCTGGCGGCTGTAACTTTTGCAGTTGAATGTTTATGTTTAAAATGTTCTTTTCCTTTTTCCTCCCATTAGAGAGACATTAGTCCCTGCGGACATTTGCAGAAGACAGACTCTATTTGTATATAGTTCTGCACCTCTTTAGGTGCTCCCTATTGGTTTTATGCAAAACCGCTCTACTACTACCTCAGACCTCAGAAGTAAAACCTGTCTGGAGTGACTCTTCTGGAGGTCCAACTCGGGATCTTCATGCCCTGCAGCCACCCCAGGGCCTACGTTGAGGGATTGGGACAGGTCCCTCTAGCTTCTGAACTGACTCTTTCCTACTGCACTTTAACCGGTCTGCCATCATGCTGAATGTCTCTCTATTTTATACTTTTGTACTATTTAAAGTTGGTAACATTTAAGAAAAAGTGCCTCCCATAATGGGAAGATTGTTGTATTGTTATGCAAAAATTTAAAAAGTCTGTACCATGTTTTTGCTCTCTTTGCTGCCCGTGGACGTGCTGTGTTTCACCAGGGGGGAATGTGGCACCCCTGAAGGTTCGGTCGCCACAGGGGTACTGCATCTCTTTAATGAGGTGTGATATCTCTCCTTCGAGGTAAGGATGGTGCAGCTGTCAGGGCCCCACCTCTGCATTCATCACCACACCTCTCCCACCTGTAGGGGGGCTTATATGCACCAGGGTGCTGCACCAGCCGGGATAAGTGGAGATGGGGGAACCAAAAGATAGGTGGAACCTATTAGTGGGTGAGGGTGGAGGACACATTTAGAGGTTACACGTACTAAATTCATATTTAATAGTCAGCCATCTTAAGTTCATGGTCTTTGATTGTGATCTTCATCGCTGAACGTGGCTTTCTGTGTGAACCTGCAGCTGATGGGGACACGGTCCTCGTACTCTGGCCTTGAGTCGAGGAACGGGCAAGAGTTAACGGCTGTCTCTACCCGGTCAAGGTCCCTACTTAAGAAGGCCTGGAGGGGAGCAGAGGAGACAAGCTTCACAGGCAAAAGGATCCTAGGTGTTATGTTCTGGGGAAAGAGAGGAGATCTGTCCCTACGATAGAACTCAGCTGAATCCCTACGATGTAACAGGGAACCTGATCCTGCGATCAGACCTGCTAAAGTCCTAAGCTAGTCTGTACGGAGACCTATAGATGTGGGGAAGGAATCCCTACAAGTACTAAGGACTGGGAGGAAAATGGGACACCTCCTAACAGAAATAGTAGCAGACAGACGAACAAACAAAATATATAGAACATAGAGGTCCGTAGACCAAGCAAACTAACAGAGTTAGATACAGAGCACAGGCTAGCTAGAAAGTAGTTATACAATGAAGTCCAGCAAAGCCAGAAGGGCGGAGCAGGATTAAATAGGCCAACAAGGTCATGTGACCAGCAAAGGAAAAAACCTAAGAGCAAGGTTCTAACAGTACCCCCCCTTCTAAGAGGATCCTCCGGATCCCCTAGGACCAGGCTTATCAGGAAATCTCCTGTGAAACGCTCTGATAAGTCTGGACGCGGAAACATCATCTGACCTCACCCAAGAGTTATCCTCGGGTCCGAAACCTTTCCAGGCCACAAGATACTGCAAACTACCTCTATACCGTCTAGAGTTAAGGATGCGAGAAATTTCATATTCCCCGTCCTCCACCACCGGAGGAACAGAGGCAGAGGCGTCACCATCCGACACAACAGCTTTTTTTAACAGAGAGACATGAAATACCGGATTAATTCTCCAGGAGGTAGGAACCTCCAACCTAACAGCAGATTGGTTGACAACCTGAAGCACCTTAAAGGGCCCTACAAACTTGGGACCCAATTTCTTAGAAGGAATCCTCAACCGCAGATTCCTAGAGGACAACCAGACCATGTCACCAACAGTGAACAAAACCTCCTGTCGTTTCCTATCAAAGTAGTCTTTAGATTTTCTGTTGGCCTCCTGAAGATTACCACGCGCATCCGTCCAAACTCTCTCCAAATCACCGGAAAAATTCTCCTCCTCAGGCACGGCAGATCCCAACTTGGAGAACGACCCAAACGACGGATGTCTCCCAGAACAACAAAAAAAAGGCGAACAACCAGCAGAAGAAGATGTATGATTGTTCAGAGCAAATTCAGCAAGTGGCAGAAACTCAGACCACCCCTCTTGATTGTCTGCCACAAAACAACGCAAGAACTGCTCAACATCCTGGTTTTTCCTTTCTGTCTGGCCATTAGATTCAGGATGATATCCGGACGAGAACGACAAATGAACTCCCAACCTGTCACAAAAGGCACGCCAAAAACGAGCCACGAACTGAGGACCCCTATCAGAAACAATGTCAGTAGGAACTCCATGAAGTCTGACAATTTCCTTGACAAAGGCCTTAGCGAGAGTTTTAGCGCAGGGCAGTTTGACAAAGGGAACCAAGTGACACATCTTGCTAAAACGGTCCACGACCACCCAGATGACAGTAAAACCCTCAGAGGGGGGAAGGTCAGTTATAAAGTCCATAGCCAAATGTGTGCAAGGAGCACTGGGAACCTCCAAAGGACAAAGCAACCCCGCAGCAGGAGTATGTGAGGACTTAGATCTAGCACATATAGTACATTGACGCACCCACTTAATGACTTCCTTCTGCCATCCAGGCCACCAAAAACTGCGACCCACCAGTCTCTTGGTCTCAGAGATTCCGGGATGACCTGCCAACCGAGATTCGTGACACTCAACAAACAAATCTCTCCTAAAGGTCCCAGGCACAAACAACCTCCCATGAGGAGTGTTAGATGGGGCATTCTCCTGTACTTTAAGAATCTCATCTTCCAAAACGGAGTCCAAAGCAGCTATCACAACACCTTCTTGTAAAATGTTCTCCTCTTTCTCAGCACCGACTATGGGAGAAAAACTGCGAGACAAGGCATCCGCCTTAACATTCTTAGTACCAGGGATGTAAGTAACGGAGAAATTAAACCGCGAGAAAAACAGTGCCCACCTAGCCTGACGGGCATTCAGGCGCTTGGCAGCATCAAGATATATCAGATTTTTATGATCCGTAAGAACCTGAACGGGAAATTCCGCACCTTCCAAGAAGTGGCGCCAGTGTTCAAATGCGAGTTTAATAGCCAATAATTCCCGATTACCAATATCGTAATTCAGTTCAGTCTCCGAAAATTTTTTTGAAAAAAAGGCACAGGGATGTAATCCATCCCCGTTATCCTGAGACAAAACTGCGCCAACCCCCACAGAGGAAGCATCAACCTCAACCAAAAACGGCTTAGTCACATCAGGCTGCATAAGGATGGGAGCAGAGGTGAACCTCTCCTTGAGATACACAAAAGCTTCAATGGCCTCAGAAGACCACTGAACCGCATCAGCACCTTTCCTGGTGAGATCGGTCCGAGGTTTGACAATACTAGAAAAATTTTTTATGAATTTTCTGTAATAATTGGCGAAACCCAAAAACCTCTGTATCGATTTCAAACCAATAGGCCTAGGCCATTCCTGTACAGCTTGAACTTTAACCGGGTCCATCTCAAAACCTTCGCTGGAGATAATGTAACCCAAAAAACTAATTCTCTGTACAGCGAACTCACATTTCTCCAGCTTAGCAAAAAGCGAATTGTCCATTAATAACTGTAATACCTCACGTACGCTCCGCCAATGAGACTCCAGATCCGGCGAATAAATCAAAATGTCATCCAAATACACAACCACATTTTTGCCGATCAAAGGTCTAAGGATGTCATTAATAAGATTCTGAAAAAATGCAGGAGCATTAGTAAGACCAAAAGGCATAACCAGGTTCTCAAAATGACCCACAGGAGTGTTAAAAGCAGTCTTCCATTCGTCACCCTCCTTCATGCGCAACAGATTGTATGCCCCCTTAAGGTCAATTTTAGAGAACCACTTGGCCCCCATTAACTGGTTAAACAGATCAGGAATCAATGGCAGTGGGTAAGGATTGCGTACAGTAATTTTGTTAATCTCACGAAAATCCAGACAAGGACGTAAACCTCCGTCCTTTTTTTTTTACAAAAAAAAAATCCAACCACCACAGGAGACTTAGAGGGCCTAATGTGACCGGTGGCCAAACTTGTCTGTATGTATTCCTCCAAAGCCTTCCTCTCAGGAATAGTAAGGTTAAATAAACGACTTTTAGGAAGAGTCGCTCCAGGGACAAATTCAATAGAACAATCATAGTCTCCATGGGGAGGCAAAACCTGCGATTCCTTCTCAGAAAAAACTCTCCAAAAATCCTGAATAGGAACAGGCAATTCTCCCCTATCCAAAGCTGCAATACGCCCGTTACAACACTTGTCATAACATTTATGGCTCCAGGATTTAATTTCACTGGTAGACCAATCCAGTACAGGATTGTGAAATTTTAACCAGGGCAATCCCAATATTACTGGAGAAGGCAAGTTATTCAAAACTACCAAATCCAATTTCTCATGGTGAACACCATTAATAGTGAGAGGAAATTCACAGACCTTGAGAGTAATATTCTTCAAAGGGGAACCATCCACAGAAACCACAGCAATGGGGGATGATAAAGGTTCGGGTTTTAAATTGAGTCTTTCCAAGAATCCCCCATCAATTACATTCAGAGTAGACCCACAATCAACAAACACCCGAAATTCCATTAATTTTTCCTGAGCAATCGTGGAAGCAGCTAAAAATACACCCTTGGAATTTAAACAGGCAATACGGGCATGACTGACCATTTTTTTTTCTTTCTTCATACGAAGCTCACAGCCTTTAATCAAATGACCAGATTTTCCGCAATAGAAACACAAGCCTTCAGAAAATCGACGGTCTTTTTCTTGAGAGCGAGGTGCCACCGATCCAATCTCCATCGGTTCACCACTGTTAGTACACACATTCTCATAACCAGAAACTGACATAGCAGAGGATTTGCTCTCATTAACCCTTGCACGCAGTCTCCTATCCACCCGTATAGCTAATTGCATAGCCTGTTGCAAATCTTCAGGTGTAGGATAAGCAATTAGCAGGTCTTTAACCCTTTCATTGAGCCCAGCAAGAAATAGACTTTTCAGAGCAGAATCGTTCCACCCTGTTTGAGTAGACCATCGACGGAAATGAGTACAATATTTTTCCACATTACCTGATCCCTGTCTCAAACGTCTCAACTCAGTCTCAGCTGATGCGACACGGTCAGGATCATCATATAATAGTCCCAAAGCAGAAAAAAAACTATCCACTGATCTGAAGCATGTATCACTAGGTTGCAAAGAAAAGGCCCACTCCTGAGGCTCTTTGCGCAAAAGTGACATTATGAACCCTATGCGCTGGGATTCATCCCCAGAGGACTTGGGTCTCAAACGAAAATACAATAAGCAAGCATTTTTAAATGAAAAAAATTCTCGGTGTTCACCAAAAAATAAATCCGGCAAACATACCTTAGGCTCCAAGAAATGTGCTCCAGGACAGTTACTCACGTGCTGACGGAGCTCGGCCACCTCCAGAGAGAGTCCCTGCAGGCGATGAGCCAAATCCTGAACCGACACCATGATGGAACAGAAAAATCTTTCCTTAGAGAATTTGCAGGCTGGACTTACTGTTATGTTCTGCTACCAGAGCTAAGGAAAGAGAGGAGATCTGTCCCTACGATAGAACTCAGCTGAATCCCTACGATGTAACAGGGAACCTGATCCTGCGATCAGACCTGCTAAAGTCCTAAGCTAGTCTGTACGGAGACCTATAGATGTGGGGAAGGAATCCCTACAAGTACTAAGGACTGGGAGGAAAATGGGACACCTCCTAACAGAAATAGTAGCAGACAGACGAACA
This sequence comes from Phyllobates terribilis, assembly GCF_046119375.1. Lineage (NCBI taxonomy): Eukaryota > Metazoa > Chordata > Amphibia > Anura > Dendrobatidae > Phyllobates > Phyllobates terribilis. Next base: position 204,135,511 of record NW_027362769.1, on the reverse strand, counting down.
AACAAAATATATAGAACATAGAGGTCCGTAGACCAAGCAAACTAACAGAGTTAGATACAGAGCACAGGCTAGCTAGAAAGTAGTTATACAATGAAGTCCAGCAAAGCCAGAAGGGCGGAGCAGGATTAAATAGGCCAACAAGGTCATGTGACCAGCAAAGGAAAAAACCTAAGAGCAAGGTTCTAACACTAGGGGGATGCAGGCGAAGCGGTATACGCCACCTGCCCTCACTATTCTGGCTTAGTCAGAGGGATTCCTGCTGCAAAAGGGGTACCGGCCCCCAATATCTGACTCTGTCACTTCAAGTCTTAGTCGGAGGAGCCCGGAGGCTCAGTGGATCCCACGGGTAACGGACGGAGCGGAGTCGCCACCCGTACCCTTGTTCTGTGCATAGACCAGAGGGAGACTCGGCCTTAACACACGTAGTACACTCGGACAGGAGTGGACTTAGTAAGTAGTCTAGGAACACTCTGGTACAGGGTCCTGACTAAAGCACCTGAACTACCCAGAGGTTGTCGGACCCCCCCCGGTCCTGGTGGCCGCAGAGCGCCGTAAGGAGCAGGGAGAAGCCTTGCAGCTGCATGCTCTATCGTGAGTAAAACCTGGAAGACTACCCCTATGGCCTCCGGTCCTTTATTTCTGCGCCGCACTGCACTGCACCAGAATTCACTACTACTACTCCCTCCATCCGCGTCTCTGCCCTGAGGCCCTGCTCCGCCTGTGGGGAGTAGCACCATCTCCTGCTGCCACTACATCCCGCCTCAGAGGACTGAACGCAGCGCTGGTGGAGGATCACCAGAAACCACAGGTGGCGTAGTCATTACATCCACTCGATTAACACCAAACCCTGAAAGCCCATTAAATCTTTTATGTGACGGCCCTGGGCACGGAACCAGTCCAGGCCACAGCTACAACCCACCAAACATCTGACCCAGCTCCGAGTACCCCCCATCTCTCAGGGTAGGGCTGTGAGCATCACAGACTTTTCCACAAGAGGCCCTCACACATTCACACACCTCCACCCTACCATCTCAGACCAGCAGAGGGAGCCCGTTAGGGATACATATAGGGAGGGTGGAGCCAGGCAGCTCAGATTAGTTCCTGCTTAGAGACAGAGAGGGACAGAGCTCAGAGTTGAGCAGAGAGCGTGCTGATGCTCAGAGAACAGCGAAGAGGCTGCTGTGCTTAGGCGAGCCAAGGCCTACAGCACGTGTGAAGGCCTTGTGAGGGCCTTGAGTGGGCCGAAGGCGAGAGGAGAAGGAAGAAGTAGCAAGGGGGCAGAGGAGCATACCAGGCTCACCCCGAGATATATCTACCGGACACCGGGTCCGCGCCTACAGGGACCCTTCATACCCAGTAGGAACCACCGGAACCGCTGGAGGACTACAGGTCCCAGGTTCACCAAATGCTGACTACAATACCAGGGCTAGGAGTCACGGAGGTCCCAGTGTCCAGGGAGAGTGATCTCCAAAGAGAAGGCCCTACCACCAGGTCAGCAGGTGAAAGAGAGACAGTAACCAAGCTAGGCCTAGCTCCAGACAGGTCAGAAGCTTAGAGAGGAAAGCCACAGATCAGGAGGCCCTATACCCGCTCACTGGGGAGAGTCCAAAAGTGTGCCCTTCACCTGGAGTACCCTGGACCGTGCCTGCAGCATCACCAGTAAAGGTACTGAAGCTTACCACCGTGTGAGTGTCTGTCTTTCCTCTGGGACCGTCCTGCCGTCTCTCCCCTGCACCACCATCCATTTCACCCCACGCTGCCCTGGAGCTAGCTCTACCTGTGGAGAGCCACACCATCCCTGCTGCCGTAACACCAGCTCCAGAGGACTGCTCCGCAGTGGCAGCTCCCTCTAGCCGCAATCCACAAGTGGCGTCACGAACACTTTAAATCCCTTGTAAATATTCCCCCTTTTACTGACCGCCCTGGGTCACGGACCAGGCCAGCTACCGTGATATCCCCCAGCAACCAGAGGCCCGGCTGCCGAGTACCCCACGGCCCAGGGGGCGCGTCACCCGCATGTGTAGCACCCTGAGGATTCGGCTGCTACAGGGGTATTGCACCTCAACCCAGAGGTGTGATATTCCACTCCCGGGTAAGGATGGAGTGTGGAACTGAGCTCAGTTAGCTGCATGCACTACACACATCCCATTTCCGGGGAACAGACCGATGGTACTCCCACTAGAGAAATGTGCAGGTACGACAGTGTCTGTTCCTGGCTGGAGTGGGAGGGGGGTGGAACATCCCAGTAGTGTAGGGGCAGATAGGGGGAGCAGTCTGGGTAGTGCTAGGAGCTCATTGGGTGCTGGTCACCTGAGCTCACACATAGAGGGAGTATATAAGGTGGGAACCATCTTAGATCAGAGTCAGTCTTTTGCAGAGTGAGGTCAGTCTGTCAGAGCAGAGGAGAAGAGCAGCTCCAAGGCCAAGAGAGAGAGAGAGGAGAAAGAAAGACCCAGAGGGGGAGAAAGAAGGAACTCCAAGAGCCCAAATTAGACCAGAGGGTGAAGAGTTGGCAACAGGGTACCGGATCCCAAGCTGGCAGAGGCTACAGCACACCTTAGCCAGGAACCGGAGGTCGTGGGCAGGACCGATCTGCCACGATCACCCACTAAATCCACCCGGAAGGCAGACCAGGAATAGGGTCAGGGAACCCAGAAACAAGGGTTTACCACCAAGAGGCCCGAGGGAGCCGGACATAGGTGGATCCCTGGTGGGGAAGGCCAGAGAAGAGGACAGGACAGAAAGGGAGCTCAGGACCACGCTCCAGAATCACCTGGGGGTTGGCTGAGTCCAGGACCTGGTGGACGCAGCACGGCTCGGGTGGTCACTTAAGGCCGTAGTGACCAGAACAACTGCAGTAAGTAAACAAACCCTGAACTGCACAGCCCGACTCTGAGTCTCATTTCCATCCTCGCTGCACCACCACAACCCCCATCCTCTGCAACTGACCCCCTGAGGCTATACCCCTCCCGTTGGGGGTTATACTACCTGAGCTGCACTCACATCACCAGCCTCAGCGGACCCTGCTGCAGCGGCGGCCGTATTGACCGCAATTCAACGGGTGGCGTAGTCGACACAAAAGAACATCTAGTAACATCATAAGGACTGCCACACACTGAGCTTGACACCCTGGGCACGGACCGGGTCACAGCCACTCGGAGACTACAACCCCCATCTGATCCGGCTCCGGGTATTCCCTAACAGCACTGGCCCAGGGGGCGCGTCAATTTGGCGTAGTCGGCAGGATAACGTGCCCGCAACAACCGGGTACTGCGTGCCTGAAGAAAAGTTCACCGTTACCTTAAAAAGAAGTCTCCCGCCGGTTCCGGAGGGTCCCCGCCAACGGACCCCATCACAGGTCGTTTCCCGCCGGTTGTCCGCCATTTGCAGCTTTTTCCCGCCATCCATGGAGTTTCCCGCCACTGGGAGACGATTCCCGCCATTTCCAAAGATTTCCCGCCTTGGAAGAGCGGACGCCATTATGGGCGTGCCAGAGGGTGGCAAGAGGCCACCTCCCATCGTGGGCCAGGTCGAAGAATGGCGCCAAAAGCGGAAACCGCCCCCACCAACAGAGACTGTGATGCTGGAAGTGTCCATCAGCGTGAGAGAACTGCCCCTGGAACTGAAGTTGCCCCGGGACCACCCTCAATGGGGGCGGAGACAGAACAAGAGAACAAAGATGGGTGTCGCCTGGAGCAGTCTGGAGAGAGCGCACCCGGAGACAAGACGTCTGGAGGGAGAGTCAGGCAGCACCGACCCAGTGGTCAGGAGCCTGTTGCAGGTCGCCACTCCAGAAGGCCTGCTGGAGATCTTAGCACAGCTCCCCCGAGACCGGGAGTGTGCACAGACCGCGCTGGAGGGCCTCGCACGGAGGATGGCCCGGGTGCAGCGGGAGACGTTGGCGGAGTGGAGCCGAGAGATGGCCCAGCAGACCGGCACCCGTCAGCGGATCACGCCGCCCGAGACGAGGAGACAGACCGCCTCTGAGGATGGTGCAGGAGGAATGAAGGCAGGAGACGGCGCCGAGAAGGGAGCTGAACGGACGGAGGCAGGTAAAGGGGACGTCTCTACCCCGAGCCGAGAAACCGTGTACCTGCCCCAGCTCCCCGTCGCAGAGCCCGAAATTCCCCCTGCCGTGCCCGTCGCTGCATCGTCACCGCCGCCGACTAGGCCTCAACCGGAAACCGCGGCCGCGACCCCTGTGACGTCACGCGCTTCGACCCTGAGCGCGGCAAAGCAGGAAATACCATCGGCCTGGTCGCAAGGCCTAGTACCCCCGGGCGCCGCTATTCCAACAGCGCCCCCTACCTCCGCGGAGCCACCGGCCTGGTCGCAGGGCCGAATAACCCAGGGCGCCGCCGTTCTTACGGTGCCCTTTGCCTTTAGGGTGCCCCAAGCCTGGTCGCAAGGCCTGGTCGACCCGGGCGCCGCTACCATCAACGCGCCCTCAACATCTAGAGTGCCGCACCTGGGTGAAAATCTATTCGCCCAGCATACGTGCCCGAATGGGCAGCCCTTCATATGGCCCCAGGAGTACATTCAGCTGGAACTCCAGAGAGCAAGGCCCATGTGCGAGCCCCTGATTCCGGCTCCGAAGCCCGTAAAGAGGACCTCGCCCCCGCTGGAGGAGGCACAGTTCGAGTGGGACCCCACCGGAGAAGACCTCATGGGGTTCACTCAGGAGACTCGGGCGGCCGCAGCGGAACGTGCAGAGTGCTGCCGGCAGCAGCTCGAGGTCTTCGAGAGGGAGCGGAGAGAGAGGCGGGTCCGGGAACAGCAAGCGCAGATAAGGAGCGCGGAGCAGAAGAGCCGGACCAGGAGGAATCCCCGTGCAGCTCATGGTCCCCCTTCCACCGGGACTGTGATAAAATTCAACATGCAGCACGGATGGGGCTTCATTAGAGACCATCAGACCCCCGGCGACGTCTTTGTAACCCGCAGAGACGTAGAAAGCCATCTGCCGGAGGGACACAGAGGTCGTGACCTGTATGTAGGGGACGAGGTCACCTTCACCCGGCACAAGTGTGCCAAAGGACCCTACGCCCTCCATGTGCATCGCCTGACGGAGGAGGAGCTGCGGTGTGAGGAGGAGCAAGAGGACCCGGACGGGTCTGAAGAATCTAAAGAAGGAGCAGGAGGACGCCGTCGTTGAAGTACGGTAGAGAGAGACTGTATAAAGTTGCCCGTCGGGGTACCAAGAACTGTTGCTGCTTAAAATATGTCCCCGTTGGGACAAGAGTGAACTGTTAACCCCGTGTGTCCCTATTCCCACTGACCGAGGACTGAGAGCGGTCAATCCTCCCTAATACCTGGCCGGGGACTGAGAGCGGCCATATCCCCTTGTATATAGTTGCGCTTCCTAAAGCGCCCCCTACCGGTTTTATAGGAAACTGTTTTATTCCAAGAGAGACTGTCGCACTTTACCCGGTCACAAGTTGCACCGTGACCGGAGGAACCAGAAACAAGAATGTTATTTATATGAAAAGTTTATTGCTGATATATATATGATGTTTTCTATGTTTATGTTTATGAAAAAAAAATTGTATGTTTTGGATGTTTATATTTTACAGCCCGAGGACGTGCTGTGATTTACCAGGGGGGAATGTAGCACCCTGAGGATTCGGCTGCTACAGGGGTATTGCACCTCAACCCAGAGGTGTGATATTCCACTCCCGGGTAAGGATGGAGTGTGGAACTGAGCTCAGTTAGCTGCATGCACTACACACATCCCATTTCCGGGGAACAGACCGATGGTACTCCCACTAGAGAAATGTGCAGGTACGACAGTGTCTGTTCCTGGCTGGAGTGGAAGGGGGGTGGAACATCCCAGTAGTGTAGGGGCAGATAGGGGGAGCAGTCTAGGTAGTGCTAGGAGCTCATTGGGTGCTGGTCACCTGAGCTCACACATAGAGGGAGTATATAAGGTGGGAACCATCTTAGATCAGAGTCAGTCTTTTGCAGAGTGAGGTCAGTCTGTCAGAGCAGAGGAGAAGAGCAGCTCCAAGGCCAAGAGAGAGAGAGAGGAGAAAGAAAGACCCAGAGGGGGAGAAAGAAGGAACTCCAAGAGCCCAAATTAGACCAGAGGGTGAAGAGTTGGCAACAGGGTACCGGATCCCAAGCTGGCAGAGGCTACAGCACACCTTAGCCAGGAACCGGAGGTCGTGGGCAGGACCGATCTGCCACGATCACCCACTAAATCCACCCGGAAGGCAGACCAGGAATAGGGTCAGGGAACCCAGAAACAAGGGTTTACCACCAAGAGGCCCGAGGGAGCCGGACATAGGTGGATCCCTGGTGGGGAAGGCCAGAGAAGAGGACAGGACAGAAAGGGAGCTCAGGACCACGCTCCAGAATCACCTGGGGGTTGGCTGAGTCCAGGACCTGGTGGACGCAGCACGGCTCGGGTGGTCACTTAAGGCCGGAGTGACCAGAACAACTGCAGTAAGTAAACAAACCCTGAACTGCACAGCCCGACTCTGAGTCTCATTTCCATCCTCGCTGCACCACCACAACCCCCATCCTCTGCAACTGACCCCCTGAGGCTATACCCCTCCCGTTGGGGGTTATACTACCTGAGCTGCACTCACATCACCAGCCTCAGCGGACCCTGCTGCAGCGGCGGCCGTATTGACCGCAATTCAACGGGTGGCGTAGTCGACACAAAAGAACATCTAGTAACATCATAAGGACTGCCACACACTGAGCTTGACACCCTGGGCACGGACCGGGTCACAGCCACTCGGAGACTACAACCCCCATCTGATCCGGCTCCGGGTATTCCCTAACAGCACTGGCCCAGGGGGCGCGTCACATGCGGACCCGCCAGAGAAATTGACATGCTGCGATCTGGAAAGACGCGCCGCATGTCAGTTTCCGTGGGTGATCCGCAGACGCATAGTGGGCATGGGATTTGTATGAATCCCATCCACTATGCTGTAACATCTGGTCACGGCGGATTGCACGCACCGCACTTGCGCTGCATTCAATTAGCAGTGAACGCTGACCGTGTGCACATACCATTATGATGAGAAACATACAGCCAACGTCAGGGTGTAAATCAGCGTCCAGGGCTGCGGCTACAACTCATGTGACTGTCAGAAAGAGGAAGACGAGAAATCCGGCAACTCTGATGTGCGAGACGTCACAGGTACTAGGATAGGTCTCACATGAAGTGTTCGAAGGGTGAGGGTCCTACTGCCAAGACCCCAGAGACCACCGCTGCACTATTAAATAAGGCAACTATGGGACATAGAATATCACAGCCGCAGACCCCTGGAGATCACACCGGGAAACCAGTTTTATGGTGGTCCTTTGTAGTGAGGACTTCTCTGTGTTAGACCACGTTCACACGTTCAGTATTTGGTCAGTTTTTTACCTCAGTATTTGTAAGCCAAAACCAGAAGTGGTGACGTGTTTCTATTTTACTTTTCCTCTGATTGTTCCACTCCTGGTTTTCATTTACACATACTGAGGTAAAATACTGACCAAATACTGAATGTGTGAATGTGCACAGAATGTGAAGATAGGGCTTATGGCTACCCTAGGCTGATATGTAACATATATCACTACATGCACAAGCAGCTTTTCACTCTTTTATTTCATTTATCACTGTTGTTTCTGGTGTCTCCCTTCACAGTGAATGTGTAATTATCACTATAAGCCGCTATGAAGCGCACACAGCCGCACGTCCTGCGGCCTCATCGTCTGAGGTGTTACTATCGGATGCTCCATTCACCTCGCCTATTCTCTGCCTAGAAACAGACTGTACCAACTCACGTTACAGCAAACCTCTCTCACAGCCCCTCAAAAGCGCTCTAAAGTGTAAATCACATACAAGTCTATTAGAACAAATTATATTAACCTGTTATTTCACCTTGACACAAATCTGCTCAATGGAACCTACCCCCTTTCACCCCCGCCCTGACCGGAGAGATGGAAGGTTCCGTCGCTATGGAGACGAGGTAACATCTCTGCTGCAGGAAGTTGGCCGGAACTGGGAATTTACACGGTAATTACTAGTGGGTTTATTCCGTGTGGACTGTGCTGGCGAGAACCACGCAGGTAAATGTCAGTCATTAATCTTCATTATTAAGAAGAAATGAGTCTATTATATATGAGCATTATATACTGCCTGAGAAAGAATAGTTCTCACTCCAACCAATCACAATGCATGCTTCATGTTACAGAGTGCAGGTGAGATCATGGTAGCTGATCGCTGATTGGTTAGTGGACAGAAGTTGCATTTAGGAATCAAATTTATTAACCATTTAATGACCATATTTTTTTATTTTGTCTTTTTGCTTTTTAGCAGCCATAACTTTTTTTTTTAATTTTTAGTTTTTTTCTTCTCTGCCCTGGCTGTACTAGGCTTTGTTTTACTGTGTAAAGAACATATATATATATATATATATATATATATATATATATATATATATATATATATATATATATATATATACTAGATGGTGGCCCGATTCTAACGCATCGGGTATTCTAGAATATGTATGCGGCTGACGGCGCAATCAGCAGAGCGGTGTTAAAATTTGGCGCCTATATCGCAGATTGGTCACGGCCGGCAACCGTGACCAATCAGCAGAGCGGGGTTTAAATTTGGCGCCAATAATGCTGATTGGTCGCAGCCAGCGACCGCGACCAATCAGCAGAGCGGTGTTTCAATTTGGCACCAAAATCGCTGATTGGTCGCGGCCGGCCACCGCGACCAATCAGCAGAGCGGGGTTTAAATTTGGGGCCAATAATGCTGATTTGTCGCTACCGGCCACTGCGACCAATCAGCAGAGCGGGGTTTAAATTTGCCGCCCATATCGCTGATTGGTCGCTGCATCGCCTCTGAGCTCCGTCCCGCAGATGAGCCGCTAACGGCCGCCATCTTTTTTATGAAATCCCGCGTCGCTGATTGGCCGCTGCCGGACCAATCAGCGACGCAGGATTTCCTGGACAGACAGACATCACTCTCCTCTTTGGTCAAATAGCCCTTACACAGCCTGGAGGTGGGTTTGGGGTCATTGTCCTGTTGAAAATTAAATGATGGTCCAACTAAACACAAACCGGATGGAATAGCATGCCGCTGCAAGATGCTGTGGTAGCCATTCTGGTTCAGTACGCCTTCAATTTTGAATAAATCCCCAACAGTGTCACCAGCAAAGCACCCCCACACCATCACACCTCCTCCTCCAGGCTTCACGGTGGGAACCAGGCATGTAGAGTCTATCCGTTCACCTTTTCTGCGTCACACAAAGACACGGTGGTTGGAACCAAAGATCTCAAATTTGGACTCATCAGACCAAAGCACAGATTTCCACTGGTATAATGTCCATTCCTTGTGTTCTTTAGCCCAAACAAGTCTCTTCTGCTTGTTGCCTGTCCTTAGCAGTGGTTTCCTAGCAGCTATTTTACCATGAAGGCCTGCTGCACAAAGTCTCCTCTTAACAGTTGTTGTAGAGATGTGTCTGCTGCTAGAACTCTGTGTGGCATTGACCTGGTCTCTAATCTGAGCTGCTGTTAACCTGCGATTTCTGAGGCTGGTGACTCGGATAAACTTATCCTCAGAAGCAGAGGTGACTCTTGGTCTTCCTTTCCTGGGGCGGTCCTCATGTGAGCCAGTTTCTTTGTAGCGCTTGATGGTGTTTGCAACTGCACTTGGGGACTCATTCAAAGTTTGCCCAATTTTTCGGACTGATTGACTTTAATTTCTTAAAGTAATGATGGCCTCTCGTTTTTCTTTACTTAGCTGCTTTTTTCTTGCCATAATACAAATTCTAACAGTCTATTCAGTAGGACTATCAGCTGTGTATCCACCAGACTTCTGCACAACACAACTGATGGTCCCAACCCCATTTATAAGGCAAGAAATCCCACTCTTATTAAACCTGACAGGGCACACCTGTGAAGTGAAAACCATTTCCGGTGACTACCTCTTGAAGCTCATCAAGAGAATGCCAAGAGTGTGCAAAGCAGTCATCAAAGCAAAAGGTTACCTTGAAGAACCTAGAATATAAGACATATTTTCAGTTGTTTCACACTTTTTTGTTACGTATATAATTCCACATGTGTTAATTCATAGTTTTGATGCCTTCAGTGTGAATGTACAATTTTCATAGTCATGAAAATACAGAAAAAAATTTAAATGAGAAGGTGTGTCCAAACTTTTGGTCTGTACTGTATATATATATGTAGGTGTATATATATAATGTAAGTGTTTTTAGCCCAGTAGAAGACATGTTTGTCTGTTTAGTTGTAGGCTTGTAGCCCAAAAGTGGCATGGAAGGCATAGTAGTTACCCATCAGGGGAAGGTTGGGCACACATGAATTGGCCAATTTATGCTCTAAAAACCTTCATTGTTTGTAAGTACTTGTTGCTGAGCAAAACAGTTTAGATCTAATATTTTCATTATTAAGACGTATTTTGGCCATATGGAGTGCTGCTGCATTCTTTTGAGATATATATACGAGGGTCAGTCAATAAGTAATGCCTCCTATTTTTTTTCTCCTTTTAATTGGCCAGAAATTAAAATGCAATTACATAGGTTGAAAACCACAACATTAACGATTAATTTGTCACTTTTCAATATAATCTCCATCCATTTCCACAGTCTTGGTCCACCGTTTAACAAGGGCATGTATTCCAGCATGGTAAAAAGCATTCTTGGGACCCACCGCGCACAAACTTTTCTGTATCCCAGTTGTCCAATAATTTTCATCACACTGCCTTTACTGAGGCAGATAATGCCACAATTCATCTGCAGTCACCCGGTGGTCACCACGAATGATGTCATCGACTCGCTGAATGTTGCTTGGAGTCACTGCGGTTACTGGCCTGCCACTCCGCATTTTGTCAGCCAACGGTGATGGCCCTTCAGCTGTGTTACAGCGACGAACCCATCGTCTAACAGTACTGACATCCACTGTTGCATCACCGTACACATTTTTCAGTCTCTCATGAATTCGAATGGGCGTTTCAACTTCTGCATGCAAGAATTGTCTAATACGAACATCGATGTCAGCCATTTTGCAAACAGATACAGTCCTGCCACCTGTTGGTGCAGGAAGTTGCAATTGCCGTGGATTGGAGAAGAAGGTTTGAGGAATTGTGCCAAATTCGAATATTTAACATAACTACCTTATTTCAGGAGAAAAAAAATAGGAGGCATTACTTATTGATTGACCCTCATATATATGCACATTTTCTGTTAGTACAATAAACCTAATTTCAAGGCAGAAACATTACTGTGTCCAACAGTTATTACATATATCAAACTGAAATAGCTGTTGCAAAAACACCAATTTTTATAAAACATTAAGCTTAAGATTAATAGGGGTGCCCAAACTTTTTCATATAACTATATATATATATATATATATATATATTTATTTAAAATCAGTGTTCTGATTATATTTTTTTTTTATTTATCTTTTATTGTTCAGGTTTCTCACCAAAATTACCTTTTGAATTTATTTATTTTGCTCACTTATATAGAGTATTACGGTCGTGTGATTACCTAATATGTGTAGTTTACTTATATGTAATAAAATATATTTTATATGAATAAAAAAGGATTATTTTCATTTTTTTTTGCAGTGTGGACTGTATGACTTTTTTTTTTCAATATGCATAATTTATACCCCCAAAATAGTATCACAGCTCTCTGGGAATTTTTTTTATTAATTTTTGAATAATTTTCTTCCACTGTAGCCAGGCCATCTATAGGAGCCTCAGTTACAGGGGATGATGGCCTATTACAGTGACATAATCACTGTTTTCAGAACATTAACAGTAAGAACATGGAAGAGTCCAGGAGCCATTTGGTGAGCTGCATATCCTGCTACATGTTCACAGACTTGCCAGTGGAAAAGCCAAACTTCACATGCCAGAAATGCAAGCTTGTGTCCCTGTTGGAGGAAAAGTTGCGAAATCTAGAAGAGAGGTTAACTACCTTGAAAATCATTAAGGAAGGTGAAGAGTTCTTAGACAGAGCAGAATTATCTCTTCATGATTCAGAAAGAGAAGAAATTCGAACTGCACCTGACGAAACAGAGGAATGGAAGCATGTGACCCACAGAAGCAGGAGGATCGAGAGGCAGTCAGCACCCATACTGCTCAGGAACCAGTACCAGGCTCTCACGCAGGAGAACCTTGAAGAAATACAGCAAGATAAGACTTTGCCAGCAATGAATAACCTTGTAAGTCCTCAGAATCCTCCTGGATGGAGAAAGAAGAATGTTGTGAAGAAAAAACGAAGAGTGGTGGTCATGGGGGATTCCCTGTTAAGAGGAACAGAGGCCGCTATCTGCAGACCAGACATAACCTCAAGAGAAATGTGCTGTCTTCCTGGAGCAAAAATTAAAGATGTGTCTGACAGGATATCAAGACTCTTCAGACCTACAGATCACTACCCATTCCTGCTAATACATGTGGGGACAAATGACACCGCAAGAAAGGACCTGGAAACCATCTGCAGTGACTTTGAAGACTTAGGCAAGAAAGTGAAAGAATTGGGAGCGCAGGTGGTCTTCTCATCCATCCTCCCAGTGGATGACCATGGAACAATGAGGTGGAATAAGATTCTACAGGTGAACAACTGGCTACGTCGATGGTGCCGTCAACAAGGATTTGGATTTCTGGATCACGGGATGAATTACCTATACGATGGACTACTTGCTAGAGATGGGGTGCACCTTACGAAGACTGGAAAACATGTATTTGGAAGTCGCCTTGCTACACTCATCAGGAGAGCTTTAAACTAGAACAATGTGGGAAGGGAAGCAAAAGGCCAGAAAAAGCCATACAGCTGACAAATACTATTGAGATCTCTGCTACTGGAAGTGGAAAGAAAGAACAAAGACAAAAAAATCTAAATAAAAATATGGGAGGAAGAGAAACCAATCACAAACTAAAATGTTTTTATACAAATGCACAAAGCATGGGCAACAAACAAGGAGAATTGGAACTACTAATGCAGGAAAAGAAATATGATGTCATTGGAATCACTGAAACTTGGTGGGACGATACACATGATTGGAATAAAAGGCTAAAAGGATGCAACTTATTTGCAAGAAACAGAATTGATAAACGAGGAGGAGGTGTCGCATTGTATGTTAGAAAAGCGTATATCTGCACAGAGATTGAAGCTTCAGAGACTGGGAGTTCTGTGGAAACTGTTTGGGTAAGAATACAAGGAGAGAACAACGGAAAGGACACCATTGTAGGCATTTACTACAGGCCACCTGGGCAAGCTGAAGATATGGATGAACTCTTTATGTATCAAATGACCAAGTTCTCCAAAAAATATGACGTAGTGGTCATGGGAGATTTCAACTATCCAGACATTTGTTGGGAATCTCTCTCAAGTAAAACTAACAGGTCAAGCAAATTCTTATCCTCTCTTGCTGACAACTTTATCTTCCAAAAGGTAGGGGAGAAAACAAGGGGATCTGCTACTTTGGATCTAATCCTTATAAACAGGGAGGAAATGGTTGAGGAGGTAAAGGTGGCTGGGACCCTAGGAGGCAGCGATCATGCTATTATAGAATTTTGGATAACTAGAGGAGGAAGACATGTGAAGACTCAAACTTCAAGGTTAGATTTTAGAAAGGCAGATTTTAAGAGACTCAGAAAGAGAATAGGAGGGATCCAATGGCTGGATGTCCTTAAGGACAACAATGTCCAGGAAGGATGGGAAATTTTTAAAAATAAGATTCTCAAAGCACAATCGTTAACAATCCCGAAAAGTAGGAAGAATGGGAAGCATTTAAGGAAACCAGGATGGATGAACACAGAACTTAAACACATGCTAAAAAGAAAGAAAGAAATGTTTATTAAATGGAAAGAGGGAGGCATATCTAAAGAAGATTATAATGCAGTCTGCAGATCCTGTAGGGCACGTATCAGGTTAGCTAAAGCTGACAATGAATTAAGGCTTGCAAGAGATGTCAAAAGCAATAAAAAAGGATTTTGGGGGTATGTCAAAAGTAAAAGAAAAGTCAAAGATGCTATAGGATTTTTACAGGATGAAAATGGAGAAATGGTAAGAGAGGATGTTGAGAAGGCCGAACTTTTTAATTCCTATTTTGCATCTGTTTTCTCTCAGAAAGAAAATGTAACATCAACTGATTTTCACTGTCCTTTTAAAGGAATAGAAGAATCCAAGTTATCTGTAAACAGAAAGATTGTGAGGGAATATTTAGCTAACATAAATGAGTTCAAGTCTCCAGGTCCAGATGAATTACACCCCAGAGTACTGAAGGAGATCGTAGAAGAAATTTTAGAACCACTCTCCATAATCTTTGAAAATTCTTGGAGAACAGGAGAAGTCCCAGAAGACTGGAGAAGAGCAAATGTTGTTCCTATCTTCAAAAAGGGGAAGAAGGTGGACCCAGGGAACTATAGGCCGGTGAGTCTGACTTCTATACCAGGAAAGATCTTTGAACAAATTATTAAACATCATGTATGTAAGTACCTGGATAAGAATGAAGTGATTAACCAGAGTCAGCATGGGTTTGTAACTAACAAGTCATGTCAGACTAACTTAATTTCCTTCTATGACAGAATCACTGACTGGGTGGATCAGGGAAATGCTGTAGATATAGTATATCTTGACTTCAGCAAAGCATTTGACAAAGTATCTCACACCATCCTTATTGAAAAAATGACCAAGTATGCAATGGACCAGGCAACTGTTAGGTGGATTCATAACTGGCTTAGTGATCGGACTCAAAGGGTGGTTGTAAATGGCTTCACATCCAGCTGGATGAATGTCTCAAGTGGGATACCACAGGGCTCTGTCCTGGGACCTGTATTGTTCAACATCTTCATCAATGATTTAGATGAAGGAATTGAGGGTAAACTGATTAAATTTGCTGATGACACAAAGCTAGGAGGGATAGCTAATACTAGAGAAGAGAGAGAGAGGATTCAAAAAGACCTAAATAAACTGGAGCAGTGGGCAGCAACCAACAGAATGGTTTTTAACAGGGAAAAATGCAAAGTACTACATCTGGGCAATAAAAATGAAAAAAGCATATACAGAATGGGAGGAATAGAGCTAAGCAACAGTACATGTGAAAAAGACAGGTATACTAATAGATCATAGACTGAACATGAGTCAACAGTGTGATACAGCAGCAAAAAAGGCAAATACAATTCTGGGATGTATTAACAGAAGCATACAGTCTAGATGACGTGAAGTCATTATCGGTCTTTACTCCTCTTTGGTCAGACCTCATTTGGAATACTGTGTACAGTTTTGGGCACCACATTTTAAAAAAGACATAGACAAACTGGAACAAGTTCAGAGAAGAGCGACCAGAATGGTGACTGGTCTGCAAACCATGTCCTATGAGGAACGGTTGCAGGATTTGGGAATGTTTAGCTTGCAAAAAAGAAGACTGAGAGGAGACTTAATAGCTGTCTACAAATATGTCAAGGGCTGTCACATTGTAGAAGGATCATCTTTATTCTCATTTGCACAGGGAAAGACTAGAAGCAACGGGATGAAACTAAATGGGAGGAGACACAGATTACATATTAGAAAAAACTTTTTGACAGTTAGGGTGATTAATGAGTGGAACAGGCTGCCACGAGAGGTGGTGAGTTCCCCTTCAATGGACGTCTTCAAACAGAGGCTGGACAGACATCTGTCTGAGATGATTTAGTGAATCCTGCTTTGAGCAGGGGGTTGGACCAGATGACCCAGGAGGTCCCTTCCAACTCTACCATTCTATGATTCTAAGTCACTGCCAGAATTCATCAGGGTCTGGTAGGATCCAGCAGAGAGCTGTCAATCATGTGATTTCCAAGTCCTACAGAAGCATTGGCCGTGTACACTGCATAGCGCTCATGTCTGATGGTTGGTACGGGCTCAGGAGCTGTGCCTGTTCCGTATGCAGCAGCCGCCTGTCATACACAGCTATACTTTTATGCTAAGACCTATCATAGCACTTTAACCCCTCAGATGCCGATGTCAGTATTGACATCGGCATGCGAGGAGTTTTTACAAAGGGAGACCTCCCCCTTTATTATCCCTATAGCACCCCCTGCAATGAGATCGCACTGACCGGTTAGATAATTCGCTGCAAATATAGTTTGTACAGTGTATTATCAATACGATCAAAGAATTGCATGCTAAAGTCCTCTTGTGGGGCTAGTAAATATTGTAAAAGGAAAAAATGTTTTTAAGCGTTAAAATAAAAAACGAATCACAGATTTAATAATCGCCGCATTCACAATGAATCATACAGAAAAAAAAATAAAAAAAATTGGGTGGGAGGAGAGAGTTAAAAACTATATAATTTTAATTTCGTACAGTAAAAGCCACTAAAAAAATAAGAAAAACTGTGCCTTAGTTACTCTTTTGTTATATGTATTCCAAACTTGTACCCATAAAAACTACAGCTCGTTATGCCAAAAATATCCCCCCCCTCCACTGCTTTGTAAACACAAAAATGAAAAAGTTAAGGCTCTTAAAAATGACAAAAAAAGCCATAAAAAAACAACTAAAAAACAAATATAATTTTTCTTGTGAAAAAGTAGTAAAGCATAAGGAAGGTATAAATTGGGTATCAATTTAATTGTAGTGACCCCCAGACTAAAGTTAACATGTCAATTATACTGCGCTGTGAACTCTGTAAAAAAAATAAAAATTGAAAAACAAGAAAAATTAAACAGTGGTAAAAAAAAAGCTGTATTTACACAAAAATGATATCATTAAAAACTACAACTCGTCTTGCAAAAAAGAAAACAAGCCGCCTCACAGCTGCATGTACTGATAATGAAAAAAGTTATGAGTATCAATGGGGTGGCCAAAAAGAAAACAAAATTCTATATTTATCAGAGAGGAATTCTGGCTTGTCTCTCTTTTCAGCTTCAAGACACATCCAATCTGGTCAGCTTCCCTCAGCTGACTGACTCAGATGAACACCTATAATGTTTATATGCAGGGCCAGCCAGGTGTACTAATCAGAGCTGGCACAGCTAGAATTTAACCCTACAGTGTTAAGCAAATGATTGGCAGTGTGTTCTCACTGCACGAACAAGTGCAGTGTAAATGCACCTTCACGTCTTATATCCGTTTTTTTTTTTTACGTATAGAACATGTACCCATTATACTCTATGGTGCTGTTAACATGTCTGTGTTTTTTGCAGACTGAGAAAAAGAAAGACATGTCCGATTTTATTCGAGTCACAGATCAGTCTCTCCTTTGTAAGTCTCTCTGCGTTTGAGAAAAACTCGACAGCACTCCTGATGGCATCTTTGTGCCATCCTAGTACTGACAGTTTTTCACTGAGTGTTTGCTTCATTCAGACGTCCCATTCTCACATTCGAGTGCTATCGATGTTTTTCACGGATAGCACTTGTACCTGTGAAAGTGTATGGGGCAATTCACATGTCTGATTTTTTTTTTCCTTAGACCAAATGGTCCGCGGAAAATATCGGAAACATGTCCGACTTTGATCTGCGGGTCGGATCAAAATCGGCAATGCGAGTCAATGAGTCTGTGAAAAAATCGCTCCGCACTCGGATTTTGACAATCTTTCAGAATGACAAAGGTGGAGAATTTTTTTTTAAATTCCCCCACGTATGAGAAAATTGTATACACTCCGACCACACTCTGGTCAAACTCTGATCAGAATAATTGGTCCGATTTTCTCATATGCCACAAAATCGGACGTCTGAATGAGGCCTAATAGAAATCAGTCCATTTTTTTTTCCGCATGAGAAATATTACTGACATCCGAATGAGGCCTCAAACATCGCTACTCCCAAATTAGTGCTGTATGGGATTTGCAAAATTCTCCTGAATGAAACTGATGCAGTTCATCACTGCGATCAGGACAGGACTAAGAGCTCATGAGCAAAATAGAAATTTGGGCCACATGTATAAGAAGTGGTTACAGAGGTGCATGATGATCTCGGCTCAAGTCTGTAAGATTTATAATTCTTTCTGACAAGCTTGGATTAGTAAACGTCCATCAGGGAGAGTGGGTGATCCTCTAGGTCCCAAGGGTGGTGGAGGCTCCAGGGTGCGTGCAATGCCACAATGCCTCCCTATAATGACCGCAGTCCCTTTCAGATGGGTTGCAAATCTCATTCATTGATCCTTTGACTCTTCCACTGTCCCCATTGAGAGCAGCTTAACTGAGGTGCTGGTGTACCATTCTATTATGTGTCTGTATTGTAGTTATGGACAAATATACGCTCACAATGACCTGCCCTCCTGCCGCTGATTGACAGCATTCTCCTTATTTCTATGCATGGGGCAAATGCAGTCAATCAGGAGCTGGAGGAGACCTCTCATGAATACCTGCTGCTTATACACAGAGGACTTCGCATCGGTTGTACATCATTAAACAAGCACTCCCAAATATTTTTTATCCCTAATCCTGTGTAACTAATTTGTAATGCAGTGCAACCTAAAAGAGGACCAGAGCGGCCCTGGATCCCGAGGAAGACTGTGATTAGTAAGTATATTAATGCACCGACACTGCAAGCTACAGGACAGACACATAAACCAAACAGAACACAGAAATCAGCCGGTCTGTCACCCAAGCTTGCCTCAGAACGGTAGGAACAGATTCACTCTAAAGGGAATCTGTCAGCTGAATAATGCTGCCCGAACAGCAGGCAAAATGAATCAGATTTTGGCTGCATGATTGCAATCAGGTAAAGCAATCAGGTAATATATAATATAAATGTCAGGTTGGGGACCATAGCTGGAGACCAGACTAATCCAGCACCGCTCCCGGCAGACTTCTCCCAGCACCACTGTAGATGATTGACAGGTCTCATACATGTGTGTAGACAGCGAGAGACCAGTCTAGTTAATCACCTGGAACAGCGCCTAGAAAAGCCGGCCGGAGGCAGCACCGGACAAGTCTCGTCTCTGGCTATGGTCCCTGTATGGATATTTATACTATATTTTCTCCAAAAACGCTAGATTGTTTCAGAGAAGGATATACCTGACTACAATCGTACAGCCACTTTCTGATTCATTCTGCCTGGGGTTTTGGCCACATGAATGAAGTGACATGTTCCTTTTAAACGGATTCTGTCAGCAGGTTTTTGCCATTTTCTCAGCATAATATACAGCAAGAGAGCTTGATTCCAGAGATGTGTCACTTATTAGTCTGTGTATTGTAGTTTACATACAACCAGTGTTTCTTTAGCAGGAGATTATAACTGCAGGACTAGGTCTCACGTGCACGGAAGTCAGGCTAATCTTTGTAACTCCACCCTCCACCACTGATTGGCAGCTTACTGACCAATCAGGGATGTGGGTGGGGTTATACACAGCTCAGCATTATAGCACTGTTACATCTGCAGGGAGAAAACATTGATTCTATACCAGATCTCACACTTTGCACTGACGAGGGGCAGTACCCCGAAACAGTGTCTGAGATTATGGTTCTGGTTTTGACTTTTATCCTAAGTCATGTGACAAGGCTTTTTAGAGAGTCGATATTGACTGTTAGGATTGCTACTTCCTATAGGTTGCACTAGAGTTCTAGTCCTCTTCCTCTCTGAAGTAATATTCATGTATAAAGTAATAGTCCCAAGGACATACCTGACATTATATATATGGTTTGTATCTGTTCTCTGCAGGTGTGACCCAATGGATCTACATACAAACAGCATGGCTCTTATTCTGGAGAACGATCAGTTCTTCAAAACTTCTTAGTAAGTATTTAATTTCTTCTTAACTTTTCAAGGGGAGTTAAATGATCTTCTCTTTGAAATATACTGTGTGGAAAAAAGTTTTGGACCATTCCTCTTAATCATTGAGTTCAGGTTTCTCATTCAGTCCCGGTACCGCCTCCCTGTGTATAACAACCAGCCCCATTGCCCCGAGGTATAACATCCTGCCCCCCGCCATGCCCGCTGCCTTTACTAACGTGTGACAGAGTTCACAGATACCAGCGCAGTCCTGGAATAGGGGCCACTGGGGTAACAAGCCCGTTCATGACATTTCTTCCCTCCTAAATCTTCCTCCCCATCACCTGTGAGTGATATTATTGAGAAGTGGAAAGACCCGCAGCAATCAGCCACGAAGTGGAGATCCTGTAATGTTTCAGAGTGGGGGGGCGAGTGCTGAGGGGCAGAAAAGTCACCAACGCTCCGCTGATTCCATAACTTGAGAGTCCGGACTTCCTCTGAACAATTTCACTTTCTGTAATGCATAGGGTGAAATCTGTTTCAGAATCCGCAGCAAAATCCACGAGTGATTTGTTGCAGATTTTGCTGCGGACTTGCCACAGATTTCACCTTATGCGTTACAGAACAGGAAATTCACTGTGAAATACTACAACAAGGACAAGTTCATACATTGTGTATTTGGTGTGGATTTTGTAGCTTGGATTTGCTTGCAGAAAATCCTCAGCATAATACAGTAATCAGCTAAGAAGATGTGATTTCAACAAATCATATATGCATCTTGCTGAAACTTTTTAGGCAGAAATAGACCTGCGGGCTTAGATTTTAAAATCTGCAACCTGTCAATTCATTGCAGTTTTCAACATAAGGCCATGTTCACACGTTCAGTATTTGGTCAGTATTTTATATTCGTATTTGTAGCTAAAACCAGGAGAGGGTGAGAAATGTAGAAGTGGTGATGTGTTTCTATTATACTTTTCCTCTGATTGTTCCGCTTCTGATGTTGGCTTGCAAATACTGATGTAAAATACTCAACGTGTGAATGTGGCCTAAGGTTAACTCTGTGGTAAGTGCGCAGAAAAATCCACGTGGGTGTCTGGGCTACATGAGCCATGGGCCTCTATGGGTGATATGTTTTCTGTTGCTTAGCATACTTTGGTTAGCATTAGGCACCTTATCTAGCACTAGGCACTTTAGCTATTACAGCTTTGGCTATGAATAGTCTGAGCATTTTCCATATGTGGCTATAATAACCTTATAAGCATCTCTATATACCTGCTATAGGCTTTCCTTGTGTCTATTTATTGCTGGATAACTGGATACATTTGGCTACAGCTATTTGACATTACCATTAATTATTATATTATTTGAGATTTATTACATTGGTTTACATAGTGCACCTTATATTATATTTCAATCTTTCAGGAGCTCATCTCCAGTATGCCTTGGTGTCACTGGTATGGGATATAGCATACCATTTCTTTATCCTTTAGATTATTGGGGTATTATTTGGTGTCCTCTATATGCATTATGCATGGCTTATGCTAATTCTATGTACCATTGCTAGCAATATTTATAAAAGATGGTGTATTATTATGCTATTATGTCTACCTTTTGGTATGTCACCATGGCCTATGTTCACACCTTACTATGTTCGGTTCATTGATAATTTACATGTTTTTATACACCAATAAAATTTGTTTTTATTTAGGTGTGCGCATCATTAGTGCATTTCTTTTTTCTCCCTCATGTCATATCATTGTTTCTTTAGCACATCTCATTAGCCAAAGACCATTGAGAGTTGGAATTTCACACCTGTTGTTCCCTAATACACAGTCTTTATGATTGAAACATTACCAGAACCACAATCAGTACATGAATATAGCACCAGGACCATGAACATCATTAGTATATTTCTTTTTTCTCCCTCGTGTCATATAGTTGTTTCTTTATCACATCTCATTAGCTAAAGACTATTGAAAGTTGTAATTTCACACCTGTTGTTCCCTATTACACAGTCTTTATGAATGAAACATCACCAGAACCACAATCAGTACATGAATATAGCACCAGGACCAGGAACATCATTAGTATATTGCTTTTTTCTCCCTCGTGTCATATAATTGTTTCTTTAGCACATCTCTTTAGCTAAAGACTATTGAGAGTTGTAATTTCACACCTGTTGTTCTCACACAGTCTTTATGAATGAAACATCACCATATGTATGAAACATCACCAGAACCACCATCAGTACATGAATACAGCACCAGGACCATGTGCATCATTAGTGTATTTAGTTTTTCTCCCTCATGTCATATGTTTTTTCATACACAATGCAGCCCCCTGTAGTGGTTATTTAGGCTGTGCACCCATTGTTGTATGTTCTTACTCAAAATCCACGTGTAACATGCATAGATTTGCTGTAGATTCTGCTGCAGATATTCAGTGGAAAAATCTTCAACAAGCACGCAACGTAATACTCATAGGGTGAATTCACATGCTGAATGGGGTTGTTTCGGATGAATGGGAGAGTTGCAGAACTTGCTGCAACAAAATCTGTAGCAAATGTGCAATGTGTGAACACAAGTTATAAATTGTCATTCTATTGATTTTACATTGTAAAATCTCATCCACTTTGCTGTTAATATAATACGCTGCAGATTTTCTGCCCCTGAACCCAGGTGGAAAATCTGTGGCATATCTGCCAATTGTAAGCATCCCCTTAAAAAGCTTGTAGGGGTATTAGACTGCTGATAGACAATTAGAAATATAGAAACCAGGTTCATTTTCAAATAATGCCTCCCTTGGGCTGAAAATAGCCATGAAAAGACGAAAATGAAACAGCATGTGTGTAAACGCACCACTCCTGAAGTCGTATATTAAAATGGAAAAAACAAATGAGTTTAATTTAAAAAGTAAAAAAATTTTTATTCAAATATTTAAAATGGATCAAATACTAAAAGCATTGATGGACCGGAATGGACGGTTCATCAAAAATACACCAACAATAAAGATGGAAAAATGCAAAATACCCAGAAAAAAACAATAAAAACAAAGAAGAAAATAATTTGTAGGTATATAGAGGCTTAATCTTACTACACAGGTAAGTAAAGATACAAGGAGGTTGTGCCTTAAAACATCCCCAAAGATCTTGATTACATAAAGTACAATCACATGTCTGTCGATACAACCTCACAAAGTCAGCACATATGGTCGTAGCCATGTGGCTAGTGTAATCTAATCCTTTTGTCAGTAAGACCCCGCCTAAATAATCGAATGCAGCCCCCAACGTACGTTTCGTATTCTTTTTCAAAGGGTAGTGATGAATAGTCAATAGACTATCATCTTTGGGGTTCTTTTAGTATGAAACCTCCTTGTATCTTTACTTACCTGTGTAGTAAGATTAAGCCTCTATATGCCTAGCAATTATTTTCTTCTTTGTTTTTATTATTTTTTTCTGGGTATTTAGCATTTTTCTGTCTTTATTGTTGGTGTATTTTTGATGAACCGTCCATTTCGGTCCATCAATGCTTTTAATATTTGATCCATTTTAAATATTTGAATAACGTTTTTTTTTTTACTTTTTCCAATTAAACGCCTTTTGTTTTTTCTCCGTGTTAATGCTGATAGACAATGCAGCAGCGATGTCTAATTAGAGCGCCGATCCATCCAGGCAGATATCACTGAACACGATAAGTTGTGAGATGAAAGCAGAATCTCAGCTGCTCTGTCTTCCCGTATGACATAGACTTGCTTGAGACAAGGACATCCTGACCCATGGATATTTTTATAGCTTTGTAGTAAAGTGCCGTTGAGGTATCGATCAGCGCTCAATATGACCGTGGTGCGTCCACGCTTGTGGGTTCAGCATTTCAGTCATCTCTTTTCTTATAGTGAGCTGACTGTTTCCCGTGCGTGCGCTCTCGGTACGCGTCAGGCTGAGGATTGTTATCATATCAATTATCCAAAACAGATCCTCGCTTCGCTAATGATTTTTCACCACTTTAGCTTTAACGAATGTTCCAGCGGACAGGAAACTGAAATAGATATTGGTGAAAAGCGATTCATATTTTTCCGTTAATGGCGAATGGCTTAGCCTCAGTGCACATTGCATCGGAGCCTTTCGTCGACTGTATATTTCAGGAAAATATCCTGATATATGGTATGTGTGCCATTGTGCAGCATGGGCACAGTAGTATATAAAACCTAAGACAGAAACAAAATGAACATATACCCTGCTGTAAGTAAATAAGAAATACTGCCGAAAATCACTTTAGTTGAAGCTAAGAGGACACTCTTTTCACCTTCATCAGGTAAATGATGTCCTTAGGATGCATTTGATATATATTACAAAAGCTTACCCCGGCATATTCCTGAAAGATAGGGCTCTGACGCAGTGTGCACGGAGCATTACTTTAGCTAGGACTCTCTCAAAACTTGTATCAATCCATAATTCGGCCACAAGCATGACCCTTAACATTGGTCCTGTTTGGGGAGCTCTGCAAATCAGATTACCAGACATGTCACAAGTTCTATTAATTTCAATGGCTTGTTTTTACACATGCAAAAATTAATATAAAATAACTGATTTCAAGGGATGTGAATGTAATGCTGGGATCCTTTTGCTCAAGGTCTGGTAGGTTATTATAGCACCCTTTCACTTGCCTGTCCCCCAACGATGAGGTTATTTGCAGTCATCAATAGAAAAGAAGCAGCTCTGCCCGGTGGTCTTCTGTTCTTGAATTGCTATCCTATATTGCATTGCAGTGGTCTACCTGTTAAGGTTGTCAGGGCATGCTGAGTGTTGTAGTTTTGCTGTTAACCATTGGTTAAGTTAAAGGGGTATCCCTATCTCCAAGGTCCTATCCAAATATGTAGTAGGTGTAATAATAATATTAGCAAATACCTCCAATTAGAAATGTAGTATAGTTCTTCTGATTTCGCTACGTCGCTTACTCCATGTGCAGGGCATTGCAGTAGCTTAGGTATCCATGGTTACAACCACTCATACAGTGACAGTTAGCTGCTAGTGATCGTAACCATGGATGCCTAAGTTACTGCAGAGTCCTGCATATGGGGTAAGCAGCATAGGTTATCAGGAGAACTATACTACATTTCTAATTAGAGGTATTTGCTAAGATTATTATTATTACACCTACTACATATTGTGATAGGATTTGGAGATGGGAATACCCCTTTTAAGCTGATAAGTTTAGTAATAATGGTTTGCCAGTGATAACAAATGTAGTTGTGTAGGTGTATCAGTAAACCAATTCTATGATTTTTATGTTTTGTTTTTTTTAAATTAAAGCCAAGAACCAGAAGATGTTTTGATACCTGTTCCCGTTAGAGCAAAACCTTCCCGGAGAGATGTGAAAGTAAACAAGTCACAGACACGGGATCTGCCGGTAAGGACGATTTTTTGGCAGCTTTTTTGACAAGCAATATGCAGATTGTAAAGATAGTAATTTATATATTACATATTGCGATTTGGATTTTAAGGAGAAACCCCAACTTTATATAAAGTTCCCCTTGCAGCCCATGGAGCCAAATAAACTGTAGGAATTCGATCTGTACCTGCAGTATCTCCACAGAGTGATAATTAAGAGAACTTACACTTTTTTTCCTTAATATATGACAGGGCCTTTAAATTCCTACATTTGCCGCATGTCTGCTGTTCAGGAAGCAGAAGAGCTCTGCTCCTGCAGGAACAGGCACAGAGTAATGTGCAGAAAGCAAAATCCTGCATCCAGAACAGCGCACGTGTTTTCAGTGATTGGTGGGGGTCTCCGGACCTAAACCCCCAGTAGTCTGCAGGTCATTATAAGCCTTGCTATGTATTAGAAAATAAAAGTCTCGGTATTATTTAAGTGAAATTTTTGCACATCTTTAACATAACGTAAAAGGGATTTCTTTTTAATAATTATTTATTAAACAATGAACAGCATATATAATAATGACCAAATTACATAAAGCAAATATCATGAGGACAAAATCAGAGCCATCAAGATGAAAGTAACAACAAAATACCTAGAAATAGTGAGTTAGCAATATTATACGATAATAAGTGGGGTGTCCAAGCTCATAGGGAAGCCTGAAGTGGAAACAGTGTTTAAAAGGGTTTCCCCATCTCCAAGATCCTATCCCAATATGTAGTAGGTGTAACAATAATAATAATATTAGCAATTACCTCCAATTAGAAATGTAGTAAAGTTCTCCTGATTTGCTATGTCACTTACCCCATGTGTTGGGCATTGCAGTAGCTTTGGTATCTGTTTTGCATTACTTCCTTATTTTCAATCTGTCTTTAAAGGGGTATTTTCATCTCCAAGATCCTATCCCAATATGTGGTAGGTGTAATAATAATAATATTAGCAAATACCTCCAATTAGGAACATAGTATATTTCTTCTGATTCACTGTCACGGGTGTGTCAGAAGTGAGAGACAGTCGTCCTGCAGTTGGTTGCAGGAGATCTCTACGTTTGACATTACAGACATCTTCTTAGAGGCTGCCTCTAGGACCCAGCGGCTACCTCCCTCCCTGGAGTCGTCTAAAGCTAAGCAATTTCCCCTGTTTGTCTACCCTTGTTGTCTATAGTGTTTAGTGGAGATCGACTAGGGTTCATCTTCTCCCTTCCCTAGCCATAGCCATACGCCAGGGAAAGACAGGGCAAGGCACGCGTGCGGCAATTGGTGAAGAGCCAATATAGGGTCGTTAGGGGAGACAGGGTAACGCTAGATCAACCTAACAGGTCTCCACCCCCCCCCCTTTCCCTAGAGTCTGGCCTCCCTTTCCCTCTTCCCTTTGTGTTGCATTAAGCCTTTCCCACACCTTGCGTGACATTCGCCATATCTCTTACCCCATGTGCAGGGCATTGCAGTAGCTTAGGTATCCATGGTTATGACCACTAACAACTAAGTAACTAACTGTCACTGTATGAGTGTTTGTAAACATGGATACCTTGGATACCTAAGTTACTGCAATGCCCTGCACATGGGGTAAGAGATATGTTGAATCAGAAGAAATATGCTACGTTTCTAATTCGAGTAATTTGCTAATGTAATTATTATTATACCTACCACATATTGGGATAGGATCTGGAAGATGGTAATACCCCTTTAAAGACAGGTCGAAAAGAAGGAAGTAAAGTTGAACAGAATAAGGGAACCATACGGTGGGAGAGGAGAATCACAGAGGGGGTTGATAAAGGGATTTTTTTATAGAGAGATTTTAGTAGTTTATTGGACAGATAAGGAATGAGGATTGATCATTTAGACGTCGGCTACACAGCAACTTTAAGATCGCAATGTTGTGCAAAGCCACAACTAATAATACTGAATGTGGTCGCACTAATATTGAGCAGGGGTGGGCTGCCGGCTGTCATACAGCTCGTGGGTGACAATGCACATTCACTATCATTATTTGCAATGTTATATTGTGCGGTCACAAATCACCACGTAGCCCTATTCTAAGTATGACATTATGTGTCCTTATGTCATAAGTTTTTTTGTATAGGCTAATGTGTTCTTTTCAAACACCGCAATACCGAGCTTTGCCTCCGTATACGCTCTCAAATCACTTTCTTTACTCGTCATTTTTGCATCAAATTATCAAGCAGAGGTTACGTGCTCCACCAACCTGCAATAAGAAAACGAGAACACTGGCACAAATAAGGGGTATAGCGCCACCTAGCAATAGAACTATAATATCGCTATAATATAACTAATAAACTCTAACTACATATATACACACATAAATACTCTTTGGTGTATTAATACAACTCCCTTTCCGAAAGAATAAGCAAATATTTAATATGTATGTGATAATAAGCTACCTACATATTTTTAACATGACCTATATCTTTTTATATGTACACTGCTGATATCCACAGTTGTATTGAAAACTGGCTTTATATGCAGATCTGTGCCTGTTTTTCTCAGTTTTATATACTATTTATTTGATAGCTTAAGACTTAGCTCTTCTCCTGTGCCTTCCCACTAAGAGATATGTTCATATAGGGGTAGATCCACTCAAATTAATGAAGATCTTGCTGGAGAACTCACTGCTGACTGGACACGTCTTTTCTTTAATGAAAAAAAAATATATACAGAGTAATTCACTCTACTTTACCTAAAAAAATTGCTGTAATTTCTTTAAGAGACGATCTGTCGTACAGAAATTTGGACCTTACATACTGCTTGGTTCATGAGAAACTGATGTTTTAAGGCTGGTATTGAAAATGTCCACCGTTCGCATCCAAGCCTGCACGCGCCGTTCCGTTGTGTTGAATGTATTCTTCAGGACATATGGGGTCATAGCCTGAATTTCTCGCTCTATGTTCTCTCGGAGGCCTGTAATGTTCAGGGCTTGCAACAAAGGAGAACAAAGCGAGCAATATGGCAAAAACAAACAGCAATTTTATTCAAAAATACATTAACACAGTGTTAAAAGTCATGTGGGGATAACACAGCAATGAGGTAGAGAGAGGTGCCAAAACTAGGGCATCTCTTGGGATCATGTAGTGGAATATCCGACCCTGACAAATACATCTAAACCAGAGGACACGGAGTCCAGAAATGGGTGCATAAAGATTTCAATCAAGGACCCTCCATTGGGAGGGAAACAGCCCCATTGTGGGGCAGAAAATCCAATATAGTCAGTAAAGTAGTATATTAAGTCTATGACAGTAATTGGTGACTGACCAGGACTTAAAACAATAAGTGAGAAAGTGCACCCATATCAGGCACCGATATATAATAGATTGTAATGTCCAGGATGCATGTAGAGTCTAATACATGGCACTCACCCAAACAACCAGAAGGGGAGAAGCCTAGATTAAAAACGGTTGGCCAGATCCCGGGAGAGCCACAGAAAGTGCAAGTAGTGACCCTGACTGTATTGGATTTTCTGCCCCACAATGGGGCTGTTTCCCTCCCAATGGAGGGTCCTTGATTGAAATCTTTATGCACCCATTTCTGGACTCCGTGTCCTCTGGTTTAGATGTATTTGTCAGGGTCGGATATTCCACTACATGATCCCAAGAGATGCCCTAGTTTTGGCACCTCTCTCTACCTCATTGCTGTGTTATCCCCACATGACTTTTAACACTGTGTTAATGTATTTTTGAATAAAATTGCTGTTTGTTTTTGCCATATTGCTCGCTTTGTTCTCCTTTGTTGCATCTGATTTATGAGTAGGCAATACGAACCTGATGTCTGATTTACTGTTTTCAGCTCCAACGTTCGTCTAATATTATGCATTTGGCCAGTTTGTTTCTCAATGTTCAGGGCTTGTTACTGTACATCCGACCCTTCGAATGGCCACAATTAAAAAATCCACCAATAACTAGTGTTGAGCGATACCTTCCGATATCAGGAAATATCGTATCGGATTGGATCGGGCCGATACCCAAAAAGTATCGGATATCGCCGATTCCGATACCGGAAACCAATGCAAGTCAATGGGACACAAATATCGGAATGAAAATAAATCCTTTCTTTCCTTGTAGGTTAATTCTACATGAAGGAAAACAACTAAGAATAATGTAGAATGACATGAAAAGCCGGCAATTCATCAGCGGCATACACCGGTACCCGACAATTTACAACAGAAAGAATAGAGCTTCACACATAGATTAGATAGATAGAAACATGTCAGTCACATATATATGAAGTACAGTGACAGTGTTGCTTACTGTACTTGTCATTTAGTGTAAAGGATTTATTTAAAAAAATAATAGTGTTTTCATGCACCGTCTCTTTAAGAAAGCCGGCCGGCAATTCAGCATCTGTACCCGACAATTTAGAATAGAAAGAATAGAGAATCACACATAGATTAGATAGATAGAAACATGTCAGTCACATATATATGAAGTACAGTGACAGTGTTGATTACTGTACTTGTCATTTAGTGTTAAAATAAAGGATTTATTTAAAAAAAAATTGGCGTGGGGTTCCCCTTAATTTTAGGCTCTAGCGGAGGTTAAGCAGACAGCTGGGGCAAATGTTTGAAGCCTGGGAAGCGGGTAATACCCACGGAGCTTCCCAGGCTACTAATATCAGCCCCCAGCTGAATACCTAGCCTTTACTAGCTATTAAAATGGGGGAACCCCCCCCAAAAAAATAACGTGGGGTCCCCCCTAATTTAATAGCTAGCACAGGCTAGGCAGACAGCTGGGGGCTGATATTAATAGCCCAGGAAGGGTGCCATGAATATTGGCCCCCTCCCAGGTTAGAAACACCAGCCGTCAGCCGCCCCAGAAATGGCGCATCCATAGGATGCGCCAATTCTGGCACTTAGCCTCGCTCTTCCACGCTGCCCTGGTGCGGTGGCAGGGGGTAATAGGGTTGGGGTTGATGTCAGCTTATAATGCCAGCTGACATCAAGCCCAGGTTAGTAATGGAGAGGCGTCTATAAGACACCCCCATTACTAACCCCATAGTCAAAGTTAAAAGAAAACACAAACACCCAGAATAAAGTCCTTTAATTGAAATAAAGACACAATTCTTTATTGTTCTAAATTAAACCATACTTACCATCACGCCCATTCCAGCTGAAGCCAACGATCTCCTGCAATAAAAGTAAAATAATAAAGCAACCTCATCCTTACCTTTCCATGGTTCCCACGACAGCTTCAGCTCTGCTACATCGAGATGACAGGCTGGACCGCAGCAGAACGCTGCCATCCAGCCTGTCATCCCACAGACACTGAGAAGCGCAGGCATGCTTGCGCTCCTCAGTGTCTCTCTGTGACGTCATCCAGATGAGCCGAGTTCATGTCCAATGAACTCAGCTCACCTCATGCACGTCACTGACAGCGTGGGAAAATTCTCCTGCACTCAGCGCTTCAGCGTGAGAATTCTCCCACGCTGTCAGTGACATACATGAGGTGAGGTCATGTCCAATGAACTCAGCTCACCTCATGCACGTCACTGACAGCGTGGGAAAATTCTCACGCTGAAGTGCTGAGTGCAGGAGAATTTTCCCACGCTGTCAGTGACGTACATGAGGTGAGCTGAGTTCATTAGACATGACCTCGGCTCATCTGGATGCCGTCACAGCCAGACACTGAGGAGTGGAAGTATGCCTGCGCTTCTCAGTGTCTGCGGGATGACAGGATGGATGGCAGCGTTCTGCTGCGGTCCAGCCTGTCATCTCGATGTAGCAGAGCTGAAGCTGTCGTGGGAGCCATGGAAAGGTAAGGATGATGTTGCTTTATTATTTTACTTTTATTGCAGGAGATCGTTGGCTTCAGCTGGAATGGGTGTGATGGTAAGTATGGTTTAATTTAGAACAATAAAGAATTGTGTGTTTATTTCAATTAAAGGACTTTTTTCTGGGTGTTGTGTTTTTTTAAATACTTTACTAGAAATTCATGGTGGTCATGTCTAATATTGGCGTGACCCCATGAATTTCGGGCTTAGGGCCAGCTGATAATGCCAAGCTGGCCTTAACCCCTTTATTACCCAGTGAGCCACCGCACCAGGGCCCTGGATGAGTTGGGTACAGCGCCAGAAGATGGCGCTTCTATGAACGCGCCATTTTCTGGGGCGGCTGCGGACTGCAATTTGCAGCGGGGGGGAGCCAGAAAGCTTGGGTCTCCCTGCGCTGCGGATTCCAGCCCCCAGCTGCCTAGTTGTATCTGGCTGGGCACAAAAATAGGGCGAAGCCCCACGCATTTTTTTTTTTAATTATTTCATGAAATTCATGGAATAATTAAGAAAAAAAGGGCTTCCCTATATTGTTGTGTCCAACCAGGTACAAATAGGCAGCTGGTGGTTGGGGGCAGCCTGTTCCTGCCTGCTGTACCTGGCTGGACACAAATATAGGGCGAAGCCCCACTTCAATTTTTTTTAAAATAAATCCTTTATTTTAACACTAAATGACATTTGAGAAGTTAATAAAGATGCAGTCCCTAAATTATTATTTATTTTTTAATTAATTTTTCCCAAAACTTTTGACGTGGGCTTCGCCATATTTTTGTATGCCAGCCAGGTACAGCATCCAGCTTCTATGAACGCGCCATTTTCCGGGGTGGCTGCGGCCTGCAATTTTCAGGGGGGGGGGCAGAAAGCTTGGGCCTCCCTGCGCTGCAGATTCCAGCCTCCAGCTGCCTAGTTGTACCTGGCTGGACACAAAAATAGGGAGAAGCTTCACGTATTTTTTTTTTTTAATTATTTCATGAAATTCATGAAATAATTAAGAAAAAAAGGGCTTCCCTATATTGTTGTGTCCAACCAGGTACAAATAGGCAGCTGGTGGTTGGGGGCAGCCCGTTCCTGCCTGCTGTACCTGACTGGACACAAATATAGGGCGAAGCCCCACATCAATTTTTTTTAAATCATTTCAGGAAATTCATGAAATAATTAAAAAAAATTGATGTGGGGCTTCGCCCTATATTTGTGTCCAGTCAGGTACAGCAGGCAGGAACGGGCTGCCCCCAACCACCAGCTGCCTATTTGTACCTAGCCGGACACAACAATATAGGGAAGCCCTTTTTTTCTTAATTATTCCATGAATTTCATGAATTTAAAAAAAAAAAACGTGGAGCTTCGCCCTATTTTTGTGTCCAGCCAGGTACAACTAGGCAGCTGGGGGCTGGAATCTGCAGCGCAGGGAGACCCAAGCTTTCTGGGCCCCACCCGCTGCAAATTGCAGTCCACAGCCGCCCCGGAAAATGGCGCGTTCATAGAAGCGCCATCTTCTGGCGCTGTACCCAACTCATCCAGGGCCCTGGTGCGGTGGCTCACTGGGTAATAAAGGGGTTAAGGCCAGCTTGGCATTATCAGCTGGCCCTAAGCCCGAAATTCATGGGGTCACGCCAATATTAGACATGACCACCATGAATTTCTAGTAAAGTATTTAAAAAAAACACAAACACCCAGAAAAAAGTCCTTTAATTGAAATAAACACACAATTCTTTATTGTTCTAAATTAAACCATACTTACCATCACACCCATTCCAGCTGAAGCCAACGATCTCCTGCAATAAAAGAAAAATAATAAAGCAACCTCATCCTTACCTTTCCATGGCTCCCACGACGGCTCCAGCTCTGCTACATCGAGATGACAGGCTGGACCGCAGCAGAACGCTGCCATCCAGCCTGTCATCCCGCAGACACTGAGAAGCGCAGGCATACTTCCACTCCTCAGTGTCTGGCTGTGACGGCATCCAGATGAGCCGACAATGAACTCGGCTCACCTCATGTACGTCACTGACAGCGTGGGAGAATTCTCCTGCACTCAGCGCTTCAGCGTGAGAATTTTCCCACGCTGTCAGTGACGTGCATGAGGTGAGGTCATGTCCAATGAACTCGGCGCACCTCATGCACGTCACTGACAGCGTGGGAAAATTCTCACGCTGAAGCGCTGAGTGCAGGAGAATTTTCCCACGCTGTCAGTGACGTGCATGAGGTGAGCTGAGTTCATTGGACATGACCTCGGCTCATCTGGATGCCGTCACAGCGAGACACTGAGGAGCGCAAGCATGCCTGCGCTTCTCAGTGTCTGCGGGATGACAGGCTGGATGGCAGCGTTCTGCTGCGGTCCAGCCTGTCATCTCGATGTAGCAGAGCTGAAGCTGTCCTGGGAACCATGGAAAGGTAAGGATGAGGTTGCTTTATTATTTTACTTTTATTGCAGGAGATCGTTGGCTTCAGCTGGAATGGGCGTGACTGTAAGTATGGTTTAATTTAGAACAATAAAGAATTGTGTCTTTATTTCAATTAAAGGACTTTTTTCTGGGTGTTTGTGTTTTTTTTAAATACTTTACTAGAAATTCATGGTGGTCATGTCTAATATTGGCGTGACCCCATGAATTTCGGGCTTAGGGCCAGCTGATAATGCCAAGCTGGCCTTAACCCCTTTATTACCCAGTGAGCCACCGCACCAGGGCCCTGGATGAGTTGGGTACAGCGCCAGAAGATGGCGCTTCTATGAACGCGCCATTTTCCGGGGCGGCTGTGGACTGCAATTTGCAGCGGGTGGGGCCCAGAAAGCTTGGGCCTCCCTGCGCTGCGGATTCCAGCCCCCAGCTGCCTTGTTGTACCTGGCTGGACACAAAAATAGGGCGAAGCCCCACGTATTTTTTTTTTTAATTATTTCATGAAATTCATGGAATAATTAAGAAAAAAAGGGCTTCCCTATATTGTTGTGTCCGGCTAGGTACAAATAGGCAGCTGGTGGTTGGGGGCAGCCCGTTCCTGCCTGCTGTACCTGACTGGACACAAATATAGGGCGAAGCCCCACATAATTTTTTTTTAATTATTTCATGAATTTCCTGAAATAATTAAAAAAAAATTGACGTGGGGCTTTGCACTATATTTGGGTCCAGCCAGGTACAGCAGGCAGGAACGGGCTGCCCCCAACCACCAGCTGCCTATTTGTACCTGGTTGGACACAACAATATAGGGAAGCCCTTTTTTTCTTAATTATGGAGCTTCTCCCTATTTTTGTGTCCAGCCAGGTACAACTAGGCAGCTGGGGGATGGAATCTGCAGCGCAGGGAGGCCCAAGCTTTCTGCCCCCCGCTGAAAATTGCAGTCCGCAGCCGCCCCGGAAAATGGCGCATTCATAGAAGCTGGATGCTGTACCTGGCTGGCATACAAAAATATGGCGAAGCCCACGTCAAAAGTTTTGGGAAAAATTAATTAAAAAATAAATAATAATTTAGGGACTGCATCTTTATTAACTCCTCAAATGTCATTTAGTGTTAAAATAATGGATTTATTTAAAAAAAAAATGGCGTGGGATCCCCCATAATTTTAGTCTCTAGCGGAGGTTAAGCAGACGGCTGGGGCAGATGTTTGAAGCCTGGGAAGGGGGTAAAACCCACGGAGCTTCCCAGGCTACTAATATCAGCCCCCAGCTGAATACCTAGCCTTTACTAGCTATTAAAATGGGGGACCCCCCCCAAAAAAATGACGTGGGGTCCCCCCTATTTTAATAGCTAGCAAAGGCTAGGCAGACAGCTGGGGGCTGATATTAATAGCCCAGGAAGGGTGCCATGAATATTGGCCCCCTCCCAGGCTAGAAACACCAGTCGTCAGCCGCCCCAGAAATGGCGCATCCATAGGATGCGCCAACTCTGGCACTTAGCCTCGCTCTTCCACGCTGCCCTGGTGCGGTGGCAGGGGGTAATAGTGGTGGGGTTCATGTCAGCGCCAGCTGCCATGAAGCCCAGGTTAGTAATGATGGGCGTCTATAAGACACCCCCATTACTAACCTACAAAGTGTTAAAAAGAAAAAACACACTACACCCAGAAAAAAATAATTTATTTGAAATAAAACACACAATTTTATTTAATTCTTAGTTTACTAAAAATAATAGTTACCTGTCCACGTTCCTGCGCTGATCTCCCATGCACAGCTGTCACATCTGGAGATGGTGACAGCTGTGCATGGCTGCTGTAAGCTCACGCTGCCGGGAACACGTCCGCTCCCGGCAGCGGGAGCCACTGACTGAGGTCACCGGAGTGCATTCAGGCAGCGCAGCTCCGGAGACCTCCTTTACGGCACTGCTGTACCGTGGGAATTTCTCACGATACAGCAGGGCCGTAAAGGAGCTAACCGGAGCAGCGCTGCCTGAACTCCGGTGAACCCTTACGGCCCCGTCATTCTAGCGGCGGCAGCGGTTCAGAGCGGTCACATTCTATGTGGCCGCTCTGAACTGGAGATCTTCGTGGGACACTCGTGGACTGCTACGGAGGGGTAAGGATAAGGTTGTGGTTTATTATTTTATATTTTATTACAGGAGATCGATGGCTTCGGGGAATTAGGTGTCTTGGTGAGTATAGGTGTAGTTTTTTATTTTTTACTTTATTTTAGGTGGCGATCGGCGGGGACAGGTAATGTATGAACTAATTTCTTTTAGGTAACCACTGGCCACCAATGACATGTATTTAACATTTATTGGGGACACAGTAGGGCAATTTAAATAGCAGGATCAGGCTGATGGGAACTACTGCTCCCATCGAGCTGATCCTGCTGGCACGAGTGGACGGGGGACAGACATAGGCCGATGGGAGTAGTAGTGTCACATCGGCCTATGTCTGCCTGCACGCACACACCCGCACACACACCGCACACACCCGCACACATCGCACAGACACCGCACACACCCGCACACATCGCACAGACACCGCGCACACCCGCACAAACATCGCGCTCACACCCCGCACACACACTAATCATGACAGTCTGATCGTCTGGGAGGTGAGGCTGACCTGTGCGGCCGTGGGAAAGTTCATGTGAGTTCATGCAGTCAAGCATGAACTCACATGAACCCTCTGAGGGCACCGCGGCTAATTCAAATGAACAGCTGATCGGCATCACCTGATACCTCAGCTGTTCATTTGAAATAACCGGCGGGAAAGCGCAGCACAGAACGGGAAAGCCGGCGGTGAAGTCTTTTCACTGCCGGCTTCCCCGCCCGGGTCCTTCGCTCCCCGCTCCTTGGAGCTGCGCTCCCCGCCCGGTCCTAACTTACGATCGGGATGGGAGGTGGCGAGGGGAGCGGAGGATCGGGGTCGGAGGCTGCGGGGAAGCAGTATGGGGCTGTGTGATTGTTTAAAAGCCGGCGGCTTTATACCGCCCGCCGGCTTTTAAACAATCAGGAGAATTCTCCCCCGCTGGGATGGCATTCTGATGACAGGCTGGATCGCGCTGCCATCCAACTTGTCATCCTTCACAGACACTGCAGAGCGCAGGCATTATGGGAACTTCCGATTCCGGTATCCGATATTGTAAAAGTATCGGAATTAAGTATCGGAATTCCGATACCGCGAATATCGGCCGATACCCGATATTACAGTATCGGAATGCTCAACACTACCAATAACACATTCTTTTATCTTGATCGGGCCCTTTCAATTCCTGAAAGACATTGATTCTGTATGGTCGAACACGACCTTTATTGGCTGCTCGTTGACATGTAGAATACAACATGCCTGTTGAAAGCCTGCGCAACGATTGGAGATGCCAGAATTCGTGGTTTCACATCTTGAATTGTTTCCTCAGACATTTTCGGACGTCCTCCATCATGCCTATTAAGTAATATTCCTGTACATTGCAGCTTATTCACCAATGACAGAATACACGAATTGGACGGTGCATTTCAACCTCCAAACTTCTTTAGAAACCCACTTTGGTGCCTCTTTAAGGACTCAGTTTTCCAATAAGTTTTCACAATGAAAACACGCTCCTCAAAACTGTGTCTTGTGTAGTGTCGTTCTGCTCCTTGTGACAGCTGCAGCTTCTGATTGTAAACCCTGCTAGGAACGGAGGAGTCAACAGTGGAGGTAAGTATCTACTCTTTCTTTTTTCTTTGTCCGGCCCATTTTTTTTTTTTTTTGTGCAATTATGTCCAATTTACCTTTTTTATGTGTTTTTGTGTTGTTCCAATACACACAAAGGAAATAAAAATGTGTATAACAAAGCATTTGTAATTGCAATAATTTTCTTGGAGAAATAATTCATTTTCTGGAACAATTTTAAGGGTGCCAACACTTTGGGCCATGACTGTACGTAATGTCTGAGCACACCCTAACTTTTGTCTGCAGAAATCAACAGCAACCGAAAATGGTCACAAGGATACACAGTGCTCTGAAGAATGGGTTCTCCACCATGGTATAGACTCCCAGCATCTCACCATCCAAGATCTGCTAAAGTTGGGGAACATTGTCATGTGAGTCATGTCATTCATGTCATTTCCTTAACCCAAGGTGGACATGGAGATAATCAATTATGCCATTCTGTTATAGTTGTAATAAAGGTTTTGAGACTAACATAAATTAAAAAAAAAGTTTGCTGCTTCATATTTAATATCCCAGAGGAGCATTTCAAGGCTTAAAAGTCTCCTCACACTGGCATGCCAGGCTTGGCATGTCACTCTCCATAAAGATCCCAGTCAGACGCCTCTAATCCATCCAAACCAGATCTCACACTTAGCACTGATGAGGGACAACACCCTGAAACACTGAGATTCTGGTTTGGCTTCTTATCTTAAGTCGTGTAGCAAGGCTCGTTAAAGGGTAGATATTGACTTTTAGGATTGATACTTCCAATAGGTGGCGCTAGAGTTCTTCCTCTCTGAAGATGTAATTTGCATAATAAATATGGATGCATCCCATAGTAAAACACTTTCCTATCTGTTTTTCATTTTCCAACCTCAGCATAGAAATAGTATTCTAACAAGACCCAACACCATATTTTTTTGCGTTAGTTTTTATTAGCATTCCTTTGTGTTGTTGGTTAACCATTTAATAACCGGAGGATTAAAATGTAAGTACTGTACTTAGATTTGAAAGAATAACATACTTAATTATCACTAATATGCTTTTATCTATAAGGAAACCATCAAGAAACTCTTCCAAGCAAATTGAACTGACTGCGGAGACTGTCAATGAATTTGAACTGAAAATTCAGGAGTACGTACAATGCAAACCTACAAATAATTTGCATTCATGCAAATAAATAATTGTAAGCAAAGATCTGTTATGGTAGAAATTGTCCAATAATTTTTTTTTAACAAATGGTCAAAAAAACAGGCAATATATTACTTGGTAATTAGTCCACAGCTCCAACACTTCTGCTTTTGTGGTCACGACTGTCTTTCATAGCTGACCTACTATAATGGTGTTTTGACAGCCCTAATATACGCATTGTGGCGTGGCCAGTGTAGCGGCACCATCAGAGCAGTAGGCTCCAAATCCTGATTTTTTTTTTACTCTTTTCAATGTAATTTTTGTACGAGTGTGCTCAGAGACATGTCCGATTTTGATCCGAGCGTCGGGTCAATATCGGCAGTGCAAGTCTATGGGTCCGTGAAAAAATCAGACTGCACTCGGTTGACATCCAAGTGCTGTCCGATTTTCACTGACTGTCAGAATAAAGAAGGTGCAGAAGCATTTTTTTTCTCCATGTATGAGAAAAACTGATGACACTCAGATCACACTGTGATCAAAATAGTCTGTATGTTTTTCTCATATGTTAGAAAAACTGACGTCTGAATGAGGCAGAAACAACCAACTTAATAATAAAGGATGTGGTGAGATTAAAGGGCATCCATCAGAAGGATCAACCCTCCTAAGCCGTCTATATGGGCATGTAGGTCATAGAAAGTTAAATAAGACGATACTTGGATTTCTGCCATCCGATGTCTTATTCCAGAGAAATCCACATTTTTCGTAATATATAAATGAGCTGTTAAGATCTATGGGCCGGACATTGATCTAGCTGAGAATCTGCCTCCAGAGCTTATTATAAATAAAAGGAGTTGATACCAGTGTGAGACATGTAATGACTGACAGTCTGCTCTCCTGATCTACATGTCTCACACTGGTAACTCCCCCTTTCATTTACAATAATCTCTTGAAGCAGATTCTCAGGGAGATCTACCGTTAGGTCCATATATATTTGGACAGAGACAACATTTTTCTAATTTTGGTTCTAGACATTACCACAATGAATTTTAAACAAAACAATTCAGATGCAGTTGAAGTTCAGACTTTCAGCTTTCATTTGAGGGTATCCACATTAAAATTGGATGAAGGATTTAGGAGTTTCAGCTCCTTAACATGTGCCACCCTGTTTTTAAAGAAACCAAAAGTAATTGGACAATTGACTCCAAGGCTATTTCATGGACAGGTGTGGGCAATCCCTTCGTTATGTCATTCTCAATTAAGCAGATAAAAGGCCTGGAGTTGATTTGAGGTGTGGTGCTTGCATTTGGAAGGTTTTGCTGTGAAGTAAATATGCGGTCAAAGGAGCTCTCCATGCAGGTGAAACAAGCCATCCTTAAGCTGCAAAAACAGAAAAAAACATCAGAGAAATTGCTACAATATTAGGAGTGGCAAAATCTACAGTTTGGTACATCCTGAGAAAGAAAGAAAGCACTGGTGAACTCATCAATGCAAAAAGACCTGGGCGCCCTCGGAAGACAACAGTGGTGGATGATCGCAGAATAATCTCCATGGTGAAGAGAAACCCCTTCACAACAGCCAACCAAGTGAACAACACTCTCCAGGAGCTAGGCGTATCAATATCCAAATCTACCATAAAGAGAAGACTGCATGAAAGTAAATACAGAGGATTCACTGCACGGTGCAAGCCACTCATAAGCATCAAGAATAAAAAGGCTAGACTGGACTTTGCTAAAAAACATCTAAAAAAGCCAGCACAGTTCTGGAAGAACATTCTTTGCACAGATGAAACCAAGATCAACCTCTACCAGAATGATGGAAAGAGAAAAGTATGGTGAAGGCGTGGTACAGCTCATGATCCAAAGCATACCGCATCATCTGTAAAACACGACGGAGGCAGTGTGATGGCTTGGGCATGCATGGCTGCCAGTGGCACTGGGTCACTAGTGTTTATTGATGATGTGACACAGGACAGAAGCAGCCGAATGAATTCTGATGTATTCAGAGCCATACTGTGTGCTCAGATCCAGCCAAATGCAGCCAAACTGATTGGTCGTCGTTTCATACTACAGATGGACAATGACCCAAAACATAAAGCCAAAGCAACCCGGGAGTTTATTAAAGCAAAGAAGTGGAATATTCTTGACTGGCCAAGTCAGTCACCTGATCTCAACCCAATTGAGCATGCATTTCACTTGTTAAAGACTAAACTTCAGATAGAAAGGCCCACAAACAAACAGCAGCTGAAAACCACCGCAGTGAAGGCCTGGCAGAGCATCAAAAAGGAGGAAACACAGCGTCTGGTGATGTCCATGAGTTCAAGACTTCAGGCAGTCATTGCCAACAAAGGGTTTTCAACCAAGTACTAGAGATGAACATTTTATTTACAATTATTTAATCTGTCCAATTACTTTTGGTCCCTTTAAAAACAGGGTGGCACATGTTAAGGAGCTGAAACTCCTAAACCCTTCATCCAATTTTAATGTGGATACCCTCAAATAAAAGCTGCATCTGAATTGTTTTGTTTAAAATTCATTGTGGTAATGTCTAGAACCAAAGTTAGAAAAATGTTGTCTCTGTCCAAATATATATGGACCTAACTGTATGTCCGGCCCATAGATCTGAACAGCTCATTTACATGTTAAGAAAAATATGGATTTCTCTGGAATAAGACATTGGATCGCAGATATCAAGGTGTCATTTTATTCAGCTTCTTATGACCTACATGCCCATATAGATGGCTTAGGAGGATTGATCCCACTGACTGATTCCCTGTAATATCCCCACATCCTTTATTATCAAGTTGGTTCTG
Source organism: Phyllobates terribilis (assembly GCF_046119375.1). Lineage (NCBI taxonomy): Eukaryota > Metazoa > Chordata > Amphibia > Anura > Dendrobatidae > Phyllobates > Phyllobates terribilis. The sequence goes on along the minus strand of NW_027362769.1, from coordinate 204,094,613 downwards.
TCCCTTCTGATAACAACATATAATGATTATCTTTTTTATCATCTTTGAATTTTAGGGCAATTGATCACTTCCATAAAAGAATTCACTGGTTGATGGAAGGGAGCAGGAAGGTAATACAGAAATGATCCACATGTTACGAGAGTATTTTTTATGACTGATGAAGGTGTTTAGCCTCAACAGAGGTATCATAAAATATTGCTTAAGAGAATGTTATAAAATAAGGAAACAACCATTAGTTACCAGTTGAATTTCCAACGGTCCTGCGCTGCCGCTCTGGTGGTCCCTGCCGGTCCTGCAGCGATTAAGTCCGACCCATCATTAATGTGACCGCTGCAGGAAACTTCTGGTCTCCACAGTGATGTTTACTTTTGAGAAATGTGCCACATGAGGATAGTGATTGGCTGCAGAGGTCAAGTGAATGGCGGATGGGATTGTTTTCACTGCTGGACAAGCGGGAACTACTGGAGCAATGGGGGATTGAAGTAATAAGCAATGGTTATTTTTTTTTTGTTTAAATGATTTATTACTTTTGGGCACTTTTCTAGCTCCTTTACTGTAAATAAAGGTGTTTGTATAGGAATAGAGTTGAGCAAAAAGATTTGCAGAGCTATGGTCCAAAAGCCACGTTGGTAGCTCATGGCCACTGAATCAGAGCACTACAAACGTTCTAATACCTGCGGCATGCCTGGTGCCCCTTCTGATTAGTAGGCCCAAAGACATCATTATGTTGTAGCTTGAGGAAAGCATGATGTTACGGGGGTCTACTAATCAGAAGAAACATCAGGTATGCTGCAATTAGTAGGTCTCCAGTGCTCTGGTCCGGCAGCCATTGAGGACCAGTGTGGCCACTGGACCAGGGTGCTGCAAATCTATTTGCCCAACTCTAGTAGGAATGTTTAGTCTGTAGCTGGCAACCCTGGCTTAGTGTCTTATTGCCTTATGCTGTGTTAACTTAGAATGTACTTTCAGCTATACAGAAAAAATAATTTAGCGTCCTGCACTTGCTTTTCCAAATCACTTTCATTAATGTTTTTGCCCTCAATAGCAGCATTGACCATCTGTGGTCCGTGCTATCACCAGCACGGTACCTGAATAGCAGCATTTACCATCTGAGGACTGTGCTATCACCAGCACGGTACCTGAATAGCAGCATTTACCATCTGTGGTCCATGCTGCTGCCAGCACTGTACCTCAATAGCAGCATTGACCATCAATGGTCAGTAATGTCGTCAGCACGGTACCTGAATAGCAGCATTGATCATCAGTGGTCCGTGCTGTCCCCAGCATGGTACCTGAATAGCAGCATTGACCATCTGGAGTCCGTGCTGTCACCAGCATGGTACCTGAATAGCAGCACTGATCATCTGTGGTCCCTACGGTCGCCTGCATGGTACCTGAATAGCAGCATTGACCTACAGTGGTCCGTGCTGTTGCCAGCATAGTACCTCAGCAGCATTGTCCATTTGTTGTCCGTGCTGTTGCCAGCACAGTACCTGAATAGCATCATTGTCCATCTGTGGTCAATCCTGTCGTCAGCACGGTACCTGAATAGCAGCATTGACCATCTATGGTCCATACTGTCGCCAGCATAGTAACTAAATAGCAGCATTGACCATCTGTAGTCCATACTGTCGCCAGCACAGTACCTGAATAGCAGCATTGACCATCTGTGGTCCATACTGTCGCCAGCACAGTACCTGAATAGCAGCATTGACCATCTGTGGTCCATACTGTCGCCAGCACAGTACCTGAATAGCAGCATTGACCATCTGTAGTCCATACTGTCGCCAGCACAGTACCTGAATAGCAGCATTGACCATCTGTGGTCCATACTGTCGCCAGCACAGTACCTGAATAGCAGCATTGACCATCTGTGGTCCATACTGTCACCAGCACAGTACCTGAATAGCATCATTGTCCATCTGTGGTGCATACTGTCACCAGCACAGTACCTGAATAGCAGCATTGACCATCTGTGGTCCATACTGTAGCCAGCACAGTACCTGAATAGCAGCATTGACCATCTGTGGTCCATACTGTCGCCAGCACAGTACCTGAATAGCAGCATTGACCATCTGTGGTCCATACTGTCACCAGCACAGTACCTGAATAGCAGCATTGACCATCTGTAGTCCATACTGCCGCCAGCACAGTACCTGAATAGCAGCATTGATCATCTGTGGTCCATACTGTAGCCAGCACAGTACCTGAATAGCAGCATTGACCATCTGTGGTCCATACTGTCGCCAGCACAGTACCTGAATAGCAGCATTGGCCATCTGTGGTCCATACTGTCGCCAGCACAGTACCTGAATAGCAGCATTGACCATCTGTGGTCCATACTGTCGCCAGCACAGTACCTGAATAGCAGCATTGACCATCTGTGGTGCATACTGTCACCAGCACAGTACCTGAATAGCAGCATTGACCATCTGTGGTCCATACTGTCGCCAGCACAGTACCTGAATAGCAGCATTGTTCATCTGTGGTCCATACTGTCACCAGCACAGTACCTGAATAGCAGCATTGACCATCTGTAGTCCATACTGTCACCAGCACAGTACCTGAATAGCAGCATTGACCATCTGTGGTCCATACTGTCGCCAGCACAGTACCTGAATAGCAGCATTGACCATCGGTAGTCCATACTGTCGCCAGCACAGTACCTGAATAGCAGCATTGATCATCTGTGGTCCATACTGTCGCCAGCTGTAACATACCTGGCGGCGTCCTTGCATGGTGGTCCATCTCCCACTGTGCAAGAGCGCGCACTTGATCTCCAGTCCAGAATGTCTCTCTGGCTTCCCTCCATGCTGTCTGTTTGTGTCTGTTTCTGCTGCTTAAGGGCGGCGCCCGATCACTTCCTGCTTTTTGTACCTGCTGTGGGTCACACCCCTTGTGCGTCCTCAGCCTATTGCTGTCTGTCACCTGGTATATAGCTCAGCTGCTCCCATCTATCCCTGCCTGAGCATAGTGTTTCATTCAGTGTGTGCTTGCACTCTGAAGGTGCCAGGTCCCGTTCTTTGTCTCCTGCTTTGCGGTATCAGTTCCCGTGTCTGAGCTGAGTCCTGTCTATGTCTCCTGCCTTGCGGTATCAGTTCCCGTGTCTGAACTGAGTCCTGTCTATGTCTCCTGCCTTGCGGTTTCAGTTCCCGTGTCTGAACTGAGTCCTGTCTATGTCTCCTGCCTTGCGGTATCAGTTCCCGTGTCTGAACTAAGTCCTGTCTGTGTTCTCTTGTCTGCCTATCCTGGAGGCTGTATTTCCAGGCCTGTCTGAACACGCTCCTAGCCTGTTCCTTCTGCCTTCTAGGGGCCGATTACCTAGATCCGTTCCTGTATCTTGTCTGTCCTGTCTGAACACGCTCCTAGCCTGTTCCTCCCGCCTTCTAGGGGCCGATTATCTAGACCCGCTCCGGTATCTTGTCTGTCCTGTCTGAACACGCTCCTAGCCTGTTCCTCCTGCCTTCTAGGGGCCGATTACCTAGACCCGCTCCTGTATCTTGTCTGTCCTGTCTGAACACGCTCCTTGCCTGTTCATCCTGCCTCTCTGGGGGCCGTATTCCCAGACCCGCTCCTGTATTCCGCTGCAGTGTCGGTCTCCTCCGTACACTCAGTCCCAGTCTGAACTCTCTCCTATCCTTTACCTGTTTTGCCTCTATGTCCGTTCCCTTCCTTTCTCTGCAGAGTCTGAACTCGAACCTAACTCCTGCTTGTTGTCTCTGTACTCCCGTTTGTGAGTTTGTGGTCCACTCGCTACTTCACTGCAAGTACCCTGTGGGTATCTGGCTCTGCCTTTCCCTTCCTGTCTGTTCCGTGTGAACAGAGCCCTGTCCCCCCTGCTCAGCCTTGCCTGCTCTGACTCCTTTGCTCACCGCTCCGGCGGATCTAGCCTGCTCTGACTCCTTTGCTCACCGCTCCGGCGGTTCTAGCCTGCTCTGACTCCTTTGCTTACCGCTCCGGCGGTTCTAGCCTGCTCTGACTCCTTTGCTCGCTGCTCCGGCAGCCTTGCTCCGCTCTGACCCTTTTGCTCACTGCTCCGGCAGTCTCGCTCCGCTCTTATCCTTTTGCTCACTGCTCCGGCAGTCTCGCTCAGCTCTGACCCTTTGCTCACCGCTCCTGGCGGCCTTGTCCTGCTCTACTCTTGCTCACCGCTCCAGGCGGCCTTGTCCTGCCCTGTTCTCGCTCACCTCTCTGGGCGGCCTCACTCTGCTGTGTTTGTCCGCCACATCTGTGGTTCTGTTCCTGAGTCCCAGTGTGTACTGGGTCCTATCCCGCTAGTGTCCCTACCTGCTAGTGCCTCCCTGTCTGCACTCTAGCTGTGCTTGCCTGTACCCCTCTGCCTGCATACCCGCCTGCCTGCATACCAGTCGTGCCTGCCTATACCCACCAGTCTGTGTGCCAGCCTACCAGTCTGTTCCTGTATTCCCCTGTGTGGGTCAACAGCCGTGTCCGGGGTCTGTCCTGGAGTAGCACCTGGTCCCTCTGCTCGGTTCCTCCTTGGTGCACTGGCGTCGTATGCCGTCGTGCGACCCTGGTCGGATCGGGTGAATACCTAGTTACGCCCCTCCAGGCATTCACTCTCCGGCACGGTCCAGTGGAATCACTACAATCACACGCACACGCCGCTCAGCCCGGGCGTGTGCATTACAGCATGCTCAGGCCATGGTTCCCGTTGAGCCCCACGGCCTTCGCTCTCTGAGAAGTTTTCCAGCGAATACATGCATTAAAATAAATAAATAATTTTTTTTTTCCCTTAGCTGAGTTCCAGGCGAATTACGCACCGTCCAGATGGATCTATCAGCTCTCGTTCCTGCGGATCCGCCACGTTACTATGGGGATCCAAGACAGTGTCGTGCATTTGTGGAGCAATGAATGCTACACTTTAAGGCCTACCCTCTCTATTTTCCTTCCGATTGGGCTAAAGTGGCCTTTATGATTGACTACCTAGCAGGTGATGCCTTGAAATGGGTCACCCCCCTATGGGAAGCATGGGATCCTGTCGTCCTTGACCTGCAGGCCTTCCTGGTGGCCTTTCGTATGGTCTTCGAGGACCCTAACCCTGAAGCCCCTGCTGAAGCTTCACTTCCCAATATCCCGGAGCAGCCCCGACGGGTAATGTGTGTGGGTAGCGCAATAGTCCTCCAGCCCAATGAGACTACTGCCCACCCAGAATCCTCACAGGGTGACTACGCTTTCCGGAATACTTCTCCCAACCTCAAGAGGCAGTCCAGACGTGCTAGACGTAGAGGCAAGCCGTCACGCCAGGGTCTGTCCTCCCTGAGACCTCCTGACCCCAACCTTGAAGTCCCTACTGAAGCTTCATCTCCCTGTATCCCGGAGAAGCCCCAACGGGTAATGTGCGTGGGTAGTGCACCAGTTCTCCTGCCCGAAGAGACTTCTGCCCATCCAGACTCCACACAGGAGAACTTCCTGCACCCGGCATCAGATGCTTCACCCACTTTAACCGGTGTGCATGTCCAAGGATGCTCCAAAGCTGTGGTTACCTCAGAGTCTGTGCACCTCTACTACCTGGTGGAGGACCCCCTGTTGCCTCCTGAATCCTCCGGGATACCACTTGATGACAAATGGAGAGAGACTTCTCTACACCCGGTACTCGATACTTTGTCCGCTTCGTCCTGTGAGCCTGACAATGGGTACCCCAAAGTGGTAGTTACCTCCGAGTCTCTACACCCCTCTGACCAGGCGGAGGACCTCCAGTTGTCTCCAGAACCCTTCGGGGTGCTACCTGGTAGCGAAAGGACAGAGACTCTCCTATACTCTGTACCTGATACCTCGCTCGCTTCGTCCACTGAGTCCAACCTAGTGTACTCCGAAGCAGTGGTTACTCCCGAGTCTCTACACCCCTCCGACCAGGCGGAGGACCTCCAGTTGTCTCCAGAACCTTCTGGGTGCCACCTGGTGGTGAATGGACAGAGACTTTCCTATATCCTGGATCTGATACCTCGCTTGCTTCGTCCAGTGAGTCCGACCTAGTGTACTCTGAAGCAGAGGTTACCCGTGAGTCTCTACACCTCTCTGACCAGGCGGAGGACCGCCAGTTGTCTCCAGAACCCTTCGGGGTGCCACCTGGTGGTGAATGGACAGAGACTTTCCTATACTCGGTACCCGATACCTCGCCTGCTTCGTCCAGTGAGTCCGACCTAGTGTACTCTGAAGCAGATGTTTTCTCTGAGCCTCTGCACTCTTCTGACCCGGCGGAGGACCTCCAGTTGTTTCCTGAATCCTCTGGGGTACCACCAGATAACAAAGAGACAGTGACTTTTCCTCATTATGTACCTGATAACCCGTCTATTTCTTCCTGTGAGCTTGACAAGATGTACCTCGAAGCAGAGATTACCCCCAAGTCTCTGTCCCCCTCCAACCCGGTGAAGGACTTCCAGTTGTCTCCTGTACCCTCTGGGGTGCCACCTGAAAATATGTGGAGAGAGACTTCCTTGTGTGCTGTTCCTGGTACTCCACCCGTTTCGTCTGTTGCTGAGGATGGCTGGATAGGAGTTAGCATCCTAGCTAACCAGATGAGATCAGTTTTTCCTGTGGACAGTGTAAGTGATCTCCTTGAAGTGAACGACTGGTCCTCGAATTCCCTGCGGAAGATTCTGGCAGGCCTGAATAAGAGGGGGCGTAAGGGGGGGGGGTACTGTAACATACCTGGCGGCGTCCTTGCATGGTGGTCCATCTCCCACTGTGCAAGAGCGCGCACTTGATCTCCAGTCCAGAATGTCTCTCTGGCTTCCCTCCATGCTGTCTGTTTGTGTCTGTTTCTGCTGCTTAAGGGCGGCGCCCGATCACTTCCTGCTTTTTGTACCTGCTGTGGGTCACACCCCTTGTGCGTCCTCAGCCTATTGCTGTCTGTCACCTGGTATATAGCTCAGCTGCTCCCATCTATCCCTGCCTGAGCATAGTGTTTCATTCAGTGTGTGCTTGCACTCTGAAGGTGCCAGGTCCCGTTCTTTGTCTCCTGCTTTGCGGTATCAGTTCCCGTGTCTGAGCTGAGTCCTGTCTATGTCTCCTGCCTTGCGGTATCAGTTCCCGTGTCTGAGCTGAGTCCTGTCTATGTCTCCTGCCTTGCGGTATCAGTTCCCGTGTCTGAACTGAGTCCTGTCTATGTCTCCTGCCTTGCGGTTTCAGTTCCCGTGTCTGAACTGAGTCCTGTCTATGTCTCCTGCCTTGCGGTATCAGTTCCCGTGTCTGAACTGAGTCCTGTCTGTGTTCTCTTGTCTGCCTATCCTGGAGGCTGTATTTCCAGGCCTGTCTGAACACGCTCCTAGCCTGTTCCTCCCGCCTTCTAGGGGCCGATTACCTAGACCCGCTCCTGTATCTTGTCTGTCCTGTCTGAACACGCTCCTTGCCTGTTCATCCTGCCTCTCTGGGGGCCGTATTCCCAGACCCGCTCCTGTATTCCGCTGCAGTGTCGGTCTCCTCCGTACACTCAGTCCCAGTCTGAACTCTCTCCTATCCTTTACCTGTTTTGCCTCTATGTCCGTTCCCTTCCTTTCTCTGCAGAGTCTGAACTCGTACCTAACTCCTGCTTGTTGTCTCTGTACTCCCGTTTGTGAGTTTGTGGTCCACTCGCTACTTCACTGCAAGTACCCTGTGGGTATCTGGCTCGGCCTTTCCCTTCCTGTCTGTTCCGTGTGAACAGAGCCCTGTCCCCCCTGCTCAGCCTTGCCTGCTCTGACTCCTTTGCTCACCGCTCCGGCGGATCTAGCCTGCTCTGACTCCTTTGCTCACCGCTCCGGCGGTTCTAGCCTGCTCTGACTCCTTTGCTTACCGCTCCGGCGGTTCTAGCCTGCTCTGACTCCTTTGCTCGCTGCTCCGGCAGCCTTGCTCCGCTCTGACCCTTTTGCTCACTGCTCCGGCAGTCTCGCTCCGCTCTTATCCTTTTGCTCACTGCTCCGGCAGTCTCGCTCAGCTCTGACCCTTTGCTCACCGCTCCTGGCGGCCTTGTCCTGCTCTACTCTTGCTCACCGCTCCAGGCGGCCTTGTCCTGCCCTGTTCTCGCTCACCTCTCTGGGCGGCCTCACTCTGCTGTGTTTGTCCGCCACATCTGTGGTTCTGTTCCTGAGTCCCAGTGTGTACTGGGTCCTATCCCACCAGTGTCCCTACCTGCTAGTGCCTCCCTGTCTGCACTCTAGCTGTGCTTGCCTGTACCCCTCTGCCTGCATACCCGCCTGCCTGCATACCAGTCGTGCCTGCCTATACCCACCAGTCTGTGTGCCAGCCTACCAGTCTGTTCCTGTATTCCCCTGTGTGGGTCAACAGCCGTGTCCGGGGTCTGTCCTGGAGTAGCACCTGGTCCCTCTGCTCGGTTCCTCCTTGGTGCACTGGCGTCGTATGCCGTCGTGCGACCCTGGTCGGATCGGGTGAATACCTAGTTACGCCCCTCCAGGCATTCACTCTCCGGCACGGTCCAGTGGAATCACTACAATCACACGCACACGCCGCTCAGCCCGGGCGTGTGCATTACACCAGCACAGTACCTGAATAGCATCATTGTCCATCTGTGGTCCATACTGTCGCCAGCACAGTACCTGAATAGCAGCATTGACCATCTGTAGTCTATACTGTCGCCAGCACAGTACCTGAATAGCAGCATTGACCATCTGTAGTCCATACTGTCGCCAGCACAGTACCTGAATAGCAGCATTGATCATCTGTGGTCCATACTGTCGCCAGCACAGTACCTGAATAGCAGCATTGATCATCTGTGGTCCATACTGTTGCCAGCACAGTACCTGAATAGCAGCATTGACCATCTGTAGTCCATACTGTCGCCAGCACAGTACCTGAATAGCAGCATTGATCATCTGTGGTCCATACTGTCACCAGCACTGTTCCTCAGCAGCAGCATTGATCATCTGTGGTCCATACTGTCGCCAGCACAGTACCTGAATAGCAGCATTGACTATCAGTGGTCCATCCTGTCGCCAGCATGGTACCTGAATAGCATCATTGTCCATCTGTGGTCCATCCTGTCGCCAGCATGGTACCTGAATAGCAGCATTGACTATCAGTGGTCCATCCTGTCGCCAGCATGGTACCTGAATAGCAGCATTGACTATCAGTGGTTCGTGCTGTCGCCAGCATGGTACCTGAATAGCAACACTGATCATCTGTGGTCCCTACTGTCACCTGCATGGTACCTGAATAGCAGCATTGACTTACAGTGGTCTGTGCTGTTGCCAGCATAGTACCTCAGCAGCAGCATTGTCCATTTGTGGTCCGTGCTATTTCCAACACGGTCCCTGAATAGCATCATTGTCCATCTTTGGTCTGTCCTGTCGCCAGCATGGTACCTGAATAGCAGCATTGACCGTCTGTGGTCCGTGCTGCTGCCAGCACTGTTCCTCAGCAGCAGCATTGACCGTCTGTGGTCCATACTGTCGCCAGCATGGTACCTGAATAGCAGCATTGACCGTCTGTGGTCCATACTGTCGCCAGCACAGTACCTGAATAGCAGCATTGACCGTCTGTGGTCCGTGCTGCTGCCAGCACTGTTCCTCAGCAGCAGCATTGACCGTCTGTGGTCCGTGCTGTCGCTAGCAATGTAGATTGTAAGCTGTCGTATCTACCCCCAAATGGTATCAATAAAAGCATCAACTCAGGGCTCGAAAAACAACCCCTCACACAGGTCCATCAACTGAAAAATGAAAATATGATGGATTTTGAAACATGGAGACACAATAAAAAACATTTTTTTACAAGTTTCCGAAAAAATGAAAACTGAAAATGACCTGTTTGTAAAGGGGTTAAACATTTGGATGTAAAACCTGCATTATATATTACTCTTGCTCATTTATTTTTTTTATTCTTCGCTTTATTTTTTAGATGTTTGGCCTTGTTCAAGGGAAAAATGTAGGTCTGCTGATCGATTCATCTCATCTAAACTGCGGTCCAAGGAGAATGGATTTCTTAAGAGGCCTCTTGGTAATAAACTTTGCTGGAATTCATCTTTTTGTATCATTTTATCCCGTTATTAGAGAAGAGTAATAATGAGAGTCCTCAGCAGATATCTGAAAGGATGATGGCAAATAACAGTCCCTCATCTATGCGCTGCACTATTTACTGCTAGAACTGATTATTCTCTCACATAAATGACTGTACTTTTCATTACTTGTTTTATTTGTTAATGTCCTTTTGTGTATAAATATGTAATGCTATATATATCTTGTGTTAAACATGCCTACAAACCATCATCTTTTCAGAAAGCCATTAAAAGGTATTAACAACCGAGGACTCACAAATTTTATTTTTTAAAGATTTTTATTCTCATGTTTAAAGATAGAACAGTAAACTGGGAAAAGTTTCTCCCTGTCTCTGTTCTTTTCCTATCCCTGTTTTTCTATTCCTTTGTTTACTGCTCACTACCTAGGATATTGGCCACCTCTGCGTGTCATGAGTGCAGTGCTTACAAGCTCTTTTCTGTAGAGCTTGTAATCTCTGCTCTGAAGATGGGCAGAATCGCTGGCGCACGCTGTTTTTCACAGGTTTTAGTGCCACTGTGCTCCACAGGACAGTTGATAACTTATAGATCTTGGGGGTCCCACCACTGAGAATAACACCGGGGCTTTTTATTATCCCTAACGGAGCACTTCTATCCACTTTAGACTGGAGCAGAGGTGTGCAGGCCTAAACACCACTCCATTCATTCCCTATGGGGCTGTCGAGCGCCGCGCTTGACTTTTTCTGGTGGCCTGCTAAGGAATGAATGGAGCGGCTGGTGGGCATATGCACCTTCACTTTATTCCAACGGGATTAAAGTGTTCTTTATCAGAAATAAAAAAAAAGCCCTCTTCTGCCAATCAGTGTGGGTCCCACTTTTGAAACCCCCTACCAATTTATAGGTTATCACCTATCTTCACTGGACAACCCCTTTAAATTCATTTTGATATTAACATGAATGGGAATACAGTAAATGTATGCAATCAGATTAATTCCGGAAACGTAAAAGACACTTAGAAATAAAATTGCATTTCTTACCCCCATTACAGTTTCATACATAGGTATACTCCAGGTTTCAGAAATGTATTCAATATTCCTCAATTTCATCAATTTGGAAACAGGTTTATGTGAATTACAGCATAGAACAATGTTTTTTATCTCATTTGTGTGTCACTTTAATGCTGTACTTTATAATTTTTAGTGCCTGGTAGATGAGCAGCTCTGCTACAAAGAGCAGATGTTTCTCATGTCATTTGGAACTGATGTGTCTTGTCCATGGGAATATCCACAAGATATTAATATTCGTGTGTAAGTATATTTTAATTCTGTTTCTTTCAAGATATTCATAATTTATATTTCTATTCTTTTTGCCTATATGATGGGATAATTTATGGACATATTGCAGTCTAGTGTCTCATACTGCTTTGCTTCCCCACCAAACTCTCTTGTACGACTCCGGTCAATCCTGGCAGGAATTCTCCCGTAAAACATTTCATTTTGAAAATTGTGATGATAGTTACAGTATGTAATGCCAGATTGTTTTCCCTTCTCTCTATAGATTACATGAAACAAGACAGTGGATTCAAGAGATGCAGCCTCGAGGTGGCTGTAACTTACTTCTAGCATTACGGAAAACTCTCCAGATCCAGGATCTGGATACAATTGTGGTGATTGTAAGCAACTGGTATGGGATTATAGACTACTTGCTAACTTTTGTGCTGCATATTAATATTTGTGAAAAACATATAATAATATACTACAAGTCTCTTTTTTAAAGTAATATTTAATTTATTTTATACACGCTTCAGAAAATGTCTGTTTTATTCATTTCTTCAATAAATTATCCCTGGAAAAAAGGTATGCAAATGAGATCCCCTTTAAAAGAAAGAACTGACTCTCTAGTACCATCTGTTGGGGATAGCCTTCCTATAAGTAAGGAAGAGCAGACTCGTGGAAGTTTAGGTTCTGGTGCCCTAGCCGAACTTTATTCCAAAGTTTGGTTCCAGTACCAGAAATGTAACAGAACTTAAAGCAGAACCCAAATCCCATTGAAAATAATAGAGACCCGAACTTTGGGTCTGGGTATGAAAAAAAAAAATTCTCTTTCGCTCTATTTTTTTCTCTCTTTTTCTGTCTCTCTTTTTCTCTCTCTCTCTTTCTCTCTCCTTCTGTTTCTCTCCTTTGCTCTCTCCTTCGCTCTCTCTTTCACCCTCTCTTTCTGTCTCTCTTTCTCTCTCTCTGCAGCGGAACTCTGAACACTGCAGCGGACTTCCCCCTCCGGAACTCCGAACATTGCAGCGGACTTTCCTCGCTGGAACTCCGAACATTGCAGCGGACTTCCCCCGCCGGAATTCCGAAAATTTCAGCGGACTTCCCCCGCCGGAACTCCGAACACTGCAGCGGACTTCCCCCGCAGAACTCCAAACATTGCAGCGGACTTCCCCCGCCAGAACTCCAAACATTGCAGCGGACTTCCCCCGCCAGAACTCCAAACATTGCAGCGGACTTCCCCCGCCGGAACTCCGAACATTGCAGCGGACTTCCGTGAAAAATCTGTGTTCAGCGTTCGCTTATCTCTACAAATCAATGTTGACCCTTTATTGAACTTTGAAACCTGACCAAACTAAAAACTTCTCCAAAAAGAAAAGACCTCCATCTTGTCCCGTTTCACTGTAGAGTAGAGTATTGGTGGAATGGGTGCAAGGGTTTTGACAAAGGTCTAGTTAGTACTGTTTACTGGTTGGCAAACCAGTCTGCTACTTTGCACTGACGAGTGGCAAAAAGCTAAAAACAGCGATTTGCAGACGGAGGTCTTTTCTTTTTGGAGAAATCTCTGATTTGACTTACAAGAATTCTCCAGACATGTGAGATTTAACACACCTAATTATCAGATAGCATTATCTCTGGAGGCATTCTGATTTAAACATTAAATGGAGATGCACTGCACATCTCCATATAATATGTAGCGCCCGCTGCTGGGTACTGCAGATCAGTTCTGCTGTAGCTGCCAGTAGCTGATCTTCGGGGGTGTTGGATGTTAGATCCCCACCGATTCGATATTGATGACCTATATCAAGGATCCATCCATCAATAGCATATGCTCAGAGAACACCACTACTATCCTAAGTCATGTGGCAATACTTATTGAAGGGAATTTGACAGCTGATATATGGTGGCCAATATGCGGATAGCATGTTTGAAAAATATACTTTCAAAGCCGACCGGGGACAGCTGCATTGGAGACTAATAGAAAAGGCCTATCCTCTGCAGCTTCTCTCCGCCCACTGCCTTTGAGTGATGGGTCTCTCCCTCCGTGACTGCATAGGGACAGACCAGTCAGTCATTAGCGGCAGGCTAGGAGAAGCCTCCAGGGATCGGCCTTTCAGACTAGTCTCCCATGCGGCTTAGTCTTGCCAGTCAATATATTCCTGAAACAATTAAACTTAATTTAGAAGGTATGAAAGCCAAGGAATGCCAAAAAACTACCAATCCAAAAAAAGGCAAAATGAGAAAATGAATAAAAATACTAATTGCAGATTAGAAATTAACTTATTGAGCAAAGGTCATAATAAAAAATGTACAAAACAAAAAGGACAGTTTAAAAAGCCAAGGTGTAGAAGTAATAATTAAAATAATGTGCATGATACACTAAATAGTAAGAGCAAGGTTTGCAAGAATGAATGAAGATGTATAAATTGAATACATGATTGATAGAAAAATAGATTTATCAATATCTTTATCTAGAGTATACAGCAATAATATTAATTGTTTACATCAAAATATGTCACAAAACCCGTGTTGTAGACACGATGACCATTATATAAAATTGCAAAAACACTGATTAATGTGGAAAGAAAAATATAAAAGACCAGCAAAAGCAAGTATAATGGAAGCATAACACAAACCAGACTGCATGGTTAAAATGATTCCTCCGCCATGCACTCCTGCGTTCGTTTCGCATCAGCTTCTTCAGGGAGTGCTGTACACTCTAGATTATGTATTGATTAATACATTAATCATGTATTCGATTTCTTCACCTTGATTAATTCGTGCAGACCTTTCTTTCACTATTCGTTGCATCATGTATATTATTTCAATTATCCATTATTCTTCCTACACCTTGGCTTTTTAAGCTTTTCCTTGTGTTTTGTGTGTTTTTTATTATGACTTTTCTCATTTCTAATCTTAGTCTTACAGGGATTAATATGTCTTCCATTGACATGTGCACCTTGTTATACTTTACATTTACAAACAATTGTTATTTGTTTCTAGCCCTGACCAGACGTCGGATGTCCTTTCGGACTACCTTCTGCAATGCCTCTTGGGAAAAAATATTAAATTTCACATAGTTGCCTTTGATAGCATCGGTCAGGTAATCTAATTTTTACTTAGTCACATAATATTCATATACGATATAAGATACATTTGTGAGGAAGTATTTGTCTGGAAATATGTTCTGATGTGAGAAAATAAACTAATGACGCGTTTATTCTTCGTTAGGCTGATTTACAGGCACTCGCTGAAGCAGTTGGAGCACGGTTTCATTGCTTCTCTTCATGGAATGAGGTAATCAGTTGCTCAGGTTATAGTAAATTTCTATCCCAATTTTATAACACTAGTCAAGCTTCATATTAAAGGGGTTGTCCGACCTTAGGGCACATGTCTGCAGGTATTTTATGTGACTGCAGACTTCTGAATCCTCACAGTGTACGAACTACACTTTGGGAGCCGGCGATTATGTGATCGCAAGTATACAATGTGCATACTTTTGGCCACATTCCAACTAGACTTGCATTGAACATGGCTGTGCACGTCTAGTCGACATGTGAGCACATGTATGCAATCACATACTTGCAGTCACGCTCATGGCACCGGAGAATCCTTACAGCAGGAAGTGCGAGCGATGTGAGGATTCACAAGTCTACAGTCACATAGAGTGACTGACTTGTGTCCCTAAGGCCGGACAACCCGAGAACATGGATAATGTCTGATTTGTGTTGTGTAAAACAGGATGAGATTTATGCAAGCTCAGATATTAAAGTGATATTCAAAGAGGTACAGAAAGCAATAGACATCCTGAACAAGATCAAGGAGCTGCGGCAAGGAAAACTGGATGACACATTTATCAATATAATACAAAAGGTGAGCCATATTTCAACTATTGCACATGTCTTTGGCTCACATGTTAGCATTGCGTCCTAGATAAAATGATGGTGGTCTCTTTTTGATGCTCCTTAAAAGGAATCTGTCTCCAGATTTTTGCTATGTAAGCTAAGAGCAGCATGATGTAGGGGCTGAGAGCCTGATATATCACTTACTCGACTGCTTGTTGCAGTTTGGATAAAATCCCGGTTTTCTCTGCTGCAGATCTAGCAGTTCTCTAAATGCTGAGCCCTGTATAACCCCGCTCACATCACTGATTGGCATAAAGCTGCTATCAGTGCTGGGGGTTTCGCAGAGCCGGAGGGCTACATGGCATGAGGCACTTAGTCCTGTAGTGATAATCTCCTGCCTATAAAACACTGATTTTATAGAAACAACATCAAGTAACCCAGTAAGTGACACATGGCTGGAATCATGGTCTTTGCTCCTACATCATGTTGCTCTCAGATTAAGTAACAAAAAAATGCTAAAAGATTCCCTTTAACCCCTTTAAAGCCTGGGGCGTAATAGTACGCACCAGGCCATCACCCCCGGTTCAGTGAGGGCTCCGGCGCTGAGCCCGCATTGAACCGGGCACATGTCAGCTGATTTATACAGCTGACATGTGCCCGCAACAGCTGCGGGTGGAATCGCGATCCACCCGCGACTGTTAACCAGTTAAATGCCGCTGTCAATCTCTGACAGCGGCATTTAACAGCGCCGCGCCGGAAATGCGTCACTTACGCCGCCCATTGGTGACCCAGTCACATGATCGCGGGTCACTGATGGGTGGGCATGACAAACCTGGGTCTGCAGCAGACCCCAGTGGTTGTCATATAATGATCGCTATGAGCGCCACCTAGTGGTCGGCACTCATAGCACAGAAGCATTTCTGCTACATAGAGGTGATCTGCTCATCACCTCTATGTAGCAGAGGCGATCAGACAGTTGCTGCTTCTAGTCTCCTATAGAGACTATAGAAGCAAGCAAAAAGTGTAAAAAAAAAGTTTTTAAAAATATAAAAAAAATTTAAAAAAAATATAAAAGTTGAAATCACCCCCCTTTCGCCCCATTCAAAAGAAATTAATAATAAAAAAAAACCATATACACATATTTGGTATCGCCGCGTTCAGAATCGCCTGATCTATCAATATAAAAAAAGAATTAATCATAACGGGAAACGGGGTAACGAGAAAACATTTTTTGGTCGCCGCAACATTGCAATAAAATGCTATAACAGGCGATCAAAACATCGGATCTACACCAAAATGGTATCAATAAAAACTTAAGCTCGGCGCGCAAAAAATAAGCCCTCAATGGAGACGCTATAGGTCTTGGAAAATGGCGCCATTTTTTTTTTTTTTTAGCGAACTTTGGATTTTTTTTGCTCCACTTAAATAAAAAAGAACCTATACATGTTTAGTATCTATGAACTTGTAATGACCTAGAGAATAATAATGGCAGGTCAGTTTTAGCATTCAGTGAATGTGGTAAAAAAAATTAAAAAAAAAACATCTGTGGTATTGCACTTTTTTTGCAATTTCACCCCACTTGGAATTTTTTTTCCGCTTTCCCGTACAAAATATGGTAAAACCAGTAATGTTGTTCAAAATTACAACTCGTCCCGCAAAAAATAAGCTCTCACATGGCCATATTGACCAAAAAGTAAAAACGCTATGGCTCTGGGAACAAGGGGAGCAAAAAACGAAAATGCAAAAACGGAAAATCCCAGGGTCCTTAAAGGGTTAAATATAAGTGTCCTAATATTTATCAGCTACATCATGTTAGATCTAAAATTTAAAGGGGTTGTCGCATGAAATCAACCCCAGGCCATATGAATATTAAAGGGATGGTCCACTACTTTAACATTGATGACCTATCCTCAGGGTAGGTCATCAATGTCTGATCGGCAGGGGTGTGAAACACGGCACCCCACTGATCAGCTGTTCCTTGTGTCGGCAATGGCCGGAAATGATCAGTTATTGGGCTGCACTGCTCCGTCGAAAGAATAGTGGCCGCGACCAGGTACTGCACATCCGCCCCCTATGGATTTGAATAGAGGGCGGATACCCACTTGGTAAAGACCATAAAAATTAACATATTGGCCGCACTACATAAAAATGCCCTAATATCTAGAACCATATAGTAGTTTATAAAAAAACAACCAGTATTCGGGAGAACATTGGAACCAAAATAAGTGCAAAAACTGGCTCTGTTTGACCTGGCGACAGGTCCTAAAAGCTTACAAGGGCCATTGTAGTGCAAAGGCTAAAATAGACACCTACTGGATTACTCATGAATTCTTGTACATTATGCTTAGGAAACAAAAAAAATTAAAGAAAATGAATGGTTTATAATATGAATCTTTCCCTACTGATTTCTGACAATGACATTCTTGCCTGTTTTCTCGCTTAAAGCTTGAACATTTTGGGAGCACTTGATTAAAGTAGGCCGCCTACTGTGACCCATAGGCCATGTCATGGAGTCTTAGTAGGAAGTAGTTGTCCAAATTAGATTTGGTCAAATTACCGATGCAAAATATCTTTTCGCAGATATCAACTGAGGTCGCCAAAATACCTCCCTCTGCGTTTCTTCCCAAACCACCTAATCACAGTGCACCGCTGAATATAGAAATTCCAAATTTTTTACCCAGAACATCATCTGAATGGTTGCTGAAAAATGGACTGAGAGGTAAATGAAATCCAATTGTTGGCTTGATTCTTTTTTTTTTCTCCTCCAAAATGGATATCGTATAAGACAGGCACAGGACATTGTTGAAAGGATCGATGTCCAAAATTGTTTGAATCTAATATTGGTAGCGTTAAAGGGAACCCATCAGCTTGGAAGTGTTGTGCAATTTTTGGGCAGGAAAAGCTGAACAGATCGAATTATAGGTATGGGGGAAAAGATTCAGTGTAACCTAGTGAAATCGCTGCTGATTCTAGGTTTAGGAGTCAAGGGGGTGGGCTTAGTCAGTGATTGACAGGCTTCCTTTTATAAGTTTGCAGACTGAGTTATACTAATTTTTCTTGTTAATAGCATTGGGGGACACAGGACTGTGGTTTACGCTTGGTCACTTGGAGGCTCGACATTCCCTCTCCTCAGACTCTGGGCAGCTCCGTTTTAGCCTAGTGTCCGTAGTAGGCAGACACTACCTGTATCAAGTCTTCTGCACAGTTTTTTTTTTTTTCTCGTTTTTACGGTTCTTTCCAAGTTAGTATGGATGCCCTCCACCTTAGGTTATCATCCAGGGAGGACACACCATGCACTCCACAATAATGTACCTTCGGGTAGACACCATTTTTCGCCGGTCACCCGTTCCCCGTAATCCATCGATTGCCACTGCCCACAGATCAGATGGCATATTCAATGTGGTTGGTTGTGTTAATGATCCCATTGATTACATGACTTTTACTTTTCTTACTTTCTGCTACAAGTTGTAGATTAAAAATAATGGCTTTTACTGGTCCAATAGTATCTATTTTACATATTTTACCCCAAAATATACCAGGATCAAAAAGGTCTTGTGACCGGTCACCAGATTTTGACCTCTCCTGTCATTCAGACAGCTCACCCTATCCTCCTTCGCTACTACATGGGTAACATGAAGTGACAGCCATCCTGAACACGTTCTTAGATCTGTGCTGTAGTTACGCTTCTCTAAATCCCAAGGCTGACACGTCTGGCAGCTAAAAAGATAGCTGCCAGCATTCATAGTTCATAGCCTCACGGTTCGTATCACTCAGCATCATTTTTAGAGAATGTTGCAGGGACTCCTTCTGGTCCAATGAATGGTTAAATTACACCGTCTGTTTTCCTAAATTCAATTTTCTTTTCCAAACTAGGTACCAAATACCAAGTTAGTTATTGAATGTTACCTTCACCAACAGCTTGTGCCACGTCATGTTTTGTAATATATGAAATGATAGATATTATTGTATTGCTTGTAGCCAAAAAGATGACCCTCTATCAAGTACTAGCTCCGAATGCTTATTCCATGGTGGAAGAGTTTGTGCCCATACTTCAAAAAACCGTCTCCTCTACGCTTCTCGAGGTAAGCTCCCATGTTTATCAGATATTGCATCAAGCCTGTTGGTGTCACGGGTTTACTGCAACAGAGAGGGGCCAGGAGACTGCGGTGCCTGATTTCACGTACTCCTGCACTGATTAGAAGCTCTTCACCATCATATTAAATAGTGCAGGTTTCTCCTAGCAGTTCAGGGGTTAATCTGTTCAATTGAGAATCTGAGGAGTTTTCCTGCTTTGACGGTCTCAGCCTCTCGCCTCGCCTCTGGCAATCAGGGATTGCCAGTGTTAGTTTTATACTGCCTGGTTCTGGAGTTGGAGGTGTTTGTTGTTTGAGGAGGCATTTGGAGTGTTGTTCTAAAGACTGTTGCTTGGTGATTTGTCTGTGTGCATATCCTCATCCCCTACTATTTGTTTTTTCCTACCCTTTACTATCCGGTGTTCCACTCGGTTGTTTGTGAGTGCATGTTTGTATGATCGGTATTTTCATTTATCCCTGTACGTCTTCCCTTGTTAGTCTGGTTTGTGTTTTTTTATACACTACTACTCCCCACTTCCCTGGGTAGGGGAGGGGACAGATAAGGGCTGATTTAGGAGCTCAGCAAGGCACGTGGCTCCAGCGTCTTCCCCATTAGAAGTGATCCAGGGAGCATGGACAGTTAGGGCGCCCCTAGCCTTGGGATATTAAACCGTGTCTTGACAGTGGGATCCTGTTATGTACATCGTATGATAATATAGAAGATATCTGAATATTCTGATGTGAAAACCAAAGTGACCATTGGTCATATCTACTTCTCCCTAATTATGACATTTAATTTAAGATGATAAAATCACATTAAATCGTTACCATACTGTCCAACAATTTGCAACGCAGCTTTTTTTTTTTCGCTTTTTGCTTTTTCCTTCTCATTTCCCAAAAGCCATAGCTTTTTTTTTTTTTTCCGGGTAACATAGCCATATGAAGGCTTGATTTTTTTGCAGGATGTGTTGCAGTTTTAAATGAGCCCAGACATTTTACCATTTGATGTACTGAAAATTGTTGAAAAAATCCAAGTGGGATGGAATTGTTTTTTTATGTAACATTGTTATACGGTTCAAAATGGTTTTGGGGATACAAAATGAGTAGAGTGTACCTTTATATTGTTTCACTGTTTGTATAATTATTAGTATTAATTATATTATGTTTTAGCGAGCAATGATGCAATTTGAATGGCATGATGGAACTGTGAAAAATATACATGTGGACCCCCCAGTGCTTTATGATTATCAGGTAACTTTTTTGATCATTGTTTTATGTATACTGTTGCACATTTTTTAATATTAGCGCTCTAAAATACAAATGTTTTAAGGGGCACGCTGGATAGCTAATTTTGTGGGAAAATATTCAGTAAAAATTGTAATCATTTTAATATTTGCTTGTTTTGAGCCTAGGAGTTCAATGGGAGGTCCAATCAATGAGTGACAGCTATTATGTATGTACACTTGTACAAAAAAAGTCTGTCAATCACTAATAAGACCGCCCACTGGACGCCTAAGGTCAAAATGATCATAAATTAAAATGGAAAAGATTACAAATTATACGGAGTCTTTCCCACAAAATTACTGTATATATCAGTATGTTCAGCTTCTCCTGCACAATAATATGCTGCCCACAGATAGCGCTACATGCGCAATGTGACAGGTTTCATTTAAACCATTGCAGACCTAAAACAAGCCGATGATTAGTTCATGAAGAACAAATATAAACTAGTTATGAATCGTTATAACATTTGGTTCACAGAAACAGCTAGCCAAAATGGCACGGACCTATGAGAAAAGAATAGATTGGCTTACAAAAGGAAGCAGAAGACAGTGGGGAACAGTTTGTGAAAAAAGGTGTGTGTATATATATGAATCCTACAAAGGTTAAATGCAGATCTACCATCTTAATGTAAATCATGACTTGATTTTAAACAGTCCAAACGATAGCCAGCACTCACATCTTAAAAGAATTGCTTTATTAATCTAGAAGTATGAAAAGCACAAAAAACAGTTGAACACAACAGCACAAAAATTAGAAAGGCAGAAAAGAAATATCCGCTACGCTCCCAGGCAACATGTTTCAGACCTACATTGTCCATTGTCAAGCCAAGTCTTGACAAAGGACCATGCAGGTCTGAAACATGTTGCCTGGGAGCGCAGCAGATATTTCTTTTCTGCCTTTCTAATTTTTGTGCTGTTGTGTTCAACCATTTTTCAGATATGTGGGAATCCTTTTAGTGAAAAACTTTCATAGCCTTGCGCTTTGGCACCAATATGGATCTAGGTATCAATATTACAAAACTGACCTGGAGATGTGTGGCAAAATTGATCCTGCTCCACTTTTGAAGATAAGAGGTATTTCTATCCAGTAAAGTTGTTGAATTCAATGGTGGTAGGTGGTAATCATTAGCTCATAATAGTTGTCCAGGAGCGCATGTTCAGCTCACCTTTTTGTGTATACTGCCCCCCAGCAAGGGAGGGTTAATAAGTTGCTGTAGTTCTTATCCCACTAAATCAGAGATGCAAGTTCATAAAATTCCATTTTAATCTATACATGGAGCAATCGCATGTGAGCGAGCATGTTGAAGATTAAAAATTTGAATTGTAGCCGTAGTTCACACCACAATATCTGTATTAGTAAAAAAGCTCCAAAATCGTGGTGCTAGAGTAAATCAGCGTGCCTACCACCATTGAATTCAAGAACTTTACTGCAAAGAAATACATCTTATCTTCAAAAGTGGAGCAGGATCGATGTTCAAACACATCTCCAGGTCTCCAAGTCAGTTTTGTAATATTGATACTTAGATCTATATCGATCCCATAGCGCAAGGCTATGCAAGTTTTGTAGGGTAAGCGCTCCTGTTTATATTTTATATTAAGTATTTGCTTCAGAAAGTTTTGCATTTTTTGGCAGGAAAAACGCAGCGTAAAATACACGCGTTTTTGCTGCGTTTTTTACATGTGTTTTTATTGCAGATTTTTCTCCACTCATTAGTATGGGTAAAATCTGCAGCAAAAATGCTGAAAGAATGGACATGCTGCAGAATTAAATCTACTGCAAATCTTCAAGTAAACATTAAGCAACATGTGCATGGGACTCAAAGATTCTCATTCACTTTGCTGGGACTAGGAAATCCTTCAGGTTTTGTGACAAAACTGAGCAGAAAAAACTAGACAAAAACCACTATGCAAGGTGCGCATAGGCCCTTAAACATTTATGGCATACACTGTACTTTTGGATATGCCCTAAACATCTCAAAACTTAATACCCCTTTACGTTTTATTGCGGCCCTTAGAAATAGTTTCATTTGGCCCTCTGACCAGAAAAGGTTGCGCACCCCATCCCTTTCATTGGAGGCTCCATAAGCAGATTGGACATGATTGCAAGAGTAGCATGCAGAACCATTCTTGGCATTAACAAACATGGTAGTTAGGTCCATCAGGCATCTATAAGATCCATCGTACTACAAATAAAGATTGCTCTGCAGAAGGATGCGTATTACTTTTTTAGTATTGAGATTGTGTGACTTGATTAATTACCTAGAAGGGATGAAAGGTTGACTATGTCTGCTGTGCTGCTCTCCGGCTACATCCGGCGCTTTTGCTGCACACCAGCAACACTTTTCTCATCTTCTTTACTCTGAAAAGGGGTAACCCAAACCACAGTCTACTTCAGACAAACTGATGAGCTAGGAGCAATAAATTGAGCATTATCTTCATATATATTTGTATTCAATTTTCATTTTGTAATTGTGACATATGCCATCGGTAATTTTATGGTCATATACATAACTCAGTGTTGTCCTGAACATGTATGTGCTGTGTGTTGTGATGGTTCATGTATAAGCTCAGGTTTGTATTTTTTTTTTCTTGAAGGGTTGTGCTGCTTGTGGACTTATCCCTGGAGAACGCCTTGCACATTATACACATTCAGCATTCTCTGCGACTTTTACTGGAAGAACAAATGGCAAACAAGGATTTATTTAACATTATAGTGTAAGTTGTTCTGTCTTCTCTCTACAGTTAAAGCCAAAATCCACTTGTAAGTCATCTCAGTGCAATATCTATTATTCCTGCATTTAACTTTCTGTTTGTGATATTCACACAGTT
The DNA here is from genome assembly GCF_046119375.1 of Phyllobates terribilis. Classification (NCBI taxonomy): domain Eukaryota; kingdom Metazoa; phylum Chordata; class Amphibia; order Anura; family Dendrobatidae; genus Phyllobates; species Phyllobates terribilis. The sequence goes on along the minus strand of NW_027362769.1, from coordinate 204,071,351 downwards.
GGAATTTTTGCAATACTCACAAGATGATATATGACTTTTTTCCATCGTAAATAATATAAACCTAAACTTTCAAGGGAACCTGTCACATCCAGAAATGCCATTTACCCTCAGATATAGTGGGGATCTGCGAATAAATAGAGTTTAAATTCTACGTCGCAGCCTTACTGGAGCAGCGGATACAGGGAGAAAATGAAGATATATTTTACTTCCAGCCGCTTGCTTCCAGTTGTGGTCCAAGGGGCTTTTACTGTCACCTCACCGCTTATTACACAGGGAGTACACTGTAAATCATACCACGGCACATTGATTGACAGTGTATAGGGTTGGCCCCGTCCATCCTCCTAAATCCCTTCTACTTTTTAGAAAAGTGTGAGCGCCACATAAAATCGGAAAATGTTCCTTTCTTGCTTAGAACAGGCGTGCACTAACACTTGTGACTTTTTTCCATCATAAAACTGGTGCAAAAATCTTGATAAATCTCCCTAAAAGTCCTGAAAGATATTTTTGTAATATACACTCACCTTTCTTATACAGATGATAAAAAAAATTAAAAATACCTATGTCCTTGTCCAGTGTCCAGTTTGGTTCCTTGGCAGCTGGACCAGGACAGTTTTCACTTCTGCGTTAGCAATCCTCTACCCAGCATTCTAGGTTCTTCCTCTGCTTATTACGCCCGCAGCATCATGTCATGACGTTGTGTGACGCCTGATGACGGGGCATGACATAGGAAGCTACAGATGTGCCCGTGATGACCGGTAGAGGATTGCAAGCGCAGACTGTCACGGAGCATCAAATTGGAAGACAGATCAGGGTAGTTTGGATCTTTTTTGCTCATCTTTGCAATCTTATATCACAGTTACTGATTACTACTTTATATCTTGCAGATTTGGGAGTGATATACACTTTTGGAAGGAAGGAATGGTTCCCACGACCGCTGAAAATTTGCAGAATGCATGGAAGTAGGTAGTCTCACTCTCTCTAGACATCATATTTAATGTGCAGTAGGATCAATCATTTTCTTCTGTTACTGCCACAATTGTAAGTATCACTCAGAAACCTTAAAAAAGTAATAATGAAGAGAACTATTAAAGGGGTTGACCAGGACTTTTTATATTGATGACCTATCCTTAAGATGTGTGTGCTGTGTATACGCCCAAAAGTGTCAATTCAGTATGTTGCATATAACCCACTTATGCAAAATTACATTACTGTATGTTAGCGGTGGAGTCACAATGAGTAGAGGGGGCTCAGGAGCCAAGTTCCCTCCGCTTGTGGTAGATGCCGGCAATGTTACATAGTGGGCATCTGTGTCTAAAAGCAGGTGCGGGACCTGAGCTCTGCTGCTGTTAACCATTTAAATGCTGTTGTCGCTCTCTGACAGTGTCGTTTAAATTGATGCTTGTGTTCACCAGCTCCCATTGCCCCTCTTTCCCGCGACACAAAAGAGTCTGAGCTTCATAGGAGACTGTGATTTTGCCCACTGAATATTGTATTGCAGTATGTAGTTAATGAGAGCTTTATTTTTTGTTGTGTACAGCTGGTTTCCATGGAACTTGGCCTCCAGCCCTTGGCTGAGAGTGTGAGTAGTTACATTCCAGGAGAGAGGTTAACTCCTAATATTCCAGCCACCTCTCTCCAGCGAATTGATTTCTATACAGCAGTTATGTACTCTCCTCTCCCTCTGATCTTCTGAAAAGATGCAGTTATAAATCATAAGCCCAGCAGCTGTCAGAGCAGGTCTGCTAATCACAACTCTCACTGTCCTGAACTGAGTGATTGTTCAAATGTCCTGTTACCTCTGTATAAATACAGTGATAACAGTTTACACTCCAGAACAAACCACTGACAGCTGAATGTGTTATAGTAGAACTTTTGATGAGCGTTATAATTCTAATCATACTACAGTTCTACTCACCAGAGCTGTCTCTCAAGGAGGAGACCACGCCCTGCTAAAAACCAGGGAGGGAAAGAGACTGTAAGGGCTCATACCCATATGTGTGAAAAAAAGCGTTCCGATATCTGGACCAAAAAATCTGACGAGTGTCATGTGATTTTCATGAGCGGACAATGCGATTTTTCACACCTAGCATCCGTATGCCATCCGTATACAATGCGTTTTTTTTCTCTGTAACTATTATTCTACAATCATTTACCGGACCATTTACAGTGTTCTGTGCTACAAAATGGTAATGTATCCTTAAAAATTGGATGGCATACGGATGGTCCGTATGTCGTCCGTTTTTTTCTCTCTCACCCATTGACTTGCATTGGCGAGCCTCGTCCCATATACGCGGCAAATTGCAGCATGCTGCGATTTTTTTTCCCAGTCCGATTTCAGCTGAGAAATAAATCGCAGATGAGATATGCTTCATAGAATAATATTGGTCCGGGTGCAATCCGATTTTTTATCGGATTGCACTCGTTGGTTTTTCTCGCACATGAGTATGAGCCCTTAAGATGTGTACTGCTCAAGAGACAACCTAAGAATACCCCTTTTAAATCATACTTACCTAGAGAGTCTTATTACCAGGTTATTTTTACCATATAAAGAATACACTAAAAGGAAAATAACATGGCAGAATTACTTTTTTTATGCAAATTGCCTCTTCAGAGAAAAAGAGGACTTGAACTCTATAGCGCCACCTATTGGAAGCAGCAAATTGAGATTTGGCTTTTATCCTAAGTCATATTGCACGACTCGTTAAAGGATTGATTGTGACTTGTAGCATTGCTACTTCCAACAGGTGGCGCTATAGAGTACAAGTCCTCTTTTTCTCTGAAGAGGCAATTTGCATATTAAATTTCCCAGAGGAGCATTGCACGGTGAATAATCCTCCTTACTGTGACATGCCAGAGCCGGTGTGTCACTCTCCACAAGGAGAAACGTTACTTTTTTTTTTTTCTTTACTATTTCATCCCACTTGGAATTCTTTACTGTTTTTCCAGTAGGTTAAATGGTGAAACCAATTATGTCACTCAAAAATACAATTCGTCCTGAAAAAAAAACCCTCTTACGGCTTTGTCGACTGAAAAATAAAAAGTTATAGCTCTTGGAAAAAGGGAGGAAAAAAACGAATGTGCATAAGCGAAAGTTGGCTGTGACACGAAGGGGTTAATAACAATAATACATGCATATTAATAGATTTTATATGAATATTAGTGATTTATTGTTCTCATTTCTAGGTGGGTGCTCACTTTGGAGTGTGAAGGCACCAGGAATACTCTCGGTGCCATTAAAAGAGGAATAGAGTGCAATTTCATCGATAAGGAAAACCAAGAATCTCAGGGAATGTATTTATTTACTAGTGGGATTTCAGATCAGGATGTGGTGAGTAGCAATTCTTACGAATACTTGTATTTTTTCTATTCTAGTTTTTATTTTTTTTCATATCACAACAATCGCCATGTTAGTCGACAGGCAGTCCCCATCTCCATAGAGCAGCCACATGGACAACTTCTGTAGATCTTATATATTTAGCTGCTAATAACATTTTTTTCATTAACCTCACAGAATGCAGTTCATGCCTACTTGTCAGAGGCAGTCAGCGGCTGCGATCTACAGCTCCATGCTTGTCTATTTACTGTCAGTGAGGATGGTGGCAATGACAGAAGTGATGCGGCACAAGTTTTACAGGACTTAGCCCAAGTCACTAATGGAAGATTTCACTGGTTTAATGACAGAGGTAAGAAAATGGCATTTAGAAGCCAGCTTTACCTAACAGAAATAGTTCAGGTTAAAAAAAATATATTTTCTCTCCTATGCTCTGTGCTGAAGGTTAACTGACTATATATTAAAATCTTAAAGAGAATCTGTCACCAGGTTTTTGCTACCCCATAGGAGAGCAGCATGATGAAGGGGCAGAGATCATGCTGCTGCTTCTGTCTGTGTGCTACAGAAAAATAACAGCAGGAGTCCATTTCTCTGAGCACTCTGTATAGGAGACATCAGAGCAGCTCTTCTCCATCCACTAGCTCAGAGAGAACTGAAAATTGTAGATAGAGACTGCATAGGGGAAAAATTGGTGAAGAAATGCAGGATACAAGTCATATAATTGCCAGAAAGAGTTTTCTTGGTCGCTTCATTGGGGGACACAGGAAACCCCCTCAATGAAGCCTATAAGAAAGGGATTGTACGGTAAGTATCAAAATTCCTCTTATTCCACATGTGCACACACATGGAAGATTATTCTGAAAAGGAGTGCATAAATCAGTCACACAACCATACAACTTTCCAACTTTCTGAGACTTGCCGAGTTTGGGTGCACACAGAGCCCCAACTCCTCTCAACTTTATTCAATGACTTTTGGACAAATGTAGGATGCCAGTTGCAAGCCAGCATTTATTTTCAACCATCAGTGTCCAATCTTATTAATGATCTTAAGCCTTGGTGCAGATGACCGTGTATTCTCTTATCTGAGAGAATCGGGTCGATTATGCAAGTCACACTCTGATCATAGTGTGATCTGATTCTCTCGGATGAGGAGAAGATGGAGAAAAAAATGTCTCCATCTTCCCCATTCTGTCAGTCCGTGGAAATTGGACAGCACTCCGATGTCATCCGAGTGCAGTTCGATGGTTTCCGCGAACTCTTTAACTTACATGGCCAAGTGCGATACAATTATCCGATCAAACTCAGGTATGCTGCAATTTTTTCTAACAGATGCACAGCCCCATAGAATAACATTTGGTCCAAGTGCAATGCGATGTTATGTCGTATCACACTTGGGCCGAAAAACAGTCATGTGCATGACCTCTAAAACTTAAGATGAGAATTCCTACAGAGGTTTTGGAGAACTTGTGAAAAGTTTGTCCAGAGGATTTTAAGCCTTTTGCATCAACTTAATTAAAATGCTGATAGCTTGGAAATAAGATATGAATCCAGGTCAGTAGGCATGCAGTGTTCAGACACCTTCATGCTTTTGGCCACTTAGCGTGTAAGAAGTGATATATAACCACCAAGACTCGGTTAGGGGCAGAGTTTACAATTATTGTAATCACTGCAAAAACTAGGTAGAATGTTGCGGTCCCACCGCACTAAAGTGGACCTGGTATGTACCACCGCCTATAACAGATGGTCACGGTCAGACAGAGGATGTGACAGCGTTTATGGCTTATTGAACTTTGGCAATGTTTTCTTGCTCATTTTACAGATGTGATTGAAAGTGATGACATAAGGTCCCTTGTTTCTGAGATGGAGAAAGCTGTTAACTACTCCAAAAAGGTATGTGCAGTCTTATATCCACTTAAAGTTGTGGCCCAAGCCATCTGTAAAAACAGTATGTAATCAGATTTTTTGGATTAAATGCCAGAGTAAATAGTTTTTTTTGAGGATGGAAGAATACTACATATTACCTTATATACTCAAGTATAAGCCGACCCGAGTATAAGCCGAGGTACTTAATTTTACCATAAAAACTGGGAAAACGTATTGCCTCGAGTATAAGCCTAGAGTGGTAAATGCAGCAGCTACTGGTAAATTTCCCCATCCTGGTAAGTATTGCCCCTTCATCCCCAATCCTGGTATGCATGGCCTCCTCATCCCCCAATCCTGGTATGCATGGTCCCCTCATCCCCAGTCCTGGTATGCATAGCACCCCTCATCCCCAATCCTAATATGCATGGCCCCCTCATCCCCAATCCTGGTATGCATGGCCTCCTCATCCCCCAATCCTGGTATGCATGGTCTCCTCATCCCCCAATCCTGGTATGCATTATCCCCTCATCCCCAATCCTGGTATGCATAGCACCCCTCATCCCCAATCCTGGTATGCATGGCCCCCTCATCCCCCAATCCTGGTATGTATAGGACCCCTCATCCCCCAGTCCTGGTATGCATGGCCTCTTCATCCCCCAATCCTGGTATGCATGGTCCCCTCATCCCCAGTCCTGCTATACATGGCACCCCTCATCCCCCTATCCTGGTATGCATAGGACCCCTCATCCCCCTATACTGGTATGCATAGCCCCGTCACCCCCCAATCTTGGTATGCATAGGACTCCTCATCCCCCTATCCTGGTAGGCATGGCCTCCTCATCCCCCAATCCTGGTATGTATAGGACTCCTCATCCCCCTATACTGGTATGCATAGCGCCCTCATCCCCCAATCCTGGTATGTATAGGACTCCTCATCCCCCTATCCTGGTATGTATAGGATCCCTCATCCCCCAATCCTGGTAAGCATGGTCCCCTCATCCCCAATCCTGGTATGCATGGCCCCCTCATCCCCAATCCTGGTATGTATAGGACCACTCATCCCCCTATCCTGGTATGTATAGGACCACTCATCCCCCTATCCTGGTATGTATAGCCCACTCATCCCCCAATCCTGGTATGTATAGGACCTGTCATCCCCCAATCCTAGTATGTATGGCCCCATCACCTCCCACATAAAAAAATAAACTCTAATACTCACCTTTCTTCCTCACCTCTGCTCCAGCACTGTGTCCTGTCTGGCACATTTACTCTTCTCCACGGTGGGTCTATGGGCGTAGAGAGCACCGAATATGCATTCTTTTTAGTAGCGGGCACTGTCAGCAGGAGCCGCGGCTCATCGTTCCTTCGTGCCCGCTACTAAAGAGAATGAATATTCCCTCTTCTCCACGCCCCGCTCCTCCGCCGCTGCAATCCCCCCTCCCCACTATCCACCAACGGAATTTCTATATACTCGGGTATAGTATAAGCTGAGGGGCCTTTTTCAGCACAAAAAATGTGCTGAAAAACTCGGCTTATACTCGAGTATATACGGTATATTAATATTGTCTGAAAAATGGCTGAATCTGGCAATAAAGACACTGCACCAACCTACAGACACCATTACAGGAGTAATGTAAATACGGAATTGGTTGGGCGACCATTGCTGTCACTCGCTTTTGGTGCTCCTGCTTTTATTATTCCAAAGCAGGGATTAAGGTGAAAAATGAATCAATTGATAATGAATTAATTGGTTGGTTGGAACTTTGCTATTATGTGCATGAGAACCATTGTGGCCATACAGCTTGGGCCATGAGAGTGCTACTTGGAAATGACTAGTATGAATGTTCATCATGTTAGTAATGTCAAAGGTTCATCGATACCTTACCTCCACGTAATAAAATAATATATTGTGTTTTTCTCAATTTTAGTGTGCTTACTTGGTGGAAGCATTAAAATATCCTTCAGGGACTAAAGACGAAAGCCCAAGTCCAACAAACACCCCAGGGGTCTCTTCTCAAAAAGAAAAGCAAAAGCCGAAAAAACTTCCACTTCCAAAGCCGACAGCTCTGACACTTGCTAGAATGGTTTGTAGCCTCCAGATCTTGTATAACTAGTACTATGATAACTGCCTGTCAGACAAATTGGTATTCTTATGCATAAGGTACCCTTACATCTCTCTCCTGACACCTGTGACACCTTATAAAAAACATGGACATTTTAAATATGTTCCCATATGGTTAAAGGGGCAGGTGTCAAGTGTGCCAACTATACATTTCCCAAATGCTACAGCCTAATTCTGCTACTACATCCAGGGCATCATTATGGACTGCAGTATAAGGTCAGTTTCACAGTTCCAACATTCACAGTCCAAGTATGGACCATGATGTCTTCACCAGCCATGGGTCTCCTGACCTCCTGTGAATAAATGAGACTGTTGAGATTGGGTCAGGAGACCAGTCCAGACAGTCACGGTCCATACTAGGACCTCCGATCTAAGGAGATCACTGCTTTTAGCCTCTCTGTGTATATATGTGTATATATATATATATATATATATATATATATATATATATATATATATATATATATATATATATATACAGTGCTGACCAAAAGTATTGGCACCCCTGCAATTCTGTCAGATAATACTCAGTTTCTTCCAGAAAATGATTGCAATCACAAATTCTTTGGTCTTATTCTCTTCATTTAATTTGCTTGCAAGGAAAAAACACAAAAGAGAATGAAGCAAAAATCAATTCATTGATCATTTCACACAACACTCCAAAAAAGGGCCGGACAAAAGTATTGGCACCCTCAGCCTAATACTTGGTTGCACAACCTTTAGCCAAAATAACTGCGAACAACCGCTTCCGGTAACCATCAATGAGTTTCTTACAATGCTCTGCTGGAATTGTAGACCATTCTTCTTTGACAAACTGCTCCAGGTCCCTGATATTTGAAGGGTGCCTTCTCCAAGCTGCCATGTTGAGATCTCTCCACAGGTGTTCTATGGGATTCAGGTCTGAACTCATTGCTGGCCACCTTAGAAGTCTCCAGTGCTTTCTCTCAAACCATTTTATAGTGCTTTTGGAAGTGGGTTTTGGGTCATTGTCCTGCTGGAAGACCCATGACCTCTGAGGGAGACCCAGCTTTCTCACACTGGGCCCTACATTATGCTGCACAATTTGTTGGTAGTCTTCAGACTTCATAATGCCATGCACACGGTCAAGCAGTCCAGTGCCAGAGGCAGCAAAGCAACTCCAAAACATCAGGGAACCTCCGCCATGTTTGACTGTAGGGACCGTGTTCTTTTCTTTGAATGCCTCTTTTTTTTTCCTGTACACCCTATGTTGATGCTTTTTCCCAAAAAGCTCTACTTTTGTCTCATGTGACCAGAGAACATCTTTCCAAAACGTTTTAGGCTTTCTCAGGTAAGTTTTGGCAAACTACAGCCTGGCTTTTTTATGTCTCGGGGTAAGAAGTGGGGTCTTCCTGGCTATCCTACCATACAGTCCCTTTTCATTCAGACGCCGACGGATTGTACGGGTTGACACTGTTGTACCCTCGGACTGCAGGGCAGCTTGAACTTATTTGGATGTTAGTCGAGGTTCTTTATCCACCATCCGCACAATCTTGCGTTGAAATCTCTCGTCAATTTTTCTTTTCCGTCCACATCTAGGGAGGTTAGCCACAGTGCCATGGGCTTTAAACTTCTTGATGACATTGCGCATGGAAGACACAGGAACATTCAGGTCTTTGGAGATGGACTTGTAGCCTTGAGATTGCTCATGCTTCCTCACAATTTGGTTTCTCAAGTCCTCAGACAGTTCTTTGGTCTTCTTTCTTTTCTCCATGCTCAATGTGGTGCACACAAGGACACAGGACAGAGGTTGAGTCAACTTTAATCCATGTTAACTGGCTGCAAGTGTGATTTAGTTATTGCCAACACCTGTTAGGTGCCACAGGTAAGTTACAGGTGCTGTTAATTACACGAATTAGAGAAGCATCACATGATTTTTCAAAGGGTGCCAATACTTTTGTCCACCCCCTTTTTTAGGTTTGGTGTGGAATTATATCCAATTTGGCTTTAGGACAATTCTTTTTGTGTTTTTTCATTGAAGACAAATTAAATGAAGAGAATAATACCAAAGAATTTGTGATTGCAATCATTTTCAGGAAGAAACTGAGTATTATCTGACAGAATTGCAGGGGTGCCAATACTTTTGGCCAGCACTGTATATATATATATACAGTCATATGAAAAAGTTTGGGCACCCCTATTAATCTTAAGCTTAATGTTTTATAAAAATTGGTGTTTTTGCAACAGCTATTTCAGTTTGATATATGTAATAACTGTTGGACACAGTAATGTTTCTGCCTTGAAATGAGGTTTATTGTGCTAACAGAAAATGTGCAATCTGCATTCAAACAAAATTTGACCGGTGCATAAGTATGGGCACCCTTATCATTTTCTTGTTTTAAATACTCCTGCCTACTTTTTACTGACTTACTAAAGCACTTTTTTTGGTTTTGTAACCTCATTGAGCTTTGAACTTTATAGCCAGGTGTATGCAATCATGAGAAAAGCTACTTAAAGTGGCCACTTGCAAGTTGTTCTCCTGTTTGAATCTCCTCTGAAGAGTGGCATCATGGGCTCCTCAAAACAACTGTCAAATGATCTGAAAACAAAGATTATTCAACATAGTTGTTCAGGGGAAGGATACAAAAAGCTGTCTCAGAGATTTAACCTGTCAGTTTCCACTGTGAGGAACATAGTAAGGAAATGGAAGAACATAGGGACAGTTCTTGTTAAGGCCAGAAGTGTCAGGACAAGAAAAACATCAGAAAGGCAGAGAAGAAGAATGGTGAGATCAGTCAAGGACAATCCTCAGACCACCTCCAGAGAGCTGCAGCATCAACTTGCTGCAGATGGTGTCACTGTGCATCAGTCAACTATACAACACACTTTGCACAAGGAGAAGCTGTATGGGAGAGTGATGCGAAAGAAGCCGTTTCTGCAAGTACGCACAAACAGAGTCGGCTGAGGTATGCAAAAGCACATTTGAAGAAGCCTATTTCTTTTTGGAAGAAGGTCCTGTGGACTGATGAAACCAAGATTGAGTTATTTGGTCATACAAAAAGGCGTTATGCATGGTGGCAAAAAAACACAGCATTCCAAGAAAAACACTTGCTACCCACAGTAAAATTTGGTGGAGGTTCCATCATGCTTTGGGGCTGTGTGGTCAATGCCGGCACTGGGAATCTTGTTAAAGTTGAGGGACGCATGGATTCCACTCAGTATCAGCAGATTCTTGGCAATAGTGTTCAAGAATCAGTGATAAAGTTGAAGTTACGCAGTGGATGGATCTTTCAGCAAGACAATGATCCAAAACACCGCTCCAAATCTACTCAGGCATTCATGCAGAGGAACAATTACAATGTTCTGGAATGGCCATCCCTGTCCCCAGACCTGAATATCATTGAACATCTGTGGGATCATTTGAAGAGGCTGTCCATGCTCGGCGACCATCAAACTTAACTGAACTGGAATTGTTTTGTAAAGAGGAATGGTCAAAAATACCTTCATCCAGGATCCAGGAACTCATTAAAAGCTACAGGAAGCGACTAGAGGCTGTTATTTTTGCAAAAGGAGGATCTACTAAATATTAAAGTCACTTTTCTGGTGAGGTGCCCATACTTATGCACCTGTCAAATTTTGTTTGAATGCAGATTGCACATTTTCTGTTAGTACAATAAACCTCATTTCAAGGCAGAAACATTACTGTGTCCAACAGTTATTACATATATCAAACTGAAATAGCTGTTGCAAAAACACCAATTTTTATAAAACATTAAGCTTAAGATTAATAGGGGTGCCCAAACTTTTTCATATGACTGTGTGTATATATATATATATATATATATATATATATATATATATATAGTACAGACCAAAAGTTTGGACACACCTTCTCATTTAAAGATTTTTCTGTATTTTCATGACTTTGAAAATTGTACATTCACACTGAAGGCATCAAAACTATGAATTAACACATGTGGAATTATATACTTAACAAAAAAGTGTGAAACAACTGAAAATATGTCTTATATTCTAGGTTCTTCAAAGTAGCCACCTTTTGCTTTGATGACTGCTTTGCACACTCTTGGCATTCTCTTGATGAGCTTCAAGAGGTAGTCACCGGAAATGGTTTCACTTTACAGATGTACCCTGTCAGGTTTAATAAGTGGGATTTCTTGCCTTATAAATGGGGTTGGGATCATCAGTTGTATTGTGCAGAAGTCTGGTGGATACACAGCTGATAGTCCTACTGAATAGACTGTTAGAATTTGTATTATGGCAAGAAAAAAGCAGCTAAGTAAAGCAAAACGAGTGGCCATCATTACTTTAGGAAATGAAGGTCAGTCAGTCCGAAAAATTGGGAAAACTTTGAAAGTGTCCCCAAGTGCAGTTGCAAAAACCATCAAGCGCTACAAAGAAACTGGCTCACATGAGGACCGCCCCAGGAAAGGAAGACCAAGAGTCACCTCTGCTTCTGAGGATAAGTTTATCCGAGTCACCAGCCTCAGAAATTGCAGGTTAACAGCAGCTCAGATTAGAGACCAGGTCAATGCCACACAGAGTTCTAGCAGCAGACACATCTCTACAACAACTGTTAAGAGGAGACTTTGTGCAGCAGGCCTTCATGGTAAAATAGCTGCTAGCAAACCACTGCTAAGGACAGGCAACACGCATAAGAGACTTGTTTGGGCTAAAGAACACAAGTAATGGCCATTAGACCAGTGGAAATCTGTGCTTTGGTCTGATGAGTCCAAATTTGAGATCTTTGGTTCCAACCACATGTCTTTGGGCGACGCAGAAAAGGTGAACGGATGGACTCTACATGCCTGGTTCCCACCATGAAGCATGAAGGAGGAGGTGTGATGGTGTGGGGGTGCTTTTGCTGGTAACACTGTTAGGGATTTATTCAAAATTGAAGGCATACTGAACCAGCATGGCTACCACAGCATCTTGCAGCGGCATGCTATTCCATCCGGTTTGCGTTTAGTTGGACCATCATTTATTTTTCAACAGGACAATGACCCCAAACACACCTCCAGGCTGTGTAAGGGCTATTTGACCAAGATGGAGAGTGATGGGGTGCTACGCCAGATGACCTGGCTTCCACAGTCACCAGACCTGAACCCAATCGAGATGGTTTGGGGCTGGACCGCAGAGTGAAGGCAAAAGGGCCAACAAGTGCTAAGCATCTCTGGGAACTCCTTCAAGATTGTTGGAAGACCATTTCCGGTGACTACCTCTTGAAGCTCATCAAGAGAATGCCAAGAGTGTGCAAAGCAGTCATCAAAGCAAAAGGTGGCTACTTTGAAGAACCTAGAATATAAGACATATTTTCAGTTGGTTCACACTTTTTTGTTAAGTATATAATTCCACATGTGTTAATTCATAGTTTTGATGCCTTCAGTGTGAATGTACAATTTTCAAAGTCATGAAAATACAGAAAAATCTTTAAATGAGAAGGTGCGTCCAAACTTTTGGTCTGTACTATATATATATACACACACATATATACACATACACAGGGTGGGCAATTTATATGGATACACCTAAATTAAATGGGAATGGTTGGTGATATCAACTTCCTGACTTCCAGTTTGTGGCACATTAATATACAGTATATGGGAGGGGGGAAACTTTCAGCAGCAGAAGGGAAGGAAGGGAGACACAGATCCATTACTAGTGGGTAGGCGGAGCCCCACAGGGATAGTTCACCTCAGATTAGAAAAAGTGACAACCGACTCCTCTAACTTAGGCTCCTCCTACTCCCATGTTCCTCAGTCTAAAATTTGAGGTCGCAGAGGATAGTCGCTGCCTTTGCAGCTCCTCAGAAGAATTTTTTATTTTTACCAGGAGACCTGGACCCCCCGTGGTCTAGAGGTCTCAGGGGGTCTCAGCGCTGCTGGGACCCCTGGCCCTCCCCTGGCGGATCTGCGTACCCCCTAAGGAGGTCCCCGCAGAACCCTGCTGGCCCCGGGGGATACAGGGCGCTCCCTGGCGGAGACGCACACCGCTCATGTGGGGTCCCTGCGCGCTCCGCCGTGGGGGGGAGCAAAGGGCCATGGCGCCACACATCCCTGGGGGTCCCTGTGGCACTCAGCTGGGTAAGTGCTCTGTGTGTGTGGAGTGCTTCAGCGGCTGCAGCGGCAGCCGCTGTTACTGACAGAATGGTGACTGCCTTTTTGTCCTTGCAGGCAGAGGGGTACGGCACCACGGTGTAAGGCCCTGACTGCTGAGGAGACGGGTGCTTCCTTCCTGCCGCACCCCGAGCCGGAATCACAAGACCCTCAGAGACCCACATGCGGGCAGATTCCATGACTGGCTGAGCACAGAGAACAGTAGCTGGTGATGCACAGCCCTCTCCTCTTCCCCGGGTGGCAGGGGAGCAGGGACAGAGGCCCTTTAGTGTCGGGGGGCGTGGCTTCACGCTCTTGGCTGCCTGCCATCATAGCCTCAAGCAGGAAGCCCCGAAAAGCGCGCGCTGAAGCTGTCCCCACCCCCCCCTTTCTCCTTCTTCACGGGCCCTCTGCATTACTTCCTTCTCCCTGCTCCATGCTCCCCCCTCACACACAGGCTCCAGGAACAACGCAGCCAGCTGGTGAGTCACTTCTGTCTCTTAAGGCAGAAGATTCCTTTATTTTTTCTCACCCTTGCAGCGCAGAGCGCTGCTGCTTCTCTGCTGAACGCACACCTCTGACCTTTTAAGGCAAAGGTGCTTTGCGTGGTCAGCAGCATTAACCCCTTCTGGGGGTCTGGCCTTATCAGAACAGTTAACCCTTTCTGTAATAGGTTAACCTTTGTTACTGCAGAGCTGGGGTAGTTTTTTCTCCCTCTAAGGAGAAGCTTTAACCCTTCAGTGCTTGGTGAATTTTTTGTGGGGGAACAGGCTGTGATAACGGAATCACACATTCCTGGTTACTGTACCTATTGTAAAGGGTTATTACCGCCTTATCCGCAACGCTCGCAGCTGCGTGGGGGGCATGTCGGACCAGGGGGCGCAGACCTCTCTCCCGGCCCGCTTCAGGATCGGTCACGTGTATCTGATGCGCCGGGGTCTTCGACGGCGTCAGGTTCGACACTTGTCGGGGGTCTCAGTGATGTTAAAGTGGAGGCGCTCACTCGCTCCATAGACAGTCTGTCTAACCTCCTGGGTCATATCAGCTAAGTCCCATCCGGCGTCACGAGGCAGGCCCCGTGGATGCTCTTATTGGAGCCATGCGGGAAGCGTTACAGCTGTCTGAAGAGGTGACGAGGCCTGGCAAGTCGGCCCGTCTGTATCAGGAGTCGCGTCGGGCTCGTCCCGCACTGCCGGCGCATGATGAACTTAACGAGGCAGTGGAGAAAGAAGGCCTGTGTCCGGATAAACGCTTCCAGGGGTTGCGGTTCTTTGATGCCCTATATCCCTGCTCCACGGAGACGATCACTAATTGGGTCCCCTCTCCTGTAGCGGACATGCCATTGTTTCAGCTGAGCAAATCCTCCTTGCTTCCTGTTAAAGGGAAGGCGAGTCTACAGGAACCGCTAGACAGAAGGACGGAGTTAGCGGCGAGTTCCATCTACGAGGCCGCGGGTCATGGACTCCGAGCGGCCTTGGGGGCCATGTGGGCTGGTGAGGCTTCTCTGCGGTGGTTAGATCCGCCGTCTGAAGTGGAAAGACTCTTACAGCTTTTGGAAGAGGCGGCCCAATATGGCTGGGACGCAGTGCTGGATACTACTTCGGTTCTGTCCAGGGCTCAATCCTCGGCCGTCACAGTCAGGAGAGCACTGTGGCTTAAACAGTGGACTGGAGACGCAGTATCCAAACAAGGTTTGCTGAGTCTGGCGTACAAGGGCGGTCAGCTTTTTGGTTCAGACCTCACGGAGCAGATTGCAAAGGCCAAGGATTCGGCTTTGCCGCAGCGGAAGGTAGCGGCTTCTACGTCTGGCAAGTCAATTGCAGGTAGTGGTCGCCGGTCCTTTCGGCCCAGGGGACGGTTCCGTCAGCCCTCTTGGAGATCGGGTCGTCCCTCGTCTTCCAGGAAAAAGACCACGCAGAAATCCCGTACTCCCTGGAAACAACACTTCCGTCAGGACAAACGGGAGGTTGACAAAAAGCCCGATAAGGCAGACTGACGCCAGGAACCCACCCGAGGGCTCTCGGGTGGGAGGTCGTCTGCTACAATTCGGGTCGTTTTGGGCGTCCCACGTATCGGACGCCTGTGTGACGCGGGTTATGTCGGCAGGCTATTTCATAGAGTTTCATTCCCGACTCCCGGACAGGTTTCGCCAGTCACTCATCCCGTCCGAGCCCAAGCTGGCTGCCGCACTGCTGCGGGATATCGACACTCTTCTGCAGCAGGGTGTGGTGGTTCCGGTTCCGCCGGAGGACCGGGAAAGGGGGTTTTACTCCAACCTTTTTGTGGTCCCCAAAAAGGAGGAAAAGTTTCGCCCCATTCTGGACCTCAAGGATTTGAATTTTTATGTCCGGACCCGGAAATTCCGTAGGGAGTCTCTTCGCTCTGTCGTGGCGGCCCTGTCGCAGTACGATTTCTTGGTGTCGATCGACATCCGCAACGCCTATTTGCATGTCCCTATCGGCAGGGCTCACCAGCACTTCTTGCGTTTCGCCATAGGTCAGGCCCATTACAAAGATTCTGGCGCCGCTCATGGCGCTCCTTCGAAGGCAAGGAGTTGCAATTCTCCCCTACCTGGTTGACCTGTTAATTGTGTCGCCCACAGCGGAGGAGGCGGTGACAGCCCGCGATCTCTCCTTTCAGCACCTGGAGGACTTCGAGTGGCTCGTCAATTGGAAGAAATCGTCTTTGGAGCCTTCGCAGTCAATCCTGTTCTTGGGGATGCATTTCGACACGGTACGGGCAGCGGTGTCCCTACCTCCGGACAAACAAGCGAACCTTCGTCACCATGTCCAGGCTAGGAGGTCGGCGATGACGATGTCCCTTCGGGAGTGTATGCGCCTTATGGGTCTGATGGTGGCGGCAATGGAAGCAGTACCGTTTGCACAATTTCATTCCCGGGGTCTCCAAGATCTTATTCTGACCCGTTGGGATCTGTCGCCGGCTTTGCTGGATCGCTGTGTCGGTATCTCCCGCAGGGTGCGAGAGTCTCTTGGATGGTGGTTACGTCCGGAGGCCTTATCCCTGGGGAAATCCTTCCTCCTCCCACGGTGGTCGGTCTTTACCACCGATGCCAGCCTGTCTGGCTGGGGGGGGGGGTTTGGAACGATCTCTGGGTTCAGGGGGTCTGGTCGTCAGAGGAGTCATCTCTGCCGATCAACATCCTGAAGTTGAGAGCATTTTTTCTCTGTCTCCGACATTGGATGGTCCCTTTGAGCGGTCTGCCGGTCCGGATTCAGACGGACAATGCGACAGCTGTTGCGTATATCAACCATCAGAGCGGGACGAGGAGTTCCAGACTCATGATGGAGGTCTTTCGGATCCTGGTTTGGGCCGAGTCCAGGGTTCCAGCCATATCCGCGATTCACATCCCAGGAGCGCTGAATATCACGGCGGACTTCCTCAGTCGCGAGCAGGTGGATTCCGGAGCCTTCATCTGGAAATTTTTGCACTGCTGTGCTCCCGTTGGGGGACTCCCCAAGTGGACTTTATGGCATCCAGGTTGAACGCCAGGATCCCGACCTTCATGTCCAGGTACAGGGACCCGGAAGCTGTGGCGGTAGATGCTCTAGTGGCCCCGTGGGACCAGTTCGAGCTGATCTACGTGTTTCCGCCGGTATGCTTACTCCCTCTAGTGCTCCGGCGGATCAAACTTGAACAGATCTCGGCGATTTTGGTGGCGCCGGATTGGCCGAGGAGAGCGTGGTATTCAACGCTGGTGTCTCTTCTGGCGGCGCCTCCGTTTCCACTGCCTCTTCGGCCGGACCTGTTAACCCAGGGGCCCTTTATCCATCCGGACTTGAAGTCTCTTCGTTTGGCTCTTGAGACCGAGATCTTGACCCGTCGTGGGTTTTCAGCCGATGTCATTGCCACCTTGCTGGCGGCCAGAGGTCCAGCTATGGCTAGGATTTATCACAGAACTGGGGAGGCCTTCAATTCATGGTATTCTGGTTCATCAAGAAACTCGAGGGTTTTTTCCATTCCCAACTTCTTAAGCCTTTCTGCAATGTGGTTTGGTCAAAGGTCTGGCAGTTAGTACCTTGCGGGGTCAGGTATCTGCACTGTCTGTGCTTTTTCGGAAGGCTATTGCCTCGCGCAGAGATGTGCGTTCGTTTTTTCGCGGGATTGCACGTCAGTTTCCGCCTCGGAGGGCGTTTTTGGCTCCTTGGCGGCTCAATCTAGTCTTGGCTCTTCAACATGGGCCGTTTGAGCCTTTGGATTCAGCTACGCTTTACTTGCTTTCTTGGAAGGTGGCCTTCCTGGTGGCGGTCACCTCCTTGAGAAGGGTTTCTGAGTTGGCGGCACTGTCTTGCTCGCCCCCGGAATTCCACTCGGATCGTGTGGTGCTTCGTACCCGTGGCGATTTTTTTGCCTAAGTTGGTATCGTGTTGCCCTCCCTCTGTCCGAATCCGTAGAATCCAAAGGAGCGGGCCTTGCACTCGTTGGATTTGGTGCGAGCATTGAAGTTCTATCTTTCAATCACCCAAGGGTTTCGGAATTCGGACTCTCTTTTTGTGATTCCTGCTGGTCGTCGGCGTGGTCAGCGGGCTTCCAAGGACACTATAGCTCGGTGGTTACGTTCGTCTATCCTGGAGGCGTACCGGCTCAAGGGCGAGCCTTGTCCGGTTAAGGTTCGAGCTCATTCCACGAGAGCTGTTGGTTCGTCATGGGCTTTTCGTCAGGGGGCCTCGGCATCGCAGCTCTGCCGGGCAGCTACCTGGCGCTCCGTCCACACTTTTACTAAATTTTATAAAGTGGACGTGAGTGCTTCCACCGATGCGGCCTTGGGACGCAGGGTCCTGCAGGCGGCGGTGGTTTAGGTTATCTCTTTATCTCCTTTTCGGCGCTTGTTGCGCACTTGACTAAGTTGTTGGGGTGTTGGCGATTCTGCCACTGTTTCCCACCCTTGAGTTCTGGACTGCTTTGGGACGTCCCACTAGTAATGGATCTGTGTCTCCTTTCCTTCCCTTCTGCTGCTGAAAGACGGATTTTGGTAAGACCTTACCTGTAAAATCCTTTTCAGCGAAGGAAGGAAGGGAGACACAGCACCCTCCCAGGGCAGAAGTGTATTATTGTTTTCCAGATGCGGCGCGACTCCTCTCTGATGGCGGTCATCGGGACTGGGGTCGGCGCGCTAGGGCTCTGTTCCAGCATTGCCAGCTCATCGCAGTTGTCAGGTCCAGTGAGTAGTGCCTGGGACTGTGTGTTCTTTCTGTTATATGCATAACCTGTTCTCTCGCATTTCTGATTTTTCAGAAGGGGTTGTGTTGTTCTGCTGGTGTTGTCTGCTCTTCCTTAGCTTGTGTACTTACTGAGGAACATGGGAGTAGGAGGAGCCTAAGCTGGAGGGGCCGGTCGTCACTTTTTCTAATCTGAGGTGAACTATCCCTGTGGGGCTCCGCCTACCCACTAGTAATGGATCTGTGTCTCCCTTCCTTCCTTCGCTGAAAAGGATTTTACAGGTCAGGTCTTACCAAAATCCGTCTTTTCCAGATGGGTGGTGACCATGGTGGCCATTTTGAAGTCGCCATTTTGGATCCAACTTTTATTTTTTTCAATGGGAAGAGGGTCATGTGACACATCAAACTTATTGAGAATTTCATAAGAAAAACAATGGTGTGCTTGGTTTTAACATAACTTTATTCTTTCAGGAGTTTTTGACAAGTTTATGACCACTTATAAAATGTGTTCAAAGTGCTGCCCATTGTTTTGGTTTGTCAATGCTGCCCTCTTCTCCCACTCTTGACACACTGATAGCAACACAGCAGAAGAAATGCTAGCACAGGCTTCCAGTATCCGTTGTTTCAGATGCTGCACATTTCGTATCTTGATGGTATGGTGTGTTATATGGGATACAAAGATAGTGGGACCATTCTTCATCAGTGGAAACCTCAATGCCACTGGATATCTGAAATTGCTACATGATGATATGTTGCCCTCTTTATGCACTGAAGAGGGCACGTTCCCTGAGTTTTTCCAACAAGATGGTGCACCACCACATTATGGGTGTCAGGTCCGAACATTTCTACATGAACAGTTTCCTGGAAAGTGAATTGATCGTCGTGGGCCAGTTGAATGGCCGCCAAGGTCTCTCGATCTGACCCCCTTAGACTTTTATCTTTGGGGTCATCTCAAGACAATTGTCTATGCTGTGAAGATACGAGATGTGCAGCATCTGAAACAACGGATACTGGAAGCCTGTGCTAGCATTTCTTCTGCAGTGTTGCTATCAGTGTGTCAAGAGTGGGAGAAGAGGGTTGCATTGACAATCCAACACAATGGGCAGCACTTTGAACACATTTTATAAGCGGTCATAAACTTGTAAAAAACTCATGAAAGAATAACGTTACGTTAAAACCAAGCACACCATTGTTTTTCTTATGAAATTCTCAATAAGTTTGATGTGTCACATGACAATCTTCCCATAGAAAAAAATAAACTTGGATCTAAAATGGCCGACTTCAAAATGGCCGCCATGGTCACCACCCATCTGGAAAAGTTTCCCCCCTCCCATATATATTAATGTGCCACAAACAGGAAGTCAGGAAGTTGATATCACCAACCATTCCCATTTAATTTAGGTGTATCCATATAAATTGCCCACCCTGTGTATGTGTGTATATATATATATATATATAGTACAGACCAAAAGTTTGGACGCACCTTCTCATTTAAAGATTTTTCTGTATTTTCATGACTATGAAAATTGTACATTCACACTGAAGGCATCAAAACTATGAATTAACACATGTGGAATTATATACTTAACAAAAAAGTGTGAAACAACTGAAAATATGTCTTATATTCTAGGTTCTTCAAAGTAGCCACCTTTTGCTTTGATGACTGCTTTGCACACTCTTGGCATTCTCTTGATGAGCTTCAAGAGGTAGTCACCGGAAATGGTCTTCCAACAATCTTGAAGGAGTTCCCAGAGATGCTTAGCACTTGTTGGCCCTTTTGCCTTCACTCGGCGGTCCGGCTCACCCCAAACCATCTTGATTGGGTTCAGGTCTGGTGACTGTGGAGACCAGGTCATCTGGCGTAGCACCCCATCACTCTCCTTCTTGGTCACATAGCCCTTACACCGCCTGGAGGTGTGTTTGGGGTCATTGTCCTGTTGAAAAATAAATGATGGTCCAACTAAACGCAAACCGGATGGAATAGCATGCCGCTGCAAGATGCTGTGGTAGCCATTCTGGTTCAGTACGCCTTCAATTTTGAATAAATCCCTAACAGTGTCACCAGCAAAGCACCCCCACACCATCACTCCTCCTCCTCCATGTTTCACGGTGGGAACCAGGCATGTAGAGTCCATCCGTTCACCTTTTCTGCGTCGCCCAAAGACATGTGGTTGGAACCAAAGATCTCAAATTTGGACTCATCAGACCAAAGCACAGATTTCCACTGGTCTAATGTCCATTCCTTGTGTTCTTTAGCCCAAACAAGTCTCTTCTGCTTGTTGCCTGTCCTTAGCAGTGGTTTCCTAGCAGCTATTTTACCATGAAGGCCTGCTGCACAAAGTCTCCTCTTAACAGTTGTTGTAGAGATGTGTCTGCTGCTAGAACTCTGTGTGGCATTGACCTGATCTCTAATGTGAGCTGCTGTTAACCTGCGATTTCTGAGGCTGGTAACTTGGATAAACTTATCCTCAGAAGCAGAGGTGACTCTTGGTCTACCTTTCCTGGGGCGGTCCTCATGTGAGCCAGTTTCTTTGTAGCGCTTGATGGTTTTTGCAACTGCACTTGGGGACACTTTCAAAGTTTTCCCAATTTTTCAGACTGACTGACCTTCATTTTTTAAAGTAATGATGGCCACTCCTTTTTCTTTACTTAGCTGCTTATTTTCTTGCCATAATACAAATTCTAACAGTCTATTCAGTAGGACTATCAGCCGTGTTGTCCACCAGACTTCTGCACAACACAACTGATGGTCCCAACCCCATTTATAAGGCAAGAAATCCCACTTATTAAACCTGACAGGGCACACCTGTGAAGTGAAAACCATTTCCGGTGACTACCTCTTGAAGCTCATCAAGAGAATGCCAAGAGTGTGCAAAGCAGTCATCAAAGCAAAAGGTGGCTACTTTGAAGAACCTAGAATATAAGACATATTTTCAGTTGTTTCACACTTTTTTGTTAAGTATATAATTCCACATGTGTTAATTCATAGTTTTGATGCCTTCTGTGTGAATGTGCAATTTTCATAGTTATGAAAATACAGAAAAATCTTTAAATGAGAAGGTGTGTCCAAACTTTTGGTCTGTACTGTATATCAGATTCCCTGATAGCCTGGACACCAGTTTCTTCATATTGTGCCGTCTACCTGCAGTAGGTGCTGTCCCAAAAGTGCAGTGTATGTAGCAATACTCTTTAATTACTGTATATTCTACACATTCAGCCGTTTGGGTCTCCCCCTGGTGTAACGCAGTAAAGTGTCTTTGGTCACTGGTTCTTATATTCATTATGATCTATAAATCACCACTTAACTGATTTCCAGGGTCTCAGAGATGACGAAGAAGGAAGGAAGGATCCTAACATGAAAGCATTGATGTGGAGACCAAATAGTGCCAAGGCTGATATTCCTCCAGGTTGTTATGTTACTGAATATAAAATATTATTAATAATTTGCCAATCAATTAGCTAGACAGTCAAGAAAAAAAATTCTGGTATTGTCAATAATTAAAAAGGGCAGTGAGCTAATTACATGAGGATATGGATATGTCGCTATGTTCTGATCTGTTGTACAGATCCACATTTTCAGACTCCTATTTGAAGAAAAAAATGTACTAAGCATACATTTAATCAGTTATATTCTGGATGTTAAGACAGTGTCAATAATCAGCTCTGATTTTTCAGTAGATTAATTTCCATTTGTTGCAAGGTCACTTTAAAGGGGTTGTTCAATTTCAATTGATTTAGTCCACATGCATGCTTTGCTTAAAAAAAAATAATTGAAAAAAAAAACTGCATTACCTTACTTACTCCCTGCCTCTCCAGCACTTCCCCTGGTCTTTGCAGTGGTGACGTCACTGCTACAGCATTTGATCGCTGCTGCCAATCACTGGGCTCAGCTGTCTTTAGCACAGAGGATTGGTGCTAGACAGGAAGTAATGAGGAAGATCAATAGGTCCGCCCATGTTGCACTTTCAGCCTCATTTACATAAATATTTAAAGTTGATCCTTTCAATGATGGAATATCCATTTGCAGACTGGAAGGTATGTGTGCACTTTTCTTTAACTCCCCTACCTAGAAATGTAATTAATTGGATGGCCCTAAGACGCCTGACAGATTCCTTTTTAAGGTTTTTATTATCTGGAGAAGTCTGAGTAATGTAATGCTATGATGCAGACATGTCTCATGAATTGATAGTTACAGTTTCAAAAATGCTTACAGCTCAGCCATTTAAAGATTGGGGATTTACTAATGAGAAGAAGGCGAAACAAAAGAAACAAGAGAAACCGTCCATCAGTTCCTTTTATACCGAAAATGGGAAGGATATTGGTATGCAACCTTCATTGCCTCATCACGTTTCTGAACTAAGGCCTCTCTCATACTGGGCCGAGTGCTATCTGATGTTTTATCGGACAGCACTCGGCCCAATGTTGTACTATGGGGCAGTAACATAGTAACATAGTTTTTAAGGTTGAAGGAAGACTAAGTCCATCTAGTTCAACCCATAGCCTAACATGTTGATCCAGAGGAAGGCAAAAAAAAACCATATGGCAAACACTAAGCTCCACATTGGGGAAAAAAATTCCTTCCCTACTCCATACGACAATCAGACTAGTTCCCTGGATCAACGCCCTATCAAGGAATCTAGTATATATAACCTGTAATATTATATTTTTCAAGAAAGGCATCCATGCACTTCTTAAATTTTAGTAGTGAATCACTCATTACAACATCATGTGGCAGAGAGTCCCATAGTCTCACTGCTCTTACAGTAAAGAATCCCCGTCTGTGATTATGATTAAACCTTCTTTCCTCCAGGCGTAGAAGATGCCCCCTTGTCCCCGTCTCAGGCCTCAGAGTAAAAAGATCAGTAGACAGGTCTTTGTACTGTCCCCTCATATACTTGTACATAGTAATAAGATCACCCCTAAGCCTTCGTTTTTCCACAGTAAATAACCCCAAGTGTAATTACCTGTCTTGGTATTGCAGACCCCCAGTCCTCTAATAACCTTGGTCGCTCTTCTCTGCACCCCCTCTAGTTCAGCTATGTCTTTCTTATACACCGGAGACCAGAACTGTACACAATATTCTAAGTGTGGTCGCACTAGTGACTTGTATAGAGGTAAAATTATGTTCTCCTCATGAGCATCTATGCCTCTTTTAATGCATCCCATTATTTTATTTGCCTTTGCAGCAGCTGCCTGACACTGGCCACCAAATGTGAGCTTGTCGTCCACCAATACACCCAGGTCTTTTTCAGTGACAGTTTTGCCCAGTGTTTTACAATTAAGCATATAATTATACATTTTATTTCCTCTGCCCAAGTGCATTACCTTATATTTATCCCCATTAAAGCTCATTTGCCATTTATCAGCCGAAGCTTCTAGTTTACATAGATCCTCCTGTAATATAAAATTGTCCTCCTCTGTATTGATTACCCTGCAGAGTTTAGTGTCATCTGCAAATATTGAAATATTACTCTGTATGCCCCCTACAAGGTCATTAATAAATATGTTAAAAAGAAGGGGGCCCAATACTGACCCCTGTGGTACCCCACTGTTAACTGAGACCCAGTTTGAGTGTGTTCCATTAATAACCACCCTTTGTTTCCTATCACTGAGCCAGTTCTTAACCCACATACATATATTTTCCCATATCTCCATTGTTCTCATTTTATGTATCAACCTTTTGTGTGTAACCGTATCAAAAGCTTTTGAAAAGTCCATATACACAACATCCACTGCATTTCCTTGGTCCAGTCCAGAACTTGCCTCCTCATAAAAACTGATCAGATTAGTTTGACAGGAACGGTCCCTCGTACACCCATGTTGATATTGGGTCATGAGGTTATTCTTCTTCAGATACTCTAGTATAGCATCTCTTAGGAAACCCTCCAGGATTTTACCCACAGTAGAGGTTAAGCTTACTGGCCTATAATTTCCAAGTTCAGTTTTTGTCCCCTTTTTGAATATTGGCACCACATTTGCTATACGCCAGTCCTGTGGTACAGACCCTGTTATTATGGAATCTTTAAAGATTAAAAATAATGGTCTATCTATGACGTTACTTAATTCCTGCAGTACTCGCGGGTGTATCCCATCCGGGACCTGGGATTTGTCAACTTTAGTGATTTTTAGACGCCGCCGTACTTCCTGCTGGGTTAAGCAAATGACATTTAATGGAGAATTTTTGTCATCACTAATAATGTTTTCTGTCATGCGATTTTCTTGTGTAAATACGGTTGAAAAAAAATCATTTAGCATATTGGCTATTTCCTCATCCTCATCCACCATTTCACCCAGACTATTTTTAAGGGGGCCAACACTATCATTTTTTAGTTTTTTACTATTTATGTAGTTAAAGAATCTTTTGGGATTATTTTTACTTTCTCCAATGAGTCTCTCTGTCTCAATCTTTGCTGCCTTGATTTGGTTTTTACATATTTTTTTAAATTTTCTGTATTTATTTAATGCCTCATCACTACCTACTTGCTTTAGTTCTCTAAATGCTTTTTTTGTCACTTATTGCGCCCCTTACAGCTCTATTTAGCCATAGTGGTTTCCTCCTATTTCTAGCATGTTTATTCCCATAGGGTATATATTGTGCACAGGTCCTATTCAGGATGCTAATAAATGTCTCTGTCGTTGGAAATTTGCCTTCTTGAAGTTTAGCGTCCTTATAACCCCTCTACTACACATCTTATTAAAGGATACATGAAAACTTATTATTTTGTGATCACTATTACCCAAGTGACCCCCTACTCGTATATTTGATATGCGGTCTGGCCTCTTGGTTAATATTAGGTCTAGCAGTGCTCCCCTTCTTGTTGGGTCCTGAACCAGTTGTGAAAGGTAATGGTCTCTCATAGTTGTCAAAAAACTATTACCTTTGCTTGAACTACAGGTTTCTGTTCCCCAATGTATTTCAGCGTACTTGAAGTCCCCCATAATAATGACTTCTCCTTGAGTCGCTGCTTCATCTATTTGCTTTACGAGGATATTCTCCGCTGATTCCATTATTTTTGGAGACTTATAACAAACCCCTATCAGTAATTTAGTATTTTTTCCCCCTCCCCTTATCTCCAGCCACAGGGACTCTACATTTTCATTAGATTCACATATATTCTCACGCAAGATGGGTTTTAAGAATGATTTTACATATAAACACCCCCCCCCCCCCCTTGCTTGTTTATACGGTCATTTCTGAACAGACTATAGCCCTGTAAATTAACTGCCCAGTCATGGCTCTCATCCAGCCATGTCTCAGATATCCCCACCATGTCATAATTATTTTCCAACAAAATTTATTCTAATTCTTCCATTTTGTTGGTGAGGCTTCTGGCATTAGTGTACATGCATTTTATGTATCTCTCTGTACCTCTATTTCTTCTTACTATATTGACTGTTCTAACCCCACCCCCTATTTCTTTTTGTGCCTAGGTCACTATCTGCACTATCTTCCCCACCTATAAAATGAATACCCTCCCCCCCCAATCCCTAGTTTAAACACTCCTCCAACATTCTAGCCATTTTCTCCCCCAGCACAGCTGCACCCTCCCCATTGAGGTGCAGCTGGTCCGTAGCGTAGAATCTGTAGCCAACTGAGAAGTCGGCCCAGTTCTCCAGGAACCCAAACCCCTCCTTCCTACACCAGTTCCTGAGCCACTTATTTATCTCCCTAATCTCCTGTTGCCTCTGGCGTGGCACGTGGTACAGGTAGTATTTCAGAGAATACCACCTTGGAGGTCCTTGCTTTAAGCTTGCAGCCTAATTCCCTGAAATTATCTTTAAGGACCTTCCACCTACCTCTAACTTTGTCATTTGTGCCAATGTGCACCATGACCGCTGGGTCCTCACCAGCCCCTCCCAGTAATCTGTCAACCCGATCAGCGATGTGCCGGACTCGAGCGCCAGGTAGGCAGCACACTGTTCGACGATCCCTGTCTTTGTGTCAGATTGCCCTATCTGTTCCCCTAATAATTGAGTCCCCCACTACCAGCACCTGCCTGGCCTGTCCTGCTCTCCTATTTCCCCCCTTACTGGAGCTGACACTCCTCCGGCTTTTAGAAGACATGCCTTGCTGCAGCAGTGCTATCCCTGTACCGACACCCCCCCTCATCTGCCAACTTTGAAAACTTATTGGGGTGTGCCAGATCAGGACTAGCCTCCCTGGCACTCTTCCCTCTACCCCTCCTTCTAACTGTTACCCAGCTAGCTGCCTCACTGTCCTGCAGCTACATACTACCACCCTCCCCCACATCTACCCCAGTGAGCAGCTGCTCAGTGAGCAGCAGACTCCTTTTCATATTGTCAATGGATCTCAGTGTTGCCAGCTGTTCATTTAGATCCAGTACCTGGGCTTCAAAACGCACAACGTGCACACATCTCGCGCAGCAGTATGCACCCATGACTGGCTGTTCACGGATTGCATACATGTGGCAAGATGTACACTGGATAGCATTGTCAATAATGGAGCTCATTTCTTAATGGGGATTGCACTAGACAGAAATGTTAAGTAAAAAGAAATGTAAAGAATTAATAAAATACAAACAGCAATTCAGTCCAAATTCTTCCCTTCCAAACTCCCTGAATCCAAGTCACTGAAGAACAAGTCACACACTTTCTTCCGTTTGCACTTACGCTCCGGTCACACTCAGCTCGCTCACACTCGCTAAGGAAGAAGATTTGAAGAGTTTTTTTTGTTTTTTTTTCCCTTTTAGCAGCAATCCAACCTACAGCTCAATGCACTTCCAAAGGACTGCAGATCTGCCATTATTTTCTCATGCCGATTCGGCATGAGAAAACAATCATGCTGCGAGTGGCTTCAATATTCGGATCACACATATCCATACAGGTCTATGAGTGCGAGTGAAACATTGGATTGCACTCTGATGTCATCCGAGTGCAGATTGATGTATGCGCGCAGAGACAATGAAGAAGATGGAGAAATTAAATTCTCCATCTTCTCCATACCTGAGCTGCGATTCTCTCATGCGAAGGAATCTGATCACACTAAAATGACACTTGGCTCAAACTCTGAGTATCATTAGCATAATTGGCCCAATTCTCTCGCATGAAAGAATATATGCCAGTGTGAGCGAACTCTAATAGTCATTCTCACACGCTTGTATGCACACAAAGTGTATGACTTTATTAGCGTATGACTTTATCTGCTGAATCAGAGCTGGTACTGATGGTACAATTCCAAAAATTGTGCAAAATATATTTAACACAGAAGTCTGATTTAAACAATATGAATACATTCCCTTTAAAAGTCCATTGTGAAATTCAGCACATACAAAACATTTTGGCTTGTGCCATTTTTTTGGAGATTCAGCAGCACTGGGCACATGATTTTTCTGAAGGACTTGGAAAAAGCCATGAAAAAAAATAGGAGACAATAAAACCAAACAAGTAATTTGAATTGTTGGATTAGTTAAAAACCCTTAAAAAAGTGCAATCTAAGGAGCCTTAGACCCTTTAGTTGCACCTTCCCCCATTTACGTTTAATTTTAATTATTGTCCTATTAAGGTTTGTGCAAATTTGAATTTTTAAAAAAAATTTATGCCTCAAAATCATTTAAAAAACGCTAAAAGGACACTTTTTATTCATTTCAATGTTAATTCTCTTTGCTGTTCATTTTATGGTATTTTTTTTTCCTTTTCAGGTTTTGAAAAATGCCTGATGGGGAAAAAAAGAGTTTGTATTTGGGTCCTTTGAGTCAGATTCTGATGAAATCTGTTCCAAACTAGCCATTGTCAAATCAAATGCCTGCAAAAAGAACACAGAAGAAAAAAAAACTCTTCCAAAACTTTTTTTAAAAATTTCTTCAAAAAACACATCAGAAAAATAACTCCCCAAAAAGGAGCCTTGAACGTCTCAAAAAAATTCCATCTGCACATAGGTTAAGATATTCTATTATTGTCTGTATATTCTTCACATATTGGTTCTTTTTATTTCACCTGATTTTTGAGGAATGGAAATTTCTAAATCTGTTTGAAATAAATAAATTTGACAGAATATTACCGTATGTTATTTCTTTAATTACGACAGGGGTGGTGTATAAAGATTATCCGAAGACCAAGACTGTGAGGAAGTCTGTCCCCTTTATTGTGTTGCCTAAAGAAGAAGAAGTCTGTTCTACAAAAGCAGTAAGATGCTAGTGGATGGGGATTGCTCAGCTCCATAGCGGTGTATTGGAGTAATAACACAATATGTTAGATTAGGGCACAGTACCAGTATAATATCATTTTGTGGAGAGATAAACTCTACCTCTGTTTTTCACAAAAAGTCAGTTCTAGAAAACAGAACTGCTTTACCAAGAAAACAGGATCGTGCTTTTTGATCATTTTTCCTGTTGGATTTTTCTGCAACCAAAAAGCTAAAAAGATAGCCAATTTTATAAATTAAATTGATAAGGGTCGGAGCTCTGTTCTTCTTTTACGAACTTCAGATGCTTCTTTATAGAGATACCTCATTACCAACGGAGCACTGACCCCTATAAGAAAAAGAATACAATATACATTTTGAGAAAACACAGCGCTATAATGGCTTTGAATTATCCAGTCTTGTTTTTCTATACATTTTATAATTAAGAATATTGTGTTGTTATTTTTATTATTCTGATATCTTATTTTCCCGACAAGTGGCTGAAAAGGTTTGGTTTAAAGAAGCTGAAGCTGGAGCTGACCCGGCTGGTGTTTGGTCCCGACTGCACCCACCAGAAAAAGCTGGTGCCAGCTTTACATAAGAAAGTTTCTGCAAAATACTGCACTATTTTCCCAAGTGTGGAGATCAATGTAAGCCAGCTCTTTTCTTCCAGATTATAACTGTTACTTACAGAAAATTATTTAATATTTGGACTAATAAAAGAGTTTTAGTAAGATGTGAATGTCAGTATATTTTATGTTATCAAACCATTATGTTCTCACTAAGGTTTTTTTTCAAAGATTTATTGCAAATGTTAATTTAAAACTACTGTCCACTCAAAATTATATTTAGGTTGGTTCCTATACTAGATACCTATATGCTATTTATTATGTTAAATTTTGCTCTTTGGCTGCTTTTTAGCTTTATTTCTATTAGGTTAGACCTTTGATGAGTGACAGTGTCTGCCGGAACTCGGAGGTAGTCTGAGACACACCCCCTGTCTGGTCATTGGGTCAGGTTTCTGCTGTCTCCCTCCCACTGCAGCTCGGCCTCCTCTGATTGGCTTTCACAGAGGTGACCAGGAGTCGATGGCTACTGATTTCTATTACAGGAATGGCAGAAAGATTGAAGAATACTAAACCAACTGTAATGTCTCACCTGGTCAGGTGGATCCTTAAAGTAACTGATCTGAGTTTTGCAGATATTGAAGCAACATGGACAGGAGGCGCTGGTACAGCAGGGCAGACAATTATGTGTGCAGAGACCTTGAAGCAGAGATTGATGTAACAGAATTGGAATAATGATGACTGGAACATCAGAGCTGGTACAGCAGATTCTGCTGAATCAGAGCTGGTACTGATGCTCGATGTAGCAGAGTTGTAACTTTGGCAGTTGTAGCTGATCAGTGCTGGATCGCATATGTAGCAGATTAGTTTCGACTGTAGCAGTGCTGAATCACTAATGTAGCATAGTTGATGCAGCTCTGGCTGATATAGCAGAGTTTGTTTGCTGATGGAGCAGAGTTGTTGTAACTGGCAGATAAAGCACATCTGGATCGCTAATAGAGCAGAAATGATGTAGCAGAGCTTGATCAGTGATGGAGCAGAATTGTTGCAGCTGCCTGATGTAGCACAGCTGGATTGCTGATGGAGCAGAGTTGTTACTTCCGGCTGATGTAGCACAGCTGGATTGTTGATGGAGCAGAGTTGTTACTTCAGGCTGATGTAGCAGAGCTGGATTG
The DNA here is from genome assembly GCF_046119375.1 of Phyllobates terribilis. Classification (NCBI taxonomy): domain Eukaryota; kingdom Metazoa; phylum Chordata; class Amphibia; order Anura; family Dendrobatidae; genus Phyllobates; species Phyllobates terribilis. The sequence continues at coordinate 204,040,905 of NW_027362769.1, read as the reverse complement.
CTGAAGGAGCAGAGATGTTGCTTCTGGCTGATGTAGCAGACCTGGATCGCTGATGGAGCAGAGTTGTTGCAGCTACCTGATGTAGCAGAGCTGGATCACTGATGGAGCAGAGTTGGTACTTTCGGCTGATGTAGCAGAGCTGGATCGCTGAAGGAGCAGAGTTGTTGCTTCTGGCTGATGTAGCAGACCTGGATCGCCGATGGAGCCGAGTTGGTACTTACGGCTGATGTAGCAGAGCTGGATCGCTGAAGAAGCAGAGTTGTTGCTTCTGGCTGATGTAGCAGAGCTGGTTCGCTGATGGAGCAGAGTTGGTACTTCCGGTTGATGTAGCAGAGCTGGATCGCTGAAGTAGCAGAGTTGTTGCTTCTGGCTGATGTAGCAGAGCTGGATAACTGATGGAGCAGAGTTGTTGCAGCTACCTGATGGAGCAGAGTTGGTACTTTCAGCTGACGTAGCAGTGCTGGATCACCGATGGAGTATCGTTGTTGTTTCTGGCTGATGTACTAGAGCTGAATCACTGATGAAGCAGAGTTGTTTCAGCTAACTGATGTAGCAGTGTTGAAGTAGTAGAGTTACAGTGAGGTTAATGTAACAACAAGGCTAATGTAGCACTACTGGCACAATGTAGTGGCTGGACTCCATGTGAATACCCATGCGGCCCCCACTGCCTGATGTGGGTGGATAATCGTGTGTGTGTCGGGTTACTGTAGCAAGCCTAAGTAAGGAAGAGTCTAAATTGTATTAGCCTTGTTTATACAGTATATAACAAAGTATATGATTCCATAAAATTATGATTTTTTTTACAGGGCGTTGTGAAGCATCTACAATTTCAGCCCAAGGAGTTGGAGGAATACATTGAACAGCTAGAAAAAACTTTAAAGCGATACATCCAGCGGCTTCAGTGGCTTCTTTCAGGTAACTATTTCTCTTCCTGCAAAACCCCCCCCCCAAAAAACCCATATTTTTTCAGACATGCCCGCTCTGCAGGGCTGATGTCACAACACAAATCTGCAGCAATTTACAGTGTAAGTGGATGAGGATTGCAAAATCTAAACATGTAGAAGAAAAAATGTACCTGAATATCAGAGCAAAAACCAAAGCAGGCTCATTCTGGTATGAAAAACTGCAGATTTACACTTTATTGTTCTGTTCACGATGGCAGAATCCTCTCTAACCAGTTTAGCCTTATGAAACTTGTGCTCGACATTGCAGGGAGTCGTCGACTGTTTGGCACTATATTGGAGAATAAAGTCTGTATACTTATTGATGCATCCAGCTCTATGGCTCCATTTTTGGCCGAACTGCAGAAGGGGTTAATATCGCTACTCTGGGAACAACTAATGCCAAGAAATATTTGGTAAGTGAAAATTTAATTTTTATTTTTTTTTATAAAATTTAAAGGTTCTGTCTATTATTAATTTATGGCAGAAATGCTTAGTTTTTCCCTCATTGACTCATTTCCCCTCATTGACTCTGGCGATTTATTTTTTTCTTTTTTATACCTATAGTCGTACTTATTATGTGCAAAATGCATGGGTCTACCCAGGGCCGGTGTTGTCTGTGTTATACAGCAGGAATCTGCTAATAAAAGCTGCAATCAGAGCTAACTCTGATCTAAAAAAAAAAAAGCTTTTGACACATTAAAAAAAATACACTAATTTGAATCCCTCTCAACTTTTTTAAAAATAAGCATATTGGATATTGCTGCATCTGTAAAATTCCAATCTATGAAAATTTAAAATTGTTTAACCCATATGGTAAATTCCCCAAAAAAAAATAAAATTGAAACACCAAAACAGCCATTGTTTGGTCACAATTTGTGGGGCTCCGTGCTGTGTCCCGTTGTTTACCAGGCTCAGCTTTATACTTATAGTAATGGCCGTGTCAAGTAATTAAAGGGGTTGTCCATAACTCGGACAAACTCTTCTCTATCCCTTTGTTTCCCCTTGTAAAATAATAACACCTATACTTACCTTGGGTGCCGGTGCTGTTTCAGCAGTGTCTGCACTTGCTCTCCCAGGGATCGCGTGACATTGTTATATCAGTTGCTGTGGCTCTTTCACTTCCATTGGATGTATGTGAATGTGATACGTCCGAAGGTGAGGAGAGTGAAGAGGCTACTAGTTGGCCACAGGGATTGCATGACATAACAGTGTCATACAATCCTCAGGAGAGCCAGTTTGTACACAGCTGGAACAGCCCCGGCAGCGGAGGTGAGTATAGGTGTTATTATTTTACTGGGGGGAAAACATAGGGATTGAGAAGGGGTTGTCTGAGTAGTGGAAAACCCCTTTAATTATTTGCTACAGCTTCATCTAATTTAAGTGACTCGGACTAAGATGTAATACCAGGCACAAAAGTAGGAAGCAGTCCAGTTTAAAAAAGCGGCATGGACATAGTTCCTCAGTGTAAAAAAATTGGCTGCAGCCCATCAGCGGCCGCTGATGGGTTGCAGTGCTCACGTCACATAAACATTGCCACAAGATCACCAGGGGATATAGCGCTCAGAGAGGAGATGCGGCGTGAGTCTGAAGATGAGGGTTTTTTTTATTTTACTAGACACTTCAAAAATAAGTTATCCAGTAGTGACCAACACCTTTAACTTTACTCTTATATAATCTTAAGTCTTAAAAAAACAAAACAGATTGCCACTTGGTAAATGCTCATTATTGATTCATATAAATGGGACTTTTCTCCCTTTGTTTCACCCTAATTGTCCTGCAAAACTGTGACCAAGGAAGCACATTTTCTGGAGCAAACATACCTGACCCTTCCTTATCCTTTTATCTTCAAGAAGTAGTTTTTTGCTGCTCAACATTTTTCTCTTTATTAAAGACATTTACTATTGTGCTGCATTTGCTATGGGGTTAGAAATGATTTATCTGTTTATTTTTCATCCCTGAATTGAACAGGTTTAATATGATAAGCATTGCGGAAAACATTGAGCCATGGCAGGAGTGTTTGGTGGAGGCCTCTGACAAAGCTTGCCAAGACGCAGTGCAATGGCTTTCCAGGCTAAAGCCCCGGGGAAACACCTGCATTCTTCATGCTCTGGAGGTTGGTGAATTGTCTCGGTATCTTACTTTTCTTTTCACCTTTTATAGATGCTTTACTTCCAGATGACATTGTAAAACATTCTGTAACACAGATATAATAATACTTTTCACAAATCCTTGTCTGTAGTCAAGAGATTGTCTAGAAGTTTAACTTTTGGGGGTGCAGGTGGAAGTCGATCATTACATTGTACACAAGACCCGGAAAAAAGGATCATAACTCTGTGGAGAAATTCTTTGTAGATCGGTTAACGTGATAAAAATATTACCATCAAACAAAATTCAAAAACTTATCATATCTTGTTTCAGAAAGGTTTTGCTTATCCAGATGTAAAAGGTGTTTATCTCCTGACAGACGGAAAGCCGGACATTAGCTTCAACCTCCTGCAGGCAGAACATCTCCTAAAGTCCCATAATATCAAAGTACACACTGTTTCTTTCAATACTTCAGAAAGGTACGTGCCATGTATATCAAACATTGCAGTGTGCATATTTTACATTATGAGGCTGGAAATAAGTGGGTAAAAATCTGCACTGCCATTGGAGACAGGAATAGTTGAAATGTGGTTTATTAGTCAACGCGTTTCGAAGTGAGCCCATTTCTTCATCAGGAAAAAACTACAATGATTGTGGTTTAGTCCTAATGAAGAAGTATGTTCACTTCGAAACGCATTGACAACCACATTTCGACTGTTCCTGTCTCCTGCTCATCCCTGGACCACTTACAGCGTGGATTTTAACCCACTTATTTCCAGCCTCACGAGTTTCGCCACGTCGTGGCTCTGCAGCAGCCTGTTTCTAAGCTTACACAAGGGAGTGTGACTCTCACAACCCCCCAAGGTGAGCATAATCGTTTTTATCTCCCTATTTTCCACTCGGATAAGACCCTATTGTGCTTATTGTCTTTTCAGTTTTTCCTTTTTACCTTAAACTTATTTCAGATAAAACTTTTAAGGGTACCTAACAGTTCACCCAGGTCCCCCACACAGCCACCATGTATTTATTGCTATGTTAATACCCTTCCTAAGAATTCCTTTTTATTGTCTAATTGATTTATGCATAGTTTTTTGCACTATTTCATAACTGCCATTATGATATGCTAATTAGTGGGTGAATAGTCATGGGGGCGTGGCTTTTCCCAGACTAGTCACCAAGTCCCTGTTGCTGTGAGTGACATGATTTACAATAGCGGTGTCACAGTGGGCTCTTTGCAAATCTCTGCCTTCCTGGCAGTGCACAATAATCCAGGTGTATGCACCCTGGCTTCATTGGTGCACTGTGCATTCCCAGGGAGGCAGCGGTGACTTAGGCCTCAGCCAGCCGATACCACCGAGTCTCACTGCAGGCTGTGTCCTACTTCACCTCTGCCTCCCTGGGCATGCGCAGTGCGCCAATAAAGCCAGGGTGCTCTGATAAAGTTCGGCTACCTGCACCTGGCTTACTGCGCACTGCCAAGGAGGCAGAGCTTTGCAAAGAGCCAACGGTGACACCACTATTGAAGATCACGTTACTTACACCTACAAGCAGAGTCATATCCAGGGGAAGGTTGCTGGGGCATGGGCACAGGCGGAAGTGGGGCGCTGTCGGGCTGCCTAATGTGGCGGTCCGAAGTGTCTCCCCCCGGCGGCTGCATTCTGCCGCCCCCCTAACTGGGAGCTGACAGTTCTCTGAGCCAGCTGTCAAGCTGACAGCCAGCTCACAGAATGTGCAGCTCACCGGCTCCCAGTAATCAATTGTACTCGCGTCTTTCAGACACGTGTACAATTGAAGCTCTGGTCGCCGGGTCAGAGCAACGCCAGCAGCGTGATCAGGTCACATGATCACACTGCTGACGTCACTCGCCGGTGCAAACATTGTTGGTAAATGCTCCACATTAGTGGAGCTGAAGACACCGAAGATTAAGTGTAATGGGAGGGTGGGGGTTTGATTTAGGGTGAGGGAGATTAAATGTAACGGAAAGGGGGGTTTGAATTATTGTGGGGGAGATTTAGTGTAACGGGGCTGGGGAAGGTTTGCTGCGTATGGGGAGGGATTTACTGCGTGTGGGGAGGGATTTACTGCATGTGGGGAGGGATTTACTGCGTGTGGGGAGGGATTTACTGCGTGTGTGGGGGAGATTTACTGTGTGTGGGGGGAGATTTACTGTGTGTGGGGGAGATTTAGTGTAACGGAGTTGGGGGAGATTTATTGTAACAGGGCTGGGGAGATTTTGTGTAACTGGGCTGGGGGAGATTTAGTGTAATGGGAGGGGATGATTTGAGGACACAAGTTTGGGGAGCCAGGAAGGGACAGGTGCAGACACAATATGGGGAGGGGGAGAAATTTGAGGACACCATATGAGGAGCAAGGGGTTAGATGGGGGGCATGTATGGTGGGATGGGTGTGGACACAGCATGAGGAGCGAGTGGAAAATGTATGCGGACACAGTATGGGGAGCGAGTATCATAGGATGTGTGCGGACACAATATGGGGAGTCAGGGGGATGTGAGAGGAGGCAGTATGAGGAGGGAGGGGGATGGTGTGAGGAGACTATTGAGGGGAAAAGTGCAAAGAGACAGTATGGGGGGAAAAAAGTGGGAGTGGGCACAGAATAAAGACTGAGTAGTGTGTGTGTGGAGGTGTAGCATGGGAGGACAGTGTAAGGGCACAGCCAGGAGGGGACAGTAAGCCAAGGAGGGGGGGGAGTGTGGTAAGGGGACATAGTATAGAGACTGGGCTCTATAGGGGGGACTCAGTGTAAGAGGACAGTGTGAAGAGGGTGCCCAATATGGAAAGGAGAGAGCACTGTAGAGGGCATGTATCATAAGAGGGACAGCGTGGGGGTCATATTTTGTGTAGGGACTATAGTGAGGGGCAATTATTTATTCAGGGGCTCAGTGTAGGGCAGATATTTTTATTCAGGAGCATTATAATGACACTGCTATCTTTAATGGCATCGTGTGGGGATGTGCTGCACAAAATCGGAGAAGATGAAAGTCTGCAGAGAACAGCTATGGATGAAAAAACTGTGGACAAGATGAGAAGAAAAGAAAGAGAACGTCTCCAGAGACATCAGTAAGGTACCTGGATGGAAATGTTTTTTTGTGATTCTAATTTTCATATTTACTCTGTCGCCTCATTTATGGGTGTTATGCTGCTGTCCACTAGGAGGCGACACTATGCATAATCTGAAAAAGATTAACCGTGGCTCCTCCTCTGCAGTATACACCCCTGGACGGCATCAGCCTTCTCCAGTTTATGCTTAGTGTTGCATAGGAGGCACACCTAAAACTTTTACTCCGTTTTTCACGGACGGGATTACAGATGAAGAAAAGTGGGTCTACTGCGAGACTCCCGGCATGGCTCCTTCCTCGGCCCCTTATTATGGGGTGCACGGTTAAGCTTGAGATGGCTATTCCCCTTGTCGCTCCTTCCCCAGCCCCTCGAGTGCTGGTTCAAAGTCGAGACCCCCCTCCTTCCCCAATTCCTTTTGGTTTCTGGGTTGAGGTCGAGGCGAGGATATAGCCCCCTGACGGTGACAACAGACCCTCCCTAATCCCCCCCTGGGGGTATTAAGTTGAAACGCCTCAGGTAGGGCCTGTACAGGCAGCAGCTCCCAGCAGCCAGCACACTACGGCTGAATCCAGGGACCCCAACCCTGCTGCGGGCTCCTGTCGGGACCGGGGGGAGCGCAGGCAGAACACAACAGAGGCACAGGCCTCCCTGCGCCCTGTTTCTGCAGCAGCACCAGCTCTACGGTGCCTCAGGGGGACTCTTCACAGGGCTCTCCCTTCCGCTTATACCCCACCGCTATCCTGCCTTTAAATCCGGGGGGTCCGGTTCAGATCCGGCCCCCTCCCGGACTTCCGCGCCGGCCTGCAGTCCCTTTGGGTATCAGGCATCTAATTTAGGCCGCGGCTTCGGCCTAGCCGAAGCCGCCACCTCCTCTCCCCGGCCCACCCCCCGGATGACAAATATGACACTACAGTGTCATAGAGGGGGTGGATCGAGACTGAAAGGGCGCGATTTCACACAGTTCTGCCGCCCTTTTTCAGCTCTCCGCCCCCCTTCTTTCTTAACTTTACTCCAGCGGCCATTATCTGCTGCAGGATAAGGGAAGACCAGCCAGTATCCGGGGGACACTAGACCGTGGATCTTCGGCGCTGGACCTAGGGGCACACCGGTGGGATAAAATCACAGCTGGAGTTCTTCCTCGGCTGTGAGTCCAGGCTCCTCTGCATAGCCACCCCTGTAGGGCCCTCTGCATAGCCACCCCAGTGCACTATGCCGGGCTCAAGGTCCAAGAGAACCAGGCAGGACTGCTATTATGCACTCTATACAGCCTGCAGCAATACTCTCCCAAGTGGCAGCACGTACCCGCACTGCCAGGACTGCATCCAGACTACTGTGCCAGAGCCCCAAGAAGCCCCTGCCAATGCTTCGGTGTCTAATGCCACGCCGGAATGGGTCACTCAGATGTCGCAATCTATGACGCAGTCTATAGATAACCTAACCTCCACATTGCTTCAGGCTCTGCAGAGTCATGCCTCGTCTATGAACGCTACCCAGCAAAGGGAAGGCTCAACTCAGGGACATGACGACCCGGGCACATCCACGTCTAGGTCAGGCCGCAAGCGGACCCACAGGTGACGTTCATCTGCGTCATCCCATAGCACACGGTCATCCCCTTCTAGGGAGAGACACCGTAGTTCCAGGTCATCTAGACCGTCCCCTACCTGGGACAGACAATGCAGTTCTCCGCAGCGATCCCCGACCAGAGAAGGCCTCCACCCTGGTTCACCCAGCAGGAGACGCCTTAGCGATACACAGGATTCAGAAGGCATCTGTGATTCCAACTCCGACAAGGAAACTGAAGGGTCTCTGATCCCAATCCCCCCTAGCAATACAGCGCTAGTTGAGGACGTTACCTCGTCCATCCATCGGGTGCTGGACATTTCTGATCCGCCCCCGGAGGCACCACAATGCAAGATTTCCTTTGAATGACTTCTGAAGCCGCCTAAGGTCTTCTTTGACCACCCAGAGTTTAAGTCGATCCTTAAAAAACAGTTCTCACAGCCTGAGAAGAAATTTACCAATCGCAAATATCTGGAGGCGCGGTACCCCTTCCCACAGGAGACCACCAAGGAATGGACAGATCTACCTGAAGTGAATCCCCCAGTCTCTAGGCTAGCAGCACAGTCACTCCTTTCACTGCCAGATAGCTCAACCCTCAGGGACACAGCAGACCGGCAGGTAGAACACATGGCTCGTTCAATTTTTGAGGCCGCAGGGGCCTCCATGGCTCCCGCGTTCGCTTCAGTTTGGGCTGCCAAGGCCATCCTGGCTTGGGCTCAAAATTTACAAGCTGGGCTCCAAGTATCTGCTCCTGAGCTGTCGGACCAAGCGGTTCAAATAGCAGTTGTAGTAGATTACATGCTTCATGCAGCTCTGGATTCTGCAAGGGGTGCAGCGGGGATAGCATCAAACGCCATCACGATTCGGCGTATCCTCTGGCTGCGGGAATGGAAAGCAGACGCAGCCTCAAAGAAGTCCCTCACGCACCTCCCGTACCTCAGTGGTCGACTTTTTGGTGAACAGTTGGACACGATGATATCCAACGCCACCGGGGGTAAGAGTACCTCTCTCCCCCAACTGAAACCCAATCGCACTTACAAGAAGCGTAACCAAACTCGATTCCGATCCTTTCGGAACTCTTCGGGCTGGTCCGTCTCGCAGCCAGCACAAAATAGCAACCGCTCCCTACGCAGGGACAACTCACGATTGACGCAAAAGTCGGACAAGACCTGGCAGTCAAAAGCAGGCCAGTCAAAGTTCAAAGGAGGAAAATCTCAGACTTCCTTCTCATCGTGACTCACGGACTCCGGAAGACACCCCACCTGTAGGCGGCCGACTTTTGCTCTTTCATCAAGTCTGGCTGCCTATTACAGAAGACAGGTGGGTCAGGGAACTAGTGTCTTCGGGATACAAGATAGAGTTCACTTCGAACCCACCAAACAGACTCTTTCTTTCTGTTCCCCCAAAACCGCCAGCCAAGGCTTGTGCCTTCCGCCAAGCGGTCTTCTCGCTTGTCAAGCAGGAGTCATAGTACCGGTCCTCGCGGCTGAGCGCTTCCGAGGGTTCTGCTCCAATTTATTCGTAGTCCCCAAGAAAGGAGGCGGCGTACGGCCCATACTGGACCTAAAACAGCTCAACAAATATGTACGGGTACGTCACTTCCGCATGGAGTCCCTTCGGTCCATCATTGCGTCCATGGAAAAGGGAGATTTTCTCACCTCCATAGACATACAAGACGCATACCTGCATATACCAATTGCACCCGCCCATCAGAGATTTCTCAGGTTCGCAATCGACCAGGACCCCTACCAGTTCGTGGCTCTCCCGTTCGGACTCGCCAAAGCTCCCAGAGTGTTTACCAAAGTCATGGCAGCCACCATGGACGTTCTGCACTCCAGAGGCATAGTAGTCTTTCCATACCTGGACTATCTCCTTATGAAGGCTCCCACCTTCAAGGACTGCGAGCTCAGCGTCTCAATCACAATCGACAATCTGAGTCGCCTGGGTTGGTTAGTCAACCTACAAAAGTCATCACCGACCCCGAGTCAGTCTCTGACCTTCCTAGGAATGCTATTCAACACCTTCAGGGGTCTAGTGCTCCTTCCCAAGGACAAGGCACTGCCTCTCCTTCTAGCAGTTCGCACTCTCCTCAGCAAACCCCCTCGATCTCTCCGGTTTGCAATGAGAGTCCTCGGCAGGATGGTGGCGGCAATAGAAGCGGTCCCATTTGCCCAGTTTCACCTTAGGCCTCTCCAACTAGCCATCCTCAAGTCATGGGACAGGAACCCTTTTTCTCTCGACAGGGAGTTCCAACTGACGTCGTCAACCAGGAGGTCCCTGCACTGGTGGCTCAAGCCAACCTCACTAACAAAGGGGAAATCCTTTCTCACGGGTCAATGGAAGGTTCTGACCACCGACGCAAGCCTGACGGGTTGGGGTGCGGTGCACCTACACCACAGAGCACAGGGCAAGTGGTCCCCAGCGGAAGCGACCATGCCCATCAACATCTTGGAAATTCGTGCCATCCTCCTGGCATTGAGAGCCTTCCATCACTTACTAGCAGCCTCTCACATCAGAGTACAGTCGGACAATGCCACGGCTGTGGCATATGTGAATCACCAAGGGCGGACTCGCAGTGCCCAGACGATGCGAGAAGTGACACACATTCTCCACTGGGCGGAAGACACAGGTTCGGTTCTCTCTGCGGTCCACATTCCGGGTGTGGACAACTGGGAAGCAGACTTCCTCAGCCGGCAAGGAATAGACTCGGGAGAGTGGTCTCTCCATCCCGAAGTTTTTCGACAGATCTGCCATCGCTGGGGGACTCCGGACGTAGACCTAATGGCATCCCACTTCAATGCCAAGGTCTCCAACTTCATGGCCAGAACTCACGACCCGCGGGAGCTAGGACCCTGTTCCACCGCCTGTACATTTTTCCACCTCTCCCCCTGATATCCAGAGTGGTGACGAAGATCAAGCAAGAGGGAGTTCCAACCATCCTAATCGCACCAGACTGGCCCAGACGTACATGGTACGCTGACATCGTACAGCTCACAGCAGACGTCCCCTGGCGTCTCCCCGACCGCCCGGATCTTCTGTCACAAGGCCCGTTCTACCACCAGAACTCAGGGACCCTCAATTTGACGGTGTGGCCATTTTGACCTGGGTTCTAACCCAGTCAGGGTTTTTGCCGGACGTCATTGGAACCATGATCAGGGCACGGAAGCCAACCTCTGCTAAGATTTATTACCGTACCTGGAAAGCCTTCTTTACCTGGTGCGAATCTCGTGGCCAGACCCCATTCCCTTATTCCCTCCCCAGTGTACTTGGGTTTCTCCAATCCGGTCTGGAGGCCAGACTGTCCCTGGCCTCCCTTAGGAGCCAGGCGTCAGCTCTCTCAGTGTTTTTTCACAGGTGCATTGCCGGAAAAGGGGAAAAAAAAAAAACTCTTTAAATCTCTTAGTTTGCGAGTGTGAACGAGCTGAGTGTGTCCGGAGCGTAAGTGCGAACAAAAGTAAGTGTGTGACTTGTTTTTCAGTGAAGAGGTATTGGGAATCCTGCCGAAAATACCTGTGTGAATTGTGGTGAGTGCTGCATTGTGACCTGCTGAGTGCTTTTCTACCTGTTTAGATTTATTGGGCTTTTTAAAACCTATTTTCTCACTACAGTTTTAGTTTCTTAGTTTACTACCTGTGTATTTAAGGGTTAACTACATTGCACTAAAATCCTGAGGTGTAGCTTTACTCACAAGGGGTTAATTAAGGGGAAGGGGTCATAATTAAGGGTTTATAAGGGGCAGCCGGTTGGGCATCCAGTCCTTTGGAAGTGCATTGAGGTGAAGGGTGCATTGCTGGAAAAGGGGAAAAAAAAAAAAAAAAAACTCTTTAAATCTCTTAGTTTGCGAGTGTGAACGAACTGAGTGTGTCCGGAGCGTAAGTGCGAACGAAAGTAAGTGTGTGACTTGTTTTTCAGTGAAGAGGTATTGGGAATCCTGCAGAAAATACCTGTGTGAATTGCTGTGAGTGCTGCATTGTGACCTGCTGAGTGCTTTTCTACCTGTTTAGATTTATTGGGCTTTTGTAAAACCTATTTTCTCACTACAGTTTTAGTTTCTTAGTTTACTACCTGTGTATTTAAGGGTTAACTACATTGCACTAAAATCCTGAGGTGTAGCTTTACTCACAAGGGGTTAATTAAGGGGAAGGGGTCATAATTAGGGGTTTATAAGGGGCAGCTGGTTGGGCATCCAGTCTTTTGGAAGTGCATTGAGGTGAAGGGTGCATTGCTGGAAAAGGGGAAAAAAAAAAAACTCTTTAAATCTCTTAGTTTGCGAGTGTGAACGAGCTGAGTGTGTCCGGAGTGTAAGTGCGAACGAAAGTAAGTGTGTGACTTGTTTTTCAGTGACTTTGGATTCAGGGAGTTTGGAAGGGAGGACTTTGGACTGAATTACTGTCTGTATTTCATTAATTCTTTACTTTTCTTTTTACTTAACATTCTGTCTATTGCAATCCCCATTAGGAAATGAGCTCGAGTATTGACAATGCTATCCAGTGTACATCTTGCCACATGTATGTATTCCTTGAACAGTCGGTCGGGGTTGCTTACTGCTGCGCGAGATGTGTGCACGTTGTGCGTTTGGAAGCCCAGATACTGGATCTAAATGAGCAGCTGGCAACACTGAGATCCATTGAAAACATGGAAAGGAGTCTGCTGCTCACTGAGCAGCAGCTCACTGGGGTAGATGTGGGGGAGGGTGGTAGTCGGGAGCTGCAGGACAGTGAGGTTGCTAGTTGGGTGACAGTTAAAAGGGGTGGTAGAGGGAAGAGTGCCAGGGAGGCTAGTCCTGATCTGGCACACCCCAATAAGTTTGCAAAGTTGGCAGATGAGGGGAGTGACTGTACAGGGGTAGCACTACTGCAGCAAGGCATGTCCCCTGAAAGCCGGAGGAGTGTCAGTTCCAGTAAAGAGGGAAATAGGAGAGTAGGGCAGGCCAGGCAAGTGCTGGTAGTGCGGGGACTCAATTATTAGAGGAACAGATAGGGCAATCTGTCACAAAGACAGGGATCGTCGAACAGTGTGCTGCCTACCTGGCGCTCGAGTCCGGCACATCGCTGATCGGGTTGACAGATTACTGGGAGGGGCTGGTGAGGACCCAGCTGTCATGGTGCTCATTGGCACAAATGACAAAGTTAGAGGTAGGTGGAAGGTCCTTAAAGATGATTTCAGGGAATTAGGCTGCAAGCTGAAAGCAAGGACCTCCAAGGTGGTATTCTCTGAAATACTACCGGTACTACGTGTCACGCCAGAGAGGCAACGGGAGATTAGGTAGATAAATAAGTGGCTCAAGAACTGGTGTAGGAAGGAGGGATTTGGGTTCCTGGAGAACTGGGCCGACTTCTCAGTTGGCTACAGACTCTACGCTAGAGACCGGCTGCACCTTAATGGGGAGGGTGCAGCTGTGCTGGGGGAGAAAATGGCGATAAGGTTAGAGGAGTGTTTAAACTAGGGATTGGGGGGGAGGGTATTCATTTTATAGGTGGGGAAGATAGTGCAGATAGTGACCTGGGCACAAATAAAGAAATTGGGGGTGGGGTTAGAACAGTCAATAAAGTAAGAAGGAATAGAGGTACAGAGAGATACAGAAAATGCATGTACACTAATGCCAGAAGCCTCACCAACAAAATGGAGGAATTAGAATTAATTTTGTTGGAAAATAATTATGACATGGTGGGGATATCTGAGACGTGGCTGGACGAGACCCATGACTGGGCAGTTAATTTACAGGGCTATAGTCTGTTCAGAAATGACCGTACAAACAAGCGAGGGGGGGGGGGTGTTTATATGTAAAATCATCCTTTAAACCTGTCTTGTGGGAGGATATATGTGAATCTAATGAAAATGTAGAGTCCCTGTGGGTGGAGATAAGGGGAGGGGTAAAAAATAATAAATTACTGATAGGGGTTTGTTATAAGTCTCCAAAAATAATGGAAGTAGCGGAGAATATCCTCGTAAAGCAAATAGATGAAGCAGCGACTCAAGGAGAAGTCATTATTATGGGAGACTTCAACTACCCTGAAATACATTGGGGGACAGAAACATGTAGTTCAAGCAAAGGTAATAGGTTTTTGACAACTATGAGAGACAATTACCTTTCACAACTGGTTCAGGACCCAACAAGAAGGGGGGCACTGCTAGACCTAATATTAACCAATAGGCCAGACCGCATATCAAATATACGAGTTGGGGGTCACTTGGGTAATAGTGATCACAAAATAATACGTTTTCATGTAACCTTTAATAAGATGTGTAGTAGAGGGGTTACAAGGACACTAAACTTCAGGAAGGCAAATTTCCAACGGTTAAGAGATGATCTTAGTGCAATAAACTGGGACGATATCCTGAGACATAAAACTACACAAAGCAAATGGGAGACATTTATTAACATCCTGAATAGGACCTGTGTACAATATATACCCTATGGGAATAAACATGCTAGAAATAGGAGGAAACCACTATGGCTAAATAGAGCTGTAAGGGGCGCAATAAGTGACAAAAAGAAAGCATTTAGAGAACTAAAGCAAGTAGGTAGTGATAAGGCATTAAATAAATATAGAAAATGAAATAAATTATGTAAAAAACAAATCAAGGCAGCAAAGATTGAGGCGGAGAGAATCATTGCCAGAGAAAGTAAAAATAACCCCAAAATATTCTTTAACTACATAAATAGTAAAAAACTAAAAAATGATAGTGTTGGCCCCCTTAAAAATAGTCTGGGTGAAATGGTGGATGAGGATGAGGAAAAAAACAATATGCTAAATTATTTTTTTTCAACCGTATTTACACAAGAAAATCGCATGACAGAAAACATGATTAGTGATAACAAAAATTCTCCATTAAATGTCACTTGCTTAACCCAGCAGGAAGTACGGCGGCGTCTAAAAATCACTAAAATTGACAAATCCCCGGGCCCGGATGGGATACACCTGCGAGTACTGCAGGAATTAAGTAATGTCATAGGTAGACCATTATTTTTAATCTTTAAAGATTCCATAATAACAGGGTCTGTACCACAGGACTGGCGTATAGCAAATGTGGTGCCAATATTCAAAAAGGGGACAAAAACTGAACTTGGAAATTATAGGCCGGTAACCTTAACCTCTACTGTGGGTAAAATCCTGGAGGGTTTCCTAAGAGATGCTATACTAGAGTATCTGAAGAAGAATAACCTCATGACCCAATATCAACATGGGTGTACGAGGGACCGTTCCTGTCAAACTAATCTGATCAGCTTTTATGAGGAGGCAAGTTCTGGACTGGACCAAGGAAATGCAGTGGATGTTGTGTATATGGACTTTTCAAAAGCTTTTGATACGGTTACACACAAAAGGTTGATACATAAAATGAGAACAATGGGGATAGGGGAAAATATATGTAAGTGGGTTAAGAACTGGCTCAGTGATAGGAAACAAAAGGGTGGTTATTAATGGAACACACTTAGACTGGGTCTCAGTTAACAGTGGGGTACCACAGGGGTCAGTATTGGGCCCCCTTCTTTTTAACATATTTATTAATGACCTTGTAGGGGGCATACAGAGTAATATTTCAATATTTGCAAATGACACTAAACTCTGCAGGGTAATCAATACAGAGGAGGACAATTTTATATTACAGGAGGATCTATGTAAACTAGAAGCTTGGGCTGATAAATGGCAAATGAGCTTTAATGGGGATAAATGTAACGTAATGCACTTGGGCAGAGGAAATAAAATGTATAATTATATGCTTAATTGTAAAACACTGGGCAAAACTGTCACTGAAAAAGACCTGGGTGTATTGGTGGACGACAAACTCACGTTTAGTGGCCAGTGTCAGGCTGCTGCTACAAAGGCAAATAAAATAATGGGATGCATTAAAAGAGGCATAGATGCTCATGAGGAGAACATAATTTTACCTCTATACAAGTCATTAGTGCGACCACACTTAGAATACTGTATACAGTTCTGGTCTCCGGTGTATAAGAAAGACATAGCTGAACTAGAGCGGGTGCAGAGAAGAGCGACCAAGGTTATTAGAGGACTGGGGGGTCTGCAATACCAAGACCTGTTATTACACTTGGGGTTATTTACTGTGGAAAAAAGAAGGCTTAGGGGTGATCTTATTACTATGTACAAGTATATGAGGGGACAGTACAAAGACCTGTCTACTGATCTTTTTACTCTGAGGCCTGAGACGGGGACAAGGGGGCATCTTCCACTTCTGGAGGAAAGAAGGTTTAATCATAATCACAGACGGGGATTCTTTACTGTAAGAGCAGTGAGACTATGGAGCTCTCTGCCGCATGATGTTGTAATGAGTGATTCACTGTTAAAATTTAAGAAGGGCATGGATGCCTTTCTTGAAAAGTATAATATTACCGGTTATAAATACTAGATTCCTTGATAGGGCATTGATCCATGGAACTAGTCTGATTGTCGTATGGAGTCGGGAAGGAATTTTTTTCCCCAATGTGGAGCTTAGTGTTTGCCACATGTTTTTTTTTGCCTTTTTCTGGATCAACATGTTAGGCTATGGGTTGAACTAGATGGACTTAGTCTTCCTTCAACCTTAAAAACTATGTTACTATGTTACAGACGACCACTAGAAACTTGGGACCTCAACCTGGTGCTGACAGCATTGCAGGAAACACCCTTTGAACCCCTTAGGGAAGTCTCACTCCGCCTTCTATCCCAGAAAGTGGTTTTCCTGGTGGCAATCACCTCGCTACGCAGGGTGTCTGAACTGACAGCACTCTCCTGCAGACGGCCCTTCCTGGCTTTTTACCAGGACAAGGTAGTTCTCCGTACGGTCCCATCCTTCCTTCCGAAGGTTGTGTCCAACTTCCACCTCAATGAGGAAATTTCACTGCCATCCCTCTGTCCGGTTCCGGTTCATAGAGTGCAGAAGGCTCTGCATACGCTTGACCTTGTCAGGGCATTGCGTATCTATGTGTCTAGTACTGCGCCCTTCCGGAAGTCTGATTCTCTTTTCCTTCTTCTGGAAGGCAGCCGCAAGGGTCTGCCAGCTTCCAAAGCTACCCTTGCCAGGTGGATCAAATCCACCATACAAGAGGCCTACCGCCTCAAAAATTCTCCTCTTCCAGCAGGTATTATGGCACACTCTACACGATGCGGTAGGGGCCTCCTGGGCCATTAGGCACCAGGCTTCGGCACAAGAAGTGTGTAAGGCAGCCACCTGGACTAGCCTACACACGTTTACCAAACACTACAGGGTTCATACCCAGTACTCAGCAGATGCGAGCCTGGGTAGATGTGTTCTGCAGGCAGCGGTACCCCAATTGTAGGGGCCCGTCTACACAATATTCTTCCATTGCTTCCCACCCAGGGACTGCTTTGGGACGTCCCATGGTCCTGTGTCCCCCAATGAGGCGACAGAGTAAAGGAGATTTTTGTGTACTCACCGTAAAATCTCTTTCTCTTAGCCTCTAATTTGGGGACACAGCTCCCACCCTGTCGCCCGTTCCAGGCCGTTATTATGTTGAGTTCTCATTTTGTTTTTTTGAGCTCGTACATAGTTGCCTTCTTATAGGCATGGTTATGTTATCCATGTTACTTTCCTCCTAATGCTTTGGCACAAAACTGGAGAAGGCTGATGCCGTCCAGGGGTGTATACTGCATAGGAGGAGCCACGGTTAATCTTTTTCAGATTATGCATAGTGTCGCCTCCTAGTGGACAGCAGCATAACACCCATGGTCCTGTGTCCCCCAATTAGAGGCTAAGAGAAAGAGATTTTACGGTGAGTACACAAAAATCTCCTTTTTATTTATGTTCGGAGCATTAAAGGGGTTGTCCAAGTTTGTGATGAGTCTGCTGTCATTCTATGTGACTGCATACTTCTGAATTCTCACAGTGCGCACTGCACGCTGTCAGGATTCTCTCGTGCTGGCCATTTGCATACATGCGGTCACGTGCCGACTAGACTTGCATGGCCTCACTCAATGAAAAAGAATTGAGCGAGGCCGGACAAATCTAGTCGAAATGTGGCCAGAAGTATACAAATCGCATACTTTTGCAAGGGATAATAATAAAAGTGTGCAGTGCATGCACTGTGATTATTCAGAAGCCTGCAGTCACCTAGAATGACTGCACACTTTCATCTCAAACCTGAACAAGCCCTTTAGTAGCATGCCAATCCTAACAGTGTGTAATAACTTCACTGTCAGGATTCAGCTCTGCTTGCAGGTTCCAGCAGTCATCACATGCCCACTTCACTCATATGTGATTTTCATACTTACGGTCATGTGACAATGAGCTTCTCTTCCTGCTTCTCTGTTTTTCACTGAACATTGAGAGAATTAGGGAGAGCAGCTCGTCGGCATGTGACTAAGTGTGCAAATCGCATATGTTCTTGAGGGGGGACTGAATTCTTACCCCAGGTGCTGGAAAACCTAGATACACCTCTGCCTTCAGGGGCGTGATAACCTGATTAGTGGGATGACTAATCTAAGGAAAACAATGCCACCATGACAGGTCACCTACCAATTAGCATATTCCCACCACAGTTATAAAAAAAAATTGGAATATGCAGAAATCAATGAAAAATTATTCTTAGGAAGTGTTTAAAGATGGCAATAAATCCATGGTGGAGGTTTAGGGGACCTGGGTAAGCGGTCAGGTTCCCTTTAAGATGTATTCCCATGTCGGACATTTATGGTATATCCTCTAGCAAGTGTGCACAGGTTTATTCAGAAATCTCATATACAGTACAGACCAAAAGTTTGGACACACCTTCTCATTTAAAGATTTTTCTGTATTTTCATGACTATGAAAATTGTACATTCACACTGAAGGCATCAAAACTATGAATTAACACATGTGGAATTATATACTTAACAAAAAAGTGTGAAACAACTGAAACATGTCTTATATTCTAGGTTCTTCAAAGTAGCCACCTTTTGCTTTGATGACTGCTTTGCACACTCTTGGCATTCTCTTGATGAGCTTCAAGAGGTAGTCACTGGAAATGGTCTTCCAACAATCTTGAAGGAGTTCCCAGAGATGCTTAGCACTTGTTGGCCCTTTTGCCTTCACTCTGCGGTCCAGCTCACCCCAAACCATCTCGATTGGGTTCAGGTCTGGTGACTGTGGAGGCCAGGTCATCTGGCGTAGCACCCCATCATTCTCCTTCTTGGTCAAATAGCCCTTACACAGCCTGGATGTGTGTTTGGGGTCATTGTCCTGTTGAAAAATAAATGATGGTCCAACTAAACGCAAACCGGATGGAATAGCATGCCGCTGCAAGATGCTGTGGTAGCCATGCTGGTTCAGTATGCTTTCAATTTTGAATAAATCCCCAACAGTGTCACCAGCAAAGCACCTCCACACCATCACACCTCCTCCTCCATGCTTCACGGTGGGAACCAGGCATGTAGAGTCCATCCGTTCACCTTTTCTGCGTCGCACAAAGACACGGTGGTTGGAACCAAAGATCTCAAATTTGTACTCATCAGACCAAAGCACAGATTTCCACTGGTCTAATGTCCATTCCTTGTGTTCTTTAGCCCAAACAAGTCCCTTCTGCTTGTTGCCTGTAATTAGCAGTGGTTTCCTAGCAGCTATTTTACCATGAAGGCCTGCTGCACAAAGTCTCCTCTTAACAGTTGTTGTAGAGATGTGTCTGCTGCTAGAACTCTGTGTGGCATTGACCTGGTCTCTAATCTGAGCTGCTGTTAACCTGCGATTTCTGAGGCTGGTGATTCGGATAAACTTATCCTCAGAAGCAGAGGTGACTCTTGGTCTTCCTTTCCTGGGGCGGTCCTCATGTGAGCCAGTTTCTTTGTAGCGCTTGATGGTTTTTGCAACTGCACTTGGGGACACTTTCAAAGTTTTCCCAATTTTTCGGACTGACTGACCTTCATTTCTTAAAGTAATGATGGCCACTCGTTTTTCTTTACTTAGAATTTGTATAATGGCAAGAAAAAAGCAGCTAACAGTCTATTCAGTAGGACTATCGGCTGTGTATCCACCAGACTTCTGCACAACACAACTGATGGTCCCAACCCCATTTATAAGGCAAGAAATCCCACTTATTAAACCTGACAGGGCACACCTGTGAAGTGAAAACCATTTCCGGTGACTACCTCTTGAAACTCATCAAGAGAATGCCAAGAGTGTGTAAAGCAGTCATCAAAGCAAAAGGTGGCTACTTTGAAGAACCTAGAATATAAGACATATTTTCAGTTGTTTCACACTTTTTTGTTAAGTTTATAATTCCACATGTGTTAATTCATAGTTCTGATGCCTTCAGTGTGAATATACAATTTTCATAGTCATGAAAATACAGAAAAATCTTTTAATGAGAATGTGTGTCCAAACTTTTGGTCTGTAGTGTACGTAAATAGAGAGCGGCAGCCAAGTGTGACCTGACCATCTCTCCATTCTCTGCAGCGAAAAAACGGGGCCCTGTTACCAAGATAGGAGCTCGACTCAGAGGTGGGACTTATAAGACATCTATAGCATATCTTGTGTATATGCCATACTGTAAGATGGCAATAACCTTTTAATATGGTATAAATGTTTGCTGGACCAAACCAGTCTCTGGGTATGTGCACATGTTCAGGAATTGAAGCAGAAATTTCCTGAGCGTTTTTGCCTCTTCCTGGCAGAGAAAAACGCATGTGTTTTTACATGCATTTTTTGAAGCGTTTTTGAACATCAATGAATGATTTTTGGAGCTAAATAAAGTTGGAGGGACATTGCTTAAGCCCGTGGATTACCATAAGAACTGGGGTTAGTATATTGGTTCATTTAAATGATTAAAGAATGGGTCTGTTGTATTTCAAATAAAGTGTTTACACTGTGTCTGTGTGTTTCTTTACTTTGAAAAGGTATGATTGACACCTTGACATAACCAAACAAAAGAGTTGGGTGTCAGCTAGTCCCATTCACCCACTCTTCATTAGCATTTCTATTCATGTAATTTATGCGGCTGCTGTGAGCTGTTTTTTTTTAGCCTGGGAAGGTGCCACTAGGCAAACATTTCCCTGGCCATTAAATAACTTCTCACAACTGGTTTGTTAGCCACTACATTCCCCAATCAGCACTCAGCAGCGCTTTGGACACAACATATTAATGTTGCATCCAAAACGCAGTGTTCTAATGCCGCACTTTTGTTGTCGGTACATGTGAATCCACTGCATATAATGACACTTCAGTCAGTCAAAATCTGCAGCGGAGACTAGTGTGTCCGCTACAGAAATTGACATGCTGCGGGAGAGTTTGGGTACGTGCCCACGATCAGGAGCCGCTGCAGGTTTGACTCTGTGTGTATTTACAACGTCAAACCCGCAGCGTCCAGATGTTATGGAATAGTGGATGGGATCTCTAGAAATCCCATGTGCACTATGCGTGCATCGGAGGCTGCGAATCACCCGTAGACGCTGACATGCGGCGCGTCTTTCAGGACCTCAGCATGTCAATTTTTCTGGTGGAGTCGCTAGTCTCCACAACAGAAATTTGACCACTAGAATGTATTAAATGCTGTAAATATGCATGGTTTAGTGAACACATGTGGATTTACCTGCGTTCAATAGAATACAACGTTTTGGACGCAGCAAAAATTTGCTTCCAAAGCGCTGCTACGTCTGAATTATGGGCACAAAGCCTAAAATTTAAAAAAGAATGGCGTGGGCTCCCGCATCATTTTTATAACCAGCAGAGGGAAAGCCGACCGCTGGGGGTTGATATTAGTAACCGCGGAACGGGCCATTAGCCAAAAATGTTCCCTAGCTATTAATATCAGCCCACAGCTGTTTGTTTAGCCTTTACTGGCTAGATTACAGGGGGACCCCAGAAGCCGCCTTGTATTGGCGGCTGACGTGAAGCCCAGGTTAGTTAGTCTATAAGACGCCCCCATTACTAACCATTACTAACCGCATGGTTAAATGGTCACCACTTTTTCAATAAAAGACACAGCCAGAATAAAGTATTTTAATGAAATAAAAAACACACATGATTCTACAATTTTTTTTATTACTCACCTCCGCAAAGCCCTCAATCTCCTGAAAAAAAGCGTAAAAAAAACAAACAACAATATTCCTCACCTGTCCGCCGTCAACGACGCAGAAATCACTGATGTCACAGCTGTAGAATACAGTACTGTGTACTGACAGGGGTGTAAAATCACCCCCTGTCAGTGTACATGCTGCAGGGGGTCACTGGGGTTCAACAGCTGAAGATGAGCTGATGAGCCCCAGTGAACTAGAGACCGTGGGAACATTCTTGTGAATGTTCCCACGCTAAGCATCAGCTGATCGGTCATGAGACCGATCAGCTGATTACCGGCTTCGGCAATTAGCTGGTGGTCACATGACCATCAGCTGATTGCTGCCGGCACTGATCACCTGATGGTCATGCGACCATCAGCTGATCGTTGACGTCACCGATCACCTGATGGTCGTGTGACCATCAGGTAATCAGAGACGTCACCACAGGTCCTGGAAGTACACTGCGGGGCACGAGCCCTAACCCTGCAGCGTACCGCGAGCCTCCAAAGAGGAAGCATCGCCAGGGAGGACACCGGGGGCCGCCGGACAGGTGAGTATGAAGGTTTTTTTTTTAATTTTCACTTTTTTAGTCTTTTTTTTTTTACTGCCGCGGGCACCCGGGGTGGGAGGAGCAGGCTGCTGCTTCTCCCATCCACTCTTTTCTCGCTGTTATCAGCCAGAGCGCGATTCCGGCACGATTTTGCACCTATTTTACAATGAAATGCATCAAATCCGCATGTATAGATATTATACATGCGGGTTTGCTGCGATTCAATGGGCACGATTTTGCCACAAAAATAGTACTGTGGTTGTGCTGCGGTTTGTGCCGCAATGATAATCTGCAGCGGAAATTTCCGCATCATGTGCACAGCGCATGCGGATTATCATTGCTCTACATGGCAGACCTATTACCAAGCGGTTTTAATGCGTTTCCGCGGCGGAAAGAAACGCTGCGTAAACGCATTAAATCGCATTGTGTCACCTCAGCCTCTGGCTAATAAATGCATTGTTATATAAATTGGGTTATAATTACCCAGTTGCTCTGGAATAAATTAAACATTAGCTTATTAATTAATTAGCATTTTCCAAGGTGCAATTTGTGTTATTTCATAAAATGTTTTATTTGCTTTACATACTTTCCTCCATTTTTAGATCCGGAAATGAATTTCTAAAAACTTTAGCGACTCTGTCAGGAGGGCGATACCATTCTCGACATGGTGATACCGATGGACATTTTGTTGCACACCGGATGTTGACCGAGGGATTCTTAGATGAAGATGTAGGTATCAGCTGAGGATGATTGGTCATTGCCAAAAAGAAAAGATGGCTGTACACAGAAGATAGAAGATAGCTGCTCGGCCACCCAAGACTAAATAGTTCTGTGCAAAAAAAAAAAAAAACTTGGCTCCAAAACCCAAAGTGAATCTGTCAGCAGATTTTATAGTAGAAACTGCATGCATTATTAAATAGATTAATTTAGACCTTATGAGGCTGGTATATTTACTTTGAAAATCCATAGCTGACTAATTCTACTTCTAAACTGGACTCCTATAATGTTTAATATCTGGATCATACAACCATTCTGACTTGGATTTTCAATGTAAATACACAAGCTATGATCTGTGACGTATTCTCGCTATCCAGGTTCACCACAAAATGGCTGCTGCATTTCTTCCTTCTGCTTTTATACAGGCTATATTAGTCTCTCCTGATTGGCTGTGTTACACAATGTGCTATAATAGCTGCAAGCCCTCCCATCTGCACCCAAGATCACGTGAGCCTTCTGTGGCTGAAGCAGTCTTTTGCAATGTGTAAAATAGCCATTTTAGGCAATTCACGCATATTGTTCAGATTCGCCATGTTCAGCGAATTCCCAAAAATTTGACACAATTTAGATTTGCATTGAATTGATTCACTCATTTCTAACAGCTTGTATTGTGGAATCTGGTGACAAATTTGCATTAAAATAAGAAAAATTAAGAAGAATAAGCTGCTAATTCGATGACGTAAATCCTTACATAAAATAGTCCGAATGAACAGCTGGAGGCTTTACGTTGCTTCTCCCATAGAGGGTCCTGTACTGTACCAGAATAAAATGGAGCCATGAGGATCAGCTGATTATGGCACGGGTACATAGACATCTCATCAATACATGCATTTCAACAATATACCAAAGGCGCAGTTACACCCGTGATTATCGGGATCTAGCCCTCCTAGGAACACTCTTTTCCTAATAATCGTGCAATGTCAAAAGGCTGCCGATCACCCGATGAATGGGCAAAACTCTCGTTCATTGGGTGAAATTAACTTTTGATTTCCAAAAAAGGTAATTGCTTTCAACAGTGTTTCATCCTGTATAACCAGGACACGTGCTGCCCAGAACAATGACAGCCTATGGACATAGATTTTCCTATTACTGATCGTTCTGTGCGCACTGTAAGTGTGATCTGCTTGTCCAAACAGGCTATAAAACCACTACCAATCCACAAACATATGCGATCGGTGGTCGTTTAACACCACAGATTGGTGTAATCTCGGCACTATTAGATCTTCTGTCCCCTAGTGTGATGCTTTAGTTCAGAGGTGTTTTATCAGTGAATTTCCCATTCAGGTTGCACCATAGATCATTACTGGTTGAGTGTTTAGTGTAACTGTGACACTAGTCACTATTCACGGACAGACCGTGAGGCAGAGAAGACTGATGTTCCCTGGTCAGTACCAAGAGAGCACAGAGAAAACCCAGGGGAAAGACAAAGGTGTAAGTCAGGTCACAGTCCAGGGTCAAAATACCTGGAGATAGCGGAGCAAAGCAAAAATGTCAATACAAAGGGATAGTCCGAACACGGTCCAAAGGGTCAGGCAGCAGAAGATCAGAACTCAGAACAACAGACTCAGGCAAATACTCACCAGGAAGCTCAAACTATTGACGTCTGGCTGGGATCAGAGGCAGACAGCTCAGTTAAGTTGCTGGGCAATCTCCAGAACAGAGAACACCTGGAGAAAGCCCAGCACCTCCCAGTCACAGATTGGACGGCCAAGCTGTCAATCAAAACACTGACAACTCAGCATGACCCAGATTCCATAGGGAAGCAAAACAGTCACTCACTGAGCTGAGGAATTGTGACAGTAACTACAATGGCGCAGGAATGACCATTGAAAGTTTAAAATATTCAAATCTAAAGCCATTCCAAGTTGACAGACCACTGCATTTACACGCTATGGACACCTTTTGAGATGTGAAAAATTTCATTATCATTTGATAATAATTTTTTTGTTCCTTTTTACAATAGGATCCAGTTCTCCCGGTGTTTGAAGGGGATGACTTAAAAAGACTTGCAAAAGAAATAGACAGAGCTCGCCGGTTTGTCACTCAAGCAAGATCTTTTCAGTATGTAATCTATTCACCTTAATGTATCTATTTTACTAATTACATCTGTATTTATAACGTTTTTACAACTTTTTTCAAAGCGTATCTATCATGCTTTTATTTTAAGAGGAAGCTATGTTATATAGAAATCATATACATAGTACAAACATGTGTAAAATATGGACATTCACATACAGTTGTCCTCAAAAGTTTACATACCCCGGCAGAATTTTTCCTTTCTTGGCCTTGTTTCAGAGAATATGAATGATAACAAAAAAACTTTTTATCCACTCATAGTTATTGGTTGGGTGAAGCCATTTATTGTCAAACTACTGTGTTTTCTCTTTTTAAATCTTAATGACAACCAAAAACATCCAAATGACCCTGATCAAACGTTCACATACCCCAGTTCTTAATACCGTGTATTGCCCCCTCTAACATCAATGACAGCTTGATGTCTTTTGTGGTAGTTGTGGTTGAGGTTCTTTAATTTCTCAGATGGTAAAGCTGCCCATTCTTCTTGGCAAAAAGCCTCCAGTTCCTGTAAATTCCTGGTCTGTCTTGCATGAACTGCGCGCTTGAGATCTCCCCAGAGTGACTCAATGATATTGAGGTCAGGAGACTGAGATGGCCACTCCAGAACCTTCACTTTATTCTGCTGTAGCCAATGACAGGTCGACTTGGCCTTGTGTTTTGGATCGTTGTCATGTTGAAACGTCCAAGTACGTCCCATGCGCAGCTTTCGGGCTGATGAGTGCAAATTTGTCTCCAGTATTTGCTGATAATGTGCTGCATTCATCTTTCCTTCAACTTACTCTGTTGCCTCATTGGGGGACACAGGACCATTGGTGTTATGCTGCTGTCCACTAGGAGGCGACACTATGCATAATCTGAAAAAGATTAACCGTGGCTCCTCCTCTGCAGTATACACCCCTGGACGGCGTCAGTCTTCTCCAGTTTTTGCTTAGTGTCGCATACGAGGCACACCTAAAACATTTACTCCGTTTTCACCGACGGGATTACAGATGAAGAAAAGTGGGTCTCCTGCGAGACTCCCGGCATGGCTCCTTCCTCGGCTCCTTATTATGGGGTGCACGGTTGAAGTCGAGATGGCTATTCCCCATGTCGCTCCTTCCCCAGCCCCTCGGGTGCTGGTTCGAAGTCTAGACCCCCCTCCTTCCCCAATTCCTTTTGGTTTCTGGGTTGAGGTCGAGGCGAGGATATAGCCCCCTGATGGTGACAGCAGCACCTCCCTAATTCCCCCCTGGAGGTATTAAGTTGAAACGCCTCAGGTAGGGCCTGTACAGGCAGCAGCTCCCAGCAGCCAGCACATTATGGCTGAATCCAGGGACCCCAGCCCTGCTGCGGGCTCCTGTCGGGGCCGGGGGGAGTGCAGGCAGGCATGACACAGCAGAGGCACAGGCCTCCCTGTGCCCTGTCTCTGCGGCAGCTCCAGCTCTATGGTGCCTCAGGGGGACTCTTCCGCTTATACCCCACCGCTATCCTGCCTTTACATCCGGGGGTGTCCAGTTCAGATCCGGCCCCCTCCCGGACTTCCGCGCCGCCCTGGAGTCCCTTTGGGCATCAGGCATCTAATTTAGGCCGCTGATTCGGCCTAGCCGAAGCCGCCACCTCCTCTCCCCGGCCTGCCCCCGGATGACAAATATGACACTCTACAGTGTCATAGAGGGGGCGGATCGAGACTGAAAGGGTGCGATTTCACACAGTTCTGCCGCCCTTTTCAGCTCTCCGCCCCCCTTCTTTCTTAACTTTACTCCGGCGGCCATTATCTGCTGCAGGATAAGGGAAGACCAGCCAGTCTCCGGGGGGCACAGGACTGTGGATCTTCGGCGCTGGACCTAGGGGCACACTGGTGGGATAAGATCACAGCTGGAGTTCTTCCTCGGCTGCGAGTCCATTATTCCTTATAGGCTCCTCTGCATAGCCACCCCAGTGCACTATGCCGGGCTCAAGGTCCAAGAGAACCAGGCAGGACTGCTATTATGCAATTTGTACAGCCTGCAGCAATACTCTCCCAAGTGGCAGCACGTAGCCACACTGCCAGGACTGCACCACCAAACAGACTCTTTCTTTCTGTTCCCCCAAAACCGCCAGCCAAGGCTCGTGCCTTCCGCCAAGCGGTCTCCTCGCTTCTTCAAGCAGGAGTCATAGTACCGGTCCCCGCGGCCGAGCGCTTCCGAGGGTTCTACTCCAATTTATTCGTAGTCCCCAAGAAAGGAGGCGGCTTACGGCCCATGCTGGACCTAAAACAGCTCAACAAATATGTACGGGTACGTCACTTCCGCATGGAGTCCCTTCGGTCTATCATTGCGTCCATGGAGAAGGGAGAATTTCTCGCCTCCATAGACGTACAAGACGCATACCTGCATATACCAATTGCACCCGCCCATCAGAGATTTCTCAGGTTCGCACTCGACCAGGACCACTACCAGTTCGTGGCTCTCCCGTTCGGACTCGCCACGGCTCCCAGAGTGTTTACCAAAGTCATGGCAGCCACCATGGACGTCCTGCACTCCAGAGGCATAGTAGTCGTTCCATACCTGGACGATCTCCTTATCAAGGCTCCTACCTTCAAGGACTGCGAGCTCAGCGTCTCAATCAAGGCCTCCACCCCGGTTCACCCAGCAGGAGACGCCTTAGCGATACATAGGATTCGGAAGGCATCTGTGATTCCGACTCAGACAAGGAAACTGAAGGGTCCCTGATCCCAATTCCCCCTAGCAATACAGCTCTAGTTGAGGACGTAATCTCGTCCATCCATCGGGTGCTGGACATTTCTGATCCGCCCCCGGAGGCATCACAACACAAGATTTCCTTTGAAGGAGTTCTGAAGCCGCCTAAGGTCTTCTTTGACCACTCAGAGTTTAAGTCGATCCTTAAAAAGCAGTTCTCACAGCCTGAGAAGAAGTTTACCAATCGCAAATATCCTGGAGGCGCGGTACCCCTTCCCACAGGAGGTCACCAAGGAATGGACAGATCCACCTGAAGTGGATCCCGCAGTCTCTAGGCTAGCAGCACAGTCACTCCTTTCACTGCCAGATAGCTCAACCCTCAGGGACGCAGCAGACCGGCAGGTGGAATGCATGGCTCGTTCAATTTTCGAGGTCGCAGGGGCCTCCCTGGCTCCCGCGTTCGCTTCAGTTTGGGCTGCCAAGGCCATCCTGGCTTGGGCCCAAAATTTACAAGCTGGCCTCCAAGTATCTGCTCCTGAGCTGTCGGACCAAGCGGTTCAAATAGCAGTTGTAGCAGATTACATGCTTCATGCAGCTCTGGATTCTGCAAGGGGTGCAGCGGGGATAGCATCAAACGCCATCACGATTCGGCGTATCCTCTGGCTGCGGGAATGGAAAGCAGACGCAGCCTCAAAGAAGTCCCTCACGCACCTCCCGTACCTCAGTGGTCGACTTTTTGGTGAACAGTTGGACACGATGATATCCAAGGCCACCGGTGGTAAGAGTACCTCTCTCCCCGAACTGAAACCAAAACGCACTTACAAGAAGCGTAATCAAACTCGATTCCGATCCTTTCGGAACTCTTCGGGCTGGTCTGTCTCGCGGCCAGCACAAAATAGCAACCGCTCCCCACGCAGGGACAACTCGCGGTCGACACAAAAGTCGGACAAGACCTGGCAGTCAAAAGCAGGCCAGTCAAAGTCCAAAGGAAGAAAATTTCAGACTTCCTCCTCATCATGACTCATGGACTCCGGAAGACACCTCACCTGTAGGCGGCCGACTTTTGCTCATTCATCAAGTCTGGCTGCCTATTACAGAAGACAGGTGGGTCAGGGAACTAGTGTCTTCGGGATACAAGATAGAGTTCACTTCCAAAGCCATCCTCAAGTCATGGGACAGGAACCCTTTTTCTCTCGACAGGGAGTTCCAGCTGATGTCGTCAACCAGGAGGTCCCTGCACTTGTGGCTCAAGCCAACCTCACTAACAAAGGGGAAATCCTTTCTCACGGGTCAATGGAAGGTTCTGACCACCGACGCAAGCCTGACGAGTTGAGGTGCGGTACACCTACACCACAGAGCACAGGGCAAGTGGTCCCCAGCGGAAGCGACCATGCCCATCAACATCTTGGAAATTCGTGCCATCCTCCTGGCACTGAGAACCTTCCATCACTTACTGGCAGCCTCTCACATCAGAGTACAGTCGGACAATGCCACGGCTGTGGCATATGTGAATCACCAAGGGGGGACCCGCAGTGCCCAGGCGATTCGAGAAGTGACACACATTCTCCACTGGGCGGAAGACACAGGTTCGGTTCTCTCTGCGGTCCACATTCTGGGTGTGGACAACTGGGAAGCAGACTTCCTCAGCCGGCAAGTAATGGACTCGGGAGAGTGGTCTCTCCATCCCGAAGTTTTTCGCCAGATCTGCCATCGCTGGGGGACTCCGGACGTGGACCTAATGGCATCCCACTTCAATGCCAAGGTCTCCAACTTCATGGCCAGAACACACGACCCGCGGGCGCTAGGAGCGGACGCCCTGGTTCAAGACTGGACCCAGTTCCAGCTCCTGTACATTTTTCCACCTCTCCCCCTGATATCCAGAGTGGTGAGGAAGATCAAGCAAGAGAGAGTTCCAACCATCCTAATCGCACCGGACTGGCCCAGACGTACATGGTACGCCGACATCGTACAGCTACAGCAGATGTCCCCTGGCGTCTCCCCGACCGCCCGGATCTTCTGTCACAAGGCCCGTTCTACCACCAGAACTCAGGGGTCCTCAATTTGATGGCGTGGCCATTGAGACCTGGGTTCTAACCCAGTGAGGGTTCTCGCCGGACGTCATTGGAACCATGATCAGGGCACGGAAACCAACCTCTGCTAAGATTCGTTACCGTACCTGGAAAGCCTTCTTTACCTGGTGCGAATCTCGTGGCCAGACCCCATTCCCTTATTCCCTCCCCAGGGTACTTGGGTTTCTCCAATCGGGTCTGGAGGCCAGACTGTCCCTGGCCTCCCTTAAGAGCCAGGTGTCGGCTCTCTCAGTGCTTTTTCAGAGGTGCTTTGCTAACAAGCCGCAAGTAAGGACATTTCTTCAGGGGGTTTCCCGATTGGTTCCCCCCTACAGACGACCACTAGAAACGTGGAACCTCAACCTGGTGCTGACAGCATTGCATAGGGAAGTCCCACTCCACCTTCTATCCCAGAAAGTGATTTTCCTGGTGGCAATCACCTCGCTACGCAGGGTGTCTGAACTGACAACACTCTCCTGCAGACGGCCCTTCCTGGCTTTTTACCAGGACAAGGTAGTTCTCCGTACGGTCCCATCCTTCCTTCTGAAGGTTGTGTCCAACTTCCACCTCAATGAGGAAATTTCACTGCCATCCCTCTGTCCGGTCCCAGTTCTTAGAGTGGAGAAGGCTCTGCTTACGCTTGACCTTGTCAGGGCATTGCGTATCTATGTGTCTAGGACTGTGCCCTTCCGGAAGTCTGATTCTCTCTTCCTTCTTCTGGAAGGCGGCCGCAAGGGTCAGCCAGCTTCCAAAGCTACCCTTGCCAGGTGGATCAAATCCACCATACAAGAGGCCTACCGCCTCAAAAATTCTCCTCTTCCAGCAGGTATTACGGCACACTCTACACGTGCAGTAGACTCCAGGACTCGGAGGTCACTGCGCGTCCTAATATTTTTTCAGCACATTCCTTAATATCTCAACCTTACAACATGACACTGAATGTAGCACAATCATTTCTAATGAGGACAAAAGTCGTATGGGTTAATATGACATAAAAAAAGAGAACTGATTGCATGTTGTTTATAACAGGTCTCTGATACTGGAAAAACAGATGTGTGCCTCCAGAGACGTGTCATTGGAAGGAAGTGATGTTTCAGGTAAGAATCAAAATCGTAGACTGTTGGGGATAAGGGAATACTCTAATTTTACCCCATTATGGGAAGGTTGGGAATCAAGGGGAATTCAGACTTTAGATCAGTTAATAGAAAATGGAACACTTAAAAGCTTTAACAAATTACAACAAGAGTTTGGATTGCCTCACGGCCTCTTCTTTCAATGCCTACAACTTAGGCATGCATATACAGTGGGGAAAATAAGTATTTGATACGCTGCCGATTTGCAAGTTTTCCCACCTACAAAGAATGGAATGGAGAGGTCTGTAATTTTTATTGTAGGTACACTTCACCTGTGAGAGACAGAATCTAAAAATAAAACCCAGAAAATTACATTGTATGATTTTTACATAATTAATTTGAATTTTATTGCATGAAATAAGTATTTGATACAATAGAAAAATAGAGCTTAATATTTGGTACAGAAAGCTTTGTTTGTAATTACAGAGGTCAGACGTTTCCTGTAGTTCTGGATCCATCTTCAATGCTCTTACTGAGGGAAGGAGGTTGTTGGCCAAAATCTCACGATACATGACCCCATCCATCCTCCCTTCAATATGGTGCAGTCGTCCTGACCCCTTTGCAGAAATACACCCCTAAAGTATGAAGTTTCCCCCACTATGCTTGACGGTTGGGATGGTGTTCTGGGGGTTGTACTCATCCTTCTTCCTCCAAACATGACGAGTGTAGTTGATACCCAAAAGTTCTATTTTGGTCTCATCTGATCACATGACCTTCTCACATGCCTCCTCTGTATCATCCAGATGGTTATTGGTGAACTTCAAACCTTTACATGTTCTGACGTAAGCAGGTGGACCTTGCATGCTCTGCAGGATTTTAATCCATGATGGCGTATTGTGTTACTAACAGTAATGTTTGAGACTGTGGTCCCAGCTCTTTTGTCATTGACCTCCTCTTCACAGGTTCACAATGCTTCTGCCATAACTGAATTCTTCAACAGCTTTTATATTTTAGAAAAAGGCTTACCCAACCTAATATTACGTAAGCATGAAAGTACATAGGTTGTTGTCCAACATTCCAATCCCGTGACAGTGGCCAGCTATCACAGATAAGCAATGCCGGACAAGACCTGTTCATGGACCATTCTACTTCTGTCATAACTCATAATGTTTACATATTGTAAGAGTAAATCCTACACTGGGTTATAAATCAGAACAAGGTTTTCTTCCCAGACAGTATATTGTGTTAAGAAGCTATGTATCAGTGAGATACATTCACAGATAAAGTATACCTTAACACAGAATATATAATCAGAATATTGATTAAAGGTTGGATACATCATAATGGGTTTCAGATAGCCACTTATATTTTTGGTACTACAATAAGCGTCTCCATCTTAAGCCATATGCCTGTAGTCTTATTTACAATATTGTGCAATCGTCTGTCTCTGGTTCTACATCGGATGACAAACACAGCGTACACAAAAGGCTAATTCCCTTCAGTAATAAAGATTAAACCTCAGACTGTTAGCAAACTTAAACTAAAGCCATGTTTTAGTATGTCTGGTCTAATGACCCCCAGTCTACTGAGGTAGGATACCTACAAATGCTGACATGTCTGGTTCCTATTTTATTTCAATATGGATTTGAAATATAAAATAGCCATTTTTCATGTTCATACTACACCATCCCAGCCTTGTGCAGGTCTACAATTTTGTCCCTGGTGTCCTTAGATCTTTGGTCTTGGCCATGGTGGAGAGGATGGAGTGTGATTGATTGAGTGTGTGGACAGGTGTCTTTTATACAGGTAACAAGTTCAAACAGGTGCAATTAGTACAGGCAATGAAAGCAGAGTAGGAGGGCTGCTTAAAGAAAAACGAACAGGTCTGTGAGAGACAGAATTCTTGCTGATTGGTAGGAGATCAAATACTTATTTCATGCAATATAATGCAATTTAATTATTTAAAAATCATACAATGTTATTTTCTGTTTTTTTATTTTTAGATTCTGTCTCTCACAGGTGAAGTGTACCTTCGATAAAAATTACAGACCTCTCCATTCCTTGTAGGTGAGAGAACTTGTAAAATCGGCAGTGTATCGAATACTTATTTTCCCCACTGTATGACTCAATTTAATGCTGCGGCATCGGATATACGGAAAAATAATTTACTAGACTCAATGGCGGCAGCAAAATACACAACCGGTTTAATTTCCAAAATCTATCAGCAACTTTTCCAGTCTTGCATTGGAGACCATCCCCTGACAGCTAAATTAAAATGGGAAACGGATGTGGGGCCAATTACGGAAGAACAGTGGATAGAGGTGTTGGAACTCACTCCTACATTGTCCCCATGTGAATCTCAGAGTCTCTCACAGATAGACCTTATTCATAGAGTATATAGAACACCAAGCTTTCCTTTTAAAATTGGGGTACATCCTAATGCAGGTTGTCCAAGATGTGGAGCAGGAGATGCGCATTTGTTACACATCTTCTGAGAGTGCAGTACATTGGGCTCCTACTGGAAAAACACTATCTGTAATAAAAAAAAAATATTTGGTGTGCAAAGCCAAGCAGACCCCAAAATATGAATATTGGGATATTTGGGGGGGGTTCAGTCAATTTTGAGTCCCAGGTGGCTATAAGTCTTTTGCGAACATTGTATCAAGCACGCAAACTTTTTGCACAACATTGATTAGATGCTCAATCACCAACAGTTAATGAGTTAATAAATAAGCTAAACAATATTACTTGGTTGGAAAAAGGGGTATATAGAAAGAGAAAAGCAATCAAGAAATTTGACAACTTCTGGGAACCCTGGTTGAATGTCCCCGGCTGCCATCTGGAGCGCTCCTGAGAGATGGCATATAATAATTGCTGGATTCATGAACACTTGTGGTATGATCATTCCAGGTTAAATGATATAAGTATGGTCAGTACACATGCAAACTAATTATTATAACTGAATTGCAGATATTCTAACTTGTGTACATAAAAAAAAAAGTATATAGATTTCTCTGGAGTGTTATCAGTGGGGGAAGGGTTGTATTAGTTTGTTTGAATGAAAAAAATCGAATCCTTGGAAGATGATGACAACTTTATTTTATTTTATGTTTAACAATAATCTATAATGAAACCATGTAACATTGAATATCTCTTTGTTCTACTGATCTTTCTTTGTAAAAACTTTATTGTGTAATTTTCTTAATACAAATGATCTGATTAAAAAAGAAGAATCAAAATCGTATTTCCAGCAGGATTTTCACATTGCTAATATATCCAGTGACATTGTAAAGTTCTTTGTTCCTTTCAATATTTTAGTTTTTGGGCAATGTAACTTTAAATTATGAGTGATTCATACGTTGTTATATCCATGTATAAATTGCTTCCTACTCATTCAGTTTTGGATTAGTAGATTTACTCTGTAAGGGTGAGATTCCTTTATATACCAGTCTGTAGATGGCACGCGTATAAACGAGCAATTCTTTGTCTTTGATTTGAAGCATGCAGATTAATAAGTTTGCTGTAGAAAAATTGGGGGAGGCAAGGTCCTGTAAAGGGCCTGGGTTGACACCAGGTGTAGTCCGGTTATGTAATATTGATAACCTATCCATTAGATCATCAATATCAGATCTGTATGGGTTTGACAGCTGTTATTGTCTCTATCGGTGGGCAGATGTTAACCCATTCACCAGCACTGCACAGCTCTAGTCTCAGTGTGTAGTGACCGCTGCTGAGCACTATTCTCTTGAATTCTTATGATGTTCACCATGCTGAACAAACATATGATAATCTTTTAGATGAGGTCATTACTAATGCAGCAGTATCAATTACTTGAAATATTTACAATTTATAAACTTGATTTTTTTTGCAATTTTTTGGGGTTTTAGTCCTACTATAGGACAAGTTGATCATTGGGCCTAGTAGGCTCAGATTCATGACAAAAGTGGATGCCTCTATCTGGCTGTCAGCAATCTGTTTGCACCCCACATTATAAGGACACCAATCAGGTGGAGGCTGCTGCCTTATTTTGTATTTTCAGACTACCCCTTTAAGCTGGCCATGTACATTAGATGACAGTTCTCCAAACACACATATAAACATTAGTCAACATATAGTTGTCCTACTATATAAAAGACAATCAAGGACCGCACTTATAAATATATACTACCACACCAGCTCAGTAATACATAAGTCAGTGAAAAATGTGAACACAAATGTCCAAAAATGTACTGTATATTATATTTCTTTATTGAAAAATTGACAAATCAAAGTAAAATAGATATACAGTGGCATGTAAAAGTGTGGGCACCCCTGGTCAAAGTTAGTGTTATTGTGAACAGTTAATCAAGTTGAAGATGAAATGATCTCCAAAAGGCCTGAAATTAAAGATAACAGATTTTCTTTGTATTTTAGGCAAAAAATATATATTTTTTAATCTTTTACATTTTAAAAATGACGAAAAAGGAAAATGGACCAATGCAAAAGTTTGGGCATCCTGCATGGTTAGTACCTAGTAGCACCCCCCTTTTGAAAGTATCACAGCTTGTAAAAGCTTTTTATAGCCAGACAAGAGTCTTTCAATTCTTGTTTGAGGGATTTTCATTCATTCTTCCTTGGAAAATTCTTCCAGTTCTGTGAGATTCCTTGGTCATCTTGCATGCACTGCTATTTTGAGGTCTAGCCACAGATTTTCATTGATGTTCAGAAGAGGGGACTGTGAGTACCATTGTAAAACCTTCATCTTGCACCTTTTGAGGTAGCCTATTGTGGATTTTGATGTTTGTTTAGGATCATTAACCATTTGTAGAAGCCATCCTCTTTTCAACTTCAGCTTTTTTACAGATGGTGTGATGTTTGCATCAAGAATTTGTTGAAATTTCATTGAATCCATTGTTCCCTCTACCCGTGAAATGTCCCCTGTACCATCGGCTTCAACACAACCCCAAAGCATGATTGATCCACCCCCATGCTTAATAGTTGGCGAGATGTTATTTTCCTGAAATTTGGTGGCCTTTTTTCTCTACACATACCTTTGATCATTGTGGCCAAAGACTTCTATTTTAACCTTTTCGGTCGACAGAACTTGTTTCCAAAATGTATCAGGCTTGTTTAGATGTTCTTTTGCATACTTCTGATGCTGAATTTTATGGTGAGGCTGCAGGAGAGGTTTTCTTATGATGACTCTTCCATGAAGGTCATATTTGTGCAGGTGTCTCTGAACAGTAGAACAATGAACCACAAAGCTAGAGTCTGCTAAATCTTTCTGTAGGTCTTTTGAGGTCAAGCGGGGGTTCTGATTTGCCTCTCTAGCAATCGTACGAACAGCTCTCCCTGAAATTTTGCATGGTTTTCCAGACCTTATCTTGACCTTCACTATTCCTGTTAACTGCCATTTCTTAATTACATTTCAAACTGAGGAAAGGGCAACTTGAAAACGCTTTGCTATCTTCTTATAGCCTTCTCCTGCTTTATGGGCCTCCACCATTTTCATTTTAAGAGTGCTAGGCAGCTGCTTAGAAGAACCCATGGCTGCTGTTTTTTTGGCACAATGTTAGAGGAGGTTGGGTTTTTATAAAGCTGGGAAATTTTCATCACCTGGCATTTCCTAACGATGGTAGTGAACAAGCCATAACCCTAACGGGCTAATTTAGGTCAGAAATCTTGGTCAAAATTATCAAAGCACACAAATCTCCAAGGGTGCCCAAACTTTTGCATAGGCCCATTTCCCTTATTGTAATTTTATAAAATGAAAAAAAAAAGACAATATATATTTATTTGCCTAAAATAAAACTGAAATATGTCATCTTTAACAATATGCCTTTTAGAGATCATTTCATCTTCAACTTGCTTAACTGTTCACAATAACAGTGATTTTGACCAGGGGTGCCCAAACTTTTACATGTCACTGTAATAAGGTGCCTCAGAGAGGGTACATGTATAATGGTCAAATAGTATAGGGTATGCAGTTATTATGAGAATCCAGACAATGTCTTTAGAACAATATATAGGTTTCTATCCATAAATACCTGGTACTCTAACAATAAGTATACAAATAGTTTAAATGGCCCAGCATATGAGTTAGTAGTTAAGGTATTACCTATAGGAGTAAATTTAGCTGTGACCAAAGACAGAGACAATCGCCATGTCCCTCCACCTCGACGCGTGTTTCGCTCCTGGTTCTTCCAGGGACATGGTGATGGTCTGTGCCTTTGGTCACAGCTAAATTTTGTCTTACATGTAATGCACAGACTGGCCAGTTGCTGTCTCGACCTGAGGGTGACAGCTGCATAAAGCTATATGCAGCTGTCGCGTTCAGGTTGGAAGACCCGCCGGCAAGTCCATGCAATGTGTCCGATATCTGACCGATTTATATGGACGTCTGAATGCACCCTAATAGAGGATGTGGACCCCTGCTATATGGGAACCTGCAGTCTGTTTAGTCCCACTCATTTTGAGAAGGTGTATTTTAATAGATTTATACATTTTCCAGCACACTATTTCTTCTGGTTGTTTTTTTTTTGTACACCATCGGCATTTCTTTCATCAGTTTTTCCCAGGAATAGAGAATACATTTGTATAAATGTCAAATTTACATGCAGATGGCTGACTGCCTACGGGAAATCAAATAAGCCTCAGCTGACTAAAGGTAATATGAATGATTGAATGAATAGTCAATAATAAAATGAGAAAGAGGTGACTCAAGTGTGTTGACCTTAGGCAACCTATAGTAAAAATTTATTGTATATACTACAACCCACTTTATTCAATACTACGGTGCATTCACACGTTGCAATACAAAAAAGTGTGCGCTCACTCCTAGGATAGGAACTTATGCCTGGAAGCTGAAATGTGTCTGTGATGTGGCTCAAAGCTGTGCAGTTGCGTGAACCACTCCAGCGTTTTGTTTTTTTATTGCAGCATTGGAGTGGTGCAACTAATCCAAGTTCCCTGCACCTAGTATCATACGTACCCTCTGCCGTCTTCTTCTGTTATCGGCGCTGCTCCGGTTGGCCTTCGTCAGGTTGTGACCTGCCGGATCGCTCCAGTGTTTGCTGGTCGATCCGGAAGTCACAACTCAATGTAAGTCAATGAGAGCCAGAATGATTTTCTCATAGACTTGGGTTGAAAGCTTGTAACGGTGACCTCTGACTTCCGTTCAGTCAAGAGCTTAGGTCACAAGATTGCGGCACTGTACCGGAGCGGCGCTGGGAAGAGCTGAAGAAAGCGGCTGGCGAGTATAATACTAGGGTCATGGAAATTAGATTACTTGCACTACTTCAGTTCTGCAATAAAAAAAATGCTAGAGTGGTGACTTAAGCAGCCATTAGTAATAAACAGTTAATTTATAATTAATTGGAAACAATCATTAGAAGTGCTCAGAGGCTATTTGTGTTCTTACCCTGATCGTGTATTTTATATATGCATGCACTAATGATTAGATGCATTTAAAGTGCAGCTTTCATAAAGAGACATTTTTATATCCTATGAATAATTCGCCGACTTATGCAGTGATGTCGGGATATATGAATGTACGACTTTTATCCAAATCCATGTTGTGAAGAGTGAAACATGCTCCGCAAGATAAAGAACATACAGCGGATTTAGAGATCTGATCATGCTTTAATTTGCACATTATGTTTTTTTTCAGTCTTGAAGTACAATAAAACATTACATTATGATACCATGATAGCCAGAAAAATCTATGTACAGTGGTGGCCAAAAGTATTGGCACCCCTGCAATTCTGTCAGATAATACTCATTTTTTTCCTGAAAATGATTGCAATCACAAATTCTTTGGTATTATTATCTTCATTTAATTTGTCTTCAATGAAAAAACACAAAAGAGAATGAAGCAAAAATCAAATCATTGATCATTTCACACAAAACTCCAAAAATGGGCCAGACAAAAGTATTGGCACCCTCAGCCTAATACTTGGTTGCACAACCTTTAGCCAAAATAACTGCGAACAACCGCTTCCGGTAACCATCAATGAGTTTCTTACAATGCTCTGCTGGAATTGTAGACCATTCTTCTTTGGCAAACTGCTCCAGGTCCCTGATATTTGAAGGGTGCCTTCTCCAAACTGCCATTTTGAGATCTCTCCACAGGTGTTCTATGGGATTCAGGTCTGGACTCATTGCTGGCCACCTTAGAAGTCTCCAGTGCTTTCTCTCAAACCATTTTATAGTGCTTTTGGCAGTGTGTTTTGGGTCATTGTCCTGCTGGAAGACCCATGACCTCTGAGGGAGACCCAGCTTTCTCACACTGGGCCCTACACTATGCTGCAAAATTTGTTGGCCACCACTGTAAATACTTTTAAACTTGTATGATGAAGGGGCCTCTGTGCTCTGAAAACTTGCAAATATATTTCTTTATCGCTTCATTGGGGGACACAGGAAACCATGGGTGTATGCTGTGGTCGCTAGGAGGTTGATACTAGGCACAAAAGGAATTAGCTCCTCCTCAGCAGTATACACCCAAAGACTGGTACAAAGCTCGTCAGTTTTAGCTTGGTGTCACTAGGAGGCAGACCTCAATCTGATTCCAGATCCATCTTTTCTTACTTAGGTCACCCTGTTGTGTGTTATTAATTTTTTCCCTTTGTTTTTCAGGTTCTTCTCTACAGGGTAACAGGGTGCAACTTCTCACCCTGTTTTCCCAAACAAGACCGACCGAGAGAACAGTGTGGTGCCATCCACATCTTACCCCCTCTGGTCTGCTAGGCAGGACCTTACCCCCTGACGCTCCAAGCGTGCGTCAGGGCGGTTCGCGACGGCCGGCCTTTGCCTGTTCACCACCCCAGCCCTCTCCTCGGAGCGGTTCGGGAGGAAGATGGTGGTCACTTCTCTGCAACCTTCCCCTTTTGGGGCCGACTCCGTCTTTTGCACCGTCTGGGACCACGACGGTGCATGAAGGAGGATGTTTTTTCCAAGTGACCCCCTCCTGACCTAGGGAGCACCTGATTCTGTCCTTGGTATGGAGGAAAGGGACTCGAGACCTCGGCAGCTTAGCCCTCCTCAGCAGAGCAGGTACTGTC
This sequence comes from Phyllobates terribilis, assembly GCF_046119375.1. Taxonomy (NCBI): domain Eukaryota; kingdom Metazoa; phylum Chordata; class Amphibia; order Anura; family Dendrobatidae; genus Phyllobates; species Phyllobates terribilis. The sequence continues at coordinate 204,001,016 of NW_027362769.1, read as the reverse complement.
CCTCTTCTCTTCACAGTTCCTCTTCAGCTACCCGGCATCTGACTGATGCCCCCCGTAGCCTTGATCAGCCACTCTTCTCTTGTTTCAGCGCGCTCTCCCTACCGACGCGCCAATACTTAATTTAGTACCCGGCTTTCTGTGGCCTCCATTCCTGTCAGCTCCTCCCCCATCTTTCGCCTTCCAGCTTATCAGCGTGCCAGTTTCCACACACATGATGAGAGCGGCAGTTTCTCTCCCTGCCAGCTGGTTCACTCCCCCCCTTGTGCCCCAGCCAATCAGTGCCCTGGGGTTCGCTCGCACGCACTTTTCCACCTTTGAGAGAGGTCTTTTCTTTTTCTTTCTTGCCGGCCTGTTCCCGCCCCTCCTCGGCGTGCCAGCCAATCAGTGTATGAGGGTTCGCGCTAGTTTTCTATCCAATGAGAACATTTCTTTCCTGGGAGAAAACAGTTGGATATCTTTTATCCTTTCAGGCCAGATCTCCTCCACAAATGGGAAGAATCTCTCTCCGTGGACCCGCCATTCTCTCTTCTGTCCACTAAGACTGTTCTCTCTTTGCCTGATGGTTCCTCTCTTAAGGATGCCACCGACAGACAGATTGAGGCCCTTGCCAAGTCTGCCTTTGAGGCTGCTGGTGCCACCCTCTGTCCTGCCTTCTCTTCCACATGGGTAGCCAAATCAGTTTCCACCTGGGCAAAACTCCTTTGGCAGAGCATCTTATCAGTCTCCTCGCTGGACAGATTGCCTGATCTTACGGACCAGATTGCCCACGCAGGTAAATATTTACTTGCCACGTCCCTTGACGCCGTCAGCTGTTCCGTCCGTGTCACTGCAAATATTGTAGCCATGCGCAGAATTCTCGGGCTCAAGGCCTGGAATGCAGATCCAGCTTCCAAGAAGTCCCTTACCAATCTCCCCTTCCAAGGATTACGAGTCTTTGGGTCTCAGCTGGATCAGCTCATCTCGTACGCCACTGGTGGTAAGAGTACCTCTCTCTCCCAGCCTAAGCCCAAGCGCCTACCCACCAGAAGACGTTCTCTTAAATTTCATCCCTTTCATCATTTCTCCTCCCCTGGGACCTCCTCTCAACAAGACCGGTCTCCTGCCCAGCGAGGGAGAAGGAAGCCGTCATTCAAACCCATCCTAGCATGGTGCCCAAAGGGTCGCTCTACCAGGCCTTCAGGGTCCCGATCCAATAGATTCTCCTCTGTATGACGTGTCATCCCCACATGGGAATCCTCTCAGGGTTAGTGGTCGTCTTCTCTACCGGGATGCGTGGCTCTCCGTAGTCGACAACGCCTGGGTCAGGGAGATCGCTACCACAGGCTATAAGATAGAATTTTCTTCTCCCCCATGCAGACACTTCTTCATGTCCCACCCTCCAAGGGTCCCAGCCCAAGTCCCAGGCTTCTTTCAGGCTTTCTCCTCTCTCCTCCGGGCGGAGGTCATCGTACCCTTTCCCTCTCAAGAATGTTTCACAGCTTTTTATTCCAACCTATTTGTGGTCCCAAAGAACGACGGTCTTTTGCCAGATCATGGATCTCAAGTTTCTAAACCGACAGGTGTGCATCCGACACTTCAGGATGGAATCTCTCTGCTCGGTGATCACCTCTACTTCTGCCCCTCCAAGTGAGGTAGTCTTTAACATGGTGGAGTCTCTCCCCCTCCATTTAACAAGGGAGATCATTTCTCCATCTCCACTGGCAAGTGATCACAACGGACGACAGTCTCCTCAGATGGGGGACTGGTTTCCTTCAATACAACACTCCAGACTGCTGGAACTCCTGGGAAGCCTCTCTTCTGGAAGTCAGAGCCCTCGTCCTCACACATCTATCATTGGACCTGGAAGACCTTTCACTGGTGTGAGGACAGTCACACAGCTCCCATGTCCTTTTCCCTTCTATCCATCCTGGCGTTCCTTCAGTCAGGACTAGAGTCGGGTTTGTCTCTTAGTACTCTAAAGGGCTCAGGTCTCCGCGCTCTCAATTCTATTTTAACGGAATTTGGCCTCTCGCCCCCAGGTCAAGACCTTCCTCCAAAGAGTTGCTCACCTAGTGCCACCATATCGTCCTCCTGTAGACCCGTGGGATCTGAACCTAGTTTGAGCGTTCTTCAGGGGTGCTACTTTAAACCCATTCAGGACATCCCCTCCTCCCTTCTCTCTTGGAAGGTTTCCTTTTTATTCGCCATCACCACCATCAGACGGATCTCAGAGTTGGCAACTCTCTCTCTTGTTGTTCCCCGTTTCTCGTCCTCCACCAAGGCAAGGTGGTCCTTCGACCAGTTCCTTCATTCCTTCCTAAAGTAGTCGCCTCATTCCATATCAACGAGGATATTGTCCTTCCTTCCTTCTGCACGTCCCCTAACCATCCTCTGTAAAAGTCTCTCCACAAGTTAGACCTGGTCAGAGCTCTATGCCTCTACCTCTCAAGGACCGCATCCTTCAGAAGTTCGGATGCCTTGTTTGTCATTCCTGAGGGTTACCGTAAAGGACTCCCTGCTTCTAAATCTACTATTACCCGCTGGATCCACTTGGCCATACTGGAGCCTTATCGCGTTAAGGACAGACCACCCCCTCCGGGAGTGCGAGCTCACTCCACCTATGCGTTGGAGTCCTCTTTGGCTGCTCAACACCAGGCCTCTGAATCCCAGATTTGTAAGGCGGCTACTTAGTCATTCCTTCATACATTCGCAAGATTCTACAGGGTATATACCTATGCCTGGGCCGATCCTGGCTTAGGCAGAAAGGTGCTGCAAGGGGCGGTCATCCACCACCCGACCTGATTTAGGCAAGAGATTCTGTTCCCTCCCCAGGGACTGCTTTAGGACATCCCATGGTTACCTGGGTCCCCCAATGAAACGATAAAGAAGGATTTTTGTTACTCACCGTAAACTATCTTTCTTGGAGCCTTCATTGGAGGACACAGCACCCTTCCTGATTTTTGCCCATGTTGGGCCAGAGTGCCTCTGTTGGGCATGTATATAGTTTTTTTCTGTTGTTGCTTCTCCTACTACTTTTTCACTAACTGACGAGCTGTGTGCCAGTCTTTGGGTGTATACTGCTGAGGAGGAGCTAATTATTTTTTTGCCTAGTTTCAGCCTCCTAGCGACAGCAGCATACACCCATGGTCCTGTGTCCCCCAATGAAAGTTCCAAGAAAGAGATTTTACAGTGAGTACCAAAAATACTTCTTTTTTTCTGGTTAGCCAATAAAGGTATCACATTTAGAATACTTTTGTCTATTTTGGGCATAAGAAGTATTTGCATAGTTTTTCAGTCTTGAAAAACTTATAGAGATTATTAATATTATTTTTATTATTATTATTGGCTAACTAAGTCATTTGCTCATCTGTAAATGTAATGCTGTGCAGCAGTTGTAAAGAAAGCAGCATGTCATCCCGTTGCCCCAGTATTGAATTAAGTGACGGCTCCTTTTAGCTGGCTGCTTCAGAAGTGCTAGTAAACCAGAGGTTGTACACTGTTTCCCAGGAGTGGAATATAAGGAAAGTAAATATACTTTTCCATCCAGTAGGAAAATCACATGCTAATAGTAAGAGAATGACTAGCTTCTCAGTATAGTGAGCAGCTAGCGAAAGGTAACTAGTTGTATGACCCCATATAACCACTAAGTAGTATTTCGCCAAATGTTATTGTTTGCCGGTTAAACAATGTCTTAAAAAGTACAATTTTTAAGTCACTATTTAGAAATTGTATGTCATATGTACTGTATAAGTCTTCTTTTTTGGGACCATTTTCTGGCTTGTAAAAACCAGCATGATTTTCATGTGTGTATTATTTTTTTTTTTACTGATATTTTTTTTTGTAGCATTTATTTATACCCATATGCATTCTACAAATGTGTCAGAAAGAAAGATTGCAAAAAAATAAATAAAATAATAATTATGGCATTTTTACTTGAAAAAAAAAAAAAATGAAACTACCGGTATACATATTTCTAGAGATGCCGGCCAAAGAAATGTGCAGCAGCAGTCAAAAAAGTGCTCTGATTTACATTGCTAGCCTGGGCCAATGTGACTATTTTTGGCTGTGGCTACTTTGTCTGTGACACATGTAGTATGGCCAAAGATCACTGTATGCCACTTATGCATCACAGCATAGTGAATGGGGTGACATTGTACCCCAAGGTACCAAGAGAAGCAAGTCCTAATACATCCAACTGATCTTAACTTTTTGCGATTTGCTTGTCATGGTCAGAGTACGACCATATTTACTTGCACAATGTAGCAGTGGCATGCAGCAATCTTTGCTCGCGCCACTTATGCTGCAGCCAAAGTTGCCACGTAGCCTTATTCTTTATGGTCTGGAAACTGCGGGTCAACCTGGTGCTAGAATACCCTTGTGGGTTCTCCTTTGCGCAGATCTGATCCTTTGGTTGCTATTGAAGTAAAACTATATTTCTTCTTGCACTTCGGCATTTTTTTCTTACTTTCAGCAAGGTAGAGGTACCTTAAGAATTAACCATGGGGTTCTATAGATTTAGCTATGCACCATGCTCCGGCCTTCTGTCCTCTCAGAAATCTGCAGTCATCTCATGTACATTTTCTGTTACAGGGGAGAATACATGTGTTCATTGATCGTGTCATATGAGGATGTTCAAGAACCGTTTTCATTTATTTTATATGAAAGGACCAAGATCACAGCAACAAAAAAAACAATCAAGCAACATAGAAGAGAAGAAACAAGAATCTAAAAAGTATAAATTAAATAAAAAATATATTGTCTGTTTACATATATATACAGTACTGTGCACAATTTTAGGCAGGTGTAGAGAAAATGCTGCAGAGTAAGAATGCTTTCTACAATAGAAGTGTTAGTAGTTTGCATTTTGTTAATTGATAAAAATAAAGTGAATGAACAAAGGAGAAATCAAATCAATATTTGGTGTGAGCATTATTGCCTTCAAAACAGATTCAAAGCATCAATTCTTCTTGATACATTTGTACACAGTTTGTGAAGGAACTCGGCAGGGAGGTTGTTCCAAACATCTTGGAGAACTAACCACAGATCTTCTATGGATGTCGCTTGTGAAAATCTTTCTGTCTCTCCATGAAATCCCAGTCAGACGCAATGATGTTGAGATCTTGGCTCTGTGGGTCAAAATAATTGTTTCCAGGACCCCTTGTTCTTTCGTATAGAGTATAGTTCTTAATGTCATTAGCTGTATGTTTTGGGACCTTGTCCTTGTCCACCATTGAATTTTCTTTGGCTATGACCATGATACAATAGGACAATAACCTCAAACATGCAGCCAATGTGATTAAGAACCATCTTCAGTGTAAAGAAGAACAAGGAGTCCTGGAAGTGATGCTGTATGTTTGGGGGCGTTGTCCCTGTCCACCATTGAAGTTTCCTTGGCTGTCAACTACGACCATGGTCCACCATGTTGCCCATTTCTTGATGTCCTCAATGCAGAGAAAATACAGGTAGATTGTCATCCGTCATGCAATACGATCAGGGAGGCATCTGATTGGCTCCAAATTTATTCTACAACAGAACAATGACCTCGAACATACAGCCAATGTGATTAAGAACCATCTTCAATGTAAAGAAGAACAAGTAGTCCTGGAAGTGATATGTCCCCACAGAGCCCTGATTTCAACATTATCGAGCCTGTCTGGGACCATATGGACAGACAGAAGTATTTGAGCAAACCTACAGCCACAGAAGATTGGTGGTTAGTTCTCCAAGATGTCTGGAACAAACTCCCTCCCGAGTTCCTTCAAAAATTGTATGCAAGTGTACCTTTATTACCCCCGGTAATAATGTTCCCTTCAACCAACTGGGCATATACCTCCGAACTTCTCTGCCGATGCAATCATGTTTTGAGCAGGAAAAGCTAATTATTAACACTTCTACTTTCGAAAGCATTCTAATTTTGCAGCCTTTTTTCCATACCTACCTAAAACTTATATATACATTTCACAACATTGACATTCCAAGACCAAGAAGGAAAAGTCGTGGCATTAGGAACATCACAGGATTGCTGAACATGTTAATGATATGCAAATGATAAACTGGAAACAAAATTTTCAAAACATCTGGATTTATGGAGTATGAGCGCCAAACACAAAAACCCCCACACTTATAGCCTTGGCTGTGATCAATGACGTTATTAATGGTTGTCTGAAGAATGTTCTGCCGCACTGAATTCGCTTGGGCAAATTATCAAGATCCCCTGCTGGCAGCTTTATTTCCGATTGCTGACCAATGACGTCACAGATGTTCTCGATGGGAGAAAAGTCCAGAGACGCTGCAGGCCACGGTAGCATTTTTAGGTCACGCAGGCTGCGTACAGTAGCATGAGCAACATTTGGCCTGGTGTGGCAGTGTTGACAAAGGCTGCTGGCCACTTTGGAGAAGTGATCATGCAACCAAAATCAATGTAACGCCAAGCTGTTGGTGTATCTGGAGTGAGGACTAGAGGGGTCTGGCTACTGTACATTATGACACCCCACACACCATAATCCAAGAAGTAGGACCGGTGAGACATTCCCTCGTGAAGACCACTTCATGGTGCTGCAGACATGGTCTCCACACCAATATCCTACTGACATTGCATCCAAGACAAAAGCGGTACTCATTGCTGAAGAGGACAGACCTCAGTTCGAGCCTCCATTGCCATTTTGCTCAGCATTACGATAGCCTTTGAGAGCAGAAGCATGAGGCCAATGGCAAACCTGTAGCTGGACGTCAGGCTCATAGCCCAATTTGTGCAAAAGCTTTCTGATGGTTTGGATAGATGCTTTTTTGACGGCTTGGGCTTGGTTTTGTAACTTCCAATTTCACTTTCCATACTGAATGGATCACTAGGCGCCATTCATCTAATCTAATAATCCATCCATACAGAGGTTTGCCTCTGTTGTCACCTTTTTATGTTGTCATTTCTGTCCATCGTTGTTCTCCCGAACACTGAGATACAAAACATTGAGCCGTGGTGTCATCTTGGTATATGTGAGTTGCGATCTGCCGGAGTGATAAACTTAGGTCTCCAAGTTCAAGGATTCTGTTCCTCTCAGTTTGCAACAGGTGGTGATAACTGAAACGTCTACGAACAGGAGGCATCACACGATCATACCAGAAGACATTTTGAGGTTTCATTTAGCTAAAAAAAATCTGTTTCAGTCTTTCTTTTATGCCCCTACCACATGATACAGATTGGGGCTGGGGGCTTAAAAATTAGATCATTTGAAGATCTTGGTGACACCTGCTACGTACTCGTCTTGCATAGCCATGTGGCTTGTCCTTTTTGGTGTTGCGACCTCAATGTTGGGTTGGGGAGGGTGTTTTACGCACACACACTCACACACATATATATATATATATATATACATATATATTTATATGCACACAGTATATATGTATTTTGTGAATTAAATCCATTCCTCAAAAATATGTGCATTATGCATTCTGTGACTTTTATTTCTGTAAAATATTATTGAATATAATCTATTATAAATGTACTTTTAATTAGTAAAAACTTTGAGAAAAAGGCTCAATTTACCTGAATACTACAGGAAAAGTGAATAGAATGATCCATATTCCGTGTCTCATTAATATTTTATATATTTGCATACTAATGAAGTATATTTTATGGTCTTGTTTGTGCATTGTATTATCCTTGAACAAGTCTTTTATTGCAATATATTTTTAAATTATGATTAATAGCAACTTTGGGAATTCATAATCAGGATGGATAATGTGCTGTAGAATCTTCAGAATTCCCTACTGTAATTACTATGAAGAAACCCTTCAGAATCCTTGTTGAATTGCAACAAATTGCTTTTACTAAACGATAGGCATAGCAATCAGTGGTGGCAACAACGGGGCCTTTGATGGTCTGAAAATCAGCTTAAAACTCTAGAAAAGCATAGCCTTATTCCCTCTTACCCCATAAGTTAAAAATAGCTTTTGAAGCACATACCAGTCAAATATATCCAGGACCTGTCCCAATTCTCATACTCTGTAACTTACCATCCACTCTGGATGGTGCTCTTCATTAGCATTCTGTCAGCACTATAGGAGCTGGAGCTTCTGTTTCCACACTTGCCAGCATGCATTGCTCCTGCCATTGTACAATGGCTTTCCTACCCCCAAATTAAAGACCTGCCTCTCTCTTAGGCCTGCAGTTTGATAGATAGGAGAATGTTTCCTCTAATTTATTTCAGTTTTTCTGCTGCTAGTTTACATTATGCCACATTTTGTTAAGGTTAGAAAAGTTCCATGTCATTGGTAAAAATTCCCCTATCTACCTATCAGTGAGGGCCCCAGTGGGGCACCTACCAATTAGGAGGTTATCACCCATCCTGCTGATAGAACAACAACTTTTAACTGGACAACCCCTTTAATAAAATATTTCATTAGCTTAGAGAGGGTTTCTTAATAATGAAGAAGATGATGATAACTGATGAGACAGTTACTGTTTTCTTACTCCTTTCAGGTGGTCAGGAAAAAACACCAGTAAATCTTTTTTTGATTATCTAAGGTCTAGGGTAACGTTTCTCCTTGTGGAGAGTGACAAATCAATCCTGGCATGTCAGAGTGAAGAGACTTATAGGCCATGCATGCTCCTCTGGGAAATTAAATATGAAAATTGTCTCTTCACAGGGGAAGAGGACTAGAACTCTAGCGCCACCTATTGGAAGCAGCGATCCTAAAAGTCAATATCGACTCTTTAACAAACCTTGCAATATGACTTAGGATAAAAAGTCAAACCAGAATCTTAATTTGCAGACACGGTGTTTCAAGGTGTTTCCCCTCATCAGTGCCAAGTATGAGATGTGATTTGGCTTATAAGTTTCCTCACTCTGACATGCCAGCCTTGGGTTGTCACTCCCCACAAGGAGAAACGTTACCCCTTAGACACCAGTCCAGAGCCTCTCATCTAGCCAAATCAGATTTCATACTTTGCGCTGATGAGGGGCAACACCCCGAAACACTGTCTGCAAATTGAGATTCTGGTGTTATGTTATAACTAATCTGGCAAAAGCAAAAAAAACTGTAGAAGAAAGTAGTCAGATGTACCCTGGTCATGTATGAAGATCAGCAGCAGAGCTCATACTATTTCAGGAGTGATAAAACACTTGGTCAACGCAAGTAGAAAGACGGGTGAGAAAAGGAGAGAAGAGTGGCAAAAAAATGGAGTCAGAGCTTAGTTATGCTCCTGACACTCTGAAAGTATCTGTGATTGTCCAAAATAGATGCATCAAGAAGTCCACATTATGTAAAAATCTTTAGGATGACGCTAACGCCAAATTTTTTTGCAGAGATTTCCACAACTGAAAATCTGCTCCATTCATCGATTGTTTCAAGTGAATGAGAAACTTGAAATTTTGAAAATTTGATTATTGGAAACGAGCGCCCTTGATTACCAGTTCGCCAATCACACAACAAACGAACAGAATGCTCTTTCGAGTGAAATGATTTCTAAGTTGGCTTAATAAACCTCCTTCTCGGCAGCACATCGTACTGTGTAAACTGGATGTGTTTTGCCAAAAATTATGGCTTTCTATATAGACAATCTTCAGTTGTTTTACAGTAGCGAGTCTGCCCATCTAAATTTACCTTACAGGTGCAGAGACTGCTTTGAGCAAGAATGAGTCCCTGAGTTTAGGGACCTGAGTAGGTAATTGTCTCCCAACATGCCACAAAGATACACTAGAATACATTTTTTAAAAAAAAAACATTTAAGCGCTTTTGGAAAACCGCTGACTGCAGTTTGTTTAAAAAAATCCTCACCCTCCCCTGGTCCAATGCTGAGTCTCTGTTGGTGCTCCCGGTGTCTGTTATTGTTTGCAGCGCTGACGTCACATTAACAGCGCTGCAGCTCAGTGGCTCTGAGCAACTCGTGATGTCAACCTGGGCAGAGCCGCTGGGCTTACTGGATGCAGCGCTGTCGACATGAACGCTGTCGACATGACATCTGTGCTGTAGACAATTCCAGACACAGTGGCGAAGACCCAAGAATGGTGAGTAAGGCACTGTTTGTTTTTTTTTAAACTGCAATTACCAGACGTGGGTATTCCAAAACTAGAAAACCCCTTTAAGGACTTATTCAACGTTCGTGTTTTCATGTATTTTTCATGTAGTCTATGTTTCTGTTTTTTTGCTGACCAATTGTTCACAAAATTTAAAAAAAACAAGACATCCATTTTTTATTTGATTTGCGGCTCTCGCCCATTCAAGTAAAAAAAAAAAGAAGAAACCTATAGCACTCAGATGCCACCCGTGAGTCGTCTGAGTGCTGTCTCTTTAAGAGAAGCTTGGACTTTTTTTTTTTTTTTTTTTGCATACGACAAAACATCGATGATAAATCGGACACACGGACCAAAAGTGAAATGCTGAAAATCCGAAAAGTTCCAATTATCACACATGCGCTCTAATTTCCAAAATGAATCCAAAAAGAATAGAGACAATTCACCGGCTTAAAGTCTAAATTCCTCAGTATAGGATTTGAAAATACAGTTTTAGAAGAACTACAAGCCCCAGAACACCCTGCTAGACGCAGGCCAGATGCCATGCACGCCTGGGGTCACGGTGTATTGTGTGACGCCTCTAGGGGGGGGCCTGCGGCTATGTTACCATGCAGGATGTCAGGCTGCGCTGGCTGTCAGCTGCCCGGCAATGCTGTTAGTTCAGCTGAAGTTGACAAATAAAGAAGGCAGAGTTGTGACTGGACCAGGCTCTTCTGTGATGTAAGATGGGAGCTACAATCATGAACTTATGCCGGGTACACAGATAAACTCTGCTGGTTGGACCAGAGAAAAGTTTGAGAAACCTGTCAGCTGGATGGTGAAGGAACGTCAGTCGGGTAGGTGTCATCCTGTAATTATCTACTAAAAAGATCTAGAACATTTATTGTATCTGTGCCATATTTAGCAGATATCTTATATATTGCCCTTAGACTAGCCTTGGGGTATCAAGTTTTGGGGTAACGTAACTATTATTTTCCAGCCTCAGTTGTCTTGAAATGTCCACCTGTGAAGGTCATATTTATGGCAGGATAGTTACAAGCCATTGGACCATTGCAATGTTTTTGGAGCAATATTTTTTTTATTACTTTTATTTATATTTTATTTTTTTTATTTTTATATTTATTACTTTTTTTTTCTGTATTTTCTATATTTCTAGACATTTACTGCATTTTATGGCACTGCCGAAATCAAAAGTAACGCACAACATTTGTATGTTTTCCTAGCGAAGGTTTAGTAAAATGATCCGAAGCATCATTATTGTTGAATGTGAAATGAGAATTTTTGCAAAGCAAGTTTCCTAAACCACTTACACATTGAAATAATGTATAGAGCAGGTGGTGTCCAATGTGACCATAATATGTCTGATCACCTTATAGGTCTGTTTAAGGCCGGGGTCAGACCAGCATATTTTTTCTCTTCCAAGAGAACTGGGTCGATTATGCTAATCACACTCTGATCAAATTCTGATCAGAGTGTGATCCAATTTTCCCAGATAAGGAGAAAATGGAGGAAAAAAATTCTGTATCTTCTCCATTTTGTAAGTCATTGGAAATTGGACTGCACTCAGATGACATCCGAGTGCAGTCCGATGTTTTTTCACACACTTATTGACTTGCGTGGCCGAATGTGATCCAAATATCGGAGGGGATGCAGAGACTCTTTCTTTGGACCGGCGCAGTCCAAGGATAAAATCTGACATGTACACAGCTCCACAGTCTAACATTGGTCCAAGTGCGATCCGATGTTTTGTCAGACCGAAAATACGCTCCTCTGCACCTGTCCTAAAGGGAACCTGACATCTGCACCTAAAACTACAGGTGTTGTACAGCGCTGCTGACATTGGTAACACAAATGTATGTAAATGTTTTAGAGTCATAAACTAAAGATAAAAGAAACATTTCCATACGAGCTCGTAGCTTTCTGTGGTTGGTAACGTCTGAATAGAATTGGTAGAATGGCCAATTATGCACATTTTCTTACCAGATTGTTTTTTTTTAAATATCACTGATCTCTACCTTCAGTCTGGTAAGTTAATGGTTAAATCATTCATTATGGCTGATCCTAATTTTAAAGGGATTATCCCATTAACAACAACACCTATCTTCAGGATAAATGTATGATCACTGGGGGCCACCTGCTAAGACCACCCAGACTATGCTCCTACAGACAGTGAATGGGAGCAGTAGATCGGTATCTTGTGGATAGGTGACATTTTTAGTTTATAGGACAGCCTCCTCAAGTTGTTGGCCAGCTTATTGATCAAATGGGCTGATATTTTTCTTATTATCCCCTGAGTAATCCTATCAAGGAAAACAGTACACTATGTGTCTGGCACTTGGATTCGTCAGGATGGGGTTCCCATCTGATAAGTCTAGGGGTGAAGAGTGTGTGGCCATCAGGTTCCGCTTCCCCTTGACCCCTGGCCCTCCTCTCTCGGGAGGGAAGCCGACCATCGATGGCTCCTAGGTCTTACCTGGGCAGAAGTTCGGAGCGAGATTATGTCTCCTTTGGCTTCGGCTAGGGAAGGCTACTTGTTCCTGACCCTCTCTGTGGCCTTCTGGCTCGGAGGGATGGAGAACGATCTGTGGGGTCCTTTCACCTGTTGGAGAAGGTTACGACTGATCCCATTCCACTGCACTTTTTTTGTGCCACCTTTAGTCACTTTTTTAGCTCATCAGGGGAGAGACCACCATCTCTGACTTTAAAAAAAGAAAAATCAAAGAAAACTACTGTCGGTCTCCAATAACAAAAATCAAGAGCAAGAGCACGCTCCTTGTCTAGGAGATGGGGCCAGAGGTGGCCGGTAACCTGGGCAATCAACAGTTCTTGAGAACGGAGAGGATTTTTAAGAAAAAATAAATTGCAAAGTTGCTTGGTTTTACAAACACTTTGCAATTTTAATCATTTCTGAAGATAAGACAATCCCTTTAAACTGTGTATTCTTTATTCCATAATAATTTAAAAACATTGAGAATTATGCAGCTGGAACATCAGTAGATATCTGACATGTTTCACACCAAACATTTAGTCTTTACTCATAGCACTTATTTGACTATGAGTAAGGCCCTGTTCACACCTCATTTCTGCAGGGCATTCAAGACAAACCCCCGACACAGCTATAGACTGCAACGGCATGAACCGAGTGCAAATGAACGCCGCTTGTAATTTTTATTTTTTTCTCAGGAACAAACAGAGTTTATTTGAACTTCTTGTGTGTAATTGCAGTCTAGGGCTCTGCCGCTGGTTCGTCTGAATACCATTTTTAAGGGAATAACTGGAATGCACTGCAAAAATGCGGTGTGAACAGGACCTTAGGACCATGTGTTTGGCCTTTGGTTGTTGCTACTATATGAGATGTATTGAAACCGATGAGAATTTTTTTTTGTAGCTCCACCTGTTTGAGTCAAAAAGGTTGAGACTATCCTCCATATGCGCTGAATCGGCAAACACCTTTTATATTTATTGTAGATCTTGAAAGTCACTGCATTTTTCTTGTGCTACATAATTGGGATGCAAACTCGGCTCTAATATAGGAAACATACCAGCAGTAGACCATCAAATCTATGGTCTCAGCCGCACAGGGCTAAAGGTGACCTAAAGGGGTATTCTAGATCTAACCGGGTATTCCCAACTTAGCCAGAGGTATCTCATCAGGCTTGTTGTAATGCTCATGGTAGTGGAACCACTGCACCATGGTCCAAAGTGAGCCTGGTGGGATGTGACTAGGTGACCACCTGACACTTCGCCAGAGCCCCTGATGGTGGCAGGGGTGGATTAAGAGTAGCAAGGGCCCCGGGCAGTTTAGAAGGCGCGCCCCCCCCCCCCCACACACACACACACACCTGATGTATCATATGTCACATGATCCCCTGTGATAGATCATGTGATAGTTCACGTGAAATTAATTTGGCACAATATTAATATATTAATTATAATAATTTTTTTTAGGCTGTGTGCCCACTATGCGTTTTTTAAGATTTTCCGCAGCGGCAATTCTGCAGCAGAAATGCTTAAATAACGCATGGTAGAAGGCCTGCCATGTTCCCCAATGATAATCCGCAGCACTACCAATTATTTTGCGAAAGCACGGCGTTTTCGCCGCCATTGACTTGCATTGGATCGCATGGAATCTGCATCACTGCATCTGTACATGTGGATTCCATGCGTTTCAATGTGCGGATGGTACCCGGGTCTGGAGAAGAGGAGACTCTCCTCCGGACCCGGGTACCATAGAACCTGTAAAAAAAAAAAGAATAAAATAAAAAATAAATATTATACTTACCTTCTGATGGCCCCCGGTGTCTTTATCCGATGCGTCCTGGCTTGCCAGCAGCTCGCGGTAGACTAAAGGACCTGTGGTGATGTCATTTAGTCATGTGACGGGTAACGCGACCGCTGACGTCGGCAGGCCATCAGAAGGTAAGTATATATTTATTTCTTACCATTCTTTTACGGTCACACTATATAAATCCATGCCGGTTGCATGGATTTATATAGTGTGACCAAGTTGTCAAGCACTTTCCAAGTGATGCTAAAATCACTTGGAAAAGCGCTTGACAACCCGCATGCGGAAATGCATGTGAAGAACGCTTCACTTCCGCATGTCCCTGACAGGAAAACGCATGTACAATCCGCATGCGTTTTTTCTGCCAGGGAGATGCAGAAACGCTCAAAAAAAATCCGGAGCATTTCTGCATCGTGGGCACATAGCCTTACATTAATTGTATGGCTTAATATTGAGCACACGTAGCCATCTATACACAGCAGGAGGCCGCACGGCACCATCTATACACAGCAGGAGGCCGCACGTAGCCATCTATACACAGCGGGAGGCTGCACGGCGCCATCTATACACAGCGGGAGGCTGCACAGCGCCATCTATACACAACGGGAGGCCGCACGGCCCCATCTATACACAGCGGGAGGCCGCACGTAGCCATCTATACACAGCGGGAGGCCGCACGTAGCCATCTATACACAGCGGGAGGCCGCACGTAGCCATCTATACACAGTGGGAGGCCACACGGCGCCATCTATACACAGCAGGAGGCTGCACGGTGCCATCTATACACAGCAGGAGGCCGCACGTAGCCATCTATACACAACAGGAGGCCGCACGTAGCCAACTATACACAGCAGGAGGCTGCACGTAGCCATCTATACACAGCAGGAGGCCGCACGGCGCCATCTTTACACAGCGGGAGGCCGCACGGCGCCATCTTTACACAGCAGGAGGCCGCACGTGTGGCGCACCTGAGGGTTAAGTCGCCACAAAGGTACTGCACCTCACCCAGAGGTGTGGTGTCTCCTCTCAGGTAAGGAGGGAGTGCTGCCTGGAACCCTAACACCCGCATTCAACACTACACTTCTCCAGGCCGGCTGGAAGGGCAAGATGCATGTGCGCAGCTGCTGAGCCCTGTCCCTGCCTGGAGTGGGGGGAACCAAAGATAGGGGGAACCAGTAGTGGGTGTGGGTGGAGGAAGCAGTTTAGGGGAGCACCATAGAAGGAGGTATATAAAGGGAAGCCATCTTAGGGTGGCAGAGGAGAGAAGGACAGATTAGTCAGTGGAGAACAGTAGCTGTGAGCTGGACAGTGCAACCTGAGGAACTTAACAACTGTGAGTAAAGACTCGGATGACTGCACCGCACTTCCTCCGTCCATTATTTCACCTGCGCCATCTTTCCCTCTGCACTACAACGCCCAGTGCAACCAACAACACCTACACTACCCTGGAGCTAGCTCTTTCTGTGGAGAGCCATACCATCCCTGCTGCAGTAACATCAGCTCCAGAGGACTGCTCCGCAGCGGTGGCTCCCTTTAGCCGGATTCCACAGGTGGCGTCATGAACACTTTACAAATCCCCTATAAATAAAGCCCCTTTTGTTGACCGCCCTGGGCCACGGACCGGGCCAGCCACCGTGATATCCCCCACCAGCAGCCATAGGCCCGGATGCTGAGTACCCCACGGCTCTGGGGGCGCGTCATCTCTGGCGTCACGAACAGGATACGTGACCAACCCGTTATCAGCGGGTATTGTGTGCCTAAAGAACTGTTTTTCTACACTGAATGTGCCGCCTGCAGCAGAAGAACGGGCGCCATTATGTGCATGATCAAAAAGAACAACCTGGAGCCTCCCATCGTGGGCCGGGTCCCAGAATAGCGCCAAAAGCACACCCTGTCCCTTGCAACAGTGACTGTCTGCATAGATGTGTCTGTCAAGGCAGGGAGGACGTCGCAGGGAGTGACCGACAGCAAGCTGGGGGGGGCCTGATGGGGTTCCCGCAGGAGACCCAGGCCGAAGCCCTGCATAGGAAGGAGTTCTGCAGGCAGAAGCTCCAGCAGCTGGAAAAGGAGTGGGTGCTCGTCGGGCGGGTTGCGAGCGACTGGAGGCCAAGAACAAAGCCGCAAAGGCTCAAGCCTGTCAGGCGGAGTCTGCCCACCCCAGCCCCATGAAGAAGGACTCATGGTGAAGTTTGACCTGAAGGCTGGGTGGGGCTTCATCCGAGATCCTGACTTCGCAAGGGACATTTTTGTGAACCGGCGGAATGTTGAGCCCGAGCTGGAACAGGGCCATCCCGACCGGAATCTGTACCCCGGTGACCGTGTCACTTACACTCGGCACCGCGGGAACGCGGGTGGTACGCCCTCCAAGTGTACCGTGTGATTGAGGACACGCCCCCGCAGGACGTAGCTGATGACCCGGCTGGGTCCAGCAAAAATCAGAAATACCCCAGGCGGGGACCCCACTACTAGTAGAGTAAGTGGGACTAAACTGTAAATAGTCACCCATAAGGGTACAGTAATTTAAAGTTTAAAAAAATAATGTTTTCTAATAGTGCATGTGCATAATTACATGTCAGGGTATACAGACTCCAGGCTGGGGACTGTGAACAGCCAAAAACTGATATTGTATATAGTTCTGCACTTCTTAAAGTGCTCCCTATTGGTTTTATAAGTGTAACCAAATGACCTCAGAAGAAAAACCCATTTGGCATGGCGGAAGACGTGGTTCAGCACCAGGATCACCTATGCCCTGCAGCCACGCCCAGGGCCTACGTTGAGGGTTTGTGGACGGATCCCTCATGCTGCTACCTTTGCACCTGTTTAATAAAGAAAAAGGACACCCGGTTGCAGCTCGTGCTGTAACCTGCAGAAAAACGGTTTATGTGAAAAGGAATGTTATTAAAAGTGCTGTTATAATGTTATGATAACCTGTAACGTTCAAGAAAAAGTGCCTCCCATAAAGGTAAGAAATGTTATGGTTATGATCTTATATGTGATGCATTTAAAAATTTGCATGTCTGTAATATACCCTGTTTTACTCTGTTCCAGCCCGCGGACGTGCTGTGTTTTACAAGGGGGGAGTGTGGCGCCCCTGAGGGTTCAGTCGCCACAGATGTACTGCACCTCACCCATAGGTGTGGTGTCTCCTTCTCTCAAGTAAGGAGGGAGTGCTGCCTGGAACCCCAACACCTGCATCCAACACTACACTGCTCCAGGCCCGGCTGGAAGGGCAAGTTGCATGTTCTCAGCTGCTGAGCCCTGTCCCTGGCTGGAGTGGGGGGAACCAAAGTAGGGGGAACCAGTAGTGGGTGTGGGTGGAGGAAACAGTTTAGGAGAGCACCATAGAAGGAGGTATATAAAGGGAAGCCATCTTAGGGTGGCAGAGGAGAGAAGGACAGATTAGTCCGTGGAGAACAGTCAGGGAGCAGAGTCTCTTAGGAGCTCTGCTCCACAAGCAGGGCCCAGTCTTAGAGGCCCCGGAGGGGAGCAGAGGAGTAGGCTCCGTTTTGTTAAAGGGATCCCAGGGGGTACGGCGAGTGCTGGACGGCACCCGTACGCCCCGAATCTGTCAGAAGACAGAAGGATCGTAGGCCGCAAGAAGGGGACCGGCCCCTTGACCAGCCGTGTTACTCCAGGTCTCGGCTGGAAAAACCGGAGGCTTCGGGCTTTTATAGTCAGTTGCCAAAGCCTCATTCTAATCTCCGTGAGGGTCAAGCAGGTCCGGGAACTCCAATTAGACAGGAGGGACTTCAGAGCACCCGAGCGGGACTGAGAGTGGGGAAGCGCAGGGCAGGAGGGAGAAGATCCAGCGTGAAGATGGTTTAGTGAGCAACACAAGAAAGCGGGGTTCCGTCATGTACTCCTAAACTCCCTGGGGAAGAGCTGAACCCTTGTTCTGGTGAACGCAGCGCGACGTGGGAGCTGGACAGTTCAACCTGAGGAACTTAACAACTGTGAGTAAAGACTCGGATGACTGCACTGCACTGCCTCCGTCCATTATTTCACCTGCGCCATCTTTCCCTCTGCACTACAACGCCCAGCGCAACCAACAACACCTACACTGCCCTGGAGCTAGCTCTTCCTGTGGAGAGCCATACCATCCCTGCTGCAGTAACATCAGCTTCAGAGGACTGCTCCGCAGTGGCTGCTCCCTTTAGCCGCATTCCACAGGTGGCGTCACGAACACTTTACAAATCCCCTATAAATAAAACCCCTTTTGTTGACCACCCTGGGCCACGGACCGGGCCAGCCACCATGATATCCCCCACCAGCAGCCATAGGCCCGGCTGCCGAGTACCCCGCGGCTCTGGGGGCGTGTCATCTCTGGCGTCACGAACAGGATGCGTGACCAACCCGTAATCAGCGGGTATTGTGTGCCTAAAGAACTGTTTTTCTACACTGAATGCGGCGCCCGCCCCAGAAGAACGGGCGCCATTATATGCATGATCAAAAACAACAACATGGAGCCTCCCATCGTGGGCCGGGTCCCAGAATGGCGCCAAAAGCACACCCTGCCCCTTGCAACAGTGACTGTCCACATAGTTGTGTCTGTCAAGGCAGGGAGGACATCGCAGGGAGTGACCGACAGCAAGCTGCCATGGGACCGCCCCCGAAAGGGGAGGGGAAGAAGAGAGAAAGAATGGAGACAGGGTGTGGTCTTAACCAGTCTAGACAGACCGCACCCGGCAGCCAGCATGGACGGAAGCAAGTATCCAGCCTCCGCCTCTGGCCTGTGGCAACAAGTGACCCCCCTCACCCTGGAGGGGGAATCCAATAAATTGTCCCCGGAGGATGCGACATTCCTCCAGAGTAAGATTCTGGAGCTGAGCCAGCAAGTAGAACAGGCCCAGCAAGCAGCAGTCACCAAGTGGAGGAGCAAGCTGCTAGAGAAATTGGCAGCACAGTGGAGAACAGCACAGGATGCCAGCAGCGGCACCCCAGCCCCGGTGGAGCCCGCTGAATACCAGGAGGCCGTGTGCAGCACAGGAGCAGGTAGGAAGAAATCCCCAGTCCCGGGCGCTGCAAGCGCCGACCTGCTCCTGGGCCTCCTACACCAGCACTCCCCGTACCCCGCCATGCCCTCCCTGGAGCAGCTGCTAAGCCCGGAACCTCCACCCCCGGGTGCTGATCCTGAGGACCTTCTACTTGGTGCCCTCCCGGAACCTCCACTCCAGGGCGCTGCAGCCAGGAACCACCTGCTCGGTTCCCTTCCAGAGCCTCCACCTCCGGCAACCAAGTGGGTGTACAGCGCGCCGGCCTTCAATTGGTCCGCCCGGTTCGAAGATCAGCAGCCATGCCCGCTACTTCGGACACCTGGGGAAGAGCTGAACCCTTGTTCTGGTGAATGCAGCATGACGTGGGAGTCTGTGAGCTGAACAGTGCAACCTGAGGAACTTAACAACTGTGAGTAAAGACTCGGATGACTGCACCGCACTGCCTCCGTCCATTATTTCACCTGCGCCATCTTTCCCTCTGCACTACAACGCCCAGCGCAACCAACAACACCTACACTGCCCTGGAGCTAGCTCTTCCTGTGGAGAGCCACACCATCCCTGCTGCAGTAACATCAGCTTCAGAGGACTGCTCCGCAGCGGCGGCTCCCTTTAGCCGCATTCCACAGGTGGCGTCACGAACACTTTACAAATCCCCTATAAATAAAACCCCTTTTGTTGACCGTCCTGGACCACGGACCGGGCCAGCCACCGTGATATCCCCCACCAGCAGCCATAGGCCCGGCTGCCAAGTACCCCACGGCTCTGGGGGCTCGTCACACGTAGCCATCTATACACAGCAGGGGGCTGCACGGTGCCATCTATACACAGCGGAAGGTCGCACGGCGCCATCTATACACAGCAGGAGGCCGCACGGCACCATCTATACACAGCAGGGGGCCACACGCAGTCACGCACACACAAAAACATATACAGTCATATACATACATACACGCATAAACACATTTGAAACACAAAAATACATATAAACTGACATCACACAATGATATCTGCCTACACACACACACACACACACTCAATCACTCACACACACACACACTCACCATCCCCCGGCTCCCATCGTCCAGCTCCTCTCCGGTGGTAAGTAGCAGTGCAGGGCGCGCACTGCGTGACGTCACACTAGCAGACACGGCCACGCACAGGGCCGTGTCTCCTAGCAGTGATTGCCCTCATAATATGTGCGGCACATACCGGCAGTCAGAGGCTGTGGGCCCCCGGACCGCTCCCCCAGCAGCGGCGCACGGCCGCTTCTTCTCCTTCGGCCGGGCTAGCACTGCACCTGTTAACTTCCCTGTGTGCTGGCCCGGCCGAAGATGAAGGGGTAAGAAGCTGGAACAGCCAGGAATGCATGGCACAGGCAGGCACTGGACAAGAACTGACAGAATTGGCAGGCCTACAAGTGAACACAGCTGGTACTGGCAGGCACTGCTGGTATACAGGAAGGTGCGGCAAGTACTAGCAGACATGGCTGGTATACAGGCAGGCACTACTGGTATACAAGTAAGCATGGCAGGTGTTGGCAGGCATGGCTAGTATACAGGGATACAAGAACAGGGGACCTGCCAACTAGCAAGCTTGCAAACAGACAACACATTGATCAGGTACTTCCCAACAGGTGGAGGTGCCTTAATTAATAAGTGTCTCGTAGCTATTGGAGACTGCAGCAGCAGGAGTAAGTGCAGGCCAAGGACCAGGGAGGCGAATGAGTCGGTGTCCCTGCCGGGGGAGATGAGGATGGGCATCGCGCAGGGACGGCGGTGTTACACTTGTCAGGGGACCCCTGTTCTTCACACAGTTATGGGTTCCAGAGTTGCGACCTGCATTTTTGGTATAGCCTTTGGATTTTGTAATATCCTATTGTAATTATTGGACATTTTAGAGGGAACCTGTCAGCTCCTCCATGCTGCCCAAACTACAAGCAGTATGAATCGCAGCCTCTCTACACGATTGCAGCCGGTTATACCCTCTGAAGTGCTCTGACGTTTCAGAGAAAATGTACTTTGAATATCTGGACGGGGACCGGAGACTAAACTAGTCAAGCACTACCTCCGGACCGGCTCTTCCCAGCACCCCTTCAGGTGGTTGGCAGGTCTCTCCCTTGCGTGTACATAGGGACCACCTGTAAATCACCTCGAGCAGCGCTGGGAAGAGCTTCAAGGTGTATCCTGTCTGAAGCATTTCAGAGAATAATAAACCTGACTGCACTCGAGCAGCCAGGCTGACATTTATGCTGGGCGTAATTTGGGCAGCATGAATCGACAGGTTCTCTTTAACTTCTCTAATGCTTTATTCCTCCAGAAAAAATAATAGCCACCACCTCTCCTAATTAAAATAAACATGTTTCTTTCATCCAATAATGCATATTTTTCTCCTTTTTCTAAAGCCGGCCATACACAGTAGATGGCTGTTAGCCGAACGATGCTTCCTTCTTTTGGCTGACAGCCATCTCAGCCGACTCTCCCATACATAGGACCACTCTCTCAACCGAGGGCTCCTATGTTCTGTATGAGAAAGCCCCCTACTGACATGTCGACCGGCAGCTTATCTCAGGGAGAACAATGTGATCACTAGTAGTGTTGAGCGATACCATCCGATATCGTATTGTATCGGACCGATACCCAAAAAATATCGGATAATGCCGATTCCGATACCGGAAACCAATGCAAGTCAATGGGACACAAATAACGGAATGAAAATAAACCCTTTCTTTCCTTGTAGGTTAATTCTACATGAAGGAAAACAACTAAGAATAATGTAGAATGTATTGGGGGAAGTGGTGGAGACATTAAAGGCATAGAGGTTTAGCCCAATCAAATGGAATAGCTGGAATTAATTTTTTTTTAAGACTTTCGGAGTTACAAAGATATTGACTATGTTAATCTTTTTTAGATTTTGTCAGATATTTATGTTTCACTACTTCCATTCTCTTCACCTTCTTTTTTACTTCTCCCACACTTTCTCCTTCATCATCCTCAGCAGCAGCATCTTTTTCATGAACTTCTTCTTCACCTTATTTATCTTCTTCTTCTTCACCTTCTTCCTATTATTCTTTTTTTTTACATTCTTCATATTCAACTATTATTCTTCTTCATATTCTACTTCTTCATCTTCTTCATATTCTTCTTCTTCATCATATTCTTATTTGTGACAGGAATTCCTGTAGTTGTTATCCCTAAAAGTTTGAAGATTACACCTTCCGTTCTGCCTGTCACAAAAGATTTACAATAGGATTTGTCCGCGTTCAGTTTGGCCTGCAGCAGCAGGTCTTTTCCAGGGGCACCACGAGGAGGAACGGACTCACCCCCATACACTGCTTAGTCTTCTTCTGCTTATAATTTAGATAATATCTTTTGCTCTGATTTTTAGTCTTATGCTTAATGTTCTTCTGCTTTTTGTTCTGCAGCTTCTTGTTCTTCTGCTTCTTGGTTTTCTGTCTCTTGTTCTTCTGTATCTTGGTGGTTGGCTTCTTGCTCTTTGTCCTCTTGGTCATCTTCTTCAGGGTCATCTTCTTGGTCTTCTTCGGGGTGGTCTTCAGGGTCGTCGTCTTCAGGGTCGTCGTCTTCGGGGTCCTCGTCTTCTTCGGGGTGGTCTTCAGGGTCCTCGTCTTCAGGGTCCTCGTCTTCGGGGTCCTCGTCTTCGGGGTGGTCTTCAGGGTCGTCGTCTTCAGGGTCGTCGTCTTCGGGGTCCTCGTCTTCTTCGGGGTGGTCTTCAGGGTCGTCTTCAGGGTCCTCGTCTTCGGGGTCCTCGTCTTCTTCGGGGTGGTCTTCAGGGTCATCGTCTTCAGGGTCGTCGTCTTCGAGGTCCTCGTCTTCTTCGGGGTGGTCTTCAGGGTCGTCATCTTCAGGGTCGTCATCTTCGGGGTCTTCGTCTTCTTCGGGGTGGTCTTCAGGGTCATTGTCAGGGAGATCCAGAGTGATTACCCAAAACCATTTCAAAAAGCTTGAACTTGGAAATGTAGCAAAAGGTATAAGAAGGCTGAGGAACTGCCGAGAACCAGCTGACGGTACTGGAACCCGGATGGGTAGCAGAAGGTACAAGTGCCAATGGAACTACCGAGAACCAGCTGATGGTACTGGAACCCGGTTACTAAGCAGGAGATACCTGTGCCAGAAAGCACTACCAAGGACCAGCAGACGTTGGTGGAACTCGGATACTGAGAAGGAGGCACGTAAGCCAAAGGCACTGCCGAGAACCAGCTGACGGTACTGGAACCCGGATGGGTAGCAGAAAGTACAAGAGCCAATGGAACTACCGAGGACCAGCTGACGGTACTGGAACCCGGTTACTAAGCAGGAGGTGGATGTGCCAGAAAGCACTACCAAGGACCAGCAGACGTTGGTGGAACTCGGATACCGAGAAGGAGGCACCTAAGCCAAAGGCACTGCCGAGAACCAGCTGACGGTACTGGAACCCAGATGGGTAGCAGAAGGTACACATGAAAAAAAAAGTAGCAAGGCCGCGAGCTGGCCAGAGTTACCGAAACCCACAATCCTACAGGGGGTGCTTGTCCTATTGGCACTATGGAACCAGCCTTCATTACCAGATCCCGCAGCCCACATAGGAGTCACCTAAACTGCAGGCACCATAGAGTCGGTTAACCCGACCGCAACACAACAGGACAACGTATTGGAGGCAAAGTGACGTTGACACTACCCGGAAACAGCTGGCGTGCTGGAACCAGGCTGGGCTGGAGGGAGTACCCGTGCCAAAGACACTGCTGGGAAACAGCTGGCGGTGCTGGAACCCAGGGTAAATACTAAAAATAGAGAGGACCCAGAGGCCTAATTGGAGCAAGTTTTAAATTAGTAGTAGAGTGGATGTGGACAGAGCAGGAGAATTTGCCGGGCACACAGCAGGGAATCAGCTGACGTTACTGACTGGCGTAGACTGTGCAGCGTAGACTGTGCAGACGGCACTTCTGAGCAGCAACTGGCGGTGTTGGAGCTCAGGGTAAATACTAAAAACAGAGTGGAGCCAGAGGCTTAATTGGAGCAAGTTTAAAATCTGTAGTAGTATGGATGTGGATAGAGCAGGAGATATTGCCGGGCACACAGCAGGGGATCAGCTGACTTTACTGAACCCCAATAACACTGGAGCAAGTGTTGACTGTGCAGACGGCACTTCTGAGCAGCAACTGGCGGTGTTGGAGCTCAGGGTAAATACTAAAAACAGAGTGGAGCCAGAGGCCTAATTGGAGTAAGTTTTAAATTAGTAGTAGAGTGGATGTGGACAGAGCAGGAGAATTTGCCGGACACACAGCAGGGGATCAGCTGACTTTACTGAACCCCAATAACACTGGAGCAACTGTTTACTGTGCAGACGGCACTTCTGAGCAACAACTGGCGGTGTTGGAGCTCAGGGATAATACTGAAAACAGAGGAGCCAGAGGTGTAATTGGAGTAAGTTTTAAATTAGTAGTAGAGTGGATGTGGACAGAGCAGGAGAATTTGCCGGACACACAGCAGGGGATCAGCTGACGTTACTGAACCCCAATAACACTGGAGCAAGTGTTGACTGTGCAGACGGCACTTCTGAGCAGCAACTGGCGGTGTTGGAGCTCAGGGATAATACTGAAAACAGAGGTACAGAGGTGTAATTGGAGCAAGTTTTAAATTAGTAGTAGAGTGGATGTGGACAAAGCAGGAGAATTTGCCGGACACACAGCAGGGGATCAGCTGACGTTACTGAACCCCAATAACACTGGAGCAAGTGTTGACTGTGCAGACGGCACTTCTGAGCAGCAACTGGCGGTGTTGGAGCTCAGTGATAACACTGAAAACAGAGGAGCCAGAGGTGTAATTGGAGCAAGTTTTAAATTAGTAGTAGAGTGGATGTGGACAGAGCAGGAGAATTTGCCGGACACACAGCAGGGGATCAGCTGACTTTACTGAACCCCAATTACACTGGAGCAAGTGTTGACTGTGCAGACGGCACTTCTGAGCAGCAACTGGCGGTGTTGGAGCTCAGGGATTACAGTTCAGGTGGTAGAAACATGAACACAACAGGAGACCTGAATACTGTTGCCAACCAATTATTTATTCTGAAAGAGGACTGGCAAATTCATGCGAGATCCAGGCCTTGTTCATTTTCAGAAAAGTAAGCCGGTCAACGTTATCGGAGGATAGGCGCATGCGACGGTCTGTTAGTACACCACCTGCGGCACTAAAGACACGTTCCGATAATACACTAGCAGCAGGGCAAGCCAGCACCTCCAATGCATACTGGCTAAGCTCTGGCCATGTATCCAGCTTAGAGACCCAAAACTTGAAGGGGGAAGAGCCGTCTGGGAGTACACTGAGAGGGCAAGACATGTAGTCTGTCACCATCTGACGGAAACATTGCCTCCTGCTGACTGGAGCCGTCTGTGATGGTGTAGACATTTGTGGCGGGGACACAAAACTTTGCCACATTTGGGCCATACTGGTCTTGCCTTGTGCTGAGGCCCTGCTTATGCTCCCTCTTTGTGCAGAGCTTCCTCCACTGCCTCGACGCACTGAGCTGCTTTGTAGAGCACTAGCAGCACTGCTCTCGGCTGGAATGGAGAACATGATGGAATGCACCAGTGCGTCTTGGTACTCCCGCATTTTATGCTCCCGGTTCAACGGTGTTATGAGGCTTTGTAAGTTGTCCCGGTAGCGAGGATCTAGGAGGGTGGACACCCAATAATCAGCCGTGTTGAGAATGTGGGCGATGCGGCGGTTGTTTCTCAGGCACTGCAGCATGAAATCAACCATATGCTGCAGACTGCCAACTGGCCAAGAAACTCTGTCCCCTGCTTGAGGTATGATCTCTGCCTGCTCTGCATCACCCCACCCTCGCTCTAGATACTGACTACTAGAGCATTGTGTACCTCCCTCCTCTGGACAGATGTCTTCCTCCTCCATTGACTCCTCCTTATCCTCCTCACAAAGTGTCCCCTGCCTAGGCCTTTGTGAGGAACCACGTTGCGTGACTCCTCATCCTCCACCTCTTCCAAAACCTCCTCCCTTAGTGCTTGCAGTGTTTTTTCAAGCAGGCAGATAAGGAGGATAGTCATGCTGACTAGTGCATCATCTGCACTTGCCATCCGCGTGGAATAATCGAAGGCACGCAAAACGTGGCAAATGTCCTTCATAGAGGCCCACTCAGTGGTGGTGAAGTGTGAATGGCGCGCACTGTGACTTGTTTGCGCCTGCTGCAACTGGTACTCCATTACTGCTGCCTGCTGCTCACACAACCTCTCCAACATATGTAATGTTGAATTCCACCTGGTGGGTAGGTCACATATGATGCGATGTTCCGGAAGGCGTAATCGGCGCTACAGAGCTGCAATGCGCGATCTTGCGTTACTGGAACACCGCAAGTGAGTGAACTCTATGCGGACCTTGTGCAGCAGTGCATCAAGATCTGGATAGTCCCTCAAAAAACTCTGCATGACCAAGTTGAGCACATGTGCCAGACATGGGATGTGAGTGAGGTTGCCTAGGCCCAGAGCTGCCACCAGATTTCGGCCATTGTCACACACTACCATGCCTGGCTGGAGATTCGCTGGCACAAACCACACGTCGCTCTGCTGCTTGATGGCATTCCAGAGCTCCTGTGTTGTTTGGCTTCGATTCCCCAAAGAAATTAATTTCAATACGGCCTGTTGACGTTAGGCCACGGCTGTGCTCATATCGGTCGTAACAGGTAACCGTTCACGGGTCGATGTGGAGGTAGACCGTGACGGCTCCTGCAGCGCTGATTCAGAGGAACTGGAGTATGAGGAGGAGTCAATGTCTACAGACTGGATTCCTGCAATCTTTGGAGTTGGCAGAACACGTACAGCGCCACTCTCAAGATCTGTACCCGGCTCCACAACATTTACCCAATGGGCAGTGAGGGAAAGGTATCGTCCCTGTCCATGCTTACTGGTCCACGCATCGGTGGTCAGGTCGACCTTGCTACTGACGGCGTTTTGTAGCGCATGTTTAATTTTTCCCTCCACATGCTGTTGCAGGGCAGGGACGGCTTGCCTGCTGAAATAAAAGCAACCAAGAGAATCACCAAACGTAGGGTCCAATTATCAGCATGACATATATTAATGCATATGTAAAAAACCTTTATTACAGTATTGGTTACAATGGCACAACAAGCACAAGAATGCCCACATTCAGAAAAATAAATCAAAAATTAGTGCATCAAATGCAAAATGTGCATAAAAACAATGTCTATACAACATATGAAAAAGAGAGACAAGGACCGCCAACACATATAGAGCGTTATAACCTGTCATACCACAACATCATAAGGAGAAGCATAGTAGAAAAATGATGTGAGGACAAAGAGAGAGGCACCAAAATTGGATGCACACTGAATGGTGTGTTGTGCCCACTAGTTACACAAAGGAATAATGTAACAATGATATGTTATACTAAGCAAATGCTAATAGTGCTGTGCTAGTGGGCACGCACACCAAACGATCAATAGGTAATACTGCTATAACGCTAACCCACCACTGTATGAGAAACACCTAATGTAGGGCCACCTCATATGTAGGAGAAAAGACAATGAAATAGTCAGCATAATAGTTGTAAAGGCCTCATTACAGGAGCAAGGAGGAAAGCGGTATGGTATACCTGATAGGCGGTCCAGGAACTGAATGCGGAGCGCTCCCCAGAAATAAAAGCGGCTGGGCACTTTGTATTGTGGGACTGCCAATGCCATCAAGTTACGGAAGGTGTCAGTCTCCACCAGCCTGAATGATAGCATTTCAAGGGCCAGTAGTTTTGCAATGCCAGCATTCAGAGCCTGTGCTCGGGGGTGGTTTGCCGAGTATGGGCGCCTTTTCTCCCATGTCTGTGCTAACGATGGCTGTAGACTGGCCTGGGAGTGTGATGATGACAGGGAATGTGGTGCTGTGGGTGGAATGACACTGTGTCTCTGCACAACAGTGCCAGAGGTTCTTCCATGGCGATCCTGTGAGGAAGCCGAACCAGCTGTGTGTGAGCTGGAGGAAGAGGCTACAACACGAGCAGAAGAGGTGGTAGGTGGCGCTGTATGTTGGCCTAGGTCTTCAGTGTGTCTTTGTAACTCCACCACGTGCTTGGTCCGCACATGTTTCCACATATTTGTGGTATTGAGGTTGCTGACACTTTTCCCTCTTTTCACCTTCTGATTACACAGATTGCATTTGACAAAGCAAATGTCATCTGCAACTGTGTCAAAAAAGGACCAGGCACTTCAAGTCTTGGGAGCGCCCGTTTTGGGTTTTGGAAGAGGCATGCTCCTAATGGGTGCCGAAGTGGAGGCTACAGGCAACCAAGTCTGCCCCCTCCCTCTCCCTCCTTTTTGGGCCGTTCAGGGAATCTCTTCCTCAGAGCTGCTCCCACCACCTTCCTGTCCCTCACGCCATGATGGGTCAAGGACCTCATCATCTACACCACCCTCTTCAAACAACTGCTTCTCCTGGGTAGCCTCGACAGCACAGTACGCACCAGAAAGTGGCACCTGAGTCTCATCATCAGATGCGTACTGAGGTGTGCTGTTGACCATAGGCACTGGCCCACCCGCCTCTTCAGATTTAGAGAGACAAAACGGTTGCGCATCACTGCATACTACCTCTTCTTCAAATTCTAGAATTCTGCTTGGCTGGCCCCCTCTTTCCAAGCCAAGAGATTCAGAGAACAGAAGTAGAGATGGCTCCTGTCCAGGGCTCTCTGACTGCCTGGGCAATTTGGCAGGTGGTGAAGAGACAGGTGGGTGCTCTTCAGTGCTCAGGACCTGAGAGGATCTGGAACTAATTGAAGTCGATGCGTTAGCTGCCATCCATCCGACAACGGCTTCAATTTGGTCCTCCCGCAACAGTGGGGTATGGCTAGCTCCTACAAAGCTGCGCATAAAAGACTGTTCCCTGGTAAAACTGGGGGATGCTGAGTCACTGGTGCCCGCAGCAGGCACAGAATCCCCACGTCCTCTCCCTGCAGGCACAGAATCCTCACGTCCTCTCCCTGCAGAAACTCCACGACCACATGCCTTACTCCCTGCCTTCTTCATCTTGGTAGACTGATAAAGATAGGCAGAAAAGTAGTAAGGGCTTAGTGTGCTTATTCCTGAACAGCTGCTAACAGGTATAAGAAACACTCATTTTATAAAGTGTGGACTAGACTTTAATATGAGCTAATGTGGCCTACACAACTGTAAAGTGGAGTGTTTGGTGAACTTTATTTAGTTTTTTTTTTGTCACAAAAAGACACTGGATGTGCCCAAAGATGTAATACCGATAGTATCACAAACTTTTTGTAGCTATTACAATGTTGGAAGGTAACCTACAATGCAATAGATGAGGCTACAAAAAATAGGCTAATACTAATCTGGCTGGGGCTTCAGGGCACAATGCTGCAGAAAGGCTCCTCTATCTACTCCTATATAGTGTATTTGGAACCAGTTTAGCTGGATACGGATGGAACCACCACACTAATAGGAGAAATCAGGAAAAATGAGCAATTAGCAAAAAAGGACAATGTATGAGGCAGTGACGCACGCTGAGCGGACTACAACCGGACGTGGCTGCAGCACACACTACAGCGTGAGCTGCACTCACACACAGAGACCTTGCAGACAGCCGTGAACAGTGCAGATGCAGAGCACTGTGCACTAGCGCTGCAAGGCAAAATAAAGCTTCTCTATCTACTCCTATATAGTGTGTTTGGAACCAATCCAGCTGGATACGGATGGAACCACCACACTAATAGGAGAAATCAGGAAAAATGAGCAATTAGTAAAAAAGGACAATGTATGAGGCAGTGACACACACTTAGTGCACTACAACCAGACGTGGTTGAAGCACACACTACAGGGTGAGCTGCACTCACACACCAGACCTCGCAGACAGCGGTGAACAGCACAGAGAACTGTGCACTAGCACTGCAAGGCACAGCGATTTATAAAGTAGCTTGGGTAAAGCAGAATAGAGCAAATAGGTAGCTAAAACTGTCCCTCAGAACAACAGCGTCCTATCCCTAACTGAATTCACAGCAGAGTGAGGCCAAAATGGCGGCGGCGGCTTTTATAGTACATCATGACATAATTTCAGCAGCCAATCACAGCCATGCCATTAGTTAACATGCCTAACATGCCACAGGATGTGCCCACACTTCTTAGGATCCTCATTGGCTGAATAAAATCACACTGGCTCATTGCATTATGAGAACTTCCAATTCCGGTATCCGATATTCTAAAAGTATCGGAACTCAGTATCGGAATTCCGATACCGCGAATACCGGCCGATACCCGATATTTCAGTATCGGAATGCTCAACACTAATCACTAGTCCAAAATCAGACATGCGCGATGGACACCTCTCCTGACCATCAACCGGCACCAAATACATTAGACTGGCGGCCAAACCTGTTCATATCTGCGGGTTCAGCTGACATTACTCTAATGTGTATGAGGGCCTAAGGAAAAAAGATGAAAGGTTTCATACCTAATCACCCCTTGACACTTTTCAGGACATTTCTGTCTCAAAAGTTTACTAGCACCTGAATCACTGAGATTTCTGGTCTGGCACTTGTGATTATGTAATATGTGTATGTAGACATTGACATTAAAGAAATTAATAAACTCCACATCTAAAAGTTTTATTTTTTAGGAGCTGCCGTGACTCTCTGACACTGCTTGCATCTGATATTTATCCACAAGCTTGATTTTATTTTTTTTTAATGCGGCAATGAGTTTAAAGTGCTAGGTTGCATTTTCACATTGAGCCAGAAATATTCAAGTCTACTTTTAGAAAATATACGGGAACAGGTGTAAAATATTTTTTTTAATTTTCTAATTCAACTTTAATTTGTGTTTAGCAAAATTTGTGAAAAATAACCATCAAGAAAAAAAAAAAAAAGGGTCCTTAAAGGGGTATTCCCATCTCCAAGATCCTATCCCAATATGTAGTAGGTGTAATAATAATAATAATAATATTAGCAAATACCTCCAATTAGAAATGTAGTATAGTTTTTTTGATTCGCTATGCCACTTACCTCATGTGCAGGTAATACAGGACCTTAGGTATCCATGGTTATGACCACTAGCAGCTAGCTAACTAACTGTCACTTTATCAGTGGACGTAACCATGGATACCTAAGGTCCTGCAATGCCCTGCACATGAGGAAAGAGACATAGCGAATCAAAAGAACTATACTACATTTCTAATTGGAGGTATTTGCTAATATTATTATTATTACATCTACTACATATTGGGATAGGATCTTGAAGATGGGAATACCCCTTTAACTAAAAAAAAAATTACTAAAATGATGTAACCTACAAATACTGTAACAATGCAACTAAGATCTCAGACACTATTACTACAATTTCAAAATTTGTAGCAATTGCTTACAAAGCGGGTGTTTTTTCTCTAGGCTTTTGTTATGTGCTATGGCGTATCTGTTTGTTGGATATATAAGTCTGCATTTTTAGCTGCAGCACCATCCGAAGCTCAGGAGATCAATGGGATTTAGTTTCCTTGAGTGAGTGCCATGTTTGGCGTTGAGTCGTTCTTACAAGATGGGTTTGATGTGCGGAGTACAGACTGTGAGGCTCCTTCTCATTCACTGATAGCAGAATAATCTGATGGGTATCACAAGTCCAGAATTTAGGTGACTGGTGACACTACTTCATTAGGTATCTCAAGTCCAGAGTTTAGGTGACTGGTGACATTACCTCATCAAACCATTTGCTAAATCTATTTTTATATCTATTGTATGGTCATCTCATGGTGCACAGTAACATAAGGTTAGAGAGGAATTTAATATCTTCATGTTGGGAACAAGGAGGACAAGAATGCATCTATGGTCTCACATGCCCAGGTCATCAGCGTGCTTCCATTAATGTATTCGGCAGCACCATCACTAACCAGGACGTAGCTGTTGACTGGTCGGGTCCATAGTGAGGACTCTAGGACATGAGTTAGGGGATGGAAGTATTTCATATTTCTCTCTTCACTTGGAAATCTTGACCGAAATAACCTAAACTGTCTCCAATGCCCAACACCCAGAATGGAGCTATGAGGTCCAGACAGAGAAGGAACTGCAGATTCATTTTAACTTTGGGTTGTTATTTTTGGTTTATTCCAGAACTAAATAACTTTTCCAGCACTATAATACCTGATTAGGGACAGTCTTACTCCCATCAACCCCACTGATAAGTTGATTAATGGGGCAGTGGTGACCCAGCAAGCACATCCAGCCGGCACCAGGAACAGCTGACCAGTGGGGGCACCGGTTGTCGCTTATTGACTTCAGCTGTGAGCGAGCTGTGTTGTTAGCCATAGTAACAACCAAATATATAGTGCTGGGTGTAGCATCGGCGTCTCTGCCTCCTGCCCAGCAGAGACGCCGTCCTCCTTACCGCCGCGGTCCTGCTCCGGCGTCTTCTGGCCTCCCTGCAGCTGCAGCTGGTGCACGCAGCCTCCCCGGCTCTGTGCTTAGGGCGCGCGCCCCCCCCCTTTTAAAGGGCCCGCACGCGCCATCCTAAAAAGTCCCCAGCCAATGGCCGGAGGACTTCCCCTATAAAAGGCACCTACTCCAATATGGAGGTACCCGTGCAAGGTTGTATCTTTGTGTTTGATGCTCTGCTTCAGCCCTAAGGTCCCGCTGCTAGCCTGGCTACTAGTCCAGCCCGCCAGCCAGACTACAAGTCCAGTCCGTCTGCTTGTCTACTCTACAGCCTGACAGTCTGTCTACAGTCCAGTCCGCCAGTCTGTCTATGGGCTCTGTCTGCCTGCTTACCTGGAAGCACCTGCCTACCAGCCAGCCTACCTGGAGGCTCCTGCCGTGCTTGCCAGCTCGCTTACCTAGAAGCACCTGCCTGTTACCTGCCGTGCCTACCAGCCAGCCTACCTGGAGGCTCCTGCCTGTTACCTGCCGTGCCTGCCAGCCCGCTTACCTAGAAGCACCTGCCTGTTACCTGCCGTGCCTACCAGCCAGCCTACCTGGAGGCTCCTGCTTGTTACCTGCCGTGCCTGCTAGTCCGTCTGCCTGGGTCACCAGTCAGCCTGCCTGCCGTGCTCATCTGCTGTACCGGTCAGTCCCTGCCTTCCGACCCGTGGGAGTCACCTGCTCTCATACAAGGTCGGTCCCCAGAGTAGCACCTGGTCCCTCTGCTCGGTCCTTCCCTGGTCACAGAGTCGATTGAGCCGCCGTACGGCCTTGGTCGGTCCGAGTTGATACCTAGTTACGCCCCTCTGGTCTCTCCTTGCACCACAGCACAGAAGTTCCACCAACCGGATCCGTAACAGTTTGCACGGGCCATGGAACCTGGTGGCCCCCAGGCCCCTTTGCTTGCTGACCTGTACCAGGAGGTTTCTCGTCAGAGATCCTAACAGGAAACCATCCTGACCTACCTGCGGTCTGTCAACACTCGCCTGGACACGCTGCCTGTCCCACCTGTGTCCGCCTCAAGTCGAGTGACACCCGCTCCGGCAGCGCCGCTACCTACCAATACCGGCTTTCTGCGCCTCCTCGTTTTGGAGGTGACCCCGTCCTATGTCGGGGCTTTCTGAACCAGTGCACGCTGCACTTTGAACTTCTGCCACATCAGTTTCCCTCCGACCGGGCCAAGGTGGCGTTCATCATGTCTCACCTCACCGGGGAAGCATTGGCATGGCTAAACCTCTATGGGAGAGAGGGGATTCCATGGTGTCCGATCTTCCGGCCTTCCTCACTGCCTTCTGGAGCGTCTTCGATGAACCCGGACGTAGGAACTCCCCTGCCTCCTCATTGCTCCGTCTCCGCCAAGGGAGTCTCACCGTGGCCCAGTATGCCATACGGTTCTGTACCCTCGCTTCTGAGCTTGCCTGGGACAATGAGGCCCTGGTGTCCACCTTCTGGGAGGGCCTTTCCGGTCAGATTAAGGACGAGTTAGCCGGCCGGGACGTTCCTACCACCCTGGATGACCCGGTGTCGCTAGCAACCCGAATTGACCTCCGTTTCCTAGAATGTGCCAAGGAGACTACCCGGGAGAGAAGATTTCCTCGTCTTGCGCCTGCTTTCCAGAAACTGGTCTCCCAATCAGCAGCTCCCCGGGCACGCTCGCCCGAACCTATGCAGATCGACCAGACCAAGATGGTCAAATCTCGCCAAGAGACGCGCCGAGTCGAGGGCAGCTGTTTCTACTGTGGTAGTAATGAGCACCTGATCCGTTCCTGCCCGGTGAAGCCGGGAAACTCCAGTGTCTAGGACCGCTCGGAGAGGTCGTCCTAGGCAAAAGTAAATCCTATCCATCCTTGACTTTATCAGTTTCTATTTCCTGTGGAGAGAACCGCTTCTTCGAAACCGCACATCTAGATTCCGGAGCCGCTGGGAATCTCATATCCCAGTCCCTTGTAGAGAAGTATCAGATTCCTACCAAACCCCTGGCCGAACCATTGGCAGTCGCTTCCGTGGATGGAAGACTCCTTCCGGTGACCATCTTGCTCGTCACAGAGCCCGTAACCCTGCAGGTGGGAAAGCTGCACTCAGAGAGGATTTCCTTCTATGTGCTTTCCGGACTCTCTCACCCCCTTTTGCTAGGTCTACCCTGGCTACAGAAACATGAACCCGTTCTGAATTGGCAATCCGGTGAGGTGCTCCGTTGGGGGCAGGATTGCCATGAGACCTGTCTGATTCCGGTTCACCCGGCTCGACCCCCATCGACTCCGATTAATTTGCCCGGTCTACCGGCACCCTACTGGTCCTATGCTGATGTCTTCGACAAGAAGGAGGCAGAGACTATGCCACCCCATAGGCCATATGATTGCCCTATTGACCTGATACCCGGTGCCACTCCACCCCGTGGGCGTATCTACCCGTTGTCGTTGGCCAAAACCCGGGCCATGTCGGAGTACATCGAAGAAAATCTGGCTTGGGGATTCATCCGGAAATCTTCCTCCCCGGCTGGAGCCTGATTCTTCTTCGTTAAAAAGAAAGACTGTTCACTACATCCATGTATCGATTATAGAGGACTCAACCAAATCACTGTCAAAAACAAATGCTACCTGCCGCTCATCTCTGAACTGTTCGACCGCCTTAAAGGCGCGAAGATCTTCATCAAGCTTGATCTTAGTGGGGCGTATAACCTGGTCCGGATCCGCCAAGGAGACGAGTGGAAGACGGCATTCAATACCCGGGACGGTCACTATGAATACCATGTGATGCCCTTCGGTCTCTGTAATGCTCCCGCCGTCTTCCAAGAATTAGTTAATGACATCTTCCGTGACCTCTTATATTCCTGAGTGGTGGTGTACCTGGACGACATCTTGGTCTTCTCTCCGGATCTTTCCTCTCATCGGAGGGATGTTCATCAGGTCCTGCTTAGGCTCAGGCTGAACCACCTATATGCAAAGTTTGAGAAGTGCCTCTTCGAGCAGTCCTCTCTTCCATTCCTGGGCTATATTATCTCTAAGACAGGTCTACAGATGGACCCCAAGAAGGTCTCTGCCGTCTTAAAGTGGCCCCGTATGGAGGGGTTGAAGGCGATTCAGCGATTCCTGGGCTTCACCAACTATTACTGTCTCTTCATCCCACATTTCTCTTCCCGGACTGCTCCCATCTCTGCGCTCACCCAAAAGGGAGCAAATCCTAAGGAATGGCCGTCCGAAGCGGAGGAGGCCTTCCTCTCCTTAAAACAAGCCTTCTCTTCAGTCCCTGCCTTCTGACCCGTGGGAGTCACCTGTTCTCATACAAGGTCGGTCCCCAGAGTAGCACCTGGTCCCTCTGCTCGGTCCTTCCCTGGTCACGGAGTCAATTGAGCCGCCGTACTGCCTTGGTCGGTCCAAGTTGATACCTAGTTACGCCCCTCTGGTCCCTCCTTGCACCGCAGCACAGAGGTTCCACCACCCGGATCCGTAACACTGGGCTTGGTAAACAATTAAAGGCGGGCGGTGATCAGTTGCCGAGCTCCGTCAACTGCATAGTGGCCACAGCTGGGTACTACACATCCGCCCCATCCAACTGAGTAGGGGTAGATCTGCAAGGCCCTGCCCCTGACACTAAGCAGTTGGGGATTACAATCTTCATTCCCTATCAGTATGTCTTTGGAGTGTGGGAGGAAACCGGAGAACCCGGAGGAAACCCACGCAAAC
Organism: Phyllobates terribilis; assembly: GCF_046119375.1. NCBI lineage: Eukaryota > Metazoa > Chordata > Amphibia > Anura > Dendrobatidae > Phyllobates > Phyllobates terribilis. The sequence goes on along the minus strand of NW_027362769.1, from coordinate 203,964,653 downwards.
ACAGGGAGAACATACAAACTCCTTGCAGATGTTGTCCTTTGTGGGATATGAACCCAGGACCCCAGTTATTGTAAAGCTACAGCGCTAACCACTTAGCTCAGTTTCTGGGCCAAATCCTGACTGATGACAACCCATTCTTGACTAATCAGTGCTTGGAGTTTATCACAATTTTTGTGTTTTCATTTGTTCTCCCCCTTTTTGAACATTGACTACAGGTTCTCAGTGGGATTGAAATACTGGGGAGTTTCCTGGCCGTGACCCAAAATGTCAATGTTTTATCACACTTGCCTTGTCACTTGGTCTTCATCAAGCTGGAAAAAGCATGGTTCTTCACCAAATTGCTCCTCGAGGATGTTTAGATGCCATTCTTTATTCATGGCAGCATTCTTAGATGAAATTGTGAGTGAGCCCACTCCATGGATGAAAAGCCCCCACACAAAAATGGTCTCGGGATGCTCTATTGTTGGCATGACACAGGTCTCGTGGTAGCGCTCACATTTTTGTCTCCAGGAAATTTTTCTGTCAGATGTCCCAAACAATCTCAAGCAGTCTTCATTAGAGAAAATCACTTTGCAGGAAGAACAAAATTGGATTTCTTCTGTAACTGGGGCTGGTATATCAGCTGTTTGCTGCAGTTTTGAGAAAATCACTGCTTCATCTGCTGAAAATCTAGCAGTGCTCTGAATGCTGAGCTCAGTATAACCCCACCCACACCCCTGATTGGCAGCGTTCTGTATACACTATACATAAGCTGCCAATCAGTGATGTGGGCGGGGTTATACTGAGCTCATGGATATGCAGGACTACTGGTAACAGTTTTATTAGTCCTCTAGTGATAATCTTCTGCTGATAAAACACTGATTTTATAAAACCTACAGCAAGCAGACCAGTAAGTGACACATCACTGGAATCAGGGTCTCTGTTTCTACATTATGCTGCTCTCAGATTAGGTAAGAATGTGGTTCCCATCTTCCTCCATTTGCATGGTGGGGCAGCACAGCATGACCCCTGATCCTCTTTTCTAAGTCCATGGGACGGATGAAGAAAGTAGAGTACTATATGTCACCTCTGTGAATATAATTAATTTCATGCCATTAAGTAATACAGTAGGTCATGATTTTAAATCCCAAATCACCACTACCTTCAATGTAGATTTGATGGTGAAGGGTGTTAACTCATCTAAGAATTGAATTAAGATCTACAATAGATGGAGGCTTGTTCCAGTTAATGAAGATACAGTAGATACAGGTATATTGTCCCTATTAGCTCCTCCGCTGGCTAGTTCAGCTTCCCTGGTCAGAGGCACTGTTGAGTGCAAGTACATCAATGTAAAAACAATATTGCAAATCTAGTTTCCCAGGGTTATTGTAGCTTAAGTGATACTTTTAGATATTTTTTGTATATTTATTTATGTGAAAAACATTTCAGTCTATCCAAAAGGAACTGTTTAGCTGTAGGTTGGGGCTACCAGCTTTCTCAGTCTAGATCTATATTCCTGTTTGGTAAATGGCAATTTGCATTAAATTATATTAATGAGCAAAACTTGAAAATTGTTTAAAAATGTTATTATTTTTGTATTATTTCATCCTTAGGTTAAATTGATTATATCCGGATAAAACATTCCATCATGAGAGAAACCAAGTATGTCTGTGAACTTGAAGACCTAAGAAACCGTATTGAAAAGGAAGAAATGTGCTCGGAATGTCTAAGACATGCTCTGCCATTAAGAACAGTCCGAGCCAATGGTGTGGTGCCCCATCAAAGCAGGGTTTCCTGTATGCCAAAGGTACACCCAGGCCCGTGGGAGATAAATAAAGTGCTGGTCACTGGTGGAGCAGGCTATTTGGGACATAACCTTGGACTAGCTCTTATAAAATTGGGCTATACTGTTATTTTATTTGATATACACAAGCTGGACCAGGACGTTCCAATTCAAGCGACATTCATACAGGTGAATCCAAAAGTCTCATTTGTAACCTTAAATCCAACAGCCAGTTATGAAGACCAAAGGAGCACCCTAAGTCCCATAGCCATTAAGCATTGTTTGTATTGCAGGGTGACATTCGGGATTATGACGCCCTGTATGAGGCTTGTGAAGGAGTCGACTGTGTTTTCCATGCAGCTTCCTTCGGAATGTCAGGATGTCAACAAGTGGGTAAAAGATACTTTTCTAATTCAATGTTTTTACATATAAAAAGTTAGATGGGATTTTGTTTGGCACCATGCAGGGGGTCTTCACTGAAATAAAAATTCTACCGATTTGAAAAACAAATATTTTTGAAATGTTTTGAGTTAGTCTTTTCCAAACTATGGTGGAACCTCTCGTAATCACCGTACCGAATTGTTCTACACCCATAGAAAACATTAGTTTCATTAGTTCCCCGACTTCTCTCTTCTTCACTTTATCTACCTGTACCTGTTGTGTTCCGATGTAATAGGACACTTGCAAGAAACCATGCAGAGGACCAAGTACGCTGTCTTCTGGAGGTACAGAATGCTGAGGTCAATTTATGCTCCTTGACAGATTTCCCCAGAATAATGTGAGGAGGAGAACTAGGCTGGCTGTGGTTAACGCTAACTCTGTTGAGGGGCCATGGGTTGCAGAGATGATCATAGCACAGAGGGAAGCCAAGCCTTGGTCACATGCTGCACCAACATCACGTAGAATCTCCAAACGTGCCTCCATCTTTTGGAGATAAAATGATCTACCAAACTTCTGCTAACTCTCTTGAGGGGCCAAGCGTTGCAGAGATGATCACAGCTCAGAGGAAAGCCAAACCCCCTTGGTCACATGCTGCGCCAACATCAAGCAGAATCTCCAAAAGTGTTTCTTCACTTTTGGAGATAAAATGATCTACCAAACTTCTGCTCCTGATATAAGGGTCCAAAAAGTGGAGAGATCCATAAAATATTTTAATGCCGCTAAATTGTTAAAAAAAATTTTTAACAATTTTTAGACAAACAATTGTAGTCAATGGACAACCCCTCTAAAAGGGTTGGCCAATGTGTAATTTGCTCTTATTCTCCTGTCTGTCAAACGACATACTGACATAACACAGAGGAGAGCTTTTGGTTCAAGGCAGGCGAGTGGCATAGACAACTGCACACATAATTTATGTTGGGAATTGAGAGAAAGGAAGTTCCAGCACTGGTAGTACTTATTGAATGCTGATGAGGATGAGTCATCCACTCAAGAATAATGGATGGCAAGCTACAGAGCTTGAGAATGTGGTCAGTTTCTAGACTTCTCTGAATTGTATGTTAACCAATCAGTCTTACCTTGTTGTTGGTGATAAAGATAGCAAGACCAAGACCAGATTTTGTGTGAAAGGACTGGTACAGTTTATGATAACAGAAAAGATGAAAAGTGGAAAATGTAAATTCCATGCGTTTGTAGGATAATATATTTAGCACATTCAACACTTTTCTCTTTCTTACTGTTAGAGCGATCATCATTTTGTATTTCATTATACTCCATTTTGTATGTCTTCAGCTAATTATGTTAACTTTAATTAAGTATATAGAGTTTTTATTGTTAGATCTCCCAGGAATGTCATCTTTTTAAGAACCTGTCTAAATTCAAGGCTGTATATAAGGTGTAAAAATGTATTGAACTCTGGATAGTTTAAATAGCCGATTCAGCAATTAAAGTTGATTTCTTTCTATGAAATTAGCTGCATGACTACCTAGTTATATAAGCTTGCATAACTCAATTAAATTGGTTGTCCAGGCTTGGGGTACTATATGTGACTGCAGACTTGTGAATCCTCACAGCACACACAGTGCACACTCTCAGGATTCTCCAGCGCCGTGAGCAGGCGGTCATGCGACCACAAGTATGAAATTTGCATACTACCTACCACATTCCGACCAGACGTATCCGGCTTTGCTCGGTTCACTTGCATTGTGCTAGGCCGCGCACATCTAGTCAGCATGTGACCGTGTACATTGGATTCACATGCCTGCCAGCTCCGGCACCAGAGAATCCTGACTGCGCGCACTGTGCGCTGTGAGGATTCACTAGTCTGCGGTCACATAGAGAGACTGGAGACTTGGACTCTAAGACTGGACAAACCCTTTAAGTCGGGAGAGCCCCTTATACATCAATCCTTTGTGTGTGTGTTTTTCTCTTCATTTGCAACCATTCTTGCCTACAATAAATTCAGACTGGTGTGATTGTTCTAGAAGGGACCCACCAGAAGGGACAGTAGTTAATGCGGTGCACAGGGTGCTGTTATAGCAAACAATAATATTGATCAGAAGAGACCTAGGTGATGTCTCTACAACTCCTGATGCCAAACCTGAGCCATCAATCCATGGGACCCATAGCTTCTTAAACTTAGTAATGGTCTTTCTCTTAAAGTAAATAAAAACCCTGTGTGTGTGTATCCAAGCGGCTACCAGAGAGCTGAAATTCTATAAGGGAAAAAAAAACTTTGAAAATATCAATTTCACATATACTTGGAAAATTTTAAAACTTTTAATATTTCTCTGTGTTTTAGCTGCATAAGAAACAAATTGAATCCATAAACATTGGAGGAACACAAGTTGTAATTGATGGTAAGTTACTGTTCTAAGTGATTATCATGGAGGCAGGGGAGGGACAAGCCGCAAACCCACAAACCCTGGTTCCTGAAGTTCATCAAAATGTTCCCATGATGCACCCATTCCCCCTCAATCTCTATTTTTTTCTAATACATGTTCTCTAATTCTATATTAGCTGGCAATTAAACCACACAGTGTATCTGCAGTAGGGTCAGCTTGCTCCTACAGCCCCACGTCTCCCTGCTCTACCACCCACCACAATGTTGCCTACTCTACCTACTCCACAGTAGATCAAGGGAGAAAAACAAGAGCGCTTGAAGGTTAAAAAATCACCTTTATTTAATTCAAGATATAAAATCTCCCTAAGGAGTGTTAAAAAATGGACAAAAAAGTGCTAACACACAATTAGGGGTTACAACCAAGGCAATTAGGCATTTTAACACACTAAGGTAAATAGAGGTAGTAAGGGAAGTAGAGGTAGTATTAGGTAATTTAAAGGTCAGACCATAGGAACTCCTCACATATAATTCCCACCAATATTAAATGTGCCTAATTACGGATAATTCTGACCCATATTGCCAGGGGGGACCTCTAATTCTCATGCAAGTACAGAAGAAATCCCCGATGCGCGTTTCACTTACTAGTCTCCTCGCTTTCTCAAGGGGAAGTGCAGTAGGGCTGGCCACCTACTCTACCTACTCCTTATACTAGCCCAATGTAAAGACAAAAATAATAAGCACTCATTTCACCTATCACTGTACTTATAATATTCTTATCTTTCCTTCCAGTTTGCATAGACAGAAACATCCCCAGGCTTATATACACTAGTACTGTAAATGTGGTCTTTGGCGGGAACTATATAGAAGACGGGGATGAGGAAACAACAACCTATTATCCTTTGGAAAAGGTAATATCTGCATGATAGGAGTCTGAGTTTAGCCTTTTTTTTTAAATTAGAGCAGAAAAAAGTGGACAAAGAGTAACTTTAGCTGTTTGTCATATATTTTCTTGTAGTAAACTGCTAACTTTTCTGGTATACCGCATTTGTGATTGCTACTCTGTTCCTTTTGTATACAGCACCAGTTAGATAAGATTTTGTTTGTGCAAATAGTCACGAATTTGCCAAAACAGTTCAGATTTTTCTGAAAAAAAATTCAAGGATATCCGAGTATGAAAAGGGACTGGATTTATACAATCCCTGTCCAGCTGAGAGGCATTAATATGACATTGGTCCATTCTTTACAGCTGTAACAGCTTCCACTTTTATGGGAAGACTATTTTCTTCAAGATTTTAAACTACATGTTGGAGAGGGCCGGGCTCACAATCTCTGTTCTAGTTCATACCAAGGATGTTGGATGGGTCAAGGCTGTGTTGCGCACATCAAACTCTCCCTATCGTGTCCTTACCTTACTTTGTGCATGCTGGAACAGAAAAGAGTGTTCCCCAAACTGTTCCCACAAAGTTGGAAGTATGCAATTGTCCAAAATGTCTTCCATTCACTGGAACTAAGGGAACTGGGCCAATACCTGTGTCACACATGCGGGTCGTGGACCCACTGCACCATGGGCCTGGCTTACCCAGGAGGGGTGTAGCTAAGTTGCTGCCTGGTTTTCGCTAGAGCTTCTGATGATGGAGTTAGGCTTGCACTGCAGGGAGCTGCCAGGTACCATTCCTGGGCAGTCCCCACTACTGCAGCTGCTGACCCCAAGGGTCAGGATCGCAGTCAATAACACAGACTCTGAGTCACTGGCAGGACAAGGTTTGAATACCAGAATACTAGCTAGGAACACAGAACTGGCTTCTGGTTCAGGTACCGCCGGAGCGGTTTCAGGTTGAGGTACTACCAGAGTGGCTTCAGGTTCAGGTACCGCAGGTGCAGCTTCAGGTTCAGGTACCGCAGGTGCAGCTTCAGGTTCAGGTACCACAGGTGCAGCTTCAGGTTCAGGTACCACAGGTGCAGCTTAAGGTTCAGATACCACAGGTGCAGCTTCAGGTTCAGGTACCACTGGAGCAGCTTCAAGTTCAGATACCACAAGAGCGGCTTCAGGTTCAGGTACCGCAGGTGCGGCTTCAGGTTCAAGTACCACAAGAGTGACTTCATGATCAGGTACTGCATGCGCGACTTCAGGTTCAGGTACTGCTGGAGCGGCTTCAGGTTCAGGTACCGCAGGCGCGCTTCAGGTTCAGGTACTGCTGGAGCGGCTTCAGGTTCAGGTACCGCTGGAGCGGCTTCAGGTTCAGGTACCGCTGGAGCGGCTTCAGGTTCAGGTATCGCTGGAGCGGCTTCATCTTCAGGTAACACAGGTTTCAGGAACAGGTTCTAACACAGACTGCATGGGTTTCAAGGACAGGTTCAGGTTCAGACTATAAGGGACTCAAGCACCCTTCTCCACTTAACTTTGCAGCTGGCACCATGTAGTTGGGTGGGTAACATTCTCCTAGGAATTCACCAAACGCAGACTCGTCCATCAGATGCCAGCTAGAGAAATGTGATTCATCACTCAACAGACATAACATATTTCCACTGCTTCGAGTCCAGTGGTGACGGCTTTACACCACTCCATCTGTCACTTGGCATTGTGCTTGGTGATGTAAGACTTGTGTTCAGTTGATCCTACATGGAAACCCATGTTATGAATCTTCCGGTACACAGTTTTTGTGCTGATGTTAACTTCAAAGGAAGTTTGCCTTTATGGAGTCAGCAGTGCGTTTGTGGCTTGTATCCCTCTGCTATTCAGCTGGTGACCCCGCTCTGTACTGTACATAGTTTCCACTTTGTGGTTGAGTTGCTTAAGTTCCTTCCACTTTTCATTAATGCCAATGACAGGTGATGGGGCAATATTTAGGAGGCAAGAAATGTAATGAGATGATTTATTACAACCATGCCACGAATCACAGGAAGTCGCTCATATAAGTGAACTCTTTCCTGCCTCACAAATGGCAGGAAAGAAAACTGGCAGGAAAGGGGCAATGGGACTGAATGTAAAACCTGAATTCAATGATTAGGCTGTTTGTCCATTTAGAGTTATATCTTATTGGAATATTGTTAGAAAGTCATGAAAAGTCACAATAATATCTAGTTTAGGAACCATTTTACTAGACCATACCTCTTGTGTTACATGGATATATTTTCAAAAAATATAAGATAAAATATTATCTAACACTTTCCTCTGATAACTCTATTGCTTGTTCTTCATTTTTCAGCAACTGGACTATTATTCCAAGACGAAAACCATTGCTGATCAAATGATCCTGGCAGCTAATGAGTCACCACTTAAAGGTAAACTTTCTACCTTGCAAGCCGAGACGGAACTAAATACCTTTTACTGGATAGGTGCACTTTTAATAGGGTCATAGGTATCAGGATTGACCCATTGATTTATGTAAAGGCTTTATAAACTATTGAGATTTAAGCTGGCAATACACATTTGACTTCTGTCGGCTGAACCTGCTGATTTTGATGGGTTCGGCTGAGGGTCTAAAGCAGTGTTCCCCAACTCCAGTCCTCAAGAGCCACCAACAGGACATGTTTTCAGGATTTCCTTAGTATTGTACAGATGATAATTGCATCACCTACAAAGGCAATCATTTAATCACCTGGGCAATACTAAGGAAATCCTGAAGACATGACCTGTTGGTGGCTCTTGACGACTTGAGTTGGGGAACACTGGTCTAAAGTGTATTTGGGTGCCGGCCAAACGATTGACGGGAGAGATGTTGATCAGGCATGTCCAAGTTCGGACTGCCGATAGCATTGTTCTCCCTGAGATAAGCTGCTGGATGACATTTCAGTCGGCGACCTTCTCATAGAGAACATAGGCGCGCTCGGCCAAACGAATACTCCTGTGTATGGAAGAGTTGGCTGAGATGACTGTCAGCCAAACAATCTTTCGTCTGACAGTCATCTAATGTGTATGAGTGGCCTTAATTTATTCTGTGTTGCGATAGTGAATGCATTTCAGCGTATTTTGTAGGGGTTAATCCACTAAAAAGGGCATATAGCCATCAGATAGTCGTGTACATTGTCAGTACCATGTGTAATAATTAATACTCCCAGGCTCGAGATGACAACTAACAATTATTTCTAGAAAGGACTGGGAACACCAGGACACCATACAGGACTTCAGACAGGTCATCAGGACATCATAAATCAAACAAAACGGACAGAAAATGAGGTCTCAACAATAGAGTGGTCAAGGACTACCAGCACCTACTCTGATTAGTTGGCTGCCACAATGTCATTACACAATACATGATAGCTTATTAATCTGATGCACCAGGGAGGTCGCAGGTTCCAGGTTTGCTGTGCTCTGGTCTGGCAACCATAGACTAACCACATGGCCATTGGATCTGGGGTCCCACAAATCTTTTCGCTCAGCTCTAGTAGGCATCTTTTGACCACCAAGGAGGTAGAATTTTATAAAGGCAGGAGATCAACTCTACCTTCGGTCAGATACCTGATGATCCAGACAATTCTTTTCTTTGGGGTCTTATAAAATATGTTATTAAACCCTTCAATATCACTCAACTAATCAGTAATCATACATTTCTGAATGCTTTCCTCAACTGAGTAGAAAGTGACATTATAAATTGAGTTACTTGCTGTCGGCACGATTGCCTCTAATTGTTTTGTCAGCCCAAGACCTTCTAGCGGTCACCCGATACACTGAGCCGGAATAATTCATGACAGACCCCAGACATTTCCATAGCCGCGGAGTCAGTTCAGCACTTAAGCAGCTCGAAGCAGCGATAAGGTTAGAAATGCCACTGTACAACAAATTAATGTAAAGTGCAACGTGATACAAGGTGCCCAGGTGAGACTGGGATAAATTTAGCCGGGGACATGTTACAGTAAGATCTCACTTCACCTGATATCCATGCAGAAGCTGTGGCACTGATGCAAGTATTCTGCTACTGACAAAACTGGCGAATTGAAAAAGCATACTGTGTTTTATGCCAAAAAGTCTAGGGCAGGGGTCTCAAACATGTGGGCTGCGGGCCACATGTGGCCCCTGAGACTGCTTCATGCGGCCTTCAGGCATCAGAGCTCCCTTGTTGGCAGAATTGGGGAAATTACTACAAGATGAGGACTAGGATGGGGACATTACTACAAGATGGGGGCCAGGATGGGGACATTACTACAAGATGGGGACCAGGACCAGGAAGGGGAATGAAGTTTTTATAGAGATAATGTTCGTGACGCCACCTGTGGTATGCGGCTATATGGAGCCGCCGCTGCGGTGCAGATCCTCTGGAGCTGATGGTGACGCAGCAGAGTTGGTTCAGATCTCCACAGGCAGAGCTTAGCTCCAGAGCAGGATATAGTGATGTTATGAGGTAGATGTTGCTGGTGCTGTGTAGTACAAGGCTGGTGATGGGGCAGCAATAATTCTAGGACACAGTGGGGTGCAGCCTTTTTTTTTTTTTTGCTTCACAGTTATCACGCTGCTCCAGGTTACACCTGCCAGATTATAACCTCCCACGTCGTCCTGCGTTCACCAAGAAAGGGGTTCAGCAATCTCTCAGGTATTTCAGGAGTACTTAAACGGGACCCCGTTCTACGTTCCTTTCTCAGTCGTCTTCCTGCGCTGGCTCTCACCCTCCTGCCCTGCGCCTCACAATCCGTGTCCCAAGCCAGTAGCCTCGGGTCTTGTTGGGCGACCTGCAGTCCCCTGGACCCTATGCGGCTACCTTTTCAGCGATGTAATTGTGGTAGTTGGCAGCTGCACCTTGCAAGTACAGTAGTCTCCGGTTATCTAGCTGAGCCTGATTCTTCTCCACTAGTTTAGGGGCCGGTCCCCTCTGCGGCCTGATCCCTCCACGTCCAAGTAGATTCGGGCGCACGGGTGGCTTCTGCACTCACCATGCCCCTGGGATCCCCTCTGTCTCTGGAGCCTTCCCTCTGCTCCCGTCCTCTTCTCTCAGTCTTTCCTCCTGGGCCTCTCAGACTAGGCTCGTCTCCTCTGCTCTCCTGAGCGGAGCTCTTTCTGAGCTCCCACTCCCAACTGTCTGACTGAACTCTCTCCACAGACTGATCTACTTCTAGATGGTTCCCTTCTTTCTTATACTCCTACTGACGGTGCTCCCCTGATCTACCTGATTGTTAATAATACGCCTTCCCTGACCTCATCTAATCTGAGTGCCCTTCAGTGATCTTGACTTACTCTTACTCCAGGGTGTAACTATAATAGGTACAGGGGTTGCAATCGCAACTGGGCCCTAGAAACTAGGTTAGGCTGAAAGGTCCCTTTGCCCCATATGAAAAGACTATTACTACTAAAGACTAGTGTTGAGCGAGCATCCTCGACACTGCTCAGTAGTCGCCCGAGCATCACGCTACTCGGGATGTTCGGCGAGCACCGAGGATTTCCGGGTTACTCGGGCTGGAGCTCGGGTCTCCGCCCTGCATGTTTGGCGCTCTTTACAAAGCCAATGAACATGCAGGGATTGCCAGCCAGTCACTGTAATGCCGCAGCCATGTTGTTTGTGGGCATTACAGTGATTGGCTGGCCGCACAGCGTCACCGGGTGCCGCCATCTTGGACACAGTCGCTCCGGATCAGACAGTGTAGGGACAGCGCTGCTGATTTAGGGAGAGATATATCCTGCGAAATAGTTAGTGTAGGGTCTGTAAAGGCTGCCAGATCAAACAAACAGTCCTTCTCAGGACTAATATCCATCCCAGATATCAGGCAGGCAGGCTGTATAGGAGACGCAGTAGTTATACCAGCAAACGCTGCATTACAGTCCTGTGTGCTCCTGTTGCTGAAATTGCTGGACTTAGCTCCGGGTCTCGGGGGCCAGGAAAATTCCTTTTTTTTTCATATAAATCCTCTTTTTTTTTTAACTCCTTCACACTGTACAAATACCCGTCTTATTAACCTTTTGGTGTCCCCTCCCCCCCCAAAAAAAGCGTGTCTCTGATTTTTCAGACACAAATATATCGGTTGAAAATAGTCTAGTGTAGGCTAGAGAAATAGAAGTGTAGTTTTGTAGTTCCACGGTTCAAACCTCTGTATTACCCAGTTTTGGGCCATTTGTATCTAAAAAAAAACAGTTTGAGTGTGTCGCTCACTGTTCAGCCGCAAATATATATATTTAAAAAAGTCTGGTATACACCAGTAAATTATAACTGTGGTTTTGCTGTTCCACGGTAAAAAATCTCTGTATTATCCTGCTTTTGGCATTTTTTGCCGTAAAGAAAAACAGTAGTAGTGTCTCCTGATTGTTCAGACACAAATATATCTGTTGAAAATAGTCTGGTGTAGGCCCGAGAAATACAAGTGTGGTTTTGCAGTTCCACGGGTCAAATCTCTGTATTATCCTGCTTTTGGCATTTTTTGCCGTAAAGAAAAACAGTAGTAGTGTCTCCTGATTGTTCAGACACAAATATATCTGTTGAAAATAGTCTTGTATACACCAGTAAATTATAACTGTGGTTTTGCTGTTCCACGGTAAAAAATCTCTATTATCCTGCTTTGGCATTTTTTGCCGTAAAGAAAAACAGTAGTGTCTCCTGATTGTTCAGACACAAATATAACTGTTGAAAATAGTCTGGTGTAGGCCCGAGAAATAGAAGTGTGGTTTTGCAGTTCCATGGGTCAGATCTCTGTATTATCCTGCTTTTGGCATATTTTGCCGTAAAGAAAAACAGTAGTAGTGTCTACTGATTGTTCAGACACAAATATATCTGTTGAAAATAGTCTGGTATACACCAGTAAATTATAACTGTGGTTTTGCTGTTCCACAGTAAAAAATCTCTATTATCCTGCTTTTGGCATTTTTTGCCGTAAAGAAAAACAGGGGCGTCTCTCTCGACATGTGCCTCCCCATTATGGACCCCTAACAGTGCTATTGCCCCCTGGTGATTACATTTGGACACTGGATAGCTGCGGTAAGCATACAATGGGGACATTTATGTTCCCTCTATTCATCTAGTGCACCGCACATGACAATAATAGTAGATAATAGGAGGGTGATATGGTAAATGACTTCTACTGGTTTCCACTATACAGCAGTGAGGGTAATCAGCATATATAGTATCCATTTTAATGCTTATGTGTGTTATATATATATAGCAGATATGATATAATAAAACTAAATACATAGGATCTGGGTCTGCCATGGATTACCTATATTATGGGTCCCTGTGTGGAGTCACATGTAGAGAGGGCTGTTATTGATTTTATTGTCCTTTTTTATAATATTGTACTGACCTTTGTATATGTCTGATCTTTGTATCATAATAAATATTGACCATTTTTTGCTATAGAAGTGTTGATTCGGTCTTCGCTTTTTTCTCTGGTAGTTCTATATTTGGCGATAGAGTCGCATTTAGTCCATATAGGGTAGTAATTAATAAAAGGTACATATCATACCTATATTTACACACATGGTGTGATTTATACTACCCATTTATGATTGGTGTTCTTTAAAGAAAAACAGTAGTAGTGTCTCGTGATTGTTCAGACACAAATATATCTGTTGAAAATAGTCTGGTATACACCAGTAAATTATAAGGCTATGTGCCCACGTTGCATTTATGAAGCAGAAAATTTCTGCTGCATAAATGCAAGTCCTCTCCCGGAAAAACGCATGCGGAATTCCGCACGCGTTTATCACGCATTTTTCACGCGTTTATCACGCGTTTTCCACATGCGGAATTGCCTTGCGTTTTTTATGCATTGGACTAAGGCAATTCCGCTTGCGGAAACGCAAAATTAAATGACATGCTGCGGATTTTTGAACGCGGCATAAACGCTGCGGAAAAATCCGCAACATGTGCATAGAACTTGCGGAATCCCATTGGGGACCATGGGGTGCGGATATACATGCGTTTTTCAAGCGTTTACGCTGCGGAAACAGGCTGTGCTGAAACTCATAAGCTTAGGTGAGAAACCTCACACTGCTTGTGAGTTGTGGATAGCTGTGAAAGAGCAGGCCGATCTGTGGCTGAGACTGCTGAACCTACATCCAGGCATGGTCGTGTGTGACAATGGCCGTAACCTGGTGGCGGCTCTGAGACGAGGCGAGATCACACACGTACCATGCCTGGCTCATGTGCTTAACCTCGTGGTTCAGCGGTTTCTTAAATCGTACCCCGAGTTGCCAGATCTGCTCGTCAAAGTACGCCGCCTGTCAGCTGATTTTCGCAAGTCGGCTACAGCTTCCGCCGCCCTTGCTGTGTTGCAGCAGCGTTTGCAGCTTCCGTCACACCGACTGGTGTGTGATGTCCCCACATGTTGGAACTCTACCCTCCACATGTTGCAAAGGATTTGTGAGCAGAAGAGAGCAGTTGTGGAGTACCAGCTGCAACAAGGCGGTCGATATTCAAGTCAGACTTCACACATAAGACCTCAGGAGTGGACTTGGATGTCTGACATATGTACCATCTTGACAAACTTTGAGGAGTCCACCAAGATGGTGAGTGGCGATGACGCCATCATTAGCGTCAGCATTCCACTTGTCTGTCTTTTGCAACGCTCTCTGCAGAGAAGTAAAGAGGAGGCATTGCAGCCAGAGTATGATGAGATGGATGAAGAAGCCGTAGCGGTCGATTACACACATCCCAGCCTCATCTCATCCCAACATGCATTGGGGGACAATGAGGGAGAGGAGGAGGAGGAGGAAGAGGAGGAAGAACAGGAGCTTGTATCATGCGCTGTAGACGGTAGTACCTGTACAACTGTCATACTGTCGGTTCAGCGTGGGTGGCCTGAGGACAGGGGGGAGGAGGAGGAGGAGGAGGAGAGCATGGTCAGTCGTCATCTTGGTGAGGACACGGAAGTCTTGCCCGTTACCAGTCTGGCACGCATGGCTGACTTTATGTTACGCTGCCTTAACCGTGACCCTCGCGTTGTCAAAATGTTGGGTGACAGTCATTACTGGTTGGTGACACTTTAGACCCCCACTACAAGGAGAACTTTCACTCTCTTATTCCTGAGGTGGAGAGGTCTACAAAAATGGGGCAGTACCAGAAGGCCCTTGCTGCAGAACTGTTAAAAAAATTCCCATCTGAACACGCTAGCGGCAGAGGTCACAGTTCGTTGACTAACCAAGGTGTACAAGCGAGAGAGAGGCAACTCCAATCCAGCAGAGGCAGGGGAACACTGTCAACGTTCTGGGACAGTTTTCTGAGACCCGCCCAGCTTACAGGCCCTGAGGCGTGGGGTACTCTCGCAAGGAGTGGAAAGTTTCAAAAGATGGTGAGGGAGTACCTTGCCGACCGTACCAGCGTCCTCCGTGATTCCTCTGTGCCTTTTAATTATTGGGTATCCAAGCTGGACACTTGGAATGAACTCGCTCTGTACGCCTTGGAGGTCCTGGCCTGCCCAGCCGCTAGCGTGTTATCGGAGCGTGTTTTTAGTGGGGGAATTATAACTGATAAGCACACTCGCCTGTCAACTGACAAACTGACCCTTATCAAAATGAACAAGGGCTGGATTGGGCCAGACTTCTCATCACCACCAAATGACAGCAGAGTAACATAAAGTCAGATCCACTGTGTTATTTCGGGAGGTGTATTCACATGCACCGCTTCACACCCACACATGGGTATACGCTTCCTCATTTCGGCTGTTTTATGTTCTTCTCCTTATCCTCAGCCTCCACCACCACTATACCACCTGGGTGACCGTGGTCCGTGTTGCCATTATTGAAAGTTCATCCGTCCTTATTTTTGTCAGCTTTTGCTTGGAAGGCATAAGCAAAGACTGTGGGAGACCCACTCCCCAATAATGGGAATAATATTTTTAAGATGCTGTACTGTATGGCTCTTGGAAGGGGCATTAAAAGCATCTTGTTAAGCTACTGCGACCTCCACCACTTTTCCAAGAAGCATTAAAAGTGTCTTGTTAAACCACTCTGAACTCCACAGCTCTTCCAAGGGGCATTGAAATGTTGTTTTTAATTAACTCTAACCTCCACAACTCTTCGAACGGGCATTGCATTTCCTCCTAATTTTTGGCAGCTTTTGCTTGGAAGGCATGAGCAAATACTATGGGAGACCCACTCCCCAATAATGGGACTTATGTTTGTAATATGCTGTACTGCATGGCTCTTGTAAGGGGTATTGCAAGTTACTCCGTACTAATTTTTGCCAGCTTTTGCTTGGAAGGCATAAGCAAAGACTATGGGAGACCCACTCCCCAATAATGGGAATAATGTTTGTAATATGCTGTACTGTATGGCTCTTGGAGGGGGCATTAAAAGCGTCTTGTTAAGCTACTGCAACCTCCACCTCTTTTCTGAGGGGCATTCAAACCGTCTTGTTAAGCTACTGGGACCTCCACGTCTTTTCCGAGGGGCATTAAAACCATCTTGTTAAGCTACTGTGACCTCCACGTCTCTTCAAAGGGGCATTAAAAGGGTCTTCTTAAGCCACTCTGAACTCCACAGCTCTTCCAAGGGGCATTGAAATGTTGATTTTAATTATCTCTAACCTCCACGACTCTTCCAACGGGCATTGCATTTCCTCCTAATTTTAGTCAGCTTTTGCTTTTCAATGCAAAAGTGAAAACTAAGGGAGACCCACTCCCCAATAATGGGTAGAAGGTTTTTAGTATGCTGTAATCCACGTCTGTTTCAAAGGGCATTGCAGTTCCTCATAATTTTTGGAAAGCCTTCCATTCACTGCTTAGGCTAACAGTGTGCAGGATACCCAGTTGCTATAAATGGAAAAAACGATTTAGTTAAGGCCCTCTGACCTCCATGTCATTTCCAAGGGGCATTGGAGTGCCTCAAAATTTTTGGTAGGCATTGCACTCACTGTATGCCCTATAACTGTGTAGCCGAACCGCTCCTTTTGTTACAGAAACATATCCTACAAGACATATGTGGTTGACTGGCCTGATATTGATGTGAATGGTCCCTGTTCCTCCTACTCTTTCTCCTTTGCCACTACCTCATCCATTATTTATCACCTGAAGCTTTGTTTTAACGGGAGTCATAGAACTGGGATAGTAGCAGGAAAACATCCAGCAATCCTCGGAGTAGGTAGGATATGTGTGACACCCCAGGGGTCTGGTTGCCACAGTGATAGAGATATTACGTCTGAGAGCAGGTGGGAGGTCCTTTGGTCAGGGATCCTGTGCATGCCACACCTCCTGCCCAGTCTTGGGAGGGGAAGGACTTCCCCTATATAAACCAGGGGCTGAGGCAGGGTAGGGAGTTCTGAGAGGAGAAGACAGGGAGCAGAGCTGCTCTATGGGCTCTGCTCCACAGGCAGGCCCTGTCCAGGGGCCTGAGCCTGGAGACAAGGAGAGTGGAGACAAGAAGCAGCATAGGAAACAGGAGAGTTCCAAGGAGTCAGGGGCTGGCAGCTGCAGCGCTCGCCCTGACTAAGAAGATTCTTTACCGGACCCGGAGTCCGAGGCTGTGGGGACTAACTTCTACCCAGCAGCAGAATCCGTCAGGCAGGGGATTTCAGGTCCTCTGGCCCAGAAGCCCGAAGGCACGGTCACACGCGTGGGACCAGCACCGCCATCGTGGAGCGGAAGCCATTAGAAGGCCCCGAGTCACCGGCCATACGGGTGAGCACCACACGGTACACTCAGGGACGTGGGCTACTTACATCAGCTTCTAGCAAGGTAGCCAGAAGAGTACAGTCAGTTTGTGAGGCCTACAACTACGCCTGGCCAGGGGAGATCCCATCTGCTCAAAGACTGACCAGGCCCCGTTTGCTAGCAAGTACTCCGGGAGGGTCTATCGTTGTTACCAGTAAAGACCCTGAACTACACCGTACCGTCTCTGAGTGGTTCCTGCTACCCCCATCATCCACGTCGGCTGCCCTGAGGCCATACCCCTCCCGTTGGGGGTTATACTATCACGCTGCACAATCCTACCACCGGCCTCAGCGGTCTGCCCTGCAGCAGCAGCTCCCTGGCTGCACTCAACGGGTGGCGTAGTCATCAACTATTTACTACTAATAGACTGCCGTCTAGTTTGACTCCCTGGGCACGGACCGGGTCACCGCCACGAGACTACAACCCTCCACTGATCCGGCTCCGGGTAGGCTCCCGCATGCGCAACGCAGCGCGACACAGGCCCAGGGGCGCGTCAACTTTGGCGTAGTCGGCAGGATTTCGTGCCCGCAACCACCGGGTACTGCGTGCCTGAAAAAGAGACTTTTCAAACTTACCAGTGGTGAAGATTCCCGCCATCTGTGAAGATTCCCGCCATCCGTGGAGTTTTCCCGCCATCCGGCGCCATCTTCTGCCTTCTTCCCGCCATCCGAGGAGTTTTCCCGCCAACCGGCGCCATCTTGGAGACGCCGCGCGGGAAGAAGAGGGGCGTGGACTCCGAAAGCGCGCGAGAACTGAAGCCCCGCCTCACGTCCGGACGTTGCGTAAGGTCCTGGAAGGAGCCCAGCAGACGCCGACGTCACAGGAGCGCGACGCCAGGTCCTCTACCCCGACGATTGACTGCGGAGCCGCGGCCTACGGAAGAGGATCTCCGGAAGGTAGGCCACGGTCCACTAGGGGGGAGGAGGACACCAGGAACGGACAGCAAGATGGCGGACCGGCAGCAGACTAAGCTGCCCAGCATCGGCAGTGCCCCAGTCGTCGCCGGCCCCGACCAGCGCCGGGAGAAGACGCGTGACGCAGGAGCGGTCGCGGGAGCAGGTAAGAGGAGTCTCCCTGTCCCGGACGCTGCCAGCGTCAGCCTGCTCCCGGGCCCCCTGGTGGAGCCGCCGATTCCGGGCGCTGCAGACACCGACCTGCTCCAGCCCCCGCAACAAGCCCTGCGGCCAAGCTCTCCAGCCCTGGGCACTACCACCACCAGCCCGCGCCCAGGCCCAAAGTTGCACCCTCTGACCCCGGGCGTCATCAACGGCGACCCTCTCCATGCCTGGTCGCAAGGCCTGAACTCCCCAGGTGCAAAAGGACTGTACGCCCTCCACGTTAACCAAGGAGGAGCTGCAGTACTACCAATACGAGGAAAGCCAAGAGGACCCGGACGGGTCTGAAGCCTACACACAAGAAGGAGCAGGAGGATGCCGTTACTGAAGTACGGTAAAGTGGAACTGTACATAGTTACCCGTAGGGGTACTTGTGTTGCTAATTAAAATATGGTCCCCGTTGGGACAAGTGTGAACTGTTCCCGTGTGTCCCCTATCCTTAACCAGGCTGAGGACTGTGAGCAGCCATCCCATCTCCCCACAGGCTGAGGACTGTGAGCAGCCAATCCTTATCCCCACTGGCCGAGGACTGAGAGCGGCCATATCTTGTAAATATTATGTGTTTCCAGTTATTTATAGGAGTCCTTGGTGGATTTACCGGGAATCCTTTGTACAGTTAGTGGAGCGTAACCCAGGATGGACTAAAAGACTGTTAAGGACTCGGGGTAGGACAGACCCCTACCTGGTTACGTCTCCCTGTTTTGGTGAAATGGACACCTTGCTTTTCAAAACTGCACCCGGTTGCGGACACGCCGTAACCATCTTTACATGTTTTCTTATTGTATTATTAATGTTATATCTTGTTATGTTTTTTTTCTAAAATATGTTTAGTCCCGGAGTACTAAATTTCACTAGGGGGGAATGTGACACCCCAGGGGTCTGGTTGCCACAGTGATAGAGATATTACGTCTGAGAGCAGGTGGGAGGTCCTTTGGTCAGGGATCCTGTGCATGCCACACCTCCTGCCCAGTCTTGGGAGGGGAAGGACTTCCCCTATATAAACCAGGGGCTGAGGCAGGGTAGGGAGTTCTGAGAGGAGAAGACAGGGAGCAGAGCTGCTCTATGGGCTCTGCTCCACAGGCAGGCCCTGTCCAGGGGCCTGAGCCTGGAGACAAGGAGAGTGGAGACAAGAAGCAGCATAGGAAACAGGAGAGTTCCAAGGAGTCAGGGGCTGGCAGCTGCAGCGCTCGCCCTGACTAAGAAGATTCTTTACCGGACCCGGAGTCCGAGGCTGTGGGGACTAACTTCTACCCAGCAGCAGAATCCGTCAGGCAGGGGATTTCAGGTCCTCTGGCCCAGAAGCCCGAAGGCACGGTCACACGCGTGGGACCAGCACCGCCATCGTGGAGCGGAAGCCATTAGAAGGCCCCGAGTCACCGGCCATACGGGTGAGCACCACACGGTACACTCAGGGACGTGGGCTACTTACATCAGCTTCTAGCAAGGTAGCCAGAAGAGTACAGTCAGTTTGTGAGGCCTACAACTACGCCTGGCCAGGGGAGATCCCATCTGCTCAAAGACTGACCAGGCCCCGTTTGCTAGCAAGTACTCCGGGAGGGTCTATCGTTGTTACCAGTAAAGACCCTGAACTACACCGTACCGTCTCTGAGTGGTTCCTGCTACCCCCATCATCCACGTCGGCTGCCCTGAGGCCATACCCCTCCCGTTGGGGGTTATACTATCACGCTGCACAATCCTACCACCGGCCTCAGCGGTCTGCCCTGCAGCAGCAGCTCCCTGGCTGCACTCAACGGGTGGCGTAGTCATCAACTATTTACTACTAATAGACTGCCTTCTAGTTTGACTCCCTGGGCACGGACCGGGTCACCGCCACGAGACTACAACCCTCCACTGATCCGGCTCCGGGTAGGCTCCCGCATGCGCAACGCAGCGCGACACAGGCCCAGGGGCGCGTCATATGCACCAAAACGCTGACCACCTCAGGCTTAGCCGCTACTACATACATGCGCTGGCATTCCAAGAAAACAAAGCAGATGCTAACTTCTATCATCATCATCATGCTCCTCATCTGGGCACTCTCAACTCCCCTGATGGAGAAGCCAATGCCCACCGGAGGAGTCTGGTTCTCTGGTGGGCTCGTCCAATGCTGCCCTAAAGCAGGCCGGGCTAAGAAAAGTGTGTGGGGGAAGTTGACAGGAGACCCAGCTGCCCCCAGGCGGCTGGGGACCGTGTGTGGACACCCGGCCGCCGGGCGGCTGGGGACTGAGTATGGATACCAGGCCGCCAACGTGGCCATGAAGTGGTGGCCAGATTCCGCCTCCACATGCCTAAAAGGCCCAATTTCAAGTGCAAGCAAGCATTATGGTATTGCAGCCTGGGGGTGGATGGGTGGATGGCAGGCTGCATACTTGCGCTTGCATTGCAAGGAATGGGAGAGGTACAATTGAACACTGCCCTGGGACAAGGACTTGAATGGGGATAGTTGCAAGTCTGCAATGACAGGTGCAGGGTGGGAGGCATCTTCGCATGTACCATGAACAGGGGTTTGGCATGCACACACTACAGCAGAATAGGCTGTCCTTCCCACTAAATGCACTGGGGAGGGCACAGGTAATGTTTTGGTATGCACGCTTAATCTTATGTATAAGGCACACTGGGACAAATAGGGGCGGCTGGGGACTGAGTATGGATACCTCGCTGTCGAAAAAGCCATGAGGTAGTGGCCAGCTTCGGCCTCCTCCAAACTAAAAGGCCCCATTTCAAGTGCAAGCTAGCAGTACGGCATTGCAGCCTGGGGGTGGGTGGGTGGCAGGCTGCACACTTACGCTTGCATTCCAAGAAAACAAAGCAGATGCTAACTTGTATCATCATCATCATGCTCCTCATCTGGGCACTCTCAACTCCCCTGATGGAGAAGCCAGAGCCCACCGGAGGAGTCTGGTTCTCTGGTGGGCTCGTCCAATGCTGCCCTAAAGCAGGCCGGGCTAAGAAAAGTGTGTGGGGGAAGTTGACAGGAGACCCAGCTGCCCCCAGGCGGCTGGGGACCGTGTGTGGACACCCGGCCGCCGGGCGGCTGGGGACTGAGTATGGATACCAGGCCGCCAACGTAGCCATGAAGTGGTGGCCAGATTCCGCCTCCACATGCCTAAAAG
The DNA here is from genome assembly GCF_046119375.1 of Phyllobates terribilis. Taxonomy (NCBI): domain Eukaryota; kingdom Metazoa; phylum Chordata; class Amphibia; order Anura; family Dendrobatidae; genus Phyllobates; species Phyllobates terribilis. The sequence continues at coordinate 203,943,317 of NW_027362769.1, read as the reverse complement.
GCCCAATTTCAAGTGCAAGCAAGCAGTATGGTATTGCAGCCTGGGGGTGGATGGGTGGATGGCAGGCTGCATACTTGCGCTTGCATTGCAAGGAATGGGAGAGGTACAATTGAACACTGCCCTGGGACAAGGACTTGAATGGGGATAGTTGCAAGTCTGCAATGACAGGTGCAGGGTGGGAGGCATCTTCGCATGTACCATGAACAGGGGTTTGGCATGCACACACTACAGCAGAATAGGCTGTCCTTCCCACTAAATGCACTGGGGAGGGCACAGGTAATGTTTTGGTATGCACGCTTAATCTTATGTATAAGGCACACTGGGACAAATAGGGGCGGCTGGGGACTGAGTATGGATACCTCGCTGTCGAAAAAGCCATGAGGTAGTGGCCAGCTTCGGCCTCCTCCAAACTAAAAGGCCCCATTTCAAGTGCAAGCTAGCAGTATGGCATTGCAGCCTGGGGGTGGGTGGGTGGCAGGCTGCACACTTACGCTTGCATTCCAAGAAAACAAAGCAGATGCTAACTTGTATCATCATCATCATGCTCCTCATCTGGGCACTCTCAACTCCCCTGATGGAGAAGCCAGAGCCCACCGGAGGAGTCTGGTTCTCTGGTGGGCTCGTCCAATGCTGCCCTAAAGCAGGCCGGGCTAAGAAAAGTGTGTGGGGGGAAGTTGACAGGAGACCCGGCTGCCCCCAGGCGGCTGGGGACCGTGTGTGGACACCCGGCCGCGGGGCGGCTGGGGACCGAGTATGGACACCCGGCCGCCCCCTGGCGGCTGGGGACCGAGTGTGGACACCCGGCCGCCGGGCGGCCGCCAACGCAGCCATGACGTGGTGGCCAGATTCCGCCTCCACATGCCTAAAAGGCCCAATTTCAAGTGCAAGCAAGCAAGCAGTATGGTATTGCAGCCCTGGGGTGGGTGGGTGGGTGGGTGGCAGGCTGCACACTTACGCTTGCATTCCAAGAAAACAAAGCAGATGCTAACTTGTATTATCATCATCATGGTCCTCACCTTGGCACTCTCAACTCCCCTGATGGAGAAGCCAGGGCCCACTGGAGGAGTCTGGTTCTCTGGTGGGCTCGTCCAATGCTGCACTAAAGCAGGTTGGGCTAAGTAAAGTGTCTGGGGGAAGTGTACAGGAGAAATAGGGGCGGCTGGGGACCGTTTATGGACACCCGGCTGCCCCCAGGCGGCTGGGGACCGCGTGTGGACACCCGGCCGCGGGGCGGCTGGGGACCGAGTATGGACACCCGGCCGCCCCCTGGCGGCTGGGGACCGAGTGTGGACACCCGTCCGCCGGGCGGCCGCCAACGCAGCCATGACGTGGTGGCCAGATTCCGCCTCCACATGCCTAAAAGGCCCAATTTCAAGTGCAAGCAAGCAAGCAGTATGGTATTGCAGCCCTGGGGTGGGTGGGTGGCAGGCTGCACACTTACGCTTGCATTCCAAGAAAACAAAGCAGATGCTAACTTGTATCATCATCATCATGGTCCTCACCTTGGCACTCTCAACTCCCCTGATGGAGAAGCCAGGGCCCACTGGAGGAGTCTGGTTCTCTGGTGGGCTCGTCCAATGCTGCACTAAAGCAGGTTGGGCTAAGTAAAGTGTCTGGGGGGAAGTGTACAGGAGAAATAGGGGCGGCTGGGGACCGTTTATGGACACCCGGCTGCCCCCAGGTGGCTGGGGACCGCGTGTGGACACCTGGCCGCGGGGCGGCTGGGGACCGAGTATGGACACCCGGCCGCCCCCCGGCGGCTGGGGACCGAGTGTGGACACCCGGCCGCCGGGCGGCTGGGGACTGAGTATGGATACCAGGCCGCCAACGCAGCCATGACGTGGTGGCCAGAGTCCGCCTCCACATGCCTAAAAGGCCCAATTTCAAGTGCAAGCAAGCAGTATGGTATTGCAGCCTGGGGGTGGGTGGGTGGTTGGCTGCATATTTACGCTTGCATTGCAAGGAATGGGGGAAGTACAATTGAACACTGCCCTGGGACAAGAACTTGCATGGGGATAGTTGCAAGTCTGCATCTTCTGATGCGGCAAGGATGACTTCTGATGGGCACACTTTTAGGCAGTGACCTGGGGGTCAGAGATGCTTCCAGGGGTCTGCTGTTCCCATGTCTTCTCAGCACTTTATGCATGTGTCACACAGCACTTGGCCAGATACGGTTGTAAAATGTTAAAATGACATTTCCCGGTGAATGCATTTGTCACGGTTGAAAGCAATACAAAAGTGCAAAAACGCATAAAAAATGCTACTTGTGAACATAGCCCAAGGTGTGGAGGAGTATTTTTTTGGGGGGTTATTTATGTTACCTTATACACAAGTCTTTACCATGGAAAGTAACTTCCTTAACATATTTCACAGGAAAGCAGTTTCAGTTTTGTTTTTGAACGTTTTAATGTGAGCCCGTAAAAGTGGCTTAATACCTCTGACCACGTTGTTGACAGCAGTGACCTGGGGGTCAGAAATGCTTCCTGGGGCGATTCCCATGCTGTCCCCATGTCATTTGAGCACTGTCACTATCGTTTTGGGCACTTGTTAGGCTTTTAAAAGACTGCCGGGGGTGCCGCCGCAAAAATGCTCGTTGTTACTTATTACGGATGATGGTGTTATGCTTCTCATACTGTAAATTAATGTGAATGTTCAAAGTCGCTTTGAAGTTATGGGACATGTTTACATGACTTTGTACTTTTTTATTCTGTTTACAAAACCGAGTACCGTACATTATTCCATATTGTAATATTAAAGAGTAACCGACTTTTTAATTTCTTTTCCCATAAATCAATAGTACACTTGAAAATAGGAAACTTTGTAATATGTCTTATTAAATAAAATAGGTTTCTTTCTCCTCCTGGACTGATTACTCAATCTCCAAATTCTCAATTCACAGGAAAAAAATCTGTCTTCAGTGATTACAGAATTTCCCATTACGGCGATAGGAGATATCAGTTGGTTCTCATAAAGTTCTATGGAGAACTGTAACTGTTGTTTTAGGAGAACTTGCAGTAGAATATCTATGTCGGCCTCTAGCCACTCCCTAGAATGTCTGTGTCTGCCTCTAGCCCCTCCCTAGAATGTCTATGTCTGCCTCTAGCCCCTCCCTAGAATGTCTGTGTCTGCCTCTAGCCCCATATAAGAATGTCTATGTCTGCCTCTAGCTCCTCCTTAGAATGTCTGTATCTGTCTCTGTCTCCTCCCTATAATGTCTGTGTCAACCTCTAGCTCCTCCCTAGAATGTCTGTGTCTGCCTTTAGCTCCTCCCTAGAATGTCTGTGTCTGCCTCTAGCTCCTCCCTAGAATGTCTGTGTCTGCCTCTAGCACCTCCCTAGAATGTCTGTATGAGCCTCTAGCTCTTCTCTAGAATGTCTGTGTCTGCCTCTAGCTCCTCCCTAGAATATCTGTATTTGCCTCTAGCTCCTCCCTAGAATGCCTGCCTCTATCGGCTCCCTAGATTGTCTGTCTGCCTCTAGCTCCTCCATAGAATGTCTGTGTCTGCCTCTAGCCCCTCCCTAGAATGTCTGTGTCTGCCTCTAACCCCTCCCTAGAATGTCTGTGTTGGCCTCTAGCCCCTCCCTAGAATGTCTGTGTTGGCCTCTAGCCCCTCCCTAGAATGTCTGTGTCTGCCTCTAGCTCCTCCCTAGAATGTCTGTATTTACCTCTAGCTCTTCCCTAGAATGCCTGCCTCTAGCGCCTCCCTAGAATGTCTGTATCTGCCTCTAGCCCCTCCCTATAATGTCTGTGTCTGCCTCTAGTCCCTCCCTAGAATGTCTGTGTCTGCCTCTAGTCCCTCCCTAGAATGTCTGTGTCTGCCTCTAGCCCCTTCCTAGAATGTCTGTGTCTGCCTCTAGCTCTTCTCTAGAATGTCTGCGTCTGCCTCTAGCCCTTCCCTAGAATGTCTGTGTCTGCCTCTAGCTCCCCCCCTAGAATATCTGTGTCTCCCTCTGGCTCCTCCCTAGAATGTCTGTGTCTGCCTCTAGCCCCTCCCTAGAATGTCTGCGCCTGCCTCTAGCTCCTCCCTAGAATGTCTGTGTCTGCCTCTAGCTCTTCTCTAGAATGTCTGTGTCTGCCTCTAGCTCTTCTCTAGAATGTCTGTCTGCCTCTAGCCCCTCCCTAGAATGTCTGTATCTGCCTCTAGCCCCTCCCTAGAATGTCTGTGTCTGCCTCTAGTCCCTCCCTAGAATGTCTGTGTCTGCCTCTAGCTCCTCCCTAGAATGTCTGTGTCGGCCTCTAGCCCCTCCCTAGAATGTCTGTGTCTGCCTCTAGCCCCTCCCTAGAATGCCTGCGCCTGCCTCTAGCTCCTCCATAGAATGTCTGTGTCTGCCTCTAGCTCTTCTCTAGAATGTCTGTGTCTGCCTCTAGCTCTTCTCTAGAATGTCTGTGTCTGCCTCTAGCCCCTCCCTAGAATGTCTGTCTGCCTCTAGCCCCTCCCTAGAATGTCTGTGTCTGCCTCTAGCTCTTCTCTAGAATGTCTGTGTCTGCCTCTAGCCCCTCCCTAGAATGTGTGTCTGCCTCTAGCTCCTCCCTAGAATGTCTGTGTCTGCCTCTAGCCCCTTCCTAGAATGTCTGTGTCTGCCTCTAGCTCTTCTCTAGAATGTCTGTGTCTGCCTCTAGCCCTTCCCTAGAATGTCTGTGTCTGACTCTAGCCCATCCCTAGAATGTCTGTGTCTGTCTCTAGGTCCTCCCTAGAATGTCTGTGTCTGACTCTAGGTCCTCCCTAGAATGTCTGTATCTGCCTCTAGCCCCTCCCTAGAATGTCTGTGTCTGACTCTAGCCCCTCCCTAGAATGTCTGTGTCTGTCTCTAGCCCCTCCCTAGAATGTCTGTGTCTGACTCTAGGTCCTCCCTAGAATGTCTGTGTCTGACTCTAGCCCCTCCCTAGAATGTCTGTGTCTGCCTGTAGCTCCTCCCTAGAATGTCTGTATCTGCCTCTACCCCCTCCCTAGAATGTCTGTGTCTGCCTGTAGCTCCTCCCTAGAATGTCTGTATCTGCCTCTAGCCCCTCCCTAGAATGTCTGTGTCTGCCTCTAGCCCCTCCCTAGGATGTCTGTGTATGCCTCTAGCCCCTCCCTAGAATGTCTGTGTCTGCCTCTAGCCCCTCCCTAGAATGTCTGTGTCTGCCTCTAGCTCTTCTCTAGAATGTCTGTGTCTGCCTCTAGCCCTTCCCTAGAATGTCTGTGTCTGACTCTAGCCCCTCCCTAGAATGTCTGTGTCTGCCTCTAGCTCTTCTCTAGAATATATGTGTCTGCCTCTAGCTCTTCTCTAGAATGTCTGTCTGCCTCTAGCCCCTCCCTAGAATGTCTGTATCTGCCTCTAGCCCCTCCCTAGAATGTCTGTATCTGCCTCTAGCCCCTCCCTAGAATGTCTGTGTCTGACTCTAGCCCCTCCCTAGAATGTCTGTGTCTGCCTGTAGCTCCTCCCTAGAATGTCTGTATCTGCCTCTAGCCCCTTCCTAGATTGTCTGTGTCTGCCTCTAGCCCCTTCCTAGAATGTCTGTATCTACCTCTAGCTCCTCCCTAGAATGCCTGCGCCTGCCTCTAGCTCCTCCCTAGAATGTCTGTGTCTGCCTCTAGCTCCTCCCTAGAATGTCTGTGTCTGCCTCTAGCCCCTCCCTAGAATGTCTGTGTCTGCCTCTAGCCCCTCCCTAGAATGTCTGTGTCTCCCTCTAGCTCCTCCCTAGAATGTCTGTGTCTGCCTCTAGCCCCTCCCTAGAATGTCTGTGTCTCCCTCTAGCTCCTCCCTAGAATGTCTGTGTCTGCCTCTAGCTCCCCCCTAGAATGTCTGTGTCTGCCTCTAGCTCCTCCCTAGAATGTCTGTGTCTGCCTCTAGGTCCTCCCTAGAATGTCTGTGTCTGCCTCTGGCTCCTTCCCTCTCTTTAGAATTTTACAAACACCAACTGCCATCTGCTAACTTTCTGAATACAGATTTTACAGACTTTATTCATGAATTGGGAGTGAAAAGTCAATTCAGAGGGAGAAAGAAGCAGATTTCTCTCATAACAAATATTCAAAATTGCTTACTTTCATGTGTATTATTTATTTATTACCTAAAAATAAAGATACATTTTATTATTTCATATCAGAACGAATAACTTTATGGCTTACTAAGGTACTTAGCCCCATAAAGCAATCAGAGATTAAAAAATATATATTGACCGTGAAACGTTCCTGATTTTGTCAATTTTTCTGTGTTCTTAAAGGAGGTGGTAAACTTCTTACATGCGTGTTGCGGCCTCCAGGAATTTATGGGCCGGATGAAAAGACACATTTGCCAAGACTGGTCGTAAGTCATCTGGGATTAAATATCATATATGGTAATTGGACATGTACTACGAGGTCTAGAAAAGGATGGAGTTTAGACTTTCCATGATTACTAGCACCGCGTAGGGCACGGTACGCTGGCATCAATAGATGACATAGTTTTATATGTTCTTAGGAATGTCAGCTAAAAGGAATCCTTAAAGGGCTTGTCCAAGGTAATTAAAGAGATAAGCCCACAGGCAACAATATTGCTAAAATAATAAAATAACATACACTCCCCCATCTCATCCCCACTATTCCACCATACCTCTTTAGCGCAATGACTGGTCGTCAATGAGCCCAAAATTTTTTGTCTATAGCCAGCTTTAGAGTGATGGAAAATATTATGTTAGAATAGATATTTACTAAAAAAAAATTCTTCATTTTAATCCAGGCAAATGCAGAGAAGAGATTACTATGTTTTAAATTTTGGAACGACCGAACCAGGATGAACTGGATCCATTTATACAATCTGATTGAGGCTCATATACTTGCTGCAGAGGCTTTGACTGCCAGAAAAGGATATATAGCTGTAAGCTAATGTTATATAAGAAGGCTTAATGGTGAAAAATTAGAGAAAAACCAAACATTCAGTTTTTTTAATGATGTATTTCAGAGTGGAAAAGCCTATTTTATCCACGATGGGGAGCATGTCAGTTTTCATGAGTGGTATCTCCATCCAATGGTAAGTAACAGCTGGAGATTGATCATTACATGTTAGGAATCACCCTGAATTGAGATCTGCTTGGTCCCTCTACTTTCAGACAAGTTGATCTTATTTGATAATGAGCTAAATTGACAATCTGCAAATCACTTTATTTAAAATCTGTATTCACCCCTCCAGCCCCCATCCCTAACAAAATTACTCCAAAGTGCTGACCGCCATGTGTCGTCATTATTGATTACACGAAGTAGAGTTGGGTCTTTGTTTATCCGCTCCTGCTGTCTTGTCTGTCAGTCTGCTTACTGGCACAAAACAAAGATGGGTTTCAGATTGGGGTAGGCAAGTTCAAGAACTTATAGTGCTGACAGAATGCAGAAGAGAGGAACCATCCACTTTAAAACTTACACATGGTGAGAATGAGGATAGTTCCTGTACATATTAGACTGATATATGCACAAAATGCAGTTTTAAATTGCCGACGATGAAGAGACTCAGATCAAGCTTTTCTACAGGACATAATTGTTCAAATTATTTTTATAAAATGTACAATTTTAATAAAATATCTTGATAGACATTAAAGTTCTGTTGGCTATAGAGCTCCAAAACTCCTTTCTGTTCTTTACCCAGACATTAAAATAAATATAACAAAATTGTACAGCAAATGTAATCATAAAAAACTGTAAAAAACTGATGAATACTAAATCAACAACAATTAATAGATAAATAGATAAAGCTCTGTACACACTGTCCCAAATGAATCCATAAAATGTAAGTATGAGAACAAGCTTTTCTATCTTCACTACCAATAATTCACAAATCACTGATGTTTCTTTGCTTTTTCAGTTTGAAAAACTTGGTTTTCCAGATCCTTGGATAATTATTCCCCCCTCTCTGGTGTACGCTGCAGGTACGCATAGTTTGTTGAGCATTTTTTTTGCAGATTCTGCTTGAGGTCTAATTAATTTCTCTATGTAGGATTACTATGACGGCTGAGGGAATAATAAAATTGGTTTACACCAGTGCAGGTTATTATAGGGAGTCCTTTCAAGAGGATCTGTCACTAGGTGAAAAGTGGCCAATGTTTGCTCCTATTTGATTTCCGCTGTTCCCCTGATAATTTTTTATTTTTTTTTAATCTGCCAGATATAGGCCTATATCATTTTCTTAATCATTCTGATCATTTCCATGCCTTCTTTTCTTAAGAAAAAATTTGAGGCGCCCCATGCTGACCCTGCCCACACCCTTTTATTTCTCTCTTCTTTCTCCCTTTCTGTATCTTCTTTGTTATCCCCCTTTCTTATTTCTAAAGTTTAGACATGTAATGACCTGTACTGGGACATGATCTATGTTCTTGTTTTGCTGTGTACAGATCTTCTCGGTCCTTCGTGACCAATGAATGTTTGTTCATATTTTCAAAAACTTAATGAAAACTGATTCAACATAAAAAAACAAGCAAACAAAAACAAAATAGATTACTCGGAGGAGCAGCGGCAATAAAATATAACCTGGCCACTTTTGACAAAGTGACAGGTCCCTTTTTCTACACGTTTTATAATCACAATGAACCCTATAATAGTGACATTTAACCTTGAGAATCCCCTATCCAACAGCTGAAGGTTAGAGATTTACTCCACTAATGCTCTCATTTGACATGTCCCTGATGTATACAGGCCCTATGCACATTAAAATGGGCAAAACCCACCAATTTTGTACCCAACAACCATTCAACAACCATTCAGTATGCCTGGGGGCTTCCAACTCTATTGACAGTTGATGGATAATCCACTGGCACAAGTGTCATGCAGGAGCTTACTCCGTTTTTCTCATAGAAAATGCTTGAATGTTCTGCCAAGCCTGGCATTCATGTGGATGGTGGAGTCCTGGATGGTGAAGGGCTCCTGTGACATTACTAATGCTGTTGATCAGGGATGTACCATAACTATAGGGAGATACAGGTTGCGGCTACACCTAGGCACATACAGTGTTGTTTCTGTACTGTGACATCACTGTGTAATATTCCTCTACTGTGACATCACTGTATATTATTCCTCTATTGTGACATCACTGTAAATTATTCCTCTTCTGTGACATCACTGTATATTATTCCTCTTCTGTGACCTCACTGTATACTATTCTTTATTGTGACATCACTGTATACTATTCCTCTTCTGTGACATCACTGTATATTATTCCTCTACTGTGACATCACTGTGTAACATTCCTCTACTATGACATCACTGTATACTATTCCTCTATTGTGACATCACTGTATACTATTCCTCTTCTGTGACATCACTGTATATTATTCCTCTTCTGTGACATCACTGTATAATATTCCTCTATTGAGACAACACTGTATATTATTCCTCTAGTGTGACATCACTGTATATTATTCCTCTAGTGTGACATCACTGTATATTATTCCTCTAGTGTGGCATCACTGTATATTATTGCTCTATTGTGACACCACTGTATATTATTCCTCTTCTGTGACATCACTATGTATTATTTCTCTACTGTGACATCACTGTGTAATATTCCTCTACTGTGACATCACTGTATATTATTCCTCTATTGTGACATCACTATGTATTATTCCTCTACTGTGACATCACTGTATAATATTCCTCTATTGTGACACCACTGTATATTATTCCTCTTCTGTGACACCACTGTATATTATTCCTCTTCTGTGACATCACTGTATATTATTCCTCTACTGTGACATCACTGTGTAATATTCCTCTACTGTGACATCACTGTATATTATTCCTCTATTGTGACATCACTGTATATTATTCCTCTACTGTGACATCACTGTATACTGTTACTCTATTGTGACATCACTGTGTATTATTCCTCTTCTGTGACATCACTGTATACTATTCCTCTATTGTGACATCAATGTATATTGTTCCTCTTCTGTGACATCACTGTATATTATTCCTCTACTGTGGCATCACTGTATACTATTCCTCTTCTGTGACATCACTGTATATTATTCCTCTACTGTGGCATCACGGTATACTATTCCGCTTCTGTGACATCACTGTATACTATTCCTCTATTGTGACATCACTGTATATTATTCCTCTTCTGTGACATCACTGTATACTATTCCTCTATTGTAACATCATTGTATATTATTCCTCTACTGTGACATCACTGTTTACTATTCCTCTTCTGTGACATCACTGTATATTATTCCTCTACTGTGATATCACTGTATATTATTCCTCTTCTGTGACATCACTATGTATTATTACTCTACTGTGACATCACTGTGTAATATTCCTCTACTGTGACATCACTGTATAATATTCCTCTACTGTGGCATCACTGTATATTATTCCTCTTCTGTGACATCACTGTATATTATTCCTCTACTGTTACATCACTGTATATTATTCCTCTACTGTGACATCACTGTATATTATTCCTCTTCTGTGACAGCACTGTGTATTATTCCTCTACTGTGACATCACTGTGTAATATTCCTCTACTGTAACATCACTGTATACTATTCCTCGTCTGTGACATCACTGTATATTAATTCTCTTCTGTGACATCACTGTATATTATTCCTCTACTGTGACATCACTGTATGCTATTACTCTATTGTGACATCACTGTGTATTATTCCTCTTCTGTGACATCACTGTATACTATTCCTCTATTGTGACATCATTGTATATTATTCCTCTTCTGTGACATCACTGTATATTATTCCTCTTCTGTGACATCACTGTATACTATTCCTCTATTGTGACATCAATGTATATTGTTCCTCTTCTGTGACATCACTGTATATTATTCCTCTACTGTGACATCACTATGTATTATTCCTCTTCTGTGACATCACTGTATATTATTCCTCTTCTGTGACATCACTATGTATTATTCCTCTACTGTGACATCACTGTGTAATATTCCTCTACTGTGAAATCACTGTGTAATATTCCTCTTCTGTGACATCACTGTATATTATTCCTCTTCTGTGACATCACTATGTATTATTCCTCTACTGTGACATCACTGTGTAATATTCCTCTACTGTGAAATCACTGTGTAATATTCCTCTACTGTGGCATCACTGTATATTATTCCTCTACTGTGGCATCACTGTATACTATTCCTCTTCTGTGACATCACTGTATATTATTCCTCTACTATTACATCACTGTATATTATTCCTCTTCTGTGACATCACTATGTATTATTCCTCTACTGTGACATCACTGTGTAATATTCCTCTACTGTAACATCACTGTATACTATTCCTCTTCTGTGACATCACTGTATATTAATCCTCTTCTGTGACATCACTGTATATTATTCCTCTACTGTGACATCACTGTATACTATTACTCCATTGTGACATCACTGTGTATTATTCCTCTTCTGTGACATCACTGTATACTATTCCTCTTCTGTGATATCACTGTATACTATTCCTCTATTGTGACATCACTGTTTATTATTCCTCTTCTGTGACATCACTGTATATTATTCCTCTTCTGTGACATCACTGTGTAATATTCCTCTACTGTGACATCACTGTGTAATATTCCTCTACTGTGGCATCACTGTGTATTATTCCTCTTCTGTGACATCACTGTATATTATTCCTCTACTGTTACATCACTGTATGTTATTCATCTACTGTGACATCACTGTATATTATTCCTCTTCTGTGACATCACTGTGTAATATTCCTCTACTGTGACATCACTGTATACTATTCCTCTATTGTGACATCACTGTATATTATTCCTAATCTGTGATATCACTGTATATTATTCCTCTTCTGTGACGTCACTGTATACTATTCATCTATTGTGACATCATTGTATATTATTCCTCTTCTGTGACATCACTGTATACTATTCCTCTATTGTGACATCACTGTATATTATTCCTCTTCTGTGACATCACTATGTATTATTCCTCTACTGTGACATCACTGTGTAATATTCCTCTACTGTAACATCACTGTATACTATTCCTCTATTGTGACATCACTGTATATTATTCCTAATCTGTGATATCACTGAATATTATTCCTCTTCTGTGACGTCACTGTATACTATTCCTCTATTGTGACATCACTGTTTATTATTCCTCTTCTGTGACATCACTGTATACTATTCCTCTATTGTGACATCACTGTATATTATTCCTCTTCTGTGACATCACTATGTATTATTCCTCTACTGTGACAACACTATGTAATATTCCTCTACTGTGACATCACTGTATACTATTCCTCTATTGTGACATCACTGTATATTATTCCTCTAATGTGGCATCACTGTTTACTATTCCTTTATTGTGACATCATTGTTTACTATTCCTCTTCTGTGACATCACTGTATATTATTCCTCTACTGTGGCATCACGGTATATTATTCCTCTTCTGTGACATCACTGTATACTATTCCGTTATTGTGACATCATTGTATATTATTCCTCTTCTGTGATATCGCTGTATATTATTCCTCTATTGTGACATCACTGTATATTAATCCTCTACTGTGAAATCACTGTATACTATTCCTCTATTGTGACATCACTGTATATTATTCCTCTTCTGTGACATCACTGTATACTATTCCTCTATTGTGACATCAATGTATCGTATTCCTCTTCTGTGACATCACTGTATAATATTCCTCTACTGTGACATCACTGTATATTATTCCTCTTCTGTGACATCACTATGTATTATTCCTCTACTGTGACATCACTGTGTAATATTCCACTACTGTGACATCACTGTGTAATATTCCTCTATTGTGACATCACTGTATATTATTCCTCTTCTGTGGCATCACTGTATATTATTCCTCTTCTGTGACATCACTGTATATTATGCCTCTACTGTGAAATCACTGTATATTATTCCTCTTCTGTGACATCACTATGTATTATTCCTCTACTGTGGCATCAATGTAAATTATTCCTCTTCTGTGACATCACTGTATATTATTCCTCTTCTGTGGCATCACTGTATATTATTCCTCTTCTGTGACATCACTGTATATTATGCCTCTACTGTGAAATCACTGTATATTATTCCTCTTCTGTGACATCACTGTATATTATGCCTCTACTGTGAAATCACTGTATATTATTCCTCTTCTGTGGCATCACTGTATATTATTCCTCTTCTGTGACATCAATGTATATTATTCCTCTACTGTGGCATCAATGTAAATTATTCCTCTTCTGTGACATCACTGTATACTATTCCTCTATTGTAACATCAATGTATATTATTCCTCTACTGTGGCATCACTGTATACTATTCCTCTTCTGTGACATGACTGTATATTATTCCTCCGCTGTGACATCACTGTATATTATTCTTCCTCTGTGACATCACTGTATACTATTCCTCTATTGTGACATCACTGTATATTATTCCTCTTCTGTGACATCACTGTATACTATTCCTCTATTGTGACATCAATGTATCGTATTCCTCTTCTGTGACATCACTGTATAATATTCCTCTACTGTGACATCACTGTATATTATTCCTCTTCTATGACATCACTATGTATTATTCCTCTACTGTGACATCACTGTGTAATATTCCACTACTGTGACATCACTGTGTAATATTCCTCTATTGTGACATCACTGTATATTATTCCTCTTCTGTGGCATCACTGTATATTATTCCTCTTCTGAGACATCACTGTATATTATTCCTCTACTGTGAAATCACTGTATATTATTCCTCTTCTGTGACATCACTGTATTGTGACAACACTGTATATTATGCCTCTTCTGTGACATCACTGTATATTATTCCTCTATTGTGATATCACTGTATATTATTCCTCTACTGTGACATCACTGTATATTATTCCTCTACTGTGACATCACTGTATATTATTCCTCTACTGTGACATCACTGTGTAATATTCCACTTCTGTGACATCACTGTATATTATTCCTCTACTGTGAAATCACTGTATATTATTCCTCTTCTGTGACATCACTATGTATTATTCCTCTATTGTGACATCAATGTATATTATTCCTCTACTGTGGCATCACTCTATACTATTCCTCTTCTGTGACATCACTGTATACTGTTCCTCTTCTGTGACATCACTGTATATTATTCCTCTATTGTGACATCATTGTATATTATTCCTCTTCTGTGACATCACTGTATATTATTCCTCTTCTGTGACATCACTGTATACTATTCCTTTATGGTGACATCATTGTATATTATTCCTCTTCTGTGACATCAATGTATATTATTCCTCTACTGTGACATCACTGTATATTATTCCTCTTCTGTGACATCACTGTATATTATTCCTCTTCTGTGATATCACTGTGTAATATTCCTCTACTGTGACAACACTGTGTAATATTCCTCTTCCGTGACATCACTGTATATTATTCCTCTACTGTGACATCACTGTATGCTATTCCTCTACTGTGACATCACTGTATACTATTCCTCTATTGTGACATCACTGTATATTATTCCTCTTCTGTGACATCACTGTATACTATTCCTCTATTGTAACATCACTGTACATTATTGCTCTTCTGAGATATCACTGTATATTTTTCCTCTTCTGTGACATCACTGTATATTATTCCTCTACTGTGACATCACTGTGTAATATTCCTCTACTGTGACATCACTGTGTAATATTCCTCTATTGTGACATCATTGTATATTATTCCTCTTTTGTGACATCACTGTATATTATTCCTAATCTGTGATATCACTGTATATTATTCCTCTACTGTGACATCACTTTATACTATTCCTCTACTGTGACATCACTGTATACTATTCCTCTATTGTGACATCACTGTATATTATTCCTCTTCTGTGATATCATTGTATATTTTTCCTCTTCTGTGACATCACTGTTTATTATTCCTCTACAGCGGCATCACTGTATATTATTCCTCTTCTGTGACATCACTGTATATAATTCCTCTATTGTGAGATCATTGTATATTATTCCTCTTTTGTGACATCACTGTATATTATTCCTAATCTGTGATATCACTGTATATTATTCCTCTTCTGTGAAGTCACTGTATACTATTCCTCTATTGTGACATCACTGTATATTATTCCTCTTCTGTGACATCACTGTATACTATTCCTCTATTGTGACATCACTGTATATTATTCCTCTTCTATGACATCACTATGTATTATTCCTCTACTGTGACATCACTATGTAATATTCCTCTACTGTGACATCACTGTATACTATTCCTCAATTGTGACATCACTGTATATTATTCCTCTTCTGTGACATCACTGTATATTATTCCTCTAATGTGGCATCACTGTATACTATTCCTTTATTGTGACCTCATTGATTACTATTCCTCTTCTGTGACATCACTGTATACTATTCCTCTATTGTGACATCACTGTATGTTATTCCTCTTCTGTGACATCACTGTATACTATTCCTTTATTGTGACATCATTGTATACTATTCCTCTTCTGTGACATCACTGTATATTATTCTTCTTCTGTGACATCACTGTATACTATTCCTTTATTGTGACATCATTGTATATTATTCCTCTTCTGTGACATCACTGTATATTATTCCTCTACTGTGAAATCACTGTATACTATTCCTCTATTGTGACATCACTGTATATTATTCCTCTTCTGTGACATCACTGTATACTATTCCTCTATTGTGACATCAATGTATCGTATTCCTCTTCTGTGACATCACTGTATAATATTCCTCTACTGTGACATCACTGTATATTATTCCTCTTCTGTGACATCACTATGTATTATTCCTCTACTGTGACATCACTGTGTAATATTCCACTACTGTGACATCACTGTATACTATTCCTCTATTGTGACATCACTGTATATTATTCCTCTTCTGTGGCATCACTGTATATTATTCCTCTTCTGTGACATCACTGTATATTATTCCTCTACTGTGGCATCACTGTATACTATTCCTCTTCTGTGACATGACTGTATATTATTCCTCCTCTGTGACATAACTGTATATTATTCTTCTTCTGTGACATCACTGTATACTATTCCTCTATTGTGACATCACTGTATATTATTCCTCTTCTGTGGCATCACTGTATATTATTCCTCTTCTGTGACATCACTGTGTAATATTCCTCTACTGTGACATCACTGTGTATTATTCCTCTTCTGTGACATCACTGTATTGTGACATCACTGTATATTATGCCTCTTCTGTGACATCACTGTATGTTATTCCTCTATTGTGACATCACTGTATACTATTCCTCTATTGTGACATCAATGTATCGTATTCTTCTTCTGTGACATCACTGTATATTATTCCTCTACTGAGACATCTATGTATATTATTCCTCTTCTGTGACATCACTGTGTAATATTCCACTCCTGTGACATCACTGTATATTATTCCTCTACTGTGACATCACTGTGTAATATTCCACTACTGTGACATCACTGTATACTATTCCTCTATTGTGACATCACTGTATATTATTCCTCTTCTGTGGCATCACTGTATATTATTCCTCTTCTGTGACATCACTGTATATTATTCCTCTACTGTGAAATCACTGTATATTATTCCTCTTCTGTGACATCACTATGTATTATTCCTCTATTGTGACATCAATGTATATTATTCCTCTACTGTGGCATCACTCTATACTATTCCTCTTCTGTGACATCACTGTATATTATTGCTCTTCTGTGACATCACTGTATATTATTCCTCTTCTGTGACATCACTGTATACTATTCCTTTATTGTGACATCATTGTATATTATTCCTCTTCTGTGATATCAATGTATATTATTCCTCTACTGTGACATCACTGTATACTATTCCTCTTCTGTGACATCACTCTATACTATTCCTCCATTGTGACATCGCTGTATATTATTCCTCTTCTGTGACATCACTGTATATTATTCCTCTTCTGTGATATCACTGTGTAATATTCCTCTACTGTGACAACACTGTGTTATATTCCTCTTCTGTGACATCACTGCATATTATTCCTCTTCCGTGACATCACTGTATAATATTCCTCTACTGTGACATCACTGTATGCTATTCCTCTACTGTGACATCACTGTATACTATTCCTCTATTGTGACATCACTGTATATTATTCCTCTTCTGTGACATCACTGTATACTATTCCTCTATTGTGACATCACTGTATATTATTACTCTTCTGAGATATCACTGTATATTTTTCCTCTTCTGTGACATCACTGTATATTATTCCTCTACTGTGACATCACTGTGTAATATTCCTCTACTGTGACATCACTGTGTAATATTCCTCTATTGTGACATCACTGTATATTATTCCTCTACTGTGACATCACTTTATACTATTCCTCTACTGTGACATCACTGTATACTATTCCTCTATTGTGACATCACTGTATATTATTCCTCTTCTGTGATATCATTGTATATTTTTCCTCTTCTGTGACATCACTGTTTATTATTCCTCTACAGTGGCATCACTGTATATTATTCCTCTTCTGTGACATCACTGTATATAATTCCTCTATTGTGACATCATTGTATATTATTCCTCTTTTGTGACATCACTGTATATTATTCCTCTACTGTGACATCACTGTATATTATTCCTCTACTGTGACATCACTGTTTACTATTCCTCTATTGTGACATCAACTGTATATTATTCCTCTTCTGTGACATCACTGTATATTACTCCTCTACTGTGACATCACTGTATACTATTCCTCTTCTGTGACATCACTGTATACTATTCCACTATTGTGACATCACTGTTTACTATTCCTCTATTGTGACATCACTGTATATTATTACTCTTCTGTGGCATCACTGTATACTATTCCTCTATTGTGACATCACTGTATATTATTCCTCTTCTATGACATCACTGTATATTATTCCTCTACTGTGACATCACTGTATACTATTCCTCTATTGTGACATCACTGTATATTATTACTCTTCTGTGGCATCACTGTATACTATTCCTCTATTGTGACATCACTGTATATTATTCCTCTACTGTGACATCACTGTATAATATTCCTCTTCTGTGACATCACTGTATACTATTCCTCTATTGTGACTTCATTGTATATTATTCCTCTTCTGTGAAATCATTGTATATTATTCCTCTACTGTGACATCACTGTGTATTATTTCTCTTCTGTGACATCACTATATATTATTCCTCTACGGTGACATCACTGTGTAATATTCCTCTACTGTGACATCACTGTATACTATTCCTCTATTGTGACATCACTGTATATTATTCCTCTTCTGTGACATCACTGTATATTATTCATCTACTGTAACATCACTGTATACTATTCCTCTTCTGTGACTTCACTGTATAATATTCCTCTATTGTGACATCACTGTATATTATTCCTCTTCTGTGACATCACTGTATATTATTCCACTACTGTGACATCACTGTATATTATTCCTCTACTGTGACATCACTGTATATTATTCCTATACTGTGACATCACTCTATATTATTCCTCTTCTGTGACATTACTATTTATTATTCCTCTACTGTGACATCACTGTGTAATATTCCTCTACTGTGACATCACTGTATACTATTCCTCTATTGTGACATCACTGTATATTATTACTCTTTTGTGATATCACTGTATATTATTACTCTTCTGTCACATCACTGTATATTATTCCTCTACTGTGGCATCACTGTATATTATTCCTCTACTGTGGCATCACTGTGTATTATTCCTCTATTGTGGCATCACTGTATACTATTCCTCTACTGTTTCATCACTGTATATTATTCCTCTACTGTGATATCACTGTATATTTATCCTCTTCTGTGACATCACTATATATTATTCCTCTACTGTGACATCACTGTGTAATATTCCTCTACTGTGACATCACTGTATACTATTCCTCTATTGTGACATCACTGTATATTATTCTTCTTCTGTGACATCACTGTATATTATTCCTCTACTGTGACATCACTGTATACTATTCCTCTATTGTGACATCACTGTGTATTATTCCTCTTCTGTGACATCACTATATACTATTCCTCTATGGTGACATCACTGTATATTATTCCTCTACTGTGATATCACTGTATACTATTCCTCTTCTGTGACATCACTGTATACTGTTCCTCTATTGTGACATCAATGTATATTATTCCTCTTCTGCAACATCACTGTATATTATTCCTCTACTGTGACATCACTGTATATTATTCCTCTTCTGTGACATCACTATGTATTATTCCTCTACTGTGACATCACTGTGTAATATTCCTCTACTGTTACATCACTGTATACTATTCCTCTATTGTGACATCACTGTATATTATTCCTCTTCTGTGACATCACTATGTATTATTCCTCTACTGTGGCATCACTGTATACTATTCCTCTATTGTGACATCACTGTATACTATTCCTCTTCTGTTACATCACTGTATACTATTCCTCTACTGTGGCATCACTGTATACTATTCCTCTTCTGTGACATCACTGTCTATTATTCCTCTACTGTGGCATCACTGTATATTATTCCTCTTCTGTGACATCACTGTAAACTATTCCTTTATTGTGACATCATTGTACTATTCCTCTTCTGTGACATCACTGTATATTATTGCTCTACTGTGGCATCACTGTATATTATTCCTCTTCTGTGACATCACTGTATATTATTCCTCTACTGTTTCATCACTGTATATTATTCCTCTACTGTGATATCACTGTATATTTATCCTCTTCTGTGACATCACTATATATTATTCCTCTACTGTGACATCACTGTGTAATATTCCTCTACTGTGACATCACTGTATACTATTCCTCTATTGTGACATCACTGTATATTATTCCTCTTCTGTGACATCACTGTATATTATTCCTCTACTGTGACATCACTGTATACTATTCCTCTATTGTGACATCACTGTCTATTATTCCTCTTCTGTGACATCACTATATACTATTCCTCTTTGGTGACATCACTGTATATTATTCCTCTACTGTGATATCACTGTATACTATTCCTCTTTTGTGACATCACTGTATACTATTCCTCTATTGTGACATCAATGTATATTATTCCTCTTCTGTAACATCACTGTATATTATTCCTCTACTGTGACATCACTGTATATTATTCCTCTTCTGTGACATCACTATGTATTATTCCTCTACTGTGACATCACTGTGTAATATTCCTCTACTGTGACATCACTGTATACTATTCCTCTAGTGTGACGTCACTGTACTTTAATCCTCTTCTGTGGCATCACTGTGTATTATTCCTCTTCTGTGACATCACTGTATACTATTCCTTTATTGTGACATCATTGTATATTATTCCTCTTCTGTGACATCACTGTATATTATTCCTCTACAGTGACATCACTGTATATTATTCCTGTACTGTGACATCACTGTATATTATTCCTCTTCTGAGACATCACTGTATATTATTCCTCTTCTGTGACATCACTGTATATTATTCCTCTATTGTGACATCACTGTATATTATTCCTCTTCTGTGACATCACTGTATACTATTCCTCTACTGTGACATCACTGTATATTATTCCTAATCTGTGACATCACTGTATATTATTCCTCTATTGTGACATCACTGTATATTATTCCTCTTCTGTGACATCACTGTATATTATTCATCTACTGTAACATCACTGTATACTATTCCTCTTCTGTGACTTCACTGTATACTATTCCTCTATTGTGACATCACTGTATATTATTCCTCTTCTGTGACATCACTGTATATTATTCCACTACTGTGACATCACTGTATATTATTCCTCTACTGTGACATCACTGTATATTATTCCTCTACTGTGAAATCACTCTATATTATTTCTCTTCTGTGACATTACTATTTATTATTCCTCTACTGTGACATCACTGTGTAATATTCCTCTACTGTGACATCACTGTATACTATTCCTCTATTGTGACATCACTGTATATTATTACTCTTTTGTGACATCACTGTATATTATTACTCTTCTGTGACATCACTGTATATTATTCCTCTACTGCTGCATCACTGTATATTATTCCTCTACTGTGGCATCACTGTCTATTATTCCTCTATTGTGACATCACTGTATATTATTCCTCTTCTGTGACATCACTGTATACTATTCCTCTACTGTTTCATCACTGTATATTATTCCTCTACTGTGATATCACTGTATATTTATCCTCTTCTGTGACATCAATATATATTATTCCTCTACTGTGACATCACTGTGTAATATTCCTCTACTGTGACATCACTGTATACTATTCCTCTATTGTGACATCACTGTATATTATTCTTCTTCTGTGACATCACTGTACATTATTCATCTACTGTGACATCACTGTATACTATTCCTCTATTGTGACATCACTGTGTATTATTCCTCTTCTGTGACATCACTGTATACTATTCCTCTATTGTGACATCAATGTATATTATTCCTCTTCTGTAACATCACTGTATATTATTCCTCTACTGTGACATCACTGTATATTATTCCTCTTCTGTGACATCACTATGTATTATTCCTCTACTGTGATATCACTGTGTAATATTCCTCTACTGTGACATCACTGTATACTATTCCTCTATTGTGACATCACTGTATATTATTCCTCTTCTGTGACATCACTATGTATTATTCCTCTACTGTGGCATCACTGTATACTATTCCTCTATTGTGACATCAATGCATATTATTGCTCTATTGTGACATCACTGTATACTATTCCTCTTCTGTGACATCACTGTATACTATTCCTCTACTGTGGCATCACTGTATACTATTCCTCTTCTGTGACATCACTGTATATTATTCCTCTACTGTGGCATCACTGTATATTATTCCTCTTCTGTGACATCACTGTATACTATTCCTTTATTGTGACATCATTGTATACTATTCCTCTTCTGTGACATCACTGTATACTATTCCTCTACTGTGGCATCACTGTACACTATTCCTCTTCTGTGACATCACTGTATATTATTGCTCTACTGTGGCATCACTGTATATTATTCCTCTTCTGTGACATCACTGTATACTATTCCTTTATTGTGACATCATTGTATATTATTCCTCTTCTGTGACATCACTGTATATTATTCCTCTACTGTTTCATCACTGTATATTATTCCTCTACTGTGATATCACTGTATATTTATCCTCTTCTGTGACATCACTTTATATTATTCCTCTACTGTGACATCACTGTGTAATATTCCTCTACTGTGACATCACTGTATACTATTCCTCTATTGTGACATCACTGTATATTATTCCTCTTCTGTGACATCACTGTATATTATTCCTCTACTGTGACATCACTGTATACTATTCCTCTATTGTGACATCACTGTGTATTATTCCTCTTCTGTGACATCACTATATACTATTCCTCTTTGGTGACATCACTGTATATTATTCCTCTACTGTGATATCACTGTATACTATTCCTCTTCTGTGACATCACTGTATATTATTCCTCTATTGTGACATCAATGTATATTATTCCTCTTCTGTAACATCACTGTATATTATTCCTCTACTGTGACATCACTGTATATTATTCCTCTACTGTGACATCACTGTGTAATATTCCTCTACTGTGACATCACTGTATACTATTCCTCTATTGTGACCTCACTGTACATTAATCCTCTTCTGTGGCATCACTGTGTATTATTCCTCTACTGTGACATCACTGTGTAATATTCCTCTACTGTGACATCACTGTGTAATATTCCTCTATTGTGACATCACTGTATATTATTCCTCTACTGTGACATCACTTTATACTATTCCTCTACTGTGACATCACTGTATACTATTCCTCTATTGTGACATCACTGTATATTATTCCTCTTCTGTGATATCATTGTATATTTTTCCTCTTCTGTGACATCACTGTTTATTATTCCTCTACAGTGGCATCACTGTATATTATTCCTCTTCTGTGACATCACTGTATATAATTCCTCTATTGTGACATCATTGTATATTATTCCTCTTTTGTGACATCACTGTATATTATTCCTCTACTGTGACATCACTGTATATTATTCCTCTACTGTGACATCACTGTTTACTATTCCTCTATTGTGACATCAACTGTATATTATTCCTCTTCTGTGACATCACTGTATATTATTCCTCTACTGTGACATCACTGTATACTATTCCTCTTCTGTGACATCACTGTATACTATTCCACTATTGTGACATCACTGTTTACTATTCCTCTATTGTGACATCACTGTATATTATTACTCTTCTGTGGCATCACTGTATACTATTCCACTATTGTGACATCACTGTTTACTATTCCTCTATTGTGACATCACTGTATATTATTCCTCTTCTATGACATCACTGTATATTATTCCTCTACTGTGACATCACTGTATACTATTCCTCTATTGTGACATCACTGTATATTATTACTCTTCTGTGGCATCACTGTATACTATTCCTCTATTGTGACATCATTGTATATTATTCCTCTTCTGTGAAATCATTGTATATTATTCCTCTACTGTGACATCACTGTGTATTATTTCTCTTCTGTGACATCACTATGTATTATTCCTCTACGGTGACATCACTGTGTAATATTCCTCTACTGTGACATCACTGTATACTATTCCTCTATTGTGACATCACTGTATATTATTCCTCTTCTGTGACATCACTGTATATTATTCATCTACTGTAACATCACTGTATACTATTCCTCTTCTGTGACTTCACTGTATACTATTCCTCTATTGTGACATCACTGTATATTATTCCTCTTCTGTGACATCACTGTATATTATTCCACTACTGTGACATCACTGTATATTATTCCTCTACTGTGACATCACTGTATATTATTCCTATACTGTGACATCACTCTATATTATTCCTCTTCTGTGACATTACTATTTATTATTCCTCTACTGTGACATCACTGTGTAATATTCCTCTACTGTGACATCACTGTATACTATTCCTCTATTGTGACATCACTGTATATTATTACTCTTTGTGACATCACTGTATATTATTACTCTTCTGTGACATCACTGTATATTATTCCTCTACTGTGGCATCACTGTATATTATTCCTCTACTGTGGCATCACTGTGTATTATTCCTCTATTGTGACATCACTGTATATTATTCCTTTTCTGTGACATCACTGTATACTATTCCTCTACTGTTTCATCACTGTATATTATTCCTCTACTGTGATATCACTGTATATTTATCCTCTTCTGTGACATCACTATATATTATTCCTCTACTGTGACATCACTGTGTAATATTCCTCTACTGTGACATCACTGTATACTATTCCTCTATTGTGACATCACTGTATATTATTCTTCTTCTGTGACATCACTGTATATTATTCCTCTACTGTGACATCACTGTATACTATTCCTCTATTGTGACATCACTGTGTATTATTCCTCTTCTGTGACATCACTATATACTATTCCTCTATGGTGACATCACTGTATATTATTCCTCTACTGTGATATCACTGTATACTATTCCTCTTCTGTGACATCACTGTATACTATTCCTCTATTGTGACATCAATGTATATTATTCCTCTTCTGTAACATCACTGTATATTATTCCTCTACTGTGACATCACTGTATATTATTCCTCTTCTGTGACATCACTATGTATTATTCCTCTACTGTGACATCACTGTGTAATATTCCTCTACTGTGACATCACTGTATACTATTCCTCTATTGTGACATCACTGTATATTATTCCTCTTCTGTGACATCACTATGTATTATTCCTCTACTGTGGCATCACTGTATACTATTCCTCTATTGTGACATCAATGCATATTATTCCTCTATTGTGACATCACTGTATACTATTCCTCTTCTGTTACATCACTGTATACTATTCCTCTACTGTGGCATCACTGTATACTATTCCTCTTCTGTGACATCACTGTATATTATTCCTCTACTGTGGCATCACTGTATATTATTCCTCTTCTGTGACATCACTGTATACTATTCCTTTATTGTGACATCATTGTATACTATTCCTCTTCTGTTACATCACTGTATACTATTCCTCTACTGTGGCATCACTGTATACTATTCCTCTTCTGTGACATCACTGTATATTATTGCTCTACTGTGGCATCACTGTATATTATTCCTCTTTTGTGACATCACTGTATATTATTCCTCTACTGTTTCATCACTGTATATTATTCCTCTACTGTGACATCACTGTATATTATTCCTCTACTGTGACATCACTGTATATTATTCCTCTATTGTGACATCACTGTGTATTATTCCTCTATTGTGACATCACTGTGTAATATTCCTCTACTGTGACATCACTGTATATTATTCCTCTATTGTGACATCACTGTATACTATTCCTCTATTGTGACATCACTGTGTATTATTCCTCTTCTGTGACATCACTATATACTATTCCTCTTTGGTGACATCACTGTATATTATTCCTCTACTGTGATATCACTGTATACTATTCCTCTTCTGTGACATCACTGTATACTATTCCTCTATTGTGACATCAATGTATATTATTCCTCTTCTGTAACATCACTGTATATTATTCCTCTACTGTGACATCACTGTATATTATTCCTCTTCTGTGACATCACTATGTATTATTCCTCTACTGTGACATCACTGTGTAATATTCCTCTACTGTGACATCACTGTATACTATTCCTCTATTGTGACGTCACTGTACATTAATCCTCTTCTGTGGCATCACTGTGTATTATTCCTCTTCTGTGACATCACTGTATACTATTCCTTTATTGTGACATCATTGTATATTATTACTCTTCTGTGACATCACTGTATATTATTCCTCTACAGTGACATCACTGTATATTATTCCTCTACTGTGACATCACTGTATATTATTCCTCTTCTGAGACATCACTGTATATTATTCCTCTTCTGTGACATCAATGTATATTATTCCTCTATTGTGACATCACTGTATATTATTCCTCTTCTGTGACATCACTGTATATTATTCATCTACTGTAACATCACTGTATACTATTCCTCTTCTGTGACTTCACTGTATAATATTCCTCTATTGTGACATCACTGTATATTATTCCTCTTCTGTGACATCACTGTATATTATTCCACTACTGTGACATCACTGTATATTATTCCTCTACTGTGACATCACTGTATATTATTCCTATACTGTGACATCACTCTATATTATTCCTCTTCTGTGACATTACTATTTATTATTCCTCTACTGTGACATCACTGTGTAATATTCCTCTACTGTGACATCACTGTATACTATTCCTCTATTGTGACATCACTGTATATTATTACTCTTTTGTGACATCACTGTATATTATTCCTCTACTGTGGCATCACTGTATATTATTCCTCTACTGTGGCATCACTGTATATTATTCCTCTACTGTGGCATCACTGTGTATTATTCCTCTATTGTGGCATCACTGTATACTATTCCTCTACTGTTTCATCACTGTATATTATTCCTCTACTGTGATATCACTGTATATTTATCCTCTTCTGTGACATCACTATATATTATTCCTCTACTGTGACATCACTGTGTAATATTCCTCTACTGTGACATCACTGTATACTATTCCTCTATTGTGACATCACTGTATATTATTCTTCTTCTGTGACATCACTGTATATTATTCCTCTACTGTGACATCACTGTATACTATTCCTCTATTGTGACATCACTGTGTATTATTCCTCTTCTGTGACATCACTATATACTATTCCTCTATGGTGACATCACTGTATATTATTCCTCTACTGTGATATCACTGTATACTATTCCTCTTCTGTGACATCACTGTATACTGTTCCTCTATTGTGACATCAATGTATATTATTCCTCTTCTGCAACATCACTGTATATTATTCCTCTACTGTGACATCACTGTATATTATTCCTCTTCTGTGACATCACTATGTATTATTCCTCTACTGTGACATCACTGTGTAATATTCCTCTACTGTTACATCACTGTATACTATTCCTCTATTGTGACATCACTGTATATTATTCCTCTTCTGTGACATCACTATGTATTATTCCTCTACTGTGGCATCACTGTATACTATTCCTCTATTGTGACATCACTGTATACTATTCCTCTTCTGTTACATCACTGTATACTATTCCTCTACTGTGGCATCACTGTATACTATTCCTCTTCTGTGACATCACTGTATATTATTCCTCTACTGTGGCATCACTGTATATTATTCCTCTTCTGTGACATCACTGTAAACTATTCCTTTATTGTGACATCATTGTATACTATTCCTCTTCTGTGACATCACTGTATATTATTGCTCTACTGTGGCATCACTGTATATTATTCCTCTTCTGTGACATCACTGTATATTATTCCTCTACTGTTTCATCACTGTATATTATTCCTCTACTGTGATATCACTGTATATTTATCCTCTTCTGTGACATCACTATATATTATTCCTCTACTGTGACATCACTGTGTAATATTCCTCTACTGTGACATCACTGTATACTATTCCTCTATTGTGACATCACTGTATATTATTCCTCTTCTGTGACATCACTGTATATTATTCCTCTACTGTGACATCACTGTATACTATTCCTCTATTGTGACATCACTGTCTATTATTCCTCTTCTGTGACATCACTATATACTATTCCTCTTTGGTGACATCACTGTATATTATTCCTCTACTGTGATATCACTGTATACTATTCCTCTTTTGTGACATCACTGTATACTATTCCTCTATTGTGACATCAATGTATATTATTCCTCTTCTGTAACATCACTGTATATTATTCCTCTACTGTGACATCACTGTATATTATTCCTCTTCTGTGACATCACTATGTATTATTCCTCTACTGTGACATCACTGTGTAATATTCCTCTACTGTGACATCACTGTATACTATTCCTCTAGTGTGACGTCACTGTACTTTAATCCTCTTCTGTGGCATCACTGTGTATTATTCCTCTTCTGTGACATCACTGTATACTATTCCTTTATTGTGACATCATTGTATATTATTCCTCTTCTGTGACATCACTGTATATTATTCCTCTACAGTGACATCACTGTATATTATTCCTGTACTGTGACATCACTGTATATTATTCCTCTTCTGAGACATCACTGTATATTATTCCTCTTCTGTGACATCACTGTATATTATTCCTCTATTGTGACATCACTGTATATTATTCCTCTTCTGTGACATCACTGTATACTATTCCTCTACTGTGACATCACTGTATATTATTCCTAATCTGTGACATCACTGTATATTATTCCTCTATTGTGACATCACTGTATATTATTCCTCTTCTGTGACATCACTGTATATTATTCATCTACTGTAACATCACTGTATACTATTCCTCTTCTGTGACTTCACTGTATACTATTCCTCTATTGTGACATCACTGTATATTATTCCTCTTCTGTGACATCACTGTATATTATTCCACTACTGTGACATCACTGTATATTATTCCTCTACTGTGACATCACTGTATATTATTCCTCTACTGTGAAATCACTCTATATTATTTCTCTTCTGTGACATTACTATTTATTATTCCTCTACTGTGACATCACTGTGTAATATTCCTCTACTGTGACATCACTGTATACTATTCCTCTATTGTGACATCACTGTATATTATTACTCTTTTGTGACATCACTGTATATTATTACTCTTCTGTGACATCACTGTATATTATTCCTCTACTGCTGCATCACTGTATATTATTCCTCTACTGTGGCATCACTGTCTATTATTCCTCTATTGTGACATCACTGTATATTATTCCTCTTCTGTGACATCACTGTATACTATTCCTCTACTGTTTCATCACTGTATATTATTCCTCTACTGTGATATCACTGTATATTTATCCTCTTCTGTGACATCAATATATATTATTCCTCTACTGTGACATCACTGTGTAATATTCCTCTACTGTGACATCACTGTATACTATTCCTCTATTGTGACATCACTGTATATTATTCTTCTTCTGTGACATCACTGTACATTATTCATCTACTGTGACATCACTGTATACTATTCCTCTATTGTGACATCACTGTGTAT
Source organism: Phyllobates terribilis (assembly GCF_046119375.1). Taxonomy (NCBI): domain Eukaryota; kingdom Metazoa; phylum Chordata; class Amphibia; order Anura; family Dendrobatidae; genus Phyllobates; species Phyllobates terribilis. Next base: position 203,914,063 of record NW_027362769.1, on the reverse strand, counting down.
TATTCCTCTTCTGTGACATCACTGTATACTATTCCTCTATTGTGACATCAATGTATATTATTCCTCTTCTGTAACATCACTGTATATTATTCCTCTACTGTGACATCACTGTATATTATTCCTCTTCTGTGACATCACTATGTATTATTCCTCTACTGTGATATCACTGTGTAATATTCCTCTACTGTGACATCACTGTATACTATTCCTCTATTGTGACATCACTGTATATTATTCCTCTTCTGTGACATCACTATGTATTATTCCTCTACTGTGGCATCACTGTATACTATTCCTCTATTGTGACATCAATGCATATTATTGCTCTATTGTGACATCACTGTATACTATTCCTCTTCTGTGACATCACTGTATACTATTCCTCTACTGTGGCATCACTGTATACTATTCCTCTTCTGTGACATCACTGTATATTATTCCTCTACTGTGGCATCACTGTATATTATTCCTCTTCTGTGACATCACTGTATACTATTCCTTTATTGTGACATCATTGTATACTATTCCTCTTCTGTGACATCACTGTATACTATTCCTCTACTGTGGCATCACTGTACACTATTCCTCTTCTGTGACATCACTGTATATTATTGCTCTACTGTGGCATCACTGTATATTATTCCTCTTCTGTGACATCACTGTATACTATTCCTTTATTGTGACATCATTGTATATTATTCCTCTTCTGTGACATCACTGTATATTATTCCTCTACTGTTTCATCACTGTATATTATTCCTCTACTGTGATATCACTGTATATTTATCCTCTTCTGTGACATCACTTTATATTATTCCTCTACTGTGACATCACTGTGTAATATTCCTCTACTGTGACATCACTGTATACTATTCCTCTATTGTGACATCACTGTATATTATTCCTCTTCTGTGACATCACTGTATATTATTCCTCTACTGTGACATCACTGTATACTATTCCTCTATTGTGACATCACTGTGTATTATTCCTCTTCTGTGACATCACTATATACTATTCCTCTTTGGTGACATCACTGTATATTATTCCTCTACTGTGATATCACTGTATACTATTCCTCTTCTGTGACATCACTGTATATTATTCCTCTATTGTGACATCAATGTATATTATTCCTCTTCTGTAACATCACTGTATATTATTCCTCTACTGTGACATCACTGTATATTATTCCTCTTCTGTGACATCACTATGTATTATTCCTCTACTGTGACATCACTGTGTAATATTCCTCTACTGTGACATCACTGTATACTATTCCTCTATTGTGACCTCACTGTACATTAATCCTCTTCTGTGGCATCACTGTGTATTATTCCTCTACTGTGACATCACTGTGTAATATTCCTCTACTGTGACATCACTGTGTAATATTCCTCTATTGTGATATCACTGTATATTATTCCTCTACTGTGACATCACTTTATACTATTCCTCTACTGTGACATCACTGTATACTATTCCTCTATTGTGACATCACTGTATATTATTCCTCTTCTGTGATATCATTGTATATTTTTCCTCTTCTGTGACATCACTGTTTATTATTCCTCTACAGTGGCATCACTGTATATTATTCCTCTTCTGTGACATCACTGTATATAATTCCTCTATTGTGACATCATTGTATATTATTCCTCTTTTGTGACATCACTGTATATTATTCCTCTACTGTGACATCACTGTATATTATTCCTCTACTGTGACATCACTGTTTACTATTCCTCTATTGTGACATCAACTGTATATTATTCCTCTTCTGTGACATCACTGTATATTATTCCTCTACTGTGACATCACTGTATACTATTCCTCTTCTGTGACATCACTGTATACTATTCCACTATTGTGACATCACTGTTTACTATTCCTCTATTGTGACATCACTGTATATTATTACTCTTCTGTGGCATCACTGTATACTATTCCACTATTGTGACATCACTGTTTACTATTCCTCTATTGTGACATCACTGTATATTATTCCTCTTCTATGACATCACTGTATATTATTCCTCTACTGTGACATCACTGTATACTATTCCTCTATTGTGACATCACTGTATATTATTACTCTTCTGTGGCATCACTGTATACTATTCCTCTATTGTGACATCATTGTATATTATTCCTCTTCTGTGAAATCATTGTATATTATTCCTCTACTGTGACATCACTGTGTATTATTTCTCTTCTGTGACATCACTATGTATTATTCCTCTACGGTGACATCACTGTGTAATATTCCTCTACTGTGACATCACTGTATACTATTCCTCTATTGTGACATCACTGTATATTATTCCTCTTCTGTGACATCACTGTATATTATTCATCTACTGTAACATCACTGTATACTATTCCTCTTCTGTGACTTCACTGTATACTATTCCTCTATTGTGACATCACTGTATATTATTCCTCTTCTGTGACATCACTGTATATTATTCCACTACTGTGACATCACTGTATATTATTCCTCTACTGTGACATCACTGTATATTATTCCTATACTGTGACATCACTCTATATTATTCCTCTTCTGTGACATTACTATTTATTATTCCTCTACTGTGACATCACTGTGTAATATTCCTCTACTGTGACATCACTGTATACTATTCCTCTATTGTGACATCACTGTATATTATTACTCTTTGTGACATCACTGTATATTATTACTCTTCTGTGACATCACTGTATATTATTCCTCTACTGTGGCATCACTGTATATTATTCCTCTACTGTGGCATCACTGTGTATTATTCCTCTATTGTGACATCACTGTATATTATTCCTTTTCTGTGACATCACTGTATACTATTCCTCTACTGTTTCATCACTGTATATTATTCCTCTACTGTGATATCACTGTATATTTATCCTCTTCTGTGACATCACTATATATTATTCCTCTACTGTGACATCACTGTGTAATATTCCTCTACTGTGACATCACTGTATACTATTCCTCTATTGTGACATCACTGTATATTATTCTTCTTCTGTGACATCACTGTATATTATTCCTCTACTGTGACATCACTGTATACTATTCCTCTATTGTGACATCACTGTGTATTATTCCTCTTCTGTGACATCACTATATACTATTCCTCTATGGTGACATCACTGTATATTATTCCTCTACTGTGATATCACTGTATACTATTCCTCTTCTGTGACATCACTGTATACTATTCCTCTATTGTGACATCAATGTATATTATTCCTCTTCTGTAACATCACTGTATATTATTCCTCTACTGTGACATCACTGTATATTATTCCTCTTCTGTGACATCACTATGTATTATTCCTCTACTGTGACATCACTGTGTAATATTCCTCTACTGTGACATCACTGTATACTATTCCTCTATTGTGACATCACTGTATATTATTCCTCTTCTGTGACATCACTATGTATTATTCCTCTACTGTGGCATCACTGTATACTATTCCTCTATTGTGACATCAATGCATATTATTCCTCTATTGTGACATCACTGTATACTATTCCTCTTCTGTTACATCACTGTATACTATTCCTCTACTGTGGCATCACTGTATACTATTCCTCTTCTGTGACATCACTGTATATTATTCCTCTACTGTGGCATCACTGTATATTATTCCTCTTCTGTGACATCACTGTATACTATTCCTTTATTGTGACATCATTGTATACTATTCCTCTTCTGTGACATCACTGTATACTATTCCTCTACTGTGGCATCACTGTATACTATTCCTCTTCTGTGACATCACTGTATATTATTGCTCTACTGTGGCATCACTGTATATTATTCCTCTTTTGTGACATCACTGTATATTATTCCTCTACTGTTTCATCACTGTATATTATTCCTCTACTGTGATATCACTGTATATTTATCCTCTTCTGTGACATCACTATATATTATTCCTCTACTGTGACATCACTGTGTAATATTCCTCTACTGTGACATCACTGTATACTATTCCTCTATTGTGACATCACTGTATATTATTCCTCTTCTGTGACATCACTGTATATTATTCCTCTACTGTGACATCACTGTATATTATTCCTCTATTGTGACATCACTGTGTATTATTCCTCTATTGTGACATCACTGTGTAATATTCCTCTACTGTGACATCACTGTATATTATTCCTCTATTGTGACATCACTGTATACTATTCCTCTATTGTGACATCACTGTGTATTATTCCTCTTCTGTGACATCACTATATACTATTCCTCTTTGGTGACATCACTGTATATTATTCCTCTACTGTGATATCACTGTATACTATTCCTCTTCTGTAACATCACTGTATACTATTCCTCTATTGTGACATCAATGTATATTATTCCTCTTCTGTAACATCACTGTATATTATTCCTCTACTGTGACATCACTGTATATTATTCCTCTTCTGTGACATCACTATGTATTATTCCTCTACTGTGACATCACTGTGTAATATTCCTCTACTGTGACATCACTGTATACTATTCCTCTATTGTGACATCAATGCATATTATTCCTCTATTGTGACATCACTGTATACTATTCCTCTTGTGTTACATCACTGTATACTATTCCTCTACTGTGGCATCACTGTATACTATTCCTCTTCTGTGACATCACTGTATATTATTCCTCTACTGTGGCATCACTGTATATTATTCCTCTTCTGTGACATCACTGTATACTATTCCTTTATTGTGACATCATTGTATACTATTCCTCTTCTGTGACATCACTGTATACTATTCCTCTACTGTGGCATCACTGTATACTATTCCTCTTCTGTGACATCACTGTATATTATTGCTCTACTGTGGCATCACTGTATATTATTCCTCTTTTGTGACATCACTGTATATTATTCCTCTACTGTTTCATCACTGTATATTATTCCTCTACTGTGATATCACTGTATATTTATCCTCTTCTGTGACATCACTATATATTATTCCTCTACTGTGACATCACTGTGTAATATTCCTCTACTGTGACATCACTGTATACTATTCCTCTATTGTGACATCACTGTATATTATTCCTCTTCTGTGACATCACTGTATATTATTCCTCTACTGTGACATCACTGTATATTATTCCTCTATTGTGACATCACTGTGTATTATTCCTCTATTGTGACATCACTGTGTAATATTCCTCTACTGTGACATCACTGTATATTATTCCTCTATTGTGACATCACTGTATACTATTCCTCTATTGTGACATCACTGTGTATTATTCCTCTTCTGTGACATCACTATATACTATTCCTCTTTGGTGACATCACTGTATATTATTCCTCTACTGTGATATCACTGTATACTATTCCTCTTCTGTGACATCACTGTATACTATTCCTCTATTGTGACATCAATGTATATTATTCCTCTTCTGTAACATCACTGTATATTATTCCTCTACTGTGACATCACTGTATATTATTCCTCTTCTGTGACATCACTATGTATTATTCCTCTACTGTGACATCACTGTGTAATATTCCTCTACTGTGACATCACTGTATACTATTCCTCTATTGTGACGTCACTGTACATTAATCCTCTTCTGTGGCATCACTGTGTATTATTCCTCTTCTGTGACATCACTGTATACTATTCCTTTATTGTGACATCATTGTATATTATTACTCTTCTGTGACATCACTGTATATTATTCCTCTACAGTGACATCACTGTATATTATTCCTCTACTGTGACATCACTGTATATTATTCCTCTTCTGAGACATCACTGTATATTATTCCTCTTCTGTGACATCACTGTATATTATTCCTCTATTGTGACATCACTGTATATTATTCCTCTTCTGTGACATCACTGTATACTATTCCTCTACTGTGACATCACTGTATATTATTCCTAATCTGTGACATCAATGTATATTATTCCTCTATTGTGACATCACTGTATATTATTCCTCTTCTGTGACATCACTGTATATTATTCATCTACTGTAACATCACTGTATACTATTCCTCTTCTGTGACTTCACTGTATACTATTCCTCTATTGTGACATCACTGTATATTATTCCTCTTCTGTGACATCACTGTATATTATTCCACTACTGTGACATCACTGTATATTATTTCTCTACTGTGACATCACTGTATATTATTCCTCTACTGTGACATCACTGTATATTATTCCTCTACTGTGAAATCACTCTATATTATTTCTCTTCTGTGACATCACTATGTATTATTCCTCTACTGTGATATCACTGTGTAATATTCCTCTACTGTGACATCACTGTATACTATTCCTCTATTGTGACATCACTGTATATTATTCCTCTTCTGTGACATCACTATGTATTATTCCTCTACTGTGGCATCACTGTATACTATTCCTCTATTGTGACATCAATGCATATTATTGCTCTATTGTGACATCACTGTATACTATTCCTCTTCTGTGACATCACTGTATACTATTCCTTTATTGTGACATCATTGTATACTATTCCTCTTCTGTGACATCACTGTATACTATTCCTCTACTGTGGCATCACTGTATACTATTCCTCTTCTGTGACATCACTGTATATTATTCCTCTTCTGTGACATCACTGTATACTATTCCTTTATTGTGACATCATTGTATATTATTCCTCTTCTGTGACATCACTGTATATTATTCCTCTACTGTTTCATCACTGTATATTATTCCTCTACTGTGATATCACTGTATATTTATCCTCTTCTGTGACATCACTTTATATTATTCCTCTACTGTGACATCACTGTGTAATATTCCTCTACTGTGACATCACTGTATACTATTCCTCTATTGTGACATCACTGTATATTATTCCTCTTCTGTGACATCACTGTATATTATTCCTCTACTGTGACATCACTGTATACTATTCCTCTATTGTGACATCACTGTGTATTATTCCTCTTCTGTGACATCACTATATACTATTCCTCTTTGGTGACATCACTGTATATTATTCCTCTACTGTGATATCACTGTATACTATTCCTCTTCTGTGACATCACTGTATATTATTCCTCTATTGTGACATCAATGTATATTATTCCTCTTCTGTAACATCACTGTATATTATTCCTCTACTGTGACATCACTGTATATTATTCCTCTTCTGTGACATCACTATGTATTATTCCTCTACTGTGACATCACTGTGTAATATTCCTCTACTGTGACATCACTGTATACTATTCCTCTATTGTGACCTCACTGTACATTAATCCTCTTCTGTGGCATCACTGTGTATTATTCCTCTTCTGTGACATCACTGTATACTATTCCTTTATTGTGACATCATTGTATATTATTCCTCTTCTGTGACATCACTGTATATTATTCCTCTACAGTGACATCACTGTATATTATTCCTCTACTGTGACAACACTGTATATTATTCCTCTAGTGTGACATCACTGTATATTATTCCTCTAGTGTGGCATCACTGTATATTATTGCTCTATTGTGACACCACTGTATATTATTCCTCTTCTGTGACATGACTGTGTAATATTCCTCTACTGTGACATCACTGTATACTATTCCTCTATTGTGACATCACTATGTATTATTCCTCTACTTTGACATCACTGTATATTATTCCTCTATTGTGACATCACTATGTATTATTCCTCTACTGTGACATCACTGTATACTATTCCTCTATTGTGACATCACTATGTATTATTCCGCTACTGTGACATCACTGTATAATATTCCTCTATTGTGACATCACTGTATATTATTCCTATTCTGTGACATCACGGTATATTATTCCTCTTCTGTGGCATCACTGTATAGTATTCCTCTATTGTGACACCACTGTATATTATTCCTCTTCTGTGACACCACTGTATATTATTCCTCTTCTGTGACACCACTGTATATTATTCCTCTACTGTGACATCACTGTGTAATATTCCTCTACTGTGACATCACTGTATATTATTCCTCTACTGTGACATCACTGTATACTGTTACTCTATTGTGACATCACTGTGTATTATTCCTCTTCTGTGACATCACTGTATACTATTCCTCTATTGTGACATCAATGTATATTGTTCCTCTTCTGTGACATCACTGTATATTATTCCTCTACTGTGGTATCACTGTATACTATTCCTCTTCTGTGACATCACTGTATATTATTCCTCTACTGTGGCATCACGGTATACTATTCCTCTTCTGTGACATCACTGTATACTATTCCTCTATTGTGACATCACTGTATATTATTCCTCTTCTGTGACATCACTGTATACTATTCCTCTATTGTAACATCATTGTATATTATTCCTCTACTGTGACATCACTGTTTACTATTCCTCTTCTGTGACATCACTGTATATTATTCCTCTACTGTGATATCACTGTATATTATTCCTCTTCTGTGACATCACTATGTATTATTACTCTACTGTGACATCACTGTGTAATATTCCTCTACTGTGACATCACTGTATAATATTCCTCTACTGTGGCATCACTGTATATTATTCCTCTTCTGTGACATCACTGTATATTATTCCTCTACTGTTACATCACTGTATATTATTCCTCTACTGTGACATCACTGTATATTATTCCTCTTATGTGACAGCACTGTGTATTATTCCTCTACTGTGACATCACTGTGTAATATTCCTCTACTGTAACATCACTGTATACTATTCCTCGTCTGTGACATCACTGTATATTAATTCTCTTCTGTGACATCACTGTATATTATTCCTCTACTGTGACATCACTGTATGCTATTACTCTATTGTGACATCACTGTGTATTATTCCTCTTCTGTGACATCACTGTATACTATTCCTCTATTGTGACATCATTGTATATTATTCCTCTTCTGTGACATCACTGTATACTATTCCTCTATTGTGACATCAATGTATATTGTTCCTCTTCTGTGACATCACTGTATATTATTCCTCTTCTGTGACATCACTGTATATTATTCCTCTTCTGTGACATCACTATGTATTATTCCTCTACTGTGACATCACTGTGTAATATTCCTCTACTGTGAAATCACTGTGTAATATTCCTCTACTGTGGCATCACTGTATATTATTCCTCTACTGTGGCATCACTGTATACTATTCCTCTTCTGTGACATCACTGTATATTATTCCTCTACTGTTACATCACTGTATATTATTCCTCTACTGTGACATCACTGTATATTATTCCTGTTCTGTGACATCACTATGTATTATTCCTCTACTGTGACATCACTGTGTAATATTCCTCTACTGTAACATCACTGTATACTATTCCTCTTCTGTGACATCACTGTATATTAATCCTCTTCTGTGACATCACTGTATATTATTCCTCTACTGTGACATCACTGTATACTATTACTCCATTGTGACATCACTGTGTATTATTCCTCTTCTGTGACATCACTGTATACTATTCCTCTATTGTGACATCACTGTATATTATTCCTCTTCTGTGACATCACTGTATATTATTCCTCTTCTGTGACATCACTGTATACTATTCCTCTATTGTGACATCAATGTATATTGTTCCTCTTCTGTGACATCACTGTATATTATTCCTCTACTGTGACATCACTGTATATTATTCCTCTTCTATGACATCACTATGTATTATTCCTCTACTGTGACATCATTATGTAATATTCCTCTACTGTGACATCACTGTATACTATTCCTCTATTGTGACATCACTGTATATTATTCCTCTTCTGTGGCATCACTGTATATTATTCCTCTTCTGTGACATCACAGTATACTATTCCTTTATTGTGACATCATTGTATATTATTCTTCTTCTGTGACATCACTGTATATTATTCCTCTACTGTGACATCACTGTATACTATTCCTCTATTGTGACATCTCTGTATATTATTCCTCTTCTGTGACATCACTGTATATTATTCCTCTACTGTGGCACCACTGTATATTATTCCTCTACTGTGACATCACTGTATACTATTCCTTTATTGTGACATCACTGTATACTATTCCTCTATTGTGACATCACTGTATATTATTCCTCTTCTGTGACATCACTGTATATTATTCCTCTACTGTGACATCACTGTATATTATTCCTCTACTGTGGCATCACTGTATACGATTCCTCTTCTGTGACATCACTGTATATTATTCCTCTACTGTAGCATCACTGTATATTATTCCTCTTCTGTGACATCACTGTATATTATTCCTCTTCTGTGACATCACTGTACATTATTCCTCTTCTGTGACATCACTGTATATTATTCCTCTTCTGTGACATCACTGTATACTATTCCTTTATTGTGACATCATTGTATATTATTCCTCTTCTGTGATATCAGAGTATATTATTCCTCTACTGTGACATCACTGTATACTATTCCTCTTCTGTGATATCACTGTATACTATTCCTCTATTGTGACATCACTGTTTATTATTCCTCTTCTGTGACATCACTGTATATTATTCCTCTTCTGTGACATCACTGTGTAATATTCCTCTACTGTGACATCACTGTGTAATATTCCTCTACTGTGGCATCACTGTGTATTATTCCTCTTCTGTGACATCACTGTATATTATTCCTCTACTGTTACATCACTGTATGTTTTTCATCTACTGTGACATCACTGTATATTATTCCTCTACTGTTACATCACTGTATGTTATTCATCTACTGTGACATCACTGTATATTATTCCTCTTCTGTGACATCACTGTGTAATATTCCTCTACTGTGACATCACTGTATACTATTCCTCTATTGTGACATCACTGTATATTATTCCTAATCTGTGATATCACTGTATATTATTCCTCTTCTGTGACGTCACTGTATACTATTCATCTATTGTGACATCATTGTATATTATTCCTCTACTGTGACATCACTGTGTAATATTCCTCTACTGTGACATCACTGTATACTATTCCTCTATTGTGACATCACTGTATATTATTCCTAATCTGTGATATCACTGAATATTATTCCTCTTCTGTGACGTCACTGTATACTATTCCTCTTCTGTGACATCACTATGTATTATTCCTCTACTGTGACAACACTATGTAATATTCCTCTACTGTGACATCACTGTATACTATTCCTCTATTGTGACATCACTGTATATTATTCCTCTAATGTGGCATCACTGTTTACTATTCCTTTATTGTGACATCATTGTATACTATTCCTCTTCTGTGACATCACTGTATACTATTCCTCTATTGTGACATCACTGTATATTATTCCTCTTCTGTGACATCACTGTATACTATTCCTTTATTGTGACATCATTGTTTACTATTCCTCTTCTGTGACATCACTGTATATTATTCCTCTACTGTGGCATCACGGTATATTATTCCTCTTCTGTGACATCACTGTATACTATTCCGTTATTGTGACATCATTGTATATTATTCCTCTTCTGTGATATCACTGTATATTATTCCTCTATTGTGACATCACTGTATATTAATCCTCTACTGTGAAATCACTGTATACTATTCCTCTATTGTGACATCACTGTATATTATTCCTCTTCTGTGACATCACTGTATACTATTCCTCTATTGTGACATCAATGTATCGTATTCCTCTTCTGTGACATCACTGTATAATATTCCTCTACTGTGACATCACTGTATATTATTCCTCTTCTGTGACATCACTATGTATTATTCCTCTACTGTGACATCACTGTGTAATATTCCACTACTGTGACATCACTGTGTAATATTCCTCTATTGTGACATCACTGTATATTATTCCTCTTCTGTGGCATCACTGTATATTATTCCTCTTCTGTGACATCACTGTATATTATTCCTCTACTGTGAAATCACTGTATATTATTCCTCTTCTGTGACATCACTATGTATTATTCCTCTACTGTGGCATCAATGTAAATTATTCCTCTTCTGTGACATCACTGTATACTATTCCTCTATTGTAACATCAATGTATATTATTCCTCTACTGTGGCATCACTGTATACTATTCCTCTTCTGTGACATGACTGTATATTATTCCTCCGCTGTGACATCACTGTATATTATTCTTCCTCTGTGACATCACTGTATACTATTCCTCTATTGTGACATCACTGTATATTATTCCTCTTCTGTGACATCACTGTATATTATTCCTCTTCTGTGACATCACTATGTAATATTCCTCTACTGTGACATCACTGTGTATTATTCCTCTTCTGTGACATCACTGTATTGTGACAACACTGTATATTATGCCTCTTCTGTGACATCACTGTATATTATTCCTCTATTGTGATATCACTGTATATTATTCCTCTATTGTGACATCAATGTATCGTATTCCTCTTCTGTGACATCACTGTATATTATTCCTCTACTGTGACATCACTGTATATTATTCCTCTTCTGTGTCATCACTGTGTAATATTCCACTACTGTGACATCACTGTATATTATTCCTCTACTGTGACATCACTGTGTAATATTCCACTTCTGTGACATCACTGTATACTATTCCTCTATTGTGACATCACTGTATATTATTCCTCTTCTGTGGCATCACTGTATATTATTCCTCTTCTATGGCATCACTGTATATTATTCCTCTACTGTGACATCACTATGTATTATTCCTCTATTGTGACATCAATGTATATTATTCCTCTACTGTGGCATCACTCTATACTATTCCTCTTCTGTGACATCACTGTATATTATTCCTCTTCTGTGACATCACTGTATATTATTCCTCTTCTGTGACATCACTGTATACTATTCCTTTATGGTGACATCATTGTATATTATTCCTCTTCTGTGGCATCACTGTATATTATTCCTCTTCTATGGCATCACTGTATATTATTCCTCTACTGTGACATCACTATGTATTATTCCTCTATTGTGACATCAATGTATATTATTCCTCTACTGTGACATCACTGTATATTATTCCTCTTCTGTGACATCACTGTATATTATTCCTCTTCTGTGACATCACTGTATACTATTCCTTTATGGTGACATCATTGTATATTATTCCTCTTCTGTGACATCAACGTATATTATTCCTCTTCTGTGACATCACTGTATATTATTCCTCTTCTGTGATATCACTGTGTAATATTCCTCTACTGTGACAACACTGTGTAATATTCCTCTTCCGTGACATCACTGTATATTATTCCTCTACTGTGACATCACTGTATACTATTCCTCTATTGTGACATCACTGTATATTATTCCTCTTCTGTGACATCACTGTATACTATTCCTCTATTGTAACATCACTGTATATTATTGCTCTTCTGAGATATCACTGTATATTTTTCCTCTTCTGTGACATCACTATATTATTCCTCTACTGTGACATCACTGTGTAATATTCCTCTACTGTGACATCACTGTGTAATATTCCTCTATTGTGACATCATTGTATATTATTCCTCTTTTGTGACATCACTGTATACTATTCCTCTTCTGTGACATCACTGTATATTATTCCTCTACTGTGACATCACTTTATACTATTCCTCTACTGTGACATCACTGTATACTATTCCTCTATTGTGACATCACTGTATATTATTCCTCTTCTGTGATATCATTGTATATTTTTCCTCTTCTGTGACATCACTGTTTATTATTCCTCTACAGTGGCATCACTGTATATTATTCCTCTTCTGTGACATCACTGTATATAATTCCTCTATTGTGAGATCATTGTATATTATTCCTCTTTTGTGACATCACTGTATATTATTCCTAATCTGTGATATCACTGTATATTATTCCTCTTCTGTGAAGTCACTGTATACTATTCCTCTATTGTGACATCACTGTATATTATTCCTCTTCTGTGACATCACTGTATACTATTCCTCTATTGTGACATCACTGTATATTATTCCTCTTCTATGACATCACTATGTATTATTCCTCTACGGTGACATCACTATGTAATATTCCTCTACTGTGACATCACTGTATACTATTCCTCTATTGTGACATCACTGTATATTATTCCTCTTCTGTGGCATCACTGTATATTATTCCTCTTCTGTGACATCACAGTATACTATTCCTTTATTGTGACATCATTGTATATTATTCTTCTTCTGTGACATCACTGTATATTATTCCTCTACTGTGACATCACTGTATACTATTCCTCTATTGTGACATCTGTGTATATTATTCCTCTTCTGTGACATCACTGTATATTATTCCTCTACTGTGGCACCACTGTATATTATTCCTCTACTGTGACATCACTGTATACTATTCCTTTATTGTGACATCACTGTATACTATTCCTCTATTGTGACATCACTGTATATTATTCCTCTTCTGTGACATCACTGTATATTATTCCTCTACTGTGACATCACTGTATATTATTCCTCTACTGTGGCATCACTGTATACGATTCCTCTTCTGTGACATCACTGTATATTATTCCTCTACTGTGGCATCACTGTATATTATTCCTCTTCTGTGACATCACTGTTTATTATTCCTCTTCTGTGACATCACTGTATATTATTCCTCTTCTGTGATATCACTGTACATTATTCCTCTTCTGTGACATCACTGTATATTATTCCTCTTCTGTGACATCACTGTATACTATTCCTTTATTGTGACATCATTGTATATTATTCCTCTTCTGTGATATCAGAGTATATTATTCCTCTACTGTGACATCACTGTATACTATTCCTCTTCTGTGATATCACTGTATACTATTCCTCTATTGTGACATCACTGTTTATTATTCCTCTTCTGTGACATCACTGTATATTATTCCTCTTCTGTGACATCACTGTGTAATATTCCTCTACTGTGACATCACTGTGTAATATTCCTCTACTGTGGCATCACTGTGTATTATTCCTCTTCTGTGACATCACTGTATATTATTCCTCTACTGTTACATCACTGTATGTTATTCATCTACTGTGACATCACTGTATATTATTCCTCTACTGTTACATCACTGTATGTTATTCATCTACTGTGACATCACTGTATATTATTCCTCTTCTGTGACATCACTGTGTAATATTCCTCTACTGTGACATCACTGTATACTATTCCTCTATTGTGACATCACTGTATATTATTCCTAATCTGTGATATCACTGTATATTATTCCTCTTCTGTGACGTCACTGTATACTATTCATCTATTGTGACATCATTGTATATTATTCCTCTACTGTGACATCACTGTGTAATATTCCTCTACTGTGACATCACTGTATACTATTCCTCTATTGTGACATCACTGTATATTATTCCTAATCTGTGATATCACTGAATATTATTCCTCTTCTGTGACGTCACTGTATACTATTCCTCTATTGTGACATCACTGTTTATTATTCCTCTTCTGTGACATCACTGTATACTATTCCTCTATTGTGACATCACTGTATATTATTCCTCTTCTGTGACATCACTATGTATTATTCCTCTACTGTGACAACACTATGTAATATTCCTCTACTGTGACATCACTGTATACTATTCCTCTATTGTGACATCACTGTATATTATTCCTCTAATGTGGCATCACTGTTTACTATTCCTTTATTGTGACATCATTGTATACTATTCCTCTTCTGTGACATCACTGTATACTATTCCTCTATTGTGACATCACTGTATATTATTCCTCTTCTGTGACATCACTGTATACTATTCCTTTATTGTGACATCATTGTTTACTATTCCTCTTCTGTGACATCACTGTATATTATTCCTCTACTGTGGCATCACGGTATATTATTCCTCTTCTGTGACATCACTGTATACTATTCCGTTATTGTGACATCATTGTATATTATTCCTCTTCTGTGATATCACTGTATATTATTCCTCTATTGTGACATCACTGTATATTAATCCTCTACTGTGAAATCACTGTATACTATTCCTCTATTGTGACATCACTGTATATTATTCCTCTTCTGTGACATCACTGTATACTATTCCTCTATTGTGACATCAATGTATCGTATTCCTCTTCTGTGACATCACTGTATAATATTCCTCTACTGTGACATCACTGTATATTATTCCTCTTCTGTGACATCACTATGTATTATTCCTCTACTGTGACATCACTGTGTAATATTCCACTACTGTGACATCACTGTGTAATATTCCTCTATTGTGACATCACTGTATATTATTCCTCTTCTGTGGCATCACTGTATATTATTCCTCTTCTGTGACATCACTGTATATTATTCCTCTACTGTGAAATCACTGTATATTATTCCTCTTCTGTGACATCACTATGTATTATTCCTCTACTGTGGCATCAATGTAAATTATTCCTCTTCTGTGACATCACTGTATACTATTCCTCTATTGTAACATCAATATATATTATTCCTCTACTGTGGCATCACTGTATACTATTCCTCTTCTGTGACATGACTGTATATTATTCCTCCGCTGTGACATCACTGTATATTATTCTTCCTCTGTGACATCACTGTATACTATTCCTCTATTGTGACATCACTGTATATTATTCCTCTTCTGTGACATCACTGTATATTATTCCTCTTCTGTGACATCACTATGTAATATTCCTCTACTGTGACATCACTGTGTATTATTCCTCTTCTGTGACATCACTGTATTGTGACAACACTGTATATTATGCCTCTTCTGTGACATCACTGTATATTATTCCTCTATTGTGATATCACTGTATATTATTCCTCTATTGTGACATCAATGTATCGTATTCCTCTTCTGTGACATCACTGTATATTATTCCTCTACTGTGACATCACTGTATATTATTCCTCTTCTGTGTCATCACTGTGTAATATTCCACTACTGTGACATCACTGTATATTATTCCTCTACTGTGACATCACTGTGTAATATTCCACTTCTGTGACATCACTGTATACTATTCCTCTATTGTGACATCACTGTATATTATTCCTCTTCTGTGGCATCACTGTATATTATTCCTCTTCTATGGCATCACTGTATATTATTCCTCTACTGTGACATCACTATGTATTATTCCTCTATTGTGACATCAATGTATATTATTCCTCTACTGTGGCATCACTCTATACTATTCCTCTTCTGTGACATCACTGTATATTATTCCTCTTCTGTGACATCACTGTATATTATTCCTCTTCTGTGACATCACTGTATACTATTCCTTTATGGTGACATCATTGTATATTATTCCTCTTCTGTGGCATCACTGTATATTATTCCTCTTCTATGGCATCACTGTATATTATTCCTCTACTGTGACATCACTATGTATTATTCCTCTATTGTGACATCAATGTATATTATTCCTCTACTGTGACATCACTGTATATTATTCCTCTTCTGTGACATCACTGTATATTATTCCTCTTCTGTGACATCACTGTATACTATTCCTTTATGGTGACATCATTGTATATTATTCCTCTTCTGTGACATCAACGTATATTATTCCTCTTCTGTGACATCACTGTATATTATTCCTCTTCTGTGATATCACTGTGTAATATTCCTCTACTGTGACAACACTGTGTAATATTCCTCTTCCGTGACATCACTGTATATTATTCCTCTACTGTGACATCACTGTATGCTATTCCTCTACTGTGACATCACTGTATACTATTCCTCTATTGTGACATCACTGTATATTATTCCTCTTCTGTGACATCACTGTATACTATTCCTCTATTGTAACATCACTGTATATTATTGCTCTTCTGAGATATCACTGTATATTTTTCCTCTTCTGTGACATCACTATATTATTCCTCTACTGTGACATCACTGTGTAATATTCCTCTACTGTGACATCACTGTGTAATATTCCTCTATTGTGACATCATTGTATATTATTCCTCTTTTGTGACATCACTGTATATTATTCCTAATCTGTGATATCACTGTATATTATTCCTCTACTGTGACATCACTTTATACTATTCCTCTACTGTGACATCACTGTATACTATTCCTCTATTGTGACATCACTGTATATTATTCCTCTTCTGTGATATCATTATATATTTTTCCTCTTCTGTGACATCACTGTTTATTATTCCTCTACAGTGGCATCACTGTATATTATTCCTCTTCTGTGACATCACTGTATACTATTCCTCTATTGTGACATCACTGTATATTATTCCTCTTTTGTGACATCACTGTATATTATTCCTAATCTGTGATATCACTGTATATTATTCCTCTTCTGTGAAGTCACTGTATACTATTCCTCTATTGTGACATCACTGTATATTATTCCTCTTCTGTGACATCACTGTATACTATTCCTCTATTGTGACATCACTGTATATTATTCCTCTTCTATGACATCACTATGTATTATTCCTCTACGGTGACATCACTATGTAATATTCCTCTACTGTGACATCACTGTATACTATTCCTCTATTGTGACATCACTGTATATTATTCCTCTTCTGTGACATCACTGTATATTATTCCTCTAATGTGGCATCACTGTATACTCTTCCTTTATTGTGACATCATTGATTACTATTCCTCTTCTGTGACATCACTGTATACTATTCCTCTATTGTGACATCACTGTATGTTATTCCTCTTCTGTGACATCACTGTATACTATTCCTTTATTGTGACATCATTGTATACTATTCCTCTTCTGTGACATCACTGTATATTATTCCTCTATTGTGACATCACTGTATATTATTCCTCTTCTGTGACATCACTGTATACTATTCCTTTATTGTGACATTATTGTATACTATTCCTCTTCTGTGACATCACTGTATATTATTCTTCTTCTGTGACATCACTGTATACTATTCCTTTATTGTGACATCATTGTATATTATTCCTCTTCTGTGACATCACTGTATATTATTCCTCTATTGTGACATCACTGTATATTATTCCTCTACTGTGAAATCACTGTATACTATTCCTCTATTGTGACATCACTGTATATTATTCCTCTTCTGTGACATCACTGTATACTATTCCTCTATTGTGACATCAATGTATCGTATTCCTCTTCTGTGACATCACTGTATAATATTCCTCTACTGTGACATCACTGTATATTATTCCTCTTCTGTGACATCACTATGTATTATTCCTCTACTGTGACATCACTGTGTAATATTCCACTACTGTGACATCACTGTATACTATTCCTCTATTGTGACATCACTGTATATTATTCCTCTTCTGTGGCATCACTGTATATTATTCCTCTTCTGTGACATCACTGTATATTATTCCTCTACTGTGAAATCACTGTATATTATTCCTCTTCTGTGACATCACTGTGTATTATTCCTCTACTGTGGCATCAATGTAAATTATTCCTCTTCTGTGACATCACTGTATACTATTCCTCTATTGTAACATCAATGTATATTATTCCTCTTCTGTGACATGACTGTATATTATTCCTCCTCTGTGACATCACTGTATATTATTCTTCTTCTGTGACATCACTGTATACTATTCCTCTATTGTGACATCACTGTATATTATTCCTCTTCTGTGGCATCACTGTATATTATTCCTCTTCTGTGACATCACTGTGTAATATTCCTCTACTGTGACATCACTGTGTATTATTCCTCTTCTGTGACATCACTGTATTGTGACATCACTGTATATTATGCCTCTTCTGTGACATCACTGTATGTTATTCCTCTATTGTGACATCACTGTATACTATTCCTCTATTGTGACATCAATGTATCGTATTCCTCTTCTGTGACATCACTGTATATTATTCCTCTATTGTGACATCACTGTATACTATTCCTCTATTGTGACATCAATGTATCGTATTCCTCTACTGAGACATCACTGTATATTATTCCTCTTCTGTGACATCACTGTGTAATATTCCACTCCTGTGACATCACTGTATATTATTCCTCTACTGTGACATCACTGTGTAATATTCCACTACTGTGACATCACTGTATACTATTCCTCTATTGTGACATCACTGTATATTATTCCTCTTCTGTGGCATCACTGTATATTATTCCTCTTCTGTGACATCACTGTATATTATTCCTCTACTGTGAAATCACTGTATATTATTCCTCTTCTGTGACATCACTATGTATTATTCCTCTATTGTGACATCAATGTATATTATTCCTCTACTGTGGCATCACTCTATACTATTCCTCTTCTGTGACATCACTGTATATTATTGCTCTTCTGTGACATCACTGTATATTATTCCTCTTCTGTGACATCACTGTATATTATTCCTTTATTGTGACATCATTGTATATTATTCCTCTTCTGTGATATCAATGTATATTATTCCTCTACTGTGACATCACTGTATACTATTCCTCTTCTGTGATATCACTCTATACTATTCCTCCATTGTGACATCGCTGTATATTATTCCTCTTCTGTGACATCACTGTATATTATTCCTCTTCTGTGATATCACTGTGTAATATTCCTCTACTGTGACAACACTGTGTTATATTCCTCTTCTGTGACATCACTGTATATTATTCCTCTTCCGTGACATCACTGTATAATATTCCTCTACTGTGACATCACTGTATACTATTCCTCTATTGTGACATCACTGTATATTATTCCTCTTCTGTGACATCACTGTATACTATTCCTCTATTGTGACATCACTGTATATTATTACTCTTCTGAGATATCACTGTATATTTTTCCTCTTCTGTGACATCACTGTATATTATTCCTCTACTGTGACATCACTGTGTAATATTCCTCTACTGTGACATCACTGTGTAATATTCCTCTATTGTGACATCACTGTATATTATTCCTCTACTGTGACATCACTTTATACTATTCCTCTACTGTGACATCACTGTATACTATTCCTCTATTGTGACATCACTGTATATTATTCCTCTTCTGTGATATCATTGTATATTTTTCCTCTTCTGTGACATCACTGTTTATTATTCCTCTACAGTGGCATCACTGTATATTATTCCTCTTCTGTGACATCACTGTATATAATTCCTCTATTGTGACATCATTGTATATTATTCCTCTTTTGTGACATCACTGTATATTATTCCTCTACTGTGACATCACTGTATATTATTCCTCTACTGTGACATCACTGTTTACTATTCCTCTATTGTGACATCAACTGTATATTATTCCTCTTCTGTGACATCACTGTATATTATTCCTCTACTGTGACATCACTGTATACTATTCCTCTTCTGTGACATCACTGTATACTATTCCACTATTGTGACATCACTGTTTACTATTCCTCTATTGTGACATCACTGTATATTATTCCTCTTCTATGACATCACTGTATATTATTCCTCTACTGTGACATCACTGTATACTATTCCTCTATTGTGACATCACTGTATATTATTACTCTTCTGTGGCATCACTGTATACTATTCCTCTATTGTGACATCACTGTATATTATTCCTCTACTGTGACATCACTGTATAATATTCCTCTTCTGTGACATCACTGTATACTATTCCTCTATTGTGACATCATTGTATATTATTCCTCTTCTGTGAAATCATTGTATATTATTCCTCTACTGTGACATCACTGTGTATTATTTCTCTTCTGTGACATCACTATGTATTATTCCTCTACGGTGACATCACTGTGTAATATTCCTCTACTGTGACATCACTGTATACTATTCCTCTATTGTGACATCACTGTATATTATTCCTCTTCTGTGACATCACTGTATATTATTCATCTACTGTAACATCACTGTATACTATTCCTCTTCTGTGACTTCATTGTATACTATTCCTCTATTGTGACATCACTGTATATTATTCCTCTTCTGTGACATCACTGTATATTATTCCACTACTGTGACATCACTGTATATTATTCCTCTACTGTGACATCACTGTATATTATTCCTATACTGTGACATCACTCTATATTATTCCTCTTCTGTGACATTACTATTTATTATTCCTCTACTGTGACATCACTGTGTAATATTCCTCTACTGTGACATCACTGTATACTATTCCTCTATTGTGACATCACTGTATATTATTACTCTTTTGTGACATCACTGTATATTATTACTCTTCTGTGACATCACTGTATATTATTCCTCTACTGTGGCATCACTGTATATTATTCCTCTACTGTGGCATCACTGTGTATTATTCCTCTATTGTGACATCACTGTATATTATTCCTTTTCTGTGACATCACTGTATACTATTCCTCTACTGTTTCATCACTGTATATTATTCCTCTACTGTGATATCACTGTATATTTATCCTCTTCTGTGACATCACTATATATTATTCCTCTACTGTGACATCACTGTGTAATATTCCTCTACTGTGACATCACTGTATACTATTCCTCTATTGTGACATCACTGTATATTATTCTTCTTCTGTGACATCACTGTATATTATTCCTCTACTGTGACATCACTGTATACTATCCCTCTATTGTGACATCACTGTGTATTATTCCTCTTCTGTGACATCACTATATACTATTCCTCTATGGTGACATCACTGTATATTATTCCTCTACTGTGATATCACTGTATACTATTCCTCTTCTGTGACATCACTGTATACTGTTCCTCTATTGTGACATCAATGTATATTATTCCTCTTCTGTAACATCACTGTATATTATTCCTCTACTGTGACATCACTGTATATTATTCCTCTTCTGTGACATCACTATGTATTATTCCTCTACTGTGACATCACTGTGTAATATTCCTCTACTGTGACATCACTGTATACTATTCCTCTATTGTGACATCACTGTATATTATTCCTCTTCTGTGACATCACTATGTATTATTCCTCTACTGTGGCATCACTGTATACTATTCCTCTATTTTGACATCAATGCATATTATTCCTCTATTGTGACATCACTGTATACTATTCCTCTTCTGTTACATCACTGTATACTATTCCTCTACTGTGGCATCACTGTATACTATTCCTCTTCTGTGACATCACTGTATATTATTCCTCTACTGTGGCATCACTGTATATTATTCCTCTTCTGTGACATCACTGTATACTATTCCTTTATTGTGACATCATTGTATACTATTCCTCTTCTGTGACATCACTGTATATTATTGCTGTACTGTGGCATCACTGTATATTATTCCTCTTCTGTGACATCACTGTATATTATTCCTCTACTGTTTCATCACTGTATATTATTCCTCTACTGTGATATCACTGTATATTTATCCTCTTCTGTGTCATCACTATATATTATTCCTCTACTGTGACATCACTGTGTAATATTCCTCTACTGTGACATCACTGTATACTATTCCTCTATTGTGACATCACTGTATATTATTCCTCTTCTGTGACATCACTGTATATTATTCCTCTACTGTGACATCACTGTATACTATTCCTCTATTGTGACATCACTGTGTATTATTCCTCTTCTGTGACATCACTATATACTATTCCTCTTTGGTGACATCACTGTATATTATTCCTCTACTGTGATATCACTGTATACTATTCCTCTTCTGTGACATCACTGTATACTATTCCTCTATTGTGACATCAATGTATATTATTCCTCTTCTGTAACATCACTGTATATTATTCCTCTACTGTGACATCACTGTATATTATTCCTCTTCTGTGACATCACTATGTATTATTCCTCTACTGTGACATCACTGTGTAATATTCCTCTACTGTGACATCACTGTATACTATTCCTCTATTGTGACGTCACTGTACATTAATCCTCTTCTGTGACATCACTGTATACTATTCCTTTATTGTGACATCATTGTATATTATTCCTCTTCTGTGACATCACTGTATATTATTCCTCTACAGTGACATCACTGTATATTATTCCTCTACTGTGACATCACTGTATATTATTCCTCTTCTGAGACATCACTGTATATTATTCCTCTTCTGTGACATCACTGTATATTATTCCTCTATTGTGACATCACTGTATATTATTCCTCTTCTGTGACATCACTGTATACTTTTCCTCTACTGTGACATCACTGTATATTATTCCTAATCTGTGACATCACTGTATATTATTTCTCTATTGTGACATCACTGTATATTATTCCTCTTCTGTGACATCACTGTATATTATTCATCTACTGTAACATCACTGTGTACTATTCCTTTATTGTGACATCATTGTATATTATTCCTCTTCTGTGACATCACTGTATATTATTCCTCTACAGTGACATCACTGTATATTATTCCTCTACTGTGACATCACTGTATATTATTCCTCTTCTGTGACTTCACTGTATACTATTCCTCTATTGTGACATCACTGTATATTATTCCTCTTCTGTGACATCACTGTATATTATTCCACTACTGTGACATCACTGTATATTATTCCTCTACTGTGACATCACTGTATATTATTCCTCTACTGTGAAATCACTCTATATTATTTCTCTTCTGTGACATTACTATTTATTATTCCTCTACTGTGACATCACTGTGTAATATTCCTCTACTGTGTCATCACTGTATACTATTCCTCTATTGTGACATCACTGTATATTATTCCTCTACTGCTGCATCACTGTATATTATTCCTCTACTGTGGCATCACTGTGTATTATTCCTCTATTGTGACATCACTGTATATTATTCCTCTTCTGTGACATCACTGTATACTATTCCTCTACTGTTTCATCACTGTATATTATTCCTCTACTGTGATATCACTGTATATTTATCCTCTTCTGTGACATCACTATATATTATTCCTCTACTGTGACATCACTGTGTAATATTCCTCTACTGTGACATCACTGTATACTATTCCTCTATTGTGACATCACTGTATATTATTCTTCTTCTGTGACATCACTGTACATTATTCATCTACTGTGACATCACTGTATACTATTCCTCTGTTGTGACATCACTGTGTATTATTCCTTTTCTGTGACATCACTATATACTATTCCTCTATGGTGACATCACTGTATATTATTCCTCTACTGTGATATCACTGTATACTATTCCTCTTCTGTGACATCACTGTATACTATTCCTCTATTGTGACATCAATGTATATTATTCCTCTTCTGTAACATCACTGTATATTATTCCTCTACTGTGACATCACTGTATATTATTCCTCTTCTGTGACATCACTATGTATTATTCCTCTACTGTGATATCACTGTGTAATATTCCTCTACTGTGACATCACTGTATACTATTCCTCTATTGTGACATCACTGTATATTATTCCTCTTCTGTGACATCACTATGTATTATTCCTCTACTGTGGCATCACTGTATACTATTCCTCTATTGTGATATCAATGCATATTATTGCTCTATTGTGACATCACTGTATACTATTCCTCTTCTGTGACATCACTGTATACTATTCCTCTACTGTGGCATCACTGTATACTATTCCTCTTCTGTGACATCACTGTATATTATTCCTCTACTGTGGCATCACTGTATATTATTCCTCTTCTGTGACATCACTGTATACTACTCCTTTATTGTGACATCATTGTATACTATTCCTCTTCTGTGACATCACTGTATACTATTCCTCTACTGTGGCATCACTGTATACTATTCCTCTTCTGTGACATCACTGTATATTATTGCTCTACTGTGGCATCACTGTATATTATTCCTTTTCTGTGACATCACTGTATACTATTCCTTTATTGTGACATCATTGTATATTATTCCTCTTCTGTGACATCACTGTATATTATTCCTCTACTGTTTCATCACTGTATATTATTCCTCTACTGTGATATCACTGTATATTTATCCTCTTCTGTGACATCACTTTATATTATTCCTCTACTGTGACATCACTGTGTAATATTCCTCTACTGTGACATCACTGTATACTATTCCTCTATTGTGACATCACTGTATATTATTCCTCTTCTGTGACATCACTGTATATTATTCCTCTACTGTGACATCACTGTATACTATTCCTCTATTGTGACATCACTGTGTATTATTCCTCTTCTGTGACATCACTATATACTATTCCTCTTTGGTGACATCACTGTATATTATTCCTCTACTGTGATATCACTGTATACTATTCCTCTTCTGTGACATCACTGTATATTATTCCTCTATTGTGACATCAATGTATATTATTCCTCTTCTGTAACATCACTGTATATTATTCCTCTACTGTGACATCACTGTATATTATTCCTCTTCTGTGACATCACTATGTATTATTCCTCTACTGAGACATCACTGTGTAATATTCCTCTACTGTGACATCACTGTATACTATTCCTCTATTGTGACCTCACTGTACATTAATCCTCTTCTGTGGCATCACTGTGTATTATTCCTCTACTGTGACATCACTGTGTAATATTCCTCTACTGTGACATCACTGTGTAATATTCCTCTATTGTGACATCACTGTATATTATTCCTCTACTGTGACATCACTTTATACTATTCCTCTACTGTGACATCACTGTATACTATTCCTCTATTGTGACATCACTGTATATTATTCCTCTTCTGTGATATCATTGTATATTTTTCCTCTTCTGTGACATCACTGTTTATTATTCCTCTACTGTGACATCACTGTATATTATTCCTCTTCTGAGACATCACTGTATATTATTCCTCTTCTGAGACATCACTGTATATCATTCCTCTTCTGTGACATCACTGTATATTATTCCTCTACTGTGACATCACTGTATATTATTCCTCTTCTGAGACATCACTGTATATCATTCCTCTTCTGTGACATCACTGTATACTATTCCTCTATTGTGACATCACTGTATACTATTCCACTAATGTGACATCACTGTATATTATTCCTAATCTGTGACATCACTGTATATTATTCCTCTACTGTGACATCACTGTATACTATTCCTCTATTGTGACATCACTGTATATTATTCTTCTTCTGTGACATCACTGTATACTATTCCTCTATTGTGACATCATTGTTTATTATTACTCTTCTGTGACATCACTGTATATTACTCCTCTACCGTGACATCACTGTATATTATTCCTCTTCTGTGACATCACTATGTATTATTCCTCTACTGTGACATCACTGTGTAATATTCCTCTACTGTGACATCACTGTATACTATTCCTATATTGTGACATCACTGTATATTATTCCTCTTCTGTGACATCACTGTATATTATTCCTCTACTGTGACATCACTGTATACTATTCCTCTTCTGTGACATCACTGTATACTATTCCTCTATTGTGACATCACTGTATATTATTCCTCTTCTGTGACATCACTGTATATTATTCCTCTACTGTGACAACATTGTATATTATTCCTCTTCTGTGACATCACTATGTATTATTCCTCTACTGTGACATCACTGTGTAATATTCCTCTATTGTGACATTACTGTATACTATTCCTCTATTGTGACATCACTGTATATTATTCCTCTACTTTGACATCACTGTCTACTATTCCTCTACTGTGACATCACTGTATACTATTCCTCTCTTGTGACATTACTGTATATTATTCCTCTTCTGTGATATCACTGTATATTATTCCTCTTCTGTGACATCACTGTATATTATTCCTCTACTGTGTCATCACTGTATATTATTCCTCTTCTGTGACATCACTGTATACTATTCCTCTATTGTGACATTATTGTATATTATTCCTCTTCTGTGACATCACTGTATATTATTCCTCTACTGTGACATCACTGTATATTATTCATCTTCTGTGACATAACTATGTATTATTCCTCTACTGTGACATCACTGTGTAATATTCCTTTACTGTGACATCACTGTATACTATTCCTCTATTGTGACATCACTGTATATTATTCCTCTACTGTGTCATCACTGTATATTATTCCTCTTCTGTGACATCACTGTATACTATTCCTCTATTGTGACATTATTGTATATTATTCCTCTTCTGTGACATCACTGTATATTATTCCTCTACTGTGACATCACTGTATATTATTCATCTTCTGTGACATAACTATGTATTATTCCTCTACTGTGACATCACTGTGTAATATTCCTTTACTGTGACATCACTGTATACTATTCCTCTATTGTGACATCACTGTATATTATTCCTCTTCTGTGACATCACTGTATATTATTCCTCTACTGTGACATCGCTGTATACTATTCCTCTTCTGTGACATCACTGTATACTATTCCTCTATTGTGACATCACTGTATATTATTCCTCTTCTGTGACATCACTATGTATTTTTCCTCTACTGTGACATCACTGTGTAATTTTCCTCTACTGTGACATCACTGTATACTATTCCTCTATTGTGACATCAC
Organism: Phyllobates terribilis; assembly: GCF_046119375.1. Lineage (NCBI taxonomy): Eukaryota > Metazoa > Chordata > Amphibia > Anura > Dendrobatidae > Phyllobates > Phyllobates terribilis. Next base: position 203,885,605 of record NW_027362769.1, on the reverse strand, counting down.
TGTATATTATTCCTCTACTGTGACATCACTATATACTATTCCTCTATTGTGACATCACTGTATACTATTCCTCTATTGTGACATCACTGTACATTATTCCTCTTCTGTGATATCACTGTATATTATTCCTCTACTGTGACATCACTGTATTTTATTCCTCATCTGTGACATCACTATGTATTATTCCTCTACTGTGACATCACTGTGTAATATTCCTCTACTGTGACATCACTGTATACTATTCCACTATTGTGACATCACTGTATATTATTCCTCTACTGTGACATCACTGTTTACTTTTCCTCTATTGTGACATCACTGTATATTATTCTTCTACTGTGACATCACTGTATACTATTCCTCTTCTGTGACATCACTGTATATTATTCCTCTACTGTGACATCACTGTATATTATTCCTCTTCTGTGACATCACTATGTATTATTCCTCTACTGTGACATCACTGTATAATATTCCTCTACTGTGATATCACTGTATACTATTCCTCTATTGTGACATCACTGTATATTATTCCTCTTCTGTGACATCACTGTATATTATTCCTCTTCTGTGACATCACTATGTATTATTCCTCTACTGTGACATCACTGTATACTATTACTCTTCTGTGACATCACTGTATACTATTCCTCTATTGTGACATCACTGTATATTATTCCTCTTCTGTGACATCACTATTTATTATTCCTCTACTGTGACATCACTGTGTAATATTTCTCTACTGTGACATCACTGTATACTATTCCTCTATTGTGATATCACTGTATATTATTCCTCTTCTGTGACATCACTGTATACTATTCCTCTACTGTGACATCACTGTATACTATTCCTCTATTGTGACATCAAAGTATATTATTTCCCCTTCTGTGACATCACTGTCTATTATTTCCCCTTCTGTGACATCACTGTATATTATTCCTCTACTGTGACATCACTGTCTACTATTCCTCTACTGTGACATCACTGTATACTATTCCTCTATTGTGACATCACTGTATATTATTCCTCTTCTGTGATATCACTGTATATTATTCCTCTTCAGTGACATCACTGTATATTATTCTTCTACTGTGGCATCACTGTATATTATTCCTCTTCTGTGACATCACTGTATATTATTCCTCTATTGTGACATCATTGTATATTATTCCTCTACTGTGACATCACTGTATATTATTCCTCTACTGTGATATCACTGTATATTATTCCTCTTCTGTGACATGCCTATGTATTATTCCTCTACTGTGACATCACTGTGTAATATTCCTCTACTTTGACATCACTGTATACTATTCCTCTATTGTGACATCACTGTATATTATTCCTCTTCTGTGACATCACTGTGTATTATTCCTCTACTGTGACATCACTGTATATTATACCTCTTTTCTGACATCACTGTATATTATTCCTCTACTGTGACATCGCTGTATGTTATTCCTCTTCTGTGACATCACTGTATATTATTCCTCAACTGTGACATCACTGTATATTATTCCTCTTCTGTGACATCACTATGAATTTTTCCTCTACTGTGACATCACTGTGTAATTTTCCTCTACAGTGACATCACTGTATACTATTCCTCTATTGTGACATCACTGTATATTATTTCTCTACTGTGACATCACTGTATACTATTCCTCTATTGTGACATCACTGTATACTATTCCTCTATTGTGACATCACTGTACATTATTCCTCTTCTGTGATATCACTGTATATTATTCCTCTTCTGTGACATCACTGTATACCATTCCTTTATTGTGACATCATTGTATATTATTCCTCTTCTGTGACATCACTGTATATTATTCCTCTACTGTGACATCACTGTATACTATTCCTCATGTGTGACATCACTGTATACTATTCCACTATTGTGACATCACTGTGTAATATTCCTCTACTGTGACATCACTGTATACTTTTCCTCTATTGTGACATCACTGTATATTATTCCTCTACTGTGACATCACTGTATACTATTCCTCTTCTGTGACATCACTGTATAGTATTCCTCTATTGTGACATCACTGTATATCATTCCTCTTCTGTGACATCACTGTATATTATTCCTCTACTGTGACATCACTGTATATTATTCCTCTTCTGTGACATCACTGTATATTATTCCTCTACTGTGACATCACTATGTATTATTCCTCTACTGTGACATCACTGTGTAATATTCCTCTACTGTGATATCACTGTATACTATTCCTCTATTGTGACATCACTGTATATTATTCCTCTTCTGTGACATCATTGTATATTATTCCTCTACTGTGATATCACTGTATATTATTCCTCTTCTGTGACATGCCTATGTATTATTCCTCTACTGTGACATCACTGTGTAATATTCCTCTACTTTGACATCACTGTATACTATTCCTCTATTGTGACATCACTGTATATTATTCCTCTTCTGTGACATCACTGTATATTATTCCTCTACTGTGACATCACTGTATATTATTCCTCTTTTCTGACATCACTGTATATTATTCCTTTACTGTGACATCGCTGTATCTTATTCCTCTTCTGTGACATCACTGTATACCATTCCTTTATTGTGACATCATTGTATATTATTCCTCTTCTGTGATATCACTGTATATTATTCCTCTACTGTGACAACTCTGTATACTATTACTCTTCTGTGACATCACTGTATACTATTCCTCTATTGTGACATCACTGTATATTATTCCTCTTCTGTGACATCACTATGTATTATTCCTCTACTGTGACATCACTGTGTAATATTTCTCTACTGTGACATCACTGTATACTATTCCTCTATTGTGACATCACGGTATATTATTCCTCTTCTGTGACATCACTGTATACTATTCCTCTACTGTGACATCACTGTATACTATTCCTCTATTGTGACATCACAGTATATTTTTTCCCCTTCTGTGACATCACTGTATATTATTCCTCTACTGTGACATCACTGTCTACTATTCCTCTACTGTGACATCACTGTATACTATTCCTCTATTGTGACATCAGTGTATATTATTCCTCTTCTGTGATATCACTGTATATTATTCCTCTTCAGTGACATCACTGTATATTATTCCTCTACTGTGGCATCACTGTATAATATTGCTCTTCTGTGACATCACTGTATATTATTCCTCTATTGTGACATCATTGTATATTATTCCTCTACTGTGACATCACTGTATATTATTCCTCTTCTGTGACATACCTATGTATTATTCCTCTACTGTGACATCACTGTGTAATATTCCTCTACTGTGACATCACTTTATACTATTCCTCTATTGTGACATCACTGTATATTATTCCTCTTCTGTGACATCACTGTATATTATTCCTCTACTGTGACATCACTGTATATTATTCCTCTTTTCTGACATCACTGTATATTATTCCTCTACTGTGACATCGCTGTATGTTATTCCTCTTCTGTGACATCACTGTGTAATATTCCTCTACTGTGACATCTCTGTATACTATTTATCTATTGTGACATCACTGTATATTATTACTCTCCTGTGATATCACTGTATATTATTCCTCTACTGTGACATCGCTGTATACTATTCCTCTATTGTGACATCACTGTATATTATTCCTCTACTGTGACATCACTGTGTATTATTCCTCTTCTGTGACATCACTATGTATTATTCCTCTACTGTGACATCACTGTGTAATATTCCTCTGCTGTGACATCACTGTATACTATTCCTCTATTGTGACATCACTGTATATTATTCCTCTTCTGTGACATCACTGTATATTATTCCTCTACTGTGACATCACTGTATACTATTCCTCTATTGTGACATCACTGTATATTATTTCCTCTTCTGTGACATCACTGTATATTATTCCTCTACTGTGACATCACTGTCTGCTATTCCTCTTCTGTGACATCACTGTATATTATTCCTCTTCTGTGACATCACTGTATATTATTCCTCTACTGTGACATCACTGTATTTTATTCTTCTTCTGTGACATCACTATGTATTATTCCTCTATTGTGACATCACTGTGTAATATTCCTCTACTGTGACATCACTGTATACTATTCCTCTATTGTGACATCACTGTATATTATTCCTCTACTGTGACATCACTGTCTACTATTCCTCTACTGTGACATCACTGTATACTATTCCTCTATTGTGACATCACTGTATACTATTCCTCTTTTGTGACATTACTGTATATTATTCCTCTTCTGTGATATCACAGTATATTATTCCTCTTCTGTGACATCACTGTATATTATTCCTCTACTGTGGCATCACTGTATATTATTCCTCTTATGTGACATCACTGTATATTATTCCTCTATTGTGACATCATTGTATATTATTTCTCTTCTGTGACATCACTGTATATTATTCCTCTACTGTGACATCACTGTATATTATACCTCTACTGTGATATCACTGTATATTATTCCTCTTCTGTGACATACCTATGTATTATTCCTCTACTGTGACATCATTGTGTAATATTCCTCTACTGTGACATCACTGTATACTATTCCTCTATTGTAACATCACTGTATATTATTCCTCTTCTGTGACATCACTGTATATTATTCCTCTACTGTGACATCACTGTATATTATTCCTCTTCTGTGACATCACTGTATATTATTCATCTTCTGTGACATCGCTGTATGTTATTCCTCTTCTGTGACATCACTATGTATTATTCCTCTTCTGTGACATCACTGTATACTATTCCTCTATTGTGACATCACTGTATATTATTCCTCTTCTGTGATATCACTGTATATTATTCCTATTCTGTGATATCACTGTATATTATTCCTATTCTGTGACATGACTGTATATTATTCCTGTACTGTGACATCACTGTGTAATATTCCTCTACTGTGACATCACTGTATACTATTCCTCTATTGTGACATCACTGTATATTATTCCTCTTCTGTGACATCACTGTATATTATTCCTCTACTGTGACATCACTGTATACTACTCCTCTATTGTGACATCACTGTATATTATTTCCTCTTCTGTGACATCACTGTATATTATTCCTCTACTGTGATATCACTGTATTTTATTCCTCTTCTGTGACATCACTATGTATTATTTCTCTACTGTGACATCACTGTGTAATATTCCTCTACTGTGACATCACTGTATACTATTCCACTATTGTGACATCACTGTATATTATTCCTAATCTGTGGCATCACTGTATACTATTCCTCTATTGTGACATCACTGTATGTTATTCCTCTTCTGTGACATCACTGTAAATTATTCCTCTACTGTGACATCACTGTATATTATTCCTCTTCTGTGACATCACTATGTATTATTCCTCTCCTGTGACATCACTGTATAATATTCCTCTACTGTGACATCACTGTATACTTTTCCTCTATTGTGACATCACTGTATATTATTCCTCTACTGTGACATCACTGTATACTATTCCTCTTCTGTGACATCACTGTATTCTATTCCTCTATTGTGACATCACTGTATATTATTCCTCTTCTGTGACATCACTGTATATTATTCCTCTACTGTGACATCACTGTATATTATTCCTCTTCTGTGACATCACTATGTATTATTTCTCTACTGTGACATCACTGTGTAATATTCCTCTACTGTGATATCACTGTATACTATTCCTCTATTGTGACATCACTGTATATTATTCCTCTTCTGTGACATCACTGTATATTATTCCTGTACTGTGACATCACTGTATACTATTACTCTTCTGTGACATCACTGTATACTATTCCTCTATTGTGACATCCCTGTATATTATTCCTCTTCTGTGACATCACTATGTATTATTCCTCTACTGTGACATCACTGTGCAATATTTCTCTACTGTGACATCACTGTATACTATTCCTCTATTGTGACATCACTGTATATTATTGCTCTTCTGTTACATCACTGTATATTATTCCTTTACTGTGACATCACTGTATACTATTCCTCTATTCTGACATCACTGTATATTATTTCCCCTTCTGTGACATCACTGTATATTATTTCCCCTTCTCTGACATCACTGTATATTATTCCTCTGCTGTGACATCACTGTCTACTATTCCTCCACTGTGACATCACTGTATACTATTCCTCTATTGTGACATCACTGTATCTTATTCCTCTTCTGTGAAATCACTGTATATTATTCCTCTTCTGTGACATCACTGTATATTATTCCTCTACTGTGGCATCACTGTATATTATTCCTCTTCCGTGACATCACTGTATATTATTCCTCTATTGTGACATCATTGTATATTATTCCTCTTCTGTGACATCATTGTATATTATTCCTCTACTGTGGCATCACTGTATATTATTCCTCTTCCGTGACATCACTGTATATTATTCCTCTATTGTGACATCATTGTATATTATTCCTCTTCTGTGACATCATTGTATATTATTCCTCTACTGTGACATCACTGTATATTATTCCTCTTCTGTGACATCACTGTGTATTATTCCTCTATTGTGACATCACAGTCTAATATTCCTCTATTGTGACATCACTGTATATTATTCCTCTTCTGTGACATCACTGTATATTATTCCTCTACTGTGACATCACTGTATACTATTCCTCTTCTGTGACATCACTGTATATTATTCCTCTACTGTGACATCACTGTCTACTATTCCTCTACTGTGACATCACTGTATACTATTCCTCTATTGTGACATCACTGTATACTATTCCTCTTTTGTGACATTACTGTATATTATTCCTCTTCTGTGATATCACAGTATATTATTCCTCTTCTGTGACATCACTGTATATTATTCCTCTACTGTGGCATCACTGTATATTATTCCTCTTATGTGACATCACTGTATATTATTCCTCTATTGTGACATCATTGTATATTATTTCTCTTCTGTGACATCACTGTATATTATTCCTCTACTGTGACATCACTGTATATTATACCTCTACTGTGATATCACTGTATATTATTCCTCTTCTGTGACATACCTATGTATTATTCCTCTACTGTGACATCATTGTGTAATATTCCTCTACTGTGACATCACTGTATACTATTCCTCTATTGTAACATCACTGTATATTATTCCTCTTCTGTGACATCACTGTATATTATTCCTCTACTGTGACATCACTGTATATTATTCCTCTTCTGTGACATCGCTGTATGTTATTCCTCTTCTGTGACATCACTATGTATTATTCCTCTTCTGTGACATCACTGTATACTATTCCTCTATTGTGACATCACTGTATATTATTCCTCTTCTGTGATATCACTGTATATTATTCCTATTCTGTGATATCACTGTATATTATTCCTATTCTGTGACATGACTGTATATTATTCCTGTACTGTGACATCACTGTGTAATATTCCTCTACTGTGACATCACTGTATACTATTCCTCTATTGTGACATCACTGTATATTATTCCTCTTCTGTGACATCACTGTATATTATTCCTCTACTGTGACATCACTGTATACTACTCCTCTATTGTGACATCACTGTATATTATTTCCTCTTCTGTGACATCACTGTATATTATTCCTCTACTGTGATATCACTGTATTTTATTCCTCTTCTGTGACATCACTATGTATTATTTCTCTACTGTGACATCACTGTGTAATATTCCTCTACTGTGACATCACTGTATACTATTCCACTATTGTGACATCACTGTATATTATTCCTAATCTTTGGCATCACTGTATACTATTCCTCTATTGTGACATCACTGTATGTTATTCCTCTTCTGTGACATCACTGTAAATTATTCCTCTACTGTGACATCACTGTATATTATTCCTCTTCTGTGACATCACTATGTATTATTCCTCTCCTGTGACATCACTGTATAATATTCCTCTACTGTGACATCACTGTATACTTTTCCTCTATTGTGACATCACTGTATATTATTCCTCTACTGTGACATCACTGTATACTATTCCTCTTCTGTGACATCACTGTATTCTATTCCTCTATTGTGACATCACTGTATATTATTCCTCTTCTGTGACATCACTGTATATTATTCCTCTACTGTGACATCACTGTATATTATTCCTCTTCTGTGACATCACTATGTATTATTTCTCTACTGTGACATCACTGTGTAATATTCCTCTACTGTGATATCACTGTATACTATTCCTCTATTGTGACATCACTGTATATTATTCCTCTTCTGTGACATCACTGTATATTATTCCTGTACTGTGACATCACTGTATACTATTACTCTTCTGTGACATCACTGTATACTATTCCTCTATTGTGACATCCCTGTATATTATTCCTCTTCTGTGACATCACTATGTATTATTCCTCTACTGTGACATCACTGTATACTATTCCTCTATTGTGACATCACTGTATATTATTCCTCTTCTGTGACATCACTGTATATTATTCCTCTACTGTGACATCACTGTATATTATTCCTCTTCTGTGACATACCTATGTATTATTCCTCTACTGTGACATCACTGTGTAATATTCCTCTACTGTGACATCACTTTATACTATTCCTCTATTGTGACATCACTGTATATTATTCCTCTTCTGTGACATCACTGTATATTATTCCTCTACTGTGACATCACTGTATATTATTCCTCTTTTCTGACATCACTGTATATTATTCCTCTACTGTGACATCGCTGTATGTTATTCCTCTTCTGTGACATCACTGTGTAATATTCCTCTACTGTGACATCTCTGTATACTATTCCTCTATTGTGACATCACTGTATATTATTACTCTCCTGTGATATCACTGTATATTATTCCTCTACTGTGACATCGCTGTATACTATTCCTCTATTGTGACATCACTGTATATTATTCCTCTACTGTGACATCACTGTGTATTATTCCTCTTCTGTGACATCACTATGTATTATTCCTCTACTGTGACATCACTGTGTAATATTCCTCTGCTGTGACATCACTGTATACTATTCCTCTATTGTGACATCACTGTATATTATCCCTCTTCTGTGACATCACTGTATATTATTCCTCTACTGTGACATCACTGTATACTATTCCTCTATTGTGACATCACTGTATATTATTTCCTCTTCTGTGACATCACTGTATATTATTCCTCTACTGTGACATCACTGTCTGCTATTCCTCTTCTGTGACATCACTGTATATTATTCCTCTTCTGTGACATCACTGTATATTATTCCTCTACTGTGACATCACTGTATTTTATTCTTCTTCTGTGACATCACTATGTATTATTCCTCTATTGTGACATCACTGTGTAATATTCCTCTACTGTGACATCACTGTATACTATTCCTCTATTGTGACATCACTGTATATTATTCCTCTACTGTGACATCACTGTCTACTATTCCTCTACTGTGACATCACTGTATACTATTCCTCTATTGTGACATCACTGTATACTATTCCTCTTTTGTGACATTACTGTATATTATTCCTCTTCTGTGATATCACAGTATATTATTCCTCTTCTGTGACATCACTGTATATTATTCCTCTACTGTGGCATCACTGTATATTATTCCTCTTATGTGACATCACTGTATATTATTCCTCTATTGTGACATCATTGTATATTATTTCTCTTCTGTGACATCACTGTATATTATTCCTCTACTGTGACATCACTGTATATTATACCTCTACTGTGATATCACTGTATATTATTCCTCTTCTGTGACATACCTATGTATTATTCCTCTACTGTGACATCATTGTGTAATATTCCTCTACTGTGACATCACTGTATACTATTCCTCTATTGTAACATCACTGTATATTATTCCTCTTCTGTGACATCACTGTATATTATTCCTCTACTGTGACATCACTGTATATTATTCCTCTTCTGTGACATCACTGTATATTATTCATCTTCTGTGACATCGCTGTATGTTATTCCTCTTCTGTGACATCACTATGTATTATTCCTCTTCTGTGACATCACTGTATACTATTCCTCTATTGTGACATCACTGTATATTATTCCTCTTCTGTGATATCACTGTATATTATTCCTATTCTGTGATATCACTGTATATTATTCCTATTCTGTGACATGACTGTATATTATTCCTGTACTGTGACATCACTGTGTAATATTCCTCTACTGTGACATCACTGTATACTATTCCTCTATTGTGACATCACTGTATATTATTCCTCTTCTGTGACATCACTGTATATTATTCCTCTACTGTGACATCACTGTATACTACTCCTCTATTGTGACATCACTGTATATTATTTTCTCTTCTGTGACATCACTGTATATTATTCCTCTACTGTGATATCACTGTATTTTATTCCTCTTCTGTGACATCACTATGTATTATTTCTCTACTGTGACATCACTGTGTAATATTCCTCTACTGTGACATCACTGTATACTATTCCACTATTGTGACATCACTGTATATTATTCCTAATCTGTGGCATCACTGTATACTATTCCTCTATTGTGACATCACTGTATGTTATTCCTCTTCTGTGACATCACTGTAAATTATTCCTCTACTGTGACATCACTGTATATTATTCCTCTTCTGTGACATCACTATGTATTATTCCTCTCCTGTGACATCACTGTATAATATTCCTCTACTGTGACATCACTGTATACTTTTCCTCTATTGTGACATCACTGTATATTATTCCTCTACTGTGACATCACTGTATACTATTCCTCTTCTGTGACATCACTGTATTCTATTCCTCTATTGTGACATCACTGTATATTATTCTTCTTCTGTGACATCACTGTATATTATTCCTCTACTGTGACATCACTGTATATTATTCCTCTTCTGTGACATCACTATGTATTATTTCTCTACTGTGACATCACTGTGTAATATTCCTCTACTGTGACATCACTGTATATTATTCCTCTTCTGTGACATCACTGTATATTATTCCTGTACTGTGACATCACTGTATACTATTACTCTTCTGTGACATCACTGTATACTATTCCTCTATTGTGACATCCCTGTATATTATTCCTCTTCTGTGACATCACTATGTATTATTCCTCTACTGTGACATCACTGTGCAATATTTCTCTACTGTGACATCACTGTATACTATTCCTCTATTGTGACATCACTGTATATTATTGCTCTTCTGTTACATCACTGTATATTATTCCTTTACTGTGACATCACTGTATACTATTCCTCTATTCTGACATCACTGTATATTATTTCCCCTTCTGTGACATCACTGTATATTATTTCCCCTTCTCTGACATCACTGTATATTATTCCTCTGCTGTGACATCACTGTCTACTATTCCTCCACTGTGACATCACTGTATACTATTCCTCTATTGTGACATCACTGTATCTTATTCCTCTTCTGTGAAATCACTGTATATTATTCCTCTTCTGTGACATCACTGTATATTATTCCTCTACTGTGGCATCACTGTATATTATTCCTCTTCCGTGACATCACTGTATATTATTCCTCTATTGTGACATCATTGTATATTATTCCTCTTCTGTGACATCATTGTATATTATTCCTCTACTGAGACATCACTGTATATTATTCCTCTTCTGTGACATCACTGTATATTATTCCTCTACTGTGACATCACTGTATATTATTCCTCTTCTGTGACATCACTGTGTATTATTCCTCTATTGTGACATCACAGTGTAATATTCCTCTATTGTGACATCACTGTATATTATTCCTCTTCTGTGACATCACTGTATATTATTCCTCTACTGTGACATCACTGTATACTATTCCTCTTCTGTGACATCACTGTATATTATTTCTTCTTCTGTGACATCACTGTGTATTATTCCTCTACTGTGAAATCACTGTGTAATATTCCTCTACTGTGACATCACTGTATACTATTCCTCTTCTGTGACATCACTATGTATTATTCCTCTACTGTGAAATCACTGTGTAATATTCCTCTACTGTGACATCACTGTATACTATTCCTCTATTGTGACATCACTGTGTATTATTCCTCTTCTGTGACATCACTGTATATTATTCCTCTACTGTGACATCATTGTATACTATTCCTCTTCTGTGACATCACTGTATACTATTCCTCTATTGTGACATCACTGTATATTATTCCTGTTCTTTGATATCACTGTATATTATTCCTCTACTGTGACATCACTGTATATTTTTTTTCTTCTGTGACATCACTATGTATTATTCCTCTACTGTGAGATCACTGTGTAATATTCCTCTACTGTGACATCACTGTATACTATTCCTCTATTGTGACATCACTGTATATTATTCCTCTTCTGTGACATCACTGTATATTATTCCTCTTCTGTGACATCACTGTATACTATTCCTCTATTGTAACATCACTGTATGTTATTTCCTCTTCTGTGACATCACTGTATATTATTCCACTACTGTCACATCACTGTCTACTATTTCTCTTCTGTGACAACACTGTATATTATTCCTCTACTGTGACATCACTGTATATTATTCCTTTTCTGTGACATCACTATGTATTATTTCTCTACTGTGACACCACTGTGTAATAATCCTCTACTGTGACATCACTGTATACTATTCCCCTATTGTGACATCACTGTATATTTTTCCTCTTCTGTGACATCACTGTATATTATTCCTCTACTGTGACATCACTCTATACTATTCCTCTATTGTGACATCACTGTATATTATTCCTCTTCTGTGACATCACAGTATATTATTCCTCTATTGTGACATCATTGTATATTATTCCTCTTCTGTGACATCACTGTATATTATTCCTCTACTGTGACATCACTGTATATTATTCCTCTACTGTGACATCACTGTGTAATATTCCTCTACTGTGACATCACTGTATACTATTCCTCTATTGTGACATCACTGTATATTATTCCTATTCTATGACATCACTGTATATTATTCCTCTACTGTGACATCACTGTATACTATTCCTCATTTGTGACATCACTTTATACTAATCCTCTATTGTGACATCACTGTATATTATTCCTCTTCTGTGACATCACTGTATATTATTCCTCTACTGTGGAATCACTGTATATTATTCCTCTTCTGTGACATCACTATATATTATTCCACTTCTGTGACATCACTATATATTATTCCTCTATTGTGACATCATTGTATATTATTCCTCTTCTGTGACATCACTGTATATTATTCCTCTACTGTGACATCACTGCATATTATTCCTCTACTGTGATATCACTGTTTATTATTCCTCTTCTGTGACATCACTGTATATTATTCCTCTACTGTGACATCACTGTATACTATTTCTCTTCTGTGACATCACTGTATATTATTCCTCTACTGTGACATCACTGTATATTATTCCTCTACTGTGATATCACTGTATATTATTCCTCTTCTGTGACATCACTATGTATTTTCCTCTACTGTGACATCACTATGTAATATTCCTCTACTGTGACATCACTGTATACTATTCCTCTTCTGTGACATCACTGTATATTATTCCTCTACTGTGACATCACTGTATACTATTCCTCTTCTGTGACATCACTGTATACTATTCCTCTATTGTGACATCACTGTATATTATTCCTCTTCTGTGACATCACTGTATATTATTCCTCTTCTGTGACATCACTGTATATTATTCCTCTACTGTGACATCACTATGTATTATTCCTCTACTGTGACATCACTGTGTAATATTCCTCTACTGTGACATCACTATATAGTATTCCTCTATTGTGACATCACTTTATATTATTCCTCTTGTGTGACATCACTGTATATTATTCCTCTACTGTGACATCACTGTATACTATTCCTCTATTGTGACATCACTGTATATTATTCCTCTACTGTGATATCACTGTATATTATTCCTCTTCTGTGACATCACTATGTATTATTCCTCTGCTGTGACATCACTGTGTAATATTCCTCTACTGTGACATCACTGTATACTATTCCTCTATTGTGACATCACTGTATATTATTCCTCTTCTGTGACATCACTGTATATTATTCCTCTACTGTGACATCACTGTATACTATTCCTCTTCTGTGACATCACTGTATACTATTCCTCTTCTGTGACATCACTGTATACTCTTCCTCTATTGTGACATCACTGTATATTATTCCTCTTCTGTGACATCACTGTATATTATTCCTCTACTGTGGAATCACTGTATATTATTCCTCTTCTGTGACATCACTATATATTATTCCACTTCTGTGACATCACTATATATTATTCCTCTATTGTGACATCATTGTATATTATTCCTCTTCTGTGACATCACTGTATATTATTCCTCTACTGTGACATCACTGTATATTATTCCTCTACTGTGATATCACTGTATATTATTCCTCTTCTGTGACGTCACTGTATATTATTCCTCTACTGTGACATCACTGTATACTATTTCTCTTCTGTGACATCACTGTATACTATTCCTCTATTGTGACATCACTGTATATTATTCCTCTACTGTGATATCACTGTATATTATTCCTCTTCTGTGACATCACTATGTATTATTCCTCTACTGTGACATCACTGTGTAATATTCCTCTACTGTGACATCACTGTATACTATTCCTCTATTGTGACATCACTGTATATTATTCCTCTTCTGTGACATCACTGTATATTATTACTCTACTGTGACATCATTGTATATTATTCCTCTTCTGTGACATCACTGTATACTATTCCTCTATTGTGACATCACTGTATATTATTCCTCTACTGTGACATCACTGTATACTATTCCTCTTTTGTGACATCGCTGTATATTATTCCTCTTCTGTGACATCACTGTATATTATTCCACTACTGTGACATCACTGTATATTTTTTCTCTTCTGTGACATCAATATGTATTATTCCTCTACTGTGACATAACTGTGTAATATTCCTCTACTGTGACATCACTGTATACTATTCCTCTTTTGTGACATCACTGTATATTATTCCTCTTCTGTGACATCACTGTATACTATTCCTCTATTGTAACATCACTGTATATTATTTCCTCTTCTGTGACATCACTGTATATTATTCCACTACTGTGGCATCACTGTCTGCTATTCCTCTTCTGTGACATCAATGTATACTCTTCCTCTATTGTGACATCACTGTATATTATTCCTCTTCTGTGACATCACTGTATATTATTCCTCTACTGTGACATCACTGTATATTATTCCTCTTCTGTGACATCACTATGTATTATTTCTCTACTGTGACATCACTGTGTAATAATCCTCTACTGTGACAACACTGTATACTATTCCCCTGGTGACATCACTATATATTATTCCTCTACTGTGACATCACTGTATATTATTCCTCTACTGTGACATCACTGTATACTATTCCTCTATTGTGACATCACTGTATATTATTCCTCTTCTGTGATATCACTGTATGTTATTCCTCGTCTGTGACATCACTGTAGATTATTCCTCTACTGTGGCATCACTGTATATTATTCCTCTTCTGTGACATCACTGTATATTATTCCTCTATTGTGACATCATTCTATATTATTCCTCTTCTGTGACATCACTGTATATTATTCCTCTACTGTGACATCACTATGTATTATTCCTCTACTGTGACATCACTGTGTAATATTCCTCTACTGTGACATCACTGTATACTATTCCTCTATTGTGACATCACTGTTTATTATTCCTCTTCTATGACATCACTGTATATTATTCCTCTTCTGTGACATAACTGTATACTATTCCTCTATTGTGACATCACTGTATATTATTCCTCTACTGTGACATGACTGTATACTATTCCTCTTCTGTGTCATCACTGTATACTATTCCTCTATTGTGACATCACTGTATATTATTCCTCTTCTGTGACATCACTGTATATTATTCCTCTTCTGTGACATCACTATGTATTATTCCTCTACTGTGAAATCACTGTGTAATATTCCTCTACTGTGACATCACTGTATACTATTCCTCTATTGTGACATCACTGTGTATTATTCCTCTTCTGTGACATCACTGTATATTATTCCTCTACTGTGACATCATTGTATACTATTCCTCTTCTGTGACATCACTGTATACTATTCCTCTATTGTGACATCACTGTATATTATTCCTCTTCTTTGATATCACTGTATATTATTCCTCTACTGTGACATCACTGTATATTTTTTCTCTTCTGTGACATCACTATGTATTATTCCTCTACTGTGACATCACTGTGTAATTTTCCTCTACTGTGACATCACTGTATACTATTCCTCTATTGTGACATCACTGTATATTATTCCTCTTCTGTGACATCACTGTATATTATTCCTCTTCTGTGACATCACTGTATACTATTCCTCTATTGTAACATCACTGTATGTTATTTCCTCTTCTGTGACGTCACTGTATATTATTCCACTACTGTGACATCACTGTCTACTATTTCTCTTCTGTGAAAACACTGTATATTATTCCTCTACTGTGACATCACTGTATATTATTCCTTTTCTGTGACATCACTATGTATTATTTCTCTACTGTGACACCACTGTGTAATAATCCTCTACTGTGACATCACTGTATACTATTCCCCTATTGTGACATCACTGTATATTATTCCTCTTCTGTGACATCACTGTATATTATTCGTCTACTGTGACATCACTCTATACTATTCCTCTATTGTGACATCACTGTATATTATTCCTCTTCTGTGACATCACAGTATATTATTCCTCTATTGTGACATCTTTGTATATTATTCCTCTTCTGTGACATCACTGTATACTATTCCTCTATTGTGACATCACTGTATATTATTCCTCTTCTGTGACATCACTGTATATTATTCCTCTACTGTGACATCACTATGTATTATTCCTCTACTGTGAAATCACTGTGTAATATTCCTCTACTGTGACATCACTGTATACTATTCCTCTATTGTGACATCACTGTGTATTATTCCTCTTCTGTGACATCACTATATATTATTCCTCTACTGTGACATCATTGTATACTATTCCTCTTCTGTGACATCACTGTATACTATTCCTCTATTGTGACATCACTGTATATTATTCCTCTTCTTTGATATCACTGTATATTATTCCTCTACTGTGACATCACTGTATATTTTTTCTCTTCTGTGACATCACTATGTATTATTCCTCTACTGTGACATCACTGTGTGATTTTCCTCTACTGTGACATCACTGTATACTATTCCTCTATTGTGACATCACTGTATATTATTCCTCTTCTGTGACATCACTGTATATTATTCCTCTTCTGTGACATCACTGTATACTATTCCTCTATTGTAACATCACTGTATGTGATTTCCTCTTCTGTGACGTCACTGTATATTATTCCACTACTGTGACATCACTGTCTACTATTTCTCTTCTGTGACAACACTGTATATTATTCCTCTACTGTGACATCACTGTATATTATTCCTTTTCTGTGACATCACTATGTATTATTTCTCTACTGTGACACCACTGTGTAATAATCCTCTACTGTGACATCACTGTATACTATTCCCCTATTGTGACATCACTGTATATTATTCCTCTTCTGTGACATCACTGTATATTATTCCTCTACTGTGACATCACTCTATACTATTCCTCTATTGTGACATCACTGTATATTATTCCTCTTCTGTGACATCACAGTATATTATTCCTCTATTGTGACATCTTTGTATATTATTCCTCTTCTGTGACATCACTGTATACTATTCCTCTATTGTGACATCACTGTATATTATTCCTCTTCTGTGACATCACTGTATATTATTCCTCTACTGTGATATCACTGTGTTATTCCTCTTCTGTGACATCACTATGTATTATTTCTCTACTGTGACACCACTGTGTAATAATCCTCTACTGTGACATCACTGTATACTATTCCCCTATTGTGACATCACTGTATATTATTCCTCTTCTGTGACATCACTCTATACTATTCCTCTATTGTGACATCACTCTATACTATTCCTCTATTGTGACATCACTGTATATTATTCCTCTTCTGTGACATCACAGTATATTATTCCTCTATTGTGACATCTTTGTATATTATTCCTCTTCTGTGACATCACTGTATATTATTCCTCTACTGTGACATCACTGTGTAATATTCCTCTACTGTGACATCACTGTATACTATTCCTCTATTGTGACATCACTGTATATTATTCCTATTCTGTGACATCACTGTATATTAATCCTCTACTGTGACATCACTTTATACTATTCCTCTTCTGTGACATCACTGTATACTATTCCTCTTTTGTGACATCACTGTATATTATTCCTCTTCTGTGACATCACTGTATATTATTCCTCTACTGTGATATCACTGTGTTATTCCTCTTCTGTGACATCACTATGTATTATTCCTCTACTTTGACATCACTGTGTAATATTCCTCTACTGTGACATCACTGTATACTATTCCTCTATTGTGACATCACTGTTTATTATTCCTCTTCTGAGACATCACTGTATATTATTCCTCTTCTGTGATATCACTGTATATTATTCCTCTACTGTGGCATCACTGTATATTATTCCTCTTCTGTGACATCACTGTATACTATTCCTCTGTTGTGACATCAATGTATATTATTCCTCTTCTGTGACATCACTGTACATTATTCCTCTTCTGTGACATCACTGTATATTATTCCTCTTCAGTGACATCACTGTACATTATTCCTCTTCTGTGTCATCACTGTATATTATTCCTCTTCAGTGACATCACTGTATATTATTCCTCTGCTGTGGCATCACTGTATATTATTCCTCTTCTGTGACATCACTGTATACTATTCCTCTATTGTGAAATCATTGTATATTATTCCTCTTCTATGACATCACTGTATATTATTCCTCTTCTATGACATCACTATGTATTATTCCTCTACTCTGACATCACTGTGTAATATTCCTCGACTGTGACATCACTGTATACTCTTCCTCTATTGTGGCATCACTGTATACTATTCCTCTTATGTGACATCACTGTATATTTTTCCTATTCTGTGACATCACTGATTATTATTCCTCTTCTGTGACATCACTATGTATTATTCCTCTACTGCGATATCACTGTGTAATATTCCTCTACTGTGACATCACTGTATATTATTCCTCTTCTGTGACATCACTGTATATTATTCCTCTTCTTTGGCATCACTGTATATTATTCCTCTTCTGTGACATCACTGTGTAATATTCATCTACTGTGACATCACTGTATACTATTCCTCTATTGTGACATCACTGTATATTATTCCTCTTCTGTGACATCACTGTATATTATTCCTCTACTGTGACATCACTGTATGCTATTCCTCTATTGTGACATCAGTGTATATTATTCCTCTTCTGTGACATCACTGTATATTATTCCTCTTCTGTGGCATCACTGTATATTATTCCTCTTCTGTGACATCACGGTATACCATTCCTTTATTGTGACATCATTGTATATTATTCCTCTTCTGTGACATCACTGTATGTTATTCCTCTTCTGTGACATCACTATATATTATTCCTCTACTGTGACATCACTGTGTAATATTCCTCTACTGTGACATCACTGTATACTATTCCTCTATTGTGACATTACTGTATATTATTCCTCTTCTGTGACATCACTGTATATTATTCCTCTTCTGTGACATCACTGTATAGTATTCCTCTATTGTAACATCACTGTATATTATTTCCTCTTCTGTGACATCACTGTATATTATTCCTCTACTGTGACATCACTGTCTATTATTCCTCTTCTGTTACATCACTGTATACTATTCCTCTATTGTGAAATTATTGTATATTATTTCTCTTCTGTGACATCACTATGTATTATTCCTCTACTGTGACATCACTGTGTAATATTCCTCTACTGTGACATCACTGTATACTATTCCTCTATTGTGACATCACTGTATATTATTCCTCTTCTGTGACATCACTGTATATTATTCCTCTACTGTGACATCACTGTATATTATTCCTCTACTGTGGCATCACTGTATATTATTCCTCTTCTGTGACATCACTGTATACTATTCCTCTGTTGTGACATCACTGTATAATATTCCTCTTCTGTGACATCACTGTATATTATTCCTCTACTGTGACATCAATGTATACTATTCCTCTTCTGTGACATCACTGTATATTATTCCTCTATTGTGACATCACTGTATATTATTCCTCTTCTGTGACATAACTGTATATTATTCCTCTACTGTGGCATCACTGTATATTATTCCTTTTCTGTGACATCACTGTATACTATTCCTCTATTGTGAAATCATTGTATATTATTCCTCTTCTGTGACATCACTGTATATTATTCCTCTATTGTGACATCACTGTATGTTATTCCTCTTCTGTGACATCACTATGTATTATTCCTCTACTGTGACATCACTGTGTAATATTCCTCTACTGTGACATCACTGTATACTATTCCTATATTGTGACATCACTGTATATTATTCCTCTTCTGTGACATCACTGTATATTATTCCTCTACTGTGACATCACTGTATGTCATTCCTATTCTGTGACATCACTATGCATTATTCCTCTACTGTGACATCACTGTGTAATATTCCTCTTCTGTGACATCACTGTATACTATTCCTCTACTGTGACATCACTGTATATTATTCAATTTCTGTGACATCACTGTATATTATTCCTCTTCTGTGACATCACTGTATATTATTCCTCTACTGTGGCATCACTGTATATTACTCCTCTTCTGTGACATCACTGTATACTATTCCTCTATTGTGATATCAATGTATATTATTCCTCTTCTGTGACATCACTGTATATTATTCCTCTTCTGTGACATCACTATGTATTATTCCTCTACTATGACATCCCTGTGTAATATTCCTCTACTGTGACATCACTGTATACTATTCCTCTATTGTGACATCACTGTATATTATTCCTCTTCTGTGACATCACTGTATATTATTCCTCTACTGTGATATCACTATATACTATACCACTTCTGTGACATCACTGTATACTATTCCTCTATTGTGACATCACTGTATATTATTCCTCTTCTGTGACATCACTGTTTATTATTCCTCTACTGTGACATCACTGTATGTTATTCCTCTTCTGTGACATCACCATGTATTATTCCTCTACTGTGACATCACTGTGTAATATTCCTCTACTGTGACATCAATGTATACTATTCCTATATTGTGACATCACTGTATATTATTCCTCTTCTGTGACATCACTGTATATTATTCCTCTTCTGTGACATCACTGTATATTATTCCTCTACTGTGACATCACTGTATGTCATTCCTATTCTGTGACATCACTATGCATTATTCCTCTACTGTGACATCACTGTGTAATATTCCTCTTCTGTGACATCACTGTATACTATTCCTCTACTGTGACATCACTGTATATTATTCAATTTCTGTGACATCACTGTATATTATTCCTCTTCTGTGACATCACTGTATATTATTCCTCTACTGTGGCATCACTGTATATTACTCCTCTTCTGTGACATCACTGTATACTATTCCTCTATTGTGATATCAATGTATATTATTCCTCTTCTGTGACATCAGTGTATATTATTCCTCTTCTGTGACATCACTATGTATTATTCCTCTACTGTGACATCCCTGTGTAATATTCCTCTACTGTGACATCACTGTATACTATTCCTCTATTGTGACATCACTGTATATTATTCCTCTTCTGTGACATCACTGTATATTATTCCTCTACTGTGATATCACTGTATACTATACCACTTCTGTGACATCACTGTATACTATTCCTCTATTGTGACATCACTGTATATTATTCCTCTTCTGTGACATCACTGTATATTATTCCTCTACTGTGATATCACTGTATATTATTCCTCTACTGTGACATCACTGTGTAATATTCCTCTACTGTTACATCACTGTATACTATTCCTCTATTGTGACATCACTGTTTATTATTCCTCTACTGTGATATCACTGTATGTTATTCCTCTTCTGTGACATCACTGTATATTATTCCTCTACTGTGACATCACTGTTTATTATTCCTCTTCTGTTACATCACTGTATACTATTCCTCTATTGTGAAATTATTGTATATTATTTCTCTTCTGTGACATCACTATGTATTATTCCTCTACTGTGACATCACTGTGTAATATTCCTCTACTGTGACATCACTGTATACTATTCCTCTATTGTGACATCACTGTATATTATTCCTCTTCTGTGACATCACTGTATATTATTCCTCTACTGTGACATCACTGTATATTATTCCTCTACTGTGGCATCACTGTATATTATTCCTCTTCTGTGACATCACTGTATACTATTCCTCTATTGTGACATCACTGTATATTATTCCTCTTCTGTGACATCACTGTATATTATTCCTCTACTGTGACATCAATGTATACTATTCCTCTTCTGTGACATCACTGTATATTATTCCTCTATTGTGACATCACTGTATATTATTCCTCTACTGTGGCATCACTGTATATTATTCCTTTTCTGTGACGTCACTGTATACTATTCCTCTATTGTGAAATCATTGTATATTATTCCTCTTCTGTGACATCACTGTATATTATTCCTCTACTGTGACATCACTGTATGTTATTCCTCTTCTGTGACATCACTATGTATTATTCCTCTACTGTGACATCACTGTGTAATATTCCTCTACTGTGACATCACTGTATACTATTCCTATATTGTGACATCACTGTATATTATTCCTCTTCTGTGACATCACTGTATATTATTCCTCTTCTGTGACATCACTGTATATTATTCCTCTACTGTGACATCACTGTATGTCATTCCTATTCTGTGACATCACTATGCATTATTCCTCTACTGTGACATCACTGTGTAATATTCCTCTTCTGTGACATCACTGTATACTATTCCTCTACTGTGACATCACTGTATATTATTCAATTTCTGTGACATCACTGTATATTATTCCTCTTCTGTGACATCACTGTATATTATTCCTCTACTGTGGCATCACTGTATATTACTCCTCTTCTGTGACATCACTGTATACTATTCCTCTATTATGATATCAATGTATATTATTCCTCTTCTGTGACATCAGTGTATATTATTCCTCTTCTGTGACATCACTATGTATTATTCCTCTACTGTGACATCCCTGTGTAATATTCCTCTACTGTGACATCACTGTATACTATTCCTCTATTGTGACATCACTGTATATTATTCCTCTTCTGTGACATCACTGTATATTATTCCTCTACTGTGATATCACTGTATACTATACCACTTCTGTGACATCACTGTATACTATTCCTCTATTGTGACATCACTGTATATTATTCCTCTTCTGTGACATCACTGTATATTATTCCTCTACTGTGATATCACTGTATATTATTCCTCTACTGTGACATCACTGTGTAATATTCCTCTACTGTTACATCACTGTATACTATTCCTCTATTGTGACATCACTGTTTATTATTCCTCTACTGTGATATCACTGTATGTTATTCCTCTTCTGTGACATCACTGTATATTATTCCTCTACTGTGACATCACTGTTTATTATTCCTCTTCTGTTACATCACTGTATACTATTCCTCTATTGTGAAATTATTGTACATTATTTCTCTTCTGTGACATCACTATGTATTATTCCTCTACTGTGACATCACTGTGTAATATTCCTCTACTGTGACATCACTGTATACTATTCCTCTATTGTGACATCACTGTATATTATTCCTCTTCTGTGACATCACTGTATATTATTCCTCTACTGTGACATCACTGTATATTATTCCTCTACTGTGGCATCACTGTATATTATTCCTCTTCTGTGACATCACTGTATACTATTCCTCTATTGTGACATCACTGTATATTATTCCTCTTCTGTGACATCACTGTATATTATTCCTCTACTGTGACATCAATGTATACTATTCCTCTTCTGTGACATCACTGTATATTATTCCTCTATTGTGACATCACTGTATATTATTCCTCTTCTGTGACATAACTGTATATTATTCCTCTACTGTGGCATCACTGTATATTATTCCTTTTCTGTGACGTCACTGTATACTATTCCTCTATTGTGAAATCATTGTATATTATTCCTCTTCTGTGACATCACTGTATATTATTCCTCTACTGTGACATCACTGTATGTTATTCCTCTTCTGTGACATCACTATGTATTATTCCTCTACTGTGACATCACTGTGTAATATTCCTCTACTGTGACATCACTGTATACTATTCCTCTATTGTGACATCACTGTTTATTTTTCCTCTACTGTGACATCACTGTATGTCATTCCTATTCTGTGACATCATTATGCATTATTCCTCTACTGTGACATCACTGTGTAATATTCCTCTTCTGTGACATCACTGTATACTATTCCTCTACTGTGACATCACTGTATATTATTCAATTTCTGTGACATCACTGTATATTATTCCTCTTCTGTGAAATCACTGTATATTATTCCTCTACTGTGGCATCACTGTATATTACTCCTCTTCTGTGACATCACTGTATACTATTCCTCTATTGTGATATCAATGTATATTATTCCTCTTCTGTGACATCACTGTATATTATTCCTCTTCTGTGACATCACTATGTATTATTCCTCTACTGTGACATCACTGTGTAATATTCCTCTACTGTGACATCACTGTATACTATTCCTCTATTGTGACATCACTGTATATTATTCCTCTTCTGTGACATCACTGTATATTATTCCTCTACTGTGATATCACTGTATACTATACCACTTCTGTGACATCACTGTATACTATTCCTCTATTGTGACATCACTGTATATTATTCCTCTTCTGTGACATCACTGTATATTATTCCTCTACTGTGATATCACTGTATGTTATTCCTCTTCTGTGACATCACTATGTATTATTCCTCTACTGTGACATCACTGTGTAATATTCCTCTACTGTGACATCACTGTATACTATTCCTCTATTGTGACATCACTGTTTATTATTCCTCCACTGTGATATCACTGTATGTTATTCCTCTTCTGTGACATCACTATGTATTATTCCTCTACTGTGACATCACTGTGTAATATTCCTCTACTGTGACATCACTGTATATTATTCCTCTATTGTGACTTCACTGTTTATTATTCCTCTTCTGTGACATCACTGTATATTATTCCTCTTCTGTGACATCACTGTATATTATTCCTCTACTGTGGCATCACTGTATATTATTCCTCTTCTGTGACATCACTGTATATTATTCCTCTACTGTGATATCACTGTATGTTATTCCTCTTCTGTGACATCACTATGTATTATTCCTCTACTGTGACATCACTGTGTAATATTCCTTTACTGTGACATCACTGTATACTATTCCTCTATTGTGACATCACTGTTTATTATTCCTCTACTGTGATATCACTGTATGTTATTCCTCTTCTGTGACATCACTATGTATTATTCCTCAACTGTGACATCACTCTGTAATATTCCTCTACTGTGACATCACTGTATACTATTCCTCTATTGTGACTTCACTGTTTATTATTCCTCTTCTGTGACATCACTGTATATTATTCCTCTGCTGTGGCATCACTGTATATTATTCCTCTTCTGTGACATCACTGTATACTATTCCTCTGTTGTGACATCAATGTATATTATTCCTCTTCTGTGATATCACTGTACATTATTCCTCTTCTGTGACATCACTGTATATTATTCCTTTTCAGTGACATCGCTGTATATTATTCCTCTACTGTGGCATCACTGTATATTATTCCTCTTCTGTGACATCACTGTATACTATTCCTCTATTGTGAAATCATTGTATATTATTCCTCTTCTATGACATCACTGTATATTATTCCTCTTTTATGACATCACTGTGTATTATTCCACTACTCTGACATCACTGTGTAATATTCCTCGACTGTGACATCACTGTATACACTTCCTCTATTGTGGCATCACTGTATATTATTCCTCTTCTATGACATCACAGTATATTAT
This sequence comes from Phyllobates terribilis, assembly GCF_046119375.1. NCBI lineage: Eukaryota > Metazoa > Chordata > Amphibia > Anura > Dendrobatidae > Phyllobates > Phyllobates terribilis. The sequence continues at coordinate 203,859,368 of NW_027362769.1, read as the reverse complement.
TCCTCTTCTGTGACATCACTGTATATTATTCCTCTTCTGTGACATCACTATTTATTATTGCTCTTCTGTGACATCACTATTTATTATTCCTCTACTGTGACATCACTGTGTAATATTCCTCTATTGTGACTTCACTGTTTATTATTCCTCTTCTGTGACATCACTGTATATTATTCCTCTTCTGTGACATCACTGTATATTATTCCTCTACTGTGGCATCACTGTATATTATTCCTCTTCTGTGACATCGCTGTATACTATTCCTCTGTTGTGACATCAATGTATATTATTCCTCTTCTGTGACATCACTGTACATTATTCCTCTTCTGTGACATCACTGTATATTATTCCTCTTCAGTGACATCACTGTATATTATTCCTCTACTGTGGCATCACTGTATATTATTCCTCTTCTGTGACATCACTGTATACTATTCCTCTATTGTGAAATCATTGTATATTATTCCTCTTCTATGACATCACTGTATATTATTCCTCTTTTATGACATCACTGTGTATTATTCCACTACTCTGACATCACTGTGTAATATTACTCGACTGTGACAACACTGTATACTCTTCCTCTATTGTGGCATCACTGTATATTATTCCTCTTCTGTGACATCACAGTATATTATTCCTCTTCTGTGACATCACTGTATATTATTCCTCTTCTGTGACATCACTATGTATTATTCCTCTTCTGTGACATCACTATTTATTATTCCTCTACTGTGACATCACTGTGTAATATTCCTCTATTGTGACATCATTGTATATTATTGCTCTTCTGTGACATCACTGTATATTATTCCTGTTCTGTGACATCACTGTTTATTATTCCTCTTCTGTGACATCACTATGTATTATTCCTCTACTGTGATATCACTGTGTAATATTCCTCTACTGTGACATCACTGTATATTATTCCTCTTCTGTGACATCACTGTATATTATTCCTCTTCTTTGACATCACTGTATATTATTCCTCTTCTGTGACATCACTGTGTAATATTCATCTACTGTGACATCACTGTATACTATTCCTCTATTGTGAAATCACTGTATATTATTCCTCTTCTGTGTCATCACTGTATATTATTCCTCTATTGTGACATCACTGTATATTATTCCTCTACTGTGACATCACTGTATAGTATTCCTCTATTGTGACATCAGTGTATATTATTCCTCTTCTGTGACATCACTGTATGTTATTCCTCTTCTGTGACATCACTATGTATTATTACTCTACTGTGACATCACTGTGTAATATTCCTCTACTGTGACATCACTGTATACTATTCCTCTATTGTGACATTACTGTATATTATTCCTCTTCTGTGACATCACTGTATATTATTCCTCTTCTGTGACATCACTGTATAGTATTCCTCTATAGTAACATCACTGTATACTATTCCTCTATTGTGACATCACTGTATATTATTCCTCTTCTGTGACATCACTGTATATTATTCCTCTACTGTGGCATCACTGTATATTATTACTCTTCTGAGACATCACTGTATATTATTCCTCTATTGTGACATCATTGTATATTATTCCTCTTCTGTGACATCATTGTATACTATTCCTCTACTGTGACATCACTGTATATTATTCCTCTTCTGTGACATCACTATGTATTATTCCTCTACTGTGACATCACTGTGTAATATTCCTCTACTGTGACATCACTGTTTACTATTCCTCTATTGTGACATCACTGTATATTATTACTCTTCTGTGACATCACTGTATATTATTCCTCTACTGTGACATCACTGTATATTATTCCTCTACTGTGGCATCACTGTATATTATTCCTCTTCTGTGACATCACTGTATACTATTCCTCTATTGTGAAATCATTGTATATTATTTCTCTTCTGTGACATCACTATGTACTATTCCTCTACTGTGACATCACTGTGTAATATTCCTCTACTGTGACATCACTGTATACTATTCCTCTATTGTGACATCACTGTATATTATTCCTCTTCTGTGACAATACTGTATATTATTCCTCTACTGTGACATCACTGTATATTATTCCTCTACTGTGGCATCACTGTATATTATTCCTCTTCTGTGACATCACTGTATACTATTCCTCTATTGTGACATCACTGTATATTATTCCTCTTCTGTGACATCACTGTATATTATTCCTCTATTGTGGCATCACTGTATACTATTCCTCTATTGTGACATCACTGTATATTATTCCTCTACTGTGGCATCACTGTATATTATTCATCTTCTGTGACATCACTGTATATAATTTCTCTACTGTGACATCACTGTGTAATATTCCTCTACTGTGACATCACTGTATACTATTCCTCTATTGTGACATCACTGTATATTATTCCTCTTCTGTGACATCACTGTATATTATTCCACTTCTGTGATATCACTGTATATTATTCCTGTTCTGTGATATCACTGTATATTATTCCTCTACTGTGGCATCACTGTATATTATTCCACTTCTGTGACATCACTGTATATTATTCCTCTACTGTGATATCACTGTATATTATTCCTCTTCTGTGACATTACTATGTATTATTCCTCTACTGTGACATCACTGTGTAATATTCCTCTACTGTGACATCACTGTATACTATTCCTCTTCTGTGACATCACTGTATATTATTCCTCTACTGTGACATCACTGTATACTATTCCTCTTCTGTGACATCACTGTATACTATTCCTCTATTGTGACAACACTGTATATTATTCCTCTTCTGTGACATCACTGTATATTATTCCTCTTCTGTGACATAACTCTATATTATTCCTCTACTCTGACATCACTGTCAATTATTCCTCTTCTGTGACATCACTATGTATTATTCCTCTACTGTGACATCACTGTGTAATATTCCTCTACTGTGACATCACTGTATAGTATTCCTCTATTGTGACATCACTCTATATTATTCCTCTTCTGTGACATCGCTGTATATTATTCCTCTAATTTGACATCACAGTATACTATTCCTCTATTGTGACATCACTGTATATTATTCCTGTACTGTGATATCACTGTATATTATTCCTATTCTGTGACATCACTATGTATTATTCCTCTACTGTGACATCACTGTGTAATATTCCTCTACTGTGACATCACTGTATACTATTCCTCTATTGTGACATCACTGTATATTATTCTTCTTCTGTGACATCACTGTATATTATTCCTCTACTGTGACATCACTGTATACTATTCCTCTATTGTGACATCACTGTATATTATTTCCTCTTCTATGACATCACTGTATATTAATCCTCTACTCTGATATCACTGTATACTATTCCTCTTCTGTGACATCACTGTATATTATTCCTCTACTGTGACATCACTGTATACTATTCCTCTTCTGTGACATCACTGTATACTATTCCTCTATTGTGACAACACTGTATATTATTCCTCTATTGTGACATCACTGTATATTATTCCTCTTCTGTGACATCACTCTATATTATTCCTCTACTCTGACATCACTGTAAATTATTCCTCTTCTGTGACATCACTATGTATTATTCCTCTACTGTGACATCACTGTGTAATATTCCTCTACTGTGACATCACTGTGTAGTATTCCTCTATTGTGACATCACTCTATATTATTCCTCTTCTGTGACATCGCTGTATATTATTCCTCTACTTTGACATCACTGTATACTATTCCTCTATTGCAACATCACTGTAAATTTTTCCTGTACTGTGATATCACTGTATATTATTCCTATTCTGTGACATCACTATGTATTATTCCTCTACTGTGACATCACTGTGTAATATTCCTCTACTGTGACATCACTGTATACTATTCCTCTATTGTGACATCACTGTATATTATTCTTCTTCTGTGACATCACTGTATATTATTCCTCTACTGTGACATCACTGTATACTATTCCTCTATTGTGACATCACTGTATATTATTTCCTCTTCTATGACATCACTGTATATTAATCCTCTACTCTGATATCACTGTCTACTCTTCCTCTTCTGTGACATCACTGTATACTATTCCTCTATTGTGACATCACTGTATATTATTCCTCTTCTGTGACATCACTGTATATTATTCCTCTACTGTGACATCACTGTATATTATTCCTCTTCTGTGACATCACTATGTATTATTCCTCTATTGTGACATCACTGTGTAATATTCCTCTACTGTGACATCACTGTATAGTATTCCTCTATTGTGACATCACTCTATATTATTCCTCTTCTGTGACATCACTGTATATTATTCCTCTACTGTGACATAACTGTATACTATTCCACTATTATGACATCACTGTGTATTATTCCTCTTCTGTGATATCACTGTATATTATTCCTCTTCTGTGATATCACTGTATATTACTCCTCTACTGTGGCATCACTGTATATTATTCCACTTCTGTGACATCACTGTATATTATTCCTCTATTGTGACATCATTGTATATTATTCCTCTTCTGTGACATCACTGTATATTATTCCTCTACTGTGACATCACTGTATATTATTCCTCTACTGTGATATCACTATATATTATTCCTCTTCTGTGACATCACTATGTATTATTCCTCTACTGTGACATCACTATGTAATATTCCTCTACTGTGACATCACAGTATACTATTCCTCTTCTGTGACATCACTGTATATTATTCCTCTACTGTGACATCACTGTATACTATTCCTCTTCTGTGACATCACTGTATACTATTCCTCTATTGTGACATCACTGTATATTATTCCTCTTCTGTGACATCACTGTATATTATTCCTCTTCTGTGACATCACTGTATATTATTCCTCTACTGTGACATCATTGTATATTATTCCTCTTCTGTGATATCACTGTATATTATTCCTCTACTGTGACATCACTGTGTAATATTCCTCTACTGTGACATCACTGTATACTATTCCTCTATTGCGACATCACTGTATATTATTTCTCTTCTGTGACATCGCTGTATATTATTCCTCTACTGTGACATCACTGTATACTATTCCTATTCTTTGACATCACTGTATACTATTCCTCTATTGTGACATCACTGTATATTATTCCTCTTCTGTGACATCACTGTATATTATTCCTCTACTGTGGAATCACTGTATATTATTCCTCTTCTGTGACATCACTATATATTATTCCTCTACTGTGGCATCACTGTATATTATTCCACTTCTGTGACATCACTATATATTAGTCCTCTATTGTGACATCATTGTATATTATTCCTCTTCTGTGACATCACTGTATATTATTCCTCTACTGTGACATCACTGTATACTATTCCTCTTCTGTGACATCACTGTATACTATTCCTCTATTGTGACATCACTGTATATTATTCCTCTTCTGTGACATCACTGTATATTATTCCTCTTCTGTGACATCACTGTATATTATTCCTCTACTGTGACATCATTGTATATTATTCCTCTTCTGTGACATCACTATGTATTATTCCTCTACTGTGATATCACTGTGTAATATTCCTCTACTGTGACATCACTGTATAGTATTCCTCTATTGTGACATCAATCTATATTATTCCTCTTCTGTGACATCACTGTATATTATTCCTCTACTATGACATCACTGTATACTATTCCTCTATTGTGACATCACTGTATATTATTCCTCTACTGTGATATCACTGTATATTATTCCTCTTCTGTGACATCACTATGTATTATTCCTCTACTGTGACATCACTGTGTAATATTCCTCTACTGTGACATCACTGTATACTATTCCTCTATTGTGACATCACTGTATATTATTCCTCTACTGAGACATCATTGTATACTATTCCTCTTCTGTGACATCACTGTATACTATTCCTCTTTTGTGACATCTCTGTATATTATTCCTCTTCTGTGACATCACTGTATATTATTCCACTACTGTGACATCACTGTATATTTTTTCTCTTCTGTGACATCACTATGTATTATTCCTCTACTGTGACATCACTGTGTAATATTCCTCTACTGTGACATCACTGTATACTATTCCTCTATTGTGACATCACTGTATATTATTCCTCTTCTGTGACATCGCTGTATATTATTCCTCTTCTGTGACATCACTGTATACTATTCCTCTATTGTAACATCACTGTATATTATTTCCTCTTCTGTGACATCACTGTATATTATTCCACTACTGTGACATCACTGTCTACTATTCCTCTTCTGTGACATCAATGTATACTATTCCTCTATTGTGACATCACTGTATATTATTCCTCTTCTGTGACATCACTATGTATTATTCCTCTACTGTGACATCACTGTGTAATATTCCTCTACTGTGACATCACTGTATAGTATTCCCCTATTTTGACATCACTCTATATTATTTCTCTTCTGTGATATCACTGTATATTATTCCTCTTCTATGATATCACTGTATATTATTCCTCTACTGTGGCATCACTGTATATTATTCCTCTTCTGTGACATCACTATATATTATTCCACTTCTGTGACATCACTATATATTATTCCTCTATCGTGACATCATTGTATATTATTCCTCTTCTGTGACATCACTGTATATTATTCCTCTACTGTGACATCACTGTATATTATTCCTCTACTGTGATATCACAGTTTATTATTCCTCTTCTGTGACATCACTGTATATTATTCCTCTACTGTGACATCACTGTATACTATTTCTCTTCTGTAACATCACTGTATATTATTCCTCTACTGTGACATCACTGTATATTATTCCTCTACTGTGATATCACTGTATATTATTCCTCTTCTGTGACATCACTATGTATTTTCCTCTACTGTGACATCACTATGTAATATTCCTCTACTGTGACATCACTGTATACTATTCCTCTTCTGTGACATCACTGTATATTATTCCTCTACTGTGACATCACTGTATATTATTCCTCTATTGTGACATCACTGTATATTATTCCTCTACTGTGATATCACTGTATATTATTCCTCTTCTGTGACATCACTATGTATTATTTCTCTGCTGTGACATCACTGTGTAATATTCCTCTACTGTGACATCACTGTATACTATTTCTCTATTGTGACATCACTGTATATTATTCCTCTTCTGTGACATCACTGTATATTATTCCTCTACTGTGACATCACTGTATACTATTCCTCTTTTGTGACATCACTGTATACTATTCCTCTATTGTGACATCACTGTATATTATTCCTCTTCTGTGACATCACTGTATATTATTCCTCTTCTGTGACATCACTGTATATTATTCCTCTACTGTGGAATCACTGTATATTATTCCTCTTCTGTGACATCACTATATATTATTCCACTTCTGTGACATCACTATATATTATTCCTCTATTGTGACATCATTGTATATTATTCCTCTTCTGTGACATCACTGTATATTATTCCTCTACTGTGACATCACTGTATATTATTCCTCTACTGTGATATCACTGTTTATTATTCCTCTTCTGTGACATCACTGTATATATTTCCTCTACTGTGACATCACTGTATACTATTTCTCTTCTGTAACATCACTGTATATTATTCCTCTACTGTGACATCACTGTATATTATTCCTCTACTGTGATATCACTGTATATTATTCCTCTTCTGTGACATCACTATGTATTTTCCTCTACTGTGACATCACTATGTAATATTCCTCTACTGTGACATCACTGTATATTATTCCTCTATTGTGACATCATTGTATATTATTCCTCTTCTGTGACATCACTGTATATTATTCCTCTACTGTGACATCACTGTATATTATTCCTCTGCTGTGATATCACTGTATACTATTCCTCTTCTGTGACATCACTGTATATTATTCCTCTACTGTGACATCACTGTATACTATTCCTCTTCTGTGACATCACTGTATACTATTCCTCTATTGTGACATCACTGTATATTATTCCTCTTCTGTGACATCACTGTATATTATTCCTCTTCTGTGACATCACTGTATATTATTCCTCTACTGTGACATCACTATGTATTATTCCTCTACTGTGACATCACTGTGTAATATTCCTCTACTGTGACATCACTATATAGTATTCCTCTACTGTGACATCACTCTATATTATTCCTCTTCTGTGACATCACTGTATATTATTCCTCTACTGTGACATCACTGTATACTATTCCTGTATTGTGACATCACTGTATATTATTCCTCTACTGTGATATCACTGTATATTATTCATCTTCTGTGACAACACTATGTATTATTTCTCTGCTGTGACATCACTGTGTAATATTCCTCTACTGTGACATCACTGTATACTATTCCTCTATTGTGACATCACTGTATATTATTCCTCTTCTGTGACATCACTGTATATTATTCCTCTACTGTGACATCACTGTATACTATTCCTCTTTTGTGACAACACTGTATACTATTCCTTTATTGTGACATCACTGTATATTATTCCTCTTCTGTGACATCACTGTATATTATTCCTCTACTGTGGAATCACTGAATATTATTCCTCTTCTGTGACATCACTATATATTATTCCACTTCTGTGACATCACTATATATTATTCCTCTATTGTGACATCATTGTATATTATTCCTCTTCTGTGACATCACTGTATATTATTCCTCTACTGTGACATCACTGTATATTATTCCTCTACTGTGATATCACAGTTTATTATTCCTCTTCTGTGACATCACTGTATATTATTCCTCTACTGTGACATCACTGTATACTATTTCTCTTCTGTAACATCACTGTATATTATTCCTCTACTGTGACATCACTGTATATTATTCCTCTACTGTGATATCACTGTATATTATTCCTCTTCTGTGACATCACTATGTATTTTCCTCTACTGTGACATCACTATGTAATATTCCTCTACTGTGACATCACTGTATACTATTCCTCTTCAGTGACATCACTGTATATTATTCCTCTACTGTGACATCACTGTATATTATTCCTCTATTGTGACATCACTGTCTATTATTCCTCTACTGTGATATCACTGTATATTATTTCTCTTCTGTGACATCACTATGTATTATTTCTCTGCTGTGACATCACTGTGTAATATTCCTCTACTGTGACATCACTGTATACTATTTCTCTATTGTGACATCACTGTATATTATTCCTCTTCTGTGACATCACTGTATATTATTCCTCTACTGTGACATCACTTTATACTATTCCTCTTTTGTGACATCACTGTATACTATTCCTCTATTGTGACATCACTGTATATTATTCCTCTTCTGTGACATCACTGTATATTATTCCTCTTCTGTGACATCACTGTATATTATTCCTCTACTGTGGAATCATTGTATATTATTCCTCTTCTGTGACATCACTATATATTATTCCACTTCTGTGACATCACTATATATTATTCCTCTATTGTGACATCATTGTATATTATTCCTCTTCTGTGACATCACTGTATATTATTCCTCTACTGTGACATCACTGTATATTATTCCTCTACTGTGATATCACTGTTTATTATTCCTCTTCTGTGACATCACTGTATATTATTCCTCTACTGTGACATCACTGTATACTATTTCTCTTCTGTAACATCACTGTATATTATTCCTCTACTGTGACATCACTGTATATTATTCCTCTACTGTGATATCACTGTATATTATTCCTCTTCTGTGACATCACTATGTATTTTCCTCTACTGTGACATCACTATGTAATATTCCTCTACTGTGACATCACTGTATACTATTCCTCTTCTGTGACATCACTGTATATTATTCCTCTACTGTGACATCACTGTATACTATTCCTCTTCTGTGACATCACTGTATACTATTCCTCTATTGTGACATCACTGTATATTATTCCTCTTCTGTGACATCACTGTATATTATTCCTCTTCTGTGACATCACTATGTATTATTCCTCTACTGTGACATCACTGTGTAATATTCCTCTACTGTGACATCACTATATAGTATTCCTCTATTGTGACATCACTTTATATTATTCCTCTTCTGTGACATCACTGTATATTATTCCTCTACTGTGACATCACTGTATACTATTCCTCTATTGTGACATCACTGTATATTATTCCTCTACTGTGATATCACTGTATATTATTCCTCTTCTGTGACATCACTATGTATTATTCCTCTGCTGTGACATCACTGTGTAATATTCCTCTACTGTGACATCACTGTATACTATTCCTCTATTGTGACATCACTGTATATTATTCCTCTTCTGTGACATCACTGTATATTATTCCTCTACTGTGACATCACTGTATACTATTCCTCTTCTGTGACATCACTGTATACTATTCCTCTTCTGTGACATCACTGTATACTATTCCTCTATTGTGACATCACTGTATTTTATTCCTCTTCTGTGACATCACTGTATATTATTCCTCTACTGTGGAAGCACTGTATATTATTCCTCTTCTGTGACATCACTATATATTATTCCACTTCTGTGACATCACTGTATATTATTCCTCTTCTGTGACATCTCTGTATATTATTCCTCTACTGTGACATCACTGTGTAATATTCCTCTACTGTGACATCACTGTATAGTATTCCTCTATTGTGACATCACTCTATATTATTCCTCTTCTGTGACATCACTGTGTATTATTCCTCTACTATGACATCACTGTATACTATTCCTCTATTGTGACATCACTGTATATTATTCCTCTACTGTGATATCACTGTATATTATTCCTCTTCTGTGACATCACTATGTATTATTCCTCTACTGTGACATCACTGTATAATATTCCTCTACTGTGACATCACTGTATACTATTCCTCTATTGTGACATCACTGTATATTATTCCTCTTCTGTGACATCACTGTATATTATTCCTCTACTGTGACATCATTGTATATTATTCCTCTTCTGTGACATCACTGTATACTATTCCTCTATTGTGACATCACTGTATATTATTCCTCTACTGTGACATCACTGTATACTATTCCTCTTTTGTGACATCGCTGTATATTATTCCTCTTCTGTGACATCACTGTATATTATTCCACTACTGTGACATCACTGTATATTTTTTCTCTTCTGTGACATCACTATGTATTATTCTTCTACTGTGACATAACTGTGTAATATTCCTCTACTGTGACATCACTGTATACTATTCCTCTATTGTGACATCACTGTATATTATTCCTCTTCTGTGACATCACTGTATACTATTCCTCTATTGTAACATCACTGTATATTATTTCCTCTTCTGTAACATCACTGTATATTATTCCACTACTGTGGCATCACTGTCTGCTATTCCTCTTCTGTGACATCAATGTATACTCTTGCTCTATTGTGACATCACTGTATATTATTCCTCTTCTGTGACATCACTGTATATTATTCGTCTACTGTGACATCATTGTATATTATTCCTCTTCTGTGACATCACTATGTATTATTTCTCTACTGTGACATCACTGTGTAATAATCCTCTACTGTGACAACACTGTATACTATTCCCCTGTTGACATCACTGTATATTATTCTTCTACTGTGACATCACTGTATATTATTCCTCTACTGTGACATCACTGTATACTATTCCTCTATTGTGACATCACTGTATATTATTCCTCTTCTGTGATATCACTGTATGTTATTCCTCGTCTGTGACATCACTGTAGATTATTCCTCTACTGTGGCATCACTGTATATTATTCCTCTTCTGTGACATCACTGTATATTATTCCTCTATTGTGACATCATTCTATATTATTCCTCTTCTGTGACATCACTGTATATTATTCCTCTACTGTGACATCACTATGTATTATTCCTCTACTGTGACATCACTGTGTAATATTCCTCTACTGTGACATCACTGTATACTATTCCTCTGTTGTGACATCACTGTATATTATTCCTCTTCTGTGACATCACTGTATATTATTCCTCTTCTGTGACATCACTGTATACTATTCCTCTATTGTGACATCACTGTATATTATTCCTCTACTGTGACATGACTGTATACTATTCCTCTTCTCTGTCATCACTGTATACTATTCCTCTATTGTGACATCACTGTATATTATTACTTTTCTGTGACATCACTGTATATTATTCCTCTTCTGTGACATCACTATGTATTATTCCTCTACTGTGAAATCACTATGTATTATTCCTCTACTGTGACATCACTGTGTAATATTCCTCTACTGTGACATCACTGTATACTATTCCTCTATTGTGACATCACTGTATATTATTCCTCTTCTGTGACATCACTGTATATTATTCCTCTTCTGTGACATCACTGTATACTATTCCTCTATTGTAACATCACTGTATGTTATTTCTTCTTCTGTGACATCACTGTATATTATTCCTCTTCTTTGATATCACTGTATATTATTCCTCTACTGTGACATCACTGTATATTTTTTCTCTTCTGTGACATCACTATGTATTATTCCTCTACTGTGACATCACTGTGTAATATTCCTCTACTGTGACATCACTGTATACTATTCCTCTATTGTGACATCACTGTATATTATTCCTCTTCTGTGACATCACTGTATATTATTCCTCTTCTGTGACATCACTGTATACTATTCCTCTATTGTAACATCAATGTATGTTATTTCCTCTTCTGTGACATCACTGTATATTATTCCACTACTGTGACATCACTGTCTACTATTTCTCTTCTGTGACAACACTGTATGTTATTCCTCTACTGTGACATCACTGTAAATTATTCCTTTTCTGTGACATCACTATGTATTATTTCTCTACTGTGACACCACTGTGTAATAATCCTCTACTGTGACATCACTGTATACTATTCCCCTATTGTGACATCACTGTATATTATTCCTCTTCTGTGACATCACTGTATATTATTCCTCTACTGTGACATCACTCTATACTATTCCTCTATTGTGACATCACTGTATATTATTCCTCTTCTGTGACATCACAGTATATTATTCCTCTATTGTGACATCATTGTATATTATTCCTCTTCTGTGACATCACTGTATATTATTCCTCTACTGTGACATCACTGTATATTATTCCTCTACTGTGACATCACTGTGTAATATTCCTCTACTGTGACATCACTGTATACTATTCCTCTATTGTGACATCACTGTATATTATTCCTCTTCTGTGACATCACTGTATATTATTCCTCTACTGTGACATCACTGTATACTATTCCTCTTCTGTGACATCACTGTATACTATTCCTCTATTGTGACATCACTGTATATTATTCCTCTTCTGTGACATCACTGTATATTATTCCTCTACTGTGATATCACTGTGTTATTCCTCTTCTGTGACATCACTATGTATTATTCCTCTACTTTGACATCACTGTGTAATATTCCTCTACTGTGACATCACTGTATACTATTCCTCTATTGTGACATCACTGTTTATTATTCCTCTTCTGAGACATCACTGTATATTATTCCTCTTCTGTGACATCACTGTATATTATTCCTCTACTGTGGCATCACTGTATATTATTCCACTTCTGTGACATCACTGTATATTATTCCTCTATTGTGACATCATTGTATATTATTCCTCTTCTGTGACATCACTGTATATTGTTCCTCTTCTGTGACATCACTATGTATTATTACTCTATTGTGACATCACTGTGTAATATTCCTCTACTGTGACATCACTGTATAGTATTCCTCTATTGTGACATCACTCTATATTATTCCTCTTCTGTGACATCACTGTATATTATTCCTCTACTGTGACATCACTGTATACTATTCCTCTATTATGACATCACTGTATATTATTCCTCTTCTGTGATATCACTGTATATTATTCCTCTACTGTGGCATCACTGTATATTATTCCACTTCTGTGACATCACTGTATATTATTCCTCAATTGTGACATCATTGTATATTATTCCTCTTCTGTGACATCACTGTATATTATTCCTCTACTGTGACATCACTGTATATTATTCCTCTACTGTGATATCACTGTATATTATTCCTCTGCTGTGATATCACTGTATACTATTCCTCTTCTGTGACATCACTGTATATTATTCCTCTACTGTGACATCACTGTATACTATTCCTCTTCTGTGACATCACTGTATACTATTCCTCTATTGTGACATCACTGTATATTATTCCTCTTCTGTGACATCACTGTATATTATTCCTCTTCTGTGACATCACTGTATATTATTCCTCTACTGTGACATCACTATGTATTATTCCTCTACTGTGACATCACTGTGTAATATTCCTCTACTGTGACATCACTATATAGTATTCCTCTATTGTGACATCACTCTATATTATTCCTCTTCTGTGACATCACTGTATATTATTCCTCTACTGTGACATCACTGTATACTATTCCTCTATTGTGACATCACTGTATATTATTCCTCTACTGTGATATCACTGTATATTATTCCTCTGCTGTGACATCACTGTGTAATATTCCTCTACTGTGACATCACTGTATACTATTCCTCTATTGTGACATCACTGTATATTATTCCTCTTCTGTGACATCACTGTATATTATTCCTCTACTGTGACATCACTGTATACTATTCCTCTTCTGTGACATCACTGTATACTATTCCTCTATTGTGACATCACTGTATATTATTCCTCTTCTGTGACATCACTGTATATTATTCCTCTACTGTGGAATCACTGTATATTATTCCTCTTCTGTGACATCACTATATATTATTCCACTTCTGTGACATCACTATATATTATTCCTCTAATGTGACATCATTGTATATTATTCCTCTTCTGTGACATCACTGTATATTATTCCTCTACTGTGACATCACTGTATATTATTCCTCTACTGTGATATCACTGTATATTATTCCTCTTCTGTGACATCACTGTATATTATTCCTCTACTGTGACATCACTGTATACTATTTCTCTTCTGTGACATCACTGTATACTATTCCTCTATTGTGACATCACTGTATATTATTCCTCTTCTGTGACATCACTGTATATTATTCCTCTTCTGTGACATCGCTGTATATTATTCCTCTACTGTGACATCACTGTGTAATATTCCTCTACTGTGACATCACTGTATAGTATTCCTCTATTATGACATCACTCTATATTATTCCTCTTCTGTGACATCACTGTGTATTATTCCTCTACTATGACATCACTGTATACTATTCCTCTATTGTGACATCACTGTATATTATTCCTCTACTGTGATATCACTGTATATTATTCCTCTTCTGTGACATCACTATGTATTATTCCTCTACTGTGACATCATTGTATATTATTCCTCTTCTGTGACATCACTGTATACTATTCCTCTATTGTGACATCGCTGTATATTATTCCTCTTTTGTGACATCGCTGTATATTATTCCTCTTCTGTGACATCACTGTATATTATTCCTCTTTTGTGACATCGCTGTATATTATTCCTCTTTTGTGACATCGCTGTATATTATTCCTCTTTTGTGACATCACTGTATATTATTCCTCTACTGTGACATCATTGTATATTATTCCTCTTCTGTGACATCACTGTATACTATTCCTCTATTGTGTCATCACTGTATACTATTCCTCTTTTGTGACATCGCTGTATATTATTCCTCTTCTGTGACATCACTGTATATTATTCCACTACTGTGACATCACTGTATATTTTTTCTCTTCTGTGACATCACTATGCATTATTCCTCTACTGTGACATAACTGTGTAATATTCCTCTACTGTGACATCACTGTATACTATTCCTCTATTGTGACATCACTGTATATTATTCCTCTTCTGTGACATCACTGTATACTATTCCTCTATTGTAACATCACTGTATATTATTTCCTCTTCTGTGACATCACTGTATATTATTCCACTACTGTGGCATCACTGTCTGCTATTCCTCTTCTGTGACATCAATGTAGACTCTTCCTCTATTGTGACATCACTGTATATTATTCCTCTTCTGTGACATCACTGTATATTATTCGTCTATTGTGACATCACTGTATATTATTCCTCTTCTGTGACATCACTATGTATTATTTCTCTACTGTGACATCACTGTGTAATAATCCTCTACTGTGACAACACTGTATACTATTCCCCTGGTGACATTACTGTATATTATTCCTCTACTGTGACATCACTGTATATTATTCCTCTACTGTGACATCACTGTATACTATTCCTCTATTGTGACATCACTGTATATTATTCCTCTTCTGTGATATCACTGTATGTTATTCCTCGTCTGTGACATCACTGTAGATTATTCCTCTACTGTGGCATCACTGTATATTATTCCTCTTCTGTGACATCACTGTATATTATTCCTCTATTGTGACATCATTCTATATTATTCCTCTTCTGTGACATCACTGTATATTATTCCTCTACTGTGACATCACTATGTATTATTCCTCTACTGTGACATCACTGTGTAATATTCCTCTACTGTGACATCACTGTATACTATTCCTCTATTGTGACATCACTGTATATTATTCCTCTTCTGTGACATCACTGTATATTATTCCTCTTCTGTGACATCACTGTATACTATTCCTCTATTGTGACATCACTGTATATTATTCCTCTACTGTGACATGACTGTATACTATTCCTCTTCTGTGTCATCACTGTATACTATTCCTCTATTGTGACATCACTGTATATTATTCCTCTTCTGTGACATCACTGTATATTATTCCTCTTCTGTGACATCACTATGTATTATTCCTCTACTGTGAAATCACTGTGTAATATTCCTCTACTGTGACATCACTGTATACTATTCCTCTATTGTGACATCACTGTGTATTATTCCTCTTCTGTGACATCACTGTATATTATTCCTCTACTGTGACATCATTGTATACTATTCCTCTTCTGTGACATCACTGTATACTATTCCTCTATTGTGACATCACTGTATATTATTCCTCTTCTTTGATATCACTGTATATTATTCCTCTACTGTGACATCACTGTATATTTTTTCTCTTCTGTGACATCACTATGTATTATTCCTCTACTGTGACATCACTGTGTAATATTCCTCTACTGTGACATCACTGTATACTATTCCTCTATTGTGACATCACTGTATATTATTCCTCTTCTGTGACATCACTGTATATTATTCCTCTTCTGTGACATCACTGTATATTATTCCTCTATTGTAACATCACTGTATGTTATTTCCTCTTCTGTGACATCACTGTATATTATTCCACTACTGTGACATCACTGTCTACTATTTCTCTTCTGTGACAACACTGTATATTATTCCTCTACTGTGACATCACTGTATATTATTCCTTTTCTGTGACATCACTGTGTATTATTTCTCTACTGTGACACCACTGTGTAATAATCCTCTACTGTGACATCACTGTATACTATTCCCCTATTGTGACATCACTGTATATTATTCCTCTTCTGTGACATCACTGTATATTATTCCTCTACTGTGACATCACTCTATACTATTCCTCTATTGTGACATCACTGTATATTATTCCTCTTCTGTGACATCACAGTATATTATTCCTCTATTGTGACATCATTGTATATTATTCCTCTTCTGTGACATCACTGTATACTATTCCTCTATTGTGACATCACTGTATATTATTCCTCTACTGTGACATCACTGTATACTATTCCTCTTTTGTGACATCGCTGTATATTATTCCTCTTCTGTGACATCACTGTATATTATTCCACTACTGTGACATCACTGTATATTTTTTCTCTTCTGTGACATCACTATGTATTATTCTTCTACTGTGACATAACTGTGTAATATTCCTCTACTGTGACATCACTGTATACTATTCCTCTATTGTGACATCACTGTATATTATTCCTCTTCTGTGACATCACTGTATACTATTCCTCTATTGTAACATCACTGTATATTATTTCCTCTTCTGTAACATCACTGTATATTATTCCACTACTGTGGCATCACTGTCTGCTATTCCTCTTCTGTGACATCAATGTATACTCTTGCTCTATTGTGACATCACTGTATATTATTCCTCTTCTGTGACATCACTGTATATTATTCGTCTACTGTGACATCATTGTATATTATTCCTCTTCTGTGACATCACTATGTATTATTTCTCTACTGTGACATCACTGTGTAATAATCCTCTACTGTGACAACACTGTATACTATTCCCCTGTTGACATCACTGTATATTATTCTTCTACTGTGACATCACTGTATATTATTCCTCTACTGTGACATCACTGTATACTATTCCTCTATTGTGACATCACTGTATATTATTCCTCTTCTGTGATATCACTGTATGTTATTCCTCGTCTGTGACATCACTGTAGATTATTCCTCTACTGTGGCATCACTGTATATTATTCCTCTTCTGTGACATCACTGTATATTATTCCTCTATTGTGACATCATTCTATATTATTCCTCTTCTGTGACATCACTGTATATTATTCCTCTACTGTGACATCACTATGTATTATTCCTCTACTGTGACATCACTGTGTAATATTCCTCTACTGTGACATCACTGTATACTATTCCTCTGTTGTGACATCACTGTATATTATTCCTCTTCTGTGACATCACTGTATATTATTCCTCTTCTGTGACATCACTGTATACTATTCCTCTATTGTGACATCACTGTATATTATTCCTCTACTGTGACATGACTGTATACTATTCCTCTTCTCTGTCATCACTGTATACTATTCCTCTATTGTGACATCACTGTATATTATTACTCTTCTGTGACATCACTGTATATTATTCCTCTTCTGTGACATCACTATGTATTATTCCTCTACTGTGAAATCACTATGTATTATTCCTCTACTGTGACATCACTGTGTAATATTCCTCTACTGTGACATCACTGTATACTATTCCTCTATTGTGACATCACTGTATATTATTCCTCTTCTGTGACATCACTGTATATTATTCCTCTTCTGTGACATCACTGTATACTATTCCTCTATTGTAACATCACTGTATGTTATTTCTTCTTCTGTGACATCACTGTATATTATTCCTCTTCTTTGATATCACTGTATATTATTCCTCTACTGTGACATCACTGTATATTTTTTCTCTTCTGTGACATCACTATGTATTATTCCTCTACTGTGACATCACTGTGTAATATTCCTCTACTGTGACATCACTGTATACTATTCCTCTATTGTGACATCACTGTATATTATTCCTCTTCTGTGACATCACTGTATATTATTCCTCTTCTGTGACATCACTGTATACTATTCCTCTATTGTAACATCACTGTATGTTATTTCCTCTTCTGTGACATCACTGTATATTATTCCACTACTGTGACATCACTGTCTACTATTTCTCTTCTGTGACAACACTGTATATTATTCCTCTACTGTGACATCACTGTAAATTATTCCTTTTCTGTGACATCACTATGTATTATTTCTCTACTGTGACACCACTGTGTAATAATCCTCTACTGTGACATCACTGTATACTATTCCCCTATTGTGACATCACTGTATATTATTCCTCTTCTGTGACATCACTGTATATTATTCCTCTACTGTGACATCACTCTATACTATTCCTCTATTGTGACATCACTGTATATTATTCCTCTTCTGTGACATCACAGTATATTATTCCTCTATTGTGACATCATTGTATATTATTCCTCTTCTGTGACATCACTGTATATTATTCCTCTACTGTGACATCACTGTATATTATTCCTCTACTGTGACATCACTGTGTAATATTCCTCTACTGTGACATCACTGTATACTATTCCTCTATTGTGACATCACTGTATATTATTCCTCTTCTGTGACATCACTGTATATTATTCCTCTACTGTGACATCACTGTATACTATTCCTCTTCTGTGACATCACTGTATACTATTCCTCTATTGTGACATCACTGTATATTATTCCTCTTCTGTGACATCACTGTATATTATTCCTCTACTGTGATATCACTGTGTTATTCCTCTTCTGTGACATCACTATGTATTATTCCTCTACTTTGACATCACTGTGTAATATTCCTCTACTGTGACATCACTGTATACTATTCCTCTATTGTGACATCACTGTTTATTATTCCTCTTCTGAGACATCACTGTATATTATTCCTCTTCTGTGACATCACTGTATATTATTCCTCTACTGTGGCATCACTGTATATTATTCCACTTCTGTGACATCACTGTATATTATTCCTCTATTGTGACATCATTGTATATTATTCCTCTTCTGTGACATCACTGTATATTGTTCCTCTTCTGTGACATCACTATGTATTATTACTCTATTGTGACATCACTGTGTAATATTCCTCTACTGTGACATCACTGTATAGTATTCCTCTATTGTGACATCACTCTATATTATTCCTCTTCTGTGACATCACTGTATATTATTCCTCTACTGTGACATCACTGTATACTATTCCTCTATTATGACATCACTGTATATTATTCCTCTTCTGTGATATCACTGTATATTATTCCTCTACTGTGGCATCACTGTATATTATTCCACTTCTGTGACATCACTGTATATTATTCCTCAATTGTGACATCATTGTATATTATTCCTCTTCTGTGACATCACTGTATATTATTCCTCTACTGTGACATCACTGTATATTATTCCTCTACTGTGATATCACTGTATATTATTCCTCTGCTGTGATATCACTGTATACTATTCCTCTTCTGTGACATCACTGTATATTATTCCTCTACTGTGACATCACTGTATACTATTCCTCTTCTGTGACATCACTGTATACTATTCCTCTATTGTGACATCACTGTATATTATTCCTCTTCTGTGACATCACTGTATATTATTCCTCTTCTGTGACATCACTGTATATTATTCCTCTACTGTGACATCACTATGTATTATTCCTCTACTGTGACATCACTGTGTAATATTCCTCTACTGTGACATCACTATATAGTATTCCTCTATTGTGACATCACTCTATATTATTCCTCTTCTGTGACATCACTGTATATTATTCCTCTACTGTGACATCACTGTATACTATTCCTCTATTGTGACATCACTGTATATTATTCCTCTACTGTGATATCACTGTATATTATTCCTCTGCTGTGACATCACTGTGTAATATTCCTCTACTGTGACATCACTGTATACTATTCCTCTATTGTGACATCACTGTATATTATTCCTCTTCTGTGACATCACTGTATATTATTCCTCTACTGTGACATCACTGAATACTATTCCTCTTCTGTGACATCACTGTATACTATTCCTCTATTGTGACATCACTGTATATTATTCCTCTTCTGTGACATCACTGTATATTATTCCTCTACTGTGGAATCACTGTATATTATTCCTCTTCTGTGACATCACTATATATTATTCCACTTCTGTGACATCACTATATATTATTCCTCTAATGTGACATCATTGTATATTATTCCTCTTCTGTGACATCACTGTATATTATTCCTCTACTGTGACATCACTGTATATTATTCCTCTACTGTGATATCACTGTATATTATTCCTCTTCTGTGACATCACTGTATATTATTCCTCTACTGTGACATCACTGTATACTATTTCTCTTCTGTGACATCACTGTATACTATTCCTCTATTGTGACATCACTGTATATTATTCCTCTTCTGTGACATCACTGTATATTATTCCTCTTCTGTGACATCGCTGTATATTATTCCTCTACTGTGACATCACTGTGTAATATTCCTCTACTGTGACATCACTGTATAGTATTCCTCTATTATGACATCACTCTATATTATTCCTCTTCTGTGACATCACTGTGTATTATTCCTCTACTATGACATCACTGTATACTATTCCTCTATTGTGACATCACTGTATATTATTCCTCTACTGTGATATCACTGTATATTATTCCTCTTCTGTGACATCACTATGTATTATTCCTCTACTGTGACATCATTGTATATTATTCCTCTTCTGTGACATCACTGTATACTATTCCTCTATTGTGACATCGCTGTATATTATTCCTCTTTTGTGACATCGCTGTATATTATTCCTCTTCTGTGACATCACTGTATATTATTCCTCTTTTGTGACATCGCTGTATATTATTCCTCTTTTGTGACATCGCTGTATATTATTCCTCTTTTGTGACATCACTGTATATTATTCCTCTACTGTGACATCATTGTATATTATTCCTCTTCTGTGACATCACTGTATACTATTCCTCTATTGTGTCATCACTGTATACTATTCCTCTTTTGTGACATCGCTGTATATTATTCCTCTTCTGTGACATCACTGTATATTATTCCACTACTGTGACATCACTGTATATTTTTTCTCTTCTGTGACATCACTATGCATTATTCCTCTACTGTGACATAACTGTGTAATATTCCTCTACTGTGACATCACTGTATACTATTCCTCTATTGTGACATCACTGTATATTATTCCTCTTCTGTGACATCACTGTATACTATTCCTCTATTGTAACATCACTGTATATTATTTCCTCTTCTGTGACATCACTGTATATTATTCCACTACTGTGGCATCACTGTCTGCTATTCCTCTTCTGTGACATCAATGTAGACTCTTCCTCTATTGTGACATCACTGTATATTATTCCTCTTCTGTGACATCACTGTATATTATTCGTCTATTGTGACATCACTGTATATTATTCCTCTTCTGTGACATCACTATGTATTATTTCTCTACTGTGACATCACTGTGTAATAATCCTCTACTGTGACAACACTGTATACTATTCCCCTGGTGACATTACTGTATATTATTCCTCTACTGTGACATCACTGTATATTATTCCTCTACTGTGACATCACTGTATACTATTCCTCTATTGTGACATCACTGTATATTATTCCTCTTCTGTGATATCACTGTATGTTATTCCTCGTCTGTGACATCACTGTAGATTATTCCTCTACTGTGGCATCACTGTATATTATTCCTCTTCTGTGACATCACTGTATATTATTCCTCTATTGTGACATCATTCTATATTATTCCTCTTCTGTGACATCACTGTATATTATTCCTCTACTGTGACATCACTATGTATTATTCCTCTACTGTGACATCACTGTGTAATATTCCTCTACTGTGACATCACTGTATACTATTCCTCTATTGTGACATCACTGTATATTATTCCTCTTCTGTGACATCACTGTATATTATTCCTCTTCTGTGACATCACTGTATACTATTCCTCTATTGTGACATCACTGTATATTATTCCTCTACTGTGACATGACTGTATACTATTCCTCTTCTGTGTCATCACTGTATACTATTCCTCTATTGTGACATCACTGTATATTATTCCTCTTCTGTGACATCACTGTATATTATTCCTCTTCTGTGACATCACTATGTATTATTCCTCTACTGTGAAATCACTGTGTAATATTCCTCTACTGTGACATCACTGTATACTATTCCTCTATTGTGACTTCACTGTGTATTATTCCTCTTCTGTGACATCACTGTATATTATTCCTCTACTGTGACATCATTGTATACTATTCCTCTTCTGTGACATCACTGTATACTATTCCTCTATTGTGACATCACTGTATATTATTCCTCTTCTTTGATATCACTGTATATTATTCCTCTACTGTGACATCACTGTATATTTTTTCTCTTCTGTGACATCACTATGTATTATTCCTCTACTGTGACATCACTGTGTAATATTCCTCTACTGTGACATCACTGTATACTATTCCTCTATTGTGACATCACTGTATATTATTCCTCTTCTGTGACATCACTGTATATTATTCCTCTTCTGTGACATCACTGTATATTATTCCTCTATTGTAACATCACTGTATGTTATTTCCTCTTCTGTGACATCACTGTATATTATTCCACTACTGTGACATCACTGTCTACTATTTCTCTTCTGTGACAACACTGTATATTATTCCTCTACTGTGACATCACTGTATATTATTCCTTTTCTGTGACATCACTGTGTATTATTTCTCTACTGTGACACCACTGTGTAATAATCCTCTACTGTGACATCACTGTATACTATTCCCCTATTGTGACATCACTGTATATTATTCCTCTTCTGTGACATCACTGTATATTATTCCTCTACTGTGACATCACTCTATACTATTCCTCTATTGTGACATCACTGTATATTATTCCTCTTCTGTGACATCACAGTATATTATTCCTCTATTGTGACATCATTGTATATTATTCCTCTTCTGTGACATCACGGTATATTATTCCTCTACTGTGACATCACTGTATATTATTCCTCTACTGTGACATCACTGTGTAATATTCCTCTACTGTGACATCACTGTATACTATTCCTCTATTGTGACATCACTGTATATTATTCCTCTTCTGTGACATCACTGTATATTATTCCTCTACTGTGACATCACTGTATACTATTCCTCTTCTGTGACATCACTGTATACTATTCCTCTATTGTGACATCACTGTATATTATTCCTCTTCTGTGACATCACTGTATATTATTCCTCTATTGTGACATCACTGTATATTATTCCTCTACTGTGACATCACTGTATACTATTCCTCTATTGTGACATCAGTGTATATTATTCCTCTTCTGTGACATCACTGTATATTATTCCTCTTCTGTGACATCACTGTATAGTATTCCTCTATTGTAACATCACTGTATATTATTTCCTCTTCTGTGACATCACTGTATATTATTCCTCTACTGTGACATCACTGTCTATTATTCCTCTTCTGTTACATCACTGTATACTATTCCTCTATTGTGAAATTATTGTATATTATTTCTCTTCTGTGACATCACTATGTATTATTCCTCTACTGTGACATCACTGTGTAATATTCCTCTACTGTGACATCACTGTATACTATTCCTCTATTGTGACATCACTGTATATTATTCCTCTTCTGTGACATCAGTGTATATTATTCCTCTACTGTGGCATCACTGTATATTATTCCTCTTCTGTGACATCACTGTATACTATTCCTCTATTGTGACAT
Organism: Phyllobates terribilis; assembly: GCF_046119375.1. NCBI lineage: Eukaryota > Metazoa > Chordata > Amphibia > Anura > Dendrobatidae > Phyllobates > Phyllobates terribilis. The sequence goes on along the minus strand of NW_027362769.1, from coordinate 203,834,153 downwards.
CACTGTATATTATTCCTCTTCTGTGACATCACTGTATATTATTCCTCTACTGTGACATCACTGTATATTATTCCTCTACTGTGACATCAATGTATACTATTCCTCTTCTGTGACATCACTGTATATTATTCCTCTATTGTGACATCACTGTATATTATTCCTCTTCTGTGACATAACTGTATATTATTCCTTTTCTGTGACATCACTGTATACTATTCCTCTATTGTGAAATCATTGTATATTATTCCTCTTCTGTGACATCACTGTATATTATTCCTCTACTGGGACATCACTGTATGTTATTCCTCTTCTGTGATATCACTATGTATTATTCCTCTACTGTGACATCACTGTGTAATATTCCTCTACTGTGACATCACTGTATACTATTCCTCTATTGTGACATCACTGTATATTATTCCTCTTCTGTGACATCACTGTATATTATTCCTCTTCTGTGACATCACTGTATATTATTCCTCTACTGTGACATCACTGTATGTCATTCCTATTCTGTGACATCACTATGCATTATTCCTCTACTGTGACATCACTGTGTAATATTCCTCTTCTGTGACATCACTGTATACTATTCCTCTACTGTGACATCACTGTGTATTATTCAATTTCTGTGACATCACTGTATATTATTCCTCTTCTGTGACATCACTGTATATTATTCCTCTACTGTGGCATCACTGTATATTACTCCTCTTCTGTGACATCACTGTATACTATTCCTCTATTGTGATATCAATGTATATTATTCCTCTTCTGTGACATCACTGTATATTATTCCTCTTCTGTGACATCACTATGTATTATTCCTCTACTGTGACATCACTGTGTAATATTCCTCTACTGTGACATCACTGTATACTATTCCTCTATTGTGACATCACTGTATATTATTCCTCTTCTGTGACATCACTGTATATTATTCCTCTACTGTGATATCACTGTATACTATACCACTTCTGTTACATCACTGTATACTATACCTCTATTGTGACATCACTGTATATTATTCCTCTTCTGTGACATCACTGTATATTATTCCTTTACTTTGATATCACTGTATGTTATTCCTCTTCTGTGACATCACTATGTATTATTCCTCTACTGTGACATCACTGTGTAATATTCCTCTACTGTGACATCACTGTATACTATTCCTCTATTGTGACTTCACTGTTTATTATTCCTCTTCTGTGACATCACTGTATATTATTCCTCTTCTGTGACATCACTGTATATTATTCCTCTACTGTGGCATCACTGTATATTATTCCTCTTCTGTGACATCACTGTATATTATTCCTCTACTTTGATATCACTGTATGTTATTCCTCTTCTGTGACATCACTACGTATTATTCCTCTACTGTGACATCACTGTGTAATATTCCTCTACTGTGACATCACTGTATACTATTCCTCTATTGTGACATCACTGTTTATTATTCCTCTACTGTGACATCACTGTATACTATTCCTCTTCTGTGACATCACTGTATACTATTCCTCTATTGTGACATCACTGTATATTATTCCTCTTCTGTGACATCACTGTATATTATTCCTCTACTGTGATATCACTATGTTATTCCTCTTCTGTGACATCACTATGTATTATTCCTCTACTTTGACATCACTGTGTAATATTCCTCTACTGTGACATCACTGTATACTATTCCTCTATTGTGACATCACTGTTTATTATTCCTCTTCTGAGACATCACTGTATATTATTCCTCTTCTGTGACATCACTGTATATTATTCCTCTACTGTGGCATCACTGTATATTATTCCTCTTCTGTGACATCACTGTATACTATTCCTCTGTTGTGACATCAATGTATATTATTCCTCTTCTGTGACATCACTGTACATTATTCCTCTTCTGTGACATCACTGTATATTATTCCTCTTCAGTGACATCACTGTATATTATTCCTCTTCTGTGACATCACTGTATACTATTCCTCTATTGTGAAATCATTGTATATTATTCCTCTTCTATGACATCACTGTATATTATTCCTCTTCTATGACATCACTATGTATTATTCCTCTACTCTGACATCACTGTGTAATATTCCTCGACTGTGACATCACTGTATACCCTTACTCTATTGTGGCATCACTGTATACTATTCCTCTTCTGTGACATCACTGTATATTATTCCTGTTCTGTGACATCACTGATTATTATTCCTCTTCTGTGACATCACTATGTATTATTCCTCTACTGTGATATCACTGTGTAATAGTCCTCTACTGTGACATCACTGTATATTATTCCTCTTCTGTGACATCACTGTATATTATTCCTCTTCTTTGGCATCACTGTATATTATTCCTCTTCTGTGACATCACTGTGTAATATTCATCTACTGTGACATCACTGTATACTATTCCTCTATTGTGACATCACTGTATATTATTCCTCTTCTGTGACATCACTGTATATTATTCCTCTATTGTGACATCACTGTATATTATTCCTCTACTGTGACATCACTGTATACTATTCCTCTATTGTGACATCAGTGTATATTATTCCTCTTCTGTGACATCACTGTATATTATTCCTCTTCTGTGGCATCACTGTATATTATTCCTCTTCTGTGACATCACGGTATACCATTCCTTTATTGTGACATCATTGTATATTATTCCTCTTCTGTGACATCACTGTATATTATTCCTCTACTGTGACATCACTGTATGTTATTCCTCTTCTGTGACATCACTATGTATTATTCCTCTACTGTGACATCACTGTGTAATATTCCTCTACTGTGACATCACTGTATACTATTCCTCTATTGTGACATTACTGTATATTTTTCCTCTTCTGTGACATCACTGTATATTATTCCTCTTCTGTGACATCACTGTATAGTATTCCTCTATTGTAACATCACTGTATATTATTTCCTCTTCTGTGACATCACTGTATATTATTCCTCTACTGTGACATCACTGTCTATTATTCCTCTTCTGTTACATCACTGTATACTATTCCTCTATTGTGAAATTATTGTATATTATTTCTCTTCTGTGACATCACTATGTATTATTCCTCTACTGTGACATCACTGTGTAATATTCCTCTACTGTGACATCACTGTATACTATTCCTCTATTGTGACATCACTGTATATTATTCCTCTTCTGTGACATCAGTGTATATTATTCCTCTACTGTGACATCACTGTATATTATTCCTCTACTGTGGCATCACTGTATATTATTCCTATTCTGTGACATCACTGTATACTATTCCTCTATTGTGACATCACTGTGTATTATTCCTCTTCTGTGTCATCACTGTATATTATTCCTCTACTGTGACATCACTGTATATTATTCCTCTACTGTGACATCAATGTATACTATTCCTCTTCTGTGACATCACTGTATATTATTCCTCTATTGTGACATCACTGTATATTATTCCTCTTCTGTGACATAACTGTATATTATTCCTCTACTGTGGCATCACTGTATATTATTCCTTTTCTGTGACATCACTGTATACTATTCCTCTATTGTGAAATCATTGTATATTATTCCTCTTCTGTGACATCACTGTATATTATTCCTCTACTGGGACATCACTGTATGTTATTCCTCTTCTGTGATATCACTATGTATTATTCCTCTACTGTGACATCACTGTGTAATATTCCTCTACTGTGACATCACTGTATACTATTCCTCTATTGTGACATCACTGTATATTATTCCTCTTCTGTGACATCACTGTATATTATTCCTCTTCTGTGACATCACTGTATATTATTCCTCTACTGTGACATCACTGTATGTCATTCCTATTCTGTGACATCACTATGCATTATTCCTCTACTGTGACATCACTGTGTAATATTCCTCTTCTGTGACATCACTGTATACTATTCCTCTACTGTGACATCACTGTATATTATTCAATTTCTGTGACATCACTGTATATTATTCCTCTTCTGTGACATCACTGTATATTATTCCTCTACTGTGGCATCACTGTATATTACTCCTCTTCTGTGACATCACTGTATACTATTCCTCTATTGTGATATCAATGTATATTATTCCTCTTCTGTGACATCACTGTATATTATTCCTCTTCTGTGACATCACTATGTATTATTCCTCTACTGTGACATCACTGTGTAATATTCCTCTACTGTGACATCACTGTATACTATTCCTCTATTGTGACATCACTGTATATTATTCCTCTTCTGTGACATCACTGTATATTATTCCTCTACTGTGATATCACTGTATACTATACCACTTCTGTGACATCACTGTATACTATTCCTCTATTGTGACATCACTGTATATTATTCCTCTTCTGTGACATCACTGTATATTATTCCTCTACTGTGATATCACTGTATGTTATTCCTCTTCTGTAACATCACTATGTATTATTCCTCTACTGTGACATCACTGTGTAATATTCCTCTACTGTGACATCACTGTATACTATTCCTCTATTGTGACATCACTGTTTATTATTCCTCTACTGTGATATCACTGTATGTTATTCCTCTTCTGTGACATCACTATGTATTATTCCTCTACTGTGACATCACTGTGTAATATTCCTCTACTGTGACATCACTGTATACTATTCCTCTATTGTGACTTCACTGTTTATTATTCCTCATCTGTGACATCACTGTATATTATTCCTCTTCTGTGACATCACTGTATATTATTCCTCTACTGTGACATCACTGTATATTATTCCTCTTCTGTGACATCACTGTATATTATTCCTCTACTGTGATATCACTGTATGTTATTCCTCTTCTGTGACATCACTATGTATTATTCCTCTACTGTGACATCAATGTGTAATATTCCTCTACTGTGACATCACTGTATACTATTCCTCTATTGTGACATCACTGTTTATTATTCCTCTACTGTGATATCACTGTATGTTATTCCTCTTCTGTGACATCACTATGTATTAATCCTCTACTGTGACATCACTGTGTAATATTCCTCTACTGTGACATCACTGTATACTATTCCTCTATTGTGACTTCACTGTTTATTATTCCTCTTCTGTGACATCACTGTATATTATTCCTCTTCTGTGACATCACTGTATATTATTCCTCTACTGTGGCATCACTGTATATTATTCCTCTTCTGTGACATCACTGTATACTATTCCTCTGTTGTGACATCAATGTATATTATTCCTCTTCTGTGACATCACTGTACATTATTCCTCTTCTGTGACATCACTGTATATTATTCCTCTACTGTGGCATCACTGTATATTATTCCTCTACTGTGGCATCACTGTATATTATTCCTTTTCTGTGACATCACTGTCTACTATTCCTCTATTGTGACATCACTGTATATTATTCCTCTTCTGTGACATCACTGTATACTATTCCTCTATTGTGAAATCATTGTATATTATTCCTCTTCTGTGACATCACTGTATATTATTCCTCTACTGTGACATCACTGTATATTATTCCTCTTCTGTGACATCACTATGTATTATTCCTCTACTGTGACATCACTGTGTAATATTCCTCTACTATGACATTACTGTATACTATTCCTCTATTGTGACATCACTGTATATTATTCCTCTTCTGTGACATCACTGTATATTATTCCTCTACTGTGACATCACTGTATATTACTCCTCTTCTGTGACATCACTATGTATTATTCCTCTACTGTGACATCACTGTGTAAAATTCCTCTACTGTGACATCACTGTATACTATTCCTCTATTGTGACATCACTGTATATTATTCCTCTTCTGTGACATCACTGTATATTATTCCTCTACTGTGACATCACTGTATACTATTCCTCTATTGTGACATCACTGTATATTATTTACTCTTCTGTGACATCACTGTATATTAATCCTCTACTGTGACATCAATGTCTACTATTCCTCTTCTGTGACATCACTGTATGCTATTCCTCTATTGTAACATCACTGTATATTATTCCTCTTCTGTGACATCACTGTATATTATTCCTCTACTGTGACATCACTGTATATTATTCCTCTTCTGTGACATCACTATGTTTTATTCCTCTACTGTGACATCACTGTGTAATATTCCTCTACTGTGACATCACTGTATAGTATTCCTCTATTGTGACATCACTCTATGTTATTCCTCTTCTGTGACATCACTGTATATTATTCCTCTACTGTGACATCACTGTATACTATTCCTCTATTGTGACATCACTGTATATTATTCCTCTTCTGTGATATCACTGTATATTATTCCTCTTCTGTGATATCACAGTATATTATTCCTCTACTGTGGCATCACTGTATATTATTCCACTTCTGTGACATCACTGTACATTATTCCTCTATTGTGACTTCACTGTATATTATTCCTCTACTGTGACATCACTATATATTATTCCTCTTCTGTGACATCACTGTGTATTATTCCTCTACTGTGACATCACTGTGTAATATTCCTCTACTGTGACATCACTGTATAGTATTCCTCTATTGTGATATCTCTCTATATTATTCCTCTTCTGTGACATCACTGTATATTATTCCTCTATTGTGACATCACTGTATATTATTCCTCTACTGTGATATCACTGTATATTAATCCTCTTCTGTGGCATCACTATGTATTATTCCTGTACTGTGACATCACTGTATAATATTCCTCTATTGTGACATCACTGTATATTATTCCTCTTCTGTGACATCACTGTATATTATTCCTCTACTGTGACATCACTGTATACTATTCCTCTTCTGTGACATCCCTGTATTCTATTCCTCTATTGTGATATCACTGTATATTATTCCTCTTCTGTGACATCACTGTATACTATTCCTCTATTGTGAAATCATTGTATATTATTCCTCTTCTGTGACATCACTATGTATTATTCCTCTACTGTGGCATCACTGTATATTATTCCTCTTCTGTGACATCACTGTATACTATTCCTCTATTGTGAAATCATTGTATATTATTCCTCTTCTGTGACATCACTATATATTATTCCTCTACTGTGACATCACTGTATATTATTCCTCTTCTGTGACATCACTGTATATTATTCCTCTACTGTGACAACACTGTATACTATTCCTCCTCTGTGACATCACTGTATGCTATTCCTCTATTGTGACATCACTGTATATTATTCCTCTTCTGTGACATCACTGTATATTATTCCTCTACTGTGGAATCACTATATATTATTCCTCTTTTGTGACCTCACTGTATATTATTCCTCTACTGTGGCATCACTGTATATTATTCCTCTTCTGTGACATCACTGTATACTATTCCTCTATTGTGAAATCATTGTATATTATTCCTCTTCTGTGACATCACTGTATATTATTCCTCTACTGTGACATCACTGTATGTTATTCCTCTACTGTGACATCACTATGTATTATTCCTCTACTGTGACATCACTGTATATTATTCCTCTTCTGTGACATCACTGTATATTATTCCTCTACTGTGGAATCACTGTATATTATTCCTCTTCTCTGACATCACTGTATATTATTCCTTTACTGTGGCATCACTGTATACTATTCCTCTATTGTGACATCACTGTATATTATTCCTCTTCTGTGACATCACTGTCTATTATTCCTCTATAGTGACATCACTGTATATTATTCCTCTTCTGTGACATCACTGTATACTACTCCTCTATTGTGACATCATTGTATATTATTCCTCTTCTGTGACATCACTGTATATTATTCCTCTACTGTGATATCACTATATATTATTCCTCTTCTGTGACATCACTGTATATTATTCCTCTTCTGTGACATCACTATGTATTATTCCTCTACTGTGACATCACTGTGTAATATTCCTCTAATGTGACATCACTGTATACTATTCCTCTTTTGTGACATCACTGTATATTATTCCTAATCTGTGACATCACTGTATATTATTCCTCTACTGTGACATCACTGTATACTATTCCTCTATTGTGACATCACTGTATATTATTCCTCTACTGTGACATCACTGTATACTATTCCTCTATTGTGACATCATTGTATATTATTCCTCTTCTGTGACATCACTGTATATTATTCCTGTGACATCACTGTACATTAATCCTCTTCTGTGACATCACTATGTATTATTCCTCTACTGTGACATCACTGTGTACTATTCCTCTACTGTGACATCACTGTATACTATTCCTCTATTGTGACATCACTGTATATTATTCCTCTATTGTGACATCATTGTATATTATTCCTCTTCTGTGACATCACTGTATATTATTCCTCTACTGTGACATCACTGTATATTATTCCTCTACTGTGACATCACTGTAAATTATTCCTCTATTGTGACATCACTGTATATTATTCCTCTTCTGTGATATCACTGTATATTATTCCTCTACTGTGACATCACTGTATACTATTCCTCATATGTGACATCATTGTATTCTATTCTACTATTGTAACATCACTTTATATTATTCCTCTTTTGTGACATCACTGTATATTATTCCTCTACTGTGGCATCACTGTATATTATTCCTCTTCTGTGACATCACTGTATATTATTCCTCTTCTTTGACATCACTGTATATTATTCCTCTTCTGTGACATCACTATGTATTATTCCTCTACTGTGACATCACTGTGTAATATTCCTCTACTGTGACATCACTGTATACTATTCCTCTTTTGTGACATCACTGTATATTATTCCTAATCTGTGACATCACTGTATATTATTCCTCTACTGTGACATCACTGTATACTATTCCTCTATTGTGACATCACTGTATATTATTCCTCTTCTGTGACATCACTGTATACTATTCCTCTATTGTGACATCATTGTATATTATTCTTCTTCTGTGACATCACTGTATATTATTCCTGTGACATCACTGTATATTAATCCTCTTGTGTGACATCACTATGTATTATTCCTCTACTGTGACATCACTGTGTACTATTCCTCTACTGTGACATCACTGTATACTATTCCTCTATTGTGACATCACTGTATATTATTCCTCTATTGTGACATCATTGTATATTATTCCTCTTCTGTGACATCACTGTATATTATTAATCTACTGTGACATCACTATATATTATTCCTCTACTGTGACATCACTGTAAATTATTCCTCTATTGTGACATCACTGTATATTATTCCTCTTCTGTGATATCACTGTATATTATTCCTCTACTGTGACATCACTGTATACTATTCCTCATATGTGACATCACTGTATACTATTCCACTATTGTAACATCACTTTATATTATTCCTCTTTTGTGACATCACTGTATATTATTCCTCTACTGTGGCTTCACTGTATATTATTACTCTTCTGTGACATCACTGTATATTATTCCTCTACTGTGGCATCACTGTATATTATTCCTCTTCTGTGACATCACTGTATATTATTCCTCTTCTCTGACATCACTGTATATTATTCCTCTACTCTGACATCACTGTATACTATTCCTCTATTGTGACATCACTGTATATTATTCCTCTTCTGTGACATCACTGTATACTATTCCTCTATTGTGACATCACTGTATATTATTCCTCTTCTGTGATATCACTGTATAATATTCCTCTTCTGTGACATCACTCTATATTATTCCTCTATTGTGGCATCACTGTAAATTATTCCTCTTCTGTGACATCACTGTATATTATTCCTCTATTGTGACATCACTGTATACTATTCCTCTATTGTGACATCATTGTATATTATTCCTCTTTTGTGACATCACTGTATATTATTCCTCTACTGTGACATCACTGTATTATTTCTCTACTGTGACATCACTGTGTAATATTCCTCTACTGTGACATCACTGTATACTATTCCTCTATTGTGACATCACTGTATATTATTCCTCTTTTGTGACATCACTGTATATTATTGCTCTACTGTGACATCACTGTATACTATTTCTCTTCTGTGACATCACTGTATACTATTCCTCTATTGTGACATCACTGTATATTATTCCTCTTCTGTGACATCACTGTATATTATTCCTCTACTGTGATATCACTATGTTATTCCTCTTCTGTGACATCACTATGTATTATTCCTCTACTTTGACATCACTGTGTAATATTCCTCTACTGTGACATCACTGTATACTATTCCTCTATTGTGACATCACTGTTTATTATTCCTCTTCTGAGACATCACTGTATATTATTCCTCTTCTGTGACATCACTGTATATTATTCCTCTACTGTGGCATCACTGTATATTATTCCTCTTCTGTGACATCACTGTATACTATTCCTCTGTTGTGACATCAATGTATATTATTCCTCTTCTGTGACATCACTGTACATTATTCCTCTTCTGTGACATCACTGTATATTATTCCTCTTCAGTGACATCACTGTATATTATTCCTCTGCTGTGGCATCACTGTATATTATTCCTCTTCTGTGACATCACTGTATACTATTCCTCTATTGTGAAATCATTGTATATTATTCCTCTTCTATGACATCACTGTATATTATTCCTCTTCTATGACATCACTATGTATTATTTCTCTACTCTGACATCACTGTGTAATATTCCTCGACTGTGACATCACTGTATACTCTTACTCTATTGTGGCATCACTGTATACTATTCCTCTTCTGTGACATCACTGTATATTATTCCTGTTCTGTGACATCACTGATTATTATTCCTCTTCTGTGACATCACTATGTATTATTCCTCTACTGTGATATCACTGTGTAATATTCCTCTACTGTGACATCACTGTATATTATTCCTCTTCTGTGACATCACTGTACATTATTCCTCTTCTTTGGCATCACTGTACATTATTCCTATTCTGTGACATCACTGTGTAATATTCATCTACTGTGACATCACTGTATACTATTCCTCTATTGTGACATCACTGTATATTATTCCTCTTCTGTGACATCACTGTATATTATTCCTCTATTGTGACATCACTGTATATTATTCCTCTACTGTGACATCACTGTATACTATTCCTCTATTGTGACATCAGTGTATATTATTCCTCTTCTGTGACATCACTGTATATTATTCCTCTTCTGTGACATCACTGTATAGTATTCCTCTATTGTAACATCACTGTATATTATTTCCTCTTCTGTGACATCACTGTATATTATTCCTCTACTGTGACATCACTGTCTATTATTCCTCTTCTGTTACATCACTGTATACTATTCCTCTATTGTGAAATTATTGTATATTATTTCTCTTCTGTGACATCACTATGTATTATTCCTCTACTGTGACATCACTGTGTAATATTCCTCTACTGTGACATCACTGTATACTATTCCTCTATTGTGACATCACTGTATATTATTCCTCTTCTGTGACATCAGTGTATATTATTCCTCTACTGTGGCATCACTGTATATTATTCCTCTTCTGTGACATCACTGTATACTATTCCTCTATTGTGACATCACTGTATATTATTCCTCTTCTGTGACATCACTGTATATTATTCCTCTACTGTGACATCACTGTATATTATTCCTCTACTGTGACATCAATGTATACTATTCCTCTTCTGTGACATCACTGTATATTATTCCTCTATTGTGACATCACTGTATATTATTCCTCTTCTGTGACATAACTGTATATTATTCCTTTTCTGTGACATCACTGTATACTATTCCTCTATTGTGAAATCATTGTATATTATTCCTCTTCTGTGACATCACTGTATATTATTCCTCTACTGGGACATCACTGTATGTTATTCCTCTTCTGTGATATCACTATGTATTATTCCTCTACTGTGACATCACTGTGTAATATTCCTCTACTGTGACATCACTGTATACTATTCCTCTATTGTGACATCACTGTATATTATTCCTCTTCTGTGACATCACTGTATATTATTCCTCTTCTGTGACATCACTGTATATTATTCCTCTACTGTGACATCACTGTATGTCATTCCTATTCTGTGACATCACTATGCATTATTCCTCTACTGTGACATCACTGTGTAATATTCCTCTTCTGTGACATCACTGTATACTATTCCTCTACTGTGACATCACTGTGTATTACTCAATTTCTGTGACATCACTGTATATTATTCCTCTTCTGTGACATCACTGTATATTATTCCTCTACTGTGGCATCACTGTATATTACTCCTCTTCTGTGACATCACTGTATACTATTCCTCTATTGTGATATCAATGTATATTATTCCTCTTCTGTGACATCACTGTATATTATTCCTCTTCTGTGACATCACTATGTATTATTCCTCTACTGTGACATCACTGTGTAATATTCCTCTACTGTGACATCACTGTATACTATTCCTCTATTGTGACATCACTGTATATTATTCCTCTTCTGTGACATCACTGTATATTATTCCTCTACTGTGATATCACTGTATACTATACCACTTCTGTTACATCACTGTATACTATACCTCTATTGTGACATCACTGTATATTATTCCTCTTCTGTGACATCACTGTATATTATTCCTTTACTTTGATATCACTGTATGTTATTCCTCTTCTGTGACATCACTATGTATTATTCCTCTACTGTGACATCACTGTGTAATATTCCTCTACTGTGACATCACTGTATACTATTCCTCTATTGTGACTTCACTGTTTATTATTCCTCTTCTGTGACATCACTGTATATTATTCCTCTTCTGTGACATCACTGTATATTATTCCTCTACTGTGGCATCACTGTATATTATTCCTCTTCTGTGACATCACTGTATATTATTCCTCTACTTTGATATCACTGTATGTTATTCCTCTTCTGTGACATCACTACGTATTATTCCTCTACTGTGACATCACTGTGTAATATTCCTCTACTGTGACATCACTGTATACTATTCCTCTATTGTGACATCACTGTTTATTATTCCTCTACTGTGACATCACTGTATACTATTCCTCTTCTGTGACATCACTGTATACTATTCCTCTATTGTGACATCACTGTATATTATTCCTCTTCTGTGACATCACTGTATATTATTCCTCTACTGTGATATCACTATGTTATTCCTCTTCTGTGACATCACTATGTATTATTCCTCTACTTTGACATCACTGTGTAATATTCCTCTACTGTGACATCACTGTATACTATTCCTCTATTGTGACATCACTGTTTATTATTCCTCTTCTGAGACATCACTGTATATTATTCCTCTTCTGTGACATCACTGTATATTATTCCTCTACTGTGGCATCACTGTATATTATTCCTCTTCTGTGACATCACTGTATACTATTCCTCTGTTGTGACATCAATGTATATTATTCCTCTTCTGTGACATCACTGTACATTATTCCTCTTCTGTGACATCACTGTATATTATTCCTCTTCAGTGACATCACTGTATATTATTCCTCTTCTGTGACATCACTGTATACTATTCCTCTATTGTGAAATCATTGTATATTATTCCTCTTCTATGACATCACTGTATATTATTCCTCTTCTATGACATCACTATGTATTATTCCTCTACTCTGACATCACTGTGTAATATTCCTCGACTGTGACATCACTGTATACCCTTACTCTATTGTGGCATCACTGTATACTATTCCTCTTCTGTGACATCACTGTATATTATTCCTGTTCTGTGACATCACTGATTATTATTCCTCTTCTGTGACATCACTATGTATTATTCCTCTACTGTGATATCACTGTGTAATAGTCCTCTACTGTGACATCACTGTATATTATTCCTCTTCTGTGACATCACTGTATATTATTCCTCTTCTTTGGCATCACTGTATATTATTCCTCTTCTGTGACATCACTGTGTAATATTCATCTACTGTGACATCACTGTATACTATTCCTCTATTGTGACATCACTGTATATTATTCCTCTTCTGTGACATCACTGTATATTATTCCTCTATTGTGACATCACTGTATATTATTCCTCTACTGTGACATCACTGTATACTATTCCTCTATTGTGACATCAGTGTATATTATTCCTCTTCTGTGACATCACTGTATATTATTCCTCTTCTGTGGCATCACTGTATATTATTCCTCTTCTGTGACATCACGGTATACCATTCCTTTATTGTGACATCATTGTATATTATTCCTCTTCTGTGACATCACTGTATATTATTCCTCTACTGTGACATCACTGTATGTTATTCCTCTTCTGTGACATCACTATGTATTATTCCTCTACTGTGACATCACTGTGTAATATTCCTCTACTGTGACATCACTGTATACTATTCCTCTATTGTGACATTACTGTATATTTTTCCTCTTCTGTGACATCACTGTATATTATTCCTCTTCTGTGACATCACTGTATAGTATTCCTCTATTGTAACATCACTGTATATTATTTCCTCTTCTGTGACATCACTGTATATTATTCCTCTACTGTGACATCACTGTCTATTATTCCTCTTCTGTTACATCACTGTATACTATTCCTCTATTGTGAAATTATTGTATATTATTTCTCTTCTGTGACATCACTATGTATTATTCCTCTACTGTGACATCACTGTGTAATATTCCTCTACTGTGACATCACTGTATACTATTCCTCTATTGTGACATCACTGTATATTATTCCTCTTCTGTGACATCAGTGTATATTATTCCTCTACTGTGACATCACTGTATATTATTCCTCTACTGTGGCATCACTGTATATTATTCCTATTCTGTGACATCACTGTATACTATTCCTCTATTGTGACATCACTGTGTATTATTCCTCTTCTGTGTCATCACTGTATATTATTCCTCTACTGTGACATCACTGTATATTATTCCTCTACTGTGACATCAATGTATACTATTCCTCTTCTGTGACATCACTGTATATTATTCCTCTATTGTGACATCACTGTATATTATTCCTCTTCTGTGACATAACTGTATATTATTCCTCTACTGTGGCATCACTGTATATTATTCCTTTTCTGTGACATCACTGTATACTATTCCTCTATTGTGAAATCATTGTATATTATTCCTCTTCTGTGACATCACTGTATATTATTCCTCTACTGGGACATCACTGTATGTTATTCCTCTTCTGTGATATCACTATGTATTATTCCTCTACTGTGACATCACTGTGTAATATTCCTCTACTGTGACATCACTGTATACTATTCCTCTATTGTGACATCACTGTATATTATTCCTCTTCTGTGACATCACTGTATATTATTCCTCTTCTGTGACATCACTGTATATTATTCCTCTACTGTGACATCACTGTATGTCATTCCTATTCTGTGACATCACTATGCATTATTCCTCTACTGTGACATCACTGTGTAATATTCCTCTTCTGTGACATCACTGTATACTATTCCTCTACTGTGACATCACTGTATATTATTCAATTTCTGTGACATCACTGTATATTATTCCTCTTCTGTGACATCACTGTATATTATTCCTCTACTGTGGCATCACTGTATATTACTCCTCTTCTGTGACATCACTGTATACTATTCCTCTATTGTGATATCAATGTATATTATTCCTCTTCTGTGACATCACTGTATATTATTCCTCTTCTGTGACATCACTATGTATTATTCCTCTACTGTGACATCACTGTGTAATATTCCTCTACTGTGACATCACTGTATACTATTCCTCTATTGTGACATCACTGTATATTATTCCTCTTCTGTGACATCACTGTATATTATTCCTCTACTGTGATATCACTGTATACTATACCACTTCTGTGACATCACTGTATACTATTCCTCTATTGTGACATCACTGTATATTATTCCTCTTCTGTGACATCACTGTATATTATTCCTCTACTGTGATATCACTGTATGTTATTCCTCTTCTGTAACATCACTATGTATTATTCCTCTACTGTGACATCACTGTGTAATATTCCTCTACTGTGACATCACTGTATACTATTCCTCTATTGTGACATCACTGTTTATTATTCCTCTACTGTGATATCACTGTATGTTATTCCTCTTCTGTGACATCACTATGTATTATTCCTCTACTGTGACATCACTGTGTAATATTCCTCTACTGTGACATCACTGTATACTATTCCTCTATTGTGACTTCACTGTTTATTATTCCTCATCTGTGACATCACTGTATATTATTCCTCTTCTGTGACATCACTGTATATTATTCCTCTACTGTGACATCACTGTATATTATTCCTCTTCTGTGACATCACTGTATATTATTCCTCTACTGTGATATCACTGTATGTTATTCCTCTTCTGTGACATCACTATGTATTATTCCTCTACTGTGACATCAATGTGTAATATTCCTCTACTGTGACATCACTGTATACTATTCCTCTATTGTGACATCACTGTTTATTATTCCTCTACTGTGATATCACTGTATGTTATTCCTCTTCTGTGACATCACTATGTATTAATCCTCTACTGTGACATCACTGTGTAATATTCCTCTACTGTGACATCACTGTATACTATTCCTCTATTGTGACTTCACTGTTTATTATTCCTCTTCTGTGACATCACTGTATATTATTCCTCTTCTGTGACATCACTGTATATTATTCCTCTACTGTGGCATCACTGTATATTATTCCTCTTCTGTGACATCACTGTATACTATTCCTCTGTTGTGACATCAATGTATATTATTCCTCTTCTGTGACATCACTGTACATTATTCCTCTTCTGTGACATCACTGTATATTATTCCTCTACTGTGGCATCACTGTATATTATTCCTCTACTGTGGCATCACTGTATATTATTCCTTTTCTGTGACATCACTGTCTACTATTCCTCTATTGTGACATCACTGTATATTATTCCTCTTCTGTGACATCACTGTATACTATTCCTCTATTGTGAAATCATTGTATATTATTCCTCTTCTGTGACATCACTGTATATTATTCCTCTACTGTGACATCACTGTATATTATTCCTCTTCTGTGACATCACTATGTATTATTCCTCTACTGTGACATCACTGTGTAATATTCCTCTACTATGACATTACTGTATACTATTCCTCTATTGTGACATCACTGTATATTATTCCTCTTCTGTGACATCACTGTATATTATTCCTCTACTGTGACATCACTGTATATTACTCCTCTTCTGTGACATCACTATGTATTATTCCTCTACTGTGACATCACTGTGTAAAATTCCTCTACTGTGACATCACTGTATACTATTCCTCTATTGTGACATCACTGTATATTATTCCTCTTCTGTGACATCACTGTATATTATTCCTCTACTGTGACATCACTGTATACTATTCCTCTATTGTGACATCACTGTATATTATTTACTCTTCTGTGACATCACTGTATATTAATCCTCTACTGTGACATCAATGTCTACTATTCCTCTTCTGTGACATCACTGTATGCTATTCCTCTATTGTAACATCACTGTATATTATTCCTCTTCTGTGACATCACTGTATATTATTCCTCTACTGTGACATCACTGTATATTATTCCTCTTCTGTGACATCACTATGTTTTATTCCTCTACTGTGACATCACTGTGTAATATTCCTCTACTGTGACATCACTGTATAGTATTCCTCTATTGTGACATCACTCTATGTTATTCCTCTTCTGTGACATCACTGTATATTATTCCTCTACTGTGACATCACTGTATACTATTCCTCTATTGTGACATCACTGTATATTATTCCTCTTCTGTGATATCACTGTATATTATTCCTCTTCTGTGATATCACAGTATATTATTCCTCTACTGTGGCATCACTGTATATTATTCCACTTCTGTGACATCACTGTACATTATTCCTCTATTGTGACTTCACTGTATATTATTCCTCTACTGTGACATCACTATATATTATTCCTCTTCTGTGACATCACTGTGTATTATTCCTCTACTGTGACATCACTGTGTAATATTCCTCTACTGTGACATCACTGTATAGTATTCCTCTATTGTGATATCTCTCTATATTATTCCTCTTCTGTGACATCACTGTATATTATTCCTCTATTGTGACATCACTGTATATTATTCCTCTACTGTGATATCACTGTATATTAATCCTCTTCTGTGGCATCACTATGTATTATTCCTGTACTGTGACATCACTGTATAATATTCCTCTATTGTGACATCACTGTATATTATTCCTCTTCTGTGACATCACTGTATATTATTCCTCTACTGTGACATCACTGTATACTATTCCTCTTCTGTGACATCCCTGTATTCTATTCCTCTATTGTGATATCACTGTATATTATTCCTCTTCTGTGACATCACTGTATACTATTCCTCTATTGTGAAATCATTGTATATTATTCCTCTTCTGTGACATCACTATGTATTATTCCTCTACTGTGGCATCACTGTATATTATTCCTCTTCTGTGACATCACTGTATACTATTCCTCTATTGTGAAATCATTGTATATTATTCCTCTTCTGTGACATCACTATATATTATTCCTCTACTGTGACATCACTGTATATTATTCCTCTTCTGTGACATCACTGTATATTATTCCTCTACTGTGACAACACTGTATACTATTCCTCCTCTGTGACATCACTGTATGCTATTCCTCTATTGTGACATCACTGTATATTATTCCTCTTCTGTGACATCACTGTATATTATTCCTCTACTGTGGAATCACTATATATTATTCCTCTTTTGTGACCTCACTGTATATTATTCCTCTACTGTGGCATCACTGTATATTATTCCTCTTCTGTGACATCACTGTATACTATTCCTCTATTGTGAAATCATTGTATATTATTCCTCTTCTGTGACATCACTGTATATTATTCCTCTACTGTGACATCACTGTATGTTATTCCTCTACTGTGACATCACTATGTATTATTCCTCTACTGTGACATCACTGTATATTATTCCTCTTCTGTGACATCACTGTATATTATTCCTCTACTGTGGAATCACTGTATATTATTCCTCTTCTCTGACATCACTGTATATTATTCCTTTACTGTGGCATCACTGTATACTATTCCTCTATTGTGACATCACTGTATATTATTCCTCTTCTGTGACATCACTGTCTATTATTCCTCTATAGTGACATCACTGTATATTATTCCTCTTCTGTGACATCACTGTATACTACTCCTCTATTGTGACATCATTGTATATTATTCCTCTTCTGTGACATCACTGTATATTATTCCTCTACTGTGATATCACTATATATTATTCCTCTTCTGTGACATCACTGTATATTATTCCTCTTCTGTGACATCACTATGTATTATTCCTCTACTGTGACATCACTGTGTAATATTCCTCTAATGTGACATCACTGTATACTATTCCTCTTTTGTGACATCACTGTATATTATTCCTAATCTGTGACATCACTGTATATTATTCCTCTACTGTGACATCACTGTATACTATTCCTCTATTGTGACATCACTGTATATTATTCCTCTACTGTGACATCACTGTATACTATTCCTCTATTGTGACATCATTGTATATTATTCCTCTTCTGTGACATCACTGTATATTATTCCTGTGACATCACTGTACATTAATCCTCTTCTGTGACATCACTATGTATTATTCCTCTACTGTGACATCACTGTGTACTATTCCTCTACTGTGACATCACTGTATACTATTCCTCTATTGTGACATCACTGTATATTATTCCTCTATTGTGACATCATTGTATATTATTCCTCTTCTGTGACATCACTGTATATTATTCCTCTACTGTGACATCACTGTATATTATTCCTCTACTGTGACATCACTGTAAATTATTCCTCTATTGTGACATCACTGTATATTATTCCTCTTCTGTGATATCACTGTATATTATTCCTCTACTGTGACATCACTGTATACTATTCCTCATATGTGACATCATTGTATTCTATTCTACTATTGTAACATCACTTTATATTATTCCTCTTTTGTGACATCACTGTATATTATTCCTCTACTGTGGCATCACTGTATATTATTCCTCTTCTGTGACATCACTGTATATTATTCCTCTTCTTTGACATCACTGTATATTATTCCTCTTCTGTGACATCACTATGTATTATTCCTCTACTGTGACATCACTGTGTAATATTCCTCTACTGTGACATCACTGTATACTATTCCTCTTTTGTGACATCACTGTATATTATTCCTAATCTGTGACATCACTGTATATTATTCATCTACTGTGACATCACTGTATACTATTCCTCTATTGTGACATCACTGTATATTATTCCTCTTCTGTGACATCACTGTATACTATTCCTCTATTGTGACATCATTGTATATTATTCTTCTTCTGTGACATCACTGTATATTATTCCTGTGACATCACTGTATATTAATCCTCTTGTGTGACATCACTATGTATTATTCCTCTACTGTGACATCACTGTGTACTATTCCTCTACTGTGACATCACTGTATACTATTCCTCTATTGTGACATCACTGTATATTATTCCTCTATTGTGACATCATTGTATATTATTCCTCTTCTGTGACATCACTGTATATTATTAATCTACTGTGACATCACTATATATTATTCCTCTACTGTGACATCACTGTAAATTATTCCTCTATTGTGACATCACTGTATATTATTCCTCTTCTGTGATATCACTGTATATTATTCCTCTACTGTGACATCACTGTATACTATTCCTCATATGTGACATCACTGTATACTATTCCACTATTGTAACATCACTTTATATTATTCCTCTTTTGTGACATCACTGTATATTATTCCTCTACTGTGGCTTCACTGTATATTATTACTCTTCTGTGACATCACTGTATATTATTCCTCTACTGTGGCATCACTGTATATTATTCCTCTTCTGTGACATCACTGTATATTATTCCTCTTCTCTGACATCACTGTATATTATTCCTCTACTCTGACATCACTGTATACTATTCCTCTATTGTGACATCACTGTATATTATTCCTCTTCTGTGACATCACTGTATACTATTCCTCTATTGTGACATCACTGTATATTATTCCTCTTCTGTGATATCACTGTATAATATTCCTCTTCTGTGACATCACTCTATATTATTCCTCTATTGTGGCATCACTGTAAATTATTCCTCTTCTGTGACATCACTGTATATTATTCCTCTATTGTGACATCACTGTATACTATTCCTCTATTGTGACATCATTGTATATTATTCCTCTTTTGTGACATCACTGTATATTATTCCTCTACTGTGACATCACTGTATTATTTCTCTACTGTGACATCACTGTGTAATATTCCTCTACTGTGACATCACTGTATACTATTCCTCTATTGTGACATCACTGTATATTATTCCTCTTTTGTGACATCACTGTATATTATTGCTCTACTGTGACATCACTGTATACTATTTCTCTTCTGTGACATCACTGTATACTATTCCTCTATTGTGACATCACTGTATATTATTCCTCTACTGTGACATCATTGTATATTATTCCTCTTCTGTGACATCACTGTATACTATTCTTCTATTGTGACATCACTTTATATTATTACTCTTTTGTGACATCACTGTATATTATTCCTCTACTGTGACATCACTGTATATTATTACTCTTGTGTGACATCACTGTATATTATTCCTCTACTGTGGCATCACTGTATATTATTCCTCTTCTGTGACATCACTGTATATTATTCCTCTTCTCTGACATCACTATGTATTATTCCTCTACTGTGACCTCACTGTATACTATTCCTCTGTTGTGACATTACTGTATATTATTCCTAATCTGTGAGATCACTGTATATTATTTCTCTACTGTGACATCACTGTATACTATTCCTCTATTGTGACATCACTGTATATTATTCCTCTTCTGTGGCATCACTGTATACTATTCCTCTATTGTGACATCACTGTATATTATTCCTCTTCTGTGACATCACTGTATATTATTCCTCTACTGTGACATCACTGTATTATTTCTCTTCTGTGACATCTCTATGTATTATTCCTCTACTGTGACATCACTGTGTAATATTCCTCTACTGTGACATAACTGTATACTATTCCTCTATTGTGACATCACTGTATATTATTCCTCTTCTGTGACATCACTGTATATTATTCCTGTGACATCACTGTATATTAATCCTCTTGTGTGACATCACTATGTATTATTCCTCTACTGTGACATCACTGTATATTATTCCTCTTCTGTGATATCACTGTATATTATTCCTCTACTGTGACATCACTGTATACTATTCCTCTATTGTGACATCACTGTATATTATTCCTCTATTGTGACATCATTGTATATTATTCCTCTTCTGTGACATCACTGTATATTATTCCTCTACTGTGACATCACTGTATATTATTCCTCTACTGTGACATCAATGTAAATTATTCCTCTATTGTGACATCACTGTATATTATTCCTCTTCTGTGATATCACTGTATATTATTCCTCTACTGTGACATCACTGTATACTATTCCGCATATGTGACATCACTGTATACTATTCCACTATTGTAACATCACTTTATATTATTCCTCTTTTGTGACATCACTGTATATTATTCCTCTACTGTGGCTTCACTGTATATTATTACTCTTCTGTGACATCACTGTATATTATTCCTCGAATGTGGCATCACTGTATATTATTCTTCTTCTCTGACATCACTGTATATTATTCCTCTACTGTGACATCACTGTATACTATTCCTCTATTGTGACATCACTGTATATTATTCCTCTTCTGTGACATCACTGTATACTATTCCTCTATTGTGACATCACTGTATATTATTCCTCTTCTGTGATATCACTGTATAATATTCCTCTTCTGTGACATCACTCTATATTATTCCTCTACTGTGGCATCACTGTAAATTATTCCTCTTCTGTGACATCACTGTATATTATTCCTCTATTGTGACATCACAGTATACTATTCCTCTATTGTGACATCATTGTATATTATTCCTCTTTTGTGACATCACTGTATATTATTCCTCTACTGTGACATCACTGTATTATTTCTCTACTGTGACATCACTGTGTAATATTCCTCTACTGTGACATCACTGTATACTATTCCTCTATTGTGACATCACTGTATATTATTCCTCTTTTGTGACATCACTGTATATTATTCCTCTACTGTGACATCACTGTATACTATTTCTCTTCTGTGACATCACTGTATACTATTCCTCTATTGTGACATCACTGTATATTATTCCTCTACTGTGACATCATTGTATATTATTCCTCTTCTGTGACATCACTGTATACTATTCTTCTATTGTGACATCACTGTATATTATTCCTCTTTTGTGACATCACTGTATATTATTCCTCTACTGTGACATCACTGTATACTATTTCTCTTCTGTGACATCACTGTATACTATTCCTCTTTTGTGACATCACTGTATATTATTCCCCTACTATGACATCACTGTATATTATTCCTCTTCTGTGACATCACTATGTAGTATTCCTCTACTGTGACATCACTGTGTAATATTCCTCTTCTGTGACATCACTGTATAATATTCGTCTATTGTGACATCACTGTATATTATTACTCTTCTGTGACATCACTGTATATTATTCTTCTACTGTGGCATCACTGTATATTATTCCTCTTCTGTAACATCACTGTATATTATTCCTCTTCTCTGACATCACTATGTATTATTCCTCTACTGTGACATCACTGTATACTATTCCTCTGTTGTGACATCACTGTATATTATTCCTAATCTGTGAGATCACTGTATATTATTCCTCTACTCTGACATCACTGTATACTATTCCTCTATTATGACATCACTGTATATTATTCCTCTTCTGTGGCATCTCTGTATACTATTCCTCTATTGTGACATCACTGTATATTATTCCTCTTCTGTGACATCACTGTATATTATTCCTCTACTGTGACATCACTGTATTATTTCTCTTCTGTGACATGACTATGTATTATTCCTCTACTGTGACATCACTGTGTAATATTCCTCTACTGTGACATCACTGTATACTATTCCTCTATTGTGACATCACTGTATATTATTCCTCTTCTGTGACGTCACTGTGTATTATTCCTCTACTGTGGCATCACTGTATATTATTCCTTTTCTGTGACATCACTGTATATTATTTCTCTATTGTGACATTATTGTATATTATTCCTCTTCTGTGACATCACTATGTATTATGCCTCTACTGAGACATTACTGTGTAATATTCCTCTACTGTGACATCACTGTATACTATTCCTCTATTATGACATCACTGTATATTATTCCTATTCTGTGACATCACTGTATATTATTCCTCTACTGTGACATCACTGTGTAATATTCCTCTACTGTGACATCACTGTATACTATTCATCTATTGTAACATCACTGTATATTATTCCTCTTCTGTGACATCACTGTATATTATTCCTCTACTGTGCCATCACTGTATATTATTCCTCTTCTGTGACATCACTGTATATTAATCCTCTACTGTGACATCAATGTCTACTATTCCTCTATTGTGACATCACTGTATGCTATTCCTCTATTGTGACATCACTGTATATTATTCCTCTTCTGTGACATCACTGTATATTATTCCTCTACTGTGACATCACTGTATATTATTCCTCTTCTGTGACATCACTATGTATTATTCCTCTACTGTGACATCACTGTGTAATATTCCTCTACTGTGACATCACTGTATAGTATTCCTCTATTGTGAGATCACTCTATATTATTCCTCTTCTCTGACATCACTGTATATTATTCCTCTACTGTGACATCACTGTATACTATTCCTCTATTGTGACATCACTGTATATTATTCCTCTTCTGTGATATCACTGTATATTATTCCTCTTCTGTGATATCACAGTATATTATTCCTCTACTGTGGCATCACTGTATATTATTCCACTTCTGTGACATCACTGTACATTATTCCTCTATTGTGACATCATTGTATATTATTCCTCTACTGTGACATCACTGTATATTATTCCTCTACTGTGACATCACTATATATTATTCCTCTTCTGTGACATCACTATGTATTATTCCTCTACTGTGACATCACTGTGTAATATTCCTCTACTGTGACATCACTGTATAGTATTCCTCTATTGTGATATCTCTCTATATTATTCCTCTTCTGTGACATCACTGTATATTATTCCTCTATTGTGACATCACTGTATATTATTCCTCTACTGTGATATCACTGTATATTAATCCTCTTCTGTGACATCACTATGTATTATTCCTGTACTGTGACATCACTGTGTAATATTCCTCTATTGTGACATCACTGTATATTATTCCTCTTCTGTGACATCACTGTATATTATTCCTCTTCTGTGACATCACTGTATACTATTCCTCTATTGTGAAATCATTGTATATTATTCCTCTACTGTGACATCACTGTATATTATTCCTCTTCTGTGACATCACTATATATTATTCCTCTACTGTGGCATCACTGTATATTATTCCTCTTCTGTGACATCACTGTATACTATTCCTCTATTGTGAAATCATTGTATATTATTCCTCTTCTGTGACATCACTGTATATTATTCCTCTATTGTGACAACACTGTATACTATTCCTCTTCTGTGACATCATTGTATACTACTCCTCTATTGTGACATCACTGTATATTATTCCTCTACTGTGGAATCACTGTATATTATTCCTCTTCTGTGACATCACTGTATATTATTCATCTTCTGTGACATCACTGTATACTATTCCTCTATTGTGAAATCATTGTATATTATTCCTCTTCTGTGACATCACTGTATATTATTCCTCTACTGTGACATCACTGTATGTTATTCCTCTACTGTGACATCACTATGTATTATTCCTCTACTGTGACATCACTGTATATTATTCCTCTTCTGTGACATCACTGTATATTATTCCTCTACTGTGGAATCACAGTATATTATTCCTCTTCTGTGACATCACTGTATATTATTCCTCTACTGTGACATCACTGTATATTATTCCTTTACTGTGGCATCACTGTATACTATTCCTCTATTGTGACATCACTGTATATTATTCCTCTATTGTGACATCACTGCATATTATTCCTCTTCTGTGACATCACTGTATACTACTCCTCTATTGTGACATCATTGTATATTATTCCTCTTCTGTGACATCACTGTACATTATTCCTCTACTGTGATATCACTGTATATTATTCCTCTTCTGTGACATCACTGTATATTATTCCTCTTCTGTGACATCACTATGTATTATTCCTCTACTGTGACATCACTGTGTAATATTCCTCTACTGTGACATCACTGTATACTATTCCTCTTTTGTGACATCACTGTATATTATTCCTCTACTGTGACATCACTGTATACTATTCTTCTATTGTGACATCATTGTATATTATTCCTCTTCTGTGACATCACTGTATATTATTCCTGTGACATCACTGTACATTAATCCTCTTGTGTGACATCACTATGTATTATTCCTCTACTGTGACATCACTGTGTACTATTCCTCTACTGTGACATCACTGTATACTATTCCTCTATTGTGACATCACTGTATATTATTCCTCTATTGTGACATCATTGTATATTATTCCTCTTCTGTGACATCACTGTATATTATTCCTCTACTGTGACATCACTGTATATTATTCCTCTACTGTGACATCACTGTAAATTATTCCTCTATTGTGACATCACTGTATATTATTCCTCTTCTGTGATATCACTGTATATTATTCCTCTACTGTGACATCACTGTATACTATTCCTCATATGTGACATCACTGTATACTATTCCTCTATTGTAACATCACTTTATATTATTCCTCTTTTGTGACATCACTGTATACTATTCCTCTATTGTAACATCACTTTATATTATTCCTCTTTTGTGACATCACTGTATACTATTCCTCTACTGTGGCATCACTGTATATTATTCATCTTCTGTGACATCACTGTATATTATTCCTCTACTGTGGCATCACTGTATATTATTCCTCTTCTGAGACATCACTGTATATTGTTCCTCTTCTCTGACATCACTGTATATTATTCCTCTTCTGTGACATCACTATGTATTATTCCTCTACTGTGACATCACTGTGTAATATTCCTCTACTGTGACATCACTGTATACTATTCCTCTTTTGTGACATCACTGTATATTATTCCTAATCTGTGACATCACTGTATATTATTCCTCTACTGTGACATCACTGTATACTATTCCTCTATTGTGACATCACTGTATATTATTCCTCTTCTGTGACATCACTGTATACTATTCCTCTATTGTGACATCATTGTATATTATTCCTCTTCTGTGACATCACTGTATATTATTCCTGTGACATCAATGTATATTAATCCTCTTGTGTGACATCACTATGTATTATTCCTCTACTGTGACATCACTGTATACTATTCCTCTATTGTGACATCACTGTATATTATTCCTCTATTGTGACATCATTGTATATTATTCCTCTTCTGTGACATCACTGTATATTATTCCTCTACTGTGACATCACTGTATATTATTCCTCTACTGTGACATCACTGTAAATTATTCCTCTATTGTGACATCACTGTATATTATTCCTCTTCTGTGATATCACTGTATATTATTCCTCTACTGTGACATCACTGTATACTATTCCTCATATGTGACATCACTGTATACTATTCCACTATTGTAACATCACTTTATATTATTCCTCTTTTGTGACATCACTGTATATTATTCCTCTATTGTGGCTTCACTGTATATTATTACTCTTCTGTGACATCACTGTATATTATTCCTCTTCTGTGACATCACTGTATATTATTCCTCTTCTCTGACATCACTGTATATTATTCCTCTACTGTGACATCACTGTATACTATTCCTCTATTGTGACATCACTGTATATTATTCCTCTTCTGTGACATCACTGTATACTATTCCTCTATTGTGACATAACTGTATATTATTCCTCTTCTGTGATATCACTGTATAATATTCCTCTTCTGTGACATCACTGTATATTATTTCTCTATTGTGACATCACTGTATACTATTCCTCTATTGTGACATCATTGTATATTATTCCTCTTTTGTGACATCACTGTATATTATTCCTCTACTGTGACATCACTGTATTATTTCTCTACTGTGACATCACTGTGTAATATTCCTCTACTGTGACATCACTGTATACTATTCCTCTATTGTGACATCACTGTATATTATTCCTCTTTTGTGACATCACTGTATACTATTTCTCTTCTGTGACATCACTGTATACTATTCCTCTATTGTGACATCACTGTATATTATTACTCTACTGTGACATCATTGTATATTATTCCTCTTCTGTGACATCACTGTATACTATTATTCTATTGTGACAGCACTTTATATTATTCCTCTTTTGTGACATCACTGTATATTATTCCTCTACTGTGACATCACTGTATATTATTACTCTTCTGTGACATCACTGTATATTATTCCTCTACTGTGGCATCACTGTATATTATTCCTCTTCTGTGACATCACTGTATATTATTCCTCTTCTCTGACATCACTATGTATTATTCCTCTACTGTGACCTCACTGTATACTATTCCTCTGTTGTGACATCACTGTATATTATTCCTAATCTGTGAGATCACTGTATATTATTCCTCTACTGTGACATCACTGTATACTATTCCTCTGTTGTGACATCACTGTATATTATTCCTAATCTGTGACATCACTGTATACTATTCCTCTATTGTGACATCACTGTATATTATTCCTCTTCTGTGGCATCACTGTATACTATTCCTCTATTGTGACATCACTGTATATTATTCCTCTTCTGTGACATCACGTTATTATTTCTCTTCTGTGACATCACTATGTATTATTCCTCTACTGTGACATCACTGTGTAATATTCCTCTACTGTGACATCACTGTATACTATTCCTCTATTGTGACATCACTGTATTTTATTCCTCTTCTGTGACATCACTGTATACTATTCCTCTATTGTGACATCATTGTATATTATTCCTCTTCTGTGACATCACTGTATATTATTCCTGTGACATCACTGTATATTAATCCTCTTGTGTGACATCACTATGTATTATTCCTCTACTGTGACATCACTGTGTACTATTCCTATACTGTGACATCACTGTATAGTATTCCTCTATTGTGACACCACTGTATATTATTCCTCTATTGTGACATCATTGTATATTATTCCTCTTCTGTGACATCACTGTATATTATTCCTCTACTGTGACATCACTGTATATTATTCCTCTACTGTGACATCACTGTAAATTATTCCTCTATTGTGACATCACTGTATATTATTCCTCTTCTGTGATATCACTGTATATTATTCCTCTACTGTGACATCACTGTATACTATTCCTCATATGTGACATCACTGTATACTATTCCACTATTGTAACATCACTTTATATTATTCCTCTTTTGTGACATCACTGTATATTATTCCTTTACTGTGGCTTCACTGTATATTATTACTCTTCTGTGACATCACTGTATATTATTCCTCTACTGTGGCATCACTGTATATTATTCCTCTTCTCTGACATCACTGTATATTATTCCTCTACTGTGACATCACTGTATACTATTCCTCTATTGTGACATCACTGTGTATTATTCCTCTTCTGTGACATCACTGTATACTATTCCTCTATTGTGACATCACTGTATATTATTCCTCTTCTGTGATATCACTGTATAATATTCCTCTTCTGTGACATCACTCTATATTATTCCTCTACTGTGGCATCACTGTAAATTATTCCTCTTCTGTGACATCACTGTATATTATTCCTCTATTATGACATCACTGTATACTATTCCTCTATTGTGATATCATTGTATATTATTCCTCTTTTGTGACATCACTGTATATTATTCCTCTACTGTGACATCACTGTATTATTTCTCTACTGTGTTATCACTGTGTAATATTCCTCTACTGTGACATCACTGTATACTATTCCTCTATTGTGACATCACTGTATATTATTCCTCTTTTGTGACATCACTGTATATCATTCCTCTACTGTGACATCACTGTATACTATTTCTCTTCTGTGACATCACTGTATACTATTCCTCTATTGTGACATCACTGTATATTATTCCTCTACTGTGACATCATTGTATATTATTCCTCTTCTGTGACATCACTGTATACTATTCTTCTATTGTGACACCACTTTATATTATTCCTCTTTTGTGACATCACTGTATATTATTCCTCTACTATGACATCACTGTATATTATTCCTCTTCTGTGACATCACTATGTAGTATTCCTCTACTGTGACATCACTGTGTAATATTCCTCTTGTGTGACATCACTGTATAATATTCGTCTATTGTGACATCACTGTATATTATTACTCTTCTGTGACATCACTGTATACTATTCCTCTACTGTGGCATCACTGTATATTATTCCTCTTCTGTGACATCACTGTATATTATTCCTCTTCTCTGACATCACTATGTATTATTCCTCTACTGTGACATCACTGTATACTATTCCTCTGTTGTGACATCACTGTATATTATTCCTAATCTGTGAGATCACTGTATATTATTCCTCTACTGTGACATCACTGTATACTATTCCTCTATTGTGACATCACTGTATATTATTCCTCTTCTGTGGCATCACTCTATACTATTCCTCTATTGTGACATCACTGTATATTATTCCTCTTCTGTGACATCACTGTATATTTTTCCTCTACTGTGACATTACTGTATTATTTCTCTTCTGTGACATCACTATGTATTATTCCTCTACTGTGACATCACTGTGTAATATTCCTCTAGTGTGACATCACTGTATACTATTCCTCTATTGTGACATCACTGTATATTATTCCTCTTCTGTGACATCACTGTATATTATTCCTCTACTGTGGCATCACTGTATATTATTCCTCTTCTGTGACATCACTGTATATTATTCCTCTATTGTGACATTATTGTATATTATTCCTCTTCTGTGGCATCACTGTATACTATTCCTCTACTGTGAAATCTCTGTATATTATTCCTCTTCTGTGACATCACTATGTATTATGCCTCTACTGTGACATCACTGTGTAATATTCCTCTACTGTGACATCACTGTATACTATTCCTCTATTATGACATCACTGTATATTATTCCTATTCTGTGACATCACTGTATATTATTCCTCTACTGTGACATCACTGTGTAATATTCCTCTACTGTGACATCACTGTATACTATTCCTCTATTGTAACATCACTGTATATTATTCCTCTTCTGTGACATCACTGTATATTATTCCTCTACTGTGACATCACTGTATATTATTCCTCTTCTGTGATATCACTGTATATTATTCCTCTTCTGTGACATCACTGTATACTATTCCTCTATTGTGAAATCATTGTATATTATTCCTCTTCTGTGATATCACTGTATATTATTCCTCTACTGTGACATCACTGTATATTATTCCTCTTCTGTGACATCACTGTATATTATTCCTCTTCTGTGACATCACTATGTATTATTCCTCTACTGTGACATCACTGTGTAATATTCCTTTACTGTGACATCACTGTATACTATTCCTCTATTGTGACATCACTGTATATTATTCCTCTATTGTGACATCATTGTATATTATTCCTCTTCTGTGACATCACTGTATATTATTCCTCTACTGTGACATCACTGTATATTATTCCTCTACTGTGACATCACTGTAAATTATTCCTCTATTGTGACATCACTGTATATTATTCCTCTTCTGTGATATCACTGTATATTATTCCTCTACTGTGACATCACTGTATACTATTCCTCATATGTGACAGCACTGTATACTATTCCACTATTGTAACATCACTTTATATTATTACTCTTCTGTGACATCACTGTATATTATTCCTCTACTGTGGCATCACTGTATATTATTCTTCTTCTGTGACATCACTGTATATTATTCCTCTTCTCTGACATCACTGTATATTATTCCTCTACTGTGACATCACTGTATACTATTCCTCTATTGTGACATCACTGTATATTATTCCTCTTCTGTGACATCACTGTATACTATTCCTCTATTGTAACATCACTGTATATTATTCCTCTTCTGTGATATCACTGTATAATATTCCTCTTCTGTGACATCACTCTATATTATTCCTCTACTGTGGCATCACTGTAAATTATTCCTCTTCTGTGACATCACTGTATATTATTCCTCTATTGTGACATCACTGTATACTATTCCTCTATTGTGATATCATTGTATATTATTCCTCTTTTGTGACATCACTGTATATTATTCCTCTACTGTGACATCACTGTATTATTTCTCTACTGTGTTATCACTGTGTAATATTCCTCTACTGTGACATCACTGTATACTATTCCTCTATTGTGACATCACTGTATATTATTCCTCTTTTGTGACATCACTGTATATCATTCCTCTACTGTGACATCACTGTATACTATTTCTCTTCTGTGACATCACTGTATACTATTCCTCTATTGTGACATCACTGTATATTATTCCTCTACTGTGACATCATTGTATATTATTCCTCTTCTGTGACATCACTGTATACTATTCTTCTATTGTGACATCACTTTATATTATTCCTCTTTTGTGACATCACTGTATATTATTCCTCTACTATGACATCACTGTATATTATTCCTCTTCTGTGACATCACTGTATATTATTCCTCTTCTGTGACATCACTATGTAGTATTCCTCTACTGTGACATCACTGTGTAATATTCCTCTTGTGTGACATCACTGTATAATATTCGTCTATTGTGACATCACTGTATATTATTACTCTTCTGTGACATCACTGTATACTATTCCTCTACTGTGGCATCACTGTATATTATTCCTCTTCTGTGACATCACTGTATATTATTCCTCTTCTCTGACATCACTATGAATTATTCCTCTACTGTGACATCACTGTATACTATTCCTCTGTTGTGACATCACTGTATATTATTCCTCTTCTGTGGCATCACTGTATACTATTCCTCTATTGTGACATCACTGTATATTATTCCTCTTCTGTGACATCACTGTATATTATTCCTCTACTGTGACATCACTGTATTATTTCTCTTCTGTGACATCACTATGTATTATTCCTCTACTGTGACATCACTGTATACTATTCCTCTATTGTGACATCACTGTATATTATTCCTCTTCTGTGACATCACTGTATATTATTCCTCTACTGTGGCATCACTGTATATTATTCCTCTTCTGTGACATCACTGTATATTATTCCTCTATTGTGACATTATTGTATATTATTCCTCTTCTGTGGCATCACTGTATACTATTCCTCTACTGTGAAATCTCTGTATATTATTCCTCTTCTGGGACATCACTATGTATTATGCCTCTACTGTGACATCACTGTGTAATATTCCTCTACTGTGACATCACTGTATACTATTCCTCTATTATGACATCACTGTATATTATTCCTATTCTGTGACATCACTGTATATTATTCCTCTACTGTGACATCACTGTGTAATATTCCTCTACTGTGACATCACTGTATACTATTCCTCTATTGTAACATCACTGTATATTATTCCTCTTCTGTGACATCACTGTATATTATTCCTCTACTGTGACATCACTGTATATTATTCCTCTTCTGTGATATCACTGTATATTATTCCTCTTCTGTGACATCACTGTATACTATTCCTCTATTGTGAAATCATTGTATATTATTCCTCTTCTGTGATATCACTGTATATTATTCCTCTACTGTGGCATCACTGTATATTATTCCTCTTCTGTGACATCACTGTATATTATTCCTCTTCTGTGACATCACTATGTATTATTCCTCTACTGTGACATCACTGTGTAATATTCCTTTACTGTGACATCACTGTATACTATTCCTCTATTGTGACATCACTGTATATTATTCCTCTTCTGTGACACCACTATGTAATATTCCTTTACTGTGACATCACTGTGTAATATTCCTCTACTGTGACATCACTGTATACTATTCCTCTATTATGACATCACTGTATATTATTCCTCTTCTGCGACATCACTGTATATTATTCCTCTACTGTGGCATCGATGTCTATTATTCCTCTTCTGTGAAATCACTGTATACTATTCCTCTATTGTGACATCAATGTATATTATTCCTCTTCTGTGACATCACTGTATATTATTCCTCTTCTGTGGCATCACTGTATATTATTCCTCTTCTGTGACATCACTGTATACTATTCCTTTATTGTGACATCATTGTATATTATTCGTCTTCTGTGACATCATTGTATATTATTCCTCTACTGTGACATCACTGTATACTATTCTTCTATTGTGACATCACTGTATATTATTCCTCTTCTGTGACATCACTATGTATTATTCCTCTACTGTGACATCACTGTATATTATTCCTCTACTGTGACATCACTGTATACTATTCCTCTATTGTGACATCACTGTATATTATTCCTCTTCTGTGACATCACTGTATATTATTCCTCTACTGTGACATCACTGTATATTATTCCTCTTCTGTGACATCACTATATATTATTCCTCTTCTGTGACATCACTGGTTATTATTCTTGTACTGTGACATCACTGTATATTATTCCTCTTCTGTGACATCACTGTATATTATTCCTCTTCTGTGATATCACTATGTATTGTTCCTCTACTGTGACATCACTGTGTAATATTCCTCTACTGTTACATCACTGTATATTATTCCTCTTCTGTGACATCATTGTATATTATTCCTCTTCTGTGACATCACTGTATATTATTCCTGTGACATCACTATGTATTATTCCTCTACTGTGACATCACTGTGTACTATTCCTCTACTGTGACATCACTGTGTACTATTCCTCTACTGTGACATCACTGTATACTATTCCTCTATTGTGACATCACTGTATATTATTCCTCTATTGTGACATCATTGTATATTATTCCTCTTCTGTGACATCACTGTATATTATTCCTCTACTGTCACATCACTGTATATTATTCCTCTACTGTGACATCACTGTAAATTATTCCTCTATTGTGACATCACTGTATATTATTCCTCTTCTGTGATATCACTGTATATTATTCCTCTACTGTGACATCACTGTATACTATTCCTCATATGTGACATCACTGTATACTATTCCACTATTGTAACATCACTTTATATTATTCCTCTTTTGTGACATCACTGTATATTATTCCTCTACTGTGGCTTCACTGTATATTATTACTCTTCTGTGACATCACTGTATATTATTCCTCTACTGTGGCATCACTGTATATTATTCCTCTTCTGTGACATCACTGTATATTATTCCTCTTCTCTGACATCACTGTACATTATTCCTCTACTGTGACATCACTGTATACTATTCCTCTATTGTGACATCACTGTATATTATTCCTCTTCTGTGACATCACTGTATACTATTCCTCTATTGTGACATCACTGTATATTATTCCTCTTCTGTGATATCACTGTATAATATTCCTCTTCTGTGACATCACTCTATATTATTCCTCTACTGTGGCATCACTGTAAATTATTCCTCTTCTGTGACATCACTGTATATTATTCCTCTATTGTGACATCACTGTATACTATTCCTCTATTGTGATATCATTGTATATTATTCCTCTTTTGTGACATCACTGTATATTATTCCTCTACTGTGACATCACTGTATTATTTCTCTACTGTGATATCACTGTGTAATATTCCTCTATTGTGACATCACTGTATACTATTCCTCTATTGTGACATCACTGTATATTATTCCTCTTTTGTGACATCACTGTATATTATTCCTCTACTGTGACATCACTGTATACTATTCCTCTATTGTGACATCACTGTATATTATTCCTCTACTGTGACATCATTGTATATTATTCCTCTTCTGTGACATCACTGTATACTATTCTTCTATTGTGACATCACTTTATATTATTCCTCTTTTGTGACATCACTGTATATTATTCCTCTACTATGACATCACTGTATATTATTCCTCTTCTGTGACATCACTGTATATTATTCCTCTTCTGTGACATCACTATGTAGTATTCCTCTACTGTGACATCACTGTGTAATATTCCTCTTCTTTGACATCACTGTATAATATTCGTCTATTGTGACATCACTGTATATTATTACTCTTCTGTGACATCACTGTATACTATTCCTCTACTGTGGCATCACTGTATATTATTCCTCTTCTGTGACATCACTGTATATTATTCCTCTTCTCTGACATCACTATGTATAATTCCTCTACTGTGACATCACTGTATACTATTCCTCTGTTGTGACATCACTGTATATTATTCCTAATCTGTGAGATCACTGTATATTATTCCTCTACTGTGACATCACTGTATACTATTCCTCTATTGTGACATCACTGTATATTATTCCTCTTCTGTGGCATCACTGTATACTATTCCTCTATTGTGACATCACTGTATATTATTCCTCTTCTGTGACATCACTGTATATTATTCCTCTACTGTGACATCACTGTATATTATTCCTCTTCTGTGACATCACTGTATATTATTCCTCTTCTGTGACATCACTGTATACTATTCCTCTATTGTAAAATCATTGTATATTATTCCTCTTCTGTGATATCACTGTATATTATTCCTCTACTGTGCCATCACTGTATATTATTCCTCTTCTGTGACATCACTGTATATTATTCCTCTTCTGTGACATCACTATGTATTATTCCTCTACTGTGACATCACTGTGTAATATTCCTTTACTGTGACATCACTGTATACTATTCCTCTATTGTGGCATCACTGTATATTATTCCTCTTCTGTGACATCACTGTATATTATTCCTCTTCTGTGACACCACTATGTAATATTCCTTTACTGTGACATCACTGTGTAATATTCCTCTACTGTGACATCACTGTATACTATTCCTCTATTATGACATCACTGTATATTATTCCTCTTCTGTGACATCACTGTATATTATTCCTCTTCTGTGGCATCACTGTATATTATTCCTCTTCTGTGACATCACTGTATACTATTCCTTTATTGTGACATCATTGTATATTATTCGTCTTCTGTGACATCATTGTATATTATTCCTCTACTGTGACATCACTGTATACTATTCTTCTATTGTGACATCACTGTATATTATTCCTCTTCTGTGACATCACTATGTATTATTCCTCTACTGTGACATCACTGTATATTATTCCTCTACTGTGACATCACTGTATACTATTCTTCTATTGTGACATCACTGTATATTATTCCTCTTCTGTGACATCACTGTATACTATTCCTCTATTGTGACATCACTGTATATTATTCCTCTTCTGTGACATCACTGTATATTATTCCTCTACTGTGACATCACTGTATATTATTCCTCTTCTGTGACATCACTATATATTATTCCTCTTCTGTGACATCACTGGTTATTATTCTTGTACTATGACATCACTGTATATTATTCCTCTTCTGTGACATCACTGTATACTATTCCTCTATTGTGACATCACTGTATATTATTCCTCTTCTGTGATATCACTATGTATTATTCCTCTACTATGACATCACTGTGTAATATTCCTCTACTGTTACATCACTGTATATTATTCCTCTTCTGTGACATCATTGTATATTATTCCTCTTCTGTGACATCACTGTATATTATTCCTGTGACATCACTGTATATTAATCCTCTTGTGTGACATCACTATGTATTATTCCTCTACTGTGACATCACTGTGTACTATTCCTCTACTGTGACATCACTGTATACTATTCCTCTATTGTGACATCACTGTATATTATTCCTCTATTGTGACATCATTGTATATTATTCCTCTTCTGTGACATCACTGTATATTATTCCTCTACTGTGACATCACTGTATATTATTCCTCTACTGTGACATCACTGTAAATTATTCCTCTATTGTGACATCACTGTATATTATTCCTCTTCTGTGATATCACTGTATATTATTCCTCTACTGTGACATCACTGTATACTATTCCTCATATGTGACATCACTGTATACTATTCCACTATTGTAACATCACTTTATATTATTCCTCTTTTGTGACATCACTGTATATTATTCCTCTACTGTGGCTTCACTGTATATTATTACTCTTCTGTGACATCACTGTATATTATTCCTCTACTGTGGCATCACTGTATATTATTCCTCTTCTGTGACATCACTGTATATTATTCCTCTTCTCTGACATCACTGTATATTATTCCTCTACTGTGACATCACTGTATACTATTCCTCTATTGTGACATCACTGTATATTATTCCTCTTCTGTGACATCACTGTATACTATTCCTCTATTGTGACATCACTGTATATTATTCCTCTTCTGTGATATCACTGTATAATATTCCTCTTCTGTGACATCACTCTATATTATTCCTCTACTGTGGCATCACTGTAAATTATTCCTCTTCTGTGACATCACTGTATATTATTCCTCTATTGTGACATCACTGTATACTATTCCTCTATTGTGATATCATTGTATATTATTCCTCTTTTGTGACATCACTGTATATTATTCCTCTACTGTGACATCACTGTATTATTTCTCTACTGTGATATCACTGTGTAATATTCCTCTATTGTGACATCACTGTATACTATTCCTCTATTGTGACATCACTGTATATTATTCCTCTTTTGTGACATCACTGTATATTATTCCTCTACTGTGACATCACTGTATACTATTTCTCTTCTGTGACATCACTGTATACTATTCCTCTATTGTGACATCACTGTATATTATTCCTCTACTGTGACATCATTGTATATTATTCCTCTTCTGTGACATCACTGTATACTATTCTTCTATTGTGACATCACTTTATATTATTCCTCTTTTGTGACATCACTGTATATTATTCCTCTACTATGACATCACTGTATATTATTCCTCTTCTGTGACATCACTGTATATTATTCCTCTTCTGTGACATCACTATGTAGTATTCCTCTACTGTGACATCACTGTGTAATATTCCTCTTCTTTGACATCACTGTATAATATTCGTCTATTGTGACATCACTGTATATTATTACTCTTCTGTGACATCACTGTATACTATTCCTCTACTGTGGCATCACTGTATATTATTCCTCTTCTGTGACATCACTGTATATTATTCCTCTTCTCTGACATCACTATGTATTATTCCTCTACTGTGACATCACTGTATACTATTCCTCTGTTGTGACATCACTGTATATTATTCCTAATCTGTGAGATCACTGTATATTATTCCTCTACTGTGACATCACTGTATACTATTCCTCTATTGTGACATCACTGTATATTATTCCTCTTCTGTGGCATCACTGTATACTATTCCTCTATTGTGACATCACTGTATATTATTCCTCTTCTGTGACATCACTGTATATTATTCCTCTACTGTGACATCACTGTATTATTTCTCTTCTGTGACATCACTATGTATTATTCCTCTACTGTGACATCACTGTGTAATATTCCTCTAGTGTGACATCACTGTATATTATTCCTCTATTGTGACATCACTGTATATTATTCCTCTTCTGTGACATCACTGTATATTATTCCTTTTCTCTGACATCACTATGTATTATTCCTCTACTGTGACATCACTGTATACTATTCCTCTGTTGTGACATCACTGTATATTATTCCTAATCTGTGAGATCACTGTATATTATTCCTCTACTGTGACATCACTGTATTCTATTCCTCTATTGTGACATCACTGTATATTATTCCTCTTCTGTGGCATCACTGTATACTATTCCTCTATTGTGACATCACTGTATATTATTCCTCTTCTGTGACATCACTGTATATTATTCCTCTACTGTGACATCACTGTATTATTTCTCTTCTGTGACATCACTATGTATTATTCCTCTACTGTGACATCACTGTGTAATATTCCTCTAGTGTGACATCACTGTATATTATTCCTCTATTGTGACATCACTGTATATTATTCCTCTTCTGTGACATCACTGTATATTATTCCTCTACTGTGGCATCACTGTATATTATTCCTCTTCTGTGACATCACTGTATATTATTCCTCAATTGTGACATTATTGTATATTATTCCTCTTCTGTGACATCACTGTACTGTATACTGTTCCTCTACTGTGACATCTCTGTATATTATTCCTCTTCTGTGACATCACTATGTATCATGCCTCTACTGTGACATCACTGTGTAATATTCCTCTACTGTGACATCACTGTATACTATTCCTCTATTATGACATCATTGTATATTATTCCTATTCTGTGACATCACTGTATATTATTCCTCTACAGTGACATCACTGTATATTATTCCTCTTCTGTGATATCACTGTATATTATTCCTCTTCTGTGACATCACTGTATACTATTCCTCTATTGTGAAATCATTGTATATTATTCCTCTTCTGTGACATCACTGTATATTATTCCGCTACTGTGCCATCACTGTATATTATTCCTCTTCTGTGACATCACTGTATATTATTCCTCTTCTGTGACATCACTATGTATTATTCCTCTACTGTGACATCACTGTGTAATATTCCTTTACTGTGACATCACTGTATACTATTCCTCTATTGTGGCATCACTGTATATTATTCCTCTTCTGTGACACCACTATGTAATATTCCTTTACTGTGACATCACTGTGTAATATTCCTCTACTGTGACATCACTGTATACTATTCCTCTATTGTGACATCACTGTATATTATTCCTCTTCTATGACATCACTGTATATTATTCCTCTACTGTGGCATCAATGTCTATTATTCCTCTTCTGTGACATCACTGTATACTATTCCTCTATTGTGACATCAATGTATATTATTCCTCTTCTGTGACATAACTGTATATTATTCCTCTTCTGTGGCATCACTGTATATTATTCCTCTACTGTGACATCACTGTATACTATTCTTCTATTGTGACATCACTGTATATTATTCCTCTTCTGTGACATCACTATGTATTATTCCTCTACTGTGACATCACTGTATATTTTTCCTCTACTGTGACATCACTGTATATTATTCCTCTACTGTGACATCACTGTATATTATTCCTCTTCTGTGACATCACTGTATATTATTCCTCTTCTGTGACATCACTGTATATTATTCCTCTTCTGTGACATCACTGTATATTATTCCTCTTCTGTGGCATCACTGTATACTATTCCTCTATTGTGACATCACTGTATATTATTCCTCTTCTGTGATATCACTATGTATTATTCCTCTACTGTGACATCACTGTAATATTCCTCTACTGTGACATCACTGTATATTATTCCTCTTCTGTGACATCACTTTATATTATTCCTCTTCTGTGACATCACTATGTAATATTCCTCTACTGTGACATCACTGTGTAATATTCCTCTACTGTGACATCACTGTATACTATTCCTCTATTGCGACAACACTGTATATTATTCCTCTACTGTGACATCACTGTATATTATTCCTCTACTGTGACATCACTGTAAATTATTCCTCTATTGTGACATCACTGTATATTATTCCTCTTCTGTGATATCACTGTATATTATTCCTCTACTGTGACATCACTGTATACTATTCCTCATATGTGACATCACTGTATACTATTCCACTATTGTAACATCACTTTATATTATTCCTCTTTTGTGACATCACTGCATATTATTCCTCTACTGTGGCTTCACTGTATATTATTACTCTTCTGTGACATCACTGTATATTATTCCTCTACTGTGGCATCACTGTATATTATTCCTCTTCTGTGACATCACTGTATATTATTCCTCTTCTCTGACATCACTGTATATTATTCCTCTTCTGTGACATCACTATGTATTATTCCTCTACTGTGTCATCACTGTGTAATATTCCTCTACTGTGACATCACTGCATACTATTCCTCTTTTGTGACATCACTGTATATTATTCCTAATCTGTGACATCACTGTATATTATTCCTCAACTGTGACATCACTGTATACTATTCCTCTATTGTGACATCACTGTATATTATTCCTCTTCTGTGACATCACTGTATACTATTCCTCTATTGTGACATCATTGTATATTATTCCTCTTCTGTGACATCACTGTATATTATTCCTGTGACATCACTGTATATTAATCCTCTTGTGTGACATCACTATTTATTATTCCTCTACTGTGACATCACTGTGTACTATTCCTCTACTGTGACATCACTGTATACTATTCCTCTATTGTGACATCATTGTATATTATTCCTCTTCTGTGACATCACTGTATATTATTCCTCTACTGTGACATCACTGTATATTATTCCTCTACTGTGACATCACTGTAAATTATTCCTCTATTGTGACATCACTGTATATTATTCCTCTTCTGTGATATCACTGTATATTATTCCTCTACTGTGACATCACTATACTATTCCTCATATGTGACATCACTGTATACTATTCCACTATTGTAACATCACTTTATATTATTCCTCTTTTGTGACATCACTGTATATTATTCCTCTACTGTGGCTTCACTGTATATTATTACTCTTCTGTGACATCACTGTATATTATTCCTCTACTGTGGCATCACTGTATATTATTCCTCTTCTGTGACATCACTGTATATTATTCCTTTTCTCTGACATCACTGTATATTATTCCTCTACTGTGACATCACTGTATACTATTCCTCTATTGTGACATCACTGTATATTATTCCTCTTCTGTGACATCACTGTATACTATTCCTCTATTGTGACAGCACTGTAAATTATTCCTCTTCTGTGATATCACTGTATATTATTCCTCTACTGTGGCATCACTGTAAATTATTCCTCTTCTGTGACATCACTGTATATTATTCCTCTATTGTGACATCACTGTATAGTATT
Organism: Phyllobates terribilis; assembly: GCF_046119375.1. NCBI lineage: Eukaryota > Metazoa > Chordata > Amphibia > Anura > Dendrobatidae > Phyllobates > Phyllobates terribilis. Next base: position 203,790,869 of record NW_027362769.1, on the reverse strand, counting down.
CCTCTATTGTGACATCATTGTATATTATTCCTCTTTTGTGACATCACTGTATATTATTCCTCTACTGTGACATCACTGTATTATTTCTCTACTGTGACATCACTGTGTAATATTCCTCTACTGTGACATCACTGTATACTATTCCTCTATTGTGACATCACTGTATATTATTCCTCTTTTGTGACATCACTGTATATTATTTCTCTACTGTAACATCACTGTATACTATTTCTCTTCTGTGACATCACTGTATACTATTCCTCTATTGTGACATCACTGTATACTATTCCTCTACTTTGACATCATTGTATATTATTCCTCTTCTGTGACATCACTGTATACTATTCTTCTATTGTGACATCACTTTATATTATTCCTCTTTTGTGACATCACTATATATTATTCCTCTACTATGACATCACTGTATATTATTCCTCTTCTGTGACATCACTATGTAGTATTCCTCTACTGTGACATCACTGTGTAATATTCCTCTTCTGTGACATCACTGTATAATATTCGTCTATTGTGACATCACTGTATATTATTACTCTTCTGTGACATCACTGTATATTATTCCTCTACTGTGGCATCACTGTATATTATTCCTCTTCTGTGACATCACTGCATATTATTCCTCTTCTCTGACATCACTATGTATTATTCCTCTACTGTGACATCACTGTATACTATTCCTCTGTTGTGACATCACTGTATATTATTCCTAATCTGTGAGATCACTGTATATTATTCCTCTACTGTGACATCACTGTATACTATTCCTCTATTGTGACATCACTGTATATTATTCCTCTTCTGTGACATCACTGTATTATTTCTCTTCTGTGACATCACTATGTATTATTCCTCTACTGTGACATCACTGTGTAATATTCCTCTACTGTGACATCACTGTATACTATTCATCTATTGTGACATCACTGTATATTATTCCTCTTCTGTGACATCACTGTATATTATTCCTCTACTGTGGCATCACTGTATATTATTCCTCTTCTGTGACATCACTGTATATTATTCCTCTATTGTGACATTATTGTATATTATTCCTCTTCTGTGACATCACTGTACTGTATACTATTCCTCTACTGTGACATCTCTGTATATTATTCCTCTTCTGTGACATCACTATGTATTATTCCTCTACTGTGACATCACTGTGTAATATTCCTCTACTGTGACATCACTGTATACTATTCCTCTATTATGACATCACTGTATATTATTCCTATTCTGTGACATCACTGTATATTATTCCTCTTCTGTGACATCACTGTATATTATTCCTCTACTGTGACATCACTGTATATTATTCCTCTTCTGTGATATCACTGTATATTATTCCTCTTCTGTGACATCACTGTATACTATTCCTCTATTGTGAAATCATTGTATATTATTCCTCTTCTGTGACATCACTGTATATTATTCCTCTACTGTGCCATCACTGTATATTATTCCTCTTCTGTGACATCACTATGTATTATTCCTCTACTGTGACATCACTGTGTAATATTCCTTTACTGTGGCATCACTGTATACAATTCCTCTATTGTGAAATCATTGTATATTATTCCTCTTCTGTGACATCACTGTATATTATTCCTCTACTGTGCCATCACTGTATATTATTCCTCTTCTGTGACATCACTGTATATTATTCCTCTTCTGTGACATCACTATGTATTATTCCTCTACTGTGACATCACTGTGTAATATTCCTTTACTGTGACATCACTGTATACAATTCCTCTATTGTGGCATCACTGTATATTATTCCTCTTCTGTGACATCACTGTATATTATTCCTTTTCTGTGACATCACTGTATATTATTCCGCTTCTGTGACACCACTATGTAATATTCCTCTACTGTGACATCACTGTGTAATATTCCTCTACTGTGACATCACTGTATACTATTCCTCTATTGTGACATCACTGTATATTAATCCTCTTCTGTGACATCACTGTATATTATTCCTCTACTGTGGCATCAATGTCTATTATTCCTCTTCTGTGACATCACTGTATACTATTCCTCTATTGTGACATCAATGTATATTATTCCTCTTCTGTGACATCACTGTATATTATTCCTCTTCTGTGGCATCACTGTATATTATTCCTCTTCTGTGACATCACTGTATATTATTCCTCTACTGTGACATCACTGTATACTATTCTTCTATTGTGACATCACTGTATATTATTCCTCTTCTGTGACATCACTGTATACTATTCCTCTATTGTGACATCACTGTATATTATTCCACTTCTGTGACATCACTGTATATTATTCCTCTACTGTGACATCACTGTATATTATTCCTCTTCTGTGACATCACTGTATATTATTCCTCTTCTGTGACATCACTGGTTATTATTCCTGTACTGTGTCATCACTGTATATTATTCCTCTTCTGTGACATCACTGTATACTATTCCTCTATTGTGACATCACTGTATATTTTTCCTCTTCTGTGACATCACTGTATATTATTCCTCTTCTGTGACATCACTATGTATTATTCCTCTACTGTGACATCACTGTGTAATATTCCTCTACTGTGACATCACTGTATGCTATTCCTCTATTGTGGCATGAATGTATATTATTCCTCTTCTGTGACATCACTGTATATTATTCCTCTTCTGTGGCATCACTGTATACCATTCCTTTGTTGTGAGATCCTTGTATATTATTCCTCTTCTGTGTCATCATTGTATATTATTCCTCTACTGTGACATCACTGTATATTATTCCTCTTCTGTGACCTCACTATGTATTATTCCTCTACTGTAACTTCACTGTATACTATTACTCTATTGTGACATCACTGTATACTGTTCCTCTATTGTGACATCACTGTATATTATTCCTCTTCTGTGACATCACTGTATATTATTCCTCTATTGTGACATCATTGTATATTATTCCTCTTCTGTGACATCACTGTATATTATTCCTCTACTGTGACATCACTGTATATTATTCCTCTACTGTCACATCACTATGTATTATTCCTCTACTGTGACATCACTGTGTAATATTCCTCTACTGTGACATCACTGTATACTATTCCTCTATTGTGACATCACTGTATATTATTCCTCTTTTGTGACATCACTGTATATTATTCCTCTTTTGTGACATCACTGTATATTATTCCTCTACTGTGACATCACTCTATACTATTTCTCTTCTGTGACATCACTGTATACTATTCCTCTATTGTGACATCAATGTATATTATTCCTCTTCTGTGACATCACTGTATATTATTCCTCTTCTGTGACATCACTGTATACCATTCCTTTGTTGTGAGATCCTTGTATATTATTCCTCTTCTGTGACATCATTGTATATTATTCCTCTACTGTGACATCACTGTATATTATTCCTCTTCTGTGACTTCACTATGTATTATTCCTCTACTGTGACATCACTGTATATTATTCCTCTACTGTGACATCACTGTATACTATTTCTCTATTGTGACATCACTGTATATTATTCCTCTTCTGTGACATCACTGTATACTATTCTTCTATTGTGACATCACTGTATATTATTCCTCTTCTGTGACATCACTGTATATTATTCCTCTACTGTGACATCACTGTATATTATTCCTCTTCTGTGACCTCACTATGTATTATTCCTCTACTGTAACATCACTGTATACTATTACTCTATTGTGACATCACTGTATATTATTCCTCTTCTGTGACATCACTGTATATTATTCCTCTACTGTGACATCACTGTATACTATTCCTCTATTGTGACATCACTGTATATTATTCCTCTTCTGTGACATCACTGTATATTATTCCTCTACTGTGGCATCACTGTCTATTATTCCTCTTCTGTGACATCACTGTATACTATTCCTCTATTGTGACATCAATGTATATTATTCCTCTTCTGTGACATCACTGTATATTATTCCTCTTCTGTGACATCACTGTATATTATTCCTCTTCTGTGACATCACTGTATACCATTCCTTTATTGTGAGATCATTGTATATTATTCCTCTTCTGTGACATCATTGTATATTATTCCTCTACTGTGACATCACTGCATATTATTCCTCTTCTGTGACTTCACTATGTATTATTCCTCTACTATGACCTCACTGTATATTATTCCTCTACTGTGACATCACTGTATACTATTTCTCTATTGTGACATCACTGTATATTATTCCTCTTCTGTGACATCACTGTATATTATTCCTCTTCTGTGACATCACTGTATACTATTCCTCTATTGTGACATCACTGTATATTATTCCTCTTCTGTGACATCACTGTATATTATTCCTCTTCTGTGACATCACTGTTTATTATTCCTGTACTGTGACATCACTGTATATTATTCCTCTTCTGTGACATCACTGTATACTATTCCTCTATTGTGACATCACTGTATACTATTCCTCTTCTGAGACATCACTGTATACTATTCCTCTATTGTGACATCACTGTATATTATTCCTCTTCTGTGACATCACTGTATATTATTCCTCTACTGTGACATCACTGTATATTTTTCCTCTTCTGTGACCTCACTATGTATTATTCCTCTACTGTAACATCACTGTATACTATTACTCTATTGTGACATCACTGTATATTATTCCTCTTCTGTGACATCACTGTATATTATTCCTCTACTGTGACATCACTGTATACTATTCCTCTATTGTGACATCACTGTATATTATTCCTCTTCTGTGATATCACTGTGTAATATTCCTCTTCTGTGACATCACTCTATATTATTCCTCTACTGTGGCATCACTGTAAATTATTCCTCTTCTGTGACATCACTGTATATTATTCCTCTATTGTGACATCATTGTATATTATTCCTCTTCTGTGACATCACTGTATATTATTCCTCTACTGTGACATCACTGTATATTATTCCTCTACTGTCACATCACTATGTATTATTCCTCTACTGTGACATCACTGTGTAATATTCCTCTACTGTGACATCACTGTATACTATTCCTCTATTGTGACATCACTGTATATTATTCCTCTTTTGTGACATCACTGTATATTATTCCTCTACTGTGACATCACTGTATACTATTTCTCTTCTGTGACATCACTGTATACTATTCCTCTATTGTGACATCACTGTATATTATTCCTCTACTGTGACATCATTGTATATTATTCCTCTTCTGTGACATCACTGTATACTATTCTTCTATTGTGACATCACTGTATATTATTCCTCTTTTGTGACATCACTGTATGTTATTCCTCTACTATGACATCACTGTATATTATTCCTCTTCTGTGACATCACTATGTAGTATTCCTCTACTGTGACATCACTGTGTAATATTCCTCTTCTGTGACATCACTGTATAATATTCGTCTATTGTGACATCACTGTATATTATCCCTCTTCTGTGACATCACTGTGTACTATTCCTCTACTGTGACATCACTGTATACTATTCCTCTATTGGGACATCACAGTATATTATTCCTCTACTGTGACATCACTGTATACTATTCCTCTATTGTGACATCACTATTTATTATTCCTCTTCTGTGACATCACTGTATAATATTCGTCTATTGTGACATCACTGTATACTATTCCTCTTCTGTGACATCACTATGTATTATTCCTCTATTGTGACATCACTGTATACTATTCCTCTATTGTGACATCATTGTATATTATTCCTCTTCTGTGACATCACTGTATATTATTCCTCTCCTGTGACATCACTGTATATTATTCCTCTATTGTGACATCACTGTATATTATTCCTCTATTGTGACATCATTGTATATTATTCCTCTTCTGTGACATCACTGTATATTATTCCTCTACTGTGACATCACTATGTATTATTCCTCTACTGTGACATCACTGTGTAATATTCCTCTACTGTGACATCACTGTATACTATTCCTCTATTGTGACATCACTGTATATTATTCCTCTTTTGTGACATCACTGTACATTATTCCTCTACTGTGACATCACTGTATACTATTTCTCTTCTGTGACATCACTGTATACTATTCCTCTATTGTGACATCACTGTATATTATTCCTCTACTGTGACATCATTGTATATTATTCCACTACTGTGACATCACTGTATATTATTCCTCTACTGTGACATCACTGTATATTATTCCTCTTCTGTGACATCACTGTATACTATTCTTCTATTGTGACATCACTGTATATTATTCCTCTTTTGTGACATCACTGTATGTTATTCCTCTACTATGACATCACTCTATATTATTCCTCTTCTGTGACATCACTATGTATTATTCCTCTGTGACATCACTGTGTAATATTCCTCTTCTGTGACATCACTGTATAATATTCGTCTATTGTGACATCACTGTATATTATCCCTCTTATGTGACATCACTGTATACTATTCCTCTTCTGTGATATCACTGTATCTTATTCCTCTTCTGTGACATCACTGTATACTATTCCTCTTCTGTGATATCACTGTGTACATTATCTTAAAGCTTCATCTACATGTTTATTATATGACATCACTGCATTGATTTCTGTAGTATGAAGTCACCTCATGGGTTACCTCTGCACTGTGACATCACTGCTTTAATACTTCTTGTGACATCACTGTGTTCCAACACATTTTTTTTACATTATCCCTGTGCTGTGGCATTACAGTTTGCATTATTGACATAACGAGATATCACTGTGTGCACAGATGTTCCAATGGTTGCATAAAAACTTTAAAAGACAGAATTACTACAATACGTACCCTGCTTGTAACATCTGTCTATTATTCTGGTTCTGTCCATGGATGTGTTGTATCAAAGCAAGAATAGACAGTGCGGTTTGTTCTAATTCTGCTGAATAATAATGAAAACATAATATAAATTAAGCAGAAGTAAAACATCAAAATAAAAAATGCAGCAGATAATATAATAAAAACGGAAGTCATTTGTGCATATCATCTAATAGTTTATTCAATCTTCGTGTCGCTTTTGGGTTCGTTTTAAAAATACTCTTTCTTTGTTTTCACTTTTTATATTCGAAAACTTTTACACTATTTTGTGTTTTTTTTTCTAAACCATGTTCATCATTCAGTAAATTGACATGTCAATTTTATTCTGTGGCGATTTTTCCAATGATACCAAGTTTTTATATTTAGCTATTTTGGCAGAAAAAAAAACAGTTCTAAAAAAAAAAGGATTTTTTTTTGGTTACCATATTTTGAGACTTAGGACATGAAAAACATAGGAAAAGCGCGTTGTTTTTCCTGCTAAGAGACACGATTCATCTAGACTCGTCCTACCTACTATAATACTGCACAGTTATATTGACATCCCCTTGTGTGTAAGCTATCACTCATCCATATTATAGGTCAAGGCATAGAACCACATGACAATTATAATATGGCCGACATAATAAACCGTCTTATTTTTTCCCCCAGCTTTCATTTTGGAATATTTGCATCTCATTTTAAGACCATTTGTATCCTTAAACCCGCTGCTGACCCGACACGAGGTAACATATTAGTTATATAACCCGCTTTTGCCTTAATTGCTTAAAATCATAAACGTCAGATTTGACTCCAGGTAATTCCTACATCTCACTGTCAATATCTCAACACTTCCATGTATTCCAGAGTATGCTAAAAATGTAAAAGGAGACAAAAAATTAAAATTATATTCAATAAGGTTTTTTATTTTTTTAGAAATACTTAAAATTGAAAGGCACGTTATTGGTGTCAAATTTTCATTTTTTATACTAAACCTATAAAAACAGATTCATTTTTAATAGAAAAAGAACTTTATTTTTTTGTTGCTCCTCCACGCCCTCTACAAAAAAGGAAAATTTTATTTTAGTTAAAAATATTCTATTTTTAAAGGTTCAGCCTAAATTTTTTTTTACATCTTTGATGCCAAGACAACTGTAACGACATGTAGAAAAAAGGTAAATGATTAGTCATACAGAACGATGGCGTAAAAAAATGCAAATAATTATTAGAGAATGAATTAATGAAAGCTAATCAATAAATGGTATGCTTGCCAAAGTGGTACCAATAAAGTTGTTACTTATCTTGCAAAAAAAAAGCGACTACATCAACGGAAAAATAAAAATGTTATGCAGCAACACATAAATTATGCTTTTCCATAAAGCAAGTTTCTATTATGCAAAAGTACTTTAACATAAGAAAACTACATATACATATACAGTGCCTTGGAAAAGTTCAAGTATTTTATTGGGATTTTATGTGATATACCAACAAAAAGTAGCAAGTATTTGTGATGTGTAAAGGAAATGATACAGGGTTTGCTAAATATTTTAAAAATAGAAATCTGAAAATTGTGATATGCATTTGTATTCAGCCCCCCTGAGTCAATACTTTGTAGGACCACCTTTTGTTGCAATTACTGCTGCAAGTCTTTTGGGGTCTGTCTCTACAAACTTTGCACATCTAGAAGCAGAATTTTTTGCCCATTCTTCTTTGCACACTCGCTCAGTGAGATTGGATGGAGGCGTCTGAACAGCAATTTTCAAGTCTTCCCACAGATTGTCAATGGGATTTAGGTCTGGACTGTGACTGGGCCATTCTCACACATGAATATGCTTTGATTAAAACCATTCCATGGTAGGATATTTAGGGTAGCTGTACTGCTGGAAGGTGAACATACATCCTAGTCTCTAGTCTTTTTCAACCTCTAATAGCATTTCCTTCAGGATTGCCTTGCCCTGTATTTAGCTTTACCCATCTTCCCATCAACTCTGACCAGCTTCCCTGTCCCTTCTGAAGAAAAGTATCCCCACAGCATGATGCTGCCACCACCATGTTTGACGGTGGGGATGGTGTTTTCAGGGTGATGTGCAGAGTGAGTTTACTGCCACACACACCTTTTTACATTTAGCCCAAAAGGCTCAACTTTGGTCTCATCTGACCAGAGCATCTTCTTCCAAATGCTAGCTGCGTCCTTTACATGGCTTTTTGCAAACTGAAAACGGGACTTCTTAGGGCTTGCTCTCTATAATGGTTTTCTTCTTGCCACTCTTTCATAAAGGCCAGATTTGTGGAGTACACGGCTAATAGTTGTCCTGTGGACAGATTCTCTCACCTGAGCTGTGGATCTCTGCATCTCCTCCAGAGTGACCATGGGCCTCTTGGATGCTTCTCAAATTAGTGCTCTCCTTGCTTGGGATGTCAGTTTAGGTGGACGGCCATGTCTCGGTAGGTTTGCAGTTGTGCCATACTCCTAGTTTTGGTTGATGGATTGAACAGTGCTCTGTAAGTTGTTCAGAGCTTGGACTATTTTTATTATAACCTAACCCTGCTTTACTCTTTTCCACAACTTTATCCTTGACCTGTCTGTTGTGTTCCTTGGTTTTCATGATGCTGTTTGATCCATGATGTTCTCAAACAAACCTCTGAGGCCTTCACAGAATATCTGTAGCTATTCTGAGAACAAATTACACACAGGTGGACTCAATTTACTAATCGTGAGGTTTCTGGAGGCAATTGGTCACTCAGGATTTTGTTTAGGGCTATCATACTACAGGGGCTTGAATACAAATGCACGTCACAATTTTTGGATTAATGTTTTTAAGATAATTAGAAAACCATGTGCTGTTTCCTTTACATTTCACAAACACTTGCTATTTTGTGTTGGGATATCATATAAAATCCCAATAAAATACATTTAAGTTTGTGGGTGTAACATGAAAAAATGTGGAAAAGTTCTTGTTGTATGAATATTTTTCAAGACAGTGTGTATATATATATATATATATATAAACTGCAGACTTGTGAATCCTCACATTACACACAGCGTGCCGGAAACATATTCCCGGCCACATTCTGACTAGACGTGCACGACCTCGCTCAATTCACTTCACATCTAGTTGTAATGTGGCCAGAAGTATGCATATCACATACTTGCGGTGACATGACCTCTCAGAATTGCCAGCACTATTGTTGCTGCTCTTGATGTGAGGATTCACAAGTCTCCAGTCACATAGAGTGACTGCAGACTTTCGTCAAAAAACCTGGATGACCCCTTTAAAAATAACTGTCAATGCAAAAAAAACGCCAAAATTTATGAAAATTGTGATGTATTTTTTCCGGCTAAAGAAGTGGTATTAAAAGTTAAAAAATAAAATTACATGTATCCCAAAATGGGGCCATTAAAAAAATGTAAAAATCATAAAAAAAAAACCTCATACAGTTACATATGGAAGGGGACATTTAAAAAATATATGATCGCCTCCAGGGATGAAACAATAACATTTTTTAAAAAAAATAAAAAAGTTGCAGGATTCTAAAAGAGGACCCTGAGATGTCTATTATAGTAAATACCTGTATTCATAATGAAATGGTAATTGTGGATCATCTTTTCTTAGGACTCTGTATTTTGCCATTCCTCTGTAATTATTACTAGAAACGTATTAATCAATTAACAACTGGGTGTTACCAGTTGAGGGTGTGTCTGATACTATCCAATCACTGCCAGACATACAGGGAACATTCTTGTTAGAGTCACCAGGTGAAGTGGATCCTTCAACCTCAATGTCTGGGTGAGCACACCGATCACCGGCGTCAGCGCAGCAGATAGGAGGGGAACACGGGATATGGACAGCCAAGGAACAGGAGACCGCAGGCAGATAGGAGTAGTGCGGGAGACCTTAGGCAGATGGAGGATGTCAGGAAACCGCAGGCAGGCGGAGGATGTCAGGAAACCGCAGGCAGGCGGAGGACGACAGCAAACTGCAGGCAGGAGGAGGACGTCAGGAAAAAGCAGGCAGGCGGAGGACGTCAGGAAACCGCAGTCAGGCAGAGGACGTCAGGAAACCGCAGGCAGGTGGAGGATGTCAGGAAACCGCAGGCAGGTGGAGGATGTCAGGAAACCGCAGGCAGGTGGAGGATGTCAGGAAACCGCAGGCAGGTGGAGGATGTCAGGAAACCGCAGGCAGGCGGAGGATGTCAGGAAGCCGCAGGCAGGCGGAGGACGTCAGGAAATAGCAGCCAGACGGTGTGCAGGATTATCCAAGCAGGCAGTGGACTTCAGGAAACTGCAGGCAGGCAAGTGGAGGGCAGAGAACCGCAGGCAGGCCAAGGACGTCATGAAACCGCAGGCGGGCAAATGGAGGGCATAGAACCGCAGGCAGGCCAAGGACGTCAGGAAACCGCAGGCAGGCAAACGGAGGGCATAGAATCGCAGGCAGGCCGAGGATATCAGGAAACCGCAGGAAGGCAGGTAGAGTGCTGGAGAAGCTGAGTAGCAAGGTTACTGCAAGAAAACTTCAGACAAGTATCTCAGGGACTGGAAACCACAGACAAGCAGGAGATGTCCTGATGAATGTGGACTGGAAGTGTGCACAGCAAGCAGAGTTATTACAAGTCTTATAACAATACCAACGCCCAAGTGTGTCTCTAGGGAGCAGGTATATAGGTCTTGGAAATACAACACATGGATCACGCTAGGCAACTTGCAAAGCACCAGAAAATCAAACGGAGCGTGACATGTGCGTAACAACTCCTTTAATAAGGGAATGGAGACATTTTCAGGAGAAATAACAGGGGCAGCACAACGCAGAGTTCTAAGAAAAGATGCTAGTTGGCTCTTCTTAAACAAAAAATTAACAACTTATCAACTTTCTGTGATCTAATAACTCATTTATGTCTTTTTTATTCCAGGTGATGAAAATTGCAGTGGTGCACACATTCCGAATAGATAAGGCTCGCAAAGAGCTCGGTTACAACCCAAAGAAATTCTCCTTTGCTGACTCTGTGGATTTGTACATCAAAACCAGACCCAGCCCATCCCAAGAAAAATTTAATTTTACTAAAATTTTTATTTTTTTATTGGTTTTCTTTATTTGTCTGTATGTACCTTTGTTTCTATAGATAACCTGCATCTCCAATTGTATTATTACAAATAATGGGGTTACCATTAATCAATACAATATAAAATGGCTTTACCTCAATTGTATTTATTTATTGTCAATATTTTTCAACTTGCTTATTATCTCATCTACAATTATCTTATAAGATGCTTGATTATAGAAGTAAATTAAAGGGGTTCTCTGCTTTGAACAGTACCTGCTTGTTAAAACTGATCACAAAGTTAATCCCTTGATGGCTTTAATCTGAAAGAACATGTGGCAATAAGTATTCCATTTTCCTGCAGCGCCACCACAGGGGGTATTAAGCATTACACCGCGCCCATTCAAATCAGTGGGTTGTCTGTATAATGCAGGACAGGATAGGTTCTCTGGAGCAAGAGATGCTTTTATAAATGCTCACCACTGTCCAAAAGATTGGGATCCTGACGGGGACCCCCCTCTATTAACATCCTAGTAAAACATATGATAAAGGGTTTTCTAAACTTCATCCCCAAAGAAAAGGCCCAATTGGAAGGGTCAATTTTGACCTGTTAATGAGCGACATACAGTCCACAGCATCATGTTATTGTTAGCACATTCTCCATTTTTATGGCCACTGTGCTACTAAGAATGATGATTTTTATGCCAACATAAACTTTCTGATCACCTGACGAGCGAGCATTTTGTTAATTTATCGAGTGATCGCCAGCATGTTTACATGAGTCAATAATTAGGAAAAATCGTTGACCGATTATTTATTGGCTCGTCTGAATGGGCCTGAAGACAACTGTGAAATATGGCATCTAATGCATTGTGCATAAAAAAAATCCCTCTCTATGCACGGTGTAGTATGTCTCTGTGTAGCTGAGAGACTTGTATGGACAGGGCTGCCGTTAGGGGGGAGTAAAACTAGCAATTGACCAGGGCCCCCATTCCGTTTTTGGACCCCAAGCGTCTACAGCAGGAGCTACACTGATAATAGAATTACCAGTGTAGCTTCCGATGTGGACACTGCTTCAGGACCTTTGGTGACATCACGATCGTGTGATTAGTCATGTGACCGTGATGTCACCACAAGTCCAGTACTCTGCAGTAGTCCGAAGAACTGACGAGGAGATGGACTTGTGGTAGGTCCTCTGTTTTCTGCGTGTCTGTCTGCCTTTTTATCTGTCTGTGTTTGTGTGTGTGGGTCTGTGTGTGTGGTTGAGCCTAGAATGTATAGGCTCCTTGTGGGTATATATTAGTGGGGTCATCAGAATGAATGGGCTCCTGGCAGGTACAGTGCTGGCCAAAAGTATTGGCACCCCTGCAATTCTGTCAGATAATACTCAGTTTCTTCCTGAAAATGATTGCAATCACAAATTCTTTGGTATTATTCTCTTTATTTAATTTGTCTTTAATGAAAAATGTAATTTGAAGACAAATTAAATGAAGAGAATAATACCAAAGAATTTGTGATTGCAATCATTTTCAGGAAGAAACTGAGTATTATCTGACAGAATTGCAGGGGTGCCAATACTTTTGGCCACCACTGTATAGTATAATGCACTCCCCATAGGCCTCTATACAGTATAATGCACACCCCATAGTCCTCCATATAGTATAATGCACAGCCCATAGTCCTCCATATACTATAATGCACCCCCATAGTCCTTTATATAATATAATGCACCCCTCATAGTTCTCCATATAGTATATGTACCCCCATAGTTGTCCATATAGAAGAATACACCCCATAGTCCTCCATATAGTATAATACACCCCATAGTCCTCCATATTATATAATGCACACTCATAGTCCTCAATATAGTATAATACACTCTCTATAGTCCTCCATATAGTATAATGCACCCCCCATAGTCCTTTCTATAATATAATATCACCCCTCAGAGTTCTCCATATAGTGTAATGCACCCCCATAGTCTTCCATATTGTATAATGCATCCCATAGAAGGCATCCCATAGTCCTCCATATAGTATAATGCACCCTATACTCCTCCATATAGTAATATGCACTCTCCATAGTCCTCTATATAGTATAATGCAATCCCCATAGGCCTCTCTACAGTATAATGCACACCCCATAGTCCTCCATATAGTATAATGTACAGCCAATAGTCTTCCATACAGTATGATGCACCCCATAGTCCTCCATATAACAAAATGCACCCCATAGTCTTCCATATAGTATAATGAACCTCCATAGTCATCCATATAGTATAATGCATCCCATACTCCTCTATATAGTATAATGCACCCCCCATAGTCCTCCATATAGTTTTATGCACAGCCCATAATACTCCATATCGTATAATGCATGCCATAGTGCTCCATATAGTATAATGCACTGCCCCTAGTCCTTCATATAGTATAATGCACTGCCCATAGCCCTTCATATAGTATAATGCACAGCCCATAGTCCTTCATATAGTATAATGCACAGTCCATTGTCCTCCATATAGTATAATGCACCCCATAGTCCTTTTTAAAGTATAATGTACTGTTCATAGTCCTCCATACAATTGTCACGCAAGGTGAGGGAAAGACTAAGTGCACAATGATGGGAAGAGGGGAAGGAAGCCCAAACACTAGGTAAAGGGGGAGTGGAGACCCCTAGGCAGATCTGACAGTCACCCTGACTCCCCTACTGTCCCTAAATTGGTTCTGCACCTATCGCCGAGCAAGAAGCCTAATCCCTGACTGCCCCTAGCAATAGGCCCTAGGTAGGGAGGGGACGGGGCGAGCACTAGTCATCCCCCACGCAACTAAAGACAAACAGGTAGACAGACGAGGGAAATCCTTAGCTTGAGAAGACACCAGAGAGATCACGCCAACTATCCTCCAAAGGAACTCCAAGAAGACATTAGCCGACTACTAGTACTTCAAGCCTGGGCAGAGGAACATAGAGCTGTCACCAGCCAGTCTCTGGAGAGACTTAAGGTATTTAAACATCCAGCAAGGGTGTGTCAATTAGCAGCAGAAGGTGGAGGTCACTCCTAGGTCCTAGAGGGAGAAGGATATCACTACACTACAGAGATGAAAAGGTCAAGAAGGTGCCTGCAGAGCCAAGTGCAATTACCTTCTACAGCTGGATCCAGGACTACTGTCTGTCACACCTGACAAACCTGTGACAATAATATAATGGACCCCATAGTGCTGCATATAGTATAATGCACCCCCATAGTTATCCATATAGTACTGCATCCCATAGTCCTCCATATAGAATAATGCACGCCCAAAGTCCTCCATATAGTTTATACACAGCCCATAATCCTCCATATTGTGTGATGGATCCCATAGTAATACAATATAGTATAATACACCCCCTTAGTCCTCCATATAGTATAATACATCCCAAAGTCCTCCATATCTTATAATGCACCCCCGATAGTCCTCCATATAGTATAATGCATTTCGCATAGCCCTCCATATAGTATAATGCACCCCATAGTCCTCCATACAGTATAATGCACCCTCATAGGCCTTCTTATAGTAAAATGCATCCCCCCATAGTCCTTTATATAATATGATGCACCCCTCATAGTCCTCCACATAATAAAAGGCACCCGCCATAGTCCTTAATATTGTATAATGTACTCCTCACAGTCCTCCATATAGTAGAATGCACTCCCCATAGTCCTCCATATAGTACAATGCACTCCCCATAGTATTACATATAGTGCAATGTACTCCCCATAGTCCTCCATATAGTATAATGCGCTCCCCATAGTCCTCCATATAGTATAATGCACTCCCCATAGGCCTCTATACAGTATAATGCACTCCTCATAGTCCTTCATATAGTATAATGCACTCCCCGCAGTGCTCCATTTAGTATAATGCACTCCCCATAGTCCTGCATATAGTATAATGCACTCCCCACAGTGCTCCATGTGACGCTCGCAGCCCTACCCTGAGAGATGGGGGGTACTCGGAGCCGGGTCAGATGTTTGGTGGGTTGTAGCCGTGGCCTGGACCCATTCCGTGCCCAGGGCTGTCACATTAAAAGGGTGTAATGGGCTTTCAGAGTTGGTGTTAATCGAGTGGTTGTATTGACTACGCCACCTGTGGTGTCTGGTGATTCGCCCACCAGCGCTGCGTTCAGTCCTCTGAGGCGGGATGTAGTGGCAGCAGGAGATGACACTACTCCCCACAGGCGGAGCAGGGCCTCAGGGCAGAGAGAACAGGAGGATGGGAATTGTACTGGGAGATGTGGTGCGGTGTCGTGCGGTGCCGCGTTGCAAAAAGAAATCTGAGGCCATAGGGGTAGTCTTTCAAGCTTTACTCATGGTAGAATGCACAGCTGCAAGGCTTCTCCCTGCTCCACACGCCGTGCTGCGGCCACCAGGGCCAGGGGTCCGACAACCTCCGGGTAGTTCAGGTGCTTTGGTCAGGACCCCGCACCAGAGTGTTCCTAGACTTTCCCACTAGGTCCTCTCCTGTCCGTATGTGGTGCGTGTACTAAGGCCCGTTCTCCCTCTGGACTATGCACAGAACAAGGGTACGGGTGGTGACTCCGCTACGTCCGTTACCCGGTGGGATCCACTGAGCCTCCGGGCTTCTCCGACTAAGACGTGAAGTGACAGAGTCAGATACAGGGGGCCGGTACCCCTTTTGCAGCAGGAATCCCTCTGACTAGGCCAGAATAGTGAGGACAGGTGGCGTATGCCGCTCCGTCTGCATCCCCCCTGGGATCCTTTTGCCTGTGGAGCTTGTCTCCTCTGCTCCCCTCCAGGCCTTCTTGGGTAGGGACCTTGACCGGGTAGAGACAGCCGTTAACTCTTGCCCGCTCCTCGACTCAAGGCCAGAGTACGAGGACCGTGTCCCCATCAACTGCAGGTTCACACAGAAAGCCACGTTCAGTGATGAAGATCACAATCAAAAGACCATGAGCCCAAGATGGCTGGCTATTAAATATGAATTTTTGTTGTGTAACCTCTAAGTGTGTCCTCCACCCTCACCCACTACTAGGTTCCCCCTTACTTTGGTTCCCCATCTCCACTTATCCTGGCTGGGGCAGCACCCTGGTGCCTATAAGCCCCCCTCAGGTGGGAGGGGTGTAGTGTTGGATGCAGAGGTGGGGTCCTGACAGTTACACCATCCTTACCTCGAAGGAGAGATACCACACCTCATTAAAGAGATGCAGTACCCCTGTGGTGACCGAACACTCAGGGGCGCCACATTCCCCCCTGGTGAAACACAGCAGGTCCGTGGGCTGCAAAGAGAGCAAAACATGGTACAGACTTTTTACATTTTTGCATAACAATACAACAATCTTCCCATTATGGGAGCCACTTTTTCTTAAACGTAACAAACTTTAAATAGCACAAAAGTATAAAAACATCACAGAGACATTACGCATATAGACAGACCGATTAAAGTCCAGTACTAAAGAGTCAGTTCAGAAGCAAGAGGGACCTGTCCCAAACCCTCAACCTAGGCCCTGGGGTGGCTGCAGGGCATGAAGATCCCGAGTTGGACCTCCAGAAGAGCCATGCCAGACAGGTTTTTCTTCTGAGGTAGTAGTAGAGCGGTTTTACATAAAACCAATAGGGAGCACCTAAATAGATGCATAAACTATATACAATAGAAGAGTCTGTCTACTGCTAGTCCGCAGGGACAAATGTTTCTATAATCCGGGAGGAAAACATGGGGTTAACATAAAACAATAACAAGTAAACTGCAAAAAAAGGTTACAGCCGCCGGGGCCGCTTACTCCATATATCCCCACCGGGGAAAAGGTTCATTCCTCCCAACGGAGGCTGGTCGGTCCTCCACTGTCGAGCGCGAGGGAGCGTCACTCCTGGACACTTTATGAACATCTAGGGCGTACCACCCCCGCACCCCGTGGTGGTGGGTGTACGACACAAAGTCACCCGGGAAGAGGTTCCGGCCAGGGAGTCCCTTCTTTAGTCGCAGCTCGACGTCCTGACGGCTGACGAAGAAGACTTGCTCGAACTGGGGACTCCGAATGAAGCCCCATTCCGCCTCGTGCAGGAAGAGGACAACTTGCCCCTCCTCACGGGGGCTTGGACAGGCTGCCTCCTCCTGGCGGGCCCTAGATTTTGCGGCCTTGGCGCGCACCTCCAGGCGCTCGCAGCGGATTTACCTCTGCCGTTGCTCCCTGTCAAGCTGGAGGATTTGCTGCCTACACAGTTCGCTCCTCCTCCGTGCTTCAGCCTGGGTCTCCTGGGGGAAGCCCATCAGGTCCCCCCCCCTGGTTGTCCCAAGCCAACTCCTCCGTCGCCGGCCAGGTAACTGGAGGTGCAGGTAGCGGTGACAGCAGGGGCTGCTGCAGGTCCTCAGTGAGTGCGGACCAGTCCGGGTTGGGATCGGTAGATTCCCCAGCAGGCACAAGTTCCTCCGAGACGGGAGGCGGGAGGCAATACAGGCCTCCGGCAGTGGCAGAGGCTTCCAGCTCCGGGGCAAAGACTTGCTCCCAAGTCACCGCACCAGGGAGCAGGTACTCCGTCATCAGGTCCAGGAGGGACACAGTGCGCTCAGCAGCCGGGACGGGGGTATCACTCTTACCCGATCCTGGGCTGCACGCGACTTCCGTTGCTTCTTCCTCCTGGGTTGCTGCTCCTTGGCGGCGGGCCCGGATCTTTTGCAACATCTCTTCCCGCCACACGGCGGACGCTGCATGCTGGGCCTCAGCAACCCTTTGGGCAAGGTCCGGGGTTTCCCTACGGAGGAATTCAGTATCCGCCAGGGTCAGGAACATGCCTCCCTCCTCTCCGACAGGAGTAGGACTTGGGCCGACTTCGGAAGGCTCGGGTGGACTTCCCTCAGTAGCGTCCATGACTGCTCCTGAGTATGATGAGTCTCGGACTGTTATGGCCGCACCTTGTGGTTTCCTTCGTTCCCTCCTCTTTTGGGGGCAGCTCCAGGGCGGTAGGCTGACAGGCACTCCTCCAGACATCCCATCCGTTTTGACGGACACTACCCCGCGGACAGTCTCTAATGGAAGGGGCGGTCTGCTCTTTTGGCGCCATGGGGGAGCCAGGCCCACGATAGGAGGTGCTAGGAAGCTGTCCTTTCAGCACATTATGGCGTCCGTTCTTCTTGGGCGGGCGCCATTTTAAGTGGAAAACAACAGTCTAAGGTAAAAGGCACACATTACCCGGTAGCCATGGGCAATCTCCTTCCGTTGCTGTGGGCACTCAATCCTGCCGACTACGCCAAGTATGTGACGCTCGCAGCCCTACCCTGAGAGATGGGGGGTACTCGGAGCCGGGTCAGATGTTTGGTGAGTTGTAGCCGTGGCCTGGACCCGTTCCGTGCCCAGGGCCGTCACATTAAAAGTGTGTAATGGGCTTTCAGAGTTGGTTTTAATCGAGTGGTTGTATTGACTACGCCACCTGTGGTGTCAGGTGATTCGCCCACCAGCGCTGCGTTCAGTCCTCTGAGGTGGGATGTAGTGGCAGCAGGAGATGATACTACTCCCCACAGGCGGAGCAGGGCCTCAGGGCAGAGAGAACAGGAGGATGGGAATTGTAGTGGGAAATGTGGTGCGGTGTCGTGCGGTGCAAAAAGAAACCGGAGGCCAAAGGGGTAGTCTTCCAAGCTTTACTCACGGTAGAATGCACAGCTGCAAGGCTTCTCCCTGCTCCTCACGACTCGCTGTGGCCACCAGGGCCGGGGGTCCGACAACCTCCGGGTAGTTCAGGTGCTTTGGTCAGGACTCCGCACCAGAGTGTTCCTAGACTTTCCCACTAGGTCCTCTCCTGTCCTTATGTGGTGCGTGTACTAAGGCCGGGTCTCCCTCTGGACTATGCACAGAACAAGGGTACGGGTGGCGACTCCGCTCCGTCCGTTACCCGGTGGGATCCACTGAGCCTCCGGGCTTCTCTGACTAAGAAGTGAAGTGACAGAGTCAGATATAGGGGGCCGGTACCCCTTTTGCAGCAGGAATCCCTCTGACTAGGCCAGAATAGCGAGGACAGGTGGCGTATACAGCTCCGTCTGCATCCCCCTGGGATCCTTTTGCCTGTGGAGCTTGTCTCCTCTGCTCCCCTCCAGGCCTTCTTGGGTAGGGACCTTAACCGGGTAGAGACAGCCGTTAACTCTTGCCCGCTCCTCGACTCAAGGCCAGAGTACGAGGACCGTGTCCCCATCAACTGCAGGTTCACACAGAAAGCCACGTTCAGTGATGAAGATCACAATCAAAAGACCATGAGCCCAAGATGGCTGGCTATTAAATATGAATTTTTGTTGTGTAACCTCTAAGTGTGTCCTCCACCCTCACCCACTACTAGGTTCCCCCTTACTTTGGTTCCCCATCTCCACTTATCCTGGCTGGGGCAGCACCCTGGTGCCTATAAGCCCCCCTCAGGTGGGAGAGGTGTAGTGTTGGATGCAGAGGTGGGGTCCTGACAGTTACACCATCCTTACCTCGAAGGAGAGATACCACACCTCATTAAAGAGATGCAGTACCCCTGTGGCGACCGAACCCTAAGGGGCGCCACATTCCATTTAGTATAATGTACTCCCCATAGTCCTGCATATAGTATAATGCACTCCCCACAGTGCTCCATATAGTATAATGCACTCCCCATAGTCCTCCATATAGTATAATGCACTCCCCATAGTCCTCCATATAGTATAATGCACTCCCCACAGTGCTCCATATAGTATAATGCACTCCCCATATTCCTCCATATAGTATAATGCACTCCCCATAGTCCTCCATATAGTATAATGCACTCCCCATAGTCCTCCATATAGTATAATGCACTCCCCACAGTGCTCCACATAGTATAATGCACTCCCCATATTCCTCCATATAGTATAATTGTTAGAACCCTCCTGTTTGTTTTTTCTATCTTGTGTTTTGCGGTCACGTGACCATCTGCCTTTATATTCTAGCTCCGCCCTCCTGGCTGTGCTGGACTTAAGTGTTTGACTGTTTCTCTAGCCTGGTGCTTCGGTGCCTTTCTCTGTCAAGTTCGCTTGGTCCTCTGGGACCTCTAGTACTTTTTGTCAGTTTGTCTTTTTGTGTTCTGCAACAACTTCTGTTTAGGAGGTGTCCCATTTTTGTCCCAGTCCTTAGTTCTTTTAGGGACCCCTCCCTTAATTCTATAGGTCTTCGTTCAGACTAGCCGAGGACTAAGGCGGGTCTGTTCACTAGGAACAGGCAGCCCGCTACATCGTAGGGATTCAGCTTAGTCTTACTGTAGGGACAGCTTTCCTCTATCTTTCCTTAGTACATGTTGCAGATCATAACAGTAAGTCCAGCCCAAAAAACTAAAAGGAAAGAAATTCGGGGATCAGTATGGTTTCCGTCCAGGATTTGGCTCAACGCCTGCAGGGATTGTCTCTGGGAGGTGGCCGAGCTTCAGCAACACGTGAGTAGCGGTTCTGGAGCGCATTTTGTCGAACCCAAGGTAGGACTGCCTGATGTTTTTTATGGTAAACAGCAAGATTTTTTTTCCTTTAAAAATGCTTGATTGTTATATTTTTGTTTGAGACCAAGATCCTCAGCGCATTGGTTTTATTATGTCACTTTTGCGCACAGAACCACAGGGGTGGGCCTTTTCTCTCCAGCCTAATGATCCGTGTTTAAGGTCTGTTGAAGAATTTTTTTCTGCTATGGGGCTATTATATGACGATCCTGATCAAATCTCATCTGCTGAATCAGAACTTAGACGTTTGAATCAGGGGTCAGATGATGTTGAAAATTATTGCACACACTTCAGGAGATGGGTCTCAGAAGTTAAGTGGAATGATCCTGCGCTGAGATGTTTATTTCTTGATGGTCTGAGTGAAAGGGTTAAGGATTTGCTAATTGCATTCCCTGCACCTGAGATTCTGCAGGATGCTATGCAGTTAGCTGTTCGTATAGACAGGAGACTGAGGTGCAGGCTCAATGCGGTAAAGACTCCAGTAATGTCAGGTCCTAGTCCCCAGAAAATCTGCTCTGATGGCGGGGAACCGATGGAGATTGGGGCGATGTCACTCCGCTCTCAAGAAAGAGACCGGAGGTTTGCCGAGGGATTGAATCTTTATTGTGGTAAAGCTGATCATTTGATTAAGTATTGTGAGCGTCGTTTAAGTAAAGAAAAAAAAAAGGTCAGTTACGCCCGTATAGCTTGGTTACGCTCTGCAGGAGTATTTCTTTCTGAAAGTACTACTCTGCAGGGAGATTTGATTGAATTTCAGGTATTTGTGGATTGTGGTTCAACACTTAATGTGATTGATAAAGGGTTTTTGGAAAAACTTAAATTGAAATCCAAACCTTTGTCATCACTTATTTCTGTGGTTGCAATTGATAACACTCCTTTGAAATGTATTACTCACAAGACTGCTGCATTTCCCCTCACTATCAATGGAGTTCACCAAGAAATTTTGGACTTGGTTGTTTTGGATAATTTGCCCTCTCCAGTTGTTCTAGGATTGCCTTGGTTAAGACTGCACAATCCTTTATTGGACTGGTCTACTAATGTGATTAAGTCTTGGAGTCCGAAGTGCTATGATAAATGTTGTAATGGTCGCATTGCAGCTGTGGAAATAGGGAAATTACCTGTACCTATTCAAGATTTTTGGAGGGTTTTTTCGGAGGAGGAGTTGCAAGTTTTACCTCCTCATAGGGATTATGATTGCGCCACTGAGTTTGTTCCGGGTGCTACTCTTCCCAAAAGTCGCTTGTTTAATCTTACTATCCCTGAAAGAAAGGCCTTGGAGGAGTACATAGAGACTAGCCTGGCTGCTGGTCACATTAGACCTTCTAAGTCGCCTGTGGCAGTTGGATTCTTCTTTATTAAAAAAAAGAACGGCGGTTTACGTCCATGTCTGGATTTTCGTGAAATTAATACCGTACGCAATTCCTACACATTGCCGTTAATTCCTGACTTGTTTAACCAGTTAGTTGGGGCCAAGTGGTTCTCCAAAATTGATCTCTGGGGGGCATACAATTTGTTACGAGTGAAGGAGGGTGATGAATGGAAAACTGCTTTTAACACTCTGGTAGGTCATTTTGAGAATCTGGTGATGCCTTTTGGTCTTACCAATGCACCTGCATTTTTTCAGAACCTTATTAATGACATCATGAGACCTTTGATTGGTAAGAATGTGGTTGTGTATTTGGATGACATTTTGATTTACTCACCAGATCTAGAGTCCCATTGGCAGAGTGTACGTGAAGTTTTGCAGTTATTGAGTGATAATTCACTCTTTGCTAAGTTGGAGAAATGTGAGTTCGCTGTGCAGAAAATTAGTTTTTTGGGCTACATTGTCTCCAGCGAGGGCTTTGAGATGGACCCGGTGAAGGTTCAGGCTGTGCAGGAATGGCCTAGGCCTATTGGTTTGAAATATATACAGAGATTTTTGGGTTTTGCCAATTATTACAGAAAATTCATTAAGAATTTTTCTGCAATTGTCAAACCTCTAACCTATCTCACCAGGAAAGGTGCGACTACGGCCCAGTGGACTACTGAGGCCATTGAAGCGTTTGAGTATCTCAAAGAGAGGTTCAGTTCTGCACCTATCCTTATGGAGCCTGATGAGACCAAGCCTTTTTTGGTTGAGGTCGATGCTTCATCGGTGGGGGTCGGAGCAGTTTTGTCTCAGGAGAACAAGGGTGGAGTACATCCTTGTGCCTTCTTTTCGAAAAAAAATTCGGAAACCGAACTGAATTATGATGTTGGAAATCGGGAGTTGCTGGCTATTAAATTCGCGTTTGAACATTGGCGTCATTTTTTGGAAGGCGCTAGATTTCCTATTCAGGTTTTCACAGATCATAAGAATTTGATCTATCTGGATGCTGCCAAGCGCTTGAATGCCCGTCAAGCTAGGTGGGCACTTTTTTTTTCTCGGTTTCATTTTTCTGTTACCTATATCCCTGGTACTAAGAATGTTAAAGCCGATGCTTTATCTCGCAGCTTCTCTCCTACAGTCGGTGCCGAGGAGGAGAGCATTTTACAGAAAGGAGTTGTGGTGGCGGCTTTGGACTCCGTTTTGGAGAATGGGATTCTGAAAGCTCAAGATGACGCTCCATCTAACACTCCCCATGGGAGGTTGTTCGTGCCTAGAGCTTTTAGGAGAGATTTGTTTGTGGAGTGTCATGAGTCTCGGTTGGCAGGTCATCCAGGAATTTCAGAGACTAAGAGACTTATTAGTCGCAGTTTTTGGTGGCCTGGATGGCAGAAGGAAGTCATCTAGTGGGTGCGTCATTGTACTGTGTGCGCTAGGTCAAAGGCTTCACATACTCCTGCTGCGGGGTTGCTTTGCCCTCTGGAGGTTCCTAGTGCGCCTTGGACGCATCTCACAATGGATTTTATTACTGATCTTCCTGTGTCCGAGGGTTTTACTGTCATCTGGGTGGTCGTGGACCATTTTAGTAAGATGTGTCATTTGATTCCATTCATTAAGTTGCCCTGCGCCAAGACACTCGCTAAGGTGTTTGCTAAGGAGATTATCAAGCTCCATGGCGTTCCCACGGATATTGTTTCTGATAGAGGACCTCAGTTTGTGGTTCGCTTTTGGAGTGCTTTTTGTGACAGGTTGGGAATCCATTTGTCATTTTCGTCTGGGTGTCATCCTGAGTCTAATGGACAGACTGAAAGAAAGAACCAGGATGTTGAACAGTTTTTGTGTTGTTTTGTGGCGGACAATCAAGAAGTGTGGTCTGAGTTTCTGCCTCTCGCAGAATTTGCTCTTAACAATCATACATCCTCCTCTGCTGGGTGTTCTCCTTTTTTTTTGTTGTACTGGGAGACATCCGTCTTTTGGTTCGTTCTCCAAATTGGGGTCGGAGGTGCCGGAGGAGGAGAATTTTTCCGGTGATTTGGAGAGAGTTTGGACTAATGTACATTGCAACATTCAAGAGGCTAACAAGAAGTCCAAGAAGTATTTTGACAGGAAACGTAAATAGGTTTTGTTTACTGTGGGTGGCATGGTCTTGTAGTCCTCGAAGAACGTGCGGTTGAGGATTCCCTCTAAAAAACTGGGTCCTAAGTTTGTGGGTCCATTTAAAGTGCTTCAGGTTGTTAACCCGTCTGCTGTTAGGTTGGATGTCCCTGACTCACCCAGGGGAATGGGGACGACTCGGTACCCGGGCCTTTGCCTGGCATTGAGGATGTTGCGGTGGTCGGCTCCCGGGCCCGTACTCTAGGGTCAGCTTTTAAAAGGGGATTGTTTGTTAATTTTATGAAAGTTCGTGACGCCACCTGTGGTTTCTGGTGAGAATCACCAGCGCTGCGGCAGTCGACTGAGGCCGGTGATAAGGCAGCTCGATGGTATAGCTCCCCACAGGTGGAGCAAGGCCTCAGGGCAGTGTATGGAGAGGGGGATGCAGGACAGGCGATACCCAGCCGGGTCAGAGCAAGAACAGGGACAGACACGAAAGTCACTTCAGTACCTTTTACTGATGGAAATTCAGGCACGTCCCGGAGCACTGTAGGGTGAAGGGTGCATATCAAGATCCTCCCCAATGAGCGGGTGTAGGGCCTTCTGTTTCTTGCCTCTGCGTAGTAAGTTTCTGACCTGCCTGAAGCTAGGCCTCACTTTATCTCTGTCCTGCACCGGCTGACGTTGTGGTAGGGCCTTCTCTTGGAGTGCACGCTCCCAGCTTACAGGGCCTATGTGTCTCCTGGTTCTGTTACGTATCAGCTCTCTGGTAAACCTGGACCTGTAGTTCTCCAGGGATTCCAGTTATGCCTTACTGGGTCGTAGAGATCCCGGTAAACTCGGACCCGGTGTCCGGTATATGTTTTGGGGTGAGCTGGGTAAGTTCCTCTGCCCCCACTGCTACTCACTTTCCACTCACCTTCGGCCACGCTCGGGCCCTCACTAGGCTACTCACACTAACGGCAGCTTGCCGCGCTTCACCGATCTTATGGCTCCGGCACACCTTAAGCTCTAACTGAGCTCCCTGAATCTAGCTAGCATGAGCCTCGTGCTCCACTGCTGAACTATTAGCTGAGTTCTCTAAACTAGACTGAGCTCCACTGCAGACTGACCTGTTTCTTTGTCTCACTCTGCAGGAACTGCTGAATCACTGAGCTGCCTGGCTCCACCTTCCCTATTTATATCCCTAACGGCCTCCCTCTGCTGGTCTGAGGTGGGAGGTGGAGATGTGTGAATGTTTATGGGGGCCTCTTGTGGAGGATTCCATCAATGCACACTTCTAGGATCTGTGGTACCAAGCGCAGCTGGGCGCCACATTCCCCCCTAGCAAAGCTCAGCACTCCCGGGCTGAAGTACATTTTAAAACAACAATAGTAAACATTAACAATGCAATAACTCTTCCCTTTATGGGAGGCACATTTCTTAAATGTTGCATAATAACATAAACAGGTACAAAGCGTCCTCAGATTTCAAGTCTCTTATGGTGAGGTTCCCAGACAGGATGTCCATCTCACAGGGTAGAGTACTTGGTGGTTTGAGGGACCTGTCCCAAACCCTCAACGTAGGCCCTGGGGTGGCTGCAGGGCATGAAGATCCCGAGTTGGACCTCCAGTAGAGTCACTCCAGACAGGTTTTTCTTCTGAGGTCACCTAAAGGGGCACTCCAGGGAGCGCAATTATATACAATGAATAGTTTTTGGGCTGCACATAGTCCTCAGCCACGGAGTTCTTAGATAAATAAGGAAGTCATTAGGCAAAGTGTCCATATCACTTAAACTGTTCAGTAATAAAACGAAGCACAAAATAATATTCATATGCATGAAAACACACAGAAATACAGTTCAATACCCCAGGGGTAACTATCTACATTTGTCAGAATTTAGCTATCTTACTGATTATACCTGACAGGGGGTTGACCTTTAGTACTACGCGTGGACCTCTCTACAGGCTGCATTGACCTCTCTACAGGACTGACAAGTTCACCATTAGCTGGGCCTTCTTGCTCTTCTCCTACCGGGGATCCTTCGTCCGGGGATTCTTCTTGAGCTGGCTCCTTCTCACCACTTACAGGCTCTTCTTGCTGTGGGTAGAAGGTAATTACAGGGATGATTACTGCTCCTCCTAGTTGGGGCCAATCTGCCGGGAAATCTCCTAAGTCAGTGTGTATTACTGCTTCTTTAGGCTCCTCCGGTACAGTAAGAGGCACCACTTCTTGGGGCTTTAGCAGGTCTGGACACAACTTTAGGTGATCCATGGATACTGTTGCAGTCGTCCTTCCTCCGTCTCTACTAATTATGCAGGTCTTTTTATTATCAAATCTTGAATTTAACACAGTGTAGGGTTCCCTCTCCCACTGGTCATCAAGCTTGTTGCTTCTTCTTTTCCTTTTTAGTACTACTTCACCAGGTGTGAAAGGTTCTGCTTGGGCACCTCTGTTGTATTGAGCTTCCTGCTTGTCCCTCACCCAAGTGAGACTGTCTTCAACACAGGCTTGTACTCTTCTGTACTGCTCCTGTCTGGCCGTGTCCCAGTCCTCAGTGGTCACATCCGCTTCTGGTTCTACAACACCAAGCTCCAGGTCCATGGGCAGCTTTCCTGGCCTTGCCCGCATGAGATATGCCGGAGTACAGTTGGTTGAACTTACAGGTATGTGATCTACTAGGTCAGGTAGTAGGTCTGGCCACTGATTTCTCTCCTCAAGTGGTATGGTCTTTAGCAGGTCGATGATGATGTTATTCATCTTCTCACAGAGACCATTGGTTTGTGGGTGGTACGGTGTAGTTCTTATCTTCTTACACCCGTAGAGATGGCAGAACTCCTTGAACAACTCAGCCTCAAAGGCTGGGCCTTGGTCCGTCAGCACCTGCTCAGGATAACCATGGGGTCTACAGAAATATGCTTGGAACGTCTTTGCTGCTGTCTCTGCCGTCAGGTCTTTGATGGGGGCGACCACCAGGAAACGTGACTAGTGATCCACCATGGTCAGAGCATAAGAGTACCCTGACCTGCTGGGGGACAGCTTGACATGGTCCAGGGCCACGATCTCCAGGGGTTGGGTCGTCTTAATGGGTTGCAGTGGAGCCTTCTGACTGCTGTAGTCTTTTCTTCTGAGGCCACAGGGTCCACAGTCTCAGCACCACCGCTCAATGAAGCTGCGCATTCCTACCCAGTAGAATCGACACTTCAGCAGGGTCTCTAGCTTTTTCCAGCCAAAGTGCCCTTCCTGATCGTGGTAGGCCTCCAACACCATTTGGATGTCTGTCTTGGGGACCACTTTCTGCCATACCATCTCATGGGTTTTTGGATTGACGTACCTCCGGCACAGCTTCTCACGGTAGATAAACAGCCGGCTTCTCTCGTTCCACAGCTGCTTTGCTTGCGGAGACGCTTCGTTTTCCAGGGAGGAACCTTCTTGGGTTATCAGCTCCTTGATGCGGCTGACAACCGGGTCACTGTCCTGGGTCTCTTTCCAGCTGTGGTGAGGCAGGGGGTTTAACGTCTTTCCACGCTGCCTCCTGGAGGCTCGTTGCTCGTGGATCATCCCATTCCGGTGAAAGGCAGGTAGCTCAATCTCTTCCAGGTCATCCACTTCTTCTTCTGTGTCTGACTGGTGAGGCATCCTGGACAGGGCATCGGCGTTGGCGTTCTTGCGGCCCGCCCAGTATTTAATTGTCAATTGATAATTTGACAGCCGAGCCATCCATCGTTGTTCCAGTGCTCCTAGCTTAGCTGTTTCAAGATGGGTCAAGGGGTTGTTATCAGTGAAGGCAGTGAACTTACTGGAGGCTAGATAGTGCTTGAACCTTTCAGTGATGGCCCAGACCAAGGCCAGGAACTCCAACTTAAAGCTGCTATAGTTCTCTGGGTTCCTCTCGGTCGGGGGCGGAGCTTCCTGCTTGCGTATGCGATCACTTTCTCTTGGCCATTCTGCTTCTGACTTAAGACAGCCCCCAGTCCTTCGTTGCTGGCATCAGTATACAGCAGGAACAATTGGCTGTAATCAGGGTAGGCTAGGATCTCATCACCTGTCAGGATCTCCTTCATCTCCTGAAATGACTCGGCTTGCTCCTTACCCCAGTCGAATGGGGGATTTCTGCCTTTGGGGGACTGCCCTACCAGGAGGTCTTGCAGAGGAGCTTCTTTCTTGGTGTAGTCTTTTACAAACCACCGGTAGTATCCTACTAGTCCCAAGAACTGATGCACCTCTTTGAGGTTCTTCGGCTCCGGCCACTTCTGGATGGCAATGACCTTCTCCGGGTCTGGTGCTACCCCTTCCGGACTGACAATGTGCCCCAGGTACTGTACCTTTCTCTTGAGCAGGTGGCACTTTGAGGGCTTCAACTTCATCCTGTACCGGGACAGTGACTCAAATACCTCTGCTAGGTGCTTCAAGTGGTCCTCATAAGTTTTGGAGTACACTATCACGTCATCCAGGTATAGTAACACAGTCTCGAAGTTGCGGTGTCCCAGGCAGCACTCCATCAATCTCTGGAACGTTCTGGGGGCATTGCAGAGTCCAAATGGCATACTGTTGAACTCGCAGAGTCCCATCGGGGTAGTGAAGGCCGTCTTCTCCCGATCCTCCTCAGCCACAGCTACTTGCCAGTACCCACTAGTGAGGTCAAGGGTAGAAAAGTAATTTGCAGACTTTAAGGCAGCTAGGGACTCCTATATGCATGGTAAAGGGTATGCATCTTTATGTGTAATGTGATTTACTTGTCGGTAATCTACACACATTCTCATGCTCCCATCCCTTTTCCTAACTAGCACTAGGGGAGCTGCCTTACTACACCCGCCTTTCTCATGTCGTGCAACATTTCCTTAGCCTTCTGCTAGTGTGCTCGTGGTATAGGCCTGTAACGTTCTTTGATGGGTGGATGGTCACCTGTTGGGATATGGTGTTGAACCCCCTTAATCCTCCCGAAGTCAAGTGGATGTTTACTGAACACCTGCGCGTATTCTTGAACCACCTGGTGTACACCCTGTTTCTGATGGGCAGGAGTGGTGCCTGTCCCAACATGGAGCTGTTGACACCAATCCTCCACCTGGGTTGCAGAGTCATCATCCTCCACTTCGTCTGGGGAGGTTAATGACTCAGCCTTGTGAATGCAGTTGTTATTTACAGCATGTAATTTGGCAACAGTGGCATAACGTGGCAATCTGACCTCATCTTCCCCACAGTTGAGAAGACGGACGGGCACCCTCCCATTGCGTACATCTACCACTCCTCTGGCGGTTAAGAGCGTGGGTCTGTGCTCGGAGCAAAGGGGTTCTACTACCACCTGGTAGCTCTGTCCTCTAAGACCTATGGCAGCTCTACACCAGATAAGCATTTCACTCATTGGGGGGATCACAATGGGTATGGGGTCTGTCACCCGCACATTACCGATTTCACCGTCTGTTAACCTTACTTGCTGTTGGTACATCAGGACACGGATCTCCTTCTGCAGCGCCCTCCTCTGTCCTGGTCTGGTAGTGTCAGCTATCTGTTGGAGCAAGAACACAACTTCTCCCAGTTACCAACTATGTTAGTGCCTAGTACCATATACGGATTGGTATCATCAGGATTAGTCTCTACAACAATTAGTCCCTGGTCCTTCAGCTCCACTCTCCCCACCTTTACTGTCACATTCTTAACCCCGATTAGGTTAAGGGGGAGTCCATTTGAGGCATAAACAGAAAGATTTGGAGCTGGCGGGCTTAGGTCGTCCATGGACCAGAACCTCTTGTAGAGGACATCAGGCATTATGGTTACCTGAGATCCTGTGTCCAGCAGAGCGTGCGTCGGGATGCCGTCCAGCACAATGGACAGGAAAGGTCTTCCTCCGACGAACCTATTGTACCAGTCTGATGGGCCTGGCTGAGTTACTCCTGGGTGTCGGCCCTCGGCCCCAGGGTTTTCTCGTTTAAAGGACAATTCTGGGCGGTGTGTCCGGTCTTGTGGCAGCGGTAGCATTTAGGGTCCTTCTGTGGACGGTGCTGGTCACTGATACTCGTAGAGGGTGGTGTTGTCCTCCTCCTTCGCATCCAGGGGACATCCTCAGGGCTATCGGCTAACAGGATTTTCCCTCCTTCCGCAGGCTCCGTCCGCAGCTGCAGAGCACTCATCACAGTGGTCAGGGTTATGCTCAACTGGCGCACTTCAGAGCGCAGACTGTCCAGCTCTCTAGGGGACGTTGCTGGAACCTTGGCTTCAGCAGCCACTGGGGAAAGGTGGGTGTAGCAGGCACCGGGGTAGCCCCACCCTGGTAACATTGGATGGCATTTGTTTCCAGGGGCTGAAGTCCTTTTATAGCCATGTCCTTAAGATTGTCAAAGGTAGCATCTGGATGATCTAAGGACCACCAACGCACAGTCCTGCTCTCCTCTGGAGACCTCAGTCCCCGGACAAACTGTTCCTTCAGCATTTTGTTTTCATTTTCGATGCTGGTCGGACTAACCTGTTTCAGAGCCTGCAGGGCCCTTTGTAGATGCCAGGCATAGTCCCGAACATTGTCCTCCGGCTGTTGAGAACAGTTGTAGAACCTCATCCGGAGGTCCGCCTCAGTATGATCCTCAAAAACAGTCTGTAGCTTTTTAAAGATTGCGGACACTGACTCCTGGTCTGCGGCCGACCATGTTTCCACTTCCCCTTCCGCAGCACCAGTCAGTTGTCCTAATACAACAGCGGCCCTCTGCTTGCCTGTCATAGAGTACATGTCCAAGATACCGCATATCTTCCGTTTGAATCCAGACAGGGTATCTGGTTTGCCGTTGTACTGGGGGAGCCACTTTGCTCCAGGAATGTACGGTAGAGTTATGGGGATGACAGGAGTTACAGGCTCTGCTGGTGAAGCGCCGGCGTCGGGCGCGGGTTGAACATCAGGGCCGTTAACCGGTATTCCGGCGTCGTGCTGTTCCTCGGACATTCTGACGCCCCCCTAGCGAACCGTGGCCTACCTTCCTTTCTTTTCTTCCGGTAGGCCGCAGCTCCGCAGGTGACGGTCGTCTTCAGGACCTTGCGTCGCTTGCGTCCTACGTCAGAGCATTCAGGACCTGGCGCTTCCTGGTTTGACGTCGAGGCGTGGGGCATGTCCGGGGCTTTGCGCGCTTTGCAGGTACGCCCCTCAGTTTCCCGCGGTTACGCCCTTCTTCTCGCTCGGCGGCCCAACAATGGCGGCAATCTTCACCACAGTTTAATGTACACAGTTTTTAATTAAAAGCGCACAGTACCCGGTGGCAACGGGCATAACACTCCGTCGTTGCAGGGGGCACGCGATCCTGTTCGGGGACGCCAGGAAAGATGACTCGCCCAGGGGAATGGGGATGACTCGGTACCCGGGCCTTTGTCTGGCCTTGAGGATGTCGCGGTGGTCGGCTCCCGGGCCCGTACTCTGGGGTCAGCTTTTAAAAGGGGATTGTTTGTTAATTTTATGAAAGTTCGTGACGCCACCTGTGGTTTCTGGTGAGAATCACCAGCGCTGCGGCAGTCCACTGAGGCCGGTGATAAGGCAGCTCGATGGTATAGCTCCCCACAGGTGGAGCTAGGCCTCAGGGCAGCTTACGGAGAGGGGGATGCAGGACAGGCGAGACCCAGCCGGGTCAGAGCAAGAACAGGGACAGACACGATAGTCACTTCAGTACCTTTTACTGATGGAAATTCAGGCATGTCCCGGAGCACTGTAGGGTGAAGGGTGCATATCAGGATCCTCCCCAATGAGCGGGTGTAGGGCCTCCTGTTTCTTGCCTCAGCGTAGTAAGTTTCTGATCTGCCTGAAGCTAGGCCTCACTTTATCTCTGTCCTGCACCGGCTGACGTTGTGGTAGGGCCTTCTCTTGGAGTGCATGCTTATGCCTATGTGTCTCCTGGCTCTGTTACGTATCAGCTCTCTGGTGAACCTGGGACCTGTAGTTCTCCAGGGATTCCGGTTATGCCTTACTGGGTCGTAGAGATCCCGGTAAGCTCGGACCCGGTGTCTGGTATATGTTTCGGGGTGAGCTAGGTAAGCTCCTCTGCCCCCACTGCTACTCACTTTCCACTCGCCTTCGGCCACGCTCGGGCCCTCACTAGGCTACTCACACTAAAGGCAGCTTGCCGCGCTTCACCGATCTTATGGCTCCGGCACACCTTAAGCTCTAACTGAGCTCCCTGAATCTAGCTAGCAGGAGCCTTGTGCTCCACTGCTGAACTATTAGCTGAGTTCTCTAAACTAGACTGAGCTCCACTGCAGACTGACCTGTTTCTGTGTCTCACTCTGCAGGAACTGCTGAATCACTGAGCTCCACCTTCCCTATTTATATCCCTAATGGCTCCCTCTGCTGGTCTGAGGTGGAAGGTGGAGATGTGTGAATGTTTATGGGGGCCTCTTGTGGAGGATTCCATCAATGCACACTTCTAGGATCTGTGGTACCAAGCGCAGCAGGGCGCTGTTGTGATCTGCAACATAAACTAAGGAAAGAATGGGAAAAGCTGTCCCTACAGTAAGACTAAGCTGAATCCCTACGATGTAGCGGGTAGCCTGTTCCTTGTGAACAGACCAGCCTTAGTTCTCGGCTAGTCTGAACGGAGATCTATAGAATAAAGATTGGGTCCCTAAAAGAACTAAGGACTGGGACAAAAATGGGACACCTCCTAAACAGAAGTTGTTGCAGAACACAAAAAGACAAACTGACAAAAAGTACTAGAGGTCCCAGAGGACCAAGCGAACTGACAGAGA
The DNA here is from genome assembly GCF_046119375.1 of Phyllobates terribilis. NCBI lineage: Eukaryota > Metazoa > Chordata > Amphibia > Anura > Dendrobatidae > Phyllobates > Phyllobates terribilis. The sequence continues at coordinate 203,757,410 of NW_027362769.1, read as the reverse complement.
AAGGCACCGAAGCACCTGGCTAGAGAAACAGTCAAACACTGAAGTCCAGCACGGCCAGAAAGACGGAGCTGGAATATAAAGGCAGATGATCACGTGACCGCAAAACACAAGATGGAAAAAACAAACAGGAGGGTTCTAACAGTACCCCCTCTTTTATGAGGATCCTCCGGATCCTCCAGGCCCAGGCCTATCCGGAAACCTCCTGTGGAAAGCTTTAACAAGCCTAGGAGCACAGACATCATCCGCCCTTACCCAGGAGTTGTCTTCGGGACCGAAACCCTTCCAGGAGACAAGATACTGTAATCTCCCTCTATGCCATCTAGAATTCAAGATACGTGAAATTTCATATTTGCCGTCTTCCACCACAGGAGGAACTGTGACAGTGGAATCCCTACCAGATACATCAGCCTTTTTCAACAAGGAAACATGAAACACAGGATTAATCTTCCAGGAAGTAGGAATGTGGCGCCTGTTAGAACCCTCCTGTTAGTTTTTTCTATCTTGTGTTTTGCGGTCACGTGACCTGCTGTCTATATATTCCAGCTCCGCCCTTCTGGCTTTGCTGGACTTCAGTGTTTTTTGCCTGTCTCTCTAGCCAGGTGCTTCTGTGCCCATCTCTGTCTAGTTTGCTTGGTCCTCTAGGACCTCTAGTACTTTTTGTCAGTTTGTCTTTTTGCTCTGCAACAACTTCTGTTAGGAGGTGTCCCATTTTTGTTCCAGTCCTTAGTTCTTTTAGGGACTGGGACAGGGTGACTCATTGTGTCTCTGGAATACTTGCAGTGCACATTATACTTTGAGAAATGATAAATTCTTTTGTGTTAAATAAATAATGTTAGAAAATAAAAATGAAAAAATTCACCCTGGCAGCGGTGGGATTCGAACCCACGCCATCGAAATGACTGGAGCCTAAATCCAGCGCCTTAGACCACTCGGCCACGCTACCACCTCGCTGTCATCTGACTGTTCACTCAATATGGCTCTTTCTTAAAATCTATCCGTCCTCTTCCAGGAGTTTTTCATATAAGATTTTAGTTATTGTCTGTAGTAAATTAGAAGCTCCGAATTTTCTCTTTTTCTTATTTATTCTTTATTTCAGCGGTGAGCTGATGGCAGAGATTCCTGCTTGTAGATGCAGGAGATACTCTTCACCACCAGGTGGCGTTGTTGTCCTGCTGCTCCGCTGTGCAGCCTCTCCTCACGTGCTGTAGTGTTGGGACTTGTGCAGACACATGAGGAAGGTCCTTGTCTACTAAGTAATAGTAATACAGAGCCCAAAACTGGAAAAAAAACAATATCAAGCAGACATGTGAAAGCCTGGAGACCACCATATGGATTATAAATAGGATTATTCCATGTCTGGCCCTTGCTGCAATGTCAATAAAATAGTTTTGTAATAATGCTGAAAATATGGTGGTCTGAGGTAAAATATACCTCGAGCGTATCCGTTATTTCACCCCAAACCACAGTCAAAGCATTGGATTGCTGCTCTCACCCCCACACAACTGTTTTTAGTCTAAAAAGCCACTCTTTTTTTCCCGATGGTATCTCTTCATTAATATTCTGCCAGCACTATATGAGCTGGAACTTCCTTTCCCCACATTTCGCAGCATTCATTGCTCCTGCCACTATCTACTCGCTTGCCTGCTCTTAAAGGACAGAACTATTTTATTTTTTTTACTATGGGCCTAACCTACCTGACGCCGGCCATTCAGCTGCTGCACATCAACAGAGCAGCTCTTCCTCTTCCGCTCTGCTCTGGGACGGGACTGCCAGCTTCTAGCCTAACTGCGGAGAGGTTCCCTTTAAGGTCTAAAACATCTAAAAGATTTGCCAACCCTGTCCTATAGGCACAGTATATCCCCATACACATATACGCTTGGCCAGATACTATACTATTAGGGTGTAAAGATGGCCATAGTCATGAGATATTTCTATACAGATCATTGGCAAATCCATCTTATTTTAGACCCCCCATATACAGTACGGCAATGATCCTGCCGATATTGGCGGCACCAGCTAACAGTCCAAACCCCCCCCATACAGTTTAGATAGCTATACACTGAACTATGGTTTTGCTGATCCTTCACCTGGCTGCTATCTCGCCTGTCTCTCCCATATACAGGAAGCTACAGCTGCGCTCTGAAATGCTATAATATGCAAACATTTAATGTATGAATTGGAACTGCATTACTACTATAGAAAATAGGCTAAAAAATAAAGGTACTTAGCACATGTTAAAAAATGAAGGAATTTTGCACAAAAATTGGCCAATTCATGAGAGCCCACAAGCCGTGACAAGGTGCACCTCTTTGATAGGTCCCCAGCCTTTGATGGGACCCTAACTTTTTATGTCTCTCAAATTTAAGGGCAGGTGGGATCCAGATCTAACGAAAGACGTCCAAGGCTGCCCTTAAATTTGTAGGCTTTCAGCCCAGGAGAGACATATAACGTTAGGGTCTAATCAAAGAGGTACGCCTTGTCATGCCTGATGGGCTCTCATGATTGCTGATTGGCCAATTTGTGCTCTAAGTTCCCTTTTTAACATATTTTCTTTAGCAGTAATGTAGTTTAAGGCTGTGTGCCCACAATGCGTTTTTTAAGCGTTTCTACAGCGGCAATTCCGCTGCAGAAACGCTTAAAAAACGCTTGGTAGAAGGTCTGCCATGGTCCCCAATGATAATCCGCATGTGCTGTGCACATGCTGCAGAAATTTCCACTGCGGATTATCATTGCGAAAAAAAAAGCAGCACTATTAATTATTTTGCAGAAGTGCTGCGTTTTCACCACCATTGACCTGCATTAGAACGCTTGGAATCCACATCACTGCATCTGTACATGCGGAATCCAAGCGTTTCAATGTGCGGATGGTACCCGGGTGTGGAGGACAGGAGACTCTCCTCCGGACCCGGGTACCATAGAACCTGTATAAAAAAGAATAAAATAAAAAATAAATATTATTATTATACTCACCTTCTGATGGCCCCCGGTGTCCTTGTCTTCGCTTGCCGGCAGCTCACGGTGGACTGAAGGACCTGCGCTGATGTCATTTAGTCATGTGACGGCAGGTCCTTGATTCCACCGCAAGCTGCCGGCAAGCGAAGACAAGGACACCGGGGGCCATCAGAAGGTAAGTATATATTTATTTTTTAACATTCTTTAAGGTCACATTATATAAATCCATGCCGGTTGCATGGATTTATATAGTGTGACCAAGTTGTCAAGCACTTTCAAGTGATGCTAAAATCGCTTGGAAAGCGCTTGATAACCCGCGTGCGGAAATGCAAGTGAAGAACGCTTCACATCCGCATGTCCCTGGCAGGAAAAACGCATGTGCAATCCACATGTACAATCCGCATGCACAATCCGCATGCACAATCCGCATGTACAATCCGCATGTACAATCCGCATGCGTTTTTTTCTGCCAGGGAGATGCAGAAACGCTCAGGAAAAATCCGGAGCATTTCTGCATCGTGGGCACATAGCCATAAAGAGAAAATATCCTTTTGTTTTCCAGTCGATAAGCCGCTGCCAGAGAAGTCTAGCAATGGCTCTCTTATAGAGAACACAGCAGCAATCGACACAGAGAAGGATCAGCCAACCACTATCTATTGGGTATATGGGGCTTTATTCTAATTTGTATGACCATCTAGATAGCAGATTGTCAGCGGATCTCATGCTGGATCTGCCAATGATCTGCAGATGAATATCTCGTGTGTATGGTTAGCCTTGGAGCACTATATCCAATGATGTAGATAAAGGGGTCACTCCTCTTCCCTGGTCCCTGTTACATAAGAGGATACCCGTATTATAAATGGTACATAGTATATGAGGGTCTTCCTACTAATTTTGCATGGGAGCCCAGGAGCATCAAAGGACCCTCTGACTATACACCCCATGAATGGCAACACATATCTACACCAAACACAATCTTAGGCGGTTTATGGGCGGTTTTCGGGACGTGATACAGGACGCCACTGAATAAAGAAAAAAAAAGAATCAGTGTGAACGTATCCGAATATATCACAGGCGCTCGCTCACTGTTCCCTGAAAGTGAGTCAATATTTTCCTGCTTACAGGACAAAATGTCCTACACACCTACCGTGCAAAGAACGTCTTCTTTCATTCTTGAGCCCTCGGGAGCATTAACCGCGAGTTACAGTACAGGCCTCCTCTGAGATCTCCCAGACATATATTGAAATGTTTATGGGACCAGCTCAATAAGGAGGCAGGGATGACGTCCCACCCCAAAAAAATTACAACCAGTTACTAGTAGGAAAAAAATAAACCAAGCAAATAGAACAACTAAATGTGAAAAATACCAATGATAAAGTGCTGGCACAAGGTCTAGTCCCACAGTACAGCATGGGGTCATTCGGGCTTTCATGTACCAAAACAAATCAGTTTTATAGTTCTTTAATGATATAACGTCCCTGATGCATAAACCAGAGGAGGAAGAGTCAGTGCCGCGATCTGTAGACCACCATGGTCACGCCTGCTCCGGAGATTACTGCACATGGATATAGACTATATGAACGAAATTATTGGGACACTTACACATTAAACCTACAGGAGATTTACGGGCTCACAATCCCCATTGTAGGTCATAACCTGGGGTTAGATGGCTTTGGGGTCCGGGCTCTGTGCGGTCTGTCATGTTTTTCCACCCCAAATCACCGAACCATGTCTTTATGGACCTTGCTATGTGCACTGGGCTCAGTCATGGGGAATAGAAAAAGGCCTTCACCAAACTGTCCTCACAAAGTTAGAAGCTAGAATTGTTCCAAATGTCTTGTTATGCGGAAAAAATAAGATTTCCCTTCATTGGAACTAAGGGGCTGAGGCCGACCCCCTGAAGAACAGCCCCATAGCAGTATCTTCCCCCACCAAACATCACAGCTGACATAATGCAGGCAGGAAGGAACTATAGTAGGTGCAGGAGTTGCAATCACACCCAGGCCCTGAAGCCTATGGTCGCCTAAAAGTCCCTTTGGCTCATATGAAAAGACTAGATGGTGGCCCGATTCTAACACATCGGGTATTCTAGAATATGTATGCGGCCGACCGGGCACGACTAATCAGCAAAGCGGTGTTTAAATTTGGCGGCAATATCGCTGATTGGTCGCGGCCGCCGGACGCGACCAATCAGCGAACCGTGTTAGTGAGGACCGGAGAGCGTGTTTAAATTTGGCGCCAAAATTGCTGATTGGTCGTGGCCGCCACCAATCAGTGAATCGTATTAGTGAGGACCGGGGAGCGGTGCTGCCTGTGCGGGTACTTCCGGCTGCTCTCTGAAGAAGTATCCCGACCGGCGGCGCCGCTCCCCGGTCCTCCCTTCACACTTGCCGTCGGGAGATCAGCGGCCCTAGCCGCTGATCTCCCAACAGTAGCCGCATGGAGGTCAGAGGCACCGCCGGTCGGGGTACTTCTGCTGCGTGCAGCCGGGAGATGACTGGCTAGCGCCGGTCATCTCCCGGCTGCATCGCCGCTGACCTCCGTGCGGCAGATGAGCTGCTAACGGCCGCCATCTTTTTCTGAAATCCCGCGTCGCTGATTGGCCGCGGCCCGACCAATCAGCAACGCGGGATTTCCTGGACAGAAGGACAGACAGACGGGATAAGATGATCATATATATTAGACTATTACTGCTAAAGGTCTACAATAGTTGGGGGCCCTGTTTGAGATTTTGCATTGGGGCCCACAAGTTTCAAGTTACTCCACTGCAGGCAGATAATGTTCTCCTGGCATTCACCGAACCCAGACTCCCCCATCAGACGCCAGATAGAGAAGTGTGATCCATCACTGCACAGAACATGTTTCCACTGCTCCAGAGTCCCGTTGTGGTGTAGTGCGGGGCAGGGCAGTAGCCGTGGGCGAGGCACTCATCTTTTCCTGTCACGCCGCGACGCACTACATGAAAGATTGGATCCTGGCTAGGTGTTGGTGCTATGAGGGCCTTGCAGGCCACTTGTAGCCGATGGTGTTGGCCGGCCAGGACCATAGATTTCAGTGTTCAATAAAGGAGACTCCCGTTCTATAACACAGTCTTTACTGAACAGTAACTTGGTAAGGGTTCTGTACAAGGGGTAGCGGGTACAAAGTCTTATGTACGGTTCCTTTGCAGTATAAAGCATTTTCATACACATAGTATCCTTCCGCTGTAGTCTACTCCAGGGCCGGTGTAGCACACTGTTTCACCCTACTACGTTACAGCCTAGCTCGTCGCCACAGTCCTGATCAGCAAGTCTTTCTATTCGCTCAGGGTTTCCATGTCCTATTTCTTCCACTGGTACCCTGGATCTACCGCTCAGGACCACCCAATAGTCCCAAGAACTCAGTCTTATTTAGGTCTGTTACTTTCAGCGTTTAGCAAGCTCAGGGTTTCTTGTCTTTGCGGCAGAAGGCCCACTCTGTCTCTTATGTCTCTTCATGGTCGCGCTACTCGCTTGTCCCTCAGTCTCCTTCACTGTAGTTCACCCACAACGGCAGCACTGCTCACAGACACTTCCTACTTCAATTTGAGCTTGTCCCAATCTAACTATCTACTGCAGGGGTGGGGAATCTCAGGCCCGTGGGCCGTTTATGGCCCTCCATTACCTTTTATTTGGCCCCCAGGAAGATTCCCAGGGACCGCAGTGCTTGGGCCGGCAGCTGTTTTTTATGGTCGCTGGCCCATTAATTTCTTCTTACTCTGTGAGCAAGAGCATACAATGTTCACTACTGAATGCTGAGGCTCATGCAGTGAAAGACTACGCCCTGACACCAGTGCCAGCGTCAAGACGTACTTTGTCGGTGGAGTCAGCACACAATTTGTGTGGTCCCCAAAGAATGGTATAAATATCCAAATGGCCCTTGGCAGAAAAAAGATTCCCCACCCCTGATCTACAGGAAGCAGTCACTTGCCCTAACACTAATCCCCTCCCACTATGGGCTAGTCCCGAACATTAACACTATCCTTACCCTAATATCGCTACATAACTACAGTCACTATCTTATCCTACCTATCTTATGTCCTAAGTCCTAACCTATGTCTTACCCTATGCTAACCTATACTGTACATTACTAACATTACCTATCTTACGTTATCACATCCTACATTATACATTACTACACATTCAATAGGCAAACATCGCATGACACAATATATGCAAAAGACGCAGGACACTATACACATGACGCGATTGGTATCTTCAGGGGTAGGAGTCCAGCCCACACCTCTTACAGTGGCAGCTTTACACCACTCCATCTGACGCTCGGCATTGTGCTAGGTGATGTAAGGCTGCATGCAGCTGCTTGGCCATGAAGCTCCTGACACACACTTTTTGTGCAGATGTTATATCAGAGGAGGTCTGGACTCTGCAGTTATGGAGCCAGCAGAGCGTTGGTGACTTTTCTGCTCTCTGATCCTCAGCACTCGGCCCCCCGCTCTGTAACGTTACACGGTCTCCACTTCATGGCTGAGTTGCTGCAGTCCCTTCCACTTCTCAATATCACTCACAGGTGATGGGGGAAGATTTAGGAGGGAAGACTACTTTGCATCTCGCCTGATTCATTAAGAGGTGCGTTCTTCTTAATTAATCAGGCGCATCGCACTTCACCCCATTGGTTTGATGGTTGATGAAACACGGCCATCATGCAAAATATGAGCCGGATCGTCTCACGTGTTTATGCCAGAAGAATCCATGAGACGTTTCTCCCAACCTTTAGAGCGCACATGAAATTCTAGCCTGTGCTATTAGGAAGTATTACGTGAAGACATATCCCCCATATGCTCCCCATCCATCAATGGCCGTGTTGCAGAGCTGCGTAAAGTGTGAACCTCCCCGTATCTTAACATCACAGTTATGTACCTTATGCGCTTTCTGATGAGTATGACTCTAATATGACAAATTATGGCATCACAGGCCAGAGGTCAAAGGTTACGGGCAAAGGTCAGACTCTAACTTAGGTGCCATTTCCATGTCCAGATACAGAGGTCAGCAGCTTTTTTATGATGCTTGCTGCAAATGTCAACATATTATCCAGCAGGCTTATATATCCTTCCCTGACACAGCAAGAAACGAAACTGGAGCATTTTCCAATAAGGGAACATTCAAGTGTATGTCGGGGGCATTTCCCAATTTTTAATCTCTGATTAGGTCATAGACTAGATCACCCATATTACAAAAATCTTTTTTCCCAAAATGCAAAATGGCCCATTCATTTGAACAGAGATAGCCATTAATGTGTTTTTTTTATGATGACGGGGGAAAATACACCTCCAGACATCTTTGGTAATGACACAGCTGAAACAAAGGATCAGGCATGTTAAATCTAGCATGTTTGATCCTTCTGTACCCTGGTAACTGCTGAAGGAAAGTTCCTTTACACATTAGATTGTTGGCCAATCCCCCCAAATCATTGACTAATATTCTAATATGTATGACCAGTTTACGGGAAATATACGTTCAGAATAAATTACTCCTGTAATAATAGCTGATTGCAGAGGGAGGGGGTATAGGGGCAGGATTCGTGTCAATCGTCGAGGTGCAAGAGTAGGGCCTGCATTTATGAGAGCTGCTCCATAACGGGGCTGCTGCTCCATAACCCCCTGCAACTTTACGGGAAAATCGTGTCCCAGTCCCAATGTGCTGTCAATGTGCTGTCAAGTGTGGGGCCATCACACTCACATGTAGGCCACAGTCCTCCGCTGCCTCCAGGCTTCCATTCTCAGGAGCCACAACACATAACTCAGGGAAAACGCAGTTCATTGTAACAAGCAAGCGTTTACTGGACAGCAGGGCATACCGGGCCCGGCGGGTGAGGGTCCCGCCGACGCCAGCAGAAACCTCAACTGGATGTTCTTCTTCAGACACACATCCAGTTCAAGTGTATTGCCACACACGGACCCATCGGGCCCCGATGGGTACGTGCACAACAATATCAATATATGCTGCCAGACAATCAGAGTACTATGGAGGAAGCTTTATATGAAGGACTATGGGATGCCTTATATTATATGGAGGACTATGAGAAGGAGGACTATGGGAGTGCATTATACTATATGGAGGACTGTGGGCTGTGCAGTATATTATATGGAGGACTATGGGATGCATTATACTATATGGAGGACTATTGACTCGCCCAGGGAGATATGGGGGGGGGGGGTACTCGGTACCCGGGCCTTTACCTCCTTGGTGTGTCACGGCAGTCAGCTCCCGGGCCCGTCCTCTGGGGTCACTCTTTAAAAGGGGGCTTTTGTTAACAGTTTGTCTCGTGACACCACATGTGGTTCCCGGTAATGAGTACTGGCGCTGCTGCAGACCTCCGGGGGTGATGGGATGGCAGCTGGGATGTTTCTGCTCCCCACAGGCGGAGCGGGCCCCCGGGGCAGGGTTGATGGAAGGGATGCAGGGCGTTGTAGTGTAGGAGGGATGATGGCACAGCGGCAATAACCGACAGAGACAGGGAAGTGCAGTCCTCTGATTTTACTCACAGTTGACCAGTTCCTCAGGTTACACTGCACAGGTTACCGCTTCCCGCGTTGCGCTGCGTTCACCAAGCAGGGGTTCAGAAGTCCCTCTGGCAATTCGAGAGTACTTATCGGGACCCCCTTCTATATGTTCCTTTCCGCAGCCGACTTCCCGCGCTGGGTCTCTCCCTCCTGCCTTGCGCCTCACAAACTGAGTCCCAAGATGGCGTCCTCGGATCCTTCAGGGTCACCTGGAATTCCTTGATCCCACACGGCTACCTTTCTTGGCTACTCGAATGTAAGTCTGGCAACTGCACCATAAAGGTCAGAAGCCTCCGATTTCCTAGCCGAGACTTGAAGTGGCACGACTAGCCCAGGGACCGGTTCCCTTCTTGCAGCCTGGTCCCTCTGACACTTGGCAGATTAGGGTGTACGGGTGGCTTCCTGCTCCTTCCGTACCCCTGGGACCCCTTCAGTTACCGGAGCCTTCCTCCTCTGCTCCCCTCTTCTTCTCTCCTCTGCTGGGCCTCATTCACTAGGCCCACTCTGGAGCAGAGCTCCTGAAGAGACTCTGCTCCTCACACTAGACTCAGAACTCTCTCTTGCTTACTGCACACTCACCACTAACTAAGATGGATCCCCTTTTTATACTCCTAACAAATGCTCCCCTAAACTCCTTCTTCCACCCACACCCACTACTTGGTTCCCCCTCACTCTGGTTCCCCCCAGTCTAGCCAGGGACAGGGCTCAGCAGAACACAGTGCATTTTGCTCTTCCAGCCAGCCTGGAGCAGTGTAGTGTTGGATGCAGGTGTTAGGGTCCCGGGCTGTACTCCTTTCCTTACCAGAGAGTGAGGCACCACCAGTTGTAGTACCTCTGTGGTGACTGAACCCTCAGGGGCGCCACACTATGGGGGTGCATTATGCTATATGGAGGACTATGGGCTATGCATTATATTATAGGGAGGACTATGGACTGTGCAGTATATTATATGGAGGACTATGGGACGCCTTATATTATATGGAGGACTGTGGAGGGTGCATTATACTATATGGAGGACTATGAGATGCATTATACTATAAGGGGGCGTATTATACTATATTGATGACTATGGGGGCTGCATTATACTATATGAAGAACTATGGGGGGTGCATTATACTATGTGGAGGACTATGGGCTGTGCATTATATTATATGGAGGACTATGGGCTGTGCATTATATTATATGGAGAACTATTGACTGTGCATTATATTATATGGAGGACTATGGGCTGTGCATTATATTATATGGAGGACTAAGGGATGCATTATACTATGTGGAGGACTATGGGGGTGTATTATACTATATTGAGGACTATGGGCCGTGCATTATACCCTGGTGAGTACAATGGTTTATTTTTTTCTATACATTAAAGAAAAGCGGCAGAACGAGGGACATATACCAGGATGGGGCCAAGGATAAGAGACAGATACATGAATGGGGGATAGATATACTAGGATGGGGGATATATATATCAGGATGAGGGACATATATATAGTTTATTGAGGATAGGGTGGCCCTGATCCAGATCTTGCACCGGGGCCCATCAGACTCTAGCTACGCTACTGGACCCATTCGAAAAAGCTGGTAAGCACTGCTTGTTTGGTCTCCGCTGCTAGACCACAGCGGTGGCCGGTAACCTAGGCAACCAGCAGTAAACAGAAAAATCTAAACAATTTTAATAACTAATATAGTGCAAGGTTTATAGCTTTTATAAGGTCTTTGCAGTTTTCCCATTAAAAAACATGAGCCAACCCCTTTAAATATAACATGTGCTTCTAAGGTGGGATCCCTGCTAATAATAACATGTCCGTTTAGCCTCTTGTGTAGGATGATTGCTCCTGTCTCCTCGCTGAGGACTGTGACAATGTCTCCGGGCTGCTCCGGGGTCACATGGCTGAAGTCCAGCAGTCACTGTCAGGGTCTCCGCGCGGATGATTGACATGGAACGTTGGGCGGCCAGTGGGCGTGTCTGGAGGCGGAGCCAGCAGTTGAGTGGCAGCAGAGCCTAGCTCTTCCTGTGCTGTTATGCTGGAGGGGCTTTAGTGTGAGACCACAGGACAGGAGAGAGCTGCTGCTGCTGCCAGCCTTGTGCTCATTCATTGTGTGCCAGTCTGCTGCCCTCCAACACAGCCCAGGCTCCAGATCCTGCCTTCTTCAGGCTGTGCAGGAATCTCCAGGGTGTGTGCCATCTGTGCAAGGTAAGAAGGAGCAATGTCTTATTATGTGCACTTCTGCTTGGCCTTACTGTTCACAGCCTCATTCCAAGTGCCATACAATGCTGTTTACCCCTAGTGATGCTGGCAGGTGACAGATTGCATGGCATGCCCCTTACCATATCTCATCGCTTATAATATATATGGTGCTGCATATAGATCTAATTGTTTTTTTGCAGCATTATTTTATCAGTGGCATCTAAATAATCCGCTACATTCATGCAAAATGTAAAAGAAATAGTAACCTGTTAGTAAATACATGGTGTATTCTTTAGGAGGCCACAGGCGTCTGTTATTGTTTTGTTCCTGTATCTATAGACAGGTCAATATTGCCTTTTATGGCTGGGACGAGCTGCACAGCACTGCAAGGGTTATTCATTTCTTCCGCCATAAGCCTCATTGCACTCAGCGATCCTTTTATTTTTTATGATTTTTTTTATTATTATATTATATTTTTTTACGCTCCCAGCTCCATGCATCACCTCGCTGCAGCATTGTGCTGTTATTTTTCATGTGGTCATGCTGTGCAGCTGATGGTGCCATGATTGGTGATGGATGGGCACATGGCACAACACAAACAAGCATCAGCAGAATTGGTGTCAGTCTGCGGTTAACCCTTGCTCTACCGGAGGAATAGACGATACAAGCAGTCGATAAATGTCTTATATTTTAAGGGTAGATTCAATATATTTGTTTATTACATTTTATTTCTCTCCTGATTTTTGTGCATTTTTTCATACATTGTTTTTCTAATATGAAAAAAAAAGACATAGAGGGTGCTAAGGACCCAAAAAAACACCCCCATATTGCCATGTGCAAAAAGGTTGCATTTTTTTCCTGCACGTGTCCGTACCAAAGTGCGCCATAGAAATCTGCTCTGATTATTCTGTTTTTGGCGCTTTTTTTTATTTTTTATTTTTTTTTAACGCAGATTTCATGCAACGTTTTTGAGTGCAAAAACTCTTGAGAGTCCTCCCTTAAAACTGTAGTTGCAGGATTTTTAATGCTCCTCATAGAAACATAAAGGTAAAATAAATGCGTTAAATATTCACAGTTCAAAAGTGTCAAATCTGCACCAAAAATGCTTTAAAAAATGGTAAAACGTATAAAAAAATGCAATAACAATGCAATAATTAGATCAGATCGCTATTGCACATATTGTTGCGGAAAACATATGGGAATAATGCAGCGTTTTCTTACTCGGGTTAATGGCCAAAGGCATTTTTTTTTACACTTTTTTGTTTTTGCAGTCTTTTTTTTGCTTTTATAAAAAAACGCACAATTTTAGTGTTTTTCATTTTTTCATACAGAAGCCTATGGGAAAATGTGTTAAACACAACTAGACCAAAAAATGTACAAATACAGTTTACAATGCTAATAATTGCAATAGATACATAGAAAAAACGCATCTCATACGGATACTTTTCTTTTTTTTGCACCCATTGAGTTTAATGGACGATCCAAAAATGATTAGAATAGTGTATGCTGCATTTTTATTTTTTTTTATAGAAAAGGACCATGTTTAAAAACGCTCATGCTGCACTACCCCATTGACTTGCATTGGTCCGTGTGCTGTCCGTATGGTATCCATTTTGCATATGGACAGCACGCAGATGTAAAATATGAACTGTGAGCAATGATTAGTAAAGCCACATCATTTGTGGATCCACCCTAATGCGCTGGGATGAAAATATTTTTTATTATTTTTGTGTATCGGGCTAGGAACTAACAGGCCTGTATTTGACAACTACCTGCCTGCTCTGGACAGAAACTATCTCTGCCTGCTCAGGTGGCAATTTTCTGGCTCCATGTCACCTCTCTTCTTTCCGGTCTGACAGGGCGTCACTGCAGACATCATGCTGATTGAAAGCCAGCTCCCCACAGTTAGGCAGCGGGGAGCCAGCTGTTGTTCAGAATTAAATTGACAGAGAGTCAACACAGTAGAGCTGAGGAGAAGACTCTGCTCTGTTGACGTGACAGCATCAACAGAACCTGCAGGAGTGGTCCGTGACCACTCTTAAGTCGGCAGAGGTTGCCGCTGGGCAGAACAGGCAGGTAGTTAGCATCTATCGGCCTGTTAGTTCTTAGCCCCATATGCAAAATTAATAAAAGTCCCGGATAGCCCTTTTGTAACATGCACCGTCAAAATAGTATGGGAGTAGATAATAATAATAATTAATAATAAAAAAAAAAATCTATGAAATGCTACTAAGAGTTAAGGTGGCCATACAGTTTAGATAATGTCTGCCAACGGCTATAACTTCTGACCCCGCCATACACATGCTCGGGTTAGCCACGTCTGGAGGAGGGGATTAGGAACGTACGGATGCTATTGCTCCTAAATAAAGAACGGGGAGTGTTACTTCTCTGGCATGGCGCCATGTTAGTGAGGGAATGTGGCTTTGGTGATATGCATCCCCTTCTAAGTGTGTGAGTCAGGAGCTGCCTGCTGCTGTGCTTGGCCGGGTGACACAGAAGTGGCGCTCAATGGCTGAGTATCGGTTCTTTTAGACTGCAGTGATGAAGCGAGCAAAGAGATGGCTGTCCAGATGGTCAAAGATTGACAAAATGTGGAAGATCCAGTTCCCTGCTGTAGGGCTGAGGCGGAGAGCTCAGTAGAGGTGGTGAAGAATACCGATGGGATGGGGCTGCCTGTGGCCCAAGGAGACACCAGAGAGGAGTCCATGTCTTAGGTCATTGTGATGCATGTAAATAGTTCATAAAGGCTGTGTCTTTAAGATGCCATGTTGCTGGCAGTTGGAATGGAGCTTATTCTTTTATGTACGACGTGACTTCTTTGGTCAGAGTGTTGCCCATAGGAAATCAAAGGACTGGTTTGTGCCCCCAGTATCGAGCTGTGACCGGCTAAAGAAGAAGATGGAGCAAAATGCGTCCTGAATGGAGCTGGTCGAATGCAAACTCCTCCCTGGGCGAGGAGTCCGGGCCAGGCGGCGAGGAGTCCCCATACAAGTTGCTGATTGTGGAGCGGAGTCTTCCCCCATTGCCGTCCCATGGTCCGGTTACGTTACAAGCAGAAGAGGGGATAGGATTTACCGGCTTGTGTTCTCCTCTATAATCTGCTTCCGACCAACTCACGAATGGAGGGATTGATTCAGATAATATGAGTGTATTATGGACCTGCAAGAAGAAATCATCTCAAAACTGTGCAGAGGCCTAAAGAGAAGAAGAAGAATATCTCTGTACAGTATATATGTGTACAGAGATTGTATTTGTGTTTTATAAAAGTTGGGGCTGTAAGCTATTTTACAACGACACCCTGCAGCTCTACACCCCCACAGATCACATGCTGGGTGAATAGCTTTCTGGGAGAATTGCCAAGGAATGACTGCATTATTTTCTAGGTAGTTCTTAAAGTGTACTGTCAGCTATTAAATAAAAGCGTGTGCTTGTAGCTTTAATGCCAATGACTGTGTACGTAGTTGATTTACCCTCTGAGTGTCCCCAACCAAAGGTGCAACTTCCAAACATTCACTTGATTACTTTGGATGTCTATCCTGCCTGTGAGGTCTGCCAGCACTGTGTGTGCTGGCACTTTCGTTACCTTACAGTCCAGTTACATATCTGCTAGCCCGCCTCTCTGTTGTGCCTGTGTGCAGTATGACAGATCAGAGTGCAGACATCCGCCACCACTCCATGTCATATGTCTGTGTCTCACCTGCTGGAGACAGGTTACACCTGGTGTGAGGCAGTGGAGAGGAATTAGGACAAGACATTCATCTAGCAATTTTGCTATTACATCACTAATCAAATGAGCATGAGATTGTTGAAAAGACATTGAGGAGTAAAAGGGGGTTTCCCACGAACAGAGTACATTTTAATTTATAGATCATGGAATGCTAAGTTCCACAATTGAAGCTCGAACATGGGACTCCTAGTCATTACATAGAAGACCAAGATATTGACTATTGCCAGGTACCACACATTTGAGACAAACTGGAAGTTGTAAAGGACTTCAACCTCTTCAGATCAAGGATCACTCACGATGCAGACACAACACCAGAACAGGAGACCGGCTATGGGCAAATCAATAGTGAAGTCACTGGACAAGGTCTTCAGATCAAGGAACATGTCACTGGTGACAACATCCTCTGGTCTTTTCTGTGGTAACATATGGATGCGAAACCTGGACGATAAAGAAACAAGACAGAAGAAGAATCAATGTCTTCAAAATCTGGTGCTGGAGAAGGATGTCATCAATACCATGGATGGCAAGAAGAACAAATAAATCAAACCAGACATGTCACTTGAAGCAAGGATCACCAAGCTATGACTTTCCTACTTTAGACACATCATACGAAGAAAGAAATCACTGGAGAAGAACATCATGGTTGGAAGAATAGAAGGAACAAGGCGAAGAGGAAGACCAGCAACCCGATGGCTTGATACTATCAAGATAACGGCGGAGAAGACCCTGGTGGATCTAGGCATCCACGAGATCAATCTTCCTACAGAGCATTCATCCATCAAGACGCCATGGCTCGAGATTGAGCTGCAGGTCGTTAAAATATATGTTCTGTGTAATGTCTATGTCTGACCATGCTGGAACATGGTCTGATCATACCACATCTCCTGGGCAGGGAAGGAAGGAAAAGAGTATACAGACAGGACAGCACAGGATCACAGCTGATTCTTTCTGTGAGGTAAAACATTTCACTGCCTGTTTTTAAGAAATGTTTTACCTCCCAAAAAGAATCAGCCGTGATCCCCTGCTGTCCTGTCTATATACTCTATATTGACTCCTCCCCTGCCCAGGAGCTGTGGTATGATCAGACCATGTTCCTGCACAGTCAGACACAGCCATTACACAGTACACATCAGGGGCACATTTATAAGATTATCTCAGCACAGGAACATTTTATTTAATTACATCCAATTGTGAAAAATATTTATTATTATTCCGAGATCTGTTGATAAAAATTAAATGTGTTTTATGAGAAAACCCCTTTAAGTAAATAAAAGTAAAAGGGAGTCACTCAGCCCCTAATAAGTATTTAAGCAAAGCACCATTCTATCTTTCTTGTTTGTTAAAATCCATTAGGTTTTCACAAAATTATCCTTTATTCCAATAGGCTAATTAGGTGCTCAGTGCATATTGGGTGTGACCAAGTGGTTCAGTGCACCTACTCATGGACCTGTCTTCAGGCTATCTCCGCCCTAGTCTTGCTTGATTGAAAGCGCTAGCTTCTTTGGAGAAATCTTGCACCAATCTTGAAGGGGTTGTCCACTACTCGGGACAACTCCTTCTCAATCCGTATTTTTTCCCCCTTTTTATAATAACAACACTGATAATCACCTCCGGTACCAGTGCCGTTCCAGCGGTGCGGCTCTCTTCCCCCAGAGATCGCATCGCAGTGAGTCGTCCTGTGAACCCTGCAGTCAATCAGCGGCCGCTTCACTCTCCCTACCTTCAGACAATCTCTTACATCCGAAAAAAGAGCAGCAGCGCACACTTCCTGATTCCAGTGATGTCACTTACTGGGCTGCTTGCTGCAGTTTTGATAAAATCAGTTTTCTCTGCTGCAGATCTAGCAGTGCTCTGAATGCTGAGCTCTGTATAACCCCACTCACACCTCTGATTGGCAGCTTTCTATGTACACTGTACATAAGCTGCCAATCAGTGGTGGAGGCGGGGTTATAGAGGGCTCATGAATATAGAGGACTACTTGGCAAAAGGTTTACTAGTCCTCTAGTGATAATCTCCTGCTAATAAAACAGTGTTTTTATTATCAAAACTGCCGCAAGCAGCCCAGTAAGTGATAAATCACTGGAATCAGGGTCTCAGTATCTACATTATGCTGCTCTCAGATTAGATGGCAAAAACCTGCTGACAGATTCCCTTTAAATGGTCTCCATGTAATATTGTAACACTTTGGAGGCCTCCTGTAGCTTTCATCAGTCAGACCCTTGGCTGCGTTCTGGAAGGGTATTGTCCAGTTGCATCTCCCCTTTTAATGGCTTTCCAGATTAGAGTTGCTATCTCCTTATCATATGTGTTATGTAATATTATTCTCAAGCTGTTGCAAGAAAAATTAATACAAAATCTATAAAGTAGAGTTCTTTAATTGGCCATTTCCCACCGCTGTCTATTAAAAGGGTTTGCACTCTGGCTGCTTCAGGCTAGCACCGGGCAGGAATGGCCTCTGAGAATCACTGGCACAAATCAATACTGAATTGTGTTGCTGTGCATTTAGAGAATAGGAGGCGGATGCTGCGCCCCTTACTAATCTGCCAGCCCCCATCCCTGTATATCAACTATACAGACATGTTATCTGGTAGAAGTAATTAATTTCGTGAAGTTGCACTGACTTTATAGTAATTAGCTTTATGTATGTATATTGATGTTTTTCATAGCAACCCATCAGCAATGTTAATGGCTTGTGTTACTAAACCAAACACCTCCCCATAGGGGCCGCCGATAGCTGGCGGGGACTTCTTAGTAGTTGAAATATTTACTTAGACACCCCCCCCTGCTAATTTGTGGAATATTTTTACAGTCGTTCCTATAAGGATAGCGTGCAAAAAAAAATATCTATATTTTTTATTAATCCTTTTATGATCACCTTAACATTTTGATTGTCGTATAGTTCAAGATAAGTGTTTGTATAATATATATGTGTGTGTGTGTGTGTGTGTATATAATATATACACATGCACACCTTAAACCCTGCCTTAAACAGTGTAGCAGTTTCCTGATGGCATTTTCCCTTCAAGTTGGAATATTTCTGGACACATCTCATAGTCAGATGTTTGATCAGATTGACATCTGAGGAATTTGAAGGCCAAGTCTTCGTCTTGAAATTTTTGTCAAGTCCCTGAATGATTTTTGCACTGTGGCAGGGGCATTATCCTGCTATGAGACCACTGCCATGAAGGATTGTACTTGAGCTGGACAAGGTTTATATGGAGGTAGGTGGTCTATGGTCCAGTTTTGATGCTCGCTTACCCATTGTAGTCCCTTTCGGAGGTGGACATGGGTCAGTGTGGACACCTTGATAGATTTGCAGCTACATCGGCCATTATGGAGAAGATACACTGTGTTTTGTGCAACTTTCTATCAAAGCCAGCACATACTTTTTCAGCCATTTGAGCCCGCTCCTCTGCGGGATCGCTCCAGACGGGCGAGCTTTTATTTCCAATAAGGAGGCTTGGGTGCCTATGAGTCACGTAGATCTTTACGCTCGCTCACTTCTCCTGCTTTCAACATGTTAACGTCATGATGTGACTGCTCGCTTTCTTATTCCGTGCAATAATAGCGTTTAAAACATGTAGTGTACAAGCGACTGATATAGAAGCACAACGTGCGCAAAGACAAAGCAAGATGGCGCCCACGGTATATAATTTACCACTTGACAGGTAACTCTCGAAGAATGTGCAGACTTTTATACCTTCACAATAGAACATATTATATGACAATGCTGCTGAATTATTTACAGGAGGTTGTTTTGTACCCATTTAATTGGTGTCTTTTGCTAACAAAATGTCCTCCTCTAGGCTTTTAATTGGCATCTTGTGCCCAACAAAAAAAAGACAGCGCTCATCTTGGCGTGGTGACAACTAGTTTCTATTATGAGGCTGAAATTTGTTTCCTTTTATGTTCATCTTGGTATCTGGTTTAGAGCCACTTATACTGGTTTATGAGCGATTCCTACCCTAATAGTGTTATCCGGATCACTTTTCATCCAGGAGGTGACTGATGCAGATCCCAGCACATGGTATGCCATAGATCTCTATATAAATCTACTTTTAGATATTTTGGACTTTGTGACCCAATACAATGCCCAAGTATATGGTTACCAATGAGTGTGGTCACCGGTGTCATTGACATGGCTTGCTTGGAGACATCGTAAGTTCACATTATTGATATATTTGGCATTATAAATTTAAGTGTTAATTCTGTTTTTATAGATGGCTATTGTTGGAGAGTGCTTGTAAAATCAAGCAATTTTTCAATTTACTCCTTATTAAAATTTGCGGTAGTTCTTGTGATATTAACACTTTTTTCTTTTGTTTATAGCTGGTTGCCCAAGAGACCGACCACTGCTGCTGTCTAGTTTGTAAGCACTGCAGATGTTCTGCTGGCTGGCAGCGGTGGTCAGTCTCCAAGGAAACAAGCTGTAAATGGAAGAAAGTTGATAATATCTCAAGAACGGCTAAAAATTTGAATAAACGGTAAATGATATCTATATTTGGGCCCAACAGCCAGCATTGATAATGGAACATATGGTCTGTTGACCATAAAATGTTTATTCAGCTTTATTCCAATTATTAAAGGGAATCTGTCACCAGGTTTTTGCCACCTAATCTGAGAGCAACATAATGTAGAGACAGAGTCCCTGATTCCAGCGATGTCACTTACTGGGCTGCTTGTTGTAGTTTTGATTAAATCCTAGTTTTATCAGTAGGATATTATAACTAGAAGACTAGTAAACTTGCTTCCATGTAATCCTCCATTTTCATGAGCTCTGTATAACCCCGCCCACTCCACTGATTGGTTGCTTCCTGTGTACATTAGCTGCTTTCAGCCTATGCACAAATGTACACAGGAAGCAACCAATCAGTGGTGTGGGCGGGGTTATATAGGGCTTAGCATTAAGAGAACTGCTTAATGTGCAGCAGATAAAACAGTGATTTTATCAAAACTGCAACAAACAACCCAGTAAGTGACACATTGCTGAAATCAGGGTCTCTGCCCCTACATCATGCTGCTCTTAGAT
Organism: Phyllobates terribilis; assembly: GCF_046119375.1. Taxonomy (NCBI): domain Eukaryota; kingdom Metazoa; phylum Chordata; class Amphibia; order Anura; family Dendrobatidae; genus Phyllobates; species Phyllobates terribilis. The sequence continues at coordinate 203,736,972 of NW_027362769.1, read as the reverse complement.
TGGGTAGTAAAAACTTGATTACCAATTCCCTTTTAAGTAGCTAATCCCGTATCTTCGGACAGTAACCATTCACTTCAGCACAGCGTGTACTCAGCGTTCTGCATTCCACACATTCATCTTGTATATCATTACGGAAAGAGGCTTTGCTGGGGAGACTAGGTCAGCGACGTTCACTGCACACACAATCCTAGAAAAGTACATTATAATGAATAGTCGTCCAGAAGGATTACCAGATATATAGAGTATTTGAGTAGAATAGAACACGGGCTATAGACTATTATTTTTTTCTTATTTTTTAATAATTACTATATAGGTTGCTCAGATGGGACTGTGGAGGGGGCCCCGTCTCGTAGTTAATTTTCCCCTCACCTATGAATAATGATACTCTTAGGCCAGTTTAATACATTCGTGTTTCACTGTCGAATTTAGGTAAGTAGACTCTTGGCCGGTCCGTACATCAGAATGTGGATGTGGGATTCTAGGTTTAGTCACCAAGCCAATATTGTATCCTATAAGGGATGAGTGTCACGATACTGTTGTCTGATAACCCGAGACCAGGGGCTCCTTCCCTGTCCCTAACGTTAGGGGCACCCTAGCTATCCGTGCTCCCCCGGTTACTTCTGATGGTGAAGATGCTGGGGCCACGTACATTTCTGTTCTTCTGAATCAGTTCTTATCTGTCCCCTTCCCACCCAGGGAAGTGTGGAGGAATAGTGTATGTAAATACACAAACCAGGCAAACAAGGAAAGGACGTACAGGGATAAATGAAAATACAAAGCACATAAAATATGCACTCACAGACAACAGAGGGAAAACACCGCAGGGATGAAGAAGGAAAACAAAAATTGAAGAGGAAGGAATTATGCACACAGCCAAAACACCAAGCAACAGTCACAGAACAACTCTCCTTAAACGCCTCTAACGAACCGAACACAGATTCCTCAACTTTTCACGATGCAATACAAGACTTAACATTGGCAATCCAGATTGCCAGAGCGGAGACTATATAGGAGAGGGGAGTGGCTGATACTGCACAGCTGAGAACTTCCAAGAAGAAAGCTACAAAGACTCAAAGCTGAGCAGCTTAACTAATGCACTGCTGAAAGAATCCAGTACAATTTAGTAAGAGGGAGAGGTGCTTCTATTCAATGCAGGAATATGTGAACTCAGACGCTATGGTCTTTTGGCTCCTCTGTCGCGGTAAACCCTTGACGATAAGAAGGGAGGATACAAACGGGGAGGAGGGGGGGTGTTCTGTATTCATTTGATTAATTGACCAAAATTGTGTGCCTTTACACCCTGATGTGTAGTATTCTGCAATTTCTTTTTCAATGTGTGCTTACATCTTACAATTCCTAAAAAAAAAAATGCAAATAAATTGTAATTCATTTGGTAAGGAAGTGGGGCACTTAATTGTAGATGGGTAGTAGAGGCTTTGCTCACATCTGTGTTATAGACTTTGTTTCCGTTAGAAAATATAAGCAAAATATTCCTGAGTTCTTCACTAAGTTTGCTGTGAAAGTGACAAACCCCACGATGGTTGCCCACAGACCCCACGATGGATGCCTACAGACCATAAAAGGGTCATTGGGCATCGATGAGAACAGCCATTCTAGGGTTCAGACCATATTTCATGGTTTCTGATGGATATGCAAGCCGCAATGAAGATGTGGAAAGTCCTGATCTTCATATGGAACATTTGCATTTATACTCCTTTACTTGTTGATCTTACGGCATAACCCGACGGTCCGCAAAGTGGTGGCTTTTTGAGTATTTACATGTAGTAGATTTGACACATTTCTGCATCTGCACTATGGTTCTAGTTAATCTTATAGTTGTTTACCTTTTTGTTTAAAGGGGTTATTAGGGACTTTTTTTTTTCTTTTACCCCTATGGGTTGCCAACTACCTGCCTGTTCTGCCCTGCGACGATCTCTCCTGGCTCAGGTTGCGATTCCCTTGCTTCCTGTGACGTCACATTGACAGAGCAGCCTCATCTCTTCCTCTCTGCTCGGTCATTGCTGACAGAGCAGCTCTTTTTCTTCTGGTCTTCACTGTCGACAAGGCGTCACTCATGTCAGGTGAGAGTTACGCCCCTTCAACAGAGCAGAGCGAAAGAGCTGCTTTGTCAACAGTGTCCAAGCAGAGAGGAAGAGATGAGGCTGCACTGTCGGCAGTGACCAAGCAGAGAGGAAGAGATGAAACTGCCCTGTCGACGTGACATCACAGGAAGATGGAAGAGTCCTGACCTCTCTCAGCTGGAAGAGATCATCGCAGGGCAGAACAGGCAGGTAGTTGGCAACTACCTACCGGAAAGTTCTTGGCTCCATACGGAAAAAATAAATAAATTCATGGATAACCCCTTTAAGGCAACCTCCTATAGGGTGCAAATAGCCTGTTCGGAGAGGAAGTGGACTGGACCTCTAGTGCCACCTATTGGATGCAGAAGTCCTAAAAGTTTATATCTATCCTCTAACGAGCCTTGGGATTGGAAGGCGGCATGCTCATCACATCTGGTGGGACACGATGTACAAATATCCCTATGTCTCAAGTTTGCAAACAGTAGTGAATTTTGGTCATATGCACGGGATATACACAATACAGGACACATGTCTCCATAGTTTAGCATCATAACTGGTGGATAATTGACCCCTGGCTTGTGCTGGTGTCACATTTATGAATGGCCGTGTCTTTGTGTATTCTTGTAGGCCCTCTTCTGAATGCTCATCTACAGCAGCAGTCTGGCTATTTCAGTCATTCAGCGAATAATCCCTGCTACCTGGCAAACATGGCAGACGAAGACCTCATCTTCAGCATGGAGGGTCTGGATAATGCTCACATACTGAAGAATCACTGCTCAGATTGCAACAAGGCTGAAAGTGACGAGGAAGATAACTACTATATCTGTCCCATCACGGATGATGTATCCTCTCCACATGTGGCAAAGACGAAAAAGACCCGCTTCTTTGGTAGCCTGACCAAGGAAGCCGAATATGGGAGCAGCTCCTCGCCCAGGAACTCCTTTAACTTCAGGGTGTGTAACAACAATTTACTTTTTGTACATGTTCAATTGTTATTTTAAGGAAATGTCACTGTAATTTAGAGAGGACCTTTCACTTGTCATGTGTGTGTTTGTTCCTGATGTAAATGCTGCTGTTCTCCAGAATCGCCCCTAGTTTTTATTTTGTTCTTGTGCCTTTCTGTTCCTGAGATATTACTTATCTTCCTTTAATATAAATCCTAGTCTTGTAAGCCAAGGTGATATCTGTGGCCATCTTCATGAGGATCACACCCCTTTGGCTAATGAGACAAAACCTAAGATGAAAACAAAATGAGCACATATAGCTTGCAGTAAATAAATAAATAAATACCAATAAAGCGTGAAAATAACATAGAGTACTTAGTTAACAATTTAAAAAAATGTAAAAGCCGTCCCACCACGTCATGGTAACCCTATTCGGGACAGTCCTAACCTCTAATAAACCTTACCATATTTCAAGGGTCACCTTGACGTGATGGGATGGCTTTTAGGTTTTTTTTTTTTGTTTTTGTTTTATCAAAATTATGTTAACTAAGTACCCTATGTTATTTTCATTCTCTATTGCCATTTATTTATTTACTGCAGGGTATTTGCTCATTTTGTTTTTATCTTAGGTTTTATTTACTTAGTGGCCAGTGTGAACATATGCCTACACGCTGCATGCATACTAACTTGTATTCCAGTTTTAATTGCCAATGAGGCTAGTTTTATATACAAGGAAGAAGGGGCCATGTCTAAGGGATGGAGAGGGGCAGGAGCAAAAGAAAAACAGCAAGGCCTGATTCAGGAGAACAGCAGCAATTACACCAGATAAATATATAATATATAAATATACAATAAAGCTGTGAGTATGGAGCCTGTCTGCCAGTACAGCTGAGCCTTAGGGATTATTCACACTACCATATAGCTGCCGTATTTTACGGTCCTTGAATCCCCAACCTGTCCGCTGGTTACCAGTAAGACTGTTAGTTGGGGTCAAGATACCCATAGTCGGGCTGGGTATTGCGGCTGTACGGTCGTGTGGCACTACATGTGCTGCTTTATGGCATCTTCCTGAGGCCCGGTATTCGGTATGACATGCTGCATGCCACATTTTTTTATATTTCTTGTGTGTAATTGAGATTGTGGTTGCACATTATGGGCCTATAGATAATAAAGCCTTGTGGATGAGGTCTCATCCTGCACGGATATGCTTTCACCTTGTGATCATTGGGGTCCGACCTCAGATACCCCATCGATCCGGAGAAGTGAGTGGATCTGGCTGTACCTCGAGCAGCTGAAGCGTTGCTATGCTTGGAAAACTTTAATCAGCACCGCATCCCATTCATTTTTTAGGATCGATGCCCATAAAGATTTAAGCCACTACTGTATAAGACAGAAAATCCTATATAATACAATGTACACATCTAGCGCTCTTTCCTTTTAGACCTATTGGATTATATAGCTTTTAACTGATGATGTATCCCGATATCTTTGTTTGCACAGCACATTGATTGCAATGGATTTGCTTCTGTGGTTAAATAAAGTGTGGCGCTCTGCATGTGTTGTGCTGCTGAGCTGCATGCTATACTAATATCCTGGGATGATGATCACCTAATTACTGGTAGCAACCTGCAAAAGATAACAAAGGATCGGCCGAAAGTGAATTCTGATTTATTTTACCGATTTCCCAAAATTAAAAGCCCTTATCTTGTATGACATTCCTGTAAAACGGATACAGGCAATCATCACCGAAGATCTAGACGCTCTAATCCAATGAATGTATGCTGCGGGCCACGGCCCATCAGTGACCCTCACTGTGACGGAGAGCAGATGTCCTCTATACGTTGTCTACATGTCTCGTCGTCGGAGCTGCTCACCGCTTACGTGGCACGTAGACTCCTAATAGTAGATCAGGAGCTTTTTTTTTCTCCACCATTTATAAGACTGACATGTATAGATGGATATCCTGCACTGTGTAGGCGTCCGGACCTTATTGTATTTTTCTTTCTTGGTGTGAATACCGCTGTTCTCCTGAATCTGGCGTTATTTTTATTTTGTTCCTGCGCCTTTCTGTTCCTGAGATATGGCACCCTCTGCCCACTAAATAAATGTAATATTTTAGCTAAGTGTGTGTGGCTATCAATGTTCCACTCGAGGACCCCGCCCAGTTGGCTAAAATGTCTAGGTATACAAACAGGAAAGAGTGGGCCATATCTTAGTAACTGAGAGGCGCAGGAGCAAAAAATAAAGCATGCCAGATTCAGGAGAACAGGGACATTTATACTTGGTAAATAAAAAATACATATTTATGACAAGTGACGGGTCCTCTTTAAGTCATATTTAAAGGGGTTTTCTTGGGCTAGGATATTGAATATCAGATTGGTGGTAATCCAAAATCAGCCACCCCCAAAGATCAGCTGTTAGCAAGTCCTGCGGCCCCTGAATGTACACCGTGTACGGATGGAGCCGAAACAAAACCGCTTCATACATTGTGTGCTAGCCGTTTTCAAGGCACTGTGGAACTGAGCTGCAGTACACAATAACAGCCACTATGTGATGTACGGGGCTGGGGTGTTTCGGCGCTGTTCACTGTACATTCATTGGCTGTGGCACCTGCTAACAGCTGATTAGTGGGAGTGCAAGTTGTCAGACTGCTGCTAATCCATTAATCTTACGAACAGTAATCCTGGAAATCCCCTTTAAAGGGAGTCTGTCAGCAGGTTTTTGCTATGTAATCTGAAGACAACAGGACATAGGGGTTGAAACACAGATTTCAGGGATGCCTCTCTTATCAAGTTCCATGGTTTTGTTTGCTTGTGATGCTTGTTTTAGCAGCAGGAGCATATCCTTGCTGGGACACAGAGGCGTGTGCATGCTAGTCCGACACGCCCCCTCCTGTGACAAGCACCTCACCGTCTATGGACTTTATACACAGAGAGTCTGGTGTGGGCGGGGTTAGCTTCCTCAGCTCTGCTTCATGCTAAATCTAAAAACTCTGATTGTGTGAGAATGGCTGCACCCAGTAATCTAAGTGATACATCGCTGGATTCAGCTTCTCTTTGCCTACATTATGCTGTTCTCATACGAAGTAGCAAAAACCTGCTGACAGATTCCCTTTAATAATTTCCTTTTAAGATTTTAACTACTAGTTGTTGCTATCAAACAAATGCAAAGAAATGTTAAATAAAAATTGTATGACCAGTGGCATTATCTGCCTTTTCAAATGCACAAAAAATGCATTTTGTTTGTTAGTAAGGCCAGAAGAAGCAGATCTCATTTCCTTATTTTAGGGCAACACCAACACAAGGGCGTATTTGGGGAAAATAGAAGTGTTGAGTGGAGCTGTTCCGGGGACACAAGGGTTACTGAAGCATAAAGGGAAGCTGCCAGCGTGATGGAGAGGGAATTACAAGTACAGCTAGCCAGAACCAGTCTCTGCTCGGCTGGATCCCCCAGCCTTCTTATACATCATCAGCGCTGTTCAGATTTACAAGATCCCATACATTTTAGCATTGTAATGTCATCTACAGACCTGATTTTGTGTACAGTCATAGATAATGAGGGGAAAAAAAAATTGGGTTGTGCAGTAAAAAAGCATGTAGCACACGTAGCGGATATTTTCCACTTGTAGATTTTATTTTTTATTATTTATAATCTTAAAAAAATATATAGAAAGAAAAAATAATAATAAAAAAAGAAATAAATATATAATATATATATATATAATCTCTCTCTCAATAGATAGGAGATCCATCCACAGACTGCATGCTCCCAAATCTAAACACCGCATGTGAATGGTGTTTTTTTTTTTTTAAAGTCCTGTTCATTTTGCAGATTTTAATGGTAGAATCAATAACAAATATGCTACTTGTGAAGGTGGACTTAAAGAAGGCCTGTCACCAGGTCAAAAGTGGCCAGTTTCTGCTCTTCCCGACTGTTTTTTAATTTTTTTTTTTTTAATTTTAAATCTGCTGTACGAGTCCAGAGATTTGGGCCTTTATAGTTTAGTAATAATATTTATGGTCTTTAGTAAGGGGGCGTGGCTCACAGGGTAATTATGCATATCCGCCTAGAGTCACACCCCCAGATAATTTTGTCAGCCACGCCCTCTTTGTGAACACCAGAAAAATCCTCACTAAATATAAAGGACTATATCTCAGGAACCGTACGGTGGATTTTTAAAAAACAAAAAATGGAAAAATCAGAAGAGCATCGGGAATGAAATAAGAGCAAAAAGTGGACTCTTGTTATTAGGCGACAAGTTGTATTTAAAGTGATTTTCTAATCTAAAGAAGCCTTTTTCTTAAATGGGTATGTCTCGCTGACCATTACGGATGTGGTGGACCCTTTCAAACCGTGCCCAAGACTACAGTGCCCTGCAGACCTGGGTCTCTCTTCTTAATACGGTACATTATTATGGGTTGTCCTACTTGATCACATTAGTCCTCGACATTTTATGTATAGAGAAACCTTTGCCCCTTCCTTTACATCTCCTGTAGAAGTGATTAGCTGTGCGCGAGTTTGCACAATGCACTGCGGTAATATCTGGGGATTAGCTCATTGCACTTCTTGTGATTAACCACCACACTGACACTACGCCCACCCTCTCCTATACTAGAAAGCGCGCATAGGGGCCGCGCTCCTCCTAATAAGTGTAATTTATGCTGCACTGCAGCCATACAAGAAATGGTTTATTTTCGGGCACGTTGCTATGGAACGTTAGTGAAACGCAATACACCCTTCTCCCCAGAGCCATGGACTTGTCTTACTATGGTGGGGATACGAGCTGAAGCCATGATGATAAATCCTAATCTACTGCTGAGATTGGCCTTTATTATTAATGACAAATAATCTATAAAGTAGTATTGGCCAAAGCTAGAATACATAGATTCCAATTTATAAAAGTTCAAAACATGGGAAAAATATGTATGGCTATGCCTATCTTCTCCCCATGATTGCAACGCATAGCCAACGTAGGAAATTCCCCCTACGTAAATGCCAAATTTATGTTTTTTGACCATGATAAAGGCACTGAAACGCGTCGGTACTAATAAAAGCCTTCAATAATTAATATACAGTAATGTCCTGACATTTACAAAAAGCTTGTCATTTTGGCACTTCTTCTGCCCATATGTATCACTATACATTATTTTATTTTTCATTGAATTGCAAAGTAAAGTTGACTTCTCCTTTTTTACAATGCAGGTCAGATGGCAATATATGCAAGGTAATAATACAGTTTCATAGTTCAGGCCCAAAGTTACGTAGCTGTCAGCCAAACTCTTTTGGATAACTGCTATCGCTCCCGATTCCCCCATATGCCCCCCATGTACTCTTGCAAGGCTCAAGTGAACGTGCCTGTGTTTTCAATGGGGAAAAATTGAATGTTTTTTTTCAGCCCATAGACTTGCACTAGCTAAAACTAATAAAATCAGTGCTATTCTCCTTCCATGCTCAAGAACCGGCTCCGTGCCGCTGCTCCTAATGATTATTACAAGCTGCAGCGGTGACATCATGACTACACTGCAGGCAATCACTGGGCTCCGAGACTGTGATTATGTAATTTGAAAGCAATAAACCCCTTTATGAAGTCTCCTAATAGCACATAGTGCAAAAAGTATTTTAACTTTTTGTGCTTCGCGATGTTCCAAAAAAAAAAAGTGAACAGGAAACTGAGACACAGGAGTCCAGCCCCGTAATTAGAGCCTAGATTCTTATAAAGTTTTATTTTTATAGGGACCAAACTCCTGTACCCCAACAAGTCTTCTTTTCCCAAATAAGACTGTTTGGCATACACGAGTTGGGAGTAGTAGTAATGTCAAAAGGTAAAGCCTGCAAATGAAATCTTTAAGGGGAGCCCATCTTTCGGTATTTTTTTTTTTATTTTTTTTATTATAAATGTGTTTTGGTCTAAAAATAATTTTTTTGCAATTGGGTTTTATTAAAAACTTTGCATCATTTTGGCTTTTACAGGCTCATTGTTTCTCTACACATTCAACTTTGATGTGGTCATAAATCAGCTTAGAAGAGCTCAGAAAAAAAAAATTCAAAAGTATTGCAAACTCTACAGTCAGAATGAGCTCACTGAATGATTCTCAGTTATCTCATTGGGTTGCCAGCAATAGACCTTGCAATACATAGAATGCGAATGGTGCAATTTTTTAAAGTAATTCAATTGCAAAATAGATTTTAGCCCCCAATACAGGCATTTTAGTACTTTTGTCCCCAAAGTTGGATAACCCATTTAACGTGCTCAGAAAATTATGAACCAATTAGTCTTTGCTGAATTCACTTTCTTTGGTCCTTTGGTGCTTTGTTTGCTTGGTCTGTAATCAGGGCTGAAGATGCAGGAGGGGAGATTACATTTTAGCACAAAGAGTGGAATTAACTGGTGACAATTGAGAGGACTTTACAGTGAGGATTAGAAGCCACAATTGGGTCGCGCTTCCCTTTCCCTTTCATCCCTTTCGGTACCAGTATTAGGCCAAACGTGATTCAGAGCTAATCTTTATTAATGTGTATATTCTGTTTTTTTTCTTCTCTCAAATGTGAATTACTATTGTGATTAATGTGGGTGCTAATCACATAATGGTGCACTGTTTGCTATGTATGTGCTGTACTTTGTATATGTATGTGCTGTGCTTTGGGTGATGGTTCATTAACGCTTTTCGTGCATTTCCTAGAATGACAAACACCGTTATATTAAGCATGGCTGCTTGACTGATCGAGGTCGGGTATGTGTCATTTGAAATTGACATTATAATAGTACTGAGACTGTTTGGTACCTAATTCTCTGTGCTAAGTACTTCTTCCATCTCTATACATCCTAATTCTTGTGTTTACGATTAAGATACCTGTATCTGCTGATTTGGATATTATGTCATTGTCAATTCATTAATCTATTGCAATTTAATTATTTTAAATTATCGATCAGCACAAAATGACTGTCCAAACCAAGCACAGGCACTCGGTGCACCCTTGGCATGACCAGACAGTTCTATGCACTTCCCTAACCTGCATGTATTCCCATTATTTCAGCCCTACTGGAAAGCCATAGCTTTCAGTCAAGGAAGAGGGAGTAAATGGATGGATAACAAGTAAATTGTTTTGTCATGCCAAGGGTGCACTGAGCGCCTGTGCTTTGAACAGTCATTTTGTGCTGTCTGCACAGAATGACTGTAAAGACCAATTACAGGTGCTCAGTGCACCCTTGGTGTGACCAAACATTTATATATATCTTCCAACATACTTGTTTCCTATCTATCTCCTTCTCTCTCTTCTTTGATTGACAGCTCTGACTTTATAGAGCCAGAGAAGGGCGGAGATCGATGGAAAACAAGTAGGTGGGAAGGTGCACTGAACTGTTTGGCTTGTGTTTTGGACAGTCCCTTTAAGCACATAGAAATAGTACCCTGAAGATATTAAGTGATTTTTTTTTTTTTTTTTTCATCTCCTTTCTCAAACGTCCCATTTCCCATAAATATTACTGCATCATATACCTATATTAACCACATTTGTACAATATATACTGTATATCTATCTATTTAAAGCTAGATATGTGAATTATATGCATATATATGCCTGCTCCCCAAAACTAGTATGGGAGGATGACCACCATAAAGGCATTTTGCTCTCAATTAACTTGCTTAAAGGGGTTGTCTGGTTTGCAAATTCAGTTTCAAAATTCTGATTACACGCCCCAGAAATCTGACCTAAGCTGTCTTTCATGCCTTCTACTGGATATATTCTGTATTTTAGACTTGCAAGACATGTTTTTTCAATATGTGGAAAAAGGGTGATGGTTTGTCACGAAATGGGGAGGAAGGGGCATGGCCTAAATTGTGATCCTGTGCTCTACAATTGAGCCACATTTTGGCATAACTTTGTGGAGCGAAGTAAGCCAACTAATAAAAAATGGTGTAAAGACGCTCCATATTTCTTAGCATCTTTTTTTAGTTGCTCCTCACTTTGGCTAACAGATAAGGGTTTGACCATGGAATGCCCTTCTGTTAACCCAGAACGCAGAAGCAGGTCCCACACTCGGACCCTTCATCTGTTAGCCAAAATGGACAGCAAGTATAATGAGCATCACTCTTTGGAGGACCCGGCATATCATACATTACATAGAGAAGTCATTGTCTTCTACTTGAACCGAGGAATGCTTTTTTTCTCCTGTGAAGGCACTGCAGGGAAATGAAACGTTGCTGGGTTCTGATGGCTAAGGATCAATACAGTATATCCTCTTTTTGCATTATAAAAATCTGACAACCTCTTTATGGTTACGGTTCCCTGCCAATATGATCAGTACCACCATAAGTCACTCATTTCCATATGTAATAACGTAGAGTTTTTAATCCTATTTTCTTTGCTCTACTGTTGGCCCAAGATAACACCACTACTCTCTGCCTTCCACAGGAGGCCTGGAAACATGCCATCCAAAAAGCCAAGCAGATGCCTGATCCTTGGGCAGAGTTTCACCTGGAAGACATAGATACAGAACATGCAATCCGACACAGGTCCGTAACCGCTCAACATAGTCCAGAATAGTAGCTGGGAAGTGCTATGAAAGGTTCTTCAAAGCTGAGTCACCCATGAGGTCAATATGTCCAGGCTAATATCTTTCATACCTTCAGGGTCATCCTTTAATTACGAGTGACTTTAGCAGACTCCAATGGCCAACTCAACTAGAGTGAAGTTACTGTAGGACAGGCTTCTAAATTGATAATTCTATGAAAGTTCAACCAGATCAGGCCTAATTACTAGAGCAGATGATCAGCTGGAAGAAGCTGGTTCTAAAAATCCACTTGATGGATCTAAACATTTATTTGGCAGTGGATCGAAGTTCATGGGTTCACCATCTTGGTTGTATTCTGGTTAACAGGTAACAATGTTTAAAGTGGATATTTTTACTTCCCTACCTCATCCATCGTGAGTTACTGCTAATGATTAGTGATCTTATGTAATTATATACAAGAAATGTTTGGATCTTGGTGGCCTCACATGGCCGTTTACATCACCACTATGTAATCATACTGTGTCCAGCCAATACACTAGATGGATTAACATTGGAGTTGAGTAAAAGATTCTCAGGATTCTGGTCCAGTGGCCACTTCTTACCTGCCAACATCTCCAGCTCATCTTCTGATCAGTAGGCCCGGCTGACTAGTGATGTAGCTGCTGGACCTGGGATGTTGCAAATTTTTTGCTCAACTCTAGATCACAAGTTTAAAAACTTCTGATAAGTTTAGTTAGAATCAGAGGTCCTAAGCCACCAACCGTGTCCTCTTCCTAGACAGTCCATAAACTTGCAGCATTTTGCCATTGCCGTGATCCTGACCCTCTCCCATTTGTAGGATTCTCCTCATCCAAGCCAACCACCAATGTCATTTTTTTTAATATAGGTAGATCAGGGCTCGACAAACCCAGGCGCCTGGTCGCCAGTGGCGCCTAGAAAATGTTGCCTGGTGCTTGAGGAGTTGAGAAGAAAAAAAAATACTCTCAATCCAATCCCACCTCCTGCACGGAGTCATCCAATCGGAGGAAGCAGGGACAGTATCGCTCAGGCCGCCTTCTCCACTTTGCTCCGCCCCCCTTATGCTCCGGGACTGGACAGGGAGAGTTGGGTTACGGGGGAAGCAGGGCCGGCGTCAGCACCCGGCGTACCCGGGCAAGTGCCGGGGCCCTGGAAAATCAGAGGGGCCCAGCCGCCCACTCACTGTCGGGGCCCGGGCCCACACACCCACCCGCCCACTCACTGTCGGGGCCGGGCCCACACACTGTCGGGGCCGGGCCCACCCGCCCACTCACTGTCGGGGCCGGGCCCACACACCCACCCGCCCACTCACTGTCGGGGCCCTGGCCGCTTCCTCGGCACCTGTTCAGGGACGCAGGCGCTGCTTGATTGCCGGCACTTCCCCCAGACATGGCCGCGCGCTGTCCGGCTGTGTCTGCTAGTAATGACACGGCAGGGTCGACAGCACTGCACCTTTAATTATGCTTGTGTGTCGCTCCTGCCGCGTCATTACTAGCAGACACAGCCGCACAGCGCGCGGCCATGTCTGGGGGAGTGCCGGCAAACACCGTCGGAGCGGAGGTCCTGCACAGATGGGCGGGAGGGGCCCGGACCCGACCGCAAGTGGGCCCCTCTGATGTTCCAGGGCCATGAAGTCTGTGACACGCCGGGGGCCCTGCACTGCCCCATACCCGAGGAGCTGCTGGACAGGACACTGGACCGGGGACAGGTGAGTGAGGCTTCCCCAATCCCCATATTAAAAATATTAGTAATGGGTCTGTGTGAGTGCATGTATGTGAATGTCAGTGTATATGACTGTGTATATATATTTGTCTGTTTTATCTATGTGTATGTCTGTATGTGTACATATGTCTGCTTACCGTGTGTGCGCGCGCATATGTCTGCGTACCGTGTGTGCGCGCGCATATGTCTGCGTACCGTGTGTGCGCACGCATATGTCTGCGTACCGAGTGTGCGCACGCATATGTCTGCGTACCGTGTGTGCGCACGCATATGTCTGCGTACCGTGTGTGCGCACGCATATGTCTGCGTACCGTGTGTGCGCACGCATATGTCTGCGTACCGTGTGTGCGCACGCATATGTCTGCGTACCGTGTGTGCGCACGCATATGTCTGCGTACCGTGTGTGCGCACGCATATGTCTGCGTACCGTGTGTGCGCACGCATATGTCTGCGTACCGTGTGTGCGCACGCATATGTCTGCGTACCGTGTGTGCGCACGCATATGTCTGCGTACCGTGTGTGCGCACGCATATGTCTGCGTACCGTGTGTGCGTGTGCATATGTCTGCGTATTTGAAGGATGAGGGGGCAGGCTGGGCCATGTGTAATAAATATAATATAATATAATATATATATATATATATATATATATATATATATATATTTTATTTCTCCGCCGTATCTGTGCATCATGAATCGTGTATGTGTTAAAAGGGCCCACTGAGACTCTTTCGCCCGGGGCCCAGAAAAACAAGTTGTTCAGAATCTAGGAGCCAGCCAAAAAATTTAGGAGCCAGAATTTTTTTTGTTTACAAACTGTACATATAGACCCCCTCACACACGGCGTCTCCCCGGGGAGCACGGCCTTTGTATGTACTTACACAGGTAGCGGGAGATGAGAACGGGCCCCCGGCCACAGCGATCCTCCCCCCCCCCCCCCCCCCCAGGGCCGGCTCCAGGTTTTTCTGGGCCCCGGGCGAAAGAGTCTCAGTGGGCCCTTTTAACACATACACGATTCATGATGCACAGATACGGCGGAGAAATAAAATATATATATATATATATATATATATTATATTATATTATATTATATTATATTATATTTATTACACATGGCCCAGCCTGCCCCCTCATCCTTCACATACGCAGACATATGCACACGCACACACGGTACGCAGACATATGCGCGCGCACACACGGTACGCAGACATATGCGCGCGCACACACGGTACGCAGACCTATGCGCGCGCACACACGGTGCGCAGACCTATGCGCGCGCACACACGGTGCGCAGACCTATGCGCGCGCACACACGGTGCGCAGACCTATGCGCGCGCACACACGGTGCGCAGACCTATGCGCGCGCACACACGGTGCGCAGACCTATGCGCGCGCACACACGGTGCGCAGACCTATGCGCGCGCACACACGGTGCGCAGACCTATGCGCGCGCACACACGGTGCGCAGACCTATGCGCGCGCACACACGGTACGCAGACCTATGCGCGCGCACACACGGTACGCAGACCTATGCGCGCGCACACACGGTACGCAGACCTATGCGCGCGCACACACGGTACGCAGACCTATGCGCGCTCACACACGGTACGCAGACCTATGCGCGCGCACACACGGTACGCAGACCTATGCGCGCGCACACACGGTACGCAGACCTATGCGCGCGCACACACGGTACGCAGACCTATGCGCGCGCACACACGGTACGCAGACATATGTACACATACAGACATACACATAGATAAAACAGACAAATATATATACACAGTCATATACACTGACATTCACATACATGCACTCACACAGACCCATTACTAATATTTTTAATATGGGGATTGGGGAAGCCTCACTCACCTGTCCCCGGTCCAGTGTCCTGTCCAGCAGCTCCTCGGGTATGGGGCAGTGCAGGGCCCCCGGCGTGTCACAGACTTCATGGCCCTGGAACATCAGAGGGGCCCACTTGCGGTCGGGTCCGGGCCCCTCCCGCCCATCTGTGCAGGACCTCCGCTCCGACGGTGTTTGCCGGCACTCCCCCAGACATGGCCGCGCGCTGTGCGGCTGTGTCTGCTAGTAATGACGCGGCAGGAGCGACACACAAGCACAATTAAAGGTGCAGTGCTGTCGACCCTGCCGTGTCATTACTAGCAGACACAGCCGGACAGCGCGCGGCCATGTCTGGGGGAAGTGCCGGCAATCAAGCAGCGCCTGCGTCCCTGAACAGGTGCCGAGGAAGCGGCCAGGGCCCCGACAGTGAGTGGGCGGGTGGGTGTGTGGGCCCGGCCCCGACAGTGAGTGGGCGGGTGGGTGTGTGGGCCCGGCCCCGACAGTGAGTGGGTGTGTGGGCCCGGGCCCCGACAGTGAGTGGGCGGCTGGGCCCCTCTGATTTTCCAGGGCCCCGGCACTTGCCCGGGTACGCCGGGTGCTGACGCCGGCCCTGCTTCCCCCGTAACCCAACTCTCCCTGTCCAGTCCCGGAGCATAAGGGGGGCGGAGCAAAGTGGAGAAGGCGGCCTGAGCGATACTGTCCCTGCTTCCTCCGATTGGATGACTCCGTGCAGGAGGTGGGATTGGATTGAGAGTATTTTTTTTTCTTCTCAACTCCTCAAGCACCAGGCAACATTTTCTAGGCGCCAGACAACATTTTCTAGGCGCCACTGGCGACCAGGCGCCTGGGTTTGTCGAGCCCTGATATATATATATATAATATTTATTTCTCCGCCGTATCTGTGCATCATGAATCGTGTATGTGTTAAAAGGGCCCACTGAGACTCTTTCGCCCGGGGCCCAGAAAAACCTGGAGCCGGCCCTGGGGGGAAGGATCGCTGTGGCCGGGGGCCCGTTCTCATCTCCCGCTACCTGTGTAAGTACATACAAAGGCCGTGCTCCCCGGGGAGACGCCGTGTGTGAGGGGGTCTATATGTACAGTTTGTCAACAAAAAAAATTCTGGCTCCTAAATTTTTTGGCTGGCTCCTAGATTCTGAACAACTTTGTCGACCCCTGAGGTAGATGATATGTTATCAGATCCTGACCCATAAACGTGTATGCAGTCAAAACTCCGAGGCAACCACACAAAATTGCATTGCAAAATGGACCTCTAGAGCATACATGTCAAACAGGCCAAATCTGGCCCGCATGGTGGTTTTATTTACTCCTCAACGCCAGAACCACCACCCTCACGTGGGCCCATTATTCTGTGCGGAGGACTGTGCGGGGCCCATTATTCTGTGCGGAGGACTGTGCGGAGCCCATTATTCTGTGCGGAGGACTGTGCGGGGCCCATTATTCTGTGCGGGGCCCATTATTCTGTGCGGAGGACTGTGCGGGGCCCATTATTCTGTGCGGAAGACTGTGCGGGGCCTATTATTGTGTGCGGAGGACTGTGCGGGGCCCGTTATTGTGTGCGGGGCCCATTATTGTGTGCGGAGGAGTGTGCGGGGCCCATTATTGTGTGCGGAGGACTGTGCGGGGCCCATTATTGTGTGCGGAGGACTGTGCGGGGCCCATTATTCTGCGCGGGGCCCATTATTCTGTGCGGAGGACTGTGCGGGGCCCATTATTCTGTATACTGGTTGGCCCACGACTTTGTCCAAGTTTTTCATTTTGGCCCTCTGTGTGTTTGAGTTTGACATCTCTGCTCTAGAGGGATGGTCTTATCAAAGAAGATACCAAGTGTAGAAAAGATATGTTGGAAGTGGAATTTGGTCTCTATAAAGGGGTGGTCCCCTCAAAGAAGTGCTCCTTTGGAGATATTACACTGTATTTAAAGGGGTTGCCCAGTAAAAAGGTGATGACTTACAAATTGGTGGGGGTCTGACCACTGGGACCTGGCACTGATCAGCAGAACCGGGGATTTTTCTTCCTTACAGGGAAATTTTATCCCAGTTACAAAATGGCACGACAGATTGGAAGTCCAACTGCTGCTCCATCCATTCTCGATGGAGCTACTGGAATAAGCTGATCGCATAGGTATAAAAATGCCCTTTCTGCCGATGGGCGCAGGTCTCAGCAGTCAGACCCCTAGCCGTACTGTCTGGATGCTGCTCTCTTGCACAGGTCGGCACTTTGGCCACAGCAGCCTGCAAATGCAATTCAATTCCAGCCCCGTGCTTAATGCCAAAATTTTATGTCTGCCTGTCTCATGCTCTTAGAAACCTGGTTGCGTTCCAGGAATGTTCTCAGTAAATTTGGAAGCGTTCTCCATGACACGTGGCCTTATAGTTACCAAAGCAACCTACGTGCAAAGTCAGCTAGGAAAATTATCCTGAAATGCAACAACTTGTCACATTTCTTATGTAATTTTGGGTGGTCTTTCTATACAGATGTAAAGCTGAATCTGTTTTATCAGTATATGTAGTTTTGTGTAGGCCTAAAGGTAAAACTATGGAAGCATGACACACTGATAGAGGCCTCAAGGAATTAATGTTAGTGTGTGTGATTTACATGCATGCAGTCACATGCCAACTAGTCGTGCGTGGCCAGACACGTCTAGTCGGAATGTGCCCAAAAGTATGCATACTTGTGATCATGTGCCCGCCCGCTTCTGGCACCTGGGAATCCGGACATTGCCCACTATGCTCGCTGTGAAGATTCACAAGTCTGCAGTCACTTATTAATTTGAACCCAAAGCCTGGATAACCCCTTTAAGTGCATTTGCGTGAAATGTCTAATGAAAATCCTCAGGCCACGTAACTGCCCACAAAAATGGCCTATAACCAATATGCATGCTGTATTACCTGTAAGCTGGTGGTTGCTTTTGCTGCCACTGATGGCCCCACTCAACCCCAATCATGGGGCCACAACAGAACACATACTCCCTAGTTGCTCCACAACTTTTTCTTTTTCTTGTGCTTCCAAAATTGTAATTTTTCTAGGCCTTATGTACGCTGTATGCAGGGAGACGTCCGCATTATTATTTATGTCTTTTATTAGTGTCACGTTGTATGGGGACCATGCGACCGGACTAAACATAGCTCTGTATAGATGGGATTCAGCTGCTCTAGTAACATCAAGCGGAGCCCTTAAATGGCCAAGAATAGAATAGAGGGGGTAACATGGGCCCCTTATATGAAGTCTGTCTATGCAAAACTATGCAGACCCACCGCTTCCAAATAACATCCATATGCTACTTCTGTAAATGTACTTGTATACACTGGTATATGACACCATTAACCTCTGTAAGCAAAATGGGATTTTCTCTACTGTGTAATAATTTACGTTAAATTGACCATAATCCTATTCGACAACATTGTAAAAATTCTAGCATTTGTTTTCAGAACATAGCTGAAATATATTATGAAGCAGAAGACATAAAGGGGTATTCCCTTCTCATGCATATTCTGGATATTCCACAAATGTGATAGTAGATGTGGGCCCCACCTATGGCACCAGCGTGTGTCCTGAGTACAGGTGTCGTGCTAGGTATGGGAAGGACCCAGCGTACGATGGCAAAAGGAGTGGGGGGAGCCCAACAACTAGGGAAAGGGAGAGTGAAGACCCCTAGGCAGATCTTACAGCACCCTGACTCCCCTGCCGTCCCTAAATAGGTTCCGCACCTATCGCCGAGAAGGATACCTAACCCTTCGTTGACCCTAGAACTAGGCCATAGGTAGGGAGGGGCGAGCACTAGTCAGCCCCACTGCAACTAAAGACAAACAAGGAAATCAGACAAGGGCATACACTTAGCTTTGAGAAGACACCAGAGAGATCATGACTACAATCCACCAGGGAACTCCAATAAGAAACTAGCCGACTGCTAGAACTCCAGGCCTGAACAGAGGAATATATTTCTATCACCGGCGACTCTCTGGAGACACTGAGGGCATTTGCAGATCAAGCAAGGGTGTGTTAATTAGCAGTAGAAGGTGGAGGTCACTGCTGGGTCCTAGCGAGAGAAAAATAGCACTACACTACAGAGATGAAAGGATCAAGAAGGTGTCTGCAATGCCAAGCACAGCGACCTTCTACAGCCAGATCCAGTATGATTGTCTGATGAACCTGATACACCCGTGACAACGGGGCCCATCATGCACTGCTGCCAATACTGAGGTGGTTGGAATTCTCATACAAATGGATGAATGACCGCAGCACGAGACGGGGCACCATTCTCAAGGTTGATGAATGTCCCATCTACTATACACTTAAGGCATATGCTGTGGAATACCCCATTAAGCTGGCCATACACCTTTGATGGCGGTTGTCTCGACTTTCGTTTAGACAAAATCTATTCGTCTCGACATTTTCAAACACATGCCTGCTCAATTTTGTCGAGTGTGCTTGTGTTTAAAAGGCGAACCTGTCATGACCAAAAAAAACATTATTTAATTAATACATGGTATATCCCATGCACCACTCCGTATCCCTTGCAAGCTTGGTACAGCCTCTCCACTAGGTTGTAAAAAAATTGCACATGCTCCAAAAATCCAAGCCATTCCACAAAAGATATTTTTATTGACCCCAGTGTACACACAGGAAAATTAGCAACGTTTCGGCCGCACAGGGCCTTTTTTCTAGCCCAAAAAAAAAAAAAATGCGTGCTCTATTTTGCAGAGCGTGCTTGAGTTTTTAAAGGCGAACCTGTCATGTCCAAAAACCGCTATTTACTTTCAGTTATGACATTAATCTGCAGGTAAATAGCATTAAAATAATGTCTGGCTGCATTACAGGAGCAGCAGCTACAAGGAGAAAATAAACTTATATCCTCCCTGCGGCCGCTCGCTTCCAGTAGTAGGACGGTGCAAGGAGCTATAACAGTCACCGCTTCCTATACAGCTTGGCTGTAATCACTCCTCGACAATTGAATTGACAGCCTGCTCTGCAGTGTTTGTGTGCAGCAGAGCAGGCTGCCAATCAAAGTGCAGGGGAGTGGTTACAGTGCTCTGTGTATTGAGAGTGGTGACTTGCATCTCCCTGACTGGAAGTGAGCGGCCGCAGGGAGGATGTTACTTAAAGAAGCACTCCTCCTATCAAAATTTTTATTCTCTTAATATATTGCAGTCATCCATATTATATAGCGCTGTGTACTTACAATTGCTCATTTTGCCTTTCTACCCAGCTAATTCTTCTCTTTTCTCTGCTCCATGTAGAAACAGGAAGTCTCTCTTTTTCCCTGCTGAAATCATCCCCCTCTTCACCTCCTGACCCAGCTGCTCCGCTATTCCTCCTGCCAGGAACTTTTGCAGTGACTTGCGCAGAGAAAATTGACCTCCTGTTTCTACATAGAGCTTAGAAGGATTCAGCTAGTTTGTTTTTAATCACATGATATCATAGTCCTAATAGAAAAGAGAAGAAATAACTGGGTAGAAAGGCAAAATGAGCAATTGTAAGTACACAGTGCTATATGAAGATTGCAATATATTAAGAGGATAAAACATTGATGGGAAAAGGAGGAGGAGGAGTGCTTCTTTAATTTTTGCAGTTAAGCAGCCTAACTTGATTTTCATGTTATTTGCCTGCAGATTAACCCTATATCTGCAGATAAAAAGGGGTTATTCTAGAGTTTTTTGTGTTATTTTGAGTATCCGAACGGTTTTCTACTTGCTCATGTGAGTTTTGTATAAATTACTATGGCTGTCCGATAATCTAGAGTCTGATAATCCAGCACCTATCTCTTCCCAGTAATGTCAGAATAAAGGAAATTTACTGTACAAAAGAGAAATTGGCTAATTACAAAGGGACTTTCTAGCTGAATTTTTTTTTCTCCCTATGTTATGTGTAAGGCCTCATTCACACATCAGTATTTTGCAGCAGTGTTTGTATAGCAAAATCAGGAGCGGAACAGTCAGATGAAAACGATCATTGAAAGATTGACACCTGTTCTGTTGACATTCCTAGTCTTGGCATAGAAATACTGATGGAATACTGATAAGATACTGATGTGTGAATAAAGCCTTATTGTGATGTTTCTCTCTGTAGGTACAACGCCGTCTCTGGTCAATGGGTGCAGGATGATGTGTTAATTAAAATGGCCTCTCAGGTAAGTATTTTATATTATTTCTTACATCTACTCTGTTCCCGGCAACAATCTGAAGTCGAGAACAATATGGAATTGTTAATCTATTTTATACTCCATCACGGAGACACTTTGCATAAAACAGAGAATTTTTGATCTGCTGAAATGCAAATCACTTATATAATGTTAAATCCGTTTTCTGGTTTCTAAAAAGCTACTCCCTCTGTTTATATGTTATGAAAACAAACTGTGCTTTATTCACCATCCCCAGGTCCGACGCTGGATTTCTGCCACTGCTCACAGTGTTATTGTCTGCAGCGCTGATGTCACGTCGAAAACGCTACAGCTAATCAGTGACCTCTGCCCAAGTTGTCAGCACAAGCGCTCACAGCCACTGAGTTTAGTTATTGGCTGCAGCACTATCGACGTAACGTCAGCACTGCAGACAATCACAGATGCTGGGAGCGGCGGCGGAGACTTGGCACTGGACCTGGGTAGGGTGAGTAAAGCCATATTGTTTCAAAATATTCTGCAGCCGGCGAGGGACAGTTTTTTTTGTTCTTCCGAAATCGTAAATTGTGGATATGACGAACGTTAGATGGAGTGCAAAGTACAGTGTTGGTGTTTAGGATTTCCTATGATAAGGAACCACACGCTGTGCTCAATTATTAAGATATTATTTTATTCCTCTAGCCATTTGGACGTGGCGCCATGAGAGAATGCTATAGAACGTAAGTAAAGGTGTTCTGTTTTGTTAGAAAATGTATCTATATTATTATTATTTTTTGTTTTTATTACACTTAGTGCATTGCTTTTATGATATGTGATTTTATAGTAGGACGTCTGCCTTTGTTAATCGTATAGGGTGTGATGAGCGTCTGCCGCTCTTGTAAACTGTATAGACAAAGATTTGGGAAATTAATGCTGATAACCGTGGGAATGTATACGGTATTATTTCTGGCGTTCACTAATGTCATTTTATAATGCTCTGGAGCTCCGGGACGGGATAATGACTCTTCTAATCCTATGATCTTCCCTATGGGAACATGTAAGACTGACTTGTCATACGAAGCATTAGACAACACATGGGTTGCAAGGAAAATATGTAATACAAAATAAATTATTAACCCTCCTTCACATACAATATCGGTTCTAACGAGTTCACATACAATGTGACTGTCAGGCGCAGGCTAGAAAAATACCTATAATATCTAATGTTTGCAATTTCAGTGCTCTAAAAGTGATCAGTGACCTTCATAGGGATGTAATAAAAGAGAGTACACATAATCAGGTGCAAAAAAAAAAAACATTTACTTAACATAAAACTAATAACTCTGAAATACAAACATTTCAAAACTCCCGCCAAATAGTCCCCAGTTCGACTCTGTCAAAAAACTCTACAAAGAAAATTTATGGAAACAAACTTAATTTTAAGGTACCTTAAGTACTATTAAACACACATTCAATCAGAATTAGATCCTGAAGTTTCCCCAGAAAAATTACACTTGCAGAGCAAAGAGCAAGAATTACACATCACTTTTGCATGTGTCAGGCAGATTGCATTATGACATTTGTGACATTCATAATTAGAAAGCCTTCTGATTCCGCTTTCCGTGGAGCAGGTGGTGCATCTCCTTCTTTTGGGAGGTGGTGCAGGTGGTGAATTTTCACTATCATCTTCTGGGCGGAATCTTTTGAGCTGAACTTGAAGACGAGAGGGGATACCGATTGTTTTCATACTTCTCCTGCGTAGCTCTCCAAGCACTAGTTCATGGGCCAATTTTTTCAGATAGAATCGTCTACGAAGTGGTTCAAGCTTGTTTTCAAGGTAAATGACTTGTGAATTTATACCACCCAAATTCAACATAGCAAAAAATATGACCATTGGCCAGCGTTTGGTGTTTCTGCTGACGTTGAAAGTTGAGCACATCTGATCAGCTGTATCAACACCCCCTTTGGTTGCATTATAAAATGTAATTATCTCCGGGTTTTTTTGTGCCTCAGTCCCAGGATCGATGGCATCATCATCATGAAGTGTTGATAGAAGAAGTACAATTTTTTTTGCTTGTGGTACATAAGAAACCAAAACCTTTCCATTATGGAATGCAAACATACTGCTGTACTGTTGTCTCCCTTTCACACATACAAACTGTGTAGGCAATTCTTTTTTATTTTTTCTTACAGTTCCGACATATGAAAGCTTCTGCATTTTCAGATAATCAATCAGATCACAATTTGAAAACCAATTGTCAGCTGTTATATTGCGACCCGATCCAAATAAGGGCTCAGCCAGTCTTTTTACAACATCACTGGGTTTGTTGCTGACACAGTAAGGACCTTCTGGTTGTTTTCCTGCATAAACTTCCAGGTTGTAAGTGTAGGTCTTACTGGCATCAACAAGGGCATACATTTTTATTCCATATTTGTTAGGCTTTGATGGAATATATTGACGAAAGGCACATTTACCACGAAACCCAGGGAGCATTTCGTCAATAGTGATATTCTCCCCAGGGCAATAGCTTTTTTTACAGTTTTCAACAAATTTTTGGAATATATCACGAATTGGAGCAAGTCGGTCATGTGTTTTACATTCGGTTTGGGTAGTTCTGTCGTCAAACCGAAGGCAACGAATTAGAAGCTTGAATCTGTTTATGGACATAACAAGGCCTAATTTTTCAACTCCATCCCCATCTTTACTCCAAAGTTCCTCCAAACTTTGTCTATTTGCCCTGTAAGCTCCTGCAAGGTATAATAATCCAAAAAAAGCACGCAGTTCTATTTCATCTGTGGCCTTGATGGTTCTGTTGCAGATGAACTTGTCCTTTATAATGTCTATATATTGGTTGGTATATGTGACAATAGAGTCCAGAATGTCATCTGTGAATAAACTATTCCAGCATTCAACTGCAGTTTTTGCATTACTTGCAGTTCCTATAACTGCAGGAAGGTGAGTAATAATGTTTTGAGGTTCCCTACGTTTTTTCTGGAGTGGCTTCTTGTTCCATTGGTTTTTTTTTATCTTTTCCCATATAATAAGATTCTACATCTTCATCCTCATCACTGTCACCATCTTGCTCTGTTTCAGAATCCACTTCACATACTTCCACCTCATCATGAGAATCAATCTCACTTTCCTCTCCTAAATCCTCATTCAGTGTGGGGTCTGCATCATCTAACAGCATGTTTACTTCCTTAACATCAAGGTTTTTTGATAAATTGTACATTTTCCTCTCCATTTCAGCAGATAATCTGAAGCAAGAGAAGGAATATGTGTTAGGGAACTACTGTATATGCCTGAGCAGCACACTTTCTTTTTTAATCTGCCTTATTTCTATGAAATATCCTCACAGTTTGTGCTATACATTCATAAAACAAGCTAAATAAACAATTGTGATGAATAAAAACATAAAATACCAACCTTATTGAGTGTGACGTGTTCACATACAATGAGCCTGAGAGATTAGCGCAGTTATATCTGTCCTCCTGAAGCTCTGCAATCCAACTGTGGTATGAGGTTTCACAGAGCTGCTACAGACAGGAGACTACCTGGAGGGAGGGGATTTCCTCACAATCTGGTGAGGAAGGAGAAATGAAAGTAAAAGAGATGTGCCTGTCAGGCCTATTGTATGTAACGGAGGGTTAAATTATATAGAAATGCAAATACAAGTGTGTAACTAGAACTGAAGGGGCCACGTTTGTATAATGTAGAAGGATTACCGGCCCTATTTAGCTGTGGTGAAGAAGTACCATATGTCCATGAAGAACACACAAGTCTGGAGTCAGCAACTTTTAGTCTTTTTTTTTTCCTTTCTGTAATCTATGATTCTTATCCATGTCCATGTGTGACTTAACTATGTGGGGGTTAAACATTGCAGGACTGAAACTATCATTGATCCCAGATAAGTTCCAGAACAAGGTTTACTGCAGCCCCCGATAAAGTGCAGACAGCAGTGATAGCACCTAGTCGTTTATTTGCTTTCATGATCCGGTTGTGTTATGATTTTATTACCTTTCTCAGATGTTGGACTGTATTTATCTGGCACAAATCTTTACTTCTTGCAAACACTGAGAGCCGGAACCACGCCTACAGCAACTTGTTAAACAAGTTTTTCCAAAAGTGAAAAAATATTGCTGAAGGATATGCACACAGACAAATCACCAAGCAACAGTCTTTAGAATAAAACACCAAACGCCTCTTCAAACAACAAAGACCTCCAACTCCAGAACCAGGCAGTATGAAACTAACACTGGCAATCCCTGATTGCCAGAGGCAAGTGTAAATAGCAGAGGGGGTGGCCTTTGGGATTGGTTTTGGTCCCATCTGTGCAGGGATCTACAGCATGGTCCAATCACCTAAACCTTGCTGCAGTTTCCTGCACAGATATGAGTGTTACTGTGTGGGGAAAAATGATGCAATGCATGGGATCAGTGGCACAGGTGAGCAAAACCTTATCTTAATGACCACTTTTTGAAATGGGAAAACCCCTTTAATGATTGCAAATTATCCCAACATTATCACTTATCCTTATTGATTGCTAGAAGTTCACCTCCCAGGCCCCCACCGATCCCGAAAAACAGAACTCTGCAGAGCTGTGTCTTAAGTGCAGCAGGTATCGTGCACAGGCACCTTCCCTTCTTTTATTATCTATAGGACTGCTGGAGAAACCCGATTGTTTATAGACTACTCTGCAGAGCCCTGTTTGTGAGATTAGTCGGGGTCTTATCTGATGGACCTCCACTGATCAGTAAGTGTCATTTAAGATCAGAGATAACTTTACTTTTGGAAAAAAAAAACTCTCTAAAGTTTGTCCAGGATTGGGTAAAAAGCATTTTCTATTTTTCCAGAAACTGCACCCCTCTTGTTCATGGGCTATTTATGGTTTTGCAGCAAAGTCCTGTTGAAGTGAAGAGAACGGTCCATGGACAGTGGTGGAATTGTTGGCAACTAAACATTCTCGGTATCACAAAATGAGATTCTACATCATGCTACAAGATATCGAAGCAATATATTCAGTCTTTCCTCTATGGCCTCATTCAGACGACCGTGTTGCATGAACACGTTCTGTTTTTACGGATAGAACATGTACCCATTACAGTCTATGGGGATGTTCTTATGGCTGTGATATTTCACGCACCATGTGTCCGTGCAAAAATCACAGAGCCATGTCGGTTTTTTTTTGTTTGTTTTTTTCAGCAGCACAAATGAAAAGTGCCAATATAGGTCTATGGGTCAGTGAAAATCGCTGACAACATATGCAGGTGCCGTCCGTGATTTAACATTGCAATGTATGAGAAGTTTATTTTCCATCCGTGAAAAACACTGATTGTAAAAATGGACACCCTGATGACACACGGACACTCGGATCCAAAACACTGATGACGCTTGTACAATTTTTTACGTACGTGAAAAACACTGAAGCATTATGTGAGGGTTTCCTAATAGGCCTCATTTTGCCCTTCATGCAACACCAGCAGTATAAGCAGATAGTCACAGGATGGACATAATTCAGTTCTTCTCCTTTCCTAAAAAAGGACTAAATATGTTCATTTTGCAGCGGTCACCGTGCGACTGTTAGAAAAATTAGTGGTGTGTGATGGAACCACATTTCGAACAAAATTTAAAGGGAATCTGTAATGATGTCCCAGTGTGACAGTCGCTGGGGCCACGTGCCTTGCTGATCTCTTGAATCAGCCCTTATCTGAACCCCCCCCCCCCGCCACCGAGGGAAGTATTAGTATATAAGAATATACAAACCAGACTAACAAGGGAAGACTTACAGGGATAAATGAAAATACCAATCATACAAATATGCACTCACAAACAGAGTGGAATACCGGGAAGTAAAGAAAGGAAAAACCAAATAGGAGAGGATGAGGATATGCACACAGACAAATCACCAAGCAACGGTCTTTAGAATAAAACACTAAACGCCTCCTCAAACAACAAAGACCTCCAACTCCAGAACCAGGCAGTATAAAACGAACACTGGCAATCCGTGATTGCCAGAGGCGAATATAAATAGCAGAGGGGAGTGGCCAACGCTGAACAGCTGATACCATCAAAGCAGGAAAGCTCCAGAAGCTCTCAACTGAACCTTTTAACCCATGCACTGCTAACAGAAACCTGCACTGTTTAATATGATGAAGAGCTTCTAATCTGTGCAGGAGTACGTGAAATCAGACACCGCCGTCTTCTGGTCCCTCTCTGTCGAGGTAAACCAGTGACAAATAACCTTTGGAGGCAGATTCTCAAGGAGATCGATGTCCGGCCTATAGATCTTAACAGCTCATTTACATATTAAGAAAAACGTGAATTTCTCTGGAATAAGACCTCTGATTGCAGATATCAATGTATCATTTTATTCAAAATTCTCTGATCTACATGCCCATATAAACTACTCAGGAGGGCGATCCTACTGACAGATTCCCTCTAAGTGCCCCAATTCAATAGGACGCTGTAGGGTTTGAGAGGTATTTTCCATTCTATAGGGTGGAGATATATTTTTCCTTGCAACTATACACTTCTGTCCACCAAAGGCAAAAAAAAAAAAAAAGTAACAAAGGCAAATTAAAGCTGACTGACACGAGAAATGAGGGGAAAGCCTCATGTGATTTATCTATGAGCATAGCGTTTGCATATCCACCATTGCACCATTGATGATGCTCCTTGTCTTTTATCAGGAAGAAACTCTCTAATTTTTCACACAATCAGCAGTGGAAAAGCGCGTACAATTACGTGGCCAAACGCTATTTGGAAACAGTTGACAGAGATGTGTATTTTGAAGATGTCCGACTACAGATGGAGGCCAAGTTATGGGGGGAGGATTACAACCGACACAAACCACCAAAGCAGGTAGGATGGATATGATCCTGTTGGCGTCTGATTGTATTCTTGGCAGTGATGTTACAGTACCTTTCCGCATCTGCTGTGCAATGTCCTGCAGATTCCAGAATTTGCTGCAGTGGTGACACATAAATCTACCTCGATACATCCCATTTATATGCCTTCAGGGTCCGAGAACATTACTATGTACTGTTTAATGGCTGCCTTTGGTTGTCACCTATTACCTATGTAGGAGGCCAAGATAACTGTGAAACGACTGCAAACATAATTGAAAGACTTCACACAGGATGACAACCCATAGACTAATGTTTTGAAGGTATTTTATTTTGCATTTTAAGGGCAGTGATATTTAATTTACTTTTGTAGGTTGAAGTCTCATCTGGGATGAGTTGTCCACCTTTTGAATTATTTTTTTTCTTCTGAAATGCATGTATTTGAAGCTAAAAATAATTTTTGCAATTGGGTTTCATTAAGTTTTGCACCGTTTGCCTTCACTATCTATTGCTGGCTGCAGAATGAGTTAACTGAAAAACTATCAGCAAGCCCATTTTGAACATTATGACTTGGGAGCTTGTAACTTTTATCTGTGTTTTTTTTTTTTTTTTTTTTTTAAGCTCCTCTCTGCTGAATTATGACCCCAGACCACATCAAAGTTGAATGTGCCGAGAAATAAAGAGCCTGTAATAGCCAAACGGTGCAAATATTTTAATGACACCCAATTGCAAAAATTAATTTAAGTCCCAAATGCAAGTATTTAGGCGAGAAAAAAATATCCATAAAGGTGGGCAACCTTTTTAATGTTAGTGATGTAGATTTTATAAAGTAATAGTGTATCATGAGGACATTGTATGCCATTCTGATAAATGGGGACCCCTGCGGATCTAGGCGCCTCCTGTGCGGGCAACTGTAACAGTGGGGCTGTGCTTTAGCCATTGGTCAGGAAATAATGGCTTTCAGAAGACCATCTGTGCCGCTTCCTTCATGTGAGAGAATGCTTTCAGGGTGCTCGGCAGACCGCAATTTTAGCACATATCTGCCCTCAGATGCTTGAAGTGACCCTGCTGGATGCCAGCGTTTTTTTGGCCAATGGTGCTTTGCCTTTACCACAAAAAATAGGAAAGAGGAGATGAGAGAGCAGCTGTTGCACTTCCAATGTAATGTGCTTGTAGCTTTAAAGGGGTTCTCCACTAATCGGGCAATCCCTTCTCAATTACAGTATTCCCCCACCTAGACATTTTGTACTCTCCTCAAGTACTGGCGCCATTCCAGCGAAGATGGCGCTTGGTCTCCCGGGGGCTCACATGATGTTATGCCACATGAGCCCTGCAGTCATTTGGCAGCCACTTATGGGCTGCCCCATTCTTTCTTCCTTTGGATGACACTGCCATCCGGAAATAGTGAGAACTGTCGCTGCTCTCTCCGGATGCCAGTGACGTCCGAACGAAGGGACAGTGAAGCGGCCCATTAGCCCCGGACAGTGGCGTAACTACAGTCTGATGGGCCCCATGCAAAATTTTAACCTGGGCCCCCATCTGCATGTTGATCAGGTGTATGGGCACTTGTAGCGTTGTAGATACTATAAAGACATATCTGTTAATCCCTCATGTGATAATGTCACCTGTCGTGGCTCCTTGTAATTTCCCCCATCCTGGGCCCCTTTCTGGTATAATGCCCCCCATATTGGTATAATGGCCCCATCATGGTATTATGCCCCCATTCTCTTATATGGCCCCAATCCTGGGCCCCTTCCTGGTATAATGCCCCCATCCTGGTATTTTGCCTCATTCAGAATCCTGGTATAATGGCCCCCATCATGGTATTATGCCTCCCCCAGCATCCTGGTAGAATGCCCCCTATTCTGGTATAATATTCCCATCCTGGGCCCCTTCCGTTCTTCTCCAGCACATTTTAAAAAGAAACAAACGATGCTACTCGCCTTCCCCCTCCCACGCTGCGCGTTGTCCTCTTCTGTAGCCGGCAGCTGGCTGTGAGAATTACAGCACAGGGGGCCAGAGGGTCTCTGCGCCGCAATACATTTTGGATGGCGCCTCTTCCTCACGGGCCCGGTTGCGGTAGCACCCTTGGCCCCAGCGCTAATGTTACTGGAACTGTGCTGGCACCTGACGTGAGTATAAGATGCTTTTACGTTACGTGGGAAAATATTGTAATTGAGAAGTGGTTGGTCCGAGTAGTGGACCATCCCTTTAAACTGTCCCTAGACAGTGTCTGCATATTTTGACCATGATGAGAGCCATCAACAGTCTATTGGGCCTTGAAGGCATTGGCTTAGGGCTTAAAGGGGATCTCTCACCATGTCAAAAATGGCAAGTTTTTTTCACTTATTTTATTCCTGCTGCTTCCCCAAATATAGTTGTTTTTTTGTTTTTGTTTTTTCTTCAATCTACCATATGGTTCCAGGTTTGGGAGGGCTTTTTTATTTGGTGCTAATTTTTATGCTCTTTACTAAGGGGGTGTGGCTCTAGGCTGCTCTGGATAATTACCCTGGGAGCCCCGCCATAAAATTAGCACTGAATAAAAAGGTCCATATCTCTGGAACTGTATGGCGGATTTATAAAGAACGAAAAACTGTATACTCAGGGGAGCAGTGGGAATGAAATAAGAACAAAAACTGGACTCTTCTGACTTGGTGACAGGTCCTCCTTTAAGTAGAAAAAATGGAGCAAAGTGTGTGGTCACTTAGATCTTTCGATTTCTCTGGACAAGAACAGCACCTGAGATTCTGGCAGCCGCTTATCCCTCGCTGTATTAAAATAACAACATGCTGAATGTGCAATTCACTTTTTTTTTTTCACATGTATTTTTTCTGCAATGTTTATGTAGAAATGGTACATGATGGATTGGTTTGCACAAGTTTCTGGCAGTCAGGTGAGAAAGACAGGAACTGAACTCACGACCTTGTGTTCCAAGCCTTTACTGCCACACCGACCTGTCACCAGTGGCGCGTACAAAAACCGCTCCAGGCCCATGGGATTGTTTTTGTGACCAAGTTTAGCAGAATGTTACAGGCTGTGTTTTTATTTTTTATCATGATGCATGAGAAATCGCTAGCAAAAATATATTTGTTTTTTATTTAGGTGGGTCTTTACTTTTTTTTTTTTTTAATTTGCTTTAGTGTTACAGAGATATGGGACTTTTTAGATTTACTGCTAAGACGTATGGTCTTTGCCAAGGGGGCGTGGCTTCCAGGGTAATGGTGCAGCGCAGCCTAAGGACACATCGCTAGATAACCATGTAAGAAACGCCCCCTTAGTAAAGACCATAAGAATTAGCACTCTGGATCCATAGGGCGGATTTGAAAGTAAAAAAAAAAATGAATACTCAGGTGAGCGGCGGGAATAAAATAGGAGCAAACTCTGCCCACTTTTGACCTGGTGACAAGCCCTCTTTAAAGATTATAGCATATCGATCTTGCAATTTTTGTTATAAAAAAAAACAAAAAAACTCACAAAATGCCTTAAAAATCCACACTATAGCTTTTTTTTTTTTTATGTATATATTTCGGTGTGGACTCCATGCTTAAATCTATGTCCTGTGCACGGGAATGTATAGGAAAAATGTAGCTGTGCGATTCCGTACAGAAAATGCATGGAAACCGTTTGTAATATAATGTGTGTGTGTATGTGTGTAATATATATACACATTGCAATAGTGTGTGTGTGATAGATATACACACTTTGTAATATAGTGTGTGTGTGTAATATATATATATATACTTTGTGATGTAGCATATATATATATATATATATATGTATATGTATATGTATGTGTGTGTGTGTGTAATATATACACACACATTGTAATAGTGTGTTATAGTATTTGTGTATCTTGGTTACCCTCGGCGCATATTATTTCTTGCAGGCTAGCTGATTATTTTAGATTTTTCTTTCTTTGTGCGGAGTAAGCAGACACATGTCACCGCCGTATATCCAGTACATCTATGGTATTTGTGTATGTTATGATATTACCCAAACCACGTGTCTCCAGTTATGGTGTGTAACATAAACCGCTGAGAACAGACAGCTGAAGCGCAGGGAACACATTGTACCCTGGATATAAACAGCCCTGGCGACTTGTCTATGGGACGTGTCATACGTGAGGCTGTACATTGTGCCTGGGAGTCTTTACATTCTGGACTCCGCTCCTCCTGATACGTGAGCCTGAGAGACTGCAGCATGGCCGTGTCACCATGTCACCACCTCCCACAGTCTCGCCCATAACAACATTCATGTGCCTGTGAGACCTGACAGGACGGCAGCTCCTATCTAATCTGCCTCATGTCAGAGATAACCGCGCCTGCTCCAGGGGAAACCGCTCACCTCCGGTTTTGTTTACCCCCATTACCATGTTACATGTGTCGAAATTTTGCTGAAGGTCTAGTTAAGAGGAGCATTCATCATATAATGTCTGTGGAATATGGTGGCGCTATAGAAGCAAAATGAAATTATAATATAGGGAAATCTCAGTGTATCTGTCCTGTCCTTGTACTTCCGACTTCTATTAGAATATATATATATATTTTTTTTTTACCCTTTCGTTATCATGAGGGACTTTTTTTTCTTTATAGCGGCCATTGATCAAAGTTTCTCAAGGAGAGGCCATTAATTCTTTTTTTGATGACTGCGCCTATTTTTTTAAATTTTATTATTTAATTTTTTAAATGGGCCCGATATGCTCTTAGGGGACCATTGACTGCCCCCATAAACTTTTCTAGTGCCCCTAGCCCAAATAAATAAAGGGACTTCAATCTAATTTGTATGTCCAACTTTTGCGATCTGTCGACAGTCATTTGCACTTTTCGAAACACAGGCTTTATGTAACTACAGTCAATAACGGACATGTGCAAAATTACCAGGGGGCCCCTGTGGAAGGCCGGTATAAGGGCCCCTGTTATCTAGTAGATCAACAAAGATTCTCTCTTATGATAATGCTTTACCTGTTTTTGTTCACTATGTGAAACCCATTTATTTATGTGATTTTCCCCCCCCCCCTCCCACGTTTAAACAATTATGTCTCGTCTCCTCACATTAGCATGGCAGTTAGGATTAGTACAGTTTAATTAAATTAGTGATCTGTGTAAAGTAAACATTGGCTGACCAAAGTGTTAAATTGAAGGATACCTGATCAACTCAAGGGACCACCAAAGTGTGAAATTAAACAATGTCCTACAAACTCAATTTTCTGCCAATGTCTTAGGTAAACTATTCCCGACCAATTCACCTTCACCCACTGTTATATTTGTAATTGTGTACTTTTTTCATGAACTCGTGTGAACTTTTTTGTTCAGAATAGTCACTATTTTTTCAGACACACAAAACTTTTTCCGCTAAATAATTTGATCAAA
This sequence comes from Phyllobates terribilis, assembly GCF_046119375.1. Taxonomy (NCBI): domain Eukaryota; kingdom Metazoa; phylum Chordata; class Amphibia; order Anura; family Dendrobatidae; genus Phyllobates; species Phyllobates terribilis. The sequence continues at coordinate 203,703,524 of NW_027362769.1, read as the reverse complement.
TTGCCCTTTATTTCCAAAAATGGTTTTATGGTTTCACATATGTCTTGCGTTGGTGACCTGTGTTCATGCTTCTGTAGTGGAAGCTAAGCTGAACTTTGTGATCCTGAAAAACGCAGCAAAAAACGCACCAAAACCTGCCTTTTTTAAGCAGCTTGTTTGCTGTCAAGAGATCAGGTTTTGCCTGCAGAAAAAAACGCAGCAAAAATGAAACGTGTGAACATAGCTTTAGGCTGAATTCAACCCATTGATGCAACATTGATGAGTCATTCTAAAAAAAATGCAGCACATAGGCTGTGTGCCCACGATGCGTTTTTGGTGTGTATTTGCAGCGTGTAAATGCTCCGGAAACGCATTGCATACCTTATCCTATGACTTCCTATGACATTCTGCAAGTTCTGTGCACATGGTCAGGATTTTTTCTGGGCAGATTTTACTCGCAGAAAAAATACGGACATGACCAATTCTTGTGCGTTTATGCATGCGTATTTGCCTATACAATGCATTGGAAAAACTCATGCAAATGTGCGTCAAAAACGCATGTGAAAACCGCATGCGTTTTTTCTGCCAAGGAGATGCAGAAATGCTCAGGAAAATTTCTGCTTCATTTCTGCATCGTGGGCACATAGCCTTACACTGCATGTGAGGCTGATGAAAAATGATGGGAATAAAGTGATTGCTAATAAGATCTTTCTGTCCCCGTACAGTGTCATGTTACCAGCAGCACATTCAATGCTAACAGAGGACGATGTACTGATGAGAACTATGATTTATTTTTTTTGTCGGCATAATAGATCCCTTTGCTGATTTGTCGGGTGACTGCATGTTTACATTGGCAGATAATGGCTAACGAGCAATCCTAAAAAACGCTTCATTGCCGATTATCTACTGGTGTAAATGCTCTTTAGAACAGTAGGAAACTGTTTTTAAGTGGCGATAGCCCCCTTTACCTCCTGGGCTTATGTGCAATTCACCGGTTGCACCCATGCTATATATATGCATACATTTGTTTATATATGTTACAGAACTGGGTATGTGCACACGGTCAGGAGCCGCTGCGGATTTGACGCTGTGTCTATGAAGTGTCAAACCTGCATTGTTCAGATATTACAGCATAAAGGATGGGATTTCTAGAAATCCTATGTCCACTGTGGGTCTCTGAGCCTGCGGTTCACCCTTGGAAACTGACATGCGGTGCGTCTTTCAGACCCGCAGTATGTCAATTTCTCTTGTGGGTTTGCTAGTGGACTTTCCCCATACATTAACATCTATGACGAAAGTTCACATAATGAGGGTGGAAGCCGTGCGGATATTGACCAGCATTGGAGCCGCAGGCGGCTCCTGACCATGGGCACATAACCTTAGGCTATAGACATTGAATACCTGTTAGACCAACAGCTTTTACTTCTGATGTCCCCCCCCCCCAACAGCTTTTCCTTTTTGATGTCCCCCACCCCACCCCATCATTACCTGTGCTCCTGACCGTGGGCACATACCCTTAGGCTATACACATTGAATACCTGTTAGACGTTAGACCAACAGCTTTTCCTTCTGTTGTCCACCCCCCCCCCCCCCAAACAGCTTTTCCTTTTTGATGCCCCCCCCCCAACATTACCTGTGCTCCTGACCATGGACACATACCCTTAGGCTATACACATTGAATACCTGTTAGACGTTAGACCAACAGCTTGTCCTTCTGATGTCCCCCCCCCCCCCAATAGCTTGTCCTTCTTCTTCTGATGGGCCCCCAACAGCTTGTCTTTTTGATGTCCCCCACCATACACATGCACGTTCAGTTCGGCCAAGCATGCATGTGTCCTGAATGTGAACAATGGGGTATGATAACTCTGGCAGCAGCGTATCTCCCCTAGAAAGAAAGGGATTAGGTGTTGAAATTCATACTGCCCGATCCTTCTCTCTCCTGACCTCACCTGTTGGGGGATAGTTAGGAGGCTTCAAATGTTTGGCTGGTCCAACTGAACTCGTCATTTGTCCAACTTTCATGTTAACTTTCCTTTGGCCTTTAGACACTGAGTGGACAGAAAACACTGACATTTTGTATTCATTTCTTTTCTATCATTAGACGGAGTTAATCCTTGTTACAATTTATTCATTCATTTTATTTTTATTTTTCTGCATCGTTATCAATCATACGATCTTCTTCTTTTTTGGCTTCCAGACAAAGATAGGAAGTCCCAGCAGCAGTAGCATTTCTGGTTTTAACTTGTTCTTTACCATATATATTTATAACATATGTGAAAATCCCAAAGAAAACAACAAGGGAACTTGGAATAGAGAACGAAGCCTAAATATTTTTGTTATTGGCTTTATGGCAATTTCCCAAGTTTGTACTAAAGTGCTCTGTAAGAAGCAAGACACTGTTCTGTTAGATGCTGAACTTATTTTTTATGTAAGGCTATGTATGCATGTTTGATTTTGTGCAAAAATCTACTGCAAATACTCAAGTGTTGGCAGGAAAAAACGCTCCGTAAAATATTTGGATTTTTAATGGATTTTTATAGCCATTTTTCCCCATTCATTTGAATGAGTAAAAGCGCTGCAAAATTACTGAAGAAATGAGATTTGCAAAAAGCTTTGATGGTTTCAATCGGCAAGGAAAAAAGAAGCGGCATGAGATTTCAGAAATCTTATTTGCTTTGCTGGTACTGTAAAACACTACATTATTTTTCCGTGGTAGAACCGCAGCGTGTGAACAAGCTCTTATGCGGTAAAGAAAATCAGATGTACATTTGTATTTTTCAGGATTCTTCTAGATAACAATGGATTATTATTATTATTTATTCATTCATTATATGGTAGCCTTATTGGGGTAATCATAGCTTTATTAGGGTCTATTCACGTAGAGCAGATTTATTTGCAAACCTTTCCACGGTTGATTTAAATCCGCTGGTAGAAATCCATGTACTTGCCACCAAAACAAACCCATTAATATGTATGGGCCAAATTTTAAGTCTCATTTTTTTTTCTTCGCAACAAATCTGGTGCTTGTGAATATACCTTTTATAATTTTCTTTTACAACTAAATAATGGGAAAATACCACATATAGAATTTGCACTTATTTTAGGCCTGATAACTGGGCAGACCTTTTTCTCGGCATTTAGGCAAGGACCACACTATAACGTGATTTGCACGATGTGATGATTGATGTGTCACATTGTGACATAGCATCTAATGGTTGTTAGTGGGAGATCTAACTGCAATGACTGTTGCAAAAAAAAAAAATTAAAAAAAAATCCAACCCTGTTGGAAATTTTTGGAGAGTCTTGCAAGCAAGTGACTTGGGTGCAAATTGCAGGTCTAAAATAATATTGCAACAGCAAGTTGCACAAATTTTTGGTTGCGCGCATCGTCTGAGACCACAATCTTCTTGTAGGTCTCGCTTAAAGAGCATTGCACCTTGCAATACAACCAGGCAGCATTCAGTTGCATAGCAAATGATTTACAGCTTCCTGTTTTGTCCCTTTAATTCATGCTCAGCCCGGTTGATTTGCTACAAACTTACAATTGTTATATGTGTTTACACAACTGATTTCATTGTATTTGCCCCCAGGCCACTTGCTCATGACCTCTCTAGGTTGAGTCTGTATTGACATTTATCTTCAATAACTGCAACCGAAAATGTCCTGTATGAATACAGCCTTATACACCATCTACATCAGGGATGTCAAACTGAAATACGGAGAGGGCCAAAATAAAAAAACTTGGACAAAGTTGCGGGCCAACCTTGATCTGTATTAAGAGCTCCCCACACAATATAATAGTCCCCCATATAGTATAGTGGGCCCCACATAGTCCTCCATATAGTATAATGGGCCCCACATAGTCCTCCATACAGTATAATGGGCCCCGCATAGTCCTCCATACAGAATGATGGGCCCCGCATAGTCCTCCCTACAGAATGGGCCCCACATAGTCCTCCATACAGAATAATGGGCCCTACATAGCCCTCCATACAGAATAATGGGCCCACATAGTTCTCCATACAGAATAATGGGCCCCACATAGTCCTCCCTACAGAATGATGGGCCCCGCACAGTCCTCCCTACAGAATAATGGGCCCCACATAGTCCTCCCTACAGTATAATGGAGGGGCGGTACCAGCGTTGCGAGCAAAATATAATCGCCCGTGGGCCAGAGTTTGACATGTGTGATCTACATAGACAAGAATAGCCCTTATCGTGTTTTTTATCCCCCCAATGCTGTAATACTGTAATGTGTGATTCCTCCATGCAGGTGGACATCATGCAGATGTGCATCCTTGAAATGAAAGACCGGCCCGGCAAACCTTTATTCCACTTAGAACATTACATTGAAGGCAAATACATAAAATATAACTCCAACTCTGGATTCGTCCGAGATGACAACATTCGCCTCACCCCACAGGTAGGTCCGGGCCAGATGGCTCTTTGCGGTATTGATACTCGCAGTGTATCTCTAGTGTATAATGTCTGTCTTCCTACTCACACCATGGCTCTATACAGAGGTGTGAACCTTGTGTTCTCTTGTTTTCTAGGCTTTCAGCCACTTTACATTTGAGCGGTCGGGGCATCAGCTGATTGTTGTAGACATACAAGGAGTGGGAGACTTGTACACGGACCCCCAAATTCATACAGAATGTGGAACTGACTTTGGAGATGGCAACTTGGGTACTTCATTATATGTTTTCATTACATGACTTAGAATGGGTTGTTCTACCTTAGAGCTTATCATGACATTATGCCCTGAAAGTCTTAATAAATGCACCAATAACACCCACTTCTATCTCCAGAACATGGCATTGTTACACGTGGTCAGGAATGGAGAGGTGGCAGCGCATTCATGTCTATCTCCAGTCATTTCTATGGGAGCTCCGAAAACTTCCAAGCATGTTTGCTCTGCAATTTTTGAAGTTCCCATAGAAATGAATGGAGATAGACATGAATACAGGTCTACTTCTCTATTCTGAACAGCACACAATGTTCTCTATGAAGATGTGGGACCTGAATTAATCGTTTTTAAGGTTCAAAGAAGACAAAAGTCCATCAAGTTCAACCTATAGCCCAACATGTTGATCAGGGGGAACCGAAAACCACAGGATGCTAATTGCCCCATACTAGGGGAAAAAAAATCCTTCCCAACTCCACATACGGCTATCAGACTAGTTCTCTGGATCAATACCCTCTCAGAGTCTAGTACCTGCAATATATTTCTTAAGAAAGTCATCCAGGCCCTCCTTGAACTTGTTTGGTGAATCACTCATTACAACATCATGCAGCAGATCTTTCCATAGTGTTACTGCTCTTACAGTAAAGAATCCATAGCCTCGCTGCTCGCACAGTAAAGAATCCATAGCCTCGCTGCTCGCACAGTAAAGAATCCATAGCCTCGCTGCTCGCACAGTAGAGGATCCGTAGCCTCGCTGCTCGCACAGTAAAGAATCCATAGCCTCGCGGCTCGCACAGTAGAGGATCCGTAGCCTCGCTGCTCGCACAGTAGAGGATCCGTAGCCTCGCTGCTCGCACAGTAGAGGATCCGTAGCCTCGCTGCTCGCACAGTAGAGGATCCGTAGCCTCGCTGCTCGCACAGTAGAGGATCCGTAGCCTCGCTGCTCGCACAGTAGAGGATCCGTAGCCTCGCTGCTCGCACAGTAGAGGATCCGTAGCCTCGCTGCTCGCACAGTAGAGGATCCGTAGCCTCGCTGCTCGCACAGTAGAGGATCCGTAGCCTCGCTGCTCGCACAGTAGAGGATCCGTAGCCTCGCTGCTCGCACAGTAGAGGATCCGTAGCCTCGCTGCTCGCACAGTAGAGGATCCGTAGCCTCGCTGCTCGCACAGTAGAGGATCCGTAGCCTCGCTGCTCGCACAGTAGAGGATCCGTAGCCTCGCTGCTCGCACAGTAGAGGATCCGTAGCCTCGCTGCTCGCACAGTAGAGGATCCGTAGCCTCGCTGCTCGCACAGTAGAGGATCCGTAGCCTCGCTGCTCGCACAGTAGAGGATCCGTAGCCTCGCTGCTCGCACAGTAGAGGATCCGTAGCCTCGCTGCTCGCACAGTAGAGGATCCGTAGCCTCGCTGCTCGCACAGTAGAGGATCCGTAGCCTCGCTGCTCGCACAGTAGAGGATCCGTAGCCTCGCTGCTCGCACAGTAGAGGATCCGTAGCCTCGCTGCTCGCACAGTAGAGGATCCGTAGCCTCGCTGCTCGCACAGTAGAGGATCCGTAGCCTCGCTGCTCGCACAGTAGAGGATCCGTAGCCTCGCTGCTCGCACAGTAGAGAATTTGCTGGACATTTAAGGGCATATCTTGTATTGGGGGATTTGATTGCAGCATAATGTTAGCCTTAAAAAAAAAATAATAATAATTTTTAATGAATATAAAAAGTCTTAGTGTTTTGTTTAGAACAAATTTTGCATTAATAACAAAACTATTCATTAAATGTCATGTAATGTTTTTTGTTTCTCCAGGGGTGCGTGGTATGGCCTTATTCTTCCACTCCCATGCCTGTAACAAAATCTGCAAAAGCATGGGACTGACACCTTTCGACCATTCTCCCCAGGAAAAAGCAGTTTTGGACAACTCCGCCAAGATGCTGGTAATTTCTCGTACCGCTCGGTTGTGATCTTTAGCTGTCAGTGTTGTGAAATGTATTCACTGATCGGCGAGATCCTGGGTTCCCTCCGTGTAGAGCCGTGATAATCCCCTGTCCATGCCTTGCACTAAGCTTCATCATCGGGGATTTGTTCGGTCAATTCAGCCTGACCTCCGCTTAGGAAGCTTGTGTGAATTTTTTTATTTGTAGGTCAAAGGGCATTAAATGCAGCAGAATAATAGAACCCCCCTAGAATTATACTATAAAAAGCCCATAGTAACAGTGGATAGCACCTCAACATTGCACCTAATGCTCTTCTGAGAAGGTTTTCTACAAGATTTTGGAGGTGTCTGTGGGAATTTTTGCCCATTCAACCTGAAGAGCATTTGTGAGGTCAGACACTGATGTTGGTGGAGAGGACCAGGCCCACAATCTCCATTCTAGTTCATCCCAAAGGTGTTAGATGGGGTTGAGGTCTGGCCTTTGTGCTGCCGGTCAGGTTCTTGCACACCATACTCGCCCAACCATGCCTTTATGGACCTTGCCAAGGCCAGCCCCCCGAAAAACAATCCCAAAGCTTTATCCCTCCTCCACCATAACTTCACAGCTGGCGCAATGCAGTCAGGCACGTAACGTTTAACTGGCATTCGTCACCCAGACTTTACTACCAGACGCCAGATAGAGAAATGTGATCCATCACTTCACAGACAGAACACATTTCCACTGCTACAGAATCCATTGGTCTTGGCTTTACATCACTCCTCTTACGCTTATCATTGTGCTTGGTGATGTAAGGCTGCATGCAGCTGCTCAGCCATGAAGCTCACAGCGCACAGTTTTTGTCTGGACTCTGCAGTTATTGAGTCAGCAGAGCGTTGGTGACTTTTCTGCCTTTTTCTTCTCAGCTCTTGATGACCCCGCTCTGTAACGTTACGTGGTCTCCACTTCATGGCTGAGTTGCGGTTTCTTCCACTTCTCAATACACAGGTGATGGTGGAATAATTAGGAGGAAGAAATCTCATGAACAGACTTGTTATCCCGTTGGCTCCTATTACAGGACCATGCTGGTATCAGTGAGCTCTGCACCACCAGCCATTGTGTCATGTTAGTAAGGGCAGACAACATGATAAGAGGCCGGATTTTGTACATCATGGGAATGAATGAAAAACCTGAACTCCATGATTAAGAGGGGCTGCCCAATACTTTTGTCCATATAATGTATTATAACTATACCGTGCTGCTCACCATTATCGCCACCCCTTCATTTTTTTTTATAGACTGTACAATATTTTCAGAAATAAATGGAAATGTACCAAAGTTATATCCTCAGGATTTTTTAATTGGTGGTCCAAAGTAATACAACAATTAAACATTGTTTTTCAACTTTCATGTTGCAATTTCAGAGAAGAAACAGAATAAACAGCATGTGCAGCAATAAAGGCACCCCTAATTAATACTTGGTTGCACCTCTTTGGCATTGCTGAGAGCCTCCAAACATTTCTTGTAGCCATCTATAAACTTCTTGCACTTCTCAGCTGGAATTCTCTCCCACTCTTTGCAGTTTGTTCAAGCTCTTGAATATCCGCAGGGTTCTTTTTCTCAATGGCAGATTTCAGCTGACCCCAAAGATTTAGTGGAATTGAGGTCAGGACTCATTGCTAGCCATTTTAAAACAGTCCATTTTTTTTCTTTTTCAATCATTCCTATGTATTTTTGGATGTGTACTTTGGGTCATTGTCTTGCTGGAGGACCCATGATCTTTGACTCAAACTAAGTTTTCTTACATTGAGTAGGACATTTCCCTCTAAAATCTCTTAATAATTATCTGATTTCATGATTCCTGTGATTACAGTCAAGGCCTTCAGTACCAGACGCAGCAAAGCAACCCCACAGCATTATGGATCCTCTACCATGCTTAACTGTTTGTAAGGTGTTCTTTTCCTTGTAAGCTTCATTGCGCTGTCTGTAAACAAACTTTCTTTGCATTGCCAAAAAGCTCTATTTTTGTTTCATCTGTCCACAGAACATTTTCCGAGAAGGATTGTGGTTTGTCAAGGTTCTCTTTGGCAAAGATCACTCGTTCCTTTTTAGGTCTATTCTTCAGTAATAGTTTATTCTTTGGCCTTTGCCCATAAAGCTCTGCTTGGTTTAGTGTGCTTTCCAGATTGGCCTTCAGGTCTTTGGATATTTGACGTGGTGTTTTTTCCACTATTCGCGCCAACCTTCTAAGACATCTCTTGTCAATTTTCCTCTTTCCCCCACGTCCAGGGAGGTTCCATGCTTGGCCAACTTCTTAATAACATTGTGCACTGTTGAAATTGGGACACCAAGGTCTTTGGAGATGGACTAATACTCTTTGGCAGTCTCGTGTTTGCTAGCAGTTCTGATGTCCTCAGACAGCTCTTTTGTCTTCACCATTGTGACAAAGGAACAGGGCCTACCATGTGGCTTTTTAAAACACTGAAGTCCTCATTCATTGGCTAATTCATGTCACATGGGCACCGACAATTAATCACAGGTGAATCTCTTTTGTGATTTACCACAGGCGAGTCAAAATGTGTTTCCATACTAAATTAATGTAAAGGGTGCCAATACCAGTGTCACAACAAACTTTAGATTTTTCTTTTTCCCTCCCATTGTTTTTTGTTTTAAATTATTGTTTATCATTTGCTCTTTTGTATTTAACATGAGTGATCTATGCTAAAAAACTGTTTCACTTGATTCATTTTTTTCAGGAGATTTTCCACATTATGTACTTAAAGGGATATTCCCATCTCCAAGATCCCATCCCAATATGTAGTAGGTGTAATAATATTAGCAAATATCTCCAATTAGAAGTGTAGTGTAGTATAGTATTTTTGATTCGCTATCTCTTACCTCATGTGCAGGCATGGCAGGACCATAGGTATCCACGGTTACGACCACTAGCAGCTAACTAACTGTGACTTTATCAGTGGACGTAACCATGGATACCTAAAGTCCTGCAATGCCCTGCACATGAGGAAAGAGACATAGTGAATCAGAAAAAATATACTACATTTCTAATTGGAGATATTTGCTAATATTATTATTATTATTAAACCTACTACATAGAATATATATTATTATTATTATTATTCTTCCTCTGAGTTCTCATTTGTCCGCAGCGGAGTAACGTTACTGTGGTGCATCCAGTACATTTCCTACAATGAGCCTTTTGCTAAACTTTGCTGTTCCTGCATTTTTTTCAGCAATCTGCCCAGACAGTAGTGCGTGGCATAGAAGAGAAATGTGGCAGCTCTCGGGTGAGGACCATGTCTGGAAGCCGTCCACCTCTGCTGTCTCGGTTGTCTGAAAACTCTGGAGACGACAACCTGAGTGACATGGCATTCGATTCGTTGCCAAGCTCACCCTCCCCGGCCACCCCTTCGGGTCACAGATTTGATGTTCACGGTATGGACACCATCATAGTATACAGACATACACAAATATATTCCAAAAACTCCTTAAAGGGATTGTCTGAGAGTAGAAATTGCTGGCATGTTGGTTGGGCAGCCGATGGTGGCATTGATGCACTTTTAATAAAAGCTGATGGTGAAAATGTTCATTAGGATGATGCTTGTGTTTTCTCGCACAGGTTGGCCTATCTTCAATGATGTTGATAACTTGAATAATGAAGATAATAACAACAGAGTAAGTTTTTTTTCCCACTAAACCTTTGTCATTAATCCAATACTAGTCTCACTTTAACCAAATGCAGCAATGGCTTTATCCTGTTGCTTTTCTTAGGACTCTGAAAATGGTGGCGACAGTGGTTGTCCCAGTGAAAAGAGAAGTGAATCTGATGAAATGGAGCACAGGGTAAGTGAAATATCTCCCCTGGTATCCCGTCCAGGCAAACTGACAGCCATTATTGTTTGTTTTTTTCTTTATTTTTAAAGGGAAATGTTTTTTTTTATTTTTTTTACTATTTATTAAAAAGGTGTAAATGTCACTAAAAATGACACCACTTCATAATAATTATTACTGACAACCAGAGTGGAATCATAAGTTCTCTTTAACACCTACAAAAGTGATCCAAGCATGCCAATGTCAAGACTCCACCACTAGGGAAGCTGTGGAGCTGGTAAGGACCACTACATCCGGTGCCACCGGCAGGTGCAAAGAAAGCACACCGCCTGCACACTGACATGTCCAATACTCATTCTCATTTTTTTTTTGCCCAATCACCATGTCAATGTAATTATGGCTTTGCCACCAGAGACAAGAGGGCCTGTTGTTTCCCTCCCCTTTTTCTGTTGCTTTCACACTAAGGTCCCACCTGGTGATTATAGCAATGAATGCATCCATTTAAATGGGTATTCCCATCTCCAAGATCCTATCTCAATATGTAATAGGTGTAATAACAATACTATTAGCAAATACCTCCAATTAGAAATGTAGTGTAATTCTTCTGATTAGCAATGTTGCTTACCCCATGTGCAGGGCGTTGCAGTAGCTTACGACCACAAAGAAGCGGTTGTAACCACAAAGAAGTGGTTACGACCACAAAGAAGTAATTAACTGTCACTATATAAGTGGTCGTAACCATGGATACCTAAGCTACTGCAATGCCCTGCACATGAGGTAAGTGACATAGCGAATCAGCAGAAATTAATTTCTCCGTCTCCGTCCCTCCTGTGCTGCAATCCTCTGATGCGAGAGAATCGGAGCACAGAGCACTGACACTTGGCTCCCGCTCGCAGCAGAGCAGGAGCCGAGTGTCATTAGCATATCGCATCCATAAGCTAATGTGACTGCGGCCTCAGGATAGGCTCAGAACTGCTGCAATAGCTGAGCAGAATAGCTTAGAAGACATATTCTTTAGGGAAAGTAAGAAGTGATAATACTGTCAGCTGCCAGGGGGGGAAGGAGATTGATTCCTCAGAGCCTGCCTCCAGGAGCACAAATTGGCTGCAACAGCAAGGGGGCAACATAAAAGCAAAAACGATATTTGGTGTTTTAAACAGCTTTTAAGTCTTTCGGGACTTTTCCTATGAAAATGATTAATAGGATAAGCCATGCTGATGGTGATCATCTCTATACAGGAACATGGACAGTGCAGTCTTGTTCTAAGGACCGGTCAGTGTTCGTGTTCAGACACCCATAATGAGACACACAAGTCTGTTAATGAGAACACTTTATTTCTAATCTGACAGTCAAGGGAAACCTCCTAGTCTTCTCCAGAAATTCTAGTTATATGTATGTCCATACCGCCAAAAGGAACATAGAATCGCTTCCCCATCACTGCTACATTCCCTACAGGATATAAACATTTTATATATATGGGTTTGGGGGCATGGCTGATGAGCGGGAAATGACTGTGAAAGATTTCCCACAGTTTTATGGATTCTTTTACATATGCACCTTCTCCATTTATAGCCACATGGAAATTATAACCGGAGACGGTTGGAGTCGGAGTCTGAGGACAGCTTCGGGAAGGTATGTACTGACAACAAGAGCAACCTTTGCTTTCTTCTCTCATTCTCCATCGTAAGCTCATTTCACTGAGAAAACATCAGTACTGGTTTGTACAACAAAAGTACAACAGTGAGTAAATATCTCCTTCTTTATATAGCTTAGAATCATGGCCACACCATAGTAATGGGAACAATGCCTAATGCCAGTATTTGCTGACTTGGGTCACACACTTTGCAATACCCGGTGTACAAGCCTATGACCCTCAGCAACTCTTATTGTCAACATTTATCAGATGTCACATATATATATATTCTATTATAATATAATATTTTGGATCATTATTTGACACCATATGATCTCTTGCACATAGCTGATCTGTGTGTCGGAGGATAGTCTTCCCTATAAGCAATTCTGATTGAATTTCTATTATCTAAATTCCAGAACTAGATACAATCGGACTCTGTTCACATGTCTGTTTCGATGTTCCATTTTTCTGTTTCATTGATTATTTTGGGTTACATTTTTTAGAACAGAAGAAAGTTTAGCATGCAGAACTCACTGACCCCATAATAATCAATTTAGCCCTCTGCTTTTCATTACATAACTGACGGATCACTTATTCCTTTTGTCTTTTCCTAAAACTGAGCATACAGACGGAAAGTCCGAACGGTCATGTGAACAGAGCCTTACTTACCTAGTACTGCTGTATTCCTATGTGATTGTACTTTTTTGTTCTTTAACCCATCACATCATCTATTCCTTTCTAATTTTTCTCCAAATAGAGCAAATGTCTTTACTTAAAAGCCAATGTGAACCTTAAAAACAGCCCCCGGAATAAACTGGTGATTCTGCATGACTTGGTGCCAGAGATGCCAGTGAATGCTTCTCTTACTGTTTATCGCTGACCTAACACGTTGCACATGTTTGGATGGATCGCCAACTTGAAAGTAGATATAAGTTTATATTGCTTAGCATTAATATCTTCGGCTATCAGAATACAGAATTGACATGTGAAATAATCAGCATTTTTTTCCTACTGTTCTGCGTTTTTCTAGCTGTATGTAATCTACTTAAAATATAGGGTAACCTTGGAAATATGGTGTTGTAATGCCCGTACACCATAAATACGGTAATTCTTTTGGCCAATAGCTACCTTGCCCAACTTACCCATACACCTGTCGGCCAAGGATTCTTATATTTTCAATGGGGAGAAGGAAATAAGCCGCTGCCTGACACCTATGACAGCAGAACAAAAGGATCGGGCATCTAAATTCAACTTGCCCAATCCTTCTCTCCCCCAACATCATGTGTCATTGTAGAGTCAGGAGGCCACCAATCACATCAGATTCTCGACCATTACCATCAAAAGGGACAATTTTTTTTTTAAGTAAAGGCCAACATACACATTAGATTACCTTCTTCAGATCTGTAAAATCACTTATTTGGCTTCCAAGCTCACATATTTCAGCATCCCTTGCTTCTTCATTATCTGTATGGAGCTTATCTTGGTGATAAGTAATGTATAATAATCTTGTATAGGAAGCACAAAGTCTCCCCATAATGCAGTATATTCTAGGATAAGCTTCTACTGACGCATCTGTCCACAAGCTCTTAACCGATTTAGAAAATGCCCAGCTGAATTATGATTGCAGCTCTGGCATACAATCAACTATAATGATAAAGCCATGACTAAAGATTTTCATATTTTCCCTTTAATATGAAGCCATGAACAGATACCTTTTATGGTAGATCCTGTTGGACTTCTTTGACTTAAATAGGGTCTATCAGAGCTCCTGAACTTTTGATGGGAAGAATAGCACCGCAGACTGCTTTATTCGTTGCATCAGAACTTGACTGATGTCTCAATTCCTGTAATGAAGTGTTTTCAGAGCTTCCCTATAATATTTTTAGCTAATATCTCGGTCCAACTTATTTGGGATGCAAGACACTAACAAAGTTCTGAAACAAATTGTGATCAAACACCCATCCCAACACTAATTACTATGTCTCTTTTTGCTCACCGGTCCATAAATACTTGCATAATTTTATCTGATGCATCTCTGCTAGTCCTCTCAATGATGAGCTCTGTATAACCCCACGCAGACTACTGATTGACCGCTTTCTGCCTACGCTGTGCATAGACAAAAAGCTGCCAATCAATGTGGAGGATTTAACAGTACATGAATATCAAGGACTACATAGCAGAAGCTCATCCTAGAGAGGACTAGCAGAGCTGCAGCAGATTAATCAATGTTTACTATTGGGACAACCGATGTTTAATACAGAAAAATGTTACAGATTACTGCTTTAATTGACCTAAAGGGGATTTTTTTTCTGTATTATATTGTGAATAATGCATTATATGTCATAGTTATCAAATTCAATCATTTCCGACTGCTGCAGGTTGGTGGTATCCATCCAAATACTGTGCTTCTTCTTTTTTATAGATGATTTTTTTTATTTTCATTAATGTCAGATAGAGTTTATGATGTCAGATCCAGTTTCCCTGTCTGTGTGAAATGTGGCATGCTTAATGTCCCAACGTGTAGGGCGTGATCCACTGTCTCGTATGGATAAACGTGATAATTATTGGATTCAATTTTTGCTGATCTTTTCTTTTGATGGCACTGCAATGTATAGCTGTGCATGAGCAATATGCGCTTTCATCTTTGTAATAGCCAGCAAAGCTTTACAAAGCACCAGTAGCCACTTTGTGTCTTTTTGAAATGTTTTCTTATGAAATGATGTGTATTTATTGTAATTTTCTGTCCCTATGACAACACTTCCTGCCTCTGTTCTGGCTCTAGTTCTCTAGGAAGCAGTGAGATCTCTCAATCAGAAACATTCTTTTTTTTGTTGACCGAGGCCAAACCTCATTTATGAAAGCTGGGGCACGCACGGAGCATAAGAGTTGCCTTTAAAGGGGTTGTCCGACATCTAAAAAAAATAATTTGGAAATGATTTTTAAACCATAAAATAAGGCAAACTCGCCCGCTCTAACCACTGAGGATGTCGGACGGGCCGTTCTTGTCGGACGGGCCGTTCTTGTCGGACGGGCCGTTCTTGTCGGACGGGCCGTTCTTGTCGGACGGGCCGTTCTGTCGTGGATCCACAAGGTTTATTGCTCTAAAACCCTCCGTGTTTTTTCAAAATAATTTTGGATCCACTATTTAAATAGGCATGCAGATCAATGTTTTTATTTTATGGTCTGTATTGATTGGTGTGACTGGCTGATTATTTTATGAAGGTGGCCACACATGCATGCTCGGTTTGAACGAGTGTGCATGTGCTCTCAATGGGTAGAGGCTTACCTCTTGATTAAAAAAAATAAAGTATTATTTATGTTAAAATGGCTTTTTTTAATTTTTTTTATCTGTCAAATAAACGGTGGCTGATCCCACCGAAAGCAGCAGGTTCGGCCATCTTTAAAGTCACCTTATTTGTCAGGGTCATCACTTATTAAGCCAAAAAAAAACTTGAACTGAACGAATCTGACACTGACACCTCCAGGCTGTGAGCGGTATTACAGTCTAGGAGATCGTACACTATTTCAATGGTTTAACAAATGTAATTATTCCTTCTTATTAACCATTTGCTGACCAACTTCTAAAGCTGCCTTTGATGACGAGTCGCATGAAATTCTTCTTTTACTTTAACCGTTGATGCAAAAACTTTGATTTTAGGTGTCAGTGGAGAAGTGGAACCAATTCCTTACGTCCCGTGTGCACATCCACAGATCGTCTTGCGTTGCATCAGAAGTGCAGAGACTCAACAATCTAGAAATAGAAAAGAAAATTGGGAAATCCATCCTCGGAAAGGTAAAAAGCTGACACTTTCCATTTGTTGTGTCCTATAATCCGCTAATAATGGCAAATACTATATAATTCATACAAGTTTTTATCAATACGAAAAAAATCCAAAACGGATTTGACTTCACGAATTGCTATTCATACTAGGCCTCATTTATCAAAACTGGCAGTAGAATTAACATTGTTGCCCGTAGCAACCAATCAGAAATCGGCTTCCATTTTTTAAACTGCTCCGGTACAATGAAAGCTAAATTCTAATTGGTTGCTATGGGTAACTGATGGTTTTACTATCTGCCAATTTTGTTAAACAAAGCCTAATATTAATAACTTTAAAAGGCCATTTTTATGAATGAATAAATGTATGAATCATACAGTAATATTTTTTGCCTTATTTGTACGACAGGTTCACTTGGCGATGGTGCGCTATCATGAGGGAGGGCGCTTTTGTGAAAAAGATCAGGACTGGGATCAGGAATCTGCCATATTCCACCTGGAACATGCGGCTCACTGTGGGGAACTAGAGGCCATTATTGGCCTTGGCTTTATCTATTCTCAGCTGCCCCATCATATCCTGACTGAAGTATCTGTGGAGGTAAAGCTTTCTCATGGACACCATAAAGCGCCAATACTGATTATCTGGATTTTACTTTTCACCTTATTGTCCAATAACTTGGTACTGATACTATGGGTACGCTTGCAGGGGTCACAACTTTAATCTTGTGGGCCCAAATGCAGAATCTCCAGCAGGACCCTTGACGTTTATGGGTCTATTAGTCTTCTCCTATAGGACAAAGGGAGCTTTTGGGGTTCCCAAAGCTCTAATGCCTGGGTGCTACTGCAGCCTTGTCACCCACTTAGTTGTATACCATGAGGTCCAGGTGCCAAGGTCTAAAATTCTTGGAGCAGAGTGTGAGTGCCTACCCGGAGCTGCAAGGAAAGTTTGTCATTAGCTGTTGTGCTCTGCATAGGCAGCAACTGAAATAACAAAAGTTCAGCATAATAAAGTGAGACATGAAGGGCCCGATTAATCAAAAAAATTATCTGCAGAATTCTGGCGTAAAATTTTGAAAAGAGCCGCGCCAAAATTTTGCGAGTTTTGGCATTCTCACATTTAGTTTTCCCCAGCTCTGCCAAAATGGGGCTGGGTTGGGTGTCCGCCTCCAGTAGGCATATACACCCGAAAATGATGCATGTCAGAGCGCACATTGACTCTGCACCATTCTAGTCTATGGCCCCATCAGCGCAAATGACTGAATCCTGTTTTGTTGGGGGGGGGGGGTCCGGACACAAGCCGTGACGGGACCAATGAATGTGGGCAAAAACGCTGTGTGAAACCAGCCGTAGGCTTAGGGCTGGTGTTACTGATAGAGCTAGTGTAATACATTTTTTTTTTTCAATGTAAAAAATGTATTATAACAACGAGCTTTTGGCGGTTTTTGGTTTATTTTTCGATTTATCTTGTCGCCCCTGTTGTTGTGCCCGCGGTGCCTATCACTCTTCTAGAATTCTTCTTATTAGATATTGCAACTTATAATGACCCAATACATGCTGGTAATTCTAGAAATATTTATTCCTATTATTTCCTTACTTAAAAGGACACAGAGAAAAACCGAATTAAAGGCTTTAACTATTTATTGATGGCTGCAGAAGCAGGTGACCGCCCCTCCATGATTCATATTGGTCGAGCTTACGACACTGGCGTAAATCTTGGATCAGACAGGTAAATAACACAAATTGTGACATCTTCATTACATATTATATTGTATTTTTGGGAATATTACAAATAATTTTATTTACATTATCGTCAGTTTTATAGTTAAAAAAAACTTTTGTACTGTGTTGTAGGCTGCAAGACTGGCAGGAAGCCCTGTTCTGGTACAATTCTGCACTAAACATGACTGATTATGATGAAGGAGGGGAATATGATGGCACCCAAGATGAACCTAAATACCTGCTGCTAGCTAGGGAAGCTGAGATGCTGTTTACGGGGGGATTTAAACTGGAGAAGGACCCACAGCGATCTGGTAACATTTGTTTTTTAAATAATTAAATTAATCAAATTAAGTATTTTTTTATGTTGGTACACTGGAAACATGGTCTACACATTGACTATTTAGCTGCTTGCGTGGTTCTTTACTTAAATTTCATAGACTTCAGTGGAAATGGCCTCATACGAGCACTGCCATCTCTTCACTTAAATGTATAGAGAGCGCACCTTCTGGGAATTGGTAGATGAGATAGCAGATGTCCTGTCAGAATTTTTTGTTGCCCTTCTACAGTTTGACCACTAGTGGCCGCTATTGTTCTCTTTTAATATTGTGCTGCAGTTTCACTCCTTACCATTGGAGGCTGCTGTTGTGTTCTGCAATTGCCCTTTACCAAGATGGCAGATTCTGAATCTCTGGAATCCATCTTGTTTCCTGTTTGGGCCTACTTAAAGCCACATGGATCTCTCACTCATTGCTTGAGTATTGTCTAGCTGTTGGCCTAGTTTAAGTCTCCAGCTCTTGAACATTCTTACCCAGACTGTTCTATTCATCTATGGATTGTCTCCTACAGCTCCTTGCTATCTCCAAGAACTTTTACTACCGCTTGCTGTTTTTGCTTGTGCTCCTTCGGCCACTGGTTTCCAGCAGTACTACGCCAGAATCGTAACATGTCCAGTTTTCCAATGCCTGAGGGTCCCGGAGTTGGGAAAGGCACCTTTCTGGCCATTTATGGAAAAGCCACATGAACTTAAATGTGCTACCACATTTAAATTTACATGGTTTTAAACCTTTGGTGATTTATGCCATACATGTATGCAGGGCTGTGGAGTCAGTGTCCATTTTGGTGGAGTCGGTATAAAATGGACCGACTCTGTCTCCTAAAATATATTATAAATTGGGTACGGTAGTTAAATGCAGGCTGTTCTGTAAATTTTTTCATAAGAATTTGAGAAACCTACAGGGAACAGCAAAACAGCCCCAAAAGAATAGTGTTTCCTACCATGCCAAGTCATCGGAGATATAAGATTGGTACTTGTGTTGAGCACAAATCACAGTATGGGCTTTTGTATTGGTTAATAAAGAAATATACATAGATAATTAAATGCCGAGACATAGGCAAACTTACTTATAATGAGGAAAGATGACCTTATGTCCTGACCCGTGTTTCACCCTGCTTCCTCATGGGGCATGCCAGGTATAGCAGGTCAAGAGGGTTGTATATGCCCAGTTACCGGTGTTACGCCAGACTACTAGCAAGATAATGGGTCATTCTGCTTATCAACAAAGGCTGAATGGAGCGGGTAAGAAAGTAGGAAAACATAATGATGAATTGGCGGCGCATGCGTGTCAGGCATCAGCCTTTCTTGATGGGAGGCATCTGTAAAGATGGCCATACACATTAGACTTATGTTGGCTAAATTTGTCGATATTGGTGGGTTCGGCCGTTGGTCTAATGTGTATGAGGGCGCCGGCTGACTGATGGTCGGGAGAGATGTCGATCAGGTATGTCTGATTTCGGACTGCCGATCGCAATGTTCTCCATGAGATAAACTGCCTGCCGAAGTGTCAGTTCGCAGCTCTCTCATAGAGAACACAGGAGCGCTCGGCTGAAAGAACGCTGCTGTGTTCTGGAAAGCTGGCTAAGATGGCTTTCGGCTGACAGCCATCTAATGGCCATGTAATATCTATGGCCAGCTTTAGTTGGCTTGCTCCATACAGCTTGTGTGCCAGCTGTGTTATACAACTGGCACTCAAAAGCTTAACCCTTTAATAACTGCATCTAATAGGTTAGGAATGAGCTAAAGGGTCGCTTCTTATTCCTATTGCTATAAAAGTATGAGAATCCTGTTGCCAAGTCATTACCTACACCTCGTTGCACAAAAATCAGGTAAAACCGGTAGAAATCCAACGTGATGTCTTTATTTTCCCTCACTTGAATGACTTGAATAATTAGGTAAATATTCCACGTTGGATTTTTGGCAGATGTGGGAAATTAAATATGCAAATTGTCACTTCAGAGAGGAAGAGGACATAGGACTCTAGCGCTACCTATTAGAAGCAGCGATCCTAAAAGTCAATATGGACTCTCTAACAAGCCTTGTCATATGACTTAGAATAAAAGCCAAACCAGAATCTTAGTTTGTAGACACTGTGTTTCAGGATGTTGCCCCTCATCATCGCAAAGTATGAGATGTGACTTGGCTAGGTAAAAGGCTCTGGACTGGGGTCTAAGGCATAATGTTCCTTCTTGTGGAGAGGAGAGTGACAAGCCAGGCCTGGCATGTCAGACTGAGAAGATTGCATGCTCCTCTGGGAAATTAAATATGCAAATTGTCTCTTCAGAGAGGAAGAAGACTAGAATTCTAGCGCCACCTATTGGAAGCTGCGATCTTAAAAGTCAATATCGACTTTTTAACAAGCTTTTCACCTAGCCAAATCAGATCTCGTACTTTGTGCTGACGAGAGGCAACACCCCGAAACACTGTCTGCAAATTGAAGTCATATTGCAAGGCTCGTTAAAGTGTTGAGTTTTAGGATCGCTGCTTCCAGTAGGTGACGCTAGAGTCCTCTCTGAAGAGGCAATTTGCATATTTAATTTCCCAGAAGAGACTTAAGTCTTTTCAGTCTGACATGGCAGAGGTGGGAAAATTCATCTTGATTCACTAACAAAAATCTCCTTTGTAACAAGTCTTAAGTCCCCCATATATATTAGTCAGCGGAACCCACCGATATCAGCAGGCTTGGCCGACAGTCTGTGTCTGGGGGTCCCCAACTCTCTCCCAACAGAGGATGTTGTGGGAACTAAGGATCCAACATGTCTGACTTAAGACTGCTGATCCTTTTATTCTTGGTGAGAAGTATCTGGTTGTAACTCTCACAGTGAACACAGAGGAGTCCTGAGAGAGCTGCTGGCCAACCCATGGGCCAAACCATTAATCAGCTAACGGCTATTATGTATGTTGGACATTAGTCATGGCTACCCCATTGTTCCTACCCTTTGATCTTTTGGTTAACACCTCTTCTATTCAAGCTGCTACTTGTAGTAACCTTTTTCTTGATTTCTTGTAGGTGACCTCTACACAGAGGCTGCAGAATCGGCAATGGAGGCCATGAAAGGAAGACTTGCAAATCAGTACTATCAGAAGGCAGAGGAAGCCTGGGCCCTCATGGAGGAATGAACCTCACCTGTAAAGCAATGAACATGGCAGCTGAAAATGCTCCTCTAACAAGGATTATATTTTATATTTGTTACAGAATTATTTTGTGGTCTCTGGACCCTACTAATACTTGTTTACACTGAAGAAAATGTAAAAAAAACCAAACCTTTTGCTTAGATGTTGTATGATGAGTAAGAATGTCCACAGATCTAGCAGTAATCCTGCGTACACGTCATGTAACGGTGGGCGAGTTACCCAGGTTCTTTGCTGCATATAAGCAGACCTCATGACTGCTCACCGGGCCCTATGCACCCCGAGGTTCTGATCCATCTCTCAGGTACGGAGTACCAGCTGCCATATTGCTTTTGGATCCAAGGTATTCATGTCCGGAAATGATCACTTACGACAGTCATTTTGACCTATTCTACCTTGAGAAGTCTCCACTGAGATCATGGAGACTCGCATTGAGAACATGTGGGTTTTTTTATTTTGGCAACCTGACTGTGAGAAAATGTACCTTTTTTAGATCTCATCTGTGTTCATCAGATTGCGGCCTCCTTTATTACTCTTTAACCCTGACCTTACCGGGGTTGTCTACTTTTGACCACCTTTTTGTTAGAAGAGTGCCTCGAAGATGAGCTGATCTCAAGGTGTCCTGTTGTTGGCGATCAGTTGTGATGTACAAGGGACTTGTCTGCAAATGTTAAATTTCCCTGCAGCGCCATCACAGGGAAAATTAAGCATTACATGGTCCATGTTAAAATCCGTGAGCTGTCCATGTATTCTCCATAGATTCAGGTCCCAAATAATGGATTCCTTTCTATTAAGAATTTTTTTTTTCATGGGAAAATGGGATAAAATTACTACAGCCTCTTAGTGGTAGTTTATTTTCAAAAAATCCCATTTAAGTCTTTGGATTTTTTTATACTAATGTATAATATGGCAACACCTATGGCTGAAATACCCATGGCATGGGCCTAAAAATGTCTTTGAGTGTGCCTTCATTTCTGATGGGTAGTGCTCTGAAGACATCACTTTAAAAACTTATTTAAATCCTCTATTGCAAGAATAAGGTGGGATATAATTTTTTTATATTTACTATATTTTTCAGTCTTTTAACATACTGATCATAACTTTATAAGCTACATTTACACATTTTTGTAGTTATTCCATTGAGTGCAGAAAAGGCCTTTATTTAGCAGTTTTGCCTTTTTTCTAGGCATTTAAGTTTTTGGATGAGAGTTTTAAATTGCATTATTGCAGCGAATTATACAAAGATTCTGTTCCATTTTGCGTTGTAAATTTCTAGTTGGTTGCTTACTTTTTTTTTTAATGGGGTGAGATTAGCATAGTTCTTGCTTTATCAAAGCTGGTCATGGACAGGATAGTAATTCAGTTTTTGCAGTCAATATCAAGTAATCAAGTAGCAGTGATCGGTGTGTATTATCTGAAAATTTACTGTTTAAGGCATGTTAGATTGGAATGGGATTAACTATGATAAAAAAAATTCTACTTATGGTTATATAAAATTTTGTATGTACACTTTTTAAGCTAAATTCTCCAAAAATAATTTCTTTTATGTTCCCAAAGTTTTGGTGAGGATATAGAACGTTCTCAGTATTTTAGATATTTGGTATCTGATGATATGTATGAAAAAAAAAAAAAAATACACACACAGTTTAGGCCGGTTTCACATGTTGGATTTTACCGCCCGTGTACAGGCCGCGATGTCCGGGCCGTATATATACTTTCGGTCAGCAGACCATTTTAGGTTTTATCAGGGGTGGATTATGAGTAGCAAGGGCCCCCCCCTACACACACACACACACACACACACACACACACACACACACACACACACACACACACACACCTGATGTATCATGTGACATGTCACATGATCCCGTTTGATAGGAAGCACGTAGCCATCTATACACAGCAGGGGGCCGCACGTAGCCATCTATACACAGCATGGGGCCGCACGGTGCCATCTATACACAGCGGGAGGCCGCACGGTGCCATCTATACACAGCGGGAGGCCGCACGGTGCCATCTATACACAGCGGGAGGCCACACGTAGCCATCTATACGCAGCAGGGGGGCGCACGTAGCCATCTATACACAGCGGGAGGCCGCACGGTGCCATCTATACACAGCGGGAGGCCGCACGTAGCCATCTATACGCAGCAGGGGGGCGCACGTAGCCATCTATACACGGCTGGGAGGCGCCCCCCAGATACAGGGGGAGGAGACCGCACGGCGCCCCCCAGATACAGGGGGAGGAGACCGCACGGCACCCCCCAGATACAGTGGGAGAAGGCCGCACGCAGACACACACACACGCATAAACACATTTGAAACACAAAAATACATATAAACAGACATCACACAATGAGATCTGCACACACAGACATACTGTGACACACTCACACACACGTCACTCACCATCCCCCGGCTTGGCTCCAGTCCTCCAGCTCCTCTCCAGTGGTAAGTAGCAGTGCAGGGCGTACACTGTGTGACGTCACACTAACAGGGCCGTGTCTCCTAGCTGTGACGCGGCTGGGCCAGCACAAGCACAGAGGGAAGTTAACAGGTGCAGTGCTGGCCCGGCTGAAGAAGCAGGGGCCCTGCACAGCTGCTGGAGGAGCGGTCCGGGGGCCCCCTCGCCTCTGCCTGCTGGTGTGTGCCGCATTGGCACCGCACATATTATAGTGAGGGCAATCCGGCCATGGGCCCCCTGGGCAGTAGCCCAGATTGCCCTCATTATAATCTGCCTATGGGTTTCATGCACCTGACTGTTTGGCAGCTACAATCTCCGATGGTATTGAATTTACCAAGAAAATTTTTGGGGATTTGAGAGAATGGTTTTCCTTTCATCATCTTCATCCCACAAATACGAATTTGAAACCCTAGAAAACAACTCTGGAGAGTTTTCTTATACTTTCTTGGTTTCAGGCGGCTGCAACACGGTCTGTACAGAACATACAAGAACATCTCGTACTGGAACTTTTTGTGACTGGTCTTTGATTTCTTACATTTTTTTTGAAAAGGGGTGTGCATGCTATGGGGTTAATTCCTTACTAAACACTTTGCTTAGAAATCCATGTGTTTATATTGAGCCTTTCTACTTGCTAATGACAAGCTCATACTTTTGGCAAATGCAGCTTTAAAAGAAGAGGGGGGAAAAAAGTTTTAAAAGACTGTACTTATTAAAAACTTTAAAAATGTGATGTAAATGTTTACAAAAAAAAATTATGCAATGTATTGTGTGCAATGCTATAGGGGTTGTGCTAGTGCCTCCTAGCTAAAATATACACTCAGTACAATATTTGATTTAGGCCGAAACGAAAAATTAAGTCAACACTGTTGTCTGAAATGATTGAAGAGAAATTTGGTTGAGCGAATGTGCAAATACCTTTTTATGTGCAACATGCATGTAGTATGGGGGTTTAATTCATTGTTTCAATGTTTTATTTTATCAAATAAACAGTTATTCTGTTTCATATTTGGGATGTGTGATCAATTGTTATGAGTCTATTGTTCCTTCAACACAGAGGGGGGTGGGAGGGTTCATATTTTTTTGGTGTAAAGAGTCTGTACTATGATAACCCTCTAGAGGCCTGGCTCGTAATCTCCATCTGTACTATAACCCTCTAAAGGCCTGGTTTGTAATCTTCGTCTGTACTATGATAACCCTCTAAAGGCCTGGCTCGTAATCTCCGTTATAGTTTGCCCCAAAAGTTTTCTATGGGGCTGCAGTCTGGTCTCTGTGCAGCCAGTCATGTTATTCCCCACCAAACTCGCCCAACCATGCCTTTACGGACTTTGCTTTGTTCAATGGACGCAGTCCTGCTGGAACAGAAAAGAGACTTCTTCAAACTGTTCCCTCGAAGTGGGTAGTTACAATTGTCCAAAATGTAACATAGGAACTTGGGCCATCCCGTTAAAATAACCTCATAGCATTATTGCTGTGTCACGGGTGTATAAGGTTTGACAGTCCATGTGGATCCGGCTGTAGAAGGTCTCTGTGCTTTGCTTTGCAGACACCTTCTTGATCCTTTGTTCTCTGGAGTGTAGTGGTATCCTTCTTTCGCTAGGACCCAGCAGTGATCTCCACCTTCTGCTGCTAATTGACACACCCTTGCTTGATATAGTGTCTCCAGAGAGTCGCCGGTGATAGAACTATTTTCCCTCCTCAGGCCTGGAGTACTAGCAGTCAGCTAGTTTCTTCTTTTGAGTTTCTTGGTGGATTATTGTCATCTTCTCTCTGGTGTCTTCTCAAGCTAAGTGTATCCCTTTGTCTATTTTCCTTGTTAGTCTTTAGTTGCAGTGGGGGCTGACTAGTGCTCACTCCTTCCCCTCCCTACCTAGGGCCTAGCTCTAAGGACAGTTGGGGATTAAGTATCCTGCTCGGCAATTAGGTGCGGAATCTATTTAGGAACGGTAGGGGAGTCGGGTTGTTGTAAGATTTGCCTATGGGTCTCCACTCTCCCTTGTTGTAGGGCTCCCCCCCCCCCCCCCCCCTTTTCCCATCGCTGTACACTTGGTCCTCGCCTCACCTAGCGTGACATCCTGCTCCACAAAACTTTACAGCTGGTATAATGCAGTCAGGTAAGTAATGTTCTCCTGGCATTCGCCAAGCCCAGACTTGCCCATCAAACGACCAGATAGAGGAGCGTGATTCATCACTCCACAGAAAGTTTCCACTGCTCCAGATTCCAGTGAGGGTGGCTTCAGACGATTCCATCCAACGCTTGGCGATGTAAGATTTGTATGCTGCTGCCCGGCCATACAGTATAATGGGCCCCACATAGCCCTCCATACAGTATAATGGCCCCCGCATAGTCCTGCATACAGTATAATGGGGCCCCACATAGTCCCCCATACAGCATAATGGGCCCCACATAATCCTCCATACAGAATAATGGCCCCCCCATAGTCCGCCACACAGTATAATGGGCCCCACATAGTCCTCCATACAGTATAATGGGCCCCACATAGTCCTCCATACAGTATAATGGGCCCCACATAGTCCTCCATACAGTATAATGGGCCCCACATAGTCCCCCATACAACATAATGGGCCCCACATAATCCTCCATACAGTGTAATGGGCCCCACATAGTCCTCCATACAGTATAAAGTCCCCACATAGTGCTCCATACAGTAAAATAGGCCCCATATAGTGCTATATACAGTATAATGGCCCTCTGATTCTCCATATATAGTAATAATGGCCCCTAATCCCACCATATATAGTAATGCCCTCTGATCATTCCCCCCCCCCATATATAGTAATAATGCCCCCTGTTCACCTCTGTAACGGGTCTGAGAGGCGGAACCTCTGAGCAACTATACAAGGGGGCGGTCCTTGTAAGGAAGCGGGTGGCTCCCGGAGAAGACGGGCAGGTAGTCACGGCAAGTGACAGGGACAGTCTCTGGGTAGAAGGGCAGGTAGTCACGGCAAGTGACAGGGACAGTCTCTGGGTAGAAGGGCAGGTAGTCACGGCAAGTGACAGGGACAGTCTCTGGGTAGAAGGACAGCAGGCAGGTGGCTGGTGAGCGCTCCCAGGTGAGCGGGCGAGAGTCTTTGGACAGGCAGGTGGTCACGGCAAGTGACGGCAGAGCCTCCAGGTAGGCTAGCAGGCAGGTAGCAGGTGAGCGCTCCCAGGTGAGAGGGCTAGAGTCTCTGGACGGGCAGGTGGTCACGGCAAGTGACAGCAGAGCCTCCAGGTAGGCTAGCAGACAGGTAGCAGGTGAGTGCTCCCAGGTGAGCGGGCAGGCTGGTCCATAGACAGACTGACAGGTGTCGGAAGGCAGACCGTCGGACCGCAGGCTTGCAAGCAGGTAAACGGATATCAGGCAGGTATCAAGCAGGAATCTGGCAGGTGACTGGCAGGTAACTGGTAACGGGACCTGAGGGCTGAAGCAGAGTGAAGGCTTTGCAACAACATTGCTCGGGCACCTCCATTTTGGAGGAGGTGCCTTATATATGGTGAGATCCTCCGGCCATTGGCCGGGGACTCCTTAGGACGGCGCGCGCGGCCCCTTTAAGAGAGGGGGAGCGCGCGCGCGCCCTAAGCACAGTGGCCGGGAAGCAGCGCGCGCTGCCAGCAGAGCGGGAGGAGGACGCCGGGCATGGAGTGGAGAGGTGAGGGGAACAGCGTCCCTGCCTAGCAGGAGGCAGGGACGCCGACGCTACAGTACCCCCCCCTTTAGGCCCCCCCTTTTTTAGGCCAGACAGAAATTTATCAAGGATGAGAGGGGCATGGATGTTCTCCCGGGGCTCCCACGTTCTCTCCTCAGGACCAAACCCCTTCCAATCTACCAGAAAAAAAGGTTTTTCCTCTTACCCTTTTGGTGGCCAGAATGTTCTCTACCTCAAACTCGTTTTCAGCGGAAACCGGAGCAGGAGGCGTACCTGTAGACTTGGAAAAAGAGTTAAGTACCACGGGTTTGAGGAGAGATACATGGAAGGAGTTAGGGATCCGCAAGTTGGCCGGGAGTTTCAATTTATAGGCCATTGGGTTGATTTGTTTGATAACTTCTAGTGGACCGATGAACCGAGGCCCTAACTTGTAGGAAGGAATCTTGAGCCGGACATACTTGGACGAGAGCCAGACTTTATCTCCAGGACGGAATTGTGGAGGATCCAGGCGTTTTTTGTCAGCGTGTTTTTTCATCCGCTCGGACGACTGAAGGAGTGCGGATCGGGTACTCTCCCAAATGGAGGAAAATTTACTAACGAGAGATTCTGCAGCCGGATTGTCCACCGAGGTGGAGACGGTAAATGGGATCCGAAGATGCTGACCGAAGACTACAAAAAACGGGGATCTGGAGGAAGATTCGCTCTCGTGATTATTGTAAGAGAATTCGGCCCATGGCAGGAGATCCACCTAGTCTGAATGGTGGGCATTAACGAAGTGCCGGAGGTAACTGGTCAGGATCTGATTGATCCGCTCCACTTGACCATTGGACTGTGGGTGGTATGCGGAGGAGAAGTCCAGGGTGACGTCTAGCAGCTTACATGTGGCTCTCCAGAAGCGAGAGTTGAACTGAACCCCACGATCCGACACGATGTGGAGGGGCAGGCCATGGAGACGGAAGATGTGGCGGATAAAGTCTTTAGCCAGCTCGGGTGGAGACGGGAGGCCTGGCAGGGGAATGAAATGAGCCATTTTGGAAAAGCGGTCAGCGACCACCCAAATGACCGTACAACCGGCAGAGACACGGAGATCTGTTATGAAGTCCATAGCTATATGCTGCCAGGGGGCAGCAGGTACTGGAAGAGGAAGGAGGCGACCGGCTGGCAGGTGTCTCGGAACCTTGTTGCGGGCGCAGGACACACAGGCAGAAACAAAGTCTATTACGTCCTTGTGCAGGGTAGGCCACCAGTAGTGCCGGGTGATAAGCTGGAGGGTCTTTTTCTGACCGGCATGGCCAGCAAGCTTAGACGAGTGACCCCAGTGTAGGATCTTCTCCCGATCAGGTACCGTTACAAACGTCTTACCGGGAGGGAGACTATTTAGACTCACGGGGGCCACCTGCATTACTCTGGCGGGATCGATGATGTGTTTAGGTTCCTCCTCAAGATCAGACACCAGGAAGGATCGGGACAAGGCGTCAGCTTTGATGTTTTTGTCAGACGGGCGAAAATGAAGAACAAAATCAAAGCGAGCAAAAAACAAGGACCACCGGGCTTGGCGCGGGTTAAGTCTCTGGGCACTCTGGAGGTAAGCCAAGTTCTTGTGGTCCGTGTAAATTATTACCGGGTGAAGAGCCCCTTCGAGCAGGTAACGCCACTCCTCCAATGCCAGCTTAATGGCCAATAATTCTCGGTCTCCTATAGAATAGTTGCGCTCGGAAGAGGAGAAGAGTTTGGAGAAGAAGCCGCAAGTTACCATTCTCCCGGAAGACGATTTTTGGGTAAGTACCGCTCCGGCTCCAGAGGAGGAGGCGTCAACTTCCAGGAAGAATTGCTTGTTGCCGTCCAGGCGATGCAGCACCGGGGCGGAAGAGAAAGCCTGTTTTAAGGAAAGAAAGGCTTCCTCAGCTTCGGGCGGCCATTCTCTGGGATTAGTGCCCTTACGGGTGAGCGCAGAGATTGGGGCAGTCCGGGAAGAGAAGTGCGGTATGAAGAGGCGGTAGTAGTTGGCGAAGCCCAGGAACCGCTGAATAGCCTTCAACCCCTCTGGTCGAGGCCACTTCTCGATGGCAGACAGTTTCTCAGGATCCATTCATAGGCCGGTCTGAGAAATTATGTAGCCCAAAAACGGAAGCGAGGTCTGCTCAAAGAGGCACTTCTCATATTTAGCATAGAGGTGGTTCAGCCTGAGCCTGAGCAGAACCTGACGAACATCCCTCCGGTGTATGGGGAGATCCGGAGAGAAGACCAAGATGTCGTCCAGGTACACCACTACGCAGGAGTAGAGAAGGTCCCGGAAGATGTCATTGACCAACTCTTGAAAGACGGCGGGAGCGTTACAGAGACCGAAGGGCATTACCAGGTATTCATAGTGGCCGTCCCGGGTGTTGAATGCCGTCTTCCATTCATCCCCCTGACGGATACGGACCAGGTTATACGCCCCACGGAGGTCCAGCTTGGTGAAGATTCTAGCTCCCCTCAGACGGTCAAATAATTCCGGAATGAGCGGAAGGGGGTATTTATTCTTCACCGTGATCTGGTTAAGGCCTCTATAGTCTATACAGGGACGGAGTGAGCCATCCTTCTTTTTGACGACGAAGAAGCCTGCTCCCACCGGGGAAGTAGATTTCCGGATGAATCCCCCCGGGCCAGATTCTCCTCAATATATTCTGACATGGATCGGGTCTCAGCAGCGGACAAAGGGTAAATGTGCCCACGGGGAGGAGTAGCGCCGGGCATCAGGTCGATTGGGCAGTCGTATGGTCTATGAGGGGGTAATGTCTCTGCCTCCTTTTTATTAAAGACGTCCGCATACGACCAATAAGGAGCCGGAAGACCAGGTAGATTGGCTGGAGTAGGAGAAGGACGGACAGGATGGACAGGAACTAAACAAGTCTTATGGCAGTCCTGTCCCCAGCGAAGGACTTCTCCGGTCTGCCAATCAAGCACGGGTGCATGTTTCTGAAGCCAAGGTAGGCCTAGCAATAGGGCGTGAGAGAGTCCAGGCAGAACATGAAAGAAGATGCTCTCTGAGTGCAGCATTCCCACCTGCAGGGTTATGGATTCGGTGATGAGTTGGATGGGATGTGGTAAGAGGCCCCCATCCACGGCAGCGACAGATAAGGGTACAGCTAGAGGTTTGGTGGGAATGCGGTATTTCTCTACCAGAGACTGAGAAATGAGATTTCCGGCAGCTCCAGAGTCAAGTTGGGCTAGTTCAAAATAACGGTTCTCCCCGCAGATGATAGAGACCGACAGCAACAGAGATGGAGAGGGTTTATTCTTGTCTAGGACGACCTCTCTGAGCGATCCTAGACACAGGCGTTTCCCGACCTCTCCGGGCAGGAACAGATCCGGTGCTCCTTACTGCCACAGTAGAAGCAGCTTCCCTCGGCACGGTGTAACTCTTGACGGGTTTTGACCATCTTGGTCTGGTCGACCTGCATAGGGTCGGGTGAGTGCGCCTGGGGAGTAGCGGGAGAAGGGACAGGTTTCTGAAAGGTAGGGGCTAGACGTGGAAACCTCCTCTCACGGGTGACCTCTTTGGCGCGTTCCTGGAACCGGATGTCAATCCGGGTGGCAAGAGTTATTAAATCGTCGAGAGTGGTAGGTATGTCCCGACCGGCGAGTTCATCTTTAATACGGCCGGACAGACCCTCCCAAAAGACAGACACCAGGGCGTCGTTATCCCAGGCCAGCTCCGAAGCAAGGGTACGGAACCGTATGGCATATTGGCCCAAGGTGAGATTTCCTTGATGGAGGCATAGCAGAGATGATGCGGATGAGGTCTTCCGTCCGGTTCCGTCGAAAACTTTCCGGAAAGCCGTGAGAAAGGCTGGCAGGTTGGACACCAGGGGGTCTCCTCTCTCCCATAGAGGATTTAGCCAAGCCAGTGCCTCCCCCGTGAGATGGGACATGATGAAGGCTACTTTGGAGATAAACTGGTGGGACAGGAGTTCAAAGTGCAGGGTGCACTGGTTTATGAAGCCCCGAGCTTGAGCGGGGTCGCCTCCGAAGCGAGGAGGTGCAGAAAGCCGGGGTCCGGGGCAGGATGCCATGGTATTGGTGGGCAGCGGCGCTGCCGGGCTGCGAGTCATGACACTAGCGGTGGTTGCTGGTGGAGCAGTCAGAGTGTCCAGGCGAGAGTTGACATTCCGCAGATGACTCAGGATGGACTCCTGTTGGGACCTCTGACGGGACAGTTCATGACATAGGTCCGAGAGCGAGGGAGCTTGGGTGCCACCGGGTTCCATGGCCCGAACAAACTGTAACGGGTCTGGGAGGCGGAACCTCTGAGCAACTATACAAGGGGGCGGTCCTTGTAAGGAAGCGGGTGGCTCCCGGGGAAGACGGGCAGGTAGTCACAGCAAGTGACAGGGACAGTCTCTGGGTAGAAGGGCAGGTAGTCACGGCAAGTGACAGGGACAGTCTCTGGGTAGAAGGGCAGGTAGTCACGGCAAGTGACAGGGACAGTCTCTGAGTAGAAGGACGGGTACTCACGGCAAGTGACAGGGACAGTCTCTGGGTAGAAGGACAGCAGGCAGGTGGCTGGTGAGCGCTCCCAGGTGAGCGGGCGAGAGTCTTTGGACAGGCAGGTGGTCACGGCAAGTGACGGCAGAGCCTCCAGGTAGGCTAGCAGGCAGGTAGCAGGTGAGTGCTCCCAGGTGAGCGGGCTAGAGTCTCTGGACGGGCAGGTGGTCACGGCAAGTGACGGCAGAGCCTCCAGGTAGGCTAGCAGACAGGTAGCAGGTGAGTGCTCCCAGGTGAGCAGGCAAGAGTCTCTGGACAGGCAGGTGGTCACGGCAAGTGACAGCAGAGCCTCCAGGTAGGCTAGCAGACAGGTAGCAGGTGAGCGCTCCCAGGTGAGCAGGCAAGAGTCTCTGGACAGGCAGGTGGTCACGGCAAGTGACGGCAGAGCCTCCAGGTAGGCTAGCAGACAGGTAGCAGGTGAGCGCTCCCAGGTGAGCGGGCAAAAGTCTCTGGACGGACAGGTGGTCACGGCAAGTGACAGCGGAGCCTCCAGGTAGGCTAGCAGGCAGGTAGCAGATGAGCGCTCCCAGGTGAGCGGGCAGGCTGGTCCATAGACAGACTGACAGGTGTCGGAAGGCAGACCGTCGGACCGCAGGCTTGCAAGCAGGTAAACGGATATCAGGCAGGTATCAAGCAGGAATCTGGCAGGTGACTGGCAGGTAATTGGTAACGGGACCTGAGGACTGAAGCAGAGTGAAGGCTTTGCAACAACATTGCTCGGGCACCTCCATTTTGGAGGAGGTGCCTTATATATGGTGAGATCCTCCGGCCATTGGCCGGGGACTCCTTAGGACGGCGCGCGGCCCCTTTAAGAGAGGGGGAGCGCGCGCGCCCTAAGCACAGTGGCCGGGAAGCAGCGCGCGCTGCCAGCAGAGCGGGAGGAGGACGCCGGGCACGGAGTGGAGAGGTGAGGGGAACAGCGTCCCTGCCTAGCAGGAGGCAGGGACGCCGACGCTACAACCTCCATAATGTCCCGTGATACTCCCCCTCTATATACAGTAATAATGACCCCTGATCCCCCCCCCCCCACATGCAGTCATGGCAGAAAGTGTTGGCACCCTTGAAATTGTTTCAGTAAATGAAGTACCTCATCCTGGTATATGGCTTGGTATATGTCCCCCGTTCTGCCGCTGTTTTTTACTGTATAGAAGAAAATAAACCTTCCTACTCGCCAGGGGCGTACATAGAAGTCATGGGGTGCCATAGAAGAAGTATAATGCACCCCCATTGTCATCCATATATTATAATGCATCCCATAGTCCTCCATATAATATACTGCACTGTCCATACCCTTCATATAATATAATGCACATCCCATAATCCACCATAAAGTATAATGCACCCCATAGTCATCCATAAAGTATAACACACCACTATAAAGTATAATGCAACCCATAGTCATACATAAGGTATAATACACCCCCATAGTCATACATAAAGTGTAATGCACCCCCCATAGTCATCTATAAAGTATAACGCACCCCCATAGTCATCCATAAAGTATAATGCACCCCCATAGTCATCCATAAAGTATAATGCACCCCCATAGTCATCCATAAAGTATAATGCACCCCCCATAGTCATCCACAAAGTATATTGCACTCCCCATAGGCATACATAATGTATAATGCACCCCATAGTCCACCATGAAGTATAATGCGCCCTCCTATGAAGTAAAATACACCCCCATAGTCATCTATGAAGCATAATGCACCCCCATACTCATCCATAAAGTATAATGCACCACCTATAGTCATCCATAAAGTATAATTCACCACCCATAGTCATCCATAAAGTACACTGCTCAAAAAAATAAAGGGAACACTTAAACAGAACATAACTCCAAGTAAATCAAACTTCTGTGAAATCAAACTGTCCACTTAGGAAGCAAAATTGATTGACAATCAATTTCACATGCTGTTGTGCAAATGGAATAGACAATAGATGGAAATTATTGGCAATTATCAAGACACACTCAATAAAGGAGTGGTTCTGCAGGTGGGGACCACAGACCACATCTCAGTACCAGTGCTTTCTGGCTGATTTTTTGGTCACTTTTGAATGTTGGTTGTGCTTTCACACTCGTGGTAGCATAAGATGGACTCTACAACCCTCAGAAGTTGCTCAGGTAGTGCAGCTCATCCAGGATGGCACATCAATGCGAGCTGTGGCAAGAAGGTTTGCTGTGTCTGTCAGCGTAGTGTCCAGAGGCTGGAGGCACTACCAGGATACGTGGAGAGGGCCGTAGGAGGGCAACAACCCAGCGGCAGGACCGCTACCTCCGCCTTTGTGCAAGGTGGAACAGGAGGAGCGCTGCCAGAGCCCTGCAAAATGACCTCCAGCAGGCCACAAATGTGCATGTGTCTGCACAAAAGGTTAGAAACCGACTCCATGAGGGTAGTATGAGGGCCCGACGTCCACAGATGAGGGTTGTGCTCACAGCCCAACACCGTGCAGGACGCTTGGCATTTGCCACAGAACACTAGGATTGGCAAAGTCGCCACTGGCGCCCTGTGCTCTTCACAGATAAAAGCAGGTTCACACTGAGCACATGTGACAAACGTGACAGAGTCTGGAGATGCCGTGGAGAGCGATCTGCTGCCTGCAACATCCTTCAACATGACCGGTTTGGCGGTGGGACAGTAATGGTGTGGGGTGGCATTTCTTTGGAGGGCCGCACAGCCCTCCATGTGCTTGCCAGAGGTAGCCTGACTGTCATTAGGTACCGAGATGAGACCATATGCTGGTGCGGTTGGCCCTGGGTTCCTCCTAATGCAGGACAATGCCAGACCTCCTGTGGCTATAGTGTGTCAGCAGTTCCTGCAAGATGAAGGCATTGAAGCTATGGACTGGCCCGCCCGTTCCCCAGACCTGAATCCGATTGAGCACATCTGGGACATCATGTCTCGCTCCATCCACCAACGTCACGTTGCACCACAGACTGTCCAGGAGTTGGCGGATGCTTTAGTCTAGGTCTGGGAGGAGATCCCACAGGAGACCATCCACAACCTCATCAGGAGCATGACCAAGCGTTGTAGGGAGGTCATACAGGCACGTGGAGGCCACACGCAATACTGAGCCTCATTTTGACTTGTTTTAAGGACATTACATCAAAGTTGGATCAGCCTGCAGTGTGTTTTTCCACTTTAATTTTGGGGGTGACTCCAGGCCTCCATTGGTTAATAAATTTGATTTCCATTGATGATTTTTGTGTGATTTTGTTGTCAGCACATTCAACTTTGTACAGAACAAAGTATTCAATGAGAATATATCATTCATTCAGATCTAGGATGTGTTATTTGAGTGTTCCCTTTATTTTTTTGAGCAGTGTATATTGCACTCCCCAT
Organism: Phyllobates terribilis; assembly: GCF_046119375.1. NCBI lineage: Eukaryota > Metazoa > Chordata > Amphibia > Anura > Dendrobatidae > Phyllobates > Phyllobates terribilis. The sequence continues at coordinate 203,668,524 of NW_027362769.1, read as the reverse complement.
AGGCATACATAACGTATAATTCACCCCATAGTCCACCATAAAGTATAATGCACAGCCCATAGTCATCCATAAAGTATAATGCACCACATAGTCATTCATGAAGTATATTGCACCCCCCATAGTCATCCATAAAGTATATTGCACTCTCCATAGGCATCCATAAAGTATAATGCACCCCCATAGTCATCCATAAAGTATAATGCACCCCTATAGTCATCCATAAAGTATAATGCACCCCATAATCATCCATAAAGTATAATGCACCCTTATAGTCATCCATAAAGTATAATGCACAGCCCATAGCAATCCATAAAGTATATTGCCCTCCCCATAGGCATACATAATGTATAATGAACCCCATAGCAATCCATGAAGTATAATGCACCCCCACAGTCATCCATAAAGTATAATGCATCCCATAGTCATCAATAAATTATAATGCACCCCATAGTCATCAATAAATTATAATGCACCCCCCATAGTCATCCATAAAGTATAATCCACCCCCATAGTCATCCATAAAGTATAATGCACCCCCATAGTCATCCATAAAGTATAATGCACCCCTATAGTCATCCATAAAGTATAATGCACCCCATAATCATCCATAAAGTATAATGCACAGCCCATGGTATTCCATAAAGTATAATGCACAGCCCATAGTCATCCATAAAGTATAATGCACCCCATAGTCATCCATAAAGTATAATGCACAGCCCATAGTCATCCATAAAGTGTAATGTACAGCCCATAGTCATCCATAAAGTAAAATGCACCCCATAGCCATCCATGAAGTATAATGCACCCCATAGTAATCCATTAAGTATAATGCACCCCCATAGTCATCCATAATGTATAATGCACCCCCTAGTCATCCATAAAGTATAATGCACCCCATAATCATCCATAAAGTATAATGCACAGCCCATGGTATTCCATAAAGTATAATGCACAGCCCATAGTCATCCATAAAGTATAATGCACAGCCCATAGTCGTCCATAAAGTATAATGCACCCCCATAATCATCCATAAAGTATAATGCACTCCAATAGTTACCCATGTAGTAGTATGGCCACTGATTTATAAAATAATAAATACTCATCATTCCCCGCCGTGTGTGTCCTCTTGTGAAGCCAACAGCTGACTTCAGCGTGTGACGGGAGTGCATGACGTCACTGCCATGCACCCCATCATGTGCACGCCGACGTCAGCTGCTGGCCTTTGATTGACAAGCAGCATGTATTGTCGTGCACGTACTCAATGGGTCTGTGCGCCACAATACACTTCAACTGGATGTACGTCCGAGGACCCACATCCAGTTTAAAATTTCTACTGGAGTCGGCGGGCCGCTGAACTGGTGGGACAGGTCGCAGCGGCCGCCGCTGCGCGACTTGCGGTCGTTACGCCCCTGATACTTGTTCAAACTCACCAAGTAGACTCAGTCTTTGCATTGTGTGTCTGTGTGTGACACACTAAGCAGAGGAGAAGAGGACTGTCAGAGAACTGGGGAACTAAAATTGTTGAAAAGGTTTCAAGTCCATCTCCAGAGACCTTGATGTTCATTTGTCTATGATGAGCAACATAATCAAGAAGTTCACAACCCATGGCACTGTAGCTAATCTCCCTAGACGTGGACGGCAGAGAAAAATTTATGAAAGGTTGCAACGCAGGATAGTCGGGATGGTGGATAAGCAGATCCAATCAAGTTCCAAAGAAATTCAAGCTGTCCTGCGAACTCAGGGTGCGTCAGTGTCTGCACAAACTATCCATCGACATTTAAATGAAATGAAACACTATGGCAGGAGACCGAGGAGGACCCCACTGCTGACACAGAGACATGAAAAAGCCAGACTGCGGTTTACCAAAATGTACGTGAGTAAGCCAAAGTCCTCCTCATCTTGTTGACAGATGAGACGAAGATAGTGCTTTTTGGTGAATCACATCATTCTACTTTTTACTGAAAACAGAATGAAGCCCACAAAGAAGAGAACACAGTAACTACAGTCAAACATGGTGGAGTTTAAAGATATTTTGGGGTTGTTTTGCTGCCTCTGGCTCTGGGTGCCTTGTGCAAGGCATCATAAAATCTGAAGACTACCTCTTCTTTCTCTTGCCTCTATCCTGGATCTTGCTATCTGTTCCTCGATCTCCTCTCATTTCAGGGACACCCAATTCATGCGGCTCTGTTCAAGGATCAGACCATAGGTCTGCTCCTGCTGCACCCTAACTGTCTTCCTGACAGGAAACTGTCTCTGTCCATTCACTTTAGCCCTTCCCACTCTGGGCTATTCCCAACTATTGACCCTAACCGTCCCTATTAACTCCCTGCTGCAGGGCAAAACACAACCTATGACTAATAACACACATTACTAAACAGGTCGCACATAAAATACATTGCAACAATACACGTGTCTTTAAGGGGGAACGTGGGCAAAACGTCCATCTTCTTACAGTGTGACGGATCTACAGGAGGGAGAGAGGTGCGATAGGAAGAGCTTTTCCACAGGATCCGTCTGTATTGGTGTTAGGCCGGGTTCAGATGGCTGTATTTATTGGTGACTACTGGTCTCCTGACCCTATGAGGACGTAGGTAGGAAACCCATGCTCATTCTTGGCATTCTTGGCATTGTGGTCCTTATACAAGCCATAAAATACTGTTGTCTGAACGCAGCCATATGTTGGCGCTCGTCCGGAGATCTGAGGCAAGTGCTCAGCCCAAGATCTGAGGTGCTATCCGTGCCACTACTTTATTTTTTTATCCCCTTCTGAAATGTTGCACCTTTAAGATTTTTTTTGCCCAGGGCGACCGCCCCGGTGACATTCCTCCCACACTAGGTCATTGTTGTTGCCCATAGCAACCCATTACAGTGCAGTTTTCATTTCATATTCAGTTTATGAAAAATGAAAGCTCCTCTGTGACTGGTTGCTATGGGAATTATGACAGTTTTTATAAACCTGTGTGTTTGCCATGTGCTAGGCTGGTAAATGATGGAATACAATTTTTTGCGTGTATAGAAAAGTGCAGCCATGTACTGACACCTGACGCTTTTCTCGTTATATCCAACAATAAAACTAAGTAATCCATTTTATCACTATTAATAAAATCTTAAAAATGTCCTTGATACATGAGATATTGGAACAACTACCTATATAATAACACTGCCAAGGCTCTGCAGCAGGTAGCGTGGCCGAGCGGTCTAAGGCGCTGGATTAAGGCTCCAGTCTCTTCGGGGGCGTGGGTTCGAATCCCACCGCTGCCAGATAGTTTTTGTATTTATTTCTCTACACTGAGAGATTACTCTTTTTCAACGGTGTAACAGCGCCACCTACCGATGATGCCGCTAGACAGATGCTTAGTGCATTGTGGGTAAGAGGAGCCGCTCCCCACGTGTCTGCGTTCCTGCAGTATGGCCGCCGCCTGAGCTCCGGCCGGGAGTCTACGTCTGGAGTCGCGTGTGGCAGGTAGGCCGGAGGGGGGCACAGGCTTCTCCCGGGATGTGTTTTATTAGGCCACGTCGTACTGCTGCACACCGGGAGCTGGGGTGTGTGCTGCCTGCAGCCATGTCTGAGACCATCAGCCACAGCTGCCGGGAGCGTCTCACTAATAACAAGCACCGTGTGATTACATCACCCTGCTGTCACTGCTGCCGGCTCTGTCCACACTGCTCACTGCCACTGCCGCCTGCTACCCACTGCCCCTGCTGCCTGCTACCCGCTGCCCCCTGCTACCCACTGCCCCTGCTGCCTGCTGCCGCCTGCTACCCACTGCCCCTGCTTACTGCCGCCTGCTACCCACTGCCCCTGCTACCCACTGCCCCTGCAGCCTGCTACCTGCTGCCGCCTGCTACCCACTGCCCCTACTTACTGCCGCCTGCTACCCACTGCCCCTGCTTACTGCTGCCGGCTCTGTCCACACTGCTCACTGCCACTGCTGCCCACCGCCTCTACTTACTGCTGCCTGCTACCCACTGCCCCTGCTACCCACTGCCCCTGCTACCCACTGCCCCTGCTGCTGCCGCCTTCTACCTGCTACCCACTACCTCTACTTACTGCCGCCTGCTACCCACTGCCCCTGCTTACTGCCGCCTGCTACCCACTGCCCCTGCTTACTGCTGCCTGCTACCCACTGCCCCTGCTGCCTGCTACCCGCTGCCGCCTGCTACCCACTGCCCCTGCTTACTGCCGCCTGCTACCCACCGCCTGCTACCCACTGCCCCTGCTTACTGCCGCCTGCTACCCACTGCCCCTGCTGCTGCCGCCTTCTACCTGCTACCCACTGCCTCTACTTACTGCTGCCTGCTACCCACTGCCCCTGCTTACTGCTGCCTGCTACCCACTGCCCCTGCTGCCTGCTACCCGCTGCCGCCTGCTATCCACTGCCCCTGCTTACTGCCGCCTGCTACCCACTGCCCCTGCTTACTGCCGCCTGCTACCCACTGCCCCTGCTTACTGCCGCCTGCTACCCACTGCCCCTGCTTACTGCCGCCTGCTACCCACTGCCCCTGCTTACTGCCGCCTGCTACCCACTGCCCCTGCTACCCACTGCCCCTGCTTACTGCTGCCTGCTACCCACTGCCCCTGCTATCTACTGCCCCTGCTTACTGCTACCTGCTACCCACTGACCCTGCTACCCACTGACCCTGCTGCCCCTGCTTACTGGACTGCTGCCCACTTCCTCTGCTCACCGCTTGCCTACTGCTGCCCCTGCTTACTTTTACCGCTGTGACTGCTTACTACTCTGCCCCTGCTGCCTGCCACGCCGAGCAGTGACCACACAGACCGCTGCAGTGTAAATCTGCCCCTTTTACTGGGCTACATCTCTACCTAATCTATAGAATATATATAGATTTATGCTCCTCAACATTGAAATTACAGCAACAAGATGGAAATGTTGCTGAATTCTGTAAATCACAGGACGGACACACATTACTGATCTGCAAATTATGGAAAAATGGACTAAAATGTTCAACACCTCCTGCTTTATGCAGTATTGAGTGAGTGCAGAATCCCCGCACGTACAGCCGGCGCTGCTATCAGTGAGGTTATTATTGACTCCACCGCTCTAAATGTACTTGGAAACGTAAATCGTCAAGATCCGCAGCTGGCAGCTTCCTTAGCAGATGTGCTCGATGGGAGACCAGTCCGGAGACACTGCAGCCACGGTAGCACGGTTAAGCCACGCATGCTGCTCACAGTAGCACCAGCAACATGCGGCCTAGTGGTGTCATGGTGAAAAAATGGCCCCTGGGACACTTTCACCTCTTCATGGCGTTGACCACGTGGTGTCCAGAGCAGTCTTCAACTATAATTGCATTCAGGACAAAAGTGGAATCATCACTGAAGAGGACACTCCTCCACTGCCGTCTTGCTTCGCACCATCATGGCCTCTGAGAGCGGTGGTGTGAGCTCGCTATTTTTGGACGCCTGGCTCGTAGCTGACTGGTTTCTGTAGCCACTGTTTGATGCCTGAGGTTTGGTATGTGACATTCAAAATGGATCCGTGGTACCATGGCCTGTATCGTCTCCAGACTTGTCTTCCATCGAGTACATCTGGGACATCACTGATCAGCAACTGCAAAGGAAGCTGCCAGCAGTGGATCTTGATTTGTGGGCCCAAGTGCATTTGACGCAGAAGAACACCATTTTTCCTGTATTTCTCAGCGTTCAGAACACAATCCTGACCAAATCCCCAACTCCATTTCCTGAAATTTAGCTCCAAACTTGCACGGACCCTCCACCAAGCTTCGCTGCTGCCTGCAGACCCTCATTATTGTACCTTCCAACACGTCGTGCACAAACTGCCTTTTGTTAGTCAAATATTTCCAATTTTAATTCCTCAGCCCCGAAGCTGCCATTTTTCTTCACCCCTATGTTTTTGTGTTGTCACTTGACCTTGTTCCCATGTCGAAGGTCTGGCTTTTTGGCTGCAATTCTTCCATGAAGACCAAGGGGACAAAAGTAATAACGGCCCGTTCCTTGGAGTTTTTTTCCCCTTGCTTACACATAGTTTCATCATTTTATTAGGAAGCTAAATGCTGTGCTGTTTATCAGTTAGTATGATCGACAACCTAACTGGAAACTCTGAAGACCCCATTATAGTTAATAAGGGTCTATTGACTTCTGCTGGTATTCAAAAAATTTTTTCTTTTTTTTTTCTTTTTTTCAGTACTGGGCATATAATGTAGTTATGGTGCTTTTCCATAACATGTGAAAACGCATAGAAAAAATATTCTTGTGTGAATAAGTAAAGTGTCTAAAGTGCGTGTGCAAAGGCGATTGTGAAGAGAGGGGGAGCAGTGGAGCTGTGACATCACCTGCTGTGATTGGTGGATCCTGTGTTATTAACTGTGTATAGAGGCGTTACCTGTCATTGTGATCCTGCCTGGGATGATAATGAGACTGCTGAAAACTGTTCCTGAAAGGATAGGAAATATGCGTCTAAAAAAAAGTCCCAGTGTAAAATTGCAAGATTACCATTTTTTATTTTTTCATAAAGATCGTGAAATTAAAAAATAATTTAAAAAATGTAAATTTTTATATGTATGAATGTGTGTGTATGTGTATATATATATATATATATATCTATCATGTAAGACAACCTAAGTCTCTAATTTTCCGAGGACATATTCCATTCAGTACATTGTTGTGTTTGTGCTTTGAATAAAAGGGGGTCTGCAAATGATCATCAAAACTGCGGATTGACCCATATGTCTGATCATCATTGTATATGTGTGACCACCGCTCCGTTCACTGCTGGGGGAGATGGAGTCAGGCAGGCACACCTCTGCTCCAATTGAAGTGAATGCAGGGTGCCCGTATGCAGTGCCGCTCCCAGAGAAGCCAATGGCCACACATGTTCTACGGCTCCATTCACACAGGGCCAGTGGGCATCCAGTGAGATGTCACTCATCAGATGACCTTTTTAAAGGGTTTATCAGAACTACTGACCTCTGTGACTTCCCAATAACAAGCAGAAGGTTTGGGGTTGTAGCACTCGCCTCCTGCATGGCTTACACAGGTACATTGGTGTTGCCTGTTCCTAATCACGTGAATGACACTGACCTTTAGTACCTGTTGTAGTCAAATATTTTCACAGCGCTGCGTAGAAACAAGATGGGGCGCGGCTGCGTCATTGTGAGGATTGTCAGCGGTCACAAAGGTTGAAGCCCTATGAATTAAACATAGATGTACAGAGCCCCCAGACATCTTAGATCTGTCAGCCAAATTGTTCTGCCGATCTTTCTATCTACCATATATAGGAGCGCTCGTTCTGCCAAGGCCCCATACACATCACTCATGTCGGCCGATATTGACAGGTTCAGCTGCCGGCCTAATGTGTGTGTGTGTGTGTGTGTGTGTGTGTGTGGAGTGCCGGCCGGGGGAGATGTGGATCAGGTGTGTGCGATTTCGGACTGCGATCACATTGTTCTTCCTGAGATAAGCTACCGGCCGACATCTCAGTCTGCAGTTTTCTCATAGAGAACACAGGAGCTCGGCCGAATGAGCGCTTATCTGTACTCGAGAGACTGATGTCTGTCTAATTGGATGAAGCATCGTTCGGCCAGCAGCCATATAATGTGTATGGCCGGCCTGTGAGCGAGCCACCAACAGACATCTCTGGGAGAACTTAAGGTTCTGCAGTTCAAAATTGGACATGCCTGATCCGTGACTCCCTCAGTAATCATCAGTCAGGGGCCCTCATACACATTACTGTTGGCTGAATCCATCGATAGCCCATGTGTATCGTGGGGGGCCATTAATCTAAGGCATACATGTCAAACTCTGGCGCATGGGCCAAATCTGGCCCGCAGGGTGATTATATTTGGCCTGCGATACCAGAACCACCATCCCTATGTGGGGTCATTATATTGTATGGAGGTGTATGTGGGGCTCATTATTCTGTATGGTGGACTATGTGGGGCCCATTATTCTGTATGGTGGACTATGTGGGGCCCATTATTCTGTATGGTGGACTATGTGGGGCCCATTATTCTGTATGGTGGACTATGTGGGGCCCATTATTCTGTATGGTGGAGTATGTGGGGCCCATTATTCTGTATGGTGGAGTATGTGGGGCCCATTATTCTGTATGGTGGAGTATGTGGGGCCCATTATTCTGTATGGTGGAGTATGTGGGGCCCATTATTCTGTATGGTGGAGTATGTGGGGCCCATTATTCTGTATGGAGGACTATGTGGGGCCCATTATTCTGTATGGAGGACTATGTGGGGCCCATTATTCTGTATGGAGGTGTATGTGAGGCCCATTATACTGTATGGAGGACTATGTGGGGTCATTATATTGTATGGAGGTGTATGTGGGGCTCATTCTGTATGGAGTACTATGTGGGGTCATTATAATGTATGGAGGTGTATGTGGGGCCCATTATACTGTATGGAAGACTATGTGGGGCTCATTCTGTATGGAGGACTATGTGGGGCTCATTTTTCTGTATGGAGGACTATGTGGGGCTCATTATTCTGTATGGAGGACTGTGAGGCTCATTATTCTGTATGGAGGACTGTGGGGCTCATTATTCTGTATGGAGGACTGTGGGGCTCATTATTCTGTATGGAGGACTGTGGGGCTCATTATTCTGTATGGAGGACTGTGTGGGGCCCGTTATACTGTATGGAGGACTGTGCTTGCCCCGTTATACTGTATGGAGGACTGTGCTTGCCCCGTTATACTGTATGGAGGACTGTGCTTGCCCCGTTATATTCTGTATGGAGGACTGTGCTTGCCCCGTTATATTCTGTATGGAGGACTGTGCGGGGACCGTTATATTCTGTATGGAGGACCGTGCGGGGCCCGTTATATTCTGTATGGTGGACCGTGCGGGGCCCCTTATATTCTGTATGGAGGACCGTGCGGGGCCCCTTATATTCTGCATGGAGGACCGTGCGGGGCCCCTTATATTCTGCATGGAGGACCGTGCGGGGCCCCTTATATTCTGCATGGAGGACCGTGCGGGGTCCCTTATATTCTGTATGGAGGACCGTGCGGGGCCCCTTATATTCTGCATGGAGGACCGTGCGGGGCCCCTTATATTCTGCATGGAGGACCGTGCGGGGCCCCTTATATTCTGTATGGAGGACCGTGCGGGGCCCCTTATATTCTGTATGGAGGACCGTGCGGGGCCCCTTATATTCTGTATGGAGGACCGTGCGGGGCCCCTTATATTCTGTATACTGCTTGGCCCTTGACTTTGTCCAAGTTCATTTTAGCTCTCTCTGTGTTTGACATCTCTGATCTAAGGCCTCATTCAGACTTTTGTATACTTTATTTTTTTACATTTTTGCCTATGAGGAAAATAAACTTTTACCATCAGTATATTATCAATTTTTCTTCTATGAAAAAAAAGATGAGTTCATAACAGACCCACGTGCACCACAAACCCCACATGGAGAGCACAGGGACCCAGCATAGCCATTGTGTCTGTGCAAGGTAAATAACCTTAGTAGCCGACCAAGACAAAGCCCAGTGCTGGAGATCCCGGACTTCCTGGAGAATCTCCGTGAGTCAGGTGTTGTACTGTTACCAGGGCTCAATGTCTGCTCTTGTTTAAAGTGGGTTCTCCAGAATTTAATGTCATCTGTAGGTTAGCGGACAAGTTGCTGACCGCCGGGACCCCCAGTGATCCTGCATATTTGACCTCCGCTCAGTTCATTGTCTAAGGAACAATCAGAGCCCAGCGTTTCTGTCTTGGGGTCTGTGGATTCCCCGGTTTTCCCCAACAGTTAAGTGCTGGGGGATCCTTTTCAATTCTTCAATGAACTAATAGTGTTTCAGATTAGATCCACAAAGGTTAGATGTGCCACAGAAATCTGCAGTCGAAACCTGAAGGTCGGCATCGGATTTTTACAGCAGGTTTGGATGTGTGAACATAGCCTAACTGCGGCAATATGCTGAGAGTGTATATATAAGACCTTGATTTGTCAATTCTTTTAATTTAATTTACTTGCTTATATAGTGCCATCATTCCACAGCGCTGTACAGACATCATCACTGTCCCCATCAGGGCTCACAATCTACATTCCCTTTCAGTATCAGGTCCTATAGATGCGTCTATGGGAAAAACTTCAGAAAACCGTCCATACTCCCAGCATGCTGCTTTTTTGGGGGGGGGCAAAAACCCACAAACACAAAAAAGAATCCTGTAAAATGTAGTGTATTTAGGCTTTCAATATTTTCTTTTTGACTTTAATGTGACATATCGCAATTAAAAACCTCAGTAACATTGTACAAGGATCCGGCCTTAGAAAAAACGGACAACATGCACAGCAGGTCATTTTGACATTGCAGTGCATATATTCATTATTTTTTTTTAGCATTTTTTCAGGCAACATCTGCCTGTACACATAATTTAAATGAGAAAACAGCTTTATGTTGGAGTGACGTCAATGTACACCGCAATGTATTTACTCTCTACAGGTACCATTGTTCTGTCCGGAGTGGAGCAGGGCGTTGGTTCATCTGAAAGTAGTATGGAAAGTGAAGATGACGACCCAATTATACAAGAGGTCAGTGTAACCATCATATGTGTTCCTTTGTGACCTCCACATCTATCGCCATTATTAATAATCCTCTATATGTGCAAAATGTTACAGGGCGAAAGGTGGTTTTTTTTCTTGCTTGTTAGTAAAATTTACAAAGGAAGCCGTACCTGCCCCCACGAGCAATGCTTCTCTGCCGCCAGTCTGGAGGCAATTAAAGGAGTATTCCCATCTTCAAGATCCTATCCCAATATGTAGTAGATGTAATAATAACAATATTAGCAAATACTTCCAATTAGAAAAGTAGTATAGTTCTTCTGCTTAACTATGCTGCTTACCCCATGTGCAGGGCAATGCAGTAGCTTAGGTATCCATGGTTATGACAGTTGATTTAGTGACAGGTAGTTGTTAGTGGTCGTAACCATAGATACCCAAGCTACTGCAATGCCCTGCACATGGTGTAAGCAACATATCTAATCAGAAGAACTATACTACATTTCTAATTGGAGGTATTTGCTGATATTATTATTATGTGTACTAGAAATGGGGATAGGATCTTCGAGATGGGAATACCCCTTTAAGTCCCCACCAGCAGTGATCTGACCTCTGAGGCTACTAATTGGCTCAGGTAACTGGTGGTGGTGACGCCATCTTTTCCAGTCAGGCGGAGACAGTTGGAGCGGCGATATTGTATCAGAGGGTGATTTCTGGGGTACTTATGGCCTACTGTTAAGTTTTACAGAAGAGCGGAAAATCCTTTTAAAATAATTTATGGCCTTTCTGGACCTCCCATAATGGAGAATACATGTTCAGACTCTGTGTGGGCAGCTGGCACCACGGGACCCCCGTTCTGATGATAGTTGGTGGTTTTATCAGATGTATGTGTATATACTCCGTTCACCAGTCTCCTAAATAAAGTCTGCAGGTCCAGTATTTTTAGGGATCCTGTTGGCAGGACTCCCCGATATAAGCTGGTGTCGGCGCTGCATCTTTCTTCTTACACCGATTCTCATCACCCCTTCTGGTTAGCCAAAGTTCCCTTTGTTTTCACCAAATTTCGGGGTCTTCCATATTATAATTACCTTGATTAGTCCAAGAGGCACTCGGTGAGGATCAGTCCAAGGATCCATTACTGCCTTATTACAGCCCTTATTGGGGCCTTGTTATCCCCTTACTGACCCTCTTTATTTTGCAGCTTGATGTTTATCTGGCCAAAAGCCTGGCGGAGAAGCTGTACTTATTCCAGGTAAGCTGCTAGGCGTGATCATAGATTACTAACGAGTTGCATCATATCTTATCTGCCGCCATTTATCCACCATTACGTTTTCTGTTGTCTTCTACTACAGTAGTTATTTTATATAGTGGAAACCTATAGCGGCGCTGTATGTGGGGGACATGCCTCTCCTCTCATTAGGATCCGTCTCTGCTATTCTAGTTGACATATTAAAGCTGTAAAAAATAAAAAAAAATGGCGCAAGTACAAGATACCACCACATCTGCACGTCTGTAGAAGGGGCTGGAAATGTGCTAAAATATCAAAAGTAAAGTACGTGAAACTTGCCAATGTCCGCTGTTCTCTTTCTAGTGCTTTTGTTCTTGCTGTCCAGTGGACATGACACTATGTGTAAAAGAAGAAAAAACCCTTCCCCAAAAAATCTAAAACTCTTCCTTTTTCCCATTCTGAACATATTAAAAGTAAAAAAAAAAATAATTTATTATTGCCTTTGCTGTAGAAAATACAGTAAAAAAGAAAAAAAAAAACCACCAGAATCTAATTTTTCAGTTGAAAAATGAAATAAAGAAGCGATCAAAAAGTTATACGTATTCCAAAATGGTAGCAATAAAAACTACAGCTCGCACCCCCCCACACACAAACAAGCCCATTGAAGAAAAAGATAAGTTATGGGTCTTTAAAAAATGGTGAAACAAACAAAAATAATAATAAATCAGAATTTTTTTCAAAGTAGTAACACATTAAAGCTGTAATTTTTACAGCCCAGTGAGTGCAGTAAGAACAAAGTAAAAAAAACAAAAACCATGGCAGATTTTTTTTTTTTTCCTTTTAATACTGGATTTGTCACAAATGGAGGACGTCTGATTGTGTGAACAGAGCTCGGTGGAACATTGCTTGTTTTCCTATTCCCAGTATCCAATCCGACCGTCATTGATGAACTATGATGGCGTCCCACATCTCTCAGCGAGGATTAAACCAAAGCAACAAAAGGTGGGAGATAAAGAGAATGAACTTGTCACCTTCAGTGACTCTTATAGAGCTTGACGGCTCTTACGTTGCCTTCTGCGTGCTTTTTCAGGTGGAAATTGACATGGCCATTAACACAATGAGCCCAAATTACTGTCGGAGTAAAGGCGAACAGATTGCACTAAATGTAGATGGCACCTGCAACGATGAGACCAGCACCTACTCCTCGTAAGTACGGAGCTCACTGTTCTCACCATATATATAATGTGTATAATGTGCGTGTGTGATTTAGATATATATATATATATACACACATTATATATACAATGTGTGTGTATACGGTGTATATATAATCTGTGTATATATAAAATGTATTATAGTGTCTATAATGTAGCTCAGGCTGAGGTACATGGTAAGTACATCCCTTTCATGTTTCCCGATCTCCTCCAATTCAAGTCACCTGTTTTCTCCTTGGATATAATCATGGGGCATTATACAAGTCCCCCAAACATTACTGGGTTTGTTACTCTTCATGTTGGGAATTGCAGGTTACGAAAGACTACAGACCCGATGTTTCACTTCTGCAAGTAATTTAGGGTAATATTATATATTATCTTTTATTTTTCTTATCTCACCAATTTCATTCTAGAAAACTTATGGACAAACAGACTTTCTCTTCCATACAAGCTGCGGGCAGCACTTCTCGCTATGCGGTTGGATTTTATCGAAAAGGTACGTTGTGGTTGAACTTTCTTTATCAGGTCAGTGGACGTCTTACATCTGGTTTCCCCACAATCAGCTGTTTGTAACTTTTATTAAATGAGCCGAGAAATCCATGAATTAATATAATTACCCTCCTGTTAATTCCCCCACTTCTCCAGCACTTCCGCCACGTTGGTCCTGCCGGTTTTTGTATAATGACTTGCTGACCAGGTGCAATGACTGGCTTCAGTGGTGATGGTAGCATGGACAGCTGGTGACCCCCTAATGACCGTGATTGGCTGCAGCGGCCAAACTCACACGGTCAGCACGTCATTGCTGCACGACAGTTTGCAAACAAAAATGGGACTACAGGACTGGAGGCGCCGGAGACCGTTGCATATTGTCCTGGTGGCAGTGTATCCAATACCATTTAATAGCAGTGCTGCTTTATGCCTGGGAATTATTTTCCTTCCCTTTACAAAGTGGTGGAGATCCCAACTTATCAATATTCATCTGTATAGTCCTTAAAGGGATTGTCCACTCCTTTTTTTTCCTCTCCGATGCAGGTGAAATTCACGTAACTCCTCTGCACGGGATTTTGCAGTTACGGCCCAGTTTCACATATTTAGATAAAGCGGATAGCAAATATCGAGAGCGGGAAGCTGCAAACGATGGTAGGCCATAGTAATGCCGCGTACATAACATAGATTTGACCACTCATTTCCACAACTAATCAACTACTTATTGCTTTGTCTTATTAGCTGCTGGTGATTCCTCCCAGGATGAAGGTGAGGATGACGTCAAGCAAGTAACTGTAAGTCTTACATGGCAACTCTTCATATTCTTAGCATTGTATCAAGTATTAGGATCAGTTTATATCTCCGTCTTGGTCTCCATTTATTTATAATACACCCCGTTCTGCGTCATGTCTGTCCTACAAGACATACTAATGGCGCTCGGTGGGTCCCAGGGTCTGTTGGTTCCGTCGTTTTGCTGTCTTGGACACTGTTTGCACATGTTCGCTTTTCCTCTTACCTTTTCCAGCAGGTTATGCTGGAAAATTATTTTATATGCAAAGTATCTTAATAAATGCAAATTATTGGGATATTTAGCTCTGAAGATGTAAAGGCAGTGTAGGAATGAGTTATGCTGTGTTTCTTCTCAGAAGCCGCTCTGATCAGTTCTTTTGGTAAATGTCGCTTTATCCCCTTGCAGGTACGTTTTTCCCGACCTGAAACTGAGCAAGCCAAACAGAGGAGGGCGCAATCCTATGAATTTCTGCAGAAAAAGCAAGCGGAGGAGTCCTGGGTGCATCTTCATTACTGTGGGATAAAGGTCAGGGGTAGACGGGGGAGATTTTCCCAACGTAACATAAAAGATGCAACTAAATTTACTGAGAAGAAGCTAATTTTTTTTGCACATTATTCTTATTTTTAGGACAGTCGATCAGAACATGAAAAACAATATCTGCTTTGCCAAAATCAAACGATGACTGAAAACCAAGAATTAATGAAATCTTCCAGGTAAGGTTTTATGTCTTCTGTCGACGCTGGCCGGCGCTGTGGGCTCTGTCGGCGCTGCGGGCTCTGTCGACGCTGGCCGGCGCTGCGGGCTCTGTCGACGCTGGCCGGCGCTGCGGGCTCTGTCGACGCTGGCCGGCGCTGTGGGCTCTGTCGGCGCTGCGGGCTCTGTCGACGCTGGCCGGCGCTGCGGGCTCTGTCGACGCTGGCCGGCGCTGCGGGCTCTGTCGACGCTGGCCGGCGCTGCGGGCTCTGTCGACGCTGGCCGGCGCTGCGGGCTCTGTCGACGCTGGCCGGCGCTGCGGGCTCTGTCGACGCTGGCCGGCGCTGCGGGCTCTAGCGGCAAACGTACAATGTGTAAACGTTTTTCAAAGTTTTTTTTTTTCCTGTTTTAGTCACTATAGGTGCTGTGATAAAATAGCATATGTAATAAAAGAATATGTTCCTACAGGAACAATGTAGTTTTTATGCTTATTCAGTTTTTACACCGTTCCCTTTGTTTTTCATGTCAGTGAGTATCTCCAGATGCTGATGCCTCCTAGCGTTCAGGAAGAAATGTAAGTACTTTCTCATTTTCGTTTGCCATGAATGTTTTATCATTTGGTGTCTGACTGCGGGATCGCGTGTTGTTCCCACCTAGGCGGTGTATGGGATCAGAAAACTGATTGGATCTGAATGACGGGACACCCATCGGATTTCACATAATGTTTTTTATGGAAATTATAGCGAATTTACTATACCGCTTACTGACTGTCTACAATTAACAGTCGCATTTTTGACACTGGCATTGAATAGGGGAGGTGGAGCAGCAATCCACAAAGGGAAATCTCAGGATCTCTACATGGTAGTATAACTTGGTGATCGGTGGGGGTCCGACCGCTGGGACCTGCACCGATCAGCAAATCTGGGAACTTTTGTCCTGATTATAAAACGGACTAACAGATCGGACACACAACCGCTGCTCCATTCATTTTCTATGGGACTGCTGGGAAAAAAAAAACGTGCAGCACTCAGCAGCCCCATAGAGAATGAATGAATGGATGGGCGGCCGAGCATGTGCACGGCTCCATGCTAATGGGCTCAAAAGTGCCCTATTCTGCCGATCAGTACAGGATTGAAAGGTCATCTTTCCACTGATCAACACGTTATCACCTTTCCTGTGGATATTGGAATTATTTACAACGCACAACCCCTTTAAGTACAGTTTATACTTTACTGTAAATGCCTTTAAAAAAAAAAAAAGTCCAATCATTTCAGTTTAGATCATCGATCTTTTATGTAGAAAAATTCTATACATCCTCACCCTATAGTCTGTGGACTGCAATATGCCAGAATTGCAAAAATGTATTTGATTTCTGAGTAATTCTGTACTTTTCCCCGTACAGTGAAAAGCCGGTGGCTCCAAGCAACGTGTTATCTATGGCTCAACTGAGGACTTTACCGCTGGCTGATCAGATCAAGATCTTGATGAAAAATGGTATGTGTGACCTAGGACGAAGAGCGGGAAACCCACAACTAGAAGTGCTGATAAGGAGCTGCTTCCTGCCGTGGGGCCGCTGCTTCCTGCCGTGGGGCCGCTGCTTCCTGCCGTGGGGCCGCTGCTTCCTGCCGTGGGGCCGCTGCTTCCTGCCGTGGGGCCGCTGCTTCCTGCCGTGGGGCCGCTGCTTCCTGCCGTGGGGCCGCTGCTTCCTGCCGTGGGGCCGCTGCTTCCTGCCGTGGGGCCGCTGCTTCCTGCCGTGGGGCCGCTGCTTCCTGCCGTGGGGCCGCTGCTTCCTGCCGTGGGGCCGCTGCTCCCTGCGTTGGCTGCATTCGGCACATGACACAATAGCATCGCGAAACCTTGGGTACAGTGGCGTCGACACTGCTGGAATGGCGCCGCTGCAGGATGAGGGGACTATAGATTTTTATTTCAATTTCGGCCCTGATATGACTTAGGTGGGGGTGTCCGATAGTGGTTAATCCCTTTAATTCTATATATTCAAAGTTTTGTACGTTTGCAAACAGCTTACCTTCCCAATGACCAATCCACTGTATACAAATTTTACAATAGTCTTTGTTTAAATTTTTAACACTTTTGTCTCTGCAGTTAAAGTCATTCCATTTGCGAATCTCATGGGGTTAATGGCAGCAGGAACCGAATCTATTGCAGTTCTGCGGTGCATACAGCAGGTGGCGATGTTGGTGCAAGGAAACTGGGTGGTTAAGAGGTGAGGGCTGAAGTTTACAGCAAACTCTGCACCTGATCCCCCCCATATGATGATATACATTAATATAACAGTATTTGATCTTGTTAGATTTTCTTTTAAAGCACGATTGTGTCCTAAATATGTTTTGACCTAGAGTTAAAATTGTAGAATTTTCCTACTTTAATGGAATATTGTCCGTCATTGTAGTGGCAGAAAGTTGCCTTGTTGCCCGGAGAATCCAATCTGCTCTTTTATTTTCTAAATTAATCTGGAAAAAATAAATCTTTATTCTGTGATTTCCTGCAGTGATGTTGTGTACCCCAAAGAGTCGTCCAGTCCCCACAGTGGGGTCTCCGCTGAAGTTTTGTGCCGTGGAAGAGATTTTGTTGTAAGTATGACTAGGACATAATACAGAGCAATACAATGACTGGCGATATTAAGGGGAAAAACCCTTCAAATGAAGACATAAATGGTCACTTTAATTTCAGACAACTTGTGACGGCCACTAGGTGTCTCCCTACTGTGCAATTTTCTATCCACTGCCTGTTGTCAAGTGTAATCCGTCTCCAGCAGCAGAGACCCCCAGACGGATTACAGCACCTGGGACTGATATTTGTCTCTCTGCTACCACTCTTTTAAACTGCACAGAGAAGTTGGCTTACAGTTGAGGGCAGGAGCTTTGCATTATGGGAAATAAAAGAGAGGAAGTTCCAGCACCTATGGAGCCAGCAGAATGCTGATTTAAGAGGAAGTCCCGCACACAGATTGGATAGCAAGTTACAGAGACTGAGAATCTGGACATGTTAGACTGGTTTGTGCACCAAACGCTGTTTAATTTGTGGGGGATGAGGGCAGTAAGACATGAGGCTTTTTGACACTATTTGTGTGAACGGACTAGTGCGCTTTAAATATTGCAGAGATTTGGTCATTCATATTCATATCGGACATTGGATTTTGTATGTGAGGCTTGTCTTGATTTTTTTTTTAATGCATTTTTACTTCGGCCCTATTGCACTATACATGTCCTGTAGCTGCACCGATCACTTGGGGGCATACCTGTCTCATTAAGTGTTGGCATGTAGTTAGGTTTCACCTCTGGGACCCCCATAGATTGAGGCTGCAGTCCCTTACATTTTTTTCCTATGCTAATGGCCAAAGCTGAAAGACCTCTCCAGTTAGGTGAATGGGGCCTGCTGCAATTCCCTTCACAGCCATGTGGTAGGGAGGGCGCTGCTGAGCAGGAAAAACACATAAAGGGGATGCTGTCCTGAGCCTCTTTATTCTTAGTATTGAGCCAAGAGATCATGAAGTGATGGCATATCCTAGCAAGAAGCCATTACTTAATAAGATAGGAATGCTCCTTTAACCCCTTCGCACCTGGGCCATTTTCCGTTTTTGTGCTTTAGTTTTTTGCTCCCCTTCTTCCCAGAGCCATAACTTTTTAATTTTTTCGTCAATATGGCCATGTGAGGCTTGTTTTTTTGCGGGACGAGTTGTACTTTTGAACGACACCATTGATTTTACCATGTAATGTACTGGAAAAAAATTCAAGTGCAGTGAAATTGCATTTTTTGTGATCTGGGGCCGGGTGAGGACTTATTTTTTGCGTGCCGAGCTGACGTTTTTGATACCATTTTGGGATAGATATTATGTTTTGATCGCCTGTTCTTGCAGTTTATTGCAATGTTGCAGCAGCCAAAAAAACGTAATTCTGACATTTTG
Organism: Phyllobates terribilis; assembly: GCF_046119375.1. Taxonomy (NCBI): domain Eukaryota; kingdom Metazoa; phylum Chordata; class Amphibia; order Anura; family Dendrobatidae; genus Phyllobates; species Phyllobates terribilis. The sequence continues at coordinate 203,649,697 of NW_027362769.1, read as the reverse complement.
ATTTTTTTTTTTTTCTCATTACGTCGTTTACCGATCAGAATAATTCTTTTTATATATTGATCGGGCGATTCTGAACGTGATAACAAATGTGTAATTTTTTATTTATTTTTGTTTTGTTTTGAAGCCCACCCCCCCCTTCAATTTTGATTGATTTGATGTGATTTGAACTTTTATATATATATTTTTTAAAATCTTTTTAAAAACTTTTTTTTTTACTTGCTTCAATAGTCCCTTTAGGAGACTAGAAGCTACCATCGTCCAATCGCCTTTGTTACATATGGCAGGGCTGTGTGTAACAAGAGTGCTCAACTGCTGATCAGATCAGATGTCATGTGCCGGGAAGGTTGCGGGCTCAGCACCTGGGGAGACACAACACTGTAGCGTATATATACTCCACACGTCGTGAAGGGGTTAAAGATGTACATTTGCTAATTTCGTTCCCTTTTGAAAAAAAAAAAAATTCCAGTTGCTCCTGTTTGCAGTATTATTTGCGCACCGTGCACATATTCACATTATGCCGCACCATTCTTTTCAGCAGGACAGTGGCCTAATAATTGTAGCATGTACCATGTAGACTTTGAGCAAAGCATTGTCACTACTGATCTTGTCTTTTCTAGATGTGGAAGTTCACACAAGATCGCTGGGTGGTGCGGAAGGAGGTGGCCACTGTGACAAAGGTAAGATGGCTGTAAATGTACTGCCGTGTGGAATAGGTGTGATGGACGTATTCCAACCATTGTATACACTGTGGGGCCAGACGCACTTGCCTGAGCCGTTCTATTAGAAATAAGTTTTAAATCCCTTTGTGACGTGATGTAAATGGTGATCACACGTCAGGTGCAGATGTATGATGGCTTAGGAGCTGAGCCAGCTTCATATATTATGGGTGCTGGCTGTGTTATGTAGCCGGCACCTGCCTCTAGCAGCAACTTCATTGCCATGTAACCACTTAAAAGGAATCTGTCAGTAGGATCAACTCTCCTAAGTAGTCTATATGGACATGCAGGTCATAGGAAGCTGAATAACTTGACACCCTGATATCTGAAATCCGATGTCTTACTCCAGAGAAATACACATTTTTCTTAGATCTTAACAACTCATTTGCATATATCTGACGGGCATAGATCTCAATGTGATTCCGCCTCCAGATTAAAAGGAGGAGTTACCTGTGTGAGACCTGTAATAACTGACAGTTATAATCACACTCAGTAAAACTGATCTTTGTCTCATTACAAACACATCTGCAGTTGCAGTCGTCCGCTCTGCTGCAGAGCTGTGTCTGATTACAACTAACACACTTCAGTTTCCATCTCACATCCAGTGGGGGGGGGGGGGGGAGAGACCAGACCCTAGTCCAGCGACCATGTCAGCGAACCACCTCATACCTGCCACAATCCCTGCCGCCTCCTGATTTGTAGGGTTTTAGTGACACGCATGACATTGTGCCGACCTATTAGGCAGAGGAGGCCCCAGGGGTTCCATCAGGTTCCTGTCCGGTGGCCACGGATCACTGACTCGGTTCTGCAAATCACTTTGCTCCTATCTAACAGTAATCGTAGTATGTATACTGCTAAGCATTAATACAAGAACATAGGTTGCATTCTTGTCTTTTTTTCCCCCTAGCTCTGCCAAGAAGACGTGAAGGATTTCCTGGACCAGATGGCCATAGCCAGAATTAACAAAGGCTGGGAGTTTATGCTGCCTTTTGATGAAGATTTTATGAAGAAGCATCCAGATGTGGTCCAGAGACAGTCTATGCTATGGAAAGGTATACAGTCCAAGTAAGTATGGCGTCACAATATCTGATGGCACATATCTACGTTGGGGACCACCGATTAGGAAGATCTAGAGTTGGAGTTCTCACGAGAAACCTTGGTTGGGAAACCTCCGGTCTGTAGACACAGTTCTGTCATCTGGAAAAGCGGATTCAACCAATCTTGTCAGAAAAATTTCCCTCTTGGAGGAGCGTCATTACAACATACCCTGCCTCACTGATAATAATTCACCATCTCTGTAGGGTTTGCCTATCAGTGTCATATGGGTTATGGTAGTAAGATCTCTGCTGATCAGAAGAACAGGTTTCCTCCCAATCACCGGTGAGGGCAGGTGGCCATGTTTGTGTGATTGCTTTTCATGGCTCCCAGTATGTCCATGGACTTCAGAATATGGATGTGATATAAAAAAATATATTCTCCTTGATTCATTTGGTTCTAAGCAGAAAGGATCAGAAATAGAATAACTTCACAGTTTTATTTGTAAGCGTTTAAAGAATTTAACCCAAATTTTCATGGAGTGAAGAGAAAATCCTGATCACAATCCGTAGAGTTTGTGATCTAGAATATTTAGAATACATAACCATGTAGAGGTAATGGTGCGATCCAAAGCCACACTGATACCACACCGCGAGGGCCACTGATGGCCATATCTGATTTTAAAGAAAACTGCGTTGTGACACCGGATGTTGCACAACTTTTTTCAAATTCTTTGAATTTTAAGTGATAGGAAGACCCCCACCGATAGGCTCGGGGGCGCCATCACTATGGCAGTGCAGCCTGGCAGCCGTGCCAGATAACCGCACATTAGTAAAAGGGATTTTACATCATTTTAAAACAAAAATCATGTTAGTTGTGTATGGGTGATCATGACGGTGGGTCTCGGGATCTCCCATTCCTGACTATATGTATAAACCGCCCATTGTGGCAGCTAACGTCCGATGATCTTCCCATCCTACATGATGTCTGTCTCCTTCGCAGGTTAGAGAAAGTGTTCAGTTTGTCTAAAGAAGATGTGATGTCCAAAAAGACAGAAACGTCTTCAGGTAATGTTCTGAAATCTCAGTTTTGATTTTCGCATGGATTATGTGGGTCCCAAATGTACGGATTGATGTACATCTATTGTAATTTCTAGTCGTCCCTCACTAGCCACGTACATTACTCATGCTTTATTATGACTGATAGTTGTCTTCTAGTTTGTATCTGGATTAAAACTTAAGAATTTGCTCAAAATTATATCCCTGAGCTTCTGTTTCTGGATTTGTCCTTGAAGACAACGATACCCTGGTAGCTGATGATCCATGATTGATCCACCGCAGGATCTAAAAGTTTGCAGTCAGTCAACCTAATTTTACCCTTTTCTTCCCTGTTATATTCTTTGCCGGCAACTATCTTCTCTGGAATAATCTTATTTTATTAGGCTTGTCTTAAACCCCATAAGAGGATATGCACAGGCTCAATTAAGGATTTTATTGTCCATGTGTAATCCCGCTTTATTAACCCTTGGTCGCTGAACTCCGGGTGTAATATCCATGTGAAGGGTGTAGCTGAAGTTTGATCTCTACCTGATCTACATTGGAGGTGATGTTACATATTCTTGGTTCATTTTTGCAGCAGCGTTATTCTTCTCTTTAAAAAGACAGACTTAAAAAAATAATCTACCATGTTGGAATTTTTACGGTCATTGTTCGGTGGAAAGTAGTTCATGCCATTTGTTGAGTTGTCATGAATCAATCATGGATAATCAGCTCCCATGGTATCCTTAGGTGGAAATCCAGACCAGGCCACAGATCAGGACATCAATAGATCAGTGATTTCTAAACTTTAAGCATTGGCATCCAAAATGACCAATTTTCCATACCAGCTGTGAGCGACAAGTCCATCAGAAAATGTCCGCGTGTCTGGCTTTAGAATCTAAAAGCTGCTTCAAAAGTACCAGGGTCCTAATACTCATTAATATATAATGAGTGTACATAGCAGTAGATATGGAGTTCATTTACCATTACATTTGCTTTGCATTCAGGAGCTTCATCCACTGTGATCACCGGGGACCAAGTGTTGAACTTGGCCAGAGCCAAAGCCAAGGAGAACCAGGCGCGGTTGGAAAAGGATTTACAGAAAAAGAAAGAACAGACCAAACTGACCTCCAGCGTGACTGTCGTGGCGGACGTCCACATCAAAGAGGAGCCTGTGAGCGACGACGAAAGCATGGACACCTCGACGTATGAAAGCTTCAATAACGGGATGGTTGAAAGCTTCAATAACGGGATGGTCAATGGCGTCCATACAAATGAGAACTCCGAAGAGTCAGTGAACGGAGAGAAGGACCTGGTGGCTAAAGAACTGGTGGCATTTGTGGAGACTACATTTAGGAAGCAGTATGTTCTGACCATGAATGAACTTAAACGTTTATTTAATCTCCATTTAGCCAGTCTTCCTCCCGGACATATTCTATTTAGCGGCATTTCGGATAAAATGCTGCAGGAAACGGTTTTAAGTTCTGGCTGTAAACAGATCATGGTGCCTGTAAGTATTTTCACACTTGTCTACCAGCAGTTTCTTGGCTTGGCTACTCTTTATTTTGTTTTTTCTCAGTGTAGGTTCCATGGTTCCCTGTCAATGTATGTTATGCCTCTTGCAGATTGGTGGGGGTCCTGGTCCTGAGACCCTCACTGATTGCTGAAAAAACTGCTCTGGAATGCCGAGGGGAGAATCTGCCGAAGTCCTAGACCTTTTTTCCCATACATGGCGTTTGTAGGAGCTCGGTGCTTCTGCCTGCTGAGCACAAGCTTCAGAATAGGGGTTTGGTCGATCAGTGGGGTCTGAGAACCCTGCCCCCCATAACTGGCAGAAAACAAAAAATTAGATGATACTTTATCAATCTAATTTCTAGGTTAATATCTTCATTCTTGAGTAATAAGTTTTTCACCAAACCTATTGTTTCAGAACCCAAACTTCTACGGGTCCACTCATCCCTAGTAAAGGCTTCAATAGAAAAGTTAAAGAAAAAGAGTTAAAAATGTTTGTCAAAGAGTTAAAAAAGCTGTCCCACTAAGTTTTTTTTTTTTTTATTCATTATGTGTATTGGTGCATGTAATATAGTGTGCGTGTATTAATATACTCCCCTACCGCCGTTCTCTCCAGTGTCCAGCTCCAATCTCCGCTTCTCGGAGACATCACCACAACTGTAACTATCCAGCTCACTCGATGCTCTATCCATGAGCCAGAAATGGCTTTTACAACAAGTGCTGATGCCCTGCTATGCATAGCACAAGCGATCAGACGATCACAGCTTCAAGCTACTAAATACTGTAAAAAGTTAGAAAAAAAAGTTTAATATAAAAAAAAATAAAAATAAAATCACCTTTCTTTTGCCATATTAAAAATAAAACAAAAGGTAAAAAAATGCACATATTTGGCATCTCTGCGTTCGTAAAAGTCCGATCTATCAAAATATAAAATAAATTAATCTGATTGGTAAATGGCGGATTAATTTATTTAAACATTTTTTTTGGCCTCAGCAACATTGCAATAAAATGCAGCAAGAGGCAATCAAAACATCGTATCAGTAAAAACATCAGCTCAGGGTGCAAAAAGTAAGCCCCCAAACAGCCCCAGATCCTGAAAACTTAAAATGTTACAAGTCTGGCGTCAAAAGCTATAACATTTTTTTTTATACAATTTTTGAATTTATTTTCACCACTTGAATGAATGAAAATATAGATATATATAGATACGTTTGGTATCTACATATTTGTACTGACCTGGAGAATCATACTGCCAGGTCAGTTTTACCACGTATGAACATAGTAAATAAAAAAACAAAACAATTGTGAAACATTTTTTTTTGCAATTTCAACGCACTTGGAATTTTTTTCCCCCTTTTTCCAGTAGACTGTGTGGTAAAATGAAAGGAGGTGCCATTCAAAAGTACAACTCGTCCTGCAAAAAACAAGCCCTCATATGGTTATATAAAAGTTATGGGTCTTGGAACAACAGGAGGAAAAATCGGAAAATGGCGTGAAGGGGTTAAGTAAAAAGTTGTGTTTTATCAGCAGATTATCACTATTATTATAGCGCCATTTATTCCATGGCGCTTTACATGTGAAAAAGGGGTATACATGGCAAACAACAAGTACAATAATTTGAACAAAAATGAGTCAGCGACTGGTACAGGAGGAGAGAGAACCCTGCCCGTGAGGGCTCACAGTCTACAATGAATGGGTGAGGATACAGTAGGTGAGGGTAGAGCTGGTCGTGCAGCAGTATGGTGGAGCGGTGGTTACTGCAGGTTATAGGCTTGTTGGAAGAGGTGGGTCTTCAGGTTCCTTCTGAAGGTTTCCACGGTAGGTGAGAGTCTGATGTGTCGGGGTTAGAGAGTTCCAGAGAAGGGGGGAAGCACGGGAGAAATCTTGTATGCGATTGTGGGAAGAGGAGATAAGAGGCGAGTAGAGAAGGAGATATTGTGAGGATCGGAGGTTGCGTGCAGGTAAGTACCGGGAGACTAGGTCACAGATGTATGGAGGAGACAGGTTGTGGATGGCTTTGTATGTCATGGTTAGGGTCTTGAACTTGAGTCTCTGGGCAATGGGGAGCCAGTGAAGGGATTGACAGAGGGGAGAGGCCGGGGAATAGCGGGGGGACAGGTGGATTAGTCGGGCAGCAGAGTTTAGGATAGATTGGAGGGGTGCGAGAGTGTTAGAAGGGAGACCACAGAGCAGGAGGTTGCAGTAGTCAAGACGGGAGATGATTAGGGCATGCACTAGGGTTTTTACAGATTCATGGTTGAGGAATGTACGGATCTGGGAAATATTTTTGAGTTGGAGTCGGCATGAAGAGGAGAGGTCTTGATATGAGGTTTGAAGGAGAGATCAGAGTCCAGGGTTACCCCGAGGCAGTGAGCTTATGGGACTGAGGAAAGTGGACAGCCATTGACTATGATGGATAGGTCAGATGGGGGGGTTGAGTGAGGCGGTTGAAAGATGATGAATTCAGTTTTATCAATGTTAAGTTTTAGGAATCTAGGAGAGAAGAAAGATGAGATAGCAGACAGACATTGTGGGATTCTGGTTAGTAAGGAGGAGATATTGGGTCCAGAGAGGTAGATCTGTGGGTCATCAGCATAGAGGTGATACTGAAAGCCATGGGACTCTGAGCTGTCCGAGGCCAAAGGTGTAGATGGAGAAGAGCAGGGGTCCTAGGACTGCGCCTTGGGGGACACCGACAGATAGGGGGCGAGATGAAGGTTATGGTGTGAGTGGGAGACGCTGAATGTCCGGTCTGTTGGGTATGAGGAGATCCAGGATAGGCCAAGTCTGTGATGCCAAGATGAGTCTGTAGTAAGAGGGAATGGTCCACTGTGTAAAAGGCAGATGACAGGTCCAGGAGGCGGAGGACAGAGTAGTGTCACTTGGATTTGGCGGTTAGTAGGTCATTGGTGACTTTAGTCAGGGCAGTTTCAGTGGAGTGGTGCGGTTGGAAGCCAGATTGTAAGCCGTCGAAGAGGGAGCAGAAGGAGAGGTGGGAGGAGAGTTCAGAATGGACGTCGTGTTCCAGTAGTTTTGAGGCATAGGGGAGAAGTGTCACTATAGGACTAAGTGTCTTGTGCTATGTAGTCCTGCTCTGTGTAGCCCCGCCCCCACCACTGATTGGTAGCTTTCTGAGTACACTGTCAGCAATCTGCCAATCAGTGGTGGGGGCGAGGTTATACAGGGCTCGGCATTCAGAGCACTGCTAGATCTGCAGCAGAGAAAACTGATTTTTATCAAGACTACACTAAGCAGCATAGCAAGCAACACATTGCTGGAATCAGGGTCTGATTCCCTTTAATTCAGCTCACAATTGTACTCATATAGGGGGTTAAATACCAGAATGAGAAGGGAATAGTACCTGGCTCACTTGAGCACAGGAATGTTTTTCTTTCAGAGGCTTTTATTGTTCCAGGCACCTTCTCTTATAATCCGGCTAATTAGGTCACCGGCACAAAAGAATTCCCAGCAATCATCTTTACATCACATTGATTACTGAATAATGACTCAGTTAATCTTTTATTTTGGGTAACAGTGCACCTATTCATAGGTTGTAACCTGGGAACACTGTGCTGCAAGTCTCCTGGAGTCAGTGTATCATAAAGGACCGATATAATATATATGACGACTGATAGCGCTAATGTTGTATTTACCCCATGAAAAAGCTTGGTGGGAGCTATACAGAATGCTTGGTTACAGCACCTCAATGGCCGGAAGAAATGGTGGGGGCTATACAGAATGCTCGGTTACAGCACCTCAATGGCCGGAAGAAATGGTGGGGGCTATACAGAATGCTCGGTTATAGCACCTCTATGGCCGGGCGAAATGGTGGGAGCTATACAGAATGCTCGGTTACAGCACCTCTATGGCCAGGCGACATGGTGGGGGCTATACAGAATGCTCGGTTACAGCACCTCTATGGCCGGGCGAAATGGTGGGGGCTATACAGAATGCTCGGTTATAGCAACTCTATGGCCAGGCGACATGGTGGGGGCTATACAGAATGCTCGGTTACAGCACCTCTATGGCCGGGCGAAATGGTGGGGGCTATACAGAATGCTCGGTTATAGCACCTCTATGGCCAGGCGAAATGGTGGGAGCTATACAGAATGCTCGGTTACAGCACCTCTATGGCCAGGTGACATGGTGGGGGCTATACAGAATGCTCGGTTACAGCACCTCTGTGGCCGGGCGACATGGTGGGGGCTATACAGAATGCTCGGTTACAGCACCTCTGTGGCCGGGCGACATGGTGGGAGCTATACAGAATGCTCGGTTACAGCACCTCTGTGGCCGGGCGGCATGGTGGGGGCTATACAGAATGCTCGGTTACAGCACCTCTGTGGCCGGGCGACATGGTGGGGGCTATACAGAATGCTTGGTTACAGCACCTCTATGGCCGGGCGACATGGTACGGGCTATACAGAATGCTCGGTTACAGCACCTCTATGGCCGGGCGACATGGTGGGGGCTATACAGAATGCTCGGTTACAGCACCTCTGTGGCCGGGCGACATGGTGGGGGCTATACAGAATGCTCGGTTACAGCACCTCTATGGCCGGGCGACATGGTGGAGGCTATACAGAATGCTCGGTTACAGCACCTCTATGGCCGGGCGACATGGTGGGGGCTATACAGAATGCTTGGTTATACAGCACCTCTATGGTGGGGGCTATACAGAATGCTTGGTTATACAGCACCTCTATGGTGGGGGCTATACAGAATGCTCGGTTACAGCACCTCTATGGCCGGGCGACATGGTGGGGGGGCTATACAGAATGCTCGGTTACAGCACCTTTATGGCCAGGCGACATGGTGGGGGCTATACAGAATGCTCGGTTACAGCACCTCTATGGCCGGGCAACATGGTGGGGGCTATACAGAATGCTTGGTTACAGCACCTCTATGGCCGGGCGACACGGTGGGGGGGCTATACAGAATGCTTGGTTACAGCACCTCTATGGCCGGGCGACACGGTGGGGGGGCTATACAGAATGCTTGGTTACAGCACCTCTATGGCCGGGCGACATGGTGGGGGCTATACAGAATGCTTGGTTACAGCACCTCTATGGCCGGGCGACATGGTGGGGGGCTATACAGAATGCTTGGTTACAGCACCTCTATGGCCGGGCGACATGGTGGGGGGCTATACAGAATGCTCGGTTACAGCACCTCTATGGCCGGGCGACATGGTGGGGGGCTATACAGAATGCTTGGTTACAGCACCCCTATGGCCGGGCGACATGGTGGGGGCTTCGTGAAAACTAGTACAACTAGAGCGTCTCACTGAGAAGGGAATGGTGATGCCCAGTAAAGTCGCTCATACACTTCCAGGAGGAATAATAGAGGAAAGGCATATCTTCTGCTTCTAAGCTGGCTTCTCCAGCATTATGTCTTGTAAGAAACCTGTCAGGTGGGGGGACCGATTTACCTTTAAATGTCCAGCGAGGGGAGCGTCGGGGGGCCTCTGGCGGCGACGCAGGGGAGGGGAGCGTCGGGGGCCGCTGGTGGCGACGCAGGGGAGTGAATTTCTCAATACGCAGTGCTCATTTTAAAAAGCAGTGGGGAGCCCCTTTACATGGATTTTGTCCTAGTTATGTAACAAAAAAACAAAGTACGGCTAATAACTTGAGATTTGTCTTCGCTGTCTGAGGCTTTTTTGTTCTTAGTTCCCTCCTCAGAGCACGGCTACACCTGAGGAACAAAAAGTGTTTGCACTCTGGACCTGCGGGGACCCTTATGACAAGGTAAGATGGTGCACAGTACCTTGTGTGAACTGATGACAGATCTCCATTTAATAACCTGTAATAAACTGTTTTATACTACAGCTACACATGAAGGGGTATTCCAGCCTAAACCAGGTTTTGTCTATCAACTAGACAGGTGGTAACTGTTAGATCATTGTGGTTTCCACCAATAGGACTTCCATCGATTTGCCAGATTGGGGAATTGTGCCCCTTGTTCCCCCATCGCCAGGAGGAGTTGAGTGGTGTCCGGCCACTTATGCAACACTGAGTCCTGCAGATCAATTTTTGCAGATCTCTAATAGCTAAGTCTAGCGTTAACTTGTTTTCACCGGATAACCCCTTCACAAGATTATAGATTGATAAGGGGTCTGACTGCTGGAGCCGCAGGAGTGTTTTTTTCATTGATGGGTAACTTTTATCCCCATTAAAATGGAATGGCAGGTTGAACGCCCGACTGCTGCTCCGTTCACTCTCATGTGTTTGTCGGCAAAAACTGATCAGTAGCTCCATAGGGAATGAATGGAGTTAGAGGTTGGGCCGGTGCGCTACTGCTCCAAAAAAATTCCCAGTTCTGCTAATCTATTGTGTTCTCGGAGCCACTGCCAGGCTTCTCTAGTAGCGGCTTATCTCATAAAGAACAAGAAAGGATTGGCAGTCTAAAATCGGCTATGCCAGATCCTTCTCTCCACCGACTCCTGATATCTGTGAGTTTGTCCGCCATTAGGTCTTTCGTTTTTGATGGTCACGGGTTCCTGCACTTAACATGAACCTTTACACATTTGTCCCATAGGAAAGACAAACCCTGCTGGAACTCTTCTCCAAGGGCCACAAGATGCGTAGGAATGCCATCCAGACAGGGATGAACCAGGAGTTTGGGGAAAGTGTCAGTAAGCCGCAGCTGGACAAGGTGCTGAAGGTAAGAAGTGTGAAACCTCTTTGTAAGCACAGTTTTGGCAAAGCATGATAATTGGCTTATCGGCTAGTTCTGTGTGTTTACCAGCAGTGATTTCTTTAACTCTGCTCATGCCAAAAGGCTTCTCTTTGGCGGCACGACCTGTGTTGCAGCCAAAGTTGCCATCTAACCACAGCCTAATGTTTATACGATCTAGCCAAATTATCTATTGGAAGTAGCAATCCTAAAAGTTAATATCAACCCTTTAAGGAGCCTTGCCATATGACTTGGGTTAAAAGCCAGAACCAGAAACTCAATTTACACACACTATTTCAGGGTGCTGCCCCCTCATCAGTGCAAAGTGTGAGATATAGTTTGGCTGGGTGAGAGGCATCTGATTGGGATCAAAGTGGTAACGTTTCTCCTTGTCGAGAGTGACTTGCCAAGTCTGGCATGCCAATGTGAGGAGACTTTTAAGGCTTGGCTTATGTAAGGCCTAAAAGTCTCTGCACATTGGCATAGCACTCTCCAAAAAAAAAAAAGTTACTCATTGGATCCTGCTTTAAACATTTCACGTTGCTTATATAGTCGAACCATTTTCTGTTGTGTATAATGAGTCCTCAAACTTTGTCGATCCTATTTCATTAGCATTTTCTTGGAATTTGGAAGGAAATCCACTTTTAAGTCAGGAAGAAGTTAAAAACTTGAGATGCTGTCCCTGGTCTAATTGCAATCCAGGACCCTAAAACCCAGGACCCTACTAGTGCTGGAGAATAGTGCTAAGAACTGAGCCTCCCATATTTTAAAATGGCATCTAATAACTGTCTGCAAATATTGCAATATGCAAATAGAAAGATATGAACAATTACCATTAGTCCAAAATGCCACTCCCTCTTCAAAAAAAAAAAAATATATATATTTTTTGGAATATGGAAATATAAACCGTTATAAATGACAAAAAACATATACCGCAGCATATAAATACTGTGTGCAGAATTATTAGTCAATTTGTATTTTTGATTAATTTTATTACTGAACAACTAAAGAGTTGTTGGTCAGTCCAAAAGGTTTAGAAACCTGAATATTTAAGAAAGTAAAAGCTATGTTTTACCTTTCTTAGGGGAATCTGTGTGCAGAATTATTATGCAACTAGTTGTTTTTCATTTGTTTCAAGTGAGAATAATTACCAAACAACTCGATATGTACAAAATTACATTTCTGACATTTCCCCCAAAAATATCCATGACCAATATAGCCGCCCATCAGTAACAGTCCTAAGCCGTCCATCCCCGGAGTCTGTTTTTTAATCTTTTGACTATCAACTTTTTGGGCAGCAACAAACACAGCCCCAGATACTGATCAGAGAGGTGACTGTTTTCCTTCCCCATAAATCTCCCGTGTAAGAAGGGCCCACAAGTTCTCAGTGGGGTTTAGGTTGGGTGAGGAAGGGGCCGGGTCATTATTCTGTCCTCTTTAAGGCATATACTGGCAGCTTAGCAGTGGAGACCTCAATGCTGTGACAGAGCATTGTACGGCCGAAAATTCAGTTTTCTTGAAAGATGCAGACTTTTTCCTGTGTCTTCTAAAAACTGGATGTAGATTTGGGAGTTTTTGAGTCCAACTAGCTCATCTTTAATAACTAACAAAGCAGCACACTGCAACGCTAAGTATGCGAACACGAAATATGAATAGCATTACTGCTGTAGAAAATAGAAATAAATGAGAAATCTTAGTACATAAATTGGCCAATTCATGTGTACCTGGTAGCCGCAATAAGGCATGTTCGCATACTTAGTGTTGCAGTGTGCTGCTTTGTTAGTTTTTTATGGAGGTAGCGGCTCCTAGTAAGCACCTGTTCACACCTATTTCTTGTATTGGAAGTGCTGTCAGTTTTTTCTGTTTCTGTTCATCTTTAACCGCTTCCCGATCGCCCACTGTAGATAAACGTCGGCGCTGCCTGGGCTCTGTGCAGCGCCGACGTTTAAAAACGGTGGGTGGTCCCGCAGCGCTCAGGACCCCCAGGGTCCTGCAAGCGCTGCGGGTGCGGTGCAGAGCGATAGCTCTGACAGGGAACATCATCGGGACCTGATTGGATCAGGTCCCAGTGATGTTAACCCTTTGCTGTCTTCTATATGCCGCGATCTATAGTGATCGCGGCATATAGAAGATAGTAAGAGGAGAGGGGGTCGTCTACTTACCTCTCCGACGACCCCTGATACCTTCCAGGACCTGGCGTTGTTATGGCAGCTGGAGGTCACATGACCGCCTTCAGATCTGCCATATATGGTGTCCTGCTAGGCTCAGCCTGCAGCTGAAGCCTAGCAGGAGACACAGTGTGAAACTGTCAGCAGTGGTCTCATACAATGTAATATATGTCTATTACATTACATGAGATCAGTGATCAGAAAATAAAAATTAGTGTCCCATACAGGGACTAAGTAAAAATGTAAAAAAAGTCAAAAAAATTTTTTCAACTGTTAAAAAAAAAAATCACAAAATGAATAAAAATAAATAAATAAAATATTAAACCGATAAATCCGTATATTTATGCAAAAACAAAAAAAGTACACATATTTGGTATCGCCGCGTCCGAAACAACCCGAGCTATAAAACTGTGACACTAATTAACTCCTTCTGTGCACACCGTAATAAAAATAACTAAAAAACGGAGCAAAAAACTATGCTTTTTCCTCATATCGCCAAACAAAAAGTGGAAAAAATGCAATCAAAAAGCAAAATGGAAATAAAAATGGTACCGCTGAAAACGTCATCTTGTTCCGCAAAAAAAAGCCACCATACAGCTCCATCAGTCAAAAAATAAAAAAGTTATAGCGCTCAGAATAAAGCGATGCAAAAAATATATTTTTTTCTATAAAATAGTTTTATTGTGTAAAAGCGCCAAAACATAAAAAAATATACAGTAAGTGTAGTATCGCTGTAAACGTACTGACCCGAAGAATAACGCTGCCTTATCACTTTTACCACACGCAGAACGGCATAAAAAAACCCTCAAAAAACAATTCCTGAATTGTTGGTTTTTGTTAATTTTTCCTCCCAAAAAATGGAATTGAAAGTGATCAAAAAATGTCACGTACCCAAAAATGGTACCAATAAAAATGTCAACTCGTCCCACAAAAAAACAAGCCGTCACATGACTGTCGGCCGAAATATGGAAAAATTATAGCTCTCAAAATATGGCGATGCAAAAACTAGATTTTACAAAAAAAAAAGCGTCTTAGTGTGTGACAGCTGTCAGTCATAAAAACCCGATATAAATCTGGTATCTCTGTAATCGCACCGACCCGAAGAATAAAGTAATCTCATCACTTATACCGCTCAAGGAACGGCGTAAAAAAATAAATAAAACCAATTCTTCACCTGCTACTGATTTGTTTATTATGTCTCCCAATGTGCTCACCACACATGTAGATAAGTTCCCTAAGGGGTCTAGTTTCCAAAATGGTGTCACTTGCACATTAGGGGCTCCCCAAATGCGACATGGCGTCCGCTAATTATTCAAACAAATTTTACATTCAAAAAGTCAAATGGCGCTCCTTCCCTTCCGAACCCTGCAGTGTACCCAAATAGTGGTTTTCCCCCACATATGGGGTATCGGCGTACTCGGGAGAAATTGCAAAACAAATTTCATGGTGCAATTTCTCCTGTTATCCTTATGATAATGCAAAATTAAGGGATGAAAAACATTTTTTGTGGGAAAAATGTGAAAATTTTATTTTTACCGCTCAATATTATAAACTTCTGTGAGGCATCTTAGGGGGGTGGGGTGCTCACCACACATCTAGATAAGTTCCCGAAGGGGTCTAGTTTCCAAAATGGTGTCACTTGTTGGGGGTTTCCACTGTTTAGGCACATCAGGAGCTCTCCAAACGCAACATGGCATCCGCTAATTATTCAAACAAATTTTACATTCAAAAAGTCTAATGGCGCTCCTTCCCTTCCGAGCCCTGCCGTGCGCCCAAACAGTGGTTTTCCCTCACATATGGGGTATCAGCGCGCTCAAGAGAAATTGCACAAAAAATTTTGGGGTCCATTTTTATCTGTTACCCCCGTGGAAAAAAAAATTGGGTCTAAAGTAACATTTTTGGGAAAAAAGTTAAATGTTCATTTTTTTCTTCCACATTCCAAAAATTCCTGTGAAGCACCTGAAGGGTTAATAAAGTTCTTGAATGTGGTTTTGAGCACCTTGAGGGGTGCAGTTTTTAGAATGGTGTCACTTTTGGGTATTTTCTGTCATAAAGACCCCTCAAAGTGACTTCAAATATGATATGGTCCCTAAAAAAATGTTTTTGTAATTTTTGTTGGAAAAATGAGAAATCGCTGGTCAACTTTTAACCCTTATAGATCCCTAACAAAAAAAAATGTTGGTTCCAAAATTGTGCTGATGTAAAGTGGGAAATGTTATTTATTAACTATTTTGTGTGACATATCTCTCTGATTTAAGGGCATGAAAATTCAAAGTTTGAAAATTGCAAAATTTTCAAAATTTTTGCCAAATTTCCGATTTTTTTCACAAATAAACGCAAGTGATATCGAAGAAATTTTACCACTATCATGAAGTACAATATGTCACGAAAAAACAGTCTCAGAATCAGGGGGATCCGTTGAAGCGTTCCAGAGTAATTACCTCAAAGTGACAGTGGTCAGAATTGAAAAAATTGGCCTGGTCACGAAGGCGAAAACAGGCTCTGGCGCGAAGTGGTTAATAATACCAGGCTATAGCAGTCCCCCACCTCCACCTTGCTGGTGTCTGGGCTCAGACCTCCTCTTCAACTCATTCTTAATCCAGCCATGGGCCCATCTATCTGGTCCACCAAGAGTCACTCGTCTCATCGCTCCATAAATCCTTTGAAAAATGTCTTCACATTACTTTGCCCAGTCTTGACGTTTCTCCTTCTGTGTCTTAAGTGGTGGTCGGGTCTCACCCTCCTTATTTCGGCAGTGTCTCTGAGCACAGAACACCTTGTACTTCTGGCCTCCATGGAGGTTGCAGGGCTGGAATATGACCTTACTGGAGGATAATGGCTTCCTGGTCACTTCACGTTTGGTTCTTCACAAATCTTTGTCATGTTTTTTGTCTCAACACATTTTTGAGACCCTGTTGACCATTTGCAACAAAACTTTTGATGGTTCTGTGAACGCGCCCCAATATCTTAGCAATTTCCAAGACTTATCGGACTCAGTCATACATTTTTTAAATTATTTTTTGGCCTATTTTGCCTTAAGAAAACAAGCTGGCTAATAATTCTGCGCATCTTGATAAAGGGCGTTGTATCCTTTGGCTGCCCCCCCCCCCACCCCTCATTACACAAATACTTGTCACCTGGTCTGTTTCATCCAATCAGCATTCAAGTTTATACAGCGCGGAGTAATAAAATAGGGTCAAAATACTTCTCTAAAAATTGTGCAAAAAGTGTATTAGGAAAAAAAAAAAAATCTGTGTATTAATTTATGATTTTCTTGGTAGGACTGTTGTGTGTGTTACGGAGGTATGTGGTATCTTAAAGGAACGGTACAGTCCTGATGGCTCCAGGAACCAGGCAGTAGAATAATCCAGTGGCCTACGCCCAGATCAGATCTGTTCTGGATGACGCCCCGTTGGGCCCTTACACCATCACAAAACCGTTACCAAAGGCGGAAGATGCTGCACGCTGTACGGTCTGTGGAAGGAAGACCGTTCCCAAGAAGAAAGCTGCTCTTTTCGAGGTTCTTTATTTGCTTTTTTTTTTTTAAATCCCTTTTGTTCTCTAACCTCACATTAATATGCACGCCCAGTTGAGGAAAAGATGGGTGAATTTTTGGGTTTACACGTGCCAACATCAGAATCTGAGTGATATCCACAAACGACTGACTGCAATAACGGCCTGAATCGATCACTCAGAAGGATGAACTGCAACAAGGAGATGTGCTCATTCGTCTCTAAGAGAAGATGACCCGCGGCTCTGCTGCGGGCAGCCAGTAGGGTTGTCAAGTGCTGGTAGTGGACGCGGAGGAACCAATAATGGAACTGGTGACATCACTGGGAATGAGGTACCGTGTGATGTCACTGACTCCTAGTGATAGAATTATTGGTAAGCACACAGTCATAGAAATAAAGGTGACTCGGCCTGATCCATTACCTGCTGGTTTCATTATTTGCCTTTTCTCCTTACTCTATATCCAGTTTACACTAAATTGTTAGATTCCTAAGGATCACATAATGGGATAACTTGGTTCCCCCATGTAGGATGTGTGGACCAACAGGAGCAGGGAGGCAATATTTTTGGGTATATTGTGTTAGCATTCTCCTGTAATACACTTTTTTTTGCTTTTTATAACAATGTAGAATTTTTAAAATTGATGACTTCTCTTTAGAAGAGGTCATCAATATCAGATTGGTGGTGGTCTGCATCCTACAGATGCTCTGGCAGCCCCATGTAAACAGTTTACAGAGTGGAACAGCACATTAAAGGGAAGTAGTTTCGGCGTGCTCGGCCTTTGTTGCAGCTGCTGCGGCTGTTACACAGCTGTAACACGTAGGGATTGCCTGTTTAACAGCTGCAACACATGCAGCCACGGCAGCTGCAACTGAAAGGTAGAGCATGCCGAAACGACTCGGCGAGTACCCAAGTGTGCTCACTTAAAGGGTTAAATGAGCACACTCGCTCATAACTAGTAAGAAGGTGTTAGACTCTTAGCTCATCACTATCAGATCGGTATCTTTTAGGTCAATCGTCCTTGACAACTCCCTTTATGGCTATCAAAGTGGAGGCATATAAAAATTTGCCTAATATTCACTTGAGTAATTTTCTTTTACATGAAAATAATGTAAATTATTACCTTATGTAAATAAAGCTGCCAGGATTGTATGTCTTTATTTCTTCTTACAAATCAGCTAGAAATTCATAAATTAATTTAAAATAATATTCCCCCCCCAAAAAATCAAGATATTTCCTATCCATAGGAGATGGGATAATGTGCTGATTGCTGAGGGTCTGACAGCTATGACCCCAGCAATTCAAGAAATGAGCTTTAGCGGAGGTGCATACACAGCCTTTATTCCATTCATTGACTATAGCCACGCACAGCGTTCAGTCCAAAGGATAATGAGTGAGCGGAAACTGCACATATGCACCTCCCCGCCATTTGGGATGGGGCTGCAGAGCTGGGACCACCAATGATTATTAAAGTTGTCCCATGTGTAACTTGATTTTTTGGTAACCCATTAAGTGATGTTTTTTTGCTCCATTTTATCAAAGGTGCACTTTGCTGAATAACTTTTCTTATGGATGACCGTTAACATTCTCCATGCAGTATTACTTTATTTTAGCACTAAAATAATATCCAACAATCACCGGTGCCCCCAGTTCTTAGACGATTCTAGCTTTTCTGCTGCCTGAAGCAAAAAATTGAAATGGTGCTCCTCCCTGCAGGACAACTGGAACGTTTTGGGTTTGTTTTTTTTGAAGGAGGGGGTGTTGGGATATTACAGTATTCATTTATTATTTAGTCCCCTCTGGAGACTTGAACCCTGAATTGACTGTTCTATCTATATTGCAACACTGTGTTTGCACTATATTCTGTAAAACCGAAGAGTTTCAGCACCAGATCCACCATCAGTACTGGAATACAGTACCAAGCTTAGTACAGCAATCACAAGGTCAGCCCCCCACAATATACAGTGGTATCAATTTACAAAATGGTGGATACTAGTTATTTTACCACTCATCATAAGATCTACAGCACTGGGGGACACACAGGCAGTATCAAATATTTTCACCCAGGTACTTTTTTTTTTTTTTTTTTTTTTTTTTATAGTTTTGTTCTACTATATAGGAAAATGAATGCTAGTAAACACTGACTGGAGAAAAAAAAAGTCTGAAAGGGGGAAATGCACAAGGGACGGTTTAATACTGCTATAAAATGTACTCCGCAATAAAACTTTGAATGAACAGGATTTTCTGTTTTGCTTTTTTAAGAAGCTCCCTGATTAAGAAGGGAAAGTCAGTACTATTAGACAGCCTGTATTCTGATGAGGCTGATTACAAAAGACCTGAAGAGATGTCTAAAATTTTTAGCTCTGGTTCATTAACACCAGGTGTTATTCACACTAGTCAGAGCTGCCTGATTCATTAAGAGGAGGATAGTCTCTTAACAAATGCTCCTCAGTCATTAAGTGGTGGGCATCTCCACAATTCTTACTCCAGTCAGGGACTAGAATAAGGTTTTAAGGAACACCATTGACTTAGATGAGCTGTAGTGTCATGCCCTCAGCTCCACCCTTTTTTTTTTGATGGGCCTGGATTAAAACCCCCAAAAGTTGCTAAGTTTTTGTACAACCTTGAGTTTCACAAAAATTTAGCAGTTTCTCACAGTATTTTACAAACAGAATTCTGGCCTTCACGTGTGCCAAATGAGTCTACCTGACGCTACATTTATTCTGAAGTGAATAATCTTGTGCGCGCTGAATGAGGTCCAAAGAAGATGACACGACAGAAGAACATGTAAGGAATGTCTTTATTGTGCTGATCAGAGGATAAATCATTGGACGGCGTACAAATACATAATCATGTATTTTTCCTCCTATCAGTAACAGCTGTACACAGACCACCTATAGCGAGCCGCCATCATTAATACTGTCTTCTGCTAACTTCTAGAACACTTGTGATACAATCCTGTGTATCTCTGGTTGTATTAACCAGTCTCATAATACAAAGTCCGATTCCACCTAATCCAACTTACCTTTACCTTTAATAGTGCCATCCCCCACATAAGCCGCTTTATTACTCTCCATTCATACCAACATTAATCTGCATTATTCCTAGAAACACCCAAGCATGGGATAATCTCCCATCATAGCCTCAGATACTAGAGCACTAGGGTAGTATAGAACTAATGTATGAACTTTATAAATAATCCATCAGTTATTCAGCGCTAACGTAAATGAGCCACTATAAGCCGATGAACGGTAAAGTAACACTGAGTGTGGATTAAAGCATGGTGCCATGCAAAGCAGCATTTTATACTGCACAGCTACAATCTCACCCTCTATACGGCACATTTCACCTTTTTTTTTTTATAAACAAGTGCTCGTGTAGCAGACTGCCCGCTCTAAGATGTGGAAGGAAAATCAAATACGTACACTAAGGGTAGGTTCACACCCCATCTGAGAAAAACAATCTGACTATTCTGATCAGCGTTAAAAAAAAAAAAATAATAATCTCCACCTTCTCGATTCTGTCAGTCCATGAAAACAGAGTGCACTCTGATGTCATCTGAGTGCAAGCCAACCGATTTTTTTTTTTTTGAATAGGCTTGCATTGCTGACTTTGATCTGACACTAAGGTCAAAATCAAACAGGTCACTGATTTTTTTCCAATGTGGGGGGAAAAATAAATAAATAAATAATGGGACACGTACACAGCCCCGTAGAATATCATAAGTACGAGCACTTTCTTTAAAAAGCAGAAATATCACTCGTCTGAGGAAATCTGTCGTGTGCACAAGGCCTAAGGAACAGATTCCCCTCTGACCCAGCAGGACAATCGCAGACAGGCTGAACTCTGCCTCCTCGGCTTCAGTGTAGGGAAGGTAAAGTCATGTGTGACCTGCAGCCAAGAATCCAATAGAATTGAATTTCTTTGTCGGAGAAGAATGCAACATGACCGCTCTGATAATCATTATAGACGAGGCGACACAGCGATGGCCAATGTTGATATGTAGCTTTAGCCTAAATGTTTGCCTGTTGTGGACAGCAGTGACATGTCCTCCACCTTTCATTTGTCAAGTGCAGCCCAGAAAAAAAAAAAGGCGACCTCAATCTATGAACAACATGGCCACTGTGCCCTGGAATAATTTGGTATCTCACAGCTTAGGTTGGTGACCACTAGTCTATGGTTCTCCAGGTGTTGAACTAGAAATCCCATCTTACTCTGGGAGCTGAAGTTCTACAACAACTGGAAAGCCAAAAGTTAGCGATCACTGGCCTAGACGTATACACTTGTCTGAACCCTCAACATTTAATTAGTCAGTGTGCGCCACGGACTGGACATGGACCCATTATGGCCAGTGTACATGGACTAATGGCCTCCACATGCTGCGTGACTGCAGACTTGTGAATCCTCACAGCGCTCGCACTGGGTACAATGTAAGGATTCACAAGTCTGCAGTCACGCAGAGTGACTACAGACTCGGACAACCTCTTTAAAGAGGAGCGGTCATCAGTTATCATAATACTGTGTATTACACAAGAAAAAAAATCCATTTAATAATCAGTTCTCCATAATCATCAGGTCTATTATCCATGTCAAAATCCCTATATAATTCTTTCCGAAAATTTTCAGAACCAAAATGAAAAAAAAAAAAAAAAAAGTACAGCTCAGGCTAAACTCGTAACATGCTATTTTTAATAACCAGATTATACAGCCATTTTGACATGGGATTATCAATAAGTACACCAGCCTCTTTAGGTCTAAGATCTGTTTATTAATGTATGCCGCTTGTATTGTGATGTATCAGAGTTTTAATGATCTCTTCTGATACAGTTTAAAAGCAGTCACTAAAAATGATCTTATCTGAACTGGCTCTTATGGAGGTCTATACTCTGCATCGCTTTCTTATCTCAAACCACAATAGAAAGTCAGTAACAATTACCGCTTCAGTCAATTAAGCAAATATTTTAGTAAGTTTAAATAATTAACAAAATAGAAAAAAAAAAAAAGTATACAAAAAATAAAGTATTCGCTTGTTTTTTGTTGCAGAATTTCCCTAAATAAGCGCGAAGACTTAAAGGAAACTGGACACAGATCCTCCAAATGCTGACAATGCACTAACCCCTCCGGCTCTGTGCTAGGCATAACCTAGTATTACTTGTGCCCTGAGCGTTAATTTTAGCAAGTTTTTATGGCATCTGATCCCACTAATCAGAGGACATGGACACAGACCATATGAATAAAGGCTTACACCAATATCCCCCCATAGTAAACTCAGAACAAAAAATGCATTTCTACATTTAAATAAGCATCATTTCCAGCCATCAATCACTAAATCCTTACAAATCTGGGTGGTGGGTGGATGATATGGCTTTGGGAAGCTAGGATATAACAATAAGGGGTGTATTTCGGCACACAATTGCAGGATGTGTCATGGAGGTAAGAGTAAGCTTTCTACATAGTAGCAGGTAGTGGCTGAGGGAATACAGCAGTTTGTAGAGGACACAAACCTGGAGAACAATGGCTGCTGTGATGTTCCTGCGTTAGGCAAGAGGCGTATTTTATACCAGAACGATAGGAACAAAACAAAAAAAATATATAAAACAAAACTGTAGATATAACATTTGAGATTATTTACAGCTAGTAATAAGTGCAATATATTAGTGTTCTCTAATACGACATCACAGTATTATATCAAAAGTTATCTCCCTATAGGAGCAATTATAGGGCCACGCAGCGTCTACATAAAATGATACTAAAAAGTATCACACAACTATATTTAATGCAGATATATGATCTGCACCGGTCAACTCCTACATGTTGCCATGCATAAAATAGACTTTGTGCTTTTCTCCAGACCGTAGAAGACCACATGTATCGTACTAACAAGGTGGGGACGTCACAACAAAAGTTGTGCTGGTAGCATGAATATCATCTAAAGCAGAGGCTTGGGAACGTTGCAACTCATGGTCCATGTATGGACAGATGTCTGGACCTACTGGGGTCTTCTGACCCAAATTCCAGGCAGGAGACCTGCAGGCGGTCTGGACATCAAAGTCCCGTGAATGTTGGACATGAGAAACCGGCCTTAGCCAGAGATTTGTGGTGCTGTCTGGTTTAGAGAAGTGTATCTGTTTTCTTCCAAAACGACACCACACTTGTCAACAGGTTGCATGTGGTACTGCAGCTTAACCCCATTCACTTT
This sequence comes from Phyllobates terribilis, assembly GCF_046119375.1. NCBI lineage: Eukaryota > Metazoa > Chordata > Amphibia > Anura > Dendrobatidae > Phyllobates > Phyllobates terribilis. The sequence goes on along the minus strand of NW_027362769.1, from coordinate 203,626,845 downwards.
AATGGAGTCGAGCAAGAATACCAGAGATTGGCATTCCTCTAATATCATAAAGGCTAGTGGTATAATATTGGTGACCAACAGCAGGAGTATTGCATACCTTGTTGCGTGTACCAAAAAAACAACTTTGTTAGCAGATGTAGATTTCCCCACCAGGAATGAACCTGAAGGTATATTATCTGAAGGTCCTGATATCCCACAGAAAAGTCAGACTAAAGAAAAGAAACCAGGCTACACAACTTCTTTATCAGACACCGGTTTGAGGATGAAACGTGAAGAATCCAGTCCTTCATAGCTCTTGTAGTCCGGTTGCACACTTCACCGGTCCATAAGCATCAAAGCAAGAAGTGTGGTCCAATCTGCTTCACTGGTTTTGGAAGAAACCACCTCATTTTACTAATCCTGTACAACTCCTTCTTGACTACTGTCCTGACCAGGAGACCCAAGTTAAAGCTTGTGGAATGAAACAAGGTCACCATCTAAAAGTGGATTCCACTTTATCTAGTAGATCACCGTGCTTGTTGGCCATAGTATGGGCTAATGAGGTAGCCATGAGACTTCTCTATGATCGAGAATTAAAAATAATTTAGAAGGAAAGAGACATGAGTGGTTGGTACGTTTGAAGAGGAAAAAAAAAACAAAGTTTTTCAGGAGGTCCTAACTACTCTGGGAGTTGGAGATAAGTTTGTATTTTGTTCGATTCTCACTGATTTCTTCCTTGGTTTTGTTGATACAAGTAAATATTTCCTGAAAAAGAACTTTGTACTCCGGCTGGGAGATAGGGGAGCCGGGGGTGTGCTTGGCTGAATTTAAGGTATTTGGTGGAGAGTTGTCTGGAGAGGACATGGTGGACAGCTTTGTAGTCTGGACAGACTTGTGACTGAAGAAGTCATCCTCCATCTGGCAGCGCTGAAGAAGCTCCTCATATTTAGCTTTAAGGGCACTATACTGAGAATCCACCTCATTGAGCAGAGATATTCCCCTTTGTTTCACAGCCTCGGTCCTCCGGATACAGGTCTCCTCATGACCATTACGAATGGCTTCTGCAGCAACAGTGGGCAAGACCATCTCACTACTGCTTCTTTTTAAGGGCTTTTTTTCTACTTCGGAGATTGGATCGGGCTCAGAATCCTTTTCTGAAGTCTCTTTGAATGATATGAAGATAGACTCTGGTATCAGCTTTTCAACACTGCTAGAGAATACACTATCTGACCGACATATCTGACGCATTTCGGCCACCTCAGCTTCCAACTCTTCTGCCCGGGCGTGACATGTATCCCTATCTTTCAGAATATGTTCCAACTCGGAGTTTTCCTTCAGGACCTGATTATATTCGTCCTCTAAGGTCTCCCTCTTCTTGCGTTCTAGGCTGAGCTGTGCCTCCAGAACAGCCAGAGTTTTCTTGAGATGATCATTTTCTTCTTCAAGGGGACCAGGTTGTGTGTTTAGAGATGTGATCTTCTCGGCAAAGACGTGATCATAGACAAAATACCTGCGGAGCAAAGAAAATGCTTAGTCTACCACCACCTCTAGTAAAACCTCTCTGTTCAAGCCGGGTAAACTAGATTTTTTGCTCCTCACTACTAAGTGAAGAAAAATATATAATAATCACTCTAACCAGACTGAAAGCTTTGGATATGTTCACACATGTTGAATTTGCATATATTTGACACATTTATAACATGATCCCAGCAGGAGAAATCAAAGACTGCCACTTCACATTGGCTTCACAGAAGATCTGCCCAAGTATTAGTCCTTCTGATTCAATAGGACTTTTCTGTGCGGAATCCGTGGAGCTTTTCGGAGCATGTGAATGGGAATATGGTAACCCAACTCACATGTGCGAGATGCAGATCTGAATGGAGCCTTAAAGGGGTTGTCCACTACTTTTTTTATGGATAGTCTATTCTTAGGATAGGCCATCAATATCAGATTGGTGGTGGTGTAAGACTCGGCATCCCTGCCGATCAGCTGTTACCGATGCCGGCTGGAAGTTCTAAGATGCTGCCGGGGATACAACAGCTCCGTCAAAACTATACATTCAAATGAAAAGGGGGTAGAGATCTGTAGTACCTGAATGCGACTACCATAGAAATGTCTGTGATCCAGAAGTATCTGAGAACTTTTGGCAGGTGCCAGTAACAGCCAGGTGTCACACCCCCACCTATCAGATATCAATGGCAATCAATTAAAAAAAAAAAAAAAAAAAAAAGTGGCCAAACCCTTTAAATTAAGTTATGGCATGCTCTGAAAAAGTGATATAAGAGCCAAAACAGGTCCAAGATAATGTCGAAGTAAGAAGATAGGGAGTGCATGAAAAGAACAGAAGCAAGAGCTGAAGGATGAGGTTGCAGAGCGTGAGAATGTGGAATGGGGTAAGGAGGGATGGAGAGGTCTCATGGATGTCAGGAAGGAGAGGAGTCAACCATGACGTATCAGGTGCTCGGTCACCCTGGGTTTTGCTTTAGTGAAACCTAGGAACAGTTGTTTCCTCGGCTCCGCTATAATCTGTTTTGTCGCCGGGAAGCTAGAGGCTAATCATCTGTTTTCTGCCTGAAGTACATATGGGACATCATGTCCTTCCGTGAAGGACTGCAAGTCTAGGGGCTACATACAACTTTGGCCATGACACATCAAAGCCAGGCCCAATGTAGCTACCGTAAACAATATAATATTTTTTTATTATTTCTTTTATTTTGTAGTAATCTGAGCCAGTGTTGCAGAATCGAGCTTTGAAGCAACATGCAAATTGCCCTGGAAGTACATTGGGGATGTGTTGCGGCACGGAGATTACATTAGATACACCCGCAATGCACTCCCAGGTTCATTCACATGTGGCTTTAAAGCTTGATTCCTCAGCGCTGGCACGTCGGATTACTACAAAACAGGCATAATTTTTTATTGTTACATTAGGCCATGTCACTAGTTTCAGTAGGCAATAATTATGACATTTCATAAAAAAAAAAAAAAAACACTGTAGATTTACACCAAAAATAACTTCTTAAAATTTACCATGGAAAATATATAATTTTCAGCCATATAATTTCTTATACTTACTTGCGCAGGTCATAGAGTTCCTTCAGACAGGAGAAGCTGTGAGTTGACCTCGAGTGCTCAAATTTCTCACGGCTACGACACTTTTTCAGCTCTTCCATCTGTTTCTGTAAATCGTCAATGTGTATCTGTAGACTTTCAATAGTCTCTGTCAAACTAAACAGAGAAAAAAAATGGTTATTACAAGGAAATTAACACTGAATAATGAATTCACAAAGGATTAATATAGTCATAAAAGTTTGCAAGGGCGCATTCACAAAAAGCAAGGCGTTTGTATATTAATGGCTTATTACATACTGCTGATTGCAGATAGAGCATCTTTTCCTATTGAAACCATTTAGTTCTGCATTAGAGGAGAGCGCCTCCCTATGGCAGACTGCTTGTAAGACACAGCTTTCCCTATACGGGTTATCATTGCCATAGCATGCCAATTGCTGGAAGCGTTTAAGAGGTAAAGGGCTCATATATTGTTCTTGCACAGGGGACCTTTTCTCTGTGTCCGCCAGTGCATTAGATGATCGGACAATACTGTGGTTCAGCCAACTTTTATCTAATGTGTATGGAGGGTCTTAAACGGATGGCCAGCTTTATAGGTGTCCCGATTGTGATGCACAAGTAGCCAACATGTCATTTACTAAACTGCTCCTTATGCCCTTCTATCCATGATAAACCCACTCAGGACGTTATGGCGCCTTTTGGCACGGACAACCAAAACCCTTCAAATATAGAAAGAGCTCCGCTTCCAGATTAATGGGTGAAAGTTTGCCTACAAGTTTTGCTTGGCTAAACACGGCCCAATATCAAGGATTCTTGCTTTGGTAATGGTGTAACCCATGTGCTCATGGCAATAGAAAGTGTACCTGCAGCTAAAACCAACGTTTTGAGTGACCAGCTCACCCCCCTCAATAAAATGTATAACAGATATATTAGTCATTATAGCAGATCATATGTAGGTTCAGGCAAAGGAGAATCACTACAGTGGGATAAGTGACAAATAGTCTAAGAAATAGAAAACATCCTCCCTATAATCTCATGATCCCGTGTGAACACCATTATCCTGTCGGTTTAGCAGTAATTTCATTCACAAACATTGAATGTTTTACAAGCAACCACATCACAAATTACACTTCCAAGCAAATCCATACTCATCCATCTGGGTCAGTAAGACATCCCGCATTAAAGTGTGCAACCAAGCAACTTATGAGACAGGGCAAGTGAAGAAGGTCGGAGGTAAAGCTACAGAACAAAGATAAATAACAGTACATGTGTAAAAAAAAATATTTTTTTCCTATTAAAAGGTCTGGGGGTAATCATTACACACAAACAACAGCATCATCAGTAAAAAGAAAAGAAAGCACTTGGTAGTCTATTCCTTATAGGCCAATTACAACCTACAACAAGAGGGACGCTACACTATAATGCACAAAATAGCAGTCCACGCTTATTCCCCGGGAACCTAGAATACCCAAGTCCAATTTATCACAAAGGTATAGAACTTTACAAATGTATATAAAAGATACAAAACACAATGCACAATAATAAGAAATAAACCATAAACTAGAGGAAACGACCAGGTAACACAGGAAATATACAGGAGCCAGGATAGTGAAATTACCAATCAGACCTGGTGACAAAACCAGGAAGGTGCGCTCACTGCACCTTAATTACATGGTGATGCAAGTGCCCGCGAGTCCCACCCCAAACCAGCGAGATCCCATCGAGAGTGCAACGTCTTATACTGGTGTCAGCGGAACCGTCCACCGTACCCGGGGCTGGTACAAGTCACAGCAGCGCTTAGTACTGTGGTGGCCATCTTGCTTTTTGGCACTTGATTAAAAGGCTTATCCAGGAATATTATTTTTTCAATCACTCTGTAGTCTAATATTCTCTCTAAAGTGACTCAGCCATGCCTTCAGATCCTCCACAATTAGGATTTTGCTCAGTGTGACGTGGACTTTCCTTCAAAGTGTTGACCATGTGACCATTGTAAACTACATTTCACATAACCCCCTGCTTCTTGTCCAGGCTACCGACTCTCCTTCATGCACAGATGACATTAGCTGCTCCCCCAAATGCTGTGTGATCTGCTACAGACAATTAATAAATGTAATTAATGCCCGTGTCTCCATCGCCGTGTATAAAGGTCTCTAATCCTGGACGCGTTTCAGATGTATTCCCCCCCCCCATGTCATCTCTCCTAGTTCCAAAACCATCTTTGTTGCCCATAGCAACCACACAGTGCGGCTTTCATTTTAAATTAAATGAAAAGGAGAGTTCCACTTAGTTGCCATAGGCAACGCAAACAATCCCGCAACAGCAATGTAAGCGGGCATTCACTCCTGAGCATGTGCAACCGGTCATGAAAGATCCACAGGACGTAACCATGGGCAACCAAGTAAAAAGCCTCTGTTGTGATGTTTTCGGGGGGCGATAGCCAAAGAAGAAAGCACTTTTGGAAGTTTATTGCATTTCACAAATTTTTAATTTACGCTACGAATTTAAGCCCCCAAGCTATGATTGATATAATTGGGGAAGAGAGATGCCAGGAAGAGCGCAAACTGAACACAGGGGACTGTCAATCACATCCAGGGGGCAGTGACTGCAGCTACCGAATAAACGTCTCACCGGACTATTGACTACTTCAATATGGGCAGTTCCATAAAACAACCATATCACTGGAATAGCGGAATAAAAGTCCAAAAGGCCAGGTCGGGAGGGGACAAGCAGGAACAGCCTTTTTTTGCAGTATGGCTGCAGAGATAGTCCCCAGACAAGATCGGGATTGTTAATAAGGCTTCCCCTCTTCCAGGCCACCCACCTTGCTATCTTTTGCTGTGAGGAGCGACTCTCCACGACCAGCTTCTGATTGGCATCTTCTAACTCTCTGGCTGTGACATCGAGCTGCTCGTACACCTTGGCGTGCTGCTCGTTCATCCGCCTCAGGAGATCCACCTGTTTTGTCAGGTACTGGAAGGAAAAGAACAAAATCATGAGAGCAAAAATATCTGCACCTACTTTATTACAGTAAGGAGACATCCAACTCATCTCTCTAATTACATTTTACTACAATACATAAAATGCGGCAGAAAACACATTAATGGCCAGCGAGAATCACCAAGGCCTATACACAGACCAGGAAGGGGGATTATATCATAAGAATCTATTTCTTAAAGGGTAATCTGTCAGCACGATCCATCCTCTCTTAGAAAGGTTGATATGGTCATGTTGCCATCTGAAAGATTGCATCAGCACAGGTTTGAATGACATCTGTTGCTCCCTGATTAAAATCTCAGTTTTAGCTCATATGCAAATGAGGCTTAAGTGCTCTGGGAGTGTCAAAGCCCAGCCCCACCGTCCTCTGCCTGAAAGCTCAGACTGTGTAGTCAATCGCAGAGGAAGCGATTAAACCTCATTTGGATATGAATGAAACCCGCAATTTTTCAGTAAAGGTGTGGAGCACATCTTTCAGAAAGTTACATGACCATATAAACAGTTTGGGGAAGAAGATGGGAAAGGGTGCCAAGTTGTACTGACAAATTCCCTTTAAAAAGGGGATGTCCAACCATTACAACCCATTCTGAAGATGAAGCCAGCCAAGCAATCAGCCAATTTAGTCGGGAGATCTAGAATTTTTTGTTTCGCTCTTGTTTCCTCTATTCCATCATTGGTATCGCAACATAAATTTATATCCTCAGAAATATGACAGTGCCCAACTGTACCCTGAACACCCTTTCATTTAAAAAGTTGTCCACTACTCGGACAACCCCTTCGAATCACCATGTTTCCCTCCCTGTAAAATAATTCCAGCACTGTGCTGCACTGGCTCTCCCGGGGCTCGCATGACATAACGTCACACAATTCCCTGAGACAATCGGTGCTGGCTTCACTCTCCCCTACTAAGGACGTAATTGACATCTGTAGGAAGTGAGTCGTCGCAGTTCTCACTCACTCTCCTGAATGTCTTGATTTGTCCAAAGGAGGGGAGAGTGAAGCCAACGCTGATTATGTCATGCGATCCCTGAGGACAATGTCACACAAGCCCCGGGACAGCCAGCGCCGATACAGTTAGAACGCCACTGTCACTGGAAGTGTTTTACTGGGGGGGAAACATAGGAATTCAGAAGGGGTTGTCCAAGTAGTGGTCAACCTCTTTAATTAAAAAGTTACAAGAGGATATTTGATTTTAGGAAGAAACAACCTCCATATAGCAAAGTAAGTAGACTATTTAACACAGGTTGTGAGCTAGGCCACATGAGCAACAATCAAGATTCACAGCTTTTACTGCACAGTTTTATAGTTTACAACTCTATAATCTCGACTGGATTATTAAACAAACCATTTCTTAACATCTTCGTGTCTAAATGTCACTGCATAGATAGGTCTCTGGAACTCTACAGCTGCTTTACGTCTGAGGATTTGTCGCAAAGTATGGATTAACCTGAAGTGCTTCAATATGACCTATTTCAGATAAGAACCTTTCTATAGAATGGGCAGGAAGGTTTTTTTTTTTTTGTTTGTTTGTTTTTTTTAAATGGTGTGATGACAATGGCAGGATGATATTCACATCCAAATCAGACTCACATATAGTGTCTTCCACAACACTTGCACTCCGCACGAAGAAACACTCAACCAACAGTGCTACTGAGAGGCAGAAGAAAAAAAGCAGAAGTTTGAGTACAGCTCTGGGTATAACATAGGAGACCATTCGAACAGGACATCTAGCCTGAAGACATCAAAAGGATGTAATCTCAATCTCTGCACAGAAGTAGGAGCAGACAATGGTGAGCAGCAAGAGGAGAAGCTTTGTACCTCTATTTCCTGGATCTGTTCCTGGTTGGTGGTGTACATCTGCTGCAGAGACTCCTCAAGTTCAGTGTTGCGGTCTAGTAATGTCTTGCCAAGCTCGGCAGCAAGCTGCAGATCTGGAAATAATCACAAAGATTGTATAAATGCCGGAAATGTGCAATAATATGTGCAAATAGTGTCCCTGGATTAACAGCATTCATTTGACCTTATGGTGACCTGCTTGTAAAGGATGCAGTTGGAAGAGAAAAAAATATATATACCGTATTTAATAAAATTTTATTTTTATATATATTATATTTATATGTTACATAAAATATAATATATATACACACACACACACACACACAATCTGTTTTTGATGGATCTGCCTGTCACCTGTAGTGTCCTGGGAATCTGTAAATGTTAAATTAAATGGAATCTGTCAGTAGCGTGATATAGGAACAGAGACCCTGATTCCAGCAATGTATCACTTAGTTTACTGGGTGCAGCTGTTGTGACAGAATAATTGTTTTCTGTGCTGTATACTAGACCTGACAACCTGCTGCATTGGCCACCACGAGTGTTACCACTTATCCTCTCAAAGTCACTTCAAAACTGAAAAGGTCCCCCCAAAAAAGTTGGAAAATTTCCCTGAAGTATAAAAAAAATAAAAAATATAATTTGAAAAATGATACTGATGTAAAGTAAAAATATGGGGAATATTAATTAACTTTTTATGTCCTGTCTGATTTAAAATTATAAACATTAGCAGTATGGAAAAAATGCTAATTTTTAGAAATCTTCAACAAATTTCAGATGATATTTTTACAAATAAAAGCAAATTAGGTCGTCCTCAATTTAGTACTAACACAAGCAGAAGAGGGCCCCTGTCCAAGAACAGTATATGGGCCCTTCATGTCTGTGACAAACTAATTGATGCACTGGAAGTGGATGCGTCTCCCTTACCTTTATTTCCACCCACGTAATAACAAAGTACATTGTGCCATGGAAAAAAAAAATACAAATTTCAATTATTGGAATATGTAAGATTCCCGAGTTATTACCATATAATAAAAGTGAAAATTTGGGCTTGGGCATTAAGTGGTTAAGCCAACACATTCTTGAGGTGCACAGGTATAAAGGTTTGATCTCTGCTTGCAAAAACCAACCCACAATTATAGGAAAAGAAAATGCCCTGTAAAAAGCTGAAGTCGCATTGTTACCTTAATCTGGGAGGTGCTGGGACCAGAACAAATAATTATGACACTGGAAAGAGCAAACAGACCAAGGAGTAGGATTACCTAGAGCTGTGCTCGCAGCACCAGCGTCCATACAGAAGAGCAGTGATTGTAAGGAATGGGGTGACACTTATACAGCAAGTACGGGTGCTACACCCCGCACTGAATACAGAACAATGGCAGGAGAAAAATAATCAATGCAGAAAGGGTGTGCACACCTGATAGGTAAATAAATATACGATTTTATTGATGCTAAATTATAATATATATATATATATATATATATATATATATATATATATATATATATATATATATATATATATATATATATATATATATATATATATATATATATATATATATATATATATATATTTTCCTGTGTTCTTTTCATCAATAAAAACGTATACTTATTTACCTATCAGGTGTGCACACCCTTTCTGCATTGATTATTTTTCTCTCTTACCAGCATCCATACATATGCATGCAAAACATGAACCGTACATTGTATGTGAACACACTAATATGTCTGGGTTTCCATTACTCGTGGCATCAGATCAGTTTTCCCGTGCTTCATCTGATCACAATTTATAAATTAGACAGATGACAGCTGATGCCATTGTTATATTCATTCCTACATCAAGTATTATTTTTTGAAATTTTTTCCCCTAAACAACTTTTTAGGTGTGTGTATCTATATAGAAAATTAAAAAATAAGAAATTTTGCAAGTGACCACTAGGCCTAAGACTAGACTCAAACTTCCTGTTCTGTACCGGATACAGAGTGACCACACAAGGATCATTATTGGACAGTATATCAGATGCCACGCAGAAAGTCAGCATGTAACATGAAAGATAAAATATGTATAGTTGGGTTACAAAGTCTGTATTCTGTAACACGTCTAGTTATATACAGCTCACTAGAAAGTGAAGTCTCGTTAATCATTAGACAGAGACATTATCTTATCAGCAATGGTCCGATATGGAACTAGAACCGGAATTAATACCTTTATCTCTAGGTTTGAACTGTTTTTCTGCTATTACATCAATACACATACTGTGAGGCTCTCGCATTACATTATGGCGTTTGATACTGTATATACGTCTATGTAGCGTGGTTTTTTTTTTTTTTATTTGCTGTCATATAAGCGTTTGCTTTTGTGCCCATAGCACAGTGCAACCCCCTAAAGTGAGCAGAATTTATTGCGTCTTGAATCAACTATTATCAATGTAGTACATCAGGAAGTGCTGGTTTCAATTGATTTATTAGCATAGTATTACTTTGTTATTTTATTATTATTTTTTTGAATGTTAAAAGAGAAACGGTGATGCTTAAAGTGGTATCTGATCAGTGGGAAGGATGTTATAAAGCAAGAGTGATATACATTTTTATGAGAAAAGTTTCAGCAAGCCTTTCATTCTATTCATTGAAATCCCTGATATTTGTATGTAGGAGTCCAGTGGGCGGTGCTATTCAATGATTAACAGTTTTCCCTATATAACTGTGGTGGCTCAGTGGCTAGCATTGAAGCCTTGCAGCGCTGGGGTCCTGGGTTCAAATCTCACTAAGGACGACATCTGCAAGGAGTTTGTATGTTCTCCCCGTGTTTGTGTGGGTTTCCTCCAGGTTCTCTGGTTTCCTCCCACACTCCAAAGACATACTGATAGGGAAAGTAGATTGTGAGCCCCAATAGGGACAGTGATGTCTGTAAAGCGCTGGGGAATATGTTGGCGCTATATAAAAATAAACATTATTACATGCAGAGATAACTGTCAATCACTAGTAGGACCACCCACTGGACTCATTTACATACAAACGCCAGGGATTTCAATTTTATAAAATACTGAATCCTTTCCAACAACCCTCTATATCAGTGTTTCCCAAACCCCATCCTCACGGCCCCCCACAGGTCATGTTTTCAGGATCTCCTTGGTATTGCACAGGTGAGAGAATTCCTGATGCCTTGATGATACTTCAATCACCTGTGCAATACTAAGGAAATCCTGAAAACATGACCTGTGGGGGACTGTGAGGATGGGGTTTTGGAAACACTGCTCTACATCAATCTTCTCTTTTTAAAAAAAAAAGCAGTGAATGAAGAAGGCACTGCTGTAACTACCAAGGGGAGCAAACCCTTTACTGACCAGTAAGGTCAGGCTCACACATCCCCCAACTGCGGCGCGCGCCCTGTCCTTACCCGTCCCCCAACTGCGGCGCGCGCCCTGTCCTTACCCGTCCCCCAACTGCGGCGCGCGCCCTGTCCTTACCCGTCCCCCAACTGCGGCGCGCGCCCTGTCCTTACCCGTCCCCCAACTGCGGCGCGCGCCCTGTCCTTACCCGTCCCCCAACTGCGGCGCGCGCCCTGTCCTTACCCGTCCCCCAACTGCGGCGCGCGCCCTGTCCTTACCATACACCAATGCTACAGTAGATCTGGTGATTACCATATATACTCAGGCCTTGTGTAGGTTAAATCACCACATGAGGACATAATTCAGAGCACATAGCTAAGAAAACAGCACATAATTGCTAAGGTCATGCCGCAACCATGCCCTCTAGATCGGTGTAAACTGCTAAGTGCCCCTTAAAACGAACCATAGCCCACATTCCAAGATGTCATTTGGTAAACCAGTGCCGGCCTTCCACACAGGAGTGAGAATTACAGCGACATCCATGTGTAAATAGATGGAGGCGAGCGCAGCTGCACAAGACACAGAGGGGTCATTCACAAACATGACAACGAGCAATGCAAAGTATCAGGCTCCAGAAAATGTCTTCTCACTGATATACAAATACAAGCGTGTTGTGTGGACACAGGCGGCACAGCCGGGCCCTTTATTAGAGAAGTCTATACATCTCTTAAGAAAACTTAAAAGGCCTCTTTTATTAAGGAAAAAAGTCAGTTGCCAATAGCAACCAGGGATCCACTTTCATCTTTTACAACGCTGTTGTAAAATCAAAGCTGCGCTGTGATTGGCTGCGACGGACAATAAAGATAATTTCTTTTAGACAGTGCTGTCAGACACAAAGCACCAGGGAAGATACAGTAATATTGTTGTAGTGCTAACAAAAGATTCAGTAAAACAGGGAGGGCAACGGCCATCTTGTGACCTATTTACAGGCCAGAATATTGAATGATGGGAGGTCAATAAGAATAGACGCTATTGTTTCTGGTCTGCTTAACCATTTGTAGGCGACCTGCTCAGCCAGACCCTCGCTATGTCTGAGAAACTGCTAAATATACCGCAGAGTTGGGGTATGTTCACACACCACTTTCTTTAGCGCGTTTTTTTACCGCAAAAAAAAAAATCTAATTCACTTTGCTGGGAAGGTAAAATGTTGAGATTCCTGAAACCTCATGCACACATTGCTTATTTTTTTCTGGCAGATTTGAAGCAATTTTACCGCCACTTTTAACACCCGCCTAGGATGTTAGGGGAGCTGAGGGACAGACATAGGTTGGAGTCAGGAGGTGTCCCATCCCTCGCTCCCAACATCATCCCGTCGTATCCGTGTGCTGTGCAGTCCGCCGGACAACCCCTTATCCATCCGTGACACTGTGTGACAGTGATAGCTCAGTGCCGGCAGCGGTCACTGACAGCTGAGCAGCGCGGCTAGAGATGCAGAGACCCATTTTAGTAGTCCCCACCTGTCTGTCTAGCATCATGACACAAATCTGCTGCTGCAGAACTTCACAATACATCTTAGCTGTTATCGTTGCATTAAATCGATAGAATGGCTTTTATTTCCACAGTGAGCCACTACATGGTGATCTGGAGATCGCAGTGTGTAATGGATGATGCTGGGGCTTCCAGTGTTATTTTGCCACACGATAAGGAACCCGACAGCTGATTACTAGTGCACGACCCCCGGGCATCAGACATTGGCTCTATTATTGCAGCTGTATGTTTTATTCTAATCCTGCTGCGCTTCAGATAAAACCTACATGTAATATCCGTATGAGGACTAGCTCCAGAGTCCAGTCCCCGAAAGCTTCTCCCTGTTTGCTCCCCTAAACAGACAGGTGTCCCCTGTGTTTGTAGCCGACATTGACACGCTGCATCCTAACGTTACGTTACCGCTCTTCAAACTCGCCAGGTCTTGCACCGCGCAGCATGAACAAGGCTCCATAGGCTTTGTACGGCGGATTCGGTGGACTAAGTCAGACCTGCGTAGGACTTTCTTTTTTAATAAACTGGTGAACCAGGGAAAGTGTCGGGGGTATGTGTGTTTTTCATGATTTAGTAATGGGGGGGGAGGGGGGGTCTGATAGACACCTCTCCATTACTAACACCAGGGCTTGATGCCAGCTGTTTTTTTAGAATCTTTTGGAGTATAGTAAAGACTCAAAGTATAAAGAAAAGACACCAGCTCACCCTTTCTGTCCCGTATAGTGAGGATGCACGAGCCCCTCCACCGCCCAGCATTTGTAGATGCAAGTTTGAAGGGGGATGTGGGAGGTCCAGCTTCCAAATCCAATAAGAGATTATTTAAAAAAATAAATAATTTGGGATTTTATTGTTAATTTGTTAAAAAGATATACACATCATATTGCTTACACTAAAAAACGGTCCTTCGGCTTAGTCGATCTCAGAAGGTCCATAGTAAATGGTCTACTCCTGTGATAAACCAAAGTGGAGACAAACTGCACCATAAGGCAGATAACTCAAAAAGCATTGGGCCTGAATCATTATTGCATTTGCGACTATTTCTCTAGTTTTTGGTGTTTTGTCCAGTTTTTCATTTGCACTTAAGACTTCTTAAAGGGGTTTTCCAATGAACAAAAGGTCATTTTAATCAATAGATCTTGGAATAATAATTTCCACAATTGAACGTATTTAAATAAAATGTTCCTGTGCTGAGATAATCTTCTATATATGTGCCCCTGCTGTGTTCTGTGTAATGGCTGTGTCTGACCGTGCAGGAACATGGTCTGATCATACCACATCTCCTGGCAGGGGAGGAAGCAAAAGAGTATACAGACAGGACACCATGGGATCACGGCTTTTTGTGAGGTAAAACATTTCACCTCAAAGAAAGAAAGACTTATTTGTGATCCCCAGCTGTAATGTCTGTATACTCTTTTGCATCCTTCCCTGTCCAGGAGATGTGGTATGATCAGACCATGTTCCTGTACGGTCAGACACAGACATTACACAGTACACAGCAGGAGCACATTTATAAGACTCTAAGTCTATTTTATGTGTTTGCCTGATTTTTTGTTTTTCTTTGGTTCATCGTTGTTTGGGGTCTCCAAATTGTGACTTTTTTAAAAAGTGCAAAATTTGGCACAAATGTGCTCCAGTTCCCCCACCTTTACTTGGAGTGATTTTATGCAAGTCAGTTTTGTTGCAAAGTTTGTGCCATTTAGCGAAATATGCGACTGGCTCATTTTGCAATTTTTAGCACAAAGACATAAAGTGGATTTTTTTTTTTACTTTGTGCATAATTCATGAACCCCCGTTTGAAGAATTTGGATCCAAAAATCATTAAACACCAAAAGGACAGAAAAAAAATGGATGAATTAGACCCTTTGTGCTTATTTCGCACCATTTTCTACTCTTCTAGTTTCGGGGGCTGTCCAGAATTATTAGTCACCCCCCCCCCCCCCACAAAAAATAAAAAAAAAATTAGCATTTTAGCTTATCCTATTTAGCATAAATGGGGCTGAGCTTTAGTAGCAGACACAGGACAAGGATGGCACTGTTGCTGTAATAAAAATAAAAGCAAATTGGAGCATTTTTTTCTAATTCTAGAGGACCCCTTTACATGGCACTACCAGAGACGTACAGCAAGTCACCCATCCACTATGCCCAAGGGGAATATTTATTGTCATCAGACATAATATACCTTTTCCCACAGAGATAAAGGTTGGGTGATTTGCCGGGGGTATATTAACACAGGATGAAAATAAATGATGAGAGTTCTGCTCTTTGTCCGGGAGGGAATATCGCTCATGAACGGGAATCAGGATCTCCGGCTCACATGCTCAGGATTTCTTGGAGGCATTGGAGGAAACTGCTGAACTAAAAGGAATGTACAAACACAATGGAGAGAAGCAAAAAGAGCATCAACGTAACACGAGGAGACGTTACACAGCAGATTATGTAACATCCTGCCGCAAAGAGGAAAAAGATGAAGTATAAACCCAAAGGAGACTTCGCAGTCACTTTACTGATAGTGATAACACAATGAGGTGGCGTAATCACTAGTCCGTATGACCGACTACCAATCACTCAAAGAATGAGCAAAAAAGTTCGTTGGGTGAAAGGATCTTTTGTGCTGCAAAAAAGATCATTGTTCTCGGCAGCACAAACTGACTGCATCTAAGAGCACGTCGATCAATATGAACGATTAATTTATAGATGTCAGTGGTTAAGTATGTAGGTTTCAGACGAGCACAGTATGGGCACATTTAAAAGGGGTCATCCAAAACTCTTTATGAACAGATCCACCGAATACTTACCTCTCGGACTAGTGTTGTCCCTCCCCATTTGTCACGTGACATTGTCAGCTAATCAGCAGCCAATGATTGTCTGCAGCCTTTACTATTCTACCAGAGAAGAAGTCCGCTCTGATGGAATAGTAAAGTCTGCAGCTGATTAGCAGCCACCGATTGTCACATGACCCCTGCAGCCAATGGCAAGTGACCAGTGGGAGAACACTGCTGTGACCCGGGGAACGGCACCAATGCGGGAGACATCCAGTTTTGGTCCATCCCTTTAAAGACAAGACTGCTCGTATCAATGTGCACCACTGCAGGTCTCCTAAAGCTTCAGATGGCGCTGTTCCTTTGGTCAGCTGGGATTTGCGATCATTGAAATATTGGCGCAAAAATGTAGCCATAGGGCCCAATTCATAATTTGTGGGGGGTTCAAGTCTTTTTTTAATCCAGTTGTATTTGTTGACATTTTTTGTGCCAAATTCTTCAAAAGGGCACATGCGGTTCATGAATTGAGCATAATAAAAAAAAAAAAAAATGCTCTTTATTTTTGTCTTTGCACTTAAAATCTGCAGAACAGGTAAAAAAAAAAAAAAAAATCTCACATTTCAGTAATTCTGTGCAAAAAATATCTGGTGTACATAAAATTACGGTGGGCAGTAGATATGGAGTAAACCTGCGCCAAATTGAGACTGTTTAGAAAGTCAAAACTGACAAGTCTATTAACATCTGGAAAACTAAAAAAAAAAAAAAAAAACCCGTCCATGATGTCCAACATAAAACGGAAAAAAGGAGGCAAACGCTTGTAGAATAAGCGCAGATTAATAGAAGAATTAGGCACAAATGAAACACCAAAAACTAAAAAAGGCGCAAGTGTAATAATGAATTGGGCCCATAGTGCCCTCATCTGATTCTGGCTGTAAGGTGAAATTCACACTGCTAGACTAGGGTCCAACAACGGTATGTTCACCAGCCAAGAAGTGCAGAGTGCGTGCAGAGTGCGTGCAGAGTGCGTAACAAATTGAAGAACTTTGGACCGAGTGTGATTTGATGTTCTGACAGATTGCACACGGACTGAAGATACGGTCGTATGCACGAGCCCTTATTCTGGATACGTGCATTTGGGATCGCTTTGTTTCTCCTCAGTGTTAGGGTGAAGTTAGATGGTTGGACTGAGATCAGAACGGACTGCTCGGACTGGCCGGCGGCTCTCCAGACCAGAGCGTGGCATCATGTATTTCTATGCAGCTCTCCCGCTCTGGTCAGGACAGCCGCCGGCCAGTCCGAGCACTGCGTGCCGATCTCAGTCTGATTTATATGGCTGTCTCACTGTGCCTTTAGGCTACATATACACATCAACAAGAATTGACCATGTGCGGATCAATTTTTTAGCAAAGAGATATGTATATGACGCGCCCCCTGGGCCATATTCTTTAGGGGGAATATCCGGAGCCGGATCAGATGGGGGTTGTAGTCTTCCGAGTGGCTGTGACCCGGTCCGTGCCCAGGGTGTCAAACTCAGTTGTACGTGGCAGTCCTACAGATGTTATCAAGTTCTTAATGTCGACTACGCCACCCGTTGTGTTGCGGTCACTGTGGCCGCCGCTGCAGCAGGGTCCGCTGAGGCTGGTGGTGTTGGTGCAGCTTGATAGGATAACCCCCAACGGGAGGGGTATGGCCTCAGGGGGATCAGGTGCAGAGGATGGGAGTTGTGGTGATGCAGTGTAGACGGCAATCAGAAACAGAGTCGGGTTATGCAGTTTAGGATGTTTACTCACTGCTGATGTTCTGGTCACTCCAGCTTCGAGTGACCTCCCGAGCCGTGCTGCGTCCACCAGGTTCTGGATCCAGCCAACCCCCAAATAAGTCCGGAGCGTGACCCTGAGCTCTCCTTCTGTCCTTTCTCTGGCCGTCCCCACTATTGATCCACCCAGGTCCAGCTCCCTCGGGCCTTCTGTTGGGAGACCCTTGGCCTTGGGTTCCCTGACCCTCCTCGTGGTATGCCTTCGTGGTGGATGTGGTGGGTGACCGTGACAAACGCTGCCCACGGTCTCCGGTCTCTGGCTGGGGTGTGTTTTTGCCCCCACCAGCTTGGGTTCCGGTACCCTGTGCCGACTCTTCACCCGGGGATTTAGTTTGGGGTCTTAGAGTCCTCTTCTTCTGTTTCCCCCTCTGGGTCTCTCTTTCTCCTCTCTCACTCTGGGTCTCTCTTCTCCTCTGCTCGCTGACTTTCTCTCTGCAACTGACCCTGTTCTTAGTTGGTGCCCACCTTATATACACCCTCTATGTGTGAGCTCAGGTGACCAGCACCCAATGAGCTCCTATCTTTACCCAGGCTGCTCCCCCTATCTGCCCCTACACTACTTGGGATGTACCACCCCCCTCTCACTCCAGCCAGGAACAGACTCGGTCGTACCTGCACATTTCTAAGTGGGAGTACCGTCGGTCTGCTCCTCGGAAATGGGATGTGTGTAGTGCATGCAGCCTACCGAGCTCAGTCCCACACTCCTTCCTTACCCGGGAGTGGAATATCACACCTCTGGGTTGAGGTGCAATACCCCTGTAGCAGCCGAATCCTCAGGGTGCTACATTCCCCCCTGGTAAATCACAGCACGTCCTCGGGCTGCAAGACAAAAACATCCAAACATACAAATTTGTTTTTTTTTTTTTTTTTTTTCATAAACATATAAAACATATAAAACATTATATATATATATATATATATAAAAAACTTTCTCGTCGCCTCTGGCTCCTCCTCCGGTCACTGTGCAACGTGTGACCGGGTAAAGTGCGACAGTCTCTCTAGAAAACTGGTTTTCCTATAAAACCGGTAGGGGGCGCTTTAGGACGCGCAACTATATACAAGGGACAGTGTGGCCGCTCTCTGTCCTCGGCCAGGTAAGGAGGGAAAGGGAATGGCTGCTCACAGTCCTCAGCCTGTGGGATTAAGGGTAAACGGGTGAACAGTTCACATCAGCTGGTCCCAACGGGGACTATATTTGCAGTAACAGTTTCTTTATACCCCGATCGGGTAACTATTTACAGCACCTGCTCCGCTGTACTCAACAACGTCTTCCTCCTGCTCCTTCTTTGGGGATCTCAGCTTCAGACCCGTCCGGATCCTCTTGCTCTTCCTCCTCACATCGCAGCTCCTCCTCTGTCAGGCGATGCACATGGAGGGCGTAAGGTCCTTTGGCACACTTGTGCCGGGTAAAGGTGACCTCGTCCCCGATATAAAGGTCACGACCTCTGTGCCCCTCCGGCAGATGGGACTCCACATCTCTGCGCGTGACAAAGACGTCGCCGGGGGTGTTGTGGTCTCTGATGAAGCCCCACCCATGCTGCATATTGAACTTAATTACAGTCCCGGTGGTGCGGGGACTGTGCGCTGCACGGGGGTCCCTCCTGGTTCGGCTCTTCTGCTCGGCGCTCCTTATTTGGGCCTGTTGTTCCCGGACCCGCCTCTCTCTCCGCTCCCTCGCAAACTCCTCGAGCTGCTGTCGGCAGCACTCAGCACGCTCCGCTGCAGCTGCCCTGGTTTCCTGAGTGAACCCCATTAGGTCTTCTCCGGTGGGGTCCCACTCAAATTGGGTCTCTTCAAGCGGGGGCGAGATCCTCATCACGGGCTTCGGAGCCGGAATCAGGGGTGCACACATGGCCCCAACTCTCCTCTGGTGCTCCAGTTCATAATATTTCTGGGGCCAGATGAAAGGCTGCCCGTCCGGCCACGTGTGCTGGGCAAACAAGTCCTCTCCCAGACACGGCACCCTTGGTTTTACGGGTGCGGGCGCGGTGGTGGTGGCGCCCGGGTTGCCCAGGCCTTGCGGCCAGGCCTGGGGCACCTGGAAGGTGAAGGGCACCGTTAGGACGGCGGCGCCCTGGGCTACCTGGCCTTGCGGCCAGGCCGGAGGCTCCGCGGAGGTAGGGGGCGCTGTTGGTGATGCGACGCCCGGAAATTCTAGGCCCTGCGACCAGGCTGGTGTTGCTTCCTGTTTTGCCACGCTCGGGGTCGTTGCGCATGGCGTCACAGGGGTCGCGGCGGCGGCTTCCGGTTGGGGCCTAGTCTGCGTCGGTGACATGGCGTTTTCGGGCACAGCAGGGGGACTTTCGGGCTCTGCGACGGGGAGCTGGGGCAGGTAAGCGGTGTCCCGGTTTGGGGTATAGACGTCCCCTTTACCTGCCTCCATGCGTTCGGCTCCCTTCTCGGCGCCGTCTCCGGCCTTGGGTCCTCTCGCGCCATCCTCAGAGGCGGTCTGTCTCCTCATCTTGGCTGGCGTGCTCCGGGTCTTGGTTTGCTGGGCCATCTCTCGGCTCCACTCCGCCAATGTCTCTCGCTGTACCCGGGCCATCCTCCGTGCGAGGCCCTCCAGGGCAGTCTGTGCACACTCCCGGTCTCGGGGGAGCTGTGCAAAGACCTCCACTAGGCCTAGTGGGGTCGTGGTTTCCAGCAGGCTCCTGACCAACGGGTCGGTGCTGCTCTGCTCTTCTTCCAGCAGGCTCCTGGCCAGCGGGCCGGTGCTGCTCTGCTCTCTCGCCATCTCCGGGTGAGCTTCTCTGCTACTCTTCTCCAGGCTTCCTGCCTCCGGGTGCGCTCGCTCCAGACTGCTCCAGGCGGCACCCATCTTCGTTCTTTTCTTTCGTCTCCTCCCACTTCGAGGGCGGTCCCGGGGCCACTGGGTGACTGTCAGCTCCAGGGGCGGTTCTTTCACGCTGACAGACACCTCTAGCATCACAGTCTCTGTTGGTGGGGGCGGTTTCCACTTTTGGCGCCATTTTCGGTCCTGGCCCACGATGGGAGGTGGCCTCTTGCCACCCTCTGGCACGCCCATAATGGCGTCCGCTCTTCCAAGGCGGGAAACCTTTGGAAATGGCGGGAATCGCTTCCCAGTGGCGGGAAACTCTGCAGATGGCGGGAAAACGCTGTTAATGGCGGACAACCGGCTGGAATCGACCGGCGATGGGGTCCGATGGCGGGGACCCTCCGGAACCGGCAGGAGACTTCTTCTTGAGGTAAGCTTGCACTTTTCTTCAGGCACGCAGTACCCGGGTGTTGCGGGCACGTAATCCTGCCGACTACGCCAAAGTTGACGCGCCCCCTGGGCCATATTCTTTAGGGGGAATATCCGGAGCCGGATCAGATGGGGGTTGTAGTCTTCCGAGTGGCTGTGACCCGGTCCGTGCCCAGGGTGTCAAACTCAGTTGTACGTGGCAGTCCTACAGATGTTATCAAGTTCTTAATGTCGACTACGCCACCCGTTGTGTTGCGGTCACTGTGGCCGCCGCTGCAGCAGGGTCCGCTGAGGCTGGTGGTGTTGGTGCAGCTTGATAGGATAACCCCCAACGGGAGGGGTATGGCCTCAGGGGGATCAGGTGCAGAGGATGGGAGTTGTGGTGATGCAGTGTAGACGGCAATCAGAGACAGAGTCGGGTTATGCAGTTTAGGATGTTTACTCACTGCTGATGTTCTGGTCACTCCAGCTTCGAGTGACCTCCCGAGCCGTGCTGCGTCCACCAGGTTCTGGATCCAGCCAACCCCCAAATAAGTCCGGAGCGTGACCCTGAGCTCTCCTTCTGTCCTTTCTCTGGCCGTCCCCACTATTGATCCACCCAGGTCCAGCTCCCTCGGGCCTTCTGTTGGGAGACCCTTGGCCTTGGGTTCCCTGACCCTCCTCGTGGTATGCCTTCGTGGTGGATGTGGTGGGTGACCGTGACAAACGCTGCCCACGGTCTCCGGTCTCTGGCTGGGGTGTGTTTTTGCCCCCACCAGCTTGGGTTCCGGTACCCTGTGCCGACTCTTCACCCGGGGATTTAGTTTGGGGTCTTAGAGTCCTCTTCTTCTGTTTCCCCCTCTGGGTCTCTCTTTCTCCTCTCTCACTCTGGGTCTCTCTTCTCCTCTGCTCGCTGACTTTCTCTCTGCAACTGACCCTGTTCTTAGTTGGTGCCCACCTTATATACACCCTCTATGTGTGAGCTCAGGTGACCAGCACCCAATGAGCTCCTATCTTTACCCAGGCTGCTCCCCCTATCTGCCCCTACACTACTTGGGATGTACCACCCCCCTCTCACTCCAGCCAGGAACAGACTCGGTCGTACCTGCACATTTCTAAGTGGGAGTACCGTCGGTCTGCTCCTCGGAAATGGGATGTGTGTAGTGCATGCAGCCTACCGAGCTCAGTCCCACACTCCTTCCTTACCCGGGAGTGGAATATCACACCTCTGGGTTGAGGTGCAATACCCCTGTAGCAGCCGAATCCTCAGGGTGCTACATTTACACATATCCGTGGAAGTGCGAGATCTGTGAGACCCCGATTTTGAGGATAAGAATAGAACATACATCAGACAGCACACAGACGCCTGACATGAATGTGTGACCGGAGCCTAAGGACACATTCCTTGTTCTGGAACAGATGTACAATCTACAGGTGTGAGGCCTGTACACACAGTCCCCCTGGGGCTCCACAGTGCAGACGCCATGTGCCACCATATAGTCAAGTATGGCGGATGTATTGTCTCCTAGAAACAATGCTGTCATGTCACCGCACTACACTGGGCCAGGAGGCCTCGTGATGAGCAATACAAGATATTAACAGTTAATGATCAATCGATTAACCCGACAGCCATCACCTGCCAGGTGCGCAGCAGTGTGGGGCAGTCCGCTCTAGAGTCCACACTGCAGATTAGCATTCCTATTGCATAAGCATCAACCCCGAGTGAAGAGCACTGATCTCAGCACAATTCACTGCGGTTCAGTTTTTACTTGGGCAAAACAGCCTCAGATGACGGCAGAAGACAGATCCAGGCACTGCAAAGGAAGAATGAATTCCAGCTTTACCAGACTCCTATTTTAGGGACTGTGCTGCACAGGGCCAAACAACTTGACTGCATAGGATGTACGGCCACCAGAGGCAGGCCAAACACTGCACCTGTCTGCAAAAGTCATTTAAGACATGGAAACATACTTGTATTACAGCGGTTACACGGATCCAGCACAAACCTCTGCAGAGGTCAGGAGCTGGAGCAAACCTCCACAGCGGCCTGCACTGTATACACCGGGGCGGTGGAAGGAGAGTTTGTCTCAGTTTCTTATTTTTTAATCAATCTGTGCAAAACAAAAATTATGATGAACAATTCTTTTAATCCATAGCCAGTGAGCTCCCTCTAGTGGTGACTTCAGGTAGCAAAAAAAAAAATCTTGTCTTTTCAATAAATCCTCTCCTAAAAATGCAAGGGAAAAAAAAAAAAAGTCCTCAAACCAATCAGCCCATTTGTTTTCAAATTAAAAACAACTTGCTCTTCATATTTACAGGTTTTTGAAAGGTTTTTTTTTTTTTTTTTAAAAATTCAGCCTTTCAAAAACACCAAAGGTTTAAAGAGAAGCAATGTGTCCATTCTTCAGGCATTTTCTACTAGGAAGATGCGCCATAATTTACAATGGAAATCAATAGGAAGGCTAATAAAATGCCCGTAAAATATATATATGTTTTCATAGCATTTTTTTAAGCGTTTCCTCTGAAAAAAAAATGCAATCGCTCGATAAACCATCAGGAAAATGGCAATAAAAAACCCTAAAAAAAATCTCTGAGAAATGAAACATGCTGACAAGAGAAAAAAGAAAAAATAGCAACTAAGTTTCTGCTAAGAAAACTCAGCAAAGCTATGTGCACATGGAGTATTTTTGCTGAGTATTTACAGAAAGTTTTTAAGGCTTTTTGAGATTTAGAGAGTTTTAGGCTGCGAGTCCACTATGCGTTTTTCAAGCGTTTTTTGCCACGGAATTTCTGCAGCGAAAACGCTTAAAAAACGCTTGGTAATACGTGCCCCATGGTCCCCAATGATAATCCGCATGTGCTGTGCACATTTCAGCTGTGGATTATCATTGCGGAAATCCGCAGCATGTCTATTAGTTGTGCGGACACGCAGCGTAATCGCCGCCATTGACTTGCATTGGACCGCGTGACATCCGCATGACTACATGTGCACGTGTGGATATCACACAGTTGAATGTGCGGATGGTACCCAGGTTTAGAGAAGAGGAGACTCATCCAGACCTGGGTACCATAGAACCTGTATAAAAAAAAAAAAAAAAAAAAAAAAAAAAAAAAAAAAAAAAAAGAGAGAGGAATTTAAAATAAAAAATAAAGATTATACTTACCTTCCAATGTCCTCCCGGTGTTTTCTCCCCTCCGTCTGGTCTGCTGTATGGGTCGCGGTGTTGTGAAGGACCTGCCATGACGTCATTGATTCATGTGACAGGTCACATGACTCAATGAGGTCACCGCAGGTCCTTCACAACACCGCGAGCTGCCCAAGGCACCGGACGCAGCGAAGAAAACACCAGGATCACATCGGAAGGTAAGTATAATCTTTATTTTTTACCATTCTTATTCTTTTTTAAACTATTACTTGGTCACACTATATAAATCCATGCCGGTTGCATGGATTTATATAGTGTGAATAAGTTGTCAAGCACTTTTCCAAGTGATGCTAAAATGGCTTGGAAAGCGCTTGATAACCCGCATACAGAAATGCATGCAAAGACGCTTCACAAACGCTTCTACCTGGCGGGAAAAACGCATGTACAATCCGCAAGAGTTTTTCCTGCCAGAGAGAAGCGGAAAAAATACGCAGCATTTCTGCATCGTGGCCACATAGCCTGAGTTCAGTTTCTGCTCCAAACAAACACTCGTCAAAAAACCTTTGTATGCACAGACATACTTGGGGAGAAGTTTTTCTTTTTCTGAAGTTGGCTGATGAAGTTTAAAATACTTTTTTTTTGCAGCCTTCTGATTGGACTGTGTCTATTTTGGAGAGAATTCCGTCAGGATTTGATTCAAAGTGACTTTTTATTTCCCACCAGGCATTTTCCTAAGCCTCTTCAGGAGAAAAAAAAATGCTCAAGAAGTCTTAATGTGAACAGGAAAGTGGATTTCCCACAGTAATGAATAGGAAGCATTTTCCAAGTATTTTTTAGGCTCTGTGCACACTGGGCATTCAAAGCTAAAACTATCTGATGCCTAAGTTTTCTTTCACAAAGCTGCTTCTGAGTGGGGGAAATTGCTGCACGGACGTGTTGGATCCGCTATTCAGATTGCACTCAGCCATGCAAGTCAATGAGTGCATGGAAAAAAATTAAGACTGCACTTGGATGACATCTAAGCGTCTCGGATAAGAGAATCTACAGCAGTCTGCACCTGCCCAAGAATGAACATATCAAGCAGTTAAAAGAAGCAACAAAGTAATGAACATGTGCACAGCAATGTTGTTTTGACATTGCTGTGCACCATGTCCATTTTTTTCAGGCAGATTCAGAGTGGAATTCGCCTGAAAAAGTTGTTTTTCCTTTATAGAAGGTTTGAGATTTGAAGAGTTTCTGCTACAAAAACTCCATGAAATACATCCTAAAAATGGTTTGAAGGAGGATTTTAGAGCAGATTCTCTCCAAAAAGAATGAGTATGAACATAACATCCATTACATGTCTTAAAGACAAAAAAAAAGGTGTCTTACCTCTTTGTCTAAGTGAATAGAGAATGTCAAAGAGTTAGTATAAACTTTCCTAAAAAGTTTTTAGAATAGAATTTTAGATGGTAAAAATAATAAAAAAAAGTTTGAATAAATTATGAGCAAGAACCATTTTCAATTCTATAAAAGCATAAACCGGGTTAGCCGTAATATCTAATAAGTGTGATGAGTGGGAGCTGATCCTGCTATTGTGACGCGCACTACAGCGCTTAAGGTCAAGGCTGTTAAAGGGACAGTGCACGGGCTGGGATTGCATCAAGGACACCACATCCGCTACTCTGCAGGGCATGTACACAATACAGGCTGCAATCACTGAGCACATATGACGGACAGGAAGGATTGTAGTGCACCAGACATAGGAACAATGAAGACCCACACACTTTATAGGAGAACAAAACCAAAGAAATGAGCCAGAGCACAAGATCATGTTCACACTGTGGCCATTTAACAGACAAAACCTAAGATCTACGTAGGGGTAGAACTTATTCCAATGTCTACTCCATTGTGATCGCTAATAGGTAAAATGTACGACACTGATCATGGGGTATCCTTTAATGAAAAGTAGCACCTGAAGCGTAAATACTCCTGCAACCGGATTGTTGGCGGCTGGTAGGATTTATCTTTACAAGTCGCTGCAATGGATTCCAGGTGATCATCAGTGATCACTTGCAAAATAATGGGACCAATTGCCTGATGTGAAGGGGATATATATATATTTATTATGTATGGGTATGCCAGTATTCAGACGAGACGTTTCCTGGCATTCTGCACCCCATGATGATCTGTGACCGCTGCCATCCCAGCATGAAGGGTGCAGCGCCCCAGCCGCAGCTGCACATGGACAAGGTCCCTTTAAATGCTCTCACCTTGCTGCAGGTCCTGCTGATCGTACCACGGCTCATCCTCCTTGATCTCAAACTCCTCCACATTGCTGTCGGTTAACATGATGGCAGGTCGGACTTAGCTCCGCTCTCCCGGCACTCCCACTCCCGGCTGCAGCAGGCGGCGGCGGTAACTGATGCTGACAGCTCGGGCAGCGGCTCCTTCTGCTCTGTCTCAAGTTTGCCCCTCCCGCCTCCTCCATCCCCCGAAGCTCTGACGGAAACAGCCGAACGCCTCCGACCAGCGTCGCAACGTGGCAATCGGAGGGTGTGACGTCAAATTTACAGCTGAGAGGGACAGTTTATAAACTAACCAATCAAATCTCGGGATAAAGGGAGAGCGGAAACCTTTGAACCAATCACCTTTTAGTAAAGGCACATTGCCCTTCTGTGATTGGTTAAGCACAAGAACACGCCCAGATTTCTGCTTTGACACTTCCGTGTTTTGCTGCTATATGCTTAGAGTCTTGAGGCGTGCGGGTTGCGACGGGCAACTGGCCGGTGGGAGATCCTGCGTGTCCTAGCGCCCCGTGTGTACGCGTCCTTCCCATCCATGTCCTCTGCCTGGTAGTATGTGTTCACTATGGGTACTTGCTTTACGTTTGGTGAAGGTGCTAGATATAGATGTGTAGTATCTCGTGCTGCTCTACCACAGATTCAGTTCCTCCCCAGTAACAAGAGCTCGGCTTGCTGTTAATGAATGGGACCTGTGCTCACCAGGCCCAGATAACTCACATGCTGTCTGCATTCACTGACTGCAAGCAGATCCTGCAAATGCTGAGAGCGTGACACAGATCACATGCTGTGTTGTACCCGGTGTAGATCTACTAACACGTTTTTAAAATAAAATAATGAAAAAGCTTTTGTAAATCCATGCAGGTCGGTGCAGTGTCTAGAGATTCCCCCGGAGGGTCCGGGTCGGTCCGGAGATTGCCCCCCGGAGGGTCCGGGTCGGTCCGGAGATTGCCCCCCGGAGGGTCCGGGTCGGTCCGGAGATTGCCCCCCGGAGGGTCCGGGTCGGTCCGGAGATTGCCCCCCGGAGGGTCCGGGTCGGTCCGGAGATTGCCCCCCGGAGGGTCCGGGTCGGTCCGGAGATTGCCCCCCGGAGGGTCCGGGTCGGTCCGGAGATTGCCCCCCGGAGGGTCCGGGTCGGTCCGGAGATTGCCCCCCGGAGGGTCCGGGTCGGTCCGGAGATTGCCCCCCGGAGGGTCCGGGTCGGTCCGGAGATTGCCCCCCGGAGGGTCCGGGTCGGTCCGGAGATTGCCCCCCGGAGGGTCCGGGTCGGTCCGGAGATTGCCCCCCGGAGGGTCCGGGTCGGTCCGGAGATTGCCCCCCGGAGGGTCCGGGTCGGTCCGGAGATTGCCCCCCGGAGGGTCCGGGTCGGTCCGGAGATTGCCCCCCGGAGGGTCCGGGTCGGTCCGGAGATTGCCCCCCGGAGGGTCCGGGTCGGTCCGGAGATTGCCCCCCGGAGGGTCCGGGTCGGTCCGGAGATTGCCCCCCGGAGGGTCCGGGTCGGTCCGGAGATTGCCCCCCGGAGGGTCCGGGTCGGTCTGGAGATTGCCCCCCGGAGGGTCCGGGTCGGTCTGGAGATTGCCCCCCGGAGGGTCCGGGTCGGTCTGGAGATTGCCCCCCGGAGGGTCCGGGTCGGTCTGGAGATTGCCCCCCGGAGGGTCCGGGTCGGTCTGGAGATTGCCCCCCGGAGGGTCCGGGTCGGTCTGGAGATTGCCCCCCGGAGGGTCCGGGTCGGTCTGGAGATTGCCCCCCGGAGGGTCCGGGTCGGTCTGGAGATTGCCCCCCGGAGGGTCCGGGTCGGTCCGGAGATTGCCCCCCGGAGGGTCCGGGTCGGTCCGGAGATTGCCCCCCGGAGGGTCCGGGTCGGTCCGGAGATTGCCCCCCGGAGGGTCCGGGTCGGTCCGGAGATTGCCCCCCGGAGGGTCCGGGTCGGTCCGGAGATTGCCCCCCGGAGGGTCCGGGTCGGTCCGGAGATTGCCCCCCGGAGGGTCCGGGTCGGTCCGGAGATTGCCCCCCGGAGGGTCCGGGTCGGTCCGGAGATTGCCCCCCGGAGGGTCCGGGTCGGTCCGGAGATTGCCCCCCGGAGGGTCCGGGTCGGTCCGGAGATTGCCCCCCGGAGGGTCCGGGTCGGTCCGGAGATTGCCCCCCGGAGGGTCCGGGTCGGTCTGGAGATTGCCCCCCGGAGGGTCCGGGTCGGTCTGGAGATTGCCCCCCGGAGGGTCCGGGTCGGTCTGGAGATTGCCCCCCGGAGGGTCCGGGTCGGTCTGGAGATTGCCCCCCGGAGGGTCCGGGTTGGTCCGGAGATTGCCCCCCGGAGGGTCTGGGTGGATCTATTTGATGCTGGATCTCCCGCTGCTCATTGCAGATTTTGTCAGGGTGCAATGCCTATTAGTTTGTGGCAAAGTCACTAAATTCTGATTACGCTACAGTTACATAAAATCAGAGTATCCCTTTAACTATCACCATTTCACTGCCACATTAAAGGGATCCTGTCACGTTGGGTTATACAGTCTGATCTGTGCAGAGCGTGACCTAGAGATGGAGAAGCTGAGCAGAATGATATAGAGGTGGTTATATATAGTAAAACTTGCATCTTACTCATTACAATCTCTGGTGTTTGTGTGTATAGAGTCCAGGGAGTACATACATTTTGCTATTTTACATAAATGGTTGAAAGATACCTCTTTTACTTTGTACATCTGTATTTAGAGTTTCGATCTATCCAGCACACAGGCAGAAAGTGATAGATCACAAGGACACGGAGAGAGAATAATAGGAGATCCGGTGCCCGGTATTTACAGGTTTATGCCACCAACTTGTACCTCTTGGCACAAAGCTGTAATTGTGTTTAATAAGTCATGCGTTTAATGGAGTGCCAGCTTTAGACATTGTTGCCTTATAGGTTAGGTATACAATCGGGGTCAGACTACTGGATGCCGACAATAATTGGGCACTGAGGTCTCTTTAGCTTTTTTCCAAAGCTCCCAAACATGATTTTTGTGTTAGATATTCCTGTACAGCCCGGGTTGTAAAGCCAGAAGCTGAGTCCATTTAGTTAGCGGTGGTAGTGGTTTATAAAAATAATGCGCAGTGGCGTTGCTCTAGGTATCGGTGGAGGCTTTATAAGACATCGATGAAATATTTTCTTAAAATTCCATTCATTTTGAAACTAATGGTTAGAAATATTCTTACCAATGTGAACAGATTGTGGGGTTCTAAAAATGGGAAAAAAAAATAGGTAATCATCAAATTCAATGTGGCAAGTGATGTGACCGCATATGATCCTGGTATATATTTTTTTTCTACTGTAAAATATATTTTAATAGTTAATTTTTTATAATTTAACAAAATTCAAAGTGAATCAATGAAAGATCAATCTAAATCATATGAATATTTGGTGTGACCGCTCTTTGACTTCAAAGCTGCATCAATTCTAGAAAACGACACACTCGAAGGAAGTCGATAGGGAGGTTGTTCCAAACATCTTGGAGAACTGACCACAAATTTTCTGTGGATGTCGCTTGTGCAAATCCGTCTGTCTCTTTATATAATCCCAGACAGACTCGGTGATGCTCATTAGAAGAAAGAAGGTTGCTAAAGGGCTGGAGAGCAGTGCAATAATGAGGGTCTGCAGACAGCAGTGAAGCATGGTGGAGGGTCCTGCAAGTTTTGGGGCTGCATTTCAGGAAATGGAGTTGTGCATTTGGTCAGGATTAATGGTGTCCTTAATGCTGAGAAATATAGACAGACACTTATCCATCATCCAATACCATTAGGGAAGCATTTGATTTATTCTGCATCAGGACAATGACCCCAAACATACAGCCAGTTTCAATGTATAAAAGAACCAGAAGTCGTGGAACTGATGATACTACCCCCTCAGAGCCCTGATCTCAACATCATCAAATCTGTTGTGAAGGATTAAATGAAGGATTTGCAGAAGTGTCATCCACGGAAGATCTGTGGTCAGTTCTCCAAGATGTTTGGAACAACCTACCTGCTGAGTTCCTTCAAAAACTGTGTAAATGTAACTAGAAGAACTGATTGGTGTGACCGCCCTTTGTCTTCAAAATACAAATAATTAATTTGCTTGATAAAAATAAACTATTTACGCTTCTATTTTTAAAAGCTTTCTTTGCAGCATTTTTTGCCACACATGCCTAAAACCTTTTGCATGTATAATCTATAAGGGTTTGAGGGCTCATCAGTGACTATAGATGCAGTGATCAGGTACTAAAAATGCCAAGTTACCCCCTTCCATAAACTCAAGTGCTTGTCCACAAAAATACATTTAGTAGGATTAAAAGGGAACTGAGCTGTGGAATGTTTTTGACATGTCACAGGAACATGATAAAAGTTTTAATTGGTGCAGATCCTGGTCCTGAAACTCCCACAATCGGTGAAAAGAAGAGGTGGAGTGTTTGGTTGTGCTCATCTGATCCTCAGAAAGCGAGCAAGGTGATGTGCTGATGTATAGAAAGTAGAGTTGAGCTAAAACATTTACAAGACTGTGGTTCAGCAGCCATGTTGCCTTTTTATGTAGTTCTGTCGCTGTTTATGTTTCCTTAGGTGAACTGTAAACATGAAGTTCTCCTTAGGAATCCACGGGCCGGCCCTGGCCTATTCTATGACCACATTAGGGGCTGGAATGATGAACAGCATATTCCACTTCTATTACGTGAAGCTGTTTCTGAACCGCTACAAAATATCAGAAGGAGCCTTTCACCAAGCGCAGGTAACATGCAGATTCAGGATCAGACTCGTTTCGGAAATTAGATCAACTCAATGGTTTCTCTTCTTTGTTAAATAAGCAGTTTACATTTGCTTTGTTGTCACCATTATAAGGCAATGGAAAGATTGGTACAGATAGATAAAAAAAAATATATATATATATATATATATATATATATATATATATATATATATATATATATATTTTAAAAGTTTGGACACACTTTCTCATTTAAATATTTTTCTGTATTTTCATGACTTTGAAAATTGTACATTCACACTGAAGGCATCAAAACTATGAATTAACACATGTGGAATTATATACTTAGCAAAAAAGTGTGAAACAACTGAAAATATGTCTTATATTCTAGGTTCTTCAAAGTAGCCACCTTTTGCTTTGATGACTGCTTTGCACACTCTTGGCATTCTCTTGATGAGCTTCAAGAGGTAGTCACCGGAAATGGTTTCACTTCACAGGTGTGCCCTGTCAGGTTTAAGAAGTGGGATTTCTTGCCTTATAAATGGGGTTGGGACCATCAGTTGTGTTGTGCAGAAGTCTGGTGGATACCCAGCTGATAGTCCTACTGAATAGACTGTTAGAATTTGTATTATGGCAAGAAAAAAGCAGCTAAGTAAAGAAAAACGAGTGGCCATCATTACTTTAAGAAATTAAGGTCAGTCAGTCCCAAAAATTGGGCAAACTTTGAATGTGTCCCCAAGTGCAGTTGCAAAAACCATCAAGCGCTACAAAGAAACTGGCTCACATGAGGACCGCCATAGGAAAGGAAGACCAAGAGTCACCTCTGCTTCTGAGGATAAGTTTATCCGAGTCACCAGCCTCAGAAATCGCAGGTTAACAGCAGCTCCGTTTAGAGACCAAGTCAATGCCACACAGAGTTCTAGCAGCAGACACATCTCTACAACAACTGTTAAGAGGAGACTTTGTGCAGCAGGCCTCCATGGTAAAATAGCTGCTAGGAAACCACTGCTAAGGACAAGCAACAAGCAGAAGAGACTTGTTTGGGCTAAAGAACACAAGGAATGGACATTAGACCAGTGGAAATATGTGTTTTGGTCTGATGAGTCCAAATTTGAGATCTTTGGTTCCAACCACCGTGTCTTTGTGCGACGCAGAAAAGGTGAACGGATGGACTCTACATGCCTGGTTCCCACCATGAAGCATGGATGAGGAGGTGTGATGGTGTGGGAGTGCTTTGCTGGTGACACTGTTGGGGATTTATTCAAAATTGAAGGCATACTGAACCAGCATGGCTACCACAGCATCTTGCAGCGGCATGCTATTCCATCCGGTTTGTGTTTAGTTGGACCATAATTTATTTTTCAACAGGACATTGACCCCCAAACACACCTCCAGGCTGTGTAAGGGCTATTTGACCAAGAAGGAGAGTGATGGGGTGCTACGCCAGATGACCTGGCCTCCACAGTCACCAGACCTGAACCCAAACGAGATGGTTTGGGGTGAGCTGGACCGCAGAGTGAAGGCAAAAGGGCCAACAAGTGCTAAGCATCTCTGGGAACTCCTTCAAGATTGTTGGAAAACCATTTCCGGTGACTACCTCTTGAAGCTCGCCAAGAGTGTGCAAAGCAGTCATCAAAGCAAAAGGTGGCTACTTTGAAGAACCTAGAATATAAGACATATTTTCAGTTGTTTCACACTTTTTTGTTAAGTATATAATTCCACATGTGGTAATTCATAGTTTTGATGCCTTCAGTGTCAATGTACAATTTTCAGAGTCATGAAAATACAGAAAAATATATAAATATACGCAATGTAATTATAAATATACCAAACACCTATAGAATTGTTTTTTTAATATCAGTTATCTTATATATTATAATTTATAATATTATATTTTTTTTTACCATAAGGCAATGGAAAGATTAGTTGGGTATACATATACCCCACCAATCTTTCCATTGCCTTATAATATAAAAATAATTATATACAGTATATATCCCCCTCACCTGTGTTTTTTATTTTTTTATTTCTATATTTCTTCAAAAAAGGTCTGACAGATGCGAATCCCACCACCCATCTGGAGACCACCAGCCTGTGCATTGCCGCTCCATTCATTTGTATTGCTAATTTTACAGTTTTTACATATTAGCTGATGAATGTCCACAAGGACCCCAACCAAACAGGGTCCCATACTTCATGTGTGAAGGTGGCGGTGGTAGAGTATTGCTGCTACCACTGCATTTAAACATGGGATGTTGGGACCCCCTTCTTTGTGATTGATAAGGAACCAGCAGTCGGACCTCCAGCCTGTGGATCAATAATGTATTTAGTGGGAAAAATCTTCCATAATACTACTAATCTGCCAGTACACAGGGGTGTAGATGTACTTTAAAGTACTCACATGCTGTTTTGACTTTTGCAGGTAATTTTTATGATCTGGAACGCCATAAACGACCCGTTGTTTGGTTATATCCAAGATAATTCCAAAACTGGCTTCTGCTCTATACGACGCCATTCCATATTATACGGTGCTACATTTTATGCCCTGGCTTTTCTGGTTCCTTGGTTCCCCTGGAAAGATTACACAGAAGGTGAATGGCTCAGTGGTCTCCATCTCATGGTGGCCCTCTGTGTTTTCGATGCCATGCTTACCTTTGTCTTGCTTGCCCAATGCGCCCTGTTTGCCGAGATTTCATCCAAGCACGAAAGTCGTCTTCAGCTCGTTAAATACAACCAAGTAGCTTCACTTCTGGGATCGTCAAGCATTCTCTTCTGCGGACTTGCATCTGATAACATGGAGAACTTCCCCAGCTTTCAGACATTCACAGTCTTTGTGGCCGTCCTGGCCACGGCATGCATGTGTTACACCGGGGTGTTTGGCGTAAGTCAGTTCGAACAGCGGGAAAAATTGGTGGAGAGCAGCGCCAAGTCCAACTCCTCCCTCTCCTGGGCCGCTGTTCTGACCCTGACCAAACAGATCCTTACCCAAAAGAACTTTCTGTTGTTTGTGTTTATGAACTTTTTCCAAGTTTTTCACGCAACTTTTTGCAGCAACTTCATGATCATTTTCGCTGATAACCTCATTCCTAAAGATGCGCTCCCCTCTGCCGTCAGAAGTCTCATGTATGGAGCTGGCTTCATTTTTCCTCCAGTAAGTTTTGAAACCTTCTACTTCTCGTTGATGTGGTTTAATGTCCGTCATAGAATTAAAAAAACTCAACTGTAAACCTTTGCCAAAAATGGGTCTGCTGTAAAAGGAATAAAGAATAGCGGCTCTCCTATAAGGTAGATTGTAAGAAGAGTGTAGAAGTGCTCACCTGATATCGGGAAGTTATATGGCGTGGGATTGCTTCTCGATGTTCAAGACTGCTTCTCTCCTATCGGTCCGGCAGAACAAATAAAATCACCAGTCCAAACTACCAATTCCAGGCACACGAAAAAATGAGGAATATGGGCGCCTCGTTGTATCAATGTATCTCTAGTGGACTGCAGGGTATTAGAATAAATATATTTATTGTAAAAACTGCTGACGCGTTTCGAAAGCGCACAGTTTTCTTCCTCAAACTTAGTGTTAATCTGTGAACAAACTATCAAAAGAGGGGAACATATAAGAAATATGAAAAGCTATGGTCATATTGGCTAGAAAACGCCGGAGTTGGCACGAAGTCCATGCTACAGGATAGGATGGACGTATGGGTTAGAAAAGATCTGACTTATACTCCGTAGCAGGGAGGTAGTTGTATACACATCCCCATAATGTGAAGAGGGGAGAAAGTATATACAGTCTCAGGAAAGGGAGAGAAAACAGATTACAAATCATGAGGAAAGCACATGAAAATGAAACAAGTACAGTATAGCTATGCTGATTTATGAGCTAGAAAAGACAGTGCCTTGGATAATCACAGACTTCAAATCCAGCATGTATTACTGGAAGAGCCACTCCCAATTGAGAAAAATGTGAAACTTGGATCAGGTTGCAAACTGTATATCAGGGGGTCGGTCTGAAAATGATACGAAGGAATAAAGACTGTAGACTGATACTTATTGCAATTTTATTAACTAAATGTAACGACTAAAGAAATTTTTTATATATATATTATGATTATTTTTTTTCCATATAAATGGTATGCGAGACAGACCCACAGTTATATTAAATAATATTTAATCCTTCTTATGGTAGCCTGGTTTAACATGTCATTATTAGTTACATATTCTGAACTTTTCATTTATATTTCCAGTTTGTCGTGCTAATCAGTCACTCGTTGTTATCACGTATCGGATATTATAAGGTCATCTTGTATGCCTTCTATGTAGAAGCCATTTCAGCGATCTTGATGGTGTTAATAGGACAGCAGCATTACTATATACTTGCGACATTCCTCGTCACCAACATGTAAGTAAACCTCTCCCGCTCCTGCTTTCTGTCAATGTCCGGTATAACACGGTCTATTAATTCCTTCTGTTTTTCCTCCATTGTATTTTGTCTCCAATCTTATTAAATTGACATGGTCCCTGACGGACTTTTCATTATATGTAAAGACCCCTACACTTTGTCAGCAGATGGCACCGCATCAGAGACTGTTCATAATGGCCGGCTTCTATATGGCAACAATCTAAAATATACAATCAGCTTTGTGCAAAATTGTAGCGTTTTATTAAGACTGGCATGCAAAACGCCAGTCTTGATGGCTCCGGGCCCAAATATCAGGCATTTTGGGGCTAAAAGTGCCAAGGATATACATCTGATAATTTGTAGGACCCTGGCATAACATAAGGAGGAAAGCTCATGAAGAGGAAGTCAGTGCAGGATAGAAGCTGTGCTGATAAATGAGCTAATGAAGAAAGCAGCACCCTGGAGGGAGCTTACATCCAACCTATATTACTGAGAGAGACACTCCCATGAGGGAAAAAAAATCTGATACCTGGATCAGGCTGCAAACTGCGTATCAAAAGTCTGAAAATTAATGAAGATTGCAATTTTATTACCTAAAGATAATCCCTCACATGTTCAAATAACCTTTTCCATGTCAAAGGTGTTCATAGTCTTTAAAGCATGGACAATATCGGCAAATGTAGAATATGGTTTCTGAAAATTACGTTCATTGAGGTGTCCATTTCTGGTATGGCTGTTTGCACATATGCAGTGTTAAAGAGGACTTTTCACCAAATGTTATAATGTAATAGTGGCTGTAGAGCGAAATAAAATGTGTTTTTTATGTCTCCTCTCTGTGTTGAGATATTAACAATCTAATTATTCAGCACCTAATGAGTTTATTTTCGTTAAGTCCAAGTGGGCATTATCAGAGAGATTTCACTGGGGGCGTGTACTTCTTCCCACTGTATGACATTGACCAATCATAAGCCGGCAGCAGCACAGAGGAGAAAAAGAACACGTCCCCACTACAGCTCAGAACAGACTTCTTCTGTGTGAGATGTAATGATAACCTGCTCTGATCTCACTGCAGATCCATTACATGTTGTGTGACTCTCCTCCTGATAGGCAATGTGGGTGGACGGGCAGTACAGCAGAGGTGACAGTGCTATGAGAGGAGGAGAGCTGATGGAAGGGTTTGTAATGTGACAGAGCTAAACTTGACTGTGCTGATCCCCCTCCCTTCACGGGGACCTTATCTGAAAGGTGTGAGTGGTCTGTGCTCTACTCCCAGCACTTTCTAATCATGCAGGAGGTTAGACCTGGAAAGCAGGCAATTAGGGCCATCTGTCATTACATCTCACACAATGAGAAGCCTGTTGTGCTCTATTATGGGGAGACGTACACGCATCCTCTTGGACTTAAAGGGCTATTCCCATCTCCAAGATCCTATCCCAATATGTAATAGGTGTAATAATAATATTAGCAAATTAGAAATTTTATTGTAGTTCTCCTGATTATCTATGTCGCTTACCCCATTTGCAGGGCATTGCAGTAGCTTGGGTATCCATGGTTATGACAGTGACAGTTAGCGGTTAGTGGTCATAACCATGGATACCTAAGCTTCTGCAATGCCCTGCACATGGGGTAATAGAAATGTAGTATAGTTCTCCTGATTAGCTAATTGGAGGTATTTGCTAATATTACTATTATTACTCCTACTACATATTGAGATAGGATCTTGGCGATAGGAATACCCCTTTTAGCAAAAATAAACTTTTTAGGTGTCAAATACTTTGCTAGTATTTCCGCAACAGAGAGCCAAAATTAGTTCACAATGAAAATTGTCGTGAAAGGTCCTCCTTAAACATCTGTACAGTACTTATACTGTTTTAGAGACGGCATATTGCTATTATCTTGTCAATCATGTATCCGCCCTGTGATTTTCCCTGACTTGCTTTTCTGGCTCATCTGATGGTCTAGAGAATCTGATATTCCAGCAGATGATTCGTGCTGCCCAAACCATAGACGGGATGAATCGGAGACTGGCTGAGTTATTGCAGATGTGGGTTTTGCTTGAAACGTCCCTATCCACAAACAGGGAAAAAACCTGTCAATCACGTAGACCTGGTTGGGGGACATATCTCTGTGACTAGTCATCCTCGTCAAGTCAGCCCCCTGGCCACAGTGTTTCATAGTGCAACATATGCAATAACAGAGCCTGTCTGATTTATGCTGCCGGGGGTTCTGGAAGCATAACAAAAACATAGAAAAATACTTTTAAAAATGTCTTTAAAAGTTTGCAGTTTTTAGAAGTTAAAAAAATTGCAAAAAATCATGTATAAAAATCTAATGTAAGGATCCATTCAGATGGTGAATTTCGGCACATATTCCATTCCAAAACGTGAACTTCATGTACATGCATAAAGAGACGAAAGCACAGTGAAAAAAAAAGCACCAAAAACCAAGCAAAAAAGCAAGAAAAATCCTGAACAAACCTCCTGGCAAGAGATCAAGTTTTGCTGCAGAAAAAAAAAAACGCAGCAAAAATGCAACATGTGAACAACGCATAATTTCCATCTCTGATCACTAAATCCGATCTGTCATTTGATTTAATAAATTGTATAAAGTAAGAATAAATAGATCTCCTCGAGCTGATAAAGCTGGTATTGTCCACATCAGAAAGCCTGTATAATCCTCAAATGGAAAAAAAAAAGCAGTTTAATATTCGGTAGGGATATTTTCAAAAAAGAATTACAAAGCCATTCTGATAGGGAGTTTCACAGTAAGTACACCCGCCTCATCAGTTTTGGCAGATCTTTATATCGCTGAATATGGTGACAGATCAGCATTAAGTAGAACCAAGCTCAAAGTTCTGACAGCAAATCTGGGCCAGAAAACAAAGGCACAGCCTTAGATTTTTATGTTCCTGAGATTCTCTGGCAAATTGGAAACTGATTTTCTGTCCTATCCTCCAGTCTTCAGGTTTTATCTCCTCAAAGCATGTAACAGATCTCATATATGGCTTTATCTTGTGTTCTTCTGCCTTTAAAGGGAATCTGTCACCAGCTTTTTGCTATCCAATCTGAGAACAGCATAATGTAGGCGCAGAGACCCTGATTCCAGTGATGTGTCACTTACTGGGCTGCTTGCTGTGTTGATAAAAAATCTGTTTTATCTGTGGGAAATTATCACTACGGGACTAATAAACCTGCTGCCATCTAGTCCTCCATAATCATGAGCTCTGTATAACCCCTCCCACACCACTGATTGGCAGCTTTCTGCCTATGCACAGTGCACACAGCAAGCTTCCAATCAGTAATGTGGGTGGGGTTATACAGGGCTCAGCATTCAGAGAACTGGTAAATCTGCAGCAGATAAAAAATGGATTTTATCAAACCCAGTAAGTAATACATAGCTGGAATCAGGGTCTCTGCCCCTACATCATGCTGCTCTCAGATGGAGTAGCAAAAACCTGGTGGAAAAAATATTTTTGAAAAATAAGCAAATATGAGCTAACACTGCTCATGCTGAGCTTCCTGGTTCATACTTCTGTGGCACTTGGGTGAGAAGAGTGGTTCATAACTCTACTCCTTGTGCTCTGTAGTACTTTGTACCTTTTGTACATAATTATAAATGTGTTTTATCATTATATATAAAGTGGCCACCTCCTCTGTCAGCCTCATTTTATGGTGTCAACCAGACGTACAGCTGTATCGGTCAGTCACAATTCCAATGATGCCTCAATGGTCCGGATCCATTTAAAAAAAAAAAAATGCTTTTTAGCTGTATGCCGATTAGTTTGCAAGTGCACTCTGAGGGCTATACTGGTGCACTTGCAGTCCGTAGCTCCTCTTCCATTTTTTTTCTGTCCTGTGCTGCTTGATTGACAGTGGAGACAGAGACTCTTCTGAGGTCACTTTTGCCCCATC
Source organism: Phyllobates terribilis (assembly GCF_046119375.1). Lineage (NCBI taxonomy): Eukaryota > Metazoa > Chordata > Amphibia > Anura > Dendrobatidae > Phyllobates > Phyllobates terribilis. The sequence continues at coordinate 203,587,900 of NW_027362769.1, read as the reverse complement.
CCCAGTCTCAGACACGTGTCGCTCTTCATGCACTGCTTCAGCCAGAAGAAGAGTGGCGTATGTGTGAGATTTTTAGCATGGGGCAGAGGTGACCGCACTCATTGATGCGTCTGTCTCCACTGTCAATAAAGCAGCGGAGGGTGGGAAACACTGAAGAAGAGGCATGGTGTCACGCAAGGTGAGGGAAGGAACAAGTGTACAACGATGGGAAGAGGGGGCAGGGAGCCCCACAACTAGGCAAAGTGGGAGTGGAGACCCCTAGGCCGATCTCATATCACCCTGACTCCCCTATCGTCCCTAAATAGGTTCGCACCCATCGCCAAGCAGGAAACCTAATCCCTGAATATCCGGAGATCTAGGCCCCAGATAGAGAGGGGACGGGGTGAACACTAGTCAGCCCCACTGTAACTAAAGACAATAGGGTAAACAAGCAAAGGGGATACACTTAGCTTGAGCAGACACCAGAGAGATAACGTCAAATGTCCTCTAGAGGAAGTCCAAGAAGACACTATCCGACTACTAGTCCTCCAGCCATGGATTGAGGAACATTGAACGATCACAGGCAACTCTCTGGAGACACAGTTTTTAACTACCAAGCAAGGTTGTGTCAATTAGCAGAAGGTGGAGGTCGCTGCTGGGTCCTAAAGGGAGAAAGATACTCCTACACTACAGACATGAGAGGATCAGGAAGGCGTCTGCAATGCCAAGCGCATTGACCTTCTACAGCCGGATCCAGAGCGACTGTCTGTCACACTTGATGCACCCGTGACACATGGACTGCAAGTGCACCAATACGCAATACGCACACTGTGCAATTTCAATCTAATTTGCATAAAGCTAAAAAACAAAAGCAAAACAAGATTTCTCAACAATGGCACAACAGACCCAGACCAAAGCGGCATCATTGGAATTGTGGCAGCCTGTCCTACAGAGCACGGCCTTTGGATAACACTGTAAAGTGAAGCTGACAGCTTGTCTTTAGGATCAGTGGTCGGGCGTAGCCTATGACTGCAGGATCTGACTACGCTGGGTTTGATTGTAGTCTGTTACCATAGTATTTACTTCCATGTACTCTAATAGACAAATAACCAATCACCTGTATTTTATGACATGGTCATTTTATTATGATTCACCTAGCATTAGAGATTACTGTATAATTACTGACAAACTATAGGTCTATATTTATTTGTAACTTGTCTTATGTTTTTTCTTTCCAGGGTATTAGTACATGCCTCATTCAGCGTATTTAATCTGCCTTTGGCTGATATTGTAGATGCAGATCTTGCCAACTACAAACGCAAGTAAGTAACAAATATATATCTTCAAGTAAGTCTTATGTCCAATCCCTTTTAAGCACCAAGGAAGTCTATCCAGTCATTTCCTATGTTTTATTATGTCTGACCTGATTTGCTGTTGATGCTTTGCATTTCTTGTAAAACCTGTCTACACCTTACTTGTAATGTCTGACCTATTATTCCTTTCCTCACTATGAATGGGATCCATCATTTCGGTCTGCAGGGAGGTGGGTTACACAAAGTCATGCCAACCTGGTTTTACAAAAATAGATCATTAGTCCAATTATTATCAGAGGAGAGGAGATGTTCTGGGGACGTCACTCTAGAACCCATTGAGTTGGGAAACTTTTATATGACTTTATACAAACGTGCTCATGGCTGATGGACTTGGACAATGGACAGATCCACAGCATCGGTCTATTTACGTTGCTGACTTTTTATTTTTTCCCACCATGCACATGAGATTTCTTAAAATGTTGAGCATCTGCTTGGACCTGGAGATAATATACACCATGGACTGTCCAGCTATCTCCAGGTCACGGCAGCGGGGCTTCCTGCTGCACATGGAATTCTGGTCGAACCCTCAAGTCTTCACTCAAGAATAGATGGATGGGCAGTGAAGTCCTCAATGGAGAGACCAAAGAGCACATCAGCAGTATGGACCACCTCCAGAGAACTTGTGGAAGTGGCTGCCGCTAGAATAGAACTTTTTCACTGAGACAAAAATAGTATAGGAAGGTATTAGAGTTAAGCAAAATGGTTCTCAGGACCCCACAGATAGGTAGTTGCTTGGGTCCAGGACTACTGACTTGGCAGGTGGACCATGGTCTTTGAATAATTTTTGCTCTATTCTAGAAGGTATGTTATATGTTTATGTTTAGACCGTCTAGTCTCCTGTCCTGTTTGCCATTATAAAAAATGATGCCAGACTCCCTTTAAAACCTTACATTTATTACTATTTCCATGTGGAGTTATAGGGCATGAAAAATACTCTTTAGGTTAAGTTCACACTATGCGTTTTTGATGCGTTTTCGCGGCGGTTTTCCCGCTGCCGAAATGCTGCAAAAAATGCTTGTAATAGGTCTGCCAGCTGTATCAATGCAAATTTCCACTCCTAATTACCATTGCGGTAAAAACCGCAGCATGGCCATTTCTTGTGCGATCCCACCGCAAATTCGCGCCCATTGACTTGCATTGAACCACAGCAAACCCGCAGGTATAATATCTATACCTGCTTATTTGATGCGTTTCAATTGCAGCCAATGGTCGCGAATTCGTGGCGGAAACATGGTGCGGGTGGTACCCGGGTCAGGAGAGGAGGACCACAACTCCTCTCATCCGACCACCGCTCCCGCTGATAACAGTGAGAGCGGCGTGGCTCAGAGGAGCAGTAGTCTTCTCTGCCCATCCCGCGTGCCCGCCGTAAAAAAAAGAACAAACTTTTATACTCCCCTACTCCTGGTCCCCAGCGGCGATCCTCTCCTTCTGGCGGCTGGCGATACACTGCGGGATCGCGCCCACTCCCGCAGTGTACCGTGCTGCTAGGACCTGCAGTGACGTCACCGATCAGCTGATGGTCACGTGACCTGACCCTGGGAACATTCGCAAGACCTCACTCCTTCACAGCAATGTACACTGACAGGGGGTGATTTTACACTCCTTGTAAGTGTACAATGCTGTCTTCTACAGCAGTGACATTAGTGATTTCTGTTGTCACTGCTGTAGAAGTGACCCAGATCGCCGTGGGACACTCATTGGCGTAATCATGGACTGCGTCGTTGACGGCAGTCAGATGAGGGATATGGTTGTTTTGTTATTACCCTTCGTGGACGGAGGGTAATTAAAAAAAAAAAAAAAAAAAAAATTTTAGAACTGTGTGTGTTTTATTTCATTAAAATACTTTATTCTGGCCTTGTCTTTTATTGAAAAAGCGACGACCATTTTACTTTGCGGTTAGTAATGGGGGCGTCTTATAGACGCCCTCCATTACTAAGCTGGGCTTCACGTCAGCCGCCAATACAAGGCTGACATGAACCCCAACCCCATTACCCCACTCGTCACCGCTACAGGGCAGTGGGAAGAGCGGAGGGTAAGCACTAGTGATGATCGAGCATGCTTCTTACTCGAGATTTACGAGCATGCTTGGGCGAGCACTTATTATCGTCAGCGTGCTCGGGGGTTATGTTTTCGTCGCTCCGTGAACATGATTTGCGACTGTTTGACAGCTTTAATACATGTGAAGAATGCTTGCTTTTTCAGCATTCCTCACATGTATTAAAGCTGTCAAACAGTCGCAAATCATGTTCACGAAGCGACGAAAACTTAACCCCCGAGCACGCTGATAATAGGTGCTCGCCCGAGCATGCTCGTAAATCTCGAGCAACGAGCATGCTCGATCATCACTAGTAAGCACCAGATTTGGCGCATCTTATGGATGCGCCATTTCTGGTACTGCTGAGGGGTGTTATTATTAGCCTCTGAGGGGGCTAGTATTCATGGCCCCTTCCCTGGGTATTAATATCAGCCCTCAGCTGTCTAGTTTAGCCTTTGCTGGTTACATTTTATAGGGGGGCCCCCACGTCAATTTTTTTTCTGGGGTCGTCCTGTAATCTAGCTAGTAAAGGCTAAGCAAACAGCTGTGGGCTGATATTAATAGCCAGGGAACATTGTTGGCTAATGGCCCCTTCTCCGGCTACTAATATCAGTCCCCAGCGGTCGGCTTTCCCTCTGCGGGTTCTAAAAATGACGCGGGAGCCCACACCTTTTTTTTTTTTTTTTTTTTTTTTTTAATTTTAGGCTCTGTGCCCACGATCCGGACGTAGCAGCGATTTGGACGCATATTTTTTGCTGCATCCAAAACGTTTCATTCTATTGAACGCAGGTAAATCCACATGTCTTCACTGAATCTTGCGGATTTACCACATTCTATACATTCTAGTGGTCAAATTTCTGTTGCGGAGACTATCGCCTCCACAAGAAAATTTGACATGCTGCCGTCCTGAAAGACGCGCTGCATGTCGGTGTCCACAGTTGATTCGCAGCTTCTGATGCACGCATAGTGGACATGGGATTTCTAGAGATCCCATCCACTATGCAGTAACATCTGGACGCTGCGGGTTGACGCTGTATAAACACGCTGCGTCAAACCTGCAGCGGCTCCTGATCGTGGCCACATACCCAAACTCACCCGCAGCATGTCAATTTCTGTAGACGACACTCAGATTTTGACCCATTGAAGTGTCATTATATTCAGTGGATTCACATGTACCGTCAACAAAAGTGCGGCATTAGAACACTGCGTTTTGGACGCAACAAAAAAGCGCTGCGTCCAAAGCGCTGCTGAGTGCTGATCGGGGGGACGTAGCTGCTAACGAAACAGCTGTGAGCTGTTTGTAACATACCTGGCGGCGTCCTTGCATGGTGGTCCATCTCCCACTGTGCAAGAGAGCGCACTTGATCTCCTGTCCAGAATGTCTCTCTGGCTTCCCTCCATGCTGTCTGTTTGTGTCTGTCTCTGCTGCTTAAGGGCGGCGCCCGATCACTTCCTGCTCTTTGTACCTGCTGTGGGTCACGCCCCTTGTGCGTCCTCAGCCTATTGCTGTCTGACACTTGGTATATAGCTCAGCAGCTCCCTTCTATCCCTGCCTGAGCATAGTGTTTTCCTTCAGTGTGTGCTTGCACTCTGAAGGTGCCAGGTCCCGTCTTTGTTTCCTTGTCTGCCTTTCCTGGAGGCTGTATTTCCAGGCCTGTCTGAACTTAGTCCTGTATGTCTCCTGCTTTGCGGTATCAGCTCCCGTGTCTGAACTGTGTCCTGTATGTCTCCTGCTTTGCGGTATTAGTTCCCGTGTCTGAACTGAGTCCTGTATGTCTCCTGCTTTGCGGTATTAGTTCCCGTGTCTGAACTGAGTCCTGTATGTCTCCTGCTTTGCGGTATTAGTTCCCGTGTCTGAACTGAGTCCTTTCTGTGTATCTTGTCTGTCCTGTCTGAACACGCTCCTAGCCTGTTCCTCCCGCCTTCTAGGGGCCGATTACCTAGACCCGCTCCTGTATTTTGTCTGTCCTGTCTGAACACGCTCCTTGCCTGTTCGTCCCGCCTCTCTGGGGGCAGTATTCCCAGACCCGCTCCTGTATCCCGCTGCAGTGTCGGTCCCCTCCGTACACTCAGTTCCAGTCTGAACTCTCTCCTATCCTTTACCTGTTTTTCCTCTATGTCCGTTCCCTTCCTTTTTCTGCAGAGTCTGAACTCGTACCTAACTCCTGCTTGTTGTCTCTGTACTCCCGTTTGTGAGTTTGTGGTCCCCTCGCTACTTCACTGCAAGTACCCTGTGGGTATCTGGCTCTGCCTTTCCCTTCCTGTCTGTTCCGTGTGTACAGAGTCCTGTCCGTTCTGCTCCGGCAGTCCTGTTCTGCCCTGCTTCTGCCCGCTGCTCCGGCAGTCCTGTCCTGCCCTGCCTGTACCCCTCTGCCTGTAATGTTCCTGAGTCCCAGTGTGTACTGGGCCCTATCCCGCCTGTGTTCCTACCTGCTAGTGCCTCCCTGTCTGCACTCTAGCTGTGCTTGCCTGTAACCCTCTGCCTGTATTGTTCCTGAGTCCCGGTGTGTACTGGGTCCTATCCCGCCTGTGTTCCTACCTGCTAGTGCCTCCCTGTCTGCACTCTAGCTGTGCTTGCCTTTACCCCCCTGCCTGCATACCCGCCTGCCTGCATACCAGTTGTGCCTGCCTATACCCACCAGTCTGTGTGCCAGCCTACCAGCCTGTTCCTGTATTCCCCTGTGTGGGTCAACAGCCGTGTCCGGGGTCTGTCCTGGAGTAGCACCTGGTCCCTCTGCTCGGTTCCTCCTTGGTGCACTGGCGTCGTATGCCGTCGTGCGACCCTGGTCGGATCGGGTGAATACTTAGTCACGCCCCTCCAGGCATTCACTCTCCGGCACGGTCCAGTGGAATCACTACCAATCACACGCACACGCCGCTTAGCCCGGGCGTGTGCATAACAGCATGCTCAGGCCATGGTTCCCGTTGAGCCCCACGGCCTTCGCTCTTTGAGAAGTTTTTCCAGCGAATATATGCATTAAAATAAATAAATAAATTTTTTTTTCTCTTAGCTGAGTTCCAGGCGAAATTACGCACCGTCCAGATGGATCTATCAGCTCTCGTTCCTGCGGATCCGCCACGTTACTATGGGGATCCAAGACAGTGTCGTGCATTTGTGGAGCAATGCATGCTACACTTTAAGGCCTACCCTCTCTATTTTCCTTCCGATTGGGCTAAAGTGGCCTTTATTATGTCTTACCTGGCGGGTGATGCCTTGGAATGGATCAACCTCCTATATGAAACACAGGATCCGATCCTCCGGGACCTAATGGCCTTCCTGGTGGCCTTTCTAATGGTCTTCGATGATCCTAACCCGGAGGCTCCTGCTGAAGCTTCACCTCCCAATATCCCGGAGCAGCCCCAATGGGTAATGTGTGTGGGTAGCGCAATAGTCCTCCAGCCCAATGAGACTACTGCCCACCCAGAATCCTCACAGGGTGACTACGCTTTCCGGAATACTTCTCTCAACCTCAAGAGGCAGTCCAGACGTGCTAGACGTAGAGGCAAGCCGTCACGCCAGGGTCTGTCCTCCCTGAGACCTCCTGACCCCAACCTTGAAGTCCCTACTGAAGCTTCATCTCCCTGTATCCCGGAGAAACCCCAATGGGTAATGTGCGTGGGTAGTGCACCAGTTCTCCTGCCCGAAGAGACTTCTGCCCATCCAGACTCCACACAGGAGAACTTCCTGCACCCGGCATCAGATGCTTCTCTCTTTAACCGGTGTGCATGTCCAAGGATGCTCCAAAGCTGTGGTTACCTCTGAGTCTGTGCACCTCTACTACCTGGCGGAGGATCCCCTGTTGCCTCCTGAATCCTCCGGGATACCACTCGATGACAAATGGAGAGAGACTTCTCTACACCCGGTACTCAATACCTTGTCCGCTTCGTCCTGTGAGCCTGACAATGGGTACCCCAAAGTGGTAGTTACCTCCGAGTCTCTACACCCCTCCGACCAGGCGGAGGATCTCCAGTTGTCTCCTGAACCCTTCGGGGTGCTACCTGGTAGCGAAAGGACAGAGACTCTCCTATACTCTGTACCTGATACCTCGCTCGCTTCGTCCAGTGAGTCCAACCTAGTGTACTCCGAAGCAGAGGTTACTCCTGAGTCTCTACACCCCTCCGACCAGGCGGAGGACCTCCAGTTGTGTTCAGAATCCTTCGGGGTGCCACCTGGTGGTGAATGGACAGAGACTTTCCTATATCCTGTACCTGATACCTCGCTCGCTTCGTCCAGTGAGTCCGACCTAGTGTACTCCGAAGCAGAGGTTACTCCCGAGTCTCTACACCCCTCCGACCAGGCGGAGGACCTCCAGTTGTGTTCAGAACCCTTCGGGGTGCCACCTGGTGGTGAATGGACAGAGACTTTCCTATACTCGGTACCCGATACCTCGCCTGCTTCCTCCAGTGAGTCCGACCTAGTGTACTCTGAAGCAGTTGTTTTCTCTGAGCCTCTGCACTCTTCTGACCCGGCGGAGGACCTCCAGTTGTTTCCTGAATCCTCCGGGATACCACCAGATAACAAAGAGACAGTGACTTTTCCTCATTATGTACCTGATAACCCGTCTATTTTTTCCTGTGAGCTTGACAAGATGTACCTCGAAGCAGAGATTACCCTCAAGTCTCTGTCCCCCTCCAACCCAGTGAACGACTGGTCCTCGAATTCCCTGCGGAAGATTCTGGCAGGCCTGAAGAAGAGGGGGCGTAAGGGGGGAGGTACTGTAACATACCTGGCGGCGTCCTTGCATGGTGGTCCATCTCCCACTGTGCAAGAGAGCGCACTTGATCTCCTGTCCAGAATGTCTCTCTGGCTTCCCTCCATGCTGTCTGTTTGTGTCTGTCTCTGCTGCTTAAGGGCGGCGCCCGATCACTTCCTGCTCTTTGTACCTGCTGTGGGTCATGCCCCTTGTGCGTCCTCAGCCTATTGCTGTCTGACACTTGGTATATAGCTCAGCAGCTCCCTTCTATCCCTGCCTGAGCATAGTGTTTTCCTTCAGTGTGTGCTTGCACTCTGAAGGTGCCAGGTCCCGTCTTTGTTTCCTTGTCTGCCTTTCCTGGAGGCTGTATTTCCAGGCCTGTCTGAACTTAGTCCTGTATGTCTCCTGCTTTGCGGTATCAGCTCCCGTGTCTGAACTGTGTCCTGTATGTCTCCTGCTTTGCGGTATTAGTTCCCGTGTCTGAACTGAGTCCTGTATGTCTCCTGCTTTGCGGTATTAGTTCCCGTGTCTGAACTGAGTCCTGTATGTCTCCTGCTTTGCGGTATTAGTTCCCGTGTCTGAACTGAGTCCTTTCTGTGTATCTTGTCTGTCCTGTCTGAACACGCTCCTAGCCTGTTCCTCCCGCCTTCTAGGGGCTGATTACCTAGACCCGCTCCTGTATTTTGTCTGTCCTGTCTGAACACGCTCCTTGCCTGTTCGTCCCGCCTCTCTGGGGGCAGTATTCCCAGACCCGCTCCTGTATCCCGCTGCAGTGTCGGTCCCCTCCGTACACTCAGTTCCAGTCTGAAATCTCTCCTATCCTTTACCTGTTTTTCCTCTATGTCCGTTCCCTTCCTTTTTCTGCAGAGTCTGAACTCGTACCTAACTCCTGCTTGTTGTCTCTGTACTCCCGTTTGTGAGTTTGTGGTCCCCTCGCTACTTCACTGCAAGTACCCTGTGGGTATCTGGCTCTGCCTTTCCCTTCCTGTCTGTTCCGTGTGTACAGAGTCCTGTCCGTTCTGCTCCGGCAGTCCTGTCCTGCCCTGCTTCTGCCCGCTGCTCCGGCAGTCCTGTCCTGCCCTGCCTGTACCCCTCTGCCTGTAATGTTCCTGAGTCCCAGTGTGTACTGGGCCCTATCCCGCCTGTGTTCCTACCTGCTAGTGCCTCCCTGTCTGCACTCTAGCTGTGCTTGCCTGTAACCCTCTGCCTGTATTGTTCCTGAGTCCCGGTGTGTACTGGGTCCTATCCCGCCTGTGTTCCTACCTGCTAGTGCCTCCCTGTCTGCACTCTAGCTGTGCTTGCCTTTACCCCCCTGCCTGCATACCCGCCTGCCTGCATACCAGTTGTGCCTGCCTATACCCACCAGTCTGTGTGCCAGCCTACCAGCCTGTTCCTGTATTCCCCTGTGTGGGTCAACAGCCGTGTCCGGGGTCTGTCCTGGAGTAGCACCTGGTCCCTCTGCTCGGTTCCTCCTTGGTGCACTGGCGTCGTATGCCGTCGTGCGACCCTGGTCGGATCGGGTGAATACTTAGTCACGCCCCTCCAGGCATTCACTCTCCGGCACGGTCCAGTGGAATCACTACCAATCACACGCACACGCCGCTTAGCCCGGGCGTGTGCATAACACTGTTAATTATGGACAGGGACCATGTTTGCAAATGGCACCTTCCCAGGCTAAAAATAGCAGCTCACAGCAGCCGCATAAATTACACGAATAGAAATGCTAATGAAGATTGGGTGAATGGGACTAGCTGACACCCAGCTCTTTTGTTTGGTGATGACAAGGTGTCAATCAGACCTTTTCATGACCAAAACTAATTAAAGTAAAGCGTTAAATAAACACACAGACACAGAGTAAGCACTTTATTTGAAATACAACAGACACATTCTTTAATCATTCAAATTAACCAATATACTCACCCCAGTTCTGGCGGTAATCCAAGGTTTAACCAATATCCCACCAAATAACTTTATTTAGCTCCAAAAAGCGTTCATCAATGTAAAAAAAACGCTTCAAAAACGCCCAGCCAAGGAGATGCAGAAAGGCTACGGAAATTTCTGCTTCAAATCCTGATCGTGCGCACATGGCCTCAGTGTCTTTTTTTTTTTAGATGTTTGCTTGAAGGGTCAACTGATGAGAAGCTGATAATGGGGTGTTCCTCAGCTGGATTCCCCAGTGATCTGCTGCGATCAGTGAGAGAACCTATCAGGAAGTGTCAGTTCTACAGCGCCACCCCAGGACAATTAAAGTATTACAAGGTTATCATTAAAATCAACGGGCTGTCATTTCTTAGTTCAGCTAAGTCCTCCAAAGCTAGAAACACTCTTTGTAGATGCTCAATATATGAGGCTGTCAAGTTTGGGACTGGAGACAAGCGGACAGTCTGTGCATTGCGGTCCGTGCTTGCACCGAGTTTCATGGGCCCTAACTCAGACAATAGATGAGGGTCCTAAACGGGAGTCCCCCTTCCAATATTATCTTGAAGTTTCTAGGCCAGACAATTCTGAAAGAAGCTATATGAGAATTACAAGGTTTTTCAATTTGTCTGCCAGCCTGCCCAAAAAAAAAAAAATGGAAACACGTCAGTAATATGCTGTCAAAATTAGTTACTCCTAAGCACTACAGGAAACAGGAATTACATTTTTAAATGTTTTATTTTATACTATTTAGGTCACATAATGCTTCATGTCCACTCAATGGGGCATGTTTATCAATTCTTACATTCTCACATTTTTCCTTTGGGACTATAGATCTGATTCATTCTTGCATTTGCGCTTTCTTTTTGTCTAGCTTTTCATGTCTTTCACCTGCTTCTCATTTGCACCTTATTCTTTTGTAACATCACTGCTGGCATCCCTGCATGCCTTCCCTTCCCCCACCATGCAGGGACACTGACTTACTGCACGGCCTGGAGTAGTGAGTGAGCTCCTGGTCCACTGCTTTCTCTGCACATTTCCTGGCTGCATGCTTAGGGCGGCCGCGCTTCCTGGTTCTTAAAGAAACAGTGCACGCATTCCTAATTTGTCCCCAGCCTATAGCTGGGAGGCACTTGGTACTTAAAGCACCTCCACCTGAAGGGAGGTGCCTGAGAATCATGCTCTTTCATTGTGTTTGTGCAACTACTGAGTTGCCAGGTCCTGTCTTGTTTCTGCCACCCTGGGGGCTGAGTACCCAGGCCTGAACCTGTTTGTACCTGTGTCAGTTCTTGTCTGAATTCGGACCTGTCCATGAGACGGTTTTGTATCTGTGTCTGGATCTTTCCCTTCACCTCTTGGGTCTGAAACTTGCAGTGTCATAACCTGTACTTATCTCTGAAACCTGCAGTGTCTGAGTGCCTATCTCTAATCTGTTGTTGCTCTGTAACATTAGTGTTTAGTGAGTACACTTGCTACTTCATTATAAGTACCCTGTGTGAACTTGTTCAAGTCTGTCTTGTCCGTACCTATCCTTGTATGCTTCCTGTGTGAACCTGACTCTGTCTACACCTTGTGAACAGAGTCCTGTCTTGCCTGTCCGTTGTCTGCTCTTCCCTGCCCGCACCTGCCAGTGTGAATCTGTAGACCAGCCAAACCTGCCAGTACCTGCATACCTTGTTGAGGGTCCAAGGTCTACCCTGGTATAGCACCTGGTTCTGCCCCTCCCGGGCATTCCTCGATTTGCGGCACCGTCCGTTGCCATGCGTCCGAGGTCAGTCTGGGAGTGGCACTCAGTCACGCCCCTCCAGGCACTCCACGATCCCTGGGACCACGATCCATTTAGATGTGTTCTTCTTCCTTTTTCTCTAATAACCCCCCACAACAGCACACAGGAGGATGTAATCCCACCCTAATAGGGACAGGAAATACGAAGAGGTTTAAATAGCCCCTCCCACATCCTCCCTCCAGTGTTATTTCCTGTCCCTATCAGGGATGAAGAGGTCATCCCCGGAGTGCTGGGCCGGCGACAGGCACTGGGGGAAAGCTACTAGCCGGGCAGCGGAGGATCGAGCGGTCTTTACCTCTCCTCCTCAAGGCGCTGCTCCCGTCTCCTCCGGATTCGGGACCCCCTCCTGCAGTCCGCGCTCTCGGGCAAGGTCTGCAGGATCTTCTGACCGGAGGCCTCTCTGACCTCTCCGGTCCATCTCCTCCTCCTCTCCCCCGCTGGATGCGCGGGCGATGCCGTCTCCAGGATGTGAAGCGCACGCCGCGTCGCCGGAAGTGACGTCGGACACCGTGCGGTGGATGATGACGTCACTTCCGTCAGTTTGCGTTCCACTGTGGACCGCATCAAAAAGCTATGTGGGGGGGGGGGGAGCGGAATGCCACCGGTGATCAGAAATCTTCACCTGGACACCGGGGGAGGAGCCCTCTAAACAGAGGGAGGTTCTGGTCCGGTCGCCCATAAAAGGAGCCCTGGACAGGAAGACATCTACAGGTAGGACAAAACCATGTCTCTTGAAGCTTCTCGCTCTGCATCTGTAGAGCCCTGCGCCGGTCCGGTTCCAGTAAGTATGGCACTGGTAGTCCATCTCCCAGATGCAGGAAATAGTGATTATAGCTCCCCTCCCCTTCTCCCCTCTCTTGTAGGGGGACAAGGAACCTGCATCTGGAGAAATAGTTAAACCGTCACACAGATGTCCCATCTGTACAAAAAAACTATTGTCCTCCCATAGAAAGCCCCTATGCAAAGACTGTACGAAGATTATCTGGCAGGAACAGCCTTCCTTAATGGAGGAGATAAAGGGGATTGTACGTCAGGAGATCAAATCCTCCTTAGCCTCGGTCACTCTCCCTACGCCCTCACCTAGTCAGGGTTCTACATCTACTCCCTCAGCAGCCAAAATGAGGAAAATTAGCCCGCCAGAGGGAGGGGAGGAAGACTCTCAAGAGGAGATATATATCTCGGAAGATCTTCCAGAAGAAGGTGAGCTAAGTCCAACCCCTGATAACTCCCAACGAGAGAGATATTACTTTCCATCAGATAGCTTGGAGGAACTCCTCATGGCAGTAAGGAGAACTATGGAGGTCGAGGAATAAAAAGTGCCCCAAACAGTACAGGATCAGATGTTTGGGGGGCTACGTTCCAGGAAAAAATTAGTGTTCCCCATACACCAGAGTATTAGGGACTTAGTCTTAGAGGAGTGGGAATCTCCAGAAAAGAGATTAAATACCCCTACAGAGTTAAGGGATAGATTTCCTGTAGACAATGAGACAGCAGAATGCTGGTCTGAAGTCCCAAAAGTGGATATCCAAATTGCACGAGTAGCAAAGAAAACCACACTGCCCTCTGAAGATTCCTCTCAATTAAAAGACCCCTTGGAAGTCAAAATGGAGGGACTACTCAGAAAATCCTGGGAGACCTCGGCAACACGATTAAGCTCCAACGCAGTCTCTATGGGCGTAGCTCGATCAATGGCTCGTTGGCTAGATCAACTGGAGGAACACCTAGTTTCAGGCACACCCAGAGAAGACATCTTGGCATCCCTACCGCTTCTACAGAAAGCTACGGGGTTTTTAGCAGACGCCTCTGCAGAATCCGTGAGAGTGGCAGCAAGAGCATCTGGGCTATCAAACTCTGTAAGAAGAGCCCTATGGTTGAAATCCTGGAACGGCGACGTGGCATCAAAATAGAAGTTGTGTTCCATCCCCTTTAAGGGGAAATACATGTTCGGGCCAGCCCTAGATGATCTTCTAGAGAAGGCCTCAGACAAGAAGAAGGCCCTCCCGGAACCTAGGAATGTGAGGAAGAGGCCTTTTCGTCCCTCCCAAGAGCAGACCCCTCAATATTGGGGTAAAAGCAAAACAGGACAATGGAGCTACCCAAAAGGTAGAGGAGGCAAAAATCTTTTTCTCTCCCAAAACCAACGTCAGAACAGACCATGACGTCAGGACAGTTGGGGGCCGCATCTCGAGTTTTCTCCCTCAGTGGAAAGAAATCTGCTCAGACCCATGGGTCCTGAGGGTTGTCGAGTTTGGAGTAAAAATAAATTTCTCCTCCTATACTCCAGAGAGGATAAGGTTAACACTGCTCTCCTCTCAGAGTCATCAGGCCACTCTGATATCCTGTCTTACAGACCTATTGTCCTCAGGAGTGATATCCCTGGTTCCTACAAGAGAGAGAGGCACAGGACGTTATTCCAGACTGTTCCTAATAAAAAAAAACAAATGGCTCACACAGAATTATAATCAATCTAAGGCCACTGAATCAGTATATCCACTACCAACGATTCAAGATGGAATCCATCAGGTCGACGGTCCCCCTGATAGGACAGGACCATGTCATGGCCACAATTGACCTCCAGGATGCATATTACCACATCCCCATACATCCACTTCACAGGAGGTTCCTAAGATTTGCAGTGGCTCAGGGGGATCAAATAGTCCACTATCAATTCAATGTTCTCCCATTTGGAATTTCATCAGACCCGTGAATATTTACAAAAGTCATGGCAGAAGTCATGGCTTATATCAGGGGTCAGAACATTTCAATAGTACCATACCTCGACGACCTGTTATTAATCGGGCCCTCAGTACCAGTACTCCGAGAACATCTACAGTTGACCACTCAGATCCTATCGTCTCTGGGCTGGTTAGTGAACCAGAAAAAATCAGATATGGTTCCCTCCATGACAAAAACATTTCTAGGAGTACTATTGGTTTCCCACAGCCAGATGTCATTCCTGCCCAAACAAAAACAGGTCATGATAAAAGCAAAAATCAATGTCCTAAGGAGCAGAAGATTAGTATCATTAAGAGACGCCATGTCGGTCCTCGGGTCTATGACATCCTGTATTCAGATGGTGGCCTGGGCTCAGGCGCATACCTGCACCTTACAGACCCACATCCTTACGAATTGGGACGGATCCCCACGGTCTCTGAACAGGAGAATCCCTATACCACCACGAGTAAGGACCTCTATTCTGGTGGCTGAACTGAAAAAAATCTGAACAGAGGAGTACCATGGATCCAGAATCTGCTGGTAACCATAAAGGTGGATGCCAGCGAAAAGGGATGGAGAGCCATGGTCTCCCAAGAGCTATTCCTGGGTATATGGGCCAAAGAGGTGAGCCAACGTTCATCAAATTTCAGAGAACTAAAAGCCGTAGAGGAAGTCCTCAGAGCAGCAGAGCCTCTGGTCCAGAAATCTCACATTCAGATATTTTAAGACAATATCACCACGGTAGCCCACCTTCGTCATCAAGGGGGCACAAGATACGAAAGCTTAAAAGCAATCTCAGCAAGAATATTCTCCTGGGCCGAAGAACATCTTCTATCCTTGTCGGCTCTTCATATCAAAGGTTCAGTCAATATCCAGGCCGACTTCTTAAGCAGAACAAAGATTCATCCAGGAGAGTGGAGCCTAAACCCAGACGTTTTCCAGATGTTAGTCGAGAGATGGGGCTATCCAGAGGTAGATCTCTTCGCCGGACACAAGAACGCGAAAGTACCTCAATATTTCTCCCTGGATCCAAACGGCTCTTGCCTGGGCGTGGACGCATTCGCTTACAAATGGCAATTCAAACTAGTGTATGCCTTTCCCCCACTTCCTATCCTTTCAAAAACCTTACAGAAGATAAGGACCGAAGGGACCAGAGTAATCCTAGTGGCCCCTCGCTGGCCAGAAAGAAGTTGATTTGGAACCTTAACCAGTCTGAGTGTGGAGAGCCCTCTAATCCTTCCTTCCATCAAGGATCTCCTTCTCCAGGGACCGATTCACGATCCTGATCCCGAGAGACTACACCTATCTGCCTGGCTTCTGAATTCCTGATATTTAAAACAAGAGGCCTCTCAGAGAAAGTCATCAAAACTCTCCAAAAGAGCAGGAAACCTGTAACGAACACCATTTACCATAAGATCTGGAAAACCTTCTTAAGGTGCACCCACTCACCCAGACCCTCATAGGGCTGATGTGGCTCAGATTCTAAACTTTTTACAAGGTCTGGACAAAGGTCTCAGACCTAGTACTCTTAAGGTCCAGGTAGCGGCATTAAGTTCATACTTCGATCAAAGACTAGCGGAACATCAGTGGGTGAGAAGATTTATGACAGCAGCCACCCGCATCCACCCTAGAGTAACAGACCTGGTTCCCCCCTGGGACCTTAACATTGTTCTGAAAGGGTTAACCCTTCCACCCTTTGAGCCCTTATCAACCATAAGACTGGACAGGCTGACCTGGAAAACGGCTTTTCTGGTGGCAATAACTACAGCCAGAAAAGTGTGTGAACTACAGGCCCTTTCGGTGAACGAACCCTACCTGAGAATCCTGGAAGATCGTCTAATTTTCCAACTTGACCCTTCACTTCTACCTAAGGTGGACTCAAATTTCCACAGATCTCAGGAGATAATTCTTCCATCCTTTTGTGACAACCCAAAAGACAAAAGAGATGGAATTCCACACTCTGGACGTTCAGAGAATAGTACTGCACTATCTTCAGGAAACAGAAGAAGGAAGGAAAGACCAGAACCTATTTGTCTATACACAAGGTCCAAACAGAGGGAAGAAAGCAGCAAAATCCAGAATAGCCAACTGGATTAAGAGGGCAATTACGGAGGCTTACCAGATCCAGGCTCTACCTCCTACAGCAAAGCTCAAGGCCCATTCTACAAGGGCGATATCTGTCTCCTGGGCTGAAAAAGCCAGCGCATCCATCGAACAGATTTGCAGAGCTGCCACATGGTCCTCAATTCATACTTTCTCCAAACACTACAGACTAGACCTAATGTCTGTTGGAGATTTAGCCTTCGGAAGGAAGGTCCTTCAGGCTATTGTCCCTCCCTAGTATATCTTTGGTATACCTCCTGTGTGCTGTCGTGGGAGGTTATTAGAGAAAATAGAATTAGACTTACCGGTAATTCGGTTTCTAATAACCCAGCACGGGTAATTCCCTCCCCTTTGCTTATTGTTTCTACAACAGCTTGATCAGTAGAAATAAAAATATTAATTTGAAGCATCTATAGTCTTGTGGTCCTTTGTAATAACACTGGAGGGAGGATGTGGGAGGGGCTATTTAAACCTCTTCGTATTTCCTGTCCATATTAGGGTGGGGTTACATCCTCCTGTGGGCTATTAGAGAATTACCGGTAAGTCTAATTCTATTTTTTTTTTTTTTTTTTTTTTTTTATGTTCGCCAATGTGGACGGAGTTTACACTTTCCAGATGTTTTCGTCTGGTTTATCATTTGCAATTTTTTTTTTTTTTTTTTTTTTTTTTTCGAAAAGTTGCAAAATTTATCCCGAATGTACACCAACACCCCCAAAGTGATTTTTCTATATGCCGGATTTTATTTATTTATTTATTTTTTTGGAGACATTTTGCAAAATGTGTGACTTTTTGCACTAAATAGTCACAAAAAAAGTTTAAAAGACTATTTTCACTTTACACAAAATTTTTGAAGAATTTGACACAAAAAATGGTAATGAATACCACCATGACAAAAATGAAAAGTGACTTTAAAAAAAAAAAAAAAACACACAAATGAATCAGGTCCTGTATGTGTAGAGTACAAATATTGAGCTCAGGCCATCACTTTTGCATAGCTATTTGGAGGTGACAGCTTGATTTTCTTATGGCCACGGTCCATATGCAGTTTTGTTTTTTTTCTCCAGCTGTATTATGGATTATGTGCAAATAATTTTGTAGGTGAAGATTAACCTCATAATGTCTAAAGGGGCACTAAAGCTAGTCATACGTATTCAATAAATGCTATCTGATCTCAACCTACGTAGGACTGTAAATTAAAGGGGTTGTCCGGCCTTAGACTACAAGTCTGCAGCCACTCTGTGACTTCGGATTTGTGAATCCTCACATTTCCCGCACTGTTAAGATTTTCCGGTGCTGCAGATGCCGGGAGCAAGTGTTCATGTGACTGCAAGTATGTGATCTACTTCCAGCCACATTCCTACTAGACTGTATCTGGCCTCACTCAATACACTTGCATCGGACTGTGCTTGTCTAGTTGGCATGTGACCGCATGTATACAAATCACATACTTGTGTTCACGCGCCCACTGCTCCTGGCCCCAGAGAATCCTCACCGCACACACTACACGTGATGTGAGGATTCACAAGTCTGCAGTCACATAGTCATTGCAGACTTGTCGCCAAAGGCCGGACAGCCCTTTAAGAATAGAGAATGTTGAATTTCAAGATGCCCAGGTCTATATACATATGGTGTCCATATAATAGACCATTTGGATGTCTATATGTACACTGACAGCACCAGTATTTAATGCAAGAAATATTTGTATATGCAGATAATAGCCATTTTTTTACATTTTCCCATCTTCACACCCCCTTTAAACCCAGACTGGTATATCCTTAAATGATTAAAAAAAAACATTAGAGTTTAAGAAATGGATCATAATGGTTGATAATTCATGTAACCAATCTATTTTTAAGGCTTGCACACGTCCAGATCACTAGAGCTAAAAACACATCCCTTCAAAATGGAACAAAAATGGATCTAAAATTGACAAATCCGTTTAAAAATGACAACAATTTGCATAATTTCCCAGAGAAGCATTTCATGGCTTATAAGTCTCCTCACTCTGGCATGCCAGGCCTGGCTTGTCACTCTCCACAAGGAGAAACTTTACCCCATAGACCTCATTCCAGAGCCTCTGATTTAGACAAATCAGATCTCATACTTTGCACTGATGAGGGGCAATACCCTGAAACACTGTCTGCAAATTGAATTTCTGGTCTTGGCTTTTATCCTTGTGTAAGTCTTGTGATAAGGCTCGTTAAAGGGTCGATATTGACTTTTAGGATTGCTACTTCCAGTAGGTGGCGCTAGAGTTCTATTCCTCTTCCTCTCTGAAGAGACAATTTGCATATTTAATTTCCCAGAGGCGCATGCATGGCTTAAAAGTTTCCTCACTCTGCCATGCCAGGCTTGTAAAGTATGTGGAGAATTCTAGTAGCAGCGCTTCCCCATCTCTCCTCCAAGACTTTTATTTTGTTATTCTTCATCTATGGTATGGTATGGTATGGTATGGTATGGTATGGTGTGAAGAGTAAACCACATTATGAGATGGACATGAAGGCTCATCCTCCTTGTGTTACCTCTTTACAAATTTTCACAGTTCATATTCTGAATAAAAACTGAGCTTTGTTGCTTACCTGTGACTGTAATGCATCTGAATTTCACTTTAATTTGGTCACAAATTGGCTTGGTTCAGAAGATAGATAAGAGTTACAGACTCTGCTCACTGATGGAGTTTACTGTTAACTCATTCTGCAGCCTGCTATGTACAGTGATGCGTAGAGGATGTAGAAACCAAAGAAGACTAAATTTGTAATAATACCCGATTGGGAAGAAAAAGGTTCTCTGCCAAAACTACAAGCAAATAAAAAAAAAAAAAAAAACCCTCAAAAGGTGTCCATATCCTTTTAAATTAGGAATATTTTAAAATATGTCATTCATAAGTGAATTTTTCTATTAAAGAAGATGTCAGTTCTCTTGACTTCAAGTTTCGATAAATGCTTATATTTTCCATGAAATAATAATTCTGAAACAGTCAGACTGCTGAGCCCCCTCACCAATCACAGAAACAGGGTCCTAAAGTCCTTTGTGTGAATAGAACAGTAGTGAGCATGTGCAGCTTTCACGGTGGTGGTCGCACATGCTCAGTACGGCTTCATTTGTAAAGGGGACATTCAGCCTCTTTCACTCCACTTGTACTTGGGGGGGCCTCAGCATTTTTAATATACTGGAAAGAAGGGAGTGACACGTTTTCCGGAAATTGAGCCCTGCTGGTCTCCAGATGTGGCGCTCTGGCGTGTATATAATGTGGATAATGTTGCACAGTAAAAGCCACTTGTTTTAGGCTTAGTTTTTTTTTGTTTTAGTTTACTTTTTGTATAAGCTGACATCAATGGGACCCCCAGCGATCATACATTTTAAATTTTTCTAATCCTGAACAGCCCCTTTAATTTCATTTAACCCTTGAAAATCGCCAACATTTGCTACTGGCTTTTAGAAAATGTTCTAGCATCAAGATGAATAAAGTATTTTTTTTTCCTTAGGTCCCCACTGTCATCAATGGTTTTTGGGACAAATGCCCTCTTCACAAAGCCTGCCCAGTCCCTGGCACCTATGTTTGTCGTTACTATTCTTAATCAGTATGGATATGAAAACTTAACCAACAAAGTGGATCAGCCGGATCCCAGGTGAGTAGCACCCTGCTGATAATGCTAAATCCGGCCCTATATTAGCCAACCGCTAGAACTGCCATCCTATACGCACGCACTCTGGAGGAAGTTACTTCCAGACATCTCAGGCTGCAGCCTATCGGCTTTGAGAACAAAGGATCAGACATATCGAAATCTAGCATGCCCGATCTTTTTCTCTCCTCGCTATTAGGGGAGAGTTAATACACCTCATGATCAGTAGATGGTCCACTGATCTTTCTAAAATATGGCAGGCTGGGCCAACATTAATTTATTTAGTATGACACGCCATTGGGTATATGGGATAACAGTAGGAAGAAGCATGCTCAGCATTGCTGAAATGGAGAAGAATCCATATGGTAAATATATTAAAGTGTTTTGTTTGTTTTTTCCCATCTTGAGCTCATGCGCATTAATTAATTTTGGTCGTCTCAGATTAAAAAATAAAAATACCCTGATCTTAGGCTTCATTGGGGGCATATTCAGTGTTACTTTATGATTGCTGTGAAGAGCCATCAGTAAACAGGCCATTTGGCGCCATCTACTGGTGAGCTGGTATAATAATAATGAAATATTACACGAGTCCCTGACGGTCACACATTTAGAGGCCTTGCTTTTTTCATAGCAGCAAATATTTTATACTGATACTGGATTGCATTTGTGCTGCTGATTTTGGATAATATATTCTGCAGACCATTAATAAAATGAACTTTTTCTATTCAGTTTATTTCTAGGCCTCCATGACGCCATGTTCTACCTGACGTGCATCATCCCTCTCTGTATAGCCGTCACACAGATCATCATCTGGACGCCGTACTCCATTCGGAACAGCCATGTGACCACTGCACATTGAGACACTAAATATACAAGGACTTTATCATTATCTCGCCGGTGCCTTATATTTTGTTTTTAATATCTGTATGGCAAGAAAAATCCAGGAAAAGGACATCTTAACGACTTTATTTTATTTTTGGGTGAATTTTGTACAAGTTGAGTCTTTTTAGCTGCCGATGATGTCGCTCCTTGTATACATAGATCAGATCTAGAATTTATTCTTGCCTCGTTTTTTTTTATTTTATTTTTTTAATTGAGTACTACTTCCTCGAGAGTGCGTGTTGTGGTAGATCGGCTCACTTGGTTGCACATAGAGGTAGACACAGGAACACTCTCTCTTTAAATCTTCTGTGGTTTATTTAGGGAACTGCATAAACCACAGCAACATTAGCAAAACAAACACGGCCTTCCCGGCCTATAAGGTAAAAGCTTAGACATTGAAGGGGTTTCTCTCGAAGGTTAGTCTTTGTCTTTTGGCCCTATTAGAGCTTATGGACATCATTGGGGAACCTTTATTAATCTGATAAGCAGCTGCTCTCGCTTGGGCCATCCATGTGCCAGATCCACAGTGATCAGCTGATCGCAATGACAGTTCTCCAATTAAAGGGGATGTCCATGAAGAGACAGCCCTCTCACTGTAGCATACTCCGCCATGAATTGATAACTGACATATACTGTAAATGACCGATACATCTGCTAATATTCAAAGGCAGCTTGTTCTTTTATGGCTCCAAGTCAAAATTAGAAGTACTGTAGACAATAGTCTTATTACGCCCAGTATAATCCTGCATTACTGGGTTTATCAGACTAGATAATACACGATTTCTGAGCTGTGAATAACTGATGTAGATGACCAAGGAAAGAAAGATATTTTTAATATATATATTATGGTTCTCTGGGGAGTCTTGGCTTTTCTTCATATTGTACATAATGAATAATATGTATATCAATGTTTACTGCCTTAGTCGTACATGGATGTTCTGTAATAAATGTGAAACTCTTAGTCCTGTGACAACCAGTCCAGTACATGCAGTCATGTGTAGACAGGATGTCACTCTCCTGGGGGCTACAGGATGACATCATCCCCAATCAAATCCCTCCTGGCAGCTCTCGGGCCCCTCTCCTGCCCTTGTTCTGAGGCATTATTGTGACAGCAGTAGTAAGTCCGTGTCCACAGGGACACACATCACGATATTCACGTGTCGAGGTGTAAAGGATGTTTCCTACCTATAAACCATCACGTCTGCTGGAGTTGTAACCATATTACTTGCTAAACTACACTGTGTGCAGAATTATTAGGCAAATGCGTATTTTGATCACATGATACTTTTTATACATGTCGTCCTACTCCAAGCTGCATAGGTTTGAGAGCCAACTACCAATTAAGTAAATCTGGTGATGTGCATCTCTGTAATGAGGAGGGGTGTTGACTAATGACATCAACACCCTATATAAGGTGTGCTTAATTATTAGGCAACTTCCTTTCCTTTGGCAAAATGGGTCAGAAGAGAGATTTGACGGGCTCTGAAAAGTCCAAAATTGTGAGATGTCTTGCAGAGGGATGCAGCAGTCTTGAAATTTCCAAACTTTTGAAGCGTGATCACCGAACAATCAAGCGTTTCATGGCAAATAGCCAACAGGGTCGCAAGAAGCGTGTTGGCCAAAAAAGGCGCAAAATAACTGCTCATGAATTGAGGAAAATCAAGCGTGAAGCTGCCAAGATGCCATTTGCCACCAGTTTTGCCATATTTCAGAGCTGCAACGTTACTGGAGTATTAAAAAGCACAAGGTGTGCGATACTCAGGGACATGGCCAAGGTAAGGAAGGCTGAAAAATGACCACCTATGAACAAGAAACATAAGATAAAACGTCAAGAATGGGCCAAGAAATACCTTAAGACTGATTTTTCAAAGATTTTATGGACTGATGAAATGAGAGTGACTCTTGATGGGCCAGATGGATGGGCCAGAGGCTGGATCAGTAAAGGGCAGAGAGCTCAACTCCGACTCAGACGCCAGCAAGGTGGAGGTGGGGTACTGGTATGGGCTGGTATCATCAAAGATGAACTTGTGGGACCTTTTCAGGTGGAGGATGGAGTGAAGCTCAACTCCCAGGCCTACTGCCAGTTTCTGGAAGACAACTTCTTCAAGCAGTGATACAGGAAGAAGTCAGTATCGTTCAAGAAAAACATGATTTTCATGCAGGACAATGCTCCATCACATGCACCCAACTACTCCACAGCGTGGCTGGCCAGTAGAGGTCTAAAAGAAGAAAAAATATGACATGGCTCCCTTGTTCACCTGATCTGAACCCCATAGAGAACCTGTGGTCCATCATAAAATGTGAGATTTACAGGGAGGGAAAACAGTACACCTCTCGGAACAGTGTCTGGGAGGCTGTGGTGGCTGCCGCACGCAATGTTGATCGAAAACAGATCAAGCAACTGACAGAATCTATGGATGGAAGGCTGCTGAGTGTCATCATAAAGAAAGGTGGCTATATTGATCACTAATTTTTTGTTTTTACATGTCAGAAATGTTTATTTCTAAATTTTGTGCACTGATATTGGTTTACCCAAGTGAGATGGGATTATATTTGGTTTTTATTAAGTTGCCTAATAATTCTGCACAGTAATAGTTACGTGCACAAACAGATATCCTCCTAAGATAGACAAATCTAAAAAAAAAACACTCCAACTTCCAAAAATATTAAGCTTGGATATTTATGAGTCTTTTGGGTTGATTGAGAACATAGTTGTTGATCAATAATAAAAATAATCCTCTAAAATAGAACTTGCCTAATAATTCTGCACACAGTGTACGTTGTATACTATTGCACATCTCCTTATCAGTGGCTCCATTGTGCTTGTGAAGTTAAAGGGGTATTTCCACATCCAAGATCCTATCCCAATATGTTGTAGGTGTAGTAATAATAATATTATCAAATACCTCAAATTTGAAACATAGTATAGTTCTTCTGATAAGTTATGTCGCTTACCACTTGTGCAGGGTATTGCATTCGCTAGATTTCCATGGTTACGACCACTAACAACAAACTATGAGTGGTCGTAACCACGGATGCCTATTCTACTGCAATGCCCTGCACATGGGGTAAGAAACATAGCTTATCAGAAGAACTATACTACATTTCTAATTGGAGATATTTGTTAGTATTATTATTATTACACCTACTATATATTGAGATAGGATCTTGGAGGTGGGAATACCCCTTTAAAAAAAAAACCTTTTATACTTCTCTCCTGGACCAGCTCTGTTCTTTGCCCTGTGTCCCCCGCCAGTCTCATGACCTAAATGATGTCACATGACAGCTGAAGTAAGTAGGCGGCTGCTGATCGGCTGTATTTTTATCCTAGCTGAAAAAATTCTGTTCTGCTCAGACAAAGCTGTGAGTGCTGCAGGCAATCAGCAGCCGCCTATTATGTACCGCTGTCATATGACATAGTATATATCATCAAACCGGCGGGGGACACAAGGCTCAGAGCGGAGCTGTTTCGGGAGGTAAGTATTGAGGTTTATTTTACTTTACCAGCATCACTAGTCTAGTAGTGGGGACAAACCCTTTAAATGGTGTCTGTGTTAGCTTTTGTTTACTTAGGTCTTTTGTGATGGGCGATTATGTATTTTATGTTAAGTGTCGAAAAGTCAAATGATTTGTATTATTCTGTTCACCAGTAAAAGTTGATAATTTTCAATGATTTTTAAATTAAAACATTGTTACAAATCTTAACTTTGTGCATTGTTTGTTCTTCGGGGTTTCAAGTTTGTGGTGGGCAAACAAGTAACACATACTAAAGTGAATAGGACTATGGGGGTCAGTCATTAGTTGCTGTCTTGGGACCGTCCTGGTGATAGATTGCGTTTTAACATCATATAGTGTGTGTGGGTACATGGAGGGGACCCGCTTTACACAGGGCAGGTGCCATACAGCCAGCAACTGCCTCCACCAGCAGCAATCAGAGCTGGCTCCAATTGCTGCTGCTGTCAATTTCCCCCAGTAGTATCCAAGTGGCTCGATTCTTATCCGTTCCGGCACCCATAAAGTTTTAAATATTAGAGAAAAGAAAATCTAAATGTAAACTACCCCTTTTTTTTTCCAATTTTGAAGTAAAGAAAATTTAAACTTTTGGCTAACTCAGACGTCAGGTTTTTTTCACGTACAAGAAAAACGGATCGTGTTTTATCAGTGTTATTCATTTTTTTTTTTCACGGATGAGAAAAAAAAATAGTTTCTCCATCTTCTATCAGTCAGTGAGAAACGGATGGCATTCTAGTGCCGTCCAATATATATTTTTTTTTTCTTCACAGACCCATAGACTCGCATTGCCGATTTTGATCCAACACTCGAATCTATATCTGACTTTGATTTTGCACAGACCACTCTGTGTGAACAGTCCCTTAGATTATCATTATCCGTGAAAAACTGCTGCTTGAATGAGCTGTTAAGTACATTCTGTATTTCCACATCCATAAAAGCAGGATCTCTTTAAAATTTTAAATTCTATTTAATCCATAAAGTGTTATCTATAAATTAAAAAAAAAAAAAAAAACTGTAAACCCCAAAATTGTCTTTTTTTTTTGGCTGATGTTCCTCCGATCATAAAATACAATCAAAACGTCATATATAGCACCATAAAAAATGCGTCTCAGCTCATAAAAAAACAAGCCCTCAGATAGCCCCCATCAACATAAAAGTCGAAATTCAGAATTTTTTTTTAAAACCACTAAAATCTTAAACGAATACTATATAAGTTTGGTATTGCTCTAATCATACTGACCTGGACAATCGTGTTTGTCACTTGGAATTTTTTCCCTGTTTTTTTTTTTTTTGTAAGCTCTATGGTAAACTGAATGGTGCGGTCCAAAAAAAAACTCCTCCTGAAAAAAAAAAATAAAAAAAAATAAAACCATCCAAAAATATGGCCATGGTAAAGGAAAAATAAAAAAAAAGTTATGGCTCTATCTTTGAAGAAGGGTAGGAAAACACGTAATTGTGCAAAAATAAAAATTGGCCATGGTGGGAAGGGGTTAATGAGAATTTGTCACCAGGATTCACAAACACACTATATGTTATACCCCATGAGGCTGGTGTACTTGCTTCCTAAATACATGTCAGAATGGGTTGTGTAATACTTTTTGATATTAGAATCCTAATATGTAGATGACCATTTTAGCACTTCAGCTATACCTAAATTTGAAACAGTGTGTACATCTTTACAAAGTTTTTTGTTTTTATTGTTGTGTTGCTTATTAAATATAAAGTTCAAAAACTTTCTAAGCAGTCTTCATTAAAAAATTTTCCACCAATTTTCCTGCTGCAGTCCTTTTAGAAAATGTGGAAAACCAGTCGTAGCTGTTGCTCCTGGCTCTGGCATCTCTCTGCTCTCTCCCTTCTCAAAGTGTCAGAGACCACAGCAAAGGGGAGG
This sequence comes from Phyllobates terribilis, assembly GCF_046119375.1. Lineage (NCBI taxonomy): Eukaryota > Metazoa > Chordata > Amphibia > Anura > Dendrobatidae > Phyllobates > Phyllobates terribilis. Next base: position 203,561,392 of record NW_027362769.1, on the reverse strand, counting down.
AGATATACACAGATATTCACAGTATGGATAGGGAAAAAGTGTCTACAGTCTCGGGGAGGGCAGAGAAATCAGTCTATAGAAAAGGAAGAAAGCACATGAGGAAATGAGTACAGGTAAGAAATTATGCTGATGCATGAGCTAAGGAAGACTGCAGCACCATAGATACCCACAGACCTTACATCCAGATTGTATTACCTATATTACTCCCACAAGTGAAAAATATGACTAATGCTGCAAACTTTGTGTCAGGAGGTCTAGAAATGAATGACGAGATGAAGACTGCAAACTGAAACTTAAAGCAATTTTATTAACTAAAGGTAACCCGCAACTTGTAAAAATAAGCCGCCATCTTTTTCCGTTCTTGGCGCTGATCCAGTCATCTTCTGCAGTGTGTGACATGCTGCATTGATCCGGAAGTCAATACTAAATGTAAGTCTATGACAGCGAGAATGAGGGGCTCATGTACTTACAACGAGAGCTGCTGACTGTTACCTCTGACTTTTAGGCAGTCAGCGGTTGCGTTCACAGGATGGCGGAAGACAGTGGCTGATATGTATATTATTCGGGGCAGGGAACATGGATGAGTGACACCACTCCAGTGCTGAAATAAAAAAAAAAAAAATGCAGGAGGGGGGTCCTCAGTGCACCAATGGTGTGACCAAGGGCTCAAAATGCCATTCCACCCCATCAGGATGCTGCCAACGTCCTGTTAGTGTGATTGACCACACTCTCGTGTCCAGAGCGAGTGTTTGCTGCATTAAATCCCAAGGCCTGCACTAACACGGCAGGAGCCCAGTGAGAGCGCATTAACATTCAGCGTCGGTACAGACCCCCTTTCCTGCTTCTCTCCTGTCTACAGTGTCCACTCGCTGCACACAGGATTACACAGTACCGAACGACCGATGCAAACACTGACACTGTGTGCACTTGCTTGACCTCTTCAGTGTCAGTGTGGCATGCATGTCCAGAGACTCAGTTTAGCCATTGCTCGCTCTGCACAAGCCCGCACTGTCAATAAATCTAACACCAAGTGCACAGCATCCCAATTGAGGGTCAGAACAATGAACTGGGTTGGGGCTGGACTGGCTATTGGGCAAACATGTCTAATTGCAGGTGGGCTGCATCAGTCTAAAAAATGTTTAATAGTGTCAGTGTCCTCTGGAAAAATGAATGACTGATCATCAAGAATAGTTAATATATGTAAAAACTATACATAAAAAAGGCACAAAACAAGTGTGAATGCTCTTTATTTCCCACATTTCCAATAATTACACCTCAAGGTGACATGTAGCAACGTTTCGGCTGATGTACCCTTCCTCGGGCTGGGTATAAGATAAGTGTTTTCACCACCCTATTCATACAATCTATTGTAGCAGGTTGTCCACTACTACCCTGGATTTTCAGATAATCCAGAATTTCTTGCCAATAATGGTACATGTGAATACATCAATTCCACTAACGATGGTGGATATCGCTCACTTATACCATCCTGATGAAGGGTACATCACCCAAACGTTGCTATTTCCTGTTCAGTTTGAAAAACTGAAGAAATGGGCTGGCACTGCTGTTGGTATAAATGCAATTTGTAGGTGCAAATTCACACTGGACATTAACAGGCAAAACCTGCGATAAAACCAATGAGCAAATACCCTGCAGTAAGTCAATAGTGATAGTACATGTAAATAATATAGGAGACTTAGTTAACACTATTTTGATCAAAAAAGCAGAAAAGCCATCCCACCACGACAAGGTGACCCAATCGGGACTGTCCTATCTCTTGTATTTCACCTCTCTATGTGCCAGCAGGCCTCAATAGACCCAGGCCCGATTGTTTTGCACCTGGAAAGCTACAGTCATGGTTGAAAGTGTTGGAAACCTTGAAATTGTTTCAGAAAAAAGTATTTCTCTCAGAAAGCGTCTTCTGCTTTAAAAACTTCTTGTTTTTGACAGTCGGAAAAGACACAGTGTGTACATACCCTTATCGGCAGCACATTGCCCTGTGTAATTAGAGGATGTGGTGCTGATAACATGTACTGTATGAGGGGACAGAAGAGTCATTGGCCTGTGTAAACTAGCACCAAACAATCGATTGTTGTTTGTTAATGGTGCATTGATTAATAATAAGAATAATCTTTATTTATATAATGCCGATATATTCCGCAGCTCTTCACAATTCAGAGGTTCAGATACAACAGTCATAGGTAACAGTTGAAGATAATACAATAATTAAAGAAAAAATAATGACGACCCTGCTCGTAAGAGCTTACAATCTACAATGAGGTGGGGGTGACACAAAGTACAGGGGCTTATTTACAGTGATGGTCCAGCCATCTTGAGGGAATGGGGGATAAAGGCTGCATGAGCTCGTCACTAGCCAGTATATGTAGTGCTTTTGGGTGTGGTTGAGAATTATGTTTAGGGAAATAGTGAATGGGCTATATATAAAGGGACTTTGATTAGGGAAGGTGATAGGCCGCCCTAAACAGGTGTGTTTTTAGGGAGCACATAAAACTGTGTAAGTTGTGGTTCGTCCTAATTTCTTGGGGTAGAGCATTCCAGAGAATTGGTGCAACTCGGGAGAAGTCTTGAAGCCGGGAGCGGGAGGTACGGATTAGTGCGGATATTAGTCGAAAGTCGCTTGTGGAGTGTAGAGAACGGGTAGGCCGATAAACAGAAATTAAAGAGGAGATGTAGGGGGTGCCGCACTGTGGAGAGCTTTGTGGGTGAGAACAAGCAATTTCAATTGGATCCTACAATGTATGGGCAGCCAGTGCAGTGACTGGCACAGAGCAGACGCATCCGAGTAACGATTAGCCAGATAGATGACCCTGGCTGCTGCGTTAAGGATGGACTAAAGAGGGGAAAGTCGAGTGAGGGGGAGGCCAATTAATAGAAAGTTACAGTAGTCAAGGCGGGAGTGGATCATGGCAGCAGTGAGGGATTTTGTTGTTTCCAAGGTGAGAAAGGAGCGGATCCTAGAGATGTTCTTCAGGTGCAAGTGACAAAAGTGGGCAAGAGATTGTATATGGAAGGTGAAGGAAAGATTGGTGTCAAAGACACCGCCCAGGCAGCGCGCCTGCTGGCGCAGAGTTATTGTGGTGCCACACACAGAGACGGAGATGTCAGATTTATGGAGGTAAAAAGACGATGGGAGCAGAAGAAGTTCAGTTTTAGATAGGTTGAGTTTCAGAAAGAGAGCAGACATGATGTTGGAAACTGCGGCCAGACAGTCACTGGTGTTCTGAAGTACAGTGGGGGTAAGGTCAGGGGATGAGGTGTATATGTGTGTCATCATCATAAAGATGGTACTGAAAACCAAATCAATTGGCCGAAATCAGTACGTTTCATTGCACCATTAACCCAGAAGGCTGTGTGCACATGATGTCTTTTAAACTTAGGCAAACCTGCCAAGTAATTCAAGCAGAAGACGCTGCAGCAAACTCTGGCGTTTGTTTTCTCCAGTGCAAAATTTGGACCTGGGCCCCCAACTGTATTTTGTCAGATGATAGTGTAGCGCCCCTGAGGGTTCAGTCGCCACAGAGGTACTGCACCTCACCCAGAGGTGTGGTGTCTCCTTCTCTCAGGTAAGGAGGGAGTGCTGCCCGGAACCCCAACACCCACACTCAACACTACACTGCTCCAGGCCGGCTGGAAGGGCAAAATGCAATGTGTTTCCTGCTGAGCCCTGTCCCTGGCTGGAGTGGGGGGAACCAAAGGTAGGGGGAACCAGTAGTGGGTGTGGGTGGAGGAAGTAGAGTAGGGGAGCACCATCATAGAAGGTATATAAAGGGAGGCCATCTTAGGGTGGCAGGACAGTGAGGACAGTCAGTCAGGGAGCAGAGTCTCGTTAGGAGCTCTGCTCCACAAGTTGGGGCCTAGTGATAGAGGTCCAGGAGGGGAGCAGAGGAGGAAGGCTCCGTTCTATAGAAAGGATCCCAGGGGGTACGTTGAGTGCAGGACGGCACCCGTACGCCCCGAATCTGCCAGGTGTCAGAGGGATCAGGCCGCAAGAAGGGACCGGTCCCTGGACCAGCAGGGTTACTCCAGGTATCAGCTGGAAAAACCGGAGGCTTCTGCACTTCCATGGTGCAGTCGCCACAGTCTCATCCTAGTCACCGTGAGGGTCAAGTAGGTCTGGGAACTCCAGGTTGCCCAGAGGGACTTCAGAGCACCCGAACTGGACTGTGTGTGGGAAGCGCAGAGCAGGAGGGAGAAGACCCAGCGTGATAAGTCGGTCTAGTTAGGAACATAAAGAAAGCGGGCTTCCTGCAAGCGCTCCTGACATATCTGAGGAAGAGCTGAACCCCTGGTCTTGTAGACGCAGTGCGACGCGGAGGCGGACACCCGTACAGTGTACGGGAGAACCTTGTACAAGAACTGTGAGTAAAGCTCGGATGACTGCACTGCCTCTGTCAGTTATTTCAGCTGCGCCATCCATCCCGCCTGCACTACAAGTCCCAGCACCACCCACCACCAAACTACACACTGCCTCGGGGGCCCGCTCCACCTGTGGGGAGCAGAAACACCTCAGCTGCCATCCCAACACCCCCGGAGGTCTGAAACAGCGCTGGTAATCCTTACCAGGTACCACAGGTGGCGTCACAAACTATTTACTTTATTTTTATTTCTATCCAAGTTCCAATCCCCTTTTTCAAGAGTGACCCCAGGGTACGGGCCCGGGAGCCGACCACCGCGACATCCCCAAAACCAGGCAGAGGCCCGGGTACCGAGTCGTCCCCATCCCCTGGGCGCATCAATAGGTCCTTTAAATCCTATAAAGACATACTGTACATGTCCCCCCTCCCCACCATAATGTAATAATGTTCCCATCGTGTAGTAATGTCACTAATCCTGGGCCTCTTCCTTGTATAATGTCCTCCATTCTGGGCCCATCCTGGTAATAATGTCACCCATCCGATATCCCTTCCAGTAATAAGGTTCTCCATCCTAGGCCCCTTGCAATAATAATGTCAAGCTGACTCACCCCCTGGGCCGTGGGGCACTCGGATCCGGGCAATAGGTGGAACGATGGGAGTAGTAGTGGCAACCCGGTTCCGTGGCTCAGGGTGGTCAGGCCAGTGGTAGTCCGTTTTGTGCTGTTGGTTTTGTCCGACTACGCCACCCGTGGATTTGCAGTCATTAGGAACCGCCGCTGCAGGGCAGACCGCTGGGGCTGATGATATATGCAGCTGGGATGGTGTGACTCCCCACGGGAAGAGTGCGGCCCCAGGGCAGTGTAGTGGATGGTGGGAGTGATGGTAGTGAGAGTCCCGGTGCTGATAGTGCTGGAGGAGCAAGGAGCACACAGACAACAAGTTGCAGTCCAGGGTCTTTACTAAAACAGGTAAACTGACCCATAAACAGTCCCGGCTAGGAGGGGACCTGGATGTCTGAGAGCAACGGGGAAATTGGCCCTGGTCAGGGTGAGGGTGTAGGCCTACCGTGCTTTCTGCGCTCCTTCTGGCTATCTCCTCGTTATAGGGTAACAGCCCACGTTTCCGAGCTTTCCGTGTATTCTCGCCTGTATGGCCTGCGACGTGGGTTCCTTTCTGCTCCCAGCCTTGTACGGCTCTGCTGGTCCCTTCGGTTGTGGCAGGGCCTCCAGGCTTCTTAGGCCAAGGAATGTACAGTCCCTTGCGGACTGGTTCTCTGCTGGGGGATGTGGAATCCTTCCAGCCTCAGACACCAAAGTCTGGTAAAGTTAAGTCTTTTCTCTGCCAAGACAGGCTGGCTTCGCCTCTTGTCTCTGGCTTGTGGCTCTCCTCCTGCCACACTTCCTCTTAGGTGCAGTGCAACTGTCTGTCCCTGCTCTGCTCTGGGACAAGTCTCAGTGCTGAGACAGGCAATCCAGTTCTCTCTAACCCTGCCCTCAGTACCAGCTTTTATAGGGGCAGCCAGCTCCCCCTACTGGCCTGAGACAGGAGGCATTGCATGCTAATGTTCCCGAGACTAGAGAACCTCCCCCTTGCTCTCAGACACAGCTTTATTACACTTTGTGGCATCCAGGCCAGGGTGACACATTCCCCCCTAGTGAAATTTAGTACTCCGGGACTAAACAGTAAACAAAGACAATATGCATAACAATAAAACATTAATAGACAGACGACGCACAAATTGAGTTCTTAAGGTCACAGTGTGGCCGGTGACCGGGTGTCCATATCAGCAGAACAACGGGAGCCTTAACCAGGTGGGGATCTGTCCTATCCCAAGTCCTTTACAGTCTTAGTTCATTCCTTGGTCAGGCTCCGAACGCAGTCCATACCAGGTCCCGGTTATAAAAAGTCCATAACCTGTGAGTCCTTACGGTAACTGCAAGAAACTGAAACACAGAATTACCAAACATGCATGTAACTTTGCAAACAATTCAACATTTGGCAACAGGGTTATTTACAATTTTAGTGCGCTCTATATTCTCCAGCGAGCGGGTATCTGTCCCTCTGTGCTCCTGGTTGACCTACGTAGCCCACTGTCTGGTGGTGGACCAACCTGGCTTTCCCCACTAGCGTTAGGGGTACAGCTACCAGCTGGGTGTACAGGTAGGGCAGGCAACTGTCTGCTGGTTCTTTGGCTTACCGCAGGCATGGCAGGCTCACTGTCAGCAGAGGGTTGACTCTCCTGGGCTGCTGGAACAGGCTCTTCTGCCTCTGGAACCGCTTGCTCCTCTTCACCTTCCGGCTCTGGTGTTGGTTGTTGCTGTGCCGGTTGCAGGAAATGCAGGACGGTTACCACTATGGCATCATTTATGCGAGTCCAGGACTGAGGGAACTCTCCGAGAACGGTGCTGATCATTTCTTCCTTGTCCTCTGCGGGTTCAAGGTCACTCTGATCCTCTTCTGCACTACGGAGTTGCTCGGGGCACCTTTTGAGGTGGTCTCTGGAGACGACACTAGTGGTTTCTCCTCCGTCCTTGGTGATTACGCACACCTTTGGGTTGTCATGGTCAGACTGCAGTACGGTGTAGGGTTCCCTTTCCCACTGGTCGTCCAACTTATGTAGCCTTCTTTTTCGCTTTAGGACTTGCTCACCAGGTTCTAGGGGACCAGCAGGGGCGTGTTGATTGAAGAGTTTTTCTTGCCTCTCTCTCACCTGGGCCAGGCTCTTCTCCACACTCTCCTGTACCTTCTTGTACTGCAGTTGCCTTTCCGTATCCCAGTCCGCATCCGGGGAGGTGTCCTCAGGTATTAGGACTCCCATCTCCAGGTCTACGGGCAGCTTACCTGGTCTAGCTCGCATCAGGTAAGCCGGGGTGCAGTTTGTCGCGTTCACCAGGATATTGTTGTACATGTCTACCAGGTCCGGCAATTTTTCTGGCCACAGGCTGCGTTCCTCCAGGGGCAACGTCTTCAGGAGATCAATGACTATATTGTTCATCTTCTCACACATCCCGTTGGTTTGGGGGTAGTAAGGCGTTGTCCGAATCTTCTTACAGCCATAGAGGTTGCAGAACTCCTGGAAGATTTCAGCTTCGAACGCTGGACCCTGGTCTGTCAGGACCTGTTCCGGATACCCGTGAGGACGGCAGAAGTATTGTTGGAAGGCTCTGGCCGCCGTTTGGGCTGTCAAGTCCTTTACCGGGACCACCACTAGAAAACGGGAATAGTGGTCCACGATTGTCAGGGCATAGATGTATCCTGACCGGCTTGGAGCCAATTTGACGTGGTCCAGAGCCACCAGCTCAAGAGGCTGCGTGGTGACGATGGGCCTCAAGGGTGTCTTCTGGCTGGTGCGGTCCTTCCTCCTCAGGTGACAAGGGCCACAGTCTCTGCACCATTTTTCCACAGCTCCTCTCATGCCGACCCAAAAGAACCTTCCTCTTAGTAGGAACTCCAGTTTCTTCCAACCGAAGTGTCCCGCTCTGTCATGGTAAGCCCCCAGGACCATAGCTGCATCTCGTCTTGGGACCACGACTTGCCAGGTCAGCTCGTGCGTCCGGTGGTTAACAATCCTTCTGCACAACTTGCCTTCATAGAGGAACAGCTTGCTCTTCTCCTTCCATAGCTGCTTGGCTTCCTCTGGGGCATCTGGATCTAGGCGGGCGTCTTCCCGGGTCAGCAGATCTTTCACCAGGCGGACTGCAGGGTCACTATCTTGGGTCTCGGCCCAGCTGTGGTGAGGTAGGGGATTCATCATCACAGTTGTTAGATCCTCCTCCTTCACGCGGTGAGAGTGTTGAGCGGCTCCATACCGGTGAAACGCGGGGAGTTCTACCTCCTCCAGCTCTTCTGGGTCTTCGTCACCTTCAGGTAAGTGAGGCATCCTTGATAGGGCGTCCGCGTTGGCGTTGGTTTTGCCTGCCCGGTACTTGATCACGAAGTCATAGTTGGAGAGACGGGCCATCCACCGCTGTTCCAGGGCACCCAGTCTTGCATTGTCCAGGTGTGTCAACGGGTTGTTGTCCGTGTACACGGTGAACTTTGCGGAGGCCAGGTAATGCTTGAAGCGTTCCGTCACGGCCCACACCACCGCCAAGAATTCTAGCTTGAAGGAGCTGTAATTCTCCGGGTTCCTCTCAGTGGGCCTCAGCTTCCGGCTGGCGTATGCGATCACCCGTTCTCTGCCCTGTTGGTTTTGGGACAGTACGGCTCCCAGTCCCACATTACTGGCGTCTGTGTGGAGAATGAAAGGCTGGCCGTAATCAGGGTAGGCCAGGATCTCATCCCCCGTGAGGGCCATCTTTAGCTGGCGGAAGGACTCCTCTTCTGGTTTATCCCACTTGAAGGGTGGCTTTTGACTTTTGGACTTGGACTGTCCGATCAGGAGGTCCTGCATAGGAAAGCCATCTTGGTGAACCCGGGGATGAACCTTCGGTAGTAGCCTACCAACCCGAGAAACTGTCTCACCTCTTTGATGTTCGAGGGGCTTGGCCAGCTCTTGATTGCCGTGACCTTGTCAGGGTCGGGGGCCACTTCCGCGCTTACCACGTGCCCTAGGTACTGGACCTTTGGTTTCAGCAGGTGACACTTCGATGGTTTCACCTTCAGGCCATAGCCTGCCAGGGCTTCGAACACCTCGGCCAGGTGCTTTAGATGGTCCTCGTAGGTCTTTGAATAGACGATCACGTCGTCCAGGTAAAGGAGGACCGTCTCGAAGTTTCGGTGCCCTAGACAGCATTCCATCAGCCGCTGGAAGGTCCCTGGTGCGTTGCAGAGTCCGAAAGGCATGCAGTTGAATTCGCTCAGTCCCATCGGGGTGGTGAAGGCGGTCTTCTCCTTGTCAGCCTCTGCCACAGGAACCTACCAGTACCCGCTAGTAAGGTCCAAAGTACAAAAGAAGTTAGCTGATTTTAGTGCGGCTAAAGACTCCTCTATTCTAGGCAGCGGATATGCGTCTTTGTGGGTGATACGGTTGATTTGTCTATAGTCGACGCACATTCTCATGGTGCCGTCTTTCTTTTTGACCAGAACCAAGGGGGCTGCCCAGGGGCTACAGCTGTCTCTAATGACCCCAGCTTCTTTCATCTCTCTTAGCATGCCCTTTGCGTTCTGATAATGTGCAGGGGGTACAGGCCGGTGTCTCTCTTTTATTGGTGGGTGGCTCCCTGTGGGGATGTGGTGTTCTATCCCCTTTACTCTGCCGAAGTCCAGCGGTTGCTTACTAAAGACTCTCTCGTACTCCTGTACCACCCGGTAGACTCCTTGTTTTTGGTGCAGGGGAGTAGAGTCAGCACCCACATGGAGTTTCTGGCACCAGTCCTCCTTTTGTTTCTGGGAGCCATTACCCTCCGCCTGAGGAGATGGAGGCAAGGGTTCCACGGCCCTGATAGCTTTGTGTTCGACAACAAACAGTTTGGCGAGTGTAGCGTACCTGGGTAAGTGTACTTCCCTCTCCCCAATGTTGAGGATGCGGACGGGCACCCTCCCATGACGGACATCAACCACCCCCCAGGCTGTCAAAATGGTGGGCCTGCTGTCTGAGTACACGGGTTCTGCCATGGCTTGGTAGTCTCTACCTCTCAACCCGATTGCAGTCCGACACCAGATCATCATTTCACTTTTGGGAGGCATGGAAATTGGGAATGGGTCACTCAGTCTTACGCTACCGATCTCACCACCAGACAGTTCTACCTGCTGCCGTCTCATCAGGGCTTTTATCTCCTTGTTGAGGACTCTCTGTTGGCTGGAACTAGCATTCACCGCCACCTGTTGTAGAATTACAATTACCTCTGAAAGACAATTTTCAATTATGTTAGTACCCACAGTTATTTTAGGGTGACTTTCATGACGGTCAATGTCCACAATAATCACTCCCTGTGCCGGCAGTTCAACTTTACCAATTTTAATGGTCATCTCCTTGAACCCCTTCTGCGGCACGGGTAAGCCATTACTGGCGATGATGCTCAAGTTACTGTCTGGATACCGTGTGATATCAGCATCAGTCCAATACTGCTTAAAAAGTACATAAGGGATTGTGGTTACTTGCGACCCAGTATCCAGCAAGGCGCTCATGGGGATACCGTCCAGCACCACGGGTAAAACCGGGCGCCCCCCAACGTACTTATCACGCCAATTATAAGGGCCTGGTGATCTTATGCCTGGGGGTCGGCCCTCTGCCCCAGGTTGGACCCGTTTAAATTACAGTACCTGGAAATGTGTCCGGGCTGGTTGCAACGACGGCAAATGGGCTGTCCATCCTCTGCGTAGCGGTCTGTGGGCCTCCCTCGGAACGACGGGATCCTCCTCTGTCGACGCCACGGGACATCCTCCGGACTTGAAGCCAGCTCGATGGGTCTTGACGGGTCCACTTGCAACGCCTGGACGGTCCTGGTCAACGCCGCGACGCTCCTGGTTAGCTCCTGGACTTGGTGGTGCAGGCCTTTCGACTGGGCTTGGTTCAGGGCCTGTGCATCAGCCTCCACGGAGTCCATAGAGGAGGGCGCCGCCTCCTGGTGGTAGGTGATAGCAGGGCGCCGGGGGTTTATAGCGCCACTGGTTGCAGATTCACGGAGCACCCTTATGGCCCTGTCCTTAAATTGGGCAAAGGTCAGGTCGGGGTTCTGAAAGAACATGAGGCGCAGTTGGGCCCTGTGGACGCTAGACAGCAGACCTTCTATGAATTGTTCTGTTAGCAGCTTATCCGTTTCCTGCACGCTGCCAGGGTCAGTTTGTTGAATAGCCCTCAGGGCTTCCTGCAGATTTAGGGCATAGTCTCTGATGCTGTCCTGTGCCCGCTGCTTACATCCATAGAACCTCATTTTAATCTCAGCAGAGGTACGTGTGTCAAAGGTACCCCGCAGCCGGGCCAGAATACCCTTCACAGTCCTTTTCTCCTCAGTGGGCCATGATTTTACCTCCCTTTGGGCTGCGCCAGTTAACTGCCCTGTCAATATGCTGACCTTCTGTTACTCTGTCAGGGGGTAAACGTGGAACAAACTGTACAGCCTTTCCTTGAAGTCAGTTAGGGCATGGGGCTCCCCTGAGTATTTGGGCAGCCAGGCCGCTCCAGGGATGTAGGGCAGGGAAAAGGGCATCACCGCTGCTGCAGCTGCGTTGGTGGTAGTGGGCGCCTCTGTGTCCGACATCTTCCTCCCCCCTAGTCAAGCGTGGCCTACCTTCCGACGATCCTCTTCTGTAGGCCGCGGCTCCGCTGCTGCTGCTCTGGACGAGGACCTTGCGTCGCGTCCTGGTGACGTCAGCGTCGCTCTCTCTCCCTTCCAGGACCTTGCGTAACGTCGGTGCGTGGGGCGGAGCTTCGGATCTCGCTCGGTTTTGACATCCACGCCCCTCTTCTTCCCGCGCGGCGTCCTGAAGATGGCGTCCGATGGCGGGAAACAGCTGCGGATGGCGGGAAGACGGCGGGAAACGGTCCAAGATGGCGTCTGATGGCGGGAATTGGCTCCGGATGGCGGGAAACGACTCCGGACGCCGGGAAACTTTGCCACAGGTAAGTTACAAAAGTCTTTTTCAGGCACGCAGTACCCGGTGGTTGCGGGCACGAAATCCTGCCGACTACGCCAAAGCTGACTCGCCCCCTGGGCCGTGGGGCACTCGGATCCGGGCAATAGGGGGAACGATGGGAGTAGTAGTGGCAACCCGGTTCCGTGGCTCAGGGTGGTCAGGCCAGTGGTAGTCCATTTTGTGCTGTTGGTTTTGTCCGACTACGCCACCCGTGGATTTGCGGTCATTAGGAACCGCCGCTGCAGGGCAGACCGCTGGGGCTGATGATATATGCAGCTGGGATGGTGTGACTCCCCACGGGAAGAGTGCGGCCCCAGGGCAGTGTAGTGGATGGTGGGAGTGATGGTAGTGAGAGTCCCGGTGCTGATAGTGCTGGAGGAGCAAGGAGCACACAGACAACAAGTTGCAGTCCAGCGTCTTTACTAAAACAGGTAAACTGACCCATAAACAGTCCCGGCTAGGAGGGGACCTGGATGTCTGAGAGCAACGGGGAAATTGGCCCTGGTCAGGGTGAGGGTGTAGGCCTACCATGCTTTCTGCGCTCCTTCTGGCTATCTCCTCGTTATAGGGTAACAGCCCACGTTTCCGAGCTTTCCGTGTATTCTCGCCTGTATGGCCTGCGACGTGGGTTCCTTTCTGCTCCCAGCCTTGTACGGCTCTGCTGGTCCCTTCGGTTGTGGCAGGGCCTCCAGGCTTCTTAGGCCAAGGAATGTACAGTCCCTTGCGGACTGGTTCTCTGCTGGGGGATGTGGAATCCTTCCAGCCTCAGACACCAAAGTCTGGTAAAGTCAGTCTCTTATCTGCCAAGACAGGCTCACTTCGCCTCTTGTCTCTGGCTTGTGGCTCTCCTCCTGCCACACTTCCTCTTAGGTGCAGTGCAACTGTCTGTCCCTGCTCTGCTCTGGAACAAGTCTCAGTGCTGAGACAGGCAATCCAGTTCTCTCTAACCCTGCCCTCAGTACCAGCTTTTATAGGGGCAGCCAGCTCCCCCTACTGGCCTGAGACAGGAGGCATTGCATGCTAATGTTCCCCTGACTAGAGAACCTCCCCCTTGCTCTCAGACACAGCTTTATTACACTTTGTGGCATCCAGGCCAGGGTGACACACAACACCCTGTGTCCTTTCCAGTAAGGATGTTCCACATTCTGGGTCCCTTGCAGTAATAATGCCCAACATCCCGTGCCCCTTTCTGGCATAATGTCCTCATTCTGGCACCCTTTATGCTATAATATCCCCCATCCAGAACCCCTTTCCTGTAATATTGTCCCTATCTTGGCCCCTTCTTGAAATAATGTCCCCAATCCTGGACCCCTTCCAGTAATGTCCACCATCCTGGTGCAATGTCCCCCATTTTGGGCCCCTTCCAATAATGTCCCCCATCCTGAGCCTCTTCAAGTAATAATGTTCCCCATCTTGGTGTAATGTTCCCATCCTAGCCCCTTCTAGTAATATTTGTCCCCCATATTGGGTCCCTTTTTCAGTATAATTCCCCCTATTCTAGGCCCCTTCCTGGTATAATGTCCCTCATCCTGGTAAAATGTCCCCATTCCCCATCCAGTAATACTGTCCCCTCTCCAGGGCCCATTCTGTAATAATGTTCCAAGTTCTGCCACTGTTCTCTAACACTTTTAAAAAATGAACTCTTCATCTTGGCTTCCTCTGCTCGCATGCCACGCAGCGTCCTCTTGTGTAGCCGGTAGCTGACTTCCACATGCCTGCTATTGGTGACGCATGACGTCGCTGGCCCGCGACTGACACATTGACATCAGCTACCGTCGTTGGATTGGCCGTCAGCATATATTGTGGTGCAGGGACCCGGCGGGTCTCTGCGCTGCAATACATTTCAGCTGAATGTACGTCCTCGGCATATTTCAGTTGGCCCGTTCGTGGTTGCACAATTTGTGACTGCGATTGTTGCGTCCCTGCTTGAGAGGTTTTTTTACTGTTTAGCAGCGGGCTGTTCTTTGGAGGGTTTTCCTGTGGTTTTTGTAAAGTCTTTTTACTGTCCTTATTTTTAACTTATTGAACAATGAAGAAACCGCCAGAGGTTTCTCAAGCACACACGATGGCAAACTGTGATGTTTGGGTGTCTTTTGAGCTTTCCCATTGACTTGTACTGTAAAGTACAGAATGTCTTCAGAGCGTACTTTTGAGCGTTTTTCTGGTGGTTTTCACTGCAGAATCCACCAGAAAAAGACATTGTGTGTCCAGATCCACAGGCTATGTTCACACATTGCGTTTTTGCAAATTTTCAGCTGCGTTTTACAGTAGCAGCAAAGTCTATGAGATTTCAGAAATCTCATACATACACATTGTTTTTTTTCCTGACTGTTTTGTCAAAGAGCTACATTTTTCCAAAATGCAGCATGTCACTTCTTTCAGCATTTTTGCATTGTTTTTCACCATGGGTAATGCAAAAACGCTAATGAAGTTGAATCAGGTTATTTTTTTTATGCACTAAATTTTATCAGCATGCACAAAAGACAAATGTACACTGACAAAAACGCAGTAAAAAAAACACAGCAAACACGCTGCAAAATGCGAGGCAAAAACTCAGCAAAACCAGCTTTTTTGACGTTGCTACTTTGCCGCCAAAAGAGAAGGTTTTGCCTGCGGAAAAAAACTCATCATCAACGCAACGTGTGAATATAGCCTAAGGGGGCAACCCCAAGTCAAGCACCGGAGACTTTTTTGGAAGTGCTGTTTTGGGGGGGTTTAGGCAATGCACATTAGATTTCTAATACCATTGCAGATATATCAGTGTGTGTCTGTGTATAAGGCCACGGCCCCACTATCAGTATTTTTTCTCAGGAGTGGGAGCCAAAACCAGGAGTGGGTGATAAAATACTGATAGTGCGGCCGTGGCCTAATGTTTGCACTGTGGACTCTCCCGTGGCAGCTACTGACAGACAGAATAAGGCCTCATTCACATGTCCGTTTTCCTCGCATACAAGAAAAATGGACTGATTAGTTTGATCAGAGTGTGGTCGGACTGTCATCAGTTTTTCTCACACGTGTAGCAAAAAAAAAAAGTTTCTCCATTCTGACAGTCTGTGACTTACATTGCTTCTTTTGATCCAGCTCTTGGATCAAAATTGAACATGGCCCCGATATTTTCCATGGACCACTCGGTCTGCAAAAAGTCCCGGACATGAGCACAGCCCCATAGACTATCACAGGTACGAGTGCTATCTGTGAAAACCACGGATAGCAGCCGTACAAGAACAATGGTTGTCTGAATGACGCCCTAGGGCTTATTCACCTGTCCGTTATCCTTGTGCGAGTGCTCTACGTTTTTATCATGGATAACACTCGCACCTGTGATAGTCTATGGGGATGTTCACACCTCCGATTTTTTTTTTTTCTTCGGGGAACATGTCTGACTCTGATCCAAAATAAGCAATGTAAGTCTATGGATCCATGAAAATATTGGACCGCACTCGAGATGGAGCCAAAGGCCGGTAAATAAATGATGAATAATTTACCACTTATATATGGTGGGAACTTTTTTTTTTTGGAGACTGATGCAGCTATTAAAGGGTTATTCTTCCCTGTGCCTGTCTGAGGGGAGAATCACTGTTTCTAAGTCCTGGCCTCCAGAATGTTACAAGAACAGTCAGCGAGCGCAGCGGTGCTATTGTGTCTGTGCAGCTCCCATGGAAATGAATGGGAGTTCTGCCTCTTTCCGTATCTCCCATTCATTTCTATGGGAGCTGCACAGACAGGACGGCAGCAGCTGTACTCCTCTGTCTTTGTAACCCGCCTGTGGGGGCCGAGATGCAAGCAGGGATGGGGATTAACCCTTTGGGGTACCTTGGCTGTATTATAGGGGCAATCCCTAACGGTAAGGCCATATGAAGCGACCACCAGTATCCCGTACAGTGTGCTTGTGTGCACTTTATGGATTGAATGTTAACGGCCTCACAATAAGGCCACGTTCACACGTGTAGTATATGTTCAGTTTTTTCCCCTCAGTATCTGTAAGCCAACACCAGGAGTGGAGCAATAATGGAAACTCATCACCACTTCTGCATTTATCACCCACTCCTGGTTTTATCTTACAATTACTGAGGTAAAAAACTGACAGAATACTGAAGGTGTGAACGTGGCTTTATGCAACTAAACAGAATTTGGCCCCCTTTTTTTTAAAGATTTTATTCAACTTATTTATCAAAACTGAAATCGTTTTATCAAACTTTAATAAAACCATAAAATAAAAAATTGCAAAATTTGCCCTGAGAGCGCGCGCGTAACAGCACGTGACTTCTACGTCATCAATCAGGCCAGACCGTATGATAGAGAAGGACTTATTGTTAGTACAGCTAGTCTACTCGGCGCTCAGAGCGCCCTCTGCTGTCTCTATGATGTGTGATCACCTGGAATATGTCCGTGTGGAAACAGAGACTGTGACTAAGGTTCCGCCCCTCTCCAGCCTGCTTCACCCCTCCTTCTCAGCACGGTTGCTCTCCTCCCACCCATCACTCGCCTCTTCGGGCCGATGTGGGCCATGGACCGGCTCGGTTCCGGAGGACATCGGCCGAAGCTGCTCAGATGAAAGTGTTCATCGGCTGGGTACTCACATACGTGCTCTGCCTGGCCGCGGTGAAGAAGATGTGGAGCAGCCGGTACCTGAGGAGTCACCTGAGCAGATCTCTGTATATGAACATGCTGAGCCCTAACCAGGCCCCTTACTGGGAAGTGAGTCACCAGGTGTGTGCACAGCTGTGGGGTCTGACAGGAGGAGGGGGGTCTACATGAGAGGTGCTCCTGGCCATTATCTGCTATTACAGCTCTAGAGTCTAACATTTGGGGGTTGGTGGTCTTTATCTGATTGTTGTATTGGTCCATGTGAAAATTGGGTTGGGGTCCGGCTGCACGGGACCGACTAGAACCAGCTTAAGGGGCTCTGTCCCTTTAATTTCTAATTTATACCTCCGACCAGTTGGGGCGCTGTTTCTGGGTATAAAAGAGAGGAGCCTCTATACTTAGCATCAAATCCCCTCTGTTACTGGGGATCGTAGCGGCGGACCCCCAGTGATCAGGCACTGATAGCTTATTATATCAATGTGCCGTCAGTGGTTTTGGATCCCTTCAGTCCAGGCCACGTATTGACTAAGGCGTAAGAGTGTGTTCACACCCAGTTTTTTTATGTATATATATATATATATATATATATATATATATATATATATATAGGAAACTATAGACAGAAAATCACAGAGGAAATTACGGACGTATTTGGTGCCTTTTTTATGCATTTTTTGACACTTTTCTTATTTTTGGCAAAGCCGTTTTGATCTCAATGGATAAAAACTGCAGTGAAAAATGCTAAGGCCGCGTTCACACTATCTTTTTTTTGCTGCGATTTTCCTGAAATGTGGTAAACTGGCCACTTTTTTAACGCAAATGCATCGTGTGGACATGGAAAGAATTGACAGGCTGCATTGTTTTGAAAAACGCAAAGGGAGAAAAAAAAAAAAGCATGGTGTGAATGCGATTTTAGAAATTGCATTAATTTTACTGTAAAAAAATATATCAAAAGCTGTATGTGTGAACAAGCCCTGAGGGTCCTCAGTGAGGACGGGGCAGAATTTTTTTTTTTTTTAATATTACACTTAGAGGGTCCTGGGAGGTGCCTGGGGGGTATCAGGACTCAGCAGCTCCCTCTCTCGGGGTTCTTGGTTGGACCTTTGTGCAATCACTTTCCAGAATCCATCACTGTCGCTCATGTGTCACCTGTACGGTGCGTCTTGTGCTGCGGGCCTGGCTTTGTCTCCTTCCCTAATCACTGCCTGATCGCTCTGATCAGCTATTACACTACAGGCCTGATCTGTACAGCGTTGATGTGATGGCATGAGGCGCCCAGACATCAGCCGGCAGCGAGTGACGTGTGATTGTCATTGTTCACCAGGATATTGTGCGACTTCCTCCTGCTCATTGTCTGGCAGAGCGGCGCCGTCTGCTCATCACGGGCATGCACTTCTCACCGTCAGGCCACAAGGGGCAGGAAAGCCGCCTCATCCCTGCTCTGCTCCTCACCTCCAGGCAGATTCTTATTCGCATTCATTATGGGATCTCTGCTTGACTTTCATGGATTCATTCTGTTATTTATTTGTAATACATTGTATCTGGTAACAAAAATATTATTAGATTTATTTTATTATTAAGCACATGTTAAATATAAATATGACAATATGTACTGGGCAAATCTAAAAAAAAAAGTGTTGCCCTTAGTGTCTACCACTTTTCCGTCTATTCCTTTTGCTGTCTGCTGTACCTCTCCCAGGTGCCAGACAGTCTAAATTAGTTTGTTTCCTGCCTTTTTGCCGTGCATTAGATATATAAAATTTACCATCATGACAGAGCATTTTATATATTAAGAGTGATAGCTATTTCTGCTCTTTTTAATGTTGGATATTTCACATACATTGGAATTGCAAGGTCGGAGATGTATTCAGACCCCTCCTTAGAGCTCATGATTCTCATTTGGTCTGACATGCACTGTGAGGTCTTATATAGACAGGTGTGTGCCTTTCCAAATCAAGTCCTATCAGTTTAATTAAACACAGCTGGACTCCAATGAAGGAGTAGAACCATCTCAAGGAGGATCATAAGGAAATGGACAGCATGTGACTTAAATACAGTACAGACCCAAAGTTTGGACACACCTTCTCATTTAAAGATTTTTCTGTATTTTCTTGACTGAAAATTGTACATTCACACTGAAGGCATCAAAACTATGAATTAACACATGTGGAATTATATACTTAACAAAAAAGTGTGAAACAACTGAAAATATGTCTTATATTCTAGGTTCTTCAAAGTAGCCACCTTTTGCATTGATGACTGCTTTGCACACTCTTGGCATTCTCTTGATGAGCTTCAAGAGGTAGTCACCGGAAATGGTTTTCACTTCACAGGTATGCCCTGCCAGGTTTAATAAGTGGGATTTCTTGCCTTATAAATGGGGTTGGGACCATCAGTTGTGTTGTGCAGAAGTCAGGTGGATACACAGCTGATAGTCCTACTGAATAGACTGTTAGCTGCTTTTTTTCTTGCCATAATACAAATTCTAAGTAAAGAAAAACGAGTGGTCATCATTACTTTAAGAAATGAAGGTCAGTCAGTCCGAAAAATTGGGAAAACTTTGAAAGTGTCCCCAAGTGCAGTTGCAAAAACCATCAAGCGCTACAAAGAAACTGGCTCACATGAGGACCGCCCCAGGAAAGGAAGACCAAGAGTCACCTCTGCTTCTGAGGATAAGTTTATCCGAGTCACCAGCCTCAGAAATCGCAGGTTAACAGCAGCTCCGATTAGAGACCAGGTCAATGCCACACAGAGTTCTAGCAGCAGACACATCTCTACAACAACTGTTAAGAGGAGACTTTGTGCAGCAGGCCTACATGATAAAATAGCTGCTAGGAAACCACTGCTAAGGACAGGCAACAAGCAGAAGAGACTTGTTTGGGCTAAAGAACACAAGGAATGGACATTAGACCAGTGGAAATCTGTGCTTTGGTCTGATGAGTCCAAATCTGAGATCTTTGGTTCCAACCACCGTGTCTTTGTGCGACGCAGAAAAGGTGAACGGATGGACTCTACATGCCTGGTTCCCACCGTGAAGCATGGAGGAGGAGGTGTGATGGTGTGGATGTGCTTTGCTGGTGACACTGTTTGGGATTTATTCAAAATTGAAGGCATACTGAACCAGCATGGCTACCACAGCATCTTGCAGCGGCATGCTATTCTTTCCGGTTTGCGTTTAGTTGGACCATCATTTTTCAACAGGACAATGACCCCAAACACACCTCCAGGCTGTGTAAGGGCTATTTGACCAAGGAGGAGAGTGATGGGGTGCTACGCCAGATGACCTGGCCTCCACAGTCACCAGACCTGAACCCAATCGAGATGGTTTGGGGTGAGCTGGACCGCAGAGTGAAGGCAAAAGGGCCGACAAGTGCTGAGCATCTCTGGGAACTCCTTCAAGATTGTTGGAAGACCATTTCCGGTGACTACCTCTTGAAGCTCATCAAGAGTGTGCAAAGCAGTCATCAAAGCAAGAGGTGGCTACATTGAAGAACCTAGAATATAAGACATATTTTCAGTTGTTTCACACTTTTTTGTTAAGTATATAATTCCACATGTGTTAAATCATAGTTTTGATGCCTTCAGTGTGAATGTACAATTTTCATAGTCATGAAAATACAGAAAAAAATCTTTAAATGAGAAGGTGTGTCCAAACTTTTGATCTGTACTGTGTGTATAGTAGGTGGACAGAAAGTGTAATAAGGTTATGAAGGGACAAATTTAACAAACATGGTGTAAAGTGAAACTGGCTCAGTTGCTCTTAGCAACCAATCAGATTCCACTTTTCATTCCTCACAGACTCTTTGGAAAATGAAAGGTGGAATCTGATTGGTTGCTAAGGGCAACTGAGCCAGTTTCACAGATCTAGTTTTCTCAGATCTCCCACAAATCTGTTTTCTTTTCAGATAATTCAGATAGCACATAATGGCAAATGATTTAAATACAGATCAAAGAAAATGGATTTTAAAAGAGTATTGGAAATGCTGAAACCGTTAGAGCAAATTGGGTTGAAACATTTGGTACTCAAGCGCCAAAGAGACAAACCATTTACCGCATTCGTGACAAATTTAATGCCACTGGCTCAATCCTTAATGCTCCAAAAACTGGTCGACCCAACACAGTCTGTACAGAAGATAATAAACAACATTTGTTCAGAGTCCTAAAAAGTCCACCAGAAGAACCTCTTTGGAATTGGGAATTTCACGAGCTTCTATCATGCGAATCCTGAAATCTATTGGGTGGAAAGCTTATCGGCCACGTCTAATTCATGGTTTATTGGAGGATGATCCAGACAGGCAGCTGCAATTTAGTATTTGATAAATCTCCCCCTTCATAACCGTATTACACTTTCTGTCCACCTACTTTTGGACAACCCTGTATATATCACACCCCCCTCCCCCCGCGCTTCTTTAATGGATGCCACTTGAAAGATTCTTATTTTTTTATTTTTTTCATTTTTCAAATGGTCGGATGTGTTTGCTATACGTATAGTATATGTCTTATGCAATAAAATAGAATAGGGGCGCAAATGGTGCCGTCACCCAGTAAAACAATAGATAAATAAGAGAAAGGACGCTCACCTTGTAGTGTTGTGATGATGCACAACACATATAAGTGCTAATGTGAAGAGCTGCAGATAACACCAACCCTGGCAGGGTTCCAGCTACTCACTGAGGAAGCGGACAGGACGTCTGCGAAACTCGTTTGAATGTTGCTTTTATTAAATAAAATTCTTTCATCCATTCATCGGATACTGGATTATCATTGTACACGGAGGAGCGCGGATAGCTAGACACCTTTTTTCTTCCATATTGTCTCGCTGGTATATGTCTTGACATACACAAAATTTCACCATGAAAAGACTTCATACACATTTTACCCTCTACATTCTTAGGCTGGACTTGGACATCTGAGTATGGACTAGGATTTTGGTCTCGCGACCCTAACTGAACAGCCTCATATATGCCAATCATGAGAAACGTGGTCGGTCCTGAAATCATGGTCCATACACAGTCCTTGATGCTGAAGCCTCTAATTTCAGCCTTAGGCCTTATTCAGACATCAAATTGTTGTGTACGGGCACTATCCGTGGTTTTCACGGGTACTGCTTATACCTATGGTGGTCAATGGGGCCATTCACATGTCCGTGATTTTTCCCAGACCGAGAGGTACACGGAAAATCGTGGCAACGTCTGATTTTGATCGAAGAGTCAGATCAAAATTGACAATGCAAGTCATTGGGTCCAAGAAAAAATCAGACTGTTTCCAGATGACAACCGAGTGCGGACCAATTTTCATGGACTGTCAGACAGGAGAAGGTGTGTTTTGGTTTTTTTTTTGTCTCCACGTACAAGAAAAACTGATCACACTCTGCTCAAAGTCTCATTCCAACAATTGGTCCGTTTTTCTCGGCCTCAGGCTGGTTTCACACATTTGTGTCTTGTTGTACTAGTCCGAACTCACTATTGGTCTCCTGACCCAAACTCGCCAGCCTCATAAGCATAAATGAAGTGGTCAAGTTTGGGTCAGACTGGCATCGCAATTGGTACTCGAACCACAAAACACAAATGTATGAATCCAGCTTTAGGGTGAAACTCGCTGTGAAAAATCTATAAGATTTCCACACAAGAATGAGCCTTCTAGAGCAGGGATGTCATACTCAAATACACAGGGAGCCAAAATGAAAAACTTACACAGAGCGGCGGGCCAACCAGTATATAGTATAATGGCCCCACATAGCCCTCCGTACAGAATAATGGGCCCCACATAGCCCTCCGTACAGTGTAATGGGCCCCACCAAGCCCTCCGTACAGTGTAATGGGCCCCACCAAGCCCACCGTACAGTGTAATGGCCCCCACCAAGCCCTCCCTACAGTGTAATGGCCCCACCAAGCCCTCCCTACAGTGTAATGGCCCCCACCAAGCCCTCCCTACAGTGTAATGGCCCCCACCAAGCCTCCCTACAGAGTAATGGCCCCACCAAGCCCTCCCTACAGAATAATGGCCGCATATAGGGTAGTGGTAATGATGTCATGGGCCAAATAAAACCACCTATGGGCCAAATAAAAACCACCTTGTGGGCCAGATTTGGCCTACGGGCCAGAGTTTGACATGTCTGTTCTAGGACCTCCATTATTTAGCTGTTAGATATGGGGAATCCTGGCAGTAAGAGTTCAATATCCCTACAGCACCTCCACAGGGTAAATTAAGCATTACACCATCAGATGATTGTACAGGTCCTCCAGAGACCCCTGTAACCGCTCTGATTGATGAGGATCCTGAATGGACGACGACTCTTTATTAACTGGCAATTCCTAGTAATGTTTATGAATATAAGTTTTCTCACCAGGACAGCCCCTTTAATCTTGGATAAGCCAGGAAATAAGTGGTACGGTACATTTTTTATTTTTATTTTTTTTTTTCGCTTTAATCCAGTCCTCTTTTTGAAGGATGTGTTAGTAAAATGTATTATTATGTGAACCTTTAACTTAACTTCTCCCATTCTTTCCTATAGTGGTATTTATGTGATATAAGAGAAATTAAGTGAAGAACTTCAGCCTATATTTGTCCAGAGTTTTCTGGATCAAGGAACACAGACCTTCCTGAACCGGAGCATTGAGAAGTCCGGCTGGTTGTCTATACAGCTTTACCACTCCTTCATGTCCTCTGTCTTCAGCATGTTTATGTCCAGAACCTCCATCAATGGGTGAGTAGTATTGTCTCCAGCCAGTGGGACGTCTCCAGTACTTCCATTCTACTCTACATGGCTTTTATATTGGGTGGTAATGGCTGTACTATGTACATATAACCGACCATTCTCAATCACTGTGCAGTACGATCATCTCCAGTGATCGAATGATAATTTGCACTTTTATCCTTACAAAAAATGTCATTAGCACATCCTGGGACCCCTACCAAATCTTAAAAGGGTTGTCCAGACTTTGGGTCCAATTCTGCAGTCATTTGATCACAGGTTTGTGATTTGCATACTTCCAGCCACATGCCGACTAGATGTGTCTGGCATCGCTCTATATACTTGTATTGACAAGGCCGCGCACGTCTAGTTGGCATGTGTGAAAATCGGATACTTACGGGCACGTGCACCGGAGAATCCTGACAGTGCACAGATCGAATAAGGGTAATATAGATGACTATTTGACAGGTTTATGACCGAGTACTAGGATCACATGGTGCACACAAAGCATGAGTATGACTATGATTTGTCTCAGAGTAAAGTTGTAACCACGTGCCCACCATTTTTCTCTATGTCTGTAGGCTCCTCGGCAGGGGGTCAATGTTTGTCTTTTCACCAGAACAGTTCCAGAGACTTCTCAAGGTTGGCCCTGATTGGAAATCTCACAGACTATTAGATCTAGGTGCCGGAGATGGTGAAGTGACAAGGGTTATGAGCCCACACTTTGAAGAGATTTACGTCACAGAGATGTCCCAGACCATGATATGGCAACTTCAGGAAGAAAAAGTACAGGTATGTTTTCCCCACATCTGTAAAAGAAATGTTTTTTTTTGGCATACACCAGCACATGATGACTGTGTTTGTACAGAGGGGATCTCCGATGCTAGAATGAAGGGTCTCATGTGAGCACCATTGCTCCTCAGTTTTAACTTGATCTCCCACCTAATGTGCATTGTGTTGCTCTAGCCTTTATATGTGAGCGGGCAAACAAAATAAAACAGACTTGCAGATATCAGCAGTCACTTGTAGTGTCACATCCCTTTAAATGTGCTGGTCTGTCATTAACCTACAGTATACAGTCATGGCAGAAAGTGTTGGCACCTTTTGAAATTGTTTCAGAAAATGAAGTATTTCTCCCAGAAAATTATTGCAATTACATATGTTTTGTTATACACATGTTTATTTTTTTGTGTGTATTGGAACAACACAAAGAAAAAAGGGCAAATTGGACATAATTTCACACTAAACCCCAAAAATGGGCCAGACAAAATTGTTGCCACCTTTTCAAAACTGTGGGTAAACAACTTTGTTTCGAGCATGTGATGCTAGTTCAAACTCATCTGTGGCAAGTAACAGGTGTGGGCAATATGAGAATGACAACTGAAACCAGATAAAAGGGGGAGAAGTTGACTCAATCTTTGCATTGTGTGTCTGTGTGCCACACTAAGCATGGAGAACAGAAAGAGGAGAAGAGAACTGTCTGAGGACTTGAGAACCAAAATTGTTGCACAATATCAACATTCTCAAGGTTACAAGTCCATCTCCAGAGATCTTGATGTTCCTTTGTCCACTGTGCGCAACATAACCAAGAAGTGAACAACCCATGGCACTGTAGCTAATCTACTTGAACGTGGCGGGCAGAGAATAATTGATGAAAGGGTGCAACACAGGATAGTCTGGATCGTCAATAAGCAGCCCCAATCAAGATCCAGAGAAATTCAAGCTGTCCTGAAGGCTCAGGGTGCATCAATGTCAGCACAAACTATCCATCAATATTTGAATGAAATTAAACCCTATGGCAGGAGACCCAGGAGGACCCCACTGCTGACACAGAGACCTAAAAAAGCTAGACTGCAGTTTGCCAAAATGTACGTTATAAAGCCAAAATCCTTCTGTGGAAAACATCTTCTGGGCAGATGAGACCAAGATAGAGCTGTTTGGTAAAGCACATCATTCTACTGTTTACCGAAAATGGAATGAGGCCTACAAAGAACAGAACACAGTACCTACAGTGAAATATGGTGGAGGTTCAAAGATGTATTGGGGTTGTTTTGCTGCCTCTGACATTGGCTGCCTTGACTGTGTGCAAGGTATAATGAAATCTGAAGATTACCAAAGTGTTTTGGATCGCAATGTAGTGCCCAGTGTCAGAAAGCTGGGTTAGCGTCCTAGGTCATGTGTCTTCCAGCAGGACAATGACCCCAAACGTACTTCAAGAAGTACCCAGAAATAGATGGAAACAAAGCGCTGAAGTGGCAGCAATGAGTCCGGATCTAAATCCCATTGATCACCTGTGGAGAGATGTTAAAATTGCTGTTGGGACAAGGCGCCTTCACATATGAGAGACCTGGAGCAGTTTGGTCCAAAATTCCAGTTGAGAGGTATAAGAAGTTGATGGTTATAGGAAGCGATTGATTGCAGTTATTTATTCCAAAGGGTGTGCGACCAATTATTAAGTTGAGGGTGCCACCAACTTTGTCCTGACCATTTTGGAGGTTTTGTGTGAAATTATGTCCAATTTGCTTTTTTTTTTCCTCTGAATTTTCTGGAAGAAATACTTTTATTTTCTGGAACAATTTCAAGAGTGCCAACACTTTTGGCCATGACTGTATTTTCAGCTGGAATTCACCCAATGCCTGAAAGTTGAGGTTTTTTTTTTTTTTTTTTTAGTTTTTTTTTACCACTTTATAAAATGAAAATCTATTTTTATTTTTAGAGTCCTTAATATTGATGAATGGCAAAGCACTGGCTTCCAGTACGACGTCATTAGCTGCTTAAACCTCCTTGATCGCTGCCACCAGCCCGTGACCTTGCTGAAGG